>NW_028327180.1:57515059-67515059 GCF_987537825.1 Furipterus horrens | reverse complement strand
ACTTTTGTGTTTTTAAGTCCTAAATGGATTGAAGGAACTTCTTACAAAAGGTAAGGAACTTTTGTCAGGGCTAGTAGGTAGGCTTTTGCATTTGCTACTTGAATTTGAAGGAAACACGGATTGCCTAGAGTTATCTTGCTCTAATGCATTTACATTTTTAAAAAGGAAACCCTAGATTGAATTTCAGGAGAACATTATACACAAATGATGCTCACTTTTCTAGAATAAACGTGTAGGTACAAAAAGCTGTCTCTTAGTGAGGGAGTATAATATAGTCTGTGATTTTGTTTAAACTTAATTTGATCATATCTCTAATTTTTGTAGCTGTAATAAGGATACAGTGTTACCATAATTCAGAAAATTTTATTTTATGTGTATATATGATATAAATTTTATGCTACCTTATACTTCCAAATTATAATTGATATGATTTAATTGATATTTTTGTTATAACTATAAAAGATGTCTGACATATTTTGCTATGAAGGAGTTTAGAAATTAGATATTTTAAGGAGGTTATAAAGCATATGAATATCATCTTCCAAAGTAATTGGACCTTTCTGAGTGATTAGACCTTTGTGAGTATGTATATTGATCTCCTGGTATAGTGCCCTTGTTTTATTTGCCATGGTAAACTTCACTGTGTTCAAAAATAATTTGTGCTTTTATAATGTATTTTCAGTAAAGTAAGCAAGGCACTGCACAAAGTGAATTATTTGTTTTATTTACTAAAAATTCACGTTCCCTTAACTTTGGTGTTTGCATTTTTTGTCTCAGATGCTGCCAGTGAGGATGAAAATCAGGTTAGTCCTGCTTTTTCTGTTCATTGAATACATTCCAAGATCTCTAAAGAAAAATAGTTTATGGCAACACCTTAATGTTAATAATACAGACATGTTATACAGACAGGTACTAATAGCCTTTGCTAAAAACGTAAAAACAGGTCTTTATGAATTAAGGCATGAATCTTGGACACACACACATATCAACACAATAATAATGAATGTGAGGCAGAGGCAATCTACCATGCTATAGAAATGCTTTAAAATTCTATAAACAAACAAACCAGTGAATTAGTATTACTCTGTTTAACAGCTGAAAAAGTCATGACATACACAGGAAGCAGAAAGAAGTTTTTTTGTGATCATTATATTGAAAAGGGATTGGCTGTATCTTGTATATTGTCAGTCTATGTACTTTAATAAATATTTATTGAGCATCTATTATGCCTCAGACCTTGTTTGAGATGCTGGAGATATTCACAAGTAAAAAAAAAAAATAGACAATAACCTGCTGTCATGGAGCTTACATCTTAGTGGAGGAAAACAGACAAGTTTATCAGTAAATGAATAAAAATATATAGTTCATTAAATAATAGTGTTAGGAGAAAAATAAAGGAGGATGGAAGATGGGCATTTCTGGTAGTGGAGATGGTATCCCTTTTTTCCTGGGATAGTCAGGTGAGTTCTCCCTGAAACCCATATTAGAACAAGGATCTGAAGGTGCGGAGGGAGTGAAGATATTTGCAATTTATGACAGACTAGGCAGAGGCCCTGACTCTGGGGGTGCTTTACTACCTCTTTCCTAGGGGCCTTTTGTTTGAGAGAGAAAATAATCATTTTCTATAGAAGTTAATTATTTTATCTGAAAAAAATTAAAAGGACCAGTTACACACACACACACACACACACACACACACACACACACCCTGCCATTAATTCAGCACTTAAAACAGTGCTGCATTACATATACAGCAAATATTTGCTACATCTCAAAAAAGCCATGAACAATAAGACAGTAAAATAATGCTTTACTGCAATGAAACATTTAGAGTCATGATAAAAACACTCTCTTGCTGTATTTTATTATAACAGTTTTTTCAAAAAGGAACTTCTTATGGGACTGGTCTAGAGAATTTTATAATAGTCTCTATTATTTCATCTAAGTTTGCTGATGAAGGAGAAATGCAGAAACCTTTATGGTATAAGTAGCATGGTATGATAGAGTAGAAAAAAAGACTGAATTTGGGGGAGTCAAAGAGCATGCCTGCTGGCATGTTGGAGACCGGTAAAAAGAAGGGTGTTGCATAAGCCCCATTGTTCACTGAAGCCATAATTTATTTTCAGAGTCCGTGACAATGGGTGGTGATTTCCGGTGGACATATCAAAATTTTACACTGATGCTTTTTATGCCATTAAACTCTATTTCACTAAAAATGTTTTAAAAACCTAAATTTAGCCTCCTCTCATGTTGGCATAAGCAAGAACACCAAGAAGTGATTAATTACTTCTCTGGAAATATTTCTGATCACAGTCCTCAGATATTTTGTCAGAAGCAAAAACTGTTGACTTAGTCTTTCTTATGGAGCTGGACATTTTATTTTCTAAGCTCAGTCAGTAGCTGGTTGAAAGTTAGAAACATGAGCCAGACCAGCACGGAAAAGCACTGTAGTAATTTGCACGGATCTTTACCATGCACTTAAATTTGTCATCACAGAGGGTTATTATAAAACCAAAAAGCAACCTCATCGGGGCTCAAACACAAAGAAGGAGCGATGCCAGCCCCCTGGACATTTTATTATGCTGTCTGGGGAGGGACAACGGAAGACAATGAGCTATATTGCAGCCCATGAAGGAAACAGAAGAGCTTGGCCCGAGAGGGCTCCAGTTTTTCTGAGATGTGGGGAAAACACAAAGAACAGCAATAGTAAAGAAATGAAAACGAAGCCTGGGAGTTACAGTGCAAGCAAGCAGTTGCTGGCAAGTCATCTGCCACCGCCGGATGCTTTTTTGGCCTAGATCTGCTCCTGTTCCAAAACCCTCTCTGTTATGGGAGTTGGGAGCATATTACATTTTTCCCAGAGAAAAACCCAACTCTTGCTTTCCATTTTTACAGCCTTTTCCTGTTTCATAACTCAGACTCATCTTAACTAATTAAACATAATGAACAAGTTTCTTAACCTGCTCTCTGGGCCTCAGTTGTCTGTTTGTTTAACAAAAAAGTGGTTCTTGCTAGGAATTAGGGCTGATCTAATTGTGACATCGGAAATGTCCAGTTCAGGAATTATCCTGATTGATAATGTTCTTCAGTTGTCCGCTAAATACTATTTAAAGTTTCATTCTCCTGTCATCATGAATCTTTATTTTAAACACTTTCTTTAAGATCTACTTCACAAGGAATGTTATTTCTGTTACAAAGACTCCAGGCTCTTCTCTGATTCTATGACAAAGTTTCTGTCTAGATTTTATGGAATCATTTATATCTGGCAAGCTAAGCAGTAACTTGCAATGTTGGCATAAGATACTATAAAATTAAAGACAAGACACAGATCTCGAGAGGCCCGGCTGTCATTCTGTTTTCAGAAATTATTACGGTGCTCCTCAGATAAAATCACTGGCTGGTGATAACAAACTTAGAGATATTTTAGTAAGTCGCCCTTAGCGAAATTTCCCAGGGCTGGTCTCTGACATTGCTTAGTTATTTTTTTTTTTTTTTTTTTTTACCTTTAAGAGGCTTGGTTAGAAACATCATTACCCATTAGACAGCAAGCGACATTTAGACAAGGATCCTTCTATTTACAGCTATGACACCTAGCAAAGTAATTTCTTAAGTGTCTCAACTCATTAAATAGTTATTATAAAGATAGAGGAAGCTGAATAGAATTCAATAACCAAATCTTTGGAAGAAGTTATATTTGTCAGAGCTGGAGCAAAGAATTGATTTAATTGTCTTCTGATACAAGCATCTTGAAGCAAGATTTATTGTTTTGGCAAAATCAAAACAAAACCCCAAAAAATTAGATTTCAAAGACTTGCTCTAAAGATCCAGTGGATTTACAAAACTAAGGGAATATAAGTCATTTTAAATATAGAATAGGTGAAAATAAGGACAGTTGACAGAACTTTAAAAAAATTAGAATTCCTTTTCTCTTGCATTTCTTATCTCGGTATATTTTATTGAAGATCTCCTATATGTCAGTCAGTCTTTTTTTTAGGAGCTTAACATCAATGCTGCATTTGCATTATCTGGTAAAACATTACTTAAAATGATTTCCACAATGCTCCCTAAATCTGGTACAGTGCCATCATAGGCATTTAACAAAAGGAAAGCCAAAACTAAGTATAGCACTCCATGTCTTGAAGCGTGTCACACAGAATAGTAAAATAATAGTTACAGAGAATATACCAAAAAATAAAAATAAGAGAACACATTAATGAAAGTTTGAGAGAAAGGTTTAAGCAAGTTTTGGGAAAATTGCAGTTTTTTCATAGATTCACGCAGTTTGATTCTGGTGGTGGCGACAGTGTTGGTCATGTTGGTGGTAACAGGGGCAAGGGTGGGGGTGCCTTTTAAGAAAAGGGTACCAGTTTGGAAATATGAAACGACTAGGCTTCACCCAGGATGTGATCGTGAAGGGCCTGGCAACACAAACTTCATTAGCATTTAAGCCAGTCCGTTTCTGTTCATAAGACATCAGTGGATCTGTGGTTTATTTCAGAAGAGGATCTAGTCTAGAAATATGCCTTCCAAACATATGTGACCAAGGAATCCTTTTATTCAACTTTTTTATTTTAACAACTCGTAGCACTTCTGGGAGCTGGTGTCTTGCAGTGCACCCTTGAGGGGACATGGTGGGGCACACTACCGCTTCCAGCATTGGTCACTCTTTATCTCAGTCCTCCAGCAACCTTTCAAAGTCCTTTTTACAGCACTTTATGACCTACTGTGTGCTAGGTATTTTATATGTGCCATCAGCATCTTCTTATTAGACTGCAGCCACAAAAGCAGAAAAATAATAATAAAGGAGGAAGAGGAGAGAAGGAGAATCTACTTATTGACTATCTATATGCATCAGGCATTCTTTGGGGGCTTTTTACATACTTGTAATATGTCATCCTCAGAAAACCTGTGAAATGTATATATTTACAGTCCTTGTTTTTGGTAAGCAAGCCTTTGAGAAGTTAATTTGCTAAGGTTGCTGGGTTTGTAAACGAGAAATCTGAAATATAAACTCATGTCTTTTGACCCCAAGTCCCTTGTCCTTTCCACATCACTAACTGTTTTAGATGAATGCTCATTAGGTGAATTTGCAATCTCCAATAGGCAATACAGAGTCACCATCTTTTGTTTATATATTTGTAGCAACTGAGTGAATGTCTTCCATATAAAGCGATTAGTGGTTATTAAGTAATATTGTTCAAGGAAGTTTTTAGAAGGTAAAGTCTTGCTTTGATGATGTTTCAGTAAACACACTTTTTCCCTCATCTGTCCCTTAGGAAACATGCCATGAATATCGGGTATTGATGAAAAATGGGAAGTTGTTCTGTCTGCAGGATAAAAATCTTCTGAAAAGCCCTGATGGAATAAGGTTCCTCAACAGATGTGCCACATGCAAAATGATATTGTGAGTAAATTTCCCTGCCAAGTGTTTGAGTTACCAGATGATTTCTGAATGAGTAAATGTACTCTTTTTAGTTTCCTATCAATTATATCTTTATAAATCTAAATGCTTAAACACAAATAGTTTGTAGATCATTCTGGCATCTCTCATCAGATAAATTTGGATAAGTGCCACCCATCTGGAAAGATTTAATAATTGCGCAAATGGTATTCCAAAACTCCCAGAGGACTCAGTATTAATACTTTATGTAAAACTTAATAGTCTTTTGAGGATGTAGTTCCAATCTGAGTTTCCTGACTCTGAAAAGTTGATTTTAGAAAGAAAGTCAGATTTCTTGGGCCTGTTAAAACCTGACTCTGTTGTACCTTAGGAACTGAGAAAAGTCCCTTAGGAGTGATACCAAATCTTTCTTGTGGCAGCCAACCAGTTGAAGAATTTACACAGGATACACCCCGATCTTTGGGCTGCCGGTGTCTTCAGACATTTGGGATTAGGCTGAGATGAGATGAACTGAAAAGTTAATTGTAGCTTGCAATTACCTGCAATTCAGTAAGAATTAGTATCCCGGAACTTAACCAACATCTATGCAATGCTTCTTACTTTGATTTCCTTTTTTCCTATGACACCCCTAAAGTGGAAGATGGCTTGAGTTATCAATTGCAAAATTTCCTATCAAAGTGTCCTAATTTGTTTTTGAACAGGGAGGTCGTTCTCAATTCCCAACCAATATCAAAACTTCAACACTGGTACCAAACTGATACTAAGCTTACCCACTTGAGGTAATTATGTGATAATTAGCTTTTTAAATGCCAGGCTAGTATATGTCAGGGGATTTAAACTGACCTAGTCAGTAATACTGGCATCATGAAGCTCTGATCACATGTGCTGCTTCTAGTAAGAGGCTGTGGGAAGGTGCGGGAGGCAGGGCAAGATTTAGGGTAGGGCGAGGCCCAGGGAAGGTTAAAGAATCCTTTCTTGTTCTCCTGAAAGCTGTATTACTTACTATGAGGTTGCCTTCTTGTTTCATAGGGCATTTAGATAGTAGACTAAAACTATGAAATTATAAATTTACTGAAAATAATTTAAAATAAATGTAAAATGCCTTAAGATACATAAGGCAGTTTATCACTTTGAAGTTGCTCCTTTGATTATTTTCTTATTACCTATGAAATTATATTGGAATAACCTTCTTTTTTTAGCCTGGAAGGAAGGCTGTATGTACAAGGCGTAAGAATTACTTTCAAATTGCTAAATTTGCTCTGTGAGTCCTGAGAGAGCGGAACCAGCACAAAAACAGGAAGGCAGATTTTGGTTCATTGTTAATATAGTCTTACAAAGAGAGTATTCCAACCATGGAACAGATGGCTTTGAAGCTGGTGACCAGCTGAGTGTGAGAAGTATTTAAGGGGGAGGGGCAGATAGTCTGCTATGCAGTTAAAGATAGAGATTCTTGCCTCTAATAGAACCACGTTTGAGATATTTTTCAGCACTCAGAAGAGATTCATGGTACCTGTGCTTTGTTCTGGACTTACCTCTTATTTCTGACCTGCCAGACTGGGCGGAGGAGAACATTTATCACGTACGATGTTACCCCTGAAAGTTGGGCAAAGCATGTCTGAACTATGCTGTTCCTTACTCTTGCAGGGAAAAAGAAGCAGAGACCCAGAAAAGGGCCAGGCATTTGGCAAGAGTCACCAGGGCCACTGCCCCAGCAAAGGTGAGAGACTATTTGGAGTCAATTTTCCATATTTACTTTCAAGAATATGTTTGACTCTACATAGAACTAATTTCCTAATTACCAGGTCATACCTGTTGTAAAGCCAACTACTAAGAAGGAAGGAAACATGGCTTAGTTCATGGGTGGGCTAAATATCTGGTACAGCTAGTCTGTAAGCCCAACCCATGACCCAACTCTCTGCAAACATTTTGGGCCCTGATAGACTCTAAGAGGTGGAGTAAGTAAGTGTGACATCTGCCTTTCATGGTCCTTTCTCATTCCTTCTGTTCTGTATTAGCTCCAACAAGAGCCTTCATGGGCCTGTACAACTAAGTTCAAATCTCAGAGCTCTTACTTGTTGTTGTGTCACTTGGACCATTTAGTGTATCTCTCAGTCTCCTGTTTTTCATCTGTGAAATGGAATGTGGATTCAATGAGACACCAAGTTCAAAAAGCCAGCCACAGTGTTTAACGTGTGTTAGTAGGCATTGGACTCATCTTATTTCCTTTTTCTTTTACTGCCTATTGCCCATCTTTTCTAATACCTCGAGAGTTCTCCTAATTTAATTAAGTTGTTTGTTTTTATCTATTTTTCAGATTGGAATTTAGGCCAATATTTGTTTGAGAAAAGTGTTCTGTCCTTAAGATATTTTTTTAAATAAAAAATAATATAAAATGAAAGAAGCTGTACAAATGCAGCCTACCCCATAATCATTTCACTTTATAAGTATTTTTTAATTCATACAAACAATTTTATTTATACAAAAGAATAAAAATTCTAGGTCCAGATTAGAGAAAATTTCTAGCCTACCATGTTTCACAATAAATTATTGACAAAGCTGTGCTTATTGCCAGGTATCCTGACAACTATCCACATCACTCTGGATATCCTAAGTAGCTTCTTCCTCAGTAGCTTCTTTCTCTTTTCTTTTCCTGTCTCTAACAAATAATTAAAATGAGCAGTCATGGCAGGCACACCCAAATTACGTTAACATCCCTGGTCTAACCAATCTACCATCTTCCTCATCAGTGTTACTCAGGAATGTCTGAGAACCTCAGCCTCCGCAGAAGATCTAGTTGATCAAATTCTTTGCAGGGGTTCAACCAGTCTCACTTTTAAAACAATAGCCCAGTCACCACTCAATTCGTTGATTTGAAAATCCTTTGTCTGAGCCAGAGACCTGCTTCTGTGTCCTACAGAATCTATGGGGGTCAGAAGTGACTTTCAAATCTGCTTTTATTTGTCACACTTAGACAGTGGCTCATTCTGTAGGATTCTTTTTATCCCTTCCCCTCCTTTTTCCTTTATGAAAAATGGAAAGGTTAATGGTGTTTAAAAATACAAAGTAAAAGCAATGACAAAAAAATAATGAAATACACACACATCCCAATCTTAAAAATCTTGCTATTTAAAAAAATATTACTAGTCAGTTGTTTTCATATGTAGACACACACTTACTAAGTTTTAATCAAATAGGATCTTCAATAAATAAAATCACAGAATTTTAAGAATGTTAACATTTTTATACCTGAGTTAGAATTTTTACCTCTAAGTAAAGTTTTTACAGTTACATATTTGCTTCCTAGGAAACTACTTACTTATAAATTAAGACAATAAACATTCAGCCATGTGCCTTCCAGGCAATTTGTTTAGGTTTTTCTTGTCTGTGTTTGAATAGATTCATGCAATTACACTGTTTTTGTTTCTGTTATTTAACTCTCCACTATAAAAGAGAAAAATCTACCCATTTTTTCTGCTTAGATTCCTCCCATCAAAAACTAATTCTGATGCTCAGAATAAGGTGCTTTACCTGTTCAAGAATTTTCCTCCTACAGACATCCTCTCTCTCTTGCATCATTAATTTCTTCTTCACCTTTATGTCATTCTTTCACCTCCCAACTCTAATATCCCACCCATTGATGAGTACTGTTGGCAGTCTCTGAAGTATTTTATCCAAAATTTGACTTCTTTCACCATTTTCACTTCTACCATGCCAGTCTTGTATGTAGATGGAGAGCAGGATGACAGCTGGGGGTGGGGGATAGGTTAGGGGGTGGAGGGATTGAACAAAAAGAAAAAATCACTCATGGACATGGACAGTGGAGTGGTGATTGCTGGGAGGAGGGGGAATAAGGGGACTAAATGATAAAGGGAAAAAATACAATAAAGATTAAATTTAAAAAAAAAATTCGAATCTCTAATGTATTTGCTCCATGTACAGACTTGTTTTTTCAATGATTGATTCTGTGTTTCTCATTGATTTAGGTTGCCAGCTTTGTAGGATATTAAGTTCAGATGTTTATGTGTGTTCTCTATTCTGTTCAGATTAATTTATTGCTTTAATAACTAATAAGGCAAGTTTCTTTTCTTAGTTCATCTTTTTATAACTTGATTTACTTATGCATAGATTGTTTTTCATATAGTTATTAGAAATTTAAAAAATCAGTGAGTTTATGAATCATCCATATTGAGTTTAGGAACCCAATGTGATTAAGGGTACAAAGAATTTATAAATTAATTTGAGTAAAATTTACTTTTTACAATATTAACTTGCCCAACTTAAGAGCACAGAATACTTTCTCATTAATTTCTATAATTTCTGTGTACTTTATGAAGTTTATAAAATATTCTCCACAGAGATTTTTATAATTTTTTTCTACTATCTAGAAATTTTGTTTTTGATTTTTTTTTTGTGGTTTATGATATTTTTATCTGGTTATTGTTAATATAGAAAATTTCTAATGATTTCTATAGATTTATTTTTTTATTGAACAACTTTTTGATACCTTCTGTTAATTCTGATAACTTATTTGTTAATTCTTTTGATTCTTCTTGTTAGTTGATCATATTAACTGCATAGAATAGGAGATAATAGAAATTTTATAAGTTCCTTTTCAATTTTATCACTTCTTTATTTCTTTTTATATTGTTGGCCAGGATCTAATGTTCACTAGTTAAACGGTAGTAATGATAATGAACATGAAACTTCCCCCTCTCCCCTCTAATAAGAGAATACATTTAAAGTTTCTCCATTAAATATAATGCTTACTATAGGTGCTTTTTATGTAAACTGTAGGAAGTCACTTTCTGTCCTTATATTCTGAAAATTGAAATAATTTTCAGACTTTTTAAGTCTACTAATATGATAAATTTCTTGATACATTTGCTAAAATGTTAAACTATTTTGGTTTTCTTAGAGTAAATCATACTTAACTATAATACATTTTAAAATATATTGTTGAATTTGGATAGTTACTATTTATTTATATAAAAACTATTTTTATAAGTAAAATGAGTCTATATTTTTCTTTTTAATAATTCTAATGTGGTTTAGGAATCCACAGACAATTACCCTGAGTGGTCACATTTCAGGCAATGGCTGAATAAAGAGGTCAGCAAATCTTTTCCCCAAAATGTAACTCGAAATTAAACAAACTGACTAAACCAATCATTATTACCATTCAGGAAATTGATGAGCAGCTATGTCAGTCTGACAAGAATTTATGCTTGAAAAACTGCTAAACTTTGGATTGGAACAGTGGAAGTCTGTGATATTCTTACTTAAGGGTTGCATCTTACCTCTGCTGCTTCCTTGTTGTGGGGAATCTACCAAAGCAGGACAGGCTAAGGCAGTCAGCAACTGCATTGCCATTGTTGAAAGGGGCTTACCTGGCTTCGGATAGTGGGCAGCACTCATACTCAGAGATGTTTTCAGTGGAAGCATGATCTTCACCAAGAGTGAAGAGGATGGCCTGAGGTTGCAGCATGACTGGGACAAACATATTTCTGGCTGAGTTTTTACACATTGGCAGCAGAAACCAAAGAGAGACCAACCAATTCACATAGTTCCGGTTGACTGTACGCTATACACAAGCACTTAGAAAACACACACACACACACACACACACACACACACACACACACACACACACAAGTCCCAGTAGAAAATAAATGTTGGAGTAGATGTAAAAATGGCCTGATCTTTGAATGTCCTCCCCAACATACCCTGGCCCATCTGCAGAGGGTAGGAACCTCACTGGATTGGGGTGTTTGAGCACCAACTGTGTCCAATCATGACCTATCACGTTATACAGATACAGGGGGAGAAACCTAGAAAACCTTGCTTAAAAAAATAACTATATTTTTTTAAAACAGATACATTAACAGCTGTACCCTATGAGACAAGAAATCATAAACTTAGCCCAGTCAAAGATAACAAACAAAAATAAGATGGCAAAAATAACCTTTACAGTAAAACCATAATCCTGAATCACTACAATATATTATCCAAAATGTCTAGTTTTAACAAGAAATATGAAATGTGCAAAGTGATGGGGATGTATGACCCATACTCAGGAAAAAAACAAAAATGTTAATAGAAACTGAGTGTCTCCAGGTGTTAGATTCAGCAGACAGATTTGAAGCAGCTATTTAAAAAGTGCTCAAATACTAAAGAAAGCCAAATTTGAAGATTCTTTAAAAAGTATAACAATAACGAATAAACAAATAGAGATTTTCAGTGAAAAAATATGTATATTTGGATTATAACTGGTTGTATCAACAATTCAAGACTTACGAGTTTCAGCTGAAGCAGTGTATGTATAGATATATACAGTCATGCATCAGTACTTGTCGGCCTCAGAACTCTAAACCCAGGACTCATCGCATTCTGACAAGAAAAAAGTGTTTCAGCACTTGGCACTTGCTCGGGACTCATTGCACTTGCTAGAACTTGTATGAGTCATGATGCTGCCCCGCAAGCAGGAGAAAATGCTTCATCACTCACTGCTTGCTCACCACTGGTCGGTTTGGGCACTCATCACGAGTTCCAGAACGCATTCACATGAGTACCAAGGTACAACTGTATATCAAATTGTCTATTCTGGAGTTGAAAAGAACAATGACGCATATAAAATATTTAGTAGAGAGCTCAAAAGCAGCTTACAGATTGCATAAAAAAGGATTAGTAAACATCTAGAGATCCAAGTTAACAGCGGAAGTACAAAGAGAAAAAGTACTGATGAAAAATGAACAAAGTCACAGAATCCTAGAGATAACAACCCTGACAATACACTTGGGACTACAATAGAAATATTAGAAATTGAGCAGAGAGAAAATTAGAACATTTATTTGAAGAAGTAATGACCTAAAAAACAACTTTATATTCTAGAATTTCAACAAGCCCCAAACAGGATAAACACAGGGAGATTCATACCTAGGCCCATCATGATCAAAATGTTGAAATCAAGAGAACCTCTTTAAAGTGAAAAAATAAAACTGACATGTTATATACAGATCACAATTAATGACTGGCTCCTCTAAAATAATGAAAACTAGAAGTCAGTAAAATGACATGCTCAAAGTGCTGAAAGAGAAGAATGTTAACCAATATTCTATATCTACCAAAATTATTCTGTAAAAATTAAGGCAAAATAAAGATATCCCTGTGTCAATGAAATTTGAGAGAATTTGTTGCTATAGACCTGCTTTACAAGTAATAATAAAATTAGTTCTTTAGCTGAAAGGAAATGACTACCAAATGATAATCTGGACTTACAAATAGAGAGACACCAGAAATGGTAAATATATGGGTTAATATGAAGTGTTCTATAAAAATATTTTTCTTGTTTTCACCTAGCTTCTTTTAAAAATATAATATGGTATAAAGCAACAATTATAGTACTGTTTTATTGACTATATAGTTATAATACATATGATGACTGCAGTACAAAGGGGGAAGAAATAGAGCTCTACTGGGGAAAAGTTTCTGTATTTTATCAGAATTAAGTATTAATCAGTAGTAAATTGTGATAAATTAAGATGTATATTGTAATCACTAAAGTAACTACTAAGCAAAAGACATGTAATAAATATTTAAAATATGGGAAAGAATTAAGAAGACACACTAGGAATGTTTAACCCTAAAGAAGGCAGTAGTGGAAGAATAGAGAAATAAAAAGGACAAGAGCATATTGAAAACAAATAGAAATAGCAATATAAACACGACCACCTCAGTAATTGTGTTCATGGTAAATGATTTAGGCATCCAAATAAAAGGCAGAGATTGTTATATGATTAATAAGCAACTATAAATTGTCTCCAATAAATACTCCTTATATTCAAACACACAGAGTCTGAAGTGATCAAAGGGTGATACCATGCCAAATATAAGGGAGCAGAGTTTGCATTACTACTATCTAACAAAAAGGACATTAACACAAATAATATTAGAGACAACAGGGACATTTCATAATTTTAAAAGCACGAATATTTTAGGAGCTAAAACAATCACAAATGTATATGTACTTAAAGAAGCTCAAAAATAAAAAATAGACATTTTAACAGTAATGTTTGAACTTTTAATACTCAACTCTCATAAATTGATAAACAACTAGACAAAATATTATCAAATGTATGAAATACTTGAGCAGCACTATCAGTTAATTCAATCTAAACTGAAATATATGAAATCCTCCCCCAGTGATTGCAGAGGTGCATTTTTTTTCAATATCAGTAGAACATTCTTCCAGATACACTATATAATAACATATAAAACATATCTCAATAAAGTTTAAAAAACTAGTTTTCTTTATGTTATCTATGAGAGCTTTCTAATCTGATCTTCTGGTTCACTGTTTGTACCTATCCTATTTTTATTCTTTATATTGGCTTACTACCATTGAAATATTTTTCATATTTAAAGTGTCTACTCTTTGCTTCTTTTGTAACTTTTTTCTTGCTTCATATTGCTGGTATCTTCCCTTATCTCTCTAAAGCATTTGTACACTCTTGATAAATTGTTTTTATGCATTCCAATAATTCTGTTTCAGTTGATACTGAATATTTTTCATATTATTCCATAATAGCTTTAGTTTGTTTTTGTTTTTTTCTGCTAAAGTGAGTTAAAATTCATGGTCAATATATAGATAATATTCAAGGTCAAGCTTTGGTTGCTCAATCTCCTGGTGAGTGTAAGTAAGGAAAAGGGTAGGCCCACAGCTGAAGGTTCTGGAACCAGTGTTGCACAGTCCAGTTCACTGCCACTCCACCAGGTCAGAAGTCTGTCTGTAAGCTCTCAGAAATTGTCAGCATTAGGAAGAGATGTTCTCTGTAGGTTGTGATCCACCAGCCCGTGGGGTCTGGAGGAGGAGGAGGAGGTGGAGCAGTAAATGCTTGCACCTGTTCTCATCACGTCCCAGCTTGGCTCTGATCTGCCCTGTCATGACTCTGCTAGCACCTGTGACCTGGTATACTGCTGTTGATGTTTCTGATGAAGGGGGATAGCAGTGATCGTGAAAGTGAATGATTTCGATTCATATTGCTGATGCTTCTGTAGTTTCAACAGAAATGATTTTTTGAGAGAAAACCAGCAGCTCCCCTGCTGTTTTCTTATACTCCAACCATACTTCTCTTCTTTCTGCCCATCAGACAGAACAATCTAGTTCCTATCACAAATCCTTTGCAATGGTAATTCTCTATGCCTAGAATGTTCCTCCCTCAGATCTTTAATGGCTAGCTCCTTCTCGTTGATCTCATCTCACCTCAGATATTACCACTGCAGAGAGAGCTTCCTTGACTCTATATTTAAAATAGCTACTCTTCTAGATACTATCTGTAGTTCAGTTTATTTCTCATAGCACTTATTTTTTTAAACAATTTTTAAAGATTTTTATTTATTTATTTTTAGAGAGAAGGGAAGGGAGGGAGAAAAAGAAGTAGAGAAACATCAATGTGCAGTCACCTCTCACATGCCCCCAACTGGAGACCTGGCCCACAACCCAGGCATGTGCCCTGATTGGGGATCGAACCGGTGACCCTTTGGTTCACAGGCAGGTGCTCAATCCACTGAGCCACACCAGCCAGGGCTCACAGCACTTATTATAATGTAAAATTATTTGTATTTGGTGCCTGGCTTTTACCATTAAATCCCTTAGAGCATGTATTTCTTTTTGGTTTGGTTTTGTTCTGTTCTGTTTTTGGCTGTGCCACTGTGACCCCTAGTAGAATGTCTAGACTCTAGTGAACGTGTAAAGGCTTTGAAGAAATAAACAAAAACTGAATGAATGAAAATAACACATACAGCCATTAATTCTTGTTTTCACTCTAGTTTTTACATCTTCTAACATGAATAGTGGAGCATGTTCTCTAGCTTTTCTTTCCTGTTTTAATTTTTTTCTCTTTTAATTGGCTCCTAGGAATGCTTCTCAATGTAATCTTCTGTTTTACAAATTCATTACATATACTTATACTCATTCTACTTTTATTATTTATATTGTATGACATATTAGGTCATGGGTCTGTATTTTAAATGTTTCATATCCATAATTAAAATATTTTTATTATGACAATAATAACATCAAAATTTTTACTTTGCAATGTGACATCATAAAAAAGTCTTGTTTTATTCTTTGATTTTAGATAGAAAGTAAATTTAAGTTATCGCTATATCTTTTTAAAGTTATCTTATGTCACAATAGTGGGTTGCCAAATAATGTTTCATAAGTGTTTGTTTAGTCTTCAACATAAATCTGTAATGTGGATAGGGCGTGAGTTCTATTTTTCAGATAAGGAAAATGAAGTTCAAAGAGGTGAAGTAAGTGGGTGGCTGATCTGAGATTTAAACACTAATCTTCAGTTATTACCCAGTGCAGCTGTTTTTCTTATTATCCAGATTGGTTCCTAAGTATATGCCATATTACTAGAGTCATGATTTGGGGATTTCTCTCATTATTCCCCAAAAGTATTTAGCTTTATTGGCTTGATTGTCAGTAGAGAAAACAACAGAGGCATGAAAAAAAAAACCAATAACAATAAATGGTTATGACTAGGCACCGTTGTAAATGCTACATGTATTAATATATTTAAACCTCTTTATAATCCTGAGGATTTGCTAATATTATATGCATTCTGCATTTGAGGATACTAAAACACAGAGGGCTTAAGTAACTTTTCCAAATCATGCAGCTAGTAAGTGGCAGAGTTAGAACTATGAACCTAACAATCTGGCTCTTGATCAGATTGCTCCTAATCTGTAATAGTAGAAACTTTATTACAGCTCTTAGTTTATACAGAGCTTTCAAATCTATTATCTACAATACCACTCTGTAGGATGGCAGGCAGGATTTGGCAGTCAAACAGTACAGTACTAAGTTTCAGAGAGGTGATTCAGTCTAACTAACACAGACAGCAAGTGGTTGAAATCATACTGAAACACTACTTCTGAAATCTAATTATATCTCTCTTCTTGAATCACGTTTTACTATTTATGATTAGTATGTGTTTCTTCTCCAGTAAGTTATATTGTTGTGGACTTAAAATTAACCTAATTATGTACCTAAGGAATATTTTCCCTCTTGATATTTTGATGTTCTTTGACCATGTCTCTTGCAGTTAAATTGTGATGATTTCAGGAAAGGAGGAGATGTAGATTTTATCTGTCCCTTTGAAAATGCAGCTGTTTGTGGCACAGATGGGAAAACATACAGCAGCAGATGTGCCCTTTGTGCTGAGAATGTGTGAGTATTCTCTGAAGCAGGCTTTCTCCCTGAAGCATGTTCTCTGTGTAATTACATGACGCATTTTTTCTTACAGTCTTTAATGACTCATTTTGTGGGAGTTAGTCATCCATAAATTATTAGGACCACATCTTTTACTACATGTAAAGAAAAGAAAATTTCTAACACTATATTTTACAAAGCACTTTTGTGTGCTAATTATCAGGTGGTTATCACTGTCTCTATGAAGTAGAAAGACATATATATACACACACACATACATATACTTGCATATATACACATAAGTTCACAGGCATATGTATACATACAAACAATATACTACACACACTTCCTTATTTTCTATTTCTGAGTATATTCTTTTTTAACAGAGAATTATTTAATCATCAACTTATATTTATTAAGTGTTCAGTAACTTATAGTATTACAGTAGGTGACTGGGACTTTTAATATTGAATTTCTTTCCATCTATTCAACCTTTGCCACATCATTAAAGCATCTCACTGTCCTATATTTTGTTCCCACTTGGCTCTTTCTCCACCCTCAATGGTAGGTTTGATTATTGATTATCTTCAACTAACAAGATAGTGTACCTGCTTTGCAGGTTCTGACTTGTGACCTCAATCTTGAATTGTATGCTCTTTAGTTTTTGCAAATATACAACCGATATTTGAGAAGGCTAGTAAGGAATATGATAAATATTCAGTCTTCAAGGTTCTACAAGCTTTATTTCTCCTTGTAATAAGTATCTCAACCAAAACACAACTGGATTAAATAACTCTGCTCTCTCACATGATGGCATTTGTAGAAATACACGCTAAAATTATACCTTCAATTCTTACCAAGGGTCAAGACAGAGAAACAGAGAAGAAACACAGACATAGATGGAACATACAGATTTTTATTAGATATGCTTTTTGTAACACTGCTGTGAGCACACTGCACATTTAGTTCCTGTTCCCTCTTATGTGGGGAATCCTGACAGATGCTTTAAATCTCTTGTTCAGGTGACAGTTTGTCTCTCCTAATTTCTGGTCTACTTCTTTTATTGTACATCGAGAGTCACACTGGTAATTGCATTTCTTTCTTCACTCTGTCTACTAGAAGACTCTGGAATTACATTGGAATTTAATTGTTTTGTTTTCCTCAGTTAACTTGTTTTATGTAACTCTTTATTTATCATTTTAACTACTTAGTTTTTACTTTTCTCGTTTGTATTGTATTTTTATTGTTCTACAAATATTTTATTTGTAAGCTGCTTTATCTTTATAGAAAGTAGGGAGTATATCCTGCCTGTATGGTGTTATGTTTTCAGATATGCTTTTAAGCTCTATTTGACTGAATAAGATTAATTATTAGGACTTTATGTACTTTCTATGAAAAACAAAATATCAGTTAGCATAACCTGAATGAAGAATGGTACAATAAAGATGCTAGATACTATAAACTTGAATTTGTTTATTGAAATGAACAACAGCAAAGTTCCTTGAGGGCATCTAATATTTAGTTATGAGCTTTACTTTTTCCCACACTTCTGATATGGATCCCCTCTGGATATAGAAAGAAAAATTCTGGAAATAACATTTATAGGTGTAAATCTTATTGGCCCTTCAATGTGATTTCACTCCTTTGACTCCATATTATAAACATAGACTCTCCTTAGAAAGAGTAAGTAAAGATTGTACTGTGACACCTGCTTTAAAGAGCAAAGACTCACAGAGCAATGAAGATACGTTAACACTTGAATGACAAGAAGTTCTGTGATACTAAACTGCTGTGTCTAACTTTCAATTCCAGTAAAACCAGGTCTCAAGTTGGGATCAAAAATGAAGGAGAATGTGAAAGAAGCAACCCAGAGCAGGTGAGGACAAGTGTCACTGGTGAGAACAGTAGGGTGCTGACTTCCAAGAGAAAGATGCTTTCCTCTTCCTTCTATGGTGGGGTGGCTGGAAGAAGGTAATTCTTGCTGTACCTGAACTGGGGATACTGCTTGTTTCATGGAAAGCAATTGATGGTCTCTAGAACTATTGGGTTGGCCAAAAAGTCTGTTTAGTTTTTTTTGTAAAATAAAGACACATTTTTCATTTTCACCAATAACTTTATTGATTTGGATATTTTGTGTATGTCTGCTATCTACTGCATAGTATAAGGTTGATTGTTCTCAATTAATGTCTTGGTTTGATCACTATCAATTTCAACTAGTTTACCAACTGTAGAGCATCATCCAGCAAGAAATCTCCAGCATGAAACTTTGACAACCACTTTTGACACATTTGATCAGTCTCAGCCCCTTCCCCATACACAGCACAAATCTTATTTTTGCATTTCAGTCGCATTTTCACCTTTCTTGAAATAATAAATGATAACATGCCAAAAATGTAGGGTATTTTCTTCCATCTTCAATAGTAAAATGACTACACAAAAAAAAATTACCAATTTCGCTAAGTTCTTTTAAATGCACGCTGATATGACAGCTGTCA
Source organism: Furipterus horrens (assembly GCF_987537825.1). Taxonomy (NCBI): domain Eukaryota; kingdom Metazoa; phylum Chordata; class Mammalia; order Chiroptera; family Furipteridae; genus Furipterus; species Furipterus horrens. Next base: position 67,495,948 of record NW_028327180.1, on the reverse strand, counting down.
TAATACAATCTAACAAAAAAATTTGAATGAAGTTAAAGACAACTAAACAATACTAGAGCCATCTTACAGAAAAAAACCAAATGAATTTTTTGGCCTACACAATAGATGAGATAACTACGATAGTTAGACCTTTCAGCTCTATTTCAGCTTTCTGTGAAAAGATGGAAGGAAGGAAGGAAGGGAGGAAGGAAGGAAAAGGGAAGGGAAGGAAGGAAAATTAGTTAAAAGGAAACCACATGTCTACACTTCAGGTCACCACACTTTAGTCACTTAACCTAAATTGAAACCCCAGCACTGTCACTTGCTGTCAAGAGACCTTGAGCACATTACTTAACCATATTGTTCCAGTGTTTCCATATCTAAATATGAAATGTGAATTAAATAGCTTCTTTTTACACTAAAATTCTGTGAATCTATGATGTTAGGGGAGGGGAGTGAATGTCTCACTATGTCACAATTGACATTTTGTTGCTGAATGATTTTCCTAAGTAAAGGTTTGGTGCTCTTTTTGTGTGCACCTGAGGTTACCTCCACCACTTATTTTAAGTCTCTGGCTGCGCCACCTGGGAGGTTGTGAGCAAGTTGAGGGCCAGGATGGTTTTCTACCTTAGTTCTAGCACACCGTAGGTCAATCATGTTTACTGATAAATGAATAAATAAGTAAATGGGTTCCATACTTAACCATGTACATTATACAATGCTGAGCTACTTCTACACACCTGAGACTGCTCTAGGTGGCCAGTTTGCATCAGACAGAAAGGCACTGAGTTCTAGAAAATATCTGAAAACAGTGTTGTAAGCATTACAATCAAGGTGACAAATGTCAAGGTTTTTTCTGTGTTCTAGGATGTTTGTAGTGATTTTCGGCCTTATGTGAAGGATGGGAGACTTGGATGCACAAGGGAAAATGACCCTGTCCTTGGTCCTGATGGAAGGACGCATGGCAATAAGTGTGCGATGTGTGCTGAGCTGTTGTGAGTATTATGGTCCCCAAGCGGGCCTACCAGGCAGGCCTGATGAGGATGCACTTGGTCGCTGTCCTAAGAACCACTCCACAGAGAGATAAAGTGCTTTTTATGAGGCATGCAGTCCTTTGCCTTCATAAGGACTCTCTTTTTAATTCATATCATCTGCTAAAATTTCTCAAAACGAGAAGATAAGGTGGTTATGCTAGTTATGAAATCTGAGACTTAATTTGCTTAATTATAAGGACTTGCACAGTGTTTTATATGGCATGTTTTAAAATTTAAAAAGGACTTTCATCCGGAATAGCCTAGGTCAGTTATTGGACATGCATTGCTTCATTCGGACATCTATAGAAACTCTTACGAAAATGACAGTCTAATTTAAAATAACAATAATAACAATGTCATGTGGCTGAATTCATTATTAGTATAAAAGGTGGGATTTATGAAAGGAAGAACTATTGGGTTAATCTTTCCCTGGGTGCCTGACATGGCTCCAGGCACTGAGAGCCACATATGAATATGATCCAATTAGTCTTTAATATTCTGGGTGTTAAACAAGGTATAGACTCTCTAATTCATATGCCAACAAGCCTTAAAGTGCTCTATATACATCACTGAGATCTTTAACATCTAGACAGAAAAAGATTTACAGACTAATATACTTCACACCACCTTTAAAAATTACAGTGCACTATTATAGAATTTAAGGGCATGTCTTACCAGGTTTACAAAACATTGATTATAACTGGTTTCTAGACTGGCTATCAGCCTAACTTCCACTTTTTAAAATCTAGAGGACATGTGTTTTTAGTGTTCAAACCTGCGTTAATTCTGCGACTTTGTTTCTTTTCATGCACTAGCTAAAAAAGAGAATTTGACCTCCCTAACTTCTGGCTTCTTTCTTTGTAGAATTAAGATAATAATGCAGATGAGACTGGATTGAATAATAGATGATATGAAGGGACTTAGAAACTCAGCTTCATGTAGCTTTTATTAACAATGATGCATGTACAGGAAGGCAAACAAATACTTTACAAGATATAAAAAGCTATACGGAGGGTGTGGATGACAATATTTCAAGTACTCAGTTTGGTTTTACTTTGTCACAGCATTGATTTAAAGCTCTTGGTTCTGCCTGTTAAGGGGAATTTTCCTGAGATTTTTCTGTTTGTCAATCAAGGAGCCACACCCATCCAGCTGCCCAGAACAAAGCTTCTAATTGACTGTCAGTGAGTCAGGCTCACACCCTTCCTTATCTTTAGCAATTTTTTGGCTCAAGCATTCAAAACAGAGAAAAAAGCTTGTCTCATGTAAAGGGATCAGTTTAACAAGTTAGGGCAAAGGATATGAAAATGCTTAGCACAGAGCTGGGCACTAAAAATACCATCCACCCATAACTGACCAAATGTTTTCTTTCTTTATTTCCTTAAAAAAATATATTACTTTTTGTTATTGTTCAATTACAGCTGCCCTAACTGATTTTTTCTTAACAGCTTAAAGGAAGCTGAAGAAAATGGCAAGCGACAGGATGAAACCAGAATTCGTCGAAGTGCCAAAGAGGTAAATTACTAGCCAACACAATTTGGTTCTTGTGGCTACAAATATTAACATACACTTGAATGTCTGAGGTAATTTAATAATGTCTTTGTCCTTCATTATCACATTGAATTCTTTCCCTTAATTTCAAAATTCCCCAACTTGACAATTCTTAGTATATTAATAATTAAATTTATTTTTTAAATAGTATTTCCTACCTAAAGCTCAAAATATGAAATGTTTCTCTTTGTTTAAAAAACAAAAAAGTAAGTCATAAGTTTATGCAAATTATATTCTGCTTACTTTCCACTAGACTCCTCTCTGGCTTAGTGTAAATTAATTTTGCTTTGAATAAATTATAAAAAATACCACATAGTATAATAATATAAATAAGGAATGACTTTAAAAATAATTCTAGAGTCTTGAACACCATATTTGCTGATATATTTTATGTATAATTTCATTGACAGAAGTTGGAATTATTCATTTTTCCATTATTGTTATTACATTTAGTGAAGTTTGCATTTATAAAGGTCTTGCTCCTGGCAAATAAAAATCTCACACAAATATTGAGGTTGTGGTTTTAAAAATATACTTAAAATTAAGCTGAAGAAATGTTTTAGATGATTTAATTTTTTCATCCAGCATGAAAATATTTATTTTGTTAATAGAATAGGTGTTGTAGATAAAGCAGCCTGGATTTATTAAATCACCATGGTTATCAAAGCTACTTTCAATAAAAGTGATGGTAATTACTTTGCTGAGTGACTAGCTTTTTGCTGAGAAGTCAAAACAACTGAGTTTTGGCCTTACTCCTTCCACCTCTGGGTGTGGGAAACAGCAGGTCATCTCTTCTCCCTGGGCCTCAGTATTCTTAATAGCAAAATGAGGAGGTTGGATAAACAATCTCAGTTCTGCTTTCCTGTCGGGTTTGGATTCTACATCTTGCTCCTCTTTGTGGAATACAAGTACACTATTTTTGTGGATTGTAGGGAGTGCGTTTTCCTAAGGGACCCACAGGTCCAGTTTATGGTAGTCAAGACCTTACCTTCCACTTCATAATGCTACTCAAGGAAGTGGATTTCCCACCCTGTGTGGGGTATTCTGTGTTTTAGCTAAGAAACACAAAGCATTCAGAGTTGTCAACAATTTCTTCAACACTCGCCGAAATTTGAAAAGCAGTTCTTTAGCGGGGGTTGTTCAATTTCTGTCTAAAACCTTGGGTCATCTTGTGCTAGTCAGCATCTGGTCACTCCATTAACACAGAGAGCTCTTTTCCCTAATCTTTCATCACATCTCAGCTACTTTTCCCTCGTCCTCTCTGTGGCTGCTGTCATTGTTTTGGTGGGGTCATTGGACGTGATTATCTTGACTAGGACTGCTTTGTAGGCATGGCTTAATATCTGTCCCATAATTAAACTTTTGTTAGCAGGTTGCTCACAAAAGTATTTCTTCAGAGTCTCCTTGGATGAATCATAACTTATAAACTGAAATTATCATCATTTCTTTTAATGGAATCATTGAGCGTTAATTTTACTACCATGTTAGATTGCTACAACCAGGAAGTTTGGAGCACACACATTGCTCCTCCAAAACCAAATACCTTATTAGGAGGTAATTAGGACTCTTTTAAAGTGTCCTAATCAAACATGTGTAATTTTTTTTTTAAATCATCAAATTCAAGATCTAGAAAAGGTCCTAAAGAGTGCCTGTTCCAAAAGCCTCGTTGTGTGTGTGGCTAGGATTGGGGTTTGAAAAATGTTGGGACTTTGCTGTGTGTGGTCTCCTAGTGAGTCTGAAGCACAATCTAGCCACCCAGGTCTTCTGACTCCAAACCACTCGTAATGCTCATGTTTTCTTGGCTGAAACGGGAAGAGGAAAGTCAGACAGTTGAAGAGAAAGCTAAAGGGAAGCATTTCAAGGTAGGTTATTTTACAACAATATATGTCATCGCAAAATATGATTATTGACACAGAGATTCCCAACTCTAGAGTAATTTGGGATGTGTGTGTGTGTGTGTGTGTGTGTGTTTGAATTTAGCCAACATCAAATAGCAGAGTTTTCAAAACACAAAGAAAAACCTGAAAGTACTGAACCAAAACATCAAGAAATCTGAGTACAAACCTCTCAGACTTGGAGTGGAAGTCACAACCTTTTAAAGGTTTTCTAAGTAAATATTTTTCTTGATGTTCTACCTCTCTAAATTGAGGAATGAGTAAAAATTAGATTCACTCTCTCTGAGGTGTCCACCTATCATACTAGAAATAAACATTTATGAAGGAGGCAGAGTACATAAATATGATGCACAGGTCCATGGAGAAAACAAACTAAAGTGCACATACTGCTCTTGGATAGCATCGTATTTTTTTTCCTGGCCAACTAGTTTGGATTGTTTTTTATTTGATCCATATTAAGGAGCATGTAAATATTTCATCTCACATATTCTATATTCTGTACATTGGCAACTTACTTTTTCTCTTGCCTGTTTCATTTTGTTGGAACTCCATGAAAGATCCCTTTTTAAAATTATATCTTTTCATAGATTTGAAAGTTAATAAGAACTATCTAGTTTTAGAAAATACTTTCTCAACCTTATTCTTTCTAGGACTCTTTTACCTTTTAATAAACACACCACATTGCAGATATAGGTACTAAATAATTTCACAATGTAATTACTATTTCTTATTAATTCTCATTAACATGTTACATATGTTTACCAACACCTTTGAGACTGGGCATTGTTTGACTATGAACCCCTGCTGTACATATTCTGTATTAAAATGCAGTAAAGTGTTAAATATAATTACTTGTCTTTTTAAAGGATCTCTGCAAGGAATATGAACACCAAGTGAGGAATGGAAGACTTTTTTGTACACGGGAGAGCGACCCGGTCCGTGGCCCTGATGGAAGAATGCATGGCAACAAATGTGCCATGTGTGCTGTAATTTTGTGAGTATATATGCGTTTTCTTTGGAATGACTCAGCGGTGAAGTGGAGATTGATTGGAATGATGAGTAAGAATAGCGTAGAGGTGAAGAATTGTTGTTCAGAATTTCTGTAGCAGTTTTATGTTCTCTACCAATGCTAACACCACCTAGTGAGTACATCCCAACGATGGCTGTCTATTTCTGAGTACAGATGGATTGTATTTTCCAGTTGGAAGACTGGATTACAAAATACTTCTTAACATTTCCTCTCATGAATTTTGTAAGCCTTTCTATGAGATAGTCATAATACAAAATGAGGGTAAATGCAGGTACCAAGACTTTGATTGTTTCCTTCAGTAATTATCCCATTGTGACAGCCACACTTTCTTTCAGATCCTTGAACTCTTCTGGGTTATTTCTGCATGTTCTCCCATGCCAGCTTGTCTCAGTCTTGGCCAGCTAATGTCTTCTCTTCTGTGAATTGCATTTCATCATTATCCTTTCTTGGATAAGACCTCCTAAGATCCTTAACTGAAGTCCAATCCTTATAACTCAATGATTTTATTTTATAACAATCATTGCTGTTGGTAACTGGATAATTATTTCTTGTTGACTGTCAGTCTTCCCTATGGGGCTATAAGTTCTAAACAGTGTATGTGTTTGTTCTGTGTACTACTATACTGTATGCCCAAGACCCAGGTTAATGTTTGCCAAAAAACAGTTACTAACTCAATGTTGAATGAATGAATAAGTGAATGAATGAATGAAGATCCCTATTATCGGGAAGCTTAAGGCTAAATAGCAGAAATAAGCTATGGCTGCGCATGCACACACACACAAACATAGTGCAAGACCAAATGAAAGCATCCCATAAGGGGAGAATATGCAAGTTTGAAAATATAGTAACAGCTATAGAAGTTATTTTCCAATTGAAATGAGATGTCTTTTTGAAGAAGAGAGAATTTAAGCTGGGGAGATTGAAAAGAGAGGAAGACTACAACAAAAGGATCATTATAGTGGAAGGAAATGGCATACATGAAGGCAAAATGAAAGACAGGAGTTCTTTGGAGAAATAATGGGATTTCAATCTGATAAGGGACTTTAAAGTGATTGGAAAGTGTTCGTACAAGAACTCAGGAATAGTTAGCTGTTTTTCCACTTCTGTCTAAATGACTGTTTTGTAACATGAATATTTAAAACATCAATAGTCGTTTATTTTTGTTTCTCTCTCCAGAAAACGGCGTTTTTCAGAAGAAAAAAATAAAGCAGTTGAAAACTTGAGAAAAGCTGAAGAAAAAGTTAAAATAAAAAGAGAAATTGAGGTGAGGATTCATTTGATTTGTCTAGTTATGACTTTCGTGGTGTGCGTGTGCGCCTTTTACCCTATAATTCATTTTCAGTGTTGGTTCATTTTTCCACCGCTACTGTGCATCCTAGAGACTATAGTTTTTATTTATAAGATTTATAAAAATAAAATAATAATTATGGCATTACAATTTTAAAGCTCTGTTTGGAGGAAATTGATCAAGTCATATTAGTAAAATAGTTTCACATTCCTAAATGAAGGTATATATCAAAATATTATCTGAGTTCAAAGTCTGGTATGCATTCTTCAAATGTGTGATAGCTGTTCTAGAAGTTTTAGTTTTGAAAGCAATATCAATGGAAAATTTTAATATGCTCTCTTTAAAATCATTCTACATCACACTTTTTAAGCACCTCAACTGGTCATCTGCCTTTTTTTCTATGTTATCCTCTTATCTCAGACACCTAACAGCTTTGCTTTGTGTTGATGCATGAACAACTCACCGGATGTCTGCATTTCTAGCTAACATCTTCCTCAGTCCTCAAGATCCAATTTCTCTTCCACGTGTTTTCATAGAGTAGAAAATGTTTCCATGAGCCAATGGCATTGTGAAAATTCAACATTGGAAGGGATCCTAGAGTATATTTGGACCATTTTACTCCATGAAGAAACCCTATTTGACGTATTTCTTACAGAAAGAGTTATCCTACTTTCTAATGCCTTCACGTTTCTTCATCCTATTGCATAGGTATCATTTTCAACTGCTTTCTTCTTCTCAACCCTAGGTTATGAAGTCTTTTTAATTTTATTTCTCTAATATCCATCAACTATTCTTTTATCTTCCATTTCCATTTTCCTCTCTCTCTCTCTCTCTCTCTCTCTCTCTCTCTCTCTCTCTCTCTCTCTCTCTGTCTCTCTGTCTCTCTCTGTCTCTCTGTCTCTCTTGTCTCTCTCTCTCTCTCTCATCTAGTTTCCCTGATTTTAGTCTCTACTCACTCAAATCCTCCACAATCTAGCTGGATAGTCTTTCTAAAACAAAGATTTGACTATATTCTTCCTTGCTCTAAATAGTTATCATTTTCCCACTTCCTAAGAATGAAGTCCAAATTCCTTTCACACATTAGTGGCCTAGTTTTGACTTATCTTCAAGGTCTCCTTTTTGACCAGTTCACAAACTTTTCTCTCTTTGCCCATTAATTCTTTAGACACTATGCTAATGGCTATAATATCTTGAAATAACATGTTTATTTATGTCTCTGTGTCTGTACATATCATAATTCCTCTTGGGGAACTTTTTTTGCCACATTGATTTTCTGGCAATTATCCTAAAGATAAAAATCAGATATAATGTCTTCTTTGAACTTCCATGAATCAGTTTTTCTTTTGTGCTTGTGCACAACTTATTTCAGACTCGCATCCTGTCTTCATTTTTTATATTGTAATTCCTTATCCCTTTTACCTGAGTGATAAAAGAGCTAAACCACATTTATATTTATATCCTCTTAACTTAATACATTAGTTGAAGACTTAAATGGATGAATATTACAAAGAGACAAATATCACAAAAATTTGGATGATCTTATAAGTTTTATTTTCCAATATTTTTGATAAAGAGCATCTAAAGTTTATAAGCAAAGAACTATATCTAAGTTGTCTCATTTTTATTATTCAGAAACTCTGCAGTGAATTTCAAGGCCATGCAAAGAATGGAATGCTTTTCTGTACCAGAGAAAATGACCCTGTTCGTGGTCCAGATGGGAAAATGCATGGCAACTTGTGTTCCATGTGTCAAGTCTTCTAGTGAGTATCGAGGTTTCAGATTGTCAGGGAGAGAACAGAGCTTACAGATAAGCTAAGCTAGTTTCACAGATGGGGAAACTGTGGCTTGAAATAGGGAAGGGAGTTGAGTATATTACACTGAAAATGTTCGTGACAGAACTGGGAGTAAGTACCTAGCGCTCTTTTTTCCAGGTGTTTCCTCTGTCCTGTCACTCATCCTCTTAGCACGAGGACATCCCAAGAAGGATAAGCTTGTACAAATACCAAATTCTTCCTGCTGCTGATATTTCATATGTGAATCTGCTGTACAAGTTTATAGGTATATCTAATCTTCTAGAGGCATAAGGGCCCAAAGTTAGCACTTAATGTAGAAATTGATAAGTAGAGTTAAAGTTGCCTATGAAATGACCATGAACCCTCAGAATTACAGTAAATGTTACTTTATATAACATTTCTCAGTAAGTTAAAATTGATGGTCTGCTTTCAAAATATGAAACTGCTCTCAGTTTATTTGATCGAGCTTAGTTTAAGTAATTGATTTAGACTTAGAATCTGTGGCCTTTTGATTGGTAACCATGTGTGGTTGAAATACCATCAGTTAACTATACATATAATGCAAGTCTATTGTTCAAAGCAAATTTAGGCTCATTTGGTTTATCATCATATGGCCTTTTTCTACCCACCCTACATTTTGTCTTTAGGTAACACAGCCATGAAGAAGCAATACTTTACGCTGAATTAATAAAGCATGATGGAGTAGATAGATCATAGACTTCGAGGGGAGAAACCTTGACTAGTTGTAGTCATAACCAAAAAGTGTAGCCAAAGTCCTCTCTGCCTCACTCCTGCCTGTGAAAGAAGGGGACCAGCTGATATGCTTTGTTAAGGCCACTTTCAGCCTTCAGGTGTAATGTCACCATGGTATTAGCTTTGATAATCTCCTTTATGGATATTAATGATGTTTCATTTCTGACCACAGGCAAGAAAGGTAATTTATAGAAAGCAAGTTTTCCAGATCCACAATTACTATATTTTTTTCAGTGTTAAACAGAAACTATAAAGAAGTTATGATATCTTACCATACTGGCAGCTGTTTTGTAGCTTCTCATTGGTATGCAGTAATAAAAGAACAAACTTGCTTCTTCCTTCCTAAGGAGGGAGGAAAGATTAGCAATGCAGGAATGTGGAGAAATTATTCCCTGTGTTTGGTCCTATGACTCCTCTCATTTCCTCTCATTCAGCCAAGCGGAAGCCAAAGAAAAGAAAAAGGCAGAAGCAAGGAATAAGAGAGAGCCTGGAAAAGCACCTTCATTTGCAGTGAGTTGAACCTGTCAATAAGTCCTACTTGGAATGATAATTTGAACATACTTCAAAGAGCCTAAAGACTGGAATACTACCCTGTAAAAATAATGAGGAAATCTTAACCCTTCAAGCTGGGGATGACATTGACGTGAATACTATGGGGGCTTGATCCATTCTTGCTGCTTCAGAGACTAATTGTGTACAATAAAAATTTTCAGAGACTCCACCTGTATATTTTCTGCAGAAGAATTTTTGAAATTTCACATCTGAGTTGATCCCACACTTGTGCCCCCACCCCCAAAGCATAATTTTTATTTCTGAAATATCACGATATTTGTTTCCATAGCTCCATGTAAGTTATTATCACCTATTGTTTAGAAGAACGTCTCCTGATTTTTCATCTAGGTTTTGATCTATCCCTTACCCAGCTGCCCCCCCCCAACACAGCCAGAGTAAAGTTTCAAAATGTTAATTATGTCACAGTACCACAGTGCTTAGAATCCACAAGTAGTTGTTATGGAGCTGATCAAGGACACATGTCAGTCTCCTCATCTTTCTTCTGATTTGGCTTCTTACCTGCACTCAGAAATTGATCTTCTGCCATATACGGTGCAGTTTTCTGCTTGTGTCTCTTGGTTTAACAATCTAGAAAACACATTTCCCAATCCATTAAATCAGAGTAAATCCTACTTACTCTCCATGGTGTCACTCAGATTATTCCTGTGCCCTGACATCTCACCTGGTTTCCACAATTGGATTTCATGGCCCCAAATTCTTGAGTTCTCAGACTTTCTTGTACCTATATGTTTACACTTATTTTATTTGGTTTAATTTATAGTAGAGTTTACTTGTCTATTTATTTTATCCTAGTACATCTTATGGTTTCCATCTCTTAGCAACTGATGGGTGCTCTCTGCGGAACTGAACCTTACATTTGAGAGAAGCATAACTAAAACCCCAGACTCCAAGAAGAACGGCATTGGTTCCTGCCAATGCAGGTGTTCCAACTTACGGCTTTGAACAGGAATGAAATGTGTGCCCAGCTTATTTCTCTACTTTGATAGGAGCTGTGCAGTGAATACCGCAAGTTTGTGAGGAATGGGCGACTACCCTGCACCAGAGAGAACGACCCCATCCAGGGCCCAGATGGGAAAATGCATGGCAACACCTGCTCCATGTGTGAGGTCTTCTTGTGAGTAGCCCTGCAGCTGAAAAATGTGGGAGGGTTCTGTCCTTTCTGCTATGATTCTTTCTTTAATTTTTTGTTTTGTTTTAATATATATATATATTTTTTTTAATTTATTTATTTTTTTAAATTGTATTTGTTTCTTGTTGGCATTTTTGTGCCACATTTTTGCACAATGTCATAATTGTCAAAAAACAGTTACTGCAGTTCAGTCACTGACAGGTTGAGTTCCTGTGGCAGTAAAAAAGAAGTAGAACCAGGATCTTACCTGCGCAGAGTGGGATATGAAGTCAACTGAAACTACACCACTGATCCCAAAGCAAACAAACCAATATGCAAACACAGTGCCTCAGTTCACACACAGGGCCCAGGGGAGCATTTTGGAATAAGGGGTGACTGGGATGTGGTGGTGTTAACTGCTCTCATTGCCTTGTCAGCTTGAAGAGCTTTGTTGAAGCCTCTCCTATGCCCCTAACCCCTAAACTTCTCCCTCAGAGTAACCAGAACTCTTCCTTCATTGTACTAATAACAACCAATAACTGTAAACTTAAATGTGTGACTGTCACACATTGACTGTCTTCCTCTAGATAATTATTATTATTATGGAAGGGATTCTAGAAAATATAAGCACCGAGTTCAGATTAACCTTGTGCTTCATTTCTATGTTCAATCATGAGAGGGATACTTCAACAGAAAGATTAAAACATATTTAGAGGAAATGGAGAAAAGTATAAAAACCATGTCCACTTGGGATTACGAAGTCTTGGCACACTTAGCCAGGGAATGTTACAGTCTTGAAATGTCCAAATAGGTTTTATCTTTCAATGTGCAAACAGGACTGGTTTGAGGTTGTCTTCATGTGTGAAGGTGGGGCCAGTGAGGGAAAGTTCTGGAAGAAAGGAGGAACTTTCTACTGGTTTGGGGACTTTTAAAGTTGAAAGGACCTACCATGGGATTTCAGGGATATATAGGTGGAGAATTGGCTGGCAAATTAAAGAAAAGCTAGATAGTAATCAGAGATATAGTTGTGTGTGTTGGAAGTTTAGAAAATCACCTCTGGCCTAGGGTTGACCATCTTAGTCTGCATTTATTAGTTCTGTGTCCTTGGGAAAGTGGTACATTCTGTCAGTTTTCTTACCTGTAAATTATGGTTATAATAGTACTTTTGCTTCATGCATTTGTGAAAGTTTCATTAGTATGAACACAAGTTAGGCACATAGTTAGAATTTGATAAATATCAACTGTAGCAATTAAATGCTATTTGAGATCACTTTCAATCTCGAGATTTTATGCTTCTTACTCATTTCTTTCTTGATCACTCTCTTTTAGCCAAGCAGAAGAAGAAGAAAAGAAAAGGAAGGAAGCTGAATTGAGAAATAAAAGGCAATCTGAGAATACAACTTCCTTTCAGGTGAGGGACCTTTTCCAAGTCACAGGCCTGCGGACCTGGAATCTGTAGATGGTCCTCAGGGAGCCCATCAATTCCCTCAAACAGCAGGGAACATTTGGACAGTTTCTGTTTGTGTGCGTTTATGTGTGTACATAGACACATGTGCACATGTGACTATTTTTCAGTTGAAAATCCATTACATTTATCACTTGAAAATATTCATGTCTTCAAAGTTAAGAACTATTTTTAAATGAACCAATTGCTGATTCCCACTTAAGAAAAAGTCTAAACATCAGGTGTTTTTGCAGCATAATCCAACCTGAGTTTAATACATCAAACTTCCCTTCTCCATTTCAAGGAGCTATGCAGTGAATACCGTAAGTACGTGAGGAACGGACGACTTCCCTGCACCAGGGAGAACGACCCCATCGAGGGCCCAGATGGGAAAATGCACGGCAACACCTGCTCCATGTGTGAGGCCTTCTTGTGAGTGGAACTCAGCACTTCTGGCAGAGTGGGGAGATGAAACAGAATAGGGGGATGGAACTAAGGGAAGTTTTTAAATAACTGTGAGTAATGCATTTTCCTCTTCAGTGTAGCATTCAATTTTGGGTGTCCCGTTTAAGTAAGCTAAAAACACACATACACACACACACAACCAAATTAGCAGGTAGAGAGTTTTCAGATGATAATTATTGTGATGTAAAGAGATAGAGTCATCTCTTTTAGGATATTTCAGAAAGAACTCAGAATCTTTTTTTCAGAGAAGAAAATACTCGATGATAACATTACTCATTACTGTTAGTTTTATAAATGATTAACAGCTGAAATAGGAAATTGATGATATTACATATAAATATCATTTTGGTACAAAGCAAATTTTAGGAGACTTTAGTTTAGTTCACTATCTCTCTGCTCAATCTGCCTGACCTCAAAGAATAGAATTAAAATGGTGAGATCTATGGGGAGACAGGTTTGAGTGTAACATGAAGATGAACTTGACAGCAGTTAGAGAAGGAAAGACTGCATCAGGAATGGTGATTTTCTTGTGTCGGAGTTGGAGGCCCATTTGTAGGGGACTAAAGTGTAACTGTACGATTAAAAATGACATGCTTTATCCCCTGAAATAAGCCTATGGTATTCTTTTTCTTTATTTTTTAAATATATTTTATTGATTATGCTATTACGGTTGTCCCAATTTTCACCCTTTACCCCTCTCCACTCAGTACCCCCTTTCTCTCCAGCACTTTCCCCCTTAGTTCATATCCATGGATCGTGCATATAAGTTCTTTGGCTTTTCCATTTCCTATACTAATATTGACACCCCCTTGTCTATTTTGTATCTATCCATTATGCTTCTTAATTCCTGCACCTTCTCCCCCTTTTCCCCATTCCCCCTCCCTGCTGATAACCCTCTAAATGATCCCCATACCTATGATTCTGTTTCTGTTTTGGTTGTTTGCTTAGTTTGTCTTTTTAGATTCAGTTGTTGATAGTTGCAAGTTTGTTGTCCTTTTAATGTTCATAGTTTTGATCTTCTTTTTCTTAAATAAGTCCCTTTAACATTTCATAAAATAATGGTTTGGTGATGATGAACTCCTTTAGCTTTATCTTGTCTGAAGTACTTTATCTGCCCTTCCATTCTAAATGATAGCTTTGCTGGATAGAGGAATCTATGTTGTAGGTCCTTGCTTTTCATCACTTTGAATACTTCTTGCCAGTCACTTCTTGCCTGCAAAGTTTCTTCTGAGAAATCAGCTGACAGTCATTTGGGAACTCCTTTGTAGGTAATTCTCTGCTTTTCTCTTGCTGCTTTTAAGATTCTCTCTTTATCTTGGACTTTTGGCATTTTAATTATGATGTGTCTTGGTGTGTCTTTGGCATTTTAATTATGATGTGTCTTTGGGTCCAACTTGTTTGGGACTCTCTGTGCTTCCTGGAGTTGTATGTCTATTTCCTTCACTGAATTAGGGAAGTTCTCCTTCATTATTTTTTCAAGTAAGTTTTCAATTTCTTGCCCTTCCTTTTCTCCTTCTAATGCTCCTATGATTCAGATGTTGGTACATTTAAAGTTGTCCCAGAGGTTCCTAAGCCTATCCTCATTTTTTTAAATTCTTTTTTCTTCCTGCTGTTCTGATTGAATGCTTTTTCCTTCCTTGTGTTCCAAATCATTGATTTGATTCTTGGCTTCATCCTCTCCACTGTTGGTTCCCTGTAGATTTTTATTTCTTTACTTGGTGTAACCTTCATTTCTTCCCTTATGTTTTTACTGTGCTCAGTGAGTTCCTGGAGTATCCTGATGGACAGTGTTTTGAACTGTGCCTCGAATAGTTTGCTTATCTCCATTTCCTTTAGTTCTTTTTCTAGAGTTTTATTCTGTTCTTTCATTCGGGCCATATTTCCTTGTCTCCTCAATTCAGCAGCCTCCCTGTGTTTGTTTCTGTGTATTAGGTAGAGCTGCTTTAACTCCCTGTCTTAGAAAAGGCACCTGTAAATTGTGTGTGGTGGAACCTTAGGCAATCCCCAGGGCAGGGCAACCTGTTTCACTGCTTTGTGGCTCTGTGTGGGGTGAGGGCTCAGAGAGGGAACAATGCTGTTGCTTGGCTTTTGGAGGTTGGCCCAGCACTTGCCCCATTTCCAGTCACTTCACCTACTTCCTATATGTGCCTGGTGCCCTTCCAGCTGTTGCCCTAGTGGTGAATCCCAGAGTGAGTGGGTTTTCATGCATTCCAAGTCCCTGTGGGCCCTTTACATGAACACTCCTGAAAGTCCAGCAGTTTCTCCTGCTACCCCAACACCCACTGGCTTTTCCAACCAGAATATGGGGGTTTATCTTCCCAGCACTGGAACCCTGGGCTGTGCAGTCTGGCCTGGGGCTGGGATTGCTCACTCCCAAGGTATCCTTCCTGATTTTTATCCACCACACATGAATGTGAGACCACTTGTTCCACCTCTGTCACCACCTCATTGTGTCTTTCCTCCTCTCCACCCATCTCCACCACTCTGCCCCTCCTACCTGTCTGGATGAATGTGGCTCCTTTAAATCCCTGGTTGTCAGTCTTTCATACAGCTTGATTTTCTGACAGTTATGGTTGTTATTTGTTTTGAGATATAGTTGTAATTCTCTATGGGGTTGCATGAGGAGGCGAAACGTCTACCTATGCCTCCATCTTGATCAGATTACCAAGCCTATGGTATTCCTAAAGTCTTTAGATCCTTGTCCAAAGGGATACTCCAATTTATTTCCTATATGCCAGACTCTCTGATTTTGGATTTAGTCATGCAGTCTTCCCTGGTGGAAAGCAATACAGCCCAGCAAATTGATCCCACAGTGTTTGGGCCATTGAAAATCAATTAGGTGGAAGTCAAGATGATGACCATATGATTATGTAATCAACATTTATTGAATACATACAATCATCATATACTTCCTAAGAGCTTTGTTGCCTAGTCTCATTTAATCTTCACAACAAACGTATGAAACAAGTTCTATATTATTACAACTTTCAGATGGAAAAATAAATGCCCAGAGAGGCTGAGAATGATAGAAATATCAGCACAGAAAAAATGAAGAAAACTATATTTTTTTCTTTGTGTGGTGTAGACAGGATATAATCATTTAGCAAAACCATTATCACCTTCTGGTAGTTATATCTGCCTATATTTAGGCTCAGTTCTGTCTGCTTTTCTTTACCTCTACATTAATCTTTCCATGGCAAGAAAGTAATTCTGCCATCTGCTGGTCAGCTCTGCTACTTCCTGGTAATTTCCCAGTATGGAAAGAAAATGCTTCTTGAATTTTTTAGGCAACTTAGACTCATGATAAAGTTTAGATCATTGTCCTTTTAAAGTAGTATGAGAAACATCACAATTTTGGAGATATTTTAATAATTTTCTCTCATCACTATGAAATGCCATATCAAAAAAATAAGATTTTATCACCTCGTATTTTATGGATATGTTAGCAAAAAATATTGCCTTTCTTGAGAATCATTCTTCCCTTTATAGTCTTTTCTTGCACACTTTCAAACCATATGCAAACATTCTTTTCAACTTCCGAAATGTTTTAATTTGATTAACGAGCAAGTCTTGTGATAATTGGAACATATTAAAACATATTCACAAATTATCTAATTTTTTTCTATATCCTATGATTGAATAATTGTGTTATAGATTCAATTATGATATAGATCTATTCACTAACCTCAGTTTGCAACACTGTTAGTTATGGCTAAGAACTATAACTTGCACTTTGTTTCCATCATATGCCTGTTTTTGGAGAATTCACTTTTAATAATGATTATAGTGATAATGATACCAATCTCTTACATCACTATTGTCAATCTTTTTACTATTGACCAGATACTTACTCTCATTGCTTTACAGGTATCAGCTCACTTCATGCTCACAACAATCTTATGAGAAAAATATTCTTCTTTTTCTTTTTTTACACAAAAGTGCCATATTTGTTCAAGAGAATATAGTGGTTCTAAGTACAC
Organism: Furipterus horrens; assembly: GCF_987537825.1. Taxonomy (NCBI): domain Eukaryota; kingdom Metazoa; phylum Chordata; class Mammalia; order Chiroptera; family Furipteridae; genus Furipterus; species Furipterus horrens. The sequence continues at coordinate 67,479,055 of NW_028327180.1, read as the reverse complement.
AGATGTATACAAATCAACATAGAGCCCCAAGACATAATAAGTAAAAATAAAGGATACAGACAGCTTGAAGATATTTATGTATATTCTTAAAACACCAAAATAATACTGTTTCCTTATGATATCAGGTGGAAACATAAAGAATAGATGAATGTATACACAACCTCATTGTGGTGGTTGCCTCTGTAGAGTACAAGGAGGCACAGGACACAGAGAACTGGTTAAATAAGGACTTTGACTTACATGACAATCAGTTAATGTCTTAAAAATGGGGGATATTATTTCTGGATAATGGAAATGTATATATTATTATATATTAATAAGAAAAATATTCTTATTGCCTCACCTGTTCCTCTTCTACCTGTCCCATTTAAAGTTGAGGAAGCACAAAGATGTTAGGACAGTTTTTGTGTTTCTTATGCAATCTGGCTCCAGAGTTTTTGCTCTTAACTACTGTGCTGTATTGCTTTTCAGAAGCCAAATATTGCTACTTTATAGAGAGTTACTGCAGATGCTAAAGAATCAGCCAATGAGAAAGTCTTATTGCAGTGGATTTGCTGGGAAGCCAAATAGATTTACTCATTAAGAGACTTTCTCTTGTACCCCATTCTCTTGGGGAAAGGTGACTCATTCTAATTTATTACCCAATAAAATTGCAAAGTACAGTGACTGGATCTTTGGGGTTGATTGAGAACAGTCAAAGCAAGGAATGATCAACTTGTAAATGTTACGGACCTATTCTAGTGTATTAAGATCCATTTCTGCTTTCTCTTTCTCTCTCCCCCTGTTATGTGCAGTCAACAAGAAGAAAGAGCAAGAGCAAAGGCTAAAAGAGAGGCTGCAAAGGTAACTTGCTCAGGAATGCTAATGTTATGCTATGCTTTGGCATTTTTTTCTCTGTAATAGCATTCTAGATATCTCATCAGCAGTAATGATTTTCTGTTCAATTTTTATGCCTGCAATGAATAAAGAAAACCTTTAACCTGAGGGGAAAATGGTCTTGATTAGAAGTTTCCAGAGTACCAATTTTATTGCATGATAATTCAAATTTTGAGTTTTATTTCATGCAAATTTGAGTGTTAATTTACTTTGTAAGTGATACTCTTCCATGTTTGGCTTTTCCTAGATTTCTGTTATCAGGTACAGATTATTACTATCAACCTTTACAATTTACTAATTTCGATGTATATCATTCAAACTTCTATTATTTCTAATAGAGAGTACAAGATCTCTATCATTTACATTAGTCCAATTTACAGAAAAAAGTGCCCAAGTACTTATTGTATTTGTTCTTTGTCACCTCCCAAATATGGAGGAAATACTACTATTCTCACCCCAAAATTAATGATTATTATGTGAAATTTTTTACTAATTATTTTTTATAATTTTATAATTTTACAAGTAGGAGAACAAAGTCTGTCTATGTGCAGATGGTGGATTACTCTCATATTAAAGCTATATACATGATTTACCTTGATGTATTCTATCTCCTAACAATACCTACAAAGTATAAGCCTAATCATTTATTTGGGGAAAGTTGGCACAGTTTAAAAGTTACCTATTAAACTGATTCACTTTCTCAATAACTTTCTTTCTTTAGAATTGAACATGTGTTTTACCCATCATATATGATCAGTTGCTTAGTTGACTTATTTTTGAAATGATTCTAACACATTACTTTTTCTCTCCACTCCTGTTTTTACTCTCCTGTTTTAAATATACATCCCCCACTTTAGCAAGTAACCCCCAGAAAGGTTTCGGCTTCTCCAGATATCATACTTGTTCTCTCCTCTCTATCTTTATTTCAGATATTTCTTTATTTCTTAGTTTGAGCATGTTTTTGACTTTTTGACTTTTTTTCTCAGCCTTCTAAAGACAAATCAAGGCTCGGCAATATTTTTTTGCATATTATTTTAATTTTACTTTTCCTTGCTTTATTAAGATATAAATGACATGCAACATTGAAGACAGTTAAGGTGTGCTATGTGTTGATTTCAAAATGATTACCACTATAGTTATAGCTAACAACTTCATCATATCACAGAATTACATTTGTGTGTGTGTGATAACATTTAAAATCTACTCTTAGCAACCTTCAAATATATAATATGATATTGTTAACTATCATTACCATATTCTATGTTAAGTATCCAGAACTAATAACTGGAAGTTTGTACCCTTTGACCATCATCTCCCCATTTGACCCACCCCTACCCCATAGTAACCACCACTCTACTCTCTTTTTCTCTGAGTTCTTTTTTTAGATTCCACATATAAGTGAGACCATATAGTATTTGTTTTTCTCTGTCTCACTTGTTTTACTTCATATAGTGCCCTCAGGTTTTATCCAAGTTCTTGCAATGGAAGCATCTCCTTTCTTTCACATCAAGGCCCAGCAATAGCCTCAGTTCCTCTCCTTCTAGCCCTATTGACTCTTCTCACCTGTGATCTTTCACCGTTTTTGTAGACTGTGATGTGCAGCACAACATGCACACATATATTGTTCTTTACCAATGTTTCAGCCTTGTTCTACAACTAGATTATAAGCACCCTCAGGAGAACAATGAAAATGTTTACAGATCCATTTTGGTGCCAGGACAATACTGAGTCCATGATGTGAGCTTTAGAAGACTTACTTATTTACTGCTACATGTAATTGCTTTAATTTTTCCTCCTCACTCTGTGTTACTTATTCTTTGCTCATTCTTCATAATAGGCAAAGGTGCAGGAAGGGTAGGAAACTGCTCTGAGAAAATATTTTCTTCATTTTCCAGGAACTCTGCAGTGAGTTTCGGAACCAGATGAGGAATGGGATGCTCATATGCACCCGAGAGAATGACCCTGTCCGCGGCCCGGATGGCAGGGTGCACGGGAACAAGTGTGCCATGTGTGCCAGTCTGTTGTGAGTACCCACCCTCATCTCTCCCACTGCATTTCTTCGTCCATCATCCCTTAGTCTCAGTTTCTTCAGAAACATGTAGAATATATACTGTGGGTTGTATGCTAGGTAATTTTAAAAGCACATGGACAAGACATTAGGTAATGTTGAATCACATAGTGACAATATTATTCTCTATTCAATAGTCCCTCTATCTTCTAATTAAGCCATGGGGAAAAGTCTTAATTTAGTGCCGAAATCTCTTTAACACTTGATAATTGCCATTCATAACAAAGAGAGAGCAGAATCTGGATAAAAGGATCTCTTTGGCCTCTCTCCCACCTCAACCCCTGACATTTTACGATTCTGTGAGTATAGTCAGATAAGGGAAAACCATTTGGACAGAGGTCTATAAGGCCAGTATGTAAAAACTGTTAAACTGAACAAAAAATGGACTGGAGCGAATTATATTTATCCTTTCAGGGACATTACTATACATAGGTGAAATAAATACTTTGGTAAGTGGTTTCGTATAGAGAGTTAAGCCCCTAAGAGGCAGGCCCATGTCATAGATGTTTATTAAAATGTTGTCTTGAAAGCCAGATTTAGAGCCTAATAGACCATTGTTCTGCTGAGTGGGACCAGAGCTCCATTATGTGGGACAAGACAGGAGAAGCTGATAGCATGTTGCCACCTCTCTTTCTTCTCCTTCTTAGACTACTAATCCCCTACCAAGCCTCATACTGAAATAAATGTTGAGAAAAATACCTAAATAATATCTGCTGAAAGAGGTGCTACGTTAATTGTAATTTCTTAATTTTCACATGTCTTAGTTAAGTCTTAGGTATAAGATTTATGCTCCTTAAAGGAGTGATTGACAGGATAGGCCTGTAAACAGTGGCCTGAGATTCAAGAAATCAAGGCTCTTCTCTTACCTGCTGAATTGCTCATGGTGTGGTGATGACTAGGTTAGACATGATAAATGCTAAGGATTTTTTCCAGCCTTAGTTTGCTTCATACCAGCAGAAAATGGCAAGAATGCCAGTGTTTTAGGCCCATGATCAACCCTCAAAATATTAGTTGTTGAATCTTCTTGGGCTTGAATTATCATTGCGCTCTAAAACTTGAATTTCAATTTGAATATTAATGCCATTAAAATAATACTTAAAATTTTTATATTATAGTGAAACATGGTTGATTTTGATTTTGGGCCCGTTATCTGACTTGGTTGCATCCCTGGTTTTCATCATCAATGTTGTCATTATTTAAAATAAATTGGAAAAGTTTCACAATTTAAAAAAAATCAAGGCAATTGAGGCTTTTTTCAGATTATTGGTTGAAGTCACTGACTGATAGAAAAAAGACCACCCAAGGTTCACATACTGATTTAAAAAGCCACGCTAGTTTTATTTTTTAAAAGGTATTTGGAACTACTGAATTTATCTGCATTAGAGGGTGAAGTAATAACACCTCTTGGACTGGATAAATTTGGACTGAAGATCAAATTTGGTCTGGAAGATCCTCACTCCTGAAAACACACAACCAAGAGAATAAGGAATTGTATTTAGCTGTCTCTTCTTTTGTTTTATTATAGCAAACTTGAAGAAGAAGAAAAGAAAAATAATGGCATGGAAGAAAAGAAGAAAAGTGAAGCTGAGAAAGTTAGAAGAGAAGCAGTACAGGTAGTTTTTTCAGGTCACTGAAGCCCCTACCTAGTCCATTCTCATTAGTGGGACGTCACCCCCTCCTCCCAATCCCAGTGCCTGTAGTGGCTCTGCAAACTGAGAGAGTGTACTTGGATTCTCATGTATAAGAATATCCCTCTTGCCCCGGCTGGTGTGGCTCAGTGGATTGAGTGCCAGCCTGTGAACCCAAAGGTCACCAGTTCGATTCCCAGTCAAGGCACATGCCTGGGTGGTATGCCAGATCCCTGGTTGAGCTCATGTAGGAGGCAATGGATCAATGCATCTCTCTCACACTGATGTTTCTGTCCCTCTCTCTCTTCCTTCCCATCTCTCAATAAATAAATAAGTAAATAAAATAAAAAAAAAAGAAAAGTAAAGCAAAGATCCCTTCTTCCTGATTCAGTTTATTCACACCAAATTTGATCTAGTTGCTTGTGCTTTTGAGAAGTCAATCACCCTTTTCTCTACTGACTATGTGAATTGTATAATGCCAAGAAAGAAGTATATGCAGATTGTCTTGTTGTCTGAATGCAAACCAGTAGAGGCAGATTGTAGACATTTCCCCATGCCTTGTTGTATAAAGGTGTTTAGTTTAAAATAAAAAACAAAAACCTAGATTTTTATCCCAATTAATTCTCTGTGAGATTTTGGGAAAATTATTCAATAACACCTTTGAGCCTTGGGTTTTCATCTATAACATCTCACATGAAGATAATAATGGAATGGCTATTAATTATTTAATTGCTACTGTATGCAGTGTGGCCTAACAACTTTATTACTGATGTTTGTAGTAATCATTGAAAGAATGTATTATTATCTGTATTTTAAAAAAGAGGATTCAGAAGCTCAGATAAGAAATTAGGAAATATAATTAGTAATCTGAGAGCAAATAATTAGACCTCAAGTTCTGGATTTAATGACCATGATGTACTTTAGATTTTACACATTCTTTCAATTTATAACTCTCCTACAGGCTGTGTCTCAGATCTTTGTTACTTCTTTCCTTTATCCTATTTGTAATTGGGAAGATCTCATTTCTTCTCCCTCCTCTCATGTTTGCTTCCTACAATCTACTCTCAACTCTAAAGCCAAAGTAATTATTTAAAAACATAAGGCAGGTAATGTGACCTTGTGTCCTCTTATCTCACTCAAGGTCCTTCTAGTGCAGCGGTTCTCAACCTGTGGGTCACGACCCCTTTGGGGGTCGAATGACCCTTTCACAGGGGTCACCTAAGACCATTGGAAAACTCATATATAATTACATATTGTTTTTGTGATTAATCACTATGCTTTAATTACGTTCAATTTGTAACAATGAAAATACATCCTGCATATCAGATATTTACATTACTGTTCATAACAGTAGCAAAATTAGAGTTATGAAGTAGCAACGAAAATAATTTTATGGTTGGGGGTCACCACAACATGAGGAACTGTATTAAAGGGTCACGACATTAGGAAGGTTGAGAACCACTGTTCTAGTGGCTTACAATGTCATACACGATCTGACCTCTGACACCTCTCAGACCTCATTTTCTACTATTCTATTTTTTGTTGCCCTTGTCCAGCCATCCTGGTTACCTTGTTGCCTTTTAGACATGCCAATCATTGATTCAAGGCTTCCTATCTTGTGGAATCTGGAGCACTGTGGTTAAAAATCTGGACTCTGGACTCAGACTGGGCTCATATTCTGGCCTCATCTTCCTACCAGTGGTCAGACAGTTAACAGTTTTGTTCCTTAGTTTTCTCATTAATAAAATAAGGATATTATTATTGGCCCTGGCTGGTTTAGCTCAGTGGATTGAGCGTCGGCCTGCGAGCTAAGTGTCGCTGGTTCGATCTTCCAGTCAGGGCACATCAGAGAAGGAAAACTCTGACTCTAAAAAACCTCCGCTGCCTTGCGGCATACCTCTTCAGGGGAAAGGCTAAGGGAGTAAACCCCGACAGAAAGTCCGGAGCCGGAGTCCCTAAGGCGGTTTGACGTTGTAGTCAACACCGGCAACTCCTGCGGCGCACCTGAAGCCAAGCTGTATTGACTCCGTCTTTCCCTTGGACCCTTCAGCTGCGAAGAGAGGGGGGGTCTGCTGCATGGGCAACAGCAGACCCTCCATATCACCCTGCCCAGGCTCTGTAGCTTCAGCGTCATCACAAGATGTCGATTCAACACGGGAGGAGACAGATACCGTGTCACTCCCGAGTCGGACTGCACAGCCATTCTCGGTGGTGCAGATAGTTAAGAAGCTACACCATCGTCTCTCGAGACGGACGGCTGCCGACGATATTACTATTATTATTGTTATAAAGTCCCAAGGAACTTGTCCATGTATAAACAGCATAGTCCCTCACATATGCAAAGTCCTCAATATTGTATGTACAATAAACTTTACCTTCTACATGGTCTTGCCTGTACTCAGTCATAAATGTCCCTTCCCTCTCTGTGTCAAAATTATGGCCACTTTTTATAGCTCAGAGTAAGTATTAGCTGCTCCCCAAATATTTTCTCCATTTATACAATATGCTTAATAGCTCTCTCATCTATTATGCCAATAATTTTTCTTTATTCCTCAATTTATATCATTTGCTTTATTTTAACTTATACATGCTTCTGTGTATTAATTCAAAAGAAACCAAAAACTCTGTATTGCTTTTTTATGGTTGTTCTAACAAATTATCACAAACTTCATAGCTTCAAAGCAACACAAACTTATTATCTTATGGTTCTTTAGGTTAGAAAGCTGACACACATCTCCCTGGGCTAAATCGAAGAGTTGGTAGGGCTGTGTTTCTTCAATTTCAAGGGGACAACTTGTCCCTTTGCTTTTTTAACTTCTAGAGGCATTCACATTCCTTGACCCTTGGCCCCCTTTAGTCATCTGCAAAGCCAACGACATTGCATCTCTGACTGTTCTTCTGTAGTCACACATCCCTCTTACTATCTCATCTGTCTCATCCAGTTTTAAGGGCTGACCTTTGTGATTGCATTGGGCACACTAAAATTTTCCAGGATAATCCTCCCATCTCAATTTCCCCATCTTTAATCACATCTGCGAAGTCCCTTTGGCCTGCAAGGTGATATATGCATATTTACAGGTCCTTAATGCAAATTTGGAGGTTGGGAGCTATTATTTTGCCTACCCCAAATTTCCTTACAAAAGGAACAAAAAATTATTCTTTATATCTATTGTAGTGCCAAGCAGAGAATAATATTTGCATTGAATTGAAATTTTTCTAATGAGTTATGTCACAGCAAACTGAGAAGCATCTTGGCTAATATCAACCTTCTGCCTTGCATCCATTATGTTTTGTATGTTTTGGGGCATTATATCATCATTTTCAAAGGGATAATATGGGAGGAGCTTTCTAATACTTAGTTACCTGATTCGTAAACCCTCCCTCATTTGGCAGGAGCTGTGCAATGAATATCGTAAGTACGTGAGGAACGGACGACTTCCCTGCACCAGGGAGAACGACCCCATCGAGGGCCCAGATGGGAAAATGCACGGCAACACCTGCTCCATGTGTGAGGCCTTCTTGTGAGTGGAGCTTTAGCCACTGCTACTCCAGAGTGGAGAAGATCTCTTCTTCTGGGGCCGGCAACAGAGACAATATTGAAGGTTTTCCATAGGAGATAGAAATAGCTGGCTATCTTTGCATTGAGTTTGGGAGGTTCCTATTATAAAGCTATATAGTTTGCATGTTCTTTGTCATGTCCTCAGTGTTCTGAAAAGTACTTGACTTACCATCAAGGGAGGACCATGTGCTCAGGAGAAATTCCTCAGAGTTATGGCATAAAACAGCTGGGATTTCTGTTCTCTGCGTACATGTGGTCATTAATACTCCAAAGATGTAATCATTGGACCCAACAAATTAAAATTTGTTAACATCTAGTCACTGTTTTTAAGTATTCTAGCTGAATTATGGGAAGAAGGATAGTATCTTTGTTTCTCAAAAGGAATATTGTAGTGAAAGTTTATTTACTGGCATGCTATGGCATGTATGTCTTATTTTTTAAGTGACACTTAAAGCAAGAAGAATATTATGGAGGGAGTGCATTTGACTTTCTACATGGAGGATGGAAGTAGTGGGATAGTTCTATTTAGAGAGATTTCCCCTTCAGGATAATAAGTACTGAGTACCAGGAATGATTCTTCTCCTTCTCTCTCTTACAGCCAGCAAGAAGCAAAAGAAAAAGCAGCTGAATCCAGAACAAAAGTGAAGAGAGCCGCTGAAAAGGTAATTGTCCTGGAATGTTCATACCAAAAAGAAAGGATGAGGCTTTGCAATTTTTCTTTAAAAGGAATTCATGAAATTACTGAAGGCCTATTGAGAGAACACAAGGTTCATTTAGTCCAGAGGTTGACAAAATTTTCTTAAAGGGCCAGATAGTAGATATTTGAAGTTGTGGCTATTCCGTCTCTTTCACAAATACTTTACAGTCTGCTGTGGTAGCTCTAAAACAGTCATAGATAACACGCGAACAAATGGGTGTGGATGTGTTCCAACAAAAATTTATTTTAAAAAAAAGATTGTGAGCCAGGTTTTCCTCACAGGCCATAGTTTTACTTGCAAAACCCTGATTTACTTCATTCCTAATTTATTTATTTTTAATTATTGATTGATTTGAGAGAGAGAAAAATATCAATTTGTTTTTCTACTTAGTTATTCATTCATTGGTTTATTCTTGCCTGTGCCTTGATCATGGATTGAACCCTTAACCTTGGTTTATCTGGACAACTCTAATCAACTTAGCTACTCAGCCAGGACCCATTCCTTTTTATTTTTTATTTTTTTATTTTTATACTTTATTTATTTATTTGTTTTTTGTTTTGTTTATTTGTTTATTTCTAGAGAGAGGGGAAAGGAGAAAGAGAGGGAGAGCAACGTCACTGTGTGGTTACCTCTCACCTGTGCCCCCAACTGGGGACCTGACGTGCAACCGAATCATGTGCACTGACTGGGAATCGAACCAGCGACAATTGGCTCGCAGGCCAGTGCTCAATCCACTGAGTCACAGCAGCCAGGGCCTATATTTTTAAATGAAGATTTAAAACAGAGACAAAAAAGAACTTGCTTAGAAAGATAGTGGGAATGCTGATATCAGAATTTATGTCTTCATAGTTCACAAATAAAAAGTAGAAACAATGGAATTCAAGCCTAGATGTGCTGACACCAATCTAGCATTATTTCTAACATACTATGTGGTTTTAAATGGTGTGTTTCTTGCTTTACCTTTAAATATTTCTGGTGCAAGCATTTTGGGGAAAAACAGAAAAGCCACTTCCCCAAATAATATTTTCTTGATTTCAAAAAGACGATTCCAGGTAGATTTTTCCTAATTTATGGTCATTTCCTTGCCCCCATCAAAAACTATTGAAATTAAAAATAATTTATAAACAAAAGCATCACACTTGGAATTCTGTGTGATTGGTTTTGTTTACAATTTTATTTCCCACAATTGTGAGTGTGAATTTAAAAATATGAGTTACTCATATAACTCACTTTTTAACATCTGTAAAAGAAGATTCTTCAGAATGAGGTGATTTCTGATTTCATATTAGCTACTACCAACTAACTGTCCTCTCATATCATATTTCTTTTGCTAACCATGAGCAGTTAGGAAATCTGGCAGTGAGCTAGGAGAAAAACTAGCGTGTTTTTTTTTTAAATTTTTTTCATTTTCTTTCTTTTTATTGTTTTTCAATTACAGTTGTCCCATTTTTTCCCCTATTGCTTCCCTCCACCCCACCGACCCCTTCTCCCACAGTCAGTCCCCACCCCGTTGTCCGTGTCCATGGGTCATTTATACTAGTTCCTTGACTAGACTCTTTCCCTTCTTATAGAAAAACTCATTTTTTTCCCTCACTTTCAGTTTGAACTGAAAGATACAAACAAATAAAACAGATAAAATTTCATAAATTTAATCCTAATTGCTACTAGTAATTAACTCTATAATCTTAAGTGATTTGCTTATTCTCTATCCATTCCTCATAGAACTCTGGAGCTATCATTTACTGAATACTTCCTATATGTTAGTCATTGTAGATATATAAACATGTATTACCTCACATTATTCTCATAACAATCCAGGACATATAATGAGTACCCAATGCACATCGGCCTTTATTATTTTAGCCAAGTGTAATATAATATTATTACTTCCATTTTATAGATGAGGTAACTGAGGCATAGAGAAGACCCTCTTGCCCCCAATCTGAAGTCTCTTGATGGCAGATTGGAATATAAGTAACATGTTAGTGCTTGTCCAGATATACCTGCAATATTATGTTAAATTCTTTAGGAAAGGGGAAGAATTCAGAATGAGAAATTGTGCAGATTGAAACAGAATGACTGAGGTATCTGGGGATGTTTAGCTTTTGGAGGAGAACATAAGGAATTACAGGAGGACAAGAAAGCTTTCTCCAATTATCTGAAAGACTCTCATGTGGAAGAAGGAAAATATTCTCAGTTTTTCTGAGGGAAATGAAATATTTGATTTTGCTTACTGGTCTGAAGGAATATATTCATCCTAATTGCAATGATATCTTGGAAAAAATCAAACCCTAAAAGCAGGGATCCTATAGGCTGTATTATTTTCTAAGATAGCACCCACCCCAGAGTAGCACTGTGGCTAATTTGTGAGAACTATATAGTAGACATTTTGGAATTAAATTGTGTGTGGGGATAATGGACCTCTTTTACTGCAAGTGTTCCTGTGCAAATTAGATAACTTCTTGGCAAGCATGTTATAAAGGGGATTGAATTATATAAGGATGATTGCACCAGATAAACTTTGAAGTTCTATCTAAACCTGATTTTTTTGATTTTCCATTATAACAGAGATGGACAATAAGACATCGAGTAAGAGATGTGACAAGTCCTCAGAGAACCCAGTTTATTAAAAGATTGTTGTTTATTTGTGACTGCAGGTTCAGTCTGAATTTAGGCTGCTAAATCTCAAGGAAAAAGAAAAATAAACCGCCTTATAAGTCCTATGTGTTTAGTAGGAATTGAATGAAACAATTGCCAGGAAAAAAAAAAAAGAATCCTTAGGTCATTTTCTCTTTTTTCCAGGAAGCACTTAGTAGGAACCCAACAAAGTCATTTCCAAGAAAATACCCAAGCTCTTGCCTTTTTCCCTCCACTTAGGATATGTGCGGCGAATTTCGGAGCCTTTTGCAAAATGGAAATCTTTTCTGCACACGAGAAAATGATCCTGTGCGCGGACCAGATGGCAAGACGCACGGGAACAAGTGTGCCATGTGTAAAGCAGTCTTGTGAGTGCACCAGGAAAGCCCCTGATGTGGGTCAACAGAGTTGGGGAGGCAAAGAGCTGGGAAGGCAGCAAATATTGTGTTTGTCCTTTCCTTGCATGTGGAAGCAACAAATGCTTATCTCTAAAGCATAGAAGATTTGTAATTCTAGAAACGGGCATGTATTAGACCCTTAGTACTTTCTCCAGTAGTTCTGGGGTAGAGCCTATCAGTAGCTGGCAACATCTTTCTTGATAAAAGTCCTTTGCTGTCAGTTGGATTCCTTCTCTGGATTATTTTGTAATTACCATTGGGAAGAAAACACACTGATTTTTAATAGCAATCTAACTCCTCTGCCTACATTTCTAAAAATACCACATTTTCAGGAAATGAAAAATAGCTCTTTACACAACGTTTGGAAACACAACTAAAGTATTTGTTGTTCAACAGTCATTTACTGAACATCTGCAGTGTATAATGTTTTTAATGATTACACAAGTATGAATGAAAGAGTCTTCCTAGAAGTCATATAGTTCACTAGAGATTAGACATGGGCATTAGTTAATACAACGGGAGATTGCTAAATGAAAAATGATACCATATGATATCACCTAATATGGGAAACTAATGAACAACACAAACAAACAAGCAAAAATAAACCAGAGTCGTGTAAACAAGGAACAGACTAATAGTTACAGGGGAGGGGGGAAGATAAAGGGGGTAAGTAGGGGAAGGGTCTAGTAAAGGAACTAGTATAAATAACCCATGGACACGGACAACAGGGTGGGGACTGACTGTGGGAGAGGGGGTGGGCTGTGTGTGGGGGGAGCAATGGGGGGAAAAGTGGGACAACTGTAATAAAAAAAACAATAAATAAATCAAAAAAATTTTTAAAAAGAAAAGAAAAATGATGTAGACAATGCATTATTCTCCTTCAGGGAAGGGAAGGTTAATAGTTCTATGGAGGAATAGAACTGGACTTTATTGTGTACAGTACTGGAAGGAATGAGAGGAAAGAGGGGAACAGCATAGGTAAAAATCTAAAATGAAGGAAACTGTTGTATGTGCAGTAAGGTTTAACTTAATTAACTTAGTTAGAACTTAACCACTTCTCCAGCTTTGAATGCCAGATCAAGGATTTTGAAGTCAATCCTATATAGTGTGGAAAGCTGCTGAAATTTCCGAGGTAGAAGAGGAAGTGGCATAAATATGTTTCTTTTAGGAAGATTCATATGTGAGCAGTAAAAAGGAGAATAAGAGAAAGGAGGGACAAAAATTAAGAATGCTACAGGTGGGGGGTGGATTTGCAGAGACCCAGTATAAAGTAAGTGAAATAGAGTGGAAGGTGAGTGGATCAACGTGGGAGGCATCATGAAGGTGAAATCAGCATTATATGGCAACAGCTACCCAAGCTGAAGGAGAGGGAGCCGTTAGAGGGGACTCCGGTGTTTTGTTCTTCACGAGAGGCTGAGAATCCAGGAGGGAGAACACATTTGGTAGAGAAGATAGTTATTTTTGAACCTCATAAGTATGAGGTATTTGAGAGAAATACCTGGATACTCGCAGTGAGCCTTCACGAAATGCTAATTAATTGCTCACCTGATCTTGCTTGTGACTTGTAAATAATGATTTCCTTCTACTGCAGCATGGGCTCTTCCAGGCAAAAGGACTCCATGTATTTCCTCTTTTTTATTTTCAAAGAGGGCCTGCAACAGAGTAGATGTTCAATAAGTACTGGTGAATTCTGTGCCAATCTAACTCGACCAAATGATAAGAAACTTATAGACATCCACTCTGCTCTCTGTAATCGATTATTCCCTACCTCCCACTTTCAAATTTCCAGCCAGAAAGAAGATGAAGAAAGAAAGAGAAAAGAACAGGACAATCACAGAACTGCTACAGAGTCTGGTTCAAGCAGTGGTGGAGGAGGGAAAGCTAAGGTGAGAGCACCTCTAATTTCATCACCAGAGTAGGCTCATCTCTTTGACAGTTGGCCCCTGGCATAGCCTATGATGGTGCAAGGTGAGCATGGGTGGTGCTGAGTTGGAAGTGCCTTGGAAGAACAGAGGGTTGTCCTCTTAAACCTGTAGGGTAGTTCCTCAGCAATTGCTAGTGTCCCTAAGGCTTATTTTGACTTCTTTAAACCTGGAATAATTAACACGATGACCTTGTCCCAGTCTCCTGGCTTCTCTTTCTGTGGTCTAGCTATCACATCCATAATCAATGCCAGGAGGGTAAGTGGGATAAGTGTGGAGGTATTCCACATCAGCATCACATGCTCTCCATTTTCCTTTATCATTCTCTGTTTCCCTGAATTGAGTCACTGTTGAGACATACTCTGTTGCTCCAAGGAAGCATAATATAATGAAAGAGCATAGGTTTTGGAGTCAGATAATTTGTGGTATGACCCTGACCCTTTCACTTAGGACTTGGGAAGCATTCGACAAGTTAGTTCATCTCACTGAACTCATGTTCCTGATTAAGCAGTACTCTTATGGGGATAATGCCAAATAATTCAGGCACGTGTTTAGCACTTTTCTGAAGATATTTTTAAATGTCAGCATGGCAATGTTACATGCAAGCTCACTACTTGAGCATGTGAACACAATTTCATGAGATTACAGCTACCTTATTGTTCTTCTTATGGTCTTGGGCTATCAAGACCATCTCTTTGCTTCCAGATCTGACTCTGGCCCAATATTTGCCTTTGATAAATTCTAGCCTTTCTGTTTTTCCCTTTTTTTCTCCTTTAGGGGGCTGAGTTCTCATTCTCAAGTAATAGATGTTTTGAAAAACCCTTGGTCTGTTTTCTCCATAATTTTCTCAAGCCTTTCTTGGCATTTTGCACAACTTTGTGCTTTCTCCCAGCATTTCTTTCTCCCTGCAATCCACAACAGAGGTCAACAATCTATTTATTTATGGTAAAAGTCCAGATAGCAAATATTTTAGGCCTTGTGGGTCATGTGCTCTCTATTGTAACTATTCAACTCTGCCATTGGTGGGAAAGCAGCGATATAGATATATGAATGAATGAGGATGTTTCAAATTTTATATGTGAAACTTTATATAAGAACAGGTAACAGGACAGATTAGTCCTTCGGGTTGTGCAGTTGGCTGGCGCTTAACCTATGCTATTAAATTGCAGCCAGCTTTATCATTTCCCTGTATGGAACCTTATAAGCAGCATTATTAGACAGGACAGCTGACCTCTTAGAATACGGGTGATTCCAGTCCCCATTTCCCAGTAGGTAGCAATCCTGGGTGTTATATTCCTTGTAGGAGAAGGTAGACAAGAACTTTTCTACTCAAAGTATCAGCAAATTAATTAACAATACAACAGACCAAGTAATCCAGAAGGCCTGCTCTCTTCTACCTTGTTAGGACCAATGTGCTGAGTTTCGGGGAAATATGAACAATGGGAAACTCAGCTGTACGCGGGAGAGTGATCCTGTACGTGATGCTAGTGGCAAAATGTACAACAACAAGTGTTCCATGTGTAAAGAGATACTGTAAGTACTTCTCTCAACAAGCTTGTCTAAAAGACAGCCACATAGTCCTCTTGAATGAACGGCTATTTCTCATTTACTTAGGGCTCACTCCATGAAAATTACTCTTTCTATTAATTCCCAAATATTATCTCTTTCTCTTGCTTCCACTAAGCAATGGTAAGAGGTTTAAAAAACATATGCTCCTAAGGTACTTTCTGGTTCACTTGTCTTTTTTCTATCTTGTGCTCCATACTTTAAGAAATAATATTATAATATCGTTTCTCTACAAATCAAGGAAGTAGAATGGTGAGTTAGTGGGGAATTTAAAACTGTAGCTTATCATATAAAGGTCAAATAACTGAGGAAGCTGGACTTGGAGACCAGAAACTTGCTTAAATATCTGAAAGATTACTATCAGGAAGATGTAATGGATTCATCAGGCTTATTCTATGTTGTCCTGAGAATGTGAAATAAGACTAAAGGATGGAAGTTATAGGAAGATAGATTTGAATACACATTAAGGGCACCTTGAAATTACTTGAGTTGATATATCTACCTGGGATGAGGGAGCTTCTTAATAACTGAGCTGACTGTCTATTATGGAGATATGCAGAGAGAGTCTCTGTGAAGGAACAGGTTTAGGATACATGAACTTGAAGGGTCCTTTGAAACCTGAGTACATGTTAACAAGATGACTATTGACTCTTTTCTCTTCTAGGGAAAGAGAAGCAGGTGGAACAAATACATATTCTGGCAACAGAGCAAATGAGACTGCATCAGCATCAGGAAAGGTGAGGCATTAACTAGGTGTCAGAATGACTGGTCTTTCTGCAAGTCAACCCTTGACTATCAAAAACATGATAAGGGAGTGTCAATGTTGCCAACCAAGATCTTGCCCTTAGATCCAAAGCCATCATTAATGTAAATATCACTGGTAACTTGTTCAGTGTGGAAATTTAACCCCAAGTGGAAATCTTTCAGTCTTACATTTTACAAAGCACTTCTATGAACAGTAGTTTATTTAATTTTCTATACCCTGTCAAATATGATATTTTTAAAATTATTTTATGGACAGGTAAAAGGACATTCAATTGCTGTAACAAATTAATATCAACAGTGGCTTAAAACAACACAAATTTATTATCATATATATATAGAGAGAGAGAGTTCAGAAGTCCAAACTGGGTCCCCTTAAGTTAAAAACAAGGTGTGAGCAGGACTGCATTCCTTTGTGGAGGCTCTGTTTCTTTGCCCATTCCAACTTCTAGAGGCTACCTGCATTCCTTTGCTTGTGGCCATCTAAACTCAGCAATGACCATCTGAACCTCTTTCGTGCCACACTGACACTGATTCTCCTGCCTCCCCTATTTCATGTATAAGAGCCTTTGTGATTGCCTTGAGTCCACCCAGATGAGACAGAATAATCTTTCCATTTTAAGGTCAGTCAGCTGATGAACAACCTTAATCCCAACTTTGATCTTAACTCCTTCTTGCTGTGTAAGCCAATATATTTACATGTTCCAGGAATTAGGCTGTGGAAGTCTTCAATGTACTGCCTCCCACAGCAAGGTCAAGTGGCTGCCTGACTCTTGAGTCAAAATCTTCAGATTTTCTTTTTTTTTTTTTCAAATACAAGTGAAAGTTTATTTAAAAAGTCACAGAGGTAGAAGATGTGAGCTGTGGAAGAAGTGAGCCCGCTGAGCTGTGCAGGCTCAGGAAACAAGTTACAAAGGCAAATGAATAATTAAATAAGGCCCTTGGAGCTTTGGAGATAGAGCGGGGCAAGGAACACATGTCTAAAGGAAGGGAATAAGGAAAGGCAGGGCATGCACCAGAGAGAGAGCTGCCAAATCTTCAGATTTTTCAAGCCCAAATACTGTGTGAAAACAGCCATTTCTAATGTAATCTTTCCTTCCTTTCAGGATAAGTGTGACGAGTTTAGAAGCCAAATGAAAAATGGGAAACTTCCCTGCACCCGAGAAAGTGACTCTACCCGTGGTCCAGATGGCAACACACATGACAATAAGTGCATTATGTGTAAGGAAAAACTGTGAGTATTTTTCAAAAATGGGCCTTCAATTGTGAGCCTTAAAGTATAATGATCATTTCTCACCAGTTTGAGAAAATGACATTTTTTTAAAAGACAGATCTAGTGATTAATGAAGTGTTTGTTCACTTTGGTTGAAATGTCTCCTTCCATTTTTTTCTTCCAGGGAAAGGGAAGCAGCTGAAAAAAAAAAGAAAGAGGAGGATGGCAGGCAAAACGCAGGAGGAAGGAACAATGAGAACCAGGTGACATGTTAATAGTTAAATCTGGATGGTGGTTTGTATGGTTAATTTATCCAACAAATATTTATGAAATGCCTACTCTGTTGCAGTCATTTGGATATAATAATGGTAAACAAGAAAGACATGGCCAGATCTTTCAAAGAAATAGCAAGCAAACCAATGACCTAAGAGCAAACTTCGATGCAATCACCACATATTTGGAGGACCAGTGACAATTGTCAAATTATTGTTGTTATCAAGTGAATTTCTTTCCTGAAATTTTAAAACAAAAGCAAAACCAAACTAACCAAGCAAATAGATACCAAAATTACAAACATTACCTCGTGTGAGCTCAGGATGATAAATTCTTGACTTGGCACTACAGTGCCATCTTGTGTTCAATTTGGGGCTTTAACACATGATATTCAATGCTCGACAACACCAACACATAGAATATGTCACAGCACAATCTCTTCTAACTATCTATGAACTCCAATTGGAAAAGTAAAAGAATGAAATTTCCCTAGGAAGATTTTCCCATTAATGAGGCAGCTTTTCATTAGGACTATTCTGAATAAACAAAGTGAAACACTAATAGTAATTATCACTAAAAAAATACGTTGGGGATACATGTTATGCATTTTGGTAGATGAATAGTTATGTGAAAAAGCTGTATTGTAAAACTTCAAATGATATCTACTGGCCATTTATTCTATTTGTAATCTTGCTCAATTTTTTCATTATTTATTATCTACTTAAAGTATGAATGGCAAACAAAACATGCTCTCTATATAGGTATATATTAAAAATGTCCTGATACTGTGTGCCTGTGGCAAAAGAAAAGGAACTGTGGTCTTGTCTATACATGCAAAATGAAATAAGCTTTACAAAGCATTTGCATCACCCTAATCAAAACTTCCCCAAATCTATGCAGTGTGTGGTGGTGTTTAAATTTTACAGTTCAGGACAACTCAGAGAAGTTAACTATAGACAGATAATAAATAGATGATCCGAGGATTGCACCCATAGAGCAAAGGTTGCAATACAGGAAGATGAATGCTATTATAAATATGTATGCATTTGGTATGTTGGGCACCTGGAAAAGGAAATCATTCTAGTAACTTCTAAATGATAGCTGTGAGACTTAATATGTTAATTAGATACCGAATTCCAGAGAATTTTTTTAAATGCTCAGAAAAAGTGGGTTTAGAGTTGTTTAGGGGCATCACAATTTAAAGAAAGGAAGATAACTATAATCTAAATTACTATTTTTAAGGTAATCTCCCCACTCCTCTACTTTGGCTCTTCAGGTTAACAGAAGTTCAAAACAAACTTCTGTAGATGTCCAAAGCTTTCAATATAGGCCAGATTCTGTGGACTCAGTTCCACTGGCTTCTTTTTAAGGTTTTTATTTTTCAATGAACCAAAAAGACAGCTCCATCTTCTCACAAGTGTATAAGGGTTTTCATTCTCTGCCAGGTAAAAGCAATGAAGAAAAGAATAGCCTGCTTGTGAATGGGTTTCTGATCACAAATCCAACACTGACTTCAGTTACTTGGCCTCTGCAAGCCTTATTTTTCTTATCTGTAAAATGGTGATAATGAATGTTTATCCTACAGGGCTTTTATGACAACTGAAGGAAATCTGTTAGAGCACACAACCAAGTGCCTGGCATACGATACAGATTTGACTTAAAACTTTTTAAAATTGTTATTGAGGAACAAAGCTAAAAGTTTATATATTAGTATGTTTTGCCCAGAGAGCATCTTTTAGTTTCTTTCCAGGGATTTTTCTGTGTAGAGTAGTAAGTACAGTTGTAGAGAGACAGGTTTGGGGCTCAGCCCTCTAGAAAACTGTAAAACTGGTATGGGCTGCCTTAGGAGGTAGTTACATTCCATTGGGGCAAGATATTTATTGGAAAGGGAAGCCATGGGAAGGATTATGAGAAGATACTGAATGAAGCACCTTTGAAACACATTCTATCTCTCAAATTTCATTTTCTCTAGATTATTATTTCCCCTCAAATGTTTTGAGTTTGGATCTTTCCAACCAATCCTGTTTTCAGTTCTTCAGACCAGATTCTTGTATTAACACCCTCTTCTGCTCCTGCCAGCAGGATCGGTGTCATGAATTCCGGAGCATGGTGAGAGATGGAAGGCTCCCCTGCACCATGGAAAACAGCCCAGTGCAGGGCCCAGATGGCAAGATGCATGTCAACAAGTGCGCCATGTGTCAGAGCATCTTGTACGTGAGGGGCTTATTGATAAGTCTGATACGTTGTGCATGTTGGCAAAAAAACAGTTCCTCTAAATTTAAAACATCAGGCAATTGGCATCACACATTACAAATATAATAATAACTCCTCACTTGGCAACAGGACAGTAAGTTTTTAAAGCACTTTCACAAGAAATGTTTATTTTGATGTGGAGCAGCATAATTATACCTGGAGCATGTGGGATGTGGGGGTAGCTATTGGATTGTGTCCACATTATTGACTTTCAAAGAGGACGCTTATCAGGTAAGTAATACAGGATAAGCCAGTTCACTGAACAGAGACTCTCAGCTCCTCCTATATGTAAAGGGAATGATAATTTCACAATAGTTTTTAGAGGAATTTAAGGAGATAATATGTAAAAATGTTTATAAACTTTAAAACACTTAAACTGTATATAAACAATCAATACTAGAGACTTTAGATGTACTTTTATAAAAACGAGAAATGAAGACACTATGTGAAAGCCATCAATAGACTCTGCTATAGGATCATATCATTCTGACAGTAACTGAATAGTAATTGAATTTAGGAAGCTAATAGCATTGCCACAAATATGAAAATTCCAACAAACGAACTCATTAGTTTAAAAAAGTGTTAGATTTGTTAATGTTTAGAACTGGAGAATTATTTGGTTTAAAAAATTTCAGTAACTCTGGAAAAAGTCCCCTATCTTTTTTTATTCTACAGTGAGCGAGAAGCCAGTGAAAGAAAAAGGAATGAAGAAAAATCACAGAACAAGCCTTCAAGTGATGCAAAGGTTATTTCTTAAGAGATATGAAGCTATTTTACTTTTCATCCTCAGATCTTGAATTCCACTTGTTTTGGGATGATGAAATTGCTAATATTTTGCCTCAAAGAAAATTGATTTTGCTCATATTGTCACTTTGGGTATAAAAAGATTTTTTTTTTTCTGGCTTTGAGGTTTAATGTTTTTCTCAATTTTGTAGGGAATTCTCTTACAGTGTATCAATTATTGCTGTAGTGTCTCCTCTTGGGAGAAATGTGCATTGAAAAATAAAGGGTAAAATCCTTTACCACCTCCCCTGCATGCTTATATCTGACACTAAATATGAAATGAGGGTTCAGGTGGCTTGTTGACATTGATTTTAACAATTTGGGTAATATAAACTAACCTCAAAGCCTCCCCTCTTGCTTCTCCTTTGATGTCTTTTTTTTTCCTGCTTTCTTCAGATGATTTTCTCAGCATCAGCAAATCAATAATGTGCATGCATGATGCTGCCTTTTTTGTTTGCTTTTCAAAACTGCAAGGAAGACATCATCATTCATTCCTTTAACAGTGATAATCAACTGCATTTGTAGAGCTAGATCACTGTGAAAGTATCCTTTGAGGAAAATGGGGGATAGGAAGGATGGAAGGAAAGGGTGAGGGAGACAAGACAGTCTATCAAGTATTGTTTTATGTTTCCCTGCATTTCCAGGACCAATGCAGAGAAGTTCCGAAAGGGTCGGACAATGGAAATTTGGGGCAGTCTGGGCATTCCTCGGCCTCTGTTGCCCAGATAATTGAAGTGAGTGAGCCCAGAGCCAAGAGAGAACCTCCTGAAACCAAGTTTGAGAAAACCACCAAGCCAAGACAGCAAAGAGTCATGTTCACTTCTCCTTTCTCGTTTTCTAGGATGAGTGCAGTGACTTCCGGCAGTACGTGAGGAATGACGAGCTCATATGCACTCGGGAGAATGACCCCGTGCGCAGTGCTGATGGGAAGTTATATAAAAACAAGTGTTACATGTGCAGAACTATCTTGTGAGTAAGAGGATCCCGTCATCCCTTCAGTCTGTCAGGGAACTGCATTTTTAGAAACTGCTGTTTAAATAAAGGTGTGCTCATGGAGCAGAAATAAATTTTTAGTCAAGGCCCGTAACTTGACAGTGCCTGGTAGAGGAGAAGGAATGCTTGGATTGGGAGACAGGAGATCCAGATGTAAGATCCGACCATGATGTTTATTAGTTGTCACTTTAAAAGAATTGTTTTTCAACTCTCAGTATTATAGTTATAAGAAATTATTTCAGATTTTTTTTCCAAAACTAGATCAGACTCAACAGAGTAGCCTTTTATTTTTTTTTTTAAATATGGATTTTTCCACCCCAAAATATATGAAGTCAATCTCCAGGGCTAAGGAATTTGTTTTTGAGAAAGGGTATCTAGGTTATTCTGGTGAACAACGATATTTGGGGACCAATGGACATGATAGATAATGATGATGTCAATAATCACAAACATCATCATCATCATCGGTATTCATTTAGCTCTTCACAGAATGTTCTTTGAGGAAGAAATTACCAATACCAGCCTTTTGTATGTTCCAGAAAAATCAAAGCTCGAGGAATTGAAGCAAATTGTTTAAGATCACACAGCTATTAAGATATGAGAGTTCTGAACCTGAGCCCAACTGTGTACTTTTCTTAACATGTCACCCTGGTCACTCTCTGTGTTATATGTTTCAAACATAGAAGTCCTGTGGTTCCATTATATTTTATCAAAATTGTTTAACTTTCTACTGGAAGTTATAGGAGCTAGTCTTTGTGGATATAACTTTAAATTACTTTTTATTTTCTTCTTTAGTCAAAAAGAAGCTTTGGAAAGAGCAACACTCCAAGAAAACCCATCCCAACCTAGGTCTTCCGAAGAGGAAGACAGTCCATATCCCCCCAATTCTTCTCTGGTAAGACTGACTTTTTCTGAAAAGCTACTTATTAACTTAATGTGCTTATTGTGGAGGGTGGGGGCTGTTGCCTCTATAAATTGCATTTCCATAGACAGGCCTGGGAAAGAACACAGACAACAGGATAGGGACTGACTGTGGGAGAGGGGCGGGGGGGGGCAGGGCAGGGGAGGGCAATGGCGGAAAAATGAGACAACTGTAATAGGACAACAATACATTAATTAAAAATAATGATAACTAACCAAATCCCTTCCCCAGTAGCCTGGAGTGCCATGCTGAGCACTGTCCCACTGGCGAAATTCACCAGAGTTAATATTTTTCTTTAAAATGTAACCTGATGGCCATCAGTAGTGTATACTTTCATGTAAATTAGCCTAATCAGATTGCTTTTTTAGAGCGTGGCCAAGGTCAGGACCATAAGGAAGGAAAGGGGATATTAGAGCATGCAGTATATGTTCAAAGTGCAATCTCAAATTGGGCCCTAAAAGGGAGATTTTCCCACTTAGTCAGAAAAAAAGAAGAGAGTTTTTAATATGAATTTTACCTAATTATTTGCCCAATTCATGTAGGATAATAGATGAATTGCACTATTGCAATATGTACTAATTGCATACATCTACTAAATTAGGCACAACACCAGGGTGCCCTAAACAAGGAGAAGAGCTATTCACGAAATCTGTTCTTTTTTCCCAGCTTTATTGAGATATGGCATACAATAGTGTGTGAGTTTAAGGTGTACAGTGCATTAATTTGATACACATGTATTTTGCAAAATTATTACTACCAAAGCACTACCTAACACCATCATTATCTTACATAATTACCATTTCCTTTTTTAAGGTAAAACATTTAAGATCTACTCACTGAGCAACTTTCAGGTATATAATACAGTATTAATAGCTATAATCACCCTGCTGTACATTGGATCACCAGAACTTATTTATGTTATAACTGAAAGTTTATACTCTTTGACCAATATTTCCCCATTTCCTTCTACCTCAGCCTTTGGTAACTCTGTCTCTATGAGTTTGGCTTTTTCAGATACCCCATGTAAGTGATAACATAAGTATTTGCCTTTCTTTGTCCGATTCATTTCACTTAGCCTAATGCCCTCAAGGTTCATCCAGGTTTTCTTTTTCTTTTTTCTTTCATTAAAGAAGTTACTTTTTTAAATTACTTATTTATTTGTTTGTTTGTTTTGTTTTATTTGTTTATTTATTTATTTATTTAGAGAGAGGGGAAAGGAAAAAGAGATGGAGAGAAACATCACTGTGTGGTTGCCTCTCACTTGCGCCCCCAACTGGGGATCTGACGTGCAACCTAGTGACGTGCAACCTAGTGACGTGCAACCTAGTCACGTGCCCTGACTGGGAATCAAACTAGCGACACTTGGCTCGCAGGCCGATGCTCAATCCACTGAGCCACAGCAGCCAGGGCTTCATCCAGGTTTTCTTAATGGCAGGATTTCCTTCTTTCTCATAAGTGAATAATATTGCATTTTACACACCTATACACTCACACGCCACATCTTCTTTATGTATTCATCCATTGATGAGCACTTATATTTTTATCTTGGCTACTATAAGTAATAATATCTGTTTTTTAAAAAGCATTTTACTGAAGCACAATAGTCATATAGAAAAAGTGCCCCTATCATAAGTGATCATACCTTTGATATTAGCACTGTAGGTCAAGAAATAAATCACTGGGAGACCAGAAACCTCATCATGCTTGCTCCTAATGTACCATCTGGTTTTGAGCTGAAATTTCTCTTGGAGAAGAAAACCACATTTATTATTTATTTTGTCACCTATTGAACCATTCATTTATTCATTCTATAAATATTCATCGAGCACCTACTATTTTCCAAGCATTATTTATGTATATAAGAACAATAGCCATGAGTAAAACAGATAGCACTCTCTAGACTCATGAAGTTTCTTTTGGAAGAACACAGATGATAGATAATGTGAAGAAATAAAATATAATTGCCAAGGGGGAAATAAAATAGAAAAATGATATAGTAAGTTCCGGGTTATAATTTTAATTATGCTATACAGGAAAGAGCTCTCTGGGAAAGAGACATTTGCACCAGGGTCTAAAGAGATTGATTTCATGTGTGTAAGGGATTGGAGTGCATTCCAAGAAGAGGAACAGTAAATCCCAAAGGAGGGCAAAGAATCCAGTGTAGTTGAAAAGGAAGTCATTAAAGTAACAGGAGGCCAGATTATATTGGATTTTGTAGAGCATTTTTAACATGGTGGCTATTCTTCTGAGTGAAACTTTTTTTTTTTTTTGGAAAATGTTATACTATCCTGATTTTTTTAAATTATTTATTTATTTGTTCATTTATTTATTTTTTAGAGAGGGGGAAAGGAGAAAGAGAGGGAGAGAAACATCACTGTGTGGTTGCCTCTCACTTGCACCCCCAACTGGGGACCTGATATGCAACCTAGTCATGTGCCCTGACTGGGAATCAAACCAGCGACATTTGACTTGCAGGCCAACACTCAATCCACGGAGCCACAGCAGCCAGGGCTTCTGAGTGAAACTTTTGAAGAGGAATGATGTGATCTGATTTATATTTTAGAAGAATAGCTGTCTCCTCTACCATAAATACACTGCAGGGAGGCAAGAGTGAAAGCTAGACAGCTTGTTAGTCATAGCGGTAATCCACAGAGAAGATGATGTTAGTATATAGAGGTAGTAGTGACAGAGGTCAAGAGAAGTGGCTGGATCCTGGGTCTGTTTTGAAGGTGGAGTCAGAATGCATTCAGAGTTTATGTACTATGTAAGAAAAGAGCAGCATCCTGTCCTTGTTGCTTCTTTGTAAGGCTTTATCTTATTAATTTTGGACTTTGTAGCAGCAGATACCTAAAAAATACTAAAAGTATACATGGTTTAGTCTTACTTTTGTCAGTGACCTGTAGAAGGTGTTTGTCTAAATTCTCCTTCGATATCTATCAATTTGGAACTCACCATAGTCCAAAAAGGATTTCATTTAATGTTTGAATTATTTATTAAAAACAAAAACTTATTATGCCTCTGAAATGAATGTCAACAGAGTTAATACTATGGAATTTCCTATTCTCTGTGTCTGTTTTAGGAAGTGCTTTTCAAGGAATGTGTTCATTTCATCTGTTGTCAAAATTATTGGCATATAATTATTTATAACATTTCCACATTATTCTTTTAATATCTACATTTATATAGTAATACTCCTTTTTATATTTAGTATTGGTAATGTGTACTTTGCAAATGGCTTATTGATTTATTAATCTTGTCAAACAATTAATATTTAACTTTGTTCTGTTTTCTATTTCATAAATTCCTTTTCTTGATTAGGTTTTTCTATTTTTTTTTTTTTGAGCTTAGTTTGCTAGATTCTTGAGAAGAAAGTTTAGATCATTGATTTTAAAACTTTATTCTTTTCTAATTATGTAGTTACTTATAACTTTCCCTCAAATCACTGCATTAATCACTGCAATTTGACAGCTTAAACTTTTATTATTATTCAGTTCAAAGCATTTCTCTATTCTGATTACTTTGAGTCATAAGTAATTTAGAAGTGTGTTGCTTAACTAGGAACCTTAACGCTATCATATTTATTACCAGGGTTAGCCCACTTAATCATAAAACTATACCTAATGACTTCAATTCTTTGAAATTTATTGACACTTGCTTAATGTTAATAAAGCAATAAGGTCTATTTGGTAATAATTTCCTGTCTACTTGAAAAGAATGTGTAGTCTGCAGCTGTTAGATGTAGAGGCTTATAAATATAATTTAAGTCAAACTGGGTAATTTTGTTGTCCAAATATTCTATATCTTTTTTTTTGTCTGTGCTATCAATTACTGAAAGAAGTATGTTAATATTTCCATTTATGTTTGCAAACAAACTCCCATATTTATACCCCAGATTTGGCTTCTTTATACTAGGGAAGATAAGTAGCTAAACCAAGAAACAAGGAAGAACAAAGCAATGAGAAAGCAGAAATTCCACATGATATTGGGCACAGCTAAACTGAGACATACCCATAGGAAGAAGACTAACATAGTAATCATGCAAAAAATAATACTATTTTTTCTTAAATGAAGGCACTGGTTACATGCAATCTAAAAAGGAAAGACTCTACTTTTAGTCAGTCAATTTTTGCCTGATGTATTTTGAAACTATACTTTAAATATGAGTGTTTGGTATTGTTATCAACGAATCTATTATTTTATCATTAGAAATTATCTTCTTTATCTATGCTAATAATTTTTGTCCTAAATTCTACTTTATATAATATTAATATAGATATGTTAGCTTTTGTGTGATGAATGTTTGTATGTTTATATTTTCCATCCTTTTAATTTCAACCTATTGGTTGAAATAGAAAGATATATTTAAAGTATACTTCTTATAAACAATATATAGTTGAGTCCTTTTGTTTTCCAGTCTGATAATCTGTTCTTTAACTGGAATATTTAATCTTCTTATTATTTAATGTAATTAGTGACACGATTGTATTTAAGTCTTCTATAATTCTATTTTTTAAGTTTCTCTGTCTTTTTTTCCTTTGGTCCTATTTTTCTTGAGTTAATAAAGTTATTATTGAACTCACACTTTAAAAAAGACTACAAAGAACAAGTATGTTTCCTCTTCTACAGGAAAAAAAACTTATCTTGGGAAACATGCTGACAACATAAACTGAGCCCTTAGTATGTGCCTAACACTGTGTTGTGCATGCATTTAAATGCATTATCAGATGTGATCCCCTCAAACACCAATATGAGACAAGAGCTATTATTATTCATGCTTTTCAGATAAGAAACTGAGGCTCAGAAAAATTAGGTCAATCATTTCTCTAGTTTAGTGGCAGAGATGGGACTCAATAGCCCATGTAGTTTACTAGTATTTATCTCTGAGTCTTTCCTTTTTAGATTGCATGTAACCAGTGCCTTCATTTAAGAAAAAATAGTATTATTTTTTGCATGATTACTATGTTAGTCTTCTTCCTATGGGTATGTCTCAGTTTAGCTGTGCCCAATATCATGTGGAATTTCTGCTTTCTCATTGCTTTGTTCTTCCTTGTTTCTTGGTTTAGCTACTTATCTTCCCTAGTATAAAGAAGCCAAATCTGGGGTATAAATATGGGAGTTTGTTTGCCCTCAGTGACAGTTTCTTTACTAGTCAGTTACTCAAATGTGATGGAGGAAATCAAGAGGATTTCCCCCAGCTCATCCCTCTTGAGTGCCATGGATCAATCTGATTTATGTTTTGTTTGTTCAGAATGCTGAGATGTGCAAACAGTACCGAGTAATGCCCAGGATGGGTTACCTTTGCCCAAAGAATTTACAGCCTGTCTGTGGTGATGACGGCCAGACGTACAACAATCCATGCATGCTCTGTCATGAGAACCTGTAAGTATACAAGTCGTACCATCATATCTTCCAGTGCAGAGGCTCTTGACAACAGTATTTACCTGCAACAGTGAACTGATAGTAATTCAAGGTGTGCTGCAACCAGTTTACTAATCATAGCAATTCAAAATGCAAGTTTTGTGATCATCATCATTATATAAAATAGAGGAGATTTGATATTATCCCTTTAATGAAATTGCTTATATACATAACTGAGTGGAAGAGGGACAAAAAGGTGTGAACTTACAGCAATTAGAGAAAATCTCTAGAAGCTCACGTACCCTCATGGAAGTCCGAACATCATCCATCCTTTGTCTAACAGAAAAAAGTTGAGAATCATTGCTGTATGGAGTCAGCCCAGCCTATAATCACTAATGGACCTTATGACTGCCTGATAGTTACAGATTCCTATCCTCCCTAAGTCTTCTTCTTGAAGCAGGAAGTGGTCTCCTGCAAGAGAAAGCCCACTGGGGCAAATGGCAGATCTGGTGTCTGCTCTCAGATTCGTTACTATCTGTGCATCTGTGGGCCTATTATCTCATCATTCCAATACTCAGTTTATTCTTTGGAGAAGTAGAGGCAGTTCTATAAGCCAACTGACTTCTCAGGGTTATTAAGAAGAATTGCTCTTTTAAATCAAATAGAAAGAATTTGTTTTAAGACTTTTGCTATTGGTAGTAGCTTTGTAGTTGCTTTTCTGCTCAAGTGCTCTTTCCCTAACCTCCAGTCACATTCTTTACCTCTTCCCAGCCTCCAGCTGACTGGCTTTAAATGAGAGCGTGGTGGCAAATCTTACTTTTTTCATTTACCCGACCCCATACTTACACAGCAATTCATGTGTATTCCATCCTTCATAGGACACTGTAAGCAAGGCTCAGAATGCAAGGATGGGCCTCATACCCTGATTTTTAATCCTGGAAAAAAAATTTAATTCACATTTATTCCCTTTTAAGTCAAATAACTCATAAAAGAAAAAAAGGCACTCCACAGTTCATATACTTGGAATAAAATCTGAATAGGAGAGCGCTGTGTGTTCTCACACCTGTTGGTGAGGCACGCGTACACTCACCCCTCGGGGAACCCTCGTTACCTGCTGTGGAGTGGCGTTGGCTTCCCTGAACAGAGGGAGGATCTGAGGCTCAGAGAGTGCAGGTGACTCATTCAAAGTCAGAAAGCTGGGAAGTAAATCAGACAGAATTTTAACCTTGTTGCTTTGGGAATAGTACAATTTTCCTTTCTCTCCACTAAATTACTGTTGTATGTAAAGCAAGAGTTACTTTAAAAATTGAGGGTCAAAGATTCCTTTGATAAGATGAAGAAAATTACCTCTTTCCAGAAAACAAAAGGGAAACAAAATGATGTGACATTCAACAATTTGTATGCCTAATATCTATGGACACATTTATCTCTTGAAGTCCATCCATGGATCTTACGGAGTTTTAAGTATTAAGAAACCCCCATTTAAGGAGTTAGTACAACTATTCAACAGTTTGTTACTATATAATGCCTCATCTTTAGCCCAGAAATCCTTCAACTTCTCTTTATTGTAAATGGCATCCAATATTCTTCAAGCATTCTATTAACTATATATATCCATAACAAGTGAATGTCTGCTTCAAGGGAACTTCAGAGTGAGAAATCCCAATGATGAAAATATTAACAAAAGCATGCCCCAAGATGGATTGTTTACCTAATGATAAAGAAACTGGGAGTATAGATTATGAAGAGAAAATTCAGGCTATCCCAGGCAAAAGGACAAACAGTGCTGGTTTCTATTGACTTAGAGAAAGCTATAGGGAAACTATTTCAACTTGAGCAATGCCCACAGACAAAATGAACTGTCTTGTTAAACAGTGAGTTTCCCATCACCAGAGCAAACAAGTAGATGTTTAATATATAATATTTCTTAAGTAAGAGGCATTAAAAGTCATACCCCTTTGAGTCTTTCCAATTATAAAATTAAGACTATAGGATTATATCTTGTTAAGAAATATAGCTATATATATATTCTATATTTTTTATGTTTATATAAATATATTTATATGAAATATATTTTGTAATTCCCAAGTCACATTATAGATACTAAATAAAGTCCAATTTCTCTCCTGGATCCCATTTCCCCACCTGTAAAATAATGGCTTTTGGACTAGGTGATCTCCAACTTTATTTCCAACAGTCAACAATTCTATGAGTATATAGGTGAATGAAATGTGACCGAGTAGACCCAGGGCTGGGAAACAAATCTGGAGCTAAATCAGAAGTGAGACTAACTGTGGATAATGCCTCCTAGAAAAAGAGTTGAATGCAGATCCCCGTCCCTACCCCTAATTTCAGTTCTGGTTTGAGGTCCAAATATCACCCATATCAATCCCTGTTTTTTCCTTTTCCGCATCTTTGAAAACTACTCTGTTCTGTTTTAGAATACGCCAAACTAACACACGCATATACAGCCAGGGGCCATGTGAGGAGGAGAGCACCCCAGAAGCAACCCCGCTCAGCTTGCCAGCACCTGTAAGTACATTGGAGTCCCTGATTGCAGTGTTAGAACCAGCTGGTGAAGGTAATTAAGTAATTACTGAAATATGCTGGAAGAATAATACAGTAGTTAACATTTTAAAGTGTTGACTGGGATCCTTAATAGATTTTTTAGTAACAATATCCCTAACATAATTTCACAGAGTATGTTTTTGTTTCTGTGCTTTACAATAAAAAATGAGACAGACACCAAGAGAGGTCAGCTAGAAGCAGGACTGGACTTGAACCGTTTCTGTTTCGCCCTCATATCCTTGCATTTTACATTGTACTAAATTATCTCCCTAAATGAAAAGCTGACTGTTCCATTTAAATTCCTACAAGGATGTTTTGACACACATTCTTGAGTTTTATATTCTTTCTGGTGATTGCATTTGAGGAGTCTCTTTCTTTAGCAAGTTGATATGTAACTCTGGGGAAAAAAAAACAAAACCTGGGAATATTCAAATAAAAGAAAATCTTTTGTTACCAGATTTGAACCTATACAGATATGAGTTCAAATTCCAGTTTTTGATACTCTTCATATGTGAGACCTTTGGCAAATCACATAAATATCTGAACTGAAGATCTTACTGAGTTATTGAAAGTATTCAAGAAATACTGACTTGTAAGCACTTGGCACAGTGTCTAAAAGTTAATGACATTTATTCTTATTATCACTATTATTATTATGCCTAAGAGACCAAAGTATGAACAAAGAGAAACAGACCCTGGCACAGTGTTTATTTTTAGTAATTTTAATGAATTATATTTTAATACATTTATATTTAATAGTCATAAATATATTTATATTTAATTAAAGCAAATAATATTTAATGGATATAATAAACAATTATTTACTATTTTCCACATTATTAATTTACTCCCTTCCATTGCCACAAAAAGCTTTGGCAATAATGGAATGAGAACTACTCAGTGAGCCTAGTTATGGGAAACCAGAAAAGCAGGAGCTATATGCTAGCTGTTTCTGGTTTCACACTAGCAGCTGGAGGGCAGGTGGCACAGGTGGAGCATGGGATGAAATCAAGAGATCTTCGTTTTTTTTCTCATGTGGGCTTGACAAAGTCATCTCTCTACCCTAGGTCTTCACGCATGCATAAAGAGAGGGTTTAAATTTTTGCTTTAGTCCCTGTATTATGTTAATGACTTGTCCCTCATTTTATTGCCAGAACCTATTGTCCCCTCATCTCACAAACACACATGGCCACATAAATCACAGGAAAGCAAAAATGATCTTTATACAAGTCCTACAGACCACACCTTAGAGCACACCTTGGTGCAATCTCATTTAGGCAACTTGACAAAAACTGCATTAGGAGGAAGTTGCCATAGGATAATACTGATAAGATGTATTTATTCAAATAACGAACAATCTTGCCAGAGCTAAGCACAAAGGTTTGTCAGGGAGTTCCTTCCTTTCATTATTGGGTGTCTTCTTTCCACTAGAATTATGTAACAGACATTATTAATGGTAGGAATTATTTATGATTTTAGCTGATGGAATAAGTCATCAGAACAAAAGGTGCCCCAGGCACAGTTTCAGTTTCCTCTGTGTGATTCAGTGCTGTGATTTTGGAATCACCAAGGTGGTATGGGCAGGTCATGGCTCAGCATTGCTCCATTAACTATTACGTATTCATATGCTGGAGGTTGGAACCTATTGCTTGACCATTTTCCTGAGTAGAAGATTTCCTAAGAGAGTCTGGACTCCCAAGAAAGGAGTAAAAGGCTAAGAAGTCACAACTTGCTTGGAGAAATAGATTGAGGATCCTGGAACCCCTACCTTTGCTTACTATCTAAGAAGGACTTTCTCTTACACAGTAACTGCTAAGATTAGTATAACCCTCTAGAGTTTTGTGTACTTCTTCCTTGTGCATCCTCACAATAGCATCTTTCCCATTTTACAGAAAACCATCCTGGAAGAAAGCCTGCAATGTAGCAGTGATTCAGTATTACATCTTGGCCTAATGTAGATCTTCCAACTTTATTTCTTATGTTCTGCCACTGTTCCTAAGGTGTCAGGGGACTCTGAAAACCTGGGGCTCTGGAGAAGGCATGATCACAATTGAAGATTAGCTACATTGGCAAGAAATTGCTATATTGCCAATACTGTTTTGTGAGATGAATAAGTGATGATTCTCAATTCAATGACAAAGATTTTCAAGGCATTAACAAGACCATAGGTTATCACTCTCAAAGCAAAGGAAATCTCACAGTTTTAATTTCAACGTGAAAGCTGAAATGGAGGTTTGAATTTGTAATGATACTGTTACTAGGGCTCCCGGTGACAATGTGTAGTTATATGGAAGAAAACTTCCTGAGGCCCTTGCCCCCTTCTTAAAAAATTAAGTGTTGATTTAATGTTTTAAATATTAATTTAAATAGTATGTGAATATTGGATGAGTCAGGCAGGGAAGATAGCTGAGTGTATTCTCATGGCCTAAGACAAACTCTAAGTGTAAAGCATTAGTGTGAGAGGAATTGAATTTAAGTTCTGACCAAATGTGAGGACCTTGGCACATCACTACCCTTCTCTGAAGCTCAGTTTCCACCTCTGAGAAATGATGTTCATAACACCTGTCTATTTGCATGAGGGCCACATATAGTCAAGAGCAGAGTTCAGTTTTCTATCTACCTCAACCGGAAAAAGGCACTAGGTTCTCTATAAAAGCTCGTTGACTCAATTGAATGAAATGTGAAAGTAATTTTGAATTGTGAGTTCTCAGCAGAGTACAAGAATCTGCAGATTTCCTTGACTATGGTGCAGCTATAAATGTGTAGCCTGCCTTTGTACAACATCTCTGAATTTCTACCATCTAACCTACCCCTCTTCTCTTCTAGGACAAATGATGCAAGGATTGGTGAAAGCCATGAGGGAAGGTGTGTGCCCCAATTCTGAACTGCCTACCTTCACCACCTGTACATATAGAGAATTCTTCAAAGCTCATCTTATTTACTGTAGAGAACAATAGAGAGCTGTTGGGGGAATGGACTCACTGACTTTCAGTCTCCACCTCTTTCCTCCTACATTCTGTGAGCAGAGGGCATGGACACATCTCCACCCAGTCTGTGTTCTCCCCATCACCATTCTGTCTGTCCAGTTACTGTCCAATAAACATAAACCCAGCAGAACACCCTTTCTGGGATTTCTTTGCCACTGTCTGACTAATAGAAAATTGTTTATTTTATTTTATTTTATAAAAGTTGAATAAACTCTACCCTTTTGTCTTGCTACACCCATTGGTGGACAGAAATTGCTCACTTTTTTCGTGATTCAAGTTGTTGTCATAATTGGGAACAGAGGTAAGGAGATACGGGGTCCCAGGTAGCCAGCAGATATAAAGCCAACCAGCTATGAATCAACTTTACCTTCACTGCCACCTTACCAGTTCCTCTATCTAGTATCTCCATTTCTGCAAATAGTATAACTAACCTCTCAGTTATATAAGCCCTACCCAATGACACAAACCGGTAATTTCTCATATCTGATCACATTGCCTCTTGACAATATCTGTGTCAGGGCTTTGGTCATAGTCTGGGAGAGACTAAGGAAATGACAGACCCCAATATATGTAAGTCTCTAAGCAGCACTGTCCAATAGAAATACAATGAGTCACATATGTAATTTCAAATTTTCTCACAGCTAAAAAGTAGGGGTAAAATTAATTTTAATAATATATTTTATTTAACCCACTATATTAAAACTATTATTTGAAACTATAATCAATATAAACTTTTTTTACTAAATATTTGATACTGAAGCACATCTAAATTTGAACCAGTCACATTTCAAGTGCTCAGTAGCTACATGGGGCTGGAGGTTACTAAAGTAGACCATGAGCTAAAGCACATGAGAAATAAGCCAGTCAGTGAAAGACAAATACTGTATGATCTCACCTATAAGAGGAACCCAATGAACAAAGTAAACTAACAAGCAAAATAGAACCAGAGGCATGGAAACATGGAACAGACTGACAGTGACCAGAGGGGAGGGGAGAGGGGGAGAAGAGGGGATAGAAGGGGAAGGGACTAGGAAAGGAATATGTATGAAAGGCCGATGGACATGGACAGCAGGGTGGGGAATGACTATGGGAGAAGGGGGTGGGCTGGGTGGAGAAAGACAAAGGGGGAAAAATTGGGACAACTGTAATAGAATAACAATAAAATATTTTAAAAAACAAAATGAGATATTCTGAGAAAAAAAATAAAGCACATGAGAAATCCATCAAGAAATGCAAACTTTCAATAAGGGTGGATAGATGGAACAATCAGTAACTCTGTCATGCTCTGGTGTCCTGTGACAGCACCGAGGTATGTTATTCACATTTAGATTCTGGGCTGGTGCTGAACACTAGAGGGAGAGAGCCTATGGGGAATACATAATGGTTCCAATTGTTCTGTGCCTGGAATGGGAGGCCTGTTGGATTTGGGAAGTTAATTTTGCATTTTTTTTTCCTCTGATCTTTTTAGTTTAGATCAATTGTCACTAGGCTAATGATAGTAGGATTTGGTGATCTTTGTCCTTTGGAAATTTGTAAAAATAAATCAATTTCTATGCTTTTTCCCCTAAGTTATCATTAAGAGGAAAGAAAGAAAGAAGGAAGGAAGGAAGGAAGGAAGGAAGGAAGGAAGGAAGGAAGGAAGGAAGGAAGGAAAGAAGAAAGAAAGAAAGAAAGAAAGAAAGAAAGAAAGAAAGAAAGAAAGAAAGGAAGGAAGGAAGGAAGGAAGGAAGGAAGGAAGGAAGGAAGGAAGGAAGGAAGGAAGGAAGGAAGGAAGGAAGGAAGGAAGGAAGAAAGAAAGGAAGGAAGAAAGGAAGAAAGAAAAAGAAAGAAAGAAAGAAAAATCCTTTTTTGAGCATGACAATTTCAGAAAAAAAAGTGAGGAAACTATTGCTATTTGGCAATTCCAGGATGTATAGGATGGGTTTAGAGATTTTATAAAATGTGAAACTGTATCTTCTCCCTGGTTATCCATAGGAAATCCAGAAACTATTTTCATGCCCATGACATACTATTTTTTGTGATGTAGTTCCTTTGTAATGCCATTTTGAGCATGTTATTGAGATGTAAACAACAAACCCTCTATACTTCTTTCACTATTATTATTTTGATTACAATTATGAACATTAGGTAATATGCACAAAAACATTGTTATCTCACCCTTAAGACTTAACCAATGCTTGATAATCATTCTGAACACTAGGGAAAGAGTGTGGCTTATGGATAGGGTGGGTGGAGGATAGGTTAGTCCAGAACAGGATGAGATAAAGAAATGGAGAAAGGCCTAGGGACCCAGTCAAGGTCAGAATGAAGTGGGGTGAGGGTGCATAGGTCAAGAATGAGATGAGGATCAGGGAAAATGGAATAGAGAATGGACTGAGGATCAAGGATCAGAGTTATAGGTGTGAATGTATTGAACACATTACCTGGGATTTTTTTAAAAGTTGAAAGTTGATATTTTTTGAGACACAGATTAGAGCCAAATATAAAATGTCAGTGTCAAAATAGTCTCAACAGAACAGTTACATTAAATATCAAGTACACCACAAGTCAAGTCTCCCTCCATCACCATTTATCCCCCCTTTACCTTCTACCACCCACCACCCCCTTCCCTCTCTCTGGCAATCATCACACTGTTGTCTGTGTTCCTTAAGCATCTTCACCCAGCCCCTACCCCCTCACCTCTGACAGGTGTCATTCTCTGTGCCTGTCCTGACTTTGCTTGTTAGTTCAGTTTGTTCCTTAGAGTCCACACACAAGTGAAATTATATGGTACTTGCTTTCTCTGACTGGCTTATTTCACTTAGCATAACGCTCTCCAGGTCCATCCATGCTTTTGCAAAATACAATACAATATACAGATGATGTAGAATTGTATACCTGAAACCTATATAATTTTATTAACCCATGTCACTCCAATAAATTCAATTAAAAGAAACAGCATAAACAAGATATTAAAAAAGAACAAGAAATAGTCTTTCAGATAGTCATCTTTTCTCATCATAACTTTACCATATAAATTGTCAATGTGCCAAAATTCAGAATAGAAACTATTGGAGAAAACATAAAGTAGCTAGAAGGAAGTGGGAAACAGTCAATAAAGTTCAGGAGAGAAAAATATAAATAAGTCAATAAATAAATAAATAAATATCAAGTACATTTCTGAGTTGCTTCTTGAGTTATATTCTGATGGACAGGTGGTAAACAAAAACCAGACCCATCTCACTGAGGTTTCCAAAACCAGCCCTAAAATTCTAAACCAGGAAGTCACAAATGATCCTGAGGTGAAAAAAAGTAAAACTATTTCTATCACCTTTTTCTGGTCACTAACACAGATTATACATTTCTCTATAACTAATATATCAGAATCCATTTTTAGAGTATGGGTTTTCATAGACCCACCACTGCCAAATTCCTTATTTTCTCATGTAAGGAACTCACCTGAACTCTTCCTCTCTCTTGTATTTACCTAGACAATGGGTGAACCAACTTTTTCTGTAAAGAGCCAGATAACAAATGTTTTAGGCTTAGTGGGACATTTAGTCTCTGTCACAACCACTCAGTGCTGCTGTTGTGTAAAGAAATTAATTTATATTATGTAAATAACTATACATGGGTGTGTTCCAACAAAAGTATACTTACAAAAAGAGGTGGTGGGCCCAGTTTGACCTGTGGACTGTAAACCAGTAAGGGGTTGGAATCTCTTTTCCTTCTTCTTTGTATTTTAATTGCCTTCTTTTTGCTCTTTTCTATACTGTTAAATACTAACCACACTTCTCATTCTATGATAATGATAATAGGAAATAATAAGTGTTTACATTTCTATACACTTAATGTGTGCTTGAAACTGAGAAAAGCACAATTCAGTATCTTTCTGACCTTCTCGGCTGACCTTGACCAAGGCCATTCTCATACATTACACACATAGATCACGGTAAATGAAGGGAATGTGTTCTAAAATAACACTCACTGCGGCCTTTACCAATGACAGGGTGATATCTGTTTCCCTCACAGAAAAAAGCATAACAAGGCATTTTGTTTTCTTTCCTTGATGTCATTTGGCAAACAGATAGATCTCTTTTTCTTTCCAGTATGGAACGTAAAGTTCCATCTCAATAATATGTGACTGTAAATCATTCTTCAAGCGTGAAGAGAGAACAGAGACAAAGCTTTGTCCACTGAAGATCAGTCTCCCAGGAAAATAAGTCACAATATTTGTTATCCTTGATAGAATTTTCATTTGGCTATAGAGGTCCTTCTGGATTATTCTAACATACTGCCTTCCTCCAGGCTAAGCTGTTCCAGTACTTGTAAAAAATATATTTCAAGCCTATGGATATCTTACATTTACCTTATTTCTCTTCTTTTATAAATTTTAGACACTTTTTCTTTTCAATAACCTAAACAGACTTGATTGTTTCTATTCTTTATAGCTCTTCTTCTTGTTTAATCTCCAAATGACCCCTTCACAACACAGACCTTTTCATTCCCCAGATTAGACTTCGGAAAATTCCTACTAAGCAGCGGCACTGCACTGGAGCAAAGTGGAATGAAACAAACAAGAAATTTAGGCATTGTCCCCCCCCCCCCCCCCTGCTCTCTTTATCCTCCATAGAGCTAATCACCAAATGTGATAAACTTTTGCTTCAACCCAGTATCACCCTTTCATGATTGACCACGACAGCCTTGCAGATGATCCTCCTGCTTCAGCCTTGGCCTTTTCATTGTACTCTCTCTTGCCCTTGTCTAGATTATTGTGACTGAGCAGAGTGATGATCTGAAATCAAAATATGATGGTATTATGCTTAAAATCTTTAAGTGGCTTCTCTAGCTTCCAAGGTGAACTCCAAACTCCTCCTAACATGCAAAGCTTCTGTTCACCCCTTTAGCTTTAACTCTTGCATTAACTTCCTTCTCCTATACCTTGAATAGTTATATTTAACTTGTTCTTACATGTCTCCTCTTTCTAACACAGCCTTCTTATCCATCACTGGTCCTTCTTCCATTTTTTCCTTCTATTTCTCAAGGTTCACCTCTCCAAACTCTAGACTAATTTGTTCTCACCTCAGCGAAGGTACAGCTCAGTTTTGGAAAACTCCTACAGCCTTTTTTTTTTTTTTCCCAGAATGTGAATTAGTTATTTCTTTGTTATGGTCCCATAACATCCTGTCCTTATACCTATATTAACTGCTGTCACTGTTTTGTACTTGCTTATTTTACAAGTCCATCTCTCTCACTAGACTATGACTTCTTTAAACAAGTGATACTTTAATGTTCTTGTTTATATCCTTGGTGCCTAGTACAATGCCTGGCATGGAACAACTGCTTATTAAAAGTTGTTCAGTGAACATAGACACTTAAGATAAGCGTTTTAAAAGGAAATTTAGGACAGACAATCTCAATGTGGCCTATGACATAAGCCTACAGGAATAGAGGAAGACCATTATTTTTCAAAGAATTTAGAGATTTTTGCCTTCCTTTCCTGGTACCAATTTAAAATTGCTGAGCCCCAATGGTTAGAAACAAGCAAGCTAGTTACATGAACATATGAACTTATGAAAAGTACCTCTCCACCCCCGGGAAGGCTGGATTCAGTAAGTGTTTCTCAGAAATATTAGCAAAAGCTGCAGCTACAAAAGAATGCAAAAAACAGTGTGAGGCCAGAAAAATGTGCTGTGAAGTGTGTTGTTGCAATTAACATTGTGCTTTCAACTAATTAATTGCTTTTTATCAGCTAAAATATGGTGTGTAGTAATAAAGACAAAAGCAATCAGGAAAAAGTTATTTGTTTTTTTAGGACGACTAAATTCTAGATTGGCAGAGCTACAAGAAAATTAGAGATGATTTATTCAGCATATTTAATGTAAGGGAATCCTAAAGCAAGAGAAGGAAAGTAATTTTCTGAGCTTCCCCAAATGAGTATAAATCAGAAATACAAATTCAAGTGTATGGCTTTAAGCTTGTGTTCCTTACCCCAGTCCCTCTGGCCTTATGAACACCAGTTCTATGCTCTTCATGCAAATAATATTATCTATCTGCTTGTGTTTTTGGACAAAAGGAATGGATTTTGTATTCAGTCATCCTAGAAAATTGTTCATCTACAGAAATGATCACTTCTGGAATACTTCACTTCTAAATCTATGGAACATATGGCAGGAGATAGTACACTTACAGAAAGTTTTAGCACATAGTCATGGGATCAGCAATGAAAAGTGAATTCCAGTGGCTTGACTTACATGAAAGGATTCCTGGGAGCAATGATAAAATGAAAGATCACCAGTTTACTGAGGCTGAGCTGGCTCCAATGCCCTGGCTCGGTTGGAAACTCTGTCCAGCAGAAGTTTCAGGACCATGGCAGAATAAATTTATCCAGGACACTGTATTTTGTCTGGGGAGAATGGGAGGTGGCTAATCTCTCTAGTGGAGAAAAGCACAGAACTTCCATCTCCCATGCCTTTTATTGAGGAGGGGATTCGGGAGATACGAGGTCAAGATTTATGAATCATCAATAAGCTTTCAGACATTTGGATTACAGTTGACAGTTACTGATTACAGATACCAATATAGGGAACACAGTGACCAGTCTGTGTCAGGGTCTGCTAAACATCTGGATGCCACACTGGCATTAGGTGCAAGTCTTCATACATTTTTAGCTACACATTGTTTCTAGTTAACTAAGAGATAAGAAAAGCAGAGCAAGCTCTAAAGTATAATATGCATTCTTTAAACCCAATTCCCTCTGAGTGGCCTTTGGTCCTGTCTGCTGCACGCCCTTTCGGTTTTCCGCTGAGACTTAGAGGCCTTCCTGGGGTTGGGTGGGGGGCTGGCTCACGGCTTGGGCTATAATTCCTGAAACCACAAGGAGAGACCCCCTACAGTTTACTATGTTCTCATCTTTGGCACCACTTTGGTCCTAAATGTTAGGTGAGAAAGTTGCCAGAACTGTTGCCAAGGTCTCAAAAAATGAGATATTAACAAGTTGTGTCCACAAAAGATATTTGATTATATCTCAGCCCCTGGTCACAGGACAAACACTGATGAGTCAAGCAGGAAATGCCATATCCCTCCTCACCCAGAGGATGTTCCCATGCACTCAGAAGAGCTGTAGGAAGCTGGAGGAGGCCAGTTTTAAGTGCCCACAAAGGATTTCTGGTGGAGCTGCTTAACCCCAGATTAGCAATGATTTGGCCACACAAAATAAGATTCTAAAAAAGAATGAAATTTTGATAGACATTTAAATGTCAATACATCACATAATGATAAAGAAATAAAAACACAGCAATATTTGAAAGTTATAATCTAGTATTTTTTGTATCTTTCCTTCCCTCTATCACAAAACTAGCAGGAAAAGTTGTGTAATTTTCCTTAGAGGATGTTTGAGGTGGACTGAACAAAAGCATACATTATAGGCAAGAAATCACACTTGGTGGCTTGAATACTTCCGAAAGTAGACAGAACAGAAGGAATAAAATGTTCAAGACAAATGGAAGGGTCTCCTGCTGGACTGCATCCTGAAAAGGCAGAACTGCTGAGTGTGTGACTAAAACAAGGGTCTCACGAACCCTAGACTGAGGGCAATCAGGCTCAGAAATACTCCTGTCGCACACGTGGCATAGACTCGGGGAGCAACCTCAGCCCAGGGAGCCCTTTATGGCCAGGTCGGACCACCATGGTGCAGGCAGCAGCCAGGATGGTCCAGACCAGAGGGCCTGCTCTCATTTCCTGAGCACTGCTGAAGCATCTTACACTCTCATAAACCCCCATCATGAATGGGACCAAGTCTCCCCAAATCCAGACAGAATGGAGGGCTCAGAATAAAATGTCATTTTATTTAGAGACAGAGAAGGACTAGATAATTTTGTATATCTACATTTCGTGATCGAAACTCACACCTACTATGTGATGGACCATAGTGGAGATGACTAGGGAGTCATGCAAGCACATACACACATCAAGGGCTGGCTGCCCTAGAATCACAGCTAATCAATTTGTTTCGAAACAAAATCCTTGAGCGTGTTAAGCAACTGGTAATAGAAGTGGGTGTGGATCCTTTGAAATGGCTTTCATTTGGTGCAATGTATTGTGACAATGCTGAGTTCAGCATAATTCCCCATACTGCTGTTAAACCCTTAGACAGTTACCGCGTAGGTTGCAAGAGGAAAAAAGACAAATTCGGTCTTGCTGGAGTTTATTGATGGGATTAATTTCTCTGGCACACCTATGAGAATTTCCAAAAAGGGAGGGACATGGGAGGTAGATTTCTAGGCCATTATTCTTGAACTGTGAATTTAAAAAAGAAGAGAACAAAATTTAAAAGACTTATATTTTTCCTGGAGAGGAAGGCACACAGAAATTAAAAACTGGTTGGTGAGAGATTAGATGTGAATGTGAAAATGACAGAGGAAATGAAGACTCCTAAATTTTCCTGGATTGGGTTACTACTGACAAATCTTAGCAGAGTGAAACTGGAGAGAGGCCATTAAAAATGAGATTTGGCATCAAGGTTTTGGGGGAACATGTTGACCTTGAAGGTGTTATAGGACATTCAGAAGGTCATGTCCAGTAAGAAATGGAGAACACAGTCTAGAACCAGGTGGCAGATCCTCTCTCATCTTCTTTGGGAAAGTAAGTAGAGGCAGGAATCTCATGTTGACACAAGGCTGGGTGATGGTGTGAGATTGTGTGACAAAGCAGAAAGAATCTTGTACCAGTTTCAGGGGATCTGATTCACTGAGCGGCCTCGCTCTCTTCTCATTTCTTTCCTTTCCTTTCCTTTCCTTTCCTTTCCTTTCCTTTTCTTTTATTCTCTTCTTTATTTTTTCTTTAAGTTTCAATTGAAAGTTCTCAAAAGGATTGGCATAGAACCTTCAGGCTTGTGGTGAAAATGCAGGTACTCTTGAGCTCTGTCTGGCTTCTATTTGTGACTGCCTTTAAAAATATGTTTCATTTATCATTGGCCTCATAAAATTACACTTGGGAGGAAAAACATGTTCCACTTCCTAATTAAACAATAACCATGAAAAGTTTGAAAACCACAGATCCAGATGCTTGTTCAGCACGCCACCTGCTCTAACATCCTCTGAGCCATTGTTCTTATTTCTATCTACTTAGAAATGGTCAGTCCAGTGAGATGCTTTGCTATAACTTGGGAATATTATTTATCCCATTCAGAAAAGCTTCCAGAGAGCATTTCTTGTATAATGCGTATTTCAAACATTGATGAATGCTTGAAATATGGGTGAGGTATAAGTATTCAAATTTCACAATGGCATAAACTAAAATTACGCAACTCTAGCTGCAGGAAATAGGTAGTATTGGAAAGTAGAATGTGTGAATGAGAGCAACACTCCTTAAAAAATTAGAAACAAATGCATTAAGTTACTGTGAGGTCATAAGATCTGAAATTAGAAGTTCTAGTTTTGGTCAAAATTCTGTCACTCGGTAGCTGTCTCCTTTGGAGATTTGCTTAACTTCTCCAATCTTAGAGTTCATCCTTTGTGAATTAACTCTATTTTAACTCTATCTTCTGGAAAGCTAACGTGAGGAACACGTGAGGTGATAGAAAGTGCTAAGTAATTGGAAGTCAGTGGGCCTGCATTATTGAAAAAAATATTGGTTATATTAAAGCAATATATTCTAATAAAGGAAAAATATTTTAGGAGAGAAAGGAAGGCCTAGGATTTTGTAGAACTAACTCTCCCCTCTATGAACTATGTGACTAAATGGAATACACTTAATTTTTCTGAGTTTGTTGTCCCATCTGCTAAGTAGTAATAATACTTGTCTAAATCATTCACTAGTTTAATCATTTAACAAGCCTTTATAGAAGTAAAGTATCTTCATACTCTAGAAAAGCAAGGTGTTACAGTGCTAACTATTCATGTTGTCTACTACTGTACATTTAAAAGAAAGTCCTCATTGCTTTTACTTTCTGTTTCAACATTTTTGCATTTCATCTAATCTTTTAAAATTTTTATTTAAGTATATAATATTATATTATTTATATTAGTTTCAGATGTATAATATAGTGATTCGGCATTTTTATACCTTACACTGATCACTCCACTAATTCCAATTGTCATCTGTCACTGTGCAAACTTATACCCTTTACACGTCATTTTAATTTTATTTCTCCTTACTGTACCTGTGACTTATTTGTTCTCAAACATAGCCATGCCATTGTATTTGCCAAAAAATCAAAGGATCATTACGCAAAACAACTTTTGGTAGATGAATTAAAGGGTGTAACTGTTTCAACTGTCTATAAATCAAGATAATAAGGAAGCTTTCCTTGACAAATGAAAGAAAATGCCCTAGCTTGGGTAAACAGCCAATCATCATTGAAAAGGTCAATTTTTAATGAGGGTGGGACCCTGCCCTCATACATGTACGATATATCTGCATGGAGCAGGCAGACTGTTCTCTCACTGTCTCTCTCTCTGGACTTGTTGCCCCAGAGCAGCAAATCTCTAGCATCGTCACTCATCACCACAATGAA
Source organism: Furipterus horrens (assembly GCF_987537825.1). NCBI lineage: Eukaryota > Metazoa > Chordata > Mammalia > Chiroptera > Furipteridae > Furipterus > Furipterus horrens. Next base: position 67,435,096 of record NW_028327180.1, on the reverse strand, counting down.
GACCATCGCTGCTTTTGCCGTTCTTGCTCTGGCAGCCACTACATGGGCTGTCTCTGTACCTGGTGAGTTTAAGATTCCTTTTAAATCCTCATGTCTTTATATTAACTGCAATATATTCAGCTCTTAGTAATTATAGAACACTAAAGTCAGAAGACAATTTAGAAGGCATTTACTTGGATTGATCTGATTGACAAAGTGGGGTGGGTCAGACTTTCAGGGAGAAAAAGAGAGATGGAGAAGAATAAAAGGATTATAGGCTCTTCACTCAGTTCCTGATCAGGATTCCTCAGGATTCTGACTTGCCCTTTCAAAAATCACTTATGTAACTGTGAGACCATAACCCAACCCTACCCCAGGCATGCCCACAGACACTCTTGGATACCCATGACAGCCCTTGCTCCAACAACCAGGGATTTGCCCGTGTTTTTCCGCAGGGATCACATGCGTCTCTGTCTTCACCCTGATCTGGCCCGGGGAAGGGGTGTTGGGAAATGGTTTTAGCTAATGTGAACAATGAACTCAGCTTTGCATTTCTAACTGTGGAATTTGCTTTTTCCAATTCCTTCTCTCCCATTGATCTCATTCCACTCTTTCTGGAGGCCCAGCAAGAGGAACAGAGGTGAGTGCACCCTTCTCTGTGTGGTGTTTGTGAAAATGAAATCAGAGCTAATGTGTAAGCAAAGCTGGGGCAGTAGTAAAGTGGCTCACAGTGGACTGGAGTAATTCTTCAGGGGGTAATATTCTTCCTTCTCTTCTTCTCCTTGTGGTGTTTCTTTCTTTTAAAAGTTGCAAAAGGAATCTCCTTACAAAAGGGAAACAGCAGATAAAATAAATTTTACTTTTGGGTAGCATTTTAAACTTTTCTAATTATCTTTCACATTTGTTATTCCTTTGGACTTGCATTATAACCCTAAAAAAGTAGATTAATATTTCCTTCTTAAATAGCCAATTCTTATTTTACTTAAGGAATGTTCTAGGTCTGATTAATCTTTGTAGCACAGCAACTGGTCCATAGAAAATCTTCCAGACATGTTTGCAGAAGAAGCTAGTTCTCTTTCCACTCTCTTCTCTCTCCTTACCATTTTGATATGAGACTTACTACAGAATTGAAGAAAGAGAATGTAGGGCATTAACCTTTCTTCCAATAACAGGTGGACTGCTCCAAATATATGAGAAAAGGGGCCAAGCTTGCGTGCTCAAGGGAGTTAAAACCAATGTGTGGCTCAGATCAGCAAGCTTACAGCAACGAATGCATGTTTTGTATGCTGCAACAGTAAGTATGATATTTAGTTTGGAGTCCCTTCCTTTCCTTTAAAGATCATAAAGTCCACACTGGCCAAAATCTGCTTGGTTTTTAAAAATATGGTTTGACAAATTTTACCTTTTGTCAATACTCTTTGGGCATTGCTTTGTTTAAAAAAAAAAATAGCTATATCTTCAAGCTATCCAGTCGAATTCTCATTCATATTATACATTATCCCTTGGACACTAGCTGCTACATATACATATTTTAATTCCCACATTACATTTAAAGAAACTGGTCTCAGGCAGAACATGTATCTTGGTCAATGTTGTATGAATCTCCTGTGCTACATTATTCTTACTGCATAATAGGAATTCAGAAGATGGCTAGCTTTGTTTAGGCTGTTAGCCATGGACACTATTACAAGGTTTTGATCTATCCTGCATACTCCAGAGCAAATTCATGCTGCTTCTCATGGCTGCCTGGGAAAGTCTGGGGAAGACAGTGACTGTACAAATGGGCAGGGGAGACAAGCTGTCATCCCCACCACCACCCCCACAAATTAAATATGAAGTCTACACTGGAAACAGCATCTTAGCTTCTGGGAGAATGAATGAATGGCTATTACCAGCCATTTCAACAATGTGAATTCACTGTTTTGTGATTAGTGGTTAAAATCAAGGGCTTGGGTATCAGATATCCGTATTAGAAGCCAAACTGCACTTAGGAGGTAGGACCCAGTCCACTACACACTTTGGCATTCTCGTCTGTGTGACAAAAATTATAACAGTCTTTGAGTTCACTGTAATAAAACATGTCAAACATTAGCTTAGCAGCAGACACAGAGTGAGTGGACATAGAAACGAGTTCTTCTTTAGTCTCATCTTTTTTCTCCTTTTCTCTTCTTTTCTAGCCCTTCTTAAATTTACAGCCAAGTGTAATAGCAATTGTTATTCAGAATAAAGTCTCTAGGCTATGCAAACTCATGCACTACTAAAACCATGAGTTTAAAGGCTGATAGGATCTTATTGACTATATTTTCTAATATCTTCTTTTTAGAAATCAGGAATCTGATACTTAGGAAGGAGAAGTAACTATAACAAAATTACCCACACTGTTAATGCCAAAGATGGATTTGAGCTTTTTTTTAACTGCAATAATGTTTTTATATTGTATTATTCCTTTTTTATCTGAATAGTCATGGACTATTTTTTTAAATGCCCAATCTCCTTTTAGTGTTGATCTTATTTTCTCATGTTTGTATTTGTTTGTGAAATAATCATCCATCAAATATATTATTGGTCAATATTAGTCAACTGGAGTAGAATATTAACCAGAACTTCCCATTCTCAGTCCAGGCCAGACAACACAAAATGACATACAACTGTATATTATTCTGTAGTTTATGAAATATCAAGTAACTGCATTGCTCATTCAATAAAATTTTCTCTTCCAGAGAAAGAGGACTTCAACTCAGAAAACTTCATGATGGGCCATGTGTAAGTATATGCAGAAATTTTACTTATTCTTAATATAAAATGTTACACTAATTCCTCATTTTCATACAGAAAAAGTATTTTAGAATAAGTAATTTTAAATTATCCATGACTATGTATAAAGACATTCTGGCCAGCCTAAACAGATGACCTGAAGTATAGTTAACTTATTGACCTAGAAGAAGGCTTCAGAAACTTTACTCTGAGCCCTTAATTGGGACAAGTAGGTGTATATGTGGTTATTTTCTAACTTGGCAACTAATTAGCAGGTTAAGAAGAGGATTTCAAGGGTATTAGGGACTCAAGGTCACTTCTCATAATGATAAAGGAAGTTTTTTTTTTAAGTATATGTAAAAAAATTCAAGAACAAATATAGAGACAATTCAGGGGTAAAGAGCTATGTGAGTGGTTGTCAATTATTAGAATAAAGTTTGAAACAATGTAAGAAGACTGCAAACATGTGAAAGAGTTCACTTTAAGGAGGGATACCTAACCCAACTTGATGGGTAAGAGAGAGAAATGTCATCATGAAACTGTTACAAAGGTAGTTGACCCAACTTTTAAGGAGGAATAGGAGTTGGTTTGATGAATAAAATGGGTAAGGCAGTGTAATATAGGAAAAACACCATCAGCCAAGACACAGGAATGGTCAGGAGCAGGGAACACTCAGGGAAATCAGTCCTGAAATTGCCTAGCATGAGAGGCAGAGCAGAAGAGCTTGGAGAGATAAGCACATGTCACAAGGGGACTTTCTGTTGGTAGAGAATCAGTTAAGTATTTGAAGAACACAGTATGATTTGGTTTGTAAAAAATAAAATAAAATCACTCTGGTCTCAGTGTGGAGGTTGATTGAAATCTCAGATACTGCATGGAGGCTAGGCAATAAATTGGCAGATAATCACAGATGTGTAGGCAAGCCCTATTGAGGCCTGCATAGTAAATGTCAGTATGGTAAGGAGAGGTCTAATTTGGAAATTAAGTACAAGATAGAACCCACAGGATGTATTTGTTGCTCAAATGTAGAGAATGAGTGAGAGAGGGAAGCCCTGAACTTGAGCTGAACTATGTCTTGCTCTAATGAAAGTCCTACCATTGTTGGGTCAGATTATGTAAACTGCAGAGAATATGTCTTTTTGCATATGGGATTTTGGGCTAAATGATCCCTCGAAGTCTTTAAAGTTTTATTTTCTGTGATTTAACTATCTGAAATTGTTTTTCTTCTCTCTCTGACTCTGTCTCTGTCTCTATCTCTCTCTCTCTCTCCCTCTTTCTTTTGGACATGGACAGGTTAAGTGTACCAATTACTCTCATGTATGCACCATGGAATACCAACCTCATTGTGGATCAGATGGAGTAGTATATGCCAACAGATGTCTGTTCTGCAACGGTGTTATGTAAGTGCTGAATTCAATGTATTATTTGCAGAAATAGCCTTTCTCACAGAGTCAGAAACCGTCTTGGCTACCAAATAAGCTGGATGCTGTTGTGAAGCATAACAGTGAGAGGGTTCACTGATAATCATAATATTTTACAAGAAGAAGTAAGAAGATGAAAAGAGAGAGAGGAAAATAGAAAGAAAGTGGCTCGTAGGAAGAAATGGAAGCTAGAAAAACAAGAGACTTATTACAATATTTATAAGTGAGAGATAAAAGAGAAATTTACAGACTTTTTATTTTTTTATTCTTTTGGCTCCTAACACTGGTTTTTATGAGCACATTGCATTTTTTTTTTTTTTTTAGCCACCTTTCTGAAGCTTTGTAGTTAATCACTCACCTTTCATGTTGTGTAATCATTGGACTGGTTTGACCTATAAATATGAAACTTTTACTTAAGATGTTCAAAGCGTTTCTTTTTACAAAATGATTTCTCTTGTAGGAAGAGTCGTGGTGCACTCTTTTTGGCAAATTATGGATCATGCTGAGTCTCCCTGACGCTCAAGGGCACGAAGCTTCTTTCAGAAGATTCCACGTAGAGAGCCAGTTTTTTCTGGGATGGGTGTAGGGGCAAACATATGAATTTGATTCTTCAATAAAAGAATCTCAGCAGAAAACTGTCTGGCTTGTCTCTGTGTATATGCTTCTTGCCTTAAGGAGAATAACTATGGTCATTTTCCTGATTTATATGTCACAGAGAAAGATTTCCTCTACTCCTCCTGAAGCTGAGCACTGGAGAGATTATATACATACTGGCAAGCAAAGACTATGCTCATAGCCTCCCATTTTAAAACGACTCAGATTTTTAAAGTAAGCATGTGTCAAAGGGTGGATCTGACCATTAGTCTTATATTATCTTTTGCTACACTAATGAAAAGTGGAAAATTCAGGTTTGGAGAAAGATAGAGTGAGAATTCATAATACTATAAATTAATCAGAGCAGAGCAGAAATAACATATATACTTTAGGTGCTACTATTTAAAGGGGACTGAGTGGCATATGGGCATTAGAAAAAGAAGATCTTGTTGATCATGTTGGGGAAGAGATTAAAAACAATATGATCTGGTTAAATGTTGAAGTCACTACAAAGGCCTGAAAAAGTGGGTTTACTTACAAAAGTTCTGTTTTTGTCTAAAGACATTTTTCCAAGTGTTTAAAAGTTTTCTCTAAAAATACAGTGGCCATTCTATTTTCTTTTTTTTAAGTTTAAATTTTTTTTAAAGATTTTCTTTATCTTTAGAGAGAAGGGATGGGAGTGAGGAAGAGAGGGAGAGAAACATCAATGTGTGGCTGCCTCTCACGCATGCCCAACCAGGGACCTGGCCTGCAACCCAAGCACGTGCCCTGACTAGGAATCGAATCAGTGACCCTTTGGTTCACAGGCCAACGCTCAATCCACTGAGCCACACCAGCCAGGGCCCATTCTATTCTTTTAATGACACTACGATTCAAGGTAGTTGGGACAGATGAGGATACAGATATACATTTCTCTGGCTCTCCTCTCCTGGGCTTGGAAATGGCTCTGTCTTGCGGCTTCCCGTGGTTTTTCCTCTGTGCTTGACTGGTTCCTTATCTTCTCTTCTCATAAGATACCAGTCATATAAAATTAAGGTCCAATCAATGACCACATGTAATCTTCATTACCTCTTTAAAGATTCTATCTCCAAAAATAGTCACTTTCTGAGGTACTAGAGGGTTAGGATCTCAATATATGCATTTTGGGGCCTTAATTCAATTCATAACAGCAACCAAAACAAAATTGACAAGTCAAGTGAAACCTGATGCTGATATTAGAATAAAATATCAAACATAACATGTAATCCTATTTTTTATTTAATCAAGTCTTGATATTTATGTTGTTTGATTTAATAACATACATATGGTATAAACAAAACAATTCATAATCACAGAATACTTTTTGTAGGCTTTAAGAAGGTAGAGATTTAAGGTTAATATAAAGTAAAATGCTTTCCAAGTACAAAACAGTAAGCAAAATAAAAGTAGCAATTATATGTTGATAAAATAATCAATAATAAAGATGTAGAGTAGCGTCATTAAAAGAATAGAATGGCCACTATAGTTTTAGAAAAAACTGTTTTAAATACTTAGAAAAATGTCTTTAGCAAAAACAGAATTTTTGTAAGTAAATTCACTTTTTCAATTTATAGATTAAAGAAAATTATGTAATTATTGCATATTATATTTAAAACATAATTTATATCAGTAAATCCACTCTATGATATATAATATAATTAATTAATATATTTTATTTAAATATAGTATATATAAATTATAATCACAAACATTCACCTGCTGAGATAACAAATCTAAAGAGAAAGAAAAGAGAAATGTAGGCACATTATTAAAATATGAAGTGATATAAGCATAAATTAAAACTTAAAAAATTAAGACAGTCAATACTTCTCTACACTTTTGAGCCCAGAGTTTGGGTTTGTACTCTTTTTTTTTTTTTTTTTTTAAGAAAACACTTTTCTCGTTATTGAAAATACATGTGTGTAAATTGTATCCAAATACCTCCTTATAAATATCTCCTTCTTGAGAAACATTAGTGTGAGAGAGAAACATGTTGCTTCTCATATACTCCCTGACCTGGGAACAAACCAGCAACCCAGGTGTGTGCCCTGGCCAAGAATCAAACCTGTGCCCCTTTGCCTTGCCAAATGATGCCCAACCCCTTGAGCAACACCACTCAGGGCTATTGTTTGATTTTTCAGTGCTGAGGCAGATGAGAAACACAGGGTCTTTGATTAATGTGTGAATGCCACAAGATTCAGAAAGCTTAAATGTTGGAAATTCCTCCCTCAAGTCTGCCTTCCATGGATAATTGTTTATTGATTTCTCCCTGTCCTGGTATAATCTCCATTAAGGTAAGGAAGAAGTGGGTCCTTTTCACTGCTGTATTTCCAGTGTAGCACATGACTCCTGACAAACCAGAAGGCCAGACAATAGAAGGCCAATGGGAAAGCACTTAACCAGTAATGCTCTCTGCTAATAAAATCTGTGAAAAAGCAAAGCAGAAAAAGAAAAATGTAAGTAATTTTTTTTTCAGGTGGAAGTAACTTCATACGCATTAGTCCCTTTGAATATTCATGTATATCCTGACTCTGAGCCAACAAGACCCATGTCAGTTGCTATGGCAAAGAAAGAACCAAAATAAATATGATAGCATTTATTGGTGAGTAATCTAGGTCAGGCAGTTTTCCAAGCTGTTTAAATACTAGTTCAGTTGGTTGGAGTGTTGTCCTGATAATGCCAAGATCGTGGGTTTGATCCCCAGTCAAGGCACATATAAAAAAACAACAAATGAATGCATCAATAAGTGAAACAACAAATCCATCTCCCCACACACACACACACACACTCTCTCCCTCTTTCTCTGAAATCAATAAAAATATTAAATGTTAGCTTAATTAAACCTCTGAAGAGGCCGTAAAGGAAGGTTGTTTACCCTGTCATGCAAATGGGGTATTTCTATCCAGAGAATGAAGAAAATATTTTCCAAGTTGACAAGATCTTCTGTTTTCATTTTGTACAGAATCTTTTCTAAACAATGAGGTGCCTCTACTTCTCTGTTGAGGTACGTGGGAGGAGATGATTCATTGAGAAGGTGACATGTTGCCTTGCAAAATGCTCCATGTTACACTGCCAGCACAGAGCCTACAAAATGACTGAAAAAACACCTCTTTTATATTTTAGGTGACTTTTTCTGGAAGTTTTTAGTAGGATGGATTTTAGACATTTATTAAAATGAAATAATAAGAGATAAATTAACTGAGGTAAAAAAAAAACGTGTTGATTCCAGCATTGTTAATAATAAGGAATTGGAATAAACCCAACTGAGCAGCAATGGAAGAATATTAATATAATATAATTCAATATGTGATCAAACATGACATGAGGCATCTAAATTCATGTTCAATATGACTATATTTAAAGATCAAGAAAATGTCATGGTACATTTCTAAGTGTAAAAGCAGAAAAAATATAGACTACGAAAATGTGATTGAATATGAAAATAAGAACATGTATATGTGTTCATGAGTGTGCATATATATATTTCTTTTAAACTGCAATAATATAATTCAATATATGTTTAACAGTTATCTCTGGGTTTTGAAATTTCACATCTTCATGTTTCCTTTGCAATTTTTCTATTTTCTAAAGTTAACGTGTGTTTCCTTGGTTATAAGAACAACTGTTCTTTACAGAAAGGAAGATAGAGACAGAAAGTGCAGATAACAGGAGGCAACTCAGCTATGATAATATCTTTTCCCTGGTACACAGCTCAAAAGCTCTGGACTGATACAGGGACAAAGCCGGACCCACTGCCAACTGCATTCAGCACCTCCCCGTCCCTGAGACCGCTCTTCCTCAGCAGTTCCCGCATTTTGCCTTCTGGCCAAAACTACTAATTACCGCTGAGGAATATGCTGATTTTCTGGCTGTGCTCTTGCCTACTGTGGTATGTTTTCTCACGCCATTGCCTCTTTGGAATGTCCACCAAAGGCTACTCTTTGCACTCCGCAAGTCTTCCACGCAGTTCTGGACTTGCCTCCCCAGTGCCTCCTGCGGAGGTTCATGTAGATGGGATCTGAATGTTGTGCCTCCCACGCTCAGCTCAGTCCAGCACACAACGCCTCAGTACTTTCCTTCCACGCAGCTACTCTGTCCCCTCCCAAAGCCCTGACACTTGCTCCGTATATGGGAGTCACCAGCCACAAAAGCGTATCACATCCTTTTCTCTTCTCTGTGAGGTACTTCAACTGGGGCCTAGGTGAAGGAGGAGCAGGCGTCTGGCATTGTGTGTTAGTGCAGTTGGCTCTTCCCCTGGTGCAGCTCTGATCCTGCAGGGATTCAGGGCAGGTGTCAGGAAGAGATGGGGCTGTGCCTAACAAAAACGTGATATCCTGAACTGTCTCAGGAGCGGGCAGGGTCGGCAGCAGGTTGTGCCAGGGATCTCCAACTATCCTGAGGATTGAGGAGACATTTCCACATGACAGCAAAGAATTGATGTAAATTCCCTACTGCCATATGCTACAGAGCAGAAATAAAGGCTTCAAGGACACAGAGAGGACCAGGCCAGTTCTGCAGGATAGCCTCTGTTTCATGAACAAGTACAGGCTCTGTTTCATGAACAACAAGCTCTTGTTATCTAGAAGCCTCTAGCGGCCTCATCGTATTCTCTGTAGCTTCTTAAAGAGAAAAAGAAAAGATTGGGTGAGTCTTCTGGTAAGGAGTTGCCTTTTCAAGACAACAACCTAAAATAGCTCCATACTAAAATAATACAGTTATGCCCAAAGAGTGACCATTGATTCACTTCTATCTTCTGAGTAGTCACAGATCTGTCACTGAGGTCTCTACTTTTATTTATGACTGACCAAGGCTTAACCTTTGCTAGGCACCTGTCCTGGGGATGGGTGGAATTAAGCATTCTAAGTGCAGTATGCAGAATTCACAATGGGCAGACTAGAGAGGGATCTTCAGTTCAAAGGTGGTCTTAATAGTCTAATGATTTCTGCTTTGGCAATTGTACTAACAGGCAGTGTTCTGAGACGTTACCTCATAGCATCACCATTTTAAGAATACACCAGGAGGACAAATGGCCACCTCTGTTCCAGCACTCTGTTCATTTTTGTTCTTCATCCTGATCCATTGTGTGTCATCTGGTGAGTGATTTGGCTGGTTCTGACAGGCATGTAAGTTGGATTTGTGGGCTCTAACATTGTGATCTGAAATAAAATGCTTTGACACTTTCTTATTTATTTATTTAGTGTGCTATTTTACTATATCTATAATATGTGTCTGTATCTAGAGAGAGAGAGAAAGGCAATGCGGTATGGTCAAAAAAAGAAAAAGAAAAGGCACTGGGCCAATGGACAAGGGCCTTGGTTTCTCCATCTATTAAAGCAGATTATGAGATTTCATTCATGGGGACTGGGAGGCTTAGGTAACTCAGTGAGAAGACATGTGAAAGTGATCGGCAGCAGGCCTACACCATGCTGGATCTCAGAAATTCAGAACTTACAAGTAGGTCATAATCTTTCATGTTCTCTTTTAGAGAAGCATCAGGTAGAGTCATAAAGTCACCCAGCCTCAAGGCCTGAAGAAGTTGATTTTTGCCATAAATTCCTAGGCATTTCATAAGCAAAGGTCTTTCCTCCCTCTGTGAAAGAGGGGGCTTGGGCTAAAAGGTCTCTTTAAAATTCTAGCTGTTATTAATTTTTTCCATATGTGGGCTACCAGTTCTGAATGCACTCAAGCCCAGGCTAATTACTGTTCTTCAAAAGGTAATTTGATATACTGGAATGGCACTTCATGAGAGCACCAATACATCTCCATAGTCCTCTGCTGATTACCTACCAGGAGAAATAGGGTTGTTTGGCATATTGAAAAAAAAATAAGTGAATGCCTAAAAAAATGAAACAATGTTTTAAATGATTGCAAGTCTCCTTGGTAATAATTTAGAACTTTTTAATTCCTGGTTAAGAATTCTTAACCAGCCGAAAGATTAAGCTATGATTTATCAGACATTAGATTCTGTAACTATTTTCAGTTCTGTTTTGATTTCAGACTTTCAACAATGGTGGCCACCACAAGGAAAATATAGGGTAAGGACTGAGGTTCTAATCTGAGTTTTCTATGGAATTGCTACTTTAGAGTCTTATTCCGGCAAGATCATCTGCAGTATTCTTTAAGAACCAATCTTATGAATGTGACAGGTAGCCTGCAGGTATAGGAGCCCAGAGTAGAGTGATCCAAACTGGGAACCAAGCTGACATGTGGTTGTAGGCACACTAGAGAACCCTCCACATGTGACACCTGGGAAGTGTCTATGAGCACCCTTAACCTCCAGGGGCATGGCAGGGTCTTAAGAGCCCACAGACTAGGGTGTAAGACACTTTTTGCTCTCCAGGATCGCACAGTTTGGGGGAGGGAATTTTCCCAAACACTCTGAGATGGGCAAGAATGCCTATGCATGTTGTGAATAAGAGACATCTGAGCCCTGGCTAATGTGGGTTAGTGGATTAAGCGCTGGGCTGCAAACCAAACTGTCACTGATGAATTCCCAGTCAGAGTACATGCTGGGTTGTGGGCCAGGTCCCTAGTTGGGGGCAAATGAGAGGCAACCACACATTGAGGTTTCTCCCTCTCTATCTCTCTCCCATTCCTGCTCTCTAAAAATAAATAAATAAATAAAATCTTAAAAGAAAATAAATAAAAGAGAAGAAAAGAAAAGAAACATCTGAAATATGGACTGATGAAAATGTGAAGGAATAGGAAATCCCTGAACAGAGCCTCAAATGGTGTTTGCAATCCCCTCTGAGGATTAAATATATTGTGAAACCATTACGTGTTTGATCAGTGAGGGGAAGGGTGATGGAAAATTACTTTTTTTTCTTATAGATTTGCATCACTGTACTCCTTCACTTTAGGAGTTTTTGCAGTTTAACATTTTTGTCTCCCTTGTAAATTTTGAATTTTCCTTCTTTAAAAAAGTCAATTATGAATTGACTGGTAAGAAAGGCCTTTTGAGGAGAGGTTGGCCTTCAAGGGACCCCTAGATCAGAGTGTAGAAGCTGATAGAGGCCGGAGCTCCAGCAAAAGACTCTGTAGAACATGTCCCAGATTTGTCCTCTGACCTCACAGAGTCCAGCCCTAGCATTTTCCTCTCCTAAGTGGCCTGCAGGAGCAGTTCTCCCCTTGCTCTTCAACACACAGGTAAGATCAACTCACTCATTCTAATTTTCTTTAGGGAACATTTACTTCTGTTCTGTGCACTATGCCTTAGGATACAATATTACAGAAAACAGACACATTCCCTTCTCTGGTGAAGCTGACAAAAAACCAGGAAAAAGGAAAGGGACAATTATTAGTTGTAGTAAATTCTATAAGTAAAAGAAGTAGGCAGGTATGATAGAGAATTGTTATGAGGAATATAGATACTACTATAAACAATGTGATTCGTGATGGCCTCGCTGGCATGGGGCCATCTAAGTTGGGGCCTGAAGGGTAGAAAGGAGCCCCCCAGGTGGGAACACGTGGAGGACTGGGCCACTGAGAGGGCGGGATGCACGGCAGCTGCTACTCTCACAGCAGGAGGTGGGACCCTCCTCTGCTGAGCACCTCTCACTCAAAAGAGAAACAAAAAGGCAGCTATATTTATAGACAATGATACTTGATATTCTGGCTTTTTTCTTTGCTTACTTTTTATTTATTCTGATTAAGCTATCTTACATCTCATTCAGGTTGCAAATATTTGTGCCATGACTAAGTGTCAATATATGTGCTGGGCACACAGTGTTAGTCTAATGAAACACAGGCCCTACTGTTATGGACTTAGAATCTTTTGAGGGTGTGGAATTAGTCAAATAATTACACAAAGGCTTTATGACAAACTGGCTGGAAGTATAAAAAGAAAGAATGAAGGGCTGGTATTGTATTCTGAGAAATATCTCTGAGACAGTAGGTTATAACCTGAGTTCTGTAGGTCGAATGAGTTTAGGTTCAGAGAAAAAAATGTGTTTGTTGGGGTGTGGTCATGACAAACCATAAGCCCCTAGATGGAGGAAACATGGAGCATTGTGGGGCGGCGGGTGGGGGAGGGTGTTGCTGAAAAGACAAAGAGCAAGGTGGTGAAAGCCAAGGTCGGAAGTGTTGGGAGAGTCCAGATCACATGGGTCTTCTATTCCATATGATGAACAATTTTTAAAAGCATGAAATGGGGTGCAGTTAAAGAATCACAAGCAAAAGAATAAAATGATTTAGTTGGTGTTTAAATTATGAGAACTAGAAGACAAGGGGAAAAGAGGAAGTGGAGGCATTAGTGGGTGAAAGATACAGGAGGTAGACGATGGTGGCCCGGCTGGGTGGTGGTGGTGGGTAGACAAGGAAAAAAGGAGGAAGAGCTTCTAAGCTCAAATATGATTCTTCTTTCTCTAAATGCTAAGCTAAAATTCTTTTCTGCCTTGTACCAGAGGTACTTTATCTATCATATGGCTCTCATAGAGCCCCTGAGACCACCGTCCTCAAGCCATTGTCCCAGAGTCACTTCTTCAAGCCACCAGTGACACCTGTCTTGCAAGTAGACAGGGTTCCAATCCCTGATGATGCATGTCCCTTCCCTTGTTTTCAGTCTGCCCTATAAAACCTGGGGGTTATTCTCAATGATCCCACATATCACAACTTTAAGAATTGGCTTGGGGATTTTTAGAGTGAATAAAAAGTGTGATAACTATTTTAAGTCAAGGCATATGGATTTCAGTGAAGCATATTTTCCAATTAAGGGCTTCAGTTCCCTTAGCTGAGCTGGCACAGAAAATCTCTAAGAATATATTCCCAGATTTGATAGTCTAGGAACAAAGGAGATTGAGAGGAATTTAATGTCCCAGATAAATTTTATTTATCCCCTCTTCTTTTTCCTGCTCTAGCATAACAGGTCTCTGTTCTCTATCACTGTCAGGAGGTATCCTGTTGCTATAAGAGGAGACATAGACGTAGGTTCTGATTCCATTGCTTTGTGGACGGGGGAGCCATGAGAGCTTTTGGGAGACTTGGATAAGATCCTGGCTGTGTTTAGACTTTCCTAATAAAGTCCAGAGGGGAGCTACCTGTCTGTAAGTATGATTCTAATCAGATCATTTTTCCCAACTCAATTTCAGTTGAAATGTCCGTATAAGAAAGATCTCAGCTGGTACAAATCAACAGTGAGCCCCTGCATTGCTATATATCAACCAATCTGCGGCACCGATTTCGTCACTTATAACAACCCCTGCACCTTGTGCATTGAGAGCCTGTGAGTACTATTTGGGGGACAGGAAAGGGACAGGAAGAGAACAATAAAAAAGTTCAGCCCACCAAGTATATCAGCCTTGAGGCCAGGTACTTGCTCCAGTTTGCACAGGTAAGGGTCAGTCCCCATTGAGAAGAGCTTGTGGTCACATAAATCCCCTGGGGAATAAAGCAGACTCATTGTGCTCAGTGGTGCTCATCAGTCCCTTCCTGCTCTCTGAGCCCTCGCATTTGCTGATGCCAGTTAATGGATTTTCACATGAAGCTTCAAATATCTTTCGGGTTCTGAAACTCTTTGATTTTAAGACAAATTGTTTTAGGATGAGGTGACAGCAAAGCTGGGTTCCTTTAGCTATGGGTGTTTAGTTTTGGGGGGATTTCTTTGACATGATTCTGTGATTAGATCACAGATCACACAGAACCATGGCTTCAGGTCTGATCTCTGTAGAAGCCAGTACAGATCACAGGGAGAAAAATTATCCCCATGGCATCAGACAGGAGCCCTTTACCCAAAAGATGTTTTGTAATTTTGTACATAGAGTAATGACAGAAATGTGTAAACCCCAGGTTGTCCCCACTAATAAGTGTGAGAGTATTGACAAATGAGGATTAATACGCCTCATATATCACAAGTTCAGGAGTGCCTCTGGAGCCTATTTTCAAAGAGATTGTAGCACAGGTCATAATGTCTTCAATGACATCATAGAATTGTGAAAGGAAAACTGGATGAGTAATTCAATAACCTGGCTTTTGTCTGTAGTCCATTCTCCATTCTGCTCTGACTCTAAATTTCCTCAAATACTCAATAAGCATGATAGGTAATTCTCAAGTATATTTGCAGCTCTAACATGCCACTGGAGAACACAATTTTTGTTGAGTTAGATCTGACACTTGTTCTTGACTAACTTTTGGCATCTGAATCCAAAAATGACCCCAGTTTTATCTGTCACATCAAATTTCTAAGGTACAGGATACCCTCCCTTTGTCCCAAAAATCATACAAAATGTATATAAAAAAGAAAATTAAGAAAAAATTACCTGAATATACTGTTTATTTAAAGTTATTTTATTCATATAAAGGCTATGTATTGTTACTGTAAGTCCAATTGTGTATAAGTAGTAAAGTTCTACTACCAAACATACATATGAAGGTATTTTATCTTTTCAAACGACAGGCTAGGAAATGCCAAAATGAGATACTTGAAACAGTCCCTTCAGTTGGCAAAGCTTTGACAAATTACTTCATGAGACCCAGTTTTATGTGCAGAGGTGGGAATATAATGTTCTTTTTGTCAACGAGTGGTTCATGTAGAGTATTTGGATCACCAGATTTGAGGTCAGATCTTGGAGGCCAATTTGACTCCACCCAATGCTTCTCAGGAGCTCTGCTGTCCCACATACACAGAAAACAGGATACTTGGTGTATCCGTGTTGCTGACCAAGAAAGAAACAGACCATTTTAAGGTCAACACAGATGATCCAATTGTGCTTGTGATATTGCAACAGATCAATGACTCTTTTTTTTTTTTTTTTTTGAATCTGTAAGAGAATAGTCAATTTATTGATAGCTTGATTACACATAAAAAGGAATAAAGAATGTATTCAACCAAATAATTTTATTTAATTTTTGGTGGGGTAACTAGGCATGTAGATCAGAAGAACATAAGCAGTATGGCTTCTTCAAGGTGTTTGACTTGTTAGAGAAGTGAGGCTCAATGGAAGCATTATTAGGTATATTTGTAGTTGATGAAAAAACAGTAACCCGAAGGATGTTGACAAATTAATTATGTTAGCTTGGAGGAAAGTCTCAAAAGACCAAGCTGGTGGGGACAGCTGATAATCTAAGTGACAGAATCTAGATCCTAAATGATTTCCAAGCCTAGAATAAAGAGCCAAAAACAAATAGACTGAATTTAATAAAAATAAAAGTAAGAAAGCTGAAGTTCTGAACTAAGATTTCCTCAAGTAATTACCCAATTTCAGTGTAAATAACATCTAGCTTAGAAGTTATCTTTGAGAGAAGGGACTGATGATGCGTTATAATGGATTTAAAAAGAAAAATAGAGGTGGGCTTAAGATTCATTAGTAAAAGCATGGAGTCCCCATCAGGGCAGGTAATAGGGCATACTAATATTTCTCCAGGATCTTTCTGTCTTGCTTCACACATGTGTCAGAAAGGCCAGTGGACACACTGTCCTGCAGTGCCCCTCTCCCATATGCCTTTGTTTGTCATGCTTTCCCATTAGTCTCATTTTCCCTGCCAGGATGTTAGTCAAACTAATAGGCATTGCTTAATTTTAACATAGTCTTTCTCACATTTCATCTGTTAAAAACATAAACTCATTTTGAAGACCTCGTTCAAACCCTGTCTTCTCTTTTTTTTTTTCAGATTTAATGTGTTTTATTGATTAAAATATTACATTTGTGCCAATTTCCCTTCCCTCTGCTCCCCTCCACCCGGTGGCCCCCCTCCCTCCAGTTGTCCCCCCCTTTTAGATTATGTCCATTAGTTGTGCATACAGTTCCTCCCAACCTCTCTCCGTCTATTCCATTCCCTCCTACCTTAATCCCCAATTCCTATATCATCTCCCTCCCTTTCCCCATTCCCCCTCCCTGTTGACCTCACCCCAATATGCTTCCCGTACCCACAGTTCCTTTTCCACTTTCGTTGCCTGTTTAGTTTGCCTTTGTTTCATCTCCTTAGCTTCTGTTTTTTAAACCAGTCCCTTTAACATCTCATATAACAGTGGTTTGGATCTGATGAACTCTTTCAGTTTTATTTTGTCCTGGAAACACTTTCTCTGTCCTTCTATTCTGAATGACAATTTCGCTGGATAGAGTATTCGTGGTTGTAGGTTTTGGATTTTCATTACTTTGAATATTTCTTGCCAGTCCCTTCTTGCCTGTAGGGTTTCCCTTGAGAAGTCTGCTGATAGTCTAATTGGGACCCCTTTGTACATAATTCTTTTCTTCTCTCTTGCTGCTTTTAAGATTCTCTCTTTATCTTTAATTTTTGACATTTTGATTATAATGTGTCTTGGAGTGGTTCTCCCTGGGTCCAGTCTCTTGGGAACTCTCCTTGCTTCCTGGACCTGCAAGTCTATTCCCTTCCCCAATTCTGGGAAGTTCTCCTTTATTATATTTTCACTCAATTTTTCAAGTTCTAGTTCATCTTCCTCATTCTCTGGCAAACCAATGATTCTTATGTTGGGCCTTTTATAGCTGTCCCAGAGGTTTCTGATCCTCTCATTGTTGCTTCCCATTTCCTCTCTCTGCATTGGTTGACTGCTTGTTCCTTCTCCATATTCCAGTTTGTTGAAATGAACTCTGGATTTTTTTTCCTCGCCATCTGTCTCGTATGCGGTTTTGTTCCTTTCGTTATGGAAGTTTTTCGCTTCTTTCTTATCTTTTTCCTGCTCTTTTGTGAATTCTGTAAGCCACCTGATAACAACGGCCCAGAACTGAGCCTCTGACAGGTTTCTTATCTGTTCATCTGTCAGGTTCTCTATCTGCTGCCTGGTGAGCTGTGTCACCGGTATTTCTATAGTTGTCTGCCTCATTTTGACAGATGCGTTTTGTTTTCTTGGGCCAGCTGTCGGGGGCAGTGCCTGTGTACTCGTAATGACCCAGCGACCGGCGCCGTTTGGCGTCACAAGTCAGCGACCGGCGCCTGTCTGCGACCTATTTCGCAGCCCTGTGGTGCTTTCTTTGGGGGCGGGGGTCCAAGATGGATTCACACAGTTATTCAGCTAGGAGACCGGGATCCGTCCTCCCGCCCCCCTGGGCCTCACTGTTCAAGGCGATGCGGTGGCCGCTCTCCCCAGCGCTGGGGTCGCGCACCGCCAGGGGCTTGACTGCCGCCGGGATTTTTCGCCGCCCCGCCGCTCCGCAAACAGCTTTGCCCTCTTTAACTCTTACCTGCCCGAATGGCACCGCTGGTTTATAACTTCATATGTTGGGCTTCCGTGTAGTTTTATTTTCTGGAATTTCTAGTTATCCTTTGTTTTGAAGTAGTTGTATTCCTCTCTAGTTGTAGAGGGAGACTTAGCGTGTCCGTCTAAGCCTCCATCTTGGCCGGAAGTCCGATCAATGACTCTTTATGTCTTCATATTCTTCATGAAAACAAGCTGAATGGCCAATTGGGACTGCAGCAGATAAATTGCCATTGTGGAGGAGGACGCACTTCAAGCTCCGCTTTGAGCTATCGATGAACAGTCGCCATTCAGTTGTATTATAGATCGGAATTCCCAATTCCTCCATTAAACCATGTATGTTATGGCAATATACAAAGCCACCATCACTTTGAAAGTACTGCGAAAATGCACTTTCTCTTGATCAAAAGTAGGATGCCTTCTCTCCTTTTTCAAGCAAGTTTTTCTCATGCAGTCTTGATGCTAGGAGTTCTGAAGCCTTTTTGGAGGGTCCCAAATCTTGTGCCAAATCATTCAACTCATGCTGATCAAATTCCTTATGAACTGAGTCATCTTCAATTTCAAAATCTTTATCATTGTTGTCACTTAGTTCTTCACCATATTCCTGTTTTTTGAAAGAGGGTAGTTCAGTGAAAACTGGCACTGGGATTTCAGCTGAATGAAGCACTGGGCATATAACTGATGGTGGACTAGGATATTCTATTTTAATTTTTTTTTTCTTGTTCTATCCTGACGTTTTCACTATACAAAAGTAACAGTCACTTGAGTGATCTCTGGGCTCTCGCCAAACCATAGGTATACCAAATGGCAATTTATCACGTGTTCCTTTCATCCACATCCATAAACTCTCGACACAGTGCTTGCACACCTTGTGAGGGGCCCAAGACTTATCTTGATCACCAAGTTTTACTTTAAAATATGCAAAATAAGCTTGCCTGACAAATGCACTGATGTTTGTCCTTTGACTGGGAATGGTGAAACTGCCACAGATATAACAAAACGTATCAGGGTTGTTTAGGCACTTACAATGAGAACTAGCAAAGGCAGACATGATCTGAAGAAAAGGAAGTAAGTGCATATGTAAATAAAAAAATTAATTGTGCTAACTCCTTGTATACAGACAAGAACTCGGACTATACTTCAGAATATGATTCACTATATAGAGCAGCACACAACCTCTCACCACACTGTCTCATGTGTAACTGAGTAGTTGAGACAAGTATGAACTTGTTGCTGGTCTCCAAGGTCATCCTTCACCCCTTCCCACTCAAGGGAGGTTTGCCCCCCTCCAATAGGAGAGCACTAGTGCTTCCCTTGATCCAGGCTTAATCCAGCCTAGAGTGGTCACATTAAGATAAGCTGTACAGAAAAAAACTTGATGTGATAGAAGAAAGCTAACTGCAGTTTTGAAATCAGCATGCCTATTTAAGTCTAAAACAGCTGAAAAATCGAACTCAACGGGAATTATGTTAAAAATTGTTCCCCTGTGTTATTTCATGAAATATTTATTCTTATTATTTCTTCAGGAAATCTAATGGGAAAATTACATTTCTACGTGATGGAGCATGCTAGCCAAGCAGACATTGGTGTGAAAGAGGAGAGCTCCTCCTCTTGCAACTCGGCTGTCCTCTTCCTCCTTGCATGTGTTCTAGGGACAGAGAGTTGTCCCTGCTGAGCTTGTATCAGAGAGCTAAAGCTTCCTGCTTCAGACCTCTTCCCTCACTGCCTTCCATATTCTCCCTAATAAATCAAATTTAAAAAGCCTTTTCTTGAAGTCTGAATTCACTTGAGTTTCATCTGTGTCTCAAGTCTCAGATGCAGAACAAATTAAACATTTGAGCCAAGGGTCCAAGACGCATGCTGGGATTAGTGAGCTCTCTGATATTGTGAACAGCAGGATCATCTCTCCAAAGGGTCCAGGTGTCTTCCAAGAAGCATGACAGCATTTTCTTCTGTATTCCTTTGGCCTTGAAAAAAACAACTAGTTCTGCGCACTTCCTGGCCATACCTTTTGCCCACATTCTGCAACCTCATTAAACAACCCCCTATTAGACTCAGCCCTGAGACAGAGTGTGGCTTAGATCAATGGAGTCCAGCACTCCCACAGGCTGCACTCTTCTCCACAGAAGGAGGCCTATATCCATGGTATCTATGAATGTCCCTTTGGGCATTGGCATTTTTCTTAAATTCTTTTGACAAATTTTAACCTCTAAAACATAGGAACATGTTCCTATGTGTGTTTTCTAATATGGAGAGATGACTAATACATACTAATATGCTCTCTTCCCCTCTCTCTTCTCATTCTCCCTCTCTCCCTCTTTGGAAGGTGTTTTGAATTTTCAGATTCCTCTGTCTGGTTCTCCTTATCTTTATTCTCTAATTATTGATCCATTGCAGGTTTTTTTTTATTGCTATCTTCTCTTTCCTCATCCTACTTTCTCTGTTTGAGGAGCCCATTCACATCTACAATTACTGTATTGCCTTTATACTTACAACTCACGTGTCCCCATGATGAGACTGCGCCCATCTTATAGTATCAGATACTAGACACCTTAATTTCATTGGCTCACAGAATCTTTAAAATCAAGCTATCAAACATAAGTCCTATGTTTTCCTTCTGAATGTGCTCTTTCACATTTTGATTTAATGGAAGTCAATGTCACTATTCTCTGAGTCCTTTTTTGTTCAAAATTAGTTTCAATGATTTCTCTCTATATATATAAAGTTCTTATTTTATCTTAAATAGAAATTAATCCCGTTAACATATATTTAATCCAAGTCTTCACCATGTTTTAACAGGTTAATATTCTTCTTAACTATTACCTCACCCTCCATTTTATTCTTCCAATCATAATCTTATCTCCATTATAGTATCATTAAAATATTATCTGTTTAAAATATCATTATCCTTTGTGAGTTATAATGCAAACACCTTAGTATGACTTACAAGACACTTTATTTCATCTGCTTCAGGTACTCGGGAAAGCCCAACTTCAACCATAGGGAACTCTTATAGGACTTGTAACAAATCCTATTTGCCCACAAGATGGCAGTAAAGCACAGCCGTTTAAACCACTAACTCCGACCAGACTTAGGGGCCTATTTTTTGTATACCAGCAATGTAACCTTGAGCAAGTTGCTAATGCTTTATGATTTGTGGATTCCTCATCACTTAAAATGGCGATGATAATAACACATACATGATTCTAAAGAAGCGAAGCTCCAAAAAAAGTTTAAATAGGGATGTCCAGGTGAGTAACAAATCAGGCAAAACTTTAAGTAGAAGCCAGAAGGCCCTCTTTCATTGCCTACTACGAATCCCCATTTCTGAACCCAAAAAGGGGAAGGTTTTGAGATGGAGGGAGATTTCAGCACTCTCTGATGTTATTTTTCTCATTCTCAGGGAGATGGAGTCTCCTAGTATCCTCCACACTGAGCTCTTTTTCAGGTGTTGCATTGGATGAGAGTTGGGAAACATTTCCATCTAACTAATGGGCTAAGCATTACTGTTATAATTCTACAGAGTTCTTTTGTTTTCTTTTTTAGATGCTTTTTACCCAAAGAGAGTTAATAAATTCACAGAGACAGACTGAGTAAACTGTTTATCATATATTTTCCAAATAAAAATTCTGTGTAGGCAGCCAAGCAGGTTCATTGAGATAACATGCAATCAGACAAACCTGTACCATGGTTGATTGTCTTAAATTTAACTTTTATTTTAACATTAGTTCACTTGAAAAAGTAATATATACTCTTTAAGAAGAATTTAAACATAACAAAAAGTAAATTTTAATTAAAAAATAAAAGTATGCAAAACATTACAACTAAGTTTAGATGAAAATCTTTCCTGAGCTCTTTCTCTTCCTGTCCATATCTCTTAATGACTAAGTACATAGATTAAGAATGTGATAGAAATGATATCTTAAAAACAAGACCATACTGTACATGCTACTTTTGAAATGAGAGCTTACAGAATGCAAGGTCAGTAGGCAAATTAAGAAGTTATATTCTGAATGTATGCAAGAAACAAATTAAAATGAAACTTACTTAAAATTTTTGTTTCTCAGAATATCAAAATACAAAATGTATAAAGAAAAGCAACTCTAACAAAAGGTATGTATAATCTCTACCTTGAATGTTATAAAATATTAATCAAGATTTTTTTAGTCCTAAAACGTGAAAATATGTACCCATGCATCAATTTTAAAAATTCAATACTGCAAAGAGGTACATTCACTCTAAATTGTTTTATAGATTCAATATAACCTTACTCAAATAACTAATAGCTTTTAGGGAAACTAACAATATAACTTTCAAATTTGTATGAACCTCTAATAGAAATAAAGAGCAGACAAGACAATCTTGAGGAAGAACAGAGCTGGAGGACTTACACTGTAGGTAACAAGACTCATTCTTGAACAATAATAAAGAACATGTATTGGTGCAAAGATAGACTACTAGGCCTGTGGAACGACATTTACAGTTCAGAAACAGACCCACACATACATGGTCATTTGGTTTATGACAAAAGGCACTGTAATAAATTATGTTCTCTATACTAAATTTTTCTGAGTCTATGACAATAACACAGGAGAGTAAATAAATCTTAACATAATTTCAATTAATATTAAAAAAGCCAATTCAAAAAATATTTTAGAAGGAAATATATCTTCATAAACTTAGAGTATGCAAATATTGCTTAAAATGGCAAAAAAAATCACTAAGCATTAATAAAAATATGGTAAACTGTGCAATATGAAAATTAAGAACTTCAGTTGATCGAAATACATCATTAGCAGAGTAAAAGGGAAGGCACCAACTAGAAGAAAATGTTTCTAGTACAGATATCCAGCACGTGGCTCATTATCATACATCTATCATATGAAGAACTCCTGCAGACAACTAAGAAACACACAAACAACGTGATGAAATAATGTGCAAAATGTAGAATGATGGTATCAGCATGGCTACTAAATATGTGCATTATCTTCATTTTCCTTTGCATTTCAGTTGTTTTGAAATTATCTGTTTATTTAATCTTATGTTATAATTAATCATGTCCTTATACTAGAGTGAAGTACTAAAGAAATATAACTTGGCTCCTTGAATTATATTCACTTTCAGACTGTGTTCATCAGGTTTATTTTGTGGGATATGTTGTTCTCTTAAACTTTTCTTCGGCTGTGTTGTGATTCTAGACTGGCCTACCTTTCCCTTTTCCCACTTTAATTTCAGCTTTGAAGCGTGCAGCTCCATCCACATCTCTCTTTGAGCTAAAATGGAGAGAATGAATGTTTCTTAAATATCTGTATACTATCACATGCAACTTTGTCTTCCCGTTTGAACTATAAATTAAGGGCTTGCTTTGTTTTCCTATCCCCTTTGCTGTAGTGTGAAGCTTTAGGATTAAATAGGGAGACCTCTACTAGAAAGAATATTGCCTTTGCTTGAGGAATTAGGCTCTCTCTGCTTCCTCACCTTTCTAAATATCATGAGTGGCAATATATCCTATGTACAGTGGTCCCCCTTTATCTGTGGGAGATACATTCCAAGACCCCCTGAGTGGATACCTGAAACTATAGATCATACTGGACCCTATATATGTACTATATGTTTTCCTATACATACACACTTTTTAACCTAAAGGAAGCACTTTATGCTTTTTTGGAATCACTACTGTTGAGCGTCAGGGCAATTATTAAATAAAATAAGGGTCACTTGAACACAAGTACTGTGATAAGGGGATAGTCCATCTGATAATGGAGATGGATCCTGAATGACTAGTGGACTGGGAGTGTGTACAGTGTGGAAATGCTGGACAAAAGAATGAGTCAGTCCCAAGCAGAACAATGCAAGATTTACTCATGCTTCTCAAAGTGGTATGTAAGAGAGAGAGAGAGAGAGAGAGAGAGAGAGAGAGAGAGAGAGAGAGAGAGAGAGAGAGAGAGAGAGAGAAGGAGGGAGGGAAGAAGAGGACAGGAGGGAGAAATTCTATCAAAGGACAGAGAGATACAGTGTGAATCATGTGGCTTCAAGCTGGAGAATTAGGAAAACTGAGAAGCATCTGGGAGAAGGTCTCACTTAAAATTATGGAGATTTTGTTTAATTGTGTAGTCTAACAAGACAATGAGCTTCCTGCAAAGGAGTCAAGTCTCTGTCCAACAATGTTCAAGCAAAGTTTTAATGACTGCTCTTATGAAGGTTGCAGGGAGATTTTAGACTGGTGCAAGCTTTGCATGATATCTAAAATCTTTTTCAGACCTTAGAAATTATGTTTGTCTTCTATAAGCAGACAGCATGTCACTCAAAACAAAACTTGGGACAACAGAGACCAGAGCAGAGTTTGATGGGTGACCAAAGGGGGCAGGTTCTGTCTGATTCCTCCTCCTCATCATCCCAACAGCTCTCAAGATGCAAGTTGCTGGGTGGGAGAAGGATTTCCCTGGGCTTTTTGCCAAGTTAGGGTTGATGTAGCACCTTGGGTAATATCCAGGGGAAGCAGAAATGCGTAACTCACAGCCAAGTTCCCAGAAGAACAAAAGTATAGGGTGGCAGCTGGGCCTGGGAAGTGAAATAGCAGGTTACATACACTATCTCTGCTTGTAGATGCAGGAAGAAAGGGGGAGCCAGGGTGGAGCCAGTTTCTCACAGGTAGGCCCAGGCTTCCTCTTCTTCACAAAGTCTTTTCCTGACTTCCAAACTCAACCTAACTTGCTTAATATACTTTCATAATGCTAGCTACTTGTCTTTCAGAGAATTGAACACATATCACAAGGATAATTTTGTTGATTCCTTTTTTTTTTAATAGCTAGACAGGGAGCTTCAGGAGAGCAGAGACATGGCCTATCATTGTTTATTGTCACATTCCCCAACCTATGCTAATGCCTGGAAAGATGTAGCTATTTGTTTAACACATGAGTGAAGGTATTAGCTACCTCAGATCCATCGCACCATTGAAGTCATAAAAGCCAATGTGAAGTTTGGCTCTAAACATTTTTCATAAACTAACTTTTTAAATAAATGAATACATGGCAGAATCTTTTTAGATTGCTTCTGAGTTTCATCTCCTCTTGCCCTGAAGGCAACAGCCTAACAGAAGAAGCAGGAAGAGAACAGTCCTCAGGTTATCATGATCTCTCTGGTCCTTTGATATTTCAAATATGGGAAGTCTACAAGTTTGACTTTGTCACTTGAATATTTCAGCTTCCCTCCACTCTACTTATAAGTAGAGCTGACTTTTATCAGCAGGATTCAGGAAATGGCATAATAAGAAAGAATTATTATCAGGGAGGGGTGGTAAAATTAAGAAAGCAAGTATTTTACTTTGATTACAAAGGTATAGGATACTTATATATTCAAAGCTTTCTGCATTTTGTGACCTATTTGACTTCCCTATTATTGGGACCTTGAACTCAGACCTCTGCAAATTTAATAATTTATGATTCTTTGTTACTAAGGGGTAGAGCTGCAGCTTCAGTAGAGCTCAAGAGAGATTTAGTTTTAGACACACTAGATCTTAGGAACTGAAACCAGAGGGCAATCCAGTCTGGGTCTTACACTGCCTGTCACCATTCAGCCAAAAAGCCAGGACAGGGGTTGGATCATAATTGTGCTTTTATTAATATCAGAGGCCAGCATCCTGAGAAGGTGGCTGGTGAAAACCCTAACATCCACCTTCCCTTGAGCTTTTGGAAGCAAGTGGACATAAGGAAAACATGGGAATTTGGGAGGGGAAATCCCTATGGGGAGCAGCAGAGGTTCCGTTCCTCTTGGGAGTAAGGGGAGGGGAGCTGGGAAGGGAGTCCTTCCAAGCTGCTCTCCTCACCTCTCCGCTCGCATTAGCATTGCCTGCTGGGGAGGCTATGTGTTCTCTGGTTAGGGGAGATAAGACCTTGGCGATTCACCACCTCGTTGTTCATTGCTAGAAATATTTGGCTTTGTTACATTTTCTTGTCTCAGTTTCCCCATTCTACTTTCCCAGGAATTTTCCTAGCTTTTTACTATCTTGTCTCAAAACACTGATAAAATCAAATAGAATGTGTATATATTAACATGATCAAAGGAGTCTTGCTAACTTCTCTTTTTGCTTAAATACCTGTATGACTAAAAGTAATCATGGAAAGCTATTGAAAGCAGTATGAAGGTTTCTTAATCTAGCAAGTCATTTTCTGAGTATTCATCCAAAGAATGGGAAAACACTAATGCAAAAACTATATATACTCATATAGTCATTGCATCATTATTTACAATAGCCAAGATATGGAAATGATGCAAGTGCCCATCAATGGATGAACAGATAAAGAAGATGATATATATGGAATACTACTCATCATAAAAAAAGGATGAACTATAGCCATTTGTGACAACATGGAAGGACCTGGAGAATATTATACTAAGTGAGGTAAGTCACATGAAAAAACCACAAAACCATATAATTTCACTCCTATGTAGGATATAAAACAAAAAAAGAAATGAACAAACAAAACAAAACAAAAACAAGCTCATAGCTACAGACAGCAGATTAGTGGTTACCAACGAGGCAAAGGGTTGGGGGGAAAGGTGAAATTGGTGAATGAGGGTCAAATCTATAGTGATGGATGAAAACTAGACTTCTGATGGCAAGCATGCTGTAGTGTACACAGATATCAGATTATAATGTTGTATACCTGAAACTTATATAATTAACTAAGGATACCTCAAAAAAAGTAATAATGGAATATTAATGGAATATGTATATAGCAGTAGTGAGGGTCTTTTTAAGTTTTGTCAGTTTGCTGAACATCTTCTGGCAGTGAGAAAGGGACATGGGAGGAAATTGTTCTTAAGAAAAGATTAATGTAATATCATGGGTATACTTGTGTGTGTGTGTGTGTGTGTGTAAGAATTACTTAGCTTCAATGACTTCACATTTACTCAACCTCTTCCTACGTCAGTACTCCAAGGGAAATTATGACTCCTTAGCCTTGTGACTAAGCTTTAGAAGAGGGGATGCCCCATGAAGCAGAGTTGCATCTTAGTCAAGCAGAAGCTTTGTGTCTCTTTTTCAGTAAAGCTCTGCAGAGTTCAGCCTTACAGAATAACTCCCAACTAAGGGGAGAAGTCATTACACCCTTTCACAGGATGGTCTACTACTTCTTCCTAACACATTTGTACCTGCTTTGCTAAGTAACTACATAAAAATAAAAATTCCACATAAAAATGTAAATTCTATGCAAGCTGATATTGTGTCAATTTAGTGCCTTTTGTTCTGCTTTTGGGGAAATACTAAGTGTCTAATATCTGCTCATTAAGCAGTTTACCATCTTGGTAGATACTGCATAGTGAGAAGAACTGGGTTTCTGTCCTCGTTTTTTTTTAACTTGCTTGCTGTACAACCCTGAGTGTTCATTAACCTCGCTAAGCATAGATTTATTCACACATAATGTGAGATAGTACTTAATAGGCCCCTCAGAGAATTGTGAAATTCAAACAGAGATGGCACAATGAATGCACTTCTCAAAATGGCATACATAAAGAAAGGTGAGTATATCGGAATACCTTATTTTATAGACAAAAAGACAAAATCTCAGCTATTCTACCTTTTCACTGTCCTGCAGGTATTCTTGGGTCCTGACGAATGTCTGAGATCTGAGCTACAACTCCTGTGGGAGATACACTCAAGTCATTAGTCTGTGACATCTTGAGCACCAAATTAAGATGACAGAATAATTAAAACAGCAATTGTTACAATGCATATAATACTATAATCTCTTCTGTTCAGGAAGAAGATAAAGACTGTTCAAAAACCACATTAAACTTCCAGCCAAGATGGAGGCTTAGACTGACACGCTTCATCTCCCTCCACAACTAAAAGGACTACAACTACCACAAAACCAGAAATAACCAGAAGTTCCAGAAAATAAAACTACATGGAAGTCCAACTTATGAAGTTATAAACAAGTGGTGCTTGTCCGGATGGGTAGGAGGGGTGAAACCGGGTCGGAAAGGTCAAGCTGTGCTGTCGGCGGCAGCAGCGGTGACAGTGGTGAGACTGCAAGAAATGCCAGGGGAGCAGCCCCGGTTGCAGTCAACATCCTTCAGCTTGCAATTCTAATGCCGGGGAAGGCAGACCCCCATTGTCTCGGACTGTGAGGCCCAGA
The DNA here is from genome assembly GCF_987537825.1 of Furipterus horrens. Classification (NCBI taxonomy): domain Eukaryota; kingdom Metazoa; phylum Chordata; class Mammalia; order Chiroptera; family Furipteridae; genus Furipterus; species Furipterus horrens. Next base: position 67,407,044 of record NW_028327180.1, on the reverse strand, counting down.
GGGTGTGGGGACGGAGGAAGAGGCTCCTGGTCTCTCAGTGGAGAGTAACGGCAGGAATTCATCTTGGACCCCCATCCCCACACAAAGCGCCACTCACTGTGTGGTGAGAAGGGTTGCCGGGTTGTTATGAGTGCACAGGGCTCTGCACCCGATAGTGTAGGAGGTGTGACAGCCCCGCCCAAGAAGGAAAGGTAAACAAAAATGGTCAGGATGGCAGGAATAATGATTGAAAAACAAATCATGCAGCTGACCAAAAAGCAAATATGGAAATTAACCGATGAACAAATAGAAAATCTTTCCGAGGCTCAGTTCAGAGCTTTAGTCATAAGAAGCTTACAGAATTAACAAAAGATATTGAACAAGATGGGGAAGGAATGAAGGCTAGTCATGCTGAAATTAATGAAAACACATAAAAGACAAGTGGTGAGGAAATGAAAACCAGGGAACAAATCAACAAATCGAAACACAGGAAAGGAACAGTCAACCAGTGCAGAAAGAAGAAACGAGACGTGAGGAATATGAGGAGAGGCTCAGAAACCTCTGGGACAGCTATAAGCGAACAAATATTAGAATTATAGGGTTTCCAGAAGGTGAAGAAGAAGAACTAGAAATTGAAAAATTATGTGAAAAAATAATGAAGCAGAACTTCCTTAACTTGGGGAAGGAAATAGACTTACAGGTCCAGGAAGCACAGAGAGTTCCAGAAAAACTGGACCCAGGGAGAACAACACCAAGACATATTATAATCAAATTGTCAAAAATTAAGGATAAAGAGAGAATTTTAAAAACAGCAAGAAAGAAGAAAAGAATTATGTACAAAGGGGTTCCAATTAGACAATCAGCTGATTTCTCAAAGGAGACTCTGCAGGCAAGAAGGGACTGGCAAGAAATATTCAAAGTAATGAAGAGCAAAAACCTACAACCATGATTACTCTATCCAGCGAAGCTGTCATTCAGAATAGAAGGGCAGAGAAAGTGCTTCCAGGACAAAGTAAAACTGAAGGAGTTCATTAGATCCAAACCACTGTTATATGAGATGTTAAAGGGACTTGCTAGAAGAAGGAGGATCAAAACTACGAACACTAAAATGAAAACTGTATCACAACAACCAACAACAGAAGCTAGGGAACTGAAACAAAGGCAAACTAAGTAGGCAATGAGAGTGGAAAAAGAATTATAGGTATGGGGAACATTTGGGGGGAAGGTCAGCAGGGAAGGGAAAGGCTGAAAAGGGAGGGAGATGATGCAGGTATTAAGAAGCATAGTAGGAGGAAATGGAGTAAACAGGAAGATGTTGAGAAGAACTATATGCACAATCAATGGGCATGGACTAAAAGAGGGGGACAACTGGAGGGAGGGGGGTCACTGGGTGGAGGGGAGCAGAGGGAAAAGAAATTGGGACAACTGTAACAGTATAATCAATAAAACATTTTTTAAAAACCACATTAAAAAACTCAAAATATAAATAAAAATTCATAAAACAACATCACAGATGTATCTCATTTAGCATCCTCCTCTTATATAAGGAAACTTCCTTTTTGAGAAAGTAGAACTGGTCCTGAAAGACCTATGATAGCTTCCACCATCCCATCAACCTCCATTCTTGCACTCTCTTCTCTTACTTGGGCAGAATCCTGTGTTTCTACCAAAGAAAGAACCTGAAAATGTTCTCCTTTTATTAAGAGAAGGAAGACCTCAAACCAATGATTGAAAATTCTACTTCAAGAAATTAGAAAAACAAAATAAAATAAAGTATAAAAAAGAGATAAAGAATATCAAAGGAGAAAATGATAATGAAATCGAAAACAGAAAAACAATAGAGAAAAATCAATGAAACCAGAAGCTAGTTTTTGAGAAGATTAATAAAACTGATGAACTTCTAGTCATACTGATCGGAAAAAAAAAAAAAAAGACAGAAGACATAAGTTACCAATATGAAGAGTGATAGTGGTAACAATCCTAGAAGTTCTATAGAAATTGTAAAGATAGCAAAAAAATATTATGAAAAATTGTATGCCAAATGTTTGGACAAATTAAATGAAACGGAAAAATTTCTTGAAAGACACAAAAGAAGAAATAGATAATCTGGACAGTTTCAGTCTACTGAAGGAATTTAATTCATAATTTAAAACCTCTGACAAAGCTATTTCTATATACTCACCTGGGGACATCACTGGTTAATTAGACCAAATGTTTGAGAGAAAAAAAGTATTAATTCTATACAAACTCTTCCATAAAATTAAAGAGGAGTGACTATTTTCCAAATTATTCTATTACTGCAAGAGTAAGAATACTGGAAATTTGCTCAGAGAGTAGGTTTCAAGTGCTCTCACCACATACACACAAAGGGTTAACTATGTGATGATTAACTATGTTAATTAGTTTGACTCCGTCGTCGGCAGCCGTCCGTCTCGAGAGACGATGGCGTAGCTTCTTTAGAGTCTATCTATCTGCACCGCCGAGAATGGCTGTGCAGTCCGACTCGGGAGTGACAATCCCTGCCACACTTGTTACAGGTGAAGGCAGATGGCCGTTGTTGCTGCTGTTGACGCTGCTTCCGCCTCGATCTTTTCTGGACCGCCTCCTCGTTGCGCGCAGCCTCTGCGCGTGACGTACCTTGCCTGACCGCGAGCCTCCAGGCTAGGCGGTCGTCTGCTTGAACTTCCCATGTGTTGAGATTGATGGAGCATTGTGTCATGTCCTTTTTGCAGATGTCTTTGAACCGCAGTTTTGGGCGCCCTGTCATCCTCTTGCCTTCTGCTAGCTCGCCGTGGAGGAGGTCTTTGGGGATACGGCCTGCATCCATTCTTTTGACATGGCCGAGCCACCTGAGGCGTCTCTCACTAAGAACTGCATGCAAACTGCTCATATTGGCTCGCTTCAGCACCTCGGTGTTGGGGACCTTATCCTGCCAGGCGACATGCAGGACGCGTCGCAGGCACCTCATGTGGAAGCTGTTGAGTTTCCTTTCGTGCCTTGCGTAGGTGGTCCACGTCTCGCTGCCATAGAGGAGAGTGCTGAGTACGCAGGCTTGGTAGATGCGCAGTCTGGTTTTCTCAGTGAGGCTGGAATTGTTCCACACTCGCCGGTTCAGTCTGGCCATAACTGTGGCTGCCCTGGCGATTCTCCGGTTGACCTCCAAGTCGACTGACAGAGAGCTCGAGATGGTGGACCCGAGGTAAGTGAAGTCGTTGACAACCTCCAGGGTGTACCCGTTGATGGTGATGCATGGGGGAGTCCCCGTGCCTTGAGCCATAACATTCGTCTTCGTCAGGCTGATGGCTAGTCTGAACTCCTTGCATGCGTGGGAAAGGCAAGTGACTAGCTGCTGGAGTCCCTCTTCGGAGTGTGATGTCAAAGCTGCGTCGTCGGCGAAGAGCATCTCATGGATGAGCACCTCTTTGACTTTGTTCTTGGCTCGTAGACGGGCCAGGTTGTAGAGCTTGCCATCGGATCTGGTGTGAATGAAGACACCCTCGCTGCAGTCCTTAAAGGCGTATTGGAGGAGCATGGAGAAGAAGATTCTGAACAGCGTAGGCACGAGGACGCAGCCCTGCTTTACTCCAGCAATCATTTCTCTATCCAGGGTGGGGAAAAACTAGGTTTACAATGCTGAGTGCGCAAAACAGTTTATTCCTGTATTATTGTATTGCTGTATTATTATTTATTAATTATTGCATTATTTTCCAAACAAACAACTATAAACTTATTTTTGCCCCATCCTATAAATATTAAATCATTATGTTGTACACTTAAACATATACAATTTTTATTAAGAAGTAAAAGACCAGTCCCTTCACCTGTACACACCTTCTCCTCCACTCATCTTCTCAAGAATGCTATTTCAGCAATACTGCCAATGTCCCAAATTTGCAATTTTACTCTTTCTTCTAGACCTTTCTCATAGCTTAGATGCTCCCTATTACTTCTCCCATTAAGAAAAATAAAACAAAGAAAAAATAAATAGTTCTGGATTCTGCATCTTCATTGATTTTTCTTCATTAACTTTTTCTAATTAGACAGGAACCTCTCTAACGGGTAGGATATATATACTAACTCCGAGTTATCTCCTTCTGTTTTTACTTAAGTCTACTCTAATCAAGTTCCATCCATGACTACAACAAAACCACTACTGTCATGGTCAGAGGTGCCCTTATGTTCCTAGAGACAGTGGTCAATTCTTATTCTTCATTTTGTTTTACCTATCCACAGCATTTCATACAGTTAAACACTCTTTCCTTTATAAAATGTGTTTTTTCCCCATTAGGCTTCCAAGACAACTTCCTCTCCATGTCTCTTTGTAGGTTCCTATTCATCAGCTGACCTTGACCCAGTGGAGGGCTGTTGGGTTTCAGCATTTGGACTTATTCTGGGTTTTACCTGTAACACAATTCTCTTAGTGCTCTCACCTTCCATCAAGATTTACATCTCTAATCTGTCCTTCTCTGAACTCTAGATTCTTATATACAAGGGCCCACTCAGCATTTTTATTTCAATACCTAATCAAAATCTCTAGCTTATTCTGTCTCAAACTGAGCTCCCGTGTTTCTTCTTTATCGCTCCTCAACCCATAAAATGGCAAATCTAGTTTTTCCAGTTGCTAATAATCATTCTTGACTTCATTCTTTCTCTCACACCCAACATGTGGTCCATCAGCAAATTCTTTTGGCTCTATCTTCAAAATATACCCCAAAGCTTACTACTATTTATTATCTCCACTGTTAATTCCTCAGTGCAAGCCACTAATCTTGTTTCACTTGAATTTTTACAATAATCACCTAATTATCATTCTTGCTTCCACTCTCTCAGTATGCATTCAACATCCAACATTATACATCAGCCCTATATGTTCAGCCAGGATGATCCTAACTATGATTTTTATCAGGCCACTTTCTTCTTCCTAAATCTCTTATAACCAGGCACAAGATGTTGTTTTTCATCAAGGCTCTGAACTGCTCCCAGGGAGTAATCCTCTATTGTTTCTGGTCTCTTGGCTCTTCCCTCCCTTCACCACTGCCATGAAAAAATGGCCTGTATTCACAACTAAGTACCTGTCTTCCTGCCCATAGATGTTTGCTATCAAATTGCACAAAATTTGGCCCCTTCTTTTTTTTCAATCCATTCTTTTCAGTCTAGACTTGTTTAATTTGTTAAAAAATTTTGGGTTCTTTATGCATCATTTTGCATTATGCCTTATTGGACAAAAGGCACACTAAGTCAATTCAAGAGATGCCCTACTCCACCCTTGCTTCCTGTATGGTTACTGTCAGACGATGCCATTTAGAGGATCTATTATTTCACAGAGAGTGTGTGATATTTGTCCTTAAGATCCTTGGAAGGTCATTGACAAGGCCTATGGCAACCATCTGAAAGTTACCTGAGGTTTAAAAGGGTCTGACTATTCCATACTGAGAACAGCTTGACCTTGAGATGTTTTACTCACAGCCACCAGGCTTTTTTTTTGGTTCGAGTCTCTTTTCTGGGAGAGACTGGGGATGAGAAACAACTATGGTTTCAAATCCAGAAAGTTTTAGGTCCTTTCTCTTCCCCCCAGACCCTCTGTGAAAACGGACTAATTCCTTCTTTAGTTCAGCGCTCTTTTTCTGTACCTAATGATGGAATCAGTTGATATTTTCAACATTTAACTTGGAAATCTCCTAAGCAAGATTTATCAGTTCATTAGATATTTTTCCTATATTCTATGTTAGTTCAACTTTGTTAAACTTCTCATTTCTAAATAAGATTTGTCTCTTTGAGCTTCCTGTAACATTTTCTCATTTTAATTTAAGCCCTTTCCTATAGCCTCCCAGGCTCATTGTTTCCTCCAAGCCCTTCTTGCTTCTGCCAAGAAGCCAATGTCATGTGTTTAGAGTTTTGTTATTGCCAAATATAACTTCCAGACACCAAATTCAGCTCCACTTATTAATGCTGCATTATAAATCAACTTTAAATTATTAATATAAAATAACAAGCATTTTATTATATTTATGGATTCTGTGGGGGCCGGGAGCAGGCAACAGGGGATATATAGTTTGTCTCTAGTCCTGGGTGTACAGCTTCAACATTTGTAGGCTTATGAGTAGAAATGAGAGGGAATATAGAAATGAAGGGGTTTCAAAGGATATTAAAAAGTTGTTTGTGTCTAGACCCCCACATGTTAAGAAGTAAAACTGAAAAAGCCCCGTAGTAACAAAAGCCATATGCATTTCCTCCATTTTAAAAAGTCATTCAGGTTTGTTAAGATGTTAAAGATGTTCCATTCCAACCTAAGTTATTTTTGGGTGGCCACAAAGTCTCCACCATTAAACATAGCAATAGAGGCAGGAGATCCTAGAGGGTATTTTGTTAAGTGAAATAAGTCATTCAGAGAAAGACAAATACCATATGATTTCACTTATATGTGGAATCTAAAGAGCAAAATAAACAAACAAAACTGAAATTGACTCATAGATACAGAGAACAAACTGGTGGGGGCCAAGGGAAGGTAGCCCAGGGGGCTGGTAAAAAAGGTGAAGGGGTTGAAAAGTACGGATTGGTGGTTACAAAATAGTCATGAGGATGTAAAGTACAGCATAGGGAATATAGTCAGTAACACTGTGATAACTGTCTCTGGTGCCAGATGGGTGCTGGGAATATTAGGGGGACCACTTTGTGAAATATATGGTTGTCTAATCACTATGCTGTGTCTGAAACTAATACAAAATAATATTGAATGCAAGCTATAATTAAAAAATATATTTTTAAAACTACCTGAAAAAAAGAAGACATAAGGTAGGCTTCAGAATTGAGGTTAGAAAAGACTTTAAACACAGTTACCTATTTATGAGAAAAAAAGTAAAGGGCAACAGTTCAAGAAGCTTCTAAATTTTGAGAATTTGTATTGCCAGAGAAATGAAAAGCTGCTAAAATAGCCTCTTACCTTAAGTAAGGCTGAAACCCCTGAACTTGACCATAAAGAAATAGGCTTTGAAGGTATGCAACCCAAAGGTAAGTAAAGATGTTTCCGGCTTGAACTGGCCATTGATGAAAGAAGGGCAAGATCCCATCGGAGTCCAGAGCCAGAAACTACAGAGAAGTACAGAAAGGGACACTATTTCAGATGAACAGATTCAGAGTCCTATAGAAGAATGTGCCTTGCCAACAGGGGAGGAGTCTTCACAAGCCCCAGTAAGAGATGTGGACCTGTGCTATGTGCCAGGGATGTTCATGTGTGTCTCATCATTCTTTGTTTCTGAATAGAGAATAGGAGCTTGAATTGTGATAACCTGTCCAAGTTCCTCCATTCTATACTGACCACAGGGGAGGAACGAGGGCTGATAACACCCCTTATAATATAGAGGTCTCCCTAAAGTGCTGCTTGCAGAAATCCCAAACTTTTAACTGGTGCAATGACTGGCTAATGCTTTAGGTGGTCTTTTAGAATGAGTTGAGAATGTATGTCCTAAGTGTGGGGGAAAAGGGGCACATGCTTGTCTGGTAGTCCTAGGGGTAATTGTCTACCAAATTCATACCCCATTGCTATGATTTAGACTCATTGCTGGAGAGTGGAAGCCCAACAAGGGAGATTAGTGTGATTATGTGACTAGCTCTCAGCCATGGTGACTGTACTGTGTTTCATTTTTAAGCCAAGTTAGTAAAGATTCAAGTGTGAACCCACCACAGAAATTTTCCTCTTCCCACCACCATAATGCAAATGGCAAAATTTGAGCCTTATTGAAGCCAGAAGTGAAAGGACACTTGGTCTCTTCAACGCTGCTTGGAGAAAATCTGCCTGTAAGTCAGGTACAGTCATCTGGACTTCATACAAGTGAAATACAGACTTCTTTCTATGTATGTTATTATACGCGGGGTAATCTGTTACATCCACTGGGAATATCCTACATAAAACAATTTGTAAAGAAAAAAAAAGTATGATGTCAAATTTACCTGCATCTGGGCATAGAGACAAGTGAGTTATTGCGTTGTACTAGCCGATAGATACAGGATTCAGCCTTTAATATACCCAGACAACAAGGCCAAGTCATGCATGCTGCACTCTACATGCCACATAACTAAATAAAATAAATTAACCTTTTGTAAATTGAAGCATACAAGCATTGATTCTTCCACCCAAAATAGTTATTTAGCTTTTACTGTTTTTTTTCTATGAAGGATACTGGTCAATGTCAAATAAATCGCTACCCTAAAAGATTATATCATATTTTAAGTAATAATGAAAAACTTCTATAAAGTAGAGTAGATGTGTATTCATAATATACCACATGCTATATGCCATGAAAGGTAAAATGTTCTGTTTTATTATAAGTCAAAAGAGAGAGATTGATTCCTTTTTGAGCGAGCATGGAAAATACTTTAGAATAGGTTTTTCATTTTGCTTGGCCAGGATATTGAGTCAGGTTCTGATGGGCAGAGGTAACAACATGTGCTTGAGACAGAGAAAATGTTAATGGACAAAAGTACAGAAAGAGAAAAATGCAGCTTACTCAGGATTATGGTGGCTTGAGCCTCAAATGTTGGGAAAGGAAACTGGGAGGTCAATTTGAGGCAGAGGTCTGCAGGAATGCAGAAGAACCTTGAATCCCAAGATAAAGCTCTTTAATTTTATTGGCTAAGCTTTGTTAGACAATGGAGAGGCACTCCCAGTTATTTTTTTTCCCTGGGGTAGCTTGACTGAAACATAGTGAATAGGCTTGGGAGAGAATTTGTACAGCAGAAATAATGCTGTTGAACTGAGAAATAAAAATTCTTGCAGAGGCTTTCCCCAAATAATGACCTGTTTGAACTAAATCACCTGACCTGGACAACAATGCTCCTTTGTGATTTTAAGACTTTGGCAAATTTGTGTTAGCAAACATTTAAGAGGCTTCCTCTGATGGTTATAATTAAGCTTCAAAGGGAACAGGCAAGACCAAACATTTAGTTGGACTGAAACTATTTCCTTATTTCCATTGCTACCAAAGTATAATTCACCCCAGCTTCATTCCCATCACATTTGCCAGGAAGTGAGTAAATGTTTCAATTTAGGATAGCAGGGAAAGTCAGTATGCTAGCCAGAATTTGTATTGCTGCCTGATGCCTTCAGCTTGGGCCACTGTACACCCTGTAAACAGCACAATGTTCTAGGACCTATTTCTTCCTGGCCTATTTTTGGTCTCGTTTTCAATCATCCTTACCAGGTATTCTGGGCCCCAGCCCACTGAGCTAGTTGGTGTTCATATAGTCAGTAATCTCCACACATTCATATCTATTCTCATGATTTTTACTTGATTTTATCTTTACCTGTGTGTCCTCCTCTTCTTCAGCATCCATGCCCCCCCTACCCCCGCACCTCTTCCCACCAGGCTTATTTTGCCACAAGGCTTTATTTATCCTTCAAAACTCACAGTTGTGCCAGTATATCTTTTTTTTTTTTTTTTAATGAGACCTCTGATGACAGTCGAGTCGGCAGCCGTCCGTCTCGAGAGACGATGGTGTAGCTTCTTAAGAGCTGAAGCTACAAAGCCTGGGCAGGGTGATATGGAGGGTCTGCTGTTGCCCATGCAGCAGACCCCCCCTCTCTTCGCAGCTGAAGGATCCAAGGGAAAGACGGAGTCAATACAGCTTGGCTTCAGGTGCGCCGCAGGAGTTGCCGGTATTGACTACAACGTCAAACCGCCTTAGGGACTCCGGCTCCGGATTTTCTGTCGGGGTTTACTCCCTTAGCCTTTCCCCTGAAGAGGTATGCCGCAAGGCAGCGGAGGTTTTTTGGAGTCAGAGTTTTCCTTCTCTGATGTGCCCTGACTGGAAGATCGAACCAGCGACACTTAGCTCGCAGGCCGACGCTCAATCCACTGAGCCAAACCAGCCAGGGTTGCACAGCAGTAGTATTAGAGTATTAGCACTTTTTTATTTTGTTCCCTGAACCCCAATTCTCACAGAATGGTGCCAAGAGAGCCAGAGGGAAGCTGTAGGTACAGTGAGCATGCGAGGAAGTCAGAGTTTAGGGCACCTGGATGTTTAATAATGGTGGGTACCTTTGCCTGCCCTTTGCTGATTCAGAGGAAGATGCCATCTTTTCCAAGGGCCATTGGCTGTGCGAACTTCTTTAAAAAGATAGAAGGGAACCAAGTAGGATAGCCAGTGCCTAACTCACAAGACGTACAGAAATGCAAGAGAACAATGGAGAGCTGATTCTCAAAACTGCTGTTATTTATCATTAACCTTCTTGAATTATTCATTTTTAAAATTTGCGTGCACGCATAATTTCCATAAAAATTCAAATCTAATGAATTAAGTATTTTAAATTATTCAAATAACTCCTCCTGACTAGGCATATTTTCTTTCTAATTGAGACCCAAAGTTGGAGAAAGTTGGAAAAGGAAGTTTTCAGAAACCTTGCACAGGGGCTGGCGGGGGTGGAGGGAGCCGGGGGAGGGCGGTCCCGCTTCAGCAGTCCCTCAGATCCCTCGTGGTGTGCTCCTGCGTGCTGAGTGCGGTGGCTGCGCTTGTCAGACAGGGACTCAGCGGCCCAGCCGAGGGCTGCAGAAGAATTTCGAGCCAGGGGTGTCAAGCGTCTGCAGCAGCCCTTCTGAAGTTTGTGTTGATTACAATTATAGGGTGTGAATGGAGCCCCGCAGAAAATCGAGAAATAGCAACATAAACGCGCCAGTTGACATAGGAAGCAGAGCCTGTCCCCAGGAGGGCTGAGGGCCAGAGGGTCTCCCAGCCACCTCTGATGGCGCAGCTTCCACACCCACGGTGGCAGGAGAGGAGGAGGGGCGGGCAACGCAGCCGCGTTCCCTTACCCTCATTTCACAGGGGCCTCGGCCCCAGCGGATGCCCGCCTGGGTGCCTGCCGGCGGGACTTGCGCGCCACCCCCTCGCCTGGCCCTGTCCTGCCTGGCGCGGGACCCATCCCGCACACCTTCGCCAGCCCCTCGCTCCGCCTTCGACCTCTGTGCACCAGCAGTGGGGGCCGGTGCCCTGCAGCCTCGCCCCTCCCTGGAGCATCGGCCACCATCTGGGGCCACGGAGGGGAGCCGGCCTCCGCTCCGAGCCTGCTTATCGGGCCCATCGCTCATTACATAAGGACGCGCCTCTATCTCCGCGGGGCATCGCTGCCGCCGCTGGGCCAGCGCATGTTCTCCCACGCGCGCGGGCGCCCCTGCCCACCCACCCCGCCTGGGTTTCGCTGCTCCTGAGGATCAGGGAGGTGTTGACTCATCCTGGCACAGGGCTGCGGGAATTGGCAGCTCACGGTGGTTCCCCCCAACACCCCCATCTGAGACCCAGGCAAAGATATCTGTGACCCTATTCTACAGATGAAGAAACTGAGGCCCATAGAGGGGTCACACAGCCAGGAAACAGCACAGACACCACCCTTGCAAAATTAGCTGAAGCTTTACTTGTGCATTCATAGAACATTGCGAAGATGAATTTTCTAGAATGTTATTGCATTATATGTGACTGATATTGTATATATCTGACTTGCTAAAATGTGAACTCTTGAGTTCAGGGATAACACAATGTTATGAGTGTTATATTCAAGGCATGTGCAAATCACTATAAGAACATAAAAGAAGCAAAGCCAAACTTGAAATCATTGAAACACCTCAACATTCAAAGACTGGCAAAGAAAATTAGGAGGCAGTTTAGATAAGATAAAAAATATTAATGGGTAAAAAAGTCAATAAATATTAAAATTTTGCACATTTTCATTGAAATATATTTTATGACCATGGCCTCAGCCCAGGGAAATGCGTAGGAGAATTTAAAAGAAAAAACCCTATCTTTCTTTCAAGATTGTTACAATCTCATGCTGTAGATACATACAGCTACCCAACAAAAATCAATCAGTAAATAAACATAACGATTCAATACCAACCTCTTACAGACTTATAAAAGTTCTGTTAAGAGAGAGATTAATGACCGCAGGAATAGACACAAGCTGTATTATCTTACACACTTTTATTGACAAATTTGATGCAATCATTGAAGGTGGATTTTATGACTGGAAAAAATGAACAAGGGGAAACCCTCTCTATGTGCGTGAAGGAAATGAACTACAAAAGGAAAGACTAGCAGATGTGGGACTCTGTATTTAAAGCGTGCTTTCTATATCTTCATTTAAGTCAGTTATAAAAGTACTGACTGGGACACTATTCTCTCCTCCCAGTCATATTAATTCATCTATCAGCAGCTTTTTGTTCAGCTGTTCAACCAGTTACAGTCATCTGCTCATCATCCTGATCCATTCACAATTACCACACGAGTGACTTTATTTACTGCCTTGCTGACGTTTCAATCCATTATGTCTGCTATATACCTCAAACCTACCAGTCTAGTGACCTTGCCAAAGAAGAAAACAAAGTGACTGACTTTTTCTTTTTTTTTTTTTGACACTTAAGGATAATGGCATGTTTTCATAGTGTTTCTAAATCAATACTAAATAATCTTTTCTTGGATCTTATTTAAATTAATGCTAAGTTGTAACACTTAAATTTAAAACTAAGAGATTTGAGAAGACTTAATATAGAAACAGATAGCCAAAATTCACTTTTAAAAATGAATTTAAAAAATACAAAAAAGAAAGAAAATTAGGAAGACAGAAGTCTTTCAATGAAACACAACTTTTCTTGATACTATATTAAAACTCATAGCATCAGTTAACTTTCAAGTTTTATATAGCAAACTACATGACTTAATTTTATTTTCATTGTGGTTAAAGTAATATAAAGAAATGTAGATAGTCCTGATCATAATAAACTGGGATATGAGGGGAATGTAATGGTGGGGCAGACAGTGAACGGAACAGGTTATATGAATTGAATAGAGAAAACTGCCACTCAACAATCTGCAAATTGCAAAATCTGACTCCCAATTACATGATTTGCTGTCTATGTGTTCTTGTGGGTGTTAAGACCTATTCCCTCTATCTAATTATATAGAAAGCAGGTAAGGATAGATTTATAATTGAGGTTACTTACTGTCCTGTTGAAATGTATCTACAGGAAATCAAATAAACGAAAGGAATGGTAGAAAACTAGAGATAAGCAAATGTCTACATTTTTAAAACAAGAAAGACAATAGACTTTAGAAAATGTTGGCTGTGATGGTGACTGATGATCTCTGGTGGAAAATAGAGCTAATTACTTTTAAAAAAAAACATGTTTTTAATGAATGTGGAGTAATTGCTAAATACAAGACAAATTTGGAGAGTAAAAGATTAATAAGGTACAGATCTTGTTCACAGGAAGCATCTAGACAAATAGAGGAAATGTCAGATGGGCATAATTTTACAAAGTAGTACAGTTTCACAAGAGAAGTAAAGGAATGTGTCATGAGAATTAAGAAGATTAAGTGTTATTAGTGTCAAAGGGCCAGAATCTCAAAGTCAAGTACCTTTTCAGGCCAGCAACAGATGAGGCAAATGAGTGAAGCACACATTTAAATGAGGCAGTTACTCTAAACTTCAGCTGACTTTGGCCTTGGCAATGAAGGGCACAAATATTTTCACAAAAAACCTCATGTTCTATTTTTTTGTTTGTTAAGTATTTAAAATTTAAACGTTGTAGACTACTTTAAAAAATTTCAAAACAATTTGTGGGCCAGTGTAGGATGTCTCCCTTACAGGGTTAAGAAATGTCCTGTGAAAAGTATTGTAATTTGGACTTCTCATTGTATGATATGTAGAATTGAGACACATAGTGATTAAAGAAAAGAACATCCAGAGACTATGAGAGACAATAGGAAATAAAATAATATGAGCATTTAAGAAAGAAGGTCAAGATGGTCAGTATTCTAAATAGATTATTTAAAAGTATATCATGCCAAATATGCCTCATTGACTTCATAAGGGTGCAAGCTTGGTACCATGCCAGAGATAAAATATGAACATTGATTGCAGTAGAATAACCTTGGAGGTAAATTGGTGAGATATCTTCAAGCTTATTTTGTTCAACACTTTTCAATGATATTGAGGATTCTCAAGAAGACTTTAACTACCTTTATGGTTGACACAAAGTTGGGAGGGATCACTAATGTGATGACATACTGAATCGTAAACAGTTGTGAGAGACTATAAGCAAAGTTTCAACAAAATGCTAAAGGTACTTCTGAGCCAAGAAAGTCAAAGAAATAAATATCAAAAGCATGAAAATAACCCAGAAAGCCATCTTAAGTATATTAAGACTTAATACAATCTGCAGAAGAAGTAAAATGAATATCCCAGGTCCATCTGGAATCTGTCTATATTCTTTCTTCTCCATCACAGAACCATGAAGTATATGTATTTCTTAGGAAAACTTCAGATTCTATTTTGTACTAAATAGAAAATTGAGGTAAATGTCCTTTAAGTTCACATCTAATTTTAAAAACCTGTTTTCTTTCTGTTAAAAGATTAATGAAGTTTGGACCTGATATATTGAGTAGAATGAACTGAATTTTCTATAAGCTAAGGTTTATGAGCCAAAATGAGATTATCTTATTTTAATTGTTTTTTTTTATTTTACAGTAATAGCAAAATATATTTTCCTTGTGAATTAAAGATATTTCAATCTCAGTCATATAAAAAACATTTCCTGGTTGCCTATTAATTGCTAAAAAAAAAGTCTGAATGTGCTATGGATACCACAGACTTTCTCTTATTAAGGACTCACATTTTATTGAGTGGGTGTGCTCTGGTTCTCCCCGCTCAGTGCTACTCCTCATTCGTTCTTTCCCCAAAAGGTGGCATCTGGATCCAGAGGGAAGCTTCACAACGTTTGCAGAATAGGGTTTCAACTACACTAACCTTGTGTGAGGCATTTCTTACCAGTTGGTTCCTGGATATTGACTTCTATCCCCCTATTAAAGGCTGCAATGTAACATGGCTCCTATGGATCCCTGCATTTCCTGTGTTTGTCCCCACTTTCTTTACTCCTAAATCCCTTCTTATGAATTTCATCTGCTTTTTCACTGCAGGGTAAGAGCCCTTGTTGTGACTGCTGTCAGGTGCCAATACATACTTGGCTACATCCCTTGTTACTGCCACTCTGCCTCCCTCATGCCAAGGCAGATGGTGCATCATTATCCTCCTCCAAAAACCAGGTATTTTGAACCAAGCCAGGACACTGCAGTCTAAACTCTGGAACCCCTTTTACATTCTTTTCCCCAGCACCTCCCTTCCTACCTAGCAAAGGTTTCTCCTCTTTTCTACATGGTCTAATGGAATTTTCAAGAAAAGTAGTTTCACTCTGACCAAAGACCAATGCAGCTAAAGAATTATTGATTTTAGTGTATGTATGGCCAGTAATATTAAAAGAAAAAAAGCCACTTCATAATTTAATGCTGAGCAGTGACTTCCTTGATTAAGATGGTGGTTGCTCTTTTTTGAAAATATGCCTCTATCTCATGATCTCTGCTAAATAGTGTCAGGGCTCTGGGGCTGGGAGATAAGGGCATAGATATTTGAGAAGTGATATTTCAAAATAACACATTGTACTACATATGAACAATATCAGGGGGAAATTTATAGGAATGAATAAAATGTTAAAACATATAAACAGGTATGTGTATATCCCTGGGCCAAGACCTAAGCTTTCTAAAAGCAACAAAGCTGCACCTCAGTAGGTGAAGTGATATTGTAGAATCAGTAGCAAAAATTATACAATCAAAATTACCCTTAAAAATTCCTCAAATGTGCAAAGAAAAAAAACCTCTTAAATTCCCCAAATCATAGAATCATAGACTCTTTAAAAATGTCAGTGATTTTTGTGCATACTATCCCGAATGGTAATGTTTGTGAGTAAATGTATGATATTTATACGATAAACTGTACCAGGAAAATATACTCTTACAGTGTTTTTGCCTTTAATTACATAAAAGAAAATGCGCATAGCTAATGTTCGGAAATCAACTACACGTGTGATGGGACTACATTCTCTGTAAAATGGCTTGACTTCTACTGCTTTCTCCCGCACCTCCTTTTCTTTACGTGTCTGTTTCTGTTTTTCATGATTCAGTTAATTGAAACTTACCTAAATGTTATGATTGTTAAATCTTTTTGTATTTTTCTTTCAAATAGCTACAGAAAACAAAATTCAAAGTGCTCTCATCTACTTATTCTGTAGCCAAAAGACTAGAATTATATACAGCTTCTTTAATGTTTGTGAATAATTGCCTGTAACTTCTCTGCAACCTATTATCTCAACTTTTTATTTAAGGAGCTAATTAAGTCATTCCCACAGGTTTCTGACCTTTTCCTTTATGCTTTATAAAAAGAAAAAAACTCTCTTTCACCTGGGCTCAGAAACCTTAACAAAATGATTATTGTTCAAGGTACCAGACTTCTTAAAATAGATATCCTTGTGATATAATACTCTTTCCCCAACACCTGCCCAGAGCCAATACTTATTTTGTTATGGAGAGGAGGGTAAATGTTGAAGATACACAATTGAAACCTTTCAGAAAAAAAAATAGAATCATTCTAGCAAAAACACCTATTGAAGAAGAGCTCTTGAAGGATGAGGATGGAAGGGAAGGGTAGAAAGGAAGATGAAGAGAGGGAGTAACATGTAGGTAAACAGTGGTTTTGAGAAGCAAACCACCATATCTGACACTTTTGGGAAGAGATGTTGAAACAAATTTTAGCAAGGCCACTGTGGACTTTGTGATGGAATACCACTGACTCCCGCTGTTACCTTTTTGTGTATTATTTGTTAATACTTCCGAATTGTTGCCACTGTGGGACATGGGACTATGCTTAGACTGGACCCATATATTCTGATCACAAAAGGGAAAGGAATGGGGGGAACGCAAAAGGGAGGAGAAGGCATTGGGCATGGGATGTGGGAGACAGAGAAGGCAGCAAAACCTAAAATCAAGCCTAGGAAATGATGTCAAGTTGCCAATATTATCTCATTTAATGAGGCCAAAATAATACAAGCAGACAAAAGTGGTATGTGAAAATTCCATAGCTTTCCTTAAGCATTTTCCTAATTATTCTGTTTTTCTAGATAGTCCCAGACTGTTCCTCCCATCAACTGTTCAAGAAAAATTTCAGTACACTTTTAAGGTTTTCCACTGGTGTCTGACATCTGACCTATACCTTTCTGTAAAGGAGTTTAAAATTATGTATATGTGAGTGTGTGTGTATGTTATCACTTTTGAGACTTGCCAAGCTCAAGTATTCTTCTCTCGTTCCTTTCCTCCCTTTCCTGTCTGTGCTCCCCTCTCCTCTTTTTCTTCTACCCTGTAAGTTCAGGTCTTTTTAAATTGTCAGAGGAGCAACTTATTTTTATCACAGCCATGCTTCAAGTTTGATTAAACAATAATATCTTTTTTGATTATACAATTCAATATAGTCCCCCTTCTCAAAGACAGAAAATTCATCATAAATATTGAGATAACTCAAATTAAATTTTCTAAAAATATGTAATTTCCAGAAATAAAATTAATGTCCTGAAGAAAATGGAGCAATATCTGACCTATGCATGTGTTTTCTCAAAGTGACTACTTTCAAAGGAAACCAGTTATTTAGATATATAATTTCTGAGTTATTTATACAACATTGCATTAACCACTTATATTTAAATTGGGCACATTCTGCATATTCTTCCCATACTTTAAATTGTTTTTTTTTTTTTCATGATATTTTGAGTAGCTGATCATGATTTCAGACAGACTTTGTCATTATCACTATAACCAATGTTTATTTATTTATTTTTGTTCCCTCAAAGAAACCTATGGCATCCCACTCTTTGCTCTGTCTTGCAATTAAATTGGCCATGATAGTTAATGGTATTCATCTAACTTGTACAGAAACATATTTTCAAGGAGTTAACACTTAAAGAGTTTTATTATAACTATTTTTTTAATCTGGCAAAAAAGGGGAAATATTAATAGTCCTCAATTCAGTCACTTCTAAAAATTTTAAATTTACTTTTTTACAAATTAAAAAATACACATAGCTCCTCTTGTTTATTTTGACTTAAATTTGAAAATCACTGCCATTTGACTATCGTAATGATTTTTTAAATTAATGGGCTGATTTCTGTCCCTCGAAACGCTTTTACTGATACAATTCTGGTGACAGTGTAGAATACGTATCTTTTTTTGGTACATCTTGGATGATGTGGACTCTGAGTATCCAAGTTACACCCAAGATTTCATTCCTCTGTGGTTACTCACCTGGACCATAGACATGTAGGACCTGTCTGAAAGAGACACAGCCATCAAGTGGGGCCCCACCAGTGACTCATTCCTTTAATGTAGCAAAACTATAGAGGAAAGAGCAGGGAGGATGTATTGGTTGTTAGGAAAGTCTAGTTTACCAGTGGAAAAATGACATCCTCTATTAATAAGATCTAAGGCACGACTCATGTAATTGTCCTAATTTTAAGATTGATGGGGATTGTGAAGCGTTTCTTTATGTTGATGACAGGTCATCATAAATGCCTGAAGTGTATAGGACTGCATATGGTTTTAGAATGTGACTTTATAAAGAAGGTGGAGATCCCAACTCCCTCTATCATGTCTACATATATATATATGTCTGCATGTGTGTTTTGGTGTTCTGGGAAGTGTCTTGACAAAGAACCTGAGCAGAACAAAGCAGCCTTGACCTGAGTGAGCTAACTGGCACCATGAAAATATCAGGTGTCTTTCTGCTGCTCTCTCTGGCTCTTTTCTGCTTTTTCTCAGGTGAGTTTTTTCCTTTAAAATTGAAATCCAATACTTGTACTGCATTGGAAATGCCAAGTGTATTTGTCCACTATATTTCTAAAGTCTAAAAATTTTGATATAAAGACCAATTCTGAGAGGTTATCTTAATGATAATGGTTGTGATAATGAGAATGATAATAGTAATAATGATAAAAATAACTTTCCTTTGTTGAGCATATACTATATTGCAGGCATGTAATAAGGATTTTGAGGCATTATCTCCAACACACATAGAGAGATATGCCTATCTGTAGTCTACATGCAAGAAATCTGAGGCACAAAATATATAAAAACTGCCAAAGGACTTGCAATTCTTAAGTAGAATTTGGAACTTGATCAGTTCATCTAGACATCACAATTTGTGTTTGCTCCACAAAACTAGACTCAGGGATGACTACTTGTTTTAAGTATTAGCTTGGCTTTCTAAGACAAAGAAAAGCTTTCCTATATTTATTATTCTTACACAATAATTTGAATTAAAATTAAAACAAGGAGAGGGGGAAGGAAACTCAATTAGAGAATCCTTCAGAAAAAAAATTTATCCAATATTAAAAGACTGCAACTATATGCTGCTGTGGAACTCAATAATTCTTAAAGAAGGGGAATATATTTTAGCAATAGTCATATATTCTATAAGTTAAGATTGTTTAAAGGACAAGTGTACTTTGATGTTTTTCAGTACAGCGCCATGTGAATGAACAGGACCATGTATTTTTTTCTTTCCTTCTTTATTTTTCCACTCTGTGCTGTGGTAGTGGACAAAGCACACATTGGGATCTCTGCAACCAAGACCTAGGCCCATCTCTTCTGCTTATGGCCATGTCAACTGGGGAGATAGTTCAGCAGTCTGAGATACCCTCTCATTCATAGAGTTCTGGAAGAGAGACTGGGTCCTGGGAACTTCCATGTCTGATCCGTCATTTTCTGGGGCAAAATTCATCGAGTTTAGGGGCTACTGGAGCTTCTGAATGCCTGAACATGTAAAAACAACAATTTTTCAATGAGATTAAATAGATAAAGAAGTTGCTGTTCTTAGAAAACCAGTCATATTTACATGAACAAATACATTTATAAATATGAGAAAACTCAAAGTGTTACCATGATATTATGAAATAATTTTGACTACTATGGCTAAAAACATAAAACAGTGTTTCTATCAACTGCTGAGATGGCATAAAAACAGATGATGTGGCTATATTAAAATCTGCTTACTAAGATGCTCTTGGAAATTAATTGATATGATCTTATTGCTTCCCTTTAGAAAAGTAAACTGATCTTTTAATTGGTTCTAGTGGACTAATGCACTTAATTTACCAAAATATTGTTTTTCATAGATAAATCAGCATTTGGGAAGGCTAATGCTTAAGAACCTTAATGTTGAATTTCAGTTCTGGCATTTCCATTTTACAGCATGTGATCTTTCTGAGTCTTACTCATCTGTAACATGGCCTATAAAAAGAAAATTTCTATATGGACGATTAAATGAGAAATGCATGTAAAGTGCTTTATATAGTGGAAGGGATACAGTTAAAGTTCAACAAATGTCTATTAATATTGACATTATTAAAGTTTAATAATAAGACCCCTATATTGAACACAGGCATCATTGATGTTAATTCTCCCTCTGCCTGGATATTTCACACACATAAGACATTGAACAATCTCTCTCCTCTTCTGATCAAAAGTTTGTACAGTGAAGAAATGGCTGAGAATTGTAATAATGAATTTTCTTCAGTCATAAAAATCTCTTTCAGTGATTACAAAAATATAGACTTCTATGCCCTATTTGGTCTATATAATGAAATTTTCAAGAAATTATCGTAAAAATCTGTATTTTTAATAACAGTGCTGCAATAAGGTTGGTAATTCTTACAGTAGATGGTCATTAACTTTATTTAAAATTTAAAAGCCTTGCTCTCTCCTCATCCCCATGAACAGACAATGTACTTTAAGATATTTTCAGTTGTCCTTCCTCACATGCTGACACTTATCCATATACTTTCTGTCATCAAGGTGGCTTTTGGTTAAACATGCAAGGTGTCACTTGCATCATGAGTGCCACAGAAATGACCAGAATTTGGGTCATACCAGAACTGAACCTAAGATTTTATTATTTCAGTATTTTAAACCATTGAGCTAATTAGCCACAACTTAAAGGCACAGAGATGACCACAAAGATGGAAGGAGAGAATCAAGGCTGTATTTATAGATGGTTTTTCCTTTCTCAGGGAATTTCAAAAGATGAAGCAAGATGAATGAGTCACAGAACCTAGATGACTCTGCCCTTGACAGTTTCTATTTGAGCCAAGTCTTTAAAACTAAGTGTAGAAATCAGAAAAGCAATTTTGAGCTTCAAGAACAAACAACAAACTTAATCTCTTCCCGAACTGCCTGTGACAAAGGCAATGCACTGAACCTCGAAATGCCTAAGTTAGAGGTGACTTTCCAGCCCAACTTCTCCAAAGGAAGACCAGAGATGAGAAGGTCATCCCCAGAGTAAATTAGTAACTGGGCCAGAACTATACCATGAATCTCCAGATTCCAAAACAGTTTTCTCTCACCCGCCCCCAACATCTAAGAAATATGACATCACCCTGCTCCATCCCCTTGCATCACTTCCCAAGTTTCTGCTGTTCCTTTAAGAAATGAACAGGTATTAAAAAATAGAACAACCATGCCATGACTTGCTATGATCACCAAGAACCAGGAACAAGTATCATTTTAGGCTTGAGGATTTCCTAATTTTGCAAATTCTACTTTTTGTACCTTCAGAAATTACAGTGTTCAGATTTTGTGCTTTTTTTTTTTCAGGTGTATCCAGTCAAGGAGAACAGGTTAGTGCATATTTTTATCTATCCTTCTGACCTGGGTGAGGCTTGGGTGATATTCCCTGGGGCCAAAGAGAGATTTGTCTGTGGGTAAAAGAGCAAAATCAATAAAGAAGCAGGCCAAATACAGAAATCAGTGGAAGTAATTGATTTTTTAACCCTAATTTCTCTATGAGTTAAAGACCTTGAGTACTTATTCTCAGGTTTGGCTAATAAAGTAAAATAACTGTAAATGAGAACAGGATGAATCTATGATAACACTCACACTGTATTCCTGCTTTCACTGTGAGATCTTGGGCAAGTTACTCAGGTCTTCTAAGCTGCAATTTCCTCAGCTATTAAAAAAAGGGATAATCATATTCACCTCACAGAATTGTAGTCAGATTGAAATTTAATAAACTGTGTGGAGGCATTTGGTGAACTATAAAAGGATTAGTTATTGATTAGTAATTAACAAATTCTGTAAGAGGTAGGGCAAAGGTTATTCTCTTTGTAGAAGTAAGGCCACCAAAAATAGACAAAGAAGTAGCTGACTGCTCTGTATTGAGTATACATAGACGGGTTCACTCAAATTTAAATACATTTTGGGTAAAATGTTGGAAGAGGCATACATTGTCTTCATTGTCTGGCTGATCTTTTTTCCAAATTAATCGACAAACTTGTTTCCAGATTGTTTGTTCTAACTATCAAAAGACAACATAAACAAGTGGTATTTGTCCAGCCACTTCTGCTCCTGTGTCAATTCAGAGCATTTCAACTTGGTCTTGACAATGGTTCTTGTTAGTCTTGGTGTGCCCAAGAACCCCTGACATCAAAAGTTTCCAGACATCCCTGTCTAGTACACCCACTATATTGCATAAGACTTTTTTCCCTTCCAACTTTAGAATCAGAAATTGAGATGTGTTTTAGAATCAGAAATTGGATGATGCCCTATAATTAACTCTCAACGTGTGTGTGTGCACTTGTGTATTTGACACACATGTGTGTTTGTAAGTACATCTTAAAATTGATTTCTTATTATGTTTAAACACACATAGTAACACAATCTATGTTAAATATCAAAACAGACAAACAAAGAAAGGATTCGAGATCCAGCCAACCCATTCTGTATCCCAGTAGGTAGTAAAATATGAGGCCTTTACACACAGATTGAAAAGAAATGAAATGTAATCCCAGTTTTCTCATCAGCACATAAGTCTCTTCCCTTCTTTAGGCTTTGATTTCCAGGATTCTTAATGTTTCCCAGATTTTCAGTGTTTTCTAAAGTTCTTTTAAAATCTACTATTTACTGATTCTCTTCTTTCAGATGCGCCTAAGTGTCACAGTGGGCTTCCTTTAGGGTTACTGGGATGCTTACTACATATACAGATGCCCAGCACTATGCCAGACTTACTAAATAATAATCACACCAGTGGAGGGGGTGTGTGAATCTGCATTCTAAACAGTTATTCAGTGCTGGGAAGCACTGACTTTGCGTGAATGTTTTAGGGACAATATACGTGAGTCCTAATTCAAACACTTACTGGCTGTGTGATCTGAAGGATGTCTCCTCCCCTTGTCATTGCCTTTGTTTTCACATCTCTGAAATAAACACTTAGATTCAACAATCTCTAAAACCCCATCCAACCTTAGGTATCTGAATCAGTATGAACCAAGCCTTTCTTGCCAAGGCCTCTGTCTTTTTTCCACTAAAATAGATGGAGAAGGGAGGATAACACCTTTCTGACAGCCTTGAGGCTACCATTTCTTTTTATTTTATTTTATTTTTTCCATTACTATTTAGTCCCTTTATACACTCCCCCTTCACTCCTGCAATCACAACACTGTTGTCCATGCCCATGAGTCCTTTTTTCTTTTTTTGCTCGCTTCCATTTCTTTTCCATATTGCTGGAAGGATGGTGGCAGTCCCAATGACAGGCAGAAAAAGTTGAAACTAACCTAAGGAGCATTGCTTGCTCAAGTCTGATCCTGCTAAGACAAAAGGAAGAAAGATTTCCTCTAACATTTAAATCTTTCACTTAGACCAACAAGTCTCTCTCCATTGCTGAAGCACCTGATGGTAGATTCTAGTTAACAGTCTAAAGACTTGTAAAAGAGTGCTTTTAGTACTCTTAGACTTGTGCTCTTAGTACTCTTTAGTACTCTTTAGTACTCTGAGACTTTTAGTATTTTTATTTCCCTACTAGCCATATCCTTACAGAATTGTTTAAATGAGTACTCCAGATTGGAATGAACATAAACCTCTCAAAAACAATGATTGGGAACCACTTTCTGTTACAATAATTTTGGAGGATATCTACGTTTATTTTTGTTCGTATTTTGAGGGAAAGATATAATGAATTTTACTA
The DNA here is from genome assembly GCF_987537825.1 of Furipterus horrens. NCBI lineage: Eukaryota > Metazoa > Chordata > Mammalia > Chiroptera > Furipteridae > Furipterus > Furipterus horrens. The sequence goes on along the minus strand of NW_028327180.1, from coordinate 67,383,187 downwards.
CGGTTAGAAAACAAGGTTGCGTGACTAGAGTGTGTCTTGGGCTGTTCATTTTTCCTAATTAATTTGAATTCCCCTCCTACTGATATACTGGCAAAGTACCTGAATACAATTTGAAGATGTTAACCAGCATCTGCAAGTTAACTACGGGAAGGAAAACCAAGGCCTCAGAAAGAGGACTTAAGCTGATTCTGCTTTACCAGCAGCAATAAAGGTGCGCAGTCATCATCTCAGGACCTCTGACTGCACAGTGAGCTTCCACAGCCCCAGGCTACCTCCCCCAAGGAACAGGAAGCGGTTGTGCCATGCATGTCAGCATGCTTGGAGCAGTACAATTTTCTGAACAAATAACCCACAGTTTTTACTATGCTCCCTTCTTAAACAAAGAAGCAATATAATGAAAACAGTAAAGGAAGATAACTTGTCTCCACATTTAAGAGGGATTTTGAGACACGGCGGAAGTGGAAGCAGAGAGAACAGGATTTATTACATTGACTCAGCCAAGAGCTGTTGAGGGTGGGTATAGGTAATAAATTTGGAGTTGGTGAAGGGCACTTGAGACAAAGAAATATACAAAAGGTAACATTTGCAAGGGGAAAGAGGTGGCAAAGCTTTCATCTGAGGGTGGGTGAAGGAATCTGAAGAGCGGTACTGTTATGTAAAAAGGAAAAATAAGGATGTAAAACTAGTTCAGAGGTAAAGATTAAAAGTTATATTTTGGACATGATTGAGTATTAAGTATGAATTAAATTGCTACCTAAAGTCATCCTGTACATTTCTAACAATAAGAATCAGAGTTTCATTTTCTTAAAGATTTTATATATTTATTTTTAGAGAGAGGGGAAGGGAGGGAGGAAGAGAGGGTGAGAAACATTGATGAGAGAAAGAAACATTCATTGGTTGCCCCTTGCACATGCCTGGGGGAGGGGACCAAGCCTGCAACCCAGGCATGTGTCCTGACCAGGAATCAAACCACTGACCTTTTGCTTTACAGAATGACATTCAACCAGTCAGGGCTTAGAGTTTGAAATTTTGATGAACTCAAGAAAAAAAAAAATGTCTAAGACTCATCAGCATCTCTTCTCTTCAAGAGAAAATCAAGTATATAAAATTTTCTTGAAAATGATCATAGACAATACTCAGGAAGAAAATTAAAAATATGATAAAAGAAATAGAGAAAAAAATAGGTGGAGAGCCAGAGTACTGACATATTACAGAAGTCAGGAAACAGTTCCAGAAAGGAGTAACTTATCATAAGAAAATCATGAACATTTAATAAATAGCTAACAGGTGTATCCTGACTCACTTTTTAGAGCCATTTTGTAAGAGTGGAAGGGGTATAAAAACAGGAAAAATAGAAGCCAAGTTAGGGAGGGGTTTAGAAAACTGGTGTTATTTTTAAAGGAGCTGATGTAACCACATAAGTAATAGTAAAGGGAAGAAAAAGAGGTGAAGTCCTACACCCTAGAGATGTTTGCAAATTCTCACTGGCTTTATTTGTAGAACCAAAATGCTCAACTAAAATATCAATGATCCTGATTTTTTAGTTAATTTTTGTGATCATATAAGCTCATTTTCCAGCAAAGTTCAATGAGTTTGCAGTTACCATTAGGTGATTAATCTGAGTACTAAAAGTATCCCTGTATTCCAGAATATTTTTGAAGATACATTTCTTTTTTTTAAATATGTTTTATTGATTATACAGTTATAGTTGTCCCAATTTCCCTTCCTTCTGCTCCCCTCCACCTGGTGGCCCCCTCCCTCCATTTGTCCCCCCCTTTTAGTCCATGTCCATTGGTTGTGCATATAGTTCTTCCCAACCTCTTCCTGTCTACTCCATTCCCTCCTACTATGCTTCTTAATTCCTGTACAATCTCCCTCCCTTACCCCTCCCTGCTGATCTCTCCCCAATATGTTCCCCATACCTATACTTCTTTTTCCACTCTCATTGCCTGATTAGTTTGCCTTTGTTTCAATTCCCTGGCTTCTGTTGTTGGTTCTTGTGATGCAGTTTTCATTTTAATGTTCATAGTTTTGATCCTCCTTTTTCTAAACCAGTCCCTTTAACATCTCATATAATAGTGGTTTGAATCTAATGAACTCTTTAAGTTTTATTTTGTCCTGGAAGCACTTTCTCTGTCCTTCTATTCTGAATGACAGCTTTGCTGGATAGAGTATTCGTGGTTGTAAACGGTTTTGGATTTTCATTACTTTGAATATTTCTTTCCAGTCCCTTTTTCCTTAAGAAGTCAGTTGATAGTCTAATTAGGATACTTTTGTACATAATTCTTTTCTCTCTCTTGCTGCTTTTAAGATTCTCTATCTTTAATTTTTGACAATTTGATTATAATGTGCCTTGGAGTGGTTCTCCCTGGGTCCAGTTTTTCTGGAACTCTCTGTGCTTCCTGGACCTGTAAGTCTATTTCCTTCCCAAGTTTGAGAAGTCCTGCTTTCTTATATTTTCACTTAATTTTTCAATTTCTAGTTCTTCTTCTTCATCCTCTGGCAATCCTATAATCTGTATGTTTGATCTCTTATAGCTGTCCCAGAGGTTTCTGATCCTCTTCTCACTTTCCTTGCTTTCTGTTTCCTCTTTCTGCACTGGTTGACTGTTTGTTCCTTCCCTAAGTTCCAGTTTGTTGATTTGATCTCTGGATTTTATTTCCTCACCACTTGTCTCGTATGTGTTTCTGTTCTTTTCAGTACGAGAGGCTTCCAATTCTTTCTCATCTTGCTCCAAATCTTTTAACTCTGTAAGCCACCTAATGACTATAGCTCTGAATTGAGCCTCTGATAGGTTTCTTATTTGTTCATCTGTCAGATTCTTCATCCGTTGCCTAGTGAGCTGTGTCACCAGGATTTCTATAGTTGTCTGCCTCATTTTGACAGATTTGTGTTTTGCTTTGCTTCTTGGGCAGGCTGTAGGGGGCAGAGCCCCATGTACTCGTCACAGCTCAGGGACCGACAGTGATCCGCAACCTTTTTCGCCAGGCTGTGGCGCTTTGTGTGGGGGCGGGGGTCCAAGATGGATTCCTGCCATTATTCTCTGCTGGTAGATTGGGATCCGTCCTCCCGCCCTCTGGCCCTCACCGTCCGAGGCAATGCGGGGGCTGCTTTTCCCAGCATTGGGGTTCCAAGCTGCTGGGGCTCAACTGCAGCCAGGATTGCTCTCCCTGACACTGTCCCTGGTGCTACCACGAACAGCACCACCCACTTTTGCTCTTCCTACCTGTCTGAGGAGCCCCACTGGTTTATAACTTCGTATGTTGGGCTTCCGTGTAGTTTTATTTTCTGGAATTTCTAGTTATCTTTTGTTTTGAGGTAGTTGTATTCCATTCTAGTTGTAGAGGGAGACCAAGCGTGTCAGTCTAAGCCTCCATCTTGGCCGGAAGTCCGAAGGTACATTTCTTTGAAGAACCACAAGGGGTCAGGCTGACACTAAACATTGGCACCCGAGTACCTAGACCCAGTCTCAGGAAGCTGGACAATGTAAGGAAATGAGTGGAGATTCTTGTTAAAGTGAACATCTAAAAAATAAATAAAAACAACAACAAAAAACCACAAAAGCAACAACAACAAAAATCCCTCATTTAATAGAGTAAGAAATAATGAACTCCAAAAGTTCTGAAACATGAAACAATTTATGTTGTTTGTTTTATAATTGCAATCCTCCCTCCAATACTCGAAACTTTACAAACTGTTTTCTAAGGACTTATCCTTATAAAGACCCTAGAAGACAGGCATCGCCAGCCCCCAGTTAAATATGAAGAAACTTCAACTCAGAACAGTTAAGTGTTTGCCTAAGTTAATGTAGCTAGTGAGTGGAAGAAGCAAAATTCAAATCCAGGTCAGTCTAATTCCATTTCCAGGACAATCCCCTAACATAGACCATTAGGGTGTTTTAAAGAGATTCAGGGGATTTCAGCTCTCCTGGGTCTCATGGAGAAAATTTTAAGGAGGAAAGGTAATCCTATCCACCTTGGTCCAGACCTGCTTTTGGATGTCCACTAAGAAACCAGCTGTTTGGATTTGACACCAAAATTAAAATATGAAATAGGAGAGGAAGTTTAGGCAGAGGAAAGAAATGGCATTCTTAGCCTACTTCTCCTTAACTTGTAAGAGCTGTGTTCTCTTTCTGGTCCATCTGGATGTCTGCTATTCTCCTGCTTCTCTGTTGCCTCACAGAAAGGACTTCTGACTGTCTCTGCAAAGTCATTCTTCACCTTTTCTAACCTCTGGGCTCACAGAGAGTGGCCCTTTCTGTCCCCAGTCACCATGCTAAAGTTTCTCACACTAAGAGTGAATAGGGGTCTCTAGTTATAAAAGAAAGAAGCATTTAGGCAGTAGTTGTTATTTCTCACACCCAATTGAAGAACTAAGGCCTCAGCTTTATTTAAGTCACTTTACTGAAAGGAGTCACTGTTAGATCTTATATTATCAAAGCTGGAAGCGTCTTTAGAGACCATCCAGTCTAATGGTACCGGGCATCTGTACAAGACTCCTTCCAAAATGTGGTAAGAGCTACAGTTAGAACAGGCCTACAGTAAAAGCTTATTTCTGCATGCCTAGTCCAAGACTATTTCAAATACTTTACACCAACTTTCACAACTCTTACAATGGCCACATTTGATCCTTATAACAATCCTGAGACTGAAGCATGACAACTGTTATTTAAACACTCTGGTTAAGACAAGGAGGTGCAGACAGTGAGTGGTTTGTCTGAAACGACACAACCAGCCAATGGGTAATGAATGGCAGAACAAGTTCTGAAACATGGTTCTTCATCTACTTCAGGGATTCCTGAAAGGCACGACAATTTAGAAGTATGAAATGTGTCTACATGCCAAGGAAGTTTATTTATATACCACTTGAATGATTTGGTTTTATTTGTAGAAATCTTTAGCCCTTTCTAGTTTCATGCCCAGGGGACAATGAAAGAAGAAAAGTGTGGGTAGTGGCGTGGGGTCTAGAAGTTCGCAATGTAAACACCCTCTCCATGTGCCACTTCCATATATGCTTTCTAAAGAACAAAAGAGCCTGGATCACAAGATCAGAGGGTCGGTTACCAGGGACAGGTGGCTTAAGAAGGCATCTCTTTCAAGTAAGAGACTTTCTTTCTTTTCCTCACTGACCTGACTGTAGAGAGACACATATCTCTGACTTGGATGCCCTTTCTCGGCTTCCACATTGCCTGTGTTTGGCCTATGGTAGCATCTCTCACACACTGTGCTGTAATTATCTGTGTTCTCTTCTGCTTCCCTAATGCAAATAAGGTGGTGAACTTATGCAGACAGTGTTTATAACCAATTCCTCTTTGTAGAGCCAGCACCCAGAACCATGTCTTCCCAATATTAGTTACCCATTGACTGTTGGTGGAATAAATGAAAATATCAATGGTGATTCTATGGTTTAAAGTCTGTTCTTTACTCAAGCACACAATTGTGAATGTGTACACTCATGACTTAAATACAAAATACATTAGTTTTTGCGAAAAAAAAGTATCTTATGGTTTCTATTTGGGGACCTAAAGGAAAGCTTACTATCCCAGAAGTGGTATGAAAGGATGGAGTTATTTTTAAGAGCATTGATGGGGGAGGGGGGTGCAGACTATAGGTAGGACTATAAAAAGCCTAGATATCTTCTATCCAACCAAGCCCTAAGAAGATCTCTGATAAGTACCACACTACCCAACCTCAATAGTACAAGATGTGAAATTTCAACAAAAATGTGTGTTAACAGTCTCAGGTGCCTTAAATCTGATATATATAATAATATTTTGTAAATAAACTGTATGACTTTTTTGATGAGCTTTTCCCCCATGCAAACCTTCAGAGAGTTTTATCCATATATAATGGTTTGCTAACATCTTAAAGAGCTGGTTCCTCTTACCAATGTCCACATATTTTCATAATAAGGTATTTTAATAAAGCTTACATGTCTTGACTATAAGTGTGGTCAAAGGTACATTGTGATAGCTAGTCTTAATTTCTCTCAATAAGAATGTGTTGGAAATCAACCATAGGAGATAGTTGAAAATTGTGGATCTGCGATGAGAAGGAATATGGTCAAGCATTGGTTTTAATGCTTCCTGGTTGTGTGGCATTGGGAAACTACTTAATTATCCTGAGGATTAATATTCACATCTATAAACTAATTAATATAATATTGCTCCATGTTCATCTCAAGGTTATTATGAGACTCAATTGTGTTATTCTATATGGTTTGAATATTATGAAGCAATTGATAAACATAAGGCAGTATCATTTTAATGAAACTATGAGAGGAGGAAGGTATAGTCCCTCTCTTCATGTTTTTCCCACATTTGGAAAAGTTTGGTTCTACCTATTGTGGATTGCCTGTACCCTGGAATAAAATGGCCCAAGTGTCATTTGCACACCAAATATTGATTAAGTTGACATTGAACTGAGAAGAATTTTACAACTCCGGGCTGCTTCTGAGAGCCCAGAGTGACTGAGGGTACGTATTCGTGGCACAGGTGCTGCTGCCATTCCTTCTATAGAGCCCATGACCAATCATTATTAATCATCATAGCATGTGTTCTCACCAAGGCTGGGTAAAACCTCAGTCGCTTAAACAGGGCAACTTAGGTAATGAAGTTTAAATACTATGAAAAGACTCTGAGACAGAGTAAGTTGATATGAAGGCATTAAAATGTTTGTTTTCAAGAGGATAAATGGATGTAGCCATGATGGGGAAAATTAACAAGCCATCACATACCACTTGGAAGCTCCTTGCAATGATCATCCATATCTTTATAAGAATATAGAAACAGTGTTATTAGAGTTACGTTACTACAGCAAAAAAACAGATGCCTTAATGACCAAAAACTACTCCCCAGTGGAACAATTTAGTGTTGGAGCAAACAGTCACACCTATGGCATTTGCCTTACTCCTTACATTCATAAAAAGTAAAGAACTGCCTTACATCATTAACTTATTCCTGAATACAATAACTGCAGAAGTGGGTATCCTGTGTCTCAGAGAAAAAGTCTCAGTTATATTTAATATATTCTAGATAAGCAGACAAGGAAGGCTGTTTTCTATTTCAGGAAGCTTTACATCATATATATATGCATATGATTTCATATTAATATATAAACAAATAAATATATAAATTTTATATAACTTTATATAAGTAAATATTTATAATTTATATATAACTTTATGAAAATTTATATATAACATTATATAAATAAGTATTTTATATATATATATAAGCCCTGGCTGGTTTGGCTCAGTGGATTGAGCGTCGGCCTGCGAGCTAAGTGTCGCTGGTTCGATCTTCCAGTCAGGGCACATCAGAGAAGGAAAACTCTGACTCCAAAAAACCTCCGCTGCCTTGCGGCATACCTCTTCAGGGGAAAGGCTAAGGGAGTAAACCCCGACAGAAAATCCGGAGCCGGAGTCCCTAAGGCGGTTTGACGTTGTAGTCAACACCGGCAACTCCTGCGGCGCACCTGAAGCCAAGCTGTATTGACTCCGTCTTTCCCTTGGGCCCTTCAGCTGCGAAGAGAGGGGGGGTCTGCTGCATGGGCAACAGCAGACCCTCCATATCACCCTGCCCAGGTTCTGTAGCTTCAGCTTCACTGGAAAGGACACTCCAGCGTCATCGCAAGATGTCGATTCAACACGGGAGGAGACAGATACCGTGTCACTCCCGAGTCGGACTGCACAGCCATTCTCGGCGGTGCAGATAGACTCTTAAGAAGCTACACCATCGTCTCTCGAGACGGACGGCTGCCGACGACGACGACGATATATATATATATATATATATATAAATAATTTTAAGTTTGCTGTCCAAAGCTTTTGTTGTGTGGAACAGTCCCTTGGACAGAATGCACTAACATCCATGTCACTGTGCTTACTTTGGTAGGTTACCTGTGGTGAGTTCCAGGATCCCCAGGTCTACTGCACCCGGGAATCTAATCCCCACTGTGGCTCTGATGGCCAGACATATGGCAATAAATGTGCCTTCTGTAAGGCGATGGTGTAAGTATTATACTCAGCAACCTTGCAAACACAAACTTCCAGGATAAGACAATGATAATACTTTCCTTGAGATACTCTAGAAATTTCTATTCATACCAATCCATAAGAGACTAAAGAAATAAGCTTCAGGCAAATGGACTGAAAACAAATAAAAATTTACATAATAAATTATTTGGAAACAATCTTCATTACTTTGTGATTATTAAATCTTAGGAAAATTTTTTTAATTGCACATCTTTAACAATTTTGATACATTTTCTTATTTTTTCCATTTATTTTTAACTAAAGTTTTAATAACTTTTACCTATTTATATATTGTTATTGTTATCATTAATTTTAGAGACAATGAAGAAATCTGTAAGCAATATAGTTAAGTTCAAAAATTCACCAAAATTAGAAACATGAAAAACGTGAGAAAGCTTATTATCAATAAAAATACTATTTTATTCACATTATTTTCAAACATTTTATTTTATACTACATTTTATGTTGCTAAGGCACCAATTTTCATGAATTCCTCTCTTTTAGTCTGATGAAAAGAGCCTTTCAACAAAGAATAGAGGAGAGGATCATCCTTTATTATCCAGACTATTCAAACTTTACAGACAGTATACTAAGAAGATTCAATCAAGGGCCTATATTTGATAAATTTATGTATTAATAAGGAACAGAATGGGTGCTATAGATTTTAGTCAGTAGACTGTGAGCTTCCTTATGGGACATAGTTTATAATTAATAAAAATCCTTTCAATCAATCAATCTCTTAGTCTGATTGCTCTAAACTCAAGGAAATGATGACCCTCTTTAAATGTAACCTCGCTTATTTACCCTTGGTAACCTTTTCTTATATCAGAGATTCTTCTATGAATGTCTTAATTTCTCTCAACTTTGATGTAACATTTCTAAGCACAGGGATAATGTAACTTTTTAGCAATAATAACTGGGCTAAGCAAATAGAATTTAATGAATAAATATTGAATCAATATATAATAAACATGTTTCTGCATTTATATATAACATATCTGACTGATTAATACCAAACTTTTTCCAGGATAAGGGCAGTAGGGGTAAACTGAGATTTGATATGATGAACACACGCTTCTAAGAAAGCTTAAATACATGATCTTCTATAAAATGCCGAATGTCTAAATATTTGGTTTAACTTCTTACATAGTCTATCAGGCCAGGACTGTGACACTACAGTCTCTTTGCCATTATTTCTTTTGTCACTTTTACCTTTTCCAGTTGTATATATGTTTACTCCCAGAGAAGAAATAATTAAAATCAGAAGGTCTAAACCTTATTAAATTTGTTCATTTAAGATTCATGATTTCTGTAATTAGGACAGATGTCACCTCTGAATGAATTTAATTAACTTCTTCCAGATCATTGACATGGATACCTGTAGATTCAAACGATTGCGTAGATGATGACATAGCTAAACCCTTGTCCAACCTCTGCGATGACTACTAATGATACTGTACTGAGCATATTTTGTCTTTTTCTTTTATAGGAAAAGTGGTGGGAAGATCAGCCTAAAGCATTTTGGAACATGCTGAATGAGAGCCAGTGTTTTGTGCTGATTTACCAGCTCTCTCATTCTTCTTTGCTTGCTTTTGCTGTATTCTTTCTCTAGCGCATCCCTTAAATTTATAAAAAACATACCTTCTCCTCTACCTGGGTCTTGTGGAGTTCAATATGTATCTATTCCCTTGATTTGCTTAACAATAAAATAAATTCTGCATAAGCCTGGCCTGTGTTTTTACTTTGAGATCAAGAAAGAATACAGATACAATATGGGATAATTGACCCAATATCAACCTGGATAAACAGACCTGTTTTCTGATCTAAATCAAACATGAAGTCACTGTGGGATCTTTGGAAAATCCTTTCTCCTCTCCTATTCTTGGAATTTCCATGTGGATAATGAAGAATTTTTTATTATAATATCTATTATTTAAGGCTTAGGTGAGGTAATATTGGTTCTTCTCAATTTGGGGGAAAATATTTTATGTAAAAATAAAACATTTATCCACTTTGGACCACGGTTTTACATATCTATGAAATGATGGATTTAGACTATATACTATGTGAACATATACATTATTTGTTTTCTCAGCAACATCATAGGGTCTAGCAGAAAGAAGTGAATAAATATTCAATTAATAGTGAATATCTAATCAATAGTGAATGGAGGCTAAGTCTGTAAAAGTGTGTACATTTAAAGAAAACTGCCAATTGATCTTAATCATGAAATGAGAGAAGTAGATAAAACAAGGAATCTTAAAGCTCAGAGAAAGTTTAATTAGTTACTGCCAAAGAAAAATGCTCCATCCAGGTAGTAGAAGAATCAAGTTCTCAACACACAGTATCCATGTAGCTGGCTCAATGGTATGAAGACAAGTCATATATATAAATACCTTATTCTAAGTAATCCAGATGGAAGTCTGGAAAGAAGTCTTCCTTTGAGTACGTTCATGGTGTAGAGTATGTATTTACAAATAACATGTTCCAAGGTGAATTCACACAGGACATTTCTAGGTCCATTTTACTAGGTAATTACAGAGCAAGGCTGCTCTGAGAGATCACCCAGAGACTGCTGTGGGATCAGGCAAGGAGTTTACTGAGGGAAAAAGGGGAAGGAGGTGGTGGGTAGAGGCAACTCTAAGATCAACTCAAGGGCCTGTAGGAGCAACGGAATGGGGACTCTTGGTCCTCTATGTGGGCCTGCAGGAGTCCCACCTGCATTTCTGCAGGGGTGCTTTTAAAACTTACCAACTGCACATTTCAGTGAAGGTGAGTTTGCTTATTAACATATTCATTAGGTTATTTGCATCTCATTGCTCCCCTCACCCCCAACCAGGTTAGTTAATATAACCTGCTGGTCCAGGCAAGGTCCATTAACATATCCAAAGTTGAGGTGTGCATTCTAGCTGCCTCCATGTTCTGACAATAACTATTAACGAACATTGACAAGGCACCTACTCCATGGCAAGCTCTGTTCTAGGTGTCTGGTTGCAGTTATGCATGAGGAAGAAAAGAGTTTAAAAAACTTTATCTTAATAGAGTTTACATACCAGCAGGAAGAAATAGACAAAAGCAATAAACAAGTACATGACATAGCAATGTTTGGGGAAGATGATGGCCAATTGTAGTACTAAGTTGGGTAGTTAGAAGGGTTCTTATTGGGAAGATGTAGAAATAAAGGAATTGATTAAGCCAATATTCTGGGGAAGAGCAAAAATTAAAGCTAGAAGACAGCTTTTCAATTTGGAGCATTCCTCTTTGTTTAAGGTTCAGCATGGAAGCAATGTGACTGAAGAGATGTTAGTGAGAGGGGCAAATAATAGGTGATAAGTTCAGAGAAGAATTAATTCAAACCGTTGAAGTCTTTGTAGGCATAGGTAAAATTTTTGCTTCTGTTCTAATGAATCAAATGTGTTCATTATAAATACTAAAATCTCATTTCTGCTTTAAAAATCTATCTGCTTTAAAAAATGTATCTTCTGTTTATTTAACATTTTTAAAAATTTCTCATCAAGTGTTTTTCTGTTCTTTTTATTTGTACAGTACTCCCCTCTTATCTGCAGGGGATACACTTCAAGACCCCCAATTGATGCTTAAAACCACAGAGGGTACTATATATATATATACATATACACATATATATATTCTATATATACTATGCTTTTTTCTATACAAGATATCTATGATAAAGTTTAAATCACTCTTGCATTTTGGGGCCATTATGAAGTAAAATAAGGGTTGCTTGCACACAAGCAACTGTTGAGATACCCTAACAGTTGATCTGATAAGAGACGGCTACTTACTGACTAATGGGCGGGAAGCATATACAGTGTGGACACACTGGACTCAGGGATGGTTCACGTACCATGGGAGGGAGTAGAATAGCATGAGATTTCATCACACTACTCAGAAGAGTGAGGAATATAAAACTTAGAGACCATTTATTTCTGGAATTTTCCATTTAATATTTTTGGACTACAGGTGAGCATGGCCAAGTGGATTGAGCGTCTGCCTAGGATACAATATTTTTGGACTACAATAACTGACATGACAAAAAGCAAAATTGTGAATAAAGGGGAACCACTGAATACTAAATTTCCTGCTTATTAGAGAAATTAAGCCCTTTTTACCTATTTAGTTTCTACCTGGAGGAAAATGCATAGTTTGATAAGTGAGCCATAACCCATCTTTAAAAGTATTGCCCCCCCTACGTGGCCTCCTCCTCTTCTCTCCTGTGGGAACCATCACCTCCAGCCAGACCAGGTTCCTGTGGGCCATTCACACAGAAAGTGCATTCCCATCTTTGCCTTAGGCTGCTTGCAAAGCCTCTGTGCCACCTACAGCCACTCTGTCTATCCTTTCTTTCTCCTACTAATCTCTCACCCACATCTTAAGATGACCATTTATTCCATGGCTCATATCAGGTGTTCTCACTGAGCAAATGATCAAAACACTGTCTCATCTAGTTCTGAGTTATTCTTTGTGGATGAAAGGGAAGCATATAAATGATAGACCAAGAAGACCAGAAATCTTATATTTCTTCAAAAGAATAGGAAAGTCATATATAAAAAAATTAACAGTCAAAATATACAAGTTTTGGTTCAGAGATGTATATCTTGTCACACCTCAGTGAAAACACACTTAAGATTTATGCATATCCCAGTTTGCAAACTTGACATAAAAAATAAAGAATGTAAACATATAGTGTAGTCTTAAATATAATATACACAGTGAAGTGTTTAGAGAAAGGGGTACTGATGTCTATAATTTACTTTAAATTTCATCAGAGATGGATTAATGGGTAGACAAATAGAAACATAAAAAAATACAGTAAAATATTAATGGTATAATCTAGATGGTGGGTTTATAGGGGTTCACTATAAAATTATTTTCGCATTGCTAGATGTTTAAAGTTTTACATTAAAATTTTTTATGGTTAAAAAAGCACAGACTCAACCAAGAGGAGCAGATATTCATAATTTTATTTTTGTTCCTTGTTATTGTAAAATCTAGGACAGAACGTACAGTTTCAAGTACAATTTGTACTCTTCCCTTCAAAGCAAAAAAAAAAAAAAAAAATGTATTGCACCTGAACACCCATATCTATCATTATGCCTTCAGATAACAATAGGAACACTGTCAAAATGGTATCATGCCAAAGTTATAACCATAAATTATCTTCATGTGTTTTTCTTTCTAAACCAACTGTTGCTAAGTCACATCTTTCTCAGCTGTTCTTTTTTGTTTGTTTGTTTGTTTGTTTTTTGAAGCTAAATTCATTGCAAAAATGATGTGGTATATCAATAATTATGGAGTGAGGGGGGCTTGCTTGGGAGCTTTTGTAAAGGTTTCTCAAAGTGGCATTCACAGGCATATGCCCCACACAAACACACTGCTCAATGAACAAGGGAACAGCAGGAAAAAAGGTCAAAGAAAATAGTAACTAAGATAAAAACTGAAATGAGCCACCATTTATAAGTTTAGCCAATCTATTTACTGAGCACTTTCCATGTTTCCTGTGATAAGCACACAAACATGATCACATTTAAATTTAGTAATAGCTGTGAAGTTGTAGCCCCCTTTCATAAAAGAGGGACCTGAAGTAGAGACTCATCTATGATCTTACAGCCAGTGAGTTGCAGAGTCTGGGTTTACTCAAGAGTGTTTAATTAATTCAAAATTTCTAAACTTTTTATCACATAATCATAGTAATTTGAATAATTTGGATAAGTGTTGAGTTGGAAGGATTAAACCTATATATTTAAATACATGAGAAATAGAGGATACCAGACTTCCAGCCAACATGGAGGGCTAGACTGACACATTCCATCTCCCTCCACAACAGAGAAGGAATACAACTACCACAAAACCAGAAATAACCAGAAGTTCCAGAACATAAAGCTACATGGAAGTCTAGCATATGAAGTTATAAAGAAGTGGTGTTCATCCGGTTGGGTAGGAGGGGCGAAGCCAGGGTAAAGAGGTCAAGCTGTGCTGCTGGCAGCAGCTGTGGTGGGACAGCGGTAAGCACAGACACCCATATTTAAGGGGAGGTGAGAAGTGACTAGGGAGCACTCCTGGCTGCAGACCAAACCTGTCAGCTCACGATTGCAATGCTGAGGAAGGTAGACCCTCATTGCCTCGGACTGTGAGGGCTGGAGGGCATGGGAACAAAGGAGGAAGCTCCTGATCTCTCAGCACAGAGTGAACGGAAGGAATCCATCTTGGACCACTGCCCCCACAGAAAGTGCCACAGTGTGGTGAGAAGGGTTGCCAGGTAGTGACAAGTGCACGGGGCTCAGCTCTCTATAGTATAGGAGGTGTGACAGCCCTGCCCAGGAAGCAAAGGTAAACACAAAACGATCAGGATGGCTCAGATCATAATAGAGATCCTAGTGACGCAGCTGACCAGCCAGCAAATATCTAATCTAATGGCTCAGCAGATAGAAAATCTTTCTGAGGCACAATTCAGAGCTTTGGTTATACAAATGCTTACAGACCCAACAGCAGATCTTAAAAAAGACCGGGAAGGAATGAGGGCTAGTCCTTCTGAAATGAATGAAAATACATACGAAGCTAGTGGTGAGGGAAAGAAAACCAGAAAACAAATCAACAAATTGGAACATAGCAAAAAAACAAATAGTCAACCAGTGCAGAAAAAGAAAACAAAAAGTGAGGAAAATGAGGAGACACTCAGAAATCTATGGAACAGCTATAAGTGGGCCAACATCCAAATCATAAGGTTGCCAGAAGGTGAAGAAGAAGAACTAGATATTGAAAAATTATGTGAAAAAATAATGAAGCAGAATTTTCCTAACTTGGGGAAGGAAATAGACTTACAGGTCCAGGAAACACAGAGAGTTCCAGAAAAACTGGACTCAGAGAGAACCACTCCAAGACACATTATCATCAAAATGTCAATAATTAAAGATAAAGAGAGAATCTTAAAAACAGCAAGAGAGAAGAAAAGAATTATGTACAAAGGGGTCCCAATTAGACAATCAGCTGATTTCTCAAAGGAGACCCTGCAGGCAAGAAGGGACTGGTAAGAAATATTCAAAGTAATGAAAATCCAAAACCTACAACCACAAATACTCTATCCAGCGAAGCTGTCATTCAGAATAGAAGGGCAGAGAAAGTGCTTCCAGGAAAAAGTAAAACTGAAGGAGTTCATCAGATCCAAACCACTGTTATATGAGATGTTAAAGGGACTTGCTAGAATAAGGAAAATCAAAACTACGAACACTAAAATGAAAACTGTATCACAACAACCAACAACAGAAGCTAGAAAACCGAAACAAAGGCAAACTAAGTAGGCAACGAGAGTGGGAAAAGAATTATAGGTATGGGGAACATTTTGGGTGGAGGTCAGGAGGGAAGAAGGAAAGGGAGGGAGATGGTACAGGAATTAAGAAGCATAGCAGGAGGGAGTGGAATAGATAGGAAGATATTGAGAAGAACTATATGCACAACCAATGAACATGGACTAAGGGGAGGGAACAACTGAAGGGATGGGGGGGGTCACTGGGTGGAGGGGAATAAAGGAAAAAGAAATTGGGACAACTGTAACAGCATAATTAATAAAGCATATTTAAAAAAAGAAATAGAAGTATTCATAATTCAATGATGCTTAGGCAAATATATAATAAAGGTGACATGTACCCATCATAATTGTTAACATATGAACAATTATGTTAACTTCACGATGGGGCAACAGCTTTAGCCTGAGAAGGCCTGGTTCAAAGGGGCAATTAACTCTGAACTAGGTATTTAATGAAATGTTCTCTGTCTTTCTCTGACTTTCTTTTTGTCTTCTCCAGAGCTGGTACCTGTGACTTCACAGAGTTTGGTTTATTTCAGCTCTGTAGTTTGAGTCCAGAGAAAATAAGTACAATAGATTTCTCCTACTTTTGTTTGAAAAAATTTAGACCTAACTTAATAAGAGAAGGGTATCATTGAATGGCTCACTTTAGCTCCCTACAATTGCCCTTCAGGTTGATAAGGTGTGTATACTAAAAGAATGCATATAATAAAGTACACCTCCCTAAGTTCTGGTATATTGTGTTTCCATTTTCATTTGTCTCAAGTTGTTTGTTGTTGTTATTATTGTTGTTTTAGAGAGAGAGGGAAAGGACGTGAGAAGCAGAGGAAGAGAAATACCAATGTGAGAGAAACATTGATCAGTTGCCTCTCCTATGTGCCCTGACCAGGGACTGAACCCACAACCTTAGGCGCATGCTCTGACCAGGAATTGAACTAGTGAACATTTGCTTTGAGGGACGATTCCCAACCAACTGAGCCTCACTGGTCAAAGCTCAAGTTGTTTTTTAATTTCCTTTTTGATTTCCTCCTTTGGTCCATTTGTTTTGGGGGGAATATGTTGTTTAATTTCTATATATTTAGATGTTTTCTAGTTTTCCTCCTATTATTAATTTCCAGTTCCATACCACTGTGATCAGAAAAGATTCTTGAAATGATAATTTTCTTAAATTTGTTAAGAACTTGTTTTGTGGTCTAACACATGATCTATTCAAGAGAATATTCAGTGTGCATTTGAGAAGAATGTGTGTCCTATGCTGTCAGATAAAATGTTTTGTTCCTTCTAGTCCATCTGTCAGGACCATCTGGCCTAAAATACAGTTCAAATCCAATGTTTTCTTGTTGAATTTCTGTCTGGATGATCTATCCATTGTTGAAAGTAGGATATAGGGTCCCCTATTACTATTGTATTGTGGTCTATTTCTCCCTAAAATGTTATTAATATTTGCTTTATATATTCAGATGATTCAACACTAGGTGCATATACAAGGTGAAGCAAAAGTAGGTTTAAAGTTTTGAGTATGCAAAACACAGGGTTTATTCTTATATTATTTATTAATTATTATATTATTTTCCATATGAGCAACTGTAAACCAACTTCTGCCTCACTCTGTACATTTATAATATATATCCTTTTTGATGAATTAACTCCTTTAGTATTATATAGTGACCTTCTTTGTCTCTTGTTAAAGCCTTGATGAAAGGAATTACATGTAACTATATCCTGTGTTCCTGAGGTCGAAGAATTAATATTGTTAAAATGTCCAGACTACCCAAACTGTCCTATAGATTCAGTGCAAAACTATCAAAATTCCAATATCATTTTCCACAGAAATAGAAAAAAAAGTCCTAAAATTTATATGAAACCAAAAACAATCTTTAATAGCTAAGACAATCTTGAGAAAGAACAAAGCTGGTTGTGTCACATTATCTTATTTCAAATTATATTATAAAGTTATAATAATCAAAGTAGTATGGTATTGACATAGAAATGGACACATAGACCAATGGAACAGAAAAAAGAACCCCAAAATAAACTTATACATATATGGTTAACTAATCTTCTACAAAAGCACCAAGAATACACAATGGGAAAGATCGGTCTCTTCAATAAATGGTATTGGGAAAACTGGATCGCCATATGCAAAAGACTATACTATATCATACAAAAAAGATCACCCTGAAATGGATTAAAACGCCAAACATAAAACCTGAAGTTGTAAAACTTCTAGAAGAAAACATAGGGGAAAAGCTCATTGACATTGACCTTGGAAAAGATTTTTGACACCAAAAGCATAAACAACAAAAGTAAAACTAAACAAGTAGAACTGCTTCACACTAAAAAGCTTCTGCATGGCAAAATAAATAACCAACAAAATTAAAAAGCAACCTATGGACTGGGAGAAAGTATTTGTAAAACGTGTATTTATCACAGGGTTAATATCCAAAATATATAAACAGCTTATACAACTAAAAAAATTTTTTTGATTAAAAAATGGGTAGAGGAACTGAATAGACAGACATTTTCCCAAAGAAGACATACAAATGACCAACAAGTACATAAAAGGTGCTCAACATCTCTAACCATCAGGAAAAGGAAACTCAAAATCACAGTATTATCTCACACTTATTAAAATGGTTATTATTAAAAATTCAAAAGGTAACAAGTATTAATAAAAATGTGAAGAAAAGAGAACCCTTGTACACTGTGGGACTGTAAATTAAGATAGCCTTTATGGAAAACCATATGGAAATTCTCCAGAAAATTAAAAATAGTAATACTGTATAGTCCAGCAATCCCACTTTGGGTATGTATCTGAAGGAAATAGAACCTGGATTTCAAAGAGATAGCTGTGCTCCCATGTTCATTGTAGCATTACTCATAGTAGCTAAAATATGGAAACAACTTAAATGTTCATTGACAGATGAATAAAAATATTTTGATATATACTATTAAGAAATAAACTGAGACACATTAAAATTTACAAGAGTTTATTTGGGGGAAACATGTATTCAAATCATCCAACTCTGAATGGAAGGTGGTTAGGAGTACCAACTGAAGTTTAGGAAAAGGCTTTTATAAATAATACATGGGCGACTTCTGGCCAAGATGGAGGCGTAAGCAGACACACTGCATCTCCCTCCACAACTAAGAAGGAATACAACTACCTCAAAACTGAAGACAAGCAGAAGTTTTAGAAAATCGAGCTGCATGGAAGTCCAACAAAGATATAAAGAAGAAATACTCATCCAGACAGGAAGGAGGGGTGGAGAGGCTGCGATGTGGTGGTGGCAGCAGCTTTAGCAGCAGCAAGCTGGCAGGAAGTGCAGTAACATGTTTTTTAAAGTAGGGAGGGACACCTGGGAGCTCTCCCAGAACCAGACCAGATCGCACAGCTCATGGTTCCAGCGCTGGGGAAAATAAAACCTCATTGCTTCTGACTGTGCAGACCAGTGGGGGCTGGGGTGGAGGAAGAAACTGCCAGTGTCTCAGTAGAGTCCACTTTTTTAAAGGGCCCCTCCAGTCCTAGAACATCTGCAGACACACCCACTCTGGGAACAATAGCCAGGGCAACAACTAGAGAGGTACCAGTCCCATACGGAAGTGGGAGAAGTGCCTGGAAAAGGGGTGAGTGCCGAGAAAGCGGCATTGTTTCCTCTCATATCCCTACCCACATACAGCACCAAAATGTGGTGAAATGGGTCACCCATACTGATGCATAACTAAGGCTCCACCCCTTACAACATAACAGGAGCAACAGCTCTACCTAAGAGGCAAACAAACACAGAAGCCTGGCAAGATGAGGAGACAGAAAAGTATGGCCCAAAAGAGGGAATGGATCAAGGTTCCAGTGCGAGAACTAAGCGAGTAGGAGATAGCCAACCTAATAGATGAGGACATAGCCAACTTAACAGATATAGAGTTCCAAACACTGGTGATAAAGATGCTCACAGTCTTGACAGATATGCTTAAGTACAACAAATACATAAAGGAAGAAGTGAAGGCTATGCTAAATGAAACGAAGGAAAAGTCACACAAAACCAATGGTAAAGAGAAGGAAACCAGGGTTCAAATTAATGATTGGGAACATAAGGAAGAAAAAATCAGTCAACCAGTACAGAATGAGGAAACAAGAATTGAGAAAGATGAGGAGAGGCTTAGAAACCTCTGGAACAACTTTAAAGATACCAACATCTGAACCATAGGGGTGCCAGAAGGAGAAGAGGAAGAGCAAGAGCAAGAAATGGAAAGCTTATGTGAAAAAATAATGAAGGAAAACTTCCCAAATTTGGTGAAGAAGACAGATATACAAGTCCAGGAAGCACAGAGAGTCTCAACAAGCTAGACCCAAGGAGGACCACACCAAGACACATCATAATTAAAATGCCAAAGGTGAAAGATAAAGAGAGAATCTTAAAAACAGCAAAAGAAAAGCAGAGAGTTACTTACAAAGGGGTGCCTATAAGACTATCAGCTGATTTCTCAAAAAAAAAAAAAAACTTCACAGGCAAGAAGGGACTGGTAAGAAGTATTCAAGGTGATGAAAAGCAAGGACCTACAATCAGGATTACTCTATCCAGCAAAGCTATCATTTGGAATGGAAGGGCAGATGAAGTGCTTCCCAGACAAGATAAAGCTAAAGGAGTTCATCATCACCAAGCCATTATTATAGGAAATGTCAAAGGGACTTACTTAAGAAAAAGAAGATCAAAGCCCTGGCTGCTGTGGCTCAGTGGATTGAGTGTCGGCCTGCAAGCCAAGTGTCACTGGTTCGATTCCTGGTCAGGGCACATTACTAGGTTGCACGTCAGGTCCTCAGTTGGGGGCACAAGTGAGAGGCAACCACACAGTGATGTATCTCTCCCTCTCTTTCTCCTTTCCCTTCTCTCTAAAAAATAAATAAATAAACAAATAAATAAATTATTTTTTAAAAAGAAAAAGATCAAAATTATGAACATTAAAATGACAACAAACTCACAACTATCAACAACTGATTCTAATAAATAAAAAACAGAATCCAACTAAGCAAACCAGAAATTTAATAAAAACAAAGGGTACATGGGGGAAAAAGCAAAAATAACATTATTTTATTGCTTAAGTGGTTGTCTTACTTGGGGAAGCCTAGTTGGCTGTTAATTATTAGGTTTCTTATGTTTTCTTTTCTTGGATTTGGGTACATTGACTCTGGCTTAGTCTTGGGTTTGCTTACTACGTAGGTTATGAAGGCAATAAAGTCACCTCAGTCTAATGGCTTCCTTATTGAATTACTTTAAATATATATATAATTGACTACTATTCATCTATAAAAAGAAGGAAATCTGGCTATTTGTGACAACACAGCTGAATCTAAAAGACATGATGCTAAATGTTATAGCCAGACAAAAAAAGGCACTTATACGATCTCACTTATGTGTGAAATGTAAAAAAGTTGAACTCATAGAACCAAGAGCAGAATGTCAGTTGCCGTGAGCTAGTTGTGGGGAGGGGATATTGGGGGAGGTGAGAGGATGTTGGTCAAAGGGTACAGACTTCAACTTTAGGGTTATAATTATAAGATAAATACATTTTGGAGACTATGGTGACTATAGTTAATAACACAGTGTTGAAAAAGTGTAAGAAGAAGTATGTAAGATCATCTGCTGAGAAAGGGAAGCAGTGGTGGGAGAGGGGACCACACAAGTCTCAGGTCAGAGCCACTATGCCACTTAACCTGAACTATCACTTTTCATATGAATAGTTGGACTTACCAATACAGCCCTCAAGTTCTCATCATGCATAACACTGCTCACCCAATAAAACTGAACTCATTTTTGTGGTAGTAATTTTGTTAAATGCGCAATGCTTTCAAAACAGTTTTATAGACTTCCGCAGACACCATAAAATACTTTCTTACTTTCTTACTCATGATTTCAAGAGGAACTGAGTCCCTCCTACAGGCATCATAACTAATTATAGGTTCATTTTGGGGACTTACTGAAAACTTTCATCCACTTTTATGTAAGTGAAACCAGAAGAATCTCATGAACACATCACTGCATGTGATAGCATTCCCAACCTCTCTAAGGACACCAAGCTTTTTTGTTCTCCAAATCCTAGAATTTGGGAAGAGCATTGCTTCTCCTTTCTCATAAGCTCTTCATATGCCTGATTTGAAGGATACTTGTACCATGCTGTCTAGCGGAGTAGGGTGATACTGCAGAAACACATAGAGAAGGAAGAAATGTATAGATTAGTAGGCTAATAAACAAAAAGATGGCAAAGGGAAGAATCATTCTTTTTCATGGACCTCCTTGTTTGCTTCTTTAGCTCTAAGGTCACCTCCTCAGCAGGGGCCTTGGTAACCTTTGTCCTCATCGTCAACCTTATCTATAGCAGAAATCACTCTGTCTGTGCTCTTGGTACATCTGTACATTGAACAGTCTGTCGGTCTATTTTCTCCAGGGCTGCTGAGTCCTTGGAAGGATATTGGTTTGGAGTTAGACATATGTCTTTGGTTTGGGTCTTATGAGCAATTTTAGATTAAATCATACATGTTAAGCCTTAATAGTGTCACATGTGCTATAATGGTAGGACTTCACAGGTGTAATTTAAGGAAAAATGAATAAATATAATGTGTTTAAATTTCTGTGCATACTGTGATGTGCCGTGCCTTGCACCTATAAGGAAATATGCTTTTAATAATAATACTTTGTAAGGAAAATACCTTCCAGTTCTAGGGAAACAGCTCTGAAATGCCCTCAGTAGCTTTACTAAGAATGAACTAGAGCTTCTAACTATTTTTAGTTTTGTATTTAGTTTCTGGCATAATTTATCTTTTTGAAATTAATAGACTTTATTTTTAGAGCACTTTTATGTTTATAGCAAAATTGAGCAGTATATACAGAAAGGTCCTAAATATACCCACCATCAACATCCCCTACCAGACAGGTGCATTTGTTAAAACTAAAGAATCAACATTGACACATCATTATTAACCCAAGTCCATAGTTTAATACAGGGTTGACCCTTTGTGTTGTACATTCTCTGGGTTCTAACAACATGTATCCTCTATAATATTATCACACAGAATATTTTCACAGCCCTAGAAATCACCTGTGTTCTGCCCATTCATTCCTCTCTCCCCTTGAACTTTTAACAATCCCTGATCTTTTTACTGTCATTATCATTTTTTCTTTTCCAGTATGTCACTTAATTGGAATCATACAGTGTGTCGCTTTTTATGGCTCCTGGATTCCAATTCCAATGTGAGAGGGGGAATTTCCTCCATACTGCCAAGCAACTAACACCAGCTGGGTGCCCTAAAATGCAGCTCAATTATGACACTATCTACCTGGAGGTAGAATCTGATTCCACAGCTTAAGGGTTCAGTCATATAATACCGGTTTCTACCCCCCATTTCAGATGCCAGTCCCAAGTCCAGGTTGTTACCTGTGCTTCTGACCACTGACTGTAGATCAGGGATCCCCATGATTTCTTCTTCAGGTGTTATTAATTTGCAAGAGTGACTTAGAGAAACATTTTACTTACTAGACTACCAGTTTATTATAAAAGGAACAGCCAGAGAAAAAGGATGCATAAGACAGGGCAGGTAGGGAAAGTGCAGAGCTCCCTTGTCCTCTCCAGGGGCACCCCACTCCCCAAATCTCCACATGGTCACCAATTCAGAAGCTCTGTGAACCCCAGCCTTTGGGATTTTTATGGAGACTTCATTACATAAGGATGATTGATAAAATCATTGACCATTGGTGATTGATTCAACCTCCATCCCCTCTTCCTTCACCAGGAAAGTACCTATCACGTGGTTGGTTCCTCTGGCAGCCAGCCCCCATCCTTAGGTATTTTCCACCAGCCACCTAATTGACATAATAAAAGACTTTTATTAAGGGTCTTGGGGTGGTGAGACAAAAACCATGAGTAAAGACCAAATGCATAGGAGAATAAATCACAATATAGCAGTAATCTTAACAGATTAGATTGAGACTTCTTTCAAGTAAAAAGGTGCATTTATATTTCTTCCTTGTCAGCATTTGCTGTTGTCAATGCTTTAGATTTTAGTCATTCTAATAAGTGTGTAGTGATACTTCATTGTTTTAATTTGCAATTCTGTAAGGATTTTTTATGTTGAGCATTTTTTCATGTGTTTATTTATTTTCTGTATATCTTCTTTGGTGAAGCAAAAGTTAAGACCTTTTTCCCATTTTTAAATTGAGTCCTTCATTTCTTACTGTTAAAATTAAGGCTTGTATATTTGGATGACAGTTTTTTGTCATATAAGTCTTTGGCAAATATTTTCTTTCATTCAGCAACTCACCTTCTCATTCGCTTGACAGTTTTCTTCTGCAGACTAGAAATTTTAAATTTTAATGAAGTCCAACTTATCAATTTTTCTCTTTTATACAGGATGCCATGGTGGTATGTCTAAAAAAGTCATCACCAAAACTAAGGTTATCTACATTTTCTTCCATGTTATCTCCTAGCAGTTTTATAGTTTTACATTTTACATTTAGGTCTATGATCCGTTTTAAGTGAGTTTTTGTAAAGGATATAAAGGTCTGTGTCTTGTTTATTTCTTTGCATGTAGAACTATGGTTGATCCAGTATTTTACTCAAAAGACTACTTTTTCCACTGAATTGCCTCTCCTCCTTTGTCAAAGATTAGTTTGACATACTTATGTGTGGAATTTCTATTCCACTGATCTAGTTGCCTGTCCCTTTGCCAACATCGCACTGCCTTAATGACTGTGCTCTCACAGTCACTATTGATTCAAGTAGTGTCAGTCTTCCAACTTGGTTCTTCTCTTTCAACATGGTGCTGTCTAACTACTTCTAATGTTTTTTTATGTCCATGCTTCCTTTAGAACTAAAAAAATAATTATGAAGGGATATTAGCTTCTAGTAAATAAGAGTGGTGACATGGACAACGGGGAGGGATATGATTGCGGGAGAAGGGGTGGGTTGGGTGGGGGGGCAATGGGGGAAAAATGGGACAACTGTAACTGAAAAACCAAAAAAAAAAAAAAAAAAAAGAGTGGTGAGCAGGTGTGTATTTATTGATTTCTGTACTTTACTATTTATCTGACATACTTCAGTATTTTAAAATATTAACAAATAGTAGTTATAAAGTATTTAAATTTGATGAAAACCATAAACCTATACATACATATATAGGTATGAATATATGGGTATATGTATATGTGTGTGTGTGTATAAAATCTGTTTATCTGTTTCCTGTTTCCAAGTAATTTATCTGCATCCAAAGACAGAGATAAACAAATATGTGTAGAAATAGAAAAATATCCAGTGTTCAAAAAAGGTAAAATTTATTTTCATTTTTTCAAAGTAACAAAAAAATGACCCTAAATCTGGAAACACATTAATAATTTAAACAGATCCAGAAATGACACAGATGATATAATTGATAGTTGAGGCTATCAGTAAGTTATTTTCAAGAAAATAAAGGAAAGATAAAGCATGTTAAGAAAAATATGTATCTTTCATCTAATTATCTTTATATCTGTAAAACAAAACGAGAAGTAAAATATACCATATAGTATTAACAGCAGTTTAGCAATTGAGAAAGAAAAGACAAGTAAACTTTAAGACAGCATTAAAAATTAACAAAAATAAAAGTGAGGGGAAAAGAAAACACCTGAAAAGAAATATTGGAGAGAGCATCAGTAAATTGTAGGACAGCTTCACGCAGCTTGGGGGAAGGATAATGAGGGAATTAAAAATATTTGAAGTAATAATAGTTATGAAATTTCTAAATTTGATAAAAACAATAAACCAATAAATACATCCAGGGATCTTGATGGACCTAAGTACAAAAATACGACCATCCTTAACATAGCCTGTAAAATCTTTTATCTTAAGGCTTTTCTCTGCATTTGAGTCTAACCATTACTCTCATTTCTCATAATACGGTTTAGTTCTTATTTGTTTTCCTTCTTCCATATTATTCCTTATTCTTGGAATGCTGGTTGTTACCAAGGTGCCTCTGACTTTCTAGGACTCTGAGGGTCAGATTCTCCACTGTGCCTGGTCACAACCACCTCCTCTCTGCTGTTCCTTCACTCAGATAAATGAGCCCTCCTCACCGCTCCCCTTAGGTACACACACATTTCTCCATTAGCCTGTGAACTTCTCTCACTCAGCTTTAAATTTTGAGGACCTAATTAAGTTCTTGAATCAGTAGCTCCCACCCAACACATGTTTGAGAAAAGAATGAAGAACGTTAAGCCCTATGAATATGCCTTTGTTGTCACCACATCTTCAGTAACTAGTAATACTTAAAATATTTGGAGTTCCATTATTACTTTTGAAGGAAAAAGGGAATTTTTATTGGTTACCATTTATAAAATTAGAATGATGTCTTCGCACATCTATGTGCAAGACTTTGTTCTGGGCATGCTAACAGAATAGTGGACAAGATCTATGAATTTATAGTCTAGCCTGTACGTGTGTGCACTTGTGTGATTGATTGTATATGAATATGTATTTATTTGGTGGTGGGGAAATATACAAGTAAATGATTAAATAACAGAGATACTCTTAGAGATTGCAAAGCACTATGAAAACAATAAAATATGCTGATTTGATTTGGGATGAGGGTATTTTGAATTGTCAGGGAAATCTTCACTTAGCAGGTAATATTTGAACTTCTAGTTCTGGAAAGAAAGAACTAGTCATTATAGTTTCTGGATCAGGAGTTTTCCTAGTAGAGGAAACTGTAAGAGCTAGAGTCCTAAGGTGAAGAGTACATGGTGTATTTGAGAGAGAAAAGGGAGACAAATGTGGATGGCATTTATGCACAATGACTAAAATTCACCTGTGAGATACTTGTTAAAATTAAAATGTTACATAGTAACCATAATGCATATGCTGCCTAACAGCAAATGGTTGAAGAAAACAGACCCCCCCCCACCTCAGCTCCACCTTCACCTTGAATATCTGGAGTTTTTAATTCAGTGACCATTAAGAGTGTGCTCTTAGTCTGTCTAATAAACTCCTCATCTCAAAAACCCTCACATGAGTATTTTTATTTTCCTGGTAGTTATGACACCAAATACTATTAATGTTGCTCACAAATTCTCTACACTGTCCTACAAGTTGCTGCCAGATGAAAGCTGTTTGGCCCCAAGGCTTTGCCAGGAGAAAATCCAAAATATACTAATTGAAATAAAATGACTTGATTGTATTATAATTATCAGCATATGCTGATGTGAGCAAGTTCTGGGTGTGTTACATGTAATTAATTTCATTCTGCCTAAACATCAGTTTTGACCATTGTTTCTTACTGTTTGGAAAAGGCATGAAATAAGCTGTGTCTCCAATCACTAGGGAAATATATTACAGAATCAGGGTGGAGAATCTGGCTGGCTTCCACATGTGTAGGTGCTGAGATGCATGCATATGGACCCACTTATAAATACAGCCTACAGAACACCCACAGTGATGAACCCCATTAACACATGCCCTACAGACCTCATTGATCATGAAGCCATCAGGCAGCCTTCTTCTTTTGGTTAGCATGGTCTGTTTGTTCCTCTTTGCTGGTGAGTACTATGTATGTGTTCGAAACGGAATTCTGGACCAGGCTGGTCAATGTCAGCAGTCATGGTGTGATGTTGTTTATGATAATGATGATGATGACAATGATGATAAGGATGGTTAATGATGGTGACTTCCCACCACACTTTGTTGAAGGAACTTTTACATACAAATTAGCTACTTTAATTATCACTGTAATACTATACAAGTGCTAGTTTTATCAAATTGTAAAAGTGACATAGGATGAGATGGCCTTTTCTGGGTCACATGGGCCCTAAAGGGCTGATCCAGAACTTCCAGGCAAATTGTGTTCCCCTCAGCGGACCACACGTAACATCATAAGGTTACAAATAAGCTTCATTTTTTCAAGAAAACAATTTATATTGAAATTAGACATTCTCATTTAAAGTCACCTTCAAGAAATACTTATCTAAAGAGCTAGAATTTTTCTGAGATGCTTCCATTTTACTGAAAGCTGAGTCATACTTACCATCTCTGTAAGGAGAATAAAGAAATGAAGACCTTCTAGAAAGACAGATAGATAAATAGATGATAGATAGACAATAGATGGATAGATAAGAAAGAATCCAGGATTAGGATTTTAAGATTTGGCCTCTAATTCTGCTACTGTCATTTTCTTTAATATTGTGCAACTCACTCCCTTCCTCTGGTTTCAGTTTCATCACATGAAAATAGACTGTGTATCTTGTATGCCCTAAGGCTTCTTTCAACAAAAGGTTTTTGAAAAAAAAAATACATTGGCTTTAGAGTCTAAAAGACGAATGTTTGCTTCCTGGCTCTGCCATTTACAAGGTGTATGTCCTTAGACAAGTTATCCAAGAGCTCAGTTTCTTTACCTTTAAAATGAAAATATTAAACTTAATATAAATGAAATTTAATACAGTGCTTAAAACATAGAAATCTTGCACATAAATGGTAGATATTTTTAGTGGGAATGGTGATAAATCATACAATTTTTTTCAAATGCTCTCAAAACTATTTTGTATTAAATAGTTTGCCAGTTGTCTTTACTATCCTTTAATCCAATGGCTCTAGATTTTGGAATCTCAGCTTCTTTCTGGTGAAATATAGGTCTCCTTGACAAAGAAGAGGTCCAGAGTTTGCCTTCTTCTGTTCAGGTATGGGTTAGTTTGAAGGTAAACATTATTAAAAACTAAACAACATATTGGATAAGAGTCACAAAAGTCACCAAATGTAGTAGAGAGAATGCTGTACTGGTCCTTTGAAACCTGTCCTCTTGCTCAGGTGTGTAGGTCACAAGGTGAGTATCCTAGATGAGTTTTCTTCTCTTTTCTGGGCCTCAGCTCTTCATTCATAAAGCAAGACAGCTGTCATGGAAGATCTCTAAGATGTTAACAGTAAACTTCTGGAATTCTTCTGAGGTGCTGTGATTAATCAGTGTCTGTTTCCTTGTTGCAGAGGCTGTGAGCCAAGGAGGCTCTCAGGTACGTGCATCTCCATCCTCGGTGCTTCTCTATGACAAGAGGTTGTCTTTCAACAATGGTGATGAGTTAGGAAGTACTGTGGCTATTGCATTAAGACCTTCAGAGTTCATTTGGTTGGTGTGGTGAGAAGGTGGAATGATCATATGACACATCGATCTAGACAAGGTGTCATCATTAGTACAGATGCATTTTTCTTAGCAGTGGAAAAGGATTTGAAAATTACCTCACAGTTTCTTTAAATTCATCAGATATCATATTTCCATGATAAGGAGTTTATGTGCAGTCAAAACTTTGAAAACAGTATAGTGCTTTTAAAAGTATGATGTGAATATCATTTATTTTCCAAGTCAGGATAATTTTGAGAATGAAAGGAGTACTTATATGAGTTATCACAAGAAGGTTATCATAAACCGAGAGTACCCCAGGCAACTTAGAACATATAGTTACTCTAGATCTGAGTATCTTGTTCATAAGCCACTACAAATGCTTTGTAAAATGCCTATTTTTGCTCCCTACACATGCATGTTTAACCTATCATTTGAACTGGGATCTCTAGGGGTGATGAGGCTTAAGAACCTACATTTAGAAAGTCCTCTGGTATAGCTTTGTGAATGATGTGGGCATAATTGCCTACAATAATGAAAACCTACAGAAATTTTTTAATTTTTCATTTTCCCCTTGGGCATATATACTTTTCCCCACCTCCCAAGCAGATCATTCTGAGTATGTGAGTGTGTGTGCATTTTACAAAGATAACTATCATGTTAATAAAATATTCAATTTGAACTCCTCCCCATCCCTGAAAAGAAGTTCTTGACATTTCAGTGCACATTAGACCCAGATAATCACAGTTCTGAATTTCACTAAACAGACTTGAGTATACAGAGAGAGTATTTGGCAGACTCACAGATACTGAATCTCCAAATACCTTGTGTTGGCAATTAGTAATAATAAGGTCTACATTCATAAAAATAGCTGTATACCTTAAAATAGAAAAATAAACAGGCAGTATAGCTTATTTTTTGAAATATGGACTTTGAGAAAGAGAATATGCAGGTTCATATTTCAGCACTATTACTCAGTAAATGTTTGCTTTGGGGTAACTTACTTTACCTTTATAGGTTTTGGTTTCTTCATCAGTTAAATTCAGCTAATAATAGTACTTAATTATGTGAGTTATTTTAAATACAATTGTTAAGAACATTTAGTACATAGTAAATGCTAAATACTTTTAAATATTAACTATTAATTATAATTTTATGGTTTAATCTTAACTATTAAGTTACATTTACAATTTATTTTCTAATTGAATATTAAATATTTTTAACAAAATAGTTGTAAAGAAATATAAAGAGAAGTAACTCCATTACTTTTTAAAAATTATTTAATTCAACAAACATTCTTTGTTGAATGAATTAATTTTTGATGCCAAAGTATATTCTTTCTAACATTTTAATATCCTTCACATGTCTCAGTCCAAAATTGCAGATAACCTACCGAGAAGATAGTTTCCAAATTCTTTAGCCCAGCAATCAAGTCTCTTTCCAACCTGTTGGCAACCTCTTTCTTCAGCCTCATTCATTCTCTACCCACCTGTGGTCCAATGCTTTCACCACACTCGATGGCCTACAGTTTCTAACATGCCAGGACCTCTCATATGCTTTTGCTAATGATGCTCTTCCATGCCTAAAGAAATTACCAGCCAATAACCACATGATTATTAAAAGTGTGCTTATTCTCTCATTTGGAAGGACCTTAATGCCCCCTCTCCTGTGCTCCACATCAGTGGGAATCTCCTAACAGTGAAATCACTTCTGTATAGTCCCCAGGAATGATATATTGCTTTCTCATCTGCATTTCTATTGGGTTTTACTAATATACTTAATTCAACATTTATTTTATTTTGTTACCTTTCACAGATAGTCTTCTCAGAATGTGAACCCCTTAAGGTCAGAGAAAATGCTTTCTCTCTTTTATGAATCCTAGTACTTTAATCATGGCACTAATTTAATAAATACCTCGCCTAATTGATGTACAAATAGATAGATGGTTTTGGTAACTGAAAAGGTGGATTTATGAGTGAAAGAAAGATTCAGCAATTTTAAAGAACATACAAGAAAACTATCAAATGTGAAATATAATGTTATTTCTACTTTGTAAAAATAAGCCCACTACAAACGTTTTGAGATGTGCCTTTTTAGTCTATATATTTACTTAAAACTTGATTTATTGAAAGGGTTTTTTCATCTTTTAATTTTGAAATAATTTGACTTAAAAAAGTGGAAAAAGTGGTACAAAGAAATACCACATATCTTTTACTCATCTTTTAAATGTTAAAATTTTACATAACTTCAGTACAATCTTCGAAAGGAAGGAAGTTAACATTGTTACGTAATCATTAACTAATCTATCCTCTTGTTCAAATTTCACCAGCTGTCCCAGAAATATCATTTTTCTAATTTAGGATCTAATTTAAGACCACATGCAGTTGTTTCTGTCTCCTCAGTCTCTACTCTTTTTAAACAACACCTACTTTCTTGAGGAAAAATTCAGATTTTGATATAAATGAATTACAGATGATTTAAATAAATCCCTCTTGTACTGCTCTGTATTTCTAAAGGTTCTATTATAAATACGCATTGTTTGTATGATTGGTAGGTAGAGAGCTAGGTAGTTAATTAGCAGGTCAGTGATAGAACTATGATTATACATACATATTTTTTATTATCCTTTTCTTCAAGGAATTTGCATCTAAAGGAAAAACAAGTAAGTAAAAACCAACAGGTTTCCACTATTGAAATATGTTGTCAAATTATAAGTTTGTAGGCATTTGGAAACCAGAGCAATTTATTTTTCCTCAGGGTCATTAGGAAAATTTCAGAGTATAAGATGGTATTTTAGGTGTACCTTAAAGAATGATATGAAAGGGAAAATTTATTTCAGAGAAAAATAATAGTATAGTGTTAGGGAAAAAGCAAAATGCTTTTAAAGCTTATTAATAGACAATTTGTCTAAATTACTGGGTTCCTGCCTGGTCAGAATGGTGTAAAGGCTAAGAAAATAGGCTCAGGAGTTCAATTGTCCTTGTTTGAATCTTGGTTCTACAACTTGATAACTCTGTAGTTTTGAACAAATGGTTTAACATCTCTTTTCCCATCCATTCAGCAAATGTTTTTCAACATTTGACTTTTACCAGACCCGGTCTAGGAATTGGATAAAAAAGTGAAACAGACATGGCTTATTATCTCAAGATGCTTTAGCTGTGCTGAGGAGTGACATACAGGAGTAGTATAGACAAATACCTCCAAAAACTCTCAGAAAGTGATACAGAATTTATGCTTCAGTATACATTTATGATAAAGCAATTTGGCAATCAGTACTGGAAGCCTTAAAAGTTATAACCTTTGAGACAGCAATTCTTCTCATAAAAACACACCCTAAGAAAATAATGAGAAAATGTACAAGTGTTTTATATACAAAACAATCATCCCAACTAATTAATGTAAAAAGAAACATACAACAATAGGGTATTAGTAAAATTAATTACTTTACATCTTTATTAAGGAATATTACAGCACAGAATCACTTTTATGAACATGCATGGTATAGAAAAGGTAAATGATAAAGAATAAGTGGAACATATATACAGTGTGACTATTTTTAAAATTATATAGTGGAAGTAACAATGCATAAAGAAGAGATGAAAGAAAAAATAAATGCTAATGAAGAGTGTCGTCTCTGGGTGCTAGAACTACATGTGATTGTTACTTCTTTTTATTTTTAGCATATATTTTTGTAATAAAAAAAGCTTTCGAAAGAAATGCTAAGCATAGGGTTAGCATGTGCTTTTATTCCTTGAGAGGGCTGATGATGTCAATGCTATTGATTATATAATAAAAGAAAGAACTTCATTTAAATCACAGACTTTTTGCAGCAATTATGAGAAAACAGCTACAGATGGAAAACCATGTCCCAAGAGCCAAAAACCAGTATGTGGTACTGATAGGCAAACTTACAACAATCGCTGTGAATTCTGCAAAGCAGCTATGTAAGTACATGGAAGCAGATATTGAAACAGGACCCTTAGTTTCGGTCAGTGGGGTATGAGCCAGGGAAATAATTTATTAAACCTCTACTATGCTATATATTTTACATATAATTCTTTTTTTAATTTAATTTTTTGGTTTTTCAATTACAGTTGTCCCATTTTTTCCCCATCGCTCCCCACCACCCAGCCCACCCCCTCTCCCACAATCATATCCCTCCCCGTTGTCCATGTCCATGAGTCATTTATACACGTTCTTTGATTAAACCCTTCCCTTACTTATCCCCCTTCTCTCCCTCTCCCCTCCCCCCTAATAACTGTTATTCTGTTCCTTGTTCTACTTAGTTCATTTGTTTGTGTTGTTCCTTAGTTTCCTGTATTTGGTGATATCATATGGTATTTCTTATTTAAAATAAGGCAATATTATTATTCCAGACAAACCTAGAAAGTGTAAAGAATCCTTCCCAGTTCATCCAGTCTGGGGTTAAGCCATTTCCATTGTATTTCATTCTGAGTACCATCTTTCTTCTTTCAGGGAAAGAAGTGGAAAGCTTGGTGTCAAACATGATGGGAAATGTTGATTCCTTCGATGCCACAGTGCTGGAAGTGCCTTCGTTTGCCTTTTGCTTTAGAAGGTTTATTCCCTGAAACCCAGTTTCCATTGCGATGTATTTTCCACCAGTAATTATACATAAAAGAAAGCCATTTCAATAAAATTATCTTGGCAGGATTTCTACATTGATGTTCTTTTCAGGTAATAATGGAGCCACCTTTGATTTAGTTAGACCAACTGCTCAGTGAAATGATACAATTTGAAAACAAAGACAGGACATAGTGTATGCCACCACACTAATAGCCTCTGGAATTCCGTTCAGTGCTCTGAGTCTCAATTCTTGATCTAAGAAAATATACATCATCTGACATAAATTAGCATTCTTTAGTGTATGGTTGTTTGGAAAGTGTTTTCCCTAAGGGACATATTGAGCTTGTTTTAGGACTTGCATACAGAGACAAATAAGTAACAAGTGAGACTAAATTTTGATCACTTCAGTCGTGGGGCAGCTGAATAGATTATGGAATAGCTGAAGCCTTTCGTCAAGTTGCTTCTGGCTTTTAAGTTTACTACAGTGTACTACATAAAATATTATCATTTTCTAGGTGTGTTGAGTGGTGAAAAAGTTAGAATAGGTTTATTGATATGTCAGTCCTCAGAAATCTAAAAATAGAGAAAGCTGGCATCTTTAAAATGTGTATAGATTATTTGGAGAGACAAATATATATACCACCTAACTAAAACATAATTTCACATGTTTCTGTTTAAAAACATTCCAGTGAAGGAATTATCTCATTTGTTAATTGCACAAATAATTATTCAATGCTTATGATATACCATAAACCATTCCAAACACAGAGCAAACAAGATCGCTACTTTAAAGAATTTTATGCTTTAGTGGGTACACAAGAAAAATATTTTTAAAATCTATTTTCAGTTATAAATAGATTTATAAAAGTAACAAAATTGAGACGTATAATGAAGAAAACCAGTACAGTTTGTAGAGAGGATTTATTTGAAATTGGTCACTTTGAGTAGAATAATGAGACCTGAAAAGAATTTAGGCACAAGCAAATTTGGAGAATGAGTGTGCTAAGCAAAGAGAACCACAAACATCAAAACAGCAAAACACACACAAAAAAGAACCCTGAAATGGAAATAAGGCTGGCACGATCAAGGGAGAGAGGAGCCAGTTCATAAAGAGCCTGGGGAGTCAAGTTAAAGTGTTTGGCTTTTATCCTATGAATTATAGGAAATAATTGAAGTACAGTAAGGGAAGACTTTAGAGAAGGGATAGCTTGTAGCTGATCCATGGCAGAGGAAAATTTTGCCAGGAAGGAGTAACAGTTTAAGCAGAAAAAAAAACAAACCCCACCCCACCCCACCCTAACCAGAAACATCATTAAAAATGGTATCTTTGAGAAGTTTGTTTTCAAAGTCCCAACTGAATATGTGGGAAAAAATAATGTCAGGTCAGAAATCTGATAGAGTACTTTAATATCACCCACTTTAACATAGTGCTTCTATAGCAGAGCTCTCACACTAATGATAAATAAGATCAGTGTGGCTTAGGGATGGCTCTTTAACTCACAAATTTACTTATTTTCAGTAGATGTCAGTACTTAAAATTGAAAAAATTCACATAAAAAAACTGGATTTCTAGAAACTCTTGAAAAAATAAGATATGCTTACACAGTGCTCCTATTTCTTAATAAACAACAATTGGTTAATTGCTGACTCCTTTAGCTGAGTCATTCACACAAAGCCCCAGGATCAGCTGACCATCCTGATAAATCTCTCACCCACCTTACGCCATGTATAGTTATTAGAGTATTATTCACTATATTCTCTAGGCTCTACTTTACATCCCCATGATTATTCTCTAATAACCATTTTGTACTTCTTAATCCTTTCACCTTTTTTACTTTGAAAAATTCACAATCTAAAGTAGCAGTTAATATTTGCCTCTTTTATTTTTTATTATTGATTATGCTGTTACAGTTGTCCCAATTTCCTTCCCCCAACTCCCCTCCTTCCTCCTGTTGCCCCCCCCCTTAGTCCATGCCCACTGGTCCTGCATATAGTTCTTTTCAATGTCTTCCTGACCACTCCACTCCCTCCCACTATGCTTCCCAATTCCTGCACCATCTCCCTCCCTCTCTCCCCTCCCCCTCCCCGCTGACCTCCCCCCAATATGCTCCCCATACCTATAATTCTTTTTCCACTCTCGTTGCCTACTTAGTTTGCCCTTGCCTCAGTTCCCTAGCTTCTGCTGTTGGTTGTTGTAATACAGTTTTCATTTTAATGTTCATTGTCCTGATCCTCCTTCTTTTAAACAAGTCCCTTTAACATCTCATATAACAGTGGTTTGGATCTAATGAACTCCTTCAGTCTTTGTCCTGGAAGCACTTTCTCTGCCCTTCTGTTCTGAATGACAGCTTCGCTGGATAGAGTAATCGTGGTTGTAGGTTTTTGATTTTCATTACTTTGAATATTTCTTGCCAGTCCCTTCCTGCTTATAAAGTTTCCTTTGAGAAATCCCCTGATAGTCTAATTGGGACCCCTTTGTACATGATTCTTCTCTTCTCTCTTGCTACCTTTAAGATTCTCTCTTTATCTTTAATTTTTGACATTTTGATCATCATGTGTCTTGGTGTGGTCCTCCCTGGGTCCAGTCTATCTGGACATCTCTGTGCTTCTTGGACCTGTAAGTTCACCTCCTTCCCCAAGTTAGGGAAGTTCTGTTTCATTATTTTTTCACATAATTTTCCTATTTCTAACTCTTCTTCTTCACCCTCTGGCAATCTGATAATTCGAATGTTCGATCACTTATAGCTGTCCCAGAGGTTTCTGGGCCTCTCGTCATATTCTTCACTCTTCGTTTCCTCTTTCTGCACCGGTTGACTGCTTGTTTCCTCCCTATGTTCCGATTTGTTGATTTGATCTGTGGCTTTCTCTTCCTCACCACTTGTCTTGTATGTCGTCGTCGGCAGCCGTCCGTCTCGAGAGACGATGGTGTAGCTTCTTAAGAGTCTATCTGCACCGCCGAGAATGGTTGTGCAGTCCGACTCGGGAGTGACACGGTATCTGTCTCCTCCCGTGTTGAATCGACATCTTGCGATGACGCTGGAGTGTCCTCTCCAGTGAAGCTGAAGCTACAGAGCCTGGGCAGGGTGATATGGAGGGTCTGCTGTTGCCCATGCAGCAGACCCCCCCTCTCTTCGCAGCTGAAGGGTCCAAGGGAAAGACGGAGTCAATACAGCTTGGCTTCAGGTGCGCTGCAGGAGTTGCCGGTGTTGACTACAACGTCAAACCGCCTTAGGGACTCCGGCTCCGGATTTTCTGTCGGGGTTTACTCCCTTAGCCTTTCCCCTGAAGAGGTATGCCGCAAGGCAGCGGAGGTTTTTTGGAGTCAGAGTTTTCCTTCTCTGATGTGCCCTGACTGGAAGATCGAACCAGCGACACTTAGCTCGCAGGCCGACGCTCAATCCACTGAGCCAAACCAGCCAGGGTATGTCTTGTATGTATTTTGTTCATTTCAGCAGGGCTAGCCTCTATTCCTTCCCAGTCTTGATTCAGCCCCGCTGTTTGGTCTGTAAGCTGTCTTACAACTATGGCTCTAAAGTGCGCTTCTGAAAGATTTGCTCTTTGTTCCTTGGTCAAGGCTTTTATTTGTTTTTTTGTTACCTGTGTGATTGGTATTTCAATCATTAATTCTGCCGCTCTGACCGTTTTGTTTATCTTTCCCTCTTGGGCGGGGCGCTGTCACACCTCCCACGCTGTACTGGGCGAAGCCCCGTGTGCTTGTCACAACCTGGCGACCTTTCTCACCACCCTGTGGCGCTTTGCGTGGGGGTGGGGTTCCAATATGAATTCCCGCTGTTACTCTGGGCTGGCGAACAGGGCCGCCTCCCCACGGGATCTGCCCTCTCCGCTGTTGGAGTTTCGAGCCGAAGGATTCGCTCTGCAGCTGGGGTGGCCCCCAGGTGCCTCTCTCCTCCCCCCAAACACAGGCGTCTGCTCACCAGGTCCTTCCGTTTGCTGCTGCGGCTGTGGCCTCCAGCACAGCTCGATCTTTCTCAGATGCGGGTTCGCACTTCCTACCCATCTGGATGGGCAACACTTGTTTATGACTGCATACATTGGACTTCCATGTAGCTTTATTTTCAGGAACTTATTATTTTTAGTTTTGCATTAGCTGTATTCCTTCTTAGTTGTAGAGGGAGACAGAGCATGTTGGTCTATGCCTCCATCTTGGCTGGAAGTCAATATTTGCCTCTTTATTACTTCTACCAAATGACAATACGTCTTTCAGCTCTGAAACCTCATACAAAAACATGGTTTCCAAATCAGA
This sequence comes from Furipterus horrens, assembly GCF_987537825.1. Lineage (NCBI taxonomy): Eukaryota > Metazoa > Chordata > Mammalia > Chiroptera > Furipteridae > Furipterus > Furipterus horrens. Next base: position 67,345,861 of record NW_028327180.1, on the reverse strand, counting down.
CACACACGCACACACACACACACACACACACACACACACAACTCTAACTTTCCCCTTTGACATCCTCTTCCTCCAAACATCTTCTAGGCTTACCTTATTGCAAGAGAATATCAGGTGTCTTAGCAAGTTTATTTAAAATTCCTTGTTTCAATAGTGTCAGCTTATACTAGTGATCAAATTATAAATCTAAACCAAAAAATAATAAAATAGCTGACATTTATTGAGCTTTCAGGTATTTTTATGTGCCAGACATTGTTCCAAGGGCTTTACTTGTATTGACTCATTAATATTCACAACAACCCAATGAGATAAGCATCATTATTTTATTTATCTTACATAAGGGCAATCTGAAGCACAGAAACTTGTGACCAGGCACCAGGTTAATAAGAGGTAGAGACTGAATTCAAATACAGGCAAACTCTCAACATAGGAAATGTGTAAACATTTTTTCATGGACTTACTAACAACTAGTGTCAATTTGTTCTGAGGTACCAGTGGAAAGCAAAGGAATTGTGCTTACTAAACCTACAATGCTAATTATGAAATATTTAAGGGTTCTACAACATACTGTGAAATGTTATATTGCCCCATGATGCATGGTATCTGATAAAGGTCATGAGCTTGTTGCAGTATTTAAGTTACAATACAGGCAAGTGGTTTTTGAAATTGTAATAAAGAGATAAAATTTATAATATGAACCTTGTCACAATATAATTCTATGACCTTAGTCTCTGTTTTGTCATTGGAGAAGTAAAGATAATAATAGCTATATAATAGGTTGTTTTAAGAATTGAATAAGATTATTCATGTAAAGCACTAGGCATAGTGTCTGGTCCTGGGTATGTGTTTAATAAGTATTAGTTATTTTTAATATAGAGTATATAAATGCAAAGTAAGATATTAGGAAAAACAGTGAATCAGGATATATGTGTGACAGAGATGATATGAGAATCAACAAGCTTTTTGGTCTAGATGTTCTTTTCTAAGACAAGTATAGTTGTGATATCCAACTACTTAGTCATCTATACCCCAAAGTTCTTTGTGTTTAGTAGGTGTTCATCAGTGTACAAGGCATTGAAATGAAAAAGAAGTAACCTAAAATCCATGGAAAATGTGGGATAGAAGTACTGACACAATGTCTCTTAAAGTACTAAACCAGTATTTCTGCTATAAAGTATGTAATATGATCTATTGAAAAAAGTTAATAGCTATACATTTGCTTTAAAGGGGATTTGGGAAAAGAAAAGTAGCCCATAAAACAAATTGTATTAGTTAAAAGGAATGGCTCTAAATAAAAATAGTTGATCAATTTAAAGAAAAATATAAGTATTAAATAGAACAAGTAGTATATATATACATGCCAAAAATTTTAGATTTTATTCAAGAAAGACTGATTTCTTTTTAGAAACCTCAAATCAGTAGATTATAGAATTTATTTGTTTGGTTTGGTTATGGCTATAAATATTTTTAAAATACAATGTGATCCACGAACTTGCTCTTTAAGAAATATGTCTACATACACATAAAATTTGGTTCCACTATCATGTTAAGTGAAATAGCCAGTTGGTAAAAGACAAATTCCATATGGTCTCACTTACAAGACTCTAATGAACAAAATAAACAAATGAGTAAAATAGAACCAGAGGCATAGAACCATAGAATAGACTGATAGCTGTAAGAGGGAAGGAGGGAGGTGGAGACTGTTTGAAAGAAGGTTAAGGGATTAGTCAAGGAACATATATGAAGGACCCATGGACATGGACAATAGGGTGGGGATTGACTATGAAAGTGGGGAGCACACTGGGCAGAGGGGGGCAAAGGGGGAAATAATTGGAACAACTGTTACTGCATAAACAATAAAACATTTAAAAAGAAGCAGATAAAAAATTAGTTTCATTGACTATTAGAATCATCTATCTTAAATTAAAAATGACTATGCTAAAAAAATAAATCACTATGCTAGAGGCTGGTAGAGTTCCCTATAACCCTCCTGAGCATGAACTTAACCTTGGCATCAGAGATGTAGACTGTTAACCTAGAGTTAATTTGTGAGGTATGATCCAGTGTATACTATAGGAGTCTCAGAAATAATTTCCTTATGGCTGGACCAAGATCTCTTTTCAGCCTTGACTTAACACTAGAATGTTAGTTCTGTACTGCCAAAGACCAATTGACTTTCAGCTGAGGGATTCATAGGTTGATCTCTCAAACAAATGTTTATTTTCTAAGTCTCTATTTCTAGGAAGAATATTCCCATGCTTCTAGATAGTCAGGAGTGGTGTTCTTTAGATAAGTTAAAATATCTCTACTAGAGTTAACTGTTAAAAATAGTTATTTAATAACCTTGTGCTTGAGTGTGTTCATCAAATATTTAGTGGTACCGAAGTACTGTTTTAAGTATTAAATGAGATAATACATATAAAATGCCTCCATAAATGGTAGCTATTATAGTTATCATGGGGTGTTAATTCAATGTGGAAAAGTAATCATTGTCTTATCAACAACAGATTTATTGCTGCATAAAAAATCATTTATTTTCCCACAATTCTGAAATGTGTGCAGGCTCAGCAGAAGTGGTTTGCCTCTGCCCATATTGTGTTGGCTGGGTGGCTCTCTTGGGATCCACAAGGACTTCCGTCACATTTCTGATGTTTCAGTGAAGTTGTTAGAGAGGTTTCTCTTGCTGTCTCTCCCTCTCTCTCATTCTTTATCTCTTTTTCTCTCCCCACTTCCCTCTCCAAAGTCTCTCATCCAACCCTGCCAGGCTCTCTAGGCTTAGACCTAAATATGTCATGTTGTCACATCCACTGCATTCTATTGGTCAAAGAAAGTCACATGACCAGCTCAGAGTCAAGGGCAGAGGAAATGGACTCTTCTGTAGAAGCAGAATAGATTTGGTAATGAGAAATTGAGGACTTGTTGATGTTGATCTTTGTAAACAATATTCTAAAAATCACCTCTTCCTTTAAAATATAGTTGTAAGACTGATTATGAGTGAACATTATATGGAAGGTGACTGAAAGTAAGGTTTGAGAAAGGATTTGACAGAATAAATGGACTTGAATGGCTAAAAATAATAAATCTGATTATCAACATGGGACCAAGTTGTGTAACTTGTTTTCTCATAAGTATGAAGATAGGTTTTAAAAAAGGTACTGCAATAATTTATGGGGGTGGTGGTAAGGAGGTTAATTTGAGGGTGAGAAAGAGATTATATTGCAGGGTTTTTTCCCTTAGAATTTATAAACTTGCACATCAAAGATTTCCACATGATGCAAGTCTCAGGAATATGTCAACAGATGCTTATTTTAGCCAGTTGGTCCATTACTATTATAATCATGCTCTATTTAATATGGTATTGTTCTCTAGTTGCCACCTGTGTATTCAACTAAAGCAAAGGTAGCAGAGGTCAAGTTTCTCATCTCAAATGCTTACATGAGTATTTTCACAATAGCTAACCTTAATAGAACATTTTAATGTGTGTGTGTCAGATACATGCATAATCTCAATAAATAATGATGAAATTAAATTTATTTGAATTATGGTCTGCATTGAAATGTTGTGTGCTGAATGAAAAATATTTAGGCCCAGCAGAAAGGAAGTTACCCAGGGTTCTGTCTCAAGCATCTGCCACCCACCAGGACTCCGTGTTCTGAAACTAATGCCTCCACAGAGGCGAAAATGGGTGAAATGATCAAATAAGTCAGTCAACTGAGAAAGGGCAAAAGGCCTTAAGTTAGGTGGATCTTACCTAGTGCTTGATATTTGGCCTCTTCTTAATAGAATTGTGAAGAAGTATTTAATGCGACTTGCCAACAACTGACAAGTTTCTCTCTGAGAGCACTGTCAATATGATACAGAGTTTAAAAGGCATTGTCTTCCATGCAATTAGTTATATTTAAAAGATCAGACCAAACATTCAATTTGCCTGCTGAATTCAGTTCAACTTATTTAAGTTTATGCCTCAATAGTCAGCCTAATGAATGCTGCGTAGCTGAAGTCTTCTATCTTTTACTATGCTCAATCTTCACACACCTCCTGAGGTTCAAAGAACAAAACTTAACATGTGCTATTTCCCCCTGAGGAGGAATGCAAAAGAAGCGTTAATGTCTAAAGTATTCAGCAGGTAAAAGCAAATAGGGAGTTCAAGGTTCCCTACCTTTTAACTGCATAACAAGTATCTTGTTGAGACTGAATCAGGTAACTAGACATAAGATACTATAAAATAGCTCACCATCAGAAACCAAGGTGATTAAACTGTAGGTATGAACTTTCTCCACCAAACTGCAAAACACTTAGCAAAATTTGACCCCTTCAGTGGAGTATTATCATAATTTTAGAAATAAGAAGAAAGAGAAATAGAAAAAAAGGCAGATGGAGAGAGAGAAAGAGAGAGATTAACTTGTACAAAATCACATAGCTAAAAAATAGAGGAGACAAATATTTTGGGTCATTTGGCATCATTGCTTTTGTTATTTCCACCCAAATATGATGACTACTGAAAGAATAACCTTGATCTAGAATCCCACTCCAAGATATGTGAAATAGCCTCTCCCTTTCTCTAAGTGGCTGTGGTCAATATTTTCTGAGCCTACTCCAAGTCAGAATTTTGACCTTACTCCCAGTTGTAAAGGAAGACAATAATGGAAGACAATTCTAAAGATGAGAGAATTCTCATCATTAAAGGAGAAGTTAAATATTCCATGTAAGAGAGTTGGAGGATTAAAAGCAATTATTTAAAAGGCCCTTTGGAATGGTTTGGAGAATAAGCATATATACAGAGAGTGCATTGCCTTACTCAATGCAACAATACTTTCCACTACTCACCGAGGTCATCTCTGAGACCTCAGAGCATGGGCTTCAAGAGACTTTATCTTCTCACTGAGATATCCTTACATTCAAGACACTCGGTCACTGTTATTAATATATGCCCTTTCGAAGTATACTGTCACTGGAGTTAGAAAAAAAATGCATGGCTAAGGGAGATGACAGCACTAAGTGTTTAAGAGCTAATTGTCTTGGAAAAATACAAATTCAGCTATTGTGGTCTGTTTGTTGATTGATATTCAGAAATTTACTGCATTAATGCTATAGATGAGTGTCTGGATGTGAAATTAAATGGCATCATATTTACCTATTTTGACCAATACGTAGTAGACCAAATGCAGCAAAATATTAATTGAAGAATTCTGGTGGTATGTATATGGGTTTTCACTGTACAAATCTTTCAACTTGTCTATATTTTGAAACTTTTCATAATGAAGTTTTGGTAAAAAGCATTTAATCTTTTAAAAATGTATATATACACATATATAATATAGGGTAGATTATATGAGGTACATTATGTGGGATATATTATATGGGATTTATATACATTTATAGTAATTCTAGTAAGTACAGAGGAAAATTATGTAGGGGGAAAAGTTGCCTTCTTTCTATAAAAATTTTTTAATTTGTCATTTTGGTGCCTTAAAATTGTTGGATTGTATAAAATAAATCATTTATCATTTTAAAAATTACCCTTCTAAATAAGCTAATGTGAAAGTCAAATGCAATCCATAAGCCCTAAATCAGAGGATGCTTAGAACTGGAAGGGATTGTAAGAATCATCTTGCTCATTTCCCTTCCAAAAGCTAAAATTTTCTTTAGAATTCAAAAATGTTTATCCTGCACTTACACTGGAACAAGTTCTGTCATCCAGAACTACACAGATCAAGTTCTATCTTCCTTCTCTTTACAAAGGCCCTTCAGAGGATGAATACAATGTCGATGTCAAGCTTATTTTTCTTACTACCATCAACAAACATTTTTCTCTATGGTCCTCAGATCTCATTTTATCCAGGTCATTTTCTTTGGACATGCTTCAATTAATTCAAGTTTTTCCTCTATGGAGCGGCCAACCTTGAACACAATATTCTAGTGTTTTATAACATTGAGTTTATGACTGACTAAATATCTCGAGGTGAATTTCACATGAGCTTCTGTTTGGCATAATAGCTTGAGGCAAGAAGGCCAAGAGTGTAATGTTGTTCTCAAACATGAAATCTATTGTCCCTTGTTGCCTCATAAAACTGCATGACCCATCATCATCCCCCAATAAATGTGCTCCTCATTTACTAATGACCAATACTCAATGTAAGTTGACTTGCTTTTAAAATATAATTTGAAGTAAGTAATTGGCACATAACTTATTTGCAGGAAAAGGTCATGGGAATGTTTATTGTGCACATACAAACTTTACAGGATCAATAAGACTACTGACTGAACCTAAGTCCTCCCTTAATTTAAAAAAAAAGTGAACACTGAATTTACTTTTTCAGATGGGTTTCTCCATTTTAAATATTTTTCTGTGAGGAACATATCCAATAGAAGCATATTAAAGTTTGAATGTTTATGGGAGTTAGGGCGTGAAGCTAATTTTTAAAATGACAGTCCACTCAAGATGCAACACCTTTCAGTTTGTGAAAGTTACTCTGTAATTTTTTAACACAATGACCGTGTTTAGCAATTAGGGTGGAGGATTTTTCAAATATATAACATGGTGGTGATCACCATGCTTTATCCAGAAAGTGTCTACTGAAGAGTTACTCTTAGCTCCATCCAACTCCACTGAGTCTGAAACAACCAGCGATAACATGAAAACTTTCCTTTTGCTTCTCTTCATGTGCTTGGCCATGTTCTCAGGTAAGAACAGTTACATTCAATGACTTTTCTCCCAACTTTCTCAAAGGAAAGAATTAGAAATGCTCAGCAATTTAGAAATACTTTGTCAGAAATTTTTTGATTTTTAAAATGGGAGTAGCTATCAGACAGAGAAATGCAACAAGGTAATTTCAGATAACATACAGACCGGGGGTATAAATGTAGTGATCAGATGAAGCAACAATAGATAGTTTGGTGTGCCTAAAGAGAAACAGAAACAAGGGAAGGGGAAACATAAGACATTAGACTAGAAAGGAAGTTCAGTCTAAAAGGATTGTGAGAGTTTGTGAATACACTCAAGTTATTTTCCATAAAGGACATGATTTAGTGTGGTGATCCAGGCCTGTGTGCTCAAACAGAAAAGGGTTCTATTTGATGTTCTGCTTATGTTTTGGGGGTAACTTATTTAACTTATTTTCCTCAGTTTTCTCATTTACAGAATTGAAATAATTATACATTCCTACAGGTTGCTATAGGAATCACATGGATGCTAGCATTAGCCACCATTACTTGCATTCTTCTTAGGTGCCTATCACCCAACATATAGTACAGTTAGGTTATCTGGCCAACAATGTAAATTTCTTAATAAGAAATGACACAAGTAATACATTTCTCAAGACAATAAAATTAGGATAAATGAAACCTCTTCCAATTTGTCTCCAAATTATGACCTTCTGCTTGACCATTCTTTTCTCATACCTAGTGAAAGGAAATAATGAAAGTAAAGTGCCTATGACATTCAGCTGCTTATAATTGAAACACAAGAAATAATGGTTCTCTTCTCATTTTAAGCATTACAGTCATTTTCAGGTTTTGAGTACAGGGGTGATCAGACCTATTCTGTTAAGAAATATCAGTCTGTAGTGATATTGAAAATGGATTAGATGTGAGAAAAGTTGTACAGAGATGTCATTTAGGGAGCAGTAAAAGTAATAGAGTTAAAAAATAATAATATAGAGCTGAGTGATAGGATGGGAGAAGGGAAAAGAAATATATATATATATTTCATAGAAAAAAACATACATATGAAGTCCTTTACTAAAACAAGTATGTCTCATGAAGGCAGGTACCATATCTCTTGTGTACTTCAGTGTCCTACTAAGTAACATTTAGTATGTATTCAGCAAGCATTTATGGCTGAAAGAAAGTACATTAATAACACATGTAATGGTTACATGGATTTGGAAGGTGAAGAAAAGTGAGGAATCAGGAATGCCTATTACAATATATAGCAATGCCAAACATGTATTTAGAGTTTGTAGTCAGAAGAGAAAAATACAGAGGAAAGAGTATGACTGATGGATTGATACTAAAGCCTTTATGGGAAATGGTGGGTATAAAGCTGATTGAAAAAGAAAGTATGTCCCGAAGAAGAAAAACCACCGTCTTTGGAATAGGGTATGAGGGAAAAACTACATCTACAGAAAGCAAGTAGAAAGATGGAAAAGAGAATATCAAAGGAGGGCTCATACTTGACAGCTTTTACATCTGGGAAGGTGATGACATTTTCAGTAAGGTGATGTTAGGAATATGGGAAAGGGTTCTGTGATATGGAGAAAGTTTATAAAAGGCATTAACCAGAGTCTGTTTAATTAATCAGGAGTTCATTAAAAGGAACTTGGAATAGTATGAAGGCCTAGTTCAAACAATTCACGCACTGATTTAGAAATGGGGCAAGCTTTCTTGACCCCATGCTTTTGGGAAACCATGTAATAGGGTCAAGAAAGAAATGAGGAACCAAAATATTCAATTTATGAGATGTAATGACATGATTCTGTCTTCAGGTTTGGTTAAAAAAAAATCAAAGAGGCATTAAGTACAAACTATATCTTGAGATGAATGCTGATGATTCTAAATTTTTGAAGTTAAATAACTTTATTTTTATTTTTGTGCTTATGGTATCATTCCAGTGTCTTCAACTCAGACTTTGAAGACAAGTGTTATTAAACTACAAGAGGATTCAGAACCTGCATTTACCTTAGAGAGAAAAAATGAAGCTAACCCTCAAGGAGGACAAAAGGAATCTAATAAGCAACATGATAGCAACACACAAAGAAAACAAGGGATTTTTATTCTGCGAGGACAACCAGGATATTCTAACCAGCTAGGGAAACCAGGGAGTTTTAATCAACAAGGGATGCCAGGACTTTTAAATCAGGCTGGGGGTCTGCAAGGGCCTTCAGGAGAATCAAACCAAAAAGGTAGTTCAGGAAATTCTAACGAGCAAGGAAAACCAGAATCTTCTAGCCAGCAAGGGCAGCTGGGGTCTTCTGGCCAGCAAGGGGGTTCAGGGTCATTTAGCCACCAAGGAAAACCAGGATCTTCTAGCCAGCGAGGAAAACCAGGATCTTCTAGTCAGCAAGGAAAACCAGCATCTTTTAGCCAGCAAGGGAAGCCAGGGTCTTCTGGCCAGCAAGGAGGTTCAGGTTCATCTAGCGAGCAAGGGAAGCTGGGGTCTTCTGGCCAGCAAGGGGGTTCAGGGTCATTTAGCCAGCAAGGAAAACCAGGATCTCCTAGTCAGCAAGGAAAACCAGGATCTTCTAGTCAGCAAGGAAAACCAGGATCTTCTAGCCAGCAAGGGAAGCCAGGGTCTTCTGGCCAGCAAGGAGGTTCAGGTTCATCTAGCGAGCAAGGGAAGCTGGGGTCTTCTGGCCAGCAAGGGGGTTCAGGGTCACTTAGCCAGCAAGGAAAACCAGGATCTCCTAGTCAGCAAGGAAAACCAGGATCTTCTAGTCAGCAAGGAAAACCAGGATCTTCTAGCCAACAAAGAAAGCCAAGATCTTTTTATAATCAACAAGAAAGAAAAAATGTAGGCAACCCTTTGGATGGCAATATGGAAAGTCAGGTTTGTGTTAATTTCTTTTTTATTTTCCCCAGTCAACTTATCTCAGTCATTCTATTTTCCAAGTTTTGAAATGGTTAACAGAATACACTGTATTAATGACCAGCACTTTGCAATGACACCAGTTAGCAAAAGGAGAGGGAATTTGGAGGTGGTTATTTTTGTATACATCTATGATCATTAGTGAGTATCATGATCTTCCATTACATCTCTCATTTCCTTCTACTCTTTCCACTCAAACCTTTCTACCTACACTGGATTAGCTCAAAGCCTCATTAATTGAGCTTCATTTCCACCAGATTTAACTTTTCGTGCTCATTTCCATCCCGTCCATAATCTACAAAGCACTCTGGTGGTATTTCTAAGTCACAAATCTGACTTGATATATCACTCTTCTGCTGAAACTTCTTTAGTGGTGCCACACTACCTAGAGGATAAAATACTCCCTGCCATGAGCACGGCATTTAAGGGTTGTCAAGACTGAACCCCATGTTCTTAACGGGACATGATTGGACATGTCATACCATTCTTGCTAACTTATTATATGCATTGTACAGAATCCTTTGATTTTCTACAAAGGTATTCCTAACACTAATGATATCCTTTATGTGGCATGTACCTCATTGCTTTGTAATTGATTGTCCACTCAATTAGCATAAACTCTTAAAGCACCGTTTCTTTCCAAACCTGGATTCCCAAATCCTAGAATAACACAGGCATAGAATGGGTTCTCTTGAACTACTTGTCAAATAAGTAGATACATGCCTGATGTTTGGGAGCCATCGTGAAAACAGGTGCACATCCATGACACCTGTATTACTTTCTGAGTTCTGCTGTGCTCTGCCTTCACTTGTCAGTCTCTCTCTCAACTGCCAGCCTCCTAATTCCATTTAACTATGAATGACTCTGGACACGTCACTTAATACATCCCAAAGAGTTTTTAGAACACTACCTACATCTCATTATCTCAATGAAACTTCAGTTTTATCTTGTAACTGATCCTCAACTCCATGTGAAATGAAAGCTGCCTGTCCCTCTTGGTCTTTATATCTTGGCTGGCATGCAGTCACAATCTCCCATAGACATTCCTGCCATCCAGACCTTAATGCCACCACTAGAAGGTCTCTGAGTGTTTAGATTATCATTTAACAGAGTATGTGGGAATATAAGCAATGGATTGATATGAAGAGGATGGTAAACTCTAAACCAATGGAAAAGGCCAAGGTATTTGTCCATTTTCCTTGGCTCTAAGAAGACTAACTTTCCTATTGAAGGACCTCGCCAGTGCATTTAATGTTTCTGTTCCCATCTGCTAGTCAAAGCTTCTATATATTTAAAGGCTTCTGTCATTCTATAACTTGATTCTGAGGAAATCCTTCAGGTATTAGTTAACTGACTTTGTATAAGTCTACCTCTTGCTTCATTTTCTTTCATGGAATGAGAAAGAAGTAAGATGAAATAAATTATGACCATATGTGTTTTGTATTTGCCAGTGTGATTTTTCCCTAATTATGGTTTCTGAGGTAGGGAAAGGCTTGTCTAGAAACTTAAAGTAAAGGCATTCTAACATGTGATAAAGCAGGGGCTCTGGAGTCAAATAACTCAGGGTTTGAATCCCAGCTTGGGTATTTAATCCATATATGGTCTTGGGCTTGTCACTTAAGTACACTGTATGCCTGTGACTATACAATGGGGAGGATTTATACTCATCTTGTTGCATGGATTACATTGGAATACAAAGGATCAACAGAATGATTTGTTTAGTATAATGCTTAGTCAATAGTTAATGAGCAATAAATATTTGTCTTCTTACGATAGCAGAATTAAATTGAGTACCCCATATTTATCCAATGGTCTTTCACGTTACCACAGACTGGCACCACCAGCAGCAAGAACTCAACTGGAAAGACAAGTTGTCACTCTATCTACAAACCAGTCTGTGGTTCTGATGGAAAAACCTATGGTAACCACTGTCTATTTAATATAGAAAAAAGGTAAGAGGACTTGATGTTTCTTTGGACCAGAAAGTACTATTCTGACCAAACGGAGTAAAGAACATTTTTCTCTGTGCTTTTGTAGTTCCTCACAATAGTGCCTTGGATGTTTGTCCCAAGGGTATGTGCTATATTCAGCTTCTCATATTTATTATTGAGCCATTCATTTACCAAATAGCTACTAAATATCTACTATGTACCAGGCATTGCTCTAAGCACTAGAGATATGATAATGAGCAAAATACACAGAAATCCTTGCTTCCATGTAGCTTTCATTTTTTGGAATTAAAAAATTAAAAAGCAAAGAAATTAAATCTACTAGAGAATAAAGGGGACTTCGAAACTCACAGATCCCTAATTGTAAACTACTAAGGTGTATTTTAAACTTAAGTAACAAAATTAAAGGTTGGTTTTGGTAAGCCATGGCAACCGTTAAGAATTACACTTTATCTAAAAAAAAACAAGATGAGTATAAAGCTGTTTAAAATTAGAACATGTGGCTAATAAACAGTTAGACATGTCAGCTTTGAAAAGGTAAGAATGTTCATCTATGAAGGTAGGAATAAGGTAAAATCATACCTTTCTTGTTTTTGATAGTTCCGTAGTTTATTAAGTGCTTGGTAAATCATTATTGTGGAAATAAATAAGTGTTAAAAGCAAACATACCTTATAGTCATAAAAGTTAGAGTTGAAAAAAAGGTAAGCACCCATTCTATACTTTTATAGACAAGGCACCTGGCCCAGGGACCAGAAAGGCCTGGCACGAAGTTTACAAATTCTCAGAGCAGTCCATATGAGACAGGCAAGCCAGAGCCTAGGCCTGCTTTCTTCCATGTGATTTTTAAATAATCACATTTTCTCTCTATGGTGATGCCACAATTACTTGATACTTGATTTCTCTCAATATCTTTTTTCTAGGTTGACTGATGGAAATCTAAGTCTAGATCATGAAGGAAAATGCTAAACATTTACAGCAACCAAATTGCCTGGAACCTCAAAATTCTCTTTCAATTCTCTTTAAGCAATGGATTTCCCTGGGAGTTCTACTAAGGTCAGCGAGTCTTATAGATATAATGGATCCTACATTATTTTCAAGTTTGTTCCACTGCGAATAAAGTCAGTTCCAGAGTTGCTTCTGATTTTTATTTTTATTTTTATGTTTATTTTTTAGACTTCCCCAAACCTTGTGTCATAGACCTATCTGTTCCCAAAGTGCTGAAGTGACTAATACTTCAGGACCTAAAGTAGCAATTTGTAAGTGCTAATAGATATAAAAATACCAGGATTGCATATAAAAAAAAAGATTATCTACTCTAGAAATACTTATGCTGTAGGTCTGGTAACAAACTACAGTTTTAAATCACATTCCAGGTGGTCTTTGGACACTGATAGAAAACTGATTTAGGAGTTTTTTAAATGGATGCATTGATTGGCTTCAGAAGATTCTGGAACCATATGCAAAATAAATTTTCTGAATTGTGTTTTAAGTCTTTCACATTTTAAAAACTAGTTAATTAGGAGGATCTCACTAGAATATTAATCTTATTAATTAGAAACATGAGTCTCAAGAACAGGAATGAGAGCAAATATGATGATGGGATCAGAGCTAGTAAAGAGAATGCTTTAAGCCTTGGCTGCTGTGGATCAGTGGATTAAGCATTGGCCTGCAAGCCAAGTGTCACTGGTTCGATTCCCAGTCAGGGCACATTACGAGGTTGCATGTCAGGTCCCCAGTTGGGGGCATGAGTGAGAGGTAACCCCACAGTGATGTTTCTCTCCCTCTCTTTCTCCTTTCCTCTCTCTCTAAAAATAAAATAAACAAACAAATACATTATTTTTTTTTAGAGAATACTTTAATAAAAATGACATCAGAGAGACTGAACAGAGGTCAGTGGTTAATGCAAGTACTTTTATATCCAAGGGAGCTCTGTTTAGCAGTAGGGGATTTAGACAGTAATTTATATTTGGAATACATGGGTCCAACACAGCAAGGGTAGCAGGAAAGCAGACAATGCAGTAGGGCACATGGCCCAGATCAAAGTGTAGAGAAAAGCTGGGTAACAGACAGAGTAAGTAGTTTAAGGAGAAAGAAACATAATGGTAGTCCAATCATGAAAGTTCTGGCTTGATTCTTACTATTAAAGTCATTCCTGAGATAATTTAACACAGTATGCCTTTTAACATGAAATGGTGGCATACCATGCTCAGTCAAGTGATTCTTTTGTATTATTTCCTTGAAAGGGTGCATTTGTTCTGAATTAGAATGGTCTGACCCAGATACATTTGTATTGATCACTGCCTGAGGCATCTTTATAGCATGATATATGACACCAAACAAATTTGGTCTCTTCTGAGACAGGAGACAGTCTAGAAGACTTCAGACTCCTTATAAATATTGGGAAATGTGGACTTTTTAAGTTGTTTTTTCAAAGTTTGAAGATTCAAAAAAAATAACTAAAAACACCAAACTAAACAAAAAACCCACATTATTCAGTGACCTGAGAAAAGGTTGCATCCAAGTCTTAGCTTATGTTAACTTCAAGTAGCTCCTTCCTGTTATTGCACCAAGGAATGGGTTTCTCTGCCCACAACATATGGGACAGTGACACTGTGAGACTAAATACTGCTCTTACTTCCCATTTTCTCTCTCTCTCTCTCTCTTTTAATGTTGATATTATGTTAAAGACACAGTCTTCCTGTCTTACCTCACCTCTGGTGCAAGTTAAATAATGTATGCTTTTTTCTTTCTTCATGAAACTTTCAATTCATACCTCTAACGTTCCCTTTAATGGCTAATAAAAAATTTTCTTTTTAAATCTTATAGTCTGCTCTGATTGACAGGCAGCCTCTCCTGCTCCTAATGTCGGCTGATAAATAAATATGTGTGTATGGAGAAGTTGAGTGTGTGAGAAATAAAGAGCTTCACAATCATTTCAACTCCAAGCTTTAGTTTCCTTTTTCCTCAAATGTCCTGCACCAGAAGGACTGATTTGCCATAGATCCCTCTCATGGTGTCTATGTAAATAATTCAAAGAGTTACTGTAAGAATACTATTCATTTAACTATAAAAATGGAGCACTTTCTGCACTCATCAGATTTTGTGTTCTTCTGATAAATTGGAATTGAACAGTGCTACACTCAAAGTTTCCTGTCTAAATCCTAGCTTTTCCCACTGCCTCAAAGGGCAGGTTAGATTAGGATGGCAAATGTAAGTCTAACACTCAACTTGAATGCAGACTGTCTTAATATTTCATCTCTAACATCTAAGAGACAAGAATTGTTACTTGCCCATTTAAACAGTTGCTTGTTAGCCAATTTAAGTAAGTATTGTGTCAAAGTTACTCAGTGATAGATGGGATTTGAACTCAAGTCTTCCAACAACCAAAGTCTTTTCAGAAATCAGATTATGAAGATTAGTTAATTAGGGAGACATATAATTTAAGGCATTACTCCATGTGGCCTCAATCTCACTTCCATGAGACTCCTTTATTTTTTCCCCAGTTTTATTTAGATGTAATTGACATAAAACATGGTATAAATTTAAGGTGGACAATGTGATGATTGGATACACATATATATTGAGAAATGATTAGCATAGTAAGGTCTCTCCTATTTCTACTATTCACATCCTATCCTCTAGTCTGGACTTCAGAGATGACTGTCCAGATACTCATCATAAACATACTTCATTTATAAACAATTGACTCACCATCTTGAAGGTGACACCTGACATTGATAAAAGGTCTCTAGTCAATGTCAAATCCTGCTTGGGAATTTGTACTGTAACTTTACAAGGTGTTCTCATAGGGAGAAACTAGTTAAAGGATTCAGGTGAACTCTATTATTTCTTACAACTATATGTGAATCTACAATTATTGCAAAATGAAAAATTTACATTTACACTTTAAGGAGAGTTCAGATTTCAAATAAATATCCAATCAAGTCTACTGTGCTATAGTGTTACAAAATACTGAGGCTTTAGGCGTGGGCCGTATTACATTTTATGAAACTCTTTGTTGCTGGCTTTGATTCTCTTGTCCTTTCCAACTCAATAGCTTGAAAGGCTTACATATATTTGCTCTCTCTTAGGATCTATAATTATTCTTATTACTTTTTTCCCATTCTCATACTTTGTGTTCATCAGATCAGATTGGCCCAAATCTCCTGCTGAGGGAAGACCTATTGAGATGGTTTGTGGTGCAGAACCCAAACTACCTCAGGGTCTTATCTGCCTTAAGGCATCTACTTTACCCAGCAAGCGGCTCACCAGAGGCAGATAAAGGAGACTCCTCAGCTGGTGGAGGTGGTTGAGGGGAAAGGAGAACAGAATATTCACAGTCTCCGGAGCTGTAGGCCTCGTCTCCTAGGCTCGTCTCCACTGCCCTCTGTCTCAGGTAGGTCAGGCGGGGAAGCTACGCGGTGCCCTGGGTGTGCAGTGCTGATCTGAGGATGGTTCCGGGTCAGTCCTTCCTGAAACGCTTCTATGATATATTGTGAGGAAAACGGAGACTCCGATGTGCCCATGTTCTTAAATGCAGCCCAGGCTTCTTGTGAGCTGAGCCAATGGGTGGGAATGAGGTGTGCTAAGAGGACTTGTCCTGGGATTGCTCTCACATGTATAGGAGGCCTGCTATTCATATATACGTCCTATTGAATGTGAGAGTCGGGGGAAGAAAAGAGACTCTAGTCCACCTTCACTAAGACTCGAAGGGGGTGGAGGGATTTCTTTACCAATAAGAAACTTTCACTAGGAAATGGGAAATGTGACCCTGTGTCCTGTAAACTTGCCAAAATTTCCTTCTACAGACTTGATAAAATGTCTTTCTTCTCATCATGGACCAAAGCTATTTTCCTTGTTGCCATGACGTTTCCTCTTTATTCTGGTAAGTACATTTTCCAGTCTGAGGTGAAGCATTTCCCATCATAGAAAATGCAGGAGATGGCTGCTGTCATCTAGGAACAGAGGAGTGTTATGCTATAGGATTTGTAAACCTTGAGCTGGTAAAGTGAGAAAGGGCATATTACAAGTGCCCTTTAAGCCAGACTGAAAAATTCAAAAACAGTATGATTTCACTCAGATGTGGGCTATAAAACTGAAAGCAACAAATGAAGAAACAAGACAAAGAAACCAAGAAAAACTCATAGACACAGGTAAACAGTATGGTGGTTACCAGAGGGAAGGGGACTGGGGAGTAGTAAGGGAGAGAAGAGGGTCAACCTTATGGTGACAGAGGAGGATCTGACTTTGGGTGGTGGGGACACAGTGCAATACACAGATGATGTATCATAGAATTGTATACGCTAAACCCACATAATGTTATTAACCTATTTCACACCCAATAAATTTAATTTTAAAAAATTAATTAAAAAATAAAATTGCATAGTGGATGGCTTTTTCTTATTTTCCATTTGGAACAAGTAGAGACAGAACAGTGGATTAGAATAGGCAGAACTTTGCTCTTCGTTCAAATATGACCAAAGAACATTACATAAATTTTTTTTTCCTCATTGGAGGTAGATTCCATGGTTGTTAAATGCAAACTGTGAGAGAAATTATTTCTTCTAGGTTTGGTATTGCTTGATACATATTCTGATTTTTTGATCACTCACTCTAAGTCCCCAAAGACAAACCTTTGTTTAAGGAGAGAGCACATTGACACCTTTAGCAATAATTAACTTTCTCAGAGCTCAGAGGGGACCATGAATTTCAGAATAAGTCACCTGTGAGGTACTGGGTACACACACACACACATATGCAAATCAAAGTACTGATTAATCCTTGGCTGGTGTGGCTCAGTTGGTTGGGCATTGTCCTCCAGAGTGAAGGGTCATGGTTTGATTCTCCATCAGGGCACATGCCTGGACTGCAGGCCCAGTCCCCAGTTGGGGTGCATGGTCCCTGGTTTCTCTCACATGTCAATGTTTCTGTTCCTCCCTTTCTCCCTCCCTTCCCCTCTCTCTAAAAATAAATAAAATCTCTTTTAAAAGAATTAATTGATATCTTCATATTGAAGTGACATACGGTAAAGCATTGTCTTCTCTGTCTAGGATGTCTTATCTATAAAAAAATAAGGAGAAAAACATCAATATCTTCAAAGGAGAATGTTAGGGATTATTAAAAATAATACATGAGATTATTTTTCACAGAGGAAAAATTGGGAATTTAAAAATATTTCCAAATTTGGTATTATTTTGTAAATTTTTTCTTTTGCTAATGACATGAAAGTCTTGCCTCATTAATTGTAGGAGTCTTGAGTAAGCAATTTACATATGTTTTAGCTGCTTAGAGATATGGGCTCTGTTGGATTCTCTCCTCCGGATCACTTTGCCCCAATTTCTCCTCCTTTATCTACTTCTTTGATTCTTCTCTCCTCTCCTCATCATCCTCTTTCTTCTCCTGTTTTTCCCCTCCTCCTCTCTCTCCTACCCCCTATTTTGACTTCCTCCTCCTCATCCTTTTCTTGCTCCTCCTCCTCCTTCCTCTTTATTAACGTTTTTATTTATGTGTTGGTTTGCAGAAAATCCTTTTGCACCTAAACCATCATACCCAGACTTCAGGTTTTCAGTAAGTTAATACTGATGGGAGGATAAAAAGATAAACAATTACTTTTTATATGTATATTTGAACAGCTAAATTTATCAAACAAAATATAGAATAGAGAGATATTTCAAAAAGTAAAAAAAAAAAAAGTGTTACTCTTACACTAAAGTCAAGAAACACAAACTTAGCAGCCATATAAAACCATTTGTCACTATCTGGACAATATAAAAATGGGCATTTCCCGTTACAAAAAAATTTAACAAATTGACATAAATGTTGTTTATACAAGCATCTGAAAAAGGTTAAAGGGTGTTCATATTAGCACAGCAAAAGTTAAAAGGAACAAACCTAAATATACACTTAAGTGTGGATTAAATAATATATCCACATAGTGTAATATTACATAGAGATGAAAAATTTAACAGCTCTAAATATTGGACCGAACCTAGTCTCAAAAGATTTTAAAAGCAGATGATGTAAGCATATACACAGAACTGCTTATTTATGTAAATTATCAATACAGTCAACACTTAACAAGTTGTATTTATATCTGTTTATACAAACATGCACAAATACACACAGACATACACTTATCTATACAGTAAACTAATCAAGAAAGACATGGGAATGATAACTAAAAAAGTCAGTCTCGTGATTTCTGTTTATATTTGGGAGGAGAATGATGTCAGGGGAGATGAGAACTGTGGTCACTGCATTATAAAAGCATTTTCAGCCACTTCTATGACCTTCCAAAAAATAATAGCAGGTTTGTAAGATCATGTTAATAGTTTGGGCTGTGAACATCAGTTTTTTAAAACTACATCTAGACTTGCTTTTCAATTTTGATGCATGACATCTCATATTAAGATTAAATACAATTTTATTCAAAGTTTCATGCCTTGATACATTTTTGTTTCTCTATGTTTAACAGCCAAATTTTCAACCATATCCACATTATCTAGTGACTTGATCCAGAATGGGATCCAATTTGTGCAACCAATGCAAAAATTTACGGCAACAGACGTATTTTCTGCACTGAATGCATGAGAGCACACCATAGTAAACATTTGCTCTTCCAAGGGATATCGTGACAGCAAAGTGATAGCGAATTCTGTGTTGCTGATTACCCAGGTACAACATACATAGAAAATAATGAAGATCTCTGTAAAAAATTAGGGACAACACTTGTCCCTTTCTCTGAAGTTCTTATTTCTGAAAGTAATTTTGTGTTTAAGCTCTCACTATAGTTTTGCATAAAATTGTGCAAATGTATAAGTCAATTATTTAACTTAATTATGAGTTACTCATGACACACTATCAACCAATATAATGTAATTCCAAAGCCCAGATGAGAATGGTAGACACCTGTGGTGGTTATGATATTGACCCATGCAGACCTCAAGCTGCAGGGAGCACAATCATGCAGGGACCAAAACTGATCCCTGCACTCTGAAATTATCACAAAGGGCCCATCTATGCTCGTAAGGGACTCCTCTGATGGCCCATTTTGTCTCCTGAAATCCATGACAGCCTCTGAATCTCTCTTGGAGAGCAAGACATTCTAGAACACCTCCATCCAGTCTCTCTTCCTGTCTCTTTGACTTTGAAGGAGTTGCATACTAATTGTTTGGCCAGCTCTTCTATCTCCCTCCTCATTTTTTCTCATAGGTGTTTTATCTCCCAAAATCTTTGCAGATTTAATTCCCCAAATGGGCATCTGAAGAACCACTAAGACAATCTCTAAATTTTCCTCACTCAAATCTAGGTGGGTCTCAAGACTGAATGAGGACTAAGCATGTAAGAAAGGCCATGTGCCTTTAGGAGCAAGCAGAGCTCACCTAGGGAATTTCTTTACCCAATATTTCCTGTTTTTATCCTCCCTGTAGCCTTTTCTGCATCCTTGTGTACTTGCCCTAAATAGTGTACCTCTATCCCGACTCTTCCCGAGCTCAGGATTCCAGTGCCAGGAATAAAAGTCCCCACCACTTCAGGCTGCGAAAACCAGCAAGAATTGAGTTGGTGGAAGAAACTTCTGAAGCCTCAGCAGTTCACCTTAAAGAACCCATACATGGACTCACCTATTCAGACTCACTCCCACTGAGCTCCAGCACCTGGGTAGCAGCTTAGAAAGCACCACTGGTATACAGGGAGAAATTGAAGTGTCTGGCATCAAGGATCAAATGAAGAAGTGAGACCAAATCTTTTGCCTTTCCCTTGGCGGGCACGTGGACACCCTATAAAGTAAGTGAGTAGATCTCAGACAACTAATGAAACTCCTTCCTCCAAGCAAGATACACAGCAGTGTCTGAGGGAAGTTGGATGGCTGGGAATGGGTTTTTGAAAGCACTTCAAAATCCAGTGCCAATTTCAGGTATAATAAATATCTAACAGAGCAGTTAATGTTCGCATAATGTGAGGCCGGCAACAGCTTTCAAGTGCGCAGAAGAAATGTGCATTGACCATCCTTACCATCTCTAAAATCAGAGAAGGAAAACTCTGACTCCAAAAAACCTCCGCTGCCTTGCGGCATACCTCTTCAGGGGAAAGGCTAAGGGAGTAAACCCCGACAGAAAATCCGGAGCCGGAGTCCCTAAGGCGGTTTGACGTTGTAGTCAACACCGGCAACTCCTGCGGCGCACCTGAAACCAAGCTGTATTGACTTTGTCTTTCCCTTGGACCCTTCAGCTGCGAAGAGAGGGGGGGTCTGCTACATGGGCAACAGAAGACCCTCCATATCACCTTGCCCAGGCTCTGTAGCTTCAGTTTCACTGGAGAGGACACTCCAGCGTCATCGCAAGATGTCGACTCAACACGGGAGGAGACAGATACCGGTTATAAGCTCATCCGATTGGCGAAGGAAACGAGTGCCAGGGGTCTCCTCTGACGGTGGGAGAGGTCATCGCACCTCACTGGACAGCTACCGCCAGCCTCAAGCTGGGCAGCCCCAGCCAATTAGGTGCCGTCTCGCCATGGCTCGCCTGCCCCACTGGGTGCGTGGGGATCAGAGAGGCGCCTCTCGAAAAGTGGGCCACAAAACACCCACACCAGTTAATTCCAAGCAAACAACAAGAAAGAAGCCTCCGGCTCTTCACCTCGCTAGCTGGAACATCAGGACCATGTGCCCCGGACTTACTGCAGACCTTCCGTGGATCAAGGGTGCCAGGAAAACCGCTGTCATCGATAGGGAACTGGCACGACTAAACATCTACATTGCGGCTCTACAGGAGACCCGGTTGGCCGACAACGGAACTATCAGAGAAACCAACTACACCTTCTACTGGCAAGGGAAGTCTCCGGACCAACCAAGACAGCACGGTGTTGGGTTCGCTGTGAAGAACACGCTTGTTAACTCCATAGAGCCACCCACAGGAGGCACAGAGAGATTACTTACCCTCCGATTGTCAACAACTTTCGGCCCAGTCAGCATTCTTAGCGCGTACGCCCCAACCCTCTGCGCCACCATCGAAGAGAAAGAACAGTTCTACCATGCACTGGACGAAGCGTTATCCAAGATCCCCAGTAGTAACGCTCTCTATCTCCTTGGAGACTTCAACGCAAGAGTAGGAGCCGACCACATGGCCTGGCCCACCTGCCTTGGAAACTTTGGGAGAGGAAAGATCAATGAGAATGGTCAGCGACTGCTTGAGCTTTCGTGTCACCACGGCCTGTGCATGACAAACACATTCTTCAAGTGCAAAGAGATCCACCAGGTGTCATGGAGGCACCCCCGCTCCCGCCATTGGCACCAGCTTGACCTCGTCATCACCAGAAGAACGGATATTGGCAGCACCCTCCTCACCCGCAGCTACCACAGTGCAGACTGCGACACGGACCATGCCCTCGTGGTAAGCAAGGTGCGCATCATGCCGAAGAGGTTGCACCACTCCAAGATGAAGGGTCGCCCACGCATCAACACCAGTTGTGCCAGCAACCCAGTTAAGACCCAGCAATTCATCAACAAGATGGAAGATGCACTCGGCGAGGGAGTGGCGGCAGATGACATTATCGAATCCAATTGGCCACGTCTCCGCGACGCCATATACAACTCCGCCATTATTGCTTACGGGAAGAAAGAGCGGAAGAATGCTGACTGGTACGAGGCTCACTGGGAAGAAATGGAACCCGTGATCGAGGCTAAGAGGAAGGCCCTACTGGCTTACAAGGTCACGCCCACTCCCAGTACACTTCAAGCTCTACGGGCTGCCAGGAACAAAGTCCAGAAGACCGCCCGCCACTGTGCCAACACCTATTGGCTAAACCTGTGCAGAAGCATTCAGGAAGCTGCCGATATAGGCAACGCACGAGGAATGTATGAGGGTATCAAGAAGGCAACAGGCCCAATCCCCTCCAAGATCGCCCCCCTTAAGTCCAAGACAGGTGAGGTCATCACTGACCAGGAACAGCAAATGCGGCGGTGGACCGAGCACTACCTCGAGCTGTACGCAACGAAGAACACCGTAACAGACACTGCTCTTAACACCATCCCAGACCTACCAGTCATGGAGGAGCTAGACACCCCACCTACTGCGGCAGAGCTCAGCAAAGCCATCGACCGCCTCGCTTGCGGGAAAGCACCAGGAAGCGACGGAATCCCTCCAGAAATCCTAAAGAGCGGGAAACCAGTACTGCTACAGCCGCTCCACCATCTACTCTGTCTCTGCTGGAAGGAGGGTTACATCCCTCAGGATATGAGAGACGCCAACATTATCACCATGTACAAGAACAAAGGAGACCGCAGCGACTGCAACAACTACCGGGGCATCTCTCTCCTCAGCGTCGTCGGCAAAGTATTCGCCCGGGTCGCTCTTGCCCGCCTGCAGACCCTTGCTTCCCGCGTCTACCCAGAGTCCCAGTGTGGCTTCAGAGCTGGCCGATCAACAGTGGACATGATCTTCTCCCTACGCCAGCTGCAGGAGAAGTGTCACGAGCAGCATAAACCACTCTACCTCGCCTTTATCGACCTTACGAAGGCGTTTGATCTGGTCAGTCGAAGCGGTCTCTTCAGCTTGCTACGGAAGATTGGCTGTCCGCCACATCTGCTTGCTGTGGTCATGTCCTTTCACGACAACATGCACAGCACGGTGTCCTACAACGGCGCAACCTCTGAGGCCTTCCCAGTCAGCAGCGGAGTAAAGCAGGGCTGCGTCCTCGCGCCTACGCTGTTCGGAATCTTCTTCTCCATGCTCCTCCAATACACCTTTAAGGACTGCAGCGAGGGTGTCTTCATTCACACCAGATCCGATGGCAAGCTCTACAACCAGGCCCATCTACGAGCCAAGACCAAAGTCAAAGAGGTGCTCATCCGTGAGATGCTCTTCGCCGATGACGCAGCTTTGACATCACACTCCGAAGAGGGACTCCAGCAGCTAGTCACTTGCCTTTCCCACGCATGCAAGGAGTTCGGACTAGCCATCAGCCTGACGAAGACGAATGTTATGGCTCAAGGCACGGGGACTCCCCCATGCATCACCATCGACGGGTACACCCTGGAGGTTGTCAACGACTTCACTTACCTCGGGTCCACCATCTCGAGCTCTCTGTCAGTCGACTTGGAGGTCAACCGGAGAATCGCCAGGGCAGCCACAGTTATGGCCAGACTGAACCGGCGAGCGTGGAACAATTCCAGCCTCACTGAGAAAACCAGACTGCGCATCTACCAAGCCTGCGTACTCAGCACTCTCCTCTATGGCAGCGAGACGTGGACCACCTACGCAAGGCACAAAAGGAAACTCAACAGCTTCCACATGAGGTGCCTGCGACGCGTCCTGCATGTCACCTGGCAGGATAAAGTCCCCAACACCGAGGTGCTGAAGCGAGCCAATATGAGCAGTTTGCATGCAGTTCTTAGTGAGAGACGCCTCAGGTGGCTCGGCCATGTCAAAAGAATGGATGCAGGCCGTATTCCCAAAGACCTCCTCTACGGCGAGCTAGCAGAAGGTAAGAGGATGACAGGGCGCCCAAAACTGCGGTTCAAAGACATCTGCAAAAAGGACATGACACAATGCTCCATCAATCTCAACACATGGGAAGTTCAAGCAGACGATCGCCTAGCCTGGAGGCTCGCGGTCAGGCAAGGTACGTCACGTGCAGAGGCTGCGCGCAACGAGGAGGCGGTCCAGAAAAGATCGAGGCGGAAGCAGCGTCAACAGCAGCAACAACGGCCATCTGCCTTCACCTGTACCAAGTGCGGCAGGGATTGTCACTCCCGAGTCGGACTGCACAGCCATTCTCGGCGGTGCAGGTAGACTCTCAAGAAGCTACGCCATCGTCTCTCGAGACGGACGGCTGCCGACGAGAGCTCACCTATTTCTGAAAGTCAAGCACTGTCTCTCCATTAAGCTCCATGTTCAAATCCTCATTGTTGAGAAGTGCTTTCTTGCATGCATATTAGCCACGTATTTTTGCACCATAGAAATTGGTCCAATATATGCAATGTAGGGTCAAACTTATAGAAAGAAATGTACTTTCTGCAGTTATATTACCCAGGGAGTTAAAATGCTTTCTTTAAAAAAGTTTTTATTTTGGAAAATTTTTAGATATACAGAAAAATATCAAAGATAGTACCAAGTTTCTGTATCATTTTCCCAGTTTCTCCTGAGGTTAACACCTGTAGAACCCTGACACACTTGTCATCGTCGTCGGCAGCCGTCCATCTCGAGAGACGATGGTGTAGCTTCTTCAGAGTCTATCTGCACCGCCGAGAATGGCTGTGCAGTCCGACTCGGGAGTGACACGGTATCTGTCTCCTCCCGTGTTGAATCGACATCTTGCAATGACGCTGGAGTGTCCTCTCCAGTGGAGCTGAAGCTACAGAGCCTGGGCAGGGTGATATGGAGGGTCTGCTGTTGTCCATGCAGCAGACCCCCCCTCTCTTCGCAGCTGAAGGATCCAAGGGAAAGACGGAGTCAATACAGCTTGGCTTCAGGTGCGCCGCAGGAGTTGCCGGTGTTGACTACAACGTCAAACCGCCTTAGGGACTCCGGCTCCGGATTTTCTGTCGGGGTTTACTCCCTTAGCCTTTCCCTGAAGAGGTATGCCGCAAGGCAGCGGAGGTTTTTTGGAGTCAGAGTTTTCCTTCTCTGATGTGCCCTGACTGGAAGATCGAACCAGCGACACTTAGCTCGCAGGCCGACGCTCAATCCACTGAGCCAAACCAGCCAGGGTCTGACACACTTATACGAACTAAGAAATTAACATCGGTATGTCACTATTAACTCACCTACAGATTTTATTTGGATTTTACCAATTTTTTCAGTTCTGTCCTTTTTAATATTAAAAAGAATGTAATACACTACATTTCTTCCTCAAAACTCTGAAATTCCCCTCCCCTCTTTCTTTCACTTTAGGAAAAAAGGCAAGAAATTTGATTTTGAACATTTTGGTGTATGTGAATATTGATGGGGCTGCACATCAATATGGCTTTTCTTGTAATTGCATTTTGTGGTGCACCCTACAGACAATTAGAGTTTTCTCAATCAGAGCCTTCAATTCACAGATGACCAGGTGAATCTTATGTGACAGAAGATGGGATATAAAGCATTCAAATTTTTTTCCAACTCTAACTTCCTGTGATTTCAGGATTTTGATTCTCTATGTTTAATTATTCAATTACAGATTGAAAAGCTAATGTTTTCATTACTTGTTAGAGCAAAACTATTGCAATTTAAAATAATAAATATTTCACTCATTAAAATGTTAAATGATGTTACCTTTATTAAAATGCCTTTCAGCTAAAGCGTGTGCACACTCTGGGTAACTGTAATCAAAACAATAGTTTCAAAGGTTATGATCACAAATACTAGGCAATAAGAACTTTAATCGATCAATCAATTAATTATAAGTTATTTCATAATTGAATGCATTGAAAAACCTATTCAAAGATACTGTAAGGTTTCTGAGGCTTCGGAAAAGTTTATCTTCTCATTTTTTCTCTCTCCATAAATAAGTGATAGGTGATTGATCTTTGAATGCCAGATGACACTGTTTTTTGTTTTTGTTTTTGTTTTTTAGCCCAGAGTATCTATTTGTGGCATAAGACTGATGTTTTTCCATTTCTTTCCTCCAAACTAAAAAAGAGGCAACCTTTAGCTGAGTGGCAAAATGCTAATTTATTTAAATGTTTATTTTAATGACAGAAATTTATTTTGACTACCAGAAGATGAGTATCAATCTGCCATGTATAACGAGTGTATTTTTTTGAGGTAAATAATTTTTTGCATTTTTATTAACATGTGGGATCTATGAAGAAGCTATTTCTTAATTTACAATATCTAGTATTGTTACAGAAACAGGGGAGTCCAAAAATCCCCTGAGTTTGCGGCTGGGGGATGGGGAGAAGGAAGCAGCTTTCAGAATGCCTCCACACTCCTGAGGCTGGTGGCTGGTGGCTTTCATTATGCAAAATTGTTTGGATGCTTCCAAGGCCTCAGGTGGATGGGAGGAGTCTTGAACCAGGGGATGGTATGGAAAGCACACAGAGCCTATGTGGAGTTCTATGAATGGTCAGGACTGTTGGCAACACCTACTGCGTCAGAGGATGCCGTCAGGGATATATAGGCAGCTGCGAACACTTTAGGGGACGGCATGCTCTGGGGCTGTCTCCCTCGCTGGCGGGTGTTTGCAGGGGTGCTCTGGAGAAGGAGAGGAGATCCACGTGGTTTACAGAAAGAAGACAGTTTGCAAGGAGGCTGAGAATCCCGGCGGTTTTGAATTGAGAGCTGAAGGACACCACAGCACAGAAAGGACCTCCCCAATCAGATTAAATGATTGGCAGCTGCTAGTAAAGCTGAACTGTGTTTGGGAAGTAGGGAAACAGTGTTTCTAACCTTCCTAAAACTGGCTAGGTTTGGTAGGGGGAAAGCAAGGATATGTGTAACTGTTAAATAAACAATTTTCTTTTCACTCAACTGAAGTATTTAAGAGTTGTAATTCTGGCGGCAGGCAATCGGACCCCTAACTAAAGAGCCCGTGGGTTTGTTTTCAATTGGAGCAGCCCAGGGGTTCTGTAACAATTTGGCGACCCAGATGGGACTCTGTATCAGTATCAGTGTTTTAAAGAAAATACCCACTGGAGTGTACGTTTTGGAGTCACATTATAAAAGTGCAGTCAGCCAGTTTCATGACCTTTTTCCTTATAAAGATCTTGTAATCAAAGAATTCTTCAAAAAGTATATAAAAATCAGAATGAGATAGCACTTCATACACACAGAATGGCTACTATCAAAAACAGAAAATAATAAGTGTTGACAAAGATGTGGAACAACCTTGCACACTGTTGGTGGAATGTAAAATGGCACAACCACTAATACTGGTGATTTCTCAAAAATTAAAAAACAGAATTACCATATGATGCAGTAATTCTACTTCTGGGCATATTCTCAAAAGATTTGAAGGCAAGGTATCAAAGAAATATTTGCATACCGATGTTGGTTCATAACAACATTATTTACAATAGCCAAGAGGTGAAAGCAACATAAGTCTTCACTGACAAATAAATGGATAAACAAAATGTGTATACACACACAGTGGGACCTTATTCAGCCTTAAACAGGAAAGAATTTCTAACACATGTTACAACATTATGAAACTTCAGGAGATTATGCTAAGTGAAATAAGCCAGTCACAAAAGTAGAAATGCTGTATGATTCCACTAATATGAGGTTTCTAGAGTAGCAGTTGAGTTTATAGAGCCAGAAAGTAGAATGGTGGTTTCTAAGGCCTAGGGGGGAAGGATATGGATAGTTGTTTAATGTGCATAAATTTTCAGTTTTACAAGATGAAAATAGTTCTGGAGATTGGTTGCTCTATCATGTCAATGTACTTAGTCTTAATAAACTGTACAGTTTAAAATGGTTATCATGGTAAATTTCATGTGTATAAATTTTACCACAATTAAAAATAAAACTATTTAGTGAGCACTGGTATATTCATACATGAATTCTTTATATTTTTATCCCATGTGTATAAAAACCTATTATGCATCATGCCCTAAGTAAGATGATAAGAAAATGTTAAGTAGAAGTAGATAAATCACTAACCTCTGGGAATTTTGGTGTACTAATTAAAATTATTGCCCATTATAGCATGTAAACTATTCTCCATTGAGTCAGCATTTTCCATAAAACTCTGTGAACAACTTCCTATATGTTATCTAACTTAGTTCTTCTGAGAATCTTGCTAGGTAGACATTGGCTTTATATTTTAGCCACAGTAAAAATAAGAAACTTGGACCTCAATAATATTTAAAATAGAAAGAAGTTTAACGTGAAACTTATTTTATTGCTTTAAAACATCTTTATTGTGGTATTTACACACTCAAAACTTAACCATTTTTAGGTATAGAGCAATGATTTTTGTAAATATACAAAGATATATAATCATCACAACAACTTAATTTTAAAACACATCATCCAGTAAAAGTCTCTCTTCTTACCTTGTGGTTGTCACTCCTGCTTCCAATACTCAGCACCAAGCAACCACCAACCTTTTTAACTTTTTGTATTGCTGTGGCTTTTCTGGACATTTCATATAAACATAATGAAACACTATATTATCCTTTGTATCTGCTTCCTTCACTTTGTATAATGTTTTTGTGATTCTTCTATATTGTATCAGTAGTTCATTAGTTGTTAATCATGAATAATACTCTATTTTGATTGATATGATCATTTTTTTTATTCACTAACTAATGGACATTGGGATTGTTTCCACTTTTTAGCTATTATATGAAATGATGCAATGGACATATGTTTTTATTTCTCTTGGATAAATACCTAGGAATCAAATGGAGGGTTCATATGGTAATTTTATGATAAACTTTAAGACCCAACCAAACTCTTCTGGTTTGGTTTTATCCTCTAATATTTCCACCAGTAATGGATGAGTTCTTCCAGTTGCAGTTCTTCCAAATCCTTACCCATAATGATTAGAACTCTCTTTTTAAGTGTAGCCATTCTACTGGGTGGCTTTATTGCTTTTATAATTATAAGATGGCAGTGTAATAAGTACATGTATTTTGTGTACATATCCCATCGTCAAAACTTTTGTGAAAAAACAAATAATGAATAAAAGATAAAAAACTAAAATATTCTAGTGGTTGCCACTGGAGGATGGGATTAAGATATTCTTCTTTTCACGTTTCTGTATTATCCCTTTAAAATAAAATAAAGGGAACTCAATTGCCAGTTGACCAGTAAGCTGGACTCAGGCAGCTGGCAGTTAGAGGCTCCTCCTGCCCTCTGCCACCCTTCTGTGGTTCCGCCCACCATTTCTGCCAGCTGGAGCCATTTTCTGAAAGCAGCCTTGAAAGAGCAAGGTGTTGAAGTGAGCAGGGCAGTTTACTAGCCAACACCGTTTAGACGTCCATGAAAATTTAAGATTCCGCGGCTGGGATGCCTGAGATCTTCTCGGCCTGTGGGCGCTCAAGACAAGCTTAGGTCCTTTGCTTCTTCAACCTGCTCCCAGCTGACATGAAGTGTGTTGCCTCCCTTTGGTCTCTCCTGGCCTTCAGGTCATGAGACCAATGTTTGGTTTCAAGCAGGGACCACCCGAGGTTGCAAGCCAACCATTGGCTAGCCAGCTAGGGGACCAAGGAATGGGTCTTGGGAAAGAGGC
Source organism: Furipterus horrens (assembly GCF_987537825.1). Classification (NCBI taxonomy): domain Eukaryota; kingdom Metazoa; phylum Chordata; class Mammalia; order Chiroptera; family Furipteridae; genus Furipterus; species Furipterus horrens. The sequence continues at coordinate 67,316,169 of NW_028327180.1, read as the reverse complement.
ATCTACGGGGGAAATCCCAGATCGGCCATGGGGACCTCTATATGTGTGGGGTGATGGTCTGTGTGTTAGACACTTGTGGGCTGCCTAAATGCTCACTGATTTATGCGCTTGTGTACAAAACTGCTCCATTGTGCACTGTAGCAAAGAACGGAAATGAAAAGCTGCTGTGGTGGGCTGGCCCAGATGCCCAACCAGCGCCACGAGCTCGTGTTAGGAAGCTGGAACGAGAGCTGAGGTTAAACCAGGAGGTGCCCTTGTCCACTGCGCTACAGGATTTGGGGTTAGTAGACAAGGGGCAAGAATGTGATAAGTTGGAAGCTCTACTGTGCCATTTTACAAAGCAAGGAGGCACAAACAGCAATGGATTAAAAATGGTGCTTATGACAAACCTAATTAGGGTGTTATGACTTGGGATCCCTGAGGAGTGAGGAGGAGGAAAGGAAGGATGTTTTGGTGACTGAAAACAAAATGGGTGAAGAGCCTCCATGCTGTTCCACCCCTAATACAAAGGGAAGTTTCAAGTAACCCCAGACTTCTGATCATATTGAATATACCCAAAAACTTTAGGAGAACACTTAACATGCTTTTTCTATCCCTAGATGGACATTTCATCATGTCTTTGATATGTATTCCAGGCATTGTGTGTTTTGTCAGCCCCACTGTGCCACAGGACACCAAGATGCCAGTGGAGACTGAGTAGGCCCCCTTAGGGGATGTGAAGTGACTCATGTATCCCAAAAGGACACCCATTGCAAATTCGAGTATATAACACCTTTCCCAGGCATGATGGACTTGGTGTTCTCAGCATCATAGCATGTTGACCCATGGAGAGAGTCAGGGCAATGGCAGTCTCCTACCAATTTTATACCTTTATGGTATTGGGTGTCTCAGCAGAGATCTCCAGCCTGGCTTATGGGGATATTAGGTCTTATTGGTTGATCATTCAAATGTATTCAAGCCTAGGATAGCACTTTAGCCAACCCAGATGAGGTGGTTTTACCTGTTAATAATTTAATCTGCTGTTTTAATATTCCATTCTTCCTTTTTATTACTTTTGATGCTTTCATGTTCTTTTGTCCAATCTTGCATTTCATGACCTTTGAAATGTGACCTCTTATCACTATCTATTTGATGAGTGTACCTGTTCATGGCACTCAGCTTCTCTACCCCCTTAATGGTGGCAGCCCAGTTTGCATGGCAACAGGGAGAGCAAGGGTTAGGCCAGATGCCAGGAGCATAAAAGACAAGGCATACTCAGAATCCTCACTTGGGGGGTGGGGGTGAGGGCAATATTCTTGAATTGTCTTTCACCACTTGGGTACTCTGGGGAATGATCCCAGATTCCTTTGGCAGTACCTTGGGTGTTTTATTTCGTTCCGTTGAAGTGTGTGCTTGTTACTCCATCAATACTACACTGTTTGGAGAAGGTAGCTTTATAGTAAATCTTAATATTAGGTAGTGTGAGAACCATGACTTTATTTTACTTCTTCATTATTATGTTGGCTATTTAAGGCCTTTGACTTTCTATATAATCCTTAGAACCAGATTGCAGATATCTACACAATTACTAGTCATGGTTTTGATTGGGACCCCATGGAATCTATAGATCAAATTAGGAAGAATTGAGATTTTAATAACATTGAATATTCCCATGGTATATTCCTCTATTTAATGAGATCACTTTTTTGTAGATTTCTGTAAAACAGACCTTGTACATATGTTGTTAGGTAATATCTAATTTGTTGGTGCTATTGTAAAATTTCAAATTCAGTTGCTCTTTGCTGGTGTGTAAGAATGCAGTTGACTTTGTATATTGACCTGGTGTCCTGCAATTGTACACACTTAAATAATTCTCAGACTTTGGGGGTAGATTTGAGGAGGATGTTCTACATCGCCAATCATGCCACCTGCTGGTAATAGTTTTATTACTTTTTTCCCTATCTTTGTTTAAAATTTTTCTTTTTCTTCTATTATTGCACTAGCTAGAAATTTCAATAAGATGTTGAATAGCAATAGTGATAGAGAGCATCATTACCTCATTACTGATATTATTGGTGTGTCCAGTCTCTCATTAGTTGTGATTCTTTTAGGAGATGTTCTGTATGAAGTTGAGGAAATCACTTGCTCCTTCTAGTTTACCAAGAAGTTTTATCATGAGTGGGTGCTTTTACTACGTAAATTGCTATAATTATATCATTTTTATCCTTTATCCCCTAGATATCATGAATAACACTGACTTTTGAATGCTGAACTAGTGTTTTATATCTGGAATACATCTATGTTGGTCATAGTATGCAATTTTTTACACATTTTTGGAATCAGTTTGCTCATATATTGTTGAAAATATTTGCATCTATAGTTATGAGAGATACTGTTCTGTTGTTTTTCTTTCTTGTAACATGGTTATCTGGTTTTGGTGTTAAGGCAATGTTGGCTTCATAGAATAATTTGAAAGTATTCTTTCTGCTTCTGTTTTCTGAAAGAAATTGTGGAAAATTGTATTATTTCTTTCTTAAAATTTGGTAGAATTAATGAGAGATATCATCTGGACCTGGAATTTTCTTTTTGGAAAGTTATTAATTGCTGATTCAATTACTTTAATAGGTGTAGCTATATATGATATACACGTATATAATTTTTCATTTGGTATATGGTGTGAAGTACAAATATACATTTATTTTTGGCATATGAGTATCCAAATGTCCAAGCATCATTTGGTGAAAAGGTATTCATTCTTCACTTTATTGACTTTGCACCTTTGTCAAAATCAATTGTCCATGTTGTCTGAGTCTGCTTTCTCATCTACATTAACTTCCACTGATCTAACTATTTTTCTTATGGCCAATAAGGTACTATATTGATTATTGTATCTTTTTAATAAATCTTAAAAACAGATGGTCTTACACCTCTAATCTGTTCTTCTTTTTCAAATTTTGTGTGGATATTTTATGTCCTTTATATTTCCATATAAATCCTAGAATTAGCTTAATATTGATGTGATAGGGCTTGTATTTCAAACATGGGTTAATATGAAGGAGAATGAACATCTTAATAATCCTATGTTTACTGACCAAATTTAGTTTGTATCTCTAAATAAATTTAGGTCTTCCTGAATTTCTTTCATGTAATAATTATAAGTGTACAGTTAAATGTTCCTTTTTTGGTCAGTTTTATCATTTTATTTTTCTATATTATTATAAGTGGTATTTTCAAATTTTAATTCTCTCTTTGGTAGCTAGTTTGTATAAAAATATTTTATATTAGTGTGCTGGTTTTGTGTTTTTAAACCTAGCTGCACTCACCTTAAAATTTCCAATATTTTTTGTAGACTCCATCAAATTTTCTATAGATGATCATATTATCTGAGAATAAGGACAGAATTGCCTTTTCCTTTCAAACTGGTGAGTTTTAATTTTTTTTTCTTGCTGGATTACTGGGTTGATCTTTCATAACAATATTGAGTAGAACTGGTAAGGCAGAACATCTTTTATCTTTTTTTCCTTTTTTTCTATCTAAAGGAAAGCCTTTTGAATTTCAGTTATTTCTAGGCCCTCTCAGCTGACATAACAAGAAAATATGTGTGTGTGTACTATATAGTTTCAGTGGACAAACAGAACCTCGGTCCACTTTCATGAAGTTTACTAGTTGCAAAGGAACAACTCCAATGATCTACAATCCTAATTAAGGTTAACTAATTCCTTTTTCTTTCCTCAACCCAAAGCTCTACAAGATATTCGTAACATATGAGCAGAAGGCCTCCTAAATATTTGAGAGAAAGTGCAGAAATAAAGTTCTCTTCACACACAAGGAGTGACTTACTCTCCCAATCCTTTGGCCAGCATGTAAGAACATTTGCTGTATTAAAAAAAAAAAAAATTTTACTTTTGAATCTCAGTGTTTTTCTCAGGGAAACAGAAACTATTATTTCTGAAAGTAGTGCTGTAATCAGGGCTACCTCCCTGTATTCTCCACATGACCTGCCTCAGGCAGAGCAGGTGGTGAAGAAAGAGGTGAACAGCTTCAGGGAGATTGGTTATCTTGTTTGCCTTTTCTTCTCATTCCCATTGATCCAGCTGAGGAGTTCTTTAATCTCTGAGTGAGGAGCTCAATTGCTTGATCTGGGTAAGACTGGTGGCCCAAGGCAATAAGACACAGATGTATTCTGTGTTCTGCCTAGAAGCTTTAAAGTAGCTCATTCGAGGTTAGAAATAACTTGAAGACAATTTGATATGATCAACCCAGAAATATGGGGAAGGCAAAGATAGTTAGAGTGGTTATAAATTCAAAGATAGAGAAGAAATTAGCAAGTTTTCTAAGCAAGTGACCTAGAAAATGCAAGAGAATCAAAGCAAGAAACAGTTTGGGGAACTAGATACAGCATGACTGCTTAGTTTTCTACATTAGAAGCACATGAAACTCAATTGAATTAAATTTTTAAACATTTCAACCTTTTATTTTCAGTTAATTTTAGATTTAAATTAAGTTTTTAAATGTTTAAAGATATGTGCTCTATAAATGTTTAAAGATCTATATATAAGAATATATAGATATATATTACAATATATATTACCATATATAGTAATATATGTTACCATATATAGTAATATATGTGTGTATACAATGTATATATGAATTTGTATATTTATTACAATATGTGTATATGTAATAATAAATTGTAATATATTTTTATGTATCTTAGAGCCATTTGTTCTGTTACAAAATTATTCATTAAGAATCAAATGAAATTGTTCAAACCTTAATAGGATCACAATATCTGTCTTTTAGTCATTCAAATTTTTTTTGTCTAAAAACATGATATATCTATTTTTTCTAAGTTCTTTTATGTATGAAGAACACTTAAGAAAGCAGGGAACAAAGGCTTCTAAGAAGGTGTAAATACAAAGAGAATTGCTAGAAAAAGAGAAATTTCTTAAATGTCAAAAGTATTGTAGAACATAAAAATAAAAAAAAACAAATAATGTGGAAAAATACACAGAGAATATAGTATAATATATTTGTATCTTACTTGTAACTTACAAAATGTAGTGTAATATATAATATTCAGACTGCTGTCAGTCATAATGATACATTATGACTAACTAAAAACTTCAAAAAATTAATATAGTTTACAAAGTAGGATCCAACTATATGCTGCTTCTAAGAGATACTCCTATAGCAAAATGTTTCTTATTTTAGGAATAAAATAAAAAGCAAAGGTATATAGAATATTAGAAAAATAATTAGAAAACTCTGGCTTTGTTGAGGCTGCATGACAATTATAGCCAAATATTATTAAATATGATTTAAAAAACTGAGAAAGCATACACACAAAACAAACAATGGAGAGGAAATAAAAATATTTAAACAGGATAATAGGTGTATATAAGGTATCACTCCCAATACATAACTGGTCAGATGGACAAAGAGCAGACTATCAACAAAAACGAAAAAATGAATTAAATCCCAAATTTATGAATCCAGAAAAAGAACACAGATTTAACCCAACAATAAGTACTAGGCAGATAATAAGAAAGATAAAAACAATAGAGACATGTTAGATGTGATAAATATCCAAATCCAAGTGGGAAAGAAACACTAAAAAGAAGAAATTAGTATACATCTTGAAGATTACATAGCATACCACTTTGCAAATAAATTTACAATTCAGGAGGAAGTGGATTCATTTTTAGTAAAACGCATGAGTAATAAAAAGCTTAAAGAGACCATTAAAACATGTGAATGTTTATTAATGAAAAAATTCCATGAAAAAGATTACTCTGACCAAATTGTTTCAAAAGAAAATTCTACTAAACTTGCAAAATCAGAAGGACCTACTGCCATATAAATAGTTCCCAAACAGAAAAATATAGAAAAATTTTCTGTTTTAGTGAAACAGCTGTTTCATATGTCAAAGTGCTAAACACAAATGTGAAGGTATTTGGAGATGGGGCCTTTGAGACTAATCTCATGATGAGATTAGAGTCCTTGTGAATAGATTTTTTAACTCCACATCTCTCCCCAGCTTTCTGTGAGCCCACAAGAAAGAAGGCACTTGTCTCCAAGCCAGGAAGAGGACCTCACCAAGAAGTGGATCTGTTGACACTTTGACCCTGACTTTCAAATTTGATGAAAAACAACAATCTGCATATCCAAGAAACTCAGTGAAATTTCAGTAGATACCCTCAAAGAGATTCACATATCAACACTGTAGACATTCAAAGACAAAGAGAGGATCTTGAAGACATTAAGACAAAGGCACTCATGTATGAGGAGTTCCTCCTAATACTAACAGCTGATGTCTCATCAGACAACAGAGGCTAAAGGTAGTGGCAAGACATCATCAAAGTGCTGAAGGAAATAGTTTGTCAGTCAAGAGTCCTATATGCTGTAAGACTATCCTTCAAAAATCAAGAGAGCTAAGACGTTCTCAGAATTTTTAAAAAATAGAATCCATTGCTGTCAGACTTCTCAACAAGACATTTTAACATTTCTCCAGGCTACAATGAAAGGATATAAACAGGAACATGAATTTATACACATACATAAACATGAGTAAAGGTAACTGCATATTTAAATTAAAAATGATTAAGTAAATAGTTTTCATAACACTTTCCTTCTCCAGTATGATGTAAAAGCAAATTGCAAAGAGCAGTAATAATTAGCACTGGGAAAAATATCTACAAACTATATATCTAATAAGAAACTTGTGTTCAGAATACCTAAGAATTCTACAACTCAACAATAAGAAAATATGATTTTTTTTCTCAACAATAAAATAATCAAATTTGTAACTGGATGAACTATAATATCAATAACAATGTGTGAGGGAAGACAAGTAAAAGTTTAGAGCTTTTGTATGTGATTGAAGTTAAATTATTACCAACTTAAATTAGATTTTCTTAACTAAAAAATGTTTTAGGTAAGCCCTTTTGTACCTATAGATGAGACACAAAAGAAAATGAGAAAAGAATCAAAGCTTTTAACAGAAATAAATAATAGTAAAGGATTTTGATACTCCGCTTTCAATAATGGATAGAACATTCAGACAGAATATCAACAAGAAAATGACAGACTTGAACAATACTACAGACTAAAAGGACCTAACAGATATTTACTACATTCCCCCCAACAGGGTCAGAATACACATTCCACCAAGTCTACATGGAACATTCTCCAAGACAGATCACATTTTAAGTTACAAATCAAGTGGTAATAATTTGAGAACATTGGAATCATACCAAGTATTTTTTAAACCACCCATAGCCATCAAGCTAAATCTCTTTTATTGATGTGTGAGTGAGGAGCTTTATGGGGCAGACAGAGGACCTGGCACACACAACAGAAGTATTCTGTGTCTAGCCTGGAGGCTGGAAGGTAGATCAGAAGAGATGCCTCACAGATATTTCTCAATTATCTTTCTTAAGCAAGAGGTTTGGGGCCATTTTGATCTAATAAACCCAGAGGTATGAGAAGGGGTCACAGATTCTAAGATAAGGTATGTGAAAACTCCCCAAGCAGGTGAGTTGGAAAGAAACAAGGACATTAGCAGAAAATAGGAATTTGGAAATGTTCATTCAACAAGAGTTGGAATTTTTAGTAGTTTTAGAAATGAAATGAATATTAGAATCACCTAGAGAAATTTTGATGTGCCATTTCACTGTCAAGATTGTGAAATGATTGTTAATAAATGAGTTGGGTATTGATAAGTTATAAAAGTTCCTATATGGAACTGAGGTGCAGCCAGGTTTGAGAAACCCTGAGATAGAGCACAGAGTGTGAATATCTGGAAAAGGAGCAGGGAAAAAGGATGGGGATTGAAGTTGACATCAGATGGGACATTGCCCTATATTATGTGTTAAATAAATCTATCTTTACTTCATAGGTACATGAGAAATACTGAAGGCTTTTGAAGTAAGGGAAACATTGGGCCATTTTTTTTTTCTTCCTAACTAATGAGTCAGCTTTACAAGACTGATTCAGTGGGAAAAGCTTTGGGAGCTCAATTCAAATCTCATCTTCCTATGAATAACTCAGACTTCATATCTAGACTTTGTAATGCACATTTTATTTATTTTAAATGAGTAATAAATTTTGTCTCATAGATTTGTCACAAATGTTAGAGATAAAAGATTTAAACTATCTACACTTAAATTTGTGTGGAAATGCAGACTGGTGCAACCACTATGGAAAACAGTATGGAATTTCCTCAAAAAACTAAAAATGGAACTGCTTTTTGAACCAGCAATTCCACTGCTAAGACTATACCCAAAAAATCCTAAAACCCTAATTCAAAAGAACCTATGCACCCCTATGTTCATTGCAGCACTGTTTACAATAGCTAAGTGCTGGAAACAACCTAAGTGCCCATCTGTAGATGAATGGATGAAAAACCTGTGGTACATTTACACAATGGAATACTATGTAGCAGGAAGAAAGAAGGAACTCCTGCCATTAGCGACAACGTGGATGGAACTAGAGAGAGTTATGCTTAGTGAAATAAGCCAGGCAAAGAAAGAAAAATACCATATGATATCACCTAATACAGGAAACTAAAGAACAACACAAACAAATGAACTAAATAGGACAAAGAGTAGAACAGCAGTCAATAGGGGGGAGGGAGAGGGAGAGAAGGGGGATAAGTAAGGGAAGGGTTTAGTCAAAGAACGTGTATAAATGACTCCTGGACATGGACAACGGGGAGGGATATGATTGTGGGAGAAGGGGTGGGCTGGGTAGGGAAGAGAAATGGGGGAAAAATGGGACAACTGTAATTGAAAAACCAAAAAGTATATATATATATAATAATAAATAAATAAATAAATAAAGTACTAAATAAATAAATAAATAAATAAATAAATAAATAAATTTTAAAATACATTAGTTATTTAAAACCACATGGGAATTTTAAGGAGAATGTTAAAAGCTATTTCAAGGGATATAATTTCTGACATTTTCTTCTCTTCCTTCTTTTCCCTTCTCCTGATCCACTTCTTTCTCCTCGGTGTTTTCAAGTTCTTTTTTCTTTTATTTCCTCTTTATTCTCCCTTTCTTTTCCTTTTTTTCCCCTTGATTCTTCCCCTTCTCTTCCTTTACTAAAGTTCAAAGTGTGTGGCATTAATGATGGTGGTGTTGGTGAAATGGCACCAGGTGTAAGACCAGTGTAGTCAGACCAGTCCTTGGTTCATAAACCCCAGTACTTGAGTTCTGATTAAGAAAGAATTCAGAGCCAAGACTCAAACTACAAGAAAAATTTTATTTAGGAAGTCACAGCAATAGAAAAAGTGAGCCATAGAAGATGGGCTCAGGAGACAAGTTACAGAAGCAAAAGAAGGACCCTTGGAGCTTGGGAGAAAGAGAGGCAGGGAAAGGGTGCTTGGGGGAAAGGGTTGGGAAAGGCACAGGAGGGCTCCACAGAGAGAGCTGCATTGCATTCTTTCAAGGGAGGCATAGCTAAGTACTTGGGTTCTTGTAGGAAGCACTCAGGAGCAGGAGGCAGCTCCAGCAGAAGACTTAGGACCTAGCCCTAAGCTCATTCTGTCACATTCTGTTGCTCAAGAAAGCCACTCAGCCAGCCCAGGGTCAAGTGGAGAAGAATAAGACTTCACCTCTTATTGAAGGAGTAGCAAAGAATTTGTGGCCATCTTTAATTTACCAAATGACCTCATTTGTTTGTTTTAAATAATTTATTTATTATTTGTTTGTTTATTTCTATTTATTTATTTATGGAGGGAGGGGAAGGAGAAAGAGAGGGAGAGAAACATCACTGTGTGGTTGCCTCTAAATTGTTCCCCCAACTGGGAACCTGATGTGCGAGCTAGTCATGTGCCCTGACTGGGAATCGAACCAGTGACACTTGGCTCGCTGGCCGATGCTCAGTCCACTGAGCCACAGCAGCCAGGGCTTCGTTTGTTTGTTTTTAATTTTGGGCTGCATATGTAGATTTTATCAGCACAGGTATCAAAAAGGAAGGCTTGGTAACCCTACCAATAAAAAGTCTTGAGTCTGCACATGAATAATTCTTTACATGATTTTTTAAAAACTTGTGGTAAAATATATATAACATGAAATGTACCATTTTAATCATTTTAAGCATCCAGTTCGGCAGCATTGAGGATACATATTTACATCGCTGTGCATCCACACCACCAGCCACCTCCAGAACTTTTTCATCTTCACAAATTGAAATTCTGCACCCACTAAAGGACAGCTCCTATTCTAATCCCCACCTCCACGCCCATCCTTATTCTACTTTCTGTCTCTAGGTGTCTCATGTAAGTGGAATCATCAATATTTGTCCTTTATGATTTGGCTTCTTCCACTTAACATAATGTCTTTGAGGTTCGTTCATGTTGTAGCATGTCAGAATTTCCTCCCTTTTTAAGGCTGAATGATATTCCATTGTACGTATGTTCACATTTTTCTCACTCATCCGTGGATGGACATTTGGGTGGCTCTTCCATCTCTTGACTATTGTGAATAGTGCTTCGATGAATGTGAGTGTACAAATATCACTTCTAGATCCAGCTTCCCATTCTTTTGGATATATGCCCCAAAGTGGGATTTCTGGATCATTTCTACCTTTAATTTCTCCATAGCAGTTATACCATTTTACATTCTCACAAACAGTGGGCAAGGGTTTCCATTTCTTCACATTCTTGCTCTTATTTGTGTTTTGTGGACAACGTTTGTAATCTGTTTAGAGCAGTGCCTGGCATGGAGCAAAAGCTCCACAAAGGTTAGCTATTATTATTTGATCGCCCAGAGGCTGCTATTCCTTCCTTTCTTCTCAGCTATAGTTGAAGTTGCAAAGTCTGAATTCTCAGCATGTGATATTTCTGAAGTTCACTTTTAGTGTCCTAAGTTATCTGACTTACATAAGGGAATTCTGTAAAGAATGTTGTAGGTATATATAGTGAGAATTGCAGTTTTAAAACCAAACAGAAGATGGTAGATTAGGCAAAAGAGAAGAGAAAATGAAAGGAAAGGAAAAAGAAAAGAGAAAAGAAATAAAGAAAAATCTGCCTGGGAGACGTCTATAAACATGAGCTATGAGTGAGCATTGAGGAACAAAGCCTTTGCTTGTCATTTTTCATTTGGATCACACTGCACAAGATCAAGATTATGTTACAAGAAAGTGAAAAGATTGAGGCTGAAACAGGAAAACTGAACCTGCTTTCTTTTTAACAGTTAACCTTACCCTGTTTTCCCTGACACTATGTCTAGCACAGGTCTTTTAGCTTGATCTCTAGAGGTATAAGAGTAAAGAAGTGACTCGTTAGAAAAGAAAATTATTTGAAATAGTGAGAGCTATTCACCATCAGCCAACATTTACTAAAAGACCAAATGGGACCCAGGAATTTGTTCCATACCAGGGCTGCAGAGGTGTCTGGGAAACCTTGGCTCCTAGGCAGGCTGGGAGCCCTCATGTGTGAAGAACACACCAGTGAAATGTGGGAGACCCTGGCACAGTGGAGTGTCAGGATGCCAGAGCAGCGCAGCAGGAGCTGAATCAGTCCAGTCTCTGTGCAGCTACACTTAAAATAATTGCAAACATCCTCTTCAACTCACCCTTTCTCCCCCCACGGGCTTCTGTGTCACTGCTTCTTCATTGTGTGTCTCTGCTGCTTCCTGGCTTTAGCTTCTCCCTCACGAATTGATATTTTTATTATTTGTTTTGGTTTTGTTTATGCATTCTTGGAATCACAATGTGACTCTACCGATTATTTTAAATGCATCATCACGTTTCATTCCTATGAACTCTGTGAGGTAAGTTCGCTTGCCCCATTTTGGTAATGCAACTCAGGTTCAGAGAGGTTAGGTGTTCTGCTAAACATCACATGGTTAGTAAATTGCAGAGAATTATTGTGAAATTTGAGCAACCTGACTTCAAAACCCACATTCCTAATTACTAAATAGTGCACTGTTGTAATTTTTTTTCTCCAAGTGACAATCTGATATATCTTCCTAAGACATCCTGTGAATTTTGTCAGTGGCTCCTTTTTGCTTGGACTTTCAACCTCAAAACACACTCTGTAACTTGTTAATCAGGCAGCCAAGGTCCACAATGCTTTGGTCGCAGCCAATCAATTCAACCTCATTTTCCTTCACAAACACCATGTGCCAGCTGCATATAGGACTCACATTGCCCCTCACACATCCTATGGCTCTCCTGCCCTTGGCTGAATGAACAAGATGCCCCCTATAGGCAAAAGGTGAATGGACCTCATTCAGCTGTTAGAAGGAAAGACATGGAAGATGCTGGTGACCTGGGCTCAACCAGGTGTGCCCAGTACTGGGACAGAAATAGGTGCACCTTAAATTCCAAAAGGAACAGCTATAACACAGTTGAGTTTTCAAAAACTAGTTGTGTTTTGAGCCTGACATGGTTTATTCATTCATTTCATAAATATCTCCTGAGGATTTGCTCTGGTGGTAAGCATTAGACTAGATGCAAGGAAACAATTGTGAGATGTTGGTACGTTTCTGCCTTCATTTTGGTAAGGGGAGACAGACAAATAACCATAGCGGTGAATAAGTTTTTTAAAACTAAGCACATGGGCTGGGGGGTGGGGGGTGGGAGATAGGCACACAGGTTTTGTTGAATGAAGGAATTAATGAATGCATAAATCTAATATACTCAAATCTTTCTTTAAGCACTTAAATTTGACAAACAAAACCTTGCCAAATGAATAAATGTTATAACTCTTTTCAATTAAACATGCAAATATGGCAAATGACAACTTCTCCTCAAAATGCCAATAATAGTCTTGATAAAATTCTTATTCTTTCAACTTAAAATTCTCAGTTTAAATCAATACTCTGTTAAAAATTTCAAATTGGAATATAAGCGTCATCCGTCTTATTCTTTAATATGCTCTATTTTCTTAAAATATCACAAATAGTTTAAATGAAAATTACAGACTTTTTAACACAAAATAATATAGATGTGATTTAATCCTCATTTCTATGCTTAAATTCAGTCTTTTGGGGGTTATCAGACAATCAGTTAAAAAGTCATTCTAGTTCCCATGTCTGGGGATTGCGATAGCATATTGATTGGAACGGTGTATGGCTGAGCCTCAGGATTCTCTCCTCACCCCAAACCCTTTTCTTTTTGGTTCATGAGCTGTAAGGACACATGCCTGGTGTGGTTGCAGTCATTATTTCATCAGGTATATGGAGTGTGGATGGGAGATGATGAAACCAACATTTAATGAGATTCACAGACCAGCACAGGGCAGAGGTAGAGAGTAAGACTCCTGGTATTGCTTAAGTCTGCGGATACTGCTGTGTTTGAATTAAGACCCACCCTGGCTCCTCCTAATTGCATGAACCCACACTTTTCATGTTTGGCCTAAGCTAAGTTTCAATTAGATTTTCACCACTCTTAACCAAAAGAATCCTGATGTATTTCTTATTCTGTATTAACCATTATCCCCCTTTATTGCTCCATACCTTCCAATATTTCTTTTTATGCTGAATAGCCTTGAAAGTGCGTGAGGAATGAAGGGAGATGAGGCGAGTCTAACATGCACCAAAGTGGTGGTGAGTGAGGCTTCTGTCTCAGAAGGTGAAATGAGGGGCTGATGGAGAGCTCTGAAAAATGAGAGATATGGAGCAAGGAGTAACCAGGAGAACATAAATGCCTGGGGTCCGCTGACATTGGACAACAGACTTCCCATTGTTTGTGAACTGGAAAGTCAAATCATTTTGTATCTTATGATCTCTGGGTGACATTTCCTTGCTTTCTACCAGGGTAGAAAAGTGTTTTAGGTCCTGGGATTGTCATCATTTACTATGATGCAAATAGGTTAAATAGTTAACTGTAGTGAAGGCAGAAAAATAGCAGAGGGTTGAGCTTCAGTCAGGCCTGAGGGCAACCTCGTGCTGAGAGAATGGAGACATGGTGTCCAGAAAAGATAATGCCGAAGCATCTGTTGTTTCTGATGGACTTGCATTCATTTCTCCTGGCCATAGTGCCTCCCTATTTCTTTGGGGAGCAATTCTTTACCCTCCTCTAACCCATATACTGGGGACTGCCTCACCCCTGTTTCCTGCAGTGCTTTGTGATTCAGTTCACTGTAGTGAGAGTTAGGTATGCTTGTAGCCCTAAGGACTGATTCGGGAATCTCATCCCAGGCATGGGGGTTGGGTGGGGTGGTGGTCAAAGCCTATCTGAGAATGAAGTCAACATCAAGGAAGGCATGGATGGATCCCAACAATGGAGAAAAACATTTCTGGCAACATCTTTTTTGAGACTCTGCGTCTAGCCATGTCTGAATTCAGAGATTCCTCTGTACTTTCCAGGAACAGGAGCCATGGAACCCATCCCCCCACCCCCTTGCCTTTTTTCCCTTCATTTACTTTGAGTTGGATCTTCTTTTGGATGTTATTCCTCCAAAGAAGTTCAATATGCTCTTCAATACATGTGGTTTCCCCACTAGAGGGTGTAGCTTGCCCACTGCATTTGTTTGGAGAGGGAGAAGTGTTGGCAGGCAGGCATTTACTGTCAGAGAGACCTGCTGGGCTGGAGAAGAGTCCCGGCCACAGAGCTCACATTCCTGATAGGGCCCTTGTCTTCAAAGTACTGGGAGAGCAGTCAAATAACCAAAGCATGGATACAAGGGTAGAAAGTGGAATAGGTCTAAGGTGCCAAGTGAAGACTTGGTCTCAAGAAGCATGAAGCTCCTTAGGCTGAAGAAGAAAAAAGGTGAGGGCAGAAATAGCAATTTGGTTTTGTCTTTCATACCAAATCTGACTGCCAAGGGATGCCTGGGTTTGCTGTGTTAAGAACACATTCAGCTCAGTGGAGTGTACATACTGTCATTGATCATTGGTGTCTGGTATGGGCATGGGAAGAAGCAAGAGGGTTGGACATGATAGGTACTGCCCATCTATGGGTGAGATGTTTCTCAACAGGAGGACTATTGGCATTTCAATGGCTCAGTCTTCACTGTGTGGGACTCTCCAGTGCATTGCAGGGGCCTTAGTCCACTCAATGCTGGTAGTACCCCTCCAGTCATTGTGATGAGCAAAAATCAAGTCCCCACATATTTTAAAGCCTCTATGAGAATAGTACTGCTCTATTTGAAAATCATTAGGTTGGACCAAGAGTGACCTTGACTTGGATTTACCTGAAGATTGAACTACAGCTTCTAAAATTCTTCAAGATTAAAGGGAAAAGGATCATCATTTTTAAGGTCCTGAAACCAGAATGAGCTTACCCTCAGAAAGGAGTAGGGATTGAGAGTACTGATAGGAATGAAGACTCTCCAGCAATGGGAAGAAGATGTCTATAGGGACAGGGAATCAGGTAGTACCTCAAGCATGTGATAAATATGTCATCCTTGGTTGAGAAAAGGGTAGAGGGAGCCTTGGATGCGGGGCAATGGGTGTCCTGTTAAACATCAGTGTCATTTGGGATACCCCCATTCCACTTTAGGGTTCATTATATGTAGGTGTTCCTTTGGTTAGAGTGTCTTTTATATGACAGTTCTCAGAGAGCAACCTTCTACTCTATACCTCTGAGTCCACTGAATATCAGCCACCTTATATGACTCTTGAAACAAGGTAGCACATGTGTCAATGAACAAATAAATGAGTGAATAAAATAATCCCCATTCCTTAATTTAAGAGTTCAAGTGTCACCTATTTTCATATTCTTGTTGCCCCTGGCAATGCCCCTGGAGAAGAGAGCGAAGGCAGTTTGAGCTATAAACATGGCATAGTAGTCACTTTCAAGTTTCATATTCATCAGTGCTCTCTAGCCAAAGACCACAAGAAACACTTTAGTTGGACAAGTGGGCTTGTCATTTTTTGTGGACGGTGGTAGGTGAGAGAGAGAGAGAGAAAGAGAGAAAGAGAGAGAGAAAGAGAGAGAGAGAAGACACGCATATGATAAGCCATAAGACATCTCAGTGAAAGGATATTAGAAAGGATGTAGGATTAGGGATTGTTAGGTTAATTTGGAAAATACAGAGAAGACGGGCTTTGCCCTGAATTGGATTCTCTCAGGAAGTGGGACTAATTCTATAATTTGGCATCCTAAAAAGTCTTATTTAGAAGGAGGGGAGAACAGCCAAAGGTTAGAGTTGAAATTGGTGAAGAAGCAGCAGTCATTCATTAGTCTAGATAGGGATGCTTGGTATTTGTAGGTAGGATAATGTTCATGTTTTGCCTGTGTTCGCACGTGCTTTTAGAGTGGCATTACTTTTGGTTACAGACTGGCTTTGTGAGATGTTAATGTTCTGTGCAATCATGTTAAAGGGGAGAACATGAAGGCCTAGCTGTGAGCAGGAGGTCAACCTGTAGCAATGTCAAGGTCAGCTCCTGGATGTATCATTTTGTTTAATATAATTCATTTTCTTGATCCCTCACTAGATTGTAAACTGCATAAGGGCCCAGACCTCTTTTGATTACCACTGAGCACCCAGAGTCTAGCCTAGTCTTTCAGTCTCATAAGTACTTAAAGACTATTTACTGAATAAATGAACAAATTATCTAATTAGCCTATCAGACTGACTTGTTTCAAGTCAGGGGTCACCTCTACTCAGCTCTTTATTTCTAGAAACAAAAAAAGTTCTGGTGCAGCTCATTAAATATATTTTGAGTCAAAGAGGAGCTTTCCATAAGGTAAGATGTATTGATTTAAAAAAAAGATAAAATAATACATTACACATTTTGATGCTCAATTCAAACAGTTTCACTCATGACAAATGAAGAAATATCATGTCACATTTGAGGTTTTCAGCATATTCCACCATATCGAACATGAAGAGTGAAATTCAAAGCTCTATGAGAAATTGACAGAAATATTTAGAGACCATTGGTAGTAATATAACCCTTCTTCTTCCTAGCCTAGTTGTACTACAATAAGTACTTTAGGGGGAGAGAGGCCTTATTTGTAATCTCCTGACTTATAAATAGCTCATAGCTAGATATTTGCCTCTCCCCTTACAACACCCTTCACCCCAGAGACCCCTCTGCTTTGTATTCATGGTGGGACATTATTAGAGCCTTTAGCAAATTTGCAAACTTGTATGTTAAAAAATGGAGGGTGGGGAAAACAATGAATCACTGAGGAACCCCAGACAAATCTTTTTACTTTTCTGAACCAGGTATTACCTTATCTGTAAAATGACCCTAATGATGGCTACCTACTGAGATAGGGTGTGTGTGTGTCTGTGTGTGTGTGTATGTGGCATTATGCTAAGCCCCCTTTTCAATTCTCATAGCCAACCTCTCAGGTAATTACTGAGCTTAAATTATCTGCCCGAGGTCATATAGTTTAAGCAGAAGAGCTGAAATTCCAATTCAAGTCTATAGCATAAAATTCTTCATTCTTGAACACATATTCAACTCTCAGTGATGGAGTCAATGCAATGTGATTAAAATGTTTTTAAGTTACTCCATAAAGGGTGCTTTAAGTTTAAAAATGCTTTTTATACCCATTATCAATTCATTGTCCCCTGAAACCATTTGTTTGCTTGTTTATTTATTTAATTCAGCAGGCACTTATGATACCTACGTGATGCCAGATGCTGTGCTAAGTGCTAGGACTAAGTCGCAAACCTGCCTACTGACTTTTGTGGAGCTTATGTTTGGTGATAGGCCAAAAATAACAAAACAGGGAAATAAAATATCTGGGAGTTACCCATAAGACTTACAAAGGAAACAGAAGCTTATTAACATGGAAAATATCAGAGGTCAATCTACTTTAGGTAGGATGGTCAGGGAAGGCATCTACAGGGAAGAAATATTTAGGCTAAAACCCAACTGATGAGGAACTAGCCCTGTGACCAGCATGGAGAAAACATTCTTATAGGAGAGGGCAGTTTGACGAAAGGTCCTAAAGCAGGGAAGAATTTTGTGTATTTGAAAATATTAGGAAAAGAGAGTCAGTGTGGTCAGAGCACGTTTAGCAAGTGAAGCAGCACGTACGCGTAGTGTCTAGTCTCAGATTTGTAGATGAGAACGTGAGACTGGGCGGCACTTTGAGAAGTCCCAAGGCCATTTAACCACGGCGGCGGGGTTCACCCCAAGGTCTCCTGACTGCGTGCTGAGACTTGATGCTTTAGTCTTATCTTGAAAAGCGTGATTTTACTTCCAGTTAAGATTTTCAAGACTTTTTTCAAATAAAACCTCACATTGAAACCTAATGTTCAAAACTGACCCAGGGAGGCTTCTCACTGGAGTTGGAGGCAAGGACTCAGAATCTCAGTTGTTGAGTCCCTGCTACCCTGCCCTGCGGTGGGTGCAGCAGTGGCACTGAAACCGCAATGACATTGTGTTTAGTTTCCAGAATCACACCTCGAGGAGGTCACACACATTCCCTAAAACATGTGGAAGTGTTCTCAGTCGGCTACACACTATATTCTCAGAAGAGGGTTTTGTTTTTAGGTTTGGTGTTTTCACTTACATGTTCGCGAAGCAGTACACGCAGGAATTCGGATATGTAACATTATTAGTGGCGCATAACGGGCTGACTCTTATGGAGCATATTCGTTTCCTTTGTATAGACTTATTTTGATAATAAGTGCACGAAATGTCCTAAAACAAAACACACAGGTCAAACTCTTCATCGCACAGGGGTCTCTTAATAGCTTCTATTATAAATCCTTGAGAGTTTTATTTTATGCAGAGAGGAGGTAATAATAAAATGTCTTCTTTTCAACTTCAAACGTTACAACTTCCTGATCTTAAATTCAGCAGCCAGAATCTTGGGGATTTGCACTTTGCAAGGCAGCCGAGGCTATACAGCCTGGATCCTTGACTGTGTAATGTAAATCTATAACCTGTGAGAAGGGAAGGAGACCATTCTGGGAAGTGACAAAAACGACTATAACGATAGCCTGGGAACGAATACAGCCACTGTCCAGGTGTCTCTGAAATCCTTTGAGTTAATAAAAAAAACCCTTTAAGATGGCTACTGCAATGCCTTGGGCAAGAAATGAGGAGAACTTGAATACAGGCAAAAGCAACAAGGTTAGAGGAAGGGAAAAATTTAAAAATAAAAACAAGGAGCTTTAATTGCCAGTGGTGTATGAGCAGACGAAAGGGCAGTAAGAGATAGGAATGGGTCCTAGTTTTCCCCAGGATCTATTAATATTTGACATAAATGTTTAGATTGAGCCATAATGGATGGCCTTTACAGAGATCAAAAAATGGTCAAATGTTAGCAGTTTCCTATGGTTTCATATGGTTCAACCTAAGAGAAGTATTATAAGCCTAAGATTGAAAAAATCATCCTTATGTAAGAAGTTACAAGCTTACCTTATATGACATTTCACCAACAATATCTGAAACAAAATGTTCAGGAAAGAAAGATTAAATAAAACAATGTAGTGTTGAGATGTGAACAGTTAATTAGCCCACTAAGTAATCTCATAAATTAATAACCATGGACATCATAGAAAAATATATTGCTCTTCCACACAAGGTTCATTTTCCCAAACACTGTGTCCTTCCCCTCGTCATGCCTAGGACATTTCCCATCTGGAAATTCACACTTTGCCTGCTTGTAGGTGCCATCTGACCTTAGGCTGGGCTGTTCATTGGGTGGGCTGCTCATTGGGTGGGCCCATTTTAGAGAAATGTCTAGTTCTTGATAGTCATGCTGGCTACCTGCAGACACAAATCTTAGATACCTGTCTTGGGTTTTGATGATTGCCTGCCTTGAACACACTGGTTTTTTTCCCCAAATTCTATCTACTCCTGAGGATTGTTTGAGATGTGCGTGTCAACAACTGCTTACCAAACTATTAAGAGTTCCAATGAGCTTCATATTTTACATTGTGCCTCACAGATTTGGCTACTTTCAGCTGCTGCAACAGAGCCTCCTTGCCTTCCCCTCCACCTGTGCCGACCTGCCCCCAGACTAAGTTTCGCATCATTGGCTTTCCCTTGTTGGTATCATTTTGCTGGACAAACCAGGAAACACTGAGCCCACTCTTGAGACTTGATAACATGGGTTGTGCTCTCTTAGCAAGCCATGCCAGAAATGCACACCTTTTTGTGTAGAAGGTACTGGTGTGTGTGCGTGCGCACATGAAATACCAATGTGGGGGAAGTACAGTGGGAAAGTATTAGGAAGAAGAAGGAGAGATGAAATTGATTATCAATTCAAAAGACCCAATTATTTGTCACATATTGATGGCACCCCTCATAGGTCATTCTTTAAAATATCTCAAGTCTGAACCCATCTATGGCAGTTCTTGGAATATTTAAAAAATAGATTCAACCAGTAACATTCATTGCAGTTGGAGTAGTGGCTTCTTTATCTCAGGAACTAACTTCAAAGTTTCAAATATCCCTACACCAAGAAAATAATTATCTCTGACTTGTTAGTTCACTTGGAAGATCAAGTGTTTCCTCCCTCCCCCAGGTTCTTTGATGAATCCTTACATGAGAAACAGCAAGTAGCCAAGAGGACAACCACAAAAGTTTTCAACATTTTTATAATGAACAATGTGACTCCTCCACCAGAGTTCCCTCAGTTAGGAGTTTCCTAGCAACTCAACAGCTGAGTTCTTTTGATGATCTGCTGCTATGGCCCCACTGTGAGAACCTCAGGCCCCATAATGAAGTCATTTGCAAATGATCTATTTACATAGGACACTAAGGGTTAAGTCATCAGGTCGCCAAAGACAAAGACTTCCAGAGGCAAGTGTTTTAGTTACAGGCTGTAGAACTGTAGCATGGCAGCATGATTAAATGTTGTTTTATTTGAGTGTTCAATTATTATTCAGTTCCATTAAAGTACATTCTGTTTTTGTTTAACTAGCAAGAAGAAACAAGTGTGGGGGGGAAAAATCAGAATGAGTTATTCCTGGGAACTTTTTCAAAATTTACATGCCTGCCTTCCACACCTGCTCCCCTTAACCCAAAGATTCTAATTCAGTAGGTCCAGAGTATGACCCAGACATGTAACAAACACACACACACACACACACACACACACACACACATTTAAATTGCAGAGTAGTATGATTCACTCTTTGAGAACCAATGGATTAGGAGACCCCATGTCTCACAGGGTCCAAAGGAGGCAGCATTAACAAAATAACAAAATAACACCCACGTTCCTGTAGTACCTAATGGTTTTCCAATTCTAATAATAATAACAGCTGCAGCAGCAGCTACAACATGTATATCATTTAACATTGTTATCATCGTTATATGTTCTGATTACTTCCATGTTATTTGTTAATCTTTATAATAGTTTTGGAAGGTTAGTACCATCTTTAAATCTATGCAAAGGGGCTTCTGTGCCCTGGACCCCCTAGCTTTAGAGGGCTTCCCTCTGGCTCTTCATAGTCATGTCTGTCCCCACAGGGTTAAGAGCTTGTATGTCAAAGACATCAGCCGTATTCACAATTGTCATCCATTCTAGACACTACCCTGAAACCATGAACTCTGTAACTCCCTTCTCAAGCTGACTTGACCTTGCTTACAGAGCCTATGTAAACTTTTCCCCCAAATTTATTCCCCTAAGGCAGACTGTGTAGCTGCTACCCATACCCTTCACTCTAAGATGTGACCTAGGGGTGTTTGTCTGCTGCGCTTGGGGTGAAGATTGAAGATGCGGGCTTTGGTATACAGGTGCATGTGCACAAAGCTTTCCAAGAGGCATGACAGAACCAGGGCTGGAGAAAGAAGATGGGTTGCAGGCTAAAGAGGGAGCAACGCCCTGGCGCCAGCCTCTCCCATGCCACTACTTCCATCCAGGAACACTACAGAGGCTGAGAATTTTACATTTCAGCCCAGGCTTTCCCATGGCAATGAAGCTATATTTGCCTACATAAGAAGATAGAATTTTATTTAAGTGTGTGCTAATTCTAAATTTTCAATAGTTGGGCTGGGGTCACCTTCAATGTTAGTTCAACACTTTCTTATTAAATGCCCTCTAAGTGTGCTTAGACCGTTAGGCCATGGGGGCAGAAAATGATTAAGATGCACTCTTGTTCTTTAAGTGGTCCAAACTCTAGCAGTGTTTTGCATATTAGCAGACAATTACATTTCAATTATGTAGAAAAATATATAACATGGAATGAGAGCCTCAAAAGTGGAGACAGAAAATACTTGAAGTAGCCAAACACATCATTAAAGAAGAGGCTCCAGCAGAAGGATGGGTAAGAGGCTTTAGTGACATCTAGAGTAAGGCCCACGTCCTCCAAAAGCTGCCTCACACTGTTGCAGCCTCGTAATTATTTCATCTCCAATCACCTGTGATGTTTAGTGTCTGTTCTTGTATTATTTGTTTGTTTTTGCAAATACCCTCTACATACCTATCTCCCAAGCCTGAATGCAAGCTCCATAAAGTCAGGAATCTTTTTTTTTTTTTAATGAATTTTCAAAGTATCCTGTGAGATTTTCAAGTAGTGGGTAACACATTGGAAATGCTGCATAAGCCCAAGTATTGTTTATTCAATATTGGGTGGTTATGATATTCAAGGGACTGAACTGAGTACATCATGTCTCCCCAACTACAAAGAAAGCTCAGTAAGAGCAGGGACAATGTTCTTTTGTTCATTGTTTGATCCCCAGAGCTTAGCACATAACATACCTTTAGGAATTCAGTAATTGTTTCTTTGGTTAATGGCATATGAAAGTGTTTCAGGATGGTCAAGCCACCCTCCTTGATTGCCAAAGATCATGGGATCAACTAGGATATAAGACATATCTCAGATCTGGTTGTAGGAATCAGAAAAAATTGATGAAAGGACAGAAACTGACCCATTGTAACATGCACAACTTGATCTTGGTTCACTTCCTAAACACTTCAGCCCTATCCTCTTGGGAGGGTGGGAGCAGCCAGAGTCCCAATGCAGGACAGTTCTAAGGGGATACCGGCCACGCCTGCTAGTTATCAGAAGTCAGAGACTTAAGCTTCTCATGCATAATGAGTTTTCCTTAATTTTTTCAGGTTTCAGCAAAAAACTGAAATGAACCAAGCAAATCGTAGGGCTTATTTTCCTGGCCTAGGTTAGAAAAAGCATATGTCTGGAGCCTTTTGAGCTATGGATTTCCACTGTTGTCCAGTAAAAAAAAAAAAAAAAAATAGCAGAAAGAGTCTCTATAATCGTCTATGAGCCATTACTTAGAACTAAAGTAAAGCCAAAAGATTTAGTTTTCATACCAAAAAGTGTCAGAAAGAATTTCCTTTAGGTCTTTAGGTTTGTTTTACTTAGAAACAATGAAATGTATATTGTCCATAAGGCCAGGCCTCCTTTTCCTGAGAAATAATTACCTCTGGTCCTTAGAATGCACTAAAATTATCCCAGAACCACTTCAACTTCCTAACAATAAAAATTCAAATCTATTATTCCTTGCTTTCTGGAGAGATAATAAGTACAAATAACAACAGGAAGCAGGTAAGCATTTCCTTTGCACCAGACTTCACCATTATGATTGAGAAAGCTTGTCCCTCTCCTGTCAATAATTTCAAAGGGAACGGCGGTGGCCCCAGAATAACTTAGTGGCTCGTGCAATGCAGTAAAGAAAATGATCTTTCAACATTCATTACAATCAATATTCTTAGTCAGGATTCTATTAATTTTTATTTCAAAGAAGTCAGAATAATGTATTAAGTTTTATTTATTTATACATGCCTTTTTTGGCAGGGGATAAGGAGAGCTAAATAAACTGCCAGATATATTTGAAGCTTGTTTTTCTTCATAAATAATGTTTCAGAAATAATTAAAACAAAGGATGTGTACTTCTTAAGGGTCAATTGTAATTTTATTCCATGTTTCTTCATGTAGTAACTAATATGTTTTTAAGATGATCGCTTTGAAATTATTAGACTATTTTAGTCTATATAATTAATTATTCAAATCCTCCTTTGGTGCTCGCAGAACAACAAGATTGTCCTAGATTTAGCAAAACATTGAAACCATTTACCTATTTTGAACTTATGGAATAACAACAACAAAAATGTGGCCTCTTAACTGTCCAGGAATGTGCTGTGCAAACTGAAGAGGAATTTCCTGCCACTGGAAGCATTCAGTATGGTTTGGTCGCCCACCTGGTGGGCTCCCTGGTGATAGAATTTAAGCAATGGACTTGTATAGATGGGATTTGTAATGATTCTCTAGCTCCCTTTAGCAACCAGCTTACGCTGTGCAAAACATAACATAATGGACCTGAAAATCCTATACATCAACAAAATGCTGTTTCTTTGAGTAGATATACCCCTAAACGTCTTCCAAATGAAGTTTATTCAGCTTAAATATAAAAAGGCACTTATATATTTAACTTTGGAACAAAAATTGGTTTTGACTAAAAGTTTATATATAGTTTTAAAAGAAAATTTTATTTATTTATTGTTTTTCTATTAGAGTTATCCTGCTTTTTCTCTCATTTCTCTCCCCTACCCAGCCCACCCCTTCTCCCACAGTCAATTCTCACCTCATTGTCCATGTCCATGGATTATTTATACTAGTTCCTTTACTAAACCCTTCCCCTACTTACGCCACTCCTCTCCCTCCTCCCTCTCTTCTGGTAACTAGTAGTCTGTTCCTTGTTTACAAAAGTTTATAGCTTTTGAGATATATTACTCTTGTCATGATGGCAGCTGCTTATAAAATATTTTTATAATTTTTAATAACATGAACTGTTTGAGCTATTATTGATTCCAGGTATTTGGCTTTTTCAATTATGTCTGGCAGACTCTCAATTAAAAAATTCTGCTTCCAATCTATCTCCTATGAGAAGTATGAAGGAGATAAACTTCTGGGGATTACTGAAGTTCTCAACACTGGTGTTGTCTGCAAACTGTGGATAATCACACCTACCTTGTGCATTTGAAGTGAGAAGTAATAAAACAGTCAAGTGTTTGGTATATGTATTACAAATAGTACCTGTTAAATGTTAGATATTACATTTAGTTGTGACTTCAATTATGCATCTAGATGACTTCAAAATATGCATTGGTATCTCTTACTACCCCTAAGTTCCCAGTCTGAATTTCAAACTGATTGTTGAACATGTCTATGTGAACATTCTGCAGTACCTTCAACCTTTGGGTGTTCACAATTAAACTCTTCTTCCTCTCACTGCTTCTACCATTTATTTATCCTGCTCCTGCGTGTTGTAACCCTATGTTTTTTTAGATATTAGGATGGATGCTGGACTTGTATAATACATGATGCTGGCCAAGGACAACCACAGACTTTAATGAAGGCAAGAAGTAGAATACGTGTTGAAAAATGTGAGAGAGCATTAAGTACAAAGGGTTGGAACACATTGAGGGCAACAAATTCTGCACCTAGTTTTATGGAAGACTGTAACTGAGAAGTAACATCATGCAATTACCCAAGCCATAAACATCATCAACGTTCAAAATATTGGACTCTCTTCATCACCATCAGATAGTTCGTCAGCTCTTTCTCAGTTCTGTTCCTGAAATTTGTCTCCAGTCACCCATGCCCTACTTTATCTTCCTATTCATGAATGTAGTACGGATACATATTGTAATTTCCAAACATCTCCTAACTTCTCTTCTCTCCTCTCCCTGTTCTCCACTCATCCTCCACCTTCCACAGTTCCCCAGACAGCTGCTGCCACCTCTGCTCCCTCCTTTTATTCCTCAGCTTCTGTTGACCTCCTAGCCAAGCAGAGACAGCATGGTACAGTGGTTAAAAGTAGATACTCAGGTGCTAGAATCTCTGGGTTTAAATCTTCTCTCTGTAGCCTTGGGGAAATTACTTAAGACTTGTATGGCTTACTTTTTCTATCTGTAAAGTGTGTTAGAAGTACCTACTTCATACAGTTGTTAGGAGTAGTAAATGATTTTACACACATAAAGCACTTAAAATACTAGCTGGTATGTAGAAAAGGCTATAGAGAACTCAGCGGTCCCACGACTCAACCTCCACTCTCTACCCTCAGCCAAATATGTTTTGTTTTAGGTCCAGTGAAATTCTCACTGCATCCAAATCAAGATCATGTATTTTACTGCATTTCACTGTTTGCTTAGGGAAAACTTGTATTTATTTCTCAAGACCAGCTCACTCATGCATCTCACCAACACTCTTTTGTCAGCGTGTTTACAGGCTGCATGTTTCCTAGGGAAACAAAATGGTTATAGCTGATGTTCATGGAACTGCCGGCTATCTATGAGGAATCCTCTGAGAACCTGGAACGTGGCTTACCTTTGTAACCCTTGCAACCCTTGAGGTAGATACTGTTACTACTTCCTTAAGAAAGGAAAATCCAAAATGGGAAAAGGTAAGTAAATTTTCTAAGATCTTCTAGCTAGTAACTGATGAATCTATTACTTGAACCCAAGTGACTTCCAAGTACATATTCTTAACCTCTCTGCTAATGTATTATTTTCTTTTACTTACAAGGAACAGCCTCAAAGAGAATTAAGGGTACCGCTTAGTTGAAAGTTTTTATTACCACATATAAGAATATTAATAGTTTTCACAGTGAGTCAAAATGAGAAGGGTAAATGATGTTCTGCATCCCCTAGAGAGTAAGTAAAGAAACATGACATTTTATAATAATACTAGCTAAACACTCTAGACTTCTTACTGAATACAAAGGGCTATGTTTATCCCTTTCCAAAAATTATAGCAGTTAAGCTCATAGCAATTCAATGAGGTGGGTATAATAACTATCTTCATTCCATAAAGGAGGAACTTGGGGCCCAGAAATTAAAGTGATTAGCCCCAGTCACATAGTGACAAAGCTGGGACTAGCAGAATTCTGTCAGACTCTAAGGCCAGTACAATTGGACATTATGCTCTGTTGACTCCATTAAATAATGGTTTAAATCTGAAATCCTTTCAATAAAACTGACCTTGACAGTTACATGGATACTCAGCTACATAACAAAATTATGTGGCATATCAGATTTATCTTTCACGACTCTAGAAAAATGATTCCGTATCAGATTTTTTACACATTAAAAGATGTATGGAAGAGCTTTTGATTTTGAGATAGAAAAATTCAGCTCAACTTGGAGATTACCTAAAAGTTAGTAATTCTGTATCATATGTGAAAAGGTCATTTCCTCTAAACAAAATCGATTGTTTTTGGAAAAAAAGATGATTTTGCTTCAGTTCTTAGTCTTTGCCAACTGACATGGGGTTCTCTTTGAGGTTTTGAATCAAAAGTTTGACTCCCTCAGCAGAGGGGGAATTCCATGGTTGCTCTTTTGGGGTAAGAATGGAGTCCAGACAAAAAGACCTCAGCCTGGGAAGGTGATCACCATAATGAGGGGTTAGTTTAGTTCATTAATATCAGGCCATATTCAGTGCTCAGTAAATATAGAATGGACAAATAAGTAATAGATTTTAAATTATTAAAATTTTTTCACAGATATGATAAAAAGTTAAGTCAATGTTGATTTATACTCAATAAAGCAATAATAGTCTATTGACTCAGGTCAGGAATAGGCTGAGTTTCTTTTTGAAAAAAAAAATTTTTTTGTCGAAGCAGAAACTAAGTGAGGATCACTTCTCAGAAATCACCCAGGAAGCTTTCTGTATAGAGTAAGGAAGCTGGGTTAGATGAGTTTATAGTGCATTCCAGCTCTGAGTTTGTGTGATTCAGATGGAAAGAGGAAAATGCACTTAAAAAACACCAGACTTGCTCATCTCAGAGATGAAAGAATCACAGAATTTCCTGGAAACATGTTCTCAGCTGAGGTTCTATAGATGAATGAAAGTCCTAGGACCAAGAGGGGCTGTTGCTCCCATGATGCTGAAAGTGGACAAGGGCAGTGAGGTGGAGTGGAGAAGTGACCTGTTATTCTCAGCCTTACATTACAGCTTGGCCAGATGTGTCATCTCTATTAAGAAACACATTCTTCTGGGAACAAGACCATAGAGCAGGTTTAAAAAGCTCGATGAATCATGGTAAAGATTTCAGAGTGAAAGACGATTTCATAATATGACCCAAATTAATGCCACTTCATGTTTGGATGATGCATAAACAGTTCTTTTTGCTTTCACATATATTGTGTTGATTCACATGAAAGCCTGAGTTAGGTATTACCATCAGCTCCAGTTTATGGAGGAGGAAATTGGGTGTTAGAGAAGATGCCTAAGGTATCAGAACTAATAAATGTCTGAAATAAGCCTTAAAGACAGGTTCCTCGTTTTCTGCAATAGTGCTGTTTTCATGATGGAGTGATCAGTATGGCTATCAGCACCAACTCTCTAGGCCCTGTACTTGGAGTCCTCATCTGGTTCCAGAATAGACAAAACAGTGGAATTTACTGATCTTAATTGACAAGGCTTAAGCAGAGATCTGCCTGTACAGTAGAGCATGGCTCTCTGGAAAGCCCCGGATTTTGTGGTACAAGTGGAGCTAGTGAGGGGGGTAGCCAGACAGCTACTGAGACTACACTTGTTCTCTGTTGGAAGCTGCTTATTCAAGTTTTCTCATGGAAAGATCACTGATATCCTCAAGCACAAGAATGAAGGTCCATGTTGATGTCTTAAGAACACAATGGTGCAGAACCTGGGCTGTTCCTGATGCTTTGGGCCATGATTACTTTGTTTTTAAACAGGGCTAACCCTAAGAAGCCAAGCACAGTTTGATGGATCAAGAGCCAGAGACCCCCGTGGCATTTAGTGTCCAGGGTCACACTCAGCTAGTGATATCATCAACTGCCTTGCCCTTGTCCAAAGCAAGGGCACCATTTTCACAACTCACTAGGCCAGATATTAGGAAGTAACTGACTTATCTTGAATCAGTATTTCAGAAAAAATTCATTTATGTTATTTGCTAAATGCTACAAAGACTCTTGACTATGCAAAATGACCATATCAAAGAGCCATTCCATGGATCTATGACAAAACCACTGACAGGAAGCTCCTCTTGCCTTTTGAGTTCATGGGCTAAAAGGATTCTCTTCAACACTAATGGACATAATGCCCATAGCCCAGAAAGGCTGTGCAACAGAGAACTCGCATTTGTTTCCCTGTAAATGAATATTGAGAGCCAGAATCTGTTCAGGTAGCTGCTCTGGGGATAGAGATTATGATGTCGCCTAGAGAACATAGTGTTTCAGAGCTTGAGCTCCAGAGTCAATGAGAGCGCTTATCAATCATAATGCTACCGTTTCCTATTCACTATGGACAGCAACTCTGTCACCACTAAACCTTATTTTTCTTAAGTGAGAAAAGAATCAGATTCATTCATTAATGTATTACTCTTTTTTTTTTTCTTTTGAGCTCCTGTCAGGTTCCAAAACTAAATTAGATGCTATATTTACCATGGTAGGTAATTAAAACATTCTCATTTATATTCAGACAGATGTATTACTAGAGCTGTTTTGTGAATTAAATGAATCATGATTTAGCATAGAAACCTGGTCTAAGAGTTTTTTTCAACTAAGGTTAGAAAATTCAAGAGGTAGACAAGAACTGTCTTAAAAGTACCAAAAGGTTCTCAATTAGACCTTTTCTTTGTGGCTTCAAGGACTATAGTTAGGACAAATGAGGAATAAGTACTATGGGGCAAATCTAAGTTTGATAAGAAATTTTGACAGTAAGAGTCCCCATTCATGACTGCCTGAGGAAGGAGTGAGCCCCTTCTCACTCAGAGTCCATGAAGAAGCTCTGTGATTATCTATTACAAATCCCATAAAGACAGTCCTTCATTGAGTGTGAGGATTGTAGCCATCAGTGTTTTATATTTTTAAACAATATTAATAGTATTGAGTGCTTGTTTTGTACCCTACCATGAATATTCTAGGTGCCCTTGATTTTTTTGCCTTGCTCTTCATGGGAAGAAAGTGGAGCTATTCAGGCCAGTTGAGGAATATAATGCCTTACCGCAGCCTGCGTCATTTTCTATACAAAGGGGGCCTCTGAATGGACTAGTTTCCCAATCGTTTAGGACCATTCAAGGGGAAGAGTAAGTCCCCATCCTTGAGGAAAAAGTGTCAGAGATCTGTAGATATTGGAAAAGAAAGAGAGCCTTAAAGGCCAACATATTGATGCTTTTCACTTAGCAAATCTTCTCAAATTCAGGGCCAGTTTATATTCAAGAGCACCTACTACTTTCCTTTGTCCTCCTTCTTATCTTTTCTCTATTTTGTCATATATCATACATACAGAAGAGTGTATAGAACACACACAGTTTAAATAATGCTAATAATAATATTAATAAAATAAGAATGCAAATACTCATATGTCTATCATGCAGGTTTAGAAACAGCACAAGTAGCTAAAAATGTGAAGGGGGCTAAGAGATACAAACTCTCAATTGTGAAATAAAAGTCACAGGGGTGTAATGTACCAAATAGGGTTTATAGTCAATAATATAGTAATAACTTTGTAGTGTGAGACAGATGGTTACTAGACTTATGGTGATCACATTGTAAGGTACATAGAAGTCAAAATACTATGTTGTACACCTGAAACTAATATAATATTGTATGGAAACTATATTTTAAACAACAAAAATAAAATCTGTTCCCTATAAAAATACCAACAGTAAAGTAAATAAATAATTTAAAATGCTCCATATTTCACGAGAGGAAAAAAATAGCACAAGCTGTATCTGAAAGCGTTTCCATGCCACTTACCTAACTCCCACTCTTTATTGCTACTTGGGCTGCCAGCTCCCACCTAATTCTAAGCCATTTTCTCCTCCTCCAGCAAAGATGCTATACAACCACAGAATCTAGAAACATTTCTCCAGCTGTGGAAGAATTCAGTTGGTTCTCCTGTTCTTTGTCCTTTGCTAAATAATACAGGTCCCTATTGTTATTTCCAGACACTGCAGAATTACTGTGGGACTCTTAGTACCATTAGGATGTCAATTACAAGGCTTTAAGTACGTTAAGCCTAAATTTGTTTTTGATATTTTTTCCTGACAGTTTAAAGTTTCCATATACGTTTATGTTGCATCTATATGTCAGGCACTGCCTGCCATTTGTCAGGAAGTACAGAAACAAACAACTATCCATTTTAGACACAAAGGTAAACAGAACCCAACACTCTGCTCTCAGGGATCTCTAAACAAGAAGACATCTATTTTACTACTTCTTTTTTTTTTTTTTTTTTTAGGAAACAAAAATGAGAATACTTTTAAAAAAGTCTTTCCAAAGTCCCCGATGGGAAGTTGTGTGTTTTCATTTCCTCGCAGTCAGACTACTTTGCTGGCTTCTGTGGCTGTAACAGAGACCAAGTGCTCTAACAGAGGGTCATGGTGCTGTCCTTCACACCATGGTCAGGCAGGGGTCTGGCCGGCATGATGGGGGTGGCGAGAAGACGATCAGGTCCAGAACCTAAATTAGAACCATCCACGTTATGCTTAAGATACAAACTTAGAACAACAACAGAATTTTGCTGTTATTATTTTTTAAACCATTCACTTATCCTTTGCTGATTATGTGCCAGGCCCAATATTATGTACAGTGTGCACATTGATTTGTGCCAGTGCATAGGAACTGCTGCTGCCTCCATTTTGAAATGCAGGAACTGAAACTCAGAGGTTAAACCACTAACTCAAGGAGACTCAGAAGTGGCAAACCATATTTGACCCCTGGACTCTCTACCGCCAAAGCCTCCATCTTAATTATTCCTTAGGGTTTTTTCAATGTTTTTTAAAAACAATTAAGGCGTAACTGACATATAACATTATATTAGGTTCATGTGTGCAGCATAGTGATTGGGTAGTTATATATATTGTATAATGATCACCATCTTAACCAGTGGCTACACGTCTTAACCATTTATATGATAACTAAATAATTTCAGCCTGGCAGGATGGATGCATTGATATCTACAGGGTGTGGCAGCAAATGGATGGTAGTTCAGGCAATCTGTGGGCCTGAAAAAGAAATAGGAAAAACTGGAACACAGGCAGACAGCCAAAACAGAGATAGAGCGACCAGGGAGGTGAGCACCAGAGCAGAAGTCTGCCAGTGTGTTGGGGTATCTGCCACTGGGCTCCACTTCTAGAAGAGGTAAAGTGGCGAGGAGGAGAGAACGAAGGAGCACAGCCTGGATGTGCAGAGAACCAGAGGGTGCCATGGGGAAGAGAAAGGTGGCCCATTAGGAGGTTAGAGAAGGCTGAGAGAATTAAATTGGAGCAGCACCTGAATGAAGAGTTCCTGAGTACGTTAGCTGGAGGGAAATGGGGAAACCAGTGCCACAGCTGGGCAGTGACCCGAGTGCAGAAGAACAGCTATGGGAAGTGAAGGTTACAATAAGAAAATTAGCCCTATTTCAAGCACTTACTATGTGCTGGAGCTGTGCTACACCTGTTGTGTGCACAATCTCCTTTAAGACTTACCATAATCATATGGGGTAGATGTGGTTCTTTGCCCTGTTGTGTAGCTATGGCAGCAGACTTAGAGAAGTTTTTCAAGTTAAGAGCCAGTGCTTTTGACAAATCTGATGTACTGGCTTTACATTGAAATCTAAGCAGTAGATGTGGAGACATGCTGGAAATTGGAATGACAGGAATTACACTAGCAGAAGCAGAGGAGGCACAAGGACAGCTGCTGTCTGGAAGGAGGCGGAGGGAGCCGAGCACTGGGTCTGAGTGCTCGACGTCACCCCGTGCAGGCATCAGTGGAGAGAAGGACGGGGCCCTGTGTGGAGAGGGGATGATTGAGAGTCAGGACACAAGCCTTCTTTCTCTGTCCTCTCATCCTCATCTATCAAAGGGGTAATGTTGACAGTCCCTTCTCCATGTTGTGCTTTCTGCTTCCCAAACATCCAGTGAGCTTAGCCTAGGTTAGGGCTGCAGGTTTGCAGGTTAACAATCCCTCCCTGGAACACTAATATGCACAAATGATGAATAAGGCCGATGACTGGGGTTTAGTGGCAAGAAGTTGCAACTTTTATGAGATTCCTTTTTTCCCTCCCATTTACTGCACCAGCCCAACCCCCGCCCCACCACCACTCCTTCCTGCTCAGCATCCAGCACACACCTAGTCAACACCTTGGGGCCTTCTTTTGACAGTTTTACAATTGGCGGCCTATGTTTGGCTGGACTAGCTTTAACATTTGGGCTGTCCTCTTCTCCCTCCCCTATGTGATGCCTTTACACTCTAGCTCTTTTTTTCTCTTCTCTTTTTCTTTTGATATGGTAGCCCCCACTGTGATCATGCCTCTGTGTGCACTGAGGCACTGTGACATCCCATTTTGGTTCTATGGCTAACAGGACCTTGTCCCCTGCCTCTCTTGGGAACAGGAAGTTCGCACATGCAGGGATCCTATGCTTTGGTTCTCCTCAGTTTTCTTTAAATGGCTGACGCTGAATAGTTCCAAGCATAGAACTACTGAATGAACATTAATGATTGGTTTTTCCTATTGGTTCATGTTGTTCCTTGATGACTTCACACTACCTGGATCCAGACCACACACACACACACACACACACACACACACACACACTTCCCAACTCCTGTTAGTTAAATCTTGTCTATTTTGCTCAGTGCTGAGGAAACACCTGCAACCCTAGAGTCAGCCAACATTTGTACTAATGTCTATTAAGGACATCGTAACAAAATACCAAAGAATGGGTGATGTAAACAACAGAAATTAATTTTCTCATAGTTCTGGGGGCTGCAAGGTCAAGATCAAGGTGTTGGCAAGGCTGGTTTCTCCTGAGGCCTCTTTCTTTGGCTTGTAGACAACCATCTTCTCACCGGGTCCTCACATTGCCTCTGTTTTCGGTGCTGGACCCCTGGCGGCTCTTCCTTTTCTAACAAGGACTAAAGTCCTATTACATTATGGCCCCACCTTTAGTACATCATCTAACCTTAATTACCTCTGTTAAACCACTATCTCCAAATGCAGTCACACTAGGAGTTAGGTTTTCAACATGTAAACTGGGGGAGACACAATTCAACCTAGAACATTCTGACACCTGTGGCCCCACTCCTGAATTCATGTTCTTTTTATATGTAGAGAATCATTCACCTTCAATCCTCAAGACTCTGAAATCCCATGAAAAGTTAATTAGTAGTTCATGACAAAAGGATTCTCTGGTCAACTGGACTTGGGAATACTTAAATAATCTATTTCATTTTAGGGAATTATTAGAGGTTCTTGCAATACAGAGCTCTTTTCACTTTGTTTAACTCTATTTTCCACAAACTTAACTTGCCACAGTTTACTTATTACTTTACAGGATGTTTAGCACGGGATGCTGGTGTTTTCTTAGATATTAAGAAATAGGAATTTACTCCAGTTTCTCATAATGTCATAATATCTATTATATAAAAGTTCCAAGGTAGATTGCTGCATTTTTGGTCACCTTGAACTGCTCAGAATTGTTTTCCATATTGAAAAGAACTCCATCTCTACATGCCCTCCATGCATTCATGTTCTCTACTATCAAGCCAAATAGAATTAGTCTACTCTCTTTCTAAGTAGCTCTCTTCACATATGCAAAGGCAGCTCTACAGTGCGGATTAGCTTCTTTAATATTTCTTTCACAGTACGTCATCCTGTGAGTCTTCCCTGACCTGACTTATTAACAGAGCATTACTTAGCAACAGGGAAACACACTCACCATCCACTTCATCACTTCTCTTCTTTGTCCCAGGCAGTGTAATCCTTACTGCAGGTCCACAGATGAGCAAGACAGACAAGGACGCCACTTCTTGAAACTTACTTTTTTGTAGAGTAAACAAAACATTATCAAATGAGATAATAAATTGATTTCATGTGTCGACAATATTTGAAAGAAAATATATCATATTGGGCAAGAGTATGACATTGAAATAGGGGACAAATTAGATTGGGTGATCAGAGAAGTCTCCTCAGAGGAGATGATATATTTGAACAGACAGCCAAACAATGAGAAAATGCCTGTTTAGAGATTACATTTTTTCCAATCCCAATGTTATCCAAACACTTGGTTTTTTCTTAAGACATTCAACTTGTAAATCAGCCTGTGTCTTCTGTGATTAGGCAAAATGTTTTGTACTGAATTCTAGGTAAGATTGGATTTAAATATTCTCTCCCCTAATTTTCTTTGTTAAATTGCCCTTCCTCCATGTTTCTCTCTTATTTTTTTAATTGCAAGCTTTTCTTGTGGTGATTTTAATTAGAGTCGGTGTCTAGGAGTTTATGGTCTCAAGCATTCATTCTGTGCCTCTTTGTTGAACTTCTACTATGTGCCTCAATTGTTATTATCTGACCTTGTTTTATTCATTGTCAGTGCAGCAGTCGTGATGACCTGCCATCGCCTGCTCCCCTACCTGTGTATGATTAATCTCTCTCCAATAAAAAGCTGATTCCACAAAAACAGGACCCCCCTGTCTTGTTTGTTTGCTCATACCAGCACCTAGCACTGCACAGAGTAGGACTCTTCAATAAATAGTTACAAAATGAACAAAGAGTCTTCAGTCACAAGTAGAGTAAACAGGATTCATCCAACATTCCGGTGAAATAATCTGTTTTACATCAGTAAATTGAAAAAGAAATAATACTCACTTCACCAGAGCTTAAAACAATTCAACCATTTTAGGTTGAATTTAACTTGCATAAGAAGAGCAAATTGTGAAATGTTTAACACATTCTCCACTACTTTATTTTTCTGAATGATTCAGAATCATCTTTAAGTTGAAATCACTCTATTTTATCTGACTGAGCAAGCTACCATAAAAGTACCCATTAGAGCTGACAGAGAACCTCTACTTACTTCTCTGCAGCTGCTTCCACCATTTAATCAATGCAAGGAACCTGCCAATCTTAGCATTGCTTGAACATAAGCTAGAAAAAGATGGATCAGCTAATCAAAATGCTTTGTTAATTCATGTTATGCCTAAATACTCTAAGATGCATACCACCTAAATGTAGCCTGTTGAGACCATGTGGAATGAAATAATAGAAACAGGACTTGAGAAATGACTGAAGTTAGTGGGGTAAAGAGATTTGAGTATGCACTGAGTCGTCGGCAGCCGTCCGTCTCGAGAGACGATGGTGTAGCTTCTTAAGAGTCTATCTGCACCACCGAGAATGGCTGTGCAGTCCGACTCGGGAGTGACACGGTATCTGTCTCCTCCCGTGTTGAATCGACATCTTGCGATGACGCTGGAGTGTCCTCTCCAGTGAAGCTGAAGCTACAGAGCCTGGGCAGGGTGATATGGAGGGTCTGCTGTTGCCCATGCAGCAGACCCCCCCTCTCTTCGCAGCTGAAGGATCCAAGGGAAACACGGAGTCAATACAGCTTGGCTTCAGGTGCGCCGCAGGAGTTGCCGGTGTTGACTACAATGTCAAACCGCCTTAGGGACTCCGGCTCTGGATTTTCTGTCGGGGTTTACTCCCTTAGCCTTTCCCCTGAAGAGGTATGCCGCAAGGCAGCGGAGGTTTTTTGGAGTCAGAGTTTTCCTTCTCTGATGTGGCCTGACTGGAAGATAGAACCAGCGACACTTAGCTCGCAGGCCGATGCTCAATCCACTGAGCCAAACCAGCCAGGGGCAATGCACTGAGTAGAAGATAGAATATTCATCATCTACTGTTGATTGCGAGTACACTTCTGTTTTGCCACAAAAGGCTCTGATGGTCCATGGCACCATAAAAGTAGGTTTTCATCCAAGGTAAGTAGTGCTTCCTAACAATCAGACTCCACAGCGCTGCTCTCACTTGATCAGGCAGTGAACTTCTCATCAGTGGGCAGTCCTGGTCCATGCCAGGCAGGTACAAATATTGTGCAAGAAGTCAGAGGTTGTTTAGATGGTTTCAATTCAACTCAGACAGCCAGTGACTACCTGAATTAGGCTGTCAGTCAATGCATCGGGGATTTAATCAACTTTATTTATGTTTCATATAGGGACAAAGACAAAGTAGTATACTTAGCAATGCTAATTACATATGCATGTTAATAACCTTTATTATCCAAGTTAAAATTTGCTTTGTAGAGATAAAACAAACTAGCCCAGAGAGAAGTTACCTTCCCAATGTCACTTCCTCAGTGACCTCTTTAACTGTTCTTTCAATTCTTTTAGTTGTTGGGGACAAGCAGGAACGGAGGGACTCAGTCTAGAAAATAGCTCTCACTGTGCTGATGGGAATGTAAACAGGTACAGTCACTATTGAAAACAGTATGGTGTGCCCTTTACCAATTAAGAATAGGACTACCATATGACCCAGGAAACCCTCTTCTGGGTATCTCACTGAAAACTTTGAGAACATTTATTCAATCAAAATATATGTACTCCTATGTTCACTGCAGCACTACTCACGGTGGCCACGACATGGAGACAACCGGTGTCCTTTGGTAGGTGATTGGATAAAGGAGATGTGATACATGTATATACACAATGCAGTACTACTCAGCCATAAAATAAGATGAAATACTGACATTTGCGACAACATGGATGGATCTTGAGAATATCATGCTAAGCAAAATAAGTCAGAAGAAGTAAAGAAAAAAATCTGATTTCATTCATGTGGGGGATATAAAATTTAAAACGAGAAATGAACAAACGAGGCAAACAAGACTCATAGGCACAGAGGGAAAGGGGCAGGTAGGAGGATAAAGCAGGTGAAATATATGGTGATGAAGGACAAAGTCACGCCAATACATTTAGTAAAATTTTAAAAGAGAAAGAAAGTAGTTTTTAAATTTAGATGTGCATTAGAATCACCTGGAGAATTAACCCAAAACACAGAAGCCTGGGCTCATTAAAATAGGGAAGGCCTGGGCCTTGTACAAAATTTGTACAAAACCAAGGAAGGAGGAAGCTGTGAGAGGAGGGGGAACCCCGCTGCCAGCTGAGATAGACTGTGATGTAGCTGGAAAGGTGATGGAGAAGATACAGTTGTACATCCTCCTCTGGAAGCTAGTGGTTCAAGAAAACTAGTCAGGCTAAGAAGAGTGAGGCTGCCATCTAGTGTCAACAACGAGTGATGACACAGCACACAGGAGCTAATTAATGGCTTTTTCTTCCCCTGTTCATTTCCCCAGCCTGAAATGTAAAAATGGTTTCATCATCCTGTCTTAGTCGAGATCTTTCAGTTGACGTGACAAAAGATAAGTCATATTACGCAAGAAGGAAAAAGGAATGCATCGACCTGCACAATACTAACGATGGGATGAAGTGAGGATTAGGTTCGCTGGAATGAGGCTGTCAGATGGTATCAACACCTTCTGGTTCTTCCCAAAACGTGCCTGCCACCCCCCCCCCCCAAGTGCTTGGCTGTCCTTCTCCCTCCTTCTATTAGCACGTGGAAATTTTCCTTTCCTAGTGAAGGAGGACTTCCCTGATGAATATGAGGTAGAAAGCCTCAAACAGCTGTGTGTACATGTGTGCTGGCTATTTTGTTCACGTCTCTCAGTGAGATGAGTGGGACAGGGTCTGATCTTGCAGACAGACCTGAAAGCTGCAATAAATTTAATTCAGAAGAGTGTGAGGCAAGCCCTCTTGATAACAGAACTTAGACCCGAGAAAAATGAAAGGTATCTTAGACCATCAGCACACAGGGATGAATATTGACCTTCCCTTTTATTATAATGTTTATTTGTAATAAAGGCAATATTTGGTTCTCCATTAGTTTGATTTTTCTTCCAATTCTGTTATAAAATTGGGTGCAAAAAGAAACACACAAGCAAACAAATTTGAGTGCAGCATGGAGAGGTATTTAGTATACAGTCTCAAAAGATATATACATTCCAAATAAAATGATTTTCAGGATGAAGTAGTGAAAAGAATAAGCAACTGTAATATTCTGTTAATTATCAAAACACCTCCCGTATTTTGCAAATTTAATATGAGGACCATAGTCCCTAAAGAGAAGAGAAAAGAAGATTAGTGTCGCGGAAAGATTAGCATCGTTGCTTCACATTCTCTTATCTTTCGAATGACATCCTAAGACCTGCGCTGCTTTTACAGCTCCCTTTGTAGCCCTCTCTTCTCCATTCCTGCTTATCAGCACCACGGCCTGTGGATGCCTCCTCTGTGTCGTGATTATTCAAACAGTGTTCTGTCAAGTTTCTCAGCAGAGAATCTTCCTTCCTGTAACCCTAGGCAGGACTCTGCTTCGGCTCCCTAAAATGTTATAGGAAAGGAGTGAGCCACACTGGGGCTGTTGTTAGCTCACCTAGAAGTCTGAGAAAAAGAAGGGCTCTGGACACAGGGTTAGAGGGTAAGCCTGAGTAGAGCTGCCATTGCCCACTGCTCCCTGCCTGCAAGTCTTCTGGGGACCCTTAGACTTCAGGAGGAAATTAAAAGTTTCTATCTGAAAGGAGCCAGGACATGCTCCAGAGTAAGCTGCACACTGAGTCTTTGTCCTGAGGGCTTTTTATCTTCTTTCTGTGGGTGAGAATCTTAGGGGAGCGTTTCAGAAGAATATTTCTCTGCTTTCCAGATGCATTTTTAATATGCTAATGTGACAAAATGAGTGTTTAGTGGGGTTTGGGGAATATTCTTTGGTCTGCTATATTGCTTTATTTTTATCTTTCGTCTGTCTGGCTTTTAATGGGGTTTTTATTCTTTGTTCCCCTGACTTCATCTGTTCCTGGGTTTAGCTGGCACAACTGGAATTAATTGGGTCACTGTTCTCCATCTCCCAGACCAGAGAGAATTAAGCTTTGGTTAGGGAGGAGGGGTATAAACCATTCACTCGCAAGTGTCCTTGGTTAGGAGGGATAAATTTCTTACAGTTCACCAGCTGGCTGTAAGTTGCTCCAAATGTTTTGTCTTGTTTAGTTTTCTTGTCTCAGTTTCCCTGTTCCACTGGCCCAGAAATTTTTGTAGCTTCTTACTACCCTGCCTCAACCCTCCAACAGATCATCTCAGCTGGGACACTCTTGTTAGTGAATATGGACTCTAAATATTTATAAGAATTCTGAGATCACAGGTGAACTCAGGTCTGTCTTGAATAATCAGGAAAATGTCACCTTCTAATGCATTCGATTCCGTAAATGGGAGTTCTAATTCTGGCTCCAACATTTCCTAGAAATGTGAGCATGAGAAAAAATATGGACTTTATAGGATATTGAGAGGATAAGGTGACGTTAATATAAGAAAAGAGTGTAACTGTATTGAATCATCCATTCCTTTAGCCCAGCTCTTCCTTAGTAAGGATGAAAATGTTGAGGCCAAGAGGAGAATATACTTTCCAAGTCATGTCATCAGCGTCCTCATGCCCACTGAATCCATTCCGCCCCTTCCCCAAAGCACAGCTGGTCGACACACAGAAACGAGGAAGAACAATGTTAGCTGCAGAGTTTTCCCTACTTTCAAGTGCAGAGGAACAAAAAGGAGGGTGTGAGAGGAACACAAACATACAGTGAAACCTACTGACAGAGAGGAGAGCCAAAGAGATCCTGGCACAGACTTGGCCTAAGGAGAGAGGTGATGAGATGTTACCTGAGTAAGGTTGCTGCAAAGTGTCAGCCTGCTGCAGTCCCTCTGAGGTCACAACTAGCCTTGAGCAGAGTTCCTCTGGCTAGTAGTGCCTAATGGCTGTTTCCTGCTTCTCACTATCCCTCTCTTGAATTGTGTCTGCTGATGTTTTATGCTCCAGCCAGCAGGAACAGAGCCATGGATGTTCTGTACTTGTGGTTTCTCATTGTGGATGGTGAGAACCAATAGGACTTGCATCTTCAATATCTAATGATATTTGCAAATTGGACTGATTACCTGCCACATCAGATGATGTGGGGAACTTTCCTGCTGAATTCAGTACAGGTTCCAACCTTGGCCTTCTGCTCTCCCTCCTGGGGTCATTGAGTCCATCCTGCTTTTCATGTTTACCAGTTTTATCTTTCTAGGACAGGATGGATCCTACATTATTTTCAACTTTGTTTCACTGTGAATAAAGTTAGTTCCAGAGTTAATTCTGATTTCTGGGATTGTTTATTTTTTAGACTCCCCCAAACCTTGTGTCTATGACCTTTCTGTTCCCAACGTGCTAAAGTGGCTAATACTTCAGGACCCATAGTAGCAATTTGTAAATGCTAATAGATATAAAAATCTCAGGATTACATGTAAAAAAATTTCCCCACTCTAGAAATACTTATGCTATAAGTCTGGTAACAAACTACAGTTTTAAACCAAATTCTAGGTGGTCTCTGGACACTTGATATGAATCTGTCTTAGGATTTTTTTAAATGGATGCATTGATTGGCTTCAGAAGATTCTGGAACCATATGCAAAAATAAATTCTCGAGGAGGTAAGATGGCAGAGGAGTGAGGAGAGGTTGCGGTTTTAGGCTCCGGAGACCCGTCTGCAGTTTGGTCTAATTGCAGACAGAACATCTCAGTGAGCAACTGGACATTGGCGGGAGTTGAGCCAAGGCACTGCTGGATTAGAGAAAATCCATCTGGGAACAACCTGTTTAGTGAGGATAGCGGAGAAAAAGGGGACGAAACGGGATTCCTGACTGGGGCGGCTGCCCGAGCTGTGGCGGGAAGCACACAAAGGATTTTTGGCGACCACAGGCTACCCCAGAGAGGATCAGGCGGAGAGCGGATCTCTGCCCGCTGGCAGAGACGGGACTCGACCAAGTGGCATTGGCACTGAAGGTCAGGAGACAGCGTGCTGCCAGGCAAGTGAGAACATAATTCTCCTTTATATTTTTCTCTAGTGGACGGTGGAGACGGGAGGAAAGTTTGGGGGTGGTAGGCCGTTCTGGAGGAGCCCAGGCGCAGAGGCCCGCTCATCCACTCCTCAACCCTACCCTTGGGTCGCGGGGGTGCACATAGGGAAGTGCTCTCACTCACTGGCCCAGGTGCGCGGGGCCGTGAGTCCAGGCGTCCCTCGGACACTCCCCAACGGACATAAGATCAGTGCCCCAACGGGCACAGGGAGGGCCCACTGGACACGCAGAGGACTGTGCACAGACACCCCTAGACAGCTCCCGTGGGCGCAGGGCCCCAGGCCGGAAAGCAGACCACTAGCGCAGGCTCTGTTCGTGAGGCCCAGACGGGTGAGGGAAGGCGGGGGGCTGCAGCACGGGAACAGCGGGAGGCAGCGACCCACGGACGCTCGATTCCACTGAGCACAAGTGTCCGCGGCCCTGCCCTAAGAGGCGAGAGACCAACTCCCGGAGCTCGGCTCAGCGGGACTGAGGGCACGGGGCGGCGCGTGAGCGCAAAAGCACCTCAGCCCGGGGTCAGTGGGCGGCAATCCCGGGGAAAGCTCTCGGGCCGCCCGCGCGGGCAGGGACACCTCGGCACGAACGCGGAACCGCCGCAGCCCAGCAAAGGCAGGAGCCAGTCCCGGGGAAAGCGCTCGGGCCGCCCGCGCGGGCAGGGACACCTCGGCGCGAACTGGGAACCGCCTCGGCCCGGCAGCAGTGGGCTCCAACCGCGGGGCAAACTCTCGGGCCGCCCGAGAGCGCAGGGGCTTGCACGCAAGGGCACCTCAACTGGCTCCAGCAAGCAGCAAGGGAGCGCGCCGTGCTGGCAACCGCGGGCGCGCACCATAGCGGCAACCGGGGGCGCACACCAGTCCTGCAAAAAACAAGAACCTCTGACCTGCCACACTAGACCAGCTGCGGACCCAGGAAAAGAAGGCAACACACCAAGGCTAAAACGGAGTAAAAACATCGATATTTTTTTTCCAAATTTTTTCTCCCAAATTTTTTCTCCCTTGTTCTTTCTTTCTTCTTAATTATTTCTTTTCTTTCCTTCTTTCTTTATTCTTTTCCTGGGGTTTTTTTGGGGGGGTTTGGGGGGGTATATATAAATATATATTTTTTTTTATTTTTTTTCTCTCTTTTTTCTTTCTTTCTTTCTTCTTTATTCTTTCTTTTCTATCTTTCTTTGTTCCTTTCTTTCTTCCCTTTTGGGGTTTTTTTTAGGGGGGGTTGTGGTAAATTTTTTATTTTCTTCTCTTTCTCTCTTCTTTTCTTTCTTCTATTTTCTTGGGGATTTTTTGGGGGGGTGTTTTTCCTTCACCTCTTCCAATAATAACAAACTTTATCTCTAACGTGTTGCATATAACCTCTCCTTCTCATCCTTTCTCTTTAATCGTGGTTTATTCGTTTGTGTGTCTAGCTTAGCCCCCCATGACTCTAAATAATATAATATAATTACTATATAAACCCAAATACAATACAATCCCACTTTCTTACTATACTATGTATTTTTCTATCCTTTTCTTCTATTTTTATTAACATACAATGTAAATATTACTAACCGGCTTGCACAGTCTCAACTATTATTAATCTATCAACCCTTCTATCAAAAATTATATTTTTCCTCCCCCAAAACAACTCTTATCTATTCTTCTTATAGTATAAAAGCTCAAATCTCTTTACATTTATACTAATACGGGCTAGTTGGCTAACGATAGCAGGACAGAGTGGGGGATACTTTCTGAGGGTGTGGGTCTCCTGCCTGGGCTGTGTGTTTATGTCTTTAACAGCATATCCACAAAAGAACCCAAGACAAAGCAGATAGAGTGACTCTCAACCAAGTAGCCAGAAGGAAGATCCTATCAAAGAACATCTGAAATATAACCGAACAGCATAAACAAACGACATAAAGGGTAACTCAAGACCATCAGGCTCAGGATATCAAAGAGACTGCACCACTGAAACTCCCAGACCTTCGATAAAGAATATTACACCACAAAGGAGGGAAGTCAAAGCAGACTACCCCCCCAAAATAAATAAATAAATAAATAAATAAATAAATAAATAAAAACAAAAAGAATCCAACATGGTAAGACGCAAAAATAACCCCTCAATGAAAAGAAAAGAGGAATCCTCAGAAAGAGAGATAGACGAAATAGACATAGCCCAAATGTCAGACATGGAATTCAAAACGATGGTGGTAAAGAAGCTCAATATACTCGACATCCTTAAAATCAACTATGACAACCTTCAAGGAAGTTACCAGCAGCTCCAAGAAAATTACAGGGAACTGGCAGAGAACTACACCAGCATAAAAAAAGACATAGAAATTGTTAACAGGAACCAGGAAGAACTTAAGAATACAATCTCTGAACTGAAAAACACAGTAGAATCAGTCAAAAGCAGACTTAACGAAGCAGAGGATCGGATTAGTGAGTTAGAAGATAATGTAGAGAAAAACTCCCAGACAATACAGCAAAATGAAAAACGATTGAAAAAATATGAACAAGATGTAAGGGAATTACAGGATAGCATTAGGAAAAATAATTTAAGGATCATCGGAATATGAGAGGGAGAAGAAAAGGAACATGGAATTGAAAATCTGATAGGAGAAATAGTGACAGAAAATTTTCCGAACCTGATGAGAGGAAAAGCTATGCAAGTCCAAGAAGCACTGAGAGTTCCAATCAAGAGGAACCCCCAAAAACCCACTCCAAGGCACATCATAGTTAAAATGGCAACATTCCGAGACAAAGAGAGAATCCTAAAAGCAGCAAGAGAAAAGCAGCAAATAACATACAAGGGAGCTCCGATAAGGCTATCAACTGATTTCTCAACAGAAACATTACAAGCCAGAAGGGAATGGTCAAAAATATTTCAAGCAATGAAAAACAAAGGCCTACAACCAAGAATACTCTACCCAGCAAGGCTCTCATTCAAAATAGAAGGTGAAATAAGGAGTTTCTCAGACAAAGGAAGACTGAAAGAATACATCTCCACCAAACCAGCATTGCAAGAGATGCTAAAGGGACTGTTCTAAGAAAAAAAGAAGAAAAAAACAAGAGAGGAGAGGAACAGAGGTACAAAGGGAAATGAATAAATACACGTCAATAATAACCTTAAATGTAAATGGATTAAATGCTCCAATTAAAAGACATAGGGTAACGGAATGGATAAGAAAACAGGACCCACATATTTGCTGTCTACAAGAAACACACCTGAAAACAAAAGATTTACACAGACTGAAAGTAAAGGGATATAAAAAAATATTCCAAGCAAACGGACCAGAAAAAAAAGCCGGGGTAGCAGTTCTCATATCAGACAAAATGGATTTCAAAGCAAGGACAATAAAAAGAGACAAAGAAGGACACTTCATAATACTTAAAGGAACAATCCATCAAGAAGATATGACTTTGATAAACATATATGCACCCAACAT
Organism: Furipterus horrens; assembly: GCF_987537825.1. Classification (NCBI taxonomy): domain Eukaryota; kingdom Metazoa; phylum Chordata; class Mammalia; order Chiroptera; family Furipteridae; genus Furipterus; species Furipterus horrens. The sequence goes on along the minus strand of NW_028327180.1, from coordinate 67,271,216 downwards.
AGGAGCACCCAAATACATAAAGCAAATACTAGAAGACCACAAAAAGGATATCAACAACAACACACTCATAGTAGGGGACTTCAACACTCCATTATCAATAATAGATAGATCATCAAAGCAAAGAAACACCAAGGATATACAGGCATTGAACAACACACTAAACCACATGGATCTAACTGATATATATAGAACTTTTCACCCCAAAGAAGCAAAATATACATTCTTTTCAAGTGCACATGGGACATTTTCAAAGATAGACCACATGATAGGTCACAAAACAAGCCTCAACAAATTCAAGAAAATTGAAATCATATCAAGCATCTTTTCAGATCACAATGCCCTGAAACTAGAAATCAACCTCAGAGAAAAAAATCAAAGACACCCAAACTCATGGAGATTGAATAACATGCTATTAAATAATGAATGGGTTAACAATGACATCAAAGAAGAAATCAAGAAATTTCTAGAAACTAATGATAATGAGCACACAACAACCCAAAACCTGTGGGACACAGCAAAAGCAGTCCTGAGAGGGAAGTTTATAGCAATACAGGCATATCTGAAAAGGCTAGAAGAATCTCAAATAAAAAACCTAACCACAATACTACAAGAACTAGAACAACAACAACTAGAACAACAACAACAAACAAAGCCTAGGGCAAGAAGAAGGAATGAAATCATCAAGATCAGAGCAGAACTAAATGACATAGAGACTAAACAAACAATCCAAAAGATCAACAAAACTAGGAGCTGGTTCTTTGAAAAAATCAACAAAATCAACAAGCCTCTAGCCAGTCTAATCAAGAAAAAAAGAGAGAAGACACAAATAAACAAAATCAGAAATGAAAGAGGAGAAATCACGACTGATACCTCAGAAATACAAATGATAGTTAGAAATTACTTCAGACAACTGTATGACAAGAAATTTGACAATCTAGAAGAAATGGACAAATTTCTAGAAACATACAACCTTCCAAAACTAAATCAAGAAGAAGTGGAAAGTCTCAACAAACCAATAACAAAAAAGGAAATTGAAACAGTAATCCAAAATCTCCCGGCACACAAAAGCCCTGGACCGGATGGCTTCACAGGCGAATTCTACAAAACATTCAGGGAAGAACTAACTCCTATCCTCCTCAAATTGTTCCAAAAAATCCAAGAAGAGGGGAAAATCCCAAACTCTTTCTATGAAGCCAGTATTATTCTAATCCCCAAACCAGGTCAAGACACAACAAAGAAAGAAAACTACAGGCCAATATCACTGATGAACATCGATGCTAAAATCCTCAATAAAATATTGGCAAACAGGATCCAGCAATACATCCAAAAGATCATACATCATGATCAAGTGGGCTTCATTCCAGGGATGCAAGGATGGTTTAATATTCACAAATCAATAAATATAATACATCACCTAAACAGAATGAAAGACAAAAATCACATGATCATATCAATAGATGCAGAAAAAACATTTGATAAAGTACAACACCCATTTATGATGAAAACACTCAGCAAAATGGGAATAGAGGGAGCATATCTTAACATAATTAAGGCTATATATGAGAAGCCTGAGGCCAACATCATACTCAATGGACAAAAACTGAAAGCATTCCCCCTGAACTCAGGAACTAGACAAGGTTGTCCACTCTCTCCACTCCTTTTCAACATAGTGTTGGAAGTCCTAGCCACAGCAATCAGACAAGAAAAAGAAATAAAAGGCATCCAAATTGGGAAAGAGGAAGTGAAACTTTCATTATATGCAGATGACATGATAGTATACCTAGAAAATCCTATAAACTCCACTAAAAGACTACTCGATATAATAAGTGAATTTGGCAAAATCGCAGGGTACAAAATAAATATACAGAAATCTAAGGCATTTCTGTACACCAACAATAAAATAGCAGAGACAGAGACAAAAAAGAAAATACCATTTACTATAGCAAGACGAAAAATAAAGTACCTAGGAGTAAACTTAACCAAAGAGATAAAAGACCTGTACTCTGAAAATTACATAACATTGAAGAAAGAAATTAAGGAAGAAACAAATAAATGGAAACAAATACCATGTTCTTGGATGGGAAGAATCAACATCATCAAAATGGCCATACTACCCAAAGCAATTTACAAATTCAATGCAATCCCTATTAAAATACCAATGACATATTTCACAGACCTAGAACAAATACTCCATAAATTCATATGGAACCAAAAAAGACCCCGAATAGTAAAAGCAATCTTGAGACAGAAGAACACAGCAGGAGGAATCACAACACCAGATATCAAACAATACTACAAAGCCACTGTAATCAAAACAGTATGGTACTGGCATAAGAACAGACATATAGATCAATGGAACAGAATAGAGAGTCCAGAAATAAACCCAGACCTCTATGGTCAACTAATCTTTGATAAAGGAGGAAGGAACATAAAATGGAGTGAGAAGAGCCTCTTTAACAAATGGTGCTGGGAGAACTGGATAGGGACCTGCAAAAAAATGAAACTAGACCACCAACTTACACCACACACGAGAATAAACTCAAGATGGATCAAAGACTTAAATGTAAGCCGTGACACCATAAAAGTCCTAGAGGAAAACATAGGCAAGAAAATATCAGATATCTCACGTAACAATCTCTTCACGGATACATCTCCTAAAGCAAGAGAAATAAAGGAAAAAATAAATAAATGGGATTACATCAAACTGAAGAGTTTCTGCTCATCAAAAGAAAACATCAGCAAGATGAAAAGGAAACCAACCATATGGGAAAACATATTTGCCAATGACATCACAGACAGGGGACTGATTTCCAAAATATATAAAGAGCTGATACGACTCAACATCAAGAAAACAAACAACCCAATTAAAAAATGGGCAAGGGACCTGAACAAACACTTCTCCAGAAGAGGACATACAGAAGGTCCATAGACACATGAAAAAATGCTCAACATCATTAGCCATCAGGGAGATGCAAATAAAAACCACAATGAGATACCATTTTACACCAGTCAGAATGGCCATCATCAACAAATCAACAAGCAACAAGTGCTGGCGAGGATGTGGAGAAACGGGAACCCTACTGCACTGTTGGTGGGAATGCAGACTGGTGCAGCCACTATGGAGAACAGTATGGAATTACCTCAAAAGATTAAAAATGGAACTGCCTTTTGAACCAATGACTCCACTACTAGGGTTATACCCGAAGAATCTTGAAACCCCAATTCAAAAGAACTTATGCACCCCTATGTTCATTGCAGCACTGTTTACAATAGCTAAGTGCTGGAAACAACCTAAGTGCCCATCTGTAGATGAGTGGATCAAAAAACTGTGGTACATTTACACAATGGAATACTATGTAGCAGAAAGAAAGAAGGAACTCCTGCCATTTGCAACAACATGGATGGAACTAGAGAGAATTATGCTTAGTGAAATAAGCCAGGCAAAGAAAGAAAAATACCATATGATATCACCTAATACAGGAAACTAAAGAACAACACAAACAAAGGAACTAAATAGAACAAAGAGCAGAATAGCAGTCAATAGGGGGGAGGGGAGAGGGAGAGAAGGGGGATAAGGAAGGGAAGGGTTTAATTAAAGAGCCTGTATGAAAGACTCATGGACATGGACAACGGGGAGGGATATGATTGTGGGAGAGGGGGTGCGTTGGGTGGGGGAAAGAAATTGGGGGAAAAGGGGACAACTGTAATTGAAAAACCAAAATAAAAAATTAAAAATAAATAAATAAATAAATGTAAACTAAAAAAAAATAAATAAATAAATTCTCTGTGTACTTTTTCCTTAAGGCGTCCAAAGATTTCATTAGATTCTTAAAGGGATGAGCACAGATAGATTTTAAAACCATTAATCTACAGATACTGAAATGTATAAATTTAATGTGTTTATCTGAATTGTGTTTTAAGTTTTGCACATTTTAAAACCTAGATGATTAGGAGGCTTTCACTGGGATATTAATCATGTTGATTAGCAACATGGGTCTCAAGAACAGGAATAAGAGTAAATATAACGATGAGACTAGAACTGGTGAAGACGATGCTTTAATAAAAATGACATCAGAGAGACTGAACAGAGGTCAGTGGTGAATGCAGGTACTTTTATATCCAAGGGAGCTCTCTTTAGCAGTAGGGGATTTAGACAGTAATTTATATTTGGAATACATAGGTTCAACACAACAAGAATAGCAGGAAAGCGGACAATGGAGTAGGGCACATAGCCCAGATCAAAATGTAGAGAAAAGCTGGGTAACAGACAGAGTAAGTAGTTTAAGGAGAAAGAAACATACTGGTAGTCCAATCATGAAAGTTCTGGCTTGATTCTTACTATTAAAGTCATTCCTGAAATAATTGACGACAGTGTACTTTTTAACATGAAACGGTGGCATACCATGCTCAGTCAAGTGATTCTTTTACATTATTTTCTTGAAAGGGTGCATTTCTTCTGAATTAGAGTGACCTGACCCAGATACATTTGTATTGATCACTGCCTGAGGCATCTTTATAGCATGGTATCCACTTAGGATAAAGGCAAATAGCTTTACATTTATCAATAACCTTAATGGTACCATTTTGCCCTGGCTGGTTTGGCTCAGTGGATTGAGCGTCGGCCTGCGAGCTAAGTGTCGCTGGTTCGATCTTCCAGTCAGGGCACATCAGAGAAGGAAAACTCTGACTCCAAAAAACCTCCGCTGCCTTGCGGCATACCTCTTCAGGGGAAAGGCTAAGGGAGTAAACCCCGACAGAAAATCCGGAGCCGGAGTCCCTAAGGCGGTTTGATGTTGTAGTCAACACCGGCAACTCCTGCGGCGCACCTGAAGCCAAGCTGTATTGACTCCGTCTTTCCCTTGGACCCTTCAGCTGCGAAGAGAGGGGGGGTCTGCTGCATGGGCAACAGCAGACCCTCCATATCACCCTGCCCAGGCTCTGTAGCTTCAGCTTCACTGGAGAGGACACTCCAGCGCCATCGCAAGATGTCGATTCAACACGGGAGGAGACAGATACCGTGTCACTCCCGAGTTGGACTGCACAGCCATTCTCGGCAGTGCAGATAGACTCTTAAGAAGCTACACCATCGTCTCTCGAGACGAACGGCTGCCAACGAATGACACCAAACAAATTTTGTCCCTTCCAAGACAGGAGGCTGACTAGAAGACTTCAGACTCCTTTGAAATATTGGGAAATGTGGACTTCTTAAGTTCTTTTTTCAAAGTTTGAAGTTTCCAAAAACACAAACAAACAAACAAAAAAACAAACCCAAAACTAAACAAAAAACCCACATTATTCAGTGACCTGGGAAAAGGTTGCATCCAAGTCTTAGCTTATGTTAAATTCTGGTAGCTCCTTCCAATTATTGCCCCAAGGGATGGGTTTCTCTGCCCATAACATATGGGACAGTGACACTGGGAGACTAAATACTGCTCTTACTTCCCATTTTCTCTCTCTCTCTTTTAATATTGGTATTATGTTAAAGACACAGTCTTCATGCCTTACCTCACCTCTAGTGCAAGTTAAATAATGTATGCTTTTTTCTTTCTTCATGAAACTTTCAATTCATACCTCTAACATTCCCTTTAATGGCTATTAAATTTTTTAAAAATCTTATAGTCTGCTGTGATTGACAAGCAGCCTCTCCTGCTTCTAATGTCTGATGATAAATAAATATGTGTGTATGGAGAAGTTGAGTGTGTGAGAAATAAAGAGCTTCACAATCATTTCAACTCCAGGCTTCATTTGACTTTTTCCTCAAATGTCCTGCACCAGAAGAATTGATTTGCCTTAGATCCCTCTCATGTTGTCTATGTAAGTAATTCAAAGGGTTACTATAAGAATACTATTCACTTGACTATAATAATCAAGCACTTTCTGCATTCATTAGATTTTGTGTTCTTCTGATAAATTGGAATTGAACAGTGCTACACTCAAAGTTTCCTATCTGAATCCTAGCTTTTCCCCATTGCCTCAAAGGGCAGGTTAGATTAGGATGGCAAATGTAAGTTTAACACCCAACTTGAATGCAGACTGTCTTAATATTTCATCTCTAACATCTAAGAGACAAGAATTGTTACTTGCCCATGTAAACAGTTGCTTGTTAGCCAATTTAAATAAGTATTGTGTCAAAGTTACTCAGTGATAGATGAGATTTGAACTCAAGTCTTCCAACAGCCAAAGTCTTTTCAGAAATCAGATTATGAAGATTAGTTAATTAGGGAGACATATAATTTAAGGCATTACTCCATGTGGCCTCAATCTCACTTCCATGAGACTCCTTTATTTTTTCCCCAGTTTTATTTAGATGTAATTGACATAAAACATGGTATAAATTTAAGGTGGACAATGTGATGATTGGATACACATATATATTGAGAAATGATTAGCATAGTAAGGTCTCTCCTATTTCTACTATTCACATCCTATCCTCTAGTCTGGACTTCAGAGATGGCTGTCCAGATACTCATCATAAACATACTTCATTTATAAACAATTGATTCACCATCTTGAAGGTGACACCTGACATTGATAAAAGGTCTCTAGTCAATGTCAAATCCTGCTTGGGAATTTGTACTGTAACTTTACAAGGTGTTCTCATTGGGAGAAACTAGTTAAAGGATTCAGGTGAACTCTATTATTTCTTACAACTATATGTGAATCTACAATTATTGCAAAATGAAAAATTTACATTTACACTTTAAGGAGAGTTTAAATTTAAAATAAATATTTAATCAAGTCTACTGTGTTCTAGTGTTATGAAATACTAAGGCTCTAGACATGGGCCGAATTACATTTCATAAAACTCTTTGTTGCTGGTTTTGATTCTCTTGTCCTTTCCAACTCAATAGCTTGAAAGGCTTACATATATTTGCTCTCTCTTAGGATCTATAATTATTCTTATTACTTTTTTCCCATTCTCATACTTTGTGTTCATCAGATCAAATTGGCCCAAATCTCCTGCTGAGGGAAGACCTATTGAGATGGTTTGTGGTGCAGAACCCAAACTACCTCAGGGTCTTATCTGCCTTAAGGCATCTACTTTACCCAGCAAGCGGCTCACCAGAGGCAGATAAAGGAGACTCCTCAGCTGGTGGAGGTGGTTGAGGGGAAAGGAGAACAGAATATTCACAGTCTCCGGAGCTGTAGGCCTCGTCTCCTAGGCTCGTCTCCACTGCCCTCTGTCTCAGGTAGGTCAGGCGGGGAAGCTACGCGGTGCCCTGGGTGTGCAGTGCTGATCTGAGGATGGTTCCGGGTCAGTCCTTCCTGAAACGCTTCTATGATATATTGTGAGGAAAACGGAGACTCCGATGTGCCCATGTTCTTAAATGCAGCCCAGGCTTCTTGTGAGCTGAGCCAATGGGTGGGAATGAGGTGTGCTAAGAGGACTTGTCCTGGGATTGCTCTCACATGTATAGGAGGCCTGCTATTCATATATACGTCCTATTGAATGTGAGAGTCGGGGGAAGAAAAGAGACTCTAGTCCACCTTCACTAAGACTCGAAGGGGGTGGAGGGATTTCTTTACCAATAAGAAACTTTCACTAGGAAATGGGAAATGTGACCCTGTGTCCTGTAAACTTGCCAAAATTTCCTTCTACAGACTTGATAAAATGTCTTTCTTCTCATCATGGACCAAAGCTATTTTCCTCATTGCCTTGGCATTTTCTCTTTTTTCTGGGGAGTACATTTTCCAGTCTGAGGTGAAGCATTTCCCATCTTAGAAAATTCAGATGATTGCTGTCATCTAGGAACAGAGGAGTGTTATGCTATAGGGTTTATAAACCTTGAAATGGTAAAGTGAGAAAGGACATATTACAAGTGCCCTTTAAGTCAGACTGAAAATGTCAAGAACAATATGCTTTCACTCAGATGTGGGCTATAAAACTGAAAGCAACAAATGAAAAAACAAGACAAAGAAACCAAAAAAAACTCATAGACACAGATAAACAGTATGGTGATTACCAGGGAAGGGGACTGCAGAGTAGTAAGGGGGAGAAGAGGGCTCAATCACATGGTGACAGAGGAAGATTTGACTTTGGGTGGTGGGCATCCAATGCAATACACAGATGATATATCATAAATTGTATACTCTAAGCCTACATGATGTTATTAACCTATTTCACCCTTAATAAATTTATATTAAATAATTAATTTAAAAGATTTATAAATATATTTTATTGATTATGCTATCACAGTGGTTTCAAGTTTTTCCCCTTTGCTCCCCTCTGCCCAGTATTCCCCTTCCCTCCAACAATCCCACCCCCCTTTAGTTCATGTCCATGGGTCGTGCATATAAGTTTGTTGGCTTCATCCTTTCCTATATTATTCTTCACTTTCCCCTGTCTATTTTGTACCAACCAATTATGCTTCTCAGTCCCTGCACCATTTCCCCATTTCTCCCCCTTCCCCCTCCCAGTTGATAACCTACTAAATGATTCCCCTACCTATGAGTATGTTCCTGTTCTGGTTTGCTTAATTGGATTTTGTTTTTATTTTTTAGATTTCATTGTTGATAGTTGCGAGTTTGTTGTCATTTTAATGTTCATAGTTTTGATCGTCTTTTTCTTAAGTAAGTCCCTTTGACATTTTATATAATAATGGTTTGGTGATGATGAACTCCTTTAGCTTTATCTTGTCTGGGAAGCACTTTAACTGCCCTTCCATTCTAAATGATACCTTTGCTGGATAGAGTAATATTGGTTGGAAGTCCTTGCTTTTCATAACCCTTGAATACTTCTTGCCAGCCCCTTCTTGCCTGCAAAGTTTCTTTTGAGAAATCAGCTAATAGTCTTATAGGCACCCCTTTGTAGGTAACTTTCACTTTTCTCTTGTTGTTTTTAAGATTCTCTCTTTATCCTGAATATTTAGCATTTTAATTATGATCTGTCTTGGTGTGGTCCTTTTTGGATGTAGTTTGTTTGAGATTCTCTGTGCTTCCTGGACTTGTATGTCTATTTCCTTCCCCAAATTTGGGGAGTTTTCCTTCATATTTTTTCATATAAGCTTTCCATTCCTGGCTCTTCCTCTTCTCCTTCTGGCTTCCCTATGGTTTTGATGTTGGCATGTTTAAAGTTGTCCCAGAGGTTCCTAAGCCTCTCCTCAATTTTTTCAATTCTCATTTCCTCATTCTGCACTGGTTGACTGTTTTTTGCTTCCTTATGTTCCAAATCATTGATTTGAACCCTAGTTTTCTTCTCTTCACCATTGGTTTTGTGTGGATTTTCCTTTGTTTCATTTAGCATAGCATTTGCGTCTTTCCTTATGCATTTGCCATACTTAAGCATATTTATCAAACCTGCAAGCATCTTTATCACCAGTGTTTTGAACTCTATGTCTGTTAGGTTGACTGTCTCCTTGTCTGTGAGGTCGGCTATCTTCTTGTCACTTAATTCTCCCACTGGAACCTTGATACATTCCCTCTTTTGGGCCATACTTCTCTGTCTACTCATCTTGACAGGCTCCCATGTTTTTTTGCGTCTGAGTCTTAGGTAGAGCTGTCGCACCTGTTATGTTGTAAGGGGCAGAGCCTTAGGGATTTGTCAGTATAGGGTGACCTGTTTCACCATGTTGTGGTGCTGTATGTGGGGGAGGGGTCTGAGAGGGAACAATACCACTTGCTCAGCACTTGCCCCTTTTCCAGGCACTCCTCCCACTTCGTATAGGACTGGCACCTTTCTAGCTGTTGCCTGGGCTGTTGTTCCCTGAGTGGGTGAGTCTGTGGACATTCTAGGACCATGGGGGCCCTTTAAACAAACACAGTCTGCTGAGAGATCAGCAGTTTCTTCCTCCACCCCAACCCCCACTGGTTTGCACAGTCAGAAGCAATAAGGCTCTATTTTCCCTGCTGCTGGGACCGTGAGCTGTGCAGTCTGTTCTGGTGCTATGAGTGCTCCACAGGTGTCCCTCCTGACTTTTTAAAATGTGTGACTGCGCTTTCTGCCAACCTGCTGCTGCCACTGCTACCACCACCACACCGCATCCTCTCCACCTCAGCTCCACCCCTCCTACCTGTCTGGATGAGTATTTCTTCTTTATATCTGTGTTTGTTGGATTTCCATGCAGCTCAGTTTCCTGGAACTTCTGCTTGTCTTGAGTTTTGAGGTAGTTGTATTTCTTCTTAGTTGTGGACAGAAACACACCATATCTGTCTATGCCGCCATCTTGGCTGGAAGTCCTAATTTTAAATAATTAATTAATTTAAAAATAAAATTGCATAGTGGATGGCTTTTCTTATTTCCCATTTGGAACAAGTAGAGACAGAACAGTGGGTTAGAATGGGAAGAACTATGTTCTGTGTTCACTTATGACTAAAGAACATTACCTAAATTCTTTTTTTTTTTTTCCTCATTGGAGGTAGGTTCCACAGTTGTTAAGTGCAAACTGTGGGGAGCAATGATTTCTTCTAGGTTTGGTATTGCTTGATACATATTTTGATTTTTTGATCACTCACTCTAAGTCCCCAAAGACAAACCTTTGTTTAAGGAGAAACACATTGACACCTTTGGCAATAGTTAACTTTCTCAGAGCTCAGGAGGGACCATGAATTTCAGAATAAGGCACCTGTTGGGTACTGGGTAGACGCACACACACATATGCAAATCAAAGTACTGATTAATCCCTGGCTGGTGTGGCTCAGTTGGTTGGGCATTGTCCTCCAGAGTGAAGGGTCATGGTTTGATTCCCCATCAGGGCACATGCCTGGGCTGCAGACCTAGTCCCCAGTTGGGGTGCATAGTTCCTGGTTTCACTAACACATCAATGTTTCTGTCCCTCCCTTACCCTCTCTCTAAAAATAAATAAAATCTCTTTTAAAAATAATTAATTGATATCTTCATATTGAAGAGACATGCTGTAAAGCATCGTCTTCTCTGTCTAGGATGTCTCATCTATAAAAAATAAGGAGAAAAGCATTGATATCTTCAAAGGGGGATGTTAGAGATTATTAAAAGTAATACATGAAATTATTTTTCACTGACGGAGAATTTGGAATTTAAAAATATTTCCAAATTTGGTATTATTTTGTAAACTTTTTCTTTTGCTAATGACATGAAAGTCTTGCCTCATTAATTGTAGGAGTCTTGGGTAAGCAATTTACATATGTTTCAGCCATTTAGAGATATGGGCTCTGTTGGATTCTCTCCTCTGGACCACTTTGCCCCACTTTCTCCTCCTTTATCTCCTTCTTTGATTCTTCTCTCATCTCCTCATCATCCTCTTCCTTCTCCCCTTTCCCCCCTCCTTCTATCTCTCCTACCCGCTACTTTGCCTTCCTCCCCCTCACCCTTTTCTTGCTCCTCCTCCTCCTTCCTCTTTATTAACGTTTTTATTTATGTGTTGGTTACAGAAAATTCTTTTGCACCTAAACCATCATACCCAGACTTCAGATTTCCAGTAAGTTAATTCTGACAGGAGGATAAAAAGATAAACAATTAATTTTTATATGCATATTTGAACAGCAAAATTCATCAAACAAAATGTAGAATAGAGAGGTATTTCAAAAAGTAAAAAATAAAAGTGTTATTCTTACACTAAAGTCAAGAAATAGAAACTTAGCAGCCATATAAAATCATTTGTCACTATCTGGACAACATAAAAATGGGCATATCCCACTGCAAAAAAAAATTGGCATAAATGTTTACACAAGCATCTGAAAAAAGTTAAAAGGTGTTTAGAGTGTTCATATTAGCAGAACAAAAGTAAAAAGGAACAAACCTAAATATACATTTAAGTGTCTATTAAATAATATATCCACATAGTGTAATATTACATAGAGATGAAAAATTAACAGTTCTAAATATTGGACTGAACCTAGTCACAAAAAATTTTAAAAGCTGATGATGTAAGCATATACACAGAACTGCTTATTTATGTAAATTATCAATACAGCCAACACTTAACAAGTTGCATTTATATCTGTTTATACAAATATGCACAAATACACAGAGACATGCACACAGACATACACCTATCTATACAGTAAACAAATCAAGAAAGACATGGGAATGATAACTAAAAAAGTCAGTCTCATGATTTCTGTTTGAGTTTGGGAAGAGAATGATGTCAAGGGAGGTGAGGACTGTGGTCACTGCATTATAAAAGCATTTTCAGTCACTTCTATGACCTTCCAAAAAATAATAGCAGGTTTGTAAGATCATGTTAATAGTTTGGGCTATGAACATCAGTTTTTTAAAACTACATCTAGACTTGCTTTTCAATTTTGATGCATGACATCTCATATTAAGATTAAATACAATTTTATTCAAAGTTTCATGCCTTGATACATTTTTGTTTCTCTCTGTTTAACAGCCAAACTTTCAACCATATCCACATTATCTAGTGACTTGATCCAGAATGGGATCCAATTTGTGCAACCAATGCAAAAACTTATGGCAACAGATGTATTTTCTGCACTGAATGCATGAGAGCACACCGTAGTAAACATTTGCTCTTCCAAGGGAGAACCTGACAGCAAATGATAGCAGAATCTGTGTTGCTGATTACCAAGGTACAAAATATATAGAAAAAAACTGAAGATCTCTGTAAAAAATTAGGGACAACACTTGTCCCTTTCTCTTAAGTTCTTGTTTCTGAAAGTAATTTTGTGTTTGAGCTTTCACTATAGTTTTGCACAAAATTATGCAAATGTATAAATCAATTATTTAACTTAATTATGAGTTACTCATGACAGACTATCAACCAATATAATGTAATTCCAAAGCCCAGATGAGAACGATGGACACCTGTGGTGGTCATGATATTGACCCATGCAGGCCTCAAGCTGCAGGGAGCACAATCATGCAGGGACCAAAACTGATCCCTGCACTCTGAAATCCATCATAAAGGGCCCATTCATGCTACTAAGGGACCCCTCTGATGGCCCACGTTGTCTCCTGAAATCCATGACAGCCTCTGAATCTCTCTTGGAGAACAAGACATTCTAGAACACCTCCATTCAATCTCTCTTCCTGTCTCCTTCACTTTGAAGGAGTTGCATTCTAATTGTTTGGCCAGCTCTTCTATCTCCCTCCTCATTTTCTCTCATAGGTGTTTTCTCTCACACAATCATTGCACATTTAATTTTCCAAATGGGCATTTGAAGAACCACTAAGACAATCTCTAAACTCTCCTCACTCAGATCTAGGTGGGTCTTAAGACTGAATGAGGACTAAGCATGTAAGAAAGGCCATGTACCTTTAGGAGCAAGCAGAGCTCACCTGCTTCTCAAAGTGAAGCACTGTCTCTCCATCATGTTCCATGTTCAAATCCTCCTTGTTGAGAAGTGCTTTCTTGCATGCATATTAGCTACAGTTTTTGCACCATAGAAATGGGTTCAATCTATGCAATGCATGATCAGACTTATCGAAAGAAATGTACTTTCTGTAGTGATACTACCCAGGGAGTTAAAATGCTTTCTTTAAATAAAATTTTTATCTTGGAAAAATTTTAGATATACAGAAAAATATCAAAGATAGTACCAAGTTTCAGTATCATTTTCCCAGTTTCCCCTGAGGTTAACACCTGTGGAACCCTGACACACTTGTCCGAACCTAGATATTAACATTGGTATGTCACTATTAATTGACCTACAGACTTTATTTGGATTTTACCAGTTTTTTCAGTTCTGTCATTTTTAATTTTTAAAAAATGTAATACACTACATTTCTTCCTTGAGACTCTGAAATTCCCCTTCCCTCTTTCTTACCTTTTAAGAAAAATGGCAAGAAATTTGATTGTGAACATTTTAGTGTATGTGAATATTGATGAGACTCCACGTCCATAAGGCTTTTAGTGTAATTGCATTTTGTGGTGCACCCTACAGACAATTAAGAGTCTTCTCAATAAGAACCTTCAATTCATAGATGACCAGGTGAATCCTATGTGACAGAAGATGGGATATAAAGCATTCAAAGTTTTTTCCAACTCTAACTTCCTGTGATTTCAGGATTTTGATACTCTATGTATAATTATTCAATTATATATTGAAAAGCTAATGTCTTCATTAATTGTTAGAGTAAAACTATTGCAATTTAAAATAATAAATATTTGACTCATTAAAATGTTAAATGATGGTACCTTTATTTAAATACCTTTCTTTCAACTAAAGCATGTGCATATTTTGTGTAACTAACACAGTGGAACAATTTTTAACATAATTCCTGTTGAGTTTAATTTTTTAGCTGTTTTAGACTTAAATAGGCATGCTGATTTCAAAACTACAGTTAGCTTTCTTCTATCACATCAAGTTTTTTTCTGTACAGCTTATCTTAATGTGACTACACAAGGCTGGATTAAGCCTGGATCAAGGGAAGCACTAGTGCTATCCTATTGGCTGAGAGCAAACCTCCCCTGAGTGGAGACAGTTGGGGGATGACCTTGGAGACCAGCAACAAGTTCATACTTGTCTAGGCTATTCAGTTACACATGAGACAGTGTGGTGAGAGGTTCTGTGCCGCTCTATATAGCGAATCATATTCCAGAGTATAGTCTGAGTTCTTGTCTGTATACAAGGAGTTAGCAAAATTTATTTTTTTATTTACATACATACTTATTCCCTTTCCTTCAGATCATGACTGCCTCTGCTATTTCTTGTCGTAAGTGCCTAAATAACGCTGATTCGTTTTGTTATATCTGTGGCAGTTTCACCTTTCCTAGTCAAGGGACAAACATCAGCACAGTTGTCAGGCAAGCCTATTTTGCATATTTTAAAGTAAAACTTGGTGACCAAGATAAGTCTTGGGCTCCTTACAAGGTGTGCAAGCAGTGTGTCGAGAGTTTACGGATGTGGACGAAGGGAACACGTGATAAATTGCCACTTGGTGTACCTATGGTTAGGCGAGAGCCCAGAGATCATTTAAGTGACTGTTACTTTTGTATAGTAAAAACGTCAGGATATAATGAGAAAAATAAATGTGGAATATAGTATCCTAGTCTACCATCAGCTATACGTATGCCCAGTGCCTCATTCAACTGAAATCCCAGTGCCATTTTTCATTGAACTACCCTCTTTCAAAAAACAGGAGTATGGTGAAGAACTAAGTGACAGCAACAATGAAGATTTTGAAATTGAAGATGACTCAGTTCATAAGGGATTTAATCAGCATGAGTTGAATGATTTGGCACAAGATTTGGGATTATCCAAAAAGGCTTCAGAACTACTAGCATCAAGACTGCACGAGTCTTCCAGCCAAGATGGAAGTGTAGACAGATATGCTGCGTCTCCCTCCACAACTAAGAAGGAATGCAACTACCTCAAAACTAGAAACAGCCAGAAGTTCCAGAAAATCAAAGTGCATGGAAGTCCAGCAAACAAGAATATAAAGAAGAAATACTCACCCAGACAGGTAGGAGGGGCGGAGCCCAGGCAGAGAGGACACGGTGTGGTGGTGGCAGCAGTGACAACAGCAGCAGGCCGGCGGAAAGTGCAGTTACACATTTTAAAAAGTCAGGAGGGACACCAGGGGGCATTCCCAGCTCCTCACCAGAGAAGGGAAGATCCAGGGAAGATCAAGCCTCATTGCTTTTGACTGTGCAAATCAGTGGGGGTTGAGATGGAGGCAGAAACTGCCAGTCTCTCAGCAGAGTCTGCTTGTTTAAGTAGCCTCCATGGACCTAGAATGTCCACAGACCCACCCACTCTAGGAACCACGGCCAGGGCACCAGCTAGAGGGGTGTCAGTTCAGTGCGGAAGTAGGAGAGGTGCCTGGAAAAGGGGCAAGTGCTGGGCGAGCGGCATTGTTTCTTCTCAGACCCCTCCCCCGCATACAGTGCCACAACGTGGTGAAATAGGTTGCCTGTTACTGACGAATCTCTAAGGCTCCGCCCCTTACAATGTAGTAGGAGCAACAGCTCTCCCTGGGACATGGAAGCAAACACAGGAGACTTCCAGCCAAGATGAAGGCCTAGACTGACACGCCCCATCTCCTTCCACAACTAAGAAGGAATACAACTACCGCAAAACCAGAAATAACCAGAAGTTCCAGAAAATAAATGGAAGTCCAACGTATGAAGTTATAAAGAAGTGGTGCTCATCCGGACAGGTAGGAGGGGCGAAGCCGGGGAAGAGAGGTCAAGTTGTGTTGTCCGCAGCAGCAGCAGTGATGGCGGCAGGACAGCAGTAAGCACAGACACCCGTATTTAAGGGGAGGTGAGAAGCACTTGGGGAGCACCCCCAGCTGCAAACCAGACCTGTCAGTTTGCATTCCAAAGCCGGGGAAGGCAGACCCCCATTGCCTTGAACTATGAGGCCCGGTGGGGGTGGAGATGGAGAAGGAGGCTCCCAGTCTCTCAGCAGAAATTGAATGGCAGGAATTCATCTTGGACCCCCACCCCCGCAGAAAACACCCAGCTGTGATGAGTGCACAGGGCTCCCCCACCACCACCACCTATAGCATAAGAGGTGTGACAGCCCTGCCCAGGAAGCAAAGGTAAACACAAAACTGTTCAGGATGGCACAGATCATGACAGAGATCCCAATCATGCAGCTGACCAGACAGCAAATTTCTAATCTAACAATGCAGCAGATAGAAAATCTTTCTGAGGCACAGTTCAGAACTTTGTTTATAAAAGCGCTTACAGACCTAATAGCAGATCTTAAACAAGACAGGGAAGGAATGAAGGCCAGTCCTGCTGAAATAAACAAAAATACATACGAAACTAGTGGTGAGGGCAAGAAAACCAGGGATCAAATCAACCAATCGGAACATAGGGAAGGAACAAACAGTCAACCAGTGCAGAAAGAGGAAACAAGAAGTGAGGAAAATGAGGAGAGGCTCAGAAACTTATCGGACAGCTATAAGTGGGCCACATCCAAATTATAGGGTTACCAGAAGGTGAAGAAGAAGAAATAGAAATTGAAAAATTATGTGAAGAGATAATGAAGCAGAACCTCCCTTACTTGGGGAAGGAAGTAGACTTACAGGTCCAGGAAGCACAGAGAGTTCAAAAAAACTGGACCCAATGAGAACCACACCAAGACACATTATACTCAAAATGTCAAAAATTAAGGATCAAGAGAGAACCTTAAAAGCAGCAAGAGAGAAGAGAATTACATACAAAGGGGTCCCAATAAGACTCTCAGCTGATTTCTCAAAAGAAACTCTGCAGGCAAGAAGGGACTGGCAAGAAATATTTAAAGTAATGAAAAGCAAAAACCTACAACCACGATTACTTTATCCAGCGAAGCTGTCAGTCAGAATAGAAGGGCAGAGAAAGTGCTTCCAGAACAAAGTAAAACTGAAGGAGTTCATCAGATCCAAACCACTGTTATATAAGATGTTAAAGGGACTTATTTAGGAGAAAGAATCAAAACTATGAACATTAAAATGGAAGCTGTATCATAACAACCAACAACAGAAGCTAGGGAACTGAAACAAAGGCAAACTAAGTAGGCAACGAGAGTGGGAAAAGAATTATAGGTATGGGGAACATTATGGGGGGAGGTCAGCAGGGAGGGGGAAGGGGGAAAGGGAGGGAGATGGTGCAGGAATTAGGAAGCATAATAGGAGGGAGTGGAGTAGTTAGGAAGATGTTGAGAGGAACTATATGTACAACCAATGGGCATGGACTAAGGAGGGGGGACAACTGGAGGGAGGGATGTCACTGGATGGAGGGGAACAAAGGGAAAAGAAATTGGGACAACCTTAGCAGCATAATCAATAAAGCATATTTTTTAAAAAGTTAAAAGGTAAATTTTAGTATGAAGATTTACACACAGAGGTAAAACTTATAATTAAAATGTGATATAGGAGATGTTATAGATTTACTTAGGGTATGAATGAAAGAGTTGCTTGAATTTCTTTTTAGTTAAAACTTGGATGAATTTATGTAAATAAATTTTTATAATGAAGAGTAGTAGGGCCTTTAACTCATATCTGAAACTAAATGAAGGGTCTGTTGTTTATGAAGTAATGTGACATGAGGAAGAAAAGACAATATTGCATATATTGTGACAGAGCCATTAACTGTCCATAAAATCTAGTCTTTCTTTTTCACTAGTAATAGATTTGTAGTTTGGCACATGGCTGCCAGCATCACCACATTTCCCAGTCTCCCCTGTGACTAATTTTAGTAGAAGGTAGCAAAGTGATATAGACTTAGGACAAGCCTTGTCTTCTGCACACCCCTTCTTATAGGTTGAAATAATGAGAACTGGACAGATCTTAGACAACACAGTGAAGAAGGCAGAACCACCATTACCTTGAGACCATAAGTGAGTGCAGGGAGCAGAGGGACCACTAAGCTGGAATAATCATTTGTGACTGTTCTGTGAGAACAATAAGTTTTATCTATTTTTTTTATTCACTGAATTTTAGAATTTTTTTGTTACAGTAGCCTAGCATTTGATCTTAACAAATACTCTGATTAAAGCTATGCAAAAATATATATTTATATAATGACACAATGACTATAGGCTTTTGGGAAGTATAAATAGTGATTATTTTAGATAATGTTTTGTGAAGTTGTTTAAATATTTAAGATTTCTTTGGACAATCAACTATTATAATTAGTAAAATGCCAGTCAAAGATACAATAATATTTTAATAGAGGTTGTCTTCCCCTGAATTTCAAGGAAAGCCATGTATTCAAAACAGAAGCAGATAGCTAGGGCATTCACATTTGATTCCTAACTGCCCATTCACCAGAAGAAAATTTGGTGTTTAAATTTACTACTATTTAGCAACCATCTGAATCCCTAAATTCAATTAAAAAGGCCTTTACACTCTGGAAAAAAAAAAAAAGACTGCACGAGAAAAACTTGTTTGAAAAAGGAACGAGGGCATCCTACTTTTGATCAAGAGAAAGTGCATTTCTGCAGTACTTTCGGAGTGATGGTCACTGTGTGTATTGCCATAACATGCATGGTTTAATGGAGGAATTGGGAATTCCAATCTATAATGCAACTGAATGGCAACTGTTCATCGATAGCTCAAAGCTGAGCTTGAAGTGTGTTCTCCTCCATAATGGCAATTTATTTGGTGCAGTCCCAATTGGCCATTCAGTTTGTTTTCATGAAGAATATGAAGATATAAAGAGTCATTGTGCTATTGCAATATCACAAGCACAATTGGATCATCTGTGTTGACCTTAAAATGCTCTGCTTCCTTCTTGGTCAGCAATGCGGATACACCAAGTATCCCTGTTTTCTGTGTATGTGGGACAGCAGAGCTCGTGAGAAGCATTGGGTGGAGTCAAATTGGCCTCCAAGATCTGACCTCAAACCTGGTGATCCAAAAACTCTACATCAGCCACTTGTTGACAAAAAGAACATTATATTCACACCTCTGCACATAAAACTGGGTCTCATGAAGCCATTTGTTAAAGCTTTGCCAACTGAAGGAGACTGTTTCAAGTATCTCATTTGGCATTTCCTAGCCTGTTGTTTGAAAAGATAAAACACCTTCATATGTATGTTTGGTAGTAGAACCTTACTACTTGTACACAATTTCACTTACAGTAACAATATATAGCCTTTATATGAATAAAATAACTCTAAATAAACAGTATATTCAGGTAATATTTTCTTAATTTTCTTTTGTATATACATTTTGTATGATTTTTGGGACAAAGGGAGGGTATCCTGTACCTTAGAAAGTTGATGTGATAGAGAAAAACTGGGGTCATTTTTGGATTCAGATTCCAAAAGTTAGTAAAAAACTAGTGTCAGGTCTAACTCAACGAAAATTGTGTTCCCCAGTGTAATCAAAGCAATATTTTCAAAGGTGACAAATATACATAACCTGAGTATTTAACAAGAGTACAGATTCTTTGGCTCCTTTCTATCCTAAAGAATCAAATTCTTCAAGGATCTGGGTCTGGAAAATTGAATTCTAAGAAACACCGAAGGTTAAGTTTATGATTCCAAATACTAGGCAATAAAAACTTTAATTGATCACTCAATTAATTATACGTTAAATTCTGTAACTGAATGAATTGAAGAACCTACTCAAAAAAAAAAAAAAAAGGTTTCTGAGGCTTGGGAAAAATTTACGTTCTCATTTTCTTTCTCTCTTCATAAATAAGTGATAGGTGAGTGTTCTTTGAATGTCAGATGACACTTTTTTTTTTAAACACCGGATATCTATTTGTGGCATAAGACAGATGTTTTTACATTTCTTTCCATCTCCCAACTAAAAAAGAGGCAACCTTTAGCTGAGTGGCCAAATGCTCATTTATTTAAGGAATATTTTAATGACAGAACTATAGATTGACGACCAGAAGATAATTATCAATCTGCCATGTATATTATAACAAGTGTACTCTTTTGAGGTAAATATTTTTTGCATTTTTATTAACATGTGGGATCTATGTAGAGGCTATTTCTTAATTTAAAATATCTCATATTAATTTTTAAAGAAAATACCCACTGGAGTGTAAATTTTGGAGTCACATTATAAAAGTGCAGTAAGCCAGTTTCATGACCTTTTCCCATATAAAGATCTTGTATTCAGAAAAATCTTCAAGAAGCATATAAAAATCAAAATGAGATAACACCTCATGTACATAGAATGGCAACTATCAAAAACAGAAAATAACAAGTGTTAGCAAAGATGTGGAGCAACCTTGCACACTGTTGGTGGAATGTAAAATGGCACAACCACAAATACTGGTGATTTCTCAAAAATTAAAAAACAGAATTACCATAATATCCAGTAATTCTACTTATGGGCATATTCTCAAGAGAATTGAAGGCAAGGTATCAAAGAGATATTTGCATGCCGATGTTGGTTCATAACAGCCTTATTCACAATAGCCAAGATGTGAAAGCAACTTAAGTGCCCATTGACAAATAAATGGATAAACAAAATGTGTATAAACATACAGTGGGACCTTATTCAGCCCTAAACAGGAAGGAATTGCTGACACATACCACAACATATATGAAACATCAGGACATTATGCTAAGTGAAATAAGCCAGTCACAAAAGTAAAAATACTGTATGATTCATGATTCCACTTGTATGAGGTTCCTAAAGTAGCAGTTGAGTTTATGGAGCCAGAAAGTAGAATGGTGGTTTTTAGGGCCTAGGGGGGAAGGATATGGGTAGTTGTTTAATGTGCATAAAATTTCAGTTTTACAAGATGAAAATAGCTTCGGAGATTGGTTGCTTGATAATGTCAATGTACTTAGCATTAATGAACTGTACACTTAGTTATGGTGCTGAATATCATATGTGTAAATTTTACCACAATTTAAAAAAATTTAATGAGCACTAATGCATTCATACATGTATTCTTTATAGTTTTATCACATATGTATAAAAACCTATTCTGTTCATGCCCTAGGTAAGATGCTACGAAAAAGTTAAGCAGAACTAGATAAATCACTATCCTCTGAGAACTTTTGGTGTAGTAATTAAAATTATTGCCCATTATAGCATGTAAACTATTCTCCACTGAGTCAGCATTTTTCACAAAACTCTGTGAACAGCTTCCCACATGTTATCTAGCTTAGTTCTTCTAAGAATCTTGCTAGGTAAACATTGGCTTTATATTTTAGCCACGGAAAAGAATAAGAAACTTGGACCTCAATAATATTTACAATAAAAAGTTTTAACATAAAACTTATTTCATTGCTTTTAAAACATCTTTATTGTGGTATTTACATATCCAAAACTTAACCATTTTTAGGTATAATGCAATGATTTTTGTAAATATATAGAGATATATAATCATCACAACAACTCAATTTTAAAACACATCATTCAGTAAAGGTCTCTCTTCTTACCTTCTGGCTGTCACTCCTGCTTCCAATCCTCAGCACCAAGCAACCATCAATTTTTTTTTTAAATTGCTTTGACTTTTCTGGACTTTTCATATAAACATAATGAAACATTATATCATCCTTTGTGTCTGCTTCCTTCACTCGGTATAATGTTCTTGTGATCTATATTGTAGCATAAATCAGTAGTTCATTAGTTGTTAATCATGAATAGTACTCTATTTTGATTGATATAATTATGTTGCTCATTTATTCACTAATTAATGGACATTGATATTGATTCTACTTTTTTGTTATTATATGAAATGTTGCAATGGACATATATTTTCATTTCTCTTGGATAAATGCCTAGGAATAGAATGGAGGGTTCATATGGTAATTTTATCATGAATTTTAAGACCCAGCCAAACTTTTTACAAAGAAGACATATTCTCTAATATTTCCACCAGTAACGGATGAGTTCTTCCAGTCCCAGTTCTCGCAAATACTTACCCATAATTATTAGAACTATCTTTTTAACTGTAGCCATTCTAGGGGGTTGCATTATTGCTTTTATAATTTTAAGGTGGCAGTCTAATAAGTGCATAAATTTTGTGTACATATCCCATGGGCAAATTTTTTTTGAAAAGACAAATAATGACTAGGAGATAAGACACTAAAATATTCTAAGTGGTTGCTGCTGGATGATGGCTTTAAGATATTACTTCATTTCATCTTTCTGTATTATCCCTTTAAAATAAAATAAAGGGAACTTAACAGTTGACCAGTAAGCTGGACTCCGGCAGTTGGTAGTTGGAGGCTCCTCCTGCCCTCTGCCACCCTTCCATGGTTCCGGCGTCATTTCCCTCAGCAGGAGCATTTTCTAGAAGCAGCCTTGAAAGAGCAAGGTGTTGAGATGAGTGGGGCAGTGTACGTGGCTGAATCCCGTTTAGGCCTCCATGAAAACTTTTAAGATTCTGCAGTTGGGACGGCTGAGTACTTCGCAGCCTGTGGGCACCCAAGATAAGCCTGGTAAGTTCCTTCGCTTTTTCAACCTGCTCCCAGCCTACATGAAGTGGTTTGCCTCCCTTTGGTCTCTCCTGGCTCTGAGAGCATGAAGCCAATGTTGGGTTTCAAGCAGGGACCTTCTGAGGTTGCAAACCAACCATTGGCTAGCCAGCGAGGGGACCGAGGAATGTGTCTTGGGAAAGAGGCGCCTACGGGGAAAACCCCATTGGCCATGGGGACCTCTATGTGTGTGTGGAGGGGGGGGTGCTCTGTGTGTGGGAGAGGAGGTCTCTGTGTTAGACACTTGTGGGCCCTCTAAAGGCCCACTGATTTATGCGCTTGTGTACGAAACTGCTCCATTGTGCACTGTAGCAAAGAACGGAAATGAAAAGCTGCTGTGGTGGGCTGGCCCAGATGCCCAACTAGCGCCACAAGCTCGCGTTAGGAAGCTGGAAGGAGAGCTGAGGTTAGGCCAGGAGGTGCCCTTGTCCACTGCACTACAGGATTCGGGGTTAGTAGACAAGGGGCAAGAACATAAGCTGGAGGCTTTACTGTGCCATTTTACAAAGCAAGGAGGGCACAAACTGCAATGGATTAAAAATGGTGCTTATGACAAACCTAATTAGGGCGTTATGACTTGGGATCCCTGAGGAGTGAGGAGAAGGAAACGGAGGATGTTTTGGTGACTGAAAATAAAATGGATGAAGAGCCTCCATGCTGTCCCACCCCTAATACAAAGGGAAGTTTCAAGTAACCCCAGACTTCTGATCATAGAGAATATACCCCAAAACTCTAGGAGAACACTTACATGCTTTCTCTGTCCCTAGATGGACATTTTATCGTGTCTTTGATATGTATTCCAGGCATTGTGTGTTTCGTCAGCCCCACTGTGCCACAGGACAACAAGATGCCAGTGGAGACTGAGTAGGCCTCCTTAGGGGATGTGAAGTGACTCATGTATCCCAAAAGGACACCCATTGCAAATTTGAGTAGATAATGCCTTTTCCAGGTGTGATGCACTTGGTGTTCTCGGCATCATAGCATGTTGATCCATGGAGAGAGTCAGGGCAATGGCTGTCTCCTGAGAATTTTATACCTTTATGGTATTGGGTGTCTCAACAGGGGTCTCCAGCCTGGCTTATGGCTTATGGGGGTAGTAGGTCTTCTTGATCATTTTAAATGTATTCAAGCCTAGGATAGCACTTTAGCCAACCCAGATGAGGTGGTTTTACCTGTTAATAATTTAATCTGCTGTTTTAATATTCCATTCTTCCTTTTCATTACTTTTGATGCTTGCATGTCCTTTTGTCCAATCTTGCATCTCATGACCTTTGAAATGTTACCTCTGATCACTATCTGATGAGTGTACCTGTACATGGTACTCAGCTTCTCTACCCCCTTAATGGTGGCAGCCCAGTTTGCATGGCAACAGGGAGAGCAAGGGTTAGGCCAGATGCCAGGAGCATACAAGACAAGGCATACTCAGAATCCTCAGATGGGGTGGGGATTGGGCAATATTATTGAATTGTCTTTTATTAGTTGGGAACTCTGGGGAATCATCCCAGATTCCTTTGGCAGTGCCTTGGGTATTTTATTTTGTTCCATTGAAGTGTGTGCTTATTATTTCACCAATAGTACACTGTTTTGCAGAAGGTAGCTTTATAGTAAATCTGAATATTAGGTAGTGTGAGAACCATAACTTTATTTTACTTCTTCATTATTGTGTGGGATATTCTAGGCATTTGACTTTCTATATAATTTTTAGAACCAGGTTGCAGATATCTACAAAGTTACATGTCATGGTTTTGATTGGGGTCACATGGAATCTATAGATCAAATTAGGAAGAATTGATATTTTAATAATACTAAATATTCCCTTAAATAAACATGGTATAGTCCTCTATTTAATGAGATCCCTTTTGATCAATTTTTGTGGATTTCTGTAAAACAGATCTTGTACATATGTTGTTAGGTAATATCTAATTTTGGGATGCTATTGTAAATGTTATTGTTCTTTTAAAATTTCAAATTCAGTTGCTCTTTGCTGGTGTATAAGAATGCAGTTGACTTTGTATATTAACCTTGTTTCCTGCAATTGTACACACTTAAATAACTCTGAGACTTTTGGGGTAGATTTGGGGGGAGGGATTTTTTACATTGCCAATTATGTCACCTGCTGATAATAGTTTTATTACATTTTTTCCCCATCTTTATTTTAAAATTTTTATTTTTCTGCTATCATTGCATTAGCTAGAAATTTCAATAAGATGTTGAATAGCAGTAGTGATAGAGAGAATCATTGCCTCATTACTGATATTATTGGTGTGTCAAGTCTCTCATTACTTGTGGCTCTTTTAATTGATGTTCTGTAACAAGCTGAGGAAATCACTTGCTTTTTCTAGTTTACCAAGAGGTTTTATCATGCGTGGGTGCTTTTACTATGCAAATTGATATAATCATGTAATTTTTATCCTTTAACTCCTAGATATGATGAATAACATTGATTGATTTTTGAAGGGTGAACTAGTCTTTTATTTCTGGAATACATCTAAGTTGGCCATAGTATGCAATTTTTAACACATTGTTGGAATCAGTTTGTTAAAATATTGTTGAGAATATTTGCATCTATAGTTATGAGAGATATCGTTCTATTGTTTTCCTTTCTTGTAATATGGTTATCTGGTTTTGGTGTTAAGGCAATGCTGGCCTCATATAATAATTTAAGAGTATTCTTGGCTGGTTTGGCTCAGTGGATTGAGCGTCGGCCTGCGAGCTAAGTGTTGCTGGTTCGATCTTCCAGTCAGGGTACATCAGAGAAGGAAAACTCTGACTCCAAAAAACCTCCGCTGCCTTGTGGCATACCTCTTCAGGGGAAAGGCTAGGGGAGTAAACCCCGACAGAAAATCCGGAGCCGGAGTCCCTAAGGCGGTTTGACGTTGTAGTCAACACCGGCAACTCCTGCGGTGCACCTGAAGCCAAGCTGTATTGACTCCGTCTTTCCCTTGGACCCTTCAGCTGCGAAGAGAGGGGGGGTCTGCTGCATGGGCAACAGCAGACCCTCCATATCACCCTGCCCAGGCTCTGTAGCTTCAGCTTCACTGGAGAGGACACTCCAGCGTCATCGCAAGATGTCGATTCAACACGGGAGGAGACAGATACCGTGTCACTCCCGAGTTGGACTGCACAGCCATTCTCGGCGGTGCAGATAGACTCTTAAGAAGCTACACCATCGTCTCTCGAGACGGACGGCTGCCGACGATTCTTTCTGATTCTGTTTTCTGAAAGAAATTGTGGAAAAATTGTATTATTCCTTTCTTAAAATTTGGTAGAATTTATGAGTGATACCATCTGCACCTGGTGTTTAAGTTTTGGAAGGTTATTAATTACTGATTCAATTACTTTAATAGGTCGAGCTATATATGATATACACATATATAATTTTTCATTTGGTATATGCTGTGAAGTACAGATATAAGTTTATTTTTGGCATATGAGTATCCAAATGTCTAAGCATCATTTGGTGAAAAGCTATTCATTCTTCTTTATTGACTTTGCACCTTTGTCAAAATCAGTTGTCCATGTTGTCTGAGTCTATTTTCTCATCTACATTAAGTTCCACTGATCTGTTTTTCTTGTGGCCAGTCAGGTACTGTATTGATCATTGTATCTTTATAATAAATCTTGAAAACAGATGGTCTTAGACTTCTAATCTTCTTCTTTTTCAAATTTTGTGTGGACATTTTATGTCCCTTATATTTCCATATAAATTCTAGAATTAGCTTAATATTGGTATGATAGGGCTTGTATTAGAAACATGGGTTAATATGAAGGAGAACGAACATCTTAATAATACTGTGCTTACTGACCAAATTTAGGTCATATCTCTAAATTAATTTAGGTATTCTTGAATTTCTTTCATGTAATAATTATAAGTGCACAGTTAAATGTTTACATTTTTGTCAGTTTTATCATTAATTATTTTTCTATATTATTATAAGTAGTATTTTCAAATTTTAATTTTCCCTATTTGGTAGCTAGTTTGTATAAAAATATTTTATATTAGTATACTGGTTTTGTGTTTTTAAACCTAGCTACACTCATCTTAAAATTTCCAATATTTTTTTGTTGACTCCCTCAAATTTTCTATAGATGATCATAATATCTGAGTATAAGGACAAAATTGCCTTTTCCTTCAATCTGGTGAATTTAAATTTTTCTTTCTCTTGTTGGATTACTGGCTAGATCTTTCATAACAATATTGAATAGAAATGATAAGGCAGAACATCTTTTATCTTTTTCCTTTTTTTATATCTGAAGGAAAGTCATTTGAATCTGAATTCTTTCTAGGCTTTCTCAGCTGACATAACAAGAAAATATGTGTATGTACTATATATTTTCAGTGGACAAACAGAACCTTGGTCCAGTTTCGTGAAGTTTACTACTTGCAAAGGAACGACTCCAACAACCTACAATCCTAATTAAGGTCAACTAGTTCCTTTTTCTTTTCTCAACCCAAAGCTCTACAAGATATTTGTAACACATGAACAGAAGGCCTCCTAAATATGTGAGAGAAAGTGCAGAAATAAAGTTCTCTTCACACACAAGGAGTGACTTACTCTCCCAATCCTTTGGTCAGTGTATAAGAACATGTGCTGTATTTAAAGAAGACATTTACTTTTGAATCTCAGTGTTTTTCTCAGGCAAATAGGAACTATTATTTCTGAAAAGAATGCTGTAAACAGGGCTACATCCCTGTATTCCCCACATGACCTGCCTCAGGCAGAGCAGGTGGTGAAGAGAGAGGTGAACAGCTTCAGGGAGATTGGTTATCTTGTTTGCCTTTTCTTCTCATTCCCATTGATCCAGCTGAGGAGATCTTTAATCTCTGAGTGAGGAGCTTGATTGCTTGATCCAGGTAAGAGCGATGGCCCAAGGCAATAAAATGCAGGGGTATTCTGTGTTCTGCCTAGAGGCTTTAAAGTGGCTCAGGTGAGGTTAGAGAATACTTGAGGACAATTTGATATGATCAACCCAGAAATATGGGGAAGGCAAAAAGATAGTAAGAGTGGTTATAAATTCTAAGACAGAGAAAAATGAGCAAGTTTTCTGAACAGTGACTAGAAAATGCAAGAGAATCAAAACAAGAAAAAGAAGAGTTTGGGGAACTAGATGTAGCATGACTGCTTAGTTTTCTACACTAGAAGCACATGAAACTCAATTGAATTTTTCAATTTTTAAACATTTCAACCTTTTATTTTCAGATAATTTTAGATTTAAATTAAGTTTTTCAATGTTTAAAAATCTATGCTCTGTAATAATTACCATATATAGTAATATATATGTGTATATATAATATAAATACAGTATATGTATTTGTATATATATTACAATATGTATATATGTAATAATATATTGTAATATATTTTTATGTATCTTAGAACCATTTGTTCTTTTACAAAATTATTCATTAAGAATCAAATTAAATTGTGCAAACATTAATAGGATCCCAATTTCTCTTTTTTTATACATTCAAGTATTTTCCATCTAAAAACATTATATATCTGTGTATTTTTCCAAGTCCTTTTAAGTATGAAGAACTCTTAAGAAAGCAGTGAACAAAGGCTTCTAAGAAGGTGTAAATATAAAGAGAATTGCTAGAAAAGAAGATAAATTTTTTTAAATGTCCAAAGTATTTTAGAACATAAAAATGAAAAAAAACAAATAATGTGGAAAAAATACACAGTAAATATAGTATAATATATTTATATGTTACTTGTAATATATAAAATGTAGTGTAATATATAATATTGAGACTGGTATCAGTCATGATGATACATTATGACTCTCTAAAAGTAAAAAAAAAATAATATGTCTTACAAAGTAGGATCCAACTATATGCTGCTTCTAAGAGATATGCCTATAGCAAAATGATTCCTTTTTTAGGAATAAAATAAACAGAAAGATATATCCAGAATTAGAAAAACAACTAGAAAACACTGGCTGTGTTACTGCTACATGACAAACATTATAATTTTAGCCAAATATTATTAAATATGGTTTTTTTTAAACTGAGAAAGCACATACACACAAAACAAAAAATGAAGAGTAAATAAGAAATTTTTAAACCGAATAATACGTGTATATAAGGTGTCATTCCCAATATATAACTGGTAAAATGGACAAAGAGGAGACTATCAACAAAAACAAAAAAATGAATTAAATCCCAAATTTATAAATCCAGAAAAAGAACACAAATTTAATCCAACAATAAATAGTAGCAGATAATAAGAAAAATAAAAACAATAGAGGCATGTTAGATGTGATTAATATCCAATCCAGGTGGGAAAGAACCACTAAAAAGAGGAAATTAGTATACTTTTTAAAGATTACATAGCATACCACTTTGCAAATAAATTTACAATTTAGGGGGATTTGGATTCATTTTTAGTGAAACGCATGAGTAATAAAATGCTTAAAGAGACCATTAAAACATGTAAATGTTTATTAGTGAAAAAATTCCATGAAAAAGGCTACTCTGACCAAATTGTTTCAAAAGAAAATTCTACTAAACTTGCAAAAACAGAAGAACCTACTGCCATATAAATAGTTCCAGAACAGAGAAAAATGCATAACTTTCTGTTTTAGTGAAACAACTATGTTTTGTATGTCAAAGTGCTAAACCTAAATGTGAAGGTATTTGGAGGTTGGGCTTTTGAGACTCTAATCTCATGATGGGATTAGAGTCCTTGTGAATAGATTTTTTAACTCCACATCTCTCCCCAGCTTTCTGTGAGCCCAAAAGGAAGAAGGCACTTGTCTCCAAGCCAGGAAGAGGACTTCACCAAGAAGTGAAACTGTTGACACTTTGACCCTGACTTCCATATCTGATGAAAAACAACAGTCTGCATATCCAAGAAACTCAGTGAAATCCCAGTAGATACCCTCAAAGAGATTCACATATCAACACTGTAGACATTCAAAGACAAGGAGAGGATCTTGAAGACATTAAGACAAAGGCACTCATGTATGAGGAGTTCCTCCTAATATTAACAGCTGAATTCTCATCAGACAACAGAGGCTAAAGGTAGTTGGAAGATATCATCAAAGTGCTGAAAGGAATAGTTTGTCAGTCAAGAGTCCTATATGCTGTAAGACTATCCTTCAAAAATCAAGGGAACAAAGACATTCTCAAAATTAAAAAAAAAAAGAAAAAGAAAAGAATCCATTGCTATCAGGCTTCTCTACAAGACATTTTAAGAGTTCTCCTGGCTACAATGAAAGGATATAAACAGGAACATGAATTTATTCAAATAAATAAACATGAGTAAAGGTAAGTGCATATTTACACATAAAAATGATTAAATAGTTTTCATAACACTTTCTTTCTCCAGTATGATGTAAAATCAAATTACAAAGAGCAATAATAATTAACACTGGGAAAAATATTTACAAACTATATATCTAATAAGAAACTTGAATCCAGAATACATAAGAATTTCTACAACTCAATAAAAAAATATGGTGTTTTTTTTCTCAACAATAAAAAAAATCAAATTTGCAAGTGGACAAACTATAACATCAATAACAATGTATGAAAGAAGTAAAAGTTTAGAGTTTTTGTATGTGATTGGGTTAAGTTATTACCAGTTTAAATTAGATTGTCATAACTAGATAATGTTTTAGGTAAGCCCTTTTGTTCCTATAGATGAGACCAAAAGAAATTAAAGCTTTTAACAGAAACAAATAATAGTAAAGGATTTCTCTTTTTTATATATTATTTATTTACTTATTTGTTTTGTTTTGTTTATTTACTTATTTATTTTTAAGGAGAGGGGAAAGGAGAAAGAGAGGGAGAGAAGCATCACTGTGTGGTTGCCTCTCACTTGCGCCCCAATTGGAGACCTGACGTGCAACCTAGTCATGTTCCCTGACTGGGAATCGAACCAGAAACATTTGGCTCACAGGCCGATGCTCAATCCACTGAGCCACAGCAGCCAGGATTAGTAAGGGATTTCAATATTCCACTTTCAGTAATGGATAGAACATCCAGAAAGAATATCAACAAGAAAATGACAGACTTGAACAATACTACAGACTAAAAGGACCTAACAGATTTTTACTACATTCCCCCCAACAGGATCAGAATACACATTCCACTAATCTTCATGGAATAGTCTCCAAGACAGATCGCATTTTAAGTCACAAAACAAGTGGTAGTAATTTGAGAATATTGGAATCATACCAAGTATTTTTTAAACCACCCATAGCCATCAAGATAAGTTTCTTTTACTGATATGTGAGTGAGGAGCTTTATGGGGCAGACAGAGGACCTGGCACAGAACACAGAAATATTCTGTGTCTTGCCTGGAGGCTCTAAAGTAGATCAGAAGAGCTGTCTCACAAATACTTCTCAATTATCTTTCTTAAGCAGGTGGCTTGGGGCCGTTTTGATCTAATAAACCCAGAAGTATGAGAAGGGGCCACAGATTCTAAGATAAGGTATGTGAAATCTTCCCAAGCAGGTGAGTTGGAAAGAAACAAGGGCATCAGCAGAAAATAGGAGTTTAGAAATGTTAATTCAACAGCAGTTGAAATTGTTAGTTGCTTTTAAAATGAAATGAATATTAGAATCACCTAGAAAAATTGTTTTTATTTTTTAAGTATATATATATATATATATATATATATATATATATATATATATACATAGTTTTTTTAATTTGATTTTTTGGTTTTTCAATTACAGTTGTCTCATCTTTTTCCCGATTGCTCCCCCCCACCCAGTCCACCCCTTCTCCCACAATCATATCCCTCCCCGTTGTCCATGTCCATGAGTCATTCATACACGTTCCCTGACTAAACCCTTCTCTTACTTATCCCCCTTCTCTTCCTCCCCCTCCCCCTTATTGACTGCTATTATGCTCTTTGTTTATTTAGTTTGTTTGTGTTCTTCTTTAGTTTCCTGTATTAGGTGATATCATATGGTATTTTTCTTTCTTCGCCTGGCTTATTTCACTAAGCATAATTCTCTCTAGTTCCATCCATGTTGTTGCAAATGGCAGGAGTTCCTTCTTTCTTTCTGCTACATAGTATCCCATTGTGTGAATGTACCACAGTTTTTAATCCACTCATCTACAGATGGGCACTTAGGTTGTTTCCAGCATTTGGCTATTGTGAACAGTGCTGCTATGAACATAGGGGTGTGTAAGTTCTTTTGAATTAGGGTTTTAGGATTTTTCAGGTATAATCCTAGCAGTGGAATTGTTGGTTCAAAAGGCAGTTCCATTTTTAGTTTTTTGAGGTAATTCCATACTGTTTTCCATAGTGGCTGCACCAGTCTGCATTCCCACCAACAGTGCAGTAGGGTTCCCGTTTCTCCACATCCTCACCAGCACTTGTTGTTTGTTGATTTGTTGATAATGGCCATTCTGACAGGTGTAAAGTGGTATCTCATTGTGGTTTTTATTTGCATCTCTCTGATGGCTAGTGATGTTGAGCATTTTTTCATGTGTCTATGGACCTTCTGTATGTCCTCTTCTGGAGAAGTGTTTGTTCAGGTCCTTTGCCCATTTTTTAATTGGGTTGTCTGTTTTCTTGATGTTGAGTTGTATAAACTCTTTATGTATTTTGGAGATCAGTCCCTTGTCTGAGGTATCATTGGCAAATACATTTTCCCATAGGGTTGGTTCCCTTTTCATCTTGTTGATGTTTTCTTTTGCTGAGCAGAAATCCTTTAGTTTGATGTAGTCCCATTTGCTTATTCTTTCCTTTATTTCCCTTGCCTTAGGAGATGTATCAGTGAAAATATTGCTACGTGGGATATCTGAAATTTTCCTGCCTGTGTTTTCCTCTATGAATTTTATGGTGTCATGACTTAAATTTAAGTCTTTGATCCATCTTGAGTTTATTCTTGTGTGTGGTGTAAGTTGGTGGTCTATTTTCATTATTTTGCATGTCCCTGTCCAGTTCTCCCAGCACCATTTGTTGAAGAGGCTCTTCTCACTCCATTTTATGTTTCTTCCCCCTTTGTCAAATATTAGTTGACCATATGAACCTGGGTTTATTTCTGGGCTCTCTATTCTGTTCCATTGATCTATATGTCTGTTCTTATGCCAGTAACAGGCTGTCTTGATCACAGTGGCTTTGTAATATAGTTTGATGTCAGGTATTGTGATTCCTCCTACTGTGTTCTTCTGTCTCAAGATTGCTCTGGCTATTTGGGTCTTTTTTAGCTCCATGTAAATTTTTGAAGTACTTTTTCTAGGTCTGTAAAATATGTCATTGATATTTTAATAGGAATTGCATTGAATCTGTAAATTGCTTTTGGTACTATGGACATTTTAATTATCTTGATTCTTCCCATCCAGAACATGGTATTTGCTTCCATTTATTTGTATCTTCCTTAATTTCTTTCTTCAGAGATATGTAGTTATCTGAGTACAGGTCTTTTATCTCTTCGGTTAAGTTTATTCATAGATACTTTTTTTTGTTGTTGCTATAGTAAATGGGATTTTAAAAAATTTCTATCTCTGACATTTTATTGTTGGTGTACAGAAATGCCATCAATTTCTGAATATTGACTTCGTACGCTGCTATTTTGCCAAATTCACTTATTCTGTCAAGTAGTTTATTAATGGAGTCTATAGGGTTTTCTGTATATACTATCATGCCATCTGCAAATATGACAGTTTTACTTCCTCTTTTCCAATTTGGATGCCTTTTATTTCTCTTTCTTGTCTGATTGCTGTGGCTAGAACTTCCAAGACTATGTTGAATAGGAGTGGAGAGAGTGGACATCCTTGTCTTGTTCCTGACCTCAGGGGGTATGCTCTCAGTTTTTGCCCATTGAGTATGATGTTGGCTTCAGGTTTCTTGTGTATGGCCTTTATTATGTTGAGGTATGCTCCCTCCTTTCCCATTTTGCTGAGAGTTTTCATGATAAGTGAGTGTTGTACTTTATCAAATGCTTTTTCTGCATCTATTTATATGATCATGTGATTTTTGTCTTTCATTTTGTTGATGTGGTGTATTACATTTATTGATCTGTGAATATTAAACCATCCTTGCATCCCTGGATGAATTTCACTTGATCGTGGTGTATGATCTTTCTAATGTGTTGCTGGATCCGGTTTGCCAATATTTTGTTGAGGATTTTAGCATCTATGTTCATCAGCGATATTGGCCTGTTGTTTTCTTTCTTTGTTGTGTCTTGACCTGGTTTTGGAATTAGGGTAATACTGGCTTCATAGAAAGAGCTTGGGAGTCTTCTCTCTTCTTGGATTTTTTGGAATAGTCTGAGGAGGATAGGATTTAGTTCTTTCCTAAATGTTTTGTAAAATTCACCTGTGAAGCCATCCAGTCCAGGGCTTTTGTGTGCCAGGAGTTTTTTGATTACTGCTTCAATTTCACTAGTTGTTATTGGTCTGTTCAGGCTTTCTGCTTCTTCTTGATTCAGTTTTGGTAGATTATATGTTTCTGGGAATTTGTCCATTTTGTCTAGGTTGTCAAATTTCTTGCCATACAGTTGTTCGTAATAATTTCTTACAATCCTTTGTATTTCTGTGGTATCAGTTGTGATTTCACCTCTTTTGTTTCTGATTTTATTTATTTGGGTCCTCTCTCTTTTTTTCTTGATGAGCCTGGTTAAAGGCTTGTCAATTTTGTTTATCTTTCCAAAGAACCAGCTCCTACTTGTGTTGATCTTTTGAATTGTTAGTTTAGTCTCTATGTCATTTAATTCTGCTCTTATTTTGATGATTTCCTTTCTTCTACTTGCTCTGTGCTTTACTTGTTCTTTCTCTAGTTCTTGTAGCTATAGGGTTAAGTTTTTTATTAAAGGTTCTTCTAGCTTTTTAGGTAGGCCTGTATTGCTATGAACTTTTCTCTCAGGACTGCTTTCACTGTATCCCATAGGTTTTGCGTTGTTGTGTGTTTATTATAATTCATTTCCAGAAACTTTTTGATTTCTTCCTTGATGTCATTGTTAATCCATTCATTATTTAATAGCATGTTATTCATTCCCTATGAGTTTGAGTGTTTTTGAGTTTTTTCCTTGAGTTTGACTTCTAGTTTTAAGGCATTGTGGTCTGAGAAGATGCTTGATATAATTTCAGTTTTCTTGAATTTTTTGAGGTTTGTTTTGTGCCCTACCATGTGGTCTATCTTTGAAAATGTTCCATGTGCACTTGAGAAGAATGTATGTTTTGCTTCTTTGGGGTGAAAAGTTCTATATATATCAACTAGGTCCATTTGATCTAGAGTGTTGTTCAATGCCTGTATATCTTTGGTGTTTCTTTGCTTCAAGGATCTGTCTATTATTGACAATGGAGTGTTAAAGTCCCGTGCTATGAGTGTGTTGCTGTCTATATCTTTCCTGGAGTCTTTCAAAATTTTCCTTACATATTTGGGTGCTCCTAAGTTGGGTGAATATATATTTACAAGGGTTATATCTTCTTGATGGATTTTTCCCTTAACTATTATAAAATGTCCTTCCTTGTCTCTTTTTATGGACTTTGCTGAGAAATCTGTTTTGTCTAATATAAGTATTGCTACCCCAGCATTTTTTTCATGTCCATTTGCTTGAAATACTTTTTTCCATTCCTTCACTTTCAGTCTGTGTAGATCTTTTGTTTTGAGGTGTGCCTCTTGTAGACAGCATAAATGTGGGTCATGCTTTCTAATCCATTCAGCTACCCTATGTCTTTTGATTGGAGTATTTAATCTATTTACATTTAAAGTTATTACCGATAGGTACTTGTCCATTGTAATTTTCCCCCTTTGTACTTGTGTTCCTCTCTGTCTCTCTCTGTTTCTTCATATTCTTAAAGTAGACCCTTTAGCATCTCTTGCAATGCTGGTTTGGTGGAGATGTATTCTTTTAGCCTTCTTTTGTCTTGGAAACTCCTTATTTCACCTTTCATTTTGAAGGAGAGCCTTGCTGGGTAGAGGATTCTTGGTTGTAGGTCTTTGTTTTTCATTGCTTGGAATATTTTTTGCCATTCCCTTCTGGCTTGTAGTGTTTCTGCTGAGAAATCTGATGATAGCCTTATTGGAGCTCCCTTGTATGTTATGAGTTGTTTCTCTCTTGCTGCTTTTAGGATTCTCTCTTTGTCTTTGAATGTTGCCATTTTAATTATGATGTGTCTTGAAGTGGGCCTGTTGGGGTTCATCTTCATTGGGACCCTCTGTGCTTCCTGGACTTGCGTGACTTTCTCTCCTCATGTTAGGGAAGTTTTCTGTCATTAGTTTTTCAAAGAGGTTTTCTATCCCTTGCTCTTCTTCTCTTTCTGGAATTCCTATGATATGGATATTATTATGTTTCATGTTGTCCTGCAGCTGTCTTAGAGCCTCTTCAGTCTTGTTCAGTCATTTTTCATTTTGTTGCACTGTCTGGGAGTTTTTGTCTACGTTGTCCTCCAGCTCGCTGATCTGATCTACTGCTTTCTCTAGCCTGCTTTTAATTCCTTCTATTGTGTTCTTCAATTCAGAGATCGTATTCTTCATTTCCTCCTGGCTCTTATTGATAGCTTCTATGTCCTTTTTCATGCTGGTGTAATTCTCAGTAAGTTCCTTGTAATTTCCCTGGAGTTCTTTGTAGTTTTCCTTGAGCTCGCTGAGCTCATTGATCTTTCCCATAATCCATGTTTTGAATTCCATAGCTGATAGTCTGCTCCCCTCTATTTCATTTAGCACTCTTTCTGGGGATTCTACCTTTCCTTTCAATGGGGGGTTGTTTCTCTGTCTCCCCATTTTTGTGACTCTTATTGTTTGTTGCTGCTTCTTAGATTGATCTGCACTTCCGGGATCTGCCCCTGGTGGCGTCAGATCGTGTACCACTCTGGTCCTGGCGGCCTGTTGGAGACTTCCAGGGATCTATTGCTTTTGTCTGTCTCCTTTAATTGTTAATCTATTCAATCTGTGATTAGCCATCAGGTTTAAGGACCGAGGGTGTGGCAGCTTAATTCTTAAAGGCAGGGCTTTTGCTTCCCCTCAGGCTGATGCCACTCAGAGGGGAATGGTCTGCCTGCAGTAGTTGGGATGAGTCAGCACTGGGACCTGGTCGGCTGCTCCCCTAGTTCTCCCCTCAAAGCCACCACACTGAATTCTCCCCAAGCATTTCTAGTCCTCTCTGCCTTCCCTCTGCTTGAGCCCAGGGTAAGTGGGGGCCAAAATATTTTCATACGTGATCCACTTAAGAGCTCTTTTTCTCCTGCTATTTCTCTCCAAATAGCAAGAAACCCTGTGGCTTTTCACTTTTCACAGCTGGATACTATTATACTTTCCACTCTGTTGCTGTAGGCTGGAAGGCCCAGCTGGGGGTTTAGACCCTGCCCTTCTCAGGGGGAACCCTTGACTGCTGAGCTGTTTCTCAGTTCCTTCAGCTGCCACCCGTGAGAGCCCAGCCAGCCCTTCCGCGTCTCCGCACTCCCTACCGGTCACGTTGTGATATAGCAGCCTTTCCTGTCTCTCCGTGGTTATAAGACTTCTCTCCAGCTG
The DNA here is from genome assembly GCF_987537825.1 of Furipterus horrens. Taxonomy (NCBI): domain Eukaryota; kingdom Metazoa; phylum Chordata; class Mammalia; order Chiroptera; family Furipteridae; genus Furipterus; species Furipterus horrens. Next base: position 67,234,013 of record NW_028327180.1, on the reverse strand, counting down.
GTGTTCGGTTGGTTATTCCAGATGATTTCTCCAAAATTAAGTTGTAAATCCAGACTGGTCCTGGGAGGAGGTTATTGTAGCTTCCACTTACTCCTCCATCATCTTGGATCTTTCTTAACTCTTGTTATATCAATTAACCTATAGTTAAATTGGTCATTATACATCATTTCATTTCAAGTCACTGAATCTGTGGAGGACATTAAGTGAGTACTTACCGTACCTGGTTGCCAGATCAAGAAGAAAACAATAGTTCCTAGTATGCTGACACTGTATTAGTAAGTAAAACAAGTAAGTATTTACTATTGTGCTTTTACCTATTTGCCTTGTAAAACATACAGCAATTACCATAGGTTATGGCATTGGATGCACAGATTGGCCTATAGTTCTTAGGGCAACCAAGTGGTGGATAGTTGTTACATTCAATCTGTAAAATGCAGACCACACAGAAATAATCAAAGAATACACATCTGCCTATATGATCTTAATATGTTATTATGAAGTGCTGCACATTAAAAATATAATAAATAATTTATATGATTACCATTGGCCCTTAACAAAACAAACATCCCTGTAAGCAGAAATGAAATTTAAGTATAAAACGTTCTTCTTAACTTAACCTTCTCTCCCTATCAGGTGCTTCCCTCAAATTCCATTCCCCTCTATCTCAGAGGTAATCATTCAACTCAATTTTCTATTCATCATTTTCTTGCTTTTCTTCACAGTTCAGTGCATATAATTAATCATAAAATTGTGTATTACTCAATTTGGATACTTTTGAAATGTGTATGTATAACCTTTATAACCTATTCTGATTTTCTCGAAGTATTTTAGTAAGTATAGATTATTTTCATTGAAAGCTTTTATAATTGTTTATTGAAATAATATATTTCAATAGTCTAACACATTTATGATGAAAATTATATATCTAATGAGAATCAATCATAGATTGCTTGTAAAGAAATGTTTGTCATAATTTGGGAATATTTCTATACACTGCTATGCTTTGCATACCAAGATTTTATTTAGGAATTTTGGATTTATGTTAAGACTGACATTGTCTTCCATTGTTGAAGTTGAAGAGTGTGTTCACAATCTAATTCCAATACCTTTGTAGATAATCTTTCTTTCTGGCTACTCTTAAGACCACATCTTTGTATTCATTGATTTATAGTTTTGTTACAGTATGTACAGATATGTATTTGTAAATAAATGTCCTAATTAGAATGCATTGGCATTCTTAAGGCAGCTCATAATAGTCAAAAAGTGTAAACAACCCAAATGTTCATCAATTGATGAATGGATAGATAAATGTGATATATCAATCAATGGAATATTGATAGCAAGGGGTAGCAAGGGGATGGAAGGAAGCCATAGAAGAAAAAATATATTTATAAAAAATTTCAAAGACAGAAGAGGGGAACTGAGACAGCCCATCATTCTTGTGGAGGAAAAACAAAACAAAACAAAACTGTAGAAGGACCTGATAGACAAGGAATTGTTTACAGGAAAGGAAACTAAAAAGTAAGACTCAAGATAGAAGTCTCAGAAAGGCATCACTTTTCAGTAAATAAGAGAGTAAAAAATAGGGAGAGTCGGGTAGAGACAGGAATTGTTTAGAAACAGGGTAGTGAAAGTAAAAGGAAGCAAGTGGGGCACCTTTACAATAATGCAATACAAAAGAGAACCAAACAGCATTAAAAAAATGCAATACACACACACTCACATGCACATCCCCTGAAAAAAGTAACCTCATTTTGCTCTATAGTCATAGAGGGCACTCTTTCATTAGAAACACTAAACAAACCTACAGTAATAGACCACTGTGTCCACTCAAATGTGTGGAACAAGGTGCTCTTTGTCTATGCAGTACTTCTATTTGAAGAAGAAAATTGAGACTCAAATATCTGCAGCTGAAGCCTCCTAGCCTCTAAAATAGAAAAGCACAAAGCAGAAGAAAACTGCAACCCAACCCTCAAAACAAAATGAATTCAATAACCTCTAGTAAACATTTGGGATGTTTTGATTCCTTGACTCAAAAGTCAAACTCCAGCACAGAAACTTATTTTCTTTAAATTTATGGGATAACTTTTCATTGACTTCAGGAAAGAAATACAAGTTAAAGTAAAATGTTTCACAAATCGCTCAGTTACAAGGTGCTCAATGAAGAACAGATTTAAATAAACATTAAGGCAATAGATAAGTCACACACTAATAAGAAAAATTGAGTCCTTCTTTAGCATTTACTAATGGATAATTTTTGTCCAAATAAGAGATTATTGGGGAATCTTTGTCCAAGGACTGCTTCTGAACATTAAATATAAAAAGTTACAATCTAAATTATAGATAGTATATTTATATACATGCAAAAGATAGTCAATTTTTCACATACTTTAAAAATAGAAATAAAACCTATGCTCTCATATACAAGTTCTGAACAAACTTGAAAATCTTGATAGCACATTAAGTTGGCAAGGCTGTGGATACCAAGGCACTCTCATAATTTTTAAAGGTTTTATTTATTTTTAGAGAGTGAGTAGGAAGGGGAAAGGAGAAGAAGAGAAGCATCACCGGGAAAGAGAAATATCTATCAGCCACCTTCTTATACGTGCCCCATCTAGACACTGAACCTGCAACCCAGGCATAAGCCCTGACTGGGAATCGAGCCTGCAACCTTCCACACTGTGAGATGACACCCAACCAACTGAGCCACACCTCTCAGGACAAGGCACTTTCATAATTTTTAATGTGAATGTAAACTAGTACAACTCTTATGGAGGATATTTTTTTCTATATGGTAAAAATTATGGCGAAATTAAACTAGAAGTCAGTAAGAAAAAGCTGGAACATATTAAAGTATAGGAAGATTAAATAAGATACTTCTAAATAATACATAGATCAAAGAAAAAATTTCAAAAAAAACCTGAAATATTTAGAACTAAATGAAAATAAACATGCGCCTTATCAAGATGTGTGGGATGCAGCTAAGAAGAAATACTTTAGCATTGGATGCACATATTAGAAAAGAAGAAGGATGTAAAATCAAGGATCTAAGTTTCCAGCTTGGGAAACTAGAAAAAGTATAATGACTTACATCCAAGTAAGAAGAAGAAAAGAAATAATAATAATTACAGTAGAAATCAATGAAACTGAAAAGAGGAAATTAAAGGAGAAAATCAGTTAAATCAAACGCTTGAAAAGGGCTCCTTGAAAAGAGCGATAACATTTATATTCCCTTTTCCATGACAGACATATTTTAATCCACCTGCTCATTATTAAGCATGAAATTCCCCCATAACATTTTAATCCACTGATTTGTGTTCCTTGACCTACATAGCTTACATATCCTAATCGTAAAACTTAGTTCTCTAGTCACAAGTGAATCAGGGCAGAAAGTGTGGATCACTTATGGAACGCCCTCATCACTCCAAGGAGAGACTCTAACTGTTTTCCAGAGATGTAGATTTTCATGGAAGATGGACAGGACTGACGTAATGGTCAGAGTGTGGGCTCTGGGTCAGACGGCCTGGTTTGAGTCTAAGCTGGACCACGTGCAAGCTGTGTGACACTGAGCATCGCCTTAACGTTTCTGTGATATTTCAGCCTCTGTGCTCATTAACTGCAGGCACACCTGTTCCTACCCGAAGGTGGCTATGAGGATTAAGTTAATAAATAGAAGGCACTCAGGGCAGGGTGGCCCATGGGAAGCTCTGTCAAGTGTTAGCTTTTCTCTGTTGTCTTGCCTTGTCTTTATACACTTGCCGTGTGAGGCTCTTCCACCTGGCACACAAGCCAGTATTAACTGAGAAATGAATGGGTGGTTCCTGGCATTCCCACCCCGAAGCTGTGGCTGTAGCTATCTCCCTGTTTTGTATTCTGCTTTTCAACACCGTCAGTGGTATTGAAGGGGTTGGATCTGTCCTCCTCCCATATCCTTGACTTGCTGTGCAGGGATCCCACAGAGGATGCACATGACCAGCTGAGGGGGCAAAAAACACAGAGGCGGTTTGTCAAATTAGGTGCCATTTTTTTCCCTGAAGTGACAAATCTGTAGTGGTCAATTTGAGCTGACACGACTTTGAGTTCTTACTTTTCTGCTCGCTAACAGATATCCCTCTGAATTGTTGAAAGATAAACTGAGGCCTATTAAAAGTTTTTAGAGTTTATCTGAGCTAAAATCAATTTGAATCAGGCAGCAGCCAATCTCGCAGATAGAAAGGAGCTCTGAGGAGCAGTGCAAAAAGTCTTGTAGGCAGAAGGGAGTAGGAACGAGGAAGTTATACCAGACAAAAAGCAGGTTGGTTATTGCGAGGTTCCCGTCCTTTAGGGGACAGTGAGGGTCTATCAGGCAGGTTACCTAACTAGGGCTGATCAGAGGATTCTTGACAGACTGGTGTAAGGTTTCACCTCTGATGGGGTGAAACTGCAGTTCAGTCTCCATTTGGTGACGTGAGGCTTAGCATAAGCGACTCCACTTTGGGTCTGTTGTCCTGTTAACAATGTAGAAGCCCTATTTGCAAAATAAACTCATCTGGAGGCTTCTAAAGGGAATTTTCTTCAATAAAAAAATACATTAGTTATTTAAAACCACATGGGAATTTTAAGGAGAATGTTAAAAGCTATTTCAAAGGATAGAATTTCTGACATTTTCTTCTCTTCTTTCTTTTCCCTTCTCCTGATCTACCTCTTCCTCCTCAGTGTTTTCAAGTTCCTTTTTCTTTTTTTTTTTCTTCTCCTTTTCTTTTCCTTTTTTTCTCTGCTTCCTTCCCCTTCTCTTCCTTTACTACAGCTCAAAGTGTGTGGCACTAATGGTGGTGGAGTCGGTGAAATGGCACCAGGTGTAAGATTGGTGGAGTCAGACCACACCTTGGTTCAGCAACCCCAGTACTTGAGTTCTGGTTAAGATAGAATTCAGAGCTAAGACTCAAACTACAGAAGAAGTTTACTTAGGAATTCACAGCCATAGAAGTGAGCCATAGAAGAATGGGCTCAGGAGACAAGTTACGGAGGCAAAAGAAGGGCCCTTGGAGTTTAGGAGAACGAGAGGCAGGGAAAGGGTGCTTGGGGGAAAGGGTTGGGAAAGGCACAGGAGGGCTCCACACAGAGAGCTGCATTGCATTCTTTCAAGGCAGCTCTCGGGGAGGATCTCAATGGAATGTTCATCAGTTTTCCAAATGAATCCTTTTGGGATCATGGTCTCCATTGATCAATCAGTGCCAAGGTAGTGGGGTCATTACTTAACGCATCTGGTTCTGATGTCAGCCATGGCATCAACTTGACTGGTTTCTGTGCCTGGAGCTGAACCACAGCTGCGGCCTAGATGTTATTCCTAAGCCTTAATGCTTAAGGAAGTGATCTTGCAAGGGCTCTTATGGGAGTCACATGAGGCCACTCTGATGTCTTGTTCCTAGCGACATAGGGTAAGAAAGATCAATGAAGGCTCTCAACCTCATGACCAGTGATATGAAAGGTGAGGAGAGCTTCCAAACAACATGAGAGTGATATGGAAGTTAAAGGGGCTTAAACAGCGTGGCCAGTGAAATGCTAGGGTAGAAAATGTTCCCCTGGGGGGTGAGATCCTTGTTTTCCCAGTTTTGCCCACTGCTAGGCGCCCACACTTTCCACCCTGTTGACCTTCTGTGCCTGGCCCATCATCCCCGCTCTGCTTGCACCTGACTGCCTACCACAGAGAGATTCAAGAGGACTTGAAATGCCAGACCACGGCATAGTAACCCAGTCACTGAGGATGAGGAGGCAGAAAGAAGGAGGTGTGTATCTTTTATCATTTTTTTCTTTTTTTATTGTATTTTTTCCATTCTCATTTGTCCTCCTTAGCCCCTCTCCCCCATAATCACCACCCTGTTGTACTTTTTCCTTTCTGCTTGATCCCTCCACACCCTAACCGCCCCTATACCTGACATCCTGCTCTCTATGAGTCTGTCTCTATTTTGCTTGTTAGTTCAGTTTGTTCATTAGATTCCACATATGAGTGAAGTCATGTGGTATTTCTCTTACTCTGACTGGCTTATTTCACTTACCATAATGTTCTCTAGGTCTATCCATGCTGTCACAAAGGGTAACATTTCCTTTTTTTCTTTTTATGGCTGAGTAGTATTTCATCGTGTAAATATTCCGTAGTTCTTTTACCCACTCATCATTTATCATTCTGAATGTGAAGTCGTGACCTCATCAGTGTTGATCCTGAATCCACAAAACTTGATGTATCCATTTAAAGTCCTGATTACTCTTGTAAAAATATTAAATGGAAGGGATAGGTAGAAACATTTACTCTACACTGTGGAGATTTGACCTGTCTCTGAATTTAGCCTTCAAACTTCAGCAGAGAAGAACAAGGAACAACCAAGAAAGTTCTACCTTCCTGTTTTCTCCTGCAGAGGATCTTCATTTCTTATAACTAACCAACCCTTGGGTTCTCACTTTCTGCTTGTGTTTCTCTACTGGTGGTAGTATTAATTGTACCTGTAGGGCCTCCTGGATCTGAAGGTTTCCTTTTTCTTTTAGACTTTGGTTTTACTTGAAACTTTATTTATTTATTTATTTATTTTTTACTTGAAATTTTAAATCAAGTCCAACCAACCAAAGTGCCTCTGAAAGCCAGCTCTGTTTAAACTTCACCCAGGTAATTATAATTTATATAACAGTGGCCATTCCTATGGTAAGTTGTATTTACACTAAAAAGATATTTTGAAATTCTTTCACAACATATTAAAATGCAAATTGGTCTTCCTATGACAGATTTCTGCAAGTTCTCTGATGACACACTTAAATGCAAATTGCCAAAGTGTAGATGCTAAAATTAAAATTGGGAAACCTAATTCACCTCCATGAAGGGTATTAACAGCAGAGAGGAAAGCAGTGCTCCAGGCCCATTACATTGTCATCACATAGTCGGTCAGGGACCAGGTCTGGACAATGGTAGAGGGAAATGTCCCCACCTCCCAGTCACTCCTCTTCCATCTGCACTTAATTCTGCAAGCTGGATCTGAGCAGAGTGGACTCATTGCAACCTGGTAACCAGCGTGCCATGTGGCCTGGACAGAGAGGGGAAGGCAAAGCTCCTGATGCACTGGAATGATTTACTTTGTGACTGCTTTATCCTATTTACAGCCTTTCCAAGATTTCTCCCCTTTCTCCTGATCTCTCTGGAACTGGATTTTTACAGGAAACAGATCTCCAAGGCAACGATACAAACTGATGCTTTTCTAATTCTGCTTCTGTGCACCACAGGGTCCTTCTCATTATTCCAATGGGTATCACAGCATTCTCAAACAAAATTAGTTTCAGTTTTCTCTAAATGTGAAAGTAAATATGTGCCATTCTGTGGTTTGGGTACGCTGGGTGGTGGAGGATATGGGGTGTGAGGAAGAGGGTGGAGGAAATGAAATTACATAGTGATTTGTTAAAAAGATTTGAACACTTAATGTTAGAGGTCATTTCAGGACTGTGTGGTTGCTTAAGAACAAGGGAGCATGTACTCCTAATTCCTAAGGGGTAGCTCACAGATTAATATCTAAAATAGCCTGGGCCAGGTGAGGAGCTTTCCTGGCAATGCTGATTCCAGCCTCTGGCCTTGTTTTTTCAGGTGACATGCCTTTAGGGCCTTTCTACATGGCTGTGGGAAAATTTCCTAGTGAAATAGGTCTCTCTTCATTGAAATCTCTGTTTAAAAGTGATGTTTTATTACACAAATAATGCATGAATATATTTTCCTCTGAGAGCTCCTTTTGTAACCAAATGTAGGTCCAGCTGTCTGCCATTTCAAAAGCCAATATTCAAGAGGCATGTGCTGATGTAAAGGAAAGTGGTTTATTCAGGTGCAGGCCACCTGGAAGTTGAGAGACCCTCATCTCAAAGCCTATCTTAGCATCCCAGGCATCCTGGCTAGTTTATATAGGGAAACCATGGGGAGAGGGGAGCTAAGGAATTTCTGGCCATGCGCAGTCTCAGCTCTGCTCTTGAGCGTCTCAGTTTTATCTCCTGCGCGCATCATCCTGTAGTTTGATGGCTCCATATGCAGTTTTACTGCTGATATCTGGGAACAGGACATTCTGCTGGTTCTGGTACGAATCACTGAGGCTTGCCCAGTTTCTTGTCATCAGGGTCATTCCTTGCTTAAGCAGGAGTTGCCACTGCTGTCTCTAAAATACTTACAAGGAAACTTTTCATTCCGGAATGCTCTATGAGTCAGTTAGTACAGCCATTCTATAATTACCACCTGATTAGTATGATTACTTAAATCACTGTTACAATTTGTCTGAAACCCAATCTCCTCTTCTCCTGAAAGTCAACCTTTGTTTGAATTGAGTATGTACCCTTGAAAACAATTCTAATATATACCTCACCTATGTATATGTACAGAGTGGGGCAAAAGTGGGTTTACAGTTGTTTGTACAAAATATGATGCAAATAAATAATAATACAAGAATAAGTTCTGTATTTTCCATACTCACAAGTGTAAACCTACGTTTGCCTCTCTCTGTATATATCTGTTGATGACATATATAACTAGTGTCTTTTTAAAAAGAAGAAATTATATTCTATACTATGATTTTTGTCACTCAATAGTTTTAAGGGATTATCAGTTTTGATGTTGCAGCTTTAATTTATTTGCTTTTAGTGTCACTGTACATGATTATATCACACTTAGCCAATCCCTTAACTGTAGACATTTAGATTACTTATTATTTTTAATATTACAGGTAATGCTACAGGGAATTCTTTCACATGTGGTTCATATTAGGGTAGATACTTAGAACTGGAATTACTGTGATGCTAACTTGTCAGGAACCTAGGAACATTCTTTTTTGACTAGAAGGTTGTGGTTTTATGGAAGGAGAGCTCCTATTACCTATTGAAACTCTATTCCATAAACTTGTGTAATTAAAAAATAACAGTATTGCAAGAAATAATCTCACAGTGACAGACATGTCTTCTGATTTATCCACAGTGCACATGACAAGGTGTGAATTAGGAGTCCAAGTGATAGAGTTAATATAGACTCAGTGGTGCTGCACATCCAGAGATTCTATATTCTCCCCTGAGAAAATCTCACTGTAGTTTTTTCCCCAAGTGTTTTATTTCTCTTTAGAAACTTTGCTATAGGGCAGAAATAATAATTTGCAATTGTATAATTCTTTGTGTTCTTTGGTGAGTCTTATAGTCTGGTAATACTGAGTTATCTGGTGAATTCAGACAGTGTAGACTGCTAAAGTTGATGATGATGATGATGATGCTCCATTGAGCTCTTCGGAATCCTGGCTGAGGATCAAAACACCATGAAGTAATTGCTGAATGCATCTTTTTGTAGAATGCATGCTAAACTTAGAAAATAGAAAGACATTTGCATGGGGTAATGTCGATCACAGACAGCTAAACTTCGAAAAGAACTTAGACCAATACCCTCATATTTCATCTAAGGAAATTGGATCTCACAGGTGACATAGCTTCTCCGAGATCAGTCAGCAAGATAGAACCAATATTATAAACCAGACTTTAGAAATTGACTTTTTAAATTTTACAGAGTAAAATTTACTTTTCTCCTGTTTTGTATGTAGTTCTATTAATTTTGACAAATTCACCAACACAAGATACAAAACAGTTCCATCACTCCAAGAAATCACGTGCTGTGACTTTGTAGTCAAATCCAACCTCCATCCCTAACCTTGAGCAACTACTGATCTCTGAAATAGTGCTATTTCCAGGATTTCATATAAATGGGAGCACACAGTATTTAACCTTTAAGCCTGGCTACTTTTATTTACATAATGTGTTTAAGATTCATTCATGTTTTTGAGTACATTAGAAGTTGATTTCTTTTTATTTCTGAATGTCATTCAATTATATGGATATATAACAGCTTGAATAGTTAATTCACCCATTGAAGGACATCTGGGTTGTTTCTAACTTTTGGTGGTTACAAATAATGCTGCTCTATATATTTCTGTACACATTTTTGTGTAAACATAAGATTGTATTTCTGTAGGGTAAATAACTAGAACTGGAATTGCTGAGTCATATAGTAAGTATATATTTAATGTTATAAGCAATGGCCAAACTGTTTGCCATTGTTACTGTACTTTTTTGCAGTTGCTCCCAAATAAGGAGGCTTGAGTACAGTAAAGAATATTGGTGCAGTGCTGGAGCTCCCAGGGTGAGTCAGAAATCACGTCCTAGGAAGGTAAAACTGGTGAACCTGAAAAGCAGGATGGGCTCAGTGACCTCAGGAAAGAGAGTAGATGGCAAAGGTTGGAACCAGTATTGAATTCAGCAGGAAAGTTCCCCACATGATCTGGATGTGGCAGGTAATCAATCTGATTTGCAAATGTCACCAGATAAATATCTGGACGCAAGTCCTTTTGGTTCTCATCATCCACAATGAGATACCACAAGTACAGAACATCCAGGTCTGCTCCTGCTGGCTGGAGCATAAAACATCAGAGGAGGCAGTTCAGGAGAGGGATAGATAGAGGCAGGAAACAGCAACTCTGCTCAAGGCTAGTTGTGACCTCAGAGGGACCGCAGCAGGCTGACACTTTGCAGCAACCTTACTCAGGTAACATCTCATCACCTCTCTCCTTAGGCCAAGTCTGTGCCAGGATCTCTTTGGCTCTCCTCTCTGTCAGTAGATTTCACTGTATGTTTGTGTTCCTCTCACACCCTCCATTTTGTTCCTCTGCACTTGAAAGTAGGGAAAACTCTGCAGCTAACATTGTTCTTCCTCATTTCTGTGTGCCGACCAGCTGTGTTTTGGGGAAGCGATGGAATGGACTGAGTAGGGCATGAGGACGCTGATAACATGACTTGGAAATTATCTTTCCTCTTGGCCCCAATATTTACATCCTTACAAAAGAAGAGCTTGGCTAAAAAAATGGATGATTCAATATAGTTACACTCTTTCCTTATGTTAATATCACCTGATTCTCTCAATATCCTGTTTTCTCAGGTTCACATTTCCAAGAGATGTTGGAACCAGAATCTGAACTCATACACACACACACAAATACATATACACACACATATATGTATATAACACTCTATAAATTATAAAAACTGTATTTAGATCTAGCTATAGATATATATCCTGATTCTTGCCTCAGAGAAAGTCTACATAATTTTTATGACCCAGGACCAATAATTCCATTTTCAATCCACTCTTTGTAAATGAGCATATGTAACTGGCCTAGAAGAAGAAACCTCACTAGGAAAAGAAGGACTTCAGTGAGGGAGAAACTGGTCCATCCAGGGAATCAAATAACTTGCACTAGAAGGTGACATTTTCCTGATTATGCAGGACAGAACTGAGCTTACCTGTGCCTTGGAATTCTTATAAATTCCTAGAGTCCATTTTCACTAACATGACTGTCCCAGCTGAGATGATCTGTTGGAGGGTTGAGGTAGGATAATAAGAAGCTACAAAAATTTCCAGGCAGGTGGAATGGGGAAAGTGAGACAAGAAAACTAAACAAGATTAAATAGTTGGAGCAACTTACAGCCAGCTGGTGAATTGCAAAAGCTTTTATCCCCCCTAACCAAGGACACTTGAGAGTGAACGGTTTATACCCCTCCACCCTAACCAAAGCTTAAATCTTTCTGGTCCGGGAGATAGAGAACAGAGACCCAATTAATGCCATTTGTGCCAGCTAAACCCGAACAGATGAAGTCAGGGGAACAGAGAACAAAACCCCATTAAAAGACAGACAGACCCAAGATAAAAGTAAAGCAATATAGCAGACCAAAGAATATTTCCAAAACCCTCCTATAAACTCATTTTGATGCATCAGAATATTTAAAATGTATCTGGAAAGTTGGTGAATATTCTGCTGAAACATTTCCTAAGATTCTCACCCACAGAAAGAAGATAAAAAGCCCCCAGGACAAAGACTCAGTGTGCGGCTTACTCTGGAGCATGTCCTGGCTCCTTTTGGGTAGAAACCTTTTATTTCCTCCTGAAGTCTAAGGGTCCCCAGGAGACTTTGCAGTCAGGGCAGCAGTGGGCAGTGGCAGTGCAACCCAGGCTTGCCCTCCAATTTTGTGTCCAGAGCCCTCTTTTTCTCGTACTTCCAGGTGAGCTAACCAGCCCCAGCGTGGCTCACTCCTCTCCTATAACATTTCTAGGGGCCAAAGCAGAGCCCCACCTAGGCTCTCTCCTGTTACTTCTTCTACCCTAAGTCTTTCGTTTATTTCCGTGTCCCAGCCTTAATAAGCATACTATCAAAATCATCTGGACTCATGTTGTGAAATCTTTACTGCACAAAGTCAAGAACCCACACACTGGAGACCATCCTGTGGCAGACCCACTCTGGCGGTTCCTGACCATAACAGTGTGAACCTATTTATAAGTATCATGCCTGAGGTGAGACACCTGAGCCTAATTCCTCATCCAAACCCAGACGATGACTACACTGGCTGCTGGAAGGAAAAAGAGAGAAGAAAAAGTTATTCTAATTTCCTTTCCCTCTTTAGAGCAGAAGGGCCCTCTTGGGTCTGAATCCCTGGAGAGCAGGCCAGGGTGAGACAGTCATGGCCAAGTGTATGGAAATGGTGCCACCTCAGGTAGTGGGTTCTCTCATGTTTGGAAAGCTGCTTGGGCAAGGGATTAGGAATTGACTCTCTTGAGCATTTTCACAGGTCTCCCCAATCAGGACATTACGTGAGATCAAATGGCTGCCTTTCCCTTTGTGACCATGTTTCTCCTGGTGTCCATCACTGGGGAACACGCTGTGTCTTCAGGTAGGTGACTGTATAGGTCTTAGGGGAGAGGCATCTGATTTTCTTTGAGTTGTAGGGGAGAAAAGGAATAACGTGACTGGATGGAAAATGTTTGATTGAAACCTAGACCACTGGGCTTGATAGTGCAAATTGCTATCAGTTGGCCATTATTGTTGGAAAGAGCACTGTCTGAAAACTAAATAACATGCTTCTCTATAATACACAGGTCAAGAAAAATGAAAAGGGCAATTCAAAATTATTTTGAGCAGAAGGAAAATGAAACAAAACAAACAAAAGTTTAGATTCTGACGTTTCTCATTGCCTCCATGCCCCTTTCCTTGTACCCCGATCCCACCGTACCTGATCTCCTTAGTCTCTCTTTTCTTTCCTGCGTCTCTTTTTGCTCAACCAAGCCTACATACGTACATCTTGTTGTTCCTCCCACTTCCTTACCAAAACATAGCATGCTGTAGACAGATACCTGTTCACTTCGTTTTTGTTTCTTTATTGCTTTTTGTTTAATATCCCACATGTGAGTGAAACCATAGGCTCTTGTCCTTTCCTGTTTGACTTATTTCACTGAGCATAATAATCTCACTTGAAACACCTATTCTTGGGTAATTTAAATGTCATCTGATGGGGAAAGAGAAGGAAGGGCGGAGCTACAATAGGTCTTTTCTCCTTCATCTCCCACAGCCATCACAGGCACCCCCTCACCCAAACTAGTTCCTGTACCCCTCTGTTTCCCTAGACCCAAGAAGCTCCCAAGTTTCCTCATCAATCACTGTCATCTTTAGTTCAGCCTCTTGGTAGGAATAGGCTTAATACCTGTTTACTATGTCATATGTGATTTTTACAACAGACTTTCAAAGGCACATACTTATCCCAATTTTAGTGAAAAGGAAACTAAAGCCAACCAAAGCTGAGTCACTTAATAAAAGTAACATGGTTGGCAAGTTATGACAGTACAACCCTGAACGATTCTTACTCTTAATTAACACAGCAAAGTTATAAATGAAATCAGGACTGTGAAAGTGGAAGAAAGAATAAGTAAATAGATAAAGTGGTTACCACCCACCAGTTCTGTTGTATACTTCAGTGCAAATAAGTAATTTACTTATGTTTCTTTATTTAGTTAGTACCTTCAGTGGGTGTAATCATATTCCATAGAAAAGTATTTTTTTAACTTATTGTGTCTTTATTTGCAGGATTCTTGGAACAACAGAACCCCACTAGATGGCCTCCAGTAAGTTTAAATTTCTTGGTTCTGAATTCTTATTCTAATCTGATCACTCTATTAACATGAAAGAACTAAAATTTCCTAGTGGTAAAGTAGAATAAAAAGGTTTCCATATGATGTTGGATGTGCATCTTAATCTGTCCAGACTTAGATTTTCTCCCAGGTAACTCAAGCATGATAAGAGGAAAATATGCCTCTGAGCATTAAATAATACCTGTCACTTGCTAAAGGTCACCAGGTTAAACAGTGATATATACAGGATTTATTCCCAGTCACAATACAAGCCCTCACTCTTTACAAAATTTTATTACTCAATTACCGTTGACATTCAATATTCTTTTACATTAGTTTCAGGTGTATAGCATAGTGATTAGACAACCATATAGTTTACAACGTGATCCCCCTAAAATTTCCAGTACCCACCTGGCACTATACATGTAGCGATTACAATATAATTGACTGTATTTCCTATGCTGTACTTTACCTCCCGTGACTGTTTTGTAACCACCAATCTGTACTTCTCAATACCTTCACCTTTTTCACCCAGCCCCCAAATCTCCCTTCCCTCTGGCAACCACCAGTCTGTTGTCTGGCTCTCTGGGTCTGTTTCTGGCAAACACTCCACCTTAACAACCACATGTGAGACCCTGTCGCCTCCAAGTTCACATACTCCTTATAAGTTTCTGGCATTGGGGTACCGTGTTTAAATGAAAACTCTACATTTGTGCTTTAAGCTGAGATATTATAGTGCTCATAACTTGAAGAAATAATAACAGACTTTCCTGATTAAACCCCAGAGCCATGAAAATCCTTGAAAAAGATCAACTGACTAGTAATAGTTGATGTTATTTCCATCTGGGGCAGAAATGGCAGGACAGGAATAAATAGGGGGGAATCTATCAATCATTATTTATATGATATTTTATAATATTTTCAGCCCCCATGTGAGATGTACTACCCACCAGATTTTGAGAATGAGTCATGTTGTCCTAATGTAACTTTATATGTTTGTTCTACACTTGGATACATTTACAAGACTGAGTGTTTCTTTTGTGTTGCACGGCGGTAAGTTCAAGTTAAAATATCATTGTATTTCCTTTATATTTCTTCACAGAAATTTCAAATAATCTTAGCAAAGGAACCGGATTTACCAATGCATGGGATTTTCAAAAAAGAATAGCCTATTATTCACAACAGATTACAGACAGGCTACGTATACAGTGATCATTTTATAAATGTAGTGCACACTCACAGTTGACTCATTACAAGAAAGAAAATCTTACGTGATTTTTGATTGAATTGTGAATAGATTTTAGTAGATAGTCTATATCCACGCAATGAATAGAAACCCAATTTTTAGAAATCACTGAAATTATCTGTAACAATGCACACTGACATACCTATGAACAACACCTATTATTGTTTGGTAGCTATAAATAGACTCAGACACAGATAAGGCATAGGTACAGGTATAAATATGCATTTGAGTAACAAAGTAGTTATGTGGTAAAAATTGATAGTTGACTTTCAAATAAATTCAATAGTACACTTAGATTTAAAAATTAATGTTCCTTGTGATTTATTTTAATTCAATTTGAAATGGTTTTTACAAATCAGCTTTGTGTCTTGTCAGCAACTGTCCCATGACCAAGATCCCCTTCAGGTGTGATAATTTGCTAGGAGGACTCACAGAGCCCAGAAAAGCTGTAATATGCATGATAATGCTTTATTACAATGAAAGGATAGAGATTAAAACCCACAAGGGCAGAAAGCTCACCAGATGGAATCTGGGAGAGCTCAGGTACAAGCTTCTAGTGGTCTTCTCCCAGTGGACTCACACAGGCTATGCTTAATTTGCCCAGCAATGGCGTGTGACCATAGAGAGGAGCCTCTGACAGCCTGGGAAGCTCACCCAAGCCTTAGTGCCCAGCCTATGTGTTGGGGGCCAGTCACGGAGGCATGCAGCACCTGCATGACTGACCCCACCCCACCCCAAAAGAGGTAGAACTTATACACAATAGCTCAGGATGACAGGCATTCATCTGAGCATGAACTGTCTGGCATGGCATGTGACCTGGATTACAAAGACACTCTGATCAGGCATGATATTCTGGGAACTAATTTGAGCATCCTGGTCTGCCGTGTTAACTAACTCTTTCATGCACATCTTCCTTTGAGAAGAATCCACATGGGCTTTCAGCGTCATGTTACCATCCCACGAGGACTACTGCTGAGCACTGATGGAAATAGGCTTAGAAGCTAGTCCAATAAAGGCAATTGCTCCTCTTCAGATCACGTCCTAGCCTCAGGATGATTGAAATGTCCTTTAAAGGAAAAGGCTGAGAACTGAACGATGTGAATGGATCAAGTTTGTACCATGACTTGGAATAAGATGAGAGGGTGATAGAAGGAGGGGAGCGATTCCTATGTCTCTGCTTTTAGCAGTGTTTTCAAGAAAAATTCTGGCAAATTGGACTCAGTCCTGAGAGATACCCTTTTATGAACAGTGTAAATCCTTTGGGAAAAGGAAACTGAAGAGTGCAAGCCTTGGTCAGAGTTGATACAGAATCATGGTCACATCCTTACAGGCCTCCAGACCTATTCAGTGTAGGGCTCTGATATTAGCTAGCAAGAAAACGGAGAGTTTATGAAACAGACAGCAGGCCGTTCGGGAGTTTGTGGTTCACTTGGCAAAAAGAATACATGCATAGGACGATATGTTAGAGAGAATGGCAGTGGTTCACTCAGACAAAACAGTATTTTAGGAAGTTCTCAATTGGTTGACAGTATTTTAAAAATCAGACTTTACCTGAAAATACAGATTTCCAATTTATTTTGAAAAATCAAACATCATACTAATAGTAAGCCAGGATCTTGCATGTTAGAGTTAAGCAACGGGTGCTTCATAGTAGCTGTCCATTCAAATGGGGTTGAAGCATTCAGGTAGCTAGAAACCCACCTTTCTCTATTGTGGCAAAGGTGGCCCACTTCACTCGTTTATGTCACTGGCTTGGCTCCTACAAGCAACTGCATTTTAACCCCTGATCTAAGTGAGTAGGTACATATTAAAGGTGAGCTGAAGGGGTCAAGATGGGGAGTCTCTGAAAGGAGAAGGTTAAAGGCTTCATAAAGAGAATCTTGCAAAAGACGGTACAAGGGGCCATTTACACAGGGCCCACTGCTCCGAGCTCGGCTCGGCTCCTGCCTCTGCGTCTCGGGGTCCCTTTCCCATCCGACGTGCCCGCAGCCAAAGATTTCGGATGTTGCCCTGGGCTCCCTTAAGCCCTCCTTTCTCTTGCTTTCTGCCCGTTCCTGAAGCGGACACGCCCACTCAAAGCCGCCTTGAATCACCGGGGCTGCGCCCTCCCCGTTCCCCGTTCGCACCTTCACCTGGGCAGCTGGCGCTCTTAAAGGTCTCCAGGCGTGAGATTTAGAAATTGCGCCCCACGTGGGGCGTTTTTTTTTTTTTTTTTTTTTTTTTTTGGTGTGGGGGTGGAATTAGGATGCAGAGCAGGTGGAAGGGGAACGAAACAAAAACCTAACAAGGTTCAACCCTGGCTCTGATTCCAGGGAGACTGCAAAGTAATTGAGTGATTCGGGCAGGTGACAGAATTACTTCTGATTTCAGTTACCCACGCGCCCACCAGCGAACAAGGAATCTTCGCCGCCGTGCCAGAATTCCGGTTTCGGTTTGTGTTTCAGGAGAATAGCTGCTTGGCGCTTAGTCCTGCCCCGTTGATGCTGTGATTCATTCAAGAGTTAAATCTTGGAAGGGCCCAGCGCATTGAACCCCCTTGGCAGCTGTAGTCCGGTCGCCAGTTACAACCCCCCACCCCCCATCCCCCACCCCCCAACAACTGACCCCATCGTCCCTTGCGGCCACGTTCCACTGCCACTCCTCATTTTTGCTTTTTTCATGTGTCTGGGCAAGATGGGGGACTACCCCACCCCCACCCCCACCCCTGCTTCCTCCTCTCTCTTTCAGTCACCATCAGCTGTTAATCTCTCACATCTTGGTTGTTCACTGTAGGAGTAAAATATACTTTTAAATATGTGATGTCTGAGTGTCTGCTCGTAAGAAGGTGAGAAGAGCAGTTGTATCCGCTAAAAATCACACAGGAGACTGTTTTCTTGTAGTCGACAACTCTGTGGGTTTCACCAATGGGCCTGTACTTCTCATCTGGGGGAAGAGTTTCTTCACCCCACTCACTATTAATCCATCGTTTAATGGAATGGCTTTCTTGACTGGACATCCTCAGCTGTACTTCCTTCTGGCTGCTCTTACTATCCTTTGTGGAATTTTAAAAAATCGAAACAAAACAAACGAAAAACACCTGTGCCTAGGTCCCACCTGAAACTAATTAAATCAGAACCACCAGGTAGCAGGGGGAGGAAGCATATAGGTTTCTAAAGCTCCCCGCCCCCCGGATTTGAATATGCAATGAACGTAGGTGAGATTTGCCTCCTTGTTTTCATTGGGTAAATTATCTTTCTTTTTTTTTTCTTTCCGTGGCCTGGCTCAATCAGTTAAGGCAAAAACCCTTCAGGGGAGCTCCTCTTTCTTTCTGCCTGGTTTAATGTCTTAAGAAAATAGAGGCTCCAGGAAGGACCGGGGGTTCCATTTGTAAACAGGCCACTTTAATATATTCCCTCCCTCCAGGCTTGTCCCTTCGTCTGTGCTTCTTCCATTGTTTCCTTCCTCAAAATCTTCCCCTTCCCTTTTAAATCTGTTCACTCCTCCACCCAATTTTCAATTCCCTTACTCGTGCGCTCTTTTTAGAAAATTCTGAACATAAGTTGTTGGTTCTACCTCCAATATACCCGAATCATCTTTTCTCCTTCTCCACTGCCAACAGCCAAGTCTGACCATCCATCTTTGTTTGGCATCACCCCCTTCTCTATTGCGTTCTCCACACAGGCACAAGAATGAGCTTGCAAATACCCAGAGGGCCCCAGGCCATTCTTCAGTAACTGCCCACTTCAGTTGCCCAGACAGCCCCAAGCTTCAGGTAGCTTCCCGTCTCCTCTGACACTACTTTTCCACTTTTCCCTGCTCCGCCCTGGATAGACCGGCCTTTCCTAAGAGCCTTTCCTGTCTCAGGTCCTCACTTAGCACTTCCAGGGCCCGGGGCTTGTTTTTCTCCTTAGCATCTCCATGCAGCGGCTCCTTCTCATCTGTCACTTCTCAACTTACCTGTTACGTCCTAAGAAACTCTTTCCCTGGCTACTGGAAATACTATTTTCTCATCCAAGACACTGTTTACTCATAGCTTTCTTATGATTTGAATGTATTTACTTGTTTATTTGTCCCTGGCTGGTTTGGCTCAGTGGATTGAGCGTCGGCCTGCGAGCTAAGTGTCGCTGGTTCGATCTTCCAGTCAGGGCACATCAGAGAAGGAAAACTCTGACTCCAAAAAACCTCCGCTGCCTTGCGGCATACCTCTTCAGGGGAAAGGCTAAGGGAGTAAACCCCGACAGAAAATCCGGAGCCAGAGTCCCTAAGGCGGTTTGACGTTGTAGTCAACACCGGCAACTCCTGCGGCGCACCTGAAGCCAAGCTGTATTGACTCCGTCTTTCCCTTGGACCCTTCAGCTGCGAAGAGAGGGGGGGTCTGCTGCATGGGCAACAGCAGACCCTCCATATCACCCTGCCCAGGCTCTGTAGCTTCAGCTTCACTGGAGAGGACACTCCAGCGTCATCGCAAGATGTCGATTCAACACAGGAGGAGACAGATACCGTGTCACTCCCGAGTCGGACTGCACAGCCATTCTCGGAGGTGCAGATAGACTCTTAAGAAGCTACACCATCGTCTCTCGAGACGGACGGCTGCCGCCGCCGACGACTGCTTGAGAAAACATTTGGAATTGATATAATGTGCAATGTCTTAGGGAAATAAAGAGAAAAACTGTGTTGAAAGGAATGTTGTGTACTCAGAGGACAGTAATACATACGGATGGAAAGTTCGGCGGAAGCTAACTTCTGGAAAACATAAACATTAGAGTCAGGAGACGAGGACATAGTCTATGGACTTGTGAACCTGGAGCAGATTTGAGCGGAGACTGTGAAATGTGTGAGTTATTACGCGTCCCATTATTGTTACGGTTATTTTCTTATGTCTTGGTAGAAAAAGCTGGCATTGCTCTGTTGAATACAAAGGTATCAAAATAAGAACGGGTTATGGGAAGGAAGGTTCTCTGCTGAGAAACTTGACAGAACACTGTTTGAATAATCACGACACAGAGGAGGCATCCACAGGCCGTGGTGCTGATAAGCAGGAATGGAGAAGAGAGGGGTACAAAGGGAGCAGGTCTTAGGATGTCATTCGAAAGATAAGAGAATGTGAAGCAATGATGCTAACCTTTCTGCGACACTAATCTTCTTTTCTCTTCTCTTTAGGGACTACGGTCCTCGTATTAAATTTGAAAAACACGGGAGATGTTCTGATAATTAACAGTATTACATCTGCTTATATTCTTTTCACTACTGAATTCTGAAAACCATTTCATTAGGAATGTATACATCTTTTGAGACTGTATACTAAATACTTTTCCGTGCTGCACTCAAATTTGTTTGCTTGTGTGTTTCTTTTTGCACCCAATTTTGTAACAGAATTGGAAGAAAAATCAAACTAATGGAGAACCAAATATGGCCTTTATTACAAATAAACATTATAAGAAAAGGTCAATATTCATCCCTGTGTGCTGATGGTCTAAGATACCTTTCATTTTGCTCGGGTCTAAGTTCTGTTATCAAGAGGGCTTGCCTCACACTCTTCTGGATTAAATTTATTGCAGCTTTCAGGTCTGTCTGCAAGGTCAGACCCTGTCTCACTCATCTCACTGAGAGACGTGAACAAAATAGCCAGCACACATGTACACACAGCTGTTTGAAGCTTTCTACCTCATATTCATGAGGGAAGCCCTCCTTCACTAGGAGAGGAAAATTTCCACGTGCTAATAGAAGGAGGGAGAAGGACAGCCAAGCATTTGGGGGTGGGGGGACAGGCACGTTTTGGGGAGAGCCAGAAGGCGTTGATACCATCTGACCGCCTCCTTCCAGCGAACCTAATCCTCACTTCATCCCATCGTTAGTATTGCGCAGGTCGATGCATTTCTTTTTCCTGTTTGCTTAATATGACTTATCATTTGTCACGTCAACTGAAAGGTCTTGACTAAGACAGGGTGATCAAGTCATTTTTACATTTCAGGCTGGGGAAATGAACAGGGTAAAATAAGCCTTTGGCTCCTGTGTGCTCTGTGTCATCACTCGTTGTTGACACTAGATGGCAGCCTCACTCTTCTTAACCTGACTAGTTTTCTTGAACCACTAGCTTCTAGAAGAGGATGTACAACTGTATCTTCTCCATCACCTTTCCAGCTACATCACAGTCTATCTCAGCTGGCAGCGGGGTTCCCCCTCCTCTCACAGCTTCCTCCTTCCTTGGTTTTGTACAAGTTTTTGTACAGAGGCCCAGGCCTTCCCTATTTTAATGAGCCTGGGCTTCTGTGTCTCGGTTAATTCTCCAGGTGATTCTAATGCACATCTACATTTGAGAACTACTTCTACTTTTTAAATTTTATTAAATGTATTGGGGTGACTTTGTCCTTCATCACCATATATTTCACCTGCTTTATCTGCCTACCTGCCCCTTTCCCTCTGTGCCTATGAGTCTTTGCTTGTTTGCCTCATTTGTTCATTTCTTGTATTCAGTTTTATATGCCCCCTACAAATGAAATCAGATTTTGTTCTTTACTTCTTCTGACTTATTTTGCTTAGCATGATATTCTCAAGATCCTTCCATGTTGTCGCAAATGTCAGTATTTCATCTTGTTTTATGGCTGAGTAGTACTGCATTGTGTATATACATGTATCACATCTCCTTTATCCAATTACCTACCAAAGGACACAGGTTGTCTCCATGTCTTGGCCACCGTGAGTAGTGAACATAGGAATACATATTTTTTAAAATTTTTTAAATTTTTAAGTATATTTTATCAATTATGTTGTTACAGTATTACAATTTTTTCCCCTTTGCTCCCCTCTGCCCAGTAGCCCCATTCCCTCCAGTGATCCCACCCCGCTTAGTTCATGTCCATGGGTTGTGTATATAAGTTTTTTTGGCTTCACCCTTTCCTATATTATTCATAACTTCCCTATGTCTATTTTGTACCAACCAATTATGCATCTTAATCCCTACACCATTTCCCTATTTCTCCCCCTTCCCCCTCCCAGCTGATAACCCTCCAAATAATCCCCATACCTATGATTCTGTTCCTATTCTTGTTTGCTTAGTTGAATTTTGTTATTTTTTAGATTTAGTTGTTGATAGTTGTTTTTGTTGTCATTTTAATGTTCATAATTTTGATCTTCTTTTTCTTAAGTAAGTCTCTTTGATATTTCATATAATAATAGTTTTGTGATGATGAGTTCCTTAAGCTTTACTTTGTCTGGGAAGCACTTTATCTGCCCTTTCATTCTAAATGATAGCTTTGTTGGATAGAGTAATCTTGGTTGTAAGTCCTTGCTTTTCATCACATTGAATACTTCTTGCCAGTCCCTTCTTGCCTGCAAAGTTTCTTCTGAGAAATCAGCTGACAGCCTTACAGTCACCCCTTTATAGGTAACTCTCTGCTTTTCTCTTGCTGCTTTTAAGATTCTCTCTTTATCTTTAACCTTTGGCATTTTAATTATGATGTGTCTTTGTGTGGTCCTTTTTAGGTCTAGCTTGTTTGGGACTCTCTGTGCTTCCTGGACATGTATGTCTATTTCCTTTGCCAAATTTGGGGAGTTTTTCTTCATTATTTTCTCACATAAGTTTTCAATTTCTTGCTCTTCCTTTTCTCCTTCTGTCACGCCTACAATTCGAATGTTTGCATATTTAAAGTTGTCCCAGAGGTTCTTAAGCCTCTCCTCATTTTTTTCAATTCTTGTTTTCTCATTCTGTACTGGTTGACAGTTTTGTTCTTCCTTATGTTCCAAATCATTGATTTGAACGTCAGTTTCCTTCCTTTCACCACTGGTTTTGTGTGGATTTTCCTTCATTTCATTTAACAGAGCTTTCACTTCTTCCCGTATGCTTTTGCCATACTTAAGGATATCTGTCAAGCGTGTGAGCATCTTTATCACCAGTGTTTTGAACTCTGCATCTGTTCGTTGGCTTTCTCCTTGTTTGTTAGGTTGGCTATCTCCTCATCACTTAGTTCTCCCATTTGAACCTTGATCCATTCCCCTTTTTGGGTCATACTTCTCTATCTCCTCATCTTGACAGGTTCCTGTGTTTGTTTGCCTCTGTGTCTTAGGCAGAGCCGTCACTCCTGTTATGTTGTAAGGGGCAAAGCCTTAGGTATCCGTCAGTACAGGGTGACCGATTTCACCACGTTGTGGTGCTGTATGTGGGGGAGAGTCAGAGAGGGAACAATGCCGCTTGCTCATTACTTGCCCCTGTTCCAGGCACTTTTTGCACTTTTGTATGGGAATGGCGCCTCTCTAGCCATTTCCCTGGTCGTTGTTCCAAGAATGGGTGGGTCTGCAGACGTTCTAGGACCTGGAGGCCCTTTAAACAAGCAGACTCTTCTGAGAGACTGGCAGTTTCTTCCTCTGTCCCAACCCCCACTGGTTTGTGCAGTCAGAAGTAATGAGGCTTGATTTCCATGGTGCTGGAACTGTGAGCTGTGCAGTCTGGTCAGGAGCTGGGAATGCTCCCCAGGTGTCCTTCCTGACTTTTTAAAACATGTGACTGTGCTTTCCACTGGCCTGCTGCTGCTGCTGCTGCTGTCACTGCTGCCACCATACCACATCCTCTCCACCCCAGCTCTACCCCTCCCTCCTACCTGGCTGGATGAGTATTTCTTCTTTATATCTTTCTTTGTTGGACTTCCATGCAGCTCGATTTCCTGGAACTTCTGGTTGTTTCTAGTTTTGAGGTAGTTGTATTTCTTCTTAATTGTGAAGGGATATGCAGTGTGTCTGTCTAGGCCTCCATCTTGGCCGGAAGCCTAGAAGGAGTAGTAGAAGTACATATATTTTGATCAATAACTATTCTCAAAGTTTTCAGATAGATACCCAGAAGGGGGGTTCCTGGGTCATATGGTAGTTCTATTTTTAATTTGTAAAGGACACACCATACTGTTTTCCATAGTGGCTGTACCAGTTTACATTCCCATCAGTACGGTGAGAACCTTTTCTAGACTGAGTCCCTCCATTCCTGCTTGTCCTCAACAACTATAAGAATTGAAAGAACAGGTAATGAGATCACTGAGGAAGTGACATTGGGATGCTAACTTCTCTCTGGGCTAGTTTGTTTTATCTCTACAAAGAGAATTTTAACTTGGATAATAGAAGTTATTGACATGCATATGTAATTAGCATTGCTAAGTATACTACTTTGTCTTTGGAATCTATAGATCAAATTAGGAAGAATTGAAGTATGTGCTTATTACTTCACTAATACTACCCTATTTTGGAGAAGGTAGCTGTATAGTAAATCTTAATATTAGGTAGTGTGAAAACCATAACTTTATTTTTTTCTTCATTATTGTGTTGGCTATTCATGGCATTTGACTATATAATTTTTAGAATCAGGTTGCAGATATCTACAAAATTACTTGTCATGGGTTTGATTGGGATCTCATGGAATCCATAGATCAAATTAGGAAGAATTGAGATTTTAGTAATATTGAATATTCCCATAAATAAACATGGTATAGTCCTCTGTTTAATGAAATCCTTTTTGGTCATTTTTGTAGATTTCTGTAAAACAGATCTTGTATGCATGTTGTTAGGTACTATCTAATGTTTTGGTGCTATTGTAAATGGTATTAATCTTTTAAAACTTCAAATTCAGTTGCTCTTTGCTGGTGTATAAGAATGCAGTTGACTTAGTTTATTGACCTTGTTTTCTGCAATTGTACACACTTAAATAACTGATTTTTGGGGGGGGGGGATTTTCTACATTGCTAATCATGCCACCTGCTGGTAATAGTTTTATTACTTTTTTTTCTGATCTTTATTTAAAATTTTTATTTTTCTGCTATTATTACACTAGCTAGAAATTTCAATAAGATGTTGAATAGCAGTAGTGATAGAGAGCATCATTGCCTCATTACTAATGTTAATGGTGTATCCAGTCTCTCATTAGTTGTGCTTCTTTTAATAGATGTTCTATGTCAAATTGAGGAAATCACTTGGTCTTTCTAATTTACCAAAAGGTTTTATCATGAGTGGGTGCTTATACTATGCAAATTGATATAATCATGTAATTTTTATCCTTTAACTCCTAGATATAATGAATAATATTGATTGATTTTTGAATGTTGAACTAGTCTTTTATTTCTGGAATACATCTAAGTTGGTCATAGTATACAATTTTTTACACATTGTTGGAATCAGTTTGCTAAAATATTGTTGAGAATATTTGCATCTATAGTTATGAGAGATATTGTTCTGTTGTTTTTCTTTCTTGTAATATGGTTATCTGGTTTTGGTATTAAGGCAATGCTGGCTTCATAGAATAATTTAAAAGTATTCTTTCTGCTATTTTCTGAAAGAAATTGTGGAAAAATTGTATTATTTCTTTCTTAAAATTTGGTAGAATTTATGAGTGATACCATCTGCGCCTGGTGTTCTCTTTTTGGAAGGTTATTAATTACCGATTCAATTACTTTAATAGGTGTAGTTATATATATGATATACACGTATTTAATTTTTCATTTGGTATATGCTGTGAAGTACAAATATAAGTTTATTTTTGGCATCTGAGTATCCACATGTCCAACCATCATTTGGTGAAAAGCTATTCATTCTTCACTTTATTGACTTTGCACCTTTGTCAAAATCAGTTGTCCATGTTGTCTGAGTCTATTTTCTCATCTACATTAAGTTCCACTGATCTGTTTTTCTTGTGGCCAGTAAGGTACTATATTGATTATTGTAATTTTATAATAAATCTTGTAAACAGATGGTCTTAGACCTCTAATCTGTTCTTCTTTTTCAAATTTTGTGTGGATATTTTATGTCCTTATATTTTTATATAAATTCTAGAATTAGCTTAATATTGATATTATAGGGCTTGTATTGCAAACCTGGGTTAATATGAGGGGAATGAACATCTTAATAATACTGTGTTTACTGACCAAATTCAGGTCATATCTCTAAATTAATTTAGGTCTTCTTGGATTTCTCTCATGTAATAATTATAAGTGTACAGTTAAATGTTTACATTTTTGTTTTATCATTATTTTTTCTATATTATTATAAATAATATTTTCAAATTTTAATTCTCTCTTTGGTAGCTAGTTTGTATAAAAATACTTTATATTAGTGTGCTGGTTTTGTGTTTTTAAACCTAGTTATACTCACCTTATAATTTCCAATATTTTTTTGTAGACTCCATCAAATTTTCTAAAGAGATACATATTATCTGAGAATAAGGACAGAATTGCCTTTTCCTTTCAATCTGGTGAATTTTAATTTTTTTTTCTTGCTGGATTATTGGCTAGATCTTTCACAGCAATATTGAATAGAACTGGTAAGGCAGAACATCTTTTATCTTTTTTCCTTTTTTTCTATCTGAAGGAAAGCCTTTTGAATTTGAATTATTTCTAGGCCCTCTCAGCTGACATAACAAGAAAATATATATGTATGTACTATATAGTTTCAGTGGACAAACAGTACCTTGGTCCACTTCCGTGAAGTTTACTACTTGCAAAGGAATGGCTCCAACAACCTACAATCCTAATTAAGGTCAACTAGTTTCTTTTTCTTTCCTCAACCCAAAGCTCTACAAGATATTTGTAACACATGAACAGAAGGCCTCCTAAATATGTGAGAGAAAGTGCAGAAATAAAGTTCTCTTCACACACAAGGAGTGACTTACTCTCCCAATCCTTTGGCCAGTGTATAAGAACATGTGCTGTATTTAAAGAAGACATTTACTTTTGAATCTCAGTGTTTTTCTCAGGCAAATAGGAACTATTATTTCTGAAAAGAATGCTGTAAACAGGGCTACCTCCCTGTATTCCCCACATGACCTGCCTCAGGCAGAGCATGTGGTGAAGAGAGAGGTGAACAGCTTCAGGGAGATTGGTTATCTTGTTTGCCTTTTCTTCTCATTCCCATTGATTCAGCTGAGGAGATCTTTAATCTCTGAGTGAGGAGCTTGATTGCTTGATCCAGGTAAGAGTGATGGCCCAAGGCAACAAGATGCAGAGGTATTCTGTGTTCTGCCTAAAGGCTTTAACGTGGCTCAGGTGAGGTTAGAGATAACTTGAAGACAATTTGATATGATCAACCCAGAAATACGGGAAGGCAAAAGATAGTAAGAGTGGTTATAAATTCTAAGATAGAGAAAAATGAGCAAGTTTTCTGAACAGTGACTAGAAAATGCAAGAGAATCAAAACAAGAAAAAGAAGTTTGGGGAACTAGATGCAGCATGACTGCTTAGTTTTCTACACTAGAAGCACATGAAACTATTGAATTATTCAATTTTTAAACATTTCAACCTTTTATTTTCAGATAATTTTAGATTTAAATTAAGTTTTTAAATGTTTAAAGATCTATATATAAATATGTACATGTGTTACTATATATTACCATATATATACACCATATATTGTAATATAAGTGCATATATAATATATACATGTATTTGTATATATATTACATGTGTATATATGTAATAATATATTGTAATATATTTTATGTATCTTAGAGCCATTTTGTTCTGTTACAAAATCATTCATTAAGAATCAAATGAAATTGTTCAAACATTAATAAGATCACAATTTCTATCTTTTATACATTCAAGTATTTTCCATCTAAAAACATGATATATCTCTGTATTTTTCCAAGTCCTTTTATGTATGAAGAACACTTAAGAAAGCAAGGAACAAAGGCTTCTAAGAAGGTGTAAATACAAAGATAATTGCTAGGAAAAAAAGATAAATTGTCTTAAGTGTCAAAAGTATTTTAGAACATAAAAATGAAAGAAATAATGTGAAAAAATACACAGGAAATGTATGATAGTATAATATATTTATATGTTACATGTTATATATAAAATATAGTGTAATATATAATATTGAGACTGGTGTCAGTCATAATGATACATGGGACCAAACCTAACTCTCTAACTAAAATTTAAAAAAAAAATAATATGGTTTACAAAGTCGGATCCAGCTATATGCTGCTTCTAGGAGATACACTATAGAAAAATGATTCTTGTTTTAGGAATAAAAGAAACAGCAAAGGTATATCAAGAATTAGAAAAATAATTAGAAAACACTGGCTTGTGTTGCTGCTACATGACAAGGTATAATTTTAGCCAAATATTATTAAATATGATTTAAAAAACTGAGAAAGCACATACACACAAGACAAACAATGGAGAGGAAATAAAAAATATTTAAACAGGATAATAGGTATATATAATGTATCACTCCCAATACGTAACTTGTCAAATGGACAAAGAGCAGACTATCATCGAAAATAAAGAAATGAATGAAATCCAAAATTTATAAATCCAGAAAAAGAATACAGATTTAATCCAACATTTAGTACTAGGCAGATAATAAGGAAAATAAAAACAATAGAGACATGTTAGATGTGATTAATATCCAAATCCAAGTGGGAAAGAACCACTAAAAAGAAGAAATTAGTATACATTTTAAAGATTGCATACCATACCACTTTGCAAATAAATTTACAATTCAGGGGGAAGTGGATTCATTTCTGGTAAAACACATGAGTAACAAAAAGCTTAAAGAGACCATTAAAATACGTAAATGTTTATTAATGAAAAATATCCATGAAAAAGACTACTCTGACCAAATTGTTTCAAAAGAAAATTCTACTAAACTTTTAAAATCAGAAGAACCTACTGCCATATAAATAGTTCCAGAACAGAGAAAAATGCAGGAGAACTTTCTGTTTTAGTGAAACAACTATGTTTCATATGTCAAAGTGGTAAACCCAAATGCGAAGGTATTTGGAGGTGGGGCCTTTGAGAGGTAAGTTAGATTTAGGGCGTAAGTTTCACAGTCTCATGATGGGATTGGAGTCCTTGTGAAGAGAGATTTTTTAACTCCACATCTCTCCCCAGCTTTCTGTGAGCCCAAAAGGAAGAAGGCACTTGTCTACAAGCCAGGAAGAAGACCCTCACCAAGAAGTGAATCTTGTTGACACTTTGACCCTGGCTTCCAAATTTGATGAAAAACAACAATCTGCATATCCAAGAGACTCAGTGAAATCCCAGTAGATACCCTCAAAGAAATTCACATATCAAAATAAAACTGTAGACATTCAAAGACAAAGAGAGGATCTTGAAGACATTAAGACAAAGGCACTCATGTATGAGGAGTTCCTCCTGATACTAACAGCTGATGTCTCATCAGACAACAGAGGCTAAAGGTAGTGGGAAGACATCATCAAAGTGCTGAAAGAAATAGTTTGTCAGTCAAGAGTCCTATATGCTGTAAGACTATCCTGGCTATACAACCCTAGGACGATTATTTCATTTCTCTAAGGTTTACTTTCTTTTATTCCTTTTTTATTGTTTTTTTAATTTTAATTTTAATTTAATTTATTTTATTTTTTCTATTACAGTTGTCCCATTTCCCCCACTTTGCTCTCCCCTACCCCGCCCACCTTCCCCTTCTCCCATAGTCAATCCCCATTTAGTTGTCCATGTCCATGGGTCATTTATACTAGTTCCTTGACTAGGACCTTCCCCTTCTTTCTCCCTCTTCCCCCCTTCCTCCACCCCTCTGGTCACTGTCAGTCTGTTCCTTGTTTACATGCCTCTGGTTCTATTTTAGTTATTTGTTTGTTTTGTTCATTAACTTCCTGTATTAGGTGAGGTCATATGGTATTCATCTTTTGCCGCCTGGCTTATTTCATTAAGCATAATACTCTCAAGTTCCACCCATGCTGTCACAAAAGGTAAGAGTTCCTTCTTTCTAAGCCTTAGTTTCTTTGTCTGTAAAATGAAGGTGATAGACATACATTGTCAGGTTAAAGTAACAAATGCATAACTGAGGAGATATGTGTGAAATGCTTAACACTATGTGACATGGAAAATACTGAATAAATAATAGCAATTATTTCTACCCGTCATCTTCACTTCCAGGTCTGTGCAAACTCCAGTTCCAGACAGAAGACTGCATGCCGTTGTAGACCTTTCTGTCTGAGAGTTCCTGATGTGATATGTTACTAACTGGTGGATATTTCTACTTGGATAACCTGAAGTATGCTGAAATTTAGAGTCTATTTCCTCCTGCCCTTCAGACATGTTCTAGGAGTTAACTTATTCATTCCTTCAGTTACTAACCTCCATGCAACCTTCTAAATCTTTGGACTGAGCTCAGTCCTGGCAATAAAAAGATTAGTAAGCATGACATATTAGCAGAGCGACCTCAGAGGCTACTGGAGCAGAACAGAAATTGTAGCGCCCCATGCTGAGAATATGCATGCATAATTTTTCTTCCTCTCCTTGCCTGCTCAGCCTCCAGTGCCAGTATTGGTATAAAACAAGGCTTCATGCCCATTAAATCCTTTCATCCTCACACAGCTACCAAATTGTGAAGGATGGCTTGAATTCAGGCCTGCTTGAGTCCAGAATTTATGTTCATAACCTCATTGTTTTCTTTAAGATGTTAAAACAAAAGACTCAAAGCAATGAAAGGAGGTGCCTAGGCCTGAGGGTCACACAGCTCAAAAGCTGTAGAACTTGGCCTGGAACCCCAAGTGGCTGACCACTGGTTTAAAGTGTTTGCTACCACATCTACATTTTTCTCAATGATGGTCATTACTTAATATGAGCCATAAAGGAAACCTTCCATTAAAATCTTCATTCTTTAAGATAGAGAACAGACACATGGGTGGCCCCTTTAAAAGTTATAAGAATCAGGACTTATCCTTGCTGAGCATTACTATGTGTGGGTACCACTCGAAACCCATTCCACACACTACGGCTTGAAGTCTTGCAATAATCTTACGAGGCAAGTACTGTTACCATGGCCACAGGATCCAAGAGCTGGAATTGAAACCCAGAACTCGACAACTCTGATGCTAGGTGTCTAAGCATTTTGTTCCATCACTTCCAGTGCAGAAAGGTCTGTCTACAGTTATTAATAAAAACAGTTTTGATACTTAAAAATAAATAAGTTTTAAAACGTGCAGAAATGTAATTATTTATAGTGTCAAAAATGTCCATACTGGTATTGACTTGACATAAGTCCTACTTTTATGTCAAGATAGATGTACTGACCTGCTGACCATGTCTGAAACATTCTACATTCTGTAAGAAAAACAAGCACAAGAAAAAATTTAACTCGGGAAGAACCTAATCTCATTAGAGAAATAATCTTTGATTTATGTCTCAGCTCTCTCAACCTGTCATAAAAATATAAGATTCTCTTCAGAACTTTTCTATCAGCAGAATATCTTAGGTTGAAGCTCAACACAGATTTTTTTTTTTTAGAAGAATTAGAGTATAACCAAAAGGATGGAAAAGCTGCTATAATAATGAGGAGTTTGTCTTGTTCTTTCCTACCTCATAATCAGAGCACAGAAAATACTCAAAAAATCAAGGAAATTTTATATTTAGGAAGGGCCTGCTCTCTGTAGCAGTCATAGATGACCGTGGTTGAAAATTCTAGGGAGTCATATTTTAACTCCATAGAGGAAGGAGAATAATGATTCATGCTACCAAACAGTGGATTGGGCTGCTTCATGAAGCAATTAGGTCCCTATAAAAAATTATGTCAAGTCAGAGCAGAGGCTGGATAGACATTTTCCAAAGAAGTTACACAAAGTGTATGGATAAGAATTTGGCCTTAGTTGACCATCTAGGTCCACTGAGTGCCTATTTGATTTAGTGATTTGTTGGTGGAGACAAAAAAAGAAGAAGAAGAAGAAGAAGCCTTTCCAAAAGCTTCCCTTGTTCTCCATGTGATGTGTGTGTCCCAGAATGATGCGGGCGGAGGATGGCATGAGCTATCAGTATCAAGGCAGGGGCAGCGTTATGAGGCAGATACGGAAGATGGTTGTGAGTGATAAGGCCAAGAGCAGGACAAAGGCTGGCATTCTCATGCTGCTGAAGTGGCCAACGGCAGTCAGAAGGAGGCAAAAAAGTGACTTTCTGGTGTCTGCCCAGTGCTGCCTTATATATTGTTAAGAGTTCCTGCCTCAATTGTGATACAGCTATTTGCAGGAATCAGAATCCTGGGAAACAGTCAGAAACACCTACTGGGTATAAAAGTTCTTTTATTGTGAAAGACATTCTAATAGGTGATAAGACCTTTTAATAGGTAATAGGACCCAATAAACCTGGCATTATTTTCTTATATCTTTATGGCCTTAAAAGTTTCAATGCTTTCCTAACTTTTACACCATTTGATCTTCGTAGCAAGTCTGTCACATAGTTATTCCCCTTTTCTTTGCTCTTCAGATGAGGAAGTGAAGTTACAAAGAAGTAAACTTCACTGCATTTATTACATATTGTACTACCTTTTCCAGGAACAGTTACTAGCATGGCAGCTTTATAGGTGCTGGCATATCCCCAGGTTCCCCTCTTCCCTCCTTCCTTGTCAAGGAAGAGACATGCTGTGTCTCCCTCCACAACTAAGAAGGAATACAACTACTTCAAAACTAAAGATAACCAGAAGTTCCAGAAAACTGAGCTGCACGGAAGTCCAATGAACAAAGATATAAAGAAGAAATTCTCATCCAGACAGGTAAAAGAGGCGGAGCCAGGGTGGAGAGGACGAGGTGTGGTGGCAGCAGCAGTGTCAGGCCAGTGGAAAGCGCAGTCACACATTTTAAAAAGTCAAGAGGGACACCTGAGGAGTGCTCTCAGCACCAGACCAGACCACGAAGCTCACGGTCCCAGCACCAGGGAAAATCAAGCCTCATTGCTTTTGACTGTGCAAACCAGTGGGGGTTGGGGCAGAGGAGGAAACTGCTGGCTTCTCAGTAGAGTCCACTTGTTTAAAGGGCCTGCATAGTCCTAGAATGTCTGCAGACCCACCCACTCTGGGAAAAACAGCCGGGGCCATCGCTAGAGAGGTGCCAGTCCCATATGAAGTGGGAGAAGGGCCTGGAAAAGGGGCGAGTGCTGAACAAGCAGCATTGTTTCCTCTTAACCCCCTTTCCCACAAACAGCACCACAATGTGGTGAAACTGGTAGCCCTGTACTGACAAATACCTAAGGCTCCACCCCTGAAACATAACAAGAGTGACAGCTCTACCTAAGACTAAGAGGCAAACAAACACAGAAACTTGGCAAGATGAGGAGACAGAGAAGTATGGCCCAAAAGGGGGAATGGATCAAGATTCCAGTGGGAGAACTAAGTAACGAGGAGATAGCCAACCTAACAGATGAAGAGTTCAAAACACTGCTGATAAAGGTGCTCACAGGCTTGACAGATATGCTTAAGTACGGCAAACACATGAGGGAAGAAGTGAAGCCTATGCTAAATGAAACAGAGGAAAATCCACACAAAACCAATGGTGGAGGGAAGGAAACCAGGGTTCAGATCAATGATTTGGAACATAAGGAAGAAATAAAGTGTCAACCAGTACAGAATGAGGAAATGAGAATTGCAAAAAAAAAAAATGAGGAGAGGCTTAGGAACCTCTGGGACAACTTTAAACGTGCCAACATCCAAACTATAGGGGTGCCAGAAGGAGAAGAGGGAGAGCAAGAAATTGAAAACTTATGTGAGAAAATAGTGAATAAAAACTCCCCGAATTTGGGGAAGGAAATAGACATACAAGTCCAGGAAGCACAGAGAATTCCAAAGAAGCTAGACCCAAAGAAGATCACACCAAGGCACATCATAATTAAAATGCCAATGGTTCAAGATAAAGAGAGAATCTTAAAAGCAGCAAGAGAAAAGTGGAGAGTTACCTACAGAGGGGTGCCAAAAGACTATCAGCTGATTTCTCAAAAGAAACTTTGCAGGCAAGAAGGGACTGGCAAGAAATATTCAAGGTGATGAAAAGCAAGGACCTACAACCAAGATCACTCTTTCCAGCAAAGCTATCATTTAGAATGGAGGGGCAGTTAAAGTGCTTCCCAGACAAGGTAATACTAAAGGAGCTCATCATCACCAAGCTATTATTATATGAAATGTCAAAGGGACTTACTTAAGAAAAAGAAGATGAAAATTATGAACATTAAAATAACAAACTCAGAACTATCAACAACCGAATCTAAAAAATAAAAACAAAATCCCACTAAGAAAACCAGAACAGGAACAGAATCATAGGTATGGGGATCATTTAGAGGGTTATCAGCTGGGAAGGGAAGAAATGGGGAAATGGTGCAGGGATTAAGAAGCATAACTGGTTGGTACAAAATAGGGGGAAGTTAAGAATAATACAGGAAAGGGTGAAGCCCAAGAACTTATATGCACAACCCATGGACATGAACTAAGGAGGGTGGGATTGCTGGAGGGAAGGGCAGTACTGGGAAGAAGGGAGCAAAGGGGAAAAAATTGGGACAATTGTAACAACTCAATCAATATAATGTACTTTTAAAAAAAGAAAAGAAAAGGTATCAACATCCAAGTCTCTTTTTTTGTTTTACAGAACACTTACACAATCTTTTATTTGAACTTTCAGACAATCAGTTTAGTTAAGCAAGGAGGAATAAGAATACCTTCCTCTTTTTCAGGAGTGGGTGGGTATCATGTTATACTATTTTTTAATTTAAATTATGTTTTATTATTTATGCTATTACAGTTGTGCCAGATTTTCTCCCTTTACCCCTCTTCCACCCAGAACCCCCACTCCCTCAGGCTGTCCCCACACCGATGTCCCTGTCCATGGGTCATGCATGTATATTCTTTGGCTACTCTATTCCCTGTGCTGCACTTCACATCCCTATGACTGTTCTGTAATTACCCATTTGTACTTCTTAATGCTTTTACTTTTTTTGTCTGTCCTCCTGATACCCCCTCCCATCAACACCTAAGTCCTGGTTAAGCTGAAACTAACAGTGGTTCATACTCTTTAGCAGGGAGATAATTCTCCCAAGAACCCCCATATTTTGGGAGCTGGTACAATGAGTGGAGCTGATGAGTGCTCACAACATGCTTACCTTCCAGATCCCTGGCAGACACCCCTTTGTCAAGGACCCCTGGGAGATGGGCCTCCTCCAGGCCAATAATAAAAAGCTTTGGGCCCATGTTAACCAAGAATAGATCTAGTGGCTGCAGTGGCTGGACTGTCCCCAAAGCTCTGGTCGTGACTCTTTATTTAGTCCCCAAACACAGACTGATTTTTCCAGAACAAGATGTTGACTTTGCTCCTGGCCATAGTTATATACATAGTGAGTGACCTCTTCTACAAATACAATGACTTTTAATAGACAAGCCACCGATCCTTTGCCCATGGTTTAAATACATTTAATTGTGCTTTCTTCAAACCAGGCCTCATTGGAAATCTTTGATAAAGACTACCATGACACTTATTTCAGAATGTGGCAGTTTGCAAATAGAGTAACTCTTTGAGTAGATCTTGGAAGCAGCTCTTGCAGTTTTGGTAAATAGAAATTGGAGGACACTGTCTATACATTGTTAATGGAAGTGTTGTCAACGGCTGGGAAACTAAAATTCACATTTGTTTCCCTTGAAAAAGATAAGGACAGCTGAAACCAGTGTTGGGATGGTTGGCGGTTGGGGATAAGAGCGGGCATTATATTACCGAGAGCTGAAACCCTAAGAGTCTTATAAACATGAATTCATTGCCAGGTCTGCCATTCCCTGCATGACCTTGGCCAAGCTATTTAACTGCTAGAAGCCTTGTTCATCTTCATCTGACCATTTAGTAACTATTGATGGGCCTTTATTCTGTCTCAGAGACTGTATTACAACTTGAACATACTGCCACAATTAATGAGAAGCTTTGCCACTGTCCCCATTATAGCTTGACAAAGACTCTCTTTGACCAAACTTTAGTTGTATTTCCCTGAGTCCTCTTCTTGATTAGGTCTTCACCTTGCCCCCAGACTCTCCCTGCACCTCATGCCTTTGGCCTGTCCAGATCTCTCTTCACATAGAACTCTGCTAACTAATCCCCCTACCACTGATATTTGATCACCCTCGACATCTGAGCAGGTTCTTCATCTGCATCTGTAATGTACAAACCCTTGGCCTCCCTTTAGCAAAAATTCTGTTCATCTAGTTTAGCAAGGACCCTCCCACCTCTGATATCTCCTGTTAGTCATTTTCCACCTACTGGCCTCCTCATTCTGCTCCTTGGAAATGAATCCCCATTTGTATTTGGAGTTGAGTCCAATCTCTTTCCCCTATTGTACCAGGGGTATTGAATATAGGTATTCAAGACTAGGCCTTGAATAATGTGTTTCTTACCATTTTAACAAGTGTCAAATAATTTTTCTTTAACAAACTTACAGAGTAAATAAAACACCATCATCATAAGCTTGTTGTTTTAAATAAAACTGTATATGTAAAACACTTATTTAGGTCTGGCAACAAATGTTAGTATTTGATGGCAATGACCATGATAATGAAGACGATGATGGTGACAGTGATCTGGATACAAAAACATTCAAAATGCATTTAGGAACCATGTTAAGATAAGCAAACGATTTATTTTTGTGGCCTTACTGGAAAGTATAGGCCTTGGCATCATAGAAAAAGGAACTTTGTAATGATCAGAGATGTTTGATAGTGACTAGAGGTAATGAGAATCTTATCATTTTAAGAGTCTCATTGGAGGCCAGGTGACTATCTTTTTTGGACCCCATACAGAGGTGATTTCTTTATTGAAAGTGAGAATAGTCTCTATCTGTATTTTTTCCTAGCAGACATTCATAAGTAAATTCTCGTAACTACGAGTGACTGCAATATTACAAATTAGGCTTTTAATGTATAAGACACTCTCACCATAAAGAATTTGTCTCAATCTCCACCTGGTTACTTTAGCCAGAGACTTAGAAATCTGACCACAGAATGCATATCTATGTGCCATTAATATCACTCCTCTATCTCAGTAAACATTTCCAGTGAATTATACATCTGAAACTATCAAAATTATTTTTTTATGTCTATCCCTTTTGCCACAGATTTATTGATGCCTCCCGAAGCTCTAATCTGGAGGTGATTACAGTAGTTCAAGTGCAAGATTATGGAGACTTTATCTAGGGTGGGAGATTTGGAAGTGTGAAAAGTGATTAGACTTTGCAGCTATCCTAACAGCGGCGTCAACAGGGCCTGCTAATAGAATTAGAAGTGGAGTTTGAGGAAGAGAAGGATCACAGAAGCCTCTCCTGCTTTTGATTGGAGCAACTGCTGAATGGTGGTGCCATCTTCTGAGATGGGGGTACTGCCAGGGCACAAGTCAGGCAGCTGAGACTGAGTTTGATTTCAGATATGAACATGACAGGTGTTTAATATGCATTTTCTACTAATTGAGAAGCTGTGTTCAGTAATTAATTTTTATGCATATTTTCAAGTTCATGCCTTTGTACTTGCTTCTCCCTTTATCTGGAATAACTGTCCCCTACCCAACCCACACATACTCATGGGGAGGCTTCCTCAACACCCCACGCAGAACTGGATTCCCCTTCCGCTATGGCCCCATAGCAACTTGGTAATGTTTATGAAATACTAACCATGAATCAAGCATTATACTAGTCACTAGGTATGTAAAGATGTATGATCCTCCCCTCAAAGAGCTTACAATCGAATAGGGGTAGGGAAACACACCCACCAGCTATTCTGTAAGATGTGTTAAGTAGCATTAATACAAAATGTTGTGAAAAACAGATGAGCAAATGGTGGGTAGTCAGACAAAGTCTGTACTATTTATTGTGTATATTTGTCATGTGTAGAGTGCTTTGTGTTATTTCATTTAATCATGACAATAGCCACATATGCCAAACATAGAGTTTAAGTACCCACCCAAAGTTATCCAGCCTGAATGTGACAGAACTAGTTTACAATTGAACCCCTGACTCCTCAGCCCTTTCTCTGCCAAACTAAATTCAGAGAAGGCTTCCTAGGAGGGATAAACTTGAGTTGAAACCAGAAGGGTAAAGGAAATTTCCAGCACAGCGGAATGGGGAGGGGGTAGTGTTAGAATCAGTGCCCTTCAGAGATAATGGGAGGAGAGGAGGCTGGGTGAGATCTGGAGTCTGGATTTTATCCTGTAACCAATGGGTAACGAACAAAGGATTTTGAACAGAGAAATAATAGAACCGGATTTATATTACAGAGCAATTACTCTAATATGGTACCAAATATAGATTTATATGCCAGCATTTATTATCAGGTATAATTATTTTTAAATTCATGTTTGTCTCCCTCTCTAGAGTTTGTGCTTTAATTGGAACTGAACTCTGCTCCATTCCATGTATATGTGATCATGTGTGTATTTGTGTGTGGGTGCGTGGGTACATGTGTCTCCTGGGAGCCACTTGGGACTCCTTGTACCAAACTTTCTCCTGAACAGTCAAATTTACATGTTCCTCAGTTTTTGTTTTTTGTAAACTGAGATTTTACACCCTGATCTAAGAAACATGTGCAAACAGAAGTAAAGATAACCTCTCTGGGGTCCTTTAATGAGATGGAAAAAGAAGCCATTATGTCAGTGAGGCATGAGTTTGAAGGAAAACACAACTTTCTCCACTCAGAAAAGATGCCTCCACCTCTGTCCCTGCCCGCCCTCCGCCAATCCCAAATCTCTGCCATGATGAGGGAGATGGTCATCAGAGCCCAGGGATGATGAAGATGATGAGAATATCATCGCTCTGCACCCACATCTATGGAGTAGTTAGCATCTTCCTTCGTGAAGAAACTGAACCTTTCCATAACTTTTCCTAAAGGAAGACACAATTAAGAAGATTCAGTAACAGAAGAGGAAATTTCGTGTAATAGAAGCGCTGAAAGGAAACACTGAGCTTTGGAGGCAGAACCTCATTTTGCAGGTGCGGTAAGGGAGTCTGTGAAAAGGAATGCACTTGCCACAGGCAGCTTCAGGCAGAGGCAGAAGCAGAAGTCCCCTGGTTTGGTGATACCGCCACCCCCCCTGCTGCTTCCGCTGACCCCAGAGCCCAGGCTGACTAGCCCATGCTTAAAACAACAAAGACGGAGGAATTCTGCTGAGGGAAGTTGGAGGGGCCTGCCCTTCATCCTTTCCTGGTCAGCGGGACCTGTGATGAAGCTGGAGCCTGCTTTAGTGAGAACAGCTTCAGCCACATGTCCCCTTCAGTGTCCTTGAGTACAAGCTGGTTTCCAGGCCAAGGGCCCCATGTGCATGCATGTTAGAGAAGCTTCCCTCTTGTGAAGTAAATGTTCCTGCCCATAGGGATAAATATGGAGACATAGCTTTCTGGGCTCGGGTCTAAGATATTCACAAAGATGAAAAAGACAAGACCTAAGGGAAGTGGCTAAAACCCAGTGGTCTGAAAGTGAGTTAACAATGAGCAAAGTGGACTTGCTGTAA
This sequence comes from Furipterus horrens, assembly GCF_987537825.1. Taxonomy (NCBI): domain Eukaryota; kingdom Metazoa; phylum Chordata; class Mammalia; order Chiroptera; family Furipteridae; genus Furipterus; species Furipterus horrens. Next base: position 67,194,575 of record NW_028327180.1, on the reverse strand, counting down.
AACAGTAAATGCTAAGTAGCCTGTTTTGCAGCAAAGAAGTGACATATTTCTAGTAGTTTGCCTTCAAAAATACTACGCCGGCCAAATAAAACATGCAAAGAAATCGTGTTCATGAGGTGCAGGTGCAGATACTGACAGCTTGTCACCCCCTGTTTGAGATAAAAGTAGAAAAATCTTTGTGGTAGCGTCACTGCCTCTATTCCTCTTGAGGCTACAGATATTTAGAGCCCTTGGGAAGTAGAGGAGGGTAAAGGCCCTCTGGCCACAGTCTGTCTAAGAAACAGCTGTGTTAAGGACTCTTAAAAGTTGTATAGGATAGTGGTTTTCAGTTATTTTTAGTGCGGGGTTTTAGGACCTTTTCTTCAAGCAAGATATTGTATAGAATGTCACTCTTTAAATTGGTCAAAAGCTGAACTTGGAGTTAGAGATTACCCCAAAGGGTTCCCTTAACACTTTTGATGACTTCTGACTTGCCTCTACAGAGCAATTTGAAAACACATGGTCTTGCTGGACCTCCTCAGTTGACAGACAGGAGTTGGAGGTTCCATGATAGGTGGAACCCATCTAAGCTGGCAGCCGTGGGGGCCCAACCTTAGTCTGACTGTGAGGCACTCAGTTTTCTATCCCCACCGGCTGCTTCTAGGTTGAGAGTTAAGCAGGCTCATGGAGAGAGGAGAGATCTTCAGTGAGGACAGTGGCCCCAGCTTCTCTTTATCCCCCACGGGGTACTCACAAGCTCTCCGTACACAACAGGCACTCATTCCCATAGGTGATGTAGTCAGAACCACAGACAGGCATGTAGGTGATGGGGCAGGGGATGGCCACCACTGGGTACTTGTTGTAAATGGTGCAGTCCACCTGTGCCAGACACCAGAGAAATGTCCTGCCTTGCTCCTGACCCACAAGAAAGGCTAGCCTAGCTCTATTGCACAGGGAGTGAAATGTATTTCTGGCAGTTCCAGCTCAGATATTCTGCTGTCGCTACCTCTATTAGTATTAATGTCATCACTATGACAAATACGGTAATACTAGCACCACTTCTATTATGAGTAGTACAATCAGTTAACAACTTCTGAGTACTTCTGTGTCAGGCATTAAACCTACATCTTGTATGCATTTTCTTTGTTTAATCTTCAGAACAAGCAAATAGAGTAGGTTCTACTTTTGTTCCTATTTACAGAGGTGGCGGGAGGTGGGGAGGGAGAAACAGATGGCTTAAAAGAGGGAATTTGGCCATGGCTGGGTAGTTTATTTGGTTGGAGCATGGTCCCATGCACTAAAAAGTTGCAGGTTCGATTCCCAGTTGGGGCACAGATCTAGGTTGAAGGTTCGATCCCCAGTGTGTATGGGAGGTCACAAATCAATATGTCTCAGTCTCTCTCTCTCTCTCTTCCTTCCTTTCTAAAAGTCAATAAATATATCCTTGGATGAAGATTAAACAAAAAAATAAAATAAAATAAAGAGGGAATTTGTATAACATAAATGCTAGAAAGTGGTGAAGTTGGGATTTGAATCCAGAGCCTATGAATTAACCAAAGTCCTGCCTCCTACCTATTGACTTTTCATGAAGACTTCACCAGCTAAAAGTCATCTCTCTCTCTCCTTTAACTCCAAAATATTTTTAAGGCTATGGTTATTTATATACCTCCACCTTTTAGCCCCTAAACATACTGACTTATTGATAATTATTGCTTGACTAACTGACAGTCAATAAGAATTGAAATGAAAATGTACTTCTATTGAAGTACTTCTACTCACAGTTGTTAAAGGCAGACTAGCAGCTTCTGAAAGAGAGGTACGGGTGGAAATGTTTAAAAATGAAGCAAAGTCCTGAAGTCTCATGAACTAATGTAAATTTGATCCCATCAGGTTAAAACTCTGTATTTCCTCTGGCAATAAGTCTCAGCACACACAGCATCCTTATGAAAAATTCCAGCTATTTGCTGAGGAACCCAAATGGCCCATGGATTAGACAAGCCAGAGAATCACCCACATTTTCCCCTTTCATTCCCATGGGATGTTCTCTGAAGCTCATGTTGACTTTGATAATAGTTCAAAGTCAGATAGCAATATGTAGTATTGCGGTCACCACTCCCGAGAACCTGAAGCACTGTCTTTGATATTCTTCCTCTTCTAGGTGACATAAAGGAATGTAACAAAATGTCTTTAAGGTGTTATAATCTTACGTAATTTTACAACCATATTAAAAGTCTAATTGATGACCACTGGCCTTTGGAGAATTGTGTTTTATTTCAATCCTCCTGGATTGATTTGGGGAGGCACCCGAATTTTTCCACATCTAGTAGCTAATAGTATATAACAACTTGCAGTGTCCTTATGAAATGGAAGACTTAAGAAGAAATAAGTTCATTTCTCTGTTCCATGGATGGAAATAAAAATCCTTGATAGGAAAGACATGAGACCCAAAGTCCCCAACTCCATTAGGGACCTAAGATTCTCTTTTTCTCAGGCCAGGGCTGTTTCTTTTCTAAACCAGTATGCTTTTTATTCTAAAGCAGTATACTTTCAATCCACACGACCAGACATTTCTCTCAGATGCTCACCTCCCAGGAGAGGTTCTTTGGAAAAGCAAGCTTAATGGCTGTACTCTATCTACCCTTAGCTCACCTGAGCTGTGGCAGAAGTAGGTCACCATGAAGAGAAGGAGGAGAGTCCCGAAGGTCTTCATGCTGCAGGTGGCTTTGAGGCAGAGGCTGCTCAGGGTTGTCATTGCAGGGAAGAGACCATGTTTATATGCAAAGCTGGGCTTCTCCACCTTTCCTATGAGGTCATCCAGAGTCAGTGCTGGCTCTGAGAGGCTCTCAAGCACAATGTCACACCCTGGGCGGTGCGGAAGTCCTTGTCACTTAATGGTGACTTCCTATCTGACCAACACATGAATTATTTGAGGTGACAGGTATTTCTGGTCTGTCCTAGAGGTGGGGACTGTCAGAATTCTAAACCTCCTGTATTAGAAGATCTTAAGTGTAGGCTATTTGGCCTAGTTATGAAATAAGTGAAAATACCAAAGTTTATTTCACAAAAATAAAGGCTATGAAATCCAGGTTAGACAGGTCATACTTATCTTTATATTTTGGCTTCTGGGACACTGTTGTTTCATCTTTGAGGCAATAAATCTAATAAGCAGGCTGGGACCCATGGAAGGAGCAGTGACTTCATCATTTCTGCAGCTTGAGAAGTGCACTGACGTTTTCCAGCCACATGATCCTGGGCTAGTCACATGCTGTGAATCTGTATCAACCAGAGATACCTGTTTATGTGGTGGTAACACATGACCCCAGATTTTTGACTTGAACCATATGTTTATTTGTTAATCAAGCTATACATTTCTGGTCATTGGCTGAAGGTGCTGCAATGTTTTCAAGGGGCCCCAAGCGGGCAGAGCTGTCACTATTTGGAATGTTGTCCATCACCAAGGCTAAGTGAAAAGTTCTTAAGGATTTCCCTTTGCAGCAATTAAATATTTTGGCCCAGAAGGGATACCGCTGTCACTTTCCCTTACCAGTATGTGGACCAGCCCACCCATAGAGGACGTGGAGTATGATCTTACGTTGTCTCTTGACAACCAGAACTTCAGTTCCATCCCATGTAGAGTGGGAATTATTACTTGATACAACAGAGTTCACAAAATTGGTTTCATTTGTGTGAGCAATCTGTTCTAAGGTGCAGGGCATGTAATTGTAATTGTGATGATGGTGATGATGGTGATGATGATGATGATGATGATGATGATGATAAGCTGAGAGTCTCTGCTCTGGGTTCCTGCTATTAGCCTATAACTGTACAGTGCAGACACAAATGTCCCAAATGGCTGTCATTTGTCCACTGAGTTTAAGGACATATTATAGGAATACCTGGGAATAAGCAGTTGAGTCTTCTCTACCAGTGCTCTGCTTTATTGTGCAGGTTTATTTGTAGTACGTTCTAAAACACGGTATCTACAGAAGATAATAAGCTAATAACAAATAACTGCATAACTCTAAAATTTCGACTCTTGCATCTGTTTGGGGATTAATATAATCTAGTTAAGAATATGGACATGGAATCAAGTGGATTTTATTTGGAATCTTGTTTTTTAGTAAATGTTAACTTTGTGACTTTGAGTATATAGGTTAAGCTCTGCATGTTTTAGTTTCTTATCTGTGACAAAAAACTAATTTACCTCACAGAGAGGTCTAGGGAGTTAAATGAGATTATGTACACAATCTTGTGTGTGTGTCAGACTGCCAAGGTCATAATCAGTGCTGGAGGATGGTACCTAATTATATGGAAAACAAGCTCCATGACAACTTGTAAAGGAAGGAATTTTTATGACTCTAATTTTATCAGTGAGTAAATTGAGGCTCAGAGGATTTAAGTAACTCACCCAAGATCATGATACAAATTAATGGAGAAGACTGTGTTGAGTTCAGTCATGGACAAGAAGGGAAGCAAATACAGAGATTTCATTACACATTTTCTTGTCGCAATAATTCTGTGGAGAGGATGAATACTGAGAAAAAGCCATTATGTGTCAAGAGGAGGAGTCTTTGTTGCAGTTTGAAAATGCAGTTTTAACATAGAGGTGGGGATGGGACCAGAGGATGATCATGGTGAACTGGAAATATATGGTTACAATATTTTTTAGATGTTTTATGGTTAAAGGGAGGAGGGGATGGAAGAAACTAAACCTTCACAAGATCAACGGTAGATGACCATGTGTGTCCAAAAGCCAAAAAAAGAGAAGAAAGAAGAGACACATGGTGGAGGGTGGCTAATGAAGGGTATAGAAAAGTAGGAAGTAAGATTACAAACACAACCTGAAGCATGATTCCCTGTGATACGAGGGACAGAGAAGGATAGATGATAGTAGAGACAGAACTATTTGGGAAGGAAGAGGGGCAAGGATGGAGGAGAGCCCCTGTATGGTGGGCTCTGGTGCTGACTTTGGCTGTGGAACAATTAGGTTGGTCCGGAAGCTGGGGAAGAATGGGAGAGGCTCGGCACAGGCATCAATGGGAATGGGCCCAATAGTCGACAGGAATCTAAGAATGAATGGCCATTGACAAAAGGAGCACTGGACGTTGGCAGGCCCTGTCAGTGCCATGCTGAATATTTCTCCCAAAATATGTTATGACACTGAGTAAGAAATGGGAAAAAGGGATGTTATGGCTGGGGAGTGCGTACATCAGAGACTTGAAGGGGGGCCATGAAGGTTGTGGTAGGCTTGGAGGAGTGACAAGTGTTCAGGAAGGTTCTTGGTGCATTATGCAAGTTGTGAGCAGTGAAGGGTTCAGAGGCCAAGGTTTGGGCTGTGTGTGAACTTCATTGTGTGTGGAGGCTGTGGCTCATTGGCAAAGTTTCAGACGAATTTCTCAGGGGCGGGGCTGAGACAATGATGCTCAGGGTGCATCCAAAGAGAAGGTAGTGAAGGAGGGGTGAAGACAAAGGTCTTGGGATTTATAAAGGTGACGAAAAGTGAGGACAACAGCAGGTGTGGCTTGCTTTGGGGTTTGGCAGCTGCTCATATGGGGAGAAAATTTTCAAGCTGCACAAAGAGCCACAGGTTATGGAGGGTTTTCTGGAGGTGAGAGATGAAGCCTCTGGAGATTTTTTTTAAGCTACATTTTATTTATTTTTTAATTTACTTTCTTTATTTTATTTTTTTGCTGAGGGCAGTTTCTTTATTCCTCCTTATATTCTTTATATTCCTCCAAGGGGTCAAAATGTGAGGCCTTGTCAGAGAGGATTGCTATGACAATGGTTCCACTCTGGGGAGGGCAGGATAGAATTAAACACATAAAAAGAAAACCAGAAACATGAAGGAATACAGGGTTTGAGAGTGTTGGCTCCCTCATTTCTTCCCCCACTGGATCTGAGGTGCCACAGAGAAGAGAAAGGTGGCCCATTAGGAGGTTAAAGAAGGCTGAGAGAATTAAAATGGAGCAGGGTGTAAATGAAGAGTTCCTGAGTACGTTAGCTGGAGGGAAATGGGGAAACCAGTGCCACAGCTGGGCAGTGACCCGAGTGCAGAAGAACAGCTATGGGAAGTAAAGGTTACAATAAGAAAATTAGCCCTATTTCAAGCACTTACTATGTGCTGGAGCTGTGCTACACCTGCTGTGTGCACAATCTCCTTTAAGATTTACCATAATCATATGGGGTAGATGTGGTTCTTTGCCCTGTTGTGTAGCTATGGCAGCAGACTTAGAGAAGTTTTTCAAGTTAAGAGCCAGTGCTTTTGATGACTCTGAAGTACTGGTTTTACATTGAAATCTAAGCAATAGATTTGGAGTTCTTTTCTTCTCTTCTCTTTTTCCTTTTTTATGGTAGCCCCCACTGTGATCATGCCTCTGTGTGCACTGAGGCACTGTGACATTTGCATTTTGGTCTGGTGTCTAACAGGACCTTGTCCCCTGCCTCTCTTGGGAACAGGAAGTTCGCACATGCAGGGATCCTATGCTTTGGTTCTCCTCAGTTTTCTTTAAATGACTGAGGCTAAATAGTTCCAATCATACAACTACTGAGTGAACATTAATAATTGGTTTTTCCTATTGGTTCATGTTGTTCCTTGATGACCTCACATTATCTGGATATAGATAAACACACACACACACACACACACACACACACACACATACACACACACATCTCCCAGCTCCTGTTAGTTAAATCTTGTCTATTTTGCTCAGTGCTGAGGAAACACCTGCAACCCTAGAGTCAGCCAACATTTGTACTAATGTCTGTTAAGGACACCATAACAAAATACCAAAGAATGGGTGATGTAAACAACAGAAATTAATTTTCTCACAGTTCTGGGGGCTGCAAGGTCAAGATCAAGGTGTTGGCAAGGCTGGTTTCTCCTGAGGCCTCTTTCCTTGGCTTGTAGACAACCATCTTCTCACCGGGTCCTCACATTGCCTCTGTTTTTGGTGCTGGACCCCTGGCGGCTCTTCCTTTTCTAACAAGGACTAAAGTCCTATTATATTGCGGCCCCACCTTTAGTACATCATCTAACCTTAATTACTTCTGTTAAACCACTATCTCCAAATGCAGTCACACTAGGAGTTAGGTTTTCAACATGTAAACTGGGGGAGACACAATTCAACCTAGAACATTCTGACACCTGTGGCCCCACTCCTGAATTCATGTTCTTTTTATATGTAGAGAATCATTCACCTTCAATCCTCAAGACTCTGAAATCCCATGAAAAGTTAATTAGTAGTTCATGACAAAAGGATTCTCTGGTCAACTGGACTTGGGAATACTTAAATAATCTATTTCATTTTGGGAATTATTAGAGGTTCTTGCAATACAGAGCTCTTTTCACTTTGTTTAACTCTATTTTCCGCAAACTTAACTTGCCACACTTTACTTATTACTTCACAGGATGTTTAGCACAGGATGCTGGTGTTTTCTTGGATATTAAGAAAGAGGAATTTACTCCAATTTCTCATAATGTCATAATATCTATTATATAAAATTTCCAAGGTAGATTGCTGCATTTTTCGTCACCTTGAACTGCTCAGAATTGTTTTCCATATTGAAAAGAACTCCATCTCTACATGCCCTCCATGCATTTGAGTTCTCTTCTATCAAGCCTAATAGTATGAGTCTGCTCTTTTTCTTAGTAGCTCTCTTCACATATGCAAAGGCAGCCCTACAGTGCGGATCAGCTATTTTTTTTTTTAATATGCTTTATTGATTATGCTGTTACAGTTGTCCCAATTTCTTTTCCCTTTGTTCCCCTCCACCCAGTGACATCCCTTCCTCCGGTCATCCCCCACTCTTAGTCCATGCCCATTGGTTGTGCATATAGTTCTTCTCAACATCTCCCTATCTGCTCCACTCCCTCCTACTATGCTTCTTAATTCCTGTACCATCTCCCTACCTTTCCCCTCCTTCCTCCTCCCTGCTGACCTCCCCCCATAATTTTCCCCATGCCTATAGTTTTGTTCACACTCTCGTTGCCTACTTAGTTTGTGTTTGTTTCGGTTCCCTAGCTTCTGTTGTTGGCTGTTGTGATACAGTTTTCATTTTAATGTTCATAGTTTTGACCCTGTTTCTCCTAAACAAGTCCCTTTAACATTTCATATAACAGTGGTTTGGATCTGATGAACTCCTTCAGTTTTACTTTGTCCTGGAAGCACTTTCTCTGCCCTTCTATTCTGAATGACAGCTTTGCTGGATAGAATAATTGTGGTTGTAGGTTTTTTATTTTCATTACTTTGAATATTTCTTGCCAGTCCCTTCTTGTCTGCAGAGTTTCTTTTGAGAAATCAGCTGACAGTCCTACTGGGCCCCTTTGTACATAATTCTCTTTTTCTCTCTTGCTGCTTTTAAGATCCTCTCTTTATCCTTAATTTTTGACATTTTGATTATAACTTGTCTTGGTGTGGTTCTCCCTGGGTCCAGTTGTTTTGGAACTCTCTGTGCTTCCTGGACCTGTAAGTCTATTTTCTTCCCCAAGTTTGGGAAGTACTGCTTCATTATTTTTTCACATAATTTTTCAATTTCTAATTCGTCTTCTTCACCTTCTGGCAACCCTATGATTCAGATGTTGGCCTGCTTATATCTGTCCGATAAGTTTCTGAGCCTCTCCTCATTTTCCTCACTTCTCGTTCCCTGTTTCTGCACTGGTTGACTGTTTGCTCCTTCCCTGTGTTCCGATTTGTTGATTTGATCCCTGGTTTTCTTGCCCTCACCACTAGTTTTATATGTGTTTTTGTTCATTTCAGCAGGACTAGCCTTCATTCCTTCCCTGTCTTGTTTAAGATCTGCTGTTAGGTCTGTAAGCGCTTTTATAAGCAAAGTTCTGAACTGTGCCTCAGAAAGATTTTCTATCTGTTAGATTAGAAATTTGCTGTCTGGTCAGCTGCATGATTGGGATCTCTGTCATGATCTGTGCCATCCTGACAGTTTTATGTTTACCTTTGCTTCTTGGGCGGGGCTGTCACACCTCCTACGCTATAGAGGGTGGAGCCCCATGCACTCGTCACAACCAGGTGACCCGTCTCACTATGCTGTGGTGTTTTCTGTGGGGGTGAGGTCCAAGATGGATTCCTGCTGTTCACGCTCCAATGAGAGACCGGGAGCCTCCTCCTCTGTCCCCACCCCCACCGGGCCTCACAGTCCAAGGCAATGGAGGTCTGCCTTCCCTGGCTTTGGAATCACAAGGTGACAGGTCTGGTCTGCAGCTGGGGGTGCTCCCCTGGCGAATCTCGTCTACCCCTAAATACAGGGGTCTGTGCTTACTGCTGTCCTGCCCCCCTCGCTGTTGCTGCCATGGACAGCACAGCTTGATCTCTCCTCCCCGGCTTCGCCCCTCCTACCTGTCCGGATGAGCACCACTTCTTTATAACTTCATATGTTGGACTTCCATTTATTTTCTGGAACTTCTGGTTATTTCTTGTTTTGTGGTAGTTGTATTCCTTCTTAGTTGTGGAGGGAGATGGAGTGTGTCAGTCTAGGCCTCCATCTTGGCTGGAAGTCTCCTGTGTTTGTTTGCTTCTGTGTCCCAGGGAGCGCTGTCACTCCTGTTATGTTTTAAAGGGTGGAACCTTAGGGATTCATCAGTAACGGGCGACCTATTTCGTCATGTTGTGGCATTGTCTGGATGAGTATTTCTTCTTTATATCTTTGTTTGCTGGACTTCCATGCACTTTGATTTTCTGGAACTTCTGGTTGTTTCTAGTTTTGAGGTAGTTGTATTTCTTCTTAGTTGTGGAGGGAGATGCAGCGTGTCTGTCTACGCCTCCATCTTAGTCGGAAGTCGGATCAGATTCTTTAATATTTCTTTCACAGTACGTCATCCTGTGAGTCTTCCCTGACCTGACATATTAACACAGCATTACTTAGCAACAGTGAAACACACTCACCATCCACTTCATCACTTCTCTTCTTTGTCCCAGGCAGTGTAATCCTTACCGCAGGTCCACAGATGAGCAAGACAGACAAGGATGCCACTTCTTGGAACTTACTTTTTTGTAGAGTAAACAAAACATTATCAAATGAGATAATAAATTGATTTCATGTGTTGACAATATTTAAAAGAAAATATATCATATTGGGCAAGAGTATGACATTGAAATAGGGGACAAATTAGATTGGGTGATCAGAGAATTCTCCTCAGAGGAGATGATATATTTGAACAGACAGCCAAACAATGAGAAAATGCCTGTTTAGAGATTACATTTTTTCCAATTCCAATGTTATCCAAACACTTGGTTTTTTCTTAAGACATTCAACTTGTAAATCAGCCTGTGTTTTCTGTGATTAGGCAAAATGTTTTGTACTGAATTCTAGGTAAGATTGGATTTAAATATTCTCTCCCCTAATTTTCTTTGTTAAATTGCCCTTTCTCCATGTTTTTCTTTTATTCTTTTAATTACAAGCTTTTCTTATGGTGATTTTAATTAGAGTCGGTGTCTAGGAGTTTATGGTCTCAAGCATTCATTTTGTGCCTCTTTGTTGAACTTCTACTATGTGCCTCAATTGTTATTATCTGACCTTGTTTTATTCATTGTCAGTGCAGCAGTCATGATGACCTGCCATTGCCTGCTCCTCTACCTATGTATGATTAATCTCTCTCCACTAAAAAGCTGGTTCCACAAAAACAGGACCCCCCTGTCTTGTTTGTTTGCTCATACCAGCACCTAGCCCAGTGCACTGCACAGAGTAGGACTCTTCAATAAATAGTTACAAAATGAACAAAGAGTCTTCAGTCACAAGTAAACAGGATTCATCCAACATTCCGGTGAAATAATCTGTTTTACATCAGTAAATTAAAAAAGAAATAATAATCACTTCACCAGAGCTTAAAACAATTCAACCATTTTAGGTTGAATTTAACTGCTATAAGAAGAGTAAATTGTGAAATGTTTAACACATTCTCCACTACTTCTTTTTCTAAATGATTCAGAATCATCTTTAAGTTGAAACCACTCTATTTTCTCTGACTGAGCAAGTTACCATAAAAGAACCATTAGAACTGACAGAGAACCTCTACTTACTTCTCTGCAGCTGCTTCCACCATTTAATCAATGCAAGGAACCTGCCAATCTTAGCATTGCTTGAACATAAGCTAGAAAAAGATGGATCAGCTAATCAAATGCTTTGTTAATTCAGGTTATGCTTAAATACTCTAAGATGCATACCACTTAAATGTAGCCTGTTGAGACCATGTGGAATGAAATAATAGAAACAGGACTTGAGAAATGACTGCATAAATGGGGTAAAAAGATTTGAGTATGAACTGAGTCGTCGGCAGCCGTCCGTCTCGAGAGACGATGGTGTAGCTTCTTAAGAGTCTATCTGCACCACCGAGAATGGCTGTGCAGTCCGACTCGGGAGTGACACGGTATCTGTCTCCTCCCGTGTTGAATCGACATCTTGCGATGAAGCTACAGAGCCTGGGCAGGGTGATATGGAGGGTCTGCTGTTGCCCATGCAGCAGACCCCCCCTCTCTTCGCAGCTGAAGGATCCAAGGGAAACACGGAGTCAATACAGCTTGGCTTCAGGTGCGCCGCAGGAGTTGCCGGTGTTGACTACAACGTCAAACCGCCTTAGGGACTCCGGCTCTGGATTTTCTGTCGGGGTTTACTCCCTTAGCCTTTCCCCTGAAGAGGTATGCCGCAAGGCAGCGGAGGTTTTTTGGAATCAGAGTTTTCCTTCTCTGATGTGCCCTGACTGGAAGATCGAACCAGCGACACTTAGCTCGCAGGCCGACGCTCAATCCACTGAGCCAAACCAGCCAGGGTCTAGTATGAACTGAGTAGAAGATAGAATATTCATCTTCTACTGTTGATTGCGAGTACACTTCTGTTTTGCCACAAAAGGCTCTGATGGTCCATGGCACCATAAAAGTAGGTGTTCATTCAAGGTAAGTAGTGCTTCCTAACAATCAGACTCCACAGCGCTGCTCACACTTGATCAGGCAGTGAACTTCTCATCAGTGGGGAGTCCTGGTCCATGCCAGGCAGGTACAAATATTGTGCAAGAAGTCAGAGGTTGTTTAGGTGGTTTCAATCCAACTCAGACAGCCAGTGACTACCTGAATTAGGCTCTCAGTCAATGCATCGGGGATTTAATCAACTTTACTTATGTTTCATATAGGGACAAAGACAAAGTAGTATACATAACAATACTAATTACATATGCATGTTAATAACCTTTATTATCCAAGTTAAAATTTGCTCTGTAGAGATAAAACAAACTAGCCCAGAGAGAAGTTACCTTCCCAATGTCACTTCCTCAGTGACCTCTTTAACAGTTCTTTCAATTCTTTTAGTTGTTGGGGACAAGCAGGAACAGAGGGACTCGGTCTAGAAAATAGCTCTCACTGTGCTGATGGGAATGTAAACAGGTACAGACACTATGGAAAACAGTATGGTTTGACTTTTACAAGTTAAGAATAGGACTACCATATGACCCAGGAAACCCTCTTCTGGGTATCTCTCTGAAAACTTTGAGAACATTTATTCTTCAAAATATATGTACTCCTATGTTCACTGCAGCACTACTCACGGTGGCCACGACATGGAGACAACCGGTGTCCTTTGGTAGGTGATTGGATAAAGGAGATGTGATACATGTATATACACAAGGCAGTACTACTCGGCCATAAAATAAGATGAAATACTGACATTTGCGACAACATGGATGGATCTTGAGAATATCATGCTAAGCAAAATAAGTCAGAAAGAAGTATAAAAACACCCTGATTTCATTCGTATGGGTATATAAAATTGAAAACAAGAAATGAACAAACGAGGCAAACAAACAAAAACCCATAGACACAGAGAGAAAGGGGCAAGTAGGAGGATAAAACGGGTGAAATATATGGTGATGAAGGACAAAGTCACCCCAATACATTTAATAAAACTTTAAAAGAAAAAGAAAGTAGCTTTTAAATTTAGATGTGCATTAGAATCACCTGGAGAATTAACCCAGAACACAGAAGCCCAGGCTCATTAAAATAGGGAAGGCCTGGGCCTCTGTACAAAAACTTGTACAAAACCAAGGAAGGAGGAAGCTGTGAGAGGAGGGGGAACCCCGCTGCCAGCTGAGATAGACTGTGATGTAGCTGGAAAGGTGATGGAGAAGATACAGTTGTACATCCTCCTCTGGAAGCTAGTGGTTCAAGAAAACTAGTCAGGCTAAGAAGAGTGAGGCTGCCATCTAGTGTCAACAACGAGTGATGACAGAGTACACAAGAGCTAATGGCTTTTTCTTCCCCTGTTCATTTCCCCAACTTGAAATGTAAAAATGACTTCATCATCATGTCTTAGTCGAGAACTTTCAGTTGACGTGACAAATGACAAGTCATAATAAGCAAGAAGGAAAAAGGAATGCATCGACCTGCGCAATACTAACGATGGGATGAAGTGAGGATTAGGTTCGCTGGAAGGAGGCGGTCAGATGGTATCAACGCCTTCTAGTTCTCCCCAAAACGTGCCTGCCACCCACCCCCCAATGCTTGGCTGCCCTTCTCCCTCTTTCTATTAGCACATGGAAATTTTCCACTTCTAGTGAAGGAGGGCTTCCCTCATGAATATGAGGTAGAATGCTTCAAACAGCTGTGTGTACATGTGTGCTGGCTATTTTGTTCACGTCTCTCAGTGAGATGAGTGGGACAGGGTCTGACCTTGCAGACAGACCTGAAACCTGCAATAAATTTAATCCAGAAGAGTGCGAGGCAAGCCCTATTGATAACAGAACTTAGACCCGAGCAAAATGAAAAATATCTTTAAAGCATCAGCACACAGGGATGAATATTGACCTTTTCTTATAATGTTTATTTGTAATAAAGGCCATATTTGGTTCTCCATTAGTTTGATTTTTCTTCCAATTCTGTTACAAAATTGGGTGCAAAAAGAAACACACAAGCAAACAAATTTGAGTGCAGCACGGAAAAGTATTTAGTATACAGTCTCAAAAGATGTAGACATTCCTAATGAAATGGTTTTCAGAATTCAGTCGTCGTCGGCAGCCGTCCGTCTCGAGAGACGATGGTGTAGCTTCTTAAGAGTCTATCTGCACCGCCGAAAATGGCTGTGCAGTCCGACTCGGGAGTGACACGGTATCTGTCTCCTCCCGTGTTGAATCGACATCTTGCGATGACGCTGGAGTGTCCTCTCCAGTGAAGCTGAAGCTACAGAGCCTGGGCAGGGTGATATGGAGGGTCTGCTGTTGCCCATGCAGCAGAACCCCCCTCTCTTCGCAGCTGAAGGGTCCAAGGGAAAGACGGAGTCAATACAGCTTGGCTTCAGGTGCGCCGCAGGAGTTGCCGGTGTTGACTACAACGTCAAACCGCCTTAGGGACTCCGGCTCCGGATTTTCTGTCGGGGTTTACTCCCTTAGCCTTTCCCCTGAAGAGGTATGCCGCAAGACAGCGGAGGTTTTTTGGAGTCAGAGTTTTCCTTCTCTGTTCAGAATTCAGTGGTGAAAAGAATATAAGCAGATGTAATACTGTTAACTATCAGAACATCTCCCGTGTTTTTCAAATTTAATACGAGGACCGTAGTCCCTAAAGAGAAGAGAAAAGAAGATTAGTGTCGCAGAAAGGTTAGCATCATTGCTTCACATTCTCTTATCTTTCGAATGACATCCTAAGACCTGCTCCCTTTGTACCCCTCTCTTCTCCATTCCTGCTTATCAGCACCACGGCCTGTGGATGCCTCCTCTGTGTCGTGATTATTCAAACAGTGTTCTGTCAAGTTTCTCAGCAGAGAACCTTCCTTCCCATAACCCGTTCTTATTTTGATACCTTTGTATTCAACAGAGCAATGCCAGTTTTTTCTACCAAGACATAAGAAAATAACCGTAGCAATAATGGGACGCGTAATAATTCACACATTTCACAGTTTCCGCTCAAATCTGCTCTAGGTTCATGAGTCCATAGACTATGTCCTCGTCTCCTGACTCTAATGTTTATGTTTTCCAGAAGTTAGCTTCCGCCGAACTTTCCATCCTTATGTATTACTGTCCTCTGAGTACGCAACATTCCTTTCAACAGAGTTTTTCTCTTTATTTCTCTAAGACATTGCACATTATATCAATTCCAAATGTTTTCTCAAGCAGTGGGCCCTGTGTAAATGGCCCCTTGTACTGTCTTTTGCAAGATTCTCTTTACGAAACCTTTAACCTTCTCCTTTCAGAGACTCCCCATCTTGACCACTTCAGCTCACCTTTAATATGTATCTACTCACTTAGATCAGGGGTTAAAATGCAGTTGCTTGTAGGAGCCAAGCCAGTGACATAAATGAGTGAAGTGGGCCACCTTTGCCACAATAGAGAAAGGTGGGTTTCTAGCTACCTGAATGCTTCAACCCCATTTGAATGGACGGCTACTATGAAGCACCCGTTGCTTAACTCTAACATGCAAGATCCTGGCTTACTATTAGTATGATGTTTGATTTTTCAAAATAAATTGGAAATCTGTATTTTCAGGTAAAGTCTGATTTTTAAAATACTGTCAACCAATTGAGAACTTCCTAAAATACTGTTTTGTCTGAGTGAACCACTGCCATTCTCTCTAACATATCGTCCTATGCATGTATTCTTTTTGCCAAGTGAACCACAAACTCCCGAACGGCCTGCTGTCTGTTTCATAAACTCCCCGTTTTCTTGCTAATATCAGAGCCCTACACTGAATAGGTCTGGAGGCCTGTAAGGATGTGACCATGATTCTGTATCAACTCTGACCAAGGCTTGCACTCTTCAGTTTCCTTTTCCCAAAGGATTTACACTGTTCATAAAAGGGTATCTCTCAGGACTGAGTCCAATTTGCCAGAATTTTTCTTGAAAACACTGCTAAAAGCAGAGACATAGGAATCGCTCCCCTCCTTCTATCACCCTCTCATCTTATTCCAAGTCATGGTACAAACTTGATCCATTCACATCGTTCAGTTCTCAGCCTTTTCCTTTAAAGGACATTTCAATCATCCTGAGGCTAGGACGTGATCTGAAGAGGAGCAATTGCCTTTATTGGACTAGCTTCTAAGCCTATTTCCATCAGTGCTCAGCAGTAGTCCTCGTGGGATGGTAACATGACGCTGAAAGCCCATGTGGATTCTTCTCAAAGGAAGATGTGCATGAAAGAGTTAGTTAACACGGCAGACCAGGATGCTCAAATTAGTTCCCAGAATATCATGCCTGATCAGAGTGTCTTTGTAATCCAGGTCACATGCCATGCCAGACAGTTCATGCTCAGATGAATGCCTGTCATCCTGAGCTATTGTGTATAAGTTCTACCTCTTTTGGGGTGGGGTGGGGTCAGTCATGCAGGTGCTGCATGCCTCCGTGACTGGCCCCCAACACATAGGCTGGGCACTAAGGCTTGGGTGAGCTTCCCAGGCTGTCAGAGGCTCCTCTCTATGGTCACACGCCATTGCTGGGCAAATTAAGCATAGCCTGTGTGAGTCCACTGGGAGAAGACCACTAGAAGCTTGTACCTGAGCTCTCCCAGATTCCATCTGGTGAGCTTTCTGCCCTTGTGGGTTTTAATCTCTATCCTTTCATTGTAATAAAGCATTATCATGCATATTACAGCTTTTCTGGGCTCTGTGAGTCCTCCTAGCAAATTATCACACCTGAAGGGGATCTTGGTCATGGGACAGTTGCTGACAAGACACAAAGCTGATTTGTAAAAACCATTTCAAATTGAATTAAAATAAATCACAAGGAACATTAATTTTTAAATCTAAGTGTACTATTGAATTTATTTGAAAGTCAACTATCAATTTTTACCACATAACTACTTTGTTACTCAAATGCATATTTATACCTGTACCTATGCCTTATCTGTGTCTGAGTCTATTTATAGCTACCAAACAATAATAGGTGTTGTTCATAGGTATGTCAGTGTGCATTGTTACAGATAATTTCAGTGATTTCTAAAAATTGGGTTTCTATTCATTGCGTGGATATAGACTATCTACTAAAATCTATTCACAATTCAATCAAAAATCACGTAAGATTTTCTTTCTTGTAATGAGTCAACTGTGAGTGTGCACTACATTTATAAAATGATCACTGTATATGTAGCCTGTCTGTAATCTGTTGTGAATAATAGGCTATTCTTTTTTGAAAATTCCATGCATTAGTAAACCTAGTTTCTTTGCTAAGAATATTTGAAATTTTCGTGAAGAAATATTAATGGCATTTTAACTTGAACTTACCACCGTGCAACACAAAAGTAACATTCATTCTTGTAAGTGATGCCAAGTGTAGAACAAACATATGCAGTTATATTAGGACAGAATGACTCATTCTCAAAATCTGGTGGGTAGAACATCTCACATGGGGGCTGAAAATATTATAAGATACCATATAAATAATGATTGATAGATCACCCCCCCATTTGTTCCTATCTTGACATTTCTGCCCTAAATAGAAATAACATCAAATATTACTAGTCAGTTGATCTTTTTCAAGGATTTTCTTGACTTTGGGCGTTAGTCAGGCAAGTCAGTTTCTGACTGAAGTGTCTGCACCTATCCCATTATTTCTTCAAGTTATGAGCATTATACTATCTCAGCCTAAGCCCTAAATGCAAAGTTTTCATTTAAACATTGTGTCCCAATGCCAGAAACTCATAAGGAGTATGTGAACTTGGAGGCGACAGGGTCTCACATGTGGTTGTTAAGGTGGAGTGTTTGCCAGAAACAGACCCAGAGAGCCAGACAACAGACTGGTGGTTGCCAGAGGGAAGGGAGATTTGGGGGCTGGGTGAAAAAGGTGAAGGTATTGAGAAGTACAGATTGGTGGTTACAAAACAGTCACGGGAGGTAAAGTACAGCATAGGAAATACAGTCAATTATATTGTAATCGCTACATGTATAGTGCCAGGTGGGTACTGGAAATTTTAGGGGGATCACGTTGTAAACTATATGGTTGTCTAATCACTATGCTATACACCTGAAACTAATGTAAAAGAATATTGAATGTCAACGGTAATTGAGTAATAAAATTTTGTAAAGAGTGAGGGCTTGTATTGTGACTGGGAATAAATCCTGTATATATCACTGTTTAACCTGGTGACCTTTAGCAAGTGACAGGTATTATTTAATGCTCAGAGGCATATTTTCCTCTTATCATGCTTGAGTTACCTGGGAGAAAATCTAAGTCTGGAGAGATTAAGATGCACATCCAACATCATATGGAAACCTTTTCATGCTACTTTACCACTAAGAAGTTTTAGGTCTTTCATGTCAAGTGAGTGGTCAGATTAGAATCAGAACTGAGAAATTTAAACTTACTGGAGGCCATCTAGAGGGGTCAAATGGTTTCAAGAATCCTGCAAATATAGTAAAGACACAGTAGGTTAAAAAAAGTTTTCTATGAAATGTGCTTTCACCCACTGAAGGTACTAACTGAATAAAGAAACATAAGCTAAATACTAATTTGCACCAAAGTATACAACAGAATTGGTAGGTGGTAACCAGTTTATTTATTTACTTATTCTTTCTTCCACTTTCACAGTCCTAACTTCATTTATAACTTTGCTGTGTTAATTAAGAGTAAGAATCGTTCAGGGTTGTACTGTCATAACTTGCCAACCATGTTACTTTTATTAAGTGACTCAGCTTTGGTTGGCTTTAGTTTCCTTTTCACTAAAATTGGGATAAGTATGTGCCTTTGAAAGTCTGTTGTAAAAATTACATATGACATAGTAAACAAGGTATTAAGCCTATTCCTACCAAGAGGCTGAACTAAAGATGACAGTGATTGATGAGGAAACTTGGGAGCTTCTTGGGTCTAGGGAAACAGAGGGATACAGGAACTAGTTTGGGTGAGGGGGTGCCTGTGTCGCCTGGGGGTAGAGGATGACCTGATGGCTGTGGGAGATGAAGGAGAAAAGACCTATTGTAGCTCCGCCCTTCCTTCTCTTTCCCCATCAGATGACATTTAAATTACCCAAGAATAGGTGTTTCAAGTGAGATTATTATGCTCAGTGAAATAAGTCAAACAGGAAAGGACAAGAGCCTATGGTTTCACTCACATGTGGGATATTAAACAAAAAGCAATAAAGAAACAAAAACGAAGTGAACAGGTATCTGTCTACAGCATGCTATGTTTTGGTAAGGAAGTGGGAGGAACAACAAGATGTACGTATGTAGGCTTGGTTGAGCAAAAAGAGACGCAGGAAAGAAAAGAGAGACTAAGGAGATCGGGTACATCCAGGATGACGGTGGGATCAGGGTACAGGAAAGGGGCATGGAGGCAGTGTCGCATGTCGGAATCTAAACTTTTGTTTTGCTTCCTTTTCCTTCTGTTCAAAATAATTTTGAATTGCCCTTTTGATTTTTCTTGACCTGTGTATTATAGAGAAGTGCGTTATTTAGTTTTCAGACAGTGCTCTTTCTAACAATAATGGCCAACTGATAGCAATTTGCACTATCAAGCCCAGCGGTCTAGGTTTCAATCAAACATTTTCCATCCAGTCATGTTATTCCTTTTCTCCCCTACAACTCAAAGAAAATCAGATGCCTCTCCCCTAAGACCTATACAGTCACCTACCTGAAGACACAGCGTGTTCCCCAGTGATGGACACCAGGAGAAACATGGTCACAAAGGGAAAGGCAGCCATTTGATCTCACGTAATGTCCTGATTGGGGAGACCTGTGAAAATGCTCAAGAGAGTCAATTCCTAATCCCTTGCCCAAGCAGCTTTCCAAACATGAGAGAACCCACTATCTGACGTGGCACCATTTCCATACACTTGGCCATGACTGTCTCACCCTGGCCTGCTCTCCAGGGATTCAGGCCCAAGAGGGCCCTTCTGCTCTAAAGAGGGAAAGGAAATTAGAATAACTTTTTCTTCTCTTTTTTTTTTCCTTCCAGCAGCCAGTGTAGTCATCGTCTGGGTTTGGATGAGGAATTAGGCTCAGGTGTCTCACCTCAGGCATGATACCTATAAATAGGTTCACACTGTTATGGTCAGGAACCGCCAGAGTGGGTCTGCCACAGGCTGGCCTGCAGTGTGTGGGTTATTGACTTTGCCCAGGAAAGATTTCACAACATGAGTCCAGGTGATTTTGATAGTATGCTTATTAGGCTGGGGACACGGAAATAAATGAAAGACTTAGGGTAGAAGAAGTAACAGGAGAGAGCCTAGGTGGGGCTCTGCTTTGGCCCCTAGAAATGTTATAGGCGAGGAGTGAGCCACGCTGGGGCTGTTAGCTCATCCAGAAGTCTGAGAAAAAGGAGGGCTCTGGACACAGGATTAGAGGGTAAGCCTGGGTTGCACTGCCACTGCTCTCCTGGCTGCAAGTCTTCTGGGGGTCCTTAGAGTTCAGGAGGAAATTAAAGGTTTCTACCTGAATGGACAAGGGTGTCCTCTCAAGTGAGCACATCACAAAGTCTTTGTCCTGAGGGCTTTTTATCTTCTTTCTGAGGGTGAGAATCTTAGGGGAGGGTTTCAGCAGGATACTTTCCAGGTGCATTTTTAATATTCTAATGTGCCAAAATGAGTGTTTAGTGGGGTTTTGGGAATATTCTTTGGTCTGCTATAGTGTTTTCTTTTATCTTGGGTCTGTCTGGCTTTTAATGGGGGTTTTTGTTCTCTGTTCCTCTGACTTCATCTGTTCAGGTTTAGCTGGCACAAATGGCATTAACTGGGTCTCTGTTCTCCATCTCCCAGACCAGAAAGATTTAAGCTTTGGTTAGGGAGGAGGGGTATAAACCATTCACTCTCAAGTGTCCTTGATCAGGGGAGATAAAAGTTCTTACAGTTCACCAGCTGTCTGTAAGTTGTTCCAACTGTTTGGTCTTGTTTAGTTTTCTTGTCTCATTTTCCCCATTACACCTGTCCAGGAACTTTCATAGCTATTTACTATCTTGCCTCAACCCTCCACAGATCATCTCAACTGGGATAGTCATATTAGTGATATGGGCTCTATAAATTTATAGGAATTCCAAGATCACAGGTGAACTCAGGTCTGTCCTGCATAATCAGGAAAATGTCACCTTCTAATGTAAATCATTTGATTCCCTGGATGGACCAGTTTCTCCCTCACTGTAGTCCTTTTTTTCCTAGTGATGTTTCTTCTTCCAGACCAGTTACATTTGTTCATATACACAAAGTGGATTGAAAATGAAATTGTTGGTTATGGGTCATCAAAATTATGTAGACCTTCTCTGAGGCAAGAATCAGGATATATATCTATAGCTAGATCTAAATACAGTTTTTATAATTTATAGAGTGTTATATACATATATGTGTGTGTATATGTATTTGTGTGTGTGTGTGTATGAGTTCAGATTCTGGTTCCAACATCTCTTGGAAATGTGAACCTGAGAAAACAGGATATTGAGAGAATCAGGTGATATTAACATAAGGAAAGAGTGTAACTATATTGAATCATCCATTTTTTTAGCCAAGCTCTTCTTTTGTAAGGATGTAAATATTGGGGCCAAGAGGAAAGATAATTTCCAAGTCATGTTATCAGCGTCCTCATGCCCTACTCAGTCCATTCCATCGCTTCCCCAAAACACAGCTGGTCGGCACACAGAAATGAGGAAGAACAATGTTAGCTGCAGAGTTTTCCCTACTTTCAAGTGCAGAGGAACAAAATGGAGGGTGTGAGAGGAACACAAACATACAGTGAAATCTACTGACAGAGAGGAGAGCCAAAGAGATCCTGGCACAGACTTGGCCTAAGGAGAGAGGTGATGAGATGTTACCTGAGTAAGGTTGCTGCAAAGTGTCAGCCTGCTGTGTTCCCTCTGAGATCACAACTGGCCTTGAGCAGAGTTGCTGTGGCAGGAGCGTCTAATGGCTGTTTCCTGCCTCTATCTATCCCCTCTCCAGAACCACCTCCTCTGATGTTTTATGCTCCAGCCAGCAGGAACAGACCTGGATGTTCTGTACTTGTGGTATCTCATTGTGGATGATGAGAACCAAAAGGACTTGTGTCCAGATATTTATCTGGTGACATTTGCAAATCAGATTGATTACCTGCCACATCCAGATCATGTGGGGAACTTTCCTGCTGAATTCAATACTGGTTCCAACCTTTGCCATCTACTCTCTTTCCTGAGGTCACTGGGCCCATCCTGCTTTTCAGGTTTAACAGTTTTACCTTCCTAGGACGTGATTTCTGACTCACCCTGGGAGCTCCAGCACTGCACCAATATTCTTTGCAATACTCAAGCCTCCTTATACAGGTGAAACTGCAAAAAAGTACAGTAACAATGGCAAAAAGATCTGACTGTTGCTTATAACATTAAATATATACTTACTATATATGACTCAACAATCCCACTTCTAGTTATTTACCCTAGAAAAATACCCTATGTTTACACAAAAATATGTACACAAATATATAGAGCGGCATTATTTGTAACCACCAAAAGTTAGAAACAACCTGTTTTCCTTCAATGGATGAATTAACAATTCAAGCTGTTATATATCCATACAATTGAATGACATTCAGAAATAAAAAGAAATCAACTTCTAATCCACTCAAAAACATGAATGACTCTTAAACACATTATGTAAATAAAATTAGCCAGGCTTAAAAAGTTAAATACTGTGTGCTCCCATTTATATGAAATCCTGGAAATAGCACTATTTCAGAGATCAGTAGTTGCTCAAGATTAGGGATGGAGGTTGGATTTGACTACAAAGTCACAGCACGTAATTTCTTGGAGTGATGGAACTGTTTTGTATTTGTGTTGGTGAATTTGTCAAATTCATAGAACTACATACCAAAAAGGGAAAAAAGTAAATTTTAGTCTATGTAAAATTTAAAAAGTCAATTTCTAAAGTCTGGTTTATAATATTGGTTCTATCTTGCCAAGTGATCTCAGAGAAGCTATGTCACCTGTGAGATCCAATTTCCTTAGATGAAATATGAGGGTATTGGTCTAAGTTCTTTTCGAAGTTTAGCTGTCTGTGATCGATATTACCCCATGCAAATGCCTCTCTATTTTCTAATTTTAGCATGCATTCTACAAAAGGACGTCATTCAGCAGTTAGTTTGTGGTGTTTTGTCTTCAGCAATTATTCTGAAGAGCTCAATGAAGCAATGTCATCATCATCACCTTTAGCTGTCTGCACTGCCTGAATTCACCAGATAACTCAGTATTTCCAGACTGTGAGATTCACCAAAGAACACAAAGGATTATACAATTGCAAATTATTATTTCTGCCCTATAGCAAAGTTTCCAAAGAGAAATAAAACACTTGGGGAAAAAACTAAAGTAAGATTTTCTCAGGGGAGAATATAGAATCTCTGGATTTGAGCACCACTGAGTGTATATTAACTCAGACTCCTAATTCACACCTTATCATGCGCACTGTGGATAAAACACAGGATGTGTCTGTCGTTGTGAGGTAATTTCTTGCAATACTGTTATTTTTTAATTACACAAACTTATGAAATAGAGTTCAATAGGTAATAAGAGCTCTCCTTCCAGAAAACCACAACCTTCTAGTCAAAAAACAATGTACCTAGGTTCCTGACAGCTATAGAGGGCTAAGAGAAGGGGGCAAATACTTTGACAAGGTAGCATCATAGTAATTCCAGTTCTAAGTATCTACCCTAATATGAACCACATGCAGAAGAATTCCCTGTAGCATTACATGTAATAGTAAAAAATGATAATCTAAATGTCTACCATCAAGGGATTGGATAAGTAAAGTGTGATATAATCATGTAAAATAATACTAAAAGCAAATAAATTGAAGCCGCAAACATCAAAATTGATAATCCCTTAAAAATGTTGAGTGATAAAAATCATAGTATAAAAAAAATTTTTTTTAAAAACACACTAGTTTTATATATCATCACAGATATATACAAGGTAGGGCAAAAGTAGGTTTACAGTTGTGAGTATGCAAAACACAGAATTTATTCCTGTATTATTTGCATCATATTTTATACAAACAACTGTAAACCCACTTTTGCCCCACTCTGTTCATATACATAGGTGAGGTATATATTAGAATTGTTTTCAAGGGTACATACTCAATTCAAACAAAGGTTGACTTTCCAGAGAAGAGGAGATTGGGTTTCAGACAAATTGTAACAGTGATTTAAGTAATCATACTAATCAGGTGGTAATTATAGAATGGCTGTACTAACTGACTCATAGAACATTCCGGGATGAAAAGTTTCCTTGTAAGTATTTTAGAGACAGCAGTGGCAGCTCCTGCTTAAGCAAGGAATGACCCTGATGACAAGACACTGGGCAAGCCTCAGTGACTCATACCAGAACCAGCAGAATGTCCTGTTCCCAGATATCAGCAGTAAAACTGCACATGGAGCCATCAAACTACAGGATGATGCGCGCAGGAGATAAAACTGAGACACTCAAGAGCAGAGCTGAGACTGCGCATGGCCAGAAATTCCTTAGCTCCCCTCTCCCCATGGTTTTCCTATATAAACTAGCCAGGATGCCTGATGTAATGGGTCATTTTTTACTCTTTTCCATTTTTTGCGTTTTACCTCAGTGGCAGGTTATTTTTTTTGCTCACATATCCTAGCAACCTTGAGGCCCCCCTTTGCTAGCTGACCCTAGCTGTAGCCAAGGACATGAGAATAGTTCTGCGCCAAGTGTTTATCAGCTGAAGCTCCTTCTAAATTAGAAAGTATGTGTATATGTAGTTTCTCACGCCTGTGTAGTTTTTTTTGTTGTTGTTATCTGGCTACCCCAAGGACATGAGTATAGTTCTTTTGCCTTTAAAAACCTTTTAGTCTGTAAGGCGGGGCGGCTCTCCCATCTTCTGCTTCTGAAAGTGGGAAGACCCGTCCCTGGCCAGGTAAATAAACGCCATAAATTTATTTCTAAACTGCGTCGTGTCCTCTTTGCTTGCTAATGCTCCATAACACCTGGGATGCTAAGATAGGCTTTGAGATGAGGGTCTCTCATCTTCCAGGCGGCCTGCGCCTGAATAAACCACTTTCCTTTACATCAGCACATTCCTCTTGAATATTGGCTTTCAAAGCGGCAGGCAGCCGGACCTGCATTCGGTTACAAAAAGAGCTCTCAGAGGAAAATGTATTCATGTATTATCTGTGTAATAAAACATCACTTTTAAACAAAGATTTCAATGAAGAGTATCAGAGAGACCTATTTCACAAGGAAATTTTCCCACAGTCACATAGAAAGGCCTTAAAGACATGTCACCTGGAATAACAAGGCCAGAGGCTGGAATCAGAATTGCTAGGAAGGCTCTCGTCATGGCCCATACTATTTTAAATATTAATCTGTCGGCTACGCTTTAGAAACTAGGAGTACATGCTCTCTTCTTCTTAAGCAACCACACCATACTGAAATGACCTCTAACATTAAATTTTCAAGTCTTTTGAGCAAATCATTATTTAATTTCATTTTCGCCACCCCCTTACTCCAAGCTCACACCCTCTACCACCCAAAGGCCCCAAACCATGGAATGACACATATTTACTTTCACATTTAGAGAGAATTAAAACTAATTTTGTTGGAGAATCCTGTGATACCCATTGGAATAATGAGAAAGACCCTGTGGTGTCACAGAAGCAGAATTAGAAAAGCATCAGCTTGTATCATTGCCTTAGGGATCTGTTTCCTGTAAAAATCCAGTTCCAGAGAGATCAGGAGAAAGGGGAGAAATCTTGGAAAGGCTGCAAATAGGATAAGGCAGAGTCACAAAGTGAATCATTCCAGTGCATCAGGAGCTTTGCCTTCCCCTCTCTGTCCAGGCCACATGGCACGCTGGTTACCAGATTGCAATGAGTCCACTCTGCTCAGATCCAGCTTGCAGAATTAAGTGCAGATGGAAGAGGAGTGACTGGGAGGTGGGGACATTTCCCTCTTCCATTGTCCAGACCTGGTCCCTGACCGACTATGTGATGACAATGCAATGGGCCTGGAGCACTGCTTTCCTCTCTGCTGCTAATACCCTTCATGGAGATGAATTAGGTTTCCCAATTTTAATTTTAGCATCTACACTTTGACAATTTGCATTTAAGTGTGTCATCAGAGAATTTGCAGAAATCTGTCATAAGAAAACCAAATTACATTTTAATATGCTCTGAAAGAATTTCAAAATATCTTTTTTTTTAGTGTAACTACAACTTACCAGAGGAATGGTCACTGTTAAATAAATTATAATTTTCTGGGTGAAGTTTAAACAGAGCTGGCTTTCAGAGGCACTTTGGTTGGTTGAATTTGATTTAAAGTTTCTAGTAAAACCAAAGTCTGAAAGAAAAAGGAAACCTTCAGATCCAGGAGGCCCTACAGGTACAATTAATACTACCACCAGTAGAGAAACACAAGCAGAAAGTGAGAACCCAAGGGTTGGTTAGTTATAAGAAATGAAGATCCTCTGCAGGAGAAAACAGGAAGGTAGAACTTTCTTGGTTGTTCCTTGTTCTTCTCTGCTGAAGTTTGAAGGCTAAATTCAGAGACAGGTCAAATCTCCACAGTGTAGAATAAATGTTTCTGCCTACCCCTTCCATTTAATATTTTTACAAGAGTAATCAGGACTTCAAATGGATACATCAATTTCTGTGGATTTGGGATCAATACTAATGAGGTCATGACTTTACCTTCAGAATGATAAAAGAGGCTTCTAGCTAAGGTAGAGGCATAAGCAGACATGCTGAATCTCCCTCGCAGCTAAGAAGGAATTTACAAGTACTTCAAAACTGAAAAACAAAGCAAAACAAAACAAAAAACAGAAGATCCAGAAAATCAAACTACATAAAAGCTGAACAAAGAAATATTCAGCCAGAACGGTAGGAGGGGCAGAGCTGGGATGGAGAGATGGAGGTGTGAAACTGCACAGCTGCAGGGGCAGAGCTTGGCAGCAGCAGTGGGGCTGGAAGCAGTGTCAGTGGCACAGAGACAGTAGCTGCGGCCAAAAGCAAAGTCATACATTTTAAACCTGGGAAATAATTCCAGCCTCAGACCAGACGGATCCCAGACCCAAACCAGACCACACTGCACGTGGTTCCAGGACCAGGGAAAACAGACCCATATTGCTTCTGACTGTGAAAGCCAGTGGGGGTTGGGGTGGAGGAAGAAACTGCCGGTCCCTCATAGGAGGCAGCTGGCTTAGTACAAGGAGGTGGAGAAGTACCTGGAAAAGCAGTGGCAACCAGCACTGCTTCCTCTCAGGCCCCCTCCCACATACAGTACCACAGCATGGTGAAACGGGGTCACCAGGATTAACGAATACCTATGGTTCCACCCCTTATAACACGTGCACCAGCTCTACCTAAATCACAGAAGCAAACACAGAAATATGTCAAGATGAGGCAGCAGAAGAGTATGGGCTAAAAGGGGATTCAGATTAAGGTTCCAGTGGGAGAACTAAGTAACGAGGAAATAGCAAACCTAACAGATGAGGAGATAGTGAACCTAACAGATGTGCAGTTTAAAACACTAATGATAAAGATGCTCACAGATTTGACAGAAAATGTTAAGCAGGACCGGGAAGAAATGAAGGCTAAACTAAGTGAAATGAAAGAAAATTCACATGAAACTAGTGGTGAAGGAAATGAAACCAGGGTTCAAATCAACAAACTGGAACATACAGAAGAAATAAACAGTCAACAAGTACAGAAGGAGAAAAAGAGAACTGAAAAAAATGAGGAGAGGCTTACAAACCTCTGGAATAACTTTAAATGTGCCAACATCTGAATCATAGGGGTGCCAGAAGGAGAAAAGGAAGAGCAAGGAATTGAAAAATTATGTGAAAAATAATGAAGGGAAAATTCCCTAATTTGTGGAAGCAAATAGACATAAAGGTCCAAGAAGCACAGAAAATCCCAAAGAAACTAGACCCAGGGAGGACCACACCAAGACATAGCATAATTAAAATGCTAAAGATTAAGGATAGAGAGAGAATTTTAAAAGCAGCAAGAGAGAAGAAAGTAACCTACAAAGGGGTACCAATTAGACTTTCAACTGATTTCTCAAAAGAAACTTTGCAGGCAAGAAGGGACTGAAAGAAATATTCAAAGTGATGAAAAGCAAGGACCTACAACCAGCAAAGCTATCATTTAGAATGGAAGGGCAGATAAAGTGCTTCCCAGACAAGGTAAAGCTAAAGGAGTACATCATCACCAATCCATTATTATATGAAATGTTAAAGGGACTTATTTAAGAAAAAGATAAAAACTATGAACATTAAAATTATAACAAAATCACAACTATCAACAACAGAATCTAAAAAAATAAAAGCAAAAACAAAAGCAGACAACCAGAGTGGAAATAGAATCATAGGTATGGAAAGCAGGTGGACGGGAGTCAGCTGGGAGGGGGAAGAGGGGAGGAGGAGGAAAATGGTGCGGGCACTAAGAAGCATAATAGGAAGGTGCAGAATAGATGGGGATGTTAAGAATAGTATAGGAAAGGGTAAGGTCAAGGAACTTTTATGCATGAACCATGGACACGAACTAAGGGGGGTAGGACTGATGGAGGGGTGGTGGAGCTGGGTGGAGAGGAGCAAAAGGAAAAGAAATTGTGACAACTGTAACAGCATAATCAATAAAACATACAAAAAAATTTTTTTTAATTTTTAAGTGAAAAAAAGATGAGTGGATTAAACAATTATGGGATATTTTCACAATGGAACACTACTCTGCCATAAAAAAGAAGGAAATGTTACCTTCTGCAACAGCATGGATAGACCTAGAGAACATTATGCTAGTTAAAATAAGCCAGTCATACTAAGACAAATACCACATAATTTCACTCATATGTGGAATCTAATGAACAAACTTAACTAACAAGCAAATAGAGACAGACTCAGAGATAGAGAGCAGGATGACAGCTATAGGGGGTGGTTAGGGGGTGGAGGGATCAAGCAGAAAGGAAAAAGGACAACAGGGTGGTGATTATGGAGGAGAGGGGATAAGGGGGATAAATGATAATGGAAAAATACAATTAAAAAATAATAAAAGATACACGTCTCCTTCTCTCTGCCTCCTCATCCTCAGTGACTGCGTTACCATGCCATAGTCTGGCATTTCAAGCCTTCTTGAATCTCTCTGTGGTAGGCAGTCAGACAGTCATGAGCAGAACAAGGACAACGGGCTAGGCACATAAGGTCACCAGGATGGAAAGCCCAGTTACCTAGCAATGGGTAAAACTGGGAAAACAAGGACGTTGCCCTCAGGGTAACCTTTTCTGCCCTTGTATATCACTGGCCATGTCCTTTAACCCCCATGAACTTTCATATCACTATCATGGTGTTCGGAAGCTCTCCTGACATTTCCTGTGGCTGGTCATACGATTCGGAGCCTTCGCTGACCTCTTTTACTCAGCAAGTCGTTAGGAACAAGAGGTCAAAGAGTGGCCTCCTCTGACTCCCATGTGGGTCCTTTCATTAACGCTCCCTTAAGCATTAACATCTAGGCCTCCGTTGTGTTTCAGCTCCAGACCCAGAAAGCAGCAAAACCAGACAAGTGATGCCATGGCTGACATCAGGACCAGACGCATTAACAAATGACCACCCCACCCTGGGGCCCACCAATCAGTAGAGACCAGGACCCTGAAAGAACACACCTGGAAAGCTGATGAATATTCCATCGAGATCCTCCCATGAGATCTCCCCTGAAATCCTCATCTTTGGAGAGCAGATAAAAGCATTCAAAATGAAGAACCCCATCTGGCTTTCTCTATGGAGCACACCTGTGCCTTTACCCACCCCCTTCTCCTGGCCTCTCTTTCTCCTAAGCTCCAAGGGCTCTTCTTTTGCCTCTGTAACTTGTTTCCTGAGCCCATTTCTTCTACGGCTCAGTTCTTCTATCTGACCTGTATGACTTTCTAAACAAACTTTTCCTTATAATTCGAGTCTTGACTCTGATTTCTTTCTTAGCCAGAACTCAAATACTAATGTTGCTGAACCAAGACCTGGTCTAACTCCACCTGGTGCTGTTTCACTGACAACACCACCAATAATGCCACACACTTTGAGTTCTAGTAAGGGAAGAAAAGGGGAAGAAAGTGGAGAAAGAAAAGGAAAAGAGGAATAAAGAAAAGAAGAAAAAGAATTTGAATGAGGAGGTAGAGGACCAGGAGAAAGGAAAAAGAAGAAGGAGGAAAAAAAATCAGAAATTCTATTTCTTGAAATATCTTTTAACCTTTCTTCTTCAAATGCCTATGCAGCTTTCAATAACTAATGTCTCTCTCTTAGTGAAGGAAGTTTCATTTAGAAGCCTCCAGATAAGTTTATTTTGCAAATAGTGCTTCTGCATTGTTAACAAGACAACCAACACAAAATAGAGTCACTTATGCTAAGCCCCACATCACCAAATGGAGACTTAATTACAGTTTCAGCCATCAGAAGTGAAATCTTACACCACTCTATCAAGACATGCCTGATCAGCACTAGTGAGGTAACTTGCCTGATAGACCTCTGCCATCTTCTTTAGGACAAGAACCTTGCAAAACCAACCTGCTTTTTGTCTAGTATAACTTCCTTGTTCTCACTGCCTATAAAGAAAGGACTTTTTGCACGGCTCCTCAGAGCTCCTTTCTATCTGCTAGATTGGCTGCTCCCTGATTCAAATTGATTTTAGCTCAAATAAACTCTAAAACATTTGAGTGGACACAGTGGTCTATTACTGTAGGTTTGTTTAGTGTCTCTAATGAAAGAGTGCCCTCTACTTCTACAGAGCAAAATGAGGTTACTTTTTTCAGGGGATGTGCATGTGAGTGTGTGTGTTGCGTTTTTTTAATGCTATTTGGTTCTCTTTTGTATTGCATTATTGTAAAGGTGCCCCACTTGCTTCCTTTTACTTTCACTACCCTGTTTCTAAACAATTCCTGTCTCTACCCGACTCTCCCTATTTTTTACTCTCTTATTTACTGAAAAGTGATGCCTTTCTGAGACTTCTATCTTGAGTCTTACTTTTAGTTTCCTTTCCTGTAAACAATTCCTTGCCTATCAGGTTTTTCTACAGTTTTCTGTTGTTGGCTTTTTTTTTTTTTTTCCCACAAGAATGATGGGCTTTCTCAGTTCCCTTCCTCTGTCTTTGAATTTTTTTGTATATTTTCTTTTTTCTTCTATGGCTTCCTTCCACCCTCTTGCTACTCCTTGCTATCAATATTCCATTAATTGATTTATCACATTTATCTATCCATTCATCAATTGATGAACATTTGGGTTGTTCACACTTTTTGACTATTATGAACTTCCTTAAGAACCCCAATGTATTCTAATTAGGACATTTATTTATAAATCCATACCTATACACACTATAGCAAAACTGTAAATCAGTGAATACAGAGATGTGGTTTTAAGAGTAGCCAGAAAGAAAGATTATCTACAAAGGAAGACAATGTCAGTCTTAACATAAATCCAAACTTCCTAAATAAAATCTTGGTATGCAAAGCATAGCAGTGTATAGAAATATTCCCAAATTATGACAAACATTTCTTTACAAGCCATCTATGATTGATTCTCAGTAGATATATAATTATTCATCATTACTATGTTAAAGATTATTAAAATATATCATTTCAATAAACAATTATAAAAGCTTTCAATGAAAATAATCTATACTTACTAAAATATTTTGAGAAAACCAGAATAGGTTATAAAGATTATACATACACATTTCAACAGTATCCAAAGTTAAGTAATACACAATTTTATGATTAATTATATACCCAAAACTGTGAAGAAAAGCAGGTGAATAATGAATAGAAAATTTAGTTGAATGATTACCTCTCAGGTAGAAGGGAGTGGAATTTGAGGGAAGCA
The DNA here is from genome assembly GCF_987537825.1 of Furipterus horrens. Taxonomy (NCBI): domain Eukaryota; kingdom Metazoa; phylum Chordata; class Mammalia; order Chiroptera; family Furipteridae; genus Furipterus; species Furipterus horrens. The sequence continues at coordinate 67,162,866 of NW_028327180.1, read as the reverse complement.
CCTGATAGGGAGGGAAGGCTAAGTTAAGAAGAATGTTTTATACTTAAATTTGGTTTCTGCTTACAGGGATGTTTATTTTGTTAGGGGCCGGTGATAAAATCATATAAATTATTTATCATATTTTTAATGTGCAGCACTACATAATAACATATTAAGATCATATAGGCAGATCTGTACTCTGATTATTTCTGTGTGGTCTGCATTTTACAGAATGAATGTGACAACTATCCAGGGCTTGGTTGCCCTAAGAACTATAGGCCTATCTGTGCACCCAATGGTAGACCCTATGGTAATTGCTGTATGTTTTTCAAGGCAAATAGGTAAGAGCACAATAGTAAATACTTACTCGTTTTACTCACTAATACGGTGTCAGCATACTAGGAACTAGTGTTTTACTCTTAATCTGGCGACCAGGTACAGTAAGTACTCACTTAATGTCCTCCATAGATTCTGTGACTTGAAGTGAAATGATATATAACAAAACCAATTAACTATAGGTTAATTGATATAAACAAGAATTAAGTTCCCGCAACATCTCATCAATGTTAAAACAACATTGAACCAAACAACGTTATTTGAGGACTTGCTGTACACAGTAATACTATACACAGTATTTCTATTAAAGCTTGAGGCTATGAACCAGAACAAGACCTTTACCAGAATGTGACCATACTGTCACCTTGATCTTGAACTTCCCAGCCTTCCCAACTGTTAAATTCCTAATGTTATAAGCTACCCAGTCTATGGGATGTTGTTATAGCTTCCCAAATGAACTAAGACAAGTGGTGGGAATGTAAAATGGTACACCTGTGGAAAACAGTATGAAGGTTCCTCAAAAAATTAAAAATTAAAAATAGAACTACCAGTGATCTAGCACTTCTGCTCCTAAGTATATATCCAAAAGACTGAAATCAGGATCTTAAAGCAATATCTGTACTCCAACGTATATTGCAGCACTATTCACAATAATCAAAATATGGAAACAAGCCAAATGTCCATCAGCAGAAATATAGATAAAAAAATATGATATGTACACAACAATGGAATCTTAGTCAACCTTAAAAATGAAGGAAATGCAAAAAAAAAAAATGAAGGACATGCTTTTATTTGCGATAACACGTTACTGGAAAACGTTAGGCTAAGTGAAGTAAGTCACTCACAGAAGGCCAAATGCTGCATGATTCCAACTTACATGAGGTATCTAATGTAAGCAGAGGTTGCCAGGGGATTGGAGGAGGCAGATGAGGGAAGTTGTGGCCCAATAGGTATAAACTTATAGGTGAAAAAGTTCTAGATAGCTCCATATAACCTAGTGCTATGGTTAATAATATGGTGTTGTGCACTTAACTCATTGAGAAGAATATAAACCCAGAAGTGGGATTCTGCATCGTAGGACAGCGCTCTTCCCGATCTTTGGAGGCGCCCCCACGCTGCTTTCCACAGTGGTGGTGCTAATTCACACTCCCACCAGCAGTGCACAGGGGTTCCTTTTCCTTCACAGCCTCGCCAGTGCTTGTCATCTCTCGTCGTTTTGATAACAGCCATGCTAACAGATGTGATGCAATATCTCATTATGGTTATTTTTCATGTTCCCAAAAATAGTGGGATGTTTAGTTTTAGTGGCAAAGATTTTTAGCAGCTTTAACAATGACTTTAATCATTGTATTTACCACATTTTTTATCCTCTCATTAAATTGGCATGGAACAGTACTGGACTCAAAGGTTTTTTTCTTAGCTTTCTTTATCAAAAAAAAAAAAAGGCAGATTAGATGAGGGTAACAAATGTAAGAATAGCACACAATCCAAGTGCAGACTGTTTTAATATTATCCCTAAGAGTTATGACAAACCTATGAGACATATTATTATTCTCACACTTAAAACTGGAAAATTGTGGATTAGAAAGTCTGAATATAGCATCAAGTTTATTCCGTAGTAAATGGGATTTGAACTCAGGATTCTCATCGGCTTTTGCCACTGAGACCACAAAGCAGATAAGTTAAAATAGTTATGATTAACTCTTCCTACTTCAAACTCTGCAGGATCTCGCACTTAACTCTGAAGTAAAGATCTGTTCTCTGAGTATAAATAAATCAGAAGTCGTTGTGAAAATTAAACATGACAGTTTTATTCAAGAGTCTTAGGATTTGCAAATCATAAACAATACTAGGTAAGACTCAGAGAATTTCAAAGGAAAACACAAAGTTGAGAGTTCTTATAGTAAAAGGTACATTCTTGAGAAGAATCAGTCCTTCATTCTTAGCCTCTGGATTGGTTCAAAACAGTAATTTTCCAGATGTCTGGTGTCCTGCATAATGGATGTCAGGTGGTCTGAACACATAAACATTCTTTCCTAAGGTCGTCAGAGGGTTATCTTTGAGAATTTATCTATCTCTGGATATTGATGCACGACTGAAAAGCTCAAAAGTTTAAGTTCTCAGACTAGTTAAAATCTATTCCTCAGGCTTCAGCCCATTCGGTGTGAACTACTTTTGTCAGCTTGACCATGATGATTTCATTTTAAGTCAGCTCAGCTCTACCAACTTCATCTTGTTTTCTCTACTTATTCCTCAGATCAAATTATTCAACATATAATTTAGGGGACTGTTCCCTGTGGTTTCAATATCACTCCTGAACCTTTTCCTCTCCTCATCTTAATATTTGCATTCTGTCCTCTCGCCCAGACTCCCCAGCTGGCTGCCCGACATTCATCTGGGAGCTTTTGGGACATTCCTAGTGATGAATCTGTACTATAGTTTTACAAGGTGTTCCCAGGGGGAGACTGGTTAAAAGAAATGAGATAACTCACTACACTAGTACTTAAAGCTTTATGAGAATCTCCATTTATCTCAAAGTAAAAAGTTTAATAGATATCCTATCTCCAATTGAACCTAATGGGCTTTTAGTGTTGCAATATTCTAAAGGCCTCAGTATGTAACTAATTACAGTCTCCAAAAGTTATTCTTCTCTTTCTTGCTTTGATTCTGCTTTCTTTCCAACTCAGTAGCTTGAAAAGCCTTCCCATCTCTTCTCTATTTGGGGGTTTTGGAGCACTGTTTATTACGTTATCCCCATTCCATACTTCTGAGCACATCAGATAAAACTGTCCCAAACCTCCTGCTGAGGCAAGAGCTATTAAGAATTATCTGTGCTTCATCTCTCACAAGCTACTTTACAGGCTGCAGGTGGAACACAGAATACCACCTGTATCTTCTGTTATCAGGAGCCATCTATTCTAACCCCCAGCAAGCAGGCAGATAAAGGAGACTCCTCAGCTGGTGGAAGTGGTTGAGGGGAAAGGGAAACAGAACGGTCACAGTCTCCTGAGCTGTAGGCCTCGTCTCCACTGCCCTCTGTCTCAGGTAGGTCAGGCGGGAAGTTACGCGGGTGTGCAGCGCTGCTCTGAGGATGGCTCCAGCTCAGTCCTTCCTGAAACGCTTCTATATTCCAAGGAAAAAGGGAGACTCCCTTGTGCCCATGTCCTCAAATGGAGTCAGGCTTCTGTGGGCTGATCCAAGGCAGGAATGAACAGCTCCTTCTTCAGTGTGCTGAGAAAGTGTCCTCTCCAGTCTCTACGAGGCCTTCTGTTCACTTGTCTTCCGGATCCTGTGGGTTTGGGGGAAGAAAACAGGAAAAGTCCAATGTCATTAGGAATCTCCGGGAATGGAGCAGGTCCTTCCCTTGTAAGAAACTTTCATTCTGAAATAGGCTATTTGTCTCTGTGTCATTTGTTATAAACATTCCTTTTGGGTTCCTTCCACAGACTTGATAAAATGCCTTTCTTCTCATCATGGATCAAAGTTATTTTCATCATTGCCTTGGTATTTCCTCTTTATTCTGGTGAGTACATTTTTCAGTTCTAGATCAAAGAATTCATACATCGTAGAAAATGCAGGAGACAGCTACTATTATCTAGAAATGGAGCAGCTTTTTTGATTGGGCTGCAATGTTTAAACTGGCAAAAGGAGAAGGGGCATGTTGCAAATACCTGTTTAAATTTTGCATTAGTAGGTTGCTATTTCTCATGTCCCACCTTAGAGAGATGGAGACAGAGAGGTGGGTCAGAACGAGCAGTAGAACTTAGCTTTTTTTCACTTATGACTGAAGATATTTACCTATTTTTTTTCTTTGTAAGTCAGATTCCATGGTTGCTAAATGTAGAATGTAGGAAGTAATGATGTCTTCTAGATCTGATATTCCTTAATAATCTGATTGGCGGTTTGCCAGTTCAGAGTCCGCTAAAGTCAAAGCTTTGTGTGAGGTGAGAATTCACTGATCCCTCTCCTGACAATTTATCTTCTTTTAAGCAAAGGAGACTGATGAGTTTCGGAGTAAAGTAGCTGTGAGGTGTTGAGTAGACCCCTGATATTAGCACTGAGTACTAATTCACTATGTAGTCATTAATTCCTTTACATTAAGTGACTTTATGCAGGGTGTATTAAGTGGCATTAAGCAAGGCATGGTCTTCTCTGACTAGGATGTTTTATTTATAAAAAGACTGTAAGAAGCATGGGATCTTCGCAGGAGAATTTGGTGATTATTACACAGAGTGAGAATAACTTGAAATTATGTTTCCAGATTTGTAGCTCTTTTGTGAACTTACTGCTCTGTGACTGCCACAAAGGGTTCACCTCAGAATTTGTGGGTCTTGGGTAGGCAATTTGCATTGTATTTCGCTAGTAAAAGATAGAGGTTCTTTCCCCAGAGATTCTGATTGCTTTCTGATCTTCCCATTTTTACATTTTCTTTTGTGTGCTGGTTCCAGAAACTTCTTTTTGGTCTTCAAAGTCCCGTCACAAAGAGGTAAGTTAATACTGATTAATTCAGAATCTGAAAAAGGTAAACTTTTAAATATTTTATATTGTTCTAACAGCAAACTTAACCAAACAAAATGTACAACAGAATGATCCTTCAAAAAAAGTTTTTTAACTGTTATTACATGAAGTTCAAGAAATAAAAGTTAGCCAGCCATATAAAACCATTTGGTATCTTGGATAAGATAAAAATATCCCATTATTCAAAGATTCCATCGTTAGGTATCCTTGTTATATGCAAACACCTTATAAAGGTTACAGAGTATTTATTTATTTAATCATCACCCAAGGATATATTTATTGATTTTTAGAAATATAGGAAGGGGTGGAGAGAGAAAAAAACATTGTTCAGTTGCCTCCCATAGGCACCTTGACTGGGGATCTAACCTGCAACCTAGGTATGGTGCCCTTGACCAGGGGTTGAACCCATAACTTTTTGGTGTATGGGATGATGCTGCAACCAATTGAGCCAACTGGCTAGGGCAAGGTTCAGTGTATTTAAAGTACAATTGTATATCCTAGCAAAGCAAGAGGCATAAAAACAGTTTTTTCCACTTAAGGGTGGATAAAATATTAATTTTCATATTATTATTTTATATGTGATTATATAAAGTGAAGAAAATAAACTACAGTTCTAAACATCTAAATAGATAAAGTTTGCAAAGACATTTTAAAAGCAGTTCATGTAAGAATACATACAATATTGTTTATGTAAATTACCAATACTATCATCACCAACCAAATTGTATATATACACATGCTAATACAAATACATACAAATGTGGTGATAATCTGAAAGTATCATTTTCTCTAGTAGTGAAACCTTTGAGAAAGATAAGGATATTATAAAAAATTCAGGTTTATGATTTCTCGAGGTATAAAATAATGGGAGAAGTCTGATGCAGGTATGAGGAAAAGTAAGAGCATAGTGGCTGCATTATGAAAATATATTCAGCCATTTATTTTTATTTTAAATGATATCAACTTTGTAAAAATATATCAATAGTATTTTGTCTAAGTGGGTTGTTTATTTCTAAACCTCGATATAGAATATTTTTATTCCATTTTGATGTGTGGTATCTTTGTTGAGAATGAAGAACATTTTATTCATAAAAGTTTATTATCTGACAAATTTTATGTTGTTCTTTATGTTTAACAGCCAGACTGTGATGTGTATAAAGATCGACTACATTTCTGCACCAGAGAGTACAGGCCCATCTGTGCAACCAATGGCCGAACTTACTCCAATAGATGCGTTTTCTGCAGTGAAATGTTGTAAGAACACAAGACTAATGTTGGCTCTTCCAAAATAAAAGTGACAGAAAAATCCATGTTTCTGATAGCCTAGACCCAGTGTATATGGAAAATAACTGTACTTTCTTTTTAAATGTCACAGAAACACATTTGTACCTTTCCTGGAAGTTCTCATTTCTTAAAACAGTTTTGTATTTTAACCCTGCAGGATATTCTGCAAATACAAAAATCAATTAATCAATTTAATTAATCAATTAATTTAACTTAATTACAATGACTTACTAATGGCAGTCTATGACCAATATATTGAATTCTAAAGACCACAAGATAGCTGATAATCTCTGTGATGTAGCTTCAAGCTACAGGGAGCATACTGACCAAGATACCCTACTGACTACAGAAATCTGAAACCCATCCAATGGGCCTATTCACGCTAAGGAAGGGACTCCTTGAACTGCATGACACATGCCAGACCTTCCTTCAAGAGCAAGGCATTCTAGACCCTTCCACCTCACATCCCTTTATATATCCCTCACTCTGAAGGGGTCTGCAGCTTTCCTACCTCCCTCCTCATTTTCTCTCACAAGCGTTTCCTCATATTTAATCCCAGCATTAGCTTCAACTTCGAGAGAACCACCAGAACAGTTACTAATCCTCTCTGCTCTCAAACTGGGTGGGTTCCAAGACCCCATGAGACTGAGCATGTAGGAGAGGAGGAGTCAGGCAGCCCCAAAGGCAGGGGAGTGGGAGTTATGTGTGCAGGCTTGGGAAGCACGTGGTCCCAGCTCTCGTGGAAGTGGGGCACCCACCACCTCTCCACACTGTGCTGTCATTTAGAAGCATCTCATGCAATATCCAGGTCATTATAAATGGTATTTATGATAATTTCCTTTTCCTTCTCTTTTTCTTTACAGAGAAAATAACAGAACTTTTGGATTTGATCATTATGGGAGATGCTGACACTGCCTGAGCCACACCTTCCTATGGCTTTTATGGTCATCCTGTTTTGCAGTGGATTCTATAACCAATTAGAGTCTCCTCAATCAGGGCTTTACATTGCTAGGTGACCAGATGAAGCCTTCTATGGTACACAAGATGGAATACAGGATGTGGAAGAATTTTTCCAACTCTAAGAATCTTTGATTGAGAGATTTTTATTCTCTGTTCAGTTATTCAATCACAGTTGAAAAACTATCTTGTGTATTTGATAATATAGAACCTAATGCAATTGAAATAATGATTTTGAAATAAATATTTCAATCAATATAGTATTAAGTAATATTATGTTTATTAAAATACCATTGGGGGGGTTGATTTCCGAGTTAAACACATGACAACTCTTGGTAACTATAATTAAGTAAATGCTTCCAAAGGTGAAAAAATAATACATTAGTTGGGTATTCATCAAAATTATAAACACTTGGGCTTCTCTTTACAATCACGAATGTTAGGCAATATGAATTTTTATTCTAAAACATAGGTCATGTCTCTAATTCAATGACTTGCAGAGCCTATTCAAAGATATTGTGTAATTTCCAAGGCCTGGGGAGGAATTACATTTTCTTTGTCTCTCACTAATCAGTCAAGATTTTAAGTATATTCTATATACTCTGGATAATAGGCCCTTCTTAGATATGACTGGCAACTGTTTTCTCTGATTTTTAGGCTATCTTTTTTACGTTATTGATGTATCCTTTCATGTGATTTTTAAAATTTAATGAATTCCAACTTACCTATTTTTTCCTTTATTGCGTGTGCCTTTGGTATTTGATAAAAGAAAACCGCTGTCTAATCCAAGCTCAGGACGATTTGCACCTAGGTTTTCTTCTGAGTCTTAGGTTCTCAACCTGTGGGTCACGACCTTGGGGGTCGAACGACCCTTTCACAGGGGTCACCTAAGACCATCGGAAAACATATATATAATTACATATTGTTTTTGTGACTAATCACTATGCTTTAGTTATGGTTGGGGGTCACCACAACATGAGGAACTGTATTAAAGGGTCGCAGCATTAGGAAGGTTGAGAACCACTGTTAAGAGCTTCCTAACATTTGTATTTAGATCTTTGATTTTTAAAAATTTATTTATTGTTTTTCTATTACATTTGTCCCACTTTTCTCCCATTGCTCCCCCCACCTCCACCCCATTGTCCATGTCCATGGGTCATTTATACTAGTTCCTTAGATCTTTGATACACCTTGAGTTAATTTTTGTATATGATGAGAACTATGGATACAAAGTTATACCTTTTGCATGCGGCTATTCAGTTGTCATAGTACCATTTGTTGAAAATACTTCTTTTGCTTTTTAATTTTCTTAGAACTTGTCTAAAGTCAATTGGTTAGTCAAGACAGTGTAGTACTGTTGAAAGAATAGACAAATAATAAATCAAACAGAATGAAGAGTTTAGAAATAGACCCACATAAGTGTAGGCAATTGATCTTTGACAAAGGAGGAAAGACAATGCAATGGAGCAGATAGCTTTCTCATCAAATGGCGCTGGAACACCTGGACATCCACATGCAAAAAACCTAGACACAGACGTTCACCCTTAACAAAAAGGAATTCAAAATGGGTCATAACCCAAAATGTAAAATGCAAAATTATAAAACTCTTAGAAGATAACATAGGAGGAAACCTAGCTGAACTTGGATATGGTGATGACTTTTTGGATACAATACCAAAGGCTTGATCCATGAAAGAAATAATTGATAAACTGGAATTCATTAGAATTTAAAACTATTTTTCTGTAAAAGACAGTATCAAGATCAAGAGCATGAGAAGACAAGCCATAGACTGGGAGAAATATTTCTAAAAAACACAGCTGATAAAGGACTCTTATCAGATATTCATCAAAGATACACAGATGGCAAATAAACATATGCAAAGATGCTCTACATCAGATATCATCAGATGCCACTACACACTTAATAGACTGGGTAAAACCTGAAACCATGACAACACCAAATGCTGACAAGGATGTGGAGCAATAAAAACTCTCATTCATTGCTGATGGGAATGTGAAATGGTACAGCTACTTTGGAACATAATTTGACAGTTTCTAATAAAACTAAACATATACTATATGATTGAGCAATTGTGCTCCCTGGTACTTATCCAAAGGAGTTAAAATTTTATGTACACACGAAAAAATTTTATTAATGTAGTAGCTTTATTCATAATTGCCAAAACTTGGAAACAACAAAGATAACCTTTAGTACATGAATGGATAAATAGCTTTGGCACATTTGGACAATGGAATATTATTCAGTGATAAAAAGTAATGAACTATGAAGCCATGAAAATACATGGAGAAAAATAAATGCATATTACTAGGTGAAAAAAGCCAACCTGTAAAGATTAGTTACTGTATGATTCCAACTAAATGACATTCTATGAAAGATAAAACTATAGAGATAATAAAAATAAAAGTGGCTTCCAGGGGCCAGGGGGAGAGACATGAACAGCCACAGTACAGAGACTTTTAGGACAGTGAAAATACTCTGTATGATATTATGATTGACATAGTTCATTAAGCATTGGTCCGTGCCCATAGAATGTACAGCACCAGCAGTGAACCCTACGGTAAACTACAGACTTTGAGCGACTATGATTTGTCAATGTAGGTTTGCCTTTGGTAAAAAAAAAAAAAAAAAAAAAAATGTTCCAGTCTGGTGAGTGGTGTTGATAACAGGGAAAACTGTACTTGTGTGGGGCAGCACGATCTCTGTACCTCTTTCTCGATTTTGTGGTAAACCTAAAAGTCTCTAAAAATATAAAGTCTTAAAATTAATTGAGCACAAATGTATGAATTCATTTTGACTCTATTTTAGTCTATTGTTCTATATGTCAATCTTTATGCCAATGGCACACTGTTTTGTTTTGTCACTACAGCTTTGTGGTATGTGTTAAAATTTGGGTATGTGAATCTTCCAATTTTTTTTCAGTGTTAAGTTAGCTACACAGGGTCCCTTGCATTTATAGGGACTTTTGAAAATATACCCAGAAATGGGATTGCTGGAATTGCCAGGAATTCTGTTTTTAATTTTTTGAATAGTGAGGTATGTATTGGTCATACCAGTTTGTTTTCCTATCAATAATACAAGAGCTCCAATTTCTCCACTTCCTTTATTACATTTATTATTTTTTTACAGTAGCAATTTTAATGGGCATGAAGTATATATACAAACTTATTTCTTTTTACATATATTTTATTGATTATGCTGTTACAGGTGTCCCAACTTTTTTCCCTTTGCCCCCCTCTGCCCAGTACACCCCTTCCCTCCAGCAATCCCCAACTCCCCTTAGTTCATGTCCATGGGTCATGCATGTAAGTTCTTTGGCTTCTCCATTTCCTTTACTATTCTTAACATACCCCCTGTCTATTTTGTTCCTACCAAATATGCTTGATCCCTGCACCATTTCCCCCAATTCTCCCCTTTCCCTTTCCCAGCTGATAACCCTCCAAATGATTCCCATGCCTATGATTCTGTTCCTGTTCTGGTCATTTGCTTAGTTCGTTTTTATTTTTGTTTTTTTAGATTCAGGTGTTGATAGTTGTGAGTTTTTTTGTCATTTTAATGTTCATAGTTTTGATCTTCTCAAATTTTTTTCTTTTTTCTTTTCCCTAGTGCTTAGTGATGTTGAGCATCTTTTCATATGCTGTTGGTCATTCGTATATCTTCTTTGGAGAAACCTCTATTAAAATCTCTTGCCCATTTTTAGTCAGTCTTTTTTAATGTCTTGTAGTTCTTTATATATTCCAGATGTTAACCTCTTATCAGATTCAACTTTCAAATATTTTCTGCATTCTATTCACTTCCTTTCACTCAGTTGTTCCTTTGATGCAAATCATTTTATTTTTTCTTATTTTGATATTAGCCAATTTATCTCTTTTGTTTTGTTTTGTTTTGTTTTGTTTCCTGTACTTTTGGTGTCATAACCAAGAAACCATGGCCAAATATTCCAAATCAACCTGTTTGTTCTTGGATTTAAAATTGGTCTCTTGTAGGTAGAATATATTTTAGTTGTATCCTTTTCGATTTGTTTCATTCTGCCAATCTATGTGTTTTGATTGGGGAATTTTATCTGGTTATATTTAAAGTAGTTACTAATAGTGAAGGAATAACTATTGCCCTTTAAATTTGACTTCTCTATATCTTAGAGCTCTTTGGTTTCTCATTTCCTCCCTAACTGCCTTCCTTTGGATTTAGTTGAAATTTTGTAGTGACAAATTTTAATCTCCTTCTTATTGTCTTTTGTGCATATTCTCATAGACATTTTCATTGTGGGGATTACATATGACATACTATAGTTAAAACACATATACACTATTATTATAGTAATCTTTTTTAAGATAACTTCAACTTCACACAAAAGTAAATTTATTATAGCTCTGCTCCATTACTTTATGTTAGTGATGTCACAAATTATATCTTTTTATTACCTACAAATCAACATATACAGGGTGGGGCAAAAGTAGGTTTACAGTTGTTCATATGGAAAATAGTACAATGATTACTAAATAATAATGCAAGATAATCTCTGTTTCACAGACTCACACAGTAAACCTACTTTTGCCCCACTCTATATTTAACATTAGTTTTTATTCTTTGGTCTTTTATATCCTATAAAGGAATAAAAAGTAGATTTATGAAAATTATAATAAAATAAGATCTTATAATTGTCCATGTATTTACCTTTACTGGAGAATGTTATATTTTCATATCATTTTGATTTATTTTCTACTATCCTTTTTACTTCAAATTGAAGAACTCCCTTTATCATTTCTGGTAGGGTAGGTCTTATGAAAATGAATATTTTCCGCTTTTGTTTATCTGGAAGTGTCTTAATTTTTTCCCTAATTTTTGAAGGACATTTTTAACCACATAAATTAAGGCTTTTTTTTTCTTGTTGGTCTCAACCTAGTTTCAACTTCACTCCCCAGCTATTACTCTCACCTGCTCCAAAAAAATAAATTCTGGGTCTTATACACAGAATAGTGGTTATAGCCAACAAGACCATATTATAAACTTTAAAGTTGCCAAGAGACTAGAAAAATGATTAAGCGATATGAGAGAGGTATGAGCTAACACTACAGTGATAACCATATTGCAATATATAAACATATCAAACTGCGATGGTGCACACCATAAACCACGCAAGGTTACATGTCAATCCTCCCCCCAAATTCACAACCTGTCCTGTAGACAAGCTCCCCCAAAATCTGCCTGTATGTGAGACTCATCATGAGACACATTAGACTCATCTTTTACAATGTTCCAATGCCCAGGCTCCATCTACTAATAATTGATTCACAATTTTGATTGCATAACAGTAAAACAGCCTTTAAAAGTTTAAACATAATATGCCTGTAGTTTAAAACAAATATTAAGGACTTAGACCCTTAATTATCTAATTATTATTCCCATGCTCTTCTTTTTCCAGCTTGATTCTTCAGTCCTTTTTCAACTCACTTGTAAAGCTTTCCTCTCTCTCCTCTGTTTTAGGATCCCTGACTCTTCCCCATATTTTGGACACATCAGATCAACTTGTCCCCAAACCTGTCACAGAGGGAACACTTATTGAGAACTATTTGTGGGGAATCTCTCATGACCTCCTTACAGTCCTCAAGGAGGACATGGAGTACCTCTGTGTCTTATCTGTCCTGAGCCATCAGTCTTACCCCATCAGCTCCTCAGACTTAGTTGGCAGGAAGTGATGAGCAGGAAAAGATAACCAGTCTCTCGGAGCTGCTGGCCTCATTCCCCATTATTTCTCTGTGTGAGGTAGGTTAAGTGGGGAACCTAGGGAGGCAGCCCTGGTGTGCAATACTGCTATGAGACTTCTCCAGGTCAGTCTCCAATTTTCTGAGAAAAATAACTTGAGATTCAAATATGTATTTTTTTTTTAAGGCACCTGGACTTTTTCTGGACTGACTGAAGAGTTGGAAGAGTAATAAATTCTTTCCATTTGGTTAACAGATTTATTTTCCTGGACTCTCTATTACATCTTGGGGGGTGGGAGAGGGCCTTCCAATGATGGCACTTGATATTTTATTGAATCAGAACATTGGGGAGAGTTAAAGTCAAGAGTCATGCAGGAAGTTGGAGCAATTCATTTAGAAGTAAGAAATTTTCTAAAACTGGATTTTGGATGCTTTTGGTTTCTCCACTGTGGCATGTACCATTCCTAAATGTTTCCTTCACCAACAGATAAAATGTTTCTCTTTGCATCAAAGATTGGAGTTGTTTTCATCATTGTCTTGGCATTCCCTCTTTCTTCTGGTGAGTACTTTTCTATTCCTGGGAAAAATACTTTACATATCTGAGGAAATGCAGGAAGCAACTGCTGTAATATTGGAAAAGAAGGACTGGTTTCATGGAGTTTGGAATCCTTAAGCTAATAACATAAAACAGGGCCATGTTCCAAATGCCTGTTTGAAATTACATCAGTGGATTGCTTCTCGTTTCTCACATTAGAAGTTGAAACAGAGTGGTAGGTTAGAATGGGTAGTAGGTTTTAGGACGTTGTTCATGTATAACTCAAGAACTTTTTCCCCCTGGGGTCCAGATTCCATGATTGTTAATGGAAAATGTGGGGAGAGATGTCTTCTAGGTCTGACATTTCTTAACAATCTGATTTGTTGTTTGCCAGCTCAGAGTCCAGAAGTTAATGCTTTGGATAAAGAGAGAAATAATTGATCCTTTTGCTGACAACTTATCTTCCTTTGACGCTCAACGTTGTCAATCAATTTTAGAATAAGGTAGTTGTGAGGTATTAGTCGGAACCTCCAAACAGAGTAGAGTACTGATTTTTTTTTAAATTTAAGTAAATGTATGCAAGGCATCATTTTCTCTGATACAAGAATGGCTCATTTAAAAATTTATACAAAAAATATCTTTAAGCAAAGTTATGAGGGATGATTAAAAATAGTTTATGACACCACTTTTCTACAGAGCTAACTTAATTTAGAAATTAAAATTTTAAAGATTTAATTCATTTTAAGAGGTTTTACTACTACCATAAAGTTCTCACTTATTAATTGTAGTGAGTAGGCAATTGACATCAATTTCTGCTGCATATAGATGTGGGAACTTCTTACCAGAGACTATGTACTTTTTAATTTTTAAAACTTTCTTATCTCTGCTTTTGTTACAGCAATTTTCTTGATGAAATCAACAATTTTCACATATCTAGTAAGTTATTAATGATTGATTTGAAAGTAGAAAAAGGTAAAATTTTAACTTATTTATTGAAATTTTTAACACAAAATTTACAAGAGATTGGTCTTAAAAAATAAAAAGACATTCTTTCTTATACCAAGTTCTAGAAATAGAATCTAGTTAGCAAAACCATTTGCCATAACCTACATTATCACACAAGATAATAATAATAAGCATATCTTTTTACCCTAAGGTTGCATTAATTAGCAACCAGATGCTATTGTGCATGAATACAATAAAGAGAGAAGGGTGTTAGAGTAAAATAATTCAACCTCATAAAAAAAACACATGTAAAAAATGTACCTCCCAATGATCAAGTTAATGTTAAAAATTAATGTTATCTATATACTCACATAGTAGAATGCAGCATAGAAATAAAAATTAATGAACTACATATAGTTCTAAATGTCAGTATAAAGGTCACAAAGGAGTAATAAAAAGCAAATCATATAAGAATGCCCATATTGTTTTCTTCGTATAAATTACCAAGCTATCCAAAACTAAGTATATATACAAATACCTGTATAAATATGACATGCATAAATACATATATATGTAGTGAATATATGTATTGATATGCAGTGAAAGTATAGATGAATATAGGAAATAATAAACAGAAAATTCAATTTGCTGATTTATTCTGGTAAGGTTGGTGAGGGAGTTATGATCTAGTGGGGTAAGATCTTGGATATCGGTCAATACCTATATTATAGTGTATAGCTACATTATAAAAATACTTTAGACCAATTAATCACCTTTTTCTTAATAGGGTGCTATATGTAAAAATGTTAATAATTTTTACAACTTCACTGTGTTGTATATAGTTACTATCCTTCGTTCCTAATGTAGATATTTACCCAATTTTGGATGTAAGACACATCATGTAAGAATGAAGAACATGTTATTAAAATGTTAATTATATGATAAGTTTATGCTTTCTCTCTCTGTTTTACAAATAGTGTGTAACCTATATAGTCATCCTCTTAAAAGCTTGCACCAAAGAGTATCTTCCAGTATGTGCAACCAATGGCCGAACCTATTGCAACAAGTATGTTTTCTGTCTTACCATGAAGTAAGACCCCAGTAGTAAGTATGTGCTCTTCCTCAGAAATAAACAATTGATTACAAAACCTTAGTACATCCATGTTGTTGATACACTTAAGCATAAAATACACAGGAAATAACTAATGTTGCTGTAAAAAACAAATGAACCTGTGTACCTTTCCTGGAAATTGCAATTTCTGAATGTTGTTTGTATTTAAGCTCTCAGAATATAACCACACTGAGTGTTCTACAGACATAGATCTCAATGCTTAGTAATTCATAATCAATTATTGCAACCAACACGATGTAATTCTAAAGCCCTGATGCTAAACAGATCTCTGCTATACTCTGAAAACCTCAATGAGCACACTCATGCTAGAAAGAAATGCCTGTGATGATCAACTCTGTCCCCTGCACTCCATGACAACCTTCCAGACCTTTCTGAGACTGCAGAGCATTCTAGGACACCTGCACCAAAACTTACTTCCTTCCCTCCTTCATCCATAAGACATTGTGGTCTGATGGCTCTGCCAGGCTTCCCTGCCTTACCCACACTTTTTTCTTGTAGATGTTTCCTCTCATAAAATCTTTACATCTGTGATCCCCGTCTGCCAAATCTTTCACAATTACTAATTCTCTCCTTTCTCAGGCCTGGGCAGGTCCCAGCCATTCAATGCACAGTTGAGCAAGTAAGAAGGGTCAAGGATTCCCACAGTGGGAGACGTGAGATGTGCAGGGCCTGAGAGCAGGGGGACCCAGCTGCTTATGGTAGCGTCCCTTCATCATGTCCCTCATTCTAATCATCTGCATTAAGAAGCACTTCGTACATTTCTAGGGAGGTTAATGGGTTTGTGTAGTAATTTTTCTTTCTCTGTTTCTCGGCAGAGAGAGTTGTGGCAAATTTAATTTGGCTCATTATGGTAAATGCTGACTTTAGATGGAGTTATATTCATAGGCATTTACTGTGATCCCATTTTCCCATAATTCTACAGCCAAGTAAGACTTTTGCAATCAGGATCTTATATTTCTACAAAACCCAGGTGATCCCTAATATTGGACACAAGATGGAATATTGGACATTCAAGATTCTTTCCAATTCTAAGATGTTGGAATATCAGGGGTTTTATTATCTATGATAAATTACTCAAAGACAGTTTGAAAAAGTATGTTTGCTAAGATTAAACTTAATGCAACTTACAATCCTAAATATTTTGTTTAATAAAATGTTACATGTTATTACCTTATTACAATCTTCTTTATTTCTTTGGTTGAGTAGTGGGTTAATACAAATGCATACTTTTGGTAATGAGATTTTTTAATTTAAAGAATTAATTTCAAAATATTGCATTACTTGGATATTTATTAAAAGTACAGATGCATGAGCTTTCCTCCTTCCTGAAGAGTCAGAAAATCCAGTTGTTAAGCTCAAGAACTTGAATTTCTAACAAGCACATCAGATTAATGTTATGATCATTATCCTGACAATATTGATTTATGGGGGAGGACCCAAAGGAAACCCAAAATTTATTTTTTAAATTTGTGTATTTATTCATACATGTTTAAACTTACTTACCTTCAAAGTAGTCTCCATCTGATGCAATTCACCTATCGAGACATTTTTTACACTGCCTTTTTTACACTGCCTTTTTTACACTGCCCAAAACAGGTTTTGAACCCGTTGATTTTTATGCCTTCTCATGCTTCTGTTGTTTTTTGTTTAACCTCTTCCACACTGGCAAATGTTTCCCTCTTAGGACCTTTTTCATCCAGGGAAAAAAAAAGAGTCACTTGGGGCAAGATTGGGTGAATAGGGAGGATGGTGCATTTTTTGGTCAAAAACTGCTGAACACAGGTGCACTTGTAAATCACCCATCATGAAATGGACAAATGCGTTCAAAGAGTCGTCAAAGAAAATTCACTGAATCTGAACGCAGCCTCTGATACATGGATAGAGATGGATTCCTAGAACACTCACCTAGTGGGAGAAGCCAGTACTACAAGGGGCCCACCATCTAGAAAATAATTACATTTTGGGGGGTCCCCCCTGATATGCCTAAAATTAAATGGATTGCAGAGCTTATACAAAGATAATGTTAGATTTATAAGGTTTGGAGAAAAAAAATTTTAAGTTAAATTTATTGGGGTGACTTTGGCTAATAATGTCACATAGGTTTCAAGTGTACATTTCTCTGATACGTGATCTACGTATTGTATTGTGTGCCCACCA
This sequence comes from Furipterus horrens, assembly GCF_987537825.1. Classification (NCBI taxonomy): domain Eukaryota; kingdom Metazoa; phylum Chordata; class Mammalia; order Chiroptera; family Furipteridae; genus Furipterus; species Furipterus horrens. Next base: position 67,145,303 of record NW_028327180.1, on the reverse strand, counting down.
CCCAAAGTCAAATAATCTCCTGTTACCATATGTTGGGCCCCCTTTACTCTTTACTATCCCCCCACTTCTCTCTTGTAACTATCATCATGTTGCCTGTGTCTATAAGTCTCAGTTTTATATCCCACATAAGAGTGAAGCCATATGGTTCTTAGCTTTTTCTGACTGATTTATTTCAGCATAATATTCTCGAGGTCCATCGATACTATTGCAAATGGCAAGTGCCCTGACTGGGAATTGAACTGGCGACCCTTTGGTTCTCAGGCTGGTGCTCAGTCCACTGAGCCACACCAGCCAGGGCTAGAAGGCTCTTTAAAAGAACTCTCCCAAGCCTAGGAAAATACTGAGATAGGGAGATGCACAGGCATCTGTCTTCTTATGTAGTAGAGAAATGTGATACATATGCACATATCTCCATCTTCCCCATGGCCAATAAAGGAGACTCCTCTGGCCATGCAGCAGTTTCTTCCCCTTCCTCTCCAAGATTCTTTGGACTTCTGTAATAAAGGGACATGAAATGCCAATGTCCTCCAGGCAAAAACCACCAGGAAGACACTTGCAGTTGACCAAATTGTATTTATCGCCTGTTGCAATGAGGGGAAGCATGGGCCATCTTGATAAGAGAGCCCTGGAAAGCGCTTACAGGATTTGGGTTTGTGTTAGTGGATTTGGAGAGTTAAGGAAGCAGAGCTTTTCTCAGTGTTGGATGCTGTCAGGAAGCAAGAGCAATTCCACGACTGGGTATCTTAACAAATCTTATCTAGGAAGACAAATGGCTAGAGCAAAGCTAAAGCTATAGTTGGTAAAGAAACAGCAGTCACCCCTACTAACCGGGACAGAAAGATGTTTGGTCATTTTTGTGGCATGGAGAATGTTCATGGTTTATCTGTGGCCAGATCTGATCACAGAGTGGTTTTGTTTTTTGTCTTGAACCACCCTGGTTACAGAGGGCCTTGTCTGGTGTTAATGTCCTGTGAAATTGTTTAGGTGTAACAGAACACCAGAGCCTTGACAATGCATGTCAAGGGAGCTCCTAGCAACACCGAGGTCTAGGGGTAGCACTGGGCCAACTTCCAGAAGTCAGGTGCAGCTTTTCTCTTTCTCAGAAGAGAAGGGGGCAGGAGAGAAGTGTTGGGAAGGATTTCTGTTTTCCAGGAGTTGGGCAGAGGTTCTGCAGCCATGTGCAAGAGAAGTAAGGACAGTAAGGTGGACTGGGTTAATAAAAATGACTGGACACTGTCCACTTAATGGGTTTCACAAATATGTTTCTTTTTAATATAAAATTTAAAATAGGAATTAAAAACGAGTAGTTTTAAATCGACTTTTAGTTGCTGGGTTGTGTTCCTTCTCTTGTGATACTGCTCTGAAACCAACTATGTGGGTCTCAAAAGGGCAAGCTCTCAAAGCCAAGCGCTTCTGAGCCACTGTCGCAGAGCCCAGAGCTCCAGCTGAAGCGGATGCTTGGGTCAGGATGGCGTTGGAAGAAGGAGCAGAACCAGAAGGGCACCAATCAGAATCCAGGCTCGGATGCCTGCTGCCTCCACCTGAGGAGATCCAAGAAGAGTCCCCCAGGCTCCCAGAAAGCAGCAGCCTTGAGCCCTGGTCTGAGTTCTGGGTCCCAGTTATTCCTACCAACAAATTTTATCATCTAAGCATGCCAATATGAGGGACCTGGCCCCTGTCTCCAAGGCGTGCTGATTCTGTGGGAGAGTGAGGGCAGCTCACACCAACAGCAGAGAGACCTGGGAGCTGAAGGGGCTCAGCAAAGAGCCCCCAACCCCCTTCCAAGGAGGGCGCATTTCTTGGCAGAGTCAGTATTCATAGGATAGAGGTGTGCAGAGTGGGGATGGGAGAGACAGAGGACTTGGGAGGGAGGTGCGTGGAGCAGAATAGCAGACAAATGCAGAGCATCCTTTGAAGATAGAGGTGCCCAAAGGCCAGGACCTTGAGACCCAGACTCCGCCCAGCCTGTGACCCCTACCCAGGCCATAGGGCAGACATCTGCATACGTCCAGCACCTGAAGGACCCACCGAGCGCAGCAGGAGTGAACACACAAGTCAGCAGTCCCCGCTCTGGCCCCGGTGGTTGGCCAGGAGCGCCTAGACAACGCAGCGTGCTTAGTGAAAGAAATGAAAAGAAAGAGGGCAAAAACGAGGCAGGAAAGGAGGGGCGGAGCCTGCGGTGGGAGTCCAAAAGCTGGAAGAGTTTTGGAAATAGGGCATCTGCAGAGCTGGTCAAGGGATGCGTTACCATCCGAACAGAACTGTGCTCAGGGCCAGAGGCAAGAGTCCCAGGCGGCTCTGTTTTCTTAGCCATGTTTGAAAAGAAGGGGGTGGCAGTCCGGCGGCCTTGGGGCTCAGCCTGGGCCTCCCCGCAGAGGGGCTGGAGCGGCGGGTGGGGGTGGGGAGGGCCCAGGGATGAGGTCCGCGCGCCACGGGCGCTGACGGAGCGGGCAGGCCAGCGCTGTGGTTGCCCTTCCTCCCCCAGCGCTCCTGCTTCTCCGGCTCAGAGCAAGAGACCTGTGGCCGGCGAGGAACTAGTGCCCACCCACCCCCAAGCCCGGGCTAGACACTACGAAGGCGCGGGCGGCTCCCCGGGCAGCGCGGTCGCTTCGAGCTCCCGCCCCGGGTGGCTGGACATGGCGCCTCCCCCGCGGCGACCGGAGCCTGGAGGTGGGGTCCGGAGCCAGAACCCGGGGCTCTGATGTCGCTGCGCGGCCGCTGGCCCCCAGGAGCACCTCCCCGGCTGGAGCTCAGGTACGCGGCGAGGACGGGGGCCGGGGGGCGGGATCGCGCGGCGGCGGGGTCGGCCTCCCGCTTGCCGGAAGGCACGGTGAGCCCCACTGCGAGGAGAGACTAGGGGGCCACGGTAGCTGCCCGGCCGCTGGGCAGTCGGTGCGACACTGGGTACGGAGGGTTGGATTCCGCGCGTCCACTGGGGCCCTGTGCTGGTGCTCTTCGCAAAAGGCTAGGGGCGGAGATGAGACCTGACAGGAAGCGAGGGGGGATGGAACGGGCTGGGGGGCACTGGAGCGTTTGGGAGGCCAAAGACGGCTCCAGCCCCTCGGCCGGGGGGCCACCGGAGAATCCCGCTGCCCCCCAGCTTACCTTTCTGAGTCCTCCCTCCCCGACGGCAAACCTAACAGAAAAGGCCGAGCAATGAGCCGGACAGCAGCCAGCCGCTCTCCCAGCGTCACTGGTACCCCAGTCCGCCGCCGCACCGCGTGACTCTGCCGCCTGCTGTGGCCGCCAGTCCTGAGCCACTGTCTTTCCTCGCGTGCCTGGACTCAAAGCTTGAAGCCTCAGGTATGTGGTCCGACCACACCAGGACCTACTGCCCCAGATGCCATCAGCATCCCGAATTTCCTGCGAGGCACTGAGCGGGAGTCTCTGGAAGAGTAGGGAAGGGGCGCTGGGGAATGGGAGAGCCTTGGGACTTTCCAGAATGACTGCCCGGCCAGACCTAGTCTGGGGTGCTTGGATTCAAGACACTGCGAGGGACCCAGAAACTCAGTCTGGCAGGGAGACTGCCTTGCAGGAGTGTCCCCTCAGTGAGCCTAGTACTGGAGAAGGCCATCGGGAGGGGCGGCCTGGAGGACATCTCTAGAGAGGTCGAATGTGAGGTGGGCTTTGAGAGAAGTGCCACTTAATTCCTGACCATTGTTGGTCATGTGAGACTATGGGCCTTTCTGGCCCCCTTGCCTGGATCTGCCTTCATATGGTTTTACCCAGAGGAAGCTGTCTTCATCTGTTTCCCCAGCAACCTCTAACTGAAAACCTGGGCCAGCCTGTTGGCCTGGTCCAACCTCTCCCTGAAGCCCCAACCCACAGCCCAACTTCTCAACTGCCAGACTTGCCAGGGACACTGCAAAGCCCACAGGCCCCAGACTGAGTGAGCACTGGGCCCCTCCGCAGGTCCCATGTCAGCTTCCTCCTTCCTGAGCCTGGCACTGCACCTCCCAGGCCCCAACGCTGCACACTGAAGTCCTCTCTCTCTCCTTCCTCTCTTGCTCTTTCATTCAGGTGACACATTGCACAAGCCCTCCCCCATACCTCACAGGACCCCAGCTGGGTGGCTTTCTGGCAGGGCTTTCATGCTGCTGCCCTGCTCTGGTGAGGCTTTGGCAAGAGAGGTCTTTGAGCCGCAGCCTCTGGGCTTCATTGCAGGCCCTGGCTCTGCAGCCCAGCCCACAGCTGGCACTAACGCTGGTGCTGGGGCTCTTGGGTTGGGGCTGCCCCCAGCCACAGGCACTGACTGCACAAGAGGCTCCCTGCAGCCAGACAAGTGTGAAAACTCCTTACTCTTTGTGCTGAGGCTCCAAAACATAGTGAAGGAGCTGGACTCTTCTGGCGTGGTAGGTTCTGCAAAGGTGTGAGCCTCCTGCATGGGTATCAGCCCTCTGGGACCACCCCTGCAAAAGCATCCAGGGGATAAGTCAAGGGCCATAAGAAAATAGATACAAACCATATTTTCATTATCTATTCAATCTGTTTTTATTTGGTGAACTCGGAGTTCTGTCAACACAGTGGCTCACAAGTAAGAGAATTTACAAGGTCTTTCTTGAGGAAACATCTTTGTATTTGAACAGTCACCCATACTTGTAGATGCAGCAAGCTGACTGACCTGTGCAGGCATTGATGGTGTGAGCCAAGGTGACTGATGCTCCCAAGCTGGGGTCAGAAGGGTCAGAAGAGAGAAGACTAGTCTCTGGGCAGCTAGGATGGGTTTCCTAGAGGAGATAACTGTCCTCACAGGGCAGAGCTGCTACTTAGAATAGCTTGTCTTCCTGAAGTCAAGAGTGGAAGCCCTCTGTGAATGAGGTCCCCAAGCCTCAGTGTGAGGTCCAACCTGCACAGCTGGACTTAATGGGCATAAAGATGCCTGCAGGGGGTTGAGGTCAAGGTGGTCTGGTCCCAAGATGGTCAGCTGAGAGCCTCTCCAGGGAACATTGCAGGTACTGCCTCTCCCTTTAGGAAATGCTGTATCCTCTTACCTCTAATCTCCCTACCTGCCCTACCCAGCAATCTGTAGCATGTGGGGTCACAGGGAAGGGGGAGGGAGGGTGATCCTGAGCTCCAAATAGTGTCTGAGAGGCTCAGATGAGCCTGCTTTTCAGTTCCTGTACCAGCTGGGGGCACCTTCTTCTGCACTCCCCACCCAGCAGCTCACAGATGGCTGGCCCTCCTCCCAAGTCCCCATACCCCATTGGGAGCCCCAGTTTTCCAAGACTCAAAGCTGCTCTTACCCCTGACCCAGCCAGGTACACCCACTCAACTCTTACTCCCCTTCCCCCAGCACTGGGGAAGCAGAGACTTTTGGCCAGTCCTGCTCAAAGCTGTGCTTGCCTGCTTTTTTGGTTCCTAATAAAGCATGAGTATGCCTCACCCAGTCTGCCCACTTCCGCAGAAAAGACAAATAGGGAAGAGAGAAGAGGGGACAGAAGCCAAGGAGCCCTCTTCCTTCTCCCCCATCTACTCCTTACAAGTTGGCTCCTTCCCTTGCCATTCAACAAGCATTTCTTTAGCATCTACTACAGGCTGGGTACTCAGGGTCCAGAAATGAGTGAGCAGGGGGCCTGTCTTCAGGAAGCCCCAGGTGGGAATGGGAAGAAGGAATCACAGGCAAGCCAACAATTCCAACACAGGGTGACGAGGGCTGTGATGGGGGTAGTTTGGGACACTGTAGGAGATCCAGAAGGTCAGGAGACCTCTAAGCTGGGCTCTAGTAGAGGAGCAAGAGTAGCAGGACAAAGCGGGGTTGAGTTTGTCATTACCAGACAAAAAGCAGTCTCCAGAAGCAGGGACCGTGTTGTACTGGAATCTGCCAGTAGTTTGAGGGAAGGTGGGGGCAATTGTTTCCCACAGTGGAGTTTGGGCTGTGTTGGAGGCTTTGGGCAGTTGGGGGACCTGGGGGGTGGAGGGCACTGCCTTTCAGCAGGGTTTGCTTCTAGGAAATTGGTTCTAGCTGCAGTAAGACTGGAGGCAGGCCCAGATTCCAGGCAGGGCTCTGCTCCTACCAGCTGTGTGCCCCTGGGCACATCACTCCTCCCTCAGAACCTCAGTGTCCTCATCTGTAGCATGCAGATAGCAGTAGGGAAGAGCAAGGTAAATATTTATATAAATCATATAAGGCTGGAGCACGGCTTTGAAGCTGCCCCTGCCCCCTGCCCTGGCTCTTTCCCTCCACTTTCATGGCTCCCCAGTGATCTCAGAACGTTCTTGACCATTGTTTATCAGCTAAAGATCACATGGAGAAGCTAACAAAGCGCCTGGAAGAAACCAGGGTGGGACAGGGCTGGGGCTGTAAGGAACATGGGTACGTTCCCAGTGCTCCAGGGGATACCAGCCAGGAGAGTCCCAGCAGGGAATGAGCCGGGGGCCAGTTCCTTGCCCAAAGCTGAGGCCCTCAACCTCCAGAATTGCTCCCTGGGGTTGGCCCTATTGCCCACGTTATCCCTGATCTGGAGGTAATGCCAGCGCTTGAGACAATGTGACTAGAGAGGGGCAGTGTAAGCAGGCTGTCCTCTTACTCTGAGCTTCTCACCCATCGCACCATCTATGTTCTTTAAGGCCCCACGGAGTCAGCCTGCCCAGCGCTCATCCACGCAGCCATGGAGGCCCTGACCGCGCCTCCCCAGTCTCATCCACACGGAGCCTGGACCTGCAGCGGCTGTCCGTGCACGCCAACTCGGCCTGCAGCTCCTTTTCCGAGGCCTCGGGCGGTGCCGAGACGCACAAGCCATCCCCGGGGAGCGACCTCCTTCCGCACCTAGACTGGGACTACCTGCACTTGGTGTGGGGCGGCCCAGCCCTCCCGGAACAATGCAGCCCTGCACGTCTCCACGCAGCCCCGGCCCGCGGCCGCTGCACGCAGTGGGTCGTGTCCCCCACAGGTGCAGGGGGCCCCGGGGGCGCTCAGCAGGCAGGCCACCCACTGCTGTAGGTGCTGGTGGCCGAGGCGCAGGTCGCAGCGCGGTCCGCCGAGCCTCCCAGCCCTCCGGCTTCGCGGGCCGCCTACCGCCGGCGGCTGCGGGGCGCACAGCGTCGAGTCCTCCGGCAGACGTCCTTCCAGCGCAAGGAGCTCCGCAAGAGTCTGCTGAGCCCCGGCGGCGCGCCCGCGATCTGCTTCGCTTCGGCCACCCTAGTGGTGAAGGGGAGCCAGCGCGCTCCCGGGGTCCCGCGCCAGGCACCGCCGACCGGGGCCGCCTCGCCAACCAGCAGCAGAATTGGTGCTTCTCTGAGCCAGGAAAGCGGGATCCTGTGGGTCAGGGAGGTGAGATGGCTGGGTAATGCTCGGGTGGGGTCTGCTCCAGTTTTGGCCTCGCCAGGCCCGAGCCCCAGGAATTGCAGCATCCTGCGTTGGCAGAGTTCGAAGGTCACCAGATCAGATGGCTGCCCCGAGGCACAGGGGACCCAGAAACCCGGTCCTTGAAGCTCGACCACGCCTACAGGCCTCCTCACAGGAGACAGAGAGCTTCAGGGGAAGCTTCGTGTCCCCGGGGAGGCCGGGAGTGGTCATGCCCATTGTCCAGGTACGGAAGAGAAGGGCTGCAGGCTTGGGGTGGGGGTATCTGGGAGACTGAAAACTTGAGCCACATTTTATCCAACCTCTGCCTTTTCAGGCTGTTCCTCAAGGAGCAGAACCCCGCAGACCGTTATTTCAGACCAGACATTTCAGGTGAGAAACATGGATCACTCTTCGGACAAGGCATCTTTCATTGCTCTTGCCCAAGAGAGCAGAGCGCCTCATTCTGATGCTGTCTTTTGCAAACCAAATCCCCAACTTCCTTCCTTCCTGGTCACTGTGGTCAGTGTGGGGTATCTGCCTCCAGATTCTTGACTCAGAAGGAAGCTACAGTGGTGTGTCCTGCAAAGGGTCCCCAGAGCAGTCCCACTGACTGTGAGCACAGGGTCCCAGAGACCTGCATGGTGTCTGCCTGGCTCCCCTCCCTTCCTGATGATGATGTCTTCCTGGAAGAAGCCCCGCTGGTCAGGAGATTGCCTCTAGACTCCCACACACCCCCCGGAGCTCCCAACCATGTGAGTTCTCTTTTGCTTGTGGGCAGAGTGAGACACCTGCTTCCCACGCATAGTTACAAAATGCTGGAGGGGCACGGAACCATCTCCTAGCAGGAGCCCAGGAGCCTGGGTGAAGGGGTGAGGACCAGTGGCCCTTGGAGACCACCACTGGTCTTCAGCCAGAGCTTTTTCTAATTCAGTGTCTCTTCCACTTCCAGTGTCCATGCCTCCGACCTGCAGTGTGAAGCTGGTCAGGCTACAATCCTCCCAGAGCCCCTCCTCCACAAGTGCCCAGAGAATGCAGCAGCAGATGACCACTGGCAGGGGGTAAATGGTTCTGTAGGTGTCTCCAGGCCCACATGCTATAGCCCCCCTGGGACTGCAAATGGTGACATTCCAGCCATTGATTCCACTGTACTGCTGATGACTGACTTCCCTGCAGCTGCACAGAGTGACCTCCTCAAACCTCTCCCAGTGGATGCCCTGGGACCTCCAGGTAATGATACCCGAGAGTCTCCTGATGACACTGCCCTGGCTTGGGGCACTGACCAGTCTGGTTCCTGGCCAACAGGGCCTAGTCCCTGCCTGGAGGAGCTGGTTTAGGAGCTGGCCAGCCTGGATCCCTCTCTGAGTGACACTTTCACCCCCTATTTCAGCCCAGAGCCACCTCTGGATCTGCTGGATGGACTGATTCCTCTAGCTGAGGTCTGGGCTGCAGTGAGGCCAGCCTGTGGCAAGACTGGAGAGAGGAGGCTGCTGATACTTCTGAGCCAAGGTGAGTGAGGGGCACCAAGGATGCAGGAGATTCTGAGCCCCTGCAGTCAGGGGCATGACAACCTAGAAGGTCTGGCTTTATCCCTACATCCTACCTATCCAGCTCCACCCAGCTCCTGCCAACTTCTCAGAAGGAAACAAGGCCTGAAAACCTTACCACCCACCCTGTGCCTGACCAGCCATGTGGTGAGGATCTCCCTGAGCCAAATAGCAGCATCCAAGCTAGGAAAGTGAGTGTGGCGGGGCTGGTGGAAACTGGGTGGGGCAAGAGACCGGAGTTTGGCCTAAGAATCTGACCCCAGATTTTAAGAACCCACGCTCTCCCTGCAAGTGGAGCTAGCGGACCTCCTCCAAAAGATGCTGCAGAGCCTTCAGGCTGAGCAGGAGCAGCTGTAGGGGGCAGCCCCAACCTGGGCCAGGCGGGGGCTGCGCTGGAGGCCACGGTAGGCCAGGGCTGTGCATCCCGCGAGCTAGAGCGGTTCAGCCGATTCATAGCCGACCTAGAGCGTGTGCTTTGTCTTCTGCTGCTACTGGGCAATCGCCTGGCTCGCGTGCACCACGCACTGGCCCGGACGGGGACAGACAGCGACCCTGATGAGCAGGTAAAGGGTTCAGGCTGCGGTAGAGAGGGGCGGCGAGGCATGCTCGCCCCGCTCACGGTACCTCTCCCCGTGGGCTCCAGGCCTCTCTGTTACAGTGACTTGGGCTCCTGCAATGGCAGCAGGAGGATGCCGGGGAGCTGAATGAGCATGTGGCGCTGCGCGAGCGGGCCCTGCACGAGGTTCGGAGGCGGGCACTGCCCTCTGGGAGCTGCGCGCCTACAAGGGTGCCGTCCTGGCCCAGCAGCGCAGCTTGGACGAGCGGGTGCGGCTCGTTGAGGACCAACTGGACGCCATCAGAAGCAGCCTTGGCCATTGACCCCTATCTTCCAGGCCGGCCTCCCTCCCAGGGACCTGTCCTCCCGATAAATCGCTCTTCCCCGCTCTGCTTATTTAGTTACAGCGGTGGAGATGGGGAGCGCTGGCCCTGCTGCTGTTCACCCACGCTGCTGCTGATGACACTGGTTTCTTGGGTGCTTCTCCCTCCGGGTAGGGATGACCTAGACTGGGCCCTTCCCGGATGCTTCTTCCAAGTATTATCATGTGGCCTTACCCAAGTTTTGTGGATTATTTGGTAATTAATTTATGGATTTTGTAAACTGCAATATTCGCCCTTCTTGTGATGAGAGAGGGGCTTGATCAGAGTGGAGACGAGTCAGAATCTCAGCTGAAAATGCAAAACAGCCTCTTTTCCCTCTCAATAAAAATTGATGTGGGAAGTGTGTATGCCACCTGGAACGTATTTGGGAGGAAGGATCTTGTTTACTGATTACAGACACCAACCCTTTGGGACTACAGCAGGAGGAGGATTTGTTGGAGGGTTTCAGTGAGGTCTGGAAATCTATAGGAAGACTGGAGAACCAGGTTTACAAACAGTTGGGACCAGGGTATGCTGGGCCCTCAACTCCACTGTCACCAGTGATCCCTCGCTGTTCTGGTGACTGCATCACCACCAAAGCCAGGACTGATTGGCTGAGTCCAGGTGTCCTTGGCTGGTTTTACCCAAGCCCCCAACCTCAGTGGTGGCAGTGGGGTACTGCCTCCCTTCAACACTCAATGGAAAAATCCCCAAATGGAAAATGGGTTCAGATGCTTTACTGCCTAAGAACCCTGACAAATGCTCAGTACACTTGGACATTTGGGGACATTCATTTCAAGAGCTTTCTTCCCCTCCCACTTGTGTTACCAAAATTGAATTTATCCTGCTCTCCTTTGGAGACTCCCCTGGGTCAGCCAGGCTTGAGGAGGGCATTGAGGGATGGGAGAAGGAGGTGAGGCATGGGGGGCATGGAGACCTACCATGTGATGGCTCAGGACCTGGAGAAGCAGCTCAACCATCTGGGGGTGGGTTGGGGTTGGAAAGGAGGAGTTAGGGGCTGAAGCAAAGGACATGCACTCTCCTCTATTTGTGCATCAGCCCCATGTGCACAGAACCAATGTTAAGTTCTCAAATATACATGAGAAATTCTGCTTCAGTATTTATAGCTGCAAATGCCAAGGAGAAGAACATTGTTCATGCAAACCTTCAGCATATTTTTGGAACTTGGGCACATTAAAAGCCATGTGTATGTGTATTTAAAGCCAACTGACCCCAAAGTGAGAAATCTCTGCTTCTGGGCTTGTTTTCTGATTCGTATTGTCAGTAAGTGCAACTGACTGGGAATTTTAAATGGTCGTATTCATAGCAAATGCATTAGTTATAACAGTCGTGCCATTGAGCACAGAACAATGCTCACATTGTGCCTTTTTATAAAAAACATATGGGGCTCCTGCTGAGGCCGTTGTGGGTTCTAACATTATGCTTTGAACACTGGGCAGCGCCTCTGCTCCAAGGCCTTCTGTCTAGCAGGGCAGCTGGCTTCTAGATGCATTCTGGAGGGAATCTACTTATTTCTGACTTTTGCCCTGTACAGGCGCCATTGCATTCTCTGGTTGTGATATTCTTAGAAACACACTTAACAGGATCCATTAGGTCAATGGAAATGGTGTATTTCAGACAAAGCATTCCCAGGCCATCATGGGCCTGGGGGCCAGGGGAGCAGCATCTGCCATTGTCCAGTTAGATTGCACTTTGGCTCTGTGTTGAGTTTTTCCATGGAGAAATACAACGCTTCTCTGCTTGTCCCTACCATATCAGGGGAACCACTAAAGTAGATGGACACCAACTGCGCCATCCTTTCATGTTGCCTCTGTCTGCTTCCTGCCCCAGTTTATCTCCCTCCCACACAGTTATTCCTTCGAACGGACGGCAAGAATGAGCCACCCTAGGTGTTCGGTGTTGGTACCACAGACCAAGACTCGCAGGGCCCCAGGAACCCGATGAATTTCACCCTCCAGGACACCGCCAGCAGAGGGCACTGTTCTCACGATGAAAGCTGCTACCTACATTTGACCACGTGCAGCTCCCCCATCTACCAGGCTCTCTGGGGTAGCCACTGGGACTTTGGCTGGCCCTGCAAAGCATCATGGCTGCTGGGCCTGAAAGCTGGGGATGGGCCTTTTTACTTAAGTCGGAAAGCAATTCTGGCTAGGCAGCCCTGGGAAGGCTGGCTCACTTTGCTTTGTTGCTGGTTAATGAGAAGTGAGGGGGAGGGAAGCCGGGGTTGTTGATCTCGAGTATCAGTATCGGGAAGACTCTTAACTTAGTCCCCCAGGGTGGAACAGTGGGTTTCACGGTTCTCAATTGGGGTTTCTGACCCCACCTTTTGATATCCCTGCGTCCCCCGTCTGCTTGTCCTGCCCCCGCCGCGCTGCGGGCGGTGGTGCCTCCGGGCTCTGCCCTGGGCCAGCAGAGGCTGGGGTTGTTGCTAGGCAACAGGCAGCCCCGCGACCGCCTCCGCTGCTCGCCTCCGCAGCCCTCGCTGCTGCTACCAATACGGATGTGATTAGTGTAGTTTTACCTTCAGACTGCAAATTGGAAATGGAGTAGGGAAGTAATGTTCCGCGTGCCCCAAAGCGGCGCGCAATCTGCCTTGAACAGCGGGTTCCAAACACCACGTACCTCCTCGAGCGGCTGGCGAGAACCTAGGGGATCCTCACCCCTCAAGATCTCGGTGGTGTCCATTCACATGTAAATCGGAGGCTTAAGAGGGAATTTCGGCCAACTGTTGTTGAGGGCCGAAGAGGGGGGAGGTGAAAGGGGACTTTGGGGCTGGGAGGGGGGGGAGGCAATTGCTATAAAGTAACCTTAACCATCCTGCAGTTATTGTCACAGTTTGACCGCAGTTTAGACGGTCACGTCGGAGAGTTTACCTGTTGTCTTTGAAATTTAAATCAGCATCAACTCCCTACTAGGAGTTTTTTTTTCTGTTGTCTGTGTGTGTGTGTGTGCGTGTGTGTGTGCCTTGCTCTCCCACTCCCCCGTTCTCTTTCCCCAACCCCCCACCTTTCCCTCCCCTCCTCCCTTTCTTTCTCCCTCTTCCTTCTTTCCTCTTCCCAGTAGTCACACCTGAGGCCACCTCTGCTTCAAGGTTCAAGTGCAGAGGTGTGGCAATTCTGGAATGCCAAGGCAGGACAGAGGTCCAAGGCAAAAAAGCTATCTGGAGAGCAATAGGGTTTATTTATGGAACCATTTTAAATGGTCAAATAATTTCTTCCAGAAAAAGGCCCAAAAGAGGAGAGAGTGCATGTCCTGGGGGTGCCTAGCTTTATAACTGTGTGCTGGGGGCTGAACCGCGACTGTCTAGTTCTGGAAGGTGGGGGTAGGGATTCTAGAGGGATGTGAATTAAGAAAGACATTGTTATAGCTATTTTAACTAAGTGGATATTACATAAAGAATATGGAATAATTTCCCTTTGTGGGAATACGTTTTTCCTAGAAAAGTCGATTGTTATTTAGGTAGACATTTATTAACACGATAAAAGAATGGTGAAGTAAAGCCACCGATCAGCTATTTTGTTTTGGAGTGTAGCCAGATACCCCTGTGGGACCAGCTTGGCAGCCTGGTAATATTTCAGGTTGGTTTCCAGTTCACAAAGAGCTCTACCTACTCATTTCCTATGCAACTCTCCCCACAGTCTAGCATAGGTACTGCCAGTCTTACGTCCCACAGAAAAGGGTGATGGAGTTTGGAAAATTGGGTGACTTGCCTGAGGTCACTAAATGAGTAAAGGGCTGAAACTGAGACCACCTTGCTTTTCTATAATAGGACATTGTAATGGGAAGAGCACAGGTGCCATCCCTGACTCTGATCCTTACCTAGCTGTGAGGCCTGAAAAAATCATTTACAATTTCTCTAGCCTTTGGTTTCCTCACTTTAAAATCAAGATGCTAACAGTACCTACATTCAAGGTTGTGGTTAGTACCTGCAAAGTGTTCAGAACTGTGCCTGACACTTAATAAACACAGGTCATATATGCATTACCCACACCCTGGTCTTCATTAGGTAAGCAAGACACGCTCAACCACAACCTCCAACCTTCTGCAAAGGAAATATAAAACTTCATTAAAAAGCTTGCTCCAGACATGCCTCATGCATCTATTGCACATCAACAATTCTCCCCATTAAAAAGAGTGATTCTCTGCCCTGTGAGAATTCTAACCAGCTCAATTGCCTTAACTTATAAACAATTATTTGTGTGTGTGTCAGTTGGAAATACCCTTCCATAGGCGTACCTCCTGCTAGGCAACATATGTTTCTTGAAAACTTCTCATATGCACACCAATCCATAGTTTCCTGCTGACTTACCTTACAGTTGCAGAAAGTCTTGGCCTGCAATGAAAAAGCTGTGGTTTCTGACACCTGAGTTTTAGGTTTATTGATCCTAAACTCTTGCCAAATGTTTTAAATCATTGAGAAGGCTACCAGCACACCCTTGGCAACACAAAGATTTTTCTGGCAGTTTGAGTGACCCACCCCTGATTTCAGTGTTCAATAAACATTAGTTATTGTTATTACTACCCTACCGGTTTAGAGTTTGATCTTTCTCAAGGTGGTTCATAACTGTGTTTGTGACCTTTGTTACCCTGTCTTAGTCAAGTCAAGCCTCTCTTTTACCATGGAAAAACACTAATATTTTATTGTCTTCTAGACTTTCAGTCACTCAGATTGCTATAATTATTGCCTCCCACAATTTTACTGTAGAGGCAAAATATTTCATTTGCATTTTAAAATAATTTATGCAGATTAGATAGAGTTCCAGGCAAGGGAAATGGGAAGGGGCAGATCAGAGCTTACATTTATCTACAGTTTTGGCTACTATATCCACATGTGGTTGACTCCTTTTATTTTGCAGAGCTATTCAAACTCAGCAATAGAATGCTTGAAAGTGGCAGAAGAAAGATGAGGAGAGAAGGAAGAAATTAAGTAGATAAAAGGAGAATAAAAGAAAAATACAGTGGCAAAAGGGGGTGGGGGGAGCTGGAAAAAGATATGAGGGAGTGAATGTTAATGGATGGAGACTTGACTTGGGGTGGTGAACACACAGTACAATGTACAGATGATGTGTTGTGGGATTTTGCACCTGAAACCTACATAATTTTGTTAATCAATGTCACCCAAATAAATTCAATAAAAAGGAAAAATAATCATAAAAAGAAAAATACAGTGAGTGGCAAGAGCTGTCGAAGAGTCAGGGGAAGTATATCATCACACAAACAAACAAAATGGGAGATTGTTTATTTCATTGCTTAAATGAAAATATTCTTTGAAGGACTGCCTTAAATAATTTCAGAAGCCTCACTGATATATATATTCATATATGGCAGGGGAGCTCCACTACCCTGTGCCACAAAAGCTATTTGATGTAACCAATGATATGCAAACACAATTTGCAAAAGCAGAGCATTACCACCATTTGATATTTTAAAAAATTGAGCAAATAGATTCCACATCTTTACAATATAAAAAAAGCCAGCTTCTTGAACCTGGGAAATCTTGGCAATACCTACAAAACCTTGCAAAGGTCCAGAGACATTAATTCACCCTCTAAGATCACTAAGCAAAGAGATTTTGCATTTACTGTTTTGGAATAAATTGCTTGCTTTCAGATGGCTTTTAAAAATGGATATTGTGTGCTTTCTATTTGTATAGAACTTTCATGTAAAACAGTTGGTCCTTAATTGTATTCATTACTATTTTACCAGTTATTTTTCTGGTGTAATGCTATAACTTTTTTTTTTTTTAATGGTGGCCCCAATTTGAATATTCATCTACTTCACTGAAAGGCTCAGCCAGATTTGAAAAAAGCCACAGATTCAGAAACATGGTATGACAGTGCCAGTCACATAAATCACACTTAAACCAATTAAATATCCATCCCAAATCAAAATAGCCACCCACCGGTGCCAAAGACAGGTGTTTATATTTCACCAAAAAGAAAACCACTAATTAAAAGTATTTGCCCAAATATCTCTTTTCTCTTGCTGTTAAATCACCTTTATGTAGGGGACCGCCCTGTGTGGTTTTGGGAATTATAGCCCAGCTGCAAGCTAAGCCCCCCTGGGAGGTCTATAAGTCTTGACCAGAAGACTGTGAAGGCTGGAGAGGGACATGACCCAAAAGCCCATTCAGAGGGTTCCCATGGGAATTGGATTTAAAGAGTGCATATTCTGCTTTGAAGTTTGCTGTTTTTCTCATCTCTTAAGTTAGCTATAGACCCTGTGTGACATCAAGTACCGGAAGATATATAAAGCTTTGCACCTGATGTCCACATAGTGCCAGGATGCCTAATAGACAGTGATCCAGAATGCTCACTGTGTTCCTTATATTGTTATTGGTAATCAGTTTGAAATTTATTGATGATTTGTGTATACTGACTCTATATCCCCTGGATACCCTCCTTAATAAAAGGAGCTTGGGAGGTATGATCGGGGCTCTTTTCCCCTAGAGAGATCAGCTGCCTTTCTTCCTCCCAGACAAAATACAGTATTTAGGTTACTTATTGTCTCTCATCTGCAATCCTGAGACCACTGCTGGACAGTGAGTTTCCACTGAGCGGAGGGCGTTGGGGGCAACCCACCTCATCTGGCATCTGAACAGGGACCCTTAGAAGAAAGCAACACCTGTATCGGCTGTGGGGCTACGAGCCACGATTGTGGACAGCCATATCAAAACAGATGGGAATTTTGGTGCTTCGTATCCCATGGTAAGGGACAGCAGCACCAGGCTCTTTCTGGTCAAGTCATCGATCTAAGATAAAGGAGGGAGGATCTTTATTTCTACTGCCACATTTTGTGGTGGGGTTTTGGTTCCAGCTTCGTCTCCTCTCGCTCACTAAGGACCTCTTTGGCTTCTCTCATTTGCTAAATCGCCACAAAACTGCAGGCATGGGTCAAGCACTTAAAAGCCAATAGGGCGCTCACCACTGAAAGTTTGCCATGACAGGATAAGCTGGTTCATGGCTGGGTTAGAGTGCTAGGCTCCTGCCAGCTGCAAGAGAAAGTCCGTGCAATGGTAGGGACATGGTCATAAGTATTCACTGCCCAATCCCTGTGGCATCTCCCACTGGATAGGATTTTAAAGGAACGAGAGAAGCACCAAGCTAGAGACAGGGTTTTCTGTCTATGAGGGCTCTGACGATGACCGAGCTCCAAAGATAAGAGGCACTTCCACCCTCTGGCCTGAATTCTCTGGTGCCCTACCTGAGTTGGGACCCAGCAGAGGTGTCTGGGATCAATCCCCAAGATGCTCAGGGACCTCATAGGGAACTCCACTCACTGTAATATAATTCTTGGCTCATCTGGGGACGTGTGATATAAGGGTTGGTCACCTAGCACTCTGAGCCCTCCCAGTTGTTTTAGATGACCAGGAGAGAAACCAAGCCATGTAAGAGAGGTTGGGATGACCAAGGGGTTACACCCTTGGGAGTCCTCCTCACAAGCAGCACATTTTGATCCAGTACTGTTACTACCCACTAGTTTAGACATAAAAATAGTTGGTTCATTTGAAAAAAGGAGAGCTGGAACAAAACAAAACCAAAAAGAAAACCCATAGCCTGTGAAAGAATGGAGTCAAGGTTATCTAAAGAACAGGAACTTTACTTTTGGTTGTTACAACAGTTTATTAAGAGAACAGGATGTCAGATCAAAGAAAGGCATCTAATCAATTTATTACAAACTATCAAGGAATACCGCCCCTGGTTTCCCAATAAAGGCACATTAGACTTGCAGACCTGGGAAAAGGTTAGAGAAAAATTGAAATGGTTACAAGAGAATAGAACTCCTATGGGGTCCCAGAACTTATTAACTTGGAGCACAGTAAGAACAGCTCTAGTTCCTACTCATATTCAAAAGCCTCTGGCCCAAGAGGAGTTTGATTCAGAAGGGGAGTCCCCTGATCAAAAGGAAGAGGCAGAAGATAGTAAAACTAAAAATAGACCCAGTTTACCCTCAGGGGCTCCCTCGGAAGACAATTTGCTGAGGGACCTCTTTCACACCCCACCGCTCCCTCTGGCACCATTATGCACTCCTGTACAACTGGTTGATCAAGTTTTCTCCAATACTACCACTTCTATGCAACATTGCCTTAGGCAGGCAGCCAAGGCTAGAGACCTAGAGGCTTTATCTGCCTTTCCCATTGTCACTAGGAACCACGAGCAACGGCACCATAAACCAGTGCCTTTTGAACTATATAAAGATTTAAGCAGAGTATTAGAGACAATGGCCTTCATTCCCCATACGCAATGGGGCTGTTAACCACTATGACAGAAGGATATTGGATGGCCCTTTGTGATTGGCAGGCTTTAGCAAGAACTGTCCTCACGCCTGCACAATTCACTGTTTGGCATTCTGAGTACTCCAACAGATGTCGATGACAGGTAGCAAAAAATAATAGAACTGGAAACCCAGTAAATCTTAACATGCTTCTGGGAGTAAACCAATATGAAACTGCCAACCAACAAGCAGCATTAAATCCTCAATCTTTTATGCAGTGCTCTCAGGTGGCTCTTAAGGCTCTATGTGCTGTGCCTGAGGCAAAAGCAAGAGGTCAAAGTTCCTTTGTTAATATACATCAAGGAGCCACTGAGCCTTATTTAGATTTTATTGACAGGTTACAAGAGGTTATTCAAAAACAGATAGAAGATAAACAAAATTGACAAGCCTTTAACCAGGCTCATCAAGAAAAAAAGAGAGAGGACCCAAATAAATAAAATCAGAAACAAAAGAGAAATCACAACCGATACCACAGAAATACAAAGGATTGTAAGAAATTATTACGAACAACTCTATGGCAAAGAATTAGACAACCTAAAGGAAATGGACAAATTCCTGGAAACATATAGTCTTCCAAAACTGAATCAAGAAGAAGCAGAAAGCCTGAATAGACTAATAACAACTAGTGAAATTGAAGCAGTAATCAAAAAACTCCTGGCACACAAAAGCCCTGGACTGGATGGCTTCACAGGTGAATTCTATAAAACCTTTAGGAAAGAACTAACTCCTATCCTCCTCAGACTATTTCAAAAAATCCAAGAAGAGGGAAGACTCCCAAACTCGTTCTATGAAGCCAGTATTACCCTAATTCCAAAACCAGGTCAAGACACAACAAAGAAAGAAAACTACCAGCCAATATCGCTGATGAACATAGATGCTAAAATCCTCAACAAAATATTGCCAAACCGAATCCAGCAACACATTAGAAAGATCATACACCACGATCAAGTGGGATTCATCCCAGGGATGCAAGGATGGTTTAATATTCACAAATCAATAAACATAATACACCACATAAACAAAATGAAAGACAAAAACCACATGATCATATCAAGAGATGCAGAAAAAGCATTTGATAAAGTACAACACCCATTTATGATGAAAACTCTCAGCAAAATGGGAACAGAGAGAGCATACCTCAACATAATAAAGGCCATATACAAGAAACCTGAAGCCAACATCATTCTCAATGGGCAAAAACTGAGAGCATTCCCCCTGAGGTCAGGAACAAGACAAGGATGTCTACTCTCTCCACTCCTATTCAACATAGTCTTGGAAGTTCTAGTCACAGCAATCAGACAAGAAAGAGAAATAAAAGGCATCCAAATTGGAAAAGAGGAAGTAAGACTGTCATTATTTGCAGATGACATGATAGTGTACATAGAAAACCCTAAGACTCCACAAAAAAACTACTCGACCTAATAAGTGAATTCAGCAAAATAACAGGGTACAAAGTCAATATTCAGAAATCGAAAGCATTTCTGCACACCAACAATAAAATCTCAGAGATAGAAACTAAAAGAAAAATCCCATTTACCATAGCAACAAGAAAAATAAAGTACCTAGGAATAAACTTAACCAAGGAGGTAAAAGACTTGTACTCAGGAAACTACATAACACTGAAGAAAGAAATTAAGGAAGATACAAATAAATGGAAGCATATACCATGCTCATGGATGGGAAGAATCAACATTATTAAAATTTCCATACTACCCCAAGCAATTTATAGATTCAATGCAATCCCTATTAAAATACCAATGACATTTTTCACAAACCTAGAACAAATACTTCAAAAATTTATATGGAACCAAAAAAGAGCCCAAATAGCCACAGCAATTTTGAGGAAGAAGAACACAGTAGGAGGAATTACAAACCTTATATCAAACTATACTACAAGGCCACGGTAATCAAAACAATCTGGTGCTGGCATAAGAACAGACATATAGATCAATGGAACAGAATAGAGAGCCCAGAAATAAACCCAGGTCTATATGGTCAACTAATATTTGACAAAGGGGGAAGGAACATCAAATGGAGTGAGAAGAGCCTCTTCAACAAATGGTGTTGGGAAAACTGGACAGGGACATGCAAAAAAACGAAACTAGACCACCAACTTACACCATACACCAGAATAAACTCAAAATGGATCAAAGACTTAAATGTAAGCCGTGGTACCGTAAAAGTCCTAGAGGAAAAAATAGGCAGGAAAATTTCAGATATCCCACATAGCAACATTTTCACTGATATATCTCCTAAGGCAAGGGAAATAAAGGAAAGAATTAACAAATGGGACTACATCGAACTAAAGAGTTTCTGCTCAGCAAAAGTAAACATCAGCAGATGAAAAGGAAAACAACCATATGGGAAAATATATTTGCCAATGATACCTCAGACAAGGGATTGATCTCCAAAATATATAAAGAACTCATATGACTCAACACCAAGAAGACAAGCAACCCAATTAAAAAATGAGCAAAGGACCTGAACAAACACTTCTCCAAAGAGGACATACAGAGGGTCCATAGACATATGAAAGAATGCTCAACATCACTAGCCATCAGAGAGATGCAAATAAAAACCACAATGAGATACCACCTCACACCGGTCAGAATGGCCATCATCAACAAACAACTTGTGCTGGAGAGGATGCGGAGAAATGGGAACCCTGGTGCATTGCTGGTGGGAATGCAGACTGGTGCAGCCACTATGGAAAACAGTATGGAATTTCCTCAAAAAACTAAAAATGGAACTGCATTTTGAACCAGCAATTCCATTTCTAGGATTATATCCGAAAAATCCTGAAACACCAATTCAAAAGAACCTATGCACCCCTATGTTCATAGCAGCACTATTTACAATAGCCAAGTGCTGGAAACAACCTAAGTGCCCATCTGTAGATAAGTGGATCAAAAAACTGTGATACATTTACACAATGGAGTACTATGTAGCAGAAAGAAAGAAAGAACGTCTACCATTTGCAACAACATGGATGGAACTAGAGAGAATTATGCTGAGTGAAATAAGCCAGGCAACAAAAGAAAAATACCTTATGCTGTCACCTATTACAGGAAACTAATGAACAACACAAACAAATGAGCAAAATTGAACCAGAGAATACAACAAGGATGCCAGCCTGTTAAACCAAGCATGCCGTTGTCCGGGGACAGCCAACTGACCTAGAGTCTGCATGATCCTTCCCCATGTGGTAAGACCACCCTCCCCTTCACACCCTCACTCTTATTAGGGATTTCTGGACCCAAGGGTAGGTAGGACAACCACCATGTCCAGCTTGAAGCAGCTAGAGGAGCTCGAGACCTTCGCCCATTGTCCTTTATAAGATTATAAAGGGTCTTAAGTCTGAGAGGAAGGGATTGTTATTTTTTATTGTTAAAATAATTAATTAATCATTTATTTATTTAAAAAAAAGAAGAAGAATATATGAAAGGGTGAAGTGGGAGAGCTTGTATGTACAACCCATGGGCATGGACTTGGGAGGGGATTGCTCGGGGAGGGGGGTGCTGAGTGGAGGGGAGCAAAGGGGAAAAAATTGGAAATATTGTAACAATATAATCAATAAAATATACTTTAAAAAAATTGAAACAGAAAAAAAAAAACAAATAGAGTCCTGAGGCAGCAGAGTCCTTAGTACTCCAATTGGCCTTTGAAATGCTAATGAAGATTGCAAACCAGTCTTGGGCCCTCTCAAGCAAAACTTCCAAAACATCAGTGAGTTCATACAGGCTTGTCAAAATGTTGGCACTGAAAATCACAGGGCATTTTTACTTGCCGCAGCTATTACCAAGGCAACTACTAAAGCCCAAAAGGAAATCAAATGTTACGGCTGCAGCAAGGCTGGCCACCTTAAAAAGGACTGTAGTAGAAATCAAAAAGGAAACTCTAAGCCCCCAGAAAAGGATTGTCCACACTATGGCAAAGGGAAGCACTGGGCAAATTAATGTAAATCAAAATTTGATAAGAATGGTAAACAACTCCCTCCACCAGACAATCAGAGAAACTGGCAAAGGGGCGCAAGCTCCAGTGCCCCTAAGAACAACACGACCTCCCAAGGTGTCAGCAATCAAATGTTCTGGACTCAGGAAAATGCTGTGTCTCAAATTTACATGCCACCACAAGGGGGAGCGCAGAGCTGGACTTGGTCACCAGCCAGCAATTAATTCTTAAGGAGCAAAATCATATATATCTTGCTCCCACAGAAGTATGGGGGCCATTGCCTGAAGGACATGTAGGTCTTAATAATTGACTGATCTAGTCTAACCTCTAAGGGCATCATCACTCAGCCTGGAATCATAGACTGACTTCGATGGAAAAATTAAAATTATGATACAGGCCACTGGCTATTATATAATACCTGCCAATACCTGCATAGTTCAGCGTCTACTTGTTCCTCATATTGTCCCAGGAACCCAAAATATAAAGAGGTAATATAGGTTTGGCAGTAATGACAACCAATCCATCTTTTGGACTGTCTCTATTAAGCTACAAAAACCTCTGCTTGAAATAAAAATTAAGGATAAAACTTTTCAAGGACTCCTAGACACCAGAGCTGATGTTTCTGTTATATCCACCCAGTTTTGGCCACCTGAATGGCCTATTACTGAAGAAGACTTAATAATAAGAGGAATAGGGGGAGTGTCCCAACCTAAGCAAAGTGTATGGACACTCCATTGCTACGGCCCTGATGGCTAGGGAGGAAAAATTCAGCCTTATGTCTTACCGGACCCCCCTTAATATTTGGGGCTGAAATTTATTCATTTAATGGGGTATAACCATCAACCTGCCTCCTTTTCCCTAATGGCCACTGCTCAAATATCACCTCTTCCCTTCACTTGGCTTTCTAACACTCCCATGTGGGTTAGTCAGTGGCCATTGAAAGGGGAGAAATTAACACAGCCTCAAAAGCTAGTACAGGCACAATTAGATGCGGGACATATAGAACCATCCCATAGTCTGTGGAATACACCCCTTTTTGTAGTTCCAAAATAATCTGGCAAATGGAGAATTATACATGACCTCAGAAAAATAAATGAAATTACACAGTCCATAGGGGCACTCCAACCAGGAGTTCCTAATCCAGTCTATGTCCCCAAAGACTGGCCCTAATTAGTTATTGATTTAAAAGCTTGTTTCTTTACTATCCCCTTAGTAGAAAAGGACTGAAAGCGGTTTGCATTCTCTGTCCCAGTGATCAATAATTCCCAACCTCTTCAGAGATATCAATGGAAAGTTTTACCCCAAAGGATCCTAAACAGCCCAACCATTTGTCAATATGGATGACATTTTAATTGGTGCCTCTTCCCAAGAGCAGCTAGCAAACACTTTTAGACTTTTACAAGAAATTATTCCTCAAACAGGGTTACAAATTGCTCTGGAAAAAAATCCAACAATGTCAGCCTTAGCAGTATTTAAGCTATACCTTATTTAATAGAATTATAAGACTTCAGACTGTAGAGCAGCAGTTCTCAACCTGTGGATCGCAACCCCTTTGGGGGTCGAACGACCCTTTCAGAGGGGTCGCCTAAGACCATCAGAAAACACATATATAATTACATAGTTCTGTGATTAATCGCTATGCTTTAATTATGTTCAATTTGTAGCAATGAAAATACATCCTGCATATCAGATATTTACATTGCAATTCATAACAGTAGCAAAATTGCAGTTATGAAGTAGCAACGAAAATAATTTTATGGTTGGGGGTCACCACAACATGAGGAACTGTATTAAAGGGTCGCGGCACTAGGAAGGTTGAGAACCACTGCTGTAGAGGTTGTTCCTCCTACCCCTTTAACTCTTAATAATCTCCAGCAACAACTAGGTGTTATCAATTGGATATGACCCACTTCAACAGCTCACTCATCTTTTTAATACTCATAAAGGGGACCCAGACTTAAACTCAGTCCATACCTTATCCCTCCAGGCTTTAAAGGAATTAGAAATAGTAAATCAACACATCAGAACTAGACAATTAGAAAGAATCGATCCATCCTACCCAGTCAAACTTTTCTGTTTTCCTACATTATAGTCCCCTACATGTCTTCTTGGACAATTACAACTGCAGCTTATGGTTATTTCTCTCTCATCAGCCTCAAAAAATAATAACCACCTATGTCTCTACCCTCTGTCAATTAAAAATTAAGGGGTGAGATAGAGCTCAACAGTTGCTTTGGTATGGTCCCGAATATATTCACTTGTCCCTAACTCAAGTCTACCTGCAACAGCTTATTAGCCAGTCCCTAGACTTTCAATGTGCAGTAGCTGATTATATCAGAAAATTAAACATCAGTCTACCCTCAGATAAGTTTCTATAAAATATTCCTCAGCTAAATCTACATATCAAAAATTAAATTAGTCAAACCCCTATATCTGGGGCAAAAACCATTTTTATAGATGGGTCATGAAAAACAGGAAAAGTGGCTATAGCCTGGAAAGAAGGACAAAGTTGGAAAAATTGTATAACTCACAATCACTCCTCTACTCAGAAGGCCAAACTCTCTGGGGCCATTAGGGTCCTTCAGCAATGGCTGCAGGAACCCCTATACCTAGCCTGTGACTCTGGCTATCCTGTCTATACCATTCTCCATATTGACCAGGCACTTTGTAAGGAATCTATAGACCCTCAATTACTTAGTCTGTTCTTAACCCTTCAAAGTCTAATTGATAGGAGGACACACCCTCTATTTGTTACTCATATTTGCTCTCACTTGGGCCTCCCAGGCCCTATGACAGAAGGCAATGAAAGGGCAGCCGCTTTAGTCAGTATAGTAACAGCATTTCAGCAGGCAATTAGCTCTCACCAATTCTATCATCAAAATTCTCATGTGCTTCACTGTGAGTTTGGCATTCCCTGTTCTCAAGCAAAACAAATTATTAGAGAATGTCCTGATTGTCAAGCAGTAGGCAAAGCACCACCTAGCAGTGGCACTAATCCTTGAGGATTGGCTCCTCGATTAATTTGGAAAACAGATGTTACTCATTATCCTTCTTTTGGAAAGTTTAAATATCTCCATATTTCTATAAATATTTATTCTGGGGCATTACATGCCTCAGCACTCACAGGAGAATCAACAAAACATATTCGAGCACACTGGCTTGAAGCATTTAGTTTTTTAGGATGCCCCCAACAAATTAAAACTGATAATGGGCCAGGTTATATAGCCTGATATACTCAAGAATTCTTACAAAGATGGAACATCAAGCATAAAACAGGAATTCCTTATAACCCAACAGGTGAAGCCATAGTTGAGTGAACCTACCATACCTTTAAGAACCTTCTTAAAAAACAAAAAAGGGAGCGTATGGAATCCTCCCCAAAGAATCTAATCTAGCAATCTATACTTATAATTTTTTAAATTGTGATGACTTTCTTACTACTCCAATTGAAAGGCATTTTTGCCATCATGGGCCAGAAGGTAGGGAGCCCACCCTTTAGTACTATACCAGGACCCCCAAGGAACACAGAATTGGGAAGGCCTCGTTGATCTGCTAACCTGGAGGAGGGGATATGCCTGTGTTTCTACCTCCTCAGGACCTTCATGGCTACCAGCAAAAAGAGTGAAGCGGTATCATGGATGGCCCGCGCCTGTGGATCACCCAGTCGGATCACATCAGGTGACTAGAGGACCTGACCTACCAGCTATCACAAATGGCAATAAATGAGTGCCGACGCCAGAACCCAACTCGTTGCCGTCACCAGAGGGAGTGAGCAAGGGAGATGGGGGGAAATTCAACTCCTCAGGAATCTAGGAAAATAACCTGGGGAGACCTAAAAGCCCTTGAGAAATGCTGGGGCACAAGACACCCCTGAAAATCGTTTTTATCTTACTTATCTGTAGTATCCTCCAATTCTGTAAGAACATTTACCATCTTATTAATACTAAGCTGTCTTGGAGGTCTCGGCCTATCTACTGAACTAGAATATATATATTGGAGCCACATACTTGATCCACCAATTTTCAAGCTCCATATGTGGTAGAACTCTAAGCCTCCTCTGTCCAAAAATGATACCAATTTACTGGGGTCACCTGGCTTCCACCTGATGGACCCTTAGAGAAAAATCAGCACTGGCTACCTGGACCTGCCAATACTATGTATGTGTCTGAGCATTGACCTGTTTGCTTCTCTACTTTACCAGACACCTTGTGTCTACCCTTAATAAATACATTTTATGCTCATGCTATTAATAAAAGAGGAAGTAAGACCAACATGTCTATGGTTGGAACTATAGGACTTCTTAAGGAGCACCGGGATTCATCTAGCACGACCCCAGATTTGCCCCCTTTTGTGCCAGTTGATGGCCCCTCAAGAACCATTAAGTGGTCTCTATGCCAGAGCAAGGAGACCTCAGTTGCCTGAATCCCTGGCACCCCTTTTAGAGTAGAAAACTGCGGTGCTCATTGGGAAATTGAGGGCAACACTAGTCATGGCCTTGTCCCAGCCTTACCATATGATATCTATCTCAAGGTAGTGTGGTTCGGGGTTGGCACTGAGGCCCCAATTATTCACATTGTGTTTCAAAATCATAGTAGTCATTGGCACGTAAATACATGGAAAATAGGACCCCCTTTTACAGACAGACTCATTAGATCACTTACTGCCAATGAAGATCCTAAGTCAGGCAGAGGCAATTATTTATTATATTTGGTTCTTAAATAGAGCCTGGGTTACTGTCTGCACCTCCCATCCCTACCTATTTCTAGCTGTCCCTGGAATTCCTCAACTTAGTTATAATGCTTCCCATAATGTATATAATCTTCATGTTACTGCCGGCTCTATATATGCCAGCTGTCTTACGCAAACCAATGTTACAGAACTCAATTTAACAGCTGTCTTTATGATGCAAAGGCAGTCAGAAATGTGGCTGCCCATAAATGTCACCAAAGAATGGCAGGACCCTTGGGGTCTTGCCATGCTTAATCAAGCGCAAGCTGAAATTAGGGTTAAATGCTTTATACGCACTCTTATTGCTTGTATTATCTCTGCTATTGTTCTTGCCACAGCAGCCACTGCCACAATGGCCCTTGCGAGTCTGTCCAGACTGCTTATATTATAGGAGTCTTGTTTACTAATACCACCCAGGAGATGATTCAACAAACACATCGACCAGAAAATTTTAGCTCAACTCTTCACTACTGAATCTGCTGTCCTCTGGTTAGGAGACTGGCAGGATGCCCTAGTCACTAGACAACAGCTAACCTGCAATCCTGGATTCTCAAGACTGTGTGTCACCCTGTTAAAATGGAACTCTAGTCAACACTCCTGGGCTGATGTACAACATCATTTGCAAGGAGCTTTCTCCATCAATTTGAGAGGTCAAATTGATCGGCTACAGTTTGAGCTTCATCAACAACTTACAGACATTAAGCAGCTTACGGAACAAAAGGTGTTCCAAACCCTTGGTGATAATCTCTAATGGCTCAATCCTAAAAATTGGTTTCAAAGATTAAAGTTACGCATTTAAATAATAGGAGCCACTGAATGTTTATTGATTATTATTATAATTTGTGTCCTTCGCTGTTTTTTACAAATTATTCTTTTGTGATCATATACAGGGAAAGCAAGTAGCAAGCTTTGTAGGACTCTATCATTAGCTTTCTAAATAACAAAAAAGGGGGAAATTTAGGGGACCATCCTGTGTGGTTTTGGGAATTGTAGTCCGGCCGCAAGCTAGGGCCCCCCCAGGAAGTCTATAAGTCTTGATGGGAAGACTGGGAAGGCTGGAGATGGACATGACCCAAAAGCCCATTCAGGGGGTTCCCGTGGGAATCGGATATAAAGAGTGCATATTCTGCTCTGTTTTTCTCATCTCTTAAGTTAGCTATAGACCCTGTGTGACATCAAATACCCGGAAGATGTATAAAGCTTTGCACCTGATGTCCACATAGTGCCAGGATGCCTTATAGACCGTGATCCAAAATGCTCACTGTGCTCTTTATGTTGTTATCAGTAATCAGTGATTGTTAACAGTAATCCAAGTGTTTAAAACTTATTGATGATTTGTGTATACTGACTCTGTATCCCCTGGATACCCTCCTTAATAGAAGGAGCTTGGAAGGCATGATCAGGGCTCTTTTCCCCTAGAGAGATCAGCCACCTTTCCTCCACCCAGACAAAATACAGTATTTAGGTTA
Organism: Furipterus horrens; assembly: GCF_987537825.1. Lineage (NCBI taxonomy): Eukaryota > Metazoa > Chordata > Mammalia > Chiroptera > Furipteridae > Furipterus > Furipterus horrens. The sequence continues at coordinate 67,117,113 of NW_028327180.1, read as the reverse complement.
CTTATTGTCTCTCATCTGCAATCCTGAGACCACTGCTGGACAGTGAGTTTCCACCAAGCCGAGGGCATTGGGGGCAACCCGCCTCACCTTTACTCCCAAGATGCACTCGTTTTCTAATACTTAGCATTCACAGTACAAGTAAAATTAATGACATTTACAATGGTTGTATTCTGTGTTCAAGACTCTCTGGAATCTTCATTGCCTAAAACGAGGTAGATAAACATTTATGGGTTTTGTTGGTTGAGGCTAATTTCCTTTTGATCTATTTTTTTTTAATTTTTTAAATTTATTTGTTTATTTATTTAGAGCGGAAGGGAGGGAGATAGAGAGGGAGGGAAACATCGATTGATTGCCCCTCATAAGGCCCAGCTGGGGACCTGGGCCACAACCCAGTCATATGCCCTGACAGCAACATTTTGCTTCCCCAGATGATGCTCAACCCACACCACCCAGAGCAATTTCCTTTAAATCTTGATCATTATTTTTTAATAGAATTCCAAAATCTTTACCAAAGATTGAAAATGTCCAAGCATTTTGCTTAAAAAATGGAAAAAATATAATTTCAAAAGGTTATTACAAAGTTGTTTTACCTCATTTCAATTTAAAAGTGGGATAAAAGTACCAATTACAAAACCGCTAGTATCTTAAAGCTGACAAACCATCCAGCCTCACACAACACTTAAAGAGACCCTTGAGACTAGTTCTGGCTCCAGAGTGTATAGATGCAAAGGCACTGGATTAGCTCATTAGGGGGCCAGACCAGCTGCTGCCCCTTAACCTTGAATCCTAAATTTCAGGTCTCCCTCAAAGTTTAAGCCTGACTTCTGGCGTTCTTCATAGGAAGCTCACTGAGATCTTGAATCCCATCTCTGGAGACAGGTCAAGCTTCAGGCAGAAGCTGGAGGCATAGGCTCACCTGAGTAAAACAGACTGCAGTGGGCAAGGTTGGAAATCGGATCGAGTCGAAAGTGTTGGGCCGCCGTCATGGGCAAGCTTAGACTGTGATGGGCAGGCCCAGTTAGATCAACCTCAGGGGCTGTCAGGCGGTGGGGGGCAGGCTGGGCATTAGACCAGCGAAGGGCCCCGGACAGGATCGAGGATAGATTTCTGAAAAGGCCGGCAAGCCACTGCGGATCTTTTTCTTTTTACTAGGAGCTATGGGCAAGGCACCCAAGAACTTGGTGAAGGAACCCGACTTCCTCAAGCCTCGAGCCAGGTTCTGGAGCATCAGGTCGTCGGCCAGGACGCCCAGAAACGCGCTGGTGGTGGAACTTAGGATGGTGGCGGCCACCTGCACTGGGCGCCGGGCCGCAAGGCTGCCACATCGCGTTCGGCAGAGCCTTGCAGGCCGGGGTCGCCCAGTAGACGGCGCAGCGCAGGTACTGGTAGGCCCGCCGCCCGCTGTGGTCACGCACGTGCACCTGTGCACCCAGGCCCACCAGCAGCACCGCGGCATCCTCGTGGCCGTGCAGAGCCGCCAGCTGCAGTGGCGTGTAGCCGCCCTGTGAGCGCGCGTTCAGGTTGACTGGCACGCCCCCCCGCTGCGACACCTCCACCAGCTGCAGAGCCATCTCGCGGTCGCCACTCTTGGCGGGCCAATGTAGGGCGGTGAAACCAGACATGAAGTCACGCTTGGCGGCCAGGCCACCGTCGCGTAGCAGCAGCCCGTGCAGCTGGTGGGTCCAGCGGCCACTGGCCACCCGCACGAGCCACTCGTGCTCAGCCGGCTCCAGGGGCACGGCAGACGGCGGAGGCGCGACGGGCACCTCCTCTGTGTCGGGGCTCTGCAGGCGCGGGCCGGCCCGCGACAGGCGCCTCAGGTGCGGGGAGCGGCCCGGGTCCAGGCCGAGGCCCAGGCCGGACGCCTCCACCGAGAGCCGCCGGAGCAGCGGCGGGCAGCTCCGCGGGCTCGGCTCCTCCGACAGCTGCCGGCGCGGCCCTGCCCCTCCTCTCGGGGCCGAGGCGCCGCGGGGCCCGGGACGCAGCGCACCGGCAGCATGCAGGGCTTCTGCGGAGGCGCGCGGCGAGGGGGCGTTGGCGGCCTCCGACGGTGCCCTAGACGGTGCAGCCACGTCTGCAGGGAGGCCCTCGGGAGGCGGGCCGGCCCCAAGGCTGGGAGCCCTGGGTCGGAGGGCCCCCCTGACTGCTGGGTCGGGGGGCGTAACAACGGCTCCCCAGTCCGCTGAGTGAGCTCAGAAGCGGGAGCCCCACGGCTGTCCCGTGGCTCCGATGGCGAGGCCGGGTCCTCAGGTGCTTCCGCCGACGGCTGCGCCGAGGCCAGGCACGCAGCCCCCGAGGCAGCGGCTTCCACGTGTGAGCGGGACGTGATCTTGGATGGCGGGGCGAGTCGCTCGGCGGCGCTGGGGAGGCAGGAGGGCAGCGGATCTGGTCCCTCTCTGGGCCTCGGCTTCCTCAGCACCACGAACTTGACGCCGTCGAACTCCCTCACCCTCGCCACGTCGTTGACGAACTGCTTGAAGCGGTCCCTGCGGGCGGCGCGGCCGCGCGGGTCGCCGCCATCCAGCAGCGGCTTGAAGCGGCTCAGCAGCTCCGAGGTGCGCGGCTTCCCGCCGTGCTCGTGCAGGAAGCCCAGCACCGCCGCCTGGCTCACCCTGGCGGCCGCAGCGAGGGCCAAGGTCAGTGCTGCCCGGCCGCCACCCCCCAGCCCCCCGCCACCTCCGGCCTCCGTTCCCGGCTGCTGGGGCAGGTGGACGGCCCGGCGCCCGCTGCTACGTGCCGAAGCCGGGGTTCCGGGAGTCACGTCCGCCTCGGCCAGGCTCACCTGATCGTGTCCACCGAGGCTGGACGGGCGTGTCCCCGCAACTGGACCGCGGTCAAGTCAGAGCCCAGCGCCTGGGCGTCTCCGGGAGCAAGGTACTGGGGACCGCGGCGCGCCCCAACGCCGCCGGCCCGCCGGCCCGCAGTCTCCGGGGTAGGTTTCTGCCTTTATATTTTGTCCAGTGGGCACTGGGCTCCATCCGCCGCGTTCGGTGCTAGTTTTACAGGTGACAGCTGCCACGAAGGCCTTGGGGGAGGGGGGCGGGGGGGCGCGGAAATTCTCCACCACCGCCCCACCCCAACGCAGGGATTAAAGGCGCAGTGCCATGCTGCAGCTCGGCTCCAGTTGCTAGGTGGGTGTGTTCCCCAGGGATGCCGCGGTCGACCCACGAGGCAAGGTTTTATTCCTTTAAGAAATATTTAACCACCGCAAAATACCGGGAGATTACTTAAAAGCAGTCATATCTTTAAAGACCATCAGTTGAATGCTTTTCATACTGGCTTCATGCAATTTACAGCGAAGATGATTTGCTGTGCATGGTAATGTATGTTACCCGAGGTTTAGAAAAGACGGTTTAAAAAGCAATTTTCTCATGATAAAACAATACATTTTCACATCGGAATAAAACCACAGGAAAACATAAAGAAGAAAAAAATCACTTGAAAATACCATTAACATTGTTTTCTTTTCTAATGTCTTTCTCTTTTTTTTTAATTTATTTATTTGTTTATTTATTTTTAGAGAGAGGGGGAAGGAGAAAGAGAGGGAGAAAAACAGCACTGTGTGGTTGTCTCTCATTCGTGCCCCCAACTGGGGGCCTGACGTGCAACCTAGTCATGTGCCCTGACTGGGAATCGAACCATTGACACTTGGCTCGCAGGCCAACGCTGCCATTAACACTTTGAAATATTTTTATTCTCCCCATACATATTACACACGTATATGCTTTAAAATAACGTAAAATTTGAATCATGCTATGTTTTAAAAACTTCACTTAATCCACAAATATTTGTTGAGTAACTTGTTTAAGCCAGTACCTTTTCAGGTCGTGATACATCAGTTAGCAAGGCAGATAAAAACCCCTGACCTAGGGGAGCTCACAGTTGGGGGGCTGGGAGGCAGCAGTAATATGGTGAATCTGAAAATTGCATAATATGCTAGATTTATACTGTGGAAACAATAAAGCAGGCTAAAACAGAGGAGGGGCAGGGTGCAATTTGGAACCTTGTGTTCAGGGTAGGACTCATTGTGAAAGTCACAATTAAGCAAGAACTTGAAGTGATCGGGAAGTTATACAGCTAGGCAGGAGAAGAAGGCACCACGAGGACAAAGGTGAGATTGATTTCTTAATTTACAAACACAATACTACAAATATATAACCATAGGCACCATACCTTAGTACTATAGTTAGAGCAAGACTCTGGAGGCAAAATTCCACACCTGAATCCTTGCTCTACTGTAGGCTACCAGCTTGACTTCTCTGTACCTCAGTTTTCCCCTCTGTAAAGGGGGATGATGATAATAATATAGTACTTACCTCATTAGGCAGTTGTAAGAATTAATTGAGAAAATAAACATGAAACACCTAGAACAGTGCTTGGCCCAGAGTAAACATTCAAATTATTATCAGAAGTATAGCCACTACTATTATTATTACTTGTTGAAAAGAAAAAGAGAATGGTAAAATGAGAACGATCCCCCCTTTCCCTAATTCCCAGAGGCCATTTCTGTCTTCAGCCCTGTTTCTAGAATGCATAGGATACCATCTTTTCCCCTCACTTTAATATTTTATTACAAACATTTCCCCCATGACAATATTCTTTTAAAAATTGTGATTTTTAATGATAGCATCACATAAACATAGTATCATACTTTGTTTTCTTATAGTGGATAATGTATAATGTTTTTAGTTTTTAATTCTTATGAACAGTGCTGCTCATATATAAAACCTTGTGCACATTTTAAAAATCAATTCCTTAGGATAGAATCCTATTAGTAGAATTACTGGGTCAAATGGAATTAATTATTTTAAAAACTATTGATACACATTGCTAAATTGTTTTCCAGAAAAGTTACAACCCTATGAAAATACCTTGCACCAAGTAGTATTTTTTAATTGGTCAATTTGAAAGATAAAAAAATGTTATCTTACCCTCATTTCTATAAAAAGTTAAGCTTTTTTCCCTCTTATTGTCTATTTGGCTTTGTTCCTTTGTTAATTGCTCATTTATTAATAGTTTCTTATAGTTTGGAAATTATTGAGAATTGGGAAAACAATATGTGCTACTAATCCTTTATTATTTGTGTTGTAAATATTTCCCAATTCATTATTTGTCTTTTAATTTTGTTTTCTGATAATGCTTTCATTTTCACACAACCAGTTTTTCATTGTCAATACTGTGTCCTTTTAGCTTAAGTATGTTAAGTATAAAATGAGAAGTTACATTTCTCATTTAAAGGAGAATATTTATGATCGATTTACCCTGTAATATTAAGCCATCTGCGTCTGAACGATGGCAATGCTCTTGCAAGAAGTCCTTGTGTCTTTAACATACAATGATTACTGCCAGCTGTCATTTCTGTCTAAATATTACCCCTTCTTTAAGCCCAGTTCAGATCCCACCCCTGTAAAGTGTTCTGCACCTGCACCAGGTATATCATCCTCTTTACTTCTGTACGTAATTTATTTCCACAAACATCTGCTGACTATCTTTGGGCACAAGGCAGTGAGCTAGGTACCCCGGGAAGAAGACACCTGTCTTTGAAGAGCTTACCATTTAGTGAAAGAGAGAAAAACACAATTAACTGTTAAGTGTCCAAATGAAATTAATGCTGCATGCACTTGCAGCGGGTCGATTCTAAGAGAGGCATGTGGGGAAGTCTTTGAGAGGCAAGTGTGAGAACAGGATGAGCAAGGAAGCTGGACTGTGAAGGCTGAATTCAGGGTAAACAGTGGCTAGTGTGTTTTCAGTTGAGGGTATGTGTCAGAGATACAGAAGAAGATCATGTTGGACAAGTTATCTGGGGTCATAGGTGGTAGACTTCAAATGCCAGGTTGGACTTTATCATGTTTGCGGTTGAATACCATTGAAAGCTTGCTTTCTTCTTTTTAATAAGTAACTTTAGTTATATTCTGATTATAAAATTAATAATGATATTTCCCCAATTCTCACTAGCTTCCAAACTATAAAAAGAATGGATCACATGTTATGGGACCCCTCTTAATATTGTGGGTTTATTCTATGAGGTTTTCTGTATGCATCCAGAGAGATAAACACAGCCATGAATACTGTTCTACACAGATGGAAGGGGACCATGCATTGCTTCATAACCCACACTTCTTTACTGCCTGCTGTAACCAGTTCCGGGGTGACTAGATGGAGGAGGGAGCCCTGGAGGACCTGATGGCGGGGTCCCCATGAGAGTTGCGGAGGGTCATTGAGCTAGGGCAGTGGGGGCAGAAAGACAGGGATGAGTGCCAAAGATGTTTCAGAAGTAGAATTTGTATTATATTGCCTGTTTTCATTTTTAAAACCACATTTCCTTCATTGCAATTTTCATTTCAATAGCCACTTTTTAAATATATTTTCTTAGCTATTTTAGGACAAATTGCTCAGTTCCTTGGAAAATGGTTTCCATGAATTCATAGGTAGTGGAGCCTCCATCAACTTGGAATTTTGTTGCTGTCCCCTCTCTCCAATGGGGTGCAGTGGGGTGACAATTCCCCTGTTCAAGATCATTATTGGTTTATGTGGTTTGATTCATTTTGACTGTGATCACTAAAAATAAACAAGGGATAAAATACTAATTGACAAGGAATTGCTGGTACAAGCAAAGTACATTGACAATGCTTAACAGCCTTCAGGCTCTGAGCTACACAAAGAATTGAGCCCAAGGTCACAGTTAATTGGCTGAGCCCAAACTAGCACCAGGCTCATTCCAAAGCTTGTGCTCATTTACTAGGTAAATGAGATCACCGATTACTTAAAATTGATGTTCTGAAAGTTAATAAATAAAGGGAAAAGCTCCTCAAGTTGAAATCTAGCTTAAACCTTTATACTTTGGCATCTGAACATACTGTGTTTTAATATTTTCAGTGATTGGTTTATTGTTTGAGCAACCATTAGGGCAAGGGCGCCAATGGCATTCAGTTCCCCGGGCTGCTTTTAAATTTGGTGCCCTGCTGTCATTGAGGCCATTGAATCAATTCGTCCAATGACCTGCAGTTGGCCATAAACTTTGGAAAAGTCAAATACAAAATGCATATTTCTGGCAAGGATTGAAGTTTATAATGTGTTAAGTATGGGAGACAGCAATTGGAAAGCCATTGTTCCTAGTTCAGTATCTTAAATTTGGAGGTGATCAGGGTAGAAGGTACTTATTTTTTTTTTAATCCTCACCCAAGGATATTATTGACTTTAGAGAGAGCGGAAGGGAGGAGGAGACATAGGGGGAGAGAGAGAGAGAGAGAGGCATCAATGTGAGAGAGAAACTGATTGGTTGCCACCCATATGTGCCTGACCAGGGATGGAATCCGTGGCCTAGGTATGTGCCCTGACCAGGAATCGAACTGCAACCTTTTTTTGGGGGGGTGGGGGGCGGGGAACAGGGGGCAATGTATGGGACAATGCTCCAACCAAAGGAGCCACTCAACCAAGCCACCCAACCAGGGGGGCATTCTGTATTTTTAAATGTCATATTATTCAATAAATATAAAACTAACCCTCCATAATCTGTTGTGTTATGTTATGCTATGTTATGTTATGTTACACTGTTACGTTGTTATATGGCATTGCCTATTCCAACCCACACTACCCTGTGAACCCCACAGAGAACCATAGTGGATGCCTATTGCTAGTGACTGTCCTGTCTTGTGCTGTCACAACAACATGAATGGTCTTCTTCCATTAGGCTTAATCCACCACAGTCTGGCTCCTCTGTCACCTGGTGTCTCACCAAAGCACTGTCATCAGTAAAGAAGACTAGTGTCTGGAGCCCCAGTAGGCCGGAGATCTAGGGACATGATGGGGATGGGCTCCCCAGAAGTGGCTGTAAAGGGACTTTGCTCAGATACCGAGTTTGCATTCAGGACTTCCGGAACGAATCAGACTTTGTTCCTGCTTACCAGCCAGGGGAAGGAGCAGAGCCTCTTCTTTCTCATGCCTGCGACTTTCTGAGGTCAAAGGGACTTTATTTCTAAATTTCAGTGACAAATATCAGATCCTTTGCCTCTGTAGTAAGCGGAGTTTTTCTATGTGTGATTGACTTTCTACATGGCTGCTCTGATTCCCCCAACCAGCTTGGTGACGGCAGGGAGCCAGTTGGCCTGGTCCACAGAGACATGGGGGGGGGGGGGGCTGTGTCCCGACGAAGGGAGCGGTAGCCAATGGCGCCCTTTGCTGCCTTCTGTTATCCCTTCTTGGCCCACTTTATTCTTAGAGATGAGTTTTGACTCAAAAGATTTTTTCCCCACACTAAGAGGGACATTTTGAGATTCCATTTTTCTTTCATGTGGGTCGGCATCTAAATTAGGAGAGCTTAGTTGGAGAGGCCTGCAAAGTGCTATTTTGACCTGCTCTTCAATTGTACAGTGGAATCCCTGCTTGGGTTGGGTGGGAAAATTGGGAACCCAGAGGCCAGACTTGCATTTCGTTATGGAGCATCCATGCAGGTGGGCTTAGGAATGACAGCACAATGTCTGGAAATAGAGGTCCACCAACAGCATCTGGCCTTACAGCTAGACAGGTGGAAATAGCTCAACTCTTCCCTCAGCTCTTGTACTAGCATACCTGTAGGTTTAACCTGCCTTCTGGTTGGCCACGTGGATAAAGGTGGGAAGAGTTCCTAGACACCAGCTTCTCCAGCTTCCTATTCAATGGTTCTAAGAGAACTAATGGTTCTCATTAACAGAGAGCTCAAACTAAAATTTAAACTAAGTTATAGCCCTGACCAGTGTGGCTCAGTTGGTTGGGCATCATCCAGCAAAACAAAAGGTCTCCAGTTTATTTCCCAGTCAGGTCACATGCCTGGGTTGTGGGTTCAGTCCCCAATCAGGGTGCATTCAAGAGGCAACCAATCGATGTTTCTCTCTCACATCCATGTTTCTTTCCCTCTTTTTCTCCCTCCCTCCCCCCTCTCTAAAAAATAAACAAATAAAACCTTTATAATGAGTTATATTAGAAGATTGAAAGTTACATGTTGATTGAGACCCTCCCTCCCAGAGAGAATGTGTTGGGGGAGGAGTCAAGTTTAAGTCATAGTTGGAGAAACCGAAGGAGGTGGAAGGTGAGGCGGAGGGGCTGCCAAAGGTTAGTTCCCAAAAGATACACTTGCCTGCTGCTTTGCATCTATTAGCTATGTAAACAAGGATCAGTTTTAATAACAGGCATCTGAGCAGTAATTTGTGACATTGAACAGTGAGCAAGAAACAGGAAGACTAGGAGTGGGGAAATCATCCTGAGTGGTACTACTTTGGCCTATCTGACTAAGCATCAATGAAACATTGGCAGTTTGAAATGAAAACAAGGACAATATAGGTCTCTTTCCAGGTACCTATCCCCAACGTGGCTCACGTACCCACGAGCAAGGTCCTCATCAGTTGGGATATATTTCTAAATGTTCAATAAATATTAATAATGATGAAGTGGCAAAAATTTGTTGCATAATAATGACCTTCATTGCTTTGATTTTTCTTTTTCAAGTGGGGTCACAGGGCATCATTGTCAATAACTATTCAATAGTTAACAAATGTGTTCAACAATTACTGATAATAATAGAATAGTAATAATTTGTTCTTTTTTATAATGGAGTCAGGAAAAAATAAGAAACAAAAAAAAAGCAAAAAGAAAAAATAAAACGGGGTCAAAGTTTTCTGTCTACATGCCTCTAATCTGAGTCAGTAAACAACCTGGCTATGTTACAATAGGTTAACATAGTTCAACAATTTTAAACCTCACCTGAGGATATGTTTATTGATTTTAGAGAAACAGAAACATCTATGTGAGAGAGAAACATCGATTGGTTGCCTCCTGTACACACCCTGGTGAGGGATCAAACCTGCAACCTGGGTATGTGCCCTGACCGGAGGAGAGTCAACCTGCAACCTGCTGGTGTACGGGATGCTCCAACCAACTGAACCACTGGGCCAAGGCCATAGTTCAAGAATTTTAAAATTCAAGAGGGAGACCATGGAGAGGGTTGCTTTTCTGGAATTTTCTGAATGTAAACTTCTGCTTACCTTCTTGGACATTAATTGGATGGAGGGGAGCATAGCATAGTCAGCAACATAAACATCTGTACTAACCCTGCAGGACTTCCAGGTAGAATGACTACAGTAAGAGCAGGGAACAAATATACAGAGGTGCCTGTGGGGCTTGACAAGAGTAAAGGCTCAGGGTCTCCATCTGGCTCCATACGATCACCGTTGGTGCACTGTCCCAGGGGGAGCAGGCTGGAAGTGGCAGCATGGCTCTTTCTGTGTGGCACCCTGGTCCTTTCTCTCTTCCTCCTTCTCCAATCTTTCTCGTCTTTAACAGTCATGACAGAATTTACTGGGCAAAATAATCCTTTCTTTTTTAACTGGAAAATTTTGTCAAAATGTCACAATGTTCTAATGTCCTCCGAGCTCAACATAACTGGGCCTTAGAAGCTTTCCAGGAAGAGACAATAAGACCACAGTCTACACAGAGCGTGTGTGTGTGTGTGTGTGTGTGTGTGTGTGTGTGTGACAGCAACGACAAAAACAATCATACTGATGTTGTTGGGGAGGGCTGGGCTTTTTCCTGCTGCTTCTTTGCAGTAGTTGTTCACTGTTCAGTCTAAATTTTTAAAGAACATTGCTTGTGTCTCCATTAAGAGGAATTGTTTAAGCCTCAAAGTTAACAAGTCCTATGTCCTTCTTGTCATTTTCCATCTAGAAGGTGTAGTAGGCTGAATGATGGGAATGCCATCTTATCTGGAAAAGGATCTTTGCAGATATAGTTAAATTAAGGGTTTCAAGATGAACACAGTCTGGATTATCCAGGTGGGTGCTAAATCTAATGACAAGTGTCCTTATAAAAGACAGAAGGTAAGGCACAGAAAAGGAGAAGCCAGGTGACAATGGAGGCCAAGAGTGGAGCAAGGCAGCTCAGGAACAGACACCTGGAGCCACCAGAAGCCGGTGGAGCTGGGAAGTTTCTCCCCTAGAGCCTTTAGAGAGAGTGCAGTCTGCCGACACCTTGATTTTGCACTTCTGGCCCCCAGGACTGTGAGAGAACACATTTCTGTGGTTTAAAGTGACCCAGTTTGTGGTAATTTGTTAAGGTAGATATAGGAAACAAATACAGAATGCTAGAAAGAAATGGGGGATTTATCCAAAATCACTAACCTGGAAGATTCCATCCTGAAATGGCTTTCCTCAGGTCCTAGGACTCGGATGGCCCAGGGCGGTGAAATCGGCCCTGGCATGTCTCAGCCAAAAGCCATGGTGTGGCTCCATGGTACAGAGTCCTGATGTGCAAGCCAGATGTTCAGAGCAAAAATCCCCTGACAGTGTAAGGTATCTAGACCCAGAGGTAGGCTCCCCATTCCATGTGACGAGATGGCAGGTTAGCCAAGCACTTGCACTTTGCGTAGGAGGGTGTTTGTTCTTTTCTTCCTTTCCTTTTTAATCTCCACCAGAGGATATGCTTATTTATTTTAGAGTGAGAGGAAGGGAGGAAGAGAAACTCTGATTGTTTTCCTTCCATATGCACTCAGGCTCAGGATCGAACTGTGAATGGAACCCACAACCTTTTGTTCCATGGCACAACGTCCCGTCCCCACCAACTAAGCCATTGGCCAGGGCAGGAGAGGTGTTGCTCGTTAGCTCATTTGCTGACCTGCTGGTCTGTGACTCCTCCTCCACCCACAACAAACTTGCACTTTCCCAGCACAGCACTCCACCACCACCTCTCCTTGCACTACCCAGCACCCCTCCCAAACTGTCTGCAGCATGGTGTTCCAGGTAGCTGTCCCAAGCTGAGAGCATTGACAGACAAGATTGCATATCTTTCGACTTCCAGTATAAAGAACCATAGGCAGCGGTTCTGATCCTCTGCATGATAAAACAGTCCCATGGCTGGGAAGACAGCTCTATCAACAGAGCAGGGTGGGAGGGTGTGTCTTGAGCCAGACAGAGATGTGTCTTGTGCTGGGGAGCCCAGAGGAGGCAGCACTTCCCCTTGGGAGGCTGCAAGCTTTCTGGGAGACAAAATCCTGGAGGTGGGTAATAAGCTGAGCTCTTCAGGCTGAGGAGGGAGGGGAAAGGCTCCTCCATGAGCAAAGGCATATACGTGGTATGTTTGTAGAAGAGCAGGAAGCTCCAGGTCATGGTAGAACAGGAGTGAGGCTGGGGAGTGAGTAAGCCCAGAAACAGGTTGGAGAAGGTGCTTGGTGCCAGGCTAATAAGGGCCACACACATCCTCAATGACTCAAACTGAACGTGTACAAACTGAACTGGTTCTCTTCTTGAACCTCCTCTTCCTCCTGCTCACGAAAGGGATCATCACCTACCCAGCTGGCAGAGACCTGGGTACCAGGTATGATATTTCGTCACCCTCTTTGGTACTTCTGGAATCCATCCAGCTCTCACCATTCCTATGCCAAGCCATTATCATCGCCAGCCTGGCAGTGTGCGGTGGTCCTCCCATGCCTCCCACCCCCTCGCTCCAGTCTTCTTGCTCCCAGTGTGACTGCACTCCATTCCTACCTGCAGCCAGTGGTCTGTTCAGAACACACGTCTAATCAAAGCACTGCCTGTCTGTGTCTGTGTAACCCTCTATTTTAAGTGGCTCACAAGACCCTTATAATACAGCCTCTTATTTAAAAAAATAAAAATTAAATTAAAAAAAAATATATATATATACATATATATGTATAGCTTATAATAGGATGCAGTAGTGCCCAGACATTCCCCATCCACAGGCTTTCTCCCTATAGAACTTCTTTGGGCCAGTTTTGGGTTTTGGTACTTCTGGTGGCTACCTCCATATCCCCAATATTATGCTTGTACTGAAGTTTCTTGATTTCTCAATCTTGAATATCCTAGTAAAAAAAATAAGGGTTTAGTTGACTTCTATTACTTTTTGTCTCTCTTTCCCATCCCCAGACTATGTTTAGTTCCTCCTTGGGTCTGTTTGGAAACCTCAGAAAATATACCTAAACCTTAATTTCTTGCTTCCTAAATCTTGAACAGCCTTACTGCTTTGTAAGACAGGAATGTGAAAGCTCCCATCCTACCTTCCATACCCCACCCACTCCTTGCCTACACATTGACCCACACATTATGCACTTTTATGACATTTATATTCCATTTAACTATAGTGAAATCTTCTGTAAGTTCTTTCTAAGTTGATTCTAAAGGGCAGAAAAAGTTTCTTGCCTTTTTAATAACCACGAAAAACAGTGTTCACTGTTCCAGTGCTTTTTCAGTTTGATTTATATTTGACCCCTGCTTTTCTCATCTTTTGTTTGTTTGTTTGTTTGTTTAACTGGGAGTGTGACTATTTCTTCTTCTTCCTCTCTCTTCCCCCCTCCCCCTTCTCCTTTGTGTTCTCTGAGTTTCCTGAGCCATCAAGCATACTATCCATTCTATTGAATTGTCCGTTTTCCCACAGGTCCCAACTCTCGCCAAGAGCCCTCTGTCTGTCCAGGCGGCTGCCCAGGAGTGCTGCCAGCTCCCAGCTCTCCTCCAGGGACTCCTCTTAACTGCTCTCCTGGGTTGGAGGCAGTGCTTCTGAATGTCCTGTCTTTCTATTTCTTGCTAACTGCTGAAGCATGCATGCTGTGACAGTAACTCCCTAAGAAAAGATGCTTAGAGGATAATTTAATTTTTTTAAACTTTTTGTTATGGAAAACTTCAAACACATATAAAAGGGAACAAAATAATATAATGAACCCTCATATATTCATAAGCAGCTTCAATAATTATCAGTTCATGGCCAACATTATTTCATCTGTACTCCTAGCCACTTCTTAGCACTCCCAGATTATTGTGAAGCAAATTGCAGATATCATATCACCAGTAAATATTTAAGTATGTAGCTCTGAAAGGTAAGGGCACACCTAAAAGTTAGCTGTATTTTCTTTGCATCATCAAGTAACCAGGCAGTGTTCAAATTTCCCTGATATATGTAAATGTTTGCTTGTTTGAATTGGGTCCAGTTGCTATTTGATACCTCTCTAGAGTCTCCTTTAATCTGTGCTTTCCACCATCTCTTTTTTTTTCCCTTGAAATTCATTTGTTGAAAAGAGAACTTTGTTTTTCTTGTCAAGCTTCTCACAACCTGGAATTTGCTGATTGGCATTCCTGTTGTGACAGGTGACATAGTTCTTTATCTCCTCTACTTCCTGTGAATCAGTAATTAAATCTAGTCTTGATCAGATTCAAACTGATTATTTTGGGCGTACCTTCAGAGTTGACATTGTGTATTTCCAAAAGGAGGCACTTGTCTCTTTTTTCTAATATGAATAGCCATTGATGATCTTCTCCTAGATCCATTATTTTCTTGGGGTTCCAATAGAGTGAAATTTTATCACTCCTTCACTTATTAGCTGAAAGATTTCACTATTAGAGAGAAATTTTCTCTCGTTTACTAATTAGTTACCCTGAGGTTTATATGGGAAAGCCCGAATAAATTCCCTTTATTTATCATTTTTCAGAATAAGGTGTCCCTAGCATCTCCCAAAGGAAACTGTGAGCTTTGTAAATTTTTACTTATGAAGTTGAACATATTTGTTTTGATTCATCACAGTTATTACCCCTAATGATGCTCACATCTTCTTTAGCCAGTGGAAACTTTGTTCAGTTGGTTTCTGAGCCTCTTCCTTGGTTCTTTCTTGATATTTACCAGTTTTGTCATGTATATTTCCTGTCCTAGACCTGGGATAAACCATTTCTCATTGTTACTGGTTGATCATTTTTCTAGGCCTTTTCAGTAGACAGAGCTAGAAATACATTTTTAAAAGAGAAACTACATATTAAATTCATGCTAAACATCTAACTTACTTAACCTCCTGGACCTTCTAGCTCCTTTCTCCCACACCCAACATGAGATAAGCTTTGCACCTTTTAAAATATCTGAACATTTATTCTCGCTTATGCTGAATCGACACCTTGGCTTGGGATAGAGAATTCTGGGTTGAAAATAGTTTTCCCTGAAAACATTGAAGTCATTGCTTCATTAACTCCTAAGCAATGAATGTTGCTAATGAGAAGTATAGTGCCGTTCCAACATTTTTTTTGCATGTGGCTTTTTTTTTTTTTCATTTAGGGGAGCTTTTAGGATCTGTTCTGAAAGCTCAGTAGGACATGTTTAGGTGTGAGTCTTTTCAAATTAACCTTGATCAACACTTGCTTGGGAAGGTGGATGGGGAATAATATTCAATATACAAGAGACCAAAGAGCCTCTGGCTTTTAGCTCCTCTCCCACCTCCATGGCATTTGCGGTCTCAGGAGTCCAGAGCCTGAGAGGGTGCCTGTGAGGGGTCTCACTTCACCCACTCTGCTTTACCCTCTGACAGTTATCCTGCCACTTTCTGCCTCCTAGACATTTGTTGAAATCCTTTACTACAGATATCTCCTTCTCTTCCACACTGCAGCAGCAACAAATGTACTTTAAATTTTTTCCTTACAATTATTGTAAGGTGGTCTTGAAAAGAAATGAGGTAAACATGAACTGGGAGTCTTGGCCTTGACCGTCAGTGCTCTCCCCACCCGACCTGTAGCTCTTCGCAGTTCCTGGAGTGGGTCCCGTTTGCTCTACATTCTACTTCTTCATCTTGGACTATTTCTCTTTCTCCACCTCCACCCCTCACAGACTTCCTGCCTGTCTATGCTCTTTCCTCGAGGTGGTCTCCTCTGACCATCCCCTAGATCAGGACCCCCTTACTTGTTTAAGGTTCTACTCCTGCTTCAGAGAAGTTCTCTGTGAGCCCTGGCCAGTGATTCAGTTGTTTGGAGCGTCATCCTCTATAGCAAACGTTGCAGGTTCAATCGCGGGCGAGTACAGAAGACAACTGGTCGATGTTTCTCCCCCTGGCTCCCTTCCTCTCTCTCTAGAATCAAGAAACATATCCTTGGATGAGGATTTTTTTTAAAAAGAAGTTCTCCGTGGGCAGCCAGCAGTCATTGCATGGCCAGTATGGCTTCTATGAAGCTGTCTGGTGGCAATGTAGGTGGTGAGCTGCAGAGAGCCGCCTCTGGGAGGCTGACTGGGAAGCTGTTGCTGGAGTGCCCAGGAGACAGGAAGGCCCTGGACGAGGCGGGAGGGTGAGGTGAGGCGGTGAGAGGCTGGCTGCAGAGATGCTTCTGGGGACGCAATCAGGATTTGGTGACCTGTATTATAGTGATGAGGGAATCTGACTATTCAAAGTAATTCCACAGTGTCTCTCATGAGAAGAAGAAAACGGCATTGGCTTTTTGCTGAGAGAGGAAGAAAGGGGAGGTACAAGTTGACTTTGGACGAGTTAAGTGTTTAAGTTAAGGGATGGGTCACCAGGAGGTGGCTGCTAATGAAGAGCCACAGCTCCAGAGAGACACGTGCGCTGGAGCTATAGGAGGTTTGAGCTTATAGATGGCGGCTGACTGAGGCTGCAGGTGAGCCCATCCCGGGAGAAGGTACAGAGGGCAGGAAGGAGCAGGAGAAGCTGGGGAATCTCAGCCCTGAAGGGGCAGATGAAGGAATAACCCATGGAGGCAAAGAGGAAGGAATGGACCAGGAAGCAGGAAAGCCAAGGGAGGAAAGAGTTTTAAGAATTAAGGACACAGGGCAGTGGCTACGTTGTGACATGGCCATCTCCTCGGAACGTGAATGGGAAGAGCTATAGGTACTGACAAGGATCAAAGGGCGCGTGTGATGTTGGCTAAACGAACCCAGCAACTTTATCCATGCAACCACTACTTATGGAGGACCTACTAAGTGTCCAGGCGTAGGGATTTATTAGTGAGCGAAACAGGTCCAAATCCCTGTCCTCATGGAACTCACGATATAGTGTGGGACACAGGTGACAAATAAGACAAGAAGAATGAAGTACAGGATGTTAGAAGGTGGCAAGTACTAAAGAAAAAGAATGAAGCAGTGAAGCAGGAAAGAGGGATAAGAAAGGTAGCAAGAGGTGCGACTTCCCAGAGGGTGGCCCAGGGAAGGCCTCACTGAGAAAAGATGTCCAGGGTGAAGAAGCAGCCACAGTCTATAGTCTGGGGGGCGGGGGGGGGGCACGCCAGGAAGGGAAAGGCAGGGGCCGGAACACTCAGGGGTGGCAAGGAGCCAGTGTGGCTGGAGCGGAGAGGGAGCAGAGGGCGCATATCACACCCAGTCTTGCAGGCCAGGATGAGGACCAAGGACCGAGGCTGTGCTCTGGGGGCAGTGGGAGCCACTGCAGGCCTGGGAGCATGGTACTAACAGAATCTGACTTGTACTGCCACAGAATCACTCATGGAGCAAGAACATTGGCATTGAAATTTCATGCTTTGAAAGCCCAAGGCATTGATAAAGCATAGAAGGAGAAAACCCAAAAGTCAGAGGTACACTCAGACAAGAATAAACATTTCTGTGGACCAGAAGCAGAACATAAATTCAGAGGCTCCAGCCACAACGGGATCTCCAGGAGTTTGGCTCTTGTGATCTTGTTACCCAAGGGCTAAAAATACTCCTCATGAGGTGGGGGTTATAGCCAGACCTACTGTGGGAAATCAAGGCAGGGGCGGGGCTGGAGGGATTGGAGCCTATAGAATGAGATGTAGTTTTTCATGCTTTTTAAAAAAATCCAGGCTCTGTGCATAAATTCTACTTTTGTTTATTCCTGCACAAATATTTGAAAAGGCATGCGTCCACCCAGGGAGTGGAGTGGGAGGCGGGGAAGGAGTATCCCGCTCTTCTGTGTGCTTCTGACACATTTGGCTCTTTGTCTCCATGGGTACATACAGTATTACACAGGAAGTAACAGGCATCCAGGGCACAGTGGGTGGAGTCAAAGCATAATGAAAAAGAAGCCATTGGGTTGAGGCATTAAGAGGTGGTGTCAATGAGAACAGTGTCCTTGAGTTGTAGAGACAAAAGATAGATGGATAAAAGACAAGAAACTCACAAGTGAGTTAAAAAGTAGACCACTCTTTCAAGAGGTCAGACAGGAAAGGGAGGGAGAGAGAGATAAGGGGGGGTCACAAGGAGAAGGGGGGGTCAAGATGAGCTTTATTAGATGGACAAGACTTGAGGAGATTGGCCAGATAAGAGGGCAGGAGAGGAGGGAGTGAGAGATTTCACATATGAGAAAAGGAAGAAAATGCCCAGGGGAAGAGGTGGGCACTACTGCCTTAGAGCCCAGAGGGGGTCCACACTGCACTGTGGACCCAGGTATTGGGCTGGGAGCAGTGGACGGTGGGGCTGAGGGTGAGGGCCTTAGAAGCTGGCTCACGCCCAGCAGCTTGGGTGACAGTGTGGCCTGTTGGCCCTGCATCTCCCCTGCCTGTACTTTTCTGACCCTCCATTGGACTGTGAGGGTGGGAACCAGGCCTGACTTACTGCCATGGCTCTAGCACACAGTAGGCCTTTAATGCTTGTTGGCTGAATGGACAGATTTTCTTTGTGAATGAGAGGCCCAGGCCCCAGCCAAGCATGAAGGGGGAGGGAGTGGGGGAGAGTGACTAATATCGTAGCAGCTGCCGTAGAGAATGGGCCGGGATGGCGATTAGAAACAAGTGCAGGATTTCCAGGCAACTCTGGGAGCTCTGCTGAGCAAGGAACATCGGGAGGCAGCACTGTCAGGCAGTGCAGGGGCATGCGGAGATAGCAGATGGGGTTTTGTAATGCAAGCTGACCTGCTGTCATTCTCTCAGCGGAGGCCTGGAGGAGTTGATGTAGCTCTCCAAGGCCCTGGCTTCATTCCTAGAGAGTGCTCTTGCCTTGGTGGGCCCATCCTTTGTGCTGTAGCTGCTGTGACCAGAGTAAATTAATGTGCAAGCCTCAGTCCAAATGCCACCCCCAGGGATGCCTTCTCCTGGCCTCTCCCTCCTCTGGATCCCAGGCAGGGGCTGCGTGAGTCCCACTGGGAAGCCTCGGCTGGAGGTATGGAAGCTGCCAGACCAGAGCCCTTGCTGGGAAGGCGGGAGCCAGGTTGATCCATCAGGCAGGCACACAAGGTCTGGAGACCTACAGAAAACCAAAGTCCGCGGCACACTGGGCAGGCGAGGTGAGCATGACAGATGTGAGGGGGACAGGTGGAGGCTAGCAGTGAGCGACCGGGGCAGGCTGCTGGCACAAGTGGGCTCAGGACTTGGGCTCGATAATGCTGAGGCGTGTGCCCTCTTATTGGACTCCCAACATGCTTCACTTTGCTGAGGGAAGATTCTTAAAGGGGTGAGTGGCCAAGTGCAGCTGTAAATGTTTATAATTAATAATATGTATGTTTGCTTTCCGGTTGAACCCTGAAGTTTGGCTGTATCCATACCTTGTTATCCTCATGCCCACAGTAAGTGCTCAGTAAATCTTTGTAGCACGAATGACTAACTGACCTCAGTATGTAGTCAGTCCAAGAACTTCTGTAATCAGAATAGCCTGGGCCAGCAGGACCGTGAGAAGTGAGCCAGTCCTTCCCCTTCCCTCCAAGAGGGACTTCACAGATGAGAACACATTCCAGTGGCCCTGCGTCTTCCAGGTATCAGAAAAATGGACTCTTATCTGAAACAAACTCAGTGTTTCTGACTAAGTGAACTCTTGTGACTTCAGGCCCCTATCCCACAGCCACTCTCTCCTCTTTCTAACAAGACTCCAATTTTGTTCAGCCACGTGCCCAACACTAGGGACCAAATCATTACTGTTTGTTGATGGAAATTATCTGTAGGCTTCCAAGTACTCCGCTGAACAAACTGTCCAAAAGTCATGAAAAGAAGGACCAATTTCAGATCACACAGCTTAATGATTTATTTTAAAGCTTGCAGTGAGAAACAAAGGGAAAGAATTGGGATCGGTGAACCCACTTAGGGTGAGGCATGGAAGTGTGGAGGGAGCACACTGGCCGAATCCCATGTCCCCCCTCCACTTCCCCCCACCAGCCTCCCACAACAGCATGGTTACAAGAACTAGAGCCAAGACTGAGCAAAGGTGCTCAGCAAACAGATGTTGCTTGGAGCCAACACACATTCTATGGAAGTGATACGTGGCAAGCACCCCAGCTGCAGCCACAGCACGTGGATCACCCTTTGGGCAGCTGGGGAAGGGCACCTGAGGGGTCAGGATGGGCTCATAATGAGGGTCACCAAGAGGGCTGATCTGGGGGTGACAACTATCAACCTGGAATTAGCATGATCCTCACTTTATAACTTGGTTTTTTCATCCCTTTCTACCTACAAGCAACACTCTTGTCTTCTTGTATCCTTTTTATCTATGCTCAACATCCATATGTTTCATCCTCTGTCTAGCATGTCTTGCAAGTTACCCACTTACTATCTATACTTAACATGTCTTAGGAATTTTGCCTGGTTTTTGTTTTTCTGGCCTTCCACAGCAAATTTAAATATTCTCCCTAATACAGCCAACACACATTACATTAGTCTGAGCTAGCTTATGGCAATCCTGAAACTTCTGTGTGGCCATGTGATTCGTTTCTGGTCAATGAGACCCCAGAGGGAGATTTTAGGGGGCATCTGGGGAAGATTTTCCTCCTTGACAAAAGACAAGAGTGATGCAAGGAAAAAGTCCTCTGTCCCCCTTACTCCCTTCCTATCTCTTCAGCACGTAGTAGACACTCAGCAAAAGGTTGGTTGAAGAAGTGAGTGAGTAACGCTGGTGTCCATGCTTCACATCTGGGACTCTGAGGTCATGCTTCGGGAAGGTGAAAGCAGGAAGGAGAAAATAAATTGTATGATGATTATTTCATAATAATAATAATAATAGCAGCTAATATTTATTGAAAGTTTACTGTGTCAGAAATGGTTCTCAGCATTTCACACTTAATTCTCAAAATAACCGTATAATGTGGAAATGATGATTTTCCTCATTTTGCACACGAGGAAACTGAGGCATAGAAGATCAGGTCACTTACTTGAGGTCACTCAGCTGGCACTTTGTGGCTCTGGAATTTGAATCTGGACAACATGAATTGAGTGTACCCTCTCAGACACTTCTAGTTTCCTCTTGCTACTGTAGCAACTTAGCGCACTCTTCGTGGCTTTAAGCAGCACAGACTTGTTACTGTACAGCTCTGGGGTCAGCAGCCCACACAGGGCTGACACTAAGGTGCTGGTGGGTCACGGGCCTTCTGCAGGCTCTAGGGCAGAACACTGAGCCTGTGCCCACATCTTGACCTCTTTTCGTTGTCACATCTCTGGCACTCCTGGTTCCCCCTTACGAAGACATGCGTGTTTACACTGGGACCACTTGCATAACCCAGGATAACCTCTCCGTCTCAAGCTCCTTAGCTTCATCCATCTGCAAAGTCCCTTTTGCCATGTGAGGGAACATGTTCACGGGTCCTAGGGATTAGGATGAGGACATCTTTGGGGGTCATTGTTCCAACTGCTGTACCACCCTGCCCGTGCAGGCACAATACCCTATAGCACAACAGGTGCTGGACCAACAAGGCCCAGGTTCTGTCCCACACCAAGGAATGGAAGGGTGTCCCCTCAGACCTTTACCAGCTTTCCAAAAAAGCTTCTGGTATGTTCCCCACTCCCTGAAGCACGTCCCTCCCCCAAGCAGAAGAGGAATACTTAGCAAAGCAGCAGTATGAACCAAAAAGGTGAGTGATGGGCGTTGGTGCTTGTTCATCCGTTCATCTACATTGATCGGGTCCTCAGTTCTATTTTCATTCCTCAGTCAGCTGCCCCATCCACGTGTGTGTTCTCTATATTGCTAATTTACTTTTATTTCTACTCTTTAATTCATGGTAAGAGTCATTTCTCTCAGCTCCCTTAAATTCCTTCCCCCGATCTCCCTGGTGAATCCCTTGGTTCCAGGTAAAATTCAACCATTCTGCCATCCGGTCTCCAACACAATGGTTTCCCGGGGTCCCTTCCCGCAGCAGCCTTTTCCAGACCCAGTTTGACTGTCTCAATAAGTTCCCCCTCGGGATGTGGTTTCAGACTTATTTTTAGCTGCAGAAGAACCCTCTTTAAAAAGAAAGACCAATATATAAAGCAGATGGCATGGAGATGTTTGGGAAGAAGGTAGAGCCCCCATCCCTGGCTGAGCCCCTTCTCTGACCCACTCTTCCTATGGCCCCTCTGGGCCCAGTTTGAAAACCTTGCTCTGCAGCTCTGCAGCTCTGCAGCTCTGCAGCCTCACCCCCTACCCCCCTGCCCTTTTTAAGCCTGACCTTGCTGACTGGCTTCTCCTCAGTTAACTGTCTCCTTCCCGGATGGTGTCCTTTAGCACCTTGGCCTGCATGAAGCATTTTGTTTTCTTCACTTCCCCCATGCTCTTTGAAGGTCACTTCTCCCCCCTAAAGCACAACATTTGCTCAACGTTTTAACTTCCTTGTCTCTTCCCAACACATTACCCTGTGGGGCTTCCTCTCACCTGCTTGCGTCTCCACCTGTTTGAGGCTGCAGGGATGGAGGCCATGCTGAATGGCTGGCCGGCCAGCTGCACTCCACTTACATAGATTGGAGCTCTCTGGTTACTGGACAGTTGACCTATTTTTTTCCCAGAGAATTCTTTTGATCACATCTACTTTGGAGGAGAGTAAATGCTTCGGTCTCAGGAGGCCCAGGTTTCAAGGTGCCTATTGGGCGTAGGTCGGGGCCAGGGGGGCAGGCGGGACCCTCTGACAAGTCACATGGAGTCTCTAGCAAAGTCGCTATCACCCACTGTCCTTGGCCCTCTGGGCGAGGTTTTGGAGTGGGGTTTCCTCCCTAGCAGGCAGTTCTGAACCATGGTGGTTGCATCAGGAGTCCCTGTGGACTCCGGGACCAGAGACTGTGAGTGTCTCTTAAATTTTCTGGCCTCTCTTTGGCATGGAGTCCCTTGTCAGTTGTTCTTTTCTCATTTGAAAGAAATAATTACTTCCATAGCTGATCTTGTATTTATAATTGTGTATTCTTTTTCCCCAAAAAGTCCTTCCAAATTCTATAAGCTCTGGGCCCCACAAAACCTGGATGAGTCCTTGGGAATTCTGGTCTCTTGGCTCTCGCAGGGGACCTGGGGACCCCTGCGTCAGAGGAGCATCTCCTGTGAAAGAGGTAGGGATTGTCATCTGCAGGCCTTCCCGAGGCATTCCTCTGTGTACAGGGCGCCCATGCCAGATGCTCCAGCGGAAGGCAGCGAGGATTAAGCTTTGATGTGCTTCCCATCCCATCTGTAGCATGCAGTTTCTACTGTGGAAGTCTGTGGCGGGGGACAGCCGGAGAGCCATGAGGCCAGTGATGGCTGCTCTGCTGGCTATCACCCCTGAGCAACACGGCTCCTCCATCCAGCCTTGGTGCAAACCCTGGCCACTCTTACTGGAAGAAGGAGTCAGAAAACTGTTCCTTCTCTCTGGAACAGCTTTCCTACCAGGCCAGGGCTCTTGGTCCAGGCCTCAACCTGGCCATTTGACTGGAATTCCTAAATCTCGCTTTTAAGAGTCATGTTCTGCTAGATGAGAAAGATCACCTGCCTGACTGGGACATTCGGGACATGTGAGTCCGTGCCTAGGACCCCAAAGACTCCTTGGATCTGCTCCTGCCCTGCTTTGTCTCACAGGTGTTGGTACAAGTCAGGCCTGAAAGCCAGAGACAGCAAACACTGCTTTAAAAACGTATAGGGGCACTTCCAGATGCAGATGGTGGATTAAAACTTCCCCACAGAGGCTCCCTTTCTCAGTTCCTAACAAAATAAAAGACAGTAGATAAGACCACAGGGGAAACTTACTGTCAGCAACCAATACAATAAAATTCAGATTTGGCATCCAAAGGAAGACACAGGAAGTTCTGGAGTGGTGAGTAGTAGCTCAGCCCTCAACGCCCAGAAATTGACAAAATCCTGAACATTCTCCCTAGTGCCCAAATCTGAAAGGAAACAGATGTGAGCCATGCCCTTATATTCTTCCTCTTCTGAACGAGCAGAGTTAAAGAGTATGTGGGGAGACATAGGGGAAGCAGGGAACGTGATCTACTGTGCTGACTCAGCCAGTGGAAATAAAGCCTCCAGAGCAACAGGCGTACTTGAGAAATTGATCTAAAGCCTGGGTTATCCCACTGCCTTGGGAAAGGTGTATAGTGTCCTCCTCTCCGACCCCAATCAGATGACACGAGCCTTGCACAGGACATTAATCAGAACCTCAGGACAGGTATTCCAGCAAAGACTACCTGCACTTTGCTTCTGCTGAGCTTTCCTCTTCCCTTCCTCCCCTCCAGACTGCTCAAGAGTGTAGAGGATCCAAACACACAGCCTCTCACTTTGCTCCAGGGGAAAAACAGCCTGGTCTCAAACAGTGGGGGTAAGCTCCCCCTCTCCCATCATGTTACAACAATATAGAGAAAGGTCTGTACAGAGCCACCAAGCCAAGATGACAAGAAATGGATACAAAGACATGGTGGCAAATTATAAATGATAGAGGGAAAGCAGTTGGCAAAAGACAAGGGCTCCTCCCTTCTCCCCAAAAGGAAATTCTTCACAACTTCACATATAAAATGACTTAGTAAGAACACGAATTTAATAATTTGGAGGCCCAAAGTTGGGGTGGTTAAAAAAGGGGGGAATTTACTTGATATCCCTGAAGAAGGGAAACCAAAAGTAGAGATAAAAGAGCATGTCTAATGCAGGAAGAACAAGACTAAAACTGCAGATTGAAAGACTCATTATGTTCCAGAAAAGCTTAATTCAAAATGTTTAGTACTAAGGCATATCACAGTTATGTCATTGAAGCATGAGGAGGAGAAAGGGGGGGAGGGGGAGGAGAAAAAAAGAAGGAAAAGAAGATTGACTTCTTTAGGAATACAAGCAAGAAAAAAAGTCAACTATGAAGGGGAAGATTCAGGCCTGCCACAGACCTCTTCCCAGAAGAAAAAAGGAGCTAAGCCTACCAAATTCTATGGGAAAGAGAGACCCAATAATATTATACCCAACCAAGATGATCTCAATGTAATGGCAACAAAGACATGCTTAAACAGCCAAAACCCTCCTTGAAAAAAACAGCTTAGCAATGAAATTCAGTCTAGTAAGAGATGAACTGAAACAAAGAACTTGCCAATGGAAAAAGCTTTGATCAAAGAACCAGAAGAGAGCATTGAATTCATTTAAATCTAGACTGTGTACTAAGTGTCAACCAAAAAGTTTAGGCTGTAAAATAGAACAAGAGCAAAAAGAGTTGCAGCCCAGGAGACAAATATAGAAAGCAACCCAAGCTTCTCTGGGGAGAGAACAAAGAAGGGCTGGGTTTATAACAGCAAAAACCGCAAAATGTAATTCTTTCATGCATACGAGGGTTGCTGTCCAGGTTAACAGGCATTGGTTAGTTCCAATATGCAAATGAGGAAGGTGAAAACTACAAGGAGAATGTGAAGTCCATATGGGTCTAAGCAGCAGTTCCAGAGTGTTTGACTCAGCTTTGAGCTGAGTTTAGCAACAGTGTAGCCACTGAGGCACCAGCTACCCTAGGGTAGCTCCACTACCCTAATAGCCTCCTGATTCAATTTTAAGTGACTTTCTTCATAATGCTTACTCCATGTTTTTCATTATCACAATCCAATTGCATAACTATGCGGTTATATTTTTATAGAACAGATAATGATTATCATAAATCTGGACAATGCAAAGGTAATAGTAGCCCTGGCTGGACGGCTCAGTTGGTTGGAGCATGATCTTTTGCACCAAAAGGTTGCAGGTTCGATCCCTGGTCAGGGCACATGCTTAGGTTTTAGGTTTCATCCCTGGTGGGGGCGTATATGGGAGGCAACTGATCAAGGTTTCTCACTCTCACCTGACTATTCTCTCTCACAATATTTCTCTCTCTAAAAGAAAAAAAAGATATAGTATAAGTAACAAAAGTCAGGAGGCAGGGTCAAGGGAGATGGAAAAATGGAAAGAATCATGGAAGCTAAATTACACACACATAATTGAAATGTGTAATTTAAAAAATGACTTTAACCTCTCAATGTTTTGCACAATTTTTGTTTAGCCTCAGAGGTATCTTTTAGGAAGTAATATCTCTTGTGGTCAAGACACATTATTTGAAGTTCAACTCTTCCTTCAGTTTCACTTCAACTTCTTTTAAATTCAAGTAAAATTAATGTTAATACTTTTTATTAAAAGAGTATATATATTGCCCTAGTTGGTGCAGCTCAGTGGATTGAGCACCAGCCTGTGGATCAAAGGGTCACCAGCTCGATTCCCAGTCAGGGCACATGCCTGGGTTTCAGGCCAGGTCCCCGGTTGGGGGTGCACAAGAGGCAACCACACATTGATGTTTCTGTCCCTTTCTTTCTCCCTTCCTTCCCCCCTCTCTAAAAATAAGTAAATAAAATCTTTAAAAAAAAAAAGAGCATATGTATTATGGTCCAATTCTTATAAAAATATCTCTCATGATCTCCTATCTGTAGATAAGCATAGGAATAGGAAGCTTTCTGGGATGGTGGAATAGAATGATCATTTTTGTAGTTGATTCTGAAAGGTGGTATACAGCTGATTATTTTCTTGTCATTTTTTGATATTTTAATTTTCCAATAAATAAACATTTTTAACTATCTTAAATTTTTTTTCAGGCATTTTATTGGAATAGGATAGATAGTCCAGAAACAGGGTTAGCAGAGATTGCTGCTCTCTCTCAATGTTGACTCTCTGAACATCTTCTGGACTTTTTAGCTGTACACATGATGGCTAGAATAAAGACCCCATCTCCCAGCTCTGGCCAATAGGATGTATGCAGACTTGCCATATGGCAACTTCTTGAATCACTTGAGAGTGTTTGCTCATTTTCTCTTGATCACCTTTATTTCCTCCTGCTGCTCAGAATGCAAAAGTCATCATGTGGGACAATGAGGTCAAGGCCCTTCAAACCAAAGCAATATATGTACTATAATTGTTCTCATCCTGCAGACGAGGCAAAGGGAGGCTTGCATAGTTTACGAAATTGCCTAAGGTTACAAGCAAGCGAGCAAGGAGTGAAGGCAGGATTCAAACCCAGGTGGTTTGCCATAGGTCCCGCTCCCTTACCCACTGCTCTGCCCATTTCTTGTAGATAACTATTTAAAACACAGCATGTGGAACACCATGATAGGGAGAGAAACAAAATGAAAATAGAAAGGTCCAGTGGAATGTCAGTTCACCTTAGGGACAAGCCCCGCCCGCCCCTTTGCCTGGGACAGAGGGGAGGGGAAAGCCATTGCAGGTGAGAAGGTCAACTGCCTGAAAGACAGCGGAAGGGCAGGTAAGGGGATCCTCTTAGAGCCAGGTGTGTGAAGTCCAGATATGTTCTCCAGGCGTCTTCAGCCAGCACAAAGATTCTGAGTAGGAGGGACAGGCCGGGTTGTGTCTCAGGAAGACAATGGGGGGCCAGGTGGTGTGTGTAGGGGTGTGTGTGGATGGTGGATGAGGCCAATGGAGGAAAGTTTGCCACATTCCCAAAGACTGAACAGAAAAGCCGAGGGAAGGGAAAGAAAAGGAGGGGCTTTCAGAGGATTAGGAGCTGGAATTTTCATATGGATAATGGGTGAAAAGGACTAGAGCCCCTGACAGCGTCAGCTTGGCCAGAGGTGTTAGTTTTCTGAGTTTTGTGCACGGGTTGGGGAGTGAGAATAGCAGAGAGAATGTACATACATTAGCAGCAGTGGTCCTCTTTGCCCAGACTCCATTAAGACGCTGCCCCAAACCCTTGGGGCAGGCAAGATGATGGTCACTTGCAATCTGATGCCTTGACTGTCGATCTCGGCTTTTCTATCGCTCAAATCCCGGGCCTGAACTGCGCATCCTGCGCGTTCGTTGCGCAAGGAGCGAAGGCTGGTCCCTTGCCCAGGAAGGCCGCCCGGCCGGATGCGCGGGTCCCGCCCTGGGTCCCGCCCTGGCTCTGGCCAGAGCATCAGGTGGGGCCCAGGGCACCAGCTTTACCAGGCTGAGGCGGCCTCTCCTGAACCCGACGGGCCGCAGTCAGCCCATCGACACTCTGGCTGGTGTTCCCAGTGCGTTTGCAGGCTCTGACGTGGTGGAGACTGCTTGGTAGGGGAGACCCCTGGGGCGCACGGGGCACCCCACTCTCCACCACACGGAACCGGCTTCCTAGGGCGCGGGCCGCAACACTCCCACCCAGGCTCGGCCCCAGCCTCCCAGGGACAAGCGGCAGGCCGGCAGGCACCGACCCCCCAGGCACTGCCCTCCCCGGCCCCCCAACTTGCAGACTACAAGTCCCAGCAGCCCCCGCAGCTGGCACTTCCCGCCTCGCCGCGGAGACCCCCGGCCGTCCAAACGACGGAGCTCGGGCTGAGCTCGTGGCCCGGCCGGGCGGGGAGGCCGGTCCCGCGGGCGGGGGCGGGGGCAGCTCCGCGGCTTCTCCCGCCGCCGCCGCCGCCAAGGGGAGTTTCCAGGAAGTGGCCATATTGGATCCATTCAGCCGCAGCCGCCCGGGCGGAACGCGTCCCGCAGCCGGCTTGTCCCCGTCGCGGCCCCGGGTGCTCGCCGCGGCCCGCCCGCCCGGTGCAGAGCTCGCCATGGCGGCCACGGACCTGGAACGCTTCTCGGTGAGGGCCGTGCTGGGCCGCGGCGGGCGCGGGCGGCGCGGGGCGCGGGGAGGGGGCCGCCCTGCAGCTGGCGGGTCGCGAGCCGGGCTGTCAGCGCCGCGCGGTCGGGCCTCGACGCCCGGCCGGATTGGAGCAATGGAGCGGGCTCTTCGCAGCGCCGGGGGTCCTGGGGCGTCAGGCGGGGGCGCCTTGCCGGGCGGCTGGCGGGGTCGCCCCCCTTGGGCGCAGGAGAGGCAGGCCCCTTTCTCGGAAAGGAGCAAGG
Organism: Furipterus horrens; assembly: GCF_987537825.1. NCBI lineage: Eukaryota > Metazoa > Chordata > Mammalia > Chiroptera > Furipteridae > Furipterus > Furipterus horrens. Next base: position 67,088,406 of record NW_028327180.1, on the reverse strand, counting down.
AGCAAATAAATACCCGCCTGGCTCCGGCCAGGTGCGAGTACAGACTGGGACCCGGGGGCGGAGAGGAGGATCCTGGATACTCCGACCCCCATCTTCCTGGGTATTTGTGCACTGCCAGGGAGATTCCTGCCCGCGCAGGTGCTGTTGGATGGGCACCACCCGTGAGGATGAAGCACCAGGGATCTAAGGGGGTCCCCAAATGAGCTCAGGGCAGGGGCAGATTGGGTCCTGAAGACCCTGGGCCTGCTTTCCCTCTGGCCCCCTGCCCCGCAAACAAGCGACGGAATCCTGGGTGCGATTCCAGGCAAGTCCGGCCTCAGTGGTCAGATCGGAGGCAGCCATTCCCCAGGAACTGCAGCGAAGCCAGATTCAGCCCAGTGGCCGTTGGTCGGGGGCCCCAGTTCGGGTATGCTGTCTGCAGGACTAAGGGCTCTGGTGGTCCCTGCAGGGGTCCCTGGGCCCGAGCCTGCCAATGGCCAACTTCCTAAATGTTTTTCCAATCGAGCCATAGGAGGGGGACCTTTTAGGGGTTGTGTCCGCATGTCCTCTGGTGTCCAAGGCTGGATCTGGGTGTGTCTGGGAGGCTGGGCTGTGACAGTGAAGGAAGCTGTGTCCTCTTGCCAGCATGTGAGGCCCTGGTCCGCGGGTAGGGGGAGGGAGAGCCCAGGGCTGTTGGGGGGGTTGGGGAGAATGCCGAATATGTGACTGATAAGGAATTGGTTCTGGGCTAAATAAGGGAGCTAGGACTTATGTAATAAATGCTATAAATACAGTCATCTGAATTTATATATGTAGATTTTCTCTTTAACCTGAAAATACATTTGTTGGTCTACTTTGGAAATAGGCATTAGTAAAGTGGGAGCTCTTGATTTCATAACTTTTAGTCTAGGGTGTTTTATTTCCATTGGGGAGGGGGCTGTGTTGGTTAAGAAAGTTTAGATACAGGAGGAGCAGATTCAGAGGTTGATGGGTCAGATATTCGCCTCACCTCTGCACTGTGCATTGGAACTTACGTACCCAAGGAGGACAGAATCCTAACACCCCCTGAGGAGCAGGAAGCCCGGAGACCTGTGAGTGTGTGTGTCTGCGCATTTTTTCTGCCCAGCTGAGCAGAAAGTTATGTCTGGGTCTTGTCTGTCTCTGGCCAGATGCGGCTCTAACAGTTAGTTGATCTTGCAGGTGGGAGCAGTATGTAGAGTAACCAGAATCAGACCACCTGACTTACTGGCCATGTCGGGCAAGTTATTTAACCCCTCAGTGCTCTCGTCTGAAGAAGAGAATAAAAATATTACCTCCCTCAAAGGGTTGTTGTGAGGATTCAATGAGAGGGTCTGGCACACAGTAAGACGTGACAAATGAGACATGATGCCCAGTGCCCATGTGGAGGCGAAGCCTGGCCCTGCATAAGAAGGCAGCAGAGAACATGTTTGTTCCCTCATGAGGGGCTCCCGTCACTGCATGCCCAGAGAGTGTCCTCTGAGGCTGAGCTGAGAGGCCCTATTGCACTGCCAGGCCAGCTGGAAAGTCCCCTTCCTTTAGATCTCATGTTTGCTCTCTGTGAGGATTTGGGGTGTCAACCCCACGGTGAGTGGAGGCACAGAGGGCATTGACCCAGGTCAGGGAGTGCAGCCTGGGCTTGCACCTGGGCGCCTGTGCCAGGTTAAGCTGGGTGCACGGACGCCTTCCATGCCCTCTACACTCGGGCCATCCGACTCCTGGGAGGACTTGGACAGGGTTGAATTTAGGTGGAGACCTTGGGTGGGGTTTTGGCCTGAATTTAGGAGACTGGACTCCATTCTCCTCTCCTGGCTTATCATCCTGGGAAAGTAATTTCTTCCTTTAATCTTTGCTATAAAATGTGCACAACCATGATGCTATTCTTCAAAGAGTGCGCTGAGGGTTAATTGCCGTCCATAGCATATTTGGAGGTAGGCTTAGGTGTCTCGTCAGCCCCAGGGCTGACTTGGATGTGAAGCAGTGGCCAGGAGGCTCTGATGTCATTGTGCTGTGGCAGGTCTACACGGCCTTTCAGGCTGGCTCGGTGGTCACACTGGTTCTGGAGGGCTGGGAACTGTCCCCACCTGGAGAGGAGATGAGTACGCAGAGTTGTACTTTGAGGTCCGTATGTGCTGAATTCCTGTTCCCCACATAGTGCGATGTAAACACCAGAGTCTCAGCAGCCTTTGTACAGTGGCTCTGCTCTGCTCAGCCCTAGATCAGCCATTGGGTCATGGTCGACATCTGGACGAGCGTGTCTGGGACAGCCATCTGAGGAACTTCTGTTGCATCTTGCCCTCCTCAGGCAACCCAGATTTCTGTCCACTCTTGCTCCACCCTCCTTCTTACTGGGTCCCAGTCTTGGGGGCTTACCCTTTCTTGCCCCCAAGAGCCAACTCCTGTCAAAACCTCCTAGAGCAGCATTCAAACTCTGTGGTGAAGGAGGCTTTAGGGCTGGAGACAGTAGATCTATGAGAGGGATTGGGAAGAAACGAACAGCATGGCAGCCTCACACCTGGCATTCTTCCCAGCCAGTCATCACTGCCCCCCCCCCCCCCATGTGAGCTTTATCCCCAGCACCATCTGTCACTTCCGTTGTCACCCTTGTAATCTTGACACTTCCCCAAGAAGCAGGCTATCCAGGGAGTGCCTATTCCCCCCCCCCCCCCCCCCCCCCGCCCCAAGCTAGAGCTGGTGGGAAGAGGCCATGGGAGGCAGCCCTCTCAGCCGCCTGGGGCTCTGTTACAGAGCAACGGCTCCCTGTCCTGTAAAAATGGCCAGGAACCTCCTTGCTGAGCTGTTCCGAAGGAGAAATGAGAGCTGAGTGAGATGGACGGCTGTGTAGCTCTCAGTGCCTGAAGGTGTTGAGGGGTCATAAGTGATCCCCACCTTCCCCTGGGAGGTGGGTCTGCCCTGCTCTCCCTCGTGGGCATCATACCATTCTGTGGGTGCCCGTGTTAGGACGGTCTGCCTCAGGTCTTGATGGGTCAGAGCAAGGAGGCTGGTGGGAGGCATTTGTGGCACAGGATAAGGAACTAACCAGGGTGGGAACAGAGAGGGTAGCAAGAAGGAGACTGATCACCATGCCCATGAGATGGGAGGATGCATGAGGACAGGAGCCCAGGACCTGACCTCTGTCAAAAGTTTGGATAGCAGGGAGGGCGCCGGATGCTTTATGTCCATCATCTTGTTGATACCAGCAGCCTGTAGCTAGGTGAGGATGCAGACTCTGGTCCTCAGCAAATTTGGACCCGAGACCCAACCTCAGCCCCTGGTAGCCTTGAGATGGCAGAGAGAGGGGATCCCTCTGAGTTTGGAGCCCTAAGGTAGGCCAGGTGGAGGCACATGTTTGGGACAGTAACTACCACGAATGTCTCTGTGGCTTGAGTCCAGCTACTGGAAGCAAGTAGCTGCAGGATGACAGAGCAGAGAGCCTGCTGAGGGCTAGAGGGCCCTTGTAGCCAGTTCAGCCTTCCTGCCCTGTGCTGCTAGCTAGGGTCTTGGGATCCCCAGGCTTGGCCCCCAATAACAAGCTTTGCCAGTGGAGCTGTGCGGGCAGGATGGAGCCACATCTGCCTGAGGAGAGGATGCCGCCAAGGTCAGCATGCTCTTGTGCTAGCGCTGCCTCCGCAGGGATCCTGGGAGGAGCCATGGCTGGGAAGAGGTGGTGGAGGGCAGGCCAAGGGGCATCTTGGCTGCACTGGCCTGGGTGTGAGTCTGATCCTCTGTCTGGTGTTGGGTGAGTGGGTCAAGCAATAGAGAGTATAGCGGTGCTGCCCTGAGCCACCACTGCCCCACATTGGTGCCCATGTACTCCTCCATCCCTTCCCCGCGCTTATCTCCATCCTGGAGTAGGGGGGTCAGGGTTGCCATTGCTGCCCCTGTGTGCCTTTCCCTGCTCAAAGCAGTGGGCTGCCCCTGGAGTTCCATTATCTTCCAAGGCCAGAGCACCTTCCCACACTGCTCCCTGGTAGGATGGACCACTGCCTCTCAGGCAGCACAGCAAAGCCCAAGAATGTGAATGTGTCCTTGGCTGGGGTGGGATGGGTGTTCGTCCCTTCTTAGAAACCTGATGTTGACAGAAGTATGAAACAAGCCATCCCAAATTACTGAGCGGCAGCTCTGGCTATCTGCTTGCGTATTCTCCCCAGGTTCCTGTTGCTGCCCCAGAGAGACACTTTGGCTCCCAGGTGTCCTTTTGATTTGGGACAGGTATATCCTGCTTCTGGTCTTCCCTCCTGGTCCAAGTTAGCCACATTCTCACCCCAGCTCCCACACACACATCGCTTTGGTTATTTCCTGTAACCTTTGACCTGGGCTCAGAGGCTTGCTGTGGAATCCTGGGACCAAGCCTGAGCCTTTCCTGGGAAAATTCCTGGGATTCCTATCGGACTCAGGGACAGTTGTGCTGTGACCATGGGCTCTGGCCAGAGGCCTCTGCCCTGGCTATTTCAGGCCCAGGCTGCTTGGAGGAGCTAGAGCAGGAGGTAGGTGGTTTGTGCCAGAAACTGGTGGAGAAAGCTCCCAGTGGAGCAATGACTCCTGGGTCCATTGCTCGACTTAATCACTTTCCTGGGGAGTGGGCTTCCTGCCTGGTTGGCGGGGTGCTCAGGCCAGTGGGTGCCAGGCGTGGGAGCCCGGGGACCAGGAGTGGGGAGAAAAACATCGGGAGTCCGAGCACCAGAGAACTCTGTGGCAGGCCTGAGGTAGGGATTCCTGGATTCCGGAGCCGGATACACTTACGATGGTGTATCCCCTCTGCTCCCACCCCAGCAGCCAGTCTTGTTTGGGAGGTGTGCTCTTAGGGGTCTTTATTCACCCACAGCATCCTTGACTCTGTTGGTTCAGACATTCAGCAGATTTCCAGTTCCTTCTGGATAAAAGCCTGATTTTGTGTAGGCAAGCTGTGAGACATGGTTACTCTCCAAATCCCACCTCTCCTGTTGGTGAAGGGATTTGGTCTCCTTTGGTCTCCTTCAGGAGGCTCAGATAGAGTGTTTCTCAGTCAGGAAGAGGACACCCTCGTTATCCCCTGGGCTGCATAATAAAACAGCATTCTCTGCTTTGTTCTGGACGCAGGACATGGAAGAACGCAGCTGGCCCAGGCACTTATTATTTTGGTTGTTGTCTTTGATGTGCCAAAGAAATGATGGAACTGGAGCCTGGAGCCTAGCTCAGGAGCCAAACGCTTGTGAGTGATTAGAGAGGGAATAATGACCCCGTGGAGCCTCCCACTGTGTGTGAAGAGCTCAGAGCTGCCAACTCTCTGTCCTGGAGCTTTGAGGGCAGTTAGAGCTCCTGAACCAACACCCCAGGGAGCTGGGTGTGTGAGAGGGCCAGAAGCAGCGGGACACCTTTCACTGGGTTCCCAGTTAAGTTTTCAGCCCAAAGGCTCCTCCCGTGGAGCAGTCTCCTGGAGGTCTCCAGGCCCCAAGAATGGAGACTGGGTGTATTGTCCTTCTGTGTCACTCCCCTACCAGACCCAGGAGGTTGCTGGCTGGCAGACGATGGGCCAGGCCCATGCCCCAGACTTGATGTGTTGGGCCCTCATGCCCTCAATTTGTATTAGTTTCCAACCTTTAAAAATGAGGGGGTTTCACATAAACATCTAGATTCCTGGCTTCTTACAAAAAATGAGAAGATTTGGCAGTACAATGTCTGTGTTCCCACAGTCAGCTGGAGTTGCAGAATCACGGCCACCATGGACCGAGCCCAGGCTCTGCAAGTCCCCACTGTTCCCACTTCTCCCTGGGGGACCCCACACTTGGCCATGTCAGCGGTGCAGTGAATTGTCCAGAGGCATGGGAGCTGCCTTGTTTCACCTTCATCCGGATCCTGGCTGCACCTTCCTGAGCAGTGTGGTCTTGGGCCAGTTGCTTAATCTCTTGGTGGCCTCATCGGTACAATGGAGATAATGTGACGCCTGCCTCGTAGGGCCGACGTGTGGCCTAAGTGAGATAGAGTCGTGCCTGGTGAGCACTCAGTGACTGCTGGCAGTGGCCGCTGTTGCTACTGTACTGTGCACCTCCCCATTCACAGCACCTGCCTGGCCTCTGCAGCCTTTTGAGTGTAGACAGAATTAGACTGGCCCCGGAGGTCAAGGACCTGGCGTCCTCATCATTTCATTGGCAGCCACCCCGGTGTCTGGCACACAGCAGACGTGCCCAGTGAGTGTGTGGGGAGTGACTGAGTGAATGGGGCTGGGAGACTTGTACGAGCAGGAAAGCCAGAGTCACATGCAGAGTAGGTCATGGCCTGGGCCTACTGCTGTCATGCCCCCGCTGTCCCTGGTTAGTCCTCCAGCCTCTGTGTACCTCACTTTCCCTACCTGTGAAACGGGGATAATAGGTGTCTGCCACACAGGGTGGGGACAGACTGGGTAGGAGACTGTGTAGGGTCACGTGGCTTATTGGCACCAGGGGTCCTCAGCGACATCCATTCCTTCCTTTGTTGTAAATCCCGAGACATTTTCCTTTCCACACTTTTCCTTCCCTGTCCTGCCTCCCCTTGTTTTCTCCCCGTTTTTCTGCATCCAAAGAGTTGCACTTTGGAGACTGTGGCAGCCAAGATGCTTTCAGTCCCAAGAACTAGATAGCTCTCCTCCACTAGCTTACACAGTAAAGGGAAGACATGGCAGGGGTTGAGGGAAAAGCCCAGAGGGAGGGCAGACGCTGGCTCTCTCTTTTCCCTATGACTTTCTTGGCTCTGCCACCGTCTGAGTGGGCTTCAGCCTTAGGCTAGCCAGCTCCCCTAATGGGCACAAGATGTTCATGAAGGCTCAGCCTGGAATCATGCTGATTAGCTCAGGATGATGAGGCCCCACCCCCAGAGTTGCCACTGTGGTTTTACCTGCCAGCTTGCATGGCTGATTGTGAGGTAGCCAGTGGGAGACACAAAGGTGCTAGCTGAGATGTGCCAGGGATGATGCTTTGGAAACTACTGGCCTGGGGCAGGCCCTTGGAGCAAGCAGGGCACCTTGGACCAGACATTGATGCCACATATAGGATCAGGGAGGCTCGCATTGGGGACTCAGTAGAGTGGGGAGTTCAGATCAGTCTTCTGAAACCAGCGAACAACACTGTCCCTGGCAGGACCAGTGGCCGCTGTCCTATGTGTGTATGTGTCTGTGTACACACACGCTCTGGAGACCAACGCTCCAGTGGTCCCTGAGGACCCTGAGCAGGCAGCAGCTGCCCCAGGGCTCTGGCCCTGGAGTGACAGAGTGCAGCCTGGGCGACAACCTGGGGATGAAGACCTTCCTGCACCCCACAAACGTCCCAGAGAGGAAGGACCACACTGTGAGAGGGAAGGCAGGCGGGGCTTGCTGAGCCTGGAGAGGCGGCTCACGTGAGAACCCCACCCCCACCCCCGCTTTTAGCTTCGGGAGCCTGGAACCATGAGGAAGTGGGGGTTGCTCAGAAACGGGGTGGTCCCAGATACTGCGCACAGGTGCTCTGCGGCAGGGTGCGCGTGCCAGCTGGCAGGGAGGGTGTTGGCGGCAGGCTACGGGACGTTGGATTGCCTCCTAATTGTGTCGCCCTCAGAAGAAGAGGATGAATCAATGCAGAGCCTTCTCTGCAGGCACAGCACACCTTAAATTTTGGAGATTTTCAGTCTCGCCTGAAAAGGAAGAAGCTCTGGACTAACTGTCCTGTCCACCATTGGGTCATCCAGGCTGCCACGAGCAGGTAGAACAGACTCGATACTGCAGCTCTGTGTGAGGTGAGCAGAGAGCCTGGGTGCAGAGGCGGCGGAGGACTGTGGTCAGTGATTTATAAGCGGTAGTGTCGTCTAGCATGGTTGGGCACAGTGGCGGGAAGGAAGGAAAACCTACCTCCCCCAGCCGGCAGCCAACTTCAAGGTGCTTATTGAAGAGATGGGGAGCCAGGATGCATTAAAAAATAATAAAAAGGGCAATAGTGCACAGAAGTGGGGTGACTGCCCTGTGAGAGGTCTGGAATGTGGGTGCACGTTGCATTTTGAAAGTGAATTCAGAGGTAAGCAGCTAGGTGGGAGCTGAGCACGTAAGGAAGGCCTCACACCCTGCAGGGCTCGGAAAGCAGCGCTGGGAGTTTGGAGCTGACCCAGCACATCCCATGAGCCATTCACTGAACTTGATGTGGGCACCAGTGAGAGGAAGCTACCTGCGTGGCCTCTTTGTGGGATTTTGTTTGCAGCCCTGGGGGGATCTGGGCTTGGGTGGGAAGGTTGTAACATGATGGCCTGGGGACAGGGGATAGGGAGAAAGGGTCAGCTAGCTACAAGGATAGAGGCTTCCTTGAGAGAGGATCATTGGAGAGAGCAGGTTGAGGGACAACCCTGACTTTTTGAGGGGACAGAACAACTGCCCAGAGGGGCCACATGAGGTCTAGGCTGCCAACATCCACACTAATGCAGAGCCGCAGGGCCACAGGGTCTGAGCGGGGGTGGGGTGGGGTGGCATGATCAGTGGAGAAGAAAAGCCAGGGGCTCAGGCTGGGAGGAAAAAATGGTTGGGGGGGGTACAGGCTGGGTCTGTAGAGAAGTCAGGGAGCTCTTGGGCTGTGGAGACCCCTGTGCCGAAGGGCCGGGCGCCGAGACCCTGCTCTCTGCTCCTGAGCCCTCTCTGCCATCTGTCCCTATTGGGTTGGCCAAAAAGTCTGTTGAGTTTTTTCTGTAAAAGACACATTTTTCATTTTCACCAATGAATATTGTTTTGGATATTTTGAGTATGTCGATTCTCTTCCTTGTGGCATAATGTTGATTGTTCTCAATTAATGTCTTGGTTTGATCACTATCAACTTCAACCGGTCCATCCAACCATCCAACCGTGGAGCAGCGAGAAACCTCCAGCTCGAAACTTCGCAAACCACCTCTAACACGTCCGAGCAGTCACGGCACCTTCTCTGTGCACTGCACAGACCCTTTTTGCATTTTAGTTGCATTTGTATATTTCCTGAAATAATGAAGCAAAATATGCCAAAAGTGTTGTGTATTTTCTTTCATCTTCAATATTAAAGTGGCTGCCCAAAAATTCATCAATTTTTATGTTTTTTTTAAATGCATGCTAATGTGACAGTTGTCACAATACCATTTAACAGAATTGTTTCAAATGAAGTTAAAGACAACTAAGTACTTCTAGAGCCATCATACAGAAAAAACCTAACGGACTTTTTGGCCAACCCAGTACCCTGGCACAAGGCTGCTGCCGTCCTTATCAGTAACTCGTGGGGCGGCCTCCAGCTGGGCCTGCTTTCTCCCTTCTGATGCTGTGGGCAGCATGAGACTCAGACCCACTGCCCTTTCCTGTCCCTGCTCCTTCTAGCCAGCAGGGCAAGAGGGCTAGAAACGGAGGAGGCATGTTTCTGCCCAACATGGAGCTGACTGGGGCCTGCCCACGAGGGAGGCCAAGCCCTGGGGACTTTCCCTCAGAGAACAGCCTTTTACCCCCATTCCCAGGGAAACCATACAGATTGGAGTCTGACTTGACCCTCTGCTTCGGGTCCTGGTGTTTTCTTTTTATAGTGCTATGGGCCAGCTCTGGGGGCCCCAGCTTGCTGGGACCTGCTGCCGGCCTCTCTGCTAAGGCCAGATCTCCACATTCTCATCTGAATCCTCTGCCTAAACAACCAGGGCTGGGCTAGGGTCCCTAGAGAGCCCCACTGAACCAAGAAGGAGGAGGAGGTACCAGGTTCATGATGCCCTGAGACCCAGTGGTGGGTCTGAGTGAGCGCCAGCCTCTTCAGCAGGGCACACATGTCCAGTCCACGCTTGGGTGCATGAGGAGCAAGGGTTCACGCACACATGGAACTGAGTGAGGGGGTGGAGCCAGACCTGCTTCTGTCTGAGTCCTGCTTCAGTAGGGGGGTCTAGGAAGTCTTGGAGGGGACTGACCCCAAGAACATAGTGCTCTTTAGTCTTGGTCTCTTGAAACCCTGATTTAAGATATGGGGACCTTCTGGGACCTCCTCCGGGACAGGAGGACAGGTGAGCCCTCAGTGGTAGCAGCCAGGAGGTGCCCCAGGCCCTGGCTTCCCTTGCAGCCCAGGTGGAGCAGAGCTGTGGGTTTAAGGGCCTTTTCTGAGATGAATGCAGGGGTGTGAGGCCCATTGGGCTTCCTCTGTGGAGACTGGGCCTGGACTTGAAGCTCTGGTGTGTCCTGAGATTTGCTGCAAATTCAGATGGGGGGGTTAGACTCAGGCTTATCCTCCCGCAACTTGGCCCCTCTTCCCCAGAGGGCTCATGGCCTTGTTCTGTTTCTCTCAGCAGAATGCGGAGCCAGAGCCCCGGAGCCTCTCCCTGGGCGGCCATGTGGGCTTCGACAGCCTCCCGGACCAGCTGGTCAGCAAGTCGGTCACTCAGGGCTTCAGCTTCAACATCCTCTGTGTGGGTAAGTGTTGTGGCCTGGCTGGGGGGCAGCCTCAGGCCGAGGACCGATGAGAGCCTCCTGGGAAATGGGGCGCATGCTGTCCCAGCCACCTGCTGAGCTGCAAGGGGACCTCCCAGCAGATTGACACTGTGTAGGGTCAGGATGAGGCTTTGGGTGGTGTTTCTGTCAGGGTCAAGGACAGAGTTGAAGCCAGGGCCTGACTCAAGTTGCCTTGAAGAGTAAACAGGATTAGATGCATGAAGGTGTTTTGTGGACTAAGAGTGTTTATCACAGAGGTTTAGGTTGTTTATTTAAAACACACTGATCGTGTTCCTCCTATGTGTCTAGGACACGGTGGCAAACATGATTCTTCCTCCATCATAGTATTATGTAGTAAGAGTTCCTGCACATGTCTGAACAAATATAGCCCCACACAGGGAAGCTCTGGGAGAATCCATGGGCCCTGGGGTCTGGGGCTCCCAGAGGCACAAAGAGCTTGGCCAGACCCTCCACAGGTGACTGAGCCTTAGCATCTGCCAGCTGTAGGTGCCCCTTGGGAAGCAGCCTGTCCTCAGCCCCCCAGTTAAAGCTGCATGTTGCTGGGTCCATGCAGAACAGCTGGGCAAGCCTCTGTTGGCTTCAGACCCTGGCCCTGCAGGCCCCCCATGACCATCCTGGACCTGGAAGGGATGGCGTGCAGGGCAAGTGACTGGGTCGATCCCATGGAGGCCAACAAAGGTCAGTGTGCAGCAATGTCTCTCAGCTGCCTGGCTCCGCCTTGTTCCCCTCCCTGACAGAACATCTTATGCATTCTGCATAGCCATGTCTCCTGTCCAAGCCAGCCCTTTGGCTCTTTCTTCCACACGTTACTTCTGAGGCCACTGAGAAAGGATGGCTTCTGGAGACAGGAACAGGGAGGGATGCAATGGGAGGCCCACTCCTCTCTGCTATGGACGCTGAGCGTGCCTGAGCTTCACGCAGCCTAGCCAGCAGCCAGGGACAGCCCCAGCTCCGGCCTCTGATGTCCCTTCCCCTCCATTCCCCGCTCCTCAGGGGAGACTGGCATTGGCAAGTCCACACTGATGAACACGCTCTTTAACACGACTTTTGAGACCGAGGAAGCCAGTCACCATGAGGAGTGTGTGCGCCTGCGGCCGCAGACCTACGACCTGCAAGAGAGCAACGTGCATCTCAAGCTGACCATTGTGGACGCTGTGGGCTTCGGGGATCAGATCAATAAGGATGAGAGGCAAGAGGCGGGAAGGGCGGTCGCCCCCCAGCTCGTGCCCACCCCACCCCTGTTGGCCTTGGTTCTCACCCTCTGCCTGAGCATTCCTTACTCCTGTCTGTCCCCACGGGGGGACAGGGGAGGGCCTGTCGGGATAACTGAGGTCCTGAGGACCCTTTGGGTGTCAGCAGGCCGGGTCCAGGCAGGGATTCCCAGGCTGTTTGTTTTTAGGGCGAGAAGGCCAGTGGGCAGGCTGGCTTGGCTCCAGGCCCCGCCTCCCAGGTGACGGAGCTGTCTGCAGTTACAGGCCCATCGTGGACTATATCGACGCACAGTTTGAAAACTACCTGCAGGAGGAGCTGAAGATCCGCCGCTCGCTCTTCGACTACCATGACACAAGGATCCACGTGTGCCTCTACTTCATCACGCCCACCGGCCACTCCCTCAAGTCCCTGGATCTGGTGACCATGAAGAAACTAGACAGCAAGGTGTGCCTCCCGGCCACCCCCAGCTTGTTCCATGGGCCTCCATTGGGGCAGGAGCGGAGCATGGACTGGCTGCATGTGACTTTCCACTGTGGTCTCCAGGAGCTCTGCTGGTTGGAGTTTGCAGATAGTCCCTTGACTTGGTCCTTTCTCTTTTCTCTTTGTCCCTCTTGCTCCAGGGGCACAGCGCACTCTGAGCTTTCTTTCTGGAGCTCTGTCCCCTGGGTCTGGCCCTGAGCCCCTTCCTTCCAGCGGAATTCTTATTCTCAGCCTGCTGGCTCCCGGCCTCCTCTCCCTTCTCCTAGAGTTCCCTCCCCGCTCCCCGACCCCTGTGATCCTCTCCCCAGAGTGTCCCAATTCTCTGTTCATTTTCTCTCTCTCAATTCCTAGTTCCTCTGTTCCCTTCCCCTGCCTCTCCTGCTGTGGAGTTCCCTGGGGTCCTCCTGAGCCCACTGGGAGGGGGAGTCAAGGCCCACAAATGAGAATGTGAAAGGGGCGTGAGGATCGAGAGGAGAACTTCATGGGATAACAGGGAGGGCTTGGGGTCCTGCAGGGCGTGCTACCCCACAGTCACCCGTCAGCTCACCTGACTGCCCTTCCCATCTTGGGGGTAAAGCTTGGACAGCTAGCCTGGGAGACTCCTGAGGTCTTCCTGTGGCTACTGCTGATGAGTCATCTTCCCTGTTTAGGTGGGTGCTCAACCCTCCGCCAACAGTGTGTCAGGTCTCAGGCTGGTTAGGACCCTCAGAGAACTCTGGGTCAAAGCTGGATATGCCCAGGGGACTCATTTGGGGGCTGGTTTGAGGGAACCATAGGAAGTGCTGCTACCACCCATCTGAATGGCCCCAGGTGGCTGGGCTCAGGCCAAGCTCGTCTTTCTGGCTTCCTACCCCTCTGCCCAGAGATGTGGCCTGGGCAGGGCTGTCCACAGGGAGCAACTAACATGCTGCCCCCTCTTCCCTGATCCCGGCAGGTGAACATTATTCCCATCATTGCCAAGGCTGACACCATCTCCAAGAGTGAGCTCCACAAGTTCAAGATCAAGATCATGGGTGAGCTGGTCAGCAACGGGGTCCAGATCTACCAGTTCCCCACTGATGACGAGGCCGTGGCAGAGATTAATGCAGTCATGAACGTGAGTGCTCGGCAAGGGCCTCAGGGCTGTGGGGCCAAAGGGCCTGGACCCAGTGCAGATCTCTGACAAGCCCTGGGAGACTCCCATTCCCCAGGGCTCCAGTGCTACCTTCCCCAGGAAAGACTGGTGGGTGTCTGGGAACGAGCCAAGTTCTGCGTCCTGTGGACAAGGGACGGGAGGAATGAGGTATTGGACTGGTGGTGGGGCTTCCCCAGGTTTGAGTTTCACGAGATGTGGAGTCAGGCCAGGGACCTAAATACTGTGAGGGTGAGCAGACAGGAGGCCAGGGCTGGCAACTCAGGGAAGAGCCAGGCCCACGGGTCCTTGGAGGGAGCTTCTAATGACCCCTGGGGTGCTCAAGAGCTGAAAGAACACCGTAGAACATGAGGAAGGAGGAGGGTGGGTTTAGCCCACTTCCTTGTTTGGAGGTCCCAGGATACTTCTCTAAAAGACAGCTGGAGAGTGAACGTCTGGCCAGGTCTCGGTCAGCCCTGTGCTCACACACCCTTGGGCCCGTTTCCAGGCACACCTACCCTTTGCCGTGGTGGGCAGCACCGAGGAGGTGAAGGTGGGGAACAAGCTGGTCCGAGCACGGCAGTACCCATGGGGAGTGGTGCAGGGTGAGTGTGGTGGGGGGAGCACAGCCCCCTGTCCTGCCTTGCTGCCTGCAGCCCCTCTCCTGTGGCTTCCCCGTGGCCCTATTGCCTGTCCTACACCTGGAGTCTGCCACTGTCCCGTGCCCTGTCCTCCCGCCCACTGTGTGCCTGCCTGCCTGATGCCCTCATGCCCTCTGCTTGCAGTGGAAAACGAGAACCACTGCGACTTCGTGAAGCTCCGAGAGATGCTGATCCGGGTCAACATGGAGGACCTCCGCGAGCAGACCCATAGTCGGCACTACGAGCTCTACCGGCGCTGCAAGCTGGAGGAGATGGGCTTCCAGGACAGCGACGGGGACAGCCAGCCCTTCAGGTGCCATCCCGGCCGTGGCCAGACTTGCCATGGTGGCGTCTGTGAGCCAGGGAGGGAGGCTCTGGGACCCCGGCGTCCTCTTGCCCCCTGAGCCCACGTGATTCGGTTTCTCTGGCTCTGCCTGCGCCCTCCCACTGTAATCCCACCCTTGGCCCCTTTGCTCTGGGTCTCCACAGCCTGCAGGAGACATACGAGGCCAAGAGGAAGGAGTTTGTGAGCGAGCTGCAGAGGAAGGAGGAGGAGATGAGGCAGATGTTCGTCAACAAAGTGAAGGAGACGGAGCTGGAGCTGAAGGAGAAGGAAAGGGAGGTGCGTGCTGGGCTGGGTCCTGCAGGGAGGCCAGAGCCTGTTGGGGACGCCTGAGGGCCCAGCCCCTCCCCCGCCCACACGGAACCCTGGGCTCCCCACTTCTGCTCCCAGCTCCACGAGAAGTTTGAGCACCTCAAGCGGGTCCACCAGGAGGAGAAGCGCAAGGTGGAGGAGAAGCGCCGTGAGCTGGAGGAGGAGACCAACGCCTTCAACCGCAGGAAGGCGGCCGTGGAGGCCCTGCAGTCCCAGGCCTTCCATGCCACCCTGCAGCAGCCCCTGAGGAAGGACAAGGACAAGAAGAAGTAGGTGGTGGCTTTCTGCCCTGCGCTGGTGCTGACTCTCTCCTGGGCCCCACTCTGTCCCCCTCAGCTCCTTCATGGTGACTTCTGCCCTCTGCCACTCGCTGTTGACTGTTTTTCTCTCTCATTTTCACTTCCCCTGTTGCCTCCTTCTTGCTCACCTTTCTTTTTCTTTCACTAGTGATCCTGCTATCTCTCCCTCCCTCCCTCCCTCTCTCTCTTTCTCTCCACCCCCACCCCATCATGGTGCTGAAGGCTGGACCACATGGGTAGGGAGTATCCCCTGAGAGTGTATAGGGTCTCAGGCAGGTCTTTCAGGCCAGAAGAGAGACAGGGCCTGGGAAGGTCAGCACTTCCTGAGAGATCCCAAAGCTGCTGTGGTGTCTGCTTGGACAGCTGTGCTGTTCCCCGCAGCCCCCGAGGCAGGGGCTGCAGGACCCCTGGTGGCTGGCAGGTAGTGACCCAGCTAGCACAGACCCCCCGGGCCCAAAATCAATGCCTGGCTGAAGGAGGGACAGCAGCTCCTGGAGCCGCCCCTCAAGGGAGCGGAGGTTGGAGGCATCCCTCCTGAGCCCAGACTCAGGAGAGAGTAATGGGGGGTGGAGAGAATTTCCCAGCCGCCAGGAGTCGGTCAGCAGACCGGCCAGGTAGGGGCAGTGCAGGGGCGCTTTCCCTTGGCCATCTTTTCATAGCCTGTTTCCATCCTTTCTGCTGGAGTCCCATGCTCTGGCTCCTGCCTGGAGCCCTCCCTCCCAGACCCATTTCATTCAGTGCCCCCTCCCCATCCCACTGGAGGAATTTTGTCCATTCCTGCGTCTCCCAGGCCCTGGCCTTCTTCCTTTCCTGCCTGCCTAGGAACTAAGCAGGTGTGCCCATCCTGGCCCTCATTCTTAGGCTCTGCAGGATCCTGTTTTCTCCTGAAATGTGTGGGAATGGGGGGGGGGGGGTCTGGCTTCTGGCACTAGCAGTCTTCTGTTCCCTAGTCTCGCATTCCCTAAAACACACACACCTGTGCACACACATACATGCACACGCACCTCTTTCTCTCCTGCCCCACCACATATGCAGGCTCAGGCACACACCTGCCTACACACACCATCCCCAGACATACCTCCCCATAAGCACAGATACGTCTAAGGAAGTGAAACGTAAAGAGCTTCTCCCTGGGGTAGGCTGGGGACAAAACCAGGCATTTAGGAATTGGATGCCAATTCCCATTCCTAAAGCTTGTCCTCTGCTTTGGGACAGACCCTCCTCTTTTCTCTAGTCTTTCCCCATGCCAACTGTCAGGACAGATGAGCCCCTGCCTGACCCCAGGGAGGTCCCCAGCCCCACACATCCCTCAGCCATATGAACTTGTCCTCTGCTTTGCTTCTGCTTCCAGCCCTCATCCCCGACCAGCTCTTGGCTTGGTGAGTGTGGGCACTCTGTTCATTGGAACCTGTGTGGATTTCAAGCCAGCAGCTCAGAAATCTGTTCTTTTTTTCCTGGAAAGGGGTACGGAGGTCTATGACTCCCAAAGCGGCTCTGTCCTGCTCCCTGCCAGCTTGGCCAAGGCCATTAAAGAGAAGTCAGGCAGAGTCCCCCTTGGAAATAAGCCTTGGAGAAACCACTCAGAAACGAAGGCAAGGAAGGACCTATAGCCAGGCCAGGGTCCGAGGGCCAGCGGGTGGGTTGCAGTCCGGCTCCCAGGGCACAGCACAGCTCCCAGGGTTGGGGCTCATCTCTGGCATCAGGTCCCCTTGCGTGTCGTGTGTGGCCTGGGCCTAGGAAACAGGTCTTTTCTGTTTGCTGGACATGCCAGAAAGCTTCAGTCAGTTTGGTCTCTGGGAGAGAGCTCTCTCCTCCCAGGCTGGCCTTGCAGAGGTCAGGCGTGGCATAGGCAGGGTGGCTGCCTCCCACCTTGCCCTGGGCAGGGTCATGGGGTAAGTTGAGAGAACATTTGGAGGGGGGTAGTTATGACCACTTAGTTGAATGGTTTTGATTGGTTTTAATCCATTTTTGTTAAATTACTTCCCAGTCAGATCTTGACCCTCAGCCTGGGATGCCACAAACTGAAGCAAATTCTCTGCCTTGCCTGTGACAAATGCCAAACTGACTGCCCTTTCCCAATGTCCATCTTGCTGTCTTTTGCTTCTGTTTGATTTGGTTGTCTGCGTATCTTTTAATGTGTCTGTTTTTGTTCTGTTTGTTTTATTTTTATTTTTCAGTTAACGCACGCACAGACTTACATGTCAAGAGCGGACTTTAGCCTTTCATGTGTTAAGTTGCTTGAGTTACACCTTGTGACCCTTCTCCCATAACATGGTGTGAGGATGGACTGGGAGCCGGTACAGACTCCAGTGTTTACAGCCTTGCTGTGTCCCCTTCCCCCACCTCCAGGCCTCCTGGGCCTGGCAGGCCACCCCTGTCTATGCAAACAAGACAAAGCCATGAATGCTGGAATCCAAAACTGACGAGGTTTATTTTTTTCAGAGCCAGTGGCTGGTCTTCCATTTACAGTGTCACTATCCCCTGACGGAGCAGCCACCGGCCTGCTGCTGTAGCGGAGGCCACGCCCGCGGTGCTTGGCCTCATTGTTCAGCGTCAAGATGGCAACTCACGCGGTGCCTTAGGTGTGGCCATGTGGTCTGGTGTACATGCTGCAAAATGTGCCCGATTGCCCTTCGTTTTAATTTTTCTAACCTAGAGCTTAATTGCAATAATAACTTTTAAAACACTTCTAAATTTTTATTTTGGCACGAGCGTAAACACAAATAATATCCTCTCCTGTTATTTTCCTAAGTAACACAGATTCCCTGATTTTTAAAAACTAAAAATATCGCTAAGCCTTTTTTATGTAAAAGTATCCCTATAATACATAGGGAGAGGTGGGTAATAAACATCCTGTAATGACAGTGTTTGGAATTTCTTTATGATGCAAGTGGAACACAAACAAGACCACGCCCAGTGCTTTCACTGTGAATGTAAATGGAACAGCAGCCCAAAGCCCTTGTCTCTGTGCCCCTGGTGCCACCTGTAACAGGGGCCATCCGTGTGTGTGTGTGTGTGTGTGTGTGTGTGTGTGTGTGTGTTAAGTGTTTGACTCCTTCTAAGACCCCAAGCCAATCCTGCGTATCCCAAGTGCACAGAGTACTCAGCTGGGAAGATGTTTGCACCTCGCAGTCCCTGTTCCCTTTTTCCCGACTGAGTCACAGGGCAGAAGAGGAAGGTGTCTGATGTCTGTGGACAGTTTAAGAAAAAACTGCCAGCAAAGGAGCTTTTTCTCTTCAGCTGCATTCTTAAGGGGTGGTTTTAAGAAAGGACTAGTATCGCTGATTCTTCCATGTTCCTGTTGGCTGGCAAGCTGCCGAGAGGATCAGGGTTGAAAACACAGCCCGATAAAATGGGAGACAAGAATGAATAGATGACAGGAAGGACTGTGCTTCATGTTGATGAAGCTCTGTGCTGGGCATGCTGCAGAGTGACACGCAGCCCTCCCTCCCCTTGAGGACAGCTCAGGCTCGGACACTCCCTAGCTAGAAGCCTTCAGCAGCTGCGCCCATTGATTTGGGGGTGATGGTTTGTTTTTCATGTCCTCCTTCTCTCCCATTGCTTGCTTTCTGGATTTGCAGGACCAGGGCCTGGCTTCTGCCTGCCCTTCTGAGGTAGTGCACCATTCAGAGTGGGGCGGCTGCATGGGCCTTTGCACGGGAGGAGTCTGCTCACCAGGAGCAGAGCAGGTGTTATTGATGCTCAAAGTGAAATTTCTCCCAGTGTTATTCTATGCCCCTGGGTAGGTCAGATTTTGAAGCAGTAGAAACTTGAACTATCTGAGAAGGCTTCTTCAAGGAAAACATGAATGCACAATTAGGTACAGGGCCTTGGAAGGGACCTTGAAGATTAAGCTTCGTTAGCCTCCCAGCACATCCACCTCTGGTTGTGGGTCACTGTGGGTATCCAAACAGGTAAATCGGCATATCTAAGGCTGATGTGGATTGGGAGAGGCTTGTCTTTAGGGTAATTATATGTCTGAAAGTATATAAACTTGGGCAGAAGTATGACCTGAAGATAGCCTCTGTTGGCTAATGTATCTGAGGATGAGGCTCAAGGACCCGATGGGCTCACTGGTTATATAAGAAATGAGAACTCCTGGTTCATGAGCCAGTTTGGTGGTTCTGCCACCCATTCATCCACCATAGCCTGCGGGCTGCCTCCAGGGTGTACTGGGAGCCCAGAATTGTGGCTGGTCACCTGCCTGAGGGAGATCTCTTGGGGTGGGAGGGAGACCTGTCATGGTTGCATTTTCTGGGGCCTGAGCTGCCTCCGAGGGTCCCATCAGCTTTCGTGAACCTCATTATACTTCTCTCCCTGTGCTGTTTGTTTTTGGAATTTTGTCATTTTTAGCTGAGTCCAAATCAATCCTTTGTGCAGAAGGTGAGCTTAAAACCTGCCATTAGTAAACAAGCCAGCCCTCATGGAACGTGGCCCCTGCCTGCAGGGTCTGATCTGCCCTCCTTTTCCTCCTCAGTGTCTTTGGTCAGCATTATTTAGACTTAGTGGAATCATGCTGGCATTTACTATTGTATCTTTAATGAATCAAGTTGGTTTGCAGTATGATCACCGTATAATTTATTGTTCAAACTGAGAGGTTTCAGGTGAAAGGATATGCTGTTAATTATCCAACTCAACAGGCATAAGCCAGAACTGCCTCAGGCAAGCCAGGAGGTATGGTCACCCCAGTTATGGAGGAGGGAGCCTAGATGGTTTGTAATGGGGCAGGCTGATTATATGCATGCTCGTATGTCTATGTGTGGGTTCCTTGTGAAGCTGGGCTCATATTACTGGGCTTGCTAGTTTGTTATGTTAACGTGCTTTTCTAAAACTGCTTCCCTCGTTAATTCATTTACTCCTTCATTCATTGACTGTTTTTGTTCCTTGCCATTCACTTTGTACTCGTTTTTTTTTTTCCTTTCATTAAATTTTGCATTTATTTTGAGTTTTTTGTGGTGTCTTTTTTGGACAGTAGTTTTTCTGATTTAACAAGTTTCCTAGCCTATTAATCTGCTATGACTATGGTAAAATATGGCTTGTCTTTTCTGTGAACTTTGTGGGGTGGGTCAGCTTCTATAGAAATTATAGGAATCATGCAGGACCTGAAGGAGGCAAATCCTGCCCTTGAAGTGTTTGAATCCTTGTGGAAGAGGCGTGGCATGGGCCAGCTAACATCCAAGTTCCTACTGGGTGCCAGGCATAGCTCTAAAGGACATTACATGCCTTAATCCCTCTAATTTTCTTAATAATTTTATGATTAGGTATCATTTCCCCCATTTGACAGCTAAGGCACAAAGAGGTTAAGTAATTACCCGGGGTCACACAGCTAGTAACTGGAGGCATTGGGATTTGGATATTGGTAACCTGTACCCTTAATTCCTGAGCTATAGCTGTTCTTTGGCAACCTCATGGGTGGTGGGAGAACAGTGGGAATGAGCCAGTGTTACAGTGTGCTATCTGACAGTGTGGGTTGGTGGACCTGAGATGGTTTTATAGAGATGGGATGCCCTGGCAGGTAGGAAAATATTTGGTTTTGGTTGAGGAAGGTAGACTAGCAGTGGAAGGAAGTGATGATGAACTCATGGGGTCCATTTGTGGACGAGCTTTCTCTATTGGGCACTACACTGATCTCTGGGAAGGCCAAAATGAGGAAATGGGGACTAAAGTCAAGGAGCTGACAGTCCAGCAAGGGGACTGGTATGCAGATATCCCTCAGGAAGGTACAGCTCAACTCTACCAACGGGAGACAGGGAACGGGGTGGAGGGGAGGCAGGGCGGGGAGTTTTCAACAGGCTTGAAGGACAAGGGGTGGCTAGGAACCAGGGGGGAAGGGCGTTGCTGTTGGAGGGAACGACACTGTACAACTCAGCTCACCCATTAGAGGGAAGTAACTTTTGGATGAGTTTAAGAAAGGTAGGTGCATGGTGCTCACCTGCCCTGCACTCCCCTTAGCCTGTCTGAGCCTTCTCCCACCTCCACTTTTTGCAGCCACAGTCCCTCATCAGTCCCTGTCCTTCCATGGTGGGGATGAAAGGAAGATGGTTGTGTCTGCATTTCTCCCACCACAATGATCCCCAAGCTCTGAGCTGAGGTGGGATGTGAGTTTCTAATCTCAAAAAAAAGGAAAGAAGGAAGAAAGAAATGTTAGAGGATCGTAGAATGGAACCTAGGACCAAAACACAAGCTTGAACAGCATAAAGTTTTTTTTTAACTCACAAGTGGTACTTTGGCAATATAGAAGTTTGTTTCAGCAAGGAAGAGGAATGTTATTTGCAGAAAAATGGAGCAACAGGACTGTTCCTTACCCCAATACTAGGGCTCACAGGTCTAGCTTCTCTCCTTTTTCTTTAAAAAAGTCATCTTTTATTTTATTTTTTTTTATTTTAATCCTCACCCGAGGACATGCTTATTGATTTTTTAAAATTTTTATTGGCGAAATAGAAAGAGAGGGAGGGAGAGAGAGAAGGAGAGAAATATCAGTCCATTGCCTCTTGTACTCAGCCTGACCTGGGACCAAACTCACAACCTAGGCATGTGTCCTGCCTGGGAATCAAACCTACAACCTTTTCATTTATGGGACAATGCTCCAGCCAACTGAGCCACACTGGCCAGGGCCTACCTTCTCCTTTGAAATTCAGAGTTTAATTAGCTCTGGGGACCCAGCTTACATCCAGACCTACCTAGTGAAGAAAAGGTCCAGGTGCCTCCCACCAGTTCAGGGATAGCCTGCGCTTTTGTGGGCCCTCAGCATGAGCCTATCCCTGCCCACTTCAGTGCCTACTTACAGTGGAAGGAAGGAGGCAGAGGATAGTCATGGCCACTGGTGAAGGCCGTGGCCGTGGGCTCCATGCAGCCCTCAGCATTTCCATCTGTGCTGGGCTAGAGGACAGTTTCTGATAGGACCCAGAAGCTGGTATACCAACTGTGTCTGATTCAAGTCTAAGTGCATGGTACCCAATATATGTCGAATCAAATTCAGATAGGGTTGCAAGAACTTCAGATTTATTTTTTACAAAAGCTCCAGCAAGCAAATTTGTTCCAAGAAAAGGTCAGGATTGGTCCTGACTGCAGTGCAGACAGTATTACGATATATGTGGGCCTTGACCGCTTTGCATCCAGTAGCAGGTCCTACTCCCCACAGCTCAGCACATTTACATAAACTGTTCACATGAGAAAGACTTCCCAAACCACCTGAATGTGTGGCTCAGTCGTTCACATCCCGACACTGCTTACACAGCGGAGACGCCAGCTGGACCCCACTGCTGAAAGAATGGCTCAGTAGTGCCGCAGCTGAAGAAAGGCAGCTGGCTTCTCCCTCATGGCCACGCTAAGGACCCCCTCTCCCCCTCCTGGCAGCATGGTGGTCTGGGCAGGCTCAGCCTCAGAGCCTACTCCTCCCGCAGCTGCATGTCCCACCACCCTAATCATGGGTCACACCTTGTAACATCATTCTTCAGCATAACAATTTAGTTAAGCCAACCAACTCCTTTGCTTAGGAGTAACAACGGGAAAGTATTCTTAAAGCTTGGTCAAATTACCATACATTAAACAAAGTATCCTTCATAATGCAGTCCTTGTAGAAAGAAGACATGAGTCATGGCCCAATCAGGGGCAATGCATCTGGGGAGACTGTCCTGTTTTTGTAGTGGCAGGCAGCCTGGCTGGGGCCAAGGGCTGCATATGTGCGTGGTATAAGCCTGGGAAGCTGGAAGGACCTGGCCAGCTCTGGTGGGTAGAGCAGCATGAACTGTTCAGTCAAAACCAGCCCGGCCCTTTGGTCTGAGCACGGCCTTCTTCAGGCCTCCTATTTTAGCTGTCTTGGGGACCCTTGCTGAAGAAGCAAAGTGTTTATTCCCTTTCCCCAGGAGAAGGCCCAGGGGAAAGAAGGGAGCAGAGTCATGATCTGCCCTAACCTCTAGTGACCCCAGCCTCCCCCCACCCCATTTTCTTCTAAGGACCCAGGAATTTTTTCTCAACTGTTCTTCTAGGGCCTTCTTCCTTGTTACAATATCGATAAAGCCTAGAATTTTGAGGAAGCCAAGCAAGGAGAGGTTGCCATTACGCTCTGAAGGGCACTGGGTAGGGACACCAACTGGCTGGCATGTGAAAGAGGAGGTTCTCTGTGCAGGAGGAGGACTAAAGACTTCTCAGCTGCTGCTTTACCAGTACCCTGCAGTGGACCAGCTTACCTGACACTGACCTGTAATTACAATAGAGTGCTCACCCTTTATGCAGAACCACTCTCTATTCTAAGCAATGAGCAGTCGAGTGTCAAAGAGTTAGCATGGAGCAATTTCAGGAAGGTCCAATCACAAAACTTGAGCACATTAACCTTACACCTCAGGGACATCCATCTCCAACTCAGTAAACCTGTCATGAGTCTAACTATGCACTTCATCCTACCCCATCCATCCTGAGGGACTGTGACTTCCCTCACTCCCTGGATGCATGCAGAGGTTGAGAGGTCTGAAATGTACACTCCTCCATATTGCTCAGGGTTGCTTCTTCCTGAACTGGACACGTCCCTCCATCCTCTTGGCTACAAGGGCTGCCACTGAGACAAAGCTTCCCTCGCTGTCAGAGAAACCCACCCCACCTGGCCCAGGGAAGGGACCATGTATCCCAAGCTAAAGTGCAGAGGGCGTGCCACGTGTGGCAAGCCTAGCCCCGAGGCAGACTCTTCACAGAGTCGTCACAGCCAGACCATCTTCTGGAGTCCACAAGGGCCAAGAAGGACCATGGGTACCCTTTTGGAAACAGATTGCAGCAGCTCTCAGAAGAAAACTGAGAGCTTGGTCTGGGGCAAAGTTGATGTCTATCTGTGCTTTCTTTAGCAGATCAGATATAGGAGCACACCAGTCGGGCATGAGCCTCTCCAGCTCTAAGGTGATGATGACCAAGGCCAGTGTGGAGCCCTTGAACTGCAGCAGTTGGTGGCCGGCCATACAGTGCTGCAGCTGCTTGGTCAGGGACGCGACGTGGAGGGAAGGATTCCTCTGAGGCAGCAGCTCCACCACGTGGGGCCAGCCCATGACCACCACGGAGTGGAACTGGACATTGTGGTTTTTAATGTTAGAACAGAAAACCCCATACTTTTCATATATCAATGACCAAAATGCAAACAATTTAAATTTCCATCAGGGAACATCAAATGTTGCCCAACCCCTTCATTTCCATCCATGGCCCCACCAGGGGCTTGAGGCTAATGCCCATTCAGTGGTCAAGCTGAGCTTCCACCTTGGAGAGAAAAGGCAGTCTGCTCTGTAACATGGCCTTAAGAGGCCCAAAGTACCTAAATAACAATGTTTCTATTCTGAAAAGTAGAAGAGTGCTCTTCAAGATTAAGGCAGCAGGAAAGTTACTTGTATTGGCTTGACATGAGAAAAAAAACTGCAACTTGGCCACAGTGGCCAGTTTTCATAATGAAACAGCCCTTAGTGATACAATCCTCATGCTTCCTAACAGACCAAAATGCCATGACATTTCCACATTACATAATTTTGCCTTACTAACAGAATCATATCCTTAAGGATGACCATCATTCTAACTAAAACAAATAGACTAATATGATATTTTTTAAGTGCCAGATCAAGATGGTCTAAAGCCTCAATAAGGATTGTGCGTAGGTGAATCAAGACAGCTAAGTGAATGTGTGTAAAGTGTAGCAGAAGCAGACAGCTTTTTATGTACAGTATTCATAGAATGGAAAGTTAAATATTTTTGCAGTGTGTATTTAAGAGAAACCATAATAATGCCGTCTAAAAATCTTTGTAAAGTTAACTTAATGTCCTTGAGCAGTGGGAGTCCGGTGGAACTGTGTTGGATTTAAGATACATTTTCACTGTTCCGTGTGTCATGAGCCTTGTGGATCACCTTACTGTGGTGCATGTGCAAGGACGTGTGCACGCTTGTGCTTGGCCATCCTCTGTCGTGAGCTGTTCCCAAGGCACAAATGAGTCTAGGGTAGACTCTGCAAAATCCTCTTATTTATTATGGTCAAGAAGTCCAGCGGCATCCCCATTTAAGGGCCCCAGTACAGTTTGTCCAAAATAGCCAGCTCCATCCTCAGCAACTCATTTGGGGTATAGCCAGAGCCGTAGTGCTTCATGAAGTCTTTTATGCGTGGAATGAACTGTAAAAAGAAAATAAAGAGGCCAAAAGCCCTGTATCATGTCATGGTAGCTTTTGTTTTCTTATCCGCGGGGACTGGACATTCAGGAGCCCAGTCAACTTGTCTTCAGTGACCTGCCTGGAAAATACTTCTGAAGGAAAAAATAAACCAGATCTAGGCTATCTATCAAGTCTTCAGGCAGCTGTGACAATGTGTAGTCAATGTCACATGGTCACCCTCTACAAACAGCTTTTAATTCCCAGGTGCACTCCAACTCACACCCAAAGGTATTTTGGAGACTGGGGCTAAGCCATGTTCCCTCTTTAGCCACAGGAACTCACCCAAAGCCTTCTAGGAGTTGCGGACTCTACCCATGATTACCTGTGGTAGAGGAAAAAAGTAAGCTTTTGAGTTTCATGGTCTGCACCAGACAGCCTCAGTTTTGGCAACACCATGGCTGTAAACACATTCCATTTATCCTTGATTTAAGGCAATTCAATTTTAGAAAAACTATGACTTTATCCTAGAGGGACTAATAAGGCTTGTCTCTGAGTAAACATTCAAGTACCAATTGCATCAAAGACTTGCCCTCCTTTTTTTTTAGATAAAGTATTTCTATAACTTCTAGAAATAGTTTTCTTAAAAGTCACTTACTTGATTTTTAGTTGGACAAAAACATCTTTTGGGGGCAGAAATTATATTCTCATAAACAAGATTTAAAAGCATATTTATTGAAGGCTTGGAATGACACAAGTGGTTTTTTCAGCCCCTCTCAGATCCTGAGATCAGCCAAGGGAGACGCTGTGGAAATGGCAGTGCTTCCACTATCCCCAAAGGGGAGGGAGTGAGGTCGGGGAAGGGTCTTGGGAGAAGTCCTTCTGAAAAGAAGCCAGAGTGAAACTTAGAAGGTCAAGCAAGCCTGGAGCACTTGTGAAGGTTTCTCCACCACCCCCTGGCCCTCTCCAAAAAGAGCCCCCGAGTCCCTGAGGACCAGTTTCATTGACACAGCCAAATTTTAGCGTCTCAAGAAGCTTTCTTAGATGTAGTTTCTAGGGGTGGACATTAGGCCACATGGTTTGGGAGGCCTTTTTCCTAGCTCAATAGCAGATGCCTGTGCTTACTGGGAGGTGACATCTGGCATCGACCAATGAGGCTAGATCTCCTTGCCAGGAGGCCAGACCTCTGGGTTTGCTGGGCCAGGAGAATGCAGTTGTTCTGTTTCTCCACCTGTGGGCTCCAGGAGTCCGACAAGCCTAAGGAGGGGACAGCAGAGACCCTGGGAAGTTAACAACTTTTTCAAAATGGCCACCATTTCCAGGTGCACAGGAAGCCTGAGTGCTCCAGTGTTACACCCTTTACCTGCCAAAGCAGCCCAAGGTGGGCTTCCAGGGGTGCACACCTCCTCTGCTTCCTTCACCTTTTCAGCAAGTCTCAAGGAAGTGACGGGGACAATGCGGAGTAAACCCTCTTATCTGCAGCATGGAACAAACACTGGAGTAGAATACGCGTGCCAGAAACAAACTGTAAACCTTTTGTGATTTTTTCTTCAAGAAATTGTTTTTCTTTTATTTTTTGTAAAGACTGATTGTATTCCTCCACAAATAAGTTAGTCCCTGTTTTAGATCTGACCACTGGAAACCGTCCTGGAATCAGAACCACAGATGACTAGTCAGTAGTCTTTCCTTTGTTCGTGGACTGGCTGAAGGGAAAATAGGACACTTTCTCAGGGACCCACAGTCTCATCCTGACTCAGGTGGAGCTGGACAGGTCCAGACAAGCACACCCTACCCTATCACACAGGAAATCCTTTCCCAACTAGGTCCTCTCAGGCTCCCCAAGTCCTCCCCTGACAACCACACAAGACAGAACGACAGACGGGGGGTGCGGGGGTGGGGGGGTCAGTGGAGAGGTTAGTTCTGAGCTTCCGCAGTGGCTCATCTCCCAAGCAGCAATGGGCAGCAGAGGTCAGTTTCCTCTCCCACTGTCCATCACCATCCGTCAGAGGGCTCCCTACCTTTACTGAAACCAGGAGGTGGCAGAAGATAGAGCCAGGTTACAAGTGGCCTGGGAGAAGTGAAAGATGTTCTCCAGCCAAGGAGCTGCAACAAGACTTCCTGGGAAGTGTCCCCGAACTCCACCTGCTGAAAAGGAAGGTGGTTGGTGGCGGGTCTTGGTCCACCTGTGGCAGGAGCCGTCTGCTTAAGGTGAGCAGCCCCTTCACCTCAAGTTGCGATAGGATGTAGCGCCTCCCTGTCGCCCAACGGCTCAGCGATGTATCCCCATTCCCGCACCAGTGTTCGTCCTAAGCAGAGTTCCGAGACTCACACAGGGCCTCTTCCCAGGCATCTGCTCGAAAGGCACCCCCGCCCGCCCCAGTGAGAGAACCAGCGAGTCCCACGTCGTGCTTAGTGCTGGGACGCACCTGGGGAAAGTCCCGGTTTCCAGGGTGCGGCTCATCGGAGCGCGGGTGCAGGTGGGGCCCGGGCGCGTCCCGTAGGCGCATGAGGTGGGCATGCAGGTGCTCTCTGGAGGGCCCCGCTGCGGGGACCGGTACCTAGGGGTGGCCGCTCCGCCACAGGCGTGCCTCACGGCCAGTTTCAGATGGGCGACCAGCTGGCGCTAGTCCACGATGCCCGCCAAGTCACAGCGGGAGAAGGAGGCTAATGGCCATTTCGTTCAGATGTCCGCCAGGACGCCAGACCGACCTTACTTCCTTCGAGGCCGCCGGCTGTGGCGGGGACCGTGTGCCCGAGGCCATGGTGAGCGGCGGCTCCCACGTCTG
Source organism: Furipterus horrens (assembly GCF_987537825.1). Lineage (NCBI taxonomy): Eukaryota > Metazoa > Chordata > Mammalia > Chiroptera > Furipteridae > Furipterus > Furipterus horrens. Next base: position 67,060,710 of record NW_028327180.1, on the reverse strand, counting down.
GTTGCGACTTGGCCCAGCTTTCTATAATCAAGCTCCCCGGCTTCGGCTCTGGGCCGCCCCGGGACAGAGCATGCGATCTCGGCAGGCCCACCCCAGCCTCGCCAGTCTCGCCACTCCGTGACACTTGCTCCTGCAGTGAGGGGCACAGACCTGGGACACGGAGGGACAGAGTGCGCAAGTGGATGAGGAACCCTTCTTACTCTGCTCCCACCCGGCGCTCAGCCACTGAGTGCCTCTTCCCTGCCTGAAGCCGGCGCCCCATGCTCAGAGTCTCGACCCTGGATCGGGCAGCTGGTAATGGTGCCGGCACTGGAGGACACCAGCCACAGACCCTGCTTCTTTCCTCAGTAAGACAGGCTTGGGAGTAGTTCCTGACTCCCTGTGTGAGCTCATTTATGCGACTTGACCTCCGAAAGTGTCGATTACCACTTCCCTCTTAAAAAACAAAACAAAAAAACTATCATCTCCCACACAAAATCGTTCATTCATGCACACTTTTTTTTTTTTTTTTCCCATTCAGTAGTATTTATTGAAGGGCTGCAATGTCTTCGGTGCTGGGACATAACAGTGAATAAAATAGACATGAACTTACATTTTAGTCAAGAAAGACAGACAATAAACATGAGAATACATGGAAACCCCACCCCTGGCTGGTTTGGCTCAGTGGATTGAGCGTCGGACTGCGAGCTAAGTGTCGCTGGTTCGATCTTCCAGTCAGGGCACATCAGAGAAGGAAAACTCTGACTCTAAAAAACCTCCGCTGCCTTGCGGCATACCTCTTCAGGGGAAAGGCTAAGGGAGTAAACCCCGACAGAAAATCCGGAGCCGGAGTCCCTAAGGCGGTTTGACGTTGTAGTCAACACCGGCAACTCCTGCGGCGCACCTGAAGCCAAGCTGTATTGACTCCGTCTTTCCCTTGGACCCTTCAGCTGCGAAGAGAGGGGGGGTCTGCTGCATGGGCAACAGCAGACCCTCCATATCATCCTGCCCAGGCTCTGTAGCTTCAGCTTCACTGGAGAGGACACTCCAGTGTCATCGCAAGATGTCGATTCAACACGGGAGGAGACAGATACCGTGTCACTCCCAAGTCGGACTGCACAGCCATTCTCGGCGGTGCAGATAGACTCTTAAGAAGCTACACCATCGTCTCTCGAGACGGACGGCTGCCGACGACGACATGGAAACCCCATAATTCCACTCCTAAGTATATGCCCAACACAAATGTGTGTGTGTGCACCAAAAAACACCTACTAATGTTCAAAGCAACACTATTTTTAAGAGCCCTAAACCGGATATAACCCAAATGTCCATCAGTAATTAAATGAAATCGTGTCATTGTGTCATGTCATGACACAATGCTCCATCAATCTCAACACATGGGAAGTTCAAGCAGACGACCGCCTAGCCTGGAGGCTCGCGGTCAGGCAAGGTACATCACGCGCAGAGGCTGCGCGCAACGAGGAGGCGGTCCAGAAAAGATCGAGGCGGAAGCAGCGTCAGCAGCGCAGCAACAACAGCCATCTGCCTTCACCTGTACCAAGTGCGGCAGGGATTGTCACTCCCGAATCGGACTGCACAGCCATTCTCGGCGGTGCAGATAGACTCTCAAGAAGCTACGCCATCGTCTCTCGAGACGGACGGCTGCCGACGACGACGAATTAAATGAAATGAATTGTGGTATATTCACACAATAGTATATTCATACAATGGAATATTATTCAGCCGTAAAAAATAATGATTGATATATGCTACAATAGAAATGAAGCCTAAGAACATTATTCTAAGTGATAGAATTCATTCACATAAGGCCGCATATTATATAATTCCATTTATAAAAAATGTCCAGAATTGGCAAATTTATAGAGATAGAAAGTAGACTTGTCTGTGTAGGGCTGGGATATTGGCGAGGTGGGCAGAGCAAGGGGAGTAGCTGCTATGAGTATAAAGTTTCTTTCTGGGATGATGAAAATGTTTAAAATTAATGTGGTTATGGTTGCACAACTCTGTACATATAGCAAAAACTATGGAGTTGTACAATTTAAATTGATGAATTGTGTGATATGTGATCATATCTCAGTAAAGCCAGGCATATATATATATATATATATATATATATATATATGAAATGTATGTCATGTATGGTGTATCAGATGGTGTAAGTACTATGGAAAAAAGTAAGAAGGGGAGCTAAGATTGGGGTTGAAGGCTTGAATTTTAAATAGATCATAGTAGTGCTCACTGAGAAGGTGATGTGTGATCAGAGACATTCTGAAGGTGAGGGGATCAGGCAGATAGATATCTAGGGGGAGAGCTATCCAGTGTCTGGGCTTAGATCTAGGCTTCGTCACTGTCCATATGTATGACCTTGGGCAAGTTACTTAATGGCTCAGTGCCTCAGTTTTTGAATCTGTAAAATAGTTATTCCTATTTTATATTAAAATGACCAATGGTACCTATTTTAAAAGGTTATTATTTGTCTTATATTAGTTTTTAAAAAGAAAGTAAAGCACTTAGAACAGTACACTGGAGCTAAGTAAAATGCTTTACAGTTATTTTTATTAGCTCCTCCTGCAAGTGCAAAAGCCTTTGCATTCTAAGACAGAAGCATGCCTGTAATGCCATGAATTGAGGAGACCAGGTGGGGCTGGTGCAGAATACTGAACAAGGGGGAGGGTTGTAGGACATGGGGAGAGGGTTTGTAACTTTAACTCTGTGAGATGAGAAATCATTGACAGGTTTTGAACAGAGGAAAGACATTATCTGATTCATGTTCTAACATGATCATGCTGGCTTCTGTGTTGAAACAGACTAAGGGAGATAAGGATGCATGCAAGAAAAGTGGTTTCTGAGCTATCGTAGTAACACAGGTGAGACATGGTAATAGTGGTGAAAAGTCAGATTCTGGTTCTGCTTTGAAGATAGAGACAACAAGCTCTATTGAAAGACTGGATATCGTATATGAGAGAAGACTGGCTTTGACCCAAACAATCTTCAGAATTCAGGTTACATTTATCGTAATGAGGTAAGTTTTTTGACGTTTGGTGGGAGGGTTGGGTACTGGGGAAGGGATGGAAATCAACATTTCAGTTTTGGACGTAAAAACTTGAAATGCCTATTACACATCCAAATGGAGTGGTGTTCAGGAAAGAGGTTCAAATAAGAAAGACGATGGATGGATCATTCGTTCTTTCACAAATATTTAGTGAAAACCTACCGTGTGCCAGGTCCTATTTTAGTTCCCATTCTAGGTTTTGGAGATACTTGTGAGAATGTCAACAAAAGCTTCTCACGACTTCGCCTTCTAATGGTGAGAGATCATAAGCAAGAAAGCAATCAAGCACAGTAATGTATGTAAAATCTTTAGCTCTCCAGATGGCGCACAATGTACAATTGTTATTGTTTTCTCTTTTTAATATTGTAGCATTGCAAGCGCCAGAAGATGAGGCTTGCGATGTGAACGGTTCCTTTTCTCAACTGGCGACACCCAGGTTTCCCCGCCTCAATACCCGCCGGAATTTTAGCGCAGCGGAATGGCAGTACTGCGCAGGCGCGGCCTGAGTCCGGCGTCCTAGGAGACTGACTCCAAAATCCTCCGCGCAGGCGTAATTCAAAGGGCCGAGGAAGGCGGAGGCCGGGGGACGGGGCGGGGCAAGTTCAAAGTGCGCCTGCGCACAGCGCATTCTCGCCCAGCAGAGCCGCAGTCTCGAGAGCACCAAGGTGGTGTGTCGGTAATCTTCGGCCAGCCTCTCCCGCGAACCCGGCGTCGTAGGACTGCACCCTGGGCGGAGACGCCCACCGGGCACGGGAGGGAGCCACAATGCCGGTGAGGAGAGCGGCTCAGGCACCGTGGTTCCTCCTCATCTCGGCGGCCTGGCCCGGGGGCGCGGTCGTTGCCATGGAGGCGCGGAGCAAGCGGGTGGCCGGGGTGGGGTGGGGTGGGGCAGGGTCGGCCTTGCGGCCCTTGTGGTTGGGGAGACTGGCGAGTGGGCCTGGCGCGCGCAGTCGGCTGGCTGGCCTTGGGAGGGACCCAGAGCAAGCTTTGCTACCTTCGTCGCTGCTGCATCCTGTAGGGCCTGCGCTGCTTGACATAAAGGCGCTGTGCCGGAGGATGCGCTCTCGCTCACAGCCCTGCCCGCGGGGTTGGGCATCTGGGAGCTGCCGTTCGGTTGGTTTTTGATGCTCCGCACCCGTAGGATCTCCACGCGGAGCCAGGCTCCGGAAGGCAGCAAAGCAAGGGCTGTCTGCCCCTACTCAGGCCCCTGACTCGAGCTGTCACTGCGCTTGTGGCGCCCTCGCGTACAGTACAAGAATGTAATCCCTAGGTGTCTGTGTGTGTGTGACGCGGTCGGTAGTGGGTGCTGGTTTGTCTTATGTGATTTGTCTTATATGATTTGTCTTATATGATTTCACAGGTTTTTATCGTGCATTTAGTAAGGAGGCGTCCGTAGTCCAGTACAGGGGTCATGGAGAACGCCTGAACCGTGGCCAGTTACCTGCTTGTTATGAGGCGTTGGACAATTATTTCATCTTTCCGGGCCCTTAGTTTCCACATAATTTAACTTTTCTTCATGGCATTGTTACAGGATGAAATAAGATACTGCTCAGGAGAATTGAAGGACAGCACTTGACATTTAACATTAAACGCTCAGTATTTGTTCCTTGTTGTTGCTTTCAAGTTGTTTATCAATTAATTGGACAAATATTGGGCACCAGCCACATGTTAGGCATTAGAAATTGAGCAAATCTCTATTTTGAGCAATATTGAGCAAAACCAGACTGGTTCTTAAACTTGGGAAGAAAGATGCTTGCCTTCTTGGGCAGAGGCGAAAACCAAACACGTTTAGAGACAAGACACTTAACATTAACGGAATCACTCGCGGTGGCATACAGTAGATAGAAGTAGATTCTGGTGAATTGTAAAGTGTTGCCATGTAGGAATGATGGCCTACCAATGTCAGATTATCCACTTTTTTCAAGAAAATCTGAAATTGCTATTTTGTAAAAATTATCAATTTTAGCAACTAATTCAGAAGATTTTTAAATACTCTGAGCCAAACAAAAGACATCTGTGGGCTATATTCAGTCCCTTGACTACCTGTTTACAACCTCTGGTGTAGACAGAGAGTAAGACAGACATTAATGAAATAATGAGCAGTCAAAAGTGGAATTATAACCAGATGTAGAAGACAGAGTGAGAAAGGTGCTCTCTGGGCCTGTGCAGGCATACCTCATTTTATTGTTCTTTGCTTTATTGCTCTTCACAGTTGTGTCGTTTTTTATTGTACAAATCAAAGGTAAGACCTTTCATTAGCAAAATGAGTATGACTCCGTCTATTGCAATACTCACTTGATTACATTACTCAATTTATTGTTGTGGTCTGGAACTTAACCTTAAGGATCTGCGAGGTATGCCTGTACAAGAATTTGACCTATTCAGGGAAGTCTGCCCAGGTAGAGTGTGTATTGAGTCAAAATCTGCAGTATAAAATGAAGAGAGGGAGGAGTGTTCTAGGTAGAAGGAATAGCACCTAAAAAGGCCTGTGGTGAGAAGGACACAGTGACAAGAAGAGGCCTAAAAGAAAGCCAAGCAGGGTAATCTGTGAAGTAAGATAGGAGAAGTATAGATGTGGGCCAGAGCCAGGTCTTGCAGACCACCTTAAGGATTTTTTTAAAAATATTTATTTATTTTTAGAGAGAGGAGATGGGAGGGAAAAAGAGAGGGAGAGAAACATAGTTATGTGAGAGAAACATCAATTGGTTGCCTCAACCTGTCTGGCTACCCAGGTATGTGCCCTGACTAGGAATTGAACCAGCAACCCTTCAGTTTGTGGGATGATGGCCAACCCACTGAGCCACACCAGTCAGGGCTATATTCTTGATTAAAGTTGTTAATTATGTTCACATGTGTTTTCCTACAAGTAGGAAACTCAGAAAGTCAAGGACTTTTGTGCAGAATGACAATAATGTGCTGGTTCATTTCTGCTTGAATAACATTTACTATAAGTATAAATTAGATTTTCCCTTCCCTCATTTGTATTGTAAAAGAAATTTCTTTTTAATACCTTTTAATAAGCTTTTTCTATGTAGCTATAAATCTTTTTTTGCATTTAACAAATACTTATGGAGTGCTTATATGTACAAGGCACTGAGATGACAAAGTAGCCATTTTCAAATTTTAAATTTAATCTGTTAAAGGTAAAAGGAGATGTTCTTTTCATTATTTGCAAATATTTTCTCCACCAGATCAATAAATCAGAGAAGCCAGAAAGCTGTGATAATGTGAAGGTGGTTGTCAGGTGCCGACCCCTTAATGAGAGAGAAAAATCCATGTGCTACAGACAGGCTGTCAGTGTGGATGAGATGAGAGGAACTATCACTGTCCATAAGACTGATTCTTCCAATGAACCTCCAAAGACATTTACTTTTGATACAGTTTTTGGACCAGAGAGTAAACAACTTGATGTTTATAACTTAACTGCAAGACCTATTATTGATTCTGTTCTTGAAGGCTACAATGGTGAGTACTTTATATAGTTCACTTTTTTAAAAAACTCTGTCAAGGTATTATTAGTACCTCATAAATTCACCCACTGTAATTATAGTTTGATGAGTTGTAGTAAACACATACAGTTGTGAAACTATCACCACAATTCAATTTATTACCCACAGAATTTCCTTTAGGTCCATTTGCTGTCCAAGGCAGCCACTGACCTGCTTTCTGTTTATGGTTTCGACTTTCCTCAAAATTTTATGTAAATCAAATTATACATTATCTCATCTTACTGATTTTCTTTCACATAGCATAATGTTTTTGAGGGTTCTCCATCTTGTAGCATCTATCAGTAGTTTGTCCCTTTTTATTGCTGAATTATATCACATTGTATCAATATACCATCTTTTATGATATTTGGCTATTATAAGTAATGCTGCTACAGACATTCTTTTTAAGTCTTTGTACGGATACTTTTTTTTTCTTTTTAAGTATATTTTATTTATTATGTTGTTACAGTAGTTCAAATTTTTTCCCCCTTTGCTCCCCTCTGCCCAGTACCCCCCTTCCCTCAAGCAATTCTACCCGCTTAGTTCATGTCCATGGGTCCTGCATATAAGTTCTTTGGCTTCACCCTTTTCTATACAATTCTTAACTTCCCCTTGTCTGTTTTGTACCAAGCGATTATGCTTCTTAGTCCCTGCACCATTTCCTCATCCGTTAGGTTGGCTATCTCCTTGTCGCTTAGTTCTCCCACTTGAACCTTGATCCGTCCCCCCTTTTGGGCCATACTTCTCTGTCTCCTCATTCTGACAGGCTCCTGCGTTTGTTTGTCTCCGCGTCCCAGGTAGAGCTGTCACTCCTGTTATGTTGTAAGGGGCGGAGCCTTAGGGATTCATCAGTACAGGGTGACCTGTTTCACCACGTTGTGGCGCTGTATGTGGGGGAGAGGTCCGAGAGGGAACAATGCCACCTACCCAGCACTTGCCCCTTTTCCAGGGACCTCTCCCACTTCCACACCGGACTGGCGCCCCTCCAGTCGCTGCCCAGGCCATTGTTCCCAGAGTGGGTGAGTTTGCAGACGTTCTAGGACCGTGGGTGTCCTTTAAACAAGCAGACTCTGCTGAGGCCGGCAGTTTCTGCCTCCACCCCTACCCCCACTGGTTTGCACAGTCAGAAGCAATGAGGCTTTATTTTCCCCGGTGCTGGGACTGTGAGCTGTGAGGTCCAGTGAGGAGCTGGGAACATTTCCCAGGTGTCCCTCCTGACTTTTTAAAACATGTGACTGCGCTTTCTGCCAGCCTGCTGCTGCCGCCACCACCATCACACTCTGGCCTCTCCATCGCTCCTACCTGTCTGGATGAGTATTTCTTCTTTATATCTTTGTTTGCTGGACTTCCATGCAGTTTGATTTTCTGGAACTTGTGGTTGTTTCTAGTTTTGAGGTAGTTGTCTTCCTTCTTAGTTGTTGTACAGATACATTTTAAGGTTTCTCTTGGGTAAATACCTAGGAGTGGAAGTGCTGGGTCATAGGGTTAATATTTGTTTATATTTTGAAGAAACTGCCATACTTTTTCGCAGTGGTGACTGCACTACCTCCCCCTCTCCCCCACCAGCATGGTATGAGAGTTCCCACTTTCTTCACATTCTTGCCAGTGTCTATTTATTTATTTAAAATATTTATTTATTTATTTTTAGAAAGAGGGGAAAGGAGTGAGAGACACATCAGTGTGGAAAAGACATAATCACTTGCCTCTTGCACACCCCCAATTGGGGGCCCGGCCCCCAACCCAGGCATGTGTCCTGACCAAGAATTGAACCAGTGACCTCTCGGTTTGCAGGCCGGCACTCAGTCCACTGAGCCACACCATCCAGGGCTTCCCAACATTTAGATTATCAGTCTTTTTAATTATAGCCATTCTAGAGGATCTGTAGTAGTATCTCATTGTTTTAACTTGTATTTCCCTGGTGACTAACAATGTTGAATACTGCTGACTCTTGAACAATGCAGGAATTAAAGATGTTGACATCTCACACAGTCAAAAATCTGCATATAAGTATTACATATTAGTCATTTATATGTCTTCTTTGGTAAAATGTCTCTTAAATACTTGGCCCATTTTTAAATTTGGTTGTTGGTCTTCTTATTGCATCCTGCTCTTTGTATATTCTAGATTCAGATATTTTGAAAATAGTTTCTCCCAGTCTGTGACTTGTGTTTTTATTCTCTTAATGGTGTTTTTTTAAGAGAAAAAGTTTCAAATTTTGATTTAGTCCAATTTATCAGTTTTTTATTTTATCGTCATGCTTTTGGTGACCTAGCTAAGAAACTTTTGCCAAACCCAGGACCACAAAGGTTTTCTCCTATTTTTTTTAGTTTAAATTCTACTTTTCAATTACAGTTTACGTTTAGTGTTATTTTGTATTAGTTTCAGCTGCACAGCATAGTGGTCAGATAATCCTGTACTTTATGAAGTATTCCCCCTGATATTTCCAGTCGTCGTCGGCAGCCGTCCGTCTCGAGAGACGATGGTGTAGCTTCTTAAGAGTCTATCTGCACCGCCGAGAATGGCTGTGCAGTTCGACTCGGGAGTGACACGGTATCTGTCTCCTCCCGTGTTGGATCGACATCTTGTGATGACGCTGGAGTGTCCTCTCCAGTGAAGCTGAAGCTACAGAGCCTGGGCAGGGTGATATGCTAGGGTGATATGGAGGGTCTGCTGTTGCCCATGCAGCAGACCCCCCCTCTCTTCGCAGCTGAAGGGTCCAAGGGAAAGACGGAGTCAATACAGCTTGGCTTCAGGTGCGCCGCAGGAGTTGCCGGTGTTGACTACAACGTCAAACCGCCTTAGGGACTCCGGCTCCGGATTTTCTGTCGGGGTTTACTCCCTTAGCCTTTCCCCTGAAGAGGTATGCCGCAAGGCAGCGGAGGTTTTTTGGAGTCAGAGTTTTCCTTCTCTGATGTGCCCTGACTGGAAGATCGAACCAGCGACACTTAGCTCGCAGGCCGACGCTCAATCCACTGAGCCAAACCAGCCAGGGCTGATATTTCCAGTACCCACATGGTAACATACATAGTTATAATATTATTGATTATATCCCCTATGCTGTGTAAAATTTCATCACTTTTGATAGGCATTAATGAGAAGGTGTTAATAAAGTTATCTCTAAGTTACTCCTTTTGTGGTTTGCTAAAGAATTCCAATTTGTTTTTATAGTTGAAGATCTGGCATGGAATAAAGAAAATATCAAAACTCTTCAATTTTAAGTGGGTTGTAGGCTACATAAAGCAATTTCTGCTTGAATGGAAGTCCTATTGAATATGTAAAGCTTACAGTGAATATTGACAGCATCCATCTATTCAAAAAATAATGTTTACTGTTCATGGTACTTGGGGACAACATTAAAGCCCTGTCTTCAAAAAGCTTAGATTCTAATCTGGTAAATAATATGATAAAAAGTAAATTTTATTGTATGATAATTAATAAGTGCAAAAGGGAAAAATAAAAAGGAAAGGAGAATAGGAAGTTTGGGGAAGAGTTCAGAATTTTAGACTGGGTGGCCAAGGACGTTCTCTCTAAGAAAGTGCCCCAAGAGCAGAGCTCTGAAGAAAGTGAGGATAGGTGAGAGAAGCACAGTCTAAGCAGAGGAACAAACAAGCACAACGCCCCATAAGCAGAAATGTGCCTGGTGTGTTCTAGGAATGGGAGGAGGCCAGAGGAGTTAGCATCAGGTGAATGAGTCCAAGTACGTTAGACTAGGTCAGAGATGTAAATAGGCCGAGCAGCTCATGTGGGTGTTGTAGGCCAGAGAGAGGACCTTGGCACACCCTTCCCTGTGCATGAGATTCCTCTGTGTTTTTTATCTAGATTCTGTAAACATTTTAGGTCTTACATTAAGGTCTGTGATTCGTTTTGACTTCATTTTTATGTGTGGTATGAGGTAAGAGTCTGAGTTCTTGCCTTATTTTTTTCCTTCTTGCCTATGGATATTCAGTTGTTCCAGCACCAGTTGTTGAGAAGATTATCCTTTCCTTTGGAATTAACTTGGTGCCTTTGTTAAAAATTAATGGACCACAAATGTGTGGGTTTATTCTGGATTATCTGTTCTATTTCATGTCTATCCTGTTTGGATTACTGTGGCTTTATGTTTTGAAATTAAGCAGTATCTGGTCTCTAACCTTCTTATTCTTTTTCAAAATTATTTTGACTTTTCTAGGGTCCTTTGCATTTTTGTATAAATTTTAGGATCACAGTGTCAATTTCCACCAAAAAACCCTGGGATTTTGTTGAATTGGTATTCTGACAATATTGAGTCTTCCAATCCAGAAACATGATATACCTATCCATTTATTATGTCTTCTTTAATTTCTCTCACCAGTACTTTTATAGTTTTTGGTATCTTGCAGTGTACAAGTCGGGTTTTTAGTACATTCATAGTGTTGTGCAACAATCACCATTATCTGTTTCCAGAACATTCCCATTACCCCCCAAAAGAATCTTTGTGCCTGTATTAGTAGTTACACCCAATTCTGCTCACTTCTACTCTAGCAAACTCTTAGTTTACTTTCTGTGTGTGTGAGTTTGCCTGTTCTGGGCATTTCATATACATAGAATCATATACTATGTAGTTTTTTGTGTCTGGCTATTTAGCATATTTTCAGTGTTCATTCTTGTAGCATGTATCAGTACTTCATTCATTCTTTTTTATGACAAAATTATATTTCATTGTATGGATATAGTATAATTTGTTTATTCATATTTTTTGTCCCATTCTTTTTTCTCCTTTTCCTCATTTTATCCCGTATTTTGGATTAATCGTGTATTTTTGTTATTCCATTCTGTCTTCTCTGTTGGCCTATTGCAATATATCTTTGTTTTATTTTAGTGGTTGCTTTAAGATATATAGTACAGATCTTTACTATATCACAGTGTACCTTCAAGGGTATATAACTTTATGTATAATATAAAAATTTTACACTATACCTCTATTTCTCTCCTCCCAAGCTTTGTGCTCTTGTCATATATTTTACTTCTACATGTTGTAAACTCCAAACCACATTGTTATTATTTTTAAACTGTCAGTTATCTTTTAAAGAGATTTAAATAATAAGAAAAAATCTTATATATTAATGTCCCCATTAGTTATCATTTCTAGTACTCTTTATTCTTTTATGTAGATTCATATTTCCATCTAGATCATTTTCCTTCTACATTACAAAACTTCCTTTAACATTTCTTAGAGTGGGGGTCCACTGGTCATGGTATTCATTTTGCTTTTGTTTATGAAAGTATTTTCACTGGCTATCGGATTCTAGGTTCTTAGTTTCTTCTTTAATACAATACTTTAAAGATATTGCTGTAGTCTTCTCATTTGTATTTTTTTCTGGCCAGAAATCTCCTTTCCTTTTTATCTTGATTCCTTTATATATAACATGTCTTTCTATGTCTGGTTGCTTTTTACATTTTCTTCATCATCACTGGTTTTGAGCAATTTGATTATGATGTGCCTTGGTGTGTTTTTCTTCATGTTGCTGTACCTACAGTTTATTAAGCTTCTTAGATCTCTGGATTTGTGGTTTTCATCAAAGTTGGAGAAATTTCAGGCATTATTTCTTTAAATATTTTTTTCTGCTCCCACTGTCCACTTTTTTGCAGGACTACATCAATGTGTATATTAGGCTACTTGAAATTGTCCCATAGCTCATTGATTTAAAACATTTTTTTTTCTTGGTTTCATTTTTGATTCCTTTTGTTTGTATGTTTTCTTTGTGATCTTTTCTTCTGCAATCTGTAATCTACCATTAACTCTATTGTATTTTTCATCTCATGCATTGTAGTTTTCATCTCTAGATGTCTGATTTGGCTGTTTGTTATGTCTTCCATCTAGGTTCTTCTAAACTTCCATTCAAAGTTTTCAGTGAACTTCTTAACATATAGAATGTAGTTTTTATAACTGTTTTAGTGTTTTTGTCTGCTAATTCTAACATTTGTCAGTTTTGAGTTGGTTTTGATTGATTGATTGATTTCCTCATTATGAGTCATATCTTTTTACATTTTTGAAAGCTTGGCAATTTTTTGTTGGATGCCAGGCAGTGTGACTTTTACCTTGGGTCTTTGATTTTTTTTTTTTTTTTTAATCCTTATAAATATTCATGAGTTTTGTTCTGGGATTTGGTTACTTTAGGATTATGGGGAAAATAACTACGGTTTTCTTGTACTCTACCAGGCATCATGCTGGTCTCTTGAAGTAAAGTGTTTCATTTAGTTCTTACTATTCATGTAGGGTAGTTACATTTTATCCCCCTTTTACCTTTGAGGAAACAACCTCTGGGTAGAAACTTGTCTAAGGTCAAGTGGATTAAAGTGGCAGATACGTGGATTCACATTGAGTCTTTCTACTACAACCTTTTCCAATTTAGTGTCTACATAAATAATTAATATACACATTACGAGAAATGTTTTAAAATAATCTACAATGTAAGATTTTACATTTAGGGTTTGGGGTTCTTTTTTATTAATAATTAGGAATATCTCCTTGACTCTAGTACTTTAGTAGTGCTTTGCTCATGTGCCACAGAGTACATATTGTGATTGTTGAAAATAAAGATGAAATTTATACAAGAATTCAGGAAAGTAATTGCACCACAGTTTCAATGGAATTAATTTTAAGAGCTATTTTTCTGTAGCATTAAACTCTATTGATTCTCTTTGTTTTCAGGGACTATTTTTGCATATGGACAAACTGGAACAGGCAAAACTTTTACCATGGAAGGTGTTCGAGCTGTTCCTGAACTTAGAGGAATCATTCCAAATTCATTTGCTCACATATTTGGTCATATTGCAAAAGCAGAGGGTGATACAAGGTAAAAGAGTTTTTATTTTCCAATATTGAGAAGTATAAACATAAGAAAGGCATAAAGGTACAGATTTTATAAACACATTTTAAAACTGTTCTTAGAAAAATTTCACTGTTTTATGTTTTTAAAATGATGTTTTATTTATAGATTTTTGGTTCGAGTGTCTTATTTGGAAATATATAATGAAGAAGTTCGTGACCTCTTGGGCAAGGATCAGACACAGAGATTAGAGGTAAGGATAATTGAAATTGGAGTACTTTCCAAAACAATAGAATGTTTACTAAATTAAGATCCTTGTGGTACAAAAGGTACTTTTAATATTTCACTTATTTTTTGACCGAGTAATGTGATCACATGGTTTAAAAAGAAAAATATTGTAATCATGCATCAAAGTCTTGTTCCTACTGCATTTGCCCCATTTCTCCCCACCCTAAAGATAATCACTTCCAGTATCCTTTTAGTGTTTCTCTGTAAATACAAACAAATGCATATTTATTTATACTACAAAAGCAGCATAATATATGCATTGATCTTCATATGGATTCACATGCAGTTGTAAGAAATAATACAGAGAGATACCATTTAAACAGATGTACCCTTTACACAGTTTTCCCCAGTGGTAAAATTTTACATAGTACAATATTACAACCATGGTATTGACATAGGTACAACCTACAGATCTTATGCAAATGCCCTCAGTTTTTCTTGTACTGTTTTGTATTCTATGCTATTTTATCACCTATAGATTGGTATGTCCACTACCATGTCAAGGTACTCTCACTGTTCCATCACAAAGATGCTTTATGTTGCTCTTTCGTAACCACATCCACCTTGCCTTCTGTCCCCTGCCCTAACCCCTGGCAACCGCTGATCTGCTTTCCAATTCTAAAATTTTGTCTTTTCAAGAATGTTATATGACTGTAACCATACAATATATAACCTTTTGGGATTGGCTTTTTCTCATGGTATAACTCCCTGGAGATTCATCCAAGTTGCTGAATGTATTTATAGTTCATTCCTTGTTGTTGCAAAGTAATATTGGTTGGTATATGTCTGCACCATAGTTTGTTTAACCATTCACCTGTTAATGGACGTTTAGTCAGTTTACAATTTTTGGCTATTATGAATAAAACAACTATGAACATTCAGACAGAGATTTTTATGCAAATGTAAGTTTTCATTCTCTGGTATAAATTCCCAAGAGTATGCCAGAATTTATTTTAAGTCAAACATTTTTAAAGCAGCAAAAATATAGGTATTAAGACTAATGAATGCGGTCACAAATACTAGTGTTTTCAGTCTTTCTTTTACCTGAAGGGAAAACCAGACTTTCTGATTGAGAAATTCTGGTTTGTACACTTGGGTAATGGATTGGCACCAAAAACTACTTTCATCATGCACCTTAGGAAAGGGAAAGTGAGATTATGTGCATAAATACGAGATAATCACAAACTTTATTAGTTGATACATTACGCTGTTAACTGACAAGTAATGCTGATTCACATTCATTGTTTTTTAAATTGAGAAATAATTCACATAGCATAATATTCACCCTTTTAAATTGTACAATTTAGTGGTTTTTAGTATATTCACAGTTAGACAACCATCACTACTATCTGATTCTAGAACATTGTCATTACCCCAAAAAGAAACCCCACAACCCTTAGCTGTCACCCACCCCTTCTCCCCAGTCCTAGTCAATGATTAATCTACTTTCTGCCTCTATTGATTTGCCTATTTTGGATACGTCATAAAAAGAAATAATACAGTATATGGTCCTTTGTGACTAGCTTCTTTCACTTAGCATAATCTTTCATGGTTTATCTACGTTGTAGTAGGTGTCAGTACTTCATTTCTCTTTGTTGCTGAATAACAATTCATTTTATGGATATACTACAGTTTATTGATTCCTTCATCCATGATCATTTTGGTGGTTTTTACTTTTTGTCTATTATGCATTTTTATTTTTATTTTTTATTTTTTATGTTTTTTTAAAGTATATTTTATTGATTGTTATTACAGTAGTTCAAAATTTTTCCCCCTTTGCTCCCCTCTGCCCAGTACTACCTCCCTTCCCTTTAGCAATCCCACCCCCCTTAGTTCATGTCCATGGGTCCTGCATATACGTTCTTTGGCTTCACCCTTTCCTATACGATTCTTAACTTCCCCCTGTCTATTTTGTACCAATCGATTATGCTTCTTAGTCCCTGCACCATTTCCCCATTTCTCCCCCTCCCCACTCCCAGCTGATAACCCTCCAAATGATCCCCATACCTAGGATTCTGTTCCTATTCTGGTTTGCTTAGTTGGATTTTGTTTTTATTTTTAGATTCAGTTGTTGATAGTTGTGAGTTTGTTGTCATTTTAGTGTTCATAGTTTTGATCCTCTTTTTCTTTAAGTCCCTTTGACATTTCATATAATAATGACTTGGTGATGATGAACTCCTTTAGCTTCACCTTGTCTGGGAAGCACTTCATCTGCCCTTCCATTCCAAATGATAGCCTTGCTGGATAGAGTAATCTTGCTTGTAGGTTGCTTTTCATCACGTTGAATACTGCTTGCCAGTCCCTTCCTGCCTGCAAAGTGTCCTCTGAGAAATCAGCTGATAGTCCTATAGGCACCGCTTTGTAGGCAACTCTCCACCTCTCTCTTGCTGCCCCCAGGACTCTTGTCTTTATCTTTCACCTTTGGCATCTCAGTCATGATGCATCCTGGTGTGGTCGATTCTGGGTCCAGCTCACCCTGGACCCTCCGTGCTTCCCAGACCTGTATGTTCGTCTCCTTTGCAAAACATTAAGAAGTTTCCCTCATTTTTTTCAATTCTTGCCTCCTCATTCTGCACTGGTTGACTGTTTTTTTCTTTTTTATGTTCCAAATCATTGATTTGAACCCAGGTTTCCTTCCCTTCACCATTGGTTTTGTGTGGATTTTCCTTTGTTTCACTTAGCATAGCCTTCACTTCTTCTCTAATGTGTTTGCTGTACTCAAGCATATCTGTCAAGCCTGTGAGCATCTTTATCACCAGTGTTTTGAACTCTGCGTCTGTTAGGTTATCTACCTCCTCATCTGTTAGGTTCGCTATCTCCTTGTCTCTTAGTTCTCCCACTTGAACCTTGGTCCATTTCCCCTTTTGAGCCATACTTTTCTGTCTCCTCATTCTGACAGGCTCCTGCGTGTGTTTGCCTCTGTGTCCCAGGCAGAGCTGTTGCTCCAGTTGCGTTGTAGGGATTCGTCCTCGGGATTCATCAGTACAGGGCGACCTGTTTCACCACGTTGTGGCGCTGTATGTAGGGGAGGGTCTGAGAGGGAACAATGCCACCTACCCAGCACTTGCCCCTTTTCCAGGGACCTCTCCCACTTCAGCACCAGAGTGGTGCCCCTCTATCCGCTGCCCAGGCCATCGTTCCCAGAGTGGGTGAGTTTGCAGAGGTTCTAGGACCTTGGGTATCCTTTAAACAAGCAGACTCTGCTGAGATCAGCAGTTTCTGCTGCCACCCCAACCCCCACTGGTCTGCACAGTCAGAAGCAATGAGGCTTGATTTTCCCTGATTCTGGGACCATGGGCTGCAAGTTTTGGTGAGGAGCTGGGAACGCTCCCCTGGTGTCCCTCCTGACTTTTTAAAACATGTGACTGGGCTTTCTGCTGGCCTGCCGCTGCTGTCACCACCACACCGTGTCTTCTCCACCCTGGCCCCGCCCTTCCTACCTGTCTGGATGAGTATTTCTTCTTTATATCTTTGTTTGCTGGACTTTCATGCAGTTTGATTTTCTGGAACTTGTGGTTGTTTCTAGTTTTGAGGTAGTTGTATTCCTTCTTAGTTGTGGAGGGAGACGCAGCGTGTCTGTCTACACCTCCATCTTGTCTGGAAGTCTTGTGCTTTAATTTTTAAAAGTTTATTTTATTGCCCAAATTATTAAAATAAAAATCATTTGGAAATAACATCTCTACTTTTGTGCCAGTAATTATAGATCAGATTTATTCTCAGCAATAGTCTTGTCAATGGTTTTCAACTGTGTTAGTCCCAGTGCCCCCCATTTGTAAAGATTGTATTTATTTATTTTTAGAGGGGAAGGGAGGGAGAAGTGAGGGAGAGAAACTGACTGGTTGCCTCTTGTAGCCCAGCTGGGGTCTAAACCTGCAATCCAAGCATGTACTCTGACTTGTAATTGAACTGATGACCCTTTCTTTTGTGGGTCCATGCTTGATCAACTGAGCCACACCAGTCAGGGCCAGTGCCCCTGTTTTATGACAATATTTTGTAATCCTTCTTTGACTGTCCTGAAATAAAATTCATAGATGATAAAATAATCAACATACTGCTCAATTATAATATAAAGGAGAATAAAAGGACTTAAAAAATAAAATGTTAGTACTTCAATATATAAAATGCTTAAAAGTGACCACCCTCTGACATAATGAAGGAGTCAGAGGCATGTATAATCAATCATGACTGCAACAGCTACAAATGCACACTGTTTCAGATATGTTGACCTGATAACAGCTTGATTGATGTTACTGTCAATGACATGGTCTTTGAGAAGAGTGATGAGCTCTTGATAGGGTACTGAGCAAAGTAAGGTTAATTTTTTTTTCAGAATTCCTGCATTACTATATTATTATTATTACCATGGAAAAGCATTTTGTCTTTATATGTAAAATGGAGTTAGGGCCTAGACCTAAGTAAATATAGTTTATTCACCTGTAGGACATTCATTGGTAGCACATTCAAAATTTTGTGGGGCACTTTTTCTTTGATTGAGACCATCCCACCCACTGTAGGATGCTTAGTATCCCTGGTCCCTATCTAAATACTAATAGTGTCCTCAAGTGAACCAGAAACTCCCCCACACATTTCTAAAACATTCAGAGCAGAGCAGTAACTGCCCCCATTGAGACTCATTGTTTTAGTGTTATAAATTGTATTTGGTATAGCAATTTAACTTCTATGTTTTCATGAGAAAAATTCTTTGATTAACTTTACCACCCTTTTTTTTAACTTCTATAAATTTGGAATCATATTCAATTTTTTCATCTTTCATATCTAACCACTTTATCTACACTTAATTGAGTTTTGAATTAAGATCATATTTGATTGAAAACAGCCTTAGACTTTGCAGACTGATGTCAGTTTGAAGAATGTTTGTTTTCAGTCTGCAGTATGATGAGCACAGAAAGTGAGAATAATGTTTTAAAGCTTTTATAGCAATTGGGTGTTGCTGTGGCATCTAAGTGCGTTATTTTTGTATTTTTCAGAAATCCCAGTTTGCCATACACAAGTTGTTCTTTACCATACATTTTCTGATAAGTATTGAAATAGACCAGTTATTTTCAAACCTTTAAAAACATTTAAAGTATTTGTGTGTGCCCTTATAGCTTTTGTCTTTGGGACTGTTTTCTGAACTTTTATTTGTTGTCTTTGTGAGGTCTTACCACCGGTGAATGGCTCTCCCCACCAGCATCCACAGGCCTCTGCCTCAGTTTTACTTTTTTGTGTGGACTTGTGGAGGTGACTTCCGGGCCTTCCAAAGTGAATTTTGTATTTCTAACACTTATCTATATGTATTTTATATAGATCTTTCCTAAATATGTCCTTCAAATTTGGTAAAATTTCATAAGTTTACTCACAGAAAGGTAATATTTTTGCATGGGTGCCATAGATCTGAGTACTTCACTCAATTGTTTGAAATTGTCCAGCAACTTCAAATTGCTGTTAAGACCAACAATCGCTTATTTCTTTTCTCTGCCTACCTCTCTAGCCAGATAGTAACCACACCCCCTGCCCCCTTCCCCATCCTTCCTACTCTTTCCAGCTACCATGGCTTTGTTTATTTTTTTCTAAGTGCCTAGTTTTTTCTTATTTTAAGATCCTTGCATTTACTCCTTCCCTCCTACCCCAACCCAGACTAGCTACCTTCTATTTCTTTAAGTCTCAGCTTAAACATCATCTTGGGGAAACATACTGTTCCTACTTCACTAGCTTAAGTCTCTGTAGTATTTTCTCATATTGTCTTATATTCTTCTAATGCATGGCATTAGCACAATTGAAATAAAATATCTTGTGTGTGTATTCATCTGCACATTCTCCCTGTAGATTTTCACTTCCACAGGTGTAGAGACTGTCTACCTTGTTCATTACTGTATATTCAATATCTAGCATGTCTCATAGTAGATGTTCCGTAAATAATTGTGTTCAATAAATAACACATTTATTTAAATATTATTTATAGATAGTAGGTGTTCAGTGAATAGCTGTGGGAAAATGATGAATATATGTGTAAAGTCCTCTAATTTTTTTTTTTAGGTTAAAGAAAGACCTGATGTGGGAGTTTATATCAAAGACTTATCAGCTTATGTAGTGAATAATGCTGATGATATGGATAGAATTATGACATTAGGCCACAAAAATCGTAAGTATGGTACATAATTGAGAGTAAACATTTATGTGTTGGGGAGGCTGGTTTAGAAGCAAAACTGGTGTGGCATTTTGTCCCACAAAGACTAGATTTTTAAGTTTCTTAATTTCTTTTTTTTAAAGATTTTATTTATTTATTTTTAGAGAGAGGGCAAGGGAGAAAGAAAGGGAGAGTAACATTGATCAGTTGCCTCTAACATGCGCCCCAACTGGGGTCCAGGTTGCAACCCAGGCACATGCTCTGACTGGGAATGGAACCAGCGACCTTTCACTTTGCAGGACAATGCCCAACCAACAGAGCCACATCATTCAGGGCTGGATTTTTAAGTTTCTTGAAAACCCTTCCTTTTTGGTTATTTCCTAGGTAGTGAGCACGTATAGATGAAAGATATCACAGACTGCTTTCTGCGATGACCAAAATTTTGTTTCTTAGTAATAGCATCATATCTTTGAAACTCTTACATAGCTGTTTCTTGTTAGCTATAATGATAATTTGGTAACATTTATGGAGCACTTATCATGTGGCAAATGCTTGTGCTAAGTGCTTTATAAAAATTATCTCTTTTAATCCTCATAATAGACTGACGTTATTAAATTCCTATTTTATGAGGAAACCAAGCTTTATTTAAATAAGTTGTCCAAGTTTATACACTACTTAATAAGTGGCAGAATGAGTATATTAACCTAGGCCATGAATCAGCATAATCAGGCACTATACTTCCTCCCTTTTATTGACAAGAAAACAAAATTAAATAAAGTGGGATTTTATTTTTGGAATTGTTTCAGTTTTTGTCTAAATAAGAAAGAACTTCAGTAATATTTAAGACACAGATGTCCCAGGCCTAGTACTAGTGATGTTGCTAACACCAATTAGATTTGAGGTGAAAGATAAAAACATAGGAAGTAAGCATTTCTTTTTCCAGTTTTTGCGACTACACTGTAAATCAAGCGAGCTCAAGGAAAGTAAGCAAAAAATGTAAAAAATCAATTGCATTCTTAAAAACCAAGAGTAGAAAGAAAAAGACCAACTTTTTAACAGGAAAATGAGCAAAAGATATCTACGAATATGTTATTCACAGAACTATACACAGCGATAAGCATATGAAAGGTTGTTCAGCTTCACAAACAGGAAAATTGGGGAGCTGTTTTCCCCCATGGGTGTGAGTGAAAGGATCTCCAGGTTGGTGAGGCTCTGAAGACCTGGGCACTGGCGATGGGATTATAAAATAGTGCAGCTTTTTGAAGGGTGGTTTGACAGTATCTGTTGAAATTTTAAAAATTCATTGCTTTTGACTCACTGTTTCTAATTGTAGATATACATTCTAGAAAACTACTTTAAGTGTAAGAAGTGCTTTATTGAAACATTATTTGTAATAAAAAGTTTGACACAAATAACTATAAACAAAACATTGGTTATATAAATTATGGTACAAAAATACTCTGGACTATAATGAAGCTCAAGATATATTAAGTGAAAAGAAAGCAAATGACAGAATAGTATTACTGCATCATTCTATTAATATATGTATAAAAAACCAAATTATTAAACTATATATTTGGACATTGTGTGTGTGTGTCTACATGTGTGCATGTGTAATACACAATGAAAGGACATTCAGTAGTGGTTAGCTTTAGGGAAGGGGAAGTAAGATTGAGGAAAAGGGATGTTGGAAGCTTATATATATATTTTAAAGGTATTTAAAAATTTTTTATACCAGGAATATGTTCATGTACTGTTTATTTAATTTAAATAATTTTTTAACGTAAGATTCCATTTACAATAGTGATCAAAACCTCCCATTAATTACTTGAGAATGAATTTTGTGAGATTTGTTCAAGGAGAACTCAGAAATTCTGATGAGAGAAATAAAGTGAAACAAAGATGAAAAGATTTGAAAAACCTAAGAGAGCAGAGAGAAAAATACTCTTTAATTAATAGGTTGAGTTTAAGAATTAAACACTTAGTACAAATATCCAATATAAAAATTCCAACATAAATGTAAACTTTATCATATAGAAATATAGTAAAATAACTATCAAGAGGGAAATAGCAGAGGGGAGAAATGGGAAAATAAAAGCTTTTATTCTAAATAGATGAAAAATTTATACAAATATAAAATTACTACCCATATTGTACAGGTGTCATAGTATAGAAATAGTTAATTTTACACTTAAGAAAATAAGTTGTCAACTCACAAACAAATAAGCAGCCTGCCTACCAACTAAAATGCGAACAAACTATTTCAGTTCATTTACCTCATGGACATCCTTGTAAATTGGTTAATATTTTTATAGTACAGTGTTATCAGCCTTTAAACCAAGTTTCTTTCTTTAAAAATTATTTTTTTGAATAGGTAATCCATACACTTGGTATAAAATTCAAAAGATATGAAAGTATACACTGAAAAACAAGTCTCTCCTACCCTGTGTCTCAGTTACCTAGTTCCCATCCCCAGTGACAACCTCTGTTAGTTCCTCATGTGCCCCCTCTAATGTCGTCTGTGTGCCCACGCTTGTTGTTTTTAGGGAGTGTCCTCTTTCTTTATGAGTCTGATAATAGCATACTTTATCCACTTAAAAGTATTATTTTAGAGGTCATTTCACATTAACACATACCAGTGTATATGTAAACATTTTAAAGAATGATGTACTATTTCTTTAAATAAATCTATATACACAATTTATTTACCCAGTCTTTTATTGATGGACTTTTGGGTCGTTTTCAATCTTGCTATTATGAGCAATATTACAATAAATATTTTTATTGTACATATACATGAGTTTATACACATGCAGGCATATTTATAGAATAAATTTTTCCATACCCTCTTGGAAAACATAAATATTTTTATTTCAAAATAAATATTTGACAAAAATTAAAGCTTTATAAGTCTTTTTTGTTTTACTTCCATTATGCGCCTGTCAGTAGGTTGGAGCACTGAGTCTGCTTGATTGTTGCAAGCTGTGCTGTCCTCGGGATCGTAAGATCCAACGTGGGTCACACTTAACAGCATGTCTTTTTCATTTCTTGGTTTTCATAACCAAGAACACAGTAAAATTACTATCATAAATAGCATGCTTTACTTATATTGCAAATACAATAGGTATTAATATGATCGTTTCAAATCACATGTTCTCTTCCCATCCAAATTGAAAAACATTGCTTTAGTATGATTTGATATCACATAGCTATAAAATAATTTCTACCCTTTTACCAAGTAATTCCAGTTTGGAAAATACATTCCATGGAAATAATTCTGGAGAGAGAGAAGGCTATCTGCTCAGAGATGCTCATCTTAGTGTTCCTTTTGAGGACCCAAAATGGGAAACCATCCCAAATATCTCTCGGTAATGGGATAACAAAATCAAGGTTTAATCGTTTTTTGTATTTTGGGGAAAAATTATAAATTCATAATTTGATTTAAAAGAAAGTAGAAAATATAGTATGGAGTCACAAGTCCTTGCACTTACTTTCAGTAATTCTTTATCTTCTTTCATCAGGCTTTACTTTTGTTTTTTTTGTTTTTTAATTACAGTTTACTTTCAATATTATTTTATATTGGTTTCAGGTGTCCAGCATAGTGGTTAGACAATCATATACTTTAACTAGTCCTCCCTCCCCATATTTCCAGTACCCACTGGCACCATGCATAGTTACTGCAATATTGACTACATTCCCTATGCTGTACTTTACATCCTGTGGCTGTTCTGTAACTGCCAATTTGCACTTCTTAATCCCTTAACATTTTTCACTCAGCCCCCAAATGCCTCCCCTCTGGCTACCATCACTCTGTTATCCACAACTATGGGTCTGTTTCTACTTTGTTTGTTCATTTATTTTGTTCTTTAGATTCCACATATAAGTGAAATTATATGGTATTTGTCTTTCTCTGCCTAACTTACTTAGTTAGGCTTTACTTTTCTGTATCAGTGCAATTTACATTCTAGTTATCTGACTTTCAGTATAGCCATATGCTAATAATGAATAATGTTTATATTTTAATGTTTAAATTCTGAAATCAAAGCTTCCATGGAGAGTTTTGCATGAAGATATTGTAGAAAGATAATTTTGACATTGGGTAAAATTAACATATACTGTTGTACTTTGAAGTTTAAGGGAAAAATCAATACATGCATATTGTAAAAAAACAAAACAGACCCTTTACACAATATATTCATGTAAAATATTTATACACTCAAAACTGCTTAGTATATTTTGAATGAATGGTTTTGTGTTATGGAAGTGGAATTATAATATATATTCCTCTCTTTTTCAGTCATATGTTATGGATATTTTTCCATGTCATACAGATCTGTCTTATTTTTTAAAAATCCATAGTATGACAAGTGTATAACTGATTAACCACTGTCCTGTTGGTTGTTTCTGATCTTTTGCTGCTGTGAACGATGCTGCACTGAATATCCTGGCACCAACGAATGCATATGTACAAGTAGTTCTGTGGCTTACATTCCACATGCCCAGGATATAATACTTTTTAGAGACAGCTTAAACAGTAATAATTTTTTGAATTATTTAACATGTATTTTTATGTAAATCGGTTATTTTTGTAGCCAGTAATACTTGGGGTTAAAATTAAGTATTTTGTCCTAAAATTGCCTCTTGAATATGAGAAACTTACAAATTCTTTTGTTATCAACATAAATTGTCAAACTTTTAGTAACAGCTAAACTCTCCTATGCTTTTATGGTTTAGCCATGCTCTCTGCTTTTTGGCTCCAATGAAATTAAGTATTTTAAGCCATTCTAGATAGTTATAGTTAATAGCTTTTAAAGACAGTCCCTGTTATTATACTTCTTAAGGGTTTCCTTCCTTTTTTCAAGGTTCTGTTGGTGCGACTAATATGAATGAGCATAGCTCCCGCTCCCACGCCATCTTTACAATTACTATAGAATGCAGTGAAAAAGGTGTTGATGGTAACATGCATGTCAGGATGGGGAAGCTCCATCTGGTAGATCTTGCTGTAAGTAATAGGGTACTACTTAAAGAATAACTCTTGTCATTTATTTATTTTATAAATGAATAAAAATTCAAGTGAAAAGGTGTGGTTTACATATGGAATATTTTGAACCCATACAAAAGTAGATAGAATAGTGTGATGATCTTCCGCGTGACCATCCCCAACTTCAACAGTTACCACTTCATGGCCAGTCCTGCTTCATCTCTACCATTCCCCACTTCCCTTCCTGTATTATTTTGAAGTGAATTCCAGATATTACATCAGGTTTTGTTTTTTTTTTAACTGTTAAATTACTTTGTTTTTAAGCTTTGGAAACAGTAGTCTATACTTTTAATTTTAGCTTTATTTCTGTCTCTGTTATTGCTAGGGTTCAGAAAGACAAGCAAAAACTGGAGCTACTGGACAGCGCCTCAAGGAAGCTACAAAAATCAATCTTTCGCTTTCTACCCTTGGTAATGTGATATCTGCTTTGGTTGATGGAAAAAGCACTCATGTGCCTTATCGTAACTCTAAATTGACTCGTCTTCTTCAGGATTCCTTAGGAGGAAATTCAAAGACCATGATGGTAAGACTTAATTTATGATATTATAGTTATCATTAGGCAAATTTAAGATTTCCTGTTTATCCCATAATATACATAACATTTTAAACACTATTGATTAGTTTATACTATTTGACCTGTGGTTATTCGTCTTCCAGTATACCATGTGTGCTAGCCTATTTGGTGGTGTTTGGAAACCCACGTGATTATACTCTTCTTTTTTAAGAATACCAGTGTAGAAGTATGCTTCAAAAATTCTCTTCGATATCTTTGTAATGGTAGTATTAATTTTAACTGTGTCAGGCATTCAAATGTTTCATATTCCTAATTCTACAGTGTGCAAATATTGGGCCAGCAGATTACAACTATGATGAAACTATCAGCACGTTACGGTATGCTAACCGTGCTAAGAACATTAAAAATAAAGCTAGAATTAATGAAGATCCGAAGGATGCTTTGCTTCGTCAGTTTCAGAAAGAAATAGAAGAACTGAAAAAAAAGCTTGAAGAAGGTAACTTTTCCCCAAAATGTTGATCTTAATGCTGGCTAAAAATATGTTACTTAACCACTAAGTGTTCTAATAAAAACCGCCTATTAAAAATTTCTTTTTACCTCTAACATTGATATTTAAAGGAATATTTCTGCTTGGTAACTTGGTACATACTTTAGCATTTTCATATTAAGCTCAAGTAAAATTACATAATGCTTGTACATGTGATTAAAAAACTTTACTTAATTTAAACCCCCATCTTAATCCCAGTGACCTTTCGTAGATTTCACATGACCACTTATGAAATAATGAAATTTTTTTTTTTTTAAAGTAAAGGTGGACACTGGCCCTACAGTTGCTTATGCCTCTTTTTTTTTTTTTTTTTTTAAGATTTTTATTTATTTATTTATTTCCAGGGAGGGGGGTAGGGACAGAGAGAAATGAGGGAGAGAAACATCACTGTGTGGTTGCCTCTCTCACGCCCACAACTGGGGACCTGGCCCACAACCCAGGCATGTGCCCTGACTGGGAATCGAACCAGTGACCCTTTGGTTCTCAGGTTGGTGCTCAATCCACTGAGCCACACCAGCCAGGGCGAAATAATGAATTTTTATTGTGTCTGTGTAAGAGCAAGTCCTACCATCTATTTAGGTGACTACAACCAGAGTTCTCTGTGATAGTATTGTTTGAAGCACAGAAAGCTATCACGGAGTCATGGGTAAACCAAGTTTACTTTAAGTAAAAGTTTATTTCATGGCCTTGAAAATAGGGTTTCATACTTAAATTTGAACATGAGATCCTCTTTTGGAAATTCTTTTCCAAGAAGATAATGTTAGAAGGTTAGAAAGTTTGAAGACCTTGTTCGTGAGATTGAGAAACTTGCCTACTGTCACTAAGTGCACGGGGACTCCCTTGATGCTGAGAGCTGATTGGCACAGGGCTCCATTGCAGACCAGGTCAGCATGGGGCTTTGGACCTGTCTTTTCAGTCTGTGGGGCGACTGGTTAGATCAGATGTGAGATCCAGAGGTGCCAGCATCACAAATGTTTGGAGAAGATGTTGATTCAATAAACTTGAGAGATTATTGAGGAAAAGCAGTAGTAATTGGCCTGCCTCTTAGATAATGAAATTTGATATTTCAAATGTGACCACTAGGTGGTATTTATAATCAGTATGTTTTAAAGATTTGAAATTTCTTAAATTTTTTAATGTTAAGTTCATATCTTTATCTTGCTGACTTAAGTTTTTACATTTTTTAATGTTGTAAAAAATCTATAACAAAGTTTACCATTTTAACTATTTAAAAAAAATATTTTAAGAGAGAGGGGAAGGGAGGGAGAAAGAAACATCAACCTGTCGTTGCCTCTTGTGCAGCCCCAACTGGGGACCTGGCCCGCGACCCAGGCATGTGCCCTGACTGGGAGTCAAACCAATGACCCTTTGGTTCACAGGCGGGCGCTCAATCCACTGAGCCATACCGACCAGGGCAACCATTTTAACTATTTTTAAGTGTATAGTTCTGTGGCATTAAGTACAGTCACGCTGTTCTATAATCATTACCATCATCTATCTCCACAACTTTTTAGTCATCCCAAAATGAAACTCTGTACCCTTTAAACATTAACTTCCCATATCCCTCTCTTCCTCAAGCCCCGGTAACTACTATTTTACTTTCTGTCTCTGAGTTTGACTGTTCTAGGTACTGCATATAAGTAAAATTATATAATGTTTATCCTTTTGTGTCTGGTTTATTTCACTTAGCATGATATCCTCAAGTTTTATCCATGTTGTAGCATGTGTCAGAATTTCCTTCCTTATTAAGGCTGAATAATATTCTGTGCTATGTACATACCACATTTTGTTTGTGCATTCATCTGTCGATGGGCACTTCAGGAGCTTCTGCCTCTTGACTGTTACGAATGTGGGCATACAAATACCTGTTCGAGTTCCTGCTTTCAATTTTTTGTGTGCATATACTCAGAAGTGGAATTTCTGGATCTCATGGAAATGCTGACCTTATTTTTAACACATTTTATTTTATATATGCTCTTAGGACATTTGTTGTAGCACAGTCGACAAAGTTAATAGAATTGATCATATAAACAATAAAAAGTAGGCAAAAATATTACAAGAATGCTTTTTAAACTTTATTTTGAGATAATTTTAGACTTATAGAAAACTTGCAAATATATTGAGAGTTTCTATATTACTCATTACCTAGCTTCCCCTGATGTTAACATCTTATGTAATCATAGTACAATTATTGAAACCAGGAAATTTATACTGATACAAACTTATTAACTACAGATCTTATTTAAAAATTTTTAGGCCATACCAGTAAAATAGTTTTACTTAATTTTAAAAGTCATCGGTGTGAAGATCTTGTTTAAACGTGGATAGCTTTCCTCCTGCCCTTTTCCTGTAGTCCAGTATCCAGCCTAGGATCACATGGTTCCTGTAGTCATCATGTCTTGAGTCTCATCCAGTCTCCAGCTCCTCAGGCTTCTGTCTTTCATGATCTTGACGCTTTTGCAGAGGACTGGTCATATATTTGCAGACTATTCCTCAGTTTGGATTTGTCTATAGTTCTCTTGTAATTATTCTGTAACATTTCTCTACTACAAATCTGTTTATTTTATTTTTTCCTTTGTTATTAATGTGCATCTTGTGTGGAGCTACTTTGAGACAATTCAAAGGTTCCTGTTTCTATTATACTTTTTTGCCCTAATTTTAGCATCCATCAAGGGTTCTTGCCTGAAACAGTAATTCTGTGGCATTTTACCCATTTGGTGACTTTCTCTTTCCATACTATGTCCTTCTGATGTTTAGTGTTTGGAATTCTGTTGTATGGAAAAGCAGTCCCTTCTCCGCAATTTATTTATTTATTTAATTATTTACATGGGTCAGTATGGATTCATGGATATTTATGGTTTATAATACAATAATAATAAATATATATGTTTGCTCAAATTGTTTCAGCTTTGGCCACTAGGAGCTCCTGCAGGGCCGTTCCTTTATCCTGTCAGCCTGCTCCCACAAGTTCTCCGTTTGTTTAACACTTCCTTATTTTCTGGCATCACAGATGTTTTGGGCTTATTTTGTATATTCTCTACCCCAAACTTAAAATCTGCTGTTTCTCCTTGGTTCCTTTCACTGGAGAATGGTATTTAGAAACCAGGATTTAAGTATTGGGTGTCATTGTTTCTAGGCCTAAAGAACAAAATATTTTTTAATGAATTCCTTATCCCAAGGCTCTGTGATCTCTTTCCATCCTTTATTTACAGGTTTAAATATTATCTTGGTGTGATTAGTGTATGTTTTATTTTTTTACCCAATTACTTTTGTTTTCTTAGACGTTTCATATATGGATAGTGATATTTTTAAATAACTACTTTGAAGGCAACATAGTACTGATCTTAATTAATATTAGTTTAATTATTATTTTTATTTGCTTTTTTTTTAGGTTAACATAATCTTTGTACAAATAAGTCTTTTGAAATATTTGTTGTGATGTAGTTCTAAAAGTGGGATCACTGTGTTAGATGACAGCTTTATGGCTCTTAAAAATTTCCAGGTTGAATGAATTATTTAATATCTTAAACAAAAAACTAAAGAGAAAATGCTTCCCAAAAGTGATCATACTTTTAAAAGACTGAAATAACTAACATGTAATTTTTACATCTACTTAGAACTATACTTTATTATTTGAAATTTTAAATGGATAAGAATTCAACGTCTCTTTAGGAAATTAAAAAATAAAACTTCTGTATACATCATGTCTATTTCTGAGGTTAGTATATCTGATACACTGTCAAGGAATTTTAGTACAGGGGTTGTTTAGGGCAGTAAAAACTTAATGAAGTAAGTTGATACAGGCATTTTCTAAATAACCAATGACCTGGCACAGAATAAAAATCATTGTTTTTAATTTCTGTTCAAGGGGAAGAAATATCAGGCTCTGATATAAGTGGGTCAGAAGAAGATGATGATGAAGAGGGTGACATTGGAGAAGATGGAGAGAAAAGGAAAAAAAGAAGGGGTAAGTTCATTTTAGTTCTAGAAATTATCTGGGATTGCTACTTAATGACGGTTTAACATTCCCAAGGAAGTTGAGTGCATGCCTTTTCTTTTGCCCTTTTTAATTACAGTAACAGTTCAGAGAGAGTCTGACATACACCTAGTTAACTTTGCATTATTTTTTTCTCCTATATTGATCTCCAGTTTATAGTTAAATTAGAATAGCATATGTTCTTTTTTTTCAGAATTTAGAATTGTAAGTCATTGGTAGTGGATATACCATTTTAAAATTTCATGTAGATTTTTAATTTTATGTGGGGACTTTTTTCTGCATTAGGAACCTAAACTTCGGAAATTAGGATAATGTGGAGTTTTTCTCAAGCACAGTTAGGCCTTAGAAGTCATTGAATTTTTAAATAAATTTGTATAAGGATTCTATTTTTTAATTTAATCTGTTATAGAATATGCTTTCATTTTCACCTTGTTACATGCCATTTGTTGCAAAGTATGAATTAAAACTGTTTATTGTGATAAAGATGTAGATAACATGTAAAAGAGAGAGACACATTATAATGGCCTACATTTCAAATCTTTTAGCCTACATATTTATTTCAGAACTCTCTTCCATTAACATGGATCATTGTTTTCAAGCTGGTGCATATTTTGCTTGTCTTATTGAAATGGTCTGAATCAGGGCAAGCTCTTCAAGTGAGCATCTCTTGGCATCATCACCTAGCTGCCTGCCCCACCCTTCAGGGAGATGAGGGTCACTGAAGGAAATTGAATATTGAAGTAAAAATGATCTTGCTGAACATAAACCCATCACTGCTTAATCAGGACTTGTAAATTTACAAACTGTAAAGATTTTATAACTTCAAATGGCAGGAAAAGCATGATTTAGAGCAGGAGTTGGCAAAATAGTCTGCTGGTCAAATTCAGCCTGCCACCTGTTTTTGTAAATAAAATTTTATTAAACAGGCGTGCTTATTTGTTTATGTGTGATGTATGGCTGGCTGCTTTCACATGAGATTGTGTGGCTCATGAAACCTAAACACTTATTTATTTTTTTAATCCTCCCCTGAGGATATGTTCATTGATTTTTCAGAGAGAGGAAGGGAGAGAGAGAGAGAGAGAGAGAGAGAGAGAGACAGAGAGGAGAAACATCAATATAAGAAAGAAACATGGATCAGTTGCCTCTTGTACACTCCCCGACTGGGTATGCGTCCTGACCAGGAATCAAACCTGTGACCTTTTGGTTTACGGGACGATTCTCCAAACTAACTGAGCCACCTGGCCAGGGTGCTAAATACTTACTATCTGTACCTTTACAGAAAATGTTTGCCAAACCCTGATTTAAGAATTGGTTTTGTGTTCATACCTATTTTTCACCCATTAAACTATTCAAAGCTAAAGCAGATAATAGATATAGTAAAAATAAAATTTTAAATAGCAAAAACTGCTGTTTCATATGTTAAAATATTTAATAGTAAAATACCTTTCTTTCGGGCTTAGAAATTTTAAAATGTTCAGTGAGCTTTTCAAAGTTTTGCCATGGAATCTTAAAACATACATAATTGTATCTGATAGTTTGCTGTTTTAGAGGGAACAAGTAAAATTGGAGACAAATCAATCAGTCTGTAATGAAGGGTAATTTATCATTTCTGTGATTTTATTCTATTTTATTTTTTAAAATTATTTATTTGTTTATTTATTTTTAGAGAGAGGGGAAAGGAAAAAGAGAGGGAGAGAAACATCACTGTGTGGTTGTCTCTCACTTGCACCCCCAACTGGGTACCTGACCTGCAACCTAGTCATGTGCCCTGACTGGGAATCAAACCAGCGACACTTGGTTCGCAGGCCGACGCTCAATCCACTGAGCCACAGCAGCCAGGGCCATTTTTGTAATTTTAATTGTGCATGACTTCAAATCTTAGGACTCAATTCCTTTAAGTTGTCAACCTAAGTGGTTTAAATAGACTTAAGTGTCACCAAATAACATTGATTTTTTTTTTTTTTATTCTTGTCATTCCAACCTTCTGAATTACTGTGTTTTAGGTGAATAGTGGGGTTTGCCCACAGTAGATACTTAAAGGAACACCGTTTCTAATTCCTCTGCATGGCTTTGTTATTAGAGAGTATGGGCTAGACTACCAAGACTGGTTTTAAGGGAAAGTAAGTTTTGGTTCTTTAATACAAAGCTTGATTGTCCTTTAAAATTCTCTCTCTGGAACTGAATTTTTCTCTGTGTATGTGTCCCTTTTCTTGTTTCCTTTCTCTTTGGTTCTTGTTGGGCTCATTTCTTTGTCTTCCAGGCAGTAGCAGCAGCAGTAGTTCAGACTCCACATGTTCTGTCATAGAGAAACCTCTGGATAAGTTCTTGCCTAGTGAGTGGTAGCTCTTAAGTTCTCTAACAGACCTTTGGCTTTTCCATGACCCATGGGCTTCATTTGAGAAATGCTGCACTGCTCCCTGTCATGACTTAAAGAACACATGTTGGACTTCTCAGTAGAACAAAGCATGTGATGATCCCTCCCCTTCATTGCTTCCAGTAACTCATGATTGTTAAAACATACGTTTAAGCTTATGCTTGAGACAATGGAAGAGAGATTCATGCTTTTGCGATTGAGATAATGTAAAGAGAGCTAGTAAGCTGTATGAAAGAATACTTCTTATGGTTCCTTTTCATATTTCATGACAAATTTCTAATCCTAGTCAGTATATGGGACATGTAGTGACAAATTGTGAATTTCTAAAAGTCCAAATTATCTTTGGAAGTACACCAGTACCCATTATAACATGTCCGACAGTCATACAGGTTTTAGGCTTTGATATCCTGCTCTTAAGGCAGCTTAAGAGTAAAAGCTTCCAAATCAAAGAAATGTCAAGTTTGAAGCAAGAGAAAATAACCTGAACGGTATTTTCTATTAAATGGCCATTTATCTCTATTTCCAAATTACCTGATTGATTTTAACAAATTTTCTAATGTATGATTAGAGAATTCAGATCCGCCAGAAATTGTTTATGCAGGATCTGTCAACTTACTTTAAACCTAAAGACTTTTTCTTAAACCTTAATTAAATTGAAAAGTAATATTAATGTTATTTATATTTTATCTTCAGAAGAAAGGCGAATTGATGTTTTCTTGTACTAGCTTGCAGCTTAATGTCTTTTAAAGCATTGTCTATGTACTTACATTTTGAAACTAATAGCAAAAACATTTGGTTATTTTTTTTAATGTTTTTAACTTTCTGGCGGAAAAATTCCAAGAATATTAGAAATTGTATTCTTTATTGACAATTCTTAAATTTTACCAAAACAATTTTGGAGGATAATATAAAATATGTGACATTGCTTAAAAACCATATAGAAGTATTATTTTGTATTTTAAACTGTGAAATACAAGAACATATCTGAGTAGGAGGAATTATAGTTTAGCTTTCTGTTTTAAAACTTACCTTTACCCTTAAAGACTTGTTATAGGAAAGTATGTTATGAAACGTGTTGTACTTTGTTCAGTTCAAGCAGTTTTAACTACTGTTTGTGTACCTAGCACAAAACTTTTAAGTTCTTCTGTTTGTGATGTGGGTGTGTTGAAGTACTGAGACAGTTGTCCCAGCATGTGGTTGCTGTGTGTGACTTGTATATATATATACCTTCCCTTTAAAAAAATGTGAATGACTTTTTTATTTAGGTGTT
Source organism: Furipterus horrens (assembly GCF_987537825.1). Classification (NCBI taxonomy): domain Eukaryota; kingdom Metazoa; phylum Chordata; class Mammalia; order Chiroptera; family Furipteridae; genus Furipterus; species Furipterus horrens. The sequence goes on along the minus strand of NW_028327180.1, from coordinate 67,027,224 downwards.
CTTTGCTTGAATCATCAATTGATTATTTACTTCTATAGAATCATTATTGTAATTATCCTTAACAATCTACTAATGGATTGAATGCAAGTTTGTTATTATACAGGTGTACTTCACTTTATGCAATAAATTTTTTTTCCTGAAAAAATTGCTTTTAAATCAAGTTGGAAAATAAAATGTATTGGGAGAGCTTGCTTTTTAAAAAGAATTCTTAATTAAATTCTTTTGTTAACCAAATAATCACTGCAAATTACTATAATTTGGGGTTGAGGTTTTGGGGTTATATTTTCTTAAAGGGAGGCACACCTGTAACAGATCCTTACAGTGGAAGAACATTGAATTGGGAAATTTTGAAAATGGACACTGTGAATTTTGCTGCTCTTAACTTATTAACTTAAAATTGGCTTTGTTTTCTGTTTTGCTCTTTAGAATACTTCCCAGGTCTTAGCACTTTCCCAATTCCATGTCTGCTGTTATTATTCCCACATGGTGCTGAATGGTGGTTATATTTGCGGGAGTTTGGGAGTTAATGTGGGCTCTTGAGATTATTTTGAATTGCTATCTTAGGTTAAATTAATCTCCCTATTATCTTTGCTTAAATTACATCTCCAATTGTGTTGAATATGCTTTTCTTTTTACATGAAACTGCTCTATTTCAGTTTTGATAATGATTTGATTATTTCTATGCTTATGCTATAAAATAAATGCTATTATACAATTTTCTTTGTTTTACATAAGAAATAATGTTCTTCTTTTTTCCTCCTCATCTCTGTGCATATGCTTCCTGTCTGCGATTTGCTTACTACTTATTGAAAGATCAAGCAGGTTGGTGTGATTGATTTGCACTCCACATGGTACAATTATTTAAACTATAAAGAGTTTTGTCATTTAACTATATTACATTTTTTAAAATTTAATATTTTTTTACAAGGTAAGTATCCATTTTTGCATTTAAAAACATCCTTCAACTATAGCTTTTTAAAGAGCTTCCTTTTTTCCTAAATTGTTGTTTTTTAAAATTTATTTCAGTTTTCATTCAGGAAGATATTAGGAACATTTTTATTTTCAATGCTCTTTTTAGGGGAACAATTCAGAAATATTAGATCTGCTAGACCTAATTAACAACATAGACAAAATAAATACATCACTAGAACTAGATGGGATAATTGTTTTTTCCTAAATTCTTAAAGGCCTGTTAAGCCAAATTTTAGAAATACAAATATAAATGATTTCACAGTCAAGCATTATTTTCCTTTTTTTTTAAGTATATTTTATTGATTATATTGTTACAATAGTTCCAATTTTTTCCCCTTTGCTCCCCTCCACCCAGCACCACCCCTCCCCCAACAATCCCCTCCCCCAACAATCCCACCCCCAAGTCCATGCCCATGGGTCGTACATACAAGCTCTCCTGCCTCACCCTTTCATATATTCTTCTTCTTTTTCCTTAAATAAATAATTAATTATTTTAACAATAATAACAATCCCTCCCTCTCAGACTTAAGACCCTTTATAATCTTATAAAGCACAATGGGCGAAGGTCTCTAGCTCCACTAGCTGCTTCAAGCTGGACATGGTCGTCGTCCTACCTACCCTTGGGTCCAGAAATCCCTAATAAGAGTGGGGGTGTGGAGGGGACGGTGGCCTTCCCACATGGGGAAGGATCGTGCAGACTCCAGGTCAGTTGGCTGTCCCCAGATAACGGCGTGCTTGGTTTAACAGGCTGGCATCCTTGTTGTGTTCTGGGGGCTACAGATTTGGCAACAGGGTTAAAAGACATCATTCAGTTCATAACCACTAGATGACAAAAGGCAGGGATTAATTTTTCAATGTCCCACATTAGGGAAAAAAAGGGCTTCTTTGGAGGAAGGTGTGCCAGGCACATCACACATGTCCAAAACCCTTTTGCCCATTATACTTAGTTTGGGCTGAGGGAAATATTTTAGGTTCCCCCCCACCCCCCCTCAGACCTCTGGGCCCTTTCTGTCCAAACTGTTAGAATAGAAAAGAGAAACCAGTTTTAAAGTGAAGTCCACAGACTACCCCATACTTCACCAACCCAGCCACTTAGTTCAGCCAAACCGTTGAGTCTCAGGAGGCAGCACTACAGACAGGATTAAGTGAGGCCTGTAGGTACAATCACTCAGGTAATGAGATTGTAGGCTTATGCCCTTTGAAAACAGAAAACACATGTTAATTTATGTAACATAACCCACATACAAGTCTCTAAATCTGTAGGACTGTCTTATCGGAAAGACATCCAGTTGCAAGGCATTTGACATTCTTCTTGCCTGTAAATTAAGCATCTTTGATAATGCCACAGACATAGTTTAACTTTCAAATGAAAACGAACTTTAAATGAAACTTTAAAGACGCTTAGCTGCACTACTTTATAGTCTACCACTGAGCATTGTGATTTTCCTTGAATCGCGATTTTTCTCCCTAAGATTACCCTCCTTGTCCTTAAAGGGACTGCATTAAGTCCATTTTTAATTTATCCTGTTCATTTGCATAAACACAACAAGAGCAGCAAATGATCACTTATGATCTTTAGTTCTGCTTTGCTGGAACTTACGCAAGGAACATTTAGGGTAGGCACAGAAGCAGAACCACATACCTGCATTTAGGGTAGGCACAGAAGCAGAACCACATACCTGGCATTCAGCCTTGCCTGTAAACACCTGTCTTTTCCAAGTCCTTCTGGTTTTCCATTGTGCCTTAAGGTCCCATCTAGCCATCTTTCAGGAAAACAACCTTCATTCCTTCCCTGGAAAGATCGCCATGGACCGCGCATCCATCCAAAGTACCAGGCCTTTTATCTCGTGGACTTTTATTACCTTTGAAAGTCAATCCCAGTTCATCAGGGCTTTTTGGTAATAACCAAAGCCCAAGCATGTCTCCTTTAGGCATGACATTCCAGTCAAAGTCTTAGTTAAAAAAAACAAAAAAAAAACAAAAAAAAAAACCTCTGTTAACAACTGGTCTTATTAGTTTTATGCAAAGAAACTTATGTCCTTACTTGTTAAGAATGCCAAACTCTGGAGGGATCAGATAAGGAGAAAAATATACAGTGTGAAGGAAAATCCTTGTCCTTCTAATATTCACTCAACTTGCATTTCTATTCTTTATATTTTCATTTTTTTCCCCCAGTAAAATTTTTGTTTGTTTTACCATTACAGTTGTCCCACTTTTTTCCCCCTCTTGCTTCCCTGCACCCTCCCACCCTTCTCCCACATTCAGTCCCCACCCAGCTGTCCATGTCCATGGGTCATTTATACATGTTCTTTGACTAGACCCTTGCCCTTCTTACCCCCTTCTCTCTCTCCCATCTCCCTCTTTGTTACTGTTTGTTTATTCCTTGTTTACATACCTCTGGTTCAATTTTGCTCATTTGTTTTTGTCGTTCATTAGTTTCCTGTAATAGTTGATAGCATAAGGTATTTTTCTTTTGTTGCCTGGCTTACTTTGCTAAGCATAAATCTCTAGTTCCAACCATGTTGTTGCAAATGGTAGAAGTTCCTTCTTTCTTTCAGTACTTATTCATTGTCATTTTCCCCCTTTGTACTCATGTTCCTCTCTGTCTCTCTCTGTTTCTTCATCTTCTTAAAGCAGACCCTTTAGCATCTCTTGCAATGCTGGTTTGGTGGAGATGTATTCTTTTAGCCTTCTTTTGTCTTGGAAACTCCTTATTTCACCTTCCATTTTGAAGGAGAGCCTTGCTGGGTAGAGTATTCTTGGTTGTAGGCCTTTGTTTTTCATTGCTTGGAATATTTTTTGCCATTCCCTTCTGGCTTGTAGTGTTTCTGCTGAGAAATCTGATGAAAGCCTTATTGGAGCTCCCTTGTATGTTATGAGTTGTTTCTCTCTTGCTGCTTTTAGGATTCTCTTTGTCTTTGAATGTTGCCATTTTAATTATGATGTGTCTTGAAGTGGGCCTGTTGGGGTTCATCTTCATTGGGACCCTCTGTGCTTCCTGGACTTGCGTGACTCTTTCTCTCCTCATGTTAGGGAAGTTTTCTGTCATTAGTTTTTCAAAGAGGTTTTCTATCCCTTGTCTTCTTCTCTTTCTGGAATTCCTATGATATGGATATTATTATGTTTCATGTTGTCCTGCAGCTGTCTTAGAGCCTCTTCAGTCTTGTTCAGTCTTTTTTCATTTTGTTGCACCGTCTGGGAGTTTTTGTCTAAGTTGTCCTCCAGCTCGCTGATCCGATCTTCTGCTTCCTCTAGCCTGCTTTTAATTCCTTCTACTGTGTTCTTCAATTCAGAGATCGTATTCTTCATTTTCTCCTGGCTCTTATTGATAGCTTCCATGTCCTTTTTTATGCTGGTGTAATTCTCAGTAAGTTCCTTGTAGTCTTTCTGGAGTTCCTTGTAGTTTCTGCTGAGCTCATTGAGCTTCTCCATAACCCATGCTTTCAATTCCATATCTGATAGTTGGCTCCTCTCTATAATTTAGCACTCTTTCTGGGGATTCTACCTTTCCTTTCGATGGGGGGTTGTTTCTCTGTCTCCCCATTTTTGTGACTCCTATTGTTTGTTGGTGCTTATTAGAATGATCTGCACTTCCTGGATCTGCCCCGGGTGGCGTCAGATCCTGTACCAGTCTGGGCCTAGGCAGCCTGTTGGAGGCTTCCAGGGATCCACTGCCTTTGTCTGTCTCCTTTAGTTGTTAATCTCTTTAATCTGTGATTAGCTGTCAGGCTTAAGGACCGTGGGTGTGGCAGCTTAATTCCTGTAGGCAGGGCCTTTGCTTCCCCTCAGGCTGACGCCACTTGGAGGGAAATGGTCTGCCTGCAGTGTGGGGATGAGTCAGCACTGGGACCCCGTGGGCTGCTCCCCCAGTTCTCCCCTCAAAGCCACCACACCAAACTCTCCCCAAGCGTCTCCAGTCCTCTCTGCTTTCCCTCTGCTTGATCCCAGGGTAAGTGGGGCCAAAATATTTTCGTATGTGATCTGCTTAAGAGTTCTTTTTCTCCAGGTGTTTCTCTCCGGCTAGCAAGAAACACTGTGGCTTTTCGCTTTTCTCAGCTGGATACTATTTTACTTTCCACTCTGTTGCTGTAGGCTGGGAAGCCCAGCTGGGGGTTTAGACCCTGCCCTTCTCAGGGAGAATCCCGGCTGCTGAGCTGTTTCTCAGTCCCTTCGGCTGCCACCCGTGTGAGCCCAGCCAGCCCTTCCGCGTCTCCGCACTCCCTACCGGTCACGTTGTGATGTAGCGGCCTTTCCTGTCTCTCCGTGGTTGTAAGACTTCTCTCCAGCTGGTGTTCGGTTGGTTATTCCAGATGATTTCTCCAAAATTAAGTTGTAAATCCAGACTAGTTCTGGGAGGAGGTTAGTATAGCTTCCACTTACTCCTCCGCCATCTTGTCCCCCCCCCTTTTTTTTTAAGTGAGGAATCAGGTTACTTATGCCCAATGGGTGCTCATGTAGTGATAAGGAAATTAATTCAGTTAACTTCCCTGAAAGCCTTCTTTTTCACTTTACCTTGCCAAAGTTCCCCTTCACAGTTTTGGATAGAGCACATGGCACAGGGCAATTAGAAATATTGCCACTCCAGTTTGGCTTAATTAAATACTCTATGATATTAACATTTTACAAATTTTTTATCTAGAAATTTGTGCTGAATTCTTCATGCAGTATTAGAAGCAGCATTTTTTCTTTCTTTTTTTTTTTGTTTTGGTTGGCTTTGCTGATTAAGATTTTTTTCTTTTAAAGAGTTTGTTTTTAGAGAGAAAGCAAGGGAAGGAGAAAGGGAGAGAGAGAAACATTAATGTGTGGTTGTCTCTTGCACACCCCCAACTGGAACCTGGCCCGCAACCCAGGCATGTGCCCTGACTGGGAATCGAACCAGTGACCCTTTGGTTTGCAGGCCAGTGCTCAATCCATTGAGCCACACCAGCCAGGTCTGATTAAGATTTTTTTAAAAATCAATGTAAAAGTGACTTTAGTGATCTCTCACTTTTAAATGCCTGGTTAGGAGAGTTGCTACATACCTACATTTAGCTTAAAATATTATTTGGGGAGAAATAGAATTTACTAGAGTAATTCTGATAATAACATATTACTGAAATATTAGACTTATGAAACTGAACCTATTTATATATGCATGGTTATTTTTTTTTAAGATTTTATTTATTGTTAGAGAGAGGGGAAGAGAGGGATAAAGAGAGGGAGAGAAACATTGATGCGTGAGAGATACATTGATCTGTTGCTACTCACATGCCCCCAGCTGGGAACCTGGCCCACAACACAGGCATGAGCTCTGAACGGGAATCGAACCAGCAACATTTCAGTTTGTGGGGTGACGGCCAGCCCACTGAGCCACTCCGGTCAGAGCTTCATGGTCATTTTTATGAAAATATTCCAAGAGCACAATAAGTTCTTTGTTGACAAAATATCAGTTTGAAAATATTGCCTGAATGGTTTTAAATAAATAATGCAATTTAAGCATAGTAATTCATCAATAGACATGTGCTTTTATATTTCTGCATATAAATATTTTTTACTGCCTCATAATGTGTTTGTAACTGTTAACTAAATAATTAGAAGCCTAGAAGCCTAAAAAATTAATGTACATATATTGATCAGATCATTTCTTCTATACCATTAGTATCCATGTCTTCATACATAGTTTTTTTGTCTTAACGTATTTGCCTTTTTAAAAATTTTTTTAATTCTGAGATGGAAAGGAAGCTATAATTTATTATGCATACACTTACTTTATAATTGAACTTACACTTTTCCCCTTCAAAATTCTAAGAAATAGTACTACCAATGGGAAATTCTTTATCTTTTAATAGTATAATTCAGAACATTAAATACAGGTAACAAAGAAGCCAACAGAATCAGGTCTTTCGGAATGCAATGAATCACACCACACCAGAGCATGAATTTGGATCAGTGCTTTTATTTATTCTTTTTATTTAACTTATTTGTTTAATGGCTTAAGTTTGCTTTGGGCTTATACTTCTATAGAAATGAAAGGTACTATATTTTAAACCCTTGGGTTTTTAAATATAATTTTATCCTAAAGAATTAAAGCCTATGCATGATTCTTTGCCTCATGGTTCCCGAAAGAATATATTCAGATATATACTCATATATCTTCATTAACATTATTTTTTAGTTCTCTTTCTGTAGTAGCAGGAGGGATTAGCTTTTGGGTGGAGACATTAACAATTTAAAGTCTTCTGCTTTACACTCTTCTGTGGTCCTTTGGGAAGGAAGTTTAGAAAGACAGAAAGCTCTCAGGAGAGCCTCAGACCAATTCTACGGAAAGTTTGATTGTTTTTCTGCAGGAAAGTATGTTTCAAAGAAATGGTATTACCAGAAATGAATGATCTTTCATTCAGTTTCACAACCAGTTTAATATACTAGTTTTTCTTTTCTTCTTTTTGATTTTTCACTTTAGTTTCATGACTTGAAAATTTAGTCAATAAATTTTATTGAATACTGTTTATAACAATGTAACACTTTTATTTACACTATTATTTGTATATAAAACACTCTACTTACTAGACATTATAATCAAAATAATCATTTGGAAGCTGTATTTCCAGCTTGATTATTTAGTAGTATTTTTACTTATATTTGACACATGTCATATTTAATCTGACTTAGAGAGATTTAGGATCCTGCATTTGACATAATGAGTTATTTTGGTTTTTTGTTTAAAATATGCATGACATATTCTTGTATATTTTGTTTCCTAATGTATATTCTTTGGACAACTGGTATTTAAATATGTAGGCTGAAGGATTGAGAGATAGAAATGAATTATCAGTCTCACTATGTGACTTCACTTTAGTGTAGTTTACTTGGTTTTATCCATCTAAACCTGATTTATTAACATAAGAAGTGTTAAAGTTTGTTTTTCAGTACTTTCTCAATGGTCATTCTGAAGAAAACTTACAGAAAGACTTCCTAAATTCTAGCAGTAATTGGTTTTTTCTGGTTTTTTATCTTTTAAGTTTTTACTATGGACATTTTTAATCATACATGAAAGCAGACAATAAATAATGACACTCCATAAATAAATAAATAAATAAATAAATAAATAAATAAAATATGTCATGATAGCTCAGCAACTATAAAGTTCCTGATCAATTACTGTGCAACTGTTACATAATTAGTATGGAATTTTTTCCTTTAAAAGTATATTATGAAATAAAATAATTTCCAGTGATTTTATTTAACACAAATTTTATAAACTCTGAAGATATATATCAAAAACTAGCTATAAGTTCTGTGTGATACTTTTATCTGTTCATTTTATATCTATATGTGACTTTTACTTATTCCCTTATTTTAATAAATTTTGGGGAGGTACTTTGAGAAACCACTTGAGTTTTGTACCTGGTAATCAGAAAAAAGTAACTTAATAGTCATATTGTTTTTTTGACCACCTACGTTATTTGGGGATGCACAGATTTTTCGTTTTTTGTTTTGGGCTTTACTGTTAATCTTCCTTTGTCTTTTTCTTCTGCTCATCTGTTTTGCTTCTCTTTTAGTTTTGCCCTTAGAAATCATTGCACAATTGGAAAAGTTTGAATTTAGCAATCAGCTTTAAAGTTCTTCTAGAAATATAAAATATTTATTTGATTTCCTTAAAATGTTAAAATTTAATTTTGTGTTATGGAGGAATGTATCTTTTCTAAAAATTAAAAGACTATCCGAATCTGAAACATCAACTCTAAAGTGATTGTTGTAATTAAATGACTCAAATAGGTAAAAAGAAAGTTTCCCCAGATAAGATGGTTGAAATGCAAGCAAAGATTGATGAAGAGAGAAAAGCACTTGAAACTAAACTTGACATGGAAGAAGAAGAAAGAAATAAGGCTAGAGCTGAATTAGAGAAACGAGAAAAAGATCTTCTTAAGGCCCAGTGAGTATTACTGAATTGATATGGATTTGTGATTTAAATTTCTGGTACTTTTCATAGGATGTATAAACAAGAAAATTGAATAGTAATTAAATCTTGATTTTTGTCTTCAGATTAGCTGTTTTTGGATAGAAGCGCTCATTGTATATATTGTATTTCTGAAACTTACATCTATTTTGATTAATTCCTTTCTATGTGGAAGAAAAAAACTAACAGTGAATTTGAATTAGTTATAGATCAAATCATAAATTAATGAACCTGGTGGTATTATTTGATAGAGATGTTACATAATTCTTATTTTGAAATTTTGCATCCTAATTCTTATCAAATTTTGGTAAATGATATTGGTAGAATAGTAGGTAATTGATGGATATAGAGTATTTCCATTTCAATCAACAGACAAGAGCATCAGTCTTTGCTGGAGAAATTATCTGCACTGGAGAAGAAGGTAATTGTAGGTGGTGTTGATTTGTTGGCAAAAGCTGAGGAACAAGAAAAGCTTCTTGAGGAATCTAATATGGAACTTGAAGAAAGGAGGAAAAGAGCAGAGCAACTTCGCAGAGAACTGGAGGAGAAGGAGGTAATGTGACTTTTTGGTTTTGGTTGACATGTTTCTACTGAAAAGCTAAATATCTATAATTTTAATATTATTTAATATTAAAGCAGATATATAGGTTGTTTTGAAGATAATGGTTACTAAACATTTATATTATTTGTTAAAGAAATTTGTGATTTAATGAAGAAATTATTCTGACACTTATCAATTTCTGTCATAGCAAGAACGCTTGGATATTGAAGAAAAATATACCAGTTTGCAAGAGGAAGCACAGGGCAAGACCAAGAAATTGAAGAAAGTTTGGACTATGCTGATGGCTGCGAAGTCAGAGGTTGGTCTCTTAGGACTTACTAAAGTAGTTCTGAATTTTTTATAAAAGAATTTCTTTGAGTAAATATGATTAAGAATCCTAAAGGAATCATAATACATACTTACAATTTTAAAGAAATAAAATTTTCTCCTTTAAGTGAAATTTTTAATTTTAGCTATTAAACAAAATTTCCAAACTTAACTAATAATGTGGAAAAGACGGTGCTAAGTGGCATCTGTCCATTGTTTTTTGTGAAAGAACTGTATGCTCTTCCAGGGATTCTTAGATCAGTGCCCTGTGTCTGAGTGGACTGCTTTCTATTTTAAATCTTGTTTGTCTTTAATATTTGCATTGATTTTCTCGTAGATGGCTGATCTCCAACAGGAACACCAGAGGGAAATAGAAGGCTTACTGGAGAACATTCGACAACTTAGCCGGGAGCTCCGACTTCAGATGCTTATTATTGATAACTTTATACCTCAGGATTATCAGGTAAGAGGGAAGTGCTCTCATCTAGATATTGGGTCATTTGGCTGGGGTTAAGGAATAAAGAAGTATAATTTGTCATTTAATTGGTGGTAGATATTTACATTTCAGTTGTCGATGATAAAATTTTCTTGAACTAATGCCATAACATTTCACTTCAGCTGTCAACTTTTTTAAATACATAATTCTGTTTGAATATCTAAGTATCTAAATAAGAATGTCTCAGCTCTTTAGAGAAATCTGGATTCGTGTACTGCAGGCAGGTCCTCAAATAACATCGTGTTGGTCATTGTGGTTTCATTATATCATTGATGAGGGAAAAAAATTGATTCCCAGCTGGGGTCAACTGTCTGTGTGGAGCTGGTACGTTCTCCTCAGGTCTGTGTGGGTTTTCTCGGGGTCCTCAGGTTTCCTCCCACATCCAAAGACATGCACATGAGGTGAAATAGCATGTCTACATCGTCCTGGTCTGTGATAGAGGGGGTGGGAGGGGCAGAGAGAGAGAGAGAGAAAGAGAGAGTTAGTGTGTGGGGGGGGGGGTGGGGGGGATGACTGTGGTTGAAGGGCATCCTGTCCAGGACCGATTCCATCTTGCACTCCCAGCTGCCTGGACAAGCTCTGGCCTCCCGTGAATGTCTTTCCCTGATTATTTTCCCCTCAATGAGATAAGCAGGTTGGAAAATCATCACCTTAATCTTTCTTAATGTCTGTATATCTTACATTTATTTCATTGTTTAGTATTAGTAGTTTGGGGTCTTTATTTAAAAGTTTGGTGATGTTTTTGACCAGAAATATAGAAACTTAACTCTTGTTTATATCAGTTGGCCTGTGATAAAATTGGTTTCATTACACATCATTTCACCTGAAGAACCTATCAGTGACAAATGAGGACTCGCTGTAATTGCAATCAGAACCAAGGTATAGGTGCTGTTATTCATTCAGCGTCCTTTATCCTATAACTAGAATAAGCAGAACTCCTGTCCTAACTTTTTCTCCCTGCTATGGGTGCCAATTATGTATGTGTGAGTAGGGTGGGTAAAATATGTGTAACATGGAATTTACAATTTTAAGTATTTTTAAGAGTATAGTTCACTGACATTAAGTATTTCACAATCTTGTACACCCATTACCATTGTCCATCTCCAGATGGATGCTGATTCTTAACACTAGTACAATACCATATAGTTCAAGAATCTCAGCCTCTATTTTTCTTTACTTAAAATGTTCATCTTTCCAGTACATTTTAGTAAACTTTTTAACATAATGATTTTCTAAAAAATTTACTTCGCATTTCTATACAGCAGTAAGACATTTGTCTACAATAAGCCTCAGGATTTTTTTCCTTTGGACATTAGGTGTACAGAATTGATCTTTGGTTCTTGGTATACTCCTTATTGATCCTTAGATGGCCTGCCTTGATTTATTTAGTTATTTTAGAGTGAACTTATCACCCCAAACAAAAGCTAGGACAATGACAGTAACCCACCTCCAATCCTTTTGCCTCTTCCAACTCAAAGTAACCTTCACCCAGAATCCAGTGTTCTTCATTTCCTTGCTTTATATTTTTTATAGTTTCATTGCATTTACATATAGTTCTTAAAAACATATATTTTTAAATTTATAAAAAGTGTATCATGCAATATATAATGTTTTGAGACAGATTTTCCCCTTAATTATAAAGATTGTAGTTTCATGAATATTTTCAGTATTTTAAATGTTATTAAATATTAAAAGTAGACTATCTTTGACTCTTTCAAAAGGAAATGATTGAAAACTATGTCCATTGGAATGAAGACATAGGAGAATGGCAGCTAGTGAGTATCACCTTCATCCTTTCATGAAATATGAGTTGTAGAGTACTTCCTGTAGACTAGGAATCTCTCTGGCTCCAGTGGGGGGACTGGTGGCCCAGACGCTAAATCAGATGACAATCAGAAGGGTGGAGAAGCTGGTTTTCTAATTACTGGTATTGGAGCACACAGACTGTTCAGTGGAAATGGCTGGGTCAGGGCTGCAGGACTGAATGGCCCTGGGACCCATTCTGTCCCAGCATTCATTAGCATCAGTGTATCTCACTTGCTAATTCACAGTATGCATTGCTAATTAAAACAATTCTCTTCTGCCTCTTTTCTTTTTTGAGAAATGTGTTGCCTACACAGGAAATAACATGAGGAAGCAGACTCCAATTCCTGATAAAAAAGAGAAAGATGTAAGAGTGCCTTTTTTTTTTTAAATTACAGCGTTTCTTTATGGGACTATGGGTCACTAAATTATGTTATCAGCATGCTATCTATTAATCAGCTGTGCTAAATGAGCAGGCTGCTCCTTTGGGAATAGAGGCTCCAGGAGGTGACTGTTTATGAGGGCGCTGCTCCCCCCCCCAGTGCCCCGCAGGCTGACTTCTGCCACAAGACCAGCGTGGAATCTCCTTGGACTCACCCTTTTCACCACCTTTCTGGGTCGTGGGGTTGTGGTTGGCGACTAGAATGTCCTTTTCAAAACTAGTCCTAGTCTGAGGTCCAGCAAGGGAAATACCAGCGTTAGGGAAGTCGGCAGCAGTTTTGCGTTACTCCTCAGGGATTTCCAGTGTCGGGGCTCACTTGCCAGCCCTTGCTGAATGTGGGTGACATAGATGGCGTCAGAGGTGTCCGTAGAAATTTGTCTGGTCTTGTCTCCCATGGCTTTTTTCTAGAGTTTATTCTGTATTTTCCCCGAATCTGGTTTAAATTCTTCCCTCTGGTGCTGGTTTCCTTTCCTTAGCCATTTGAGGTGGACCTTTCCCACGTGTATCTTGCCTACACGGAGGAGAGCCTGCGGCAGTCCTTGATGAAACTGGAGAGGCCACGGACTTCCAAGGGGAAAGCAAGGCCAAAGACAGGGAGAAGGTAAGGGCTGTCTTCACATCTAGTAAAATCAAGGCTGTGAGATATGCTAATTAGAAACATTTAAAAGAAATTTAGTTAAGATAAATATTTTGGCTGATACATTTAAATATCAAAGTTCTTAGGTAGTTATGATTTGAGTAAATAAAATCTTAGGTCTTTCAACTTCTTTAGCTGTCTTGAGTAATAGAATTTATTTGTGATGTATTTTGTTCTTTCTAAGTCATGTACTATCTTAATTCCTTAATTTTTATACTAATTCTTCTAGTGAGATGCTAATTAATTTGTCAGGTGAAATTCCCAACTATTGTATTCAGCTGATTCATTTTCTTCTATCATAAACATTGTCCCAAGAACTTTGATTTCCTCAGTCACCAGTTAAAGAAAACTTCGACCATCTTTCCCTCTCCTTTGGGTGCTGGTTTTGACTGTTGGGTAGGCTATATCATAACAGGATACAAGAGCCTGGAGCTTATTTCCTCTCTCTCTGCCCTACAGCAAGTACTGTTGAGCTTATTTAAACTGATTGAGGCTCCTTTGAGTATGAAACTTTTGAGTTACATGTAGGGCGAGGTTGTATGGGTTTAATGTTTTTGTGTTGCATAGCCTCATAGACATAACCTAACACTTATAAATTTGGGATAGTTGAACTCAGGGAGGAGGACTGAGTTGCATACTAAAAGTGCACAAATTTTACATCGTTAGCATCTAGGTGCCAGGGGTTAAAAACTCCTCTGACAGCAGAAGCAGCCATGCATATGATATTCCAGAATGAAGCATAGCAGTTCTAGGAAATATGAATCTCTCTAGATCTTTCACTTTTAATAGAAGTATTTTCCTCTTAACTTGGAAGTTAGTAGGAAAACTAACCGTGCACATGTTTTGATGAATGTTAAGACAGTTGACCTCAGCATAGGTGAAAAGTAGGCAGCGGTGGGGCCTGGGGCAAAGTGGAGAGTAATCTGTGTGAAGTGAGTGGCTGCTGCGATGCACCCTTCTTATTTCAAAGGAGAAGCCAGAAATCTAATTATTTACATGAGATCTCTACATTTTTAGTCACTTTTTAAATAACTATCTGGATCTAAAACAAACAAACAGACAATTTAATAAGTTATTTGAATACAATTTTCAGAATGCTCATTTAAAAATATTTACCTTTCTGGTTTACCAAAAAACGAAAATACATGTGAGCCAACCTTTTAGATAAACCCACCATCTCTGTGCACCAGAATTAACCTGCTGTATTAGGAATGCAATAGATGGTCAAAAACAGAGACAAATATACACAATAAATGGTTTACTGCTATTACACTACATGATAATGTTTAATGTGATGTTCCTCATTAGAAATGCATAGTTCAATGTGCTAAGCAAAATTGCAGTAAACACGGTACATTAATGTAGCATGTCCAGGACACGTGCATCTGTGATGTTGCTTCAGATGATGTGGTCTCTGATTTTCACTGAATAAACCTTCCCCTTTAGCCCATCCCGGAAGAGGTCATCAGGGGTTCAATCTGGCAGGCATGTGGCCCGCTTGGCCTGGCTGTGTGTTCTAGTCTGGGTTTGGGAGTCATCATCTACTCAGTCCCTCACTGCTCTGGGTAGGGGCGGAGTGCCATGCTCTTGCACCTACTCCAGGTGACCTTCACCTAGCCTGAACAGGTGGGCATGACTCGATCTCTTAACACGGTCAAACATGTCCAACTTCAGCCTATTTCTAGACTCTGTTGCCCCCTTGTTTTATCTACTATGTAATGTAAAGTGTCTGCATTTCAGTCTTTTAGGAAAGTCTTCATGTTTTCTTTTTCTCTTCTCCAAACAGAAAGCGTTCTGCAAAGCCTGAAACTGTAATTGACTCCTTACTTCAGTAAATGTTATGGACTTAAAGTCTCAATAAAAGTTAGTGATATCCTCATGCCTGGACAAAATATTTCATTAAAACTGAAGACTTGTGTAATTTCAAATAATGGAAGCTGTAAATCATGGAGTAAGACTAGAACTAGTAATTTGTCTGATAACTTTTAGTCTATACATGAGTTAATATATTGAAATTGCACAATTGGTAATTGTTCAAATATTCATATTACTCTTCAATTTATACAATACAGGGAAGTTGGGGGAGCAGCTCCTACTATAGAGAGTTGCAGTTTAAATGTATTCATAGATCTGCTGGTAATTTACTCAACTACTGTATATTTACATAACTGGATATTCAAAATAGAAAAATGTTTGTCCTGTTTTGCACACAGACAGCAGCAGTTCTAATTGTCCTGTGTTGTGCTGTTACAGATGAATGTATGGGCTGCTTAGCTAAGAAATGATTCGATCCTAGCATTCACCCGATCTGTTTGAATATGTTCTAATTTTTCTACTGTCATTTACTGCATTCTAAGTACTAGATGATCTGTAGAACATTTATAATTTGACAATCAATCTTTGGTAGTATACATGTTTGAAAAACAAAACTTGAAAATATGTTTCAGCTAGATCTCTCTTGAACTTTTTTGCCGTTTTGAGTTTAAGTCAAATACACTTTTTTTTGTCTGATTTCATATTCTCTTGAAAATTGAATTTGTACCTAATTAAAAAGGAGTCACAGTTGCAGAAAATTAAGAAGCTAAATACTGGTCACTAAACTTTGCCTATATGTGAGTATTTTTAAAATTTTGCTTTGAAGTGTGATTAATGGATGCTTTCCTTTAAGTTCTAAATTTTGATGAAAATTGCTGTGTATCTCCCAATTGAGAAAGTCTCCATTTTCCAGAAAACACAAAGCAAGAAAAATAGCTTTTAATTCTTTGCCTTTAAATTACTGTTTTGTTTTTTTCCTAAAAGAAAATATTCTTCCATTGAGAAATCCAGTTAGACCACCTTCCTCTAAAAATAAAAATAATTTTATAGTAAAACCAGTTGTAATAGATAGAATTGTGATTTTCTTGTTGGCTGCTTACAAAATTTTTATTATTTTTTTAATGTTCTGCTACACCTATACCAATTAATATATCTTTTGTGAATTTTAAAATAAATTAGTACTAAGTTAACATTATTTTAAGAAGTTGGGTGAAATACTGGTTTATCTTTGCAAAGCTGTATATAGAGTGGGGGTACGTGAAGGTGGTGTACTTGTGAGGTGGTAGTAAAAACGTGTTCATAAATTTAAAGTACATTCCGAAGGTGTGTACTGAATGTCCTGTGTAGGGTGCATATTCGGTAGTTGATACTAATTGCATTTAACTGGCAGCATTTTCTTTGTAATGTGTAAGATAGAAGTTTATAACTTTACTCTTTGAGGCACTGTTTACGTACTGTGAAGATTTGAGGTGACTTTGTGTCTTGTAAGAGCTTTGTGTGAGCAGAATGTCTTGGCAACAGTTAGATGCGCCTTTAACTCTGTTAGTAATTACTCTAGAGAAATCTTCTTTTTAAAAGTTCATGTTTCTGGCCTTTAACCATCCAGTTAATAAGAAAGGAATAACGTATACATTAAGCTCTAAAACACTACAGAAAACTTAAGTCAGTATGTTAGATTTTTTCCTATTCCACTCCACTGCAGTAACAGAGAAACCTATAAAAAGTCAAAGCATGGAGAAATTTTAAGCACAGGCTTCCTTAGCAGGTTTTTTTAAAGCATTTACATTAGAATTGATACACTTGATTATAGATATTGAGGCAGGCCTAAATAATCGTATGAAAACATGGGACACTGTACAGCTATTCATTTAGCTTCAGTCATAGAGTTCTGTGGTTTCTTCACATTTACTGTGTCTTTGTGCACAAATTAAATATTTTGTAACCTCAGTGTAAATTTCACATAAGAATATAGATGAGCAAACTTGCTCATTATATGAAATAATCAGATTTAAAGTGTCTCATACAAATAGGTCTTTGAATGGTAACTTTCTTTTTCTTTTAATTTAAAAAAATATTATTTATTAAAAGGAGGCTTAGTACAATGTTATTTGTGGTATATTCTTTAATATACTTTGTAATTATATATACTAATAGTTAGGATACCCCATTTTTGTTTAGATTCTCATCAAGCAGAAGAGTAATCAGGGGGAGGGGCTGCATCTCTGTGTTTGTCCTGCAAGTAGAATCCACTTGATAAGCTGTGTCATCTACTTTTCTAGGAAAAGGGGACCTTTATTTGCAGCAAGAAATTTAAGGTCACTTTGGGATGGGGGGTGATGTGCCACTTTATCTGTAACTTTTTAAAAAATTATGTTTTTTGGGTTGTTTCTGTGTTTTGTTCCTTTACAGTCTTTTAAAAATGTCTTTCCTCTTAAATCTTAGGGCTGAGAATTAAGGAATTGGTAGGATGTACATTCAAGTACACTAGTGGCTGCCCGATTTCTTAATGAATACATTTATTTTCCTTTTTATTATCCTTGATTTAAATTACTAGAAGAAAACATAGATCTTCCTAGTGCCTTTGAACTTATACAGTAGTCTGAATAGTTTAAATCATTAACTTCAGTAGCATCACCACAATAGTGTATACTGGCCAAAATTACAAATTATACAATGACTTTGTTGCATTAATTTCAAAAGCCACACTTCCATTATATTTTATGTATAAATTGTATTTGTTCAAGTTGTACATATTGGTATTGTATATACGTGCAGCATGGTTAAATAAGAAATAAAAATGTTTACCTAATGCCTGTAGTAGTGATCTGCTTCTTTACTGAGCTCTTTTTGTGTTTACGTCCATCCTGATATTAACAGGCAGGTCTTTTGTGCTTGGCACCTCGGTGTCATGTGGTCAGAGAGGTCTGTTTAATTTCACCCCCAGAGACTCATACTGGTGTGGATCTTTCAACAGAGATGTTTTTAAATGTGCTGCTTGCCCTGGCTGGTGGTTTAGTTGGTTGGAGCACTGTCCTGTGCACCAAAAGGATGTGGGTTCGATCCCCGGTCGGGGTGTGTACAGAAGGCAACTGACTGATGTTTCTCTCTCGTATAGATGTTTCTCTCTGTCTCTATGCCCCACTTCTCTCTCTGAAATCAATGAGAAAATAGATATCCTAAGATAAGGATTAAAAATACTTTTATTCAAGTTTTGTTATCCCTTTCAGTAGGTGTTTGAGAACAGAAACTTAAAGAAGTGTATATGCAGAATGTCTGGCTAAAAGATGAAAGAAGACATTTCTAAGTGGTGGCAATACCATGTTCTCCTTTAAAAATTATTAATGAGCTTAAAATATCTCTAAAACCATAACATTGCTTGGATTATTGCTAATCATGAGTCCTTTTGACAAATATTTATTGATTACTAGGCACTGTGCTAGAAGGCCTTAAATTCACAATGGATATCCAGAAGTTTTGGTTTGTTGGCAAGTTTCAGAGGACTTAACTGTGCCTTTTGCGTAGGTGGGAGACTCCTCTGGCCAGCTTGTGACTTGCGCTCTTCCTTCTCCTGGCTGCTAGCTTACGTGAAATGCCAACATGCATACAATGTGAAGACAGCAAATAGTGCTGCCTTCGCAGCTCTGTCATCTCCCCAGCTGAGTTTGGGAGCCATGGTACTCACTTTCATCAAGCAACATGTTTTCCATCCCACCTTCTTTCAAAGACCCTCCAGAAATCTTTTTTAATACCAAGTACAAACAAAATCAAAAGCAAAAAAACCCAAGTGTCAGCCTAAGGGACCACAGTTAACCTGTGCGCAAGGAACAGTAAACTTGGCTCTGAAGCCACAACTTAAAGCAGGTGGGAGGAGCCTTCCGAACGCATTTGTTATAACATTATCTGAATGTCACATTCTTTAGCCATTTCATTTGCAAAGCAAATCAGATACTCAGTCCTCCTTCAGAAGTTGAACAAATGTGTGGGAAAATGATTACGAAGAGGCTACTTCAAAAAGAAGCTGTTTCCTCTCCGCGTTTCTCTTGGGCTTCCTGTGACCCAATCTTCAAGCCACTTTTATCAGCGTTATCAGAACATCACTTTGTCTTAGCCAAACACGTTTATGGCTCTGACTAAAGAATATGACAGATCAGACATCCTTCCCCACCTGCTCTCCTCCCCCATCCCTTTCTTGAGGGCTGGGGAAATTTTAGTTTTTAATCAAAGGCTTTATTGCTCCAATGTACAAAGGAATTTAACTGGGACTTTACAACTGAATACAATGTGCCTCAGAGTTGATACCAATCTTAGCAAGAGGATATTGCCTAACCTAACTTAAAAGTGCCAGTCATTACAGAAATACCACGCTGACCTTGATTTCTGTTCCTTTGCAAGCTCTGCCCCTCAGTCCTCAGGGGTCCTGGGGAAGGACTGTGTCCCTGCCCACGCTGAGCAGCAGGCCTTGCAGAGCTCACAGCCTCGCTCAGGAGGGAGCAGGGCCCTGGAAGTGGA
Source organism: Furipterus horrens (assembly GCF_987537825.1). NCBI lineage: Eukaryota > Metazoa > Chordata > Mammalia > Chiroptera > Furipteridae > Furipterus > Furipterus horrens. The sequence continues at coordinate 67,007,746 of NW_028327180.1, read as the reverse complement.
GGGGTGAGGGCTGTAGTAAGGAAGGTGACCAGGGAGCCAGGCCTGGGGCTCCTCCCCAGCAGCTAACATGCGCCTAACCCGTGTCTCTGACCAAAAGGTCAGAAAAGGCTGCTTCTCCTCGGGGAACTGCGTTGGAGGTGTTCAGGCTGTCCATCCCATGGGGAAGGCATTCCAGCCAGCAAGGAGGGAGCTGAATCTAGATGCCATGTGCGTTGGTGACATGTTTGAAGCCCGGGCATAAGGGGTGGGGACAGCTGTGCCCAACAAAGAAAGAGATGGGCCAGGACCCCACAGTGAGTCTTCTGTAAGCAGGACTTGAAGTGGGTTGCTTACACTGCCTGTGGGTTAAAGAAACAGCTGCTGGAAAGACTGAAGATTAGAGGGGCCGACGGGAAAGCAGATGCTGTCGCATTGTATCCTGGCGGCTGCTGCTCCTGCGCCTGAGGAGCCAGCCACCCGCCCTGTCCCCTTCGCGGACTCCCTGGCCCTCCTAGCTGGTACCTCGACGGAGGAAACGTCTGGATCTTCTCTTGCCTCACACTGCCTAGCAGGTACCTGGTGTGCCATCAGCACACAGAACATGAACAGGTGCTTGTGTTTGGTTTAATGCTGGTGACTGGGACCAAGAAGGGACCAGGCCACTTAGAGACTGAGAGCTGAACTAGGAAGAAGTGGATAGGAAGGATGGATTAGAAGAGAAACACTTTAGAGCGTTGAAGAGAGAATGTCTGAGTGCTTGGGGCAAAGGCCAGTTCAGAAAGTGCTAGGGCGACAGGAACCAGCATTTCCACCAGGGAACGGGGACCCTAGTGAGCTGACAGATTGAACCAAGAGATCAGCCCGAGGCCAGAATGAGTGCTTGCCTCACCCTCTGTGGAAGCTGTAGGAAGCAGGAAGCTAAGCTGAAGTGCTGTGTATGGCATCGGTCTCCAGGTTCCTCAATCTCGGGTGACTTGGGCACCCTGAGAGGGTGGCGGACATGAGTGGGGTGGAAGCAGGGAGAAAACAGGGACAGGTTACTGGCACGGACATGCCTATTCATGGTAGCAGCAAGAGAGCCCCAGCACACTTTTACCAGAGGCCAGCGTTTCTACCTGGGGCCCAGGGTTTCACTAAGAGAGTCAGCCATAGATGTGAGTGAAACGTGTTTTTCTTTTTTTCCCCTTGCATGGGTCAGGCTTTGTTTGTTTGTTTTTCAATTTCAGTTTACATTCAGTGTTTTCTATTAGTTTCAGGTGTACCACATAGTGGTTATGTTACAGAGCGAAAGGGGGTTCTTTCATGTGGCACCCAGGTGCAAAACCCAACAACCAGTGTTGAAGAAAACAGGTCTTTATGTACAATATTCCAACCTGGGAAGGGCAGTGAGCACTTCAGCTCAGAGCCCTGCTCTCCCACGGGACCCAGCACTTTCCTTGCTCCCCAAAAGGCTAGAAGCCAAAAACATGCCCCGGAGTTCCCCATCCCTTATCTGTCAGCTGCCTCCTTCAGGATCTGGGGTGCGATGTCATCAGCCTCCGTATAACAGTCCAGGAAAACATGTGCCGTGTTGCACTGGATCACGCATGGTTCTTCCTCTGCTCTTTCAAAGCTGCATGATGTTCTCCCTTTCCTTTTAAAGCGGCATGGAGATCCTAGCTAAAATGTCTGCCGCCTATTTTTAAACCCCTGACTGCATTCTCTGATGCAATGGGTGTGGTAACCAGTTCTGACCATTCACAGAACCCTGCTCAGGCCCTGTATGCTCTCTGCACCATCCCATGGTCCAAAACCCCTCCCATTGGCTGGGGCCTTGGAAGTATCAAAGCCATTTGTGTAACAAAGCCTAGCCACTAGCCACAGGCATGTGAAGGCATCTTAAAAGCTGTTTCCTTTCCCCATCCCCCAACCTGCAAGCTCTGGGGATTTTTGGAGACCCCCATCCTGTAACAGACAATCCTGTACTGTACAAAGTGCACCCCCAATATTTCCTGTACCCACATGGCACCAACATAGTTATCACAGTGTTACTGATGTATTCCCTGTGTTGTACTTCACATCCCCATGACTATTTTGTAACAGCCAATCTGTACTTCTTAATCCGTTCACCTTTTCACCCAGTCCCCCAACCCCCCTCCCCTCTGACAGCTGTCAGTCTTTTCTCTGTAGCTATGAGTCTGTTTTAATTTTGTTTAGTTTGTTCTTTAGGTCCTACATACAAGTGAAATGAAAATTTTCTTGAACAAATCTTTATTTTTTCCCCATTACCATTTAGTCCCCTTACATTCCCCTCCCCCCAGCAATCACCGCACTGTTGTCCGTGGGACCTTTTTCCTTTTCTTGATCTCTCCACCCCCTCACCTTCCTCCCCACCAGCTGTCATCTGCTCTCCATCTGTGAGTCTGTTCCCATTTTCCTTGTTAGTTCAGTTTGTTCATTAGATTCCACATATGAATGAAATGATATTGTATTGGTCTTTCTCTGAGAAACGTCTTTTCTTTCATTAATTTATTCAATAATTATTTATCACCTACTAATGCCAGTTAGAATATAGTCAGAGGTAAATGGTAGAGGGAGGGGCTCCAGCTTCGCTGTCAACGTCACCCATTCCAAGCACAGGCAAGAGGTGAGTCCCATGAAGCAGGCATGGGCTGTGGCTAAACTAAGTTTCCTAAATGAATGTGCTTAAGTGACAAACACTTCAACTTTTACTTAACCCCAAAGTTTCTTCCCTCGTTCTTTTTATGTGTGTCCTCAGTTCAGGTTGCCTCACTCCCACGGTAAACTCAAGGGCTTCCTGTTGGGGGCTCCCATCCGGAGCCAGCCCCACCTGTCTGGAAGCAGAGAGCCAGTCGCATCTTAACTGTGGCAGCAGCTCTCACGACAGGCCTGCCTGGAGCCTGCGTGTGTCCTTTTTTCCGCGGCCCATTCTAATTGAGTTCTTCCCAACAGCCTTTGTTTTACCACTCCGGCCTCACGCACACACTGTAACCCACAGCTCATATCCTGTGGCAGACTGCTGCTCACCCGAGCCATTGAATGCAAATGAGTCTCAATCAAAGAAGAAAGGAAACTAAAGCGATCAGTGTGGCCTTAGAAGGCTCCATGACTCTTGGTTACTTGTTGCCCTTGGCACACTGGTATTTTATGTGGGCAGGGTGAAACTGGCTGTGGTCGGGGTGAGACTTGAAGCTTTTGATTTGTTCCCTTATTTTGAAAGGGTTAAAAAGATGTTACATGTTTTGGTATAAATTTAGTACTAGTATTCATTGTCACATATGTGTAAGCGAGGATGAAAAGTGCTCATTCATTGCTGCTCAATCCATATTCTTGCAGAGAATGTCTTCACATGGCAAGTTTCAATGACTTGACACTCGCTTTTCGCCCCTTTAATTTTTTTAAAAATAACAGCTTTATTGGGCTATTACTCACATATTATAAAATTCATCCTTTTAAAGGTTTTTAGTGTAGTCACCACTATTTAATATCAGAACACTTCATGACTCTCAGAAGAAAGCCTGTCTTCATTAGCAGTCACTCTTTATTTCTGCCCCCACCCCCCACTGCCTCCAGGCCCCAGCAGCCGGTGTTCTCCATTTTTGTCTCTGGATTTGCCTCTTTGGACCTTTCATATAAATAGGAACATACTATATGTGGCCATTGCTTCGTTTTCCAATCACACCATCAATGTCTGAGAATTCCCATTTTCCACATCTTTGCCCACATTTCTGATTATCTGTCTTCTTAATTTTAGTTTTTCTAATTTTTAAGAACATCATAATATCATTAGCATGCATGGCCACACACAGATTTACAATAGAAAGCCAACAGTCGCCTGGCTTGCTTTCGCTGTCCTTAGTCCAAGTCCCATTCCCAGCAAACCTCCTTCCCTGTTTAGTTTTTTTTTGGTTTTTCTGGTGGCTACCATTGTAAGTCCCAAAATCTCTTGATTTATTCGCTGTTGGGTTTTTTTTCATTTTATTATAAAAACTTTAAAGTGTATGAAAGCAGAGTTGGTCAGCCAACCCCTGCATGCCCGTCCTGCCCACCACCGTCACCTCGTGTGGCCTCTCTTGCCTCCTGTTTTTTTATTTATCAACTCCAGATGTTGTATGTTGATTTCCCTATTGCAAAGCAAGAGTTTTCCTCATTAGTTTACCCCTTCCAAAAGGTTTATAGTAAGTTATTTTTACATCTTCAATACCTTTGTAATTTTGAATACTTAAATCTCTTGTTCTTACTGCATCAACCTTAGACAGTGTTGCGTAACTGCCCCCTCGCTGAGTGAGCTGGGGATGTCCCTGGGGAGTGTCCGGCTGGCAGCAGGGACAGTCTGTTCTGTCATAATTCTTCTGCGCTTTGTCTGCTGGTCCTAAGACTTGAGAATCAAGAACATTTACATTATTAGGACTTGAAATATTATTCCCTGCAGAGCCGTGTAGCGTGCCAAAATTACTTTTTTTCTTACAGTGTCAATATAACAACCAGTGCCAATGGTAGAAGCATGCTCTAAGCATCCAGTTGACACCTTTTCCATTCCGAATGGTGTGGTAGTCCCTAGTCTCCTGGGCCCATGCTGCAGGCATCTCTCATTCCCTTAGGTGTGACAGGGACTCGTCCCCTCCATCGTTCTGTGCATCATGTCCCCAGCTAGAGAGAGGGAAGCAGTCTCTCCTTTTTGACTTCCATACTAGTTTCTCAGTAAATTAAACTGGTTTCCCCAAAAGTTGCCAAGTAAAGCACCAGTGCAAGTAAAGTGACACCATGCCTTCAGAGTCTACATATACTTTATTTCATGATGAGCTATAAATATATAAATAGTTTTAAAATAAGGCTATTAAAAACTCATAAATTAAAACATTCAGCTTCAACTCTTTGAGAATTTCTCTTGCATGATCCCCTTTAACCTTTCCAAGAAGTCTTTCAGTGTACTCTTCTTGACTTCGTTCACAGGACACGTGGTCTACAAGAGAAACATCCCATTAGCGTGCGCCACCAAATGTCTGAGTCTTGCTGTCAGGCCTGGCCACTCGCGTCCAGCCCACTCCAGCACTCACACCTGAACAGCGATCAGGGCCTTGGCCCAGCTTGCCAGAGCCTGACTGCCCTGAGGCCAGCCGGGGTTTCCTGTTTTTCATGCTTGCCACTGACGCTCCTAGAAATGGGTCCTGTACCATCACTAAGTGTCCGGCCTTCGGGGGTGCCCCAGTGTCTGGAGAGGTGTGTCCAGCACTGCGCAGTGCTGCTCAGGCCATGAAGGTGGAGCAGCACTGCAGCTGGGTAATGTGCATGCTGGAAAGGATTCCCGGACCCACCACCGGGCCATGGCTTCCGTTTGGCTGTCAGCTTCAGACAGACCACTTCATTTATAAAATGCTTCTGCTTCCTCTTTTGTAAAATGGGAACAATAGTGCTGATTTTATAAGATGATCAAGAGGATTAAAAGAGAATGAGTGGGATGTCAGGTGGCCATGCCGTTACCTTATCTCATAGTTAGATAAGGCAGCGGTCCTGATAAGGCAGCAGTCCCAGGGAGGGCATGGATGTCCCAGTTCCTCTGCTGGGCATTAGATAACATCCCCTCTGGCTCTGGTCTTTCCGCACTGTCACTTCTCCCCTGTCCACTGGGCTGGTCCACTGGTATGTGAACATGCTGAGTATGTACCCCGCCATCCAAGAACCTCCCTCCCTCCACCCCGTCAGCTGTTGGTCCATTTCTGTGCCGCCTTATAGCAAAACACCTCCACGCAGCTTTCTGTGCTCCCTGTCCCTTCCTTTCCATGCCTCCCAGTCCCGCCTCTCCACCTGTGCCGGCACCGCCGGTGCCCTCTGGCCTGCCAGATCCAGGGGCGCTGTCTGTCTGCATCTGATCTGACCTTCCAGTACACTTGACACACTTGGCCGTACCCTCCTTAAAAGCTTCACCTGCCTCCTGAGCCCCCCACACTGTTCAGCTTCTGCTACTTCACTGCCCTTCTCCCTCATCCTCTTGCTGGGCACTTGCCTACCTAACCACTGTCTGCTCACGCCTCCAGGCTCAGAGCCTTGTCTTTTCCTTTCTCTGTGCCATTCAGGTCCGTGCCTTTACACAACATCTTTCTGAGGACTCTGGCCTCTCCCCTAAACTTCAGATTTTCCAGCAACACCAACACGTACCTCCAGCTCGCGCTGCAGAAAATGGAGCTCTTGGTTTCTGCTCAACCTCTAGCCCTGCTTTGCTGCTGGCCTCTCGTATCTGCACGCACCAGCCATCTCCCAACAGGCTCCAGCCAGGAACCAGGAGGCCACCTCACACCCTCACACTGGCTGTCACCTAGTCCTTCTGGCTCTGTTTTTAGTTCTGTCCCACATCAAGCAGCCTGTACTGCTTCCACCCATTCAAAACCACCACTGCCTTCCACCCGGGTCGCTACAGTGGCCCCAGCAGGCTGCCTGGCTTCTACGCCGACCCCCGTTCAGTCTATTTCCCTCAAAGCAGCCAGGGTAATCATTTTAATCACAAAAATCTGGTCATAGTCTCTGTCCTGCTCCAAACCCTGTGGATACTTCCCACCACCACTGGGAGGAGTCCAAAGGCCCGGTAGTATGGGGTGTCGTGGTGAGAGCCCCATGCTCACTCTGACCCACCACACCAGCCGCCTCCTCATCTCTGAACACAGGAAGCTCATCTGTACCACAGGGCCTTTACACAGCTGTCCCCTAGGAGGCCCGCTCCCTCCCTCATTTAAATATCTTCTGAGAGGGTATCACCAGGTTCTGAATCAGTACTCTTCCTTGTCACCCCTCTGTTCTTTATTCCTCTGTTTTTCTGCACAACACATCACTGCTGGACATCACAGGACATGTTGGTTTGCTTTTCTATCCCCTGCTGCCCCAACTAGAACATTCTGTGAGACAGGGACTCTGCCTTCTTCTCTTTAGTACTGTATCCCTAGAGCCTAGAACAGTGCCCGGCACTCCTGGGGCCTCAACAAGTGCCTGTCGCATGAGCGAATGCTGGTTAACCCAGGACTACCGCTCACGGGGAGGAGCATTTAGACGTGCGGGTGCTGTCGGGAGCCACACGGCGGGCATCGTGCAGCTTACCCTGCCGGCCATGTGGCTGAGGTTCCTGTCAAGTTTGCTCAGGATGTTCCAGGTCGGGCACTTGTTGTGACTGTACACCTGCCGCAGCACTGCCGCGGTCTGGCAGAAGGTCTCCTCGGTGGTGTTCTAGAAAGACAAACACCAGAGCGTCATATCCTTGCTCTGCTTTGAACCTGGGAGGGAAGTTTTTCCTTCTTGTTTCTTTTTTCCAGGAAAACTGTTGGTGAAGGGATGTTAGCTCAACTTTGGCTCAGGTTTTCAACGATTCCCGCCGTGAGAGTGAATGCCGGCCGCTCACCGCAGCCAGGAGCCTCCGTAAACAACCTTTCCCAATGACCTGAAAGCCCAGCAGCCTTTTCCTCAGAAACTCCCAGTTTCTTTTCCCTTAGAGGGTTTTGCTAAAAGGGTACCTGAATAAAGTCACAGAGCAGTGACAGAAGGTAAGTGACAGAGCAGTGATCTGAAGGCAGAACCATCTCTCCAGGGCCCAGGGCCGCTTCTCTAAACGGCACAAGCTGTTCTTTCTGTGGAAGGTGCCTCCGTGAGCCTGTAGTCAGGCTCTGCGCTCTCATTCCAATAAGGTTTTAAAATCCAGGTCTCCCCTGGATGCCCCCATGGCCTGGACAGTGCTGTTTTGGGCCATCCCCATGGGAGACGACAGACGTAAGAAATTTCTACACAGCGAGGCGAGGCTCAGGGTCAAGGTTGGGGTGTGGTGCCCCAGGAGATGAGGGAAGCTTCTGAGGGAGTGTCCCACTGAGCTGGGCCTTGAACAGGGCTCCTGTCAGGGACCTTTGGCCTTGAACGTGCATGGCCAGAACCTCCTCAGAATGCTGGCAGCTCTGAATGGTGGTCTGGCCACCTGCCTCTTCCTGGGGACGTTTGGGCCTCAGACTAGGTAACGTCCAAGCAGGGAAACAGCTCTTGTTGGGAACCTGGGACAGGGGTTCTGTCTCAGTCTGAATCAGGCCTCGCATGTCCTCCCATTTCCCCTGAGACAGGGTGGTCTCAGTGCGAGTCCCATCCAGCTCAGGCAAAGCTCTCTCCGGGCTCTGCCAGGACATGCTCTGTCCCCTGCTGCCCACAGTGTGGTCCACAGGCAGCACATAGGCATCAGGGGGGAACTTATTAGAAATAAGGACTCTCGGGCCCCACCCCCACCCCAAATCACAAACGTGCATTAACAGTATCTCCAGGGGATTTTTTTTTTTTTTTTTAAATCTCAGAAGTACTATCCAAGCAGCTTTGTTACATATTTTTTTCTGATTATCAAGGTAATATAAGTTTACTATAAAAATAGTATATATTCAACAAAAATGAATTCACTCATCACACCAGCCAGAGATAACTACTGTTAATATTTTGGAAAATACCTTCCAGGGTTTTTTAAAATACTTTTTTCAAAATAAGAACTATTAGTACTGCTTTGTAACTTTTTACACTTAACACATAGTACAAGCATTTTTGTAAGTTGTTCAAAAGTATTTGGAACATGGGATTGAGAGCTCTGTAGGAACTCATGGCCTATTTATACCATCATTGATCAATCCCCTATCATTGCGGCTTTTTGCTTTGGTAAATAATGCCCCGCAGTGAGCCATCTGTGTAAATCTTTGTGTTCATCTCTTATTTCTTCAGGCTAAATTCTAGAGGCCCCAGGATTCCTAACTACAAAAGCTTTTCGTTTCCCCGCGGGGCTGGCCCGTGGGCAGGACCACTTAATGAACTGGTTGAAGCCCTCCTGGGCCCTTATTATAGTTGAAAGTTGAAGAGCAGCACCAGCATCTCTGGACTCCAAGGAGCCAGGAAACCTCCCATAAATCACTACGCCCCCAGGGGCTTTGTGGGTGAGCAGAGGCAGCAGAAGGCGTGCTGCCTGTGGACACACCTGAGGCTGTAGAGAGAACCCTGAGGTTCAAGAGGCACAAAAGGAGAAGAGTTCTGTTTATTTTTCCATCAAAACCTAGTAAGACTTGAGAAACTAGCTGGGAGCCTAGAAATTAAACTGCCTCTTAGTTTTGCATATGTGGCCATATGGTATAAGAAAAGCCTAAAGATTTTGTTAAAGGACTTTTTAAGGGTAATGAGGAGTAAAATAGGAATTGAAAAGAGTTTTAATCAAATAGGAAAACTTTAATAACACCTCCTTCTAAAGGCTGTTTTAGCTAAGGGCCTTCAAGTCTTAGTTCCATTGGTATTGCAGCAACAGGAAGATGTTCATCCTGACTGCTGCACTACTTGTCCAGCTTTGGCCACCTGAGTGTGTCCAGCACAGCTAAAGGGCACACTTCCATGGCTCCGTGGACCTCGCCATCCCAGAGCTGCTCCAGAACAGAGGCTTAACAAGGAGGCCAGGCTCATGCCAGGAGGGAACCCGGACCCCATGGGAATGACAGATGGGCACAGCGCCGGCTGGGAGGTTCTGTGGCAGTGACTTCTGCAGAGTCCTAACTTGGCTCAGGACGAGCTTCATTCAGTGTCATAAAATTTCAGTCCTATTTGTGTTACATCCACTATCTCCACTTCTGCCCAACTTTAGTCTGCCAGTGCTGTTTATGAGAAAATCCTTTACTTTCACTTAAAAAAAAAATTGAGAGTTGACATAGAGCTTTCTGAAAAATGATGACTTTTAGCTCTCTTGGGTAGGAAGTACCTCCAGTTACAGGTCCACCCAGGAAATCCTTCCTAGACCAGCTGCTGGCTTGCCTTGTACTTGGCTTCTCTGCAGCCAGTTTTGGTCTTGCATCAAGAATCATAGTATCTTACAATTACACCTTCCACTAACTCAAGAGTCGGATTCCAACCAACTTTCAAAGTCACTTCATTTCTTCAGATGTGGAAACTGAGGCACAAAGAGGTGTGGAGTTTTGCCAGAGGCCACACAGCTAGTTAATGCCAGGAGCAGGGCTAACACCAGCCTAGCTCACTTTCAGACCCTCTGCACTTCCTTCAGGCCCTGCCCCTGGCTTTGGGAGGGCCCTCTGGAGGTCCCAGCACACAGTGCCATGGACTCTTGTCTATTTTATATATACGTATAAAATGTTAATATATCACATTAACATACAATATTTTATATGTATATAAAATCTCCAAGCCCTTCTAACCTACTGATAGACAGAGTCTGATACATAATGTAATTCTGAAGGACAAAATTATATAATATATATTCTTATATATGATACATTTATGTATTATTATGTATGATTATATTTCAATATTATATATGATTATATATCAGATTCCTGAAATAATCTTTAATGAAATGAGGTATGCAGGTAAAGACCTGAAGAAGAGTTTTCTCACGAAGTAAAGCGCACCTGTGTATGACCCGGAGCTGGGTGTGGCCCTGCCCAGCCCACGGGGCTTCACCCTGGCCAAGCTACCCCCTACTACACGTGGAAAGCAGATAGTTAGGAGACCACTGATAACTTGAAGCTTTGGGTTTTCATTCTCAGTTGTGTGTTTCCATGAAAACAGGAACTGATGTGCACAAAGCTATTGATATGTCTGTAGTCATGTGTTTGTCAGAGAAAATGCACTATCAGCTGTCAAATCTATCTCCTCCCACTGCAGATGGAGGGGCGGGGGTGAGATGCACAGGAGGTGGGAAGGTGAGGTGCCTGAGCAGCCAGAAGCAGGAATGAGATGGACCTTAGCTGGCAGGAGGTTCTGGACCAGGCTGGAGGGGAGGTGGCAGGGACAGAGCGAGCCCAGGGTCTATAGATAGTCACCCCAGAGCTGGTGGGCTGTTAGATGACCAGGCTGCAGAAGAGGAGGGGCTCTGGAAATACCTTCACTGTAGCCATAGGAAGTCTCTTAGACAAAATGAAAGCTCCCTCAACCTGTAATCTCAATATCTGTTTTTGTGAGAGTATTTGGTTTTTCGGAAATGTATGGGCCAGAAAATTCTCTCCTTCAACAAGCATTTATTGATTGCCTCCTATATCCCAGGTACTAGGCCAGGGCTGAGCACATCCTGAAGAGCTCTTCCCTGACCAGGAGCTGAGTTAGGTTTACAAAATCCAAGCTTCCTGTTACACATCTTCTAGATCAAGTACAAGCAGAAACACCAAAACATGTTTTGAGAGTAAAGATCAGAATTCTCAATCTTTGAAAACAGGTAACACCTTATAGTTAATTTCGACCGGTTCGTTTTTTGTTTAAAAAGTTTCACCCTGACTGGTGTGGCTCAGTGGATTGAGTGCTGGCCTGCGAATCAAAGGGTTGTCAATTCAATTCCCTGTTAGGACGCATGCCTGGGTTGTGGGCCAGGTCCCCAGTTGGGGGGCATAAGAGAAGCAATCACACATGGATGTTTCTCTCCCTCTCTTTCTCCCTCCATTCCCCTCTCTCTAAAAATAAATAAGTAAAAAAATCTTTTAAAAAAATTAAAAGTTTCTTGTTCAGACACTTGTGGATAGCTCTCCTGTCCCAAGTCACCCATCTGCCAAGCAGAGCACCCCAGAGAGTTCTTACCTTTGGGACAGCCAAGACGTCTGCTACAATCAGCTCCATGCACCATGGATCCTTGGTCCGGGCAGAAATGAGAGACAAGAGATAAGGTATCTCCAACTGCACAGAGTAACCCTTGCCAGCCAGCCCCCACTCTCAAACTGAGAAAACTTCCGACAATCCCTCGGGGGGCGGGGGGAAGCACCAGGGGAGAGGCCTCCCAACACCATCTACCAACGACTAACTTCTCTGGAAGCTATTATGTTCTCATAGTCTAAGAAATGCCCGCAGCATCACCACACATATGGGAGATGGTGCCAGATAGCTCACTCACCTTTTTTGCTGTGAGGTTGTTCAGCATTTTGATGGTCTCTTTTAAGGCGTTGCTGTACCTGTGTCCATAGATGAAGTTGCTGCTACATGCCAGTAAGCAGACCAGAGCTGGAATCAGTTGGGAGGGGAGACCCATTAATAGATCTCTGTTTGCAATGACAGTGTGAGTGAGACAACTGGTTTACCAGGAGAAGCTAACAATGCAATTCTAACAGTGGTATCTCTATATATAGATTTAAAATTGCTGAAACTGAGGGAAAATGAGTTTACATTGGAAATTTTCATTACACCAGGTTGGGGCCAATCAGCACCTCTCTTCCAGGAGAAAAAATATGCCTCACAGAAACAGGTAAAATGTTCCTGTGAAATCAGACCAATAGGAAAATGAAACCCTTTTTTAAAGTTAACTACAAAGTATCAGCATAGGAAATTACACCATAATTTGCCCTTTAGATTAATCTTATCAGCTTGGGGTTGTTGCTGGCTTTTTGCTTTGCAGGAAGAGGCCACAGGTGTCCGAATTTGTTTTAGCGCAGTCCTCCTGGGGAAAGATAGAGTAATATCAAGAAAGTTTGACTTGAATGGTATTTTAACCTGGCTTTTTCCAAGTATGGGTGGCATCTTGGAAACTTTTTTTTTGTGGAAAAGCTGATCTGGGGTTCTTCGTCTGGGCAGAAGGAAAGTAGCAGCGCCGGTTCTCTTCTGTCCTAGACTCAGGCGTGCCATTCTTCCTGGTGAAGGACAGGGACCAGCAGGGGCTTAGTTCTGGGCACAGCAGGCGAGTAGGTCTTTAACAGTAAGGGGGCGCTAGGCATGTTAGGTCCATCCCAAGGTTTCAGGAGTGACTGCTTTAAATGGAACCTAAGTACATCTTTAGCTCATAGAGGAAAGGAGCCACACCTTCCTGATTTACAAATCAAATGTCTTTGCCAATGGCTGCCACCCACCTGCTGCTTTAGTCCAACTGCCCTGGACCCAGTGTGGTGCCGAGCACCTCACCCGCCCCCAGCATCACACACGGGCAGCAGATGGCAGGCATTGCCCCAGTGCCCCAGATGCTGCTGTTGGGACTGGGCGACATGCTTGCCAAACTCAAGGGATGGCTTCTGACGCCAGCTGTGTGGGCTGGGCCAGCTTTCCAGGTTAAGGGCAGAGCCCCCGCCAGACGGCCCTCCCTCCACACACCAGCTGCAGATAGGGGTTCTGTCCACTCTCGCTGGGAGCCAACTGGCCACAAACTCCAGAATCCCCAAGATCCTATCAGTCAATAATTTGCCAGAATGATCAGAACTCAGGAAGGCGCTGTACATTTTCATTACCGCAGAAGGAGGCTAGTCAGATCCAATCAGATGGTGAGGTCTGAAAGTGTTCCCAACACGCAACTTGAAGCTTCTGCCATCCTCTCCCTATGGAAGGAAAGTGTGTCTCCTCCCTGGCACCCTGATGTGTGACGGCAGGCGGGGTGCTTCTCAGCAGGGGGCTCAGCTGAGCTTCCCATGCAGTTTCACTGGGGTGTTATTCCGTAGGCGTGATGGGTTGAATCACTGGCCACTCCGTTGACCTGATCCTGGGCCCCTCCCCAGAGATTGGGCTGACACCACAGCAGCTGAATGGTATGGCTGGCCCCCCACCTTGAGTTGCCTCATTAGCATAAATCAGAGGTTATCAAATTAGAGGTTATCAAGAGCAGGGACAAAGGTCAGAATTCTTTGGGTAAGTTAATTCTTTTTTTAAAAAAATAGGTATTTCTCTTTTTTTCACAAGTTTTATTGAGATATATACAGCACTATAAGTTTAAAGTGTATCCGTAGCATACTATCTGGCTTACATGTATTGTGAAATGATTACCACAAGCTTAGTTAACATCCATTATCTCATATAGATACAACAAAAAAAGGAAAAGAAAAAACGTGTGTTTTTTCTTGTGATGAGAATTCTTCGGATCTACTCTCTTAGCAACTTTCCAATGTACTACCCAGCAGTGTTATTAATAGTCATGTTCATGGTAGCCTAGAGCATCAGCTTATGACTGAAAGCTTGCACCTTGGGACCACCTCCATCCAATTCCTCTCCTTCCACCCTCTACCCTGGTAGCCACAGAGCTGATCTCTTTTTCCTACGAGTTTGGTTTGTCTGTTCACTTGTTGTTAGAATCCACCTATAAGTGAGGTCATATGGTATTTGTCTCTCTCAGTTGGACTGATCACTTAGCATAATGTCCGCAAGGTCCATCCATGCATCACAAATGGCTGGATTTTCTTCCTTTTTATGGCTGAATACTGTGTTCTAGTGTGTGTGTATGCATGCACGCCCATATGTGCATGTGTGGTGTTTTCTTTATCAGTGCATTCATCAATGCACGCTTAGGTTGTTTCCATGTCTTGTCTAGTGTAAGTAATGCTGCAGTGAACATGGGGGCGCAGATATCAAGTTAGTGTTTTTGTTTCCGTTGGATGACTACCAAGATGTGAAATTGTTGAATCACATGGCAGTTCCATTTTTAATTTTTTGAGGAACCTCCATAAAGTTTCCACAGTGGCTGCACCAGTCTGCATTCCCCTCAACAGCACCCAAGGGCTCCCTTTCCTCCTCATCATCACCAGTACTTGTCATTTTCTGTCCTTTTAATGATGGTCATCCGGGCAGGTGTGATGCCATATCTCACTGTGGTTTTGACCTGCATTTCCCCAGTGATTAGTGATGTACAGCACCTTTTCATGTACCTCTTGGCTGTTCACATATCTTCTATAGAAAAATGTCTATTCAGGTCTTTGCCCATTTTTAAATTGGATTCTTTGGGTTTTGTGAGGGTAAGTTAACCCTTCACCACACAGACGGTGGAGTTTATGAGACAGGCAGACAGGTTCCTCCCAGAGCAGGTGGAGATTTCAATTCATATGAACTATTATTTGGAGTGAAATGGTACCTGCTCCTTTTGTGAGGAAAGGTTCCAGTTAAAACAGGGGTGAACTTGGGAGTACAGGCTCACTGGAGGAGAGTCTGGGGTGCAGAGCACACCTCTCTAAGCTGGGAGCACCGAGGAGCATACATATGAGGGGCCGTGGAAACCTGTCCCCATGTTCAGCAGTGGTTTCTGTGAGCATCTGACTTCATGGGGGGTGGGGGGACAGACAGGCTTGTGGCTCGGGGGCAAACATGTGGGCCAGGAAAGGAATAGAGCTTCCTTTTCGGCTCTTCAATGGTTGGGTGAGGCCAGGGAGAAAAGAATTAACTTTCCAGAGCATCAAGGAGTGAACAGAGGTCCCCTCAAAGGGAAGCAGAAAACAGACTGTCTCCTGTGACATGGCCCCATGCATGTGGCTGCCTGGGCAGAACTAGCGGGGAGGAGCCTTCAGGTCAGGGACCGACTCAGCATGCAGGAGTCAGGGGCTCCGCTGGGTGCCAGCTGCGTGAGCCCCACTCCCTCGTCCCTTGGCCCTCCACGTGAACTGACCGTAAGCACTGGCCCCTGTGTGGCCTCAGAGCTTGCCTTTCAGGCCCTGAACCAAACCAGCTAGAAGCACTGTGCTTTAGAGTTTAGCAGACAGGGCACTTGCCAACCATGTGATCATCGACTCTCTGGGTCCCAGTTTCCTCACCTGGAAAATGGGAGCAGTGTGGCTCCTCCTCACGGGGCTCCTATGAGGGGCAAGGGAGAGTCCGTGGAATGTGCTGACTCACGGCACTCCACACAGGGTGTGACTAGATGCTGTCACAGCACACGGTGGCTTCTCTGCACTGTCACTGTGCCACCTCAGGTGCCACTCAGTTCCTCTGAAGCTGTGCCTGCTTCACGAGGCTCTTCTAGGGAATAAAAAAGTTAACGCTGTTAAAGGAATCAGAAGGGTGCCTGGCACACAGCAAGTGCTCTGCAGGTGAGAGCGTCACCATCGTCATCATCTTCCTCATCCTCCTCCTCCTCATCATCATCAATCCTATGTTCGGTTGGTGGAGTGACTATGGTACCGAATGTCTTAGGCAAACCCGAGTCTGGACGGGACCCGTGGAAGTTTTGCTGATGGACACTTCCCCATGTATGACCCTACTGAATGTGTCCCCTTTTTCAGGCCCTGTCCTTGTTCCAGGGAGTCACCTTTCATTGCTACACTGCAGCCCTCATACTTCTGTGTCTGTATTCGCTGCGGGAAACAGAGACTGCTGTGGGCACCTAAGGCAGAAAGCATTTAATGCAGGAGAGGAGGTGCTTGTAACATGCTGGGAGGGGTGAGGAGCAGGCTCCAGGCTGGGCTCACGACTGAGAAAGTGGCCCATAGGAAGGACCACTACCCTAGCAGCTGCCACCGCTGGGCTGAAGTCAGGAACACAGCCCTGAGGCTGCAATCCAGGGACCCCAGAGTGGCTCCCCAGCTGCCTCTTAACGCCCAGGAAACTGCTGGGAGTAAACCACCCCCACCCAACCAAGGGAGCCAGAAGATGGTGTCTGCCTCCCACCTTCCACAGGTCCCTGGAGAGCAATTCAGAGCCAAACTTTAACTGGGGGGGGGGGGGGGGGGGGGCGGCACGTGGGGGGGCAATGAATTGTAAGCATTCACGGGGAAAGGTGTGGAGGCTGAGCAGAGCAGCCCAGCCTCCGTGGCCCCTGGCTGATGATTCTTGTCCCCCCACTGCCTCCCCCAGCCCTGTGAATTTTCCTCCCTCTGTCAGCTGAGCAGGACAACACACAGAAGAGCCCAGAGTCCTCCAACAGAGCGAGGAGGTGGGCTCCAGCCAGCAGCAAGGGGCCAGCACAGGGAAGGCCCCGGAAGACATCAGTGGGCCTGGGAGGGGAAGCGGCTAGGACGCTGCAGGCCCATCCACGTGGATGGGGTGGGACTCGGGGGTGGGAGGGGGGACTGTGGGTCTGGGGTGCTGGATTGCAGGAGAGTGTGGATGTGTGTGTCGTGGAGCCCATGGGACCCGGTAGTTCTGAGTCTCAGCCCTGCCACTTACTCTGGGTGACCTGGGAAAAGCTGCCCTGTCCAGACTTCTCTCTCAGCTGGACTAATTAATAACGGGTGTGGGGAGATTGTATGTGGTAATAAATAGGAAGTGTTTGGTGTGGTGGCTGGCACGTAGAAAGCCTGTAACAAATGACAGCTGTCATCATCATCATCATCATCATCATCATTGTCATCAGCTCTTGGAGCTGGCTGACTGTGGGGATGAGGAGGGTGACCAGTTGCGGGGACGCCAGGGCTGTGGTAGGGGCTGCTGCGTGAGGCGATGGCAGTTCAGGGGGGCAGGGGATGGGCTGGGGGGACCAGGAGCCGAGCTGCCTGTCTCAGGTCTGCAGCTCTGAACACAGAGGGGGTTTGGGTTGTAGTCACAGAGGGTGAGGAACCCAAGAGGATGTGGGCAAAGGGGGACAAGAAATGCCCACAGCACTGCAGCGACGCTGGACTCGGGGAAGGAGGGAGAGGGGGCCGCGCCAAGGAGCCTGAGAGGGAGCCCAGGCCTGAGCCGGTGTGGAGAGACGCGGGGCATGGGGAGGCACGGGTGGTCAGCTGTGGCCGTGTTCCCCCGGGTCCGGAGAGGGACGGGCAGACATGCTTCTGCTGGTGACCCCCCTGAGGTGGCTTCTGGAGCGCAGTCAGGGCAGAACCACAGGTGACGGGGGCCGGGAGCTGCAGTGTGGATGGTGTACGTGGGTCTGAGCAGTGGTGCTGGCTGCAAGGGGCGGGCAATTATGCATGATAAACAGTTACTTGTTTTTATTGATTTTTATAGAGAGAGAAAAGCATCAATTTGCTTTTCCACTTATTTATGCGTCCTTGGTTGCTTCTTGTATGTGCCCTGAGCAGGGAGACACTTACACCGCAGGAGCTGCCTGGCCAGGGCTCAGCAGTTAGTGAGCACAGACTTCTCCGGCTCAGGAAGGGTGGCACGCCTTCCGCGTGCTCACATCCAGCCCAGAGCCGAGGCCTTTGCCTTCGAACGCCCGAGACCCTGCTCAAAGTTCGGAGATTTGCATGTGTGTATGTTACCTATATAATACACACGTATGTGTATGCCATGTACACAAACATTGTACTATGTGTAAAACTAAATACTTGTACGTTACATACTATACACATATTAAATATGTATTTACATTTTCAATCTACATAATTTTTAAAAATCTTTTATTCTGGGACATTTCAAACTCATACAAAAGTAGCTCCTCGTTATCCCTCGCGAGCGTCACCAGTGAGTCCCACGTGGCCTATCTGATTGGTCTCTGCCTACCTGATCGCTGTCCCCACCGCCACTGCCTGTCCCCTGTCCTTTCCCACCTGGTTTCTCAGGGGCCTCCTAACCAGTCGTCCTGCTCTTGCCTTTGTTCCCACTTTCTGTTCCTTACACAGCAGACCGCAGGCAGCGGGCCGGCTTCCTCGCCCACACGGCTTTGGCACTTGCTGTCCTCTGTCCTGGCTCTTTTTCGTACACCACACCAAATGCCTTGCCCTCTTCCACACTTCTTCCAGGTCTGCGCTCTGGATTCTCTCCAGGGAGGGCTGCTCTGCGCTCCCCTCCCAGCACGGCAGCCCCTGCCTGCCTCATCATCCATGTAGCGCCCATAGCCCCCTGCCTGCTCGGGTTCTCCTGCGGGCGGATCCTGCGTCCCCACTAGAAGCAACCTTGTTTATTCACTGTGGATCCCAGTGCCTAGGACAGCATCCAGCAGCTGGTAAAGGCCACGGTAGACACCTGCTGAAGGGGTGGGTGGACCTCCATCCCACAGCGGGGCAGCTGGGTAAGAAGGGAAGTCAGGAGCACTTCAGGGACCCTGAGTCCTTCCCCCAAGTCCCTGGAGAAGGTAGGGGGATGGGATCCTGTGCACAGATGAGGGGGAACCCCTCCACGTGGATGAAGGGGCCAAGGGGAGGGTGGAGCCAGGGCAGGCAGGGCCTTGGAGCCCGGCTTCGCTGAGTGGATGGTGAAGTAGTTCCACAGGCCCTGGCTTCTCTTTCCTTTGAGAAGCAGGTGGAAGACCCTCCTGCTGAGAGAGGGAAGCCAGCTGAGGAGTCTGCAGGCCTGTCCCTCTGTCCCAGGGCATCGCTGTCACTTCAGCTCCCCTTCCTGTCTCACCCCCAGTCTCCCTGCCCCTGCCTGGTGGGTCCGGGCTGGGTGAAGACCCCTAAGAATGGAGCGCCTTTCTCCCTCTTTGGCAACACAGGACCCAGCCTGGGGGAGAAGGGTTGCCTGGCTTCCTGCCTCCTGGCCCTGCAGGCGCGTGGCCCACCCAGGGAGTGCCACAGGCCCCTTCTGCGCCACAGTTGTGATCCACTCCCGGTGACATCAATTTCACGTCCTTTTTGTTTTTAATTAATTTTGTTTTGTCCACCGATGGGAAATTAATACATGCTCCTTGTAGAAAATGTGGGAAAACAGACATAAGAAGAGAAGATACAGGAACAATCGCTTTTCTAAAGTGGTATCTCGTGGCTCCGTGGCCAGAGCTCAGGCTCAGCAGGGGCCACGGACCCGCTGGCTGGTGTGGTCAGCAGGCTGCAGGCGCTGGTCTGCTCAGGACGGCCCTGTGGGTTTCAGGAAGAGCCTTGGGGCCATAGGCTTGTCAGCGGAGCTGATGAGAGTGGCTGTTTAATTCTGGCATCTGCGTCACAGTGACGACAGGGCAGGACGGCCAGGGCAGGGCACTGGGCTGGGGGTGGTTCTGAACGACGCTTTGAGAGAGTCACTTTCCACAAGAGAAGGCACTGTGGAGGGAAGGGGGAGCACAACAGAAAGTGAGGCCCTGAGCAGAAACCGCTTCTGGGATCTCACCGGCGTCGTCATGGGGCCCTCCGGGCTGCCGGGAAATCAGTTGATCTGGGAAAGTTCGCTGCAAACCCTTTGCTCTGCAGCTTCTGGGTGGAGCCGAGAAATGAACGAAGATAATGAGACTGTATGACTTTTCTTTTTCAGAGTAGGAGTGGGCTGCATGTGGGGGAGGGTGACCATGCATACAGCCACTAGTTCTGACAGGACTCAGCTCTCTAGCAAAGCTAGTTAACCAGCCAGCCTGTCCCAGGTCAGACCCCTCACCCCAGCCCTAGGGCAGTCAGCCTGCCTGGTCCCCCTTAGACTGCAGTCTGCTGAAGGGAGGAACAATTTTTGACCTTGCTAAAACTGACCTGCCCAATGAAGATCATAAGCAAAAGGCACTTTCCTGTTTCATCATCATGAAAAAGTGATAAGCTGTTGGATTCGATAAACCCCAGCCTCCGAGCGGCAGGGTCACTGAGGAGTAGGAGGCTGCCCTTGCCCTGCCAGGGCCTGAGAGTTCAAGGGCCAGCTCCAGAGAAGCCCTGAGCTGACTCGAGCATTTCTGGGTCTCAGCCCACGGCACACGGAGGTGTTTGGGGCCCACTTCACCGGAAACTCACATGTGTCTCACTTCTCACTGGAGCCCCAGCCCTTCTTCCAGTGAAACCTCCCAGGCCTGGGGTTCCCGGGGTGCCAGGGGGCTCCCCGCCCTGGGCCCCGCAATCAGCATCTCCCTCCTACTCACCCAGTGCTCTGTCTCTTCCTGACCCCCCTTTTCTCCGGGCCCGCCCTTGCCTGGTGCATGAGAGGAGCCAGAGGACATGGGGAGAGGAAACCCAATGAAGACCCTGGGGCCCAGTGCCCAGGTGCTGACGCTCCCAGCCACAGCGGCTGACTTGGACCTTTCTGTTTTCTCTCTTTCCTTTTTTTCTTTCTCACTTCTGGCTGAGCCTACCTCCGTTGCCACCAGAGCTGGCTTGGTTCTGTGGCTCTGTGAGGCATCTGTCATCCCTGGAAGGTCCCGAGCCTTCTCTGACTCAGCACGCCGCTGGTGACCAAAGGTCCCCTGTTGGGGGACAGGCTCAGAGGTGCTGGCAGGGAGCTGTGGGTGGCTGAGCCTGTGGCACGCTGTGGACCCCTAGTGGTGGGACCCTGCGCACCCAGCCCCAGGGCCCTCGGGCTGCAGGGCGTGAAATCCAGCCTTGGAAACCCTTAGGGACCCTCCCCTAGGCCATTCTCAGTTCCGGTCTATGTTCTTGGAGATTCACAGAGAATTTCCCCAGGAGACTTTCCATTTTCCTTCTGGACAGAGAGGCCAGTGCCTTGGTTGGGCAGAGATCACATGAGTCAAAAGTGATGCTACCAGCAGGTGGATTACTAAGTTTTGTACTAAAAAAGTCAGTCTTCCTAAGTGTCCTTCTGGCTTTACAATCCTCGAATCTCTCATTGGAGAGGGATAGCAGAGATCCTGCCTCCTATCCCTCTCCCTGACTTTGGAACCTGCCCATCCTCCCCTGGTGGAGCTCCCTCCCCAGACCCTCCACTGTCAAAGATGTCCTTGAGTGCATGCAGTGTCCCGGTCGTTGCCCACCCAGGTGGCAGGTGCAGTGCAGGCCACAGGCAGTCCCCAGCAAGTGTGGGGCTGACCAGGTCTAGGACCCCTGGGGACCGCAGAGCCCAGCCCAGTCCCTGCTCTGGACAGCCTGTGGGACACTTAGCTCCCGTGGCCCTCCCCAGGTCTTCCCTCTCTAGGAAGCAACCTAGCGTCCTGCTCCATCAGTATGGCTTCTTCCTGCACTCTGCCTGGGTGCAAGTGAGGGAGGCGTCCCCTCCACCACCCCTGTTGTGGTCATCTGTGCCCTGGACAGGTCCTGCTATGGCCTCTGCGGCCTGCAGCAGCTGTCGCTGACTTCTGAGCATCACCGTAGCTGTTTCCATGGGGCTCTGGGCTCCCCATCGAGGGCACCTGCCTGCCACTCAGCATTTAAGACCGGTCTCCAATGACTCTCCACCCACTATAAAGGCACCCCCTCCTCCTGGGACAGCCCCTCTGCTCTGGGCAGCTCCCCAAGACTCACAATGGAAACCACTGAAGATAGACATGGCCGTCAGCTGGGGCTGCTGCTCCTGGCACCTGCGCCACAGCGCCTGCTCAGGGGAGCCCTGACCGGGGCCCCGTGACCCTGGCTCTCCACTTTAGTCGCTCCACAGTCTGGGGGCCACAAGTCAACTGGTGTGCCTTCTTTCACAGAGGTGGTGAGTGTGAGCTCTCTAATGATGAGATGTTTAGAAATTGAACGGACTGTCTCTAGAATGTAGGTAGTGAACTCCCCATTAGGGGAGGTGACCAAACAGGTTGATGAAAGTATTATAAAAATCATCCATTCAGGCCAGATGGCACTTGGACAGAGGGAGGCAGGGTTGTTAAGTGTTAAGTGGAGTTGGAGTGAGTCTAGGGTTCAGATCCTGGTTTTGCTCCTCATGTGACCTTGGGCAAGCCACCTTCTCTTCTCTGAGCATCAGAGATAATGCGGGAGACACAGGTGGGTGTGTGTAGTACCAGACACAGACTGGCCACTCACCAAGACCTGTGATCATGAGATGACTTCTGAGGTCTCTGTCTGCTCCAGATGCCCTGCTTGAACCCTGACATCTGGCCCAAGCTTCCCCCACTCCCTGCGTAGGGGGGTGGGGGAACTTCCCTGGTCTCTGCGGTGGTAGGTGGGGGGACTTCCTCCAGGCTGGGACCTCCCTCCACCAGGGGCTGCTCCCTGTCTTTCTGCCCAGGTCTTGTCCCTGGCTCTCCCTCCACTTCCTCTTAGACCCCCTCTTCCACTTGCTTGCCTCCAGAGGAGCCCCACAGAGTCCTAGGAACCCAGGCCCATGCTCCCAAAGGTCAACATAAAAGGCAAAAACCACAAGGTCTCTTGTCACTTTCTTTATTCTGGCTGCCAGTTAGACAAAGTCAATGAAAAAATATATCCAATGACCCCCAGTCCACACATACCATATGCAGTGTTCTCGGTTGCTCTTGTATATATTATTAACCCTGATAACATATTTTAATACTTAACTTTAAATACAAGGAAAAACAATAAATTACTGCTTGTCTGAGGGCCAAAGGCTGGTTGGCAGACAGGAGCCTCAGCCCAGGGCCCAGTGAGGTAGCAGAGTCTGCACACGGTCCATGTTCCCGGGGGGTCCTCACGCCCCTGCTGTAGTGCTGGAGCCTCGCGTGCCCATGCCTGCAGCCCCAAGTTCTGCAGCATCAGTCCCTCCCTCTCCCCGGCACAGACAGACACACTTGTTTAAATAACACACAATAATAAATAAGGCCAAGAAGAATAGACCTGAGCTGTGCTCACACGCCCTGTCCCAGCACTCGCTGCAAAAGGGTGGCACCCACTATAACGCTCCAGTTGGTTCTAAGGAAGAGGAGGTCACGTGGGGCTTGGATCCCCAGCCTGGGCACCAAGGCTGGGCTGCAGGCAGACAGCACAGGCTGAGGTCTAAGCTAAGGAAGTATTACCCTGTCCCCTCCCCTCCCCCCATCTTCCCAAGAAACTTCTGACACCTGAAAGGAGAATGAATCTGCAACTGAAATGGTCAGGGTCAGCCTCTGCCAACAGTGATGCTGGCATTCCGTGCTAGATGCCTTTAGTGGTGCTTTCTCTGGCGCACAGTTTTCCTCAAGTATTGGAGCAGGTCTTTGGCAAACTGGATCACTTCAACTTTGGTGTCTCGGATGGGCAGGTTGGGACCCTGCTGTAGTGGCAGAGAGACCAATGCATTAGTGGGAAGATACCAGAGCCAGGAAAACCAGCCTCAGTCGGGCAGCTTTCCAGGGTCAGATCCTCAGAGAAGACCCCATGAGGTGGGTACTGTCATTGCTCTCATTTTACAGAGGTGGGCTGGAAGAGGAGCCCTCATGCCCAAGTCCCGGAAACCCCCGAGCATGTGTCCCTGCTACCACAGTGGACCCCCCACCCCCTGGTGGACACATGCTTCAGATGCTTAGCCAGGTTCCCTGGAGCTCTGGGGGTAGGGGGTAGGGGAGGCACCCAGGGCTGGCAGGAGGGTGGGGGCAGGGCTGGGGCCTTACCCTGATGGAGGGCTTGTGAGGGCAGAGTGCCCGCAGCATCCTCTGGGTCTTCTGGATGGCGCGGCAATCAGAGACGTTCATCAGTGACTCCAGGGCGGCACAGTACTGCAGGGAGGAGGAGATGGAGGTCAGGCCCTGCGGGGTGCCCCCAGCCTCTGGCTGTGATGACACCTTCAGTGAATTTACAGGAGGAGGGGGACTGAGTGGTAGGAGGGGAGAGAGTAGCTCTTGAAGCTTGCTCAGGACGCCCCCCACCCTGTGAGAGAGACTCAGAGGAGACAAGCCCAAGCCTCAGGGTCCCAGTGTGCAAGGGATCCTTACCGAACCAGTTGTCAAGTTGACGTGCCACACCATGCTGTCATTGCAGAGGGGGGCCTGGGGAGCAAAAGGACAGTGAGCTGAGAACTGCTGGGGTCCCAGGCCTGGTCTCCATGGGGTCAGGCCCCACAAGCACCCCCATGTTGCACTGAGGCAGGCCTGGCCCCCTTAGCATTCCTGAGCCCCATTTCCTTCTTTGCACAATCAGGGAGACCCATTCTCTGGGGGTCTCTGAGCTGAGAGGGAAAAACTGAACGATACAACCGCTAAGGGATGAGCCTTCTGCAACGCTCACTATAGCCTGGGCAGGAGGACAAAAGACACCAGGCCAGTCAGTAGGGAGCCCATCGGTGAGGGAGTGGGCATGTGGATACAAACACCCTGCCTTCTGAACTGGGGGACACCGCAGTTGGTGTTGGCCAGGCCTGGTTTGAATCTGGTTTTGTGAATTTACTGGCTCAGCCAGTAAAACGGGGTCCTATGCTTGCCTCTCGAGGTGGTTGGCAGCAGTGAAATGAGATGGCAGCACCCAGTCCCAGGCCTGGCACATAATCAGGAGCTGACCCCACTCATGGACGCTTCCATAAGAACGGGCTTCACTAAGGTGCTATGGATAGTGGCCTGTGACTGCGTTCAAGTCTCACTGGCAAATGCCAAATGGTTGCAAGCGCAAGTGGCCCTTTGCTTTTCTCTGTTCAGGAATGGCTGAGTAGGCACTTGCGGGGGTTCTGCCAAACCCCTTCACCCCAGTCTGGCTCCTCTCTCTCCCTCACGATCCACCTCTGGCTCATGGGGCTTCTCCCTGACCCACGGGCCTCTTAGCACCGGGCCCAGACCCTGACCAGTACACTTACCGAGCATCAACCACCAGCACCCTCAGAGCAGGGACCCTAGCCAAAGGGTACTCACCTGGGTGATGTTGACCAGCTCCTCAATGAGCTCCTTGAGGGCCGTGAAGGAGGGCACAGGGCCTGGGGAGGCAAGACCTCCAAAGCATGTGAGAGCAATGACCAAGGTCAACCAGAGCGCCATGGAGCCAGAGCCAACAGGAGGAGCCAGGAGCAGACACGTAGGCTGGCCTAGGCTGAGCGCTTGTGGCCTTGGTCTTTTGTGAGCTTTTATAGGCCCAAGTGATGACGCTTCACACCCTGGTCTCTGCTTTGTCAGGCACTATCTAGAAACCACATCTTTACTCATCTTGATTTTACTTTGTGGAAAATCCAGCATCGCATAAAGGAAAGCGTTTGATTTCTTGCGGACTTAATATCGAAGGGGTCTGGGCAGTTTCCAAGATCTGGAGGGGCTTCCTCCAGGGGCAGGTGAGAGGCCTAAGGGGGGCCTGGCCTCAGCCATGCAGCTGGAGCTGCCGCGATCCTGCCTGGCAGCCTCCCTGAGGGCCTGCCCACCTGTTGTCCCCAGACCTGTTGGGGTCATCATATATGCTGGGCAGACAGTGCTGTGACCCCAGTCCACCAGATTTCGGAAATTGGGGGTTTTATTTTTTCAATGACCTGGTCTCTTGCATCATCAAAGGAATACTGGCTTTGAATACTAGGTACAAACTGAAAAAGGAACAGAGTGAAGTTCACTTCTCTTGGCCAACCTGGCTCCCCACCGGCCTCCTGTGGGAAGGGCTATAGAAGTTCAGATTCCCAGGTCTCCACTGAAAGATCCAGACAGATTCAGGGATCCTCCTGGGACCTTTCCTTTCCTTTCTTTTTTTTTTTTAAATCCTCACCCAAGGACATGTTCATTGATTTTTTAAGATTGTATTTATTTATTTTTAGAGAGAAGGGAAGGGAGGGAGAAAGAGAGGGAGAGAAACATCAATGTGCAAAAGATAATCAATCAGTTGCCTCTTGCATGCCACCAGCTGGGGACCTAGCCTGCAACCCAGGCATGCACTCTGACTGGGAATCAAACCAGCAAACTTGCAGATCATAGGCCAGCACTCAATCCACTGAGCCACACCAGCCAGGGTGATCGGTTAATTGATTTTAGATAGAGAGGGAGAGAGAGGGAAAGGGAGAGAAACATTGATTGGTTGCCTCCTCTGTGTGGCCCAAATGGGGATTGAACCCACAACCTTTTGTTGTACAGGAGGATGCTCCAACCAACTGAGCCACCCGACCAGGGCAGGGACATTTCCTATTTAATGTTGCTTTGATGATAGGTTGGATCACAGGCCACCTGGACACTGGGAACCCCACCCCCCAGGCCTTCAGGGTGGGCCTATCCTGCTGGGAAGCCCTTATTGTGCCAGGTCAGTGGAAGGTAGATGCAGTGCCACTGAGATCTGGGCATCCACCTTTGCCCACCAGTCTCTGTGGACCCAACCTCATGCTCTCTGGTGGCCTCAAGTCTCCCTTCTGCAGAATGAAGCCCACTCCTGGGCTCCCTGGGTGCAGCCCATCCCCTGCAGGGACTCTGGCATGTAGCCATTTCCTGCTCTTCCCTCCTTTCTCTAAAGTCCTTCAGAAACCCTCACAGGCAGCTGCCTTTGCTTATTGGGTGCTGATGTCAAGCTCGCTCTCCCTCACCCACTTCCTCCCTCCCCTAAGCCACTGCCTGCCCCTGCAGGCCCCCTCTCTGCTTGATCAGGCCTCCTCTGTCATCCCCTCAGTGGGGATCAACCTCCTCAAAAGGGCCTGCCAGGGATGCTGGAGCTGTCCCTCCTGCTCAGAAACCTCCCAGCCTTGGCCCTCTCCTCCCACTGGTAACACTATCCCACCTTCCGGTCAAACCCTAAGCTTCCCACCCAATTGCAGGCCTTGACTGCAGAAGCTAGCACCTGCCTCTTGTGCCCCTCGCTCCCCACCCCTCACCCCCACCGCCCAGTGCCTGGAGTGCTGTTTCCTGGCTGTGTGACCCCTCTATGGGCCTCAGTTTCTTCATCTGTAGAATAGGGTCACAGATATCTTTGCCTGGGTCTCAGATGGGGGTGTTGGGGGGAACCACCGTGAGCTGCCAATTCCCGCAGCCCTGTGCCAGGATGAGTCAACACCTCCCTGATCCTCAGGAGCAGCGAAACCCAGGCGGGGTGGGTGGGCAGGGGCGCCCGCGCGCGTGGGAGAACATGCGCTGGCCCAGCGGCGGCAGCGATGCCCCGCGGAGATAGAGGCGCGTCCTTATGTAATGAGCGATGGGCCCGATAAGCAGGCTCGGAGCGGAGGCCGGCTCCCCTCCGTGGCCCCAGATGGTGGCCGATGCTCCAGGGAGGGGCGAGGCTGCAGGGCACCGGCCCCCACTGCTGGTGCACAGAGGTCGAAGGCGGAGCGAGGGGCTGGCGAAGGTGTGCGGGATGGGTCCCGCGCCAGGCAGGACAGGGCCAGGCGAGGGGGTGGCGCGCAAGTCCCGCCGGCAGGCACCCAGGCGGGCATCCGCTGGGGCCGAGGCCCCTGTGAAATGAGGGTAAGGGAACGCGGCTGCGTTGCCCGCCCCTCCTCCTCTCCTGCCACCGTGGGTGTGGAAGCTGCGCCATCAGAGGTGGCTGGGAGACCCTCTGGCCCTCAGCCCTCCTGGGGACAGGCTCTGCTTCCTATGTCAACTGGCGCGTTTATGTTGCTATTTCTCGATTTTCTGCGGGGCTCCATTCACACCCTATAATTGTAATCAACACAAACTTCAGAAGGGCTGCTGCAGACGCTTGACACCCCTGGCTCGAAATTCTTCTGCAGCCCTCGGCTGGGCCGCTGAGTCCCTGTCTGACAAGCGCAGCCACCGCACTCAGCACGCAGGAGCACACCACGAGGGATCTGAGGGACTGCTGAAGCGGGACCGCCCTCCCCCGGCTCCCTCCACCCCCGCCAGCCCCTGTGCAAGGTTTCTGAAAACTTCCTTTTCCAACTTTCTCCAACTTTGGGTCTCAATTAGAAAGAAAATATGCCTAGTCAGGAGGAGTTATTTGAATAATTTAAAATACTTAATTCATTAGATTTGAATTTTTATGGAAATTATGCGTGCACGCAAATTTTAAAAATGAATAATTCAAGAAGGTTAATGATAAATAACAGCAGTTTTGAGAATCAGCTCTCCATTGTTCTCTTGCATTTCTGTACGTCTTGTGAGTTAGGCACTGGCTATCCTACTTGGTTCCCTTCTATCTTTTTAAAGAAGTTCGCACAGCCAATGGCCCTTGGAAAAGATGGCATCTTCCTCTGAATCAGCAAAGGGCAGGCAAAGGTACCCACCATTATTAAACATCCAGGTGCCCTAAACTCTGACTTCCTCGCATGCTCACTGTACCTACAGCTTCCCTCTGGCTCTCTTGGCACCATTCTGTGAGAATTGGGGTTCAGGGAACAAAATAAAAAAGTGCTAATACTCTAATACTACTGCTGTGCAACCCTGGCTGGTTTGGCTCAGTGGATTGAGCGTCGGCCTGCGAGCTAAGTGTCGCTGGTTCGATCTTCCAGTCAGGGCACATCAGAGAAGGAAAACTCTGACTCCAAAAAACCTCCGCTGCCTTGCGGCATACCTCTTCAGGGGAAAGGCTAAGGGAGTAAACCCCGACAGAAAATCCGGAGCCGGAGTCCCTAAGGCGGTTTGACGTTGTAGTCAATACCGGCAACTCCTGCGGCGCACCTGAAGCCAAGCTGTATTGACTCCGTCTTTCCCTTGGATCCTTCAGCTGCGAAGAGAGGAGGGGTCTGCTGCATGGGCAACAGCAGACCCTCCATATCACCCTGCCCAGGCTTTGTAGCTTCAGCTCTTAAGAAGCTACACCATCGTCTCTCGAGACGGACGGCTGCCGACTCGACTCGACTGCTGTGCAAAAGAAACTGGTTCTTTGCCTCTGATCCCGGAGTTTTGCGTCTTTTGACAGCATTCATGAAACTGACAAACTGATCGGTTAGCATGTGAGTGGGCTAAAATCTCAGACTTTTCAGCTGTTGACAAACAGCACTCCTTCCCTCCACCCCACCCCAACACACACTCTTAGCTTCTTCTCCAGTAAAACCACTGTCTTTCCCTGACCGATGTGGCTCAGTGAGCTGGGTGCCCTCCCACAAACCAAAAGGTCAGAGGTTCAATTCCCAGTCAGGGCACATGCGTGGGAGAGATGTTTCTCTCATACATGCATGTTTCTCTCCCCCTCTCCCTCCCTTCCCCTCTCTAAAAATAAGTAAAATCTTTAAAAAATAATTTTAAAAAGGAAAACCACCATTTTAATAGTTTCTTTTGGTATTTACCCCTCCATGTTTCCAAATTCTTGTAGCCATTACCTGTGGTCTAGCTGACTAGTGACTTCTTCCACTTGCATTCTGCCTGTTTCCACCCCACCAATATACATCATTCATAGTTTGGGTCAGTCAAAAGCCTTGTTACCATTCACACAATTACACTAATATATTTACGGATGAAACATGGTCAGTTATGGCTATCATCTCAGTGACTTACTCCTAAATTTTTGGCCACCCATGTAAATCTCATCTCAAGAGATTTGGGTAAATCAGTTCTTCTTACAATTTCATCTTCCTAAAAAAGTCTTCCTCAGAGCTTGCCAACCTGCTCTGACATGGACAACTGCCCTCTGACCTGTCTGCGCAGCTGTGACCCTGAAGTCTCCTGTCACCACCACCATGGAATTCCCTTCCCCTCTTTCCGATGTGACTATCGGATGCACCCCAGGTCTTCCTCTTTCTTGGGAGGACACATCCCAATAAACACAGAATTTCAGGCAGGAACTAATTTTCTTTCAGAATCTTGAATGTCTGTGTTACCGTCTCCTGTGTTCCAATATTGCTTTTCAGAAGTCCAAAAGCTTTTTTGAATCCAGACCTTTTCAAACTCTCTCTCTAGAAATCTGTAGGGAATCTGCCCAGCTCCATGCTCCAAATTGTTCAATGATGTCCAATGTACCTTGGTGTGGTTCCGTTTTCATCCACACAGTGGGCCCTTTCAAACTGAAAACATGTTTCTAAGTTCTGGGAAATTGTCTTCCTTTACAAAAATAAAACTTTCTGATATTATTTATTCATTTTTGTGAAGTCATTATTTTTTAAGATAATTTTGTTTTTAGAATAGTTTTAGTCATAGCAAAGTGGAGGAACAGTTCCAGAGGCCCCACGTGCCCCCTGCCCACACACACGTGCACAGCCTCCCCATCATCAGCACCCCCAGCAGAGGGTACGTGCATTGCAGCTGATGAACCTGTATTGCCACCATCACCATCCACAGTTCATATCAGGGTTCATCCTGGTGTTGTGCATTCTGTGGGTTTGGATGAATGCATCACGACATGTATCCACCATGATGGTGTCATACAGAGCAGTGTCACTGCCCTGAAAATCCTCTGTGCTCCACCTAGTCACCCCTTCCTCCCTCCTAACCCCAAACCATGATCTTTTTTACTGAAGTCTCCATAATTTTGCCTTTTTAAGAATGTCATATAGCTGGACTCATACACTATTTAGTCTTTTATATACTTTCAGGCTTCTTTTATATACTTAGTAATATGCATTCAAGTTTCTTCCATGTCTCTTCATGGCTTGGTAGCTCATTTATTTTTCAGTACTGAATAATATTCCATTGTCTGCATGTATCACAGTTTATTCATTCACCAACTGAAGAACATCTTGGTTGCTTTCAACCATTGACAATGGTGAATAAAGCTTCTATAAACATCTGTGTGCAGGCTTTGTGTGGATGTGTTTTCAGTTCATTTGCATAAACACCAAGGAGCATAATTGCTGAATCATATCGTAAGAGTATGTTTACTTTTTAAAAAACTGTTAAACTGTCTTCCAAAGTGGCTATACCATTTTGCGTCCCCACCAGCAATGAATGAGACTTCCTGTTGCTCCACATCCTCACCAGCATTAGTGTTGTCAGTGTTTTGGATTTTGGCCATGCTAATAGGTATCTCACCATTTCCCTGATGACATATATGATGTGAGGCATCTTTTCATGTGCTTACTTGCCATCTGTATATCTCTTTTGGTGAGATGTCTGTTAAGGTCTTTGGCCATTTTAAAATTTGGGTTGCTATATATTGGATAACAGTCCTTTATCTTTTGCAAGTATTTTCTTCCAATCTGTGACTTGTCTTTAGTCTCTTGTCAGTGTCTTTTGAAAAGCAGAAATTTTTAAATTTTAATGAAGTCCAGCTTATCAATTATATCTTTCATAGTCTGTGGCCCTGGGGTTGCATGTAAAAAGTCATCACTAAGTCCAAAGTCATCTACCTTTTCTCCTATATTATAGAAGTTTATACCTTTAAGTTTTACATTTAAGTCTGTTCTCCATTTAGTTACTTTTTGTGAAGGGTGTAGTCTGTGTCCAGATTTATTTTTTCACATGTTGAGGTACAGTTGTTCCAGCACCATTTGTTGAAAAGATTATCTTTGCTCCATTGTATTGCCTTTGCTCCTCTGTCAAAGATCAGGTGACTGTATTTAGGGGGGTCTATTTATGAGCTCTCTATTCTGTTCTACTGATCAACTAGTCTACTCTATTGCCATTGCCATGTTATTCTGATTATAACTTTTTAGTAGGTCTTGAAGTTAGGTAGTGTTAGATCTTCAACTTTGTTCTCCTTCAATATTGTGTTGGCTATTGTTTTGCCTCTCCATATAAACTTTAGAATCAGTTTGTCAATATATACAAAATAACTTACTGAAATTTCAATTGGAATTGCATTGAATCTATAGATTGAGTTGGGAAGAACTTACATCTTGACAATATTAAGTCTTCCTATCCATGTTCAGTGGACTATTTCCCCATTTATTTAGTTCTTTGATTCCTGTCATCAGAGTTTTGTAATTTTCCTCATATAGATCTTATACATATTTTGTCAGATTGATACCTATGTATTTCACTTTGGGATGCTAATGTAAATAGTATTATGTTTTAAATTTCAGATTTTACTTGTCAATTGCTGGTATATAGGAAAGTGATCGACTTTTGTATATTAACCTTGTATCCTGTAACCCTGCTATAATAGGTTATTAATGCTAGTAGTATTTTATTCTTTCAGATTTTCTACTTAGATGACCATGTCATATGTGAGCAAAGACAGTTTTATTTTTCATTCCTAATCTTTATACCTTTTATTCCCTTATCATGTCTTAGTGCATTAGCAAGGCCTTCCAGTACAATATTGAAAAGCAGTGGTAAGAGGGCATATCCTTGCCTTGCTCCTGATCTTTGTGGGAAAGCTTTGTATTTCTACCCATGAAGTGTGATGTTGGCTATAGATTTTTTTGTAGATATTCTTTATCAAGTTCAGGGAGCTCCCCTCTATTCTTAGTTTACTGAAAGTTTTTATCATGAATGGGTGGTGGATTTTGTCAATTGATATAGTAATGTGATATCTAGTCTTTGGTTTGTTGATATGGATTATATTAATTGATTTTTGAATGTTGAAGCAGCTTTGTATATCTTGGGGAAAACCCATTTTATACTTGTTGGGTTTAATTTGCTACTATTTTGTTGAGGATTTTTGCATCTCTGTTCATAAGAGATATGGATTTACACTTTTATTTTTTTATAATGTCTTTGTTTTGATATTAGGGTAATAATGCTGGCCTCATGGAATTTGTTAGGAAGTATTCTTTCTACTTACATCTTCTGAAAGAGATTGTAAAGAACTGATAAAATTTCTTTCATGTATGTTTCATAGAATTCCCCAGTGAACCAATCTGGGCCTGGTGCTTTACATTTTTAATTATTATTAAATTTATTCAATAGATATAAACCTATTTGGATTGTTTCTTCTTGTATAAATTTTGCCCAGTTGTGTCTTTCAAATAATTGGTCCATTTCAACTAGGTTATCAAATTTGTGCGCATAGATTAGTTCATAGTATTCACAGTATTTATAGTATTTTTGATTATCCTTTTAATGTCCATGGGATCTGTAGTGATATCTCTATTTCATTTACATTATTAGTAATTTTTGTTCTCTCTCTTTTTCTTAACCTATTGACAGGCTTATTGATTTTATTGATCTTTTCAAAGAACCAGCTTTTGGTTTCTTTTATTTTCTCTGTTGATTTCCTGTTTTCAATTTCATTGACTTATGCTCTAATTCTTATTATTTATTTTCTTCTGCTACTGGCTGGTTTGGCTCAGTGGATTGAGCGTCGGCCTGCGAGCTAAGTGTCGCTGGTTCGATCTTCCAGTCAGGGCACATCAGAGAAGGAAAACTCTGACTCCAAAAAACCTCCGCTGCCTTGCGGCATACCTCTTTAGGGGAAAGGCTAAGGGAGTAAACCCCGACAGAAAATCCGGAGCCGGAGTCCCTAAGGCGGTTCGACGTTGTAGTCAACACCGGCAACTCCTGCGGCGCACCTGAAGCCAAGCTGTATTGACTCCGTCTTTCCCTTGGACCCTTCAGCTGCGAAGAGAGGGGGGGTCTGCTGCATGGGCAACAGCAGACCCTCCATATCACCCTGCCCAGGCTCTGTAGCTTCAGCTTCACTGGAGAGGACACTCCAGCGTCATCACAAGATGTCGATTCAACACGGGAGGAGACAGATACCGTGTCACTCCCGAGTCGGACTGCACAGCCATTCTCGGTGGTGCAGATAGACTCTTAAGAAGCTACACCATCGTCTCTCGAGACGGACGGCTGCCGACGACGACTTCGGATTTAATTTGCTTTTGTTTTCTAGTTTCTAAGGTACAATCTTAGATAATCTGTTTCAGGTCTCGTTTTCTAATACATGTTCAATGCTATAACTTTCCCTCTAAGCACTACTTTCACTAAATCCCACAGATTTTGACAAGTTGTGTTTTCAGTTAGTTCAAAATATTATTTAATTTATTTAAATATTTCCTCTTTGACCTATATTATTTAAAGTGTTTGTTTAATCTCAACATACTTTTGGATTTTCCTACTTTCTGTTATTGACTCCTAGTTTAATCCCATTGTCTGAGAGCAGACATTGTTTGATTTCTGTTTTTCTAAATGTATTAAGGTGTGTTTTAGGGTCCCAAATGGTGGTCTATCTTGGTGAAATTTCTATTTGAACTTGAGAAAAATGTGCATTTTGCTGCTGTTGGGTGAAATAGTCTATAGTTGTCCATTGTACCCAGTTGATTGATGGTATTGTTGAATTCAACTATGTCCTTACTCATTTCCTGCCTGCCGGATGTATCCATTTCTGATAGAGGGTGACTGAAGTCTCTAACTGTAATAATGAATTCATCTGTTTCTCTTTGCAGTTCTATCAGCATTCATGTTTAGGATTATTATGTCTTTTTGGAAAACTGACTCCTTTATCATTATATAATGCCCCCTTTTATCCTTGATAACTTTCCTTGGTCTAAAGTATGCTGTCTGAAATTAACCTATTATATTATTAATATTCACATAGTGACTCCTGCTTTCTTTTGATTAGTTTTATCATGGTACATCTTTCTCCATTCATTTACTTTTATTCTATGGGAGGTTCCTTGTCCTGTAGATTCCTTGGCGTGGATGAAAGAACTGACTCAGAAACGAATTGTCTGAGGAGAGAGAAGGGTGGGTGTCTCTCATAGGAGATTACTGATCACTCTTTTCTCAGTCAGGGTTTTTATTGAGTTTGCTACATGCAGAAATGCACGGGGTAAGCATGCAGACCTCCACCAACAAAGGGAAGCATAAATCAGCATTGGGAGATAGGTAGCAAGATTGTGAGGTACCAAGGCATATCGTAGAAGTCTAGATGTCTCCTTTTACTTAAACATTTTGTTTTCACATTCTACTGATAAGAATTTGGGGCCACACAGAGCAAGCAGGCTTCATCAGCTTCAAAGAGTACATTGCATTCCCATTCTACTTCTAAACCCCCTGGAGTGTGGGACTGGCAGCATGGTATGTTGGGCGCATTTGCCAGCCAGTTAAGGCTTACAGGCCCATATTCCTATCCTGGCTCCACACTGTGGCTACAGCCCTCTGTACCATACATATCAGTCTCCCACAATTCTACATATGTCTTTATACTTAAAGTGGGTTTATAGTTGGGTTTCATTTCTTGACTCACTGTGACAATCTATAATTAATTGGTGCATTTAGTCCGTGATGTTTGAAGTGATTGGTACAGTTAATTAATATCTACCACAGTTGTCACTGTTTTCTATTTGTTGTCCTTGTTCTTTGTTCCTATTCTTGCCTTCCACTCTTTTCCTGTGATTTTTTTTGTTTTAATTGAGCATTTTATGATTTAGTTTTTTCTCTCCTTGATTAGTATACTAGCTTTTTTTTTTTTTTTACTTTTTTTTTCAAATAACACTATATTTCATGGGTAGTATATCTCACGATAACAGAATAATCCTACTTCCTCTCTTCCATCCCTTGTTTCATTGTCATTCATTTCACTTTACATAAGCATGTATGCTTATGCACATATGTGCATATATGTATTTACATACAAACATATATAATCATATACATTGTTGTTATTACTGTTTTGAACAAATTGTTAGATGAATTAAGAAGAAAAATAAACGTTTTGATTTTACCTTCACTTATTCCTCCTCCAATCTTCTTTCTTTATGTATATCTGGGTTTTACAATTTTTTCTCTCTCTAAAGAATTTCTTATAAATTTCTTACAAGGCGAGTCTACTGGAAACAGATTCCTTCAATCTGAGTCTTTCTTTCTTTTTTTTTTTTTTTAAGATTTTGTTTACTTTTAGAGGGAGGAGAAGGGAGGGGTAAAGAGAGCAAGAGAAACATTGATGTGTGAGGTACATTGACTGGTTGCCTCTCACGCGCCCCCAACCGGGGACCTGGCTCACAACCCAGGCATGTGCCCTGACTGGGAATCGAACCAGCAACCTTTTGGTTCACTGGCTGGTGCTCAGTCCACTTAACCACACTGGCCAGGAATGTTTGTTTTTTGTCTTTTTTAAATCCTCATCTGAGGACTTTTTCTTTTTCATTGCTTTTAAAGAGAGAAGAAGGGAGAGAGAAGGAGAGGGAAAGAGAGAAACATCGATGCCAGAGAGAAACATCGATTGGTTGCTTCCCACATGCACCCAAACAGGGAATCAGACCCACATCCTAGGTATGTGCCCTGACCAGGAATCAAACCCACAACCCTCTGGTTATGGGACGATGCTCCTACCATCTGAGCCACAACAGCCAGGGCTCTCCTTTGGTTTAGAAGGATAATTTTGCAGCCACTGGCTGGTTGCTTCACTTGGGGGACTTCCCATGCCAGCTTCTCTAGGTCATTTTTGGCAGGCAGGGCAGCTTCCCTGGAAAAATTTCTCCCTGTCTCCAGCCTGGCTGCCAGCAGGTTGGCAGCCAACGGTAGGTAGAGGGCTGGGCTTGGGGGTCTCAGCATCTCTCAGTTGTTCACTTAGGACCCTGATTTCAGCAGAGCTAGGCCACCCTCAACCATGCCTAGTGTTTCTTGGTCCGATACACTCTGAAGACTTAAAAAATCCTTCCATCTTCTGCTGGATTAAGATCACTCAACTTTGAAGAGTGGAAATGGGCGTCTGTTTCCTAAACCAGGTTTCAACTTATTTTCACCACTCCCTGCCCAGAGGTGCTTGTCTTTCTGCCAGTCCTGAGCATTTGGGGGAATCTGCATGTCAGAGTAGGCCTTCACTGTGGCTGGTTCGCAATCTAGTCTTCTTGGGTCAGCCAGGCAGTCCACCTGCTGTCCATCTGCTCCCTGCCCCTCAGGATGCTGTTGCTATTGCCCCTTTTTCCCATGCTGATGGGCTGAAATCTTTTAAACATTCAGTTACTGACATTTAGTGGATTATCAGGTGGAGTTTTTATGTTCATTCCACTGTTATTACTTGGAATATATGCTTTTAGTATAGGGAATTTATGAAAGAACAAGCGAGGAGAAGCAAACACTGGTCTCATGCCCTTTTGCCCTGACACTGATAAACCTCGGAGTCCATTAACACTCCTTTTTCTATGCATATTCGTATTTTGTTACAAAAATGGGATAATACATTGTGTAGCTTTTACCTTTTTTTCACTTAAAATATATGAAGGACATTCTCCAATGTTAGTATTCTGCATTTTAAAAATTACACAAAAATGTTACTGTGTAAAGTGCAGATATGCAAAAAAAAGGAAATCCCCCAAATCCCAGCTACCAGAGATAATAATCCCTATGATATCTTACCTGTCATTCTTGTCAGGGGATGTGTATATAAGTACTGTACTCCTGAACTGAAAGTGAAATTTTACCCTTTGTAATATTCAGCCTGGTGTAAAGATGTATTTTATTTTATTTTATTTTTTAAGTATATTTTATTGATTATGTTGTTACAGTGGTTCCAATTTTTTCCCCTTTGCTCCCCTCTGCCCAGTACCCCCCTACCCTCCAACAATCCCACCCCCCTTAGTTCATGTCCATGGGTCGTGCATATAAGTTCTTTGGCTTCACCCTTTCCTATATTATTCTTAACACCTTCCTGTATATTTTGAACCAACCTATTATGCTTCTTAGTCCCTGCACCATTTCCCCACTTCTTCCCTTCCCCCGTCCCAGCTGATAGCCCTCCAAATGATCTCCATATCTATGATTCTATTCCTATTCTGGTTTGCTTAGTTGGATTTTGTTTTTATTTTTTAGATTCAGTTGTTGATAGTTGTGAGTTTGTTGTCATTTTAGTGTTCATAGTTTTGATCTTCTTTTTCTTAATTAAGTCCCTTTAATATTTCATATAATAATGGCTTGGTGATGATGAACTCCTTTAGTTTTACCTTGTCTGGGAAGCACTTCATCTGTCTTGGTGGAGATATATTCTTTTAGCCTTTTTTGTTTTTGTTTTTTGGTCTGAGAAACTCATTATTTCACCTTCCATTATAAATGAGAGCCTTGCTGGGTAGTGTAGTCTTGGTTGCAGGCCTTTGCTTTTCATTACTTGGAATATTTCTTGCCATTCCCTGCTGCCTTGTAGTGTTCCTGTTGAGTAATCAGCTAATAGCCTTATCGGAGCTCCCTTGTATTTTACTAAATGTTTCTTCCTAGCTGCCTTTAAGATTCTCTCTTTGTCTTTGAATCTTGCAATTTTAATTATGATGTGTCTTGGGGTGGGTCTCTTTAGGTTCATCTTGATTGAGACCCTCTGTGCTTCCTGGACTTGCATGCCTTTTTCTCTCACCAAGTTAGGGAAGTTTTCTGCCATTGTTTTTTCAAACAGGTTTTCTATCCCTTGCTCCTCTTCTTCTCCTTCTGGTATCCCTATTATACAGATATTATTATGTTACATATTGTCCTGCATCTCCCTTTGTTCTTTTTCAGTCTTTTTTGTTTTGTTGCTCGGTCTGGGAATTTTTCTCTACCTTGTCCTCCAGCTCATTGATCCAATCCTCTGCTTCATCAAACCTGCTTTTAATTTCTTCTACTGTGTTCTTCATTTCAAATAGTGTATTCATTTCCTCCTGGCTCTTATTGATAGCGTCTATGTCCTTTTTCATGCTGGTGTAGTTTGCAATAAGTTCCTTGTAGCTTACCTGGAGTTCTTTGTAGTTCTCACTGAGCTCATTGAGCTTCCTTATAACCATTAT
Source organism: Furipterus horrens (assembly GCF_987537825.1). Taxonomy (NCBI): domain Eukaryota; kingdom Metazoa; phylum Chordata; class Mammalia; order Chiroptera; family Furipteridae; genus Furipterus; species Furipterus horrens. The sequence continues at coordinate 66,969,256 of NW_028327180.1, read as the reverse complement.
TGTAAATTCAATGTCTGATAGTTTGCTTGCCTCTATTTCATTTAGCACTCTTTCTGGGGATTTCTCCTTTCCTTTCAATTTGAGGTTGTTTCTTTGTCTCTCCATTTTAGGTGACTCTTCTTGTTTGTTTCTGCTTCTAGACTGATCTGCTTAGACTTCCTGTCTTCATGGTGTGACCTTCAGTGGTAGGAGACCTGTGAGATTCAGTAGTGTAGTCTCCTTGATCTTCTGAACTTGATGCTCTTAGGATGCCTTTTATGCCATTTATGTGGGCTCTCTGGTTGCAACTGGGTTTTAGTTGTTGTTGGGTCATTTTTTGGTGGGTCTTTCCTTCCTGCTAGCTGAATGAGAGTCGCTCTACCCACCACGCTTTATAAACTGTTGTTGAGCTGCTGCTAAAACAAAACCAAACAGCCCAGGAAAGAAATCCACACCTGTAAAAATAATGCCCACCCACAATCACACTATTAATAGGAAATGAGCCAGTATTAATAAAGGTGTAAAGAGATTAAGGCTATCATACGAAAGAAAAAATGAATATGGGATGACTAACTGAAATAAAAATGATTTTTGAGAACATAGAGGGAGGAACAATAATAAGAGTAGTCAATAGGGACAAGGCAATGAAAGAAAGAAAAATTTACCTTGTTAATAAAAAAAGGAATGAAGAAGGTAGAATGGAGTAAGAGAATGGAAACATATAGTATTAGGTTTAAACAGAAACTAAAAAATATAAATAAAGTGAGGGAGTACAGAAACAAAAAACAAAAGAAGAAGAAGAAGAAGAAGAAGAAAGAAATAGGAACTAAATTGGAGAAAAAGATCCACCACAGCACTATTGACAACCGATGAGCAAAAATTAATATAGGTGGGATGGCAATAAGAGGGAAAAAATAAAGAAAGAAAAGCTTAAGAGATGGCTAGAGGAACGGGAAGTGATTTTGAGATGAGAGAGAAGGAATAGTAAGAGTAAGGAATGAAAATCAGGCTAAAAGAGGAAACAATTCATATTTAAAACATAAAAAAGAAAGGGTTGGAGGAAGGCAAAATGGAGTAAGAGAGGGGAACAGTAAAAATTGAGATTTGAATACAAATAGTGAAGATCTAGGAATAAAATCGAAGAAATGCAACAACAGCCACCATATCCACAACCAACGAGCAAAGATTGATCAAGGTGGAAAGAAAATAAGGGTACTTTAAGAATGGAAAAAAAGAATATGAGATAACTGATGACAAGAAAAATGTTTTTGAGAGGCTGGAGAGGGGAGAAATAGTAAGAGTGTGGAATGGAAACTCGTAGCAAGAGAGAAAATAGAATTTAAAATGAAAATAAGAAGAGGAAATAAAGTAAAATGGAGTAAGAGAAGGGAGGATTAAAATGTGAGATTTGAAATAAACTATAATATAAAAACTAGTGGCTTAATATGCACTAACTTGAAGGACAAGAAATGCATGCTAAAAAGCTATGTAGGAGAGAAAATAGTGCAAATCATGAAGAAGACCATGGTGGAATTGATCTAGTGTTTACCACTTTCTTCTCTTTCTGGATCCACCCCTGGTGATGTCAGATTGTGTCCCAGTCTGGCTGTAGGCAGCCTGTTCGAGACTACCAGTGGACCAGTCTGTAGCTGTCTCCTTCAGTTGTTAATTTAGTCAATCTTTATAATCAGCAGTCGGGCTCAAGAACCACAGAGTGGGGCAGAGTAATTCCTGTGGGTGGGGCTATGGCTTCCCCTCTGGTTGATCCCACTTGGAGGGGAGTGGTCTGCCTGAGCAGGATGGTTCCTGCAGTATGGGGGATGACTTAGCATGGGGATCCCATCAGCTGCTCCCTCAGTTCTCTGTCTAAAGCCTCCATCTCCAAACTCTTCTCAAGTGCCTTTGGTCCACTCTGCCCTCCTTCTGCCAGACCCCAGGGTAAGTGGATGCAAACAAAATTTTTTGTGTTCTTAAAGCTCTCTGTGATTCCAGCCACCTCTCCCTAGAAGGCAGAAACCCTGTCACTTTTCACAGCTGGATGCTACCTGGATTCCTCTCTGGTTCTGATGCTATAGGCTGGGGAACCCAGCTTGGGGTTTAGACCCCACATTTCTCAGGGGGAACCCCTGGGCTGCTGATATTTCCCTCTGGCACTTCAGCTGCTGCCTGTGGGGGCCCAGCCAGCCCTCTCATGTCTTCTCCACACTCTGTACCAGTCATGTTGTGATGAAGCAGTTTCTTCTTTCTGTTTGTGGTTATAAGGCTTCTCTCCAGCTATTGTTCAGTTGGTTTTTCTGGATAACTTCTCCACCATTTAGTTGTAATTCCAGGTTGGTCCTGGGGGGAGCTTAGTGTAGCTTCCACTTACTCCTCTGCCGTCTTAGATCTCTGCAAAAGCTACTTATACTTTCAAATTCTCCATATTTTTACATTTACTGGAGCTCTTTATTTCTTCATGTGGATTTAAGTCTAATTTCCTTTTATTTCAGCCTAAAAAATTCTCTTTTTAGTGCTGTAGGGCATGTCTGCTGGATACAAATCATCTCAGTTTTTGTTTATCTGGAAATGTCTTAGTTTCTCAGTTTGAGGATAGTTTTATTGGGTACATAATTCTTTTCTAGTCTTTTTCATTGAGCACTTTTAGTATGTCATCCTCTGGCTTCTGGCCTCCGTTGTTTCTAAGGAGAAGCAGTTGTTAATTTTACTGAGGGTTCTTCACTGCTTTCTCTTGTTACTTCCAAGATTCTCTTCGTTTTTTGACAGTTTGACTATGGTTCAGCTAAGTACAAATCTCCTTGAAGTTAGTTCAGTGTCTAGGATATGAAAATGTTTTTCATAAAATGTGGGATGTTTTTGGCTGGTAGTACTTAAAATGTTCTTTCTGCCCTTTTCTCCACTCCTCTGAGATTCCCATTGTGTTTGGCACCCCTGGTATGTTGCTATGCTTGACAGTGTCTCACTGGTCTCTGAGGCTCTGCTAATTTTTCTTTATTCTTTTTTCTGTTCTTCAGACTGGATCATTTCAACTGAGCTGTTTTCAAGTTCACTGATCTTTTTTCTTCTGTTAGTTCAAATCTGCTGTTGAGCTCAAGTAAATTTTGTTACTGTTTTCTTTAACTCCCTAACTTCTATTTGGTTCTTTTAAAAATATATATAATTTCTATCTCCTTACTGATAGTTTCTGTTTGGTGAGACATCATTCTCATAATTTCCTTTATTCTTTAGACACAGTTTCCTTTAGTTCCTTGAACATATTTACAATAGTTGATTTGAAGTCTTTATTTGGTCTTCCTCAGGGACAGTTTCTATTGACTGCATTTTTTGGTCTGCATTTGGGTCATATATTCCTTTTTCTTTGCATGTTATATAATTTCTGATTGAATACTGGGCATAATATGATGTGTCAACTCTGAAAATCAGATTACCTCGTCCCCAGGGTTTGTAATTGTTGTTATTGCTATTTATGTATTGACTTTCACGGACTAATTAAGTAAAGCTGTATTCTCTGTCATGTGTGGTCACTGAAGTCTTGGTTAGCTTAATAGTAAGTTTATGATTAGACATAGATTTCTTTTAATGCCTTGAACTAATATGTTTCCAAGCCTTTGTTGAGTGCTGTGTATGAGATGGGGAGAGGGAGAGGAACAGAGAGAGAGAGATTGAGATTGTTTGGTCATGTTTTCAGTGCTCCAGCAGGCAATTTATAACTGTGCCTTAGCCTTCACTTCTTGCATAATTATCAGTCAGGAGTCAATGCTTAGGGCCTTCTCAGGTCTTTCCTGCAAATGCAGAAAGCTCTGACACACACAGGAACTTCTAGATTCCCAGGAACATGTTCAAGTTTGTCAAAGCCCTCATGGGTGTATCCTTCCCCACATGTGTCCTTTTAAGTTGTTTCTCACTCTCTTATTGCTTCAGGAAGCTGCAATGTTAACCAATTATCATTGATTGCCTATAGCAAGTAGGGCTGTTTACAGATTAAGCTTGCCCCAGGTCGAATAAAGACACACCCTGAGGCTGGAGAGTTTCTGTGAGCTGCCAGGCAGGTCAAATAGTGGCACTTCTCTCAGGCTGAAAACTTTGGGGAGCTCTAAACCCATTCTGCTTCTTTCTGTGGCTTCTGGTGGTCACAGGTACTGTAGTCATGTTGGTTTTCAAAGCTGCAACAGGGACGGGGAGTGAGAGTGGGATCAGGGCAAGTTAAAATGCACTGGCTTTTCCTGCTGAGATTCAGCTGTTTTTCTTCAATAAACACTGTGTGGCTTGTTGAAAGCCTTTAGTTAACTTCCAAATTCTTTAAAAAGTTTATTTTGCCTTTGTTCTCATTGCTTTTATGGAGAAGCAGATTTTAGGCAGTCTTTATTCTTCCCCTATGGAAATAGAAATCCTTTATTTAGTAAAACCATACATTTACACCGATACTCTGGAGTTGATCCAACAGTACTGGTCTTGTTTTTTAAAAAATAATCTTTCCCCTTTCCGGATGTGCAAACATCTTTCTTCAACAGTGAGAAACTCCAGTCTTATTATCTACAGTATATGTATGTGTGTGTTTGAGTTTGATATAAAGTGTTTTCAAAATTGCTAACCCACATCCCTATGAGAAACATTTATTTCATTTACTTTTAAAAAGATGACTGGCTGCTGTGTCGAGAACAAACTGTGAGGGGCAGGGCCAACTCAGGGCACAAGGTGCTTACTCATTTAGGTTTGAGATGATGGTGGCTTGGACCAGAGCAGTGGTGGTTTAGCTGCTGAGACCTGGTCAGATTCTGGATATGTTTTGAATGTCGAACCCATAGTATTAAACTGATGGATTGGATGCATGATGTGAGATAAATAGAATAAATGATGATGCCAAGATTTTGCCTGAGCATTTGGAAGAATTGAGTTGCCATTAATTGAAAGCCTATTGGAGGTGCAGGTTCGAGAGAAAGATTGGTGTTGGTCATTTTAAGTTTTAAATGTCTATTAGATATTCAAGTGCAACTATGTGTCCAGTAGGCAGCTTAATGAGCTAGGAGTTTAGAAGCAACATGGTCTAGAGACTTACTGAGGAGTAGCGTCTACATGTTTATTAAAGTTGGCATCAGGGCACCCCTTCTATCCTAAAAACTTCCAGTATGCTCCAGCCCACCTAGATCTACTGTGTGTATCTCTGTCAAAAGGCTTCTTCTTTCTTCCTTTTTCTTTCAATTGTACAAGGCAGCTCTGTTGGTGCACATGGCAAGCCAGTAGCTGGTTTGCCCTGGAATAACCCCCAGTTAGTGACTTTCAGGAGTCTGTATGGACATACATACTCCAGCTCCCTTGTCCCTCAGGTGGGACAATTCTGAAACATATTTTGCCAAATTTTCCAGTCTCCCTATGGAATTGAGCCCCAGTTGCCTACTAGGGTTGCTGGTTTAAGGACTCAGTCTGCACTGGCTGTCTTCACTATATCATTCCCGTGGTCTCCCACTGCTCACTGTTGCTCGAATCATTGTTTTAGGTTCTGCTGCTGGGAGAACACAAACTAAGATAATAGCTTTAAGGCTGTGAGACTGGATGAGCTCACCAAAAAGGGGGTGCAGAGAAGAAAGGAGGTACAGACACATCCTGAGCACCGAAGCACTGCTGCATCCACGGGCAAGGGAAATGGACACCAGTGAAGGATGCTGCATGTGCAGGGAGAGGGCTGCAGGTTGTTGGGAAAGTTGAAGGACAGAAGAGGCAAGACAGCTGTGGGTCTATGCAAAAGTGACATACTGATGCACCGTGGAATTTCAGGAGTCCCAGAGAGAAGGCATGAGGGAAGTAGACAACTGAAAAAGTGGTAGAATCAATGGACTGAAATTCTGGTGGGCTCAAAGAATTGCTGGGCTTAAAGACCCCAGGAGTGAAGTAGAGAGACTTCAAATGGAACTCATGGAGGGCTGAAGTTATTGTTATTAAAAGGACTGAATTGAGGAGTAAGACTACGGAGTCTGTTCTCACTGGAGGAAAAGAACAAGGAGCTGAGAGGCCAGGAGTTTGTATTCGATCATCATTTGGGATACTGAAATCATTATCCATGACTATGAAGGTAATATTGGAGAATGATAGTGAACTGGGAAATGAGAAGGTCAATGAACAAGGGAAGGGGCCAGGCTGGGGGCTAATAATTGCCACAAGAAAGAGTAGACAGAAGCTAGGAGACTTTTCTTTAACAAACACATAGTACCTACTCTGTGTCAGGCCGTTCTAGTTTATGTCATTCAATCTGCCTAACCACCCTGTAAGATAGGTACCATTTTTACCTACTTTTACAAATAAGGAAACAGAGGGTAAATGACTTGCCCAAGGTCGCAGAACTAGTGAGTGGTGGGGCTAAGATCTGAGCACAAGTTTGGCTCATCTTCACCTCCATCCTGTGATGCCTGTTCATTCCAAGCATGAAGGAGGGGGATCCAGTGGAGGAGAATGGGGTGAAGGATGATCGAGCAGCAGCAGTGAAAAGCAAGGGCACGCACCCCACCTTCCACACCCAGTGAGACAAGGGGACCAGGAGACCAAGCAGCCACTCTCAGTAGGGCTGCGAGGGAAGCACATCCTTGGGGGAAACCAGACTCGAAACTGTGAAGTCTGTTTAGAATTTTTGCATAGCCTATGTTTTGTCCTGTACTGCTGTTTTTGGTCATTTCTAATTGAAATGTCCAGAGCTTTCAGAAACACGCTGATATTAGGTAACTGGTTTTATTATTTAATGGAAATGTTTCATCTTTTGCTCGAGTTTAATTTTGATCTGAGGAAAAGTAACATTAAGAAAATCTTTTATTCTTTGCAATGTTATGAGTTTGCTAAAGCTAGGAGAGTGTATTTTATCAAATAATGCCCAGTTAGGTGTCTATCAGAAAATTTCCCCTTTGGCTTTACTATGTTTATTTAGAAACAGATTTCTCTTTTTCTGAAATAGTCTTGCACTCTTGGGATAAAAATAGCTTGGTTAACTGTTATACTTATTTTAATTTGGCTGGAATAGACTTGCTCCTGAGAAATTCCTGGAGCTGTGCTCTGAGTGAAAATTGGTCTGTTTTTCTCTCGTGGTACCTTTGTCAAGGTCATGCTACTTTGGTAAATGTGGGTAATTTGAGTTTTTCGAATCTAATTGGGATGACTGAACATGGTCATAAGAAGGGGCCTTGGGCAGGAGCAGGTGGCTGGAGTGATGGCTATGCTGCTTGGCCCTGCATCCATAATTGGCAGAGGGTCTAGACCAGCACTTTTCAACCAGGATTCTTCCCGGGAACCATAGAACACAGCACAGAAAATACAGTAGTCCCTCTCTATATCACGGTTCACTTATCACAGCCTCACTGTATCACAGGATTTAAAAAAATATTAATTTATTTATCGTGGATTTTTCGCTATATCGCGGGGTTTTGCTGTACAGTACTGTATACATATGTTGTCAGTTATGTAGGTTTAAGAGTGTAGAATATGTTTAAGAACATAAGTAGTCTTTATAAAAGTGTGGAAAAGATTAATAAGGGACTGGGAACAGTTTATAAGTGTGTGGGAAGGGTTTATAAAGCCTTAAAACATATATAAATACTAAAATAAATGTAAGGTTCCTACTTCACGGATTTTTACCTATCGCGGGGCGTACATAAGGGAGAAACAAGATGGCGGAGGAGTAAGTGGAAGCTACACTAACCTCCTCCCAGAACTAGTCTGGATTATTTACAACTTAATTTTGGAGAAATCATCTGGAATAACCAACCGAACACCAGCTGGAGAGAAGTCTTATAATCACGGAGAGACAGGAAAGGCCGCTACATCACAACGTGACCGGTAGGGAGTGCGGAGACGAGGAAGTGCTGGAAACAGTTCAGCAGCCGGGGGTTCCCCCTGAGAAGGGCAGGGTCTAAACTCCCAGCCGGGCTCCCCAGCCTACAGCAACAGAGTGGAAAGTAAAATAGTATCCAGCTGAGAAAAGCAAAAAGCCACAGGGTTTCTTGCTAGCCGGACAGAAACAGCTGGAGAAAAAGAGCTCTTAAGCAGATCACGTACGAAAATATTTTGGCCCCCACTTACCCTGGGCTCAAGCAGAGGGAAGGCAGAGAGGACTGGAGACCCTTGCGGAGAGTTCGGTGTGGTGGCTTTGAGGGGAGAGCTGGGGAAGTGGCCGACCGGGTCCCAGTGCTGACTCATCCCCAGTACTGCAGGCAGACCATTCCCTCCAAGTGGCATCAGCCTGAGGGAAACAAAAGCCCCGCCTACAGGAATTAAGCTGCCACACCCATGGTCTTTAAGTCTGACAGCTAATCACAGATTGAATAGATTAACAACTAAAGAAGTCAGACAAAGGTAGTAGATCCCTGGAAGCCTCCAACAGGTTGCCTAGGCCCAGACTGGTACATGATCTGACGCCACCAGAGGCAGATCCAGGAAGTGCAGATCATTCTAATAAGCACCAACAAACAATAGGAGTCACAAAAAGGGGGAGACAGAAAAACAACCCCCCATCGAAAGGAAAGGTAGAATCCCCAGAAAGAGTGCTAAATTATAGAGAGGAGCCAACTATCAGATATGGAATTGAAAGCATGGGTTATGGAGAAGCTCAATGAGCTCAGCAGAAACTACAAGGAACTCCAGAAAGACTACAAGGAACTTACTGAGAATTACACCAGCATAAAAAAGGACATGGAAGCTATCAATAAGAGCCAGCAGAAAATGAAGAATACGATCTCTGAATTGAAGAACACAGTAGAAGGAATTAAAAGCAGGCTAGAGGAAGCAGAAGATCGAATCAGCGAGCTGGAGGACAATGTAGACAAAAACTCCCAGACGGTGCAACAAAATGAAAAAAGACTGAACAAGACTGAAGAGGCTCTAAGACAGCTGCAGGACAACATGAAACATAATAATATCCATATCATAGGAATTCCAGAAAGAGAAGAAGAGCAAGGGATAGAAAACCTCTTTGAAAAACTAATGACAGAAAACTTCCCTAACATGAGGAGAGAAAGAGTCACGCAAGTCCAGAAAGCACAGAGGGTCCCAATGAAGATGAACCCCAACAGGCCCACTTCAAGACACATCATAATTAAAATGCCAACATTCAAAGACAAAGAGAGAATCCTAAAAGCAGCAAGAGAGAAACAACTCATAACATACAAGGGAGCTCCAATAAGGCTTTCATCAGATTTCTCAGCAGAAACACTACAAGCCAGAAGGGAATGGCAAAAAATATTCCAAGCAATGAAAAACAAAGGCCTACAACCAAGAATCCTCTACCCCGCAAGGCTCTCATTCAAAATGGAAGGTGAAATAAGGAGTTTCCAAGACAAAAGAAGGCTAAAAGAATACATCTCCACCAAACCAGCATTGCAAGAGATGCTAAAGGGTCTGCTTTAAGAAGATGAAGAAACAGAGAGAGACAGAGAGGAACATGAGTACAAAGGGGGAAAATGACAATGAATAAGTACTGAAAGAAAGAAGGAACTTCTACCATTTGCAACAACATGGTTGGAACTAGAGATTTATGCTTAGCAAAATAAGCCAGGCAACAAAAGAAAAATACCTTATGCTATCAACTATTACAGGAAACTAATGAACGACAAAAACAAATGAGCAAAATTGAACCAGAGGTATGTAAACAAGGAATAAACTAACAGTAACAAAGAGGGAGATGGGAGAGAGAGAAGGGGGTAAGAAGGGCAAGGGTCTAGTCAAAGAACATGTATAAATGACCCATGGACATGGACAGCTGGGTGGGGACTGAATGTGGGAGAAGGGTGGGAGGGTGCAGGGAAGCAAGAGGGGGAAAAAAGTGGGACAACTGTAATGGTAAAACAAACAAAAATTTTACTGGGGGAAAAAAATGAAAATATAAAGAATAGAAATGCAAGTTGAGTGAATATTAGAAGGACAAGGATTTTCCTTCACACTGTATATTTTTCTCCTTATCTGATCCCTCCAGAGTTTGGCATTCTTAACAAGTAAGGACATAAGTTTCTTTGCATAAAACTAATAAGACCAGTTGTTAACAGAGGTTTTTTTTTTTGTTTTTTTTTTGTTTTTTTTAACTAAGACTTTGACTGGAATGTCATGCCTAAAGGAGACATGCTTGGGCTTTGGTTATTACCAAAAAGCCCTGATGAACTGGGATTGATTTTCAAAGGTAATAAAAGTCCACGAGATAAAAGGCCTGGTACTTTGGATGGATGCGCGGTCCATGGCGATCTTTCCAGGGAAGGAATGAAGGTTGTTTTCCTGAAAGATGGCTAGATGGGACCTTAAGGCACAATGGAAAACCAGAAGGACTTGGAAAAGACAGGTGTTTACAGGCAAGGCTGAATGCCAGGTATGTGGTTCTGCTTCTGTGCCTACCCTAAATGTTCCTTGCGTAAGTTCCAGCAAAGCAGAACTAAAGATCATAAGTGATCATTTGCTGCTCTTGTTGTGTTTATGCAAATGAACAGGATAAATTAAAAATGGACTTAATGCAGTCCCTTTAAGGACAAGGAGGGTAATCTTAGGGAGAAAAATCGCGATTCAAGGAAAATCACAATGCTCAGTGGTAGACTATAAAGTAGTGCAGCTAAGCGTCTTTAAAGTTTCATTTAAAGTTCGTTTTCATTTGAAAGTTAAACTATGTCTGTGGCATTATCAAAGATGCTTAATTTACAGGCAAGAAGAATGTCAAATGCCTTGCAACTGGATGTCTTTCCGATAAGACAGTCCTACAGATTTAGAGACTTGTATGTGGGTTATGTTACATAAATTAACGTGTTTTCTGTTTTCAAAGGGCACAAGTCTATGATCTAATTATCTGAGTGATTGTCTGTACGTATAGGCCTCACTTAATCCTGTCTGCATCGCTGCCTCCTGAGACTCAATGGTTTGGCTGAACTAAGTGGCTGGGTTGGTGAAGAATGGGGTGGTCTGTGGGCTTCACTTTAAAACTGGTTTCTCTTTTCTGTCCTAAAGGCTTGGACAGAAAGAGCCCAGAGGTCTGAGAGGGGGGAAACCTAAAATATTTCCCTCAGCCCAAACTAAGTATAATGGGTAAAAGGGTTTTGGACAGGTGAGATGTACCTGGCACACCTTCCTCCAAAGAAGCCCTTCTTTTCCCTAATGTGGGACATTGAAAAATTAATACCTGTCTTTTGTCATCTAGTGGTTATGGATTGAATGATGTCCTTTAACCCTGTTGCCAAATCTGTTGCCTCCAGAATACAACAAGAATGCCAGCCTGTTAAATCAAGCATGCCATTGCCCGGGGACAGCCAACTGACCTGGAGTCTGCACGATCCTTCCCCATGTGGGAAGGCCACCGTCCCCTCCACACCCCCACTCTTATTAGGGATTTCTGGACCCAAGGTAGGTAGGACGACGACCATGTCCAGTTTGAAGCAGCTAGAGGAGCATGAGACCTTCGTCCATTGTCCTTTATAAGATTATAAAGGGTCTTAAGTCTGAGAGGGAGGGATTGTTATTTTTTATTGTTAAAATAATTATTTAGAAAAAAGAATAATATACGGAGTGAGGCAGGAGAGCTTGTATGTACGACCCATGGGCATGGACTTGGGGGGGGATTGTTGGGGGAGGGGGGTGCTGGGCGGAGGGAAGCAAAGGGGAAAAAATTGGAACTATTTTAACAATATAATCAGTTAAATATGTTTTAAAAAAAGAATACAGTACATAGCTAGTATCGTTTTATTTGCATAGAAATTGATTACATACAGGGGATAGTGTATTAGTTTCCTGTTGCTGCTTTAACAAATTACGACAAACCAAGCAGCTTTAAACAATGCAGATTTATTCTCTTATAGTTTTGGAGGTCAAGAGTCCAAAATGAGTTTCACTGGACTAAAAGTCAAGGGGCTGGCAGGGCTGGTTCCATTGGAGGCTTGGAGGGGAAAACTGTTTTCTTTGACTTTTTCAGCTTCTAGTGGTCACTTGTATGCCCTGGCATCTGAGAACACCTGGCCTCCTCTTCTGCAGGCCAGCTTCCTTGGGTCCTCCTTGTAAGGATACTGGTGATTACATTCAGAGCCCACCAGAATAATCCCATCTCAAGATTCTTAGCTCTAATCACATCTGCAAAGCCCCCTATTCACAGGTTCTAAGAATTAAGATCTTGGTATCTTGGGAGGCCACTATTCAGCCTATTACAGGTACTTGAGGACCTTGGAGCTTACCTCCTCCACCCAATTTAAAAAAATTGAATTTGTTGGGGTGACATTGGTTAATACAATTGTACAAGTTTCAAGTGTACAATTCTATAATACATCATCTGCATATTGTATTTTGTGTTCACCACCCAAAGTCTAATCTCCTTCCGTCACCATTTATAACCCCTGTAAGGGCCTTAGAGCTTAATCCTCTTCTAGACCCTGGTTGACAAAGGCTGTCTAGACCACATCCTCATTTGGTCTGCAGATGACACAAAACTGTGACATGTGACTGACAGGCTCTGAATAATCAAACTCTAGAAAGTCTAGCTCAAAAGTATGCTAATTTGATAGCATTCTGTATCCAATACTCGTGAAAGGCTTCAAGATGTCACCTGGTGATTCCAAGAAAAAATGTGACTAGGCTTTTATTAGAAGTGACATCTGGACTTCTGGGCAAGATGGAGGCGCAAGTAGACATGCTTTGCCTCCTTGCACAACCATAAGAAAAATCACAACTAACCTCAAAACAGAAACACCCAGAACTGCGAGAAAACTGAACTGTATGGATGTCTGACAACCAAGAACCCACATTTACCTAGATGGGTAGGAAGGGCTGAGACAGGGAGCCAGGGCAGAGATGACATGTTGTGGCAGCAGCAAGGTGGCAGCTAGAGGAACTAGTGGTCCCACATTCACGTGTGGTGGATAAATATCGAGAGATACCTTGGGAATGAGCGATTGCAGCCCCTGGCCAGACCGTGCAGCCCAGGTTTCCAGTGCCTGGAAAATAAAGCCCTGTAACCTTTGGCTATAAAAACTAGTTGGGGTTGGGGTGGCAGAAGAAACTGCTGTTCTCTCAGGAGAGTCTATTTAAAGGGTTCGCATGATTCTAGAACATATGCAAACCCACCCACTCTGGGAACCACCACCAGGGCAAAAGCTAGAGGGCCACCAGTCACATATGGGATGGGGTGAAGTGACTGGAAATAGGGCAAATGCCAAGCAAGCCTCCAGCAGCCAGGCAGTGGCACTGTCCCCTCTCCAACCCCTCCCCCACAGAGAGCCACAAAGCAGTGAAATGCCACAAAGCGGCAATACCTAGGCTCCGCCCCCATACAACTTAGCAGATGCACCAGACAGGGAATCAAAGCAGCTCTACCTAGTACACAGAAACAAAGACAGGGAGGCTGCCAAATTGCAGAGGCAAAGAAGTATGGCCCAAATGAAAGAACAGAACAAAACCCCAGAAAAAGAACTAAACAAAACAGAGATAGCCAACCTATCAGATGCAGAGTTCAAAACACTGGTGATAAGGATCCTTAGAGAACTCACTGAATATGGCAAAAGCATAAGGGAAGAAATGAAGGCTACGCGAAGTGAAAGAAAGAAAAATCCACAGGGAACCAACAGTGAAGGGAAGGAAGCTGGGATTCAAATCAATGATTTGGAACATATGGAATAAACGGTCAACCAGAACAGAATGAAGAAACAAGAATTCAAAAAAAATGAGGAGAGATGACTCTGGGACATCTCCACAAGTGCCAATATCTGAATCATAGGGGTGACAGAAGAGGAAGAGCAAGAAATTGAAAACTTATATGAAAAAATAATGAAGGAAAACCCCAAATTTGGCAAAGGAAATAGACATACAAGTCTAGGAAGTCCCAAACATGTTGGACCCAAAGAGAACCACACCAAGACACATCATAATTAAAATTCCAAAGGTTAAAGACTATCAGCTGATTTCTCAAATGAAACTTTGCAGGCAAGAAGAGACTGTCAAGAAGTATTCAAAGTGATGAAGAGCAAGGACCTACAACCAAGACTACTCTATCCAGGAAAGCTATCATTTAGAATGGAAAGGCAGATGAAGTGCTTCCCAGACAAGGTAAAGCTAAAGGAGTTCATCACCAAGCCATTATTATATGAAATGTTAAAGGGACTTATTTAAGAAAAAGAGGATCAACACTATGAACATTAAAATGACAATAAACTCACAACTATCAACAACTGAATCTAAAAACAAAACAAAACTAAGCAAACCACCAGAACAGGAACAGAGTCAGAGGTATGGAGCTCATTTGGAGGGCTAACAGCTGGGAACGGGAAAGGGAGAATAGGGGAAATGATGCAGGGATTAAGACAAATAATCGGTAGGTACAAAATAGACAGGGGGAAGTTAAGAATAACACAGGAAAGGGTGAGTACGAACTTATAAGGACTTATATGAACGACTCACGGAGGAACTAAAGGGAAGGACTGCTGGAGGTAAGTGGGGTACTGGGTGGAGGGGACAATGGGGGAAAATGTGGGGAAACTATAATAGCATGAACAATAGACTATATATACTTAATAAAAAAAAGAAGTGACATCTGGAGTGAAATGAGAGGCCCACTCCCCCAGGTCTGGTTGGACCACACTGGGAGCAGGTCCTGACTCCGTCGGGGAGCCCTGCTTGCCTCCCCTCTACAGTGCACACTTGGAGAGCCATGGGGTTGAGGGTGAGGCTGGGAGGATATGCGAGGTAGACACATAGGAGAGTTCAAGCCTCATGCAGGCAGATCAGGCCCCCAGTGAGGGAGACCTTGCTCTTGGTCAGAGCTGTCCACAGGGGGGTGTGCACAGTGGGGGACTTCTCTCTCTCTCTCTCTCTCTCTCTCTCTCTCTCTCTCTCTCTCTCTCGATGTCTGGATGATAACCTACAGGGATGTGTGGGGAGGGCACATGGTGAATACTGAACTTAAGGTTCCCATGAAACCCTAAAGGCTCAATCAACTACTTAAAATCTCAGTTGGGGAAACTGAGGCCCAAAGCAGGAGGTTCGTTGGCTAGATTTATAGAGTGGAGCCATACATTAAAATCTCATTATTTATGGTCATCTTCAGAAAATATTCACTAATAACTCAGTTTTTAAAAACCACATCCAAGTAAATAAATTTAGTGGTAACATTTAACAATGATTTTTAAAAAATGCCAAAACCATAAATCATCAGGGCAGTGAGGACCTACTTCTCAACAATGCTGGGAAGGGAAAGGGAGCAGCTCCAGCCTCGGGAATCCCATATTTGTGCCAGGGAGGGCAGAAGCGAGGCCGAGGCCGGCTGTGCTGCTGCTGAGTCCTGTAGGCCTGTCAGGCTGCCTGGAAGGGGTGAAGTTCAAGAATTAGTCCGAGTCTCATGGGAAACAATTTTAATAATTTTAGAACCTCTCAGACATTCAAAATCCTAGGTACAAAGCTGCTTTTAAAGAACATATTTGCTTATTGACTCAGTTGATACCAGAAATAAGCAGTTGCCTGAGAACCAGTGTTTCTAAGGCAATTAAATCTCAAGTATTTTTAATGAACGTAAGATCCCAGGGAGCTAACACTGCATTTCACAATCTCTGAGCACTGATCAATGTTCTTCTTAATCCTGTAGAATTTCTCCACATATTTAGAACGTCCTAAGAGCTCCACAAAATCTTCATCATGAGTGATCACCAGAAGCTGGAAGTTACGTTGCTGTGAGCGACTTTTTATTATCCTGAAACAATATATTTAGAACATGTTGTTACTAAAGAGCATAAGTAACCCTTTCCTTTATTTGAAAAAGCCACGGAGAACCCTATCAGACACTTGGCCGTGCTGTGTGCAGTGACCAGGCTTTTCCTGTGCTGTGTGTGTCAGACCCAGGAAGTGGGGAGAGGTGGGGGACCCCTGCCTCCAGCCCAGCCAGGGAGGAGTCCCAGCTCCTCTCCAGACAGTGCAGGTGCATGGCTTGACTCTTCCTGTAGGTCTGGCTTATGCACTGGTAAGAATACATGGTTGAGTTTCTTTCAGAACACAAATTTCTTCTCACCACAGCAGGTGGAAACATTCTCCTGAGTTTTCCTCAATCTCTGTGCTGCTCAACTCTAGGAGTCTTATTCCTGAGCCTGGGGTTTTCTTGACCTGTGACTAGTTTTCTCTGGAAGAAAATACTTTATTTTTTTTGTAAAGACAGACTATAGGCAAGGGGAATAACATATGCAAGGCCTGCCGCCACCTTAGGAGCTGTGCCTACTGAGAATCTGCCACCACCAGTCACTAGATGCATCACTGGTATGACACAGAGTCCTGAGTGGGTGTACAGAGAACATTTGTGCTAATTATCTACATGCTGGGGTAACTAAGAGGCTGAGAGCTGAAATTAACTCTGTATCTGTCCCTTGCCTGGAGCTGGACGCACTTTGGTTTCAAAAGCACCAGCCCTTTCTTGCTGGTCATACAGGCCTTTTAGGAGACAGCTGCAGAAAGGTGCTCTGGCTGCCCCATTCTCCCTCTGGCCCAATCCCTGCTATCAGACAGGAAGTATGATGTCTGCCAAGAGTCTAGCTGGAGCCAGGGGCACCTGAAATAGCTTCCTCCTTGAGGGGACGTGCTTTTCCTCTGCCAGCACAGTTCTTTGGCAAGGGCTCCTCTTGCTGCAGCTGCCCTCACCCCAGGTGAACATGGTCAAAGGTGTGTGCAAGTTTACCTTGTCTGGATTGTACTGAGCCACTAACATACTTTTTGAATGAGAGCCGTCTTGCCTCGTCAATGTTGACATGTGTGGAAAGCTGGGGAGCCAGCCCAAAACCACTGTCACCACTCAGAATGTTTTAGCAAGTCACGCTAAGTCTGGTACAGGAGACGGGGCCCAGGTGGATTTACAGGAAAGCCAAGCCAGAGAACTCCCACCATGAGTTTCCCTATGAACACATGTGGGACGTGTAGGATGTGTCTACTGCTGCTGGTCACCAGCTAGTTCTTCTTAAAAACTCTGAATAACTACTATCAAAAGAGAAAGGCACCCAGCTTCTCCAAGGAAGATACATCTAGAGAGGGGCTTCACCACAGAATTCTCTTCATCTGTCTTTAAAATGATCATAACCTGTCCCCAAATTTGAGAAACTTACTCAACCAGAGCATGTGCAAGAGATTCAATGTTTTCTCGGTCAAGATTTGTTGTCGGCTCATCCAAGGCCAGGATGCCGCAGTTCAAGCAGAACGTCTCCGCCAGGGCCAGGCGGATGATGAGAGAGGCCAACACCTGGAAAAGAGCACCAAAGCTGAGCTGTGCCGCACTCACTCAGGAAAGCATGGAGACCTGGCTTAATCCCTGTGGACGGGAAAGGTCACAGGGTCACTGACCTTAGGTAAATCACTCTGTTTGATTTGGGAGAGCAGGCACTGTGATCGGACTCTCATGCCTTCCAAGAAGTGCCAGGTGCATCACTTCAGCTTATCATTTGCAAGAAAATACAACGCTAAAAGCAATGCTGATTCCCCCTTCCCCAAACACATTGGCTATAACAAAACTTGTAATCATAGTTGTGAATCAGAAAGGCAATACAGTACCATTTATCTGTAACTAATAATTTTAATAATGGTATAAAATTCACAACCTTAAAAATTCACAACCTATTTTATTTTCCTGATAAGATTAGAAAACTTGGACATATTACATTTTCCAGAGCCTCAGAGACCTTTTCACTCTTAGTCTTGTCTCTATGTTCTGTGATGCAAAGAGGCACCTGACTTGCATCACACTCCAACCCACACATACGTGTTTCTGTATATAATTTTGAGACAGAAAGACAGATGAATTTCTGGGCCAAAGTATCAGGAGTGCAGAAGTGCGGTATCATTGAAACTCACCTTAAGAAATCCAAGCAAATGAAACCGAGGCACTTTCATGGTTCACAGAAACCTAATACTAAACCCCTCAAGTCCAGCTGAAACCATCTGAAGGTATAAGGGCCCAGAATTAAGAGTGAAGGACAATTCTAGGAAGTCTAAACCACTTTTGTGGAAGCTGTAAATTCCCTCTCCCCTGAATCTGAGAGTGAAGGAGAATCAGCAAGTTAGTTAGTAATCTCAGAGCAGTTCATAGCTTCTCTCGAATGCCCAGGGCAGGCCAGCAGATGGCAGAGGCCAGGGCCACAGCACAGCCCTCTGCACAGGGACTTCCTGGGGCACTGGACTCCCACCGCTGCCACCTCCACCACCACCTACTCAGAGTGGCGTCTAAGGAGGGCCTGGCCCACCTCTACTGAACCATTTGTCTGTCTTCTCCCCCAACACCAGGGAAGCAATTATTGCTAATTAATTTTTATAGTTTAGAGTAGCTACAGGAAACCTACTTTTGTTCAAAAACTATTTTTGAAATTATTTTTAATCCAAAGAAACATGTTTCAAACTATACTTTCCCATTCATAATTACCACTAAAAATCATCAGAGCCAAGTAGGGGATACTGATTAGAGATCACAAATTTGTCATTTTTTTTTTGCAGACTATGATTAAGATAATAATCTGCAGATGCCTTAAATTGGTATAGTTATCTGGGCTGACAACAAAATACATACATGTGTAGAGTGTCTTCAGGTAAAAATCTAAAACTATTTATGAAAATCACTTAGGTAATGTGAGCATCTATTTCTAGAATTTTAAAAATTTGTTAAGGAAATCAAGGGTCCAGAGTTGTTATCAATATAATCTGCTTCCAATCTGAAGGGAGGAAGCTCGAGAATCTGTGACGTATTGGGTATAAACCTGTGCACAGTGAAAGGACTAAGCCCTGTTCCCCGGGGATGCAGGTCCCACTTCCCAATGCTAGACCTTCCTCCTCCTCCTCGTTTGCCCTGTGCGCCATCCCTGCCCTCAGTCATCCTCCCAGAGCCCTTGTGGAGCCAGGAGGCCTGCCCAGCAGCTGATCTCTGTGTGTGGCAGTGGCAGGGGAGAGGTGCCTATGAGTATCATGGCCTTTGGCTCAGAGAGACCTTTCTTTAGCATGGTCTGCAGGCCCCAAGGTGGGGCAGGGTGGTGTTGGGGGACTCAGTCCTATAATGGGACTGCTTTCTCAATGAGGCTCTCATGTACTGTAATGCCTCATCTGGTTCAGCCTGGGATCTGGTTTGCTTATAGTATATGTCACTGATTCTAAAGCACATCTGCCCTCTCGCCCACTCTTCTCTGAAATCAGGAGGCACCTTATAACAACGGCCTTCTTCTTTCTTGGTGGCACATAAAATAGCAGTGTCTTAACTTAACCTCATCAGGAATGCTGTAAAACAACGGCCTTCAGCTCCTTGTTTCATATTTAGTCTACCCTGTGAGAATGTTTCAGGCCCTTCTCCCCAAAGCCTAACTTAACTAATGCTGCAGGAAACACTGGTTAGAAGTGGGGGAGCATAAAGAGGAAAGTGGATCCTGACTCACCTACATGGCAGCCAGGAGCAGCGTAAGGAGCTCCCAGCATTCAATGTGACCTTGGCAATGTGCACTGACAATTGCTTCCCTCTGACAGTTCCCTGGGTCAAGTGGCCCTGAGGTTCCTGCGATACCTGCCTTTTGTCCAGCACTGCACCGTCCACGCATATCCAGGGCTGTGTCCCCCTTAAGCATCACCACGCGGTAGTTGTAATTCCGCCGTTTATCAGAAGCTGATACGTTTTCATCGGCATCAGACCGAATTTCTATATATTCAATATCTGACACAAAAGGAAGAAGGTTTCAGAGGAACCTACACTGTGTGGCCTATTGTCCTTTGCAAACATTATCAAGTAAGCCTAGGAGCAATGAGTGAGGCTGACATTATAGGGAAAGCCCTGGCTCATCTGGAACCCATCTCCCTGGCTGAGAAGATTTGTGAAGATTCCTGGCAAGAAGGAACCCAGATATCCCAACCCTCAGTCTCAGCTCTGCCTTCCCTAGCTCCTCCATTAGCAGTTTCCTCCTGATGGTTTTCTTATCTCGTTTTGCTCATCCCTATTGACACTCCACAGAACCTATTATGTCATCAGCTAAATCTAATGTGCATCGTACCCAAATATGTAAGTCCTGTCAGGCCCTGGAATAGAAACCTTTGCCTTTTGTTCTTGCTACAGGATATTGTCAAGATAAGAATTCTTAGAAAACATCAAAGAGATGTTCAGTAAGGGTCCAGGAGGTAGTACTGGCATGCTGAGAAGCCGGGTGGGGCAAGAGCAGGGACAGGGCTTTGCAAGAGTGCTTGTCCGCACCATGTCCGTTACCTTGTCCACGGTAGGTGCTTCGCCAAAGGTCACGGATGATTTTATTGATTTCTTCCATTTTCATACTGTGAAATTTCATTATTGCTCTAGAAAAAAAGCCATTGGTACTTTAATGGAATAATAATGTGAAATTTATAAGAAAATATACAATAATGTAAGTAAGGTCATAACAGTATCATGAAGTAACTTCCCTGATACTATATCCTACTATTACCATTGAAATAAGAGCTGGAAAAAATAAACAGGACCAAAACCTTGCTGCTTGGCTAGTAATGAAAACTGCCATTTTTCCAGCGCTCCAGGGCCCCTACACTTCCCCATTTTTACTCTTTATGATATGACAAACACTCCCCAATACACACATAAATACTGTGAAAATTTCAGAAAAGTTTTTTAATAGACTTTTTCTTAGGCATAACTTTCTATAGATGCCCACAGACTACAGGAAGACCTGCTGAATGGAAGGGAGTGAGTTAAAGAGGGGTGAGGTGTACAGGGTTCCTTACTCTCTGGGGAAATAGGCAAATCTTTGGAACTGCTGCCTTTTTCTCTTCTATTACTATAAGGTTTACCAAAAGTCAGCCTCTCAGGTTGCTTTTACTCCTGAGATCCGTGAGCTTTTTATCTAGAAGCTTTAGTTCACAAAGGGTGATTTAGAGGTTTAAGCTGAGCTAAACCTCAAAACTTTTTATTTTCCCTTTCTCACTGAAGATTCAGAAATCCTAACTCTAAATATGTACACCTCTCCCACCCCCTTGCAACACTTAAAAAAACTAGTACTTTCTAAACACTAAAAAGAAGGAAAGAAACATTTGTAAAACCAAAAGTAGCCTTTCAGAATCTAACACTATTCTCAGTACTGCCTCCTTTCATCAAAAGGCCCTTAGGTTCTCTGGAAGCAGGTTTATGAACTAACAGATGCTGCACGGTGACAAACAGGCACACATCAGTGCCACAACCATACAAAGGATGTGAGGTGGCCTGACTTCCACTTGCAAGCCTCTTATCTGATATATACAAAAAAAGAAACTGAACGTAATGCTTCTGCCTCTGCATAATCATTTCATGATCTTCTGGTTCACCAGCAAAAGAGAAAGAAATGACTCAACATAAATACATTTTAAATATCAGATGAAGGATTTTCAAGTAATAGACTGGAAAAAAAACCATATGCTGCTTGTTGATGAGAATACAATAAGTCTCCATTTTCTACTTTATGCATCTGTTTCAGCCTAACATTTTATATTCCTTTCAAAGGACAGAGACAAAACTTCTAAATATTTGCTAAACAAACAAACACATACAAAACGTCAGATAATGTTTTTGGGACCAATCATTTAATCCATAGTTTTATATACTATTATAGTCCTGATTTTTCAAATGACTTTTTATTAAAGTTATCATTCCGTACAAGTTAGAAGTCTTCCATAAATAACGTAAGTAAGCATTCCCCATGTGGAGAACAAGCTCCAGGTGGGGCGGGGGTCCCTGGTGCAGACAGCCTCTGCCGCGCTCCCTGTACAGCTGAGGGGGTGCATCCTGGCCACGGGCAGGTGTGCTGAGAGACAGCACTGAGAAAGGTCCAGATGCACCCACAGGTGTGTCAGACGGAGTGGATGCTCCCTGGGCTGTATCCTCTGTCTAGTCTGGAGTTAACAACCCTACTGCGCAACAGCTGCGGATGCTTACAGTAATTATCATGCATTAATCCACTTGAGGGAAGAACAATGATAATAGTGGTTCCTACTGATGAGCAGTACCTTATGGGAGGCACATTTTTTGTGTAAACAATCATACTACCTCATTTAATCCTTACAACAATATTGGGAGAGTCAGGTTTGGTAATCCCCATTTCCCATTAAGAAAACTGAGATTTGATGTAGTAACTCGTTCAAGGTCAGAGAAAAGTGGGTAGAATATTAAGAGCCCTTGAATACGATAATTAAAAATTTAAAAGGTAGTCAAAATGCCATCTTTAAGGCCACCAAGCTCAGACAGTTTTATGAGTAAATGTTATCAAATCTTAAAGGTACACTGTTACACTTAACTCTCAAGTATATAACATATTACATAGCAAAATGAAACATAAATAGAAAGAGAAAAAATGGATAAGCTTATTTTGCTTACGACTAGAAACAAACATTCTAAATAAGATCAAATTTAGTAGAGTATTAAAAACAATATATCATAACCAAGTAATGTTTTTCCCAAGAAAGCAAGAATAACACAACAAAAAATTAAGATGATTCATTGCATTAATGGATTGAAAGAAAAAATTAGATTCAAAAAAAGTATAACACTGAGTTTTGATAAAACCCAGTGAAAAACAGAAGAAAATTTTCTTAATTTGACAAAATGACTCTATCATATATCCACAGAAACATCAAATTAATGTTAAAATATACAGAAGTGTTCCTCCTAAAAATAAGAACATGAGAAAGATGCTTCTTATTATGGTACCCTAAAATAATATCCTAGAGACCCCTAATAATTCAGGAAGACAATTTTTAAAAAGTAGAAGAAAGGGGGTAGGGGGAAGCCCAAAACATGTTATTATTTCTGCAGGTGATATAATTGTGTACTCAGAAAAGCTAAGAAATCAACTGAAAAACTATTAAGACTAATAAGGTGGTCAGAAATAAAATACCTAGAAATTAATGTTTTATTATCTAGTAGCAAAATCCAATAAGAAACAACAGAAAAAAGGATCCTATTCACAGTGGCAATAAAAAATATGAAATATCTAGGAAGAAATCTAACAAAAGGTAAAGGATTTAAAGGGAAAAGGTATACAACTTTACAAGAGGACTAATAGGATTAAATAAGAGACTTACTTATGGGAGAGTCAATACTGTAAAGATGTTCATTCTCCTCAGTCATCCATAAAGTAAGTTCAATCCAAACAAACTCCCAACAAGATTAAAAACATTTTAAAAATGAAATCCATAAGATGACTCTAAAGTTCATATTTCAAAAGAATAATGCAAAAGAATAAAATCACAGTACTGGGACAGGAATGAAACTGAAACAAAACCAAATACATACAGAACTTTAGTTTATAACTAACATTTTAAATCAATAGGAAAGGTTTTAATAGTGTTGGAGAGAAGAGAAACATAAACTTATATCACTATCCTTTATTAAACCTCAAATAAAAGCCAAATGAATTAAAAAGTTGAGTTAAACTATCAGAAGAAAACATTTTTATAACCTTAGGATTAGGGAGGCCCTTCTAAATCGAGAAGCTAGAAATAAAACTAAAGATTTGCCTACCTAAAAATTATAAGTCACAAATAACAGCATAAAGAAAGTTAAAGGACAATGATAAACTAGGAATAACTATTTGTAACATATATGAAAAGGGTTAATATCCAGAATATATATTTAAAAAGTGGTACAAATCACTGAGTAAAAGACAGCCTAATAGAAAAATTGGCAAAGAGATATGGATAGACAATTTCTGGAGAAGAAATAGAGATAGCCGAAGTATGTAAAAATGTTTATTCTCACTAGTAAACAAGGAAATGTAAATTAAAATGAGCATTTTGTGTAACGGATGGGCAAAAATTAAAAAGGCTGATAATATGAAATGCAGAAACGGGTACTTTCATACACTGCTGGTGGATACAAATTTTGTGTGTTTGGAAGGCAATTCGGCAATAACTTAAAAATGTACGTACCCTCTGACCCATTAACTCTATTTCTAAGAAGCTATCTTTCTAGTGTATCTGCACAAGTGTGCAAAGACATAC
This sequence comes from Furipterus horrens, assembly GCF_987537825.1. Taxonomy (NCBI): domain Eukaryota; kingdom Metazoa; phylum Chordata; class Mammalia; order Chiroptera; family Furipteridae; genus Furipterus; species Furipterus horrens. The sequence goes on along the minus strand of NW_028327180.1, from coordinate 66,945,346 downwards.
ATACATTGTAGCACTATCTGTAATGCAAACATCTAAAAGCTTCCTAATATGTCCATCAGAGGTTAATAAAGTAGGTTAACACCCATTTTATAGATTATGTAGCCATTAAAAATGAGGTCCTTATATATAATGGACATAGAAGATTTTCATCACATGTTAAAAGAAAGAAAAATACCTAGTGTGATACTATTCACATAAAATTTTAAAAGATATATTTCTGTATATATACATGCAAAGGCGCTGTGAGGGAAATGAAAATATGTCACCAATGTACTTCAATGCTAAATAAATGTTAGCATCATGGAAATGAACAAGTCCAACATGAACCGTGTCCTGTGATCTGTATAGTAATGGTATAGAGAGAAGCATAAAGATCTGTAATACAAGGCTGAACGGGTTAAGTGGTGTAAGTCGTACAAAATATTATGGAGTACACAGGAGGAAAAATTACATTTGCTTGGGAAGGGCTTCATCAAGGTAGCATCCCAAGGAGGAGAACCAGCATGGGAAAATGAAAGTTGTCTTAAGGGAACAAAGTGTTCTGTTTGCTTAGAACGCAGTATTGAGAGGCAAAATGTTCAAGGCCAGGTGGAAGTCAGTCCTAAAATGAGCAGGGAATAGAGACCACCACCTTTAAGAAAATTAACCTGGTGGAAGTACTGTATAATGGGGGTGGGAGGGATGAAGAGATGGGGAAACTATCACAGGAACACAGGTAAGAGCAAGGAAGTCTCAGGAGGGGCTGAGGAAAAACAGCAGCTCTGAAACAGTAGGTGCAGAAACCCTGGGAGAACGGATTGCAGGTTAACAAACACAGGCCCAAACATGAACTTCACACACTTTTTTGCACCTGGACTTTGTAAGATATTAACATTTAAGAATGACCTTGAAGGCCCATGACCTCTAGTAAACAATCATTCTGCTGAGGTCAAGAGAGGAATTTCAGGGGCTGGAAACTGTTGTAGGTAAGTGGCTGTCTGGCTATTTGCATCAGCCCCACCACGTGCCTGGAGTGCATGTTGCTCAGTTAAATGCATATACTAACTCAAATGAAGTGCTATCATTTGTGAAAACTGGTTCCCAGAAGAAAATGAAAAGTCTAAGTTCTAAGAATATAGTGGTCTATAATTTATTTGGTTTTATACTTAATCTGAAAGATTTCCTTAAAAATTTCACTAACAATCTGTGGCATTTAATGAGGCTTTAGTAGTATTGATAACTGGTGATCCTTGAAAGTCTTAGGATGTGATCCTCACAAATGACAAGGGCCTACCAATTTCCTGTTTGAAAGAGGGCACCACAAGGCCAGAAAGACAAAAAGACGTGCCAGCAAAACTATCCTGTATGATAACTGTAATGGGAGATACATGTCATTATATATTTGTGCAAACCCATAGAATGTACACCGCCAACAGTGAACCCTAACGTAAACTATGGACTTTGGGTGATTATGACATGTCAGTGTAGGTTCACCAAATGGACCACTCTGGTGAAGGATGTTGATAGTGGGGGAGTCTATGGTTGTTGGGTTGGGGGAGTATATGGGAAATTTCTGTACTTTCTGGTCAATTTTGCTGTGAACCTAAAACTGCTCTAAAAAACAGTCGAGAGAAAGAGAAATCGAAAGAGGTCTGTTTCAGTGTAACTTGTGCAGCTGCAGCCATTGTGTCCCTCCTGTTCCTTTATACAGCCACCTCCTTTAAATGTGAGGCTGACTACACGGTCCTTTAGCACCTCTGTGCACCATGGCTGCTGCCCCAGCAACGAGATGATTTCTCCTTTTTGTTCTAAGCTGTCCAACTGCCTCCCACACTGGGACATTTAATGAAAAGCTTCTGTAAGTTTCTGAATTATCTTCTTCCTAAGTATACATATGTTCTAGTTTGATATCACACATGACGCATATTAGGCCTCCCCAGGACAGTAGTTCAGCGTTTTTATTTTTTTGGTTTTTTTTTTAAGATTTTATTTTTTAGAGAGAGGGGAAGGGAGGGAGGAAGAGAGGGAGAGAAACATCAATGTGTGGTTGCCTCTCGCACGCCCCCAACTGCAGATCTGGCCTGCAACCCAGGCATGTGCCCTGACTGGGAATCAAATTGGCAACCCTTTGGTTTGCAGGTCCACACTCAATCCACCGAGCTAGTTCAGGCTTTTTGCTGCTGTTCTGAGGCCACTTTTTAAATCACTTAAGGAATTAGCCATTGGCAGAGAACTGAACGCCTGAAATGGAGGCATTAGAGAGCAGATATCTAAAGGGTTGGAAAAATATCATCAAAATAGACCAAAACCTCACTTGCCAGGAATACCTTTCTAGGTCCTGCTTCTTTCATTATTTAAACCATCTCCAGGATTTAAGGCACTAAGGAAGATTAGCTACCATTTTACAAAATTTGAATTAATGCTCAAAATCAGAAATGTACATAAAATGGTAAATCTTAAATCAGATTTTCCATCTCAAGCTATTTTACTGAATAAAATATTGATTAAAATGGCCAAATACAAGAATGCCTTACTAATAAAAAATATTAGTTCAGAAGTATAAAAAAACTATTAAGATAATAAAAATTAACCAAGTTGGAAAAAAGCAGAAAAGATTATACTTAACATAAGACATTTTCCAACAATATTACCCTCATCCTTGTATTTAAAATTGTGCACCCTGGTTGGGCAGCTTGGTTGAATTGATGTTGCCCCATCCACCAAAAGGTTGCGAGTTCAGTCTCTGGTCGGGGCACATACAGGAGGCAACGGGTTAATGTTTCTCTCACATTGATGTTTCTTTCTCTCCTTTCCTCTCTCTAAAATCAAGACATATCCTCAACTGAGGATTTAATAAAAATTTAAATTGTACCAAACTTTGAGATATATAGGTTGCTAAAAAATTGGCTATGACCATTGTTATTCATTATTACATTGGATACTCTTCCCTACTGCCCTGATACCCCTGTGAGAACTTCCTGTGTCCCAACATTTAGGTCTGCGGAAGCCCTCTTGTATAAAGGAAATAGCATCATAAGTATCATGTTCTATTGAGTTTCACATCCCCAACTAATGATTTTTCATTACCTGGCCGAACTCAAAACCCCTAATTTGCCAAATTTAAGTTGCACGTTTAAAAGAAAAATGACCTCTTTTTCTAGATAAAACCCTTAAGACTATTAAATTCTTAAAACACACTAGTTTCCTTTAGCCAGACTCCCCCAAAAACGGCTTTTAAAATTCAGGCAATGGTTCAACCACTACTGTAAGATAAACACTTGGTTGAAAAAACTGCACTGAGTGGGAAAAGTCTGGCCCTCTTTGGCTTTGTAATCTACTGGCTTGATGCCACAGGGGCCCAGGCCTGTGAAACTGGCCTGTATTCATGGTGAGGACAAGAACGGTGGCTGTGAGAAGTGAGCCCTGGCTGAGCCCCAGAAGTTAGGGAGCCAAGTTCTGAACAGATTCAGAGTTGGTTGCCTTGAATGCAAAACTGTGAAAGTTACATGTTTCCAGTGAGTCTCAGCAGGTGTGGCTTAATGTGCAGCAGTCCACGTGTGGGGAAGAATGACAGTGGAAGATTGACATAGGGTAGAACAGTGTACTTTGATATATTCTAAAATCATTTAACTTTAATTGGTGTATTCTATTAAGGGGCAAGGAATAATATATTCTCAATGATGAATCTTTTCCCCCTTCTTAGCCAGTGTGTCTCTGACCATTGGCAATGCCTATAATCAGCGATGTTTTTAGATGATTACTAATAACAGATGGTAATCAGTTCTTCTTGAAAATGCATTGCTAATTTCCTGTGTTACCTTAAATAGACAGCTAAATGCAACAATTACACTGAGTGCATGCTTCATTCTAAGAGGTGAAACAATGAGGGAAATTTTGGACCTCACATTCTTCTAGGTGAGAAGGCAAATTTAAAGCTCATAGTATAAACCTGAAGAAGGCCATTGGTTGCAAGCGGAAGCTAACCCAGACTCAATTTGGGGGAAATCTGTACCACTTCTTTCCTTCTCATTTAGTAGAATCCATTTGATTACCAGATAACAGACCTCAGTACACAGCTGGGCTTGGTTCCTTCAGTGAGCCGGACTGCTGGGAAGCACCCTGTACCCCTGCTCCCACAGTCCCCTCACATGCCTCATCTGGCTCAGTGCGATGCCTCTGAGATAGAGGCACTTTTCTCTACAGAGATGCCCTTTCTTCCTTATTCAAGGCCCAGGGCAACACAGACTAGGGGGCACCTGCCATGGTCTCCCCTGCTGGACTGTTAGCAGTTTGCAGGAGGAACAGCGTATGATGTCTCTGTCTTTCCAGAGCCTGACAAAAGAAGACGGAACAGGGATTTTGGAGTGAATGTGTGCCTTCGGAGGAAATTCCTCTTCTTCTGGCTGTCCTGGCTCGCAGGATCTGCAGGGATAGCTGGAGGGCTCCTAACTGCACTTTTCCATTCAGTCAGTGCACATGAAACCAGGTCTGCAGGTCAGTGACTGAGTAAGAGGAAGAGTTACCTTATAGCAGAATATGTGCAAGTAAAATTTAAAACCTAGCTCTCTAACTGGGCCCCTCAAGCTATCACCCCATTTTTCTGCTCCCCTTCACAGAAGAAGGTTTTGTAAGAATTGTCTATACTGTCTGTCTCCATTTCTTTAACCCATCTTTTCCTCATCCAACTTCAAGGCTTCAGTTCTAACCAAGCCACTGAGATGCTCCTCAAAGTCATTAACAACCTCCATTTTGTCAAATTCAAGGGTCTGGTCATTTTTTTCCCCCTTAAATTTCAGTGAGTTTGTGATTTAAAAAAATTTTTTTAAAAATTATAGTTGACATACAATACTATATTACTTTCAGATATACAACAACAGTGATTAGCCACATACCTTATGATTTATATAACCGCATGATTACTTCTATAACTGGCAGTTTGTTTTCTTACATTTGCAGTCCCTGATTTCTAATGCTGCTGAACATCTTTTCATGTTTGATTGTTGTTTCCTCTCGGAAACATTTGTGTCTTTTACCCATTTTTAATGTATTATTGGTCATTAATCCAATTGGTCATTACATTCTTAATCCCCTTCACCTTTTTCACCCATCTGCCCCACCCCCTCCCATTTAACAACTATCAGCTTGTTCTTTGTATTTATGCATTTGTTCTTGTTCTGTATGTTTATTTTGTTTTTTAGATTCCATATATAAGTGAAATCATATGGTATTTATCTTTCTCTGACTTATTTCACTTAGAATAACACACTCTAGGTGCATCCATGTTGTTGCAAATGGCAAGTTTTCATGCTTTTTTAAGGCTTAGTAAAATTCCATTGCATATATGTACCATATCCTTTTTATCCATTCATTTATTGATGGACACCTAGATGGCTTCCCTATCTTGCTTATTGTAAAGAATGCTGCAATGCACATAGGTGTGCATATATCTTTTCGAATTACTGTTTTGAATTTCTTTGGATAAATACCCAAAAGTGGGACTGCTGGGTCATACAGCAGTTCTATTTTTAATTTTTCTGAGGACCCTCCATATTGTTTTCCACAGTGGCTGCACCAATTTGCAATCCCACCAGCAGTGCATGAGGGCTCCTTTTTCTCCATCCTCACATCCCACTCATCAGCGGGACCTTGAAAGTTTAGCTATACTTGTTAATTTCCACACAGTAATAAGTTCCAAGTGACACAGATAATGCTGCTCCAAAACCACTTTGAGAATCAATGTATTTGTTTTTAAAATATGCATGTTAAAAATTTAAAGGTAAACAACTAAATAACAAAAGTAGAATATATCCGTTACAACCCAAAGAAGGGAAAAAGGAGGAATAAAGAAAAATTCCACAGAAGACAAGAAAGTAGAAAAAAAGATACAACTCTTTTAAATAATCAATCACTATGAACTGAAAGTACAAAATTCACTACATAAAAGAACGAAGTTCTATTTATGTAGAACGCATTATACAGGTGCAGTAAGTAAGGCAGTCTAGGCAATGGCTCATGGACTCTATGACCAATGAACAGAACAGAAAACGCAGACTGACCCACACACATGTGGGATTCTGACAGGTGACGTGAGCGACACTGAAGATCAATAAGAAAAGAGGAGACTCCTCACTAAACAGAGCCAGGATGAGTGGTCAGCCATAAGGGAAAAAATGGAACTGAATTCCTGCCTCACATTGAACATAAAATTCAGCTTAGGATTAAACACTTAAATGTATTTAAATGTGAAAAGCAAAACTTTAAAACTCTGAGAGGAAAACACAGGAGTAGGGAAGGATTTCTTAAAACAAGACACATAAAGAGCTAACCAAAAAAGAAAAGATTGCTAAATTCGATGACCTAAAATCAAATCTGTCCATTAAAAGACACTGTAAGAAAGTGAAAAGATAAACCTAAAAAGCTTGAGGAAGTATCTGTAATACATATAACTGAAAAGGAATTAAAATGCAGAAGAGATCAATAACACCTGCAAATCTGTAAGATGACTGATAATATATGAAATATAGTTAAAAGACACAAACATTTAAAAGAGAAAACAAAATGGTCAAACATGAAAAAGGTGTCCAGCAATATTAGGAATCAGAAGACTGCAGATGAAGACCACAGTGATTCACTATTTTAAACCCCTTAGATTGGCAAAAATTGACAAAATCAGTTAGAGGATGTCTCAAGAAAATAATCCTTATATTCTGCTAGTGGTGCAAAGTAGTAAAAATACTTTGGCAAAAAAATTAACATTATTCTGTAAAATTGAGCACATCCTACAATCCAGAAATTTTACCCCCACATATACTCTAGGGATTCTCTCACACCTGTGCTCTGGAAGACATGACAAGAATGTTCCTAGCAGCAAGGTTCTATTAGTAAAGACCTGGAAAATACCCGAATTGTCCATCTGCAAGAGGATGGATACATAATGGTAATATTCCCACAACAGAATTCTGTATATCAGTGAAGATGAATGAATAGCTATAAGCAACATAAACAAAAAAAAATTTTAAAAAGCAAATCCTAGAAGAGTACACAGAATATATTTTTTTGAAAGCTCAAAAAAACAACACATAAGTTTTTTTTTTTTTTTAAAGCACAGAAAGCAAAAATCTGTGCCTGTGGTTACAGGGAGTGGAGATGACAGAAGACTGAGGCAAGGAGGAGCATTTCAGTGGATGCCAGTTAGTGATAATGGTTGAGTTCCTGGATTGGGATGAATGGGGGGGTGGTATCATGACTGATCCTTAATATTAATATGCTTTATTACCTTCATTACTTCAGCATGTATGCATATACACATACATGTATTTTTCCATTTTTTTATATGTGTGAAACATAATTAAAAAGTAAAAAAGGAGGAAGATATGACTAAAATATGCTAGTTGATTTTCACTGCAAAGGGAACCAAATTCCCAGTTCAATACTTACTGGTCAAGGGTCTTATAATAAATGTCCAGATCCTTGTTTGCAAGCTCTGTTGTTCTCATAACTATCATCATTTCTCTATACTTTTCCTCGGCATCTCGAAATTGAGGTTTTTGAAGTTCTTTCTTAAAGTGAATAATTTCGTCCTCATAACCTTTCTGTCGTCCTATCGCCAAACTGTGATTTCTTTTTATATTCTCTATTTTTTCTTCCAAGTTCTGATGTTCACTATAAAAGGGAAAAATGACAAATGTCCATTTTCAGCAGCCAGAAGTGGAAAAGCCAGATCTCTTTAGGGAGATAAATATCAGTTCCCACTCTCCTTAGCAATCAGCTTATGGTAACAGAGTCTCTTCTTGCTTTTTACTTAAGGCTTCAGTAGGAAAGAACATTTTCTTCCTTCCCAATCTCTGAAGCATCCAGGTTTCTAAACATTTCATTTCTGTGTGCTGAATAAAGAACGCTAACAACATGTGAACGGTGAGAAAGCTCCTGAGTTTTAGACATTGACTAAGAACTCCTGGTGATTAATATTAGAAATTCACAAACTTTGGACTGAGAACTGAGAGTGTATAATTACCAATAATATAACAGTTGTCATAATTTTGTTAATAATGTCAAAGACAGATATAATCTTATCTCAAACTATTAATTTCTATAGTAATACCTACTAAAAATTTATACTCCTCTATGAAAAAAATTCTCACACAAGTATTACAAAAAGTAAAACACTGACCCAAAAAAGATACCCAAACTTTTCTGATAAGTTGGTACATAATACAGATTTTAAGGTATGCTTTAAAAATCTTCATTCATTTAACAATAACTTATTAAGCACCCTCTTATATGCCAGGCACTGCTGTCAAGTTTATGAACATCCTTTCATAATTGGCATGACTGTCCCTTTTGTTGACATTTTTGTGGTGTTCTGGTTGAAGAAAGGCTTGAAAAAGATCAATTGTACTTAATATTGTCTGAATGGATGAAAAAATCATTGTTATATACCAAGAAAAGCAGACGAAAGAAGAATCAGGGTAATCTTAAAACAAAACCAAAACCAAAAAACCCTCCCTGGTTGTCACATAATTGCAACTGGGACCATGTAAAATGGGTCTCCAATGTCAAATTGCTTTGGCAATATTGCAGACGGTATGAGCTTTGAGCCAGGCTGGGTCCACAGGCTTTCTGCTTGGGACCATTATCCTGTGGCACAGTCTAGCAGAAATCTGGGGACTTGGCATTTGTAATCCTGCCCATCACTGCAGTGTAACTATAAATTCTATCACTTCTTTAGTAATTTAATTCATAAGACCATGAAATACATTTGTATAAAAGCTTCATCCACCTTCCTGTAAATCTAAGGGACACTGAGTCTAAAGGCTTAAATCATTTTTAAGAAACATGTATTGAATATTCTTCACAATTCAATAATAGACCTTTAAAGACTATTGTAAAAGACATACTTTTTCATTTGTAAAACCTGCATTTGACCCATTTCCTTCAAATGTCGTTTTCTTTCTTCTTCAACTTCTCTTAGTTCTTCATTTCTTTTTCTTAACGTAAGGTTATCCTGCAGCCACCTTTCTTGAATCTAAATGTAAATATTATTAAAAAAAAAAGTAAATATTAAATCAGTTAATAAAAATGATTGTTCCCAACATGTGATTCATAACAGGCAACAGCTGACAGGTAAGTGCTAATTCTGCCTTACTGAGAATCATGTTAAACTCAACAGAGGAAGTCTAAGCCAGGGTAAAGGCACCTCCTGCCTGGACTAACCTGGATGGCACAGACACGCAAGAGAGAAATTTACACGATGAAATAAAAACTGTAACTATGTATTTAAATATTTTATACCTATACCCCATTGGATCATCTTGCACAGGATCCCCACAATAAAATCTACTGATCTAAAAGATCACCAGACAATAATACTATCAAAGTCTCCTTCCAATTTTTTTTTTGCCTAATTGTATTTGTCTCCTAACATGTGCCAATACTGTAAGATACCATTAAGTGTGTCAAATAAAAACTGCACCTTCAAGCTAACAAGTAATAATCACAGAAGGCAGTAAGAAGTGCCAAAAAGATACTAAATATCTATGTATTTGATGATACCTCTGTAGCTACTGAACTGAACTGAAAATTTAAAAAGCTGTTCTTATTGAGTAGTTTTGTCCTTAAAAAGAGTGCTAATCATTTAGCAGCAGCAGTGATACCAACACAATTATTTTTTCAGTAGGTTTCCCAATGACTACAATGGCCTATACTGTCAAGAGACACACATTTAAAAACAAAATAATTTGATTCTTTTAAAGTTAGAGAAAACATTTCCTGCAGAAACAATGTTGGTTTGGCTCATAAAAGACTGACTATAGAAAACTCATCACAAGTTCAAAGTCAACATTTTCAAAGAGAAGAGCTGGGACTCTCCTTCAGTAACCCTTGCAGCTGAGATAAACTGTCACGTGGAAAGTGGGAGGGAGGCAAATCTTTGGCAAAATCTTTTTGCCCACAGTAACGGAACAGAGTCACCAGGTGGGAGAGAAGCATGGTGGGACTTATTTCACATGTTTAGTGTTCATATTAAACCCTGACCATCTATATATCACTATTTTGAGGGTTTTCCTCCAAATACCATCATTTTCCTAGAAATAATAATATAACTATATACTTATCTATTAAATGCATCATTATAAGCAGTTAAAAGGGACTATAATAATATGGTTGCAAATGTCCTTTCATTGCCAAGGCAACTTCATGCACCACTGTAGCTGCTGTGACTCTCCAAGATTCTTCCATGAAGACTCTTTTTCTTCCCTTCTGGTACCCTTATGATGCGAAGGCTGGTACACTTGATGTTGTCCTAGAGGTTCCTTTAATCATCCTCATTTCAAATTCTTTTTACTGTTCCAGTGGGGTGTTTTCCGCTACCCTGTCACATTGCTGATTCAACTCGTTTTTGTGTAATCTGCTGTTGATTCCATCTAGTGTATTTCTCATTTCAGTTATTGTAATCTTCATTTCTGACTGGTCCTTTTTTATTTTTTGTCTCTTCATTGCACTTCTCATTGGTTCATCTATTCTTTCCTGAAATTCACCGAACATTGGTATACCCAGGGTTTTGAATTCTGTAGCTCATAGGTGGCTTGTCTCCATTTAATTTTATTCTTTTTTTTGAATTCTGTCCTGTTCTTTCATTTGGGACATGTACCTTTGTCTCTCATTTTGGCTGCCTCTGTGTTTGGTTCTGTTTGTTAGGTAGACCCACCTCCCAGTCTTGGAAGGGCGCCTTATGCAGTAGGGGTCCTGTGGGGCCCAGTGGCAGTCCCCCTGATCATGAGCCAGGGCTCCAGGGGTGCCTCTCAAGTGGGTTGTGTGTCCTCTTGTAGCTGAGCCTTGGCTGCTATTGGTAAATCAGTGGGTGGTACTGATCCTTAGGCTGACTTGCTGTGACTATAGTGGACAAGCTGTTGTTCAGGTGTTGACCTAATGATGCGAGATTAGTGTTAGCAGAGCTCTGGTGCCTGCTGAGACCACCCTTTGGGGATGTTCTTTGTAGAGCTGGTTGGGAAATGCTTTGGTGTGGTCTGAAGCTGGCCAACAGGAGTGTTACACCAGCCACTGCCTGTGCCTGGTCTGGGACCACCTAGTAGGAGCCACACAGTGATCTATGGTTGGTTGTTGCCTGTGCTGGGCTTGGAGGTGTCCGGGAGTAGCAACTCTGTGAACCGAGGCCAGCTGCTGCCTGGGTGAGTATATGGATCCTTGAGAGACTTTAGGAAAATTTGCAGGTTGCTTATGTGGAAAAGCCACTGAAAGAGGTTCAGGCAGGTTATGCAAGATGGGTGGGACCAAGAATGTTAACCAGGTTAATGGAGAGCTTTGATGTAGGGCCTGCCTGCTGGCTGGGTGGGAAGAGGGCTCAATAAAGGAACCATGGTGTCTGCCAGCACTTCAGTCTCCGGAGAGAGCTGCCCCGACCCCTGCACCTCCAGCCTTTGCCCTGACACTAGTGGATTTAGTTCCTTCCTATGTCCCTGGAATGCCCCTGGAATTCTTCAAGCTGTTTCCCCTGTGCTGGAGCTCAGTGAGTAAGTTTGTGAGGGAGCGAGTCTGTGCTCAGGCTCTTTAAGACCTGCAGCACAGCACCTAGGTCTCTAGCAGCCCATTTTCTTTCTTAGACACAATACCCACTGGTTTTCACAGATAATATGGCGACTCCTCTTCCTGGCACTGGTGCCCTGGGATGGTGGGCTTGGTGTGAAGCTAAGATCCCTCGTTCCTCAGCAGGGACTTCCGCAGCAGAGATATTCCTCTCAATTCTTAATTACCGTATCGTGGGTGAGACCTGTCCATTCTACATCTCTGCCCTTCCTACCAGTCTCAAGGTGGCTTCTTTATATCCTTAGTTTTAGGAATTCTGTTTAGCTAGTTTGCAGGTGGTTCTCAATGATGGTGGTTCTATAATTTAGTTGTAATTTTGATGCAGTGGAGGTGGAGGTGAATGCATTGTTTCCCTATTCTGCCATCATGATAGGTAGTCACCACAAAAGGACTCTTGAGTAGGCTATCACAGATTTAGTTGAGATTGATTTTTGGCACAAAATACTGTTCCTTGTTTGCTTTCCTTTATGGTCACCAGAAAGCTAGGCATTTCTTTCTTTTAGGTCAGTTTCTGTTGCTCTTACTTTTTCACTTTGAAAGACAGTATACAGCATTATTAGTTAAACAGCATAGGCTTTGAAGTCAGGTATACCTAGGCTCAAATCTCAGCATTACACTTTCAAAGTGGATGACTTTGGGCAAATGCATTTAAATTCTCTGAGCCTCAGTTTAACTGTAACATGGTGATAATAAGCTATTGGAAGATTAAATGATTTAATGTATGTCATCAGCACAGTGCCTGCCTCAGTATTTGTTAGTGGATCAAATCTGTCCTTATACTTTAAGCAATGAGAATTCCAATTACTTTCTACAAAATATAAAGTATCGGAGAAAGGCAGGAAAGGTAACCAGATGCAGTTATAGTGAACAAGAATTGCTTTTCTATTATCCTAGCAATTTGATGAGGTAGGGCCATGTTCCTCCTCAGTTACTACCTTTATGACGTTGGGTAAGTTAGGTCACTTCTAGTTCCCTTTATCTGAAAAGTGAGGGAGGCAGATTATTCAATTTCCAAATATTTCATTTTTCCATGGACTAAATTTGGTAGGATGTAATCATGTAAGTAAGCTCCTGTTAGGTTCCTCAACTCTTAAGAGAGTAGCCTGTATCACTAAGCTCAGATGTTAGTTAATGCTTGCAGCTGACCATCTAAAGGTAACATAAAAATTAGCTGCACTCTAGGAACCTGTGATAGAACAATACACTGAACAGACCACAGTCCAATATCTACAAAAAATCTGGTTGGAAAAATACCTTTCATAGAGGACTGTCTGAAAGCTATGCAGTGCTCTGGCTCAGTGATTAACAGTTAAGGATATACATTAAAACCCTTGGGGTACTTTAAGAAAACATACATGCTTCTGCCCATGTCCCAGAGAGTCTGATTTATTGGTCTGGAATGGAAAAACAGACATGTATATTTTTAATAACCCAGGTGATTTCTTAAAAACATCGAAATGTATTAATTCATATAACATAAAATTCCCCACTTTAAAGTATACAATTCAGTGGTTTTAGCATATTCACAAGGTTGTGCAACCATCACCACTAATTCCAGAACATTTTATAATTCCCACCTCAAAGAAACCCCATACCCATCTCTCTCCTCTCCTCCAGCCCCTGGCAACACTAATCTGCTTTCTGTCTCTACGGATTTGCCTATCTGCACATTTCATATAACCAGAATTATACAGTATGTGGTCTTCTGTGACTGGCTTCTTTCACTTAGCATAGTGTTTTTAGGTTTTGTCCGTGTTACAGTGTATATCAATATTTCATTCCTTTTATGGCTGAATAACATCCCACTGTATGATGTGACAGTTAATTTTATGTGTCAACTTGACTGGTCCACAGGGTGCCCAGACATTTGGTCAGACATTATTCTGAGTGTCCTGAAGGGTGTTTCTGGATGGGATTAACATCTGAACCTAGGACTGAGTAAAGCAGTTTGCCCTCTCTAATGTGGGTGGGCGTCATCCAAACAATTGGAAACTCCTGACTAAAACAAAAAACGCTGCATAAGAGCTAATTCCTGCCTGATTTTGTGAGCTGGGATAGTGGCCTTTTCCTGCATTCAGACTCAAATGGAAACCTTGGCTCTTTGGCCTATTGGCTCTCCTGGTTCTCAGGCCTGCAGACTCAGACAGGAACTATAATATCAGCTCTCCTGAGTCTCCAACTTGCCAACTATAGATTTTGGGGTTTCTCAGCCTTCACATCAGATGGGGCCAGGCCAATTCCTTATAACAAATTTATATATGTATATAAATTGGATATAATACATTTTGTTTATCTGTTCATCAGCTAATGACCATATGGGTTGTTACCATATTTTAATTATTATTAATTATGCTGCTATGAACATGTTTTAAATTTTCTCGGTTAAATACCTAGGAGAAGAAAAAACTAGGTATTTTTTAATGGTGCCCCAAACTAATCTTTGCTCTCTAAACACTAACATTTATTTTAGACTTCAGTTACACCACCATCTATGAAACCTCATCGAGGGACGATAAAGATGCTAATATACATTTTAAAAAAAAAATAGCACCATGAAATTTGTTGAAGACATGGTTTTGGTTAATCTTTACAGTGTCCCCCTCTTTCTCTGGTCTCAGTACAGGGAAGTGGTTTCCTGTTAACTCTGGGACAATGTGCGTCTTACCTAATTATGACTTTCTTCATGTGACTACTACAGCAGAATCTTTAGCAAGCAAATCAGATTTCATGGCCTACATTTTATACATAGTATGTCCTCACTTAATGTCATTAGTAGGTTCTACAACTTTAAATGAAATGATATATATAGAAACCAATTTTACCAAAGGCTAATTGATATTAACACACGTTGAGTTCCTAAGCATCTCATCAACATTATAACAAAACAATGTTATTCAAGGACCTGCTGTTTTACTACTCTCCTGGTTTCATTAACTTCCTGTCCTTATTTCCACATTGTCTCATATTCCTGTTAATTTAAAATGTTATTTGACATTGCTCTATGTATGTAACTCAGTAAATACTTTCTGGAACAAGGCAGATTACAGAAGTAAACTGTAATGTGTACAGTTGAATTTTGAACAACACGGGTTTGAACTGCACAGCTCCACTGAAACACAGTAAGATCCACTAAGTTTAGACCATCAACTTGAAAAGGGTCACAGGTTAGTAAATCTCACTCATCTTAGTACATGCATATGGAGGGCTATTACTGATTTATAAATTGTGATTTTAAGTAGGCAACCCTTACATAAGCTAGTGATAGATAACTATTTTGTTATATATGCATCATATAGTTATTCAGCATACACTAGATGACACAGATTCGATTTACCTTTGAATGACATTCTTGTATTTGAAATTCCTGGCACTATAGTCAGAGAGCCTGCAGAAAGCTGATATAGCTAATCTTCAAAGAGATTTTTTTTACCACAACTTACACGCAAGTGATTAAAACATTCAAATACCAAGTTTTGTTTAAAACAGCAGGACAGAGAAACGGTGTACAGTTGACTATTGAACACCACACATTTGAACTGCCCAGCTCCACTGAAACAGACTTTTTTCCAAAACATATATGAATACCTGCACTGCTTTTTGATCCACATTTGGGAGCCTGGAGGTGCAGAGGGTGATCTGTATGCACTGATCTACACCATGTTATATAGGGGACTTCAGCATCCCTGAATTTTGGTATCCACAGGAGGTCCTACATCCACTCCTCCATGGATACTGAGGGACAATTAAGTTTTGGGGAAATCAAAAGTTATAAATGAATTTTCAACTCTGAGAAGTGGGAAGGAGAGGGGATCACTCCTAACCTCCACATTGTTCAAGCATCAACTGTAGTTTTAAAATAAGGTAGATTAACCATCACACTTGCATAAGGCATGTTGAAGATAGTTTTTCTATGTTATTTTAATTATATTGTGGAAATCAATTCCTTTCTTAAAATGATTTTATTTATTTTTAGAGAGAGGGGATGGGAGGGAGAAAGAGAGGGAGAGAAAAATCAGTGTGTGGTTGCCTCTTGCACACCCCCAGCTGGGGACCTGGCCCACAACCCAGGTATGTGCCCTGACTGGGAAGCTAACTGGCTACCGTTTGGTTCACAGGCTGGCACTAAATCCACTGAGCCACACCAGCCAGGCACAATCAATTTCTTTAACAGAAAAAAATAAATGACATAGGAATCAACTAAAAGGTCACTTAATATATAGATATTTTACTTAAAACTTAAAAATATATATTATTACACCTCAATCCCTATTTTGTGTAACTTATCTTACATAAAAATGTTAGCATAAGTAAGAAAAAATACAGGTGTAAGGCACCCAAATTGGAAAAGAGGAAGTAAAACTGTCATTATTTGCAGATGACATGATAGTGTACATAGAAAACCCTACAGACTCCACAAAAAAATTACCTGACCTAATGTGAATTTGGCAAAATAGCAGGGTACAGAAATTGAAGGCAATTCTGTATACCAACAATAAAATACCAGAGATAGAAACTAAAAGAAAAAGCCCATTTACCACAGAAACAAGAAAAATAAAGTACCTAGGAATAAACTTAACCAAGGAGGTAAAAGACCTATACTCAGAAAACTACATAACACTGAAGAAAGAAATTAAGGAAGATACAAATAAATGGAAGCATATACCATGTTCATGGATGGGAAGAATCAACATCATTAAAATGTCCATACTACCCAAAGCAATTTATAGATTCAATGCAATCCCTATTAAAATACCAATGACATATTTCACAGACCTAGAATAAACACTTCAAAAATTTATATGGAACCAAAAAAGAGCCCGAATAGCCACAGCAATCTTGAGGAAGAAGAACACAGTAGAAGGAACCTGATACCAAACTATACTACAAGGCCACGGTAATCAAAACAGCCTGGTACTGGCATAAGAACAGACATATAGATCAATGGAACAGAATAGAGAGACCAGAAATAAACCCAGGTCTATATGGTCAACTAATATTTGACAAAGGGGGAAGGAACATCAAATGGAGTGAGAAGAGCCTCTTCAATAAATGGCCTTGGGAGAACTGGACAGGGACATGTAAAAAAATGAAACTAGGTCACCAACTTACACCATACACCAGAATAAACTCAAGAATCAAAGACTTAAATGTAAGCCGTGGCACCATAAAATTCCTAGAGGAAAACATAGGCAGGAATATTTCAGATATTCCGCATAGCAACATTTTCACTGATATGTCTCCTAAGGCAAGGAAAATAAAGGAAAGAATAAACAAATGGAACTACATCAAACTAAAGAGTTTCTGCTCAGCAAACAAAAACATCAGCAAGATGAAAAGGGAACCAACCATATGGGAAAATATACTTTCCAATGATACCTCAGACAAGGGACTGATCTCCAAAATACATAAAGAACTTATATGACTCAACACCAAGAAGACAACCCAATTAAAAAATGGGCATACACTTCTCCAAAGAGGACATACAGAGGGTCCATAGGCATATGAAAGAATGCTCAACATCACTAGCCATCAGAGAGATGCAAATAAAAATCACAATGAGATATACCACCTCATACCAGTCAGAATGGCCATCATCAACAAATCAACACACAACCCTGGTGCATTGCTGGTGGGAATGCAGACTGGTGCAGCCACTATGGAAAACAGTATGGAATTTCCTCAAAAAACTAAAAATGGAACTGCCTTTTGAACCAGCAATTCCACTGCTAGGATTATATCCTAAGAATCCTGAAACACCAATTCAAAAGAACCTATGCACCCCTATGTTCATAGCAGCATTATTTACAATAGCCAAGTGCTGGAAACAACCTAAGTGCCCATCTGTAGATGAGTGGATCAAAAAACTGTGGTCCACCTACACAATGGAGTACTATGTAGCAGAGAGAAAGAAGGAACTCCTGCCATTTGCAAAAACATGGATGGAACTAGAGAGAATTATGCTTAGTGAAATAAGCCAGGCAATGAAAGAAAAATACCATATGCTATCACCTATTACAAGAAACTAATGAACAACACAAACAAATGAGCAAAATTGAACCAAAGGTATATAAACAAGGAGTAGACTAACAGTGACAAGGGGGGAGGTGGGAGGGGGGAGGGAAAGAAGGGGGTAAGAAGGGGAAGGTCTAGTCAAAGAACATGTATAAATGACCCATGGACATGGACAACTGGGTGGGGAATGACTGTGGGAAAAGGGCTGGGCAGGGTGCGGGGAAGCAACAGGGAAAAAAGTGAGACAACTTTAATAGAAAAACAAACAAAAATTTTTAGTGGGGGGAAAACAAAAATAAAGAATGGAAATGCAATTTTAGTGAATATTAGAAGGACAAAGATTTTCCTTCACACTGTATATTTTTCTCCCTATCTGATCCCTCCAGAATTTGACATTCTGAAGAAGTAATGACATAAGATTCTTTGCATAAAACTAATAAGACCAGTTATTAATAGAGGTTTTGTTAACCAAGACTTTGACTGGAATGTCATGCCTAAAGGAGACATACTTGGGCTCTGGTTGTTACCAAAAAGCCCTGAGGAACGGGGATTGACTTTCGAAGGTCATAAAGGCACATGAGAAAAAAACGCCTGGTACTTTGGTTGTTTGTGAGGTCCATGGCAATCTTTCCGGGGAAGAAATGAAGGTTGCTTTCCTGAAAGATGACTAGAAGGGACCTTAAGGCACAACGGAAAACCTGAAGGACTTGTAAAAGACAGGCGTTTACAGGCAAGGCTGAATGGCAGGTATGTGACTCAGCTTCTGTGCCCTGAAGGGCAGACTGAAGGTCACCCTAAATGTTCCTTCTGTAAGTTCCAGCAAAGCAGCCTTAAAGATCATATGTGATCATTTGCTGCTCTTGTTGTGTTTATGCAAATGAACAGGATAAATTAAAAATGGACTTAATGTAGTCCCTTTAATGACAAGGAGGGTAATCTTAAAGAGAAAAATCGTGATTCAAGGAAAATCACAATACTCAGTGGTAGACTATAAAGTAGTGCAGCTAACTGTCTTTAAAGTTTCTTTTCATTTAAAGTTCATTTTCATTTGAAAGTTAAACTAGGTCTGTGGCATCATCAAAGATGCTTAATTTACAGGCAAGAAGAATGTCATGTCAAATGCCTTGCAATTGGATGTCTTTCCAATAAGACAGTCCTACAGATTTAGAGACTTGTATGTGGGTTACGTTACATAAATTAACGTGTTTTCTGTTTTCAAAGGGCACAAGTCTATGATCTAATTATCTGAGTGATTGTCTGTACGTATAGGCCTCACTTAATCCTGTCTGCATCGCTGCCTCCTGAGACTCAATGGTTTGGCTGAACTAAGTGGCTGGGTTGGTGAAGAATGGGGT
Source organism: Furipterus horrens (assembly GCF_987537825.1). Classification (NCBI taxonomy): domain Eukaryota; kingdom Metazoa; phylum Chordata; class Mammalia; order Chiroptera; family Furipteridae; genus Furipterus; species Furipterus horrens. The sequence goes on along the minus strand of NW_028327180.1, from coordinate 66,926,399 downwards.
GGTCTGTGGGCTTCACTTTAAAACTGGTTTCTCTTTTCTGTCCTAAAGGCTTGGACAGAAAGAGCCCAGAGGTCTGAGAGGGGGGAAACCTAAAATATTTCCCTCAGCCCAAACTAAGTATAATGGGCAAAAGGGTTTTGGACACGTGTGATGTGCCTGGCGCACCTTCCTCCGAAGAAGTCCTTTTTTTCCCTAATGTGGGACATTGAAAAATTAATACCTGTCTTTTGTCATCTAGTGGTTATGGATTGAATGATGTCTTTTAACCCTGTTGCCAAATCTGTTGCCCCCAGAATACAATAAGGATGCCAGCCTGTTAAACCAAGCATGCCGTTGTCCGGGGACAGCCAACTGACCTGGAGTCTGCACGATCCTTCCCCATGTGGGAAGGCCACCGTCCCCTCCACACCCCCACTCTTATTAGGGATTTCTGGACCCAAGGGTAGGTAGGACGACAACCATGACCAGCTTGAAGCAGCTAGAGGAGCATGAGGCCTTCACCCATTGTGCTTTATAAGATTATAAAGGGTCTTAAGTCTGAGAGGGGGGGATTGTTATTTTTTGTTATAAAAAATTAATAAATTAATTTTTAAAAAAGAATAATATAGGGAAAAATACTTATCAAGAAAAAAAAAATACAGGTATATGTAGGATGATTACTGCCACAGTTTACAATAAGGAAAACAATCAAGTAAGTTATGATATATAAACAAAAGGAATATTTTATAATCACTAAAAAGAAAGTTATTGATCTATGAATTGAGTTGATATGTAAGACTAAAGTGCATTAAGTGGAAAAAAGCAAGGTGCAGAATGTGAATGGTATAATCTCATCTGTAGAAGTAAATGTATATACACACATTATCCATCTATCTGCTGGTATATGAGTAAGAAACTTCTTTAAGAACTAAAAAAAGCTATAACAGTAATGACATCTAGGAGTGAGACTGAGAATTAGCAGAAAGGGGGGGACACTTTTAATTTTAGTCTTTCATGTTTACATTTTTACCAAGTGGGTCTTTTATTGAAAATAAAAATGAATAAAAGGAAATAAGATTATGTTAGTGGAATTAGTATTCTCTACTGTTTGCTTTTCTACTTAATGGATCTATTAAAAATAAAAGTAAAAAATAAAGAATGTTATTGGTGTAAGTGAGCCATGGGCAAAAAAGACCTACCTTCTGTGTATCAATATCTTGTCTCATGATTCCCATTTCCTTATTTAACTTTTCGTTGTGTTTCTCGCTTTCACTTAGTTGAGCTATTACTTTATTAAGTTCAGTTTCTTTTTGCTACAAAAAAGAAAATACTTTAAGCACAAGAAATAAAAATATAAACAAATAAGTTTTAAGTTTAATATTACCTTCTTATAGTCGTCTTTCCCATCTTGAATATAATTCTCAATGTTTTTCATATAACCATTAATATTTTTAACCTTCTCTTTGATATCATTCATCTGTGGAGAAATATTTATTAAATACACACTACTTGAGAACCAGGACATACAAGATTTATTTCCAAGGAAATATATTAAAATAACAAAAACTTAATAGGAAAGCACAGTGAACCACTGGCTTGGAAGTTAGGAGCCTTGGGTTCTAGTTTTTATCACCAGCAAATTTTATTTCCAGTAAGTCCCTTTATCACCTTTGGAACTTGATTAAATAGTCTCAATTCTCAACTTCTATTACAGATCAAGAAACAAACTAAGTTTAATCCTTATTCTAATAAGAATTTTTTAAAGTTTCACTTCTGTTTACTAGTCAAGCAACCAAGTGAATAAACAAGCACTTTTTAAAATTTAAATTGTGTTATATAAAATACTAACTTCTTGTCTAACAAGAATTTTTAATGTCAAGATTATGTCACAAATCTGAGAATACTATTTGTCTTATCATGTTTTTAATTTCATGTGAAATAACAGTGTTCAACATGGTGCTCTGAACATAATAAAGTTTAATACCTATACTTGTTAGGTAAACATAAATGAAATCTTACTTTATCTTGTGTTACTTTGTTGCTTGTATTTTTTTTATAGATTATTTCTTCTTTTTCCTGCTGGAACTTGTCCAACGTTGTTTCCAAAGGACTTAGCTGCTCTTTAGCATCCTAAAAATATAAAAAATGAAGTCTTATATATGTTCCATTATCTTATTTCAGGTGTCAGACTTTACAGTCATAAAAGCACTTTCCTATGTGTTAGGCCTTAAATATCAACTCATCTGCCACTCCCAACAACTTTATGAGAAAAGTACCATTATGGTCATCCCTTATTTCAGATGAGTGAATACAGACATGATCTGTCCAGGTTCACAACAGCCAGTAAATAAAGGAGCTAGGATTCAAATCCTATCCAGCTCCAGAGTCTCTCTCTGGGAGACTGCTATCCTGCCTCAGCCATTTGTGCCAATTCTTAATCTACACAATGTGTTCCCAATTATATGAGCATGTGGCTTCAGGTATAAGTTTTTAAGAGTCTGCAGGGGCCCATGTTAACTCCGTGTGGTCAAAGAACAGGAAAGTTCATCAACTCCAGGCTTCTTTTACAGACAGGAATATGATTGTAAAGAACATTTTTGTCCTTAAGCTTAGTCTGCTAAGACTAAGGAGATACAGCAGTCCCTCTCTATATCATGGTTCACTTATCGTGGCCTCACTGTATCATGGGATTTTTAAAAATATTATATTTAATTGTTTATTGCGGATTTTTTGCTGTATCATGGTATTTTGCAGTACGGTATACTTTGTTGTTGTAGTTACGTAGGTTTAAGAGTGCGGAATAAATGTAAGGTTCCTACTTCGTGGGAGGGGGTCTAGAACGTAATACCTGTGGTAAGTGAGGGAATACTGTATTTTATGGTAACAAAAAATGTACTGTACACATTGATATCATTGATGTGTCTATACCTATTTTGGAAGGAAAAGGGCTTTCAAGTAACAAACTAGTATACTAATCAGAAGTCTCCTTTATTTGGCCTTGTAACATCTCTGCAGCATAAATACATGATAACCTCTGTTCAAAAACAATGATCTTTAAATATTTTAAGACCCTGAAATGATACTTTAGTATTACTTCAATACAGGTGTGTTTTATCATGTTGGAAAGTGGTAAGGTGTAGTGGGAAGTCAGATGTCTTAGATGTCAGTAAACCTAACATCTGAAATTAACCCTGAAAATTAACCCTGCCTCTTACAGCTGCATGAATTGAACAAGTCATTGGACATCTAAAAGTCTCAACTGCACTGGACATCTAAAAGTCTCAAGTTCTTTTTCTATAATAGGGGATTTTGTCACATATCACAAGTGGGTTACTAAAACACTAACTTGCTTATTGTCAAAGTGCTTTAGAAACACTAAAAAATTATATAAATGTAAAGTAGTACTATTTTATATCATACTCTAAGCCTCTGATAATTTATAATCCAAAAATACTTAAGAAATATAGTAACTGTAGATCTGGTAATATATTTAGTGCTTACAGAACGTGTATAATTATAAAACCCTAAATAAGATTATTGTTTCTAAAACTGTTCAAAAACTTAATTGGTTTCTTAGATTTGATTAATCTAGGTGAGGGATTCCAAATGGGTTCCATTCCATGTGGCAACTCAATGCCTATTCACTGTTTGGGGAAGGCTACATCCGGAAGCAAAGAGAAAAAGTGCTGACTAAGGCAGTGTCTGTCTACTGTGGGTATAGCACTTGTAGATAAAACAAACCTCGTACACAGGAATCCTTTTATGGAGTTAGCCAGCTACCACCTGACCTCATCCAATAATGGGAAATTTACTACTAAATTAACCAGGCAGCCAGTTCCACCTTGTTATGACCAAAATCCTTCTCCCAGAAATCTTTACCTATTAGTACAGAAGCTCTGTCACCCAGGAGCCACACAAAAGAGTTTTTGTATTATTTTCATTTTATCCTCACAATAACAATAGTTCTAGCCACTATACCAATAAAGAGCATTCCATACATTTGAACTAATTAAAAAAAAACATAAATACAAATGTTCTTACCTTTATCTCTCTGTATAAGGACTGAACTTCAGTGGATAATTCCACAGTCTGCTCCTCCAGTTGCTGACGATGTTGTAAGTTAGTGGATATCTGAAGTTGCTCTGATTTAAGTTCATTTGTTTTACTTCTCAGCTGTTGAATCTGTTCCTGCTGGTCCTGTATCAACTTACGATTCAATTCAATCTTACTGGAAACTGCACAAAAGTATATGGACACAGCGATTAATGTGAGAGTACAAAAAATGCTATGATCTGCATCGTTGCAGGTTTATAGGTCAATGGGATTCACAAAGGCAAGTTTCTATGGGTCCCACCCACTGCAATGTAAGTGCCACTAGAACCCCTTTAAGCCCCCAAACCAGTTTTCTGTCCCCACCTGACCACTCACAGGTGAGGTTCACAGGGCAGATATGCTTTTGATAATCATCATTCAAAATCTCCCACTATTCAAAATCTGTTGTGCTAAGCAAGGAAACAGAGAAGTGATGCTTTTGCGAAAAGAAAGTGAATATACAGTGGACTGGAAGGCAGACAGGCAGACAGTTCACTGTCCACATACTGGGTGTAAAGCTTATGGTAAAAAGCATAAGCTGGGAATGTTAGCATCTTTAATGGGTGCACGAGGAAACAGACTATATTACCTGTATCTAATTTGTGTTGTTTTTCTTGTTTTTCCTGGTTTACCTGTTGAACAGTTCTATCCAAGTCTAGTCCTTGCAGCTTAGCTGCTTGTTGTGCAATTTTTCTTTCCACATCTTTAAGTTCCATCTTAAGAATAAAACAAAGTTATTTCCTTTAAGAAACTTACTGCAATTTATAACTGCTTTCAGATACAATTTAACCACAAATTTTTTAATAATTTCAATGAGGTAAGCAAAAGGAAGCAGAGTAAAAATGAAAACAAACAGGACTGCTACCCATGTTTCATAATTTATGAATAATTCAGAACAGGAGAACTCAAACCATGATCTGTACCTGAATACTAGCTACTGTTTTTAACATTCTCACACTTCACATTCAAACCACCATGAAACAAATTTTATTCTTTCTCAAATTACAATAAACGTACCTGAAATCTCTCCATAATTGTAACATCTGTCAGACACACTTTAGCACTTTCTTCTTCAGGCATTATTGTACCCAAGAGTGTTTCCTGTTCTTCTATGTCATTCTTCAGGCGCTGTATGTCTCTATTGACATTCTGCAGTTTGTTTCTTAATTCTGGTATTTCCTTCTCTTTCAAATCAATTATGCTTTGCCTTAATAGAAAACACACAATTAAAAATAAGCCATCTGATGTTTTTGCATAATGAGACTGAGGTTATTCTCTCAGGAAATATCTTTAATTTTTCTTAGAATACTTAATTTTAAGCATCAAAGGCACCAAACAGTTTCAACAAGAGCTGAAGGAGGGATAACAACTAGATGCAGAGTGGGATCCAGGTTTGGATCTTGAAAGAGAAAAAGGACATTAATGGAAAGACTTCTGAAATTTGAATATTATTTGCAATTTAGTTACTAGCATTATAACAATGTTAATTTCTTATTAACTATATTAAATTCTGCTCATCAGGAGAAGCTAAGTGAAGAGTATATGTGAATTCTCTATATTACTTTCGTAATTTTTCTATAAGTCTAACATTTTTTCAAAATAAAGTTTTTTAAAGTGATGGAAAGAAGGAAGGAAACCATTCAGCCAAATGCTACATGGTTTATGGTACAAAAGCTGCTGCTACTCTAGCTAATGTTGCAGGTACTAGCTCCATGCATATATTATTTTTTGCTCTCATTATTTTATTAAACCCTTTTTAGGGTTAAATAAGTAATAAGAGTAGTTGCAATTCACACTAAAAACTACGGGCAGCCCAGAGAGCTAACTAGGGAGAATTTTGCCTTCTCAGCTCAAGATGTCTGTGATGATCTGGTCCTATGGAGGAGAGCTATTCCCTAATACTGAAAAAATGTCCTTGCCCAGCAGCTTATTAAATCCCACCCAATCTTCAAGGTAGTCTAGTTCTTCTTCCTGGGAAGTCTCCACTCAGAACCAGCTTTTACTTATCTGCCCCTTCTCTGAATGTCTACGTCTACTTCATTACCACCCAATTTAGCACTTAAGCACTGCATTTCTCATATAATTTCTTCTTTTCCTGGTTTAGTGTCCTTCTTAAAAAATGTTTTTCATTTATAGTTGATATACAACATTATATTAGTTCTGGGTATATAACACAATGATTAGACATTTATATAATGTACGAAGTTGCTCGTACCTCTGAAAGAATAAAATTTGTATTTTATCTTTTAAAAAAGCTATCAAGTTCAGTTTGAAAATTCCAAAATCTTGTCCTGGCCAGTGTGGCTCAGTTGGTAGGCTGTTGTTCTAAAAACTGAAAGGTTGCAGGTTCAAGTCCTCACCAGGGTGCATGCCTGGGTTGTGGGTTTAGTCCCAGGTTGGGGCATGTATGAAATCAACCAATTGATGTTTCTCTTTCATATCAATGATTCTCTCCTTCTCTTTCTCTCCCTTTTCCCCATTCTCTACAATCAACAAGCATGTTCTTGGGTAAATTTCTAAATTCTTAATTAAATTAAATGAGTACAATAAATTAATTTGGTTTCTAATGGAAACCAATTGAATGGTCCTGGCTGACACCATCTTAATCAGGTGAGTAAGTTTAACTTCTCTAGTAATAAGACACACTGATACGTACCCACTGATACGATGCCCTGAGAAAGATACAATATCACTTCTATGATATTATTGCCCTAAATACATAACCTCGGTCTCATTATGCAAAAACATTAGATGGCTTATAACAAACTAAACGAAAAACTAGAAACTCAAAAGGTTAGCTCTAGCATACTTAACGATTTTTTTAAAGTCTACCATGACTAAGAAATGCCAACCTAAACTGATTTGTGACAACAGATCTATATTTTTTACAGCAAAGAAATAAAAAAATTCCCCGAGTAAATATGAGGATATGGAGATTATGAGTAATTCCACGCTCACATTACTTCCTAAATGTTGTGGTTATAGAGCACCAGTTGGCTTTAAATTATGTGCCCAGTATCTAAAAAGTGACACAGCTACAATAGCCAAATGCCAACCAAACATTCACTTGACTGGGGACATCTTTGTGGAGAACAACAGGCATCCATTCACAATCTTAACTATTTACATTTTCACATGCACACAAGAAATCCCTGATCAATATGGCCTAGGCTTTGGTGCCTTTGATGTTTAAAATTAAGTATTCTAAGAAAAATTAAAGATATTTCCTGAGAGAATAGGCTACTGAGACCTATCAGAGTTCTGTTCTGTTTTTAAATTTTTTCAGAAAACTCAATTTACGTATTTTTGTGACAGCATTTCTTTTCCAAAGCGATTATATATAAAATGGACCAACACAGATATGGTATTAAAAAAAGAACACCTTTCGGAGAAATGGGGGAAAATATTAGTTGAGCTTTTATTTAAATGAGGTGCTATAATACATGAAACTGAGTCAGTACTAAGCGAAACAGTAAATAGGTATAGTTTCAGCCCTAGCTGGGTGGCTCAGTTGGTTGGAGTGTTGTCCCGTACACAAGAAGGCTGTAGGTTTGATTCCCAGTCAGGGCACATACACCTAGGTTGTGGGTTCAATCCCTGGCCGGGGCATGTACAGGAGGCAAACTGATTGATGTTTCTCTTTCACATCGATGTTCCCTCTCTCCCTACCCCTACCTTCTACTCTCTCTAGAATCAATAAACATATACTTGGGTGAGGATTTTTTTAAGTGACAGGTATATTTTCATCTGACATTTTACTCATGATGGTGCTCTTAATATTAAGTGTTAGTAAGTTTGGGGCTTTAAATGAAAGTATTATTTTCCTCCAAGAGAATAACCAAAATTTGGCTCCTTACTACCTCATCTTCAATCCCTTTCTCCTTTGGCATTCAGGTCAAACATGCGAAGGGGTTTTGTGCTGCCTGGAAAGCTCTTCTCCTGGACAACTGCGAGGCAGGTCCCCTCACTTCCCTAAGGTCTCCGCTCAAATGCCACCTTCACCAGCTATTCCCCTCCTAACACCCCGCAGATACTCTCTATTCCCTTACCCTGCTATCTTTTTCTCCATAGTACTATCATCACCTAACAGACTACATGGTTAATATTTTTGCTTCAGGTCATTTTATGTGCAGTGACCAGAAGAGCACACAGATGCCACTCCAGATACTGGGGTATTATGTGTATTAAAGTTGGCCACAGCCCTGGCCAAAAGAGCTCAGTGGGTTAGAGCGTCATCCCGATATGACCAGGTTGCATTTTGATCCCCAGTCAGGGGTACAAGAGTCAACCAATGAATGCATAAATAGAACAACATATTGATGTTTCTCTTTCTATCTCTCTAAGAAAGAAAAAAGTTGGCCACAAATACTTTTCCACTGAGAGGTGAAGTCTGTGTCTGCTCCTTAAATCTTGGTGGGCTCTGTGACTACCCTGACCAACAGAAAACAGCAGAAGTAACACTGTGTCCATTTGGGGGTTCAAACCTTAATGGATTACAGCTTCTCTTTCCAATCTCTTGGAATACTTGCTCTTAAAATACTTCCTTTGGTAACCTAGCCACTATATACCGCCAAAAGCCCATGGCATGACATACATGGAAGCCATGTGAAGGCATTCTGTTTGACAGCCCGGCTGGGCTCCCTGCCAATAGTCAGCATCACTGCCAGCCGTGCAGTGAGCCGTCTTGAGTGCCCAGCCCAGGAGAGCCGTGAGATAACAGCTCTCCTGGGCAGCCAACCTCTAACTGCAACCACACACAAGGACCCACAAGAGAACTGCCATGCTGCGCAGAATCCAATCATTCCACAGAACTATGAAAGTCATCATCATCACTGGGAGGCAGGACATTTTAAGGAGGTTTGTTACACAGCAAGAAATAACTAGTACAGATACTACAGTTCTCATTCATTCAGCAAATAGTTATCAAAGTTACAACAAACAAAGAATTAGGAAATTGCCAACAATGAGTAAGGCGGGCACCAGGCTCCTAAGTCTGAGAGGGAAGCTGTGATGGCAAGGGTCCCAGAATAGGATATAATGTTGATTTCTGCTATTTATAATATATCAGTATGACACAGAACTAAGCTCATATTTCCTTGACATGCACTTTCAACCAACTTTAAATTTTATCTTTGATTTGTTGCTTTTTGAGATATTGCCTTATTCCTCTTCCTTTTTATTCATAAACTGCTTTTGTCTCCTTATCACATACTCCCTGTAGCCTGCAATAATCTGGTTTCACCCTCGATGATGATATTAGTTATCTATTGCAGCACAATAAAATAGCCCCAAATTTAGCAGCTTCAGACAACGACACTCATTCTTCACAGATATGAGAATCAGGAGCAGCTATCTGGGTACTTCTGATCTGGGTTTCTTGTTGAAGCTGCAGTCAAGCTGACAGCCAGGGCTGCAGCCACCTCAAGGCCTGACTGCGAGAGAAGCTGCTTCCAAACGGTTGTTCCAAGGCCTCAGGTCCTCACCAAGTGGGTCCCTTCATGGGGCTTCTCACACATGACGCCTCGCTTCACCCAGATCCAACAGAGAAAAAAGGAGAGCAGGAAGCCTAGTGCCTCGTATAACCACATCCTGGAAGGGACATGCTATCATTGCTGCCATATTCTATTGGTTATACAGACCAATCCCGGAGCAGGAGGGAAGACTATGCAAGATTGTGAATGCCAGGAGGCAGGGAACATTGGGACCTGTCTTGGAGGTTGGCTACCTCAAAGCACATGTTCTTAAACCTTTCCTGTTTTCCTGAAACTCCTCTTTGATTTTCCAGGACAACAGACCCTTCTGGTTTCCCTGCTTCCATAGTTTTTCTCACTCTCATCCATTCAATACATTAACTTTAGATTAATTTTCCTAAACACATTGTTTAAAACCTTCAGAATGGCTCATCACCTATCAGAGAGTTGTAACTAGACCTGAACATAATATAGTTCTATCTTCCCAATGTGTGGGAATTAATCCCTACAGTTAACTCCCTTCCTCCAGATGCGTTTCTATTGCAGCACAGGTCATCCTCTCTGTCCCTTCACACACACAATTCTCATTTCTCTCTCCCTTTCCTTTTCTACACTGAGTTGAACCAACTTCCCTGTGGTTTACATCCCCCTTCCCATCTTGTTCTCAAAATCCTATTCTCATTCTGTAGTCCACTGGCTTCTCTCTTCCAAAGTAATGCATTTGTTTGAACTATTTAAGTATTTTATTTTAAGCCCAGCTTCTTAAATATCTCATTCTGAAAGCTTGTCTCCTTTTTGGGACATCATGTCTTACTGGTCTCTGTGACCAGCTGTGACCTGTTCTGGGAGACACCCAGGCAATCATCACACAGGGCTTCTCACAGGGAAAAATAAAAGAATAGAAATCACCTAGGATTCATTCTTCTTCAAAGTGAGAAAGGCATAATACAGTTTAAAATCTGCCTCCTGGGAGAGCTTTTCGGTTATTTTAATTCTTTTCCTGGGTTTATAAAGTTACTTATGAGCAAACAGTTCTAAATCTGTAAAAACTTCTGCCCTCAAGCCAAGCCCGAGGAATTAAAACACAGGCACTTGCGCGCACAATTTTATCTGTCTGCCCTGTGACTAGATTAAGAAGCAAATTTACCTTTAAGAGAAAAAAAAACAAAAAAGGAAACAAAAAGACACAAAATAATTGTTTCTTCTTATCATACAAATAACATGAGATGGGGATTACTGGCTCAGGATCCTAACTTAACTTTTATTCATTCGGGACATACTATGAATGGCACTGCCAGGCATTGGACCGGTGCCTTTTACAGTGTGGCTGCTGCATGTGCATGGTGACAGTGAAGGTCAAGTCTCACCTCATGGGCACAAGCCCCAGCATTTCATCACGCCGCTTTTCTTTTTTCTTTAGCTCTGATTCTGTTGACTTCAGTTTATCTGGAGCCAGCCGCAGTTTAGACTGCAAATCACTGATGACTTCTTGTAATTCAGCTTCTGTCTGAAACACTCTCTGACAGACGGGGCAACAGGACTGGGTTTCATCTGTTAGCTGGGTAATGAATTGGGAGTAAACTGCTGTGGCTCCAGCCAGCATGGCTATTTTACGAAAATAAATATATTTCCATTAAGAATAAAATAAAATATGGTTTTGTCAACCTCTTCAGTAATATGTGATTATTATTCTTGCTTTAGAAGCATATTATTTAAAATTTCTTAATCCTCTGATATTTAAATATTCTTCCAAACTTTTCAATTTCTTCTTTAAGCCTGTATAAATCACTTTCAAAATCCTGGCTACCACAATACATTCATATTTATATAAATTACTTTCTGATAACACACAAAAAGTATAACAATTTTAGAGCTCTTTATGAGCTAAAACTAAGAGTTTTATACCTATAATCTCATTTCTTCCTAACAGCCTAGATGGTAGGTAATTATGTCCTTGGATGATGAATTTGAAGTATAGGAAGGTTTCGATAATTTGCACAAAGTCACGCAGCAAGTTAAATTCTAGAACCAGGACTAAAACTTAAGCCATCTGGTGCTAGAACAAAGTTTTTAAATCTCCCATCCTTAAGTTACCTGTCAATGAAAATTCTTAAGTGTTACAGTGCCTTGATAGTATAAAGCAGGTATAACTTACCTCGTTGTTTTGAAGATTTTTCAATTTCTTCTTTAAGCCTATCTAAATCACTTTCAAAATCCTGGCTACCACAAACATCAAACAGCTTGTCTTCATAACTGGACAACTGCTCTTCTTTTCTTCTTAGCTCATTATTTATATGATTTTTATTTTGCTCAGCTGAAGCTAGTTCCTTGCTATAAAATAAGAATATGGATGACAATTTTAAAACATGAGGAATGAGTTTGAAAAGTTTGAGTAGGTAGATATGAGACAAATTCTGCCAACAAATATTACAAGGTTTGCTGTGACCAAGTGCTTTTTCTTAGAAATCTGGCAACAGTCACTTCCACCTGAACTCGCCCCCTTGGACACAGACTCACTTACCACGGGCCTGCCTGCTCCCAGAAAAATGTAGTATTGGTGAAATCATGCCTGGTTCTGGGGATTCATGGGCTTATAATTCAGGTTAAGAGCCTCAGCAAGGAGAATGTGCTTGCTGGATCTACTGGAAGGAGAGAAGAGGGGAAAACATCCTCCTAATTCCCTTTGAACCCTTTTCACAATTACGTCCCTTCCTTCCTGTAAACTTTTGCTTTAACCCCTCCTTGTTGTCATCTACTTATGGCTTGATTATTCATTCCTTCTCATTCATCGAAGACTTTGATCACTAGTACAATTTTTCTCCACTCCAATTCTTAAATTTCATCCTAGCTAACCTCCATATCCACATAGATCAGAATTTCTTAATTTGCAGGTTATGAGGCAAGTCATGTCATCAATTTAATGCATCACCTCAGCATATTTTAACAAAATGAAGCAGACAGAATACTCGTATATCGGAGTGGACTGTACATGGGTAGGACCAGTACTCTTTGGAGAAATCTGTTTCAGATAAAATGTGTATGAGGGCACGCGTGCTTCCTCTTGATACTTCCCATTGTTTTCCACAGCAGCTGCACCATTTTACACACCTCCAACAGTGCACAAGGGTTCTAATTTCTCAACATTCTCACCAACATTTGTTATTTTCTGTTTTTCATAGTGGCCATCCTAACTGGTATGAAGTGATGTCATTTTGATTTACATTTCCCTGATGACTAGTGATGCTGAGTATTTTTCACATGCTTACCGGTCATTTCTACATCTTATTTGGAGAAATATCTATTCGAGTCCTTTGCTCATTTTTTTTAAATCCAGTTTTCTTTTTTTATTGTTGAGTTGTAGGAGTTCTTTATGTATTCTGGATATTAACCTCTTATCAGATACATGGTTTGCAAATATTTTCTCCCATTCTATAGGCTGCCTTTCCCCACTGTTTACTGTTTCCTTTGCTGTGTAGAAGTTTTTAAGTTTGATGTAGCCCCATTTGTCTACTTTGCTTTCACTGACTGTGCTTTTGTTGTCCTAGCCAAGAAATGAGTGCCAATTTCAATATAATAAAGCTTTTCCCCTATGTTTCCTTCTGGGCATTTTACAGTTTCAGGTCTCACTTTTTATAACAAAGAATTTTAACAGTTTAATCCTCTCACTTAACTCTATAAGCTTTTAAGGAACAAGACATAATTTGTAAAATATAGGAGAACCAAAGTCAATTAACAAGACATACCATTTTTATGACAATAAATGATTTTAGAACAGTTAAAAATGAAAGCATGAAAAAGAGATTTCTATTACATTTCTATTACTTACTTCAATTTAGCAAGCCTGTCCCTGGTCTGATTAATTTCTTTTGACTTACTATGAAGCCAGTCTTCAAGCTGTTTTTTGTTAGGAAAATACCCTAACAATGAATTTAATTCATCACTGTGCCTAGATTTTATTTTTCTGATTTGTTCATCTTTGTCAGCCTACAGAAAAAGAATATTTAAAAAATAAAGCTTACTATTTCCACATTATATAAAAAACAAAAATAAATTTTAGATTGATTAAAGTACTAGGCTTAAAAAGTAAAACTATGAAAATGCAAGAAGAAAATACATAATTTCTTAAAGTCTTAGAGTGGAGATGACCTTTCTAAACCAGAAGAGATAAGAGTAAGAAGTCTGATGGTATAAAAATTAAAAGTTCGGTATGATATATAAAAATTAACACAATGTACATATATGTTTGTGTATATAAATTCTATGTTAATTTTTTGTAATTAGAAAATAGTTTTTAAGCTTGGAAGTCTATTTTATAGAGTATTAAGCTCACTTAGCCCCAATTATGAATGTAAGATAAGCTATTTAAAATATCAGAAAGTATAATTAGAAGAAAAAGAAAGGTCATACTTTGTCTTTGGTCAGCATCTCCAACTGGGTGCGTGTTGTCGTATGATGGTTTAGCTGCTCCATCTCCTGGTCCAGTTTACGCAGGATCCTGTCTAGGTCTACTTTCTCATTTTGAAGACTTGTTACTTCTGTTTTTAGAGTTTCTACGTTGTTGTTTTTCTCAGCCTTCCTTAGGTCATGTTCCTTATCAGTAATTCAAACAAATGCACAGGTTTATAGAGCTTGTGTTAAAATAATGACAAAGTGTATTAAAAATTAAAAATCAACTACTTATTCCAAATGGTCAAACTATTACTGCTTACTTTTATCCAACAGACAAAAAAACAACATAAGGAATAAGATTTTTAAGGAAAGTAAGTTACCTTACTATGTTATACTAGAGAATTAGTGAATAAATCTGGAAGGGTCAAACTGGGGGGCAGGAGGGAGATGGAATGAGAATTAGTGAAAAATTAAAAGAGAAATATAGTTTCATGACTCTTCAGTAAACGCGTAAGTATGTGTCAAGCACCCATGTAACTTACTACATTGCCTGACACGTAGAAACTATAAAAACGGTGTGAAGCTGTCCCTGACCAATTCCTCCCCATTACAGTAAGACAATATTGTGATAAAATGCTAAACTGACAAAAACATACATTATACGTTAAGTTAGGGAGCAAAAAGGAATATTTATTTAGATTATCAAAATGGGATCTGAGAGGAGGATCTGCCAAGCTTTAGGATGCTTAGTTTAGTGCTGAAGATGTGAAGGAGGAGAACAGATTAGAAACAAGGAAGAAAACTTAGAAATTCATGAAAAGAATAGATGGTCTAAGAAAGTTTCCACTTCAGAAAAAGTGGTAACATGGCAAAAATCTTATAAAAGCTACAGTGTATGGAACCTAGAGGAAAAACAAACAAACTTGTTTTTTTAACTTAACTGATTCTTAACCAAAGTGCTCAGAAGAATAACCTAGTTTTGTTCTGAATACACATTTCCATGCTCTACTCTTAGAGAGTTTGATTTGGAAGGTCTGAAGTAAGGTCTAAGCATAAATATTTTTCAAAAGCTTCCTAGGTGACTCTAATTTTTAATCCACGGGGTTCCAGAACCAAAGAGTCGAGTGATAAGATATTTAGATGAATTCATTTAACATGAGATTGTTAGACAAGATTGATATTTTAATTAACATGCCATAAACTTAGGATTAACAACAGATAAAATACTTCAAAATGCAAGACTCTAAATGTCTTACACCTTAAAATATTATGTCTTACAGCTTTTGTGAGCTCCTGGTCCAGTTCAAGAATCCTGTCTGAAGATCCTTCCAATTGCTGTAATTCACACTTGACATTTTTCAGCTCATTCTGCTTCTTGCTGAGGATTTCTGATTTTAGCTCAATTATTCTTCCCAGTCCAATTTTCTTATCCCTTATCTCATCTATTTGCTTTTGTTTCAGAGTTTCTTTTTCTGCAAAGTCATTCTAAATAATTATAAGAATGAGTATTAACAATTTTTTCATTAAACAATTCATTAAGCAAAAGTTTCTTCATTGTAAAAGTAACACATGAACACTAAGGAAAATATGAAAAAGTATCACCCAGAGATAATCATCATTAACTCTGAACAAACTTTTTCTTTCCCATTAGCTTTAAAAAGAAACTTTATTTAAAACCAAAAATGTAGGTCTGCATTTTCTTCATATTTTTAGCCTTATATACATTAAAAAGTTTGCTTCCATTAAGGTTTCTTCTACCTTCTAGCAGGTTCTATCCTAACACTAATCCAAAAATATGACAAAATAAGGCCCATCCGAAGATTAAAACAATTCAAATAGAGAATCTGACACGAACAAAAGAAAATAACACTATTTACCATCAGTTGGCCGGCAGTTTCTTCTTCCTTTTGTTGTCTCTCTCTCACAAGTTTGTGAAAATTTTTAATCTGTCTTTCATTGAATGGTCCACGCTCAAAGCCATCCAATTCTAACTGTGTTGCCAAAGACTGAATTAACGAATCTCTAGAGCGAATATTTTCTTGATGGCGATCTGCTTGTAGCTGTAGACGACCTTAAAAAGCCATAATTACTTTTTTAGCTGACTTTTTAAAAATTGAGATAATTGTACACTCACATGCAGTTGTAAAAAAAATAATAATACAGCAAGAGTTCTTACAGTCTTGCCCAGTTTCCCCAAATAGTAACTGTGATATTGTAATATAAGAAATATATGTTTGGTCTTTGTCTGGTTCCTGGCACAGAGCTCCTAAAACTTTAGAATTTCTGAGTGACAGAGGTGAGAGGAGTGTCTTTTGTTATTCACTTAAGTCCCTTTCAACCACACGAGTTTATTCTAATGAGGTGCCTCCTGGAGGCTGAAAGCTGGTTATCAAAGGAACCAACTATGTTATTAGAGAGTAGGAATTTTCAGTACCCTCCTCCCCTATTCTGGGGAGAAGCTGAAGATTCAGTTCAATCACCAGTAGCCAATAATATAATCAGTCCTGTTTACATAATGGAACTTCCATAAAACCCCTGAACAATACACTTTAGAGAGCTTCCAGGTTGGTGAACACATGGAGGTGTAGGAAGAGTGCCAGACCACTTCCCCATACCTTGCCATATGCATCTCTTCCATTTGGCTGTCTCTGAGCTGTATTCTTTATAATAAACTGGTAATAGTGTTTCCCTAAGTGCTATAAGCTGTTACAGCAAACTATTGAACCTGAGGAAGGGATTGTGGGAATGCCTGGTTTATAGTCCCGTAGTCAGAAGTAGAGATGACAACCTGGACCTTATAACTGGCACTGGAAGTGGGAAGCAGTCTCATGGACTGAGCCTTTACTCTGTGGGGTCTGTGCTAATTCAGGACAGTTAGTGTCAGAACTGAATTAAATTACAGGACACTCAGTTGCCAAGAATTGGAGACTTGCTTGGTATGAAAAAATGCACACATCCGGTGTCATTATTGTGAGTAGGAAAATGTTTTCTTTTAGTAACATTTTGCAAACCTATGAAGTCCTCACTTAAAGTCGTGGATAAATATTGCAACTTTAAGTGAAATGACATATAATGAAATCAAATTTACCATTCATAGACTACATGATATTGACAAAAGTTAAGTTCCTATGCATCTCAAAAACATTATAACAAAACAGTTATTTGGGTACCTGCTATAGTATATCAGCCAGGATACAGACAGTGATACAATCCATCAATCTTATTCATATTTCCCCAGTTTTACTTGTACACATTTGTATTGTATGTGTGTATATTAAGTTCTATGTAATTATATCACCTGCGTGCATTGGCTCGTATCTCTACCACAACAGTCAAGATACCAAACAGTTCCAATACCACAAGGATCCTTCTTGTTGCTTTTATAATCATAACCACACCAACCTTTTTCCTGCCCCTCCTCATACTCAGTAACCCTATCAACCACTAATCTGTCCCTCATTTCTTTCTTCTTTTATCCTCATCCAAGGACATTTTCACTTGCTTTTTTTAGAGAGAGAGAGAAAGAAAGAGAGAGAGAGAGATAGGGAAAGATGAAAGGAGAGAAATGTCAATGCGAGAGAGAAGCATCAATTGGTTGCCTTCGCACGCACCCAGACTGGAGATCAACACTGGGAGCCGGGATCGTATGTGCCCACACCCAGACTGAGGCTGAACCTGCAATCTAGATATGTATCCTGACCAGGAATGGAACCCATAATCCTTTGGTTATGGGATGATGCTCCAACCATTGAGCCACACTGGCCAGGGCAAATCTGTCCCTCATTTCTAAAATTTTGGCATTTCAAAAATGTTACATAAATGGAAACACACTGTATATGATATTTTGAGACTGGCTTTTTTCATTTAGCATAATTCCCTGGAGACTCAACCATTCATGCCAAAAATGCACAATATTACAATAAGATCAAGTAAATACTTTGTCCTACCCTGTTCAACAAGTAGTTCTGATTTTTCTTGATTGAGAAGCCTCGATTCTTTAATTAATTTTTCCAATTCACGCTGACACTCTACCAATCTCCTTTCTTTCTCTCTTACTGTTCTCTGGTGATTGTGATATAAATCATTCAGTTGCTCATCGGTCCCTTGAAAAACCTACCCGAACCAAAATAAAGAGTTTTAATGAATAAGAAGACAGCACTCTGAGGTACAAAATACAAATCAAAGTTTATTCAATATCCTTCCTTTTAACATATACATGGAAGTAAGACAAACATGACCATGTGTAGATTTCTTTTAAAATAAGCAGCGAAATGGATTCAGATGAGGTTCACTACAATAATCCCAGATTTTTAAAGTAGAACAAAATTGCACCACACAAACCTTTTCCATTTTCTCTTCCAGTTCACTATTATCTTTCTCCATTTGCTTCTTTCGGCTTTCCAAGGCTTTAATTTCATTGTCAAGTCTCATTATTTTAGAGAGATTTTGTTCAATTTCTTTTAGACGATTCTGAAAATAAACAAACACTCTACATAAATAAAATTCTCTATTGTTTGCACTACAGATGGATGAAGAGAAATAAGACATGCTGGGGCCAGGCACTTGGTTGATGTGATCTCACTTAAGGCTAACACTGCCATGAAGAGGGTATAGAGAAACTGGGGATCAGAGACATGAAGCAACCTGCCCAATTCCTCACAGCTAGTAAAGAAAAGCAGGCACTAAACTCCAAGTGTAACTCCAAACCCATGCCCAGCCTTCAACACCTCCATAAGTCATTCATTAATTGGGTGCTTAGAGCCACATTATGCCAAGTACCACATTTTAAAATGTGATTTTCAAAAGGCTATTTATTTCTAAAAATTAGAACTTAGTGGGCTAGAGACTCATGGTGAGTCACCAGTGCATTCTGGACCTGTCGACAAATCTACATGGAAGACTACGCGTATACCTTAATTCAAGTCTGCTCAAGCACAGAGTACTTTGAATAAGTGAAATGTTACAAATAACCTCAGTGGCATGCCTACTGGGACACTGGTTGCCTCATCTTCTACAAACGTATGTGAACTGGCTCAGAATAGTCTCTCCTTGGGTGATGCTGGGGATAGTCTTCCCTGTTTGCCACTACATTTCCAAGGCTGGCCAATTTCTCTTCCAGGACATTTGTAGGACCTAGTTTTTAAACTAACACATTACTAGAATGTTAAAATATTAATTGTAAGCTTTCAAAGCTACACCAAAATGCATCCCCAATTTTAATGCCATTTAATAAAATTGCATTAAGACCATCTCTTGTGATTTGTATATTAATGAATAGCAGCTAACTGTCATAAAAATAGGAACTTCATTCACTAATATATCACCAGCACATATAATAGGTGTTCAGTATATGAGCCGAATAAAAGAATGAGAAGATTTTTTAAAAGTAATTTTACAATTACAGTTAAAGCTATCACTTATCGAATACCTACCAAATTGCAGATATTGTACTAGGTGCTGCTCTACAGTCTCTTTAATCCTTATGAGACTCTACATTCTAAATAGGTGACTTGTATAAAGCTACATACTTATTAAAGATAAGACTGGGAGGCAGCATCATATAATGGTTATGACGCCTACAGTCATGTAGCTCTGTGTGCTGTATGCAAAAAACCTCAACCTCACCTCACACTATATTAAAAAACAACCTGATATGGAACATATACTTAAGTGTAAGAACTCAAACTACACAACTTCAAGAAAAAAACACAAAAGAAAATCTTTGTGACCTTGAGTCAGGCAAACATTTCCAAGATAGAAAACAAAAAGCACAAACTATAAAAGAAGAAATTGATAAGCTGAATTTCATCAAAATTAAAAACACTTGCCCTTGCAAGGCAGTTAATAAAACATTTGTAAAATACATATGTGATAAAGACTTGTATCCAGAATATGAGGTCTGTCCAGAAGGTATCCAGCCATGTAATATGAAAAATAGAGACATTTACTAAAGAAGATACAAGAAACATTGTACCTAGGACAATGATGCCTCAGTCCCCTTCAAAGCAGGCAGCTTGGGACCTCACACAGTTCTCCCAATCACCATCAGCTATCATATTTTCCTGAATCTCATTGACAGTGTGAAATCTCTTCCCTTTCAAAGGTAATTTTAGTTTTGGGAAAAGCCAGAAGTCGCAGGGCATCAAATCTGGGCTGTAGAGGGGCTGAGTCACCTGGGTGATTTGATGTTTTTGCCAAAAAACTCTGCACCAGACGTGATGCATGAGTGGGTGTATTGTCGTGTTGAAGCTGCCAATCACCAGTTGCCCATAGCTGCAGCCTTCTGAATCATCCCAATAGTTTCCTCAGAGGAATGTTTAAACTTAATGCAAAATCTGATGTAGATTCGCTGCTCTATTTGCTCAGTCACCACAGAGTACACATGCTCACTCCATGGTGTCTACTACCCCCACTGATTAGTACAGTGAAGCCATTATTGTCCACACATGTGCATTCCAGTCCACTCTCCTTGGCTACCAGGTTACACTGATGTCACGCAAACCATTTCAAATTAACAATGGTTGGACATTTTCTGGACAGAACACACACACACACACACCAGTGAAATGAAAAAAAAAAAGTCTATTTAACTTTATATTAACAGTGGCTTGGATTTTTTCTGGACAGACCTCATATATGAAGAACTCTTAATATTCAGCTTGTAAGACCAAAAAATTGAAAACAGGCAAAAGAATTGAAGATACTTTAATACCAAAGATAATATTCAGATGGCAAATAAACACATAAAAGGGATGCTCAACATCCAGACGTTAAAAAATGCAAATTAAAACCACAATGAAAAAAAACACTCATAGATACAACCACTTATCTAATATAATGGCTAAAATAAAGACTAACAATACTAAGTGTTGCCAAGGATGCAGAGCCACTGCAATGAAACATTGTTGGTAGGACTATGAAATGGGATGGCCACTTGGAAAAAGTGGCAGCTCATAAGTTTAAACATACACTTAACATACAACCTAGCAACCCCACTCTTAGGGAGTTAAACATACTCCAAAGACCTGTACACAAAAGTTTATAGCAGTTTGATTCATAATAGCTAAAAGCTGGAAACAACCTAACATCCATCAACCAGGGAACAAATGGACATACTGTAATATACCCATACAGTAGAATAATTTCATCAATGACAATAACAACTACCCATATGTGCAACATGAGAGATTAATTAAAAAACAACATTCTAAGAATTCAGAATAAAAGGCTACATATGATTCCATTTATGTGATATTTTGGAAAAGGCAATACTATAATGACAGAAAACAAATCAGTGGTTATGAAGGGCTGGGAGTGGAGGGAAGGAATTGATTACAAAAAGACCTGAAAGAATTTTTTACGGTGATGGAAATGTTCTACATCTGGATTGTAGTGGTAGTTATACTACTATATGCATTTGCCCAAATTCATTTAACTATATACTTCTAAAAGGGTAGATTTTACTATATGTAAATTATACTTCAATAAATCTTACTTTAAAAAGTATGGATTTAGGAATCAGAGAGGCCTGGACTTAAATCCTGGCTTTATTACTTTTCCAATGTGAACACATGTGCCTCAGTTTTCTTGCCTAAAAACCACATAGGGTTAATGTGGACTTACATAATACATTTTAAAGTGCTTGGATCAGTGACATACAGTTGGCCCTCAATGAATGGGACCATTCACATCATTTGTGAAAAAAAAATTTTGTGTTCAGTCTAACAAAGAGAAATGGATTGAGTCTTCAAAGCACTGATTATATGCATGACTAGTTTTTCTGTGCTTTGCTTTATTGCACTTCACAGAAGTTGCAATTTTTACAAATTGAATTGGGAAGATTCTCCACCAGTAAAAAGATTACAACTAACTTTATTGCAGTGGTCTGGAACCAAATATGCACTATCTCCAAGGTGTATCTGTATTAACACCTCAGCTGTGGTACTCCTCAAAAACTAGTTGGCTTCTCTCTTTCACTGTTTTTATTGCCTCTTGATGGTATTAACATAATCTGGGCCTGGATCTTTTGTGATATCGTTAGCCACTTCATTTTTTAGATCCAGCCAGTCATCAGATCCTGTGGATTCTTTTTTTGACACCTGTGTTCTTGGCTCTATCCCAGGAGCATCGTCGTCGGCAGCCGTCTGTCTCGAGAGACGATGGTGTAGCTTCTTAAGAGTCTATCTGCACCGCCGAGAATGGCTGTGCAGTCCCACTCGGGAGTGACATGGTATCTGTCTCCTCCCGTGTTGAATCGACATCTTGTGATGACGCTGGAGTGTCCTCTCCAGTGAAGCTGAAGCTACAGAGCCTGGGCAGGGTGATATGGAGGGTCTGCTGTTGCCCAAGCAGCAGACCCCCCCTCTCTTCGCAGCTGAAGGGTCCAAGGGAAAGACGGAGTCAATACAGCTTGGCTTCAGGTGCGCCGCAGGAGTTGCCGGTGTTGACTACAACGTCAAACCGCCTTAGGGACTCCGGCTCCGGATTTTCTGTCGGGGTTTACTCCCTTAGCCTTTCCCCTGAAGAGGTATGCCGCAAGGCAGCGGAGGTTTTTTGGAGTCAGAGTTTTCCTTCTCTGATGTGCCCTGACTGGAAGATCGAACCAGCGACACTTAGCTCGCAGGCCGACGCTCAATCCACTGAGCCAGACCAGCCAGGTCCTAATAAAAGGACCTAAGATAAATTTGTAAACAACAAAAAATATAGCAGTGTTTAAAGCTTAGGCATTACTATGAAATGAGACAAACAAATGGGGCAGTTGGACTATGTACTTGTGTTTGGAAAAATAAGAGGTTGTAAAGGTATTTTTGAATTTGGAAACTAATTTCTCAAGCAGTTTCCACTGAAGGCAAGAAAGGAAAACAGGGCTAAATGCGCCAAGGTCAGGATAAGATGGGGTAGGATGGGAATAAAGTAGTTTATGTGAGAGTTCGTAAAGATGAAGGGAATCTGTAAAAACAGCAAAGCATGAATTATAGTGCAGTATGAAATGAAGTTGTTCCTGGATGGCTGCTGCAAAGGTCACCTGACCCAAACTTTATGTTGAGCTTTATGAAAGGAAGAATTCTCATATATCAGTGCTGAAAAAAGAACTTCCGAAATTATTCATTTAATAAATATCTACTGACCCATCTGCTATGTGCCAGGCACTGGTCCAGGCCCTGAGAATGCAGAGAATAAGATTAAACTTTTGGAGAACTAGTCAAATTAAACAAATTTACAAACATTTCAATGTTTGCTACAGCCTTGGAATCCTGGCACCACTCAGTAAATGCCAGGCACTATCACAGATCTATCTTGACATAGTTCCTATACAAATGCTCCATTTTAGCTATATAAATTTCCTTGATAGTATTCAAAGACACCTTGCATTTTACTGTCCATATGTCTCTCTAAGTATCTACCCATTTATGGTTAAAAAAATCATACCCAAAATTCAGTCCTATAAAATACTCTCTGGCCAGCTCAGAGCTCTTACAGCTCTTGTCTTTTTCTGACTTACCTGTGTTTGTCATGTTTCCAACCAGGCTGCTCCTAAAGAAAATAAAATGTGTTCCAATATCTTGGTAATTGCTACAGTACCTACACACAGTTACCAAGACAACTCATCTAAGATATAGCATACTTCGCCCTTCTTTGTACTGAACTAAATTCTAAACCCATAAACCCTCGTAAACTGACCACAATTCTTTTACTCCTTTTACCCTGATTTACTTACCCAGGCTCTTCCTCCCACAATCTTGTTTTGATAAACTTATGCGTGAATATATACACATATATATTAATATATGCACATTTATATATATGAAAAGAAGTGCTATTAGTGGGATGTATCTGGGAGGTCAAAGACGAGAAGTGGGAAGAACATCTCTTACTTTGTTACTATTCTATAATTTTTTACGTTGTGAGTATATATTACTTTTAAAAGATAAAATGCAAAATAAATACAAACATACATAAAATGTCTTCCAATCTGATTTAATTTTCCCCCTTCTTTAAGGCCCTGCTCAGCCATGCTGCCTCTCTGAAGGCTGGTGACAGATTTCTATTCAAGGCCATCACTATTTTTTAAACAGAACTACTGAGATGTAACTCACATACCATACAATTCACCCATTTAAAGTGTGAAACTCAATGTTTTTTAATGTATTCACAGAGAAGTACACCATCACCAAAATCTAATCTTAGGACATTTTCAATTTCCAAATAATAACCCTATACCCATTGGCTGCCACTGTTCATTCCCCTCTACCTCCCACCCTAGGCAATGCCTAATCTATTTTCTGTCTCTATAGATTTGCCAATTCTGGACATTTCAAATAAATGGAATCATACAATATGTGGTCTTTGTGACTGGCTTCCTTCACTTAGCATGCTTTTGAGTTTCTGCATGTTGTAGTATGTATCAGAACTCCATTTACTTTTATGGCTAAATAATAATGCAATATATAGATATGCCACATTTTATTGATCAGTTACTAATGGACATTTATGTAATTTTCATTTTTTGGCTATGAGGAATAATGCTGTTATGAACATTCCTATACAAGTTTTTGTGCAGATATATGTTTTAATTTCTTCTGGGTATAAAAATGGTGAGTAATATAGTAATATCCTCACCACGCTTAATACTTGTTTTTGTTTTAATTTATACTCATTCCAGTGGGTGTGAAGTGGTTTTGATTTGCATTTTCTTGATGAATATGTTGTCAAGCATCTCCATATGCTCACTGGCACACATATCTACTTTGATGAACTATCTATTTAGATTATTTCAAATTGTTATTCATATATTATTATTGAGTTGTATATAAATGTTATTTTTAAGTATATTTTATTGGTTATGTTATTACAGTTATCCCAATTTTTTCCTTTGCCCCACTCTGCCCAGTACCCCCATCCCTCCAGCAACTCCCCCTACCTAGTTCATGTCCATAGGTAATGCATATAAGTTCTTTGGCTTCTCCATTTCCTATACTATTCTTAATATCTCCCCTATTTTTTACCTACTAATTATGTTTCTTAATTCCTCCACCATTTCCCTCATTCTCCCCCTTCCCCTTCCCAGCTGATAACTCTCCAAATGATCTCCATACCTATGATTCTGTTTCTGTTCTGGTTGTTTGCCTAGTTTTTGTTTTTTAGGTTCAGTTTTTTGGTTTTTCTTTTTGTTTTTTTTATTTCAGGTATTTTTTATTTCTTCAAATTTGTCAGTTATCAGGAGTGACTGAAATAAAAAATATAATTGAGTCCCACCATCACCATGGAAATGGCTTCAAGAGAAAACTGGTCAGATGAATATTATTGCTCCCCATTTTCAACCAGTAAAAAGTTGCCACTGATAAATAGACAGCCAACAGTCTGTCAAGAATGCTCAAGATATGTTACATAACACAACATGCCTGTTCACAGGGGAGGGGGAAAGACTACGAAATAATCTTTGTGAACTTCTTGATTTCATCAAACAAGACAAGCACAAAAACACCACCCATGCCTCTGAGAACATTGGACCATGCACCCTTGAAAAAGGCTTTGCCTCCTTCATCACAAGCAATTTTCCTCCAGCAGTCGAGCGTGCCTGTGTACATATCAGTTCCTTTGCACCCTGACTGCATCATCATGCGGTGACGAACAGTGTCAAATGGATAGGAAGTCAACCCAGCCACAGCTGTGACGGACTGTGCGATCATCCAGCTGACAAAGATGTGAGTGTTCTTGGGATCTGGAAGCATTCCCTTTGCAGTGTCATAGATAGCAAAGTAGGCAGCTCAATAAGATGATAATACCCTGCACAGACACATTAAAGCCTTGGTACAGGCCCTTAATCCCATCAGATTTGTAGATCTTAACCAGGCAGTCACCGAGGCCTTTGAATTCCCTTTCAGCTCCAGTTTTGCCCACATCAGCTGCTAGACGGGTACGGGCAAAATCAAGAGGATATACAAAACACAAAGAGGTGGCCCCAGCGGCACCACCCAATGCCAGATTTCCTGCAAAGTACCGCCAAAACTGGGTTCTCTTGTCCACATCACCAGGAAGATCTGCTTGTATTTATCTTTGAAGGCAAAGTTGAGAGCCTCGGTGGGGAAGTATCTGATGACATTGGCCAGGTTACGGCGACAGAAGGACAGGACTCCCTGCTCCTTGGGGATACGAATCACGCAGTCTATAATACCCTTGTATTGCTTATCTGCGGTGATTTGCTTGCTGGCACGCTGCACCTGCAGCAGCAGCTTGACCGGCTCGATGGGCGCTACCACTGTCTTGGAGATGGCCGCCACCACTCCACCTGCCAGGAAGTCCTTGGCAAAGGACACAGCAGCATCTGTCATGTTGAAGGAAAGGAGGAGCGGGAGAATGCAGAACTAGGTTCAGAACCGGTTGGCACTCCGGAGCTGTCTTAGGTTCAGTTTTTAGGTTCAGTTGTTGGTAGTTGTGAATTTGTTGCCTTGTTAATGTTCATAGTTTTGATCTTTTTCTTTAAAAAGTCCCTTTAATATTTCATGTAATAATGGTTTGGTGATGATGAATTCCTTTAGCTTTACCTTGTCTGGGAAGCACTTTATCTGTCCTTCCATTCTAAATGATAGCTCTGCTGAATAATCTAAGTTTTAGGTCCTTGCTTTTCATCACTTTGAATACTTTTTACCAGCCCCTTCTTGCCTGCAAAATTTCTTTTGACAAATCAGCTGATAGTCTTATGGGAACTACTTTGTAGGTAACTCTGCTTTTCTCTTGCTTCTTTTAAGATTCTCTCTTTATCTTTCACCTTTGGCATTTTATTTATGATGCGTCTTGGTGTGGTCCTTTTTGGGTCCAACTTATTTGGGACTTTCTGTGCTTCCTGGACTTGTATGTGTATTTCCCGCAACTAATTAGGGAAGTTTCCTTTCATTATTTTTTCAAATAAGTTTCAATTTGTTCCTCTTCCTCTTCTCCTTTTGGCATCCCTATTATTTGGATGTTGGCACATTTGGAGATGTCACAGAGGGTCCTTACACTATCCTTTTAAAAATTCTTATTTCTTCTTTCTGTTCCAGTTGAATGTCTATTTCTTCCTTATGTTCCAAATCGTTGATTTGAATCCCAGCTCCCTGCCCTTCACTGTTGGTTCCCTGTAGATTTTTCATTTCACTTAATGTAACCTTCATTTCTTCCTTTATGTTGCTGCCATATTCAGTGAGTTCTCTGAGCATCCTTATCACCAGTGTTTTGAATCCTGCATCTGATTGATAGGTTAAGTTATCTCCATTTCATTTAGTTCTTTTTCTGATTATATACGTGACTCATATACATTCTGTTCTATTCTTTCATTTGGGCCGTATTTTTTTTTGCCTCCTCAATTTGGCAGTCTTCTGTGTATTAGGTAGAGCTACTTTGCCTCCTTGTCTTAGTAGCGTGGCCTATTGTAGAAAAGGCACCTGTAAATTGTGTGTGGGGGAGCCTTAGGTAATCACCAGGGTGGGGCAGACTGCTTCACTGATACGTGGCTCTGTGCTGGGGGAGGACTCAGAGGGGAATACGCTGATGCCTGGCTTCTGGAGGTTTGTCTGGTACTTGCCCCCTTTCCAGTCACTTCAACCACTCCTTATATGTGACTGGAGCACTTCCAGCTCTTGTACTGGTGGTGAATCCCAGAGTGGGTGGGTTTACATATGCTTTAAGACCATGCGGGCCATTTAAGTGGAGTTTCCTGAAAATCTGGCAGTTTCTTCTGCCACCCCAATCCCCAGTGGTTTTTATAGCCATAATGTATGGGATTTATGTTCCTGGTGCTGGAACCCTAGGCTGTGCAGTCTCGCCTGGGCTGGAATCGCTTTCTCCCAAGGTATTCCTCCCAATTTTTATCCACCACACATGAATATGGGACTGCCTGTGCCCATTACGCCAACGCTGCCTCTCTGCCCATCTCTGCCTCTCCTACCTGTGGGGATGAATGTGGCTTCTTTAAATCCTTGGTTATTGGACTTCCATACAGTTCAATTCTCTGACAGTTCTGGGTATTACTTGTTTTGAGATTTAGTTGTAATTCTTTTTGCAGTTGCATGAGGAGGCGATGAGTGTCTACTTACACCTCCATTCTGACCAGAAGTCTGTGTTATTTTTAGCATCTAGATACAAGTCCCTTATCAGATATATGACTTGCAAATATTTTCTCCAGTTTTTTGGGTTGTCTTTTTGCTTTCTTGATGGTATAGTTTGCAGAAGTTTATTTTGATAAAGTCCAATTTATCTATTTTTTCTCATGCTACAGTCACTCTTTTAGCTCCTAGAGAATCTATGTTCCAAACTATATCATTCATGTAGCTCTTCAATTTACTTTTCTATAATCTATTTTTAAAAAGAGTTTCCTTGTTTCTCCACCTAGATTTTAAGTTCTTAAAAACAAAGTCCAAGTCTTTGGCTTCCTCATCCCCAAGGGCACCTGGCATATTGCGATGCATAAAACAAGAAATATTTATTAAAGAATGCATTAATATCAATGTGCTTTGGGACAGAAACAAAACCAGTTTTCTAGTTTACTTACCACTCAAAGGTCTATACCAGCATTAATAGGTAAGTTTTAAAAAACCAAATCAATAATTTGAAAATGGCTTTAAAAAATCTCCTATCTGAAACCTAGAAAATAGCTATTTTCATGAATACTCTTATACTTATTTAGACTAGAAATACCTTAAGGGGAAGGTCCTCAATGTACCTGTAGCCCAAAGCACAGTACACCCTTGTATACAAGAAACACCCAAATGCTTGTGAAATTAAAAGAATGAAATTTGCATAAGGTTTTTTAAATAAACAAAAGAGTTTAGAAAGCTATACTTATTTGCAAATACAGTCATTCATCACTTACCAGAGAAATCCATTAACTGCTTTTATCATTATGCAAACATCATAGAGTAAACCTACACAGACCTAGATGACATAACCTACAACACATCTAGTTCTCTGGAATAGCCTATTGCTCCTAGGCTACAAACCTGTACTGCATTTACTGTACTGAATACTGTAGGCAACTGTAACACAATGGTATTTGTGTATCTAAACACAGAAAAGGGACAGTACAGTTAACTCTTGGATAAAACGGGTCTGAACTACACAGGTCCACTTATACCCACTTTCCATGAATGGAGCTTGCAGGACTGGAAGCTGCCCTGGGTGAGTCAGTGAATGAGAGATGAGTAAATATGAAGGCTTATGACATACTCTACACTTCATATGCTACTGTAAACTTCATAAACACTACACTTAGGCTATACTAAATTTATAAAAACTATTTTTCTTTCTTCAAGTTAACCTTAGCTTACTGTAACTCTTCTACTTTGCAAACTTTAATTTGTTTCACCTTTTTTACTCTTTTGTTATAACTTAAAACACAAACATACAGTTGTATAAAAATATTTTTATATGCTTATTCTATAATCCCTACTTTTAACATTTTTTTACTTTTATACCGTTTTGTTGTTGTTAAAACCTAAGACACAAACATACACATTAGCCTAGGCCTACATAGGGTCAGGATCATCAATATCACTGTCTCCCATCTCCACATCTCATCTCTGTATCTCAACTCATCTTTAGGGGCAGTAATGCACATGGGGCTGCCATCTCCTGTGATATCAATGCCTTCTTCTGGAACACCTCCTGAAGGAACTGCTTGAGGCTCTTCTTAAATAGGTGTCACTCTTTTCAGAAATATGTTCATGGTGGTTTGCTTGGTTTCTTTCTTTTTTCTCATCATAGATTTGCTTGCAAGCAGATAATGCACCATGAACATTCCTCTCTATTAATGAAAACCTTTTGCTTTTGGGATTCATGTGGCTTCGCTCTGAATTCTCATGGGGTTTCATCTTTTTCTTCTTCTTCAGTTTCCTTTTCTCTTTCCTCTTCTCCTCTGTGTTCCTATTCCAGTTCTAATAATTCCTCATCAGTCAATTCCTCAGCAACTACCTCTAAGAGCTCTTCCACATCATCCTGATCCACATCCAGGTTAAAATTGTTTGCTATCTCAACCAAAGTCTTACTGATTATTGCAACCTTCTTATACTGGAAAATTCTTGGAAGTGTCTTCTTCCAGATGGCATTCATACTCCTAGATGACATCACCCAAGCCCAAGCAAGGTTCTTAATACAGTCATAGATGTTGAAATGCTTCCAGAATTACATCAGTGTCTTCCTCAGTTGCAGCAATAGCCTGGGCAAAGGTCCTCCTCAGGAAGAAGGCCTTAAAAAGCTGCTCTAATTCCTTGATCTATTGGTTGATACAAACAGGAAGTATAGGAGGGAAAAACACCACTTCGATATTCGGATGAAGATCACCAATAAAAGGAGGATATCCGAGAGCACTATCAGCAATAGGCAGAATCTTGATAGGTCTAGGTTATTCTCGAAACACTACTTCTCCATTTCACAAGCACAGGAATTCAGGAGGACATTTTGGAAGAGGAGCTGGGTCATCCATGACTTCTTATTGCCTCTGTAGTACACTGGCAGTGTGTGCTTACTGATACGCTTGTAGGCCCTGGGGTTCTCACTGTGCCAGATCACAAAGGATTTCAATTTGCTGACTGCAACACTGTCCCCAAATAAGACTATAATTCTGTCCTTAAAAGCCTTGAAACCTGGCATTGACTTGGCCTCCTTGTGGATGAAGTCCTTTTAGGCATCCATTTCCAGAATAGGAAGGTTTTATCCATACTGAACATCTCCTCTGGCAAGTAATTTTCCTCCACAATCTACTTCTCTAGAGTTTCCAAACATTCTCCAACTGCTTTCACATTAGCACTCACAGACTCATCACTCACTTTCGCATTTTGGAATGAATAATTATTCCTGAAGAGTTTAAACCGTCCACAGCTAGCAATAAATTCAACATCATAGTAAGGTCCAGCCTTTCCTTTCAACATCACAAATGTTTTTGCTTTGGCTATGATCGTTACGGTGCTGAAAGGGATACACTTCTATATCTGATCTTCAATCCAGATCATGTATGATATAGGCCCTTCTTAAATTTTTGTTAGTCTCCTTGCCTTCAATAAAACGATCCTTAAATAGTTTTCATTACATTTCTCTTATTCTTTAAGATTGTAGCTGTGGTAAAACGGGACATGTTTCACTGGCATACAATAACCACAACTGGTTTTCCCACCTCTGTAGCCCTTAATAACTTTTAATTTCATTTCCAGGTCAATCACTGAACGTGGCCTCTTACTGGCAACATTAGCAGTGGATTCTGTACACTTAGGAACCACACTGAATAAAATAACATGAGACTGAATCAAGCACAAGAAAAAATGATGCAATCAAGAGACACAGTAAACAAGAGATGTTTGAGGTTACTGCTGGCATAATGAGGCATACTGTTTAATAGCAATCTTTTAAAATTCTCTAAAATAATGATAAAAAGTACAGTGTAGTAAATACTTAAAACAGAGAGATAGTTATTTATTACCGTTATCAAGTACCATGTACTGTACATAATTTTATGTGCTATACTTTTATGCAACTGGCAGAGCAGGTTTGTTTACACCAACATCACCACAAACCCATGAATACCGCATTGTGTTATGACAGTAGGATGGCTACAAAGTCACTAGTCAATAGGAATTTTTCAGTTCTGTTATAAGCTCATGGGACCACTGTCATATATATGGTCTGCTGTTAACCAAAACATCACTATGTGGTACACAAGTGTCTATCAACATGTTATGCATCAATTATAATATATGTGCAATGTCAAGAACATTCTGCAAATTATAAAAATTCCCTAGAAAGATTGGCCAGTCAAAAAAAAAAAAAAAATCTACTGAAGAATACAAACTCTACAATTGGGTCATTATACTGATAATTAACAGTTAAGGGTCTACATTACTAACATAGTATGACAACACAAATTTGTTTACTCTCAAATCCAAGATCTTTAGGCAATTTTAAGACTAACCATCTAATGTACACCTAAGACATTAAATCACAACATTATATAGTCCCTGATAATTGTTTTCAAGAAATATATATATCATTCAAATTCATAAAAATAGGAAGTGCTTTAGGGATGCATGCCACCATGGTAAAAAGTGGCTCTCTCCTTAGCATACAAGAAATCAAATTACCTTCAATGGGTCAAGTTCATTCTCATAGGATATGACAATTTTCTTTGAAGATGTTAACTGGGCTTCCTTATTAGTAATCTGATCGCGAATCTCACAAGCTTCTTCCTTATTTTGCTTCAGATATTTTAGTTCTGTTTGACATTCTTTTACTTTCTGACCTTGTGTCTGGCGTACCTGTCGAAGTGTTTCCAAGGCTTTAATGTACCTTTGAAGATATTAAATAAAAAAGAAATTTCTGGCTGAGTAAATGATAGTATAGGAAACAATGGAATATTATGCAGCCATTTAGACTTTTTAATAACTTAGAAAATGCTTATGTCATTATGGTAAGTGAAAAATTTATATATATATACACTGTCAACCAGGTAGTAAATAAACATGCATAGAAAAGAACTGAAAGGAAATATGTCGACTGGTTGCCACTAAGACAAAATAATTAATGACTTTTTTGCTTTTTAAATTTTATCTGTTTTAAAAAAGAAATATCCAAATTGTAACCATGGCCCAATAACTTAATGAGCTAAAAAGGCTAATTAAAGGTTACAAACCTTGTTGCTGAAAAAATTTCATCAAATTTTTGCTTCAAAGCCTTTCCTTCACTTAAAGGCCAATTAGAATCTTCTTGATGACAGAAAATAACATTATTTAGCACAGACTTGGAAACCCCAAGAGAGCTTATCATCTCTCGGTCAATTTCTGCACACTTAGAGCTGATACTGACTTTTTCACCATGCCTATAAAAAATGAAAATTAAGAATTTATGTAAAATAACCTCCAGTTGTACCCCTTTTATTGCTTAATCACTCCTTCATGCTGTACTTGTAAAAAAAAAAAAAAAAATCCCCTCATTCATCCTGTTATAATAGCTTCCTTATGCTAAGAAGTATTCTGAAATAATTCAGCAGTTCATGAATAAAAAGGAACATAAAACTGTGCAGTTCAGAAAAAAATAAATTTTTTTTTACATATTTGTACATTTAAACATAATCATTTAAAATACTTACAGATAATACATAGAGAAGAAATAAACTATATTCCATCCCTAGAACTTAAAAATAAGGAAAATAAGAGACTTAAAATAAAAAAATAAAACATGATGATCCACAGCAGACAGGCAAAGGTGCCTTTAAACAAAAACATCTAAAGTCTGTGTAGTTTAGATAAGGGGTTATTCAGTAACAGACACATGGTAAAAGTATAGTAAAAGCCAACTAACCTTAACGGTGCCCATCTAAGCAAATCCAGGGAGAATTCTTAATCAGTTGACCTCAAGCTCTAGGGTCACACTGACAAAGCAATTCAATAGAGAGAACTGCCTCAGGATCTTTTAAATGAGTTCTCTACATCATTATACCCAGAGTCAGGAGCACCCTTGTCCTTGGATTCCAGGAGATCTCTTAGTATCTTTCAGCAGAAGGACAAATCTACCATTTTCTTTCGTATCTTCTGTTCACTATCTGTTAACAACTAGACTAGGTGGGCAGAGACAGTGTCTTTCTTTACTGTAATTTCTATGTGTTTAAAATATTACAGTGAATGAATTGAGACTGTTTTGTAGGGGGATGGAATGGACACAGATAGACCAGGAAAAGATGATCATAGCTTGAACTGAAATGATCATCACAGAGATGGAGAAAAAGAGACTCAAAAGACATTTAGGTTAAATTCATACAACTTGGTAATGGACTGAATATGAAGGGAAAGGAGGTGTCAAGGTAGACATCTCTATGGATAGTGGAGTCACTCACTGAAAGAAGAACCACAGAGGACCAGGTTGCAGGACACTTTTTTAAGGGGAGTCAGGGGAAAGGATCATGAACTTGGTATAGCTCAATATGAGATGTCTTTGAAACAACTGGTCAATGAAGGGACTGACTGAAAGAAGGTGAAGGGATTAGTCAAAGAACAGATATGAAGGACTCATGGACATGGACAATGGTGTGGGAGTTGACTATGGAAGTGAAGCATGGCAAAGGGGGAAAAATAGGGACAACTGTAACAGCATGAGGAAGAACAGTCTGAGAAAAAAGAAACAGTAGAAAATGAAAGAGCCTTTTACTCAAAAGGGCCTGGAAACAGAGGTCTGGCCTGGAGACATAAATCTGTGTCACCAATGAATACACAGTAATTTGAGCAATAGAGATGAATGAGATTATCTAAGAAGAGAATTTAGAACACAAATGAAAGAGAATCTAGGACTGAGTCTGTAAAGCTTCAACTTCTATTGGCTGAGTAGGATGTGCCTAAAAGAAACAGAAAGAGGGAACACTGTTGCAACATGTCATGGAAATCTAAAAAAATGTTCAAGTAAGAAGTGATTAACATCTACCATTTACTGAGCTATAATACACAGAACAGGCCCTGGTTGGTTTAGCTCAGTGGATTGAGCGTCGGCCTGCGAGCTAAGTGTCGCTGGTTCGATCTTCCAGTCAGGGTACATCAGAGAAGGAAAACTCTGACTCCAAAAAACCTCCGCTGCCTTGCGGCATACCTCTTCAGGGGAAAGGCTAAGGGAGTAAACCCCGACAGAAAATCCGGAGCCGGAGTCCCTAAGGCGGTTTGACGTTGTAGTCAACACCGGCAACTCCTGCGGCGCACCTGAAGCCAAGCTGTATTGACTCCGTCTTTCCCTTGGACCCTTCAGCTGCGAAGAGAGGGGGGGTCTGCTGCTTGGGCAACAGCAGACCCTCCATATCACCCTGCCCAGGCTCTGTAGCTTCAGCGTCATCGCAAGATGTCGATTCAACACGGGAGGAGACAGATACGATGTCACTCCCGAGTCGGACTGCACAGCCATTCTCGGTGGTGCAGATAGACTCTTAAGAAGCTACACCATCGTCTCTCGAGACGGACGGCTGCCGACGACGACGAATACACAGAACAATGGCCTTCCAAAGATACCTGTATTCTAATCCCTAAGATTCATGAATGTGCTAGTTTATGTGGCAAAGAGGAATTAAGATTACAGATGAAATTAAGGTTGCCCATCATCTGACTTTAAAATAGATTATTCTGGATTATCTGGGTGAGGCCAAGGTCAAGAGAAGGGAGAGGGAAGCAGAAGAGGAAGTCAGAGTGATGTGATGTGAGAACTCTGCCCACTGTTGCTGGCTTTGAAGATGGAGGACAGGAAGAGGGCCAAGAGCCAAAGAATGTGAGCCTCTAAAAGGTAGAAAGAGCAAGGAAACCAACTACTCCTTAGAACCTCTAAAAAGGAACACAGCCCTGACAACACCTTGCTTTTAGGCCAATTAGACCCATCTCAAACATCTAAATTACAGAACTGTAAGATAATAAATTTGTGTGTTTTTAAGCCACTAAGTTTGTGGTTTGTTATAGCAGTCACGGAAAACTAATACATGATCTCTTACTACGTATTAAGCATTTTATACGCATTAGTTCAATCCCTACAACATCTTTCTTGATATGTACAGTGATAAGAAACTTCTATTTTACAAATGAAAAAAACAGGCTTGCTCACTATGAGGTCTACTTTGTACAGCAATAGCGTTATCTTAATTAATACAGAGGTTATTAGTGACCTTAGTTGGAGCTGCTTCAGTAGAGGAATGGGCTAAAGGAGGAATGAGGAGAAAGTAAAGAAATGGAAAGAGTGAGTGTCAACAATTTTTTTGAGGTAATTGGCTGGAAAGGGGAAGATGGAAGCAGTAACTGGCGTGGAATGAGATCGAGGGTATGGGAGACCTGAGTGTGTTTAAAGTCAATGAAAAGAACCAGCTTGGGAAGCTAGTGGCTAGTATTGTACTTCTAGCATATAATAGCTGCTAAACATTATGGTTAAATAAAAGGATTATTTAATTAGTTTAACAAAATAATAAATGAAAGTAAGAGGTAAGGTTATAGTTAAGTGCTTTGCTCAACAAAGATAAAGCCTTGAATCTAGAGTAGACTAATTACAAAATCCATACTCACTGCCAGACGACACCTGCTCTAACAGAATGCTGACAGTTGAAATGGACAAATTATTCCTCTTTCCTACTTGTCTACTTTTCATCTCACCCATCCCTACACATGATACTAGCATTTTTTCCATTCATTCAATCTGTATTTGAGTAATCATGCACCTTCAATTCAGCAACTGTTCATAAATTACTCAAAAGAATGGAGCATTATCACTAAATATTTAATGGGATCATTCTGTTTAACTGATAAATTGTAATCAAATAAACAATTAAATGGTAACGGTGAGGCTGTGTGTGTATAGGGACATGGAAAATATAGGCATTCTACTTTCTGCTCAATTTTGCCAAGACCCTAAAACTGCTCTAAAATACAAAGTGTTAAAAAATTAATACTCTAAAATAAACTTAACATGGTAGTGAAAAAAATAAAGAAACTAAAAGACAAAATGAACAGATAATCAAATATAAAATGAACACCTACTTTGTTCTAGTAATGACTCCTTCCAGGGTTTTAAATTCTGTCTTTTTGCCTTTCTGAGTACACACCATAGATCTCTGCACAGCTACAAGTTCTCCATTGACATCGCAAAACTGGAGACGAATCTGGGCTCTCACATCTGTTTCTTGAGCAACCTTTCAAGGTAAAATAGAAAAAAAATAAGCAATCTTACTGAAATAAGAGAAAAGAATTTAATTTTACTGTTTAATTGATTTGTTAAAATTATATATCTCCCTCTGTTATTCAGCATTATTAAGAAGTCATGTATGTGATTTTTTTAAATATATGAATTTTAGTTGTTTAAGCACCAAAAGCATTTAAAAAAATGTTTTTTAAACAACTAAAGGTTACAAAAAAGTAGAAATACAGTATACATAATTTTCTCCCAAAACCACTTGAGAGTAGGTTGCTGATCTTCTGTCCCATCACCAATATTTCCTACAAAACAAGGTCATTTCCAATCATAAAAATCAGAAAATTGTTATTGATATATTAATAGTCCCCAGATCCCATTCAAGTTTTTCCAATTGTCCCAATATGCCTTTTACTACAACAACCAAAAAAATCCACTTCAGAATTACACATTGTATTACACAGTTCAGAATTACAGTTTTCATGTTTCCTTAGTTCCTTTCAGTCTGCAATAGTCCCTCAGATTTTCCTTGTCTTTCATGTCTGACAATTTTGAAAATTACAGAATATCTCCCCATATTTCTTTGTCTAATATTTCTTTATGACTATAATCAGATTACACATCTTTGGCAGGAATATTATAGAAGTGATGAGTGTTCCTTTCATTGTATCTTACCAGACGGAACATGATTTCAGTTTATCTTCTTACCGGGATGTTAACGTCAATCTCTTGATAAAAGGGGTGGTATCTGCCAGTATTTTCCACCATAAGTTTGGTTTTGTTTTGTTTTTTTTACTACTTTGCTATTAATAAATATTGGGGGAGAGATCTACTAAGATCATGTAAATATCTCATACCTTATCAAGCTCTCCTCCATGAGTTTTAGCATCTTACATGAACGATTACTGCAACAGCTACCAAATAGTAATTTCCTAGTTCCATTATTTTTCCTACATTTATTAGTTAAGATGCTGTGAACTTCTAGTCAAGATGGTAGAGTAGCTAAAGGCTGTGCCCACCTCCTCCCATGAGCACATTAAAATTACAGCTAAGTTACAGAACAACCATCACTGAGAGCCACATGAAAACCAGCTGAATAGAAGTCCTATAACTAAGGCTATAAAGAAGAAGCTGTGTCAAGACTGGCAGGAGAGGCAGAGATGCAGAATGGGAAGGTCTCACAACCGGGTCGCAATTAAGAATCACAAGGGGAGCCCTGGCTGGTGTGGCTCAGTTGGTTGGAGCATCATCCCATAGACCAAAAGGGCATGGGTTTGATTCCTGGTCAGAGCACATACCCAGGTTTCGGGTTCCATTCCCCACTCAGGGTGCAGAAAGGGCTGCTGAATGATGTTTCTCTCTCTCTCTCTCTCCCCCACTCCCTCCCTCTCTAAAAGCAATGAAAAGAAGTCTTTGGGTGAGGATTTAAAATAAAAAAAAGGGGGGGGCCAGGAGGGCTATCTGGGTTGCAGATATCTCCCCTAAGAAGCAACAAGTCCCAGCCCATGGCACCAATGCCAGGAAAAGGAGTTCCCCCAACATCTGGCTGTGAAAACCAGCAGGGATTGAGTGCAAGTGAGTGGGAGGACTGCTGGAGATCAAGTTGCCCTCTTAATGAGCCTGTACAAGAACTCACTTGCTGACAAACTCATTCACTCTGGGCTCCAGAGCAGGGACAGCAGCTTAAAAAGTGCCAGGGACATGCAAGGAAGAACTAGCTTCGGGGCAAGGGCTGGAGGGGCCAGGGTGTGGGCAGCTACCCCTGGGGAAGGAAATGCGGGCACAGGCATCTTTACTCCTTTGTTGAACACTCCTCCCATTCAGCCCGCAGGTACAAACAAGCACCAAATGCGAGCTCCCCAATAACCTGGCTAACACTGTTAGTCCCACCCTGGTGATTCCCTGAGACCCCACCCCACTCAAGGGGAGCGCCTGCCTTGAACCTCTTCCAGGGCCTGCTCCACACAGGGAGGCTGTTTAGGCTCATGCTGCAAACCTTCCTAAAACTGTCTCCGAGGTTCATAAGCCCCAAACAAGTAGCAGCTGACGTCAGTGTGCCCCGCGAGCAGCCCTAAGCCCAGCATAAGCAGTGACTGGTCTCAACTTGCACTGTAATTCCCTTCAGGTGGCCATATCCTGAAATAAGTGGTGACCAGTCTTAGCTTTAAATAGCTTCAACTAAGCAGCCATAGCCAGACACAAGTTGGCACTGGCCTCAGCTTACATTAAGGTATCCAGCAAAACGTCCCAAGCTCAGCACAACTAGCAACTGGCTTTGGTTCACAACATGGTATCTCCCAAGAGCCTTCAAGGCAGACTAAGCAGCAATCAACTGCATATCCTTTTGTAGCTTCTACCAGGTGACCTCAAGCTCAGCACAAGTGGCAACTGACCTTGTCCTGCACCACAGCCCCTCCCAAGAGGCTCCAGAACCAACACACCCAATGGCCAGCTTCAGACCACACCAAAGCACCACCAAACCAGCTCCACAAACGACACACTCAAAGGGCAGACTCAGCAGGCACCAGAGCCCACTAAAGCAATGCCCTCTTCATGGCATCAGCTTCTGCCTAACAGCTCACCCATTGTAGTCATGGTGAGCACTCAAAGCTAGTTAGCCTGAGGGTCAACTAAACTCTATGACATGCCAACGGCAATCAAGGTTCACCTACAACAGAAGGACACACACAACCCACACAAGGGGCACCCCTGAAACACATGGGTAAGGTAACTAGAGACTACACCACTGGGACCCACTGAACATGTCAATATAAGGCCACTCTGCAAAGACTGGGAGACATAACAGCTCTACCTAATACAGAGAACCACATGCAGAGAGGCAGCCAAAATGAGGAGACAAAGAAATACATCCCAAATGAAAGAACAAGACATAACTCCAGAAAAATAACTACAAGAAACAGAGACAGGCAACCTACCAGGTACTGAGTTCAAAACACTGGGCATATGGACGCTCAATGAACTTAGGGGAAGAACAGATTAACTCAGTGAGAAATTCAACAAAGGTAGAAAACATAAAGAACCAGTCAGAAATGAAGATTATAATAAATGAAATGAAGAATACACTAGAAGGAATCAACAACAGATTACATGAAGCAAATGATCGACTCAACAATCTGAATACTAGGCAGCAGAAAACAACCAATCAGAAAAGCAAAAGGGACAACATCAAGCATACCAACATTCGCATGATAGAGGTACCAAAAGAAGAGAGCGAGCAAGAAATTGAACACCTATTGAAGAAATAATAACTGAAAACTTCCCTAACCTGGCAAAGGAAATAGACATACAAGTCCAGGAAGCTCAGAGAGTCCCATACAAGATGAACCCAAAGAGGCCCACACCAAGACATCATAATTAAAATTCCAAAGGTTAAAGACAAAGAGATAATTTTAAAAGCAGTAAGAGAAAAGCATTTAGTTACATACAAGGTAGCTCCCATAAAAATATCAGCTGACTTTTCAACAGAAACTTTGCAAGCCAGAAGAGATTCACATAAAATATTCCAAGTGATGAAAAGCAAAACCTACAAGCAAGATTACTCTACCCAGCAAAGCTATCATTTAGAATCAAATGAGATCCAGAGTTTCCCAAACAAGAAAAAGTTAAAGAGTTCATCACCACTAAACCAGTACTACAAGAAACGTTAAAAGACGTCTTTAAGAAGAAAAGCTTGAAAATATGAATAAGAAAATATAGGAAAGAAAAAAATTCTCACTGATAAAAACAAAAAGTAAAAACAGTAGATCTGCCAAAGCTAGTACAGAGGTTTAAAAGGCAAAAGTAGGAAGATCATATGTAATTACAACAATAAATTGGCTACACACACAGATACAAAAGTAAAAAATAATGACAAAAAACATAAACGTGAAAGGGATGATAAAAAATTGTAGTGATTTTAGAATACGTTTGAACTTAAGCGACCACCAACTTAAAAGAGACTGCTATCTACACAGCCTGTATGTATGAAGCACACAGTAACCATAAGCCAAAAATCTACAAGATATATACTATAAGTAAATAGAAAGAAATCCAACAGAACACTGTACAAAGTCACCAACATACAAGAAAAGAGAGCAAGAAAATAAGGAACAGAGAACTAAAATACATTCAGAAAACAATAAAATTGCAATAACTACATACCTATTAGTAATTACTTTAAATGTAAATGTATTAAATGCTCCAATTAAAAGACATAGGATGACTGAATGGATATAAAACAAGACCCATACATACATAGCTGTCTAAAAAAGACCCACTTCAGATTGATAGAATATAAAGGGATAGAAAAAGATAGTTCATGAAAATGCAAACAAAAAGTCAGATGCAGTAGCAATACTTGTATCAGACAAAATAGACTTTAAAACAAAGGATATAAGAGAAAAAGAAGGACATTTCATAATGATAAAGGGATCAATCCAACAAGAGGACATAACCTTTGTAAATATAGGAGCACCTAAATATATAAAGCAAATATTGATGGACATAAAGAAAGAGATCATCAGTATCAGTAATACAGTAAGAAAGAGTAAGGCATTTAACACCCCACTGACATCAATGGATAGATCATCCAGACAGAAAATCAACAAGGGAACAGTGGCCTAAAATGGCCAAACAGATGGATTTGGTATTTTTAGAACATTTCACCCCAAAACAACAGAATGTACTTTCTTTTCAAGTGAAACATTTTCCAGGATAGAACACATGTTAGGTCACAAAACAAGTCTCAATAAATTTAAGAAGACTGAGATCATACCAAGCATATTCTCCAATGATAATGGTACGAAAACTAGAAATCATTTACAAGAAGAAAACTGAAAACACACAAACACATGGAGGCTAAATAACATGTTTCTAAACAATGAATGGGTTAACACAGAGATCGAGGAAGAAATCAAAAAAGGCCTTGAGACCCAGATCTACCTCAAGAAATAAAAATCACAAATATACAAGTAAACTTACATCTAGAGAAACTAGAAACAGAAGAACAAAGCCCAAAATGAGAAGGAGGAAGGAAATAATAAAGATCAGAGCAGAAATAAACAAAATAGAGTCTTAAAAAAATATATACTAAATATCAATGAAACCAAGAGCTGGTTCTTTGAAAAGATAGACAAAATTGATAAACCTTTACCCAGGCTCATCAAGAGAGGGCCCAAATAAAATCGGAAATAAAAGAGGAGAAGTGACAACTGACATCACAGAAATACAAAGGATTATAAAGGAATTCTAAGAATAATCATATGCCAACAAACTGGACAACCTAGGAGAAATGGATAAATTCTTAGAAACATAAAAATCTTGCAAGACTAAATCAAGAAACAAAAAATCTGAACAGATCCATAACTATGTTAACACTGTTCAAATGTCCACACTACACAAAGCAATTACAGATTCAATGCAATCTCTATCAAAATACCAATGGCTTTTTTCATAGAACTAAAACAAATAATCCTAAAATGTATATGGAATCATAAGACTCCAACTAGCTAAAGCAATCTTGAGAAAAAAGAACAAAGCCAGAGGTATCATGCTACCGGATATCAAACTATTCTAAAAGTCAACAGTAATCAAAACAGCATGGGTAACTGGCATAAAAACAGACGCATAGATTAATGGAACAGAACACAGAGCCCAGAAATAAACTCATGCCAATATGGTCAATGAACCTATGACAAAGGAGGCAAGAATATACAATGGAGTAAAGACTGTATCTTCAATGAATGGAGCTGACAAAAGTGAAGAGATACATGCCAAAAAAAAAAAAAAGAAGAAGAAGAAGCTAGACCACTTTTACAAGAATAAACTCAAAATGAATTAAAGACTTAAATGTAAGGCATGAAATCATGGTACTCCTAGAAGTGTAGTCATTGCTCTTAGCAACAGAAAAAATAAACAAATGATTCTATATCAAACTAGAGTTTTTGCACAGAAATGGAAACCATCAATAAAACCAAAAGAAAACCTATTGAACGGGAGAAGATATTTGCCAATGATGTATCCAATATAAGGTTAGTATCCAAATATATAGGAAACTCATACAACTTAACAGCATAAAACCCCAAACAATCCAGTTAAAAAATGGGCAAAGGACATGAATGTAAGTTTCTCTAAAGAGGACATACAGATGGCAAAAAGACATATGGAAAGATGCTCAATGTCATTAATCAGGGAAATGCAAATTAAAACCACAATGAGGTATTACCTCACACTTGTCAGAATGGTTATAATCAATAAATTAACACATAAGTGTTGGCCAGGATGTGGACAAAAGGGACGGACCCCCATGAGCTGTTGGTAGGAATGTAAATTGGAGTACCCAAGGAAATCAGTATCGAGGTTCCTCAAAAAATTAAAGCAGAACTACCATATAACCTACCAATTCCATTTCTGGGTATTTATCAGAAAAATTCAAAACACCAATTTGAAAAGATATATGCACCCTTATGTTCACTGCAGCATGATATACAATAACCAAGATATGGAAACAACTTAAGTGTCCAGCAATAAACGAATGACTATATGGTACATAAGAGTATAAAATGGAATATTACTCAGCCATTAAAAAAAAAATGACATCTTGCCATTTGCAACAACATAGATGGACCTAGAGGGTATTACACCAAGTGAAATAAGTCAGAGAAACACAAATGCCATATGATTTCACTTATATGTGGAATATAAAAAACAAAATGAACAAACAAAACAGAAACAAACTCACAAATGCAGAGAGCCAGTTGATACTTGGCAGATGAGGGCCAGCGGAGTTGGAGAGATCAGTGAAAAACGTTAAGGGATTAAGAAATACAAGTTGGCAGTTACAGAATAGTCACAGTGATGTGTAATACATCATGGAGAATAGTCAGTCGTC
Source organism: Furipterus horrens (assembly GCF_987537825.1). Taxonomy (NCBI): domain Eukaryota; kingdom Metazoa; phylum Chordata; class Mammalia; order Chiroptera; family Furipteridae; genus Furipterus; species Furipterus horrens. The sequence continues at coordinate 66,882,920 of NW_028327180.1, read as the reverse complement.
GGCAGCCGTCCGTCTCGAGAGACGATGGTGTAGCTTCTTAAGAGTCTATCTGCACCGCCGAGAATGGCTGTGCAGTCCGACTCAGGAGTGACAGGGTATCTGTCTCCTCCCATGTTGAATCGACATCTTGCGATGACGCTGGAGTGTCCTCTCCAGTGAAGCTGAAGCTACAGAGCCTGGGCAGGGTGATATGGAGGGTCTGCTGTTGCCCATGCAGCAGGCCCCCCCTCTCTTCGCAGCTGAAGGGTCCAAGGGAAAGACGGAGTCAATACAGCTTGGCTTCAGGTGCGCCGCAGGAGTTGCCGGTGTTGACTACAACGTCAAACCGCCTTAGGGACTCCGGCTCCGGATTTTCTGTCGGGGTTTACTCCCTTAGCCTTTCCCCTGAAGAGGTATGCCGCAAGGCAGCGGAGGTTTTTTGGAGTCAGAGTTTTCCTTCTCTGGAGAATAGTCAGTAATATCATGATAACTACGTATGGTGCCAGATGGGTACTGGACTTATCTGGGTGATCACTTCATATGGTATAAATGTCTAATCACTATGTTGTACATCTGAAACTAATACAGTGTATGTCAACTGGAACTGATGACAGCTAGAGCGGGGTGGTGAGAGGGTGGAGGGATTGAGCAAAAAGGTAAAAGGACTCACGGACATGGACAACAGTGTGGTGATTGCTGGGGGGAGGGAAGTATAGGGGGACTAAATGGTAGTGGAAAAAATACAATAAAGATTACATCAAAAAAATTAAAACAAATTCTACTTAAGAAAAGGATTTGTCCTTCCCCCAGTGATTTTTTTCATTTTTAAATATAACTATGGACTCATTCATTCCCCACTTGGGCTTCAATTCCTAACCATGCTCCCACAGCTAGCTTTTTGTTGATGCAGTCCTCCCTCAGCCTCACCTGCTAGCTTTTGGACTTACTTAGGAATGAAGGATGGTGCTGAGTTTTTATCATGAATGAATATTGAATTTATATGGTGTTTCTGTACCTAGTGATGCTCAAATTATATTTCTTTTTTATTAATGTGGCAAATTACAGATTGGTTTTCAAATGTTAAACAAAACTTGCACTCCTGAGATAAACCCTATTTAGTCAAGCTGTATTATCTTTATTTGCATATTGCTGACTTGATTTACTAATATTTTGCTAAGGGTTTTTGGCATTTGTATTCATGAAAGGTATCCATCTGCAGTTTTCTTGTAATGTCTTGTTCTGGTTTGGGTATGGGGTAATGCTACCTCCATAACCAGTTGGGATGTATTTCCTCTGCCTCACTTTTCTGAAAGGGTTTGTATAGAATTTGCATTATTTCTTCCTAAAATGTTTGGTAAAATTCAAACAAGTTCTTTTTGTGAGATTTTTAACTATGAATCAATTTCCTTAAATGTATATTTCTTCTTGAAAGAGCTCTGACAGCTTGTGCCCTTTAAAGAATTTGTCCATTTCATCTAAGTTGTTGAGTTGTTTGGCATAAGGCTGCTAACAATATTCCCTTATTATATTCCCTATATACTGTCTGTAAGATCTGCAGTTATGTCACCTTTTTCATGCCTATTATCGGTAATTTGTCTTTTTCTTGATCACTTTGCTTAGAGGTTTATTAATTATATTTGTTTAAAGAATGAGCTTCTAGTTTCTCTGTTGTAACTGTATTCTATTTCACTGATTTTTGCTCTAATTAATTTCCCTCCTTTTGCTTATTTTGAATTTAACTTTTTCAACTTTAAGATGAAAACACACGTCGCTAATTGTAAGCCTTTTTACTTTTCTTATATAAACATTTGAAAAGTAAATTTTAAGAAAAAAATAAGGACAAGAAAACAAGTCTGGAGACTACTAGAATAATTCAAAGGAAAGAAGATGGTGGCTTGGAACAGGCAAAGAGCAGTGGAAATGAAATGAAGGGACACATTCTGTACACATTTTAGAGAAGTACCTAGGAATTGCTTAAGAATTGGAAGCAAGACGAGACGACAAAATCAATGAAGGATGGCACACGGGTTTTGACATGAGCAAATGTGTGGATGATGATATCATTTATTAAACTGAGAGTACTGAGACATTAATGAATTTGAGAATGTGAAAGGAATTGGGGACAGGGAACCAAGAGTTTTATTTGAACATGTTAAATTTGAGATGCCCATTAAATATCCAGACAAATAACTGATGATATAGGTCTAGAGTAGGAATAAATTTGGGAGTCATCGGCATATAACCAGTACTTAAAGTGATGAGGTTAAATGAGATTGCCTAAGAATAGTCAAGCAAAAGCAGACTCAGCAAAGGAGACTATGGTGTGGCCAGTGAAAAAGGAGGTGTGAGATTATTATGTCATGGAAGCCAAGAGAGCAATTTTTTAAAAAAAGGAATAACCAACTATACGAAATCTGCTGAGAAGTTCTTGAGAATTAGAAAATGACCACCTTATCTGGCAACACAGAGATTACTGACCTTACAAAAGCAGTTTAGTGAGGTAAAAAAGAAGAAAATCTGAACAGAGTAGGCTGAAGAGAACATGGGAAGCAATGAAGTGAAGACACTGAGTACACACACCTCTTGTGAATTTTGTTACAAACTAAAACGGAGAAAAGGTAGTAAGTAGTCAGAGTGTGATTTGGATTAAAGAGACCGTTGTTTATGCTTATAGATTGCAGCTACCAGAGCATGCTTACATGCTGATGTGAACAATCCTATAGAGCAGCGGTTCTCAACCTATGGGTTGTGACCCCTTTGGGGGTTGAATGACCCTTTCACAGGGGTCGCCTAAGACCATTGGAAAACACATATATAATTACATATTGTTTTTGTGATTAATCACTATGCTTTAATTATGTTCAATTTGTAACAATGAAAATACATCCTGCATATCAGATATTTACATTACAATTCATACCAGTAGCAAAATTACAGTTATGAAGTAGCAACGAAAATAATTTTATGGTTGGGGGTCACCACAATATGAGGAACTGTATTAAAGGGCTGCGGCATTAGGAAGGTTGAGAACCACTGCTACAGAGGGAGAAACTGCTATTAAGGAGCAAGAAGGGACAACTGGAAAGCAAAATGCTTGAGATAACAAAAGGGATTGGATCCAGCCTCTAAGTTGTTGACTGACCTTCAGATAAAATAAACAATTCAGTCTGAATAGAGGAGAGAAAACAGATAGAATGGGTACATATGCAGAGTAGTTTGGTAGGTTTTATGATTGGAAAATGAGGGAGGGACCTTTCATCTGACTCTTCCTATTTTCTCAATAAGTACAAGACAAGATCATCAATCAAGAAGAGTAGATTGTAGGTTCAAGAAGAGAGAAGACGTGAATAGTCATTGTAGAGAGGGCTTAGTAAATGTACTAATGGTATTTTTATTTCTAAGAAGAAAATTAATAAATATTTTCATTATTAGTTATCTTTAATCATATAAAAGTAGAACCTTCAATGACCACCAACTAGGGTCAGTTAAATAAATTACAGAATATAAACTCATTGTAATACTACTTAGAAAAAACAATGATATAAACTGTATGAGTATATAGAGGTGAAAAATAATAAAATCATCATTCATATGGAATATAACACATAATTAAAAAATAATAATATGAGAATAAACTCTGTTTCATGTATTGACAACTGTGAAACTGCTTTTGCCCACCCCTATATATATGTATATATATAAACATATGTGGTATATTGCTAAATAATTTTTTATTTGTAAAATGGTATAATAAAATTCTATCCATGTGATAAAATATTACATATGTGAGTGTATTTATATATGCACACAGACAGATATGTTTTCATAAACAGAGAAAAAAGCCTGGAATAAATATACAACCAACTCTTGTGGAGCTTAGGTATTGAGAGAGGCACATGACTCCACTATACAGTATATGAAACAAGAAACACCTATAAACCAAATATGCATAGAAAATTTTATGTTCTTTACACACACCAATAGTATAAACACCATAATTCAAACAAAGATTCAGACAAAGACTTTCATTATGGTACATTTTAATGAAAAATTAAAAGCCATCTAAATGTAAGAAAATTATGAAATTATTAAAACGTTCATAAAGAGTTACATGTTTTGAGGAGGGACTATTTCAGACATACAAAAAAGTGTAAAGATTTTTAAAAAGCACCTATATACCAAACACCCAAACTAATAACTTAATATAATTTTTTAACGATATGGGACTTCATGATAATGATAAGTGGGAAAAAAAACTCAGAATACAAAATTTGAGTATGATTTCAGCTATGTAAAACAGTATGTAAAGGATAAAAAAGTACATGAAATTATCAACAATAGTTTTCACTGGGTGCTGAGACTACTGTGGTGACATTCATATCTTTTTATACTTTTCCATTTCTAGGTTTCTACAATAAGCTGTTATCACTTTTATAATTATAAAAATTTTATTTTAACAGAACAAAATTTTACTAGCACCATTACCTTGGGATCATGAACAAATGTATTTCCTTTGGTTCCAGGAGGGAAATCTCCAGTACAAATATATTTTAGACATTCAATAATAGTCTAGAGAAAGAGAAAATTATATCATGTAGTCATAAGAGAACCACAGAAGTTAATCATAAAATATTCATTATAAAAATATTATTTACCATAGAGACTCTAAAGGATACAATCAGATAAAATCTGACACAAAACCTTATATAGATATAATTAAATGTTAAAGAATATTTGTAAGTTCATAGAAAAACTATATAATTGAGAAAGTATAATAAAATAAAATAAAGAATTATTTGGAAAGATTCTCTATTTCCAATTATTAAAGTTAATTTCATAACCGGCTAATGTAGAAGATGGTTACCATAGTTAACGACACTATTGTATAACTGAAATTTACTGAACTTAAATGTTTTCACTAAAGAAAGAATAAATATGTGAGGCGATGGATTTGTTAATTAACTAACAGGGAGAATCCTTTCACCATTAGGTGTTATCAAATCACCAGCATGTATACTTTAAATATCTTACAGATTCATATGTCAATTACACCTTAATAAAACTGAATTTTATTTTTAAGTTAAAAAAAACACTACGAAAACCAATGGCTAACAGTTACATAGACCTTACTATGTGCCAGGTATTGTACTAACTGCTTTTACATACAGCAACCATTTAATTCTCACATTAATCCTAGGCTGTAGAAACTATTTTTATCTCCATTTTATAAATGAGAAAACTAATGCACAGAACATTTAGGTCACTCTTGCCGTCACACAGCTAACAAATGGTGAAGCAAAATATTTGTATTCAGGCAGCCAGTGCTCATATCTACAGTAGATCACTCAATGCAATGCTAGGTACATGATAGGTACTCAATAAATAGAACACTTTTACATAAAAGTAGACAAGAGTCAGGCATTCCACTCTCAACACTAAACCTTCTCTTTCTCTACACTTCTAACAAAACTTCATTTACCCTCCTCCCTGTTAGATCTACCTCCTTGCTTTTTCTCAAGCCACTTTTCCAGAACAGACAGCCTCTTAACCATACTTTTTTCCATAATTACTTTCCATTTCAGGGACCAACTTAAATTTCTAAATATTCTCAGGGCTTAAAAAAAAAATCACAGTAAATAAGTTGTGCTCAAAATTTCTAACTAGGTAAGGGCATCCTAACAACAAAATACAGGCACACCTCAGAGATGCTGGTTTCGATCCAGACCACCGCAATAAAGCGGGTCGTATTTTATTTATTTTTTGCTGGTGGACGGACTTGCCTTCAGTTTGTTAAAAAATGCAGCACTTGTTAAGAGCAATAAAGCCACGCGCAATAAAACGAGGTATGCCGACAGTTTTCCAATTTAAGCCCCACCGCATCAGTTTCTTCTTAAAATTCGGCCATTTGTTTCCCACTCATTATGCTTATATTTGTGAACTCACATACTTTTATTTTGTAACTTTTTATTGAGACAACACCAGGAAATGAGTGCTATGCTTCGGGAGCAAGGACTGTTTAAAAAACATCAATACAGTACAAACAAAAAGGCCTCTTGTAGGACTGAGCTGAGAGCCGTAGCTCTCGGTCTCGTGAGATTCTTAAGGAAATCCTGTCTGGCAGACAGACGTCAACACCATTAAGATGCCGGGTCTGGTCGACTTTTAAAGTCGCTGGCCACGCCCCGGGGCCCCAGAGTGCCCGGGAGGAACAGGCATTTCCTGGGGCCCAGGGATACCTCTCGTCTTAATTCGCGTTCGTAACTCTCCAGATATTTTATTCACGTTCGTAGGATGTAGCGACCCCTATACTGAAGGTGGCTACTCCGGACTTACCGTCTTCCCCGCCCCATTGGGTCCAACCAAAATTGTGAGGGGACTGAAGAAAGTGATAATTTGCTTATCTTTGTCCTCTATTCCAAAACTCCGCACGCCCAAAATGCTCATCTTTTCAATCCGGGACATGTTTGTAAATGTTATCTCAACACCGGGGGCCTACGGCCCAACAAGGTTTGGCGGTGGAGGCAGACCGCGGCAAGCGCGGGCCGTCAAAGTCCAGGTGGGAGCGAAGGCTCTGGCTGGAACCTTCCTTCAACACCGACTTCCTTCGAGGCTGGCAGGATAGAGCGGGCAAGGGTCGCCCAAGGAATGCCCGCGGGGAACCCCACCACCTTGCCAACTCACAGATTCCCGCCTCGGCTGACCCGTGGGTCACGTGAGTCGCTAAGCCAGCGCGTATTTACATGGCAGCCCCGGGGCACGCCGGGAAGTCGGAGGCCTGCGGTGCGCGCGCAACTCTGACTTCCGGGAGTAGTGCCGAACTAGAGGGTTGAGCTCTGTTTTAAGGCTGGCCGCGGATTCCGGTTCTTTGCTGGGGGTCGGGGCTGGACCTAGAGGCACTAACTCTAAGGGGAGACAAAGACTTGTGACAGACAATAGTTTCGAAGGGTGATGATCCCAAGGATCGACGGGAGGGCGGTGTCCACTAACGTCAAAACTATTGCCTGGAAATTCTCGGACGTCATTTAACTTTTCTAATTTGCTCCTTTCTACAGTGTTTTCCAGTGATCACATGACGTTTGGTGACGCCATCGCATTGGTGACTGATGAAATGTATGCTTTAATTCTTCTGCTTTCAAAAGAATTTCAATTTGTAATTTAGTAAATGCTGATAATTATAAATGACATAAAAGCTCTTTGGAGATGTAGTGTACAACACGGAATATAGTCAGTAATACTTGATGGTGACAAAGGGTTGCTAGACTTAGTGTGGTGATCACGTCATAAGGTGTATAAATCACTATATTGTAGACCTGAAACTAATATAATACTTGTATGCCAACTGTATTTTAATAAAAATATTTTTAAAAGTTCTTCAGGGTCCTCAGTAATTTTTAAGAGTGCAGACAGTTGTTTAAGACCAAAAGTTAAATGCTGTTACAAAACTGTAAGATATTATGCAAATATGATGTGAATGAAATCCACTCCTATAAATAGTGACACAAGATAGGAATGGACACCTTTCAAAAAAGATTTGGTTATACAAGAATAATAATAAAAGACCTACTGTATACCATAGTGCTTACAGTTAACTGCTATAATGTATACTGAAAGTTTTACTAAGAGGGTAGATCTTAAGTGTTCTTACAAAAAAATAAAGTGGGAGGTGATGAGTATGCTAATGGCATTGACTGGAGTAGTCTTGTCTCCAAAGTCATCACATAGTATACATTTAGTATGTACAACCTTTTGTATGTCAAAAAAAAATTAAAAATAAAATAAGGGAAAGAGAAATTACCTTTCTCAAAAATGAGAATATTGCTTTTCTGGAAACCCACTTAATGGAGGGATATCACATGCAAGGATGTATAAACAAAATTACAAAACAACAGTGGGAGAGATTAACATTAAAAACAAAAATTTTAGACTACTGAGATAGAAAAATGGAGGAAACACTCTCAAAACACATACTCGCAAAACAATCATTTGTAGAACTTAATACATAAACAAAAATTCACATGAAAGGATGCAAGTGGGAAAAGCTAGTGAATAGTGTCTTGATGTACCAAGTAAGGAACTAAAAAGTCAGTTATTACAGTACGTATTTTAAATTATCAACGGAACAAAACATTAAAATTATACAGTAATGTCTTAAGTGACCAACCAGATGTGATAAAACAATGACACTGGATTAAAGCTCATTTTTTATTAAAAATTTTTCTTTTACTTTTTTATTTATTTTTTTTACTCAATATCAGAAAACTTCTTGGAGAAGCTAAAGTAATGAATGTTTAGCATCTCCATTTGGTTCCACTTCTCTCACACCATTTTTCTCATTGAGGCTTTTACAAAGTTTCTATGTAAGACAATTCAGAATCGACTTTACTGGTGAGTTCATTATTTTCATAATTATTTTCTGTGGCTGACTGAAAGGAGATTCTCATAGCAGGACTCCAAACATCAACAGTGAGGAAACTAAGAAATCTGGTTTATGCTCTTGCCTGGTATTAACATAATTAAAGCCCTTTTTTTTTTCAAAGTCAGGTTTATTGAAGCATAATTTACATATGGTAAAGTTCACTCTTTCCAGTGTACAGTTCTATGAGTTTTGACAAATGTAAACAGATGTACAACCACCAAGATCACTTTTTCCCTACCACCACTATTTAAATAAATACTTGGATGATAGTAAGAATGAAGCAAATCTGTATTTTACTTACCACTCTTAAGTTCCAGGTTGATGAAGATTTCGATATTTCTGACAGCAATAAAAGAAAAAACCAGAAATGTCATTACTCTCGCTTAAAAAAAAATCCTTACCCAAGGATATGTTCATTGGTTTTAGAGAGAAAGGAAGGGGGGGGGGGGCAGGGAGACAAGAGAAAGACATACAGAGACATCAATTGGTTGCCTTCCATATGCAGCACAATAAGGGGAACAAACCTGCAACCTTTTGGTACACCCGGCCAGGGCTTACCCTCACTTTTAAAGGAGAATTTTATGAACTAAGTAACACAAGAAATTAACAATGAATCAGACAACCAGACATTATGTCTCCTCTGGTGATCTTAACATGAAGTACCCAGCTCTTACTCAGTTGTTTTTTTTTTTTTAAGGTTAAATTTTAATCACACCTTTTACTTCTAGTTTCTAGGAATTAAGGATTGCGCTAATAACACCATGAGGATGGAAAAGGCAAATCTGGAAGGTGGGATGTGCTGCAAGACACTAGCCCAGGTTCTGCTTGTCATTAAAACGAGATTTTGAAAGGCTTTTTTTTTTTTAAGGACTGTAGCAAATTAAAAGAGATTTGAGTTACATGTCATCCAGATGCAACACAGGGTCCTGGATTTGATCCTGGTTTGGACACAGAGATGTGAAGGGAATTTGGGGGATACATGGGGAAACTTTCTAAGTGTAGATTGGAAATTAAATGCTAAAAAAGAATTATTGTTAATTTCATTATATTAGATGTGATATTTTGCTATGTAAGAAAATGATCATTTTTGAGGTGCATATGGATGTGTTAATGGACAATGTCATGCTTTCTGTCATTTAAAATACTTTAGAAAAAAATATGAGTTAAAGAGAAAAAATGGACATGACAAGGTAAATTCCCTTACAAAACTTTTCAACTTTGTAACAATAGGAAACTCAAACTAAGATTACTCTAGGAGGAAAGTGGAAAAGATTTGCAATAAAAATGATTAATCCCTAAATAAAAAGAACTAAATTAGCAAATCAGTCAAGTTCCCAGTTCTCAGTAAATTACTACTGAAAAATGTTTGGTTTCGCTTATATCATACTCAATGAAATGGAAAATAAAACTACCATGAGATATTACCTTATACCTACTAGTGACTCTCTTTATCCTTGTAATACTCTCTCATATAAATTCTTTTTTTCTGGTATTGGTATTGGTATGTCAGCTTTATTTTGATTAGTATTTGTCCAGTGTATCTTTTTATCCCTTGATTTTTGACATTTTAATATCATTTTTCAGAAAAGGCATATCTTGAACATAGATGAGATGATTTTAATATAATTTTATAGTATCTTCCTTTTCATAGGTGAGTTTAATCTGTTTTCAATTACTGTGATTCTTGATAAATTTGGAAGTATTTCTCATATTTTTTTCTGTACTTTTTATTTTCTTCTTTTTCTCCTTTCCTGGTTTCTGGATTGATTGAGCTTCCTTATTCCCATCTTTTATTCTACTGGTTTGGGACTTACACATTCAATTTCTGTTATTTTAGTGATTACTTTTAATTTTTTTTTTACATGCCTACTTTGAAGTGTAAAGTTCATATCTTTAGCATTCTCCCAAGAGTACAACTACCATAAAATGCACAACTCCATCACTCTTTCCATTTCCTGCATTATCATTATTTTATATCTTTGTTCCTCACTGCCTTGAAATCCCCTAAATAAATTATTTTTAACTGGCATTGGTTATTTAGCTTTACCAACATACTTTTCAATCTCTTTGATTACCACTGCCTCTGGCATCACACCTTCCTTCGGGGGCTCATTTCATTCATTCCATTAGCAGAACTATCAAACCCTATTGTTGAAGAATTCTATTCCACAGTGCTGATGTTAAGATTAAAGTTCTTGTTGTTTTTTTGAAAGTGCTTTATAATTGCAAAACACTGTAAAATTATGAGATTTATTTTTTGTGCATTGAATATTTTCAGAGGGATAATGTAGTAAAATGTAACAAAAATTATCATACAAGTTCCTTAGCATAAGGAAATATTTTTAGAAATGATACAATTGTGGAATACTGGAAACAACCCAAATGAAGTAAATTGTGGTACATCAATTTCTTTTTTTTTTTCTTTTTTTTTTTACGTCAATTTCATCTAATAGCAAGTAACCTTTAAAATAACGAGTTGATACTTGAAGAAGTATTAATAAACAAAAAAGATAAACACAAATTGCATATATTCATTGATTACAACTCTGTAGAGCTGTCTGGGTTAGTAAAGATTGGAAGAAGTGATAAAAAAAAATAACATAGCTGTTAGGCCAAGGGAAAGAAGTTTTATGTTTATTTTCCTATTATGTTTATTCAACAAAAAATTATTTTAATCATATGCTTGAGGATTGAAAGGATGGAGGTTAGAATAAGGTCAAAAAAGGAAAGAGATAGTATCATTTTACATTTAGTCACCAACAAAATTCTGTGGCATCATGCCTACTTGATTGATTAGAATCAGTTCATAGAAAAGTCATTTGACCTTAAATGACTATACAGTTAGTAAAAACCACAATTATCAGTTTTTAAAAACAGGTTGCCAATTTGGAAGCCACAAATAGAGATAAAGGTTTTATGGCAAAAGAATGGATATTACCCACTAGTACACCTGTCAACACTATTCAAACTCCTTTTTCTAAATGATATAATTACTAATAATTCTTAATTCTTAACACTGGTTGCTAATTTCTTTCTATTCTAAAGTAATGTGGATTTTTTTAAATGTCATGGTAGTTCACATTGGCTTGGTCTCTACCTTAGCCTTAAAATTTTGCTCTATCTTCTTTTTATTTTATTTTATTTTTCATAGCCCTGTCAAAGTTGCTTCTATTCCTTCAGACTCCTTGAGTTTTCACACTATTCATATTAATTTGTTCAACTAAAACAACCAAGTTCCTGATTATTCATTCAGTTACTTATTCAACAAACATTAATTGAGTGCCTACAATAGGCTGATCTTTGAGAATAAAGAGATCAATTAAATAAAATCCTTATTCTCAAGGAGACCACAGACTAACAGTGAAGTCAAAAGGTCCCACGTGTATGACATCACGGGCTACAAAGTCTCATAGTAAAACAATTAACTTTGTTGAATGTACAATGTTATTTTTAAAATAAACCTTTTGTTTTAAATAATTTTATGTTTGCATTAAAGTTACAAAAATATTATAGAGAGTTCCTGTGTACCCTGCACTGAGTTTTCTCTGTTGTTCACATTAGTAGGGCACATTTGTCACAACTGAGGAACACACACTGGCACATTACTAGACTCCACAATTTCTTTGGGGGGAGGGGTCCTTAGTTTTACCTACTGTCCTTTTTCTGTTCCTGGATCTCATCCAGGATATCCCATTACATTTAGTCATTATGTCTCCATAGGCTCCTCTGGGTGGTGATAATTCTTCAGATTTTGCTAGTTTTTGATGACCTTAACAGTTTTAAGGAGTATTGCTTAGGTATTTTTGTCCTTTACTTTGGGTATGTGTTATGTTTTCCTCATGGTTAAACAGAGTGTATGGGTTTGGGGGAGAAAGACCACAGAGATTAAATGCCATTCTTACCACATCGTATCAAGGGTACATGCTATTAACATTGACTTAGCACTGTTGACGTTGATCTTGATTACCTGGCTGAGATTTGACAGATCTCTCCATTGCAAAGTCATTCCTTTGACAATCCTCTTTCCATACCCACACTCTTTTAAATAAAGTCACTGTGTATGCCACACTTAAGGTGGGTGATACGCCACTTCTTTGAGGGTGGAATAGCTACATAAATTACTTGGGATTCTTCTGCACAGGAGATTAAATCCATTAACTTTTCTTGGGAGTTTTATGTTAATAAAGTTCTTTTAAATATATTATTTTATGGTCACTGCCCTGAGAGAGTTTGCAGTCAGGTGGGGAAGATCAGACTCAGAGAAGGAAAGTTAATGACAAACACAACATTATAAGAAATGCAATTTTGTATGCCCATCTTCATAGCAGCATTATTCACAAGAGCTAAAGTATGGAAGAAACCCAAATATTTACCATTGAGGATGACTAATAAACAAAATGTGCTATATTCATACGATGGAAGAAATTCTGTCCCATGCTACAACATGAATGAAACTTAAAAACATGCTAAGTGAAATAAACCAGTCACAAAAAGACAAATACTGTATAATTCCATTTGTATGAGTTACCGACAATAGTCAAATTCACTGAGACAGAAAGTAGAAGCTTGGTTGCCAACAGTGGGGTGAGGGGGTAATAGGGCGTTCTAGTTTAATGGGAACAGAGTTTCAGTTTTGCAAGATGGAAAGAATTTTGAAGATGGATCACACCACATTGTGAATGTACTTAACACCTTAAACTGTACAAATAAAAATGGTTAAGATGTTATACTTTCTTACATGTATTTTACAACTTAAAACATTTTAAAAAGAAATATTTTGAATAGGTTTTTAAAAATTACTAGTCCTCCAATAGGAATCCACAGCTATTTTATAAATCAGAAGCTGCAAAATGTCACCATGTATGGTTTCTAAAAATATTCATTGCCAAAATTTAAAAATCAAGAGGTTATATATAACAGTCAAAATCTCTGGCTTCTTTGAAAAATTGATGATCTGGCAACATAAGCCCAAGAGTATCACAGGGCAGCAATCAGCTGTAGCTGAGTAGCACCTGCCACCTGTAGGCAGGTCATATATGCTGCAGTTTACCACAGCCCTGCCACCTTTGTCATGTTTCACCTTGCTCATTTCCTTCATTTTCATAGACACTGAGTATGACTCTTCTGACAGTAGTGAGCAGTTGGAGAGTTTTCTCCTGCTTAGTTTTCTCCGGCTCGTACAGTGGTACCTCAATCCTCTACCACTCAGATTGCCCATGCAGCCCTGTAATAGAAATTAAAAACTCTGAACTCAGTGTATTTAAGGTATTAAAATAACAAGTCCCTTGGCAGTTCCTCTGAAACCTTGACCTAAACCTGCCCTTCCTCAGTGTAGCCCAAAGGAGTCAAAGGAGAACCAGAGTGAACACTCCTTGGAAATCCTGTGGGAGAAAGAAGGCTCCTGCCAGAACCCAGATTTGGTTCTGACTGCACATTTTAAGAACACCTCCATCCACGTCTACTGTGATTCCTACCTGACTCCTGAAGTGGGCCTGCAGTCTCAAGGAAAAGGCCTTTTAAGTGTTCAAATCAGAGGTGTCTAACCAAGAGTCCCAAACTTCAGTGCAAACAAGACATGGTGCAGGAAGGCTGCCACCCAAGTCCTACCTACTTTTGTCCTACCTGTGCAGAGCTCTGCTTACATGCATGCAAAAGGCATGTCTACCTGCCAGCTGCCTCTGTCTCTCCTACAAAACTCTATCTAGCCTTGGAAAAGGGTTCTGCACCACCAGTTGTGTTTGGTACTATCTTCCCAGATGCTCAAGATAGTCCTCAAGTCAGGCTTCCAGGCCACCAATCCAGAACCACTTTGGGATGCTCACTGAAACCCTCCATTAAAAGCGAACGGCTTACAACTCCCTTATGTGTGCTCAGGCCAAGGAAGAAGGAAACGTGTAGTTTAAAGGGGCCCTCATTGGATCCCTTTTGGGTTTAAGGAACACAAAAGCTAATTCCCCTGATCATGTCTGGCCCACACAAGGTGGGAAAGGGCACCTCCACCCTTGTCAGACATGAAGAAGAGGCCATGCCTGTATGGAATGTGGCTATGATAGATCCTTACTGGTTACCTTTCCAGCATCCATATCCCTCTTGCTACTAGACAGGACCCCAGATTTCTTAGGTCTGCCATTTGGGTGGGAGGAAGCCAAACTCCAGCTCTAGGGAGAGCCAACCAGTAATATGCTAATCCTCTGGCCACCATTCGAGGGTGAACACATGATCCCTTGTCACAAGGAGGCTGAATTCTAGGACTTTTGATGGACCAATCAGAAAAGCAATTTGCTTTCTCCTGTTAATCATGAAGAGGATACATATAGATCTGGGAGTTTTGACGTCATCTTGGGATCACAGTGTGAGCTTCCTGTTTGGCTTCAACCCGTTTGGGTTCGGTGTTTGGTCACTGGCAACACAAAGAAGACCCCAGTGCACACATCTTGACCCCACTCAGGTTTGATGGTCTTTGCTCTAATCACCACCTTCACACAAGTATTTTCAGCTCCTTTTAAAGAAAGTCAATCTAGTTCCGGCCAGGATGGAGGCATAAGTAGACGCATTTTGCCTCCTTGCACAACCATAAAGGGTACAACTATCTCAGAAACAGCAACAACAACAACAACAACCAGCACTGCCAGAAAATTGAACTGTGTGGAAGTCCAACAACCAAAGATCTAAAGAAGAAATATTCATCCAGACAGGTAGGAGGAGAAAGGGATCTGGAGCAGAGGGGATGCGGTGTCATGGAGATGAGGCAGTGGTGGCAAGGCAGTGGCTGCTGATGGCAGAACTAGCGACCTCACATTCACGTGTGCCAGACAAAAGCCGGGAGGGACACCTGGGCAGTGACACCTGGGGAGTGATCCCAGCCCCAGGCTAGACCACACATCTCATGGGTCCAGAGCTGGGAAAATAAAGCCTCATTTCTTCTGGCTGTGAAAACCAATGGGGGTTGGGGAGGTGGAAGAAACTGCCCAACCCTCAGGAGAGTCCATTTAGAGGCCCTCACAATCGTAGA
Source organism: Furipterus horrens (assembly GCF_987537825.1). Lineage (NCBI taxonomy): Eukaryota > Metazoa > Chordata > Mammalia > Chiroptera > Furipteridae > Furipterus > Furipterus horrens. The sequence goes on along the minus strand of NW_028327180.1, from coordinate 66,867,513 downwards.
ATGTAAGTAAACCCACCCACTCTGGGAACCATCACCAGGGCAACAGCTAGAGGAGTGCCAGTCGCATACAGGAAATAGGTAAAGTGACTGAAAAAGGGGAGAGTGCCAAGCAAGCAGCATTGTTCCCTCTCTAACCCTTCTCCCACATAGAGTGCCACAACGTGGTGAAATGGGTTGCCCCTCACTGACCAGTACCTAAGGCTCCGCCCCTTAAATGTAACAGGTGTGGCAGCTCTACCTAACATACAGAGGCAAACACAGGAAGATGTCAAGTTGAGGAGACAGGTAAGTATGGTCCAGGCGAGGGAGAAGATCAAAACCCCAAAAAGAAAACTAAGTGAAAAGGAAATAACCAACCTATCAGAAGCAGAGCTCAAAACACTAATAATAATAATGCTCAGAGAAATGACTGAGTATGGCAAATGCATGAGGGAAGAAGTGAAGCCACACTAAGTGAAATGAAGAAAAGCCTACATGGAACCAATAGTGAAAGGAAGGAAGCGGGATTCAAATCAATGAATTGGAACATTAGGAAGAAATAAACACTCAACCAGTAAAGAATGAAGAAACAAGAATTCAAAAAAATTAGGAGAGAATAAGAAGATTCTGGGACATCTCCAAAAGTGCCAACATCTGAATCATAGGCATACCAGAAGAAGAGGAAGATCAAGAAATTAGAAACTTATTTGGAAAAATAATTTTAAAAAATTTTCCTAATTTGGCAAAGGAAATAGACATACAAGTCCAGGAAGCACAGAGAGTCCCAAAGAAGCTAGACCCAAAGAGGACCACACCAAGACACATCATCATTAAAATGCCAAAGGTTCAAGATAAAGAGAGAATGTTAAAAGCAGCAAGAGAAGAGGATTACCTACAAAGGAGTTCCCGTAAGACTGTCAGTGGATTTCTCTCAAAAGACACTTTGCAGGCAAGAAGGGATTGGCAAGAAGTATTCAAAGTGACGAAAAGCAAGGACCTATAACCAAGGTTACTCTATCCAGAAAAACTATCATTTAGAATATAAGGGCAGATAAAGTGCTTCCCAGACAAGGTAAAGCTAAAGGAGTTCGTCATCACCAAGCCATTATTATATGAAATGTTAAAGGGACTTATTTAAGAAAAAGAAGATCATCTTTTTTCCTCCCTTGCTGCTTGAAGATTAGCTGCCATCGTGAATGACACAGTGACTATCCAGACCAGGAAGTTCATGACCAACAGACTACTTCAGCAAAAACAAATGGTCATTGATATCCTTTACTCTGGCAAGGCAGCAGTACCCAAGACAGAAATTCTGGAAAAACTAGCCAAAATGTATAAGACTACGTCAGATGTCATTTTTGTGTTTGGATTCAGAACCCATTTTGGTGGTGGCAAGACAACTGGCTTTGGCATGATTTATGATTCCTTGGATTATGCAAAGAAAAATGAACACAAACATAGACTTGCAAGACATGGCCTATATGAGAAGAAGAAGACCTCAAGAGAAAAGAGAAAGGAATGCAAGAACAGAATGAAGAAAGTCAGGGGGACTGCAAAGGTCAATGTTGGTGCTGGCAAAAAGGAGTAAAGATTCTTCAGTGACTTTATCTGTGGTGATGATGCAGATTTTTCATGAGGATTAATAAAAGACCTTTTATGTGTCTGGTTATTTGAAAAAGAAAAAAGAAAAAGAAGGTCAAAATTATGAATAATAAAATGACAACAAACACAACTGTCAACACTGAATCTAAAAAATAAAAACAAAAACAAACTAAGCAAACAACTAGAACAGGAACAGAATCATAGCTATGGAGGTCATATGGAGGGTTATCAGCGGGGAGGAAGAAGGGGAAGGATGGGGGAAAAGATACAGGGATTAAGAAGCATAACTGATAGGTACAAAATAGACAGGGGGATGTTAAGAATAGTAAAGGAAATGGAGAAGCCAAAGAACTTATATGCACGACCCATGGACATGACTAAGGCGAGGGATTGCTGGAGGGAAGGGGAGTACCAAGTGGATGGGGGCAAAGGGGAAAAATTGGGAGAACTGTAATAACATAATCAATAAAATATACTTTAAAATAATAAAGAAAATCAATCAAGTAAAAACTGTGATAGAATTTAGTAGATCTGAAAAAATTTCTCAATATTTATATATTTCAGCATAAAATTCTATTTAGTGGTTTATATCATACTTCTCTTCTTTTTGTATATCTTTTAAGAGGAAATTCTATCTTCTAATTTTAAGAAATGCAAATGTGGGAGAATGATATATAAACCCAAAGGTTTTCTTTTGTACTGGAAAATGTTTTTGAAGGGGAAAAACAGGGATTTTTATTATTAAAAGATAAAAATGAAAATTTTTAAGATACAGGGCATTGGAAACATTTGGTGTCACAGTATGTCATTATTAGACAACCTCTATCTGATGGGTGGAAATTATTCATTTCCTCAAGGGAGAGAGAATAAATTGGTTGGTGATACAGTCTTGCACAATGCACTTTCTGTGCCCCTGGCGACTGCTGAACATTTCAGAGCCATGAGAATGCTTCTGCATTTGAGTCTCCTAGCTCTTGGAGCCGCCTCCATTTGTGCCGTGGCTGTAGAAAGTCCCATGAAAAGGCTGGTGGCAGAGACCTTGACACTGCTTTCCTCTCACCGGACTCTGCTGATAGGCGACGGGGTAATTTTCTTTCTGAGTCCTATAGTCTTTAAAAGGCATCGGTTACCATTGGTGTGGTTGATGTTTAAAGATCTATTATGAATAAGGAAAGTATGAGTGTTAGTAATAGATAATTGGTAACTATTTCATGATCGCTTTTATTAAGTCATGAATGCTAAAGTGCTTTGAAAATGAATGTATCTCCTTTCTTTTTCAGAACCTGATGATTCCTACTCCTGGACATAATAATGTAAGTTCAAGTATGATTGCATGAATAAGTAGATTGCATATTTTAGGCTATAAAGCAATAGTTATCTCTGGAACTGCTTTATGTTCTGTATTTTGTTTTTATGGGTGTGAAGTGAGTGTTTGTACTTGTAAATATCAGGAACGACTTTATAACAAGTAGAACCCATTAAACAAGGAGGTCAGGACCTTTGGGGAGGTTGTCCGGAGAGAGGTGCCTCCTCATCCCCTTTCAGCTCTGACCACCTGCTGCTTTCCTCACTTGAATGTAGTTTTGAAAGTGTTAGCAACTCAGGGTAATATTTTTAGAATCACGGTCAGTACACATTGAAATTTACAATGAATGCTGTATATTAACAGTCATTTCCACATTTCAAAACGATCATGACATATAATGTGTTATGGAGCATTAGCGAGTAAAGAGGACACGAGGCAATTTAGAAGTAAAGTTATGGCGTTTATTTACCTGGCCAGGGACGGGTCTTCCCACTTTCAGAAGCAGAAGATGGGAGAGCCGCCCCGCCTTACAGACTAAAAGGTTTTTTAAAGGCAACAGAACTATTCCTATGTCCTTGAGGTAACTAGATAACAACAAAAGAAAAAAAAAAACTACACAGGCGTGAGAAACTACATATATACATATTTTCTAATTTAGAAGGAACTTCAGCTGATAAATACTTGGCCCAACACTTCTAATTTAGAAGGAACTTCAGCTGATAAATACTTGGCCCAACACTATTCTCATGTCCTTGGGGTGGCCAGATAACAGCTAGAGTCAGCTAGCAAGAAGGGGGGCTCAAGGTTGCTAGGATATGTGAGCAAAAAAATAACTTGCCACTGGGGTAAAACGCAAAAGATGGCAAAGAGTAAAAATAACCCATTACAAATGGAACTGTCTACATTTGGAGTATGTCCTGTTCATACTAAAATGTAAAATAGATGACTTCATTAGTCTAAATAGAATAAAATTACCAGGTAGAACTATCAAAAGAAACTCTGTAATGTAGTTGCCTTACACTTCCTAAATATTTTATTTTTGGTTCAGTACTTAGATCATTTGCACAATTCTTCAGTAATTGTATAAACCTCACCTCCTTTTGGAAATTATATATCAGTGTGAGTTGGCTGTCACCTAGAAACAGAACAAGTAAACACTCTTTGGGGAAGAAAACACGTGTAAGCACCACAAAACAAAGTCCAGCTTCTTGGATCAATTTTTTTTTATAACTTGATGTGATTACTTGTGTTTTTTAAACCTTCCTTATTCAGCACCAGCTGTGTATTGAAGAAGTCTTTCAGGGTATAGACACACTGAAGAATCAAACTGTACAAGGGGACACCGTGGAAAAACTCTTCCAAAACCTGTCTTCAATAAAAGACTACATAGATCACCAAAAAGTAAGTTAAAACACTTAGTGGAAACTTCAGTATCTGTGTCCGGTTGTGCCTATTTTTACTGAAATTGACAGGTTCCTACAGTACCTCTTGTCTGCTCTTTTCCACAGAAAAAGTGTGATGGGGAACGATGGAGAGTAAAAAAATTCCTAGACTACCTGCAAGTGTTTCTCGGTGTGATAAACACCGAGTGGCCAATGGAGAGTTGAGACTAAACTGGCGTCTGGTAGCAAAGGATTTTGGAGGAAGAGAAAGATGTTTTCTTACCACAAGAATGAGGGTCAACCAAGGGAAGGGCCTTCATGTTCAATGTAATTAAACTTCTGAGGCAAAGTATCGATCATTTCAGGTATACTGCTACTTCACTACCTCACCCTAGGCAGAAAGCATCAAAATAAAACATTCGAAATATATTTCAGATATAGGAATCATGGAAGTATTTTCCTCCAGTTTGCTCCAGGCAAAATAGATGTATACTTTTATCTTATTTAATGCAACATTCTGTAAAAATGTCTGTTAACTTAATATTATTTATGAAATGGTTAAGAATTTGGAAAATTAGTATTTATTTCATGTCAGGCTGTGTGCCAATAAAATAAAAATAGACAACTCTGGTTGACTTTGCTGCTGGCCTTTTTCTTATTTTAGAAGTGAGCGTGGAGGGGGGCCTGCCTGGGTGCCGGCTAAGCACTCCCTTCACCCTGGCAGCAGAAGTTGCAGGGTTGCTGGGCATGCCACCGTGGACATGGCACAGCAGGACTTGGGGGTGTGGGCAGCAGGGACACCAGCAGGGGCTGAGCCTGGTTTCTTCTTCATGATTTACCCAGAACCTAGGATGATGCAGGTTAAATGGTAGGTGATGAATGAATGAATGCATGCATGCATGCACAGGCCTTCTAGGACTGACCATAGAATTAAAATGAGTTTCAAGGCTTCCTTTTTGAGGAGGACAGTAGGACAGTGTACAAATCTGTAACTAGGTCTCATCTCAGCCCATGAGAAGAATTTGGCAGGTCAATCCTACCGCTGGTTCAGGGAAGGAGCCAGAAACGCTCTTTGTGGAGACCAGAGCCTGGTGGCCGGGAGGACTTATGCTTCACCTTGCCTGACGTTGTGGCATAACACAAGGGGCAGAGCAGCGCTGGCAGGCAGTTATGTCTGGGAGGCTGGGTTCTAAAGGTTCCCACCAGCCTGTATTCTCAGGGGCAGAGGAAAATCAGGCAGAACAACACTCTATCTGCCCACTTAGGACTCTCTGTACCATAATTGGAGGTCTTCCTGCTCGAGAAAATTTCTCAAGGATCCAGAAAATACATTCTTTACAATATATTCTATACTTTAAAACTGAGACCTGGAGGAGAGACCCAGTAACGAATATTTAGCTATGCCACCGAATCCTTCATTCAGTTACTGACCACAGGCCCTACTCTGCATACTGGGACACAGTGTGGACAGGTGCAGAAAGAAGGTCCTTACAGATAGAGCCATTGCCCTGAGCGTCTGCTGTGTGGATGGCATGTGATGTGCTTGACTGCGTGTGTGGAGCAACCTCTCCTACTGTTGCTGGGCATGGGAGAGGGGCCAGAGCTGTCCGCACAGATTCCCAGGTGGCAGAATGCAAGTCCTTCTGTGTAAGAAGGTGTTTTCCTTCCTCCACAAACCCAGCGTTGCACCCTGGCCCAGGCCCCCCACCTGTGCTCCCACCAAGCACCACAAGCTGGAGCTGAGTCAGTGAAGAGGAAGATGGATCAGAACGGCCCACGCTGACTGCTCTAGAAACTGACAGGAAACAGGATGTCTGTCTAATTCAATTCAGCCAATATGTATTGAGCTTCCATGTGTGCCAGGACTGTTTTAGGGACTAGGATCTGTCAGTAAATACAACAGACAAAATTCCCTGCTCTTATAAGACTTACATTCTCTCTCAGAAAAGGTCATCTTTCTACTTCTTTACCAAGGTCCAATATAGTTTATGTGGATTTAAGGCTGGAATATCCTATCTAAAGGCTCACAGATGAACTGTTACCAATCTTCCAGGTCTTAGAGAAGCAAAAAGCAATCAGGGCTGTATGCAACTAACAAAATGGGAGTTCCTAGATGTACCAAGGATTTTTAAGGCAGAAACTACAATTCTCTAGCTGGTTCGACCTTCCCCGTAGAAACAGAGCCATTGTGATGGTCCCTGGCCAGAGGGAATAGGGTTTCTGAACACTATGTGAACTGCCTCACACCCAGGCTTGCCTGCTGTGGGGATCCACAGGGGAGAGGGATTTGGCAGGATTCAAGTTACAGGGATACTTTCGTAAGTCTTGCTTTTCCTCCCCAAAGCTTATCCCAATAACAGAGCATCTATTTTCACTCTATCTCAGTAGTGTCTATTATTTCCAGTGGGTGCTGGAGTCAATGTGGGCCAGGAGCCTGGTTTTTGAGGGACCTCCGTAGAGAACACCTCAACGTAATAAATCCAAAGCCAAAGTCACTCATTGTCTGCCACCCTTATTCCCTGAAACCTGCCCTTATTGCTTTTCCTTCTCCTTCCTTCTCCTCTTCCTCTGAGGTTCCCTGTCGTGGCTCATGCAACCCTGATTTCCTCCCCATCACCTTTCTGACCAGCTCCCTGAACTCTACCCTCTGTGCCTCCCCTCCCAGCATTCAGCCTCTGAAATGTCTCTCTGATTCCCTGTCTCCACCCCACTGTCTCCTACCTAGATTCAGCTGTCTCCAGCTCCCTGCTTTGGACTCTCCCATGTGTGTGAGTGAGGGCTGCTGATAAAATACACCCATGTCCCCATGTCACTCCTGTCCCCATGGGCAGCAAAACCTCTGGCTCAGTGCTACCTCAGGTCCAGGCTTCTTCACAGGTCACACCTCTGCTCCCTCTAAGCCAGTGGTTCTCAACCTGTGGGTCGTGACCCCTTTGGGGGTCCAAGGACCCTTTCACAGGGGTCACCTAAGACCATCGGAAAACACATATATAATTACATATTGTTTTTGTGATTAGTCACTATGCTTTAATTATGTTCAATTTATAACCATGAAAATACATCCTGTATATCAGATATTTACATTACGATTCATACCAGTAGCAAAATTACAGTTATGAAGTGGCAACGAAAATAATTTTATGGTTAGGGGTCACCACAACATGAGGAATTGTATTAAAGGGCTGCGGCATTAGGAAGGTTGAGACCCACTGCTCTAAGCCCTGCCAGAAATATTGGCATCTTTCACTTAATACCGTTTGAAAGGAAATGCTAGCCAAGAGCCTCATTCCTGTTATTTTCAATGGGAACATTTCTAGCGCGTTACTGCTCCATTGAGAGCCCTCAGCCAATTTTCCAAAACATAGAGCATAGTAAAATGCCTGTATATAAGCAATAAGCTAATGTGTTAGGTTGTAAAATATTTTTTGGAATTTATATATTTATTTAGTAAACTGTGGTAAAATAAGGATGTAAAATATTTAAAGCAGTACTCTCTGGTCACTAGCTCATTAACATGGCTGCTTGGTCTTATAACACACTACATGTCCTCTTGGCTGACCTCAGAGCCTTTCCAATTGTCTCCTGTGAACTTTGCTGTATTAGCAATTACATTTGGAGTAAATCTAAATACTTTTTCTGTTGAGCTCCCTCCCATCACTTTGTTAAAAAAATGCATCAACTGTGGGGCACATAAACATAATATTTTTCCTATATAAATACTGATAGACAGGCATTGTATTGAAAGACACGTATTAAATGTGTCCTATGAAGAAATGTTCTGTGGGGAAAACATTCATTGGGGAGATGTTCTATAGAGAGTGCTAGGTCTTATTCATCCTGGAGCACCTCATGAACTCTCACATCTGTGTGCCTCTGCCACACTGACTCAGTACATCTGTCTTCCCCACGTGGAACACAGACTTCTCTCCTGGATATTTCATTCATTTCTCTCCCTTGGCTCACATAGTCCAGCTCAAGTGAGTCTTCCTTCCTTCTTTCCCTGCCTAGCCCAGCAGTATTAGCTGCTCCTTTCTGAGTGTCCTGTGTTACTGGGGACATGTCTCTATCAGAGCTCTTGTTTTTATATGTCAGTGGTTGCAGATACATCTTACACATCTCTGCACATGTATCAGTCTGAGGAGTCCAGGTGGTGATGCAGGAACGGATCATTCCTGGATCCCAATGGTAGGACACAACAAGATTTGTTTCTTCATCACACTGTGGGTGTGGGCCTGTGCAACCTAATGGCACTTTTGCAATTTCTTTGGCAGAAAACAAGAGTCATGAAAAATCACACGTCCATTCTTAAATACTTCCATTCACATTACATTGGTTAGAGCAATGACACTCCCATGTGCCCGGAAAGAGAGGACGATCAGAACTACTGAAGAGTAGTGCTAATATCTAACACAATAGACCCCCAACAAATGTTCACAGTGTTCAGGTGCTTTGCTGAGGAAGAGGAGCAGATGGGCCCAGCTCCTGGCAAATGTGGGCCCAGAAGAAATGGCCCAGATGCCTCTGAAATCTGAGCAAACACTGAGATGGAGCCATTCGCATGTGGGGAAGGCCCCATCCCTCACCACCATTGCATAACTGCAAAACTTCTTGCAGGGCTTTCAAAGAGCAAGTTGTCCCCAGCCCAGTCCAGTCCTGCTCCACTGACCAACTAGCCAGGGGATCGAAGGATTGAAGCTCACTTCACGTGGCATTTACTTGTGAATCAGCCATGACAAAATACTGCCACCAATTGGGGGACTTTAACAACATAAATGAACTTCCTCACAGTTCTGGAGGCTGAAATTCCAAGACCAAGGTGTCAGCAAGGTTGGTTTCTTCTGACACCTGTCTCCTTGGCTTGCAGATGGGCTGCCTCTTCGTTGCATCCTCACGCGGTCTGCATTATGTGTGCATGTAAGTCTGGAATCTCTCTTGATGGATTAAACTCCCCTTCTTATAAAGGACACCAGTCAGATTAGGTGAGGACCTGTCTTAGAGGCCACATGATAACTTACCTTTTTAAAAGCCCTATTTCCAAATACAGTCACCCCTGAGATCCTAAGGGCTAGGGCTTCAACCTACAAATTTTGGGAGAATACAATTTAATCCATGATTGTTTCCAATCCCTGAAAACATTTTCCTTTGGCGCCTGGGATGATACAGGGGTCCGCCTCCATGAGGAGCAGACCGATCCCATTTCTCCTTCTCCCCCTCTGTTTTAGGAGCACACAGACTATTCATCGGAAAACATATGGAAAACCAACTCAGGAGGCCCAGGGCTTTTCTGACCTAGTGCAGCACGGACTTTCGCAGGGAGCAGCCACCTCAGGACTCAGAGGAAGGGCAGAGCAGGTGGATCGTACCCCATCTTTTGTGTGCCCAGCCCTGGAGCAAGCAGCTTCACTCCTCTGTGGGCCATAGAGGAAAAAAAGAAAAAGATCTAAGAGCAGCCAGAAAGAAAAGCTAGGTTGCCTACAAAGAAAATCCAGTAAGACTGAGGGCTGAGGTCTCCACAGCAAGACATGGAAGACTAGTGACAGCAGAATGTTATTTTCAAAATGCTGAGGCGGAAAATGGTTAACTTTGAATTCTGTGAGCAGTAAATATTTCTTTCAAAAATAAGGATGAACTAGAAACATTTTTAAAAAATAGACTTCAGTTTTAGAGCAGTTCTAGGTTCACAGCAAAACTGAGCAGAAAGTACAGAGTTTCCAGATATCCTCTGCTCTCACATGTGCACAGCCTCCCCCACTATCAACACCTGCACCAGAATGGCATGTGTGTTATAATCCATGAATTGACATTGGCATGTTATTATAACCCAAAATCCATGGTTCCCATTAGGGTTCACTTTTGCTGTTGTACATTCTATGGGTTTTGGAAAATGTATAATGACATATATTCACCATTATAATATCATATAGGAGAGTTTCACTGCCCTAAAAATCCTCTGTGCTCCACGTTTTCATTTCTCCCTCCCCTCCAACTCCTGGAAACCACTAATATTTTTATTGCCTCTATAGTTTTGCCTTTTCCAAATGTCCTATCATTGGAATCATACAATATGTAGTCTTCTCAGATTGGCTTCTTCACTTAATAATATGCATTTAAAATTCCACTATTGTCATGACTTGATAGCTCATTTCTTTTTCGCACTGAGTAATATTGCATTGTGGATGTGTCAAAATTTATTTGTTCGCTCACCTGCTGAAGGCCATCATGGTTGTTTCCATATTTGGTAATTATAAACATCCTCGTGCAGGTTCATGTGTGTGTGGATATGTTATTAGCTTATTTGCATAAATACCAAAAAGCGTGATCATTGGGTCATATGTTAAAGGTACGTTTAATTTTTCTAAGAAACTGACATACTCTCTTCCAAAGTGGCTGTACCATTTTGTATTCCCACCAGCAGTGAATGAGGATTCCTGTTGCTCCAAAGGCTCGCTAGCACTTAATGTTGTCAGTGTTTTGGGCTTTGCCATGCTAATAGGTGTGTAGTGAGAGGTATCTCATGGTTTTAATTTGCAGTTCCATAATGACATATGACGTGAAGCAGCTCTTCATATGCTTATTTGTATATGTCTGTCTTCTTTGGGGAGGTGTCTGTTCATATCTTTTGCCCACTTTTTAAATCAGCTAAGAGCAGTTTAAGATAAGTAAAAGAGCTTATACCAATAAACTCTCACTAAAAGGACTTTGCTAGATCATACTCTGGAAGGAGATGAATCATCTCAGAAGCAATGCAAGAAGGAATTATACAATTACTCTTTTACACAGGATGATGTTATCTTCCTCCAAAAATGATTTACTTTTCTTCTAGAACACAGTTAGGGTAAGAACAGGTCATCTTAATTTAGTCTGAGAATCAGCTGATGGAAAACTGGGTTTGGCTTTAAAAGGCTTGTTTAGTTTAAGTGGCTTCTTACTTCTCTGAGTATAACTCCTCAGGGGTGTTGTAGTACTTTGTGGTCGAGGGCACACAAGTAATTCCTGTAGACAGAATGTGGGATGGGCGGAGGGCTGCTGCACTCTGAGGCAGGATCAGCACTGAGCAGTGCAAGCACCTTCCTTTTATTGGATTTTGCAGATATGCTAATCAACAGGGAGGGTCCAGGAATGAGCTCACAGGCACATCCCTGGAATGATTACAATGTACTTGAAACTTACAACAAAGGAAGCTTAAAGGATCAACTGAAGAGAACGCTTCCTGACAAACAAGTCTATATAGCATCTGTAGATTCAAAAACAGAAAAACAGAAATCCAATCACTTATTCTTTTAAGGCTATGGAACGGATGCACTGTTCCTTAAACACTAACAGAAAGCAATCAAGGTTAAACACCATTTGTGCTTAGTTTTGTTTGATTTCCTTATCAACATCAGGGAAGATGGAGTACTCAGCAAGATTCTTTTTAAGTCACAGGATGTCTTTAAGATCCTGAGGCCTGAGCAATCAGAGACTATCGGCACCAGCAAGTCCAGCTCGCTGCTCGGATCTTTAAACACCTGGACCGAGAGGCATGTAAACATACCTCAAATCAGAAGTCTTGATTTCCAGCATCACAGGGGTCCCAGTGGAAAGCCCCTCCAAGTGGGCTGCCCTGAACTCCAATTTTTGTTCCTCTATACCCACGTGACTGCCCCAAACTCTGCTTCATCCAATCCCTCAGCCACAGCTTTTCTCTCAGCTTCTCAAGCTCTAGACCACAGCTCTTGCATCTATAAATGCCCAAGACAAAAAGCGAAGCCAACTGCCAGGCTTACTTCCACGCTTTCCTTCCAAGAACTCAGTCTCTTAAGTCTTCAATGTCACGTTAGCTCTCTGATTCTTTCAAGCCTATTTTAAAAACTATTTGACAAGCTTTCCTAATTGTTCTTAAGTAGAGGGCTAGTCTGTATAGGCTAATTGGCCATGGCCTGGCTTGAACTAGAGACCATAAGGGCAAGTTGAATGGGAGTGTGAGAGGGGCCAGTACTCCTGCATATTCAAGTTTTTCATGATGACAGTCACCCAGGAACACCATACTGTATTGTATGTCACCTGTGATTTACTATCTTGAGCAGAATTAGGGTAACTTCAAGGCCTTCCACTTGATCCTTACTTCATAGATCCCAAAACCCAGGTGCTCGGAATATTTATTCTATGTATAGAGTAAAGAATTAGGAAAATAATCACAGGGTGTAAGAAAGATTTATGCCACAGTTCCATTGATTAGTTATCCCACAGAAGTTCCATTCTGACTAGAAAATCACAGTGGCATTTAGGTTTTCTGGTGCCAGTGTCAGTTCAGACCTTATGTGTATCAATTTCTGGAAGTCTGGGCATTTCCTTGACCAGTGCATGGTTATTCTGTTGATGACTCTAGATCTCTTTAGTAAGAAACTGAAGAAGGTTTATTGCGTGTACCTGCAGTGGGATTGTAGGTTCCTCCTATTTAACAATTGGAGACTGGATATCTGAATTGCCTTAGATCTGAGAAATGGGGGAAGGGCCTGGTTTTCCATCATGGAGGCTGATATCAGGTGTCTACCTACAAGTTCTTGATTCTACCTGACTACATGTCCATTGAACAGCAGGTTGTTTGATTATCTACCTCTCCTGACTCTAGGAACACTTTAATGTATTAAAAACCACTATAGATCCCTGAGAATCAAAGATAAAGTATGTTGATTGCTAATAGAATCTTGCTGGTTTTTTGTTTGTTTTTTACTTTTTTATTTCATGTGTTGGAGTGACATTGATTAATAAAATTATAGAGGCTTCATGGGTACAATCCTATAATACATCATCTGTATGTTGTATTGTGTGTTCACCACCCCAAGGCAATGCTCCTTCCATCACCATTTATCCCCTCTATACCCTCCTCTCAGATTTTTACACTCAAATGTTCCTAATGAACGTCTGTGGTCCCACCCTGTCCTGACTTTGACATAGAAGAGTGTCAAAAGTTTAGAATGCTTCTCCTTTGAAGCTCTGAGACCTGCATGTGCTCAGACTCAGAGCCCAGTTTTCAGCTCAGACTGCCCTGTGGCTGCAGGAGAGAAGTAAGGGCTGCCTTTAAAGTTACCACAGAAGCCTTCCAGCATTCAGAGCAAAGCTTACCTTGGAACTGGATTGCTCTGAGACTCTCGTTGTCTTTGGTAATCTCTCCAGTACTGTCAGTCACTGTACTCTGTCATACGTGTAATGAACATGATTCTCACATACCCCAGCCACTTCATCTTCCCTTGTCTTTCTCTGCATCCAAAGCAACCAGAGTTAAAAGCTTAAGAAATTGAAAAGCCACCAAACACTAGAAGTTATTGCCAACCTACTTTTATCCTCAGCAATAGGTTTCTGTTATTTTAGAGAGGGGGAACAATCCAACTATAAAATTTTATTCCGAGGATTTGCTGCATTAGATACCAATTGTCATAGTCAGGTCTCCTCGGAAAGCAGAGCCTGCGGCAAGGATTAAAATGCGGGCAATGCATTTGGGAGTTATAAGCCTAAATTGGTGAGGTTAAGGAAAAAAGGGAGGGAGACGAGAAAGGTGTGCAGCGAGTGAAGTGAGACATCAAGTGAAGTGATACCTTACGGCACCAGCCACAGCGCCACACTGAGGCATGAAGAAGCACAGCAAGTCCTTCAGCAGGTATCTTGGTTCATTACATGGACTTCCTCTAGAAGGGTGGAAAGGAAAAAGTTTACCTTACAACAGGAGAAAAGGGGCAAAGGAGAGGGGAATTTATGTGCCAGCTCCCCTTTTCCCTCTCATATGCCATTGGTAAAGGTTTTCTCCACAGGAGCCTCCCTCCCTCCCTCCCTGATTTTCCAAACTGGGCCATTGGCAGCCACGGAAGAGGCCAGACCACGTTCCACATGGCGCAGCCTTTCATCCATGTCCAGGAGGCAAGGGGTGTCTTTGTGTTGGTGGAAGGGCAGGGATCTGAGAAGGCGCAAAGTGTGTGACCCTTACAACTGAAAATTACAAAAACTGATGTAAGAAGAAAAAATCTGAAGGGTTTAGAACCATTAAAAAATGGAATTAATTGTTTAAAAAATATTACCGCAAAGAATATACAAAGGCTAGTCTTATAGGTGAGTACTCCCAAACTTTTAAGTCACAGTAATTCCAAACATAAAATCCTCCAGAAAATAAAATGGAGTATTTCCCAGCTGCTTTTGTGATGCTAAAATATATTACAGTAAAATCAGAGGAGACAGTATTAGAAAATTATGATCTTATATTCAATCATGAACATGGACACAAAAATTGTGAACAAAATGCTTTCAATGCAAAAACAGCATGTGTAAAAGGATATTATGTAATGAAGTTCAGTTTATTCCAAGAATTCAGGATTCAACATTAGAAATTGTATTGATTGATTGATTGATTTTAGTGGGGGAGAGAGAGAAATTTCAATTTTGTTGTTTTACCCATGCATGCATTCATTTGTTGCTTCTTGCATGTGCCTAGACCGGAGATTGAGCCCACAGCCTTGGTGTATAGGGATGATGCTCTAACCAACTGAGCTACCTGGTCAGGGCTGAAAATTCCTCAATGCAATTCACCACATTAACCAATTAAAGAAATAAATCACACATCAATGCACAAAAAGCATTCCTCAAATTTAGTATCCATTTACTAAAACAATTTTTAGCAAAGTTGAAACAGAAGAGAACTTTAATCTGATAAGCTGACAGCAAATACTGTGCTCAATGGTGTGACATGTAAAGTATCCCATTAAAAGCAAGATGACACAGAACACCTGCAGGACTGCTGCATGTGCCCTGCACAGGCCCACGGAGCACCATGTACACCACAGACGTTGTACATTTCAGCCTGTGTTATGACAATTTCCCACCAGATGGAAGTAAAGTGTCTTGAGAAAGAGGCTTCTTTTTCCTATTTGCACAAAGGCTTGATATGGGCCAATGGTGACCCTGGATACTATTAACTCCATTTCTATTAAAAACTGTGACTTAAGGCCCTGGCTTCACAATAAGATATAAGTAGAATTACTTTGTATGAGGATTGTAATGAAAAAAACAAAATTCATATATATATATATATACAGATGATATGACAAAAATAAAACCCAAAAGAATGTGGAGCCAGTCAAATAATTAAAAGGAAACAGTTTATTTAGCAAGTTGCTGGATCATATACAAAATCAGTTACATACATCACCAACAAAGAGCAATGTGATTTTGAAGATATTTATAATACCAAAAAATGAGGTTCCAAAGAATAAATCTAAGAAAATAGTAGGAAAAAGTTTAAAACTTTATTGAAAAACATTACCAAGGACCTTAACAAATACAGAGACTTATTGTACTATATTCATGGTTAGGAAAACCAATACTGTCATTTGGAAACTGGTCTATAAATTCAATGTAACTCCTATCAAAACGCAGTGATCATGGTGCTTAGTAAAATGTACACTGGAGAATGAAGGTCCAAGCACTGCCAATACAATCCTAAATAAGATCAGATTGGGAGAATGTGTCCTCTAGATATCCAGCTTTAATAATTAGGTCAGTGAGGTATTGACATGGGGATAGAGTAGTGGTTCTCAACAGAGGATGCTTCCCCACTCCTAGGGGAATATTTGGCAATTTTTGGTTGTCACAACTAAAGATGAAGGAGGGATGCTATTGTCAGCAGTGGGTAGAGCCTAAGGAGGCTACTAAATGATACACAGGATCGTCCCCACAGCAAAGAATTATCCCATTTAAAATGGCAACAGTGCCAAGGTTGAGAATCCAGGCATAGGGATAAACTAATTAAAAAAGGAAGAAAATAGAGCTTGGGGTGAGCATATCCAGCTGGAAACAGCTGGTACACTCATATTGGGTGACTTGAGGAAAGTTTATTTAATAAAGGGACCGCTATAAAAGTGAGAAGAGGGTATAGAGAAACCACAAGGGAAAATGCAGTACCCTGGGGTTTATAGGGGCTGTAACAGGACATGGAAGAGCTACTAAAACTCAGCGACACAGAGGGCTGTGCAGAGAGAATCACTGGTAGGAGTGGGGACCTTTAGTCAAGGGATGCAGCCAGCTTGCAGCAGCTTTGCAAAGAGAGAGCTGTGAGGACAAATACCTTGACCTTACTTACCTTTGATTGCCCATCAGCACTCCGAATGATCAATGGGGAGTCCTTGACCAAAAAAGTCATCAGTGTAGCCCAGACAGGCCTGCCTCCCCACCCAGGAAGCAGAGGAGGCTAGATACAGGCTGAGAGTTGATGTGAAGGAGCAAACAAGAGCTCTCTAGCCAAAGGGAAGGATTTCATAAATGAACGACCTACCACAACACAGGCTGAAATGTACGATGTCTGTGGTGTACATGGTGCTCCGTGGGCCTGTGCAGGGCACACGCAGCAGTCCTGCAGGTGTTCTGTGTCATCCTGCTTTTAATGGGATACTTCACATGTCACACCACTGAGCACAGTATTTGCTGTCAGCTTATCAGATCAAAGTTTCCTTCTGTTTCAACTTTACTAAAAGTTGATTTAGTAAATGGATACTAAATTTGAGGAATGCTTTTTGTGCATTGATGTGTGATTTATTTCTTTAATTGGTTAATGTGGTGAATTGCATTGAGGAATTTTCAGCCCTGACCGGGTAGCTCAGTTGGTTAGGGCACAGATCGTTGGGGCAATTTAACATTCATCCAATTTACTATAAGAAGATTGAAAGGACAAGTCTCAAGCTAGGACAAACATATATCACTTTAAATGACAGAGGAGTAGTTTCCAGAATGTGTAACAAAGTCCTCTACATCAGTAGGAAAAATAGAAATAACACCCTAGAAAATTTTTTAAAAAACATAAATGACATGAATAAGCATTTCTTAGAACAGGAAACACAGATGGCCAATAAACATATAAAGAGATGTTCAACCTGTTAGTAGTCAGGGAAATGCAAAATTAAACCACAATGAGATAACATTTCATACCCATTAGACAGGCAAAAATTTAAAAGACAGATACTACAAGTCTTGCCCAAGCTGTGAAGTAAACGGAATTCTTTTATGTTATGTGTGGGACAGTAAGTTGATACTTTTGACATGCAATGCCTAGTAAAATTAAAGATGCGTGCACTCTGTGACCCAGAATTTCTTACACATGTGCATCAGGAGATATAAGCAGGTATGTTCCTTACAGCACTGGGATTTTTAAAACAACTTTTAAAAAATATTGGATGTAAATTGTAATTGAAAAATATTTAAAAATAACTTTTACTTTAGAATAATTTTCGATTTACAAAAAAAATTGTGAAGAAAGTACAGGAAGTCCCCATGTACTCTACACACAATTTCTCCAATTTTCACAGTAATGAACCTCTTGTCTTTTATTTTTTCATCTTCACAGGGGGCTATTTTTATTGATTTTTATAGAGAGAAGAAGAGGGAGGGGAGAGAGAAACGTCAATCAGTTGCCTCTGTACGTAACCCAAGCAGGGGTCAAACCTGAAACCTAAGTATGTGCCCTGACCAGGAATCAAACCTGCAACCTTTTTGTGTATGGGGTGATGTTCCAACCAACTTAACTACCCAGCCACATGTTCATGTCCTTTTAAAGAAATTATTGTTTTGATAGCTAAAACTGAAAAAAAAGAAAATCCTAAACTAAATATGTATCAGTATGAAATAGATACATAAATTGTGGCTTATTCACTCACTGGATTATGGTAAGTAAGGTTAATACCATAGAGTAAATTATTGTTAGTTGTATGGGTCAACATGCATGAGTCCGAAAACATTTTGTTGAGCTATAAAAGTGAGCCTTAAACACATCCAACACGATTCCATTTATAAAAAGGTCAAAAATAGACAAAATAAAATCATGTAGAATTTGAGGATATTTACATATGTGATAAAACAAAGAATAGCAAACACAGGACTAACCACAAAAATCAAGATAGTGGTTACTTCTGGTGGGAAGGGAATGAAGCAAGCATCCTCATGGGGATGGGGTGGTGGACACGTGGGTTTTTATTTTGTTATGTTTTAAACTGTATGCGTAGGTTTTATTTTCTTTTGTGTCAATATGTTTCATAATAATAATTTAAAGAACTCTTATCCCCTTGCTCTTTTGCCTGCCTAAAGCATATGTTCCACACAGTCCTTACCCTCCAGGATTCTGGCTTAAGGGAAAAGGTGACGAGTTAGAGCGAACAGGAACCCAGCCCTCTAGGACCAAACCAAAGAAATGTGATCACGTCTTCTCTTATCATTCTTTCAAACCCCAGCACACATCATGGTTTTTCCTGTTTCTCAGAAGCTGAAAAAGGTGCTGACATAATGTAATGAGTGGAAGTAAGGTTGTTCACACAGCTCCACACAGAACCTTGGGTCTCGCCCCAGTTGTGGTCAGAGCAAAGGCCAGGCCCAGCCCCTCATGCAGCAATTGACTCTTGTTGTAAGAGCAAGCAAGGCCACCATTATCTGCCTCAAAAGATGCCTTCCATGACAGCAACAGGCAACTTCTCAGCAGGCCCTTCTGCCCAGGGACTGCGGGGCTCTGGGCACTGGACTCCAGCTGGGGTCTGGGAGAGCTGGCTGCCACTAGTGCACACATTTGGCCCTTCCTTTTAAGTTCACCCAGTTGTCCATCCACTCACCCAGCACACGGTCACTAAGCACCTACAATGTGCTAGGCACTGCTCTAAGCATTGGAGGCACCTCAGGAATCAGGACACAGACATGCTCTGGCAGCATCACAGCCAGACAACAAATATACAAAACCATTGTAAATGGTGCTAAGTGTTGTCCAGGAAAGAACAGACAAAGGTAGAGGTAAAATAACCCAATGTCAAGGTGTGAGCCTGAAGGTCAGGAGGCCTGTGTTCAAGTTTTGCCTCTAGCACCTATACTTTGGGCAAGTTAATGAACCTTTCTACGCCTCAGTTATAAATTGGAAGTGATGATCAAACCTACTGAGTAGGGTTGACTGAACATTTATTCTTTCTAAAATATTTATTGAGCATCTCTACGTACCAGGCACTAAGGATTAGCAGTGAAGATGACAGGCAAGGTCGTGACCTCAAGCTGCTTATATCATAGGGAAGGAAGAGTCGCTGGATAAGCAAAGGCCGTTTCAGATAGTGGTAAGGATAGGGACCGAGGTGACAGAGCGAAATTACGGAGGTCGGTGCTGGGAAGCAAGTGCCTCCTTAGATGTCAGCAAAGTCTTCTCTGAGAAGGTGACATTTTAGAACTAAATGATAAAAAGGAGCCAGACATATGAAAATCTGGGGGAAGAGAGAGCTAACAGAAGGAATTAGCAAGTGTGAAAGTCCTGAAGTAGGAGTAAACTTGGGCTGGTTGATGAAAAGCAGGAACACATTCACACTAGTTGGCAGAAACACATCAGTTGGAACACACTAGTTGGCAGGTAGAAGATGGGGCCAGGAGAGAAGGGAGGGTCCACAGAGAGGGTTTTGCACTTCTTTTAGAAATAGGAAGTCACTGAAGGTTTAAAACAAAGAAGGGACATTTTGTCTGACTTATGTTTGTTTGTTTTCAATCCTCAGCCAAGAATATGTTTTAAAAAGAGAAAGGGAGAAATAGAGAAAAATTGATGTTAAAGAAAAGTATCAATTGGTTGCCTTCCACATGTGTCCCAACTGGGGATCAAACCAGCCACTTTTGGTGTATGGGACAATGCTTCAACCAACTGAGTGAGCCACCAGCCAGGGCTAACTTGTGTTCTTTAAAAATCTCTTGCATCTCTGTGGAAAGACAAGGATGTTAATGTTCATTCAGGGGAAGTAAGTTAGGAGGCTATTGCTCTCAGGTGAGTGGCTTGACCTTGGGTCTCTGCGTGATAGGGGTGAATAGTCTGGAGGAAGCAGGATCCATCAAGCAGACAGAGCTTGTCATGGACACGTGATCTGTCTTCTTCCACTCCCTGCAGCCTCTTCTCTCCCTTCAAGAGCCATATTTGAATTCCACTTTCTGCAGGAAAAGCCCTCCCCCATTTTGAATTCCATTCTCTCTGAAGGTGGTAGGACTTCCTGGACCTGGGGTCCCTGCCTGGCTCCCCGTCCCCTCGCTGCCTCATGATCCTGGAGCCCTGCCCTGTAACTCAGATGTATACTGGGATCCCCCAGGTTCCTGAGACCTGGATGAGAAGCTCAAATCCCATTTGCCCATGTGTAAGTCCATGGCCTTTATCAAGGTGTCTGTAAGATTCCAGGGACTTGTTCACATGACAACCACTGGGTCCCTGCTGCTGCTCTCTGTGGAGTTTGTTCATCCAGAACATTCTACAAAAGTGCTACTCCTATTCTGCACCAGACAGAATGCAACCCTTTCCACTGAATCCTGTTCGCATAGTAAAGCTGGGTGACCAGCCACTAAGATGGGCAGAAGCAATCTCAAACTGAGCAGTAGGTTTCCCGTTCTTTGAAGTCCTGTGACCATCCCACTGTGGTGGATTTTCCAATTCTTCACCCCCGTTTTCATTCCCCTTGTCTCTAACCTTTTGCCATCTTGCCAGCTCCTCCTCCCTCCTCACCCATACAGTTCATTTCTAATACAGAGCAATTTCGGTACCCCTTTTGTGATCTCAGCTTACTGTTCGCCTGTGGACCCATGATCTCAGCTCCCTACCTCCCTCTACTGGCTAATTCAGGTATTCCCCAATAATTTCTACTGAAGCAGGATTCGTGACTGGCTCCAAGGCTGCCTGGAAAGCCCCTGCACACATAGTGGTTCTAAGTGTTTAAGGTGCGTAAGACATATCAGAAAAGCAAATGAAGCCTGCTTGACACGGAAGCCTAGGCTGAAGGAAGCCAAGCTCTGTTTACCATCCTCTGGCTGAAGTAGTTTTCTGGGGTGTTGCCATACCCCCACACTGCCCTCTACTGGCTGACAGATGCTAATTCTAGAACCTACCGTCCCCACTTCAGAGACAACTCACTAGCCTTCTCAGCACTATCCTCCAAAAGCCATCAAGGGTCTGCAGAGTCAAATCCTTAAACCAAGTTCTGTATTCTGCATAGGAGCCATTAAATTGGGGGGGGGGTGTCTACTGAGGTGACTCTCAGCCATGACCTGAGTCCAGTCAAGGAGAGAGGTCAAGCAGGACCCTGAGCTTGGAAGACCTAGAGCATCAAGAAATGAACCATCCTTGCCCTGGATGAGTGGCTTGGTTGATGGGAGTGTTCCCCTGTAAAATGAAAGTTTTCAGGTTTGATTCTGGTCAGGGCACATATCTAGGTTGTGGGTTTGCGCATTCGCATGTGAGAGGCAACGGATTGATGTTTTTCACATCGATATTTCTCTCCCCCTCTCTCCCTCCCCTCTCCTCTCTAAAATCAATAAGCATGTCCTTGAGTGAGGATAAAAGAAAAGATTAAAAATCCCAGGTCTCAAGTCCTTCTCTTGACCACTCTGTGTCTCACAGCTTCTTGCCCCCCACCCTAAACACTAGACCAATGGGCAGCAGGAATAAACCCAGGGAAAAAAGATGACTGGCCAATGGGCACTGACAGAATCAGAACTGGGACAAAACATCAGTTTTGGACTTCCAACCAAGATAGAGGCCTAGACAGCCACTCTGCGTCTCCATCCACAACTAAGAAGGAATACAACTACCTCAAAACTATAGACAACCAGAAGTTTTAGAAAATCGAGCTACATGGAAGTCCAACAAACAAAGATATAAAGAAGAAATAGTCACCCATACAGGTAGGAGGGGTGGAGCTGGGGTAGAAAGGACACGGTGTGGTGGTGGCAGCAGTGGCAGGCTGGCAGAAAGCACAGTCACACATTTTAAAAAACCAAGAGGAACACCTGGGGAGTGCTCCCAGCACCACACCAGACCATACAGTTCACAGTTCCAACACCGGGGACAATAAAGCCTCATTGCTTCTGATGTGCAAACCAGTGGGGGTTGGGGCAAAGTCAGAAACTGCCAGTCTCTCAGCAGAGTCCACTTGTTTAAAGGGCCCCCACAGTCCTAGAACGTCTGCGGATCCACCCACTCTGGGAACAATGGCCAGGGCATCAACTAGAGAGGCGCCAGGCCCATATGGAAGTGGAAGAAGTGCCTAGAAAGGGGGTGAGTGCTGAGCAAGCAGCATTGTTCCCTCTCAGACCCCTCCCCCGCACACAGAACCACAACGTGGTGAAACAGGTTGCCCCGTACTGATGAGTACCTAAGGCCCTGCCCCTCACAACTCAATAGGTGTGACAGCTCTACTTAAGACACAGAGGCAAATAAACACAAGAGCCTGTCAAGATGAGGAGACAGAGAAGTATGGCCCAAAAGAGGGAACAGATCAAGGTTCCAGTAGGAGAGCTAAGTGACTAGGAGATAGCTAACCTAACAAACAAGGAGATAGCTAACCTAACAGATACAGAGTTCAAAACACTGGTGATAAAGATGCTCACAGGCTTGACAGATATGCTTAAGTACAGCAGATGCATAAGTGAAGAAGTGAAGGCTATGCTAAATGAAGCAGAGGAAAACCCACTCAAACCAATGGTGAAGGGAAAGATACCAGGGTTCAATCAATGATTTGGAATATAAGGAAGAAAAAAACAATCAACCAGTACAAAATGAGGAAACAAGAATTGAAAAAAATGAGGAGAGGCTTAGGAACCGCTGGGACAACTTTAAATGTGCCAACATCTGAATCATAGGGGTGTCAGTAGGAGAAGAAGAAGAGCAAGAAATCGAAAGCTTATGTGAAAAAAATAATGAAGAAAAACTTCTGAAATGCGGCAAAGGAAATAGACATACAAGTCCAGGAAGCACAGAGAGTCCCAAACAAGCTAGACCCAAAGAGGACCACACCAAAACACATCATTAAAATGTCAAAGGCAAAAGATAAAGAGAGAATCTTAAAAGCAGCAAGAGAAAAGCAGAGAGTTACCTACAAAGGGGTGCCTATAAGATTATCAGCTAATTTTTCAAAAAAAACTTTGCTGGCAAGAAGGGACTGGCAAACAGTATTCAATGTGATGAAAAGCAAGGACCTATAAGCCAAGACTACTCTATCAAGCAAAGCTATCATTTGGAATGGAAGGGCAGGTCAAGTGCTTCCCAGACAAGGTAAAACTAAAGGAGTTCATCATCACTAGACATTATTATATGAAATGTTAAAGGGACTTATTTAAGAAAAAGAAGATCACAACTATGAACATTAAAATGACAACAAACTCACAACTATCAAAAACTGATCTAAAAAATAAAAACAAAAACAAACTAAGCAAACAACCAGAACAGGGAAAGAATCATAGGTGTGGGGATCATTTGCAGGGTTATCAGCTGGGAAGGGGGAGGGGGAGAAATGGGGAAATGTTCAGGGATTAAGAAGCATAATTGGCTGGCACAAAATAGATAGGGAGAAGTTAAGAGTAATATAGGAAAGGGTGAAGCCAAAGAACTTATATGGACAACCCATGGACATGAACTAAGTGGGGTGGGATTGCTGGAGAGATGGGGGGTACTGGGAAGAGGGAAGCAATGAGAAGAGAAATTGGGACTACTGTAACACCACAATCAATAAAATATATTTTAAAAAATTACTTTATCTCCTCATCTCTCCGGCCCAGTGTTGGCTTTGTGGGGAAAGGAGCCTGTCTTACTGATCCCTCGGATCCTGGCACAGTGCTGGCACTCCATAAACACCCGGTAGCAGAATGGGTGGTTGGAGGAAGGAATGAGTGTAACAAAGATGCCTCATTCACTCCCTCTGGCCTCCTCATCCTGGCCTTGGAGTGCAGCATGTGCTCCTAGAAATGATTTTCCACTCAACTCCCGGCTCTCCAACCTTTAACCCCCAAGTGACTATTTCCCGGGTTCTCCTCTGGCCTTGGTCCCAGAAATCTGCCCTTGTTGTCAGAGCCCTAGGCTAGGGACCAGGAGTCCCAGCTCTGTGATCAGTGAGCTCTTTTGTCTCTTGTGGACCGCTCTGTAAACTGAAATGGGGCTCTCTCTTGGCCCTAGGAAGTAAGTGGGGTGGGAAGGCACCCAATCTTACTAAGGACAGTGGTATCCTGACCCAGAGCCTCTTTCTCTCTCTTTCTCATTCTCTCTCTCTCTCTCTCCCTCCCTCCCTCTCCAGCCATGTAATTTGAAGAATAGAGACATTTACTGAAGAAGATAGAAGATACAAGAAACATTGTACATATGACAATGATGCCTCAGTCCCATTCAAAGTAGACACCTTGGGACCTCACACAGTTCTCCCAATCGCTATCAGTTGCCCTGTTTTATTTTCCTGAATCTCATCGATGGTCTGAAATCTTTTTTTTCAAAGGTGGTTTTAGTTTTGGGAAAAGCCAGAAGTTGCAGGGTGCCAAATCTAAACTGTAGAAAGACTGAGTCACCTGGGCAATTTGAGGTTTTGCCAAAAAACTCTCCATGAGACATGATGCATAAGCAGGTGCATTGTCATGATAAAGCTGCCAGTCACCAGTTGCCAATAGCTGTGGCCTTCTGAATCACCCAAATAGTTTCCACGGAGGAATGCTCAAGCTTAATGCAAAATTTGATTCAGTCACTGCATGCAATCGCCACACAGTACACATGCTCACTCAACGGTGTCTACTGCCCCCACTGACTAGTACAGTGAAGTCGTCATTGTCCATGCATTCGCATTTCAGTCCACTTTCCTTCGCTGCCAGGTTACATTGATGTCCTCATTATATTAACAATGGCTGGACTTTTCCCGGAAAGACATATATACACAAGCGCATGTGTATGTGCACATGCACACACACACACGTTATAAAGATAAAAAACAAAATCCTTCCAGAAGTATCCTCTGTGAGATGGGGCTATGTTGTTGCTTTATAGCCCTGATGTCATTCACTTCTCACACGAACCTTGATAATCCATGCTTCACAGATCAGGAGAGTGAGAATTAGAGAGGTCAAGTAACTTGCTCAAGGTCACACAGCTTGTGAATGGTAGCATGGGATACAGCATGAGGAAAGATTAAGGGCTGGGAGGGCATTCTGGAAAGAGAAAAATTTCCTCTAAGGATCAGCTTTATCATGAGTTGGCTCTGTTTTCTGTTGCTCAGGCTGTGGATGCAAAAGTTAACTAATGAAAGCTGTGACCAGCCACAAGAGGATTTCTCATCTGGGCAAGGGTGGGGGTGGGCTGCCACAGCTTCTGTTCTTGGATCTCTGGGTTACAAAATTGTCAATTTCCTTGTCACGGCATCCTGTGCTCCTGGAGGACAGCCACTCTGTTTTGTTTTACAGCTTTACTGAGGCATAATTAACAAAGGAGAGACCGTGCTTCAAATG
The DNA here is from genome assembly GCF_987537825.1 of Furipterus horrens. Lineage (NCBI taxonomy): Eukaryota > Metazoa > Chordata > Mammalia > Chiroptera > Furipteridae > Furipterus > Furipterus horrens. The sequence goes on along the minus strand of NW_028327180.1, from coordinate 66,841,980 downwards.
TACAATTCAGTAAGTTTGGAATATGTATGCTTCTGTGAAACCATCACCACAGTCAAGATAGTGAGCAGATCGATTACCCCCAAAAGCTTCCTCCTGTCACTTAGCAATTCCTTCCTCCACTCCTTCTCACCTCCCCAACCCTAGGCAGTCATGGATCAGTTTTCTATCACTACAGATTAATCTGATTTTTCTAGAATTAAAAAAAAAAGGGGATCATCCTCAGTCTGGTGTCTTGAACTCAGCAGAATTACTTTGAGATTTATCAATATCATTGCATGGATCAATAGTGTATTCTTTGATTTATTTTATTTTATTTTTAAATTAACATACAATAAAAAGATTTTTGGCAAACAGTTTTATTAATTTTAACACATGTATAGATTTGTGTAACCACCGCCACAATCGGGATACAGAATAAAAAACTCCTTGGTTCTATCCATCTCTTTGTAGTCCCACCTCCCTCCACGCTGGAGCCCTGGGAAATATTGATCAGATCTCCATCGACATGGTTTTGTCTTTTCGAGAATGTCACATTAATGGAATAACGTTTATGTAGCTTTTTGAGACCAGCTTCTTTGACTCAGCATAATGACTTAGAAATTAATCTAAACTGTGTGTTGATTTCTTTCTTCCTTTCTTATTTATTTTAATTAATTAATTTTGCTATGTAGTATTTCATTGCATGAAGGTATGAGTGTGTTTTTCCATTCACTTATTGGATATTTGAGTGGCTTCCCGTATTTGACAATTATGAACAGAGCTATTATAAACATTTATATACAGGTATTTGTGTGAACATAAGTATATGTTTAACTTTATAAAGAAATTGTCAAACTGTTTTCCAAACTGACTGTACCATTTTGTATTTCCATCTGTAATGTATGAGAATTCCAGCTGCTATCCCTTCACCAGCACTTAGTTTTGCCAATATCTTTTATTTTAACTATTCTAATACACATGTAGTGATACCTCATCATAGTTTTAATTTGCATTTACCTAATGGTTAATAATGTCAAAACATTTGCATAAATGTAATTATTGATATATTATGGCTTCAGCCTGACATTTTATATTTTGTTTTCTGTTTGTTCTCTCATTTCTCATCATTGTTTTTTCCTGCCTGTCTCCTAAGTTATTTATATATTTTATCTGTAAGTCCTTTGTCCAATACAGGATTTGTAAATATTTTCAAATCTCTTACTTGACTTTCATTTTCTTAATGATATCTTTTATTCATGTATTTATTTATTTTCTACATTAATCTATTATCTGAACACTCTGAAAAAGGATGTCAAATTAATCTGAAGTACAATCATAGTATAACCCTGCCAGAAATATTTAGTGCTATACTTTTACTCTATAAAAAAAAATAGAAATGTGACAAAATAATAAGATATATTTCCATTATTTTTCTTCCTTTCCTGTCAAAAAAAAAGTCAATTCCTCCACATTGGCTTCATCCTTCAACAGAAAGGTATATACATCTCTTGTACACAAAACAAAGTCTTTTTTCCTCCCCTACAGCTAAAGTTCACAAACAATGTCTACATTTACTGCTTTCCTCTCTCTCTGTAATCAGGCTTCTGTTACAATGTCATGCAAACAGTCCATAATGCCATCAGGCTTGTCACTACTACTCTTGAAACAGTCCATAATCCCACCCATGGCCACCCAATTCTCCAGCCAAGAAATCCAGTTCTTTTCATTGTGTTTGACACACTTATATATATTCTTCTTACTAGAGATCATCTTTGGATGTTCATGATGCCACTCTCTGGTCTTGTGATTCTCAGCCTCATTTTCCTACAACCCCTTATACGTTGGCGCCCCCTGGGAGTCTGATAAATGCCTCCAGCCTGGACTACACAGACACACAGTCTGGGCTAGAGATAGTCACCTAACAACTAATGGCCAATTAGTCCTCCCTATTTGGATGTCAATAGGTACCTCCAAGCACAATTCTCGTTTCCAATTCCCCTTCGCCAAAACCTTCTGGTATTCCTTATGTTGGTGAGCGCACTGCCCAGCTAGTGACCCAACCCAGAAATCTGGAAACCATTGTTTCTACTTCTCCTTCACAAGAAATACCACTAGTTTTACTTACTATATATTATTCAAATAGGTCCTGCCCCTTCCACTCATCCTCATCAGCTCATGTCCATATTGTTTTAAAGACCATCTTTACTTCACCCTTTCCAATCGTTCTCCGGGTTGCTGCCAGTGATCCAAAATGCAATATGCAAGTCTTTGCACATAAAACTAGGCTCTTCATGATCTCAATATTTTATTCTATTCATACCCCTGCACTACCTTGCCTCCCTAAAATGGCATGGTTTCAGATCTCCAAATCAAAGTTCCCATTGAGTGGAATGTCCTGCCCTATCTGCTTGGCAAAATCATTTCTCCTTCAAAAGCCAGTTTAAAAATGTTTAGTTCAAAGGCCACCTCACTCATGAAGCCTTCCCACACATCTCCAGACTGAGGCCACTATATACAATGTCTCTATACTTCCATTAATTTACCTAACTATCCAAAAGCTCATGAGCTCCTTCACAGCAAGAATTTTTCATGTGTTTCCTCAGGTTGTCCTCACAGTGCTTTGCTCATTATAAGCACTAGATACCCATTTAATGACTAAATTCACCAGAATCAGTCTCATTATTTTATAGACACATTACTTTTATTCAAAAAGATAATGATCTCAAATGAAAAAAAAACAACATTTGAAGATTAGTCAAGTTTCACATTATGGAATATAAAGCTGATAAGCAATAGATACAGGTAATGTTAGTAGTTATGTACAAAGCACACACATTAAAACTTGTGGCTTGTCAAGTTTGCCTCTTTGGTCTCTACTTTTATCAACAATAATTCTGTAATAAGTGTATTAAATATCATAATTTAGTTGGTGAATGGAATAGACACATGAAAATAAGTGGGACATCCAAATTATTAGATGTGAACTCTTCTGATTTCAGTTTAATTTGTATTGTGCATGCCTAGCTTCCCAGAAGTGAGTAAATAAAAGATTAAAGGAAAATATTCTCACTTAAAGTGACTGATTACCTTTCATATAGACTAAAATGAAAAGAAACAAAATAGAATTTATATATCCTTAACTGATTTTTAAGGTAGAAATTAAACTATTTGCTCAAGTCAAACTGATTATATGACATTTTCTTCTTTTTAATATGTTTTATTGATTATGCTATTACAGTTGCCACAATTTCTTTTCCCTCTGTTCCCCTCCATCCAGTGACCCCCTCCTCCAGTTGTTCTCCCCCATTAGTCCATGCCCATTGGTTGTGCATATAGTTCTTTTCAACATCTTCCTGTCTACTCCACTCTCTCCTACTATGCCTCTTAATTCCTGCATCATCTTCCTCCCTTTCCCCTCTTCCCCCTCCCCACTGACCTCCCCCCCAATATGTTCCCCATACCAAAGATTCTTTTCCCACTCTCGTTGCCTAATTAGTTTGCCTTTGTTTTGATTCCCTAGCTTCTGTTGTTGGTTGTTGTGATACAGTTTTCATTTTAATGTTCATAGTTTTAATCTTCCTTCTTCTAAACAAGTCCCTTTAACATTTCATATAACAGTGATTTGGATCTAATAAACTTCAGTTTTACTTTATCCTGGAAGCACTTTCTCTGCCCTTCTTTTCTGAATGACAGCTTCGCTGGATAGAGTACTCATGGCTGTAGGTTTTGGATTTTCATTACTTTGAATATTTCTTGCCAGTCCTTTCTTGCCTGCAGAGTCTCCTTTGAGAAACCAGCTGATAGTCTAATTGGGACCCCCTTGTATGTAATTCTCTTCTTCTCTCTTGCTGCTTTTAAGATTCTCTCCTTATCCTTAATTTTTGACATTTTGATTATAATGTGTCTTGGTGTGGTTCTCCCTGGGTCCAGTTTATTTGGAACTCTCCGTGCTTCCTGGACCTGTCAGTCTATTTTCTTCCCCAGGTTAGGGAAGTTCTGCTTCATTATTTTTTCACATAATTTTTCAATTTCTAGTTCTTCTGCTTCACCTTCTGGCAATCCTATAATTCGGATATTTGCTCTCTTATGGTTGTCCTAGAGGTTTCCGAGCTTCTCCTCATTTTCCTCACTTTTCGTTTCCTCTTTCTGCACTGGTTGACTGTTTCTTCCTTCCCTATGCTCTGATTTGTTGATTTGATCCTTGGTTTCCTTCCCTCACCTCTTCTTTCATATGTGTTTTCATTCATTTCAGCAGGACTAGCCTTCATTCCTTCCCCGTCTTGATTAAGTCCCGCTGTTATTTCTGTAAGCTGTCTTATAACTATAGCTCTGAACTGAGCCTCAGAAAGGTTATCTATCTGTTTGTCTATTAATTCATGTATTTACTTTCTGGTCAGCTGCATGATTGGGATCTCTATCATTATCCCTGCCATCCTGGCAGTTTTTTGCATCCTGGGCAGGACTGTCACACCTCCTATGCTATTGGGGGTGGAGCCTCTTGCACTCGTCACTACCGACTGGGCTACCCTTCTCACCACACTGTGGAGCTTTGTGTGGGGGCGGGGATCCAAGATGGATTCCTGCCATTCTCTCTCCTCTGAGAGACTGGGAGCCTCCTCCTCCATCTCCATGTCCTCTGGGCCTCACTTTCCAAGGCAATGGGGGTCTGCCTTCCTCAGTGTTGGAATCGTAAGCTGACAAGGTTTGGTCTGCAGCTAGGGGTGCTCCCAGGTGCTTCTCGCCTCCCCTTAAATATGGGCATCTGTGCTTACCGCAGCCCCGCCGCCTGTCGCTGCTGCTGCCACCACCAGCACAGCTTGACCTCTCCACACTGGCTTCACCCCTCCTACCCCTCCGGTTGAGCACAATTTGTTTATAACTTCATACATTGGACTTCCATGTAGCTTTATTTTCTGGAACTTCTGGTTATTTCTGGTTTTGCGGTAGTTGTAGTCCTTCTTAGCTGTGGAGGGAGACGGAACGTGTCAGTCTAGGCCTCCATCTTGGCCAAAGTCTCTATATGATATTTTCAATTTGTAATTGCTATTAACTTGAAATTATATATTTCAATTTAATTTATTCTAAACTCTCTGGCAATAAAGTACTTTTACAAATAGTATTTTTTTAAACAAAGAGTATTCTACAAATAGCAACATCCCAAGTAACTTGTCAAATGATAAATGCTGTCTAATCTATAAATGTTAAAAACTATTATAACATGTTGTTATGTGAACCAACCTGGGTCCATATGGAAGGGGGAAAGCATGACCAAAGAAGTGTCTATATACGTGTCCATCCAACTTCTCAAACACTCCATCATTATCTACTTGATACTCCTTCACGTCTTTAAGAAAATCTTTAACATAATTAACAAAGTCAGTGAAGGGCTCCAGATCATGTATAAAGATACCATGTATGAAAAAACTTATTGATGAAGTGATCAAGTTCTTTCCAACAATGAAAACTATCCAGTTTTTCTATTAAATACCTTTCAATTAATTGTCTAAATTCATCTATCCTTACAGGACTCAACATTTTCATATTTAAAAAGTTAATAGATTCCTGTCACACACATTCTAATACAACAGAACTTGCCTTTCTGAAACAATTAGAATTTTCCCTACAGCCATGTTCAGCACTAGATTTCTGTGAATTTGTACTTTTTCTGAATACTTCAAAATGAGTTGGCTTTCCTTTCCTCCCCTCTCTTTGCATGGTTGGGTCTCTATTATTCTGGTTTTGTGTGCATGACTTACATTCTGGATATAAATACTCACTAAAAACCGTTGGATTTTTTAGCTGCTCCTTCATTTGTAGCACCAACTCTTTTATTGCCCTTTTCATCAAAGCTTCTTAGTGGTATCTTTGTGATGTCTGAAAGTGGATTTAACTGAATCTGAGAATTTTTTTATTTTCTTTCACAGCTTCTTTAGCCTGCTTAATTTTTCTCTATGATGCCTCACACACTCCTTGGGAGAAGTCTTCATAGCATCAGATGATTCCTTAACTAAACCCAAAAATGTTTCCTTTGACTTAATTTTAGCCCTGTAGTTTCCTCTGTTCTCTTTCTTTTTTCTATCAGTTTCTCATTTTCAATTTTGATCTTCTTCCTCAATATACAGTCTTTCTCACAAATCAGAGCACTGATGTTCAAAGTTTAACTTCTGCTCCAGCTCAAGGAGTCTCTCTGTAAGATTTCTACTTCCTTTTTCTCAGTCAATACGTTGGGGGAATCTGGATTGCCACCTGATTGCCTAGAGCTTCACTGCTCAAGTTCTACCCTTAAAGCCTTGGTTTTTAGTTGTTCTTGCTCCTTAGCATCTTTGCTTCTGTCAATGGAGTCTCCCTTGATTAAGGAAGCTGTGCGCTTTCTGCCTTTCTTCTTGTAAATGCTGCTTAAGTTTCTGATGTTCTGTAATTAATTCAGTACTTGTCCTTTTATCTTCCCATATCCTAATCTGTTCTCATAGTTTCCAACTCTTCCTTGAATAAAGAAAGGGCTTTTTCTTCCTTCTCCAGATATTCTTAAATACTGATTTTCTGTATCAAGTTTCTTTTTCTGAGTTTTAAAGGACCTCTTCTCTGCTTTAGTTAGGGGCCAACATTTTGCAAGGTTTTCCTTCAATGATTTATAATCTGTAACAGATCCCTGCTTCTGATGCCATTGGGAAATATAAGCCTTCCTATGGTTCAATTCATCTTCTTGTATCTTTGTGACTAACCGTTGATGCTTCTGAACCTGAATGGTGCCACAGACACGTCCAAAGCCCATGCTGATTACAAGCACTGGAGCATGTATTAACACACATATTGAGGCCACTACTGAAATCGTGCTTATACTCTCCTGAGAGGGTTCGGCTTCTTGTTCAGTGAGCAGTCATTCCTCAGATTCTGAGCTAGAAATGCTCTGTTTCCTAGCATGGTGTCACCTAAAGGCAGGACTGGGCTGGTGACTGGTTTCATCTCTCCTTGATGTGTCGACGCTAGGCTGAGGTGAAAATACAGTTTCTGGCTGACAGAATGTGTAAGTTAAAGTCTTCTGGTCTCTGTGCTTCTGTAACAACTATGGCTTCTCCTTGATTTCCAATTTCTTCTAACTTAGGTGGCTCAAAGGTAACTGTCAGAATCGTCACTGATGGTTCCAAAATGGACATTGTCTTCAAGTGGCTTTTCTTTCTCTCCCTCCAGTGTCGACTTCCTTTGCTCCAAAGCTGGATAAGCAGTTTCTCCCACTAAACACTGTGACATTTTGACTGCTCTCTCCCTGCCCCAATTGCAATACTAGTAGCTCCACTTGCTCTGAAGATGAATATCTGGTGTGAGCTCACAGCTGTCATTGCTGTCCCACGTTCAGAATTCACCATCTCTGTATCTGAGCCCTCATGATTGATGACAGTCCAACCACAAGAGGAATAGCTGTCACTGGAATTTTCAGACATTTTTCAGGTCTGAAGGGGTAGCACCACCTCTGCTTTTTTAAGAAAGCAAATATTTTGCCATAGTAGCATTAGTTAACATTTCTAGCTATTAATGTTTATAACATGGTTTTGTTCTCTATAATCACTGTATTGTGTATTAGGTCTTCAGAACTGATCTACTAATTCCTTAAGTTTGTAACTTAACATCTCTCTTACCCCCAGACTCCCTAAGCCCTGGCAACAACTATGTTACTTTCTGTTTTTATGATTTTGGTCTTTTTAGATTCCATGTATAAGAGATACCACACAGTGTGTGTCTTTCTCTGTCTGATTTATCTCACTTAGCATAATGTCCATCCATCTGTTGCAAATAGCACAATTCTCTTTTTTCTCATAGCTGAATAGTATCCCATTGAATAAATATACCACGTCTTCTTTATCCATTCACCCATTGGCGAGCACTTAGGTTGTTTCTGTATCTTGGCTATTGTGAGTAATGATGCAATGAACGTGGGTGTGAAGGTATGGACATAACTTGGAGATACTGCAGGTTTGGTTCCAGACCAAAGCAATAAGGCAAATATCGCAATAAAGCAAGTCACACAAATCTTTTGTTTTCCCAGTGCATATACAGTATAGGGGAGGCTATTAAGTGTATAATAGCATCATGTCTAAAGCAATGTACATACCTTAATTTTAAAATATTGCTAAAAATTGCTAACCATTGTCTGAGCCTTCAGCGAGTTGTAATCGTTTTGCTGGTAGGGGGTGTCTTGCTCCATGTTGATGGAAGCGCAGTACCTGTAAAGAGCAATGAAGTGAAGCACAATAAGACACACTATGTCTGTATCTTTTGATATCCTGTTTTCATTTCCTTTGGATATATATCCAAAAGTAAGATTGCTGGATCATATGGTAGTTCTATTTTTAAATTTTGAAAAACCTCTATACTGTTCCCAATAGTGACTGTACCTGTTTACAATCGCACCAACAGTATGCAAGGGTCCATCCCCTTTTCTCCACATCCTCCCCAGAACTTGTTATCTCTTGCCTCCTTACAGGTTAGAGGTGATATCTCACTGTGATTTTGATTTGCATTTCCCTGATGATTAGTGATTTTGAGCACCTTTTTCATGTACCTGTTAGCCTTTCAGATGTCATCCTGGAGAAATATCTATTTAGCTCCTCTGCCTATTAAATTAAAAAAAAATGTTTATTGACTTTAGAGAGAGAGGAAGGGAGAGATAGAGAAGGAGAGAGAGAGAGAGAGAGAGAGAGAGAGAGAGAGAGAGAGAGAGAGAGAGAGAAGACATTGATTGGTTGCTTCTCATATGTGCTTTGATCAGGCATTGAACCTGCAACCTAAGTATGTGCCCTGACTGAGAACTGGACCCTAACTCTTTTGGTGTACAGGATGGCACTCCAACCAACTGAGCCACGCTGGCAAAGGCTCCTCTGCCCATTTTTAAATTATATTGTTCTATTTTTCCCATTCTGTAAGCAACCTTTTTATTTTATTGATTGTTTCTTTTGCTATATAGAAGATTTAAGTTTGATGTAGTCCCACCTCATTTTTATTTTGGTGTCATATCCAAAAAAACCATTGCTAAGGACAATGTCAAAGAGCTTATTCCCTCTATTTTCTTCTAGAGGTTATGTTACAGAACCCCTGGGCTGCTCCAATTGAAAACAAATCCACGGGCTCTTTAGTTACGGGCCCGATTGCCCGCTGCCAAAATTATAACTCTCAATACCAGAGTTTAGTGAAAAGAAAAAGAATTGTTTATTTAACAGTTATATAGATTTAGTTATTTGTAGATTTCTGTTGTTAAGTCTTATGTTCTTTAAAACACCCATAAACACATATCCTTGCCTCCCCCCTACCAAACCAGGCTAGTTTTAGAGAAGTTAGAGAAACCCTTTCCCTACTTTCCAAACACAGTTCAGCTTTACCGGTAGCTGCCAATCATTCAATTCTGATTGGGGAGACCTCATCTGTGTTATGGGGTCCACCAGCTTTTAATCCAGAACCTCATAGATTCTCAGTCTCCTTGTAAACTGTGTAGTTGATCCTTTTGTAATCCACATGGTCAGTCTGTTTCTTTTCAAAGCAGCAAGGTATGTCCCTTCCTTAAAACTGCATCGTCAGTCCCAGTTAAATTCACATAGTCAGCCTCAGCCTCAGTCAAATCTGCACAGTCCGCCTCAGCCTTAGTCGAATCCGCACAGTCCGCCTGGCTAAAATGTCTGCCCCTTATTTTTAAATCCCCGACTACGTCCTCTGATGCAGTGGGTGCGGTAACCAGTTATGACCACTCACAGAACCTCACGCAGGCTCTGTGTGCTTTCTCTATATCATCCCCTGGTCCAAGTCTCCTCCCATCTACCTGAGGCTTTGGATGCATTAAAGCCATTTTGCATAAGAAAGACACTAGCCACCAGCCTCAGGCATGTGGAGGCAGTCTGAAAAAATGCTTCCTTCTCCCCATCCCCCAGCCACAAACTCTGGGGATTTTTGGAACACCCCTGTTTCTGTAACAGTTTTATGTTTAAGTATTTGATCCATTTTGAGTTAATTGCTGTGTGCGGTGTAAGACAGGTTCAAATTTTATTCTTCTGCATGAGGTTATCCAGTTTTTCCAATACCGATCTGAACAGCAGTGAGAAAGAAAGGAGGAAAAAACAAAACCCTCAGCAAGACCAATAACAGGATAAACCAAAAATCCATGTGTGATAAATGCCCACATGCATCATAATGAAATTAATCTGTTAATTAGTTTATTAAACTAATAAACTGATGAAATTCCAATGATGTAAAAGCTAAACTTTCTGGATTTTTTTTTTTTTTGAGGCTCTATTCATTAAAAAATATTTTTTTCTTGACCTTCTGGTCAAGATGGTAGTGCCTCTTTCCACAAGCACATAAAAATTATGACTAAACTACAGAACAATCATCATTCAGGATTGCCCGAAATCTGGCCAAATGAAAGTCCTACAACTAAGGGTTTAAAGAAGCCGCTTCAGACTAGTAGGATGGGTGGAGATGTGGAATGAGATGGTCCCACATCTAGGAATCAAATAAAAATAGGGAGTGATACCTCAATTGTGAAGATCCCCCTGAGGAGCGAGGGGTCCCAGCCCTGCACAAGGCCCCCAAGCACAGAGTTCCAGTCCTGGGAAGAGAAGTTCCCATAACTTCTGCTGTAAAAAGCAGCAGGAATTGAAGCTGAGTGAGACAGAGGGCTTCTGGAGTCCTGGGCAGTTCCTCTTTAAGGGTCCCACACAGAGACTTACTCTGATTAACTTCCTCTGAGCTCCAGCACTGGGACAAAAGCTTGAGAGGCACCAGGAACATATGGAGAGGAACTAAGTTGTTTGACATAAGGGCAAGAGCTGGGGGAGGGGAAAGCTTTCTCTCAGACAAAAGTGCTGGCAGAGGCCACTGTTCCTTGGATGAGTCCTTCCCCCACAGAGATGGCAGGCCAGCACCATATCTGAGTCTCTATATCAGCCTGGCTATCACTGTTTGTCCCACCCTGGTGACTGCATGAGACTTCTCCCCACCAAATTTGTGGTTCCCTCCATGCTATTTCCAGTAGCTTTTCCATACAAATGGCCTGTCTTGGCTCATGCTTCAGGCTTTCCTAAAATCTCTCAGGTGCTTTCCTAAAGTCTGTTAAACAAGCAGCATCCAGCCTCTGTGTAACCCGTACCTTTTGCTAAGTAGCCTCAGGCCCAGCCCTAGAGGTGGCAGCCTTGGTTTGCAGCTTGGTTTTTCCTGGGCAGCTCCAAGCCCAGCAAAAGTAGAAGCCACCTGCAGATCGCTCTGTAGCTCATGTCAGGTGGTCCCAGGCAGGGCACAGGCAGTGACTGACTTTGTACCTACCAGAAGGCCCCAGAGCCAGTGCACCTGGTGGATAGTTTCAGACCATGCTGATTACAACCCTATCACCACCATGAGTCACACACTCAAGGGATGAACTCAGTGAGCACCAGAGCTCCACTGAAGCAAGTTCTGCTCCATAGGTTCTACTCCAGCACAGCAGCTCCTCAGCTGTAGTTGCAGCCAGTTGTCTCAGCCACTCGGCTTGGGGGTTAATCCCTCCCAGTGAGGCCAATAGCAATCAAGGTTCAACTACAATAGGACAGTGCACACAGCTCACACAGAGGTGTACCTGGAGCACTCCACTCGGATGACTGGGGAGGCTGCGCCACTGAGCCCTACAGGACATGTACTACACAAGGCTATTCTACCAAGTCTGGGAGACATAGCAGGTCTAACCTAATGCATAGAAACAAATATAGGGAAGCATTCAAAAGGTGGAGACAAAGAAACAGATCCCAAGTGAAAGAACAGGAGAAATGTCCAGAAAAAGAAATAAATAAAATGGAGGTAAGAAAACTACCAGATACAGAGTTCAAAACAATGGTGATAAGGATGCTCAAGGAACTTAGTGAGAACTTCAATAGCATTAAAAAAGACATAGAAACCATAGAAAAGAAACAGCCAGAATCAAAGGATCTATTAACTGAAATGAAAAACAATTTATAGGGAATCAACAGTAGAGTTAATGAAGCTGAGAATCAAATCAGCGATTTGGAATATAAGGAAGCAAAAAATACCCAATCAGAACAGCAAAAAGAAAAAATAATGCAAAAAAAAAAAAAAAAAGAAAAAAGGAAATAGTGTAAGGAACCTCTGGGACAATTTAAAGCATACCAACAGTCGCATCATGGAGGTACTAGAAGGAGAAGAGAGAAAGCAAGAAATTGAAAGCCTATTTGAAAAAATGACAGAAAACTTCCCTAACCTGGTGAAGGAAATAGACATACAAGTCCATGAAGCACAGAGTCCCAAACAAGATGAACCCAAAAGACCCACACCAAGACACATCATAATTAAAATGCAAAGCTTAAAGACAAAGAATCTTAAAAGCACTAAGAGAAAAGAAATTAGGTTACCTACAAGAGAGTTTCCATAGGACTGTCAGCTGATTTCTCAACAGAAATTTTGCAGGCCAGAAGGGGGTGGCAAGAAATATTCAAAGTGATGAAAAGCAAGGACCTACGACCAAGATTATTCTACCCAGCAAAGCTATCATTTAGAATGGAAGAACATATATAGAGCTTCCCAGACAAGAAATAGTTAAAGGAGTTCATTACCACCAAGCCAGTATTACACGAAATGTTAAAGGATCTTCTTTAAGGAGAAGATAAAAAATATGAATAAAAAATACTTACCTGGTAAGAGAGATATCATGATCATGAAGGTGGTTTTTACCAGCGCGAGGCTTATCCATTGCACTCCGGATGTGGTGACCCCTGCGATTTCCCCAAATATGGGACACTTGACTGCATAATTTGTAGTAGTGGGGGACTGTGTTCATGCTCTCTCTTGATAATAAATAAATAAATAATAAAATGTCAACAAACACATATCTATCAACAATTGAATCTAAAAACAAAATAAACAAACAAGTAGTACAGAAACAGAATCATAGAACATTTTGGCAGTTGCCAGATGGAGGGAGGTTGGGGGGATGAGTGAAAAAGGTGAAAGGATTAAGAAGTACAAATTGGTAGTTACAGAACAGTCATGGGGATGTGACATACAACACAGGAAATATAGTCAATAATATCCTAATAACTATGTGTGGTATCAGATGGGTATAAGATTTATTGGAATGATCACTTAGTTATATAACATCTAATCACCAGAGTATACACCTGAAACTAATATAATATTATATGTGAACAGTAATTGAAAGATATGATTAAAAATAAATAAGTAAAACTTCAAGCTTCACAATAAAAAATAAATACAAGAGAAAAATAAATAAATAAATCTTTTTCTCACTGTTATTCAGATTGGCTTGTTTATATTGGCCTACTTTCAAGTTTACTGATTGACTCTTTTCTATGTCCTGTTTCCCATTTTGCCCTTGAGCTTATCTAGTGAGTATATAACTTTTCAAATTTGTATTTTTAAGTTCTAATTTTTATAATTTCTTTACTTTTACGTGTTCTTTTTCTTTGTTGTGACTCTCTATTCAGTTCAAGAGTGTTTGTCCTTATTCCTTGGAGCATTCTCATCCTGTGTCTTAAAGTCTGTTACTTAATTCAAACATCTCACTGTTGGCCTCTTTTGATAGTCTTTTGCTCTGCAAGTTGAGATTTCCCTGGATCTTCATATGCCAAGTAATTTTGTTTTGAATTCTAGACATTTTGAATTTTATGAGACTGGGTCTTGTGTGAATGCTATGAAGGATATTGATGTTTATATTTTAGCAGGCAACTGACTATTGGGTTCAGGCCACAAGTTCTGACCAGCCTTCTGTGAATTGTGATTTCGACGTTAATTCCATCTTCAAAGGCTTTGCGGTGCTGTTTAGGTTTGTCACACATCTGCTCAGCTTGGAGGTGAGCTCAGGAGTTCATAAATGACTTTATGGAGTTGGTTTCCTGAGTTCCTCCTCCATAATCTCTCTGGGGCCCCTCTTTTCACTAAAAAACTGGAGTTTTTGTTACTTTGTTCTGCAGCATACTTCCAGCTACAATGTCCTCTTTCAGGGCCCAGTGGCAAAAGGATGGAGAGAAGGAGAATAAGAGCAAGAGCAATCCCAATCCCTTGGGATGCCTCCAACACAAGTTTCCCTCCCTTCAAGTTTTAGGTGCCTGCAAGCCTCAGACAGCACTGCAGTGGGAATGTTACGGGGCAGGAGCATGAGACAGTGAAGAAAATTTTGTAAGGAGAGAGAGGCATTTCCTCACTCTCTTCGAGTATTAGGAGCCCTTTCACATTCTTCAAATCAAAGCTACAGGGCTTCTCCTGGAGTTTCCTCTGTCTGTGCCGTTGCCTGCTTTCAGGTTTCAGACTACTTTACAATCAGCCCAGAGGGTGCTGGAGAGAAAATGGGAGACTCTTCCCTACTTCAATGCTACTCCAAGTTCTGATTTCCTTCCCCATCCCCAGTTCACCTTCTACTGTTTACTCTGTTCAGAGTACTCCATGCATCCTGTGCAGATTTCGTTGCTGCATTTAGTGGGAGAGACAGAGTGGAATATGTTTACTCCATGTTACCTAGTTCATTCCCGTTTATTGCCAAGTATAGATTATGCTACAGTCTATCCATTCTCTTGTTGATGGCCATTTTTGTTATTATGAATCAAGCTGCTATGAACATATGAACATTCAAGTACGAGTCTTTGAGTGGCCACATACTTTCTTTGTTGTGGATAAATATCTAGGAATGGAAAAAGCTAGGTTTTATGACAGATACATAGAGGTCTGTCTGGAAAAAGTCCAGCCATTGTTAATATAATGAGAATGGTTTGTTTGACATCAATGTAACCTGGCAGCCAAGGAGAGTGGACTGGAATGTGCATGTGTGAACAATGATGACTTCACTGTACTAGTCAGTGGGGGCAGTACATACAGCTGAGTGAGCATCTGTACTGTGTGGCCACTACATTTAAAATGACCAAGCAAGCAGAGCAATGAATCTGCATCAAATTTTGCGTTAAGCTTGAACATTCTTCTGCGGAAACTTTTTGGATGATTCAGAAGCCTTTCCAGGACAATAGAATGAGTGTAGCACAAATAAAAGCATGGCACAAATGCTTCAAAGATGGTTGAGAATCTGTTGAAAGTGATCCATATTCTGGGAGGCCTGCAACAAGCAGAACACCTGAGAATGTTGAACGCGTATGAGCTGCAATCAACAAAGATCGGCGACTGACAGTGTAAGAACCAGAAGTTGATCTGGGGATTCCAAAAACTACTGTGTCCAAGATTTTGACTCAAGATCTTGGCATGGAACATGTCATGGCAAAATTCTTTCCACAGCTTCTGCTACCAGAGCAGAACGAGGTCCCAAGATGGCTACTTTGAAGGGGACTGAGTTGTCATTGCCCTATGAACAATGTGTTTTATGTCTTGTATCTTCTTCAATAAATGTCTCTATTTACCATATTACATGGCTGGATACACACACATGTATACATATATACAATACACATACATGTATATATATATACACACACTGTCAAAATGTTTTCCAAAGCAGTTGTATCATTTTACATTCCTGCCAGTAGCCTAGGAGCTCCAGTAGTTCCACACGGTTGCCAACACTGGGCATAGTCTTTTTCATTTAGCCTTCCAAGTGGATGTGTAAGGGTAGTTCACTGCAGTTTTAATTTGCGTGTCCTTAATGACTAATGATGTTCAGTATCTTTTCATCTGCTTATCTGCCTATATAGCTATATTTTCTTTGGTGAAATATTAACATGAATTTTTGGGCCATTAAAAAAATGTATGGTTTTATTATTGAGTTGTAAGCATTCTTTATATATATTCTACATACAAGTCCTTTATAGGATATATGATTTGCAAATATTTTCTCTCAATCTATAGCATTTTATTCATCTCTGTTTGGCTTCCCCTCCAACTTCCTCTTGGATCCATTCTCTGCTCCTCCCACTGATACCACCACCACCCTGGTCAGCTCTCCTGGATCACTCTCCTGCTCTGTTCTCCACCGTATCTTCTTGCTTCCACACTTGCAGAAAGACTTGGTGTGTAGATGTAGATGGGAACAAAACTAACTCCATTTCTGGGTCCCAGATTTCATTCCATTCTTTAGGTTCCAGTCTCATTATCCTTAGCAAACATATCAAAGCTTCCTAGTTGATGATTACCCGTGTTCCTGAAAATGTAGCCAAAAATATGTGTTTATTGATAGCTGAATAGCAAGACAACCAAGATAAATATCCAACTGGTAATAGTATCGATTATAAACAATCATGTATCATAAGACTACCAGGAGGTATTTACTGGCCCCTGGCACTATTGCATTCTTTGTTCCTTTGTCTTGTCAATCATTAGCACTCAAGACATACTATTTAAAGAGTATTATAACAGGGGTCTGTTAGCAAAGAATAATCTGTGCAGACTTCTGGGTTGTCTTTTCTGCTCTGATCCAATCTTCCTGTAAGTAAATTACCCCACAACAAATTGTTATAATCTGTGGGGTTGTCTGCTCCATTTGTCAGTCTTAAAATCCCTTCTCATTACGGTACCCATCACACCTTTGCCCCACAATCGGACGCTTAGACTGGCCTACACTTCAGTCTACGAACAGCAGCCAGTGAGTCTTGTCTAAAATATGCACACTGCATCATTTCAGCTCCATGCATAACATCCTTCAAAGGTTCCCCATTCCCTTGGCATAAAACGCAAGCCTCAATCCCTGCCTGTCTTCCTGGTCCCATCTCTATCATTCTCCCCCGTGCCTACCATGCTGCTGCCACAATGATTTTTTTTCTCAAACATACCAGCTTCTCTTCCTAAGGCCTTTGAATAAACTATTCCCTCTGCCTGGAGTACTCCTTGCCCTGTTCTCTACATTGCTGACTCTTCTGTCATTTAGAAAATTAAAATGTCACCACTTCAGACAGGCATGACATCATGCTATTTTATTTCCTTGCAGAATAGTTATCACAAAACAACACTTTGCCTATTGTTTATTGCTTGCCTCCACTAGAATATGTTTCATGAAAGCAGGGACTTCGTCTTCATTTCTATATCCCTAGTGTGTAGAGCTGTTCCTGGCACACCATACAGGCTCAATAAATTCCCGTTGCATGTCTGTGCCCATAGTGCTACCTCTGTGCCTGGCACCTGGCCACGGAGTAAATGTTTGCTGTCTGAATGTGTCGAGTCATCCATTGCCATGGTAACACTAGTCAAAAAGCAACCCTGGGCTAGAAGAGGGACAGTAAAGACACACATACAGGAAAATGACAAGGGAAAGTCTGCAGTGAAGCCTAAAAGAG
Organism: Furipterus horrens; assembly: GCF_987537825.1. Classification (NCBI taxonomy): domain Eukaryota; kingdom Metazoa; phylum Chordata; class Mammalia; order Chiroptera; family Furipteridae; genus Furipterus; species Furipterus horrens. The sequence continues at coordinate 66,824,749 of NW_028327180.1, read as the reverse complement.
ATCGAATTCTTCCAGAAATATTTTGAGACCTTGTGACAGAGTTGCCATGTCCCTGGCTCTAGTGTGGGCTCCCACCCAAGAGCCAGCCTACCTTGGTTGCTGGGGCTGTTAGGCCTTCTGAGAACACACACAAGGCTATGCCCACTGGCAGGCCCAGCCCTACGGCCTCCACAAGGCCTGCTTGTCAGGAAATGAGACCCTTTGACCTTACCTGTTGCTCAATCTGCTCCTGAATGTCCTGGTGTCTGCAAGTTGATTTTCCCATCCCACAGTCCTCAGCACGGTGGGTACCTCCCTGGAACTGGTGACAGCTCGTTGCCTCCATGGCTCTCACCCTCTCTCAGGCCATGTGGCGCCAGGCCTGCCGGCTGAGCATGGCACCGAGGGTCCATGGACAGTTCTGACACACAGCACCAGCTCCTTCTCTTTGTGGACTCTCCTGCAGGCCTCACCTCTCCCTGGGAGACCTGTAGGCAAGCAGTCTGAGGAGTCTCGGCAAGGAGCTTACACTGCCCTGGCAAGTCAAGATGGTGCAGGCCACACCTGGGACAGGGTAAGGAGCTGCTTCCCTGAACCTAGAGAGAACAGCGGCCACCCACGTGGCCTTGGCCCAGGAGAGAAGTTCCCCTCAGGTCAAGACCCCTGGCAGGCTCCCAGGAGCCAGGGGAGGCTTCAGCCTTCATTGTAACTAAGGGTCAGGGTGTAAACAAACTCCCAGAAATCTCTTATCTGAGGTGGGGACTCCAGTTGGCAGGGCTGTGGTTGGGCAGGGCTTATTGGGGAAAGCCATGTTTTTTTGTGGCAGAAATTTCTGGGATGTGACTGCCCAGGAGGTGGCCCTGTAGTGGACTTCTTGGCTAGGAAGAAAGGGACCGAGGCAGCACATAGGGCGTCCTCGGACCCTACAACCAAGATTACTCTATCCAGCAAAGCTGTCATTTAGAATGGAAGGGCAGATAAAGTGCTTCCCAGACAAGGTAAAGCTAAAGGAGTTCATCATCACCAAGCCATTATTATATGAAATGTTAAAGGAACTTATTTAAGAAACAGAAAATTAAAACTATGAACACTAAAATTACAACAAACACAACTATCAACAACTCTTCACGCCCTTTTTTAAAATCCTCACTCAGGGACATGTTTATTGATTTGAGAGTGAGAGAAACATCAATGTGAGAGGGAAACATTGATCAGTTGCATCCTGTAGGTGCCCTGACTGGGGATCTAGACAGCAACCTTTTGTTATATGGGACGATGCTTCCACCAACTGAGCTGCTCGGCCAGGGCTGACTCTCCCTCTTTTTAGAATGTCTAGGGCACTGCTCCTTCACAGGCTACCCCTTGCCTTCAATCCCAGGCCAAATCCTCTGTGAGGCCCCAGGGGCTTGCTCTGTGGGAACCCAGGAGGCACCTGAGCCCACCTGAGGAAACATGTACTCAGCCTAGGATGCAGGTCTTCCTGGCCTTGGCGGAGGGGAGAGGACAGGGCCCTCATTTGACCTCCCTCAGTAGTCACTTTAGAAAACCCATCTCTGTCTGCTTTTGCTTGGGTTCCCTACTCTGGCACCTGTTCAAAAACTACTGACCAGGAAACAGGTGTTCTGTTTACCAGGTGGCACCTGCCTATCTGCCTTAACCAAAGTCCAGTCTCAATTCCTGTCCCTGCCCTGAGAGCCAGCGTTGTCCCTGCACCCTACTCCCTCCGGAGGGGCGGGGGTGTCTCTGTTAGCCAGCAGGCGGCGCTGCTGCAACAAGGTCTGAGCATCCTGGAGTCTGAAGCTGCCAAACTACTATTCCCCTGGGATGGCCCCTGGTCCTGTTGGGCAGCAGAGGCATGATGAACTGATAAGAGAGGCAACAGGAGCTTCTTTATCCAGACTCCCCTGCTGTTGTGCCCACACCTAGTGTCCAAAGGGCACAGCAGAGTGGTCTGGGTGTATTGTTTCATGTTCTACTGCAGTTGTCAGTGACCTGGGCATTCCTGAAGTAGACTGTGACCTTTATATCTCCTGCCCTATTCTCTTTAACTCCATGCCCTTGATTGCCCAGATTCACAAGCTAGGATGGAAGCCAAGGCTCCAAGTCTTGCCTTGGCCCTGGCTCCAGGCACACAGGCCCCTATGGCAGAGAGGGGGTCTGTCTTCCTCCACTACTCCCAGCATGGAGAACCCAGAGAAGGCCTCGGAAGAGTCCTGCTCCAACCCACCGCACATCCTGGCCATCCCCAATTTCTGTTCTCCGATCCTGTTGTCAAGGAGGCCTACCTCTCCCATCTGCTAGGGCCACAGCCCTAATCTACCTGGACCACTTGAGCTGCCTCCTGCCCATCACTCTGCTTCCAGGATGCAGCAGGGTCCCAGACTAGGGTAAGGCAAGTAGGTGCCTAGGGTGCAAGATTGAAGGAGGTGCTCACTCTCAGGGTCCTGCAAGTCCAGAACTGGCCCCCAAAACATCTCCTCGGGTTTTGTGGCCTATGAGACTGTTCCCCATACCCTCGTTCTTCTCTGCTATGTCACATACCTCCTCCTCCTTCTCCTCCTGGCAGCCACAGACAGTTCTAAAGCACAGGTCAGACTCCCAGTTACCCTCACAGGGGAACCCTAGGATTCACTTCAACAAACATCCGAGGACAGACCCTTGTTCTCCAGAAAGGGAAGAACCATGGGTCCTGCCAGGATCAAGCCCAGACCCCTGAATTCAGCATTCAAATTTCTTCACAGCGTGTCCCCGTCCAGCCCTAGCTCCCAGGACAGCCATATACAAGCAGGATCTGTCCTGCACTTTTGCCTCCAGGCTTTTCCTTGGGCTGTTCCCACATCCTGGAACGCCCTCTCCTCCTGCTAGCCTATTAAACTTTGACTCTTTCCTGACCCGGCTGAATGCTAGTCCTTAGAGTAGCCATCTGTGAACATTGGCTGAGATAAACTGCTCCTGTCCCCACACCTGAGTAGCTCTGTCCCTTTGCCTCATACTCCAAGTACGACACACAGCTGCCATTCTGCAATCAGAGCGCACTACGTGCCTACTGTTTTCAAGGCGTGTGCTAGGTGCCAGGGAGGTGGCTCTATAAATGGAACATTCAGAAAGCTCATTCCTACATTAGCAGTGGGAACGTCGGCTGCTCATGGCTGGTATGGGCACAGGGCTGAGCAACATTCTGTGACCGTCAGATGGCCCCAAGTCTTCAGCCTTCTGAAGTGACTGCTCTACTATGAGCAAATACACACGAGGCTGTGGGAAGCCCTCGCCAACATTCACGAAGGTTCTTGAAGAAGGAAGATTGGCTTTTGATTCCTCGGGGTGACCAGTCACCAGAGGCCCCCTGGCTCAGAGATCCTCCCAACACACCCTGGTCCATTTTGCCAGCCAATATGGACCCAGTCCTCTGAAATACTCCCAGAGTAGCATTTCACATTGGCTATCTGACACAGTGACACACTCACTGTGGCTTGTCACCTGCCAACCTGGAAGGCAGTCATGCTTTTCCCCAGACCACCCAGGCTGGTGGGTCTCTGTTGATACTTCACCCCTCCTATCAGCCAGTCTGTCAACAAATATTTTCCTGAAGACTTATGCATGCAGAGAAAGGCCTGAAATCTCTCACACCTGGCTGAGGTCCTAGTTAAATTTAGCCCCTTTGTGGACCTCACCTTTCAGGAGAGATGATGGCACCAACCTGATATTAACACACACACCCTTCCCCTTGTCGTGTAGCCAATTGCCCCTTGTCACTTCACTCTCAGTATCTTTACAGGATTTAGAAGGGCCACACATGTGAACAGGTCAATAAGAAAAGGAGCCAAGGTCCCCTGGGAGGGACTGAACCAGACAGAAATGATCACAGTGCTGCTCAGGGAAGCCATAACCCTCCCCCTCTCTCCCTTTGAGGCATCCATGTGTTTCTGTGGAAACTGTCTTGTTGCCAAGACTGCCTCAGGGGAAATGTACACACTGCCGAAGCAATCAGAATCTGTCATCCATCCATCCATCAGTCCACCCACCCATCCACCCATCCATCCCTGTCCATGCCATACTGGTTCACAGGGCACCTGCTGTGCTCAGTCAGAGCACAGTACTCAGGACAGAGTACCCACTGGACCATCCTATTCTTCTCCGGCCTCTTGCCCTACTTTCCTTCCATGAATATACCTATAACTCAGCTCTTGCTGAGTCCAAGCTACAAAGGCATATTCCTGTTGATGTTTTCTAGCTTAAGCTACATCTACTGTTTCTGAAATAGGACTTCAAATGGAGCCCAACATACTCTGAAGACCAGGTGCTTTCCCAAGTCAAGTTTATGGGCTTGGATCCTGATTAGTCTCCCTGCCTCAAAGATGTTACTCGGACTAGGCAGACGACCAGCATCAGTGGGTCCAGCCTTGGGCCACAGGAGGAGGAGGGGACAATAATCAATTTAGTCTGGAGCCTCTACTAAACTTCTGTTATGGTCACTAGGCCACTCAAAGACACCCCTTCGTTGTCCCGAGCCCGATTCCAGGGCAGCCCCTGGCATCGGGATTCCCAGGCTGAGTCACCAGGGTCAGCAGGTGCTGTGCTCACAGCACAAGCTCCATTCTTGCAGCATTTGGAGTTTCCCTGGACAGCCACCTGATCCTGAGCCTGAGCCAGAGGAAGTCAATGCTTGCCTGGAGAAGGAATGCTTGAGGGTCTGTCTACTTGTCCCTCCACTGGCTAGCTGGCTGCTTCCAGAGTGGCAACCAACGCTCCCAGCTCTTCTAGACAGGGGAAGTTCTACTTGTCTTTCTGAGAGCCACCATCTCAGGGCTATCAAGGAGATACCTTCCCCAACCCCCACCCCCATCACAGGCTTGGGGTCTTGAACTCAAGAATTTAGGAGACATGGGCTTGCAGGTGACACTGCCCACCTTGACCCCAGCTATTGCTTTGTTTTGAAAAGGTCAAGGAGGGTCCTGGACCCTGCCTCACCATCCCAAATTCCCAGACTTGCTGGCTCAAACCCAGGTTCAGCCCACAAACATCTCTGGCCTGAGCTGCAAGCCCTGGGGAGGGAAGGAAGTGGCCAGCCCCCACAGGCAGCATTCCTGAGCGATGACTGCAGTCTGCTCACTGCCCAACCCACTCCATCTGGAGGGCAGCTCCCAGGGAGCCACAGAGGCCTCCTTCCACTGAGGGTGTCCATGGGACCTGACTGGGCTATAGGGCCAGGACAGCTGGGCCCAGGGGTCACCTGGGAGCAGGTCAGAAGTCTGCGAGGCCCACTCTAGATGCCTCTACCTCACCTGATTTCTTTACTCATTCAGTAAGTCCTCGCTGAGACCCTCCTGGTGATTAGCTGGGTTCTAGGCCTTGGGGACCTAGCAGGCTGGACTAGGCAGGCAGCACCCTGCCCTAAGGGGCTCCAAGTCGTGTAGGAGAAATCCCCCAACAAATGAAGTACACAAATGGGATCATTTCAGCAGTGATAAGAGCCATGAAGACAATAAAACTGGATGTGACAGTGAGTAATAAAACTGGGGACTTAAGCAGTTTGAGGGGGCCGCTCAAATCCGCAGACTCCACCTGCTTGTGCAGTCCCCTCCGCCCCTGCGGATACAGCCCCCTTTCCACTCCCCCCACGCCCCCTTCTGTGGGGACAGCTGCCCTTGAGTGGGGCTTTTCCAGGGCCGGTTTTCCCCAGCTCCTACTGGAACTTCCAGAGGGCCACTGGCCCAAGACACTGGACGCCTGCCCGTCCCCTGCCCCCGGCCGCCGCGCGAACCTCAGCACTCCCGGCGTGGTTCCCGGAAACTCCTCGATTTCTCTGTTGCCCCGGCGTTTGCAAGAAACAGAAACCCAGGCTCCACCCCTCCGCGCGCGGCCGGAGCAAAACTGGGTGGCCGACCTGGCTCTGCCCCGCTGCTCCCCCGCCCGCAGGGCCGAGCAGGGCTGGGAGCCAGCCTGAGTGTCCCAGCTGGGCTTGGCGCCGACCCCCCGCCGGCAGAGCTGCGAGTCTAACCCGAGTCGCCCTGGCTGCGACGGTTGACAGAGTGCCCCATAAGGGGCACAGTACGCGGCCTTCCCCGGCAGCAACAGAGTTGGGCGCCATTTCTGTGCCCCTACTGTGTGTCGCGGCCCCGGAAGGCAAAGGGAAGGCAGGGGCATTTACAAAGGGCTCTGCACCCAAAGTGTTGTTGGCTTCATCTTGCCCGGGGGGGTAGGGGTGGAGGGATAATGCACAGAGAAGTTGAGTAATTTGCCCGAGCTCGCGCAGCCTGTAGCTGCGGAGCTGGCTGCAAACCCAGGCCCGCAGCGGGAGGCTGGGCGGGCAAGGAGGAGGAAGTGGCTTTGGGCACCCGGCAGGTGAGCCGCCTGGCATGGGCAGGGCAGCCAGCGGAGGGGGGCGGGGGGCGGTCACAGGCAGCCACCAGATCGGCATGGCTGGCAGGCTTTCCTTTTCTCCCGCCTTCCCTCCCTTTCCAGGAAGCCAGCCAGCCCGGAGCCGGACGCTCACCCTAACTCACCCCCAGTCCGGGCTGAGCAGGAATGTGGAAGTTGGCCCGAAGAGCCTGGGCCCCCTCCCCTCCAAATACACACACACCCAGCTCAGGCCCGGGCAGCGGGAGCGTGGGTCACGGGGTGGGGTGCAGAAGCACGGGGTTCCAGACGTGGACTAGGATTCCCCAGGGCGAAGTAGGGGTACAGCTACCCCCATAAAGGCCAAGAAGCCTTCCAGGGGCGCTCTGGAACGAATGACAGTGGGCGCAGGCCATGTTGCAGGACCCATTCGTGGGGGTGGGGGGGTGCTACTCCCATTCAGGTCCATTCCCGGTCGCGGCCGCCGCTGTGGCCGGGAGTCCGCCTCCCTACCCCGCCTCAGCGGGGCCCCCACTGGGTGGATGGGGAGCTGAGGCCTCTTTCCTCCCAACGCAGTGTTTATGAGAAATGAAACTGCACAGGGCATTAGCGGCAGCCCACACTGACACCCTATTCCCCTTCGGGGTTCCGGAACAGCCCCGGGCTCTGGAGCGAGATCTCGCCAGCTCTAAATGGCAGGGCCCCCTAGTGCTTTCCCAGCCGCCTGCAGCCTCCCACTCTGTATTTAGGATTTTTGTAGCTGCACGACGTGCATTCTGCTGTGTCATACAACATTTTTGCCAGAGCTGTGTGTGTGTGGGGGGGGGGGGCGGATAGACTCGTGCCCCAGCATATCCCCAGGGCAAAACCTGGAGTTGACCCAGAACAGGAGTGTGACTTGTATTTGTTGAATGAATTTAGAAACTTCGTCCTTTCTCTTGAACTAGGCTCCTCTCAGGTAGAGTGAAGCTGCCTAGATTCTATCGTAAAGCCTTTGGATGCTTTTAGATGATTTTATGCCTGACTTGTACTCTGCCTGCTTCCTAGGTTTGCTGTGAAAAGAGATGATTGCCCTGGCTGGTGTGGCTCCATTGGCTGGGCGTCGTCCGGGGGGCCAGGGGTCGCTGGTTCCATTCCCAGTCTGGGCACATGCCTGGGTTGTTTCGATCCAAGTCGGGGGGCTCGGGGTGCGTATGAGGGCCAATCGATCCATGTTTCTCTCTCATATCGATGTTTCTCCTCCTCTTTCTCTCTCCCTTTCCCTCTCTCCAAAAATAAATAAATGAAATTTTGCAAAAAAAAAAAAAAAAAGAAAAAAGAAAGAAAGATAATGGAGATGGTGGCTGGGAGGAACTTTGAGCATCTAAGAGATCCCTCCCTCTGGACCTGGAAGGCTGAACACCTGCTGGGGGTTCATCTTCTCCAGGGAGCAGGCCCCGTAGGGGCCCACGTGCTGCCCTACTTGCAAAATTCTTGTTAAAGCCTCATCGGCCCTGCATCTCAGGACTAACTGGACCCACCTAGCAGGGAACAGAGTGTTCTGAGAGGCTGAGGGAGGGGACAGCATTTGGTGCATCAGGGAAGAGGTTCCCACAGGGCTCATCTTGCCTCCAGCATCGTGACTGCCACCCAGTCAGCCCCCACCCCCAACCCCCAGCCAGCTGAGAAAAGCCTAGGGCCCAATACAGAGTAACCACACATGCATTTCCCATCAGGGAAAGACGGTGTAGACGGGAGGCATTCTGTGAAGCCCTGCTCCAGAGCTGATCCCCAGCTAACTCCAGCTGCAGGTGTGAAGAATTCAGGTCTCATGCAGAAAAATGCAGAGTTCCCCAGGAGGTCACCACCCAGAATGTGATAAGTGGAGAAAAGGCAACGTGAAAGTTAAGGGGGAGGGGAATGACTTGTAGCTGGCTGCTTTGGGGGTGCTTCAGAGTCCAAGCATTTGCTCTGGGCCCTAAAAGAGACCGAAATTGAAGTGTGGGGAGGGGTAGGGAGAAGGGGAGAACTGAAATTGGGGGTGGTGTGGTGAATGTTGCTAAGTCAGGGTTGAGGAGCAAATGGAAGGAGCAAAGACATGGGGGCTGGGGCAACATTTGCTCACAGAATGGAAATGCAGTGAAAGACTCATGCATTTCTGTTAATACTACAATGTCATTTGACTAATATTTTATAGTGTAGAAAGAAGTTTGACCATCTATAGAATTTCATTTCACAACAATTAGGAGTTGGACTAGAGTATCTCTGTTTTACAAATGAGAACACTGAGGCTCAGGGAGGGGCAGTAACTTGCCCAAGGCAAATAGCAAGGGCACAGGAACCCAGGCTTTTGGACTCAAATTCTGTGTTCTCTTCCACAGCCCTCTAGTTACTGGCAAGGGTAGGGGAGCTATGGGAGAGAAGGTTGGCATGAGACCCTCAGGACCAGAGCAAGCAGTGATTTGAATGTGGGGCCGAGGAGTCTGGGAGAACTCAGAAGGCTCTGGGGTGAACCTGGATGTTAGGAAGATAGCCAGAGTTAGGGAGCTGACTGTAGTACAAAGGCACCTGGAGTGCAGGCCCAGGGAGGCTGTGGCAACATGGTCTGGTCCTGGAATGTGGAAACATGACTTGGTGTAAGGGAAGAAAGCCCCAGAGGACCAGGTGAGGCAAAGAGGGGTGGCAAATGGGAAAGACTTCACGAGAGCGGGAGCTGAAATAGGACGCACTCGGGGCGGCATGGGAGGGGATGTTATGGGAGAAACCCTGGTTCTTCTTGCCGATACAGTAGAGAATTACAGATCAGGGAGCCTTTAGCATGCACGCAAGATTTATTAGTGAATGGGAGAGCAAAAACAAGGGTGACCAAAGGCCTGTGCGGCCAGAAGTCCTGCAGCCAGAAGGCCATGAGAGCCAAGAGAGGGAGTCCTTTGTTCTGAAGACCTACATAGTTGGCGGGATGGGGGTGAGAGAGTTGCATTTTGACTGATAGGTAAAGGTGGTGTCAGTTTTCCAGGACTGGGGTCTGAGTACCCAAAGGTGTTAATGGGCTTCTTCCTCTAGGCGCTATGGGCCCTTTCCCACAGTTTCAAAGGCTTTCCTTCCCAGACAGTGGAAAGGACACATAGAATTCCAAGGACTTTCCTCCTCCCATGCTAACATAGTGACGTTGGAACACCTGGCAATATTATCAGACCAGGCCCAGAACTGCTGAGTTAGAGGGTGAGACAAGTCTCCCTCTGCTACTCATTTGACTGTAACAGGGAGGCCAGAACTTCTTGTATGTGTGTGACTCTGTGGCTAGGGCTGTAGGGAAGTGTCCAGAAGTTCACCAGAGCTTGAGTTGGGACATCACGTGCCCAGAGGGGACCCCTGGAATCACAGAGGATGAGCATCATATGTCAGAGAGGAGAAAGGACCAGCCCTGAGTTACTAAGAGAAACCTAGGGATGACTCTGTGTTTCTGCTTAGCATTACAGGGAATATGTGTTACAGCTTAGAACAAGATTCATCAAGAACAGTTATAATAAAACGAGGTACTTCAGCAGGGTGTAGTTTTATTTCATGGATTTGAAGTATAGCACCCTAATCCTGATAAGCAGATTCTCTTATAGGCTTCAGGATACAAGAGAATACCTAAAGTTAAAAGTTAAAAATTAAAAAAAAACCACACCAAAAACCAAAGAACCCTTCAGAGATGTAAATGACAATTTCGTTGGTAAATCCTAACATTGGGGGATTTCTCCTAAGCAAAAAATTATTGATGTGTGCAAAGATTTAGCTCCACAGTGTTGTTTGCATTATGAAAAAATGGAAATAACCTAAATGTCCTACAATAGGGGATTAATTGGGTAAATTTTTATTTATCCTTATGATAGAATAATATGTACCCATTGCAAATGATATTGCAGAAATACATTTCATGACATGGAAAGATGCTCATTTTATATATATATATATATATATATATAGTTACAGGTGATTATCTGTAATTATGTTTTAAAGCACTTTTACAGCCTCCTGTTGCCTTCACAGGGTCATTTTGTCAGACCACATGAGATGCAAACTTCCTCTCCCTAATCTCATTCTGAATTTTTCAGTGGCTTTGCCAGGTTCTTAGGGAGAGGACAAGCATCCATTTGCTGCACAGAGAACAGACTTCCCAACTCAGGAGCCAGTTGTTTCTGCTCTTCTTGCTCAGAAGGTCTTGGTCTCTGCAGTGGGTTCCCATTCTCATCTGTCACTAAAAGCACCCCAACCCTTCCTGGCTCTCAGCACCTTCCATTTTGCTTCCCACCCAGCCAGGTTCATTCCTCACAGTTCCTCCTGCCCCTTTGCCTCTCCCAGCTCCTGTGCCCACCACCAGAATTGGCTTAACACCTCCATTTCCTCTGTGGGAGGGAGGCAGTGGAGTGACTGACGGATGGAATGCTGCATTGATGGGTCTATTTATAGCCTGTATCATTGCAACTGGGCGCTGCTGTGAGGGAGAGCTGGGGTGAAGGGCCTGCCACACCATTCCCACCAGAAAGAGCACTAAATTCTGAGTCAGCATCTTTAGGGAAGTGAAGGAAGGAGCATGCTGGGGCAGAGTTCCGGGTGGAAAAGGAGCACTCAGTCCAGCCCCTAGTACGGAGGTAAGGCAAGGTCTAGTTGTGAGCTCAAAAGTTAACTAGATGCCCTGCCCAAGGGTCCTGGGACCTGGGCTCCGGGCTCCCCAGCCCTTTGGCTAGACCCATGGCCTCCGCCAGCCCTAAGAAATTCCCCCACCCTGTGCAGAACCTCTCTGGGCCAAGCCCTGAGGACCCAGTGACACCACCAACGCTTCCATGAGGAGCTGCCAGGCAAGGGCCACGTGAGGCTGTGCAGGTGGCCTAAGGCAGGAGTTCTAGGAGAAAACCAAGGTTACCCCACCCCCACCCAACTCGGTAGTCCCTTCTTTTTTCTTTCCCTAAAGGCAGCTGTGGGGCAGTCCCAAGGAAATAGTAGCCCGAGAAAGGGGAGAGGTGGCTCCCTGGTCACTATTAGACTCTGGCCAGGAATTTCGCAAACCACACAGCATCTGCTGTCCAAGTGGGGAAGGGTGCTTAACAGATAGTATCTCTCTGCCACTGTATGGGATTATTTTGTAGTTGAAAGCGAGGTCCCGAGTTCCTTGGCGAGCTGCGCCAGCAGGGGCCAGTCCAAATTTTCTCTCGCCAGGTATCTACCCGGGCAGAGCAGGCTTCCCTTTGTTTCCCCAGGGCAGGTGAGTGACCTGGAGGTGGGCCATCCTCAGGAAGGGGGCAATATGAGGGCTGAAACCCTCCCTTCTTGACATCCCACTTGCGGGCTTGAGGAACCAGGCTGGTTTTCAGGTATTCGACCCCGGTATCCACTCTGAAGAAGACGGCAAGTACCCGGCTGACCCCTCACCCGCGCTCCGGAGACCGACGTCTTCACCTCCCGGAGAGGAGGGAGAGGAGATAGCCTCGGGAGCTAGCAGGCTGGGAGAATGCGGACTGGGGAGTAATTGTGGGGAGGAGCGTTCGGCTTTCCAGGACAGCCTTTCTCGGGGACGAGCTGGGGTGGGGGTGGAGTGGGAGCGAGTATGAGCGGGCCGGGCGGTGGCGGGGCGGGGGAGGGGCAGCCGCCCTGTACTTCCCCTTCGTCGCTAGCTCTACAACAGCCTGATTTCCCCGAAATGATGGGGCGGCGCTGGCCAATAGGCGCCCTCGCAGCCCTCTAGGAGGCGGGGCTGGGCCTGGGCTGGGGAATCCCGCTAAGTGTTTAGATCGCTGTCCGGCGCTGCTGTCCCGCAGAACGCGCCACTCCTTCCTTGAGGCTGGTCGTGCGCCCGAGTCGGCAGAGCAGAGGCCAGCGGGAGCCGTGCCCAGCCAAGGCCAGCCGTGCTCAGTGGCCCCGCGACCCGGGCATCCTCTGCCTTATACCGGTTCCCACCCGGAATCGCGCTCGCCGCGTCTGGACCCTCGGGCACAGCCACCAAATCGCGCCCGCTGCCGAGGTAAGCCCGTTTTCGCCGCTGAGGGGACCGGTGGCATCGAACAAAGGCGCGCGGGGCACCAGGAAGTGGGGGCTGAAAACCCCAGGCGGGAGAGTCGCGGACGCGCGGCGTTGCCTGGTCCCCGCGCGGGCTCGGGAGGGCGCTGGAGGAGCGGCGGGCTGCAGCGCGGGGAGGGCGGGCCGCGGCGTGGACCGCCCACCCGCCGCGGTTGCAGGCGCCCGGAGGCTTTCGCAGATCTGTGTGCGCGGAGCCACCGGGGGCCTCTAGCTGGCCGGGTATGTTTGTTGCGCGCATCCACAAGCCGTGCTGGGAACGCCAGTGTACGTCCGTGCGTGGGTGCCCTGTGCCCCGTGCCCAGGTTTCAGGCTGTTTATGAAGGTGGCGGGCGTTGGGACTTGCTACCCTAGGTGGCTGGAGGAGCGGGAGGAGGCGCCACAGGTGTTTTTTGGGTCATTTCGCTAGAACGGGAGCCAGACCGGAAGGGGTTAGCCTTTCGGCCTCTGCACTGTGGCTGTCAGGGAGGCGGAGAATAGATGGACAGGGGTTGAGAAGAGGATGTCTCCGGAGCAGGGTGTCTGCTTGCCCATTAGAGAAAGTGCACAGCTAGGGGCAACATCTCAAGTAGGGAAATTTCTTGGAGTCAAGCAAAAGAAGCCCCTTCCTTCCCAAAGGATCTAAATTGGGGGAGAAAAGTTCTGATATCAAGATACCTGTGTATTTTGTCTCTTTTCCATCCACATAAGTCCTGCAACTATCACGTGCATGCCTATTTCCTTCCAGGACTGTCCGGGAAGGGGTAGAAGTGGTTATGCCTAAGATGCTGAAAAGATTTGGAGGGCAGTTTTGTTTCAGTAAAAGCCTACTCCGCTGTAATTATAGTACCTGCTACCTGGCTGAGGGCAGGGGAGGGTGACTGAATGACCTAGGGTGGGGTAGGGTATTGCCCAGGGGCTGCCCAAGCAGACTCCCAACAGGAGCCTTCTGTCTTCTCTTTACAGCCAACATGCCCATCACTCGGATGCGCATGAGACCCTGGCTAGAGATGCAGATTAATTCCAACCAAATCCCAGGGCTGATCTGGATTAATAAAGTGAGTGTAACTCTTCGGGTTTTTCTGCCCCATTTTAATCCATGTTCTTTGGGGGACAAAAGCTTCAGATGCAGCTGAAAAGGGGAAGTGGTGGGGAGGAGGCAGATGTGTTTTCAGTGGGTCCTGCATGCAGGGAGTGTGCCAGGACCAGCCCTGAGCCCACTGGCCTGACTTCTGCCTTCCTCTCTTCTGGAGGTAAGGACAGGGTGCCCACCAGAGGCCACTGACAGTTTCCAGCAGCTAGACTCTCCCAGCATCTGAAGAGCTGCAGTTCTGGTCTCTCCTGAAGGAGAGTCCTACAAAGACACACAGCATCCTGCAGGGCTCCAGTCAGACAGATGGCACTGCTGGCAGGAAGGTGACTGGCTCACCAGGTGAGCCGAGAATTAACCTTGCACCAGTTGCCCAGGCCTGAAAAGCCTCTTGCTGGTGCATAATGGGCAATACAGACCCTGCAGACTTAGCAGTAACAGTATTCATAATAATAGCAACTGCTTACTGTTCACTCACTACAAGTGAGTGTGGCACCATGCTAGTATGTTACTTACATTGTGTCATTTGATCCTCAAAATAGTCCTATGAGGTAGATCCTATTAATATTAATATTCCATTTTCAGGTAAGGAAACTGAGGCACTGAGAGACAGATAATGGCTTTGATGCCAGGACTTCAACCTGAGCAGTCTGACTCTGAAATCCATACTGTTAACCACCAGTAACAAGAACAGTGAAACCTTAGTCTATATATATATGTCACTGTATTTTCTTGTTTCATAGAAGACAGTGAGGGACAAAGAGGTACAGTGACTATGCCAGGGTCACACAGGTAGTCAGCATCCAAGTCTGGCCCAGAGCTTCCTCAGGTGTATGACCAGAACCCCCAGTGTAGAAACCAGTAGCCCCAGGTGTCCTGGGCAGCCCCATCTGATGGACCAGAGTCCTCATTTCCAGTGAGCACATCTGGAATAGGCAAAGGGAGGTCTTTGCTGAGCTGATGGTGCCATGGCTCATCAAAACCCATAGGCCCTTCTGAGAGAGCCAGAGTCTTGCCGTAGCCTGTTCAAGCCAATCTCAGGATGGGTTAACCCAAGGCAGCTGTCAGGGTGAAAAGGGAAGTCAGCCTTTTCCCAGACCCGGGGGGCAGGGCAGTTTCAGGCTGAGAGCCTGCGGTCTCAGAGCTGACACGACCTTGTGCACGTGTGTGCTGTTCAGGAGGAGATGACCTTCCAGATCCCATGGAAGCACGCTGCCAAGCATGGCTGGGACATCAACAAGGACGCCTGTCTGTTCAGGAGCTGGGCCATTCACACAGGTGTGTGACTTGTCTGAGAGGAGCCAGGGAGAGGGCAGGGGAGGCACTTCTGTTAACACAGCAGCTTTTCCCTGGGCTCTCTAGCCCCCATGATGGCATGTAGAATTTGGGGCTGGGCAGAGGCAGATGGCAGACCCATCTGTATTTCTGGGGAGAGGGGCCATGGTTTCAGGGAGTTTATGGCTGGATTGAAGTTCTCCTTGCAAAAGCAACTATGAGCCAGGATATTAAAAGAGACTCAGGCCTAACTTTTCTTGATGTTGATCAAGGTCTGTGGCTCAAGGCCCATCTGGTTGGTGACCTCCTTTCATCCTTGAGGGATGGGGCTGTTGGCCCATCTCAGACCAGTCAGTGCACCTGCTCTTTGATATTTACTCTGTGCCCACTCCCATGTTTGGCCCAGCCCCTACCCTCTGCTGCTGATAGCTCAAGCAGGGAGTCTGGGCATGGTCCAGGACAAAGGTATTTTTGGGTATATAGGCCCTCTAGAGCTTGTGGCTGGGCCCTTCAGCAAGGCCTGCTGGGTGTATGTGTATACAGCCTGGGCGTTTGGGAAGCCCCAGGGTCCAGGGCCTGCAGAGTGTCACGCAGGGATACCTTCTCGTTGACCAGGGAGGATCTCTGGCAGCATGGGAGCTTAGGAAACTCTTGACTTCCTCCTCCCAGGCCAGTGGGCAGCTGAGGATCCCCACCTGTGGCCCTGACGATCCTCTTCACTCTCCTGCCCAATAGGCCGATACAAAGCAGGGGAAAAGGAACCAGATCCCAAGACATGGAAGGCCAACTTCCGCTGTGCCATGAACTCCCTGCCAGACATCGAGGAGGTGAAGGACCAGAGCAGGAACAAAGGCAGCTCAGCTGTGCGGGTGTACCGGATGCTCCCACCCCTCACCAAGAACCAGAGGAAAGGTATTCAAGGACTCTGGGTGCTCAGGATGCCCTCAGGCAGGGAGGAAGGGAAGGAGGAAGGGAGGCAGGCAGGCAGCTGGGGCTGCTGTGCCTGTACCAAAGGTGACGGCCTGTCTCCCCCACAGAGAGAAAGTCTAAGTCCAGCCGAGATACTAAGAGCAAGGCCAAGAGGAAGGTGAGTGTGGTCCTAACCAACAGGACTTTGGCCACATGCAAGTCGGGCTGGGCAGTGGAAGAAGTGCCACTACAGCCTGGCCTCAGCTTTTCTTTCTCTGCAGTCGTACGGGGACTCCAGCCCTGACACCTTCTCTGATGGCCTCAGCAGTTCCACCCTGCCTGATGACCACAGCAGCTACACAGCTCAGAGCTACATGGGGCAGGACCTGGACGTAGAGCAGGCCCTTACTCCAGGTGAGATGGGCCAGGCCTGGCAGGGACTATGCACGTTGGGGGAGGGGTGGCTCTTTCCCTGGGCTCTAGGAGGCATTGTGCTTTTGGGGGGTGGCCTGTTGGAGCAGGCTTCAGGGTAGGGGATGCTGGGTGTCTTGCGCACTAAGAAAGCACACAGCTCTGACCTGTGGTTTCTGCTGTCCTGAAGCACTGTCACCGTGTGCTGTCAGTAGCACTCTTCCTGACTGGCACATGCCAGTGGACATCGTGCCGGATAGCACCAGTGACCTGTACAACTTCCAGGTGTCACCCATGCCTTCCACCTCTGAAGGTTTGTTCTTCTGGGGTCTAGCTTGCCTTCCTGGACTGTTTGGGTCTTGAGAGGGGTTTCCTGGGGGAGAAGAGATGCTCAGACTCCATCTGGTACAGAGTTGACTGTGGTGGGCCAGAGAGAAGAGGAAGGGGACCGGGGGCTGCATTTTAGTCTAAGGTTGCTGGTTCTCCTGGCTCCTAGCAACCCAGTGTGAGGAAGGAAGCGAGGGCGCAGGGGGGTGGGGGTCGGGGGAGTGGCTGAGTCACTGGGACAGTGTCCTGTTATAGAATCTCCATGGCAGGCAGGCAGATGTCTACTGGGAGGCCTGTGTGTGTGTGTGTGTGTGTGTGTGTGTGTACACACATGTATGTAGGAGCAGGGAGCCCCGATGGGGCTGGAAGTGCAAGGCAAGCCTTGCTAACTGCCAGCCAACCTCTCTGCTATTCCCTATCCACAGCCACAACAGACGAGGACGAGGAAGGG
Organism: Furipterus horrens; assembly: GCF_987537825.1. Classification (NCBI taxonomy): domain Eukaryota; kingdom Metazoa; phylum Chordata; class Mammalia; order Chiroptera; family Furipteridae; genus Furipterus; species Furipterus horrens. The sequence goes on along the minus strand of NW_028327180.1, from coordinate 66,807,956 downwards.
AGATTACCTGAAGACATCATGAAGGTAAAGCCCCTTCCTCCCTGGGCACTCTTTGGAAGTAGCTGCTGCTCAGTGAGGAGAGAGACCCACTACCAGCTTGCACATGGGAGTAGGCAGCTACTGCTGTGAGCTGGCTGCTTGCATAGCGGCACCTCCATGTGGCGGGGACCATGCCCTCCATGGCGGGTGGGATAGTGCTTGTGGCAGTGAGGACAGGAGGGAGGCCTGGTCTCTGACAGAGTAGCCTGATCCAGGCCTCAGGGCCTTGGAGAGCTCTGAGTCAGCCACTGTCAGGACCAGGTCCCTGGCCTGTCCTCCTCTGCCCCAACATGCCCCAGCCCTGCTAGGCTCAGAAATGCGCATCAGGTTTCAGTAATCAGCCTTGGGTATCTGTAATATGGTGGCTTTTTTTTTTTTTTTAAAGAAAATTATCCTCTAGGGTTGTTTTTCTGCTTCAGTTTTAAAAGTGAATCTAAAACAGTTTTTACAGTAGTTGTGAAGAAAATTGAGCAAAGAAAATTGAGACATGGGCATGGGTCCTTATCGCTAGCTTTTCCAGTTATCTTTTCTTGACTTATGCTAGCCATTGCTTTAAGCCACACTCCTGGTTGTCATGTTCTGACCCCATTGAGAGGACAGTCTTAGAGATTTGGTGCCAGGGCTTGATGTGAGAGTAAATCCAGGGCCCTGTCCTAAGTGAACTGCTCATCTGTGTCCATCTGAGAATGCGAAAATGGCCAAGGGTGGGACCCTGACTGGGAAGCTTTGGCTCACTGAGGGCAGGGCCACAGGGTGAGTCTGCACTGGAAGTGAGCTGATGGCCTCTTGTTCCTCTGTCCCCAGCTCTTGGAGCAGGAGCAGTCAGAGTGGCAGCCAACAAATGTGGATGGGAAGGGGTACCTGCTCAACGAACCTGGAGCCCAGCCCACCTCTGTCTATGGAGACTTCAGCTGTAAGGAGGAGGCAGATAGCCTTGGGGGTAAGAAGCCCCACAGGGAGAAGGGAGAGCCGTGGCGGGTTGGGCCAGGAGCAGCAGAGGTAAAACATCCTTCTGCAACTCATCCTGGTATAGACAGACAGCTGCAGACTGGCCCTTAAGTTGCCTAAAGATGAGGGGTGTTGTGGCTATGGGATGGGAAGCAGAGACTGCTGTGTCTGCAGCCTTCAGGGATAGGCGTTGGGGGAGGACATGCCTCCTCCAACCCCCATATCCTCACACAACCTTCTTGACACCTTCTAGGGGATATCGGACTGAGCCTACACCGCGTCTTCACAGACCTGAAGAACATGGACACCAGCTGGCTGGACAGCCTGCTGCCCCCAGTCAGGCTCCCCTCCATTCAGGCCATTCCTTGTGCACCATAGCTGGGCTCCTGGCCCCCTTTGGCTCTCCTAGACGAGCAGAACCTGGCATCATGGTGACTGTGGTGCAGAGTAGTAGGACTCCTGTGGGCCCCTTGACATACAAAGTGTGACCCCAGTTCCAAGTGGGGATGGGGCCGCCCTCCTTGGGACGGTGGCTTCTCGGGGCCTGGCAGGTCAGGGTCTGGGCTCACTTGATGGGGTAAAGCTGGCCCTGCCTCCCAGGAAGATGGGGTCTGAGACTGGTGGCAGGTGGAGGCCTCAGCCAGGAGTCAGCCCTCCAGGTGTTCCCTTTGGCCCCGCTGCCCAGAAAGGGTCGCCCTGTCACTGAGCTGGCCTGAGGGAACAGAGTGGGGTCCTCAGAAAAGCCCAGCTCCAACCCCAGGGCTGGCTCTGCACTAAGAGACAATTGCACTAAGTGAATCTTGTTCCCAAAGACGCCTCCCTTCCCAGCTGAGCCCTGGGGACTGTTCCAAAGCCAGTGAAATGTGAAGGAAAGACGGGGTCCTGCGGGACAGTGCCCCCTCAGCCACAGAGGAGCTCCGCCCTGCTCCCTGCCTGGGTTGAGGGGCTTATGGAAGAAACATGGCACTTTTTCTCGTGGACTCGCCACGCCCTGATCAGAGGTGTACACTAACGTTCCCCGGGCTCCTGGCCTTTGCATTTATTTATACAGTGCCTTGCCCTGCGCCCACTGGCAGCCTTCCACAGGCCCAGTGAGGGAAGTGGGAGTGCCTCAATGTGACTTGTAAATTGGAAAAGCTTCCTAACCACTAAGTCATGTATGACCACATACATACATGTGTGTAAATATGTACATTGTCTTTTTATAAAAAGTTAATTGTTCTAAGAAGTGTGGCCTTTTATTTAGAGAGCAATTATAGCTGAGTTTACTTGCTGTAGAGACATTCTGATGGACTCATTCTTGGCACCCTGCCTGAGCCTGACTGTGGAGTGAGGTGACGTGCACTAATTGCAGCACCCTTCAATTATGTTCCCAGAGAAGATGGTAGGAGGAGGGGACAGCCATGGCACAGGGACTTACTTATGTAAATATAGTCACGTGCCCTGGGCTTTAGAGCCAGGGCTATGAGTTGAGTTGGGGCTCCTGGGGACTGGGGAGGATAAGGTTCTGAGTTCTGAGCAATGTGCCGTAGGTACTCCGGGGCTACTCCTGAAAGTTAACAGTTGGTACAGCTCAGTCATGGGCAATCAGAACAGAGAGCCACTCAGAAAGGTCTCTGAGGCCTGCTGTACTCTGCTGTTCAACACAGCAGATGGGAGCAGAGTCACATGTCCCAGTTAAGTACTTGAAACATGGCCAGTGCAATGGAGGAACCAAATTTTAAGTTTCAGCAGTTAAAATGTAAATAGTCACATGTGACCAGTTATCTACCATACTGGACAGTACAGGTGGATACGGGATTGGGGACAGATCTGAGGGGGTGGAGTGGAATGGTGACAGAACACTGGGGTCAGAGGATTAGGGCTATTTACCTGCCAGTTACAGAGTGTTTTACTCTTGCCAGCCAACAATAACCATTGGTGCTGAACACCAGCCCTGCATTGTATTGTGGAACAGGTCCGTGCACAAATGTGTCAGGAAAACCTTGGATGACCTTACAGGAAGCAGGTTTCCCTCCTCCATGGCTTTTCGGGGTCTAGCTGGGCTAACGCACCCGGAGTATCTTTGAAGGGGTCTATTTGATTAGAAGTGTTTCTGAAAACCACAGGTTGGGAGCCATTGACGTATGGCAAAGGCCCCTTCAGATAAACCCCCTTTAGGTAAGGAATGTCTGAAGGTGAGAGGTCAGGATATGGGCTTTTCTTGTCTCCCTCCCGAGTCTTGCCCTGGGGCATGAATGGTACCCAGCAGTCGGCAGGCTGGCCAAGGGAAGCCAGCTGGCATCACTCACATCATCTAGGGAATGAGGCCATGGTGGTAAGGGGTTGCTCAGGGAAACCAAGCCCTGTTGACACAGCTTCCATGTCCTTAGTCCCAAACCACTTGCACTATGATCCCTCTTTGGACTCAGGAAGAAGTGTGGGGAGTAGTAGATGGCCTGCTGCTGGGGGCGGGGGCACGGTTATTCTGTATGGGGATGCCTGGATAGTCCCCATTCTCAAGCCCTGCCCATCAGAAGATCCACCTGGATTTTTTCAAGAGCAGCCTCACCTATGGGCAGAGGGATGGGTAAGATGACCTTCCTCCAGAGCCCAGGCCCCACTGAGAAGAATTGCATCGAGGTGAATAGCCTCCTGTGGCTTTTAATTGGGAGCTTGGCAAGGTCTTCTAGTGTGTGGCTTTTCCAGATAAGGATAGCTGGGGGTGTGTAAAGCCAGGTAGAGTGGACTGAGTAGGCATGGAAGGAATGCAACCCAGAGCAAACAGGGACCATTTCTGACTTCTGTACTCTCCCCATGTCCTTCAACCTCATCCTCGACAGAGTATGTTGAAGTGGGTTTGTTGAAGTCCCAGGGAGCTGTGGAAATCTCAAGTTCTAGTCTGTAAAGTTGATCACTTCGTAAGTTACCAAAAAGGGAGAGGAATTACAGCCATCAGCTCCCAATCGCCAGAGCCAAGCTGGAGTGCTGAGCTCCTCCAGTTCTTACCCCAGGAGCCCTAAACAGCTGGGCCAGCTCCTCAGAATGCTCTGCACCCCTCCCTGTCACAACGGATCTGGGTCCCAGCAACCAGGCCTGGAGGAGTAGTAGGGGATAGAGCCAGACCTTCCAGGACAGTGAGCTGTCCTGCTGCACCTGACTCCAGCCTGTGCCTAACAGGAGAAACGGGAAAGTCTGCCGCTCACCCAAGCGTGATGGCCGCTGACACTAACTCATGATTTAAAAGGTGCCACATCAGTGGAACAACATCAGTGTAATCTGAGCCAAATTTGGGGATAATAATATTAGGTCATCTTAAGGCCCTGCCAATGCTTTTGTGGGTTATTCCAAGAGTTTCAGTGCAAGCACTAAGGGTGGGAGCTCTTGACTGAGGGAGCTAGAGGTCACTGAAAACCCTATTTCATTGGCGTTGTGACGGTATCATTGCCATCAAAGGCCACTTTCCAATGGGGCAAACTGGCAAAGTGGGGCTCAGCCACACCAGCTGGAACTCCTGCCAAGTCTACAGATGTTCAAAGGCACTTCTGGTTCGTTACGGGCTTTCCTTGCCTTACTCCAAAGGTGTCACTTCAATTGGATTGGTTTATTCATTCAGCTCACTTGGCAATAGGAAGAGAGCTATAGGCTAACATGTTAGCTGCCCATACAGAGGCTCCTAGTGGCAGATCTTCACGGAAGACAGATGCAAACTATCCCTTCTTGGAACATTGGTTTTCAACATCTGTCAGTGTAGCACATGCAGAATAAGCACTTTTTCAGGTCACTCTGGGAGTCTCAGGTGGGGACTGCCAAATACAAAGTTGAAGTCCTAGGGAAAGTCTGGGGCCTGGTTGAGGTGGAGTCCTTTCCCCTAGGAGTGATGCCCCTGGCTAGTCACACCCAAGCTGTCATTCTCTGGAACCATTTGGTCTTCTTTCACACTGTTTTCATAGATCCCCAAATCCTTGTATTAGCGGAAAACAAGGAGCCCTGTTGGAACCTCCAGGAAGCTCTGGTCTCTGTCAGAGGTAATGCCCCTTCTTAACTTGGGCATGACTAAACCTCCATTGTGAGGAAGACTGAAGCTCATCAGAACACTGCACCAGCCTGTCCTGCCTGTCCCCATGGTCACAGGGCCAGGAGCCTTGGGAGGGAGAAGGGGAGCTGGTGTGCTCTCTTTCCCAGGCGGGAAAGTTCTGGGCAGAGTGAGACTTGCCTTTGTCAGCTAGTACTCCCTAGTGAGGCCAAGTGTCAGGCAGCACCAGGGAATAGCTGGTTGGCCACGTGGTTTTCTTAAATCCACATAGCTCCCCACAGACCCCTTTTTGCTGATCTTTTGGGGCTGGGGAGTTGGAGTAAAGCCCCTGCTTCTGCAGGCTCTGGGATGAGTCAGATCTAAAGCGTTTTTGATAAGAGTTTAATTTCAGTGGGGGTGGTACTGAAGGTAATAAAGCAAGGACATGGGGACCGAGCAAGAGGAGAGGCAGCGGTCCAGCACGCCATCCCTTATCCAGCAGCTTGAGCTCAGAAATGGGCACAACTAGAAAGGACCTTAAAGTCTGGCTGGATAATGACAACATGGTCCTTGAGTGTTCCCATTGCCCTGAGCACTGTGCCAAGCACCCCACAGGCACCACAGCACTGGCACCCACCACAGCACCTTTTTCACAGACCAGGAAACCAAAGCTCAACTGGCATAAGGCACTTTCCCAAGATGACTCAGCTAATCAGTATGGGGCCTGGATTCCAAAGTACATCTGTCTGTGCCCAGAACCCAAGCTGCTTCCACATTATTAGGCTGCCTGCTGAGCAGGAAACTGAGGCCTGGGGAGGCAGTTTGGGAGAGCTTGCCTGGGAGGAGGGCACTCGCACCTCATGGCAAAAAAGTCTTCAGGGGCAGGAGAGAAGGAAGCAAAAGCTGCAGCTGCTCTGAGCACTGCACAGGACCAGCCCCTGCCTTCACTCTTGTGACCTCCCTGCACCCCCCTCCCCACCGGCAACAGGGCTCTGCTGCTACAGGCCCCAGGGCCCCAACTGGGGAGGGTTTGGCTTGGTTCTCAAGGGGACCGATGCCCCACCTATGCCCTGGAGGCCACCTGCGGTTTGGAGGGATGGGGGCCCCAGGAGGGTGGGACATGGGCTGCCTGTAACTTGGTCTCAGTGCAGGGAGCTCCACCACACAAGTCTGTTTGTGAACAGGACTCTGGCCTGTTGGCCCTTATCTCAGCTCTAGGGATCAAAGAGGACATTTCATTGAGTCTGGGTGTCTGTTTGAGCAATGTGACCAGGTTTCTCCTGTTCTGTTCAAAACCAGACCCTTTGTGGGGTCCTGGGGTCCCCAGAAGGCTGAATTCTGGTGATGGTGCATCCTAACTCCCAGCCATGTGGCTGGGGGGTCACCCTGTGGCTGTCGTGAGTCTAATTCCGTCTTCTTGGCCCCTGAGTAACCCAGCACTTCTGACAGCTGGCTGGCTGCTACCCTCCATCAGGTGGGCGCTCAGCCTCCTTGCAGGCTTCCTTCAGAAGCCTCCGCAGCACCCTGCCCTCCAGACCCCGCTGACAGGCAGTCGGGCGGGGCCCTCACTGCTATTTCTGGCCAAATGCCTTGCATTGACCTGGGTCCCCTTCTTGGTTTCTGCCCTCTACATTTCCTTAAAGGCCAGATGGCTGTGTGCTGTCCTGTTCTGCTACCACTTCTCATCATACTCTCAATCTGGGATATGCCCAGAATCAGGGAGCAGCAGTGAATCCTTCCAGGGCATCAATCTACGCAGCCACATGTTTGCTTAGAGAGCAGAAGTGATACGTCTAGGATGTTAGCTCAGGAGTGAAGTAAGTGGCCCAGGCCCCAGGATTCGGGGTAGTGTGCGGGGCAGGATGGTGTGCCAGGCTTCTCTGAGAAAACTAGCTTCATGGGACAAGGGAGCTGTGTGGGCACAGTGGTGGCATTTGGGAGGGAATCATTATGCCAGAAGAGCTATTACTTTTCTAAAACTAAGAACATTCACTGGTGCAAGGGTGAACTGGGTGGGGGAGGCTGGGTGGCTGCCTCTGTTTGGACAAAGCATCCCCCTCCCTTCTTGGCTTGCCAGGATGGGGAGAGGAGCTGGAGGTCTAGTTGCTGAGAGCCATGGTGAGGTCTGCGCAGGTAGATGTGGGGGTCAGGCATTCCCATATGGGGGTGGGAGGTGGGGGGTAGGACAGAGGGGGCGCCCAAAGGGGTGTGCAACTTTCTGAGACTCCGAGCAGCCTGGTGACTGTTCGTCACCACCCTTCTGTCGTGAACTGGCAGCAGCCAGAGTGCTCAGCTCAGGAGATCCTCTGCCCTGTCTTGGGGGACCTACCTCAAGGTTCACTTGGGAGAACTCCTGTTTTGGTCTCTGGCCATACTAAGACACATGCAGGATGGCCCTGGGGCCCTCCCTTATCTGACAACCCACCCAGGCAAAGCGTCACTATCTGGTGTCCGTCCCCTTCCTGTCCGCTGTTTCCCATGTGGGGGCCACTCGTCTCTCCAACCAGACTGGGAGCGCCCGAGGGCAGGCAGTCGCCTCCTCCATGTTGTTGCACTGCTCAGGCAGGACCAGCACTTGGGACCATCTCTAAAAACCCTGGGTCAGTGAAACCCTGTGGTCACACCTGCTCACCCACCCTGCCCACCTGGCTTCTCTGAGTCCTTCCTTGGGGGGCAATCCAGGTTGGACTCAGGGTGCCGGGGAGCAGACTGAGAGGCAGGGAAGGCACAGCGTGGTAACTCGCTCTGTCCCTGCAGTAGAGCCTCAGGCAGAACGGGCCATGACCAAGCAGCAGCCAGAGCCAAGGCCCCAGAACAAGAGCCACTGCTTCCCACAGCACACCGCGCAGCCCGTCTGTGTCCCTCGGCAGGACTGCTAGAGATGCAAGGCCGAGTCATCAATTACTTTCTTTTATTAAAAATGTACACAAGTAAAAGGAACACGATTTAATTGTACAGAGTAAGAAATACAATGAGTAAATAGAAACATTAAGTGAAGCCACCTGTAGTACACCACCCGGAAGTAATCAAGCTGGTATGTTTTTCGACTCAGGTGCAAATACAATTTCTCACTCCCCTGTGCATGTGTGCACATATGCAGGAGCTCTGTCCCATGCAGACACAGGCATGGCCTCCACAAGGGCTGCCTCTGCAGGCAGGATTCTGCATTCCCCTGGCCCTGGCAGGGGCCCTTCCTCAGCCCCAGGTTTCTCTGTACCCAGATGCTGTGCAGAGGTTAGCATCCCAGAGTCCAAAGGGCCAGGTGTCCAGGATACAGAGGTAATCTAGAGTAGATTAGGAGGTGCAAAGGCCCTTGCTCAGGACTGAAGCATCTCCTTGGATATGGGGCTTTCAGTGCTACAACCGAGAAAGTCCTGGACAGACTGGGGTAAGTCGGTCAGCATACTTGGAGGGCCAAAGGCCTTGTCCTGCCCCTCCTGCCCTGTGCTGCCCACAGTGAGCAGTCAGAAAGGAGCAGAGGGAGGTAGCAGGCGTCATTGCCCTAAGAGAAGGGCCAGCTGCAACCTGGCTGTCAAGGGCAGCGAGGTGTGTAGAGGTGGACGGCCCCAGTACTTGGCCAGCTGCCTGCCCTCTAGCCTTGGAGGGACCCTTAGACATCTGTGTCTGTGTCCTCAGAGGCTAGGCTCTAGCCCCAGGCCTTGGAAAGTGCAGGGTCTCTGGGTGGGAAGTGCTTAGTCCCCCAGGGTGTCCTACAGTCCTGGTGCAGCCAGCCTTACACCCCCTCCTCCATGTCCATACCCCTGGTGCTTCCCACCCAGCACCTCTCTGCCTCAGACTGGGAGCAGAGGATGGGCAAAGAGGAGGCCAGGACAGGTTGAGCTCAGTGAGGAGCAGGCAGGTGGGAGGGGACCTGGGCAGAAGGGACCTCTCTGACAGTGGCTGGCACATCCTGATAGTGGTCTGGCCCTGTGCCCTGTCTATGCCCAAGGACGGGTCCCTTGGACAACACAGAAAGTAGGCAGAATAATGGCCCATGGTGGGATAAAGATGCCCACGTCCTAATGCATAGAATATGTAAATATGTTATGTTGCATGGTAATGGGAAATCAAGGTTGCAGATGGAATTAATCAGGTGATCTTAAAATAAAGAGATTATTCTGGATTATCTGGATGGGTCCATGTCATGGCAAGGGTCCTTAAAAGGAGAAGGAGGCAGAAGAATCAGAACCAGAGAGATGGAATTGTGTGAAAGGCTTGACTAACCTGACTTGCTGGCTTCGGAGACAGAGGAAGGTGCCACAAGCCAAGGCATGCAGTTGGCCTCTAAAGCTGTCGATGGCAATGAAGCAGATTCTTACTGGGACCCCCAGAAGGCAATTCCGCCCTTCTGACACCTTGATGTTAGTTCATTAAGACCCATTTTGGACTTATGGCCTACAGAACTGAAAGATAATAAATCTGTGTTTTTTTAAGCCACTTAATTTACAGTAATTAGTTACAGCAGCAATACTGAGAAACCACCTGGGGGATGCAGCTGCCAAAGCCAGTCTCCCAGGTCCCCACCTTGGTGAGAGGCCCTATTCGTTCTGAGAGGCCTTGAGGTTTTGGAGACTCAGGCAGCAAATGGGCATCCACAGCTTGGGTGGTCAAGAAGGACATGTCTGCAGGAAACGGCTGCCTCCTAGAACCCACTCCCCAAACCCCCGAGGGTGCTGGCTCTGAGTCCTGCTGGTGGAGTTGCCCCTAGGTCAGGCCACTCTGCACAGCCAGTGAGAGCCTGCAGGCGTGGCTTAAAACTCCCAGGGCAGGGTTCTCGGCCTTCCCACACAGCCCCACACTGGCAGAGCTCTCCGGCCTTGGCCTCACTCACTGCAGGGATCCAGTGTATGCAGGAAAAGCTAGGACTAGAGGGTGGAAAGTTCAGAGGACAAATCGCTAAACTGGACATCAGCCACACCTGTGTCCTGGGGAAATTGAGGCTATAACTGCCAGTTATTAGCTGTGTAGCCTCGAATAAGCCACTCGACTTCTTGTAGCCTCAGTTTCTCCATTTGTACAGTGGGTATAACAGTTTTTGTTTTACTGGCCTCACAGGGTGTGTGTCTCAGGTGACACACACCTGAGAAAACATTGTGCTGCCCAGACTGAGATGCTGTTGTTAATAAACAGCAACGATCACAACCCCACCTGCCTTTGGTCGGAGTGGGTGATCGCAGATCCTGGGGTGGGCAGACTTAGCCTGTCCTGCCTGCAGCCAGGAGGCTGCAGCCTGGCCAGGAGAGAAGAGACAGACCTGCCTTTTTGAGCTGCTCACACCGGATGTGAGCCAGAGCCACCCTGCAGCCTGCAGGATGTCCTCCCAACCACCACAGACTGTGGCTTTGCACCTTTTTAATTTTTTTATTTTTCAGTCTTTGCTAAGGAAAACGTTTTCTAGAGTTTTTTTTCTTTTTTTCCTTTGCTTTTTCCTTTTTTGCATTAAAACAACCCCTCTGTTCATGGAACACTCACAACTTAACCGGGGAAAGGTAGAACATGAAACTATGCACGCTACAGCTCCAATCTAACAAACATACGATATGTAATTCTGCATGGAATACCCACGGGAAGAAATGCATCAGATTACTAACTGGGATTGCCTTTGGTGGTGAGATGAAGTGATTGTATTTTCTTCTTTGCATTTTCATAATTAAAAATGCTCTCTAATGACCTATAATGTTGACAGTAAAAAAATATGTATATGTGAAAAGTACCAGGGACTTCCTTTTGTGGGGCACAACTGCGTTGGAGGAGTCATTTGAGCTGGTTCTGCACAGGCGGGAGGGCCTGGCCCAGTCGTTGCTGGGGGGCCTGGGAGGTTCACCGCTCTCCCGTCCTGGCCTCTGCCAGCTCGGGAGGCAAGGTGCCAGATAAGACACTCTCTAGAATCCTGGCAGCTCCAGAAAGGACCCCCCTTAAGCTCATCCACCCCTGCCCCATGCTTGGCCTCCAGCGGCTTCTCTGGTCCTATCAGCCTGGCTGCCCCCAGACTTGCACTGGAGAAGCCACCGGGCATCTGCCTGCACCATGGGCTGCCCTTCTCAGAGCCCTGCCCTTCCTTTAAGAACAAAGCCTGGCCAAGTCCTCTACAGCCTGCTGGCCTGCAGTGACCCCTGCTTTCCTCTCACTTGTGCGTAACAATAGCTACCATGTCTTGTTGTTAACGTCAGGCCCCACAGCATGAGTGCTCTCGGTTAATTCTGGGCAACCAGCAACTGCACACGCTAAAATGGGAGCAGTATGCTGTGGAGGTGGGCCCTGTTTGATCCTCTCTGGTGTCTGAGGTCTAGGGTGCCAGCCCTATTTCACTGATAACTGAAGGTCAGAGAGGTCAAGTTAACTCACCCACGGTCATACAGTGAGTTAGTATGTGGCAGAGCTAGGGCTGGATCTCTGGTCGGTTTAGTCCAGTGCCAGTGTTTTTCACTCATGGTGGGCTCTTCCTCAGCTCCCACCTTCCAGCACTGGGGGGCAGGGATGGTGTACTCTGAGTTGAACGCACAGAGGGGACCCAGAACATGCCTGCTGGTGGTGGTGTCAATCGCTATGAGTTCAACCAGTGTTTACCAGTCAATCAACAGGTCTTCCCAGAGCACCTGGGAAGCTTTGGGGAGCAGTAACAGGCCTATTCTGTTCACTGTTACATTCTGGCACCAGGCAGTACATAGTATTTGCTCAATTAATGACACTGCATTCATGATTGTTTATCAAATAATGAAACACCAAAGTAAATACTATGAGCTAACATCTATGGAGTGCCTACCACAAGCCCGCTCTCAGGGAGTCTCCGGGAGAGCTGAGAAGAAATATTACACTGGTAATAGGGACTCCCTCATGGACTTTTACATCAAAAAAACGGTCTGTGTGAAGGCTGTGAGAACACTAGAGAAAAAAAGAAGATCAGAAGCCTTCCTGTCATGTTGGGGGTCATGCCAGCTGCTGTCCCCATTACAGCTTGAATACACTGACTGCCAAAGCATACAACCCTAACTGCCCACCTCCTTCCACAGCTCCACCTGCTTGGAACACATCTGGATGCTCTCGTTGCCTCTATAGCCTGGAAAACCAGAATGCTGAGGACTATAAGACCATCGGGGAACTGGTGATGTTTAGCTGGGGAAGAAAACAAAGGGTCATCTTTACCACTTGAGGAAACACACTCTTGGGAGATGGGCCAGAGAAGCAGGGGACTGATGGGCTGCCTTTTCGGGACCTGGGAAGGCCTTACTGTCTACAGCACATGCGCTACGCCCTTGTTCACACAGCAGACATTCATCAGCTGTCATCCATGGCCTATTCCAAGCCAGGGAAATAGGATGAACAAAACAAGCTTGCAACCTTAGAAAACGCCAGTCTCCTCGGGGACAGAGTGAGGAAAGCCTCATCCTGCAGTCTTAGACTCCTTACTATGCATCCCATTGGGTCCTGTCCCATCCTCTGCTGAAGGCCATGTTCTGCCTTGTGTTCTGAAGAGGCCAGGTGTAATGGCAGATAATCAGCAAACACAGGCATCCCTGTGGAGGGGATCCTGAGGTGGGAACTCCAGTGAATCAATGCTCTGTGGGGGTCAGGGAGGGCTGGGTCACAGGCATGGTCATTTGCGTGTGTCCTCTACCCCTTCTGGTCCCTGCAAGTCCCGTCAGGTCTTGACCATGATGGCTTGCAGCCCCGTTTCCGCACACAGTGATGGGCCTTTGCCGGCTGCAGTGACATGTCAAAGGATGTCCTCCAGTCCTAAGCTGCATATCTGTCTTTGTCTTCCATTCCCCACAAGGCTCCTCAGGCCACAGTGGCAGCTGTGGGCCAGCAAGCAGTGGGGCACTCTTGAGAGCTGCTCTGAAAGAAGGCTCACACAATTCCCTATCCACTCGCTGCACTGTCTAGTGCTGGACCTGACACAATACACTTTTATTGTGAAATAATAATTATGCAAAAAATGCACAGAACATACGTTCAGTTTAATAAGTCTAAGCTATAAAGCTAATATGTACATAATCACCACCAGGTCCAGAGACAAAACAATGCCAACACCCTCAAAGACCCCTGTGTTCCTTCCTAATCACAGCCCGAACCCTCCCTTGTGGTCACAACTAAACTGACTTTTGTGATAATAATTTCTTTTTTATATTTCACCTCCTCTGCATGTGTCCTTAAATAATACAGTCCAGTGTTGCCAGCTGTTAACCTTTCCATGGAAGGAATTTTACACATATTCTTTTGTGCGTTTCATCTAACGTGATATTGATGAGAGCCAGCAGTTACGACAGTATTATTAGACAGCACCAGCACTGCTAGTTGCTGCGGTGCACTCGTTTTCACTGCAGGAGCTTCGCACACGTTCTCGTGTTCTCTAGCGGCGATGAGCATTTGGACTTTTCTGGTGCTGTGTGGGTAATTAGAGCACATGGGTAAGAGTTTGGTTAGAGAACATTCTGAGAAGTGGGTGGGGCTGCTGGGTTATAGGGTATATGTATTTTCATCTCTACCAGATCACTTACTTACTTTTTAATTCTGAAAATGGTTCTCAGGGAAATAGTGCTGTAATACAGCAGCATCACCTGAGGTGCAGAGAATGAGGTATGTCTGCCCTCACAGTGTGCCTAGCCCACCCTTGGCTCTCAGAGCCTCATCCCTCCCTGTAGCCCAGCCACCCTCCCCCACCTTTGGCACCCATGGGCTGGAGTCCCGCAGCAGTGGGATCTTCTCCGGCCACTGTCCCTCAGTGATGTAGTTGGGTGGGGGTGGGAGGAGGCTGAGAATGAGGAAGTGGAACCCACAAATGAGGGCCACAGAGAAGTCTGGTTCACAGACCTCAAAGCTTCGGCAGCGCATTGCATGGGAGAGGAACATGCAAGCTGCCCATGGAGCGCGCCTAGCTGGCACCAGGCCCACTCAGGCCAGGTGTGCCACTGGCCAAGCTGCCACTTGGCACTGGGTTCCTATATACAAGTCACTCTGTGCAAGCCTCACCCCATGCCTGTGAGGTAGGTGACGCCCTCCCTGTGTCACAGATGGACACCGAGGCGCAGAGACACTGAGTGACAGACAGTAGAGTGTGGGATCTGGACCTGTTTAAATTGCGTTTAAATTGTGGCTTCCCTAGTTTCTGTTGCAACTGCAGACAAGTTATCTGACTTCGGCCTCAGTTTCCTCCTCTGTCGAATAGGCTAACTGGGCTCACAGGGCTGTTGAGAGTTAGAAGAGCTTAGCTCAGTGCTTGCTGAAGGAGAACTGAGCAGAACTATGAAATGGGAACGACGGGGCTCCAAGGTAGAGGTGGGGGTCCGGGGGGGAGGGCACTGCTCATCCTGGCAAGCTGGGACCAGGCCATCTAGCTGAGGAAGCTGACACGGGGCTGTGTGAGGCAGGTGGACTTTGAAATGCTGGCACCCAGGCAGTCCAGCCCCCTGGCACCTTTGCTCAGAGCTCCCCACTTAGCTGCGGCTGCTTCAAAGGGCAGTGATTTGGGACAGGGAGCAGCTGGACCCCTGCACATGTGGGAGCTTCCACCCTGCTTCGGTGCTGGCGTCCCGGACAGAGACCGCATTGGCAGGCGGCAGCTGGGGCAGCCAATAGGCAGCTAGCCTGTTGCTAAGGTCACTGGTGAACCTTATTTGGTGACATCCAGCTGACCCTGCATTCAACTCTGAGAACCCTGGGAAACGCCAACCACAGATGTGAAACGAACATCTCAAAACCACAACTTCATTTCCTTTGAGAAAGATTCGGCTCTCGTCTCCAACCCGCTCCTATCGGGCTGGACGTCTTTTGTACAATAGCTCACAACCTTGAGGGAGAAAAGCTGGGGCGGCCTGGGCAGGGGCAGAGGGCAGGGCTGCTGCACAGGGGCCTCCGGATACAGCAAGGACCTCAAAGGCTTGTGTTCTTACCATGGTGGTTGCCAACCCCTGCCCAGGCCTCCCGATCACACCCTGAAGTGTCCTGGCCCCACTTCCTGCAGCCTTGGGAAGTGGCTGGTATGAGGAAGACTCGGACGCGCAGGGAGGAAGTGGGCCTGCCCACGCCCCCACCATCTGCACTGGCCACCTTGCTTTGGTGCAGCCTATGGCTCAAATGGTTGGCAGGTTCAGTCTTCCACCTCCTTTGCATGCATCTTCTAGCTTATCGTTAAATAAGTAAAACTGCTGCTCCACCCCAAATGTGGGAGGGAAGCTGTCTTCGGTATTTCTAAAACAATACAATTTCCTTGTGCTTGTGTGGCAGTTTTGATCCCGGAACTGTGCTCGCGTTTGCGGTCTCGTTGGCTCCTCACAAGCCCGGCTAAGGTAACGTTGGCCAATGATGACCGAGCCTCACCATGTGTCAGGAACATGAAGTAGCTCACAGAATTCGCCATCATTGTTACCATTTCACAGGTGGGAAAAATGAGGCAGAGAGAGTCGGTAATTCTCAAAGTCATGCGGCTCGTGAGTGACAGAGCTGGGGTTTTATTCTAGATAGCCCAGTTCCAGAGTCAGCCCCATTATCTTCTGCTACATTGCTTCTCAAGGCACCAGAATAAATGTCACCCACAGGTGACAAGGTGAGGCTGAGAAGGCTGAGGGTGCTGTGGGGCCTGAAGTCAGGCTGCTTTCCTTGTCCATGTCTCCTTCAGAGAACCATCTACTGGCATCCTTCACTGTCCCCCTTCTTTTGTACCACTGTCACTCCCCCACCCCCTTGTCTTCTGACCCATAGACTAAGAGTGGCCTTTCTTTTCTGGGAAGCCCAGGGAGTTAAGTGCCCTGGCCTGTCTGGAAGAGACTATGTGAGCCCATCTGTTAGATAAGGGGGAAAAGCCAGGGCCACAGAGAATGTGCCCTAGGACACCGTTCCCCATACCCCCCACCTTCCCCCCGGCTAAGCCTGTGGGCCTAAGAAACTCCTGCAACCGCGGGGACGAAGTAATCCATGGGCTGGGGTGCCAGGACTGCAGGCAGTGAAGCAGGGGCATCTGTCCACAGTGTCCTCAACTGAAGGTTCTCTAAGGGCAGGGGTAGGGTCTGGACCCTGAGGAAGGCCTGTGCAGGTCCCTTGCTGGAGTGCTGTCCTTCTCCTGGGACCTTTGGGCCACCCTCACACCTTGAGCACATTCTTTTTGGGGCACCTACCAAGTGCCAGGCAGGATTCCAAGCTCTGGGAACACAAGAGTAATCACCACAGACCAGGTCCAGGCCTCACAGGGAGGGAGACAGACACGATCACACGGACAACTGAACCCACAGGGTGCTATGGAAGTGCAAGGCATGGGCCTCATCTAAGGAGTGTGTGGGCTTGGGGGTTAGGGTGGCCCTTCCTTGAACAACAGAGGGATGGTGCAGAGTTAGGGGCTAGGGACAATTCTTGGTCCCTTCCCCACTGTCCTCTCCCTTGCATTCCAGTCCCTCTGGAAACTGGCTTCCCTGAAAGCTGATCTGCTGGTGTCAAAATTGTCCTGCGCGCTACCCTTGCTGGCAGCTGCTCCCGGTGTTTCTGCCTGGGTGAGAAGACTCATGGGTGAGGGTTTGGATCTTTGATCCTCAGCTGAACTCACACACCTCCATGCCTCATCGAAGCCCCCCATCTGTGCACCCGAGGGAGCCCTGGCAGGCCCAGGGTTGGGGAAGGCAGCCCAGAGCTCAAGGAGCTGCTGATGAGAAATACCTAATTCTGAGAAACAGTTTCAGATGAGACATTTTCACATTAGCCAAGAGCCAGGGCCATTCTTAAAGTACCTCTGAAAACATGTTTCAATCTAAGGTGTGAAATTAGCATCTCCCAGAGAGGAAACCCTCTTGGGGTGACAGAGAGCTGGATAACCTCCCCCAAGGCTGGTACATGGGGTGCCCTCCCCGCTCTCCGGGCCTCCCACCAGTGAGGAGGCCCAGGGTCCACGCAACCCTGCCAAACTGCATACGGAACACCCAGGACACCTTGTAGCCTTCACTGACTATGCTTTCTCTCCCGTCCTCTGCTCCTTTCTCACCCAGGGGGCTCTGCCTGTGGAAAAGGAACCCGGCACTTGGGGTTTTGAGGCTGTGATTTCCAGTTTCATTTTCCAATTTCCATTTAGAAGCATCGCTGCCAACTCTCTACTCCCACAAGGCACCAGAGAAGAGCTGAGGGGCAAGAGGAAAGTGTCCCGGCCAGCATCATGGGGCTCTCAGAGGGTGGGGGCTCGCCCCACCGCGGGGGTGCAGCTGTTAAAATGCAGATTCCTGGCTCCCCAGTCTCTGAGATGGTGGGTTTGTGCCCTTGGGTGATTTTGGCACGACCTCTGGACCCCACCATGGCAGTCACAGTCTCAGAGCCACCGGAAGAGCCAGAGCCCAGCTGAGAACAGCCAATCCCCCTCTGAGGCTCTTCCCACGGTGAGTGCCTGTGAAACAATGCCTGGCGTCCTCGCCCCTTCCCCGCCTGGCACTGCACACATTTCAGTTGTCAGTTCTTTGGGACTGGAGGTCTGTAGGAAGCCCAGGCTATGGTCTTCACACAGCTCCTCTCTTCTCCACACTCCAAACTTTCCTTTTAGGTGCTTATTTACAATAGGCATTAATGGAAACAAAACTAGAAAGAAAATTTTTGCTAAGAGCCTTCGGGTCAGGTCCTTTGGTGCTTCTCCCTTGCCCTGTTTATTTGTAATTTATAGCCTGCCTAGCTGAAGGGCATTTACGGTATATGTTTTCCCCTGTGTGTGTGTGCATGCATGACTGTGGGTGGGGTGGGCCTTCCACTGTACCCTTGTCCTGATCTGACCCTGGAGCGAGCAGGTGGGCAGGTCCCCAAGCCTGGCAGATGTAGACCTTTCCTAATCTCTAGGACAAATTTGTTCTTCAGTGTTTCTAGTATCAGTGTTTGATCAATCATTAATCAAAGCTGCAATAAAAAGATAATCTTCTCAGTACTGGGCTATAAAGGTTCTTAAATAAGCCCTTCTATAGAGGCCTCAAAGCCAAGAGAGAAGGGTCTTGTGTCTGTAGCTGGGTTTGGAGGCAAATGAAGGCACCATCCATTTCTAATCTGTGGGGACAGATGTGAACTTTAATAACCTGAGTGGCTGTGGCTTCTTGCTTCACCTCTTGCTGCCGGTGACACTGGACATGCCCTGACTCCTGGGCCAGGTGGCAAAGGTGGGGAAGGAGGCTATAGTTGGGCTCAAATGTGGGGGTCTGGGGGCACCTCCACAGGGGCGAGAGCTGTGGCATGGCTCGGGGGCCAGGCGTGATGGCAGTGGAGGAGGCAGGGCAGCCCCTGGGTTCCTCAGAGCCCATATGATGGAGGAAGCCTGTTGCTGACCCTTTGGCTCATTCCTGCTGACCTACTGCAGTGCAGGGCAGAGTGGCGCTTGGGGTTGGGGAGGAGGAGGAGGCCCATTTATCAGGGGAGCGAGAAAGGAAGCAGCCGTTCCTCCCAGTGCCCAGCAGGGATCAGAGGCTGTGGAGTCCTCACTCCTCCCCATACTGCCTCAGGGAGGAGGTGTGGGTCTGCTCTGCGTTGGGGCACTAGGTCTGCTCCTGACAGGCTGCAGAAGCTGGCTTTGGGAGCTCGAATCAAGCATCATCAGGGATAATGTAAAGCTCAGCACCAGTTCCAAGGAGCAAGGACATCAAGGCAGGGCACGGGGACCTGGGCCAAGTGCAACCTGGACCAACAGACATAGGGGCTTAGCTGCCAGTAACCCTCTCTGGAGCTGCAAAAATGACAGCACTGTCCAAGAGAGCCCACACGCTCATGTGGGCATGTCTCAGATATGTGGTGTCTGAGAGGGTGGGGGAGTCACTCGCTTCCGTGCTCACCTTCCAATGTTACCGGCCCATGCTGGGACCTCATTCTCAGGCACAAGGAAGAAACGGGCACTTTCCGGAAAGTACAGCCCTAGAGGTGCAGAGTAGTGAAATCAGGTGTCAGAATGTGTTCAAAGGATCGATGTCCAGAACCAGGTTGGACTTGTTCTGGATGGTCCGACGGGAGGAAGCAGCCTCGGTGGGGTGGGACAATCGAGAGACAGGTGTGAGGAAGAGACTTCCTCCAAAGATACATGCACACACACACACACACACACACACACACACACACACACACACACACACTTTTATTTTTTTGAAAGAGAACAGGAAATGAATGGAAAGATAGACACTAAAATTTTAACAGCAGCTGTCTTTAGCTGGTAAGATACTGAATGACTTAATTTTTTCCCTTTTTGCTTGCCAATAGTTTCTAGAATGTCCACAATATGCCCAAATTACTTTTTTATTGTGTTAAATATACACACCATAACATTTACCATTTAACAGTTTTTAGTAATGTGAGTCAATGGCATTAAGTTAAAAATTTTTTTTTTTTTTTATCCTCACAAGAAGACATTTTCCCATTGCTTTTTAAAGAGAGAGGAAGGGAGAAAAAGAAGCATCAATTGGTTGCCTCCCATATGTACCCAGACTAGGAATTTTACCTGTCCGGACAGGGAATAGAACCCACAGCTGTTTGGCTATGGGATGATGCTCCAACCAGCTGAGCCACACTGGCCAGGGTAACATTACGTTTTATACTCACATTGTTATGCAGCTCCAGGATTTTTTCATCATCCCTAACATAAACTCCAAACTCGTCCCATTAATTCCCCACTCCCTGCTACCGCCTATCTCTCTACCAGCATTCTACTGTCTGTCTACGAATTTGACTACTCCAGGTACCCCACAGGAATGGAATCATACAATATTTGTTCTTTTTTGTCTGGCTTATTTCACTTCTTGGCATGATGTTTTCAAAGTTCATCAATGTGGTAGCATGTGGCAGAATTTCATTCCTTTTTAAGGCTGAATAATATTCCATTGTGTGTACGGATTCCATTTGCCTGTCAATGGACATTTGGGTTGTTTCCATTTTTTGGCTATTGTGAATGATGCTGATGTGAACATGGGTGTACGAGTATCTCTTAGAGATCCTGCTTTCAGTTCTTTTGCATATACCCAGAATTGGAATTCCTGGATCATGTAGTCATTTCATGTTTAATTTTTTTAGAAACTGCCATGTTTTCCACAGTGACTGTAT
Organism: Furipterus horrens; assembly: GCF_987537825.1. Lineage (NCBI taxonomy): Eukaryota > Metazoa > Chordata > Mammalia > Chiroptera > Furipteridae > Furipterus > Furipterus horrens. Next base: position 66,787,945 of record NW_028327180.1, on the reverse strand, counting down.
CATTTTACATTCCCACCAGCCATGAACAAGGGTTCTAATTTTTCCACATCCTTGCCAACACTTGTATTTTCTTCTTCTTTTTTAAAAAATAATAGCTATCCTAAAGGGTGTGAAGAAGTAGCTCACTGCGGTTTTGGTTTGCATTTCCCTAATTCAAACAACTAATTTTAAACCCAATTATATCTTATGTGAATTCTTTCTGAATCCAATCATTTGTCCTTTACTTCCTTATAATATGGACCTTTCTCCCTTTTTTGTACTTATTCTCTACATTATGTTTTTTTTAGAAAATATTTTATTTATTTATTTTTAGTGAGAGGGGAAAGGGAGGAAGAAAGAGAGAGAAACATCAATCAGTTACCTCTCGTGCGCCCCCAACAGGGGATGGGACCCGCAACCCAGGCATGCGCCCCGACTGGGAATCAAACCAGTGACTTTTCGGTTTGCAGGCTGGCACTCAATCCACTGAGCTACACCAGCCAGGGCTACATTATGATTTTTTAAATTATGTTAAAATACACATAAGATAAAATTGAGCATCTCAACCATTTGCTAAGTATTGTTAAACAAATTCACGTCGTTGTGACTTAACCCAAATTACCTTACTAATAAGAAAAAGAAAAGCCTACTTCAAAAGGAAGAAGTGGTGGATTCTCAGTCCCTACGATGCTCACACACTCTGGCTCAGTCCAGGCAGGGACTTGCATCTATCTACTGAGGCCCTCCTATGCACCAGGCAGAGGTCTCTAAGGTGCGCATGGTCTGGCCTCTGGCCTTGGGTTTCAGCCTCTGTTGGGAGCAGTTATAGCCGAGGCTGCAGTGGGCGCAGAGGGCCACCCTGTCCTGTGGGTGCAGTGTTGGGAGAGGCAGTGAAGATGAGGCAGCACAGGACTGGGCCCCAGACAGTGAGGTATTTGTAGGTGCCCCAGTGCAGAAGACTGGGGTGTGGCAATGCTGATCACAACTGCCATTACATAAGCATTTGTTTGTTTATTATGTCTGTGTCCCCTCTTCATCGGCAGGCTTCATGAGAGCAGGTTCAGGTGGTCTTGTTCTCTGTGGGACCCTAGCACCAGCAGGATAAAATTGTTGAATAAGTGAGTGGTTGAAGAGGAGAGGGGAGATGTCTCCTTCTGGAACCTCGGCCACGAGAGCAGGCATCGTGGCTGTACTCCATGAGGATGGGCTGGAGGCACGTGTCACATGGGTGATGGAGACAGGAGCATGCCAGACGCTCACCACAGAGGCCAGAGGGGAAGGAGCATCTGAAGACCCAGGTTTGAGAGAACAGAAGGCCATGATCACTGGGTAGGGGCCCTGGGGACAGGGGAGAGGCTGTGACTCAGGTTCAGTGGAAGGAGAGGGGTCTCTCTTTTTGTGAGACTCCGGTGGCCAATATGAACAAGGCAGAAAATGCCAGTTGTTGACAAGGGTGTGAAGCACCCGGAACTCACATACACCGTTGGAGAGAGTGTTCCTCCTGCTATTATTCTGGACTTCAGACAGCACTCCAGTTGCTGGTTGGTTCAGGATACCATTTGGGCTGATCAAGGGAACCCCAACATCTGAACTTAAACTATCAGACATGAAATGTTCTATGTCCAGAGCAATCTCCCAAAAGGGCCTGAATTTATGGGACATGGCACAGTTGAGAGCCCAGAGTTGTCTCTGTGTTTACCCGCCTCCAAAATGTCAACTTTTCCTACGTGCCTCCTTGCCCCTCAGCACAGGTCACATAGCTGGCAGGACTTCCATCAACAGAAGGTGGACCCTGCTCTTTCCAGAGCACTGGGATAGGCATGGCCAATCTCCGTCCATCCCCACCCCTGAGCACTGTGGTGAGGTCCGTCCATCAGGCCCAATGGGCCTTTCTGCACTCCCAGCCCAGCACCAGCATCCCAGCCTCCAGCAATTGGTCCAAGACCCAGTGCACAGCCCCTTGTTCACCAGACGTGCAGCATGGTGCCCCCTCGGAGCGCATGCGGGGCAGCTCTGCTTGACTTCTGCACAGCTCAAGTCTGTGGATAGGAAAATGCTGACTGTGTGTGGTTAGTATTTTTATTGCATCTTCCTTCTCAAGTTCAAGGACATTGTCACTGAGTTGTGAAATGCCACTTTGCTCACTGTGGGGGAGTACAGACAAGTGCCCAGCAGCCCCTGGGATGAGGCTGCAGTCCAGAGACAAGGATGAGGTGAACACAGATGCCACAAAGGGGACTTAGTACCAGGGACTGTGCTATTAGGAGTCACAGGTGAGATGGGTCACGCAGGGGCGGGGCGCGGTGGGCAGGGAAGACCCTGGAGCAGGGCCACCAAGGTGGTGATCAGAGGATACAGGAGACCATCAAAGGCCAGGAAAACAGCTGGATGCTGCATGCACACCCATCCGAACGCAAGGCCAGGCCTGGGCCCGGGTGGGGAGCCCTGCTGGCTGGCCTTTCACCCACAGACAGCAGGCCTCCTTCAGCCCCACCCAGGTCCCCAGAAACATGTTCCACTGTCCCCAGCCTGACCACAACCCCCACAAGAGCTATGTCCTGTTCAGACTGGCCTAGAAACTGGGAAGTACCTGGCATGGGGCCCTCCACTTCCTCCACATGACTGCCTGGGGCTCCGGAGGGACTAGCAAGGAGTCATTTTTGTGGCCAGGAAATGTTTGTGGCAGCTGTGGACACCAAAGGCCTTCCCTAGACCTTTCTGATGTGCAGGCCATATTCCCAATGATTCTCAACTGCCTACATGCCAGCTCCAATTTCTTGTTTCTTCTTGGTAGGCTCATCTTGCGGGTGGGCGGTGAGGGTTACATTTCCCCAGTCCACAAGATGCCCTCAGATCCAAAATCCTCTAAGTTCAAGGGTAGGACATCAAGAAAAGAAGCAGCAGATACTAACTTGTGGTTTATTATACTTCAAGTCTTTTCAACCTTGGCTGCCCATCACAGCCACCTGAGGAGCTTCTTAAAAATACTCTGGTCCCAATACTTCAACAGACACTTTATAAAGATGGGATCTAAATGGCTAATAAACATGTGAAAAGGTGCTTGACAGTATTAGTCATCAGGGAAATGCAAATGAAAACCACACTGTAATGCTATTACATGTCAACAGAATGGCTCACATGAACAAGACAAAAAATAGCAATTGTTGGCAAAGAAGTGAAACAGCCAGCACTGTTGCACCTCACTGGAGGGAGTGTAAATTGGCACAGTCACTTTGGAAAATTACTTGGCCTAAGGTATTTTTTTTAAGTATATTTTATTGGTTATGTTGTTACAGTAGTCCCATTTCTTCCCACTTTTCTCCTCTCTGCCCAGCACCCCCCTTCCTTCCAGCAAACCCACCCCCTTAGTTCGTGTCCATGGGTCGTGCATGTAAGTTCTTTCGCTTCACCCTTTCCTATATTCTTTCTTTTTAAATATTATTTATTTGTTTGTTTGTTTATTTATTTTTAGAGAGAGGGAAAAGGAGAAAGAGAGGGACAGAAACATCACTGTGTGGTTGCCTCTCACTCGCGCCCTCAACATGGGACCTGACGTGCAACCTAGTCATGTGCCCTGACTGGGAATCGAACCAGCGACACTTGGCTCGCAGGTCGATGCTCAATCTACTGAGCCACAGCAGCCAGGGCTTCCTATATTATTCTTAACTTCCCCCTGTCTATTTTGTACCAAACAATTATGCTTCTTAGTCCCTGCACCATTTCCCCATTTCTCCCTCTTCCCCCTCCCAGCTGATAACCCTCCAAATGATCCCCATACCTATGATTCTGTTCCTATTCTGGTTTGCTTGGATTTTTTCTTTTTTTTTTTTAGATTCAGTTGTTAATAGTTGTGAATTTGTTGTTATTTTAATGTTCATAGCTTTGATCTTCTTTTTCTTAAATAAGTCCCTTTAAAATTTCACATAATAATGGCTTGGTGATGATGAACACCTTCAACTTTACCTTGTCTGGGAAGCACTTCATCTGCCCTTTCATTCTAAATGATAGCTTTGCTGGATAGAGCAATCTTGGCTATAGGTCCTTGCTTTTCATCACATTGAATACTTCTTGCCAGCCCCTTCTTGTTTGCAAAGTTTCTTTTGAGAAGTCAGCTGATAGTCCTATAGGCACCCCTTTGTAGGTAACTCTCTACTTTTCTCCTGCTTTTAAGATTCTCTCTTTATCTTTCACCTTTGGAATTTTAATGATGATGTGTCTTGGTGTGGTCCTCTTTGGGTCTAGCTTGTTTGGGACTCTCTGTGCTTCCTGGACTTATATGTCTATTTCCTTCCCTGAATTTGGAGGGTTTTCCTTCATTATTTTCTCACATAAGCTTTCAATTTCTTGCTCTTTTTCTTCTCCTTCTGGCACCCCTATGGTTTGGATGTTGGCATGTTTAAAGTTGTCCCAGAGGTTCCTAAGCCTCTCCTCATTTTTTTCAGTTCTTACTTCCTCATTCTCTACTGGTTGCCTGTTTTTCCTTCCTTATGTTCCAAATCATTGATTTGAACCCTGGTGTCCTTCCCTTCACCATAGGTTTTGTGTGGGTTTTCCTCCGTTTCATTTAGCATAGCCTTCACTTTTCCCCTCATGTGTTTGCCGTACTCAAGCATATCTGTCAAGCCTGTAATCATCTTTATCACCAGTGCTTTGAAATCTCTTAAGTTGGCTATCTCCACATCTGTGAGGTTGGCTATCTCCTTGTCGCTTAGTTCTTCCACTGGAACCTTGATCCGTTCCCTCTTTTGGGCCATACTTCTCTGTCTCCTCATGTTGGCAGGCTCCTGTGTTTGTCTGCCTCTGTGTCTTAGGTAGAACTGTCATAACTGTTATGTTGTAAGAGGCGGAGCCTTAGGTATTCATCAGTACAGGGTGACCTGTTTCACCATGTTGCGGTGCTGTTTGTGGGGGAGGGGTCTGAGAGGGTACAAAGCCATTTGCTCAGCACTCGCTTCTTTTCCAGGCACTCCTCCCACTTCCATATGGGACTGGTGCCCCTCTAGCTGTTGCCCTGGCCATCATTTCCAGAGTGGGTGGGTCTGTGGACATTCTAGGACCATGGGGGCCCTTTAAACAAGTGGATTCTGCTGAGAGACCGGCAGTTTCTGCCTCCACCCCAACCCCCACTGGTGTGCACAGTCAGAAGCAATGAGGCTTTATTTTCCCTGGGAACGTGAGCTGCATAGTCTGGTCTGGTGCTGGGAGCGCTCCCCAGGTTTCCCTCCCAACTTTTAAAAACATGCGACTGTGCTTTCTTCTGGCGTGCCACTGCTGCCACTGCTGCCACCACCATACCGTGTCCTCTCTGCCCCGGCTCTGCCCCTCCTACCTGTCTGGATGAGTATTTATTCTTTATATCTTCATCTGTTGGACTTCCATGCAGCTCAATTTTCTGGAACTTCTGGATGTCTCTAGTTTTGAGGTAGTTATATTCCTTCTTAGTTGTGTCTGTCTAGGCCTCCATCTTGGCCAGAAGTCCTTGGCCTAAGGTATTAAAGCTGAACTCACACACTTATATCCATACCTGCCCAGCAATTCCACCTCTAGGTATGGACCCAACAGAAATGCTCCCACAGGCACTACTAGAATGCTCATAGCAGCAGGAGTTAGAATAACCCCAACTGAAAACAACAATTGAAACACCCCAAGTCACCAACAGTAGAACAAACAGGTAAACTGAGGAACATGCATATGGTTGGCAATGAGAATGTACTGATGACACATGTAAGCAACAGCTTGGACAAATCTCACAAACACGATCCTGAGTGGAAGAAGTTGGACCCCAAAGCAGACCTACTGTATGATTCCATATATATAATATCAAGCTCAAAAACAGGCAAAACTAATTTCTACCGTTAGAAGTGAGAGTGGCAATCACCCTTTGGAGCAAGCAGGGATGCTGGTGCTGAAATTCACTTTGTGAAAATTCACTAAGCTTCACACTTCATGGTTTGTGCTTTTTTTCTTTCTTTCTTTGGATGTATGTTATCCTTCAATAAATACTTTTTAAAAACCCAGATCAATTCAGTCAGTATGTTTAGCGTGAAGATAAGGCCCAGGCATCAAGATTTTTTAAAAAGATTTTATTTATTTTTATTTTTAGAGAGAGGGGAAGGAAGGGAGTAAGAGAGGGAGAGAAACCTCGATGTGCATATGTGTGAGAGAAACATTAAAACATCTATTGATCAGTAGCTTCTCACATGCCCCCAACCGGGGACCTGGCCCAAGACCCAGGCATGTGCCCTGACCAGGAATTGAACCGGTGACCCTTCAGTTTGTAGGCCGGTGCTCAATCTACTGAGCCACACCAACTAGGGCATTATTTTAAAAAATATAATAGATCATTGGAATGTGCAGCCAGAATTGAAAGCCTCTGGTTTCATTTCTTGGGCAAAGCAGATCCACTCAAAGGCCGTAAATGGTCCTGACATAAGGCACCTCCAGCCCGGTGGAATGAGATAGTGGGGAGGGGGAGCGGGTAAGAGGCAGTCTTTGCCGATGTAAGCAAGCCTCCTGCATGGGCAGAGGAAATACTGGAGCATGTTGTTGTAATGTGTTTCTTCCCTGACAGTGGCTGTTGAAAGCTGGTTGCATCAGTTTGGTGTATAATGGGGACTATGTGGGCCCCAGCCCCACCCCAGGGAAGTGGCTCACTCAACACAGCTGCTACAAGGTCATTTATAGAGAAGTGGCAGCTGGGCTTCCCAGGGATGGCTACCAGGGCCAGAGGCACTGCTGAGGTGCTGACACCTGATTGGGGGAGGGGTGGGTGTAGGACCCACTCACGGTGTCTGTTTGTGGGTAACAGCCAACTCTGGGTTCCAGATGATGCCCAAACTCCCTGGCCTCTGGGTCCAGATTAGGAATTTGCAACATCATGCTGAGGACCACATTGGCCTTGGCTCAAGTGCCTGGGCTGAGACTGTTCTTCCTCTTCATGTGGTTAGTGGCAGTCACCCAGGCAATGGCCAACCTTCAGCATACTCTGGTCTAACTACACGCTGCTTGGACAGGACAAGACAGGGCGTGGGCTTATACATTACACAGGTGTTCTGCCCCCTGGACCTCATTTATCCTCCCAGAAGTGCATCGACCATGAGCCTTGCGCTGTGGGAGGGCCCCTGCAGAGAGGCCTCAGAAGCTTTCCCCAGCCCTCCAGGGCTCTCCACCATGGAGCTGCAGACTGGATCCTCTGGCTGTGTCCCTGCACATCAGCCTCCTAGCATCGCGTCTACAGGGCAAGAGTGGACAGGAAGGGGCCTGGGTCTCATGTACCTCCTCTGGGAGGGACGCTTGCAGGGACCTCACGGAGTGGCGTCGGCTGGAGGAAAACAAGCTAAACTGATAAAGGCTACATCACTTGAGGGAAGCCATCACACATTAAAAATGAACAAATCTGTCTCCAACTGCCCAGCCCCCACTCCCCAAATTAAAAAAAAAAAATCCCTACAAGTAAAAGAATCAGGAATAAGGAAGCCAGGATATGAGTGCCTCTCCACCCCTTCCCTGGCTTCACTCTTCTCCTTGTAAATGGGGGTGGGGCCCCCCAAGCCTTTTCTCCTTCCTAGGAGGGCTGAGGGGCCCTGGCTCTGCCGCAGGGACTGGGGCAGAGGGGCCCTGGGCACTGAGGGCTGTGCCCCGACTGCCCCTGGCTGGGACATCTACTCCCTCGTTTGTGAAACACCACAACGGCAGCCCTTGCCAGCCAGAGGGGCACTGCCCCTTCCTGTTTTCTGTTTTAAGAAGCATTTATAAAATATTTCCTTTTTGTGCTTCAGGAAATGGGTGGCCAGAAAGCATTCTTGATTCTATTTTTTCCCTAGAGGTACGTAACATGTGCTTCAAAGGGGTACACAAGTTTAACACACCAGGAGCTGGCGGAGGCAGGAGAATGCAGAGAGCGCTCAGGGTGGCTAGGAGGTGGCCCAGGCTGCTGGGCTCCAGGTGCTCCTCGGGGCATGAGGGGTCCTGGGCATGGCCAAGGGCCTCTCTGGGAGCCAGCTGACCCTCATCCCAGACAAGCACACAGTACTTGTCAGAGCAAAAGCATCCAAGGAACTGTTGACCTGAAAGTGCAGAGGCCTGGCTAGTGGGTCCCACCTGAGGGACAACTAACATCACGTCTCGGGGAATCCCACCCACACACAGCCTAAATGTCCCCCGAACACACACCTTACCTTAAGATCCAGTACAGATCTGTTATCCAAGAAGGATAACTAAAACTGTTCATATTTCCCAGCTTAAAAATCATAAATTCTCACTCTGGGTTTCGTTTTACTTACCTGCTTACTTTCCTTCTCAAAAGACTACAATAAGTAATACTTCCCCATACAGAGGAGCCACTAGTCCAGTGCCCTCTATGAGCTATTGTCATTAAAAACCAGAAAGTGAATTAAAAAAACAAACAAACCCGAGTAGCCCAGAGATGTCACAAAGCTCTGACTGGGACTCCTAGGAGGGGTTCTCAGGCTCACTCAGGGACTATTCTTGTTTGGGATGCAAATGGGACTCTGTGTATGGTCACAGTCCCAGAGGAAACAGATGCACACTCCATAGGGGACGAGGAGAGCTTAAGGAAGGCTGAGAACTGGGGTGAGCAGGGTTAAGGGAGACGACAGGGGATGAGAGGCACCCAGGAGCCGGCAGGTGGGGGCGGGGAGCGTGTAGCACAGGCCTGAGGGAGGGTGGGGTGGTTACTAGAACCAGAGAGATGCAGGAGAGGGCTGCTGTGGCTTTAGGGTGACAAACACTGACCCTGCTGATCTGAGGCCTGGCAAGGGAGGGTGCTGGGGGATAATGAAGCCCAATATCACTCTGCGATCTCCTGCAGGGTCTTCCATTGGCCAAATCCAGCTGGAAGCAGGAGGGTGTGGAGTCTGGCGGCTGTGTCCACAAAGGTCAGACGCCCAGGAGGTGTGGGGAAGGGTGGGAAAGGGGCAGGGGCAGCGCAGCGTGGGGAGCGGGGAGAATGCCTGCACAGTCATCTGGCTTAACCATTTAAAATGCATCATCTAGAAATTAATACGCTATAGTGTGGCACCCTCATCACAAATAAGTGCAACGAGGGACAGCCAGAGAAAGAGATGACCATGAAAAAAGATCTAAGGGATTTTATCCCAGTAATCTGGGCCCCATCATGGAGGGACAAATAGCTCTACTTAGCTGAGTCATTTCAAGGTAAACATGTATGTTAAAAAAAAAAAAGAGAAAAGGTTCAATGTGGTCACTGGACTACTGAACAGAGCTTCAACACGGCAGGGGGATTATAACACAATATAGAGTTATCTCCAACCAAAATAAGTACAACAGGGCCCCTGTTAAACATGGCAGGTCATCTGCGTCTGGATCTCCTCTCTCTCCTGAAGTACCATGAACACGCTGGTCAAGAAATGAAGTGGTATAAACCCTCCAGGGCAAAGAGAACAGTGAAGGTGACATCGGTGGAGGAGAGATTTCAGCCAACTCCAGGAAGCTGGGAAGCAGCCGGAGGAATGATGGCTGACATGAGGGAGGCTAGTCTCTCAAGGGCCACAGAGGGGGATGCTGACAGAGGGCAAGCTGCATCTCTCCCACCCCAAGACCCTAGAAGGGCTCAGACGTTGGGAGACCAGCTATGATGATGGTGGGGTCAGGTATGGGAGGCAACCAGGGAAATTGGTTGGGATCCTCTAGGCCCCACCCACACTCTGCCCTGCTCAGGGGGAGACTGAAGATGCTGAGTGGAGAGACTCAGCAAGGAGAGAGGCAGGGAACACAAGGGTGAAAACAGGAGGACGGGGGCCCAGCCTGAGCAGAAACAGTGAGCCTCAGTGTCCCCCTCTCTTCCCTGCCCTGGACATACATCTATCACCCTGTTCTGGAACATGATGAGTTTAACACACAGCTGCAAAAAAAAAAATTTTTTTTGTATGTTTCTTCCGTTGAAAGGTGGGTCTCTGTCTCCTTCCTGGAACCTGGGCAGGCTTGTGGCTGCAGTGGAAGTGATGCTGAGTGACGCCCAAGGCCAGGCCATAATAGGCCACGCAGCTTCCATGTTGCTGGCTGGCACGTTCACCTTGCAGCCTGGAGCCACCACGTAAGAAGTCCAACTCCCAGGCTGTTGTGCTAAGGAGGCCACATGTCATCTTTCTGGTTACCAGGCCCAGAGGAGCCCAGTCTTTCAGCGCTCTTGGCTGACAGAAGAAGCATCTTAGGGGTAGATCCTTCAGTGCCAGCTCTTGTAACTCCCAGCCACCCGAGCCACCCTCAGCTGTTCCTGTCCTCCCAGCCTGGGCGGGGACACTGTGGCAAAGAGGAGGCTTGTGCCTTTTCTGAATTCCTGACTCACAGGAAGAAAAAAAAAGGTTTTTTATGCTGCTACATTCTGGGGTGGTTGGTCATGCAGTCATAGATAAGTTGAACAAGGAGTTGGAATGCTTCTTTTGAGAAGCTGAATGGCTCATAGTTCTCAATGGGCAGATCGCCCCACACATGGGTTATTTGGCAAAGTTTATAGACAATTTTGGTTATCACAGCTCTGGAGGGGAGCGGTTGCTACTGGCATCTGGTGGGCAGAGTTCAGTGATGCTGCTAAACATTCTATAATGCACATGAGCCTCTGACACAGAGAAATTATTTGGACCCAAATGTTAATAGTGCCAAGGTTGAAAACCTGGCTCTAGAGAAAAGAAGCTGACAGTTAGAGGCTTGTTTAATGAAAGACTGGCTTGCATGCTACAGCGAGACCCCAGTTGATAAGTCCTCCCCAAACACACAGTATAATTCAGTTTTTTTATTGCTTCATTCATAAATAAAACAGACAGCTAGGGTATTTGATGTTTGAGGAAAGCTTCCAACATGAGAGAAAAACCAAACGAAAAGGGGAAACAAAGACAATATAGAGAATGGAAGATTATTGAAACAAAACAAATAGACAAATAAAAAGTAAATAACACCTTCAGAGGCCTAAGAGGGAGATAGTAGATCCATAATAAGAATGTGATATTATGAAAAAAGGAACAGTCAGAAAACAAGACTCAGTACTTGTATATTAAAAGTAGTAAAGCCAAAATTTAAAAAAAAAATCAAGAGTTGGAGGATAAAGTCAAGGAAGGTTTCCCAAGGAAGTAAACCCAAAAGGCAAAGGGAGGAAAAAGAAGGGAAAAATATTTGTTAATACTTAGATGGTTAATCCAGTAGACCCAACAGATAAAATAGAGGGGAGAGAATTATCAAAGAATGTAAAATTTTTCCAAAAACACAAAGACACTACTTAGCTCAGCAGTGAAAAATATGTCTACATTCACTATTGATTTAACCCAAACTCACGTTATATTCTCATTGGGAGGATGGGGAGTGGAGATGAGAGGGGTTTTGTAGTAAAGCGCAATTCCCATCTAATCACAAGACGTCAACAGGTATCTAAAACAGAAATAGAAACTAATAAGAGGGTTGAAAGAGATACCTCTAGAGAGTGTGGGACTGAAAAAGGCAGGGAGGGGATTCTGATTAAGAGTCTCTCTGTACTATTGATAGTTAAACCAATGCACGCCTTATTTTAATTCATTTGATCAAACAGAAATTAGTTGAAATGAATATAATAAAAAACTGGCATGGGATAAAACGAAATTTATTTATTTGGAAAATTCATTCATGTGGATGAGCTATGCCTCAAAAATGTTCAATAAATTTGCACAGTCTGGCATAAACCTTGTTCATGTGGAGTTTCTCTTGACAGCACTGAGCAGTAAGGCAGCTGGTGAGGTGGGGTGGGGTGGGGATGGGAGCCTGTACAGCAGCCCTTGGGTTCTCTTTCTCAGAACGTTGTATTTGCTTGGGGGACCCTGCCCTTGACTATGGATCCTACCAGGCTGCCAGGGGAAGAGAGGAGTGGGTCGTCCTTTCAGGATGACTTCTGGAAATTCGTTAGTGCTGTGTATTGGTTTGATATGACTTCAAACCCACTTGTTTATGACTCAGCTGAAGTTGTTTTAATTCACCTGTTAATGGCAAAGGGAAGAAAAAAGGGGTGTTTTGGACTTCTGGCCAAGATGGAGGCCTAGACTGACATGCTCCATCTCCCTCCACAACTAAGAAGGAATACAACTACCACAAAACCAGAAATAACCAGAAGTTCCAGAAAATAAAGCTACATGGAAGTCCAACATATGAAGTTATGAAGAAGTGGTGCTCGTCCGGACAGGTAGCAGGGGCGAAGCCGGGGCAGAGACCTCAAGCTGCGCTGGCGGCAGCAGCTGCGGCAATGGCGGCAGGACAGCGGTAAGCACAGACAACCATATTTAAGGGGAGGCGAGAAGCACCTGGGGAGCACCCCCAGCTACAGACCAAACCTGTCAGCTCACAATTCCAACACCAGGGAAGGCAGATCCCCATTTGCTGCAGACTGTGAGGGCCAGAGGGGGTGGGGACGGAGGAGGAGTCTCCTGGTCTCTCAGCAGAGAGTGAACAGCAGGAATCCATCTTGGACCCCTCCCCCACACAAAACGCCACAGCGTGGTGAGAAGGGTCGCCGGTAGTGACGAGTGCAGGGGACTCTGCCCCCTATAGCATAGGAGGTGTGACAGCCCTGCCCAGCAAGCAAAGGTAAACACAAAACTGTCAGGATGGCACAGATCATGATAGAGATCCCAATCACACAGCTGACCAGACAGCAAATATCTAATCTAATGAAGCAGCAGATAGGAAATCTTTCTGAGGCTCAGTTCAGAGCTTTGGTTATACGAATGCTTACAGACCTAACAGCAGATCTTAAACAAGACAGGGAAGGAATGAAGACTAGTCCAGCTGAAATGAATGAAAACAGATATGAAACTCGTGGTGAGGGAAAGAAAACCAGGGGTCAAATCAACAAATCAGAACATAGGGAAGGAACAAACAGTCAACCAGTACAGAAAGAGGAAACAAAAAGTGAGGAAAATGAGGAGAGGCTCAGAAATCTATGGGACATCTATAATTGCGCCAACATCCAAATCAGAAGGTGAAGAAGAACTAGAAATTGAAAAATTATGTGAAAAAATAATGAAGCAGACTATCCCTAACTTGGGGAAGGAAATAGACTGACAGGTCCAGGAAGCACAGAGAGTTCCAAATAAACTGGACCCAGGGAGAACCACACCAAGACACATTATAACCAAAATGTCAAAAATTAAGGATAAAGAAAGAATCTTAAAAGCAGCAAGAGAGAAGAAGCGAATCATGTACAAAGGGGTCCCAATAAGACTATCAGCTGATTTCTCAAAAGAAACTGCAGGCAAGAAGGGACTAGCAAGAAATATTCCAAGTAACAAAAAGAAAAAACCTACAGCCATGGATACTCTATCCAGCGAAGCTGTCATTCAGAATAGAAGGGCAGAGAAAGTGCTTCCAGCACAAAGTAAAACTGAAGGAGTTCATCAGATCCAAACCACTGTTCTATGAAATGTTAAAGGGACTTATTTAGGAGAAGGAGGATCAAAACTATGAACATTAAAATGAAAACTGTATCACAACAACCAACAACAGAAGCTAGGGAACTGAAACAAAGGCAAACTAAGTAGTCAATGAGAGTGGGAAAAGAATTATAGGTATGGGGAACATTTTGGGGGGAGGTCAGCGGGGAGGGGGAAGGGGTGAAAGGGAGGGAGATGGTACAGGAATTAAGGAGAATAGTAGGAGGGAGTGGGGTAGACAGGAAGATGTTGAGAGGAACTATATGCACAACCAATGGGCATGGACTAAGGGGGGTGGACAACTGGAAGGAGGGGGGGTCACTGGGTGGAAGGGGAACAGAGGGAAAAGAAATTGGGACAACTGTAACAGCATAATCAATAAAGCATATTTTAAAAAGAAAAGAAAGAAGAAAAAAGGGGTGTTTTTTGGAGTTAAGTTGTTTTGATATAAGAACGAAGTAAGTGTGCCAGGCGCCATCATCATCAGGATGGCATCATCTGTTGTCAGTGGTTCAGCTGCTGGGAAGCCTTGCCTGGGGCTCATTCATGAGATCATGTGGAGCAGCCACTGAGGCCAGGGATATGCAGACTATAAATACTGCCAGTTTCTGAGGAATGTCTGAGCATTTTGAGCTGGGCAAGGCAATTCTTTGCTGACTTAAAACCTCTCTGAAGACCTGGGGCATAAGCTCTTGCTCCTGTGAAGGTGGCTCTCATTGACAGTGATGAAAGCCATGCAGCCACCCAAAGAAGGAGCTCGCCTTGCCCTCCATACTGGTGCCACTGTCTCCTAGCAGCATGCTCTAGCAACAAGGGACTTTTACTTTGTGCTCCGGTGGTTGGACATCAGCTCCCAGTCGGCCAGGCACAAAGGTACACCTCAATTAAACTTGGACTTTCCCCCTTTTATCTCCCCTTGCCTGGAACATGAGTGTAATTAATCCATCATTGCTTTGGAGTATGGTATTTTTATTGACTTATTAAGAGACCTTAACCTGTATGCTATTGGTTTGTGCAATTCCCTCAGTGAACCCATGTTAAATAAACTATCAGCAGAAAGAATCCAGTCTCTAAGCATAATTTTGCTCCCCCAAACCAACAGCTAGTATTCCCTGCCTTTCTCACTCCGAGCATGGACAAGAAGCTGGGTTTTTAAAGGTGGGCGAGGAGCCCAGTGCAGGGTTGGAGTCTCAGGGCCCCTCCTGGGATGCGCTGGAGGCTGGTCATCTCAGCTGCTGAACGGGACTGCACACACTCAGCGTCATCTGATGGGACAGATGGGCCCCGGGTCACTAAATCTCCTACCAGCCCCGCCCCCCCCACCCAGGAGGAGCAGATGTGGGTACCATGCTTGCAGGGGCTTGAGCCTTACCTATGAGGTACACCCCTAGGGCCCCAGTCCTTGGCTCTAACAGACTTCTCCATTGTTCTTCTGCTTCACCACTGCCCTTTTATTCCCCCTCCTGCCTCTGCCCATCCTCTAGGCTCAGCCCTGAACTGCTCAGCTGGCCTGCCTGCCAATGGCACTGCAGTGTTTTGTTTGTATTTTTTAAATCTTTTCAATTGTTACTTCCTTTTTAAAAATTACATCATTGTTATATAAGTAACATGTATTCCAAGTAAAAACATGAGAAAAAATTGAAAATCACCCATAATTCTACCAGCCAAATAAAACCACTATTTGTTTATAAATGTCCAGACTGCTTCCAGCTTTATACACAGGTAAATATACTATTATTGGTCCACAGCTCATTTAGGTACCCATCTGCTAAGCACTCACCTTGTGCCCGGACACTGCTGGGGCCTTTAGCTGTATGAATCCCACCAAATTCTCACAACTCTGTGAAGCTGGTGTTGTGTGCTTTTTACAGGCAGGAAGCAGAGACCTGGGGAGATCACATCACTTGCCGGAGTTCCCAAACTGGTTAAGAGATTGATCTGGGTTTCCGCCCTCCAGGCTGAGTCCAAAGCTATTTTCCTTGCATGTTTTGTAAGCTTTTTCCATTTTTCTTTTTCTTTTTTTTAACTTAGCAATATATGCAAACATCCTTCTTGTCAATAAATCTACACCTAGGCCATTCTGCTGTATGACATGCCCTTTGTGGATGTGCCAGATTTTAAATGACCAATTCCACTTTGTTGGACTTTCCACTGTTTCCTTTTTTCCTATCACAAACAATGCAGTTATAAATATCTTCGACATATACCTTTGCACAAATGGGACTATTTTCCTAGGATCAACTTCGGAGAGCAAAATTGCTTGGTCAAAACCTAGACATATTTTTCTTTTATTTATTTATTTTTAGAGCGAGGAGAAGGGGGAGGAGAAAGAGAGGGAGAGAAACATCCATGTGAGAGAGAAACATCGGTCAGTTGCCTCTCCCATATGCCCCGAACGGGGACCCCGCAGCTGAGGCATGTGTCCTGACTGCGAATTGAACTGGCAACCTTTCGCTTTGTGGGATGACACCCAACCCACTGAGTCACACTGGTCAGGGCAGGACACATTTTTAAAAGCTGCCCATTTCTAATCACATCAGCAGTACACAGCAGTGCACATTTCCCCACATCCATTTTTTTTAACTGGTATTTTCAGTTTTTGAAATTTAGACTGTGATTTAACACAGACTCAGAGAACCTCAGAGAACCTCCATGCTTTGTTTCTAGATCTAGAACCAAAAAAAGGCCCCAGACACTCCAACAAGGCCTGCCCTGACTTTAGCATGCAGGGCAGAAGCTCCAGAGAGAACCAGTGAGGCGAGGGGTCTAGAGGGGGCAGAGCAGAAGGCTCAGGCCGACACTTCAGCTCTCTGGTCTTCCCTGAATCCCTTCCAAAGCCTTTTACGTTGAGGAGTCCCAAACTAGACACAGTCTTATTGTTCCCTTACCTTGATGCTGTTTCCCTCCAAAAGGCTGCAAACTCTGGTACCTAGAAAAAAAGGGGTGGTGATAAATGATCGAGGCAGAGCACTAAAGTGGACCTCTGGCCAAAGCAAGCTGGATGGAAACTGAGTGAAGTGTGCTCACCTGTGTGAGTTCTTCAGAAGCCACCAAGGTAGCAGCGGCTACACGCTGCCCCAGGGACAGACACAGGTACCGGGACTTCCACACGGGAGGCAATGGAGGGACTCTCTGCTTGGGCCATTTCTTTGTCACTGGCCTGTGAATGCGCCCATGCTGGCAGGAACCCCAGTGCTCTTTCCATCCTGTTTCAAGGCTTTGTATAAATAGTGAGTGGTCCTTTCATACATTTTTATCCATACAGCCAGTCATCAGATATTTATTGAGCACTTATTACATGCCAGGCACTGTCCTCGCTTCTGAGGGTACAGCAGCAGACAAAACAGACAAAACCCCCTGCCCTCATGAAGCTTACAGTCTACTGAGAAAGACCAATGACCAGATAAATAAATAAGTGAAATATATAGTAGTCAAGTGCTCTGGAGGAAAAATAAAGCAGGAGGGCAGCGGGGGGCGGGGCGGGGAGGGGAGTGTTGGAGCAGAAGGTGGGAAGAAGTGCCAAAATTCTAAATAGTGAGGCCAGGGGAGTCCAGACATCTGAGAAGCTGAATTATGAATAAAGACCTGAAAGAAATGAGGACACAAATCCTGAGAATTAATGGGAAAGGATATTTCCAGATGAAGGGAGCAGAATGTGAAAGGCCCGGAGTTAAGAGCCTGCCCAGCACAGTAAAGATCAGTGGGGAGGGTGGAGTGGCCAGAGTTGAGTGAGCAAAGGGAAGAAAGAAAGAATCAGAGAGGCAGTGAGAAGTTCCGGAGTGTGCAGAGCATTAAAAGAAGGTCCTATGTGAACTTGAGCTTTGAAATGGATTGGAACCACTGGGAAGTTCTGCAGAGAAGCGCCATGATGTGACTCACATCTGGATGCTGTATTGAGAATAAATTGGGGAGCATAGGTAGAACACAGGCAGAAGTCCTGACAAGAGACAAAGGCGGCTTGGGCTCAAGAGGCAGAATGAAGGCACTGAGATATGTCAGATACTAGTATGTAGAGCCAACAGGATTTGCTGATGGATTGGAAATGGGGTGTGAGAGAAAGGAGTCAAGGAGGACTCTGAGATACTTGGCTGAGCAAATGGGAGGATGGAACTGCTGTTACCGAACTGCAGCAGCTGCTGATGGAGCATGTTTGGGGCCAGATAAGGAACTCAGTTTCAGGCGTGTTAAGTAGGAGATGCTTTTTTGATGTTCAAGTGGAGAGGCCTGTAGGCAGGCAGATATCTGAGTCTTGGGTTCCAAGAAGTCCAGGCTGGAAATGAATATTTTTGAGTGCTCAGTAGGTAGGGTTTTTTTGTTTAGTTTTGTTTTTTTAATCCTTGTCCAAGGACAATTTTTCATTGCTTTTCGAAAGAGAGGAAGGAAGAGAGAGAAACATCGATGTGAGAGAGAAACATCGCTTGGCTGCCTCCTGTATGCACCCAGACAGGGGATCAAACCTGCAACCTTTTGGTTCCGGGATGATGCTCCCACTAATAACCACACCAGCCAGGGCCAGCAGGTAGCTTTTTAGGATGAGATCACCAAGGGGGTGACTGTCAACAGAGAAGCTGTCCAAGGACTAAGGCCCATTCAATTGCTCAGCCAGGGAGATTATGAAGTAATGCCCTGGTCAATGTGGCTCAGTTGGGTGGAGTGTCGTCCCATAACCAGAGGGTTTCGGGCTTTACCCCTGGTCCTGACATATGACCCCTGGTCCTGACATATGACCCCTGGTCCTGGCATATGACCCCTGGTCCTGGCATGTACAGGAAGCAACCAATCATTGCTTCTGTTTTGCATTGATTTCTCTTTCCCTCCCTCTCTCTCTAAAAGTAATGAAAAAAAAAAAATCCTCAGGTGAGGATTTAAAAAAAGAAAAAGAGGAAGAAAAAGGAGTAGCATGTACAATAGGAGGAAAACCAGAAGCAAAGTCTCCAAGGAAGACATGGCAATCCACTGTGATAGGTCAAGTCATAGAAGGACAGAGTATTAATAATTGGATTTAGCACCTTAGAGTCACAAGTAATCCTGGTCAAGGGGCAGATCAAGTGGAACGATTGGGATGAGCATGCGATTGGAACAGGAGCTGAAGTCACAAGCTGGAGGACAGAGGCGCTGGATGCAAAGGGGAAAGGGATAAGAAGATCAATTGCTTCTACCTTCCCTCCACTCAGTTATAAAACATAAAGCACAAGGCTGGCACTTCCACAACACTTGTCAACGGCAGCCCTTGTTACCCAGCTTGGACCAGGTGTTCCAGGTTGCCGAGCTGCATGCAGCTCTGGCCCCAGGAGCTGGCTCTCTGCCTATTTCTAGACTCCCACAAAATTATTCCCGTGTTTTCACTGTTGCATGGAGCCGTAGGATCAATGGCCACAGCTTGGGGCTGCTCTGTTCCTCACAAACCAAGATCTCACTCAGGCCCTTCTCCAGATGCTAAGTCAGAGGGAGCAAGAGGCAGGCCCAGCTCTTGGGAGCTTGCCTTCTGTTGGAGACAAATAATCACCAAGGAAACAGACAAGCAGACAAGTGCAATGAAGACAGTAAAATGGGGTGAAAGAGGGAGAAAAGTGTGGGAGGTGCCTCCTTTAGCCAGGTTGTGTGGTCAGGTGGCCTCTCTGGGAGATGACATTAAGATAAGACCTGGATGACAATGGCCGATGATGGCCCGCTAATTCTCCTCAAGCTGGTCCCTCCCCGACTACTCTGGGGCTTCCAAATCTCCCAAGTCTGGGTGGGCCTGGAGTATCTAAGTACAGGGCCAGAAGATGACATTCTCTCTCACTTCTATGTCTAAAATGTGCCGTGGGGATTTTTTTTCCCTCCAGATTACAAAAGATGCATTTTCACTGGAGGAAGTGGAAAATATGGAAAACAGAAGAAAACAAGTCACTTACAATTCCACTGTCTAGAGATAACTATGTTCACATTTGGTATGCACCCTTCTAGGTGCATATTTAAAAAAATGAGATTCTATTGTACATTCTGATTTGTGTATATGGTTTGTCATGAACTTTGACTAAACCATATGAGCACCCTTCTCATGTCATTTAATTTTTTCCAATATGATGATTTTCAATGGCTTCATGGTATTGCATTGAATGTATACTTAAAATTTTTTTTTTAACTTATTTTTAGAGAGAAGGGAAGGGAGGGGGAAAGAGAGAAACGTCGATGTGAGAGAGAAATATCAATTGGTTGCCTCTGGTACATACCCTGACTGTATGCGCCCAACCAGGGACTGAACTCAAAACTTAGGCATGTGCCCTGACTGGGAATCAAACTGGTGCTCTTTCGCTTTGTGGAACAATGCCCAGCCAACTGAGCCACACCGGTCAGGGCTTGAATGTATACTTTTATCATATTTTATTTAATACTCAAACATTGGCCATTTAGATTGTTTCCAAGTGACTGCTACTCTGAGTAAATGCTATAATAAACAATCCTGTATCTTTTTTTTCTTAGTTGGGGAGGCTTACAAAACTCAGATTGTTTCCTTGGGTTACAAGGAATCGTCATTGCCCAGTAGGCGTGCCACAGGTCTCCTGAGATCAAGGGGCAGCGCAGGCCCAGGGCAGAGCAGAGTGGAGCCCAGAGGTCATTCAGATGCCAGAGGTTGATTTAATCCTTTCATTTACCCTAAGCCTGTTTTCCTCCCTGGAGGGCTAGAGCAGTAGAAAAACAGTAGGCCCCTCCCATCAACCCAGGGAAATCCAAAGGGACTCCCCACCTCAGCCAGGAAGAGGGTGTCACTCTGACAGCACAGGCCGCACCCTATCCTCCCTTGTATCCCTTTGGTGTGTGTGTTTGTGTGTGGGGGGGGGGCTCCTCCTCCCCTTCCGGGGGGAAAATGTCTATGGGTCAGGCATTTAGCCTTCCTCTGGGGCAGGGCTCTGCAGAAATGGCAGCTCCTCTCATGTCCCTGACCCAGCCTTGCTCCTGAAGTCTGAAACAGACCCTGCCCCTCATGGAAGCAATGTCCTCAGGGGCAGTGAGTTCTGGGGCGAGATGGGACAAGCACAGGCCCAGGAGGCCACCAGACTTGGGTTTGAATCTCAACTCTGGCACATTCCAGGCTTATCTTGGGCAAGTGGCTTCATGGAATTAAGTGCCACAAGGAAGGGACTTGGGTCTGTTTTGTTTACTGCTGTATCTGCAACACTTAGCACGTTGTGGGTGCTCAATAAATATTTACTAAGCCAGGTCAATGCATGAGCCTTTCTGAGCCTTAGTTTGTTCATCTGTAAAATGGGGGTGATAACCCCTATCTCACCAGCTTGTTCTGAGAACGCTATCAAGCATATGTGACATACTTAACACAATGTCTGGTGTTCAACAAAGACCTGCAAAGTTGCTTTCGCCCTGCCACATGCCCAGCCTGGGCAGGAAGCTCTGCAGTTTCCCATTGTTAGAATTAGTTTGGTTCTGCTCTGCCTACTATTGCACCCAAAACATGCCTCTGATATGGTACACATCACACTGTACATGTGTGTTTGTCCAGCTCCTCTGTTATGCTTCAGGGCATTTAGAGACAGGAATTTTGCCTGGTATGCTCCGTGCTTCTGAACAATACTATGAAGTAAGCAAGGTCCTTATCTCCATTCTGCAGATAGGGAAAGAGACTCAGAAAGGTTAGATGCCTTGTCCGAAGTCACGGAGCTGAGGCGTGGCAGAGCAAGGTCTAAACCTGGTTCTGATGTCTTCTCCCCTGCTCTCTTCTAGGGGATTCTCTTGAAAATGGGAGTCGGGGTGAGGAGGCAGCAGGCCAGTCCCATGTCCCGAAGGGAAAAGGCATGCAGAACTCCAAGAGGGAGGGAGGTCCTCGGGGAGTCAGCAGGACGGACACCAACAGTCTTGGGGGCCCCATCTCAGCTTCCTGCAGACCATCATGCGAGCAGCAGCGGTGGCCCCTGAAGGCCTGTGGTTTGGCTGGTCTGGGAGAGGCTGATGCAAAGGTGGGGCCCTCAGGCTGCCTCTCTCTATGGGCAGCCCAGCCAGCACGTGGGCTTGGGTTTCCTCAGCCCCGAGACAATGGTCACAGTCCCAGCTGCAGAGGGTGGAGGGCTGAGGGTATCTGCTCAGGACTGACCTATTTCCAGCTATGAGACAAGAAGGGCTCCTCACCCAAACCACAAGCATCTTGATTTACTCATCTCTGTGACTCCAAATTCCTGCTGAGTGAGTGAGAGAAGGAGGAGGGGGGAGAGGAGGCAGCCAGACCTAAGCCAGGGATGCAGAGGAGGAAACGGGTGATCGGGTAGGAGGGTTTTTGATGAGCAAGAGTGGCGCTGTCTGCCGTCCCCCATACTGCATCCCAGGCTTCTGGAGGGCTGGTCTGTGGCTGATTCATCTCAGTCTCTACCAGATTACTTTGCAGACAGTTGGTCCTCAGTAAGTGTAGCTTATTGGAGATATCCCTGGAAGCCCGCCCATAGGATGACAGAAGGCATCTGCTTTTCATGCCTGTGTCATGCAGGAAATGGCCAATTCTGCTGGCCCAGTGTCCTGCTCAGGACGGCCCTGAGGAGGGGTGAAGACTCTTCACCTGTGTCATTCACAGAATGCACCTCCCTCCCAAATCCCACCCAGGCGACTGATTCCCCTTCCCTTAGCCAAACACAGACCACATGGGGAAATCTACTGGATCTAGGTGTCTCCCTGGCCACATAAAGGGACTAGGCATGTGGTGTGACATCCTTGCCCTTGAGACTCTGGGAGGACTGTGGCCACGAGAGAGAAGAATTCAGAGCAATTATCTCTGTTGAGAGTAAAGCCGCTACTTTTGCCTGAACAGTCAACCAGTTGTGTCTTCTTGCCCCGGCCATCCCCACAGCATGCATGTATCACATGGCCGCAAGACTCCTGAGGTGGCGTTAAAACAATGCCTTTTTTAAATCCTTGTCTGTCCATCAGGGTAAACCATGACTTCCTCTGCAGGTATGCTGTGTGTGGGGCTTGTCTCTACAAGGCCAAACTCAGTATGCGTTTGTCACCTGCATATGTGTATAGCTTTCAGCTTCAGGCTGAGGGTACCCAGATCCTGGAGTGGGACATCCCAGAGACCATCCATGTGGCCCTAAACTAAGCTTACAGAATTAGGTCTAAACTCCTCAGATAGCAGCCAGAGGCCTCCAGGCCACAGCCCAGTCCATCTCCCCAACCCCTTCCACCTTGCACGCCGCTTACCTAACACAGTGGCTCAGGGGAGATGCCACTGCCTGGACCAGCTGGGTTCGGCTTAAGCCAGTGGTTCTCCAAGTGCAGTTCCCAGACCAGCAGACCCACTGAATCAGAGTCTCCGGGGCAGGGCCTAGGCATCTGTGTTCTCGCCAGTCCTCCAGGTGATTCGGACACACACCAGAGCTTGAAAGGCACTGCCTGCGCCTGGGCTGCCTGTTGTCGCCTTAACCACCTTTCAAAGCTCAGATCAATATGCTCCCTTTTAGGAAGCCCTGCTGGTCTGCCAGGCACCTGAGAAGCCTCTTCCCGGAACCCGCAGCCCCATTCTGGTGAAAGGGCTTCATTTCTGCTTCTCTTTACAGCACGACTTTTCTGCTTCATTTTACAGTGAACGGGGCTCCCTTGTTAACTGTCTCCGAGACTGATTCCACTTCAACACACACACACACACGTTACCCTGAAAATACCTTCAGGAGTAAAGGTCACGTCTTACTTTCTCCTCAGTCTGTCAGAAAACATCTACCAAGGGCCCACTGAATGCGGCAGGAGCTGTACTGGGCCATGAGGCTTCAAAAGAGAAATGTGTGTTCTTGTCCTCCAGGGGCACAGAATCATAGCATATGTAATTTTTGGGCATTTGGCTTCTTTCATTCAACACTTCTGTGAGATTCAGCAATGTTGTTAAGGGTCTCCATGATTTGTTCTTTTTTAGAATTAACTGGTGTGTTCCACTGTATGGCTGTGACACAAGGTACGGATGCACATGTGGGCCATTTCCACCTTGGGGTTTCTGCAAATAAAAACACTACCAACACTGGTGGACCTCTGCACTCACTGCTCTTGAGTTTATACCTACAAGTGGAACTGGCGGTTTATGGAATGGACAGCATCTTAGCTTTAGTAGACACTGCTCAACAGTTTTCCAAAGTGTTTATACCAATTTATACTCCTACCTGCGATGTATAAGGATTTGTTAATATTTGGTATTATCAGTCTTTAAAGTTTTAGTCCTTTGGGTGGGTACATAAGGTATCTTATAAGTTTAATTTGCTTATAGGCTATTTAGATATCCACTTTAAGATGTTTCTGTTTAAGACTCTTACTCATTTTGTCTGTCTTTTTCTTACTAACTTGTAAGAGTTCTTTGAACATTTTGCATACAAGTCCTCTGTCGTGGTTTGGTACTGAGAATACAGTCTGTGGTTTGCTTTTCCACTGTTTTAATGATCCTTTTGATGAACAAAGTTCATGAAAGATCAATTTATCTACTTTTCATCTATGAATGGTACTTTTTGTATGCTAAGAAATCTGTATTTTAACATCCAGTGAACACAGAAATAAAATAAAACTCACTCATATTAAAAGCACAAAGAAGTGAAGGAGAGTTTGATGGGAAGTGTCAGAGAAGGGATGGCACGTGATCGGGATGGCTTGCCACTTGAGTATGATGTGAGAAGCCTGGACTTTGTCCTATGACGTGATGTGGGTGAGAGGTGAGCCTCTGGTCAGTTCAGTGAGCAAATCTGGTGCCCAGTTTGATTGGGGTGCTATGCCAGGTGCTGGAGATAGTTCTGTGGGGGAGGGAGACCCTGGCTGACCAGGCAAGAGAAGGACCACCTCTTTTCATGTGTGTTAAACTGGGTCCAGCCTCCCAAACCCTGCAGACTCCCCCTCGTTCAGGCCCTGCTCCTGCTCCTCTGTGCCGGAGCCTGCTGAGAGAACAATGTTAACACGGGTCCAGCTGGCTCAAAAAGAGGAAATTCTCCCCTCCCTGAGTCACCACAGACAAGAGGAGCTTTGTAGAGCAAGCACAGGACTACAGCTGATTACTACACTTGTTTCACTATGCTGCTTCACTTCCAAAATCCCCTGTGATGCTGCTGGATGAAGTCTAGATCCAAAAACTTTCCCCATGTTTCCCCCAGTTCAAATACCCAGGGAATCACAAGCTGCCTGTTCAAATCGACTTCCCCAAAGAAAATTAAAGAGGTCTCAGATTTCAGGTTACAAATATACAGTTTGGAGTGACCAAGCCCCCACCTCTTCTGCTGGGGGGCGGTGGTAGCAGGATGCTGGCCCATCACCTTGCCAACAGGACTTCAACCCATCACATGACACAAGCTGACTCCTGCCTCCTCCAGCAGAAAGCCAGCTCCAGCATCCCCAGGGCGTTTCCTCCCCATCCAGCTTCATGCAGGTAAGACTGCACAAGGCCCCGGGAGCTCAGAGACACGGTGCACAAGTCTCCAGCCCCATTGCTGACAGAGCTTACCTCTCTCCAGGGCAGGGCAGTGACTATGGCTGGGTGACACTCACTCACTTCTGATATGTTCACATTACTGGTCTTGGGGAAAGCCACAAAGTGATCTCTCGCAGCCCCCAGATTCCTGGTCTGTCCCTGGTCCCCACCCCTCACTACCACATTTCCCCAGTTACCATCCTCTCATAAGAAGCACTCAGAATCCAGGGTAGGGTCAAAGGAGTCCTTGAAATCCACAAATGATACACACAGTTCTGGACATTTGGGCACTTTCCTGGGGAATGGGTCCATCTAGTTTTTTAGATTCTAGAAAGGGTCTGTGACTTCAAAGAGGCTAGGAACCAGGCCCTCTTTAAACAGAGTGTATCAGTCTGGTAAAATTAATTTACCCTATTGAGTCACGCATCTTTAGCTGCCTGCATTCTGGAATAACACGTGAGGAAGGAGAACACTCAATTGCAAATATATCCCTGGTGGCAAACCTAAGCTACAGTTGAAACCGGAGGGAGGCTGACTTTGAGGCAGGAGAGCCTTTTTGCTATCTAGCCTTGAAGCCATTCCCTCTGGTGCACAAGGCCAGGTTTTCTCTTTAGATGGTTTTTTAGAGGCTACTGGAGTGGGGCCAAGGGTTGGTGACTAGAATGTGTCAAAAGAGACATAGGCATTTCTCCGATGAAGCCCAGTCCCTCAGGTTTGAGAAAACTTCAAAGCAACTGAGGCTGCTAAGACCTTAAGAAAGATGGGAGCCCTGGCTGGGTGGCTCACTGTTGGGTTCAATCCCCGGTCAGGGCACAGGTTGCGGGTTTGATCCTGGGTCGGGGTGCATGTGGGAGGCAATTGATCGATGGATGTTTGATGTTTCTCTCTCCCCCGATCCCTTCCCCTCTCTCTAAAATCAATAAACACATCCTCGGGCGAGAATTAAAACAAAAAAAGCCAGGCGATTCCCACCATGACACAGGCCCAGGAACGTTGTTTCTACTGTCCTGTGGATTCTAGAATTTGAAGGCCTGCCTGGAGCACAGAGTCCCTCCTGCGCCTGCTGCTTCCTGGGCCCCGCCCTCTGCTGGTGACACCTCACAGCTGTGCTCAGCAGCAGCAATCTGAGGGCTCCTCCTTCCTCCCAGGCACAGCTCTTCCTCCCAGACTCCCAGAGCTTCCTGGCTGAGCCAGGGCCCTGCCCCCGCTACCAGCAGGAGGAAGTGATTCTTCAAGGCCTCCCAGGGACTCAGGGCTAGCTCAGACAGCAGACTGTTAAATAAGTGGGATTTTTTTCAGTGTTTTCAGAAACGGTTGTTTAAAAAAAAAAAAAAAAAAAACCCATCCAAACCGTTTATGTAACCCTTGGAAAGTCTCAACAGACATGGTTCCCTACTTATAATTGTGGCCAGGATTAAAAAAATAGAGGTATGGGGTTGTCAAAATCAGAGAGGCTGTCATGTTCAAGTTCGGTGTTTTGGTATCCAAGTTCAATATTTTACTCAAATTTGAGAAGTTTCTTTTTATGCACTTCCCCCCTATTCTGGTTTTCTTCTCCTTCGTTGTCCACTACTGTGCACTGTACACTCCTGAGAGTTTCTGGAAACATCAGAACTGTCTTCCTGAAATAGAGATCAGAATCTACTCACAACTTGGTATTTCGGTGGTTTTAGAATGACTGTGCTGGAATTCATTTAAAAGCCTAGGAATATTCTATTCTCATAGATATTCCATGCTTACCAAAGTCAACACAGCTCCCTCCTACCCCTGCACACGTCGGCAGGGCTGCTCTGTCTCCTTGGAGGTGGGTGTCAGACTACTCGTTCCAGCTCTCAGGGGTTCAGCTCTCTGGATTTGTGCCAACTGGATCAATATGGTCCCTAAACCAAAAGCCCTGATTACAAGGGGAAAGCGAGGTTCCTGGGGAACAATCACAGTCTGAAGGTGATGGCCTGGGCTTCATTCTAGAATGCCCCTAGGGTCTTCATTACTCAGTGTTGACAATCCAGCTAGCATCTGTCTCTTGCATAAAAACATCTTTGTAAACATTTTTTAATTTATTGATTTTAGAGAGCGAGAGGAACAGAGTGAGAGAGAAACATTGATTTGTTGCTCCACTTATTAAGCATTCATTGATTGCTTCTTGTATGTGTCCTGGCTGGAGATTGAACCCACAACCTTGGTGCATCAGGACACTAACCAACTGAGCTACCCGGCCAGGGCAAACATCCTCTTCTTTATTAGAAAGGCTGTTCTTCTTTGGGTTAAAGCAGTGGTTTGGATCACAGACTTTTCTGGAAAAGTGAGAGCACAATTTGACACCCTTTGAGGGGAGAGGATAGGTTCACAGCCCCTGAACACAGGCCTGTGGACCTGGCAAGAAGGGTTCACGACAGGCTTCCTGATATTACAAAGCATCCGAGAACACCTACCTGCTGTCAAGCCAGCGCCAGCAGCCACGGCCTCAGCCTGGAGCCTCCCTGCTCCCACCAGCACTGAGTGCCCTCACAGAGAAGGCAAGGGCACATGGCCCCCACCTCCTAGAGTGTCCCCTAAGGGCCCAGCAGCTTGGAGGGGTGAAAGGGAGCAAGTGTAGAGGGTGTGGCCACCACAGTCCTAGTCCCCTTCAGCTGAGGGACAGCAGCCAAGAGACTTCTAAAGGAGGGTGGGGAGACTGCTCCAGAGGTCCTTCCTCTCTGCTCTCCGCACCCACCCTCATCCTCGAGCCCTGACGTCAGCCCCACTGTGCCCGCCCCGGAAACCCTCAGCTGCTTCCCACAGGCCCCTCCCCGGCGAGTTCTTTAACTGGTGGGTGTGGGAAAGAGGAAGAGAAAAGCTATTTCCATCCCTGCCAACCCCCTCCACTCCACGGACACCCGATTGGAAACTGATGGCTCATCCAACCTGAAGATCTCCTTGCAGGTATTATGAGGGCTCTTCTCACACCCACAAGCATAAGGAGTGATGAAGACCTGCAAATTCCCAACTCATAAAAATGTGGTTGAGAAAGGGAAGCCCCCCAAAAGTTCCCATCTGTCAACCAGAGGCAATTAAAATGATGACTTAAAAAAAAAAAAAAAAACCTTTGGGGCCTTTCCAAATCATGGAGGGAAACGTAAACCGAGGGGGACACGCTCTAGTCTTAAAACTCTGACTTGGTTCCAAACTAAGTGATCCCCAGCAATAGTGAGTATCTTCTCTCCAGCACCCTTCTGCCTCCCTTCCCCATCCATATGAGGTCCCGGACAACTCCACAAACACGGATGACCCCTGACTGTGTGCTTCCAACCATGCCAGGAGCTGGACTTCTGCCACCCTGAGGTGCTTTGAGAGGCGCAGGGAAACATTTCAGTCAACATTTACTGTGTGCTTACACTGTGCAAGGCTTTGAGGTCTGAGGGGATAACAATCTGAGAAAAACGAGTCCAACCTGGGGAGTACTGATCTACAACGAGTACCACAGGCGCAAGGAGCAATTAATTCTGCACCACGGGACCAGGGAAGGTGGCCCAGAGAGGGGGCATGAACAAGATGGGCTTTGAAACATATTAGGAGTTTGATGGGTACAGCTGGGAAGGAGCGGCATCCCAGGGAGACAGAAGTGTGTGAGCAAAGGACAGGGCTGGGCATGGGAGGCGGCATGGACAGGTGGTCGTGTGGGGTTTGGGATCAGGGAAAGAGAAGAGAAAAGGCAGACTGTGGTTTATGTTGGCCACAGACAAGTGCCCTTCAGAGAACCTGCTGCCCGGAGTGACAGCCTTCAGCTTCAGAATCTGCCTTAACATTCAAGTCAAGGCCACACTGCCTCCTGGGAAGCTCCCAGCTAATGGCAGACTATGACAGGGGTGCTAGGGCCATTTCTGCCCAAAGTGGGACTCCTCTGATGGGCAATCTTTGCGGTGGAACTCTTGTTGAACTGGTTGAGATGGTCTTGAAGTTGCATCACAGTTGGGGGATCTTCCTACTCAATCCTCCTCCCTTCCGCCTCTCTCTTCCCAGAAGTTAGACCTTGATTGTAGCCTAAGACTCTCCTCTCCCTGCCTGCTCCCAGTCCCTTCCCTTCCCCTTTCAGAGGCAATACCCGCCCCCACATTCCAGTCTCCTGCATTTCCAAGTCCATCTCAGCATCTGCCTCTCAGAGGCCCCAAAATGACTGAGAAGGATCCCGGATGAATGCTCAGTGTCTGAACTTGAGCTTGTTGGCAGTGAGGAGCCATTAAACAGGGGGAGCTGTGATCAGATCTGAATCCGTAAAAGTAATTAAGCAGCAGAGTGAGGAATGAACCAGTGGGGAGGTAATGGGCTGGTGAAAAACCACTTAAAAGGTACACTGCATTTATTGGTACAAGGTTTTGATGAGAGGCAACTGGCAGCATTTATAATTTACTATGTATGTACTCTTGAACTCAACAACTGCCATTTGAGAAATCTTATAGAAACACTAACACAAATATGTAAGAGAATAAGGATGAGAATGTTTGTGGTAGCCTCGTATGTATTGGCATGGCATTGGAAAACCCATGTTCTTCCATAGGAGAAAAATGAAATAATGGCACATCCAAGCAGTAGAATATTATGCAGCCTTTGAAAAGAATGTATTGGGTCTCTGTACTATGTTAGAAGGAGGCACACAATTTATTTCTGTTTGTAAAAAGCCAGTTGCAGGACAAATTATATTGCGTGATCCAATTCTCATGTACAACATTATGCATATCTTTTGCATCTGTTTGTTTAAAAGTTGGGAAGAAGATACATCAGCTGTTGCTACAGGTCACTCCTTAGGCTGGTAGGACTACCACTTTTTTATGTGTGTTTACAAAGTAGTAGTAGTAGATTCTGGCTTTATTTTTATTTTGCATGGTGTTTTTCTATATTGTCTAACTTTTGAGATGACAAGCATGGTTCATTTCTCTTATCAGAAAACAAAATTTTAATTTAAAAAGCTCCATTTCTACTTGAGGAAAAACAAAATCTAAAATTCTTCATATTGCCTTCCCAGAAGAAAAGAATAACAAAAGCTCCTGGGGGAGCTGGGACGTCCATCAGTGGCCCAGTCTAGGTAAACAGGAATTAGAACTGAGCTAGAATAGAGCTGAACACAGGGTGGTAAAGAGAAGTTCCAGAAGCCCAGAGTACTGTCCTGGGTAACAGGTAGGTAGCAGGAGGGGGTATGTGTGCTGAGGTTCAGGCCAGGACAAGTGGTGTAAATGAGAAGTGATGCTGGATCCTTTCCTGAAGCCCAGGAGAGTAATCAGGGCTAGAAACTCATGACCTACAAAAGATTCAAAACTCACCAGTGGCACTCCCCAATGAACTAGAATGCTAAATATAAACAGTGAAATCATTAAAAAAAAAAAAAAAAAAAAAAAAAACCTTAGAAAAAAATTGGTGAATATTTATCTGATCTGAAGAGATAAGGGCTTTAAACACAAGAGCAACTTGCATTTTAAGTTTGTAAAAAATTTTTTAAATTTATTTTTATCATTTTTCCATTATAGTTGTCCCATTTTTTCCCCCCATTGCTCCCCCCCACCTGGCCCACAGTCAATCCCCACCCTGTTGTCCATGTCCATGGGTTATTTATACTAGTTCCTTTACTAGCCCCTTCCCCTACTTACCCCTCTTCTTCCCACCCCCAATAACTGTTATTCTGTTCCTTGTTCAATTTTGTTCATTTGTTTGTGTTGTTCATTAGTCTCCTGTGTCAGGTGATATCATATGGTATTTGTCTTTCATTGCCTGGCTTATTTCGCTAAGCATAATTCTCTCTAGTTCCATCCATGTTGTCGCAAATGGCAGGACTTCTTTCTTTCTGCTGCATAGTACTTCATTATGTAAATGTACCACAGGTTTTTAATCCACTCATCTACAGATGGGCACTTAGGCTGTTTCCAGCACTTGGCTATTGTAAACAGTGCTGCTATGAATAAGTCTATAAAATTTTAATATTAAAAATAAATATTTATCTTTCAAAAACAGAGCATATAAACAAAATCAAAAGGCAAGCAAAAACAGGGAGAATATTCACAACACTTACAGTGAGGAAATAACCTTTATATGTAAAAAAAACTTAGATTAGTAGTTTAAGAAGACTCCAGAAAAAAGAAAAACTACAACATTTATTTTGTATTGGTTAAAATTTGGTTCGGTTACATAAAACAGAAAACAAAAGGGCTTACACAAGGTGGAAGTTGACTTCCAGTTAAGATGGAGGCGTAGGTAAACATGCTTCACCTCCTCGCACAACCATAGAAAGAATTAAAACCAGATATCAAAATAAATTACAACCAGAACCATCAGAAAATTGAGCTGTATGGAAGTCAGACAACCAAGGATTGACAGAAGGCACATTCATCCAGATTTAGGAGGGGTGGAGTCGTGGAGACAGGCAGAGAGGCGCAGAGATGTGGTGTGGTGTGGAGAGGTGGCGGTGGTGGAATGGACGATCTCACGTTCACATGTGTGAATAAAAACTGTGAGGGATACCTTGAGAGTGAATGATCCCAGTGCCAGGCCATTCTGCATAGCCCAGGGTTCCAGTGCTAGGAAGATAAATCCCCATAACTTTTGACTATAAAAACCAGTGGCGGTTAGGGTAGTGGAAGAAACTGCCAGATTTTCCGGACACTGCTTAAAGCACCTGCATGGACTTAGACTGTATGCAAACCCACCCATTCTGGGATTCAACACCATGGCAACAGCTGGAAGAGTGCCAGTCACATAGGAAAAGTGGGTGAAGTGACTGGAAATGAGGTTAGTGCCGGGCAAACCTCCAGAAGCCAGGTAGCAGTATTGTCCCCTCTCTATACAGAGCCACAAAGTAGTGAAGAAGGCTGCACCATGCTGGCAATTACCTAAAGCTCCATCCCACACAGTTTACAGGTGTCTTTTCTACAATAGGCCATGCTACTAAGACAGGGAATCAAAACAGCTCTACCTAATACACAGAAACAAAACAGGAAGGATGCCAAATTGAGGAGACAAAGAAATATGGCCAAAATGAAAGAAAAGACCAAAACTACAGAAAAAGAGCTAAATGAAATGGAGATAACAAACCTATCAGATGCAGAGTTCAAAACACTGGTGATCAGGATGCTCAAAAAGCTCATTGAGTTTGGCAACAGCATAAAGAAAGAAATGAAGGCTACACTAAGTAAAATAAAGAAAAATCTACAGGGAACCATCAGTGGAGGGGAGGAAGTCAGGATTCAAACCAACGATTTGGAACATAAGGAAGAAATAAACATTCAACCAGAACAGCAAGAAGAAAAAAGAATTAAAAAAACAAAACAAAAACAAGGATAAAGAAACAAACAAGAAAAAGGATAGTATAAGGACCCTCTGAGACATCTCCAAATGTACCAACATCTGAATTGCAGGGATGCCAGGAGAAGAAAAAGAGCAAGAAACTGAAAACCTATTTGAAAAAATAATGAAAGAGAACTTCCCTAATTTGGTAAAGGAGATAGACATACAAGTCCAGGAAACACAGAGAGTTCCAAGCAAATTGGACCCAAAAGAGGACCACACCATGACACGCCATAGTTAAAATTCCAAAGATTAAAGATAAAGAGAGAATCTTAAAAGCAGCAAGAGAAAAGCAGAGTTACCTACAAAGGAGTTCCCATAAGACTATCAGCTGATTTCTCAAAAGAAACTTTGCAGGCTAGAAGGGGCTGGCAAGAAGTATTCAATGTGATGAAAAGCAAGGACCTACAACCAAGACTACGCTATCCAGCAAAGCTATCATTTAGAATGAAAGGACAGATAAAGTTCTTCCCAGACAAGGTAAAACTAAAGGAGTTCATCATCACCAAGCCATTATTACATGAAATGTTAAAGGGATTTATTTAAGAAAAAGAAGAAGATCAAAACTGTGAACATTAAAATGGCAACAAATCAAAACTACTAACAACTGAATCTAAAAAAACAAACTAAGCAAACAACTAGAACAGGAACAGAATCATAGATATGGAGATCATACGGAGGATTATCAGCGTGGAGAGGAAAGGGAGAGAATGGGGGAAAGGTGCAGGGATCAAGAAGCATAATTAGTAGGTACAAAACAGACAGGAGGATGTTAAGAATAGTATAGGAAATGGAGAAGCCAAAGAATTTATATGCAGGACCCATGGACAAGAACTAAGTGGGGGGACTGCTGGAGGGACATGGGTACTGGGTGAAAGGGGGCAAAGGGAGAAAAATTGGGACAGTGTAATAGCATAATCAATAAAATATATTAAAAAAAACAGGATGGAAGTTTCTCAAATCAAGAAAAAAAAAGTCCAGAGGTTGTCAGTCCACGGCTGGTATGGTGGCTCCAAGAGTCATTAGGGAACTTAGGCTTCTTTCAGCTCATTCTGCCCCACCCCTGGGGTGCAGCTCTCATGGTCCATATTGATTGCTAGAGCTCTAGTCAATGTGCCTTAATTTAAGGATATGGGATGGAGAAAGGGAGGGTGAGTAGAAGGGCATGTCCCTCTGGTTTTAAGGAGTCTTCTTTAAGGCCCACACAATACTTTTACTTATATCTCACAGCCAGAACTCAGTTACATGGCCATACCTAGCTGCAAGGCAGCCTGGGAAACACGGTCATTGAGTTGGGCAGTAAAGGGCTCAGCTAAAAATTGGGTCTGTTACTAAGGAAGACGAGGGGGATGGATATTCGAAAACAACTAGTAGTTTCTAATATACATGTAAACAGAATTATCAAGATAAATATAAATATAAAAGATTTTTAAAAAGGGTCAACCTTACCAATAATCAAATAAATGTAAAGCAGCCCTCTTAAGGTCTCCTTCAGCTAAGATCTTGAAGGGCTGGCCAGACATGCCATCAAGAGGGCAATCAAACACTTACTGTCTTAGTAAAAGTTCTGGGGTAAAGGCCCTTCTGCCTGTTGAGTAGCTCCTGGACCTTTTCCCCAGAGTCTCCCTCCAACCCCAAGTGACATCAGATTCTGTAAATGCTAGGAAGTGGAGAAAATTCTGCACCCGGGATTCTCTAGCTGAACTATGGCTACAATTAAATTTTAGGTGTTTTTGAAAGTTCCTTAAAAAGTAATATCCTCATGCAAACTGAATCAGCAGTTTCAGAACTAAAAAGAATCTCTTCCTTGTGCTTGGGGTATCACAAACTAAGCATGAAAATGGGCATTAAAATAAAGGCCAGTATTGGGGAAAATTGGGCAACCACAAATCAACCTTTTTTTGGCAAATTCAGAACTTTACCCCAGGCTCTAGAGGACTATAATGTCAATGCCATCGTCCCTCAGAAAATACAGAAGGCATGGCCAGTGTGGGCCCTGAAGGCTTTGTAAGTTCTTAGGCCCATTAAAAAAAATTTTTTTTTCTTTTAATTCTTCAATTACAGTTTACATTCAATATTATTTTGTATTACTTTCAGGTGTATAGCATAGTGGTTAGACAATTATATACTTAAGAAAATATACGATTTGTTGATTTTTCAAGTACCCCTCTGGCATCATACACAGTTATTACAATATTATTGGCTATATTTCCTATGCTGTATTTTACATCCCCATGACTATTTTGTAATCACCAATTTGTACTTCTTAATACCTTTACTTTTTTCACCCAGTCTCCCAAACCTTCTCCCCTCTGGCAGTCATCAGTCTATGAATCTATTTCAATTTTGTTTGTTTATTTATTCTGTCCTTTAGATTCCACATATAAGTGAGATCATATAGTTATTGCCTTTCTCTGACCAGCTCATTTCACCTAGCATAATACCCTTTAAGTTCATCCATGCTGTCACAAAAGGTAAGAGTTCCTTCTTTTTTTATGGCTTAGGCCTTTCTTTAATAGTTGCTATACCTTTTCTCCATCTCATACTGTTACCAATCACTTCTCACTATTTACCTGAAAGCCTGATTTCAGCCCCCATTTTTAATTTTTGCTATTTTTAAATGGCTGTGGATTCGGGAACAAAATATAGGAGTGAGTGGATATTTTGTGGAGTCTGGGGGAAAGGGTTTTGAGTGTGTGGGAAGCAATGTGATATAATGACTTGACATACACCTGGATTTGAGTCCTAGTTCTACCATTCACTAGCTGTGTGCTCTTGGACAAGTTATGGAACTTCTCTGAGCCTCAGGTTCCTTGTCTTACAATGGGGATACCACAGAGCTCACCTCAGACGGTTTATCATACTATCAGGGTCTTGTAGGAAACAGATGGCACATTCAGACTGGAAGTGTTTAAGAAAAACAATATGGCAGCATGAAGAACTTGAGAGCTAGCCCCAGAGGGGAGCTGTTACTACCTCCACCTGAAGGTGTGAAGGATGGAAAGAGGCAAGGGAACCCAGAGATGGCAGCTATAGGAACGGGCATCTGGCAGGATCTGTGGGCTTCAGTGGAGGATGCACTTGGCCTGCAGTGACCCAAAGGGGACCCAGGGACATAAATTCCTGTGTCCATTGATCTCTTGACAGCACTCCCATTGGCCACACCTTGCCAGCAGCCAGAGGCCAGGGAGATGGTACTGCTGTGCACTATGCGCCAGCCTTCTGAGGCACAGAGCAGGTGGCAAGGGTGGACAGCAGACTTGGAGGGGCAAACAGAAGAGCTCTGGGGAAGATTAAACAAATAGATGATATGATGATTTCAGCACAGTACCTTGAACATAGTAAAACAAGTCCACAGGTTCTCAATAAATGTTAATTAATTCTGGACTTTGGTCTTCTCTCTCCCTTGTTCTGGCTGCCTTTTTGACTTACTGCTTACTTCCTAGTTTTCAAGAGACCACAAATGGTTGAGGTGACTTCCAAGTAATGAGTGTGTAAAAAAAACAACAACCAGGGACTCTGGGGCTGAGGATGAGAGAGGGAAACAAAAGAAGGGGAGAAGGTAAGAGGAAAGAGTGAGAGAAAGCCGGACTTTATGATCAAACTATGCATTCCCCTTAAGATAAATAGTGACTTTGCAATTTACAGCCTCATGAGACTTGCAAAGTAGATCTTCCTGCCCTAGATGCAAAACCTTATTGTTACTTCTAGATTAACAGGTTTTATCTCGGCGCCCCTTCCCTCCAAAACCAAGTAGTCAAATGTGTTCACATGGATGTTCCAATCCTTCCATGTTCCCATCTGGGTGCCTGGGTCAGGTGAGTGTGCTATTCTGATTTGGGAAATGGCTGGGTGGCACGAGTTGGTCCTCTCCTGGGGTGGCTCCCGGTGGGAAGGGAGGCCCTGAGAGAGTGGTCTGAGCTCATGACCCTCAGTGTCCTCTCATCAAGTCTTTGCCTGCTGCTGACTTGGCCCCTTAGGAATCACGTTATTCCACAAGTTAACGCCACAAGTTATTCTCAGTATCTGGTATAGGCTGCAGAGCAAAGCTTCGTCAGCTACCTGTTCCACCTCCAGCATTCTTCTCACGTTCGTGGACCCTCCCTCTGGGCCTCTGCACGGCTGCTTGCTCTGCCTGGAACACACACTGTTTCCTCTTTGTCTGGCTAACCTCACCTCATCCTCCAAGACCTTTCAGGGATCATCTCCTTGAAAGAGCCTCACTGGACCCTGTCTCCTCCCCTCTGGTGCTCCCATTACTCTCTTTGAGCCTCTTACCCACAGTACTTAACCACACTGTCTTGGCGTCCTGGCCCAGGTCTCTCAACAGATCGAACATCTCTTGAGAGACCTTGACAAATTCATCTTGGTTCCAGCCCCGTCCAGCAGAGTCGCTGGCACTCAGTGAAGATTTACTGAATGAATGTTTGGGGCATAATTCAAGAAAACGAGTGTCACAAATCCAAAAGCATCTAGTTAGCCACGCTATATGTTCTAGAACATTCTTCTTTATCTCCTGTCACCCTGGATCTCCTGCCCCAAAAGCCATCAGGACAGGTAACCTTATGACCATTCACTTGTTCTTTTCTCAGTCTTCTTTTTCAAATATCCTTTTCCATGCCACCTCCTTGGAGGCTGTCCCTGACCACTGAATCCAAAGGAGTTACTCAGTCACTTGCGTACATATCAGTGTGTTTTAATGTGCTGTATAGCACATATTTCTGGCCTTAACATTTGATTCATGTATTTGTTTAATTGTTTTCTGTTAGCTCTATTTGAACAGGGGCCTTGTCTGTTCATGGTCGTATGGCAGGCATCTAGTATAGTGTGTGCCACACAGCAAGGTGTTCATTAAATATCTGTTAGATGAATGCATGCTACTGTTGCTGCATTCTGATTCAGCTGGATGTATGTCTTCTGTCTTTGCTGTTGGATTAAGTGCTCCAGAGGCACTCAAAAGGACTTCCCTCATGGCATTGGAGGGTGGGAGGGGAGCTCAGTTCCCTTCTAGGCCAAAGTCGGTTATGCTGTCTGCCTACAGCTTCCTTGTGGCCAGATGCTGAGGACTCTCAGCTCATGTGTCTGCAGCCCCCAGATGCTGGAAGTGCTCCTCCAGCTTTCTGTGACAGCAGCTCCAGCTGCCTGTGGCCCAGCCTGAAAGAGGAATATGCCCAAGGCTCCTAGCTGGCCTGGCACCCAGCAGGAAACAGGCGAAGTGGTTAGCACTGCAGACAGAAGACTGCCACTGTGAGCACACCACGCAGCTGCCTGGCAGGGTGCTGAAAGTGGCCCTGCCTCCTGGGGCGGGGCAGTGTGGCTCCCTGCTCTGCTGTGGAGCAGGGCTAGGATTGAGAAGTTGTGGCCTGGCCCCTGCCCCTCCCGCTCCTGCAGAAATTGTTCTGCCAGCTCAGCAGAGGGCCAGGCAAGGAGTCTCACACCTGCCCCTGGCTCTTCCTTAAAGCCCTCTAGTTTCCTGGAAATCGTAAAGTATGGGAGACAGCCTTTATCACACCCTGAACAGTGCACTCAATGTTAACGCCAGAGGATGAACCCCATGATCAATGACCAACCAGAGGCACTGGCCTCCAGGTTACTTACTCCCAGTGACTGATATTTGCACCTTGTAATTGAGGTCAAATTTGCTTCCTTTAAGTCACATGATTTGCCTCAGGCAGGAAGGTGGTGGGGCCACTGGTTGCAAAGAGACCAGGAGGTGATCACAGAACCGCTGCAAACTAGCTTTGGTGGCAGAAGCTGTGTTTCCCAGGCAGCCAGGCCTGTGAGCGCATTGCTGAGCTGAGCTGGCAGCTGGTAAAGGACCCACATAGGGCCTGAACCCCAACATTTTACTCAGAGCAAGCTTAGGACACCTTCTTCCCTCCAAGACACCTGCTGCTTGGAGCTACCTTGAATCCCTTCCAGAGTAGGATGGGACCTAAATTAACTAATTAACAAACTAATTAAGCATAGGAGTATGCCACCCAGAAGATTCTGGTAACTTAAGGGTCTCCAAATCACAGTATAGGCCCCGCCCTACCCAGACACCTAATCTTGCTCCAGGCTTTACTTAACCTCAGGTATTTATCTTCTGGTTGTCATGGAAGCTGCACAGATACACAGTAACATGGCCAACCTGCTTCTCGCACCTCCCCTCCCCCGCACCAGCCTGGGATCCTTCTGAGAGAGGCAGAGCTCCCTGGTGGCCACTGGCGGCCCTGCCCTCGGGGCTGGAGGCAGCCCTGTGCCACCTCACACCTGAGGTCCCTTTCACATGGTCTCTCAAGGCACACAGTAGGTGCTCAATAAATGCCTGCTGATTGAAGGTACCCCAAGGCAACGAGGACCCTAGAGAACCCCTCGGTGGCTACAGTGACTAGAGCAGATCTACTCCTACCTGTCACCCAAGTCATCCCAGGGACTGCAGGCCAGGCCTAACATGGCCACTTAGCCCCTCCAGTGACTCAGTTGACCCACAGACCACTTCCTCTGCTTCCAGGCAACTCGCCTGGACAGCAGGTGGGGATGACATCTGGCTACACTCGCACTGGGTGCCACACACCATGGTAAGAGCCGCTGAACTCCGCGGGATGTCACCCTCACTGTCCTCGTGCTCACCCCGGGACTCACCCAGCACATGCTCAAACTGCATCCCTAACTACTCTCGAGGATGGATGCTGGCTTCACGGGGACGCTGCAAGAATACCAAAGAAGAAGCCACTGTCCTGCAGACCCTGAAATGACTATTGAAGGAGGGCCCACAGTGTCCTCAGGGAAGTGGGCCACAGCTCAGTCCAGAAGGGGGCTGGGGGGAGCAGACTGCCTGCCAGGCCATGTGTGGACCATGCCCTGCTCAGGGAGGCAGCACAGGGGCTGGGGGCTGGCTCTGGAGCTGGGCCTGCAAAGTCCAGGTTGGCTGCATGAAGGCCATGTAGCCTTCAGCATCATTTAACCTCAGTCTCTTCATGTGGTTGTTATATGAGTTAAAGACGATAGTACATGTAAAATTTTAGTACAGTAAACCCTCCTACATGCTAGCTACAAAACAAGTTTTTCCTTCAAAAACACTGAGAATAGGAAAGAAGCCGGGAAGTAAGCGGCATGTCATCACACAACGGCAGAAGCTTCAGCATCCACCCCGAGTAACAGAAATGACTTCAAATGACAATGTGGCAAAGAGGTCTTGAGCTCTTTGGCTCAGTCGTATTAGGCTCCTGTGTCATGGCAGATGCATGCAAAAGCTGTTTCCCCGCACACTGGTGGAGCCCATTGATATGCTTAATAATAATGAAAAGGATGATAAAAAAAATAGCTGCCACCGGCCAGGCACATGCTAAGCAGTTCACACAAGTTATTTTATTTAGTTTGTACTGCAAATCTGTGAGATAGGTATTTTTGTTCCCCTTTTACAGATGTAGAAACTGAGAGTTGAAGAGGTTGAATAATTTCTCAGGCACACCCCCACCTGCACCCCCACACACAAAGAGGCAGAGCTGGGATTCAAATCTCAGCCTGACTGTGGACATCTCCACTGGGCCATGCTGCCTGCAGCAAGAGTCTAAGTGCCGTCCATTTCCTGGGGAAACCCACTGGGGGGTCCTTAAGTCTAATTTGCCAGGAGCATGGGCACCACTGTGAATCTAAGACCGGGGGAACAATCCAGGTGACTGGGGCAGCTGAAAAGGGCATCATCTGTTCTCCCTGCCCCCTAGGGCCAAAGTCAGGCCTCTTTTTCCAAAGGGCCTTTGGGAGATGCATCCCCCACCCAGTTCCTGGGCCTCAGCCACAGAGTCTAGCCACAAGAGTGAGGGCCCAGCTTTGAGCAGGAAGAGTTCTAGAGGGCCCCCCTGCCACCTGCAGGCTTGTCCCGGCTCCCTCCCCACACCAAGTATGTTCTTTGTGATGCCCCGAGGTGGGGGTCCAAGGGGAGGATGGGGGCCCTGCAGGATCTGACCAGCAGGGAGCAAAGGTGGGGAGTACTGGAAGTGTACCACCTCCACCCCTGCCCTCTGCTCCACAGACGCCCCACCCAGGGGAGCTCCGAATGCCTAGGGTTAAGGGTCCTGTGTGCTGAGGGAGCCCTGTCCGCCAAACCCCTACAAGACCCAAAACCAGCTGCCCAAGGGTTTAACTCAGCTAGAACTGCCCTCATATATTAATATTGTTTCCTGGAGACCAGAGTGAATTCCATGGAGAGAACACTGGCCTAGGACCCTGTGAGGTGAGGCTTCTATTTCTGGCTTTTCCTCTAACTCTCTATATGACCTTAAGCAAGTCACTTAACCTCCTTGGTCTCAGCTTTGCTTCCTCTTAAACGGGAATAATTACACATAATCATCATTGCAGCTGACATTCACTGAGGTTTTCTTCTGAGCCAGGCCCTGTTCTGGGAGCACCAGCAGTTTTCCTCAGAGTACCCTTTGAGGTGAGGACTTTCATTCCCCATTTTTAGGAAAGTCAGGGGAACATGTCCCCCGTCACACGGTTAGGAAAGGTGACCGGCTTTGGTTTTTCCAAGCTCTTAACCACTGTGGCATACAGAGTTACTTTATAAAGATCTAGGACAGATGTAAAAGTGTTTTGAAAGAAAAAAAAGGGGGGGGGTTGCAATAATACAAATATAAACTACAACCCCTGGACATGACTTATGAAATATTCCTAATCCCTTTAAGCACATCCTGTGGAAACTGCCCATAGAATCAGAGACCTCCAAGAGGAGAAAGACCCACAATAAGTTATATTTTTTATCTCCCCCTCCTTCTGGGCAGGAATGCCATGACTACCCAAATTCTACAGGTGAGACCAGAAAGGTCAAGTTTAGACTCTCAGCTGGCAGGTAAGGAGGAAGACAGAAGTGGGGCTCCTGCGGGCGAGGACAATGATGATAAAAGGCCCATTTGTGTCAAAGTGGAGCCCCTCCAACCAAAATGTAGACATTTTAGCATAATATCCAAGTATATCTTTTCTAACCCTAAACACAAATTTTATTTCACTACCAAGCTGGTCAACATTCAGTTCTGAATGTAGTTGGACCTCCTCCTCTCACTGCAAAGCTCTGTGTAGCAGAGCGCTGGTGGTGGCAGGCAGCAGAACTAATGGTAACTACTGATAATATAGCTAGAAAAGAGGCTATGTGTATAAAAGGATATAGGTTAGATCCACAGGCTCCCTGGGAGGGCTGCAGATTTAGAGGCCAAGCAGTCAGGAACACGCCTCAAACACATCTTATTGCTGGGCCAGAACACTGTCTTATCTTCCTCAGGTGGCCTGCAAAGCTGGTAGCCAGTCCCTCCTCCCTCTGTGGCCTCTGCTGCTCCCACTCTGCTCGCTGGCTCCCCATCACTGATTTCCTTGTTGTTCCCCAAACAACCCCATCTCAGGGCTATGAACTTGCTGTTCCCTCTGCCTGGAACACAGACATGCACATGGCTTGCTCCCTGGTTCCTGGTCAAACACCCCCTCCTTAGAGAAGTCTTCCTGGACTGCCCTGTCACTCTGTGCCCTCTCCCTGCTTCACTCTTCCTCAGAGCACCCATTACTCCCTGGCACTGTGTTAAGTGCTGTCTGTCTCCCACATGAGATCG
Source organism: Furipterus horrens (assembly GCF_987537825.1). Lineage (NCBI taxonomy): Eukaryota > Metazoa > Chordata > Mammalia > Chiroptera > Furipteridae > Furipterus > Furipterus horrens. Next base: position 66,746,231 of record NW_028327180.1, on the reverse strand, counting down.
AAAGCTCCATGAGGGCAGGGGCATGGGTTCTGTTTGTTGCTGTCAGCCTGCAGCCCAGAGTGGTGACTGGTTTCTTTTTGGAACTTAGCTATTTGCTGATACTCTGTGAAGGAACGAAGAAAGGAATAAATGGGAAACTTCAGCACAAACTAAGTGCACACATCCCCCTGCCTGTGCTAGAAGAGCAGGGTGATAACAAGAGTCAGCTTGCGTTGCGGCTGCAGCTGCGCTGTCACCCTGCCCGGATCGTGATCAGCCCTGCGGCTTCCACTTCGGAGGGAAGACTTGTTTCGGGGACCTGTAGCTCCAAAACTCCCTGAAACATCTGCAGCTCTTGGGACTTGTCTGGACTGTTGCTGTGCAGACCATGGAGACCTGGCTGGGTTCCTGCCCCTACTTTCCCTGGGTCTCAGAAAGCCTGGCAAGTGACTAACCCAAAGTCTTCCTTCTCTCCCTATCTGGTTCAGCCCAGGGAGTGATGCTGACAAACACATGCAGTTAAGTCTAGACTCTCAGGGTCACACAAGGTCAGAGCTGGATGAAGCCTTGGCAATCCCAAGACCGACCTGTGCTCCGCAGATAACATAGGCGAGGGTGTGTACAGACCCAGGGTCTGGTACATCCACCCTCCACCAGCCACATGACCTTGGAGAACTACTTGAAAAGACAAAATAAAAGCACTGCTTTTCTCAGGTGTAAAATGGAAATAAAAGTCCCTACTTTAACAGGAAGCTTACTGTCTTCTTGACAATATTTAAGTCAATATTTTTTGGCTTGACAATCAAAACCCACCACCACCAAAACTGGGTCAACTCAACCTATGTGACGCCTCTGGATCCCTTCTGACATTCCTGCTCCTTCTCGCCTGTGTGCCAGGAACCACCAGCACCTTCTTTTCTCCCATCTGGGTTTCCTAAAGCCCCAGGAGCCGGCCTCACAAAGTCTTCCCTGACTCAGGCTTGATTGGGCACTCAAAACGTGCACCCAGCGGTGTATATGTTGCATGTTAACAGGAAGGAACTCAGTTTTTTAAATTTGGGTTTCTTTTAAAAATTTTATTCTTTAATGACAGTTTACATTCATCATTATTTTCTATTAGTTTCAGGTGTACAACATAGTGTGTAGACAATCATATACTTTGCAAAGTGTTCCCTCATATTTCCAGTACCCAACTAGAAACTAAGTTTTGACACTGCAACCAGATCATGGGATCCCTGAAGGCAACTGTCTCTTCTCTTAGGAGGTTTTCCCCTACCAGTCACTAAATAATAGACAAGAATCCCTGCTCACTGACTCACTTGAAGTTAATATGCCCCCAGATATTCCCTCTCTCTCCCAAAGGAAGGAAATGAAAGATATAGAAATAAATTAAATTGGAGACAAATTCAAATCATTCCTATTTCTGCATGCTTGCCCTGCGTGAGGAAAAAAAAATCATCTCTATCTCCAACCCAGACTTGAAGAGTAGAGAGCAACCCTAAAAACAATGCACAAAATAAATCACAAGGACCAGCCTCACTTCAAGATTTCAGGAAGGAACACACAGTTAAACTGAAAACTCTTAACTGGTGTTGAAGAAACAAACACGGCAAACAGCCCGGAAATGTTTTTAGGAGTGTCTGTCAAAGTCCCTCAGGGGTGGCTTCGTCCTTCTGACACCTGCTTTACTAAAGACCAACAGGCCAACACCAGCTCCTTGTGAGTCAGAAGCAGAGTGAAACCAGACACAGAGGGACTCAGCTGGGACGCACATTGCCCAGACAGCAGGCAATAGCCACAGTATTACTGGCCAGTGCTCTGTGGCCACCAGGGTGGGTTGTAGGGAAACTGAACCAACAGCAGATGGGTGCCCCATATCACCCAGACTCTCCCCCTGCCTGGTTCCTCCTCCATGCCTCCATTTCCCCTCCTACCTGCTAAATAAATACAGCTGGAAAAACGTCCTTGCACAACCTTCCACTCAAAGCAATTCCACATTACTTCAAATGAGACCTCAGGACCAACACATTGTTCTTTCTTATGCTTTTTCAAACAAGACTTTAAAAGACAAAACTGAGAAAACTCAATTGATACGAAGAATTGGATATATCTTTTGATTGAAACTTCATATTAGATAGTTAATCTCTTTGCATGCAATTCTGCATCTGCACAAAGAAATTGTCCCTTTAAATTTCAAACAACTGGAAGAAAGAGCACAAGTTCCCTGCAAAGAACACCTCATAGCTCCCGCTGACCACATATTTGTTGAATTCAAGGGAACTGTTCTGGGTGGGTACTGCCTCCCTGGATGACAAAGGGGATGGCCTGCGGTGCAGACTAAAGGGACACCACAATCATGGTGCAGAGGATGACCCCTCGCCCCTCATCCCCTCTGTAACATTCTAGTAATATTTCTGGTACCACTGTGATTGTTGTTTTTGTAAACAAACTGAAAATCAGCAAATGACCTCAAAATCCAGCATGTGTGATTTACATCAACCCCTATATTTAAAAAACAAACAAACGTGGAACAAATAAACAGAAAACTCCGGTCAAGCTCTAAACTCACTCACTGCTGGTGGCTGGCATTCACTCCTGTGTCTAGGAGAAGGGAGTCCATTTTCCTATTGCCCTGCCGTCCAGCCTCAGGTCTGCCTGCTGTGCAGAGAAGTCCGGGGCGTGCTGCCACCTGCAGGCATAACGAGGAAAAGCACACGCTGTGGCTCCTATCGCCCAAGTCAAGCCCCCGCCTGGGGCTCCCTGGAGCAGCTGGAAGACCTGAGTCCCATCCTGGTGCAAGGGCCAGGAGCAGTCCCTCAGTTCTGTGTGTGGGATCCCACCACAGAGTGGCGACAGACAGAGTAAAAATTCTAAACTATCAAGAGTTCACATATTTCGTAATCACAGGAGCAAACTCTTACATGGGGCTCCCCATGTGCCAGACGCTGCTCTAAATGGGTTGCATTTATTACCTCCCTTTATCCTCACAAAAACAGGTGAATATTTTAGAAGATCTCTGCCAATTTGCCTGGTTACTGAGTTAGGTTGGATCATGAAAATGAAGAACCCGATTTCAAAGAGGGGTCAGATATGAAAACTGTGAGATACTGAGCACTTGCAGGTCATCCACTCCCTAGATTTTTGTCAAGTGCCTGTCAGGGACCAAACACTGCTCTAGGACCTGGGAATAGAGGCATGAACCCAAAGACAAAGTCCTGCCTTTCGTGGAGCTTCCCTTTTGGTGGAGGGAGGCAACACTGGAAGAGGTGACAGATGGTGTGCAGGATAAAAGGGATAGGCAGAGATGACAAAGATATTAGTAATCATTCGATTATTCATCCATTCCCAGGTTTCCCAAGCACTCACTAACCACCTACCACAGCCAAGCCCTGTGCCGGGATGCAGTGATGGGCAGGAAACAGAGAGGCTCCCTGCTTGCATGGAGTACTTAACACACAGGAGAAGCACCTGTGAGTCACATGGTCCCCTAAATAAATGCCAAGCTGCTAACCTATGGTAAGTGTGACCACTGAATGGCACTGGTCCCTCTGAGAGCATCCCAGAGACGGCTGACCTTGTCTGAAGGCTTGGGAAGGCCTGCTATGGAATGTGGGAAGAAGCATCCTTGGCAGAAAGCATACCGTGTGCAAAAGCTGAGTTGTGAGCAGCGAGCCAGAAGTGGAGTGGGGACAGAGGAGGCAGAGGGAGGTAGAGAAGGGCTTAGGCAGCTCGTGCATGGTACCCCAGCCCAGACAGGTCCCCATCCTCTGAGAATGGCAGAACCACTCAAGGGGTCTGGCAGAGGAGTAATGTGGCTGGGTGTGTGTGCTTTTAAAAGATCACATTATGAGCTTGGCGGAATGTTGACTGAATCCCTGGAAGCTGTGAATATGTCCTCTTACAAAGGGACTTGGCAGATATGATTAAGATAAGAATCTTGAGTTGCGGGGATTATCCTGGAGCGTCCAGGAGAGCCCAATGCCATCTCAAGGGTCTTTATAAGAGTGTGGCAAAGGGCGATCTGATTACAGAGGAGGAGAGTCAGAGTGATGCCATGTGAGAAAGACTGGTGGGTTGGAAAGATGAGGAAGCAGCCATGAGCCAAGGAATGCAGGAAGCCTCTAGATGCTGGAAAGGCCTTCATTTGTTACAACAGCAATAGGAGACCAATGCACACTGGCTTCTGAGCAATAACACATTGGAGGGAAGGGGAAGGGGAGGGAGGGACCAGTTGGAGGTCACTGTGTTACCCAGGCAAGCAATGTGGAGTTTGAACCACAGTGGTGGCAGTCAGAGTGGAGAGGAGTGGAGGGACTCCAGGAAAGGAGGAGTCAGCCAGTCAGAGGTCTTGCTGCAATCTGGCAGATGTTATTGGAATGCAACATCAGGCTTCTTCCAGGCTCAGGACAACATGGCTGGGTCTTTCTGGGCAGAACCCAGCACCCTTTGTAAGAAGGAGGAAGCTGCACCCAGCTGGAAGGCCACTTCTGGACTCACTCAACAGGGACTTGCCAACTCCATTCCCACAAAGGAGCCAGGGAGTTCCAGGGACAAGCTCTAAGAAGTAACAGCCTGGGAATTTCTCCTGGGCAAAAGGTAGCAATTTTTTTCTGCCAAGCATTAGGCCTAACAGTGAACATTATTTTCTTCCAAACAAAGGGATTTCGTCATCCTGGAAATGAAGCATTCAAATTTAAATACACACATCTCCAATCCAGGTGACGCATAATCACAATTATATCCAACATGTCAACATTTCACGGTCAGTGGAATAATAAATGAAAGAAAGAACAAACGAGAAACTAGGAGACCCTCTCTCAGCATCTACTCCACTGCTGTTTAATAATCCAGGCCTACTGAAAAAATGGAATCTTAATTTGGTCCTGGCCTCATAGGGCTATTGAGAAGAAAAGGCAATAAAAATGACTCCAGAGAATTTTAGATATTTTCTCCCTATTTCACTGCAAAAGTATAAACATATAGCCACCAAGACCGAGTACTCTGGAGTCTACCAAGGAGGGACAAGGAAGGCTTGAGGGCACCATGCTCCCTACCCCCACACCAGGTGGCTTTGCATCAGGCCTCGGGGACTTAAGTGGATTCTAGGAGCAGGTAAAGACCCAGGAGTGTCTGCAGATGGCAAATACCAGGTAGTCCTGTCAAGGTCAGAACAGGTTAATTAAAAAGTAGATAAATGTGTATGTGTGTATTGTTTTTCTGGGGACAGGAGTGCCATGGGTTCATTATTGGAAAACACAAAAATCTCCTGAGTCCCAACCATCCAGAGATAACTTATTTGGAAATATTTCTTGCAATCTTTTTTCCAATAATTTTAGTGTGTGTGTGTTTGTGTGTGCATCTATACTTTTTTAAAAAAACAATATTAGGAGACTATGTATATTTTTCTTTTGCAACCAGTTTAGATTCATCTAGTGGCAGATCATTTTTCCATGTCATGAAATATACTTTTTAAATAGTTGGCAGTATTTCATCATGGAATGGTATCAAAATCACTTAACCAATTCTTTATTGCTGGGCAACTGAGTGGTTTCTAACCTGGTGACAGAAGAAGTCACAGTGGGAGGAACAGTCCCATATGTAAGACCACCTCCACTTAAAATGTGTGTCTGAAGCTCTGATCACTCCTTGGGGTCATGTTTGCACATTTCAGTAATCCATACATCACCATGACTAGTTTGCCATCATAGACCATCTGTACCATACTTAACATTTCTCTTTAAATCAACTCATTTTTTCCTTAACTAAATGTGTTTTTAGAGCAAACTTTATTTACTGTCACAAATGGAAATCCAGCATCATATGTCCTAAATAAAGGCAATTGCAAAGATAAATACAGTGGAAAACAAAACAGCACGGTAAAAATGCAGTTAGGATACTGCTATCCCTCTGGTCATTCTTTTAAAACAAAAGGGAGATTAGGAAGATTTAGAGAGGTATTAAAGACCTACTTAGCACCAAGATGAGATTTTTTTCTCCTTCCCTGGAACAGAAGATTGAGAGGGGGAATAACTTCTCCCTGTGGAGGGAAGGTTAGACAAGGCTGCAAGTGTGCTCAACCTAGGATTACTCTGCAGCACCTGAGATGACCTCACGGGAACATGTCTGAGGATGGACTACTAGAACACGAACTATTGGGACAAAAGGCATCCATCATTTTACTATGGGAGTGCCCATTTTACTTTCCTTTCAAACAGTAAGCATGATACACAAAAATGTTAAAGTGTCAAGCTTTTAAGTGTCACATATTCAGCAGCTGAATTTTCAAAGCTATCCTCATACTCCTTTTGCCAGTCTCTGGTCCTGCGGCTGGGCCAGTACATGAATCTGCAGCGAGTGGTAAGACCACACAAACTGATACTGCACTTTTTAACCAAGCTAAAGTAAGCGTGGTGCAACAAGATGAAGAGACTCTAGCACTTGCAAATATTGCAGAATGTTTTTGTGCCAACAAAGGTCAAATGAGGATCAGAGTAGCATGGATTCTAAAGTATGAGAAATAGGAGAGCTGGAGGAGCATTAGTTCTGAGACACAAATCAGTACAAACTATCAGTAAGTCAAGAAAAACTCTAAAAGAAACAATGTTGAAGCCTTCCTATCCTGGTATGATAGGCAACTGCACTGACAGATTATAGATTAATGCAATTGTTAAGAAAAGATTTTGAAAATAGAAAACTGCATTTTGAAGTACGAAGAGTTAGTAACAATGGGAAACTTCTAGATTATTTCAATAATTCTGGGTAGATACCCATGCGTGTATGTGCCCAAGGGAGAAAAGTTGGGGAGGAGAAGATAATTAAAAACACGCTAAAACATTTCTTATGTTTGGAAGGAGGTTAGAGATTCTGATTACTTTTTGGCATTTGTAGGGAAATAAAAGTTTATCTATGCTTAAGAACTTAATGAAGCCTTCCTAGTAAGATACAGAATTCAAAGTCACTAAATAAAAAGAAGGAAGGAAGACAAAGACACCTTTATGAATCCAGAAAAAGCCACAAGAAAAAAAGGAAGAAGTCGTGATAAATGTGGCAAAACAAGATGGCAGAAAGAAGGCCACATTTACCAGTGATCAAACTAAATATGAATGAATTATATTCCACTATTAAAAAAACTAAGACTTTGATCTAAATGCCCACAAATGGAAAGATGAATAAACAAATGATGACATTCCATTGCAGTGGATGTGTGTACACCATAGGAAGAGGTCCAGGCCTTACAGAGGTTAGAAAGTTGTAGAAAAATGTATAAACATAGAAAAGAATCCAGAAAAATACAAGTTGGTAACTGTGGTTGCCTATCAAGAGTGGAATTATAGGAAACAGGAGTGGACTTTCCTATCTAACTTTATACATGTCTACATTGTTTGAATCTATTACAAGCAGCACATAGCCAAAAAGGCAAGGTGAAATGAAATAATAAATATAAGAGAAGAATTACTGAAGTAGAAGACATAGAGGAGAACAAAATAAAAATGGTTAACAAAACCCAAGGTATTTCTTTGAAAAAAGATAAACCTCTAGGGACACTGGTCAAGAATAGCTGACAGAAAATGGAAGGAAAAAAAAAACAAAGACCACAGAAAAAAGAGGAAATTACAAATATAGCAGATAATGCAAAACTTATAAAAGAATAATACACATAACTATATGATAATACATTTTGGAAACAAAACACAGATGGAATGAATATATTTCTAGAAAAAATAGCACCAAATGATAGAAAATGTGAATAACCATTTAAGAAATTGAAATAATTTTAAGAACCTCTCCCCCATAAAGTCTCAGGCCAAGAAGGTTTTAAAAGTGCCTTCTACCAACTTCTGAGGAACATAAAATCTCTATCTGAAGTGTGTTGCTTCAGAAAATTAAAAAAAAGAGGAAACACCATTCAATTTAAGGTTACTATAATTTCAAAATTTGGAATATGGACTATTCAAAAAAAGAAAAATACAGAAAAATTTCACTTATAAACATGGATGCTAAACACCTAAATATTATCTAATCAAATATAAAAGTGCATTAAGATTATATCATGACAAAGTAATAAAAATTGGTTCAAAGTCAGAATACCTTTTAATGTGTATCATTACATTAATGGATTATAGGAGAGGTTAGTGCTGCTCACCACCTCTTTGGTTTCCTTTTCCTCCTGCGAACACCATTATACTTCCTAGCTACCTCCCAACTAGGTGAGGCCATGTGACAATGGGATGCCAGTATTAGTGATATTTGTCATCTCTAGCCAACATAGAGGATCCGATGAAAGACTCAGGTCCTAGTGGCTAGGGAAGCAATGGCTAGAAAGAGCCTGGGTTCCTGAACCACTAAGTACAGAGGAGCCCACCACCTCGCCAATATAGGTAGACTTGTCATGGGTGATAAGTAAGTAGCTGTATTGGTTTAAGCCATTGAAGTGCTGAAGTTGTTACAATAGCCAACATCATATACCCTAATAATACCTGAAAAATTGGGGGAGGATCATACGATCATCTCACCAGATTCAGAAAGAGCATTTGACAAAGTTCAATGACTAATTCATGATTAAAAAAAAAAAAAAATCCAACAACAATAGCAACAACTCTTAGAGAAGCAGAACTAGGAGCCCAAGCTCATTCTTTTCCCACCGCCTTCTTTTCTTCATGGCTGGATTATTCATTGGTTTAGTCACCACATTTTGTGATTATATTTTTCATTAGAAAGTAGTGCATGGGGTTCTAGTTATTCTCCTTGTTATCTCAGATCCTAAGGAAAGGGACTTCCGTTACTTGATAAATGCTATCATCTACAGACCTATCACTAACATCATATTTAATAGAGAAACTATATCTATTTTCTTTAAGGGATGGAACAAAAACAGGATGTCTGCTGTCACCATCACCACATAATACAATTACAGAGGCAGTAGCCACTATGAGGAAATAATAAAAAGAAAAACAAACATAAAATCAGAAGGAAAGAGACAAAAGTTATCAGTGTTTGCAACTAGTGAAATTATTTACATAGAACTCTCAAGAGAATCCACAAAAAACCAATCAGTTGTATTTCTCCAAACCAGTAGTAACTAACTCCCATCCGAAACAGAGAAAATATGTAACAGTGTAGCAGGCAACAATGTAACAAAATGATACACCACTTATAATAGTAATATTATTGAATCTGGAAATGATCTTAATAAAGAATGCATAAGAGTCTGTGCAGAAAAATTGAAATGTGATTAAAGTACATAAAAGAAAGCATGAATAAATGCAGAGGCAGACCACATTCATGGGTGAGATGACTTGACATTGAAAGGTATCAATTCTTCCCATATCAACATATGATTTCAATTAAATTCCAATGAATGTTTCAGGAGGACTTTTTGTTAACTTTCCAAACAGATTTTAAAATGTTTATGGAAGAGCAAGTCATGACAAGCTAAGCAGAGCTCAAAAAAGAAGAAGTACATATTAAGATATATAACAAAGTCATTGTAATAAAAACACAAAATCCAGTTGGGCTAAAGATATAAATGTAGAAGAAGAAACAATAAAGTCAGTAGGAGAAAATATGGGAAAATAATTTTTTACAATCCTCAGGTAGGCAAGGATTTCTTAAATAAGACAAAGATACCACAAATTAAAAGTAAAAAAATGATGGATATGACTATCTACAGTTTAAATGTTTATGTTGAAAAGAAAGAGAAGTAGACCATAAACCTAAATATAAGAGTTAAAACTATAAAAGCTCTTAGTTGAAAACATAGAAGTGCCTCTTCATGACCTTGGGTTAGGCAAGGATTTCTTAGATATGACACCAAAGTACAAGGAAGAAGAGAAGATTGATCAGTTGGACCTCAATAAAACTGAATTTTTTGCTTCAAAGAACACCATCAAAAAAGTGAAAAGTCAACTTCCGGCAAAGATGGAGGCCTAGATAGACATATTGCATCTCCCTCCACAACTAAGAAGGAATACAACTACCTCAAAACTAGAGACAACCAAAAGTTCCAGAAAATCGAGCTGCATGGAAGTCCAGCAAACAAAGATATAAAGAAAAAATACTCATCCAGACAGGTAGGTGATGCTGAGCCAGGGTGGAGAGGATGTGGTGTGGTGGTGTTAACAGTGGCAGGCCAGTGGAAAGCTCAGTCAAACATTTAAAAAAGTCGAGAGGGACACCTGGGGAGCACTCCCAGCATCAGACCACAACATACAGCTCACAGTTCCAGCACCAGAGAAATTAAAGCCTCATTGCTTCTGACTGTGCAAACCAGTGAGAGTTGGGGCGAAGGCAGAAACTGCTGGTCTCTCAGTAGAGTCCACTTGTTTAAAGGGCCTCCACGGTCCTAGAATGACTGCAAACCCACTCACTCTGGGAACGACAGCCAGGGCGACAGCTTGAGAGGCGCCAGGCCCATACAGAAGTTGAAGTGCCTGGAAAAGGGGCGAGTACTGAGCAAGTGGCATTGTACCCTCTCAGACCCCTCCCCTACATACAGTGCCATAATGTGGTGAAACAGGTCTCCCTGTACTGACGAATACCTAAGGCTCTGTCCCTTACAATGTAACAGGTGTGACAGCTCTACCTAAGACACAGAGGCAAACAAACACAGGAGCCTGTCAAGATGAGGAGACAGAGAAGTATGGTCCAAAAGTGGGAACGGATCAAGGTTCCAGTAGGAGAGCTAAGCGACAAGGAGAAAGTTAACCTAACAAACCAGGAGATAACCAACCTAACAGATACAGAGCTCAAAACACTGGTGATAAAGATGGTCACAGGCTTGACAGATATGCTTAAGTATGTCAAATGCATAAGGGATGAAGTGAAGGCTACGTTAAATGAAATGAAGGAAAACCTACACAAAACCGATGGTGAAGGGAAGGAAACCAGGCTTCAAATCAATTATTTGGAACATAAGGAAGAAAAAAACAGTCAACCAGTACAGAATGAGGAAACAAGAATTGAAAAAAATGAGGAGAGGCTTAGGAACCTCTGGGACAACTTTAAACATGCCAACATATAAATCATAGGAGTGTCAGAAGGAGAAGAGGGAGAGCAAGAAATTGAAAGCTTATGTGAAAAAATAATGAAGGGAAACTTCCCAAATTTGGCAAAAGAAATAGACATACAAGTCCAGGAAGCACAGAGAGTCCCAAACAAGCTAGACCCAAAGAGGACCACACCAAAACACATCATCATTAAAATGCCAAAGTTTCAAGATAAAGAAAGAATCTTAAAAGCAGCAAGAGAAAAACAAAGGGTTACCTACAAAGGGGTGCCTAAAAGACTATCAGCTGATTTCTCAAAAGAAACTTTGCAGGCAAGAAGTATTCAAGGTGATGAAAAGCAAGGACCTATAAACAAGACTATTCTATCCAGCAGATCTATCCTTTAGAATGGAAGGGCAAAGAAAGTGCTTCCCAGACAAGGTGAAGCTAAAGGAGTTCATCATCACCAAGCCATTATTATATGAAATGTTAAAGGGATTATTTAATAAAAAGAAGATCAACACTATGAACATTAAAATGACAACAAACTCACAATTATCAACAACTGAATCTAAAAAATAAAAAAAACTAAGCAAACAACCAGAATAGGAACAGAATCATAGGTATGGGGATCATTTGGAGGGTTATCAGCTGGAAAGGGGAAGGGGGAGAAATGGGGAAATGGTGCAGGGACTAAGAAGCATAATTGGTTGGTACAAAATAGGAGAAGTTAAGAATAATATAGGAAAGGGTGAAGCCAAAGAACTTATATGCCCGACCCATAGACATGAACTAAGGGGGTGGAATTGCTTGAGGGAAGGGTGGTACTGGACAGAGGAGAGCAAAGGGAAAAGAAATTGGGACAACTGTAACAACATAATCAATAAAATATACTTAAAAAAAATAAGAAGGTGAAACGTCAACTCACAAAAAGGGGGAAACTACTTACTACTCACATATCTGGTAAAGGACAGGTATCGAGACTACAGGAGTGGGCAAAAGTAGGTTTACAGTTGCAATACAAATAAATAATACAATAATTATCGAATAATAATACAAGAATAAACTCTGTTTTGCATTCTCACAACTCAATAAGGAACAAATAACCTCATTTTAAAACTAGATCTGAATAAAACATTTCTCCAAAGAAAATAGACAAATGACTAATGAGTGCATGAAAAGATGCTCAGCGTCCTTAACCACCAGAGAAGTACAATTAAAACCACAGTGTGCTACTGTTTCACACCTGCTAGGATGGCTATAATAAAAAAACACAAGTACTGGTGAGGATGTAGAGAAATTGGAACCCTCGTGCACTGCTTATAAAATGTTGCAATTGCTTCAGAAAACAGTCTGGAAGTTTCACAAAAGTTTAAATAGATATACCACATGATTCAGCAGTTCTACTTCTAGGTATATACTCAAGAGAAATGAAAATATATGTTCACACAAAAATTTGTACATAAATGCTCACAGAAGCTTTATTCATAATAGCCCCAAAGTAGAATCAACCTAAATGTCCATCAATTAATGAAAAAATTAACAAAATGGTGTATATCCATATGATGAAACATTACTGAGCAATAAACAGGAACTAACTATGTACTGATACATGCTGTAATGTGGATAAACCTCCAAAGCATTATGCTAAGTGAAGAAGCCAGTCACAACAAATAACATATTATATAATCCCATTTATATGAAATATCCAGAAACAGGAAAATATATATAGAGAGAAAATAGATTAGTGCTTTCCTAGGGCTGGGGAGGAGCATCTTGAGGGATATAAGAGAGTGAGTGCTAATGGAGTAATAAAAATATTCTAAAATTAGATTATGGTGATAGTTACAGAAACCACTGAACTGTATACTTTAAATAGGCAAGTTTTATGGTATGTAAATGAATCTCAGTTACACTATTACTACTAGTAAAAAGAAGACCACACATGAAGTTAACAGATGGGCGACAAGACGAGGAGAAGACTTACAACATCTACCTTTGACAAAGGATTAACACTTTATTGTGTAAGGATATTAATATATAAGGAACAAAATGAAAACCAGAATGAAAAATATCAGAAACCTAAAATAAAATAAAGGCAAATGAGTTGGCTAGTCAATTCACTGATGGCAGACAATATGATGGGATGTTCAATGAAACAGAAACAGAACACTGCTCTGCTAACCAATTTGACAAAAATTATGCAGACAATAGTAAGTGGTGACAGATGTTGGGAAAAGTACTCTTCATGCACTCCTGGTGGGAGGAAACTGATGGAGACATTCTACAACACAAAGTAGCAGTTTTTAGAAAATGACATTATACTAATGTCCTAGAACTAGAAATCTCCCATCATCTTTCTATCTATCTCAGAGAAATTCTTGCACAAGACCACATGGATACACCTGAAAGGATGTGTGGTGCAGCACTGTTTATGAAAGCAAGGAGTCAAGAGGCCACCCAAAGTCTCTCTCAGGAGACTGCTTAAGTACTTGTGGTGCCCACTCTGGATAGAAAACTATGCAACCGCCAGGAGTAATGAACTAGACTTACACAGAGCAACGTGGTTTGACTCAAAAACATAATGTTGAAGGAAAAAATAAGCAGTATGAGATTTATAGCACAATGCTATTTACTTAGGTAAGTACAACCAAAGCAAAACATGACCTGTCTTTCAAACATACACACTTTCTAAGAAGATGTAATGAAAGGTAGTTTGGAAGAACACACAAACATGCCATCATGGCTGCCTTTGTGTGTCTGTGCCCGGGGAGGAGGGTGAGCAATGAATATAAAGGGGGGAGATAACAAAATAAAACAAAATGAAAGACAGACTGGGGAAAAGAAATAAAATCCCTGTATTACTTTCTAGGGAAAAAATGCAATAACAAAGGCCATCATGTGCTGGTGGAGGAAAGAAAGGCATGGGAAAGATGGGGGCTTGCTTGGTCTGCAGTTGAGCATCAGTTTTCAGGAACATGGGAGCAAGAAGCCTGGGTGGTGAAAATGCAGGGGTGGTGCCCACTGTACTACACCCTCCTACCCTCAGACAGAAGGTAAGAGAGTGTGTGTCTGTGGGTGGGTGGGGTTAAAAATAAATTTCCTCTCACCTTTCTAAGTTCTTCTGGCTGGACTAATAATCAGATCAACATGAGACAGATTAATAGGAGAAAACGTGAACTTTCATTGCACATGGGGGTTCCATAAGAATATAAGACTGAGGATACCCTGGGCAGTTGAGGCTTATATGCTGTTCTAGTCTAGAGAGAGGGAAGCAGGGGTCTAGGCTTTCAAAGGGAAAGTTGGCAATTCATAGGTAGATGAGAAAGAGTAAACACATGGTCCACAAATTCTTGCTGGGCCACCCAGAATCAACCGGACACAGAGGGGAGTCCAACAAACCGCCTTTGCTAGATTTCTCCCTGTTTGCCACACTTAGTTCACAAGTGCTAACGTGAATATACATACCAAGGCCAATATGCTAGGGTTCCCTTCCCGAAGCAGGCTTTCCTATCTGAATCCCTGTATGCAGAAAAGGCTCTTGCTGAGTCTTTTATTTCTTCAGAATAGCCATCTTACAAGTCAATATCCCAAAAGGCATTTTTGGGGGTGGTGGACTTTGGTCCCCCTCAAGAGGAAAGGGAGAGAACCGTCCATGATAGTTAAATTTTAGTTAATAGGAGGGAGAAAGAAGGACATTGGGGAATTCAAAAAAAAGGGAATAGTTCAGTGAAGGTTAGTCACAAAGTCAAAGAATCTGGTTTTCTGGCTCATGATAAAGGCAGTGTTTTCTAAAAGTAATGAATACTCATCACCCTCCTGGGGTGGGGCAGAAGGGGGACTTCATGTTTTAAAAATTAGGGTGTTGAGTCATTTCATCAATTTCAGATGGCTGTTTTCAAAGTTAAGAACATTCCAGTTTTGTTTCAGTAATGGGTCTTATGATCAGATCCATGTGATTAAACCGAATTCCTTTTTATTGAGACAAAAGAGTAGAAGGGGGTTCTTGGCTACAAAAACTGGCATCACTCAAAGGTAAGTCAAGAGCCTGTGGATTTTGTCACTTTCACCACTCAGCGCCTCTCTGCTCTATGCATGTCCCACACAACCGGCCTAGTGAGCAGCCTGCAGACACACCGTCTCTTGCTAGGGGATGGGGAGCACCCCGAGCGCAGAGGCTGTCTCTACAGCATCCAGGTGGCACTCAGTTCTCTCATACCACACGTGAGCGGTAGACTTGATTGAGGGCAGACCAGGGCCCTTATCTTTCACCCTTCTGCTGGCCCACCAGTGGACAGAGAGTTTCCTTGTTTGGGAAGAACTGGCTTCCTGAGTGCACCCACCCCTGGCCATTTATGCCAGCCCTGGGTTTGGGGTCCCTGCAGAAGGAGCCCGGTCTTCACATGGGCAGGGCCCTGGAGAGGGGCGGCATCCTGGTCTAGCAACTCTCCAAGCCTAGAACAAGAGAGGGGAGCTGCCAGACGCTTGGAAGGCCCCGCAGGGGCGCCCAAGTGCACCAGAGCTGAGAAACGCCGAAGGCCAACAGCAGGAGGGACAAGCTGGGTGGGGAAGAGGATGGGTCTGACAGATCAGAAGGCGTAAATGATGAGCGGCTTTCTCCCCCGCTGAGCTAGGTGAAGCGTTTCACAGGCAGCCATCCCCTCACTTCCATTTTTCAAAACCCGGGCTGGGGAACGAATGTTGGGGGCAGGGAGTGGAGTTCGGTGTCCTACAAAAAGCGAACGTGTGCTGGGAGCGGTGGCCTGCCTTGGTACAGTCCCACCCCGACCCCAGGATGCCGGATCCTCGGCACGTTCGTCGGAGCTGTCCCCGCCTCCCAGTCTTCCAGCCCTCCCAGCTCCAAAGCACGACCCCGGGTCGAGGGCCCGCGTCGAACGACCGCCTGGCGCCCCGCCTGCCGGGTCCGCAAGGAGGAGCCCGCGAGGCGACCGCGAAGGGGCTGCGCTTACCTCGAGCGGCGCAGGCTGCGCCCCAGCTCCGGGCTCCCGGCTCCAGCCCGGCCGCCGACGCCGAACTCTGCGCCCCTCGCCCCGACGGCAGCCGCATCAACCCTGGCCACGGCCACTTTCATTTTCCTCAACTATATCGGCAGGAAAACGAAAGCGAAAACCGCCGAGAGGCGGGCCCGGGCCCGAGCGCGCGGTGAGCGCCGAGCGCGGGCCCGGAGCCAGAGGCGGGGGCCTCGGGGCTGCGCGCGGCCGGCCAGGCGGCGGTCGGGTACCCCCGAGGGGCCGGGGCAGGAGGCCAGCCAGGCCGGCAGCTAGCAGCCCGCGCGCCTCGGTCCGTCAGGGCTGCTTCTCTTCGTTCAGCGCCTCCTGGGCTTCGTGGCTGGCGGCAGCCAGCCCTGACATCTGGCGCCCCTTCCTGGGTTTCTTACTGAGGAGGTGGATCCAGGTTGCAGGCGCTGAGCGAACAGGGGCCGGTTTCTCTCGCAGACCCCAGGGGGTCAGCCCGGATCGCCGGCGCAGGCAGGGTCCAGGCACACGAGGTACCAGGACTCTTTATCCTGGGTAAGCGGAGAAACCGAAAGTCAATGGTGTCAGTGAAATGAGGGATAGGAAAGACTGGAACAGCAAGCTTAAGGTTTGGAACCCCTGGTCTCAATACCCAAGGTTTAGAGACTCCTGCTCTCACTTACTGGTTCTGTGATTTCAGGCAACATATTTACTCCCTGACCCTTAGTTTCTCTCCCTGTAGGAAGGCGATAATAACCATACCTACCGCGGGATTGTAGGAATTAAATGAAACCATGTAAAGGAGAAAAGACATGGTATTTTATCTCAGGCTCAAAGTGGGTTCTTTGAGGGCAGCCACCAAGTCATGGTTTTTCTGGATGCTTGATATACATTCTCTTTATGGTCAGCTGATAAAATCGGAGGTCTCTGTGATCATAGGAAAGAAAGTTTTCTTCAGGGTTTGGGCTGTGTTATCTTGACTTGGAAGGACTGAGGGGGCTCTGCAGTTTTTTTGTAAGGCATCTTACACTAAACTTGACCATTAGCTCTGTAATTATGCCACTGCATCAAGTTTTTATCAGAGTAGAGAGCACTGCTCCAATCGAAGTCAGAGGAAGTCCCCACAGCTCGGTCCAGCATCCGCTTCTGAGATCTGAAAATACTTCTGTAAGCATTTCTATTTGGAAAACACTGACAAGACTCCATACTCCAAACACAATTTGCCATGTGTTTGTTTGTATTTGTCAGACAGCAGTCTGAGAATGCAACAGAAAAAAGCTCTTTAGTCAGCCAGAGTCTCTTCGGTTTGCCTGTTTGTAACTCGGACACGTTCCTTGATATGTGTCTGATGTTGTGGCTTTCCACGTGTAGTGGCAGAATTTTCCTCAAGAGCAGGTGGGAAAGTGGGGTAGTCCAAGTGATGGCCTTAGAAAAACAGGAGCCCATACTTTCCCTCTAGAAGATGATGCTTTTTCTCCGTAATATGAAGGAAAAAGAAAAAAAAAAATCAAGGCAAGGCTTAGAGGCTCTTCCTTGTTATAGAACAATAATTTTTGACTCTAGGAGAGCAAAATAGAGCTAACTGCTTCTGGGAGATGAGGGTCAGGAAAAAAGAGGTAGAGACAAAAGAAGATGAAGTCAAATCCTGGATACCTGTTAATAGATGTTGCACAAGTGAGCAGATAGTTACCACAAGGTGAGGGCTAGTCTGGAGTCTATCCTTGCGTTGATTTCCCAAGGTCTAGATCTGGTCCTTCGCCGTGTGGGATCAAAATTTTCAACTTTTCAGTGTTCTGCCTTTGATTAGAAGTCAACATTATATATAATTAGAATGCCAACTTACTGATTTCATTAACTGTTTGCTAACCTCTATGCCAAGGGCATAACATATGTTGTTTTATTTAATTGTACCTATAATCAGGTGGTGGGTTGTAATTTTTTTCAGTTGGGGGGAAAAGTTGAAGGAAATTCCCAGTTAGTGTGTACGTAAATGGTAGAACTGGGGTTCAAATAAAGGCTGTCTGATTCCAAAACCTGGAGCTTAACCATTCCCATTAGAAGCAAACCTGTCACCAGGTTGCCTGCTGAGTGCTCTCTCTTCTTGTTACTGTGCAATTTGTAGCCTAATTGTCAGAAGGTAGCTCAGCAAACTTGAAATCAGAATCAAGAGTGAATTATCTGACTTAAATATTTAATGAGGTCAGCTTTGGGCAGCCTGGCATGGTGTCTTCTCCAGACCAAAGGTCAAACAACCTGATAGGAAGACTGGTCACTCATTCCAGCTGGCCCGGCCAACTCTTCTCCTTGGGATGATGCCTGGTAGACCCTGCATCTGTGTTGCCTAGTGTCTCTATTATACTACCTGGCCTGCCCCTCCTCAGGTGCACACATTTCTTTTTTAAAGATAGGGCAAGGCCTTACCAAGTGTAACAGTACTGTTTGGATCCTGGAGTCCTTACATCTCTTTATGGAAGCATTTTGTATGGCTTTGTTCTGATTGGTTTGATATATAACTTAACTTTCAAAAAGCAGCTGTGAGAAATGCTCACATTAAGACACTGGGACACAGGACTTCAGCAGCAAAGCGAGACATTTATTCACTTCATGATTCTGCAGAAATGGGTGTGCAGCCAGAGGCTGGCACACCGTTGTCAAGGCAGACAGGAGTATTTAAGCTCTAATGCAGGGTGCCCTCCCCTGTTTCCCCATTGGCTGGTTATCCCAGAGTTACATTTTAAGCTCAAGGTGTCTAAAACTGATAGGTTCCACTGAGTCACCATGGTGGTGAGCTCCAGAGTCCAGGATGTAGGTGAAATAACAACACCCTCAGTTAGGGATGGTTGCTGTGGGAACAGAAAGTCCAGGAGATTTATGGCCCTCGTTCCTAGGAAATGCTCAAGGGGAGAGAAACCAGGTCTCAGCAGGATGCTGGCAGCTATACCTTGTTGCCTTTGACAACAGGGAACTTCATGATCAGGTACACGGCCAGTGATGGATACCCTCTTTGTTTTAGCACAGGTGTTGGCTCAAGTCCTGCAAGACTGCAGGCGATATTTGTTTTATGGTTGCCTAACTCTAGTTCCATCTGGGGCATGTAACTCTTGGGGCAGGTGACAGCTAGCTTGGGAGGGGTGCTTAGTAATTTTCTACTCTACATTTGAGAGGCACTTTTTTCTTTTTCTACTTATCACACAACTTTATATCCCAACTCTATGGGAAAAATTTACTTTCTTTTTTCCCTTACCTTCTAACTCTAGAATAAAATCTTGTGCAAATAGCAAAGTTCTGGAACAAGCACTTTATCCAGGCTGAAAAATGCTCATTAACAAAGACTCAAAATTCCAAGAGTTGGGGAGATCAGGCAACATAGCAGGAGAGCAATAAAATGAAAAGAAAAATAGAATTTGCTGATTAGAAAAGGAAAACCTGGTGTGTGATTCAAAAAAAAAAAAAAAAAGGAAAAATAAAAGAGTCAAATAACCCTTTTATCTACTTCATTTGTTCAACAAATATTTTGGGACAACTACAAAATGCAGCCATTCTGAGATGCTGCGATTCAGTAATGAGCAAAAAGAGACTTAGTCTCTGCCTGCAGGGAGCACGCTTTAGGGAGGGAGTCAGTCACATAAGCAGTACTATTGTAGATGCTACAAAGTGGATTTGATTGCATGTGAGGGAATTGGAGAGAATTTGAACTTGTCTGATGTCAGATAAATCTTCACTGAAGAAGTGTTGTTTGAATTTGGAGCAAAGGAATGAGGATTAATTAACTGGGTAAAGGGACTAGGGTTGGAGAAGAGGTAAATGTGGTGGGGGTGGATGGGAATAGCACGTGCAAAAGTCCTGAGGAAGGAAAGAACTTGGAGCATTTGGGGAACTGGAAGCAGGCTGGATTTGAACCATTATCCTCTATCTGACACCTAAAGGTTAAATGGAGCAGAGAGTCCACAGGAGACTGAAGAGTAAGGCAAAAGCTATAACAGGCAGGGTCTTGAAGGTCATGCTAAGGACTTAGGTGTTTACGAGCACTGATGTTAAACTTTGCTGTGTAGTGAATGGATTGAAGCATAGTAACAATTTGGGAGCAAGATGATGGTGGTAGTGGTGGAGGAGATGAAGAGAAATGGACAGATGAGAGAGAGCTTTAGAAGGTAAAATGGTCTGAAACACGGTGATGGATTGGGTCTTAGAGATAAGGGAAAAGAGATATCAGGCATGATTCCCAGGGAGCATAATTGAATGACTGGTTGTGGCAGCCATGCAGGTACTCAGACCTCTCTTCAAGGGAGCCTACTACAAAGAACATAGCTGCCAGCAGCTGCCCCTTCTGATCCACTGCAGTGTTCACATGAGGCCACACTTTCTGGTTGTTCCCAGTCAGTGAATGAGCGTAGTAGGGGTACCAGAGCCAGGTCATTTCTGCCCAAGGTGGGGCTCCACTAACAGGCAGTCTCTCCTCTGGGGGTCCCATCAAGGTGGCCAACACTTTCTCAGAACTGCTGTTGTCTGCTCCAGGGGGACCAAAATGGACACAATGATGCCCTTTATTGAGCTGGAAAATATTGGAAAAGGACCAGGTCTTAGAGGGCTTAGATTCTGCATGTGTTGGGTGGTGTGTCAGGTGGGCAGAGAACCTCCATATCTACTTCCCCTATCATAATACATGTTTGTGCTTTGTTCTGAAACAATCATCTCTATCATCTGTGTGAGTTAGTGCCTGGCCTTGGGAAGTTCTTGTTGCATGGATAATTTCTGAACTTCAGTTTAGAACTCAATACTAGAACTATTTGCCTCTAGGAAAATATGACTTACCAATTGCAAAAATATCCTTTAACTTTCTTGAGGGGGAAGCAAAATCAAAACATAGAAAGGCAGTGAGCAATTGTTCTTGAACAACCGAAGGTAAGTCATTTTGTTTTGAGGGCCCTGGTTTTCTGGGGAAAAGGAGTAGCCTTTCATAAGTGTTCCTGAAGAAAAGCAGTTTCATATTTGGCAACACCAATGGAGAGCTCTGTTATTCTGTGAGGAACAGAAGCTAGTACTCCCAAAGGTGCTCTTCCTTTGACCTCTGTCTCCTTGAGCAAGGTGCCCTTGGAGAGCTTGGTGGCACGGGATGGCCCTGCCGTGGAGACTGCAGTCATAGGCATTCTGTCTGAGTGAATCCCCCGTGAGCAGGCAGAGCTGTTCAGGCCAGCATTGACTCATGCTATTGAAATGGACTTGAACAAAATCACCTAACACGGAGCTCTCGTAGGTCAGCTCGGAGACCCTAGCAGCCCACACCCATCCCATGGTCAAGTGTGGAGGCTGACAGGACATGATTTACATGTTTTGTTAGCACGCTTTCAGGAAGGCCAGGAACCATTAGTGTGCTTGGAGTGAAGAAAAGAAAGAAGCCCTGACCAGTGTGGTTCGGTTGGTTGGGTGTCGTTCCACAAAGCAAAAAGTTGCTGGTTCTATTCCTGGTCAGAGCACATGCCTGGGCTTCGGGGTTCAGTTCCTGGTTGGGGCACGTATAAGAGGCAACCAATCGATATTTCTCTGACACACTGATGTTTCTTTCTCACATCAATATTTCTCTCCTCTTTCTTCCTCCCTACCCCTCTCTCTGAAAATAAATAAATCAAATATTTTTAAAAAAGAAAGAGGTAGGTGT
Organism: Furipterus horrens; assembly: GCF_987537825.1. NCBI lineage: Eukaryota > Metazoa > Chordata > Mammalia > Chiroptera > Furipteridae > Furipterus > Furipterus horrens. Next base: position 66,724,635 of record NW_028327180.1, on the reverse strand, counting down.
GGCCATGATAAGGTATGTTTTCCTGAGGGCTTTGTCCCTCATTGATGGTTGAATAAGTAAACATATTTGTTAAAATTAAAAAAACAAACCAAATACAAAATGTAAAGTGAATGTACTGCTTAAGTATCTTGGGGGTAGGAGACCTGTATTCTTCTCCCAAAGGTATAATTTCCCTTATGGAACCAAAGAGACTATAATAAGGACTAATGATTTGTAGAGTTGACAATTACATTAGGGAGGTCAGAAGGAACTGCGATATTATTATTATTTAAATTATATTTTATTGTTTATGCTATTACAGTTGTCTGAACTTTTCCCCCTTTGGCCCCTCCACTCAGTACCCCTTCAGGCAATCCCCACACTGTTGCCCATGTCCATAGGTCATGCATATATGTTCTTTGGCTACTCTATTCTCTGTGCTGTACTTTATAGCCCCATGACTATTCTGTAACTACCTATTTGTACTTCTTAATCCCCTCACCTTTTTTGCCTACCCCCAGACCCCCTTCCATCTAGAAATCATCAAAATGTTCTCTGTATCTATGAGTCTGTTTCTGTTCTGCTTGTTCATTTATTTTGTTTTTTAGATTCAATTGTTGATAGATATGTATTTATTACCATTTTATTATTTTTTATCTTCTTCTTCCTAAAGAATGTCCTTTAATATTTCATGTAATACTGGTTTAGTAGTGATGAACTCCTTTAGCTTTTTCATGTCTGGGAAGCTCTATATCTGTCCTCCATTCTAAATGATAGCTTTGCTGGGTAATCTTGGTTGTAGGTCCTTGCTCTTCATCTCTTTGAATATTTTTTGCCAATCCCTTCTAGCCTGCAGTTTCTTTTGAGAAATCAGCTGACGTCCTATGGGAGCTCCCTTGCAGGTAACTGCTTTTCTCTTGCTGCTTTTAAGATTCTCTCTTTGTCTTTAACCTTTTGGCATTTTAATTATGATGTGTCTTGGTGTGGGCCTCTTTGAATTCATCTTGTTTGGGACTCTGTGCTTCCTGGACTTGCATGTCTATTTCCTTCACCACATTAGGGAAGTTTTCTTTCATTATTTTTTCAAGTAGATTTTCAATTTCTTGCTCTCTCTCTTCTCCTTCTGGCACCCCCATGATGCAAATGTTGGTACACTCGAAGTTGTCACAGACGTTCCTTACACTATCCTCATTTTTTTAATTCTCTTTTCTTCTTGCTGTTCTGATTGGGTGTTCTTTTCTTCCTTATATTCCAAGTCACTGATTTGATTCTTGGCTTCATCCACTCTACTGTTGATTCCCTGTACATTGTTCTTTATTTCAATTAGTATATTCTTCATTTCTGAATGGATCTTTTTTGTGCTGTTGAGGTCCTGACTAAGTTCATTGAGCATCCTTGTAACCAGTGTTTTGAACTCTGCATCTAGTAGATTTCTTGTCTTCATTTTGTTTAGTTCTTTTCTGGAGTTTTGTTCTATTCATTCATTTGGGCAGTTTCTTTGTCTCCTCATTTTGGCAGCCTCACTGTGTTTGTTTCTATGTATTAGGTAGAGCTGCTTTGACTCTGTGTCTTGGTAGCATGGCCTAATGTAGGAGGTGTCCTGTAGGGTCCACTGGCATAGCCTCCCCTATTACCCACACTGGGTACTCAAGGTGCACCCACAGTGTGGGCTGTGTGTGCCCTTCTGTTGTAGCTGAGCCTTGATTGTTATTGGCATGTCTAAGGTCAGTGGGACACAATGCCTGTGTTCTGTCCAGGGTCACACAGCATAAGCCACAGAGCAATCAGCAGATAGCTGCTACTTGTGCTGGACTTGGAGGTGCCCAGGTGAGGCCAAGCTGTGAACCAAGGCCAGCTTCTGCTTGTGCCTGGCCTGGCTTGCTGAAGCCATATGCTCCTTGTTTGAGAGAATTTAGGAAAATCGGAAGCATGAGCCAAGATAAGCCATTTGTATGGAAAAGCCACTGGAAATAGCTTGAGTGGGCCTGAAAGTTGGGTGGGGCAGAGCCTCAGAAAATCGTCAGGGTGGGGCAAACAGTATGAGCTAGGTTGATGGAGTCTAAGATATGGCATCCGCCTACCAGCTCTGTGAGGGGAGGGCTCAGCAAAGGAACAATGATCTCTACCAGCACTTCTGTCTGAGAGAAAGCTGCCCCCCAGCTCTCACCCTGATGTTGGACAATTCAATTCCTTCCCCATGTATATCTGATGCCTTTCAATCTGCGGCCCCAGTGCTGGAGCTCAGAGGGAGTGAGTCCAAGTAAGTCTGTGAATGGGCCCTGTAAGAGGAACTCCCTGGGACTCCAGCAGTTTCTGTCTTATAGATCCCTCAATCCCTGCTGGTTTTTACAGCCAGATGTTATGGAGGCTTATCTTCCTGGCACAGGAACTCTGGGCTGAGGAGCTTAGTGTGGGGCTGGGACCCCTTGCTCCTGAGATATCCCCCCTGACACATGTGGGTATGGAGCCAGCCTTGTTCCACATCTCAGCCCCTCCTTTCAGTCTTGATGTGGTTTCTTCTTTAATTCCATAGGTGTAGGACTTCCATTCAGCTCAATTTCTGATGGTTCTGAATGATGGTTGTTGTATAGTTTAGTTAATTTTGATGTGGTCGTGGGAGGAGGCAAGTTATGTTTATCTGTGCTACTGTCTTCACAATATTATTATTGTTAACACAAATTTAGTACTGCTACGCACTTCATATGCATGACCTAATTTAATCCATATAAAAACCCAAATGAGATAGGCCCTCTACTTATAAGTGAGGAAACTGAGTCTCAGAATGATTAAGTAATTTGCCCCAACTTTCTGAGCTAGTCAGTGGAGAAGCATATTCTGGACCACATGGACCACATATCTGCTTCTAGTGTGGGGACTTCACCAATAAGTCATAGTACCACCCAGAGAGAGCATGTGCTTGAAGTAAATCTTGAACATAGATAGCATTGGGATAATCAGAGACAAAGGAGGGCAATGTATGGATAAAGGCAGGAGTGTCAAGGAAAAATATAAAACTGGAATGCGTCATGTCAGGAGCTGAATGAACTACATTAAAAGTATGTGAAATTTTGGGAAGAGATTGGAGGAGTTTTTTAAAATACTGAAAAGTGCACAGAAGAAAATAATTCATCCATGTCCTCATCTTGCATATTTATGCCCACTTTTATTTAATTAAAAACCACTACAAAACTTATGTATGTTTATTGTAAGGAATATAAATGCTATAGAAAGTACAACAATATATGCTTTAAAAGCTCCCCCAAACCTTACCATCTACAAATTATTACCATTAATATTAGAAAAATAGAATAAATTTTCATTGCATTTATACACAGAGGAGAGTGAATGGGCAGGTGAAAATGATAGCTCAACATAGTTTTCATATGTATTTCTCTTAGGAGGGAGGTACAGAATTTTTTCGTATGTTTAAAAGTCATCTGTGTAGTGTTTATTATTTCTTGAGGTTGTTGACTTTTTCTTAATTATTTATAGGAGATCTTTTCATTTTAGGTAAATTAGCTCTTTGTTATGAGTTGCAGATGACTCATTTATTAATGGGCTGGATTTCATTTTAAAATAGTTTCTTTCAAAAAGGATTCATGGTTACTTTATTGATTAGATTTTGGTATCAGGTATTATGATCCCTCCAACTTTGTTCTTCTTTCTCAAGATTGCTGAGCCTATTTGGGGGTCTTTTTAGGTTCCATATAAATTTTTGGAATATTTGTTCTAGATCTGTGAAATATGCCATCAGTATTTTAATAGGCATTGTGTTAAATCTATAGATTGCTTTGGGTAGTATAGACATTTTAATGATGTTAATTCTTCTAATCCGTGAGCATGGTATATGTTTCCACTTATTTGCATCTTCCTCAATTTCTTTCTTTAATGTTCTGTAGTTTTCCAAGGACAGCTCTTTTTACCTCCTTGGTTAAATTTATTCCTAAGTATCTTATTTTTTGGTTGTTGCAATAGTAAGTAGGATTGTTTTCTTAGTTTCTCTTTCTGATAGTTCATTATTGGTGTTTAAAAATGTGAATTTAATATTTAAGAATGTTTTATTCTTGCCCTTATAAAGCACATGAACAATTCTTTTTAAAAATGAATTTTTGTGGTAAACTATACATATCATAAAACAATTTTAACAATTTTAGGTGTATATTTCAGTGGTATTAAAGTACAAATTGTTGTGCAGTCAGTGCTATCATCCATCTCTAGAAATTTTTCATTATCTCAGACTGAAACTCTGCAACCATTAAACACTAACTCCCATTACCCCTTCTCCTCAGCCTCTGAAAACCATTATTCTACTTTCTATTTCTATTAATTTGACTATTCTGGGTACCTCATATGAACAGAATCACACAATATTTTCCCTTTTGTGTCTAGTTTGTTTCACTTAGCATGGTTTTAAGGTTCATCCATGTTGTGGCATGTATCAGAATTTCATTCCTTTTTATAGACCAGTTTGTTTATACACTCACCCACTTATGGACTCTTGGGTTGTTTCCACCCTTAATCTGTCGTAAGTAATGCTATGAACATAGGTGTTGAAATAAGTTTGAGTCCCTGCTTTCAATTTGTTGAGCACATACCTAGAAGTGGAATTGCTGGATCATATGGTAATTTCATTTGGTTTTTTTGAGAAAATGCCATATTGTTTTTCATTAACAGCTGTACCATTTTATATTCTCACTAGTAATGCATGAGGGATCCAATTTCTCCATGTCCTTGCTAATACATGTTATTTTGTTTTATATATACATATTTATATATTTAAACTAACCCTGGCTGGTTTGGCTCAGTGGATTGAGCATCGGCCTGCGAGCTAAGTGTCGCTGGTTCGATCTTCCAGTCAGGGCACATCAGAGGAGGAAAACTCTGACTCCAAAAAACCTCCACTGCCTTGCGGCATACCTCTTCAGGGGAAAGGCTAAGGGAGTAAACCCCGACAGAAAATCCGGAGCCGGAATCCCTAAGGCGGTTTGACGTTGTAGTCATCACCGGCAACTCCTGCGGCACACCTGAAGCCAAGCTGTATTGACTCCGTCTTTCCCTTGGACCCTTCAGCTGCGAAGAGAGGGGGGGTCTGCTGCATGGGCAACAGCAGACCCTCCATATCACCCTGCCCAGGCTCTGTAGCTTCAGCTTCACTGGAGAGGACACTCCAGCGTCATCGCAAGATGTCGATTCAACACGGGAGGAGACAGATACCGTGTCACTCCCGAGTCGGACTGCACAGCCATTCTCGGCGGTGCAGATAGACTCTTAAGCTACACCATCGTCTCTCGAGACGGACGGCTGCCGACGACGATATATTTAAACTAATAGCCATATTAATGGGTGTGAAGTGGTATCTTCTTGTGGTTTTGATTTCCATTTTCCTAATGATTAGCATCTTTTCTTTTTTTCTCTTTTGTCTGTAACGCGTACCAACTTTATTATTTTTCTCATCACATTTGGCATGTATTTTCTTTTTGGTGTTAATATTTATTTTTATTTATTTATTTATTCATTTTTTGCGGGGGGAACCCCCTAGCCTATCTTTTCATGTGCTTGTATATCTTCTTTGGAGCAATGTCTACTTAAGTCTGGCTCCTTTTGAATTTTTTATTGTTGAATTGTAGGAATTCTTTATATATTTTTAATATTAACCCCTTATTAGATATTTTCCAATACTGATACCACTGCATTCATTTAGTAGTCTGTCCTTGATGTGTATGGTTTATTTCAACTCTCCCACACATCCATGGAGAGTTCTTCATGTGAGACTTTTGGGGTAAAAGTGTCAGTCAGGTGCCTGGCTGCTGTCCTCTGGCTAACCCAGCAGAGTTGTGATGTTCCATTGTCGCTGGCAGCTTCCTGCACAATTGTCCTTTAGAAGGCCCCTTCTTTCCAAGGTGAGACCTTCTGGGGTGGGTCTGCCCGAGATTCCAGGAAGACATGATTTCTGCTGACAAACCTCTAATACAGTCATCCTGGGGCCCCTCTATCAATCTCATTTGATGTTTATGGAGATAAGAAAATAGATGTGTTTCCCAAATTGCTTTTCTATAGCAATGGCACACAATATAAAGTACTGCTGAGGTTGTATGTATTGCATAAGCTTCTTTATATCAGCATAAAAGCCCTTCAGGAAAATGGATTAAATGAAACACCTAGGGAAAGGTTTGTTGTGCTACTTACTACCCAATAGAACAGGGCCCTCTGCCCCACTCAGTCACATCATTCAGACTAGGTGGTGAGCAGAATAATTCTCTTTGGTGATCATCAGCTCTACTGGAATTTATGAGAGTGTTCAAGGAACTCGGATGGAGACAGGAACTAGTTCTTAAGAATAGGAAAAGGTTGAGGTAAACCCTACTTTTCACGTTGATCTGTGGTAGAACATTTTTTATTGTTTTTAATCTGAATTGTTTCTCTACCTCCTTTGCTTTATCCTTGGTATCACTATGGGTACCCCAGCTTCTAAATCTTACAGGTATTAATTGAGGACCTCGTTACTTACCAAGCATTCTTGTGACTATAGGTTGTGCATGCCTCTCTTCCTGAGAGGAGATCCCCAATCAGAATATTGGTCAGTCATCCCAAAGTCATGGTTCGGATGGAAACAAGCCACACAAGAGTCCTTGAGGCCAGGGCAGAGGCCTTGGATTTCCAGGTACTTGGCTCAGCCTGGGCTATTGTTCCCTTGATAAGAGCTCTAAGCATTCAGGTGATTATGACTTTTGCTCCCAGAAGGCCACAACAAACTGGGATCAATGACACTGAGAACCAGAAACCATTCCTGCAGCAGGAGAAAGGGCAGGCAGGGCTGTTAACTCCTGTTCTGGAGTCATTGTGACATCAGTGAATCGGGAGCCCAGCACAGGCCCGGCTCTGAGGAGCATGGAGAAGCCCGGGGTTAGAGAAGAACAGCCTCCTTCCTTCCCTGAGGTTGATGCTGCTTGTTGTTATGCATTGTGCCTTTTGAGTTCTCTCTGCAACACTGAAGCTTCTTACGCAGATCAATCTACACATTCTAGCTCAAATTGCCCCATGACACATTATATGTGTGTGGTGTGTGTGTGTGCATGCGCACTATGTCCAGCCCCAATCCTCTCAGTCCCACCACTCGCTTCAGTCACTGCTGCAGACCAGTCCACAGCAGCTTTGACCACTGTACATGGCCTGCCAGTGCCTCACATCAGCCTGCCATGTCTCACCTCTTGCTTTCTACCCAGGGGACAGAACCTGTTTGGGACTCAGGCATGTGCAACCTGGGAATGCAGGAAGCTGACATCTATGGAGCTGCCTTTGATGAATGGGGGATGGAGGCCAGTAGAGAAATGCTTCTCCCTTTTATCTACATGCAGATGGTTTTGAGCTATATTTCCTCAGGTTCCTCAGACGTTCTGGCTGGATGGAGCTGTCTCAACCTGAAAGTGCACCACCCATGTGCTGGGTCTCACTTCTTCCCTGTCCGCCCCCACGCCATCCTTTACTCCTCCCTGGAATCTTGTTCCCAGATCAGGGCACACAGCACTGGTCTCAGGCTCTGCTCTCAGGGGAACCCAGACTAAGACACTTGTATAGAAGGCTGGCTCAGTCCATAGCCAATCAACAGAGTGAAGGTTTCTAGCACACAGGGATTAATCTCGGGCTTAGAGGCTAATCACAAACCACTGCTAGATTTAGCCCAAGGTGACACAGAGAAGAGTCAGGTGATAGTGTGGCACTGGTCACCAAATTGTGGAAATAAAAGTCATAGGCAATTGCTATTATTTAAAAAATCATTTTATTTATTAAAACATCTTCATTTCTCAAGGCACTTCAGTAGCTTTCCCAAACGTGGTTTTTAAGCAGGTAAAGCATATGCAGCAGGAGTACCACAGTAACCACAGTAACAGTCAGAAAAGAGAAGACAGTCACACCAAACACAAATATCTCCCAATGTCACATGACTGGAGTGAGCAATTCTGAAGGACTGTGAACATGATTTAACTTTCTTCTTTGTAATTTTCCCCATGATTAGGTATCACAAAAGGAAGCCACACAATGACGTCAGTTTTGGGACTCCAAGAAGTGCTGGTGGCTAAAGGTGATAAGGTCTTGCACAGGTGGTCGCTGCGGACCATTATCAGAGCAATTCTGGGTTGACCAAAAAAGATACACACTAGGAGGTTAAGGAACCAGTCTTTCCTAAGTCAATTCTGAAGGGTAAATAACTTAAGGAATAAAACAAATAAACAACAAACAGACAACACACAAACTATGCTTTTGAGAGAAGAGACAAGTTTGCTTGTCTCTTTCTCACTGACACACTTCCTTCAAACTATGCACCAAAACCATAATAGCTAGGAGGTTTAATTCATCTCGCATGAAAACATAGTAGGTTCAATGATGCATTTGCTATGAGCCTGGACAAGCCCAGTGCTTTGATCAGATGTAAACAAGTCTACCCAGGAGTAACACCGACTGGTCCAAGTGCTCACAGTCAGTGTGCTTGCCCATATTCTGTACCTGTTCAGATCCTTCCATGTTAATACCTGCAGACTTCCCAGACCTGGGCTCTCCTGCCCTGGAGCAGCAGCGCTCCCAGTTATTAATCTTTGTAACTGAGAAAGTGTGAGAAATCAAACTCCCTGTGAAATGATTTCTTTTCCTCTAAAGTGCACCATTGAGGGAAAGTCTTGGGGGGTGGGATTTAGACCTCCAATTTTATCAGGGGCCTTTTCAGGAAGTCTAAATTAAAATGAAAATTTAGCAGATGCCTCTCATATTCTTCTAAATCCCGCTGGTTCTAGTTAACCTCTTAGGAAGTGCCCTGTCCATCACTGTATTAGGACTTCTCTGGAGTTGTCAGTTGATAGCCACAGTGTCGCTGGACAGACGGTGGCACTAGGACCCCAGGCGGCCTCCAAGTCCAGGTGCCCATCTGCGAGCAAAGTCAGACAGAGGGTCAACAGAATGAACAGCAAAGACCTTTGTCACTGAAGGACTCTGTGTCCACACAAACCATTTCCGACAAGGTGTGGTCTTTTCTCTTCACTTTCTCACTTCCTGCAGGGTGTTAGAAGGCTGTGCTTTTAAGGACTGTGGGGCTTTCTTCACCATCTTTTAATATCCTCTTGTGGCTTGGAGTTTGTCTGTATTTTATTCTATAAAAACAAGTGGAACAAATGTTAGTAACAAATCTTAAAGAGACATCCTCCAGTCTCAAAACCAATAAACCAAACCTAGAACTGTGTCTATCTCACTAAAGAGGGGAAAAAAATCAAGACAGTGGCTTCAGAAGGTTTCTCCCAGTCTCTGCACTATCCCAGAGCTGTTGTTGCTGTGGAGATGGACATGGTGACATGGTGGTCTGGGTCAGAACAGAGGGGACAGATTCAAACTCCTTGCCATTTCTAAACCTCTGATGGCTAAACTAGTCCATGGTGTTTCTGAGTTTGTGGGAAACTCTGCCAGGCCCAGATCGGTGCATCAATGTGGTGCAGAGGAGGCCTCCTTACCCCTTGACCCTTAGCATCTGGTCAATGGTGTCTGGGAGGTGGGTGCCGAAGCTCTCTGGGAGGAACAAGGTGAGGATGGCAGTCAGGATGGTCAGACTTCCCATGAGAATGTAGGGTAGGAAGCGGTCGTAGGCGCCTAGGGTGAAGCAGACAACAGCCTGAAGCCGGGGGTACAGTTAGACCCGGTTTCCCTCTAGCCTTCTGTACTTCCAGGGCTCTAAAGGGGATCACCTGTCCTCTCAGCCTCAGTGTGCCCCACAGTTGGAGTTGCACCTAGACAAGTCTCAGCACCCAGGGTTGGCAGCGACATGCCCAGAGGTCCATCAGTGCCTCATGGGGCAGGGGAGGGGAGCATGATGATTACTATGCCTATTTCCCAATGCTGGGTTTCCAAGGAACTCAAGATACTCGTCCAGGGACAGAAATAGTTCCTCCACCTCTCCAGATGTGTTACAACCCATTCGATTTGCCTACGGGCCAAGCAAGATGTTTCTGCTTGTCAGATCTATGGAGGATGCTCGCCAAGCATCCTGGGTACTCTCAAGGTGGGTGCACCCCTCCCCAGAAACGTGCTGGTGAGGGCTGTGTGGGAAACAGTGGCTGCCAAGAGAAAGTAACTTTGAGAAAGAGAAAAGGGTGCCCTGCTACAGAAGATGGCACAAAGCACATCTTCACACAGGTCTGAATGCTTGTGTCACATGTTCCAAGTCACAAGGAGTCTCAGTTCATCAGACGTCTTGAATGGACCTCTTTCCCTCTTGCTGTTCCTTTTTTAAACTCTGATTCCAAGAAGAGCGTTCTGCAGTTAAGTACACTGACTTCCGAAGCCGCTCGGTAGTTTCTTAGGATAAGGGGATTCTATTCTCTCATGGAAGGCCTGGTGTAGCTAAATCAAGAGCAAAACTCCCTACTTTTCTTATCAATTCCTAGCTAACCTACAGGTTGTTTTCCACGTACAAGCGAGCGCCTCCACCACAGCCCACGTACCTGGACAAGAGCCTATCCCAGGCACAGATCCAACATCAGACAGATCCCATTTGTCATGTGTGCCTGTTGTCCTGTTTCCCAGCCATTTCCAGCTCACGTTCAAGCTCATCAGCGCTCCCACCCCACTGCTCCCACGCACCCTCAGCCCATGGGACTTACCGAGGTAAATGAAGTAGGGAGACAGGATGCTACCCAGGCGGGATGCGGTGGAGCTGACGCCCACGCCCATGTTTCTGACCACCGTGGGGTACAGCTCGGCTGTGTACACGTAGACCATGGAAAAGGCAGCAGTGACTCCAAATTTGCCCACCATCACCAGGACGGTGGACAAATAATACAAGTCTGGAGAGGCAAAGGGAAGAAAGTAGGAGAAGGTACCAACTAAAGGTGCACTGCAATTGAAAGTTGCAATTTGTGGGGGGGGGCAGGCGGTTTCTGTAATTTCCTGTTGTGGGTTAAGGGATTATAGCCTAGATGTCCCTCCAAATGTTTAGCCCTGAGAGGAAGCTGGATCTGAAGCTGTGTGAGGACATGCACTCCCCTCAAGCCCCAACAAACCTGCTTCCCTGGCCAGAAGTCATTACACACATCTATAGGGGACAAGCACTGCTGGGTTAACTGATGGCTGGTGCATGAACGGGAAGCCCAATTCTCAGTCATTTCATGCTTTTGTTCTACTTAGACATGACAATTCACAGACCCGTAGACCACTAGAAACGACATATCCTGCTTGCTGTGAGTGGCCGGTGTAGGTCACCCTGAGCTCGGACGTGAACCTCTACACAGTACACACACTCCTGGGCTGCCCTGCCATGCCACAGTGTGGGCTGTTCCCAGGTAGTGCTGCCAGCCTCAGGAACCCACAAACCAACACCAGAGGCCGTCAAATGCATGAGTACAGTGACAACTCTAGGTACCGTAGTGAGTCCATGAACTGTTCTATAAATTGTCAAAAGGGCTTTCTCCCCAACCTGTGGGATACTGAGACAGTTTTAAGAATCATATCCTGTTAGTGGCTTAGGAGACCCACTCTGTGACCTGGCTCCTCCCTTCTCCCCACTCTTCATCTCTTTCCAGCTCCTTCTCTGCCTTCCAACATGCCAGGCTCACTCCCTCCTCAGGGTCACTACCTGTGCTGTCTCTTCGACCTGCAGGGCTCTGTTTCTACTTCTCCACAGCTTTCTCACCCTTCATCTATGCTTCCGCTCACCTGCCTTCTCCAGGGACACTGCCCGTGGCCGCTCCCCACACACCAGCCCTCCACAGTCCTTTCTCATTATTGTAAAAGTAACACAGTGAGCGCTACATTAAGCCTTTATTTACTTGTTTGTTGTCTTCTCAACTAGAGTGGGAGCTGCAGAGGACCTGGGCTCCGCAGGCCTTTTTACTCCTGCATCACAGGCAGGAGCACAGTGCCTGGCCACTCATTCCCTAGCTCCTTGGTGAAGATATGAATGATTAAGGGGCAGGTTAAAAAGTAATGGGGAGGGCTATTTGTCCCCCCCCCTCCCTTACCCTGCAGAAAAAATCAAATATGCACACTAACTTGGTAAACAGTCAAATGAACCACCAGCCCCATGCAGTTTCTCTGCCCACTTCCTCCAAGCCCAGGCCATGAGGGTTGTCTGGTCTCAGGAGACACTTTCTCTCAATTTTTTTGGCCAAGAATGAAGATATGCAAGTGAGCTATGATGGCATGATTTTATTCCTTTTATTGACTGGGGGAGACAGCCTGGCAAAGACTGAGTGACTCAGCGAAGACAGAAGATGCCCACGGTCCCTACCTGGGGGCACCAGCTGCACAAAGAGGAGCACACTGCCGCCCAGGAAGAGCGCGGTGGCCATGGAGTAGCGCCGGGGCAGGTACTGCAGCAGCAGCCAGGCCAGGACATACGCCGGGACTTCCACCACTGCCGACAGGAAGCAGTTCACATAGACGTCGCCGTGCAAGTTAGGAGTGTCCAGGGAGAGCCCAAAGTAGCCCACTGATATGGTCATCCTAAAACAGAGTGCAGAAGCTGAAGGTACAGCAGCACCCTGGGTACCTCCCAACCGGGGCAACTTTTCACATACACTTATGGCAGGAAATTCAAAACGATCCTTTGGGAGGGCAGCAGATTGAACCAAATCTTACTTCTTAGAACAAAAGATTAACTCCCCCAGCCCAGTGTCAACTCCAGGCCAGACCACTTTCAGAGCATCCCAAACAGCAAAAAGACATACAAGCCAGACAATTACTTTGTCAGGAAAAAACAAACCAAGTCAAACAAACAAATAAACAAAAAACCCCAACTCCAACCTGCCTATCGGCTTCAGAAATCCTAAGCTGAAGCTCTCATGAAACCTACTTCCTGACTCTCTGGACATCACCAAACACAGCAACTGCAGGGAAGCTGGGGAATGAGTCAGGAAGCAGATGGCAAGTGGGGAGGAACAGGACTGAGGAATAAGATCAAATAAGGAACAATCCTCTGGTAAAACACTTGGAAAAAGAGCGAGAGCAGACCCTCCGTGGCACCCAGCCAGGGAGAGGCTGGTCAGAGGCAGCTGGCACCAGCACCACCCACCCCTCACAAGGGACAGCGCGCCACATGGTCTCTTATCTGCATGCCCCACCCCGGAGTCCCTGGCCTGGTCCCTGTGCCCAGCAGGCAGGCATTCTCTCTGGCAGACTAGACCTTTATGGGTTAGGTTGGACTTGTCTGCAGGCTGAAACCACAGCTGCACAACCAGGGAAAAGGGCACATGCAGGAGTTCCTGAGAAATCAGAGCTGGGCGTGCCTGGGGGAACCAGAGTGGGGACTGGTGAGTCTGATGTGGACTGAATGTTGGCCCTGTCTGGGGTGGCTTCAGGGTGGGGCACTGCCCTGCGGGATCCTGGGCTATTCCTTGGAAATGGGTGACTCATTGTCGCCTCTGGGGAGTCAGATGGCTGGCTGCCCAAAGGCTGGTTGACTAGTAATAAGGACTCTGAGGCAAAGTCTACCTTCCTGACTGAGCCGGATCAGGTAGTGGCCTCTATTCTCAGGGGTCTGGCCACTGAGCAAATGCTCTCCTGACACCCGGCCATGTTCTCTCTCTGCCAACTCAACTTCCTTTCTGACACACTTGGTGAAACGCTTCGCTTGTTAGAAGGAACCTAATGAGGACATCCCAGCTGTGGCCCCGCTTCCAGAACCTTCTCCAAACAAACCAGAAGGAGGGATCCTGTTTCCACACACATTTCCAGAAAGTACTTAGCAGTCTCTGTAACTGAAAGGACATGGTGTCTTAGAGCCTTCTTGATGGCCTCACCTGTCTTCCTCAGCCACTGCTGGAGGCACAGGGCACATAAACAACTAAACTAGGACCTGGAGTGAGCAAGGGTTCCCCTCAGGACCTGGAAGGATCCCCGACAGTCCCATATTCTCCTCAAAAGCCACCACAGCAATTTTCATTCTCCTTTTTTGAAGCTCCATCAAGAATTGTGACACACCTGTTTCTCTGATGGCAAGACACATCCCTTTTCCTTGCTGGTGACATGGGCTTTCAGTTTTGGTCTGAGAGACACGTGCCAACAAAAGGCATCCCAGCCACCACCAGAGGCTTTGCGTGGAAGCCCCCAGCAGGTCTCACTTACGCACCACAGGATTATGGACATGATGGTGACCATGCGGATGTTCCGCGTCCGCAGCAGGTCCAGAATGCTGTGCAACTGCTGCTTCTGGGCACTTAGGTCTTGGAGCTGCAGGAGGGAGAAGGTCGGAGACTCAGAGATCCAGTGACACACCTGAAGCCCCAGCAGCTTAGCTTTCTGCATCTCTGGGTTGGGAAGTGTTCTGTTTCTTTCTTGAAAAGAAGAGTAAGTATGCTGGCTGAATCTTGGGCAGTGGAAGGCTTCCCCTGGCCTTGTCAGTAACAAACGAGTGATCAAGAATGTGGAGGAAAAGTAGGTGACCAGTCCCCTCAGGGGACCCAGCCAAGGTGAGGCCCAAGCTGACAGCTACGTCAGGCAGAACCCGCCAACAGTGGCCACATTCCAGGGAGGCCTTGAGTATCCCTTCCCGTGGCTGGATCCCTGCCCTCTGGGTCAGAGAGACACTGGCTGTGGCATCTATTGATCTGCTATTTTAAAAGAATTAATGTTTTCAGTCTTCATACCATGTAGTTACTGGTCTACTTCCAAAAGCAAAAACATTTCAGATAGAAAAACAGGAAAATTGACCTCAGCTTCACCCGGAGTAACTTCCTATGAAACTCAGCACAGCCAAGGACATTAATAAACCACACGTCTAAACACACTGATGTTCCTTTCATAAGCAAACCCAGCTTTGGAACTTGTTTTTCCCGAGTTAGCAGTTCAACAAAAGGTCAACTTTAGACTTAATGGATCCCCTGAAATAGCCTCATTTCCTCAAGGATGCTGGTGGGGCTTAGGGTTCACCCAGACTGACCCTTCACTGAAAAGCCACCAGAGCCATTTCACTTAAGAGCCCTCTCTGCCATCTGCGCCTGCCAGACCTTTGTACACCAGAGCCCTTTCCAACCTGTGCTGGGAGGGAGTAGCAGCTGCACTGTGCGGGCGGCAGGGCTGGCAGTAGCCAGCAGCTTCTCTGCTGTGTGTAAGTGGTCCCTCTTTTCCCAAGCCCCAGGTCTGCATTTTGTCTCAAGTATCTCTAACATGCCTTCTGCACGCATTTCAGCAGGACTGCTGGAGGCTGTTCTCATAGCCAGTCCCGTCTTCCTGTCAGACCAGACACGCACTTCAGAGCTGTATCAGCCAGCAGTTACAGCATCCTACCTCTTCCTCTGCCACGAGATTGCACAGAACTGCCTGCTGCAGGGAGGGTGGAAGCTCTGAGACAATAGGGGAAGCAAGACCCAGGCATCAGACAGGGCCAGAGGTTACTCATGGCGTGAGAACAGGGTTTGCAGGCAGAGGTGGGGTAGGGCAAAGGGTCGGACATCGAAAAGGCCTGGTTCCAAGATCATGCAACAACTAACCACGGGTGGGTGGGAGGACACGGGACACTTGTAACTCCAAATCTGTTTGTTCACATTTTATGTACTCTATTATCTTCTTATGATGAGAAACTACCTAAGGCACGAGAAACAGTGATTTCCCCAAATGCCAACCTTGTGGGAGGACTATTAATCATAAAGAGTGCATATTATTAAAAGTAACGGTAAGACTATATGATCGCCTGGAAAAGAAGTGTATAAAGTATGAGAACCTAAAATCAACTGGCACCTTCTCAGCTTCTGAGATGTCGTAAGGCTTGCCTGGGGCAGCGGTGGAGGGCTGGGCTCCTGTGTGAAGGGAGGGCTTCCGGCCTTTGTAGTGCTGCCCTCAGACCCGTCACCAAGACCCTCCCTCCAGCTCCATTCAGTGTTTACCTCACTCGGTTCAAAGATGGTGGAAGGTACAACAATCCCATTGATTTTGGCAGCCCTGCGGATGATCACCTCTGCCTCTTTAAACCGTCCCTGAGAGATGAGCCATCGAGGGGACTCAGGGATGAACCTGAAGTACAAGGAGCAATCTCACTGAGGCATTCCTGCCCAACAGACCAGGTGCAACATTAAGTGGAGGTGGGAAATGGAGTCTCAGAACCAGAGCTAGGTTTGGGGAATTTTTTGGTGTTTCCAAGCCAGAAGCAAAGAGATGGTCCATACCACACCCAGTAATGACCTGAAAGGTGAGCTTCTGAGTACACTGGAGTGCACAGAAGTTGGAGAGGCCTGCTCACCTGGATGGGATTCGGCCCCTGGCCGACCACCTCCATTTCTGAGGAGCAGTGGCGCCACCTGCTGGACACTAAGGAGACCTGGCAAGATGGGCTCCCAAAGCCTGGTTCCTGCTGTGGGCTCGGCCAGGCCCAGACCCTTGCCCACCTGTAATCACTGCTTGTCCCTGGCATCCACAGAAGTTTCTGCACTGGTCTCTTAGCCTCTAGTTTTTCCTCATTCTCCCAGATTCATTCAATTGACTTAGACTCTCTACCTATACTTACAAGGCACGGGGCTGCTTTGGAGACTATGTGGCGCTTATTTTTCTACCTCACTGGGCAGCCCCTGCCCTTCAGTTATAACCAGGACCCGTGCTGTGCTCTGAAGTATTCTCTGCCACGTGTGGGGCAGTGCCCTCACCACCCCACCTACAGGGGGCTGTCTCGCCTCAGCCCCTCTGCCACATTCCCTCCCTGGTAAGGAATGGCCTCCTCGCTGCCTGTCCCACTCCTACTGGAGGCTCAGATGGAACCTGGCTTCCCTGTGTAGCCACCCTGGGGACTCTTGCTTCCATTGCTCTTCCTCTTCTCCTAGCACCTGTGTCAGGCTCCAGCAGCAGCCCGCAGCCAGCGGCGGGGCTTAAGCTGTCTTGTCCTGTGGTCTGACAACTTCCTGGTGGTCACAAGGCCCCATCATCTTGCAGCTATGGCTTTTCCCTCTCCCTGAACTCTCACCAACCCAGCACGGGACCGAACACAAGTCTGTTGATGTCTTGGGATTTCATTTGTCTTTGGCTTTTCTGAGTGTGGAGAAAACATTCTGAAACAACTTATAAATAATTTACATTTCCTGTCTCTGAGAGTCCAAACAGGGATTTGTGGGCTGCTGCTGCCCCCTAGTGAAGGCCAGACAGATGTCCTGTTGGTGGTGACCCCTGGGCACAGCACCCCACTCACCACCAGAGCGCTGCACACAGCACGCCTGGCACCGTCAGCGCCAGGAGCAGCATCCGCCAGTCTCGGATGAAGTAAGCGAACAGTGGCAACAGCATGTAGCCAAGTGCGTAAAATATGCACACTCCTAACGTAGAGAATATAATACGCACTGACTTGCCAAGAATTTCTGTGCCTGTTCAAAACAAGGGAGGAGTCCTGTTAGTATGTAATTTAGGTTATTTTCTTATTAATCTTCTCCTACGTAAAGATGAGAAAGAAACTTTGAGATAATTCTGACTGCTAAGTCCTCCTGAGGGATGGGATCCTGAACCCAGCCCAGTGTGACCATCTGTTGGGAGTGCCTCATGGTGGCCTCTCAGTGACAGTTCGCTCATGAAAATGTCATCACTTCCTGAAGCCATGTTAAAAATGCCAAAATTTAGTCTTTACATGAGGAAGAATTCATCAAAGGGGAAGTCATTACTAAGGCTGCATATGCTGACTGTTATCCTTGAAGAAAAAACATTCAGTTGAAAGTGAAGAGAAAGAAATAATCCTTCAAAAATACAACCCACAGAACCCAAAGACCAATGAGCTAGAGTCAGGTTCCTACCAACAGTGAGATGGATCATTTTCCCATGAGAACAGCTCAGAGCCCTGCAGCGTGAGCTCTGAGTTAAAAGCCGAAAGGTCACACTAGTAAAGCCCTTTCTTATCAATTTCTTCTTGCCTGTCAACTTCACTGGCCACAGTTTGGCAGAAGAGGCAGTTTTCTTCCTTGGCCCTTGCTCCTCACGCATGCCTCCCTCTTTCTGTAGCTGCCTCAGCCCTGGCATTGGCAAGCCCTTTTTTGATGGAGGATCTTGGGTGAGTCCTAGTAAAATGGCAATCAAGTACTAACGAGGCCAAGGTGCCACACCTCCAAGGCCAGGGAAGAGCTGGAACGTAGCAGCCAGGCTGCTGTGCTGCTGGGCACCCAAGGCTGGGTAACTGGTGAACTCTGTCTCCC
Source organism: Furipterus horrens (assembly GCF_987537825.1). NCBI lineage: Eukaryota > Metazoa > Chordata > Mammalia > Chiroptera > Furipteridae > Furipterus > Furipterus horrens. The sequence continues at coordinate 66,706,522 of NW_028327180.1, read as the reverse complement.
TGCCTACAAATTGGGTTCTCAAAAAAGCCCTGGCTGGTGTTGCTGGAGACCACTTCCACTCAAGGGACAGCACAGCTGTCTCCAGGAAGTGCGTGGTGAGATGCTGGTCAAATGCAGGATCAAGTCCTCAGCTCCAACCTGATGGCCGTACCCAGGACAAATGCGGCTACGTAGTTGGAGATCTGGCCCATGCCTACAAGGAAAAATAGCATGGCAAACATCTCGAAGTTCTTGGAGAAGATCTGCAGGAAGCTGAAGCCCGTCTGCATGCCCATGGTCACAAACAGCACATTCTTCCGACCGAACCTGCGAAGGAAAGGGGCAGTTCAGAACCACCAGGAGAAGGCGGCAGGAACCAGCTCCAAGAGGGGCTCCCCCAGGACCATTCAGGGCAGTGTCGGGACAGAGCTGCCAGAGCATTTGGTGCAAGGAAAGCCCCAGTCTCCCAGTCCCTATGCTGTTACCCACCCTGCCCCTCCTCCTCAGGACCAATATGCAGCCTGGGCACCAGTGTGGCCCAAAAGGCAGTGCCACGATTATGTCAGTGATTGCAGAGGATTGAAACACACTTATTCTGTTTAAATCCATACATTTATAATACAATTTTTAAAAAGAACTGGTTTACTTTGGAGGGTGGTGGAGAAACAATTCATTATAAATGAAAACTGGTAAATAAAGGGAAAGAAACATTTGTCCTGACTTTCCTGTGTAAACTATGTGAATAACCAATTGTGAATAACCAATCATAGATGAGGGCAATATCATTTTATAAAAGTATTCCAACTATCGAATGAAAAGAAAGTGATCAAATTAGAATATTACCATTTTAGAACCCCTAATCAGTGAACACACATGGGCGTTACGTTTTAATGACTGTTCACATCATAGAGGCAATTGAACATTGCATGACTGCTATAGTCTTGCCAAAAGGACTGAATCTGAATGTAGTCAAGACTCTAGATCTAGCTGCCACTTTGCAAGAAATACAGATAAAAGAAGAATCTACTGAACTGCACTGTGAGTATACAGTCAGCTGAGTCCAGTCTGGGAAATTCTAGAGGAGGAACAGCCCAGTGTTCTTCAAAAATCAACTGGGAGGCAAAGGAAGGAATGTGGGGAGAGTCCCTAGATTAAAGTAGACTGAAAACCACAAGGAAGTTATTATTATAAAAGTCAGGTCAGTGGTTACATATGGGGGAAGGACACCTGGGCAGGGCTTCTTGGTGGCCAGCAAAGTTCTATTTCTTAATTTGGTGGAAGTTACGAGGTTATTTCCCTGGAATAATTCATCAAGCCACATATTTGTTCTATGTGGTTTTCTGTATCTGTGTTCAATTTAAGAATTTAAAAAAAAATTTTTTTTGGTTTTAAAGACAGTGCCACAAATGGGGAAGAACAAGTCAGTCTAGTTCATTCAACCCATTGGATTCAGCCTGAATCTGGCCAGGGAAGCTGACACCCATCTTCATTCAATGAGTGGTTAGTTGAACATGTATTATATACTAGGCACTAGGGATCTATCTGAATTTTAAAAAGATGCTGTTTCTGCCCTCAACGAGCTTATAGTCTGTAGGTGGTGAGACAGACAGTGATCACACTGTAATAAAAAAGCCACGTCACTGAATTCTCAGGTACACATGAAGACAAGGGCACTGAAAGGTCAGCACCTGGGTCCACAGGAACACAATGAAGGAACCTGCCCTGGAATGTAGGGGCTGGGTGCATGGGTGTTCAGGGGTCTCCCTGATGATAGGACACTGAAATGAGGTCCAAAAGAAAAGTACCTGTTGACAAGGGTGAGTAGGGTACTGAACTCTGAACGATATTCACAGTACAGCAGGGAGACCAACATTAATCATCACAATTTCTGATGGGTGCTCTGAAGGAAAGGCATGAGGAACCAGGGTAATGTAAACCAGGGACCCTGAGTCAGCCTGCAGGGTCAAGGAAGGCCATGGGGGCTGGGTGGGGAATGCACACAAGTGTGGCTGGAAGGAGCATGACAAACACCAGGGGCCAGCATGCTGGTGTTGGCTAATCACTCGGAGGCTGCAGAAGTGGGCAGGAGTAACAGTGACAGGCCTTGCAGCCATGTTAAAGAGCTTGGTGCTTCTGCTCACTGCAATGGGGTTGTTTTTGTTTTGGGGTCTCCTTTGTTTGTTTGTTTGTTTTGGCATGTACTAGGCAGAGGCCAGAGATGTTCTAGACATCCTAAAATGCCCAGGATAGCCCCCTACAACAAAGAATTCTCTGGCTCAAAACGTCAAGAGTGTCAAGGTGGGGAAACCCTGGTCTAGAAGGAGAGTTTGCCTTCCCTCCCCACTGGCATTTTTCTGTTACAGGAGCACCCCACATGCCATCCAAGGGCAGTCCTTTACTACAGGCAAAGAGCTGTAACCTCCACCCCTGCCTTCCCCACCCAAGGGCTCCCTGGGACAGTGGGAAAGAGAAATACCGGGGAACCATGACATAGCACGAGCCCCTTGGGGTCAGAAACACTCACTCTTAAAGTATGTTAACAAAACATCAAACATATACATGCCTACAAAGCCAGGAAATATCAGTCTACTTCTTCCCAGGGTTGTGCCCTCTTATAATTCATGCACTTAGAGGTAACTCAATGTCAGAAAAAAGGCTGTGACAACCCATGATTATTTTATTGCTCTTGTATTTCAGCCTTATTCATATGTCAGAAAGAAGGTGAAACCTTTATCCTATGTAAAAAGTTACTATTGGTATCCTAGACAACAGGTGAAGGAAATTAATCTATTGCTCTTAGGTAATTTGTTTGGCTTAGGTTTTGGACTGGTTTACTTAGAGGTAATGAGAAGAGAAACTGTCCAGCCCCTGAGCCTGGGGCCTCCCATGGGGATGCAGACAAGCTTCAGGAGTGGTGCTGGGAGTAGGCAGCAGAGGCTACAGCCAGAACTGCCATACTTAGAGCTATTTCATTTACTGGATTCAAATGATCCTACTGAAAAGAAGTCTGCCGACAACACTTTTTTTCAAGTTTTGAGAAAACACTATACTAGCACTTCTGAAGACTAATGTAGAATTTTGTTTCTGTTTCCTTGGGAGACCATTGGAACTTAAACACTTTCCTGAAGAATCAGGGTCTTTCGCTAGCCCACAAAGACCCACCTAACCCATGACACAGGTGACCCAGAAAAATACACCGATATTCAACTCTGATCTTGGGGTGACTCCTTGTTTTCCACATCAAAGTAATTCCTCTGAGTCTCAGCTGCCACTCAACCCCAAGAGAGGGGATTTCCCAGCATCCCACTTGGATAGGCATCCCTCCTCTCTGTGATCTCCCCAGGTGATCTCATCCATGTTTGGGGCTGTGATGAGGGTTCTATGAGCTGACAATTCCCAAATGTCCTTCTTCAGCCCAAACCCTTCATGGAGCATCATATTCACACATCCAACTGCATACTCAATTCCTCCACTTAGAAGTCTCACAGTCACCTCAATCTCAGCATGTTCTCACTGAACTCACCCTCTTCTCTTACAAACACGGTCCTCTTCCAGAGTTACGTGCTCAGAGAAGGGTACTGTCATCTATCTGGTTGTATAGGCCAGGAACCTTCCTCTCCTCACTTCCCGCACCCAACCCATAGCCATGTGCTGTTGGTTTTACCTGCTACTGCTCCGCTCCATTGCTACCACCTGCAGTCTAGTTCAAGCCACCACCATTTCCTGCATAAATTATTGTGAGAATCTCATTAGTCCTGCCATAATCCTTCTTGCTTCCTCTGTCAATCCTCTCTCCACAAAGTTATTAAATAATCTTTCAAAAACTGCAAATCGGATTATGTCACACTGCTGCTTTGAAAAACTCTCAATGGCTCCCCAAGGCTCTGTGACTGAAGCCCAAGCTCCTAGCTCTCATCTGCTAAGCCTGCCTGCTCCTGTGCTTGGGGCCCTGACTGTCTCACTACTCTGCCTCTAACCATTCTCCACACCTCCATAGAGGCTTTTTTTGCAGTTCTAACATGGGCTGCACCGCTTCTTGAGTCTAGGCTTAAGTTCATGCTGCTCTCTGTACTCAGGATGGTTTTCCTCTCCCCACCCCAGTAGCTGGCTAACTTGCACTGGTCTTTCAGCTCCCAGCGCATGTCTTCCCTTCACAGGGAAGCCTCTCCTGGCTTCCTCTGTCAGACCCTCTCTTAGCATCTGCAACTCTCTGTGTCGCTTACTGCCACCAAGGATAACAAGTTCTCCCCTCAGTTAGTTGTTTAATACATTCTGCTTTGCTAGAAGGCAAGTTCTAGAAGAACAGGCCCAAGAACAGCAGTCCACAAAAAACAGAGGGTCAAGACCCTCTGGGCCCAAATCCCAGGTCTGCCCCGTGCTGGCTCTGTGACACTGGGCAAGTCATTGAACTCCTCTGGGTCTCATCTTCCCCATCTATAAAATGAGAATAGTAATAATTCTTCCTTCACAGGTTATGAAGATTAAATTATTATTATTTAACTTGTACAGTGCTTATCAGAGTGTCTGGTACATATTAGATACTATGTGTTTGTTAAATAAATATTGCCCTGGCTGGTGTGGCTCAGTGGATTGAGTGCCAGCCTGTGAACCCAAAGGTCGTTGGTTCGATTCCCAGTCAGGGCACATGTCTGAGTTGCAGGCCAGGTCGCCAGTTGAGGACATGCAAAAGGAAACTGATCAATGTGTCTCTGCACATCAATGTTTCTCTCCCTCTCTTTCTCCCTTCCTTCCCATCTAAGAGTAAATAAATAAATAAATATTAGTGACCAGCTGATTAGGTACTGCTAGATACAGGATCGAGAGAAGCACAGGCCTTTGCCCCGAAGGGGCAAGTGTCTATGGTTTGTCTAGACTCACCTTTCAGTGGTCATGGCCTGCTTAACTCAATGCTTACTGGTGACTATAGGAATTTGTCCCGTTTTTAAAATCACTGGATGATACTCTGGGAAAAAACCAATCTAGTGAGAAATGTATGTATTCCTCAGGAGGAAAGTCTTCTCAGGTGCAGATAATAATCCATAGAGGGGAAACATGCCACAGCATCACCCTGAATCTGTGCTACAGGATAAAACGGCTTTGTTCTTATGCAACACGACAACCTCATCCTGAACTTCTCTATTAGGGACCCCAACCAGCTGGGACGATGCTGGAACTCCTCTCCACTGGGTGACACAGTGCGGACAAGGACCTTGCTGAAGGTCACTCTTCTTACCCTGGGCTTCTGCAGCTCTGGGGTAGAGAGATAACAATATAACAGACCCCTCTGAGAACTTCACAGAAACTCTGCACCTCTCTCCAGAAAAATGCTCACATACAATCTCTAAAATTTGGCCTATAATTTCAAGAGAACATGGACTCCCTAAGTCATGAATTAACCATGAGTTAATAGCCTTGGAATTCCATAAATCACACGCTTATGGGTGAAAACAGCACACTTCCTGCTTGTTGTGAAGTAAGTGCCGCAACCATGGGCTGAGGTAAGGGGCATCAGTCTTGTGGACATGAGCTCTGCCCATCCTCCCACCACGGCCTACTGACATCTCCTCTCACCTTTCAGAGAAAGCAGTGGCTTTGGGAACACGGCAATGGCCACACCTTAAGATCTACAATACTGTGTGTGTGCTTGTGTGGTGTCCACCTCTCCCACGCATGGTGACAAGAAAGAGTTATGCTCACCTAGGGAGGGCCAGCTGGGCTGGTGCAGAAGTGAATCATGGGATACTTCTGGTCAAATCCAGTTGATCTAGCATGGATCCACTCAGCTCAGGTTACAAGAATCAGGGAGAGGAAGTTGTTGGTTCTCCTTACTTGGTGTGGCGTCTGTACTGTAGCTTGGGTCTCTCTTTTAAAACACAAGGCCCTGGGCTGAAAGAATACTACCAAGTGAAGGCATGTGCCTGGCACATGCGTACCCCTTGCTCAGTGCTGGGGTCCCCTGCAACAGCAGGAGACTGACACCCACCTTACCTGTCCGAGAGCTGCCCTGAAATGAAGGAGCCCACCAGCACGCCCCCGAAAAACAAGGAAATCGTGAGTGGGGCCTTCCAGTCGTCCTCACACACCAGGTTCCACTGTAAGAGGAGCAAAGGGATGTATCACTCACTGCTTTTAAAAATGTTTTAAAGTTAAGCTTTCTTGGAAAATGAAATCAGAACATCCTGCATCCCTGCACTCTGTTTACATGACCACGTAGGTGTGTGAGTTCGTTCAGACAGCAACAGCTGATCTGGGCAGTGAGCCTGGGGACTAGCACCCCTCACAGGGAGACTGGGCTCCCTCCCTGTCCGGGTTTTCACAGCTTTTAACCCTATTGTTGCTTCTCATCTGAGGAAGGGAGAGGCGGGGAGCAAGTACTCTACCCATGTTCCGGTCTAGGAGAAGGCGAGGCCTCTCATGGTCACTGAAGAACCTGGGCTGGCACAGGGCTGGGGACAGGCAGGGTGCCCCTTCAGTGGGGCAGGTCATTGTCAGGATGGCACAGGAGTGGCTCTGGGGCAGGGCTCTGGGCCTCCCAGGGTCAAGTCGCTCAGCAAGGAACCGAGGCCAGAGGGCCAGAGATGTACCATTTGCATCTGTTCCTTTAGCTCTGCTCAGGCCCCTACCCTGAGCCAATGACTTTTGGGTCCTTTTGGTGATATTCAGAGCTGGGATCCCTGACGCAGTGTTAACACTAGGCCCAATCACAGCCAAGAGCTCTGAGCTGGGAGTCAAGACACTGGTTTTTAGCCTCTATTCTACTGTTAACTGGTTATCCAACCCCAGACAAGACTCTCCTCTCATTGTGCCTTAATCTCCTCATTTGTAAAACAGGGATTGAGGTAGGGAACAGGCTACACAGCTTGAGTTTCCCAGCACCCTATGCAGCTTCATCAATGGTTACCATAAAAAGACATCTATGGGCTTGGGGAAGCAGCTGAACAATTCAAATGTGAGGTTGCTCCATTCCAACATGAGGTCAAAGGAGGAAGAAAAGCCAAAACAGGAAGCTTGGTGGTTCCCAGAAAAATGCTTCTCAGAACAGAGAGATGCTGCTCAGTAGGAACCAAGACCACCGCCAGGGCATGCAGACCCTTCCTTGCCTGGCGCCAGGCCGTTGGCCTGCCCTCCATGGAGACTGAAGGCTCCCCAGTAACACAAAAAAGCAGGGGAGTGTGTGGCTTCCAAGAATATAGCAACGCTTCCAGGCTAAGCGACAGGGGGAAAACCAGTCTGCTTCTCTGCTCTGTTGGGCAGTGTGTGCACACAGCCCCGGGTACCTCAGAGGGTGGCAGGGCAGCACTCAGGCTGGATGCGGAACTCCCTGCAGCTGATGATAAGGACCGCCTGGGCCCCCACCCGTGGGAAGAAAAGAGGGTCCCCAGTGCCTACAGCTAGGGGAAGTCCAGACTATCAGGAGGCCAGAATTTCAAAGCACAAGGCCTGAACACTTGAGCTGTTGGCAGCCTGCCTTCCTCTGCAGCCTCAGGGTGATGGCACCGAGATGCCCCTGTCCAGATGTGGCTGATAAAGCCAGGATGGGAGTGGCAGGGAGTCGGAGCTGAGGGACCTGGGGACAGGTGATAGCCTCTGGGTATTAGGTAGGGTGTTAGGCAGCGCTTCGTGGGCCAGATCATGGCTATTTGCTGCTTTTGAATGAGATGGGATCTATTCCCAGCTAGCACACATTACTTTTGCTGCAACAGAGTTAAAAAAAAAAAAAAAAAAAAGAATAAAGACTTAGTAGCTGTATCTCAACAGGTCTCTCATGAGGGTTGAGGAATAATATAGCTGAGCTAGACTAAAAGTCCACAGGGGCTTCTGCAGTGAGTTTTTGGGTGATAGTCCACCCAACCATGCCAGGTCTCCCAATATAGGCTTTTAGAAAAATCTGGGCTGACAAGGGACTAGGTGACTAGTGTTCCTTTTGCGACAGGTTCCCAGATCATGTCTCCAGTTCCTTCAGCTTCAGCCCTGCTATTTGGTCCAACCTACCCTTACTCTGGGCAAGTGTGTAACTCCCAAGAGTAACTGGCCTCTCTATCCACCACTGACAATTCTTGATAGTTCTCAGGGCCTAGCTTTGGGCCCTCCAAAAGCAAACATGGGCTAACACTTCCTACTGGCCACAGCGGGGGCATGTGTGTAAGGTCAGGAAAGGTAATACGTCTCAAAAAATGAACACAAGGGCAAGCATGAACTAGGTCCCCCCTTGCCAACAATCCACTTACCTGTCAACCACCGAATGGACTGCAGTGGTTCCAGGACTTGGCAAAATCCCCCTAAGGAAGGGTGTGATGAGAAGCCCGGAGTGCAGGCCATGAACCCTGGGCTTGTAGTGTTTACAAAGGAATCCAGCATTCCTACACTGAGCTCCTGGCTCCCCAGCCACGACTAGAGCAGCTCCAGACCAGCTCATCAATGCCTCCACCTGGTGCACTGGGTGAGCTGTACTGGCTGATAACAGGTGCCAATGGTAGAACTAAATGTGGGTTTAAGATTCAGATCATGAGTCTAGCATCATGACCCCTCAGCTAGGTGGGCTGTGAGGATACAACCTGAAAGAATCTGGGAGCAATTTTGGCAAGGGGCCAAGGCTTGCTATCCTTCTTGGCAAAAAGTGTGCCTTTCATGTCTGTGAAAGCTTTTCATGTTGCACATTTGAGTTATGTGCAGTTTATTTTAGACCACTTATAACTCAATACAGTTAAAATTTTTGAGAGAGAGAGAAGTATGTATCATGTGCACAGTATGCAATCAGTGATGCTTCTTGGTTATGGAAAGTAGAGTGATGATGTTGTTTTCTGGAACTAAATGTTCTTACCTGTGAGCTGGCTGGAAGGGAAAGACAGGGACTGTGCCACAGGGCAGAAGCTCCTCCCTGAGACATACCCAGCCTGACTGCTTCAATGGTCAGACACACTGGTCGGCAGGCACCACAGTTACTGGATGCCATCTATCCCTACACACATTTCGTTCTCTTCCTGCTTCAGTGAATGGCTGATCCTTGCCCCGAGGCTGTCAGGGCAAGGAGAAGTATCTCCTGGCACAACCTCCCCAACGCCTGGCAGTGCCCAGCAGAGGTGAGGCTCAGTAGTTGTTTGGTACGTAGTGAACAGCTGAAAAAGAAAGGACTGTGAACCTTCAACATCACAGTAGCCTTCGGTCTGATCTTTGGCCTTGGCTGCCCAAAGCCTAGATGAACCCTGAACTTCGTCTCTAGAACAGATTTTCTTTGCTTCCTCAGCCCGCTCCCTGTGTCAGCTGTCAAAACTTTGACCCAGGATTGGGGTTCCTGGGCACTCAGAGAAGGGCTCAATCTGATCGATCACTCATGGCTGGATGGACCTGTTAGAATTGCATGTGCCCAGTGAGGGGCTTCTCTGGCTTGCCATGAGCTGCAAAGGCAGGGCTGAGGGTCTGCGCTCTCCCTGAGTTAGAGATGTCAGCAAGGGCAAAGTAGTGCCATACAAGCTGCAGGTCTGCTCCAACTCTCCACCCTGGAGTCAGCCCAGCCCCACCTCCCTGGGTGATGTGGCCTTTCCTTCAGGGAGGTAGGCTGCGGACAACAGTGGGGGCTCTCCTACCTCCCAAACCTATCTATGTATGACATAAGGCCCATAGATAAGCTAGTCGAGAGTAAGAGGCTTTCTAGGACAGCAGGGAGGAAGACGGAGTCCTGCCAAGGGCTGGGGAAGGGGGCTTCTGGGAAGCAGAGACAGGCAGGAGATAAAGGGACAAAGAGGACTGCCAGGGCTTAGCTGACGAGACACCAACTCATGGGTGCAAAGGAACTTTTCTGCAGGCTGGGCTATGGGGGCACCAAAAAGCAGGTGGACCAGGCAGGCTGAAAAATTGCCCAGGTTCCCAGAGGAGGGGGCAGTCCTGGGTTAAGAGGCACTCATGGACTGGAGCAGCACAACAAGGTAGGGTGGCTGATCCCTCACTCGGGGGTGACATAGAAGCCAGAAAAGGGGCCAGCCTAGAAGCCACCAAACTGTTCCTGAAATGTTTCATGTCCTAACAGTGTCCCCTTCACTCTGCCAATCCCAATGCCTTGTCATGGATCCACATAATGGGCAAGCCCCAGTCCACGGCATGGGAGATTATGTTTCCTTGAAAATGTTTCTGTCAATGCTTTTCAACCACCCTCAAATTTCCCTCCTATAAATGAAACTGTCCTTTTCTTCTTCAATTCTCAAACTTTAGAAAAGATTTCTTAAATTCTTCATTAACCCAGTCAACAAAAACATTCCTGCGTACCCACCCTCTGTGTCCAGTGTCAGGTCAGGACCTGTAGGAGATGCAAAGATGTACATCTACCACCAACTTCGTCCTTACACGTACACACTTTAATTTCAACAAAGGCAGATATCACACAGGGGAAACGGGGTTTTCATCTTCTACTGAAAAATTTGGCTAGGAATTCAATACCAGCGTACTTATATATGTATGCTGTGGGGTGGAGGGCAGGCCTGGCAGGCGCAGGACTAGCTGCAGTGCTCAGCTCACCAGGTCTAGATTGAAAGAAAACAAACCTTAGAAAAATGGAGTTGGAATGTTAATGCAACAGCTTCCAACAGTGACTGTTTATCTGGAGGAATGAGCAGCCCTGAATGTCAAGTCAGACATTCCAGCATCTCCAGACAAAGGGCTAAGTAAGGTATTAATCTGGCCTCCCAGTCAAGACTGACAACCTGTTAGTAGGTGAAAGGGCAAAGAGCTCTTATGAAACTGCTAAGACAGTGAAATAAATAGGCTAAATATAAAGATGGAAAAGCTGACATAGGTAGCGACACAGCTCAAGGACCCTCTGACACAGCCAGCCTTGGGGAACTCATCAGCACCGCCACCACCCTCAACCTAGGGCGGGATAAAGTGGCGAAGCAAGAGCAGATGACAACTGTGAGCCAAGGGATCCTGGGGGTCAGGGTGAAACCCAAGAGATGCCATGCACTTTTTTTGACTCGCCCCTTCCATGAGAAACCAGAAGCAGAATTTGTAGGGAATCTTGTGTCACAGAATACGGCTTCTTCCCTCTGCGGCCTCTGCCGCCACCAGAGGCACAGTCTCTGCTTTCACGACCCTCACTGGCTTTCAAGAAGGTGACAGATTTGCTTGTGAGTCTAGGGCTGAGGATTTGTGATGACAGGAAGTTTTGATTCTCCATGGACTTTTGGGCCACAAAAAACAGTCAGCTACCTCCATTCAGTGCCTCTTTTGTCAATACCTCAGGACACTATAGAAGGATGCCACTACCTGTGAGATCCCAGTGGGGCTCCCCTTCATCCCCCTCCCTCTGAATTCTGACCTCCCTCTAGGTTGTTTCTTGCTGTTCCAGACTTTGCATCTGCTGAGCTGAACACCCCAGACTCATTAAGAGGCCTCCTCTTCCAGGAAGCCTTCCCTAATCTGCAAATCCATGATCCTGACACTCAGTGAACCTGTACGCCCTGGTAGCTATCTAGAAGGGCTCTTTCACTGCCCTGCCTGCTTAGTTCTGCTGAAGCTCCAGTGAGTTAGTGCCAGCCAGCGTCTGAGTAAGATGCAATGCACATCCACACTCCGCTCATCCATTAACATCATGTCATACACCCAGCTCCAAGGACTATCACCAGGGGAGAGACAAAGCCACCCAACACAAAAATCCAAGTGGCTGGGGAATGAGAACTTTGGTTTCTCCCCACTCCCTATGAATTAAGGTTGCATGCTTTAGCTATAACATTTCAGGTCAACAAGTCGCTTTAAACAGATCTTTGGGTGCATGGACAGATGCTAACAGGCTGATAACTAACCATGAGCAAAATGTAAATAATTCCTTAGAAGGCATGATCAGACTGTCATTTTGGGGTAGGATGGTTGAAAAAGGAGTAACTGGAAAAAGGAGCAAAAAACAATTTTATACACACGCTTCCCTTAACTTTAAAAGTTCAGGAAAGAAAAGGTGTGTTTCCTTTCTCCCGGAACAGATGCCAAGATGCTGGAAGAAAAACGGTGACAGTCCCTTGACCCAAGCTCTGTCTCTGCTCCTCACACTTTGACCCCAACTAGAGGGAGTCTTTGACCACACAAAGCACCGCCCAGGGGCTGCCAGGGCCTTCTTGGCGCCCTCTCCATTATGGCCATCAGGATGGATGGCCAGCTCGACACCCTACTCTCAGAGAGCATCTCTGGCTCGAAGTCAACGCGGAAAGCGTTCCGAGCCATCTGGCTGGAGGGTGGATAACCATCGCCAGTACGTAGTGTGTTGCGGGAATGGAAGCGGCAACATCAGCACGCACCTTGCGAAGGGTAGAGTGCATGACCTCAGAAACTGCGAAGGTCCTCCCGACACCCGGGTCTCCGGCCCCGACACGGGGCTGGTACCCACCTCGGTTACGATGGTGGACAGGTAGACGTCCTGGCTGAACTCCCAGCCATCCAGGCAGCTCTCCTGCTCCAGCTGCTCCAGATCCACGTCGCGTCCCGGCTCCAGCCCGAGTGCCGAGAAGTTGGCGATCGCCGCAAGCCGGTAGCGCCGGCAGCTGTGAGGCACCTTGTGGCCGTTCTGCGTCCGCAGCGGGACACTGTGGTTGCGCCAGGCGCTGCTCAGGTTCACGCTGTCCGGCACCCGGCATCGGTGTTCCGGAGTCGCCGTCAGGAACACGGCTGACAGACCATTGAAGCCGTTGGGGATGATGCTGGCGCTGAGCAGAAAGAAGACGAGGCGCTGGAAGGGCCCCCACTCGCCCAGGAAGGCGGTCACCTCATCGTAGTCCCGCATGCCACCCTCTGGGAGTCGGGGGACGCGGCGGCGCGCAGACGCGGGGCGCGGAGGGCGTGTGCGCGTGCGCGCTGGGCCTGCACTGCGCGACCAAACGAGGGACTAACCGGGTGACTGTCCGCCGAACGAGCAGGATCGCAAACTCCCGCCGCCGTAGCGGCCGGGCCACAGCCTCCGGCCTTACATAGAGGGCGGGGCCTAGGAGGGTTCTGGCCTAGGGCTGCAAGGCCCGCCCCACAGTCCGCAGTGCGGCGCCGGCGTGGGAGGAGCTGGGGCCGCACGTGACGGCCGGTGGGCGGGCCCGACGACGGCGGGCACCTGGGGCTTGACCGGGAAGCTGCAGCTGGAGGAGACCTGGCTCGGGCTCGGAAGCATTGACGCTCTCGGCCTTCGTGACTGAGCCAGACTCGCTGCCCCAGCTCGGAGCCGGGGTTTGGGGGAGACGGTTGGCGAGCGGGCAGCGAGGCTCAATTACAGTATTAAAAATACCGCCTCCACCTCACAACGTTTTGCCGAGGCCGACGAGGGACTGGGACAGGCCCAGGGTCTCACTGCGGTTAGGGCCCGTTACACTGCCCATCCATGTAAGAGTGGCAGGGATTATTTTCAAACCGAAACCGTTATCTACCCCAATGAAGAGGCTGGGAGCAATGACTAAATTCTAACTGAGGTACCCTTTCCATATTTTGCTCTGTAACAAGCCCTTTTATTATCCTTTCACATGTGAGAACAAATGTAAATTTTTAACTTTAAGATTATTGATGATCCCAGCCCAGGATTAAATATTCTCAGGTTAGTTGTTTCTGCATAGGCCTTAACTTGGGAGTTGACTGGCAGTAAAATAATTTTTCAAAAAGCAACTCGGTGATTCTAAAGCTTTACTCTGCCATAGAGTAAGTGGCTACATTTGTAATACCAGAATAACAATGGAGGACTCATTATCTATCCTGTCTGGAAACAGGGTCTTCCTCAGGAAATGGGAAAGTTGGAGCAGCTCTGACAAAGGACTGAGATATATGTCTTGATTCTGAGGATGAAGACAAAGCAGCAAGAGAGACCAAGAAGAAGAAACGACACAGGATTCCAACAAATGAATTGCTACATGATCCTGAAAAAGATAACAGATTGGCCTGGGTTGATGCTCAGAGAAGAGGCTTACCATGGTTTTGGAATACAGAGGACACATCAACAGCAACAGCCTGTTCCAAGCAGCGATGCTGTCTTGAATTGCCCTGCCTGCATGACCACACTGTGTCTTGATTTTCAAAGGCATGAAGCATACAAAACTCAATACATATAGAGCAATGTTGGTGATGAATTTGTTCTGTCAACAAAGAGGAGGTTCTAAGATACAAAACCCCAGAGAACAAGAAGAAAAAGCGAGGCCATAAGATGAGGTCTAACCAGGAAGGTGCTGCCAGAGCAGGCAGAGACAGAAGAAACTTGTCACTCAGTTATGTGCACCAACTGTTCCACAAAAGTGGCAGTCTGTGACAAGGATGAAGTCTTTCACTTTTTCAATGTTTTAGCAAGCCATTCCTAAATAGCTATGTTGGCATTTAATTACCTATTACTGTATATAGGCAAATATAAAGTTATTTTCCTCCTAGCTTTTTATTAAGTGACATTCTGAGTGGTGATTTAAGGAAGCAGTGTTTTATTCTTTTCGAAAGAGAATGGTTACCAACTTTCATCCTTCCCCCTTCTTTAAAGAAAAATTTTTCCTAGCTCTGTTGGGACTGATCTTTCGTTCCCTTTTGGATGGACTTGGGAAAGTTGGGGCTTTAATTAATTAGCTCTTCAGAATTAAAAAAACAAGGTAATAAGAAATGGGTGAAATTAATTTTAGTAATATATTTATTTAATTCAATATATCAGAACATTATTTCATCATGTAATCAATATAAAAATTGAAACATTTTACATTCCTATATTTTTCAGTCATTGATGAACATTTAAGTATATATATTTAATTATATATATATACACACACACACATATATATACATAATTTAAGAAGCCAGTGTGTGATTTTATAGCACATTTCAATTTGGATTAGCCACACTTTTTAAGTGCTCAGTAGCCACGTGTAGCTAGGGCTGCTAAATTTAACATTGCAGCATATTCCTTTTAATAATAATAGCAGCTTAGTGATAGAAGAGAACTGAATGTACATTTACAAATGTAATTGTTACAGAACTCCTGGGCTGCTCCAATTGAAAACAAACCCACGGGCTCTTTAGTTAGGGGTCCGATTGCCCGCCACCAGAATTACAACTCTTAATGCTTCAGTTGAGTGAAAAAAAAATTGTTTATTTAACAGTTACACATATCCTTGCCTTCCCCCTACCAAACCTAGCCAGTTTTAGGAAGGTCAGAAACACTGTTTCCCTACTTCCCAAACACAGTTCAGCTTTACTAGTGGCTGCCAATCATTCAATCTGATTGGGGAGGTCCTTTCTGTGCTGTGGTGCCCTTCAGCTCTCAATGCAAAACCGCCAGGATTCTCAGCCTCCTTGCAAACTGTCTTCTTTCTGTAAACCGCGTGGACCTCCTCTCATTCGCCAGAGCACCCTTGCGAACACCCGCCAGCGAGGGAGACAGCCCCAGAGCGCGCTGCCCTCAAGTGTTTGCAGCTGCCTATATATCCCTGACTGCGTCCTCTGACGCAGTGGGTGTTGCCAACAGTTCAGACCATTCACAGAACCCCACTTAGGCTCTGTGTGCTCTCCATACCGTCCGGTGGTTCAAGACCCCTCCCATCCACCTGAGGCCTTGGAAGCATCCAAGCAATTTTGCATAACGAAAGACACCAGCTGTCAGCCTCAGGCATGTGGAGGCATTCTGAAAGCTGCTTCATTCTCCCCATCCCCCAGCCGCAAACTCTGGGGTTTGTTTTTGGACTCCCCTGTTTCTGTAACATAATCTGTTGGATAAACACTTCAATGGTGATTATATTCTTAATTGAAAATAAAAAGAGAATGAGAAGCTAACTCTGCCAGCATGTTTTACACAAGGAAATATTAACATTTCCATAAAGCATAGTAAAATTTTTAAAAATTAGGATAAAAACATTAACACAGGTATTGGTCATTTCATTTATACTTATCATTCAGTATTCTTGCTTCCTGAAGATGGTCTGCTGTGCCTTCAGAAATGTCCTTAGTTCTTTCCAACATCTTATCTCAAGTAACAGTCCTTTACTGGAACTTACTGAAAAGGAAAACCAAGCTTCTTAAACTTAAACCTGTTTCTTGTATCAACTCGCAAAATTGTTTTAATATTTAAAAATAAATGAAAGCTTCTATGGGAAGACTGCTGACCTGGGCACAGACTGAGGAATAAAGTGAAGAAATGTAGTCAATCTGCTAAATTACTAAAATAAGTGAGAAATGAGGTAATGATTCTATTCTTGTTCTAACAGTCTGGGGACTTAAACTCTTTGAACTTTCCAATCCTGCATCAATGCCTGGATACACATCTGGATGTATAACCAGACCTTCAGATAACCCTCTGAGGATTCCTGACCAGGTCGCCTGACATCCATTATCCTCACCACCTGATATCTGACTGATAACCATCCTGGACCAATCCTGGATCAACCAGTAACTCTCAATAATGTACTTTTCACTGTAAGAATTTTTAACTTCTCTTTCTTCTTTGGAGCACTTCTGGGTTTTTTTGCCTAGCTGTGTTCCCATTTGTAAACCCTAATACTTCTGAATTAATATTAATTTCTAGCCCAAACCTCCAGAAACTTTTTGAATTCCTTTGACAAAACCAAGCATGTTGAAAAAAACCTTATTTTAAGAAATATCAGTCTGGCATCAGAAAACACTTCTAAAAGCATTTGAAAATAATTCAGTAGTCTGCCAAAAAAAGCAGCTCTTAAGAAAAAAAAGCTTGTCGGAGCTGGCTTGTCCACATGCACAAAATAGAGCAACCTGGGAAGGTGCCTTCCAGTTCTTGGTGGGGCAGTAATTACTACACATCTGAATGTTATTATTATTTAAATTAATCTTTTAAAAGAGAGATTGAACTCTGAATCTGAGCCTTTAACTTTCAAGATTCTGAATTAGTGTTACAGAGTGGGTTCCCCCAGAAAACCCCAGAGCTTGTGATTTAGAGGATGGGAGAAGGGAAACAGCTTTTAGGATACCTTTGCATATCTACGGCTGGTAGCTAGGGTCTTGGTTATGTAAATGACTTCGGTTCTTCCACAGCTCCAAGGAATAATGAGCAGTGAATAAGCAAGGTCTGCGGAAGGTTCTGTGAATGGTCAGAACCAGTTACCACGCCTACGGCGTCACAGTCCACGGTCAGGGATTTAAGGAGAGGGCGGCAGACATTTGGGAAAGGAAGAAAAGAGAGGAAGAGAAGAGGAGAGGAAGAGAAGGCAGAGAAAGATAGAGAAGGATACCATGCGGCTTTGAAAGGGTGAAGAGAGAACCATACGTGACCCAGTGCAACATAGCACATGTTTTCCTGGACTGATATACAGAGGCTGATGACATCGTACCCCAGATCCTAAAGGAGACAGCTGACAGATAAGGGATGGGGAACTTCTGAGCATGTTTTTGGCGCATAGCCTTTTGGGAGCAAGGGAAGTGCTGGGTCCCGTGGGAGAGCAGGGCTCTGAGCTGAAGTGCTCACTGCCCTCCCCAGGTTGAAATACAGTAAATAAAGACCTGTTTTCCTCAACACTGGTTGTTGGGTTTTACACCAAGGCGCAACGTGAAAGAACCCCCTTTCTCTCTGTAACATTAGGATGTTCTTATTTTATATATAAGAGAAAAATGAAACATGTATATGGCAGAGAGCAGGTTCAGGGTTAGAATCCTAGATTAAATGGAGTAAAACTCTAGCAGCTGTGGTAGCTAGATAGTGCCCAATGATTCTTGCCTCCTGGTATATTCATTCCCGGTTGTAGGTTCCTCCCACTTTGTACCAAGATTGGTGACTAATAGCTTATAGCAGAAGGGATGTTATGTCACTTTAGTGATTATATTTTAAAAGATTTTCATCTTGAATGCCCTTCCCTCCTCTTTTTCTCTTTCTGTTTCTCTGGGAGAAGCAAGTTGCTGTGTTGTAAGGGGCCCAGGTAGTGGCAAGCAATGAAGAATCCTGCCCGCAGCCAATGAGGAACTGAGTTGACCATCAAGTGAGCAAGGCTGTCAGTGGTCACTTCAGCATCAGCTTAGTCTTTAGATGACTGCAGCCCCAGCCAGCAGCTTGACTGCCACCTCACGAGAGACCCTGAGCCAGAACCACTAGCTAAGAAGCTCCCCCATTCCTGACCCTCAGAAATTGTGAAAGATAAATGGTTGTTCTGCTAAATTTGGGGCTGAGTTTTTATGTAGCAATAAATCACTAATATACAGATTATTAACAATTTGTTGAATTAATATTAGCTATAATTATTAGTTTTATTTTGATTATTAACCCTAAAAGAGCACCTTGCAAACTAAGTGTTCCCCATAGATTTGGACGTGTCTGTAGGTTATGTGGACTAGAGCAATCAGCACCCATTTGCCTGAGGAAGAGAAAACTTGCAAAGAAATAACTCCTCCTCTGGGAGAAGACTAGAGGGTCCAGACTAAGTCCAATATTATAGCTTCAGCATCAGAGTGGAGGACAATGCAGAGGGTCTGGTCTGTTCAGTGTCTGCTGTTGATCTCACAAATTTTATGGAAAGGGAACCTTGAGTGAAATCTGAAGTAGCTATTTTTGCTAGGATCTCTGTGAGACATTATTTGCCTTGGCCCCAGAACATCTGAGTATGACCCAAGATTGGAGGAACAGGAGCCTATCCACCTCATCCATTATTTCTAGTGGCATGTCATTGGTCATACCTGTCAGCATTCGGGGCACAGCAGGACTTCGTCTCAGTGTGTATGCAGCCCTTTCGTGCTCTTTCCCATGTATCCACTGCAGATGCAGTGGGTTTGACTTAGAGGGAGACTGAGGTTGCACAAATAGTAGGGCCAGAGAAGTCACGTTTGTACTTTTATATGTCCCTGAATTTGAACCGCATTCTGTTTTGGCCTGTACACATAGGTAACTAACCATGAAGAGAGTGGACCTTGAAACTTCCTGCAGACTAGAAAAGTTAGGTAATCAAATCCTTGGAACATTTTTTAAAGCATTTAGATGTTCAGACTTTTACTTTGAATATGTGTTATTTCCAATGTGAAAATCCACAATTTAGCTTCAAGAGATACAAGAGGGATTTAAGATTCCATATAAATAATTACCCGTTGCTGTCAACTTGAGTGGCAGTAGGACTGCACCTCACTCCCTTCAAGGTGTATCCACATACAATGAGATGTAAAATATAATATGCTGCTTGCATTTTAAAGACTGGTTATCACATTCTAGAATAGATTGAAAAGACATTGGTGATGGCTAATGTGAGAAATACAAGTTTTCCCAAAAGGGTTTTATGTATGTATGTGAGTGACATAGAAGGAAAATTGGGTTGCTAATGTTATTTACTTTTATTCATTCAGCAAATATTTGCATAGATTGTAATCTGCCCAACACTGTTCTGGATTCTAGAAATTGAGGAAAGAGAAAAGATACCTGTTCTCCTGAAGCTCACATGTTAGTTAGGAGATGGGGAAGCTGACAATAAACTTGAAAAAATAAATACAAATTTCAAAAAAACCTTGGAGATACTACTGTAGGTTCAGTTCCAGACCACTGCAATAAAGCAAGTAGAGAAATAGAGCGAGTTGTAATCTTTTTGCTGGTGGCGGATCCTGCCTTCCATTTGTGGGGTGGGGGGTGGGGGGAAGCAACATTTGTGAAGAGCAATAAAGCAAAATGCAATAAAACATGGTCTGCCTATGGTGGTAAGACCAAGAAGAGATAAAAGAGGATGATGGCATAAAGAGCAACAGTGGGTGGCTACTGTAGAGTGAATGATGAGTGGATACTTTTCTAAGAAGGTGATATCTAAGCTGAGATGTAAGGGTTGATAAGAAACCTACACTTGAAAATCTGGGAGGAGAGTGTACCAAGCAGAGAAGCAGCAAGTGCAAATGCTGTGAAGTAAGGGCAGGTGCTTGGTCAAACTGCAGAGGGAAGACCAGTGTGATGAACATAGTGATCAAAGAGAACAGCAATGGGACATACGGTCAGAAACATTGGCAGACCAGATCATCTAGTGCCTTGAAGACAGTGGAAAGTTTGTTTGTTTGTTTTGTTCATTTATATTTGAATTACAAGTGGCAAGGAGTTTGAATCTGATTTCAGGTGCAATGAGAAACTATCAGAGTATGTTGAAGCAGAGAAAGGATAAGGTGTGATTTCTATCACAAAAGGAGCCTTCAGCTTCCATGTGGAGAATAAACTGAAAAGGATGAAAACAGGCCGATAGGTTAGGAAGTTATTGCAGCATTATAGACGAGAACGTGTGATGGGCTGAGCCAGAGTAGCATCAGTGGAAGGGATAAATGGATGAATTCAGGATACATTTTGAAAGCAAAAGGTAACATGACTTACTGTTGGATATGGGCATAAGGGAAGGAAAGTAAGGATGACTCTTGGATTTTGGGACAAAACAACTTGGTGGCTTTGGTGCCAGTATTTGAAAGGAGGGAATTGGGTAGGGTGGGCTATTAATTTTTCCTTTAATTAGAAAATTTTTTTGTGTGTGTGATAAAAGACACGTAACATAAAATTAGTCATCTTAACCAATGTTAAGTGTCCAGTTCAGTGATATTAAGCACATTCACATTGTTGTACAGCCACCATCACCATCCATCTCTAGAACTCTTTAAAAAAAAGATTTAATTATTTTTAGAGAGAGGGGAAGGGAAGGAGAAAGAGAAGGAGAGGAACATCAATATGTGGTTGCCTCTCTGGCACCCCCAGCTGGGGACCTGGCCCACAACCTAGGCATGTGCCTTGACCAGGAATAGAACCCATGACCCTTTAGTTCACAGGCCGATGCTCAATCCACCGAGCCACACCAACCAGGGCCATCTCTAGAACTCTTCATCTTGCAAAACTGCAACTCTGCACCCATTGGACAATAACTCCATATTTTCTACTCTCCCCAGGTGCTAGCAACCATCCTTCTGCTTTCTGTCTTGGTGAATTTGACCACTCCAGGTACCTTCTACAAATGGGATCATACAGTATTTATCCTTTCGTGACTGGTTTATTTCACTCAGCACAATGTCCTCAAGGTTCATGGAGGACTGAATTCCCTTCCTTTTAATCTGAATTATATTCCACTGTATTCCACACTTCTTCCATTAATCTGTTGATGGACACTAGGTTGTTTTCACCTTTTGGCTATTGTGAATAATGTTGCAATGAACATGAGTGTACAAATATCTTTGAGTCCCTGCTTTCAATTCTTTTGGGTATGTACCCAGAAGAATTGCTGGATCATATGGCAATTCCATGTTTAATTTTTTGAGAAACTGCCATGGTATCTTCTGTTGGGACAATACCATTTTATATTTCCAGTAACAGTGCTCAAAGGTTTCGTTTCTCCACATCTCCACTAACACTTGTTATTTTCTATGTTTTTATCACAGCCATCCTAATGAGTGGAAGGTGCTATCTCATTGTAGTTTTGATTTCTATTTCCCTAATAACAGTAATGTCAAAGACCATTTCATGTGCTTGTTGGCAATTTGTATAATTATTTTTTTGGAGGAATGTCTATTCAAATCCTCTGCACATTTTAAACTCAGGTGGTTTGGTTGTTGTTGTGGAGTTGTAGGAATTCTTTGTTCTGGGTATTAACCTCAGCAGCTATATGAAATGCAGTATTTTCTCCCTTTCCATGGGTTGCCTTTTCACTCTGTTGACTGTGTCCCTTTATGAGCAAAAGCTTTAAAGTTTCATGTAGTTCAATTTATCTATTTTGTTGCCTGTGCAAGACTTTTATTTAAAGCATAATAAATAAACATAAAGCATAAAAAATGTAATAAACTTTAATTATTTTAATACTTTAAATTTATTTTAAAACATAAATTTGGAAACAGCTGGCTATATGAGATTGAAGGTCATAGGAGAGGCCAGCATAACATACAAATTAGTGAGTTATCCACATGTGAATGAAAAAGGGACCACATTCTAAACCCAACAAGATCGGAGAGGCCTGCGTGGTAGACCTTAAAAAGCCAGAGACTGAAAGGAACTACATAGGATAATCTGAACATAAAAATTCTTAACTAAAAGCAGATCCTAGACTGGTAGCTTCCTTGACAAAAGTCGATCTTTGTCTTATGTGAGCCTGTCTACTGTCTTTTTATATCTAAGTTAAAGTACCTCTGAAATGTCAGACTATAGTCTTTTCCAGACCCCTCATGAAACCACAGTATCCTCATTGCTATCTTGTTCTCCAAATACCATGTCTATGTGCTGTAGATGTTAAGTGTCCTGTATTGTAAAAGAGGTATGTGTCTCTCGATTTTACATTTTATCTAATTCCAGAGATTTCCCTGCTTTGCTTTCTCCCCCCTCCTTAATCTACCACTAATGTAACTCATACAACCCCCCCGCCCCCGCCTTACGTCTCCTCCTCTGATTTTAATGTATAAAATAAGCTGCAAAACTGCCATTTTTCAGGACGTTTTCTCAATCCATTGAGATCTTGCTTTCCAGCAACTGTCAATTTGGCTCTAATAAAGTCATCAAAATTCTCTATAGGTTTGGATGTTTCTTATGTTGACACACATATGGATGGTATTAAAGCCATGGTGTAGATGAAATCACCCAAGAGAGAAGAAACATAGGAACTAGGTCTCCCTATGGGAGAATCATCTTAGAGTAAGATTCCATTGGAAGATATCAAGAACCTTCAACTGAGTTAAATTTGGATAATCTAAGTTATTGATGACCTTAATTCACTCTTCTGAGCTAAATACCAGGTTAGGGTGGAAATTAGAATGCCCTGGGTACATAGTATACCTGCTTGCTATTGTATTATTGTAATAATAACACTAACGATAGCCCATGGCCTCACTGAGTCCTCACAACAGCTCTGTAGATATGTATTTGTATTGTCCTCACTTTACAGACAAAGAAACCCAAAAGAAGTTAAATAATTTACACAGTTGCTATAGTTAGTATGTGGTAGGTCTAAATTAGAACTCTGGTTGGTCTACAAGCCTATACTTTCAATTATTAATGCTACATCTCATTATCCTGAAAATGAAGTCTAGCCCTCAACCCTTACCAACTGACTACTCCTTGGGTTTCATATCAGCATAGGGACAGCTTTGTGTTGGTGAATGGTCTGAGACAGGTGGCACTGTTCCTGTCACCTTAGTTAGACTGATCTGCAGTCTCTTCTTTTGACTACTCTGGATCTTCACACTGTGCCACATTCTCCTACACCACAAATAAAGGAAAAGAAGGTAGGTGAACACAGCATACTAGGATCAACAGAAGTTATTGTGTTTTTTATTTCCCTTTCTCTTCAATCTGGATACCAGTCTTTTCCTTCAGTCAATCTCAGTTCCTCCATTATCTGGTCATTCTGCTCACCTGGACTGTCAAAACCCAAGTATAATCATTAGTGCACATTATTCCTACCCTGGGACACTGGAGAAAATTACACAACCACATGAATTTGTGTCTCTACAAATTTACATTTCCAGCCATGGTTGAACCTTCAACCCACTTGACTCTCTGGCAACACACATGTTTCTCCAACTCATAATGATCTCCCTTCTCTTCTATATCTTAATTCAGCAACTTCAATTGAGAGTGAAGAGTCAAATAGTTTGGCTTATCTTGGGTTTAGGTTTTGCAAGATGAGTAAATGAAAGGACCAGGGTATGAGTGGATTGTGGGGATCATGAGGTATAGACTGGAAGGATGTCAAGGTCAGAGCTAAAGGGTCGAGAGGAAAATAAAAGGTTCTGGAATGAGGTAGTTATTGTGACTGGTGAGTCTTCTCCGATGTGCCCTTGGAAGGGAGGGATTGAGGTACAGGTCAAGTACTATGAGGCTGACGTGTAGGATTACTCAGCCTCCTGAGTATAAAAGTCATCACTACCCCTGGCTGGGTGCCAGAGAGCTCACAGGATGTGGACAATCTACTGGGCATATTGTTGAGAACACAAACCAAAAGGCACGAGGCAAACCTCGGCGGCATTTCATAGAGGTGAAGATGAAGGAGTTATGGTTTGGAAACAGCAGTGGGGAGCAAGGAAAATGCTGAGACCTTATCTGGCTCTGAAGTTCACAGGAAGTGGAAAATGAACAGCCTCCATTTGAGAGACAGGAAGAACCAGGAGGGAAGTAGAGTGTGGGGAAAGCTGGGTCTCTGTCAAGGCCAGGACATAGAGAGAGCGACCGGGGATAAACTTGTAGGAGGAGAGTTGTTTGTCCTCAATGGAATGGGGGTTTCACGGTAGTAGGGAAAGCCACTGTGAGAGGGTGAGAGGTGGGCCATGCAGGGACAGAGAGTATTTGACAAGAAGGATTAAATTTGCTGTGTTGGAGAAAGATGGTCTCAAGGTTCTGAGAATCGGGTTGAAGACTTCTCTGTTCAGAGGCATTGGGTGACAGTTCAAATCCTCATAATATTTTATAATCCATTCAGCAGCCTGTTAAATATAGTGATAAGGTAACTTGCCTCAGCAGAGCAAGCTTGGCTTGGTCCAAATCAGGGGAGAGGTGACTGCTGCTCAAGTTGAGTACAGGAGAGATATAAAAATGCCCAGGTCTGGAGGGCGTAAAATGACTGACCTGGGTTTCGCCTCCACAGAGCTCAGCCCCAAGCAAGACACTGGGCTAGTTGCTGTGCCCACAAAGGTAAGAGTTTATTACCTGGCTAGACAGAGTCCAACAAGAGCAGGAACTTAGCATTTTTCATGATCTTCACTCTTGCTTCCTAAGACCTTACCCTAGTTGACACTCAATAAAAGTTTTAATTTTTAAACATCTTTATGATTATAAAATAATTTATTTGTGAAACACTTATAAAATATGGGAAACTACAGAAAAGAAACTAAAACAGAAATCATCCATAATCTCCTATCTAAACATACCTACTGTTAATATCTTGAGATTTTCTTTTTTCATGCCTTTTAAGCACAGTTTATTCATGGGTATTTGGTCAATACTATCATATGCTGTTTTTTAATACTTGCATTGTATCATAGGCATTTTATCACGTTAATACAAATAATTCTTAAACACTTTTTAAAGGCTGAATAATATTCTTTCATAGGAACACACCATTATTTAACTATTTTCATGATTGGTTTTTTTTTTATTGTGTTTAAAAAGACACATAACATTACATTTTACCATCTTAACCATTTTAAGTGTACAGTTCAATAGTGTTAAGCATATTTACATAGTTGAACACAGATCTCTAGGGCTTTTTCATCCTGTAAAACTGAAGCCCACTAAACACTGGTTCTCCCTTGTTCCTTTCCCACCATGCCCCTGGTGGCTATCTTTCTGCTTTCTGTTTCTATTTTACTTTTCTGTTTCTATTCTACTTTCTACTTTCTATTTTAGGTACTTAATATGAATATTTGTCCTTTTGTGACTGGCTTATTTTACTTAGCATAATATCCTTGAGGTTTATCCATGTTCTAGCATCTGATAGGATTTCTTTCCTTCTTTTAAGATACATAACATTTCACTGTATGTATCTACCACATTTTCTTTATGAACATTTCAGGTGTTCCTAGCTCTTGGCTATTGTGAATAATGCTGTGATAAACATGGGGGTGCAAATAGATCTCTCAGATCCTGCTTTGAATTATATTTGATATATACCCAGAAGTAGAGTTGCTGATCATATAGTAATTCTATTTTTAATTTTTTGGGGGGAAACTCCATACTATTTTCCTTATTAGCTGCACCATTTTACATTCCTACAACAGTGCACAAAGATTCCAATTTCTCTATGCCCTTGCCAACATTCTGTTTTCTGTTCTTTTGACAGCAGCCATCCTAATAAGTATGAGATGGTATCTCACTGTGGTTTTGATTTGCATTTCTCTCATGATTACTGATGTTGAGCAATGTTTCGTGTTTGCTGGCCATTTGCATGTCTTCTTTGGAGAATTGTCTATTCAAATCCTTTGCCCATTTAAAAGCAGGTTTTTTGTTGTTGAGCTGTAAAAGTTCCTTTTACATTCTGGATACTAATCCTGTCACATGTATGATTTGCAAATATTTTCTCTCATTGCATATGTTGCTTTTTCACTCTGATGTTTTCTTTGACACTCAGAAGTTTTTAAGTTTGATGTAATCTTATTTGGCTATTTTTGCTTTTGTTGCCAGTGCTTTTGGTGTCATATCCAGGAAGTCATTGTCAAAGTTGTTGTCCTAAAGCGTTTCTTCTCAGAGTTTTATAGTTTTAGGTCTTTAATTTTTGAGTTAATTTTTAAAAAATATGTTTTATTGATTATACTGTTACAGTTGTCCCAATTTCCCTTCCCTCTGCTCCCCTCCACCTGGTGGCCTCCCTCCCTCCAGTTGTCCCCCCTTTTAGTCCATGTCCATTGGTTGTGCATATAATTCTCCTCAACATCTTCCTGTCTATTCCATTCCTTCCTACTATGCTTCTTAATTTCTGTACTATCTCCCTCCCTCTCCCCCTTCCCCCTCCCTGCTGACCTCCCCCCAGTATGGTCCCCATACCTATAGTTCTTTTTCCACTCTCGTTGCCTATTTAGTTTGCCTTTGTTTCAATTCCCTAGCTTCTGTTGTTGGTTCTTGTGATACAGTTTTCATTTTAATGTTCGTAGTTTTGATCTTCCCTTTTCTAACCCAGTCCCTTTAACATTTCATATAATAGTGATTTGGATCTAATGAACTCCTTCAGTTTTATTTTGTCCTGGAAGCACTTTCTCTGCCCTTCTATTCTGAATGACAGTTTTGCTGGATAGAGTACTCATGACTGTAGGTTTTGGATTTTCATTACTTTGAATATTTCTTGCCAGTCCCTTCTTGCCTGCAGGGTCTCCCTTGAGAAGTCAGCTGATAGTCTAATTGAGACCCCTCTGTACATGATTCTTTTCTTCTCTCTTGCTGCTTTTAAGATTCTCTCTTTATCATTAATTTTTGACAATTTGATTATAATGTGTCTTGGAGTGTTTCTCCCTGGGTCCAGTTTTTCTGGAACTCTCTGTGCTTCCTGGACCTGTAAGTCTATTTCCTCCCCCAAGTTCAGGAAGTTCTGCTTCATTACTTTTTCACATAATTTTTGAATTTCTAGTTCTTCTTCATCCTCTGGCAATCCTATAATTCGTATGTTCGATCTCTTATAGCTGTCCCAGAGGTTTCTGATCCTCTCCTCACTTTCCTTGCTTTCTGTTTCCTCTTTCCACACTGGTTGACTGTTTGTTCCTTCCCTATGTTGTGGTTTGTTGATTTGATCTCTGGATTTCTTTTTCCTCACCACTTGTCTCGTATGTGTTTTCGTTCTTTTCAGTATGAGTGGCTTTCAATCCTTTCTTGTCCTTTTCCAAATCTTTTGTTAATTCTGTAAGCCACCTAATGACTATAGCTCTGAATCGAGCCTCTGAAAGGTTTCTTATTTGTTCGTCTGTCAGATTCTTCATCTGTTGCCTGGTGAGCTGCGTCACCAGGATTTCTATAGTTGTCTGCCTCATTTTGACAGATTTGTGTTTTGCTTTGCTTCTTGGGCAGGCTGTAGGGGGCGGAGCCTGTGTAGTCGTCACAACCCTGCGACAGTGTACTCGTCACAACCCGGCGACCGGGGGTGATCCGCTATCTTTTTTGCCACACTGTGGTGTTCTGTTGTCACTACCTGGTGACTGGTGGTGATCTGCAACCTTTTTTGCGGCGCTGTGGCGCTTTGTGTGGGGGTGGGGGTCCAAGATGGATTCCTGCCATTATTCTCCACTGGCAGACCGGGATCCGTCCTCCCGCCCTCTGGGCCTCCCCGTGGGAGGCAATGCGGGGGCTGCTTTTCCCAGCATTGGGGTCCCGAGCTGCCGGGGCTTGACTGCAGCCAGGATTGCTCTCCCTGCTGCTGTCCCTGGTGCTACTGCAAACAGCACCGCCCACTTTTGCTCTTCCTATCTGTCCGACGAGTGCCTCTGGTTTATAACTTTGTACATTGGGCTTCCGTGTAGTTTTATTTTCTGGAATTTCTAGTTATCTTTTGTTTTGAGGTAGTTGTATTCCTTTCTAGTTGTAGAGGGAGACCGAGTGTGTCAGTCTAAGCCTCCATCTTGGCCGGAAGTCCTTGAGTTAATTTTATATATGGTATAAGGTATGGGTCTAATTCATTCTTTTGCGTGTCCATATCCACTTTTAACAAAACCATTCGTTGAAGAGACTATTCTTTTCCCATTGTGTAGTCTTGACACCCGTGTTGAAAATCATTAGGCCATTCTGGCCCATTGATCTCTATACCTTTCTTTATTCTAGTACCACACTGTCTTGATTACTATCACTTTGCAGTATGTTTTGAAATCATAAGGTATGAGGCCTCCAACTCTGTTCTTTTTTAAAAAATTGTTTTGGCTATTTGGGGATTCCTTGAGATTCCATATGAATTTTAGGATGATTTTTTTGGTACTTCTGCAAAAACTCCATTGGGACTTTGATAGAGAATGCCTTGAATCTCTAGACCACTTTGGTTAGCATGGGCATTTTCATTGAGTCTTCCCAGCCATGAGCATGGGAGGGCTTTCCATTTATTTGTATCTTCTTTGATTTCTTTTAGCAATGTTTTGCATTTTCAGTGTACAAGTATTTTACCTCCTTTTTAGGCTATACTTAGTTTTTTTGTTTTTTAATCCTCATCTGGGGACATTTTTTCATTGCTTTTAGAGAAAGAAGAAGGGAGAGAGAGTTGTTTCGATGTGAGAGAGAAATACCAATTGGTTGCCTCCTGCACACACCCAGACAGGAGCTCTTACATCCCCAAACCGGGGATCAAATCTGCAACCTAGTTATGTGTTCTGACAGGGAATCAAACCTGCAAACTTGTAGTTATGGGAGAACACTCCAACCAACTGAGCCACACTGGCCAGATCTAGGCCATACTTAGTTTTTTAAAATTGTAAGTAATTCAGTGATAAACATCTGATTATTTCCTAGTTGTAGTTAATGCCTCAAAAAAAAAAAAAAAAATCCAAACATTTTAAGGCTCTGAATACATTGCCAATCTGTTTTCTAAAAAAGTAAAACAATTTACATTCCCACCAGAAGAATATGAGAGTGTATTTAATCATACCCTCATCAATATTAAATACATTTTGTAGCCTTTGCAAAATGCAACATTTTTCTGAGTTGAAAAATGGCATTATGTTGTCACTTCAGTTGGTATTCTTTTGGTTACTTGTGAAGCAGAACCCTGTTTTTTGTATGTTTATTGACCAATGTTTTTTTGTTCGAAAACTAATCATTACTTTTGCCCCTTTAACTATTATAATGATAATAATATTCATTTTGTCAACAAATATTTATTGAGCATTTACTATGTGCCAAGCACTGTTTTTATAATAATTTTTTTTAAAGATTTTATTTATTTATTTTTAGAGAGGGAAAGGAAGGGATAAAGAGAAGGAGAGAAACAGCAATGTGCAAAAGAAACATAGATTGGTTGCTTCTTGCATGACCCCAACTGGGGACCTGGTCCATAACCCAGGTATGTGCCCTGGCTGGGGATTGAGCCAGTGATTCTTCAGTTCTCAGGATGGTGCTCAATCAATTGAGCCATAACAGCCAGGGCTGCCAAGTGCTCTTTCAACAACTGGGGATACAGAATTGGTCCTCACGGCATATAAGGAAGCAATTAAGTGAGGAAGGAGAAGAACATAAACAAAATGAAGAAGTAAACTAGTTAGGATATCAGAGGGTGATAAGAACTATGGAGAACAATGAAGCAGGGATGGGTAAGGTTAGGACAGAGAGAGAACAGGATACAATCTAAAATAGAGTGGTCAGATAAGGATTTATTAAGCAGGCAACATTTGAACAAAGACATAAAGGAAGTAAGGGAGCAAGCTATGTAGATATCTGGGAAGAGCATTCCAGTAAGAGGGAGCTTAAAGAAGCATGTCTATTATGTTCAAAGAAGAGCAAGACCTTGGTAGACAGAATAAAGAAAGCAAAGAGAGAGTAATAGGAGATGAGATCAGAGACCAAAAGGGTAGGGGCAGATAGAAGAGGGCACTATTAGCTAGGTGAGCACTCATTCTATGCATTCAGGATCATGGCACGTCTCTATTCAAGTCTTAATAAAATGGAATCATTTCTTCGCTTAGGCTTTTATACATTTCTTATTAACATTATTTTTTGGTATTTTATGTTTTATAATTATTATGAGTGGAACCTAGTTTTTTTTCCAGTATATTTTCTAGCTGGTTATTCCTAGTATATAAAAATAGAATATTTCTTATATTCTTCCACTTGAACTGAATCTAGTAAGTGTAAGAATTTTTAGTTAATTCTCTTGAATTTTAAAAATAGAATATTATGACTATAGTAACTAAAACTTACTCAAAAATGTTGAAAAGAATGAATGCTAAAAACATGTATCCATAAAATTTCTGTTAATGGGATGCCTCTAGTATTTCATGCTAACATGCAGTGTGATATTGGCTGTCAATCTGAGATTGAGATTCACATGCAAGTTTAAGAATGTGCTTTGTAGACCTAACTTTAAAAGTAGTTTTTAAAAATCAGGAATATATCTTGAATTAAGCTAAGTACTATTTTGGCATGTATAGGTCAACTTGGTCTTTGAACTACCAAAGAGGTAATCAATTGGGTATTTGTTGCCTTTTTATGAACAGATTTATAAAAGTCATCTCTTCCTATTATAAAATATAAAGCACCCATACAAACAGCAATAAAAGGTAATTATCACATCTTTTTTATATTTAGAAAAAGAGCATTTTCTATTTTGGTGTTTAAGTATTCAAATATCTATGTATCAAAAATAACACATTTACCAAGCTAGAGTTATAAAGTACTTAAATTAAAATAAATATTTATCAAAAGATAAGCAGGACAAGGTCCCTGGCCTGCAAGAGCTAACAGCCATATTGAAGTGGGGACTGGGGATAACAAGGAAAGAGCCCAACTGAGTGAGGGTAACAAGAACCAGAAGAGCATAGCAGAGTGAACAGTCACGGTGGTGAGAATGAAGTTCAAGGAGAGTTTCTTGGGAGTCAGCATGATCTCCTTTCTTTGGGACAGGCAGCCTAGTGCCTGGCAGGGTAGGTGGAATGGCTATCAGATTGATGGCGAAGATCAAAGCACTAGCCGGAGAAAGCTGTCACCTGTGTCCCCAATGACAAAACATAAACGATTATAATATATTCTAGTGGATTTTAAGTAACGATCAAAATGTAGGATCGGTATGTCAGTAGGATATAAAATGTGTTAGAAATATGGCGGTAGAGACAAAAGAATTCTGAGCTAATCTGAAAAGTTTAAGGTAAGAATTTCAAAATAATGAGTGTAGCTCTGGTCATGTAGCTCAGTTGGTTAGAGCATCAAACACCAAGGTTGCAGGTCTGATCCCTGGTCAGGGGATCATCCAATGAATGCACCAATAAGTGGGATAATGAGTATCTCAGGATGTTTCATCAAAGGTTGGTTTGAAAAATGTTTTAGACAGTAAAAGTTAACATTTGGGGATAATTATTTTGAGGCGATGATGCCACCACTCAGCATGTTAAAAACCAGTGGCTGCCTATTTCTACAAGCACACCATAGCCCTGGATATGAAGGGTCATCAGTAGCTTGTCACCATGCTGCTCGCAGAGAAGCCAATGAAAGCATGCTGCCACCAAGTCTCCACAAGTAACTTCTTGCTATGTTATCATCTTGGCCTGCCTGCAACATGGTGCAACATCAAGCTGACATTTATTTTCTGAGATTATGGTAGCTTTTATCTTTTACACCACTCACTCATGGAACAGAGGTTCTGCTATTGCTGATCAGACACACCCATGGTTGGAGAGGATAGAGCTGCATACTGTGCAAGGTGTGTTAACAGAAAGAAGTGTTATAAAAGGCTCCCAAATGGTTGGCTTGGACAACCTTCTTCCTGGGGGCTGACCCCTCTTGGCTGTGGGGTACACAAAACATCTCGACTAATCTGTTTTGCTGATTCTCTGTTTACCAATAAAATATCTCATAAGCCAGTCTTAGGAAACAGAAGGCTTAGTCACATGCTCAAAAAGAACACAACAGAGGTGACTCATTTAATAGGCTGTGAGCTGTACCCCTTACATTGTAGCTAGGACCTGCATTGGTTCCCTTCTTAAAGGCCCACTGGCCACAGGAGCCAGGCTACTTGACCTCCTGCAAAACACTATTAACAACTGCCATCAATTCCTCTCAAAGGAGTGTATAAAATTTTCTGGTTAGGAATGCTGCGTATAGTCATCTGATTATGGCTCTATATGAGTTCACTTCAGAAATGACTATAATTTTGAATGTGCTGGTTCATTTCTACACATACACACACACAGACACACACACACATGCACTGTTGTCACCTGATAGTTGTGTTAATACAACAATATTATTTTTATTTGGATAGTTGTATGTTTGGAAATGAGGGTTAATCTTTATATGCATGGACCAGCCCTTAACCAACACATTTTCAAACAATCTTACAAACCCATTTCATTGAATTAATTAGTAAGGAGAACTGTCTAGAAATGGTTAGTTTTAAAAAATAAGGAGGTTATCTGTGAGAGTGGTCCAGAACTTGCTATATGACCAGCATTTCTCAACAGGAGAGTCCATTCATGGTTACAGAAGGTCCATAACATCAGGAAAGGCTTTGGTTTCTTCTGAGTCTCATGTATCTGTTTTTCAGTTCATCAGATGGGGTGGAAATTTTATCAGAATGAAGTAATTAAAACTTTGGGATTTTCTTCATTGTCCACTGAATTTCTTGTTTTTTTCCCAAACCTGAACCTGAAAACAAGATAGGTGCTAAAGAAAATTATATATTCAAGACTCTCTTCCTCAAAATGTTAAACTGAAACTGAAAAACATTTCTAGTCAATGAACAAGTAATTATTGTAACTGTAATAAGAACCTCAGAAGTCTGTTTGATTATTTTGAATATTTGGAGTCATTTTCTTAATTAAACATAAACAAAGCCCAGAACGTACACTCCTTCAGTTTCCCTGAGGAAAGGATAGATTGGTAAGAATGAAGTTCTTGGTGAGTTAAAGTTGATATTGAAATGGTCGTATCATTACAAGAAAACAGCTTATCAACAATGGGCACCTTTTCCTCTACAAGTTGCCGGGGATCAGATTCCAGTCATGTGATAAAGACTCATCTTTGTCATGGCCAGGCACTAAAACCACATCATCTTATATAACTTGGCAATAGCCATGGGAACTAGTCCTCATATAACAGATGTGAATACTGGAGTTTAGTGAAAATTAAGTTTGCCCGAAATTAAATTTCCCAAAATTTATGCAGATGTGGGATTTGAAGCTGGCAGTTTCCTTGTAGAATCTCAGCTCCTCCTACCATACCACCCATCTCTTAAATCTTTGCCAGTCTGTGGTGCTATAGAAAGAGATCTGGTTTTTGTCCCCATTCCAAATACAGAGCTTATAAATCCCTTGTAATTTCCCAAGAGACTGGGTAATAGGAGTGTCTTGTTTTTTGTTCAAATGAGGCAACTCTTGGCTGGGCTCCCCTGGATAACTTGAGGATGGCAGCTGGTCGCCAGCAAAACCAAGCCTTGATTGGAAGCCTGGAACTTTTATCCCATCCCCCAATCTCCGTGGCGGGAATAGAAGGCTGGAGATTGAATTAATAATTGACCTTGCCTATGTCAGTGTGACAAAACTTCCATAAAACCCCCTAAACACTGGGGTTCAGGGAGCCTCTGAGGGCAAATGCATCCATGTACTGGGCTGGGGGGCATGCCCCAACCCCACAGGACAGAAGCTCTTGCACTCTGGACCCTTCTGGACCTCAACCTGTGCACCTCTTCATCTGGCTGTTCATTTATATCCTTTATGATAAACCAGTGATGATCAGGAAAGAGTTTTCCTGAATTCTGTGAGTTGTTCTAGCAAATTACCAAACTTTTTTCAGGAGTGGGGTTTGCAGGAACACCTACTTTGTACCCAAGTTGGACAGAAGTGTGAGTCACCTGGGGACCTGATACTTGGGACTGGCATCTGAAGGGAGGGCAGTCTTGGGGGCCTGAACCCTCAAATCTGTGTAATCTGATGTAAACTCCAGGTAATTAGTGTTAGAAATGAATTAAATTATAGACCAGTTGGTGTCAGAATTGGTTGGTATCAGGAGGAAAAACCCTCAAAAAAAAAAAAAAAAAGATACTGAAGTGTTATATCTGCCACTGAAATGTCTTTTTCTGTAAACTGCTTGTTCATGAACTTTGCTAGTTTTCCTACTGAGTTGTTTGTGTTTTTCCTTCCTAATCACTGAGAGTTTTATGTATATTAGGTTACCAGCCCTGGGTTTATATCGCGTGTTGCAAAGATTTTCCTCCTGGCTTGTTGACCTTTGTCTTTATTTGTGGTTTCTTTTTTGCTGTGCCAACAATTTATAAAATTACACAATCAGATATATCAATCGTTTCCTTTATGGCTCTTTGCTTTTCATATCATGCTCAGAAAAGCCTTCTCAAAAGTTATAAAAATATTTATGTTTTATTTCAGCATGTTTTAGGCCTCAGCTTTTAATCTTTCTGGAACTTATGTGGATGCATTTTGAAGTAGGATTCAAGTTTTTAGTTATCCAAAATGGCTAGCTGAATGTTCTAACACTTGTCACTGAATAATCTAACTTTCCTCCATGGCTTTTGAATTGCTACTTTTTACCATATACTGAATTCTCATATTTTCTTGGCTTTAATTCTGGACTCTATTCCAGTGATTTCTATTCCTATACAATTAGCACACTGTCTTCACTACCATTGCTCAATAATACGCTTTATTATATGATAGAGCTACTCTTCACTTATTACTCTTCTTTTTGAGAAGCTTCCTAGCCACTCTTGCATGTTTATTCTTTCTGAGGAATTTCGATATCATTTTTAAAAGATCTACTTACCATTTCACTTTCTGCATCTCCTCTAAGGTCTCTGGCAGAGTCATTCCAAAACTTTCAGGTAAAAACAGAGTGGTGATTCCAATCAGGATGGTCAGGCTGCCCATGAGGATGTAGGGTAGAACTCTGTTGTAAGCCCCTGTAAGGCACAGGACATCACTTAGATACAGCGATGCTCCAGGTGCTCTCAAGAATCATCTTGTAAAGGTGGCAAACAGTGTTTGACAGATTTGGAACATTTTCAGAAGTTAAAACGTATGCAAAATACACCATTTGTTTTTGGCAGATGTCATTGCCTCAGCATTTCCGTAATGATTTGCCTACTTAACTTTGCGTTATCAGAAGATCTTTCATGTGAGCTGGTATTCCCTAAGCTACTATTTAATCATGTGTGACAGATGTTTCTTTGATAGAAATCTTTGCCAAGCAAAGTTCTCCTCTGAAGGTGGAGGTAATTGGGGGGGTGGGGGGGGGATGGAAGAACATCAAGGGGAAAGAGGTTGACCAGGATGTTGCAGCGACAGGTACAGGCCAGCATGACTGGTGTGACCTTTGCTTTAGACCAAACCAGTAGGCTGCAGTGGAAAGCTAGGTCCCCAGAGTCATGAGACTCTAAAAATAAAAATCTAAGTAATATGTTCAATCCAACTTAAATCAATAACTGTCAGACACTATGAAAGCAGAGCTTTGGTTTCTTTTCACAGCATTCGTGGTCTTGGTTTTCTATGTAATTGGAAGAATCCCTCCGCTTCTTCTTTATATGGTGCCACTCAGCAGAATAATAGGTCCCGATTTTGCTTCTCATCTGCATAAAGAGATTACAGAGGAGCAACACACCCAAGGATTTTATTTAACAAAAAAACATTAATCTTGAAACTTTTCTGAGGCCTCTGTGTCACTGACAGGAGTAGTGACTGTGAAACAGGAAGCTCTGCCTCAGATTCCTCCATTTTCTATGTACCAATGGTCCACTATGAGACTATAGGAGCATAATTTGAAAGTAGAGGGAAGAACAAAGGGGAAATGATACCATTCCACACACGAATGTGTTTTCTTGGGTGTCGTTCAGAGGATGTTTAAGATAGGAAAATGTTTCTCTAAGAATTGTGTGTACCTTTTCTGAGAATTCATGTATTCTTTGGGGATGTGTATGTGTGTGTGTTCGAACTAGTAGGTAACCAATGGATGACCAGGAAGAATAAGGAGGTATGTCTACACCTCTCATCAGTAGAGTCCTTAATGAGGATTAGGCTTGGAGTGCTAGATCTTGCATCCATTGAACATGCCACTAAAGTCTCTCTGAGGTGTTATTTCAGCGTGATAAATTTGATTGTATAAAAACTAAAATTTCCTGCATTGCAAAAAATATCATGAAGTCAAAATGTGAATGATAAACTAGGAAAATATTAATTTTTTATTGATTTTTTTTGAGAGAGAGGAGGGGAGAGAGAGATAAACATAATTTGTTGTTCCACTCATCCATGCATTCATTGGCTGGTTTTTGTATGTGCCCTGACCAGGGACAGAATACACAATGCTGGTGTATTGGGATGATGTTCTAACTAACTAAGCTACCCAGCCAGGACAATAGAAAAACATATATACAAAGGGCTAATTTTTTTCAGTTACAGAGAGCTCTTACAAATCCAAGATAAAAAATTGAAAAAAAAAAAACATTAGAAGGATGGGCAAAAGACATGAACTATCAGGTCACTGAAAAAAATAAATAAAACGTCAATAAATATATAAAAAATATTCAACCTCATTATAATTAAAGAAATGGAAATGAAACAACAATGATATCCATTCTTCACGTAACAGATTATCAATGATTTAAAAACTGGATAATCCCCATTGTTGGTGAGGATTTGGAGAAACAGGCACGTTCATGTACTGATAGTTGGATTGTAAATTGATACAATATTTAGAGGTCAGCTTGGCAATATCTATAAAATTTTTAAATTGCTCCAGCAATCTATGAATCCAAATATACACAATCAAACAAAGGGTGCAGGGGCACAGGGAAATATTCATTTAGTATTTTTTGTAATAACTAAAACCTAGACATGGCCTAAATGTCCACCCATTGAACCTAGTTAAATTATGTATACACGTACATTGGAAGACGAGGCACTAACTAAAAAAGAAGTATGAGAAATATATATATATGTATATATATATGTATATATATATACCAATAAAGATAGTCTGATACTATGTTAAGTTAAAAAAAGTTATGAAACAATATACATATAATTTTTTCTGTGTTTTTTTTTTTTTAATTAAACCAAAATGTCTGAAGGGCTACACACCAAACTGGTAATATTAATTACTTCTAGAGCTGTGATCTGGGGATCTGAGAGAGAAGAGAGTACTTTTTCCAGTACTTTCTATGCTGTTTGAATTTTTCACTATGAAAATATATTACTTTTATATTAAAAAGAAAAGGAACACATGGACAGGATGTCTCTCACCAAGGTACACAAAGTAGGGAGCGATGATGCTGCCCACTCGGGAGGCCATGGACGTGAGCCCCACAGCCATGTTTCTGACCAGGGTTGGGTAGAGCTCTGCGGTGAAGACATACAGCATAGAGAAGGCGGAGGTGACCCCAAATTTCCCTAACATCGCAAGGCCAATGGACAAGAAGTTGTAATCTGGAAAAGAGATCCAATGTAAACAGGGTCGCTTTGGGAAGTGATAAAGTCTCAATTCAGTTGCTTTCATTGTCCTCTTTGCTTGAAAGAGCATGGTTTTTGTTGTTGCTTTTTTGTTTTGTTTTGTTTACAATGTAAAACCATTCCCCAAATAACACTTTCTCTTCAAATGTCTTAATAATCAATGTGGACAAAGGTGGAGAGTAAGGGGTCACTTTGTGCTTCACTCTATTGTTATTTTAGAAAATTTATGCCTTCCGTGACCTTTGTCCACTTTTATTTGTTACAAAACTTTCACAGTAAATTGTTAGCATGTTAATTATTAGTTATGTTTCATTTTCAAAGAGAAGGACCAATCCTTTCTATCCTGTTTATTATTATTAAGAAATGCATATTCCTATGTATAATACTATGTATCAATAATCTTTTGCCTTAACATGTTAATAATATGAGAAGGTTAGACAGAGGGAAGAGAGAAGAATGTCCCTTTGCATGTTCTTTAACTAAAACATTATAGACTGCCCAGATCACTGAATTTATATGGGAACTGGCTGTAGTACCAATTCGAACACTGAAGTATATACCTCAACAAAAGGTTTGAAAGTATCAAGAAAGTACCAAGAACTTGGGAATTAGGGTTGTGACTTCAAGAAAGAGGTTTGGGGGTTTGGGTGAATGTTTCTGTGAAGGGGATGACTGCAGCATTAGT
Organism: Furipterus horrens; assembly: GCF_987537825.1. Lineage (NCBI taxonomy): Eukaryota > Metazoa > Chordata > Mammalia > Chiroptera > Furipteridae > Furipterus > Furipterus horrens. The sequence continues at coordinate 66,668,379 of NW_028327180.1, read as the reverse complement.
TTTCCTCCACAGGTAATGATTTCCAAGTCTCCAAGGCTGACTCATCTGTTGGGGGGTGTTTGTTTGAACACATGAAGTCACATAGTTAGCAATCATTTGTCTGGCTGACTTATGAATGGTATATGATAGGGAACAGTGACCAGTATAACTAACCTAAGTCAAGGTGTAGATCTTTTCCATTAAGCTGTTAATACTGGTCAACTTCTTACCTGCAGGTACCACTTGGATTAAGAGGAGCACGCCTCCTCCAAAGAACAGCACTCCAGCTATGATGTAGCGCCTGGGCAGGGTTCGCAGGAGCAGCCAGGCTGTAATGTAAGCTGGAACTTCGATCAAGGCGGAGAGGAAGCAGTTCAGGTAAGCATCTCCATGCAAGTTAGGAGAGTCGAGAGACAGAGCGAAGTAACTCACTGAGGTTAGCATCCTAAAAGACAAGGGAAAGCAAAAGTGACAAAAGGATGGTGTGAATTACTCTCAGCTTTCGTAATGGTCAAGAAATTGTCTAGATTCTGTTTTCCTATAAGTAGCCACTAATCGTGCATGCTATTTAAAAATAAATAAATTAAAATGAAATAAAATCAAAGAGTTCCTCTGGCACACTAGCCACAGTTCAATTGCTTAATAGCCACACATGGCTAGTGGCTACTATAATAGACAACACAGATAAAAACATTTTCCTCATTGGGGAATGTTCCATTGGACAGTGCGAGCCTAGCTGTACCAGCGTGCACCAACCTCTACCCTGATCTGGTTAATTTTACAGTTCAAAGCTTTGTACATCCTCATTCCCTCAGAGCTATTATTTGAAGAAAGGGTGTATGTCACTTATGTCAGTGAACATAAAATGCAGACTTCGCTCTTATCAAAGAACAAGAAAGAGGAGGAGAAGAGGATGGGGTGGTAGTATTATGGGATCCACTTAGAGTAAATTCCAATGGATTTAGTAAAACTCACTTTAGGGAAAAGAATGAAAGTCCCATAGTGCTTCAAAGTATCACAAAGTGCATATACCACATACCCTGTCATATAGTTAACATCCACGTAAAAGCTTCTCTGTGGAAAACTTACTGCCCTAGGCAGACTCCCCTGTGCAGAAGTTTGCTTATTATTAACATGACTGAAAAGCAGAGGGTATCTGAAAAAATGTTTTCAGGACACTGTGATATTTTCATGCATACATAACTAGGTTAGGTAGCACGAGGGCTAATCCAAAACACAACCAAAAGTTAAACTTCATTCTCTAGGAATTGTAACTATTTTCAAAGTTGGTAATAAGAGTGGCTCAGGTTAAAAACCAGTGACTATGCCGACAGGTGAGAACTAAGGAGGCCTGCAATGAGGGTGGAAAGCCAGGTGCCTGGACACATTTGCTTAATTTAGTCATAAGCTCTGTCATTGATTTCCTCCAACTGCAAAGCAGGATGATCCTAAAAATAGACTAACTGCAGTCTGAACCAACTAGTCCTGATGAACATTTTTTCTGTTGCCATCATGGGATAGGCATGTTCTTTTCTTCTTCATTTATTGGCAATTCATTATTAAATCTAGTCTACAGAGTCAATTCATTATTTTGATGCCTCATTAGTTCACAATTGGCAAGTATGAAAAGCTTGTCAAAACTCTAATACGGGCAGTAGGGGTTCAGGTTATTCCAACCTCACTGTTCAATTGCCAGTACAGCTTCAGGAAGCAGGAGCTGAATTAGCATACCAGCCTCAGGGACATCATTAGTCTTTTTTTTTTTTTTTAATCCTCATCCTAGGACTAGAGAAAGAGGAAAGGAGAGAGAGAGAGAGCGAGAGAGAGAGAGAGAGAGAGAGAGAGAGAGAGAGAGAGAGAATGAATCATCTATGTGAGAGAGAAACGTCGATCAGTTGCCTCCCATATGTGCACTGACCAGGGATTGAACCTGCAACCCTTTGGTATACAGGATGATGCTCACCAACTGAGCCACACAGCCAGGGCACATCATTAATTAGTCTTAATCCCAATAAGTTTAGGAGGGGAGAGATCCTTCTTTGTGGGCCACAGTACTGCAGACTTAAATATTGTTCCCTGAGACTTCTTTTTCAGTATCCAGTTCCATGAATTGAATTGAGCTATCTCCAATTAACTTAAAATTTTATAATTTTTATTTTGTTTCAGGAAGACCCAGGCCTTGTCCTGATGTTCCCTTGAATTAAAGAAAATTGATCAAATACTTACGTGCTGTGTACCGCACTTCCAGATTATTTATTACTTACCATAGCAGCAAAGACAGGATGGTTATTGTGGCAATATTCCTAGTCCTGAACAGGTCCAGAATGAAGACTTTCTGTTGCTTCAAGGGTTTTAGCTCCTGTAGCTAAAATAATGCAAATAACCATGAGATTAAGAGGTAGTGAGGAAGCATCTTTGACCATGACATTGTGGAAAAAACTTATCCGTATAAATCTCGCTGTACCCTGAATATGCTTAGAAGTCTGGAATGCGTGGGGAGTAAGGACATCTACATATATGATGCTTTCTTCTAACACTTTCAGATGTTTGTGGCCCATTTTAGAAGCCTTTAAAATATATAATATTGGCTCTACTGTCTCTTTATAGAAAGCCTGATAACATAGCCTTGCCTTGATTTATGCTCATGGCTCTAGGTCCCTGAATCATGCTGAGTTGTGCCTGGTGCGTGGGCAATGCCGTATAGACCCAAACTGCCTTGAGCTCCATTTCTGCCTTCTATACTTTTCTTGGTGTCTCTGTGTCAGAACAGACTTCGGTTAACTGGGGGATCTTGGGAAAGTTACTATATATCCTCTCTGAACCCCTGTTTACTTCTCTGTAAAATGGGTATAATAACTGGGAGAAGATTAAATGAGATCATATAGCTAAAGCTTAGCATAGTACTTGAGCTACGTAAATGCCTAACACATTTTAACTGTTGACACTATGACCGCACCATTGAGGAGAAGGTGCTAGCTGTCAGTGGTGCGTGGCTGTCAGTGGTGCGTGGCGGCTTCTCACTGCTATCAAAGGGCTTCCCTCCTTTGCTCTTATTTTACTGGCATTAACTTGCCATGTGTTATGAATCCAGCTAACCAAGCTTATGAGCATTGAAACCAAAGGGCAAAGGACCTGAACAAACACTTCTCCGAAGAGGACACACAGAAGGTCCATAGACACATGAAAAAATGCTCAACATCATTAGCCATCAGGGAGATGCAAATAAAAACCACAATGAGATACCATTTTACACCAGTCAGAATGGCCATCATCAACAAATCAACAAGCAACAAGTGCTGGCAAGGATGTGGAGAAACGGGAATCCTACTGCACTGTTGGTGGGAATGCAGACTGGTGCAGCCACTATGGAGAACAGTATGGAATTACCTCAAAAGATTAAAAATGAAACTGCCTTTTGAACCAGCGACTCCACTACTAGGATTATACCCGAAGAATCTTGAAACACCAATTCAAAAGAACTTATGCACCCCTATGTTCATTGCAGCACTGTTTACAATAGCTAAGTGCTGGAAACAACCTAAGTGCCCATCTGTAGATGAGTGGATCAAAAAACTGTGGTACATTTACACAATGGAATACTATGTAGCAGAAAGAAAGAAGGAACTCCTGCCATTTACAACAACATGGATGGAACTAGAGAGAATTATGCTTAGTGAAATAAGCCAGGCAAAGAAAGAAAAATACTATATGATATTACCTAATACAGGAAACTAAAGAACAGCACAAACAAAGGAACTAAATAGAACAAAGAACAGAATAGCAGTCAATAGGGGGGAGGGGAGAGGGAGAGAAGGGGGATAAGTAAGGGAAGGGTTTAGTCAAAGAAACTGTATAAAAGACTCATGGACATGGACAACGGGGAGGGATATGATTGCGGGAGAGGGGGTGGGTTGGGTGGGGGAGATGAATTAGGGGAAAAGGGGACAACTGTAATTGAAAAACCAAAATAAACAAAATAAAAATAAAAAAAAAAAAGTCCCAAGGCTCTGAGGTGGGGGTTCTCCTGGGGATAAAGTGCGAGGACTCCATGGCCCTGGAGTGTGTGCCCAAGTGAGGCTGGGAAGGCAAGTAAGTCTCTGACGAAAGCGGTGAGGGCACCAGCCCTGCCCTTGCAGTGGGTGTTGCCCTGCCAGCAGCACCCTTCTTTCAGGAATAGTCAGACAGGCATGTTGCATTGTTTCTTCTACACTATTTGCAATGTGCTGCTCTCTGTGATGACAACGAAGCAAAGCCCCTGCTTAGCTGGAGGGAAACTGTAGGGCTCTGGGAGTAACGCCATGCACAGATGGGGCCCAAGGGTCAGGCCTGTGCTAATACCTGATGCTTCCACAGAGCCCCTGTGAAAATGCCGATTGCCAGGTCCCACCCCAAACCTGCTTAATCAAACTCCTGGGGCCCAGAGGCTAGGAATCTGTTTGTTTTTAAATATTTTATTTATTTATTTTTAGAGAGAGAGGAAGGGAGAAAGAGAGGGAGAGAAACATCAACGTGGGGTTGCCTCTTGCATGCCAACTTGGGACCTGGCCTGCAACCCAGGCAGGTGTCCTGACTGGGAATTGAACCAACGACCCTTTGGTTTTCAGGCTGGCACTCAATCCACTGAGCTACACCAGCCAGGACTGAATTTGTATTTTTAAGCCCCTTGGGTGACTGTGATTAAGCAGCCATGTTTGGAAACCTCAGGACAAGAACATTCTTTTATCCAGTGCTGGTGCTTGCCCTTTGTGGAGCTAGCAAAATGCCTTTGCACCAGGCACCATGAGCAGGTGGAAGGTGCTTCAGAAAGGAAGTGAGAGAAGCTTGGGATTGCTGTCCAGGATGACACTACTTACTTTATATTCTTTCCTGTCCAAGTGAATGTGCTGCGCCTCCCATCTGGTAAGAAAGCCCAGGTAAGTGTAAGCACTTTGGCACTGGAGAGACCTAGTGAGACTTCTAGCTTTGTGAGCCTGGGCAAGTTACTTAACCTCTCTGTCCCTCAGTTTCCTCTCCTGAGAAGGCCCATGGCTAGCATGAGCATGAAATGAGCCAAACACAGTGCTTGGCATCTGGTGGGCTCTCCAGGTGGATGTTCTCATACATCTATAACTCTGTCCCTCATATGTTTTGTGATTGTGTTTACCTATATAGTTCTGATCTCTGCTACTAGACTGTAAGTTCCTCAAAGACAGGACATCTGACTGCATATCCAATAAATACCAGTGAATGTCCAGCACAGCCCTGAGATGCGGAAGTGTTAGATACTCCCAATGTTATTTTTGCACCCAGTTAAACTGACTGAAGTTGGGAATGGAATTCTTGGTCTGAGGAGTGAAGGATTAAGAGATGTTTGTCCTGGTAACCCTCTGAGAGAGCTTGTGTTCACGGCCACTGTAATTAATTCTCAGCCATTGCCACAGTATCTGCTTCTGTCAAAGATCCTGGAGACCAGGGATGGAGGAAGCCTTGGGGTGGAGCACTGGCATGCTTGCCACCCTCCACGGAGCCCTGCAGACTTGCACACTGTCGCTATAGCCATCCTGGTCTTCTCATGTCCAGAGCAGCCGCCTACCCTTCTCTTAGCCAGGAATGTCATGCCCCATCCTCTCCCTGGTGTGGACCTGCCCCTTTAGCCCTGAGTTGCTCAGCTCTCTCTCTCTCTCTCTCTCTCTCTCTCTCTCTCTCTCTCTCTCTCTCTCTCTGCTATCACGCAGTGTCCACTCTGTGGGTACTTAGCATTTCCTCCCTCATGTTATCTTTCACCTAATCCTCTTGATGCTCTTAATGACATTCCACACTCCTTAAACATAGGAACTGTGTCTACTTTTTGCTTTCTTTAGGAGCCAGTGCAGTGCATGGCCGGGGACACTGTGAGTCCTCAATGACTGTCAGAAAGGGTCGCTGCTCCTACAGTGTGTCAGCTTTTCTGCTGGCCTCTTGCCTTCAGGGTGAATCCTCAGCCTGTGCTCTCAGGCCTTAAGGTTCTAGACATGACACAGCAGGACAGAAGACATGCATAACTTTTTCAGCAGGCTTTGGTAAGAGTCAGGGTTCACTGGGGAGTGCATGGTGGGATGCCCCTCAAACACATTTTCTCCACTAAATATGGACATTCAAACCTGGCTGGTGTGGCTCAGTAGATTGAGCGCCGGCCTGTGAACCAAAGGGTTGCTGGTTTGATTCCCAGTAAGGGCACCTGCCTGGGTTGCAGACCAGGTCCCTGGTTGGGGGCATGCAAGAGGCAACCCCACATTGATGTTTCTCTCCCTCTCTTTCTTCCTCCCTTCTCCTCTCTCTAAAAATAAATAAAATCTTTAAAAAAACCTAACTAATTAATTAAATAAATCTGGATATAGCTGCACCAATGGTATGGAGTAATAAAAATAAAAAGTTGAATATGAACTTGCAAAAGGGAAGGGAACTAGTACTTGTTTAATACTTGCTCTATGCTAAGCAGTTTGTGTATATTATTGCACTTATCTCACACACAGCCCTTTGAGGTGAGTTTTATCTCAGAATTTACTCATCATTGTGGACAGAGCCTAGAGCCTAGGACATGGTGGGTGCTCAAAACACTGAAATAAGTTAAATTCCATAAAATCAAGAATGCACGGTTGACCTCAAGGGGAAAGAAACATCTGCAAATGCTTACCTCTACAGGATTAAAAATCACCTCTGGGACAGCTATGTTGTTCATTTTTGCAGCTTTTTGGATGATATCTTCCACCTCTTTAAATCTTCTCTGGGATATCAGCCACCGGGGAGATTCAGGAATAAACCTAGAATTCATTTTGAATAGTTTATAATTTTCCACAATGGTAGGGTTTGATACTATTAACCATTCGTTAACCTCCAAAAGAATTTTTAATTAGAAAAATTCTAATTTGTCTTTTCAAAGAAAATCGGGCTGGGGGGCGCAGAGGCCTCATAGGATTTTCGTTGATTATAGGAATAAATAAAAGCACCTTCAAGTTTCAAAGTTCTGATCAAATCACAAGACTGGTCATCAGCTGTACTTGAAGCCAGGAGCAGACGATAGGGCCACGGGGTGTGTGGTTCAGCATGGCAGCTGCAGAGAGCCGTCCAAAACTGAACAGCCAAGTGTGGCTCAGGAAAGAAACAGTCTCATGTCTTCAGTGTGTTCATCCTGAGGACACTTTTTGGTGCCCACCTGGTAATGCTCATAAGTTTATTGGGTAAAGGACGGCTTTTCCTGTAGTCTGAGGAGAAGATGGGTGCCTGGACACCCTCCCGTGGGCTGTCCTCGTGAACATCAACAATTCTCAGGTCAGTCAGCTCCCAAACCAGTTTTGGGGAGATAGCCAATGTTGTATATTTTTTAAAAAATGTCTAGACAGTTAATTGTTTAAATTATGCAATCTTTTTACATTTTAACTGATGGTCAAAGACAGCTGACTTCTCTTTTTTCCTAATTTTTCTTTTTTTCCCCCATTTCTATTTATTTTTATAATACACGTTTATTTACATTTTTTAATTCTTTCCTAACTTTTATTTCTTAGAATCTCTCAGCCATTCTTCTGCCAGCTCTTGTTTGCCTTACCTATTTGTCAGTACTTAGTTATCCTAGGAAGTAAATTACATGTAGCAGATACAGACGCCTCCTAAGATCAGATGGACCCCTCCAAAGCCTGGGTAGAAATTATCTCAGAGCAAAACACAACGTATCAAATGGCCAAGCCCCGGCTCCCTGCCCCAGCCTGCGAGCACTGTGTTTGAAACTGAACCCAGTACCCATGCCCTTCCTTGGCCCCTGTAGCAAGCAGCTGTGATGAGGTGAGGTCAATGAGCTTCTGTAATCAGAGCTGGGCTGTCCAATACAGTAGCCCCCAAGCACATGTGGCTTTGAGCTGGAGTGACTAGTGTGACTGAGAAAAGGAATTTCTAATTTTATTTACTTTAATTTTAATTTAAAAAGCAGCATTTGGCTAGTGACTACTGTCATAGTGCAGAATTAGAGGTCTCACTACACAGTCACTGTGTACATCCTGGGCTCTTCTATTTCTAAGCAGTATCTTTCCTCAACCAGGTTGTTCTTTAAAATATCCTACCTTTCTTGCTACAGGCCCTGAAGGCCATCATTGACCCCAGGCTCCTAATGTATAGGCAGCTCAATATTACAAGACTACCCCCATGATGCATCTATTGGCTCCTTCCCCACCCCAGACCCATGCTCCATTCATACTTGTGACCACTTACTGCCAAGCCTTTTAAAGGGAACTTGGGACGTAAAATATTCCATGCCATTTGCAGTGACTCTGTGTAGGTTCCCCTCCCATTGCCAGCCCACCTACTCAGGCCAACTGCAGCCTCTGCTCTAGAACTGCCATGGTTTTTTGATTCATGAAGAATCAAGTCTGGCTGATCATTTGAGAAGGTAGTGGAACACCAAATGAGGTTGGAGACATTAGCCTCTCTGTAGTTTCAATCCTGAGGAACAGGGGAGGGTGTTACTGGAGAGGCTAGGTCACCACTGAGCAGGCAGTGGGGAGTCCAGCAGCCTGAGGCACACCCTCATCATCCAAGCCCATGGGACAGATGAGCACTGCTTCAGCAAGGCCCACCCATAAGGAGAAGATGTTCAGAATAAAGCGATTTTGTTCTTAGAGGAAAATGATAAGACTGTCGTTCTAACCTTTCAGGATGAGCACGTTGCTCATTCGAGCTGGCCCTGGGCTGCCTCTCTCTGGGGCGGTACTGTCCCTGGGACAGTGTGATCCCAGTCAGGAGCACTCCCAGACCAGCCATGGGCAGCAGAGAAAGAACTCTTCTTTCAGGCAAGAGTGAGGCTGCTCTTCATGGGATGGGCCTTCTCAGCTGGAAATGCAGGGGCTAACCCATCAGAGTTACTCCTTGCTGTGCTATTTGGTCCTGAGGCAAAGATCCAAACCCTCCCCAAATTAAAATCCCTGCTAATTTCTTACAGTCAATCAGAGCCCTTTTATCTTCATTCTCTCTCTCTCTCTCTCTCACTCTCTGATAGAATTATACAGTTATAGGTTTGATGAAAACATCTTATAAAAGTACTGGTCTCATGCCAAAAGGACACCTAGAGCCAGGGAACATGAATTATTAAAATCATTCACCTCAAGAGGCAGAAGATAACCTATGAATAATCTTGTCTTGTGTTTTCAGAGACTCTTGGGTCACCAACATTGTTTACACTAGATTCTATTAGCAAGGAGGTTGTGGAGAGGGTGTGCTGATGATGGCAATGCTGATGATGGCAATGGCGATGATGGTGCTGGCGATGATGATGATGATGCTGACTCTCATTCCGGAAAGCTGCCCTGATCTTGTAGATCTGAAGTGCTTGCTCTCCTTGGAGGCGGAGCAGTATCGATAATGGCCTGCCCTTACTCACCATAAGCTTTCTGACCCTCAGACTGGGTTCCAGAGGAAACCTCCAAATCTGAATAGTAGCTAATCTTTAACACAGTGTTTCTCAAATTCCAGGTAAGTGAGAAAAAAGAAAAGGTACTCCCTCCCACCATGCACACCCATGCAAAAAATTTACACCGGAAAACCATAGCAGTCTTAGAGGTCATAAAAAAGACAGTAGCTTGGAGTGTGTCCAACCTGAGCCTCTGTTCCAACAAGGCCAAGACATGCTACCTATCAGCCTGTATGGCTGCCTAACACTTACAGCAAGATAAGTAATCTTCTAGGTAACTCCTCAGGCAGTGTGTCCTAACGACAGGGCAACCATGAGGGCTAAACTGTGAGTTCCAAAAAATGATCAAAGAAATATTCATTGTGTGTAAGGAGGAAGAGATCAAACAGTTCAGTAAAACCAGTCACTGCTGGGAGATTTGATTTTGATATGAAACCAAAGCAGAAAGAATTGGGGGGGGGTGCAGCCAGAGATGGAAGAACTCCCCTTTCCTCTTGCTTAAATGTGAAAAATGAAAGAAATGAGGAATCCCCACAAAGAGGGTAGAGCTGGGACCTTATTGTCCTTTTCTTAATCCATTCTCTCACTGGAAATCTCCCATATAACCATATTGGGTGAAAGTGGAGCTGGTATCTGCAGTCTTTGGGATTCCCATACTGATGTGTCAAAATTGGGTTGGAGGGTTGAGGGAGGAGAGAAGAGAACATTTCTCTAGCAACTCATTAAACAGAAGTAATTCTCTCACACTTCCAGACAAAGCAGATAAACAGGCACACCTTAGATGCTTGAGGAAAGAAATTACATTAGTTGGGTCCATAAGGAGAAAGATATTTCCTAGAGAGAGAAGAATGTCAAAAGAGCAGGGGGATAGAGTTCAAAACAATAAAACTCAACAGGACCATCTCCACAGATAAAAACCACCACCAACAGCAGACAAGAGCCTGGGGTGAGATGGGCCTGGATTTGCTGAGAAGGGTGTTTTGTGGGACAGTGGAGAATTCAACCCCAGCACACACCCACCCGGCCAGGCGAATGCTCAGACAGCTCCAGGGAGGCCGCACTGGGCTGAGCCCCAGGCTCTGGGTCCTGGGCTGCACTGGCCTGCAGCAGGGGGCTGTCTGGGGCCGAGCCACACTCACCACCACAGCGGGACGCACAGCACGCCAGGCACCGTCAGCGCCAGCAGCAGCATCCGCCAGTCTCGGATGAAGTAAGCAAACAGTGGCAACAGCATGTAGCCAAGTGCAAAAAATGTGCACACTCCTAACGTAGAGAATATAATACGCACTGACTTGCCAAGAATTTCTGTGCCTGTTCAAAACAAGGGAGGAATATTAGCATTTTCACTCACTTTAATATTTGCTTTTTACATCATTACCAGGCAGAGTTCAAACTAGAGTCACTTAAAAGGGAAAAGGCATTTACCTCATGGCCCAGGGCAGCTGTGGTCAGAGTGGAGGAAGGTGGGAAGGGATTCAAGACTTAATGCCTTATGGAAGGTAAGTTTTCATGAGATTTTAAAGGAGTTACAGATTCTTTTTTAAAGATCATTTTATATCATACAAAATAGCAAGCCCAGCCCCAAGAGGTAATCTCTTCGGGGAATGCCACATTTCCAAAATCCGAGCCCCAGGATTGGGGATAGCAAGGTGCTCCAGGAGACAGTGGGGGCTCTTTGGAGTGGCTGTGTGGGTCACAGTGCATTAGCCTTTCCCACAATTCTCCACTGTACAGACACAGACCCTGGCCTGTCAGGAAACGTGCAGTGTTCACAGTTGCTGAATAATGTTAGGACGTTCTTAGCCACCCGTGAGCCCTGGGATCCAGCGGGCTCTGCAGGTGCACAGAGCAGGCCCCTTGTGCCCAGGGACTGAATTTTCCTGCAGCTACATCATGCCCAGCAATCTGCCCCAGGCAGGCCCCAGCCATCCAGACCAAGAAAAGAAGGCACTGTTCTGCCAGCCCACTGGTGGCAGCTCTGGAGCTAGCCACAAACCCAGGGGACTCCACAGAGCTTTCCCAGAACACCACAAGGGCCCAGGACTGCTCAGTGTGGGACCCTGTTCTGGGAAAGAATAGGCAGGTGGCTGTGAGTCCTGCTCTGCTCAGTGCCACAATGGCTGGCTCGGTATTTGTTCTTCCAGAGACATGCCCGCCCTTCAGAACCAGACACAGGCTCCTTCTGTTTTCACAGAGCCCCAGGCCCTTTCCACAGAGTTCACTCGTAGGGCGGAGACCTGGGCTATGGCAACCACTCTGCCTTTTGTTTGAGGTCTTTCCACCACTACAAAGAAGTAGCCTCGGAAATACAAAGCAGGCCATTCAAATGCCATTCAGGCTTGACTTTCAAGAGAAATTTTTTTTTAATTGTGTTTACATGCCCTGAACAAAGGCTAAGAAATAAAAGGCTAATTCCAAAGCAGCAGTAAAATGACCACTTCAGCTGGTTTCCCATGCTCACCACCTACCTGTTCCTATCCCTACCCTCTCCCTTCCTCACTCAGCAGGACTGAGCCACGTGTCTCAGTGGCTCCCTCTGGAACAGCCATTTCTAAAATCAGACTGATGAAGTGGCCAGCACTGCGTGCCTCTCCTATCCTAGACTGCGGACAAGAGACCCAACTACCTAGGACATTTCTCAGCCTCTAAGTTCATGTCCAAGGGTCAGTCCTGACCTCTTTGAGGATTGTGAATGTTATTTTCAGATCTTCTCTGGAAGATCATTAATGATCTTCCTACTGCTCCAATGGAAGGCTGTCTATGCCATGGTTTCTAGAAATTTTGCTTGTGACTATTGTGATGTGGAGTCAAATAGGGGGCGCTTTACACTGATCCCTCACTTATCACAGGTATTACATTTTAGACCCCCCCCATGATAGGTGAAAATCTGTGAAGTAGGAACCTTACATTTATTTTAGTATTTACTTTACAGTACTGCAAAATCCTGCAATATAGCAAAAAATCCACGAAAATTAAATATAATATTTTTTAAAATCCTGCGATACAGTGAGGCCGCGGTAAGTGAACTGCAATATAGAGAAGGACTACTGTATTCCTAAGCAGAGACTCAGAAGTGAAGCAACAGAGGACTGGATTGCAGAAAACAGAAAGTGCACAGGACCATGTGAGAATCTTGAAGAATCGTGAGGCCGAGGAAACTCCCTCGTGGCTCCAGGACCCAGATAAGAGAGCAGTTTTGCTGCTGGACTCCTGGGTAGTCTCCCTCTCTAAGTACAGGTCCTACACCAGAACAGAGTTGTTCTTACCTTGCTGAGTAATCATGGGGGACAGGAGCTCCATAAATCTACCTCTCTGCCTTTCTATGTGTCGAGCAACATGAACAGCATGAACCTCAATAATTCCTTGTTAGCACACCTTCCTGCTCTCTGACTTTTAGATAATCACCTTTCTTAACAATCATCGGCATCACCAGCACCACCACCACCACCACCACCATCATCATCATCATCTCCTCAGCTAGCATTTTTTTTGAGTAGGCTCTTTGAGTCAGGTCCCAGACTGAGTATTTAACTGTATTATCTCTTTGAATCTTCACAACAGTTATAGAAGAATATTACTTCTATTTTATGTGTAATCAGCTGAGACTTAAAGAGCTGAAACAAATTGCCTAAATTGACACATAATAAATGGGGCAGCCAGGACTTAAGTCTGATATTTTTGATCTATGGATAATGTCTAGAAAAAAATCATCTGGGGGCAAAACCTTGGTCCTATCGAGCAGTCCTTCAACTAAGAGTCTACTGGAGACACACATGGGAGATGAGTGAGGCCATATCCCCTTTTCAGAAGTGAGGATTTCATTTTCTTTGCCTGGGCTGGTCTTTGAACCAACTGGAGACCAACCAGGTAGAGGAACCCTAAGACAGGAGCCCCGACTCCTGTAGACCTTTTACAACCTGAAGCTGCTGCAAGCCTTCCGTGTGTTTGGCTGGCAGTGAGACGGGTGACAGTGGTGACTTCAGGCTCTGTTGGCTGGGATTCCTGACTGACCTCTTCTACTTCCTAGGTTTTTGCTCTCAGTTGGTCTTGGTCTGGTTGGGCCTCTGAGTGTCTCCAAGGAGTAAAACTCTGACATAAAATCAAAGGAGCAAGTCCTGGCCAGAGTGCTTGCCCACTGCCTGTTACCGCCAACTGCATCTAAGCTCCCCCAGAGGAAGTGACTCGAGGGGGCCAGGCCCACCTCCACACTGATCAGGGCCTTTCTGTGCTAGTCAGCCATGGATCCAGTCAGGAGCTACTGACTCCATTCCACATGGAGGCAAGACCTGCCCCTCCATGAATGACCAATGGAGGCCTACAGCAGACCCCAGGCCAAGAAGCAAGAGCATGGTGCAGGTTCCTGGATATGAGGTAGGATTCTGGGAGTCCTGGTCTGGGAGTGGCCTCTGTCAGGCATGTGCAGAGAGCCTGGGCTCCTTGATGCTCATAGGCTGCCAGAGGGACTTTGATAGTCCTACTTTATGAAGTGATTACTATAGGAACTGAGATAATGTTTGTAAAGTGACTTGTGAAAAGTCTGGCACATGGTCAGTGCTCTGAAACAGAAATTTCCTTTATCCTGGTCAAACAGTTGAAATGTGCTACCTGTTATGGAAATGAAGGAAAGCACAGTGCCTTTGACCAATAGATCTAATGGAAGACAGCAAAACCTCTCTTTGCTCCCCAGAAAATATCAGAATTCTCTTCAAATTAACATATTTCCCTGCTCAGGCCCTCCTACCTCCCCTCTGTGAACCTCCACAGGCCATTCTAGTTAAAAGAAACCTTTCCTATTGCTGCATATACCCAGAGAAGGGATCTGCACTCCCTCCACTCCTGCCCCACCCATGATGACACACGTCCTCAGTAATAACTGTACTGGTGGCCTCTGTCAACCAGAGGTGAGCTCCTTGAAATAGAATGCATTACGTCCTTGCTTTTCCCTCACAAAAGGCGGTACAGACCGGGTGTGCCAGCACATCTCTGCATCTTTTTAAATGTATTTCTGCCCCCAATTCATCCCTTGAGGATTTTGAGATATCTTATAATTTGGATATAATAAGATGATGGTAGCATTAAAATAAAATATAAGGAAAGGTTAAAAGTTCTTTCTTGAAGAAAAGAATAAAAATATGCAACTGATCACTTTGGAAAAACAGACTGATAGTTCCTTGAATGATTAAACAAATATGAGGCAGAACCCCCCAAAAACAGAATTTATTTTATTAAAAATTGTGTATTTATTCTTACATGTTTAAACTTACATCTCCTTCAATGTACTCTCCATTTGATGCAATATGCCTATAGAGACTTTTTTCTACTACTCAAAACAGTTTTTGGAACTCATTGATTTTGATGCCTTTTAGTGCCTCTACCATTTTATGTTTAACCTCTTCCACATCAGCAAAACATTTCCCTTTAAGGGCTTTTTTCATTGGGGAAACAAAATAAAACAAAAAAATGTTGCTTGGGGCAAGATCAGGTGAATAGGGAGGGTGGGGCATGGAGGTCATTTCATTTTTGGTCAAAAACTGCTGACCACTCAGCACAGTGTGGGTAAGTGTGCTCATAAATGGGCAAATTCATTGGAAGAATCTTCCAGAAAAATTCACTGAAACCGAATGCAGCTTCTCACAACCACACCAGCTATTATACTGATAGAGATGGGTTCCTAGAACACTCACCTAATGGGGAAAGCCTGTACTACAAGGGGCCTGCCCTCCAGAAGATAATTCCATTTTTTCGGGGGGAAGGGGGCATTCCCCTTCTATAACCATATGACCCAGCAATTGCACTCCTAGGGACATACCCAAGAGAACTGAAAACATATATCCACAAAAATCCTGTACTTGAATATTCATAGCACATTATTCATATATCCCAAAGTGGAAACAACTCAGATATCCATTGACTGATGAGTGGATGAACAAAGTGTGGTAAGTCCATACAATGGAATACTGATTCATGCTATGACATGGACAAACCTTGAAAACATTCAGTGAAGAAAGGCAGTTACAAAGGCCACATATTGTATGATTCCACTTATCAGGAATGTCCATAACAGACAAATCCATATAGACAGAAAGCACATTAGTGGTTTCAGGGCCGGGGAAAGATGGGAAAGGGGAGTGCCTGTTAATGGGTCCAGTGTGTCTTTTGGGAGTGATGAAAACATTCTGGAGTTAAATAAGAGTTGATAGTTGTACAATTTTGTGAGTATACCAATAACCACTGAGTTATAAACTTTAAAAGAGTGAGTATAATGATGTGGAAATTATATCTCAATTTAAAAACATGTTAAAAAATATGTGGCTGATGAAATCTGTATAATTAAGGTACTTAAATTTTAATTTTGCCTGAGCTTCCTGGTAGCCAAAGTAACAAAGGAGGATGCAATCAGTTGCATACTTAGCAAAAGGAAGGACACATCTAGATGTCAGAGGAAACAGAGCTTTAAATAGTTCAACATACTGGAAGAAATACTGTATAGGAGGTTGATGTTAGGAATACAGTGAAAATACTCAATCAGTCAAGACAGAAGGCAGGTAAGTGTGCGAAATAAATTTGAGCAGCTACTTATGAGGGATGCCGCTGGCATTGTACCCAAAAGGCTGTGTCCAGGTTGAAGACCTTATTTCTGGGAAACAGTAGGAGATTGTGGTGGCAGCTGGAGTGCAGGGAAGGTCAATGTCCTTGGTCCTGAGTGGTTATTTCCTCCTAAACCAGTGGCATTCAGGCAGCTACCTCACTTCTCTTGGGTAGTACGGCTCTTTCTGTCCCTCTCCTAGTCTCCCATGATTCTGGCAGGCTTTTTAAAAAGCAAAGCAAGGAGAAACTTCATTTCTGCATTGCTTAGAGAATGGGTGTAAATCAGCTTCCTGAACGAATGTGAAGACTCTGAAGACTGGAGATTATCATTGTAGAGTCTTGCCAACTCTTCCCTAGAGCCAGAGGGCAACGTGAAGGCCGAGACAGAACTTGTCAGCCCAGACCCCAAGCTTTGGTTCATGTTGGTCAGAACCAGGAGTTCACTATTTTAGCCCTGAAACACCAGAGGGAGCTGCTATGCTACAGGCCAGCCAGCCACAGCAGTCCCTCGCACTGGGTCCATTCACCCCACTGCTCCCCAGGCACTGATGAGGTAGCCAGCTGCTGCAGGAGGCCGGGCAGTTTTAGTGACTCTCCTAAGAGAATCCAACATGAAGAGTCTCAAACCAGGACACCAAGTCAGCAGCTTCCCACAGAGCACAGTGGAGTAAAAGACAGCCAGGGAGGCCTCCAAGCACCCTTCCATAGCCCTGCTCCCGCTGACGGAGGGCCTGATGCTCCCAGCCTCCTGCCCTGGCTGGAACATCTGGGCTCTGACTGATCTTCCATGATCTTACTTGCCCTTGGCCCTCCCCCTCTTCTCAGCTCAGGCAGCAGGGAGGGGAGTAGGTTGTAGCGTCAGGGCCATCTGGGCAGGACTTTCCTGCAGGAGGCTGAGGATGGGCTGTCCAAGCCTCATGCACTCTTACAAGGGATGCTCCATGGCCCTAGAAGATCCCTGTGCCACTCATACCCCACCTGGCTGCCAATCCCAACGACAGGGCTTCCCTGGCTTCACCATAATTCGCTGCCTTTGACTTCAGATGGTCCTTAACATCCCCCTAAACCGGTGCGCTTGCCTCTGGAGGAGCCCTCTGTTTTGAGGAGATCTGTTTAGCCTCCTAGCATGTCCCTGGCCCAAGCAGAGCCACACATTGGGCTTTTCAAGTATCAGGAGGGTCACCACAAAGAAGATGGGTTCTTGAAGTACTTAGAGCATGAGAATGGGGGGCTTTGCTGTGCCCCCAAATCCTGTGTCCTTGGGGCCATCAGGCATTACAAGGTTGCAATTTCTGTCCCCAATTCCTCCAGTCTCCAGTTTCCAGCACCAGTTTCCTGAAGCTCTCTGTGTCCTCTACACATATGACCTTCTTTAGAAAACACTTGCTCCCCTCTCCCACTACAGGGAGGAGAGAGGCCCCCTCCCACTGGAGCCTGTGAAGAGCACACTATCTGCCAGGCCCATGTGGCTTCAACATGCTCTCCCCTCCCCCTCTCTTCAGCGAGAGGCTGGGCCCCTGGCAGGGGTTTTTCCGCAAATGATTAAAGGAGTGGAATTTGAATAATTCCATCTTGGCAACCTGACAAAGGGTGTACACATCCTCAACTAAGAAAACACATTATCTCTAAATCCAGACTTCTAAAGGTGATCAGAATCATCTCACTACATCCAGACTTTTGAGACAAGAAGGATCATTAGACTTCATTAAAGGGGCTCTGCTAATAATTACACTGTGACAATGCAGATAAACCAGGATAGCACCGAGCCCACAAGGTATATGATCACACTAGACACTATGGGATTTGGTTTCTATTGTCCCAGAGGTGCCCTTCAACTCCCCTTCTCTTACCTCTTCAGCGAGAGTAGGTGGGCTCAGGGAGCATGTTGGGGACGCTAACTCCTGTGGACTCCCGGATCCACTTGCCTGGAGCCCACCTCACTTCCTCCCAGGAAAAGCTGGTGAGGGCCTTGGGGCCTCTGCAAGGTCTTTAGCTAGTGGGTCCCCTCAGGCAGCCTGCTGTTCTGAAAGCAGGGCTACTGCCAGGAGACAGCACCCCTATCAGCAATGAGGCTGGTCTTGCTGATATGCTCTCGGGGTGGGCTTTGACCCAGGGTGAGAGCAGGTCTGCCCAGCAATGGCAGGCTGGCACTGAGCTCCTGCCTGAAACATGCCCCTTCCACCTGTGTATTAGCCATACCAACTATCCTAAGTCCCTCCATGGGCCATGCACAGCTGCCAGGAATACTCTTTGGCCTTTTTCCAGGCAGAAGTCTTGAGCTTTCACAGTTCAGATCACAAACACCCCTCCGCCATCCCTCCCCTAAGGCCCCCACTCTATGCCTCTCTCAAGCCCTGTGCTCCTGAAATGCCTCTCGGTTATTATGTGCTGGCTCCCACCAGCCCAAGCGCTTCTTCACCACCATGCTTCAGAACCTGGCACAGAGCCAGTTCCGTGAGTATCCACCTTGCCCGGGGCGGTAGCAACAAATGTGTCTGAGGCTGATCATGTTTTGGAAGCACAGTTCCTAGACTGAGGTGCTTCCTTCTGTGCTGAATAGAAGCACTCCCTGTGTTCCCTTTGGTGGCCCCCTCTTCCCAGGCCACTCAGAGTGTTGGAAGGAGAAGTCCTGAGGGTCAGAAACCATTCCTACCTAGTATGAAGGCCACCACATAGTTGGAGATCTGGCCCATGCCGACAATGACAAATAACACAGTGAACATCTCCCAGCTGATGGAGAAAATCTGCAGGAAGCTGAAGCCAGTCTGCACAGCCATGGTGGCAAAGAGGATGCTCTTCCTGCCAAACCTGTGGAGTACAGCATAGCACAAATCATGGCATGTGGCAGTCACAGTACAATGCACGGCACAAGCTGGTGACAGCGGCACTGCCCCTCGGGGCATGGTGAAGTGCAGAGTCAGGCATCGCTGCAGACTTCAATTTGTTCAAGACTAAAACAGACTTTTCTCCCAGTCACCACATCTGTCCAGGTTCCCCCTTCTGAGGCCTCAGGCATCCATCTGACCAGGAGTTGCCCTTTGAGATCCTAAGCCCCCTGTGGAAACACCATATCTTGAAAGCACAGAGCAGCTTATGCAAGGACCACGTAGAAATCTCTTTAAGACAGGCCACAGGTAGAAGCTGTCACCACATTTTTAGAAGGTGGGTAGAGTACAGATTGCAGGCCCATTTGATATCAGCAACATGGGAATTCTGTCAATACAGAATGAAGACTCCCTCTGTGGCAGTGGTCTTCAACCTTGCCTCTACTTGGAATCACCTTCAGAAAATACTGTGGCTCACACCCACCTCCCAAGATCCTTACTAATGTGCAACCATTGCTGCAAACCACTGCTCTACGGAATGCACACCTTCCAGCAATATTCATTAGTGACCCTATAGTTGACTTAAGTCTCACTTTCACATTCTGATAGTGCCTGATGGGAGGAATGGAGCACAGGTGTGAGCAGTCTCCCACCCCATTTTCCAAACTCAGGTCTCAGGCCGTTGCACTTGGGGTCCCATTGAGCTCTGTAACTAGGGGAGGGACAGCCACCCCTCTGGGCAGTCTCCCCTGGCACTGGCATTTGGCACTCCTGCCTTCCTGCTCTGGTCCCCACGGAACATTCAGGAGTCAGTGGGGCACTTCTCCTGGAGCTCTGATGTCTCCTCCAGACTGTGGGCTCCCAGTCAGCTCTGTGGCCCCTGTGACCGGCCAGGGGCCCGGCCCACAGCAGAGGAGAGCGCACAGTTAGCGAGCGCTTGCCCAAGGTCTGGCCCTGACTCTGGCTGATGGCTGCTTGTGGACAGATCACATGTCATCCATGAGCTGGGGGTGGGGAGGAGGCAGTGGTGTGGTGATGGTGGTGTGATTGGAGGACTCCCCTTTCCAGTGGGTCTGGAAAGGGGCTGAGGGCAGGAAGAACAGGAGACATCATGGCTCCTCCTGTCACTGACTTGTTGGCCTGAGGTGCCTCCCTTTCTCTGGCTAGAAATACCCTGAAGTCAGTCCAACTTCAACACAGGCAAGGAAGTGACAGGGGCCCTATCCCACCTTCCCTTCCTCCTAGCCTCCTTACCTGTCTGACAGCTGCCCGGACACGAAGGAGCCTAGGAGCACGCCAACGAAGAACAGGGAGGAGGTGAGGGGCGTCTTCCAGTCTTCCTCACAAACCAGGTTCCACTGCCAGGGGACACAGTGAGACGTGTGAGCCCAGCTCCCCAGCTGGCCCAGCCCCAGCCCAGCTCTGAGGGTGTAGGAGCAGCAGCTAGGGCAGGCTCGCCTTTGTGCAAAGGGCACACATACACCCCACAGCCCTGGGTGGGCTCCTGACCACTTTTCACTCGCGCAAGTCACTGTCCTCTCTGAGATGCCCCTTCCTCTTCTGAAAGGGAGGGGATGCCTCTGGCTCTGCTCACATGCATGCAGCACCAGTGAGCTGTAGCCAGGGCTGTGACTGAGGGCCCTCAGCTGCAAAGTAGGATGAAGCAGAGGTGGCATGTCTACTTCAGAAGGCATCAGACGTGTTACGAACTCCTGAGGGGCAGGACAGGGGCCATGGTCACTTGGTCCGGGTGTAAAAGTTTCCTCTGCTTTGTAGGAACGGGCAAGTCATCCCCAAGGGTCTGTGATTATATGCTCTGAGTAGAATCTTCTGGAGAACCCTGTGCTCCGTGGTCCATTCACACCAGAAGCCAAGCTTGGGGTCCCATCTGGGGCCCCACCCAGGGCCCCACTGAGCAGAGGCACCTTATCTGCCATCTACACTCCTCCACCTTCCTTCCCAGAAGTGTGGGCCCTCCCATTCCCAGGGCCCCATGGGCTGCTAGAGTCCCTAACAAGTCCCTGCTGGTTGCTCCATAAAACGAGCGTTTCACCCAGACTTTCAGTTCCTCCCGGCTCTTGACTTCAATCAAGTCAGCAAAATCTCAAGGGTGGTTGCAAAAACTTCAGGGTGTGTTCAGTGAACTTTTATTCATTAAAAAAATAAGCAGGTACCAATGAGAATAGGTCTGGAGGTTGTTCTGTGTGGCCAGATAACTGGTCCAGAGGAAGGACCCCCTGCCTCCCACCCCCACCTTCCCATCCCAGCTCCACTCAGTGATGGTGCTGCTGCCATCATAGTTGCAAAGCAATTCAGTCCTTAATCCTCACAACTCCTCTGAAACAGATAAACAAACAAACCCTTAACTGGGGCTCTTTATTGATTTGAGAGAGAGAGAGAGAGAGAGAGAGAAACATCAATGTGAGAGAGAAACCATCAATTGGTTGCCTCCTGTACATAATCTGACCAGGAATCAAACCCACAACCCTTTGGTACATGGGACTATGCTCCAACCAACTGAGCCACCCGGTCAGGGCTGACATAGATTTAAAAATGAATTCACATGTTTCTATTACACTTCATTCTGCAGCAGAGAGAGGTATGTATAAGGACACATACAAGAGAAAAGTACGGAACAGAAAGCCAAGGGAACTGGGGCGAACAGAAAGCGCAGGGGAGGAGGGCCTGCAAAATAATGAAGCTGAGGTCCATTGACCACTGGCCATTCTGCCCAGGGTTCTGCCTATATGTCACGGAGGCCCTGACATCGGGCTCTGAGTGCCCCAGCTGCTCAGTGCTGAGGACCAAAGTGCACAGTGACAAACTCATTCTGAAGAAGCTCAGTGTTCCTGAGTACCAGGACCTGGGAGAAGGACCTGGGACCTAGACACGCTCTTCCATGAAGGAGTCACTCGGTGATATTGAGGAAAACATCCTTGAGAGTACCCTTGCCCTAAAGATAGCAGCAAGATTCATGAGGCGGCCTCTCCTAGGGCCCCTGGTACTGGCCACAAGCGGGACATCCAAGCACATCTCTGCAGAAGAAAAACAACATGGCCCAGGAACTTGGCTCTCCACCCTTCAGGCACAATCCAAGGAGAAATATGAGACCATGGCCAGAGTAGGGTTGCTTCACCTGGGGTCCCTGAACAAGCTCCGGGAGGAAAGGTCACAAACTCCCCAAAACTGCATGGCCAGATTCATGGGCCTGGCCAGCCCAGGGATTGAAAAGAGTAGTTAGGGCATAATGGCCACCCACTTCCAAAACTCATTGGCCAAAGTGTCAGAAAAGGCTTAGGATCTATTCCAACACACAGCAAGATTAGCAATTGAGATGCCAAAGCTTCATGATGTGGAGTGTGACCCATTTTGCAGAAGAGTATACTGAGGATCTGAGACTGGGGTTTGTCTGAAGTCATAGTAAGTAAAAGGACACACGACATACCCACTCAGGTCTCTGAACTCAACCTTGTACACATGTCCAACTTTGGACATGAACTCCGAACGTCGGACAAAATGAACTCATTAAATTCCATCCTCTACACTTCGTCAAGCAGCGTGACACAGGACTAGGGGAAGGAAGCCTTCAGCCAGCCTTTAGTCCTGGACAGAGCCAAGAAGATCTCAAGCTTGGTAAGGGTATTAAAGTGTCCATTATCGATCATCACCATTCCACCTGCAGTGGAGAGAAAAGCTCCTCCAAATACAAGGAGACTGCGAGGTTTTTGAATTTTTTCTGTCAGGACCCTGCCTTAAAGGAAGATAGAGAAGACTTAAAGACAGAAAGGAAAGAGGAAAGGTGTCAGGTGTGGAGCCAGACATCGTATGAGCAAGGGCCATGGGCAGGACTGGCCCCTAATTTGCAGGCGCTGTGCAACGCTGAAAATGCAGGAACCCTGTGTTCACTGCACAGATTGCTCACCTATGAAGTCAGCTCAAGTAGTGGGTCGAGCTTGGTCTCTTTGGGGACTGGAGCAGCAGAGGCGCTCTGAATTGGGGTGCTGGCAAGTGTGAGGTGAGGGCCAGCGAGCCATTATTCTCTCACTGGGGGCCATGCAGCCCTGCCTCTAGGTCCCCCCTTCCCTCTGTGAAGAAGGGCTAGAGAAGCCTTGTCAATATCATGTGCCCAGGAGGTGGCCATGTGTGCACAGCAGCCACCGAGCCCCTGCAGGCTGCCCTCTACTTTCAGAGGTCCTGCTCCTACCCACAGAGGAAGGCAGCTGGACCTCATGGCTCCCCGTAGATGGCTCCAGGGCTGCCCTCTCTTGGGGAGTTGCTGTGCCCAAGGAGTCTTTTTGGAAAGCTGGTAATAGGACTCAGGATTGGTAGACAAAGTTCCAGCTAGGGCTCATGGAGCTGCAGTCTAGTAAATCAGCAGTCAGCCTGAAGATGGGCCCTCTTCTCCACAGGGCTATTCTTGGGGAGTCCCATTCCTGCCTGCTCCTAGCCCCTTGGGGTTTGAGGGGTGTGTCTTGGGGCCCCACTAGTCAGGGCCCCAAGGAGCTCTGTGTGTTTAAGAGTGACAAGACAGGCTCAGTGGGAGGCAGTCTCTTCCTTGTCAGGACAGCTCTATGCCTTGGGTCTCTGTGCATGTGTGTACACCCACACACATGCAGACAGGCATCTACATGGCCAGCTCAGAGGCTAATGTGTGGTGAGGTATTCCTCTGAACCTGTGATTTCAGATCAAATCCTAATGTTTATGAAATGTAACATCCCCGCCTACACACACACACACCCTGGAAAGAGAGTGGATTGTGGGAACCAACTGACCCATGCTGTGCAGGGTGGGGTCACTGAATGTGCCCTGGGGTGACTTTGTCCTCATCCTCAGGGACTCAGACCAAGATTTCCCAACAGAGCAGAGTGAGCTCCATATAGCTGGACCATCTAGCCTTCAGCTCTGCTTTAAGAAATAAAAACCCAGATCACCAGGTAAAACGGGATAGGAGGTCGCTCTTGCCATAGAAGGATGCATCTCTCATCCCTCCCAACAGTAATAATGGGAATGACAACTACAGTGTCTTAAGTGCTCACTGTGTGCATTGTATGGTCGCATGGGACCTCAAAGTTGCCATGTGAAATGGGTCCTCTCTTCATCCCCATTTACGGATGAGAAAACGAAGGCACCAAGCATGGAAGTAAGCATTCTAGTGGACTGGTAACGGGAATTGCTTAATCATTTATCCAACTGTCATTGAACACCTGCTCTGGGCCAGACTCTGTGTGGGGCATAAACAGACATGGTTGCTGCCTCCACAGAACTCAAGGTCAAGCATACTTTATAGGACAGATCAAGTATGCACATGGGCATGCATGAGGCCAGCAGTCCTGGGTGGGGCAGGCTCTGTCCCAGGCCACTGTGCCCTTGCTCTCTGGCTAGAGTTGAAAAGAGGTGTCCCTTCCTCGTTCTCCTCCAGATGGACAGAGTGCTAAAATCTGAACCTACTCACATAATTATTTGAGATAACTAATGCTTGCACAAGGGTAGGCACATGGCACATGCTTAAATTGTTGATGAGCCAATGTTGAATAATTAGGAGTAACGAAAAATAAGTTTGGAAAATGTGTGGTATCATACACTGTGCTTTGAAAATCATTCTCATCCTTGAATCTCCAAGTAGCCAAAGTTTTAGCCTTTACCAAAGCCATGAAGGACCAGAAAGAATTGCACAGAACTGAGCACTCTGGACAGCAACTTGATGTTGAGCAAGGAGCACAGGCTGTCTTGGGCCCTGCTATTTACAGCTGTGTGACTTTGAGCCACTCATTCACCCTTGTCAGCCTACTTTTTCATCTTCAAAGAGGAGACAGTAATCCTCCTTGTGGGGATGTTGTGAGCACTGGACAGGAAATGTAAGTAGAGTGTCTGACATGGTGTCTGACATGTTATAAGCCTCATTAAATGTCAGTTCCCTCTCTACTAACTTCACACCTTTGTCCTAAGCAAAATGATGACTTAGAACAACAGCATGAATGAATAAGCAGAGCAGGTTACACTTAAACCTGATTAAGCAAAAGAGATTCTTAGAAACAAGAACTTTGTATTCAATGACCAAAAAGCTTTTACAATGAGGCATAAAATCCCTTTATAAATAGCCTTCAATCTCAGAGATGAGTGTAAATGAAAAATTAACATTAATCCATTTATGAATGAAAAATGGAATTTGATTGCACCTTCTTATAGTTATTTTTCATTCCAGGGGGGGAAACACAGGAAGTAGTAGTTAGTTAATAATAGAATACACATCACCCCAATTTCTTCTTTATGACTTAGTTTTGATTTAAAGCTGGAAATTTCTTGACTATTGGGGTAAAAGAAGCTGGCTATTTCATTCTTTTTGTTTATAAGAGCTATATTGAGATATAACTTACATGCCATAAAATTCACTCTTTTAATGTGTACATTTCAGTGGCTTTTAGTATATCCACTGAGTTGTGCAACCATCAGCACTATCTAATTTTAGAATGCTTCACCACCCTTGAAAGAAACCCTGCACCTATTAGCTGTCAGTTCCCATTCCCTTCCCCCAGGACCTGGCAACCACTGATAATATTATCTGTCTCTATGGATTTTCCTATTGTGGACATTTAATGTAAATGGTATCATACAATATCTGATCTTTCATGACTGGCTTTTTTCACTTAGTATAATGTTTTCAAGATTCATCCTTGTTGTTGTAGCATGTGCCAGTGCTTCATCCCTTTTTATGGTTGAATCACATACCATTGTATGGAAATATCATATTTTATTTAGCCCTTCATAGATTGACAGACATTTGAGTTGTTTCTACTTTTTGGCTATTATGAATAATGCTGCTATGAACTTTTGTGTACAAGATTTTGCATGGACATATGCTTTTATTTTTTGTTTTTATTTTTATATATGTGGTGGGATTGCTGAGTTGTGTGATAAGTCTACATTTGACCTTTTGAGGAACTCCCAGACTTTATTCTAAAATGGCTGCACCATTTTACAATCCCAATAGCAATGAATGAGGGTTTCAATTTCTCCCTATTCCTACCAACATTTGTTATTGTACTGTATGTCTTTAATTGTAACCATCCCAATGGGTGTTAAGAAGTATCTCATTGTGGCTTTGATTTGCATTTCCCTAATGACTAATAACATTGAGCATCTTTTGTGGTGAAGCTGTAGATCAACTTGGAGAGTGTTTCCATTCTAGCAATATTAAATCTTCTGCTTTATGAATAGAACAAGAGTTCTTTTTCCATTTATTTAGGTCTTGACTTTTTTTCAAACATGCTTTCAGAGCACATTTTACATTAAAAAAAAAAATTCCTGAAGAACTTCCTTTAGTATTTTTTAAAGGAAGTACTGCAGGCAAAAACTTCTCTTCATTTTTCTCTGAAAATATTTCATTTTCAAAAGATCATGTTGCTAGAGATAAGATTCTTGGTTAACATCATTTTTCTTTCAGTACTGTGAATATGTTATCCTATTCCACTGCCTCTGGCCTCTGTTGTTTCTGATGATAAGTCAAATGTAAATGTTATTGGGGTTCCCTTGTATATTACAAGTCATATTTTTCTTGCTGCTTAAAAAGTTTCCCTTTGTCTTTCAGCAATTTTAGCATGATGTGTCTGTGTGTGGAGCTCTTTTTGTTTCTTCTACTTGGAGTTTGATGAGCTCTGATCTGTGTAGATTAATGTTTTTCATCAAATTTGGGAAGTTTTCAGCCATTATTTTTTTTACTAGATTTTTTCCTGCTTATTTCTTTTCTCCTTCTAGTATTCCCATGATGCATTTGTTGGTGTACTTATGGTGTTCCACATTTTTCT
This sequence comes from Furipterus horrens, assembly GCF_987537825.1. Lineage (NCBI taxonomy): Eukaryota > Metazoa > Chordata > Mammalia > Chiroptera > Furipteridae > Furipterus > Furipterus horrens. Next base: position 66,641,772 of record NW_028327180.1, on the reverse strand, counting down.
AAGGCCCTGTTCATTTTTTTCTTCATTCCTTTTCTCTCTCTCTTTTTTGGGATTGCATTATTTCTATGCCTTTATCTTAAATTTTGCTGATTCTTCCTTCTGCCTGTTCAAATATACTATTAAGGCTCTCTGGTAAATTTTAATTTCAGTCACTATATATTTCAATTCCAGAACTTCTATTTAATTTTTAATATAACTTTAATTTTATCTCTTAATTGAATAATACTCCATACCTCATGGGGTTATGAAGATCCAATGAGCTCAAACATATAAAGGGTCTGATCCACAGGAAGCATTTGATAAATGGTGGCATTGATCATTAGTGGGAGGTGGCACTACCATCCCCGAATGCCCAAGTCTACCTCACAACACAGTGTTGGATGGCATTCTCACTGCTGTCTCCTCTCCTTCCAGTGACTTCTTGTCTCCTGACTCAGTCCTGAGCTGTTTGTACCCTGGGGATCATGGAAAGAGAACTCCGAATCCAGCCAATCAGTACCAGTTTGATAAAGTTGGGCGAGTCAGCAGTGTTTCCTCCTCTTTCAGCCTCTCTGATTCTGAATTTCTCTGGTGGCTCAAGCCTGGTGCTGGAGACCTGGTAGGGCCAGCAGCCTCTCAGACGGTAGGGACCATGGGGTAAGAGAGAATGCTGTATCAAGAGAAGGCAACGCATGACCTTTCCTGCTTATGAGGCAAATGGAGGTCATGGATGGGTGGGAAAGGGTAGATCGAAACTTGGTATTCTATATATGATGAGACATTGTCACCATACCTTCTTTTACTTTTTTAAATCTTTGTTAAATATAACCTCTGGGCCTTATCATTCAGTTTTTATTGCCTGCTTTTTCCGCTGTGTTTGTGTCATATTTTCCTGTTTCTTTGCATGTCTTGTAATTTTTTGGTTGAAAACTGGACATATTAAGAAATATATTGTGGAAACTCTGTGAGCCCCACCCACACCCTATGGAGGCTTGATTTTATTTGCTTGTTGATTTGTGTAGTGACTTGGCCAAACTCTTAGTGACATCTGTTGCTCTAATGGAACTCTCATCCTCCTCTTCTTTATCACCACAACCCACATCATTTTCAATAGCACTCAGCCTTCAACTTCTGCACACTCTTTCAAATGAAGTTGTTTCCTATAGGGACAGCTTCAGAACTCTGTTCTAATGGGACTACAGCCCCTGACCCCCAGGTAAAATCTCTGAGCTCCTGATCCAGAGCTGGGGCGGAGAAAGTAGCCCTCAGAGTGACACATCTACTTTATAAGTTGGATGCCTCTGTCTTTTCAGCTTGCCTCTCTTGCCATGGAAGCTCCACCCTACAAATGAGTTGAGACAAGGGTCCCCATATTCTTGGTTTGTGGAACCTGGGGTAAAGCTGCCACCATCGAAGTAGGGGCTGATTAGAGGATAGGATCCTCTAATATCCCAGCTGTATTCATCAAGAATTAAGCCTCTGCAACTTAGATCTCAGGAGATTAAGGTGGGCTAAACCTTAAAATGTTCTCAGTATCTTTCTTTCTTCCCGTAAGGAGTAAATAAGAAGCAACCATAGGTAGAGAGGCCTCAGTGAAGAGTTCTGTGGTCATTGGAGGCTTAACTAAAGCAAAAGAGCCAGGCACCTTGAGTAGGGTGGTAGGGGTGGGTAGGTAGGAGAACCTGAGGGAAGGAGAAGGGGCACTCAGGTACTTGGCTCTCCTCTTGCATCCCAACATGGAATCGATCACAGCTCTACCAGACGCCACTCTGGGAATGTGAGCAAATGGAATGGGGTCTGTGCCACTGTGAGCCTTCCCTACAGTCCAGCAAACACAGAGCAGGAACCACTAGCCTTGGGCTGTCTGTGCCAATTGCTAGGGCATCTGAGTCAACCCGGCCTCTCCCCAGAGCCTCCATTCTCTGCACCAGCTCTGTTGCAAATGGGGATCCTTGCTTTTCTTTGGGGCTCCAGAAATATGTTTACTACTCCAATGGGGTTGCAGATAACAAGGCGAGCCTGCATTAGCCTTGAATATGAAACAAATTTGGTTTATCACCAGGGAGAAACTGCAGTCCTTTCAGGGACTGGAGGCATCTGCCACTCTTCTGACCAGCCCTGCCAAAGCCTTGTTTTTGACAACATGCCACTCTACCTCTTCGACTCTGTGTGAGGGTTCGGCTGCCCACCAGAAGGGACGGACAAAGTCTGTTTATCTAGAAACTTGGCAGGAGGTGTAGATGAAAACAGCCTCTGGACAAAAGTGCATTCTGAGATCCTGGTGGCCATTGTCAGAGAAACATAGCTGAGAAGCCACAAGCAAATTGTTTGGGGTGAGACAGCTAATAAACAAACAGGGAAACACGTTCAGGCCAGAGTTAGGGAGTGCCCCTGAGTCTCCTTTATTTGTTCTCCAGCAAGCTCTTTCTGAAGCATTGACTGGAAATAAATAGTCTTGCTGGTGTTGGCTGGAGGCAGAGGTTCCCACACCTCACCCCCTTTGGGATCTGCCAGAGGGCAGGTCCGAGTATGAGCTTGGTTAGCATTCAGGCTATCTTGATAACCAAACTGTGGGTCTCCACATTGGCTAACAATATCTCAAGGCAGCCTGCAGGCATGATGGAAAGAAAACTGCCTCAACCTGCTTACCGCTCAAAGTCTTCATCTTTGCCAGAGCCCAGTCATGCCCAGCCAGGCTCCAGAGGAGGGACATCCCTGTGTGCTGCCGAATGCACTCCCATGCAGTGACCAGTCATATGCCAGGCTCGGTCTGGCTCATCGTCTCCTCCTCTGCTGCTCCCAATGCCTCCCATAAATGTTCTGTTAGCAGAGATGACACCCCCATGTTCCTACCTACTAACTTGAGACCATGGGTGGAAGTCAGTGTGTCCTGCTCTGTACATGCCCTGACCCCAGGTCCCAGGAAAGACGCACAAGGCTAGTGCCTCCAAAGATCCAGGCCCTTTGCTGGAGACACTATCATTCTTAAAGGCATAACCACCAGCAGCTCCACCCATGGGTTTCTAGAGGAAGCACCCAGCTGCAGGAGAGGTTACAAGTTTGTCTGGTGAGGAAGCAGCCCTGCCTCAGGCCACTGGTGGCTTGCCACAGAAGGCTGGTTCTTACCAAAATCAGGTTCTCTCAGGGTCTCTGGAGCATGGGGCCTAGAACTGGTGCCTGGCTCAGATGTGAATGACTCATTTTTCCTGCCCATAGACTGAAAGGGGCTGAGGCTACCTGATGTTGTATGGTAAAAGTAGATGTGTTTGAGGCAGAGGCCTGCCCACATTAGGCCCTAGCCCAAAGCTAGGCACCTGTGGCCCTTCTCATCAATCTAGTCTTCCTGGAGTGCAGGGCACGTGCTGCCCTCCCTGCTCCTTCAGCCTCAGGACTGGAGGCCTCTGAGCTTCCCCAAACATAGGGCCTTTGCTTTCTGGGCCCAGAACACTGCAGGGCTGTATAGAAGGTCCTGCCTGTGGAGTCTGCTCTCACCACTGCAGCAGGTCCCAGTGAGAAGGACTCCATTGTCCGACAGTCTGAGGTGCTCGGGGTCCCTTCCTTCGCCAACAGAAGATTCAGTCTCCATCTGCTGGGCCAGATTCCACCCACTCCTGTTCCTTCTCATGCTCCTGTGGGGACTGGCATGCCTCACACTGGGGCCACGCCCAGTTCTCCTCTAGCCATGACTCCAGAGACAGATGAAGGATCCTACCCTGACTTTTACATTCTTTATCTTTAAAGTGAAACATAATTTGGTTCAAGCTGGCACAACTGAGGCAACAGAATGAATAAGGATAGTATTAGATTATAACTCATAGAATGGAATAAATATGCATGAATCTGTACTGCTGTAAAGTAATAATTGTGTAAGTAAATACATGGGAGTGAAGGGGAAGCTCTTCTTTGCAGAATTCTGATCAAAATTTGGAAGGAGTGTGGAAGATGCAAAAATCACTACTAGGCAGGTGCCACAGAAATAGTTGTTTTAGTTAAGGTCCTGTGATGGATGATATAATCAGTGGGTAAAAGTTTGACAAGGAAGAGGGTATTTGTATAGTCTCACAGTATCTCCCCTGAGATATTTATTAATTACAAGGGGGAAAAATAGTAGCTTTACAGTAGAGAAACCCAGCAGACACCAACTTAAACAACCGATCCAGGAATAAGCCACATTGATATCATGTACCCACTGCTATGATGTCCTGAGGACATGTCACTTCTATGATATTCTTACTAAAAAAACTCACAAACTCAATCTTATCAAGAGAAAAATCACACAAATCCAAATTGAGGGACACCCATTAGAATATCTGATAGATTCATAATAAGAGGAAAGACAGAGGAACTATCCCAGATTAGAGGAGACTAAAAAGACATTATAACCCGATACAATGTAAAATCCTGGATTGGATCCTAAAACAGAAAAAGGACATTAGTGGAAAAACTGCTGAAATTTGAACAAAGTCTAAAATTTAGTTAATAGTATTGTAACCAATGTTAAATTCCTGGCTTAAATAAACAAATTATGGTTATGTACATTGTGAACATTACAGGAACCTGGGTGAAGGGGTCTATGAGAATTCTCTGTTGATGTCTCCCATCTTCCTCCCAACCACCAGTGCCTATGTGCCCTTTACTTTACTTCCACTACTCAAAAAGGAAGCAAGGAAGGGAAAGGCTGATGAAAAAAAAAAAAAAAAATCCTGGAATGTGTGTGTGTGTGTGTGTGTGTGTGTGTGATGAAGTGCATCCCCACAGCAGCGCACAACAGTGTAACTATGGAAGTGGACACCAGCAGCTACCCACACCTAACACCTGACATAAACAAAACCAGCAAGGAAATGAAAAGAGATTGATCAACACAGTTGTCAGGGAGGGCTGTGGCGAGCGGGGCCAGCCCCAGCTTAGCTGCTGACAACACTTCCAGGAACTGAGGTGGGATGAGCCATAGGTGCCCCTGGGCCAGGCTGTGAGCAAGGGATGGGCAAGTACTAGGAGGCCCTCTTAGGGAATCAAAGCCAGAGAAGCAAGGCCACCTCAGGGCCCATGGTGGGCATGGCTCCAATGCAGTGGGAGCCTGGGGTGGCCCACAGGCAGAGCCCACTTTGCACAGTCCCTGTAGATTCTGTAGCCACCACTCCTGGTCCGCCACCAGTCTCTGCCAAGGCAACTCCCACAGCTTCCTCACGAATCTTCTTGCTTTTCATAGTAGCTACAGTGAGCTCTTTCTAAAAACACAAATCTGGCCATGTTACCCCTTGCTTGGAACCCTTTCTGTTCTCAGAATAAAGCCAACTCCTCTACATTCCTACAAGGCCCACTGCAAACTGGCTGCTGCAGGCATTTCTAGCTTCACCTGTTACCTTCTGAGATCCAGCCACCCTGATCTGATCTAAGGAATTCCATTCCCAAAATCTGACATGTTCATTGCCTGGATAAGCCCTGCTCATATTTCCAGGCTCAGCTCAAATTTTATCTCCCCTGCCCCTTCTTGCAGTATTTCCTCACCCTGGTATCCTCACAGAAAAGGTAATATATTTGCCCCAGGTCACCCAGCAAGCCATTCAGGATTTGAATTCAGGCTCCTGAACCCCGTTACTAACCAGGCTTGATGTTACCCTCTCTGTAACATGGCCAGTGTGCCTCATGGGCATCTGAGCTTTGAGATGCCTACAGCCCGGTGCCCAGCACAAAGCCAACCACATGTCTGATGACTGCCACACTGTGCTGAAGGAAGGGGATAGAGCAGAGGGGGGCCAGAAGCGGGGAATCCTACCTACTGCATTAGTGGCAGGAAACTAGTCTGTGAGGGCACCATCCTCAGAAGGAAGTATGCCCTGACCCAGCATCTCCAGGCCCTTACCAGATGCGAGGCAGGAAATGAAGGGGGTGAAGTACGTACGTATCTGGACTTCTGAAACTTGTAAACCTGCCACCACGTCACTTAGGTGTTAAGGAGCTAATGGCATGAACTGGAGGCCCTGTCCACCATTGGGCCCTATGCTCAGGGGTCTCTGTGTGTCTGCTTCTTCATATGTGCCTTGGGACCACGGGTACTCCCCTCTGGTTCCCTGCACCACACCAGCATCAACAGGACCTGTTTCTTTCCAGAGAAATTGGAGCCTCAGGACAGGACCCCAGGCCTCACCCTAGGCTTATGGCAGAGCAGTAGACCCTCTGAGGCATCCAGAAGTTTGCAGCCAGGAACAGGCAGGCCTGCCCATTTGTGTCTGCACTTGGGCTCAGCAGTGTCTCCTGCACCCCTGCTCCTGCCTGTGGCAGAACATGACTCAGCCTGCACATCTGGGAAGCCTGGGGTTGGGTCTCCCTAGGGCAGCGTCTAGGCTCTTGAGAAACAACTTCATCTGTTGTGAAACTCTAAAAGGAGAAGACAGTTGGTGGTGACACTCCCTTCTCCATCTACTCCACACTAGACAGAGAGATCAAGAATGAGCTTAATATGGGTCCTGCTCTCCTGGGCTACACACCTATGTTAGAAGCATAACCCAGTGGCATGCCATTCAGAGTGGGGAGTCTGGAGTGGGACTGACATAGATGGAGGGCTGCTCGCACACCCACCTCAGTCACGATGGTGGACAGGTAGACGTCCTGGCTGAACTCCCAGCCATCCAGGCAGCTCTCCTGCTCCAGCTGCTCCAGATCCACGTCCCGTCCCGGCTCCAGCCCGAGTGCCGAGAAGTTGGCGATCGCCGCGAGCCGGTAGCGCCGGCAGCTGTGAGGCACTTCGCGGCCGTCTTGCAGCCGCAGCGGGACACTGTGGTTGCGCCAGGCGCTGCTCAGGTTCGCGCTGTCTGGCACCCGGCAGCGGTGCTCCGGGGTCCCCGCCAGGAACACGACTGACATTCCGTTGAAGCCGTTGGGGATGATGCTGGCGCTGAGCAGAAAGAAGATGAGGCGCTGGAAGGGCCCCCACTCGCCCAGGAAGGCGGTCACCTCGTCGTAGTCCCGCATGCTTCCCGCCGCTGCTCGGCAGCTTGCAACGGGAGGTGATGATAAGAGCGTTCCCCGGAGTGTTAGGCGCGGTCGAGGGTGTTACCCGTGGGTGTCAGAGCTTTCTGGCGGAGGCAGGCTGCGGAAATTGGGACTCGCTGCCGGGTTCGATTCCCCGGCAACCTGCTGCGGGCTTTGGACCGTTCGTGGGATCTGGACGCAAAGCTGGCAGCCACCGCAGAAACTCGGAACCACACCCCCATCCCGGCTGGGGCTGGGGAGGGAAGGGCAGTCCTCCCGCTGGGGTGGGGCTCCCGGCCGACTCCGCCTAGGTCCCCGGCTCCCCGCCGCCTTAGACCCCGCTGTGGACCTTTCAGGAGCTTGGAGCACAGCGAGGCCACCTGCGTATCGAGGAGGAAGCTCGGCTCCAGAGCCCTTCGCGTCCCCGGCGACCCCGAAGAGCTGAGCAACCAGACCCGGGCCTCCGAGTTGGGCCGCACCGGAGAGAGCTGGCGAAAGGGAGGAGCCGAGGCTGGAGAGCAAAGTCTTCGAGAGGCAGGCTCTCGGCCCTCGCGGTCGGCGTCCGACCCTTGCCCAGGGCGGGGGTCTCTCCGAGGTCCCTTCCAATCCGGAGTCGGAGCTCAGCTGGGCTCGGGCGGGCAGGGGCGGACGGGAGTCAGTGGAATCAGTGAAACCTCTGCGGGCGCGGTGACAGCGCGCCCCCTCCTCTGGCACGCGCGCCGCGCAAGCGTCGGGCACAGCTGACAGGGCGCTCACTCCCCAGCAGTCCCAGGATGGCTGGATTCAGTCACCAGCCGGCAGCACCCAGAGAAGCGCCTCTGGAACCTCACCTTGAAAAAGGGGAAACAGGCCCAAAGGCCGGAAGAGATGGACAAGGTCACGCCGCGTCACAGATTGGCTGGGACGATAGGAGGTAGGGGGCAGGGTCATCCCAGGCTCCTGCCTGGGCCTCCAGAGAATTCAACAGGGAGTCTGGCCCACGGTGAGAGCACTTAATGGAGACGCTGCTGTCACCACGCCTAGATTCTAATTTTGATCCCTTCGCTGTCTCCATGTCCCCAGGGCTCTTTATGGGGCAGCTGGAAAGCCGCCCGTTGGCAGAATGGACCGCCCCCAGTCCAGGAACTGGGAGGGAGGGAGAGAAAAGATCCAGTCTGGCGCCCAGATCTAGCAGGGTAACCAAAGAGGGACCACAGTCTGCCCAGTGTCCAGGCCTAAGTCCCCTCTGTCGTGGTGCGAGCTAACCTGAGACTTCCACAGGGTCCTGAGACAGGTGAAACTGACAAGCTGAAGGGCCTGCCTTTTTGGAGATTGTGTACAAGTGTGTTTTCTTCTCCATGCCCTAGTCAAGAGGCCAAGGGACATTGCTGCCACCTTTTTTTGAAGCCTCCTCCTAGCCTGGCTTCCCACCACCTTGTCACCTCAGTGTCCTTGTCTGTAATAAGCCCATATGCCCTGATGTGCCAAAACAACTCTGATTTATGCCTTGTAATTCAGTGAAATTATTAATAGCACTTCCCTTTACTTATGAAAGTATCCTTCTTTCATATATATCAGGTCCTCGAATAACATTTCATTCAATGTCTTTTTGCTATAATGTTGAAGAGAAAAAGTCAATTCCCAGCCTGGGCCACTGTGTGTTGTCTTTATGTCTCCCCAAGTCTGTGTGTTTTTTCCAGGTCCTCTGGCTTCCTCCAACATCCCAAAATTGTGTGTATAAGGTGACTATACGTGTTGCAATCATCCCAGTCGGAGTGTGTGTGTGTGTGTGTGTGTGTGTGTGTGTGTGTGTGTGTGAGTGGCCCTGCAATGGAAGGGTGTCCTGTGTGAGGTGGGTTCTGGCCTTGCATCCTGAGCTTCTGGGATAGTCTCTGGCCACCCATGACCCTGACCTGTAAGAAGCAGGTTGGAAAATAATGATCTTACTTATTTTTGTTAATTTTTCTTAAGTGTATGTATAGCTCACATTTACTTCAGTGTTTACTATTAGAAGTGTTTGGGTCTTTATTTAGAAGTTTGGTGTTTTTTTTTTGTGGCCAGAAATATGTTGTGGAAACTTAACTCTTGTTTATATCAATTAGTCTATGGCAAAACAAAATTGGTTTCTTTATATGTTGTTTTGCTTATAGTCAAGGTTTCCAAGAATCTATCAATGAAGTTAAGTGAGTACTTAACTGTAATGTGGTCACTATCTTACTTAGCTTGGATTTCATCATTCTTCTCTTCCCCAGTAAAAAAGTAAAGCCTGAGACATGAACTTATGTGGAGGTAGTTTATTTTGAGTAGTAATCCTAGGAACAGGAGTGAGGAACTGGGGAAAATGAAGAAGGAAGAAGGTAAGGCCAACACAAGACCGTGTCATTGAGCTGGTCATTGGCCATGAACAAGATCAGTAACAGTGCTGTGCTGAGACACATTGGAGCTGGAGGTCAAAGGAAAAAATTAGCAATATTGACCCTGTCTTCCCTTAAAATGTTTATATTTTGTTCATATGGGTTTTTATACGGATTTTGATTTTTTTAAATATATTAAATATTATTAATCTTGATCGTTGAACTTTTCAGTGTCCCCTTAAATTTTGCACCTGAGCCAAATGCCTCACTCATTACACTTGCCTTAGCCTTGTCCCAATCCTCATTGCTATGGCTGACTGGGATTCTATCCCACTGGGACCTAATAAGAGCTATAGAGAATGCAGAGGTATTTGTTTCCTTGTTCTTGCTCCATTGCCTAACTTCCCTGCACTTCCAGATTGCACATGTGTGAGAACCAAACAGTAACATTCAAATAAACTATTTGCTATTACCCATGAGAGTATACAAATCCATATCTCAAATGATTTTGCCCTTCACACAAAATGCACCACTTAGAACTGGGCCCATTAGGAGAATTTCCCCCTACCCCTAAGTGGGGTTGTGTTGCAGTAACAATTCATTTTTGCTAGTATCAAACTAACACATCTGAGTCAGGCCTGAGTATTTTTTTTTCCTCCACCAGTTGGTTATAGAGAACCATCCCATAAGACCATAGTTTTGAGTTAAGGGAAGTGTTAGTATAGCTAAGATATGTGTCGCAAGAGTTTGAGCATCCTGTTCATTAACTTACATGAGCCTTATGGACCTGCTCAGTCCTGATCCTGCCTCTACCACTTCCGTTATAAGATGGATTACTAATGTGCCTGCTTAATGTTATGACTTGATAGAATCTGACAATACCCAACTCATACTGGACAACTCTAGTTTCATAGATGCTTGTTCCATTGCCATAGCTGCTTTTCAGAAAAGGCAAAAAGCTCTCTGCTACAGAAGGCATGACCTTGCTCTGGAAATGTAGAGATCTGTATTGAAACTCTTTTTTGGGTTTATCAGAGACTCTACCCAGCATCCTTATCACCACAAACACCTCTAGCACCATCCTTCTGCTGGGTCATGTGGACCAAATGGCAGGGAACCTGGCACTATACTTGGACTCACTGTAGAGCTCTCTTGCTCTGGGTTTCACTGGCACCCAATAAATGGGTCAGAGTAATATTCCCACCAAGCATTATGTCTTTTTATTAGTGGTGGAGGGTACAGGGTACAACAACTTGTCTTTACCTTACAGGGGATGACCTGGCATGCTCCAGAAACTTAACCAGTTTGCTTCAAAATAAGATGAGATGGAAGAAGTGAGAATACAGATCAAACAAGATTGACCATGATGGTGGTTCTAGGGGTTCATTTTATTAGTTTGTCTACTTTAATATACATTTAAGTCATTGCAGAACAAAAAGGTAAGAAAAAAGTTCACCAGTAGAGGAGGCCCTGAATCGCCATACCCCACCCCCATCCCCACCGCCCGTCTTCTGGAATGCATGTATTACACCTCACTAGGACATCTAGAGGATTTGGTCAAATTAACATTTATGCCATCGATACTGTGAACCATCATGATTTTCCATGGAATATCAAGATAATCAAAGTCACTAAATACTATGTTGTGAAAGAGAACAAGAGAGTTCATATGGCCCAGGGGCAAAAAAGCAAGTATGTACAGCTATTCATCTCACATCAAAGCAAACAGCTATTGAGAAGAAACTCTTTGATGTAAGTGCTAATCTCCCAGGAGGTGATTTTACTTCTGAGTTAATAAATTTATCAAAAATGTGAGGGGCTTAGAGGCTTCCATTTGGCCCTTCCTACCATAATGGCTCTTATTTAATGGGATAGGGGACAAATATTAGAGACTTGCCAGCTCTAAGCATATGTATTCCAGTATGCACTTAGGGATCAAGGAACTATATAGTGTGAATCTTTAGACCCATTAGACCTGCTTGCATGAAAACTCATTCACCACCTGGCTTTCATGAGCCTCCACTTTAACTGAGCGTCTCCCATCCTCTGGCATCAAGGCCAGTTCATACCCTGAATCCAACTGCCCTTGAAAGGTCTGGGTCTTTCCCTTTTTCTTCAGGACATACTCTGGTAAAAGGCCACTGCTATGGACTGAATTATATCCCCTCAACTTCATGTGTTGAAGCCCTAACCCTCAATGCAATGGTATTTACAGATGAGGTCGTGAGGATGGGGCCCTTATGGTGGAATTAGTGCCCTTATGAGAAGAGACACCAGAGAGCTTGCAAGAAGGTGACCATCTACAAGCCAAGAAGAAAATTATCTCCAGGAACTGAATCAGCTAGCAACTTGATCTTGGACTATCTGGCCTCCAAAATTGTGAGAAGTAAATTTCTATTGCCAAAGCCACCCAGTCTGAGGTATTCTATTATGGAAGCCTGAGCAGACTAAGACAGCCACTGATACCTTGTGGGGAAATAATGATCATATATACTTTAGACAGTATAAGAGGGTTATTCCTTATGGAGATTTGGCCTCCCTTTCAATCAAAAGGGTCAGAGACTGTGAAGTGGCCTGGATCTAGGAAATTTATGAAGAAATACTATTTTCCACTGGGGCAGCTGACATTAGGTTTCTGTTCCCTAGCTTTTAATTTTGGGAGTGAGGTTGCTATTCATGTAATACCCAGTCATCTGCCCATTTATTTAAACCCTAAGAATACCATGGTCTATTAGCCATCACTACTGACCCCATGGGTCTAGGCAGTCTGGTTGTTACTTTGGTCTTATAATTATATCTACCCCATCTCTGTTGATTCAGTGCCACTACCCAGCTGCTGCTATTCTAGAGTCCCACCATCCGTCCTGACACTAAGCATCCTTTACCTGTGCATTTTGTGTTGCATCAGAGAAAGGAGAGTCCTCTGGACCTGTCTTGGGAATATAAGCTGGTGATAGGTTCTCTGGTCCAGTATGATAAATACAATCTAACATTCTCACTCCCCTGTGCCTTCTGACTCTTTGATACTCTGTCAGGAAAGTTCTGGCATCACCACCTCATTTCTGTAGGCCATCACTGTATCCAAGTTGCTCAAAGAGTCATCTCAGAAGCATATGAAGATGGCTTTATGTATCTTTGCTTGAATATCAAACCTAGAATAGTGTGTGCTCCCAGGTTAATAAATCCCCACACGCTACCTCTCTTCCTACCAGAACATAAGTCCTGTCATTTTTTCAATGTGTATGCTATTTCCTTGTGGTTCAGGAACTGTATTGCAAGCAACTTAGGCTGTGCTGTGAACTAACCTTAGGTATGGGTCTGGAGGCAATGAGGGGAGGTAGGAGAGGATCTTAAGGAGCGTAAGAAGCGTCTTTGGAGACACTTGCCCCAGGAGAAGTCTTGGCAGGGATTCCAGGCAAGGAGAAGCTGCTCTCCTGTAGCAAGGGGGAGAGAATGCTGTTGCTAGCTTTGAATGGTCAGGGGAATTCTCACAATCTACCCAAATGTCCCTATTCTGTGTTTCAGGGTTCTATGCATTTCCAATCAGGGCCATGACTTTGTCACAGGAGACCCATGAAAGCTGTGCTCTCCCATCATTCCAATTAAATCAACTAAATCTTAGGCTTGATTTCTAGCACAATCTGCCTTGTGGCTTCAGGAGAAGAGGGAAGTGAAGAAGGCCTCCTGTCTTACACAGTGTGCCTGAAGTTTACAGTTGGCTGACTGGGATGTGTCATTTTCTTTTTTAAGGCTTCTAAAGCACTTAACAAAAGCTAGTCGACTCCAGGATCCTTACAATCACTATTGTCTTCATGATCCTTATAATCACCCTGTTCTAAGAGCCATAACTTGGGTTTCTCATCCTTGGCATTATTGAAGTTTTAGGCCACATCATTCTTTGCTGTAGGGGGTTGTCCTATGCATCTGAGCAGCATCTCTGGCCTTTATGTGCCAGACACCAGTAGCAGTCTCCTCTAGTTGTAATAAAAATGTCTCCAGACACTGCTAAGTATCCCCTGGGAGGTAAAAGCTCCCCTGATTTCAAAAGCACTGACATAAAGGCAATGTTTTAGTTTCTGCTTGAGTCACATTCCAAACTACCTTGGGTAAGAGTTTTGATAACTGCATGCCAGAGATTATTATTATCCTATTTACCAACAGCAGTGGGGGCCCCATCTCTATTAGGAAGGTAATGTTCCCATTCTAGAATCCCTTCCTTGTGTCCTGACCAGAATGGCTCATTTGGTTGAGAAGTTTTATCCAGCAGAGGGAAAGGTTGATGGTTCGAATCCCAGTCAGGGCACATTCCTGGGTTGCAGGCCCAGTCCCCTGTTGGGGCATGTATGAGAAGCAGCCGACGGATGTTTCTCTCACACATCCATGTTTCTCTCCCTCTCCTTCCCTTTCCCTCCCTCTCTCTTAGAATAAATACAATTTAAAGAAGAAGAATCCCTTCCTTATAAGTCTGCCTTATAGACTGCTTCTGCCTGGGAATAGATCTAAGGGAACAGGAGTCAAGGACTGCAGGGAAAAACAACTACAAGGCCATAGCCTACAGCTGTTTACAGCTGTGGAGATCTGGGGGAATGTGTCTTGGAAATGTAAGGTTCAGAAGTAGGTGGCATTTATCCCATATCCCACAGGTGTCTATCCCTCACTAGTTCAGGCATGCCCCATCGGGCATTAACTCCCCCACACTTGAGTCAGTTTTGAGCAGGTATCTCTAGGTATCCCATGCCTCAGTGTCTGAGGAGTCTGGCAGCAGAAAGTGAGAAGTAAATAGTGCAGCTGAGATTGGGACACTTTGAAGGAGCTGGCTGCCACAGCAGTGGCTGGAGTAAACAGTGTGCCCAGAGACTCTGAAGCCATGAGTCATATGCCTGTCATCCTACTCAGATAGGACTGGGGAGGACACAGGTGGCACTGCCCCTCACTGGTGCTGCCCAGGAGCATGAGGAAGGCAGGACCCTGGTAGCCTCATTCATACATCCAACTCCTGCCTGTGCTTGTAACTAAACTGCAGGTTCGGCTGCCTGCTGCTACAAAAACCAATACTTGGAAGGCAGATGCTGATGTAAAGGAAAGTGGTTTATTTTCATTCTGGCCACCTAAAAGATGGGGGACCCATGTCACAAAGCCCATCTCCTGGGAAGATGGGGGATTCATGTCTCAAAGCCCATCTTTCCCTCTCAGTGGAGGCAGAGGTTTTTGTAAGGAGGGAGAAGAGAACAGAACAAAGAGATCAGGGGAGGGGGTTGCAAAGTTCTCTACGTGTGGACGAGCACAGGCCATTCCGATAATGCAAGCGAAGGTCCCATATGCGTCATCCCAGTTTAGTCATCCTGGCTTCACGTCATCCTGGCCCCATGGATGAAGGTCAGCAAATCCCCCAGAGCTAAGATGCCTGACGGTCGAGGTCTGTATCTCTTGAAGCTAGTTCCCAAGATTCTTATAGAAACATGCTGTTCATCTACCAGCTACATATTAGTCAGAGTCAGTACTTACAGAAATAACATCAAAAGAATGGTGGGGTGGGTTACAATTTCCCACCTTTACAATTTGCCACTGTTGTGTGCTTGCTCTAGCCAAGAACCTAGAGTCAACACTGTGGATCAAGAGGGTCCACAGGCCATCTACTGACCCTGGAACAATCTGGTCCAGCCCTGACACTTGCCCATATGAGCCCGAAATTAGGGTTGGGGAAAAGCAGAGGGAAGAGGTTGGAAAGGTTGGCAGAGGCAAAACCATCTCTGACCTTAAAAAGTCTTTCTCAATTGTTAAATGGCTTTAGATTTCATTCTGAGGCAATGAGAGTCAGCAGGAAAACCTGATGGGATTTTTGTTTTTAGAAAGATCCCTCTGGTGGCCAAGCTGAGAATAATAAAGGAGAGAGGAGGGTGGAAACAGAGACAGCAGCAAGGAGACTAGCAGCTTCCAAGAGGGTGACGGAGGTAGCAGCCAAGAAAGAGATGAATTCAAGAACTGCAAAGGAGGTGACAAGGACAGGTCTTGATGACCAACTAGATGTGAGCTGAGGGATGGGGGGAAGGGAAGGAAGATGCCAAAAATGGGAAGCTGGGTGGATGAGTGGTTGGTGGTGTTTTTATCTGAGATGGAAGCATAGGAGTAAGAGTAGGTTGGAGAGAAGATGAGGAGGTGGGTTTGGGGTATCTTGAGTTTGGGGTGCCCTCACAGGGATGCCCAGTCAGTCAGAGGTCTGGATTGGAGATATATCTTCAGAAGTGGTCAGGACTGCAGAGTTCCTGAGGACTTGGGCAGAGTTCTCTGAGGCTGAGGTCACCAGAGAGCAGAGCCAGTCGGGGTTGCTGGTTGTAAGCAGGCTCCAAAAACTGATGGGAAAGCTGGACACCCTATGGGGATTAGTAGGATTCTGTTGTGGAGGTAGCTCTGGGTACTGGGTAGTAGACAAACCAAGGTGAAGTCCTAGAAGGGCAGTCTGCTTAAGATCGAGCCTGCAAGACAACGTCCACCCCTTGGTTGGGCTAGGGTGGCCTCTGAGCTCTGTTCTTCCAGATGAAATCCAGTGGGACTGGATGAGTCTACAAAGGGAGGGCAGAGGCACTTTGGAAAGCAGCCCAAACAACCCAAGCCACTCTAGAGAATGAGCACCTGAAGAGGAAAGGAGGAGCTGGGCCAGGGCCTTGAGGATGCTGGTGCTTTGGGCACAGTCAGGAGAGTGAACAGGAACACAGGCTGAGAACGCACAGCGTGATGTAGGCTGATGGTGCTGAGGAGTAAGAGACTACACCAGCCTGGGCAGGCACCAGCAATCAGCGACAGAGAGCTCTGGAGGCTGAGAGTGGGCCACACCAAACAGGTTCTTTCCTGTTTTACCTCTAGCTATCTCTTATCTCTTTCCTCCACCTCCATCTGCAACATCTTGGCAGTTCCAGGAACCACTGAGGACCTGGTGAGAAGCCAGAATAGCCATTTGGCAGAGATTCTGATCTGACCTCAGGAACAAGTCAAGTAGGCATGGGGTGGGTTCATGCATGTGAGCCCACAATCAGGTATTGTGGGCACCAGTCTCATCTACACTCAGACCCAAATCTTCAAGGGTCATCCTGTCTAAGCCCAGCTTCCACCATCCCATTCCCCATAGAGGACTGGGAGCCCAGCCCTGTGTGAGGCAGAGACAGGTTAGCAACCTTCAGGAGTGGCCTGCTCAGAGTCACCAGACCATTGGTAGGGCAGGCAGTGTTCTCCAGGGAAGATGAGTACTTGAGGTTGCTCTGGGTGCCCTGAGCAAGTTTTTCAACCTTTCAGAGCTCATCCATGAAATGGGGATAGTAAGTGTATGTCGTTTCAGGTTGACATGAGGATTAATGAAGAGTAATATCAGAGGACTTCTGGCCAAGATGGAGGCATAGACAGACACGCTTCATCTCCCTCCACAACTAAGAAGGAATACAACTACCTCAAAACAAGAAACAACCAGAAGTTCCAGAAAATCAAACTACATGAAATTCCAGTAAACAAAGATATAAAGAAGAAATACTCATCCAGGCAGGTAGGAGGGGCGGAGCCAGGATGGAGAAGACATAATGTGGCGGCAGCGGCAGCAGCAGCAGCAGCAGCAGCAGGCTGGCAGAAAGCCCAGTCACACGTTTTAAAAAGTTGGGAGGGATACCTGGGAGCATTCCCAGCTCCTGACCGGCCCTCGCAGCTCATGGTCCCAGCACCAGGGAAAATCAAGCCTCATTGCTTCTGACTGTGCAGACCAGTGGGGTTTGGGGCGGAGGCAGAAATTGCTGGTCTCTCAGCAGAGTCCATGTGTTTAAAGGGCCCCCACGGTCCTAGAACCTCCACAGACCCACCCATCTGGGAACAATGGCCAGGGCAGCAGCTAGAGAGGTGCCAGTCTGGTGCGGAAGGGGGAGAGATGCCTGGAAAAGGGGCAGGTGGCATTGTTCCCTCTCAGGCTCCTCCTCCACATATAGTGCCACAACATGGTGAAACAGGCTGCCCTGCACTGACAAATCCCTAAGGCTCCACCCCTTACAACATAACAGGAGTGACAGCTCTACCTGGGATGTGGAGAGAAACAAACACAGGAGCCTGTCAGAATGAGGAGACAGATATGTATGGCCTAAAAGGGGAAATGGGTCAAGGTTCCAGTGGGAGAACTAAGCGACTAAGCGACAAGGAGATAGCCAACCTCACAGATGAGGAGATAGACAACCTAACAGATGCAGAGTTCAAAATACTGGTGATAAAGATGTTCACAGACTTGACAGATATGCTTGAGTATGGCAGACACGTAAGAGAAGAAGGGAAGGCTATGCTAAGTAAAATGAAGGAAAATCCACACAAAACCAATGGTGAAGGGAAGGAAACCATAGTTCAAATCAATGATTTGGAACATAAGAAAGGGAAAAAAAAGTCAACCAGTGCAGAATAAGGAAGCAAGAATTGAAAAAAATAAGGAAAACTTTCCAAATTTTGCAAAGGAGATGGACATACAGGTCTGGGAAGCACAGAGGGTCCCGGGTGAGCTGGACCCAGAGGGGACCCCACCAGGATGCATCATGATTGAGATGCCAAAGGTGAAAGATAAAGACAGAGTCCTGGGGGCAGCAAGAGTGAGGCAGAGAGTTGCCTACAGGGGGATGCCTATAGGACTATCAGCTGATTTCTCAGAGGACACTTTGCAGGCAGGAAGGGACTGGCAAGAAGTATTCAATGTGATGAAAAGCAACCTGCAACCAGTATTACTCTATCCAGCAAAGCTATCATTTGGAATGGAAGGGCAGATGAAGTGCTTCCCAGACAAGGTAAAGCTAAAGGAGTTCATCATCATCAAGCCATTATTATATGAAATGTCAAAGGGACTTACTTAAGAAAAAGAAGATCAAAACTATGAACACTAAAATGACAACAAACTCACAACTATCAACAACTGAATCTAAAAAATAAAAACAAAATCCAAATAAGCAAACCAGAACAGGAAGAGAATCATAGGTATGGAGACCATTTGGAGGGTTGTCAGCTGGGAGGGGGAAGGGGGAGAAGTGGGGAAATGGTGCAGGGACTAAGAAGTATAATCGGCTGGTACAAAATAGACAGGGGAAAGTTAAGAATAATATAGGAAAGGGTGAAGCCAAAGAACTTATATGCATGACCCATGGACATGAACTAAGTGGGGGTGGGATTGCTGGAGGAAGGGGGGGGTACTGGGCAGATGGGAGAAAAGGGAAAAAAACCGGAACTACTGTAACAACATCATCAATAAAATATACTTAAAAAAAGAAAGAAAAAAAAAGAGTAATATCAGTTCCCCAAGGACTGGGAAATGAATGCCTGGGACACATTAGTTCCTGTTACAGTTGCTATCTACCTGTGTCTCTTCCTCAGAGTTTATGGCTGTGCTCTGGCTTCTGCTGAAAATATGCCTTAGGCCCTGGAGAACTACCGAGTGTCCTTCCACTGCTACTTTTGTCAGCGAACAAGCCGCTGGGTAGTGCTTTGGCCTCAGAGCTGGGCTAACCGGGCCTGACTGGGGAGACAGGCCTGCCCACAGGGTTGGGTTTCTGAGCCCTCCTGGCTGAGGTCAACCCCAGGAGCAGGTAAAGCCTCTGGCAACCTCTCCTGGGATTTCTGGGCTTTGTCTTCAGCCCCACACATGGTTCATGTCAGACAGGAGCAAAGATGAAACTTGGTTTCCATAGGGACCCAAATAGTTTCCCACTTGCGGTAGTGGGGGCATGGGAGGACAGTCCTTGCTTGTTAAAGAGACCACTTTACTACCCGCAATCCTTTTTAAGCCTCCACCTCCCTCTAGGGCTGCTGAGGAATATTGTGTGGGAAAATGGTAAATCATGAACTTACCCAGAGTTGTGAAGTCTGGGACCCAAGGGTAAGAAGCTGTAACCTTGGGTAAGAATGAAGCTTGGGTGGAATGGAGCTGGAGTGTAGGTGAGCTGGGCAGGGAGCTCCAGAGGTAGAGGAGCCAGCAGGGTGCTCCCCAAGTGGTTGAGGGATTCTCTGGGCCCATAGCTTAGTCATCTGGGCATCACAGGACAGCTCACAACCCCCCTCCCTCCCTCAGCTGTTCATGGGCACAGGGCCTGGCTACTGTGCCCCGTGGAGGGGCCGGGTCTTGAGCCAGGGAGGGAGGAGGGCTGGCATAACACAGCCTCTAGCTTTCTCCTGCCCTCACCTCTTCCCTTGGTCCTCAAGGAGGAAGGTGGAGCAATAAGTGTCACACAGAGAACTTAAGGGAAGGACTCAATTTTTGTTTCAAGCGCCTTGGAGGGTCAAGGGAGGCCTCAAGAGTCCGGAAGATGACTTGATCAAGCTGAACCTGCAGGTCAGTGTGACTGGAATTGTGGGGGCATGAAACAGGGCTGTCAGGAGGTGGGCCGGGCTGTATATCCTGGGGCCTGTGGGCGGTGACTGGGAGTTTAGACTTTGTCCTGAAAGCATTGCGGGGCCAGGAGTTTTAATAGACAGGAGTGACATAATCAGAGCTGCCTTTTTAAAAGCTCCCTTTGCTGTTGGGTGAAGAGGGGACTGAGCGGCCAGACAGGAGACAGGAAGGCCAGGCAGGAGGCTGTTACAGCACCTGGGCAGGAGAATGTGGGGGCCTGGACTGGGGCTGGAGCTCTGGAAGCTGAGGGGAGTGGGCTTGTTAGGAATTAGTGAGGATGAATGCAGTCACGCCTGCTAACTGGTCTCCCTGCTTCCTCCACCTTTGCCCTTACACTCTTCTCTGTTCAGGAGCCCAGGTGATCCTGGTTAAAACGTAAAAGTCCAGGCCATGCCTCTTCTCTGGCTTCTCATCTAGGAGTAAAATCCAAAGTCCTTCCTGGTTTACAAGGTCAGCATGGTCCTGGCCACCTCGCTTATCCACTCCGGCTATTTCTTCACTGTTCTTAGGATGTACAAGCCCATGCCTCCTCTCCCTGCCCTGCCCAGGGCCATTGTATTTCTTATTCCCTCTGCCTGGACGGCAGTTTCCTCAGACACCCACACAGAGACCCCCTCACCACCTCAGTTCTCTGTATTCATGTGGTCTTTCTAAATTCCTCCTATGAAGGGATCACCTATTCTCTACTGTGATGGCCCATTTATTCCCTTCACGGCACTGCCTATCATCCATACTCATGTTTGTTCAAAATGTTTTCCTAGGTAGTACAATGCCTGGAATACAGTAAATCTTAGTCAATAATTAGTTGAATGAGTGAGGTAAGGTTGCAGGCGGGAGGCAGCTGCCATCAAGGAAGAAGGTGGATTCGGGGGGAGGGGGCAAGGAAGCCCAGGCTGTGTGTGTGTGCGTGTGTGCATGTGTGTGCACGCGCTGGCCCCAGGGCTCCTGCACCTCTCAGTGCCTGGCCTAGGGTCTGGGCAGGACAGAAGTAGGTCTGGGCCAGGCTCTTACCAAGTTGGTAACAGGCTATGGAGAGGATGGAGGCCATGTGGATGGGAACTGGTACCTCTGCCTGCGGATGGGCAGACCAAGGCTTTGCTCTAGGGAAGAGGACAGTGCAGATGGGCCTTGAAGAGTGAGTAGGAGTTTGCTGGATGGAGAAGGCAGAATAAAAGCATTTTGAGCTGGAGAGAAGATCCGAGGCACATGAAAAGACAGATGGCTCAAAGAATGGTGAACTGCCTGGTGCGGCAGGGAAGTGAGACCAAGAGGTTGGCAACCTGAGGTCAGAGACGTTTCAAATGCTAGGCCTATAACTTGATCAATCCTGAGGGTCATGGAGGGGTCCATGAAGCAAGGGAGAGAGGCAATCCTCCAGCTGCCCTTTGAAATGGGCCACAGAAATGCCTAGGGGGCAGAACCCCTGACAGAATGCTGGGTAGGACGGGGATGGTCGAGGTGAGGGTTTAGAGGATGATGTCCAAGTCTCTGGTGAAGGTTCCAGAGGTGGGGATCTAAGAGAGGGGCAGGTTTGAGGACAATAATGAGAGTTCGGCCTGGGCCAAGTGGGCTGAGGCCCTCGGAGTTGGGGGACGTGACCTGTCTTTTCTCCTGCCCTGACTCACTAGGACCCTGGGTCAGAGATATTGCCCCATATGGCCCTGTCACTAGATTTTCATGTCCATCACATTTGCGCTCGGTCAGGGGCCCCAGGCAGAAGTGTTTGGGGCACTGGGCAGAGAGAGACTGGGTAGTGAGTAAACGAGGGAGAGGACAAATCAGCTGACAGCTCTGGGAGCCACTCCCGTTGGCTCCTGTGCCCCGACCCTTCACCGGGATGCCTGCGTAGGCAATGGCTGCTCTGGTTGCTGCAGCCCTGTGAGGGTGGAGCCGTTGGTCTTGCGGGTGCGGATGATACCACGGGAGCTCAAAGACCCCACAACTTGGGTGGCAGTTCCCGGCGGGAGGGTGATTGTGCGCCCAGGGATTAAGGGGAGCACCGGCGACTGGTGCATCTACAGCGGCGGGTGAGAATGGGGTGGAGTGGGGAGGCTGGGTAGGAGTGGGGAGCCAAGCATGCGGGTTTGGGTCTGAGAGCCGGTGGGAAGCCTGTGCCCGCGTCTCCGGTATGTATTTGAACCCGGTTCCTGAGCCTAATGGCTTCCGCAGCTTCCCGTCCTCCCCTCCATTCCTGCCTATGACAGGATGGGGCCCGGACCCTGTGAGCAGGCCAGACGGCGAGGAAAGGGCAGACTCTCCCACCGTCTTACCCTCTTCGGCAACAGGGCTGGGTAGCGGATGGGGCGGAGGGACCGGAGTGCGCATGCGTGCGCAGCGCCGGGGCGGGGCGGGGCCTCGCTGCACACTGTGTGATCCTGCGAGGACCGAAGGGTCCGGGGTTGGGGCGGGCCATAGTCACCCGCAGAGCCAGGCCCGGGACTCCAGGCCTCTCTTCTCATCTCACGTCTCGGGGGCCCCTGCCCAATGCCCTGGCCTGTGTACCCTCAGGGAGGGAGGGAGGGAGCGGCGGGAGGGGCCTTTGGAAGGAATCCTAACAAATGAAAGCAGGAACACAAGATCTACAGGAAGAAAACTGATGGAAGCATTTATGAGAATGCGCACTCGGCACCTGAATAAATGGGGCAGTAACCACAGATCACAGTATTCCTTGGGAGGAAAGGACTCGACGGCAGCTCTCAGCTAGCAGCTTGCCCTAGATTCAGGGTTCAGAGGTTTGTTTGCTTGTTTTTCCAGAGCCTGACAACTGAATATAAATCTCTGACAACTGAAAATGTACAAGTACAGCCTTGACATGTTTGTAAACGAAGAACAAGTTTTTCGTTAAACAGTAGTAATTACATCAATGTGATATTGTCACAGGAATAGGAAAATAGATCAGTGGGAGTAACAGATTCTTACAAAAATATGAAAAGTTCCTACCAATTATCTCTGACGTTTAAATAAACCTCAGAAAAAAAGAGCAAAGGGTTTAGAGCATTGCACACAAGAACTCTTAGAGTTCAGCTCAGCGCCCAACAGCAAACACAACATATATTTGAGTGAGTGTTCATCACCGGTAATCAGAGAAAAGCAACTTAAAGCAACTATAATACATATCGCGTTTTACTTAGATAGGCAAAAATGAAAAAAAAAAAAATCCTGTATTGGCAAGAGCTCGAGGAAGTGAGTACTTTTGTGTGCTGATGGTGAGAGTGTGAACTGGTAACAGTCTTTTGTGGTTTATGATAGTACAAAGTTGACAATAGCACAAACGTGTATTATTCGGGCCCATTAAATAAACAGGGACCAAATAAACGAGGCTGCTTCCAGTCCGGAGCAAGCTAAGGAGGGGAGTTGAGCACGACCTCGAGTCCAGGAGCGTCCTGGGTTGTGAGCAGCCACAGTTCACCAGGTCTAGCAACATTAACATTTTTAAAAAGTGCGAGCCTGTACTGGCGTGCCTGCGACGGAGCCATGAAAGGCTCGAGATTGCCGCACACGCTGAAACAACCAGCGTCTTACTTAAGTGGAGTTTACTCTGGGCTTTGGGGACAGTATCTTGAAGGGTGCTGCGGCCCTAGGTGAATGTTCAGTCTAAAAACATCCTCTTCTCTCCACCCAACTTCCCTACCCCCCACTAAGCGCGCTCGCTGGTGGTAAGAGAGGGGAAGGGGGGGAAAAAAAAGAGGGGAGAAAGAGAGTGATACCAGCAGAGAGAATGCAGAGAATACAGGGCGACAGATACGGCCCACAGAGCCCTGACATCTCCCCAGGTACCCCGCTGTGCATTCCCTCCTGTGGCTGATAGGGGCTGCCCGCGCTTGGTCCGGTGGCCAGACAGGACCTTTCCTGTCTGCACTCACCCTTACCACACCTTTGCACACAGTTCCTCACTCTGTACAGCTCTTTCCTCCTCATTTCTTAGTTCTCAGCTGACACCTTCCGACTCAACCGAGATCATACCCCTTGGCGTGACGTCGCCTTACAGCACCCCAGACCTAGCCTCTTTGAATAGAACTGCCCCTTGTGATTCCCATCTGCCCTCCATCCAGGCTGTGGCCTCTTGGACAGCACAGTCCCTGTCTTGCTTGTCGTAGCACCCAGTGCTCAGGACATGCTTGGACTCCGAACAGAGGTAACCCTTGGAAGCCATGACCTGCGCTAAAGGGAGGCAGACCAAGACTGTGACAGGGTCGAGGCCCAGTAGAGGGAGTTTATTAGAGAGGCGGGGGGGAGGGGGGGGACACATATTTACAGGAGCTACGCGGGCCTTAAAAGAAGCAGAGGAATGGGGGATGGGGGCGGGTTTCCGGGGGCAGCTCAGACGAGTTCCACTTTGGCATTGGGGTACACCGCCACGACGTCATAGCCCTCTGGCGGCTTGACGCGCGCCTTGGCATGGCCCTCGCAGTACAGCCGCTCGTCCAGAAAGAAGTAACCGCGCTGCTTGAGGTTCAGGCCGCAGTCGCTGCACATGAAGCACTCGGGGTGGTACAGCTTGTCCCGCGCCTTGACGATGGTGCCCCTGATGCCAGTAGAGGACAGCGTCGGGCGACAGAGTCGCCAGCGCGCCCGGTCCAGGTCGTTGGGCGTGTCAGGGGAGAAGTGGGGGGAGGGGGGTGGGGAAGGCAGGGCGGGTACTCACACGATGCCGTGGCCACAGCGTGTGCACTCCGGCAGGCCCTGCAGGCCACTCAGCGGGGTTCCCAGCTTGCCAGCCGTGGGCTTAAGGTTCCGGGGGCCACCAGACCCGGGCCGCTCCCCTGAAAGACGGAGCGCAGGTGGCATGAGCCAGGTGCGGACGGGCGAAGGTAAAAAAAAGGTAAAGATTTTACCTCTGCGAGGTGTGGGGCTGAGCCCGGCTTCCGGGAACACGGGCACACAGACTGAAGAGAGGGCTTAGAGGGCGTGGGGCAAGGGGCCCCAAAAGGGGTGGCGCAGCCAGGGCTGTGGGGCCACGCCGAGAAGAGGGCGGGGCGGATGGCTGGGAGGCAGGGCGTGGGATTGCGAAGGTGCCGCTGGGGGGCGGAAGGGGGCCGGTCCCAGGACCCTCAGGAGTGGGAAGGGGGCGGGCGTCTTACCGCCCTCGCCGGCCTCTAGCATGCCCTGCAGGTAGCGGAAGGAGCCTGACTGCTTGGGCTCGGCGGTGACGGGGGGCTCAGCGGGCTCCCGCAGCATCCGGTACACCTCGGAGCCCTGGTCGACTCCGCAATCTCGGCTCCGCGGGAGGCCTCTGGCTGGGTCAGTGCTGGGCGAAAGAGATGCGCGAATGACACGGTTGCAGTGCCAGCCACACTCTGCCCTCTCTGGGGTCTGGTGAAAGTTTCATGGGTCAGAATGCAAGCAGCTGAGACCCAAGGATCAAGTATCAGAGTCAGGATGGGACCTGATGAAGTTTGAGGGATCAAGGCTTAAGATGGGATCTGGGTGTGGATGCAAAAGCCACATTTCCGGTACTACCTGTGGGGTGGAGACACATGCAGGGTGTTCATCTGGGCCAGTAAGGTGGCCTCACTGCTGCTGCCATTGTGAGGGACTGGGAGACGATGTGACTGTCCATAAGGAGATCCCAGGCCTGGTCTGCCATCTTCTGGGCCAACCCCTGTGGCTGAGGGCCACCTGCTGGGCGTTGGACTGCCATCCTGTGAGAGAGAAAGAGAGGCCTGGGGCACTGGGGGACACTCTGGGGTAGGGCCTCTGGCCATTCCTAGTACACCTACCCCCTACTCTGCTATGCCAGGCCTTCCTGGATGCTGGCGGGCTACCCCTGCTCTGGCATCTCTGGGAGATGGTGCCCAGCCAGGGAGGGGGTCTGGGGAAGGGCTGAGCGTTGTTCCTGGTTCAGCCTCTCCCCGCTGCCCCCCCTCGCCCCCCGAAATGAGAAATGCCCTTGGAAAGTCAGACACAAAAAACCTGAATGCCTGAGATTCAGCCTTGACTCATGAGTCCTACATGGTTCTGACCACTGGTGCCCTTGAGAGATGGTGTTGGGGCAGGGCCATCCCAAGTAGCTTTTTGAGGCCAATGTGGCTGGAGCAGAATGTTTGGCTTCCTTGTAGAGCTGTTCCCCATGCCAAACCTTCCTACCTGCCAGAACCGGCCTGGGTACTGGATCGGCCCATGGCTAGAAACAGAAACAAAAAAGTAACTCCTGTCATGAAGCCAGGAGGGGTCATCAACCATTGTGTCCAGGGGCCGTTGGTGGGGGGAGGGAGGTTGAGGTTCAGGTGTGCCATTGTGAGGCCAGCCCCCTCTAGGCTTGTGCCTCTGCCCCCATTTCCTGCTGATCAGGCCAAAATGGTGGCTTTCTGCAGGCATAGCAGTTGAGGGGCAGAGGCAGGCTGCCAGGGTTCAAGGCTCCCCAGCCCACTACTCCACGGCCAGTCGGATGCCATGGCTGAAACATTTTGGGGAGGAGTGCCCTGAACATGCCTCCTCAGCCCATAAGAAGAGGAGTATCTCTGTGTGGGTCTGAATGGGGTCTGGGGATCTCTGTCCCTGCAGAGGCTGGGGCTGTGGTACTCCAGCTGCAGGGACATGCACAGAGCAATGTGAACACAGGCACACACACTCTCACAAGTGCGTTTACAGACAAACACATGCATGAGGACAACACACACCAGCCAATCCACCTACATAACCTAGTCACACAAACTCGGAGCCAGTGCTGGTCACCCTGAGGTTGACCATGGTGACCTCCAGGGCTGGAAGAAGGTTGGTGGACAGAGCAGCCTGACTGAAGGGTGGGGCCCAATCCTTCAGGCCATGAAGGTAGTTTCAGCCGCCGCCTGGAAGGTGACATATAAATTTTCCCTTTGCTCTACAGTGTGGACAGGGACACTAGGTACGGAGGAAAGGATGCCTAACCTAGGGGGAATGAGTCTGACTTGAACTCAAGCTGCCTCCAGCACTGGGGCACAGTCACAGCTGCAGGGCTCTACCTGACTGTCCCTGCTCTCTGCAGGCTCTTGGGTTATGAATGGGTGAGCCAGCAGCTGAATGGGGCTGATACCACCACACCCCCCACCCAACAAAGGAGAGGGTCTCTCACTGCCCAGGAGGCAATAGCAGCAAGAAAACCCCTGTCCCTGTCCCCACTGGGCCCAACAAGAGCCCCTAGAAATCTGAGCACTCAAGTATGTGTGTCTGCGGGGCAAGCAGGCAGGCAAGGCTGGCCTGACCTCTAATGGGGACCAGATGGGCCATGGGCCATGGGGGCAGGGCTGGGTCCAGTACAGAGGAGGCTGCAACAGGAAGGGGAAGTCAGAGGGACCTGGAGGAAGGAGGCCCTCACTCACCCCCACCCAGCAGTGGGTGAGTCTATTGCATGACCACCCATGCAGCAGCCTCACTAGGTCTGAATTCAGTGGTTAGGGCACACATGGTAACCTGGGTCTTGATTTGAGTTCCAGCTCAATCACTCATTAACTGAGCAAGTCACTTCACCTTTGAACCTCTGTTTCTTCATCTGTGAAATGGAGCATGTGATGATCTCTTTATCCTAAGTTCCTTGTGAGGATAAAATGAAACAGTTGCATACAAAGCACTTAGCATAGTGCTTGCTACACAGCAAACGCTCGTTGGATAAACAGCTGTTGTGGGCATTCCTGAGCCCCATTCCTGGGTTTCCCCTCTCTGTGTGGTGGTGCACCTGGTACCACGTGCTCGCACTGGATACCTGCCAGCTGCTGATTTGGTTGTTGAAACCTCAGTTGGGTTAGTGAGCAAAATGGGGGTAACTGCCTCCTTGCTCATCAGCTTCCACGTGACTGTGGTCAGAATGTGGGATACTCAGCTTGGATAGAGGTGTGTGTTGAGTCAATGGCACCTTCCAGAACCCAAGCTGCAGCTCTCTGCTAGTCTGGAGAGAACAGGCTGAGTGCACAAGGGCTGCCTGCTCTACCTGGCTTGCCTTAACCCCTCATCTGGTTCTCAGCTTAAATGCCACCCTCTTGAGGAAAACATTCCTTATCATCATCCTTTCTCCACTCTGGGCTGTGCCAAGTGCCTCCTGTGTTCCCACGTGGGGCCTAATGGGAACATCTCCTATAACCCTATGTGGAAGGTGGGCCTGAAGCTCCTGTTAGCCCTGTCGCATCCCACATGGGGTTGGTGCCAGAGTATCTTAGGGCCAACTGTGGTTTTCTCTCCTCTGATGGCTCAGGCTGGGCTCACCCTCCTCCCCGCCTGCCGGCAGAGGGTGGGGACAGTGAGGGACAATGGGCCTTGTGTCTGTGTTACTGGGGATACAGCTTTGCAGGGGCTGGGTGGGGGTGTTTCTTTTGCCACCCATGGAGTTCATGACCTTTTAAGTACAAAAGGAGGGCAGCAGCTCTGATGCTTGTGGAAAATCCCTTTGCCTCCAGCCTCTGCAGCCTGGTCCTAGAGGAGGTCAGTGAGGGAAGTGTGAGGGCAGGGGGAGGTGCTCCACAGTGCTCAGCCCCAGGCCCACTGGCCCTGAGCCTCTTCTGGAGACTGAACAGAGCAAGCTGAGGCCCCTTTGTCCTATCCCTCCTGGCGTGAGCCTCACACAGGGAGCCTGTGCTATGCTGCTCCCCTCTGCCTGGCCCATGTCAGGTGTGGCTGATTTGTCATGAGTCCCTCTCATCCCCTTCTCCCCTTGCTCCTACGGGCCCTGGGTTCATGTGACTACCAGAGCAAGCTTCTGAGACACAGGTGTGGCCATGAATCTCTGCAAGTACAGCTGAGGTCCTAGACAGAGCAAACCAAGAGCCTCTTTGTGACCCTGTTCCATCACCTGACTCCTCACCTCTCCCCTCCCACCCCCTGAGACTTTTCTTTCCTCTGCTCTGTGGTGTACAGACTCACCTTTGGGCCCTTGCATATGCTTACTGGCACACGTCCCCTTTCCATGCTTTTCCCTACCTTATTCTTCCTCCTTCAAGTTTTGGTTCAGATACCCCCTCCTCCAGGAAGCCCTTTCTGATGATCCATTGATAGAGTCATATGGACTTCTTAGACCCCTGGCTTCTGCCATCCCAGAATGGGTAAGTGTCTCCAGAGCAGGGAGAGCAGGTACTCCCTAGCATGTGATAAGCATGTGACCTTACCAGCAAAGGAAATATAGGGAACAAATGTCAGAGCAAGATGAGAATTGGGATAGATGGTGAGGGAGAGGCCACAGAAGATCCTCTCCTCTGATACTGCGAAGCCTCCATGGCAAGAGTGGATGCAGCAGACCCTGGAGGCTATGGCCCCACATGGTGGGGTTCACAGTTATGGCTCCATCACACACCAGTCCAAACTCCACCTTGGCCAAGCTAAGGGGCACAGGGATGCTGAGCTGGCTATGGATACCTCATTCTTGCCAACTGGCTGCCCCTCAAGCCCATGGCAAAGAGGCCATAGGGCAGCCGGAACCCCCTCACTGTCCTTGAGGACAGCACCTTGTTATACACAAAGAGATGACTGAGCAGGTAGGCCTTCAGCCAGAGGTCTGCTAGGTATAGTCACAGGATGGCCAAGAGAAAATTTCAGCGTTGGATAGGGCAAGGACGCGCCTGACATTCTAAAGCCAGCCCTGTGGCCTGAGGTTGGCTCCCAACAGATGGATACCCAAGGCTAGGATGAAACAGAAGAGTGCCCCATGGCCTGAGGTCATTCCACAGCCTGGTGATTTCCTCCTGGTCTGGCATCACTGGGCACCAGAGTGAACCCTAGCTGTGTGGGTGGGAGCCCTGAGCCAAGACCTGGCCCAGTTCCTCCCCACCAGAAACACCTTAATGCCAGAATCTAGGACAGAGCCCCAAACAGGTGTCCATCACATGGGGATCATGAGATGGGACATGGGCATGGCCCAGAGAGGCCTTCTGCTTCAGTCTAGCCTGGGCATCTGAGAGCCTTGGTAAGGACATCCAATGCAGTTGAACCTGTGGTCCAGGCCTGGCCCCTCCTCCCTGGGCTCGCTCTGAGCCTTTACGTACCTGGGCCTCGGGATTGATGTGGATCCTGTGTGCCTGAGCCTTGCTATCCTCTGGGGTACTGGGCCAGCTCCTGCCTTCAGTCCTGTGGCAGGAATTAGAATGGTCAGATATATCTGCTTACTATGCCTGGGAACTAAGACCAAGAGGGGCTGGGTTCTGGGCCCAAAGCCACCCAGGACCAGGCCTGGTACCCTGTACAGAGAAGGACATCACCCCAGTGGTGGCCGTTGTGGCAAGGAGACATGACTAGATCTGCCATCCACCTGGGATGGGGCTGTGTGTCCCTTCCCTACTGGCTGCTTTATCCCTCTCTGGTCTGCTTCCTAGAGGGGAAGCTATAGCTTCCCCACTATTCTACCCTCTCCGTGGCCCCAAAGAAGGCCCCTCCCAGCAGGGTGAGCCAGGCTTCACACGTCAACCTGCCAGCTCATCCCCCATCCCTCCTCTGTCTGCAGCCCCGCAGGTCAGGCATCCATGGGCTCTGGGGGAGGTGGAACGGAGGATCTGAGGGGTGCACCTCCTCCTGCTGATGCCGGCAGAGTCATCACCAATGTCTGCTCAGCCCAGATGGGAAACAGGCCATTAGGAAATTCCTGCTTCACCATAGAAACCAAAAGCCAAACACCACTGAGGAGAGAGAAAAACATCGTAAACCTGCCCTAAGCAGGGCAGACGGGCTGAGAGGCTATAGGCCTGGGGACCAGGCCTGCCGCTCAGTAGCCCTGTGGGAAGGCAGGCCAGGAGGGCTCATGGTCTTTGGACTGGCCGGTGGGTGTGAAGCGAGGCTGGCTAGACCAAAGGGGAATAATGTCCCCACTTCACCCCAAAAGGCCTCCTGGGTTTCCTTAGATCTTACCACTGGGACAGCAGCTCAACCCTACCTCTCTCGCTTACTCAGCAGAGGGTCTTAGTCGACACCCACTCTGCTCTTCCTCACCTTGAGCCACTTTTCTCTCTCCCACAGCCTTCTGGAGGTCTATGACAGCAACCTCTGCTGCCTGGGGGCAACACCACCACTGCTGGCATCTGGCTCTAGCCCTCTCAGCCAGGCTACCAAGTGACCACCCCAACTCACAGCTCTCACTGGGGCCTCCGCCCACTGAGAACTCTACTGGGGTAAACCTGGGACATCTCGTGTGGCTATCTGCTCATACTTCCCTGAAGTTTTGCCCAGAAGAGAAGTACAAGTCTGAGGTCTGAAGGTCAGAGGGCACAAAGTCCCCAGAGCCACGAGGCTGACTCAAGGCATCAGATCAGAATGAAGGGCTTATTCATGTGTCAAATTGCACATCCAGGCCTTCACTTCAGGCTAGGCAGGTGGCTCCACCTGCTATCTCTAAGCAAAATGACAGCAAAAAGGTGGGCTGTACAAAAGCACCTGAACCACAAATGATGGGCAACAGAGGCCCCGCCAAAGGCCCCAGGGTTGGAGCTGCTGCCAGACAGTCCTGGACTTGTAGAACATGCCCAGAAACTGTGGATTAGCTTGAATTTCTGGACACCTGGCTTTGAGTTACAGACAAAATAAGCATAGCAGAGAATCTGGGCCTTTGCTTTATCATTCATCCAATGGAAAAGCCTGTGAAGGATAAGAGCCCTCTGTACACAGAAGGCCAGGGAGGGAAGCTGGTCTGGGTAAAGCCCACGTGGCGTCCTTGGGGCCCAAGCATAGCACAGGTCCTGGCAGGATAGAGAACAGAGTCAGGGGCCTTGCAGGAGAAGAGATGCTGGCCCAAAGGTTCAATGTGGCCCCTGTGTCGTGATCCCTCAGAATCTGCAGATGTGATAATTGAGGATAGGGGCCTGGAGGACCGGGCCCCAGGTTTTCACCCTGAGCAAGCAGACTTGGTACGTACGTCATCATCACTCAATCCCCAGATCACAGGACAGCCCCTATTTTGGAGTTGAGGAAGCTAAGGACTCTCAGGTTAAATTATTGGCTAGAGGACAGCAGTTCCCAAGTGCAGAGTTGGGGCAGGAATGGCGATAAAGAGAGTGTGCTTGCACCTGCTTCATGGCCAGGCAGCATTTGAGGGCTGAAATGCCCAGACTGGAACAGGTCAGAGGACCCCTGGCTCCCTCCATGCTGGGCTTGGAACAAATGACCAGAGAGGGGAGGAAGGAAGGAAGGGGGCCCTCCACCCTGCCCCCATCCCACCACCCTTCCCTGACATCATTGCCTCTGAGAACCTCCTGACTCAGGCCCTCTGTGAGCCTCCTCCTCCCCGCCCCCCCACCCCACCCCCCCGCCATCCCCAGCCCCAGTACCACCAGGGCTTCCCTTATTCAGCCAGGAGAGTCAAGGCTAGAGGTGAGTCAGGGCCCAGGAGCCCAGCCAAGTGGGCGGCCGTGGAGGCCACCCGTGGCCAGAACGGTGCTGACGTTTCCCCGGGCCAGCCTGTGCCTCAGTCTGGGAGAGGGCGAAGAATGTGATCCTGCTTTATGGAGAAGGAAACCCAGGCTCACAGAGGTCATCTGGGGAACCTAAGATCCCAGAGTCTGGATGAGGACCATCTCTGCTGAAGTCCCACGCCGGGGCCTCTTCACTATGGGCCAGGTGGTGTGCACGAGGCCTGGACTTACAGCTGGAACCACTTAGCACAGAGAGCACAGCCAGGGGCCCTGACCCCCGTCTGGACACAGACCTGGGCCAGACACAAAAAGGGGCTACTTCAGAAGCCTTCCCACCATGTTTAATGGCTCCAAGCTGATGGATCACCCCCTCCCTGCCATCTCTAAGGCATGGTTAGCTGTATTGTGGTTTGGGGAGACTTCTCCCACACATATCCAGAGAGGGTTGTGGAAAGTCCCTGTTAACAGTGAATGTGGCAGAGCTCAGCAGTTATGTCTGAGTTCTCTGGATCCAGGCAAGACAGGGGGCAGGAAGATCCCACTCAGCTACAACCCAGCCAATTGCCATCAGAGCTGAACAAAGACCCAGGGCCTGAGCAAAGCTGGGGATGACCCAGGTGGACCTTCCATCCTAGACCTCCCAGGACCACCCAGTTGGACCTTCTATCCCAGACCATCTATAGCACACACATGGGGCTTGGTGACTCCCAACCCTCACCCTTATAATGGACTGTATAACATTACACAGTCCATGACATCCAGACATAACCAGCACAGAGGCACAGACCACAGTGGGGACAGCTGAGGCACTATACCTATGGGGCTGGTAGGAGTGCTCAGCAGTTAAGTAGAAGGAGGGAAGTCTTTGGGATAAGAAGGACAGGAGGTCAACTTTTGTTTCCCAATTCCCTTGCTGTGAGACCATAAGCACCCTCTAGTCTTTCTGAGCCTCAGTTGTCCCACTTGTAGAGTGAGGTCTACATTAGGTTTTACTTTATCAGGTTGGTTTGAGGGTTCAAAGAGGTGTTGAATAAGAAACTTCTTTGAAATGGTCATCAAGCTGGTCACATGGGGTGGGGAAAGGACTGAAGTCACCCTTTCAGAGGCTACCCAAGGTCTTATTTCAGCCCTGATTTTGGATTGGATGCCTACCCCCTGCCATGAGTCCCCCAACACACATCCAGCATTGAGTTAAAAGGGGGCTTCTTCACTTCTTGAGCCACCTCCCATACTTAGTGCCTGCCAGGCCCCCATGAAAGCTCTACCCCTTAGGACCAGGGTGCCCAGCAGCTGAGGCAGAGAGACTATGAGGCCCAGCTCACTCAGGATGCTGCCCACCCATAACTTCCCCTCCCCTTAAATCTCCCCCCTTTGCAATGATTCTGGCCCAGCCTGCCCTATGCATACCTCCTTACGGAGAGTGTGAGGTGGTCATGGCAGCCCTTGATGCGGTTCTGCGCTTCCAGGTGTGTCATGAGCTCTGTGCTCTCACCATTGATGGCCTGGATCAGGTCTCCAGGGCACAGGGCAGCCAGTGCAGCCTTGCTTCCAGCATGGACCTGTGGGTAGACAAACCAGATGGCTGGACACGGTCACTTATGTGGCCTTGCTGCAGGCTTTGCTCTTGACCCCCTCCAACCACCAGAACCTAGTCAGTGTGGCGCTGCTGCCAACATGACCTGTGGGTGGGCAAGCCAAGAGACTGGCTGAGTTCCCACATGGCCTTGCTGTAGCCTCTGCTTTAAATACCCCAACTCCAGCACTGAAAGCCTGGTGGGTCGTGAGGGCCTGTGAGAGTCTTTCTCTGGGCTTGGATCTGTCTATGTGCCCAAGGATATGCAAGGGACACACAGGGATATACGTGCTCTTCAATACACACAAAGCATGCACATGTCACAGATACCCTACATACACGGAGCCCCACCCAGCCAGATCAGATAGTAGCCCCTTGACTGACATTCAAACCCTTAGTGACCTTGGCTTCCTACCTGTTTCCTCTCACTCCCACCCCACATTCCCCTCACCCACCCACACTCAGTCTAGAGCATCTGAATGTCCAGGGGGGTACCCACAGGCATTGGGTCTCTCCCACCTCCATGCTCTGCAGAGGCTGTTCTCTCTACCTGGAACAGTCATTCTCTCCTTTGACCCCAAATCCTCATTACCAGTTTACTCCTGCTCATCCTTCAGGTCCCAGCAGAGAGGCCATTTTCCCTGGGAGCCTCCACTCTGGACTGTCACCATACCTCGTGCAGCCCCTATACCCTCTGTTCTCTGAACAATGTTAGCACCGCACTCTAGGTCTGGGGCATCGCCTCCACAAGCACGTCCATGGTCATCTGCTTCCAGCTGCCAGCCTGCATTCCTGAGTCACAACTTCACCTCTACTTCCTCTGCAGCACAGGCACTCAGGCCACCCCAGGGTCACTACTGACACCAGAGCAGTGGTTCTCAACCTTCCTAATGCCGCAACCCTTTAATACAGTTCCTCATGTTGTGACCTCCAACCATAAAATTATTTTCGTTGCTACTTCATAACTCTAATTTTGCTACTGTTATGAATCGTAATGTAAATATCTGATATGCAGGATGTATTTTCATTGTTACAAATTGAACATAATTAAAGCATAGTGATTAATCACAAAAACAATATGTAATTATATATGTGTTTTCCAATGGTCTTAGGCGACCCCTGTAAAAGGGTTGTTTGACCCCCAAAGGGGTCGCGACCCACAGGTTGAGAACTGCTGCCCCAGAGGTTCAAGTGGTGTCCACAGCTTGAACCTCTTACAATGCTGGTCCCCTGATGAGGGCCACTTTGAGGCTGGGGCTGGGCATACAGGTAGGTAGGAGTAGGCAGCCCAGGGACCCCTTTACCCTGTCTGCAGTCCTGGTAGTCTTTGGAAACAGATTCTAGGCACCCCCATCCTTACCCAGTCTCTCCAGCCGTGCCCAACTGAGGCTCAAGAACTGCCAGTCACCTGTTCCCACTGGGTGGGGGAGAGCTTCTGGAAACCTGGCCAGGTTCAGCTTAGTACATGCTCAGTAATGAGTGCACAAAGCTGAGGTGCTGGCAGCTCCTTGGCTGTAGTCCTGGTATGGGTACTGCCTGAGCTGACCTGCCCTGAAATAGGCTGCCCCAGGGAATGTTTTGGAGCATGACACCCTCAGCCACCTGCCGCCATTAATGTTCACTCATAGGGCCTGGTACCCACACAGGCCTATTCTTTCAGGGGAGGCATCCATCTGGCACCATCCCATCCTGCCCTCAAGGCTCTGATCCAGGCCCCTCCCCTTCATGGACACCTGCTCTGTGACATGGCCTGGGCTCAGTGCTTTACCTATAACTAGCTCATGGCAACCTCCCCAGCACCTGGTGAGACAGAGGCATTGTCCTCCCTATTTATAGACAAAGAAAGAGAGGTTTAGGGGGAGAGGCACCTCACCCCAGTCCCTACCCTGGAGAGGAGTCTTCTTCCGCAGGGGGGCCAATAGCTGTAGGATGACTCAGCCAGCACAAGGGCTCATTCAGGCCCCTGTGGGTGGGGAAGTTCTCGAAAGCAGAGGTGGCTGAAACTCCTGCCAGTTCCACTGGCCTGGAGAGTTCTGGTCAGACAGGGCGTGAGGCCAGGAAATGGTGACTCTCCCAACTGACTTTCCATGCATTGTCTCATTAATCCCGAAGGCAAGTCCGTTTGCTAGACAAGACAGCTGAGGTCCAGAGAAGTATGGAAGGACGCTCAATTGAAAAATGGGAGTTATAGTTCAACCCAGGCCAACTGGCTCCAAGTCCTATGCTCAGAACTACTGTGTGGTTTTCTGCAAAAAGGAGGGAGGGAGAAAGTGTCCCAGGTAGAAGGATCATCATGTATAACGGCTCATCTGGGAGACAGAGTAAAAGCAGGCTTGTGGCTGAAGCATCGTTAGTGAGGAGAGAGTGGAAGAGATGAAGTCAGAGAAGGAGCAGGGGCCAGACCGGAGGGCCCAGGTGAGAAGCTGGCATTTCTCCTAGGTAGGTGGGAGCCATGGAGGGTTCTAAGCAGGGAAGTCACAAGACAGAGTTGGATTCAAGCCAATCCCTCTGGCTGCTGAGTGCAGGATAAACAGACAGAAGGAAGGGAGAGGAGAACTGGGAGGCTGGGGCATGAACTAGCCTCCTCACCTGTAGCTGCTAATATATCCCCAGCCACTGCTCTACTCTGGCCAACCTAGAGGCTGTGATGGACTAGGAGCCAGAGACTCAGGTGCCATATTGTTCCATACAGTCACAGCAAGCTCCAGATAGGCCTGGATGCCTGTCCCTGCTCTGCTTCTCTGGGTACATCATCTTAGCCTCTCTGAGCCTCACTGTCCCCATCTATAATGTAAGGCCAGAGGCAGTTCTTCTATGCACTGCTGTGAGTGCTATCTGATATAATCAGGGCAAAAAGCTCCCATGGGGAGTTGGGCACACAATGGTGCTCATTTTCAGGCACTGGTTGCTGGGGACCTGGGATCAACACCCTTTAGGGTGTGGCCTGGAATGCTGTGGATTCGCCAAAGCCAGAAATCACTATAGTGTGTGGGGAAGGAGCCCTGGACAATGTTCTTGAAGGTTGTGTGGGCTAAGGTTGCAAAGTGCCAGCTCTGCCAGGCAGCCAGCCTCCGTCCTGTCTGAGTGTGGCTTTCCCTACTGAGTGGGAAAGGTCCTGGAAGCATGGACGCGTTGGGTCTCAAACCCTTGGGTGAGGGCACTCCCACTTATCCTCAGTGTCTGCAGACCAGCCTTTGAGGTATCTGCTGGGCAAGCTGTGGCCTGTGCCTCCCCAACCCCATAAATCTCCTCAGATCCCACCCAAACCCAGGCTCAGCCATCCTGGCTCCTCAGGCCTGGGCTGTCCCGGTGTGACTTTGGGGGATGGGGGGTGAGATAAGGCGGGGCGGTGGTTCTTTCAGGCAAACCATCTCCCAGCCTGCCTGACTGCCAGGGGCCTGCATCACTCTCAGCTCCAAACAAGCCGCCGCCGCCGCCGCCGCTGCTGCTGCTGCTGCTGGGACGTGTGGAGGCCTTTCCTCTGCGGGCAGGCAGCCGCGTGGGCAACAGATGTCTCTGCTCCCGGCCGCCTGTGGCTGTCAGCCACCGCCACTGAGCCTGTCAGCGGCCTCACACCCAGGGTGCCTGGCCCACAGGCTGGCCTAGTGCCCCCACCAGCTTGCCTCTGTGAACACACAGCATGACATACCCAGGCAGACACAGACGGTCATACGCACCCCCAGTCGGGCTCCCGAAGGAAAGTGGGAGATGAAAGGCTCCCGGATGTGCCGAAGACCTACCTCATTCAGCCCCAGGGACCGGGCAGTGTGCAGTGAGGGTGGATATGGGAAGCCTCCCAGGACAGCTGGGCCTGCCTGTCACCCTAACACCCAGAAATGGGATCCCGGGATTCCATGATTCCATGATTCCATGCTCTACTGGGCGACCACCCCCTCCACAAGAACTGGAAAGAAGTGTAAAAGTTCAGCTAGCTTGGTCCAGCCCCCATGGCAAGAAGTGGCATGAGGGTGAGGGAAGGTGGTTCTCAGGTCCCCTGACTCAGGCCCCTGAAAGGCCAAAGCAGGTATGTGGGAGCAAGGGATGGCTCTCAGAAGTGCCCAGGTCCCCTCCTCTCTTCCCTCCAGACTGGGCCTGGGTTTTCTCCTCTTCTTTCCCCTAGGATGGGACTCCAATGGGCCAAGTCTGAGTCCCCTGTTCTGGCCCTTCAAACTGTGAGATCTTAAGTATGGGCCAAGATCCCATCTCCCTCAGAATGGGCACCCCCTCTGCTTCTCTGTCCTCAGGTTAGCCTCGGCCCAGGGTTGTGCCCTCTTCCCCTCCTCCTCTGTCCTAAGCCTGGGGCAGTGTGTGGTCCTGGGATCTTGAGGAACTGGGCTGAGGCTATTCTGGCCACTGGCCTTGTGGGGAGAGGTCTCACAGGCTTATTTATGCTCAAGTCTCTCTTTCCTCTGGAAACTGAAGATTCACCCTGGTTACTTCCCCTTAGGTCAACTGAGGTCATCGATGAGAACCTAACCAAAACCAGAGAGGCCAAGTGAATGAATCTTTCTCTTTTCAGATTCAGGGAGGACCCCAGCTCTTCTGGCAGAGACCCTTGGTAAGGGGAGGGGATTCTCCATTATTTTGCCCCAAATCTTCAGGTTGGGTTCAGTCTAAGCAGTGTTTCTGAACTTCTGTAGATCTGTCCTGACCCCAGGCCCATGATAGCGGTCCTTCCCTGGCCTACAGTGATTCCCCCAAAATGAGCCAGCAGGGAGGCTAGTGTGTAAACTCTTGGGGTGTTCCTCCAAGGGGTAGGGCAGGCAGGCCCAGCAGCAGGGAGGAAAGGGGGTTGGGGCCACACTGCCCGGCCTGGGAGCCTCCTCTACATTCTGTGGGTTACCCACGTAAACCCTTAGCCTGCAAGCCTCAGGAACGTCGCGGATACGGGTCCCGGGTGGATCGCGAGGACCGGGTCACCGATCCAGGACCTCCCCACCGGCCTGTGTCTACCGGACTTACCCGAGAGATGGTGAGGGGCGCGCTGAAGTCCCGGCCGCCCACCAGGCGGAAGCCCCAGGGAGAAGGGCCGCGCAGAGTCACCGAGTGGGGCATAGCTGGCCGGAGCCGTAGCGGGAACCACAGCCGGACTCTTAAGAAGCCGCCGCCGTCGCCGCCGCCGCCGCCACCGCTGCCTGGACGCTGCGCCCCGCCCCCGGCCCGCCCGGCCTCCGACCCCCCTCCGCCCGGCCCCCGCGCTCCCGGATTGGCCCCGCGGCGGTCCCGACCCTCCCACTTCAGGGGGCTGTGAGGGCCCGCCCCTCAGCCCTGGCGCCTCCTGCCTCGCACCCTCTCCGAGTTCTCGGAGACCCCCAGGGCTGGGACGGCACCGACGTCCGGGATCCTGGCCCGGCTTGCGAAGTGCGGGCCGTGGACCCAAGCCCGGCTGCAGAAACTCGGGCACAGGCCCTTTGAAGTAGCTCCTTTGGGACGGTGCCGACCCAGGGAAGGATCGGCGGGGAAGGGGTGGGGGTGGGGGGCGGCCCAGATGGGGGATGGGGCCGTGCCTTGCTCACAACCTCTTCAAAGCCCTGGCAGTCAAACCTGCGCCCCCGTCCCTTCCTGTGCCGAGTCCTCTGCTGGGGGGCCCTGGGCCTGAACAGGCCTGGGTTAGGGACACACAGACCTAGCATGACAGCCTGCAATGCCAAGTATGGGGATGGGAACAGAAAGGTCCTCAACCTCTTTCCTGGGGGCCAGGCAGGCTCTGGAAGAGGTGGCCCCTGACTTGTGTCTAGAAGCAAGTTGCCTTGTCTTGTCCTTCTAGGTGTCACTGTTCCCCAGGACACTGAGGCTTTTCTCCTTCACAGCCCTTGCTCCTGCTCCCTTGCAAGGCTTCCTGGAAAAGGAGCAGCTGGGGTGACTGGGGTAGTGGCTGTGCTGCCAGGAGGGGCATGAAGTGCCTGAGGGGGTGGAATTGTGGGCAGCCCTTCACTTGGTGCCCTTCCTGGTCTTCTCTCCACTCTCTACCATTGTGCTCCAGGGGCGTCCTTGAACAGCCTTGGCAGGTGCCATGGCTTGGCCAGGGCACCGCCTACCACCCTCTCGCTCTCCTGGACACTTTGGGACTGGCTACATCAGGGCAACAGTGTTTGCTTCTCCAGGTCCTGAGGAGGTCCCTAATTTAGCCATTTTTGACAACCCTGTGTCCCCTCTTGGCTGAGTTCTGGTAAGGGCCCTGTACTCAGGAGGCTAACAGGCTGTGCAGTGAGATGTGTCCGTAGGTCTCTAGCACCCCCAAGGAGAATGGCTGCTTGAGAGGCACAAACCTAGGGTAGGCCAAGGAAGGGGGGCTAGACAGGGTGCTGCTGTCTGTTGAGTTTGCAGAGAAATGTGAGTGGTATGAGGAGCAGTGGTGTGTATGTGTGTGTGGGGAAGGCAGGGTGTCCATGCCCACAGAGCATCAGTCATTGGGCACTCAGTACTGTAAGGTGGCACCGGTTTCTGGGACCCACATGGACACAGTGGAAGGGCCAGTAGGAGAGGTGGTCTTTGGATGGTCTCTCAGAAGCCCTTAGGCCAGAGGCTCCCTAGGACTTGGATGTCACTGAGTAACTTGGGGAGTGGAGCAACCAACCTCTATCACTGACTGTATGGGGTGGGGCGGGGAGTGACTCTTCCAGAATCTGGTACATGAACTTTCCCATTTTGTTGTACAGTTTCTGGTGCAGTTCCAGGGTCCATGACAGTCTTCCCCCACAGTAAGCTCTTTAAAAAAAAATTTATTTATTTATTTATTTATTTTTAGAGAGGAAGGGAGGGAAAAAGAAAGGAAGAGAAACATCTCAATTCAGTTGCCTCTCATACACGCCCCAACTGGAGGACCAAACCAGCAACCTAGGCATATATCCTGACCGGGAATTGAACCATGATGTTCAACCAACTAAGCCATACCAGTCAGGGACCCCACAGTAGGTTCTTGATGACATCTGTACTTAAGAGGACATCAGAGGCCCACTTCTGATAGGCCTGGGATGGGCAGGATTCCTGGAAACTGAAGGTAGCCCTTCTCAGGGGCCACACTGTCAGCTCAGTTCTGAGGGATCCTATATCCAACCCATTCTAATATTTCTTCCAGGAAGTTCTCAGAATTTCCTTTTCACTCTTAATGGCCTTGTTCCTAGGGGATTGCTATGTTGCTGAATCCCTAGCAT
The DNA here is from genome assembly GCF_987537825.1 of Furipterus horrens. Taxonomy (NCBI): domain Eukaryota; kingdom Metazoa; phylum Chordata; class Mammalia; order Chiroptera; family Furipteridae; genus Furipterus; species Furipterus horrens. Next base: position 66,601,075 of record NW_028327180.1, on the reverse strand, counting down.
GCTGGAGCACCAAGTCACAGGCAGGTACAGGCCTGGGAGCCCTGTCCAAGGTAAGATGGTGGTAGCTAGGTCATGCCTCACCTCTGCCCTTATAGCCTCACTGCTCACTGCACATCTCCCTGGCATCTGTGAAGCTGGGTATAACCAGACCACTCCATTTATACATGCTTTACCTATTCGACAAATACACATTGAGGACTCCCCATATACCACAGCCTGTGCCTTCCCCAGGCTGGGATCAAGAGATTCATGGGGGCAGGAGCTGTGTCTATCTTACTTCTTTATGTTCCCCCAGCACCTAACAGAGAGCCTGGCACACGAAAGGTATTTTAAAAAAAATTGCCATTAACAATGTTATCACTGCTATAGGAATTATTAGCTCAGCCCTTGGCCACAACCCAGAGAGTGGCAGGGAGGACATGGGGACGCTTTCACTCCTGCTGCCTGGGACACCACACCCAGTGGCCGTGTCTATCAGGGAAGGCCTAAGTCGGTCAGGGCACCATGCCCAGGGCCTCTGTGCCCAGCCACATCTGTGCAAGGTCAGAAGAAACCACAGTGCTTTTTCCTCCATGGGTTGGCAGGTTCCAGCAGGAGCAGGTGCCCTTGGGGGCAGCCTTGAGGCTGAGGCTCAGGGTTGGAGAGGGAAGGGCTGGGACAGGAACAGCCTCAGGTTGAGGGTAAGGCCATCTCAGTGGAGTACCCAGAAGTGGAAGCAGCCTTGGGTTGGGGGTGGGTTGAAGTTGGCAGAGAGCCCATGAAGATACCTTCCTGTGAGATGCTAGGAGCTGGCCAGAGAGCTCAAACCCTGACCTGCCCCGCCCTGACCCAGTGGCCAGAAGTCTCTAGGTGGAGTCTGCCCTGTTCAGGCTCAGCTGCTAGGGACCTCCTTGAAGGCCCAGCTCTCTCCTCCCAGACAATAGCCTGGATTCCAATAATATTGGGGTTCCTGATGGGCATCCCCTCTTCATGGGATGCCCAGTCCAATCCAGGGCCCCCGACACAGCCAAGGAGGAATCTTAGAAGCCCCCATTGTATTGTGGCCTCTCTTACCCAGCTCCAGGTCCCATGGTTTCTGCCACCCAGGGATCTGCTCCCCAGGAGGCCTGCTGGTCAAGGGTAGGAGCCTGTGAATCTGTGGGATGGAGAGAACAGCAATGGGGGGTGGGGCAGAGCTGGATGGGGTGGGGCTGTGTGGACCTTCTGCAGGGCTAGGACTTGGCCCTACACTAATAGGGAGCCAAAGCAGGTCCTAGGCAAGGTTTGAGGGGCTCTGAAAGGGATGAAGGAGGCCAGGGGCATGGATACCAGGCCACACCCAAACTGAAGGTCTGGGGTGGTGTAGCCTATGAGTCAAGGCTAATGCCCCCCATACCCTGGACCACAGGACTCAGCAACAGCGCTGGCCTCTGAGATGTGCTGAGTGCAACAGAGCACACAAGGGAGGGCGTGCCTGGGACAAAGGGAGTTTCCCAGCTCTGGTTTTGCTCCATTTGATCCCTCCACAAACATTTATTGAATGCCTGCTGTGTGTCTAGCCTAGACCTGATTAACCAGCCTTGGCATTGTGGTGGGGACTCCCCACGCTGCTGTGGCAGAACCTCCTCTGGGGTTGAGAGGCTAGAGACTCCAGATGGAGCCAGTCTCGGAGGGTCCCAACAGGGACAAAGTTGATTTTGACAAGTGGAACCTAGTTATTGGCCCTGAGTCAAATTCAAGGGCAGACACAAAAGCAGAACAATTCTCATCAGGAAACTGGGCTTAGGGGCAGAAGAGTGACCACTCGAAGCTCAAATAGATTCTAAGAGGTGGATCTAGGTTTCTAAGCAGGGTTAGACTCTGTGTTGGTGATCTTATGCCATGCCCCTTGCACTAGGGACTAGACATGTCTTAGTCATACGTTCATGCCTGTAGCCCCCAAAGGCACCCCTGTGAGACCTGCTTTGTTTCTGTTTTCACAGAGAAACATGGCTGCTCTGAGATCCACCAAAGTGGCACCAGGTGGGAGGGCGGAGGCTGGTTTACTCAGCTGGGTCCCAGGAGGCCCTGGCCCTGACCCTGAAAGTGGAGAGTGTGGGGAGGAGTGGCATCTGACACAGGGGGAGGCAGCACACAGGTGGGAGATCTAGAGTCGGCTCATCCCAGTCCAGGCAGGGAAGTGACAGAACAGGCAGTGGTGATGAGACCCATGTGATTGAGGGCTGTGCACCCAGGGGCTCAAGAAGGCAGCTTACCAGGCACCATGGTCACCCCCCTGCCTCAAGGATGCCCCCATCCTCACCCTCCCTCCCACTTCTCTTTCAGGCCAGAGGGTGTAGGCAGCCTGCTTTAGATCCCTCAGCCTCCCATAGCCCCCAAATAGAAGCCCAACCCAGGGGTCCTCCGGTTTTCAGCTTCCCCTGATCGTTGAAGGCTTGTCTTGCAGAGAAGGTGCCTCCTTCCACAAATCAGTGCCTCCATTAGAGAAGCAAAGGGATGGGGAGCAGCTGGCCTATGGGCTCATTCTGCGCCCTGGACACTCTGGGTCCCAGCCTTCCCATCGCCACGTTCTGGTCAAGCTGGGTGCAGGACCTTCTCTTCTCAGCGCAGGGAGAGATACAGGTCTACCAGGGCAGGTGTGGCTCTACCGAAAGCACGGGGATGGCAAAGAGGAAAAAGTATGGGATGCAGCACGGAATCCAATTCCCGGGGTTCCGCAGACACACGCAGCTGCGCATCTGTCAGAGTGGAACTCCCTGCCTGGGCCTGGACTCCTGGCACAGCTCAGCCCACCCCAGGCCACATGCACACAGACACCTACATTCAGCAGTGGCCTGGCAAGGACACCTGGTCTCCTGGCTGAGGAACCTTTTCCTCTTCCTGGCACTAGAGCTGACATCCACTCAGAGGGCTGGAGATCTAGGCCATTTCCATAATTCTAGGCACTCAGTAAAATGCAAATGGAAGAAATGTGAAAAGAGTGTTCTAAGAATTATGACATATGCACCCCTCTGCCAAACAATCCATTTTAAAAAATGGACAGAGGTTCTGAGTCAACACTTTTCCAGAGAGGATACACAGATGGCCAATAGAAATATGAAAAGATGCTCAACTTCACTAATCATCTGGTGCAAATTAAAACCACAATGAAATATCATCTCACACCTGTCAGAATGGCCACCATCAATAAATCAGTAAGTGCTGGTGAGGATGTGGATAAAGGGGAACCCTCACGCACTGTTGGCAGGAATGCAGTCTGGTGCAGCCACTGTGGACAGCAGTATGGAAGTAACTCAAAATTTAAAAATGGAACTGCTTTGGACTTCCAGGCAAGATGGCCACATAGGCAGACATGGCTCACCTCTTCACACAGCAACATCAAAATTACAACTAAATTATAGAACAATCATCACTCAGGACCATCAGAAATAGTTGAAGGGAAGTCTGACAACTACGAAATTAAAGCAACCACATCCATCCAGACTGGTAGGAGGTGTTCAGACACAGATGAGCTGGTCTCTCACGTGTGGTGGATAGAAATTCAGGATGGATGTCTCAGGAGTGAGGGGCCCCAGCCTCACACCAGGTCCACCAGCCCAGGGTTCAGATGCTAGGAAGGCGAGTCTCCACAAATTCTGGCTGCAAAATACAGCAGGGATTGAGTCTGTGGAAGAAACTGGTGGAGCCCCAAGCAGTTCCTCTTAAAGAACCCACAGATGGACTCACCTACTCAGACCCACTCTGTCTGAGCTCCAGCACCAAGGTAGCAACTTGAAAGGCAAGAGTGGTACATATTAGGTAGCCAGGTGACTAAGAAAGGACCCGGAGCCAGGAAAGTCCAATTAAGCGCTTTTATTAGAAGGGAGACACTGCAACAGTGTGGCCTGAGTCCCAATGGACTCAGAAAATAGATTTTGAAAATAAAGTAAGATGCAGGGAATGTGGCTTCTTCTCCCCAGTGTCTGAAAGGGGCCCTGCCTCGGCCGTCCACAATTTAAAATATCGGTTTTACTCTTGTTTTCTTGTGACGCTGCTTGTTGGTGGACAGCCGACAGCATATACATTTTGAAAGGAACCTGAGGACCCTCCTAGCCACCCCCTGCCAGTGGCCATGGCTGGGGCCAGCGGGAGAGGCTGGGGCTCCACCATCAGGCGGTGCAGCCTCTGGGGCTCCTCCAGCGCTGCTGGTGCTGCTGCTGTGGGTGGAGGAGCCCTGAGGGCCACGCTGGAGGGCTGGGCTGGGAGTGGCGGTCCTGGACTCTAGGCCGGGTAGGGGAGCGGTCACCTTCTCTTCCCAGTTGGATGAGGAAACGGTGGAGCTGGATTCCAGGCTGGGTCGGGGAGCGGTCACCCTCTCTTGTAGGCTGGCTGGGGAAGTGATAGAGCTGGATTCCAGGCTGGGTGGGGAAACGGTTGAGGGAATGGCAGGCTCAACCTCTCGGCTGGAGGAAGCACCACTGTCGGGGCCGCAGTCAGGGCAGGGCCTGACTTTTATGATGCGGCCCTTCATCTTGGTTGTCTTTGTCTGGAGTATTAAGTATAGTCCCATCACTCTATCATATTTCTTGTTTGTCAGTGACTCTTGAATGTCTCTCTCCTTAAACCCCATGTCTTTCATTGTTTTTGTCACCTGGGGATCAATGTACCCCCAGGGCTGCTTGGTATAGGGCCTCAGTTCCTCCTTCTGACCCATGGGTCCCATGGTGACCCATGGGTCTTGCATTACCTCTTCCAACCTCGGCCTTTGGCTGGGATGAACAGTCAACAATTTCTTTAACAGGTTTTCACATGGCGCAGAGATAAAGTGTGGGACATCGAGCTTCCCCCTGTTTATTTCCTTAAGTACTTCTGCAGGGCTGTCACCCACAACCAGCTCATCCCCCATCACCATCCTATACAGTATGGCTCCAAGACCCCACACATCTACTTTGGGGCCATCATACGCTTGACGCTGCAATACCTCTGGGGCCATGTAAGTGACGGTGCCGCAGAAGGTGGTGAGGGCGTAGTTGGTAAATTCCCTCCCAAACCCCAAATCGGCTATCTTGATATTCAGGTCACCATCGAAAAGGATATTCTCCAGCTTGAGATCTCGGTGCACAATCCCCTTTTGGTGACAGTAGTGGGTGGCGGACACCATCTGTCTGAACATGGCTCGGGCTTCCTCTTCGGTTTTGTGGCCGCACTCTTGTAGATGGTCGAATAAGTCCCCCCCGCTGACATGCTCCATGATGAGGTACTGTTTTTCTCGGGTGGTAATAACTTCATATAGCCTTGCAATGTTTGGGTGGTATAAACTCTTGAGGCATTGCAGCTCCTGAAACTGTTTAGAGATGCCCAACCGGCTAATGATTTTGATGGCCACCTCTGTCCCGGTCAGCACGTGCTGGGCCAATTGCACCTTGCCATAGGCTCCCTTGTTGATGCATTTCAACATTATGTAATTACCAATGTGGTACTGTTTATGCATACCCTGGCTGGTTTGGCTCAGTGGATTGAGCGTCGGCCTGCGAGCTAAGTGTCGCTGGTTCGATCTTCCAGTCAGGGCACATCAGAGAAGGAAAACTCTGACTCCAAAAAACCTCCGCTGCCTTGCGGCATACCTCTTCTGGGGAAAGGCTAAGGGAGTAAACCCCGACAGAAAATCCGGAGCCGGAGTCCCTAAGGCGGTTTGACGTTGTAGTCAACACCGGCAACTCCTGCGGCGCACCTGAAGCCAAGCTGTATTGACTCCGTCTTTCCCTTGGACCCTTCAGCTGCGAAGAGAGGGGGGGTCTGCTGCATGGGCAACAGCAGACCCTCCATATCACCCTGCCCAGGCTCTGTAGCTTCATCGCAAGATGTCGATTCAACACGGGAGGAGACAGATACCGTGTCACTCCCGAGTCGGACTGCACAGCCATTCTCGACGGTGCAGATAGACTCTTAAGAAGCTACACCATCGTCTCTCGAGACGGACGGCTGCCGACGCCGACGACGACTGTTTATGCCCAGAGGTGGCTATAAAGTAAGACATGGTGGCTTGTAAATAAACAAATAAATAAATAAATAAATAAAATATAAAAAAAAAAATAAATATCAAATAAATATCAAAAATAAAATAAAATAGAAAATACAAATAAAAATTTTATAATAAAAATAAATTTAAAAACAAAATAAAATAAAATAAAAATAAAAATGTAAAAAAGTAAAATAAAAGAATAAATAAATTAATTAAATAATAAAATATTAAAAATTTGAAGAAAATAAAATAAAATAAAAATAGAAAATATAAATTTTTAAATAAAAATAAAGAAATTTATAAACAAAATAAAAATACAAATAAAAATGTAAAAAGTAAAATAAAACTCAAAATAAAAAAAAGAAACAAAAACAAAATAGAGAAAAGAACAAGAAAAGAAACAGAAAAGAAAAATGAGAAAATAAGCAAGCTAGTCCACGTCCCACTGGTCACCACAATCAGCTCCCAGGGCTCTCACGGACTGAGACTACCTCAGCCCCACCAGGGGATTATATAGCGGTGATTTGGGACACATCACAGTGTTGCCTTAGGAGGTCAGAGCAAGAAGTGAACCCCTGGCTGGGGATAAACTGCAGTGGTTTTGGTCTCATAACTGTTTTACTCAGGAAAAAATAAAATAGAAGGGTCCCCCCAAAGGTTTTTTTAATGTGCGATGTTAAAGGTTGATATTTACTTAAGAAATGAAAATATGCTAGATGCGAAAAAAGAAAATAAAATGAAAATGAAAAATATGACTTACTCTCACATTACAGATCTTAATTCAAACACCACGTGCTTAGAGAGGACTTCCCTGATCCACCCTTTCCTACCTGCCTCACCCAGCTCATCACGTTTGTCATCTTCACGGCACTGACCACGGAGCACCTGGCTCTTGTTCGCTGTCTGCGCTTCCCATGAAGGGAGAAGCATGACTGCAGTGGCTGCTGCGTCTAGCGCAGTGAGTGGCCACAAAGTAAGTGTTTAATAAATGTTTGTTCACTGAATTAATAGAAGAGTTTAGGGGAACAAAAAAATATGGCCAACTATTTATTGAGTCAAAAGGATTCATAAAGTATCTCTAAAAATTCATGTTTGTCCTCACTCAACTTTTGGGACAGATAAGACAGGAAGGAGGGAGGCTGAGGTCTGGGTTCCCAGATATGTGGGTGCTTGGTGAGGCCGAGAAAAGACCAACTGGAAGGAGACTTGCTATAAGATTAAAGAAGATGATCCACCCGTCCTTCCCTCCAGTGGTACTTGCTAAGGATGTTATGAGTTTGGATCTGCAGTGAGGCTGCAGGGTGTTTTTACACTTTGTACATCCACTTGCAGATTACACAAAGGACCTCTCAGAGGACCTTGAGTGGGCCGTTTAGGTAAGTTTCTGTGCTACTGAAATGAACCAGCTCTGTGGAGAGAAGTAATGATGAAGCTGGTTAATTTACATTAGCAAAAACACTTGGAAACTTCTGGATGAAAGGACTTCTGCAGAGGTACAGAGGGTGAGGTGACATGTTGGGTCCCATTCTACCCTTTTATGGCAGCACAGAGGGAGCAGGCAGGGCTTGGGGACACTTAGGGGGAGCCTCTGGCACATTATATTTTAGACTAATCCTCAAAGACAGCTCCCTGCTTTCAGTCCATGGAGTGTTTTAATCACATGTGTAAGTTTTTGTTCTAGTAATTATTTTCCTTTAGTATTTCTTTCCTAGAGTATCAACTTTGCATAAAGCATGTCTTTACAGGAAATTGCCTGTGAGGTTTTCCCTCTACAACACTTTACTTTGTTAATTTTTACCTACATCTGTAATACTCAGTTCCTAAGCATGACACTCTCTGTTCCTGAGCTGATCGGGACCAAACAGGGTCATTCCATCAATTATAGACAAATGTTTACTAGTTACAGTTAGAGATTAGAATAAGCTCAGGAAGGAGGAGAGAGAATGAATTTCAACAAAAGCTGCCAGTCTATGAGTTAATTATATCTATTTATAAAAACAGAATTCATAATTACTTAAGAAATAATACTAATAGAATAGAACATTTTCATAGCATAATGATCTGATTTCAGCTAAGTAAATGCAGACCCAAAGATACAGCATGTAATGTAAAACTGTCAAGACAAAAGCCAAGCTCTGGATAACTTTAATTTGAGGTCCCCTATAGGCTTGGGTGTTCAATCAAGTGAATAAGGTATAAGTTGGAGAGCCTTTAAAAGTAAAAGTCATAAATTCATGGATCAGTACTTATTAACCTTGCAACCTCGGGTATTAACAATAGTCAGTATTGTCCACTCCAGCGAGGCTGGAGAATACTGTTTTGATGGACCACGTGTCCAGGTTGTAAGGCCTTGATCTTTGGTGTCTTCATCTCCTGGGAATGCACTGTGGAAAGATAGCTCTATAAGCCTGCATTAATTTCAAGAGCCTTTGAAAGTTCTTTGCAGTAAGTTAGAAGGACTCCTTAATGAGGCATGTTCGCACCATCCCTGATCTAGCATCACAGGTAGGTTGATCGGTAACAATTTTAGAAGGGGACAATCAATGTATAACAAGAGGAATTGATCTCCAGTTAAGTAATACCAAGGGAAAGGCCTTAGGCCAAGGCGGATTAAAAGATCCAGCAAGTTTTACCAATTGAATTTTACCTATCTTAACAGTTTGTTCTATAGAACCAGAGAACTGGGGTTGATAAGAACAATAAAATTGCCGCAATATCAGCTAGGTTTTGCATACTTAGTACAAAATTTGTCTAGTGAAACGAGTTCCCAATCTTTATGGGACTCTGTAGGGATTTTCCAAGCAGGAAAATTCTCTCTAAAAGTATTTTAGTGTCTGCTATGGCTGTAGCTCCTCAATGTGGAAATGCTTCTATCCAAAAAGAATACATATGGATTATCATTAATTCATTTTTATCCTTGAAGGGGGACAATTTTATTGAAATGCACTTTCCAAACATCAAATGGGCCTAATTAGTTTTACTTCCCTTTTGTAAAGAGAGATTAACTCTTTTAGTTGTGCGTTTAAATTTTCACTCAAAAAAAACTTCAGGAAAATCTGAGATGGTGGTGGAGTAGATGGAAGCTACACTAATCTTCTCCAGGACCAAACTGGAATTACAACTATATTATAGAAAAATCATCCTGAATAACCAACTGAACATTAACTGGAGAGAAGCCTTAAACCAAGGATTTATGGAAGAAACCACATCAACACAACAAGATTGGTAGGGAGTATGGAGGTCCACGAGGGCTGGTTGGGCTCCCATAGGCAGCAGCTGAAATGCCAGGGGGATATTTCAATGGCCAGGGGTTCCCCCTGAGAAGTGCCGGGTCTAAACTCCAATAAAGGCTCCCCAGCCTACAGCACCAGAGCAGAGAAAGGAACCCAGATAGCATTGGCTGTGAAGCAGCAGGGTTCCTGTCCCCCAGGGAGAGATGGCTAGAGATTGGATAACCTCTTAAAGGGCCAACACACAAAAATTCATTTGCAGCCACCTGCCCTGGGCTCCGGCAAAGGGCGGGCAAACTGGACTAGAGACTTATGAGGAGAGTCTGAGGTTGGTGTCTCTGGGGAAAGAGCTGAAGGGTCAGCCACCAGGATCCCTGTGCTGAGTCATTCCCCATACCGCAGAAGCCAACTTTCTCGGAAAGTGCACTCCCCTCCATGCAGCATCAGCCTGGTGGAAAGCAATAGCCCCACATGCAGGAATCTCTTTACCCACCATGTTGTGCTTAAGCCAGGTTGCAAAGGCGTACAAGAGGAGGCAACTTCATTAATTAAGCCTAAAAAAGCCTGCAGGCCAAGGTGGATCTCTGGGAACTCTGAGATTTTAGCTGACCCTCCCCTGGAACTGGTGCTGGTAAAGGCTGGCCTTGGTGCACAGCTTGGTTCTTTCCACACACACCCAGGCCCAGTAGATGGAGTCACCAGCTGTGGGTTGTTGATAGCTTCAAATACTTTGCCCTGGGCCAGCCACAGCCATCATCTGACAGAGGCCTACAGTGGACTCTTTGCAGAGCTACCTGATACACAGAAACACACCAAGAGGCAGGCAAAATTGGAAGACAAAGAAACAGTCTCCAAGGGAAAGAACAAGAGAGTTCTCCAGAAGAAGTAAGTGAAATGGAGGTAAGCAATTTATCAGATATAGAGTTTAGAGGAATGATTATAAGCATACTCAACAGCATAAAAAATGACAAGGAAACTGTAAAACAGGACCAGTCAGAAATAAAGAATGCAATATATGGAAGAAACAACACACTTGAAGAAATAAATCATAGGTTAGATTAAGCAGAAGATTGAATCAGCAACTGGAAGTCAAGAAGAGCAGCAAAAAGGAAAAAGAATTACAAAAAAATGAGGAGAGCTTAAGAAGCCTTTGGAACAACATGAAGTGTAACAACATCTGCATCATGGAAATTCCAGAAAGAAAAGAGAGCGAGAAAAGTATGAGAACTTATCTGAGAAATAATGACTGAAAACTTCCCTAGTCTAGTGAAAGAAAAAGACACATGAGTCCAGGAAGTGCAGAGAGTCCCAATCATGATGGACCCCAAGAGGCCTACACCAAGGCACATTGTAATTAAAATGACAAAGCTTAAAGACATGGAGAGAATTCTAAAAGCCACAAAAGAAAGGCCGTTAGTTACCCACAATGGAGCTCCAATTAGACTGTTGCATGATTTCTCAACAGAAACATTTCAGGCCAGGAGGGAGTGGCATGAAATATTCAAAGTGATGAAAAGCAAGGCCCTACAACCAAGGCTACTTTACCCAGCAAGGCTAACATTTAAAATTGAAGGAGGAATAAGGAGCTCCGCAGACAAGAAAAAGCTAATGGAGTTTGTTAACACCAAACCATGCTGCAACAAATATGAAAGGGCTTGCTTTAAGAAGAAGAAAAAGAAAAAGAAAAACAATGAGGTAAATAGTTTAAAATAATATGGCAATAAATATGTAACTATCAATAATCACTTTGAATGTAAATCGCTTCAATGCTCCCATCAAAAGATACAGGGTGGCTGAATGGATAAGAAAACAAGACCTGTATGTATTCTGTCTTCAAGAGACCCACCTCAGAATGAAAGATACACTCAGACTAAAAATAAAGGGATGGAGAGAGATAGTTCATCCAAATGGAAAAGTAAAAAATGCTGGGGTAGCGGTACTTATAGCCAACAAGAGACTTTAACACCAAGGCTATCGTAAAAGACAAAGAAAGACACTTATAATGATGAAGGGAACAATCCAACAAGAGAATATAACCCTAGTAAACATGTATGCACCCAACATAGGAGCACCAAAATATGTAAAGCAAATCTTGATAGACATACAGGGAGAGACTGACAGAAATATAGTGGTAGTAGGGGATTTTAACACCCCATTGACTTCAACAAATGGCAGCTTTGGGGCATTTGGTACATGACGAGTGTCTTTATTTACAGTGCCCTTTCCTTAAATTTTTTCTTATAGAAAGTAGTGAATTTGACTCATTGTGGGTATAGACTATGTCTTATTCACCTTTGTATCTCAGACTCCACCATATTATATAATAGATTTTAAATTTAATTATCCTAAAAACCTTCCTGGGAACCACTTGAAATCCTGTCTGGTATTTTTAAAAAATTAAATACATCTAAAGGTCTCTCCATAATCAATTCTTTACAAAAGTACTATAAAATACAGCCTTGCTAGGATGTGAGGTTTACATGGCCCAAGTATAACAGTAATGAAAGATTTAAAATCGGTCTTTTTGTTCATCAATGGTACAATGTAAGAAATCATGTTTCCTAAACAAGAAAAAGCTGAAGGACTTCATCAACACATAACTAGTATTACAAGAAATGTTAGAGGGACTTCTTTTTTTATTTTATTATATTTTATTTTATTTATTCATTTATTTTTAAGAATTTATTTAGTTTTCTTTTATTTCTTTTCTTTTTAATATGCTTTATGGATTATGCTGTTACGGTTGTCCCAATTTCTTTTCCCTCTGCTCCCCTCCACCCAGTGACCCGCCTCCCTCCAGTTGCCCCCCACCTTAGTCCATGCCCATTGGTCGTGCATATAATTCTTCTCAACATCTTCCTATCGACTCCACTCCCTCCTGCTATGCTTCTTAATTCTTATACCATGTTCCTCCTTTTCTCCCTTTCCCCCTCCCCGCTGACCTCCCCCCAAAATGTTCCCCATACCTATAACTCTTTTCCCACTCTCATTGCCTACTTAGTTTGCCTTTGTTTCGATTTCCTAGCTCTGTTGTTGGTTGTTGTGATACAGTTTTCATTTTAATGTTCATAGTTTTGATCCTTTTTCTCCTAAACAAGTCCCTTTAACATTTCATATAACAGTGGTTTGGATCTGGTGAACTCCTTCAGTTTTAATTTTTCCTGGAAGCACTTTTTCGTCCTTCTATTCTGAATGACAGCTTCACTAGATAGAGTAATTGTGGCTGTAGGTTTTTGCTTTTCATTTCTTTGAATATTTCTTGCCAGTCCCTTCTTGCCTGCAGAGTCTCCTTTGAGAAATCAGCTGATAGTCTTATTGGGACCCCTTTGTATGTAATTCTCTTCTTCTCTCTTGCTGCTTTTAAGATTCTCTCTTTATCCTTAATTTTTGACATTTTGATTATAATGTGTCTTGGTGTGGTTCTCCCTGGGTCCAGTTTTTTTTGGAACTCTCTGTGCTTCCTGGACCTGGAAGTCTATTTCCTTCCCTAAGTTAGGGAAGTTCTGCTTCATTATTTTTTCACAAAATTTTTCTATTTCTGGCTCTTCTTTACCTTCTGGCAACTCTATGATTCAATGTTGGCCCACTTATAAGCGGTCCCATAGATTTCTGAGCCTCTCCTCATTTTCCTCACTTTTCGTTTCCTCTTTCTGCACTGGTTGACTGTTCCTTCCTATGTTCCGATTTGTTGATTTGGTCCCTGGTTTTCTTCCCCTCACCACTAGTTTCATATGTGTTTTTGTTCATTTCAGCAGGACTAGCCTTCATTCCTTCCCCATCTTGTTTAAGATCTGCTGTTAGGTCTGTAAGCATTTGTACAACCAAAGCTCTGAACTGTGCCTCAGAAAGATTTCCTATCTGCTGAGCTGTTAGATCAGATATTTGCTGGCTGGTCAGCTACCTCACTGGGCTCTCTATCATGATCTGTGCCATCCAGACAGTTTTGTGTTTACCTTTGCTTCCTGGGCAGGGCTGTCACACCTCCTACGCTATAGGGGGTGGAGCCCTGTGTACTCATCACTAACGGGCAACCCTTCTCACCATGCTGTGGCGTTTTGTGTGGGGGCAGGGGTCCAAGATGGATTCCTGCCATTCACTCTCTGCTGGGAGCCTCCTTCTCCATCCCTGCCCCCTCCGGCCCTCACAGTCCGAGGCAATGGGGGTCTGCCTTCCCCAACATTGGAACCGCCAGCTGACGGGTCTGGTCTGCAGCCAGGGGTGCTCCCCAGGCACTTCTTGCCTCCCCTTAAATACGGGTGTCTGTGCTTACCACCGTCCTGCCGCCACCAGCACAGCTTGACCTCTCTCCCGGGGCTTCACCCCTCCTACCCATCTGGACAAGCAGCACTTCTTTATAACTTTGTACATTGGACTTCCATGTAGCTTTATTTTCTGAAACTTCTGTTTTTTTCTGGTTTTGCAGTAGTTGTATTCCTTCTTAGTTGTGGAGGGAGATGGAGCGTGTCACTCTAGGCCTCCATCTTGGCCGGAAGTCCTAGAGGGACTTCTTTAAGAAGAAGAAAATAAAAATATGGGTAAGAAAATAACACAAAGCAAACTGGCAAAGGCAAACACATAAGAAAAGCGGTGAGTCAACAAACACTAATGCTAGTAGAAAGGCATAAAAGTAGGAAGATCATGTATAATTACAACAGTAAATTAAGGAATACACTAACGCACACACACAAAACAAATAAAGAAAATTCTTTATTTAAAAAAAAATAATACATTCAATTTGGTGTGCATTATGGTTCTTTTTACCTACTCACTACTTGGTTTTTATTAAACTAGGAGAGGTACTAATCATATAGTAAGGCATGGATGAGCTATAGTGAAACAAAATGCAAATTAAAGACAATGTTTGATTCTCCATCCAGATTTCAGAAATCAAAGCCCTCAATTACCAGTAAAACAGCACTTGTGAGTGTTTTGAAGAAAGCTGAGCAGTTTGAGTAGCTAGGAGTCATCTTGCCAGAAGTCCTCTAACATTTGCTAACATGTGGCTTATATTCTCTCCAAGGTGGGCTAAAGTTGTCTTAAGAAAAAAAGAAAGAAAGAGAAGAGGTTGCTTTTAACAAATCACTGTTCTGACTTAAGAGAACTATTTTGTTCTCAAATATTAAACAGTCTTTCAGAGTTGAGAAATATCTAGTTTTAAGTCTCATCCTCTTCTTTAGAAGGACTAACAAACTGGTAATCATATAGATTTTTTTAACTAAATTAACCTGAATACAAATTTTGTGCTGATTTCTTACTGTTTTCTAGAATTCTGTTGGCAAACTATTTTCCTCAGAGCACACTGAGTAGAAAGATGGTGTTAACCAAATAAATGTTTTCCTTTTAAAAACCAGTCAGTCCCTGCACAGGTTATACATTCTTATCATACAGAATTACAAATAAAACTAAAATAATGATATAATTTTAATATAAAATTTTTTCTTGGGATTTGTATAGTTTCATGTTAGATTTTGGAACTGAAATTCAAATCAGTCTTCTGCTCTATTAATGGTTTAGTAAAACTGACTTAAAGTAATTTGTCAACAATTTATTATATCCAGCATCTAGGAGATTGTAGGGGTCCAATCCACTTCACAGATTAACACTGCTTCCATCTCCTTCAATTATATGCTGTGCACTTAGATCAAACTAGGAAAAGTAAAAAGGCAACAATATGTCAGGCTTGTATTTCCCCACATGGTAAAGATGAGTTGACTTTTAGAGCTAGAGATATAAATTTTACTTGTTCTATTATTTATTTAAATAAATTTATATTTTGTTTTATTTGAATTTATTTAAATGTCCTTTTGTTTTATTTATTTATTTATTTTTAGTTGTCATTCTGTTGGTGGCCAAATGGCACCAGGTGTTACACAGGTGGAGTCAGACTGGACCTTGGTTCAGCAACCTTGGTACTTGAGTTCTGGCCAGGAAAGAATTCAGAACTAGGACTCAAACTCAAAGAGAAATTTTATTTAGAAGGTCACAGAGGCAGAAGAACTGAGCCGTAGAAGAAATGGGCTCAGGAAACAAGTTACAGAGGCAAAGGAAGGGCCCTTGGAGCTTAGGAGAAAGAGGTGAGGAAAATGTGCGTGGAGGAAGGAGGGTGGGGAAAGTGCTCCAGGGAGACCTCCAGCTGGGTCCTCTGTCCTAAGGGCCTTTAAGGGTGGGGACTTTAGGGGCCGTCCCAGGGGAGGATCTCAATAGAATATTCACCAGCTTTCCAGGTGTGTCCTTTCAGGGTGGTGGTCTTCACTTCAGTGCCAGGGCAAGGGCTCATTGGTCAGTGCAGCTGGTCCCAGTGTCTGCTTTTGCTGCTTTTCTGGGCCTGGAGCTGAAACACAACTGAGGCCTGCATGTTATCTCTACAGATGAAAGGTCAGAGGGTCTAAACCATATGACCAGTGATGTGCTAGGGGAGGAAAGGTGACCTTCGGGCTGAGGTCCTTGTTTTACCCATTTTGCCCATTGCTAGGCACCCAAGGCTTTCCGCCCTGGCGACCTTCTGTACCTGGCCCACCATCCTTGCTCTGCTCATGTCTGTTTAACTGCCCACCACAATTCTTCATTTCTTCTTACTCTAAAAGAGGAGCAAATAATATAGGTTGCCCCTGAGCTATTAAACAAGTGGCCTACTTCAATCCTCCCTCTCCTGGGTTAGGCCAACTGATTTTCCCAGGTGACCCTATTCTCTTCATTCTCTTGCAGGCATTCTTAGAGTTTTAAAAGGCTAGTGGGGAAGTCCTCCAAAATCTGTGGACAGAACACAGATATCTTGAAATCTAGTCTCCTTCCCACCCTGCTGTGGCTCTCAGTACCATCACCAAGAATTCTTTGTATTTTATATATTAACTGCAGGGGAGAGTCTGGCACTGACCCTGGAGTGGAGAGTATGGGGAGGAGTGGCATCTGACAGAAGGGAAGGCAGCACACAGGTGGGAGATCTAGAGTCGGCTCATCCCAGTACAGGCAGGGAAGTGACAGAACAGGCAGTGGTTGAGGGCTGTGCACCCAGGGGCTCAAGAAGGCAGCTTACCAGGCACCATGGTCACCCCCCTGCCTCAAGGATGCCCCCATCCTCACCCTCCCTCCCACTTCTCTTTCAGGCCAGAGGGTGTAGGCAGCCTGCTTTAGATTCCTCTGCATCCCGTAGTCCCCAAATAGAAGCCCAACCCAGGGGTCCTCCGGTTTTCAGCTTCCCCTGATCGTTGAAGGCTTGTCTTGCAGAGAAGGTGCCTCCTTCCGCAAATCAGTGCCTCCATTAGAGAAGCAAAGGGATGGGGAGCAGCTGGCCTATGGGCTCATTCTGCGCCCTGGACACTCTGGGTCCCAGCCTTCCCATCGCCACGTTCTGGTCAAGCTGGGTGTGGGACCTTCTCTTCTCAGCTCAGGGAGAGATACAGATCTACCAGGGCAGGTGTGGCTCTACTGAAAGCACAGGGATGGCAATGAGGAAAAAGCATAGGATGCAGCACAGGAATCCAATTCCTGGGGTTCCGCAGACACATGCAGCTGCGCATCTGTCAGAGTGGGACTCGCTGCCTGGGCCTGGACTCTTGGCATGGCTCAGCCTGCCCCAGGCCACACACACACACAGACACCTACATTCAGCAGTGGCCTGGCAAGGACACCTGGTCTCCTGGCTGAGGAACCTTTTCCTCTTCCTGGCACTAGAGCTGATATCCAGGGACACTCAGAGGGTTGGAGAAATCTAGGCCATTTCCATAATTCTAAGCTCTCAATAAAATGCAAATGGAAGAAATGTAAAGACTATTCTAAGAATTATGACATATAGATCGCCCTCAAACAATCCATTTTAAAAAAATGGGCCAAGGTCCTGAATAAACACTCCTCCAAGGAGGACACATAGACATATAGATAGCCAATAGATATATGGAAAGATGTTCAATGTCAGTTATCATCAGAGAGATAATGCAAATTAAAACCACAATGGATACCACCTCACCCGTGTCAGAATGGCTATCATCAATGAATAAACAAGTGTTTGTGAGGATGTGGAGAAAAGGGAACCCTCATGCATTGTTGGTGGCAATGCAGATGGGTGCAGCCACTGTGGACAGCAGTATGGAGATTTCTCAAAAAATTAAAAATGAAACTCCTTTATGACCCAGCAATTCTACTTCAGGATATATATTTGAAGAAATCCAAAACTCTAATTTGAAAAACTATATGCACTCTTATGTTCCTAATCCCTGCACCATTTCCCGATTTATCCCGCTTCCCACTCCCAGCTGATAACCCTCCGAATGATCCCCATACCTATGATTCTGTTCCTTTTCTGGTTTGCTTAATTGGGTATTGTTTTTATTTTTTAGGTTCAGTTGTTGATAGTTGTGACTTTGTTGTCATTTTAATGTTCATGGTTTTGATCTTTTCCTTAAATAAGTTTCTTTGACATTTCATATAATAATAGTTTGGTGATGGTGAGCTCTTTTAGCTTTACCTTGTCTGGGAAGCACTTTATCTGCCCTTCCATTCCAAATGATTGTGTTGCTGGATAGAGTAATCTTGGTTGTAAGTCCTTGCTTTTCATCACCTTTAATACTTCTTGCCAGTCCCTTCTTGCCTGCAAAGTTTCTTTTGAGCAATCAGCTGATAGCCTTATTGGCACCCCTTTGTAGGTAACTCTCAGCTTTTCTCTTCCTACCTTTAAGATTCTCTCTTTATCTTTGACCTTTGGCATTTTAATGATGATGTGTCTTGGTGTGGTCCTCTTTGGGTCTAGCTTGTGTGGGACTCTCTGTGCTTCCTGGACTTGTATGTCTAGTTCCTTCGCCAAGTATGGGGAGTTTTCCTTTATTATTTTCTCACATAAGTTTTTAATTTCTTGCTCATCCTCCTCTCCTTCTGGCACCCCTATCATTTGGATGTTGGCACGTTAAAAGTCGTCCCAGAGGTTCCTAAGCCTCTCCTCATTTTTTTCAATTCTTGTTTCCTCATTTTGTACTCGTTGACTGTTTTTTCCTTCCTTATATTCCAAATAATTGATTTGAACCCTGGTTTCCTTCCCTTCACTATTGGTTTTGTGTGGATTTTCCTTCGTTTCATTTAACATAGCCTTCACTTCTTCCCTTATGTGTTTGCCATACTTAAGCATATCTGTCAAGCCTGTGAGCATCTTTATCACCAGTGTTTTGAACTCTTCACCTGTTAGGTTGGCTATCACCTCATTACTTAGTTCTCCCACTAGAACCTTGATCCGTTCCCCCTTTAGGGCCATACTTTTCTGTCTCCTCATTTTGACAGGTTCCTGTGTTTGTTTGCCTCCCTGTCTTAGGCAGAGATGTCACTCCTGTTATGTTGTAAGGGGCAGAGCCTTAGGTATTCATCAGTATGAGTAACCCATTTCACCACATTGTGGTGCTCTATGTGAGGGACAGGTCTGAGACGGAACAATGCTGCTTGCTCAGCACTTGCCCCCTTTCCAGGCACCTCTCCAACTTCTGTATGGGACTGATGCCTCTCTAGCTGTTGCCCTGGCTTTTGTTCCCAGAGTGGGTGGGTCTGCGGATGTTCTAGGACCATGGGGGTCCTTTAAACAAGCAGACACTGCTGAGAGACTGGCAGTTTCTTCCTCTCCCCTAACTCCCTCTGGTCTGCACAGTCAGAAGCAATGAGGCTTTATTTCCCATGGCGCTGGGACTGGGAGGTGCAAGGTCTTGTCTGGTGCTGGTAGCACTCCCCAGGTGTGCCTTCCGACTTTTTTAAACTTTCCATTGGCCCACCACTGGATGCCGCTTCTGCTACCACCACATCGGGTCCTCTCTACTTTGGCTCTGCCCCTCCTACCTTTCTGGATGAGTATTACTTGTTTATATCTTCATTTGTTGGGCTTCCATGCAGCTCAGTTTTCTGGAACTTCTGTTGTCTCTAGTTTTGAAGTAATTGAATTCCTTCTTTGTTGTGGAGGGAGATGCAACATGTCTATCTAGTCCTCCAACTTGGCCGTAAGTATCAAAATAAGTGGCTTTCTGATGCCTTCCGTTTTTTCTCTAGCTTTTGACAGGACACCTTTGTGTTCTGTTTGGCTGGCAAAGAGCCCAAGGGTCTTGACATGAAAGAAAGCTACTCAACTCTGGCCAGCTTGGATCAGTTGGTTGGAGCATTATCCTTTAAGGGTCACCGGTTTGGTTCCATTCCATTCAGGTCATGGTTGCAGGCTCAATCCTTGCTGAGGCTCTCTCTTGCATTGGTATTTCTCTCTCTCTCTCCCTCCTCCTCTCTCTCGAATGATAATAAAATAAACTTTTCTAAAAATATATTTTATTCATTTATTTTTAGAGAGCGTGGATGGGAGGGAGAAAAAGAGGGAGAAAAACATAACAATATGGTTGCTTCTTGCGTGCCCCCAACTGGGGACCTGGCCCACAACCCAGGCATGTGCCCTGACTAAGAATTGAACTAGAGACCCTTTGGTTTGCAGGCCGGCGCTCAATCCACTTAGTCACACCAGGCAGGGCTAAAAGAAACTTTTTTAAAAAGAAGAAAAGAAAGAAAGAAACTCAGGGTACCATCAGTTCCTTATTGAGCAGCCACTGAGTGCAAAGTATATTAAATTATACATGCTAAGAAAAACATCTTTGTTTTCAAGGAAAAGCACACTTTAAAGGATGAATTCAAATAAATGGACATGCTCATTTTTCAGTCACTTATATGAGCACGATGCAAATAGCCAGGTTTGGGGCATATAGAGGGGGCTTGTTACAAGGCCTACAAATGGGCACATCTCGGCATCCAGGTACTGGTTCTATAAACTGACTCATATAAAAACAGTGTCAAAATCCTGCAGGGACTGTAGAAAGAAATAAGATGCACTGTTTGTTTAGAAGAGCATCTCAATTTGATACTGATCAGGCTGCACCCATGTTCTTTTCTAACCTGCTAACCTGTTTATTTTTCTCATAATGATACACTTAGGACCTTCTTGTACAGCTCACCAAAAGTCTCCAGGGAGCATGTGGTCTGGTGGAGGAGCAACAGTGGAGACAGAGAGACTTGGATTTGAGTCCAGCTTCACCACTTCCTTATAGTCCTCTCTCTGCAGGTAAATGACTCATCTTTAAAAAAAAAAAAATTCTTTCTTTTTAAATTTTATTTTATTTATTTACTTTTAGAGAGCGGGAGAGAAACAGCAATGTGCAAGATATATATCAATAGGTTACCTCTAACACGCCCCCAGTTGGGGACCTGTCCCACAACCCAGACATGTACACTGACTGGGAATCGAACCAGCAAACCTTTGGTTCACAGGCCAGTGCTCAATCCACTGAGCCACACCAGCTGGGGTGGTCATGATGAATCTTGATTCCATTTATCTATCTCTAAAATGAAAATAATGGTATTGAATTCATATAGTTTTGTGGGGGGAAATGAGATCAAGGGTAAAAAAATA
This sequence comes from Furipterus horrens, assembly GCF_987537825.1. Taxonomy (NCBI): domain Eukaryota; kingdom Metazoa; phylum Chordata; class Mammalia; order Chiroptera; family Furipteridae; genus Furipterus; species Furipterus horrens. The sequence goes on along the minus strand of NW_028327180.1, from coordinate 66,580,455 downwards.
TTTGTAGAAAGCTCGAAAGGAATAAGTATTCAAGAAACATGAGTAATTTTGCTATTTTTTCCTCCCTTTGAATTAAAGTATATGTGTTAGTGAATGAAGGACACAAGGACTTTTGGCAAGTGTGATATCTTTCTCCTATGAATCGTGCACATTGCACTTCAAGTTCATTTTAGTTACATGGCAACTGTATACAGCCATGTATATCTTTTGTGTTGTTAAGTGCTTTAATCACACTACACATTGGTCATCGTCGTCGTCGTCGGCAGCCGTCCGTCTCGAGAGACGATGGTGTAGCTTCTTAAGAGTCTACCTGCACCGCCGAGAATGGCTGTGCAGTCCGACTCGGGAGTGACATGGTATCTGTCTCCTCCCGTGTTGAATCGACATCTTGCAATGACGCTGAAGCTACAGAGCCTGGGCAGGGTAATATGAAGGGTCTGCTGTTGCCCATGCAGCAGACCCCCCCTCTCTTCGCAGCTGAAGGGTCCAAGGGAAAGACGGAGTCGATACAGCTTGGGTTCAGGTGCGCCGCAGGAGTTGCCGGTGTTGACTACAACGTCAAACCGCCTTAGGGACTCCGGCTCCGGATTTTCTGTCGGGGTTTACTCCCTTAGCCTTTCCCCTGAAGAGGTATGCCGCAAGGCAGCGGAGGTTTTTTGGAGTCAGAGTTTTCCTTCTCTGATGTACCCTGACATTGGTCATACATTTAACCAAACTAGATATTATTTCCCCAGTTGAATGGAAGGTACTTGAGCATGAGACTTGTTTGAATCTTCTATATGTGCATTTTTAGGGTATACTTAAAATGTTCAATATATATTTTTCTAATGACTAACTTGAAAATATGCTAAATGCCTGTGAACAAACCATGACATGTATCTACTCATCTGCAAGCTTTTGGAGGCAGGACTGCAGTGTGCAGGTACCTACTAAAGGCCCAGCGTACACAGGACACCATCCTTAAACAGCAGTTCTTCCAGTATCATTGATCACTGTGTCATGATCTTACTCATTTTAGCATTCCTACATGGAGCATTGTGTCCTCTTGCACACAAAAATATTCTGTGTACATTTGGTGCATAAAAGAATAAAAAACATGAATGCTATTGGAAAAGAAACACTTGAGGTATAGCTCCATGAATTCAGTGGATGCACATACAGTCAAGAGAAAATAAGGTCACTGACGATCTGAACAGCTCAGGTAATCTAGGTCTTATGGAGCTATTTCAGCTTGGGGGAGGGGTGGTGGTGCTGATAAATAATAAAAAATTAAAAAACTAAAAATAAAATAATTATGGCATATGTTATTGATGCTTTACTCAATTATTCAACAAATGCTTTTGAGAGCCTCTTACGTGTCAGACACTGCTTTAGGCCTGAGGACTGAATAGTTTGTGACTCACACACAACACGTATAGCCTAGTTTGGAGATAACTCACTTCAAAAATTTCAAGTCCAGGCTTCCTGGCCCTGCCCCTTAAGACAGAACTCCACGGAGCCCCACCTGCCTGCTTTGCACACTGGTGTGGAATAGGCCTCTGGCCCCTGCTCCTGAGGGATCCCAGGGACCACTGTGAGATTGATGGAGGCAGTGGAGGCTTCCTCGGGAGTTCCACTGGCATAGGCTTATCTCCAGCCTGTCCTCCCAGCCCCATCCTTTCTGTCTTTATGGCCATACTCTCCCCTGCAGCACCAGCTCCTTCAGTCACCAAGGGGTCTTGGTGAAGTGTCCTTCCCATTGGTGCCCAGCATGGCCCAGTGCGGCCTTTCATGGCTGAGTCACAGGCTGGCAGGGACTGTTAGGCTGACCTCACCTCCGGGTCTGGCTGTGGGACACCCCAGCTATGGCCACCTGGTGTGAGCCTGGCCATGAGCAGCTGGGAGAGTAGGGTAGAGCTGCCACCAGAGAGTAGCAGCTGCCAGTTGGCCCTGGCTCTGGGAACCCAGGTGCCGGGGGCCCACAGGGATTAGAGCAGAAAGAGCCAGAGGCAGGCCTGTGTTAAGAATCGGCTGGAGCAAGGCTCGTGAGTCAGCCTCATGCCCCTCATGTCCTGGGTGGCTCTTTTCTTGGCTCCCCAGAAGCTTCAGAATTCTTTTCCACGTCCTTTCCTTCCTGAGGCCGGACCATAGCGAGTGGTGGGGCTGAGCTACTCACACCCGGACTCTCACTCCCACCTCCAATGGCAAGAGCACAGGCATGACCTGAACCCCCAAAGAGAGGATGCCTGATCAGATTGTTGGCTGCCTGTGACATCACCCTGTTGGCGACAAGGTAGACTTGCCTGAGGAGCAGGAGGCAAATGCCTCTCCCACAGGAGAAGCCAGGAGAGCTCCAGGACGATGTGTAATGAGATCAGCTGTGTGCTCAGGGTGGAGGACGAACAGTGGAGAGTCTGAGATGCAGGAGGATGGGCTCTGCCCAGCCCTTTGGGACAGACAGGCCCTCAGAAGCAGCGGGGTCAAGGACTAAGACCAGCTGGCCACAAGGAGCTGGGACACTGGGTGGTCAAACAGGAAATGCTGTGGCCTCCGAGGAGGAGCTCAGGATCCTCCCTTTGAGCCCTTTGGCGCTGGAGCTGGAAGACACCACTCCACTGTCCTGCGAAGATGCGTTCGCCTTCCTAACACTAAGTCAGCCCCACAAAGGAAACACCAGGGCCCGTTTAACTCGTGAATGTAATAAATTGGCCCCCATAGTATGTTGAAATAGTTACTGACTTAGGTTTTTTTGTAGGATTACAAGCATGAATTAACATGATCAAGTCCATTAACTATTAGATGAAAAGGAAGAAAAGGAGCCTGCGATGACCGCAGAAGGCATTTGATAAAACTTGTCTCCTTTCACAGTGAAGTGATGAAAATCATGAAGAGAGGAAATGTCCTTAACACTTAAAAAAACATACTGTTGTCCAAGAGCCAGTGTTGGGCTGAACACTCTAAAATTCCCGTCAAACATTGTCCCTTTCACTACTTTTGTGCACTGTTGCTCTGGAGATTCTAACTGGGACAAGAAGGCGAAAAACACACATAAGGAATAAGTAGACAAAATAAGTATAATAAGTAATAGAAAGAGTCAAAGCGATCATTATTGGCAGGTGATGTTATAATTGTGCCTCCATAAAATCCAGGAGAATCTTGAAAAACTATTTTAACTACATAGGGATTTAGTCAGATAGAGCAGAATAAGATAAAGTCATATATAGATAGATAGATAGATAGATAGATAGATAGATAGATTTTAATAGCTTTTAAAAGCATTAAGTCACAAATAACTAGAAAATGTGATGAAAACAATTTACCATTCCAATAATAATGACATATGAGAAATATCTAGAAACTCAAGTCATGTGGAAGGCATATAAACTTTGCTCTATGTTAGTATAAAGGAAGACAAAATAATCTTCCTAGAAAACTCAACGTTTAAAATTTATTAATTGATAAATTCAATGTAATTCCAATAAAAATTCATTTGGGTGGGTGGAGGTATTGGTAAGATAATTCTAAGTATTAAATGAAAGAGTAAATATGGATGAGAAAACAAAAATTGGATTGAAATAATAATAAAGTGAGATTTACCCTCTAGGCATCAAGGTATGCAATAAAGCTAAAGTAATTAAGACTGTGCTGGGAGCTAGGAAAAGACAAATATATCAGTCAAACAAAAGAGAGTTCATAGCATGTGATAAAGAAAACATCTTAATTCAGAGAATAAAGAAGGAGTAGTCTATTCAATAAATCATGTTGGAGCTATTTATTATCTATACAAAAATATGGTTATAATCCTATATATGGTATACTTCTCTACATTTGAAATGAGTTTCAAACTGATTCAAGATCTCTGTTTTAATTTTTGTGATGTGTCTTTATAAACCATTCATATACTTAAAAAAGGGGTGGTGGACAATATAGGTAAATAATTCTAAAGGAAATATCTTTTTCATCAAGATAAGTACTTAAACTATGTTTTTTCTATTACATATAGATTTAAAAATCTCAGAGAGATATACTGAAACCTGTTGATAGCTGTTTTTTTAAGTTTATTTTATTGATTATGTTGTTACAGTAGTCTCACTTTCTTTTCCCTTTGCTCCCCTCTTCCCAGTACCACCCTTCCCTCCAGCGATCCTACCCCTTATTTGTTTATATTTGTGGATCGTGCACATAAGTTCTTTGGCTTCACTCTTTCCTATATTATTCTTAACTTCCTTCTGTCTATTTTGTACCAACCAATTATGCTTCTTAGTCCCTGCACCATTTCCCCATTTCTCCCCCTTTCCTCTCCCAGCTGATAACCCTGCAAATGATCCCCACACTTACGGTCTGTTCCTGTTCTGGTTGTTTGCTTAGTTTGGTTTTATTTTTTAGATTCAGTTGTTGATAGTTGTAAGTTTGTTGCCATTTTAATGTTCATAATATTGATCCTCTTTTTCTTAAATAAGTCCCTTTAACACTTCATATAATAATGGCTTGGTGGACTTCTGGCCAAGATGGAGGCCTAGACTGACACGCTCCATCTCCCTCCAGAACTAGAAACCAGAAAGAACCAGAAGTTCCAGAAAATAAAGCTACATGGAAGTCCAATGTATAAAGTTATAAAGAAGTGGTGCTCATCCAGACAGGTAGGAGGGGTGAAGTCGGGGCGGAGAGATCAAGCTGTGCTGGTGGTGGCAGCTGTGGCAACAGCAGCAGGACAGTGGTAAGCACAGACACCCGTATTTAAGGGGAGGCAAGAAGTGCCTGGGGAGCACCCCCAGCTGCAGACCAGACCCATGAGCTAGCAATTCCAACACCAGGAAGGCAGACCCCTCTTGCCTCAGACTGTGAGGGCCAGAGGGTGTGGGGATGGAGGAGGAGGCTCCCGATCTCTCAGTGGAGAGTAAATGGCAGGATCAATCTTGGACCCCCACCTCCACACAAAATACCACAGCGTGGTGAGAAAGGTCGCCCGGTAGTGACAGGTGCACGGGGCTCCACCCCCTATAGCGTAATAAGTGTGACAGCCCCACCCAGGAAGCAAAAGTAAACACAAAACTGTCAGGATGGTACAGATCATGCTAGAGATCCCAGTGATGCAGCTGATCAGCCAGAAAATATCTAATCTAATGGATCAGCAGATAGGAAATCTTTCTGAAGCACAGTTCAGAGCTTTGGTTATATAAATGCTTACAGACCTAACAGCAGATTTTTAAATAGGGAAGGAATGAAGGCTAATCCTGCTGAAATGAACAAAAACACATATGAAACTCGCAGTGAGGGAAAGAAAACCAGGGATCAAATCAACAAACAGTCAACCAGTGCAGAAAGAGGAAACGAAAAGTGAGGAAAATGAGGAGAGGCTCAGAAACCTATGGGACAGCTATAAGTGGGCCAATATCTGAATCATAGGGTTGCCAGAAGGTAAAGAACTAGATATTGAAAAATTATGTGAAAAAATAATGAAGCAGAAGTTCCCTAACTTGGGGAAGGAAATAGACTGACAGGTCCAGGAAGCACAGAGAGTTCCAAAACAACTGGGCCCAGAGAGAACCACACCAAGACACATTATAATCAAAGTGTCAAAAATTAAGGATAAGAGCAAGAGAGAAGAAGAGAATTGTGTACAAAGGGGTCCCAATAAGACTCTCAGCTGATTTCTCAGAAGAAACTCTGCAGACAAGAAGGGACTGGCAAGAAATAGTCAAAGAAATGAAAAGCAAAAACCTACAACCACGATTACTCTATCCAGTGAAGCTGTCATTCAGAATAGAAGGGCAGAGAAAGTGCTTCCAAGACAAAGTAAAATTGAAGGAGTTCATCAGATCCAAACCATTCTTCTATGAGATGTTAAAGGGACTTGTTTAGGAGAAAGAGGATCAAAACTATAGACATTAAAATGAAAACTGTATCACAACAACCAACAACAGAAGCTAGGGAATCGAAACAAAGACTAAGTAGGCAACGAAAGTGGGAAAAGAATTATCAGTATGGGGAACATTTTGCGGGAGGTCAGCAGGGAGGGGGTAGGGGAGAAAGGGAGGGAGATGGTACAGGAATTAAGAAGCATAGTAGGAGGGAGTGAAGTAGACAGATGTTGAGAAGAACTATATGCACAACCAATGGGCATGGACTAAGGTGGGGAGACAACTTGAGCGAGGGGGGTCACTGGATGGAGAGGAACAAAGGGAAAAGAAATTGGGACAACTGTAACAGCATAATCAATAAAGCGTATATTTAAAAAATCATGGCTTGGTCATGATGAACTCCTTTAGCTTTACCTTGTCTGGGAAGCATTTTATCTACCCTTCCATTCTAAATGATAGCTTTGCTGGATAGAATAATCTTGGTTGTAGGCCCTTGCTTTTCATCACATTGAGTACTTGTTGCCAATCCCTTCTTGCCTGAAATATTTGTTTTGAGAAATTATCTGATAGTCTTATAGGCACCCCTTTGTAGGTAACCCTCTACTTTTAAGATTCTCTCTTTATCTTGAAACTTTGGCATTTTAATGATGATGTGTCTTGGTGTGGTCCTCCTCGGGTCTAGCTTGTTTGGGCCTCTCTGTGCTTCCTGGATTTGTATGTCTATTTCCTTTGCCAAATTTGGGAAATTTTCTTTTATTATTTTTTCACATAAGCTTTCAATTTCTTGCTCTTCCTCTTCTCCTTCTGGTACTCCTCTGATTTGGATGTTGGCATGTTTAACGTTGTCCCAGAGGTTCCTAAACCTCTCCTTGTTTTTTTCAATTTTTTTTTCCTCATTCTGCACTGGTTGACTGTTCTTTTCTTCCTTATTTTCCAAATTATTGACTTGAACCCTGGTTTTCTTCTCCACACCATTGGTTTTGTATGGATTTTTCTTTGTTTCTTTTAGCATAGCCTTCATTTCTTCCTTTATGCATTTGTCATACTGAAGTATAACTGTCAAGCCTGTGAGCATCTTTATCACCAGTGTTTTGAACTCTTCATCTGTTAGGTTGGCTATCTCCTCGTTTGTTAGGTTGGCTATTTCCTCATCGCTTAGCTTTCCCACTGGAACCTTGATCCATTCCCTCTTTTGAACCATACTTCTCTGTCTCCTCATCTTGACAGGCTTCTGTGTTTGTTTGCCTCTGTGTCTTAGGTAGAACTGTTGCACCTGTTACATTGTAAAAGGTGGAGCCTTAGGTATTTGTCAGTACAGGGTGACCCATTTCACCATGTTATGGTGCTGTGTGTGGGGAGGGATCTGAGAGGGAACAATGGCACTTGCTCAACATTCACCCCTTTTCCAGGAACTTCTCCCTCATTTATATGGGCCTGCTCATCTCTAGCTTTTGCCCTGGTTGTTATTCCCAGAGTAGGTGGGTCTGCGGACATTCTAGGACTGTGGGGGTCCTTTAAACAAGCAGACTCTACTGAGAGACCAGCAATTTCTGCTTCCACCCCAATCCCACTGGTTTGCATTGTCAGAAGCATTGAGGCTTTATTGTTCCTGGCGCTGATACCGTGAGCTGTGGGGTCTGGTCTGGTGCTGGGAGTGCCCCCCAGGTGTCCCTCTCGACTTCTTAAAATGTCTGAATGTGCTTCCTGCCAACTTGCCGCCGCTGCTGCCACTGCTGCACTGCTGCTGCTGCGCTGCCACGACCACACCACATCCTCCCCGCCCCAGCTCTGCCCCTCCTACCTACGTGGATGAGTATTTCTTCTTTATATCTTTGTTTGTTGGACTTCCATGCAGCTCACTTTTTTGGAACATCTGGTTGTCTTCAGTTTTGAGGTAGTTGTATTCCTTCTTAGTTGCAGAGGGAGATGCAACATGTCTGTCTAGGCCTCCATCTTGACTGGAAGTCCTTTGATAGCTGTTTTTGCTGGATATAATATATTAGAACATTTACCTTTGCTAGGTTATGTGTTTTAATTTTATGTAAATAAATCTCTTCTGTTCCTGACGCTAGAAAAATGAAGATAACAGAGAGCACAAAGATCAGAGGAAAGGCTGACACCACTTCTGACAGAGTGTCAGCTCTGAGCCACATCCTTCCATGCATCCCTTGTCCCAGTGCTGGCACATATCTGCTCCCATGCATGGTAGCAACTCCATCATCAATGTTCTTACCGTTGCTTTGTAACAGTTGGCGGTCTTGTAAATAAGAAACAAGAAAACATATTTTATTATATATTTACTTACTATATTTACTGATCATGTTTGTTTGGAGCTCAATTTCCATCAGATAGCATTTTCATTTAGTCTTAAGAACTTCCTTTAACATTTCTGGTAGTGTAGGTCCACTGGTGATGAACTCTCTCACAGATTTTAAAATTTTAATCTAAAAATATCTTTATTTCTCATTCTCTTTTGAAAGATAATTTCTCTATATAGGGAATATTACCAGGTTGATTTTTTTTTCTCAAAGCATATTCAGTATATTATTACATGTTTCCATGTTTTCTGGCTTACATTACTTTATTTTTTTAATCTTCACCCAAGAATACGTTTATTGATTTTAAAGAGGGAGGAAAGAGAAGGAGAAAGAGAGGGAGGGAGGGAGAGAGAATCATTGATTGATTGCCTCACATATGTGCCCCAACTAGGGATCAAACCTACAACCTAGGTGTGTGTTCTGACTGGGTTCAGACCTGTAACCTTTTGGTGTATGGGATGATGCTCCAACCAATTGAGCCACCTGCCAGGGATGACTTTTATTACTTCTGATGAGAGGTAAGTGGTTCCTCATTCTTTCATTGTTTTTAATATGTTCTCTTTGGTTCTCGGATATTTGACTATGATATACCTGGATGTGGTTTCTTTTGTATTTATTTCATTTGGAATATATATTATAATCCTAAATTTCTCAGGGAGGTGAGTTAATTTTTTAAATCAAATGTAGAATATCAGTCTTTTTATTTATTTATTTATTCTTTACCTCAATCTTTTTCTCCTTCTGGGACTCAAATTTTATGTTTATGAGATTGTTTGATATTGTTCCAAGATCATTTCACTGAAGCTTTGTTCATTGTTCTCAGTTATTTTCCTTTCCATGTTTTCTTATTTTTTTTAATGTTAAACCTTTTTTAAAAATTATTATTTGTTTGTTTGTTTGCTTTTAGAGAGAGGGGAAAGGAGAAAGAGAGGGAGAGAAACATCACTGTGTGGTTGCCTCTCACTCATGTCCCCAACTGGGGACCTGATGAGCAACCTAGTCATGTCCCCTGACTGGGAACTGAGTCAGCGACACTTGGCTCGCAGGCCAACGCTCAATCCACTGAGCCACAGCAGCCAGGGATTTTTCCATGTTTTCATTTAGATAGTTTCTATTATGCTGACTTTAAGTTCACTAGACTTTTCTTCTGCCGTGTCCAGTGTACTGTTAAGCCCACATAGTAAAATTTTTATTTTGTATATTATATTTTCCAGTTCTATCATTTCTACTGATTCCTTTTTATAATAGCTTCCATTTATCTGCTGAGATGGCTTATCTATTCATTTATTGTGTCCATGTTACCATTTAAAATTCTTGAACATATTTATAATAGCTTTTTTAATTCCAATACCTGTGTTATCTCTGGGTCTGTTTCTATTCATCTTTTTTTTTTTTTTTTTTTTTGACTATGAGTCATACTTTCTTGCTTCTTAATATGTCTGGTAATATTTGATTTTATGTCAGGAAATGTACATTGTTGAGAGTCTGGATTATGCTATCTTGTTTACACAGTATTCAGTTTGTTTTGTTAGGCAGTAAATTTACTAGATGTTTAATTTCATTCTTGTCAGAACATGGAGGCAGCTAGAATGTACACCTGGACTTTTGATATATTCTAATCAACCTGGCCCTGGCTGGGGCTCCCAGAGGAAATGCTGATGGATCTAGCCCTTCCCAGAGAATATGTTTACTAACCTGGTGGTAGGGGAAAAGCAATGAGATGTAAGTGACTTACTGAATATGTTTGTTTGTTTGCTTTAAGTATATTTTATTGATTATGTTGTTACAGTAGTTCCAACGTTTTCCCTTTGCTTCCCTCTACTCAGTACCCCTCTTCCCTCCAGCAATCCCACCCCCCTTAGTTCATGTCCATGGGTCCTGCATATATGTTCTTTGGCTTCACCCTTTCCTATACGATTCTTAACTTCCCCCTATCTATTTTGTACCAATCGATTATGCTTCTTAGTCCCTGCACCATTTCCCCATTTCTCCCCCTCCCCCTCCCAATTGATAACCCTTCAAATGATCCCCATTCCTATGATTCTGTTCCTATTCTGGTTTGCTTAGTTGGATTTTGTTTTTACTTTTTAGATTCAGTTGTTGATAGTTGCGAGTTTGTTGTCATTTTAGTGTTCATAGTTTTGATCTTCTTTTTCTTAAGTAAGTCCCTTTGACATTTCATATAATAATGGCTTGATGGTGATGAACTCCTTTAGATTCACCTTGTCTGGGAAGCACTTCATCTGCCCTTCCATTCCAAATGATAGCTTTCCTGGATTTAGTAATCTTGGTTGTAGGTAGCTTTTCATCACATTGAATACTTGTTGCCAGTCCCTTCCTGCCTGCAAAGTGTCCTCTGAGAAATCAGCTGATAATCTTATAGGCACCCCCCTGTAGGCAACTCTTCACCTCTCTCTTGCTTCCCCCAGGACTCTGTCTTTATCTTTCACCTTTGGCATCTCCATTATGATGTGTCCTGGTGTGGTCCCCTCTGGGTCCAGCTCCCCTGGGACCCACCATGCTTCCCAGACCTGTATGTTCATCTCCTCAAGATTTGGGAAGTTTTTCTCAATTTTTTCAATTCTTGCTTCCTCATTCTGTACTGGTTGACTGTTTTTTTCTTCCTTATGTTCCAAATCATTGATTTGAACTATGGTTTCCTTCCCTTCACCATTGGTTTTGTGTGGATTTTTCTTCGTTTCACTTAGCATAGACTTCACTTCTTCTCTTATGCGTTTGCCATACTCAAGCATATCTGTCAAGCCTGTGAGCATCTTTATCACCAGTGTTTTGAATTCTGCATCTGTTAGGTTGTCTATCCCCTCATCTGTTAGGTTAGCTATTTCCTTGTCGCTTAGTTCTCCCACTGGAACCTTTATCTGTTTCCCTTTTTGGGCCACACTTCTCTGTCTCCTCATCTTGACAGGCTCCTGCGTTTGTTTGCCTCCGCATCCCAGGTAGAGCTGTTGCTCCTGTTATGTGGTAAGAGGCGGAGCCTTAGGGATTCATCAGTATAGGGTGACCTGTTTCACCACGTTGTGGCGCTGTATGTGGGGGAGGGGTCTGAGAGGGAAAAATGCCGCCCGCCCAGCACTCGCCCCTTTTCCAGGCTCCTCTCCCACTTCTGCACTGGACTGGGGTCCCTGTAGCTGCTGCCCTGGCTGTCGTTCCGAGAGTGGGTGGGTCTGCGGATGTTTTAAGACCGTGGGGACCCTTTAAAGAAATGGGCTTTGCTGAGACCGGCAGTTTCTGCGTCCACCCCAACCCCCACTGGTCTGCACAGTCAGAGCAATGAGGCTTGATTTTCCCCGGTGTTGGGACTTTGAGCTGTGAGGTCCAGTGAGGAGCTGGGAACGCTCTCTAGGTGTCCCTCCCAACTTTTTAAAACATTGTGACTGTGCTTTCTGCTGGCCTGCTGCTGTTGCTGCCACTGCTGCCACCACCACACTGTGTCCTCTCTGCCCCGGCTCTGCTCCTCCTACCTGTCTGGATGAGTATTTGTTCTCTTTATCTTTGTTTGCTGGACTTCCATGCAGTTTGATTTTCTGGAACTTCTGTTTGTTTCTAGTTTTGAGGTAGTTGTATTCCTTCTTAGTTGTGGAGGGAGACGCAGTGTGTCTTTCTATGCCTCCATCTTGGCCGGAAGTCCTGAATATGTTGATAAGCAAACTCAGTGTCATCAAAATGTGTTGTTGGCAAGTATTAAAAAGGCACCTGCAGAAGTGCGGGTGGGACTCCTATGGGCCCATGAGGAGGACCAGGAGTCCCCAGTCTCCAGTCCCTGTTTTCTTGATCCCCATCCCCCTTGCTCATATGGGTGCTAGAGTTGGTCTGGGAGCTGCCTCTCCCCTCCACTCTCTTCCCCCTTTTCCCTCAATAAACCTGTTGCCTACTCCCACAGTTGTCTCTGGGTAATTTCTTAGAGCAAGGCTGCCCTGACAGTTCTGTTAAGGCTTGATTTTAGCCTTTACTAAGGTAAGTAAAAAGAATCACACACTGTATGGCTGGAGTAGCTCTATTCCTAAAGTGTGGACACTGTAGGATTTTAATGACATGCTCAGGGCTTTCAATAAGGTCTTACCATTCTGGCTGCCAGACACAGTCTCAGCACTGCATGGCCTCTGGAATTCCATTAGTTCAGAGACCCAGGGTTTTAATCCAGCAGGCCTTGTATATTCTTGCCCTGCACACAGGAAACTCATGCAAAGCCTCAAGGGGACCTCTGTGCAGATTCCCTGAGCTCCTTTTCCATGTAGCTCTCTCATCTGTGGTCCCCTTCTCCACAAACTCAGCCTCCTCAGTGTCCTCTGTCTCTGAGATCTGTTTCCTCTACCCAGTGAGACCAGTGCTCGGTTTGGGTTTCACTTTCCTCTCCTATAATAGGGCAAGTGCACCAGGCCAAGAACTTTACTGAATGTGGATTCACCTTGTATATTTTCCCTCTGTCAGAGCATTTTATGTTCAATGCTGTAATCAGTTTCTATAAATCTTTGATCTGGTTTTACAGTTGTTTATGGTGGGGAGGTAGGTTTGTGATGAATTACTCAGTCATGATTAGAACACAATAAAAGTTTAAAAGAAAAAAAGATAGGAAAAGAAAACATGGAGCCCAGATTCAGGATGTGGATCTAATGCTATACATCTCTAAGAATCTCAGCATTAGCTGAAAGTAGCTGGGCCAGTGGGGCCCCCTCTCTGTAGTTCTTTCTAACCTGCCATTAGAATTGGACTGAAAAAAAGCTTCCTGTTCTGGTTATGATGTTAGGTTGTATGAGACAAACCCTGTTGCAAAAAATCAAACAAACAAACACTATAAAATTGGACAAAAAAATATAAAACAACTATTTGAGGGCATTGGAGAACAGCTGATATATGTAAGAATTGAAGGATTCTGATTCTTGAGAAAAGGGAATAATCTATAGTGAGTTCCACATTTCCCCTGACCTTTTCCCTGGGAACATTTTCCACACTGCTGTGTGAGACAATATGACCAAGAAGAAGGCATGCACCTTACCAGACTAAGGCTGGAGACACTGGTGTTCAGGGATGCCAAAGAGGCTGGAACTTTGGGAGGAAGGTTGGTGCAAAAGTAATGTCCGACTTTTTTAAAAGAAAGTTTTAGATAGTATTTATTAAATTTGTGCCTCTTCTTATAATTTTTTGATGTCACAGTGACTACTTTACACCTTATTTTTTTCAGGTTATTGAAGTATTGTTCATAATCATCCACAATATTTGTACCCATGTTCATCCCATTTAAAGAACACATTAGAAATATTTTACTCTATGAGTTTCATAAAAGTGCCAATGCAAGTACAGCAGCAAAGTTTATTCAGAGCACTTATGGGGACGATGCAGTGACTGAAAGAAGTTGCAGGAGGTGGTTTTCCCATTTCCAAAATGGGGATTTCAGTTTGAAAAATGAGCCAAAAGAGGGTTGTTCAAAAAAACTTGATTCCGAAGTGTTGGAAGCTGTTGTCACAGAAAACCCCACCGTTACCTCTAGGAAACTTGCAGAACAATTTAATGTAGCCTATACAACCATGCTACACCAGCTGAAAAGGACCAGAAAGGTTTCAGTAGTTGAAAGATGGGTCGCACACGAACTGTTTCCAGAGAATCCGCAACAGTGTGTGGCTTGTTGTGAATCATTGCTTTTGCGACACCTTCAGGCACCATTTTTAGGTAGACTTGTTACAGGTGCTGAGAAGTGGATCCTTTACCATAATGTTAAACACTTCTGATCATGGATCAGTCGAGGAGGAAGAAGAGCTCAACAACCAAGAGGAGGACTTCATCCAAAGAAGATCATGTTGAGTGTATGGTGGAATATGGAAGGAATTGTCCATTACAAACTGTTAGACAACAATCAAACAATTACTGCCAATCTTTACTGTGAACAACTTCATTGTTTGAAAGCAACTTTGAACCAAAAGCGACCCTCCTTAGTCAACAGAAAGGGTGTCATCTTCCATCATGATAATGCTTGTCCTCACACAGCTCAACTCACCCAAAATTTCTTTAAAGAGCTTGGATGGGAAACAATGCTTCATCCTCCATATTCTCCTGACCTTGCTCCTTCTGATTATCACTTATTTCAGGGACTACAGAACCATTTTGATGGTCTTAGGTTGACATCAAGAGAAGAGGTTGAAAATGAGTTGGATTCATATTTTGCTTCAAAACCTAAAAAATTTTACAAGTGTGGCATTTATAACCTAGTTGACAGATGGAATGAAGTTCTAGAAAGCAGAGGAGGTTATGTTAACATAAATACTTTCATAATCATGGGCATTTTCATTTTTAAAATAGACCTCAAAAATCAGACATTATTTTTGCACCAACCTTATAGAAAGAAGGAACAACAGAGAAGGAGCCCAGTGATTATATGCACATTTCTCTGGATTTATTGCCCTAATTATAAACAGCATCTTGGAGACTAAAGAATTGAGCAGAGATTCTAGCAGTTACAAAGCGCATGGGAGACAAATTGGAATGCAAGTCCTGCCAAGGTGGAGCAGCCTTGGTAAACACTCAGGTTTTCAGCTGAGTTCCAGAATAGTCACAGCCTAGGAGAGAGGGCCATAGCTTAGAAATGAGTTATACACAAGGACAAAAAGAGTGAACTTCCCTAGCTAAAACACGGCATGAAACCAAGCCTTGATAGGAGTAAGGAGATCTGTCCGTCAGTTTCCCACCTGCCAGAAGACAATTTAATCCTCTTTTTCTGGATGAAGATAATGTCACCCAGAGCCTTTCTAATTTTCCCCAAAATTTGTTTTGTTCAATACAAAATTATAAGACATGCTAAAAAGTAGGATCAAATGGCTGATAACCAAGAAAAAAGACAAATAATGAAAATAGACCCACAGGTGTTTCAGAAATGAGGGACTCCAAATAATTATAATTAAAATATTTAAGAAAATAGCAGGAAAGGACTAATTAGGTGAAAAGCTGAAGAACTTAAAAATAAAATTGCAATACATAAAAGAGAATGAAATTGACATATACAACTGAAAATATATAATGTCTGTAATGAAAAACTCATAATATAGATTTAATAGCAGAAGGGACATAGCAGAAGATAGGATAAGTTACCTACAACACACAGGTGAAATAAAAGTAAAAGAACAAAAATAGGAGAGAATAAGAGACATATGGGACTTTGTCAGACATGCTAATGTATGTATAATTGGAATCCCAGAAAGAGATGGTTTAAAAAAAAACAGGGCAATATTAGAAGAGGTTATAACAAAGAATTTTCCAAAACCAATGAAAGTACCAATGCACAGATTCAAAATGCTAAGAAAATCCCAAGATAAATACAAAAAGAACTACATGTAAACACATGATAATCAAACTTCTGAAAAACAAGTAAAATCTTAAAAGTAGTCACAGGGAACATTAACAGGCATACTACCTTAATGGAGCCATTATAAGACTATTAAGTCTCTTTTCAAAAGAAATGATGGAATTAGTTGACAAATGGAATGACATCTTTAAATTATAGAAAGAAGAAACCTACCAACATAGAATGCCTTATCCAGTAAAAATACCCTTCAAAATGAAAGCAAAATAAAGACATTTCTGACAAACCAAGGCTGAATTTGTTACCAATAGAACTTCACTAAAAAAAATACTAAAGGAAAACAATTTCTTATAAAAACATGGAATTACAAGAATTGAATAACATCAGAAAGGGTGAATATGTGAATAAAATAAATAATTATTGACTGTATAGAATGACAATGTATCATTTCACAATAATACATCGTAGAGTTTATAACATGTAGAATTTGTAATATATATGACAATAGAACAAAGGATGGAAGGATTCAATGGAGTTCATCTGTTGTAAGTTTCTTGCATTGTTCAGGCAATTATGAAAGTTCCCATTTAATATATGTAGATTCTAGTAAATTAGGTTTACATATTGAGATATCTTAAGAAAACTTCTAAACAAATAAAAAAGAATGCCTAAATAAAAGCTAATAAAGAAGGAAAATGCAGAACAAACACACATATCCAGTCTCTTGATTTAAAGCAAAGGCACTAATACATTTCAGTGAGGTGAGGATGGTCTTTTCAGTAAGTAGTTCTGGGTCATTTGAACCTTGATTTCTCATTACATCATGCACCAAAATTAATGTGACACAGACTATAGGCCTAACTATGAAACCTAAAACAATGAAACTAATGAAACCATGGTAGACTATTCTTATAACTTTTGGATAGGTAAAGCTTTCTTAAATGGGTCATAGATATCACTAACCAAGAAACAAAAGATTAATATATTGGATTTATAAAAATTTAGAACCTTTGTTCAACCAAAAGACACTATTGAGAAAATGAAAAGTTAAGTTACAGACTGAGTGGGAATTTTTGATATATATGTATATGTGTAACAAAAGATTTATGTCAGAATCTATGTACGAGAAATACAGAAAACCCCATAGAAAAATGGGTGAACACTTGAACAGATATGTAATAAGAAATAACCAATAAACATATGAAAAGGTGATCAATATAATTAGTCACCAGGGAAATATTATCTAAAATTATAATGAACTATCGCTCCACTCCCATCAGAATGACTGAAATTGAAAAGGGTAACAATACCAGATATTGGCAAAGATATGGAGTGACTAGAACTCTCATACATTGCTGCAAAGAGTGTAATTTTATGCAACCATCAAGAAAAATGGTTGGAAGCAACTACTCTAGCTAAATATATGCATATCCTATTACCTGGGTTTATGTGCTACATAAATGAGTACTTATTCCCAGTAAAAGACATGTGCAAACATATTCAAAGCAGTTTAACTTAAAGTAACTGAAAAGTGGAGACAATTCAAAGGTGCACCAACAATAAAGTGGATAAATTGTGGTGTATTCAAACTATGGAATTCTAACAGCGATGAGCTAGAATGACGTACTATCACAAATGGTATCACAACCATAACGTTGGGTATAAGAAGCAGACACAAAAGTATATATTGTATAATTTCACTTTTTTGAAGTTTAAAACCTGACAAAAATAGGCAAAGGGAGGGTCGGTGGGCTATGATGGGGCACAAGGGAGCCTTCTGGTATCCTGGGAATAGTCTCTATCTTGATCTAGGTGGTGGTTATATGAATTTGCATGTGTGCAAAACACATTGAGCTGCATATCAAGATATGTGTAGTTTACTGAATGCTAAGTATCTCTTATTAAGGACATTTTTAAGCACAAGTTTAAAATGGCACTGGCTGCTCATGGTGGGGGTCTGTGAAGTTCAAGCAGGAGATACTGGCTGTCCAGTGGGTGCAATGAGGTCCTGCCTGGCTATCACAGGCCTCCCTGTGAATCAGCCATTCCCATACCCCAGGCTTTGCTTCTTCCATCTCCCAAACACCCAGGGGTCACCCTGGCCAGCTACTGGGGGAGACCCACAACCTGACCCCTTCATCTGACCCCTCAGCAAGGGAGAAGGCCCTTCCACAGTCACCCTCAGCCCCTGGGATTTACTGTTGCTGCCTCATTTGTGTCCCTGCTCCCCATTCTCCCTCCACCCTCCAAAATATCCCATAAGCTCCGTGGGGGGTGAACTTTCATCAGACTCATCCCTGTCAGGGTCCCTGGCACCCAGGCCTGAGCAGAGGGGGTTTCAGCAAATGTTCACGGACTGACTGAATGTGAGTAAGCGAGGGTGCAGAGGGCCCCGAGGCCTCAAGCTGAGCGACCTAGAGTGGAAGCCCTTCCAGGGCGCATGGGCCCTGCCACCCCTCAGCGTGGCTGGGGAGGCTCACAGACAGGACAGATCATCGAGCCGGGCTCTCCAGGGTATGCGGCAGGCAATGTCCCCAGAGCCCATCTCGTCCCTCTGGCTGATCTGTCCTTGGTGCTGCGCACTGGTCCACCCCACCAGGAAGCCGCCAGGCAGGAGATCCTGTTGATGTCATCGCGCAGCTCAGCAGCCAGAGGTCCCGAAGGAGCGAGTAGAAGCCATCCAGCACCCAGGATGTCTTTCAAGGGCTAGGTCACACTTGGGACAGGGAGAAGGCTCCACGCTTAGCTGCCCATCACAGGAGCAGCTCAGAGCATCAGAGAAGCCCAGATGAGGCCTGCCTGCTCCTACTCAGCACCCCCCTCCTCCAGGGGCTCATCTCAACAGGAGCCAGGAGAGTCCAGGGATCCTGCGTCCTGCCGATGGCCTTTCCCATCCCTTACTTCACCTCGCTGCCCTTCCGGCCCTTGGTTAGTAGTGCTCCCCCAAGGCTGGAAGCCACCTTAACTGGCTGTGAAGGGCCCTGGTCACCCTCCCACGCCTCTCCCGCTGAGTGAGGGGCTTGAGACCCTCCCAGCATCCTCCTGCCTTCCCCACCACTCCAGGTCCCAGCACTGCGTCATTGGCTGTGGCCCGGTAAACACCTCTAATCTGCCTGCGTTGCTCGTGCTTATGACCTCCTGGCAGAGGTCTCAGCTAAACCTTGGCCGGCTGGAGGCGCAGGGCACAGGATCAGGCCAGGGCTCTTGGAGCAAGGCTGGGACTGCGCCTCTGATGGGTGCCCCGCGGTGGGCTCCGTGCGCCCTCTGCTGGCCAGCCTCATCTATGCAGCTGCAGTCTGGCAGGACCAGGGCCGCAGCAGAATTTCCCTGGGAACACACACCTCGGCTGGTGTCCCGGGATGGAGGGCAGACAATGAGGGCAGGGGCCTGGATCTGTTGGGTGACTGTTGGGGTCGGAGGGCTCTGCTCACCCTCAAGGTTGCCGACACACAGTAGAGTTCGATGGCCCAGCCATTGAGGGAAAGCCATCTGTCCCCTTAACTATGTGGGTCACTCACGCGTCAACCAGAAAGATGCCCTGTCCCAGCCACCCCTGCTACCCTTGGGCTCTCTGATTGGTACAGATGTTGGAGGTGAACTCTTTCCTGATTCTATACCTCAGCGGACTGATTCAGGGTCAGGGACAAGGTCAGATTCTGGTTCAAAGTAGCATCAGGTTCTGACTCAGAGTCCTGATTAAAGGCAGACCCAGAGGATACAACATAGAACCTCCTTCTTCTCATGGGAGAAGCCAAGTCTCACAAGCTCATGCACACACACAGGAGTGTGTGTGTGTGTGTGTGTGTGTGTGTGTGTGTGTAGCGGGTAAGGACGCTGCTGATAAAGGCTGGCCAAGTTGTTCTATAGGCACAGTGATCATTAAGCTTCTCACAGGTTCCTGCAAATGTTGGAGACAAGAAAACATGGAGAAGACTACACAAAAGAAAATATCAATACAAAATGCTAGCAGATGTGACCTTCTGCCATGGAAACTAGTCAGCTGTGGCTTTGCCGCGTTCTCACTGGGCAAATATAAGATGTACTTAAGTGGTGTGTGGTATGTCGGATCTGTCAGTATGGTGACAGGTAGCCAGGACCCCGGAGGCATGAGTGACCTGACATTCTCAGGGTGAGCCAGCATCCTGGGCAGCATCCCACAGGGGCAGAAGACCGGGATCCCCAGCAAGTTCAATAATGGTGTCTACTCAAGGGACAGAAGACTCAGGGTCACAATCAGAGCTGATACAGGTAGAACAGTGGAAGACAGGAGAGAGCCCACAGGAGGGGTTGGGGACCTTGAGGCACCCAGTTGAAAAGCTCCTGAGATTATGTGGAGGTATTGATTTTGTACAAGTGAGCAAAGGATATTCCTTTTCCAATTCACTTTATTTTCGCCTCCTGGCAAGTAGTGATGAATTTGGAATTCTACAATGTCTGCAATGGGCATGGAGCCCCAGGCCAGTGCAGTACAGAATCTGCAGAACTTGGTCGAGCTAGGATCACTCATGGATGGAGTGACTCACTCACCACACTTCACAAAGGATATAAGGTGACTTGCAGACAGGAATCACTATAGCAAGAGGAAGGGGGAATAGAGGCTCAGGGAGGGGCTAGTGTGGAGAATGTCATTAAATGGGTGGGTACCTTGTAGTGGAAGGAGTCAGGCAACTGAGGAAACCAGACACTGTGATTAGGATTCCGTGTCTGTCTGGAACCAGCAGCATGCTGGCGTGTTCTTTGGGGGTAGCCAGTTTGCATTGTGGGGGCTGCCACTGACTGCTTCTAGCAGGGTCTGCTCAGGGCTGACAGGGCTGAGGGAGCCAAAGCAAAAAAGACCTCATTGTGGGTGAAGAGGGCCTCATCATCAAGAGGGAGCTGAGGATGGGGAGCAGAGTATTCAGTATTTGTTGAATGAATAAGTGAATGAACACATAGTCCTTCCTCTTTATTGATTCTTTTTAAGTATATTTTATTGATTATGCTGTTACAGTTGTCCCAACATTTCCCCCTTTGATCCCCTCCACCTGGTACTCCACCCTTCCCTCCAGCAATCCTTTCTTTAGTTCATGTCCATGGGTCCTGCATGTAAGTTCTCTAACTTTTCCCTTTTTTATACTATTCTTAACACCCCCTGTCTATTTTGTTCCTACCAATTATGCTTCTTAATCCCCACACCATTTCCCCTTCTCTCCCTCTTCCCCCTCTCAGCTGATAACCCTCCAGATGATCTCCATACCTATGATTCTGTTCCTCTTCTCGTTGTTTGCTTGGTTGTTTTTGTTTTTATTTTTTAGATTCAGTTGTTGATAGTTGAGAGTTTGTTGTCATTTTAATGTTCATAGCTTTGATCTTTTTCTTAAGTAAGTCCCTTTAACATTTCATATAATAAGGGCTTGGTGATGATGAACTCCTTTAGCTTTACCTTGTCTGGGAAGCACTTTATCTGCCCTTCCATTCCAAATGATAGCTTTGCTGGATAGAGTCATCTTGGTTGCAGGTCCTTGCTTTTCATCACTATGAATACTTCTTGCCAGTCACTTCTTGCCTGCAAAGTTTCTTTTGAGAAATCAGCTGATAGTCTTATGGGAACTCCTTTGTAGGCAACTCTCTGCTTTTCTCTTGCTGCTTTTAAGATTCTCTCTTTATCTCTGACCTTTGGCATCTTAATGATGATGTGTCTTGGTGTGGTCCTCTTTGAATCCAATTTGTTTGAGACACTCTGTGCTTTCTGGACTTGTATATCTATTTCCTTCACGAAATTAGGGAAGTTTCCTTTCATTATTTTTTCACATAAGCTTTCAATTTCTTGCTCTTCCTCTTCTTCTGGCACCTCTGTAATTCACATGTTGGCATGTTTTAAGTTGTCCTCGAGGTTCCTCATCTTCCCCTATTTTTTTCTTTCTTTTTAGATTCTTGCTTCTTCTTTCTGTTCTGATTGAATGTTTATTTCTTCATTTTGTTCCAAATCATTTATTTGAATCCCAGCTTCCTTTCCTTCACTGTTGGTTTCCTGTATATTTTTATTTATTTCACTTGGTGTAACCTTCACATCTTCCTTTATGTTGTTGCCATACTCAATGAGTTCTTTGAGCATACTGATCACCAGCATTTTGAACTCTGTATCTGATAGGTTGGCTACCTCCATTTGGTTTAGTTCTTTTTCTGAGGTATTGTTTTATTTTTCCATTTCGGCCATATTTCTTTATCTCCTCAATTTTACAGCCTCCCTGTGTTTGTTTCTTTGTATTAGGTAGAGCTGCTTTTCTTCCTGTCTTAGTAGTGTGACCTATATAGCAATGGCACCTGTAAATTGTGTGGGGTGGAGCTTTAGGTAATTGCCAGGGTGGGGCCACCTGCTTCACTGTTTTGTGTCTCTGTTTGTTGTGGGGGCTCAGAGAGGGGACAATGCTGCTGCCTGGCTTCTGGTGATTTGCCCAGCACTTTCCCTGTTTCCAGTCACTTCACCCACTTCCCGTAGGTGATTGGCTCCCTTCCAATTGCTGCCTTGGGGTTTGCATACATTCTAAGACCATGTGGGCCCTTTAAGCAGTGAAAATCCGGCAGTTTCTTCTGCCACCCCAACTCCCATTAATTTTTACGGCCTGAGGTAATAAGGGTTTATCTTCCTGGTGCTGGAACCTGGGCTGTGCAGTCTGGCCTGGGGCTGGGATCACTTGCTCCCAGGGTGTCCCTCCTGATTTTTATCCATCACACATGAATGTTTGTCAAGCCACACCACCTCTCTGCCCTGTCTCTGCAACTCTGCCCCTTCTACCCGTCTGGATGAATGTGGCTTCATTAAATCATTGGTTGTTGAACTTCCATATAACTCAATTTTCTGATGATTCTGGTTAATTTGTTTTTGAGATCTGGCTGTAATTCTATGGTTGCATGAGGAGGTGAAGCATGTCTACCTACATCTAAACCTTGACCGGAAGTCATTAATTCTTAAATTTACCCACTTTTCTCAATATGCACTATCATTCCCCAGTTCAGGGCACCACCAGCTTTCATTTAAACTATGGCAGCCCCTCTCCATTCACCTCTAGGCCCTGCTCCTCTTCCTTCCCCTCACCCACATCAGGGAGACAGGGGGCTCTTTATAAACCCTCAGTCAGATCCTGCTCCTCCCTGACCCTAATGCTGGAGTGCTGCTTGCTGCCCTAAGCCTCACATCTAAGCTCCCTTGTGTAGCCCATGAGGTCTCGATGATCTGGCCCCGGGAGCTCTACAGCCTCACCCTCACTTCTCCCCTATCCTTGGCTCTCCTGGAGTCCTGACATTTTGACAAACCCCGAAAACATAGTCAAACCATTGGACTTGCAGCCTTTGAGACAGTATCTGAGTCAGATGTCCAATCCTCACCTCATCCTCACCCATTTCTAATGCCCCCCCAGCTCCCATTTGGGCTCAAGTTTGGGAAAGAAGGGATAGGCTGGGGAGAAGAGGGCTTCTGTATTATAGTGATAATAACTTTTTAAACGATGCTTACACTCTATGCATCAAAATATCAAGATATGTAAGCACCATACCTACTTAACTCCAGCCCTCTGGGCATTTGCACTAGTCTGGAAGCTTTTTTCCCAAGTCAGAGGCAGGAGGGCAGGTAGGAGTAGAGCCACTGTCTCTGCCATGAGGTCCTGCCTGGCCCTGCTGGGTGATTATAGCTTCCAAAGGCCCGGGCCACCCCTCTCCACCCTGTAATGACAGCCAAGCTTGTGCTGGCTCTGCTGTCTCTGGCTGCAGAGTCCCTGGTGGAGGCAGCTGGGAGGGGACTTGTAGCCAGTCTCTGGGACCAGGCTCATCTTTTGCACTCACTGAATGGGGGTGTTGACAGATTCTCTTTTCCTTCCCCAGGGTCCTGCCCCAGGCTCTAAGACCAGACTGGCTGGGAGGCCCTAATGCTGAAGCCACTAGATGGCTCCACTCAAGCTGCACCTCCTGCCCTCTGTCCTTGGCGTTGAGTCAAAGTGCTGGGTCATTTGGGACACACCTAGCTTTTCTTCAGTCCCCAATGGGAGGAACCTGGAGGGGAGGGTTGGTCCCATAGTTCAGTGAACAGCTATGTAGGGAATGTGCTGATGGGTAGAGTTGGTGTCAACAAATACAGTTCCCTCTGTGCAGCACTGGTTAATCCTGGGGACTCTGCTCTGGTGAGTTCCATGGAGGGACAGGTGCTCAGAAACTCTGGCCAGGCCTCTAGCTTCTCTGGCAGCTGCCAGGGCCAGCAAGAGACATCAGCAGTCAGGGCAGCCTCAGTGCCCACAGTGGAGCCTGCCCCTCCCTTTTCCCCAGGCAGGGGTCACAGGTGAGTGGGGAAGGAAGGGCAGGGCAGGCTGAGGGGGCCTCTGTGTATAGGGAAGGCCTGCAGCCCACCAGCCCTCCCATTTATTCACTGACCTGTCCGCCCAGCACAGAATTTTTTTTTTTTTTTTTTGCCATCTCTTCTATAGAGACACCCAACCCTCCCCTTAGGATGGCGGTAGTAGGGAGACAAGTCTAGCCTGCTATGAGGGGCCATCCACTAATGATGTCACTTAGGGGCAGCAAAGGGGCAGGACCTCATTTGGCAATTTTCTTGGCCACGCTAGGCAGTCCACCTCTAAGCCTGAGCCTTAGGAGTGTCTCTAGGACTGGGACTTGGCAGGCAGCACCTCCTATGAGAAGCCTGGCCCAGCTGGAAAGGGCTGGACCCTTCCCTCCCTGGACAAGGGTACTGTTGGGCCCCTCTTCTCCTGCTTGTTTCCCCCACAACAAGGAGCTCCTTTGACATTCCTGGATCCCTTCCAGGACCTCAACTGCCCTAGCAAATGCTTGTGGAATGAATGCAGAATGGACACAATAGAGTGATTGCCAGAAGGGAGGTGTGGTTTTGTTCATACAATGGATTTGGGGAAAGGAGTGGGATGTGGCTGTTTGTTAAGAGACACACAAGGGTGAGTTTAGTGAGTTCTGCTGGAAGCCACCTGTAATGAGTCCCCCCTCCTTCCCTCCCTGGCTCTCTTTCTCTTCCCTCCCTCCCTCCCTGTATTTTTGTTTCCCATTCCCTATCCTGGTCCGGGGTGCCAGGCCCTGTGCTAGACCTAGAGACACAGTGACAAACAGGACAGAGGCAGCTCCCCTTCGTGGGCAGGCAGTGTGGAGGAGGAAGGAGACATGGACCATGTCAGATTGCACGTCTGAAGTTCATCCACAGGGAGCTGTGGGGTCTGTGTGGGGACCTGGCTCAGGCTGGGCCCACAGAGTGCTTTCAGAGGGAGCCCCTTTGGGGAATGGAGTGTTCCAGGCAGGAAGAATGACATAGTCAAAGGTCAAGGAACTGCAAGCCACCCAGGGTGCTGGAGCCCGAGTTTGAGGATGCACGTGATGAGAGAGGCCATCAGGCTGGATGAGGGAACTGGTAGCCTTGGTGAGATCTGCACCTATCCTGGGACAGGGACACCTTTGTAGGGCTCCTATCTGGAAACAATAGGGACATAATCACATTGTTAAAATGTCACTCTGCTCATGGAGAGCAGGATGGGTAGAGGGAGCTGAATGGAAGCTGTGGGCCAGGGTGGACTGTACAGGTTAGCTGTGGTGGTGTCGTGAATCAGGGCTGTGGCTGCAGGAATGGAGAGTAGTAAATTGATTGAGATCCTCCAGGCAAGATTTATGGTATGGGCAACCTCTGTGTGTCTTCCGGCCAAGACAGAGGGCTAGACTGACATGCTCTATCTCCCTCCACAACTAAGAAGGAATACATCTACCGCAAAACCAGAAATAGCCAAAAGTTACAGAAAATAAAGCTACATGGAAGTCCAACATATGAAGTTATAAAGAAGTGGTGCTCATCCAGATGGGTAGGAGGGGTGAAGCTGGGGCAGAGAGGTCAAGCTGTGCTGGTGATGGCAGCTGTGGCAATGGTGGCAGGACTGCAGTAAGCACAGACACCCATATTTAAAAAGAGGTGAGAAACACCTGGGGAGTACCCCCAACTGCAGACCAGACCTGTCAGCTCATGATTCCAATGCTAGGGAAGGCAGAACCCCATTGCCTTGGACTGTTAAGGCCAGAGGGGGTGGGGACAGAGGAAGAAGCTCCTGGTCTCTCCACGAAGAGTAAACAGTAAGAATCCATCTTGGACCTCCGCCCCCACACAAAATGCCACAGCATGGTGAGAAGGGTCGCCCAGTAATGACAAGTGCACTGGGCTCTGTCCCCTATAGCATAGGAGTTGTGACAGCCCCACCCAGGAAGCAAAGATAAACACAAAATTGTCAGGATGACAGAGATCATGATAGAGATCCCAGGAACGCAGCTGACCAGCCAGCAAATATCTGATCTAAGGGATCAACAGATAGGAAATCTTTTTGAGGCACAGTTCAGAGCTTTGGTTATAAGAATGCTTACAGACCTGACAGCAGATCTTAAACAAGACAGGGAAGGAATGAAGGCTAGTCCTGCTGAAATGAACAAAAACACATATGAAATAAGTGGTGAGGGGAAGAAAACCAGGGAACAAATAAACAAATTGGAACATAGGGAAGAAACAGTCAACCAGTGCAGAAAGAGGAAATGAGAAGTGAGGAAAATGAGGAGAGGCTCAGAAACCTATGGGACAGTTATAAGCAGGCCAACCTCTGAATCACAGGGTGGCCAGAAAATGAAGAAGATGAACTAGAAAAACTATATGAAAAAATAATGAAGCAGAACTTTCCTAACTTGGGGAAGGAAATAGACTTACAAGTCCAGGAAGCAGAGAGAGTTAAAAAAAAACTGGAGAAGAAGAGAATTATGTACAAAGGGGTCCCAGTAAGACTATCAGCTGATTTCTCAAAAGAAACTCTGCAGGCAAGAAGGGACTGGCAAGAAATGGTCAAAGTAATGAAAAGCAAAAACCTACAACCACAATTACTCTATCCAGTAAAGCTGTCATTCAGAATAGAAGGGCAGAGAAAGTGCTTCCAGGACAAAGTAAAACTGAAA
Organism: Furipterus horrens; assembly: GCF_987537825.1. Taxonomy (NCBI): domain Eukaryota; kingdom Metazoa; phylum Chordata; class Mammalia; order Chiroptera; family Furipteridae; genus Furipterus; species Furipterus horrens. Next base: position 66,554,020 of record NW_028327180.1, on the reverse strand, counting down.
GAGTTCATCAGTTCCAAACCACTCTTCTATTAAATGTTAAAGGACCTTGTTTAGGAGAAAGAGGATCAAAACTATGAACATTAAAATGAAAATTGTATCACAACAACCAACAATAGAAGCTAGGGAATTGAAACAAAGGCAAACAAAGTAGGCAACAAGAGTGGAAAAAGAATTATCGGTATGGGAAACATTTTGCAGGAAGGTCAGCAGGAAGGGGGAAGGAGGGAAAGGGAGGGAGATGGTACAGAAATTAAGAAGCATAGTAGGAGGTAGTGGAGTAGATAAGAAGATGTTGAGAAGAATTATATGCACAATCAATGGGGGGGGACAACTGTAGGGAGGGGAGTCATTGGGTGGAGGGGAACAAAGGGAAAAAAATTGGAACAACTGTAACAGCATAATTAATAAAGCATATTTTTACAAAAAGATTTATGGTATGGGAACATTGTGGAGGAGAACATGGAAATGCCTGGGAGGTGTTGATTTCACTTCCTGAGGTGAGAGAAATGCTAGAGCAGAAGCACTTTGCTGTCCAGAGACAGATTAAGGTTGGTTGAGGCCCCAGGCGCAGAAGAAAATATTGGGCCCCTTAAATAAAGAGAGAGACAGGGAAAATAAAAATACATGTTAACCATATTTTTAAATAAATAAAAAATATTATGTACTATTATTGTTTTATCTCCAATAAAATATGAATATAATATATGTATAATGTAATTAATAACAGCATACTAATAATCACAAAGTTTTGATGTTTCATTTTTCTAGCTACCAATGAAAAGAAAAATATAAAATTTAATAATCTAAATGATTAGAATACTAGAAAAGAGATTTTCTGTTATAGTGCAATAATTTAATGATTAATTAAAATTCAAAAATTACTCATAAATTATGAAAATCCAGGCACTGATGTAACAACAGGAATTAATTTTATCTTAATATAATTTCAACAATAGGAATTATTTTTATTTTAATATAATTTCAACTTACCTGAATATTTATTTATACACACAGAAAACTATTTTTAAAACTGTTATTGAAATAAGTACATATCCACAAACTAATTTACATCTTTGCATATATCAAGTAAGTCTGCACTGCAGGAGAACCTTTGTAAGTACAAAGTAGCAAATACGATTCTATCGCTCTGATGAGTGGTAGCACATCCACACAGGGCCTATGCAGCATAGTATGTGTATAGTATGCAGCATAGTAATGAAATAATGAAATAAGCGAATATAAACATACCATCAGGTTTTATTGCCGACTGTAAACTTGTACGTAATTAAAACTGCACATATGAAATCAAACTTGGTGTCATTCGAAAAAAGGTGTGAAGTTGGGGTTTCACAGGGCCCTTCAGAAGTTGGGGCCAGGGCGCCCGCCCAGTGCACCCACCGTTAAATCCTCCTCTGTTGGTGTTGGGGTCCCCCTGGGAAAGTATCAAGAGTTGGAGCCCACACAGGCCAGGTGAAGGAAACAAAGCCTGTAAGACCTGACTGGAAAACCAGAAAAGCTGGATGCATATGTGCCTTGATGCTATACCCAATGTGTCCCGATGGGAATCAGGCCCTGAGGAAATGCTTTATGTCCTTTGAAGCTTGCCCTGCTCTTTTACCTCACTTGATCACTTTATCTTACCAGCAGCAGCGGTTTTAACTTTAACTCAAAATGAACTTAACCTCCCTATTTTATAGCCATCTGAAGTCTTTGTGTCCAACACACCCTGACCTGAGGGAAGTCTTAACGTTCCTTCAATTGTTATCCCTGAACAATATCTGTTTTCTGTAATCAGCACTGTTTATCATTGATTGATGAGCTTTACATGCATGCTATGTGCCCTTAAGCTTACTGCACTCAATAAAAGACCTTGGAGGAAGGCATCTGAGGCATTTGTCTCTCAGACGTTTGCCAGCCTTCTCTTCCCTAGCACAAGCAGCCTGGGAAGTCTTCATTTCATCCGTGACAGCAGGGGACCTCTGTGGGTTGGGAGTCCCCAACAGCTTGGTGCCCAACATGGGGCCCGGGGTCTAATCTTCGGGCTTCACCCACACTGGGAGGCTACAAGCCACCACCATGGATGGCACACCTAGATCGATGAGAATTGGTGCCTTCATCCCATGGTAAGGGACAGCAGTACTGACTCTCGGTATATCCATTGGCGTGTCAAAGATAAGGGGAAGGTCTAAAGCCAATTTTTCAGCCGTTTTGGTTTTGTTTCACCCTTCCCATCCTCCACCGTTTTATTTATCCCTTCTTAAGAAACCCTAGCTGAGATTAGCAGTGGAAAAGAGGATCAGGGAATTTCAAAACTGAAACTCGTCTGTCTGCCATTCTTTCGGCACCAAAGGAAACATGGGGTACAGACTTTCTAAGGAACAGGAGATTTATTTCTGAGTAGTTCAACAATTGCTTGAACACTTGGGATGCAAAGTGAAGGAAAAAACTTTAATTGCACTTTTAAAAGTTGTCAAGTATCATTACCCTTGGTTTCCTGATAGAGAAACGCTAGATCTAGATGTTTGGGAAAGGGTCAGGTAAAAACTGACTTGGCTCCAGAATAGTGGCACCCACATCGGAACTCCAAATTTGATCACTTGGGTAATGGTACCTTTGCAAACCAGGGCTCATAAGGCTGAAGAAAATATTTATGATTACCCTGAGAATGCTTGTACAAAGGACAAGGGTTGTGTTCCCCTTACTGAGGAGGAAGAGGCTGATTCTGAGTCTATTATAGTGGGGGAGAGCCTCTGGGAGCGAGCACCCCTGAGTGGGATGATGAATTGGATAGTTTGGGTCAACATCTGCACCCTCCACCAGCAGAGTTGCTTCCCGGGCCACCACCAACTGCTACCATTCCTTCTAAAGGCTCCCACGTAATGCAGAAATGTTTGGTACAGGCCACGCAAGCGGGGATCGTGAAGTTATGCAAGCATTTCCTATTGTTGTTAAGCATCAGAAGAGCAGTAAAAAACCCACTCACAAGCCCATGTCTTTTGAGGTATATAAGGATCTTAAGAAAAGTATTAAAGAGCATGGGCTTCAATCTCCTTATACCTCTGGGCTCCTCACTGCTATATAGAAATGTGTCACATGGCCACCTGTGACTGGACCGCTTTAGTGCGGACTGTCCTGACTCCCATTCAATTCTCAGTTTGAAAATCTGAATATCAAGAGAAATGCCGCACGCAGGCAATGGAGAATAATGTGAGCGGGAGTTTGGTCACCTTTAAAATACTTCTGGGGGTAGCACAATTTGCCGACACCGAGGAGCAGGCTAAGATGAATCCACTGAAGTTTGCTCAAAGTTCACTCACGACTCTCAGAGCATTTAAACTTGTTCCAAAAACCAGGACTAAGGCTATGGGATCCTTCACTAATTGTCAAGGAGCCACTGAACCTTATTTAAATTTTATTGACCGATTCCAGGAAACCATTCATAAACAGATTGAGAGTGAAGATGCAGCTATGGCTTTACTCCTCCGTTGGCATATGACAATGCCAACCAAGACTGCCAATCAGCCCTTAAGTCCATCTGGCTATTGGCCACTGATATTAGCCAATTTGTTAAGGCTTGTCAGGATATAGGAACGGAGGAGCATAGGGCTAGTCTTGCTGCTGCCGCTACCATGGCCACAGTCTTCACTGCTCTTCGAGGCAACATCAAGTGTTTTATATACTTATTTATTTTTATTTTTAAAGTATATTTTATTGATTATGTTGTTACAGTAGTCCAAATTTTTCCCCCTTTTCTCCCCTCTTCCCAGTACCCACCTTCCCTCCAGCAATCCCACCCCCCCTTAGTTCATGTCCATGAGTCATGCATATAAGTTCTTTGGCTTCAACCTTTCCTATATATTATTTTTAATTTCCCCCATCTATTCTGTACCAACCAATTATGCTTCTTAATCCCCGCACCATTTCCCCATTTCTCCCCCTTCCCTCTCCCAGCTAATAACCTTCCAAATGATCCCCATACCTATGATTCTGTTCCTATTCTCGTTTGCTTAGTTGGATTTTATTTGTATTTTTTAGATTCAGTTGTTGATAGTTGTGACTTTGTTGTCATTTTAATGTTCATAGTTTTGATCTTCTTTTTCTTAAATAAGTCCCTTTAACATTTCATATAATAATAGCTTGGTGATGATGAACTCTTTTACCTTCACCTTGTCTGGGAAGCACTTTATCTGCCTTTCCATTCTAAATGATAGCTTTGCTGAATAGAGCAATCTTGGTTGTGGGTCCTTGCTTTTTATCACATTGAATACTTCTTGCCAATCCCTTCTCGCCTGCAAAGTTTCTTTTGAGAAACCAGCTGATAGTCTCATAGGCACCCCTTTGTAGGTAACTCTCAGCTTTTCTCTTGCTGCATTTAAGATTCTCTCTTTATCTTCGAGCTTTGGCATTTTAATGATGGTGTGTCTTGGTGTGGTCTTCTTTGGGTCTAGCTTCTTTGGGACTCTTAGTGCTTCCTGGACTTCTATGTCCATTTCCTTTGCCAAATTTGGAAAGTTATCCTTCAGTATTTTTTCACATAAGTTTTCAATTTCTTGCTCTTCCTCTTCTCCTTCTGGAACCCCTATGATTTGGATATTGGCATGTTTAAAGTTGTCCCAAAGGTTCCTAAGCCTCTCCTCATTTTTTTCAATTCTTGTTTCCTCATTCTGTACTGGTTGACTGTTTTTTTCTTCCTTATGTTCCAAATCATTGATTTGAACCCTGGTTTCCTTCCCTTCACCATCGGTTTTGTGTGGATTTTCCTTTGGTTCATTTAGCATAGCCTCCCCTTCTTCCCTTATGCATTAGCCATACTTTAAGCACATCTGTCAAGCCTGTGAGCATCTTTATCACCTGTGTTTTAAACTCTGCATTTGTTAGGTAGGCTATCTCCTTGTCTGTGAGGTTGGCTATCTCCTTATTGCTTAGCTTTCCCACTGGAACTTTGATACATTCCCTCTTTGGGGCCATACTTCTCTGCCTCCTCATTTTGACAGACTCCTGTGTTTGTTTGCCACTGTGTCTTAGGTAGAACTGTCACTTCTGTTATGTTGTAAGGGACGGAGCCTTAGGTATTCATCAGTATGGGTAACCCATTTCAGCACATTGTGGTGCTCTGTGTGAGGGAGGGGTCTGAGAGGGAACAATGCTGCTTGCTCAGCACTTGCCCCTTTTCCAGGCATTTCTCCCACTTCTGTATGGGACTGGCGCCTCTCTAGCTGTTGATCTGGCCATTGTTCCAAGAGTGTATGGATCTGCAGACATTCTAGGACCATGAGGGCCCTTTAAACAAGCAGACTCTGCTGAGAGACCGGCAGTTTCTTTCTCTGCCCCAACCCCCACTGGTCTGCAGTCAGAAGTAATGAGGTTTTATTTTCCCTGCTGCTGGGACTGTGAGCTGTGCGATCTGGTCTGGTGCTGGGAGTGCTCCCCAGGTGTCCCTCCCTAGTTTTTAAAACATGGAACTGCACTTTCCACTGGCCTGCTGCTGCCACCCCTGCTGCCTCCATCACACCGCATCCCCTCCGCCCCAGCTCCGCCCCTCCTACCAGTCTGGATGAGTATTTCTTCTTTATATCTTTGTTTGTTGGATTTCCATGCAGCTCAATTTTCTGGAACTTCTGGTTGTCTCTAGTTTTGAGGTAGTTGTATTCCTTGTTAGTTGTGGAGGGAGACGCAGTGTGTCTGTCTAGGCCTCCATCTTTGCTGGAAGTCAACATTAAGTATTTTAATTGTGGGAAGCCTGGCCATATGCAGAAGGAATGTCACAGCAAGGGGACGGGGGAATAACCATGGCCCCTGCCTAAGATATGCCCTCATTGTGGCAAAGGGAAGCACTGGTCTAATCAATGCTGATCTAAATATGACAAGGATGGCAAGCTTTTCCCTCCTCAGGGAAATAGGACTAGGGGTATGAGCTCCGGCACCCTGAACCCAAACAGGAGCCCAGCAGGCGGGAACAATCAGCAATTGCTGTGAAACCAGGCAAGCAACCTCTGTGCCGCCACAGTGGGGAGTGCAGGACTGGACCTGGTTACCACCAGAGAGCTCATCCTTAAAGAACAGGGGAAAATTGTTCAGGCCCCTACAGCAGTGTGGGGACCCTTACCTAAAGGGATGGTTTGCCTCATAAGTGGAAGATCTAGTTTTACTAGTCAGGGTGTAATGGTTTAGCCTGGGGTTATAGACTCAGACTTTCAGGGAGAAATTCAAGTTATGTTGTCTAGTACCAGCTACCATGTTATATCATCTCAGATGAGAATTGCTCAGCTTCTATTCCCTTATTTTGTTCCCAATGTTCAACAGATAGAGGGGACAGAGGCTTCAGAAGCACCAATGATCAGTTGGTGTTTTGGACAGCCTCCATTGAACTTAATAAACCCATCCTCAAGGTCTCCATTAGAGGCTGGGACTTCCATGGATTGCTGGATACTGGAGCTGATATTTCCGTTACTTTCCACCAGCATTGGCCACACGATTGGCCACTTACCAAAGCTGATATTACTATCCAGGGAATTGGAGGGGCTTCACAGCCTCTCTGAAGCCTCTAGACTCTCAGATGCTGTGGTCCGGAGGGGCAAGAGGGGTGGATACATCCCTATGTTCTTCCAGCCCCCCTGAACATTTGGGGATGGGACCTCTTAACCCAGTGGGGAATGCAGATCACCCTAACACGTTTTCCCTAGTGGCAACTGTTCATGCCTCTCCTCTACCCCTTACCTGGTTGTTCAACACACCAGTTTGGGTTGATCAGTGGCTGCTGAAAGGGGAGAGTCTCAATCACCTTAAGAAGTTGGTCCAGGAACAGCTCTATGCCAATTGAATTGAGCCTTCCAGTAGTCCATGGAATACCCCAGTTTTTATGGTTCCCCAGGAAATCAGGGAAGTGGAGGCTAATTCAGGAAATTTTGTAGTCAATGGGGGCATTTCAACTGGGTGTCCCTAATCCTGCCTCTATCCCTAAGGATGGGCCTTTAATAGTCATTGATCTGAAGGATTGCTTCTTTACTATCCCCCTACAGAGAAGGATAGGGAAAAGTTTGCCTTTTCTGTCCTGGTTCTTAATAACTGTCAACCTCTTCAGCATTATCAGTGGAAAGTACTCTCTCAGATCATGCTTAATCATCCCACCACTATCTGTCAGCATTATGTTCATCAAATCCTGCAACCTATTCAACAGCAATTTAGTGATATTCTACTTTATCACTATATGGATGACATCCTGCTTACCTACCCAACAGAAGAGACTTTGACGTAGGCTTATACTTGCTTGCAACATAATGTTTCCATGGCTGGACTAGTTATTTCTCCTGACAAGGTCCAGAGTTGAGAGGCGTAGAAATACTTAGGCTACGTCTTGTTTTCGCATACTATCAGGCCACAAGCCCCAGAACTGAGGCTTTCACAGCCTTTAACTCTCAATTCCTTTCAAAAGCTGCTTGGTTGCATTAATTGGGTTTGTCTCAGTCCAGGAATTACCACCTTCCAGCTCTGTCATCTGTTTGATTCTCTTAAAGGGGATTCCATCCTTAACTCTCCCAGGACTTTATCCCCGCTGGCCCTTAAAGAACTTGAGCTGGTGGGTGAATACCTTCAGCACTGACCATTGTCTAGAATTGATTGCTCCATGCTGGTCCCACTCTTCTGTTTTCCAAACTTAGATATGCCAACTGGCTTGATCGACCAATTGCTTCCTTCCTTGGGTATGATAGAATGGTTGTTCTTATCTCATCAGCCCAAGAGAACTATCACCACTTATGTCAGTTCCCTATGTGCTTTTATTATTATTATTATTATTAAGTGCTCAGTCCAACATTTTGGCGATGACCTGGCAATCATTCACCTCCCCCTTACCCAATTGTATCTACATCAATTGTTTTCTCAATCTTTTGATTTTCAATGTGCCTTTGTAGATTATGTTGGGAGGATCAAGATACACCTCCCCCCAGACAAACTTGCAGAATATCCCCATGGTTAACATCAGGTTGAAGAGTAAGTATAGCCAATCACCCATTTAGGGAGATTGCACTGCCTTTGTTGATGGATCTGGAAAAACTGGTAAGGCTGCCATCACTCGGCAGGAAGGTGGCAAATGGGAAAATGTTGTCACACAAGAACATTCTTCAACCCAGCGAACAGAAATTTCTGGAGCTATTTTAGCACTCCAGCGTTGGCCCTCAGAACCTCTCAACCTTGTTTGTGATTCCGGTTATACTGTTTATATTTTTCTTAACATTGAGCAGGCATTTCTAAAAACTAGCATTGATCCTCAGTTGCTTTCACTCATCTTTACCCTTCAAAGTCTTATAGACAAAAGGACTCATCATCCCCTGTTCATAACTCATATCTGCTCTCACTCTGGTTTGCCTCGTCCTATGGCTGAGGGCAATGCCAAGGCCAGTGCTTTAGTCAGTGTTATTGATAGCTTCCAGCAAGCAGCTGATTCTCATAATATTTTTCATCAGAACAGTCAGTCCCTAAGTAAGCATTTCCATATCAGCAAATCTCAGGCCATGGGCAAGTCCCTGCCATCCCAGGGAACTAATCCTCGTGACCTTGAATCGTGTTCCATCTGGCAAACAGATGTAACTCACTATCTGCCTTTTGGAAAACTAAAGTATATCCATGTTTCCATAGATACTTACTTGGGTGCTATTCATGACTCTGCCCTCACTGGCAAGTCAGCACGGCATATTGAAGTTCACTGGTTAGAGGCTTTTAGTTTTTTAGGGCACCCCAATCAAATTAAGACTTATAATGGTCTGGGATATATTGCTAGATCTGTTCAATATTTTTTATAAAATTGGAAAACTCAACATAAAACTGGAATACCATATAACCCTACTGGCCAAGCAATTGTCAAGTGAGGTCACCATACTCTTGAAAGACGTTTTGCCAAAAAGAACAAGAATGGTCTTCGTCCTCCGTTCCTATACAAGGACCCAATTGGAAATGGAAAATGGGAAGGACCAATTAAACTGATAATGTAGGGAAGAGGATATGCTTGTGTTCTGTCCCCCACAGGACCTTTGTGGATTCCAGCCAAAAGAGTAAAACCTTACCAATGGCCCAACAACATCCACACCGTCGCATGTGGATAACACAAAGTGACAGGATCTGGAAACTGGAGGAGATGACCGACCAGCTAGTGGAGGTGATGCTGACAGATTGAGGACCAGAACCTGTGGATGGGGGAAGGGGAACCAGCCAACGGGCCCTGAAGGCCCATTTGAGCCCCCTGGGGTAACATGGGGATATTTGAAGGCCCTTAACACAAGGGCCAAGAAGGTTATGACTGATAATGGGGTCACTGACACCCCAGAAAATAGATTTATAACTGATCTTTCTGTGATATCAGCCAATTCTACCAAGATTGTTTTGATTCTATCTTGTTTTGTGTTGGCGGTTCTGGGATGGCCTCCTCAGAGAATGACCCTGTGTATTAGAGCCATATCCTTGATCCACCAGTATTTAAGCTTCATACTTGGTGGAATACAGAACCCCCACTTTTCAACAATGACACTAAATGAACTGGGGGAACTTGGCTTCCTCCTAATGGACCATTAGAAGAAGGACGCCATTGGCTATGGGTCCCTGAAGGTACTACCTATGTTTCTGACCTGCGATCCAGCCTTCTCCAACCTGTGCATTACCCCCCTAGAGTGGAATGCCAGCCAACATTCCTAGGAAGAAATACACCACTGCTTGCAGGGGGCATTTTCCACCAACTTCAAAGGCAAGGTTGATCAACTACAGTTGGAGTTACATCAACAACTTGAGGACATTAAAAAACTGACTGAGTGAAGTGTTTTCCAAACTTTGAATGACAACCTCCAATGGTTGAGCCCAAAAACCTGGTTTGATGGACTTAATCTAAGAGTGTGGGTATGGGAGCTGCTGGATGCCTACTTATTATTATAATATTGTGTGTTTTGAGATGTATCTGCAAATGGTTCCTGCAGGACTGCAATCTCAAGAAACAGGTGGCGGGCTTCATTGGTTTAACCACCATCATGGTATACCAAACAAAAAAGGGGGAGAAGTTGGGGTCCTCCTGGGAAAGTATCGAGACTTAGAGCCCCATGCAGGCCAGGCAAAGGAAACAAAGCCTGTAAGACCTGACCAGAAAACCAGGAGAGTTGGGTACATATGTGCCTTGATGCTATAGCCAGTGCGCCCCGGTGGGAATCGGGCCATGAGAAAATGCTTTATGTACTTTGAGCTTGATCACTTTATCATACCAGCAGCAGAGGTTTTAACTTTAACTCAAAATGAACTTAACCTCCCTATTTTATAGCCATCTGAAGTCTTTGTGTCCAACATACCCAGACCTGAGGGAGATCTCAACGTTCCTTCAATTGTTATCCCTGAACAATATCTGTTTTCTGTAATCAGCACTGTTTAACATTGATTGGTGAGCTTTACATGCATGCTATGTGCCCTTAAGCTTACTGTACTCAATAAAAGACCTTGGAGGAAGGCAACTGAGGCATTTGTCTCTCAGACATTTGCCGGCCTTCTCTTCCCTAGCACAAGCAGCCTGGGAAGTCTTCATTTCATCCACGGCAACAAGGGACCTCTGTGGGTTGGGAGTCCCCAACACTTTGGGTGATGTGGGGTAGCATATGGGCAAATAATGAGTTTGCCTATTGAGTGATCACAAAGAAAAAGCTATGTGGGTCTGCAGTGGGCCTGTGCTGGAGATTCAGAACAGACAGCAATAGATTTCCAGGGACCCAGTAGAGCAGTAGGACATGAAGGAATGTCAAGTGTAGTGCATTGAATGGTGCCCCCTAAAAAGATATGTCCATGTCCTAATACCTGGCCCCTTTGAATGTAACCTTATTTGAAAAAAGGGACTTAGCATATATAACTAAGTTAAAGGTCATGAGATGAGATTATGCTCATCACCCCTAAATCCAATGAAAAGTATCTTTATGAGAGAAGGAGCAGATACTTAGGAATGAGCGGAGTCCAGGACTCTGAGGCCCTGTGGAGGCCTTAGTCAGGCCTTTGGCAACTGCTGTGTGGAACGAGGCATTAAGGAGACACTCATCCCTTCCTGTAGGCAGCAAATACCTATTTGTGGTAGGGGGTGAGGATGCAATGGACAAAACCACCTATAACGTATGTGCTCATGGACTCCCAGGCCAGTGTTGGTGGTGGAGTAGATAGTAGTTGAACAATCATTCAACTACATCAACTGTGGCAAGTCTTACAAAGCACACAGGGCCTAAGAGGCTGTTCTAGCAGGTTCTGACCTGGTCAGGGAAATGAGGAAAATCCCTCTGAGAGTATCAGAAGGATTTAAGGGGAGGAGGGAAATTTTTCTAGACAGGAAGAACAGCATAGTCAAGAGCTGGGAGTGGGGTGTGGAAGGAGAATGGCCAGTTAGAGGGACTGGAGGAAGGTCAGTGTAGCTAGAGAAATGAGCACGGGCCAGACCACATGGGGCTTTACAGACCACTTTTAGGGTTTTTCTAAAGGACAGTGCAGTTTACTGGGCTGAGAGTGATGGGCTCAGATATGCATTTTGAGAATGTCACTGTTGCTGCAGTGTGGAGGGGAGGTGGGAGGAAATAAGAATGGAGGGGGCAGCCAGCTAGGAAACTGCAATCATTCTGGTGAAAGAGGAGGGACAGGAATGGATGGATTAGACAGGGATTTAGGTGGTAGGATTGACTGGATGTGGGATATGGAAAGATAGGGCAGAAGGCATGACTCCCAGACGTCTGGTCAGGTAACCCCTGTGTGTGGCTCCTTCAGCTCAGCAGGGAAAATGAGAGGTGTGGTGGAGAGGGTGGAGAGCATGAACTCAGGGTTCAACACATTGCAACTGAGGTGCCTGCGAATGCTCAGGTGAAGACACAGAGAGAAATTTGTGAGTCATCTATGTAGAGGAAGAAATTACAGACAGAGAAGAGGAAAAGAGAGCCCCTAGGCCTGAGCTTTGAGGAACCCCCACCTTTACTGATGAATGGGGAAAAGCAGAGAGGAGACTGTGCTGGGGGTGGGGGTTGGTGTGGAGAAGCCTGGGCAGAGGTGGCCAGAGAGGATGGTGGAAACCAAGGGACGTGAGTGTTCCAGGGTGGCGGTGGCCAGACACTGAAGGCCTGTCAGACAGCACTGGCAACTTCGACAGATGAGGACTGAAGAGTGACTTGAATTTAGGAACTTGGAGGTTACAGAGAGTTTATTGAGACCTGGTTTGGTGTGGAGAGGGGGCTGAGGGATAGGAGAAAGGTGAGGATGAGGAGACAGAGGGCTCTTTCAGAAAAATTTGCAGTGATTGAGAAAGAGACTGCAGTAGTTGGTGGGGCTGAATGAGGGTTTTTTCTATAGTTCAGGCATGGACATATTTGCAGGTCAAGGGAAGGATCCACTTGAGAGGGGGAGGTTGACCGTTCAGGAGACCACAGGCAAGCCCCGAGAAGGGGGAGAGGACGGGAGGATGTGGGCCAAAAGAGGGTGGCACAGCACGATGTCACAGATGAAGGAGTGTTTCTGTTTGGTTTTAGCTGAGCTCTGGCTAGTGGCTGACGCAGGCTGGAACAGCAGCTCATCCTGTATTTTATGTGTTGTGTGTATTTCTGTGTGTGCTCGTGCCTTCCCCAGATCCGGGCCGCCAGCTTGGACAGTGTGTCCTGGGGAACATCCATCCCCACAGTGCCTGGGCAGAGGCTGGGCACCTCCCACTCCGGGTGAGCTGCCTGATGAGATTTGCAGATGAGTTTCCCCTCATTCATGACCAGAAGGTTCATCGAACAGGCGTGGGAACCTGCTTGGCCACCAGGGCCTGTCCTGCTCAGGCTGAGATTTGCTGCATCCTTGCCTTCATTCCCTGGACTGGACTGGCTGAAGGAGGCAACCACTGTTTTAGGCCCACGTAGTTTGGAAGTGTCTGAGCAAACCAAAGGGTGGTACTAGTGTGCCAACACCCATTTCCTACCCCCATCAACCCATCACCTACACATAAATCAGGACTGCCTGACCCAGGAGCTGGGTACAGTCTGAATGCCTTCGGGAGCTTGGCCTTGGGGGTGGCCACCAGGTTCCAAGTCCTCTTCAGAGCCTTCTCCACGGGTCCCTGTCGGTAGTGGTGATGGAAAGGGGGCAGTAGTTGAGCCCGTCCCCAACAGGACCACCATGGAAACGGGCAAGAGCTGAGACCCAGGGGAGTCGGCCAGCCTCCAGGGCCGCTCCCCCCATAGCACGGGGGCCAGGATCTGGTCGTGAGCCCCTCTGCAGCCGCTCGGGGGCTGGGGAGGAGGGCGGACCGAATCCCACAGGTGGGAGCAGGACGAGGGGCAGTGGGCGCGGTGTACGTGCGGCCAGCGGCGGGCGGCATGAAGGGTGCGCGGCGGGCTCCCGCCTGGCCCGAGGCCCGGACCCAGCTCCCTCGCGGCCAGGAGGCCCGGGCCTGCCCGCGGGGTCGCAGGCGGTGGCGACCCTTGGCGGAGGCTCTCTGGGAACTGATCCAAGAGCCGAGCAGTCTCAGGGGCGGGAGGTGGGGACGTGGCCGCGGCTCAAGCGGGCGGAGCCCGGCCGCAGCGGGAGGCGGGGCCGCGGACGGAGGAGGCGCCGAGCGGGCCGGGCGCCACCGCGGGAGGTTCTGGAAACACCGGGAGCTGCGCGTGTCCAGGTGAGCGGCGTGTCTGCTCCGCTGTCGGGTCCGCTGCGGGGCTGGCGAGCAGGCCGGGGGCGTCAGGCCGTGCGTCCTGCCTGCGCGGGGCCGGGGATCCTGTCGCTGCAGCGCAGCCTCGGCCCCAGCCCCGCGCCCTCCGCCCTGATTCTACACCCGTCTGGGTTCCTGTCCCGCCGCCCGCGTCCCTTCCCAAGGCTCAGGGTGGTGAGGTCAGCGGCGCCTTCCTGCGGGTCCCCTTGGCTGCTGCGTCAGGTGGGGAACTTGGCAGCCCGGCCCTGTCAGGCTCCAGGAGGTGGTGGTGGTGGTGGTGGTGGTGGGGTGCTAGCCCCAAAGCTGTCCGAAATTGGGGATCGGGGCGAGGCCGTGCCCTCCAAAGGGCGAAGGACTGGGAGTCCGTGTCCTGATGCTTCAAGGTCCACATTGGTGCTCATTAAAAGACGGGCTGTTTTATTGTAAAGTTTTTCTCCCTCTCCCCTCCAGACATGTCTTTGGAATCCGCGTTGCTTTTCCTGAGCATCTGTGAAGACTGCGATAAATAGTTAACTAATTCAACAAAAGGACCCTCCTCTGTGTCAGAAACTGTAAGGAGTTGCTATGCAGTGGGGCAGACCCACTAGACTGAAACACCAGAAAGTCCAGGCCCAGAGCAATGTGGTGAGTGCTGTGCTGGGAGGGAGCAACAGGCTGCGGGTAGTTCATAGAAGACAGGATGTTTCAGGCCAGAGGGCTCCCTGGAGGAGGTGACTAATTAGGTGGCGTGGTCAGATGAAGTCTGACTAAAAGATAACCTGGACAGAGGAACAGCCTGTGTGAGAGGGAGCAGACCTGGGCACTCTAGTGGAGGCGAGGTGATGGGGGAAGGGACACTTTAGGGAGTAGCTGCCTATGTTCCCTGTCCACAAGAGCTTCAAGTGAGAGGACAGTGCCTAGTACTGCACCCTGCATGTGGAGGGTGTTCAGTGAGCCCTTGCAGCGTGAAAGTGATCAGGACAGCAAAGGTGGGCCCCTCCTCTCTGCTTTTGACACCTTTAAGATGGTGTAGAAGAACATTCAAGTCTCTTCCAAGACTAAGATTTGTGTCCTCTGCTGTAGACTGACACCCAAGGCTTGTGCTTCTTTATGGGAACTAGGCAGCATCAGCCCTCCTGCAGGAGATCCTGACCCTGAGGACAAGGGTTGGGGACTGTCACTTTGTAGCTTAGGGCAATCTCAAATGCCTCAGGTTTTTCAGAGCTCCACTCTCCATCTAAGAATTTATAGAATGTTTTTGCAAGCTGCTGCTGCTTCTCAGCACATGTCCCATCTGGGGCAATAGATTCCATGGTTTAGTTCTCTGTTAAGCGAACGATTTCCTCTGGCTTGTGCTTAAACTACTCCTGAGGTGTCCAGGGTGCCATTCTCTCACTGTGCAGTTCTGGACCTCAGGGCTCAGCCTCTTTGTTCACTTCTCCTACTCATGAGCTCTTTGGGCTCTGAATCCTTTTCTTCTAGTGCCTTCTTATTCTCAGATGGCCAAGCGTGTCCACTGTGCGGCCCTGCCAAAGAAGCCACGTAGCAAGGATGGAGAGAGTTGGCTGGGAGCCTCACCCAGAGATGCTGTCATACTGCTCCACTGTAGCTCTCCGAGAGCTCAGCAGGCGGACATGGTGATGACTAGTCTGTGGAGTGAGAGGGAGGCCCTTCTGCCCTGTGGCAGGCTCTGAAATGGGGTGCCCATGAGAGTATTTACTTTGCTGGTTTAGCCTGGTCACAGCTGATCTCTGTTTATTCCACAAGTACCTCCTGTGGGCCTGGCTTCTTCTCAGAACATGTCTGAGGCAGGAACGAGGAAGGAGGAGGAGGAGGTGGCAGCACTGTTCTTGCCCCCGGGTAGCTCATAATCTCTGTGATTGCTGCTTCAGGCCGGCAGCTGGCCGTGTTCCGGGGGAGGAGCCCAGAATGTGAGTGTTTATCAGAAGGAGAGACAGCGAGGGCGCAGCCCTGCGGAATGGGTGGGGTGAGGGAATCTGGGGTCTACTCATTTCCTGAGAGAGCCTCACTTTTTGACTGCCCAATTTGTGGCCACGCTGGCTGATGGTGTGCATTGGGCTGGTGGGTGTGTCCCTGATTCCTGGGATCTGTCAAGAGTTTAATTTTATGCAGATGGGGTTGGCAGGAAATGCTGTGATGCAGGCACGTGCAGGCCCAGAGTGCTGGAGCAAGAGTTAAACTGTAAAAGTTGCTCTAATCTAGTAATTTGGACTTTTGAAGTCCCTCAGGGTAGGACATCAGCCTGTCCTAGAGCAGAGAAGGTTGGTAGCTCCTGTGGTCTCGGGTTTTTGCTGGGGATGTGGAATGAGGAATATAGGTTTGATTCTCAGAAATAGCAGAGGGAAATGAAAAGTGTGGACTAGACTTCTTGGACCTGTGGAAGAGTTTTTTTGTTCAAGTTGTGTTCTTGTGAGGCAGAGGATTAAGAGGATTAAGGTAGGGAGTATTCCAGCTCAGGTAAGATCAGTCTGAACCTGTTCACAGACCTGCATCTGCTCTAGACCTTTAAGGAAATGCTTGCTAGAATATAGGCTGTTTTGTACCTGGAACTCATGAGGGCCAGGGTGTGACCCAGATCCTGAGGCCTTGTCCTTGCAGGAGGCATGGGAATACAGGAGCTCATAGAGAACTGGCCCAGTGCCCTGCCTTTTGCCAGAGAACTTCCCTTCTTTGGTGAGATTTAGAACCCATAATTGCCCACTTCCAGGATTATTCCCTAATGGCTAGTGTGCTGCATTGCCTGTGACTCCGCTGTCTCATGAGTTAATGCTTCATCTTTCTAGCACTCCTGAGACTGGAGATGGCCCAATTTCTGCCTCATTTTCATCTCCATTGTCCCCTAGCCTGGACTTCTTCCTCTCCAGGGATCGGCTGGGCAGCTGGCTGCCTCAGGCCTACTAATGTTCCTCTAGGATCCTCGGTACTGATGACTGGTATAAATTGTGCCTGGTACTGCTGGGCTGGCCATGGACGTCTGTCATCTCATTCAGTCCTCACAATAGGCCTGTGAGACGTAGGTCCTAATGTTATCACCATTATATAGAAGGGAAAACTGAGGTTCAGGAGCCCTGTAACTTTTCGGAGGTCACAAAGTCAGGAAGTGATGGTGGAGCTGAGATTTAACTCGGGTGTCTGACACCAGGGTAGGTGTGCCCTACCTACTGGACTGTTTTGCCCTGAGTTGGGCTGATCGGTCATTTGTGGGGTCTGTGACGGCTGTTTGGGGCAAGGGTGTCTGTCACCTGAACTCAGGGCACCATGTTCCTGTCTTTGGCTTCACGTTGCTGTCTGCCTTCTGGTAGGATCCAGTCAGGGGTGTCATGAAGTTGCTTTGTGAATCACAATCAAGTCCTTGATGTGGACAGGCGTGCTGCGCCAGGGCAAAGTGTGGCTCCCCCTTGCTGGGAGGCCCTTGTGCTGTAAGTCTGCAGATGTTGCTGAGAAGGATTGAATGACGGAAGTATCTGGGGGGAAGTATGTTTGGGGTTTGAATCTCAGCTCTGCCAGTGATTTGCTGTAGCTTGTCAGGTGTGCAGGAAACTCAGCCTCAGTTACCTCTCTGAGGCTGAAATGGAGATGATAATCTATCTCTTTTACGAGATTTGGGTGAGGATTAGAAGGTAGAAATGAAAGATTTTAGGAAACACAAATAGTGGTTATCTCAGCCGAGTTCCCAGAAGACGGAGCCCGAGGCAGAGCTTAAGTGCTGAATGCTTTATTGGAAGGTGCACTTGCAGGGCAGGAAGGTGAGGCAGAGAAGGGTGGGGAGCAAAGGCGGGGGGGGGGGGGGGCTGCTGCGAGTCTGCACACAGCTGCACCAGTTGTCAGCCACATGGGCCATCTGTGGGTGAGCTTGACAGAAAGTCCATGTCGTGGGCAGTCTCTCAGTGGGCCTCCTCTTGCACTCTGCTCTTCACTGGTGAGAGCTGCCTCCTGAAACTTAATTCCCCCTGCCCCGGGGCACGCTGCCAGGGCCCTTCTTCAGCCCTTGGGGAGATGGATGTGGCATGTCATTAGAGTCCTGAAGCAGTGGGAGGAGCCAGAGGTTTGGGGCCTGACAGTCCCCTCCATTGGGTCTGAGGTGACCCAGTGGCCTAAGTGGAGGCCAAGAGAGTTGGGGGTGGTATGTCCGATGCACCTGAGACAATGGCATGTGAATTTTGTCCTCCGGTAGATTTCCTTCTTGTAAGTTAGTCTTACTTAGACTGCCAAGTCTCTGCCAAGGTGGTGACTGAATACCCAACTGGGTTTTTACAGTCTTCTCTGCTGCTTCATTGCCTGTTTCCTGGTGCAGGAGACTGGTTTTGATGGTCGTTGGCAGCCGTCCGTCTCGAGAGACAATGGTGTAGCTTCCCAAGAGTCTATCTGCACCGCCGAGAATGGTTGTGCAGTCCGACTCGGGAGTGACACGGTATCTGTCTCCTCCCGTGTTGAATCGACATCTTGCGATGACGCTGGAGTGTCCTCTCCAGTGAAGCTGAAGCTACAGAGCCTGGGCAGGGTGATATGGAGGGTCTGCTGTTGCCCATGCAGCAGACCCCCCCTCTCTTCGCAGCTGAAGGGTCCAAGGGAAAGACGGAGTCAATACAGCTTGGCTTCAGGTGCGCCGCAGGAGTTGCCGGTGTTGACTACAACGTCAAACCGCCTTAGGGACTCCGGCTCCGGATTTTCTGTCGGGGTTTACTCCCTTAGCCTTTCCCCTGAAGAGGTATGCCGCAAGGCAGCGGAGGTTTTTTGGAGTCAGAGTTTTGATGGTACCCAAGTGGTAAGTACAAATCTACATGTCTGTGGACCAGAGAGAGAAAGCCTAAGGAGAGAGACAGGTGCACAGCTAGGCTTTGCTTGGTTCTTAGTGAAGGAGACTATTTTATGTGTAAGGTCGTAGTTGAAGGTATGAAACCTGGAGTCATAAGATGGGGCTGGAAAGGGCAGTAGGGCCAAGTCACGCAGAGTCCAGAAGGCCCTGAGGGCTAAGGAGTTTGGACTTGATCCTGAGGGCGGTGGATAGCCTTTGGAGAGTTTCTAGGGAGAGAGAGACCAAAGGAGAGGCTGTAGTGAGTCTCTCTGGCTGGTTGGTAGGGCAGAGGTGGGTGGGAGGCCAGGTGAGATGAGAGAGCAGCGCGGGCTGGGCCAGCATGGCGGCCGCAGGGGTAGCTGGGGCCAGGGTAATGAGGCATGACATAGCATGAGGAGAACAGGGTGCCTCCTGCCCTTTCCTGAGGTGCCAATGACAGCAGCTTGTGGGCCTCCGTGGACATCCACGTGCTTAGGTGGCAGGGCCTGCTGGACCCTCTGAACAGCTCCTAGGTTTGAGCATGCCTGTCCTCTTGGCTTTGCCATCCTGGAGTTGGCCACATCACTGGGCGGAAGGATCACTGTGGGGAGCTCTGTTCAGGCAGGTTTGGCTCCTACACAGAAGGCAGGCAGCCTCTTGTTCAGTGCCAAGCAAGACCTGTTCTCAGCGAACCCATGTTCTGTCTCTAGGCTGTTAAATACATTGTTAAAACTCAAGCTGTTGCATTTGGGTTGCAGCTGGGAGCTTGGCAGAGGTTCCTGCCTGATGAGGTAAGGGGAGAAGCTAAGGACGCTGCTGGTTTGCAGCTGGAAACATCTTTTCATGCCCATTTGGCCAGGTTGTAAATGTCCTTTCCAAAGAGAAGGCTTGTTGGGGACTCTGATTGTATGTCTTGGAATTGCACTGTGCTTAGAAACAGTGCCGGTCATCTGGTGGGTGAATCACTGTCACTGGGGTGTTGGTAGAATTTGGAGGAGCTGTCTGGGGGTATCCAAACTTGGGCTGCCAGGTCTGCTTTGGAGTCCATTTGAGAGGCCTACTTTGGTTTTTTTTTTGTGTTTTTTTTTGTGTTTTTTTTTTCACTTTAAGTATATTAGAAAATATGTTTCAAATTCCCCGTGGAGCTCCTTGTAGAAAGTTCAGGAAATACAAATAAACATGAAGAGGAAAATAGTTATTTTGCCAAGATACAACTAGATTTATGGTTCTTTTCTTGCATGTGTGTTGTGTGTATATAAGTTTGCATATATATGCACAGACATATATATACATTTTTCCTTGTAAAATGAAATCATAGAGTACATATTGTTTGGGAGCCTGCTCTTCTCGCTTAACCGTATGCTTTGATCTTCACTCCATGTTAACATTCATATAGCGTCCATTCTTATACAATCCACAACAGTCCTTTGTAGGGAAGAAACGTACGATCTTCTGTTGTGATCATTTCCTAACTTGAACAAGTTTTTGGTGAAGTATTATTTGCTGGGTGCCTGATATGGACCAGACATGGCTCTAAACTCAAGAGCAGCTCAAATAAAACTCAGTATTGGTTTTCTGCCCAAGCTCAGAGCCACTTTGTTTTTCATAAAAAGAGGTTCGACCTTTCCCATTTCCAGGACTGTTCCAGCATGGATTTCTGAGGGCACCTGAGAGGGCTTCAGCAGCCCTGGACATTTTGTGGGGGCACAGGGCAGGCACACAGACTCCCACCTACTCTGTCTGAAGGAAGCTCTGAGTACAGACAGGAGATGGGCCGGGCGGCATGTGGGTCCCATGCTGTGGGACACTGTCTGTCTTGGATGCTGCCCTCTCCCAACCTCACCGTTTTTGTACAAAGCCTTTAGTGTTCAGGGGCCAAGATCAAGGAGAGATGGGGTGGGGCTCCAGGGCACCCTGCCTGCAGTGGCAGTGTTGACAGTGGCAGTCTGGGGGCTCCTTGGGGGCGTCTAGCTCTCTGGGCCAGCAGAGTCCTTGTCCCTCTCCTCCATCAGAGCAGGAGTTTGCAGGCTCTTGGGAAGCTATTTCCCAGAGCCCCATCTGAGATTCTCCAGGCCAGGATTCGTGCATGGGCTCAGTCTCAGCCAGGCAGCCCATCCCAGAGCAATAACAGCTGGTGTTCACATAACAAAGGAACCTGGGTGCTTTTTCCTCTGTGCTCTAAGGCATGAGCCATGAGCAGTATCACCAGGGTGACTTGAAAGCAGTGAAGAGACTTCTCCCTCCCTTGAATTTGTCACCAATTCTCTGAAGAGTTATGCCACTGCAGCTGGCGATATGGCAGGAGTGCTGGGCCCCCCCTTCCAACCACATCTGGTCTGGTCGCCTGCCTGTGCCCCATTGGCTGGTCCCTCACTGTCCTAATATACAGTCTTCTGGCCTGGGTTTTTACTGTCCTTTCCCTACAGATCTACAGAACAGGCTTTCCTGAGCTAGTCTAGCCTCTTGAGAGATAAGGAGCAGACACCACACCTTGTGAAAGGGGCTTGAGTAAGCAGCAAGAAAGGCCTGGAATCCTGGGGTGGAGATGAGGTGTGGTGAGCCTGGGAACAGACCTGGGGCTGTGTCAGGGGGGCCCTGGGCCCCACCTCGGAGCTAGCCAGCCCCGCTCCCCTTCTTTCCGTGACTTGCTTTCCCCTGCTGCCCTCACTCCATGATCCACCCCTTTGCACAATACTCCTTGCCCTGCAGCAGATTCTGGACTGAAAGGTTTTGCCCTGTGTATCTCCGGGCCTCAAACACCTAGGGTGCTCGCTGGTAGGTGTGCTGCTGGCTCTGTAGACATTGGGCATGGGCATGAACAAATGAGGTTGTTCACTTATTCTCTCCTCTTCTTGAATCAAGAACGTGCTTGGGGGTGGGGGTTGTGGTTGGGCTTCTCTGAGCGTAACCTGGAGCCGCAGAGGATTGGAATTTCTTCTGAAAAGGTGAGGTGAGGAATGGTCTGTTGTGTGTAATTGACCATGGCAGGCTGGGGAAAAAAAAAGAGAACCAGTATCAGTCAACTCAGAGTTGTTAATCAGGCTTACATTTCGGGGGAAGCATTTGTATTTCCTTTCTTTTCCTTGTTTCCTCTTAGTAAATTTCCTGTGGGGTGTGGCCTAAGTGGAGCAGGAAGAGGAAGGACTGACTGAGCTGAGCTCAGACGGTCCTCCAGCATGCCCCGGGCTGCACAGCTGAGCTCTAAAGGGGGCCCTGCTGTGTACTTAGGCTCAGAGCCAGTGGGGTTGTCACAGTTGTACCTGCTGCCTTCTGGGCTGGCTGGCTGTTCTAGGCTGATGAGAAGGTTAGAGGCTGGCCTCTTACCTATGTCAGCAGCAAGGCTCAACCCAGCCTGGGGTTGTGGCCCCATGTGGCAGATTCATTTCTGTATCTGGAGTGCCTAGCTCAGTGCCTGACATATGTGAGTCTTTAGCAAATATTTGTGAATGGTGACTCGCCAGTGAGGACAGTGTGTACCACACAGCCTCACTGCAGGAAGAGCAGTGTCTGCCCAGAGGGCCTGCTCTCAGACTGCTGTCACTGGGCCAGGTCAGCCTGCCAGGGGGCAGTTTTTATTCCCCTTCTGGCCGACCAACTGCTGTACACTTCATTTTAGGTGTGGGTCCTCTGGAACATCTTGTGTCAGTTTCTTATTCTCCCATTTTCTCCCCTCTAATGTCAGTCTTCTTGTGGGCAGGGCTGCATGTTACATCTGGGTCCCCAGCACCCAGCTTTTTCCTGGCACAGGTTGGAAGGAAAGACAGAAACAGACAAGCAATCTGTGAAACAAGAAGGGGTGGTCCGAGTCTCGGGCTTACAGATGATCGGAGCCAGAGGTGACTGTCCCCCATGCAGTTCGGCCTTTCTATGTTGCTGCTGGTCCCCAGGATCCAAGGGGGCAGAGTCTCTCCCGAGGGTGTGTGGCCTCCTAGAGCAGGGGCCGGGATTGAGCACACATCCCTGATTTACCCCCGGGTGACCCTAAGCCTCCTTAGCTTTTGTGTGCGAGGTCAGGATTTTGGCATGCTTGAATGTGTATACGTGTACACAAGCATGTGTGTCTTCTCACCTAAGTTGCTTCTTTTTTAACTGTTGACCTGGTGACTGTCACTGAATACCTTGCAGATGCTGCCCCCTGCAACCATGAAACTCTGGGTGTCCACATTGCTGGTGGCCTGGTTTGGTGTCCTGGGCTGCGTGCAGGCTGAATTCTTCACCTCTGTTGGTATGTGCCCACAGGACTACCACCTACCTGAGCAATCTTTGGCTCAAGTGCCCCGATGTCCCTGGCTGAGGCCTGTTCTCATTCAGGGAGGGGTGGTCTCACCTACTGGTTTTGACCAGTTCTAGGGAGAGTGGGACTTACAGAGTTGCCCTTTCTCCCTCTGAGGCCCTGGTGACCTGGATGTCCTGGGAGCCAGCTGTCTCAGCTGGGTCCCCGTCCCTGGAAAGTGCAGGCTTCTGCTGGGCTGCCTGACCTTCCTGGCTGTCTTTCTCCCAGACCAGAGGGTGGGTGTGGGCAGAGCGCATTCCATGGCTGGTGGATCCAGCTGTTCTTCTCCTTCTGACTTAGACTCAGAGCTTGTTTCCCTGGGCTGAAGCCTCCAGGATGTCTATGCCCTGGTGACGTGACCCATCTGGGTGACGGTAGGCGAATGAGATTTGGGGCTTCTTCCTTAAGTCGCCCAGTGTACTTACCTCAACATCCTCTTGGGGCCCCTGCCTCTCTTCCTGAGGCTGGAGGCCAGGACCATGTGAGCACCTAGGTCCCCTTTAACTCCCAAGTCCCCATGATCCCAAGAGAGCTGACATGCCTGGGGCCCAGGGGATTTGCCTCTGTGTGGGTATTCTGTGCCCCAAGGAAGGGGGCGGGACCTCTCATCCACTTGTCAATGGCCCTTTTTCCTGTCCCTTGCAGGGCAGATGACGGACCTGATTTATGCAGAGAAGGACCTTGTGCAGTCTTTGAAGGAGTACATCCTTGTGGAGGAAGCCAAGCTCTCCAAGATTAAGAGGTGCCTGATGTCCTAAGTCCCCACACCCACCCTGAGTCAGCCCTCCTGCCCGCCAGGAACCCATCCAAGGGCGCCTGTAAGAGGAAGCGATTGAGAGAGTAGCTGGCCAGGAGGTTACTTCATGCCCATCCCCAGTGGCTCCATGTGGCTGATGACTCACTGCCTTTTCCTTTCTGTTGAAGAGCCTTTTTGTATACATTGGGCTTCCCAGCTCTTATCTAGATTAAGGGGCTAGAAGGATCCATGGGGCCTTACTGGATTCATTCTGTGTTGCATCTTAACGCAGAGTATCCTAAATCTCACCAGAGAAGTCACCACAGGTCAAGACCCTTGTGGGTGTGTTTGTTAGCCTCCCTTCTCCTCTGGTTCCACAGCTGGGCTGACAGAATGGAAGCTCTGACCAGCAAGTCGGCTGCTGACCCTGAGGGCTACCTGTCCCACCCTGTGAATGCCTACAAACTGGTGAAGCGGCTGAACACAGAGTGGCCCACGCTGGAAGACCTGGTCCTGCAGGACTCGGCTGCAGGTAAGGGGTGGCGAGCAGGTGCTTGGGTGAGCCCCTGTGCTGATGTGCTCGTCCTTGGGGAATGTGCAGCTGAGCCTATCCTGGGGCTGGGTGGGCGTGTTCAGCGTGAACACAGACCCTATCATCTCACGCCCTTCACCCTTCTCTGTGGGGACTTGGTAGGGGGCTGGCTTTGTTTTATACTATGTATTACTAATCAGTTCTTGCCTTTTCCTAGTGTTTTCACTTCTCTTTTTAGGTAGTGATATTTTTCTAATTATACTTCAGTAATACCCTTTTTAAAGAAAAGTTGGAGAATACAAAAACATTCACATCAGGAAATGACAGTTCTTAATCCAATTGCCTAATGATAATAAGCACTACTGAAATTCCCAGTTTTTTACATGGACATATACATGGAAAGAAAAAAAAAAGGAACCATACACATATACCAGGGATGCAAACTCACTTGCTTTGAGGGACCAAATGAACTAACAAAAGTGAGTTAGGTAGGTCCCGCACAAGCTGGGGAGCAGGGGCCTTATCTAAATTCATTTCCATTCATGACTTTTTTTCCCCCCCATTCATGTCTTTTAGATATAAAGTCTGCTGGCAGATTTGTGGCATAAGAATATACTGTTTTCCTAAATTTTGTGGCTTCTCTATATGTCCATTAAATGTTCTTCTGCATCATCATTTTAATGGCTAGGTAGTAATATGTCATACTGATGTTGTGTAAACTTGGGCAAGTCAGTGGATGTGGCATTGTTTCCAGATCATCAACAATCTTGCACATGCATCTTTGGTTATTTTCTTAGGATACATTCCTAGAAGTGGTATTTGCAGGTCAGTGCATGGACTTTCTTAAAGCTTTAACTGTACTTGGTCCTTTCACTGTGATAGAACTTTTTGGGCTGTAACATTTTTCTCTGAACAGGAGATGGTGGAGTGGGCCATCCTGGACTCGCTGCCCCTTGTCCATGAGGTGGGAATGCTGATTAATTTCAGACTAGTTGTTTCTCTGGCTGAGGCATTTCAGCCCATGTGGCCAGACTGGGCCGGGCTTGGCTGAGGACAGGGTAGCCTCTGGGGAGGGATTAGTGAGCTCAGCCGGGCTGGAGCTGTGCCCAGTGAGCTCAGTGCCTCCAGACCCGTGGCCGCCTTTCCCAGGCCCCCACCTCCCAGCCTGGGCTTGCAGCATGGAACTGACTGTTCTGCCTGCACTGCAGGAGAACGAGCCTACTTGGGGGACCTCCCACTCTCCACTCTTGTTTTCCACGCCCACTCCACCATCAACATCTTGTTTCTTTACAAAAAAATTACTGGGTTGCAGGCCAGGTCCCCAGTTGGGGGCATGCAAGAGGCAACTACACATTGATATTTCTCTCCTTCTCTTTTTCCCTCCTTCCTCTCTCTCTAAAAATACATAAATAAAATCTTAAAAAAATAAAAATAAAAATAAATTACCTGGAGGAGACAGGATAGCCACATAGAGTAATAGGTTCTCTTCACCTCTAACTTTCAGTTCTTGCCCCTGAAATGAGGGGACATGCTGATAGTGTGGCTTTTTCTGGGGGTATATTTTCTTTCTCCTGGATTATACACTCTCTAAAGTCCCTGACCATACAGTCATGAGGAAGCCAGCATTGCGGCCTCTTGGTCCCCAGGTCCCCAGGCGTGGCTAGGAGTGCGTGATGGAGCCTGGGGCCGTGGGAATGGGTGGCCGTGGGTGCTGCTGCTGTGGGGAAGAGGCTGGGAAGAAGTGGCTTTGAAGTCACCCCTCTCCCTCAGCCGTTCTCAGCTCATGGGCAGAATTGCAGCTCCTGAGTCAGCATGAAGGGACCTGACCCCTCCTGGAGTCCTGAGATTGCAAGAGGTGCACATCTGGCTTTATAGCTGGGGTTTAGAGCCCCAGAGCAACTTTCTCGGGGTTCTTCTAAGGTCAGGGGTTCTCCCACCCTCCAGGCTGTGGTCTTGAGCACCACAACTGGGGAGCTCCTACTGTGCAGTCATAGCAGGTCTGCGTGGTGGGGGGCACAGTGGAGAGCAGAGCAAGGCCCAGTGCAGCCCCACCTGCTTGGCCTGGCCACGTGGTGCCCTGGCCCCTAATGCGGGGCATGCAGACAGTACCAGATGCCTTTAGGACTGTCATCATCACTCTTCTGGATGACAAGGGCCTGTCTTCAGTAATGAGTGGCCAGCTGGGCTCCCTGAGTTAACTAACTCTGTCTCTTGGGCTTCTTGGCCTGAGATGTGGGCTGGAAGTCTGTTTACCTAGTCAACCCAATAATCCTGGATGAAGGTTTTCCATGTGATTCATTTCCCACTGAGTGGTCAGTAAGTCCTGCCTGAGTCCTCTCTTGTGCCCCTATCATTTACCCTCTCTGTCCTCTGTCCCTTTTTATCTCCCCTGGTCTGACAGTGCTTTGGAGCCAAGACTCCCACGTGCTAACCAATGTGTGGGGCCATTTCTGTTCAGTTCCAAATGGGCAGCATAGGCTGTTGGTACATTGGGGAGTAGGAAAGGAGAGGTCTCCATGGACTGGAGCCATCGAGAGAGCTTCCTGGTAGGAAGGAAACAGCCTCTGATGGAGGGGCAGGGAGCCTGCACTAGCCAGGGGCCCTCCTGCGAGAACCTCTCTGGTTCCAGCTGGAATTCTACTCCTGCGTGAAGGGTGACCTCTTATTCTCACTCTCTTTTGGAAGGTTTCATTGCCAACCTCTCAGTACAGCGACAGTTCTTCCCCACCGATGAGGACGAAATGGGAGCCGCCAAGGCCCTAATGAGGCTTCAGGACACGTACAAGCTGGATCCAGACATGATTTCCAAAGGGGAGCTTCCAGGTAACTCGCTTCTCTGGGCTTTGCCTGTCCAGCCTGTGATTCTGCTACAGTGCCTGGGCGGGGTTGGAGCCATTGCCCACTTGTGGTCTCTACCCCCAGGTGCATCGTCACCTCTGGCAGCAAGCCTCTCCTGGGTTTCCAGTTGGTTCCAGTCTCCCTTCCCATAACAGCCGCCTCCCCAGAGCATGGTCACTGCAGCCTCCTTCCATGTATTAGCCGAGTTCCTCTCTGCTGCATCTCAAGGGAAAGCTGAGGCTGCTGCTCAGGACCCCTTGACTTTTGCCCCCAGAGCACCACTCAGATCTGCCCACACCCCCTCCTCTGCTCCTCCCTTTGATTTCTTCTTGCCCAGGGCTGATCTCTTGACCCACAGTCCCGTGTCCTGTCTGCCCTCAGTTGCAGTCTCTGCCCCCTTCCTTCTGTGTGTACCTCTCTGGCTCTACCCCTGAGCTCACATACAGGCTCTGTCCATGCTCATCTTACAAACTCGCCTCAGGGTCAAAGGCCCTCTTGAGTGTCTACTGCTGCTGGCCCTCCTCCACTTCCTGATTCTCAGGTCCTCCCAAACACACAGTCTGCCCTTTCCCCATCCCATCCTCCAAGCCTGCCACTGGAAGGTCACCAGTGGCGGGGCAGTTGTTAAAACCAAGGACAAGTTTCAGGCACAATGTTCTTTTAACTTGCTGCAGCATTTGGCGCACTGATTGCCCCTTTCTTTCTGATATTTTCCCTCCTTTGAATTCTGGGACACTGATCCTGGCTGTTTCTCTTTTGGCCTCTATGGTCATATTCTCTCAGTTTAAATTTCTCTCGCCCCCTCATGTTTTCCCCCACAGGCCCCTTTCCACTGATTGCTCCAGTGTATTTATAAGAAGATACATTGGTTTTGAGGGGCTGTTAGAGGCCAGTAAACCCAGGAATTCAGTTAGACCTTGGACACCACCTCACCCAGGGGGACCCTGGAGGAGGGACAAGCAGAGAAATCATGGTGTATGGGAGAAAGAGGCTCTGTGCTGATGGCTGGTCAGGCCTAGAGCCCTGGTACTGGGGAGTCTGTGAACCAGCACTATGGGTGTGGACTTCTTCTTATTCGTGCCCCAGTCACGTCTCAGACCAACCAGGCCCCAAGGCCAGAGGGAGAAGGTGGCTTGGGGCACTTGCAACATCAGTTCACCTTGTAGCTGTGGCAAGGTTGGTAGAAGAGGGAGCCATGCCCAGGCATTGATGTTTTACATTCAATTAACAGACCCCTGTGCATCCTGGAGGAGTGAGAGGTAGAAGGGAGTATTACTTCCTAGGATTCCACCCCTACCCCATGATCTCCCTGCACACCTCCTCCAGGTGAGCCCAGCCATTTCCATCACTTGAGGCATCATCTGTATATGGATGCCATCCAAATCTGAGCTCCCTGTCAAGGCTTGTCTTCTGAATTTCCAGCCAGTTAGATGCTTTAGGACATCTCTACTTGGATGTTCCATTGGGCTCCTCAGAATTCACTTGCCCCAAACTGAAATCTTTGTCCCTTTTTGAGCTGTCTACCCATCTCCTTCACCCCCTTATCTCAGGAAAAAGCACTTCCATTCATTGGCTGCCCAAGCCAGAATCCTACGGCCTGGAGATTCCACCTACCTAATGTCTTCTGTACTTGCAGGCCCTGACTCTAGCTTCATCATCACTTCTTTCTCAGTTGGATTACTGAAATACCTTTGTGATTTGTGTACCTCCAGTTCACTCCTAAAAATCACCTACCATGTGGTCTTTTTTTCTCTTAATCCGCACCTGAAGATATGTTTATTGATTTTAGGGAGAGAGGGAGGGAGGGGGAGAGAGAGAGAAAAAAAAGAAAGAGAAAGAAACATTGATTGGCTGCCTCCTATATGTGCCCTGACCAAGGATTGAACCTGCAACCTTTTGGTGTATGGGACAACACTACTGAGCCACCCTGCCAGGGCCCACCATGTAGTCTTAAGCACTCATCTTCCGGGTCACAATGGCTAAATTCCTCTTATGCAAGGTCTTTGAGGACCTGCATGACCTGTCTCCCTGGTCTCTTTACCCATTGATTGTACTAAGCTTCTTCACCGCTCAGCTCCTTTGTTCGCCCCATGCCCTCTGCAGGAACACCTTTACCTGTGTCAGCAGGGCTTCGTGTCTGGCTGCCCTCCAGCACTCAGCTAGTACTCTCCAGGGAGCCCTGTCCATTGAACACTCTCCAGGGGGTAGATATTTGAATTGGCTTCTGGGGAGGATGCTGAGTGTCTGGGAGTCATTTGTGACATTTTTGGCATCTGTGAGACATGTTGATAATAGCTACAGATTATTAGCATCCTGGGGACCACAGGAGATGTCTTCATACATCATCTTTTTGAATTCTTGCCATTAGTCCTCTAAAATTGATAGTATGATCTCTATTTAGAGATAAAGGGACTAAGACTCAGAGAAGCTAAGTAATTTGTCCATAGTCACGCAGCTGGTGAGTGCCATAGTGAAACCCACCCTGACCCAGACCCAGAGCTCCAGCTTGCTCGGCTCTGTTATACTGCCTCTGTCAATGCAGGTGCTGGACCTATAGAGCCAGAGGAGCTCTGTAGAGGCCCATGGAGCATGGATAGGGGCTCAAGGAACCCCGTAATCTCTGGCCTGCCTGCTAACTCCGTCTTGTCCTCAACTTCCTATTCCATGTTGTTCCTGAGCCACCAGGGCGAGCAGACTCTGGCCTCTGAAGCAGCCAACTCATTGCAGCGGAGGTTTTGTTCTATTCAGAGCTCCATGTTGGACATCAGGCAGGAAGAGCCACTCAGAGGCAGCTCTTGCATGTCAGCCATGTCCAGTTACTGTTAGCAGGGGTGTAAGGAGACTCCCTTGTTTTCCAGGGCAGGGGGTCAGAGCTCCCTCTTGCTCTCCATAGGACCTGCTTCCATTGTTCTCTGAGGAACGCACAGCCCCTCCCACCTTGCTACTGCCTTAAACCCTGCATCTCCCCATAGCTAACACACCACATCTCCTTCTTGACTTGAAACTATCTTAACGGCCACTTTCCAGGGCTCAGCCTACAGCAGATGATGCTCAGCAAGGTCCCTGCCACCTAACGGCCAAAGCTGGCCCTGCAGCCTTGACTCTTGGCCTCCATTGGTGTCTCTCTGTCCCATAGCTCCCGCTCCCTCTGTTTCTTGTACCTCTTAGGTCCTCTCTGTGTTACTTTTCCTCTGTCCTTTCTGTACCGGTACTCTCTGGTGCTCTGGTCTCAGCTACATTCTTTACTCTTTTCTCAGACTTCTCCTGAAAGCACTCATCCTCATCCATGGCTTTAGATGCCACCTAAGTTCTGTTTTTTATATTCAACTAATTTTTTACCCTTCAGACTTACCCATCCAGCTGCCCAGCAGAGATATTCTTTGTGGCCCACAGGACCTTCATATTCTCCTGAAAACCACTTCTTGGTGGGTTTCCTGGGCTCCAAGTAACAAAGGCCCCTTCCCACTTGGGAAAAGGGCATCTGAAGCCCAACATGGGGCCAGCCTGGCTGTGCTCACTGTACAATGGCCCTTTGAGGTGTGTGGTCTGAAGTCCTGGTAAGGCTCTGCTGGGAGGATGCCCCTTTCCAGTGTCTCAGGCTTCCTCAATGTGGGGATCTCTTTCCCCAACACGGAGGCTCCTTGGAGCCTGACTGTTTGCCTCTCCTGCTGCAGGAACCAGATACCAGGCAGTGATGAGTGCAGATGACTGCTTTGGGATGGGTCGCTCGGCCTACAATGAAGGGGACTATTACCACACGGTGCTGTGGATGGAGCAGGTGCTGAAGCAGCTTGATGCTGGGGAAGAGGCCATCGCCACTAAGGCCCAGGTGCTGGACTACCTGAGCTATGCTGTCTTCCAGTTGGGCGACCTGCACCGCGCCCTGGAGCTTACCCGCCGCCTGCTCTCCCTTGGTAAGGAGGTTCTCGGGGAAGGTCAGATGGGGATGGGCAGCTTGAAGGAGAACTGGTCACTCTGCTACCACCACCTGGCCATTCTCCTGGGACTGAGCCAGTCTGACCTGTCCCTGGCCAGTGACTAATGCCTTACTGCTTTCAGACCCAGCCCAGCTGCCAGCTAGCTCCTTAACTCAGATCTGGCCTGACACTCATGGGTACACTGAGGCCTGTGACACCTGTAGCCGTTTTTTAGGAATCGGTGCTGCAGTGCACCTGCTGTTCTGCAGGATGGAGGCTCCCCTGCAGCTCAGAGCAGTCTGTGCCTCAGGGTTGCTGCAGCAACAATAGCCTGGCCCTTAGTTAGAGGTCTGCGGTCTACCTGGTGGACTTGCCCTGGCATTGCTGTTTAATGTGTGTCATGCTATGGGACTGAAGGAGGTCAGAAGCACTATGTTTCTAAAATCCATCTGTTCCGCCGTTTAGTAATACATGGAACATCATAGTCTGGAAATGCTTTTCATAAGTCTGATGTCAGCTAGTGTATGCATGCCCAGAAAGACTGATGTGGGAAGAGAGCTTTGTAGGTTCTATCATGTTAGTAAGCGCCTTGGACAGGGAGTCAGGAAACCTTTGGGCTTCAGTTTTTCCATCTGAGGAGGGACATAGTAACCCTGCCAATCCTGCCTCTTTGTGTTGTGAGGCCCACACAGTGAGGCTGTGGCAGTGTCACATAGCTATTCTTTTTGGCCACTATTTCAGCATACCTTCTAGCTGTGGCCAGAGTGTGATGTGGTCACCAGGGATGGATGTACCCTAGGGGACAAATGTAACTGGCACATAGCATGTCCGGGGGAGGAGGCAGGACTCTGGCCTGTGTCCTTGGGACCTCCAGGGAGGCCAGCTAAGTGTCCCTCCTCATCCTCCCATGCCCCCACGTGCCTTTGTTGATTCTTTCTCATCAGTGACCAGACAGGGGGAGCTATTGGCTTTCTGCTCCGACTTGCAAAACCTGGTCAGGTGCCGAGGAAGGCAGGATGCTGCATGCGAGTGAGCTGCTGGGGGAGAAAACCGCTTATAGAATAATTTCTCTAAATGACCTAACAGATGTTTGTGGTTTCCTTTCCCTTCTTGTTCTTTGCTTTTTCAAGAGCCGAGCCATGAACGAGCTGGAGGGAATCTGCGATACTTTGAACAGTTGTTGGAGGAAGAAAGAGAAAATATGGTATCAAATCAGACAAAAGCTGAGCAAGTGACCCAGGACAGCATCTATGAGAGGCCTGCGGACTACCTGCCGGAGAGGGATGTCTACGAGAGCCTCTGTCGCGGGGAGGGTGTCAAACTGGTGAGACCCATGGGTGGGTCAGGAGCCCAGGCTACGGACATAGGCTTCGGCTTTGGAGAGGCAGATTTGGGGAGGCTGTTCCTCTGTTAGGTTATTTTTCAGCATCTTCCCTGGTTCTTTATAGTGTCTGCAGAGGCTGATGTGTGGGTATTCTTTGAGGTATAGGACAGGAGACTTTCTCCCATCATGTCCCAAGTGGATTCTCAATTCTCTAAGTTATTCCTGAGCCATTTCCACACCCCAGCACACCCAGCTTCTCCCTGAGTCATTCTTGGGAAGAAAAACCTGGGTGTGGCCATTCCTCAGGCCCCAAGGGAAGTCATGGTCCCCGAAGTAAAGACATAACAGTTGCTTGAGTTGGGTATCAGGTATCACTGGACTTTGAGAGCCCTGGAGTCCCAGGGCTCCCTCAGGGAGGCTCAAATGTGAGGTTGTATTGCCTCTTCCAGGCCAACTGCTCAGTTCTCCTTGGCCCTTCCTCCTGGAAAGGCTTTCCCCTGCCCCAGCCCTTGAGACCTACTCACAGCTCTGTGAGAAAGGTCAGGGATTACCCTCTGCCAAAGAACTTGCGGACCTGAGGTCCTCTGGGGAACCAGAAATGCTGCATGATGTGTGGGGTGTCATTGTATGCCAGTCAAGCTGTGGAGCTTTTGATTTCTTCTGGGTGGGGCCGGAGGGGGCAGCTGCTAGGCGCAGGGTGTGAGTCCAGCGCCTGCAGCCAGCCAGCCTGGGACGGAGGGCTAGGATTCACTTTGCTTGGGGCCTGTTGCTCGGTGCTCCGCAGACACCCCAGAGGCAGAAGAGGCTTTTCTGTAGATACCACCATGGCAACAGGACACCCCAGCTGCTCATTGCCCCCTTCAAAGAGGAGGACGAGTGGGACAGCCCGCACATCGTCAGGTACTACGATGTCATGTCTGACGAGGAGATCCAGAGGATCAAGGAAGTCGCAAAACCCAAAGTAGGTGTCTGCAGGTCATCATGGGCCACTCATCCCTGGTACCATGGGGCCGTTTGTTGCTTACCAAGCTTGCCTTGGCCAGTGCCTAGCATGAATGTGGGGGCACTGAGGTGCTGCAGACTCGGTTTGGCCTTGTGGGGCCAGTGAGGAAGAAAACAGGAACTGATGTGCACAGCCAGGGCACACTGAGGGCAGGGCAGGCCTCCAG
The DNA here is from genome assembly GCF_987537825.1 of Furipterus horrens. NCBI lineage: Eukaryota > Metazoa > Chordata > Mammalia > Chiroptera > Furipteridae > Furipterus > Furipterus horrens. Next base: position 66,520,785 of record NW_028327180.1, on the reverse strand, counting down.
TGAGAGGTGCCAGCTCACCTGGTTGGGGGGGGGGCAGGTTTTTAGGAGGTATGTATGCCATAGGGTGCTGCCAAGCTGGGTCCTGGTCAAGATTGCAAAGGAGGAGAATGAATGTCTTTATAATGTTGAGTCTTCTCATCCAAGAGCCTTGGGTGGCTACCTTGAGTCAGAGCTCTTAAAATTGTCTTCATAAAGCCCTGCACATGCCTTGTGGCATTTATTTCTAGTTTTTGTTACTGTAACTTCACTTTGTTTCTTCATCACTATATTTTTACTGGTTACATTATTATATGTTAAACTGTTGATTGTAAAAGTATGTTTCCTAGTAATAGCTACTATTTACAGAGTTCTTGAGTGTGACAGGCCCTGTTCTAGTGCTTACGATGTATTAATAATATTAAACAGGCGGAGCCATTATGTTCATCTTTGCTACGAGAAAACTGAGACCTGTGCAGGTCACAACTTGTCATTGAACTTATTCCTCTTTTAGTTTTAGCTGATTCTCTTGGGTTGTTCAGATAGTATCACCTGCAAATAAGAAAAATTTTGTTGTCGTCTTTTTTTGAAATTCTATTTTATTTAAAAATTTTTTAAATTTTTTTGTTCTATTACAGTTGTCCCTATATTTCCCCTGTTGCTCTCCTCTGCCCTGCTCACCCCTCACTTCCACAGTCAGTCCCCACGTCTTCTTCTTCTTAGTAGTTATCGTTCCTTTGCTTCTAGTGTTTTATTGAACTGCCCAGAACTTCTGGAGCATTGATTAAAGAGACATCTTTGTCTTCTTCCTGAATTAACTGATAATTCCTCTGGTGTTTCAGCACTGAATATGCAGTTGGCTATTGGTTTATTATATATATGCCATCATATTATAAAGTTATTCTATTTCTAGTGCATAAAGAAGTTGAAAGATTTTACATCTTTCAAAGAGAACTGCTTGCTGCCATCTCCCCATCCCTCTTTTGTCACTGGTGATTAGGAGGGAGGATTCTGCTCCTAATAGAACTGTAGTGTCCAGGAAGCCCAGTGCTCGTGGAGAGACCTAAACTAGCTTCTTGTCCTGTGCCCTTGGATCTTGTCTTGGAATGACCTTGATTTGAGGTGCCAGAGTCAGTTTTATCACTGATGTGGCCATGGGAGGGTCTAGCCAGTGTGTGTGGAGAATGAGGACCCCTTTGCACTCCCAGGGTCAGCTCCAAAGCCCTCCAGGGAAGAAAACCACTTCTGGGTTCCCAGGTGAAAGAGACATTGTTAGGTCAGAAAGTCCTGAGAAATTTCTTGCATGTCCCTTAGACCCAGGCCATGATACATTTCTCTGTGTGTGTATGTGTGTGTGTTGGGAAGGGGTGGAGGAGGTGCATGCACGCTCATGTGTGGCAGGGGTGGTGGTGGGGATGCTGGGAAAATTTGTGTATGCGCAGAAGCCATGTGAAGAGCCAAACACGCTGACCTCTCCTTTTCCGGAGCCTGTGAGGGACAGATGCTATGCTGGCTTTGAAGTGAGGCCGATGAACTTAACTTGGCCCTATGGGGAGTGCTGGCAGCTGCCTTTGAGCCCTCAATCTGTTTTCAAAATAGCTCTCTGTCTGCTCCTGGGAGCAGAGCACAGCTGCCCAGAGCCTCCTGTGGGCGTCTGGTCGTGCTGTGGCTATAGCTGTTGCCAGGGAGGAGCCCTCAGTCCTGGGTACACTGGCCATCCCACCAGGACACGCTAGAGCAGCGTGGTGTCCAAGTTGGCCTCAGCTCCTGACCAGCCGTTTGGTCCACCTACTCCTTTCCATCCCTCTGCCACCCCTGCCCAAGGAGCCGCCATCCCTTGCCCTGACTTGTGCCTTGACCTCCTCATTGGCCTACTTGTTCCCACTCTGGTCCCTCCTTAGTCAACTTCCCACAAGGATCCTTCTTACATTCTGATTGTGAGTATCCTCCCCTGTGTGAAGCCTTCCCTGGTTCTCATTGGCCACAAGGTCACACCTAAATCCAAGCTGTGCTGCAATTACCCAGCTAGTTTTCTGCTCTCCTCACTTGACTGAGTTGTATGAGGGCAGGTGCCACGCCTTGGTGACCCAGCATAGTGCCAGGCATATAGTAGGTACTCTTTAAGTGCTTATTGAAGTTCATGGGAAGTGCTGTGCAGGTGGGGGAATCTGGGTCTGTGGTCCCACCCATATGAGCTCATTAGACAGTCCACAGCTGAAGCACTAGGGGCTGGCTTTGGGCAGCAGGTCCTCCCTGGGAGTGTATCATTGCACCTGTCTGTGAGGACTGGGGGAGACAAGGTGGGTGAGGAGCGTGTGTGTGTGTGAAGTGTATGTGTGAGGCTGGTTTCCAGGTATCAGTTCATTGAGTTCCACTTGTAGTATCCTTTCCTGATTCTATTGTCTGACCTTGGAAACTTTACCTAAAGGCATGGACACTGGGCCTCCTGCATTTGCTCCTGTGTAGTGGGAGCCAGTGCAAATTGGGGTAGCAGGAAAGTGTTTGGGTGGATGTCTCAGCAGAGAAGGCCACTGAGGTTGAGAAGGACTGTGGACTTGACCAGGTTGAGAGGAGCATGCAGGGTTGAGACTCAGGGATGGTGGCACTGTCTGAATGGGGTGGAGCAGCCACATGCAGGCTGTACTCTGGGGGTGGGGATGGTGTGTGGGCCTGGTGAGGAAGGAGCTGTGTGGGCAGATGCATAGGTGGGAAAGCGCACTCCATAGGTATAATCCTGCAGATGGCACAGACCTGGGTGAAAGCAAGGGCGGGCAGAGACTGGGCAGGTCAGTGGCCAGCATCTGACAGTGGAGCAGGAATAGGAAGCCTCAGACTACTGCACTGGCCTGGCTTACAGGATCATGGGGCCTTGGCTGGAGCCACTGCCTGCAAAGCTGCTTCTTTCACTGGCCTGACAGCAAATCTGGCCCCAGTCTCTCCAGGAAAACACTCAAGGCAAAGAAGGATAAGTCTGCCCTCTCTTCCTGCCTTCCAGCTTGCACGAGCCACTGTTCGTGATCCCAAGACAGGCGTCCTCACTGTTGCCAGCTACAGGGTTTCCAAAAGGTTAGCACAGGTGATGGTGGCGGGGCAACTGCTCAAGCCCCAACTCCAAGGCCTCCCAGTCCCCACCCAAGGACTCTGAGGGAGGGTGGCTTGGCCTGTCCTACCCGCTAGTGCCTCCCCCACTTAGATCAGTCACCCATGCTGCCTGTTGGTGCTGGCCCTGGCTCTTGGAGAGTGCAAGACCTCGTCTCAGCCCATCTCCCCTGCCTCTCTTTCTCTCCCTCTTCTTTTCACTTAGCTCCTGGCTGGAGGAGGACGATGACCCTGTTGTGGCTCAAGTGAATCGTCGGATGCAGCACATCACAGGGCTAACAGTAAAGACTGCAGAATTGTTGCAGGTATGGCTGGTCCCTGGGACCTTGGGTTGGGAGTGGGTATTTCTGGCTAGATGTCTCCCATGGTGCCCAGGGTCAGGCTTAGGGAGGCTTGTCTAATAAACTGTATGACTGCATAATGCTGTGACTATGGAGTGAGCTCACTTTGGGAACCCAGAATGAAGCATGCCTGCTGGTATTCAACAGTTAACATTTAGCAAATATTGATTACACTGGGGAACACAATTTTCATTGAGTTAGATCTGACACTTGTTTTTTACTAACTTTTGACATCTGAATCCAAAATGATCCCAATGTTTCTCTATCACGTCAACTTTTTAAGGTATAAGATACCCTCCCTTTGTCCCCCAAATCATACAAAATGTACATACAAAGGAAAATAAAGAAAAAAATCACCTGAATATACTGTTTAATTAGAGTTATTTTATTCTTATAAAAACTATATATTGTTACTCTAAGTCAAATTGTATACAAGTAGTAAAGTTCTGCTACCAAACATACATATTAAGGTATTTTATCTTTTCAAACAACAGTCTAGGAAATGCCAAAATGAGATACTTGAAACAGTCTCCTTCAGTTGGCAAAGCTTTAACAAATTGCTTCATGAGACCCAGTTTTATGTGCAGAGGTCAGAATAGAATGTTCTTTCTGTCAACAAGTGGCTCATGTAGAATGTTTGGATCACCAGGTTTGAGGTCAGATCTTGGAGGTCAATTCGACTCCACCCAATGCTTCTCACGAGCTCTACTGTCCCACATACACAGAAAACAGGGATACTTGGTGTATCCGCGTTGCTGGCCAAGAAGGGAGCAGACCATTTTAGGGTCACAGATGATCCAATTGTGCTTGTGATATTGCAATAGATCAATGACTCTCTTTATGTCTTCATATTCTTCATGAAAACAAACTGAATGGCCAATTGGGACTGCACTAAATAAATTGCCATTGTGGAGGAGGACACACTTCAAGCTCCACTTTGAGGTATCGATGAACAGTCGCCATTCAGTTGCGTTCTAGATTGGAATTCCCAGTTCCTCCCTTAAACCACGTATGTTATGGCAATACACAAAGCTGTCACTTTGAAAGTACTGCAGAAATGCACTTTCTCCTGACTGAAAGGAAGATGCCTTTGCTTCTTTTTCAAGCAAGTTTTTCTCATGCAGTCTTGATGCTAGGAGTTCTGAAGCCTTTTTGTATAGTCCCAAATCTCATGCCAAATCATTCAACCCATGCTGATCTAATCCCTCATGAACTGAGTCATCTTCAATTTCAAAATCTTCATCGTTGCTGTCACTTAGTTCTTCACCATACTCCTGTTTTTTGAAAGAGGGTAGTTTAATGAAAAGTAGCACTGGGATTTCAGCTGAATGAGGCACTGGGTATATAGCTGATGGTAGACTAGGATACTCTGTTTTACATTTATTTTTCTTGTTACATCCTGACCTTTTCACTATACAAAAGCAACAGTCACTTGAATGATTTCTGGGCTCTTGCCAAACTATAGGTATACCAAATGGCAATTTATCACATGTTCCCTTCATCCACATCCGTAAACTCTCAACACACTGCTTGCACACCTTGTGAGGGGCCCAAGACTGATCTTGATCACCAAGTTTTACTTTAAAATGTGCAAAATAGGCTTGCCTCACAAATGCACTGATGGTTGTCCTTTGACTGGGAATGGTGAAACTGCCACAGATAGAACAAAATGAATCAGGGTTGTTTAGGCATGTATGATGAGAAACAGCAGAGGCAGACATGATCTGAAGGAAAGGAAATAAGTACGTATGTAAATAAAAAAATTCTGCTAATTCCTTGTATATAGACAAGAACTCAGACTACACTTCAGAATACGATTCACTATATAGAGCGGCACACAGCCTCTCACCACACTGTCTCATGTGTAACTGAATAGCCTAGACAAGTATGAACCTGTCGCTGGTCTCCAAGGTCGTCCCCCACCTGTCCCCACTCAGGGGAGGTTTGCTCTCAACCAATAGGAGAGACTAGTGCTTCCCTGGACCTAGGCTCAATCCAGCCTAGAGTGTTCGCATTAATATACGCTGTACAGAAAAAACTTGATGTGATAGAAGAAAACTAGCTGCAGTTTTGAAATCACGCCTATTTAAGTCTAAAATAGCTGAAAAATCAAATTCAAAGGAATTATGTTAAAAATTGTTCCCCCGTGTTATCCTCTATGTGTCCAAGAGTCATACCAGGAGCTGGACATGGCAGGGCCCATTTGTATCTTGATGACAGAAGCTGAAATACTGAGTTATTTCTGGGACACCTCTAAGAGAACTATAGCCTTGGCTGGTGTGGCTCACTGGACTGAACACTGGCCTGCGAACCACAGGGTCGCCAGTTTGATTCCCAATCAGGGCACATGCCTGGGTTGTAGGCCAGGTCCCCCAGTTGGGGGCACATGAGAGGCAATCCATTGATGTATCTCTCACACATCAGTGTTTCTTTCTCCCTCCCTTCCCATATAAATAAATAAATAAATAAATAAATAAATAAATAAATCTAAAAAAAAGGGCAAGGCACAATTAAAAAAAAAAAAAAAAGAACTCTAAACGTCTTCGAGTGCGTGGTGCTAAGTCCTAGTCAAGTGTCCTTGGAGGGAAAGTGTTCTGTGATGTACTGGTGAAAGAGAAAGCCCGGGACCAGTTGGCTGGTGAAGGTGGAGTGCTCTTCCCAAAATACCCATGGTGGACCCCTGGCTTCCTGCATGTTTCAAAGGTGATTATGGAGACATGTGGCAGTGCTGTGCTGAAACGCTTTGGGCGAAGCTCCTCATAATGATCCTCCGCTTGTTGAGTTCAAGGCAGCACTGCCATCTTGTGAACATGAGAGCTTCTGGGTTCTGTTGTTAAGTGATGTCCTGAGACACTGCTAGAGAAGCTGCACTGGCATTTTTGTAGTCTCCTGAATGTGTTTGGCCAGAGTTTCTGTGTGTTTGAGGATCTCATTCTTTACCTTGAGGCTTGGCCTTTGGGTTTGATCAACCACAGATCATTAGAATATTGAACTGAATCAGATTATTTGGAAAAGACTCTGAACTTGTGCCTGGACACACCCAAGCAAATTGGCGCTCACTTACTCCCAGTTTCTCTCTCTCTTTCTCCCTCTCCCACTCTCCCCCTCTCTCCCTCTCTCCTTCTCCCCACTGCCCTCCCTCCCCTTCTCCTCCTCCCTCCGGGCCTCCCTCTCTCCCTCCTGTGTTGGTCTATAGCTGTGTCAGCAATCAGAAAACCAAATTTGAAGGTCATCTTAATGGATTTCTGTGAAGTCAACCACAGTTTTTAAAAAACATGATTACCTTAAAATAGTCTTGTGCAAACTTTATGTAATCTTTTCCACTCAACTCAACTTAATTTTGAGTTTTCAAGCCTAATTTTTAAGTTCTGCAGACAAGCTCATAGATTGAAGAATTGGCTGCATTTCCCACTTCCTTCTTAGATGTGAGAATACCACCATTTCAAGAGAAATAAGGGCCCTCGATGTACTGGGTACATCCCAGTTGGCTTTGTTGTGATTCATATCTTCCTGGAGCAGGGTTTTATTGTTGTTGTTGTTGTTGTTAAGCTATCTGCCACTGCTGCTTATGCATCAGAGCTGATGTTAGGACTCTCACGGTCCTGATCAGGTACAACATTTTGCTTGATTGGCTGATTCCATACCCTGACTGAGGTTGCTGAGAAAAGTGGGCAGCTCTCCTGGCTGGCCTCCTCGCTGCACCGCCTGCATTCTGTCTCATACACAGCCCCAGAAGGCAGCATCTGTGTGCTTGAACTGGCTTCTGTGCCACACCCTGGCTTTGTCTAACCTGGTTTCTCATCGTGTTTTAGCTCAGTGGAAGATGGGGATCTGAATGCAAGGACGCCCAGTGGAGGGGTTCATGTAGCCAAAGCTGTTCTGGAGGATCCAGACCACTGCCAGGGAGCTGAGACACCGTTTTTGTTGGCCTTCTGGGAGCTCTCTTGGCACTTCCACTGCCAGCAGTGTTGAAGGCTTTGATCTGACATTGACTGGGGGACAGGAACGTGGGCTTCAGCACCTGTCTCGAAGTGCTCCTTCCACGTGGACTGCTTACAGCACGATAAATTCACACCAGGGGCTCTGTGGGAACGCTGCAGCCTTCTGGAAAGGAACTGGTTCTTCTGCTCCTTGTTGGCACTCTTTCAGCTGTAGCTGTGGGTTTGCTCTAGATCATTTAGAAGAAAAGTGAATTGGATAAGGGCCAGATAGAATTCTCTAAGATTGAAGACACTTCTGACTCAATGTCTCAGTCTCACCATAAAGTGTTTTCTAACTTTATTTGTCTTCACTCATACATCAGCATCATAAAAACCCATATCTTTCAAAGGACTAACTCTTCTACTTTTGTAACAACAAATTTAAAGATTCAAATGAATACCTCCTCACAGGAATCAGTTTTGATATGCAGTTGCTTGTTATTAAAGGTGTGAGTCTAGACAAACTGGAGTTTGTCCAGTGAATCAGATTGATGCAAATCCAGAAGTTTCCACGACACTGGCAGTATTTGGAGACAGTATTAGATTGAGCGTCGGCCTGCGAGCTAAGTGTCGCTGGTTCGATCTTCCAGTCAGGGTACATCAGAGAAGGAAAACTCTGACTCCAAAAAACCTCCGCTGCCTTGCGGCATACCTCTTCTGGGGAAAGGCTAAGGGAGTAAACCCCGACAGAAAATCCGGAGCCGGAGTCCCTAAGGCGGTTTGACGTTGTAGTCAACACCGGCAACTCCTGCGGCGCACCTGAAGCCAAGCTGTATTGACTCCGTCTTTCCCTTGGACCCTTCAGCTGCGAAGAGAGGGAGGGTCTGCTGCATGGGCAACAGCAGACCCTCCATATCACCCTGCCCAGGCTCTGTAGCTTCAGCTCCACTGGAGAGGACACTCCAGCGTTATCGCAAGATGTCGATTCAACACGGGAGGAGACAGATGCCGTGTCACTCCCGAGTCGGACTGCACAGCCATTCTCGGCGGTGCAGATAGACACTTAAGAAGCTACACCATCGTCTCTCGAGACGGACGGCTGCCGACGATTAGATAGTGTAGGTACAATAGTGTCGGCACCATGATCACATGTGGTTCCCCAACTGTTAAAAGATAAACCAGCTAGAGCAATGCAGCTTCTTTCACTTCCTGGGATTTGAATGTGTGAGTACTCCATCAAACACATGGCTGCATTGGAGGGTGCAGCTGTGCCCCGCAGCGCCAGCAACGAGCAGTGCTGGTGTTTCTCCACTGCAGTGGCACAGTGATCACAGTCGTGTTTAATATTTCTTTCAGTTCTTGACTAGAGTGGAGCCACAGAAAAAGCCTTTGTACAGTCATTTCATCAACTGCTCTAGCATTTCCCTCCTTAGGGACGCCTCCAGCCTTCGGGCCACCTGCTGAACCAGGCCTCCTGCTCCGTTGCCAGGATGCCCAGTGTGTTTAGTATGGGAATCCTGAAGGCCTAAGCCATGGATGACAACATTTATTCCTGTCCTGATTCTTTGTATCAGAGTTTTTTATTTGTGTGAAGACTGAAAGTCATGCCGCCCGATTTCTGCGCTTCATGGCATTAGACAAATACCATTTGTGCCCCAACAGGAGGATTCTCTCTTGTAAAGCCCACCGTCCCTTCCCGCCCTCACAGCCTCCCTTGTTGCCAGTTTTGCAGCATTTCTCGTCTGATGGTTGGAATTGCTTGGAAGGATACACTAAAAGTACCAATTTTGTGACAACTAATAGCTGAGCCCCTAAAGTTTTTAGGGTTTTCAGCAAGACACGGTAGCCAAGTGTTCCCAGGTGGACTTTGATGATGCCACTTGATTGACCAGCTTTCCTATCAGATTCTGAACTTCATCTTGAACTTCAGCTCTCTATCTACTGAAGCTAAAATAACCATTGTGATTTAGGACTTACTTTGTGCTGATAAACTCTTCACAAAGGCACTTACGATTTCTAATCCAATTATTGATACTGTACGGTAGTTGCTGTAGCTGAGGTGGCTCAGGTCCTATTCCAGGTCTGGGCTCCGGAAGGGGGCACCAAGGTAGGGCAGCAGTGCTGGCCACCCTGCAGCCACCACCCAGATCCTGCTACTTCACTTGGGGACAGAAGTCCTGCAGGCAGTGGACCACTGTGGAATGGAGGGCTCTATTAGCCTGCCCAGCCTGACCAGGAACAGCTGCTGGGGCACACTGACAGATGTGGCAGGAGCAGTGCCAGGCTCCGAGAAGCTCCCAAACTAGCATTAAAAAAAGAAAAAATTCCAATCTTGAGTTTGTTGTTGGCTTTCCTCTGGATTGCCTGCTCATTATCTCCCAAACAAACAGGGCTCAGGCCAGAGCCTGTCTCAAGGGCTCCCTCTGCTGGCGTCTGAGTGTCCCTGAGGGCTGGAGCTTCTCAGCAGCGGCCACATGCAGATGGCCCATCTTGTTCTGTTTGAGAAACCACAGTTGTGCTGCGGTCTTACTCTTTCTCTAGCTATAGACATGATGGCAGTGTTTGCTCTGCCTGTGCTGGCCGGGCATAGTTACCACTGTAGAGAGGTTGGTCTTGGGGGTTCTGGTTGTTTGAGGGTTCAGATGGTCCCCGATGTTACCTGGGAAGACAGCACCCCTGGGAAGAGAGGCTGCTTCAGGGTTATTCATGCTGCTGACAAGGTCCAATGCTGTTGTTTCCCACCAGGTTGCTAATTACGGAATGGGAGGACAGTACGAGCCACATTTTGACTTCTCCAGGGTAAGGTCCAAATCACCGTGCTTGCCAAGGGCCCTGTTCCAGCTGGTTTGAGCGGGCTGGAGTTTCTAGAAGCACGTCAGCCTCCACATCAGTCTTCCCTCGCCTCACCAGGGCTGCTCTTTGTTATTGGAGAAGCCCGAATCTGGAGCCCCAGGGCCTGCAGAGCCCAGCGCAGCCTGGCTGAGTGCTCTCCCGCCCAGCCCTGCTGTTCTTTGCCCTGACTCTACAGCAGAGGACTCACTCGGTCTCTGTGAGAGCTGTTCCCGCCCTCTCCCCGCGCCCTGCCTGGGTTTACTTGGCAGCGTTGGCCCATGGTCCAGGCTGATGGGTGAAATGCACACTTATTCCATCCCCGACCCATTTGGCCCCAGTCCAGGATTGGGGGTGGGAGGCACAGTGGGTGAAGTCGGTTGCAAACTTGGATGAAAGTTGTTGTTTGTTGCAGCGACCTTTTGACAGCGGCCTGAAAACAGAGGGGAATAGGTTAGCGACGTTTCTTAACTATGTAAGTATTGGGTCCAGGCCCCCTGTTCATTCTCACTTAATTTTATAGAACGATGAGCAAGATGTTTTCAAGCATTTAGGGACGGGGAACCGTGTGGCCACATTCTTAAACTACGTGAGTATGATGTGTGAGGTGTGTGGGCCTTGAGGGGAGCCTGGGTCAGAAAGCTCTCTTCTGTCCTTCCTGTCCAGCATGGTGCCACCAGCACTGCTCACAGGCTGGGCTGGGCCCTTCTGGCCCTCAGCACCCTTCTCAGCCTTTGTCTCCATCAGTGGGCTCCCTCCAGCTCCCAGGACCTTCACATCTTCCATACTGATGGGCCCGGTGCTGGTCTGGCATTTTTAGTGGGTGCCCTGGAAGGTTCCATTCTTGGCAGCAGAGTGAGGAAGTAGCTGCGAGGCTTTCAGGTGAAAGCTGCCCTTTTTCCCCCAGACTCGGTGTCCTGTCTCCCACTGGCTACTTGCACTTCAGCCACAGGACGTTGCATTTTTCTGTCACGTGAGCAACAGTTTCCTCTCCCCTCTGCTGAGAGAGCCAGCCCCAGACAGACAGAGGAGCTGTCGAGAAACTTACAGACAGATGCCTGTGTCCATTTTTACCTCTAGTTTCTCATTTAAGGTTTTTCTTTTTTAAATCCTTACCTTAGGATAGTTTAGTTTTTAGAGAGAACAGGAGAAAGAGAGAAAAAGACGGAGACAGACATCAATGTGAGAGAAAAAACATCGACCTGTTGCCTCCAGTACGTACCCTGACCTGGGATCAAACCTGTAAACTTTTGGTGTATGGGACGATGTTCCTACCAACTGAGCCACCTGGCCAGGGCTCATTTAAGTTTTTATTGTGTAGCTTGTATGTGCTGGGGACTGCCATGAACACCCTGGTGAGCAGGACATGTGTGGTCTGTCTTGTGAGGCTGATGGTCTAATAGGAGAGGCTTACATTAAACATAGGAGAGGTAATTGTTTTGTTACCATGGTGACAAGTGCTTTGAAGCCCAGTGCTGGCATTCAGAGAAGGCCTCCCTTGGGAAGAACATGTCAATATTGAGACTTGAAGGCTGAGTGGAAATTAGTTGGTGCAACTTGGTTTCTGGCAGAGGAGAGTGTGTGGAGACCTGGAAGAGGGAAGGCGTGTGGGATGTTGGAAAGCTAGAGAAAGGCTGGTGGCTCAGAGACATGGACTGAGAGGGGCCAGAGGGAGAGGCTGCTGAGCCTGACGGGCTTTCAGATTCTAGATGAGAACCTGGACTTGACCCCCAGGGCTGTGGCCATCAGGGGTTTTCATTTCCCTCACTTTCCATGTCTGTCAAGGGCCCTTCAGTCTGGCTGGTATGTGTCCTGTGAAAATAGTTATTAGCTGCAAGTGTTACTGCATTACAGGAAAAAACTTGAAGCGAGAGAGCCCAACAAGGGAGCAGTGGTGCTGTGGGCAGGTGTCAAGGCACACTCTGCGGGTGTGAGTGCAGCCTTGCTGCCAGGGGATTTGTGTTCTGTTTAGTTTGAGGCCTCGCCATGGTGGGAAGCAGGCCCTCTACAGAGACAGTGCCCTACCTGCCCACCTGAATGGCCCTGACAAAGGCACTGTTCTGGGAAGCTGAGGAACTAACTAAGGCAACAGGTTTTTAGAGCCAGAGAAACAGAGCCCAGAGTGGGGCCATGGGTAGTGTTGGAAGCATCAGGAAGCTGCTGGTCAGGGCAAGGCCCTGGTTAGATGGAGATACAAAGGATGGCGGTCAGGCAGGCATTTTCCCAGTACAGACTTGGATTGTTCCCACCAATGATGGCCAGGATGTGGGTGTCCTGCAGGCCTGCAGGTCTCAAGCGCCTGTGGTGTGGAGGCTGTCCTGAGGAGCCACACAGATTAAGCAGGGTTGAAGGAGGGCGGGGTGTGGGAACAGCCTTTCTTACTGGAAGGGCTGGCCAAGGAGCAGAGCCACCATTCTGTGCTGCTTGTGCTCAGAGGAGGCTGACCTGCACACCTTGTCGTGTCCTTTCTGGCTCAGTTGTTCTGAAAGCCTTGGGTAGAAGGTCCAAGCTCTGTGCCTTATATTCCCAGATGAGTGATGTGGAAGCTGGTGGTGCCACTGTCTTTCCTGATCTGGGGGCTGCAATTTGGCCCAAGAAGGTAAGCTCTGGTGTGTATGTCTCAGAGGTTGAAGTAGGGCGTTATGCCCCCCAGGCCCATTTCCTGGCCTACTTGACTCTCACTGGGAGGACCCTTAGCCCCTTCTTGCCTAAACTGTGACCCTGTGGCCTCAGCTTTCATCTGGGGAGAAGAAATTGGGAGGGAGGTCCCTTAGGGGCAGGTGGGTTTTCAGACATCCACCCAACAGTGAAGTTTAAGTACTTTCTGGGGAACTTTTCTATTGCTGGTGTCCCAGAGCCCTGTGCCCCTGTACATGTGAAAGGGACAGAGTTTCTGCCCAGGAAGGGGCTGTGGTGCTCAGGGTCAAGTCCCTGGGCGCCTGCTCTAATGATGTTGTCCGACAGGCTGTATCTTCTTCCCAGGGCACAGCAGTGTTCTGGTACAACCTCCTGCGGAGTGGGGAAGGCGACTACCGAACGAGGCACGCTGCCTGCCCCGTGCTTGTGGGCTGCAAGTGGGGTGAGTGACCAAAGGAGTGGTGCTGGGCCTTGGGGGCCTCAGCCTGGGCATTAGTATTCGTCCTTGGACTCGGAGCTGGGCAATAACTGATGCCAGATTTTCACAAAGCCAAGGCTATCTCCCTTTTTGAGGTTTTTTGGTTTTTTTTAATGTTTTATTCCTGCAAACAGGTAGTCCCACCATCCAGCCATGTAGCAGTCCACTCAGCTGGGCACAGGCCAGGACAAGCATTTGAGGTCACTCTCAGAGATGCTAAGATACCAAGGAAGAATAGCTGGGGGAGCATTGCAGGTCCAGGGTGGCTCCCCAGGGTGGTGGACTCCAGCCAGGGTTCTGAGAGAGCCCTGGAGGAGAACAGGAGTCAGAGAGGGGCAGGGGTGTCCCAGGAAAGCAAGGCCCACATGGAACAAGGCACACACAGGCTGAAACCAGCCCCACAGCTGTGGGGACAGGCTGCCCTTGTCACTTGGCTAAGGGGAGGCCTGTGGGCCAAGAGATGAGGCTGGAGACTGGGACCAAACCGCAGAAGCTGAAGCTTGAGCCGTGTCTGGAAGCAGCTATGGTGCCCCATGGAGAGGCTTGAACCAGTGTGTGACAGGAAGTGATCACAGCGACATGTTTATAGCCCTCCTGTGGAGTTTGGGGGATAAACAGTGGTGGGTTCACAGAAAATTGAACAAATGAGAAAGAAAATGAGGCAGTTGCTGACCAGGGAAAAGAAGAACTTGTATCAGAAAATAAAAGTATAACCTATTTGGTAGCTCATGTGTGAGCAATATTTACATGACATAACAATGTAAACACTAATTATTAGTTTAACTACACCTGTGATTTAACTGTATTAGGAAGATAGGAGGTAATAGATCTGTTTCAGGGGTAGTATAAAAGAATTCCAAAATTGAAAGTCAAGAAATAGCACTATACATGTGTTATTTAGAAAACTGCATATCAGAAAAGCCAACTAAAGAAGTTGAATGTCCTCTGGAAGCAGAGACTGGCGCTGGGAAGGGGTAGGGAGGAGACTGCTGTTTATAATATAAGCCTGTAGACAGTTTGATTTTTGTCGACTAAGTGCCTGTATTGCTACACGTTGACTTATATTTAAAAAGATCCATGACTTCTGTAAGGCATTGGAATAAAGTTGTTTTATTCATCATGAAAGAGTCTGCACTGAGGAATGAAATCGCGGTTCATGGGCATTTGAGACACAGCTTTAGGTGACCGCGTGGCTGCCCACAGCGCACAGGTTGGAGCTGCTGGCCCCCAGCTGCTGAGGGCTACCTCAGCATCTTGACAGGCCCCCCACCATCTTGACAGGCCTCCTCGTCCTCATCTCCTGCCTCTCAGTCCCCACCCGCCACTCCCCAGGCATAGCACTTAGCCAGGGTTCTTAACACATGCAGGAGTAGTTCATGCCTGCATGTCTTCTTCATCCTGTTTCCACTGCCTGGACCCCCGTGGTATAGAAACTGGTATTCGGCCCCTCATCTTCCCTGGATAACTCCTATCCAATTTCATGTTCAGTCTGGGGTCTCCTCTTCCTCCAGGTGGTTAAATGCCCTTTGGCTCTGTTTCTATGGCAACCGTACACACATTTGTACAATTATCAGTTTATGCATAGGGTCTTCCTTACTAGCTCCCGAGCTTGAGACCTGAGACCATTTCATACTCTCATCTGAATCTGAAGGCCCAGTACAGGATTCATCCTGAAGGAGTCATTAATTTGGGGAGGCTGATCTAACTGACAGGATGGTAACATACTTTTTATCTGTTCACAGTCTCCAATAAGTGGTTCCATGAACGAGGACAGGAATTCTTGAGGCCATGTGGATCAACAGAAGTTGACTGACATCTCTTTCTGCCCTTCCTCTTCCTGGCCCCACAGCCCTTTGTCTTGAAGTTCAACATGACAAACGCCTTTGTATGTTCCAGCCCCTGCCAGGCTGGTCTTTGGAGTAGTGAAGGTTTGTCTGGAGCAGACCAAGTGGACAGGGGAGGGTCCTGGGTGACCTTGGTCCCAGGCTTTCTGGTCAGCCTGTGTGGTCTCAGGTCAGAGTGGCTGCTGCAGAGTTAGGCTTTCTGGCTTTCTGGCACCTAGGATGGTGCTTTTGTACCTCAGATGCTTTGGGTGTGAGATGTTTCAGTGAACCAAAGTTCTGATACTTTGTTTACATGTTTGTTTTTACAGCATTTCTGTTAATGTGGCTTTAACCAAAAAATAAAATGTCCCTGCCAGAGCCTTAAAGAGCCTTATTTGGAGTATTTTTTTTTTTAAGACAGGGGAGCTTGTACCAACTTCATCATTTCCTATGCATCTCCTCTGTGGAGGCAGAATCTGAGAAGTGAGCACTTCAGTGACAAAACCCTGACCTTGGGTACCAGATCTGGTTTCAATACCTACAGCTCCTCCAAGCTTCAGTGTCCTTTCTGGAAGGTGAGGCAAATAGTCTCTCCTTGTCTCTCAGAGAGCATAGAGATCATTTATGTTCATGACTGTGATGCTGTTATAAATTGAAACTTATTTTTAAATCTTGAGGTATGCATACAGAATTGTTCATGAAACAAAATGTGCAGTTTAAAGCACGAGCAGTCATGTCACCACCACCCAGATCATTTTCAAATCCACACCTCAGGAGCCCCTTGTGAGCCCCTCGTGAGCCCCTCCTGGATCATGCCTCCTGCCCGCCCCGGCCTCCCCACCCCCAGTACCTTGGTGGTAACCATTTTCTAATGATTTGTGGTAGTTAGCTTTTCTTTGTAGTTTTACTGCCTATGTCTGCACCCCTAAATAAGTAGTCATTTTGTTTTCCCAGATTTTGAACTTATTGTAAACAAGTGTGTATGTGTGTGTGTGTGTGTGTGTTTGGCTTCTTTCATTCAATGGTTGTTTTTAAGATTCATTAGTGTTGTTCTGGAGCTGTAGTTTATTTTAATTTGTATAGTTCACTCAGTTTTGTTAATGTATATTGCCAACATTTGAGTTGGTTTCAGTCTTTGTACATGTTTAATGCTGCCATTTTTGCAGTTTTATGCATGATTCCTGGTGTACATAAACACATATTTCTGTAGTGTATATATCTAGAAGTGGAAATGCTGAGTCTTATAGATGAGTCTTCTACTTTACCATATAATGCATTCTAGGCAGTTATGCCTGTTCACACCAGGAGTAAATGAGAGTTCTTGTTACCCCAACCTTCTGCAGTCCGGTATTGTCATACTTTTGAATTTTAACCAGCTTGTTGCATATGTAGTATTAATTTTAACATGATTGTTAATGACATTGAACACCTTTTTGTATGTTTATTAGTCTTTAGGGTTTTTTTTATTTATTTACTTCTTTAAAGAGAGAGGAAGGGAGGGAGAAAGGGAGAGAAACATCAATGTGCAAGAGATACATTGATGGGTTGCCTCTTGCATGCCCCCAACTGGGGAACCTGGCAGCCACACAGGCATGTGCCCTGACTAGGAATTGAACTGGCAACCTTTTAAAGTGTCTATTCAAGTCTTTTCTTAATGACTGATAGGAACTGTTAATATATTATGGACACAGATTTTTGTTGGTTATATGTTTTGCAAATTATATCTTTATATTCTTAGTTCTGTCTTTTGATAAACAGTTCTTAAGTTTTATGTCAGATTATCCAGTTTTTCCTTTTTGATTTATGCTTTTTATGTTTTGTTTAAGAAAATCTTCCGCTCTGGCTGGTGTGGCACAGTGGGTTGAGCACCAGACTATAAACAGATATGCTTCCATAACTCAAGATCATTAAAATATTTTCTGTATTATTTTCTAAAAGCATTATAATTTATCTTTTTCATTTATGTCTTTACACACCTGGGTTTTATTTTTGGTATGAAGTACAAGGGTCTTGTATATCTTGACACTTCCCCCAAAATGGTTTTTCTTTTCTTTTTTGTTTTTTTTGTTTTTTGTCTTCAGCAATATTTATTGGAAACAGCAATGCTTCCCATGGTAGGAGTTGATACATTAAGCAGTAAGAGTTGCCTTTCACTCCACATGATCCACTACTGCAGGTGGCACATCTGAAGCAGCACATTAAACATCTGAAAGAATCTGTACAGCTAGATAAGTAGAAAATGTTTTGTTTTGTTTTTTAATTTTAAATTCAGGTGTTTTCTGCTTAGCTTCTTGACCTTCCATTCTGCACAGCTTCAGAATTCAGAAAATATCTTAGTGAATAAAGGGGTTGAGTGATTGACTAAACTCTTTACCCTTCCCTGCTATTTAACTTTCTAACAAACTATAGTCTAATTTTTGTCTTTCAGTGCTCCTTGAGACTGCCAAGGTTTCTCTGCCTCTTGGCAGTTGCCCATTGCTTGGCTCCTTATTCTGGGTCCTCAGTCTCTTACTCCATGATTAGACTCTAAGGATAAAAGAGGCTATAGACTTTTGGCTCACCAACCTGAGATTCATCTTCACAAGGATCTTGATGCACAAGCCCTTTTTGCTTCAAAAAGATTTCTAGGAGATTTTATCTGGCTTTCATGGTTGTTTTTGGTATGAAAGTTGGTTTACCATACTATTTTACCATTTTAGCTGGGACTCTTGTTCATTTGAGTTTTTAAAATTCATTTTCATGTGAAAAATAGTTACAGAAAACCTGTGTTTGGTATCTTCCTTTGCTGTCTGGTATAACATGTTCCACATTCATCTTGGACATTTCCTGCATTCAGGAGGGAATCAACCATTAAGCAATCCATTACGTGTTGGTGCCTGCCTGCCAATCCAGTGTAGTCTTGGAAACACAGGGCAAGCTTAGAGACAGAGCACTGTTTTCAGTAATCTTGATTAACCTACTTAGCATTAACAAGTTTGCCATGGCACTAAAGAGTTGAGCATTTCAGTATGCTTTTTGTAGTGTGCTAGGGATGTTACAGTCTGCTTCAAATTCACAACTCTTTAGAATTGGTCTTGAAGAAGCCGAAGGTCAGAAAGATTAGGTAATGTATCTGAGGTCATGTAAGGTCTCATTGCTGTTTAGTGCAAGGTCTAGGAATCAAATCCTGATCTGACAGTTTCCCAAAGTCTTTGCTCTAAAAAATTAATTTATGTTTTCATTCAATAGTCATTAAAGATCCGATGTGGACACAATGATGATAAAATACTGCCATTACCTTTAAATAACTCAGAGTGATGGAAGAGATTCATAAAATAGAAGTGTGAAACGTGAGAGGTCTGATCCTGGAGGACCTAGCGCTCAAGTAGGAGAGCGAGGGTCTGGAATTTTACACTACAGTGGGCAATGTTAGATGTGGGTCTTAAAGCATAGATAGAAATTTGCTTTCTTTGCTATCCCAGTTTAAAATACATGCACATGGCTTAAAAAATAAGGAACAGAAGAGCTTGCCATAAATAATTCTTCCTTACCTATTGGTCCTTTTCCCTGGTCTCCCTTCCTAGAGGAACTTCTCTCAATTCTTTGTTTTTCATTTTTATGACTATAAATCATATACTCACAATGCTGTTTTGAGGCGGAGGTGCCTCACACACCCCAGGCTCGGTTGGAAGCTGCTCTGTCCAGCAGAGTCTTCGTGACCATGGCGGAACAAACTTTACCCAGGACACTTTATTATGTCTAGGTGAAGGAAGGTGGCTGCCTCTCTAGTGGAGAACAGCAATGAGACCTTCTTTCCTTATGCCTTTTATTGAGGATACACATGGGAGATACAAGATCTAAATTTATGAATCATCAATAGCTTTTAGGCATTTGCAAAAGAGTTGACAATAACAGATTATATGTATCAGTACAGAGGGTACAGTGACCAGTCTGTGTCAGGGTCTATCAAACATCTTGATGCCACACTGGCATTAGAGATTGTTTATGTTACATTAATGATAAAGCAGAGAAAGTTTTAAAGCATAGTGAGCATAATAAGCATTCTTTAATCCAATTCCCACGGCAACCCTCTGAGTGGTCTTCATTTATGTTCCACACACAGCCTTATGTTGAGACTTAAAGACAAGCACAGCTGGAATGCCGGTGGCAGTCATGCTTAGGCCGGGGCTACAATTCCGTAAACCACGAGGAGCAGTTCCCTACACTGTTTCTTGATTTTTTTCACTTCAGAAATTTGGGAAATGATCATCTAGCTATATTTACTACCTTTCAATACACTTCTCCTTCCCTTTGCCACTTTTTGATAGTTATATCATTTATAGTTCTCTCTTGGTTGCCTGGTTTTTCTGTAAGCCTAAGGTAATATCTCTGACATCTAATATGTGAGCTGAAGATCTAGACTAGTGTTTGATCAAACAACTGGTCACCATAATCTAGCTGAGTTGACGTACAAAATTATCACATGCCCTTTTACCTCCCAACCTTTGTCAGTTATACTTTGGACAGGATAAATTGATTATAAAAGCTGAAAAGCCAAATACTGTGTTTCTTAATTTAATGTTGATGTAGCTATCATAAAAAGGAATCTGTGCCTCATTTGTCTAATAAAATTTGAAACAAATTTACAATGTGTATTAGCTTACTAAGGCTGTCAATAACAAAACATCACAGACTGGATGGCTTAAACAACAGAAATTTATTTTCTCACAGTTCTGGAGGCCAGAAGTCCAAGATCAAGGTATCAGAAGTTTGCTTTCTTCTAATGCCTCTCTCTTTGGCTTGCAGATGGTGACTTTCTTACTGTGCCCTCACACGATGACCCCTTGATCTATGTGTTCTCTGTGTCCTAATCTCCTCTTATGGGGACACCAGTCATATTGGATTAGGGCCACCCATATGACCTCATTTTACCTTAATTACCTTTTAAGACCCTAACTCCAAATCCAGTGTACTAGTAGTTAGGACTTCAACATGGGAATTTGCGGGGAACACATAATGCTACTAGGAAATCATGTTAGATCTTAAACACTACTGGGAATAAAAGAAGCAAAAGGCCATTCCTTGTTCTTTGTACACCAGACATAGCCCACCATTAATAAGTGTGTTCGCATTAAGAATGTCAAAAATAGGCCCTGGCTAGGTAGCTCAGTTGGTTAGAGCATTGTCCTGATATACCAAGGTTACAGGTTCAATATACAAGAAGCAACAAATGAATGCAAGGATAAGTAGAACAGTAAATAGATATTTCTTTTTCTCTTCTCCTCTCCCCTTCTCCCTCCCTTTCTTTCTCTCTAAAATCAATAAATAAAAATTAAAAAAGAATGTGATAACAATAGAAGGAAGTTTTGTTGATTTTGTTGACGAGACAAAGGGATTTGGGCGATCTTATGAAATTCTTAATCAGAAAAAGATATTCACATTAAAAAAATCTTTGAAGCCATCGTTATAATAATGGAAAAAATATAGCAGGTATGTATACAAGGATGTACAGCCATTATTCCTCCTCAAAATGATTATGCCAAATTTGTGCTTTGCTCAGTCCATACTCTTAATTTAATGTGCAAAACTGCTACTTTCAATGAATTTAAATATAACCGTTTTAGTATTGTTCAAAGGATACATTTTTTTTTTTGTGTGTGTGTGTGTATGTGAAATCAATGAGTAGACAGACTATTACATCTGTTTTAAAAACTACATTAAAACATACAAATCATGAGGGGTATCAAGATCAAATGCAATAAAGGCACTTCAGACAAAGATGTTTGTCAAACATTAAAAGATAAAACATCAAATAACAAAATACCATATGCTGAAATAGCAAAAATAGATTACAAATTTTATATGCAACTTATCTGTATAGGATGTTGTTTTGAACTAAGTAGAAAAAAATTAAAGGTTTACAATTAAAAATCCATGACTATATACAAAGCTATGTGCTTAACAGAAGGCCTATTTATGATCATAACAAATGAAAGCAAGTAACTCTGAAGTATGTTTAAGGTAAAACTTTAGCAAAGATAAGAATATATCAATATTTCCTGATTTGGAAATGTAAAAATCACTGGATGAATATATCACTTATAATAGGAAAAGTATCAAATATAAAGAGATAATAGATGTCTTAGAAATAAAAGATATGAAAAACAAGTGCATTCTCAGTTATTTTGAATTTTTACCTGGAGAACTTTTTCTTTTTAAGACTTTATTTATTTACTTTTAGAGAGAGGGGAAGGGAGGGAGAAAGAGAAGGAGAGAAACATCAACTGGTTTCCTCTCTCAGGCGTCCAACCAGGGACCTGGCCTGAAACCCAGGTTTGAAGGACCAACGCCCAACCCACTGAGCCACACCAGTCAGAGCTGGAGAAGTTATTTTCTATAAATACATCTGATTACAAAAAGCAGTCTTTTCAATAGTCTGATTTAAATCCTGTGGGTATTTCACTTGAAGTAGTTTTCAGCAGCATACAATATCAATAATTTATAATATAAAGTCACCATTATGTTTAGGTCCTCTAAAACTGATTCACAAATTTTCCTTAGTACCATGTTACCCAAATTTGGAATTGTTAGCTAGTACAAGAGTCTCAAGAGCTGGGTGATTCTTACTAAGTCCTATTCTTGCTAGGTGCTAAAATGTAGCACAGTACTTTTCAGATGAGGCACAGCTAATAAGTTTAACCAACTGCAAAGAAGAAATCAACATATAATTAACCAAATAATGTAGGCAATCAAGGAGACAGAACTTTGGATGATAATTCTGTCTACTTGCTCCAAGAAAAGGAAACTACCTAATGACAATCACAACTTGTCCTTGAAGAGAACACACAAAGCAGCAAAAACCTTCAGTCTGATAACGGAAGTAGTGTAGGGAACTTTCAAAAACAATACCAGCCACAGTGGCATCCTACAAAAGAAGTTTTGGTAAACTAAAGTTAATTTAAAAATGTTAAAATCTCACTTGGAAAATTTCGAAAATTTTGATGCATAAAAACTTCAAGTAATTTTTGGTATAATATTGAAACTTAAAACTATTTCAGTATTCAAACTCTTCAATTTTGAAATATTTTCAAGTGATTTACTATTTGGGGCACATTAACTATTTAAAAATACATACACAAAAACATGTAAGAGGCACATGTTTCCTTTTGCCTCAGGCTATGATGTGGCTTGGCACAGCATTGTTCATAAATTTCCAAACCTGGCAGCTAACCTCTAACATTAGAGTTGCCAGATTTAGCAAATAAAAATACAGGACACCTACTTAAATTTGAATTTCAGATACACAGCGAATAATTTCCCGTGAGCTACACTAAGAATTATTTTTATCCCACGGCAAACTTAACAGCACACCCCGTATATTATCCAGCAACCATAAGCATAATTATCCTATGTAGTAGAGAAAGCTGCCGGCTTCTCGGTCCAATTTTACTCTTCCAACAACGCAGCCAGCCCTCTCTAGCCACTGGTTAAGCAGTGGTGAGGGGGCGGTCAGGAGGGCAGTCACGTGGCTCCCGCTTCCCACGCACGCTGAGCAGCTTGGGCACGTCCAATCGGTACCAGGCCTGGGAGACGCTGTGTGCTCACCCTCACGGAGCAAGGGAGGCTGGCGAGTTGAGAACACCCTCCCCTCCACCACACTTGCCTTCTCAGGATCTCTTTGCTTGCTGGTTCCTCAACCTGGAATATTCTCCCTTCAGAGAGATTTCCTGCCACACACTGTTCAGACTGACGACCCTGAAGGGTCTGCGTCCTCGCGATTCTCCCTAACCTTTCTTTATTTTTCTTTGTAGGGCTTACCGCCACCCATTAAATGATAGATTTGTGTTTTAGTTTATGGTCTGTCTCCCCCACAAAAATGGAAACTTCTCAAAGGGAGGAGCTTTGTTTTTCTATTTTCATGTCCCCAGCCCAAAAACGGCGGTGGCACCCTACAGACAGCTTCTGGCTCAAAAGCCGCTTTAGTGGGGCAGTTGGGAGAGAGTTCAGAACCCGGCTGGGGCCCTTACGGGGAAGCTTCGGGGACAGGCGGGGCCAGAGGGTTCTGGAAAGGCCTTGGGCTTGTGGTACTCGTTCTGGAGGTGGGGCGG
The DNA here is from genome assembly GCF_987537825.1 of Furipterus horrens. Taxonomy (NCBI): domain Eukaryota; kingdom Metazoa; phylum Chordata; class Mammalia; order Chiroptera; family Furipteridae; genus Furipterus; species Furipterus horrens. The sequence continues at coordinate 66,497,595 of NW_028327180.1, read as the reverse complement.
CAAGACTGGCTGGGGCTGTGGGCCCCACGGGTGAGACGCTGTGGCCAGTCAGTCCGTCTAGGCCAGTCCAGTGGTAACAGACCCTGAGGACCAGCGTGGCAAGGTGGCTTGGGACCTGTAGGGCTCTGCCCCTGAGAGAGGGGTGCTCTCAGGGCGGGTAGAGAAGAGCATGTGCCCTGAGGAGGGGTGGGCGGGGCCCAGTGATGTCTGGGACATCATTTCCAAGGTTGAGGCTACTTTAAAGAGGTTTATTTAACTTTCATGAAGATTTTTTATTCTATTTCTCAGGGAAAATAATTTTTTTTTGGTAAAGCGTTTGGGGGTTAAGAGAAGTATGTAGTAGGAAAAGGCCATGGGTGTGTGGCCTTGTGTTTTAAAGGAACCGTTCAGGTGCCCGCTTCAGCAGCACATATACTGAAGGAACTGTTCAGTATTTTTCTTAAAGTGTTTTTATAATGTGGAGGACCAGCCAGCGCCCAGGAGGTTGTCTACCCAGGTAGTACTACTCTCTTTTCTGAAAAGTCAGTCTCTTTCGTTACTTTATGAGTGTGCAGCCAACAAAACCTCAGTGAAGTTATAAACAAAACCCCTCTTGTCTCTGATGGGCTCTTCTTGTTCTGCTGTCCTTTCATTTCCCAGTCTTCATCTTTTGACACTGTAAGTCAACCACAAATAATTCCCCAGAATTGTCTTAATCAGGTGTTCAGGTTCCCCCTAGTGGCCACACTTATAGATGCCTTTAACTTCCGTCTTGCCTTCAGAGAAGCATTTCTTGGCTCTCCTTTCTTTGCCAGCCTGCCTTGCTGGCTCCTTTTCATGACCTGCCTTTCTCTGGTGTTTGTTCCTTAGTCTAGTTCTGTTTCCTTTTCACAATAACATACTGTGGGAGGAAGCATCTTACCTACTCCCACTGCTTTAACAACCATTTATATGCTTATGCTTTATTAAACTTTTTGCACTAAAATCTCTCTTGGGTTCTAATCTAGACCCTTATGTCTAACTTCCTAATGGGAATATCTACCTGGACTTAACCCACAAATATAGAATGGATGTTGCAAATTATTCAATGAGTGATCATAAATTAGGCCTGAGGTAGAAAAAAATATAGTTACAGTGAATGTTAACTTTTGGGGTGACAGGACCTCTTGAGAGTCATGAAAATCAAGGACTTTTCTTTAAAAGGGTGCACACTAATTTTGTGTCTATAGTTTCAGAGCTTCCTAGATCTGATATAATTCAATAATTCAGATCCTGGGTCAAGGCTTCCTTAAATGGAATTAAAAAGTGTGTTTTGGGACTTCCGGCCCAGGTGGAGGACTGGACAGACACGCTGCATCTCCCTCCACAACTAAGAAGGAATACAACTACCTCAAAACTAGAGACAACTACAAGTTCTAGAAAATCAAGCTGCATGGAAGTCCAACAAACAAAGATATATAGAAGAAATACTCATGCAGACAGGTAGCTGAGGTGGAGAGGACGCGGTGTGGTGGCAGCAGCAGCAGTAGTAGGCTGGTGCAAAGCACAGTCACATATCTTAAAAACTAGGGGGGAACACCTGGGGAGTGCTCCCAGCACCAGACCAGGCCACACAGCTCACGGTTCCAGCGCCAGCTAAAAATAAAGCCTCATTGCTTCTGACTGTGAAAACCAGTGGGGTGGAGGAAGATGGAGGAAGAAATTGCTAGTCTCTCAGTAGAGTCTGCTTGTTTAAAGGACCCCCATGGTCCTAGAATATCTGTAGACCCACCCACTCTGGGAATGACAGCCAGGGCAATAGCTAGAGAGGTGCCAGGCCCATACAAAGTGGGAGAAGTGCCTGGAAAAGGGGCGAGTGCTGAGCAAGCGACATTGTTCCCTCTCAGACCCCTCCCACACATACAGCGCCACAGTGTGGTGAAATGGGTCACTTGAACTGACGAATACCTAAGGCTCTGCTCCTTACAACATAGCAGTTATGACAGCTCTACCTAAGAAACAGAGGCAAACACAAGAGCCTGTCAAGATGAGGAGACAGAGGAGTATGGCCCAAAAGAGGGAACAGATCAAGGTTCCAGTGGGAGAAATAAGCGATAAGGAGAGAGCCAACCTAACAGATATAGAGTTCAAAACACTGGTGATAAAGATGCTCACAAGCTTGACAGATATGCTCGAGTATGGTAACCGCATAAGGGAAGAAATGAAGGCTATGCTAAATGAACCAAAGGAAAATCCACACAAAACCGACAGTGAAGGGAAGGAAACCAGGGTTCAAATCAATGATTTGGAACATAAGAAAGAAATAAAACAGCCAACCAGTACAGAATGAGAAAACAAGAATTGAAAAAAATGAGGAGAGGCTTAGGAATCTCTGGGACAACTTTAAACATGCCAACATCCAAATCATAGGAGTGCAAGAAGAAGAAGAGGAAGAGCAAGAAATTGAAAACTTATGTGAAAAAATAATGAAGGAAAACTTCCCAAATTTGGAAAAGGAAATAGATATACAAGTCCAGGAAGCACAGAGAGTCCCAAACAAGCTAGACCCAAAGAGGACACACCAAGACACATCATAATTAAAATGCCAAAGGTTAAAGATAAAGAGAGAATCTTAAAAGCAGCAAGAGAAAGGCAGAGTTAACAACAAAGGGTGCCTATAAGACTATTAGCTGATTTCTCAAAAGAAACTTCGCAGGCGAGAAGGGACTGGCAAGAAGTACTCAAAGTGATGAAGAGCAAGGACATACAACCAAGATAACTCTATCCAGCAAAGCAATCATTTAGAATGAAAGGGCAGATAAAGTGCTTCCCAGACAAGATGAAGCTAAAGGAATTCATCATCACCAAGCTATTATATGAAATGTTAAAGGGACTTATTTAAGAAAAAGAAGATCAAAACTATGAACATTAAAATAACGACAAACTCACATCTATCAACAACTGAATCTAAAAAATACAAACAAAATCCAACTAAGCAAACGAGAATAGGAACAGAATCATAGGTATGGGGATCATTTGGAGAGTTATCAGCTGGGAGTGGGAAAGGGGAGAAATGGGGAAATGGTGCAGGGATTAAGAAGCATAATTGGTAGTTACAAAATAGACAGGGGGAAGTTAAGAATAATATAGGAAAGGGTGAAGCCAAAGAACTTATATGGACGACCCATGGACATCAAATAAGCGGAGGTGGGATTGCTGGAGGGAAGAGGGATACTGGGCTGAGGGGAGCAAAGGGGAAAAAATTGGGACTACTGTAACATAATCAATAAAATATACTTAAAAATTTTTTTAAGAAAGAAAAGAATGACTTTCTTTCAAACAAGAAAAATAAATAAATAAAAAGTGTGTTCATTGATATACATCGGATTTAGAACCTTAAAATGAGAATACATTGTAATCCAGCCTCCATGGACCATTAATCCAAGTTAATTTATCAGACTTATTTATGGAAGTTTGGCCTTTAGAAACAGCATCAAGAATGAAAACTCTGGAACCCAAGGAAGAGATGATTAGTTGTATGGATTGTGTGTGTCACAGTCCAAATAGGATCTACCCTAGTCTGGCCAGAAACCAAGGTCTGTTGCAGACCTTCAAAAAGTGCTGCCCTTGTGAATGTGGCCTGCTCCTTCCCTGAGGGCCAGAGTGCAGCTGAGGTTCTGGGCTGGCGCCTTGTGAGAGCCCTGAGTGAGCTGGCAAGAATGATAGTGGTGCGTGAGATTTCAGGGCAAGTTGTCTTCTAGCAGAACTTTCTTTGATGATTTGTAGGGCGAGTGACCTCCCCGTCCCAGAATTATTTCCTTAATGGTCTGTGAGTGCTACTTTGAGATGGACCACACTGTCTCCTGAATTAAATCTATTTCATTTGTTTTGTTCTTATGCCAATAGGCTACCTAATTTTTTTTTTATAGAAATGAGATCTAAACAAACATTAGCCACTCTTTAAATCTTTCTCTTGGCTTCCGTGATCTGGCTTCTAGTTTTTCTTGTCTCTCTCTGACTACCACTGCTCAACTCTCCCCTAGCCCTCCATTTTTAGTTATCATTTGTGGTTGCTTTGTAGCCATTTTGCATTCTCTGCAGATGCATGATTTCCAAATACTACCTATGTATTGATAACTCTTGAATCTTTAATTCTAGCTTTTATCACTTTCCAGCTCTACTTACATGGACCACAAGTTCTTCCATTTTCATATATCCATACCAGGCTCATTAAACTTCCCTTAAATGGTTCATATTTCTGTTTTACCTGTCTCTGTGCGTGGAAAAATAACTGATCCTTTCTCCTAGTTACGAACCTGTGTGTCACCCCAAATTCCATCTTCTCTTGCCACTGTTCTTAATAACTATTCAGTAAACTTTCTAACTTTTTTTCAGTGTACCAGGAAATTAATGACTTGTTTCTGTTTTGTTTTTAATAGTTAAAGTAACTGTGGAGTTTAGGTATGTATTTCCCATTTTACCCATGAGAAAATAGGCTTACTTTTAAAATTATTAATTACCTGAAAAAACATGTGTGCACGTGTTTCCTCTAAACAATTTAGGCAAAAAGAAATAGAGCAAAAATGTTATAGTACACCCCCCTCTCCATTTTCTTCCTCTCTCTAGAGTAGTGGTTCTTAATTGGGTGCAGTTTGTCCTCAGGAATATTTGGTAAGGTCTGAAGGTAATTTTAATCGCCATGAGGCTAGGGATGCTGCCAAATATCTACAGTACGCAGGACAGCCCCCCCCCCCAACAATGTGTTCCAAATAAATGTCAGTAGTGCTGAGGCTGAAAAACTGTTCTATATTTATTTACAACTGCACTGTCCAATATTGAGGCACTAGCCACATAAGGCTGTTCAAATTGAAATCAAATTAAGTTAAAAAGTCATTTTAAGTGTGTAACAGCCACTTGTGGCTATTGAAATGAACAGTAGATTATAGAACATTTTCATTATTGCAGTAAGGATTATTGAGTAATGCCTCAGATATATACCATGCAAACAGCTGTCTGTTTTACAGAAATAGATTTATATACATATTGTTCTACAGTTTACTTTTGTTAATGTCTTGAAGATTTTTTGTTTGTAGTATATATAGTATTTAAATTTAGTGGTCTTATGAGATAATTCAATTTTATAATTTACCAATATACTTTAATTTTAGCTTTAAAAAAGTTTACGTACATGAACTCATACAGTATATTCTTTTCTTCTAGTTTGCTTTACTCAGTGTTATGTTTTTAAGATATACCAATGTTCTTTTTGTGTATCTGTAGTTCATTCCTTTTAAATACTCTATGGTAGCCCATTGGATGACTATATCATCATTTAATTATCCATTCTACTAGTGCTGGACTTTTGAGTTTCTTCCACTTTTGAGGATATCATGAACCCTCTCATGTGAATATTCTTACACTTGTTCTTGTACACATTTCTATTCAGTTCATATGTGAAAATGGAATTACTGGGTCATTGAAATTTACTATGTGATACCACTTTCTCAAAACAGTTGTATTTTTGCTCCTGCTTACTGTATGTGAGAGATCCCATTGCATTTTATCCTAATATTTTGTAGTTGTTAGACACTTAAATTTCAGACTATCTTGTGGTGTACAGTTGCGCCTCATTTAATTTTGCATTTTTCTGATTATGAATGATAATGAACACCTTTCAGATATTTATTGGTTGTTTGGACATCTTTTATGAGTTCCTTTTGAGTCTCTAGCTTATTTTTCTATTGAGTTCTTTTCTTACTCATTTGTAGGAATAATGTGTATATTCTGGATACGAGCTTTTTATTGATTATGTATGTTACAAAGATATTCTCCTGCTTTAGTGGCTTGCCTTTTTTCTCTCTTAATGGTGACTTTTTGTTTTTTGGAAGATAAATACCAAGGTTTTTTCCTAAAATAGCTCATCAACTGTAAACTAACAGAGAAAGTGCTCTCAATTTAAGTGGGTTTTGTTCCTTAGTTCCTCAGTTCCAAGGCTTATAATGACTTCAATATAACCTAAGAAGAAAAAGAAAAATATTTCTATAACTCATGGTCTTTGTTAAAATTAATTAAACCTTCTCTGTTTTCTCATATTATATTCCACTTTTGAATATAGTCTCCAAAAGATCATCAACAAATGTCTATACTTGAACATATCACTTTAATATTTAACCGGGGGTCTGACTCCTGGTATAACCGCCTACCCCCATCCTCCACAAAAATTGTCTCTGGTGCCAAAAACGTTGGGGACCACTGATTTAGCGCATTAATTTCTTTCAAATCATAGGAAAAGACTTGTTTTATCTACCTTTTATAGTTTGAATGTTATATCAGTGATAGTTGATACTCACTTAGAACATGATTATTCACTTAAAGCAATTTTTTAACCCTCACCTGAGGATATGTTTATTGATTTTAGAAAGAGAGAGAGAGAGAAACATGGATTGGTTGCCTCCTGCATGTACTTCAACCAGGGATCAAACCTGGAACCTGGGCAGTTGCCCTGACTGGGAATCAAACCTACAGCCCTTTGGTATATGGGATGATGCTCCCACCAACTGAGCCACTGACCAGGCAGAACATTATTATTCACTTTTTAAGCTCCTCCTATCCTGATTACATAATAAGATACCTGACTCCACTCCTTACTGTCTGACCTAGGGCAAGTTAACTTAATGGTAGTGTGCATTAATTTCCTTAGCTATAAAAATTGGATAGTATATTAATTTCATAACTTGCTTGTTATAGCAAATAGCCTATTGTTGAAATAGAACAATTGAAAGAAATGTTAAACAAAAGGATGAAGCAGATGATTTTACTTTTCCTAATTGGTCAGTTCAAGAGAGAGAATTATGAAGACCATAGAGTTCTGGATGAAATTACAGCCCTACCTCAAAGAGACAGCCGCTTGCCCCAGTCAGATGCTTTTCCCAAAGTATTTCTTGGGGATGTCTGAGGAGGTGAGGATGGAGCCATGAGCTTGATCTCAAGTTTATTAATAGGGAAATTAGTGGCCTGCCCATTTATTTCAGTGAGCTAAAAACAATGCCCTTTAGGGAAGACTTCTCTGGTCATTCAGTTAATTTCACTCTATTCTTTTTCAGAGTTGTTTTGGTTACTCTGGTTCCCTTGCATTTTCATATGAATTTTAGAATCAGCTTAAAACAGTTTCTGCACAAACAGCGGCTGAGATTTTGATAGGGATTGCTTTGAATCTGTAAATCAATTTGGGAAAGTACTGCCAGCTTAATATTAAATGTTATAATCCACAAACTAAGAATGTTTTCCCATTTATTTAAGGCTTTTACAATTTCTCTAAACAGTGTTTTGTTGTTTTCAATGTATAAGTTTTATACTTGTGTTAAAGTTGTTTCTGTGTTGTGTTCTTTTTGATGCTATTGTTAATAGAATTGTTTCTTAGTTTCATTTTTGTAATGTTTATTGTTGATACATATAAATATAATTGATTTTTGTGTATGTATTGGTCTCCTGTGGGCTTGCTAAACTTTTTGATTGGTTCTTGTAGTTTTCCTGTGTGTTCCTTGGCTTTTTCTACATGTAGTTTGTAAATAACAGTTTTATGTCTTCCCTTCCAATTTTTAAAAATTATTTTATTGCTCTGGCTAGATTTTTTAGTACAGTGTTGAACACAAGTGGCAAGAATATACATTCTTACCTTGTTCCTGATCTTAGCAGGAACGCATTATGTCTTTCACCATTAAATATGATGTTAGCTGTGAGACTTTCATACATGTCCTTTATCCAGTTGAGGAAGTCCTCTTCTATTTCTGGTTTGTTGAGTTGTTTTTTTTTTAACTTTACTTTTTATTGTTGACACTATTACAGATGTCCCCATTCCCGCCACCTTTCCCCACCTCCACCTAGCCCCTGCTTGCTCCCCTTCCCTCTGACCATCACCACACTGTTGTCTGTGTCTGTGGGTTATGCATATATGTTCTTTGGCAAATCCCTTCACCTTTTTTCATTCAGGTCCCCCCTCCCCTCAGATAGCTGTTGGTCTGTTCCATGTATTCATACCTCTGTTTCTGTTTTGTTCATCAGTTTATTTGTTCATTAGATTCTACATATAAATGAGATCAGATGGTACTTGTCTTTCTCTGACTGACTTATTTCACTTAGCACAATGATCTCCAGGTCCATCCATGCTGTCACAAAAGATAAGATTCCATCTTTTTTATAGCCACATAGTATTCCATTGTGTAAATGTACCTTAGTTGTTTTATCCCCTCGTCTACCAATGGACACTTGGGCTGTTTCCAGCACTTGGCTATTGTAGATAACACTGCTATGAACATAGGAGTGCATACATTCTTTCAAATTGGTATTTTGGGATTCTTAGGATATATACCCAGAAGTGGGATTGCTGGGTCAAAAGGCAGTTCCATTTTTAATTTTTTGAGGAAACTCCATGCTGTATTCCACAGTGGCTGCAGCAGTCTGCATTCCCACCAACAGTGCATGAGGGTTCCCTTCTCTCCACATCCTCACCAGCAGTTGTTGTTTGTTGATTTATTGATGGTGGCCATTCTGGCAAGTGTGAGGTGGTATCTCATTGTGGTTTTAATTTGCATTTCTCTGATGATTAGTGACATTGAGCATTTTTTCATATGTCTGTTGGCCATTTATGTATCCACTTTGGAAAAGTGTCTGTTCAGGTCCTTTGCCCATTTTTTAATTAGATTGTTTGTCTTCCTAGTATTGAGTTGTATAACTTTATATATTGTGGAAATTAACCCCTTATCAGATGTATCATCGGCAAATATGTGGGTTCCCTTTTCATTTTTTTCATTTTAATGGTTTCTTCTGTTGTGCAGAAGCTTTTTAGTTTGATGTAGTTTTATTTTTTTCCTTTGTTTTCCTTGCCCTAGGAAATATATTGGCAAAAATATCGCTCCAAGAGATGTCTGAGATTTTACTGTGTATGTTTTCTTCTAGGATTGTTGTGATCTCACCACTTACATTTAAGTCTTTTATCCATTTTGAGTTATTCGTGTGTATGGTGTAAGTTGGTTGTCTAGTTTCATTGTGTTTTGATTTTTTTTTTTTTTTTTGCATGTACCTGTCCAATTTTCCCAAAATAATTTATTGAAGAGACTGTCTTTACTCCATGGTATGCTCTTGCCTCCTTTGTCAAATATTAATTGACCATAAATACGTGGGTTTATTTCTAGGCTCCCTGTTGTGTTTCATTGATCTATATTCCTGTTCTTAAGCCAGTACCAGGCTGCTTTGATTACAATGGCCTGTAGTGTAGTTTGAAATCAGGTATTGTGATACCTCCAACTTTGTGCTTTTTCAAAATTGCTGAGGTTTCAGGGTCTTTTTTGGTTCCATGTAAATTTTTGAAATATTTGTTCTAGGTCTGTAAAATATGTCATTGGTAGTTTAATAGAAATTGTGTTGAATCTACAGATTCACATATAAAAAGAAATCCCAAGAAGAGGCAATTATAGGGCTGGCTGAGAGTCTCAACAGTATTATGAACTCAGATTCTTTTCATTTTTTCTTTCTGCTGTTGTTAACATACCTGTTTCTCCTTAGATTAGCTCTCTTCTATCAACGTGTCTTTAATGGTTTTAGGTCTCATATTTAGACACTGCACAATATTCAGCTGAAGAGCTATTTCTTTTATTCATAACACTGAAGAAACATTTTATGATATCTCTCAGTAAACATATCCCACTGGCCTAAATTACTTGCAGTTATCTCTTGTCCATGTCAAAACAAATTACTGCCAAGGGGAACAGGTACCATGATTAGCTTAGAGCCTTGGATTATTCAGTATAGGATTAGTGGATAGCCTTAGCTTTCCTTGAAGCAAATAATTGTGTCAAAAGGACTGAACAAAGGGGACTTAGAAAGACTATGAAATTTGTGTGTGTCCACATGGGAAGCTTTACCTGTGGCTGGCACAGGAACCATGTGCCATGAAAAAGTCACATCTGTTCTAAACCATCCACATCTTCCATGGAGCATTTGCCTTGTTTCAGTGAACTTTAAAGTACTGACCTCAAGCCTTCACTGTTAGAGCAACTTGACACCCTGGAAAACTGAGATGGCAGATGGAAGTAGGACACACTTTCAGAAAGAAAAATGTGCCAATGAACCCTGGCTAGCATGGCTTAGTTGGTTGAAGCATCATTCTGTAAATTGAAAGGTCATGGATTTGGTTCCCGATCAGGGCACATATCCAGGTTTTAGGTCCGTCCCAGTCGGGGGCATACAAAAAGGCAACCAATAAATGTCTCTCTCTCTCTCTCTCTCCTCTCTCCCTTCCTCTCTCTTTCTAAAGAAAAAAAAAAAAGACAATGAATAAAATGTCCTTGGGTGAGAATTTTAAAAAATTGAAAAATGTACCAGGGAAAGTGTTCAGATGAACGGTGTGTGATGTTAGACACAAACATTAAAGAAATATCAAAAGACTGTGTTTATTCTACTAGACTGATTTTCAACAGAACCGTGTGAATTTCCTTTCTTGTACATGCCAATCTACAATGAAATATTGAACCTCTGTGTGGAATTAACTTACGATGTTTAAGTGTGGGTGCTTAACTCCTCATAAAAATAGCATTGGTCAATGCTAAAATGCCCCAAAGTTCTGTGAGGTGTTCCCATTACATCACTCAACTCTGTGAATTCTCTCTTCATTTTAATGCAAGCTATGTCAAGTTTCACAAGAAAATCTTCAAGTTTTAAAGGGACTTTAAGGTTCATCTAATTTTCAATACGTAGTGAAAGGAATAAATTATACCAAATTATGTTTTCTTCATAGTCAATGAGCAATAAAAATCATCCTACATTTATCAAACACACACACGCTCACACAAAAGGGTTGGGACAGAATTATTTTCATAGGAAGCTGTCAGTTGTAGGAATAAAGAAGTAAAAAACCATCCATAATCTACCCAATGGAGATGATGTCTGTATGTGTATGAACTTTAAAAAAAAAAACCATACACTGACACAAAAACATAGATGTATATTTTTAAACCAAATTTAGTTAAATTTTAACAAAATTGTATCATAATATTTATTATTTTGTAACATGGCTAGCTAGCTAGCTAATAATGTCTTTCTATTAGTAAATGTGGATTTTATTATAATTTATTGGTGCCATAGTCTATTGTAGCTATATCATAATGTAATGAATTTATTCCTGTTGAACATTTTAATTATTTGGAAAAATGGTTTAGTGAACAATGTTTATTATATTTCTATCTTTGTACACTTTTTAATTTTTTTCTTGTGGTAAAGTCATAGAAATGAAATTGCTTGATTCTAGACTTGCAGGATTATTTTTCAGAAAGATTAAATCTAGCTGACTGTGTGGACATACTTATCTTTTTTCCTAACCTCTTCAGTCAGATATTGCTGATATGTTTGCTATTCTGTGAGGCAGTTATAGCTCAGTGGTTAAAAGCAATGGTTTTGCTATGAATCCAGATGCGTACTAAACTTATCAGTGATCATTTTGTAAGCACAAGTTGTTTACATAAGGTACGTAAATGTCTCATCGTTATGTTTTACATCTGAAACTAATGTAATACTGAATGTCAAATATAATTGAAAAGTAAATTTTTAAAAATAAAAATTTTAAAGTTCAAATAAAAGCATTGGTTTGGGGGTTATATCTTCCTGGGCTTATATCCTGACTGTTATTTATCAGTTGTATGACTTTGGAAAGTCATATGAGTTAACTGCTCTGAGCTAGTTTTATCTGTACAGTTGCGGAGGGCCGTTTTGGGAAGATTAATGTTTTTAACTTCTTTTCCTGGGGCCTGGTACAAAGTAAAATCACAATATTTGAGAGACACTTTAAAATTTGTTAAAATAAAATCTCTTAATTTTGATTTAATTATTTTAATCTCATTTTTTCCCTCCATCATATTTTACATCTGGGCTGAGATAGGAGATGTACTGAACCTTGTAATCCCTAAAGATTTGGAAGATTTGGGGAACTTGGTGGATATGTACAAGGTGCTGAAGCATCTAAATAAGGATTGGTCATTAGTGGAGAGCTTTGTCCTTCAGGACCCATCCATTGGTGAGATGGACCATGTGTGTGCATTCACGCATGTGTGTATGTGTATGGGCTCACATGCTTGTGCATGTCCACATGAGAGTACACACGTGTTCGTGAACTTTCCCTCATATTTATTAATCTGAGCTTGTTGAGGATATTTGTGAATGTGTTCTTTGAAACTGTTAGGTCTCATAAATAAAACTCTCAAGACCTGGGGAACTTTTTAGAGACAGCTTTTGATATATTTTCACTTCTTTAATGTTTATTGGTCTCTGTATAGCTTCCTATTTCTTGTACAAACTTTTGTCATTTTGTTTTTTCTAGGTTTTAAAATTTATTGGCCTATACTTGTTCATAAGTATTCCTTTAGATATTAAATATCCTTTGTATTATTTTTATTCTTAACTATTTGCCGAATTGTTATATTTTGACCATTTTGACTATATTTTTAAAGAACCAGCTTTCATTTTGTTTTCTTTTGTTTTGAAGTCATACCTATTTTTTTAATTTATTTTGCTTTCATTGTTTTCCCCACTAAAAATTTTTGTTTGTTTGTTTTTCTATTACAGTTGTCCCACTTTTTTCCCCATTGCTTCCCCGCACCCTACCCACTCCTTCTCCCACAGTCAGTCCCCACCCAGTTGTCCATGTCCATGGGTCATTTATATATGTTCTTTGACTAGGCCCTTCCTCTTTATACCCTCCATCTCTCTCTCCCCCCTCCCCCCTTGTCACTGTTAGTCTATTCCTTGTTTACATGCCTCTGGTTCAATTTTGCTCCTTTGTTTGTGTTGTTCATTAGTCTCCTGTATTAGGTGATATCATGTGGTATTTTTCTTTCATTGCCTGGCTTATTTCACTAAGCATAATTCTCTCTAGTTCCATTCATGTTGTTGCAAATGGTAGAAGTTCCTTCTTTCTTTCTGCTACATAGTATTCCATTGTGTAAATGTACCAGTTTTTTGATCCTCATCGGCAGCCGTCCGTCTCGAGAGACGATGGTATAGCTTCTTAAGAGTCTATCTGCACCGCCGAGAATGGCTGTGCAGTCCGACTCGGGAGTGACACGGTATCTGTCTCCTCCCGTGTTGAATCGACATCTTGTGATGACGCTGGAGTGCCCTCTCCAATGAAGCTGAAGCTACAGAGCCTGGGCAGGGTGATATGGAGGGTCTGCTGTTGCCCATGCAGCAGACCCCCCCTCTCTTCGCAGCTGAAGGGTCCAAGGGAAAGACGGAGTCAATACAGCTTGGCTTCAGGTGCGCCGCAGGAGTTGCCGGTGTTGACTACAACGTCAAACCGCCTTAGGGACTCCGGCTCAGGATTTTCTGTCGGGGTTTACTCCCTTAGCCTTTCCCCTGAAGAGGTATGCCGCAAGGCAGCGGAGGTTTTTTGGAGTCAGAGTTTTCCTTCTCTGATGTGCCCTGACTGGAAGATTGAACCAGCGACACTTAGCTCGCAGGCCGACGCTCAATCCACTGAGCCAAAACCAGCCAGGGCTGCATGCACAAGGTGGCCTGAGAGCTAGCCTCAGGCCTGCCAAGCCGTGCTCCAGGAGTTGGTCTCTCGCCTCTTAGGGCGGGGCCCCAGACACTTGTGCACAATGGAAGTGAGCGTCTGTGAGTCGTTGCCGCCCGCTGTTCCCGTACCGCAGCCATCCGCCATCCCCGCACCGGCCTGGGTGAACAGGAGCAGAGTCTGAGCAAGTGGTCTGCGCTCTAGCCTGGTGCCCACTGGAGCTGGCTATGGGTGTCTGCACATGGTCTTCTGCATGTCCAGTGGGCCCTCCCTGTGCCCATTGGGGCATTGGTCTTATGTCTGTTGGGGTGTGTCCAGGGGGCACCTGGATGCGCGGCCCTGTGCACCTGTGCCAGTGAATGAGGGCACTTCCCTATGCGCACCCGCGCGACCCAACGCGAAGGTTGGGGAGTGGGTGAGCGCACTTCTGCGCCTGCGCTCCTCAAGAATGTCCTATCACCCCAAACTTTCTACCCCTCTCCGCAGTTCACAAGAGAAAAATATAAAGGAAAATTATGTTCTCACATGCACAGCAGTATGCTGTTTCTTGTCTTTCAGCACCAATGCCACCTGGTCGAGTCCTGTCTCTGCCAGTGGGCAGAGATCCGCTCTCCTCCTGATTCCTCTCTGGGGAAGCCTTGGCCCGTGCATGAGGTTGCCTGTTTGCCATGGTGTTTGTTCTTGTTTCCCCCTTGCATTGATCTACTGCTGTCCCAACAAGAAGTCTCAGGTTGTTTCCAGACACTGTGAGGCGGGTAGGCCCTGAGTCAAGCAAGCCACCCAAAAGCAGGTAGGGCGCGTTTCCCTGCCTCGGCTCAGAGCCCCTTCCCGCACACAGGAGGAGGATCCCGGATGAGCCCCCAAATTGTGAGAAATGCTCACAATAAAAACTGGGACACAGGACTTGAGCAGCAAAGCCAGGCGTTTATTCATGAGTCTGCAGAATTGGGCGCACCCTCAGCCAGGAGAATGTGCGCGCAAAGTTGAATATTCTTTTCTTATCAGATGTATGACTTTCACATTTTTCCTTTTAATCAGTTGGTTTCTCTTCACCTTCCAATAGTATCCTTTGATGCACAAAAGTACTTTATTTTAATGAAGTTGGGTTTTTTTGTTGCCTCTGCTTTGGTCATATCTGAAATTGTTATCAAACCTAATGACATGAAAATTTTGCTCGGTGTTTTCTTCTAAGAGCTTTATAGCTCTCTTAATTTTAGGTCTTTAAACTAGTGGATAGTTTTTTAAAGTTACTGTTGCCATTTTAAAATTTTATTTATCCATTCTCAGAGAGAGAGGAAGAGAGGGAAAAAGGGAGAGTTAGAAACATCAACATGTGAGAGCTGGCCCGCAACCCAGGCATGTGCCCTGACCAGGAATCGAACTGGCAACCTTTAGGTTTACAAGCTGGTACTCAATCCACTGATCCACACCAGCCAGGGCTAAACTTAATGGATTTTGAGTTCATTTTTGTATATGATATAAGGTCCAATTTCAGTCTTTTGCATGTGAATATTTAATTTTCCTAGCACCATTCATTCTTAACACTATCTTTTCCTCATTAAATGAAATCAATTGACCATGTATTTGAGGGTTTCTTTCTGGGCTTTCTATACTATTACATTGGTTAAATGTGTGTCCTTAGGCCAGTTACATACTGTGTTCTTTTCATTTTATTTTAATTGTGGTAAAATACATATAACAAAATTTACCATCATAACCATTTTTAAAGTTCTAGTTCAGTAGTGTTATGTACATTCACATTTGTAGAACCAATCTCCAGAAATCTTTTTATATTGCAAAAGTGAAACTGGATACCCCATTCCCCTCTCTCCCTAGCAACCACTGTTCTACTTTAGGTTTCTATGAAGTTGATTACTCTAGGTACCTCATATATATGGAATCATATAGTATAAGTTTTTGTGACTGGCTTATTTCACTTAGCATTTTGATTTGCATTTCCCTAATGATGAGTGATGTCGAGCATCTTTTTTGTGTGCTTATTGATCATTTGTACATGTTCTTTGGAGAAATGTCTATTCAAGTCCTTTGCCCAGTTTTTAATATTTTGTTTGTTTGTTTGTCTGTTGTTGTTGTGGTTCAGCCATTCTGTTTTAATTACTGTAGAAGCTTTGTATTAAGTTTGGAAGTCAGTATGTGTGAATCCTCCAACTTTATTCTTCTTTTCAATTGTTTTGGTTATTCAAGATCCCTTGCAATTCTAGACACATCTGAGGGTCAGCTTTTCCATTTCTGCATAAAGGCTATAGGATTTCAATAGGGATTGCATTGAACCTGAAGATTACTTTGGGTAATATTGACATATAAATAATAACGTAATTCTTCCTATCCATAAACTTTGAATTTCTTTCCATTTATTTATGTCTTTTAAAATTATTTTTTGCACTGCTTTGTAGCTTTTAGTTTCAAACCTTTAACCTTCTTGGTTAAATTTATTTCTAATGATTTAATTCTTTCAGATGTTATTATAAAAGGAATTGCTTTCTTAATGTCCGTTTCAGATTGTTCATTGCTACTGTACAGAAACACAACAGATTTTTGTGTTTATATTGTACCCAGCAACTTTGCTGAATTAGTTTATTAGCATGAATAGCTTTCTTGTGGAATTTCTGAGATTTTCTATATGTAGGATCTATTCATCTGTAAAAAGAGATTGTTTCACTTCTTCCTTTCCAATTGGATGCCTTTTATTTATTTTTGTTGTATAATGGCTCTGGCTAGAACTTCTAGTACAGTGTTGAATAGTAGTGATGAAAGTTGTCATCTTTGTCTTGTTCCAGATTTCAGGGGGAAAGCTTTCAGACTTTCTCCAATCAGTGGGTTTTTCATAAATACCTTTTGCTGTGTTGAAAAATTTTCCAAGTATTCCTGGTTTTATGAAAGGTTTCTTTTTTGTCATAAAAGGTTTTTGAATTATGTCTAATGTAATACATGTAACAATTGATATGCTCATGTGGTTTTTCTCCTTTGTTCTATTCATGTGATAATATTCCAATTGATCAGTTCTTTACTTGGCCATGATGAATAACTCTTTTAAGATCCTGTTGGATTTGATTTGCTAATATTTTGTTGAGGATTTTTGCATCTGTTCATAAGGGATATTGGTCTTTAATTTTCTTCTTGCAATGTTTTTATTTGACTTTGGTATCAGGGTAATACTGGCTTTGTAAAATGAGTTAGGAAGCGTTTCCTTCTCTTCACTTTCTTTGAAGAGTTTGAGGAGGATTGGTAGTAATTCTTTAAACATTTAATAAAATTAACCAATGAAGTTACCCGGTATGAGACTTTACTTCATTTTGAGGTTTCTTTAGTACTGCTTCAATCTTTTTATTTATTACTTGAAATTTTCTATATTTCTTTTTGTATTGATTTAGGTAATTTATGTGTTTCAAGGAATTTGTCCTTTTCTTCTGTTATCTAATTTGTCGGTGTACAATTTTTCACTGGATTCTTTTAATGCTCCTTCTTATTGCTGAAGGTTGGTAGTAACACCCAACATTCATTTCTGATTTTGGCTATTTATATCCTCTGTGTGTGTGTGTGTGTGTGTGTGTGCATGCGTGCGTGTGTGTGTGTGTGTCTGTCTGTCTCTCTTTTATCAGCCTAGCTGAAGATTTGTCAATTTCTTTACTTTCAAAGAACCAATTTTTGGTTTTATTGATTTTTCTCTACTGTTTTCTATTCTGTATTTTGTTTATCACTTGAGAAGAATGTTCTGCTCTTGTTGACAGATTGTTTTCTACATGTCTCTTATGTGTATCTGGTTTATTGTATTATTCAAGTTCTCTGTTTCCTTACTCATCTCCTGTTGCATTGATCTATTCATTACTGAAGGTGGAGTGTTGAAATCTCCAACTACTTTTGTAGAACTATCTATTTTACCTTCTGTTTTGTCAATTTTTGCATCACATATTTTGAGGATATATTATTAGATGTGTAAGTGTTTATAACTGTTATATTTTCTTGCTGTATTGAACCTTTTATAAATATATAATGTCCTTCTTAGTCTTCAAAACTCTTTGGAATTAAAGTCTGTTTTCTTTTCCCTTGCTCAGATCTGCTTTTAAATCTCTCAATATAATTTTCTCATTTCAGTTATTGTACTTTTCAACTACATAATTTCTTTCAGGTTTTTCTTTACTATTTATCTCTATTAATATTCTCATTTTGTTGATACATTATTTCTTGTCTTTGTTCATGTCTTCCTTTAGTTCTTTAAGCATCTTAAAGATAGTGTTTTTAAATTTTATTTTTCAATTACAGTAGGCATTTAATATTATTTTATATTAGATTTAAGTATACAGCATAGTGGTTAGACAATCATAATTTTAAAAGTGATCCTCAATATTTTAGATACCCACCTGACACCATACTTAGTTATTACAATATTATCAACTCTATTTCCTATACTGTTCTTTATATCCTTTTGGCTATGTTGTAACTACTAATTTGTACTTCTTGATCCCTTCACCTTTTTTATCCACCCCTACAACCTCTATACCCTCTGGCAACCATCAGTCTGTTATCTGTATTTGTGTCTGTTACATTTTTGTTCATTTATTTTTTTCCTCAGACCCTACATATAAGTGAAATCTATGATATTTATCTTTCTCTGACTAGCTTATTTTATTTCGCATAATACTCTATAGGTCCATCCATGTTGACGTAAAAAGTACGATTTTGTTCTTTTTTATGGCTGAGTAGTATTCCATTGTATATGTGTACCACAGGTTTTTTTATTCATTTGTCTATTGATAAGCACTTGGTTTGCTTCTGCATTTTGGCTATTGTAAGTAATGTGTCAATGAACATAGGGGTGCTTTTATTCTTTTGAATTAGTGTTTTTTGTTTCTTTGGATATATTCCCAGATATGGAATAGCTAAGTCATAAGGCAGTTTCATTTTTAATTGTTTGAGGACCTTTCATACTGTTTTCCATAGCGGCTGCATCAGACTGCATTCCCACCAACAGTGCATGAGGGTTTCCTTTTCTCCACATCCTCACAAACACTGTTGTTTGTTGATCTATTGATGATAGCCATTCTGACAGCTATGAGGTTATATCTCATTCTGGTTTTCATTTGCATTTCTCTGGTAATTAATGATGTTGAACATCTTTAAATATGTCTATTGACTATCTATATGTTTTCTTTGGAGAAGCAACTATTCAAGTGTTTTGCCCATTTTTAAATTGGATTGGTTAGGGGTTTTTGGTGTTAAGTTGTATGAGTTCTTCATAAGTTTTAGATATTAACCCCCTATTGAATATATTATTGGTGAATATCTCCCATTCAGTAGATTGTCTTTTTGTTTTGTTGATGGTTTTCTTTGTTGTAAAAACCCTTTTTAATTTGATATAGTCCATTTGTTTATTTTTTCTTTTTCTTCTCTTGCTCAAGGAGATATATGAGAAAAAAATTGCTAAGAGAAATGTCAGAGAGTTAACTGCCTATGTTTTCTTCAAGGAATTTTATAATTTCAAGTCTTACATTTATGTCTTTATTTTTGAGTTTATTCTTATATATGGTATTAGAAGGTGGTCTAGTTTAATTTTTTTTCTTGTGCCTGTCCAGTTTTCCCAATACTGTTTATTGACTAGACTGTCTTTATGTTCTTGTGTGTTTTTAGCTCCATTGTCAGATTTTACTTGACCATATAGGTGCAAGTTTATTTCTGGGCTCTCTATTCTGTTCCGTTGATCTATGTGCCTCTTTTTATGCCAGTACCATGCTTGTTTGAGTACTATGGCTTTATAGTATAGTTTGATATTAGGTAGCATGATACCACCAACTTTTTTCTTTTTATTTAAGATTGCTGTGCCTATTCGGGATCTTTTATGGTTCCATATAAATTTCTGGATTACATGTTCCAGTTCTGTGGAAAGCACCATTGGTATTTTAATAGGGATTGCATTGACTCTGTAGATTGCTTTGGGTAATGTGGACATTTTAATTATGTAAATTTTTCCTGTCCATGAGCACAGTATATTCTTCCATTAAGATTTTTCTTGCTTCCTGAGGTAGGCCTGTAATGCTATGAACTTCCCTCTCAGGTCTACTTTTGGTGTGTCCCATAGATTTTGAGTTGTGTGTTCATTTTCATTTGTTTCCAGGTAATTTTTTATTTCTTCCTTGATCTCATTGGTAACCCATTTATTGTCTAATAACATGGTTTTTAGCCTCTATGTGTTTGAATGTTTTTGAGGGTTTTTTTTTTTTTAAATTGTAGTTGATTTCTAGTCTCATGCCATTGTGATACGAGAAATGCTTGATAAGATTTCGGTTTTCTTGAATTTGTTAAGGCTTATTTTGTGTCCTAACATGTGGTCTGTCTTTGAAATTATTCCATGTGCACTAGGAAAGAATGTATATTTGGCTGCTCTGGGATGAAATGTTCTGTAAATATCAATTAAATCCATCCAATCTAGGGTGTTGCTTAAAGTCACTCTTTCCTTGTTGATTCTTCTCTGTTGTTTTAATGATAGCATCATTGATGAGAGAAAAAGAGCTTGATTTGGAAAAGCAATTCTCTTTTAGGAATTTTTTTGAGCATGAGTTGTTATTTTGTTATAATGCATAATTATGATTTGGAAAATTGATAGGGTGGTCTACTTTAGTACAATTAATAATAGTCACAATGTGTAAATTTGCTGTTTTCTCCAAGATAAAGTAGAAAAATCATTAATTCAAAAAAGTGTAGGGCATTTTAGGCCTCTTGAAGTGTTCTGCTTCCAGAACATTATTGTTCTTGATAGAGGTTATTCACAGCAAAACCCCACATCTTTTTTCTAGCATGAACATTGCAGCGCTGTCCTTATGGTACCTCAGGAAGAATTTAGAATAGTAACGGTGATAACAGAAATATAGTTTAGACATGGACCAACAGGGTGGTGATTGTGGGGGGGGGGTGGGGGTGGAAGCAGGTATGGAGGGGATAAATGGTAATGGAAAAATACAATAAAAAATAATGTAAAATAAATAAAAATGAAAAGGTCAGGTAAGAAAAGAAATGTAGTTTGGGTTCTCTTGTGAATTGAATATGTTCCTAACTCTCCCAGTCCTTGTTGCTATCATGGATATTTGAGAATTAGTCTGTTATGGGTATTTGAGAGTTGTTTTGTTGTCTTCTCTTGAATTACAAAGACAAGAGGTCTCTCCAGGTTGTATCCAGCCATGTAATATGAAAAATAGGCACATTTATTGAAGAAGATACATTGTACATAGGACAATGAAACCTGAGTCCCCATCAAAGTAGGCACCTTGGGACCTCACACAGTTCTCCCAATTGCCATCAGCTGCCCCATCATAGTTTCCTGAATCTTATCGATGGTCTAAAATCTCTTTCCTTTCAAAGATGATTTTAGTTTTGGGAAAAGCCAGAAGTCACAGGGAGCCAAATCTGGGCTGTAGTGCGGCTGAGTCACCTGGATGATTTGATATTTTGTCAAAAAATCTCTGCACGAGATGTGATGCGTGAGCAGGCATGTTGTTATGATGAGGCTGCCAATCACCAGTTGCCCA
Source organism: Furipterus horrens (assembly GCF_987537825.1). Classification (NCBI taxonomy): domain Eukaryota; kingdom Metazoa; phylum Chordata; class Mammalia; order Chiroptera; family Furipteridae; genus Furipterus; species Furipterus horrens. Next base: position 66,476,538 of record NW_028327180.1, on the reverse strand, counting down.
TAGCTGTGGCCTTCTGAATCATCCGAATACCTTCTGTGGAAGAATGTTCAAGCTTAATGCAAAATTTAAGGCAGATTAGCTGCTCTGCTTTCTCAGTCATTTGGAATGTGATGGCCACACAGTACACATGCTCAGTAAACGGCATCTACTGCCCCCAGTGACTAGTACGGTAAAGTCGTCATTGCACATGCATTCCAGTCCACTCTCCTTGGCTGCCAGTTTGCATCAATGTCATGCAAACTATTCTTATATTAACAATGGTTGGACTTTTCCCAGACAGACCTCATATAGCAATTAAAGTTGACACTAATTATAGTTTACTTTCTTTGCTTTCTGCATATGGCTTCAGTGCTGCTTGTCACATTCTTAGAATAGTTGTAATATCTGTCATTTACTGTTCTCTTTCTGTCACTGATTCAGTGGAAACAGCAGGGCATTTAGTATCCCAGATCATGGTTCTGATATTGAATCTTCTAGCAACTAGCTACATGTATTCGGCATGTTATTTTCTTGAGGTTGTTTTGTCCCCACTGACTTATCGGTCAGTTGAAGGCAATGAAATAACCTGTCCTTAACTTCCAATCTAGTTTTGTTAAGTCTATGTAAAAGTTATTTAGCAGATATTTACCTGGCACCTACAATGTGCCAGATGTTGTTCTTGGTGCTGAGGCTATTGCAGTGAATAGAACCAGTTTCTTCCCTTGTGAAGATTAAATTCCAGTGGGGGACTTGAACAATAAATTAAAAAAACAACAACCAGTAAGTATATCAATATATGTTTTAGGAGTCTTATGAAATAATTAGATGTAAAGGAATTAATGATGTAAAGGAATACATCTGTGCCCTGACCCATGTGGCTCAGTTGGTTGGGTGTCATCCTGCAAAGCAAAAGGTTGCCAGTTTGAGTACTGGTTGGGGCATATACCTGGGTTACAGGTGCAGTCCCTGGTTGAGGTACATACAGGGGAGGGGGTCGGGCAACCAACCGAAGTCTCTCTCACATCAATGTTCCTCTCTCTCTCTTTCTCCCGCTCTTCCCCTCTAAAAATAAATACAATCTTAAAAAAAGAAAAGGAGATATATCTATGATGGAAGAGTTTGTTGATCAGGGAGAACTTCTTTTAAAGATGTGGCATTAGAATGATAATGAGCCAGCTGTGTGAAAGCTCTGAAAATTGAGTATTCTAGGCAAAAGGAATAGCGAGTACAAAGACTCTGAGACAGGGAAAAAATATTATTTATTTATTTTTATTTTTGGTGATAGTCTATTCAAAAACAGTTATTAAACCCATCAAGTCACAGCTTTAATCACTTAAGCCTATCAATTAAGACTAAATTCTAACGCCTGAGTTCTCTTAGCATTTCCCCCTGTTAGTTTTTAGTTACAGTATTTTTCGCTCCATAAGATGCATTTTTTCCCCCCCAAAAAGTTGGGGGAAATGTCTGTGCATCTTATGGAACAAATATTGCATCACAGACCATGATGTGTATTACCTGCCCTGTCAGCGGTGGCGACAGCTATTAGAAGAGGAAGAAGTGGGCCCATGCAAAACCCCTGGGGATGCTTAAATGTCCCATTTTACTGCTGAATCTCAGGGCATCTGGTCAGTTGCTGTCCACCTCTGCCCATCACCCAGGACCTGGGAGAGTGCAGAGAGCCACCTGACACTTCCAGCTACAAATGCTGACCTGTCGAATCAGCTGAGGCTAATAACGGGTATAAGGCACAGTGCCAAATGCCAACTGTCTTTGACACTGGGTGGGGTCTGTGTCAGTAGACCCACCTCCAATCACCAATCACTGTGTCTTAAGCTCTGCCAATCACGAGAGGCACATGGGTGGAGCTGAAGTAACATGTCCTTGGCTGACTACTGGCTCAGTTAGATGCTACAGCTGTCTCATCTACCTCCATACTGTTTCCAGTGCACACCAGATTTCTGTGTGAGGAGACCAGCAGTAACTGGGTCAGCAGCCATAAATGCTGAAGTTTGTAGTAGATAAAGGGGGTAATGGTGGGGTCACTATTCTAGTAGTAACACAGGCACTGAGGGGACTAAGGGGTATCATTAGCTGTAACAGGCACTCGAGGTAGTCTGTCAGCACTTGTAACTAGGATAGTGATACTGTCAGTGACTGTTACATCTAGTGACACCTCTTAACTCCTTCAATGCCTGTCATTAAAGGCCCCCATAAATTCTGACACTAGCGATGATGAGTTCTTGGGGTTCCCAGGAAACTAGAAGAGTACTTGAACCTTAAAGTCTCTCTTCATTTGTTAATGACAGTGATGATGGTTCTTAATACCATTGTTGACTGCTGCTCACTTTACATGGTTGAAATGTTATTCTGTTATATTTTGTTAAATATTTTAGTACACCATTGGTTCAGAATATTTTTTTTTCTTGTTTTCCTCCTCTAAACCTAGGTGCATCTTATGGTCAGGTGCATCTTATAGTGCGAAAAATATGGTATTTTAATTCTATAGGGTTAGTTTACAAACTAAAACAACGTAAGATACGAAGGCTACACAATTTTGGAAGAATGGCAGGCTTCTGCCTCAGATCCTGTTTCCTCTAGAACACCCAAACAATAAACCTGCCACCCTCTTCCAGGCAAGCCCAATCATAGGCTGTGCCCTGAGTTCCTTCCCATACAAAATACTGTCCACTGGGAAATGCAGGCAACTGCAGCACCATCATTCAGGCATCTTCAAGGAAGAGAGAGAGCCCAAGAGCCAGAGCCAGAGCCAGAACCAGAGACTGAGAGAGAGCCAGCTCAGGAGCCAGAAAAACTTTGAGCCAAAGACCAAAAAATATCTTCTAAGTAGCCCTTTCTTTTTTAGCCACTATTTTTCTTTTTCTTTTAAATAATCTTTTATTTATTTAGTTTTCGATAGAGGGGAAGGGAGGGAGAGAGTGAGAGAAACATTGATCAGTTGCCTCTCGCATGTCCCCCAATCAGGGGCCTGGCCCACAATCCAGGCCTTTGCCCTGACTGGGAATCCAACTGGTGACCTTTCAGTTTTAGGAATGATGCTTAACCCACTGAGCCACACAGGCCAGGGAAGTTTTAGCCACTATTGTTCCACAGTTGGAAGAATCTAATCTCAGAGAGTCCTGGTCTCCCAACCCTTAGATAGGCAGTTGTTTCAGTGATACAGAGAGACTTGCACAGTAACAAAGCCTGTTACTACATAGGAAATTGCTACGGTATCCTTCATTCATGTGTTAGGCTTGCCCTTATGCTAGAGTAGGTAGCATAGCTGTTAGCTGGACCCTGACTCTCATCCTTGAGGAGTCTAAGCCCCTATTTACTATTACCTTTTGAGGCAGTGGATGATGCACTTGTTCATTTACCATTAAAATTTAAAATGAGCATTCTAAGAAATCCTTTAGTGGATCATCTGAGTGCAATATTCTTCCCTATCTCCATTATGTGTAACAGCAACACTTTTATCTTGATGATCAGGATCAATGACCCTTGCCAGTAAAGTGACTCCTTTCATTGCTTCGTGGTCTCTTGGCATGAAGTGTTCCAACTGACATTGCAGCAGCTATAGCTTAAATTTCAGTAGGACTAGTATCCCCTAGTAAAAGTGGTTCATTCTGGGAACCATGGCCTGTAGAACAGCACTGTCCAATAGAACATTCTACAATAATGGAAATGTTCTGTGTTTATGCTGTTTAATGTGGTAGCCACTTTCTCATGTGGCTGTCAGGCACTTGAAATGTGACTGTTATGACTGAGGAACAGAGAGTTTAATTTAATTACATTTAAATGTAAACAGCCACATGTGGCCAGTGGCTACCTTATTGGATAGTGTAGCTTTAGACCCACAGAACCTAAAATGTGGAGTTAGGAAACAAATTCTTCTGGTGGGTCAATCTGAGTGACAGTAAGGGGAACAATTCCTTTTCCCACCCCAAGGCACCCAGACCCATGTATTCTACATATTACAGTTGTTGATTTGGGGTGCATAGTGCGTCCTGCAAGATGGCCTTGTGTGTGAAGATTATAATGTTAAAGCTGACACCATACCTGAATCTTTAAGAGACCATTCCTCTACTATATGAGGCTACCAGTTTCTGTGTGATGGAACCAGTGGAATCATAGCTAGATTAATCTTGGTAAGTTATAGTCTTCAAAGGGTGAAAACTAAACCCTATGAAAATTCAGGGTCCTGTTAGGAACCCAGTAGTTGGTCTATAGTAGCATATGCCATAATTCAGAATTGTGCTTCTACCTGTTTACCAGCTAAAACAGAACTGGCCAGCTTTAAAATGGATCCTCTAGAAGTAAAGGGCTTCACAGTAGGTTGAGGCTGTGATACAAGAAGTTCTGCCATACAACTAGGAATATGCCACAGCACTAGAGGTATGTGAGGTGGCAAACAATGCTATGTGGAGTATAGGGCAAACTAAAATAGAGGAATCACTCCTTGAGCTCTGAACTAGGGTCATGATCTTTGCAGTAGCTTCATTCAAAAACTGTATACCATTCAAAATCAGCTCTTTGTATGCTACTGGATCCTGATAGAAATGGAGTGTTTAACCATGTGACATCAAGTGATTATGCAGCAGAGCTGCCCTTCCTGAGTGCAAGTCTGTCATAACTACCAAGTCATAAGATGGGGCAAGCCCAGTGATAGTCATCATATAAGTGGAAAATGGCTGAGACTGATTCATGGATGGGTTAGCTTAAAATATGGGTACAAACTAAAACTGTATTGCTATTAGAAGTGGGTCTAAAAAGCAATGTTTTTGGAAATCCTCCTAATGATCAGAGCTCTCTTAGTGGTTCACATTGTATGAAAGAGATATGGTCCAAGATAAGAATAAACAGATTCATGCCAATGTTACATGTCATGAGGAACCCCACCCCACCCCCTGCTTCTTTGAACCAGCATCTTTCGGATCTAAGCCCAATAATTAGACCTTTATTTATTTATTTATTTTTGGTGGTGGGGGGCAGTGGGGGATCAAACCACTTTACTGAGTGTTGAAGGGCCAGGAGGATGAGATCCAATGTGCTCAGCCCAGCCAGGATCTCCCTAGCTTCACAGCCGACAAAAGCTAATTAGATCTTGATGAAACATGTTGGCTAGGTCCTATAGCTTCTTCGGTGTATAGTCTCTTTTTCCCTCTTATCACCTTTTCAGCTGAGTATTGTAACTCAAAATGTTATTGGTATAGTGACCAGAAAGGAGGTGGAAGTAAATCCTGAGGGGTGTGTTCATGGTTTTGCAGAATTGAGATTTCTCCATCATCTTAAAAAATGAGGTAGGTCTAACCTTTTAAAATTTTTACTTATTTTTTTATTGAGAGAGAATTCACATACAATAAAATTCACCCTTTTAAAGCATACAATTAAATGGTTTTTTGTGTGTTGCACAATAAGTTTGTGCAGCCATCACCACTATCTAATTCCAGAATGTTTCCACTACCCCAGAATAAACCCTACATATATTAGCAGTCATTCCTCATTCCCCCTGCCACCACCACCTCAACCTCTCCTAGTCCCTGAGAAGCACTAGTCTATTTTCTGCCTCTGTGGATTTGATTTTTCTGGACATTTCATTCAAATAGAATCATACAACATATGGTCTTTGTGTTTGGCTTCATTCACTTAATGTTTTCAGTGTTCATCTCTGTTGTAGCATGCATCAGTATTTCATTAGTTTTTATAACTGAATAACATGCTATTATATAGATATGCCACATTTTGTTTATCCATTAATCAGTTGATGGACATTTGGGTTGTTTCCACCTTCTTTTTAAATTTTATTTTTTATTATTTTTTGGACTCCCTCTCCCTTCTGTTACAGCAGTTTTTGCTATATGTATTTGGTCTCTATTTTTAGATGTATATATGATTATAATTGTTATGTCCTTCTGGTGGATGATTGACTCTTTTATCATTATAACAGGCCCTTCTTTGTCTCGTTAACAATTTTTGTCTGAAAGCCTGTTTTGTCTGCTTTCACAGCTCTCTTTTGGGTACTGTTTGCCTGTTCTATCTTTTTTAACCAGTTTATTTTCAACTTATTTGTGTCTTTAAATTTTAAATGTCTCCCATAAATACATATAAATTACATCATGTTATATTATCTATTCTGCCAATATTGACTCTTAATTGGAGAGTTTAATCTCTTTACACATAATGTAATTACTGATAATATAATATTTGTATTTGCCATCTTCTATTTATCTTCATATGTCACATGCTTTTTTGTTCTTCTGTTCTTCCTTATTTTTTTCTTTTTTAAAAATATGCTTTATTGATTATGCTTTTACAGTTGTCCCAATTTCTTTTCTCTTAGTCCCCTTCCATTTAGTGACCACTCCCCTCCAGTTGTCCCCCTTCCACTTAGTCCATGCCCATTGGTTGTGCATATAGTTCTTCTCAACATCTTCCTATCTACTCCACTCCCTCCTACTATGCTTCTTAATTCCTGTACCATCTCCCTACCTTTCCCCTCTTCCACCTCCCAGCTGACCTCCCCCCAAAATGTTCCCTATACCTATAACTCTTTTCCCACCCTCGTTGCCTAGTTTGCCTTTGTTTCGATTTCCTAGCTCTGTTGTTGGTTGTTGCGATACAGTTTTCATTTTAATGTTCATAGTTTTGATCCTCTTTCTCCTAAACAAGTCCCTTTAACATTTCATATAACAGTGGTTTGGATCTGATGAACTCCTTCAGTTTTAATTTTTCCTGGAAGGACTTTTTCTGCCCTTGTATTCTGACTGAGAGCTTCACTAGATAGAGTAATTGTGGTTGTAAGTTTTTGCTTTTCATTTCTTTGAATATTTCTTGCCAGTCCCTTCTTGCCTGCAGAGACTCCTTTGAGAAATCAGCTGATAGTCTTACTGGGACCGCTTTGTATGTAATTCTCTTCTTCTCTCTTGCTGCTTTTAAGATTCTCTCTTTATCCTTAATTTTTGACATTTTGATTATAATGTGTCTTGGTGTGGTTCTCCCTGAGTCCAGTTTTTTTGGAACTCTCTGTGCTTCCTGGACCTGGAAGTCTATTTACTTCCCTAAGTTAGGGAAGTTCTGCTTCATTATTTTTTCACAAAATTTTTCAATTTCTAGCTCTTCTTTACCTTCTGGCAACTCTATGATTCGTTGTTGGCCCACTTATAAGCTGTCCCATAGGTTTCTGAGCCTCTCCTCATTTTCCTCACTTTTCATTTCCTCTTTCTGCACTGGTTGACTGTTTGTTCCTTCCCTATGTTCCAATTTGTTGATTTGGTCCCTGGTTTTCTTCCCCTCACCACTAGTTTCATATGTGTTTTCGTTCATTTCCACAGGACTAGTCTTCATTCCTTCTCCGTCTTGTTTAAGATCTGCTGTTAGGTCTGTAAGCATTTGTACAACCAAAGCTCTGAACTGTGCCTCAGAAAGATTTCCTATCTGCTGAGCTGTTAGATCAGATATTTGCTGGCTGGTCAGCTGCCTCACCGGGCTCTCTATCATGATCTGTGCCATCCAGACAGTTTTGTGTTTACCTTTGCTTCCTGGGTGGGGCTGTCACACTTCCTACGCTATAGGGGGCATAGCCCCATGCACTCATCACTATGGGGCAACCCTTCTCACCACAGTGTGGCGCTCTCTGGGGCGCAGGGGTCCAAGATGGATTCTTGCAGTTTATTCTCTGCTGAGAGACCAGAAGCCTCTTCCTCCATCCCCATGCCCTCCAGCCCTCACAGTCCAAGACAATGGAGGTCTGCCTTCCCCCAGCTTTGAAATCACGAGCTGATGGGTTTGGTCTATAGCTGGGGTGCTCCCCAGGCATTTCTCACCTTCCCTTAAATACGGGTGTCTGTGCTTACCGCTGTCCCACCACTGTTGCCACAGCTGCTGTCACCAGCACAGCTTGACCTCTCTGCCCCAGCTTCACCCCTACTACCCATCTGGATGAGCACCACTTCTTTATAACTTCATAGGTTGGACTTCCATGTAGCTTTATTTTCTGCAGCTTATGGTTATTTCTGGTTTTTTGGTAGTTGTATTCCTTCTTAGTTGTGGAGGGAGATGGAGCATGTCAGTCTAGGCCTCCATCTTGGCCAGAAGTCCTCTGTTCTTTCATTACTGTTCTGTTTTTTGTTAATTAGATATCTAGAATAACATTTTTATTTTCTTGATGATTTTAGTATATATTTTTTAGTTATTTTCTCAGTAATTATCATAGGAATTACGTTTAACATCTTATAAAAATCTAGTTTGAATTAATCTCAATAGTTATAAAACTTTAGCTCTGTTCTCTTATCCCTGTATGCTATTATTGTTATATATTATATCTTTATATATTTTATGCCTATCAACACAGATTTATAATTATTTGCTTTATGCAGTTGTCTTTTAAATCATAAGAAAAAAAACTTTTAGAAATACATTTATGTCCTGACTGGTGTGGCTCAGTGAGCTGGGAGTTGTCCCACAAACCAAAGGGTTGCTAGTTTGATTCCTCATCAGGGCACATGCCTGGGTTGCGGGCCAAGTCCCTTGATGGGGGTGTGTAAGAGGCAACTGACCAATGTTTCTCTCCTTCTCTTTCTCGCTACCTTTTCCTCTCTCTAAAAATAAATTAATAAAATCTTTTAAAAAACATATTTATACCATTTTTATATTTAACCGTATAGTTTAACTGTGCAGTTCACTTTACTGATACTCTTTTATTTCTTTATGTAAATTTGAGTTACTGTCTAGTGTACTTTCAATTCAGCCTGGAGGATTCACATCAATATTTCTTGTATAGCAGGTTTGCTAGTGACAAATTGTCTGTTTTTGTTTATCTGGGAATATTTTGTATTCTTCATTTTTGAAGGATAGTTTTTCTAAATATACAGTTTTTGGTTACTAGATTTTTTTTCTTATTAAATATTTCAAGCCCTTTGAATATATCATCTCACTGCCTTATGGCTTCCAAGGTTTCTGATGATAAATTACCTGTTAATTTTATTGAATATTCTTCAGACATGCTGAGTCACTTCTCTCTGGCCGCTTTCAAGATCCTCTCTTTGTTTTTGGACAGTTTTATTATAATATGTCTAGACTGGATCTCTTTGAGTTTATCCTATTTGGAATTTGTTGAGTTTCTTGGAGGTATAGAATTATGTTCTTTCATAAAACTTCAGAAGTTTTTGTTATTATTTCTTCAAATGTTTTTTGTCTCTTTCTCTCTCCTGTTCCTTCTATTACTCCCATTATGTATCTTTTGGTATGCTGGATGGTTTCACGCAAGTGTTTAAGGCATTCTTAATTTTTAAAAAATATTTTATTTATTTATTTTTAGAGAGGGGGAAGGGGGGGAGAAAGAGAGGGAGAGAAACATTGATGCAAGAGAGAAACATTGATCTATTGCCTCTTCTACATGTCCCACCTGGGGACTGAACCTGCAACCCAGGCATGTGCCCTGACCAGGAATTGAAGTGTCAACCTTTCGCATCACAGGATGATATCTGATCAACTGAGCCACATTGGCCAGGACAGGCACTCTTAATTTTTTTTAATTCTTTTTCTTTCTGTTTATCAGACAGGATAACCTCAACTAATCTGTCTTCATGTTTGGTAATTTTTTCTTTTGAAAGCTCAAATCTATTGTAGCAACCTTCTAATTTTATTTTAATTTTAGTTATTGAACTTAACTCCAAGATTTCTATTTGGTCATTTTGAAATAATTTCTGTATCTTTATTGATATTCTGCATTTGGTGAGACATCATTTGTCCTACTTTTAGTTCTTTAGACATGATTTCCTATAGTTCTCTGAGCATGTTTAATGTTTAAAGTAGCTAATTTAAAGTCTTTTCCTAGTCCTCAGAGACAGTTTTCATTGATTGCTTTTCTGCCAATGTATGGGTCAACCTCATGTTTCTTTGCATATCTAGTAATTTTTTGAAAATTGGGCATATTAAGTAGTGTGTCTGCTTTGCAAATCAGACTTTCCCTATCCTCTGGTTTTGTTGTTATTGTTATTTATTCTAGATGTTGTTTTCTTGTTCAGTGATTTTTCTAAATTATATCTGTAAAGTGTGCATTCTTTGTTGCCTCTTGAGGCTTATTTTTTTAACCTTTTAAAAATTGTGGTAAAATATATATATATATATATATATATATATATATATATATATAAAATAAAATTTACTCTCTTAACCATTTTCAGAGAGCAGTTCAGTAGCACTGAGTATATTCACATTGTTCAATATTTTCCTTACTTTCAACAGCTTCTAGAGCCTGCCTGCATGCCTTAGATTGTAGACCCCATCTTTATTTTTGAAACTAGCAGTATATTAACATCAAATATCTCTTTGATTATTGCCTTTTGCCTCCCTCTTCCACATTTAAAGAATCATTGTGATTATACTGGACACACTTGAATAATTTAGGATAATTTAATTTATAAAGTCATCTTATTGGCAACATTAATTCTACCAAATACTTTAACTCCCCTTTCCTCTGTAATATGACATAATTGTGGATTCCAGAGATTAAGACAGAGGCATCTTTGGGAAAACATTCATTTACCTACCTCACCCCTGTATCTCTCAATCACCTGAGATATTACACTGGCTGGTCCATTCTTTTCCTCTGGTATCCTATCCAAATTCACCATTAGTGAAAGTTTGAACATATGTACAATTACACTGTAACAGGGACTCTTAAACATTCTACCTACTACCAGTGCAGTGATGGAGTCCTCATTGCCAGTCACTAGGCACATGATCCAGTGCCAAAATCCCACTTTAGAATCTATGTCCTAGAATCACTCAGGTAGGTTTTCCTAGATACAGACTCTGAACTGAAGATCTGCATTCAGGAACATGTAAGGCATTGGGGGAAAGAGGGTTAGGCAGTGCAGTAAGGTGAACTATAATGTAGTTACAACACAAACACCAGTCATTCCCATGGGGAGCTTTTTTACAGTTGCCCTAAGTTTAGGCAAGATGCCTAGGCCTTTATACTCTGGCATCAGCCAGACGTTGAATGCAAGCTGTTGAATCCAAGTGGTTGGATAACTGTAGGTGAGGCAGTTCTCTTCAGATGAGGAAATCTCTGGAAAGGAACATAGCTGGGAGCCATTAATAACTAACGTTCCCAGCAGCTTCAAGAATGAGTACGTCAATCCCCCCTGCCCCCCCCCAAAAGAGCATCTGGATGGCTCAGCACACTCAACTACCTCATAGGCTTCACAGTGTGATATCTGGGCTAATTAACTGAAAAGAGTCAGAGAAAGGGAGAAGTACTAGATTGCAAGGGACAGAAGAACATGGGTTAATATATGTCAAAACACTACTTTTCTTTTTTTAATTATATTTTATTATGCTCTTACATCAGAGAAGGAAAACTCTGACTCCAAAAAACCTCCGCTGCCTTGCAGCATACCTCTTCAGGGGAAAGGCTAAGGGAGTAAACCCCGACAGAAAATCCGGAGCCGGAGTCCCTAAGGCGGTTTGACGTTGTAGTCAACACCGGCAACTCCTGCGGCGCACCTGAAACCAAGCTGTATTGACTCCGTCTTTCCCTTGGACCCTTCAGCTGCGAAGAGAGGGGGGGTCTGCTGCATGGGCAACAGCAGACCCTCCATATCACCCTGCCCAGGCTCTGTAGCTTCAGCTTCACTGGAGAGGACACTCCAGCGTCATCGCAAGATGTCGACTCAACACGGGAGGAGACAGATACCGTGTCACTCCCGAGTCAGACTGCACAGCCATTCTCGACAGTGCAGATAGACTCTTAAGAAGCTACACCATCGTCTCTCGAGACGGACGGCTGCCGACGACAATTATGCTCTTATAGTTGTCCTAATTTTTCTCCCTTTGCCCCCTTAGACCCAGCATCCCCTACTCCTTCAGGCAATCCTCCCACCATTATTCATGTCCACCGGTCATGTGTATAAATTCTTTGGCTTTTCCATTTACTATAGATACTGTACTTTATATCCCCATGGTTATTCTATAACTACCTATTTGTACTTCTTAACCCCCTCACCTCTTTACTCATTCCCCCACACCCCCTCCCATCTGGCAACCATCAAGACACTTTTCAAACCATGATTCTGTCTCTGTTCTTCTTGTTTGCTTAATTTGTTTTTTAGGTTCAACTGTTGATAGATTTGTATTTTTTGCCATTTTATTGTTCATAGTTTTGATATTTAAGTCCTTTTAACATTTTATATAATAATGGTTTGGTGATGATGAACTCCTTTAACTTTTTCTTGTCTGGGAAGTTCTTTATCTGCCCTTTTATTCTAAATAATAGCTTTGCTGTGTAGAGCAATCTTGGCTGTAGTTCCCTGCTTTTCATGACTTTGAGTATTTCTTGCCAATCCCTTCTAGCCTGCAAAGTTTCTTTTGAGAAATCAGCTGACAGCTTTATGGGAACTCCCCTGTAGGTAACTAACTTCTTTACTCTTGCTATTTTTAAGATTCTCTCTTTATCTTTAACCTTTGGCATTTTAATTATGATGTGTCTTGCAGTGAGTGGGCCTCTTTGCATTCATCTTGTTTGGGACTCTGTGCTTCCTGAACTTGTGTGTCTATTTCCTTCACCAAATCAGGGAAGTTTTCTTTTTTTTTTTTTTTTATTTAATGTTTTTTATTGATTATATTGTTACAACAGTTCCAATTTTCTCCCCCTTGTTCCCCTCCCCCCAGCACCCCCCTCCCCCAGCAATCCCCCCCAAGTCCATACCCCTGGTTCGTAAAAATTAACTATCCCCCCCCTCTCAAATATTAAGACCCTTTGTAATCTTGTAAAGGACAATGGGCGAAGGTCTCAAGCTCCTCTAGCTGCTTCAAGCTGAACATGGTCGTCGTCCTACCTACCCTTGGGTCCAGAAAACCCTAATAAGAGTGGGGGTGTGGAGGGGAGGGTGGCCTTCCCACATGGGGAAGGATCGTGCAGACTCCAGGTCAGTTGGCTGCCTCCGGTCAACGGCGTGCTTGGTTCAACAGGCTGGTGTCCTTGTTGTGTTCTGAGGGCAACAGATTTGGCGAAAAGGGTTAAAAGACATCATTCAATCCATAACTACTAGATGACAAAAGGCAGGGATTAATTTTTCAATGTTCCATATTAGGGAAAAAAAAAGTTTCTTTGTAAGAAGGTGTGCTAGGCACATCTCGCCTGTCCGAAACCCTTTTGCCCATTATACTAAGTTTTCTTTCATTATTTTTTCAAATCCTCATCGTCGTCGGCAGCCGTCCGTCTCGAGAGACGATGGTGTAGTTTCTTAAGAGTCTATCTGCACCGCCGAGAATGGCTGTGCAGTCCGACTCGGGAGTGACATGGTATCTGTCTCCTCCCGTGTTGAATCGACATCTTGTGATGACGCTGAAGCTACAGAGCCTGGGCAGGGTAATATGGAGGGTCTGCTGTTGCCCATGCAGCAGAACCCCCCCTCTCTTCGCAGCTGAAGGGTCCAAGGGAAAGACGGAGTCGATACAGCTTGGGTTCAGGTGCGCCGCAGGAGTTGCCGGTGTTGACTCCAACGTCAAACCGCCTTAGGGACTCCGGCTCCGGATTTTCTGTCGGGGTTTACTCCCTTAGCCTTTCCCCTGAAGAGGTATGCCGCAAGGCAGCGGAGGTTTTTTGGAGTCAGAGTTTTCCTTCTCTGATGTACCCTGACTGGAAGATCGAACCAGCGACACCTATTTTTTCAAATAGATTTCCAATTTCTTGCTCTTTCACTCCTCCTTCTAGCACCCCATTGATGTGAATGTTGGACCTCTTGAAATTGTCCCAGAGGCTGCTTATACTATTCTCATTCTTTTGGATTCTTTTTTCTTCTTGTTCTTCTGATTGGTTGCTTTTTGCTTCCTTATGTTCCAAATCATTGATTTAACTCTCAGCTTCCATCCACTCTACTGTTATTTCCTTATAAATTGTTCTTTATTTCAATTAGTGTATCCTTCATTTCTGACTGGATCTTTTTGATGCTGTTGAGGTCCTCACTAAGTGCCTTAAGCATCCTTATAACCAGTGTTTTGAACTCTGCATCTACTGGATTGCTGAGCTCCATTTTATTTTGCTCTTTTTCTGGAGTTTTGATCTTTTCTTTCACTTGGGCCATGTTTCTTTGTCTCCTCATTTTGGCCCCCTCCCTGTGTTTGTTTCTGTGTATTAACTAGAACTGCTTTGACTCCCTGTCTTGATAGTGTGGCCTAATGTAGTAGGTCTCCTGTAGGGTCCAGTGGCACAGTCTCCCCTCTCACCCAAGCTGGGTACTCGAGGTATGCTCTTCATGTGGGCTGAGTACATCCTCCTCTTGAAGTTGAACCTTAGTTTCTATTGGCAGGTCAATGGGAGGGACTTACCCAGGCCAGTCAGCTGCAAGGATTGGCTGTGACCACTGATCACCAAGTTCCACCCTCCCTGGAAGATCAGCTGTGTGGGGGCAGGGTGGTGGTACTCCAACATTCACTGTAGCTGTCCACTGGGTGCACAGGCCCTGGGGTTTCCTGAGTGGTGCAGGCCAAGGTCAACCCCCACCTGTGCTTTTGCCTGGGGCAACCCTACCTGAGCTATAAAGCAATCTGAAGTTACCTGCTGTTTGTATTGGGTTTGGAGATTCCCAGGTGAAGCAAAGCTGTGAATCTAGGCTAGTGCCATGCCTGGGGCTCCCCGAGGCCAGCTGTGGCTTGTTTGGGAGGATTTAGGAAGTTGTGAAGCATGAGCCAAGACCAGCCATTCATATGGAAAAGTAGCGTGGGTGGGCCTGTAATTTGGGTGGGGTGGAGTCTCTGGGGATCTCCAAGGTGGGTCAAAAACAGTGTTAGCCATGTTGATGGAGCCTCAGATATGACACCAGCTTGCAGGTTTTGTGGGGGAGGGTTTAGAAAAGGGATAATGGCCTCTGCTCACCTTGATGCCAGATACTTCAGTGTCTCTCTGTATGCCACTGGTGCCTTTCAAGCTGCTACCCCAGTGCTGGAGCTCAGTGGGAGTGAGTCTGAGTAGGTGAGTCCATGTGTGGGTTCTACAAGAGGAACTGCTTGGGGATCCAGCAGCTTCTTCCACCAACTCAATCCCCACTGATTTTTGTAGCCAGAAGTTGTGGAGACTTATCTTACTAGCATTGGAATCCTGTGCTGGGGGCCTGGTGTGGGGCTGGGACTCCTCGCTCCCTAGATAACCCTCCTGAATTTTTGTCCAACACACTTGGGTGAGGGACCAGCCCGTTCAACATTGGCACCCGTCCTACCAGCCTGGATGGATGTGGTTTATTTAATTCCATAGTTGTCAGACTTCTACTCAAATCAATTTCTGAAGGTTCTGAGTGATAGTTGTTTTATATTTTAGTTGTAATTTTCTTCAATATTTTTTTCATTTATTTTTAGAGAGAGGGAAATGGAGGGAGAAAGAGAGGGGGAGAAACATCAATGTCTGGTTGCTTCTCACACTCCCTCAGCTGGGGACCTGGCCCATCACTGAAGCATGTGCCCTAACTGGGAATTGAACTGGGGACCCTTTGGTTCACAGGCCGACACTGAATCCACTGTGCCACACCAGCCAGGTCTTAGTTGTAATTTCTTTTTTAAGTATATTTTATTGATTATGTTGTTACAGTAGTTCCAATTTTTCCCCCTTTGCTCCCCTCTGTCCAGTACCCCCATTCCCTCCAGCAGTCCCACTCCCCCTTAGTTCATGTCCATGGGTAATGCATTTAAGTTATTTGGCTTCATCCTTTCCTATATTATTTTTAACTTCTCCCTGTCTATTTTGTACCAACCAATTATGCCTCTTAATCCCTACACCATATCCCCATTTCTCCCCCTCACCCTCCCAGCTGATAACCCTCCAAATGATCCCCATACCTATGATTCTGTTCCTATTCTGGTTTGCTTAGTTGGATTTTGTTTTCATTTTTTAGATTCAGTTGTTGATAGTTGTGAGTTTATTGTCATTTTAGTGTTCATAGCTTTGATCTTCTTTTTCTTAAGTAAGTCACTTTGACATTTCATATAGTAATGACTTGGTGATGATGAACTCTTTTATCTTTACCTTGTCTGGGAAGCACTTCATCTGCCCTTCCATTCTAAATGATTGCTTTGCTGGATAGAGTGATCTTAGTTGTAGGTCCTTTCTTTTCATCACATTGAATGCTTCTTGCCTGTCCCTTCTTGCCTGCAAAGTGTCTTTTGAGAAATCAGCTAATAGTCTTATAGGCACCCCTTTGAAGGCAACTCTCTGCTTCTCTCTTGCTGCTCTTAGGATTCTCTCTTTAACTTTCACCTTTGGCATTTTAATCATGGTATGTCTTGGTGTGGTCCCCTCTGGGTCCAGCTTGCCTGGGACTCTCCATGCTTCCTGGACTTGTAGGTCTATTTCCTTTACAAAATTTGGGAAGTTTTCCTCCATTATCTTTTCAAATAAGTTTCAATTTCTTGCTCTTTCTCTTCTTCTTCTGGCACCCCTATGATTCGGATGTTGGCATGTTTAAAGTTGTCCCAGAGGTTCTCAAGCCTCTCCTCCTTTTATTCAATTCTTGTTTCCTCATTTTGTACTGGTTGACTGTTTTTTTCTTTCTTGTGTTCCAAATCATTGATTTGAACTATGGTGTCCTTCCCTTCACCATTGGTTTTGTGTGGATTTTCCTTCGCTTCACTTAGCATAGCCTTCACTTCATTCCTTATGCGTTTGCCATACTCAAGCATATCTGTCAAGCCTGTGAGTATCTTTATCACCCGTGTTTGGAATTCTACATCTGTTAGGTTGGCTATCTCCTTGTCTGTGAGGTTGGCTATCTCCTCATCACTTAGTTCTCCACTGAAACATTGATCCATTCCCTCTTTTGGGCCATACTTCTCTTTCTTCTCATCTTGACAGGCTCCTGTGTTTGTTCGCCTCTCTGTGTCTTAGGTAGAGCTGTCACTCCTGTTACGTTGTAAGGGGCAGAGTCTTAAGGATTCGTCAGTACAGGGCAACCTGTTTCACCATGTTGTGGCACTGTATATGGGGAGGGGTCTGAGAGGGACAATGCCGCTTGCCCAGCACTCGCCCCTTTTCCAGGCACTTCTTCCACTTTTGTATGGGACTGACATCTCTCTAGCTGTTGCCCTGGCCATTGTTTCCAGGGTGGATGGGTCTGTGGATGTTCTAGGCCCATGGGGGCCTTTTAACAAAAAGACTCTGCTGAGAGACTGGCAGTTTCTGCCTCCACCCCGATCCCCACTGGTCTGAACAATCAGAAGCAATGAGGCTTAATTTTCCCCAGTCCTGGGACTGTGACCTGGGAATGTTCCCCAGGTGTCCCTCCTGACTTTTTAAAATGTGTAACTGTGCTTTCTGCTGGCCTGCTGTGGCTGCCACTGCCGCCACCACCACACCCCATCCTCTCCAACCCGGCTCTTTCCCTCCTACTGTCTGGCTGAATATTTCTTCTTTATATCTTTGTTGGACTTCCATGCAGTTTGATTTTCTGGAACTTCTGGTTGTTTGTAGTTTTGAGATAGTTGTATTTCTTCTTAGTTGTGGAGGGAGACGCAGCATGTCTGTCTACACCTCCATCTTGGCCGGAAGTTCCTTAGTTGTAATTTTGATGTGGCTGTTGGAAGAGGTAAACCATGTCTGCCTACACTGTCATCTTGACTGGAAATCAAAATACTACTTTTCAGGTGGCCCTAGCAAGGCAAGGTTGCATCAGTTCCTGAGACATTTTCAGACAGAGCCTGTCCCAGTGACTCCACTGGTGCTGTTTCTGCTGCCAAGCCTCAGCAAAAGATAAAGTGTCTATAGAACATTTCTCATGGATCCAAGGAAGATGAAATTGGAAGAAAGCTAGGGACTTATCCTTGAGGCCTACAGAGATGAGTTGTGCAGCAGAGACACCAGCATAAGAAAGGGAAAGGCAGGGCTTTACTAGCTGGTGGCCAGATAATACTGAAGGTATTACATGAATTCTGAGAATGGTAGGTTCATGGGGACTGCATGGGATCAGTCCAGACAGATGCCCCTTTAAAGGAATGGATTAGCTGGATAAGAAGTATGGAATGATCTCTGGCTTAAATACCCTCTACTTGGACTTTGCATTGACTCCTTTAGAGATCAGACTCCAGGAAAGATCTGTGGAGGTCTCATGACCCCTTCTCATCTTTCTCTGAAGGTCTCATGAGTCCTTCTATGCATATGGCTGCTGTGGTTAGCCTTTCTGACTGATGGGGTGTATCAGTGCAGAAGGAAATTTGAGAACCACAGTGCACACCTGGGAGCTCCAACTATGAGGCAGGGAAGGCATGTACCTATTGTATTTGTCACTGTGTCCCAGCATTGGGAACTGTTGTACTGCATAGCAGGTGCTGAGGAATCCTTGGAGCGAAGGATGAGGACCTCTGCCAGGTTGAGGAGTCCAGGAGGTAAGGAAGGCAGACCTGAAGGCAAGGACCCACAGGGAAGGTGGTAATAGAAACCAATATGCTGTTCTAGGAAACAGTTCCCCTCTTCTTGGAAGAGAAAGGCATCAGAGTCAGTGACCAGGTATCTCTTTCCCAACTTGAACTTCAGTGAGGCCTGGCCATGTACAGTGGGAAAAAAACAGCTTGGTATACACCAGTCCCTCCCTGGATCAAGCAGGATGTGGAGTCTCACTGCCTCAAGTGAGAAGAGCCAACAATTGTGCTTTGTTTTCCTAGATGAGTGATCCAGAAGCTGGTGGTGCCTCTGTCTTCCCAGACCAGGGGGCTGTGATTTTGCCCAAGAATGTAAGTTCTGTTCTTTGTAGGTCACTGGTTGCTTCAGGGCTCTAGCCTGGTCTGTTTTCCTGCCCAATTCCTCAGCTCGCTTGACTGTGACTGTGATGGCCTCCAGAGCTTTTTGCCTAACTCCAATCTTATGGCCCCTACTTTGGGAGAAGGAGCAGGAACTCTTTCAGGGACAGGTGGGTTTCCATTTGTTCATCATGTAGTGAGGGGTAGTTGCTGCCTGGGAACTGTCCCTGGAGTTTCAGAGTTCTGTGCCCTTGTACACAAGGAAGTACAAATGTTTCTTTGCAGGTTGGAGTTTCAGGAATACTCCATGGAGCTGGGGTTGTAGGTACATATAATATGTAGGTGAAGACTTCCCTGAACAGAAACAAATCCTATTTTCATCACATATGGCATCTCTTTTGGAGTACAGAAATTGTGTCTTCCAGGGATCCTGTCTTGATTATTCCCTCAAGACAACTCCAAGATGTGTTTTGATAGGCCCTCTCTTTTCAGGGGACTGGCTTGTTCTGGTATAACTTTTTGCAGAATGGCAAAGGTGACCACCTGATGAGACACCCTACCTGCCCTGTGCTTGTAGGCTACAAGTGGGGTGAGTGGTCTAAGATGTAGGATTAGCCAGGTGGCCTCAGAATGGGCTTCAGTGGTCAGACCTAGACTCTGAGCTGGGAGTGAACTGTTGCCAAACTCTAAAAAATCCAAGACAATTTCCTTGTACACAAGGATTTTTCTACACTTAAGCATTTTAGAACCCTCTTTCAGCCATTAGCTCTCTACCTGTTCACTTGGTTGAGAGTACCAAGACAACTGATTGAGTGCCCCTTTGAGCATTCTGAGAATACGTGGGAAGCTTATTGAATATGACTGTCAGGAGTGGTGGACTCCAGCCAGGGTTCTGAGAGAGCCTTGGGGGAGAACGGGAGTCAGAGAGGGGCAGGGGTGTCCCAGGAAAGCAAGGCCCACATGGAACAAGGCACACACAGGCTGAAACCAGCCCCACAGCTGTGAGGACTGGCTGCCCTTGTCACTTGGCTAAGGGGAGGCCTGTGGGCCAAGAGATGAGGCTGGAGACTGGGACCAAACTGCAGAGGCTGAAGCTTGAACCACAACTGAAAGCCACTGTGGTGCCTCGTGGAGAGGCTTGAACCAGTGTGTGACAGGAAGTGATCACAGAGACATGTTTATAGCCCTCCTGTGGAGTCTGGGGGATAAACAGTGATTTGTTCACAGAAAATTGAACAAATGAGAAAGAAAATGAGGCAGTTACCAGGGAAAAGAAAAAGTTGTACAAGAAAGGAAATGTTAGGTAGCTCGTATGTGAGCAATATTTACATGATGTAATATGTAAACACTAAATATTCATTTAACTAAAACTTGCAGTTTAATTATATTGGGGGATGAGAGAGAGAAAATGTATTTTAGGAGTCATGTAAAAAGTTCCTCATCCCCATCTTCCATGGTAGACCAGCAGCAGTATGTAAGATCTAAAACTGAAAGTCAATAAACAGCATTAAAAGGATGTTACTTAGGAAAATGAAGATAAATATCAGAAGAAACAATTAAAGAAGTGATCCTCTTGGGATTGGCGTTGGGAAGGGGTAGGCAGGAGATTGCTTTTTATCATATAAGCCTTGTAGCAACTCAATTTTTTTCAGCCAAGTACAGATATTACTTTTTATTTTAATCCTCACCCAAGCATATGTTTATTGATTTTAGAAAGAGGGGAGAGAGAGGGAGAGAGAAATAGTAATGTGAGAGAGAAACATTGTTTGGTTGCCTCCTGTACATGCCCTGACCTACTGGGGATTGAACTTGCAACCTAGGGATGTGCCCTGTCCAGAATTGAATCCGCAATCTTTTGGTGTATGGAACAACGCTCAGACCAACTGAGGGACCCAGCTAGGGCAGTATAGGTATTACTTTTAAAAATTGTGTTAAATTATATTTTTAAAGTACTGTGACTTCATTAGTGTATTACATTGATTTATTTTTCATTGTGTAAGAGTCTGTGTTGAGGAATGCAATAGTGGTTCATGTGCATTTGAGACGCAGCTTTAGGTGACAGACAGCACTAGCGCCAGCTATGCTGCTTTGCTATCCACAGCACACAGACAGGGTCTGCCGGTCCACACCTCCACATGTTTGACAGACTTCCACATCCTTATCTTAGTTACCACTCGCCACTTCTCAGTAATATCAAGCTTCATAGGATCCTTAACATACATGAGGGTGGTTCATACCTTCATGTCTTTCTCATACTGTTCCCACTGCCTGGACCTCCTTATTACAGGAACCATCCCGGTCTGTCCATCTTCTTCCCTGGACAACTATTCAGCTTCATATTCCAGCTCTGGGGTCTCCTTTTCTTCTCTTACCTGGCTAGATTTCCCCTTAATTCTGCTCCCATGCAACATATGCTTACTAGCAGAATTATGAGCAATTATCTGTTTATACATCTGTCTTCCTCACCAGCTCATGAACAGCTTGAGTCCTGATGCTGTGTCTTAACTCAGCCCAGGACATGGGTCATTGATTTTGGCTACTGAATGAAGAGATGGAACTGTAACACACTTTGTTCCTGTACAGTTTCCAATAGGTGGTTCCATGTATGAGGACAAGAGTTCTTAAGGCCATGTGGACCAATAGTGGACTGACATCCTTTTTTCCCTGTCCCCTTCCTGACTCTAAGCCCACGTCTTTGAGTACAATGTGACAGACACCTTTCTGTGTTCTGTCCCCAATCAGGTGAGAATTTGGAGAAGTCAACATCTAGAGCAGAGGGAATACAGATTAGGGCAGGTCCCAGGTAAACTAGATGCATGCTGATCTGACAGCCTCTGTAGTTAGTCTGTGCCATCACAGTACCCAGAGGACAGGGTCAGAATGGCTGCAATAGAGTCAAGCTGTCTGGTGCCTAGTGCTGTCTTTGTAATATATGTTAGTGAATCCAAGTTTTGATACCTTGTTTACACATTCATTTGTATGGCATTTCCACTGATTGCAGCTTTAACCAATAAAATAAAATAGCAAAAGTCCTTGAAGCCTTATTTTGGGTGTGTTCTAAGAGTGGAGAAATTTTATGAAGTGCATCATTTCTTAAGCATCATTTTTGTGGAGGACAAACTAAGGAATTTATGCAGTGAATACATTAGTGGAAAGACCTCTGGCCTTGGGTCGTGACCCAGGCCCAGTATTCTCTTGTCCCGGCTACAAAGTGGAAGAGATGTTTCCTCTTGCCTCATAGAGAGTTATGAGAACTGTGATGCTGTTACAATTTACAATGATGCTTATCTGTTAAATTGTGAAATGTATACATAAATCATACAGTTTAAAGACTAATAAGGTGAGCACCCATGTAACCACCACCCAAGTTAAAAAAAGAGGACAATGTAATCAGTACTTTGAAAGCCCCTTCTGAGGACTTTTGCTTCTGGAAAGATGGAGTAGAAGTATTTTTTCCTGTTCCTCTCACTAAATACATTTATAATTCCTGGACATTACACTTAAATATAAGAATACTCTTGAAAGAAGACAGGTCAGCTAGGATCTTGGGACACAAAGGGAAGACACAGCAGTGAGTTCCCTGGGTTTTCATTTTGCCTCATACATCTCAGACTTGGTACTAAAGAAGTCAGCAACCTGGGAATGCCCACAGATGCCAACAAAAAAGACCCAAAGGAAAGCCTGCTTCCTTCAGCAGGACTTGGAAAGGAGGCAACCCCCTGCCAAATAGAAAATTTTGTGACAGTAACACCCAAACTAATTAATACATTTACCTCTAAGTAATACATAATCTTAACTACATCTCACAATTTTAATGTGATATTGTGGTTACTCAGTACAAGATACTTACTTCCCATGTGTTTTGTTCTTTAACCCATAGGTTATTTATTGTAGAAGCATAGTTCTTAATTTTCAAATTTGTGAGTTTTAATCTTTTGTTATTAATTTCTAATTTAATTGTATTGTGACCAGAAAATATAGTCTGTTTTGCTAATGATCTAGAAATGGTTAAATTTTGAAAATATTCAAAGTGAGCTTAGAAAGAATGTACAGGGTAAGGCACAAGGAGGCTTACAGTTATTCATGTGGAAAATAATACAATAAATAATAATACAAGAATAAACTCTGTTTCACATACTTACACAATTGTAAACCTACTTTTGCCCCACCCTGTATATTGTATAGTATTTGGAGTAGTGTTCTAATATGTCAATTAGATATTTGTAAATCATGTTATTCAAATATTCTATATCCTAGGCACCTCTAAGATGGCAGCATAGGTAAACACGGCTCACCTCCTCGCACAACCACATCAAAATTACAACTAAACTATAGAACAACCATCACTCAGAACCAGCAGAAATAGAATTGAATGGAGGTCCTGCAACCATGGATCAAAGAAGAAACTATCCAACTATCCATCCAGACTGGTAGGAGGGGCGGAGAGGCAGAATGAGCTGGTACCATATCCACGTATGGCAGATAAAGAGCAGAAGGAATATCTTGGGAGTGAAAGGTCCCAGCCCCACACCAGGTCCCCCCATCCCAGGGTTCCTATGCTGGAAAGATAAATCTCTATGGCTTTTGGCTATAAGTAGGAGCTGGTTCTTTGAAAAGATCAACAAAATTGACAAGCCTTTAACCAGGCTCATCAAGAAAAAAAGAGAGAGGACAGAAAAAAAAAAAAAAAAAAAAGAAACAGTGGAGATTGAGTCAATGGAAGAAATTGCTGAATTCCTAGGCAGTTCCTTTTAAAGGGCCTGCACGTGGACATACTCAGACTCACTCCTGTTGAGCTCCAGCACCAGGGCAGCAGATTGAAAGGCTCTTGTGGCATATGGGAGGGAAGTGAAGCATTTGGCAACAGAGCAAGAGCTAGGGAACAGCTTCCTCCAAGACAGAACTTCTGTCAGAGGCCATTGCTCCTCTTCTGAGCCCTCCCCCCACAAGTCACAGAACATAGTGGGAATTATATATGAAACTCCAACAAACTGGCTCACACTGTTTGCCCCACCCTGGTGATTCCCTGAGACTACACCCCACCCAACTTATGGACTCACCCAAGCAGTTAACAGTGACTTTTCTATATGAATTACTTGTCTTGGCACATGATTTTGATCTTCCTAAATCTTCTCAAACAAGCAGCAGCTGGCCTCATCAAGCCCCTGTACCTTGCTAAATGGCCCTGGTCCCGGCACTAGCAGCAACTAGCCATGGTTCACAACCTGGCATTGCTAGGGCACCTACAAGCCCAACACAAGAAGCAGCCAGCTGCAGATTACTTTATAGCTTATGCCAAGTGCCCCCAGACAGAACACAAGCAGGCACCAGAGCCCTGCTGAAATAAGCCCTGCTCTGTGGCATGGCCTCCTGCACAGCCGATCCTCCACAGAGGGTGGAGGTTGGTGATCAGTAGTCACAGTCCTTGCAGCTGACTGGCCTGGTTAAATTCCTCCCATTGATCTGACAATAGCAATCAAGGCTCAACTACAATAGGAGGGTGTACTCAGCTCACACAGAGGGCACATATTGTGGACCCAGTTTGGGTGATAGGGGAGGTTGTGCCACTGGACTCCATAGGGCATCTCTACATTAGGCTATTCTACCAAGACAGGGAGTCAAAGCAGCTCTACCTAATACATAGAAACAAACACAGGGAGGCTGTCAAATGAGGAGACAAAGAAACATGGCCCAAATAAAAGAACAGATCAAAACTCCAGAAGAAGAGATAAACAAAATGGAGCTAAGCAATCTATCAGATGCAGAGTTTAAAACATTGGTTTATGGATGCTTAAGGAACTTAGTGAGGACCTCAACAATGTAAAAAAGGTCCAGTCAGAAATGAATGATCCACTAATTGAAATGAAGAACAATGTACAGAGAATCAACAATAGAGTGAATGAAGCTGAGAATTAAATCAATGATTTGGAACATAAGTAAGCTAAAAGCAACCAACCAGAATAGAAAAAAGAAAAAGGATTCTAAAAAGACAAGGATAGAATAAGGAGCCTTTGGGACAACTTCAAATGTACCAACATTCATATCATAGAGGGGACAGAGGGAGAAAAAGAAAGAGCAAGAAATTGGAAATCTATTTGAAAAAATAATGAAAGAAAACGTCCCTAATTTGGTGAAGGAAATAGACATGCAAGTTGAGGAAGCACAGAGTCCCAAAGAAGATGGATGCAAAGAGGCTCACACCGTCGTCGGCAGCCGTCCGTCTCGAGAGACGATGGTGTAGCTTCTTAAGAGTCTATCTGCACCGCCGAGAATGGTTGTGCAGTCCGACTCGGGAGTGACACGGTATCTGTCTCCTCCCGTGTTGAATCGACATCTTGCGATGACGCTGGAGTGTCCTCTCCAGTGAAGCTGAAGCTACAGAGCCTGGGCAGGGTGATATGGAGGGTCTGCTGTTGCCCATGCAGCAGACCCCCCCTCTCTTCGCAGCTGAAGGGTCCAAGGGAAAGACGGAGTCAATACAGCTTGGCTTCAGGTGCGCCGCAGGAGTTGCCGGTGTTGACTACAACGTCAAACCGCCTTAGGGACTCCGGCTCCGGATTTTCTGTCGGGGTTTACTCCCTTAGCCTTTCCCCTGAAGAGGTATGCCGCAAGGCAGCGGAGGTTTTTTGGAGTCAGAGTTTTCCTTCTCTGATGTGCCCTGACTGGAAGATCGAACCAGCGACGCTTAGCTCGCAGGCCGACGCTCAATCCACTGAGCCAAACCAGCCAGGGCCTTAAGACTATTATACTATATGAAAAACTGATAAGAGTTGTTTTAACTGATAGATGATTTTTGAGAGGAAAGATGGTAGAATAATAGTAGTAGCAAGTAGGGTCAAAGCTATGTGAAACAGTAATATTTACATTGTATGTTGAAAAAGGGAGGGAAGAATGCAGAATGAAGTGAGAAAGTGGATGTGTATAGTATTAGGTTTATATAATAGTTATATGCTATATACTTAGTGTGAGAGGGAAGATAAACAAAACAGACAAACAAAAAAAAATTAAAGAAATAGACTAGGAGGGAGAGAAGTTAGGAAACAGATTAAAGAAATATTTTTTTCTCCAGTACAACCTTTGGGCGCTGTCCTTCTTTTTCTGGATCCACCCCTGGTCAAAATTCCATGGGTTTCAAATTTTCTTTTCTGGCTGTCTGGCTGTGAGAAGATCTAGTTGGATTCTGAGGCTGCTATTTTCTAACGTGTGGGCCTGCTGCCTCTCCTTGTTGTGAGCTTCACTGAGTTGGGTCTCTCTTCACTTGTCCTGCGGCACCCTCCAGCTCTCCTCAGGCTTGTCTAGAAAAGCTGTCCTGCTGGTAAGCCAATTAGCAAGCCCCTAGTCCCTGCCAAACCTCTGGTCCTGTCTCCACTCCTCCTCCAAAAAAGTCTCTGTGTTGCCTCCCAGCTCTAGCACTGGCCTGCATCCTTGGCTGGCAGTGCCTTGTTGTGCACCTGTGTGTACTGCTTGCCTGCCTGGGGTTCCTACCAAGTCTGCATTTTTGCCACAGCTTTCCTCTATGGGCCCCTCTCCATGCCTCAGTTCTGCTTTTTTATTTGGGGGAGCCATGATATAGGCACCTGGGGTGCAGGGTTGCCAGCCCAGGGAGTCTCCACCTAGACTCAGTTGACACAGTTTCTCACAGTCCAGGCTGTTCACTGTCTTCCCACACCTCTGGCTCTTTCATCAAAATTTTCTTGCTGACTCTCTCTGGGACCTTGCTGGTCCGAGAGCCTATGTTCCTAAGTAGATCCTGGCTAATGAGCCATTCTGCAAACTGACCCTTTCAGGTGTGGTGTGGTAGAGGTGCCTGGCTGGGTGGCCCAGCGACTCCATTTGGAGAGCGTGAGCCAAGCTTTCTGCCCTATTTCATGCGACTCCCACACTCCTTTCCCTGTTTGTGCTATCTGAAATCCACACTCACCCACTCCTCTCTGTGTTTGTACTCCATGTTCTTCTGCAATGGGAGCAAGCAGATAACACTGCTACCTACACCACTGCTATCTTCTGAGAGCCTCTATTTCTATACAGATATATTTATTATTAAAATAGATGTTCTAGAGATTATATAAAAATCTCAAAGAGTCTACAAGCTTCTCCAGTTTTTAAATACCAAGACACATCATAATTAAAATGCCAAAGGTTAAAGATAAAAGCAGCAAGAGAAAATAAGTTAGTTACCTACTGGGGAGTTCCCATAAGACTCAGAGAGAAACATCGATCACTTGCCTCCCACAGGCACCCCTACCTGGGATTGAACCTGCAACCTATGTATGTGCCCTGACTGGGAAAGAAACCCACAACCTTTTGGTGTAGAGGACAATGGGTCAATCAGTTGAGCCACCCAGCCAGCGTCAATTTGTACTTCTTTTTTTTTTTATTTGTTTTTATTTTTGATTTTTCAATTACAGTTGTCCCCTTTTCTCCCAATTTCTCTCCCCCACCCAACCCACCCCCTCTCCCGCAATCATATCCCTCCCCATTGTCCATGTCCATGAGTCAATTTGTACTTCTTAACCCACCCACAATTTTGTTCATTTTTATGGCCATTTATTATTCATATTTTTGATCATTGTAGAAAATTCTGCTTAAAGAAAATCCTTTAACATTTCTTGTAATACTGGTTCAGTGGTGATGAACTCCACTAACTTTTTCTTGTCTGGGAAGCTCTTTATCTGCCCTTCTATTCTAAATGATAGCTTTGCTAGATAGAGTAATCTTTGTTGTAGGTCCTTGCTTTTAATCACTTGGAATATTTTTTAATATGTTTTATTGATTATGCTGTTACAGTTGTTTCAATTTCTTTTCCCCCTGCTCCCCTCCACCCAGTGACCCTCCCTTCCTCCTACTGTCCCCCCCTTAGTCCATGTCCATTGGTTGTGCATATAGTTCTTCTCAAATCTTCCTGTCTACTCCACTCCCTCCTACTATGCTTCTTAATTCCTGCATCATCTCCCTCCCTTTTCCCACTTCCTCTTCTCCGCTGACCTCCCCCCAATATGTTCCCCATACCTATAATTCTTTTTCCACTCTCATTGCCTACTTAGTTTGCCTTTGTTTCAATTCCCTAGCTTCTGTTGTTGGTTGTTGTGATACAGTTTTCATTTTAATGTTCATAGTTTTGATCCTCCTTCTTCTAAACCAGTCCCTTTAACATCTCATATAACAGTGGTTTGGGTCTAATGAAATCCTTTAGTTTTACTTTGTCCTGGAAGCACTTTCTCTGCCCTTTTATTCTGAATGACAGTTTCGCTGGATAGAATATTCATGGCTGTAGGTTTTTGCTTTTCATTACTTTGAATATTTCTTGCCAGTCCCTTCTTGCCTGCAGGGTCTCCTTTGAGAAATCAGCTGATAGTCTAATTGGGACCCCTTTGTACATAATTCTTTTCTTCTCTCTTGCTGCTTTTAAGATTCTCTCTTTATCATTAATTTTTGACAATTTGACTATAATGTGTCTTGGAGTGGTTCTCCCTGGGTCCAGTTTTTCTGGAACTCTCTGTGCTTCTTGGATCTGTAAGTCTATTTCATTCCCGAGTTAGGGAAGTTCTGGTCATTATTTTTTCACTTAATTTTTCAATTTCTAGTTCTTCTTCTTCACCTTCTGGCAATCCTATAATTCAAATGTTCGTTCACTTATAGCTGTCCCAGAGGTTTCTGAGCCTCTCTTCATATTCTTTACTTCTCGTTTCCTCTTTCTGCACTAGTTGACTTTTTGTTCCTTCCCTGTGTTTCGATTTGTTTATTTGATCTCTGGTTTACGTTTCCTCACCACTTGTCTTGTATGTGTTTTCATTCATTTCACAGTGCTAGCCTTCATTCCTTCCCTGTCTTGTTCAATATCTTTTGTTAATTCTGTAAGCTGCCTTATGACTATAGCTCTGAACTGAGCCTCAGAAAGTGTTTCTAAATGTTCATTGGTTAATTCCTTTATCTGCTTTTTTGTTAGCTTCATGACTGGTATTTCAATCATTATTCCTACCATTCTGACTCTTTTCGTTTATCTTTCCTTCTTGGGCAGGGCTGTCACACCTCCTATGCTATTGGGTGCAGCGCCCTGAGCACTCGACACAACCCAGTGACCTTTTTCAACACACTGTGATGCTGTGTGTAGGGGTGGGGGTCCAAGATGGATTCCTATCGTTAGTCTCTGCTGGGAGACCATGAGCCTTTTCCTCCATCCCCATGCCCTCTGGGCATCACAGTCTGAGGCAACGGGGGAGGGGGGGGTGTCTGCCTTCCCCAGCGTTAGAATCGTGAGCTGATGGGTTTCAACTGCTGTGGGGACTGCTCCCCTGGCGTTTCTCACAGTCCCACCACTATCCCCGCTGCTTCTGAGGCTAGCACAGCCCGACCTTTCCATCTTTCCATTCCAGTTTCACCCCTCCTACCCATCCAGATGAGCACCACTGGTTTATAACTTCATATGTTGGACTTCCATGTAGTTTTATTTTCTGGAATTTCTGGTTATTTTTGGTTTTGAGGTAGTTGTATTCCTTCTTAGTTGTGGAGGGAGACAGAGAGTGTCAGTCTAAGCCTCCATCTTGGCCGGAAATCCACTTGGAATATTTTTGTGCCAGTTCCTCCTGGTCTGCAAAGTTTCTGTTGAGTAATCAGCTGACAGTCTTATGGGAACTCCCTTGTTGGTAATTAACTGCTTTTCCCTTACTGTTTTTAAGATTCTCTCTTTGTCTTTAACTATTGGCATTTTAATTATGATTTGTCTTGGTGTGGGTCTCATTTTTTGGATTCTTTTTTCTTTTTTGCTGTCTTTTTACCCTCACTCAAGAGCATGCTTGTTGATTTTTAGGCAGGAGTGTAAGGGAAGGAGAGAAACATTGATGTGAAGGAGAAACAGCAATCAGTTTCCTCTCATATGTGCCCTGACCAGGACCGAACCCACAACCTAGGCATGTGCTCTGACTTGGAATCAAACCCATGGCCTTTTGGTTTACAGGATGATGCTCTAACCAACTGAGCCACACTGCCAAGGGTGTCTTCTTGCTGTTTTGATTTTGTGTATTCTGCTTTCCTATATCCCAAATCACTGATTTGATTCTCTGCTTCATCAACTCCACTGTTGATTCCCTATAATTTTTTCTTCATTTAAGTTAGTGTATTTTTCATTACTGACTGGTTATTTTTTATGATTTCCATGTCTTTTTTCTTGCTGTTGAATTTCTCACCAAATTCATTGAGCATTCTTATAACCATTGTTTTGAGCTCTGTATCTGGTAGTTTGCTTTCCTCCATTTTATTTACTTCTTTTTCTGGATCTTTCTCCTGTTATTTCATTTGAGCCATGTTTCTTTGTCTTTATTTTGGCTGCTTCCCTGTATTTGTTTATGTATTAGGTAGAGCCACTCTGTCCTCTTGTCTTGATAGAGTGGCCTTATATAGTAGGAGTCATATAGGGTCTAGTGGCACACACTCCCCAGTCACCCAAGCTCGGCACTCCAAGTGTGCCCCCTGTGTGAGCTGTGTGCACTGTCCTGTTGTAGTTGAGCCTTGATTACTGTTGACACTTCACTGGGAGAGATTGACTCCCAGGCTGGTCACCTGTGAGGACTGGTTGCAACTACAGCAGAGTAGCTGCTGTGCAGGCCCAACCCATAGAAGTGAGTCTGCCCCTTGAGTGTGTCACTCATGGAGGTGTGAGGGTTGTAATCCAATGTGGTCTGAAACTGTCCACTGGTTGTGTTGGCCCTGGGGCCTCCCTGGACATCAGCCATCACTGGTGCCCTGCCTGGGGCTACCTGGCACGAGCTATAGAGCGATCTGCAAATGTTGCCAATTGTGCTGGGATTGAAAATGCCCAGGAGAGGCCAAGCTGAGAACCAAGGCCAGCTGTTGCTAGTGCTGGGCCTGAGGCAACTTAGTAATCAGTACGTGGCACACACAGGTTAGATGCTGCTTGTTGGAGAGATTTTAGGGAAGTCTGAAGCATGAGGCAAGAGAGGCCATTTGTATGGAAAAGCCACTGGAACTGGCTCAGGTAGGCCCACAAGTTGCATGGGGCAGGATCTCAAGGAATCATCAAGATGGAGTTAGCAGTGTTAGCCAGCCAGGTTGATGGAGACTCAGATATGGCAATTGCCACACATGGGTGTGAGACTAGCCCATTCCATGTTTCCACCCCTCCTACAGATCTCAGTGTCACTTCTGTATATCTTTAGTTGTAGGAGTTTTGTTTACTAGTAGGACTTTTGTTTAGTAGATTTCATGTGGTTATGAATGATGCTTGTTATGTAACTTAGTTGTAATTCTGATGTGTTTGTGGGAGGTCCAAGTACCACAATCACTTATGCTGCGATCTCAAATGGAACCTCACATTAATTGAGTTTGCAATGTTGAACTCACCTTGCATTCCTGGGATAAACCACACTTAGTCATGACGTTATTTATTTGATATATTGATGGATTCAATTTCCTAATATTTTATTGTAGATTTTAATTTCTGTTGTAAATTATTGTGTCCATGTTCTTAGAGAATGATGGTCTGTAGTAGTTTTATTTTCCTATAATATTTTTCTCTGTTTTTGTTATCAGGGCAAGCTGAGCTTTTAAAATGAGTTGGACAGTGTTCCTTCTCTTCTGTTTTCCAGAAGGGTTTGTGTAGAATTGCTTGTATTTCTTCCTTCAATTTTGGTAGAATCCACCAATGAACCCATTTGTGCCCTGAGTTTTCTTTGCTGGTATATACTTTAGTAAGCAGAATTATTTAGGGTATTAACTTCTTGAATGTACTTTTTTTTTTTTTTTTTTTGGAGATTTTATTTTTATTTTTTTTTAATTTTGGTTTTTCAATTACAGTTGTCCCCTTTTCCCCTAATTTCTCTCCCCCACCCAACCCACCCCCTCTCCTGCAATCATATCCCTCCCCGTTGTCCATGTCCATGAGTCTTTTATACAGGCTCTTTAATTAAACCCTTCCCTTACTTATCCCCCTTCTCTCCCTCTCCCCTCCCCCCTATTGACTGCTATTCTGCTCTTTGTTCTATTTAGTTCCTTTGTTTGTGTTGTTCTTCAGTTTCCTGTATTAGGTGATATCATATGGTATTTTTCTTTCTTTGCCTGGCTTATTTCACTAAGCATAATTCTCTCTAGTTCCATCCATGTTGTTGCAAATGGCAGGAGTTCCTTCTTTCTTTCTGCTACATAGTATTCCATTGTGTAAATGTACCACAGTTTTTTGATCCACTCATCTACAGATGGGCACTTAGGTTGTTTCCAGCACTTAGCTATTGTAAACAGTGCTGCAATGAACATAGGAGTGCATAAGTTCTTTTGAATTGGTGTTTCAAGATTCTTCGGGTATAATCCTAGTAGTGGAGTCACTGGTTCAAAAGGCAGTTCCATTTTTAATCTTTTGAGGTAATTCCATACTGTTCTCCATAGTGGCTGCACCAGTCTGCATTCCCACCAACAGTGCAGTAGGGTTCCGTTTCTCCACATCCTCGCCAGCACTTGTTGCTTGTTGATTTGTTGATGATGGCCATTCTGAATGGTGTAAAATGGTATCTCATTGTGGTTTTTATTTGCATCTCCCTGATGGCTAATGATGTTGAGCATTTTTTCATGTGTCTATGGACCTTCTGTATGTCCTCTTCGGAGAAGTGTTTGTTCAGGTCCTTTGCCCATTTTTTAATTGGGTTGTTTGTTTTCTTGATGTTGAGTCATATCAGCTCTTTATATATTTTGGAAATCAGTCCCCTGTCTGTGATGTCATTGGCAAATATGTTTTCCCATATGGTTGGTTTCCTTTTCATCTTGCTGATGTTTTCTTTTGCTGAGCAGAAACTCTTCAGTTTGATGTAATCCCATTTATTTACTTTTTCCTTTATTTCTCTTGCTTTAGGAGATGTATCCGTGAAGAGATTGTTACATGAGATATCTGATATTTTCTTGCCTATGTTTTCCTCTAGGACTTTTATGGTGTCACGGCTTACATTTAAGTCTTTGATCCATCTTGAGTTTATTCTCGTGTGTGGTGTAAGTTGGTGGTCTAGTTTCATTTTTTTGCAGGTCCCTATCCAGTTCTCCCAGCACCATTTGTTAAAGAGCCTCTTCTCACTCCATTTTATGTTCCTTCCTCCTTTATCAAAGATTAGTTGACCATAGAGGCCTGGGTTTATTTCTGGACTCTCTATTCTGTTCCACTGATCTATATGTCTGTTCTTATGCCAGTACCATACTGTTTTCATTACAGTGGCTTTGTAGTATTGTTTGATATCTGGTGTTGTGATTCCTCCTGCTGTGTTCTTCTGTCCCAGGATTGCTTTTGCTATTCAGGGTCTTTTTTGGTTCCATATGAATTTATGGAGTATTTGTTCTAGGTCTGTGAAATATGTCATTGGTATTTTAATAGGGATTGCATTGAATCTGTAAATTGCTTTGGGTAGTATGGCCATTTTGATGATGTTGATTCTTCCCATCCAAGAACATGGTATTTGCTTCCATTTATTTGTTTCTTCCTTAATTTCTTTCTTCAATGTTATGTAATTTTCAGAGTACAGGTCTTTTATCTCTTTGGTTAAGTTTACTCCTAGGTACTTTATTTTTCTTGTTGCTATAGTAAATGGTATTTTCTTTTTTATCTCTGTCTCTGCTATTTTATTGTTGGTGTACAGAAATGCCTTAGCCCTGGCTGGTTTGGCTCAGTGGATTGAGCGTCGGCCTGCGAGCTAAGTGTCGCTGGTTCGATCTTCCAGTCAGGGCACATCAGAGAAGGAAAACTCTGACTCCAAAAAACCTCCGCTGCCTTGCGGCATACTTCTTCAGGGGAAAGGCTAAGGGAGTAAACCCCGACAGAAAATCCGGAGCCAGAGTCCCTAAGGCAGTTTGACGTTGTAGTCAACACCGGCAACTCCTGCGGCGCACCTGAAACCAAGCTGTATTGACTCCGTCTTTCCCTTGGACCCTTCAGCTGCGAAGAGAGGGGGGGTCTGCTGCATGGGCAACAGCAGACCCTCCATATCACCCTGCCCAGGCTCTGTAGCTTCAGCTTCACTGGAGAGGACACTCCAGCGTCATCGCAAGATGTTGATTCAACACGGGAGGAGACAGATACCGTGTCACTCCCAAGTCGGACTGCACAGCCATTCTTGGCGGTGCAGATAGACTCTTAAGAAGCTACACCATCGTCTCTTGAGACGGACGGCTGCCGACGACGACGACGACGATGACGACGACAGAAATGCCTTAGATTTCTGTATATTTATTTTGTACCCTGCGATTTTGCCAAATTCACTTATTATATCGAGTAGTCTTTTAGTGGAGTTTATAGGATTTTCTAGGTATACTATCATGTCATCTGCATATAATGAAAGTTTTACTTCCTCTTTCCCAATTTGGATGCCTTTTATTTCTTTTTCTTGTCTGATTGCTGTGGCTAGGACTTCCGACACTATGTTGAAAAGGAGTGGAGAGAGTGGACAACCTTGTCTAGTTCCTGAGTTCAGGGGGAATGCTTTCAGTTTTTGTCCATTGAGTATGATGTTGGCCTCAGGCTTCTCATATATAGCCTTAATTATGTTAAGATATGCTCCCTTTATTCCCATTTTGTTGAGTGTTTTCATCATAAATGGGTGTTGTACTTTATCAAATGCTTTTTCTGCATCTATTGATATGATCATGTGATTTTTGTCTTTCATTCTGTTTAGGTGATGTATTATATTTATTGATTTGCGAATATTAAACCATCCTTGCATCCCTGGAATGAAGCCCACTTGATCATGATGTATGATCTTTTTTATATATTGCTGGATCCTGTTTGCCCATATTTTATTGAGGATTTTAGCATCGATGTTCATCAGTGATATTGGCCTGTAGTTTTCTTTCTTTGTTGTGTCTTGACCTGGTTTGGGGATTAGGATAATACTGGCTTCATAGAAAGAGTTTGGGATTTTCCCCTCTTCTTGGATTTTTTGGAACAGTTTGAGGAGAATAGGAGTTAGTTCTTCCCTGAATGTTTTGTAGAATTCGCCTGTGAAGCCATCCGGTCCAGGGCTTTTGTGTGCCGGGAGATTTTGGATTACTGTTTCAATTTCCTTTTTTGTTATTGGTTTGTTGAGACTTTCCACTTCTTCTTGATTCAGTTTTGGAAGGTTGTATGTTTCTAGAAATTTGTCCATTTCTTCTAGATTGTCAAATTTCTTGTCATACAGTTGTCTGAAGTAATTTCTAACTATCATTTGTATTTCTGAGGTATCAGTCGTGATTTCTCCTTTCATTTCTGATTTTGTTTATTTGTGTCTTCTCTCTTTTTTTCTTGATTAGACTGGCTAGAGGCTTGTCGATTTTGTTGATTTTTTCGAAGAACCAGCTCCTAGTTTTGTTGATCTTTTGGATTGTTTGTTTAGTCTCTATGTCATTTAGTTCTGCTCTGATCTTGATGATTTAATTCCTTCTTCTTGCCCTAGGCTTTGTTTGTTGTTGTTGTTCTAGTTCTTGTAGCATTATGGTTAGGTTTTTTATTTGAGATTCTTCTAGCCTTTTCAGATATGCTTGTATTGCTATAAACTTCCCTCTCAGGACTGCTTTTGCTGTGTCCCACAGGTTTTGGGTTGTTGTGTGTTCATTGTCATTAGTTTCTAGAAATTTCTTGATTTCTTCTTTGATGTCATTGTTAACCCATTCATTATTTAATAGCATGTTATTCAATCTCCATGAGTTTGGGTGTCTTTGATTTTTTTCTCTGAGGTTGATTTCCAGTTTCAAGGCATTGTGATCTGAAAAGATGCTTGATATGATTTCAATTTTCTTGAATTTGTTGAGGCTTGTTTTGTGACCTATCATGTGGTCTATCTTTGAAAATGTCCCATGTGCACTTGAAAAGAATGTATATTTTGCTTCTTTGGGGTGAAAAGTTCTATATATATCAGTTAGATCCATGTGGTTTAGTGTGTAGTTCAATGCCTGTATATCCTTGGTGTTTCTTTGCTTTGATGATCTGTCTGTTGTTGATAATGGAGTGTTGAAGTCCCCTACTATGAGTGTGTTGTTGTTGATATCCTTTTTGTGGTCTTCTAGTATTTGCTTTATGTATTTGGGTGCTCCTATGTTGGGTGCATATATGTTTATCAAAGTCATATCTTCTTGATGGATTGTTCCTTTAAGTATTATGAAATGTCCTTCTTTGTCTCTTTTTATTGTCCTTGCTTTGAAATCCGTTTTGTCTGATATGAGAACTGCTACCCCGGCTTTTTTTTCCGGTCCGTTTGCTTGGAATATTTTTTTATATCCGTTTACTTTCAGTCTGTGTAAATCTTTTGTTTTGAGGTGTGTTTCTTGTAGACAGCAAATATGTGGGTCCTGTTTTCTTATCCATTCCGTTACCCTATGTCTTTTAATTGGAGCATTTAATCCATTTACATTTAAGGTTATTATTGACGTGTATTTATTCATTTCCCTTTGTACCTCTGTTCCTCTCCTCTTTTGTTTTTTTCTTCTTTTTTCTTAGAACACTCCCTTTAGCATCTCTTGCAATGCTGGTTTGGTGGAGATGTATTCTTTTAGTCTTCCTTTGTCTGAGAAACTCCTTATTTCACCTTCTATTTTGAATGAGAGCCTTGCTGGGTAGAGTATTCTTGGTTGTAGGCCTTTGTTTTTCATTGCTTGAAATATTTTTGACCATTCCCTTCTGGCTTGTAATGTTTCTGTTGAGAAATCAGTTGATAGCCTTATCGGAGCTCCCTGGTATGTTATTTGCTGCTTTTCTCTTGCTGCTTTTAGGATTCTCTCTTTGTCTTGGAATGTTGCCATTTTAACTATGATGTGCCTTGGAGTGGGTTTTTGGGGGTTCCTCTTGATTGGAACTCTCAGTGCTTCTTGGACTTGCATAGCTTTTTCTCTCATCAGGTTCAGAAAATTTTCTGTCACTATTTCTCCTATCAGATTTTCAATTCCATGTTCCTTTTCTTCTCCCTCTCGTATTCCAATGATCCTTAAATTATTTTTTCTAATGCTATCCTGTAATTCCCTTACATCTTGTTCATATTTTTTCAATCGTTTTTTCATTTTGCTGTATTGTCTGGGAGTTTTTCTCTACATTATCTTCTAACTCACTAATCCAATCCTCTGCTTCGTTTAGTCTGCTTTTGACTGATTCTACTGTGTTTTTCAGTTCAGAGATTGTATTCTTAAGTTCTTCCTGGTTCTTGTTAACAGTTTCTATGTCTTTTTTTATGCTGGTGTAGTTCTCTGCAAGTTCCCTGTAATTTTCTTGGAGCTGCTGGTAACTTCCTTGAAGGTTGTCATAGTTGATTTTAAGGATGTCGAGTATATTGAGCTTCTTTACCACCATTGTTTTGAATTCCATGTCTGACATTTGGGCTATGTCTATTTCATCTATCTCTCTTTCTGAGGATTCCTCTTTTCTTTTCATTGAGGGGTTATTTTTGCGTCTTACCATGTTGGATTCTTTTTGTTTGTTTTTATTTATTTATTTATTTGGTTTTTTTGGGGGGGGTAGTCTGCTTTGAATTCCCTCCTTTGTGGTGTAATATTCTTTATCAAAGGTCTGGGAGTTTCAGTGGTGCAGTCTCTTTGATATCCTGAGCCTGATGTTCTTTTTTTTTTTTTTTTTTTTTTTTTTTCCAGATTTAATGTGTTTTATTGATTAAAATATTACATTTGTGCCACTTTCCCTTCCCTCTGCTCCCCTCCACCCGGTGGCCCCCTCCCTCCAGTTGTCCCCCCCTTTTAGATTATGTCCATTAGTTGTGCTTACAGTTCCTCCCAACCTCTCTCCGTCTATTCCATTCCCTCCTACCATGATCCCCAATTCCTATATCATCTCCCTCCCTCTCCCCACTCCCCCTCCCTGTTGGCCTCCCCCCACTATGTTTCCCTTACCCACAGTTCCTTTTCCACTCTCGTTGCCTGTTTCGTTTGCCTTTGTTTCATCTCCCTAGCTTCTGTTTTTTAAACCAGTCCCTTTAACTTCTCATATAACAGTGGTTTGGATCTAATGAACTCTTTCAGTTTTATTTTGTCCTGGAAACACTTTCTCTGTCCTTCTATTCTGAATGACAATTTCGCTGGATAGAGTATTCGTGGTTGTAGGTTTTGGATTTTCATTACTTTGAATATTTCTTGCCAGTCCCTTCTTGTCTGTAGGGTTTCCCTTGAGAAGTCAGCTGATAGTCTAATTGGGACCCCTTTGTACATAATTCTTTTCTTCTCTCTTGCTGCTTTTAAGATTCTCTCTTTATCTTTAATTTTTGACATTTTGATTATAATGTGTCTTGGAGTGGTTCTCCCTGGGTCCAGTCTCTTGGGAACTCTCCTTGCTTCCTGGACCTGCAAGTCTATTCCCTTCCCCAAGTCTGGGAAGTTCTCCTTTATTATATTTTCACTCAATTTTTCAAGTTCTAGTTCATCTTCCTCATTCTCTGGCAAACCAATGATTCTTATGTTGGGCCTTTTATAGCTGTCCCAGAGGTTTCTGATCCTCTCATTGTTGCTTGCCATTTCCTCTCGCTGCATTGGTTGACTGCTTGTTCCTTCTCCATATTCCAGTTTGTTGAAATGGACTCTGGATTCCTCACCATCTGTCTCGTATGTGGTTTTGTTCCTTTCGTTATGAAAGTTTTTCGCTTCTTTCATATCTTTTTCCTGCTCTTTTGTGAATTCTGTAAGCCACCTGATAACAATGGCCCAGAACTGAGCCTCTGACAGGTTTCTTATCTGTTCATCTGTCAGGTTCTCTATCTGCTGTCTGGTGAGTTGTGTCACCGGGATCTCTATATTTGTCTGCCACATTTTGACAGATGCGTTTTGTTTTCCTGGGCCGGCTGTCGGGGGCAGGGGGCAGTGCCTGCGTACGCGTCACAAATCAGCGACCGCCGGCGCCTGCCTGTCCGCGACCTATTTCGCAGCCCTGTGGTGCTTTCTGTGGGGGCGGGGGTCCAAGATGGATTCACACAGTTATTCAGCTAGGAGACCGGGATCCGTCCTCCCGCCCCCCTGGGCCTCACTGTTCAAGGCGATGCTGCGGCTGCTCCCCAGCGCCGGAGTCGGGCATGCCAGGGGCTTGATTGGAGTCGCGCACGCCAGGGGCTTGATTGCCTCCAGGATTTTTCGCCGCCCTGCCCCGCCGCTCCGCAAACAGCTTTGCCTTCTTTAACTCTTACCTGCCCAAATGGCACCGCTGGTTTATAACTTCATATGTTGGGCTTCCGTGTAGCTTTATTTTCTGGAATTTCTAGTTATCCTTTGTTTTGAAGTAGTTGTATTCCACTATAGTTGTAGAGGGAGACCTAGCGTGTCCGTCTAAGCCTCCATCTTGGCCGGAAGTCGAGCCTGATGTTCTTGAGTTACCCTTTATGTTGTTTGTTTATGCTGTTCGGTTATATTTCAGATGTTCTTTGATAGGATCTTCCTTCTGGCTAGTTGGTTGAGAGTCACTCTATCTGCTTTGTCTTGAGTTCTTTTGTGGATATGCTGTTAAAGACATAAACACACAGCCCAGGCAGGAGACCCACACCCTCAAAAAGTATCCCCCACTCTATCCTGCTATCGTTAGCCTACTAGCCCGTATTAATATAAATGTAAAGAGGTTAGAGCTTTTATACTATAAGAAGAATAGATAAGAGTTGTTTTGGGGGAGGAAAAATATAATTTTTGATAGAGGGGGTGATAGATTAATAATAGTTGAGACTGTGCAAGTCAGTAACTAATATTTACATTGTATGTTAATAAAAATAGAAGAAAAGGATAGAAAAATACATAATATAGTAAGAAAGTGGGATTGTATTGTATTTGGGTTTATATAGTAATTATATTATATTATTTAGAGTGATAGGGGGGCTAAGCTAGACACACAAATGAATAAACAACGATTAAAGAGAAAGGATGAGAAGGAGAGGTTATATGCAACACGTTAGAGATAAAGTTTGTTATTATTGGAAGAGGAGAAGGAAAAACACCCCCCAAAAAAATCCCCAAGAAAATAGAAGAAAGAAAAGAAAGAGAGAAAGAGAAGAAAATAAAAAATTTACCACAAAAAAACCCTTAAAAAAACCCCAAAGGGGAAGAAAGAAAGGAACAAAGAAAGATAGAAAAGAAAGAAGAAAGAAAGAAAAAAGAGAGAAAAAAAATAAAATAAAAATATATACCCCCCCAAAAACCCCCCAAAAAAACCCCAGGAAAAGAATAAAGAAAAAAGGAAAGAAAAGAAATAATTAAGAAGAAAGAAAGAACAAGGGAGAAAAAAATTGGAAAAAAAATTGAAAAAAAAGAAAAAAAAAGCAATGTTTTTACTCCGTTTTAGCCTTGGTGTGTTGCCTTCTTTTTCTGCATCCGCAGCTGGTCTAGTGTGGCAAGTCAGAGGTTCTTGTTTTTTGCAGGACTGGTGTGCGCCCCCGGTTGCCGCTGTGGTGCGCGCCCGCGCCGCGGTTGCCAGCACGGTGTGCTCCCTTGCTGCCCCCTGGAGCCAGTTGAGGTGCCCTTGCGCGAGCCCCTGCGCGCTCGGGCGGCCCGAGAGTTTGCCCCGCGGTTGGAGCCTATTGTTGCCGGGCTGCGGTGGTTCTGCGTTCGAGCTGAGGTGTCCCTGCACGCGTCCCTGCACTCGTGGGCGGCCCAAGAGCTTTCCCCGGGATTGGCGCCTATTGTCCCCGGGCTGAGGTGTTTTCCCGCTCGCGTGCCCTTAGTCCCGCTGAGCTGAGCTCCGGGAGTTTGTCTCTCGCCTCTTAGGGCAGGGCCGGGGACACTTGTGCTCAGTGGAAGTGAGCGTCCGTGAGTCACTGCCTCCCGCTGTTCCCGTGCCGCAACCGCCCGCCTTCCCTCACCCATCTGGGTGGGCACAAACAGAGCCTGCGCTAGTGGTCTGCTTTCCGGCCTGGGGCCCTGCGGCCACGGGAGCTGTCTAGGGGTGTCTGTGCATGGTTCTCTGCCTGTTCAGTGGGCCCTCCCTGTGCCCGTAGGGGCACTGATCTTATGTCCATTGGGGAGTGTCCGAGGGACGCCTGGACTCACGGCCTTGCGCACCTGGGCCAGTGAGTGAGAGCACTTCCCTATGTGCGCCCCCGCGACCCAAGGGTAGGGTTGGGGAGTGGATGAGCGCGCCTCTGCCCCTGGGCTCCTCCAGAACGGCCTACCACCCCCAAACTTTCCTCCCCTCTCCACCGTCCACTAGAGAAAAATATAAAGGAGAATTATGTTCTCACTTGCCCGGCAGCACGCTGTCTCCTGTCCTTCAGCGCCAATGCCACTTGGTCGAGTCCCGTCTCTGCCAGCGGGCAGAGATCCGCTCTCCGCCTGACTCCTCTCCCTGACTCCTCTCCGGAGCAGCCTGTGGTCGCCAAAAATCCTTTGTGTGCTTCCCGCCGCAGGTCGGGCAGCCGCCCCAGTCAGGAATCCCGTTTTGTCCCCTTTTTCTCCGCTATCCTCACTAAACAGGTTGTTCCCAGATGGATTTTCTCTAATCTAGCAGTGCCTTGGCTCAACTCCCGCCAATGTCCAGCTGCTCACTGAGATGTTCTGTCTGCAATTAGCCCAAACTGCAGACGGGTCTCCGGAGCCTAAAACCACAACCTCTCCTCACTCCTCCGCCATCTTACCTCCTCTATACCAAATGTACTTTTGATAATTGGTGTCTTTCAAGGAATTTTTCCTTTTTTTTTTTTTCAAGTTGAATTTATTAATTTTAGAGTGGTCTGCAGTGATAGCCCTTCTTTCATCCTTGATATAGGTAATTATTGTCTAACTATAAATTGTGTTTTATTAATCTTTTCTAATAATTAACTTTTGCTTTTATGGGTTTTCTGTATTGTTTCTCTGTGTCCAGTTTCACTGATTTCTGCCCATACCAAAAAATATCCTTCTGCTTGTTTTGCATTTAGTTTGGTATTCTTTTTCTATATTCTTAGGATGGAAGGTTAGTTTATTAACTGGACACTTTTCTTCTATTCTAATATAAGCATTTAATGATACACATTTCCTTGCTAGTCTGCTTTGGCTGTGTCGTGCAAAAATTTTAAGAAGACTTTTTATATTGGTATAATTTTAGATTTCTGTAACAGTTGCAAAGATAATACAGAGAGTTTCCACATATATATCTCACACACCTTCTGCTAATGGTAACAACTTATGCAACCGTTCTATATTTTTTAAAACTAAGAAATTAACATTGATATATTATTACCTTAAGACCCAGACTTT
This sequence comes from Furipterus horrens, assembly GCF_987537825.1. Classification (NCBI taxonomy): domain Eukaryota; kingdom Metazoa; phylum Chordata; class Mammalia; order Chiroptera; family Furipteridae; genus Furipterus; species Furipterus horrens. The sequence continues at coordinate 66,434,676 of NW_028327180.1, read as the reverse complement.
ATTCAAATTTCAGCAACTTTTCTACTAATGTCCTTTTTCTGTTCCAGGATACACAGTGCATTTAGTCATCATGTCTTTTTCATTTATTCTTTTCTGCTTTCAGTGATGTTAACAATTTTAAAGAGTACTGGTCATATATTTTATGTAAGGGTCACCAAGTTAGGTTTGTCTAAAGTTTTCCTATGATGAAACTAAAGATAGTGGTTTTAGAAAAGGAATGTTCACTTCTTGTTGCATAATTTTAAAGGCACATGACATCAACATGACTTGTTACTGGTGATATAAACCTTCATGAATTGGTCAAGGTCATCATAACTTTGGATATGTTATGTCTTCATGTAAATTAAATTCAAAATATTTTCTTATTTCCTTTATGACTTCTACATTGACGCATGAGTTATTTAGGAGCATGTTGCTTAATTACCAAATGTTTGGGGGGGTTTCCAGATATTTTTTTGTGGTTTTTTTTTTTTTTTTTTTTTACTTCTAAGTTTATTCTGTGTGATCAGAGAACATAGTTCTTATTATCTTAGTTTTAAATTTGCTTGATGATTGCTTTATGGCACTATAAATGTCAACAGGTCAATTGTTTAGGTTTTCTATATCCTTATTTTCTATTTGGTCTATCAATTATTGAGGAATGTTGAAGTCTAACTATAATTGTGGATCTTTCTGTTTCTACTTGGTTGTGTCAATTTTGCTTGCTGTGTTTCAAAATATTTGTTAGATGCATCCACAATTAGGATGTTATATATTCTTGGTTAATTTGCCCCTTTATTATCATGTAATGTCCCTCTTGTACCTGGTAATGTTTACTGTTATGAATTCTATTTTGTCTGATTTTAATATAGCCACTCCAGCTTTCATTTGATTTATGTTTTAATGGTATATCATTTTTCATTAGTTTACTTTTTAAAAATTAACATAATTTTTTAAAAGGAAGTTTTAGATTTACAGAAAATCTGAGCAGGAAGTAAAGTGTTTTACCATATGCCCCCTGCCCCCAAACACACAGTTTCTGCCATTAACATCTTGTATTAATGTGATACTTTTGTTGCAGTTTATGAACTAATATTGATATATATATATATATTATTTTTTTACTAAGTACATTATGTCCTTTCAACAGGCATACTAAAAGGAAAAAACAATTTGAAAAGACACAGTGGGCATCAGAACTAGACACTAGATATGGCAAGAATGTTGGAATTATCAGCACATAAATATAAAACAACTATGATCAATATGCTAAAGGGCCCTAATGGAAAAAATGGACAGCATGCAAAAATAAGTGGGTAATGGAAGGATCCAGTCAAGATGGCAGCATAGGCAGATGTGGCTCACATCTTTGCACAACGACATCAAAATTACATCTAAAATACAGAACAACCATCAGCCAGAATGGTCAGAAACTGAATTGAATGGAAGTCTGACAATTATGTAATTAAAGAAACCACATCCATCAAGATGGAGCTAGCAAGCTGGTGCCATATCTGAGACTCCATCAACCTGGCCAACACTGTTTGACCCATCTTGGAGATCCTCAAAGGCTGTGCCCCAGCCAATTTATGGGCCCACCCAAGCTGCTTTTCCATATGAATGGCTGGCCTTGGCTCATGCTTCACAACTTCCTAAATCCTCTCAAAGAAACAACAGGTGACCTCAGTGAGGTCCAGACCTGGCAATAGCAGCAGCCAGCTTAGATTCACAGCTTGGTTTCATCTGGGAATCTCCAAACCCAGCACAAGTAGCAGCCATCTCAGACTCCTTCATAGCTCAGGCAGGGTGCCCCAGCAAAACACAGGTAGGGGCTGACCTTGGTCTGCACGACCCGGGAAACCCCAGGACCAGCACACCCAGTGGACAGCTATGGACCACGTCAGAGCACCACCACCCTGCGCCTGTACAACTGATCCTCCACAGAGGGTGAAGGTTGGTGGTCAGTCATTACAGCCAGTCCTTGCAGTTGACTAGCCTGGTAATTCCTTCCCATTTATCTGCCAACAGCAACCAAAGCTCAACTACAAGAGGAGGGTGTACTCAGCCCACATGGAGGATTCACCTCGAGTACCAGGTTGGGTGAGAGGGGAGACAGTGCCTCTGGACCCTACAGGACACCTACTACATTAGGCCACACTACCAAGACATGGAGTCAAAGCATCTCCACCCAATACATAGCAACAAACACAGGGAGGCGGCCAAATTGAGGAGGCAAAGAAATATGGCCCGAATGAAAGACAAAACAAAACCCCAGAAAATGAATTAAATGAAATGGAGGTATCCAACCTATCAGATGAAGAGTTCAAACCACCGATGATCAGGATACTCAGAGAACTCATAGAGTACAGCAAAAAAATAAAGAAATGAAGATTGTACAAAATGAAATGAAGAAAAATATACAGGACATATACAGGGAACCAAGAGTGATGGGAAGGAAGCCAGGATTCAAATCAACAATTTGGAACAAAAGAAAGAAATAAACACCAACCAGAACAGAAAGAAGAAACAAGAATTGAAAAAAACGAGGAGAGGATTAGGAATCTCTGGGACAACTTTAAACATACCAACATCCAAATCATAGGGGTGCCTGAGAAGAGGAAGGGCAAGTCATTAAAAACTTACTTGGAAAAATAATGAAAGAAAACTTCCATAATTTGGCGAAGGAAATAGACATACAAGTCCAGGAAGCAAAGAAAGTCCCAAACAAGTTGGACATAAAGAGGACCACACCAAGACACATCATAATTAAAATGTCAAACGTTACAGATAAAGAGAGAATCTTAAAGGCAGCAAGAGAAAAGCAGAGAATTACCTACAAAGGAGTTCCCATAAGACTATCAGCTGATTTCTCAAAAGAAACTTTGCAGACAAGAAGGGACTGGCAAAGAGTATTAAAGTGATGAAAAGCAAGGACCTACAACCAAAATTACTCTATCCAGCAAAGCTATCACTTAGAATGGAAGGGGAGATAAAGTGCTTCCAGACAAGATAAAGCTAAAGGAGTTCATCATCTCCAAGCCCTCATTATACAAAATGTTAAAAGGATTTATCTAAGAAAAACAAGAAGATCAAAACTATGAACATTAAATTGACAACAAACTCAACAATCAACAACTGAATTTAAAAAACAAAAACAAACTAAGCAAACAATCAGAAATGGAACAGAATCATAGGTACGGGGCTCATTAGGAGGCTTATCAGCTGGATGAGGGAAGCGGGAGAGAAGGGAAAATTATGTAGTGGTCAAGAAGCATAATTTGGGACTTCTGGCCAAGATGGAGGCATAGACAGACATGCTGTATGTCCCTCCACAGCTAAAAAGGAATACAACTACCTCAAAACTAGAGACAAACAGAAAATCAAGCTGCATGGAAATCCAACAATCAAAGATATAAAGAAGAAATACTCATCCAGAAAGGTAGGAGGGGCAGAGCTAGGGTGGAGAGGATGAGGTGTGGTGGCGGCAGCAGATACGGCAGCAGCAGCAACGGCAGTACCAGGCCAGCGGAAAACACAGTTACACATTTTAAAAAGTCAGGAGGGACACCTGGGGAGCATTCCCAGCTCCTCACCAGACCACGCAGCTCATGGTTCCAGCACTGGAAAAAATCAAGCCTCATTGCTTCTGACTGTGCAAACCAGTGGGGGTTGGGGTGGAGGCAGAAACTGCTGGTCTTTCAGCAGAGTCTGCTTATTTAAAGGACCCCCATGGTCCTAGAACATCCGCAGACCCATCCACTCTGGGAACGACAGTCAGGGCAACAGCTAGAGAGGCACCAGTCCCATACGGAAGTGGGAGAAGTGCCTGGAAAAGGGGCGAGTGCTGAGCAAGCTGCATTGTTCCCTCTCTGATCTCTCCCCTACATACAGTGCCACAACGTGGTGAAACAGGTCACCCTGTACTGACGAATCCCTAAGGCTCCGCTCCTTACAACATAATAGGAGTGACAGCTTTACCTAAGACACAGAGGCAAACAAATGCAAGAGCCTGTCAAGATGAGGAGACGGAGAAGTATGGACCAAAAGAGGGAACGGATCAAGGTTCCAGTGGGAGAACAAAGTGACGAGGAGATAGCCAACCTAACAAATCTGGAGATAGCCAGCCTAACAGACACAGAATTCCAAACACTGATAAAGATGCTCACAAGTTTGACAGATATGCTTGAGTACGGCAAAAGCATAAGAGAAGTGAAGGCTATTCTAAATGAAACAAAGGAAAATCCACACAAAACCAGTGGTGAAGGAAAGAAAACCGGAGTTCAAATCAATGATTTGGAACATAAGAAAGAAAAAACAATCAACCAGTACACAATGAGGAAAAAAGAATTGAAAAAAATGAGGAGAGGCTTGGGAACCTCTGGGAAAACTTTAAACGTGACAAGGTCCGAATCATAGGGGTGCCATAGGAGGAAGAGCAAGAAATGGAAAACTTATGTGAAACTTATGTGAAAAAATAATGAAAAATTTCCCAAATTTGGTGAAGGAAATAAACATACAAGTCCAGGAAGCACGGAGAGTCCCGGGTAAGCTGGACCCAGAGGGGACCACACCAAGATACACCATGATTAAAATGCCAAAGATGAAAGTTAAAGAGAGAATCCTAAAAGCAGCAAGAGAGAAGCAGAGAGTTGCCTTCAAAGGGGTGCTTGTAAGACTATCAGCTGATTTCTCAAAAGAAACTTTGCAGGCAAGAGGGACTGGCAAGAAGTATTTAAAGTGATGAAAAGCAAGGACCTACAACCAAGATTACTCTATCCAGCAAAGCTCTCATTTAGAATGGAAAGGCAGATAAAGTGCTTCCCAGACAAGGTAAAGATAAAAGAGTTCACCATCACCAAGCCATTATTATGTGAAATGTCAAAGTGACTTACTTAAGAAAAAGAAGATCAAAACTATGAACACTAAAATGACAATAAACTCACAACTATCAACAACTGAATCTAAAAAATAAAAACAAAATCCAAATAAGCAAGCCAGAGTAGGAACAGAATCATATGTATGGGAATCATTTGGAGGGTTATCAGCTGGGAGGGGGCAGGGGGAGAAATGGGGAAATGATGCAGGAATTAAGAAGCATAATTGGTTGGTACAAAATAGACAGGGGGAGGTTAAGAATAATATAGGAAAGGTTGAAGCCAAAGAACTTATATGCTCAACCCATGAACATGAACTAAGGAGGGTGGGATTGCTGGAGTGAAGGGGGATACTGGCAGAGGGGAGCAAAGGGAAAAGAAATTGGGACTACTGTAACAACATAATCAATAAAATATACTTAAAAAAAAGAAACATAATTGGTAGGAACAAAATAGAGAAGGGTAAGCTAAGAGTAGCACAGAAAAAAGGGTGAAGCCAAAGAACTTACATGCACAACCCATGGACAGGAACTAAGAGGGGGAGATTGCTGGAGAGATGCAGGGGTACTGAATGGAGGGTGGCAAAGGGAAAATAATTGGTACAACTGCAATAGCATAATCTTTAAAATATCCCTTAAAAAAGGATAAGCAGGTAATGTATGCAGAGAGATAGAAACTCCAAGAATCAAAAGAAAAAGCTGGAAATTAAAAATGTAACACAATGGAATACCTTTGATAGGCTTATAAGAATACTGGACACAGATTAGGAAAGACGCAGAGAGGTTGAAAATATTTCAATAGAAACTAACCAAAATGAAAAACAAAGAGAAAAAAAAAACCTTAAAATAAATCCCAAAATATCCAAGAATTATGGGAGAACTACAAAAGGTATAAAATACGTAAAATCAAAATTTCAGGATAAGTAGGAGAGAAAGGAGCAGAAGACACATATTAAGCATAGATGACTGAGAGTTTCCTCAAATTAATGTCAAACACCAAACCACTGATCCAGAAAGCTCAGAGAATGACAAATAGGATAAATACCAAAAACTACAACTAGTCATATCATACTTAAGCTGCAGCAAATCAAAGATAAAGAAAAAAAACTTGAAAGAAGCCAGAGAGGAAAAAGTACCTTACTGTGACGTGGCATGGTGTTATTTGAAAGTGGACTTGATTAGTTGTGAACATATTCTGCAAATTCTAGAGAAACCACTAAAATTTTTTTTAGAAAGGTAGTATATCAATCATAACTCAGTACAGCTGTAAGCAAAAGTATAATTAGTATGCTAGCTAAGGAAAGAAAATGTAATTATATGAAATTCTTAAAATCACAAAGGCAGCAAAAGAGTAGAAGACAGAAATAGGAACAAAAGACACAAGCAAAAATTGGTAAATAGTAACAAATATAGTAGATATTAAACAACTATATCAATAATGACTTTACAGCCACCTTGGAAGATAGTTCAGCAATTTCTTATAAATCTAAATAAACATAGTCTTACTGTATTATTCCAGAATCACACTCTTTGGTATTTTCCCGAATTAGTTGAAACAAATCCACATAAAAAACTGCACACAAATGTTTATAGCAACTTCAATCATAATTGCTGAAACTTGAAAACAATCGAGATACCCTTCAGTATGTAAATCAGATAAACTGTGGTACATTCAGACAATGGACTATATAATTCAGCACTAAAAAAGAAAGAAAGAACTATCAGCCATGAAAAGACATGGAGACTTCCAGCCCAGATGGAGGTGTGGGTAGACACACTGTGTCTCCCTCCACAACTAAGAAGGAATACAAATACCTCAGAACAAGAGGCAACCAGAAGTTTCAGAAAATCTAGCTGCATGGAGTCCAACAAACAAAAATATAAAGAAGAAATACTCATCCAGAAAAATACAAGGGGCGGAGTCAGGGTGGAGAGGAAGTGATGTGATGTCAGCGGTGGCAGAGGCAGCAGCAGTGGCAGGCCAGTGGAAAATGCAATAATACATTAAAATAAGGAGGGAGGGACACTTGGGGAGTGCTCCCAGCACCAGACCACACCACACAGCTCACGGTACCAGCACTGGAGAAAATAAAGACACATTGCTTCTGAGTGTGAAAACGGTGAAGGTTGGGGCGGAGGAAGAAACTACCAGTCTCTCAGCAGAGTCCATATGTTCAAGGGCCCCATCGTTCTAAAACATCTGCAGATCCACCCACTCTGGGAACAATGGCTAGGGCAACAGCTAGAGAAGCACCAGTCCCATATGGAAGTGGGAGAAGTGCCTGGAAAAGGGGCAAGTGCTGAGCAAGCAGCATTGTTCCCTCTCAGACCCCACCCCCACATAGAGCACCACAATGTGGTGAAACGGGTCACCTGTACTGACAAATACCTAAGGCTCTGCCCTTTACAACGTAACAGGTGCAACAGCTGTACCTAAGACAGAGAGGCAAACACAGGAACCTGTCAAGTGGAAGAGACAGAGAATTATGGCCCAAAAGAGAGAACAGATCAAGGTTCCAGTGGGAGAATAAAGTGACGAGGAGATAGCCAACCTAACAGATGTAGTTCAAAACACTGGTGCTAAAGATGCTCACAGACATGACAGATATGCTTGAATATCATAAACACAGAAGGGAAAAAGTAAAGGCTAAGCTAAGTGAAACAAAGGAAGATCCACACAAAACCAGTGGTGAAGGCAAGGAAACGGGTTCAAATAAATGATTTGGAATATAATGTAGAAATAAAGAGTCAACCAGTACAGAATGAGGTAATTTTTTTTTTTAAAGAGGGGAGACTTAGGAACCTCTGGGACAACTTTAAATATACCAGCATCCGAATCATAGCGGTGCCAGAAGAAGAAGAGAAAGAGCAGGGAATTGAAAACTTATGTGGAAAAATAATGAAAGAAAATTCCCCACATTTGGTGAAGGAAATAGACATACAAGTCCAGGAAGCACAGAGGGCCCAAACAAGCTAGACCCAAAGAGGACCACACCAAGATATATCATAATTAAAATCCCAGAAGTTACAGATAAAGAATCTTAAAAGCAGCAAGAGAAAAGCAGAGCATTGCCTACAAAGGGGTGCCTATAAGACTATCAGTTGATTTCTCAAAAGAAACTTTGCAGGCAAGAAGGGACTGGCAAGAAGTATTTAAAGTGATGAAAGGCAAGGACCTACAACCAAGATTACTCTATCCAGCAAAGCTCTCATTTAGAATGGAAGGGCAGATAAAGTGCTTTCCAGACAAGGTAATGCTAAAGGAGTTCATCATCATCAAGCCATTATTATATGAAATGTTAAATGGACTAATTTAAGAAAAAGAAGACCAAAGCTATGAACATTAAAATGACAACAAACTCAACTATCAACAACAGAACCTAAAAAATGAAAACAAAACAAACTAAACAAACAATCACAGTAGGAACAGAATCATAAGTATGGGGACCATTTGGAGGGCTATTAGCTGGGAGGGAGAGGGGGAGAAAAGGTACAGGAATTAAAAAGTATAATTGGTAGATACAAAATAGACAGGAGGAAGTTAAGAATAATATAGCAAAGTGTGAAGCCAAAGAACTTATATTCATTACCTATGGTCATGAACTAAGGGGGGTGGGATTGCTGGAGGAAAGAGAGGTACTGGGCAGAAGGGAGCAAAGGAAAAAAAATTTGGAGAACTGTAACAGTAAAATCAATAAAATACACTTTTTAAAAAATACATGAAGGAATGAGATTTAAATGCATATTTGTAAGTGAAATAAGTCGATCTTAAAAGGCTACATAATGTGTGGCTCCAACCACAAGATATTTTGGAAATGTCAAAACTATGGAGACAGTTAAAAAGATAAGGAATTGGGGGCAGGAAACATCAATAGGCAGAGCACAAGTTTTAGGGCTGTGAAACTAGTCAGTATGATACTATAATGGTGGATGTCATTATATATTTGTCCAAACACATAAAATGCACACACAACACCAAGGGTGAACCCTAATGGAAACTAGACTTTGGATGATTATGATGTATCAATTTAGATGCAATTGTAGCACAACACCACTGTCGTGCACGACGTCATTAGTGGCAGAGGTTGTGAATGTGTCAAGGCAGAGGCTACCTGGGAATTCTCTGGACTTTTCTGTTCAGTTTTCCTGTGAATCTGAAACTGTTCTAAAAATATAAATTTTTTTTTTGAAAAATGCCTATTTTTCCTTGTTTTAAAAGATTGTTTCACTGAGTCTTCAATTTTTGTTGGCAGCTCTTTTCTTTTAAATTTTTAAATATCTCACTCCATTGTCTTCCGGGTTACATAGCTTCTGAATTTTCCATATTTCTTATCTTAGCTTCTTTGTGTGTAATATGTTTCTTTGTTCGCCTTCAAGATTTTGTTTTTGGTTTTCAGCAATATGAATATGATACATATAAACATGATTAGGTGGGGGGAGGTAGTTGCCCTGTTTGTGATTTATGAGCATTTTGTACCTCTAATTTATGTGTTTCATTATTTTCTTAAAATTCTTGGCTAACCTATCTTTACTTTTTTTTAACCTATCTTAACATGTTCCTTCTTCTGGGAATATTAATTATGACACATATGTTTGACCATTTGATATTGTCTCATGTCTCCTGTACACCCAGTTCTGGGTTGTTATACACACTTTTTCTCTATGTGTTTTACTTTGAGTACTCAATTTTAAAGTACATTTTATTGATTATGTTGTTGCTGTAGTCCCACATTTTTTCCCCTTTTCCCCCTTCCGCCAGTATCCCCGTTCCCTCCAGCAATCCCACCCCCCCCTTGGTTTATGTCCATGGGTCATGCATATACGTTCTTTGGCTTCACCCTTTCCTATATTATTCTTAATTTCTCCCTGTCTATTTTGTACCAACCAATTATACTTCTTAATCTCTGTACCATTTACCCATTTCTCCCCCCGCCCCCTCCCAGCTGATAACCCCCCCATATGGTCCCAATACCTATGATTCTGTTTCTATTCTGGTTTCCTTAGTTGGATTTTGTGTTTATTTCTTAGATTCAGTTGTTGATAGTTGTGAGTTTGTTGTCATTTTAATGTTCATAATTTTGATCTTCTTTTTAAGTAAGTCACTTTAACATTTCATATAATAATGGCTTGGTGATGATAAACTCCTTTAGCTTCACCTTGTCTGGGAAGCACTTCATCTGCCCTTCCATTCTAAATGAGAGCTTTGCTGGATAGAGTAATCTTGGTTGTAGGTCCTTGCTCTTCATCACTTTAAATACTTCTTGCCAGTCCCTTCTTGCCTGCAAAGTTTCTTTTGAGAAATCAACTGATTGTCTTATAGGCACCCTTTTGTAGGCAACTCTCTGCTTTTCTCTTGCTGTTTTTAAGATTCTCTCTTTATCTTTCACCTTTGGCATTTTAATTATGATGTGTCTTGGTGTGGTCCTCCTTGGGTCTAGCTTGTTTGGGACTCTGTGCTTCCTAGACTTGTATGTCATTTCCTTTGCCAAATTTGGGGAATTTTTCTTCATTATTTTCTCACTTTAGCTTTCAATTTCTTGCTCTTCCTCTTCTTCGTCTGGCACCTTTATTGTTCAGATGTTGGCACATTTAAAGTTGTCCCAGAGGTTCCTAAGCCTCACCTCATTATTTTTCAGTTCTTGTTTCCTCATTCTGCACTGGTTGACTGTTTATTTATACCTTATGTTCCAAATCACTGATTTGAACCCCAGTTCCCTTTCTGTCACCATCGGTTTTGTGTGGATTTTCCTTTGTTTCATTTAGCATAGCCTTCACTTCTTCCCTTATGTGTCTGCCATACTTAAGCATATCTGTCATGCCTGTGAGCATCTTTATCAACAGAGTTTTGAACTCTACATCTGTTAGGTTGGCTATCTCCTTGTTGCTTGGTTCTCGCCACTGGAATCTTGATCTGTTCCCTCTTTTGGGCCATACTTCTCTATCTCCTCATCTTGACAGGCTCTTGCATTTGTTTGCCTCTGTGTCTTAGGTAGAGCTGTCACACCTGTGACGTTGTAAGGAGCGGAGCCTTAGGTATTCGTCAGTACAGGGCAACCGGTTTCAGCATGTTGTGGCGCTGTATGTATGGGAGGGGTCTGAGAGGGAACAATGCCACTTGCTCAGCACTCACCCCTTTTCCAGGCACTTCTCTCACTTCCAGCCCTGGCTGGTTTAGCTCAGTGGATTGAGCGTCGGCCTGCGAGCTAAGTGTCGCTGGTTCGATCTTCCAGTCAGGGTACATCAGAGAAGGAAAACTCTGACTCCAAAAAACCTCCGCTGCCTTGCGGCATACCTCTTCAGGGGAAAGGCTAAGGGAGTAAACCCCGACAGAAAATCCAGAGCCGGAGTCCCTAAGGCGGTTTGACGTTGTAGTCAACACCGGCAACTCCTGCGGCGCACCTGAAGCCAAGCTGTATCGACTCCGTCTTTCCCTTGGACCCTTCAGCTGCGAAGAGAGGGGGGGTCTGCTGCATGGGCAACAGCAGACCCTCCATATAACCCTGCCCAGGCTCTGTAGCTTCAGCGTCATCACAAGATGTCGATTCAACATGGGAGGAGACAGATACCATGTCACTCCCGAGTCGGACTGCACAGCCATTCTCGGCGGTGCAGATAGACTCTTAAGAAGCTACACCATCGTCTCTCGAGATGGACGGCTGCCGACTCGACTCTCACTTCCGTATGGGACTGGTACCTCTCTAGCTGTTGCCCTGGCCATTTCTCCCAGAGTGGGTGGGTCTGTGGATGTTCTATGACCATGGGGGCCCTTTAAACAAGTGGATTCTACTGAGTTTCTTCCTCCACCTCAGCCCCCACTGGTTTGCAGAATCAGAAGCCATGAGGATTTATTTTCCCAGTGCTGGGACCATGAGCTGTGTGGTTTGGTCTGGTGCTGCAAGCACTCCCCAGGTGTCCCTAACTACTTTTTAAAACATACGACTGCACTTTTTGCTGCCCTGCTGCTGCTGCTGCTGCCACCACCATCACACCACGTACCATCACACCACGTCTTCTCTGCCCTGGCTCCACCCCTCTTCCCTTTCTGGATGAGTATTTCTTCTTTATATCTTTGTTTGTTGGACTTCCATGCAGCTCAGTTTCCTGGAACTTCTGGTTTTCTCTAGTTTTGTGGTAGTTTTATTACTTATTAAGTATGGGGGGAGATGCAGCATGTCTCTCTAGGCTTCCATCTTGGCTGGAAGTCTTGAGTCCTCAATTTACTCTAACTTCAAGTTTCTGATTATTTTCTTGGCTGTGTTAAATCTACAATGATGCTATCAAAAGCACTCTTCAGCTCTCTTACTGTACTTTTTATTTCTAGAATTTCTGTTTGGTTCTTTCTTATGTTTCCATATTTCTGCTGAAGTTTCCCATCTCTCCATACATGTCATTTATTTTTTCACTGAAGTTTTTAACTTATTTATCATAAATATATTAAGTTTCCTGTTAGATCATTTCAATATCTGGGTTTTCCCTGATTTTGTTTCTGATCATTGTTTTGTCTCTTAACAGTGCTTTATTTTCCTGCCATTTTTGATGTGTTTTGTAGTTTTCATTGAATACCTTGTGTGTAATATAGTATGTTAGATCATGATACAAATAGGATTTTTTTTCTGAAAGTGTGCACAGTTATTCTCCTAAGCCATTAGTGTAGAGAATTGAGTCAATTCATTTAGTATGTAGGTTTGAGGGTTTTTTTCAATTGTTGTTTTTTTGTGGGGTAACTCAGGACATTCCCCTCCACAGCCTCAGAGAACAGATGGCTGCCTGGCCAGCAGCCATAAGGAATGAGGAAAATAGTCTGTATTTGGATGTCAGCCCTCTCAAGGCCCTTGTGTTTCACAAAAGCTCCCATGTTTATAACAAAAGTGTAGAATTTTCACATGCAGCTACTGTTTCCTTCACTGCTGCTACGTCCTCCCTAACCCTACAAGTAGCATCAAGGCCAGAGGTGGGGTGCGGTCTCTCTTGCCAGACCTGCTATCATCAGGCACTCTCTTGTAACATGAACAATAAATGGCATGTCCACATCTGCTGGTCCTACAGGAGGGTTTTTTTTGTTGTTGTTTTATTTTTGTTTTTTGTAGTATCACAAATGCAGGTGCAGCTCCCTGGCTTGGGGCTCCTGCGTTATATTTTGTTTTTATGTTTGCCTTTAGTGTACCTCCAGATTCAAAACATTTTGCTTAGGGTAGAGGCTGAGTTTCCAGAAGTTTTTTAAAAGTAATATTCCTGCTTCGTCTTCATCTTTGAGACTTCCCAGAGCACTTGCACCACAGAGTGATTTTCTCAATTCCCTCTTGCCCTGCTGAAGCAGTGATCTGTTGCCTGATACTCATGCTTGCTAACCTTGTGGTGGATACCAGTGAGGATCCTGTGTTGTCCTGGTATAGCCTCAGTCTTGGACAAGCTGAAAACTCTGTTGCCCTGTGAGAGAGTCAGGAAATAATCTGGCCTCAGATCTTTAAAAGTATTCTACCACTGTGAGAGAGGCATAATACTCTCTTCTGCCAAGACCCACCAAAGATATAAGGAAGAGTGTGACTTTCTGGATAGGAGGAGGGTCAGGATCACTGAGAAAGCTCCCAGGTTAGAGGGCCATCTTTCTTGTGAGAACTCAGTGAAGTTCTGTGGAGAAAAGCATGTGAATTTCCCTTGTGTCTGTGACTCCCAGAGTTCCATACTCTGACATAGCCCATACTTCACCTTTAGCAATTTGTTTAAATTTTTTACGTGCATTTTTCTTACTCACTTCTGTGGTGCCCAAGGTTTCTTTCTTTTGTGCTCTGCCACAGGTAAATCTGTGCTTATGTTCCATCTCTCATTGGTGGCACCTCTCTTTCCTTAGATTTTATGCTTTTTGATTGCCCTCAGATCTCTGATGGGTATAGAAAAAGATACAATTTTGTAGTTTATCTGGCTGCTGCTGTTGTTGTTACTAGATGTGAGTAATATCTTCCCAGTTTTCTACATTCTGGAATTAATTCTTGTGTTTTAAGGATGTTTTCCATAATTTATCCCATATGTGTTTAATCAATGTTTCTTTTTGTTTATTTGCAGTTTTGATTTCCCCTTTGACCCACAATTATTTAGATAATGACTTTTTTAAAAATTTCAGAGTGATTGAAATTTTTATTTAATCTTTCGATCTTTATTTTTATTCTTACAACAGTATGATCAAAGAAAATGGACAATTAAATTTCCCCTCAATTTTGTTGAGATTGTTTTAATGACTTTTTGACCAGAATATATTTGTGGGATATAGTGTTTAGTATATCTGTTAAACCAGGTTTATTAATTATCAATAGTAGTCAAGTTCTCTATATCCTTATTTGTCTGCTTGATCTGTTAAAGATTGAAAAGAGTGTGTTAAATATATCCATTATTATAACAGTTTTGACATTTTTTTCTTTAATTACCTTTCTTCCTGGTTTTAGTTATTCTGTAAGCTATTATTCAGTGCAGAAATATTTATGAATGTCTTCATTTTGGAATATCATTTAAAAATCCCTTCATTTCACTTAGTTATTTTTTCTATTGCTACTTCTTTAAAAATAATATTTTATTGTTTATGCTATTACAGTTGTCCCAATTATTTCCCTTCATCCCCCTCCACCCAGACCCCTACTCCCTCAGGCAACTCCCATGTCTATTGCTACTTTTGGTTTCTTCTTGCTTATTATATTTTTTCCAATCTCTTTATTTTTATTCCATGTGCTTGTATTTATATCCACTGCAAAACTTCAAGTCCAAGTTTATTGTGGTCCCTTTTTAGACTAATGAAATAGGTTACTAACTGGTCTTCTTGTTTCTATTTTTACCTTACTACAATCCATTCTCTACTCAGCAGCTGAGGTGACCATTTTCCACTTGAAAGCTCTCACATGACATCTCTCACACTTATACTTCTTACCATAGCTCATATAATCTACCCCAAACTACATCTTCAACCTCATCTCATACCACTCTGCCCTTTGCTCACTTATTTCTTTTCCTTAACTATGCTGTACTTTGACCCAAGGGCCTTTGGAATACCTAGTCTCTCTGCCTAGAAGGCTTCTCATGATTAATACAGTCTTTTCATTCAGGACTAAGTGCATTTGTCACCTCAGAAGAATTCTTTCCTGACTACCTAATCTAATGTAGCTGTTCTGTCACCAAGTCATTCTCTTGTTATTCTATATTTTCTTTAAAACATTTACTGATATCTGAAATATTCTTAAGTGTGTGTGTGGGTGAGTGTACTAGTGTACTCAGAGCGAGTACCTTGCATGAGTTAAGTGCTGTATCCTTGGCATCTGTAACCCTGCACATCTTGGGGAAATTTTCTTCAGCTGTTTCTTTGATCATTAGATCTTCATCCAATCAGTTATCTCCTAAAATTTGTCTTACACTCACTCATTTTCTCCCAGATCTCATAGTTTTCTTCTTTTTATGTTTTTCCTTCAGTTTCTTTCTAGTCTGTTTGCTAATTCACTGATTCTGTCTTTTGTAGAATATAGTCTTCTGTTCTCTGCTTCCACTAGGATTTTAAGTCTGTAATTCTGCAATTATGTTTTTTTTCTCTTCACACTTTTTTCCTCCTGATTATATAGGTCCTCTTGACACAATTTTTCTTTGGAATTGTGTTAGAAAAACTGTTTCTCAGGTTGGGTCACTTCTTTTGAACTGCTAAATGTTTTTGTTTGTCTCACATTTTGATTTATTTGTCTGCTTATTACAGAGAGGCTTGAGTTTGCCCACTAGTAGGAGTTGAGGTATATTTTGCCATAGATTATATATATCCTCTTTGAATGCTTTCAGACTGCTGAGATATGCAAGAGCATAATGGAGAGTGACATCATGATAAAGAAGACTCAGGTCTGATATAGGGGATAGTCTCATTCATCAAAGGGAGAGTCTCCAGCTTGAACAGTCAGAGAAATTGGGGGCTGGTTCAACTGTGTCTGAAGATGGGATATATGTACTAGTAAACTAGAGGCACCTCTCAGTTATCTCTATCAGCATTGGCAGGAACACTCTGAATTGGTTAGCTGGAGAAGTCTTCCAGAAGGGGACAATATCAGCTGGGCATTAAAGAAGTGTTTGGAAAAAGGAAGAATGTGGTTAGGGTGAAGTAGGTGGTAGGAGCAGCTAATATAAAGATTGTATAGAGGCCCTAATCAGCATGATGTGTGTGGGAGAAGTAAAAGGATAAGTTTGTGTGGGGCAGACAAGGCATGTGTGGTATAAAGTAGGTATAGGTATAAAGTGACCCAGTGAGCCTGGGCCTTGATTGCTAACCACAGAATTTTAGCTTTTACCTTGTGGCTGCAGGTAGGTGTTAGAGTCCTTTGGACCTGCTAGAAACAATTGTGGTTAGAAACACTTCAGGAGGATCCATTGGTACATTTCCATTGGTATAAAATGGATATGTGCAAGATGTCTCCTCTTGTGTTTTTCCCCCTTCACTCAACTCTCTTCTCTGTTTCTTCCTTTCACAAGCCTGAATCAGTCTCCTGAGATATTATTCCCTGGAGTGGCTTCTGATTCCTACTATTCCCAAAGCAGTAACGAGGTAAATACTATACAGTTTACTTTCTAGTAGCTACTGCAATCTGGGCCCTGGCTAGTATGCCAGATATGGCAGAGGCATTAGTTTTCCCAAAGGGGGGTTCTGCATCTTGAACTCTGACCTGAGAGTATACAAGATGGTTCTAATATTCTTGTCATATGGCTTGTGAAAATTGGCCTTAAGAAATAACAAGTGGAAGGAAGATTATATTATCACTCCATGCTTTGGGGAGGGATGGCAAGGAGTGAGTATTGGGTTCACTGATTGTCTAAATTTCTAAGATTTTATTTTTATTTTTGAAATATATATATATATACATATATATATATATGTTTTTGTTTTTAATATGCTTTTTTGATTATGCTATACAGTGGTCCCAATTTCTTTTCCCCCTGCTCTCCTCCACCCAGTAACCCCTCTCCCTCAAGTTGTCCCCCTCCCTTAGTCCATGCCCATTGGTTGTGCATATAGTTCTTCTTAACATCTTCCTGTCTACTCCTCTCCCTCCTACTATGCTTCTTAATTCCTGCATCATCTCCCTCCCTTTCCCCCTTCCCCCTCCCTGCTGACCTCCCCCCATAATGTTCCCCATACCTATAATTCTTTTCCCACTCTCGATGCCTACTTAGTTTGCCTTTGTTTCAATTCCCTAGCTTCTGTTGTTGGTTGTTGTGATACAGTTTTCATTTTAATGTTCATAGTTTCAATCCTCTTTCTCCTAGACAAGTCCCTTTAACATTTTTTATAACAGTGGTTTGGGTCTGATGAACTCCTTCAGTTTTACTTTGTCCTGGAAGCACTTTCTCTGCCCTTCTATTCTGAATGACAGCTTCACTCGATAAAGTAATCGTGGTTGTAGGTTTTTGCTTTTCATTATTTTGAATATTTCTTGCCAGTCCCTTCTTGCCTGCAGAGTTTCCTTTGAGAAATCAGCTGATAGTCTTATAGGCAACCCCTTGTAAGTAACTCTCTTCTTCTTTCTTGCTGCTTTCAAGATTCTCTCTTTATTCTTAATTTTTGGCATTTTGATTATATTGTGTCTTGGTGTGGTTCTCCCTGGGTCCAGTTTATTTGGAACTCTCTGTGCTTCCTGGACCTGTCAGTCTATTTCTTTCCCCAAGTTAGGAAAGTTCTGCTTCATTATTTTTTCACGTAATTTTTCAATTTCTAGTTCTTCACCTTCTGGCAACCATATGATTCAGATGTTGGCCTGCTTATAGCTGTCCCATAGGTTTCTGAGCCTCTCCTCATTTTCTTCACTTTTTGTTTCCTCTTCCTGCACTGGTTGACTGTTTCTTCCTTCCCTACATTCCAATTTGTTGATTTGATCCCTGGTTTTCTTTCCCTCACCACTAGTTTTGTATGTGTTTTTGTTCATTTCCGCAGGACTAGCCTTCATTCCTTCCCCGTCTTGTTTAAGATCTGCTGTTAGGTCTGTAAGCATTAGTATAACCAAAGCTCTGAACTGTGCCTCAGAAAGATTTCCTATCTGCTGCTTTGTTAGACTAGATATTTGCTGTCTGGTCAGCTGTGTCACCGGGATCTCTTTCATGATCTGTGCCATCCAGACAGTTTTGTGTTTACCTTTGCTTCCTGGGTGGAGCTGTCACACCTCCTATGCTATAGGAGGCAGAGCCCCATGTACTCATCACAATTGGGTGACCCTTCTCACCACGCTGTGGTGTTTTCTGCAGGGGTGGGGGTTCAAGATGGATTCCTGCTGTTCACTCCCCACTGAGAGACTGGGAACCTCCTCCTCTTTCCCCACCTGCTCTGGGCCTCACAGTCCAAGGCAATGGGGGTCTGCCTTCCCCAGCGTTGGAATCCCAAACTGATGGGTCTGGTCTGCAGCTGAGGGTGCTCCCCAGGTGCTTCTCGCCTCCCCTTAAATACAGGTGTCTGTGTTTACCGCCATCCTGCTGCTGTTGCCACTGTTGCAACAGCTTGACCTCTCCTCCCCAGCTTTGCTCCTCCTACCCATCCAGACGAGCACCACTTCTTTATAGCTTCATATGTTGGACTTACATTTATTTTCTGGAACTTCTGGTTATTTCTGGTTTTGCAGTAGTTGTATTCGTTCTTAGTTGTGGAGGGAGATGGAGTGTGTCTGTCTAGGCCTCCACCTTGGCCAGAAGTCTCCTGTGTGTCTCTAAGATTTTTTGCACCATCTAAAGAACCACCTTGCCAAAGGGCCCAAGAGATCTTGATATAGTTTAATGGTTAAGAAGTTGAGGACTCCCTCAACCCATCACTCTGCCTTCTTTCCTTGACTATTCCTTTTAAGAGTGTGGTGAAGTGCTCACCTTCTTTTGCCTGTTGAAAACAGGGAAGTCCAGTCTCAACACTGTGTCCAATCTGGTGCTTCTTTTGACACTTGCCAGAGTGGGGCTTCTCAGTAATGAGGATGGAGATGAAAGTTTCACCCAGATATCATCAGAATTGCACTTGAATGTTCTATTATGACTTTCCAATACCCATTCTGCATCACTCCATTTTCACTAATATACCCGTTTCCTTGGACTTTTGAAAACATCACTTGTACAAAGTTTTTGTGTGTGCATCAGATGCTTGAGAAGATTTGAGGTGCTGAAGGTGTTTTGTGCTGCCGTGGTGCTCACTCCTAGCCTGTCATGAGGGCTCTTTCTCATGTGTTTGATAGTGTTGTCTGCTACCAACCTCTCCATTATGCATCTTCTCCTACTCTTTGGCAAGCTCTGATCCAGACAAACAAGACAGATTCAACCTAGAACTAAGCTGTCCAATGCAATAGCCACTGACGATATATGGGTATTTAATTAAATATGACTAATTAAATAAAATTTAATATTTTTAATGGCCTCAGTATTTCAAGTGTTCAATGATAGCCACATGTGGCTAGTGTTTCCTATATTGGGCAGTGTAGATATAGAACATTCTCATCGTCACAGAAAGCTGCATTGGAAATGCTGGTCTAGAGTAATTCCAGCAGGACTGTCCAGGTGTATATATGTAATTACTCCAAGGCAAGTGTAACTTCTTCACTATCACTGTATGAAGCAGATACACCTCTTTATTACTGCAATGTGTCCATCTGGTAATGATTAGTTAGACACACACACAACACATTATTATGCAAAGAAGTCCCCTTCTTTCAAATTGTGCGCCTTTGGGCCTTTCATGGATAAGAATATAAATCCATTTCTGAATGTCTCTCATTTAATGGCAGCTCACTCAGCTCTAAAAGGATACAATAGAAGGTTTTCTTATCTATTCCTTTTAAGAGCTTCATGAAGTGTTCACCTCCCCAGTCTCTGAGGGGGCTCTGGAGGTGGAGGCAGGAAGTCACAGCATTGGGAAGGCCTTCTAAGATGCTGTAGTCTTTGTCATTTCACACCTTAACCTCAAAGGAAGTCCTTCTTTTTCCCTGGATGGAGCACTTTGGTTCCCACAATTCTGAAGTCATTGTAGAGTGGGTGGAGGGAGGTGAGGGTGATACTTTAGTCTGAACTTTTGGGGTAACATTAGGAGTGGATCTATTAAAACCGGAGGGTTTTTTTCTTTACCACACCACCCACAGGATTCCATTTCCTGCAGATGTGGTATCAGCACCTCTAGCCATCTCGGCCTAGGCCTTTGGACCATGCCTTGGGAGGGCCCTGCACTCTGCCTTGAACTCCTTTTGTACTGCTCCAGTGGAAACAGTGACTTTATTTGCCCTGGCCTGGTGGCCAGGCTCTTTCCTCTCTTACTTGGTTAACTGAAACAGGAATTAAGATTATTACCCCTGTGGGTAAAAGACATTTTGCTCTATGGGGCATGGGCTGGGTGGTGGGGGACAAAGTTAGGGAAAATGGGGGACATAGTATAATAGTGTCAGCAATACATACATACATACATCTTGCTCCATGTTGGAGAAAGAGGTAGGTAATGGTTTCATCTGCCTCTGCTACCCACAGATGTGAATAGAACCTCTGCTCCTGATGCGGACCTCTCCCTCTACCCCTGGTCCTTTTCTAGCTCCTATTCTGTTTTGATTTCTACTCACCCCTTTCTATAACCACTGTCCCAAACTCAGGGTTTTCTGAGGGTGTCCGTCTCTCAAAGTCTGGGCACAGAGCCTAGTGGGTAGAGGTACTGCTGAGAGGCAAGGTGAAGATACGGGGAGAAGCACGCATTCTATCTGACTGGACCTTCCATGCATGGGCTCTCCTTCCCCTTCCCCCTCCCTCCCTTCCTCTCACCCTTCTCCTCTCCCTTCCTTCCTTTCTTGCATCCTCCCTCCCTCCCTCCCTGTCTCCCCCCCCCCTTTTTCTTTGTTTCTTTCTTGTTTTTGAAATTCTTTCTTGTTTTCAAATTTCTTTCAACAGAGGAGTCCTCATTACTTGGCTCCCTGGTTATCCAGTACCCTCTGCCTGCCCTCCATCCCCTATTTGTGGGCATTCAGTTGTCCACCCACTATCAAGGGCCAGAGAGGTCCATGAGTATGGCAGCAAGATCTAGGCAGAGACATGGCAAGTGAGCAGAAACATCTGGAGTCAGGTCCCCCTGGTCCACAGGGCCCCTTGCAGAGCAAGCAGGCTCCAAACTCTAGACTTTGCTTAGCCAACACCTAACGACTTTATAAAAATGTGTTTTTTAATTACCCAAATGATACACGAATACATTCTCTTCTTGTAACATCTTATAAGAATATGCTCTTCTTTAGAAAAAAATGTATTTAGTCTTAAGATTGTAAAATCATAAAGCTAAATAAAGTGCCCTTTGACTGCCTCACCTGATCTCAGCAAGCTGTATATTTTCCAGATCTTTTTCTGTACATTTACTTAGTCACCCTGTCTATCTATAGAGAATAGATAGGGTTATTTTGTACTTCTCAGTTTTTCTTTCTTTTTTATAAAGATATTCTAATCACTTTATAGTTATCAACCAATGACATCACTTAGAAAGCGCTCCATATTGGTTCAAAGGGACCATGTGCATTTTGAAATTGCTACACAATATCCTCTAGCATGAATACATGTCAGTTTATTTATTCTTCTCTCTCAGTTGATCAACATTTTATCTCCCAAATTTTATTATTGCAGATAGGCTGTAATGAGTATTCTTGCATTTACTTCATTAAGCACATAAGCAAGGATCTTTCTTGGGTAGATACAACATAAGACATTACCGATTCATAGAGTATATATATTTACATTTGGTAGAATCTGGCAGCTTGATCTGTAGAAGGAAGTTGGACCCACTAACATTATTATACACCCACGAACAGCCTGTTGAAGCCATTGTCTTGATATTATCAAATATTGTGTAAAGAATTTCTGACTGTTGCATTTCTCAAGTTCCTTAGTGATGCTAAACATTTTTTTCACAGTTATTGAGCATTTTTGTTTCCTTCTGTTAATTACCTTTGTATCCTTTTCTTTGAGTTAAGATTTAACCTAACTTTTTGATATTCCTTATACTCTAGATAGTGATTCTTTGTCTATTACAAATGTTTTCTCCCAGTTTCTCACTTGTCTTTTATAGTATCTTTTATTGTACCAAAGTGTTTTATTTTGATGGAATAAAATGATCAATTTTTTAAAATGACTTAATTTTTTAAAACTTATTTATAAAGAATTCCAGTTTCCCCCAAGGTTAGGAACATATTACTTTTTATTTTCTAATATATTCACTCTTTATATCTAGGGTTTTAATTTATATTTTATTTTTTTGAACGGTGTAAGTGAAAACTGTGTGGAAGCTTTGTTGATTATCTCTCCAGTACTTATTTTTTGCTCCTCCCTTGCTGACAGTATTCTGAATTTCCCAGTTTTGTAGTTTGCATGGAATTGTTCTCACTCTCTCCTCTTAAAGTGGATCCTACTTGGCTTAAGACAGTGAATTCATTCCATCTCCTGGCTACAGAACATGAATGGTTCAGATGGGTAAATTACACTTTGGGGCCAATGATGCACAAAGTAATATTTGCTGGGATCTTCTGAGAAAAATGTTTTTGTTTGTTTGTTTGTTTTACTATTGGCTCAGTTGCCACTGACAGTCATCTCACTCTCGCAGGGGATTGTAGTCTTAGGGTTAACTAGTTCAGAGAGAGCAAAAGAAATCAGATTCTTGCTGACATCACTGATCTGGGTATCAATCCTGTTCTGAAATCCAACCTACATTTCTTTTATATTTACTGTATTGTTGAGTTTTATTGTACTTAAAACTAAAAGTGTTTCTAACCAATTTAATAACAATTGTCTCAATACTGTTTATTGAAAGAGTCATCTGCCTGGCTGCTGTGGCTCAGTGGATTGAGCGTTGGCCTGCGAGCCAAATGTCACTGGTTCGATTCCCAGTCAGGGCACATGACTAGGTTGCACGTCAGGTCCCCAGTTGGGGGCGCGAGTGAGAGGCAACCACACAGTGATCTTTCTCTCCCTCTCTTTCTCCTTTTCCCTCTCTCTAAAAATAAATAAACAAATAAACAAACAAATAAATAAATAAATTATTTTTTAAAAAAAGAAAGAGTCATCTGTTTCACACTGATATGAAACATCACTTGTGGTAGGTTCAGGCCTGCTCACTGAAAGACCCAGAGTAAACATGGACAGAAAACTCCGAGACTCTACAGCTCAGTAAGGATAGATTGCTTAGAATACTTGCTACAAGATGTTTCAATGGCTAGCATACACATATTAGGTGTGTGGGATGCAACTTACTGAAGAACAGAATTAGTGTTTTATTTGGTAGTGTAATCTGTTTCTGGTGGTGACATGGGCAGGCTTGTAAAAGGCAGTGAGTGCTTTTCTGGGCTCCTCTGACCTCGTGGGCATCTCATTCTGTGCAGACTGCCAAGGTCATTGAACTTGGGGGATGCCTTTGTGAAAAAGCAAGAAAGGCAATAGAAGCCATAATGTGCATTTTCATCTCATAAATATCCTTTGTATCCTAATTATTAACTACCTCAGGAGTATACCAAAATAAAAGCCACTTTGAAGAGAGTCCAAGTCAGCATTATCACCCATCCCTGAATCCAGACTTCATTTCACTCTGTAATCCATAAAAACATGGGTGTGTCCCTGAGCTCTTTGTCTGGCTTATTAGTTTACTTATTTATGTACTATTACCACACTTGTTTTAATTCCTGTTGCTTTATAACACATTTTGATATCATATAGGGCATATCTTTCACCATAGTTCTTTTTCAAAATATTCTTGAATATTCTTCCATATGAATTTTAGAATCAGTCTCTCAGGATCCATGAGAAGTTCTGTAGGGATTTTGATTTT
Source organism: Furipterus horrens (assembly GCF_987537825.1). Lineage (NCBI taxonomy): Eukaryota > Metazoa > Chordata > Mammalia > Chiroptera > Furipteridae > Furipterus > Furipterus horrens. The sequence continues at coordinate 66,411,016 of NW_028327180.1, read as the reverse complement.
GATGGAATTGGGATAGAATTTATTGACTAACTGGAGAAGAATGACTTTTGTGTATTGTGGAAAGCTGCTGATTTTTTGTTTGTTGATCTCATATCCGGCTATATCATTCATCTTCCGGGTTTTCTGCATAGAGTTTCACATCAAGAGGTAATACAGTGTAGTGACTAAAGCGCAGAGTCTGAAGTCAGACTGCCTGGGTATAAATTCTAGCTTTGCCATTTACTAGTCAAGTACCTTGACATCTCTATTACTTAGTTCCCTCATCTGTAAAAATGAGTTTGATACTAATACTTACCTCATAAAGAAAGCAATAATAATCATTATCATCATTGATTTACAAATTTCAAGTCTGTCTTTTTTTTCAATCCACATAGGTCTTAGGACTTCAATGCAGCATTGAATAGTAGCATGTTTAACAGGTATTGTTGTCTTGTTTCTGACTTTAATTGAGTTTCTTCTAATGTTTCACTATTAAAATATATTTGCTATAGCTTTTTGGCATAATCCTTGATTTTATTAAGGATGCTTCCTGGTAGTTCTAGTATACAAAGAGCTTGCTGAAACACTGAAGGCTGAGCATTAATCACTAGGACTACCTTGCTCACAGTCTATTTTGCATAAAGTAGCAGGGTCACAGAGATGCAGAGACAGGGCTGTAGGACTTCCAGCAGGCCAGACACCGGCCTCCTCTGGTGAGCCCCATGCTTGGAAGGGGCATGCAGAGATGTGCTTGGGCTGTGCATGTGGTAGTCTCTGCAGCAGTGGAGAAGTCTCTGGCTTGCCTGCTTGCACAAGTGCATATGTGGGGGTGTGTACACATGTGTATTGATGGGCATGCATGCTTAGGCTGGTCCTGATCCCTGTAGCAGCAGCCTTATTGGGCCTTGCTTAGCTGTGGTTTCTGCATTTGGCAGAGAAGGGCTCCTGACTGCTCTGCCTTTTGGATTGGCATGCAGCACCCCAACATCACCTGCTCCCACCCTCTAGAGGCACTCTAGGTGATACATCAGACCTGTGGTTTCCTTAACAGGAAGTGATTTAGATGCTGAAAGCTAATTTTAGATTAGTTGATACGGGGTTTTCAAGGACTGTTTCAGGGGTGGTTTCAGGCTCAAGGCTCAACCCCCTGCTCTCACTACAAGAGACTGGCAATTTCCCATTGTCATTGTCACTGTCTACCTGGGTGAGCTCATGCCGAGCCGGGCAGGGTTCTTGGGCTGGTTTTCCCTGGATTCCAGGCTGCCTAAGTCACTTTTTTTGGCCTTGAGTTCCAGGCAGACTCTTATGACTCAGCACAGGATAGCTATAGACCAGGCTGACACAGGGCCTGTTATCCCTGATGAGGACTTCCTAGAGGCTCCAGGGGTCCTCAGGACAAAGCCAGCCATCCAACCATGCTCGGGCTGATGCCTGGGCTAGAGACGAGATGAGACTTCTGCGCCAATAGAAGTGTTATTTATCTTAGATGGCAGGCACTTAGGTGGGTGTCTTCTCCAGGTCAGCCTCTTCCCAAGCCTCTTAGAAGGGAGGGCACTATGAGTGCTAGAGATCTATCTCATCACTGCTTCCGCCCTGGACATTGGGGCTCCCAGTGGTAGCAGCAGACACAAAAGAAGCAGATGAATAAGCACAGAACTTAGAGTCCTGTCCTCCTGAAACTGAAGGTTGGCACCCTCAAAGCTGAATGGTTTCTATTTCTGCCAAGGCCTAAACACAGGAAATAGAAGTCTGGAGCTCCCTGACTACCTCCACAAGGATCTACAAAGCCCATTTTCGTCTGCTGTCCTCTTCTCTAGGGCTTCCATAGCAACCCCTGTAGCTGAGAATGCCACCCCCATTCTCAGAGAAGGTGCCGGGTCTCGCCCCACTAAGAGAGATGGCCCAGGAATGCAGTTAGTACAGGTGACATCAGGGCCTGGCTAGGTGCTGGCCTCTGCAGCATACTACTCATGGATGCCCAACATTCAAGGAAGGAACTCTGTATGTCTGGTCCAGGCAGCAGCCAGCCATGAGCCCCTGCCATAAATTTGGGGCCTCTGGAAAGCTGGGGAAAATATAATTGAGGTCTCTGCGAGTACCTTGTCTACTCTTGCTCTGCTTCAGGTTGAGGTATAGCCTGGGAAATGAGTCCAGGCCTCTGGGTCTTAGCTGGTACTTAAGAGAAGACACTGCCCCAGAGAGGCTGTAGACAGACATTCCTGGGGCAAACAGCAGGCAGTTTTCTCTCTAGCCAATCAGCACCCTGAGGAGGACCAAGCAGGGCAAGAGTAATGGCCAGCCTGGAGCCAAGGCTAGACTCATACCCGGAGAAGAGGAGAGCATTCTCACAAAAGCTCTAGTGTTTGCAGCCTAATGACAGAGTTAGATGGTGTGAGCCAAGTCCTGCTTTGAGAGTTCCATAGAAGGTGTCTTTGACCTATTTTCAAGGGCTGTGGTGGCAGGAGGAATTTTTGGCCACATCATAAAGAGTTTTGTGGCTACCTCTGATAGACCCAGCTCAGGAAGTTGTAATTTTCCACAATTAGGTTATTAGTCACCAAAATGATCCCTGCCCCCAGCTCCTGGCTCCTGTGCTACATGCAGAAATCTGGCAGGTTGGCAGTGCTGCAGCCCAGCCTCCTCAGGTTAGGCCTCAGCGGCAGGACCATGATGCAGAAGCTGGGCCCTCTGTGTACCTGCTGTGTTTGGGGGGCCTCGGAGCCCCACTCCAAGGCTTAGCACTTTGCCCTCCCCAGGGGGTTTAATTTGGGCAAGAAATCTCTGAAGGTTTCAATGAAGGGATGTGGGTAGAGAATAACTCCCAAAAAGTCCACTAAGGTAAGCGCCTGTGCTCTATGGTATCAATAACTCTGAGGGCCCAGTCTGTGGCCTTTCTGGGTCATTTTTATTTTAGGATAGAGAAAGTCTTAAGCCAAAGGGATACATTAATAGAGGTACTTCATAAAGCACTTTCAGGAAGCCATGCAGGGCCCAGAACTCCTCGTTCATTAGAAAGATGGGGCTATGTGGTGTTCACACCTGGAGCCCCACGGTGGCCTTCACTCAGACAGGCAGAATTAGGTGCAGCCCCACTCTCTAGGGATTTTACCTAGTTAGCCCTTCTTCCAAACTCCTGGGTGGTTTCCTTCCAACTCCTGGGCTCAACAGGGTGCCTCTAAGGAACATTCCTGCTCCTGGAGTTGGTGGAGCCTTGCCCCGCCCTGTCCCCAGAGCAATGGGGACAGCCATGCATCTGTCACCAACTGATGGCATTTACTTAAATGGAAAGGGCCAGTGTAGGAGTCCCCTCTGGCCTCTAAGCAGGCCTCTCCTTGCAAGCCTACAGCTGTCTACAACTTGGCCTCTATGATGACCTCTCAGCTGGAGCATGTGTAGGGTGGACAAGAACTCAGGGAAACAGGAGCTACAGACTTTAAGGCAAGCTGGAGGGGATGAGGCTGGAGGAAGTGGACTTTTCCTGGTCTTATTCCCATCAGAATCAGTTGTAATGTAGCCACAGGTGTAGGTGGGGGGGGGGGGGTTGGTTGGTAGTTTGAAAGTAACCCCTCTTTGTCTGAAGTCCTGGACACTGCCTTGATTCTGGAGGGGCCAAGGATTGGTCCAATGGTCCAATGTCCCAGATATTTTGGAGCTTCCAAGGGCCCTTCTCATGCCTGTGAAGTGACAAAACCCACCCACCCACCCTACCCAGGCCCCTGGTGTTTATTGTGGGTCAGAGGAGGGGAAGTGAGAAATGACTTATCCTCCAAGTTTTGGACTGTCTTCTCAGGGTACAGTCTTCTTGGGGTAGAAATCAGGAGTGTGGCTTGCTACATGTAGGGAAGCTGGAGTAGCAAGGGAGCAGGCACTGCACCCAGGGCAGGTTTAGAGGGAGGATTGTCAAGTGGACGATGGTTCACGGTCAAACTACAGAGAAGAAATCGAGGAGACAACTAGGGAGGAATGAGGTGGCCACTCTGCCCTTAGAAAACAGGAGTATGAGTTCACAGGGAAGTGACTCTTAAATAACACAGGTGGGCAAACCCCAGACGTTACTGTAACCTTCTTTCACAGATTCCTTTTCACACTGTTTCTCATACTTACCCCTCCTTAATTAATGGTGCTGACCACAGTCAATGCCTTTTGAGGTGACTCAGGGCTACTGCTCATGTTGGCAATGTGTATTGAATCTAGACAAGGATGCGGGTGCAGCTGGAGGTGGGAGCAGCCTTGAATGGGCACCAGATTGTCATTAGGCAAAAGTCCCACAAATCATTCTGCTTTCAGATCCTTTGCCTCATTCTTTCTGAAAGGCATTTGGTAGAAATAGACTGATCTTTGGAGTCCAAGAAACATGGCTCCGATTCATGACTCTGCCACCTACTAGTTGTAAGACCTTAGACAGTTTCCCAACTCCTCATTTTGCCCATTTATTTGTTCATTAGTTCATTCATCCATTTATTCATTCATTGCACATATATTGCTTTAGCATTTTATATGTAATGGGTACTAGTTTAGGTACTTGGGAGTCATCAGTAGAGGAAACAGAGAAGAATTCCTGTCTTCAGAAATGTGTATCATAGCATGGGAGGCACAAAATAAACAACAAGCCTGGTGATGTGTTAGAGGGTGATCAGTGCTGTAGAAAAAAAATTGAGCAAGATAAGGGGGATTTGGGGTGCTAGGAGTGGTGGTAGAAGGGACTGCAGTCTTAAATAGGGTGGACAGCACAGATCTCTTTGAGAAAATAACATCTGAACAGAGACTTGAAAGTGGTGAAGGAGTTAGGCTGTTCCAGGCAGAGGAAATAGCCAATGCAAAGGCCCTGAGGCTGGTGTGTTCAAGGAAGAGCCAGGGGGTTGGCATCATTGGAGTGGCATGAGTGAGTGGGTAGGGGCACAGGGAAGAAGTCAGAGAGGTGAGGAAAGATGAATGGACAAATGATATTGAGCCTCATAGGCCATCATAGTCCAAAATGCAGATCCACTGGAGAGTTTTGAATAGTCACATGATCTAACCTAGATTGTAACAGGATCACTTTGGCTGCTGAGTTCAGAACAGACCACAGAGCAAGGCACAGGTGAAAACAGGGAAATTAGCTAGATATCCACTGACGTATATTCTAGCCAGAAGATCAGAGCAGCTTGACTCACCGTGAGTTGCAGTGGAGGTGGGAGAAATGTTGGATTCTGGACATATTTTGAAAGGAGGGCCATCAGGATCTGCTGAGGGATTAGATGTGGAGGATGAGGAAGAGAGCGGTGCCAGTTATGACTCCACGGGTTTTGCTCTGGGCTGCTGGAAAGAAGGACTGAACATGACTTGTGATAAGGAGGGTTATGGGTGGGGCAGGTTTAAAGGGGAAGAGCAGGCATTCTCTTTGAACCTATAAAATGAGATAATAATATCCACTTCCCAGGGCTGAACTGAGAATTAAATAAGGTGGCATATGAAAGTGCTTCACTCCAGCACATAGCTAGTGTTCACTGTGTCACCTTCCCTTAGCCAGTTTGACTAATTGCCTTTCTGTAGAAATTCTAAGCCAATCAGATGCCAAAACAGTCTCCTCCCAAAAGGTTTTCTCACCCTTCAGAAAACTTTCACTGTTGCTAAAAGGGTCTTTCGATTTGTCAAAGGTTTCTCCCTATGTTGACACACTAGTGTGCTAGTGAGTTTCTGCATTAGTAGCACCTCAGGGCGCAGGCAGCCTCTTATCTGTGCATCGCCCTTTCATGTAAGTCAGTCTGCAGGTGCCAGAGGAGCAGGAGGCAAGACCTTCTGGTAACAGTGACCAGGGATTTAGGGAAGGAGTTTCTCTTGGAGCTGCAGTGTTTATTACCAGAAGATAGTTAGCTTGTCCCTCAACAATGCACATTTATGGTCACTGTTGGGGTGTCTAATGAACTGGACTAGTCATAAAATTCTAGAGAGCTCTAGCCCTGGCCCTACACTACTTTCTAGCTATGACACATTAGGTTCCCACACTGAATGGAGGTTATAACAGGATGTATATCATAGCATTGCTTGAGGATTAAAAGGAATAACTCATGAGAATCCACATGAGGTCACCTCCACGAGGATATCAGCTCCATGGTGAAGCTGTATATCCGGTGTCTATAGCAGCACCTGGTACACAGGAAGAGCTCAATAAATATTTGATAAAGAATTAAAAATAAAAAAGCTGATATAACAAAGGTCTTAACTTCCTCTTAGCTTCTTGAATCATTTGACCCTAAAAAATTGCTGGCATGTGACACATTACAATTGCTGAATGAACAACACAAAAAAGGCTATAACAGGTGTAGTAAGAAATTTTTTCACCAAGGATATAAATGTATACTTGACTTATGGATGGAGAAAGAGAGGTGCCTGAAGGGTGCCATCTCTCTATATGGGATGCTTTGTACTTTACTTGTTAGGATTTTTTTTTTATCCTGACCTGAGGACATGCTCATTGACTTTAGAGAGAGGGAAAGGGAGGGAGAGAGAGAGGGAGAGAAACATCAATGTGAGAGAGAAACATTGATTGGTTGCCTCTTGTACATGCCCCAACTGGGGACCAAACCCACAACCTAGGCATGTATCCTGACTGGCATCAAAACCACGACCTTGCAGTTTACAGGAGGATGCTCCAACCAATTGTACCACACCAGCGTGGGCTTGTTTGAATTTTTAACAATCAACATCATTCTTAAGACAATAAAGTAATTGTGAAGCAGGCTCTGAAATGTTGAAGTAAGATTTGTGGAGCCCGTGTGATGGGTCGGCTTTCTCGTGAGACTTTCAGTGGTTACATGGCTTCATCTGAGGGACAGCCTGGCCCTGCTGTACCACATGAGACAGGCCAAGGTGAGAGGGCAACAGCTCAGGAGAGTAGGTAACCTTCCTCAGAAGTGCCCAAACTTCCCTCTTCCGTTGAAGCTGCTGACTGCCCTTGCCCAGAGCACTGTTCATTCTCACTCACCTGCTATAAGGGTGCTCACTCTCAGAGAGAACCTTTGGTCCAGGCAGAAATGTAGGAAAAAAATTTTATTGGATATTTTTTATTTTTATTTATTTTTTTATCCTCACCTGAGGACATGCTCCCTGTGTCTCTCCTGTGCTTCACCCTCTGTCCTCTGTTCCCTGTGACCCACTGCCCAGTTCAGGGATTATCCTGGCAGGACTATTGTAACAATTTTCTCACTGATCCCCTACTGATGCTTTCGTCTGGCACAGTAGCCTAAGTGATCCTTTAAAAATGTAAATCCATCTCCTTCTTGTCAGTCAGGTCTCAGCTGAATGTCACCACCTCAGAAAGGCTCCCATTGATCACTCCAAAGCCTCATTGCCATCAGCTGTTTTGTTATCTCCATTGCTCTAACCTCTGACAGTGTCTGGGGAGTCCCTTTGGGCACTGCTTTACTGTCTCCCCGACTAGAGTATAAGCACCAAGTAGGCAGAGAATCTGTCTTGAATCAATCCATTCATCTGTCTGTCCATCCTTCGCAAGAGCTCACTGGGCTGCTTGGCAGGTCTTAGAGCATCTGGGTGCTGATTAGAGGAGAGCCTCATACTGTGACCAGGGAAGACGGGTCAAGGGCCTCTCGGTAGAGTGGCAGCCGGCCAGTAGGCCATGTCTCTTTTAAAAGCATCAGGAAGCCAGGCTCTAAGATAAGCATGATTGCCGGTGTGATAGGGGTAGGGAGAGGACCGGAGGGTGGAAAGGGCCAGAGGGTGGAGAGGACCAGAGGGTAAGGTACTCTATGGGGATGCCCAGGCCTCTGTGGCTGGCCAGGCAACACCACATACTTCCTGTGAGGAACAAGGAGAGGAGATCCCCTCTGTGAAGGCCCAGGAGCTGGGGCTGCCCCAGGTGCCTCACGCTTGTCCTCACCGAGGTGGCTGCTGTCCCTATCTGCCATTTACAGACACTTGGATCCTGTCCCAAGGGCAGGCATCAGACCCATGTGCTCTCTCCCCTGGTTTCCTGTGCTTCTCTTTGTTTTAGCCTCTCTGTTGGTAAAACAGCTCCGCCACACTGGTGGATGTGAACAGTGGGGGACATGGGAGAGGAGGGACTCGGTGGAAACTGGGGGGCTGAAGGCTCGAGGAGGAGTGAGGCTCCAGAAGGCTGAGATATGAAGTATGAGAGGCAGTCAGGGGGTGGGGAGGATGAGCCAGGCAAGATGCAAGCTGAGGGTCCAGAGATAGACATGGGACAGACACTTAGAGACCCCACCCAGGCCCAGCTAGCCTCCTGATTCTGAATAACAAAGACCTGGCATCCCTCTCAGTATCTTATCCTGACTGGTTCATACCAAGTGGCAAGGAGGGTAATGGAAGAGTACCTGGCAAGGAGGCTCCGAGATGAGGGTTCAGATCTCATCTCTGCCTCTCTGGCCATGTGACTATGGACAAGCAGTTGTGCAGTCTGTGAAAGAGAGGGTCATGGGCTTTGTCTCACATGATTGTGGTGAGAAATAAAGAAATGGAGTATGAGCTCCACCTCCCTACTCCTACCAGGGCCATCTTCTGGACTGGGGATGGTAGAGGATCAGCACACACAAACTAAGGAAGCCAGGAGGCAGCTGTCCTGACTCAGTGTCTTGCCCCACCCTGACCTCTGGCCCAGATTCTGGAGGCCTTAGTCAAGGGGTTGGGGTCAAAGTTGGGATTTCCCTGTAGGTCCCATGGGACAGAAGCATTATAGTTCTCTGTAAAGTCTTCAAAACAGTTCTATGCAGCCTGACTGGAGAAGAACTTGGAACTGCAAGAGAGATTGGAAAGGGAGGCTGGAGGGATCTGCAGGCCAAGGTCTAGTCACCTGAGTCCTGCTTGACATTCAGCCTGTCCAGAGACACCAGGCCTCTGCCACAGACATCCTCTCCTCATTCCCTATCGCCTCCTCATCCCACCTGCCCCAAGGCCCCTGCTAGTAGATGCCACCTCACCTTGCCCTGGCTGCTCTCTCCAGGATCAAAAGTGTTTTCTGACCTCTTGGTCTTCCCAGCCTCCATGATGCCCCCACTCTCAGCTTCCTCCTCTGTGACCCATCCTTACTGGCCTCTTTTGCAGCTGCCTCCTTCTCTATCTTTTATGTTTGCAGTTTCTTAGGGATTGGTTCTTTCTCTCCTTGGCTACCCTCAGACTCATGGTATTCCCCAGACTTGCTTCTGCCTGTCCTTTGGGGAGAAATTCCAGCATTATGGAGACACCCTAATAGTGAGCTATTGGGCCCAGTATTTTCCCATCTGGCTTTAGCATCCACCGCAGTATCCCTGCCATGTCTCTCACCAGGCTTCCTGCCATGGATAAAAGGCTCTTGGTAAGGCATCCTGGTACAACATGTTCTTCCCTGCCCCTTTGGCTCCTGGCAAATGAGTCTTCCTCTCTTCAAGGACTTCCCTGGAACTACCCACCCAAAGAGTTATACCTGACTCCCTAACCTCCTGATAGAGATAGGGCTGAATGTACTCATGGCCTGGTGTGTGTCCCTCATACCCGGTGGCTGAAGCACAGTGAGCACTCAGTATTAGGGAGGGCAGGAGGCCCCTGAGGAGTTTATCCTGAGGAGTTGGGTGCTTAAGAACAGCAGTGTGACCCTTTCCCGGGCTCATATTCCCAATAGGAGAGAGGCTTAGCTAAAGCAACAAAATCTTTTTTTTAAAGTATATTTTATTGATTATGTTGCTACAGTAGTTCCAATTTTTTCCCCCTTTGGTCCCCTCTGCCCAGTAACCCCCTTCCCTCCATCAGCCCCACCACCCTTAGTTCATGTCCATGGGTTGTGCATGTAAGTTCTTTGGCTTCACCCTATCCTATATTATTCTTAACTTCCCCCTGTCTATTTTGTACCAACTGATTATGCTTCTTAGTCCCTGCACCATTTCCCCATTTCTCTCCCTTCCCCCTCCCAGCTGATAACCCTCTAAATGATCCCCATACCTATGATTCTGTTACTATTCTTGTTTGCTTAGTTGGATTTTGTTTTCATTTTTTAGGTTCAGTTGTTGATAGTTTGTGAGTTTGTTGTCATTTTAGTGTTCATAGTTTTAATTTTTTTCTTAAATAAGTCCCTTTGACATTTCATATAATAATGGCTTGGTGGTTATGAACTCCTTTAGCTTCACCTTGTCTGGGAAGCACTTCATCTGCCCTTCCATTCCAAATGATAGCCTTGCTGGATAGAGTAATCCTGGTTGCAGGTTGCCTTTCATCACATTGAATACTGCTTGCCAGTCCCTTCCTGTCTGCAAAGTATCCTCTGAGAAATCAGCTGATACTCCTATAGGCATCCCCTGTAAGCAACTCTCCGCCTCTCTCTTGCTGCCCCCAGGACTCTGTCTTTATCTTTCACCTTAGGCATCTCAGTCACGATGCGTTCTGGTGTGATCCCCTCTGGGTCCAGCTCGCCCAGGACCCTCCATGCTTCCTGGACCTGTATGTCCATCCCCTTCCAAAATTTGGTAACTTTTCCTCATTCTTTTCAATTCTTGCTTCCTCATTCTGCACTAGTTGACTGTTTTTTTTCTTCCTTATGTTCCAAATCATTGAGTTGAACCCCGGTTTCCTTCCCTTCACCATTGGTTTTGTGTGGATTTTCCTTCGTTTCACTTAGCATAGCCTTCACTTCTTCTCTTATGCATTTGCCGTACTCAAGCATATCTGTCAAGCCTGTCCGCATCTTTATCACCAGTGTTTTGAGTTCTGCATCAGTTAGATTGTCTATCTTCTCATCCGTGAGGTTGGCTATCGCCTCGTCGCTTAGTTCTCCCACTGGAACCTTGATCCGTTTCCAGTTTTGGGCCATACTTCTCTGTCTCCTCATTCTGACAGGCTCCTGCGTTTGTTTGCCTCTGCATCCCAGGTAGAACTGTCGCTCCTGTTACATTGTAAGATGCAGAGCCTTAGGGATTTGTCAGTGCAGGGCGACCTGTTTCACCACATTGTGGCGCTGTATGTGGGGGAGGGGTCTGAGAGGGAACAATGCTGCCAGCCCAGCACTCGCCTCCCTTCCAGGAACCTCTCCCACCGGACTGGTGCCCTTCCAGCTGCTGCCCTGACCGTTGCCCCCAGAGTGGGTGGGTCTACGGATGTTCCAGGACTGCAGGGGCCCTTTAAACAAGTGCACTCTGCTGAGAGACCAGCAGTTTCTGCCTCCACCCCGACCTCCACTGGTCTGAACAGTCAGAAGCAATGAGGCTCGATTCCCCGGCACTGGGACTGTGAGCTGCGAGGTCCAGTGAGGAGCTGGGAATGCTCCCCAGGTGTCCCTCCCAACCTTTTAAAACATGGGACTGCACTTTCCGCTGGCCCTCCGCTGCTGCCGGCGCTGCCGCCACCACCACACCACATCCTCTCTGCCCCAGCTCCGCCCCTCCTACCAGTCTGGATGAGTATTTCTTCTTTATATCTTTGTTTGCTGGACTTCCATGCAGTTTGATTTTCCGGAACTTCTGGTTGTTTCTAGTTTTGAGGTAGTTGTATTCCTTCTTAGTTGTGGAGGGAGACACAGCGTGTCTGTCCATGCCTCCATCTTGGCTGGAAGTCCCTAAGCAACAAAATCTTAATGGGAGATTTCTAAGTATCAGGTTTACGACCCATGTGCCCAGGAGCCAGTTTTGCACATGGTATGTTGAAGTTAGTGTGGTGGATACTATGATGTGTGGCCCAGACCCTCATTTATGAATGAAGGATTTATTCTACCAGCTGCTTGGAGGGCTACCAGCAGATAGGCTCAGCTATCAGCCATTTTTGGGACTTGCTTCTGCTAAAGAAAACTGCCTTGTGTAAGGTCACACCTGCTTCTGTCTTAGGAGTTCACATCTAGTGAGTGATAAGTGTGAGGGCATAAAAGGCAGGGCTCTCTTCTCCGTCTTGGTGAAGCTCTGAAGACTGTCACAGGAGAGCTTCCTGGGCTCAGCTGGAGCTTTTTCTGGAACCTTTGTTGGCACCTCAACGTTCCTCTCTAATCCTGCTTCCAGCCTCTCTTTTCCATAGGTACTGATCTCAAGAGATCTCCCCCTGCATACTAATCTTTGATTCAGTCTGCTTCTCGTGGCACCCAACTTATTGGGGTTGGTTCCAGAAGTGATTTTTTTTTTAAGGGGAATGATTCTTTTTAAATCTAAGGTAAGATTTTGAAGCTGGATTACCCATCTGGCTGCCAGTGAAGACCCAGCCCTTCCCATTGACAGGTGAAGCACAGAAAGCCACAAGGTAGTAGTGCAGTTAAAACTTTCACTCCTGTTGGGAAACAAATGCATTAGCTGGTGTGGTTTATCAGGTGTTTGAGAACTATGGATTAGTACTCCAAGGCCAATGGCATTGGGTAATTATTGCAGGGCTTGACCAACTCTCAGGAAAAGAAAATAAAAGGTTAGAGTGATTAATTGGCAACTAGAAGCTAAGTATGAAAGTGTCATATAAAAGAGCTATTGTCTCTTGCAGTGGAAGAAAATGAAAAAGCTGAGAATGAGAACTTACTTGTCAAAGTAATAAAACTCCAAAGAAGGTTAAACTCCCAACCAAGACAGATCTTTTACACCAAGGTCAGAGTCTTGGTTGGGAAAAAATAAGACCCTGACACATGGAGTCTCTATTGCACCTGAAAATCTTGAATCTTCAGATTCCCCTGAACCCTGTGAGCCAGCATAAGTGGCCCATTTGCCCCTACTAAGAGTTAGGAACTATAACTCTTGCTTAAGTAAAAATGATGCAAAGTCCTCTGTCCTGCAGAATATGTCCTCTCATCCCACCTCCACTCTTGGCCCTAGGCCAATAGTTAAAGTTAAGTCACAACGTAACCTGGCCACAAGGTGTGCTGAACTTGCTAAAGGAGAAAAATATCTATACCTCAAAATGAATGCAGGAGCTACCCAGCAAGTATGCAAATATATACAGCACTGGATTCCAGATTAAGAGGGTAGAACAGATAATTGTATAAAAGAGTTCATGGCTATGGGATCAACTCTCCAAGGAATTAGTATTTAAAATTGTGGCAAGAACCCCAGGAGATGGTGGAAATACACCATTAAAATGTCTCCTAGAAGCATGGAAAATAAGTGAGATGCCAGAATTGCTGTGGCAGACTGTGGGGGAAGCAAGTGTACAGAAGTAGATATATTAAGCCAGGTTGGAAAACCCACCCAAGGGCCCAGAAGGTATCAAAATAAGGAATGTGCTGGGAAGAAGGGCACCAGCAACACTAAGAAGTAAAGTCGTGGCTGTCCTTTGTAGGTCAGGCGATGATGGTACAGGTAACCCTGCCATTTGAGCTACAAGAATTGTCAGACCCTGTGGTTTTTAAAGGTATTATTAGTAGAAAACTACATTGTGTCCTCAGGGTTCTGGAGCAAGCCCATAGCATCTGTGTTGGGGAATTACGCACACTTTTGGGAAAACAGCTTCTATTATGCTACTGAATGCTAATGAAGTTGGAGGGCCTGATTGAATGAGCAGTATTTGAGGACACAAGTAAGCTGCACAAACAGGTAACCCAGAACCTATGTCATCACTTCCATGGCACCAGAGCCTCTCTCCTATCTCACACCTATGGCTATGTGGGTAGTCCCCAAGGACAGCTGATGCAGGAGGTGAAAGCCAAAACTTGGTTCACTAATAGGTCAGATCAATATGTGAGTCAAACCAAAAATGGTTAGTAACTGTACTACAGCTCCACTCAGGAGTGACCTGGAAAGAGGAAAATTCCAGTAGGCTAGAGCTTCAGGTGATACACCTGGCCATTAACTTTATATGGAGAGGTAGTCTGAAGTTAAAATACATATGGACTCATGGCTTGGATGGTCAGGGACCTGGAAGGAGAAGGACTAGAAGACCTGAGGCAAGGAAGTCTAGGATAGAGGCATGTGATGGAAAAGTGTTAGTGGGCATATTGCATGTTAATGCCCACCAGGAAGCATACCTCAAGGGAAGAGGTACAATAAAATGGGTAGACATAATGAACCCTCCAGTTGATATCATCCAGCTTCTGCCATTGTACCCCAGTGCTGGCTCAATGGGTACATGAATGTAGTAGCTATGAGGCCAGTGACGGAGGCTATGCATAAACCAAATAGCATGGACTCTTACCACAGTTTGGTCTAGCTACTGCCACTCAAATGTCTAGAATTCCAGCAACAGAGACCAACCCTCAGCTCCAGAAACAATACTGTGCCCCCAGGAGATCAACAGGTCACTTGGTTGCCAGTTGACTACATTGGCCCTCTTACACCCTGTGAGGGTCAATGATTCCTTTTGACAAAAATCAATACACATATCAGGTATGGAGTTGCCTTTCATATCTGCACACCTTCAGTCAAACCACTCTCCAAAGGCTTTCAGAGTTTTTGATTCACCAGCCTGAGATCTCATAGAATATCTTGTCAAACCAAGGGACGTGAAGTAGTAGGTCCACGACTAATTATATCACATACTACACCACCCAGCAGCCGCAAACCTCCCACAGCTTGTCGAAGGCATAGTTGAAGTGTCATCTTGGGAATGGTACTTTACAAGGATAATGACCCATCACCTAGAACACAATTCTCGCTATAAGCCAAAGACTCTTACATGGAACCATGTCCCAATAGGTGTAATACAAAAGGTCTGAGAATCAAGAAATAGAAACAGAAATGCCTCCCTTTACCATCATCCCCAGTGACCCACTTGGAGAATGTGTGCTTCCTATCTCTGCAATTCTGGATTCTGTGGTTCCCCAAGACAGAACACCTCCACCAGGGGCCACAGCAAGAGTTCTATTAAACTACAAGCCAAGGCTACTGCCTGGGCACTCTGATATCCTTATGGCCAGGTACCAGCAGAAAAGAAGGGTAGTCACCAGCTTAACAGTGGCACCTGAGCCTGAACATCAGAAGGAGGTAAGGCTACTGCTCCACCATGCTCCACAACGAGATCTACTGGGGTGCCTCTTTAGTACTCCCTTCCCTAATTTTGACAGTAAAGGGACAAGTGCAGCAACCCTGGGCTAAAATGAAATCAGACCAGGAAACAGACCCCTCAGGAAATCCACCAGGATGAGCATATGTCTAACCAAGGGTAAGGGAGAGTCTGGATAGATAGAGAAGGTGAGTACCAGGTTTGGTCCTGAGATCAGCTGCAACAAGCAGGGGCTGCAACTCATCTCATTAATCATTCTCCTTAGATTTCCTCCCAGCCTAGGAGGGCTGCTGGGAGGTAGCTCTCAGGGGCACCCCTCTCTCTGGGGATTTTTCTGGCTGAAAATATTTTCCACGCTGGTATTTGTCATGGCTACTTTCAGGGACAGCCTACATCCAATTACTGATCAACATGAAGGAATAAAGGCTTGACCCCCTCCTTGCCCCAATCTAGGAAGACTCTGAAGGACTATCTCAGCTATAGAATGCTCCTTTGGGTTAACTGAGATTCTATTGTGACTGCACTGAATCCAGCTTTTCATCTGTCAGTACTGCTGCCTTTCCTTCCTTTCCACAAGCAACCCTCTTGCTAATCTCCATCTTAGGGTCTCTATCTCAGGAGCCTAACCTGAGGAAGGCATTCAGTCCTGATTTCAACACAAATGTCCCTTCAATATAGGAAAATCTCACCCCTTCCCAGGGAGTTTTTGGATTCAGAGCTGAGTGTGTGTGTTCAAGTCAGCTTCAGTCTCCATACCTATGAAGAGGGCTAAGTGCCCATTCTCACCCTGGTCTGGAGACTCTCCCCTTGGCCAGGACCTTGTTGACCCTCAGGTCTCTGGGCCCTGGAGGGCATAGGAGTTAAGAAAAAAGCTGGCCAATTGGACCTCAGCATCCCCTGATAACCATGGGAGTGCAGGATTGCAGTCTTGACCTGACAGTGTTCACACTGTGCATGCAGAGTCTGCACTTACAGTGGTCCCTAAGAAGACCTTTTCCAGGGCAATTGGGTTCACCATGTTGTGAGTAGGTGGCTCCAGGAGAGGTACAGGGCAGCCTTTCCCTACCCTGCAAGGCTGGGAAGGGGAAGTGAGGACAAGGCAGTGTATTGATTCTTGAATATGGCTTTAGGGACAGTGAGGGGGGGCTTCCTTCATGGAGACCATGGGTTAAGGAAACCTGTTACCCTAGGAAGAGTACCTCTCAAGCCTCTGGTCACAGTGCCAAAAGGGAGAAACTCCAGAAGCCTCTGGGGCTGAGCTCCGGGTGGAACTGCCATCTTTCACCCTGACCTCAAGAGCAGTTGTGTCTTGGTCCCTGCCGGGGACTCCAAGTCTGTCTGTCCATCTGCCCCTATGTCTGTCAGTGCCTTTCTCCTCAGCTGGCCTCTCCATCTGTCCAAGCTCTGAATGAATCTGTCAGTGCCAGGGGCTGTCATGATCTGTCTATCTGTTATGATCAGGAGCCCTGAGCTGTGTCTATTTGTTTGTCTGTCACTGTCTGGCCCACTCTGTCTATCTGTGAATTGTGGACCTTTGGATTGGCTGACTCTAAGGAAAGATGCTCCTTCCTACTATTGGGGTTCATGGTAACTAAGGGACCCAGGCCCATGCCATGCCTGGTGTTATTTGGTCATGAAGCCCAAGGTTGTGTCTTGCTGTCCTTGACCTTCATAAGCACAGGAGCCTTTGATGTGGCTGTGGCCCAGCCGCATGGCCTGAGGCTCTTGCACCTTCCTCTGATTTCTGCTTGGGTTCTGACAGTGGAGCTGTGCATTTCCAGGGTTTGGACTGGTGAGAGAGGGTATTAAGGTCCATCTGAATCACAGCCCTTCTGTGACTCTGGGATGGGTGTAGCCCTGTCCCCAGCCCTGAGGAGGGCTTGAGCTTCTGTTTCCATTGAGGACCTGGGGGTAGGGGGCCCTCTGCAACTGCCTCAGAGAGCTCCTGGTGGGAGAAGAGGCCCAAGGACTGTGGGAGGTGAGTCAAGGAGAGCCTCCTGCAGTGTGGGGGGAGAGAGGAGACTGAATTATCAAGTAGCTTCTGACTCGAAGCTGTGGCTCCAGCAGCAGTTGCTGTTTCCCAGCACATGAAATGGCCCTACCCTTGTCCAGCCCTGCTGCCAAAAGAGGCCTGGGAAGGGGCCAAGGCTTCTACCAGGAGATCATGGGGCTGCCCCAGACTGTGGGCTGGAGGAAGTGTGACACATTGCCAGGAGCTAGGCTTCCTTCCCTTCTGCTTCCTTTGTGATAGAACTCATTAAGTGGGAAAGGGAGAAGATGACTGTGTTGGGTTCCTAAGTCAGTCCCCTGGCTCCCGGGCAGCCCAAGGTTATCCTCTTGGCTCACCTCTCCAATGCTATTGTTGAGAAGGATAATGATCACATCCTTGGCCATGGAGTGAGCACCCTATAGCCTGGTGCTTACCAAAGGCTGCACAGAATATTTTCTGAACTTTGGGAAATTCATGCTGCCGTTCCATCTTGACTTCCATAAAACCTGTGTGCTTTTCTTTTAATCAGAGGTGTGAGGAGGCTCACTTTCATCAGACCCTGTACATAGCCACTGCTGGCACCTATGCACTGAGGGGTGCTCCCAAGACCTGGGGGATAGAGCAATAGTTCAGAGCAGACACCTCACAGTTTCCTGATGGGCAGATGACAGTGCACCCCTGAGGCCCAGGGTATAGGCAGGCAAGCCCCAGACAAAGTGCTGAGGAGGAAGGTGCCCCTGTAGAAGACAGTTCTACCTCCCACTGGATACTGGTCCACCCCATTTGGGGCCAGATATCAGCCACTTGGCTGGGACACATTCCAGGCATGGGCCAGTGGCTGTCAGGAGAGCTGTTGTGGTCACTGGGGCCCAGAGCTGCTGTGAAGGAGACGGGCCTGTGAGCAAGGAAACTGAAGGGTCTGCAGGGCCATGGGGGCCAGAGTGTCAGGGCAGGGTCTTAAGCCAGACCAAAGGGCTTGGAGTTCACACGGGTAGCCCATATGGGACACGGCCAGACTAATCCCCCAAAATGTAAGTGCCACAAGGGTGGGGTTCCCTGCTGAGCCTGGCACCATTCCTGCTACTTTGCAGGCACTCAGTAAATATTTGTTGAACAAATTAATGAATCCATGTAGCTGCCGTGGGGAGAGAAGCAGGAGGCGTCTATGTAGGAATAAGTTCCTGTGGGGCATTGGAGGCGGTCCCCTATGGGAAAGAGATGGGCTAGGGCGGGACAAGGCTGTAGGACAGAGAGAAGTGGGCAGATTTGACAGGGGCCATGAAGGTGAGTGTGCCAGCACATGGCAGGGCACTGACTAGGGGACTGAAACCCCAAGGGGAACCCGGAACACTGCTCAGAGCTAAGCCTGTTGGCCTGTCTCTCCCGAGGGTGGTGGCATAGCATAGTTTCCTCAGAGCCTCCACGGCACTCAGGGGCCAGAGACTTGTGGGCAAGGGCTGCACCCCACAGTGAGTTTGCAAGACACCACCCACCTCCATGTCAGACTGGGCCCTTCTTGAGCTAACTGCCCCAAAAGGGAGACACTGAAAGTGAAGCAGCCCCTCCACAGCCTCGGCAGCACAGGGAACTGATGAGTGATAAACTGGCTAATTTCTTACTGGTGATCAGGCTTCACTGTGGCCAAGCTCCCCGAGGACAGGCCCCCCCTGCCCTGTGAGCAAGGTCTGACCTCCTCCCAGGATTAGTTGGATTTGGGTTCTATTTCCCAACATGTGGCTTGTCAGTATGTGGACAGTTGCAGAAGACTAAACAATGTAGAAAAAAATTTCGAATAGTTATAAGGATATTTGGGAGGCAGCTTCAGATCATGTGAAGGGAGAGGAGAGACCTAGTGTCTGATGGATAAACAGTGTCTACAAAAGTCCGAAAAACCAACAGCAATGTTGTTTATAAAAGACTTTTCAAAATGTTTGGCAGCACTTACTAAAGCTAAAATATGTATATCCTATGACTCAGTAATTCCACACCATTCCCAGCACTTTCAACAGAAATGCATACATGTACTCACCAAAATATGAGTCCAAGAATGTTCAGGACTTCTGGCCAAGATGGAAGCGTAGACAGACACGCTGCGTCTCCCTCCACAACTAAGGAAGAATACAAATACCTCAAAACTAGAGACAACCAGAAGTCCCAGAAAACTGAGCTGCATGGAAGTCCAACAAACAAAGAAGAAATACTCATCCAGACAGGTAGGAGCGGTGGATCCAGGGCGGAGAGGATGCAGTGTGGTGGTGGCACCAGCGGCAACAGTGGCAAACTAGTGAAAAGCACAGTCACATGTTTTAAAAAGTAGGGAGGGACACCTGGGGAGTGCTCACAGCATCAAACCAGACCATATAGCTCATGGTTCCAGCACTAGGGAAAATAAAGCCTCATTGCTTCTGACTGTGAAAACCAGTGGGAGCTGGGGCAGAGGAAATTGCCAGTATCTCAGTACAGTCCTCTTGTTTAAAGGGCCCTCATGGCCCTAGAATGTCCTCAGACTCACCCACTCTGGGAAAGACAGCCAGGGCAACAGCTAGAGAGGCGCCAGTCCCATAAAGAAGTGGGAGAAGTGCCTGGAAAAGGGGCAAGTGCTGAGCAGGTGGCATTGTTCCCTCTCAGACTCCTCCCCACTACACAGCGCCACAATGTGGTGAAAGAGGTCACCGTACTGACGAATACATAAGGCTCCACCCCTTACAACATAACAGGTGCAAGTGCTCTACCTAAGACACAGAGGCAAACAAACACAGGAGCCTGTCAAGATGAGGAGACAGAGAGGTATAGCTCAAAACAGGAAATGGATCAAGGTACCAGTGGGAGAACTAAGCAATGAGGAGATAGCCAACCTAACAGATGTAGAGTACAAAACACTGGTGATAAAGATGCTCAGACTTGACAGATATGCTTAAGTATGGCAAATGCATAAGGGAAGAAGTAAAGGCTATGCTAAATGAAACAAAGGAAAATCCATACAAATCAATAATAAAGTGAAGGACACTGGGGTTCAAATCAATGATTTGGAACATAAGGAAGAAAAAAACAGTCAATCAGTACAGAATGAGGAAACAAGAATTGAAAAAAAAGGAGAGGCTCAAGAACCTCTGGGACAACTTTAAACGTGCCAACATTTGAACCATAAGGGTGCCAGAAGGAGAAGAGGAAGAGCAAGAAATTGAAAGCTTATGTAAAAAAATAGTGAAGGAAAACTTCCCAAACTTGGCGGAGGAAATAGACATACAAGTCCAGGAAGCACAGAGTCCCAAACAAGCTAGACCCAAGGAGGACCACACCAAGACACATCATCATTAAAATGCCAAAGGTGAAAGATAAAGAGTATCTTAAAAGCAGCAAGAGAAGAGCAGAGAGTTACCTACAAAGATGTGCCTATGAGACTATCAGCTGATTGCTCAAAAGAAACTTTGCAGGCAAGAAGGGACTGGCAAAAAGTATTCAATGTGATGAAAAGCAAGGACCTACAACCAAGATCACTCTATCCAGCAAAGCAATCATTTAGAATGGAAGGGCAGATGAAGTGCTTCCCAGACAAGGTGAAGCTAAAGGAGTTCATCATCACCAAGCCATTATTATATGAAATGTCAAAGGGACTTACTTAAGAAAAAGAAGATCAAAGCTATGAACACTAAAATGACAACAAACTCACAAACTATCAACAACTGAATCTAAAAAGTACAAACAAAATCCAACTAAGCAAACCAGAATAGGAACAGAATCGTAAGTACAAGGATCATTTGGAGGGTTATCAGCTGGGAGGAGGAAGAGGAAGAAATGGGGAATTGGTGCAGGGACTAAGAAGTATAATTGGTTGGTACAAAATAGACAGGTGGAAGTTAAGAATAATATAAGAAAGGGTGAAGCCAAAGAACTATATGCATTACCCATGGACATGAACTAAGGGTGGTGGGATTGCTGGAGGGAAGGGGTATACTGGGCAGAGAGGAGCAAAGGGAAAAGAAATTGGGACAACTGTAACAACATAATCAATAAAATATATTTACAAAAAAAAAAAAAAGGAATGTTCATAGCCCTGGCCAGTAACTGCTGGTTGGGGCATCATCCCATGCACCAAAAGGTTGCAGTTTTGGTTCCCAGTCAAGGCATATACCTGGGTTACAGGTTCAATTCCTGGTTGGGGCGCATGCAGGAGGCAACTGATTGATGTTTTTCACATCAGAGTTTCTTTCTCTCCCTTTTTCTCTTTCTCTAAAAATCACTAAACATATGCTGAGGTGAGGATTTTTAAAAAGCTGAAGAGTTCTTTAAAAAAATAAGAATGCTTATAATAACTTTATTATCTCAGCCAAAAATTAGAAACAGCCAAACTATTGGCCACAGAGTGGGGCAATGCACTGTGAGACACGTGGAATAGTCACAGCTCCATGGGCAGCTACGTAGGGCAGCTACAAGAGGCAGCTGGAGAGAGTTGCACAGACATGATATGGAACAAAGGAGTCAAATGTGAAAGGCAGCACAGTCTATGATTCCCCTTGAATGAAGTTCAAGAAAGGGTCAAACGAAGTTATGGAATGGTGGCTGCACTTAGAGGAATGATTACCAACCACAAGGGGGAAAGCACAGGGAGCCTTTGGGGTGCTAAAGCATGTTCTGTATCTTGCTCTGGGTACTGGGTATATCAGTTTAAACATACATAAAAATTCACTGAACTGTACACTTAAGATTTGTGTACTCTATTGGATAATAATTCTATTAAAATCAACAGTTTTTAAAAGGCTCTTCCCCCTCCCCCCCAGAAGAACTGCAGGATCTTGAAGGAAATGTTGACCTTCCCCTTGGGTGAGGGTCCAGGAGATGTCTTCGAGGGCAGAACCTGAGCAGTTTGTGCTGATCTTCCCTTGAAGTTGAGAAAAAGGAAAGAGAGTGAGCTTTTCAATTAATCATCTCTCAGGTTGAAAGAGCAGGTCTAGACCATAGATAACATCAGTGGCAACAACATGAAACTTTTGGGCTGCTCTTGTCTCAAACCACAGTGAACAACAACTTGTGAAGCTACATCTTTCCTGGCAGCCATAACTCTGGCCCCCCTTTCAGGAGGGAAATTGGTCAGTCCCTTCCGAGAGTAAGGACTGGGCCCAGCAGCCCTTCCGGAGGCCCCAAAAGATGGCTTCTATGGAGCCACACCTGAGGATTCTGTCTAGTCTGTGTGGTCCAGAGGAAGACCCAGGCCTCACTGGGCCTGGGGGTAGGGAGCTTCCAGCACTGAGAGTAGGTGAGATGGCCCCTTCCCATCCCAGCTCTGTCTCGGAGGCTGGCCCTGCTCTGGCCTGCCCTGCACACCTGGAGGCAAGGAGCATTCTGGCCTCCCCTCTCCTCAGAGGACAGAGGCATTGGGCACCATCAGCAGAGACAGGGTTTTCATCTGGCTAGGCCTCCTGTGTCAGGGAAGGCTGGCCTAGGACTGGGGCCTCTTCGTTCCTGCCACAACCCTACTTCACAGATTTAAAAAACTGAGACCCAGAAGAGACCTGCATGCCAGATTTGTTATTCATGAAGCCCCTGTAACAAGCTCAGAGGGTCCAGGGCAGGCGTGGTTGGATCCAGAGCAAGCAGCCGCATGCCTTCAACACAAGCAGCAGTTTGCTCAGAAGCCCGGTTGGCACCGTCTGTGCCTGGTCCATGCAGCCCTGCCCTCCACTCCCAATCATGCAAACTCAAGTTCCCATGCACATACATGTGCAGACAGCCAGGAAGCAAGGAGGATAAGGGCTCAGGAACATGGCACAAGTGGGTTCCAGGACCAGGCCTGCCCACTTAGGACTGTTTGGTGCAGGCCAGACATGTAGCCTTTACCTGTGAGTCCATGCACAAAGACGGTTGTGAGGTTAGCTGAGGATGCCTAGATAGCACTTTGCAACTTCCAGGCCCACACTGAAAGCTGTCATGCCTGCCAAGGGAGAGTGGACAGCTTCTTCTGCTGTCTATAATATCTCAGAAAGAGGGGTGCCGTGCTCTGGGCTTTCAGGCAAGCAGCCCCCATTGCTAGCTAATTGCCAGTATTGTGGCTAAACAACCAACTTAGGGGATCCGTCAGTCCAATGTGAGCCACCATGAGGACCTCCACTTAGTGGGGGACACTGGGGATGCAAATTTTCTATAAGCAAGGGGACTGACCACATGGTGCCCACTAAACTCAACACTCAGCCTCTCTCCTCAGGTCATGCCATGGCCACCTTTACAACCATCACAGGGTACAAAGTCCGGGAGAAAACTCACCTGCCATTCCACCACCCAACTCATCATCCCCATTCCCTTCCAACCCTGGGGTCACACAGGACCATCCCAGCATCAGCACCATTGTGAACCTTTCACAGTTGCCATGTCCTGTTGCCACATTAGCTTCCTGTCCATCCTTTCGTTCCACGGGCCGACAGATTGTCTGCTTCTGAAAAAGGAGATTTTCTCCGTCTCTGTGATCCCCATGAATGTGAATGTTGAGTCGAAGGATGTGGCCACATTATGGTCCGTGACAGAGACTGCCATGTGGCTGACAAGGGGCCTGTTTCATTTCTCAAGGTCTAGAGTAAGTATGAGGGAGGGCCACACTGCTGCTTTTAGTGCATGCCTTTGATCCTTGGTCCCTCCCTCGATGCTACTGATTTCTGAGGAGCAATGGGGCCCCTGGCAGGCAGAAATGATATTTGAGGTGGTTCCTGGGGAAGTTCCTGCGAGGGGACTAAGAGACACTGTTCTACTGTCCTGGGAAATCCTGGTGTGTAAACGAGCCTGTCTCCTCAGGCCTCCTGGCCCTGCTCTCCCTCCTGGTCTGGAGATGGGCCTGGCACAGTCAAGAGTACTTCCTCAGGGTCAAGAGGGGCCTTCCCTGAGCCTGCTCATGGTCATCTCCCACAGAGGAATAGAATTTGGACCTGTTTCCTGGCATCCTGGGAAAACAGACTGTCCAGAGCCAGTCCCAGCCAACTAGGGATCAGGGCCATGCCGCCTGCGCCCAGGTCCAGGTGTTCAGCCAGAGTTCGGGCCTTCCAGCACACAAGCCTCTCTTGAGATCCTAAGGCAGTAGGACCAGTGGGCTCCAAGGAAATTGTGAGCTCAGGTTGGCCTCGGTCTCCAGAGCTGTACCTACATGGCTCTACCACCAGGTTCCAGCCTGCAGCATGTGCCCCACTACCCCTGTCAAGATATGAGCCTGGTTGAAGGGTAATCTAGGGCATTTAGAAAACCCTCACTGCAGGATCTTTTCATGGGTGGCTGTTTGGTGGCCTTGGCTAGGGCTTAAGGTTGTCAAGAAGATGAAGGCAGTTTCTCTGCATGGTACAGCCACCTCCTTCCTGTACCTTCCCAGCTTGCCTGTTTGCCAGGAGAGGCACCAGAGGCTGTCGACTTCGGTTCCCCAGAGTTGAGCCAGATGCCTTGAGGCCCTCTAGTTGGACAAAGACCCTGAATCTGGGCTGCGGTCTGGCCTCTGGGGCTAGAGTTCATCCCACCGTTGTGGACTCTGGCTGGGAGACAGAGGCACCTGTCTAAGGGCACACAGCAGGCTAGTGGCAGGCCAGGCTCGTGCACACCCTACTGTCCCAAACAGAGCAGTGAGTTGACAAGGATGCACATGCAAGCCTCCAATCCTCTACCATTAGGTGCCTCAGGCTAAGAGGATAGGTCAGTGAAGTGGCGGGTCTTCCTGCCAGTGTGTCTCAGCAACTATCCTGCCATGCACCCCGCAGACTCCGCTGCCTGTCACTGAGGAGTGGTCTTCAGAACCCTGAGCACTTGTGTGGTATGCCCAAGGGACAGGAGCTCATAGCCCTTGGGGACTGGACTGTGGGCTTTCTCAGGGCTGAAACCACCCTTGACCCCTAGCCCCATACCAACCCTGACACCAAACCTGAGGTAATTTGGCAACTTTGGTCAGTCACACTTGCTGACCTCCAGCCTGATGTGGCCCCTAGAGGTGGAATGGCCCAGGTATCCTAGGACAAAGGATGGGGGTGGGTCGGGCTATGGTGGGCCTGTGGGCTGGCTGCAGGCACAATCCAAAGCTTGATAGCTTGTCAAGGTCTGTCAATGGGGAGATGTTGCAGACTCTGCAGGTCTGACCCAGGCCAAGATGTGGTTGCACCTTGATTCCTAATTACATTCCAGAACGCTCTTTATCTTTCCTAGTTTGGTGAAGATGCTCAGAGTCAGGGAGATTTAAATTCTAGGAAGCTGTTTGGATTGTGGAGGAATCCCACCCCCCTCCAATAAACTGTTCAAATGATTATGGTTAGGGTTAGAATTGAGGGGTAGAGGCTCAGAGCATGGTAGCCCAATCTGGAAGCACTTCAGGACTCAAGTGATTGGTGGGTCCCCCACAGGCAGATCCCTATGCACTGGGGGGTTAGGGATTAGTAGTCGGGAAGGAGGCTGTTATGCCAAGGAGACACTGGGGCATGTTGTGAGAGGCTTTGAAGGCCAGGGGAGGGGCTTTACTTTGAAGTCAGGTAGCTCTCATTGCTGGTCTAAAAGAAGCTGGGGGTTTGGAGATGTCCTGGCCTTAGTGGGCCTCCCATCTGGTCCAAGTCCCGCAGTGCTATCCTCTGTGAGGAATGAGAAAGCCCCAGTTCCCCTGAGCTGACCTTTCTGTGCCACACTGAGCTCTCAGGGTTGGAGGTGGAGTGAATTAAACTTAGAACTCTCCAGGAGCTGTAGTAGAGGCCAAAGCAGGGAAGACCTTGAGTCTTGAGTCTTGGCCCTTGGACCTGGGGGTAGATGGGTGCTGACTGAATCTGGGAGGAAGGTCTGGAGAGGGGGTCTGGGTAAAGATCTGATTGGAGTTCTGAAGGACATGAAGAGAAGTGGGGGCAGTAACAAGCGCTCAGGTGGGTGGATCCCATACTGTGTGACCACTGGCACTGGAGGTGAAACACAGGACAATGGGATTCCCACTCACCTTTCCAGGCTCTCCCCTGAAAGACCTCTGGGCCCCCAGGTCAGGAGCACTGATCACAGGGTCACCAACCCCAGCCCCCTTCCCATCCCAGCCTACCAAGGCCCTGGGGAGACGACTCTATCATGACTCTCACTCACCAGCATTTCTATAACCCAGCTTTATTGCAGCAGCCAGTGCTGATGTATCAGTTACAGAAATACTTCTTCAAGCACACCCCCTCCATTACTCACCCTTGGCCTCATCTGCCAGCCCAGGGCCAGAGAACTCCAGCCCACCCAACCCCGGATGTAAATTGTTCCTGATGCTCCTTCAATCCCATTTTTTGCAGCTCTATCTGCATGCACCAGGCTCCTGTGAGAGGACAGGGTCTCAGAAGCTGCCCTCAGTTCTTTTACATGATTTCCATACTTCTATGTACATGACAACAGTCTTTAAGGCTTCCTTAAACTGTGAGAAGTCAGTACACTCGGTAGTACAGTTCTCGGGTGATTCTGTTGGCTAAATAAGAAATATATACTTAAGTCATCTCAGTAGAAAAAAAAAGCCAACTCTGTTCTCCCAACCAAAAGGGTCACATGACAAGCCCTCCATCCCCTGCGAGGTAACCTAGTGGGCCCTCCTCCTCTGTCAGAGGGAGGACACGGGGTCCCATTTGGTAACTGTGGAACCCAGTGGCATGTGAGCAGGTTCCATGGCTGCCTAAGACAGGGACACAAGGACAAGCAGGGGACTGTGCAAGGCAGCAGATACAGAGAGCGAGCATCTCAGTCAGTTCCCCACAGCATCCTCCGCCCAAACCACTGCCCAACCCACGATGGTACTGAGTGGCCCTTCCCTCTCTGCAAGCTGAGTCCACGAGGAGACCTGTCTCAGACCTGCTCCGTGCTGACCTCTGCACGTGGGGCTTGGCGGAAAGCATGGCAGAAACCTCCAGAATGACTCCTGAGCCCCCACTCCCCTAAGCCCCAGCCCCTGTCAGCGAGTGGGCTTCTTTGGGATTGGAAAGTAGTACCTGAGGCATCACATGTGGCAAGTGGGGACCATAAGAAGCCCTTTGCCCTGCTGGGCGCCTGGCTGTGGTAGCATGAGAAATGATGCCCCAGGTCCTCCTAAGAGCAAACAGCAACTTACTTGAAGCTTTGTGCAGATTTTGGTAAGTTCTTTCATGTTCTTATAAACCTTTCCTAGGTGATAATTCTTATGTTTCCAAAGGAGGTCCTTCAGGGTGGAGATGAAGTTCCTTATAAACTCCCCATAGCAGGCCTCCTGAAACAGGGTCGGGGCACTGGGTGGTGGTGGCGCACAGCAGAGCGCCAGCTGACCCCCAACCTCATCCCTCCTGGCCACCCTGGCCAGCTGGAGCCCTGGACTCCAATGCAGCCCTATCCTGATTCTGCCACAGGAGGCCTGTGAGCACTGTGAGCTGTGTAGGGCGTCTGGTCTCGCCCCGGCCCAGTACTGGTCAGAGAGCCTGGCAAAGCCCAGAACCTGGCCATTGCTTTATCTGTTGGCCGGGCTGGAGGCTCCATCCGCAGACTCTCAGCTTTCTCTCCCCAACATCTTTTGTTCTGATCTCTGCCAAGGGGCTGTGGGTTGGGGGCAGGGAGGGGGGTGATCCCTTTGGAAAGTAGTCAGAAAGGTCCATGTGATGACTGCTCCTTACCTTGCTGGTATTCTGAGGACTGTTGAAGTGACCCTGGAAGCAGAAAAAGCTGGTCAGAAACACAAAGGGCCACTGAGAGCCAAGTGATGTTTGTTGAAGACCCAGACTTACGTTGTATGTAGTATTGTCAGCCGAAAGATCATGCTGAATCTCAGCACAGACTGCTGTGTGATTGTCGTAAAGAGACATGCTGGTTATCCTCATGCGGTTGGAATGGCTTTCCAAGCCCCAGGGCACACAAGCCAGGAGCACACACAGGTACATGGTATGATTCAAGAGTGGCTCTCAGCCGATCTAAGCCCTGAGCATGGCAACATTTCTATGAGGAGGGGTACCTATATATGCGAGTCTAAGGAAATGCTGAATCTCTTATCAGTCATCATTGACTTACGTGGAAACTAGAGAGGACCTTATCACTGGGTAAAATATGCTTTTCATGCATTTTATATGACCACAGCCCACTTCATGGATGCTTGTCTTTGTTGAAATTCAGGCTTGGTCCAAGAAATTTCATTCATGCTCACATCCTGAGCCGTGACCTTTCTGCCTCTGTGAAGGGCAGGACTTTGGCCAGGATGGTGCTGCCTTCAGGTGCTGGCCAGAGCACAGAGAGCAGGTGGACAGAGAGAGAGCCAGCTGGGGTGAGGCTGCACGAAGCAGCTTCCCCAGGCCCACCTGTCAGGGAGAAGGCTGGCCCGTTCCCACTGGGCACCTGGGGACAGACCCACGTTCTCATAGTCCCCAGGAGGGACACGGGGCCTCAGGAGCAAGTCCTCCAGCCTTGCTGGCAAAGCAAGGGGCTAGAACAGGCTGTTCTGTTCTCATCCTGAAGGCCATAAATTTCAGGAGAAAGCTCATGATGGGATATAAAACTTCATGTAAAAACAGAAACCAGCTCAGAAAAATGCCACAGTAGAGCCATGTACCAACAAATTATGAACTTATGTTCTGACTCTCAAAGATTAAGATCACCCATTTTGGGGAATGTTTGATAAATATGCTTAGCTCTGACCCCTGCGGTTTTTTTTTTTTTTTTTTTTTTTCCTAGAACAGCTAGTTTGCTGGTTCACCTTAGGAGCAGCTGAAGCCCTGAATGTGAGGGGCAGGGTGTGGCCTTTGAGGGTCACAGGGTGTTTGCCTGGCACCAGCAGGAACCTGTTCAGTTGGTGACCAGCCAGCCAGGCCTAATCAACCCTCAGGCCTGGGAGATATGATGCCCCTTCTCTGGGGCAAGTTTCCCGCTGGCTGGATCCCTTGGATTTGTAAGTGAACCTCTCTCTGGACCTGGAGCCCTTGAGCGTCCAGAGAAGCACACCCAGGTGTGGTGAATGTTGCACCCAGGTCTGCGCTCCTCTCCCCTCTGCTCTGACAGCGCTGCCCTCAGACAGTGCTGACCTTGACTGGCTGCAGGCCACTGCCCCTTCCCCCACCCTCAGGTCTCCTACCCTTCCCCTCCCTATCCTGTGGGGAAAGGGTTACCGCTAGCATTTGCTCATGGTGAAAACCAACTACAAAACTACACAAATCAGACTTTTAATAATTTATTATTATAATAAAATATCTTGAATAAATATCAAATAGCTTAAATAAATAAATAAATATTAAAATACATAAATACATAAATAAATATTAATGATCCCTGCCAGTGTAAAAGTCCGCACTCCCCTACCACACCTGAGTCAGGGTCAGCCTGGCTCAGAGCAAGTCCTCGTGGCCCACCACTGGGTCCCTGTAAGGTGAAGATCCTGAGGCTGGGCTCTTTGTGGGTGGGAGGGCAGCGGTCTGTGAGTTCAACTCCCAGGGCTAGCTGCTGGACTGGCCCACCTCACTTCTGGGCTGGACTCCAGCAGTCAAAGGGGATGTCCAGTAGAAAATCATTCAGGTTCTTTTTGAAATCTTTGAAGGTGGTAATCTCGGTTGCACAGGAGGTTTCCTTAAAGAAAAAGAATAAAAAGGAAACTTGAGTCCAGGTGTGAGTGGGTAATGCTAGGGGAGCATGTTTATGTGCTCCTTGGAACTCAAGAGGTCAGAAGGCCTGTCTGGAGCCCGCCTGCTGACCTTGGTTAGGTGACATGTTGCCACCACTGTGTCACCCAAAGGGTACACAGCTCTGCCAATGGAAGCTGGGGCCAGGGACCTGACAAATTGCCTGAGGCTCGTCTGCTGGGCAATTGGGCCACTGATTGTTTGGTCTCAGGCCAGAACAGAGCAGCTTTGCTAAGGCTGGCTCCAAAAGCCCAAAGGGGCAGGAGTCAAAGCCATAGCATAGGAGTATTTGAGATTTTGTACATTCTGGGAATGCTTCCCTCCTTGTTCCCATGCAATCCAGGAACCCCAAGAAGGGCCAGGGGGAAGTCCTCTCAGGAGGTGGTGCTGGGGCCCCAGAACTTCCTCTGTATCTTAGGTCAACCCTGAGTTTCTTTGGGTTGGCCTCACCTCTGACCTCATTCATGACAACAAGAATGAGAACAGAGCAGCTCCCACTAGGGAGTGCTGTCGGCTCCAGAGCTCCAGGCTTCAACTGCTTGAGCCATAAATGGGCTGGGCTGCTCCCTCTCAGGAGGGTCAAATCATTACAAATCTGTTAACACAGAATCAGAGCCACACCCAAAGGTCTCTCCCTACCCAGTCCTCCACCCCTCTAGACCAAGACCTTCCCACTTGGGGCCCTGACAGGGGCACTCACCGGGGTAGGGGGGCAGTGCTGCTTGTAGTAGTTGGCCATCAAGCTCAAAGAGCCATTGAGTCTGAGGAGGCTGCCCCGAAGGCCTCGCCTGTACAGCCCTAGGCGGGTCTGCAGGCATGTCGGCTCCTGTGGGAAATGACCATTCTTCAGTAAGCCAAGTTTCCAAGTGCCCGCCCCATTACTTCTTCGTGTTCTCATCCTGGCCCCCAAGAGTAGAGTCTGGGAGGGGCACAGGATGATAACCAACTAGTTTCAGGCAGATACAGGCATAAATACTGCCCTGTTCCCCTGTTCACTACAGGCACAAATCTGACTCTACTTCATTGCTCAGCTCAGGACACCCTCAGCCAGCACAACCATATTCCCTTGGTCTAACATCTCAAGAGGGTCCCAGCGCCTAGGAAAGGAGGTCACTATCCCCCCACCATTCAGGGAGAAAGGGGCAGGGTATTGTCTGGACTCCTCTGTGCCTCTCCATAGCCATCGAAATGAGTGCCCCAAGCCCACAGTCAGTCTCATGAACTAACTCCTGCTTGCCCACCTGTTCAAGGTGACCCCTGCCCCTTGAATACTAAGTCTGTCTGTGGCTGCTCAGATAATAAAGAAGCTTGTGTGACTTGCCACAGGGGCAAGGCCAAGGGCTGCCTGAGCATGCCTGCCCTGGCAGCCAGCTGCCAGAGAGGAAGTGGACAACCTTGTGAGGATCCCTCTGAAATGGAGCCACGCCCACCCCCTCTGCAAAGGCAGAGGCCTCTGGGAAGGTGTGTCAGTGAAAAGCATCTTACCTCGCGGTCAAACATTTCAGAGACGATGTCTACTGTTTCATTCTATAGAAAAGGAAAATGTAGTGTTATTAATCTGACAGGCAGGGCTAGTCCAACCCAGGGAGTGGACCAGCAAGGTGGCTCAGGCACAGCCCTCGCTCCGTCCCTCACTTACCATCACAGCAGCAGTGTCACTACTGCTTTTCAGTAGCTTCAGGGCCTCCTTAATGGTGTCCATATGTACAAAGGACGGGGTGACGGGGCTGGGCTGGCGGCTTGGTGCGGGCATGCTGTAAACCACAGTGCCCAGGAAAAGCAGGTTCTGCAGCCACATCCTCCTGAGGACTTTAGCCTTTCTCTCTGAATACTGGGCTCACTAGCAAAAAAGCCCTTATATACAGCAGTTAGAGGAAATGATTAATGGTGACCACAACACCAGGGAGGTGGGGGAACTACCTGCACTGTGGAATCTCCTGGCCCTTATCAGCTACAAATGGGGAAGGTGAGCCTTTTCTCCAGGTGGTCACCATTGGGGGTTTTCATTAATGAGCCCTTCCAAGAGTCGGCAGACCACCTGCCTGCCCCCTTGAACTAGCCTCCCCCAGGCACTTGAACAGCTCGCTCTGGCTACCCCTCCCTCTGGCAGCCTCTGGACACAGCTGGACTTTTTGGCCTAGAGTGGTTGGAGCAGTATCTGGGAGACACAGGATCAAGCCCCTCCTCCCAGGCAGTTATCCCAGGAGGCCTTTGGGTTGGCTGTGCCCACCCTGGTGTCCATTCTAACCCCAGCCTTCCCTTGTCCCCCAAGAGCCCTCTCCTCTGGCCACAGTGAGATTTGAATGTAAGAAGGACTTCACTGCCCCACTGTCCACCAGGCAGATCCCAGCCAAATGGCATAGTCCTGCAATAGCTCACCTCAGCTCCAAGGACCCAGAGCAGTTGACAAGCTCTGCTCAACGAGGATTCTCTTCCCTACAGCCTCTGTGAACAGCAGGAATGACAGCCTTGTACCTGTCCAGTCATCAAGGTCGAAGAGAGTTCCTTCATGGTGAGATCCCATCTGAAAGCCAGCCCTGGTTTACACAGCCCATATTCAACACCCAAGCTACAGTGGTGAGTTGGGGCTCTCAGCTGGGGTGGGACCTGAGTATGAATCCTGGCTCCAGCACCACCTGGCTGTGTGAGCAGCACCCCCTCTGCAGGGCAGATCACCACTCTGAGGTGGGCAGCACCCTCCTACCTCCAGGCCCTGTCAGGCAGCAGGAGCTTCTGGGGCTGGCTGCGGAGTTGTGGCTGCATCCGCACAGGCACAAGGAACAGTGTCCTCTCTAACAAGGTCCCCCAGGCTTCATTTCCTACAGAGCCCCTGCCCCAGCCCACCTCCAGTGCTGGAGGCCTCTCTGTAGAACAGGAACTGCTTCTGGAAAAGCCACAGGCTCTTAAGGAGCTCACAAGTGTTTGATTTTCACAATGGAGTTTGGAGAGGATAGCACGAGGTTATTTTTTTTTTTAATCAAAGTATAGTTGGCAAATAATATTGTGTTAGTTTCAGATGTCCAACATACTGATTTGTCATTGATATGCCCTGTGATGTGATCGCCATACTATGTCTAGTACCCCTCTGGCACCATACAAAATGATCACAATATTAGTGACTATATTTTCTGTCCTGTACATTACATCCCCATGACTTATTTTATAACTGGAGGTTAGTATATCTTACTCCCCTTCATCCACCTCCCAGCCGCCAGGACGGCACATGTTTGTGTTTGCTGCCCATGCTGAGCTCCATGGCCTCAAGGGTGTAGGTCCACATGTGTATGTTTCTGGGTGTCTGTGTGCCCATGTGCTTGGGTGTGTCTGTACATACAGGTGCATTGGGGGGTGTATATTGTCTATGAGGGCACATGTGTGAGCCTGCATGCCTCTATAGCTGCCACTGATATGGCAGAAGCTTTCCATGCTGGGTGTGATGTTTCTGGGCCCCAAAGGCTGATTCGGCCTCGACTGATGGAATCAGACACAAGCCAGGACATTCTGCTGTGCTCAGTGGACAGCCCTCGAGAGCAGATAGAACTCATGGTCTGAGTAGCGTGGCCCAGGCCTGCAGCCCTGGCAAGTTTCACTGCCTGGAGGGAAGGTTCCTGCCCTCGCACAGGAAGGCCAGGCCTTGGTCCTCCCAACCTGAGTGGAGTTTCTGCCAGGATCTGGGATCCACTATGAGGCCAGCCCCGCCCTTCTGAGCCTGGTGACCATTCCTAGAGGCCAGGCAGGGGTGAGAGGATGGCATGTCAAGGCCCTGGCCCTTCCTCCCATGAGGCCTCTACTCAACCCTTTCCAGGGAGCTCTCATGGGGCATGAGGGGCATCAAGGACAGTAGGTGCCATGCAGAATGGAGGTCTGTGTCAGTCAGTGCCCTGGAGGCTGGAAGCTAGGGAATGGGGGCCACAATCAGAGACTAAGCTAGTGGCCAGGGAGCCAGGGAGCTGGTGTGGCCCCTCTGAGAGGGAAGGTCACTTTTTCCAGGAAATGAGTTGATAGTTAGTCAACAAACTTCTCCAATCAGCACCAGGTTCTGTTCTGGGGAGGAGGTGGATGGGACTTTCCCACTGGCCCTCACATCTGGCCCTGGGGGACCCCTAGTCTGGGGAAAGGCAGACAGCAGTGGATACTCCCATTGTGTGGTACAGGCTGGGATGGGGGAAGTTCAGAGCTGAGGGATCCCAAGGAACCATTTCTCCCAGCTTGGGGGTTCAGAGGGACCAGAAAGCACACCTTGAAAGGGCATGTAGAGGAGGTGGGCAAGTCAGCTTGTGCAAGGGAGGGGGAGGACTAAGGAAGAGTACTTAGGGCACAGAGGCAGAGGGTTTGGGAGCAGGTACAGTTAAGACAAAGTGGGCTCCAGAGAGATTTAGAAGGCAGAATCTTCGCAGGACTTGGTGATGTAATGGACTCATTCAGTCAGTATTTATTGAGCATCTACTAGTTCCCAGAAAGGAAGGGGGATACAAGAATGGTGGAAAACAGACAGGGTCCAGCCTTTATGAACTTTGTAGCCCTGTAGATGGAGGAGCAAGATTAATCTACTCACCCCACCCCCACCCCAAAGGGTGATTTTGGATATAAGTAAGAAGAATTAGAACCACTGTCCAGGTGTCTAAGGTGGAGACCCAGGGGACAAAGGAGCAGGTCTGCAGGGTCTAAGGGCCTATGGAAGGGTTCAGCAGTTCAGAGGCTGCATGCTCATTCAAGGACAGACCTGGGAGCAGTCTGTATCCAAGCAATCAATAAGGCCACAGCAGGTTATTCAGGAAGAAGGGCTGACTGAAGGCCAGACAGGGGCCAGGGCCTGATAGCTGCCAAAAAGCTGACCAGTGGCCAAGGCCCTGGGAGAGCAGGAAAAGAGGGAAAGCAGGAGCCGTGGCAGAGGTCCATGCCAGCAGCATGTTCTACGGGCACCGCAGTCAGCACAGGAAGGGCAGAGTCTATGGGTTTGGTGAAGAGGTTCGTGGGAAGCCACACATGTTTCTTCTGGAAAGATGACATCAGAATTAAGGCCATGACACAGGCCGGCATTCCTAGATTGCAGCGCATGGAAAGTGGCAGTGATATCATCTAGAAGGTGTACTGACTCAGGAGCCCCAATAGGACTGTGGGAGGGTGGAGGCAGGACCGTGGTGGGGAGTGTGACTCCTCTTTGGCCCCCTTCCCACAGGGCCAGGAGAAAACCCTCGAAGGGGTTTCCTGTGAGTAGCTCTCCCACAGGCTCTAGAGGAAACAGGGACTTGTGGCCAACCCAGGATCCTTATCATAAAGGAAAGGAAATGGGCCTCCAAGTGGCTTTGCATCCCATGAGGCTTCTGCAGGGGTACTTCAGCTGATCTCACCCTTCCTGGGCCTGCCACCCCTTTGGTGGGGATCCTTGTACTGGCAGCCCACCCAGTCCACACAGTCATGATGGCAGAGGCAGGACTTGAGTCTGTATCCATCTCTGCTTCTACATCAAGGATCAGAAAGCCAGGAAATGCTGATCACCTGGCTAGACCAGTAGAGGGATGTCCCCCTCAGTTCAACTGTAAAGGGAGACTTCTCCAGGTATTGTCAGGGAAGCTAGAGTGGCCTGTGACTCTCCCAGGGAAGCCCTGGGGGCCAACGGCAGAATTTCCGCAGCAGAGCACGCAACGAAAGCTTCCCCGTCTCAGGCCTGGGCTCTCTGCCACTGACCCCTGGGTAGCCCAAGAAAGTCCCTCCTCACTGAGCCTCTTCTTCGTCTGCATAATGGGTTTAACAATCACTGCCTCATAAAGGAAACCATTGCCTGTCCCAGGAAACTTTGTGGGGAATTCTCCCAGGGAGAAGGTGGGACTTCAACCTTTCCTCTCCTTTCCCTACCTCTTTGGGAAGTGCCTGAAGTCTAGACTTGGCAGAGGACTCAGCCTTGCTGAAATTTTCAAGGACACATGCCACTTGCCCAGGCTTTGCTCCAGATAGCATCTTTCCGGATAGATGTGGTGATGTGGAGAGCCCAGCCTCCCGCCGATTTGGGTCTCATGGGTTCCTGCATCACCAGTGCAGGGATAGCCCCGTGGGTGGTTCATCCTTCTCTGGGAGGGGGTTCAGTTCACCCCAGGCCACCCAAGACACACAAAGCAACATCTTTGGCCTCTGTGCTAGCAGCTCCAGACAGACCCCTCCCACATCTCCTCTGTCTATGTCCCCAGAGGTGTGCCTCCAAAAGGGCAGGCTGTCAGGCAAAACCCCAGGTCTGGTTCTGCTCCTATCTGGTGGTCACTTTAGGTAGGGGACAGGGAGGACAAAGCCCCGACTCATATGCACTGTGTTAAGGGTACCAACCAAAATGTGCGCCTAGAATGAACAGCCAGGAAGGGTGGTCAGGAAATGAGCATGAACGAGGGAAGGCTGTGAAGGAACTCACTGCCTGTGTGAGCTTGAGGCAGGAGGGCAGTGAGGAGTCTGCCAGTGAGGCCATATGCTGTGATGGGGGAGGCCCACGGTGGCTGAGAGTTTGGGGAAGCCAGTCCAGACTGGACTGGATGTGGCAAGTTTGGGAGGCCAGGGGGCCTCCAGGAAGACTCTGTTGGTTGTGCGATATCAGCCCAGAGGTCAGGGACCGGTCAGGGCCCAGACATTTGGAAGTCTTTGATGAAGAGGAAGTTCCCAACACCACAGGGCTGGACACAATTTGAACCTTGGGTAGTACCCAGGGATGCCAACTTCTAAGGTTGAGCCAAGGATGAGACCTCCTTTCTCATTTCCTTCCGATTTCTTAGGGCTTCCTTGCTGTTTCCCCAGGGTCCAGCAACTGCACACTCAGGCCAGTGACAGCCCACGCATGGGTGGGTTCAGGCCTGCCTACCACCAGGCTCTCCCCACCTGTGCCTCCCACCTGCCGCCTCAAGGACTCCCTCCAGGGCTGGAAACACATCCCCTACATGTGCGTCTGTGTCCCCTAGCCTCATCCCCAGCTAGGAGTGTCATCAGGCACCCAGAAGGGACCACTGCCTTCATCTGCAATTGAGGGCTGCATTAAAAATTCAAAGGGGGAGAAATCATTTGACTAGAAGCCTTTAAAACCCAAAGGGCAAGGGTGCCCCTCTCTGCCCTCTCTGTTGGACTGGAGGCCAGGCCAAAGTGCTGGGTAGGAGCCTGGGGACACATGCTCAGCTGCCACACCTGCCTCCCCCTGGAGCTGATGGGCCAGAATAAAGGATGCAGATGTGGGTTTTCCACTGTAGGCAGGATGGGTGGTTCTGGAACAAGCTTCCTTGAACTCTCCCTGGGGCCCTGTTTGGTAGGTACATCTCTTGCTTCTGGTTCTTCGGGTCCCACTGGGCCCTGGCCTTGAGCTCCAAGGCCACCTCTGTCCCTATTATGTACAATACCTCTGCCTTTGGGCAGAGCCCCTGCCTTCTTCCCACAACTCACCTAGAAGCTCCCCTTCCTTCCAGGGGTGACTGTCACGCCCCACCACTCAGGCTGAGGGCATGCAAGAGTGATACAAGTGATTGAATTAGGGGTTTGGGCATGGGGTGATCCACAAAGTGTCTCTGGGATGGCTGGAGGGGTCCTTGGGGAGCTCTCCTTCCAGCTCTAGTGCAACCAACTCAAAACTCTCTCTCCCTAACACACACCCATCCACCTCTCCCAGCCATGTCCCCATCCCATCCCCATAGTGGTGTGCTCAGTCCCCTGTGTAGCCTCCAGGGGGCACAGCAGCTCCCTTTGTGGTGAATGCAATGTTGGGGTGCTAGGCCTACGTTCAAGCTTGGCCATTCCTCACTGCACCTGGGCTGTGACTCCCACCTCTGAGCCCCCTTTGGCTCATCTCTGTAAGGAAGTGACTTTGTGGGTTGGGGAGCACTGGGCCACATGGAGGGATGTTTTCTGTTTTGGGTGACTGGGTGCTGTTATTCCCCCACCCCACCCCCAGCCTCAGTCTCCCTGTCTATAAGAGAGGGGAGCAATTGCAGGAGTCTGGATCAGTCTCCAGAGCCTGGAGGTGAGGGTGGGCTAGGCTTCCCTGATGGCTCTCCCTGGGCAGATCCCTCCCCAGCGCCCCAGCACCTCCCACACACAGTCCCAGGAGGAAAGCCCTGCTGGGCAGCAGTAAGTGCTGAGGTCTCTGGCTGACTGGGAAATGACTCAGTCACGTGGCTTTTCCTGGAAAGAGCTAACTTAGAATACCAGGACTAGGGACTCCTGTCCTGACTAGTAGGAGCAAGTGAGTCTGGCCCTCCACCTGAGGAGAGCTAAGAGTCACCCACTGAAAGGGGGCAGGGAGGGCTGATCCAAGGCTCACGGCCCCTCTGAGGGACAGCAGAGTCTGCCCGTTGTTTTGTTAGCAATGCCCTGGGAGGCCTGGCCTGGCCCAAAGGAATCAGACAGAGTCTGTGGAAGGAGGGAAGAGCACCCGCCAGTGTCTCCCCATGAGGGCCCTCACTCCCAGCGCTCTGAGACCTCAGCCTACCAGCCCTCTCCCAGGTGCTCCTACAACTCTGCTGTGGTTGCATCCCTGGGACCTGCTCTGGCCGTGCCCCCCTCCTGCTGCAGGGGCCCCCCCTCCCACGCCTCACCGGCACAGCCCCCCTCAGAGCTGCTGTTCCTGGTTGCTCTCCAGCACAGCCCATGTGCCCTCCAGGGCGGGGCCGAGCTCAGACACTGCCCCAGTGTCTGCTGAAAGAAGTCCCAGGGGCAGCCAGGGTGGAGGCCGCAGACAAGGATTCCATGAGCCCCAAGGAGCAGAGAGCACAGCAAGGGAAAAGAAGGCAGCACAGCATGAACCAAGGCTGGAGGTAGCAGCTGAGCCTGAGGTCTTTGAGGAGCTGGGTAGGAGGGCGGCAAGGCAGGTGATGGCTGTGTGTGCCCATGGCCCCCTCTCAGAAGCTCCACAAGGCGTGGGGAAGGGGGCACACACAGTGGCCAAGCTCTGGATCTAAGCCCCGATGTGTGTGTAGGGGGCTGATGCTGTGCAGGAGGGGCACACATGGCATGTGGAGGAATTTGATGGTAATTGTATGGTGGTTTGGTGAATGGAGGATAGAGCTGAGGCACCCTGGCTGGGCTGCTTGTCCCTGGGGCTGGAACCAGGAGTTTGTGGAGCCAGCAGGTACCTCTGGAGGCCTAAATCCAATCAAGGGAAGACACCAGGTGGCCCTGGACCAGACTTAAAAGCTCCAGTGCCTCAGTGGGCACTGGCCAAAGTACTGTGGCTTAAGGATTCAGAGTCTCTGCAGTTAGACTCCCTTAATTTCTTTGTGCCTCAGTTTCTCTGTATATAAAATGGGGTAATAGATTTCATTGAGTCATTGATGTATTCCCTGAGTCCCTCCTGGGTCCTGCAGAGCAGCAGCAACTTTGTCTGATTCATCTTTGCCTTGATTAGCCTGACCTGAGGTTTCCAAGGGGGAAATTGAGCAACCCCCCAACTCACTCCACCCTGCACTCTGCCACACTGCCTCTGCCTCTCCCACGCTCCCACTGTGGGGCCAGGGGTCCCGTTCTGCCCAGCAAGCGCCCCTTTCCTCCAGCATTCCTCTCCTAGCTGCCCCCTGCCCCCACCTGCTTACCCTGAACTCTTAGACTACACCCTTGCCCCCAGTGCCATCTGCCCTTCCCGTGCTCCTCTGCACCTCTCTCTGCCTGATGAACTCTACTCCTTTCTCAAGCTCCTGGGTATCACTTCCTCTGGGAAGCACCTCTGTTGAGATCCACAGCCACGCAGCCATCACCTTGTCTGTAATAACCCCTCCCCTGACACATATACACTGTGCTGGGCCACAGGAGAGGCCAAGGGGCCTCACCCCCCGCCTGGGTAAGCCATGGAGAGTCCTCAGGGTGTTTGCTGAACTGAGTGAAATGTGGATTCAAGGCCAGGGTGGGAGGGGCAGAGCCCCTCCTGGAGCAGGAGGGTTCAAATGGTGGCACGAGGTGAGCAATGCCTCTCCCTTCTCCTCTCTGTAGGCACTTGCCTTCCTGGCAATTTCTCTTTGCTCTATTTTTCTGTATTTCCAAGTTTTTCAGTAAAAGAGCATATACGCTCTCTCATATTTCCCTCCCAGTAAAAACTTAATATTTTTACAACTAAAATAAAAAGTAAAATTCCTAGTTGCGGCAATCTACATTTTTGCTGAAGAGGCACCTTAGCTGTGGGAGGAGGGAACTTGGGCCTTGGGATGTCGGCCTTCGGACTTCCACAGGGCTTTGCTGCCCCCGTGTGGCTACTGGGCTTATGAATCTGGCGCTAAGGACAGTCTGGGCAGGCTGAGAGAAAAGACTTAAAACTGACAGACCTGCAAGGCAGTTGTGAGCACCCACTGGGTCAGGGAGTCATCAGTCCTCTCTCTACAGGTGGCTGAGCAAGATGGAGAATTGCTCCCACCTGACTGGGGACTCAGCATGGCTTGGTTCTGGGCCCTGGTCCAGGGCTGTGCTGGGACTGGGGCTGGGGTGTGCTGGCCCTGGGACAACGTCTGAGGTTTGGGGTGAGCCTTCATGGGCCAGGTCCATGTTCATCCCAGTCCAACCCGGAGTAGGCTGGACTGCTCTATAAGAAGGGCAATAAGAGCCCCCAGAACATATGGAAAATGGCCGTCACCTCCATCGTCACCCCCACCTCGGGCCCTGCCTATATGCTGACATCTCTCCCACACTTTCTGGTCTTCCCACACCAGGTGTGTGTCTGACCTGACCACTGACCTCCACCTCCTGCCATCATCAGTCACTAAGGAACAGAGACGGAGGGAGAGTTGTGGGCTACCTACCAGAATTCCCTCCAACCACAGGTCTTCCTTTGACCCATGAAGGCTCCCAGCCCATTTCACTCTCCAGACCTTTGCACTGACTGTTGTTCCCTCTGTCCAGAGCTCTGTGCTCCCTGATTGCCACATGGTTTGTACTTTCTTGTCATTCAGGTTTCAACCTGTATGACACCTCCTCAGGAAGACCTTCCGAGACCACTCAACATAAAGCAGCCTCACTGGACCCCTTCCATCTGTCTAGTTCCCTGCTGTATCCACAGCATCTAGTATAGGCCTGACATACAAGTGCTCAGCCAATGTTTGAGAAATGTATTGACTTGAAGTCACAAAAGAAATGTAGTACCATCCAGCCTGGAATGGATTGGACAGCCCAGAGGTCAGCAGGGTTTGAGTTGGTCTCTGAAGTAGGAACTCGCCTTGAGGAGCCAGGATCAGGGCATATGCAGCAGAGGTGACAGTGTGGGTAAAGGTTTAGAGGTAGAAAACAGGTGTGCGGTTCATTTAGGGCCATGGCATGTCTGTTGGCTGGCGCATGGGGGGAGTGGGTAGCTGTGGGTGTAAGGAAAGAGGCTCAGGTGTGGAAGCGGGCCTTTTACACTTTTCTAGGGAGCGGGACAGATCCACAGACTCTGAGGACTGGAAAAATAAAAATGAGACCAGCCTGGTCAGATATGCATTTTCTAAAAATGGCTTCCCAAAAAGACACAGGTTGCCATGCTGTGGGCTCTGGCTCCCATCTGGGAGCAATAAGGCCTGATGGGTAGGACGGGGTGGGAAGGTGGGGGGGGAGGTGGCTAAATCATCAGGCAAGAGAGTTACTGAGACCTGAGTCAAATTGAGACACGAGCAACAAAGCAGTTGATAATCACAGTGTGGTTTATTTTCACAGATGAATAGAAACTGCGTCCAAACCTGAGGTACAAATGAACATGGCCCCAAGTCCCTCTCCTGAATCTTGTTCAGAAGGAATAGGACATGGCTCCTCTGCTAAAAATAAATACACCTCAAAAGGTGATAAATAAATATGCTTCACAAGGTAATAAATAAATAAATAGCCTCAATAGGATAAAAATGAGAACATAATCACACACAAAAAAAAGCCAAACAGGGGCTGCACATTTTAGAAATTTGGTAATTAACAATTCATCTGACTTCACTGGAGAAAATAAAATCCCCCCGGTCCTGTGGGAGGCTCCTCAGGGATTTTGCTGTTTCTGATGTCCCAAGGCCTGTGTTAAGGAGACCCGAAGAGGAATCTGGAGCTGAAATTTTAAGGAATGAAATTCCTAAGGAAATCCAGATATTCCTTCAACTTCCTCCTGAAATCGCCCCAGTCAGACATATTGATAGAGGTTTTGTTTTCCTGTGAAAAAACCAGAAAGTTGGTATCAGATGAGGCTGGGCTGGAAGGCAGGTAACAGGCTGGGGGTCAGGTCAAGGCCAATGGCACCGCCTATAGGGGCATCTTAGGGGGCAACTTACCATGGACATGGAGGTGGGCAGGACTGCCTCCAATTCCTGTGGGAAGAGACCAAAGCAGACAGAAATTCATTCTCCTGGATCAGGAGCAGGCCCTGCTACCGTCTTCCCTGGAGAAAGGACAGGGCCAAGGCAGAGATCCCAAAACCTTTGACAGCTTCACATACCAGAAGATTGTTCTTTATTTTCTCTCCTGTATTATTAAAATCCTTGGCAGCATTCAAGAATTTATTCAGGTTTGTCCTCAGAAAGGTTTTATTCTAAGGGGATAAAGAATACACAGAAAAGGGGAAAGTTGGGGAGTGTCCTTCCCTACAGTTTTCCAAGACTTTTTTCAAGGACATCCTTGGACAATCCCCTCCTCATCCCCTTCTTGCCCAGGTTATGCCCCCAGAGGGCAGACTTCAGGGAGGCCTACTTCCCACCCACAGGTGCCCCTGAATCCATGCCAGCTGCAGAAAGGGCCCAGGCAGGTCTTTGTGCACTTGGGGGGGAAATGTTTTTCAAAAGAAACTGTAAAAGGCAAAAGACTGGCTAAGGGAAATTCCTGGGGCCAGAAAGATTAATGCCTTGACTGAATTAAGGAAAACAGACTCAACAAGAGTCAACCTCTTGTTCGACCCAAGAAATGCCACATACGTGAAGTTGCGATTATCCCTGAAGCCAACAGGTACAGGAAAAGTAACTAAATGATCATGTACAAGGCTGGCCAAGGTGGAAAACATACTCTGTTTTTTAAGGGAAAGGAAGGAAGCAGGCATGTTCATGGGGGAAATTTCAGTCTGCCAGTCCAGAGGCTGCCCCCTGAAAACTAAAGATCTTTGGTATTCTTCATCTCGAGCTGCCTTTTTGCTTCATAATTTAAATGAAATATTTTCATATTATAGCCATGGCTGGGGAAATGGTTGGACACCTGTTAAGCACCAGACACTGCTCTGGGAAATTCA
The DNA here is from genome assembly GCF_987537825.1 of Furipterus horrens. Lineage (NCBI taxonomy): Eukaryota > Metazoa > Chordata > Mammalia > Chiroptera > Furipteridae > Furipterus > Furipterus horrens. The sequence goes on along the minus strand of NW_028327180.1, from coordinate 66,368,418 downwards.
TGCACATTGTGCTATTTAATTCTCACAACCACCCCACCGAGATAGGTGCTATTCACCCTATTTACACGTTAGGCAGTGTTGTGACATGTCTGAGATCACCCAGGCAGGAAGTGGATTGCGACCCAATGCAAAGAGGTGTGTGGGGCTGAGCTCTTACCCTCAGGATGGATTGATCATTTGGGTCCAAGGGAGCCTGTGGGTGCAGAGAGAGAAAGAGGGAGCACCCGTGAGTCCTGTTGGCCTGAGCACCTGCCAACCCTTCCCTGCCCCATGCCAACCTTATCCCAGCTACTCACTTGCGAAGGCACAGGTGTCTGGTCAAGGATTTTGTTTATTTCTTCAATCAGAATGTTGTGATCCATTGTAGTGGGCTTCCCCTTAGCTGGAGGGGTGCAGTGTGTAAGCAGGAGCAGGAAAACGGGCAGGCTGAGAAGGATGCTCATCTTTGGGCTGGCAGGACGCGTTCTGTCTTGTGCTGGTCCTTCATGGTGTTCTGCAGTGTCTGAGACAGCCTTTTATGTGCAGTGACAGTGTGCCAACAACCGTGGTGAGGGGGGGCAGGCATCGGAAGAATCTTTATCTCACATGGAACCTCCATAGCAAACCACAGACTTATTCATCACTGTCGTGAAACTTGGGGAAAAATTACCAAACGTATATCTCCTCATCTTGTCAAGGAGGCTAAGAGATTGGTTGGCCACTGAGCAGAATGGGGACAGTTGAGAGGACTTTTCTAACAGGTGAGGGGCCATCTGATTCTGAGCCCCCTCAAAACTCCTGCTCAGTGAGACCTGGTTGTGCCATCCCCTGGACAGGCCTGCCCCTCTGCTGCCCATCCCACCTGGCATGGCCTGGTCCTGCCTGCGTGTCCAAGTGAGGGCCCACTGGAACAGACAAGGTTGTCCAGCAGCCTGTCACACTGTTAAGCATCCACGTGTGAGCTCATCCTGGGGAACACACCTCTTGACACCCCTCCCAACACTGAGTCACTGGAGTTAAAATCCCCAGTGGTTAGCCTTGTGGGCTTTGGGAAGCTTCTCCTTGACACTTTCTGTTCCTGGTGGGTGGCAGGTAGAACTCAGGCACCAGATTCCATTCTTCTATTGGCCTGATAACAGCACAACCCAACTCTGCCCTTGTGGTGGGATCTTAGCTCCTAGTGTAGGGCAGGCTGCAGGTGCTGGGCAGTAGCTCAGATCGCACTCAGGCAGCACAGAGGAGCTGGGCTCAGGGACCTAAGGATGGGGATACTTGTAGAAACTATCCCAGGGGTAGGGGCTGGCCTCAGGAGGTTTAGATGGTGGGATTGGCAAGGTCTGAGGGTGAGGGAAGGGAAAAGGGAAGGGCAAAACCCTGATTCCTGACAGGTGTTGAGAGCCGGTGAGCAGAGGAGAGAGTGGTGTCCCAGGCATCTAGATCCCATCCAGCACTGAAGCTTGGATCCGGCAGGTGCAGGTCTGGTGGGAGGGGTTTGCAGAGCAGCGAAGGGAGAGGACAGGGACTGACCCTGGGGGAGGCTACAAAGGACCAGAGGGGCGGCAGCCGGAGAGGAAACAAGGAAACAAGGTGGGAGGGGACCCCTTCCCTTTGGAGCAGTCAGGCCTGGCCCAGGCCCAGGGCAGGGGTGTTGGTAATGGAATGAGTGTGATGGGGGTGGGGAAAGAAGAGGGGTGGGATGATAAAGCCAGGGTTGGGTGGGTTGTGACTCCATCAGTGTGGGGAGATGAGGGCAGGTTAAACTGAGGCAGGGGAATTTGGGTGTTTTAGGCTTCTGAGCAGCAGCTGATCTGGTAAGATCGGGTTTAGGATATGGCTGCAGAGGTGTCAAGTGAATCGGCCATGACACAGGGCACAGGATGATGCCTGGAGCGAAACACGCAGCTTCTGGCCCAGCTCAGCCATGGGCCAGGCCCTGTGCTCCACCGTCTGAGCCCAGAGCCTCCTCAGAATGCAAGTGGAGTCTTTCAAAGGCACGCGTGAAATGAGGCCACATGTGGGGAACCTTGGGTCCAGGTCCCCTTGAAGGCACAATTTATTCAACAAACGTTTATTAAGCACTTGCCGTGCACAGACACTGTGAGTAAAACAGACATGCCTGTCTGCTTAAGAAGCTCACAGTCTTGTGGGGAGAGGCAGACTGAAAGCCTTGCTACTTTCAGCTGGGACCTTGGACCTGCCGATCCAGCATCACCTGGGGGCCAGTTACAAGTGCAGACCCTCAGGTCTCACCCCAGGCTTTCTGAATCAAAAATCACATTTTGACAAGGTCCTCAGGTGACTCGCATGACATTTAAGACATCCTGATTGAAAAGCCCAGAGACCCAGGGCTTCTTGACTCCTCGGCTGTGCTGGATGTTATCTTCTATATACAAGTTTGGTGGTGCTGTGCACCCCAAAATGTGATTTCTTATGGAGAAAAGCCTTTTTGTGTGTGTAAATGGGCTTTTTGAGGGAATTTTAAAACACAGTGAATTTTAAAATGATGAAGGCTGAACAGCCCTGTAGATGTTTCTTTAGAAGACCTGACTGCATGTTGTATAGTAGCAAAGAAAAATTCTATGTAGTGCTATTATAGATCTCAACATTTGTAGGAGAAGGAAGTTTAGGCTTCAGGCTAAGTGCCTTGTAAGCACTGTGGAGTTTTCAGCCAGGGGGTGGGGGTGGGGTTTAGTGCCTTGAAGGTTTGGGTCCAGGAAGCCCACCCAGTCTAGCTACTGCGGGGAGAATGGCTGGGAAGAGGCAGCACGGCAGGGTGGCCAGTGATGGACGGTGAAGTCCCTGGACCATAGATGGTAAGAAGGCTGAACTACGTTGATTCTGGCAGGGATGGGAAGAGCTGGATGAAGGTTAAGACTCTATTAGCTAACTTCTGAGAGGCACTTAGTAAATGCCAGGCACTAAGTTCTTTTCATGGGTTAACTCATTTAATCCTCAGAATGAATCTATGAGGTAGGTACTCTGATTATTCCCATTTTACAGCTGAGAAAAGTGAGGGTCAGGGAGGCTTAGTTCATGCAGCCAGGAAGTGATGCCACCAGGGCTGATGCAAGCAGGTCTGTGAGCACCCACCTCCACAGCACTGGAAAGTGACAGAACTAGGAGTGATGCAGAGTGCCAGGAGGGAGGCAGCAGGGTGAGGATCAGTTACGGACCCTGGCATTACTGGCAGGAAGGCCACTGGAGCATCTTGGGGAGCAGTTTTAGTGTGAGCTGGGGGTAGAGGCCCTGGCAGTGGGATGAGCAGTGAGCAAGGGTGACCAAGAAGGTAAAGGACTCTTTGAAGGAGTTTTATTCTGAAGGGAAAGAGAGACAGAGCAACTAGAGGATTCAGGAGGCTGGAGAAGGATCTTTCCAAACAGGGAGCTTGAGGATCTCTCTGGAGATGAGCTGGGAATGGGTGAGAGAGCTGGAAAGTGGGCCAGCACAGTGGAGGCCTGAGGGCCACATGCACAGGAAGGGTTCCCCCCATTAGTTGTCACCTGCCCACCTGAGCAAAGAGCTCAGGCAAAGGCTGCCTGAGTGGGCCCAGTCCCCCTGGTGGGGAAGGTGCAGGGGGTTGCATCCACAGCTCTGGTGTCAAGAGGAGACAATGGCTTCTGTGTTCCCAATGAAATAGGCAAAGTCGTCCCCTGAGGGTTGGGGGAGGTGGAGTTAGAGGCATGTTGGGTGGAGTGGTTGGGAGTCTGTGAGCTGACTGCCTGGGGATGACCTTGAGGAGCTGGCAGCTGGGGCGGTCAGAGCGCAAGGAGGTTGGGATAATCCTGGGCTCTTCACTGGGCCAGAGGGTGGAATGCAAGGCCCCTGAGGCAAGGCGAGGGGGCCATGGGAGGAGCCCTGATGGGTAGGGAAGAGAGCAAGGAGGGCCTGAGCAAGGGATGCCTGAGCTGGTGTGGGCAGATGCCCTGCAGAGGCCCACTGGGTGCCATCCAACAGCTATTCCCACACCAGGACCGAGTCCCTTTCGACCCAGCAAGTGTGTTCAGAGGGAGCGGCAGCTGCCTCTGTAGAGAAAAACTGGGTACCTTCCACAGCCCTTCTGCAACCTCTCAGGGGACCAGGGGAGCTTGAGCCTCCCCCTGGAGTCTCTTTGGAGTTTGGCCTTGACTCTAAAGAAGTTGGTTCTGCCCTGGCTGGTGTGGCTCAGTGTATTGAATGCAGACCTACAAACTGGCTTGCTGGTTCAATTCCCAGTCTCTGGCGCGTCGATGTTTTTCTCCCTTTCTCCCTCCCTTCCCCTCTCTCTAAAAACAAATAAAATCTTTTTTAGAAAATACAGAAGCTAGTTCAAGTGAAATCACAGGAACTCCCTCCCAACTCTCCCTACCTGCGCAGCCCTTGGGAGAGGCCTAATACTGTGTGAAAGTGATTTCACCCTGGGGCGTTTTGTCAGCCTGGCCCAGGGAGGCCTTCTGGGCATGCTGAGCTGATTGCAATCAGGACGGGAAATGAGCTAAGGAGGCCCAACCTCCGGCTGGCCTGGCCTGGCCGAAGAGAGGCCCTGCTAGGGCTGGGGCAGGAGAGTGGGCCTGGGGACTGCTGGCTGGGGTCTGCAGGAAAGAGAGAGACTCTGTGGGTTTCAGGTTCAGTCTCTGGACCCCATCCAAGAGAACTCTGTGGGCCTGGCTCTGCCCCACCTGTGGCCTGGATTCACTCAGAGTGGGATACTGGGATCCAAAGTCCTGGCCCCTGGGGCCCCTCCCATCAGAGGTCCATGTCTGCTCTCCCCTACAGACCTAGCAGAATTTTCTGGGGTGCCCAGGCCTCAGTCATTATGACAACCTCCCCTGCCACCCTTTCCATGGTGTCATGTGTCATTCAGTCTGCCCATGATCTCAGTCATGCTTCCGCTGTTTGCCCTGACCACGCTGCCTGGTTTTTTCAGTACAGAGGCAGCTCAGGGCTCCTAGCCGGCCAAATAGTGCCATCACGTTTCACTTGTGCACCTAGGCAGAGAGGTCAGGAAAGAGCCACCTGGGTGGGCCCAAATGAGGAGGCGTCGCCTCCTATTCCATCCAGCTGTTCACCTTCCTAGGCCTGTACAGCCTCAACCTGTGCACCCTCAGTTTTGTATCCCACGCTGCACGAGGTGGCCTTTGGGGGCCCATCTATGTAGAGTGGAGCTCCTCTCCAAGTCCAGTCTAATAGAGAAGACAGATGAGCATTACTGTTTGGAACAAGCCTGTGGGAGGGGGCAGCCCAGGCATGAGGCAGCCTCACCCCGCCTGGGACTGTTGGGGAAGACTGGAAAAAGGGACAGCTAAGACCTGAAGGGTGGTCTGTGAAAGGATAAAGTCAGCACCATTGCCTATTGTGACAGCACTTGCCGAGCAGGCCTATGACCTTGTTAAACATGACTGCCATTTTACTCTTCTGAGCTTATGTCCCTAGGACTGGAAATCACTGGAAAGTAAGAACAGAACTAACAGTTCCCTACAGCCACAGGCAGAAGAAAACATTGGAACAGACAGCCCAGGGGCCACACAACAGCTACCCCTACCCTCTTTCAATCCAATTATAATCCAATGAAAGCTCAAAACCTCTACCCCTCAATGCTGGTGTATCTGTCCACACCATGCTCCTCTCCTTTCTTGGAAAGTGAATAAAAATTTTCCTCTTGTAGGTGAGATCATCTGGTATTTGTCTTTCACCTCCTGGCTTATTTCACCCATGAGTGGAACCTAATGAACAAAAGAAACAAACAAGCAAAATAGAACCAGTGACATGGAAATAAAGAACAACCTGACTGTGATTAGAAGGAGTGGGTGAGGGGGATAATAGGGAAAGAAGGGAAAGGGTCTAGTCAAGGAATAAGTATAAAGGACCCATGGACATGAACAACAGAGTGGGGGTTGACTGTAGGAGGGGGTGGTGGAGCAGGGGAGAGCAATGGAGGAAAAATTGGGACAATTGTAATTGAACAACAATAAAATAAAATAAATGAGAAAACAAAAACAAACTTTCCCCTCTACACTTCTCTTTTTGAATTCTTTCATAGCCCACTCCACCAAAGCACCCTAACAGTCTGGAGCCAGGAATGTCACAGAGCAAGTGCTCCCAAGCAGAGTTGGGTTTTGGGATGCAAATATTCTGTCTGTTGACCTACAGCTTAATGGCCACAGCTCCTAGGATACTTGGGTAACTGGGTGGGGCCATGTTGCTCTTATTATCATTAATAAATGTATAGTCCTACAGTGCCCATCACTCTCTGGTTGCCCACCTGGAACACAATGATTTGAGACATGCATTCCTATTGTGTTCGTTGTATTTATCTCAAAACCAAGAGCCAGGGGAGGGACAGGCAAAGAAGCTGCCTGAAAACTGTGAGGTGACAGTGTTGGGACTTAAGTGCTATAACACAGTGTTCCAGGCTCTTAAGAACTACTCTTCTAAGTGGTTGGCACTTCACACAGATTATTAGCCATGTGGATGATGTTGCCAGGTAAAGTCATGTCTGCCTCTCAGGCAGGGAGACAGAGGCCCTCTTGTGGTGCTATCTGTTTTAATTATGGAGCCCTCTCAGGAGCCCCTGAGCAGAGCTCGGAGGGAGTATGAAAGCCTCACATGTACCTCCGATTTCAAAGGGTTCCTTCTCTGGGAAAAAGCAACACTTTAGAGTCACTTTCTTCTCTTAGAGAGGCTTTCTATGTCAGACCTGGGTTTGGGTCCAGTTTCCACACTCTGCAGTTAATCTCTTCAATGTTGTGGTGTTGATTTCTCTTGGGATTCCATCTTTGAGTGTTCCCCTTGGTATTTCCCTATTCTGTCCCCCAAGGGAGCTCCTTCTCCCTGGCTCCACCATCAGCCGCATCTCCTCTCATCCCTTTCCCCATTGTCCACATCTGCTTCCTATGGTACCTATGGCCTAAGTGGACACAGGGGAGTTAGAAGGGCTTAAACCCCTAGTGAAGAAGGTCACCTGCCAAGCAAGAGGCCTGTGAGGAAGAGATTATAGGGTGATCACTGAGAATGGAACATGGGGCTCAGAAGAGGTCATGCCAGGAGTTTTCTCTTGATGGGGAATCTGTGAACTCAGGAGCTCCTTACTGTTCCTACAGGGAGACCTGAAGGATGCAGACATGTGCCCCATGGGATGCACCTGCCACAGAGAGCCTCATAGCCAGACCAGCCCTGTCTAAGCATCAACAACAGATAAGAGGATGACAATAGAGCCTGTTGTGTAACAGATACCTCTTCCCAGGGAGGAGAGGGGTCTGAAGAGGGAGAAGGGGAGAGAAAGAAGGGACCATGCCCTCCCCTACCCCCACCATGTCAGCTCTGTGTGGCCAGAGCTGGCCAGCCCTGGGGAGGGGAAGATACGGTATCAAATTGGCCCTGAGCTACACTAGGTTGTCTTTTATATTACAAGTTGGGAATCTGCCCAAGAAGTTGACCAGAGTCAGGAATGAGTGGTAGGAAGGGACGCAGTTGAATGCAGTCATTGGAAAAAATAAAAGTGGTGTCCCTACCGTGGTCTAGTCATTACATGGACACCTACAGCTATATTGCATTGTACACCCTGCTTCCACTGCTGCTGAAGATCCCTTCATACCCATCACTCAAAGTCACTTATTACCATGCATTTGCCTTCCACTTTACCCACCCTGACTACCATCTTCTGTGGGAGATCTGTCAGGTGTGGATAAAATTCCCTGAGAGGAGGGAGGAGAGTCTAGATACATTTTCCCACTGTCTCTGACTCACACAGATCTTCCTCAGGGGCACTCCTTTTGGGGACTTAACTCTAGCTCCTAGACTTTCGCCCTCTCTGTGCTATGCCCAATCGGTGGGTCCTACACCTTCTGTCGTCCTCCCCTTTGCACATATGACCCTGCATTTCGCTTCTAATGTAACTTACCAGTTAAATTTGCAGGAATTTAGGTTGAAGCATTTGCTTGACTGTTGAGAAAATGTTTTCCACTGTCCAGTAGTCCATGAGGCTGGGGTGAGTTTAGGAGGCCATGGCAGGAATGCCATACTTAATTTGTACCTAGATTCCTATGTCAAAAGAGCCATGAGGTCGCTGACAGTGAGGAGAAAGTGAATTTGAAGACTATGGGTCTCTCTGGTCTTGGTAGTTGTAATTGTACTGGCCTCTCTCACAATTGTTTTCTTAACTGAAATTGCCTTAGTTCCTCACTTGAAACATCTAGTCTGTATTTGTACACTATTGTTCCTAGCAGCTGTCTTCATCTGCTTGAGATGCTTTAACAAAATACCATAGACCAGGTGGCTAATAAACAACACAAATTTACTTCTCATAGTCCTGGAGGCTGGAAAATCCTAGATCAAGATGTTGGCAGACTCGGTGTTTGATGAGGGGTCAGTTTCCTGGCTCATGAGTGGCTGTCTTTTCTCTATAACCTCACATGGAAGAAGAGGCTGAAGAGTCCTCTGAGGCCTCCTTCATAAGGACACTAACCTCATGTGTGAAGTCTCTGCCCTCCTGATCTAATTACCTCCAAAAGCCACGGGAATCTTGGAAGGACAGAAACAATCAGTCTATAGCAGCAACATTATTCATAGCAGCCAAAAGGTAGAAACAACCTAAGTGTCCATCAACACCTGAATGGATAAACAAAATGTGGTAGATACATACAATGGAATATCATTCAGCCTTAAAAAGGTAGGAAATTCAGACACATGTTGCAACATGGATGAACCCTGAAAACATTGTACTGAGTGAAATAAGCCGGTCACAAAAAGGCAAATATTGCATTCCTCTTATATGAGGTATTTTGAGTGATGAAATCCATAGAGACAGAAAGTAGACGGTAATTGACAGAAGCTGATGGGAGGGGAAAATGGGTAGAGAGTTTCAGTTTGAGAAGATGGAAAAGTTCTGGAGATGGATGGTAGTGATGGTTACACAGTATTAATATACTTAATGCCACTGAGCTAAATACATAAAAATGGTAAAATGAGACTTGAGATTCAAGATGGTGGTGGAAGTAGGTGGAAGTTATACCCACCTCCTCCCAGGACTAAACTGAAATTACAGCTAAAATATAGAACAATCAACTTCAATAACCACCTGAAGACTATCTGAACAAAAACCTTATAACCAAGGATTTACAGAAGAAGCAACTCTGAGAATCTGGAGGAATATCTCAGCTGCAAAGTTCCCCTTGAGGAGTGTGGGGTCTCAGCCTCATGAGGGGCTTCCCACCCAGAGCACCAGATCCAGGAAGAGGATCCCATATAACATCTGGCTATGAAAATCAGTGGGGATTCTGTCCACCAGAGAGAGAGAGAGAGAGACAGAAGTCAGCTAGAAACCTAGACACACTCTTAATGGACCAATGCACAGGATCTCTTTCATAGCCACTCACCCTCGCTCCATTGGAGAAAGGGTGTCTTGTAAGAGATGAGTCTTGTGAGGAGAGACTGGGTTGTGTGGCTCCAGGGAGAGAGCTGAAGGGGCAGTCACCAAGGTCCCTGTGCTGAGTCCCTCTCCCACACCACCCACAGACTCCATCTTTCTCAGGTGGAACACTCCCTTCCTTAGAGCATCAGCTTGGGGAATGCACTAGCCCCATCCTCCTGACTCCCTGTTGCCCCATCCTGCCAAGCTCATGCCCTGCAGAGGACTTAGCTGCCTGGGTCCCTGGTATAGAGGTTCAGGGGGGCTCAAGGGGTAACAGAGACTGAGTTCTGTGGCTCTGGGGTGGGGACCATTTCCCCAATTTCCCATGAGCCTGACTGGTACCACCCCCCTTAAGAGATCCATTAGCCCCACCCTCCAAACCCCCAGCATCCTGCCCTGCTGAGCTCAGTCTCTCCAGGAAATTTAGACAGAATCTTGGGCAGACTGAGTTGTGTGGCTCTGGGACAGGGGACATTTATCTCTGCACCCCACCGGTGCAGAGCTTTCCCTTCACATGACCAAATCTTGGTCTGTTTGAGCCTAATGAACTCTGCTGGCCTCCCCCTGAGGATTCCCTGAGACCCTGTCCCACCACAAAGATATGCAGGTAACTGGCGGGAGGCAACTGGCCTTAGTGTATCCTGGGACTTTTGCTGAGTGGCCTCAGATCCAGAACTGGCACAGAGTATGAGTCTTATCAATCTGGTGAAACCATATGCCTCTACCTGGTGACTCACTGATAACCTATCTCATGCAACTCACATACTGCCAGATGATCTTGTAGTGACTGAGCCCAACAGGAAGCTGTTAGGTGAAGTTAGGCAGAGGTGGATCTTGGGGTGCCTTGGGCCTTTTGATGACCTGCTCCTGGGCTTGGTGCTGGTGGAAGCCAGCCTTAGTGCACAGCTTGGCCCTTTCCATACACACCCAGGCCCAGTAGAGGCAGTCACAAACTGTGGATTGCTATGTACCTCCAAACAGGTGGAGTTTCTCTCAAGAGGCCCCAGAAACAACATGTCCAGTGGCAGTCTTTAGACAACATTAGAGCTGGATCCAATTAGCTCAACAAGCGGCACACCCAAAGAGAGATTCTGGCAGGCACTAGACCCTCCTGAGGTAAATTTATCTTTCCATGGCTAGCACCTGCACAGTAGCTTGTATACTGTGGTCAAAGACAGTCCTCAGAGTCAGCCAGCCTGAGGCTTGACACCACAGACCAACAGCAATTAAGACTCAAATGCAGTAGGAGGGCTCACATAACACACACAAGGGACATGACTGGTGCATCCAGCTCAGGTGATCTGGGAGACTGCATCAGTGGGTCCCACAGGGCATCTACTATATAAGTCCACCTTTATGAAGACAGGAAGACATAACAGGTCAACCTAATTGACAGAAACAAATGCAAAGAAGCAGTCAAAATGGAGAGACAAAGAAACATGCCCCAAATGAAAGAACAGAAAAAAATCTCCAGAAAAAAGGAACTAAATGAAAGGGAGGCAAGCAATCTACCAGATACAGATTTCAAAATGATGGTTATAAGAATGCTCAAGGAACTTAGTGAGAACTTCAAAGACATGAAAAAGGACATAGAAACTATGAAAAGGAATCAATCAGAAATTAAGAATACAATATTTGAAATAAGAATACACTGGAAGAAACAAACAGTAGATTAGACAAAGCAGAGGATCAATTCAGTGTGGCCTGCAACCAGTCATGTGCCCTGACCAGGGAATCAAGCCAGGGACATTCTCGTTTGAGGGATGATGCCCAACCCACTAAGCCACACCTGTCAAGGCAACATTGGTTAGAGAGAGAGAGAGAGGGATGAGAGATGAGAGAGAAACATCAACTGGTTGCCTCCCATACACAACAGATTTGGGATTGAACCCATAACCTAGATATGTGTTCTAAGCAGAAATTGAATCCACAACCTTTTTGGTGTACAGGACAATGCTCCAACCAACTGAGCCACCCAGCCAATGCTTAATTTTTTATACACCAATAATGAACTATCAGAAAGAGACACTAAGAAAACAATCCCATTTTCAATTGCATCAAAAACTACCTAGGAATAAATTTAAGGAGGTAAAAGTCCTGTACTCAGAAAATTATAAGATAGTGAAGAAATAAGTTGAAGAAAATACAAATAAATAGAAGAATATACCACGCTCATGGATAGGAAGAATTAACAATCTATAGATTTAATTCAATTCCTATCAAGATACCAATGGCGTATTTCACAGAATTAGACCAAATATTCCAAAAATTTATATGGAACCACAAAAGACCCCAAATAGCCACAGCAATTTTGAGAAAAAGAAGAAAATTTGGGGTACCATGTTACCTGATAATAAACTATATTACAAGGCTATAGTAATAAAAACAGCATGGTACTAGCATATAAACAAACATATAGGTTAATGGAACAGAATAGAGAGCCAAAAAATAAACCCACATGTATATAGTTAATTAATATTGGACAAAGGAGGCAAGAGCATACAATGGGGTAAAGATAGTGTATTCAATAAATGGTATTGAGTAAATCAGACAGATAGATGCAAAAAATGAAACTGGACCACCTAATCCCATATACAAGAGTAAATTCAACATGGATCAAAGACTTAAGTGTAAGACTCAAAATCATAAAACTTCTAGAAGAAAACATAGGCAGTAAAATCTTGGACATATCTCTTAATAATATTTTTTTTTCTGATATATCTCCTCAGGCAAGGTACAAAAGAAAAAATAAACTAGTGGAACTACATCAAACTCAAGTGGTTTTACGCAGCAAAGAAACCATCAACAAAATGAAAGGACAACAGACTGAATGGGAGAACATATTTGCCATTGCTACATCTGATAAGTGGTTGATAGCCAAAATTTATAAATAACCCATACAACTGAACACCAAAAAAAAAAAAGTCCAATTAAAAAATGATCAAACGACCTGAATAGACACTTTTCCAAAGAGAGCATACAGATGGCCAATAGACATATGAAAAGATGCTCAACATCACTAATCATCAGAGGAATGCAAATTAAAACCACAATTAGATATGACCTCACACCTGTCAGAATGGCTATCATCAATAAATCAACAAACAACAAGTACTGGCAAGAATGTGGAGAAAGGGGAACCCTCTTGCACTATCAGTGGGAATGTAGTCACTGTGGAAAATAGTGTGAAGTTTCCTCAAACAAATTTAAAATGGAACTTCCTTATGATCCAGCAATTCCAATTCTGGGACTATATCAAAAGAAACCTAAAACACTAATTTAAAAGAAGATATGCACACTTGTGTTCATTGCAGTGTTATTTTCAATAGCTAAGCTTTGGAAGTAGCCCTAGTGCCCATCAGCAGATGAGTGGATAAAAAAAGCTGTGGTACATTTACATAAGGGAATACTACTCAGCCACAGAAAAGAAGAAAATTTTACCTTTTGCATTAGTATGAATGGACCTGAATAGTGTTATGCTAAGGGAAATAAGCCAGTCAGAGAAAGGCCAGTACTGTATGAGTTCACTTTATATGGAATCTAACGAACAAAATAAACTAATGAACAAAATTGAAGCAGTCTCATCGATATAGAGAACAGAGTCGCAGCTGTCAGAAGAGAGAGGTTTGAGGGGGCTAGGTAAAAAAGCTAATGTGATTAAGCAAAAAATAAATAAAAGACGTCACAAACACAAACAACAGTATGGTGATTACAGAGGGGAAGGGGGTGGCAGGAGGTAGAAGAGGGTAAAGGGGGAATAAATGGTGAAGAAAGGAGACTTGACTTTGGGTGGTAAACACACTTGAAACCTATATAACTTTATTAACCAATGTCATTTCAATAAATCCAATAGAAATGTTTTATAAAACAGTGGTGCCTATATATAATGGAATATTACTTGGCTATAAAAAGAATAAGATTTACCATTTGCAACAACATGATGGACCTAGAAAGTATTATTCTCCATGAAATAAATCAGTCAGAGAAAGACAAATACCATATAACTTTACTTATGTGTGAAATCTAAAGAACAAAATAAGCAAACAAATAAAATTAATACAGAAAACAGATTGATTGTTGCCAGAGGGGAGGGGTTTGAGGGACTGGGTGAAAAAGTTGAAGAGATTGGAAAGTACAGATTGGTAGTTACAAAATATTCATGGGGATGTAAAAAGCAGCATAGGAAATATAGCCAATAATATTGTAATAACTATGTTGGTGCCAGGTGGGTGCAGGAAATGTTGGGGGATCACTTTGTAAAGTATATGATTGTCGACTATGCTGTACATGTGAAACTAATACAAAATAATATTGAGTATAAACTGCAATTGAATTTTTTTTAATTAAAAAAAATTTTAAGGGTTAAAATTCTTTTTAAAACTTCTAGCCTGGGTGTTTTCTCTGTAGAGCCTGAGATTCTTTTAGAGTTTTTCCATCTCTCAGTGTGGCCACAGGGTCTTCATAGAACGAATGCAAGGGTTCTCTCTACCCTGATCCCTGGTTTTTCCTCTCCCTGGGGAACCTTGACCCCTTACCCACCTGGTGAATGCCTCTTCATCTTGAAACTCATTTCACTGTCACTTCTCTGTGTGGCCTTCCCAGCCTTCTCACTTACCAAAAGCAGTGCCTGCCTTTCTATATGTCCTGACTATGCCTGTAAACTTCTCTGTTTATAAGACTATGTGTACCAGACCCAAAGGTTTCCATAGTGAGGCCATGGCAGCTTTCTCCATGTGCCCTAGGAATCCTGGGTGGCAGATAGGGAACTGATGGGTCTGGGAGTCCTGGAGAAATAAACATTCTGGGCTCAAACACAAGGAAAGAGAGTAGTATTCAGGTGGAAGTACAATGTGAAGATGGCTCTAGTGGCTCTAAACATATTGCTCAGAGTGGGATCTGGCACAGCCTCAGGCTCTCCTTGCAAATTTGTTGTCTATACATTGGACATTTGGGAATGTTAGATAAATATATTTCAATTTCTCATGGAGTGCTCATAGGGTGGGAGGAAGAGAGGCTGGTGGAAAATGCAGTGGTTCTGCCATCTTACCAAACACTCTTCATTCTAAATTTTTTCTAATTCTCTTTGGTTTTCAGTATTTGAATGCAAGAAATTTTACTTTATTTATTTTTTACATTTAAAAATATAAAATAGGCCCTGGCCAGGTAGCTCAGTTGGTTAGAAGGTTGTCCCAACATGCCAAGATTGTGGGTTCAATCCTGGTCAGGGCTCATACAAGAATCAATGAATGCATAAAAAAGGTGAAACAAATTGATGTCTCTCTCTGTCTGTCTGACTCTCCCCTACCCTCAAATGAATAAGAAAAAAAAAATTTTAATTAAGAAAATTAAAATGGGAGAAAAAAGATGGTGGCGGAGTAGGTAGCAGTGTTGTCTGCTTGCTCCCATCGCGGAAGGACTTGGAATACAAACACGGAGTGGAGTGAGTGAGTGCAGATTTCAGAGAAGGCAAACAGGGACGAGAATGTGGGAGCAGCATGAAGAGGGCAGAAAGCTCAGCCCGCGCTCTCCAAGAGGAGTCGCTGGGTGTCCCAGCCCGGCGCCTCTGCCGCACCACATCTGAAAGGAGCAGCTTTTGACCAGCTCATTAGCCGAGATCTCCTTGAAAACTTTTCCCTGCCATAGGCACCCTGACCAGCAAAGTCCGGGAGGGAGTCAGTGAGAAGGTTTGGTTGAAACAGCCAGAGGCGTGGGAAGACAGAGAACAGCCTGGACTGTGGGTAACTCTGTGAACTGAGTCGTGGTAGGGACCCCTTGTGCCCAGGGGCACCTGCCTCAAGGATCCACCAAACAAAAACACAGAACTGAGCCGCAGAGAGGGGCCCACATGGGAAAGCTGTGGCAAAACCCCAGACTTGGTGGGGATCTGGGCAGGCAACACTGCACCTGCACACCCACAGGCACCAAGGCCCCATCAAACAAAAAGGCAGAACTGAGCTGTGGAGAGGGCCCTATACAGGAAAGCTGCGGCGGAACCCCAGACTCGGTTGGGACCCCAGGCAGGCAAGCTGTACATGCAGGCGCATAAAAAGGCCCTGCCAGTCAGGGATGCAGGTCGGTGCTGCAGCTTGGAGGCAACTCAGAGACTTTTTTGGAGGAGGGGTGGAGACAGGACCCGAGGCTGGGCAGGGACTATGGGCATGCACACTAGCTCACCAGCAGAGTAGTATTGCTAGACAAGACTGAGGAATGCTGGAGGGTGCTGCAGGACCAGTTGTGGGGGGGCCAACTCAGTGCAGCTCGCAGTAGAGAGCTGTAGCAGCCCATGAGTGAGAGAACAGCAGCCTCAGGATCAAGCTAGATCCCCTCACAGCCAATCAGCCAAAAAAGATTTGAAACCCATGGAATTTTGACCAGGGGTGGATCCAGAAAAAAGAAGACAGCGCCCAAATGTTGTATTGGGGAAGAGCACTTTCTTTAATCTGTTTCCTACCATCTCTCCTTCCTACTCTTCTTCTTTAATTTTTTTTGTCTGTTTTGTTTTTTGTTAAATTTTTTTAATTTTTTGGTTTTTCAATTACAGTCGTCCCATTTTTCCCCCATTTCTCTCCCCCACCCAGCCCACTCCTTCTTCCACAATCATATCCCTCCCCGTTGTCCATGTCCATGAGTCATTCATACACATTCCTTGACCAAATCCTTCCCTTACTTATCCCCCTTCTCTCCCTCCCCCCTCCCCCATATTGACTGCTATTATGCTCTTTGTCTTATTTAGTTCATTTGTTTGTGTTGTTCTTTAGTTTCCTGTATTAGGTGATATCATATGGTATTTTTCTGTCTGCCTGGCTTATTTCACTAAGCATAATTCTCTCTAGTTCCATCCATGTTGTTGCAAATGGCAGGAGTCCCTTCTTTCTTTCTGCTACATAGTACTCCATTGTGTAAATGTACCACAGTTTTTTGATCCACTCATCTACAGATGGGCACTTAGGCTATTTCCATCACTTAGCTATTGTAAACAGTGCTGCTATGAACATAGGGGTGCATAGGTTCTTTTGAATTGGTGTTTTAGGATTTTTCGGGTATAATCCTAGCAGTGGAACCACTGGTTCAAAAGGCAGTTTCATTTTTAGTTTTTTGAGGTAGAGCAAGTTCTCCCACCTTGGCCTTTTTCTTCAAGAAATGTTTTTGCTATTCTTTATCCATATCAATTTTAAATCTGCTTCAATTTCTCTCCAGCCTGACCCAACCCCCTAAATTCTGGGACTTTAGAATTACATTGATTTTATAAATAAATTTAAATAAAATGCTATCCTTATAATCCATGAACATAGTAAATCCTTTTTTTATGTCTTTAATGTCTCTAACAAAATTTAAAGTTTTCTCAGTATGGAGCTTATACATCTTTTGTTAGATTTATTCCTAGGCACTTGGTATTTGGGTGTAATGTTAAAAATTGTATATTTTTGCCCTGATTGGTGTGGCTTAGTGGGTTGGGCATTAACCTGTAAACCAAAAGGTCAAGGCTCCAATTCCCAGTCAGGGCACAAGCTTAGGTTGTGGGCCAGGTCCCGGTTGAGGGCGTGCAAGAGGCAATTGATTGATGTTTCTCTCCTTCCCTTCTCTCTCTAAAAATAAATATATAAAATATTTTAAATTTTGTTATATTTTTTAACATTTCATATTAATAAAGGCCTTTTTCTGGTATAGAGAAATGCAATTGATTTTTATAGAGGTGATTTCATATTCAGCAAACTTGTAAACTCTGTAATCAATATAAAAACTTTATCTAGAGATCTTTTTGGATATATGCATATACAAGTATATCATCTGTGAATAGTGACAATTTGCTTTTACTTGTTTTATTTTCATATTTTATTTCCTTTTCTTTCTTTACTACATAGGTTAAAACATGCTGTGTACACTGTTGAATAGAAGTAGCGGTATTAGGCATGCTTGCCTTGTTACAGATCTCAAAGGGAAAGATTTTATTGTTTTACCATTAAGTGTGATGTTTCCTCTAAGTACATATATTGCAGATATCCTTTATCAGATTAAGGAAGTTCCTTTCTTTCTTTCTTTCTTTCTTTTCTTCAATTGAAAAACACTTTATTGTTCAAAAATGATAACCATCTGGGCCTTCAGGGAGTTGTAATCTTGTTGCTGGTGGAGGGTCTTGCCTCAGTGTTGATGGTTGTTAACTGATCAGGGTGTTGATTGCTGAAGGGTGGCATGGCAGGAAGTTCCCTTCTATTCCTAGGTTTGCCCAGCTTTTTTTTTATCATGAATGGATGTTGATTTTATCAAGTGTTTTTTTCCACATATATTGAGGATTGTGCATGTCTCCTTTTTTTTGTTTTATCCTCAACCAAGGACATTATTCATTCCTTTTTAGAGAGAGGAAGGGAGAGAGAGAAACATTGTTGCAAGAGAGAAGCATCAATTAGTTGCCTCCTGTATGCACCAGGACAGGGGATTTATGTGCCCAGACATGGGACCAAACCCACAACATAGGCATGTGCCCTGACTGGGAATCAAACCTGCAACCTTTCAGCTAGGGGAGAACACTCCAACCAACTGAGTCATACTGGCCAGGGCTTGTGTCTGCTTCTTTACTCAGTTAATGTGGTGAATCACATTCATTTATTTTCTAATATTAAAATATCTGTATTCCAGGTAAACCCAGCAAGGTCATCATATAATATTCCATTTTTTTGTATTGCTACCTTATATATACTAATTTTTAAAAAAGATTTTTACATTTATGTTTATAAATGAGAGTTAGGGGAACATAAGTCTTGATTTGCTTGGGACAGCCCTAGTTTTTACTTGTCATCCTAACATCATCATCTATAGCACACCCTTTAAATCTCAAAAGTGCTCTGGTTTGGGTGATAAAGTATGTGATCACTCTAGTGAGAATGGCTGTGATATTGCCTTCTCATAGTGTCTGTGTAGTTTTAGTATCACAGTAATGTTTTCTCATTTTATATTTTCTGGAAGCATTTGTATAAGATTGGAAGTATGTCTTCCTTGAATGTTTGGTAGAATTCACTGTGGAAGCCATGTGGAGTCAGTTTTCTTATTGAATCCATTATTTTAGAGGTTATAGGATTATTCATGTTTTCTATTTCTCCCTAAATCAATTTTGATTTTATAATTTTATACTAATTATTCAGTTTTTTTTCTAAATTTTGTTTGCATACATATGGCTTTTCAAAATATGCTTTTATCTTATTAATGTCTGCAGCATCAGTAGTGGTGGTTCTGATACTGGCTATTAATTCTCTGTCTATTATTTTTTAGAGGTTTGTTAATTGTTTTAGTTTTTTCAGAAAGCCAACTTTGAGCTTTGTTGATCCTTTTATTGTATTCTCATTTTCTGTTTCCTTACTGTTTGCTCTCTATTATTTCCTTTCATATATTTTCTTTGGGTTTATTTTGCTGTTCTTTGTCAAACTTCTAGCCATGGATGCTTCACTTGCTACTTTTTACTCTTTATTATTTTCTAATATATGTACTTAAGGCTCTAATCCATTTATTTTCTGTAAAAATCCAGATAGTAAATCTATTTGGTTTGGTAGATATTTCTCAGAACTACTCAGTTCTGCCATTTTAGCACAAAGGAAGAAATAGTTGATAAATAAACAAATGGAAGTGTGCCAATAAAACTTTATTTACAAAATTAGATTATGGGTTAGACTTGGCTTGTGGGCTAGATTTTGCAAACCCTTCCTCTAAACTTTGCCCTATGTATAGCATTAGCAACATCGCACAAATTTTGATACGTTGTACTTTATTATTCAGTTCAAATATTTTCTAATTTCCACTTTGAATTCTTATTTTGACATGTGAGTTATTTTTGAAGTGTGTTTGTTAACATCTAAGTAGTTAGGGATTTCTGGTTTTCTTTTTCTTTCTTTTTTTGGGCTATTAATTTGTTCTTAATCATATTGTGGTCAGAGAATGTGCTCTGTCAGTGCTACTCAATAGAAATGTAATGCAAGCCACATATGTAATTTAAAATTTTCTAGTAGCCACATTTTGAAGAGTAAAAAGAAGCAGGTGGAAATTAATGTCAGTAATGGGTTTTATTTTTATTTAACCTCATATGTCCGAAATAGTATTATTTCCACATGTAATGAATATAAAAATTATTAATACCATATTTTAAATTTTTTTTCACACTAAGTTTTCAAATACAGCATATATTATACATGTACAACACAACTTAATAGGACTAGCCACATTTCGCATACTTAGCATGTGCCTAATAGCTACCATATTGGTCCATGTACCTCTAGATGTCAAATTTGAAATTTGTTAAGACTTACTTATGTTCTAGTGTATGGCCAATTTTTATAAATGTTCTATTGTATGGCCAATTTTTATAAATGTTCTATGTATATTTGAAGAGAATCTATATTTTTTTAACTTGTGGAACACGGCATTTTATGCAAAATGCATTTATCAAAATTTTCATTTGGTTAGATTTTCTCACTGTGTTGTTCAAATTTTTGTATCCTTAATAAATTTTTGGATTGTTTTTTAACCCTCGTCCAATGATATTTTTTTTCATTGCTTTTAGAGAGGGAGGATGGGTGAGAGAGAAGCATCGACTGGTTGCCTCCCCTAAGCTGCCTGGACCAGGATCTGCACAAGGGCTGGGGATTCTCCACATCTGGACCTGAGATCACACACACCTGCACCTGGTTGGAAGATTGAACCCGCAACATAGGTATGTGTTCTGACTGGGAATAGAACCTACGACCTTTCCATTACAGACGACACTCCATCCAACAGAACCACACTGGTCAGGGTGAATTTTTGGTATGTTATTCTGTCAGTCGCAGAATGGTATGTGAAAATTCTTCACCATGATTGTCAATTATTCTTGTAGTTCTATCAGTTTTCCATTGCATGTTTTGAGGTTATGAATATAATACTTAAATTGTATCTCCTTGAATCAAATGGTTCCTGGTTATAATGTGACAGTGTATGGTAGAAAGCCTTTTGTTTCTAAAAGAATGTTAGCTTTAAAGTCTTTTTTGTCTTCCTTCATATTGTTTTGTTTATTGCTTGCATAGTACCAATATATCTTTCTCCAGTTTTTTATTTTTTTTAAAGATTTTATTTATTTATTTACTTACTTATTTAATCAGAGCTACATTATCATTTGTATTTCTTTTTTTACAATACTTTTTTTAAATTTCTTTTTTTATTGTTGTTATATTTCAGTGGCCCCATCCCCCGCTTTGCTCTCCCCTGCCCCTCCCCACCTACACACAGCCAATTTTCACCCTGTTGTCCATGTCCATGGGTCATTTATACTAGTTCCTTGACTAGACCCTTCTTCTTCTTTCCTCCCTCCCTCCCCTCCATTCACTGTCAGTTTGTTCCTTGTTTCCATACCTCTGGTTCTATTTTGCTCGTTTGTTTGTTTTGTTTGTTCGGTTCCTATATTAAGTGAGATCATATAGTATTTTTCTTTCACTGCCTGGTTTATTTCACTAAGCATAATACTCTCCAGTTCCATCCATGCTGTGGTGAAGGGTAGGAGTTCCTTCTTTCTGCTGCATAGTACGTACTCCATTGTGTAAATGTACCACAGTTTTTTGATCCACTCATCCACTGATGGGCACTTAGGCCATTTCCAGCACTTAGTTATTGCAAATAGTGCTGCTATGAACATAGGGGTGCATAGGTTCTTTTGGATTGGCGTTTCAGGATTCTTCAAATATAATCCCAGCAGTGGAATCACAACTCCATTTTTAGTTTTTTGAGGAAATTCCATACTGTTTTCCACAGTGGCTGCAGCAGTCTGCATTCCCACTGTGAGATATGCTTACAATAAAACACCGGGACACAGGACTTCAGCAGTAACCGAGGCAGTTTTTTTCCCACAGATCTGCAGCTCTGGGCACAGCCAAATCAAAGGTGCATGCCGACAAATGGAGCAGGCGGCTGGTTTTATCCTAACGCATTTTATTCTAACACGAGTAAAACACCTCCCTTTCCCTCCTCCCCCTCCTCTCCTCCGTTTTTCCATGCTGGATACTCTGGATTTACAATCTAAGGTGATTAGCTAAATCAACTGAGGGTAATAATTAACTAAGGGCAATCTGGTTATAGGTCTGTCTCCAGCTCTCCTTTGAAATTTTCCTAACTTGTTTGCTGGGCTGTCTAGCTACATTTTCCCATTTCCCTATGTTTGGTGATGAATATCTTCCCCCTTTGATCTCAGAGGCAGGCATTTGTGTTGAGCTGCAGAATGTCCCTTCCTGACTTGTAAGTGTGCTAATACTGTTGACTCTGGCTTGGAGACCCCAATTCAAGATTACATTTGTCCTTTGCTGCTAATTGTTTCCTACTGGTTTGAGAGTCACCAGTTTTTCTGTCCCTTACACCACCAACAGATTTTATTTATCTATTTATAGAGAGATGGGAAGGGAGGGAGAAAGAGAGGGAGAAATACACTGATGCAAGAGAGAAACATTCATCAGCTGACTCTTGTACATGCCAGGACGGGCGGTTGAACCTGAAACCTTTTGGTGTATGGAACAACACTCCCACCAACTGAGCAGCCCAGCCAGGGCTCATTTTACTATTTAGTCCAGTCTGACAGTCTTTATCTTTTACCTGGAATGTTCAGTTGGGTTTTTTTTTTTTAATTATTGATTATGCTGTTACAGTTGTCCCAATTTCTTTCCCCCCTGCTCCCCCTCCCTCCAGTTGTCCCCACCCCCTTAGTCCATGGCCATTGGTTGTGCATATAGTTCTTCTCAAATCTTCCTGTCTACTCCACTCCCTCCTACTATGCTTCTTAATTCCTGCATCATCTCCCTCCCTTTTCCCCCTTCCCCCTCCCTGCTGACCTCCCCCCATAATGTTCCCCATACCTATAATTCTTTTTCCCCTCTCGTTGCCTACTTAGTTTGCCTTTGTTTCGATTCCCTAGCTTCTGTTGTTGGTTGTTGTGATGCAGTTTTCATTTTAATGTTCACAGTTTTGATCCTCCTTCTTCTAAACCAGTCCCTTTAACATCTCGTATGACAGTGGTTTGGATCTAACAAACTCCTTCAGTTTTACTTTGTCCTGGAAACACTTTCTCTGCCCTTCTATCCAGAATGACAACTTCGCTGGAGAGAGTAATCGTGGTTGTAGGTTTTTGATTTTCATTACTTTGAATATTTCTTGCCAGTCCCTTCTTGCATGTAAAGTCTCCTTTGAGAAATCTGCTGATAGTCTAATTGGGACCCCTTTGTACATATTTCTCTTCTCTCTTGCTGTTTTTAAGATTCTCTCTTTATCTTTAATTTTTGACATTTTGATGATAATGTGTCCTGGTGTGGTCCTCCCTGGGTCCAGCCTATCTGAAACTCTCTGTGCTTCCTGGACCTGTAAGTTCATTTCCTTCCCCAAGTTAGGTAAGTTCTGCTTCATTATTTTTTCACATAATTTTTAAATTTCTAGTTCTTCTTCTTCACCTTCTGGCAATCCAATAATTCAGATGTTCATTCGCTTATAGCTGTCCCAGAGGTTTCTGAGCCTCTCATCATATTTCTCACTTTTTGTTTCCTCTTTCTGCACTGGTTGACTGTTCGTTCCCTCCCTATGTTCTGATTTGTTAATTTGATCCATGGCTTTCCCTTCCTCACCACTTGTCTTGTATGTATTTTTGTTCATTTCAGCAGGACTAGCCTTCATTCCTTCCCTGTCTTGATTCAGCCCCGCTGTTAGGTCTGTAAGCTGCCTTATGACTACAGCTCTGAACTGAGCCTCGGAAAGATTCGCTATTTGTTCATTGGTCAAGGCTTTTATTTGTTTTTTCGTTAGCTGTGTGATTGGTATTTCAGTCATTAATTCTGCCAATCTGACCATTTTGTTTATCTTTCCTTCTTGGGCGGAGCGCTGTGTGCTCATCACAACCTGGTGACCTTTCTCACCACACTGTGGTGCTTTGCGTGGGGATGGGGGTATAAGATGGATTCTGCTGTTACTCTCCGCTGAGGAACAGGGCCGCCTCCCAGTGGGGTCTGCCTTCCCCGGCATTGGAATTGGGAGCTGATGGATCTGGTCTGCAGCCGGGGCCGGCTCCTAGGCTCTTCTCTCCTTCCCCCAAATACAGGTGTCTGCTTACTGGGTCCCGTTCACTGCTGCGGCTGCGGCTGCGGCCTCCAGCACAGATTGATCTTTCTCAGCCGCGGGTTTGCACTTCCTACCCGTCTGGACAAGCACCACTTTTTTATGACTTTATACGTTGGACTTCCATGTAGCTTTATTTTCAGGAACTTCTTATTAATTTTAGTTTTGCAGTAGTTATAATCCTTCTTAGTTGTAGGGGGAGACAGAGCATGTCAGTCTATGCCTCCATCTTGGCCGGAAGTCTAATTTGAATGTAATATTACTGTTATATCTTGGATAAATTTATCATTTTATACAGTGACTTTCATTTTTCACTACCAGTTCTATTTCTTTTCTTTTTTTTAATTAATGTTTTTAAAAATTGTTATTATTATTATTTTATCATTTTTCCCTCTCTACTAGTTTGGAAGATTAGCTAAACCAGACAAAGGAAGATCCTTCTGCACTGAGATCCCTTAAATCTTTCTGGCCAAACTGAAGGATGGGACAGGATTCTGGCTCCCATTTTCCAAGCATCTTCACTCTCTCTCTGGCTGCCCGGACCCCAGACACCCCCTGCACCAGTCCAAAGAACCTTTCCTGAGTTGGGCAGGAAGCCTGGCCCCAGGTCATCTTGCACTCATTCTTTGTGTCCTGAATCCCTAAGAGTCTAGGCATTTGAAGGTCAAAAGCCCTTTCTTCTGTTTCTGAGGTAGCATCTTCTTCTGAAGTCCTGTGTACTTCATATTCTAGCTGCAGGAATCAGAGAGGGAAGCCTTGTGGTGCTGCAGAATTTACCAGGAAAACAAACTGGGGTATTGTTTCCCAAGTTTCTACTTTTATCTCATTTTCATCAGGTAGTCTTCCCTTGGCTTCTTGGGAAATAACAAGTTAATAAGGAAAGCAAGGGCCCAGGGACCACAAGTGACAAGGAGAGGGAATAAGGTGTGGGTAGCAGTTCTGTTCCCCCCTCCCAACCTCATCTGTCCTTTTTTTCTGCTCCAGTAGGAGCTGTAAGCCCACCACCTGAGGAGGCTGCCCTGAAGGGGGCACTGCTCCAGGCCTTGCTCTCCTCTGAGCACATGGGCATTTAATTTGGGGGCCTCTGCTCCAGGAATCTCACTGGGTGGTTCCAGAGTCCTTAGCTGGTTGCAGTAGCCACATGACCGCTCATCAGCCTTTTAGGGCCAGGCCTCTGGCTCACTGCCTGACAGCCCCTTCTGGTCACTGTCACTTGTTCCTCTGCCTCTACCTGTCTCCCCTTTTTGGTCTTCATCTTGGAACTCGACTGCTGGGACCAGGACAGCCACCATCCTATAGCCCCTTTACCACCTTTAGGCTTTCTCCCCTCAGAGGCTCCATAAAAACCTTAAACTCACCTCATTGTAAACTGGATCATCCCTCTCTATCTGAGTCCTCTCTTCCCACAGCCTTCCTCACCCCAATGACTGGTACCACAATCCACACGGACCTCGGTGGGCGTCCTCACCTCACATTGCTCCCTTGCCTCACTCTCCCTATAAATCCTCCCTCAGTCCTATAAGGGAAACTTTTCCTGTCTCTGTGCCCTAATCCCATTCCTCTGGCCTCCCACCTGGTGTCTGCTACAGCCTTTTCACTAGAGCTCCAGCCTCTTGTCCTGCCCTGCCAAACACTCTTCCACCCAGAAGCGAAGTGGAATCTTTCTTAAATTGAACTTAGTCATTTCACTCCCCTGATCCTCAAAATTCTTCACAGAGTGTTTCTGTTGTCTGGCATTCAAGGCCATGGTCCCTCGAACCTCCAGCCTCATCTCCCATCACTCCCTGTGCCCCCTGCACCCTGGGCTCACCCAGGCTGAACAGGTCATGCTCCTTCCCTCCCTTCCAGACCTTTCCTCAACTGTTCTCTCACTCTGTAATGCTGGCATCCTCCCCTCCCTCTCCCACCTCTCCCTTCTTCAGGCTTCAGCACAGATGATTCTTTCTCCAGGCAACTCTACTGCTGGGTCACTCACCTGCTCTGGGGCTCAGACAGTTCTGTTTCCCCAGTGGATGGAAGACTTTACCCTCCTCTTCTAATTGCCATTTGTCCATCTTTCTCACTTCATTTTTAATTAGCTGGAATTAATTTTGTTGTGTAGCATGAAGTTAGGGATTTTGACTGGCTTTTTTCCCCCCAAATAGACATTTTCCTCATCACCATTTAATGAAGAATTGGTCCTTTCCTCGTGGATTTGTAATTTGTAACCCCCCTCTCCCACTGTTATTCGAGGGATTGGGACAATTGCCGGAATTTCCCTTTATCCCACTCCCCCACCCCAACCCAGGTCCCTGAGATATCTGTCAATGATTTCTGAGTGTCCTGTGGTCCCACACAACCTACACACTGATGCCCACACACTTGTTCAGATGTTAGAATCCAAGTACAACTGTCCACCGATGGTTGGCAGGAGACTGGGGCAGCACCCGTCCCACTGAGGCAATGATCCAGGTCTTGAGAGAGTGGGCAGCAGGCATGACCCACAGTGAGGAGGACGGAGCCAACCCAGACCCTCTTCCTATTGCATGTTGTTGAGCGAGGCCAGCCAGAAGTGTGGCTGCAGGTGACAGGAGCCTGCATGCCAGACCAAGGCAAGGACTTGGAGTCACTGATGCCCACTCTGCACAGTCTTGTGTGGAACGCTGCTTATAGAGAGAGGGCTCAGGCTTTGCCCTCAAGGAGCTCACCAACAAGTAAAGAGACAACTATGGTTCCTTTATTTATTCCTTCATTCCACTAATGTTTATTGATTACCCACTAATTTTCAGGCATTGTTCCAAGGGCTTATGATACATAAGTGAACAAAATAGCCATAGATTTTTGTCCTTGAGAAGCTCAGCAGGGCGAGACTATACAATGGTAAGGTCCTTATTAAAGAATATGTGGCATGTTAGGAGGTAATAAAAATGCTTTGGAAAAAGTAGAGCAGAATAAGGGAATCAGGAATGTTGATAAGAGAAGGCAGGGATAGTGACTTTTAAATATGGTGGTCAGGGCGACTCTCGGAGCCAGCTTCCTGGGAACTACAACGTAGGGAGGGGCTGTGGGGGCAGAAAGCAGTACCCTCCACCTAGCAGGTGAGGGTTTATGGAGGGCTTCCAGGAGTGGGGCCCTGGAAGGGTAAGATGAGGAGTCAGCTGACTGAAGACCGCAGGAAAGGTCTTCCACACAACGGAAGCAGGATGGTCTGACATAAAATTATCCAAGGCCAAGAGACCAAAGAAATAAGCTGACAACTCCATCATTATATCAAGACTTTATTAAGGGAAGTTGCATACGAGGTACCTCTCAGGCAGCAGCAAGAGACCACATGGCAGGTGCTAAAGGGTTCTATAGAACAGCAGGATAGGTGGGAGTACTGGGGTGTGACCCACCCCTGCTAAAGCGTAAAGGCCTTACATACTTGCTCAGGGCAGGGCAAGGGCCTGTTCTAGGAATCAGCATGCCTGGGGGACAGATCCATCAGATAGTCTCTGAGGCAATATACAGGAAGCAATCTCTGTTCTGGCCCAGATCTAGCTGCATCTAACTTGAAGATCCTGCAGTGGTCACACCATGGAACAGTCTCTCCTCCACACAAGGGCAACAGCCCAGAGGTGATGGAGAGAGTGGCTCCATGGAGCCCCACAGACAGGCCACTCTGGTGGGAGAGCTGGGAAGCATGAGTGAGAGGTGTCCATCTGGAGGACAATGAGAGCTCTGGTAAAGATCACAGCCCCAGGGTGTTAGCCCAAAGGTAGCTGCTCAGTATGCGCATGTGCAGCCTTGCCCAGTGGATCAGCAGGGTGCTCCAGAGCATGGAGCTGGAGCCGCAGGGTGCCTGCTCGCCTCTGCTCAGTGCAGGTCTGCTCAGAGCTGTCTTGTCCATTCAGGGCCCAACTGCCCCTCCCCAAGACATCAGCTGGTTGCCACTAAGCCTCCCCCTGAGTCACAGAGCACCCACCTTGGGAAAGACTGGGAGTGGGGCCAGTGTGCCTCATATGTCTCTGTCAGGGCCATCGCTGAGACTGTGTTTGTGGCTTCTGATTTCAGAAGAAGGCAGGAAGCTGTGGCCAAGGCCCCAGCAACAATATTTGCTCATCTAAAAAGGAGAAAGGAAATGTATGCCAGGAAACGCATGTGGCAGCCCCTCCCTGGCCTGAGTGGCCTCCCTCCAGCAGAGTGTCTGACCGGAGGCTCACGATGGCAGCAGTGACCAATCCCTCCCAGGTGGCATCGCCTGCCATTGGAGCTGCCGTGGTCAAGGCTGTCACTGGCCCCAGGGACTCCAGGCCCCAGCTGACGTGGAATCTGTGACCAAAAGCCTCAGGGTTATTTGAGACCTACCCACACACCCCATACCGCAGGGCTTCTCTGAGTTGGGGCTTCCCATTTGACAGCAGCCACAGAGGTTGCTCGCGCTCCTTTTCTCTGACGCTTTTTTCCATAGAACAGCTGGGAACTGATGTGAACCCGATCTGGAGCCACAGTCCCTGAAAGCCTCACAGATTCCCCGCTGCATCCTCTCATCTGCCTGCACACACTCTCACTCTGCCCAGAAGCCCGACAGAGTTCTGAGCCTTCATTGCCATGGGACAGAGTGTCACACGGCAGCAAGGCCTCAGCCCAAATTGCTGGAATTCCCACTCTGTCCAACACAATGAATATTAGGTCTTAGGGTACAACAATAGCAACACTGTATCCACACAAACAAGATAATTTCAGGCAGTGATAAGTGGTAGGAAACAGATGAGCTGACTAGGTGGGCACCCTGAGCTTGGGTCCTCAGGCAAGGCCGCCATGAGGATGGGCCATCTGAGTTCACACCTGAATGACAATAGAGAGGCAACCATAGGAAGAATGGGGACATGGAAGGGCAGTGCCAAGGCTTTCCATGGGAGGATGGGGAGCCTTTAGGGAAGAGGAGGCCAGCATAGCTGGGGAGGGGACAGAGAAGGGGATGAGCCAGTAAGGTAGGCTGGGCTGGATCACAGAGAGCCTGTAGACTTGGTGAGGACTCTCAATACTACTCAAAATTGGAGGGGTTTAAAGCAGACTAATGACATGATCTATTTTAGGTTTTTCAAAGATTCATCTAGCTGTTGTGACAGAGCGGACAGCAGCAAGGGTAGGAATGGATGGACTCTGCATAGATTTTGAAAGTAGAGCTGAAAGAAGTTGCTGACAGACAGGATGCAGGGTGTGAGAGTACAAGAGGAGTCAGCGATGAGCTGAAGGATTTTGGCTGAGCTGCTGGATGGATCGGGGTGAACTGAACAGGGGAAGAGCCCAGAAAGGCAGAATGGAGTGGTGGGGACAAGAGTTCTGTGTTGGCTGTTCCATGGGTCATGATGCTCCAATGGGCAAGAGACAAAAAACACAGGTTAACTGGCCTAAACATCAAGGGGAAAGTATTGACTCTGATAACTGAAAAGTGCAGAATTCAGACATGGTTCCATCAGAGTTTCTCTGTGGGCCCTTAATCTGGCTCCGTCCTCAGTCTGGCTTCCCTCAGGGGGCTGCATTAGTTTCTGCCCAACACCTACCCAAAGAAGCAGCTTCTACTGCCCAAACATTAAATGAAAGTCCTGAGCTTTTGTTCAATTTGATCGGAGCAATTTATATAACCAATCACTGTGGCCAGAGGGGATGGGGTTATACTAATTGTCTTCACCAAGCAGAGACCGATCCGGGGTCTGTGGGTAGGAGTTGCTGGTTGCCAAAGGGGGCGGAACACATTGGATACTGGGAAAGCAGCTCTGATGTCCCCATGATCACCGTTTGCTGGTGATGATGACATGGATGTGCAGTGGGAGCTGCCAAGAAGAAAGCCAGATGTAGGAGGCAGAAGCTCAGGAAGGAGGTCAGACTGAGAACAAACATTTGTTATCATTGGTGTATAGATAGTACTTACAACATGAAGCTGGAGGAGGGCACCTGAGCAGTGAGTGTAGATGGCAATGTGCTGACCCGTCTCTGGGACTCTTCAACATTTGGAAGTAGGACTACTCACTCCTGAGGACAAGCAAACAAAGGAGCAGGCAAAGGAGTGGCCAGTGAGGTGGGAGGAAAGCCCAGGGAGTGTGTGGAGGTAAAAGAGGAAAAGGTTCAGGAAAAGATTTCCCTTCAGCTGAATTGAAAGTTGCTGAGCAAAAACAGCAAGATGAGAACAAAGACATGGGTTCTGGATTTGGCAACATGGTGGTTATTAGTGATTTTGTCGAGTGACTCCTCAGTGGACAGACTAAGAGGTGAGGAAGTGGGAGTAGTGGGCACAGGTGACTCTTTCAGGGAGTTGTGCTGTGAATGGGGGAGAATAAAAGGTGAGGCATCTGGAAGGGACATGGAGTCAGGTAAAGCTTCATCTGCCCTGGCTAGAACCAGTGCCTGTGTGGGCCACAGTTGTGGGCCAAGAGGAGCAGCCAGACCACAGGAGTCATTTTCTTCTCTGTTCTGGGATGTAGCTGGACTCAGAGCCTCCCTGGGCTAGGAGCCCCCCTTTGCCCCTCTGCTCCTTGGTGTTCCTCTGTCAGAGTACACAGCCTACCACGCTGTGCCTACCCACACCCACCTCTTCTCAGGAGCCCAGGCTCGCCCGGGGATGAGTGCAGAGTGGAGTGGAGCACTGAGCCCGTTCACTATGGCATCAGCTCAGGGACAAGTCCAGGAACTGACTCAAGTGATTGATAGGGATGTGGGGATGGGCAGCAGTGGTTTAGTGGCTGGACAGGAATGGATGTGAAGGGTGTGGGACAGTTGAGGTCCAATGGCCCTGGCATGGCAGGAAGTACAGCATGAATTCTGGGAAGGCCTGAGGCTGTGTTTGTGAGGGATGTGGAATGGTAAGCGTGGTTGATGGAGAGAACTGGGGTTACAGAAGTAATTGGAAGGAAAGGGCGGGAACATGGTCATAAGAGTCCTGGTCATCCTTGGAGGCTACCCTATGATGATGGTGATACCTGAGCTGGGAGAAGCCCAATGAGCTGGTGCCAACCGATTGCAGTGTTTTAAGTATTAACTTCCTTCTGAGCTTTGTTGTCTCTTAACTCATGTTACAAAGAGAAAATGCCAGACTCCCGCCCAGAGCTTCATCCACACAAGTGAAGGAAGCCATGTGAGAGGTGGTCAGCATGACAGACCATCACTCTGATTCTCAGGGGCAAGACCTCTCCATGGCTGACCCTGGGACCTCAGGTATCTCTGGAAGAAAGACTTAATTGGACTTGGCTGGGCTGATTTGTTGGAGGGCTTCTGTAACGGCTCAGGGTGTGGGAAAGGAAGGAGCCAAATGTGACAACATTTGATGAGATGGTGATCAAAATGATCAATTCTGAAACCCAATTTCCAATAAGGCAGCAGGGGGCTATCTGTCTGGGCTCTTAGGGGAGGCCTGGGCCTCAGCCATGCCTGGGGATGAGAGGCCACTGACTCATGGGAAAAACACTGTAATGAGGATAACTGTGATTTTGTGGCAGAGGATATTAGAGAAAGATCTTTAAGATGTTCCTTTTGCTTTCCTCCCACTGCTCATCCTGTGTTATCTGGATTCCACACCCACTTGTGCTGGTGGGGGAGGCCCTGTGCCCACCCCTATCCAGCCTGTCTTCTCTACAGCAGTGGACAATGCATTTATCAAAAAAAAAAAAAAAAAAAAAAATCCCTTTTTTGAAAAGCCACTTATTACGTATGTCTCTACTTGCTTCTTTGAAAAACAAAGATGATTTTTTTCTTTTTTTTTTTTTTTTTGGTTTTCATTCTGGCCACAAATGTAATATACACTTATTACAAAAAATGTGGAAAACTCAGAAAAGCACCAAAAAAGAGTACAATAACCACCCTGAATCCCAAACTTAGAGGCACTCACTTTTGACACATCAGTTTGTATCTTTCCTGATGACCTTCCAACCACTTCTTTTTAAAAAAATTGGAACCATACCTTACAATTCAGTGTAGAAAGCTTATAATGGAATGTTAGCTTCTATGAGAATAGAAGTTTTCTTTAGTTTGTTCACTGCTGTTTACTAGCATTTGGTAGTCACTTAGTATGTATTTGTTAGAAGAATGGATTTCATAATTGTTTTCACTTAATGCAATGTAACTAACCATTTTCTGACATCACTTGTTTTGTCTTAATGTCATTATTTTGAGTGGCCACATAGTATTTTGTCCTCTGTGTATCTAACCCACTACTGTTGATAATGAAGTTGCCTTGAATTCTTTATACTTTCAGTAAATTCATGCAGAAAGAACATCTTTGAATATTCGTATGTAGCTATTTCTGCACATTATTTCCTGAAAATAAATTCCTAGAAACGAAATTGCCAGATTGAATGTGCTCACTTAAAATTCTATACATTTTGCCACACTGCACTCCCACCGCCAAAGAGCTGATCAAAATCCTATGTCCTCAGTCTTTCCAATAGAATCTATTATCATGTTTTAAACTTTGATAATTGAGGAAAAAAATGTACCTTATTTTTATTGAATTTTTCTTTGATTACTTGTAATATTGACTAATTTTTATGTTTAATAGCCATTTGTATTTTTTTTTCTGTATTGCTTAGTTATCTTCTTGCCCCTTATTCTTTTGATGTGTGTTTTTTCTAATTGATTTGTAGAGATCCTCATATAAGAAATATTTTGGGGTTGCAAAATTTTAAAATTTCTTTAGTGTTTTCATTTAGTATTTGAGCATCTACTCAGTTGGTCTATTTATTTTTGTGCTGGTACCACAGACTTAATTTTTGTGTTATTTATTAATTATTTATTGTGGCATTTTAATTTTTAGTATTATTCTCCTTTCAAAAATGTCTCTTGGCCAATATTATAAATGTATGTTCTTCAAATTAAATTTAAATCTATTTTATTAAGTTTAAAATTGAGATTGCACTAAATGGAAACATAACTTTGGGTAGAATTGACATTTTTGTAATATTTAGTATTTTAATCTAATCCAGGAATATAGTTCACTTCTTCATTCACTGAGGCCTTCTTCAACATCCTTCTGTAAAGTTTTAGGATGTTATTCATCTAGGTCCTGCACATGTCTTATTAATCCCCAATTATTTTTCTGGGTTTTTTTTTTTCTGCTTTTACGAATGAAACTTTTTCCTGTGTATTTTGTTGTATTTATTCTCACATTTAATACATATTCAGTCACCTTACTAACACTCCTGTTTAGTTACTTCTCTTGGAGTTCCCACCCTCTAGGTGCTCACTTGTGGTCTTTCCTCTTTCTCTCTTTCATCCTAGATGGAGGCAGAACTAAGCTTGAGTAGCCACAGCAGGAGGACTGAGCAGCACGCACTCCTGTCCTCAGAGAAGTGTGAGTGGTCTTCCCCTGTGGAATCACATCAGCTTGCCTTGGAAGATGGATGAGTCTGATCTGGAAGCCTAGGATGAGACAGGAAGAACACAATCCTCCCAGTCAAAGAACCACAGAAACAGGTCTCATGGGAGGAGAAGCACCAGGTGAAGCAGAGACCCCTTGGAGGGAGTGGTGGTTATACAGCTAGAAATTCAGCAAAAGCAGGCCTTGGGCTCTTGGGTCTGGCTGGAGACATTGAACTTCCTGCTCTGGCAAGGAAGACTTGCCTGTGAGGTGATGGAGATGGAGGGCCTGAGGAGGAAGAGAGGCTGAATGTGTGCATGTTATGGGGCAGGGTCCATGGAAGGGAGCCAAAGGAAACAGAGGGCCCAGATGGAGGACCTGTCTGCCTGGTACTCTTCTTCCTTCAGGTGCCATTGTCTGCTCCTTACCGACTGAGGAAACCCCTTCTCAGGCTGCCTAAGAGTGTGGTTCAGAGGCCCATCCTCTCCACTACCAGGGGGCCAGTGCTGACTTAACAGTGCTGCCCTGGGGGAAATGGGCCTGAATTCTCCACCAGAACATGTCCTGCTGGTCTTGACATTTATTTAATGATTTGTCTTTCTTTCTAAAATTCTACAACATCTAACTTTTATTTAGTGTCTCCTGAAAGCCAGATGGCTGAGCAGATACCAGGATGAGCACTGAGTGAGGAGGTGACAGGCTTCAGGTCTCTCCTATAGGGAGAGGGTGACCCTGTGGGTCCTTCTGACTCTCCGCAGGTACCACTGGTTTAGTCACCCCCTCACTGCTTACCTCACAGTCCTGGGAATCCACTTTGTGACCAGAGGCAGATTAAGCTCAGTTGAGGCCCCAGGTGCAGAAGAAAATATTGGGCTCCTTAAAAAAGAGAGAGAGACAGGGAAAATAAAAATACATGGTTTTGTGGGGCTCTTCAGAAGTTGGGGCCCAGTGTATGCACCTGGTGTGCCTGCCGTTAAATCACCTCTGCTTGTGACTCTGTCCTCTCTCCATCGGACTCTTGGCCAAGCCTGTCCATCCTGGGTGTTTTATATTCCATTACCTTTTCCTTGTTGGGGAGCTTTCATTCTACAGGTGAGAAATACTTTTTTGAAATTCTTTGAGTGGGATTGGAGTTGTACAGCATATGTACGCAGGGCCCACTGGTATTTTGGGTGGATTCCCTGCTGCTGTCATCACTGAGAGCTTGTGGTTGGTAGCAACTCTCTTTCCTTCCCTTCAGGGTTTGCCCCTATGCAAACCACAAAGGCTGAAATAGCTTCAGGGAGGAGGGGAATGACTGGTTGCGGTGCTTACACTTGCCATCTTCTCCCACTTTAAAAGCAGACTGGCTCCTGAATTCAAATGTTCTCAACCCAAGAAATTAACTCTTGCTTTCTTTAACCTAAGGAATCCTTGACTTCTAATTTTAAGAGATTTTACTGAGAGACAATTATTGGTTTCTGTGGATTCCTCTTTATATGATTATTGCAAATTTTTCTATTAATAGGTAGAGTGGAAAAAACACAGTCTTGGGAGTTGGATGGCTTTGGGTTCAAGCCCAGCTGTGGGATCTCAGGTGAGTTACTTCAGTTCTCTAAGCCTTGATATCCTCACCTGCAAAATTATGTGTATTAGTATAAGTGACCACAAGCAATAGTAATCTACTCAAGCCAGCTCAAGATTGATCACGTGTCACTGGGAAGTGTCTCATGTGCTCCAAGCACAGGAATGCAGCGTGGCCTCTGGTGTTTTTGTATTGGCTTCTGCCACCCCTCACTGACCCTATAGAGAACTCAAAAATGAGTTCCTGTTTCTCGCATTTTTCGTATTCTCTGCACATATGCACTCTCTGCATAAAAGAACTAAAATTCTAGCTCCAAGTTCCTGGGGGAGAACCAGATGGGTCCAGCTCTTAGATCGGTTATTGGTCACCTGAATAAATTAATCATCAGTGACAGGGGACAAAGTCATACTGTGTGACACTGGGGAGAGTGAAAAGATTCAGAACAGGACTCCCCAAAATGTGCCACTTTAGCATGTGACATTTCAATCTGAAGGCGTTTGAGACTGCAGGCTCACCAGAAACTTTTACCTCTCTCTAAAGAATTTAAATTAAGGGCCTTGCCCATTATTGGAGTTATCACCTGAAACAGTTCTTCTGACCTATCTATAGGGCAGGGAAAACTAATGACTGAACACCTGCTCTTCTTTCTTATCATCCTGCAATGACCTTCCTCCTCTCTGAAACCCCCAAGGCACCTTACCCCTCCTCCGCTCAGAATGTCACCTGTATCTAGTTTTAACATTCCTGTCTCTGAACTTCTTGTGTATGTGGGGTCTCTGACTCTCTCATGTACATGGGGTTCCATGCACACATATGTAATTAAATCTGGTCATTTGCTTTTATTAATCTGTCTTGTGCTGATTTAATGATGTCCTAGCTGAAAGAACCCAGGAGGGTAGAGGAAAGTTTCTTTTTCTCTCCCAGTGAGTGAAGGGCGTAGTGACAGCAACTTTTTCTAGAGAAGTTGCTGGAGAGATGATCCTTATTATCTTAGATAATAATAAATAATTCTCCTATCTTAGAGTTTCTGGGGGTAGAGAATGAGCTCACCATGCAATTACACTTGGATGATGCTTAACAAATCTTTAGGTGTTGCCCCAGCTGCTTGTTCCACAAAATCCTGGCACTGTAGACATAGCTTCTATCTATTTTATTTTAGTGGAATTCAATTTACACACTTAATCCATCTGTTAAAATTTTACTTAAAATTATTGTGTCTGCATTTATTTCTGATATTGGCCTATGTTTTCAGTTGTTGAAAATTTGGTATCACATCAAATTTCAGAATTCTCTCTATATTTACCTAATAAGTAAATTGAATTGGATGACCAATAATGTTTTTACATAGTTTTACATAATTTATATAATACAGGGATTATTTATGTTTTCAAATGTTAAAAGAAATTTCCTATTGGGGTAATGGATGGTCCATTAGTCTGGGAGTCAGAATGCCCGAGTTTTGCTTTGGTCTTCCTCTAAATTTGCTGTGAGACCTTGAGCAAGTCCCTGCCTCTCCTTGAGCCTCTGTAGAATTAGGGAGGAGAGGACAGCTGGCCCAGATGCCAGG
Source organism: Furipterus horrens (assembly GCF_987537825.1). Taxonomy (NCBI): domain Eukaryota; kingdom Metazoa; phylum Chordata; class Mammalia; order Chiroptera; family Furipteridae; genus Furipterus; species Furipterus horrens. The sequence goes on along the minus strand of NW_028327180.1, from coordinate 66,332,510 downwards.
GCCCCCATCCAGCTGGCCTTCTCTTATGGTCAGCCTCTGATACTTGGGGTCATTTCTTTGGGCAAAGACCCCTCCACACCTTTCTGGAGCCACCAGAAGACTTCTAGCCAGCAGTTCCCCACCTTTGAGGTGCTTTGGGTGGTGTTGTTTCTCCTGGCCCTGAGGGTGCTCTCCCAAAGCACTGCTCAGGTGATGATGTAGACCTTGATTTTTTGGTTCCCTGTAACACTATCGGAGAATGGGAGGCATTCCACCTGCCTCCATGGGATGCACCACCCTCTTCCAGAAGTTTTCTCCTTGGATTTCTCTGGCACCTGGCCCTCCTTGAGAGTGCTTCCCTCCACCACCTCTAAAGGGTCTGCCTGTGTGCTGCTCCCCTCCCTCTCTGACACCTTCCTGGGATGACATGAGCCATGCTGAAGGTCCTCAGGGCCACCTCCAGCCCTGACCTCTCTCCTCAGCCCCAGCTCAGTGAGGATTCTAGTGGCCACCAGAGAAGAGGGAGCCTGGGGCAGTTGCCCAGAGATCCAGGAGCTGAGGAGTCTGGTGGTAATGACCTGCTCATACCCTGAGTTTGTCACATGGGAGGGGACATCATTCTGATTTTGATGCTCTCCTCATGATCTGCTTCTCCCTATCCTGCACCCAGCCCATTCTGAACCAAGAGAAATGGCCTTTCTTATAATCGACATTTGCTTGTTAAATATCTATTCATGTAGAAAATTTGGAAAATTCAAGGAAATTCAAAGGAAAAAAAACACATACTCCCACCACTTGCTGATAACCACTTTTAACCTTTTCCATTTTCCCACAAATATGTAAATGCTTTTAAACTTAAGGGGCATCATCCTGAATGTACTGTTTTATAAACTGTATTTTTTAGTTGGCCACATGCCACAAATATCTCTCTATATCACTGTGCAGTCTTCTGCATCAGCATTTTATGGATAGCAGAGCATACACTCTCCTATGGAGGCACAAAAGTGAGTTCAGCTTTGTGATTGGACATTTGGGTAGCTTCCAACTTAGCACTATTGTAAATAATATTGCAGTGACAATCCTTGCAAATAGGTTCTGATTTTTTTTTCTTTGTGTTAGTGCCTATGCACACCTGCCAGTGGTGGTCAAAGGATAAGAATTTGCTGAGGTGGTCACACACCTTGCCAAGCTGCTCTTCAGAAAGGATTTGCAGGCTGCAAGACTCTCGCGTGCCTACGCTGTCTCCTGATCCCTACCTTGCTTTTATTATTGACATCATCTGGCCTGGCCCCCGGCTGAGCTGCCTAGGTGGCCACCAGGAAAACTGGTCTGGATTCCGGGTAAATGGAAAATGATGATGGGTACAGGGGCTTCCAAGTGAGAGAGGTGGGCTCACGGAATGCTGATCAGCACCCTGGGACATGTCTGGGATGGGGGACCCCACCTCAGTCTTTGGAGGCAGGAGACACAAAAACAAGTGGTGACATTCAGATAGTAGCTTCATAGGCCCCTGAGGTGGGCAGCTAGGCAGGCAGAGCAGGGCAGAGTTTCTTCCTTTTTGAATCGCCTGTTCTTGTCCTTTGCTTATTTGTCATCTTCTTGATTTGGGTTACATGTCAAAGCTTCTTTCAGTGGCCTATACTATAAATATTTTTTTGCACATTATCTATCTTTTAGATTTTTTTAAGTATATTTTATTGATTATATTTACAATAGTTCCAATTTTTTCCCCTTTGCTCCCCTCCACCCAGCACCCCCCTTCCCTGACAATCCCCTCCCCAAGTCCATGCCCATGGCTCACCCTTTCATATATTCTTCTTCTTTTTTTAAATAATTAATTAATTAGTTAAATATTTTAACAATAAAAAATAACAATCCCTTCCTCTCAGACTTAAGACCCTTTACAATCTTATAAAGGACAATGGACGAAGGTCTCGAGCTCCTCTAGCTGCTTCAAGCTGGACATGGTCGTCGTCCTACCTACCCTTGGGTCAAGAAATCCCTAATAAGAGTGGGGGTGTGGAGGGGAGGGTGGCCTTCCCACAAGGGGAAGGATCGTGCAGACTCCAGGTTGGTTGGCTGTCTCTGGACAACGGCATGCTTGGTTTAACCGGCTGGCATCCGTGTTGTATTCTGGAGGCAACAGGGTTAAAGAACATCATTCAATCTGTAACCACTAGATGACAAAAGACAGGTATTAATTTTTCAATGTCCCACATTAGGGAAAATAAGGGTTTCTTTGGAGGAAGGTATGCCAGGTACATCTCACCTGTCCAAAACCCTTTTGCCCATTATACTTAGTTTGGACTGAGGGAAATATTTTAGGTTTCCCCCCTCTCAGGCCTCTGGGCTCTTTCTGTCCAAGCCATTAGGATAGAAACGAGAAACCAGTTTTAAAGTGAAGCCCACAGACCACCCCATTCTTCACCAACCCAGCCACTTAGTTCAGCCAAACCATTGAGTCTCAGGAGGCAGCAATGCAGACAGGATTAAGTGAGGCCTATACGTACAGACAATCACTCAGGTAATGAGATCGTAGGCTTATGCCCTTTGAAAACAGAAAACACATGTTAATTTATGTAACATAACCCACATACAAGTCTCTAAAACTGTAGGACTGTCTTATCGGAAAGACATCCAGTTGCAAGGCATTTGACATTCTTCTTGCCTGTAAATTAAACATCTTTGATAATGCCACAGACATAGTTTAACTTTCAAATGAAAACAAATTTTAAATGAAAAGAAACTTTAAAGACGGTTAGCTGCACTACTTTATAGTCTACCACTGGGCATTGTGATCTTCCTTGAATCTTGATTTTTCTCCCTAAGAGTACCCTCCTTGTCATTAAAGGGGCTGCATTAAGTTCATTTTTAATTTATCCTGTTCATTTGCATAAACACAACAAGAGCAGCAAATGACCACTTATGATATTTAGTTCTGCTTTGCTGGAACTTACGCAAGGAACATTTAGGGTGACCTTCAGTCTGCCCTTCAGGGCACAGAAGCTGGGCCACATACCTGGCATTCAGCCTTACCTGTAAACACCTGTCTTTTCCAGGTCCTCCTGGTTTTCCATTGTGCCTTAAGGTCCCTTCTAGCCATCTTTCAGGAAAACAACCTTCGTTCCTTCCCTGGAAAGATTGCTATGGACCGCTCATCCATCCAAGGTACCAGGCTTTTTATCTCGTAGACTTTTATTACCTTTGAAAGTCAGTCCCAGTTGCTCAGGGCTTTTTGGTAACAACCAAAGCCCAAGCATGTCTCCTTTAGGCATGACATTCCAGTCAAAGTCTTAGTCAAAAAAATTGTTATTAACAACTGGTCTTATTAGTTTTATGCAAAGAAACTTAGGTCATTACTTACTTCTTTAGAATGTCAAATTCTGGATGGATCAGATAGGGAGAAAATATATACAGTGTGAAGGAAAATCCTTGTCCTTCTAATATTCACTGAACTTGCATTTCTATTCTTTATATTTTTATTTTCACCCCCCACTAAAAATTTTTCTGTTTGTTTGTTTTTCCATTATAGTTGTCTCACTTTTTTCCCCCTCTTGGTTCTCTGCACCCTGTTCCTCCCTTCTCCCACATTCAGTCCCCACCCAGTTGTCCATGTCCATGGGTCATTTATACATGTTCTTTGACTAGACCCTTCCCCTTCTTACCACTTCTCTCCCTCCCATCTCCCCCTTTGTTACTGTTAGTTTATTCCTCGTTTACATACCTCTGGTTCAATTTTGCTCATTTGTTTGTGTTGTTCATTAGTTTCCTTTAACAGGTGATAGCATAAGGTAATTTTCTTTTGTTGCCTGGCTTATTTCGCTAAGCATAATTCTCTCTAGTTCCAATCATGTTGTTGCAAATGGTAGAAGTTCCTTCTTTCTTTCAGTACTTATTCAATGTCATTTTCCCCCTTTGTACTCGTGTTCCTCTCTGTCTCTCTCTGTTTCTTCATCTTCTTAAAGCAGACCCTTTAGCATCTCTTGCAATACTGGTTTGGTGGAGATGTATTCTTTTAACCTTCTTTTGTCTTGGAAACTCCTTATTTCACCTTCCATTTTGAATGAGAGCCTTGCTGGGTAGAGTATTCTTGGTTGTAGGCCTTTGTTTTTCATTACTTGGAATATATTTTGCCATTCCCTTCTGGCTTGTAGTGTTTCTGCTGAGAAATCTGATGATAGCCTTATTGGAGCTCCCTTGTATGTTATTAGTTGTTTCTCTCTTGCTGCTTTTAGGATTCTCTCTTTGTCTTTGAATGTTGGCATTTTAATTATGATGTGTCTTGAAGTGGGCCTGTTGGGGTTCATCTTCATTGGGACCCTCTGTGCTTCCTGGACTTGCATGATTCTTTCTCTCTTCATGTTAGGGAAGTTTTCTGTCATTAGTTTTTCAAAGAGGTTTTCTATTCCTTGCTCTTCTTCTTCTCCTTCTGGAATTCCTATGATACGGATATTATTACGTTTCATGTTGTCCTGCAGCTGTCTTAGAGCCTCTTCAGTCTTGTTCAGCCTTTTTTCATTTTGTTGCACTGTCTGTGAGTTTTTGTCTACATTGTCCTCCAGCTCGCTGATCCGATCTTCTGCTTCCTCTAGCCTGTTTTTAATTCCTTCTACTGTGTTCTTCAATTCAGAGATCGTATTCTTCATTTCCTCCTGGCTCTTATTGATAGCTTCCATGTCCTTTTTGATGCTGGTATAATTCTCAGTAAGTTCCTTATAGTTCTTCTGGAGTTCACTGTAGTTTTTCTGGAGTTCTTTGTAGTTTCTGCTGAGCTCATTGAGCTTCTCCATAATACATGCTTTCAATTCCATATCTGATAGTTGGCTCCCCTCTATTTCATTTAGCACTCTTTCTGGGGACTCTACCTTTCCTTTCGATGGGGGGTTGTTTCTCTGTCTCCCCATTTTTGTGGCTCCTATTGTTTGTTGGTGCTTCTTAAAATGATCTGCACTTCCTGGGTCTGCCCCTGGTGGCGTCAGATCCTGTACCAGTCTGGGCCTAGGCAGCCTATTGGAGACTTCCAGGGATCTACTGCCTTTGTCTGTCTCCTTTAGTAGATAATCTATTCAATCTGTGATTAGTTGTCAGGCTTAAGGACCGTGGGTGTGGCCGCTTAATTCCTGTAGGCAGGGCCTTTGCTTCCCCTCAGGCTGACGCCACTTGGCCGGGAATGGTCTGCCTGCAGTGTGGGGATGAGTCAGCCCTGGGATCCGGCCGGCCGCTTCCCCAGCTCTCCCCTCAAAGCCACCACACCAAACTCTCCCCAAGCATTTCCAGTCCTCTCTGTCTTCCCTCTGCTTGTGCCCAGGGTAAGTGGTGGCCAAAATATTTTTGTATGTGATCCGCTTAAGAGCTCTTTTTCTCCAGCTGTTTCTCTCCGGCTAGCAAGAAACCCTGTGGCTTTTCGCTTTTCTCAGCTGGATACTATTTTACTTTCCACTCTGTTGCTGTAGGCTGGGGAGCCCGGCTGGGGGTTTGGACCCTGCCCTTCTCAGGGGGAATCCCTGGCTGCTGAGCTGTTTCTCAGTCCCTTCAGCTGCCACCCGTGTGAGCCCAGCCAGCCCTTCCGCGTCTCCGCACTCCCTACCGGTCACGTTGTGATGTAGTGGCCTTTTTTGTCTCTCTGTGGTTATAAGACTTCTCTCCAGCTGGTGTTCGGTTGGTTATTCCAGATGATTTCTCCAAAATTACGTTGTTATTCCAGACTAGTTCTGGGAGGAAGTTAGTGTAGCTTCCACTTACTCCTCCGTCATCCTGTTTCTCCCTATCTTTTAGATTTTTAATGGTGGTTTTTAACATGTAGGCATTTAAATAGATCTTCAAATCTATCTATCTTTTCCTTTGTGGTTTCTGCCCTCTTTGATGTACTTAAAAAAGACCTACTCCCAGATGATATAAAATTTATCTATGTTTTCTTCCAAAACTTTTTTTGCTTCATTTGCAAAGCCTTAAGAATGTGGCTATTTCCCATCAAATCCTGACCTTGTGCCTATGGGAGACATGCACAGGTATTTCCTCAGGGACCAGTGCTGATGGCTTGATCAGTCCTAACTTCCAACCCTGTAGACTCAGGACAAATTCTGAGGGATTTATCTGTGTCCTTCTATGATTCTAGGAAAATCCAGGGAGCACAATAGTTGTTTTATTGGCTTTTTTGAAAGAAAAGAATCTGGTTGCTGTGTCTGTCTGGTTGGCTCATCAGATAATTTTTAGTTAAAATAAATCTTCTGACTTCCCATCAAGATGGAGGCATAGGTCGACATACTTGGCTTCCTTGTATAAGCATAAGAGTTACAACTAACCTCAAACAAATAATGCCCAAAACTGTCAGAAAATTGAACTATATGGAAGCCCAACAACCAAGAATTTAAGGAAGCCACATTCATCCAAATGGGTAGGAGGGATGGAGATGTAGAGTCAGACACAGAGAGGTAGCAGTCGCAGAATGGGCAGTCCCATATTCATTAGTGATAGATAAAAATCAGGAGGGATACCTTAGGAGCCAGCGGTCCCAGTCCCAGGCCAGACCACACAGCCCAAGATCCAGTGCTGGAACTCTAAAGCCCCATAATTCTGGCTATAAAAACCAGTGGGGATTGGGGCAGCAGAAGAAACTGCCACTGTCTCAGGAGGGTTCGTGTAAAGGGCCCACATGGACTTAAGGGCCCCCAGGGACTTAGAACATGCATAAACCCACCCACACTGGCATTCTCCAACAAGACAAGAGCTGGAAGGGTGCCAGTCACATACAGGAAGTGGTTAAAATGACTAGAAACAGGGTGAGTGCCAGGTAAACCCTCAGAAAAATGGCAGTAGCATTGTCCCCTCTCTGAGCCCTCCCCTCACACAGAGCCACAAAGCAGTGAGGTGGGTTGCCCTGCCCTGGAAAATACCTGAGGCTCTGCCCCATACCAGTTAACAGGTGCACTAAGACAGGGAGTCAAAGCAGCTCTACCTAATATACAGAAATAAACACAGGGAGGCTGCCAAATTGAAGAGACAAAGAGATATGGCCCAAACGAAGGAACAGAACAATAGCACAGACAAAGAACTAAACAAAATTGAGATAGCCTACCTATCAGATGCAGAGATCAAAACACTGGTGAACAGGATGCTCAGAGAACTCACTGAATACAGCAACAACATAAAGGAAGAAATTAAGGTTACACTAAGTGAAATAAAAAATAATCCACAGGGAATGAATAATAAAGGGAAGGAAGCCAGGATTCAAATCAACAATTTAGAACATAAGGAAGAAATAAACATCAAACAGAACAAAAAGAAGAAACAAGAATTTAAAAACATGAGAGTAATATAAGAAGACTCTGGGACATCTCCAAAAGTGCCAATGTCCAAATCATAGCAATGCCAGGGAAGAGGAAGAGGAAGAGGAAGAAATTGAAAACTTATTTGAAAAAATAATGAAGGAAAACTTCCCTAATTTGGCAAAGGAAATAGACATACAAGTCCAGGAAGCACAGAGAGTCCCAAACAAATTGGACCCAAAGAGGACCACACCAAGACACATCATCATTAAAATGCCAAAGGTTCAAGATAAAGAAAGAATCTTAAAAACAGCAAGAGAAAAGTGGAGAGTTACCCACAAAGGAGTTCCCATAAGACTATGATCTGATTTCTAAAAAGAAACTTTGCAGGCAAGAAGGGACTGGCAAGAAGTATTCAATGTGATGAAAAGCAAGGACCTACAACCAAGGCTACTTTACCCAGCAAAACTATCATTTAGAATGGAAGGGCAGATAAAGTGCTTCCCAGATAAAGAAAAGGTAAAGGGTTTCATCATTACCAAGCCACTATTACATGAAATGTAAAAGGGACTTATTTAAGAAAAACAAGAAGATCGAAACTATGAACACTAAAATGACAACAAACTCGCAACTATCAACAACCGAATCTAAAAAAAAAAAACAACCTGAGCAAACAGGCAGAACAGGAACAGAACCATAGAAATGGAGATCATTTGGAGGGTTATCAGTGGGGAGTGATAAGGAGGAGAATGGGGAAAAGGTACAGAGATTAAGAAGCATAATTGGTTGGAACAAAATAGACAGGGAAATGTTAAGAATAGTAAAGGAAATGGAGAAGTCAAAGAACTTATATACACGATCCATGGACATGAACTGAGGTGGGGGATTGCTGGAGAAAAGGGGGACTCTGAGTGGAAGAGGGCAAAGGGTGAGGGGAGTAGCATAACTGTAACAGCATAATCAATAAAATATACTTGAAAAAGAATTCTTCCCACATGAGTGAGTTCATTAATATCTGACATCTGGACAATGGCATTTCCATAGAGCAAGTGCATTCCATGTGGGCAGGGACTTTTTGTTTGTTGGTTCACTGCTACATCCCCAATACCTACTAATGCCTCAAACACAGTGGGTACTCAACATATACTTGTAAACTGAATTAATGTATGAATGACTGCCATGTGTCTTCTTTTTTTAATTTAAAGAGGTAATAACATCAGGTAGCATATGAGGCTGAATAAACTGTATCCATTGTTCATTCATTTAAGAAATATTTATTGAACTGTGCTCTGCATGGGGGTGGTGGAGCCAGGGTTGATATAAGATTTAAATTGATTATCATATTGTATTAGTGTTCTCAAGCTGCCATAACCATAGATTGAGTGGTTTAAACAACTGAAATTTATTTTCTCACCGTTGGAATGTCAAGGTGCTGGCAGGTTGATTTCTGGTGAGGCTTCTCTCTGTGGCTTGTGGATGGCCACCTTCCTCTCTGTCCTCACATGGCCTCTGCTCTGTGTGCACTCTCTAGTGCCCCTGTCTCTTCTTATGATGACAACAGTCCTATGGGATTAAGGCCACTCTTTAAATACCCTATCTCCAAATACAATGACATTGGGAGTTAGGTCCTGGACACATGAATGTGGGGAGAGACAGTTTAGTACATAACACATGTAAAATGCTTAGAAACAACGCCTGGCACAGACAAAGCACTATATAAATGTTTGATATTGTTATCAGGAAATGCACAAAGTTACATTGGTCATTATCCTTGGGGAGTAAAATTGTTACAGAAACAGGGGTGTTCCAAAAAACCCCGGAGTTTGTGGCTGGGGGATGGGGAGAAGGAAGCAGCTTTCAGAATGCCTCCACATGCCTGAGGCTGGTGGCTAGTGTCTTTCTTATGCAAAATGACTTTAATGCATCCATAGCCTCAGGTAGATGGGAGGGGACTTGGACCAGGGGATGATATGGAGAAAGCACACAGAGCCTGCGTGAGGTTTTGTGAATGGTCAGAACTGGTTACCGCACCCACTGCATCAGAGGGCGCAGTCAGGGATTTAAAAATAAGCGGCAGACATTTTAGCCAGGCGGACTGTGTGGATTTGACTAAGGCTGAGGCAGACTGTGCGGATTTGACTGAGGCTGAGGCTGACTGTGCGGATTTAACTGGGACTGACGATGCAGTTTTAAGGAAGGGACATACCTTGCTGCTTTGAAAAGGAACAGACTGACCATGTAGATTACAAAAGGACTAACTATACAGTTTACAAGGAGGCTGAGAATCCATGAGGTTCCGGATTAAAAGCTGGTGGACCCCATAACACAGATGAGGTCTCCCCAATCAGAATTAAATGATTGGCAGCTACTGGTAAAGCTGAGCTGTGTTTGGAAAGTAGGGAAAGGGTTTCTCTAACTTTTCTAAAACTAGCCTGGTTTGGTAGGGGGGGAGGCAAGGATATGTGTTTATGGGTGTTTTAAAGAATGTAAGACTTAACAACAGAAATCTGCAAATAACTAAATCTATATAACTGTTAAATAAACAATTCTTTTTCTTTTCACTAAACTCTGGTATTGAGAGTTATAATTTTGGCGGTGGGCAATCGGGCCCCTAACTAAAGAGCCCGTGGCTTTGTTTTCAATTGGAGCAGCCCAGGGGTTCTGTAACAAAATTACAAGTGATTTTAGTTTATATTTTTCTGCATTTTCCAACATTTCTACCTTGAATAATTTTATGTATTGAGGGTGGGGCACATTACGATTCAATAAAAGATGTGGGTTGAACATTGTTCACAGCTCTTCAACTATTTCATCATATATTCAAAGACTTTGCTCTGATAGGCTTTCAAGTTCTTGGCTCAGCTCTCCAGATTGGTGGTTGTCAGAGTAAAGAGAAGCGAAGGTCTGGCTCTGCTCACCCAGGCCCACCAGCCAGAGTTCCCGTCTCCCAGTGTGTGCAGCAACAGGTAGGGGTGCAGCATGCTATGAGCCCTGCCCAAAGCCACACCCTCTAGAGGGCTGGGAAAACCTTTAGCAGTGGGGTAGTTGGTAGGTCAGTCTGAGGTCTTGGTTTCAAACAAAATCCATACTGACTATTTTAAGCAGAAAATGAGCATATTAAAGAATGTTAGGTAGCTAACAGCATTGTTGGAAGATTCCAGATATAGGGTCAAATCTCAGTTTCCAGAAACAACTCCCTAAACCATCCACTCTTCGTAGCTTCCGCTCCCAGCCCTGTGCCAGTGAGATGGAGGCCACTGCCTGGCATCTGTCACGCTCGTTGCTGACATTGGAATCAGAGGCCCAGGGAACCGCACCTTACTGGCACAGTCTGAGCCATTTGCCTGTCCCTTCCTTCAAGGGAGGCTGGAAAAGAACTTTCTGGGTTTTACCTTGGGAAGAAAGTACTTACACTGTGAGAAACTATCAAATATAGGAGAATGTTTAAAAATGTGGGGAAGCTCACATAACAGAGGTCCTCCACTGATAGAGAAGCATGGCCCAGATGTCCTGACTGCCATCCTTGTCTGGCTCTTAGGGCCACTAGCAGGCTGGACAGAGAGTGGACACTGGGCTTCACAGAGCAGAGGGTGATCACTTTTGATGAAAAAGAGGCAGCAGAGTCATGGCTCATTGGTCCTAATGCCCAGAAGCCTCTAGAGTAGCCCCAATGTGTACCAGTGAACATAGAGAAGGACAGAAGCTTGCCCATGGCTGCAGAGCATAACAGAATCAGAGCCAGGACTGAGAGAGGGGTTGATGTGGAAGAGTTGGAAAATTTTAGTTTTAGGTAATAGTCAATAAGCTTAGTAATTAATGCATATAAAAAGCTATCGTTTCAGGAACTGAAGGTATGACCCACCCTGACTCCAGGAGACCACAAGCACTTCCACCTTTGTGCCTCAGGAGGATTGCAAGCCATCAAGATGGTATCTGGGCCATTGTACTCCAAGGAGAGAAGTCCACTGCCCAGGACACAGATAAGAAATCACTAGTCAACAGATGAAAGAACGTTTTTTTTTTTTTTTTTATCTAATTAACCTTTTCCCTGAATTCTAAATCCCTTACTTATACTTTTCTTATAAAAAGGGTCAATTTGAAATGGAATGTAAGGCAGTCTGCTAGGGTATACATAACCCGCTGTCTTCTCAGTTCACTGCCAATCAGACTAAAGCGCCCATAAAGATTCAATTCCTGTCTCTGCTAATTGGTTCTGGTGGTGACAGGCAGCACAAACACTGGCTTTTCCAGGTTCAGTGTCTTTTGGCCCACTTCAATGGCTGGCAAGATTTAGGGCCCAGCTCAAATATTTCCTCCTCCAGGTCTGCTTTGGGTTAGGCCAGGATCAATGTATGTCATCACATTCACCACCTGGGACTGCTGTTACTGCTTCGCTCTTTCTGTCTCCATACATACTTATGCCCAGCAGGGGCAGGACACACATGAGTGAGCATTAGCTGATTGAGCATGTTGGGGAGGAAGAAACTTATTTCTGTCCTAGATTTTTCCAGCTGGTCTAATCATTAAAACAATATAAGACAGATTAACAAGAGAAAATGACCAAACTTAATTCTATACATATGCATGGAACCCCACATACGTGAAAGAGTAAGAGACTCCATACACATGAGAGGTTCAGAAACAAGAAGTTAAAATAAGATACACGTGACGTTCTGAGCTGAGGAGGAGGTAAGGTGCCTTGGGGGTTTCAGAGAAGAGGAAGGTCATTGTAGGATGATTAGAAGAGCAGCAGATGTTCAATTGTTAGAAGTTTTCCCTGCCCTATAAATACATAGAAGAAGTATTTCTGGTGATAGTTCTTCTTTTTAAAAGATTTTATTTATTTACTTTTAGAGAGGGGAGAAGGGAGGGAGAAAGAGAGGGAGAGAAACATCGATGTGTGAGAGAAACATAGGCCTCTTGCATGCCCTTAACTGAGGATCTGGCGCACAACCCAGGTATGTACCCTGACTGGGATGGCGACCTTGTCATTTGCAGGCCGGCACTCAGTCCACTGAGCCACATAGGTCAGGGATATTTCTGGTGATAATTCTTATTATGGGCAAGGTCTTTAATTTAAATTCTTTAAGGGAGAGGTAAAAGTCTTTTGGCCCAGCTCAACATAATTTACATGCCAAAGTGGTACGTCTTGAGGAAGTCTGCTCTGAACCCCTTCAAGTGAATGAGTGAGTGAATGAATGAATGAATGAATGAGAATTCAGAGGCCAGAATTTCTCTGCGACCTGAGGCAGATACTCCCCTCTCTGAACTTGAGTCTACTGCTCTGTCGAATGGGATCATGTTCTCTGCATTCTCTGGGCCAGATCTTGTGCTAGGACTAAAAACATGGTCAGGATTAGCCTGCCTGCTCTCTCCTCTCAGAGGTGCTGATCTGGGAGAAGGAAGGTGCGAAGAGAGATGCCACTACTGTAGCTGATCTTACTGACTAAGAAAAGTTCAAGGACCCTCCAGCCTAGCCTCTGTATCTCTGGGAGCTGGGTCCCTCCTGCTGGGTTCCATGGCTGTCACGCCCACACAGTCTGGATGCCTCAGAGTCACAAATGCCCTGGCCCACCGATGGTCCATAGATGGGGAACCACAGAGAAGAAGAATACCTCAGGAGCCCAGGATAGGAAAGAACAAGTCATCTATAGTAGTGGGAACAGGCCAAGAGAGGAGAGAAATACCTGGCCATGTTCCCAAAGCCAGGCTTAAGGCCTTCCTGTCCCTATTGCTCAGGACCTACTGCATAGATTACTCTATTCAGCAAAACTGTCATTTAGAATGGAAGGGTAGATAAAGTGTTTCCCAGACAAGGTAAAGCTAAAGGAGTTCATCATCACCAAGCCATTATTACATGAAATGTAAAAGGGAGTTATTTAAGAAAAACAAGAAGATCAAAACTATGAACACTAAAATGACAACAAACAAGTACCAACAACTGAATCTTAAAGAAAACAACAAAAAACAACCAACCCGTGCTCAGAGGAAAACAGAGAAATACTCAGTTAAGTTGGAATCTCACAGCTCCAGCATAGGTTTTAGGTTTAAGATATTCACAAGTAGCAGAGACATCTGTAGGAAGAATAACTGGATGCAACATTCTGCAGGAGGCCAGACTAAATGCGTCTCATGACATCATTCTAGAGAGGAGGCTGCCAGGAGCCGCTCAAGGGCCTGGAGCAGTGCTGAAGCTGAGCACTGCAGAGCAGGACTGGGCCTGGGTTTGCTGCTTGGCTTCTGGGCCCCCTGCTCTGTGAAGAAATGCTTTGCTGGCCCCTGGCCTATGGGGATATTGTCTGCCCAACTCCCTGTGGCAATCTAGTCTGGGGAGATGCCTTTCTGCCCAGCCTTCTGGTTCCCTATGGGTCTCCTCTTGAGTTCCAGCAGGTCTTCAGTTAATCTGCTGCCAATGCTTGTGGGGGCGGGGGGGATTCTGACAGTCATGTGACACCCCTTGGAGGAGCCTGGCCAACCCTGGAGCATGTGAGATTCCATTCAAGTTCCAGCCCGGCTGTTCCTGAGTTCCAGGAGGAGCAACTTTCCCAGTCGTCCAGATCTTGAAACGGGGAAGAAGGTGGAGGGTCCTACTGTAAACATGGGAAATGTCTCAGAGATATGTATCTGCACACCTGCCCCTACAATGTGTACACAGGCGGCCTGGGTACACACATGCCATATACTGGCACTGCGTGCACAGGTCCCTACAGAAACTTGTGCCCCAGCTGTTGAGCTGTGAGTGCACATACACACAGGGTAGGTGGTCTCTGGTGCGTTTGAAGAGACCTCTGGCTCTTCCATCATCTGTTGCCTGACGTCTGCTCTCTAGTTTCTTAGCCTCTTCTTCCTGAGTCAGCTAGAGCCGGCGCTGGAGGACCGCATACATTGTGTATACAAAGGGTTGGGCTGCCGGAGCACTGTCCTTGGTGCTGGAGGACTAGTGGGACATGCCTATTTTGAGAACAGGCAAGAGTGTTGGGGGAAGGTGACCTTGAAATCCAGGTGTATCTACACTTCTTTCCGAAAAATGTGCAACTGGGCTTTCTCCTTTCAGCCACAGGCACAGGAACAGAAGGCGTCCAACCCCACAGCCAGCAGTGTGTCCATTTTTGACACTGGGTAGCCGTGTGGCCATTCACTGTAGCTATGAGATGCCACGTGTGGTTGTGTATACAGATCGTGATTGTCTGTGTCCTTTGAGACACCTGTGATTCCATGTGGTTTCCTATGATCTCATGTTACCTCATTGGGCAGCCTGTGATTACATAGAACCCCCTCTGACCTTGGGCGGCCTCAGATCCAATCTTTCCACAGGGGAACTAGAACGACTGGAGTCCCAGAGGATCTGGGCACTATCTGGCCTAGCTAACCCCTCTGCTAGAGACTAGAAAGAACCTCACCCCTCATTCCTCACTACCTTGCAGACTTGACACCCAGAGGACCCCGGTGTCTGCCAATTCCAGCCCTCAGGTTTGCGTCAGCTGGCGGCAGCCCACAGGCATGTGTGCCTCCTAGGACAAGTGATCGCAACCCCTCTGCCACCTGAGCTATAAAAGCCAGGGTCGCGTGAGGTAAGAGTCGCGCATTGGTGGGGTGGATGCGGTGTCACGCTCCCGCGCTGGTCCCCCGTGCGCCCCTCTTCTGCCGGTTTCCCCGGAACGCCGGGTCTTGACGTTGGGGGCGGAGGCGGAGACTGCTGGTCCGCGCTGCGGCCAGGCCCCTCCCCCGTCAGGGGCCTCAGCGGTTCCGAGGCGCCTGTGTGCTCGAGTCGCCCGCAGACCCAGGCGGGATGAGGGCAGGCTGGGGGCTCCCGTGCGAAGCGCAGGCCGCGCCCTTCCCCTCCCACTGAGGCTCAGCCGCGGCACGGGGAGGGGGCGCTGCGGAGCAGGGGGCGGGGGCTAAAAATACCCGGCGGCGGCGCGGCGACTGCTGGGGCTGCGGGGCTGCGGAGCTGCGGGCCGGGGAGGTGGTGCCGGGCCAGTCCGGGCCCCACTGGCGGACATGCTGACCTTTTTCCTCGTCTCGGGGGGCTCTCTATGGCTGTTAGCGGGTAAGTTCCCACCCCGTCCTGGTGTTTTACCCCCCAGGTCCAGCGCGCGGTGGGGGTCTTGGTCTCAAGTGAGGGTGAACCTCCAGCCCCAGCTGCCAAGCCATCTCTTCAAGCCCTCCTCCCCCAAGCCGCCCAGGTCACCATCCCCCCCAATTCTGGCGGGCACCGGCGGGTTTGAGAGGCAGTTGGGTGGGTCTACAGAAATGAGGGCCCTTGCTCGCTGCGACCGCACGGCAACCTCCCTCCAGTTCTCGCGGCCTCTTCCCCTCCCCTCATGGCAAGGACTATTCACTGATCAGACTAGGCCCTGAGCCCATCCGTCCCCCAAGGCCAAGTTCAGGGACAGACTTAGTATATCCTTGTCCGTCTCTAGGGTCCGAAAGTGAGGGTGTTGGTTCCATAGGTCCCGCAGCAGGTGAGCAACATAACAAGGACTCACCTGGGGCTTCCTGATTTCGGTAAGGGGTCTCCTCACGACCCCTCCCTGCCCACCCTTCAGCCAGAGTACAAGGTTTCTGTAAAGCGGGATTCCCTTGACTCCTCAGCTCTGCTCAGAGCGTGTGTCCCCATCCCCCGCACAGGAGTCAGCTTCACCGCTGCAGTCTCGCAGGAGGCTGTGAGGACCTCTTCTGAATCCCTCCCTGCTCAGAACTCTTCCCCTTCCTTCTGCGCACACCTGGGGCCTCGCCACAGGCCCCTTCCTCCGCCAACTCTGCGCCTGCCCGGCCTTCCTTTTGTGAACCCGGCATTAATGCACTGAAGGGTCTCCCCCCACCCCACCCCACCCCAGGTGCAGATTCAGCTGATAACGTACTTAAATGCTTGAACCTCAAACTGGTCTTAAACTGGACCTAGCCTAGAGCAAATGCTCTGTGAATGTTAGTGTTTACTATTTTGCATTCAAATAGCATCAGAGGAGGGAATAAGATTCTTTTTGAGCCAAAGAAGGGGGAGAGCTGACCCTTTTGGAATCCTACCTGAAACTTTGCATGTTATTTAATATTCACAGCAAATCCTAAGAGGTTGGTGGAGCTTTCCCCTTTTTTACTGAAGTTCAGAGGTTAATTGACTTGTGCAGTGTCACACGGATAATATCTGGCAGACGAGGGTTCCATATGAAGTTTTAACTGATCAACCATCATTAAGTGCTTGGTGGTATTAGGCCTGACACTAGAAAGTTGGTGGGCCAGGCCTTCATTCCTCCCACACAACGCCCATTGCCCTGAGTTGGGCCACAGGGACATGTCCCCTGATCCAGGGTCAGGTGAAGCCTCTCTAATCCCCTTCTCTCCCTAAGCTCCTTCTGTCTGCCAGTGTCCGTGCAGGGCCACTCGGGGCCTGATGTGCTCATCCAACAGGCAAGGTCGGGCTATAGCTGGGGTCAGAGGGAAGGAACAGGAGTCATCCCACAAATGTTGGTGAGAGTAATGGCCACCATGTACTGCCTGGGTGACAGTCTCAGAACAAGGACCCCTTTGCCCTACTCTTGGAAGGCCCCCACCCAGCCAGCTCTCCGGAGCCTCGGTTGTCTGTGGCTGCTGGGAGGTATCTGAGGGCTACAGGGCCACATGTGCCAGGAGTCATCAATAGCCTAAGAAAAAAAGCCCTTCAAGTGCGGAGTCCTTGTCTGAAAGTAGGGTTCAGCAGGTACTGACTCAGACTGGTCTTCTGCCCTGCTTCATTGTGGAGCATTTCCCAAAGTGGTCAGGTGCCTCCCTGAATGGGGAAGCTGCCTCCCTGGGGGGCTGTACAAGGGCCTTGGAGTGGTCAAATCTTATGCAAGTGGCAGCTGCCACCCTGGGGGCCAAACTTCTCAACACAAAGAGGAATTTCCTCAAGATGCCACACTTGGTCTAAGAAACTGAGGCCGGTGTATGGCATTCTTTGGGTAGAACACCCCAGACACACATTGGGACACTCCCAGATAATGCATTCACTTTGCTTGGTACCTCACCTGGACCCCAGCCTTTCTCTGGGGGCAGAGGGAACCCCTAAGCTAAAACTGAGAACATGTTCTGCCTTGCAGCTGCCACAACCCATTGGCTTAGCCCAAAACAGAAAACCTTAAGGTGATATCACCCTTTTGTAGAGTTATGTGCTTTTTGCCACCTAATCTGGCCCTAGGGAGACAAGGACTGCCTTCAAGGGGCCACAGAGAGAGAATGACGGATGAGAAGGGTAGCAGGGAGCTGCCAGAGGAGGAACTGACTATCTGGGAGATGCAGCCATGTGCTCTGAGCTCCTGAGAGCAAGGGCTGCATCTGCCCTGCTCCCTGCTGGAGAGGCCAGCCCACAGTCCCCGTGTGTTGAGTAGTAAACAAGGAAACAGATCACATATATCCGGCATGAGTCAGATGCCGTGCCTGGTCTCTGCACCATCAGCACTCAGAGGACTGTGGGAGCAATGGGCTGACACTCCTGCCTGCCTATATGGCATCATTGTGCAAAGTAGATGAATTTCTAGGAGGACACCCCTTCCCCCAGGCTGATGCAGCACCATGCCCTTGTACAGGGTCCAGTCTGCTCAACTGTATACCCAGCCAGCAATGACAACTGAGTGCACTTTTGCAGTATAGAGGGGTGTTTGTCAAAGGCAGGGAGGCCAAACTCCAGGTAGAGGAAATCAGGCCAGCAAAGGTGTGCAGGAAGAACCATGGTGGGGGATGGGTCTTCAGGGTCTTGTGAATGGGGAGCCTAAGTTGTGGGTGGAGGAAGGCGTCTGGATAGAAATGGGGTCCTGGAGGAGAAGCTTTCATTTAGGGGGCAGAGAAGCCCCCGACTAGCTGTAGTGTCCAGGCTGAGCCAGCAGGAAGAGTGCAGCCTGGGAGAGCAGCGGGAGGCTATTGTGATGTGTATGAGAATAGATGTGGCCCATTGGAGGCTGAGCCCCAGGAATGGAGCGGTAGGAGGCCCCAGTGTGACCCTAGTGGCGGCCTTGTGGCAGAGACTGGTGTGGCAGCCCTCTGGCTGTAGGTGTCCAGGGCAGGTGCAGACTTGCACAGCCTGGCTCAGCTCAGCCCTATAAGATCTCCTCCGCTGACCCCCCTAGACCCCCACAAGGGTGGAGGACTGGTGTGAGGTCTGGAACCATGCTAGGGGTCCCAGGGAAGCAGCTAGGACCTTGATGGATGATGGAGCTCCAAGCAGAGCAGCTGAGGACATGCCTCAACAAAGACAGCCTGGACTTGCACAGGGCACACCACCATGTGGGAGAATTCTCACCTCACCCTCTCCAGCCCAGAGTAGGATACTGGGTGGTTGCGGTGAGAGCACACAGACACCAGGGGGCAACCAGAGCCAGGACATTCTGCTCTCAGGCTGGTCTCCTGTTTCTTGTGATTATAAGGGCTCTAGGTTGACATTCAAAGGCCGAATTTGGCTCAGCGACAACCCTAGTTGGGACCCAGGGCTATCCCCTACACACAGCAAGCAGGATAAGTGAGCATGAAGCTCCAGCTTATTTGCAAAAAGAGGCAAAAGTTATAGGTGTTTGTATAATAGAAGCTTCAGTGTGTAACTAGCCAGTGCCTGGCACATAGTCGTCGTCGGCAGCCGTCCGTCTCGAGAGACGATGGTGTAGCTTCTTAGGAGTCTATCTGCACCGCCGAGAATGGCTGTGCAGTCCGACTCGGGAGTGACACGGTATCTGTCTCCTCCCGTGTTGAATCGACATCTTGCGATGACGCTGGAGTGTCCTCTCCAGTGAAGCTGAAGCTACAGAGCCTGGGCAGGGTGATATGGAGGGTCTGCTGTTGCCCATGCAGCAGCCTCCCCCCTCTCTTCGCAGCTGAAGGGTCCAAGGGAAAGACGGAGTCAATACAGCTTGGCTTCAGGTGCGCCGCAGGAGTTGCCGGTGTTGACTACAACGTCAAACCGCCTTAGGGACTCCGGCTCCGGATTTTCTGTCGGGCTTTACTCCCTTAGCCTTTCCCCTGAAGAGGTATGCCGCAAGGCAGCGGAGGTTTTTTGGAGTCAGAGTTTTCC
The DNA here is from genome assembly GCF_987537825.1 of Furipterus horrens. NCBI lineage: Eukaryota > Metazoa > Chordata > Mammalia > Chiroptera > Furipteridae > Furipterus > Furipterus horrens. The sequence continues at coordinate 66,313,232 of NW_028327180.1, read as the reverse complement.
TTCTCTGATGTGCCCTGACTGGAAGATCGAACCAGCGACACTTAGCTCTCAGGCCGACGCTCAATCCACTGAGCCAAACCAGCCAGGGTAAGCACTCAAATATTCACTGAATGAAGTACTGTGGGTAGGGGAAAGTTTTCTTTACGGAGAAGTATTGCAGGCATGCTGTCTTGACTGCTCTTTCCCTGAACACCTACCATGTGTCAAGCACTGTGTTCTTCTACAATCCCCCAAGCTTTCCTTTCCTCTCCCCCAATGCTGTCATGTTGTTATCCCACTGAATAGATGAAGCACTAAGACACAGGGAGGTTCAGTGGTGAAGCAGCTCCTAGGAGCTGTGAGCCAGACCCCATCCTCCAACTGCCAGTCCAGGGAGGGACCACCATGCACAGGTCAGGTAGGGTCTGAGCCCCTCCAACAGGCTGTCTGTGGGCACAGACAGGACAGGGTTTAAGAGAGGATGGGTGTGATGTTCCATGATCAAGGGCTGGCACACAGGAAAAGGACTCATTAAGTGTTAGCTGATTATAACAATGTGAGCTGGGCCTTCTTGAAAGGGGGTGTAGGATTCTGACCTGCAGAAAGGGCATAAGGAAAGAAAAGGCATTCCAGGCAGATAGACCTGTGTGAGGAAAGATTGGCAATAGGATTAACTGAGATCTAGGACATTCTCTGCTTGGCCAGTGAAGTCACCAGCGCGGGGCTCTGCAGGCCCTAGAACGCCAGGCCAGGCAGCATGGATTTTGTTCTGTGCAGTGGTTGCAGCAAAGACATACAGCTCAAACCGGGCATGTAGGTAGCCAAGGTGGCACTGTCCCTGCGCCCTGCAAGCCACATGTATCCCCTGGTGGCACACCTTCCGCTGAACTAGTCTTTGGCCTCCCCCACTAGCCCTTTGATCTTCTTGAGGGCAGTGCCAAGGCGGGCACACAGTGTGAGTCAGTGTTACTGCCTACATGAGTGATATGAACAGCTCCCTGAGAAGTTTCTTTTAATGCTGATGTGTTTTATTAGCCATTTTCACACTGCAAGTCGATCAACAAACAACAGACCTTGAGTCTGCTCCTACTAAGTGCCAGGCTCTATGCCCAGATGGGCCTCAGCCAATGCGCTAGATGCAATAGGGGAAAGCAGGTGTGAACTCCTTGTAGGCAGGGTCCGGGGCAGCCTTCACTGGACAACTCTTAGTGCTGAGAACAAGATCAGAAGGAGGACCCCAGACATGAAGGAAAGAATGGAACCTGCTGCTGCAGGATGACTGGTTCTGTGGCATGTAGCCTTCTCTTAGGAGAAGATCCTATAGTTTCCTTAGAGCTCCCAAATTCCCAGTCTCCCAGTAAGCTGAGAGCTCTGGCCAAACAGAGTGGAAAGGAGGCCCCAGTCAAGGTCTGCAGCTCCCTGGATGGTCTGGTGTGATGGCTCTACTCCTGCTTTGGCCTCCCCAGAGTCCCCACTGAACATCCACTTGGCTGTAGGACGTGGGTGCTGTGGGCAAGATACCACGTTGGGCCCTGGGGGTTGTCCTGCAGCAGGCCCAGGGATGGTCCTCGTTGTCGCCTAGGCACTCTCGGAGCCTGTGGTCTGTATGGTCATTCTCAGACCTAGTCCTTTTGTGTGGCTTCTGATTCATGTGAGGCTTGGGATCTGTGACATGCAGAAGTAGGAAGATGGGAAGTGGGCTGGGACAAATTCTGAGCTGAGCTGAGGTCCAACCTGTCATCTCAGAGCCCAAAGGGTTTCAAATCCCAAGAAGTCCTACCTGTGCCTATTCACCTGCTCTTCCTGGAAACACCTTTTTTTTTTTTTTTTTTTTTTTTTTTGCAGCTACTCCAGACATGTTCTTGGGAGGTGTCTGTGGAGAGTCAGGGGTGGCTAGCTTCTGACTTGCCATCTGCCCACTCAGGTGTCGTGCATTCTGAGACAGCTGTCTCCTGGGCCTCTGGAGCAGGAGGCCAGGTGGAGATGGTGCCAGTGAGGGAACAATGGGCATCTCAGTTTCAGACCCTGGGTTACACAAATCTGAGTTGGCACCTGTTGAGCCAGGAACAGACCTAGTGATTGGAGGAGTGAGAGAGAGGACAGGTTGAATGGGCAGCTCTGAGACAGATCCCACCGACCGACCCTGCCAGGGGCCCTGCCTTCCTCCCAGCACACTGCAGCCAGGCCCAGCAGTGCAGGGGTCGATCCTGAGGGGCTGAGCAGGATTTGGCCCTGCTACTAAATCCTTTTTTTGCCTCCAGGATGGTCGGGGCTAAGACTCCCCTGTGAGGCTCCTACTGACCATCAACCATCTCAGCCATGGCGATAAACCATTCTGGGCACTGACAGCAGATCCTGCCAAATAAGCAGAAGGGCCATCAGGAGTAACAGTGAAGTCAACCAAGGATAGGACAGCAAGGCCAGCTGGAGGCCACACAGCAAGGACAGTCAGAGATGGGGATGAGAAGGTCGTCAGAGCTGAGATAGAGCAGCAAGATGAGATGTGGGCAAGCCAGGGAGACTGGACCAGGAGGTTGGCCAGATTCTGGACAGTGAAGCCCTAGAAGCCAATGAGAAGAAAGCAGTGATCAGCACAGAGAAAGAGCCCTCAGTGGGGACCCACCCAGGCCTGAGGTGGCCCTTGACTTAGGAAGGGGCAGTGTTTCTGGCCCCCTAGAGCCCTCTAGAACCCAGGACCCTGCTTAGTGGCCAGAGAACTTCAGTATTAACAGTGACAGGACCTTCCAGCAGATGGCTTGGATGTGGATCTTGAGGGGACACCTTTGACTCACCCATACTCAGCCCCCCACCCTGCTTGTAGGCTCTCCCCACAAGCCTGGCTCTCTGGGGTGGTGGAGGGAAAGGGGGGTGATGGGCCTACCCCTGGCCAGTGAACTGGTGGGAAGATTGTGTACACGTGTCTCTGATATCCTTGCCACGGGTCAGATAGCAGGCAAGACTGTGACCTATGAAGCCCCCCTTACTCCCCTTCCTCTCTGGGGCAACTCTGTGAGCTCTGTGCACACTGTGGCCCTGATGGGAGGCGACAGGATAGCCATCAGAGGTGGGCGCTTTCTTTGGGCTGAGAGGCTGAGGAGGCCCATTTCCCATGGGTTGCAGGAGGTCTTCAGAGTGTCCACCGACCCTCCTGTGGCTTCAGAATCCCTTCTGAAGTGGTTTGGTCCTAGATTGCCTCTCAGGCCATACCACCTTACTGTGTCATTGACTCCTGTTGGCGGGCATCTGAGTAGCACCCACGCTCCATAGGGTACAAGGATTGCACTGTAGTTAATGGACAGCTTCCAGTGGGCCTAGGGCATTAGCACAGCAGCGTTTCTGGCTCTGAAAGTCTGCAAAAGATTGAAGTTGGACCCTGTTGTAGTGCCTTTGTTGAGGATGGAGTCCAAACCCTGGAGTGTTCCAGAAGCTAGTGATGGCGCACCCCGGATGCTGGGTTACCACAAAGCCCACTCACAGTGCGGGCGCACAGGTGACAGTGGCACTGTGGGGGCAGGCAGGGACACCTGTGGCCCCCATTCCTGAAAGCCCACTTTGTGCACTATAAGGCCTGTTGTTTACCATCACGTTTCCTTCCCACTTCTTTTTCTTTTTTAAAATAGTATTTTATTTTTGCCTTATTTTAATTAGTTTATTGATTGATTGATTTTTAGAGAGAGAAGAAAGGAGAGAGAGTGAGAGAGAAACGTGGATTTGTTGTTCCACTTATTAATGCATTCATTGGTTGATTGATTCTTATACGTATTCTGATTGGAATTGAACCTACAACCTTGGTGTATCAGGATGACATTCTAACCAACTGAGCTCCCTAGCCAGGGCCCTACTTCTTTTTCCATGTTTACCATCAACACCATGAGAATTACCAAAGTTTCCTTAGACCTCAGACCCATCCAGTATTACTTCTGAGAAAGACAAAACCAACAGCAGCAGAATGGGCCATCCATCTCTTGGCCCACCCCTGACCTGATGCAGAGCTTTCCCTGGGGGCCACAGAGCCTCCAGCTCCCTCTGGAAAGGTGGTGGGTTCAGTGAGAATCCAGGAGATGGGTGCTCTCGGTGGGTCAGCGTGAACAACGTCCACCAGCCTTCCTGGGCTAGCCAGTCCTCATTTTGCTTTGGTCTGAAAGAGATTTTTGTTTTCCGGTGAGAACAGCCCCAGCCTGGCCAGGCTGGAGCCAAGGCAGGAATACAAACTCCTCCATGTGACAGGCCCAGAGCAGAGTTGCAGGCCTGCCAGCAGCAGGCCCTCCCTGCCTTTCCTCTCCTCCCAGGGGTCATTTGCATATTTCCCATTCACCCTGGCCTTGAAAAGGAGGCCTGAGTTCTCAGTGCTCCCTGCCCAGCTGAGGGCTGAGCTGCTGGAGCCTGGCATTAACCTTGTGGATGCCATGGGGTCAAACTGGCCAACAACAGGACCTGGCCAGAAGGCAGTGAGAGGCGGCAGCAGCTGCTATGTGGCCCTAGCTTCCAGAGGGATGATTCAGGAGGTGGCAGAGTCCCATTGACCAGCACAGTCTTCTGCTGAACTGAGCAAAATTCAGGTTTGTTTCTTCTTGTGTCATTCAGAAGAGGAACTTGGCCAGAGTGTGGGGAAGCCAGAAAGTTAAGCTGTATCAAATTTGCCAGAAAATGTACCTTTAACCAAAAGCAAAACTCTTTTCTCTGCTCGTTGTCTGTTCTCTGACACCTGGAATGGTGGGTCAAGGACCCAGACCTGCCTGCAGCAGCCAGCCCTCTGGCAGGATCTAGAGGCCAAGCTTGCCTAGGGCACTTTTACAACCTGAAACCCCAGGGTACAAGGTCAGGTGAGCTGGTGGGTACTGTTAGCTTGAGGCTATGACTTCAAAGGCATGAGGGGGGTAGACAGAACCAACCACAACCTTTTCCTTCTGCAGCTAAGTGGTATCCTCCCAGCCTCAGCTTCCTGACCCCATTCTCAGTGCAGCCTGGCCACTGCCTCCTTCCCAGGAGCCCAGCATCTTCCAGGCTCTTCCTGGGACTTCACAGCCCACTTCTTCCACTCTGTCCCTTTCTTATCCCTTCTTCCTACCGTGCTCCTAATCCTCTCCTTGCTGCCCCTCCCTGACTGAGGACGGGCCTCAGGTTCTGTCTTTTGTGCCTCCCTCCCAGAGGATGGTGTCCCCAGGTGCTCCTGAGTGAAAAAGGGAGCAAGCAAATCCCTCTCCTGTTCCCCCCAGTTCAAGGGCCCCAACCGGGTCTGAGCAGGACACCTCCCTACTTTAAGGAACTTCCCACTAGCTGGAGGTGGTCACACCCTGTACCCTGGGGCCTGGACACCTATAGTTGCTCTGAGAGCCTGGCCCTGCCAGGAGTAGCCCTTCACTGAGCTTGAACCTGTAGAGTTTGCAGTTGTCCTCAGTCTGCGCTGGTGGTGGAAACGGATCGCTGCTCCTGAGGCCAGGACCCTGGCAGCCCTAATAGGACTGGTTGGCAGGGAAGAGGGTCATGTTGCAGCCCCAGATCTTGGCTGTCTGCACAGTGGGGCCTGGCCAGGGGGTTTTCCTCTGCTTGGGTGGCCCTCACCAGGATCCTGGGGCTGGGCCTGCTGTTCCAGGGCTTGGTGTGGAAGGAGGGATGACAAGGCAGGGGCTCATCTACTCTATCAGTCCTAGTCATCATACCCCAGAGACATTTCCAAAGGGAACACTGCCACTGTCTTAACCTCTGCTGCTCCTCTTTGCTCTGAGACTTTTGTGGAGCCTGCTCTGTAGGAAGAACGTTTATCTCAGAGCTGGCAAAAGACACTGTGTTTCTCTTTGCTCCTCTGTGCTCAAGGCTATTTATATTTTTCAGTTTCTGAAAGTGTTGTTTGAGCCTGGCTTCCCGGTGCTTTCCTCATGTGGGCCCAAGGTCCCTGACCAGGTCTTAGGGTGAGTGAGATTCTTGAGGTGCTGGCATGAGGATGGGGGATGGGGGCTGAGGACAGTAGAGACTGCTTCCCACTCCCCGTGAATTGCTGTGAGGAGGCATGTTCCCTGCAAGGTTGAGCTGATGAGTACAAGTGGCCCTGAGCAGTGGTCAGGCACAGCTGTACCTTTCTACACTCCAGAGGCTTCACTGAACCTTCAGAGCTATAACCAGGCTCCTCAGGGAGGCTTGGTGGGTGAGCTACCTGTAACCTAGCAACCCTGACTCACGGGCCATCTATCCTGGGGGACGTATGGTCGGGCTTGAGGCGGCTCTAAGCGCCAGCTGTGCCCCAGTCACTGTGCTTCTGAAACTAATGAAAACCCAAGGGGAAGACGGAGGTAAAGCCTTTCTGTCACAGCGGAGATCAGTGTGAGTCCCTGTGTGGACCGGGTGGATGTGGGCCACGTGTGGGCTGCTGTTTGCGTCCCTGCAGATGAGGGTCACGCAGGTGTGTTGGTGAGATTGTGCTCGTTTTCACCCAGTGACTGGGCCCCACACTTCCTGGAGCAGAACTGCTGTGGCTCCATGGCCCCGTACCCTATGCAGTTCCCTTTCAGCCAGCACCTTGGTTGTAGCTTCCCGATTTTTCTGCCCCAGAAGCAGCCCTGAGAAGCATTAAGGGAAGCATTTCTTGTATTCAAAGATACCTCTGAAGATGTCTAGAGAAGAGTAGGAGACCTGCCAATGAGGCAGGGGAAAGGGCTTTCTTTGTGGGCCAAAGTTGGGTCCTCAGGCATTTGCGCATTTTAAAGCTTCCTCCTAGTAGGTTGGCTGAGGCTGGAGTCTAGGGGCCCAGAAAGCTGTGCCAAGTACCCAGTGAGGGCTGCTGGTGCAGGGACCTGTCCTCAGGTGGTGGAGTGAGCAGTAGAAACTATCACCCCCGGGGAGGTGTTGCAAGGCCTGTGCGCTATACAGTTGCCAGTCAAGTTGTGCAAACAGCTCTCAGGAGGGGCTGAGAGCACCACGCCATGGCCTCGGCTGGTCCTGCTACAGAGGATGTAAGTTGGGTTTAGGGGGATAGCAGCGGCCCAGTGCTGAGAGGCTCAGAAACGCCCACTGCGGGCAGCGCCTGGGGCGAGGGTTGAGCTGGGCTCTTCTCTCACTCTGTAGCAGTAGCCATCTGGTGCCCACTGTGTGCCCAGCCCATGCTGGTCGTAGAACTAGGTGTGAAAGTAGGCCATACCTGATCCCCAACCCCATCCCTCACCCTGTGGCAACAGACCTCACAGGAGTGAGACCCTGGGAGTCCCAGGACCACAGTGTTGCAGTCTGTCTGCCAGGAGTGCTGGGGAGTTCAGAGCTCAGGCTTGGTTCCAGCAGGCCCAGGTGTGGGTTCCGGCTCCAGGACAGCCATGCCCCAGGAAGACGCCTCTTCCGGTGGAGGAGATGAGCCAGTGTCTTCCACCTGCAACCCCTGACCCTTGGTCCGGAGTGTCCCCACTACCCAGAGCCTCTCTGAGCAGATGTTTTATCTGTGACTGTGACCAGTTTCCTTCTCCCCAAGTAGACTGGCTGTGACCTTGTGGAGGGTGGGGAGAGGAGGCAGCCCCTGGGAGGGGCGGGATGAGGTATAGTCTCCTGGCCATAGGGCAGGCCTCCTTCAGTCCCTGAGGCCTGGCATCCCTGCCCACTCCCACTCCTTCCCACCCCCAACCCCCCTACTGGCTGCAGGTCCCCAGCCCATGGCAGAGGCCCTGGCCCTCAGTCAGTGTCACAAATGGATGTGTAAGGAGGCTTTGTCCTTAAGCAACCCATCTGGCAAACTCCTCTCCAGGAGCAAAGGGGGTGCAGTGGCATGCAGAGGGGTGTGAACTGAGGCTCCTGCAACCTGGCAGAGTGGGGGTTAACGCTGGGTTGCTGAGCTCTGAGCTGATCTGAGCCAGCCCCGCCCAGTGTGCAAATGGAGGGGGGCCAGCGGGGCCCTTGAGGGACCAGCAGCTTCTCACAGAGCTGTTCTGTGCCCGGGTCCCTGCCAGACCTGCTCCCACGGCTGCCAGGGAGCCTCTGCCACCACTGCTCATGCCTGCAACACCACCGGCTTCTCAGAGCAGGCGGCCATTGCCATCCGCTGTCCCAGGAGGGCAGACATGGGACAGGGCCTTCGCCGCTTTTGTGCTTTGATCAAGATGTGGTAAGCTCTCTCTCTGAGCCCCACACATCCTTTATAAATGGAGGCTGGTACTGGCAGGACCAGCTCAGCTGCCTCCACAGTGCCAGGAGCCCACTGGAAAGGTAGGGTGTGACTGCAAGTACTGCTGCAAGTGGTCTTTGTGTCCCAGAGGCTGGTAAAGGGATGGAGGGACAGCTTCAGCTCACTACTGTCCTCTGAGTGTTTCCCTTTCTACGTGCCTGGCACTGTACTCTCTATCCTTGAACTTGTTCAAGATGAGGCCCTGAGGGGTGAAGTGACTTGTCCAAGGTCATACAGCTATCAGGAGTCTGAGCCAGGATTTGGACCCAGGTCAGTTCAGCACCAGAACTCCTCTTCAGACCCTTTCCTAGCCCTGGCAGCAATTGTGATTCTCCCCCTACCCCACCCCCAGCTATTCATTGGGTGTCGAGCAGGTACTTTGATTATCTGGTGGCTTGCCTTGTGCTCTCCACCCCCACACCCCTTTCTGAAGTCCTCAGACATTTGTAGAGACCCAGAACCCTGTCACAAGAATCCCTACACCGCTGCAGGCTGACTGACACAGGGAAGCTGGCGTGATTCTGAGGGGAGGGAAGAGCCCAAGGGTCACAGAGGGCCTCTGTGACAGCATGCGTAGTTGGCGCTTTTGTCCTGATGTAGTAGAGGCATGATGGTTGCATCTGTGTATCAGGAAAGTGACTTTGGTACCAGTGTAAGCACTGCTCCGAGCCAGAAAACGAGTGAGGAGGCTTCTGCAGGCCTCTGGGCTGCACCCAGGGGTGGCTGCACCAGGCCCGGGGTGGTGGGGTGCAGCAGAGTATTTGGGTTTGAGAGACGTTTGGGGGTGTCGCTGATGGAGCTACTGAGCGAGACTGTGAAGGTCTAGAGTGTTGGGCTTGGGAGGATAGACCAGCAGGGGGTTCCTGAAGCCCAGCCATGGGCCCCAGGGCCACCTCCACAGAGACTGTGCTCTGGGTGGAACTTGGCCTCTGTCACTGCCACCTTGAAGCCACATGCTTCCTGCCAGGGTCCCCTTCTTCCTATTCTCTCCCTTGCTGGATTCGGAGAGCTGACTCTCACTACCCACCTTGCATGTGCCCTGAGTCAGCACAGGTCATGGTGAGGTGGTGGTGGGGTCCCAGTCCCCTCGCCTGTGCCACCACTTGGTATTCTAGACTGGGTGCACCAGAGAAGGAGAGGCTAGGCCTTCCCCTGCCCCTTGCCAAGGGCTTGGTGGTTCAGGCTGACTGAGGCCCATGTCCTCAGAGGACCTGAGTTTTAGCCTTGCCCTACAATGGCTTCCAGGTCTGGAGAGGATCTCAGGGTAAAGGCAAGCATTATTGACTCTGAGAAGCCCATGAGCCTGGAAGAATGGCACCCTCTGGTCACTGCCCAGCCAGGGAGAGAGGTGCAGGCCCAGCCACAGGGAAGAGGAGCTGCTGCCACTTCCGAGATCTTATTGGTGGGCACTAAGTAGGAGCCAGGGGAGGAGTGGGTGGCCAGGCCCTTTCTCACTACCTTCCATCATGCCAGGCGGGTAGGCTTCCTGGAGGAGAAAGACCCAGCCCCCTGAGACTATGGAGAATTCTTCATGTGAGTCCAGGAGGGAGCCCACCCTTAGAGGGTCTACGGCAAAGAACAGGGATGGGTCTGACCGGCTTGTTCCCACTCACACGCTCTGGTGGCCTAGCACGGCCCCACAACCCCTACATCCCGGGCCCAGGCTCTTCTGAACAGTTCTGGAGCTGGTTTGTTGTTGGCTCAGCACTCCTGCAGAGGAGAGCAGGGGTCGTGGGCATGGGTGGTGTGATGTTGGCAGGGGTGGGGTGGCGGCACAATCCGAGGCAGAGGTTCGGGAGGCTGTCATCTGGGGCTTGCGTCCTGGATCCCTCATGCGCTGACTGTGTACCTGTAAATGGCAGATAATTTCTTCAGTGGAGTCTCTGTTCTCCACCTTATAGTGAGTCCAGGGAGCTGCTGTGGGAATCCAACAGTGCTGTGTATAGGCAAGGGCTTCCCAGACCCCAAGAATTCAGGAGGTCTGTTCTTCCCTCTCCTGGGGGCTGTGACACTTTGGTGACTTCTGAAAGCTCAGCACATCTGGGACACCATCCTCAGACTTGTGGCGCTGACCCTTGTATAAGATTTCATGGGCTCAGGACTTCTTCCTCAATAGAACATTCAGTTCGCTTAGTGCTCAGTAATCTCCCTCCACCCCGGTTTTTGTGTATTTGCTTCCCTCTGCTCGGGACCCCCTTTCCTCTTGATCTGTCAGTCTCTGCCAGTATCCTGCGCTGAGCCTCCCTACCTGAGGCGGGCACCTCCTCTGGCTCCTCAGGCCTGATCCCAGCCCCAAACCACACTGCAGCCCCATGGGGCTGAGGGCAGGCCCCCACCTGGCTTATCCCAGTGCCTAAAACTGAGCTAGTGAGAGCAGGACCTCTAGGTGAATGCATGGGTGGGTGAGTGGGTGGGTGGATGGGTGGGTGGGTAGGTAGTGGGTAGGTGGATGATTGGATGGATGGGCTGGTAGGTAGATGGGTGGACGAGCAGATGGGTGGATGGGTGGTTAGGTGGGTTGACAACAGGAGGATGAGGGCTCTGGCCATTCTGGGCTGTGCTCTGTGAAAACCTGGCGCTGCAGCAGATGCCACAATGTTCTACTATAGCTTAGGGCCTGTGAGCAACTGCCAAGGACCAGGGACCAGTGTAGTGCAATTCCAGATTTTCTCTAAAACTTTTGGTTCCATGGAGCTGAGCTTTTAGGGGCTGGGCAGTAACTGCTTGAGGCTTGGCTTCCCAGTCTATTGAGTCAGTTCTGCTCGTTAGAGGAAACGTCAGTCAGCTCAGAGCCCAACCCAAGTGCCTGTGGAGTATCTGGATTGTCCACTATGTAGTAAGTCGCTTATCTGATGGGCCCAAGGAAGCAAGCTGGCCAACTGGGCAGGACTCTCCCCAGAGCAGTTTTCCTTGGTGGGTTCACTATGGTCTGTAGCTGGGCCTCTGCTTTGCTGATGAAGAACCTTGATTTGAGCCTACACCAGGAGTGGTTCCTTCCTGTCGAATGGTCTTAAACTGATCCAGCTCATGGAGGCTGCTGGTAGCACAGCTTCTGGCTCAGGAACTCAGAAAGAATGTTCTCTCTGGCTGGGGCCCACTTTCCCTGCTCTCTGGGGAGCAACCAAAGCTCCGGGAAGCTGGTGAGTGTTCCCAGGACCCAGACAGCCTGTCATGCCACGTGTGGAGCATAAACTCTGGTGAGGCCAGCGTCTGGGCCCAGCAGCCTCCTTGCTGACAAGCACCCCCTCAGCCAACCCTCTGGTCCCAGCATGCCCCTCACTATGTCAGATACAATACAAGGAACTTGATCCTCTCCCCCTTTTAAAGAAGGGGAAGTGGAGGTCCAGAGAGGTGGGATATGCTCAGTCTTATGTAGCTTCTAAGTGAAGGAGAAAGGACGTGGACTGGGGACCTTGACTTGCTTCCTCTGCAGTAATCCTGCACATCACTGACTTCATCTCTGATGTGGTGAAGGTACAGTTTAGTGCAAGTGCCATTGACTGGCATTTCAGCAGATCTCTCCTCTCTCAGGGGTCAGGCAATTGCTGTTGGGCTCATATCCCATGGCTGCAGCGTGGCTGTTGTTGGGTTTCTTACTGTTTCCCTAAGAAGGGAAACTACAGCCACACTCCCAAAGGTTGTGGGCTGGTAAGGAGGGTGCCTGAGTGGGGAGCATGGTGTCCTGGAGTGCTGAACCCCCCAGGGCTGGCAGGCCTGTAGCTGTCATACAGCACTTCTAGCCTCAAGTCCTACTGGGCAGTGACTGAGGATGGAAGCCCTGGCTACCTTCCTCAGTCCTGGGCAAAGTGCAGACCCCTGAGGTCAACCGGCTGTAGGTCTGCCCTGCCAACACTGCTTCACTCACCAGCTAGCAGGAGGATGCTGGGGCCCCTGGGTCCTGAACCAAGGTCAGTCACCAGTGCTTCTCACAGCAGTGCTCCCACTGCCCACCCCAGGACATCCTCCATGTCCCCCTGCTGTGTCCTCTTGGACTGCAGTAGTGGAGTGTGGCACCCTGACCACCACATGCACTATCTGAAGAGCTGCTGGTTACCCGAGGAGTGCACAGCACAGGCGCTTTGCTGAGCCCTTTCTCTCTGGGCCTCGGATCCTTTGCCTTCCATCAGTTTAACACCTGCTCCTCTCTGCCATGAGCTGGACGTTAGTTGACGGGATCCCAGAGAGGACAGCACAGATGGGGACAGCTGTGCCTCCTGGTGCTTGGCCTGTGGTGGTCCAGGGCCACAGTGCACAGTGGCCAGCAGTCTGGGGCCAGCAGAGTGGTGTCTGGGCCCCACCCCTGCTGCTCATGGGAACTCTGCTCTTCCTCAGAAAGTTGGCACCAGCATCACCTCTGGCCCTGGGACACCTTTGGCTCCAACTTTTCTTCAGGGGGAGCCCATGGTGGGTCAGGATGTGGGCCTGGGGAGATCCTGTGTGTCACCCACAAGACCCTTGGCGGGCAGGTCCTTGCTCTCACACTGTGAGGGCTGGAGGTATCTGTCAGGGCTGGTCTGTGGACTCAGCCCTTGCCTACTCTGTCTTCCTCAGGATCTGGGCCTAGGGGTACGAGCTTTGAGATGGAGTGGGAGGAGTCTGCACCCCTGCACCCCCATTCAGGCTGAGCACTATGCCAGGCATGCCCACAGCCATCTGTCCTCTCTGTACCCCAGGAGCAAAGATAAGCAAAATGCTGTGACCGCACAACAGAGGCAGAGCGCCTGGGCCCTGATCTCAGGAGGCATTGACTCTAGAGCTGTCAGAGGCCCTGTAAGATACGGAAGCAGCTGTCAGCCATGGGTCAGGGCCTGAGCTTACGATTCTTAGGAGAACTGGCTGGCTGGCTGTTAGGTGTGACTGCTAAGGGCTCTGGCCTATGGCCTTTCAGGCAGCCAGCTTCTGGGGATACACTGTGTTGTACCAGGAGACAGGAGACTGTACACCCCACTAGTTCCGGGCCTGTCCTGTGGTATATTTGGCCAAGGTCCTTGTGTCACGTGATCCAAGACAGGTGAGAGGACACACCCAGGACCTTCCTGCGCATGCTGCCAGGTCTCCTCCCTCACCTGCCTCTTGTTTCCTTGCAGAGTTCATTCTCTCGATTCTGGAGAAGATGCAGACACAGGAGATTCTGAGGCTGCTGCGGCTGCCCGAGCTGGGCGACTTGGGTCAGTTCTTCCGCAGCCTTTCAGCTACCACCCTCATGAGTGTGGGTGCGCTGGCCGCCATCCTCGCCTACTGGTTCACTCACCGGCCAAAGGCCTTGCAGCCACCGTGCAACCTCCTGATGCAGTCAGAGGAAGTGGAGGTGAGCAGGGTGCAAGCCATCAAGCTGTGGAGAGTAGTGGGCAGAGGACAGGCTTCTGAAATGTAGAAGCCAAAATTGTGACTTGTTTGACCTGAGATGGCCCAGAGAGTCTTGGTTTCCCCTGGGAGCCAGCCAGCAAGCCCCATTTGCCTTGGATAGCATCTCCTACCAGAGGCCCCTTCTGCCTCTCCCAGAAACTGAGCCCAGGGCAGAGCCTAACATTGGCCTTGACCTGGGCTTCTAATTTGCTTGCTTCTTGGGTGGGGGCCTTAGCTCATTGGTGCCTCAGTAGGAGGCCTAAGCAGGTTCTCAGGGGCTGCCAGTTCAATTCCCTTCCAGACTCACCCTGTGCCCAGCCCTGGTCTGCTGCTGGGACCCAGAGTGGATCCCACCCCAGCGCCCTGCCCTCCCAGAGCACATGAGGGGAAGGGGGTGCAGTGGTCCAGCCTGGATAAGGGTGTTCTTAAGTCTAGAAGGACAAGTGATACTTATTTTTGTATTAAGCTTATGGAATTTATTTTGCCTTTAAAAATTTTCTTTTCCTGAATTCTAATTCTATTAATTTTGAATAGATAAGATATTCATCCCATTCAAGAGGAACAAAGGGACACACATTTGAGAAGCTCCCACTGTCTTTCCCTAGCCTCCCAGTTCTGCTACCCTGAGGACCGTGTTAACGATTGTCCATGAGCGAATGTGTAGATAGCCACCCCCGTTTTTTTTTAAGTATGTTTTATTGATTATATTGTTACAATAGTTCCATTTTTTTTCCTTTGCTCCCCTCCGCCCAGCACCCCCCATCCCCCAACAATCCCCCCCAAGTCCATGCCCATGGGTCATACATACAAGCTCTCCTGCTTCACCCTTTCATATATTATTCTTCTTTTTTAAAAAATAATTAATTATTTTAGCAATAAAAAATAACAATCCCTCCCTCTCAGACTTAAGACCCTTTATAATCTTATAAAGGACAGTGGGCAAAGGTCTTGAACTCTTCTAGCTGCTTCAAGCTGGACATGGTCATCGTCCTACCTACCCTTGGGTCCAGAAATCCCTAATAAGAGTGGTCCACCCCTGTTTTTAATGATACCATGCTGCGTACACTGTACAGCATCTTGCTTTTTGTTCCTCATGGTGCATCTTGGTGAGCGTAAACATGGCTGAGTTTTGCCTGCTGGGAGAGGGCCGGTCCCTCGGGGCATTTTTCCAGCAGAAAGAATGTGTGCAAAAGTACGGGTGTGTAATGTTGCTCCTGGTGGCTTTGGGAAGCGGTGATTTATGGGGGTGGCTGGGCGCTGAGGATGGGCTGCAGATGGGCTAGCAGAGTGGTGATGAGAATGGCACTTGGTGACCCTGGGTTTGAAGGCTGGATGTGCCCCTCACTAGCCATATGGTCCTTGGCATTTTCTTAACTCTCTGAGCTTCAGTTTCCTCAACAGTCAAGGGAGTGATAGAGTACTATTTCCTACAGCTATGGTAGGATTTGCTGAGATGATACAGAAAAAACACTAACACTAGTTGTTTTGGGTAAGCCGAGAATGACCACTCACCTGGAGAGGTCAACAAGGCCAAAGTCACATGAACTGAGCAGGGGTGAACAGCATGGATTTATTTTTGGTCTTCGGTAGTAGGGACAGAGCCAGTTTGTGCTGTAGAAGGTTGACTGTGGAAGGGCAGTGATGAGGAGGCAATTGGGGTGTCTGAGCTGGAGGTGACAGTGATCTGGATAAAGTCTAGATGAGAGTGGCCCTGGTTCAGTGTGTGGAGGCCACAGAGTCACCTCATGGGTCTGGCTGGGAGGACAGGCCATGGACAGTTAAGGACTCCCTTCCTGGGAAGACTGAGTGCGGCCTCACCCAGAGCACAAAAAGCCAGAGAGGCTGCAGTGGAGTAGGCAGAGGGAGAGCAGGAAACGGGTGAGAGGAGCCCAGGCCCTGTAGGGTCTGGTAGCACTTACTGTGCCACAGAGTGAGAAACACAATTCGGATCACGTAACGCGTCCCAGCTTAGAATCATCTCCTAGTTCCTGTTCCCTCAGCCTGCAGGCCAGACTCCTTGCCTGACCTGCAGTCTCTCTGTCATCCTCCATTTGCCGCCTGGAACTCCACACATTGCCCCCAGGTTCCCAAATGCACCTGTGTCTCCTGCCCATGCACTTGCACTTGCTCTTGCTCTGACGAGACCACCATTTCTGCTCCTCATTCTGCCTTCTGTGCATCCTTCAAAACCCAGCTCAGCAACCACTCCCTGACACGCACGTCCCTTGAACCCCTCTGTCCCTGGCATGCTCTGTCATTTCTGTCACCCTGAGTCTATCCAGTTCTGATGGTAAATGCCCCCAGTTCCCCTTATTGGTTGTACAAGGGCCTGGTGCAAACAGAACTTTCTACAGTTGAGTGCCGTCTGTGCTTGTGAGGCTGGCTGTTTACCTGATGGCTCTCACTGACATTTTCCCTCAGACCTGATGTTTCCAGACATGGTGGGCCATGGGCCGGCCCAGTGCAGCCCAAATCATGCTCAGAGAAGAGGTGGAGCTGAGAGTTTTGGGTTTGGGGTCCTGAGGAGGGGTGGCATCTTGGGAGGGAAGGAGGCATAAGAGGCCTAGCTCTGCTCCCTACTTCATGGCATAGAGGGTGTTTGCTGCCTTCCCACTCTGGACCCACAGCACCGAGGGCCCAGAAGTCGCTGCCCTGCTCCCCTCATGGTCTTCTGGGCCTCTCTGTTCCTGGGAAAGTACCTTCAGCTAGTCTTCAGACGAAGTTTCACTATGTGATTGATGGGTGGCACCCAAATGATTCTTAACCTAGGGTCATAGGAGCAGCAGATGATGGCAGGAGGGGGACACCTTGGCAGGTAGACAATGAAGCCAGTGCTAGCCTAACTCGGCCAATGCTCTCCACTCCATTGTGTGAACCGTAGGTGGTATGAACAGCCAGTGAAATTCTGGACATTTTGTGTATGCTGATGTACTGCGTGGGTGCTGTGTGTGGGTGTGCAAGAGACCAGTGTATGGGGCCTGTGTGCATGAGCCAGCTGTGTGTGTGGATGCATACGGGTCAAGTGTGCACAAGCCACGTGTATGTGAACTTGTGTATAGGTTGTGTGTATACAGTGCAGGTATGTACAGGCCATGCATGTGAGCGCACAGAGCATGCCCCAGCCCCACTGGGGTGCGTGTCCAAGCTATGCACAGCCTGGTGCCCTCCCCTGATGCCCCTGCCTGCCTCAGCCAGCTTCTTTGGCCTGTGCTTGGCTCATAGGACAGTGGTGGGGCCCGGCGATCCGTGATTGGGGATGGCCCTCAGCTGTTCACCCACTACTATGATGATGCCAGGACCATGTACCAGGTGTTCCGTCGTGGGCTCAGCATCTCAGGTGAGAGGGACCATGGGGTGTGTAGGTGCCATGGCAGGGGCTGAGCAGGTTCAAGGGTAGGGATGAGGCAGCATGGTACCAGGGGCATGGCAGGTGAATGGTACCCAGGTCCAGAGGAGAGAAGACACTCTTGGCCCTCCTTCCACCCAGTCAGAGAAGTAGCTGCTTTATGTGGCCAGAGGGCTGACCTCAGCTTTGTTCCAGCCCTAGGACTACCTAACCTTAAGACGTCTCTTAGTCCATACTCTGTATCTTCCATCAGCAGCCCCCGGTGACACTTGAACCACCAGGCTACTGGCTGAACCAGCTACCGGTTCTGAACCCTGAGCCTCTGAGATGTCTGGGTGGCCCAGGGTATGAGGCAAAGGCATATGGGTGCAGAGAGGCAACCTGCTACCTCTGCCCAGTGGCCCCAGGTCACTGTGTCCTCTTGGGGCTGCACCATATAGGCCATGGTGGGAACTCATAGTTCATTGGCCCCATACCCTGACCTCCCTGGCCCCTGGGTGGACACCGTGCTGTGTACTTGAGGCCTCCTGGGGCTCCAGCAGGTCAGACATGCAGCTTGGGGTGAGGCGATGCACTTGGTCCATGGACCACCCCACGGTATGTGGATCCATGCAGGTGTCTGCTGTCACTGCCCCTCACCCTCCTCCCTTGCACAAGCCTGCTTATCTCTCTGCAGGGAGTGGACCATGTCTTGGCTTCAGGAAGCCCAAGCAGCCTTATCAGTGGCTGTCCTACCAGGAGGTGAGTGATAGGGGACAGGCTCCACTCTGTCTGCCCTTGCAGATCTGGCACTCAAGGAGCTTGTAGGCATCCTGCAGGTCTCAGGGGGGGACATATTGGTCTTGCCTGGCCTGTCTGCCAAACTGCTCGCAGCAGCCTCACTGGGCTGCCAGACACCTGGGCAGGGAGTTGGGGAGGTCTCAGACCTGTGGGAGTCCCACCGGGTCTCTGTCGCCTGCTGAAGACTCCCTGCTTTCTTGCTTTCCCATCTCTTCCCCACATACATGTGCAGGTCGCCGACAGGGCTGAATTTCTAGGGTCCGGACTTCTCCAGCACAATTGTAAAGCATGTACAGACCAGTTTATTGGCGTTTTTGCACAAAATCGACCAGAGGTGAGCATTTGCCTTGACAGGTTTTAGAAGTATCAGTGGAGTAGGAGGTTGAGTACAGCCCTCCCACCTGCTCTGTGTTCCCCCTCCCCTGACCCACTTGTCTCCACAGTGGATCATTGCGGAGCTTGCCTGCTACACATATTCTATGGTGGTGGTCCCACTCTATGACACCCTGGGTCCTGGGGCTATCCGCTACATCATCAACACAGGTGAGCCTACCCCCGCCCCCGCCCTGCCACTGGCAGCCAGCCCCCGGCCACAGCCTCTCAGGGTATGCCAGTTGTCCACTGCGTATCCAAAGCACTTTCCTTCCGCTCAGAGAACACTAGGGGCTTCTGCTTTGCCCCTGCATTGTTTTCCTGAGTCCAGCTGTCTCCAGTTAGACTTCACCACAAGGCTCCTTCCACAGGACCTGGCTACCAGAAGGGAGCCTCTGCACTGGCCCCCACCCGGGCTGCCCACCCTCTGTGGTCACTGCAGCTTGGGGCAGATGCTGGCGGTAGCAACTATCTCAGCCGACCACGGAGGACAGGGGTTAAGCCTGCAGCACAGGGCGCTTGGAAACCTCTCCAGGAGATGCCGTGGCCTTCTACCCCAGGCTCCATTCAGCCTCCATGCACTCTCCTCTGAATACAGCACATAACCCACGTGGCCAGTCTTACCTGTTTGCTTCCACACCCCCTGTGGCACACACATCCCTCAGTTCTGCTGCCCGGCATGTGCTGCCCAATCACTGCCTGACTCTCCTTGATGGCCCCTGCAGCTGACATCAGCACAGTGATTGTGGACAAACCTCAGAAGGCCCAGCTTCTGCTGGAGCATGTGGAGAGGAAGGAGACTCCAGGACTCAAGCTGATCATCCTCATGGAACCATTTGAGGAAGCTCTGAAAGACAGAGGGCAGGAGTGTGGGGTGGTCCTGAAGTCCATGCAGGCTGTGGAGGTGAGGGGCTGCTTCTCTCTGGGCTGTTTGCTTGGCCGTAGCTGGAGGGCCACCACACCAGAGGGCTGGCTGTCTGCCCCTCTTGTGCCCTCGGGTGGATGGCTTGGACTGTCAGGCCATGTGAGGGTTGAGACAGAGCAGGCTTCACAGGGCTGGTGGTGGGTGACAAGCTCAGCTGGCTAGCACAGTTAATGACACAGGCACCAGCAGGTCCACCGTGGTACCAGCCTGCCCCCAGCTGCTCTCACAGCCTCCTCATTTCCAGCTCCTCCAGCCTGTCTGAGCCTGAGGATGTAGACACATGGTTTAGGAGTCACAGAGATGTTCTTGCAAATGAGTCCCAGGCCCCAGCAGCCTCACCAAAGGTGTCAGATTGGTGGCAGCTGGTGACCTGCTGGAGTAACACAGGACATCCTGGCCTCTAGGGCCTCAGGCTCTGCTCAGTAGCAGCTGACCCCAATTCTGCCTTATGGGATCTGGGCCCTCCAATCTCCCTCCTGCCTCCCTGTCTGCTCCTAATTGTACCTCCAATGCCTGTACACATGCACCCCTCCATGGTTTTAAGGGCCACACCCATGCTGGCAGCCCCCCAGCCCTGACTAGTCTGGAAGCCCAGGTCTCCAGCCACTCTGTGCTGAGCATGTGTGCAGATGCACCATGGGCACCTTGGGCCGTGGCCTCCGCTGTGCATGTGCGCAGTGCCTGTCCTCTCCCTGTGCCTTAGGCCTCATCTGTGATGTTGGCAATGGCCTTGGCCAGGATGTGTGTCTGAGGGGAGACTGCTGGGGTGCTGTCTGCACGTGGGCCACATCTGGACAGAGAATCCTGAACTCTGGGCTTGGTGCAGGAGCAAGGCATACAGTGCAGAGTTTATCTTAATTTAATTTAATTTTATTTTTATCAGTGAGTACTTTTGAGCACTTAAAATCAGTATTTTCCTCTTCTAGGACTGCGGCCAACGGAATCCTCGTGTTCCTGTGGTAAGGTCACCCACCAGCAGGTCTTTGTTGAGCAGGGCGGTGTGAGGACACACCCTCACGGAACCCTCTCTGGGCAGGGACTCAGTGCAGAGGCCAGAGCAGTACCCCCATGTTAAAAAGCATTGCCTCTGAGCAACTCAGGAAATGCCCATGTGGGTGCTTATGTGAGGGTCCCGAGAGGGATCTGGAACAGGAATCAGATGTTTGGGAGGAAGAAGAAAGGGAAGCCGATCTTTCTTCTTTGGGAAGTCTTCCTTTTTTCCTTCGAATGTAGTGAACTCCACAGAGGATGGGACAGAGAGAAGCAGCAACAGAGCTAGTAGTGGACCCCAGGGCCTTGGGGCCTGGTGGCATCTGCTGTCTTTGTTCATCTTTTCTGTATGTCTTCCCCAGTGATGCTGCCTAGGTTCAAGTCACCAGTGCAGCTCGGTGCTACCTGGGAGGGCCATTCAGGGGTTTTTGGCTTTCCAACAAGGCCTCTCCCCTCCAGCCCTCCCTCCAACTGAGCCCTCCCCACTCCCCCCCACCACCACCCCCATGAGCTTTCTCAAACACAGACCTGAGCAGGTCACAGCCCTGTTTCCCAGGGCACTTCGTGAGCAGCCCCTGGCAGTACCCGCCTTTCACATGCCGTGCCCCAGCCTCAGGGAACTGCTCTCCAGTACCCTGGCATGCCCTGGTCTCTCGCGCCACAGCCTGGGTTCCAGCTAGTTCCTCACCCTCATTTCATCTGGAGAGATCTTGCTTGTCCTTCAGTCCCAAATCATGTCATGTCCTCTGGGAAGCCATCCTTCATGTGCAAGCAGTTGCGGTGAGCTCTGCCTGGTGACCCCGGGACTCTGTGCCCAGTGCCAGGGCCTGACGCAGAGCAGTCTTGGTGACACAGTGGGCAGCTCAGTGCCCTGGGGTACATGTGCTGTTCCTGAGCGTAAGCACAGCCACTGTAGAGAACATGGGAAGGAAGGAGGGAACTGGGTCCCATTCACTACAAAGGCCAGATCTTTGGTTGAGGCCTCGATGTGGCCACTGCAGCCCTGTCCCACCTGGAATTCAGCTCAGCCTCAAGAGGGGTAGGCAGCAGTAGTGGGTGTGAGGTTGATGGGACAGGGTGTTGTCCATGCCCTCCTTAGGGTTCCTCAGCTTCTTTCCTCCTGCCCTGGGGACTTGCCTTTTGACCCCTCTGACTGCAGCCACAGGCACGCATGCGTGCTGACGCAGCACATGCAGGGGACTGCACCGCAGGGCTGGCTGGCGGCAGGGCCCACGGGTCTTGTGCCCTGGTTGGCCACACCGGGTCTCTTGAACACATGCCTCTTCTCACCTCTGCAGCCCCCAAAGCCCAGCGACCTCTCCATTGTGTGTTTCACAAGTGGCACAACAGGTAAGTAGAGGCACCCAGGTCACCAGGCAGCCCACCCGTGCCCTTCCCTGGCAGCCTGGTCTGGGTGACGGCGGGGATCTCTGGGCTTCTGTGATGGGCTGAGCCTGGTCCTATGCCTGGCTCCAGATGTTGAGTCCCTCCTGATACCCCCAGTGCCCAGCACAGGGCTGCACAGGGTGGCTGGACATGGATGGACAGGTGTGGTCTGGGAGGTCCAGGGTGGGGGCTTGCCACTTCCCAGAGCTGAAGCCACAGGAGGGCAGGGCTGCGGAGTCACACCATTCCTCTATGAGAAGCAGCTCTCACCCCTCAGCCTCCTGCCCCCGCCTCCTTGTGTCAGGGACTGTGGAAGGTGTGGGGGGTGGTGTCTGAGAGCCACTTTCCAAGGGGCTACAAGCTAGTGACTTCACCCTTCTGCCGCCGCTGTCCCCAGTGGCTCACCTGTGATGAGGATGGTTAGAGGTGCCCAGCAGAAGACGGGAAGATGCATGAGAGGGCAGCGCAGGTGCTCTGCAGGCCAAAGCTGGTATGCCATGGCCAAGGCGATCAGGAAGAGGACAAGCAGAACTGACGCACTGTGTGCCTGCTGCTGACAGGGGCACACACTGGCATCAGTGGGAACAGCCAGGGAATGGTGCATTCCCGGGGGAGGCCTTGTGCGCGCATGAGGACCGTGGCCATAGGCGCCGCACCTCACAGTCTGCAGTGCCCGTTCACCCTCTCGCTGTGCCACTGGGGCCTGTGAGGCTAGCAGTGTGGGGACTGTCCCAGCGGACACCACCGGCAAATGGAAGCATTGGACCCATGCCCTGCTCTGTGAGCTCCCTGCCCAGTGCTCTTCCCAGTGTTGCCTCTCTGCCTCCTCTGATGACTTGGGAAGCCAATGAACCCTTCCCTGGATTGGCAAGAAGTTTCCAGCCATCTTTCTCTAGGCTGAAGCCTGGCCTGCCTTGCTGATAGCTCTTGGTGGACAGTGAACCGGGCCTCCCCGTGCCTTCTGCAGACACAGCCTCAAAGGCACCTACCTGGCAGATCCTTGACCAGCCCCACAGACAGAACTGTCCATGTGGGTGGATCGTGATCAACTTGGCTTTATTGAATCAAGATGGATTTTTGCCATTAACTAAAGTGGGCTAGAGAATTTCCAACACACTGCTAAACCCTGTTAGAAAGAAATTAACACAGACCTCACTCTCCAGGAGTTGACATCCAGAGCCAACCCAGAATTCAAAAATGTGCTTCTGGTTTATGTTGCTTTCTGTCATGAATTTCACAGTGTGAAATTGTGGTGACATGGCCCTCTGCCCTGGGCCAGGGAGCAGCTGGTTACTGCTATGGCTTTTAGTTTTTGACCCTTGCCATGCAAGAGCAGCCTCGGGCTTTTAACAGGTCACTTGGTCACAGATGGTGCCCCCGTATTCAAAAAAGAACTTATGATGCATAAATATGCTATTGCCCAACTGGAAAGGGCAGACTGCACGTCCAGTGCTCTTCCAGACGTTGAGTCGTCCTGCTGAGGCTGTCTGCAACGTGGGGAGGGGGTGGGATGTGAGAGCGGGATGTACGGAGCCTGAAAGCAGGTGGTGGTTGGTGCCAAGCCTTCCCCTGCAGAGGTGTGGCTGGTGCCAGGGCAGAGCTGGCTGAGGTCACCCTGCCTGGTGGCACACTTGGGTTTCCTTGGTGTCAGACTAAGCCTGTGCTGCGCCTTTGGTCATCATTGTCCTGTCGAGCACACAAGCCACATGTGTCCTTGGCATCATAGCCCCAGACATTTTCCCTTCCACGCCACGTCCCAGCTCCGAGCTTCGTCAAAAGCCATGTTGTTCTTTCAGGGGTTAAAGGTGGAAAAGATGATCAGAACCCAACATGTGGCTCATATCCTGGTAGTGGGGTCATCCTGGGAAGATGTTCTTCTAGGCCGTGATGGGACTTGATTCAGAAGTGTGTCGGTCCAAAGTATGAATCAGTCTGCTTTGCTGGGACTTCTCCCCACCCAGCTGGGCTGGCAGCGGGCGTGGTGGGGAAGGCGTGGTCCACCCTTCCTCTCTAGGCGTTCTTTATTTTTCTTTCTTAAATCCTTAATTTTAGAGAGAGAGAGAGGAAGGGAGAGAGAAAGAAAGAGAAACCAGTTGAGAGAGAAACATAAATCAGTTGCTTCCCAGGGATCAAACCCACAACCTAGCTATGTGCACTGACTGGGAATCGAGCCTGCAACGTTTTAGTGTATGGGATGACGCTGGGTGACGCTCCAACCAACTGAGCCACCCAGCCAGGGCCTCTGGTTTTCCTTGGCCTCCCTTGCTAGTGAAGGTTCCTACTGTCACCCACCAGGTACATGTGAGGAGGAAGAATAAGTACACGGGAAAGGGAAGCTGGGAGATGATTTGGGGCAGACAGTTAAAATACATTCTTTGTTCCATGGACGCTTGCTTACTTGGTGTAATACTCTCCATCCCTTCACTCAGCCCTTTGATCACTGCTTTCTAGGTGAGGGCTGCAAAGATACTGTATTGGTTTACTTGCTATTTGGGGGGAAACTTCTGCACATGGCCTGGCCCCTATCTTTTGGAGTTTTACAGCTATTGTATCTGCTGACTCAGCGAAAACTTCTAATTTAACATCTTTCGTGCATGGATTATGTCCTTAGAGCATATAGAAGCCCTGTGAGATGGGTGTACTGTCCCTATTTTCCAGGTAAGGAAAGTGAGGGGAATGGTTTGCTGGCAGTGAGAGGCAAGGCCAGAATTTGAGCCCAGTCACATCTGCCAGGTGGCACACCACCGCTGTCCTGGGTCCCCACCAGGCCTCTGGTCCTCTGAGCTACCCTGGCAGCCCTGGACATCCTTGCAAGCAGTAGTGAAAGGTCATGTAATGAAAAGCAGGGCCGTCCATGTCCCTTCCCTGCGATGAGCAGGCAGGAGGAACTGCCTGAGCCTCCTAACCTCCAGCCTGGCCTGAGCCTGGGTCTTCCCGGGGACTGGACACAGCAAGGAAGCCTCCTGCCAGCAGAGCTAGCTGCTGGTTTCTGGGGGCTGAGTCTGCTTCGGCCTAGAGGGCAGCATGGCTTGGGGTGTCTGTGAGGGGCCCAGAGGGAGGCAGGAGAGGGTGAGACCACAAGTCCCCAGTTCCTTGAGTCACCCCACCTGTGCAGTTGTGCCCCTGGCCTTCTGGTCCTAAGCTGCTGGGAGCCTCCAGATGGGCTTCAAGTGTCTACAGGATAGAGGTCCCTGGCGCAGTGTTCATCTGCCCCAGACTCTGCAGGTGACTATGGACAGAGGCCAGAGGCTGGGGTGGACAGCGCTGGTGTCCGGCACTGCCCGCTTGGGTGCTCTTCTTAAGGAGTGTAGCCCTTGATCTCCAACTAATTCTCCTTCTTGCTTTCTCTTTTCAGGGAACCCAAAGGGTGCAATGCTAACCCATGGGAACGTGGTGGCTGACTTCTCAGGCTTTCTGAAAGTGACAGAGGTGAATAAAGTAGACTCACTAATGCAGTGTCTCTGAGGACATCCTCAAATCTCAGAGGTTTTTATGTGTTTGTTTTCTTTTTTCCCCCTGATATGATCTGGGCTGCCTTTCACAGGCAGGAGTTTCTGTTCTCATTAGAGCAAGCCCACTTTTACAGGTGCTTTTAATCCCAGACACCAAAATGATCTTTGCCTGATAAATCTTCAGTTGCTTTCTAAGAGTGCTAAGGTCCCAGAAGGAAAAACACATAAATCTGTTTTTGCATTTTGAACTTCAAAAAACTGATATACCTTTGGTTTGTGTGCACCTTTATTTGGAAGGGAATCTTGAGTAAGTTGTTTTTCAAGTCTGTCAGGGTTTAATTCAGCCGTCTTGTTTTGAAGGACTGCTAGAGTCTGAGAAACAGTGGGAACTGCTAATACATAATACTGTGCTTAAAAAGGTGAATCTAAAGTTAAAAGGTCTGACAAAAACATGTTAGCATTTAATAACTGGCTAAGAAAGAAGGACCTTTTCCCACACGTGGTGAGTATCTGAATGTCCCACAGTTTCCGTAAGGAGCGGGGAAGGCGCCGTTCCCTGTAAGCCATGCTTTTTCACCACTGGCCAAAGACCACATCCACAGCAGGTGGCATTATGGAGTGTAGCCCCCAAACAGGAGCCATGGGCCAGGTTCCCAGATCTTGTCCAAAAGTCAGCTCAGGAGAAGGCAGGTGTCCACAGAAGGACAGGGAGCAGGGAATTCCAGCAAAGGAAAGCTCCCGAAGGCACGGCTCATCTGGCTCAGGCCTGTGCAGCAGCCCCCACACACACACCTCCAACCCCCTGGCCCAGCCCTGTCCCTGAGCTCAGTCCATCTGTGAGACATGGACTTGGGGACACAACAGGGCTCCCTCTCAGCCTCCCCCTTTAAGGCCCTGTCTCTAGGCCATGACTAGTGAGAGGCCTGACTTAGTCATCTATTTGTGGCTTGGCCTCGCCCCCTCCTTTGTCCAGGGCATGCACCCCAGCCACAGTTGGTGTACGTCTAGGGTTTTCTGGGCCCCTTTCTCTGGAAAGACTAGAAAGTGCTGACAAGCTGAGACCTGTGAAGCGCTGACCACGTGGCCCAGGGAGACTGGTGAGATGGGGCCTGGGCAGATCCTGCAGCCAGGGGAGAAGGGGAGAGGCTGTGTGGCGCCAACCGATGGCAAGCGAGGTGCAGGCCCTTCCCCAAAGGAGACTTCGCTGCGGAGCTGTGCTCTGCCGGTTTATGTGTGCTTCATTTGGCTCTTTGCTTCTGCAGATAACTAGACCCGCTGGCGCTGCGACCTAACGCTCTGCTTCCTATGCTGCCCTCTCCCTCCCTGTCCTCTCTCCCTCCCTCCTTTTTGCTTTGCCTCTTCTCCCTCTCTCTCATTTTTCACTCTCATTTTTTTTCTCATCTCCCCTCTTTCTCTGTACCCCCCACCTCCCCATCCCCCCTTCCTGTTTGCCCTTCCAGGACCATTTTCTCTTTATTGTGTTATGACTCTCTTGTTGTCTTCCTGTCAGTGTTTCTTTCCTTTCTGTCTCCCATGCCCGTCACCTGCAGAAAGTGATCTTTCCGAGACAGGACGATGTGCTCATCTCCTTCCTGCCTCTGGCTCACATGTTTGAGAGAGTGATCCAGGTAAGACGCCCACCTGACTGACCGGGCCTTGCCTGGGCTCCTTCTCTTTTCTTGCAGAGTCAGTGGGCTCCCACTTGTGCGGATGTGCACATTTCCTATTTGCCTTTAGCACACATGTTTGAGCGAATGGTGCAGGTAAGGCCCTGGCTTCAGGGAGGCACAGTCTGTGCCCAGAACCCAGAACCCTAGCAGAGTGTCACTTGTCACTGGTGCCAGGAAGTAGAACTAAACTGCCCTGTCCTCAGAGGGTACCACAGGAGTCTGAGGGGTCAGAGGACCTTGGCCAACCCACCTGTCCCTCCTGGGAGCATGGCCCCAGGGAAGACCCCAGGCCTGTCCTGTCTTTCTTACTTGTGAACGCATCTGGGCCAAGAGGGGCTCCAGCTGGTGGCATCTGCCCAGGGAGCATCACAGCTTTGCAGAAGTGCTTGACCATCCAGGCTCAGTGCAGTATGGCTCCATTTATGGCCCAAACTCTTTATGTTCTATAACTTCCCTTACTCACAAACTCCTCAAAAATAGAGCAGACAGGAAATTTGGGCAGTTGAACCATCATGACCCCTAAGGCTACCGATGGACTGGCGTTATGATTGGCCCTGAGACAGGTCTTGTGGGGGCGCGGGGGTGTGGTGGGGGTGGACCACATGATATTTTGGGAACGAAGAATTTTCCATATGTGTCACTCGAGGGGCCAGCCTGTGAGTAAATTGTCTTCTAAACCTCTCTTATCATGCCTGGGGGGAGATGTGGCATATTAGGTCAGACTGTCCAGCTTTCCAAACCTAGATTAGAATGCCAGCAACACTGTGAACTAGTTTTGTGACTGGGCAGGTCCCTTTATGTCTCTGAGCCTTGCATTCCTCACCTATAAACTACTGTCTCCCTTATAGGGTGGCTATGAGCATTAAAGACAGGAGCCTAGGCTGGGCTCCTGGCACACGCTGGTCCCCTTAGCAACCAGCAGGCTCCTCCTCAGCCTCCCACCCAACATTAGCAGCCTATCCAGCACTCATGGGCATTGCACACCCTTCCACAGTTGCTGCAGTGTCCTGGGGGAATCTACAGGCTCTCTGAGACCTGGAGCAGACCCGCTTGTAGGTGTAGCACAGCTCAGAGACTGGAGTCCCCAGGGAGGCTCCTGCCCAGGCTTTGGGACTGAGCAAGAGGGGCGGTCCAGTGGGACTGGCTGCTCAGGCACCTCCCAAAGGCTCTGATTCCACTCTGTCTCCTGCTCTGCTCCCCGTGCCTGAGTGGGACCTAGTGGGAAAGTGGTGAGGGAGGGAGGGTGTCACCTTAGGTGGTGTTCAGTGTCCCATGGCAGCAGCCAGAGCTGGGGTAGGGGTCATGGGCGCCCTCCATGTAGGGCAGAAATGTGGATGGCCCTGGACTGCAGCCAAGAGTGTCTGCCCTCAGGGCCTCCTCCCTTCCTGTCCTCTCCTCCAGTCTGTTGTCTACTGCCACGGAGGGCGTGTTGGCTTCTTCCAGGGAGACATCCGTCTCCTCTCAGATGACATGAAGGCTCTGTGCCCCACCATCTTCCCGGTGGTCCCAAGACTGCTGAACCGGATGTACGACAAGGTGAGTCCCTCAGGGAGTCCCTGGCCAGGCTGAGGGGCTATATCTGTGTGGGCGGGTCCTGCAGCCCCATGCAGGCTCTCCATGCCTCTGCCTCCAGATGCTGGAAATGGCTTCTTCTCATATATTCCCTGACTCTCATCTTTTTTCTTCCTAGTTTCCAAAACCCTCACTGGGGAGGTTTTTTCCAGGAATTTCTAGCACCACATGCCCCAACCTTGGTGGTGTTGACCTTTGGCCAGATGTCACACATTCACTGACCTCCCACAGTGGCACAGTGGAGTGTGGCTCCTCCGTGGGCCAGTCTGGGCCTTCATCCCATCTGAAGGTGGGACATGCAGGCCCACAGCTCCTTCCACCTTCTGCTCCTCAGATCTTCAGCCAGGCAGACACACCATTAAAGCGCTGGCTTCTGGAATTTGCAGCAAAGCGCAAACAAGCTGAGGTGCGGAGTGGAATAATCAGGAATGACAGTATCTGGGATGAACTCTTCTTTAATAAGATCCAGGTAAGAGAATGAATAAGCAGTTATAGAGTGATGTTCAAATGTCCAACGGATGACCCCACGGAAGAATTAGAGAAGTTCATCCCAGTGGCCTATAGTCCTATCAGATAATAACTCATTTGGCCATGAAATCAAAGCTTTAAGCTATTACTGAAATCTTAAAGGACTCACTTTTGTTATTTGGAGATGTGCTATATTTGCCAAAAGGCAACCAGCAAGAAGGACTCCTGGAAAGTAGGTCCACTGACTTCCTGGGCATTGGGGCAACTTTGCTCAGGGGGTCAGGTCCACCAGGGAGCTCCTGGGCCTGAGGGTTCTCTTGGTCCCGTGTGTAGCCTTGGTCTCAACGGCTCTCCAGCAGCACTGGGTTCCAGACAGATGGCCAAGAATCCTCCTTTGCCTTCCCGTGTCCTACCCTTTCAGCCTCTCCCAAAACAGGCTGATCGTGAATTACTCACATCTGGTTCCCCATGAAAGCTTTCAAGCTCTGCATTACCCAAGGAATTTTTAGTTAATTAGTATCATTACTCATTTTTTTCTTACTACTCTATTTTTAGCTATGAAAATTAATATTTAAACTCTCTTGGCTCAACTTACAGGAACAACATATTTAAAGAATTCTTTGTCCTCTGCAGTGCATAGTAAATAAAGCAGACTCAGTACTGATTTGTAAATGAAAAAAGCCAAGGCCATTAGAGTGGAAGTGGGAAGGAGTTGTCCTAAGTAATTGTTTTTGGATGCTTGCAAATCATGGGTGGGTGAGGGAATAGCTGTGTATTTTAAGGAAAGTAGAACCAAAATCATAGAATGCAACGTAGACTAATGGCACTTTTCTCAAAAGATGTTAAAGAGTTGGCCGTATGGTGGGTTGAGTTGCACAGCTGATCAGATTGGTTCCTTTGAAAGAGAAGGGACTTCCTCAGCCCGTGGTGTGCAGCCTCAAACCTTCTCTCTGATCCCTGCCCTAGGTTCCAAGTACAGTCCAATTTTTGAATGTTGACCTTGGCTAAGGCCCAGATGGGCAAGATGCCACCTCCAGCAGCATAGACCTTGGCAGGTGCTTCTGTCTCCCCACAGGCCAGCCTTGGTGGGTGTGTGCGTATGATTGTGACTGGAGCAGCCCCCGCGTCACCAACAGTCCTTGGATTCCTCCGGGCGGCTCTAGGGTGCCAGGTATTACCTTCCTGTGTCCTTCCCTAGGGGTGATGTGACAGGGCCAGAAACCTGTTACACCCTTGACTGTACAGAGAAAGGTCCTGGGGACGAGATTTTAGTGGGACAAAAGCTCAGTTCCTCTGAGGATTAAAGACCCCAGTGCGAGTGAAAGCCCAGGTGCATCCACTCTGGGAAGAGGGGTCTGATAAACTGTATAAGGAACATCAGCGCGTTGGGGAATCCGTACCACACCTGTAACAGCGCCTCTGCAAGCTTCAGCCTACAAATTATTGCCCAACCCAGTCCCCAAGCGAAAGGATGATGAAAGTCCATTTGAGTTTTGCCATTTGATTTAAAAAATCCATTGCTTCATTTACCCATTCAATTAATATTTATTAAGTTTCTACATATGCAGGGTATGGTAACACAGCTGTGACGGATGGGTCATAAGTAAATTAGACACATCTATTTCATCGATGTTTGTACTTAAATTTTTATACTTTCAAAGCCACTGGCCTCTTCTTCTACCCCAATACTGCCTGACCACTCCTAAGGGCAGACTCTCGCATGTGGTATGTTCTTGCAAGCACATGAGGCTGTGAAGGGGAATATCTTACAGAGACAAAATACCCATACAGTAGATTTCTAAGTATTTTTCTTTAATACATACTATCCGAATGAAAAATAGAGTCAGTAGTTGAAAATCGGTCAGAAATCTTTACCCCAAACCCCATAACCTTATCTACTAAGTGTGTTAAAAGTGGCACTTCTTCCAAGCAAAGTAAACACTCTTGTTGTCTGTGTTCGGCTTCACCTGGAGTTACCTACCTCCACAGCACCTCCCTTCCCACCATGCCCAGCATGGAGCAGCCAGGTGTCAGGTGGGAGCTGAGCTGGCTGAGAGAGCAGCCAGCCTGCTGCAGGGGGAAGCGTGCCTACAGTGTGGTTTCCCTGTTTTGCTTGAAGGTTTATGAAGGTTATGGCCAAACTGAGTGCACAGCTGGATGTACCTTCACCACACCTGGGGACTGGACCTCAGGTAGGATGGATAGGCGATGTCGAATGGTTCACCAGAAACTGCTGAGTTAAAACAGCTGCAAAACTTCTTCATGGAAAGTAAATTTACAAGGGCACCTCAGAAAAATAGTGGAAATAGAGGAAAAACACTGATGGCTGTTATATCTAGGTTGCAGCATTATGGAGCCGTTGTTCTCTTTGTTACAAAATTTTGTATTTTCCTACCTTTTTTGGCATGTTACCATTTCTTTTATTGTCATGTTTAAAAAAAAGAAGTAATAGATTACAATATAGCTCCAGTAGAAAAATGGTTATATCAATAAATATCAGTATACTGGGTTTCACAGATTCTGAATACCACACAGCCTTGCTTATTGTCATTTCAGAGTGAAGGAATCAGGCCATGAATTGGATGTTATTAAGGAAAGAGAGGCCACTTCCTAGTGACAAGAGCACTATTTCTTAAAGGGCCATTGCTGAGGCCCTTTGGGAACTAGGGACCTATGACAGTGGCAGCCTCAGGAAGGAGTAGCTCCTGTCCACACCCTTATTCTGAAGAGACTCATCTTTCAGGGCCAGGAGGAAGCAGCAGGGAGCTCCTCTACTGTCCATCACAAGTTTTGACCAGATTCTGGAAGAATCTGAAAACCATTCAGCAAAAGAATCCTTTGGGGCATCCATTTCCTCTGTGAGCCCAGGACCACGCTCATGCTTCTAGTTTGCTCAGCTGCAGACTAGAAAGCCTGGGATAGCATGTGTGCATAAGAGATAGGCCCCGTGATGCAATCCTATGTGCAGGGCGCCCTGAGGGGGTCAGCAGAGACATGAGAGCTGGACTCCAAACCAAAATCATATTTGGCTAACTCAAATATAGAAGCACTTTTTTTCTGAGTTTTATCTTTTAAACTCTAGCTGAATAAAGCCTTTGGCATATACGTAAATTCTTTGATCTTTCTGCCACTGGCAAATATACTACAAGGACTGTCTTCTGAGGTCCTGGTTCACTAACTTGTTTCTTATTGCTACCATCATATTTACCGATCAATCTGACATGCCATCTTCCTTTTGTACGCTTTCTTTCCTCTTATGTCCTGCTCTACATTTTCCTATGTAAGACTTTTGATGTTTTGCCTTTTTTATTCCTCCTTACCATAAAAACTTGCCAAGGCTTTTGAGTGTGGAAAGATAGGTATCTTTGTACAAATTGTGAAAGATTTTTCAACTCTCGTTTAAAACAGAAACCAAAGTGTCATTGCTAATTTTTTTATCTCCATGGCTCTGCCGCTCACTTTTCTTTCAGGACCTTGGCCAGCACCGGATTAACATTCCACCACCTTGCCAGTGAATTCTGTAACCACCAAAAAAAAAAAAAAAAAATTACTAGAAAATGACTTCAGTGTAATTTTGTGGTTGGAATATATAAGACTCAGAAAATCTGAAGTATTGTTTTTCGGGACAAGTTACGTCAATCTGTTTTCCATCCCTTTGTTACTCAAAGTGCAGTGTGTGGACCAGAAGCATCATCCCAGACCTACTGAATCAAAATCTGTATTTTAACCAGAGTTCTAGATTATCACCATGTATATTAACCAACAGTCTGGTGACTGGAGCAAAAGCAATGATCACTGTATTTTATGAACCCCAAGCCAAGGCATATGATCTAACAATGGAGAAAATCTTTTAACATGGGCATGATTGTAAAAAAAATCCTGCCCTAACCTGCATGGCTCAGTTGGTTGGGCATTGTCTGATAAACTGAAAGGTTGCGGGTTTGATTCCCAGTCAGGGCACGTGCCTGGGTTGCAGGTTTGGTCTCTGGTCAGGGCACACATGAGAGGCAACTAATCAATGTTTCTCACTCACATCAATGTTCCTCTCCCCCTCTTTCTCCTTCCCTTCCCCTCTCTCTAGAATAAGTAAAATCATTAAAAATTAAAAGAATAAAATAAAATAAAATAATAAAAAGGCATCATATGCCCTAGCCGGTGTGGCTTAGTCGGTTGAAGCATCATCCCACAAACTGAAGGGCTGCAAGTTCGATTCCTGGTCAGGGCACATACCTAGGTTGCCAGTTCAGTCCCTGGTGGGGGTGAGTGTGAGAGGGAACCAGTCAATGTTTCTCTCCCACTTCGATGTTTCTTTCCCTCTCTCTCGCCCACTCCCTTCCCCTCTGTCTAAAATCACTAAGCATGTTTTATTATCAGCACTTGCCTGTAACAAATGTCCATCTAAAGGTGTGTTGCTTCTCATCCATAATTCCTAACTTTGACCCCTTGGGGGTTTGATGTGGCATGGAGCGTCTTCACTGCTGAAACTGGCCTGGACACTGACCGATGCTGTGTTGCTCCATGTTCTAGGGCATGTCGGGGCGCCTCTGCCCTGCAATCACATCAAGCTCATCGATGTTGAGGAGCTGAACTACTGGGCCAGCAAAGGAGAAGGAGAGGTACGCATCAGCATTTAGCCATTTGTGTCTGTGGGTGCCCCATGTAGTGAGTAAAAGAAAAAAATTAACAATGTTCATTTTACCCTATGTGTAAAGTCACTTTAAACTACTGATTAATTTGACTCAGCTAAATTCAGTGTTTTGTCTCATGTTTACAAAACAAGGCTGGGACTGAGCTGATCTAAATCAAGAACTAGAATTGCCAAACTTTTTTAAAAATCCCATTTTTTCCCTCAGTGGCATGGCCTGGTGCTGTGGCTCTGTCCCAGCAGACACTTGACCATTTGCAAATAGGCCCAATGGGGTAGGCAGAGCCGGCCTGTACTCATTCATTCCCTGGGAGTGGGTGGCTCTCTGGTCATGAGGCTGGGGGCAGAGGCATCTCTGGTAGAGTCAGCCAACCATCATGTTCTGATGTGACCCCATCAGTGCCACAAAGCAGCATGTGCTTAAGGCTGGGGCTTCCTGAGGAAGAAGAGGTTGTGGGGGAGGCCTGGGATGGCCAGGGCAGAGAGGAAAGATGGAGAGGATGCTGCTCGAGAGAAGGCAGGAGACAGCTCCGACCTTGGTGGCTGTTTTTGTCCTCTGTTGTCATCACTACCGTCTCCATGGTGGATTTCCTGAGGGTCGTCGGCATAAGTGTCTGCACGGGCCTCATGACAACCTCACGCCAGGAATCCACATGTCGTGCGCTGAAGGAAACCGGGCGTTTGTCCCCACAGATATGTGTGAGAGGACCAAATGTGTTCAAAGGTTACCTGAAAGATCCAGCCAAGACCGAGGAGGCCCTGGACAGCGATGGATGGCTCCACACAGGAGACATTGGGCGCTGGCTGCCGGTTCGTATGTCTGCAGCCACGAGCACAGCATTTGGGTGGGGGAGTGAATCCGATTCATGCTGAGGCAGTGGTTCTTTCCATGCCCTGCCCAACACCTTGTCATCCTGGGGCACCTCCAGGGATTGAGATGCTCTTCTTTACCTTGTCTCCAAAGCTTCTGCAGCCTCCTAAGGCCAGGCCTAGGGATCTTTGTGGGAGGGTGAGCTGGAGTATGGGACCCACTCCCACCCTTAGTGGCTTCCAGAAGGAGCCCCAACAGTGCCATGGAATCTGATGGGTGGACTGCAGGGCACAGGAGTTCATAGTTGCAGAAGACATGAGACAGGTCAGGGCTGGGAGCCCATGGACGCTGGTCCCCAGCTGAAAGGTGGTGCTGAGCAGTGTGAAGAGCTTGGAGCTGGGCCAGAAGACGGCTGAGTTCCTTTGGCTCTGACAGCAGTGGCTCTCGTGACCGTGGGCAAAGCCTCTTCCCTCTGTGGGACTCCGTGTTGATTCACTTGCAGAATTAGAATGTGAGGCTACGTGAAATTCTTCAGCTCTGGCCCCCCACTTTTAGCCCAAATCAGTTATTGTGCCTTATTCTGTCATCTGTAAAATGGGGATAATACCACTGTTTACCTGTACAGTTATTACTGTGCAGAATAAGTGAGATTATACTGTAAAGCATTTAGCACAATGCCTGGCACATAGGAGATGCTTAGATAAAAGCTCTGAGCGGAAGGTTACATCACTGAAAGCAAGAGCCCTTGCCAGATGCAGCTTGCCCCAGGAACCTGTCCTGTCTCCAGGAAGGGGCTAAGGTTCGTGGTGGATATTCTGAGATGCAGAGTTTACTGGTCGTGAGGGTGGTGGTGAGCCGTCTCCAGGGTGGGTGAGCTCTGCCACTGCCTGGATCTGCATGCTTCCCTTTGAAAAATGCTTACTCTTTTAGCAAAGGATGTGTCCTTGGTGTGTGCCTTGGGCCAGGGATTCTGCTCAGGGCAGAGACACGGCTTCAGAGAGTTCCTAGCCCCATGTGGTGGGCTGGAACCGAGGGCTGCATGCACCTGGGAGGGGCAGAGGAGGACAGGAGCCTACTCTGGGCACAGTCCCAGGAGCTGAGTCCTGCCCTGAGTGTGAGGAGAGAGTGGGAAGGGCCCTCGGGACAGGAGTAACAGCTCATGCTGAGCAGGGACTTGTGAAGTGAGCAGTTCTCACTGCGGACCCACAGGGATAGGGCAGGCAGGCTGGTGGAGGCAGCAGGCCCTGGACCCTGGTGGAGGGTGGATTGTCCCTTCAGCTAAGGAAGCTTAGGCCCTGGGTCCCCTCACTTATGTGGGCCCCCTTCCAAGGCTCTGCACTTCACTTCCTGTTATTTTTCTTAAAGAGAACCCTCAAAATTGGATAAAGCATAAAGCCTCACAAAATGTTGGCTCTGCCACTGATGCCCAGTAACTTGGATGAAACCACCTACCTTGCAGGCTGTTCTGAGAAGCAAGTAAATTAATGTAAAGCACCTAGTGTTTGAACTTGGGCTTGAACTCAAAGCCCAAGACAGCAGGCAGGCAGTCTGTGGGAGTCAATTTTTTAAAATTATTTTTTTGAAATAGTATTAGATAAAGAGATCAAGGAAAAGGTATAAGCTTCTGATCCAGAAAGACCTGATTCAAATCCTGGTTCCCCTGCCTCCTAGCTGTGTGGCTTTGGAAGAGTTAAGTAACCTCTATGATCTTCCCTTCCTTTGTGCAGCAGAAGTGACAACACCCAGCTGGTGGGTGCCCTGAGTACCAAAGAAGCCAGTGTAGGGAAAGGGCGTGATGTCCAGCCTGGGTTTGGAGCAGAACCGGGCTTGCTTGGTTTTCTTCCGGAGAGATTGCTCTGGTTCTAGTGGCTCAAGCAGATGGAGTGGGACAGAGCATATGCAGAAGTCTGGTCAGGGCATGGTTTTCATGGGGAGAGACTTATGAGCTAGGACCTGACTGCTAGAAGCCCCAGGGAGGCAAGTGGCAATGCCATGCCCGGTTTTAGGGCTTGGGGACTGGGACAGGCGTGAGGAGGATAGGGAGGAGTCTCCTAGGGGGAGGGGACATGCTGCATCTGCGGATGGCTGGGGATAGTTGAGTTCTGGGTCTGAACTCAGTCAAGAGGTCTGGCTGGAAGCTTAGACAGATGTGGCACTGGCCAAGGGCAGTTCCCTCAAGGATCATTGTCAGTAGAGGCAAGCAATGTGCAACATTCAAGGGTCAAGCCTAAGGAGAGACCCACTTAGGAAATGCAGAAAGAAAGGGAAGCGGGAGGTGAGGGGGATCCCGGAGGCTAGGAGCATATGCACGTACTGCCCAAGTGGTGGCCCACCTGCTGCGGAGGTCCTGGCCCTCTGGCCTGTCAGGTGGGTGTCCCCTGGCACCTCTGCCAGAGCTGTGCTGTGTGCTGGGGAAGGAGAGGCCGCTCTTTGGGGGTGGCACAGTAACTGGGTGAGAGACCTAAGCAGGGCTTAAGGCAGCAGATCTGGAGATGCTGGGAGCAAAGGGACAGCAGGAGCAAACAGCCTGGGTGAGGGGTGAAACCTGGTGGGAAGGTAGGTGGGCTTTCTGAGGAGAAGAGTGGTAGGGGTGGGAGGGGAGCAAGGGAGGGGGTAAATGCTGAGAGGAAAGGACAGGGGCCACTTAGGCCCCAGCAGAGCTTGGGAGCCATCCACCTGTGATGCTCAGTGGCTGTGTAAGAGCAGAGACACCAGACAGAGGAGCAGATCAGGGTGGAGCCTGCAGGTGGGATAGGACAGGAATGAGTGGCTATGGCACCAAGGAGAGAGGGGTTCAGACTCAGGGGATGCCATTTTTTAAATGAAGCTGTTTGTGCAACTCCACAGGCAGGAACTCTTAAAATTATTGATCGGAAGAAGCACATATTTAAACTTGCTCAGGGAGAATATATTGCGCCTGAGAAGATTGAGAACATCTACATCCGAAGTGAACCCGTGGCACAAACCTATGTCCATGGGGACAGCTTACAGGTGAGTCCCCTGTCTTTAGCCCTCCCACCTGTGCTGGGCCTGCTGGGAAGTGTAGTTGTCTCAGAGTGACTTCCTAGGTATTTGGTAATCATTAATTTCTTAACAGACATCAGTATTCTGCTACATATTAGATTATGAGATAAATTTCCTTTTTGAAGGAGAAATCTTAATTGCTTAGGGTCTGATAAATTGCACTTAGGTAATAAGTTGCTTGAAGTAGTAGTAATGGACAATGGCACTACTTTTAACTTTACGTGTATGTTTAATAATTTTTATTTTTCAATTACAGTTGATGTACAATATTATATTAGTTTCGGTTGTACAACCCAGTCATTTGATATTTACATAGCTTATAAAGTGATCACTCCAGTAAGTCGAGTACCCATCTGTCATCACACACAGTTATTACAGTATTATTGACTATTCCCTGTGCTATATCTACTACTTTTAATTAATGCTCCACCTACTTCCAAGAGGAATATTAAAGTATGATGCTGAAGCAAGATTCAGGGTTTCTACTGTTTTGACTTTGAAATATGCAAATGACCTTCACAGATAAATAGGTATAGTGTTGAGGACCCCCAACCTGCAGAGATCCCCTGGTGCCGCGGATGAAATGAACACTTCCCAGGCTGCTTGTGCTAGGGGAGAGAAGGCCAGCAAATGTCTGAGAGACAAATGCCTCAGTTGCCCTCCTCCAAGGTCTTTTATTGAGTGCAGTAAGGTTAAGGGCACATAGCATACATGTAAAGCTCATCAATCAATGTTAAACAGTGCTGATTACAGAAAACAGATGTTGTTCAGGGATAATAATTGAAGGAAGGTTGAGACCTCCCTCAGGTCAGGGTGTGTTGGACACAAAGACTTCAGATGGCTATAAAATCGGGAGGATAAGTTCATTTTGAGTTAAAGTTAAAACCTCTGCTGCTGGTAAGATAAAGTGATCAAGTGAGGTAAAAGAGCAGGGCAAGCTTCAAAGGACATAAAGCATTTTCTCATGTCTAGATTCCCACCTGGACACACTGGCTAAAGCATTGAGGCATGTATGCACCCAGCTTTCCCAGTTTTCCAGTTAGGTCTTATAGGCTTCATTTCCTTTACCTGGCCTGTGTGGGGTTCCAAGTCTCGATACTTTCCCAGGGAGAACCCGACAGTATAGCGTCGCAAATAAAGGCACTGATGATGATAAAGCTTAATATATTAAGCTAATATGTTAATTTATATGGTTTAGGATTAAATTATTTGGAGAGGGTTTATTTTTATTCTGCTTTCAACATCATTAAGACTTGAAGTCAGAAAGATCACTATGAATGTAGTCTTTGCATTCATTAGATTTCTATAATTAAATATGAAATTATTTTTTATAACTTAATGAACCATATTAATGAAATGGAGGACCATATTAATCAACAATTTTTAAATGGTCAGAAAGTCCTGAGAAATACATGTTTTGGTTCATAGAGTTGTTGATTAACATCCTGACAATGTACACATTTGAGTTTAGCATAAGGATCAAAGGTGCAGGCAGGCCTAACTTTGTTGATCCTTAATCTCCTTAAATTTATTCTTTATTAATTTTTTTACAAAGTTAGGAAAATAGATCAGAAAATAAACAGTCAAGTATGTGTGATATATTGGTGGAAATGTTTCATAACATAAGGCATATACTTATTTTTAGAAAAGGGTGGAGTCAGAGAATACCAAGAGATTATTTTTAATGCTGGACTACAAATTACCACTTTAAAAGCTTTTGTCAGTAATATAATATTGTATGCCAACTAGACTTTTAGTAAATTTAAAGGAAAGCATATAAGAGCTTTTGTGACTTTAAAAGCTTTTGTTAATTTTGGTAATTGTTTTATCTTGGTGATTGCTGTATCTTTTAGTACTATATCTTAATTTTGTATCTATGTCAAAATTTTTATAATTTTCTTAGGAAAAAATTGAAATAAATATGGTAGAGTAGAATGTCATGACTTGTGTTTCTTTGGTGAGATTGCAGGCCTTTTTGGTGGGCATCGTTGTGCCTGACCCTGAAGTCATGCCCTCCTGGGCACAGAAGAGAGGAATTGAAGGGACATATGCAGAGCTGTGTGCAAATGAGGTCTGTACCGTGGGGCTGCTGCCTAAAAGGCCACTGGACCTTTTATGATACTGCATAATGGAAAGACAGAGAAATAGTAGACTGGCGAGATTGGAACATGTAGGGAAATTACTAACTTTATAAATGGTGGGAATCTTAAACCAGAAGTTCATCTTCTTTGTTGTTGTTGAAGGAACTCACATTTCTTCTTAGAAAGTTTGGTGAACAATTGAATTTTAGAGCCAGGAGACATCACAGAGAGCTTGTTTTGCAGCTTGCAGCAGAGGCCAGAGAGCCTGGCGGTTTGCCCAAGGCCAACACAGGTGGTTAACAGCAGGGTCAGATGTGAGCACAGGCCTTTGACTCAGTGGCCATGCTCTCTCCCAGTGTGAGTTGGATTGTGTATCTACTGGGTTTAGAGAGACAGTCATGTAATTGAAGAAGGAACACAGATCCTCCTGCTTAGAGCATTAGCCACTCACACCTTGCAGAAACCTCATGGTACATGGAGGGGTCTGTGGAAGAGGGTGTCTGCGCTCTGGCT
This sequence comes from Furipterus horrens, assembly GCF_987537825.1. Classification (NCBI taxonomy): domain Eukaryota; kingdom Metazoa; phylum Chordata; class Mammalia; order Chiroptera; family Furipteridae; genus Furipterus; species Furipterus horrens. The sequence continues at coordinate 66,273,732 of NW_028327180.1, read as the reverse complement.
CAGCATCAGCCCCTCCAGTCACACGGTCCATTTCTCAGCAGCAACCACAGACCCCATTGCTTCCTCTAAGCCCTGGGCTCTTCTGGGGGTGACAGGGCCCCTGGGACTCACCAGGCGGACCAGAGGGCCACATCAGTTGGTTGACTTGGGGTGGTAAACACATAATACAATGCATAGATGATACACACCTGAAAGCTATATAACTTTATTAACCAATGTCACCCCAATACATTCAATTTAAAAAAAATCAAATGGTCCCTTAGCCTGTCACTCTTTTGGGCATGCCTAGTACTTGCCAGATGAGCAGTATGCTCCCAGGGAGTGTCAGCCCTAGTTTTTTTGGGGGGTGATGGTGTGTTGGTATGAAATGTGTTTTTGGTATTGTAATTTTACCTATGTGGTTCAATTCAGGAGCTGAAGAAAGCCATTTTGGAAGATATGGTAAGGTTAGGAAAAGAAAGTGGACTCCATTCTTTTGAACAGGTAACTATAATCTTCCCCACATTTGTTATAGCCCTTTGGGCAGTGATGAAAATTAAATTAGCCTGCAGTGACACTGACCAAGATGCCCAGCCTCCATGCTGTGGCTTGCAGGCAGGCTGTGTACCCATGGAGCCCTGAAGGCCTGTTCCAGCCTGACGGCTACAGCCTGCCTCCAAGAATGAAACGGGCCACAGATTGAGTGAGGTCGCTTGCTGTCCTCAGAAGCACGGATATTCAGAAAGCCGAAACCTGACCCCAGCCGTCACTGCTAGATCATGTGTGCGTGGTCTGCCTCCAAACTGCCTGCACTGGTCCAGACCAGAGCCCTGTCTTATTTTTACTTTTATGGGGACACTCCTCTTGGCTGCAGCAGGGAATCTTACTTGCTAGGACGTTGGAAAAATTGTGCTCCTTGGGCCAATGATCTGTTAACATAGCATGCCTTCTGCAAGGGGGAAGAAACAAGGAATGTGTTAGGAGAGGACACAGTAGTTCTCTAAGACCTTTTGTCTTTGCAAGGTTGCAGTTCATGCTGTAACTGAATTCATAAGCACACTTGATCCTAGTTACATACACCATTTTTACATCCTCTTTAGTCAAAAATTTAAGAAGAAAAATCAAGCAGAAAAAAAATACTGATTTTTAAAATTTCTTAGTATGTAATTAATAATTACTTTTTATAAAATTTTGTTTCTCCAGTAAGGGTCCCCAAATATAGTATTAGGGATCCTGTATGTTCATTTTGATGATAACCTAAAACATTTTAAAACCAGTTTTAAATATAAAGCTCTTAGAGCAATTACTTGCAATTAAATGCTTCCACAGTTTAAGACTAATTTATTTTTTTAAGTTCCAAACTGAGGAAATCTGAACATAATTTTAGGATCTGACAGAATTGTTTTTCTTTTGAAATAGATCTTTATATTAACCTACTTTGAGACACACTGCTTTACTCTCATCTGACAGCATATTTTAGGGCAAATAAGACCTATATGAATAAATCCTCATAAAATTATGAAATCTGAGGCAAATTATATTTATCTTTCTGAATGAAGGGCCAATCCTGGCATAATAGTTATTTAAATTTCTAAATTTGGTAGAACTGACTTCGTTGCCCTTCCATAAGGGAAGCTGTTGACACATCGTATAGTCACGTAAAGCAGTGTCACAGATGGGTGGTCCACCACCAGGCTGCCCTGGCCTGCGGGCTGATCTCCACACTGCCTCTGAGGGCACTGGGCAAGCACCTGGCCTGGGACCAGGATTACTGAAGTGATCCGTTCCTGTGATTCCTAAGGCCTACACGCCCCCTGCTGGGCTTGGGATGTATGACCTGCCCTAGGGCCTGTGAAGTATAACATCTAGATTCCTCTTCCTGGAAGACTACTTATTCTTAAAATTATGCCAAAAAGGTACCTTTGGCTTTGTTTCCAGTGTTAAACATTGGGCAAGTTAGAGCTTCCACTGAGAGGAGGTGTTCTTGACTTTCCATAAGCTTTAAGCAGAGTTCCTGCTCTAACGATCTGCCATCACCATGGTAACGTCAAACACAGAGAAGTCATGTGGTATCCCAAAGACCTGAGTGTTCTTGCCAAGGCTGCCGCCGCCTCTTTGTTGGCCTGCGGCATCCTCCCCACCACAGCCAGTATGTGCCCTCGGCTGACCACAGGAGAGCACACACCAGGCCTCATGCCTGAGGAGGGTCCACTGATGCTGCAAAGTTAAACAGAAATTGGGTCAATCCATAATCCATTGTTAGCCCATCCTTTTTCTTCAAATATGAGTGATCAGTTAAGGCTTGCCACGAGTTTTTGAAGAAACACACACAAATAGGTATCCAAGCCCAAGGCTTAAATCATTCAACAAAAGCTTTAAGAATACAGACTTACTGGGCAGGGTTGATATGAATTAAACTTCAAATTAGATTTAAAAATTAATGTAATTTAATTTATAGAAACAGACAATTCCTGGAACTAAGCCAACCATTATTAATTTATGAAGATCTTTGGAAGATACATTTTAATGAGTAGTGAATAGATATGAAGCATTTAAAGGAACTATCAATAACTTTAAAATGTAGGTACCTGGGAAGTATTTGAGCATACGTAACTGTGATTTAACCATTTTCGTGACTTTTATATGCTTTACTAGTTTGCATAGGCAATACAAAGTGAACTTTGATACTTCATAAATTTTTCAATTCTGACTGGGAAGCCCTCATTAAAAACATTTTATTGAATTTTCTGTCATTGAAATGAATACTTATCTAATCAATATGCCTTTTAATTAGAAATGAATTGAACATTTTCCTAATTAATATAAATGTTTTTCCACTTTATTTTTCTGTCCTAAATTAATCACTCTGTGTTTATTATTTACAAGCAATACTGTATGTTAAAAGTATTTCATTAAGTAATACCATTGAAAATATTTAAATACTATATTTCTTCAAAATTAAGAAAAGTTCTGTGCTCTAATGAATTAACATAAATTGACACTTTTCACATATTTTATTCCAAAAAAATATTTAAATGTTACATTACTTCTAAATTTTAAAAAGCCTATAGAATCGCTTTTCAGTGACAATTCATAATCCATCGTCAGCCCGTCCTTTTCCTTTTTCTTCAAATATGAGTGATCAGTTAATGCTTAACACGAGTTTTTGAAGAAACACACGCAAATAGGTATCCAAGCCCAAGGCTTAAATCATTCAACAAAAGCTTTAAGAATACAGACTTACTGGGCAGGGTTTCAGAATGAAACCCTCAACAAAATGTTTGCTTACTACAAATCGGAAAATGAGTTTCATGTTCTATTAGGCATAAAGGGAGATTATTCTCAATCCTTTTTTCACACTTGACAGTTTAGTTGTATTAGAAAATATATGATTATTTCTAAAAAATTAAAATTGGTTTTATCATTGGTTTACTCCTTAACTGTGGGTTTGTGACCCACAGTTAAAGGCAATGATAGTTAGACAGTTGGTTTGACCCATCTTTTCCCCACTTACTGATGAGGCTTATAGTTGCTGGAGCAGTTTGTACAGGTGTTTTCATGGAAGAATTTACAGAGGCCCAGGCCTGTAGGTCAGACTGCAGCAGGAACAGGCCCCCTGATTGCTCCCTAAGGGGCTGAGAGCTGAGCTGAGGGCCATGGTGCTCAGTTACCCTCACACAGAGCCTCTTTGTAGAGGCAGCTTGAGCTGCAGATGCTCCACCATCCCTTTTGGCTTGCTGCAGGTAGCTGGTGTTACAGATATTCAGAATCTACCTGTTGATGCCGTTCTTTATTCCTAAGATCATAACGTTTTCTTTTACCTTCTACTTAACATCTAAATAGCGTCATGTAGCTCTCCCCATGAACACCATATTCCCTGGCCTGTACTGTTTTTTAGCTTCTGCTTGTCACTACTGGATTTTCAAAGGTGCTCACCCCGTGCCTGTACTGAACACAGACTCTTGCCCCAATTACACGTTGTTCTCCACGTGCTGTTAGGGAGGCAGAGGAGCTGGAGCCAGGCTGCGGGGACACTGGAAATTACATCTTGGCTTTGCACCCCCTTCTAAAATTATGTAATTAATTTCACTTACAAAAGAAAGTGGTTAGCTGGTTTGCACTTGCCAGGAGTCTTTATGTGATACTGTTTCTATCAGAAGAGAACTTTTTTTTAAAGTTAAGGACATTAGCACTGTCGATTTTTCAATTTTTCGTTTTATGACAGTGAACGTGAGTAATGAAGTTGAATCGCTGCGTGTAGAATTCAGTTTGATTTAAATCGTGTACATGTCTTCTTCAGGTTAACTAATTTTGTTGTCAAATGGTAATCTCCCAACTTGCTAAGTAGCAGAACTTAGATGGCATCTTACATGAAAGTGAAGCCTGCACAAAATTAAGAGCAACATTGTTCTGGGGGTTCTGGGCTTGAACCAGAGCCTGTCGTCCCCCTCCTTCCAGCCCACCACCTTATTTTGTCCCTCCCTGACCCACTCCATCCACACACTTCTGCCACTCCCCACCTCATCCCATCCCCAGAGGCGGGTTAAGGTCGGTTGAGACCTGGGGCGCAGAAGAAAATATTGAGCCCCTTAAAAAAAAGAGAGACAGGGAAAATAAAAATACATGTTAACCATATTTTATGCAGCATAGTAATGAAACCAAACTTGGTGTCATTAGAAAAAAGTATAAAGTTGGAGTTTTGTGGGGCCCTTCAGAAGTCGAGGTCCAAGGAGCGCACCCAGTGTGCCTGCCATTAAATCCGCCTCTGCCCACCCCTACCTATCTACGCCTCACCTCCACGCTGCCCCAGCAGTAGCCTCTTCAGAACCCCTAGTTCTCAATGCACTGTAGCCTGAAAACGGCTCCCTTGAGACCTGCTTCCTGTGAATTTGGTGTCCCCTAGGATGGTTTGTGTTTAATAAAAATAAATTAGGAAAAAAGTCCTTTTCACAGAGTACAGAAAATAGCAGCCCTATTCCCTGTCAGCACCTTGCTTCTCTGAACCTTAACTAATTTTGAAATATTTGATAACAACCCCTTTTAGCCCAGATTTCCAGCTATTTATATTGGATATCCAAATCGAAATCATTTTACTGTGTAATGTTGAGGCAGCTGCCTATAAGGCTAGCTCTCATTTTAGCCTCACGTCCTTTCCTCTGGTTTATTAATACTGTGTTCATTTGAAAACTTCCGCAGTTTTAAATTATAAGCATGGTTTTTTTTTAAAAAAAAAAAAAAGCCAGAATTTGTTAAAATTAAAGCTTTTCAAGAAGTTGGAGGTATAGCTGTTTTAGAGATATTCTTTGTATAATTGTATATCAGTGAATATAATGGAGAGTTCTCAGAGCAGAGAATTCTTTGATATCTCAGAATACCCACCCGCCAGGGCATTAGACTATTAGCATCAGATATTTTAAAAACTATCAGTGACATTCTGAATTTTTGCAACTATTTGCATACATTAGTTTTTTTTCCAATTTTTTTTAATTCTGGTAAAATACACATAAGATAAAATTTATCATCTTGACCATTTTTAAGTGTACAGTTGGGAGGTGTTAGATGCATTTCTAATATTGTCCAACCGTTACAACCATCCATCTCCATGATCCTTTTCATCTTGTAAAACTGCAACTCTAGTGTCATTGAACTATAACTCCCAATTCCACGCCCCTCCCTCCTCCCAGCCCCTGGCAAGCACCACTTTACTTTCTGTCTCTGTGACTTTGACTACTGTAAGTGCTTCATATCAGAGGAATCATACACTATTTGTGCATTTTTGCGACTGGCTTCTTTCACTCAGCTTAATGTCTTCAAGGTTCATCCATATTATAGCATACGTTAGAATTTTCTTCCTTTTAAAAGTAAATAGTGTTCCATTGTATGGATATAACACATTTTGCTTATCCATTCATCCACTGATAGACATTTGGATTGCTTCCACATTATTCCATTATTTGTGAATAATGCTATTGTGAACATGGCTGTACAATTATCTTTTGGAAACCCTGCTTTCAATTCTTCTTCTGGGATATTGTGGATTACTAGGTCATATGGTAATTCTATTTTTAATTTTTTGAAGAAATGCCATACTGTTTTCTACAGTGGCAGCACCATTTTACATTCCCACTAGCAATGTACAAGAGTTCCAGTTTCTCTCTACCTTCACTTTTTATTTTGTTTTTTTGGGTGATAGCCATCCTACCAGGTATGAGGTGATATATACATTGATTTTGAAGTAAGTCATTTCCTAATCATGTCAGTTGATTTTTAAAATATTTTTGTAATTATATTTTAGTGATTATGCTATTACAGTTGTCCTGATTTTTCCCCCTTTGACCCCTCCACCCGGCACCCCCCACTCCCTTAGGCAGTCACCCCCCCTACCATTGTTCATGTCCATGGGTCATGCATATAAGTTCCTTGGCTACCCCATTTCCTACACTGTACTTTCATCTCCATGACCATTCTGTAACTACCTATTTGTACTTCTTAATCCCTTCACCTCTTCACTAATTCTTCCATACCCCCCTTTCATCTGGAAACCATCAAAACATTCTCTGTATCCATTCTTCTGTCTCTGTTCTTGTTGAGTTTGTTTTTTAGATTCAGTTGTTGATAGATATGTATTTTTGCCATTTTATTGTTCATAGTTTTGATCTTCTTTTTCTTCAATAAGTCCCTTTAATATTTGATATAATAATGGTTGGGCTATGATGAACTCCTTTATCTTTTTCTTGTCTGGGAAGCACTTTATCTGCCCTTTCATTCTAAATGATATCTTTGCTCGGTAGAGCAATCCTGGCTGTAGGTTCCAGCCTTTCATGACTTTGAATATTTCTTGCCAACTCCTTCTAGCCTGCAAAGTTTCTTTTGAGAAATCAGCTGACAATCTTATGGTAACTCCCCTGTAGGTAAATAACTGCTTTTTACTTGCTGCTTTTAAGATCCTCTCCTTATCTTTAACCTTTGGCATTTTAATTATGATGTGTCTTGGTGTGGGCTTCTTTGTATCCTTCTTGTTTGGGACTCTGTGCTTCCTGTGCTTGCATGCCTATTTCCTTCACCGAATTAGGGAAGTTTCTTTCATTATTTTTTTCAAATAGATTTCCAATTTCTTGCTCATTCTCTTCTTCTTTTGGCACCCGTATGATGCAAATGTTGGACCTCTTGAAGATGTCCCAGAGGCTGCTCATACTATTCTCATTTTTTGAGATTCTTTTTTCTACTTGTTGTCCTGATTGGTTTTTTTTTTCCTTCCTTATGTTCCAAATCATTGATTTGATTCTCGGTTCTCCCACTCTAATGTTGTTCCTCTGTAAATTGTTCTTTATTTCAATTAGTGTATCTTTTGTCTGACTGGATCTTTTTTATGCTGCGGAGGTCCTCACCAAGTTTCTTGAGCATCCTTATAACCAGTGTTTTGAACTCTACATCTGATAGATTGCTTATCTTCATTTTGTTTAACTCTTTCTGGAGTTTTGATCTGTTCTTTCATTTGGGCCATATTCTTTGTCTCCTCATTTTGGCAGCTTCCTTGTGTTTGTTTCTATGTATTAGGTAGAGCTGTTTTGACTCCATATCATGGTAACATGGCCCAATGTAACAGGTGTCCTGTAAGGTCCAGTGGCACAGCCTCCCCTATCACCCAACCTGAGTACTCAAGGTGCGCCCTTTCTGTGGTCTAAGTATACTCTCCTCTTATAGTTGAGCCTTGGTTGATGTTGGCAGATCAATGGGAAGGGTTTACCCAGGCCCATCAGCTTCAAGGGTTGACTGACCACTTACCACCAACATCCACCTTCTGTGTAGGATCAACTGTGTGGGGTCAGGGTGGTGGTACTCTGACATCCACTGTAGCTGTCCACTGGGTGCACTGGCCCTGGGGTTTCCTGAGTGGTTCAAGCCAATGTTAGCCCCCACCTGTGTTTTGCCCTGGGACACCCTGCCTGAGCTATAAAGCAATCAGAGGTGGCTACCACTTGTGGCGGGCTTGGAGATTACCAGGAGAAGCCAAGCTGTGAATCTAGATTGGCTGTTGCTAGTGATGGGCCTGGCACTCACTGAGGACAGCTGTTGCTTGTTTGAGAGGATTTAGGAGGTTGTGTAGCATGAGCCAACACCAGCTATTTATATGGAAAAGCAGCTTGGGTGGGCCTGTAAGTTGGGTGGAGCAGAGTCTCTAGGGATCTCCAAGGTGGGTGAAACAGTGTTAGCCAGATAGATGGAGTCTCATACGGCACCAGCTTGCCAGCTCTGTTACCTGGTGGGGGAGGGTTTATAAAAGGGAAAATGGCCTCTGCTCACCTTGATGCCAGACCCTTCAGTTTCTCCCAGCATGTCACTGGGTGCCTTTCAAGCTGCTACCCTGGTGCTGGAGCTCAGAGGGAGTGAGTCTGAGTAGGTGAGTCGGTGCGTGGATTCTTTAAGAGGAACCGCTTGGCACTCCAGTAGTTTCTTTCACCAACTCAATCCCTGCTGGTCTTTGCAGCCAAAAGTTGTGGGGACTTATCTTCCGGGTACTAGAACCCTGGGCTTGGGGGCCTGGTGTGGGGCTGGGATCCCTCTCTCCTAAGATATCCCTCCCGATTTTTTATCCACCACATGTGAGTGAGGGACCAGCCCGTTCTGTGTCTGCGCCCCTCCTACCAGTCTGGATGGATGTAGTTTCTTTAATTCTGTTATTGTCAAGCTTTTGTTCAGTTCGATTTCTGACATTTCTGAGTGATGGTTGGTCTATATTTTAGTTGTAATTTTGATGTTGTGCAAAGAGGTGAGCCATGTCACCTGTGCCACCATGTTGACTGGAAGTCTATTAATTCTCTGTTGATTTTATTAACACTTCTATGACAGCTGCAGCTGATGCATGACCTCTCTCTCTTGTTCTGACATTTATAAACCGCATTCCAGTTCTTTCTACTTCTCAGATCCCTCCTTCTCTGTCTCATGCCTAGACTGCAGCTCTGTCCTACACACTAATACTTATATATCCAGTGTCCAAAGACTACTTGGTGTCTCAGAACCATTTCAAATTTTACATGAATACTTGATCTTCTCACCTCCAAAGAATGAATCTTTCTGTTCCTCTTCCAGTTTTCTGCTCAAATAGAAACCTAGAACCATTACCATCTCTCTTTCTTTACCACTTAACCATAGCTTTATTCTTGAGATTGCCTCTGCCTAAAAAGCCCTTTTCCACCCATCTTTCCTCCTTTGCTGGCTAACTCTTACTCATTCCTGAACGTTCATGGATGTGGGAGGACTGCCCTGACAGCCCCTCCTGCTCCCTGCCGTAACCAGGTTAGGTGCCTTCATCCTGTGCAGAGCAGGCTGTCTGTGACTACCCAGTGTGTCTGCTCTGCTGGCTGCGAATGGGCGCTCCCTGAGGGCAGGGGCACTCAGGTTTCCTCTCTGTGCCCTCAGTGCCCAGCACAGAGTGAGCAACCTGTTCACTTCTGTTGACTGGCTAAATGAAGGAGCAGGAAGGCAAAGAAGGCAGCTTTCAGACATGTCAAGTAGACTGAAATGTTATTCACATGATTTTGACTTTTCAATAGACACAGTGTTTTTATATATCAATATATCCCCATATGCTTGTTTATTTTGCTCATGTATGCTATAAATGCTGTGTTGTATTCCCAGTAAAGATGTATTCTGCATTTGGTTTTTAGGTTAAAGCCATTCACATCCATTCTGACATGTTCTCAGTTCAAAATGGCTTGCTGACACCAACACTAAAGGCTAAGAGACCGGAGCTGAGAGAGTACTTCAAAAAACAAATAGAAGAGCTTTACTCAATCTCCATGTGAAGTTCAAGGGAAGTTCTTCTCAGTACAATGGACTATGTAGCAATATTAAAGTTATTCTTGAAAATAATGAGTCAGAGTGATGCAGCCGAAAGTGAATAAGCACGTGACCTTATGCCTGAGCCTTTTCTTGTCCCAAGAGGTCTTTAACAATATTTTCTCTACCATCACTGAGTACACTTTATTTTTATTAAAATGATATTGTAGCAAGCTGCTAAAAATATTGCAAATGGCAATGTAAAAATCAAGACTTCTCAAGAACTGTGTACCACTAAAAGAAATACATTCTCAATGTTCTCAGCACTCCTATTAAACAAAGGAAAAACATAACTGATGTATTGTACTTAATTACTTGTGGAATAATAACCAGAGAGAGCAAATATCTAGGCAATGTGGACTACCTCATTCAATAACTGATTGTCAAAATCATAATTAAATCAAACTTAAAAGTTAAAACTGGGTATACAGACTCATGCTAAACAAAACATGATAACTCACATTCTACATAACTTCAGATTCTTCAAACACGACAGTCCTTGTTGATGTGAAAAAAGTTTTCTAATTTTTACTTTTTTTTTCATGAAAATGCAAACTCAGATATTCTTAAAACAGATGTCATATTTATATAACATGTTATAAAAATCTTTCTCATAAGCTTATTAAAATATTCAGTAACTACCTAGAAAAAAGGTAATGTGTAACTACTTCAAGAATAATGTTTATATTCTTGGACTTCCTACTACATGAATTCTAAAAGCTGTTGACTCTACAATGAATGGGCCTTTGGGGAAGACTTGGGAAATGAAACCCAGAATTACTTCTCAGGGTGGGCAGCAATTAAAGTACTTATGTTCCTTGCTGGGTTCTTCCAGTCTTCCATTCTCAATAGGTCTGTGCCAGGCCTGGGAAACCGGAAATGGCTATAATTCTGAACAATTTTACTTTCTTTCAGCAAGACTATCATAGCACGATGTAGGAAGGAAGGAATGTTATTTTCAAATAAAGTAATTTTTCCACAACAATTTCAAAGACTATCTCCTCGGGGCATAATTCCATTCATAAAATCTTTAAATGCTTCTAAGCACAACCACAAAAACCTCTCTTATATTATGTATTTAGACATTTCTTGTACCTGGGTGTCAACAGTTTCCTGTAATTAAAGCCCAACATGAACAGCAATTAAGGTCCAAGCCACAGACTGTCCACCTGCAAAAGGAAACGTCCATAGGGAAGTGTTTTATTTAGAAACTGGGCTATGAAAATAGAGATGGAGTCAATGTCCACGAACCAGAAGCCCCTTACCCCTGGAGCAAATCCAGCCTGAGTTAAAAGCTGCATAATCACATAGGCCTTCCAGATGAATATGCATCAGTGATTATACACTTACAGGTTAGTCTTGGTGAAAGTGAACCACGGCTGCATTGGATGTATTTATCTGGTTTTTTTATATATATTCCTTTGACATAGTCTCTTTGCAGACCCACTACTTGCCTTGCACTGACAAATTTGACTTTTTGTAAATGAGCTAGTTCTATGCACATTAATTTTAAAGGCATTTCTGAATAAACAAATACTAGAAAATACCTAAGGCCACATCTCTATAGCATTAATCTTTTTTAATAGTTAATACATATTTGACTAATTATAAGGGAAAATCATTACCTGAATTGGATATTTGTATTATTTTAAAGGCAAATAACTTGACATCTTGAAGAAAATGAAGCTTTGGAAACAAAGCTGGCTTTGTTACTGAAAGGATTTTAACAATGCCATATAAACAAATGATTTAAAATGTATTTTGATTCTATTTATACCTCATAGAGGTTAGATATGGTTGATGATGGACAACTTAAGATTTCTTTTTCTTATTTTAAAGATCTTACGTTTCTCCCAGCCTTCTTGATCTGTGTGAAATCATCACACGTGGGCCAATGAACTAGCTACTGCTGATGTGCTGAGAAAAGTGAACGGTGGGCCCTTAATATATTGCATGCACTTTTATCTATTCCTCTGATTAACTTCAATGTTCTTTTTTTTAATAAAGGAGAAATGAAACTATGTATTAATGGAAAAATCCTTCTTGCTTCAGATTTCCCAACTTTATTTAGGGAGAAAAAGGTTTTATTTGTTTTTAACCAATGTAGAAAAAGGCTATGTACTTAAGACATTCACCTTCATAGTGGAGGTCAGATCCAATTTAAGTCTAGAGGTATAACCAAGATCAATTCCTTAAGCATAAACATGTCCTTAAACATTTGGCCTTATACCTGTTTCTCATTCAAATGTGTTAGTAATTCCCACATTTTACAAACTAATCTTGTGTATATTATAAAACAGGATATACACCAATTTTTTTTTCCTTTTGCTCTGTTATACTGTGATTCCTCCCAGGTGAGAGAGGAAACTGACCAGGTGTGGTGTGTATGCCTAATTACAACTATTAGGAACTCACAAACTCAGGGGTCCAAGGACTGGACATACCATGTCTTCCTCACATGAGCAAGTCAACCTTTCATTCCTAATTTAGGTAAAACTGCAAGAATGAGAAAATAATGCTATTTTTATAGTCAGGTGATATTTTAGGTCCTTGAAGTTGGCACTGAACTTGATTGTACCCACTGAAGAACCAATAATCTTATTTTCTGCATAAATACTATAAATTATTCTTTATTTTCCAGATGTATAAAGCACAAATGTGATCTAGTTATTCAGAATACAAAACACTACGGAATGAATGTAAAGAATGAAAAAATGTATTTTTGCATGAAAACAGACTACTAATAAACTTTCTTAATTATCTCAGGAAAAAAGAATGAATAATGATATATAAAATTGATAAACTACATGTTGTGCTACGTTGCTGCATTTTCTTGCCTGTTTTTATTTTAAGGAAGCATATACAGGAAACGACAAAATGATCCTGATGGTCTGAATTTACTCTCAAGTGTGCTTGCTGCAGAGGCCTTTCTGTGAATCTACAATGAACTGCAGGAAGAATGGGATTAGCATACAAGTGAGGACAAAGCCCCAGATGAGAAACTTCAGTTACAATACATGAATGGTTGTCACCCAGAGGATACAGATAAATATCTACAATACAAGCATTTCTAAACCTGATCCCAAGCTAAAAGGTTTCATGAGGTGACAGTGGCTTTTAAACACTCATTTGACCGGTTATTTTAATTTTTCTTGTTAAATCTTTGCAACAAGTGCATGGGGGAAAAAACTGATATTTTTTGAAGAATTGCTTATTCTACTTTTAATCTTTTAAAGGAGATTAAAATATTACTTTTTAAATATGCATTAAAGTATCTTAACTATATTTTAGTTGCTTTGTTATAATAGCATGCATATCAAATATAAAATGCACTTATGAAAACTTGTAAAAGGTAAAGATCTTTTTGTTTCTCAAAGTTGCTTATACAGTAATTACTATTTTATATATTTATAACACATAATCCCATGATGTTAGTATATTTGGTAACCATCAATCATAGTGCTTATGGAAAAACCAAGCCATGTCACTAGTCTGCATACTCTACATCCTCTGTAAGGAGATGATTTAAATCATTTTTATACTTTTAAAAGAACAAATATGGTTCACTCCCAGGTTTCCACACCAAAAAAAATAAATAAATAAAAATAAAAGAACAGCCCTGGTTGGGTGGTTCAGTTGTTTGGAGCATTGTCCTGTGCACCCAAAGGCACTGGCTCAATTCCTGGTCAGGGCGTATACCCAGGTTTTGGGTTTGGTCCCTGGTCAAGGTGTATACGGGAGGCAATCAAATGATGTTTCTCTCTTATGTCAATGTTTCTCTCTCCCTCTCTCCCTAAAATTAATAAATATATCCCTGGGTGAGAAGAAAAAACAAACAAACAAGTAACTATATTCAAATTTTCCATCATGATGACCTGTAAACAGCATTTCCATAATGTCCTTTACCTACAAACAAGTTAACAGGTACACTTTCTTAAAATGGTACATTCCGTCATGTCTAAATTATGCAGATTCTGCCTTTTCTATATTTGCTAGCCTCCACTCCTTTTTATTCTCACAGCTTTTAGTGTAATTGGCTTCACTCTCATCCTTTTTCTGGTTATAGTGCTTTTCTTTTTAATCTTCAACCAAGGATACATTGATTTTAGAGAGGAAGGGGGAGAGAGAAAACATCAATCAGTTGCCTCCCATTCATGCACCAGGGATTAACCCCCCAACCCAAGTATGTGCCCTGACTAGGAACTGAACCCACAAACTTGGTGTACAGGGCAATGCTCCAACCAACGGAGCCATCTGGCCAAGGCTATTATGGTGCTTTCTTAATTAATCTTCTGTTTCCACCCCAGCTTCCTCAAATTTCACCATCCTCATTTCAGTCACGGTGACCTTTCTAAATTGAAAATCTGGTCACACCACTCTCCTGCTTAATATTCCTTCAAAGACTTCCCATAGTTTCCTGGATAAAGTTCAGCCTCCCTTCTTCAGCATAGAAGGCCCAGTATCTCTTCTGTCCTTTGCCCATGGAGCCTTGGCTCCAATCATACCACCTATTTTTTTGTAGTGTCCTATAAGCATCGTGTTTTTCTGTGCCTCCATGTGGCACATACAGTCCCCTTTTTGTACAATGCCCTTTCTTTAATCCTCTAACTCCTACCATTTATCTTTTAAAACTCAGCTCAAGTATTCTTTTCTCTGAGAAGCTTCCCACATGATTGACTGGCTCATTATCCCTTTGCCTCACTTCCACTCAGACTGTGAGTTGCTTGAGGCTGTAGCCCCAGTGCAGAAGGTCTGGCCAGTAGTGATGCTCAAGAAAAGTCTACAGAATGGAAATCCCCTTGCCTTTTTCTTTTCTTCATATGTTGCATAGTATCAAGGCTGCCATGCCTGAAGGTACGTTTCATCTATCACTGACTTTTTCCATTCTTGACAGCTAAGCATAAATAAACTGGTTTTCAGTTGGACCCTAAATGCTGTGGATGGTACCCCAATCGAAGCGGCTCAGGGGGTCACTCCAAAACAAAAAACAAATGAAACAGTATTCATAAAGATTTCCTCTGGGCTCCAGAGAATCCTAAACCCCTGAACTGGCTGTTTTGCCAAAAAGCTTTCTTCAGAAATCTCGTCAAAATTTGGAATTTGTTTTCCCATGGAAGTTAGCATCTCCATGACTGTCCCAAGCCCAATCAAACCTGTCTCATGACTGAAATGAAACACTGATAGAAGACTTCTGGGTCTAGATATGGGAACAGTACCACAGGGAAATGGAGGAAGTTCAATTAAACACTCATGACTGAATGCTTGTGCTGGTGTTTCTGTATTTGCGGGTCGAGTGCGGAGACAGTGAGAGATAACTGAGCTGAGATGTCTCTGCCCTACCTCACCCTTTCGTAGGGGACTCATTTCCTTCCCCTTTTACAGGCTGGTTTTAGGTGAAGTTTTAAACAGACCAAGTCTATCTATTGTCCCTTCCCCTTCCCTTGCTACCAAGGACTTCAAGCTCCTCTCCTTGCTCCCTCATTCCTTTCCCAGCTGTGTGTAAGGAGGAATGGGAGCATGATGGGAACATTCACCAAGTGTCAGGAGATCCATGCCTCCTAGGCCAACCATCTGTCAAAATGAGCCTCCCCAGGCTGTGGTTTTTCCAGATGCATAATGAGGGGGCATCTAGGTCATCTCTAAGGACTTTTTTGGCTCAAGAGATCATACCAAAGGTTATTTCCAGCTTTGAAATCCTATCCATGAACTTCCTTAAATCTTGCTTGATAGTACTTCATTGAATAATTCTGTATAGTCAGACAGAGTTCTAGGGAGTAGAGCCACCAAAGGGCAGGTAAGCCTTTGCTTTAAGCTGTTTCCTTCTTTCAATGTTTCTTCCATTTGTAGGCCTAGGGCATCCCAGGGACCCAGACCTCCCAAAGGTCATTTCAGAAAAGGAGTGAGGGGAGCCTAGAGACTTGGCTTATAAACTCAAGATTGACTGTCAGCATATTATGGATGTGACTAAAGAAAAGATACTGAAATATGATTATTTGCACTTTTATTGATTTATACTACAACGAAACTGTGAGATCCTTGACTGAAGGATCATTTCTAATTTACTTCTATCCTCAGGACCTACCACTATGCCTAACAAAGAATAAGATGCTGAGTAAGCATTGATTCAGTGACTCAAAGCACTGTATCTAGTCAGGTAAGAATGATGACCCACTGTTCTTTACCAAGTTAAGTTTTAATGGATTAATTACATATGACATCAATTACCATAAATGACTATGAGCAGAGTTGAAATATAAAAATATAGTGGCTATCTATGTATTTATAGTCAAACACAATATTGGAGCATCACAGAAAAGTTTGAGTTTTTGTAATTTCATATCTACAAATGCCATTTTTAATCTTGTGAAATGTCATTTTTAAAGATGGTTATTATGTGCACAATATGCGTATCAGATGCAGTCAGATGGTTCAGCATGGGTTTGTGGAGAGAATGAGGTCCTTCCTATGTTTATCCAATTGAACGATCAAAAGAGCTAGCCTGGGGGCACTGGGCCGGGTGCCCCTGTGGAATTCTCTACCTTGACACGAGGTTGCACAGATGCCAAGGAGGTAGCTTCTGGGCACGGGCTAAGGGATTCTGCTTGTCCTTGAAAAGAAACTTTTGGAACGCAAGATTTTAAAATGCTTGGAAAGTCTCAAGTACCATAGCCCCCCAGTTGGCAGGAGTTGTTTGTTCAAGAGAACACCCTTTCGCTTTAATGTGCTTTCGTTTCTCTCTGACCTTCCTGCACTGAGTCAATCTAAAACTCCATTACCAGGGCGTTAGTGCCGTGTTGGTAAGGAGAACAGCCGAGGCGCGTCTGTAGCCTATGGCACAAACTCCTGCTGGAGGAAAAAGGCTTCTTCCCGTAGGCTTCCGGTCAGCATGAAGCTAGGAAGCCTACTCCAGGGGCCCAGAGCCACGCGGGCCACCGTCAAATACCCTGGTGCCAGACAGCCGGAGGGGGCGGCCGCCATCTCCGTCTTCCCAGAAGCCTCAGCGCGGCTCAGCCCAGGTGAAAAGACGGGAGCAAGGCAGGCGGCTGCAGCCCAGCGCTCCCTCAGACGTTAGCTCAGCTCCCCAGGAAGGCGACGAAACAGGCAGTTGACAGCAAGAGGCTCTAGGGGCCTGGGGTGGGTGGCAATGTGGCCGCTCCGGGTCTATACCCGCAAGAAGAGGGCAAGCCAGAGGCTCAACCTGACCCCGACGCCAGACCTCGGCGCGTCCGCACAGGCAGAGGCGCACTGTGAGCGCTGCGGGGCTGGCCTACCTGCGGTGGGGGAGGGGTGTGGGTGAGGTGAGGAAGGGGTGCGTGGCGTGGCGTGGCTGGGCCTCGGCCCCAGGGATCCCTGAAGCCAGAGCCCTGGCCTCCGAGGTGTTGCCCTGAAATGTGCCGCCCTCGTGCAGGCCTGAAAGGAAATGGCAAAGCGGACGGTTTGCGAAAGATTGCGGAGAGAGCAGAGCAAGCAGAGCGGACGGGGCAGGGCCGCGGCGGCTCCAGACCGCCCAGGTGCGTAGCCTATAGTGAGGAACAGCCCTGCACCTCCCGCTTTCCCCCCAAACCCTAAGCCCGCAAGTTCTTACAGCGAATAGCCTCTCATTCTAAGAGTCAACGAGGACAAATAAATAGGAACTCAGATTTCGCTCTTCTCAGAATGTAGACCCCGATATTTGACTTTAGAAAGAAATTATTTTTTGAAAGGAAATTTTGCCAACTTACCTAAAAGGAAGTGAGACAAAGCATCCAGAAAAGCATTCGTAGCATCAATTGGGTGTTGGTACAATTCACCCACGCTGCTCCTTGTTTCTTCCTGTCATCCCCAATACAGCCTTTCAGATTCTGAACAGTGTGAACAGTGAACAGAGATGTAGAGAACGAAGTCCAGACAGTGCCAACTAATTGTGTTGTTTGCTCGTTAGCTCTCAGTTAGGAGTTGCAGGAGAGAAGAGCCTGCAAGGAAACAGCGCTAGTGAAGAAGAGACCCTGGATAAGAAGAGCGCACCATTGAGAGTATGTATGTTTCTCCTGTGATCCTTGGATACTCCTGGTGTACAGACCAGCGGTACCTATGTACTTCCAGATGAAAGTGTAATGTGGTATTTGTTGACTAGAGACTAAATAGCTTTCCACTGTTTTTATAAATATCAGTGCTGTGTCTGATTCTAGTAGATTCATAGCCATGCATTTTCGTTTCTTTTTTCCCTTGACAAAAATTTGAGAAAATTCTGACTGGCTGATTTTCTGTGCGACAGATATAAAACGATTCTAATGTTACTAACTTCTTATGTTTGGTAGTCCTTAAACATTTTAAAGCCATTTTCATGTTTTCCTATTTGACTTTCCATTAACAACTAGAAACAGAGAATTCATTACCATTAGAATATTAAATAACGACTTGATCTACCTTATTTAATATGGACTCTTTTCAATATTTTAAAGATGAATAGCAGCATTTTAGAGAAAGTCGAATTTTAAAAATTGTGACTCATCTGACATTAACATTAAAATTGATGTAATGTTCCAGTGTTTTAGTTTACATATTCCTCTATAACATGTTTTTTGAGGGAGGACAGTTTCAACAAAAAGCATTTTTTTTAAAGGCTTTTATCCTAGATTATAGCTATTAAGTGTTCCTGTAGGTGATTCAGACTACTCAAAAAAAGGTGCTTAAGCAGTTTCTTCTCATTTTTATATATTTCTTTACATTCTTTTTGTGCTTTCTTTTTCATTTTACAAATTATTATATATCTCTAATGTTAAATAGTCTTCAAAAATACGATTTTTAGTGTCTGCCTAATGCTTTGTCTTATAGATAGATGTGCTATAATTTGTATAACTATTTTGCTGTGATTGGAGGATTGAAACTGTTTCCAAGATTGTGCTGTTATGGATATCAGTTGGATATCTTACTGCAGAAGTTTTTTTGTGTTCCTTAAATTGTTATCCTGAGACATATACTTTGCAATCAGTCACAGGGTGGATCATGTTTAAATTTTTGATTCATGTTTGCAAATCAACACTAACCATCTTACCTGAAACCGAAAGAACATTATATATATTTGATAGATGAAAAGTAGGATATTCTTTCACTTTACATTTCTTTGAATGCCAGTGAAGTTAACACCTTCTCTCATTTCATTGGCCATTTGTGTTTCTTTTTTGTGAAATAAGTTTATACTGAAGATAGTTGTACTTTTAACACATATATAAAATAAATATTTTCACATTTGTTTGCCTTTAATTTTATTTTTGCTATTTTAGACTTATCTGTTAATCGTTTCTTTGGATCTATTTTGCTTTCATATTTAGAGGGAAAAAAGCCCTTCCTACCTAGAGAATCAGAAAAATATGTACCTTTTTCTTCTGGTTGCTGGGTTATCCCACAATAGTTGATTGACAATATTTTGCTGACTCCCTGATATGTCTACAATATTATTTTCTAATATTTATTTTCAGATTTAATATTAAATATCAGATTACATCTATGCTTATTAAGCTGAAATATTCTACTAATATACAAAGTTGACATTAGTTTTTCATTTTCAAAATGACCCAGTCATTGTAATATAATACCATATAAAAACATTCAGTCTCATAACTTTTGCTATCTTAATTCTTATCTCACATAGGAGTCACTGTCTGGTGACCTCCAGGTTGACAGTAGTTTATCAGCTGGTGAACTGGTATCAGGTAAGACTGTCAGATGTGAACTTCCTCAGTTTTCTTTCTTATGACCATACTAAGCATCCATTTGTGTGTCTGTCATCTGAAAGAGGTGTTTTTCTCCTACTCTAAGGTGAATCCTTCAGCTGGTGCTGTGGCCCTCATCCTCTAACAGACCAGTAAATTACACTTGTGATAAGCACTACAAAAATGAGATATATACTTTAGCGTAACTGAGTTTTAGTTGGAGAGATTATGGAGGGCTTCCATGAGGGAATAGCAATTTAATTGAGATCTGAAGAAGAGTAGAAATTAACAATGCCTAGAGATGAGTAAAGAGCAATCCAGGCAGAGGGAACAGCATGTGCAAAGACCCTTAACATGGGATTGAGCAGAATGTGTCCAGTGCAGTGCAAGAAGGTCAGTGTGGCTGCAGTACAGAGAAAGAGAAGGAAATGTGATAATAAGACAAGGTTGGACAGACAGAGGCCTTACAGGCCATGTCAGAGCTATTGATGTTTTTGGAGCAGCAGGAAGCCACTGAAGTCTTTTAAATAGAGATCAATATAATCACTTTAGGTACAGTAAGGAAAGAAGCAGATGTAAATAGACCAGTTAGGAGGCCATTGCAGTAGTTTAAAGGAGAAATAATGGCACTTTGTGCTAAGAGCTGACATTGGAAATGGAAAGAGGTGGGCATATCTGCTGGCTAGTTTAGGAAGAGAAAATGACAGAATTTGGCAAATGAAGAATGAAGGAGATGGAAGTATCAAAGATGATACCTGTTTCTGGCTTGGATAACTGGATATATAAGATGGTTGCATTCACTGAAAAAAAAAATCTTACTTCAGGGAAAGATCATAAATTTCATTTTTAATATATTAAGTTATGGGTGCCTTTAAGATAACTAGCACCATTGAATAGGTAATTGGGTATGGAGGGCTGCTGGTGAGTCACATACATATTGATATAATTGAAGTTATTTTTGGAAACAAGAAAGGGTATCTTCAGCACACCAGAAATACTGAAGAATTTCTAAAAGGAGATGAGATCAGATTAATGAAAGTGTCAAGCACTGCATTCTGCATTACATGGTCTGGCCTCCTCTCCTCATTCCTTTCTTATATAGAAAACACTGGCAGCTACCAGTACCTGCTGCCAGGATAAAACCCTGGGAACTACTCCCAAGCAAAGTGAACCAGATAAGGGGTTGGCTCCCAAGGATCAATGTTGGGGCTAGCATGAGAAGCAGAGGAGAGTCTGCAGTAACTCCAGATTGCTGCAATGATCGCTGAGGGAAAAAAAAATAAAGATAGATTATTCTCATTAATCCCAGGATAAGGATATGGTATGGCTCTCTGGAGTGTGGACACTAGCCAGACAGTTAGGACAGTGCCCCCATGTAACCTACAACACCCTGAAAACACAGGGGGACATCCCCGCCTAGCAAATAATTTCTCAGAATTTCTCATCACTCTTCTAAAATCGCTAGCAGTAGGCTACAGAATTTATAGTCACTTCCATACAGAGCTTATCAGTAGAAATCTGGACAAACAACCAGGAACAGCCAAACTTTTGAAGAGAGGCAACAAATGTAACAAATAGAAGGACTAACACCTGAATAAATAACAGAAAACTTTCAAGTAAACACCTCTTTAGAGACAAGAGGCCATTAATCCATAATAAAAAACTGTAGTCCCTGGAAACTAAATATATCAAATTTTTAAAAAGCGCAATAAATGAGCCTAATATTAAATGAAGTCAGCTGAAAATCAAATTAACAAGTTAGAAGATAGGGTAGAGGAATATTTCCTATAGTGCAAAAGGACATGGGAAGTGCTCAACAAATGCTTTTTTCCTCTTTCCTTTCTTTGCCTGCTTCACTTCTGTTCTTCAAAAATAAATTCAGGTGCCACCTCTTCTGGAAAGCCTCTCTTGGCTGCTCTTTTCTTTTCCTAGATGAATTACTCTATTCTGGTAGTTCTGTGGCACTCTTTGTCATAGGACTCAAAAGAGTAGTGTAATTGTTTTTGTTCCTCTTGGTTCTAAAGCCATTAAGAATAAGCTCTACCTTTTATCTTCCTATCCCATGCTTGGGACATAACATAGTTTCAAATGCTATTGAATGAGTTTTGTACTCTATTTAGAGAAAATAAACCATTTAACCTAACCAGTATTTTCTAAAATTGTAGTTTAAATATATGATAAATGTCCTTGGTTACCAGATTTATCAAGTTGATGTGTGGAAGGTATAAGGAAGTAGAAAAGAGACTGTCTAATTTACTAACTGATTGTATTTCTTAGATTTTATTTGTTGATTGATATTTGCAACTTGGAATGCTTTTTCTCAAAAATGTAAATGGTTAGGTTTTGAGCAACCCGCAGAATTCTGTTTAACATGTAATTGTTTTAATTCTATCTTGGAATCTAATAACTTTGAAATATGATGAAAATTAATTTAGGACTTGATATTTAATGTGGAAGATTGAACATACACATTTAATTCTCCCTGCTGAAAGCTTACTGAAATATCAATGAAGCCATAAAGAAGGTATGAAACCACAAGGTGGAGAAAAAGAGAGACCTCAGCTGACAATAATCAACAAGTTTGGAATCTGGGAGGCAGATGAATAAATTATAATTGGACTAATGGACAAAAAAAAAAAAATGCTGGGGGGATAAAGGTGCCTAGAGTAAGAACAAACCAAAAATTAAATTGACTTAGGCTGTAGATTTAGGAATTAGAGGCATCACATTATTTCTGAAGAAATGGGTGTAGTGTTGAAAAATGATCTTTGAAAATCTTTTTAAAGTAGCAGTTAGATGATTTGATCCCTTCTCCAACACTGTATGGCCAGGCACCTATTCTTTTTCCACTCTGGCAGTCCAGAGACATTGAAGCAGAGGGTCTGGACTCAGGGTTGCTAGACACTGCTCAGGGCAGGGGTGCTATATTGAAAACTCAGCCCTGACTGGTGTGGCTCAGAGGATTGAGCACTGGCCTACAAACTGAAAGGTCAAAAGTTCAATTTGGCATCAGGGCACATGCCTAGTTTGTGGGTTTGTTCCCTATTTGGGGGGCATGTGAGAGGCAACTGATCCATGTTCCTCTTGCACAGTGATGTTTCTGTCCCTCTCTTTCCCCCTCCCTTCCCCTTTCTCTAAAAATAAATAAATAAATAAAAATTTTTTAAAAAAGAGAGAAAAAGGAAACTCACCATGGAGATAGACAGAGGCAGGAAGGGAATTAGTAAAGTCTATATACTTGGTAGTAAATCCTCAGGACCCCTTGTCCTGCTCAGAAAAATACACCCAAACTATTATAATGGAGGATTTCTCTTTTGGAAACTTCTCTGCTCAGGAGAAGACCTATATTCTGGCGGTAATGACTTGGTCTCTGCCTAAATACCTTTCAGTCATATTCACTAAGTCCTAAACTCCACTCATGTATTCAGTTTCCAACTGCTATTTTAGTGCCTCATTCTTTAACATTCAAGAATTAATGTTCTTTAATGTTTAAAGAAACATTCAAAGAAGGCATTCAAAATAAAAAATATATACCAAATACAAAGAAATTTGAAGGCACAGATAATGCAAGGAAAAGAAAACTTTGAAAAGCTGTACCTTTATTATTGTCCTTAGGATGATGAAAAATGTCTGAAACAAGTGCAGGCTTGTATAAAAAGGAACATTCAGAGAACAAAAACCATTCTTTAAAAATATGAACTCAGCCCTGGCTTGTGTGGCTCAGTGGATTGAGTGCCAGCCTGTGAACCCAAAGGTCACCAGTTCAATTCCCAGTCGGGGCAGGGTAGGTTGCAGGCCAGGTCCCCAGTTGGGGGTGTGCAATAGGTAACTGCTCTATGTATCTCTCACACATCGATGTTTCTCTCCCTCCCTTCCCCTCTCTCTAAAAAATAAATAAATAAAATCTTTTTTAAAAAATCAGAAATATTCTATGAAGGATTAGATGATGAATTTAAGGAAATATTCTAAAAGTTAACAAAGTTAAAGAGAAAATAAAAGATAAAAACAGTGGCATTGGTGACACAATTCTATGAGTATACTAAAAACCACCAAATTGACACTTTAAAAGGTTGAGGTTTGTGGAATATGAATTTATTTCAATAAAAATGTTATTTTAAAAATAAAAATAATTGGAAGGTGAGTCCAGGGATTCTAACATCTTGAAAAATAGTTGTTTCAGACATTTTAAACAGAAAAGAAATTACTAAACACATAAAAATAGAAATTTTTCTAGAATTAAATATGGTCATGAGTGCATATGCTGAAAAAAACCACCAACTGCCCATCACAATGACTGAAGGAAGACCCACACCAAGGCACAGCATTATTTAATTTAAAAATTCTCAGGACAAAGAAATCAGTCTTCCAGAGGAAAAAAAATGCTGATTGCAAATAAGCTATCAAGAATATGAATAGCACTGAACTTCTCAAGAGCAACTCCAGAAGCTAGAATGTGGTAGAACAAATGCATTTATAATTCTAAAGAGAAACCCCTGGCTGGTGTAGCTCAATGGATTAAGTGCCAGCCTGTGAAACAAAGGATCACCAGTTCAATTCCTAGTCAGGGCACAAGCCTGGGTTATAGACTACGTCCCTGACCCATCCCTGGTTGGGGGCATGCAAGAGTCAACCACACATTGATGTTTCTTTCCCTCCCGTCCCCTCTCTAAAAATGAAATAAAATATTAAAAATAAATAAATAAAATTCTAAAGAGAACTAATTTTGCAGAGATTGGATGGGTCCCCACCCAAAATTTGGTTCAGCTTTCCAGACTGCTGATGCCATCCATATACCAAGAGGGAATGGAAGGGTCTATTATTCATATAATGAGGCTCTCTGGAGGAGAGGGCATCTCTCAAGCAGGGCTGAAAATGGCTTGAAAGATAAGGGAAGGAGACTGGGTTGAGGTTTTTATGTGGTTAGAGGATGAACCTGAAATGAGTTTTCCTACACATGGTTTTAACCTGCTGCCATTGTCAAAAGATGGAGCACAAGGGCTTTCTTAATCAGCTTGCCCAGTTGAGGGGTTTAGTCTGTCAAACATCAAAACATGGAATTAGGCTTTTTAATATATTAGTCTAGAATTTGGTACCCAGCCAAACAATCGCTTAAGTTTGAAGATAGAGTAAAGAAATTTTTAGACAGGTCTTTTATGCATCTTTTTTAAAGAAATAAAGGAGATACTCCAACAAAACCAGAGATCATGGATCTAGGAATCAAAGGTTCTAATACAGGAAATAGGTGAAAGAATTTCTTAGGACAATGGTAAAAGCAAATCCCAAGAAAAGACCTCTGCAGCATGTCTAGAGGACAACCAGTCCCAATTTGAGCAAGTGTATTGTGATCTCTAATTGCAATACTTCTTTTTTTAAAAAAGGGAAAAAAAGAAGGAAAGATAGAGGAGGAAAAGGAGAAAGGGAGTGAAGAATGGAAAGGAAGGAAAGAAATAGGAGCTGATAGAACCTTGGCCAGTGTTGCTCACTTGATCAGAGCACTGCACTGTATACCGAAAAGTCAAGTCATGGGTTTGATTCCCAGCTGGGGCATGTCCCAGTTTGGTCCCTGGTTGGGGCGCATACAGTGTTTCCCTTTCTTTCTTCCTACCTTCCCCTTTCTCTAAAATCAATAAGCATGTCCTTGGGTGAGGATTTAAAAAAAGGGGGGGGGGGATAAATAACCTGTTGTTTTTTAAGTATTAAGAGGAAATTTACACTTTTACAAGAAGGTTGGAATAAAACAGTGATAGGTACTTAGAAAACTAATTTAAAAATTAGCTGATCAACTCCAAGAAAAAACAAAAGCTTGTAGCAAAAAGATGATGAATAAAGCTCATAGTACGATACATGGCTCAGCTGTAAATATATTTGAGCAGTCATAACAGAGTTGTTGAATACATTTAATTAATAAATATAAAGGTTTCCTTAAAAGAAACAGTTAATAGAGTTAAAACTAGTTGTCTCTAGAGAGTAGGGAATTATGATGGGGAGGTATGAGACAAGAGATGGTATTTTTTGTTGTAAGCATTGTAGAATTATATGACTTTTTAAAACTGTATAGTATAATATAAATTAATTTTAAATGCATATACATTTCTAACTTGTGACACCATGAACAACCTCCAACTGATATAGTCATGAACATTTATTTTCTCTACCCAACAACCCAGATGGTAAGTGTGGGCTTTCCTAATTTGAGCTGAGTTCTGGGATTTGGTGGAAGGGATAGCTCTTTTGTGAGTGATATTCAGGAAATTTTGAGAGATGGAAGGCAAGAGAGATGTAACAAGTGAGTGGAAAAGATGAAGGTAGAGTGAAAGAGTAAAAAGTAGCAAGGATAGGGAGAGGACACTCTAGGGCACTTGGAGTAGGGGAAACAAAAGATACTCAGAAGAATAACCTACTCCTGACATCTGAGTAGGTGCAGAAGGATGGTAGATTGAGTCAATCAATTTAAGTGTTGCAGTAATGGCAGGAGGAAGTGGCCAGGTAGGAAACAATTGTCAGCTTTAAGTGGAGGGTTGGAGTGGAACAGAAAGGTGTGATGAGTTCAAAGTAGGTAGGACAGAGTTAGTTCTCTCAGGTAGGTGGTGGATAAGCAGAGATGAGCATATGTCAGATTCAGGAGGGCAGGGAGGGGATAATCAGTTTTCAGAGCAATGCTCCTCTTTCACTCCTTAATCCCCGACCCACCAGTTTCTATTAGTATTGATTCCTATTTTATCATGTTGGAATTGTTTAATAAGTTCTGACTGACTATAGCAGATTTTCCCTTTTCTTACTAAATCTTCTGGTTCTTAGCTTTTATTACTAACTTCTATCACAGTAATTTATTGGAAAATTCTTTATTCTAGTCCACTCTCACAAGGATAACTGGAATACTCTGAGTCTGGGAGGTTCTGTGTTAAAATATTTTATACATTTTCTTATTGAGATTTTTTTAAAATTATTATTGAATTTTCAGAATTCTTTAATTCTGGATTCCATTACATCTACAAATGATTTCTCTTAACCTGTGGCTTGTTTTTTCATCTTAACAGTCTCTTTTGAAGATAATTTTTTTTAATTTGAAAAAGTCCAATTTATCATTGCTATTGTTTTATGACTGTTATTTTAGTGTTATAGCAAAGAAGTCTAACCTACTATCAGGAGAATTTCTCCTCGTTTTTCTTTCCCCCAGGAAGTTTTGTAGTTTTAGGATGTATATTTAGGTCTATGATTCATTTAGAGTTAATTTTTTATATAATTGAAGGTATGAGTGCAGATTTTTTGTTTTGGTTTGGTTTTGCATGTGGATATCCAGTTGTTCTAGCTTAATTTTTATAAAAAAGAGTATTCTTTCTCTGCTGAATTGCCTTTGCATCTTGGTCAAAAATCAATTGTTCATATATGTGTGAGTCTATTTCTGGACTCCCTGTTCAGTTCCTTCATTCTATTTGTCTATGTTTATGTTCATTGTTTTTTAAATGGAATAACTAGAATTACCCTTTCTTCTCTTCAGCTAGTTAGTGGGTTACTTATATATAAAACTTGGATTTTTGAGTCAAGAATCATAACTGAACCAAAGTAGGGAAGGAATAAGTTATAAAACTTTGAAAAACAATGGAAAAGAATTATAGTGCATTTTCTCTATATCAAAAACAATTATTTTCTAAGATGAAATTAAAATGGTTTACCAGTAGTATGTTTTTTCACTTGCATGTGGAAGTAATTTTATATTCTTAATATATAACTGCATGTACATTTCTAAAAATTTGAGTTCTTAGGATTTTGAGTATGTTTACTATTGAAACATTTTACCTTCTTTGTTTATTTATTCTATAGGACTAAGTTCACAGAATATGTCTAGTTCTCTTCTGAGCTATTCAATCACAGACTCTTATACAGAATGCGAGAGTTTTGAAGAGAATTTAAGTAGCTTTCCATCACCTGAAGTCTTCAGAAGATCAGATTATTTAGGTGAGAAAATAATTTCAACCTAAAGTTTTTTCACTATAGAAATTGTTCCTTTGTCCACAAATTCTCCAATGAATAATGATCTTTTTGAGAAGATCATTACTTGTCTTCCTCACCAAAACCTCCTTTTCACACTTTGGATATGGAGCTAGTGATGTGACTTGATTTGGCAATAAGATATTAGTGAATAAAACATATGCTTAAATGGCTGGCCTTGTCCTCTTATACACTTTTGCCATCATAAGACGAATATATTGTAATTAGCTTCTGCCTCTTGTGTGGGACCCCAGAATAACAGGTATAGAGCAGAATAGTCCAGGCAGCCTGCATAGTGCAGAGGTGCTGCGCAGTTAATCAACAGGCTGCATGAACCAACCAGTAGACATGGGGATAATAAATGCTTTCATTCTATTCCACTGAGGTTTTGGGGTTATTTATTATACAGAAAAAGCCAACTTCTTCAGATACTGTATTAAACACAGAGGAGGGGAAATTGAAATGAAACTACATTCTAAGCTGTGGGACCTGCTTACTCAGTGCCTACCTCCATCCCAACCCAACAGCTCACTTCTCTGCTCAGTTTCTGAAATACTAGCAACCAGACATGAACCTTTCACACAGGAGAATGGGAGATACTTTGCTGAGAAATCTGAGCAGTCCTAAAGAAAATATCTAATGATAATGACCTCAGTAGCCCTTTGATGAGACTGACAAGAATACCCTACGGTGAAGCCAACTATGTGACAAGCTGAAAGATATTTTACTTAACCTTTTAGAGACCCCTCTTAAATATGAGCATAGAGCCAAGGATCACCAGACTTCTGAGGAAAGCTTCTAACATAAAACATAAAGATAAAAACAAAGCAAAATATGGGAGTGACATCAGAAAGGTGTTGAAATAGGAAGCCTTGGACCCTCCTTCCCTCATGGGCACA
The DNA here is from genome assembly GCF_987537825.1 of Furipterus horrens. Lineage (NCBI taxonomy): Eukaryota > Metazoa > Chordata > Mammalia > Chiroptera > Furipteridae > Furipterus > Furipterus horrens. Next base: position 66,245,333 of record NW_028327180.1, on the reverse strand, counting down.
CTAATTCAATAACAATACATGGACTAATTCCATTTGTGAGAAATCTAAAAACTAGTTGAGGGGCTTTCGAATCCCAGAAGAGCATGAAACCAACCACATCAAAGCCAGGAGGAAAATTCAAGACACCCTCTCACCATAAATCCTACCTCCAACATGGCACCATACAATTGGCAGGAAATCCACAGCTCCCAGCTTTTCCCTGGGGAGGGAAGGAAAGGACTGAACTATGCATCAAGCATTCCAAGTTTTATGGGAGCTACTCAAAGGATTGGATACTGTTTAGCCTGTTCCAGAGTTCTGATGGGACCTAACATACTCTAGAAGCTTGATGGGTGCATAGAACAAAGAAGCTTAGTCTAGCATGCAAGTATTCACTAAATTCCAGCTTTTCTCTGGGAAGGGAAAGAGTTGAGAGCTGCCCAAGGAAATGACTTCTGTCTCACCTATCTCAGAGCACTGATGGAACCTGGTATACTCTAGACACCTGGTGGCTGCTAAGAACAAAGATGGTAGTTTTGACTAGGAGGAAAGGTGGAGAGGATCCCAGAATTTCTGGTTGGGCTGATTGGTGAGAGAATTCTGTTTGAAGCTGGCCATAAAGACTGTGAGAGGTGGCTGTTTTTCTATGTGCAGCTATCAACACAAAGAATCAAAGAAAAATAAGAAACAAGGAAACATGGTCCAAGGAAAGAAATAAGATAAAGCTCCAGAAACTGATCATGATGAACTGAAGATACATAAATTACATGACAGAGAGGTTAAAATAATTGTTATAAAGATGTTCAATGAGCTCAGGAGATGAATACATGAAAGAAGTGAGAATTTCAAGAGGTGTATAGAAAACTTTTAAAAGAACCAAACAGAAATCTTAGGGCTAAGGAATATAATAAATGAACTGAAAAATTCAATAAAGGGATTCAACAGCAGACTAGATCAAGCAGAAGAAAGAACTGGTGAACTCAAAGAGTGAAGAAAGCTTAAGAGACTTAGAGGCATAAACAAATCAAAATATTTATTCCAGAGGAAGAAGAGAGAGCTTATGAGAATATGAGAGAGAGAAGTGTATCACAGAAACTGGCTAAAAACACCCCAAATCTGGGGAAGGAAATGTACATCCAGTCCCAGGAAGAACCTCAAATAAGCTGACCCAAAGAAATCTACACTGGGACACATAATTAAATTGTCAAAAGTCAGAGAATTTTGAAAGCAGAAAAAGAAACGTGACTTAATATTTACATGGAACCTCCATTAGACTTTCAATATATTTCTTGGCAGAAACCTTGTAGGCCAGAAGATAATGAAATGACAGAGTCAAAGTGCAGGAAGAAAATAACTGTCAACCAAGAATACTATAACTAGCAAAACTGTCCTTTAAAAAATGAAGTGATGAGGACCTTCCCAGAAAACAAAAGCTGAAAGGGTTAATCATTTCTTGACATGCCTGATAAGAAATGGTAATGGGAGATCTTCAAGTTGAAACAAAAGACTAAACAGCACATAAAAACATATGAAAGCATAAAACTTACTGGTAAGTATGTAAACAAATACAGAATACTTAATATTGTATCAGTGGCATAAAAATTACTTTTAATTCTAGTATAAAAGATAAAAGTATTTAAAATAACTGTCTATAAAAATATGTAAAAGGATACACAGTATTAAAAGATGTGGATTGTAACCTCAGTAACTGTATGAGGGATGAAGTAAAAATGTAGATTTTTTGTATATGATTAACATTTTTATTAAAGCTTCAAATAGACTATTAAAACTATGTTTTGTGTCTAAGCCCCATGGTAACCACAAAAGAAATACCTATAGAAGGTACACAAAAGAAAAATAGAAAGAGATCTGGCCGGCGTGGCTCAGTAGGTTGGAGCATCGTCCTGTAACCAGAAGGTTGTTGGTTCAATACCTGGTCAGGGCACATGCCTAGATTGCAGGTTTGACCCCTGGTCTAGGCACCTATGGGAAGCAACTAGTTGATGCTTCTCTCTTACACTGATGTTCCTCTGTCTCCCTTTCTCTCTCTAAAGCAATGGAAAAAAAAAAAAAATGTCCTCAGGTGAGGATAAAAAAATAAAACAAAATTTTAAAAGAGAAAAAAAGTATCAAAGCATACCAATTTAAAAATCAATAAAACACAAAGGATGATGGGAAGAGGAAAAGAGGAGCAAAAGGATTACAAAACACAGAAAACAATAAACAGGGGTAGTAAAACCTTTCCTATCAGTAATAGTTTTAAATGTAAGTGGATTAAATTTCTAATCAAAAGACAGTGGTTGAGTGGATTTTAAAAGACTGGCTCACTTTAGATTTAAGGACACATGCTGAGAGTGAAGGGATGGAAAAAGACATTACATGCAAATGGTGACAAAAGAGAGCAGGAATGGCTATACGTATAAAATAGACAATGTCAAGAACTATTATAAAAGACAACAAAGGGCATTATATAATGATAAAAGGGTCGAGTCACCAGGAACAGATAACAATTATAAATAAATATGCACCCAACAGCAGAGTAACATATACAGCAAACACTGACATAACTGCAGGCAGAAACAGGCAGCACTACAGGAATAGGAGAATTCAGTCCTCCCACCTTCAATAATGGATAGACCATCTAGATAGAAAAATCAACATTTCTTGATTTCAAAATGTATTGCAAATTATATTTTAGAGTAATTATAATGGTATGTTACTGGCATAGACAGACATAGACCAGCAGAACAGGATAGAGAGCCCAGAAATAAATCCATGTATAGTCACCTGATCTTTGACAAGGATGCCAAGAATACACGATGAGGAAAGAATTGCCTCTTCAACAAATGATGTTATGATAACTGGATATCTGCTACAAAAAAATGAAATTGGACCCTTACCTTACACCATACAAAAATCAACTCAAAATGGATTAAAAACTTAAACATAAGACCAGAATCTATAAGAGCTCCTAAAAGGAAACAGGAGACAACTTCATGACATTCATCTTGCCAGTGATTTGTTGGATATGACACCATAAGCGCAGGTGACAAAAGCAAAAATAGACAACTAGAACTACATACAACTAAAAAGCTTTTCCACAGCAAAAGAAACAATGGCAAAGTGTAAAGGCAACCTGCAAAATGGGAGAAAAGGCTTGCAAACCTCATAGGATAAGGGATTACTATTCAAAGTATATTAAGAAACTCCTTCAACTCAGGGGGGCAAACACAAATAACATGATTTAAAAATGGGCAAAGGGTTTGAATAGAAATTTCTCCAAAGATGACACAGATAGCCAACAGGTACATAAAAAAGATGTTCAACATCACTAATCAGGGAAATGCAAATCAATACCACAGTGATGTATTACCTCACACCTGTTAGAATGGTTGTTATTTTAAGATGTGTTGGCAAGGATATGAAGAAATTGGAACCCTTAAACACTTTATGGGAATGTAAAATGTTACAACTATTATGGAAAACAGTGTGGAGGTTCCTAAAAAAATTGAAAATAGAACTACCATAAAATCCAGCAATCCCACTTTTGGTTATTTATTCACAAGAATTGCGGTCAAGATCTCGAAGACATATCTGCATTCCTGTGTTCGTTGGAGCATTATTCACAATAGCCAAGTGTGTAATCAACATAAATGTCTACGGATGGATGAATGGATAAAGAAAATATGGTATAATTTGCAAAATTATTTATTTCTGCTCCTTTCATACACCTTATTATTTAGGGAACAGTCTTACACACACATGTGAAATAACGTACTGTCGCACACTGTTTAAAGGCAAAGCACCACAGGTAAAGCTCATCAGCTGTCCCGAGTTCTCAGCTTATAGGATCTTGCTTCCTGCTTTTTTATATTAATTTCTGAAAATCAGAAATGTCATCTCCAAAAAATGTGAAGGGGGTTGTACAAAATAATCACTCTATTCAGTATTATAGTTTTAGAAATGGAGTATATTTTCTTTAAGAATTTAAGAACTGAGGGAAAAAACACCGTCGGTATGTCAGTTTAGGTCACAGGAAAAAAGTATGACAAGCTTGTCTCTTTCATACCGAGAAGATATTCTAGTCCGAGCTTTCATATGCTTCCCATGTTTTCTACTAGATGCTTCTTTTCTACTGCTTTTCATCCTTTTCCATATATCACATCAGAGGACTGGTTCAGCCTTTAAAACTTCAGTAACAGGAACAAATCCAGTCTCCACAGATTTCTTCTCAAAAGGGACTTTAACCCATCAGATAGCCCGGCAGTTTCATTCTCATGAATACTCTAGCCATGAAAAAACTCAATAGGACACAGACGAATCCAATGAATAGAAGAAGAAATCTATTGAGTTTTGGAATGTTTGGAGCATTGGATCGGTCTAGGATTATGAAACCTAAACCTCCCATTGTAAACAGGAAGCTGGATGCAAGTCCTTCCATAATATATTGTCCATTTACTCTGTAAGCCAAGAAAGCTACTGGTCTCTGATGCCTGTGTTCATCAGTCATAGAGCCAACACTTGGAGGTTCAACAATAACATCATAAATTATTCCTCCGGTGATGAGAAAGTAAGACACCACCACCAGAGCGTACACCGTCATGGCCGAGGGCATATGCACCCAGGGTGGCTTCTTCAGCTTCAGGTTAGGGCACTCCAACACTAAAAATGGGACTCGGTACAGAGTCTCCATGTTGGCGGTGGCAAGAACAGCTCTTGGTCTCAAACCCCACACGCCACCCCAGAAAATATGGTATATACATTCAATGGAATATTAGCTTCAAGAAAATAGGAAATCCTGCCATGTGCGACAACTTTGAGTACATTATATTAAGTGAAGTAAGCCAGTCGCAGAAAGACAAATACTGTGTAAGTCCGTTCATATGAGATATGTAAAATAGTCAAGTTCAAAAAAGTATCAGGTAGAATGTTGGTGGCCAGGGCACAGGGAGAGGCGGATGTGGGGCATTACTGTTCAACAGCTATAAAGTTTCAATTATGCAAGATGGGTAAGTTCTGGAGATCTGCTGTACAGCTTTGTGACTATAGTTAGCAATGCTCTATTATACATTTACAAATTTAAGAGGGTAGATCTCATGTTAGGCATTCCTACCTCAATAAATAAAAGTTTAAAAAAGTAAGAAAACCTAGTAGAAATAGAAACACGAGGAGAGGAAAATAACTCAGAAAAAGTTTCATTGAGATAAGAAAAATATATATTGTATCTGCTAAATAGGATGCTATAAGAAAATTCAGAGAACAGATTAAGTGCAATAGCAGAATGAAAAACTTTAGAAGTATTAGAAGATAAGGCTGAGGAAATTTTTCAGAAAAATTAAAGATTGCAATTTGGAGAAATTAAGTTAGAGAAGCAGTACATGAAACCAAATATCAAGTAATGGGAGTTCCAGAAAAAAGATAGTGAAATAAACAAGAGAGAAGAAAATTATCAAAGAAATGATTCAAGAACATTTTCTAGAGATAAAGAATATGATTTTGGGGTTAAAAGGGCCATAGTGTTTCTAGCACAATACATGAAAAACATCAAGATAGAGCATTATGAAACTTCAGAACACCAGAGAACTGAATAAATAGAATGGATTTGTATAATTTGGCAGAGCTTTGGATAAAAAAATGAAAATATGGAGAGAACTAAACAAACAAAAAACACTTCTATTGACCCCAGGAGAAGCAAACAGTGGTTATGGTATACCACAAGAATAAATAACATTTTTATAGCAAGTTACCATCATAATGTCTACACTGACTATTGATCTAATTAAATATGTGACATAATAATGAGGACAATGGGAAGGGTAAGAAATGTGGGAACAAGGGGATGTAAGAGAGAATAGCTTCATTTTTCCATAGTGGGAAGTCAATGGAAAGCTTAAAACTGACATCAAGTAAGAGCAGTATGTAATTCAGTGATATGAGAGTTAATGGGACACAGGTGTAAAATACATAAAATATGAGAGGCAGCTCCCATGTATGCTGTCTGTCCCTTAGGTCAATAATCTTCATGGGGCAAAAGTCTGAAAGAAATTGGGTTAGAGCACGGGGATAGGCCAAAGATTATTCGCTATTCTGATGCCATCAAGGCTTGTCTTTTTTTCTCTTTCTTGGACAAAACTTTAATTATCATGGTGGGGTATGGGCTGGGAACCTAAGGTGAAGTAGGGAAAGGTAACCTGCCACTTGCCTGCTGTTGTTCAAAGTTTTATGCCATTTTTCCCTGCTTTCTAAGATTGGGAGTGTGTCAAGTTGGAAGGGTATGTACAATGCAAGAATTCCACTCTTCTGGATACCAGTAAAGCAGTAGCAATAGAGAAGGCACCACAGTTTTCAAACCTCTCTTCAATTTTAGGTGAGTTTTCACATTCTTTTTTCTCATATCACAAGAAAAGCCATCATCACTTGATTAAGGGTGGTGTCTGTTGATTTTCACCACTGTAAAATTATTAGTGTCTCTTTATAGTTAACAAATATCTAGAAAAAGATAGTTTGACATTCTGAAAATCCTGTGTCTCCTCAAACTTTCACTCACTGATATTACCAGACATCAGAGGAAATTGACAGCAACCATTGTTGCTGTGGTGTTTGTCTAATGGTGATTTTCTACTTCATTCTTTCCTGCTACATTAATTAAATTTTACTGTAAAAGGACTCTCTCTGCCATTTATTTATTCAATTATTCTTATCAGTATGGGCTTATGGATATTTATTTTATGGGTTAAAGTCCAATACTTTTATTTATTTACTTAATTAGTTAAATCAAGTCTACATGTAAAAATGTTTTAGGATTGTTAAACCAGCCCTGGCTGGCGTGGTTTAGTGGATTGAGCACTGGCCTCCAAACCAAAGGTTCGCGGGTTTGATTTCGAGTCAGTGCACATGCCTGGGTTGTGGGCCAGGTCCCCAGATGGGGGCATGCAAGAGGCAACCACACATTCCCTCCTTTCCCCTCTCTCTAAAAATAAATAAAATCTTTTTAAAAAGTAGTTACGCCAGACCCCTGTGAGAAACACATTTACTAAATAGATTAAAGCATTTATGTATATTTCTTTTTGTCTTTATCATTATAGTATCCAATCAAAATATTGTTTCCAAAGTTGTGTATGTTAGTTCTTTCTTTCCCTCCCCTGATTTCAGTGCATTTGTTATTCACTTGTAATATAGTTAGATTCATTTGTTAGTGTTAGATTCAGTTTTTGGTTCCCCCATCCTGTTTTGTTCTGTTTATGTATTTGAGGAGAGGAGACTATGTGAAAGTATGTGAAACATGATTATGGTTCTAAGAGTCATAGCTATACCAAAAATATATTCTCAGAAAAGTATCACTTCCTCCTTCCTGTCTGGATGGCAGTATTTCCAACAGTGTTTGAAGGCCTTATCTTCTGTGTTATGTTTAGTTTGGCAACACCTTTCCTGATATATAGTGCCCAAAGAAACTGTCTGCCTTTTTAGCAAGTTTTTCAGTTAGCTTCTTTGTCCATGGCAAATGATAAGAAAAAAAAAAAAAACTTACCTCAAACTGTATTAGGTTAAAAAGGAAATTTATTACCACATGAACCTGAAAAATCCAGTAGTAAGTCAGATGCAGATACAACTTGATGCAGTGTTTCAAATGATATCCCTAGGACCCAATGACTTTATATTTCTCAGCTCAGGATCCTTCTGTATCATTTATACTCTAAGCCAAGCTCCTTTGTATAGCAACCATTTTTAGCTCCAGACTTACATACTTACAGCCTCACATCCAATGAACTAAGTGTTTTCCTTTCCCAGTTATTTGAACATAAGTCCTGGGCCTTACTCATTGGCTTAAAGTAGTTCATATGCCTATCCCTGAATGGTCATTTTGGCCAGGGAGATATGCAGGGCTCTTGCTGCATTGAGTCACAGGCAATGTCTGGACCATCAGAAGAAAAAGTAGGAAACTCTTATCAGCTAAAGCAGAGAGTGAATGCTGGATGATACATGTCCATTGTAGTCCTTTATGTTTGGGGAACCTCCCTTTCAGGGAAATGTTTGCAATTATTGGAAAGCACCATTCACTTCACTTTCTCCTTACTTGGGATTTTTATACTCTGATTTAATGTAAGCAGAGTTCTGCAGCTGCTGAGGGTTATAGCACAAAAGACCACACCCATGGCTCTTCATATTTCTAGTAATAGTCTGGTGTATCTAGGCAATAAAATGTTGATTGACTGGAATTCTCTTGACTAATGAATCTACTAATATGCTTATCTCTATAGTTGGTCCTAGATTAAGAACAATGAAACCTGAGTTTAAGTTTCAGGTATATAGCTATTAGTTTTACAACTTGACCAGTTATTTCTTTATGTGTAAAATGGAAATAGTAAAATGGTATGTCTTCCTCACAGGGTTGCTGTAAAACTCAAGTAAGATAATAGATGTAAAAGGACCTCAAAAGTTAAAAAGAACTGTCCAAGTGGAAGATGATAGATTCCTGCATCTCATAAAATTTTACATTAATTGTGTTTTATTTTGGTATTTTGAAAATACTTTTATTAATTTAAGTGGCAGACATAAAAGCAATGTAAAACAATAAATCCAAAAAACAAACTACACTATCACCATGAATTTTAGAGGAAATATTTACTTTTACCTAGAGTAATATGAGCCTCTGGTCTGTGTTTGAATTATATTTCTAATAGATTGGTTTTTTTTTTCCTTTCCTAGCTACCTCTTCAGAAGACTATCAGAAATGCCATAGAAAAATGTAAGAACTAGAACTAACATTTTTAAACTTGTTGGGCTTTTTAAAACTTCATATTCTAATAGTTATATAGGAGGTATGATTGTTAATCTGCAAATTTAGATATTCATTTATTAAGTATTTTTTGAGGACTCACTATGTGCCAGTACTGTTGTAATTGCTGGAGATATATAGTAGTGAATGAAATTGATTAAAAACGAAATCTCTGCCTTTCTTGTGTCCACATTCTAGTTGGAAGATATGGACACTAAACAAGCAAGTAAATTTATACTGTGCTATATGGTAATGAATTCTATAGAGAAAAATAAAGCAAGATAAGGGGCTAAGGAACCTTGGGATGGAGGCTTGCTGTCTTAAGAATGTGGTCATAGAAGTCATCATTGAAAATGTAGCATTTGAGCAGAGACCTAATGAAAGAGACAGACTGATGGGTGACTCTGGAGAAAAGAGCATTCTGGGTAGAAGGAATAGTTGGAGCAAGGCCTTGAGGCAAGAAGGCCTAGGCTCCTGGAGTAGAGTAAGGAAGGAGAAGAAAGGTAGAAAATGAACTGAAAGAAGAAGCAGGAGGCCAGATAATATAAATGCATTGGAAAACATGATATGACTTATGTTTTAACAACAACCACCACCACCACCGTGGCTGCTGTGTTGAGACTAGACTATGAGGAGGCAAAGAATTAGGGAGATAATTTTGCCATAATCTACACAAGAGATATTGGACTATGGACCATAGTGATAAGAGTAGAGGTAGTGTGAGTGAGAGGTGAGATTTTGGATATAATTTGAAGGAAGAACCAACAGAGTGGACTGTTGATGGACTGAATGTGGAGTATGAAGGTAGTCAAGGCTGACTCCACAGCTTTGTCTTGAGCAATGGGAAGGATGCAGTTGCCATTTTTTAATATGAAGAAGACTGAGGAAAAATAAACATATTACTGGGGAAAGATGAAGAGTTTGGTTTGGGGCATGTAAACTGAGATTAAGGTGTATGTGAGAGACATTTCAAGGAAATGGTTGCAGTCTACACCATGAATGGCCTTAAGGGCTGGGATCTTTATTTTATCCTGACTGTGATGGGAACCCCTGAAATATTTTCAGTAGTTCTGTAAAATTTTAACACCTTAATCTTAAAAGGTTGAATGAATTTATAAAAAATTCATACAAGTTTAAAAATAAAGTCAGTAGATGCCATACAGAAAGTGAAAAGAGATTGCTTCCTCTCAGGCTGATGCCATTCAGAAAGGAGTGCTCTTCCTGAGGGAGATGGCTCTTGCAACATCAGGAATGATGCACCACAGGGATCCTGGTGGCTGTTCCCTCAGTTCTTTCTACAGTGCCACCAATCCCAGACTCTCCTCAAGTGTCCACTCTACCCTCCCTTTGCTGGAGCCTGGGGACTTCCAGTCAAGACGGCGGCATAGGCAGACATGGCTCACCTCTTCGCACAACCACATCAAAATTACATCTAAAATATAGAGTAGTCATCACTCAAACGTCAGAAATCAAGTTGAATGGACGTCTGACAACTATGGAATTAAAGAAACCACATCCATCAAGACTGGTAGGAGGGGCACAGATGTGGAATGCGCAAGTCCCTCACCCACGTGTAGGGGATAAAAATTCAGGAGGGACATCTTGGGAGGAAAGAGTCCCAGCCCCACACCAGGCCCCTAGCCCAGGATTTCAGTGCCAGGAAAATAAGTCCCACAACTTCTGGCTGCAAAAACCAGGGATCGAGTTGGTGGGAGAAACTGCTGGATCCCCAAGCAGTTCCTCTTAAATAACCCACATACCGACTCAACTACTCAGACTCACTCTCTCAGAGCTCCAGCAGTGGGGTAGCAGCTTGAAAGGCAGTGGTGGCACACTGGGGGAAACTGAAAGGTCTGGCATCAAAGTGAGCAGAGGCCATTGTCCCTTTTCTAAATCATCCCCTGACAAGCCATCAAGCTGGTGCCCTATCTGAGACTCCCACCCTGGAGATCCCCAGAGACTCTGCCCCACCCAACTTATGGGCCACTCAAGCTGCTTTTTCATATGAGTGGCTGGTCTTGGCTCATGCTTCACAACTTCCTAAATCCTCTCAAACAAGCTATACTGGCCTCAGTGAGCCCCAGGCCTGGCACTAGCAATAGCCAGCCTAGATTCACAGCTTGGCTTTGCCTGGGAATCTCCAAGCCCAGCACAAGGAGCAGCCATCTCAGATTGCTCTATAGCTCAGGCAGGGTGGCCCCAGGCAAAACACAGGTGGGGGCTGACCTTGGCCTGAACCACCCGGGAAAACCCAGGGCCAGCACAACCAGTGGACAGTTACCACATCAGAGCACCACCTCCCTGACCCTGCACAGCTGATCCTCGATAGAGGGTGGAGGTTTGTGGTCAGTTGTCACAGCCAATCCCTGCAACTGACAGGCCTGGGTAAATCCCTCCTATTGATCTGCCAACAGCAACAAAGTCTCAACAACAAGAGGAGGGTATACTCAACCTATAGGGAAGGTGCACCGGAGTATCCAGCTTGGGTGATAGAGGAGACCGTACCACCAGACCCTAAAAGGCACCCACTAGATTAGGCCACACAACCAAAACATGGAGTCAAAGCAGCTCTACCAATACATAGAAACAAATACAGGGAATCTGCCAAAATGAGTAGACAAAGAAACATGGCCCAAATGAAAGAAGAGATCAAACTATGTAAAAAGAATGAAATGAAATGGAGATAAACAATCAGATGCAGAGTTCAAAACACTGGTTATAAGGATGCTCAAGAAACTTAGTGAGGACCTCAGCAGCATAAAAGAGATCCAGTCAGAAACAAAAGATACACCAAGTGAAATAAAGAAAAATTTATAGGGGAACAACAGGGGAGTGGATGAAGCTGAGAATCAAATCAATGATTTGGAACATAAGGAAGGAAAAAACAACCAATTAGTACAATACGTAGAAAAGAGAATGCAAAAAAAAAAAAAATGAGGATAATATAAGTAGCCTCTGGAACAACTTCAAGCATTCCAACATTCACTTCACAGGGGTACCAGAAGAAGAAGAAAAAGAACAAGAAATTGGAAATTTATTTGAAAAAATAATGAAATAAAACTTCCCTAAATTGGTGAAGGAAATAGACATGCAAGTCCATGAAGCACAGAGTCCCAAACAAGATGGACCCAAAGAGGACCACATCATAATTAAAATGCCAAAGGTTAAAGATAAAGAGAGGATCTTAAAAGCTGCAAGAGAAAAGCAATTACCTACAGAGGAGTACCCATAAGACTGTCAGCTGATTTCTCAAAAGAAACTGCAGGGTAGAAGAGATTGGCAAGAAATATTTAAAGTCATGAAAAGCTGGAACCTACAGCCGGGACTGCTCTATCCAGCAAAGATATCATTTAGAATGGAAGGGCAGATAAAGTGCTTCCCAGACAAGGTAAAGCTAAAGGAGTTCATCATCACTAAGCCATTATTACATAAAATGTTAAGTGGACTTATTTAAGAAAAAGAAAAAGATCAAAACTATGAACAATAAAGTGGCAAAAAATACAAATCTATCAGCAATTGGATCTAAACAAACTAAGCAAACAAGAAGAACAGAGACAGAATCATGGATAGAGTTCAGTTTGATGGTTGCCAGAGGGAAGCAGTGTCTTGGGGAATGGGTGAAGAGGTGAGGAGATTAAGAAGTAACAAAAAGGTAGTTACAGAATGGTCATAGGGATGTAAAGTACAGTATAGGAAGTGGAGTAGCCAAAGAACTTACATGCATGACCCATGGACATAAGCCTTAGGGGAGTTGCCCGAAGAAATGGGGGGTGCTGGGTGGAGGGAGGCAAAGGGGGAAAAATCAGGACAACTGCAATAGCATAATAAATAAATTTTTTTTAAAAAGAAAGTGAAAAGACAATCCACAGAATGGAAGAAAATGTTTGTAAATCATGTATCTGATAAGGAACTTGTATCAGAACATATAAAGAACTCTTACAACTCAACAATAGAAGGACAAATAACCCAATTTAAAAATAGGCAAAGGAGCCTTGGCTGGTGTGGCTCAGTGGATTGACTTATGGCCTGCGAACCGAAAGGTTACCTGTTTGATTCCCAGTCAGGGCACATGCCTGGGTTTCAGGGCAGGTCCTCAGCTGGGGGAGTATGAGAGGCAACTAATTGATGTATCTCTCGCAAATTGACATTTCTCTACCTCTCTTTCCTCTCCCTTCTTTCTAAAAATAAATAAAATCTTTTAAAAATTGATAGTGATGATGGTTGCATAACTCTGTGAATTATACACTTTAAATGGGTGAATTGTGTTGTATGTGAATTATATCAACAAAGCTGTAAAAAAACAAAGTTAGGATCAAGGAAATCAAGGAAATATAATTTTAATAGGAGATATAGATTAGAAAGGGAGTAGAACAAAAATAAGCCATAGAAGTTAAGAGTCAGATGAGTTAACTGAGCCATATTTTGCCACTAAGCTTCTTGACACACAAGGAAAACGTCTGTAGCTATCTGATAGATTTCATGTCCTTGAAATAATAATGTACAACTCTTACAATCTTTTACCTAGATTCCCCGCTGCCCTAGAATTAAATGGTAGACAGTACAATGTTGTCTTTTTTGGTGGGGATCTATATTGTATAGATATTCCATGCTGATGAGTGTGTGGGGGTAAAGATTGATATACTTCTGAGTGCAGATTTCTGTGTAACTTTCATATTACCCAGCCAAAATTCTTGCCTGTTATCCCACATCTTCTCAGAGATATGCATTATCATAGTTCTGTCTTCCTGAAGTACTCTTGCAGCAAGGAAAAGATGGATTAGAAGGAGTGATTAGATTGAAAGAATGACTATTGTATTATTCCAAGTGAGGTGTGATTAGGATCTGAACTTTAGCAGCAAGAATAGCATAAAGGAAAAATTTGGGAACAGTTCACAAGGGTTAATCAATAGTTTTTAATGATTGGTTGGCTAAGGGAGGAGGAGGATGTGCAAGTTGGCCCCCAGTCCTCTGACTTAGAAAACTGAGTGAGTGACTCATTAACTTAGTGAAGGAACACAAATAGAAAAACAAGAGTAAGTTGGGGTGACAGACTATTTTAGTTTGGAAAACACTAAAATACCTACACTATTTTGAATTGACAATATCCAGCAAACAGCTGGATATCCCAGCCTGGAGAGCAAGGGAAAAGTTCTGACCTGAAGGCATAGCTGTCCTCTTGGAAAAGTGTGTAGAGTGAGAAAAATGTAGTATTAGGGTGCTAGCCTTCTTATGAACACACTTGCATCAGAATGGTTAGAAGTTTCTGAAGAAAGGAAAATCTATTACTGTTATGTCTAGGGGAATTGCTCTTTTTTGGTAAACCCCAGTGAAAATTCTAAAGGTAAGGGATTAAGGTCACCAGAGAGAAATGATGATGGACTTCAGAATTTGCAATGCAGCTTTTTCTGAAGAGGAAAGGGTGGGGATTGGATAATAATGATACCACATTTGAACACCTATTATCTACTAGATATTTTGGCATTCTCTTTAAGTAACACATTCACAAAATTAAACCCTGTGACTTTGATATGGTACTTAATGGAGAAAGGGAATTTTGTTTATTGCTATAAAATCTGTATAAACTCACTTCAATGACCATTGCCTATGTATTGAAATGGGGCAAATGTAATATAATGCTTGATTATATGTATCTCATCCTATTTCCTCTCTCCCTTAAATGCGGATCTATCTTTAGAAAACAAAACCTACCACTTAGATATGCAAAGAAAATATATATTTATTTTTAAATAACTGATCTAAACTTCTCATGGACTCTCATCACCCTTCTTTATTTAGCTGGGGAATCATGAGTTAAACTTAGTGATTGATGCCACCTAGTTACTTCCTTTAAAAAGTTTCTTTTGCAGGGATATAAAGTACAGCATAGGAAATACAGTAAAAAATATTGTAATAACTGTATGGTACCAGATAGGTACTAGAAATATCAGGAGTAACACTTTGTCTAACTACTTTTTGTACACCTGAAACTAATACAAAATAATATTGAATGTAAACTGTAATTGAAAAATAAAAATGTTTTTAAAAGCCCCTTTTGGGGGAATGCTGACGCTTTTAGATTTTTTTCCCCATTCCATATTCCTGAGGATGGCATATAGGTAGGTGGTCATATCTCTTGCTTTGCCTGGAACAGTCCCAATATCTGCCTTTTGTTCTGACATAATTGTTAACAGAGCTCACTTTTATTCTCAGAAAGGTCCAAGTTTGGACATGTAGTCACCCTAAGTAGGCACAGTTGCAGGCCAGAGGTGGGGAAAGGGGGAAGTTGGAGCTTGAAGTGTCTGATATCCACAAGTTATCTCTGGAATTTTACTAATTTGTGCTGCAAGTGTTAAGGCTTATTCTATACCTGGGCTGGACTCCACCTTAAAGTCATTGGTGAACTTATGACCTTATTTAGGCCCTGAGGTCCTCCATTGCTGATTTTATCCTCACCTTTGCTTTTGTTGGTACCCCAAACTCCCTGACTCTTATTGAAATCCTGCATCCAGACTTTGACCTGGTTGCCTTTCTGCAAGATTTGTGGTAGAGTCACCTCACCACAGTAGCACTAAGCCAGGTGTTTGGATTCTAAATTTGACCACCTTCTGCATTGCCCTTAGTATGTGGAGCCTTGAGAACTTGTTCACAATATTCAGGAATTAAAGGATTCGGAGGAGGGCTAACTGAGGCTCTCTCCCTGCCTGACTATCTCGAGCTCTTATTTTTAATACTGAGTTTCCAATATGCGTGGACGTCTGCTCCCCAAGGGATCTCAGCCTCAGGCCATATCGCACAGCCCAGGGTTCTAGCACTGGGAAGATAAACCCCTGTTACCTCTGGCTGTAAAAACAAGTAGGGGTTTTGCCTTTCTCTTCACCTCTTCTAATTTCATCTTCCCACCTATTACTACCATCTCTAGATTTGGGGCTTGAGGGAGAAAAGTCAGTTCCCATTGTCTAACTGCTTGTGTCCTAAGCTTCTGCCCCCTTTCTCTTCTTTTTTAAAAGTATATTTTATTGATTATGCTGCTACAGTTGTCCCAATTTTTTTCCCTTTTCCCTCCTCGACCCAGTACCCCCTTTCCCTCCAGCAGTTCTGCCCCCACCACTTAGTTCATGTCCATGGGTCATGCATGTAAGTTCTTTGGCTTCTCCATTTCATTTACTGTTCTTAACACCCCCCCTGTCTATTTTGTTCCTACCAGTTATACTTCTTGATCCCTGTACCTTTTCCCCCAATCTATTCCTTCCTCCTCCCTGCTGATAACCCTCCAGATGTTCTCTATACCTATGATTCTAGTACTCTTCTGGTTGTTTGCTTAGTTTTTTTGTTTTATAGATTCAGTTGTTGATAGTTGTGAGTTTGTTGTCATTTTAATGTTCATAGTATTGATCTTCTTTTTCTTATATAGTTCCCTTTAACATTTCATGTAATAATGGCTTGGTGATGATGAAACCCTTTAGCTTTACCTTGTCTTGGAAGCACTTTATCTGCCCTTCCATTCTAAATGATAGCTTTGCTGGATAGAGTAATCTACGTTATGGGTCTTTGCTTTTCATCACTTGGAATACTTCTTGCCAGTCCCTTCTTGCCTGCAAAGGTTCTTTGAGAAATCAGCTGACAGCCTTATGGGAACTCCTTTGTAGGTAACTCTTGCTTTTCTCTTGCTGCGTTTAAGATTTTATCTTTGACCTTTGGCATTTTAATTATGATGTGTCTTGGTGTGGTCCTCTTTGGGTCTAGCTTATTTGGGACTCTCTATGCTTCCTAGACTTGTATGTCTATTTCCTTCACCAAATTAGGGAATTTTTCTTTTATTACTTTTTCACATAAGTTTTCAATGTCTTGCTCTTCCTCTTCTCCTTCTGGCACCCCTACGGTTTGGATGTTGGTACATTTAAAGTTGTCCCAGAGGTTCCTAATCCTCTCCTTGGTATTGTTCTTGTTGTTGTTTTTGCATTCTTATTTCTTTTATTTTTGTTTTGATTGAACGTTTGATTCTTCCTTTTGTTCTGAATCATTGACTTGAATCCCAGCTTCCTTCCCTTCACTGTTGGTACCTTGTATGTTTTTCTTTATTTCACTTTGTGCACTCTTCATTTCTTCCTTTATTTTTTGCCGTACTCTGAGTTATCTGAGCATCCTTATCACCAGTCTTTTGAACTCTGCATCTGATAGATTGCTTATCTTCATTTTGTTTAGTTCTTTTTCTGGGGTTTTGTTCTGTTCTTTTATTTGGGCCATGTTTCTTTGCCTACTCAATTTTGCAGCTTCCCTGTGTTTGTTTTTGTGTATTAGGTAGAGCTGCTTTTACTCTCTGTCTTAGTAGCATGGCCTATGTAAAAGGCACCTGTAAATTTAATGGGGTAGAGCCTTAGGTAATTGCTAGGGTGGGGCTACCCCCTTCACTGCTTTAAGGCTCCATTTGTAGTGAGGAGCTCAGGGAGGGCCCAATGCCGCTACCTGACTTCTGGTGACTTGCCTGGCTCTTGCCCCCCTTCCAGTCACTTCACCCACTCCCTGTATGTCATTGGCACCCTTCTAGTTGCTGCCCTTGGGTTCACGTACATTCTAAGACCATGCAGGTCCTTTAAGCGACAAAAATCTGGCAGTTCCACCACTCTATGTGTAGGCCCTTTAAGTGGCAAATATCTGGCAGTTTCTTCTGCCACCCTAACACCCACTGGTTTTTATAGCTAGAGGCAATTTGGGTTTATCTTCCCAGTGTTGGAACCCTGGGCTGTGCAGTCTGGCCTGTGGCTGAGATCCCTTGCTCCCAGGTTATCCCTTCTGATTTTTGTTCACCACACATGAATGTGGGGTTCTCTGTTCCACTGCCATCACCACCTTCACTGTGTGTCTGAGCCACACCACCTCTCTGTCCCATCTCTGGAACTCTGCCTCACCTACCCATCTGGATGAATGTGGCTTCTTTAAATCCTTGGTGGTTGGATTTCTGTATAGCTTCATTTTCTGATGGTTCTGATTGTTATTTGTTTTTGAGATCTGGCTGCAGTTCTTTCTATAGTGGTACAAGGAGGCTAAGTGCATCTGCCTACACCTCCATCTTGACCAGAAGTCCCCCTTTCTCTTTTCAATAATCCTCTAGTCTGGAAGGCATGGAGGGGGCATCTGTCTCTGGTCACACCCAAGTTCTTTCTATATTCTGTGGCTAACAGGAAAACTATGGTTGTGTCTACCAATCCTTACTTTATGTATGTTAATAGGAACTTGAGGGATGTAGCAGGATCTTAAATGGGGCTTTCATGTAGTCTTAGAGTTTGGACAGTGACCTCAATAGGTAACGACAAAATAAAAATGACAACATCCTCCATCCCCCATTCTGTGTAGAAGTATCTTTGTAGAATTTATAAAATGTGAGGTCAAAACTCAATTTTTCAAGCATCAGCCTGTTACCAAACCTCAAGCTATTTGAGAAAAGGTTAAAATTGCACTGAAAGAATGAAATGGCCAAGAATGTTTACTTCTTTGATAAGAGTTGTAAGTATCTTATGCAAGTAGAGGTGGAGACTTCTCCCTCACCTTAACACAAGAAAGGAAACTCCAAGAGAACCATTTGGAAAGCTTGACGTATGCCCTATGGAAGGCAAGAGGGTCTGCTAGACAGTTTATCTGGCATACTAAAGAGGAAGCTGGATGTATTTTCAGAGCTTGACATTTGTGCATAATGCTCAGAAGGGAGCCATTTATGAATCATCCTGAAAGGGACCATGCCCAGTATGACTTCTGCAAAAAACAAAGTAAACTTAATTGAAAGGGGTTGGGCATTTCATCATCAAATGCAAAATCTGAGATCATAAATAGTAGCCAGTGAGAGAGCCCCAGGGGTAGATGAATCATATCACTACACCCTCCAAAATACTTCATGTTTGAAAGAGCGTTTGGTTATTTGTCACATCCAAGGGCACCAATGGCATATTATAATAGCATCAGTCATGATCAAGAAAGACCTTTCTTGTCTCTTTCTACAACTTCCTCCTACTCCAGTGCCAAAGGATCCTAAAGAGTAGTTATCAAATGGGAGAGGAAAAAGAACAAAACACAAAAAGAAACCCATCATGGTTGCTTTTATCACTGCAGGTTATGAGTTTAAATCTGGTCTATGTTGGGAAAAGGAAGAAATTTAAAATGTATGATAAGAGTTTGGTGTTGTGATATTACACCGGGCTTTTTATTACCTAAAGATAACCATTTATTACAAGAGAATACCACAAAAGCAATGGAATGCACCTGAAGTTCCACTCAAGGACAAAAGTACTGTTTTGACAGGATGAATTTAAAGGGGAAATATGGAAGAAAAAAATTGAATGTTTTTTAAATTTAATTTTTAAATGGAATCTACTAGGGTGACATTGAAAAATTGTGTTTTGATTACAGAGTTCAACTCTTCAATAAACCTATAATAGGAATTTAGAAAAGTATCTTCTCACATTTGGTTTTCAATTCCATTGTCTTGCTGGGGACTCAGAAATCCCATTTTGGTAGTCAAAGGTTGAGCTTTGATCCTTTTGTATTCCTCTTATAATAGCTAATTTTCTTCTACACCTTTGGATAGAATTGGAGGCAGTCATACTTGTGAAAGTGTAGAATAGAAAAAGATAATTTTTTCAAAGTATCTTTCATGTTACTTAAGATCTTTACTGGAACAAGAATCCGGGAAACAAGATTGCTATCCTTTTTGTGTAAATAAGTTAACGAAGACTCAAGACAAGTAACTTTCCCAGGGCCACTCAAGTCCGAGTAGTGGAACTGGGCTTTAAACTCAGGCCTGCCTGATTCTAAACATATGCCTTGTCCTCTGCAGTACTGTCCCGCACTGATACACATATAAATATATTGCTTTTTATTAAACTATTTGTTTATATAGATACTGTAACATTTTTTCTAACTAGTTGTATTTGTTTCTACAGGATAATTGGTTGCATATACATATCCTTATTTATGTATTAATTGAGGATTCTTGAAAGTTACAGAAAGATTAAGAGAATACCATTAATTTGTTCTTATTATAGAGAGATGACATTAGCAGACGAAAATATTTCTCCAAAGCCAAAGAGTACTTCAGATTCAGAATCAGGTAATAAATAGTGAAACTAATTTTCATAATTCTGCATTTTATTTTTTGTCACAAATCAGTATATATTAAGAAAATTGGTAGCCCAGGAAACTGAGTGCTTTTTAGCTTGGTTGTACAGTATTTAAGAAATTAAGACATGTGAGGTTAGAAACTGGGTCTTACTGTCAACATAGCGCCCATCATTAATTCATTTAATAAACATTTACTGAGTACTTGCTGTATATGCTGGTTGGGAGTGACACATACACACACACATACACACACACACACAGAAGTTGCATTATTGTGTATTTACTAAATGTCAGGTATAATGGTAGGAACTATAGGTATAAAAATGATTAAGATAGTTTCTGTTTTAAGGGAATAACCTAGTGATAAAAACTAAACTTGTAAAAATGTACTTTCTTAGAAGGAATAGCACCTACTACTCAGGAGGATTTGTTTTACAAACCAAAGAGTAAGGGAATTTGTGAATTAACAAAGAAGTAATGAAAGGAAAAGCTGTACAGGTACCAAAACCATGATTTTACGTAGGTCTTGCCCAATAAAAGTTGTGGCTTGGCTATGGAAAATAATATTTACAATGCCTGCTAGTGAGTCAGAATAGTGACTCTGGAATTATATGTACTTTGTATTCTTTATGTGATTGATTGACTTAAAATTCAAAATTAAATAAATCATGTCTTGCTTTAGAGGTATTTTTTACACATTCCTTAATTCAACAAATTCAACTCTTTCAGTTGTGTGTAAGGGTTTTTACTGTTAGAAAACCAAGAAATAGCCTCTATTCCTGTCCTCAAGGAGTCAATAGTCTAGTAATAGAGACAACAAATAAACTAGAAATTACTTCTCAGGCAACTTCTGCTCATTCTCCTTTGCAATCTTATCTACTGCTGTTAGCCATCAAATGTTGGAGTTCTTTAAGGCTAGTTCCCAAGTTTTAATCTCTTTTCAATCTACCGTCTGATATGTATAGGTGTCCTGTAAAAAACAGGGCTTCCAAATTTTTTCTCAAGGGTGTCCATTTTAGCAAATAAAGACACCGAATGCCCAGTTTAATTGCAATTCAGATAAGCAGCAAATAATTTTTAATATAATTATATCACAAATATTGTACTACTATATAGGAGAAATACTTACACTAAAAATGTTCATTGTTTATTTGAACTTTAAGTGCACGTTCTGTATTTTACTTGGGGATATGTAAGCAATACAGTGATCATTAAAACCAGGACTTTGCATGCCAAGTTAAAGAGTTTGAGTTTTAACTTGAGGGTGGTGGAAAGCCCAAGTTTTAAGCAGATTATGTTAGATTTTTATTTTAGGTATGCAGTGTGAACAACAGACTGCAGAGGGTGAATTGAAAAGCTATTGGAATAACCTAAAGGAAAATCTTTTGGTGCCTTAACTCAAGGTGCTGGTGTTAAGAATAAAGAAGAGCCAAATTTGCAATATTAAGTACATATAATAGGTAAAATTGGTACATAGCAGTAAACACTTGTTACTTTGAATTGAATTTGGAGAGTGAGTAAAAGGGAAGAGTCAAGACTGAAGAGGAGCTATTAAAGGGGCCAGAGGGGGAAGATCGTCACACCTATTATACTGAGATCCAGTAAGGTAGGATAGGCAAGGTTTCTGCTCATATTGGTGGGAGTTGAAACTAGATTCTGTGGGCTTGAGAGTAAATAGGAGGAAAGGAAGTTATATTAGCATATGTGGATAGCTCTTTAAAGAAACTTGTCTATGAATAAGAGGAGAGAGGGAAAGGGATATATGTGTTGGGGGAGGGGGCAGATAGTATTTTTGGTGAGATGAAAAAGAACTGAGTATGTCTTAAATGGTGATAGAAAAGTTGCAGTAAAAAGAAAAAGCCTGAAAATACAGGAGAGTGGAAATTGGAGGATAAGTAATGAAGAATTTTAATTACACTTTCTCTACTAATTGAAATGTATATCTTTATACAGTATAGGGTTTATTCACTCCTGTGAAACCTGGAGCTCTTGAGATAAAGATATTTAAAAGAATACTTTATGCTATATGTCAGATTATTCAAAGTATATTAAGTTTTTCTTCTAAAGCTATTACAAAATCAAAGTTATTAGTTTTTTCAAATTTGAATTTTCTGTACTTATAGTTAATGACAAGTTAAATAATTAAAATACTAAAGTGTGTTTTTATTTTCAGATAATGCAGCTTGTGGAGTACTTGCTGAGAAAATATACCCCTTAATCCCTGAGAAAACAAAGAAAAAAGCAAGTATTGAATCAGAATAACTACATAAACCATACATTTCATTAATATAGGACATACTTTTAACCAACAATTTTACAGGAATTATTTTCCAGCTATTTAAGTCAATAATTCAAAACATTTTGGGGGTTTAGCAATTTTATTACATTATTATTACATGAGTATATAGTCTATATAAGCTTAATGGAAGAGAATTAAAATTTATAATTTTTCCAGCTTCATTTTGGATAGTTGGATATCTGTTGATCAGTAAGTCCGTACTAAGATGTTTGCTATGTAGCCAGAACAGTGTTTATGCTGAGGAATGTGTGTGAATTATTACATTAGGCCTAGAATCTAGAGATCTTTAGATTTTATGTAGCAGGAGCTACTGTCTAGGTAGCTCATTGATGCTAAGCATTATTCCAAGCACCTTTCATTAATTATATCTTTCTTTATGGCATTCCTATCAGGTGAGGGTTTTTTGTTTGTTTGTTTGTTTGTTTTGGTTTTACCTTTTTATAGCTGAGAAAAATGAGGTTTGGTTGTTAACCAATATGTTTAAGGAGCTTGTGGCAGGTCTGTCTGGTTCTAAAATCTGTACTCTTCCCACCATACCATAATGTTATTGTATACATTGGGGAGCAGATTGAAAGAGG
The DNA here is from genome assembly GCF_987537825.1 of Furipterus horrens. NCBI lineage: Eukaryota > Metazoa > Chordata > Mammalia > Chiroptera > Furipteridae > Furipterus > Furipterus horrens. The sequence continues at coordinate 66,222,592 of NW_028327180.1, read as the reverse complement.
GCAAGAGTGCCAGCAGGAAGACTCAGTATGAAGTTACAAAGATTTTTGGTGTGAGATTGTGGTGGCTTTGACTAGGATGTAAGAAGAATGGAGAAATATGCATGGATTTCAGAAAATTTTGCCTATGCAGTTCATGGATTGAAAGTAGAGGGTGAAGGAGTGAGAAGTGTCAAGAAAGACTTCTAGGTTTTTGTCTTAAGCAGCTTTGGTGGATAAAGGGGCTTTATTTAAAGTAGTGGGAAAAGCAGGAGGTCTGAGGGCACACAAAGATGAAAATTTTGAAAGACCCCTTGGCTATAAATCTGTAGGTCAGGATAACAGAAGAGGAGTGTATAATATTATAAATGTTTTCAAATTAATGAAAACCTGTTACGCTAAGTGAAATAAGTCATTTGGTAAAAGACAAATACCATATGATCTCACGTATAGCTGGAATCTAATGAACAAAATTAACTAACGAGAAAAACAGAAACAGACATGGAAACATGGAACAGACTGATAACTGTAGAAGGGGAGGAGAAAGGGGGAATTGGGGAAAGAAGGGGAAGGGACTAGTCAGAGAACATGTATAAATGACTCATGGACATGGACCACTGAGAAGGGATTGACTATGGGCAAGAGGGGTAGGCTGGGTGGAGGGGGGCAAAAGGGAAAAAAAAGAAATTGGGACAACTGTAATAGAATAAGCAAACAAATAAGTAAATAAAGCAATGGAAATGGACAAAGTCACCTGAAAAATAATATCTATAGACTTCAGAAGAGAAGGGGGTCCAGGGTCAATCCTTAGAAAATTCTACATTCAGGTAGATAAGGAAGAGTGAACAGAGAGAAGGAGGAAAATACATAGAGTATGCAATCATAAAATCCAGGAAGAATGTTTATTCCTGAAGGTGGGAGTGGTCAATGATGTTGAATGCTGCTTGGAGGTTCAGTGTTATAAACGGACCTCCAGGCCAATATGTAAGTAACTTAGAAGTTACCACTCTGCCCTAACAATAAGTAAAAACCTGAACAAACTGAAAAATCCACAACTCTTTTTTTGATCTACCAGAGAAGGAAGGTCATAGGGCATACTGGTGCACCCAAACTTGGACAGACTGATAGGTGGGTACAGAGAATCACAACTTAACTAGAGCGAAAACACATGAACAGAAACCTCCCTGAGAACCAATGCTGGGGTGGGAAAAACAAAAGTGTGATCAATAAACTACTGGAAGTATAATGTGGAAAACTCTGAAAGTTGAAAGCTGAAGAGGACCCAGTCATCAGAGGACCTTTACACTTTTGTCTCTACTCGAGTTTTATCTTCAGGAGCTCTACAAAATCCTGATGGTGAATATCAGAAAAATCCCCTCATGGCTTCCACTAGTGGGAATGAAAAAGTAACAATGTTGAAACACACCACAGTATTCTGTTTTTCTTAACAAAGTCTACCCTCAGAAGAAAAGTATTTTACCAGAGCCTACCTTATCCAGGAGAAGGGAAATAACCAACTCCAGCCAGTTCTGTCCTTCCAAATAGGGAAAGGAAAATATCTCGAGCTCCCTCTAGCCTTCCACATTGAGGGAATGGAAATACATAACTACAGTCCCTTCTAACCATGGCTGTCCCACCTGGGGGGTGGATGGAAACAGAGAAGCACTGGTGATGTTCACAGACCAGGGGCAAAGGCTAGACAAAAACCCGAGACCTAATCACAAAAGTATAGGCTGCTTCCTGTCCCCCCACTTTACACTACTAAAGACCTGTTTCACCAGAGTTCCTATTACCCAGTACATCATGTCCACTTTTTAGCAATAAAATACAAGGCATACAAAAATATATATTAAAAAAAACAATTTGAAGAGACTGAATAGCATTAGATCCAGAGTTATAAGTAGTGTTAGAGGCAGATTTAATGGAGGGCACACCAGGCGCGTGCCCTGGGCTCCGACTTCTGAACGGCTTCGCAAGTTTACAGCTTGTACATGAGTAAAATTGCACATATGAAACCAAACTTGGTGTCATTAGAAAAAAGTGTAAAGTTGGGGTTTTGCGGGGCATTTAGAAGTCAGGTCCGAGGGTGTGTGCCCGGTGCGCCTGGTGCACCCTCTGTTAAATCCTCCTCTGTAAAAAACCATTGAATTTTGTTCTTTAAATGGGTGAATTGTATGGTATGTGAATTATATCTCAATAAAGTGTTAAAAAGAAAAACGTCCTCATACTGTTATATGGAAGAGGGAAGTCCTTGAAAATATGGGAGGGGATAGGATCCAGAACACAAGCGGAGGAACTGGCCTTTAAAAGAATAGGGATACAGTATTTCCATTGTGGGGCATTTGTAGATATCGTGGTAGCAGGGCAGGCTTTGTACTTAATGCTCTGCTGTCACCATCTTGACATTTTTTAATAGTTTTTTTTTTTTTTTAAACAAGGGGCCTGACATTTTCATTTTGTGTCCTAAAAATTATGAGTCCCGGTGGATGCATCCTGTTTGATGTCTTCTGTAGTCAGAAGGAAGTATAAAGTGAGGCTGTTAGCTGGGAATGGTAGAGAAAAGGGGCTAGAAGTTTAAGGAAAATAGGGTGAGTGTGAAATAGTCATGAGAAGCTAGAGAAGCTGCCAGTCTGTGGCTACTCCTGAGTTTGTGGTGTCTTTGCTATGCCAGATAGTACAGTTTTTCCCAGCACTCACTTGCAGTGGAGGTCTAGAGGATATTGATGTCAGGATTCATCTAGGGCTAGGATTTGTCAGGCATCTGTGATCATGAAGAGAAAAGGATAAGAAAGCACGCATAGTGATGGATAGTGGTAGATAAGGAAGTAAGATAGGAGAAGGATTGTGGGTAAAGATAAAACAGTAGTATCAGTAAACTAGAGATTTCAGGGAGGAGGAAGATTATTTCATGAAGACAATTGAACAGGGGTTGGAAGGATATAAAAAGCTATTTGAATTGGTGATTTTGTAGTTTCTGTTATGGTAAGGACTACCTAAATTTGGTCATGAAGTAACTGAAATAGCATGAGGGGAAGAGGTTATTAGAGATGTAGAGGTCAGGCAACTCAGAGGCCAGTTACTTGCATGGGTTATCACTTGGATGATGAAATTGCTGAGAATAATGACAGGAGTAAGAGGAAAAGCTGTGTGCAAGGTGTGAAATCTTCACTGCCAGTTAAGTACCTCTTTGCTTTATATCCTTGTTCTTTCCTTTGCTTGGAATATGCCTCTTCTACTTCCTTCTCTTTCTCTACCATCCTCTCTTAATTTTTTATTTTCACCAAAGGATATGTTTTTTTCATTTATTTGAGAAAGAGAGGGAGAGAAGGAGAGAAACGTCAACTGGTATGTGACCTGACTCGGGATGGAACGCCATCCTTTTGGTGTACAGGATGATGCTCCAACCAACTGAACCACCCGGCCAGGACTCTACCATCCTCTTTGTTCCCCTCACTCCCAACTCAGAATCCTGTCATTCTTTCAGGACCCAGTTCAGATTACTCCACCTTGGTGATGTTGAATATATTTAAACTTTGAATACTATTTTAACTACATCTTGAGAGCGTTAGACAAGTTACACAACTTAGGACAAAGAAGCAGTCACTGAACCGTCTACAATTTTCAAAGCAGGGATTAGTTGGTAAAGCAACATTTTCTTGTAGTTGCAGCTTCCTGATACCTTAGAGAGGACTTTAGATTTTTTAAATGAAAATTATTGCATAACAAAGACATATTTAATGTTTTCTCTAAATTTTAGTTTTAAGTATTGATTAACAGATATATCTAATTATCATTTGTTTTAACAGCACACTTTCTGGGAGATGTTGCCTTAAATGTGATAGAGGAATTTTTTGAGCTGAGTATATTACAAACTATTTTGTCTTTCAGCATATTTTTTTTTCTTTAAATATACAAGAGTGGGCAGAAATAAGTTTGCAGTTGTAAGTATGCAAAATACAGTGTTTATTCTCTTTTTTAAATTATTTTTTATTTTATTTTTTTAATTTCAGAGACAGGAAGGGTGAGAGAGAGGGAGGGAGAGAAGAAGGGAGGGAAGAAGAGAGGGGAAAGAGAGACAGAGACATTGATTGGTTGGTTGGTTCCCATATATGCCCTGACCAGGGATTGAACCGACAACTTAGGCATGTGCCCTGACCGGAAATTGAACCCACAACCTTTTTGTGTATGGGATGATGCTCCAACCAACTGAGCCATGCTGGCCAGGGCCAGAGTGTTTTCTTGCATTGTTATTTATTAATTATTTTATTATTTTCCATATGAACATCTGTAAACCTACTTTGCCCACCCTTTATAGAAAGCCTCACTTTAAAAAAATATTTTTTTTATTTGTTTGTTTATTTATTTTTAGAGAGAGGGGAAAGGAGAAAAAGAGAGGGAGAGAAATATCACTGTGTGGTTGGTTGCCTCTCACTCGCGCCCCCAACTGGGGACCTGATGTGCAACCTCGTTATGTGCCCTGACTGGGAATCAAACCAGCGACACTTGGTTCGCAGGCCGACATGAAAACCTTACTTTTTTAAGAAAAAGAATTATCTTTAAGTTTAAAACTTTTTTCAAGTTGAGGGGATGATGGAAAGAAAGAAAGAAAAAGAGAGGGAAAGAAGAAAGAGAAGAAAAAATTGTATCTTATTTTAATTGTAACAATTATAATATATGATACTGTAACAGAACCCCTGGGCTGCTCCGATTGAAACAGAACCCATGAGCTGTTTAGTTAGGGGCCCGATTGCCTGCTGCCAGAATTATAACTCTCAATACCAGAGCTTAGTGAAAAGAAAAAGAATTGTTTATTTGCACATAGTTCTCCCTCCCCCTCCCAGACCTGGCCAGTCTTAGGAAAGTCAGACACACTGTTTCCCTACTTCCTAGGCACAGTTCAGCTTTACCAGCAGCTGCCAATCACTCAGTTCTGATTGGGGAGGTCCTTTCTGCGCCGTGGTGCCCTCCAGCTCTCAATTGTAAATTGCCTTCTTCCTGCAAATCACGTGGATCTCCTCTCCTTCTCAAAACCGCATGGCGAGAGCCTCTTAAAGCAGCCTGGAGAGCCCCCTCCTCCAAGCCACATGGAGGGAGCCCGCGAGCTAAAATGTCCGCAGCTCCTTATATATCCCTGAATGTGTCCTTTGACGCAGTGGGTGTTGCAAACAGTTCTGACCATTCACAGAACCCTATGCTGGATCTATAGGCTCCTTCCGTACCATCCCACAGTCCAAGACCCCTCCCATCTTCCTGAGCCTTGGAAATTTCAAAGGGATCTTTGTGCAAGAAAGTTTCCAGCCACTAGCCCCAGGCATGCAAAGGCATCCTGAAAGCTCCTTCCTTTTCTCTGTCTCCCAGCCGCAAACTCTGGGGTTTGTTTTTGGACTCCCCTGTTTCTGTCACAATACGGTAAAAAATAGGACATCTGAGAAGTGCTACAAATTTTTTAGAGACTGTGAATAGTATTTCATGATTATGAATTTGTTTCAGCCTGGAAAAGATCCTGAACCTAGAGATACAAATTTTCAAACAAAGTTAAGCTCTCGGCTAAAAATCAAGGTTCAGCCATCTCACCAGAGGTCTGATCTTGAAAGCAATGCAAGTAAATCAGTTACCAAAGTGCTGCTGCCTCAGCCCCTGGAACCTGCATTGGTAAGCCCTGGTCTTTTACTAACTACTTCTTGGAAAGACTATGAAAAGAAAATGTACTTATAGGAAGATTTAGATATGCACAATTTCTTAACAAATCTAGGGAAAAATGCAGAGACGCTATACTTACAGCTCTATAAAGGTAGATGTTTGTAAATGGGCTGACAGTTGACAATTGGGCAGAGATATTCAGACAGAATTAAGAGTTCAAATGCCGTATTGGCAGGTAATACCTGAGAAATAAAAGCAGGGAGGGAGCAGGACTGGGCAGGAATAGCCTCAGTCTTTTTCCTTTTTCTTTTTCTTTTTTGAAATGCTAGATGGCAGAATTTTATGGTTTTATTATCAAAAATACTATGTGCACGCAAGCTTTCTATTCATTTTCTTTGCTGTGCACCCTGGCATTGGGATTGGGGACCCTGGTGGCCAGCTGGGCTGCTCTGGCCACAGTGGCTTTGTGGTTGTAGAAGGAGACACTGTGAGCCGTCTTAGCACAGTGACATTTGTGCACATCAGCAGCACTTCAAGCTCCTTGACGTTGGGGACCAGGAACTTCTGAAAGCCACTGGGCAGCATAGGATTTTTTTTTAAATTTAATTTATTTTAATTGTTGTTCTATTACAGTTGGCCCATTTCTTGGTGCTCCCCTGACCAATGCTGGGCATCAAGATCTGGCCTTTGAATCTTGGCCCTTTTGTCAGTGCCTCTGGGTTTCCACCAGTTATGCTTAATTTTGACAAATCGGACTGACTGGTGCAAGATGAACTTCTTGGTTCTCTTTTTGACATTCTTGGATTTCACGAGGGTCTTCCTCTCTGCCTTTTGTCTCCCCATCCTCCTTCTCTCCCTGTTCCCCTCTCCCTGCCTCTTTCTTTCCTCCTCTTTCTCCCTTCTTTTCTCTTCTCTCCCTCTCTGTCCCCCTCCCCCCTTCCACTCTACCTATCCCCCTCTCTCTCAGAGTCTTTCCCTCTCTGTCTCTTAAACTCTTTAGCTCTCTGATCCTGTCACTTTCTCTTCTCTCTCTTGATTTGTCTGTCTGCCTCTTTGCATCTTCAGGAAATGGAAAATGAGTCTGTATCCTACTTTGTACTTTCTTTAACTTTGATGTCCTGTAAATGAAAGTATCTATATGTATTTAAATGTATGTACTTTAAACCAGCTATTCTTGCTACGTATTTGAAGAGCTTCGGAAATAACTTATAATTCCTTCCCATAAAAAGTACAGTGTATACTAGGAATTAAACAAATGCTATAACTAAAATACCTTTCTTAGCAGTTCACAAAGATAATCAAAGCACCGTTTCCTAATTCAACTTTTTAATTAGATTTTCTTCCTAAATTAGTAGTGATTTCAACCAAAATATTCTCAAATAGTTGTTACACCACATAAAGTTATCTTGGGAGTTGTTTGACCTAGCTCAAGGCAGAAAATTCTTTAGTTACTTATCTAGTGGTTTAAAATTAATTAATTAATTAAAGAGTGATTCTTTTATTATTTTTTAAAAGATTTTATTTATTTACTTTTAGAGAGAGAGGAAGGGAGGGAGAAAGAGAGGGAGAGGAACATCGATGTGTGAGATATATCTCCTGGTTCCTCTCACACGCCCATAATTGGGGACCTGGCCTGCAACTCAGGCATATGCCCTGACTGGAAATCCAACCAGTGACCTTTTGGTTAATAGGCTGGCACTCAAGCCACTGAGCCATACCAGCTAGGGCTAGTGGTTTAAAATTTAATTAGCAGATTAAGTTTTTATAAATAAGACACATTATTATTTAGTCTGCTAATTTTAAATTGTGTTTTTATGGTATTAAAGTAGTTAATTTCTTTCTGCTATTAAATCCCGTATTTCACAAAACATTGACAGAACACAAATCCCAGTACTCCTAATAAGAAAAACAGAGGCCTGTTAACAAGTACTCCAACGTCACCCACAGCTGGTTTAGAGGTAAGAATTAGTATTTGCACTTTGTAGCATCTATTGTCTTATTCCCCTTCCTCCCTTTTATTCTATTTCTATAACACCAGGGGAACATTGCACATAGAGAATAATATTTTTATTTTTCTATTGCATAAACACACTTCACTGGTAGTACTCTGTATATTGCTATATATAAAAGAAAGGAAAAAGATTAGTATACGGCAACACCAACCTGTCTTGATGTGTCTCTATCTGTCCTTTTCTGTCTCTGACTCTGTTTCTTTGACTGTCATGCTCAGTCTTTTGGCTTACAAAAAGGGTAGATGGATTTAAGTTAATGGCTCCTTATAAATATAAGTTGGATAAAGAATAGGAAAAAATTACATGATGCTATAACTAATAAAAATACCTATTTAAATAATAACTTTAAAGCTAAAGAGTATTATAGTCTTCTTTATACATTGATTTGTCCCCAGTTAAACATGCATTTTTCAAATAACTTATTTCCAAAGTGTCAGCAATTAATGCAGATAAAATTGTTCATCTGTCAAGTTCACAAGAAAATGCTTCTAATGAAATAGTATGTTTTAACTTTCCTTCAATTACTTAAAAATAATTGGTTTTGCAATATTTAACTTGAACAAAAGAGTAATATATTCTTTTGTAGATTGATCTGTCCTCAGTACAAAAAGCATCTTTGGAGGAATTATTTCCAAATATTAGCAACTGTGTTAATTCAGATGAAATTGTTCCTGTGTCAAGTCTGCAAGAAAATTTTTCAAATGAGGTAGTATTTTCAATTTTCCTTTCTATCACCAAAATAAATACTTACTGTTATAGTAGATACTTTGTAGATGAGATACCTTTAAAAATCTGTAACTCTTTTAAGCTTAATATCATGTACATGTGGAGTCTGCTATCAGTTACAATTCCAAATAAAGGATGTTAGGCTGCCCTAGGCAAAACATTTTGCATCCTCTGGACTAGGGTGTATTAAACAATTAGAGGAAACAGTGTTATCCTACTTTGATCCAGAACTCACTTTTTGTCTTTACATATAAATTGTGGTCACCAACCTCATTGTGTTATATGAAAGTACTATGCTCTATTAATAGAGTACATAGAACTCATGGCTCTAAGAGCCGTGGGTGGGGTGGGGAATAGAGAGAGGGGATAAGCAAAAAAAAAGAGAAGAACAGAGAGCGGAGGAGAAAGAAAGGACCAGAGAGAAGGGAGCTGGGGCAGAGATACAGAGGGAAAGAGTAAGACAGAAAAGAGGCAGAATGAAAAAGAATGAGGCAGAATTTCAAGGTTGTGTAGTGGTTCTATGTAGCCAGACCTTGTCAGTGTGATGTTGGGGTGAGGATGGGGATCCAGGTGGTGAGGAGAAAGCTAGAGATGAGATTATAAAGATAAACCAGGGCTAAGAGAGTAAAGGGTCTTATAATCCATATTAAATTATTTGGATTTTTTTCCTCAGGGGAGCCAATAAAGAATTATGAACAGGGGATGATATCAGGTGTTCTATAAAGTTTATTCTGCCTCCAGAGGTAGAGAACAGATTATAAAAGACTGAGACTAGAGGCAATTAAAGGGATAATAACAAGGAACAGAGTAGAAATAAATGAAATAGACTAAAAAGTCAAAGGAAAAGACCAATGAAACTAAGAGCTACTTTTTGAAAGGATAAACAAAATAGAGAAACCTTGAGCAAGAATTACTAAGAAAGAGAGGACTCAACTAAAATTAGAAATGAAAGAGGAGACATTACAATTGATACCACAGAAACACAACGGATCATAAGAGACTACTGTGAACAATTATATGCCAAAACTGGACAGCCTAGAGGAAATGGATAAATTCCTAGAGACATAAAGCCTACCAAAACTAAATCATGAAGAAGTAGAAAATCTGAAAAGATCAATAACAAGTAGGGGATTTAATCAATAATCAAAAATGTCCCAACGAAAAAAAATACAGGACCAGGAAGCTTCACTGGTAAATCCTAACAAACATTTAAAATAGAAATAATACTAATTCTTCTCAAACTTCCAAAAGCTAAGAGAACACTCCCAAACTCATTTTACTATGGCAGCATTACACTAATACCAAAACAAGATAAGGACCCCATAAGAAAAAAAAAAAAAAAAAAAAACAGGCAATAGCCCTGTTGAACATAGATGCAAAAATTCTCAACAAAATAGTAGGAAACTGATTTCAACAATACATTAAAAGGATCATACAGGTGAAGAAAAAAAAAAAAGGATCATACTCAAGTGGGATTTATTCCTGGAATGGAGGATAGTTCAACATTCATGAATCACGAAATGTGGTATATCACGTTAACAAAATGAAGGATAAAAATCACATGATCATCTCAATAAATGCAGAAAAAGCACTTGTGTTTAGTAAACTGTGAGACCATTCTAATTTTTGTTCCTTTTCAGATAACTTGTTTATTTTTCTACCTGGTCCTTTGTAAGTAGAAAACATCCTTTTGAAGATATACTTGAATGGAAGTTTTTTATTAAAATAAAGGTGAAGGGAACAGTGCTTTCAGGTATATTTGTAAATTGCTAAGAAAGTAGATACGATGGATATTAACTAAACTTGAGGTAATTGTTTCATTATATGTAATTATGTCAACATTATGCTCTACACCTTAAATTTATACAGTGTAGTATGGCAATTATATTTCAATAAAACTGGAAGGAGAAAAGGGGGACCTTTAGGAATATGCCAAGGCCTTTCAGTCCTCTTGCACAATATCTTTTTAGTTCAAACATTTTCTAGTATAACTCTGATTATTGTTTAATTTCATTTACTTTCTGTTCTAAAATGAATAATTTAAAACTTTTTCCCCCTTGTGTTTCATTAGTTTCCTAGAACTGCAGCAACTAAGTTTCACAAGCTAGGTAGTTTCTTAAAACAACAGAAATTTATTGTTACAGTTTTAGAATCTGAAATCAAGGTACTGGCCATGTTTCCTCTGAAGCCTTTAGCGAAGGATCCTTCCTTGCCTCTTCAGCTCTGTCAGCCCCCAGCACTTCTTGGTTTGTGGCAGCATAATTCATTATTATCTCTGTCTCTGGCTTCCTATCGCTGTCTTCCCTCTGTGTTTGCGTGACTCTGTGTCTTCATATGGTGTTCTCCCTGTGTGTCTTTAACTGTGTCCAAATTTCCCTCTTATAAGGACACCGGTCATGTTGGATTAAAGCCCACCCTAATGACTTCATTTTAATTTAATTAAATTAGCAAAGACCCTATTTCCAAATAAGGTCACCTTTACAAATACTGCAGGTTAGGACTTCAACATATCTTTTTTTTTTTTTCTTGAGGATCTAATTTAACCCATAACACTTGTTTTCCTATTTTTCTGTCTAATCAGTCCCAAACTTTTTGCCAGTTATCCATGTGGCCTCTCTAGATATTCAGTTGCATCAAGTTTTCCATGAATTTCAACTTACTGAAGAACTCTTTTTTTTTTTTTCTGAAACCTTCTGACCTGTTCTAATACAGTGTGCTTGCTGTATTGTCCTCTGTGATTGGAGCCTAGTTGTGATCTTGGGATCTCCCTGTACCTTCATGCTGGGGATTCACTTGCCCTCTCTCCTGGGTTGGACCTCCTGTCTCCCCCATGGATTTCTCTTTCTGCCTTATTTTTGTGGAGCTAATCATCCATTAGCTTCCCAAGAAAAGGGTACATGGTAACCTTGGGCTGTTGATAGTCTGTATGTTGAGAAAACACTACTTGGGCTAGGAAGGCAAGCTGCTGGAAGCTGACACCAAAACTCTTGGGAGGACTCTAGGGAGAAGGAATACAGAACCCTGCAGGCATACTCCTGGATGTAGTGCCCAAGGTCACTGCTGTTTCTCCTCTGGCATTGGTCTGAAATGGATTTGCAGAAGATGCCACAGAAGGACCACCAGCAGCAACAAGTGGATTTGGGCAAGGTATAGCTCCAAAGGAAGCAGGCACACTTGAAGAAGCAGGCTTGTCTGTGCAGAAGCACCCACTGGCACTCTTCCAAAAACAATGCTGCTAACATTACTTGTGGCAAGTGGATGCATTACTGGAGGTGCTGCAGAGCTGAAAATGCTGTCTAGTTCTGCCAGGGCTGCATACTTGTCTGAAGGAGCACTTGACTAGGAACTGAAGCCACAGAACCAATAAGAGCTTTACTTGTGGCCCCAAAGCCACCCTTCTCCCTGATTGCTGCCTTGCCCAGCACTGAGGATACTGTCTAAATTAGCAGTGCCACATATTTGTCTGCAGTCTATAGACCAGTTTTATTTGTTGAAACTTTATTAACAGCTGATGCTGTTTGATGATTCTGGGACATATTGAAAGTTCCAAAATCAGCACTGGGGGATTTGGGGAAATTATCAAAATGAGCAAAATTAGCATTTACCGATCCAGCACTTCTACCTGTAGTTTGGGGCTGAAAATGAAAGTGACTTGCTGTGGAAAACCTCCAAAATTACGTGAGCCACTAGACTGTCCAAATGCATCAAAATTTTCAAAATCTGCATTTGCAGAATTCTGAGGACCATGACTGTTGAAATATGCCAAGTTAGCAAAATTGGCTGTAGCCATTGACTGAGGAGCTGAAGCAGCAAAGATGTCTGAGCCAAGATTACTTAAAAGATCAAACTGCTTATTTTCGCTGATGTCCTTGAGAGCAGGACAGGGGGCTGACTAGGTGTTCCCTTAAGTGCAGGGCTCTTGCTAAACCTCCTGAGATAAATTTTGGGGGTTTGATCCCAGGTGTGCTGCCTGTGCTGCTGGCAGAGGACCCTGAAATAGATGCATGAACTGATGCCACCACTTTGGCTTGTTCTGGCAAGACATACCATCTTTTCTTTCCATATTTTTGTAGGAACTCTCACTTTTTGTGGATCCCTAGAGTCTGAAATTGCTGAAGATCTACCATCAAATAATCCTAGCTAAATCTGTATACAGACTTCAATTTCCTGTTACGTGTACATGTTGTCATGGAGATAGGTTTCACCCTGAGTGGTGGGTTTAACCTTGGCTGGCTGCCGGAACAGGAAGTACAGAGCAAGGAGCCCTAGGCATGTTCTAGTAGGTGGGCCGTGCTGGTCCCAGTCGAGCACTTTCCCTTGTACAGGAGGCTGGTCATGTCCTGCAGCACCTTCAGGTGCTTTTCCTGCTTCCACTTGGTGCTGGTCACCTTGGTTGTGGCACAGAGGGAGGAGGTCTGTGGGGCTGGGAGTTGGAAGGTGCTGTCCCGGGGACCCGTGGTCCCATGGGCTGCCCTGGCCAGAGCTGCCTTCTTGCAGTCCGCATGTGCCAGCGCCGCCCACGGGGGACCTGGCTGCCGTCCGCCTGGGCTGGGCTGGGCTGGGCTGGGCGTGGCTAACTGACCCATCGCCACACCAACTGGCCCAGCCGGGACAGCCTGAGAGCAGAATCTCAAGCTTTTGACTGGAGCATATATTAATAGATAGGCCTCTTTGGACTGGAGGTAGAGCATCACTTTGTTTATCAGAACACTTCCCCTTTCAACTGCTGGTAATCCCTCGGAGAGCAACCATTTGTTATATACCCTTTTCATAGAAAAATCCGCCAGTCTTTTTTTTTGAATTAGGAAAGAGTAGTCACAAGAAGTGGGAGAGCATCTAGATCTGGGATTCTACTGCTTTCTTTTTATATACGTATAGCATTCATACAAAAGAGAATATGCATAGTTTAAAGAAAAAGAGAGATGAACACCCTTGTGCCCACCATGCTAACAGTGAAATAGAATATTACAAATACCACTCCCCAAAAGCAAATGAGTCTCACCATGATTCCATTCACACTCTCCCATAAGTAACTTATCCTGAGTTTTGTGTCCTCTTTTTACTTCTTAGAACTAAGTCTTTTATTCCATGAACATGATCTATCTCCTCGTTTATTTAGGTGTTCTTTAATATTTTTCAGTAGAGTTTATTATTTTAAATAGAATAATCTTGTATCTTTTGGTTAGACATATATATTTTTTATAAATTACATTTTCTAACGCTGTTGATGAAGCATAAAAAATACAATTGTATATATTTGTGTATAGCCTAAACTCTGCTAAATCTTATTAATGATAATATATGTCTATATATTCTTTTGGATTTTCTATGTAGACAATCATATCATCTATGAGTAATGACAATGTTGTTGGGTTGGTTTTTTTCATGGGATTTGTACCTGGATAAGACCTCCAGTACAACACATTTCATATTTGGATCTCAAAGGAAATTATTTTCAAAGTTTTACTGTTAAGATTAAAGGTTGCACAACTTATTTTATAGATACCTTGTACTAAGCAGGATAAGATGTGGTAACAAACAACTCCAAAAGTTTTAGCAGTTAAATCAATAAAGGTTCATTACTGGCTCATGCTATACCTCCATTGCTCATTATACTTGACAGAGAAGCCATCTTGAATGATGCCAGTGGAAAAAATAAAGCCATAGAGGGTCTTATTACATTGGTAATTACATAAATATTCTGGCTTAGAAGTGACATGCCTCTGCTCAAAACTCATAGGCCAGAAATAGTCATATGGCCTTACTGAACCATGGGGCCAATAAGTGCATCTTCTCCAAAAATCTTTGAGAAACAATACTCAGGACCACCAGCATCCTTTACAAGATTGAGGACTTCCCCCTATTTCTAGTTTGCTATTATGTGAATATGATTTTTATTCTTTTTCTTTTTTTGTATCTGGTGGGTGTATACTTCTATGTTGACAGCCATTTTCCTCTCCACTCTTTGGTGTTATCATTCCACTGCCTTCTGACTTCCATATTGCTATTGCAATTTTTTTGTTAACATCCCGTTGTTTCCTTTCAAGTTGTATGTATGCAGGAAAGGGTTAATTCATCAGTCCTGCATATTCTCAGTTCTCAGGACTGTCCTGTGGCAAGGCTTCTGAGAGATGATAGTGGATTATCCTGCCTGAAAAGAACGTCTTTATGTTGTGAACCACTCAGATAGTTTATACTAACAATGCGGTTTATGGTAAATACCTGTTTTGATACCTCAGTCTTTGGGCCACCTTGTATCAATTTGACCTCTGTGGGGCTGGGGTCTGAGTCAGAGTTCCCTGAGCTTCTCTGGTTGGCAGCACTTTGCATAGAGAATTAATTGCTGTTTATGTGACTCAACTAGTAGAGGATAACTCAAAGCTTGTCCTTTTGGGTTCAGCTCCATACGCCTTTTCTCCTGGACTCCATTGTATGTACCTTTTCCCTTTGCTGATTTTAATCTTTATGCTTCTGCTGTAGTAAACCATAACTATGAGTATAACAGATTTTCTGAATCCTGTGAGTCTTTCTAGCAAATCATTGGACCTGAGGGAGGTCTTGGGGACTGATATATATATTTTTTTCTGGCTTTTTTTTAGTTCTCCTTATACTTGGGTATGCTATAATTTCACGAGAATGTGTACATAAATGGATTAATATTTTCACTTTTTTTTTTTAATTTTAATTTTTCTCAGGCTATTAAGCTTCCTGAATCTGTGGACTCATGTCTCACATCAGTTTGGGAAATTTCTCAGCTATTATCTGTTTTATTCTCTTTGGAATGGTAATTTGCATATGTTAGGCCTCTTCCTTTATATCTTTCAACCTCTTTTAATATTTATCACTTATTTGTTGTATTCTGGGTGGTTTTTTCAGTAATTCTCTCTTTAGCTGTGTCTACTCTGCTGCTTAAACCTTCCAGCAAATTTTTATTTCAACAATTGTATTTTTCATTTCAAGAAGCTCTAACCACCAACTTACACCACACACCAGAATAAACTCAAGATGGACCAAAGACTTAAATGTAAGCCGTGATACCATAAAAGTCCTAGCGGAAAACATAGGCAGGAAAATTTCAGATATCCCACATAGCAGTATTTTCACCGATACATCTCCTAAGGCAAGGGGAATAAAGGAAAAAAATAAACAAATGTGACTACATCAAACTAAAGAGTTTCTGCTCAGCAAAAGAAAACATTAGCAAGATTAAAAGGAAACCAACCATATGGGAAAACATATTTGCCAGTGATACCTCAGACAAGGGATTGATCTCCAAAATATATACAGAACTTACACATCTCAACACCAAGAAGACAAACAGCCCAATTAAAAAATGGGCAAAAGAACAAACACTTCTCCAAGGAGGATACACAGAAGGTCCATAGACACATGAAAGAATGCTCAACATCACTAACCATCAGAGAGATGCAAATAAAAACTACAATGAGATACCACTTTACACCTGTCAGAATGGCCATCATCAACAAGTCAACAAACAACAAGTGCTGGCGAGGATGTGGAGAAATGGGAACCCTACTGCACTGTTGCTGGGAATGCAGACTGGTGCAGCCACTATGGAAAATAGTATGGAATTACCTCAAAAAACTAAAAACAGAACTGCCTTTAGAACCAGCGATCCCACTGCTAGGATTATATCTGAAAAATCCTAAAACCCTAATTCAAAAGAACTTATGCACCCCTATGTTCATAGCAGCACTGTTCACAATAGCCAAGTGCTGGAAACAACCTAAGTGCCCATATGTAGATGTGTGGATTAAAAACCTGTGGTACATTTACACAATGGAGTACTATGCAGCAGAAAGAAAGAAGGAACTCCTGCCATTTGCAACAACATGGATGAAACTAGAGAATTATGTTTAGCGAAATAAGCCAGGCAATGAAAGAAAAATACCATATGATATCTAACCTGTTACAGGAGACTAATGAACAACACAAACAAATGAACTAAATTGAACAAGGAACAGAATAACAGCTATCGGGGGTGGGGAGGGGGAGGGAGAGAAGGGGGATAAGTAAGGGAAGGGTTTAGTCAAAGAACATGTATAAATGACTCATGGACATGGACAACGGGTGGCGGGGATATGACTGGGAGAAAGGGGGGCTGGGTGGGGGGAGCAATGGAGGAAAAATGGGACAACTGTAATTGAAAAACAATAATAATAAAATAAAGATGTAAAAAAAAAGACGTTCTAGTTTCTTTTTCAATTCTGCTTTGCGTTCCTCATAGTCTCCTGCTTGCTCATCCATAAGATTTGAATTGTTAATTTTTTAATCATTTCATACATTGTTATTCTATTCTGATTTGGCAATCTAATATCTTCTGTTCTGAGGGCTTAAATCCACTGTTTGATATTCTTATATAGTCTTATACATGGTACCTTGATTCCTGATGAGTTTGGTTCTTTATTGTTACAATGAAATTATAGGAGGAGGTAAAATGTATTTTGTCCATCATTTCTGCTTGGAATTATTCTGGGCTGAATCTTGAATGACAACTCTGACACTGCCCCTAACCCTGATTGTTTACTTTCTTGCTCTTATTTGATAATAATCCTGTGGACCTAAATTGGGGATCATATCATCCTAAGAGTATTTGGATCTGTTTATTCTACAACAGCTATAGCTAGAATTGGGTATCAACCTGGGGCCACTTTAGCCCCCTTTAAAGATTTTGACTTAATGTGGGAATCACAGCTTCAACAACTTCCTTTTTCCTGCTGGCCCATTAGTAGTGTTCTTGTCTGAGTCAGTCACTGTGTCCAGGGGCATGGAATACATTGATTGGCTAGGCTGGGTGTTATGGTCATTTTGGGACTCAGGAGTATCCTCAGCTCCACCCAATCCATATGGAGGGGATGGTATGCAGCCTGGTGGAATGAATACGTTCTCCCAAGAGAACTAGAAGTACCAGAAGGATGAAAAATGAATACTGGGCTGGAAAATTGCAAATATTCTCTACTGAGGATGATATGGAATTTTACAATAGAGAAGATTTCTATATAGGCTTTATTTAAAGTGAGAGGAGCCCTGCCTTGACCAACATGGCTCAGTTAGTTGAGCATTGTCCCACAAAGTGAAAGATCACTGGTTTGATTCCCAGTCAGGGCACATGCCTGGGTTGCGGGTTTATACTCCTCTCACATCAACATTTCTTTCCCTCTCTTCTCTCCCTTTCCCTCCAGAATCAATAAAAGAAAATAAGAGAGGATCCCTTGATAAATACATGTCTCTACTTTTGTGTTCTAAGAAACAGATAAATCACTTTTGAAAGATATGGTATTTCTTTATTCTAGAGACTCTCTGCTTAATGGGAAATTGTTAAAATTACATGAGTTGGAAAATCAAGGAAATCTAGTGTTTGACTCAGAATTAAATTTAAATTGTTTTTTTAATTCAGTAAATCTTGTAAACACTCTCTCCCACTTTGAAATGCTTGAGTCTCAACTCTTATCATTACTTTCTCTCTGTCCTTAAATAAGTTATCCAATCTCTCAGAATCTTAAGTTTTCTCATTTTACAAATGAGGAAAATGTAATCTGCCTTGACTGTTTTTTGTGAGTATTAAATAAGTAAATGTTTTAATACCAATTAGTTAGTGTCCATAGTGGACAAGCATTTCATAAATGCTTTTTATGAATATTTATAAAATACGGATATTAAGAATATTTGCCTTTGAAATAAAAATTCATATAAATATAGGACCTGAAAGAATTATTCAGTATCTGCTTTTTCTTCTTTTTCAGGTTCCTTCAAATATATCAGAAATATGTTGTATTATTAGAGCATCGCCAGGAACTAGACAAGTGAAAAGTAAAGATATTATTGTAAAAAAGAAGAAGTTTTCTCTTCCTAAAGATATTCCTCAAGGTACTGTAGTATGAATACAGAGCCTACTTTTAAAAAGCTATAAACATGTTTTCATTGTAAATTCCTTATGTATAGAGGAAGTTCAGTTATAAATTGTATTCTGAGAGTTCCTGCACAAATGGAAATAGTAAAATTATAAGTTTGGTCAGGTTTCAGAACCTCGTTAAAATAATTTTTTTAGATTTTATTTATTTATTTTTAGAGAGAGGGGAAGGAAGGGAGAAAGAGAGGGAGAGAAACATCATCAATGTGTGGTTGCCTCTTGCATGCCCCTGACTGGGGATCTGGCTTGCAACCAAGGCATGTGCCCTGACTGGGAATCAAAACGGTGACCCTTTGGTTAGCAGGCTGGCACTCAATCTACTGAACCACACCAGCCATCGCTAAAATAATTTTTTAGAAATCAAATACTTCATTTTTTAAAAATTAGTTATTGCCATTGATTTAAAAATGTATTTAAGACAATTCCTCTTACAACTATTAGAAATTTAGTGTTGTCAGATTTTATTTTTAGTAGCATTCTTTTTAATGGTATTTCTGCATTTATTTAACATTGGCTGAGCACTTTCTCTGTGAAAGGCATTGAGCTAAGCACCTTATTATATCTCATTTATTTCTCACTATGACTTTATAATAGATAAGATTTGTACTATTATCCTCATTTTATATATTAAGAATCTGAGGCTTAAAGTAGTATGCAATTTGTCCAAAGTCATATTTATACCAAGTGGTAGAAAGGAGTTCAATCTTTCTATCTAAACTCCAAGTTTAGGTTTTTCTCTACTTCCTTCACTGCATATCAAACCCTATTGATCCTTGTCCCTATTTTTCCCACAGAGCCTGTTCTGAGCACTGCTTAAATCCACAGAGATATTTTTCTTTCTGGGTTCCTTGAATTGTTAATTCAGTGCTACTCATTTGACACTTAATAATATACTACTACCTGACAGAATTTGTAATGCTTACTTTTTATATTCTTCAGGTTATGAAGTTTTTAAGGATAGAGACCACATAATAGACTTCTATTTCTATCCCTGATAACATTAGCATAGTCATGGGGAATAGTAGATACCGTATCAGTCCAGGTTCTACCAAAGAAACAGAACTAGTAGGATGTAAACACATACTTCAAGGAATTGACTTAGAGCAATTGTAAGGTCTGGCTAAAAACTATAGGGCAGGCTGGAGGCTCTGGGGCAGGAGCTGATGTTAATGCAGTCTGCAGGAGGAATTTTTCTTCCTCAGAGAAACTTCAGTTTTTTTTTAAGGCTTTTCAGCTATTTGAATGAGGCCCACACACATCATCTCAAGAATAATCTCTTTATGTAACATCAGTTATTACAGATGTTAATCACTTTCACAAAATACCTTCACAGCAACACGAAAATTAGTATTTAATATAATTGGATAATATAAGGTAGGCAAATTAACATATATAACTAACCATCACAGACCACTCTATGTCAATTATGCATTCTTACACATCTCCTTAAACTATATTTAAACTCCAAATAAAGACAGTAACAAAGTCATACTTCTACCTAACACAATACAACTCTCCTACATATAACCAAAATGGGCTAACTCCTTCCCCAGAAGAGGATTCAAAGTCCTTGAGAGCTGTTTACTCTTCTCCTTGGTATTCTGTAACTCAAGTACTGTGATATAAAGTTAACTATTATTAATACATCTTATGTTGGATGATAGGAGCGTAAGAGAGGGAAGAAAACAAAGATATTTGCTTAATTAGTCATGTGGTCATAAGTGGTATTTATAACTAACTTTCTCTGCTATCCATTCTGTATTCCGTCTGCCCTCAATAAGTACCTCCACGGGTCATGGTTCTTTAACTGGTGGGGTGACACAAACCCTCATTTATGAAGTGTGTGGGACATTCCTAGTCCTGCTTGGATTGGGTTGTTGTAGTTGTCCATTGACCTTAATCACAGGGCATGGTAATACTAAGGGGTGACCTAAGGGGTCTCCTGTATTCCAGACATACTCTTCCATTGTTGAGTAGTAATCCAGTCTTCCCTTGGTAGCCAGAATCACCCCAACCAGTCAGTAACTCCTTTCTTTGCTTATTGATTCAGGCAGGAGGAGACTTAAGTGGCCAGGTAACAGTCTTTACTTTGAGTTCAGTGGAATTATTGTTGTATCTCCTGGTAGAAGCATTTCTCCCTTTGGAACTAAGGCCTGTAAACCAATAGAGCATATAGTCATGGGAACAGAAACCAAAAACTTAGCTAGTGGGTTACCAGGGGTAATATTGAGTGGTCCCACTTCCATTCCCACCCCTAAATTTTTGGGCCTTTGAATTATGGTTATGGGATAAATAGCACTGTATATTAGATGCTGATCCAGAGCACATACAACCTTCTGGAGAACCTTGCCCCAGCCCTGCAAGGTGTTGCCACCTAGCTGGTGCAGTAACTGAGTCTTCAAAAGGCTACTCCCCCATTCTATTAGACCAGCTGCTTCAGGATGGTGGGGAGCATGGTAAGACCAGTAAATTCCATGAGCATGGGCCTATTGTTGCACTTTTTGCTGTGAAGTGGGTTCCTTGATCAGAAGCCATGCTGTGTGGGATACCATGATGGTAGATAAGGCATTCAGTAAGTACTTGAATGGAGGTTTTGGCAGAAGCATTACGCAGGAAGGCAAATTAATATCCAATTAATTATCTATTCCAGTAAGAATAATATGTTGCCCCTTCCATGATGGAAGTGGTCCAATATAATCAACCTGCCACCAGGTTGTTGGCTGATCACTCCAAGGAATGGTACCATAGTGGGGACGAGATGTTGGACTCTGCTGCTGACAGATTGGGTACTCAGCAGTGGCTATAACCAGGCTGACTTTGGTGAGCAGAATTCCATGTTGCTGAGCACATGTATAACCTCCACTGGGCAACGACAAGAGTGGCTGGGGGAAAAGGTTAACTGATATCCACAGAATGAGTCATCAACTTAATTATTAAAATCTGCCTCTGCTGAATTCACCCTTTGTTGAGCATTCATATGAGACAAAGATATCTTCATGTTTGTTGTTTTTTGCCTATTCAGAGAGGTCTATCCATAAGCCTCTTTCCTACATTTCATTGTCATCAATTTTCTAGTCATGTCCCTTCCAAGTTTGACTATAGTCCACGAATTGGTATATAATTGTCCATCTGGTCCTTTCTCCTTCTAACAAAGTTAGAACATGGGGTGCACTGCTCCAGGTTCTCTCCCACTGGGGGGATATCCCGTCACCAATTTCCTTCAGGGTTGCTCCAAGAAGGAGCTATAAGTATGATAGCCATCTACTTTCAGGTGGTGGCTGCATACCATGCAGAATTATCTGTAAACTGAGCCTGAGTTTTCTTTTCCTCAGTCAGCTGATTATAGAGAACTCCCCATTATGCCATAGGTGCAGGCTGGGAGAGAGAGGGTAATGTAGCAGGAGTGGAGCCATAGGCATTTGGGCCACTTTCTCATATAACTTACTTATGCCTTCAGGGCCTGCTTGAGTCTAATATCACATATACCATTTCCATTTGGTAATGGAGTGCTGCTCTTCACAGCCAACTTTATGGCTTGGTGCATCAGACGAAACACAATTCATGATGGACAGCTCAACTCTTGTTATAACTTGGTGGCCCATGGTTAAGTATTCAGTCTCCACTAAGGCCCAGTAGCAGGCCAAACACTCTTTCTCAAAAAGAGAGTGTAGTTATTCCCAGAGAACGGTAGGACTTTGCTCCAAAACCCTAAGGACCTGTGCTGTGATTCATCAACGGGCTCCAAATAGCACCTCTATCAGCCACTGATACTTCAAGTACCATTGGATCAGCTGGATCATATGGTACAAGTAGCAGAGCATCTTGCACAGTAGCCTGGACCTGTTGCAGATCTTTCTGTTGTTCTGAGATCCTCTCAAAACCAGCAGCTTTTTAGGTCACATGGTAGACAGGCTGGAGAAATACACTGAAGTGAGGAATATGTTGGCTCCAAAATCTAAAGAGGTCTCCCAGGCATTGTGCCTCTTTTTTGGTTGTAGGTGGGACCAGATGCAACAACTTACCCTTTACTTTAGGAGGCACATCTCTCATTTCACTGGACTCCCAGAAATTTCACTGAGGTAGAAAGAGACTCAGCAATTCCACTTCCAGGAATATATCCAGCTATAATATATATGTTCATCAAAAGATCTATGCTACAATGTTCATAGCAGCACTGTTGATACTAGCCCCAAACTGGAAACTATCCAAATGCCCATCAACAGTATATTCATTCACTGAAGCACTATATAGCAGTGAGAATCAACATGCGACAATATTGATGAATCTTACTTAGGGATCCAGGCACAATAAAATACACTTAATATTACTTATATTTAGTACACAACTAGGCAAAACTAAACTATGATATAAATCACTATAGTGGATGTCCTTGTTGGGGACTGGGTAGTAACTGGAAAGGGTTATGACAGGGAATTTAGGGTGCTGGTAGTGTTTTGTTTTATTACCTGGATGCTGGCTATGTTGGTGTGTTGTTTATGAAAACCCATAAAGGTGTACAGTACACATATGCATACATTTCTGTGGTTATGCTATACTTCAATAAAAAATTAAAAAATAGGAATAGAGAAACTTCTCTTAATTTGATCTTTTGGGCCTTCATATTGGTTTCTAACATCAAGTAATGTCACAGTTTTGGGTTTAAGTATGCAACAAATCAAAACTAAAATGTGTCTGAGTTCTTGTGAGTGTTCAGAACAAAGTTTTTAGTTTAATTCTCAGAGACCCACTGATGCATGTTGAACCAATTGTGCCACCTTCTGGCTTCTTTCTAGGCTTTCACCTCATTTAGCACCCTCTCATTTAAGTAAGTAAACCCCTTTCAACCTCTGGCCACTCCTCTCTGCCTTTCCTTTAGTAAAAATAGCAAAGCCCCAAGCTAACTAGTGATCATGTTATTTTAAGCATGCAGTAGCCTATTCTTAGTCCTGGCATTTAACGTTTCAGCTAGTTTGGCAGTAATCTAATCAGCATTACAGGGTGAAGCTCTCTTTTGATGGGTTAGGAACCCTTTTCAGTATGCTGCATGTTCATTAGTGACTGGCACTGGGTTGATAAAAGAAAAAAATTGGTGAAAGTGAACCACTAGAGGAGTCTGAAAGAGATGTGATAGAGTAGGTGTGTGGGTGAGTAGAGCTCCAAAAATGGTGGCAGCCTGATAGAAGAGGCCTTAGAAAACGCCTAGTCCAGGATTTCTCTGACCACCTGCACCAGAAGCACTGCAGAGATAGTAGATGACACTCTAGAGATAAGACACAGGAGTCTGCAATTTGATGAGCTCTCAAAATGATTCCAATAAGCACTGAGACTTGAGTATATAATTTTACATGACAAAAATGACCTGGCCAGATCAATAAATAACTTGCCCAAGTTCACACAACTAATTACTGGCAGAATAAGTACTGCAACTTAGCTTTCCTGATTCTTAGCAGTTTAACTAGGTAGCTGTCAAATAGGAGTTGGGAGAGGTAGAATAGATAGTGTTCTGAGTTTCCTAGTTCATCCAGATGGCAATTTTGCTTCTCTTTGCTTTATACATTGGGCTTCTGTATTCTATTTAAACAGAGGTTTTTTTGTTTTTTTTGTTTGTTTTGTTTTTGTATTTTTGCCAAGAAATGGTTTGGACAATCAGGACAATCATTGCTTAGTACTTCTTACAGTTATGAGCAATGGATGTCTAAAATATTGTCGCTTTAATTTGACCAACAAGCATGGATTAGGACTGCAGTATTATCTGGGGATATAGTATGTTAGCCCTCCAGGGCTTACAGACTAGTGATAAGATACATCCCAGTCTTCTCTGTAAGGTGATAAACTAGAAGTAGAACAAGGCACTTTCAGAACCCAGAACTTTTAAGTGTCAGGGAAGAGTTCCAAGATCAGACAAAACCTGTGGCTATTCTTATTGTAAGATTTTAGGATTTCTATTTTATTTTTATCTTCAAAAGAGATGATAATGTTATAAATTTCTATCTCAAGCTATAAATAGGATAACAGCCTTTATTTTATACATATATAATAATATAATAGCAGGTAGATGGAAAATATTTGAGTATCTGAGGGTTGGTAGTAAAAGTCAGTTGAGAGAAGGACACGTCCCCCTTAAAAAAAAAAAAAAAAGTGACTGGTGTGGCTCAGTGGGTTGAACTGAAAGGTCACTGGTTCAATTCCCAGTCAGGGCCCATACCTAGGTTGTGGGCCAGGTCTCCAGTTGGAGGAGTGCAAGAGGCAACCATGTATCTCTTGCACATTGATATTTCTCTCCCTTCCTTCCCTGCTCTCTCTTAAAAAAGAAAAAGGTAGGACACCCCTAAATCCAAATCTTACTGTTACATGAGCAAATTCCTTAAATCCTCTGAATTTTACCTTCCTGTCTGTAAAATTGTCACTAATAGTAGCCTTGCCTTAAAAAAATTGTTGCAAGAATTAGAGATTATCTATGTAAATTGTCTGACATATAATAGTCATTCATTATGCAATAATTATTATTTTCTTCTATAGGTTAGGTTAATTCCTGAAGTCTAGCTCACTGCATTTCCCTTTTCCCTTTGAAAATTTTGATTCCTTTATTTTCATTAAATTGAAAAAAGCCTAAAATATATTGTGTGGTTATTGTATTTGACGATAAATTTGGTTATGCCATTTCATATAAAGAATATACCAGGTAAGTGTATGTAGTCTTTGACACAGACCCATTGATCTACTACAGATACAGAGGTGGGTGAAGTATGCCAATCAGTTCCCTGGGGAAAAAGAAATCCAGTTTGACATCATGGAGACCTTTTAAGACTGTTGATTTGGTATCATTTAGCTAAAGAATAAAAACAGGAGGTTCTGCAGTTGACTGTTTCATTCATTCAGCAAACATTTATTGAGTTGATGTCATGTGCTAGACACAATTAGTTGCTGATAATTTGAGATAAAGACATGGATGTCTTTTGAAATTTGTAATCTCATAGAGGAAGTCAGATATACAAAACAAGTCCAGTAAAGGCATAGCTGCTTTCATAAAGCTCTACGTAGGACCCTTCGGGGTACATGGGGGAAGGTGGGACATGTTCTGAAGGACGATCTGAAGCTCCCAGAGGCATCCTGAGCGTAGGCCTTTAGGCAGAGCTCCAGCATAAATAAAGGCACAGAGAAGCAAAGCATCTTGGGTAGTTAAGGAACTGAAAGTAGTTATGTTCAGCTGGAATGAAGATTGGACTCTCTGAGAACTGATTTGTGAGTAGTAATCAAGGGTCAGATCATGGAAAGCCTCCTAAGCCATACTGATTTTGACTTTATGCTGATCAGCTTGCTCTTTAATTAGATCATTCTGGCTATAAATGTGTCTTAGAAAGAAGTAAGCCTGGCAGCAGAAAGATCAGGTGGGAGTTTTACAAAAGTCATGATGAACAAAGTTGAGAAAATAAGGATCTAAGCTAGTGTATCTCAAAGTGTGGTAGTCAGACCACCTGAGGAATTTATAAATAATGCATATTCCTAGTCACTGCTTCAGTCATTTGGTCAGGAGTTCTGGGATTTGAGAACCAGTTTAAACGGAAAATATTTATTTGTATAATTACCAAGGCTTAGTGACTCATTAGGTACTATTACAGGCTAGTGAGAGAGAAGGACAGTTAGAGGATGACTCCCAGGTCTCTAGTATAGTAAAGTTTCAGAAATGGTGCATTCTAGGTGATGCCAGGGGAAAATATAGAGCATGGCTTTGGATGTATATATTAGGACTGAGGAGGGGTAGGTAAGACTGTAGTTGCGGGGGATGATTATATACTTACAAAGTTATTCAAAATTTGCAGTGGAGAGGATAACTTTCCAAATTCTCTAATAAATGAGCAGACAGTGTCTGAGGTCAGTAAAGAACAATCAGGAGGAGTAGAGGGTAGAATAGCTCGCACTTCCCAAATTTTAATATATTTATGAGAATTGCTCAAGGAACTTGTTAAAAATGGTGATTTTGATTTAGTGGGACTGAAACGGAGCCCAAGATTCTACATTTTTAATAAACTCCTGGGTGATGATGAAGTCACTGGTCCGTGGACCATACGTTGAACGGCAAAATTATAGGTGTCTGGTCTTCAAACTTAACTGCACATCAGACTTCCCTGGTTTTTTGAGTCCCTTGCTCAGAGATTCTGATCAAATTGCTATGGAGTATGGCCTGGATATCAGGACATTTAAAAGCTCCTTTAATTCTAAGGTACATCAAAGTTTGAGAACCATTGATATAAATAGTCTGAATAGGTCAGGGGTGAGGTGTATCATATGAAAGTGACAATAGGAATAAATAAAGCTGGCTCTACCCTGGATCTCCTGGTACAAGATGTTGGGGTGGGGGAAAGCCCCAGAATCCTGTATTGAGAAGAATCTGGGCTCAGTTAAAGCAAAGAGTTGGAGAATGCAGAGGAAGGGTGGATGGGGAAATGTGAGGATCTTTGGCTTGGGTGGTGACTGAGGAGGACAAGGATGAGTTCCTCCAAGTTACAAGGCTGGGGTTGGAGGCCTTGTGATGGCCACTGACAACCTTCTTTGCTGGGCTTTCTTTCCACTGGACTGCTACTGAGCAGGTCTCTTTGTGTCTCCAAAGAGTGTCCTCAGCATGTCCAGGAAGGAGTGGGCCAACTATCTACCCCCCTTTTTTAATGGACTCTGTATTTGTTTCCTAAGGCTTGATGGGGTGAAACTAAAGTGGGCTGGGCCTCAAGAGCTCTCTCCCTAAAGCCTGGTTATTAGTAACTATTGGACACCTGCTTGTGATATATATGAAGTAATTGATTGTTATTTTTTTTCTCCAGATATTATAATAAAAACAAATGGCAGGATGTAGCAGCTGTGGCTGAATTTTCACTACATTGAAGACGAGTGTGAAGTCATAATCCATAAAGCAGAATGTCTGTCTGAAATTATATGAAATTCAAAAATCAGACTTCTTTAATTATTTGTGATATATCCTAATGTTAAAATTCTACTGAGATTCTTAAAAATTACATTTAATCAGTTAAGAAAGAAACATTTTTCTGTATGCTTCTTAAATATGTGTATTTGTATAGTAAAGTAAAAAAAAAAAAAGCTTGTATTAGAGGACTATACACTAAATAGATTTAAACTATTTATAAAGAGCCAACACCAGAGCTCTGTGTAACTTCCTTTGATTGTTTTTAACCCAAAGTTTATCCTTTGTATCAACTGAAATTAGTAAAGTTGTTGAAGAACTAAAAATGAAAGTGCTTATATTAGAAACTATTTTTAACAGAACTTAATTGAAACCACATAGTGAGGTAACTAATTTCAAGTCTGACTGAAAGAAACTCTACATTCAAGGTCTGCTGAAGCAGGGAATGTATAATATGTACAATAAACCATTCAGACAACAATGTGGTGATGGGCAGAGGAAAGGGGTAGTGGGGGCTGGGAGGAGGGTCCCAAAGTGGGGGGAAATAGGGACATCTGCAATAGTGTCAACAATAATAATAAAGAAAAAAAATTATACACTAAATATTTAGTATATTACCTTATCCCCAAACAACCTTCTTTAGCTAATACTATCTGTAGAATGTTCTTTTTGTGATGTAACTTGTCACGTCTCAACAATGCCCTTCTTACAAAACAGTGATTCTGTTGTCAGTTAACATAGTACAGTTGTATAACTGTTAGTGAGATTTTAACTTTGATGGTTTTACTAATGGTTTGGCTCAGTGGATTGAGCATCGGCCTGCGAGCTAAGTGTCGCTGGTTCGATCTTCCAGTCAGGGCACATCAGAGAAGGAAAACTCTGACTCCAAAAAACCTCCGCTGCCTTGCGGCATACCTCTTCAGGGGAAAGGCTAAGGGAGTAAACCCCGACAGAAAATCCGGAGCCGGAGTCCCTAAGGCGGTTTGACGTTGTAGTCAACACCGGCAACTCCTGCGGCGCACCTGAAGCCAAGCTGTATTGACTCCGTCTTTCCCTTGGACCCTTCAGCTGCGAAGAGAGGGGGGGTCTGCTGCATGGGCAACAGCAGACCCTCCATATCACCCTGCCCAGGCTCTGTAGCTTCAGCTTCACTGGAGAGGACACTCCAGCGTCATCACAAGATGTCGATTCAACACGGGAGGAGACAGATACCGTGTCACTCCCGAGTCGGACTGCACAGCCATTCTCGGCGGTGCAGATGGACTCTTAAGAAGCTACACCATCGTCTCTCGAGACGGACGGCTGCCGACGACTATATTGATACATAAAAGTAAATAAGAGTCAAATTTTTGAAGCTGTTTCCGTAAGAGAGAAAATTTTTTAATTGATTAATTAATTTGAGGTTAGGTAACCTATTAGTATTTGCAGTATTCCCTCACTTATCACGGGTATTACATTCTAGACCCCCCCCCCCCCCCGTGATAGCTGAAAATCCGCGAAGTAGGAACCTTACATTTATTTTAGTATTTATATATATTTTAAGGCTTTATAAACCCTTCCCACACACTTATAAACTGTTCCCAGTCCCTTAACTTTTCCCACTCCCTTATTAACCTTTTCCCACTTTTATAAACACTACTTATGTTCTTAACATATTCTATGCTCTTAAACCTATGTAACTTTAACAACATACGTATATAGTACCGCAAAATCCCACAATATAGCGAAAAATCCTTGATAAATAATTAAATATATTTTTAAAAATCCCGCGATACAGTGAGGCCATGATAAGTGAACTGCGATATAGAGAGGGATTACTGTATTTTTAAATGAGTCCCATAATGATATTCTTGTAAATTATTTGATAAGGCCTTAAGCCACTAACAGAGCTATTTGTGATTTTTGTTTTACATTTTCATCTGCAGGTGAAATATGGGAAAATTGTTAGGAAATGGAGACGAGATCATTAATGATGGTGATTAGAACCAGATTTAGACCCAAATTCTGAATCACTATTGAACTAAGTCCCTACTCTTGTGATAGTTGTTTTTGTTGTTTGATTTTTAAAGATTTTATTTATTTATTTTTAGAGAGAGGGGAAGGGAGGGAGAAAGAGAGGGAGAGAAACATCAATGAGTGGCTGCATCTCATGCGCCCCCAACTCGGGACCTGGCCTGCAACTCAGGCATGTGCTCTGACTGGGAATCGAACCAGCGACGCTTTGGTTCACAGGCTGGCACACCAGCCAGGGCTCTTGTGGTAGTTTTAAAAGTAAAAATGTGATAAGCAAAAGGGGAAGAAGAAATTAAATCGAAGGCCTATTCCCTGACTTCAAGGAGTTTATAATCCAAGGACAAGGGGGAGAGAACAAGAACATACTATTTGATAGTTTAATCAGGGGGTAGGTTCCTATGAGAAAGAATGATACCTGATTCTTAGACTGAGCATAGTGGGACTGGAAGAAATAAACATTTGGTAGTTTTGTATTGTTGTTAAGGAAAATATAGCTCAGAGAGATAAATACTTGCCAGGATCATGTAATTTAGAAAGTGACAGAGCCAGGATTTGAAGGCAGGACTATTTGAGTCCAGTGTTTTTTGTTTGTTTTTATATTATCAACAGAGCACAGGGAAAGGTAGAAAGAGCAAAGGAGCTGCAACTGATGTTCAAGGCTTAGGGGTGGAGGATATAACATTAATTATGATTAAGAGGAAGTAAAGTAGAATAAGCTTGCTTGCTGTCTGGCAGATGAGAGGTTCAAAGAGGATTCCTGTTGACAAATTCTAGGAGGTGTGCTCTTACCTCATACCTGTGAGTATGTCTCAGAGGTTTTTCAGTGAGCCTCCCTGGAAGAGCATCAAAAAAAAAAAGAGTTCAGGACTTCTGGCCAAGATGGAGGCGTAGACAGACATGCTGTGTCTCCCTCCACAACTAAGAAGGAATACAACTACCTCAAAATTAGAAACAACCAGAAGTCCCAGAAAATCAAACTGCATTGAAGTCCAGCAAACAAAGATATAAAGAAGAAATACCCATACAGACCAGTAGGAGGGGCGGAGCTGGGGCGGAGAGGACACGGTATGGTGGCGGCAGCAGGGATGGCAGCAGCCGGTTAGCAGAAAGTGCAGTCATGCGTTTTAAAAAGTCAGGCGGGACACCTGGGGAACATTCCCAGCTCCTCACTGGACCTTGCAGCTCATGGTCCCAGCAGTGGAGAAAATCAAGCCTCATTGCTTCTGACTGTTCAGACCAGTGGGGGTGGGGTGGAGGCTGAAACTTCCCATCTCTCAGCAGAGTGCACTTGTTTAAAGGGCCCCCACGGTCATAGAACGTCCACAGACCCATCCACTCTTGGAACGACGGCCAGGGCTGCAGCTAGAGGGGCGCCAGTCCGGTGCAGAAGTGGGAGAGGTGCTTGGAAAAGGGGCGAGTGCTGGGCAGGTGGCATTGTTCCCTCTCGGACTCTTCCCCCACATACAGCGCCACAACATAGTGAAACAGGTTGCCCTGTACTGACGAATCCCTAAGGCTCCGCTCCTTACAACATCACAGGAGCAACAGTTCTACCTGGGACTCAGAGGCAAACAAACACAGGAGCCTGTCAGAATGAGGAGACAGAGAAGTATAGACCAAAAGGGCGAACGGATTAAGGTTCCAGTGGGAGAACTAAGCGACAAGGAGATAGCCAACCTAAAAGATGCAGAATTCAAAACACTGGTGATAAAGATGCTCACAGGCTTGACAGATATGCTTGAGTATGGCAGATGCATAAGAGAAGAAGTGAAGGCTATGCTAAGTGAAACAAATGAAAATCCACACAAAACCAATGGTGAAGGGAAGGAACCAAGGGTTCAAATCAATGATTTAGAACATAAGGAAGAAAAGAAACAGTCAACCAGTGCAGAATGAGGAAGCAAGAATTGAAAAAAATGAGAAAAACTTCCCAAATTTTGCGAAGGAGATGGACATACAGGTCTGGGAAGCACGGAGGGTCCCGGGTGAGCTGGACCTAGAGGGGACCACACCAGGATGAATCATGATTGAGATGGCAAAGGTGAAAGAGAGTCCTGGGGGCAGCAAGGGAGAGGAAGAGAGTTGCCTACAGGGGGGTGCCTATAGGAATATCACCTGATTTCTCAGAGGACACTTTTCAGGCAGGAAGGGACTGGCAAACAGTACTCAATGTGAAGAAAAGCAACCAGACAAGGTAAAGCTGAAGAAGTTCATCACCAAGCCATTATTATATGAAATGTCAAAGGGACTTACTTAAGAAAAAGAAGATCAAAACTATGAACACTAAAATGACAACAAACTCACAACTATCAACAGCTGAATCTAAAAATTAAAAAGCAACTAAGCAAACCAGAATAAGAACAGAATCATAGGTATGGGGATCATTTGGATGATTATCAGCTGGGAAGGGGGAGGAGAAGTGGGGATATGGTGCAGGGATTAAGAAGCATAATTGGTTAGTACAAAATAGGGGGAAGTTAAGAATAATATAGGAAAGGGTGAAGCCAAAGAACTTATAGGCACGACCCGTGGAGATGAACTAAGGAGACTGGGATTGCTGGAGGGAAGGGGGTTACTGCGCAGAGGGGAGCAAAGGGGAAAAAAAATTGGAACTACTGTAACAACATAATGAATAAAATAAAAAAGAGTTCATCTGTTTCTGGAGATATCTTTCATCAAATTTTTAAATGATCTGTGATCTAAAAAAGGTCAATAATAGGACTGGATCCCTTTACTTCATTCAGCATATAAGTAATTAAATTTAATTTTTAAGCATTTAAAATTATATTTTCAAATTACACTTCATGAAAAAAAAATCAGATAAGTACCCAGAAAATTCAGTTAAAAATGCATGAAAGGCCTGGTGTGATGTAATTTTCATTAAATTTTTAAAAATATTTTAATTTTTAATTATAGTTCACATACAATATTATGTTGGTTTCAAGTGTACAGCAAGCATAGTGATTAGACGCTTCTATAACTTAGAGTTGTCATCCCCATAAATCTTGTACCCATATAACACTATACATATTTATTACAATATTATTGACTGTATTCCTTGCATGCACTTTACATCTCCATGACTATTTTATACCTACCAATTTGTACGTTTTTAAAAAGGATTTTATTTTCATTTTTAATCTTTTAATTTTTTAAAGATTATTTATTTATTTATTTTTAGAGAAAGGGAAAGGAGGGAGAAGGAGAGGGATGTGTGTTTGCCCCAGCTGAGGACCTGGCCTGCAACCCAGGCATGTGCCCTGATTAGGAATCGCACCAGTGACCCTGTGGCTTGCAGGCCAGTGCTCAATCTACTGAGCCACACCAGCTAGGGGCAAATTTGTACTTTTTAATCCCTTCCCTTTTTTCACCCATCCTCCCAACTCCCTCCCATCTGGCAACCATCAGAATGTTCTCTATATCTATGAGTTTGTTTGTTTTCTTTGTTCATTTATTTTGTTAAGAAAAGCTAAAGGAGTTCATTACCACCAAACCAGTATTACAAGAAATGTTAAAGAGACTTCTTTAAGAGGCAGAATAAAAATATGAATATCAAAATGTCAATAACTACATCTCTATCAGCAATTACTTTAAATGTAAATGGATTAAATGCTTCAATCAAAAGACATATTGTGGCTGAATGGGTAGGAAAACAAGATGCTTACATATGCTGCCTCAAGAAACTCACTTCAGATTGAAAGACACACACATACTGACAGTAAAGGGATGGAAGAAGATACTTCTTGAAAATGGAAATAAAAAAAAAAAAAAAGGCTGGGGTAGCAATACTTATACCAGACAAAATAGACTTTAAAACAAAGGCTGTAAACAAGAGACAAAGAATAACCCAGCAAGTTCACTTCTGGGTGTTTATCTGAAGAAACCCAAAACACTAAATTAAAAAGATATATGCCTCTATATATTCACTGAAGCATCATTTACAATAGCCAAGATATAGAAGCAGTCTAAGTGTCCATCAATAGATGAATGGTAAAAAAGTAACACACAGATGCACGCACACACACACACACACACAGGAATATTACTAAGCCATTAAAAAGAATGAAATCAGCCCTGGCTGGTGTGGCTCAGTGGATCAAGTGCAGGCCTGCAAACCAAGGGGTTGCCGGTTTGATTTCCGGTTGGTGCACATGCCTGGGTTGCGGGCTGGGTCCCCAGCTGGGGGCATGCAAGAGGCAACCACACATTGATGTTTCTCTCCCTCTATTTCTCCCTTCTCCTCTCTCTAAAAATAAAATTTTTATTAAAAAAATGAAATCTTACAATCTGCAACAAAATGGTTGGACCTAGAGGGCATTATACTAAGTGAAGTAAGTCAGAGAAAGACAAATACCGTATGATTTCACTTACTTGTGGAATCCATTTAAAAAATTTCAACTGGCATGTTTTTTCACCTCTCCTAAGTGTTGATTAATTAACCATGGTTTGTTCAGTTATGAATAGCCTCTTTATATAGCATACATGTTTATATGAAGGATGTGATGCCCAGATATTCTAGATAAAACTTATCTTCACCCTCTCCTGCTCTACTGTTACTATCTAATCTGCATTTAAAATCTGGAATCATTTTACATCTTAAATTCCCCCTTTACTTCATATATTCTTCTACCTACCCCAAATTTTTCATCAATTTATGTCCTCAGCCCTTTCTCCTCCTCTCCCTACCCGTAACACATGTAGAGTGGCTGGCTTCGTCTCTGGCTCTCCAATGACACTGGTCCCCAGCAACCTCCTAAAAGCTAATCTAAGGGGTATTTTTCATTTCTCATCTTACCCAACCTCTCCCAGTTAATGATGTTGCAGACCAGTATTCTCTTCTTGAAATCTTCCCGTAAGTAATGACCTCTCTGGCTTTCATCTCATCTCTAGCTTTTTCTCTTCCATTGCTTCTGATGACTTGGTTTCTTGTTTTTTTGTATTTCCTGGGATTCTTTTTTTTTTTTTTTATTGTTTTTCAATTACAGTTGTCCCATTTTTTCCTCCATTGCTCCCCACCCACCCAGCTTACCCCTTCTTCCACAGTCATTCTCCACCCCGTTGTCCATGTCCATGTGTCATTTATACATGTTCTTTGACTAGACCCTTCCCCTCCTTATCCCCCTTCTCTCCCTTCCTCCTCCCCCCTGAAAACAGTTATTCTGTTCCTTGTTCAATTTTGTTCATTTGTTTGTGTTGTTCATTAGTCTCCTGTATCAGGTGATATCACATGGTATTTTTCTTTCATTGCCTGGCTTATTTCGCTAAACATAATTCGCTATAATTTCATCCATGTCGTCGCAAATGGCAGGAGTTTCTTCTTTCTTTCTGCTGCATAGTATTCCATAGTGTAAATGTACCACAGGTTTTTAATCCACTCATCTACAGATGGGCATGTGGGCTGTTTCCAGCACTTGGCTATTGTAAACAGTGCTGCTATGAACATAGGGGTGCATACGTTCTTTTGAATTGGGGTTTCAGGATTTTTCGGATATAATCCTAGCAGTGGAATCACTGGTTCTAAAGGCAGTTCTGTTTTTAGTTTTTTGAGGTAATTCCATACTATTTTCCATAGTGGCTGCACCAGTCTGCATTCCCAGCAACAGTGCAGTAGGGTTCCCATTTCTCCACATCCTTGCCAGCACTTGTTTGTTGATTTGTTGATGATGGCCATTCTGACAGGTGTAAAGTGGTATCTCATTGTGGTTTTTATTTGCGTCTCTCTGATGGTTAGTGATGTTGAGCATTCTTTCATGTGTCTATGGACCTTCTGTGTATCCTCCTTGGAGAAGTGTTTGTTCAGGAATTTTGCCCATTTTTTAGTTGGGCTGTCTGTCTTCTTGGTATTGAGATGTGTACGTTCTGTATATATTTTGGAGATCAATCCCTTGTCTGAGGTATCATTGGCAAATATGTTTTCCCATATGGCTGGTTCCCTTTTCATCTTGCTGATGTTTTCTTTTGCTAAGCAGAAACTCTTTGGTTTGATGTAGTCCCATTTGTTTATTCTTTTCTTTATTCCCCTTGCCTTAGGAGACGTGTCGGTGAAAATATTGCTATGTGGGATATCTGAAATTTTCCTGCCTATGTTTTCCTCTAGGACTTTTATGGTATCACAGCTTACATTTAAGTCTTTGCTCCATCTTGAGTTTATTCTCATGTGTGGTGTAAGTTGGTGGTCTAGTTTCATTTTTTTTGCACATCTCTGCCCAGTTCTCCCAGCACCATGTGTTGAAGAGGCTCTTCTCACTCCATCTTATGCTCCTGTCCCCTTTGTCAAGTATTACTTGACCATATAGACCTGGGTTTATTTCTGGGCTATCTACTCTGTTCCATTGATCTATATGTCTGTTCTTATGCCAGCACCAGACTGTCTTGATCAGAGTGTCTTTGTAGTATAGTTTGATGTCTGGTATTGTGATTCCTCCTGCTGTGTTCTTCTGTCTCAGGACTGCTTTGGCTATTTGGGGTCTTTTTTGGTTCCATATAAATTTTTGAAGTATTTGTTCTAGGTCTGTGAAATATGTTATTGGTTTTTTAATAGGGATTACATTGAATCTGTAAATTGCTTTGGATAGTATGGACATTTTAATGATGTTGATTCTTCCCATCTATGAACATGGTATTTGCTTCCATTTCTTTGTATCTTCCTAAATTTCTTTCTTCAGTGTTACGTAGTTTTCTGAGTACAGGCCTTTTATCTCTTTGGTTAAGTTTATTCCTAGGTACTTTATTTTTCTTGTTGCTATAGTAAATGGGATTTAAAAAAAAAATTTCTATCTCTGATATTTTATTGTTGGTGTACAGAAATGCCTTAGATTTCTGTATATTTACTTTGTACCCTGCTATTTTCCAAATTCACTTATTGTGTCGAGTAGTTTTTTAGTGGAGTCTATAGGGTTTTCTATGTGCACTATCATGTCATCTGCAAATAATGACAGTTTTACTTCCTCTTTTCCAATTTGGATGCCTTTTATTTCTCTTTCTTGTCTGATTACTGTGGCTAGAACTTCTGACACTATGTTGAATAGGAGTGGAGAGAGTGGACATCCTTGTCTTGTTCCTGATCTCAGGGGGAATGCTTTCAGTTTTTGTCCATTGAGTATGATGTTGGCTTCAGGTTTCTCATATATGGCCTTTATTATGTTGAGGTATGCTCCCTCTATTCCTATTTTGCTGAGTGTTTTCATCATAAATGGGTGTTGTACTTTATCAAATGCTTTTTCTGCATCTATTGATATGATCATGTGATTTTTGTCTTTCATTTTGTTTTTGTGGTGTATTACATTTATTGATTTGCAAATAGTAAACCATCCTTGTTTACCTGGGATGAATCCCACTTGATCATGGTGTATGATCTTTTTAATGTGTTGCTGGATCCGGTTTGCCAATATTTTATTGAGGACTTTAGCATCTATGTTCATCAGCGATATTGGCCTATAGTTTTCTTTCTTTGTTGTGTCTTGACCTGGTTTTGGAATTAGGGTAATACTGGCTTCATAGAAAGAGTTTGGGAGTTTTCCTCCTTCTTGGATTTTTTGGAATAGTTTGAGAAGGGTAGGCATTAGTTCTTTCCTAAATGTTTTGTAAAATTCACCTGTGAAGCCTTCCGGTCCAGGGCTTTTGTGTGCCAGGAGTTTTTTGATTACTGTTTCAATTTCAGTCTTCGTTAATGGTCTGTTCAGGCTTTCTACTTCTTCTTGATTCAGTTTTGGAAGATTATATGTTCCTAGAAATTTGTCCATTTCATCTAGGTTGTCAAGTTTCTTGCCGTACAGTTGCTTGTAGTAATTTCTTACAATCCTTTGTATTTCTGTGATACTGGTCGTGATTTCTGATTTTGTTTATTTGGGTCCTCTCTCTTTTTTTCTTGATGAGCCTGACTAATGGCTTGTCGATTTTGTTTATCTTTTCAAAGAATTACCTCCTATTTTTGTTGATCTTTTGAATTGTTTGTTTAATCTCTATGTCATTTAATTCTGCTCTGATCTTGATGATTTCCTTCCTTCTACTCACTCTGGGCTTTGTTTGTTGTTGTTCTAGTTCTTGTACCTGTAGGGCTAGATTTTTTATTTGAGATTCTAATATCCTTTTCAGGGAGGCCTGTATTGCTATAAACTTTCCTCTCAGGACTGCTTTTGCTGTGTCCCATAGGTTTTGGGCTGTTGTGTGTTCATTATCATTAGTTTTCAGAAACTTCTTGATTTCCTTCTTGATGTCATTGTTAACCCATTCACTATTTAATAGCATGTTATTCATTCTCCATGAGTTTGAATGTGTTTGATTTTTTTTCTTGAGGTTGATTTCTAGTTTCAAGGCATTGTGATCTGAGAAGATGCTTGATATAATTTCAATTTTTTTGAATTTGTTGAGGCTTTTTTTTGTGTGTCCTACCATGTGGTCTATCTTTGAAAATGTCCCATATGCATTTCAAAAGAATGTATATTTTGCTTCTTTGGGGTGAAAAGTTCTATATGTATATCAGTTAAGTCCATTTGATCTAGTGTGTTGTTCAGTGCCTCAATATCCTTGATGTTTCTTTGCTTCAAAGATCTGTCTGTTGTTGATAATGGTATGTTAAAGTCCCCTACCATGAGTGTGTTGCTGTTGATATTCTTGTAAGCTTCTAGTATTTTCCTTATATATTTGGGTACTCCTATGTTGGGTGCATATATGTTTACCAGGGTTATATCTTCTTGATGGATTGTTCCGTTCAGTATTATGAAATGTCCTTCTTTGTCTCTTTTTATGGCCTTTGCTGTGAAATCCGTTTTGTCTGATATCAGTATTGTTACCCCAGCTTTTTTTTCATGTCCATTTGCTTGGAATACTTTTTCCCATCACTTCACTTTCAGTCTGTGTAAATCTTTTGTTTTGAGGTGTGTCTCTTGTAGACAGCATATATGTGGGTCATGTTTTTGTATCCATTCCGCTACCCTTTGTCTTTTGATTGGAGCATTTAATCCATTTACATATAAGGTTATTATTGACAGGTATTTATTCATTTCCCTTTGTACCTGTGTGTTCCTCTCCCTCTCTTTTTTATTCTTTTTATTAAAGCATTCCCTTTAGCATCCCTTGCAATGCTGGGTTGGTGGAGGTGTATTCTTTTAGTCTTTCTTTGTCTGGAAAACTCCTTATTTCACCTTCCATTTTGAAAGAGAGCCTTGCTGGGTAGAGTATTCTTGGTTGTAGGCCTTTGTTTTTCATTGGTTGAAATATTTTTTTGCCATTCCCTCTGGACTCATAGTGTTTCTGTTGAGAAATCAGTTGATAGCCTTATCGGAGCTCCCTTGTATGTTATTTGCTGTTTTTCTCTTGGTGCTTTTAGGATTCTCTCTTTGTCTTTGAATGTTGCCATTTTAATTATGATGTGCCTTGGAGTGGACCTTTTTGGGTTCATCTTCGTTGGGACCCTCTGTGCTCCTGGACTTGCATGACTTTTTCTCTCATCAAGTTAGGAAAATTTTCTGTCATTACTTTTTCAATCAGGTTTTCTATCCCATACTCCTTCTTCTCCTTCTTGTATCCCTATGATATGGATATTGTTTTGTTTCATGTTTTCCAGCAGTTCTCTTACACTCTCTTCATTCTTTTTAAATCTTTTTTCATTTTGTTGTATTGTCTGGGAATTTTTTTCTACATTGTCCTCTAACTCACTGATCTGATCCTCTGTTTCATTTAGCCTGCTTTTGATCGATTCTACTGTGTTCTTCAGTTCAGAAATTGTATTCTTCATTTCTTCCTGGTTCTTATTGATAGTTTCTATGTCCTTTTTTATGCTGGTGTAGTTCTTCAAAAGTTCCTTGTAGCATCCCTGGAGTTCTTTGTAATTCCCCTGGCATTTGTTGTAGTTTTCTTTGAGTTTGTCAAGTTCATTGAGCTTCCTTATAACCATTCTTTTGAATTCCATGTCTGATAGTTGGCTTATGTCTGTTCCAACTATCTCTCTTTCTGGGGATTCCTCTTTTCCTTTCATTGGGAGGTTGTTTCTGTGTCTCCCCATGTTGGATGCTTCTTGTTTGTTTTTGTTTCTTAAATTTCTCTGCTTTGATTTCCCACCTTCGTGGTGTGAGATTCTGTATAGGAGACCTGGGGGATTCAGTGGTGCAGTCTCTTTCATCTCCTGAGCCTGATGCTCTTGGAATGCCCTTTATGCTATTTGTTTAAGCTGTCTGGTTGTATTTCGGTTACTCTTTGGTGGATACTTCCCTCTGGCTAGTTGATTGAGAGTCACTCTGCCCACCACGTCTTGAGTTCTTTTGTGGAGATGCTGTTAAAACATAAACACAAAACTCAGGCAAGACACCCACACCCTCCAAAATATCCCCCACCCACAATCACACTATCAGCAGCAAATGAGCCAGTATTAATATAGATGTAAAGAGGTTAAGACTATTATACTATATGAAAAACAGATAGGAGTTGTTTTAACTGAAAGAAGGATCATTTTTGAGAGGGAAGATGATAGAATAATAATAGTAGCAAGTAGGGTCAAGGCTATGCGAGACAGTAATATTTACATTGTATGTTGAAAAGGGAGGGAAAAATGCAGAGTGAAGTGAGAAAGTGGAAGTGTATAGTATTAGGTCTATATAGCAGTTATATGCTATATGTTTAGTGTGTGGGAGGATAAACAAAACAGACAAACAAAAATTAAAGAAGAAGAATAGGAGGGAGAGAGGTAGGAAACAGATTAAAGAAAGAGTTTTTACCCAGTATAACCTTTGGGCGCTGTCTTCTTTTTCTGGATCTGCCCCTGGTCAGAATTTCATGGGTTTCAAATCTTTTCTGGCTGACTGGCTGTGAGGAGTTCTAGCTTGATTCTGGGGTTGCTATTCTCTCACTTGTGGGCCTGCCGCAGCTCTGCTGTGAGCCACACTTAATTGAGTCCCCTCCCCGCTGGTCCTGTGGTACCCTCAGCCCTCCTCAGGCTTGTTTAGCAACGCTGTTCTGCTGATGGGCCAGCGTGTGCATGCCTGTAGTCCCTGCCCAGCCTCAGGTCCTGTCTCTACTCCTCAAAAAAAGTCTCTGTGTTGCCTCCAAGCTGCAGCACCAGCTTGCATCCCTGCCCGTGTGTGTGCCACTTGCCTGCCTGGGGTCCCTACCGAGTCTGCAGTTCCGCTGCAGCTTTCCTGTATGGGCCCCTCTTTCCGGCTCAGTTCTGCTTTTTTGTTTGGTGGAGCCTTGATGCGAGCGCCCGGGGTGCAGAATTGTCTGACCCGGGTTGCCAGCCAAGGGACTCCCCGCCTAGACTCAGTTCATACAGTTTCTCACAGTCTGGGCTGTTCATTGTCTTCCCACACCTCCGGCTGTTTCAACCAAACCTTCTTGCTGTCTCCCTCCAGGACTTTGCTGGTTGATGTGCCTATGGTAGGGGAAAGCTCCCAATTAGATCTTTGCTAATGAGCTGATCAGCAGCTGCCCCTTTCGTGTGCGGTGCAGCAGAGGCGCCGGGCTGGGAGGCCCAGCCGCTCTGCTTGGAGAGCAGGGGCCGAGCTTTCTGCCCTCTTTCACGCTGCTCCCACATCCCTTCTGTGTTCGCACTTTCTGAAATCCGCATTCACTCACTCCTCTCTGTGTTTGTACTGCAAGTCCTTCCGCGATGGGAGCAAGCAGACAACACTGCTACCTACTCCGCCACCATCTTTTCTCCTCCCCCTGGGGTTCTATTTTTATGTTACACAGTCTCTTTGGGTGATCTTATCTACCACTGGCTTTAGTTACCATCTCCGTACTATTGAACCTAATTTTTGTCTTTAATGTCATGGATATTTACAGTGGATATGTGTGGTGACTGTCCATGTATTTGTCCCCCAAAAGGTTAGTTGTGTTTCCTTGTATTCCTACAGCATCCTCTACTTGTGCACATCATAGCATTTATCATAATTGCTTGTGAAGCTCTGTTTTTTCTTCCTAGACTACAAGCTCCTTGAGCGTAGGAACTACATCTTGTTCATCATTGTATTTCTATTTCCCTCACCTCTGTCCTGACTGGATTTTGAATTTTTAAGCCACGTGATTTAGGTGACATTGATCCCACTCATAGTTCCAAGGGTGGGCCTTTAATGGCTTAAGTCAATTAACATAGCCCTCCCAACTCTGGCACAGTGATTAATTCGGGAGGGGGTCCAAGACCTAAAATGTTACTATTAGATTAAGTCTCAGAATTTTTGCCCTGGTTGTGTGCTCAGTTGTTTGGAACGTTGTCCTATTTCCCAAAAGGTTTGGGTTCGATTTTTGTCAGGGCACAGACTTAAGTTGCAAGTTTGATCTCTGGTTAGGGTGCGTATGAGAGGCAATCAATAAATGTTTCTCTCTCAGTTAAATCAATAAACATATTCTTGAGTGAAGATTTTTAAAAACTCAGCTTTTTCTGTGAATGCTGAGATATACAGACTTGGATTTTTATCTGAAGGTATTGTTTTCTTAAGTTTCCTTCCTGATAGTTCACTATTGGTGTATAGAAATGAAACTTATTTCTGGATGTTTATTTGTATGCTGCTACTTTACCGAATTCATGTATCAGTTCTAGTAGTTTCTTGGTGGAATCTTTAGGGTTCTCTATATACAGTATCATGTCATCTGCAAATAATGACAGTCTTTTTTTTTCCTTTCCAATTTGGATGCCTTTTATTTCTTCTTGTTTGATTGCTGTGGCTAGAACTTACAGAACTGTGTTGAATAAAAGTGGTGAAAGCAGAAATCCCTGTCTTGTTCCCAACCTTAAGGGGAACAATTAGTTTTTGCCCATTGGAGAAACTATATTCTTGATATTGTGAGAAACGCTCACAATAAAACACCGGGACACAGAACTTGAGCAGCAAAGCAAGGCATTTATTCAATATGAGTCTGCAGTCGGGCACACTGCCAGCCAGTACACAAAGAAAATTGGTTTTATAGTAATGCGATTAGCTCCCCCTTCCCTCTCCTTCTCCCCCGTTTCTCCATTACTGGTTATTCTGGGTTCACAATCTAATGCGATTAACTACTTAACTCAGGGTGTGATTAACTAAGGGTAATCTAGTTATAGGTCTATCCCCAACTTACTTGCAAAGTTATCTAGGTACATCTTACCGTTTCTCTGTGTTTGGTGATAACAATCTTCCTTCTTTTGATCCCAGAGATATGTGTGAGGAGATGCAGAATGTCATTTCCTTGCCCCCTTTCCATGATTCATCTGTTAAATTATCTCCTACTGGTTTGAGAGTCACTGGCTTCTTTATCCCTAGCAATATCATTGTTGCAGTCCCTGGATGCAGCTGTGCCTGAACTGTCCATCTACATTAGGTCTAGTTATGAGGGCTAGTCAATTCCCTCCCTTTCTTCCTTTCTGATTCTCTTCCTTCCTTTCTTTTTGGGGTTTTCTATCATGTGCAACATAGAATATCCTGACTGATGGACTTCAACCAAGATTTTTCTAGAGGTTCTAGATCTGTGTGCCCAATGCTTACTTGTCATCACTATATGGGTTCTCATGGTATATCGTTCAACATACCGCAAACTGAATTTATCTTCCTCCTTGAAGCTGTTCTCTCTCCTCTTATCTGTTCCAGTGTTAGACAGCTTCATCTATCCAGATTACCTGAGCTAGAAATTTGGCCATCATCCATGACTCCTCCCCTCCCTTGCCTTCTCACAGGCAGTCAATCATGAAGTTCTGTTGATTTTAAATCCTGAATAATCCTCAATATCTTCCAGTCTCATCTATTCCTATGGCTATTCTCTGAGTTCATGCCAGTACTTTCTTGCCTGATTTAGTGTAACGGCCTCCTCACTAGTTTCTCAGCCTTTATTCTTTACCCTATAGTCAATTTTTCACAATGTATCCAGAGGGAGCTTTCTAAAATGCTTATCTGATTATGTTGTTTGCTGCTTTAAATTCCTCCATAGCTCTCCAATGTTGTCTGAATAAAGTCTAATCTTTTAAATGTATTTTACATACTTATCTTAATTGAGTTCCATTTTACCACTAGATTATATAAGATCAGAGAAGGAAAACTCTGACTCCAAAAAACCTCCGCTGCCTTGCGGCATACCTCTTCAGGGGAAAGGCTAAGGGAGTAAACCCCGACAGAAAATCCGGAGCCAGAGTCCCTAAGGCGGTTTGACGTTGTAGTCAACACCGGCAACTCCTGCGGCGCACCTGAAACCAAGCTGTATTGACTCCGTCTTTCCCTTGGATCCTTCAGCTGCGAAGAGAGGGGGGGTCTGCTGCATGGGCAACAGCAGACCCTCCACATCACCCTGCCCAGGCTCTGTAGCTTCAGCTTCACTGGAGAGGACACTCCAGCGTCATCGCAAGATGTCGATTCAACACGGGAGGAGACAGATACCGTGTCACTCCCGAGTCGGACTGCACAACCATTCTCGGCGGTGCAGATAGACTCTTAAGAAGCTACACCATCGTCTCTCGAGACGGACGGCTGCCGACGACGACTACAATTGCCTCTCAAATTTTGTTTTTTTTCCCCCTAGACTGGAAGCTCATTGAGTGCAGGAACTGCATCTTGTTCTTCATTGTCTTCCTAGGTTCTAGCACAGCTACCAGGCATATTAAACATATTAAGTGCTTGAAAATATTTGTTGAAAGAATGTTTGTCATGGAAGTGTGTCATTATGTAAAGGACCTTATTTTGTATACTTCTTTATTTTTTAAATATATTTTATTGATTATGCTATTACAGTTGTCTTAATTATTCCCTTTCCCCTCCTCCACCCAGTATCCCCCATTCTCTCCAGCAATACCCCCTTAGTTCATGCATATAAGTTCTTTGGCTACTCCATTTCCTATACTCTTCTTAACATGCCTCTGTCTATTCTGTACCTACCAATCTGTACTTCTTAATCCTGCACCTTTTCCCTCATTTTATCCCTTTCCCCTTTCCAATGGATAACCCTCCAAATGATCTCCATATCTTTG
This sequence comes from Furipterus horrens, assembly GCF_987537825.1. Classification (NCBI taxonomy): domain Eukaryota; kingdom Metazoa; phylum Chordata; class Mammalia; order Chiroptera; family Furipteridae; genus Furipterus; species Furipterus horrens. The sequence continues at coordinate 66,178,460 of NW_028327180.1, read as the reverse complement.
ATTCTGTTCCTGTTCTGCTTGTTTGCTTAGTTTGTTTTTTGGATTCAGTTGTTGCTAGCTGTGAATTTATTGCCATTTTAATGTTTATAGTTTTGATCTTCTTCTTTTTCTTAAATAAGTCCCTTTAACATTTCATGTAATAAGGGCTTGGTGATGATGAACTCCTTTAGCTTTACCTTGTCTGGAAAGCATTTTTTCTGCTCTTTCATTCTAAATGATAGCTTTGCTGGACAGAGGAATCTAGGTTGTAGGTCCTTGTTCTTCGTCACTTTGAATACTTCTTGCCAGTTCCTTCTAGCCTACAGGGTTTCTTCTGAGAAATCAGCTCATAGTCTTATAGGAACCCCTTTGTAGGTAACACTCTGCTTTTCTCTTGCTGCTTTTAAGATTTTCTCTTTATCTTTAATTTTTGGCATTTTAATTATGATGTGTCTTGGTATGGTCCTCTTTGTGTCCATCTTGTTTGGGACTTGCTCTGCATCCTGGACTTGTTTGTCTGTTTTCTTCACCAAATTAGGGAGTTTTATTTCATTATTTCTTCAAATAAGTTTTCAATTTCTTGATCTTTCTCTTCTCCCTCTGCCACCCTTATGATTCAAATGTTAGGATGTTTGAAGTTGTCCCAGAGGCTCCTTAGCCTATCCTTGTTTTGTTGGATTCTTTTTTCTTCTTGCTGTTCTGATTGAATGTTTTTTTATTCCTTATGTTTCAAGTCATTGATTTGATTCCTGGCTTTATTATCTACTCCACTGTTGGTTCCCTGTAAATATTTCTTTATTTGCCTTAGTGTAACCTTCATTTCTGCCTGGGTCTTTTTTATGCTATTGAAGTACCCAATGAGTTCCTTGAGCATTCTAATAAACAGTGTTTTGAACTCTGGATCTGATAGATTGCTTATCTCCGTTTTGTTTAGTTCTTTTTCTGGAGTTTTGTTCTGTTCTTCCATTTGGGCCACATTTTTGTCTCCTCATTTTAGGAGTTTCCAAGTGTTTGTTTCTATGTATAAGATAGAGCTGCTTTGACCCCTGTCTTAGTAGCGTGGCCTATTGTAGAAAAGTATGCTGGTAAATTGGATTGGGCAGAGCTTTAGATAATCACCAGGGCAGGGCAATCTGTGTACACCAGATTGATGAAGTCTTTGATATGGTGTCACCACTCTGTGGCTCTGTGTGTGGGAGAGCTCAGAAAGGGGGCAATGGCCTCTTCCTGGCCTCTGGAGTTTTGTCCAGGAGGAAGCTGTCTCCCAGTACTCGCTGTGATGCCAGACACTCCAGTTTCTCCCTGTATGCCATGGGTGCCCTTCCAGCTGCTGCCTCAGTGCTAGAGCCTAGAGAGAGTGTCTGCTTAAGTCCTAAGTTCATTGTGGACCCTTTAAGAGGAGGCTTCTGAGAATCTCACAGTTTTTTTCTGCCACCCCAACTCCCACTGGTTTTTATAGCCAGAAATTATGGGGACTTATCTTCCTGATACTGGAATCTGGGGCTGGTTGGTCTGGTGTGGGGCTGGGATCCCTCACTCCTGAGGCATCCCTCCCTGTTTTTATCCACCACATGTGGGTGTGGTGCTGCTGGTTCCACGTCTCTGCATCTCTGCCCCTTCTACCCATCTCGATGAATGTGACTTCTTTAATTCCTTGGTTGTCACCTTGATTTTCTGACAATTCTGGGTGATAGTTGTTCTGTAGTTTAGTTGTGATTTTTGCTGTGGTTGTGTGATGAGGCAAGCCGTGTTTACCTATGCCTCAATCTTGACCAGAAGTCTTGTATACTTCTAATAGAATTCCAGGTGAGGAATTCAAGCCTATTTTTTTCAAATTGAAGGTAAAAGTCTGATTCCTTAAAAATTCTGTTCACAATCTGTAATAATTTGTTTGCTTGTTTACTTGTTAGTTTCTTAAGGGTGAAGGCTGTACCTGTTTATTTGGCAGCCGTCTGTCTCGAGAGACGATGGTGTAGCTTCTTAAGAGTCTATCTGCACCACCGAGAATGGCTGTGCAGTCCGACTCGGGAGTGACACGGTATCTGTCTCCTCCCGTGTTGAATCGACATCTTGCGATGACGCTGGAGTGTCCTCTCCAGTGAAGCTGAAGCTACAGAGCCTGGGCAGGGTGATATGGAGGGTCTGCTGTTGCCCATGCAGCAGACCCCCCCTCTCTTCGCAGCTGAAGGGTCCAAGGGAAAGACGGAGTCGATACAGCTTGGCTTCAGGTGCGCCGCAGGAGTTGCCGGTGTTGACTACAACGTCAAACCGCCTTAGGGACTCCGGCTCTGGATTTTCTATCGGGGTTTACTCCCTTAGCCTTTCCCCTGAAGAGGTATGCCGCAAGGCAGCGGAGGTTTTTTGGAGTCAGAGTTTTCCTTCTCTGATGTGCCCTGACTGGAAGATCGAACCAGCGACACTTAGCTCGCAGGCCGACGCTCAATCCACTGAGCCAAACCAGCCAGGGAAACCTGTTTATTAATGTATTCTTAGCACCTGGATCATAGTGGGCACTTGTTCTCACCATCTCTATTAGATTATTTCCATTAGCATACAAAATTCTCTAAAACCTTCCATCTTAACAAAGAAAGAGGAAACCCAATTTTCCCTCTGCTCATCTCCTTTCAGTCCTCATTTCTGTGCTTCCTATCTCAGCGAAAAGAGGAGGTGCCTATACTTGCTTTACTATTATACTTCTTCTCTACCTTTCATTCAGGCTTTTGCTCATGTGATTCCATTGAAACAATTCTTGTCAAGATATGCATGTTGAGAAATCTTAAATTTTCAGCAACATTCAACACATTTGATCCCTTCCTTGTTTGGGGGACATTTTCTTATCTTGTTTTACTGCTACTCGTTTTCATTATTCTTTGTTGTGTCCTCTTCAAGACTTGTCTTATCCTCTTTGAGTCTTAGTTATGGACCCTCTTCTGTATATATATTTTCTTGCCATCTAAACTCAACTATTCCATTACTTTAAATTCTGTGTATGAGCTGATGAATCCTAGTTTTCTCCCTCTTATCTTCACTTCTCTACATACAAAGTATGTCCAGAAAGTATCCAGCCATGTACTATGAAAAATAGACACATTTATTGAAGAAGATACAAAATACAAGAAACATTGTACATATGACAATGATCCTCAGTCCCATTCAAAGTAGGCACCTTGGGACCTCACACACTTCTCCCAATTGCCATCAGCTGTCCCATAGTATTTTCCTGAATCTTCGTCAATGGTCTGAAAATCTTTTCCCTTTCAAAGGTGATTTTAGTTTTGGGAAAAGCCTGAAGTTGCACGGCACCAAATCTGGGTGGGCTGTAGGGGAGCTAAGTCACCTGATTTGATTTTTTGCCAAAAAACTGCACAAGATGTGATACATGAGAGGGCATGTTGTCATGAGGAAGCTGCCAATCACCAGTTGCCCATATCTTTGGCCTTCTGAATCATGTCAGTAGTTTCCGAGGAGGAATGTTCAAGCTTAACCCAAAATTTGATATAGATTTGTTGTTCTACTTGCTCAGTCATTTTGAATGCCACGGCCACACAGTACACTTGCTCACTCAACAGTAAGTCTACTGCCCCCACTGACTTATACAGTGACGCCATCATTGTTCATGCCTGTGCATTCCAGTCCACTCTCCTTGGTTACATCAATGTCACTTGCGCAAACTGTTCTTGTTATATTAACAATGGTTGGGCTTTTTTCTGAACAGACCTTGTATATTCTCAGAATTTCCCCATGGATGTCTAACAGGCAATTCAAATTTAATAGATCCTAACTTAATATGCTCAAGTTTTTTCTTCAAACTTGTGCTTTTCTTGATTGTTTTATCAGGAAATGACTTCCATTTAGTTGCTTCAGGCAAAAACCCAGAAATCAGTCCTTGGTTTTCTTTCCTTCACTCCTACTGGAAGTCCTATTAGCTATCTCTCTAAAATAAACCCAGTTAGTCATCTTCAGCTCTTGCCTAAAATAAGCAGTAGCCTCCTAGATGGTGCAATAGCTTTTATCACACTTATCTAATCTCCTTCCTACGATTTACAAGATCCTACATAATCTGGGTACTTATAGTTTCCTAACCACATCTCAAACATCTCTTTCACAGAGTATACTCAGTAACTCTGGCCTCTGTTACCCTCTTTAAACAGGTCAAACCCATTCCTGCCTTGGAGCTTTTACACTTTCTTTTCCCTGCCAGAATGTTCTTCACTATCTTCTTCCCATGATAGTTCCTTTTCATTCATTCATTCTTTTTAAAAAATTTATTTATTGTTATCCTATTACAATTGTCTCACTTTTTCTCCCATTGCTCCCCCCACCCCGCCCACCCCTTCTCCCACAGTCAATCCCCAACCCTTTGTCCATGTCCATTGGTCATCCACACTAATTCCTTAATTAGACTCTTCCCCCTCTTTCCCACCTTCTCCCCTGCTCCCCTCCCCCTGGTCACTATCAGTCTGCTCCTTGTTTCCATGCCTCTGGTTCAGTTTTGCTCATTTGTTTTTGTTGTTCATTAGTTTCCTGTATTAGGTGATATCATATGGTATTTGTCTTTCATTGCCTGGTTTATTTCGCTAAGCATAAATAATTCTCTCCAGTTCCAACCACGTTGTTGCAAATGGTAGAAGTTCCTTCTTTCTTTCTGCTGCATAGTATTCCATTCAGTGATCTACCACAGTTTTTTGATCTACTCATCTACAGATAGGCACTTAGGTTGTTCCAGCACTTGCCTATTGTAAATAGTGCTGCCCATTCTTTCTTTATGCCTCTGTTCAGATTTCACATCTTAAACGAGGCGTTTTCTGACCACCCTATCTAAATTTAGCGCCCTACAGTTGCTTGCAATCAACTTTCCCCCCCTAGTTTTATGTACAACTTGCGAACATCTTGTTTATTTATTTTTTTCCCACTAAGAACTGTGTTCCTCAGAGTAGGGAGTCTTGTTCGGCACAGTATCCTCAGTATCTAGAACACAGTCTGAATCCTCAGAGTGACTCAAAATATATTTGTTGAATAAATGAAAGTTTTCTGGTGCCTCAAACCACTACCATTCACTTACTAGATAGCAGTAAATTATTTGTTGGTTTAAGAGTTTTGTTTTTTAAATTTTAATTTTAATCCTCACTCGAGGAAATGTTCACTAACCTTAGAGAGAGAGGCAGGGAGAGAGAAATATTGATATGAGAGAGAAATATCGATTGGTTGTTGTCCATATGTGCCTCCACTGGGGATTGAATCTGCAACCTTTCCATTTACGGGATGATGCTCCAACCAACTGAACCACCTGACTAGGGCAAGTTTTTAAAATTGAGGTTTCCTGAGTTTATCTAAGTTTTATTAGGCAGTTTTACTTTATCATCTTGATTCTGAATGTCTTATTCTTGGATGTTATCAATGAAAATTTAATTTGTTTCTGGAAAATTTAGCACAATTAATGTCATGCTTATTTGCATGGTGGTTAAGGGAGAAAAATTCCAGTTTTATTGGCCCCTTTTCCTATATTTGGTAACCAGAAGAGACTGCCCAGTTTTTTATGTTATTGGAAGCAGGTGGAGACCCATATGCTCTTGGGGTTTGCAGGGAGATTGAATCTTCTACTCCTGTGTAAGAGTGCAGGCCTTATGTCTGATCTTTCTAACCCAACAGTTCCACATTCATATAACATTTATGAATAGATAATTATCTTCTTTCTCACATTTCCTCCTATTGACTCCCTAAATTAAAGAGACAACTTTAAGACACTTCAGCCTCTTTGGGTAAAGAGGTAATGTTAAGTAAAAATAATAAATATACACCATTATTGAACGTCAAACTATTTCCAATTTAGTCCACGTACTTAAGTATAGCTATGTCTTTTTTATGACAAACGTATCATATCAAAGCTCTGCATTCTGTAATTTGAGTATTATACTTCAACATAAAGGGAATGTGATGAATGACAGCAAATAAACTTAGTTTTTTCTGTACCTTTCAAGTGTAAAACTAAGACTACAGAAATGAAGCCATTATGTAATTAGAGAATACTAAAAGTATCTCTTATGCATGCAGTAATGTTCTTTCACTGACTAGTAATATCTATAATCATCCATGAACTAACTGTTTTCCAAGATGAAAGCACACAGATTATTGTATTTAGAAACTTCCTTCTGAAGGGACCTAGAACTACTCTTCTCTGTGCCAGTCACAGGGGCAATGTCTTTGGTCCTATACAGACAGGCTTCAGACTGTTTCCACATTCACACTAATTCAGTGTCACCTGCTAGTATAAAAGAAAACACCAAAACTTCCCCCAAATGATTGATTAACTGACTTATAGGATGTGCATTTTATCATTTCTTCTTTTTAAAAAAATTTCATTTTTAGAGAGGGGAAAGGAGAGAGAAAAAAGGGAGAGAAACATGAATGTGTGAAACATCGGCTGCTTTTCTCAAGTCCCCAACTGAGGACCTGGCCCACAACCCAGGCATGTGCCCTGATCAGGAATTGAACTGGCAATCTTTCAGTTTGTGGTACGACGCAAACCCACTGAGCCACACCAGTCAGAGCAATTTTCTCACTTCTTAAAAAATTGCATTAACTTTTATTTTTTTGTTTACAAAAATTTCATTCCATGTTCACATTTTGTGAGAAAAATATACCTAATTCATTCTGCCTTATTATAAATCTATCAGTGTTTGGCACCAAAGTCCAGAGGACTTCCTCAAATGTGTAAATGATATACTCCTGCTGTTTTGCTTCTATATTGTCCAGTAACTTCTGGAGCTTGAGCAATGTACAAAGGAACTTTGAATGAATGTTAACCTGAGCATCTCAAATGTGACCTCCTCAGTGAGACTTTTCCCCACGCCTTCATTTCATTGCTTAGTTCTCATTAAGAACACTAGCCTGAAATTACCTTATTTACTTGGTTACTGTCTCCTCATATAGAAAGTTAGCTCCAACTCTTTTTTTGTTTGTTTGTTTGCTTGGATTAAGGGCACTTAAACATTTATGGAATGAATAAATTATTTTGTTAATCACATATAAATAGTGCTTTAAAAATACTGTACTATTGAAACTGAAGATATTGACCACCGATATTCTTAGATATACAGGGTGGGACAAAAGTTGGTTTAGTTTTAAGTACACGAAACAGTTTATTCTTGTATTACTATTACTTATTAATTATTGTATTATGTTCCATATGAACAACTGTAAACATTTTCCTCCACCCTGTATATTCTGCCCATTACTTTCTTTTTTCTATATTAGACCACTGATTTTCTAGCTTACGCTCTAGCTGCAAATCAGTAGTATTTGGTAGCCACTTAAGAGTTTGATTTGTATGCCTCGTTAAACGAAATTTTCAAAAGTGTTTTACTCTAAACTTCCAACCACATAACAGTCATTTCCTGACATCATATTTGTCAGAGAATTGCATCCCATAGTACAAAATTCCTCTTCCTGGAGTGGGAGTGCTGAAAATTTGTAAAACCAGTTTGATTTAAACGCTGCTAAATTTTGGCTTCCTAGGTTTATAAGACTGTAAAGTCATGTGTGAGCAATGGTTTTCTTCTTTGGAAAGCTTTCATCCTATGAAACCCATTTGTTTACAATGTCACAGTTCCTCATACATAGACATTAAGATTGAGCCTAAATCCTCAGAACTCTTGTCGCTAGCTCTTCCAAGGGACTAATTCCCAGTGTCAGGGTTCGAGGCTAGTTTCCACCTCAGAGGCTGGCTGCCCGCAGTCCCCGGCCAAGGCGTCTCTGCCGGGAGACATGGCGGGGCGGGTGTCCTGTCCTGGGAGGGTCCGCCGTCTGACTCCACAAGCCAGCCCCGCGCTGTCCAGCCCTGAGTCTACACTTCCTGAGACCGGGCACTGGTGGGCGTATAGCCGCGGCCCTATGGGTAACGCTCGCGCGCCTCTCTGCCCCGCGGGCCGAGGATTCCGCCAGGCGCCGGATGGAGGTGCAAAGCCACGGAGGCTGAGATGAGGACGACGAGGGCGAGTTGACTGCCCGTGCTGCTTTAAGCATCTCCCTTTGTCGAGAGTGCTGGAAGCCGAAAGCTTTTGCACTCCAAAGTTCCTGGTGTCGTCCTTACGCCACCCAGCCGTTGCCTCAGATAGCAACTGACAGCGTCACGGAGGCTGAGGACATGAGCGAGCTCCCGCTTGGCTTCCTCAGTCATCCCTCACTCCTCACCCCTCCCGTGCCGTGCCCTGCCCTGCCGTGCCCTCCCCTCCCCTCCCCTCCCCTCCCCTCCCCTCCCCTCCCCTCCCCTCCCCTCCCCTCCCCTCCCCTCCCCTCCCCTCCCCTCCCCTCCCCTCCCCTCCCCTCCCCTCCCCTCCCCTCCCCTCCTCTCCCCTCCCCTCCCCTCCTCTTGCTTCCGCGCACGCCCCGCCCCGTGAGCTGCCACGTGAGGGAATCCACTCGCAGCCTATGGGCGTCAGCTCCACCCCACGCCCCCACCTTGCCCCCTGCTCCGCGCGCCGCCACGTGACGGGGCTCACCGCCAGCCAATGAACGCCGGCTTTGCCTCGCGCCCCGCCCCGCGCGCCGTGGCCGTTTGAAGTGACTAATTTCTGTCATATGACTGAGGCGCCCATGGGGGTGGCAGGGCGGCTCTAGGATCGGGGGCCTACCAAGCGCCCTGAGTAGCGACCCCGGCTTGCCTGTGGCCAGCATGGCTCCTACTCTGTTCCAGAAACTCTTCAGCAAGAGGAATGGGTCGGGCGCGCCCGGTAGGGACGCGCGGGACCCGGATTGCGTGTTCAGGTAGGGCGCTGCGGGGCTGGGGGCGCGGAGCCGACGGCCTTGTGGCTGTGGGCTCCAGACGCGCTGGGGCCTTCGGTGTCCACGCCCGCACTGCAGCGCGGCGCTGGGACGGAGACCCAGGCCGCAGTCGGAGCGGCTACCCAGCAGCGGACCTGAGCTGGAGGGTCGGAACGAGGTCCTTTCACCCCACCCCCCCACCCCGGGTCGCCCCTTCCTCCTCCAACAGGCCGGTTTGTTTACGTTCTGCTTGGCAGCCACGCGCGGCTCTGCCTCTCCGGACCGAGCACCGCTGCCTGAGCGTGAGGTCCACACGCTTTTCTGGCGGCAAGGAGAGTTGGGCGCGGGCTGGATTGAACCTCAGCCGCCGTCCTCCAGGCGGAGAACTTTTCCCCTCCTCCCCGTGACCAGTCGCCCTCTGGGTGCTCCATTCCAGCTGGGTTGGTGATGTGGAGAGAGCTGCTCGTTTTGGCCAACCTTTTGAGTGTAGGGAAGGCTGGAGGAGCGCGTGGGCAAGATGCCATTCTTGCAGGTTTGGAAGCTAAAACTGGAGGTGTGCGGTTACCGGACCCAGCGGCCTCAATGTTATCGAAGGAAAAATGTGAAACCTAAGAGATTATGTTTACTACTGACCAGACTGAAATAGGACCGAATCAAATGAAGCATGGCTGTAGAATTGACCATAGAACCATCCCCTTCGACCTGTTACTAAAAGTAGTCTTTAAAAATTGAAAACGATAGCAAAATATTTTGTGATACTACAGGCTTTGTTCATTTTTGGTTGCTATACCTGTTGCTGGTAGAAAAACTTTAAAATTGTCAGACTTGATGTCATATAAACCTGAATTAAAGGTGAAGTTTAGCCGCCGGACTGCATTTGAAGAAGAGATTATGTCTTTCAAAACAGCCTTCATAATTGTTGCGGTGTGGAAACTTATATATATAGATAGGCTAAATGTCAAATATCACTCATACCTGCTAGGATAGGGAGAACCTGATTGTGCAGTGGTAGTGGGAAAAAATGAGAATCTGTTGAATTTTGCAGCAGGCGAAAGTGTGAAATGACTACTACAGTGGTTTAAAAAATTGTGGCATTAAAATTATTCACTCTTGCTGATGCAGGTCACATTAGTAAATATTAGTAAGACATGTGAAATTGAAGTAGTAAATGGAAAGAAATTTAACTGACTTTAGAGGAAGAAACAGCTCAGTTTTGGTTCTCTTGGAAAAGTGCTTGCTAAAAGACAATTTTCTAGGTTTTGGTCTTGTCCACTGGGAAATAAATGCCTTCCCATCCTTATGTAATGACTTTCTTTAAACATTTCCTTAGTGTTTTCCTTTTGAAAAAGAAAGTGTTGTCTACATCATACTACATTGAGCCGTCCAGCAGATCAGGAGTCAGTAGAATGTGGGTTTAGGAAGGATATTAAAAAGGTGACCGCTGTATAGGCTCTCTGTTTCTGGGCAGAGGTCGACTTTGGGATACTCAGGTTTTCAAGGAACTCAGGTCATGTGAAAAAAACACTTCCATGTTTGTTTTTTAAAAATGTGAAGTCTACTGTATAGTTGTGTAATACTGCTTAAGAGTTGGCCAAAGCACTTTCTCAGTAGTTGTCTCATGGTATTTCCCAACAACCTTGTGAGATAGGACAAGTAGCAGTATAGATAACTACATGATACTTTTTCCAGTGAAAATAAGTCATGTGTAAGCGTAATAACTGCAGTACGGTAAAGAAGTGATTAAAAATAAAATGTGTATGAGTGTACATGTGAGAAAATGAAAACTGGTTAATGTCACACAGCTAGTAAACCTGCAGATCTAATTAACCCACATCATTTTTTTAAACAATTTCTTTGAGCTATAATTTACATACAATAAAACCAACCATTTCAAGTACATTATGTTGAGCTATAATTTACATACAATAAAACCAACCATTTCAGGTACATTATGTCTTTTGTTATATGTGTATAGTTAAGTGCCCACCACTCCAATGAAGTTTTGGAGCACTTGCCTCTGCAGTCAGGCAGTCCTTAACCGCTTCTCACCTAGGGCAGCCTCTGATCTGCTTTTTGTCTAATGATAGAAGTTTTGACTTTTTAAGAATCTCATATAAATGTATTCACACTGGTAATAGTTTCTTGTGTCTGTCCTATTTTAACTCAGAGTGATGATTTTGAGATTCATGTTGTTGTATTTATTAGTAGTTTCTCACATTTTATGGCTGAGTAGTATTCCACTGCATGGGTATACCCTAATTTGTTTATTCACCAGTTGGCAGACATTTGTGAACAAATCTTTATGTAGACATATGTTTTTATTTCTCTTGGATGGGTAATTAGCAGTGAGATTCCTGGGTCATATGCTTAACTTAAAAATAAATTACCAAACTTTTCCAAAGTTATATCATTTTGTATTTTCACCAGTAACATGAAGGTTACAGATGCCTCACATCTTCTCCTGATATTGTTAGTCTATTTTGCAATTAAATTTTTTTGTATTGTAAAAAAAATAATAATAATAACAAAATTTATTGTAATATTTACTTTGGAGTCTTTTTTGATGATATCCATTCTAGAGGGTGTAGTGATATCTTGCTGTGGTTTTAATTTCATTTCTAAATAACATATGATGTTCAGCATTTTTTCATGTAATCTGCATTTTTGAGTATACTAAAATTTAGTGTTCCTTTCAGGAAACCATGTTTTCCTTTCTAGAACCTTTTTTTTTTTTTTTTTTTGGTTTTGTTTTAGGCAGTTTAAGTTGTTAAATCAGTAGGCTTGGACATATTTAGCCCTTGGTGACTAACTATAGCTCAGGCCCTAAGAGTCAGTTTCCTAGGAAAGCAACATACTAGGCCCAGTGGTGATAAGCTGCAATAGGACTCTGATAGGAAAAACTTTTGATAAAGAAGCTTTAGGGCCCTTTTAATATTGTCTTTCATGGTTACCCCACTGGAAAAGATGGTTAGGCATCATCCATTCCTTTCAGTCTTCACTCTTAACATCATTACTTATAGATTTCTGTGTGCTTGTTTTACCTAAGCTTCTTGAGCTGGAGATGAATGTGAAGGGTATCGCAGGGAAGATATTATTTCAGTCACTTAGAGAATTAAAGCAATAGTTTGTTTTTGTCCCTCAAAGAATTTGGGAAAGAAAGTACACCTTAGAAGATACTACTTTATGATTTCTCTATCAGGCAGCTTTCCAGTGAAAGTAAGAATTAAGTATAAGCCCAGTACCTGCAGTACATAAAAAATGATTGTTTTAAAAGTAATCTTGAAAAAAGTAATTTGATGAAGAAGGTTGTTTCATAGTTAAATGTCTGTAGGATATACGGTAATTCATGTTTGAAAACAATTTCTATATATTTGTTTTATTTCTGATGCATGAACATTTGTTCATATTGTGTGTAGCAGGAGTTCTTAACCTGTTGAAACAACGTAATTGGTCTTTTGCCCTCTTGCCTTTCTCCAAACCATTCTCAATATTGTATCTTTTTAAAATACATATGCAAGTTGATCATAACTAGCAAGCAAAATGGTATAGAATTTAATATCTTCATTTCAGTTATTTCAAGAATTAGAGAGATAAGTTATATAAAGTACTTAATGCAGTACTTAACCTCATGGCTTTCAGGAACCAGAAGTTGTTACTATAATGATCTCATGTGTATGTGTGAAACCATTCAGTTTAGGCTCAAACTCCTTAAAGTGGTACGATATGGTGTGTGGCTTTTGCAAAGACTCAAGTCTTAACTTTTTAGAAAATTTCCATAAAGCCATTTTTTAAAACATAGACATTAGTCTATCATTATACTTAACAGAATTAACAGAAATTTTAAATATCATCTATTCTTAGTCTATATTCAAATTTTCTTGGTTGTCTCAAAATGTCTTTTTATAGTAGGTTTGTTTGAATCAGAACCTTATGAGTTTGCATATTGCATTTGCAGTTATGTTGCTTAAATAAAATTTATTCTATAACAGTCTTCTCCCCCTTTTAAATGTGATTTGTTGTTGAAACTGGGTTATTTTTCCTGTAAAATTTCCCATATTTTCTATTTGGCTGTTTGCTTCATTCCAGTTTCCTTTAATTCACTGGTTCTCAGCAATCTTGTTTTAGTAAGCCCACTCCAGGTGATTCTAATGCTCATGTTTGAGAACTACTGTTAGAACCTATTCTCTATTTCCAGTGAACTGGTAATTAGAAACTTTATTAGATTTAGGTTCAGTTTTGTTTTTTTTTTTAAATAAAAATATTCCATAGATGTTGTGTGCTTCCTATCCATCCGAGTTACATAATGTCTGGTTGTCTTCAGTGATGCTAAGATTGATTAATGATTTCAGGTGGTATCAGCCTTATTCTTCATTATAAAATTATTCTTTCACTAATGATTTTATCACCTTTTGTTGATTATTGCCTGAATTCATTATCTTGTTAGGGTATGTGACATGGTGATACCCAAATCCTAATTCTTTCTGTATTTATTTCCTGGAAGAACTTTCTCTTAATACCTATTTGGTTGCTCTTTGCCACAGGAGAGGCAGCATAAACATTTGATTGTTTCTTGTTATCATTTACTCAGAATAGTTTATAATGAGTTTTTCAGTGAAGGTTTTAATTTTATTTATCATTTTATTGCATCATGAGCTCTTCGATTTTAATGTAGTAATCCATTATGGTTAAATTGTCCCATATATGGCCACTGGGAGACTTTTCAAATTAACTTATGTGCCCTTTTGATGTGATCTCATTAGTCTTAGATAACTTCTTGCTTCCTTTTGGCCTTTATTCCCATCTCCCTTTCCTATGATTTTATTTTATTCCCTTGGACTTGTTTTAGATTCTGGTATGTGCCATGCTGTGCTGTTCCCTGCTCTTGGCATAGTCTGCTATATCTTTTTCTTTAGCTTTTGTTGTGATCATCTGCACTTATCCTAATTATCCTTCCTCCAGGAAGCCTTTTCTGATTTCTCCCAGATTGACTTAGGTTTTATAATTTCTTCTGTAGTTTATTGCCTTTTATTCTGTGACATTTATCACAGTTATCATTACTTTTCCACATCTCTTCTTTGCTTGAGAGCTCTCTTCAACTTCAAGGTGTATTTTGGAGTTAGAGCCCTGTAGAACCACCTGATGAGTTGTTTGTGGGGAACAGATACCTAGGTTTCTGCCTGGAGCAGTAAGGTGGACACCGTTTTATAAAGGAGAATATAATATTGTGGAGGCCTACCTTGAATACCCCCCCCCCCTTTTTTAAAAAGACTTGGATATTTATTTAGATTTTATTTATTTGTTTTTAGAGAGAGGGGAAAGGAGAAAGAGAGGGAGAGAAACATCAATGTGTGGTTGCCTCTCACGCGCCCCCAACTGGGGACCTGGCATGCAACCCAGGCATGTGCCCTGACTGGGAATTGAACCAGTGACACTTGGTTCGCAGGCCGACACTCAATCCATTGAGCCAGAGCAGGCAGGGCTGAACACCCTATTAAAAGTAGCAGCCCTCTTCCCTATTTTCTATCAGAAACACACTGTTCATATGCTTCAGAGCCCTTGTTACAATTTACCTGTCTTCCCCAAGTTCATATTATTGGGCCAGTGTAGAGCACAGTACCTGAGCATATGCGTAGTAAATATCTGTAGGATGAATATATGAAATAATTTTGAGGGCTGAGGGAGAGAATCAAAATTCTATTTTGGACAATTGGTCTAGTTTTAATTGCCAATGAGATACTTATTTAGATATGACCAGTAGACAGATAATAAAGTAAGTTTGGAGTTCACAGTAGAGGTTGGGACTGGGGATATGAATTGGAACTTACTGTCAATATTAAAACTAAGGGAATGGATAAAATCATTATAGGAAGAGGGTGTGTATAGAGAATTGGAAGGAACAGGGCTTTGCCCTGAGAAATAAAAAATGTACAGATGTGGGAGAGAAAAGTATGAAGAAGGAAGGACCAAGAGAGATATGGGGGAGAGCCAGAGACAGCTGAGAAAGGGAAGTGTTGCAAAAATGACGGAATGGTGAACTGTTTTGTATGCTGATTACTGACAGGTCTTGTGAGATGAGAAACAGAAAAATGTCTATTGGATTTGTCAAGTTGGAGATAATTGGTGACATTAATCTTTTGTTTGTTCCTGAGGAGGCATGTTTGGGAGGGGGAGACAGTATGTTAGGTGTGGAGTAAATGAGAGGTAAGGAAATGGCTTCACTCCTAAAGCATCCTATTTCTGTAGGAGAGACAATCTGTAGCACTGAGTTATTTTTTCATTTTCAGTGTTCTGATTTTTGTCTCACATTTTGAGCTGAAGTTCTTAAAAGCTAGTCTCTCACACAACGTTTCTCTCCCTTTCTGTCTCCCTCCCTTCCTCTTCACTAAAAATAAATAAATAAAATCTTAAAAAACAAAAAAAGCTAGCTTTTTAACATTGTCAGTATCTGTAAAAACCATATTTCATAAGTTTTGTTTTTTCAATGTAATTTTTTAAAATATTTGCTGCATTTGTAAGGGTTTTTATTATTTTTAATATACTACCCCTCCAGCCCTGGCCCAGTGTCTCATTTGGTTGGAGTGTTATCTGTACACCAAAAGGTTGTGGGTTCGATCCCCGGTCAGGGCACATACCTAGGTTGTGGGTTTGATCTCCGGTCAGAGGGTCAGGACTGGAGTGGGAGGCAACCAGTTGATGCTTCTTTCTTACACAGATGTTTCTCTCTGCCTCTCCTTCTCTCTCCCTTTGTGTCTCTGTAAATCAATGAAAAACATATCCTTGAGAGAAGATTTAAATAAATAAATAAATAAATAAATAAATAAAATGAAATACCACTCCTCCATAAATTGTACCTTTTAATCTTATAATAGAAGTAATGGTTTTAATTTTCTTTATAGAAAATCCTGTGTGATTATATTAAAGTGGAAAGTTGAGAATTATAAGTAAATACACATTAATAATCTATGGTGTCAATATTTATTTCTAAGTTTAATTTTGCAGTAAAAATGAAAATATACTTTATCGTTAATTTGATTTGCTTTTCCATTTCTGTGTGATGGTATTAATATTTTTTAGAACCACAGTTATTGACAGAAAACAGGTTAGTGAAAAATGTAGCTTCAGTAGTCAGTTTATAAAACTTGGGCCTCATTTCTTACTAACATAATAATTATTGTCTTAAATCCTGCTGAGTTTAAATTCTTTTAGGAAAGACATCTTTAAAAAACTCCCTATATGAAATGCAACAGAAACTTCTGATTACCACATTTCATTTATTAAACTGTTTATTCAGATTTTGCACTATCTTCGTTCTTTTCCATTTTTCACTGTTATCATCTTCATTTAGGCCTTCAATGCTTTTCATAAAAATTTGCTACAGCTATCCCACTTTTTGTGTGTTCCCCTCTACACCACTCTCCTGCATTGATTTTCCTAAACTATAATTCTGATCAAATCCCTCAGAAATCTCCATTGACTCCCTGTTGCTTAATAGGAGATTACTTTGTGCCAAGCACTATTTTAAGTGCTTTACACATTAATTTATTTAATTCTCACAACAGCTTAATAAAATAGGTCTGATTATCCTTATCTTATAATGAGGTATTGGAGGCACAGAGAAGTCTAGAATCGTGCTTCAGGTCACATGGTAAGTGATGAAATTAAGATGTGAACTGCCATTTGAGTTCCAGACCCTTTGTGTTTAACAAAGTCCAAACTCCTCAGCTGGGCACGTCATTCTCTTCTAGAATTGAAGCTTGATGTGATGGACTAGAGTTCAGATCCCCACCCCAATAGATTCCGTATATATAATCTTGGGAAGCAGTATCATGTGTCAGTATTGGTTGGGTGTATGTGTACAAGTCTGAGTGGGGGAGTGGGTGCTGGGGATACAGTCCCAAGTGTTCATTGCACCTACCATCTTAGAGTTGTTTTGAGGATTAAATGGCATGGAAGTCACTCAGATGTTAGAATTTCTCCTCAGACTCCCTCACCCTGCAGTTTATCCTTTTTAATCTTATAATTTTTTCTCTAGCTGCAGATTCTGAATCAGAATAATTAATTTCTTGAGAATAATCTGGTTCATGTGTTTGAATACTACTTGGAGTAATATGGCTACAACACATCTTTATTTATAGTCCCAATAGAACTCATGTTTTCCCTCTATTTCCCCATCATGGTAGTTATTTTCTTGTGTTGTAGTTGCTTGTTGATGAATCTATATCCTTCAATAGACTGTAAGTTCTATAAGGGTACAATCGTTGTCTAACTTGTTCAGTGCTGTATTCCTGGTGGTTGGTTCACAGGAGGCATTCAGTAAATACTTGATGAATGAATGAATGAATAAAAATAGTCACTGAATGGAAAACATTTTAATTCATTTTAAAAAGGTGTTTCTGTTTTGGGTTGTTTACCTAAAATCATTCATTCAATGAGTAACTCAAGCAGGTTTTTATTTGATGTCAATGTTTACCAATTTAAAGGAAAATTTCATTGTTATTTTAATTTTTTTAAGATAGCAAGGATGGTCTGCTTTTTCAGATGTAGGTTAGATCATCCGTTTGTATTCTCTGTAACATCTCATACTTTCCCTTCCTATCACTTAACCACATTCAGAAGTGTGTGTGTGTGTGTGTGTGTGTGTGTGTGTACCCAGATGTCTTCCCTGACAAATTCAGTATTTGCTAAATGGATAAAAGAATGAATAAATGGACTAATGTATTCTTTTTCTGTAGTGGGGAGTTTATTTCAAGAATGCAAGAGGTTTTGGAGTACCATGGGATTCCTTTTCCACTTGAGCGTTCAGAGTCTTTAGACCATATACCGTTGTTAAGCAGACCTTTGGGGAACTGGAAAAAGTTTAACCTATCTTTTGGGGGGCACAGCCAGAGCTCTAGGGACCTGCTTCCTTATACTCACACTGCCCAATGTAGAGTGTCCCTTGATACAACAGCATTTTTTCCCAGGTCACCCTATAGGTGGTTTGTCATGTCATGTACTTTTAATTCTTCCTAATCAAAGCCTGATGATTTGAGTGGCAGAGTTGGTTTCAAGAGCTTGTAGGATGAACCATTTCATTTTACACAGTTATGATCTCATTTGTAGGGTGCAGCTGGAGGCTCTTTGCAGCTTTCTGGCCTGCTTTCTTCCCACCTTGTTGTGGTCTCTTATATAATTTTTAAAGATTTACATTTATATCCAGAAACTACATTGTGAAGTTTATGAGAAGGTTAATAAAATAGACCTGTGATATGACTCCCACAAATATGGATTTTGTATTTTTGTATTAATTTTGATTAATTCCTAGTTATTTTACAATATAAAACATATGGTATACCTTTATAGGATGCAGAAATATAATAAAAATTATTTGTGAAAAATTAAAATATTATAATTTTTACCAAAGAAATACCTGAACATAAGTTAAACAGTAGACAGTAAAACCCCAGATTACTACAGCAGCTATGACATGAATGGCTCCAGGGCCCTTGGAACTTCTGACTGACTAGCTAGGCAAGCTCATCATTTTTGACAATCTGGCTATAAATTTAACATGAATCTTTTGCCCCCATCCCAACAACACTGTGGTAGGAATTTATGTATAATAAGACCCTCTTGATCCTAGAGGCAACTGCTTTTTCAATTATTTTAGCTGTTTCTTTGAGTATTTACCTTTATAGTACTTACAAATAATATGAGTATACAGTTTGTTAAGAGATTTATTCATCTTAGACATTATGTATTAATTTCCTATATTGGTAAAGGTTTAGGTCTTAAACATACATACATATACAAACACTCACACATACCCTTCCCTTCCCTCTTCATTTTGCCAATATTGCAATGTTTGGATACCTTACATGATCAAGGTTAGCTATATATACATATTATTATATTGTAAATATTCACTACTGAGCTAAGTATATTTTATGTTTTCTTGTACTTTTTATAGGAATTAATTGCCTTTTGGGGGAGTCACCTTGTTTTCTTTTAAATCTTTATCCAACTATTTCTACATCCTTCAACATCTCTACCCCCTGCCCTGCTCCAAAATGGCTCTCAAAACAACTTATCTTGTACTTAAACCTGTCAGATATTTGATTAGTTCACTTTTTTTCTTTTTTTTCCTCCTTCATATGTCCTTGGAACCCTCTGCCCTTCTCCATCTCTAATTTGGACTGCTTGCCCAAAGCATTGTCTGCTCCAAAGCATTGTCATGGGGCTTCCTTTGCCTTCTGGAAATTCCTTTGACCTCTTTTCATTAAAATCTTCTCTTGACAGGCTTCCATGACATTTTTCTCTTTGTATTATTCCATTGCTTTGTTGGTACATATCCTTTTAAGAGCTTCCTGAAAATGAGTGCTTGGGAGATGAATTTTTTGAGACTTTATTTCTATGTTTGGTTGGTAGTCTGGTAGATATAGAAATCTATGTTCAGAATTATTTTAACTCAGAAATTCGAAGGCTTTGCTCCATTGTCTTCTGGCTTCCAGTATTGCTGCTGAGAAGGCCAAAGTTGTAACTCAGGAAGCTTTTGGAATTTTTTAAAGTTTCTCTTTACCTTTTTCTGAAATTTCACAGTAATGTACTTAGTTTTATCTTTTATATATTTTAAAAGCAAATTACTTACTGACACTTGATGGGCTTTTCAATCTGGAGATATTTTAGTTTGGGGAATTTTCTTACACGATTCTTAAAGAAGATCCTTTAACATTTCATGTAATACTGGTTTGATGGTGATGAACTCCTTTAACTTTTTATTGTTTGGGAAGCTCTATATGTCCTTCAATTGTAAATGACAGCTTTGCTGGGTAAAGTAATCTCGGCTGTATGTCTTTGCTTTTCATCACTTTCACTATTTCTTGTCACTCCCTTCTGGCCTGCAAAACTTTTGTTGTGAAATCAGCTGACAGTCTAATTGGTACTCCCATGTAGGAAACTTAACTGCTTTTCTCTTGCTGCTTTCAAGATTCTCTCTTTGTCTTTAACCTTTGGCATTATAGTTATGATGTGTGTTGGTGTGTGCCTCTTTGGATTCATTTTGTTTGGGACTCTCTGTACTTCCTGGACTTGTATGCCTATTTCCTTCACTGGGTTAGGGAAGTTTTCTGTCATTTTTTCAAATAGGTTTTCATTTTCTTGCTGTCTCTTCTCCTTCTGGCACCCCCATGATGCCAATGTTGGAATGCTTGAAGTTGTCCCAGAGGCTTCATTCACTATCTTTATTTTTGGGATTTTTTCTTTTTTCTGTGTTGATTGGGTGATTTTTGCTTCCTTATTTTTCAAATCACTGTTTTGATCAACAGCTTCATCTACTCTACTGTTGATTCCCTGTAAATTCTTCATTTCACTTAGTGTATCCTTCATTTCTGACTGGTTAATTTTTATGGTTTCTATGCTCTTTTCTGTGCTGTTGAAGTTCTCACTAAGTTCCTTGAAGTGAGCATCGTTATAACCATTGTTTTGAACTCTGAATCTAGTAGTTTGCTTGCCTCCATTTCATTTAGTTCTTTTTCTAGAGATTTCTGCTATTCTTTCATTTGAGACCTGTTTCTTTGTCTCTGCATTTTGGCTGCTTCCCTATATTTTGTTCTATGTATTAGGTAGATCTGCTCTGTCTTCTGAACTTGGTAGAGTGGCCTTGTGTAGTACATGTCTTGTAGGGCCCAGTGGTGCACCTTACCCAGTCACCTGAGCTGAGTGCTCCAGGTACACCACTGTGTGGGCTCTGTGCACTGTCTTTGTGGAGCCTTGATTGCTGTTGGCATCATTGGGAGGGATTTATCTACCAGGACAACCAACTGCAAGGACTGGCTGTGACTACAGCTGTGGTGGAATAGACCCTACTACAGAGCAGGACTTGCTTCGGTGGGGCTTTGGTGCTCACCGAGTCTGCCCTTGAGTCTGTTGCTTGTAGAGGTGATAGGGTCGTAATCTGGATTTGGTCACCAGGTATGTTGGCTCTTGGGGAGTCCTGGGAGGTGCATGGTCAGCCACCACCTGTGCCCTGCCTGACGCCACCCAGCATGAACTACAGAGTGATCTTCAGATGGCTGCTGCTTGTACTGGGCTTGGAGGTGCCCATTGAGGCCAACCTGCAAACCAAGGCTGGCTGCCTCTAGTGCCAGGCCTGGCACCACTTAGCAAGAGGTACAGGGCACACAGCGGCCAGATGCTACTTGTTTGAGAGAGCTTAGGAAAGTCTGAAGTATGAGGTAAGAGAAGTCATTCATATGGAAAAGCCACTGGAAATGGCCTGGATGGGGCAAGGTCTTAAGGAATCATCTGGGTGGGGGAAACAGTGTGAGCCCGGTTGATAGAGACTCAGGTATGGCACTTGCCTACTGATTGTCCAGGGTGTGTGGGGGTGTTTCAAAAAAGGAACAGTGGCATCTGCCAGCACTTGTGTGTGACAGAGGCTACCCCCACTACTACTCCAACAATCACACTGATGCCAGACAATTCAATTTCATTCCTTCCTTTATGACCCTGGTTCCTTTCAAGCTGCTGCCCCAGGGCTAAAGCTTAGAGGGACTGAGTCCTATAAGTCTGTGCGTGGGCCCTTTAAGAGGAACTGCATGGAACTCAGAAGCCCTCTGTCTCTCTTAGCCACTATCCCTACTTTTTTTTTACAGCCAGAAACTATTGGGATTTTTCCTCCTGCACTAGACCCCTGGGCTGCGAGGTGTAGAGTTGGGCTGGGTCCCCTTGCTGCTCAGGGGCACCTCCACAGACAAGATAACCCTCCTGATTTTTATCTGCCACGTGTGGGTATTGGACGAGCCTGTTCTGTAGTCTCTGTCTGTCCTCCCTGTCTCCATGTGGCTTCTTTAATTCCCTAGTTGTAAGACTTCCATTCAGCTAGAATGATGGTGGTTCTGTAGTTTCATTGTAGTTTTGATGTGGTTGTGGGAGTATTTGAGTATGGTATTTACCTATGCTGCCATCTCAATTGGAAGTCCCTTTGTGAAACTTTTAGTAGTCAAGTCCTCCAGGGGGAGCTTCCTGTATGGATCCTTCAAGTTTCTTTCTTTCTTTTTTTTCCTCTCCCAATTTCTATCTCCTTCTCTTTCTATACTAATTCTGGGAGATTTCATCAACATTACTTTTGGGTGAACTCTTGTGTCTATTTTTATTTTAGCTATCATATTTTTTTAAAAATATTTTATTTATCCATAGAGAGAAGGGAAGGGAGGAAGAAAGAGAGGGAGAAAAATATCAATGTGTGGCTGTCTCTCTCATGCCCCCAACCAGGGACCCGGCCCAAAACCTAGGTACATGCCCTGACTGGGAATCGAACCGGTGACCTCTTGGTTCGTAGGCTGGCACCTGATCCACTGAGCCACACCAACCAGGGCTCAGCTGTCATATTTTTAATTTCTTAAGAGTTCACTCTTATTTTTCATCATCCCCTGTTTTACAGTCCCATGTCTGAACCTCTCACTGAAGTCCCTAATAACCTTGAGGTAGGTGCTTTGACAGTTTCCCAAGAGAATAGACATCTGATCTATATAGGGAGTAGGACTAAGAGGATGGAGTTCAACTTTATATCCTGTGAAGAATATGCTTTTTGTTCCTGTGCCTCTCCTCCACTTTCCAAAGTGCCTCATGTTTCCAAGGGATTCTGAGGGGACAAATCTTTTGGTTGCTCATTGACATCCCATATATTAACATTGAGATTGTAGCTGCTTCTCTTTTCAAAAAGCTGCTTCTTTTCATCTTTCAAATGCAGTCAAACCTTGGTTCTTGAATGTCTATGTTCTTGAGCAATTTGGTTCTCGACCAAGTCATTCATGGAAAAAATGTCTCAGTTGTCTAACAAAACTTTGAGTCTTGATTCTATATTTGAAAAACCTTTTATGCTGATACCTGTATGATCAGTCATGTGTCTCTCAGGTGACAAAGGAGATTCGGTTCTTGGACAAATTGCTTCTTGGAACAGTTTTTCAGAATGAATTACATTTGAAAACAGGTTCCACTGTATTTATTGAAATCTCTTTATCCTTGAAAAATCTCCTTTCATATTCACTTTGTGATAAAGACATGTATGTGTGTGCATATACAGTAGTCCCTCTATATCGTGGTTCACTTATCGCAGCCTCACTGTATCGCGGGATTAAAGAAAATATTATATTTAATTATTTATCGCGGGATTTTGTGATACTGTATATTTAGGCTTAAGAGTGTAGAATATGTTTAAGAACATAAGTAGTGTTTATAAAAGCGTGGAAAAGGTTAATAAGGGAGTGGGAAAGGTTAATACGGGACTGGGAACGGTTTATAAGTGTGTGGGAAGGGTTTATAAAGCCTTAAAAATATATAAGTACTAAAATAAATGTAAGGTTCCTACTTTGTGGATTTTCACCTATCGTGGGGGGTGGTGTCTAGAATGTAATACCCGCGATAAGTGAGGGAGTACGATATTTCATTTACTACCATTTTAATGAGATTTGAATGTATCAGTGCACCTTGTTTAACCTGAAAAATTTTAAAGCTTTTTATTATGAAAAACTTCCAACAAAAAAGTAAAGGGCATACTATAACAGTACCCATCTTCAACAGTTATTACCATTTTGGCTTTTTGTTCCCCAACCCTGCCCTGCCCCTGCACACCACCCCCCCACCCCTGCAGCTTATTTTAAATACTAATACTATAATTTTCTGTTGTTGAAGTATTTTAAAGGAAACTGTAAACATCCTGTCATTTCACTGTGAATACTGGAATATGAATCTCTAAAAGATTACTATTATCTCTAAGAATGAATGATGATTTCTTAATAGTTAACGCTCAGTTCACATTCAGTTTTCCATAATTGTCTCAGAAATGTCTCTTTAGAATTGGAAGTTTGAATTAGGATCCTAATAAGGTTCACATATTAATTTGTCTGTAGAATGTTCCATATTTTGGATTTGGGTCTGATTTCTTCCTCCCTGTGTCCTTTATCTTATTCCTCTCTACAATTTATTTTCTTTAAATTGGGAATTAGATTTAGAGACTTGATTGGATTCAGGTCCAGATTTGTGTTTGGGGGGTTGTGGTGGTGGTGGTGTTTTCTAAGACTACTTCATAGGTATGCTGTATACTTCTTAATGCATTTTACTGGGAAGTACATATTCTCTGGTTGTCCTGCTTTTAGTGATGCTAAGATTGATCAGTGGGTTCAAGTGGTATCTGCCTGATCTTTCCAGTTTAAAGTTGTCCATCAGTCATTCTCCTAATGGTTTTAACATCTATTGATGATGATGATTACTGGATTATTTCATTGGGGGCCAGTGAAAATGTAGATTGTTGGGCTCTATCCCCAAAAATTTATATTTGTAACAGATTTCTAGTTAGTACTGAACTAATGTATTATTTTATTAGGGTTTGGAAAATAATTACTTATTTTTTTTCTGAAATTGGTCTGTATAGGAAAACAAATTATAAATGTTTTATTTACCAATATTCAGAATAATGATTTGATGCTGTAGCAACCTTCACAGGAGACCAATGAGGTGGTTTTGATTGATGTTTATTTTTGTTGTGTTTTCTTTTATTTGATTCACTCCATTGCAGCCATTATTTTTTTGGTGAACCATCTTTGGCTAGAGGGAGCCTTTTCAGATTGGCTCCAGTGTTTTTTTGACATGACCTTAGTAGAGTTTCTGGCATGACAGTATGCTATTACAGGCATATTCTGATCCATACATGAAATCAGCTGTTTTCTCCAGTGATCACAGCTCCTTTTGGTAGGAATGGTATTTCGTGACCTCTCTGTATCCTGGAGGCCTTCATCCCCAGAGCTTGTCATTATTTCTAGGTCATTTCAGAGGACAAAAACAAATGTTAATACTATTTCTAATTTAAATTAAATTTCATGGTGTCTTTAATTAATTTTTTTGATTTTATATTTTTATCCCTTACTGTGAAAATCCTGTTTCCTAACAATATTGCTATAATTACATAATTGGGTAATTTTGTAACATATATATTAGTTTCAAAACAACACTACCAATATTATTGCTAGCTATAACACTGTTGAATGCAGCTTAAGGTTTCTTTGAGGTGCTTTGCTTCCCTTTTTCTCTTCTCCCCACTCCTGCTCCTTTCCCCTCTTTTATTTCCTCTCCTCTCCTCTCTTCTCTTCTCTTCTCCATCTCTGTAGTATATTCAGCCTATCCTGACTAATATACAGTCCCTTGTATGTATTCTAGTGGAGAAACTCTTGCATATGTGACCAAGAGACGTATACAAAAATGTTAACAGGAACTGGAATGATATAATTTCTGGGCTGTATTGTGGAGTCTACAGTGTAGGAGAGGCATTGTTTTTTAGAGTCATAGATCAGTTAAATGGCCATGGTAATGATTTAAGCAAAAAGTAATTTCTTTTTTTCAGATTGTCTGAGAGCTCATCATTATGCTTTGAATTATGTTTACTTTTCTATTTTTGTAGGAAGTGGAAATTTAGTTTCTAATTTTATGACCTATAGCTTTTTTGTTCATTTTGTTTTACCATTATATTGGATTTATGTGAGCCAACATGCCTTGAAAATGCAGAGAAGGTACACAAAGTAATATAATGCTATATCAGTAGTTTTGCATTATAAAATGTTTATAATATGTTTTCTGTATTTTGTCTTGATGTGCTGGCATTAAGATATTGTATGTTCGGATCATGTTCCAGTTAAATCTCATATATACCAGGGAAGCAATTCTCAACTCTGGCTATGCTTAAAACCATCAAGGAAGCTTTAAAAAAATCCTGATTATGATATTTGTGGTTGAGAATCACTGGACAAGAAAAGAAAATGAAGGGAAAGATGGGTGCCTTTGGACAGATAGGGCCCATCCTAGGAAAACAGACAACCAAAAAGAAAAACCCCAATTGTGAGCACAACACTACAGCAACTTTATTTTTTTAATTAAAAAGTTTTTTCAATTATAGTTGACATACAATATTGTATTTGTTTCAGGTGTACAACATAGTGATCAGACATTTATATAACTTATGAAATGATCACCCTAAGTCAAGTACCCATAGTTATTGCAATATTATTGACTACATTCCCAATGCTATACTTTATTGCCGAAACTTTTTATAATTAGCAATTTGTACATATTAATCCCTTCCCCCCACTTCACACCCATCTCCCAGTCTCCCTTATTACAGCTACTTTTGAGTTATTTGATTGATAAAATTCATATTCTAGAGTAGAGTAATTCTAGATTTAAGCCATGATACCATATAGAAAATTAGGATTATTTTTGGTTCTTTTTCTTAAGGAAATGTTTTTGGTGTTGGCAACATTTCTAGTGAACTAGCCAGTTTGATGTTATATTTATTCTTAAACATATTATTGTTTTACCCTTTTATTTTTATTTTTTAAGTATATATTATTGATTATGTTGTTACAGTAATTCCAATTTTTTTTGCCCTTTGCTCCCCTCCGACCAGTAACACCCTCCCCTCCAGCAATCCCACTCCACTTAGTTCATATCCATGGGTTGTGCATATAAATTCTTTGGCTTCACCCTTTCCTATATTATTCTTAACTTCTCCCTGTCTATTTTGTACCAGCCAGTTATGCTTCTTAGTCCTTGCACCATTTCCCCATTTCTCCCCCTTCCTCCTCCCAGCTGGTAACCCTCCAAATGATCCCCATACCTGATTCTGTTCCTATTCTGGTTTGCTTAGTTGGGTTTTGTTTTTATTTTTTAAATTCAGTTGTTGTAGTTGTGTTTGTTTTCATTTTAATGTTCATAATTTTGATCTTTTTCTTAAGTAAGCCCCTTTGACATTTCATATAATAATGGCTTGGTGATGATAAACTCCTTTAGCTTTACTTTGTCTTGGAAGCACTTCATCTGCCCTTCCGTTCTAAATGATAGCTTTACTGAAGAGAGTAATCTTGGTTGTAGGTCCTTGCTTTTCATTACTTTGAATACTTCTTGCCAGTCTCTTCTTGCCTGCAAAGTTTCTTTTGAGAAATCAGCTGACAGTCTTATGAGGACTCCCTTGTAGGTAACTCTGCTTTTCTCTTCCTGCTTTTAAGATTCTCTCTTTATCCTTCACCTTTGGCATTTTAATTATGATGTGTCTTGGTGTAGTCCTCTTCAGGTCCAACTTGTTTGGGACTCTCTATGCTTCCTGGACTTGTATGTCTATTTTCTTTGCCAAATATGAGAAGTTTTCTCTCATTTTTTCACATAAGCTTTCAATTTCTTGCTCTTCCTCTTCTTCTGGCACCCCTATGATTCAGATGTTGGCATGTTTAAAGTTGTCTCAGAGGTTCCTATGCCTCTCCTCATTATTTTAAATTTTGGTTCCTCTTTCTGTACTGGTTGACTGTTTTTTTCTTCCTTATGTTCCAAATCATTGATTTGAACCCAGGTTTCCTTTCCTTCACCATTGGTTTTGTGTGGATTTTCTTTCGTTTCACTTAGCATAGCCTTCACTTCTTCCCTTATGCGTCTGCTGTACTCAAGTATGTCTGTCAAGCCTGTGAGCATCTTTATCACCACTGTTTTGAATTCTTCATCTGTAAGGTTGTCTGTCTCCTCATCTGTGAGGTTGGCTATCTCCTCGTCGCTTAGTTATCCCACTGGAACCTTGATCCGTTCCCCCTTTCGGGCCCTACTTCTCTGTCTCCTCATCTTGACAGGCACCTGTGTTTGTTTGCCCCTGTGTCTTAGGTAGAGCTGTTGCACCTGTCACGTTGTAAGGCAGGGAGGCTTAGGTATTCATCAGTAAAGGCGACCTGTTTCACCACGTTGTGGTGCTGTATGTGGAGAGGGGCCTGAGAGGGAACAGTGCCACTTCTGAGCACTCACCCCTCTTCCAGGCACTTCCAGGCACTTCTCCCACTTCCGCATCGGACTGGCGCCCCTCTAGCTGTTGCCCTGGCTGTTGTTCCCAGAGTGGGTGGGTTTGCAGACGTTCTAGGACCATGGGGGCCCTTTAAACAAGCAGACTCTGCTGAGAGACCGGTAGTTTCTGCATCTGCCCCCACCCCCACTGGTTTGCACAGTCAAAAGCAATGAGGCTTTATTGTCCCCAGCGCTAAAACTGAGCTGTGCAGACTTGTCAGGTGTCCCTCCTGACTTTTTTAAACCTGTGACTGCTTTCCGCAGGCCTCCTGCTGCTACCACCACCGCACCGAGTCCTCTCCACCCTGACTCTGCCCCTCCTATCTGTCTGGATGAGTATTTCATCTTTATATCTTTGTTTGTTGGACTTCCATGGAGCTCAAGTTTCTGGAACTTCTGGTTGTGTCTAGTTTTGAGGTAGTTGTATTTCTTCTTAGTTGTGGAGGTAGATGCAGCATGTCTGTCTAGACCTCCATCTTGGCTAGAAGTCTCAACAAAAAATCCAAAAATTATTTTTAAATTGACTTTATTCAAATATGATACACTCAATTAAATGCACCCTTTTAAGTATATATGTGTTAATCATGCCTTTTTATTTTCTGTGTTTTGATATTTGGGCCCTTCTTAATCATGGAGACACTCACTGCCCCTCCCAGCTAATTTCTAGGGATGGATAGGAGGGACTCTCCTTGGAGAAGTGAGCCCTTCATTTACAGACCAGCCAATACAGAGCTTACCCTTCCAGCCACCTCCTTTATCGAGCCTCTTACACTCCTGGGCAACTGTTTCTCTGCTTTAATCACTCCAAGGCCAGCTTCCAGCCAAGGTGGGCAGTTCCTATACTGTGGAGACCACTGAAATTATTCAGACTAGCCAATCCTAAACCTGCATAACTTGCTTACCCTGCCTTGCCCATTCTTTCCTTTGAAAACCATATTTAATAAAGGGAGACATTTTTCTCTCATTTCCTCTAACTCCTGACCCATTCTGGAGCTGCTGCTTTTGGCCTGGTGTAGTATGGCTTCCCTTCTGCTTCTAGGTAACTGTGAGTATAAACTCCTTCCTTCACAACAGTCATATCCATGTCTTTGTCTTACCACATACCTGCTTAATACAAATCCTGGGTTCATTTTATAACAATATAGTCATGTGAGTTTTGACAAATGTATGCACCTTTGTAACAACCACTACAATCAAGACATAGAACTCTTTGTCATTGTAGATTAGTTTTGCCTATTCTAAAATTTCATGTAAATGAAACCTTTACAATATTTATTCTTTTGTATCTGGTTTCTTTCCCTCAGAAGAGTGTTTCTGAGATTCATCCATGTTTCTGATTGTTGAAGTAGCTGATTGCTTTGTTTTTTCTTTTTAAGGTTTTATTTGTTTGTTTTCTGAGAGAGGGAAAGGGAGGGAGAAAGAGAGAGAGAGAAACATCCATTAGTTGCCTCTTGCACATCCCTAACTGGGAACCTGGCCTGCAACCCAGGCATGTGCCCTGACTAAAATTGAACCAGCGACCCTTTGGTTCACAGGCTGGCACTCAGTCCACTGAGCCACACCAGCCAGGGCTATGGTTGATATACTAAAATATGTTTATCCGTACACCGGTTGATATTTGGATTATTTCCACTGTAGGGCGGGGGAGGAGGGATTATGTATAAAACCACTCTGAATAGTCATATGTCTTTGTATGAACATTTTTTCATTTCTATTGGGTGAGATACTTAAGAATGGAATTGCTGGATTGTAAGCAAACCTATGTTTAACTTTATAAGAATCTGCTAAACTGTTTTCCAAAGTGGTTGCACCATTTTACTTACTGCAATGTATGTTAATTCCAGTTTTTACCAACATTTGGTGTCAGTCTTTATTAATTTTAGCAGTTCTAGTGGGTGTGTAGTGACATTTCAATGTAGTTTAATTTGCCTTTCCATCATGTCTAGTGACGTTGAGCATATTTTTTGTGCTTATTGGCTTCATATATCTTCTTTTGTAATGTAGCCAAATATTTTGCCATTTAAAAATTGGATTACTTCTTATTATGAGTTGCAAGACTTTTTAAAAATATATTTTGGATAACAGTTTTTTGTTAGTGTCAGGGCAGCCCTGCTTTGAGAAATCACCCAGAGACCACTGTGGGATCAGGCAATGGGGTTTATTGAGGTTTTGAAAAAGGGGAAGGGAGTGGAGGAGAGAGGCAACTCCCAGACCAACTCCAGGGCCCATAGGAGCAAGGGGAATGGGGAGCAAGGGAGTGGGGAGCAGGGGAGTGGGGAATTGGGGACTCCCGGTCCTCCTGGTGGGCCTGTAGGAGTCACACCTGCACTTCTACATATCTGCAGGCACCTTTTTTGTACTTGTCAACCACACATTTTGGTGAGGGTGAGTTTGCTTATCAACATATTCAGTAGGTAATTTACATCTCATTGCCCCCCTCCCCCCAGGTTAGTTAACATATCGGGCTAGGTCCATTAACATTTCCCCTAGGAAAGGCTAAGTCCATCAGCATATCCTTTGGGAGCCCCAGCCAGGACCAGGTTGATTAGCATATACCAAAAGTCCAGGTGTACATTCTAGCTGTCTTCTTGTTCTGACAGGTAATGTGCGTTGCTGATTTTCTCCAGTCTCCGGTTTGCACCTATTTTTAACAGGTGTCCTTCAAAGATAAAAAGTCGTACATTTGATGAAGTCTAGTTTATTTTTTAAATTTTACAGTTTTTTTGTGCTGTAAGAAATTTTTGCTCTAATATGGGTATTTCTGCTGTGTTAGAGATTTTAATAGTTATTGAGCTTTTATA
Source organism: Furipterus horrens (assembly GCF_987537825.1). Taxonomy (NCBI): domain Eukaryota; kingdom Metazoa; phylum Chordata; class Mammalia; order Chiroptera; family Furipteridae; genus Furipterus; species Furipterus horrens. The sequence continues at coordinate 66,148,074 of NW_028327180.1, read as the reverse complement.
TTTAGGTCTATGACTCATTTTGAATTAATTTTTATATGTGGAATGACAGGGTTGAGCTTAATTTTTTCCTTATGAATGTCTAGTTTATCCATTTGTTGAGATGTTATCTTTTTATTTTTTGCTTAATTAGAATGTGTTAACATGTATCTTGTGTATTGATACATTCTAGTTCAGAGGGGATTTCTTAATGAACAGTCCTAAGTGCCATTCTTCATATACTTGAAGTACTATAGTGTTAAGATTATGTCTATTTTTGAAATGTAAAAAGAGAAATTGAGATTTTATTTCAATAATTAGCCAAAACACAACTCCTTGTACATAATATGCTTAGAATATAAGAATGTTTGCTTGGGACTAAGCCTTAGCTGCACTTAAAAACTGAAAATATTTTTATTCAGCTAGTCTAAGCAGTCTAGGGGGTGAAAAACAGTAGAAGACTGCTCTTAGTAAAATCTTCAACCTCAAGAAATTTAGACTGTAGAGGCAGAGATTCTGTATATATCTAAAAAGAGAACAAATACTAGGTAATATATGAGAAAGGGGATGGCCTTTATTTTCTGATTTGCCAATGGTTCTCAAACTGGTATGGCATCAGAATCATCGGTGGACCTCTTTAAAATATCCTTCAGCTTGCCCTTCCTGGAATTAAGTCTCTTATATTTTAGAGTAGGTTTTGGGGCAGGTGACTTTTTTAAGCGCTCCGACATGATTTTGATGTATAACCCTAGTTAATAATCACTGATTATACTCTTCTTTCTCATTTGTCCTTAGTCATCCTGTGAGACAAGTAGTATTAGCTCAGTTTTGCATATGAGGAAGATAAAACTTAATGTCATTAAAAACCTTTTTCCACAGGTGATAAAACAGGGACATTCACAGAAGACATTTTTAAGTGGTCTTTACATATTTTGAATGATGTTTAACCTCAATAATTAAAAAATACAAATAATGATAATTTCATGTCTATAATTTACTGTCAGTCTGACAAATATTAGAAAGAAGAATACCTTCTTATGACAAAAGAGTGGTGAAGCAAGTCCTGCTTTATGATTGTGTGAGCGTATGTGGGTACAGCTATTTTGGAGAGCCTTAATTGTGAAACGGTAATCATATTAGCATGTTCTGATAGTCACTGAAGCATTATTTGAAGTTGCTTCCAACTTATTACTGCATTCGTAATAAGATTGATTTAATAAATTATGATACACAAGTCCTTGAATGATGTCATTTCGTTCAGAGTCGTTTCACTGTAATGTTGATGAGATGCCTAGGAACTTAACTTTTTTGTATATCAGTTATTAGCCTATGGTAAAATTGGTTTTGTTACATTATTTCACTTAAAGGTGCACACCTGTATATACATTAGAATACTGTGTAACTATTAAGTAGAATATGGTAATTGTATTTCCTGGTAGAGATTTCCATATACATTAAATGAATTTAAAAAGCTGGAAAGTAGTATGCAATATGATTGTGCTTTTATAAATATATGCATGTTAACTATTTTTTACCCTCACCTGAGGACATGCTTATTGATTTTAGAGAGAGAAGGGAGGGAGAAATGCACCCTGACGGGGGACTGGGCCGAACCCACGACCTAGGTATATTCTCTGTTAGGGAATTGAACCTGCAACCCTTCAAATATGGGATGATGCTCCAGCCAACTGTATTAACATGTTTATTTATACGTCTGTTGAGAGTGGAGAAAGATTGGTTAGAGGGTTTTCCACATTTTTTTACTTGTTTATATTCCTTTGGCAGTATGTCTGTTGCTTCTATAATTTAAAAAATATAAATATGAAAAATATAACTTGTTGAAGATCAGCACAACTGATAAGTGGTAGAGTTAGGACTTAGAATTATTAGGCTCCACAGGAGAAATTTTCAGAGGAATATTTACAAATGAATTTTAACTGATTTGCAGTAGAAAAACATTTATTTTTTTAATTAAAAAAATTTACGTACAAGACTTTTGGCCAAGATGGAGGCCTAGACAGACACACTGCATTTCCCTCCACAACTAAGAAGGAATACAACTACCTCAAAACCAGACACAACCAGAAGTTCCAGAAACTCGAGCTGCATGGAAGTCCAACAAACAAAGATATAAAAAAGAAATACTCATCCAGAAGGTAGGAGGGGTGGAGCCAGGGCGGAGAGGATGCAATATGGTGGTGTAAGCGGTGGCAGGCCAGCAGAAAGTAGTCATATATTTTAAAAAGTCGGGAGGGACACCTGACAAGACTGCACAGCTCACAGTTTCAGCGCCCGAGACAATAAAGCCTCATTGCTTCTGATTGTGCGAACCAGTAGGGGTGGAGGCAGATGCAGAAACTACTGGTCTCTCAGCAGAGTCTGCTTGTTTAGAGGGCCCCCACGGTTCTAGAACGTCTGCAGACCCACCCACTCTGGGAGCGACAGCTAGGGCAACAGCTGACAGGGTGTCAGTCCCATACGGAAGTGGGAGAGGTGCCTGGAAAGGGGCAAGTGCTGAGCGAGCGGCATTATTCTCTCTCAGACCTCTCCCCCACATACAGCACCACAACGTGGTGAAACAGGTTGTCCTATACTGATGCATACCTAAGGCTCCATCTCTTACAACATCACAGGAGCGACAGCTCAACGTAAGACACAGAGGCAAACAAACACAGGAGCCTGTCAAGATGAGGAGACAGAGAAGTATGACCCAAAAGAGGGAACGGATCAAGGTTCCAGTGGGAGAATTAAGCGACAAGGAGATAGCCAATCTCACAGATGAGACAGACAACCTTACAGATGAAGAATTCAAAACAGTGGTGATAAAGATGCTCACAGGCTTGACAGACATACTTGAGTACAGCAGACACATAAGGGAAGAAGTGAAGACTATGCTAAGTGAAACGAAAGAAAATCCACACAAAACCAATGGTGAAGGGAAGGAAACTGGGGTTCAAATCAATGATTTGGAACATAAGGAAGAAAAATACAGTCAACCAGTACAGAACAAGGAAGCAAGAATTGAAAAAAATGAGGAGAGGCATAGGAACCTCTGGGACAACTTTAAACATGCCAACATCTGAATCATAGGGGTGCCATAAGGAGAAGAGGAAGAGCAAGAAATTAAAAGCTTATGTGACAAAATAATGAAGGAAAACTCCCCAAATTTGGTGAAGGAAATAGACATACAAGACCAGGAGCACAGAGAGTCCCAAACAAGCTAGATCCAAAGAGGGCCACACTAAGACACATCATAATTAAAATGCCAACAGTGAAAGATAGAGAATCTTAAAAGCAGGAAGAGAAAAGCAGAGAGTTACCTACAAAGGGGTGCCTATAAGACTATCAGTTGATTTCTCAAAAGAAACTTTGCAGGCAAGAAGGGACTGGCAAGAAGTATTCAAAGTGATGAAAAGCAGGGACCTACAACCAAGATTACTCTATCCAGCAAAGTTATCATTTAGAATGGAAGGGCAGATGAAGTGCTTCCCAGACAAGGTAAAGCTAAAAGAGTTCAGTATCACCAAGCCATTTAGGTATGAAATGTTAAAGGGACTTATTTAAGAAAAAGAAGATCAAAACTATGAACATTAAAATGACAACAAACTCACAACGATCAACAACTGAATCTAAAAAGTGAAAATCCAAGTAAGCAAACCAGAATAGGAACAGAATCATCGGTATAGGGATCATTTGGAGGGTTATCAGCTGGGAGTGGGAAGGGGGAGAAATGGGTAATGGTGCAGGGATTAAGAGGTATAATTGTTTGGTACAAAGTAGACAGGGAAGTTAAGAATAATATAGGAAAGGGTGAAACCAAAGAACTCATATGCACGACCCATGGACATGAACCAAAGGGGCTGGGATTGCTAGGGTACTGGGCAGAGGGGAGCAAAGGGGTTAAAATTGGGACTATTGTAACAACATAATCAATAAAATATACTTAAAACAATTTAAAAATTTACATACAGTAAGATTCTCTTGTTCTGAGTTTTCTTAAAATGAACATTTTATTAAGGAATAATACGAAAAATGTGCATATTTTAACTATTTAGCCTAGTAAATTTACACACTGCCAAGTAGTACTCAGCTGAAGAAGCAGAAATTTGCTTGTGTCCTTGAAGTCTTCCTCATGACCCTCTTAACCCCCACTATCCTGAATTCTAATACCAGGAATTCGTTTTGCCTGATTTTGAGCTTTATATAAATGGAATTATAGATATGCATACTTCGGCTTCTTTTTTTGTTCAACATTATGTTTGAATTTATCCATGTAATCTGTGTGGTATAGTTCATTCTCATTGCTGTAAACCAGCATTTCTCAAACTTGGCCCTTTGACATTTTGAATGGGATAGTTCTTTGTTATGGGGGTGCTTTCCCGTGCATTGAAGGATGTTTACCAGCATCCCTAACCTCTACTCACTAGATGCCAATAGGACCCCCAAGTTGTGACAACCTAAAACATACTCAAACATTGCTGAATGTCCCCTGGGTGGCAGAACCATCCCTGGTTGAGAACTACTGCAGTACAGCGTTCCATTGTGTGAGTAGGCCACCATTTATTTACCCTGTTTTGATGAATATTTGGATCGTTTGTAGTTTCAACTTGTAATGAACAATGCTGCTATGAACATTTTTGTATGAATTTCTTTGGGGAAGATGTGTACAAATTTCTGTTTAATATGTACTGTGGATTGAATTTCTAAGTTATCTGATATGTGTATGTTTAGCTTTATTAGATTTTGCCACATTATTTTCCAAATTGGTTATGCCAATTTTTACTATACCAGTTAGGTATCAGAATTCTATTTGCTTCGCATTCTAATAAGGCTTGAATTTGAACTATGAATTTTTGAACTTTAGGGCTTGACTTACTCTTTTTTGGTGTACTCTAGCTGGCAGAGTAAATGACACACAGAAGATGCCAGTTGCTGAGTGAATGAAGTCATGAATTCTGGCCTTTAATGTCCTCTGATCCTCATGGCATGTAGCTTAACTCTGGCAGTTGGGGAGCAGTTAGTTATCCATTACAGGTTGCTTTTTTCTAAGTTGATGAGTAGATCTCTCTTCGTGCTAACAGCAGCAGCTTTTGTGCTCTGTAGATATGGCCATGTTTTCACTTTCTTGGTGAGTTTCATATATATATATTTCTCTATTTAGTGAGGGAGAGAAACATCAACCTGTGGTTGCCTCTCGTTCACCCCCAAGTAGGGACCTGACCCACAACCCAGGCATGTGCCCTGACTGGGACATGAACTGGCAACCCTTTGGTTCGCAGGCCAGTGCCCAGTCCATTGAGCCACACCAGCCAGGGCAGTTTCATATCTTGACACAACCGTCAAAGCCAAATGTCAGTAACTGATTTTAAAGGTTTACCGAAATTGTTTTTAAGCTCTTTCATTCAAACTAGACTTGCCAGTCAAATGAGAATATGTTTTCCCTCTTATGCTGTGACTATATATTTTTAAATGAATATATTTAACCTTTCCAGGTATTCTGCATATTCCTTATATGTTAAACATGTTAAAGGCAGATGCTATGCCCTTCCTAGTTTTTTTAAAGATTTGCTTATTTATTTATTATTAGAGAGAGAGGAAGGGAGGGAGAGAAACATCACTGTGTGAGAGAAACATTAATCGGTTGCCTCTTGCACACCCCCAACCAGGGACCTGGCCAACAACCCAGGCATGTGCCCTAACCAGGAATCAAACAGGCAACCTTTCGGTTTGTGGGACCTTCCAAGTTTTTTAAAAGCACATACCATTACAGCTGTATCACCATCACCATCGTCATTATCACCATGTTGCTTATGTATGAAGTTTCATAAAATGTATATATACATATATGTGTATATTGAGGTGAAATCCATATAACATAAAATTAATCATTTTAAAGTGAATAATTCAGTGGTATTTAGTATATTCATAGTGTTACACAGCCACTACCTCTATTAATAACTAGCTCCAAAACATTTCCATGACTTCAGAGTCACTCTCCTTCCCTTTCCCCTCAGTCCATGGCAACCACCAATTTGTATTGTCTCTTTGGATTTTTCTGTTTTTCATATAAATAGAACTATATAATATATGACCTTTAATGTCTGGCTTCTTTTACTTAGCATTATGTTTTCAAGGTTCACCCACATTATAGCATGTTTCTCTATTTTCATTTTCATGGCTGAATTATTACTATTTCATTGTATGTATATAGTTTATCCATTCACTCACTGATGGATTTTGGGCTGTTCGCACCTTTTTGCTGTTGTGAATAGCTGCTAAAGACATGCATATACATGCACTTATTTTCAGTCCTAACACATGGCTAGATTATTACAGTCACCACCACCCATATGGAACAATTCCAATGCCCTGAAGAATTCCCTGATGCTATCCCTCTGCAATCAGACCCTTCTCTGGCTTTCTTGGAGTAAGAAATTTAAGTAGTATCTCAACTATGGAGTCTGGCTTTCCTTAAGGGTATGGAATGGATTCCTTAGGAGTTAAATTTTCAGAATTAGAGACAATGTTGTAGAAGCCAGGGACTAGAAATACTTTATATGCATTTTTCTAAATTCAGTATTTTCAAGTTGGTAATTATGGTACAAAGAACTAAATTAAAATTACTAGCATACAGTTCTACACTAACCTACAGAAGCAAACTGTCAAGAATGCTATCTTAAAATATTTTATAAATTCAATGTGAAATTAGATTAGAAAGTTTTTTGTTTTGTTTTTTTTAATGAACTGATTTTTAATCCTCTTTTGTTTTATATGTACTTTGGGATTTTACATTTCTTCAGTTAAATATATACCAGTATTTTTACATGTTAATTTTAAAAGCTTAGAGCAAAGATTATTCAGTGTTCTGAAAACATAGCATGCACAATAAAATAACTGTTTGCCAGGAGGAAAAAGCCCTGTTGTCTTCTAGTACCAGTTGGTATTACGTAGGTTTGTTTGGTGTCTCATATCTTATTTATAGTAGTTTGGAACTGGAAACTAGATACTAAACAAACACTAATGTTCCATGGTAGCTTAACTATGCATTAGAGTCTTTCTTTGATCATAATTATTTTTACTTGGGTATATACCTCTATGAAACTAGGAACTTCTGAGAAACTGGCAACTTGCTTGAGTTCAGTTCATTTCTCTATATGGAAAGCAGTATGCAGCACATATAAAAGTACTCATTTGTTTAGATGATATTTATAAAAGTTTTATAACATCATTAATAAGTTACAAATTAATGGAAGATATTTAATGATATCAGTAGTTACTGAGAGAGAACTTGAGGAACTACCAGTATTGTTTGTCTTGCTGTAGAAGCTCCCCAGTCTTCTTCCTTTCAGGTGGAGAGCTTTTGCTGGGAGAAATCTCAGATCCTATGACTATGTTTCTTAAAATATTTCAGATACATACTAAATATTCTAGGACTCCAAGAATAAAGTCATATTACTAAATAATTTTAATTGTGTGTTTATTATTTTCTTGCCATTTAGCCATTGCTTGACCTTGATTACCTCCCTCAACATGCAGACCCATGCATAGGGATGGCTTGTTTTATACTGGGAGTGGCCTCTATTAGTTGGCCTGATTACTCCTTCATAATGACAAGGAGGCTTTGTGAATGAATTTTCCAAAATCTTACGGAAAATGATGGCAAAGGATGAAATGAGAAAAATAAATTATGCATCAGGTGTGTGGCTTTCAAAAGCTGATCTTAGTTAGAGCTCTTAAAAATCTATACCTGAAGACTTGCTCACCATTACTCTTTGAGAGGTAACATAAAATGTATCTGATATCAGCTGCTTTTACCCTATTTGGAAAATAAAGACTGTTTTGACTTTGTTGGTTATTTTTTTCCCTTTTATTGATTCTAGAGAGTGAGGAAGGGAGGCAGAAAGAGAGGGAGAGAAATATTGCTGTGAGAGAGAAATGTCAATTGGTTGCCTCTTGCATATGCTCTAACTAGGGACTGAAACCGCAGCCCAGGCATATGCCCTTACTGGGAATCAAATACACAATATTTTGGTTTGCAGGATGATGCCCAACCAACTGAGCCACACTGGCCCGGGCTTGACTTTGTTTTAAAAATGCATAGGAGTTGATTGACTGCAAACGTAAGTTGATTCATTCATTTGGTAAGCACATTTGGGTACTTTTTTTTTTTTTTTTTTAATGCCAGATACTGTGCTGGGCCTGTGGAGATTAATAAGATCCTCTAGGTTAGGGGTTCTTAATCATTCTTCCTGACAATTGTCCCTTTAGTAGCCTGGTAAAGTTTCTAAACCTCTTCTCAGAAAGATGTTAATGAACAAAATAAAATACATAGGATTATAAAGGAAACTCATAGTAAAATAGTTGTCAAAATGTTATATTTATGATATAGTAGTATGTACTACATATTAACTCATTAAATATTAAGAGCTAGCAGTGGATTTAATAAAGTATTGGAATTTTGAAGTAATAATAAGCATAAACAACTTTTCTAGTTATTTGCCTCAACTGTAGTGTGATAAAACTATATAATTCCTTTTGGTGCTGTAAGTTATGGGAACTGCTAATACCACTGTGGTTCATTGCCTACATTTTAATGGAAGGAAATGCTAAATTGTGATTTTGAAGTTAGTGAAAGTAAGTACATCATTTTCCCCCCTAAGTTCATTTTCACACTGAACCTCCTTCTTTTGCAGCTCTTAGTTTAGGCTGTGAAACTAATACTTGAATATGTAGTCATAGTGAGGATTTTGCTTTATCCGTCTTTGCGTTTTCATACTTCTATAATGCCCAGTAAAAATTAAGCAGATGACTGTAATATGTGCTAATAAAGCTGTATAAATAATTCTGATGGTATGTAAGAGATTACCTATGTTTAGTGATTTCCTCTATTAGAGGAGGTGGCATTGAGGCACTAGAATTTTCAGGTTAAGCAAAGTAAGGAAGAGGTACTTATAATTGAGACATGCTCATAGGCATAGCCTAAGGAAAGGGTATGGCAAGTTTAGTGATTACTGAGCGTTTCAATATTGGCAGTTTTTGATGAGTTTGACAAATGGAAGTCATATAATCATCACCACAATTGATACATAGAACATTTCCATCATCCCAAAAAGTTCCCTTTTACCCCTTTTTAGTGATTCTCCCCATCCTCCCATAGCCATTCCCTGACAACCACTGATTTTTGTTCCTATTGTTTTGACTTTTCCAGAATGTCATATAAATGAAACCATACATTGTGAAGCCTTTTGCATTAGATTCTTTCACTTAGTATAAATGCTTTGCGGAGTCAATTATGTTGTGGCACATATGAGTAGTTTTTTTCGTTGCTGAATAGTATTCTGCGTATGTGTGAAAGTTTTTAAAAACACACATACCTTGGCTCCAAATCCTACTATATCTGAATTCAGAAAGATATCCAGGAAATGATAATGTGTTGGAAACTGGATGAGATGAGGTTATCAGGGAGTAGAGTTCAGGGAGCTGACAGTGTCAGATGTGCACAGATTAAATGGGGGCATTAAGAGGCTGTGCTTAGGTAACTTTTTCAAGTTTGGCTTGGAAGGAAAGAAAATATGGCAATAACATGGAGCCTTTTAGAAATAAATGGGTGGGAGAAACAAATTAGAGTTATAAGAAACAGGCAAGATTGAACAAGAGAACAGAAGGGATGGGATCAACTTTGTAGATTTAGAGAGGGAGAGGAACACCTTCCATTAAGGAAAGGTGGGCAGGGGGTGATATGATAGGTGCTGTTAGAGGTAAATATAAGGATGATGGAGGAATGGTTATCTTAGAAAATATGTGAGCATTGATATGAAAGAAAGTAAGGAGTAATTGATAGTTTTGCAATAATAGAATGACCTAATGAAGTATTATATTTTCAGAAGGCAAGACTGGGATGAGTCGGAATAGGAGAGCCTAAAGTTAAAAAAAAAAAATAGCTGTATCTATGTATGTCTTGAGGGCTTGGAATTTAAGATTGTCATGAGAAATGGGAGTGATATTTTATATTTTTTTAAATCCTCACCTGAGGACATTTTTCATTGCTTTTGTTGGGAGTGGGGAGAGAGAGAGAAAGAGAAAGAGAAAAAGAGAGAAAGACACATTGATCAATGTGAGAGAGAAACATCGGTGAACTGCCTTCTCATATGCTTCGACTGGGAATTGAACCCGCAACCTGCAACCCTTTGGTCTACAGGACAACACTCCAACCAACTGAGCCACACCAGCAGGGCAGATAATAAGAGATTTTTGTGTGTGTGCTTTAGAGGTTATTTTGCAAATTGTTAACAATTTAAATTATTAGCTAAAAAATCTTTTGAAGAAAGATTGAATAAGTTAATGAAATTGGTGTTATTGAGGTAATGCTTAATGTTCCAAGCTTTTGCTTTTATTGTATGTGCCTTTAGAATCACCCTGTGGTTCTAAATTCACTTATTTTAGTTCTTATTTGTGAAGCCTCCTCTGAATAACCCATAGGACGAAGACTCCTCTAAAACCTATTTCTATATTTTAGACAACACCCAACTTTCAAGTATTAGCTTTAGGCTGATAATTGAAAAATAAAACATGTTAATTTTTCTTGTTTGGGAATTCATAGTACTTTAATATGATGATTGAATATTGGCTTTCTTTCAGATAACCTCTTGGTTCTCATAAGTTCACAAGCATTTTGTGAATTAAAAGAACATCAAAAACAGTGGCATTCAGATTGATTATTAAATATATAAAATACCAGCAGGTTGGTTTTGAAATTTTGCTTATATTTCTTTTATAACTTATAAGTTAAACTTATTAGCAAGCTACTGGCTAAAAAAGGGATACTACTAGGTTATCTGCATATCTTGTTCAGTTTTTCATGTCCTCAAGAATGCTGAGATTTTCTTAACATGAAAACAGATAAAAATCCATTTCAGAAATGGAGAGAAAAAAATAAAGAAAAAAGGATTTTACTGTAGAAACTGCCATTTCTGCTGCTGATTTTCAGAATTACACCTCTTTCCCTGACTTTTCAGCAGAGGTACATCCAGACACATTTTAGCTTCCTTTGGGACATCTTCATTTTGATATTCCTCCAGTACTTAGGATAATTATAAAATCAAATTGTTGAGGCTTCTTATTTCTACCACTGGACTATTTTGAGGAATGTTTAGCATTGCCCTAGTATTGCATTTAATTATTCACTAAATCTTTTAAAATGAAATTAATTGATAATAACCACCTTTTATTGTATATTTATACCATGCCAGCCATTGTGTTAAACGCTTTATACATATTAAGCTGCTCTAAATTCTTACAATTTTATGAAATAAGTATTATTTGCATTAATAGTTGTAGTATATGCCAGTACAGCTAATAAATGACAGAACTGGGACTTGTACCTTGGTCTCTGCTTTTAAAACTACTTAATTACTGTGCCATACCCCTTCCCATAAAGTAATGATTTGTGAATTTGTGTCTTTAAATTTTCTAAGTTTATATTAAGTATCCTAAGACTATGTCATATTTAACTGCATGGTTATAAATGTGAAACTTATTCTGTAAATTTATACTCCTGTAACACAGCACTGTGGTTTACCCTATGCATTGCACTGCTAATAAAAAACCTGGTTTGACAAAAATCAGAGGGCAGTATATACCAATCATAAACTCAGAGTTGGAAGTAGTCTTCTAGAGACTTTGACCCCAGAAAGTGAAAACAACTTGCCTAAGAAGTAAGACTCAAATCCACACCAATGTAACTATCAGGGTACAGGTTTGTAACAGAAACTGCAAGGTACAGTAAAATAAGATAAAACTATTTCTTTCTTATGTAATAGTTAAAAAAAAAAAAAAGCCCCTGGCTGGTTTGGCTCAGTGGATTGAGCGTCGGCCTGCGAGCTAAGTGTCGCTGGTTCGATCTTCCAGTCAGGGCACATCAGAGAAGGAAAACTCTGACTCCAAAAAACCTCCGCTGCCTTGCGGCATACCTCTTCAGGGGAAAGGCTAAGGGAGTAAACCCTGACAGAAAATCCGGAGCCGGAGTCCCTAAGGCGGTTTGACGTTGTAGTCAACACCGGCAACTCCTGCAGCGCACCTGAAGCCAAGCTGTATTGACTCCGTCTTTCCCTTGGACCCTTCAGCTGCGAAGAGAGGGGGGGTCTGCTGCATGGGCAACAGCAGACCCTCCATATCACCCTGCCCAGGCTCTGTAGCTTCAGCTTCACTGGAGAGGACACTCCAGCGTCATCGCAAGATGTCGATTCAACACGGGAGGAGACTGCACAGCCATTCTCAGCGGTGCAGATAGACTCTTAAGAAGCTACACCATCGTCTCTCGAGACGGACGGCTGCCGACGAGTTAAAAAAAAGTTGGTGGGTAGTTTTTGGCAGGCAGGCAGTGCAGTTGCATGGAGTCATCTGGTGATCCAAACTGGTAGGTCCTCTGGGACAGCTCTACCAATCTGGCTTCCCTTTCTGAGGCCAAAGAGTCTGCACTAGTTATTGATGTTTCTCAGCTGTCAGTAAAGGGGTAATGAGAGAGGAAGGAAAAGCTACTTGTACTTAAGGAGATAACCTAGATAGAAGTTGGACACACCAATTCCTCTTCTATTCCATTAACTTGAACTTGGTAATATGGCCGCACTTGGATGCAAGGGGAGCTGGGAAATGTAGTCTCTGGCGAGGTAGCCATATACGCCTGAAAACTGGTAGCTCTGTTATTTAAAAGGAAGGAAGGGAGAAATCAAACTCTAGAGAGCAGTTCCAGTTCTTAACCAGTCTTAGTTTGATTTTCAGTATGAGTGGCTGTAGAGATTTTATGATACAATAATGAAGTCTTAAATGGTGTCTGATAACAATGATAGGGCTAAATGTGGAGCATATGCTAGATAATACAAGGTAAATTAATGTGCCAAGCAACAGGAGAGGTTCATTAGGCCACTGTACAATGTTTATGTTTTCCTATAGCAAGGATCTTTAGTTGCCAAAGCAAGATTATGATAGGGGGGATGTGGTGAGGGTGGGGATTCAGGATTGGAAAATGTCCAAAAATAAATCTAGAAGGTATGGGATCTGGAAAACTGTAAGGAAGCATTGATATGACAGGCTGCAGAGAGTCCAACTCAGCCAGAAGGCATCTGGACTAGAAATAAGCAACCAGAGGGCTTGAGTGGCTAAAGGGACAGGGTAGTATGGAAAGTCATTTATTCCACAAGTGAACAAAAAAGATTTTTTTGCTTCTGTTTTTTTAATGACACTGGGCATGGAGGATCACTTCTGTTTTTGTTCTGCAAGCTCTATTCCCATTCCTGACAGACAGACATAGTACTTATTTGTGAATACGTTTTCTTTATTGTGTTGGTGGGCTGTGGGGGGGAGACCACCTACAGGTTTGGTGAATCATTGGAATAACTCACAGGACTCAGAATATAGTCATCTCCAGAACTAAAATTTATTACCGTGAAAGGATACAAAGCTTACACAAATCAGCAAAGGAAAGGCACATGGAGCACTGTTCAGACAATACCAGGTGCAAACTTTGAAGTGTCTTTTCCCAGTGGATTAACACAGGATGCATTTAAATCCTGACTGTCAGATAGTCTCCAGATTTTTATTGGGGATTGGTCAATCTGACTAACATGTACCCAAATCCTGACTTCCAGAAGGAATGCAGGTATTCAGCATAAATCACATTGTAGTTTAGTCATAGTAAGCCACACTCAATGACTTAGGGAAAGTTTCAGATGAGTTTAGGAAACTGTTTACCAGTCAGGTTCCAAGGTGCCAGCCAGAGGCCAGTCTTGTAAGAAGGCCTTTCTAAGGCTAGCAGCCTTAGGTCTGCACACTATTCTCTGGCTTTATTCATGCTGGTTTTCTAGGTTTCTTGTAGAACAAGTGCCTTGTCCACAAGTAGACACAGACAGAATTAATAGTTTACAGATTGCTTTCATTTATATTGTCTTATCTGATTTTCCCAGAAACCTGTGGTTGAGATTGGTAAAGGAGATAAATTTTATTTTATTTTTAAAAATATTTTATTTATTTTTAGAGAGAGGAGAAGGGAGGGAGAAAGTGAGGGAGAGTAACATTGATGTGTGAGAGATATATTGATCAGTTGCCTCTTGCATGTCCCCAACTGGGGGCTTGGCCCTGCTGGGAGTCTAACTGGAGACTTTCTGGTTCACAGGGTGGCACTCAGTCCACTGAGCCACACCAGCCAGGGTGAGGAGAAAAATTTTATTAGCCATTTTATGGGTGAACAAATAGATGTTTAAGGAACTTAAATGATGTCCAGAGCTTAATAAAGGTTGGAGGCCAAACTGTAATTTAAAAAAATGTAATCCTTATAAAAGGAGTTGGAGGCCAGGTTTTGTGAACTTCATGTATTTGAAATACTCTTTTAAAAAGATTTATGCATTTAAATTTGGTCAGCACTGAGTGAAAGTTGAAGGGAAGGGGGGGCATTTAAAATTAAATTGTTCTGGTAGTTCCCGTAAAATCTCCGTAATATTTAAGATATGGACCCCTCCTCCGAAATCTTGGGGGAAGAGAGAAAAGAGGATTGTATAGTCAGTTTATATTATGTTTAGAATGATTATTTTTTTGAGTATAAAGAGTTGGGAGAATACTAAATACAGTATCCCCTTTAGTGACTGTGTACCTCAGAATAAATATGAACAAGTAGGTGCTGAAAGAGATACTTCTACTTCATTCTCATAGAAAAAAAAAAAAAAAAACCACTAAAATCTTATGTAGTGTCTTGTTAACATTAAACTGTAGAAATTTTATCAGAGTTAATTAAAAAATTAGTTTTGGCTTATTGATGAAATGTCAACCAGAGTGTTAGATACTAGAATACAGCTGTGCAAAAGTAAAATACGGTCCTCTCCTCACAGGGCTTGTGGTCCAGTAAAAATGGAGACAGTAAACAGGCAATTACAAGAGTAATCTTTTAAGTGCCATGGTGGAGGATTCCAGTTTAGGGTTCTGTTGGGGGACAGAGAGATACTGGAGGCAAATGGGAGGGGGAACTATTCCAGATGTAGTGCGAGGGGATCAGAGTGATCAGGAAGGCTTCTGGTGGGAAGTGACATATAAACTGACACCTGAAAAACAAGCCAGGCTAATAGGGGAAGAAAAGAAAAAATGTATGCTAGACCAAATAAAAAACACAATGAAGGTTTGAAGTGAAAACTTTGCACTTAAAGAACTGATTGGAGTGGGTATGAGCATGGAGTGGGAGAAGAGAATAGGCAAAGGACAAGTCTATTAAAAAGTTAGACCTTTATTCTGAGAGCAGTGGGGTATTAACTACGGATTTTTAGTAGGTGAATGACATGTTGAGATTTCCCCACTTTGGCTGCACTGTGGAGAATAAATTGGAAGAGAAATCAGGAGAGATCTGGAGACTACGCAGTGAGATATTATAGTAGCTCAGACTAGGATGGTGGCAGTGTGGTTGTGATGGTGTTCTACCTGAAGACATTTAGGAGAAATTTTGCGGCCAGACTAGAGCTATAGAAAAGCATACCATCTTCCTTTCTCCAGTTACAAGTTACATTTCTCAGGGATCACTTCTTTGAACAGTTAATTGTGTATATTGTTTCTTATTTATCTTTCTCAAAAATGTGTAATGCACATACAAGCATATTGATGTTTGTTTGCCTCCACTCTGATGGTATGCATACTATTTGGAACCTTACTCTTATAATAATTACCTTGGAGCTCTTCATATACAGCTTTATCTCATCCTTTCAAAGGCTTCCATAGGATTCTACTGAATGAATGTATAGCTGTCCCTTAATATCCATAGGGGATGGATTTTAGGACGGAAACCAAAAATCTGGATGCCCAAGTCCCTTATATAAAATTGCATGCAGTTGGCCCTTCGCATCTGCAGGTTCTCAGCCATGAATTTCAGCTGCGGATGCAAAACACGTGGATGCCAAAGGCCAACTGGATGCAAAATATGGATATGGAGGGCCGACTACAGTGCAGTTTATCTGTCAAGTCTTCTGTTGGTGGACATTTTAGTGGTTTCTAGTTTTTTCCACCTTTAATACATTTATTGCTGCAGTAAACATGCTTGTATTATATATGATTAAACAGATTTGCATCATAGGTCTATTGTGAATGAGCTGTGAAACCTTAGATCTGTTAGATCTTGTGAAATCATTCAGTTTCCTTTTGTGGCTGTATGTAGGCTTGTAATGTACATGATCAAAAATGAAAAAAAAAACCAACTTTAATTTTTAGAGCAGTTTTCAGTTCCCCCCAAAACTGACGAAAAGGTATAGAGATTTTCCATATATTTCTGCCCCCACACATGAGGATGGATTTTAAAAGTTTCTGCCTCATGAATCATGGAGAAATTGCTCTAACCATTGTGGCACATATTTGTACAATATTTATATATATCAACAAGTACCAGTATTATTAGAATTGATTAAAAAGTATTATAATTAAAAGAAAGTTAGTTCTTGTAAGTGGGACAAGAAGGCATTACACTTGGATGAGACAGTACCATGTTCAGTAATTCAGAAAATGTTTATTGAACTCTTGATAATGTGTAGCACACTGTTTACTTAATTAAAAAAAATTCTCACCCAAGGATATGTTTATTGATTTGAGAGAGAGGAAGGAAGAGAGAGAGAGAGAGAGGAAGAGAGAGAGAAAGAAAGAGAAAGAGAGAGAAACATTGATGTGAAAGAGAAACATTGATTGGTGTTGCCTCCCATATACACCCTGACCCGGGATGGAACCTGCCTCTTTTTTGGTGTATGGGACAACACTCCAATCAACTGGGCCATCTGGCCAGGGCTTTTAATTTTTTTTTTTTTTTTTAGAGAGGAAGGAAGAGACACACAGAGGGAGAGAGGAGAGGGAGGGAGAATATCAAATTGTTGTGCCACTTATTTATGCATTCATTGGTGGATGTCTGTATGTGCCCTGACTAGGGATTGAACCTGCAACCTTGGCATATTGGGATGCTGCTCTAACCAACTGAGCTTTCTGGCCAGACAGAGCTGTAGCACACTTTTTTAAGTGTTGCAGAGATAAAACACTGTCCCTGTACTAATCATAGGGATAGTCCTATCTTACAGTTGAGGTATCTGAGGACTAGAGAAGTTAAGGCACTTTCCTGAGATCACAGTCAGTCAGTATGTGGCTGAGTTGGGATGTAAATCCAAGTTTGGCTGATTCAGAGACTGTTGTCTTTCATGTTGAATGTAGAGAATGATTCTTGGTCTTAGCATATTGTCTGTTAGGTTATGAACTGATAGCCCGTTGTATTAAGGCACTTCTGTTACTGCAGCTAGTTCTAGCAGCGTAATATACAGATGCACCCTTTTCTGGAGGAACATGCTGATACATGTGAAAATACAAACCCAGTGAAAGTGTTTTAAAAGCAAGCTGAAAGATCTATTTCATGAACCAACCAAGTCATGTTAACATGGTAGTTTAATGAAGTTTATAAATTCAAAAATAGTATTTTGTGTTAGATTTATCAAATAGAGTTCAGACTAGTGAGCCAATTTTCATACTGAACACTCTAGGTCCTGTGATCATTAGGGATTGCTTTTCCAGTTGTTTGTCATCTGTATAGAACACAAACTTGCTGTGGCTTCTAAGAATGTGTCTGAGAAGGCAGAGTTGAATCACAGGGAAATTGAGAAAAGGAGGTATATTGTTTATTAGATGAGCCTGAGTTCCTTATTGATGGGGCATTGTTGAAGAGTTGGATACTAGCCATGGTTGCCAAAGCACTGCACAGGACCAGCCCTTGTTGAGTTAAAGCACTTTTAAAAATAATTGGCATTGCTAGTCTGCACCAGCTGCCAGGACAGCACCTAGTTTACAGAAGACTTGGATTGATTTTTTAAATAGTATATTTATAGTAGAAGAGATAAAGGAATTGAAAAGTAATCATATTTGCTTCTATAAAAATCCCAGACTCTTTGATGAAACAAACGATAGGATGTTACTTGTGAAATTGTAAGACTGGGTGGATAGAGGGAGTCTTTTGCAAAAACAGATTTTGTCGTGGGCAATAGATTTCTTAAGGCTCTCAGTTCCCTATGGTCCTGTTGCTAGAATTAAGCCTTTTTGTGTCGCAGCATGGGGAGGCTTTTATTTGCGTTAAGTCAGACTTCTTGGTATGTCACCTGACAGTCTTGTGGTTTCAGATGAATATAGTTCATTGCTATTCTTAACCTGGACTGGCAGTTGTACATAACTGGAGTTTTTAGGGATTTTGAAAAGTGGAATTGCTTAAGAGAAATGGAGATACCATTAACATGTAGTGTTCAACTCAAGATGTTATTTTCAAATGTTGTTAACATCAAAATCAACTCAAATGTAGTTATAAATTTGAAGATACTTGCTTTAAAATATCTGAAATAAAAATATAAATGCTGTGGTTTTAAAAATACTTTTATGAAAAGTTTCTTAAAATTATGGTGATGAATTTCAGACTTCTTGAGAATGTTTAAGCAGGTGGTAATTATTATTTTAAAATATCTGATTTGTGAATACTATATATCAGTCCTTGGTATATGTGTGTCTTTTTTTTTTCCATAAAATTGACCTCATTTATTACCAGATGAATCATGTTGGTTACATAATGCAATTATTATTTGTGAATATGACTTATCATTCTTATTAGTTGATTTATAATTATAGTTCTTTTCATTTTTTATATTTTTTATTGTATTTTTTTCCCCATTATCATTTAGACCCCCAATACTCCCTGCCTCCTGGTATATGTGTGTTTTACTCTCTTTCTGTCATTCACTGCTCTTCTTTCTCATTTTTACATAGGAACATTGTAGATATTTGGAATGCATGTGCTTTCTTAAGCCTCATATACATAAGTAAAATTTTAAAACGACATTTGTGAGTTAGCTTTCTGATCATATCCAATTTTTTATAGTTAATGTTTATAATTTTACTGACACAGACCTTAATTTATATAGTAATGTTTTTGATGCTCTGTGAAGATCTTAACTATGTGTCCCCTCTTAGTCATTTATGACTCAAATAATTTGAATTAGTAGTGAATTTAGACTATGGCATGTTGTTTTTATATTTTAAATAAATTCCACCATTAAAGTTTAACAATGTGTTTTCAGTATGTTTAGCTCATTTTAACATTCTTTCAGTGTTCCACTAACGTTTTAAGTTCTCAGTTATAGAGACTTAATATCAGAAAGTTAAAAGACACATAGGTCAGGTACAGTATTTCAATTAGGTGTATGTGTTACTGAAAAAAACTATGATAGATATGATACATTCTGTGCTCTCATGGTATAGAAATTTATTCCTGTTACAGTTTCATTTCATCAAGAATTCATGTTACAGATGATTAGTTCATTTCTGAAATATTATATGTAAAACTTTACGCATATGATTTTTATACATGTTATATTATGAGGTAAATATAAATGAATTTTGGATTTTTAATTAATGCTGGTAAGAATTTATTTTTTGTTTTGTAATATTTCACATATATTATCTAATTTGATTAAATGATAGTAATCCTACAGCCAAGGAGTTGACTATACTTGCCATTGAATTCCAACTGACAATCATTAGGGTTTTCTTAATATTCTGGGTATAATTGAATTTACTATGACTAAATATAAACAGACTAAAGATTATTTTGTGTAGTGTATTTAGTTTATTAAAGTGTAATAGTTATTAAAATGTATCAGTTTATTAAACTGTAGAAAAATCAAATTTTTCTGATAAGAAAAAGGCCTAAATTGATAAGCTCTTTGGAACTGAGATTATCAAACAAACCATGGGATTGTGTACCTGTCAAGTTAGAGAATTATAATTCCTTAGAGAAATAATTATTATACATAAAGCCTATAAATATAGGCTTCCAGCATTAAAATGATACCTACTAAATAGTCATTCATTCACTCACTTATTCAACAAATTAATTGAAGTTCTGTTATATTCATGATCTCTTCCAGCCTTTTCCTTTAGTACTTAGGAAGATACTGAAGCATGAAAAGCCAAAACAATATATAAACTAAAATTTCTGATTAATAAGTTGTCAGTCTTGAAGGAATGTCCATTGTTTACAAAACTAGAGTGAATTATTTTGAAAAGCAAAATTGGTACAATAATGACATTTTGTTACTGATGATCCTACTTGCTTAAGATAACTTCTTTTAAGCACTTCTGTAATGTGTCACTTGTAGCAGAAATGCAATGAATGATACTCTAAATAGTGATCTACATTTTTATCTTAGTTATTTCCAGTACTTAAAATTATTTTATAATGCAATTTTTACATGTATTTTATGGTTCCTCTGGTTTTCTGTATATGCTTTCTCTAACTTTGGATATATTTTGACCTTAGGTTTTTTGGCCCCTAACTTAGGGGAAAGTTATTGAAGTGGGTCCTTGACTCTATAAAAAAACAGAGGTTTTACTGTCTGTGAACTGAGTAAATAATTATCTGATATATTTGTGGTTCTTTTTCTCATGCATAGATATTCTTTTGATAAAGACTATAATGAACTCATAGTAGCTTTCAGCCATAATATCTCAGTAACTGCATACTCATTCTTTTTAATTCTTACCCAGTGACATCCTTATTGATTTTAGAGAGAGGGGAAGGGTGGGATCTCATATGTGCCCTGGCTCAGGACTGAACCTGCACGTGCCCTGTCTGGGAATCAAACTTGCAGACAGTGCTGCAACCAACTGAGCCACATCAGTGAGGACTAAATTTTTTTTTTCCCTTAGCTCCCCTCTTCCTAGTACCCCTCTTCCTCCAGCAATCCCAGCCCCCTTAGTTCATGTCCATGGGTCGTGCATATAAGTTCTTTGGCTCAACCCTTTCCTATATTATTCTTAACTTCCCCCTATTTTGTACCAACCAATTATGCGTCTTAGTCGCTGCACCATTTCCCTATTTCTCCTCCTTCCTCCCAGCTGATAACCCTGCAAATGATCCCCACTCCTATGATTCTGTTCCTGTCTGGTTGTTTCCTTAGTTTGTTTTTGTTTTTATTTTTTAGATTCAGTTGTTGATAGTTGTGAGTTTGTTGTCATTTTAGTGTTCATAGTGTTGATCTTCTTTTTCTTAAATAAGCCCCTTTAACATTTCATATCATTATATAATAATGGCTTGGTGATGATGAACTCCTTTAAGCTTTACCTTGTCTGGGAAGCACTTTATCTACCCCTCCATTCTAAATGATAGCTTTACTGGATAGAGTAGTCTTGCTTGTAGACCCTTGCTTTTCATCACAGTGAATACTTCTTGCCAGTTCCTTCTTACCTGCAAAGTTTCTTTTGAGAAATCAGCTGGTAGTCTTATAGGCACCCCTTTTTAAGTAACACTCTGCCTTTCTCTTGCTGCTTTTAAGATTCTTTCTTTATCTTTAATCTTTGGCTTTTTAATTATGATGTGTATTGATGTGATCCTCTTTGGGTTTAGCTTGTTTGGGACTCTGTGCTTCCTGGACTTGTATGTCTATTTCCTTTGCCAAATTTAAGAAGTTTTCCTTCATTATTTTTTCATATAAGCTTTCAATTTCTTGCTCTTCTCCTCCTCCTTCTGGCACTCCTATGCTTCGGATGTTGGCATGTTTAAAGTTGTCCCAGAGGTTCCTAAGCCTCTCCTCATTTTTTTCAATTCTTGTTTCCTCCTTTTATACTGGTTGACTTTTTTTTCTTCCCTATATTCCAAAACATTGATTTGAACCCTGGTTTCCTTATCGTCACCATTGGTTTTGTGTGGATTTTCCTTCGTTTCATTTAACATAGCCTTCACTTCTTCCCTTATGCATTTGCTGTACTTAAACATATTCGTCAAGTCTGTGAGCATCTTTATCACCAGTGTTTTGAACTCTGCATTTGTTAAGTTGGCTATCTCCTTGTTTGTTAGGTTGGCTATGTCCTCATCGCTTAGTTCTCCCACTGGAATCTTGATCCATTCCCTCTAGGGCGACCTGTTTCACCACGTTGTGGCGCTGTGTGTTGGGGAGGAGTCTGAGAGGGAACAACGCCGCTTGCTCAGCACTTGCTCCTTTTCCAGGCACTTCTCCCACTTTCGTATGGGACTGGTGCCTCTAGCTGTTGCCCTGGCCATTGTTCCCAGAGTGGGTGGGTCTTCGGATGTTCTAGGACCGTGGGGGCCCTTTAAACAGGCAGACTCTACTGAGAGACTGGCAGTTTCTGTCTCCACCCCACCCCCACTGGTTTGCACAGTCAGAAGCAATGAGGTTTTATTGTTCCTGGCGCTGGAACCCGTGTGCTGTGTGGTCTGGTGTGGTGCTGGAAGCGCTCCCCAGGTGTCCCTCTGGACTTTTTTAAGTGTTTGTGTTTTTCTACCAGCCTGCCACTTCTGCTGCCGCCCCCAGCTCCGCCCCTCCTACTTGTCTGGATGAATATTTCTTCTTTATATCTGACTTTGTGGAACTTCCATGAAGTTCGATTTTCTGGAATGTCTGGTTGTCTCTAGTTTTGAAGTAGTTGTATTCTTTCTTAGTTGTGGAGGGAGACACAGCATGTCTGTGTAGGCCTCCATCTTGGCCGGAAGTCCTAAATTTTTTTTTAAACAGTAGAACGTATTTTTTTACTAGAAATGATTGGAAATTGCTGATATGTTCACAATTTTTTTTTTTAATGCACAGTAAAGATATCAAAAGGAATGTAACTGTTATCCGATATTATTGGGTCTTGCAGATTAGTGGAAAAAGTCAATTGAAGTGAGGAATCTAAAAAACTGTGCTGTAGCATTTTATTTTTAGCTTAAAACTTATACATTCATTTTCTGTCCTTTGCTGCTCAGTATGTTTTACAGAGGGAATGGTGAATGTTATGTCTGCATTATGGGGCCAAAATTTAAATGTTATGTAAAGTTAAAAGCACTGTAAGACATTTACTTTGCTTTGGCTGTGGTGCTTTGGGGTCTGCTGGCATTTTGGTGTTACTTTGGTAAAGCTCTTTGCTTGTCTCTTGTAGCCTAATTAGCATTCTCCTTTCTTTCCCTTCCTCACTCACTCCATTCATCCCTCCATCATCCTTTCCTTCAGTAATTTATCCTTTACCAAACTCAGAATGTTTTCCTGTACTGAGGGCTCTTTCTCTAATTCGCATGCATAGCTTTGAAACTTGGCTGCACTTGCTCTTCATTTCTTGCAGGAGCTCAGGGTATGAATAGGTTGTCAGAGTTAGTCTGCACCATCTTGTTTGTGTTCATTTCAGGAAGACAATAATGATGGATAAGGCTCAGGAAAGAAAAACTAGCATGGTACCAGGTATATAGTAGGCACTATACAAATAATTATTGAATGAATGAACTTAAAGTCTTCAGGTGTGATGAGTGTACTGTATAGTCAGAGATTTTACCAGACCCTTTCATGCTAAGTAAAAGTGAAACTATATGGATGATCAATTGGAATTAGGAATAGAGGAAGAAAAGAGACCAGTTGGTCGGTATTTATCTGCAAGGGCATAAAATTCAATTTTAAGATGATTGATGAGACAGAAGAGTTGGTCAAATAAAATAAAAAGGTGAATTAAAATTTAAGCATGACAATTGTTAATGTGTTGAGATACAGACTAGCATTTAGCTTAGTGTTCCTCAACCAATTTTGTTTGTTTTTTTACATTATTGTCCCCCTAACGAGCCTTTCTTAGACATTTTTTTCCCTTAGTCTCCACCCCTCTCCACAGAATTGTAATATCACAGATATACTGTGTATTTGCTTAGGTATTGTGACCTTTTGGAGGCCACATCTATTGTAGTATCTTAAGACTCTTTTTGGTCTCCTTCCTCCCTCCACAGCCCTCTGCCCCCAACCAAATTCGCCTCCTTGGAAGCCACATTGTTCTCATTGAGAATGCATGATTTAGCCCTAATTTAGCAGTTAGTAACATACATTATAGGAATTCATATGGTCTTCTAGGGAGCAGCATCAGTATGTAAAGGTGTCTATTTCAGTATGTTTATTTTCTGTTAGCATTCTTTGAAGGTGTCAGATAAAAAACATGCAGAGCAGATAAGCTGGCATAAACTATAAATAACATCTATGTGGAGTCTTAAAATAGTTTGTGGTTCATCACTGAGTACTTTTCTTACTAACATTTAAATTAATATGCTGAACACAATAGCTTAATACTGAGGAAAGTTTTGCTATAGAATACAGATTTTTTTGTGAAGGGGATGGTGTACTTACCACTGTTAATGATTTGACTTAGTTATATCTTAAGTTATAGTTTGATGAAAAGAGGCAACACGATGAAGTGGAAAGCATAGTGGATTAAAAATCCGAAGATTTAGGTTCTAGTATAATAAAGGATTATTCCAAACCCTTTGAGTGCTGATTAGAAGCAAATACCAGTGAAAGATTAGAGATGGGAGTGAAAGGAAGGGGAAAGACCAGCTGGCACAGAAGAGTGACTTTAGGTAGGCCATTTTTGCTTCTCTTTCACTTATTTCATTTGAAAACTGAATAAATTTAGGATTACTATTACCATTTAAAATTATTTGCATATTAAAGGTGTCACTTTGGGTTTATTGTTTGTTGTTTAATATCATGTTCTCTTAGTGTATTTGAAATAGAATTAATTTGCCAAGCAACTTTTTGGTAACATTTATTTATACTCAGTTTCATATGCACATACGTTTCAGATTTCACACTTCTTTCCATTATAACATAAGGGAATCATGGCTTTTTTAAAAAAATTCTATTTCAGGTGTATACTCTGAAGACTTGAAGAAGTACAGATGACTTACCAGATAACTTTTGATCAGCTTTTTTCTTTTTTCTTAAAAAAATTTTTAAATATTTTATTTTAGAGAGAGGGGAAAGGAGGGAGAATGAGAGGGAGAGAAAAATTGATGTGTGAGAAAAACACCCATTGACTGCCTTCTGTATGTGTCCGGACTGGGGACTGAACCTGCAACCCAGGCATGTGCCCTGGCCGGGAATCGGAACTAGTGATCTATAATGGAAATACGTGGTTTGGTTACATAGTGACATTTTTTCCCTACAGTGTTCTCCTTTTAAAACTTGAGGTACAATTTACACAAAATGCAGACATTTTAAGTGTATAATTTGATTAACTTTGGAAAACCTATACACCTGTTTAAAACTCAATGAAGATGTAGAAGAGTTTAGTCACTTCAGAAATTTCCTCCATATACCTTTCTAGTCCATTCACCTCACACCCCAACCCTGGCCAACCACTGTTTTGATTTCTATCACCATACATTAGTTTTACCTGTTCTAGAACCACATATAAATGAAATTACCAATCTGAATGCTTTTGTGTCTGGACTTTTTTACTCACCAATGTTTTGGAGTTCATCTACGATGTTGTGTAATCAGTAGTTATTCATTGTTATTTCTGAGTAGCATTTCACTGTAGGAGTGTATCATGATTTATTTATTTATTCTCCCATTGATGAACATTTGGGGTATTCCTAATTTTTTGTTACTATGAATAAAGCTGCAGAGAACATTTTGTGAAAGTCTCTGTGAACATACATTTTCATTTCTGTTGAACATGTACCTATGAGAAGAATTGTTGGGTCATGGCTACCAAGTAATTTTACAAAATGGTTGTGTCCTTTTACACTCCTACCAACAGTGTTTTAGAGTTCCAAGTGCTTTATATTCTTACCAGCAACTGGTGTTATTATTCCTTTTAATTTTAGCCAATTTAAGGGTTGTGGAAGGGTTTTAATTTGTGTTTCTCTGATTATTAATACTGTTAGCATCTTTTCCATGTGCTTTGTTCATTCACTCATATGTCTCCTTATGTGAAATGACCAAGTCTTTTGCCCATTTAAAAAAGGGATTGTTTATCTTATTGCTTTGTTGGAGTCCTTTGTAGGCTATTTATAAGTCCTTTGTCAATTATATACATTGCAAATATTCTTCCAGTTCACGACTGGCATTAAAAAAAAACCTGTCTTTTCATGTGCAGGTTTTAAATTTTGATGAAGTCCAATTTATCAGTTTTTTCTTTTATGCTTAGTAACTTTTGTGACTTGTTTAAGAAATCTTGTGTACCATAGATTGCATAGATACTGTTCTGTGTTTCTTTCTAAAAGCTTTATAACTTTAGCTTTTACAAATACTGTTATTTTAAAATGTTTAAACTGGGGAGAAAAGCATTATAACTTTTAAATTATTGTTGCAATAATTAAAATTCACTCTTTTAAAGTGTGTACAATTCAATGGATTTTTTTTAGTAACGAAGTTGAGCAGCCATCACCACTTTCTAATTCCAGAACATTTCCTCACCTCATAAAGAAAAGAAACCCTGTACACATTGCAGCTATTCCCCCTGCTCACTCCCACCCTCCTTCCCATCTTGGACAACCAGTAGTTTACCTTTTGTTACAATGGATTTGGCTATTCTTGGCAGGCCATGTAAATGAAACCACACAATATGTAGCCTTTTCTGTTTGCCTTCTTTCACTTAAGGCAGCTGTCCCCAACCTTTTGGGCACCAGGGACTGGTTTCGTGGAAGACAATTTTTCCATGGACTGGGGTGGGGGGACGGGGAGACAGGAGGCGGAACTCAGGCAATAATGCAAGCATTGTCCACAGGTGGGAAGGAGGGAGGGTGGGGAACCCTGTCTTTGGGCATAATGTTTTCAAGGTTCATCCATGTTGTAGCCTGTATCCTTTAAATAGACAAATAATTTTCCATTGTATAGTTATTTCACATTTTGTTTATTCATTCATTAGCTGACAGATAAACTTTAAAGTTTTTAAAGAAAGTTTATTGTTTCAGATTGTGGAATATTATAGTTCACTCTGGTGCTCATGAAAAACTTATTTAGTGCTTGTAGTATTGCCTTTACTTGGGGGGTATGTAATTTTACTCATTTAATGTGTTTGGGACTAGGGATTCAGAGATGAATAAGCTTTGCCTTCAGGGAGCTTTTTTTCCAAAGGAATACACAAACATGTAAACAGATAAATTACAGTACAAGGTGGAAAATATAATTAGCTTTATAATCTCAAGTAAGTGTAATCTCAGAAGTCAGCAACTAACTATACTGGAATTAGTGGAGGCTTCCAAGAAGGTGACATTTGAGCTAGATCTTTGGGAATGAAGAGGAGTTTGCCAAAGTGATTGAGGATATTTCAAGTAGAAGTTTGTACCAGGGCGTGGAACAGTTAGTAGTCTGGTATGTCTTGGCACCTTTGCAACAAGCATCACCAGTGTGATGACATTATGGGTAACATGAAGTAATTCTGGAAAGGCAGATCAGGACCAGATTTTGAGCATCTTTACATCTAAGCGAAGGAATTTGGATTTTATTCTTTGGGTGTCTTGGGGTTTAGATGAATGAAATGGGGATCTGCTTATTCAAGGTCTATTGGAAGATCTCACATACATCAAACACCCAACTTCTCATTCTCTTCAGAAATTTATCCATATAGGCACTTAAAAAAAATGAATATACCACACCCACTTCCACAATATCCTCTTGCTACTACCTCTGTCACAGTCTGCTGATTTCTTGTTTTGATTTATTTTATCTGCCTCTTACCTGAAATTATCATGTTTATTTCTTTACTTAGCTACTGCTGTCTTTTTGCTTCCAGAGCAGATTTTTTTTTCTCTTTTCACCCTAACCTATATTTGGCACATTGTTGGCACATATCTATATTAAATGAATGAATGAACTGTTCTACCTCTTAAGTCTTAAACTCTAGTGTTCTACCCTGTGATGATAGTCTCCTGTTCCTTATCTCTCTCTCTCCCCACTGTTTTCTTCATGTTATTTCAGCATTTTGACTGCACTGCCTCCATGTTCTTCAACTCGGCTAGCCTCCAGCCTTCATTATCTTCCCTAACTAGCTTAGATTCCACTCCACCATTTCAGCTGTATTCTCATCAGTCTTCTGCTCCATTCCTCGATCCTCTCCCCTTTCCTTTTGTTCCATCTACCTATCCAAATCCTTACCTGTTCAGTCTTACCCAAATTCAAGCACATGAGTGTTTGCTGGAGAAAATGACCTAAATGTTTAGTTTGTGGCTGGTATATTGTCATAGTTTTCAGCCTCATGTAGATTTCCAGCGTTTCCTAGAAATCTTGTTTCCTAGTTAACATATTTTCTTTCTCATAACCAACACTGTTTATTCTCTATTATTCTCACATTTTACAACCTTTTCTTTAAAATAAAATATTTTATTTTTTCTTAGAGGGAAAGGGAGGAAGAAAAAGAGGGAGAGAAGCATCAACATGTGGGCGAAACATCGGTTACCTCTCACACATGTCTCACCTGGGGACTGACCCACAACCCAGGCATGTGCTCTGACTGGGAATCGAATCTGCGGCCTTTTGCTTTATGAGATGGTGCCCAACCAACTGAGCCACACCAATCAGGGCAACCTTTTTTTCCTTTTCCTTCTACTTTACAAAGGAAATAGGGCTTTTGGACATTAATCCACTCAACATTTTACCTTCCTATCTAGAAATCTTTCTTTACTCATGTCCATTTTACCTCCTTTTTGCCATCGGGCAGGGGTTATCCTTTCTTCTGTTTGAGGCTAAACCTTTCACCTGTGCTCTATAACCTGTGTGACTCCTCTACTGCCTCAGAAGCCTTGCTTCTTTACATTCTGTCATCATTATGTAAACATGTCCAAATGTGTCCTTTTAAATAACAAAATAGCTGTCATTCTACTTCATGATTCCTTTTCTTTCTCTCTTTCCTTGATAGTTGTTTAAAACTCTATTTTTTGTTCTCATTCACACTCTGTCCACTGCATTCTGAGGCCTGTACTTTTTACTCCGTGGAACTGTCCTTGCCATGATCACCAATGACGACTTTGTTTCTAAACTTGGTGGATGGTTTAATGACTACCATAGCATTGCTGTCTCTAAAATGCTCTATCTTGTTTTCCACGAGACCACTTCCTGATTTTCATTTTTTGTCAGTCCTTTTAGTTTCCTTTGCATAACATCAAAGTACAGTTTAGTAAATCAGTTCAATGAGCAAATTAGTGTGGTATAGGATGAATCTCTGTGGTTTAGCTTGAATGTCTAGGAGGGTCTGCATCAATTTTGACACATGGACATTAGCTAAGGATTAGACAGGAGAAAATTAAAATTGTATTTACTGTCAAGAGTTTGGGATAAAGTTTTTTTTTTTAAATTCTCACCTGGTATATGTTTTTATTGATTTTAGATTAGAAGAGGGAAAGTGGGGGGTGGGGAGAGAAACATGAATCAGTTGCCTCCTGTATGCCTCCCGACTGGGGATTAAACCAGCAACCTAGTATGTGCCCTGACAGGGAATTGGACCTGCTGTCTTGTGTACAGATAACACTCCAGCCAACTAAGCACCCTGCCAGGGCTGGGATGAAGATGTTTCATATTGCTAGGTACAGTATGTTTAACCTGCATTGATAGGGTTAAGGTTTGGGTTTTCTTAAGGAAATAAAGAAACCCGACCAAGAGCTGTGACTGATGGATTGTGAGGAATTGACCATTCAGCTTAATGTAACTGCTGACAAACAGTCCTGGAATGACAGTTCTCCTATTTCTTAGGAACTGTCCCATCAGTTGTAGTGTCTTCAGTTCACCAGACTAGTATGCATAGCTTATTGTTTTCTCTCTTTCCCTCTCCTCCCTCTCTCATTATATTAATCTTTTAAATGTGAAATAAAGGCATTATAATAGTACATAAAACAAATGCAGTGGCCTTTTTATTTTATTTTTTATTGTAAAGTGAATATCCATTAAGCATTATATAGTCAAAATATAGAACATAGAGCCCCAATCCACCTGGCATGTCCCTTCCTGGTTACACTTCCATCCCACCCCCACCTTACTCCACGAGGTAACCTCTCTCCAAACTTTGAAGCCATCACTGCATTTTCCTATTAGTTTTAAAAACTGTACAGCCCAGGTAAAACTTTATCTGATTTAAATCTTTGTATAAATGGGAAAATACAGTAGCTTTGTGTGTGTGTGTGTCATTGTGTGTTTTTGCTTACCACTGATGCTTATTGTGTTTATTGGGTAGTATTTATTTTGTAGTCTGAATATTCCATAATGTATTTACTACTTCTATTGATGAACATTTAAATTGTTTCCTATTTTCAGCTATTATGAAAAGTGCTGCTGTAAACATTCTTGTATAATGTTCAACTTTTCTAGAGTGGAATCACTGGAATCAACTTCAGTTTTACTAGATTTTGTCTATTTAGTATGTAACTTAAAAGACTGTCTCTAAAGAGATTATGGGAGTGTTTACTTACACCAGCTGTATATCAGAATTTTGTTCATCACTTTTTTTACTTGTTATTGTTCTTATAATTACTCAACTGCTGTTTAAACTGAAAACAATTTTTGTTTTTGCATTTCCATATTAAAGAAACAGTAACAAAACTATTTAAAAATAATAGCTTACTTTTATGCCATGAGAGTTCATGCCATGATATCCACGTGTTTTTATTATATTAAATGTACTCACATATTTTTAAGTTAGCTGTTTTAGATGATGAGTATATTTCATATACACTGAGTGATACTTGCCACAACTTTTATTATTACTTCCTAATCTAAAGTGTCATAGCTGTATAAGTTTTCAACCCTCAACTAAATGGTTGTATTTTATAAAAAGATCTACTATATATTCTTTAGCAATAATACAGCTTTGGGTTTTGTTATATAGGTTTTATTTCTAGAAATTTATGTGGAATATTTATTGAAAAACGCTAATGGATTTTTATTTTTCTTTAAAGTTGGCCTTTGCCAGAATTTGATCCAAGCCAGATTCGACTGATTGTGTATCAAGACTGTGAAAGACGAGGGAGAAATGTCTTGTTTGACTCCAGTGTTAAGAGAAAAAATGAGGACATATCAGTGTCGGTGAGCATCATTATTAATTTGGTTGAACTTTAATGTCAAATATTTTAACTCAAGACAGTGAGTAAAATTTTGATTATGGTACTTTGGTTTGTTACTGTAAAACATCTTTGCCAGAAAAACCAAACAAACTCTTTTTTGCCAACCCAATATTATGAACAAAACATGTACAATGCTTATGCGATTCCAGAGGAAGGAACCCAGTTTTCATCATTTTGTGTGTAGGGGTATTAAGGAAAGTCTCACTGAGGAAGTGAAATTCAAGCTGAGATCTGAAGACTTTGAAGGCATGGAATAGGAGATGAGTATTCCTGGTGGTAGGACCAGCAAATGTGGTCTGCAAAGTGACCTAGGATCCTGGTGAATTGAAGAAACTAAATAATGCCAAGTCTAGTTGGAATGATAGTAATTAGTATGTAAAGTAGCTAGAGATGAAGCTGGAGCAAGATGGAGCAGGAGCTAGTGTATTTAGGACCCTATAGGTCTGGGTTAGAAATTTAGATTATATGAAAAGGCAGAGGGCATCCATTAAAGGGGTTTGGTTTACATTTCAAAAAATACCACTTTTGGTAGCGAGCCCAGAAGTAAACTCATACAGATACATGATCCATTAGTTTATGATGAAAGAGCAAGAATATACATTGGGGATAGTGTCTTCAATACATGGAGTTGGGACAACTGGACAGCCACATGCAAAAGAATGAAACTAGACTACTGTCTAATACCATACATAACACTAACTCAAAATGGATTAAAGACTTAAATGTAAGACCTGAAACTTTAAAACTCCTAGAAGAAAATATAGCCAGTAAGCTCCTTGACATCAGTCTTGGCAATAATTTTTTGGATTTGACACCAAAAACAAAGGCAACAAAAGCAAAAAATCAACAAGTGGAACTACATCAAACTAAAAATCTCTGCACAGCAAAGAAAACCATCAACAAAATGAAAAGGCAACCTCTACTGGATGGGAGGAAACACTTGCAAATCACATATCTGATAGAAGGGTTAATATACAAAATATACAAAGAACTTATATAACTCAATAGCAACAAAACAAAACAAAAAAAACCCAAAGAATCTAATTAAAAAGTTGGGCAGAGGATCTGAATAGACATGCTTCTTAAGAAGACATACATATGGCCAACAGGTACATGAAAAGGTGCTCAGCAGCACTAATCATCAAGGAAATGCAAAGTAAAACCACAACGAGATATCACCTCCTTTTAGAATGGTTATTATAAGAAAGACAGGTGTTGACAAGGGTGTGAAGGAAAAGGGAATCCTTGTGCACTGTTGGTGGGAATGCAAATTGTTGCAGCCACTATGGAAAACAGTATGGAGGCTCCTCAAAAAATTTAAAAATATAACTAACATATGATCCAGCAATTCCACTTTTGAGTATTTAGGCAAATAAAATAAAAAGACTAATTTGAAAAGATATATGAATGCTACATTCATTGCAGCATTATTCATAATAGCCAAGACATGATAGTAACCGAAGTGTACATATACAATGGAATATTATTCAGTTGTAAATAAAGAATGAAATGTTGCTATTTGTAGCAACATGGATTGGCTTTGAGAGCATTATGATAACTGAAATAAGTGTGAATGAGAAAGACAAATATGTATAGTCTCGCTTATATGTAGAATCTAAAAAAATTGAACCCATAAATACACAGAACAGATAAGCGGTTTCCTGGAGATGGTAGTGGGAGGTGAGATAAATGGGTGAAGTGGGTCAGAAGATACAAACTTCCAGTAGTGAAATAAGTCATTCGTATGTAATAAACAGCATGGTGATTCTAGTTAATACTACTGTAGTGTATATTTGAAAGTTGCTAAAAGAGTAGATCTTAAAAGATCTCTTCAGAAGAAAAAAAAATTTTAAATATGCATAGTGATGGGTGTTAACTAGACTTATTATGGAGATCACTTCCCAATATATGTAAATACTGAATCATTGTGTTGTACACCTGAAACTAATATATGCCAGTTGTATCTCAATTTTTATTTATTTATTTATTTATTTATTTATTTTTACTGTGTGATTGCCTCTCATGCCTCCCCAACTGGGGACCTGACGTGCAATCTAATTATGTACCCTGACTGGGAATCGAACCAGTGACACTTGGTTCGCAGGCTGACGCTCAATCCACTGAGCCACAGCAGCCAGGGCTCAATTTTTAAATATAGTGCAGAAAATCACTTTGGCTTTATGGAGAAAGAAATTCATGGTGAATCCAGAATTTTGATTTGACTCTCTGAGTGGTGAGATGCCAAAGAGTCGTGGAATTGTATTGGGTTGGCCAAAAAGTTTGTTTGTTTTTTTCTGAAAGATGGTTCTAGTAGCGCTTAGTTGTCTTTAGCTTCATTTGATACAATTTTGTTAGATTGTATTGTAACAGCCATTGTATCAGCATGCATTAAAAAAACAACAACATCAAAATTGGGGCATTTTTGTGTAGCCAATTTAATATTGAAGATGGAAGAAAATAAGCAACATTTTCAACAAATTATGCTTTATTATTTCAAGAAAGGTAAAAACACAACTGAAATGCAAAAAAAGATTTGTGTAGTGTTATCGAGACGGTGCTGTGACTGATTGAACATGTCGAAAGTGGCTTACGAAGTTTCACTCTGGAGATTTCTCGCTGGATGATGCTCCATGGTTGGGTGGACCAGTTGAAGTTGATAGAGATCAACTTGAGACATTAATTGAGAACAATCAATGTTATACCACAAGAGAGATAGCTGATATACTCAAAATATCCAAATTAATAAAGTTATTGGTGAAAATGAAAAACGTGTATTTTATTTTATGGAAAAAACTAAATGAACTTTTTGGCCAACCCAATAGATGGTCAAACAGACAGTTGAAATCTAAGGGTAGTTGCAAAAATGATATGCATGTCTTTGAATTTATACTGCAGAACTGATAGGCTGACATTGATTGATTAATCTGTACTCTTTTGAATACTTCATTTTTTAAATCTTCACTCGAGGATATGTTTATTGATTTTAGAGAGAGGGAGGATGGGGGAAAGTGAGAGAGCAAGAGCCTGAGGTGGGGAGACAGAGAAAGAGAGAAGCATCAGTGTGAGAGAGACATCGATTGGTAGCCTCCTGTAGGCTCCCTTACTAGGGATCAAACCTGAAACCTAGGTATGCACCCTTACTGGGGATTGAACCCGAACCTTTTGGTGGATGGGAGGACTCTCCAACCAACACAGCCACTGGCCAAGGCTCTTTTGATTTCTTTTTAGAAAATATTTATTGAGGTTTTACTCTGTGCTTGATAGTGTTCTACTGAATTGCAGCGTGTGATCTCTACTCTTTTTTTTTTAAATTTATTTATTGTTTTTTCTATTACAGTTGTGCCACTTTTTCCACCATAGTTCTCCCCCCACCCACCCCTTTTCTCACAGTCAATCCCCACCCCATTGTCCATGCCCAGGGGTCATTCATACTAGTTCCTTGACTAGACCCTTTCCCTTCTCTCCCCTCTTCACTCCTTCCCTCTCCCCCCTGAGCAAAATAGAACCAGAGGCAAGTAAACAGGGAGCAGACTGACAGTGACCTGTACTCTTCATCTTAATTAATGCCATTCATTGTCTGTTTCTTTAGCATTCTTCTTTAGCATTCTTTTTTCTTTATCTTATCTTAAACCGCCTTGCCTCATGCTATTTTTTTTTTTAACCCACCCTGTCTACCCATTCTGGAATGGGGCTTCATTAGTCTCATTAGTTTTTTCTGGGGATGTTTGCTTTTTTCCCTTAGGTTTTTTTCTTTGCCTGCAAACATTCACAATGACTTTCCCCAACACAAACAGAATATCCTCTTACTTTCTCCTTCACGTCTGTGTTCTTCCATCATTTTTTGTTTGTCTCTTTTCTCTTTGTCACTGTCAGTTTTCCTTCTCATTGTCTATTGGTGTCACCCAGTCTGTCTGTCTCTCAGTATCTCCCAGGCTCTCTTCAGTGTTGCTTCCCAGTCTATCTCTTGTCTTCCTCCATTTTTCTTAGTCTCCTCTCTGTGTCTCAACAGTCATCTGTCTCCTGACTCTGATCTCATACCAAGCACTCATTCCTCAGTCCTCTGAAGTTTTCCTGTAAGTGTTACAGAACCCCTGGGCTGCTCCAATTGAAAACAAACCCACGGGCTCTTTAGTTAGGGGCCCAATTGCCCTCCTCCAGAATTATAACTCTCAATACCAGAGTTCAGTGAAAAGAAAAAGAGTTGTTTATTTAACAGTTATATAGATTTAGTTATTTGTGGATTTCTGTTGTTAAGTCTTATGTTCTTTAAAACACCCATAAACACATATCCTTGCCTCCCCCCCTACTAAACCAGGCCAGTCTTAGGAAGGTCAGAAACACCATTTCCCTACTTTCCAAACACAGTTCAGCTTTACCAGCAGCTGCCAATCACTCAATTCTGATTGGGGAGGTCCTTTCTGTGTTATGGGGTCCACCAGCTTTTAATCCAGAACCTCGTGGATTCTCAGCCTCCTTATAAACTGCCTTCTTCCTGCAAACTGCATGGATCTCCTCTCCTTTTCAAAACCACATGGCGAGAGCCTCTTAAAGCAGCCTGGAGACCCCTTCTCCAAGCCACATGGAGGGAGCACATGAGAACGAGAGAGAGCTAAACTGTCAGCAGCTGCTTATATATCCCTGACTGCGTCATCTGCAGTGGGTGTTGCAAACAGTTCTGACCATTACTTAGGCTCTCTCTGCTTTTTCCATACCATCCCCTGATTCAAGACCCCTCCCATCTACCTGAGGCCTTGAAGCATCCAAGCCATTTTGCATAAGAAAGACACTAGCCACCAGCCTCAGGCATGTGGAGGGATTCTGAAAGCTGCTTCCTTCTCCTCATCCCCCAGCCGCAAACTCTGGGGATTTTTGGACTCCCCTGTTTCTGTAACATAAGCTTACTTCTTTAAACTTTTCTCTGGACTTACTCAACAGTGACTAGAAATCACTCCAGACTCACTCGTTTTGTATGTCCTCTTCCTACTTGCCATCTTCCTAGATGGTTATCCTCCTTCGGGGTTCATCTTACTAGAATTCTATGAATTCTTTCTGATATCTTTTAGGCATATTTCTTTTCTCCATCAGAATTCTCATAATCTTTTGCTAATAGTCTTTCATAGACTTTATATTATAGCTATAGTTGTGTATTTGTTTTGATTTTTATTTATTGATTTTTTCAATCATATAACATGTTATATACAACTTAAGTTTTCGAAAAGTCGAACAAAAAAAATATGTTGAAAATTCACGTGAAAGGATTTTATAAATTAAGAAATACTGTGTATGTGTTGGTTATTTATTTGAATTTCAGTTGTGAAACTGAATCTGGAACATGGAATATAGCATGGTTGTGTGTCCAGGTTAAAAAATATTTTTCCCCCATTCCTGCCTTTCTCCCACACTTCTCCTCTTCTAAATAATTCAGTCCTAAACCCATTAGATAGGGCTGAACACTGATGTCAGTTGATGGAGGCTTGGTGGATCAGAGCAGAGTATCAGAGCCCAGGTAGGTTGAGGAGGGCATCTTCATAAGATTTTGACTAACACAGGTTATCAGCACCCAAGTAGGATGAGGAGTACATTTACCCTGGGTATCATCCATGCAGGTGAGGGAGTAACAAGAGTAATGAGATACTGGTTTCATACAAGGGAGTTGATTAAATATATGTTTAGGACACTGAGAGCCATGTTTTTTCTCAATGTTAGATTACATAGTTGTAAGTAAGGGGAGAAAACGAGAAGAACCCTGTGGATTGGAATTGGAAATACTGGGATGTACTTACGTTTATATATATATATGTGTGTGTAGACACACATCAGAGAAGGAAAACTCTGATTCCAAAAAACCTCCGCTGCCTTGCGGCATACCTCTTCAGGGGAAAGGCTAAGGGAGTAAACCCCGACAGAAAATCCGGAGCCGGAGTCCCTAAGGCGGTTTGACGTTGTAGTCAACACCGGCAACTCCTGCAGCGCACCTGAAGCCAAGCTGTATTGACTCCGTCTTTCCCTTGGACCCTTCAGCTGCGAAGAGAGGGGGGGTCTGCTGCATGGGCAACAGCAGACCCTCCATATCATCCTGCCCAGGCTCTGTAGCTTCAGCTCCACTGGAGAGGACACTCCAGCGTCATCGCAAGATGTCGATTCAACACGGGAGGAGACAGATACCGTGTCACTCCTGAGTCAGACTGCACAACCATTCTCGGCGGTGCAGATAGACTCTTAAGAAGCTACACCATCGTCTCTCGAGACGGACGGCTGCCGACGGCCGACGAGACACACATACACTCTCTAGTTCTGTCCTCTGAGAGGGCTTTGGAACAATGAGACCCCAATATAACAGGCATACCTAGCATCTAGAACTTGTCTAAAATTCCATTCTCCGCTGAAAGGAACCAGGACTACTTGCAGAACTGACTAGGCCTTGGACTGGGGCAGGGAAAGAAAAGGTAAGCCTGGAACTTCTTGTGTTAAAAGTTTAAAGAATGATGGCAAAGAGCATAGAAACCAGCTTGGAGGAGCTCTCACTTGAAGGGATAAAATCAGGAAAACTTAAGCATAAAAACAAATAATGATAGCAGATTACAACTCGTTGATTAATATAGGGAACCAGAAGTGATAGAAATGAATAAATTGAAAGTTTGATGAGAAACAGTGTATTTGTAGCATATAAATAGCATATAGTTTTATAATCCCCATGACCAAAAAATATTAATTACAAAGGAGGAAAATGTGTCTTTACAATGAAGATGTCAGTAGGCATAATCATATCATCAATATCAAGAATATTGTCACTGTTGAAGAAATCAAGATCATATGCTTCATAATAAGATTCAGTGAAAAGCACACTGTTACTCCTGGGATATTACATTCTAGGATATATAGCCTGAATCTTACAAGGAAATATCAAAAAAATTCAGTCTGCAAAATAACTGCATTATAATCTATCTTGAAAAGTTTCAAAAAGTTAAAGAGACTGAGAAACTTTTACATTGAAAGGAGGCTAAAAAGATATAACAAATGAATGCAATGAAGGATTGTAAACTAGATCTTTCTGCAGGACCTTATTAAACAACTGGCCAAATTTTAATGGAGTCTGAGAATTAGATGGTTAGAATGTATCAATAATGATTGCTGAATTTTTGGTAGTATTGTAGTTATATGGGGGAATGTCCTTCTTTGTACGATATACGTATCGAAGTATTCAGAGTTGTGTCAGGTTGTGAACTTAACTCATTTGGTTCAGAAAAAATATATATTTGAATTGAACTTGCAACTTATTAGTGACTGAAAACGTAGAAAAATAATGAAGATTAGAATCCATTTATAAAAAGTCCTTTTTAAAAGAAAGTGATGTTTATAACTTATTACACTGGGGAACACAATTTTCATTGAGTTAGATCTGACACTTGTTTTTGACTAACTTTTGACATCTGAATCCAAAACTGACCCCAGTTTTTCTCTATCACGTCAACTTTTTAAGGTATAGGATACCCTCCCTTTGTTCCCCAAATCATACAAAATGTACATATAAAGGAAAATAAAGAAAAAAATACCTGAATATACTCTTTATTTAGAGATATTTTATTCATATTAAGGCTGTATATTGTTACTGTAAGTCAAATTGTGTACAAGTAGTAAAGTTCTGTTACCAAACATACATATTAAGGTATATTATCTTTTCAAACGACAGGCTAGGAAATGCCAAAGTGAGATATTTGAAACAGTCTCCTTCAGTTGGCAGAGCTTTAACAAAGTGCTTCATGAGACCCAGTTTTATGTGCAGAGGTGGGAATATAATGTGGCTCATGTAGAATGTTTGGATCACCAGGTTTGAGGTCAGACCTTGGAGGCTAATTCGACTCCACCCAATGCTTCTCACGAGCTCTGTTGTCCCACATACACAGAAAACCGGGATACTTGGTGTATCTGTATTGCTGGCCAAGAAGGAAGCAGACCATTTTAAGGTCCAGTTGTGCTTGTGATATTGCAACAGATCAATGACTCTATGTCCTCATATCCTTCACAAAAACAAACCGAATGTCCAATTGGGACTGCACCAAATAAATTGCCATTGTGGAGGAGGACACACTTCAAGCTCTGCTTTGAGCTATCGATGAATAGTCACCATTCAGTTGCATTCTAGATTGGAATTCCCAATTCCTCCCTTAAACCATGTATGTTTTGGCAATACACAAAGCCACTGTCACTTCAAAAGTACTGCAGAAATGCACTTTCTGGACTTCCGGCCAAGATGGAGGCTTAGACGGACGCGCTAGGTCTCCCTCTACAACTAGAGAGGAATACAACTACTTCAAAACAAAGGATAACTAGAAATTCCAGAAAATAAAACTACACGGAAGTCCAACATATGAAGTTATAAACCAGCGGCGCTCTTTGGGCAGGTAGGACGAGAGAAAGGGGGCGGAGCTGTTTGCGGTCGCACCTGGGACAGCGGCGGGGAGAACAACCCCGGCTGCAGTCGAACACCCGGCAGATCGCGAACCCAACGCTGGGGAAAGCAGCCACCACATCGCCTTGAACAGTGAGGCCCAGGGGGCAGGAGGACGGATCCCGGTCTCCTAGCGGAACAACTGTGTGAATCCATCTTGGACCCCCGCCCCCAAAGAAAGCGCCACAGGGCTGCGAAATAGGTCGCGGACAGGCGCCGGTCGCTGGATTGTGACGCGTACACAGGCACTGCCCCCTACAGCCGGCCCAAGAAAACAAAACGCATCTGTCAAAATGAGGCAGACAACTATAGAAATCCCGGTGGCACAGCTCACCAGGCAACAGATGGAGAACCTGACAGATGAACAGATAAGAAACCTGTCAGATGATCAGTTCTGGGCCATTGTTATCAGGTGGCTTACAGAATTCACAAAAGATTTGGAAAAAGATGAGAAAGAAGCGAAAAACACTCATAACGAAAGGAACAAAACCACATACGAGACAGATGGTGAGGAAATAAAATCCAGAGTTCATTTCAACAAACCGGAATATGGAGAAGGAACAAGCAGTCAAACAATGCAGCGAGAGGAAATGGGAAGCAACGATGAGAGGATCAGAAACCTCTGGGACAGCTATAAAAGGCCCAACATAAGAATCATTGGTTTGCCAGAGAGCGAGGAAGATGAACTAGAACTTGAAAAATTGAGTGAAAATATAATAAAGGAGAACTTCCCAGACTTGGGGAAGGAAGTGGACTTACAGGTCCAGGAAGCACAGAGAGTTCCAAAAAAACTGGACCCAGGGAGAACCACTCCAAGACACATTATAATCAAAATGTCAAAAATTAAAGATAAAGAGAGAATCTTAAAGGCAGCAAGAGAGAAGAAAAGAATTATGTACAAAGGGGTCCCAATTAGACTATCAGCTGACTTCTCAAGGGAGACCCTGCAGGCAAGAAGGGACTGGCAAGAAATATTCAAAGTAATGAAAATCCAAAACCTACAACCACGAATACTCTATCCAGCAAAATTGTCATTCGGAGTAGAAGGACAGAGAAGGTGTTTCCAGGACAGGATAAAACTGAAGGAGTTCATTAGATCCAAACCACTGTTATATGAGATGTTAAAGGGACTGGTTTAGAAAAAGGAGGATCAAGACAATGAAATCTAAAATGAAAACTGCATCACAAGAAACAACAGAAGCTAGGGAATTGAAACAAAGGCTAACTAAACAGGCAACGAGATTGGAAAAAGAACTATAGATACGGGGAAGATATTGGGGGAAGGTCAACAGGGAGGGGGAATGGGGAGAGGGAGGGAGATGATATAGGAATTAAGGATCATGGTAGGAGGGAATGGAATAGACAGAGAGAGGTTGAGAAGAACTGTATGCACAACTAATGGACATGATCTAAAAGGGGGGGACAACTGGAGGGAGGGGGGCCACCGGGTGGAGGGGAGCAGAGGGAAGGGAAATTGGGACAAATGTAATATTATAATCAATAAAACACATTAAAAAAAAAAAAAAAAGAAATGCACTTTCTCTTGATCGAAAGTAGGACACCTTCACTCCTTTTTCAGGCAAGTTTTTCTCCTGCAGCGTTGATACTAGGAGTTCTGAAGCCTTTTTGGATAGTCCCAAATCTCGTACCAAATCATTCAGCTCATGTTGATCAAATCCCTTACGAACTGAGTCATCTTCAGTTTCAAAATCTTCATCGTTGCTGTCACTTAGTTCTTCACCGTACTCGTGTTTTTCGAAAGAGGGTAGTTCAATGAAAACTGGCACTGGGATTTCAGCTGAATGAGGCACTGGGTGTATAGCTGATGGTAGACTAGGATACTCCGTTTTACATTATTTTTCTTGTTCTATCCTGACGTTTTCACTATACAAAAGTAACAGTCGCTTGAATGATCTCTAGGCTCTCGCCAAACCATAGGTATACCAAATAACAGTTGATCACGTGTTCCCTTCGTCCACATCTGTAAACTCTCGACACACTGCTTGCACACCTTGTGAGGGGCCCAAGACTTATCTTGATCACCAAGTTTTACTTTAAAATATGCAAAATATTCTTGCCTGACAAATGCGCTGATGTTTGTCCTTTGACTGGGAATGGTGAAACTGCCACAGATATAACAAAACGATTCAGGGTTGTTTAGGCACTTACGATGAGAAGTAGCAGAG
This sequence comes from Furipterus horrens, assembly GCF_987537825.1. NCBI lineage: Eukaryota > Metazoa > Chordata > Mammalia > Chiroptera > Furipteridae > Furipterus > Furipterus horrens. The sequence continues at coordinate 66,106,568 of NW_028327180.1, read as the reverse complement.
GCAGATACGATCTGAAGGAAAGGGAATAAGTACGTATGTAAATAAAAAAATAAATTCTGCTAACTCCTTGTAAACAGACAAGAACTTGGACCGCACTTCGGAATACAATTCACTATATAGAGCAGCACACAACCTCTCACCACACTGTCTCATGTGCAACTGAATAGCCTAGACAAGAATGAACCTATTGCTGGTCTCCAAGGTCGTCCCCCTCCACTCCCCACTCAAGGGAGGTTTGCTCTCAGCCAATAGGAGAGCACTAGTGCGTCCCTGGATCCAGTCTTGATCCAGCCTAGAATGGTTGCATTAAGATAAGTTGTACAGAAAAAACTTGATGTGTTAGAAGAAAACTAACTGCAGTTTTGAAATCAGCGTGCCTATTTAAGTCTAAAACAGCTGAAAAATCGAACTCAACAAGAATTATGTTAAAAATTGTTCCCCTGTGTTATGCTTAAGTAGGGTGTTGTTAGTGTTTGTGGATTAAAAATATTGTATCATTTTCTTTAGGAATAAAAGTTAAAAAGTAAGACAAAAAAAACAAACTCTTTTTGCCCTACAGTTGTGCTCCTAGAAGGCCTATGTCTATCTGAGGTTGCTGACTGCCCCCTGTCTCCTCACTAACCCATCTTCCACTAGAGTTGCTTGGTTTCCAAAAAAACCATCACTTCAAAGTAGAGAGAGGAGACATTAGGCGACTGGGAAGTTGGTAGGAGAAGGTTGAGAGTGTGTGTGCAAGTGTGTATGTGTGTGTGCACGTGTGTGTGTGCTTTTATGTATACCTCTGTGTGTGCTTTTTATGCTTCAGTTTGGGACAGATGTATGTTTGTTTGTTTTTTCTTCCTCAATCAAGTTGCTTCTTGTTTCAGAGCTTGAATATACAGTTCCCTCAGCATGGAATGTCTTCCTGGCCCTACCCATCTTCCTCTTTCACTGTAACTCCTATGCTTTTTTTTTTTTTTTTTTTTTTTGGTAGTCACAGTGTAAATGATCAAGGGAGGAACTTCCTTGATCTCCTTTGACTATATTAAGTCCTCTCTCTTGGATAATTCATTTAAACATCGCTGTTCTTTGACTTCTCATTTGTAAAATGGGGATAATAATAGTACCTACCTGGTAGAGTTGTTGTGAGGAATAAAAGTAAAATATATGTAAAACAGAATAAATAGTACCTGACCAGAAAGTAAGTACCTATGAGTTAGCTGAGTTGATATCACTATTATTACTTTTTAAAAACATATTTGAAGTATATATCTCATTTTATATATTTATCTAATTATTTGTTAAACATCTCTTCCCAATTAGATTGTTAGTTCCATGAGGAAAAGGACTGTGTCTCTTTTATTCACCCTTGTTCCCTAGTGCTCGGTACACGTGGCACTCAGATGCTTTTGTTAACAGATAAATTAGTGATTTGCTGTAGTGGGTCTTTCAGGCCAACTGGATGTTGATTCTACATATATTACAGGTTTATTAGCTCTTGTAACTTTGGTGAAGTGACTTAACTTCTCTGGACTTCAGGTTTCTCATTAGAAAATGGAGTTGTAATATCTACCACACTGAGTATTACAGAAAATATGCTTAAAGGCCTAGCATTTTGTTGGTGATCAATAAGTTTTTTTTAAAGTATATTTTATTGAATATGTTGTTACAGTTGTCCTAATTTCATTTCCCTTTGCTCCCCTCCTCCCAGTACCCCCTTTTCCTCCAGCAATCCCACCCCTCTTAGTTCATGTCAATAGGTAGTACATATAAATTCTTTGGCTGTACCCTTTCCTATATTATTCTTAACTTCCCCTGTCTATTTTATGCTTCCTAGTCCTTGCACCATTTCCCCATTTCTCCCCTTCCCTCTACCAGCTGATAACCCTCCAAATGATCTCTGTACCTATGATTCTGTTCCTATTCTGGTTGTTTGCTTAGTTTGTTTTTGGTTTTATTTTTAGATTCTGTTGTTGATAGTTGTGAGTTTGTTGTCATTGATCAATAAGTCTTAAAGTTATTAAGATGTGGCCAACAATGCCAATACTGAAAATACCAATATTTTAAGTGAGTATATAAATGAAACATTATAAAAGAAATATCTAATGAAGTTCCTGACTCCAGAGTAGGCATTCAATTATGTTAGCCCCCACTTGAACTTTTTTCTAATAATATTTATAACTATAAATCAGTAAGCACATGCTAGTTTTAGGTACTGTGTAGGGCACTTTATATATTTCTTTATGTATAAGTATATAATGAGAGACACACGCAAATGCATACATACCCCTTGAAATGTTACAAATAACTTTCCTATTAGGTAGGGTTTTTCTTCCCATTAAACAGATAAGGCTTAGAGCAGTCAAATAACTTGACTAAGGAGTCAGGGTTTAAATTCAGTCTATTTTGTTTGAAAGCCCTTGTTTTTACTTTATCACACTCTCTCTTTACATTAGTTAGAGATGATTTGGAATTACAAGATGCTCTCTTTTACAATGCCTTTGGTCTTTCAAAAATTGTGATGTCAGTCACATTACTTCCTCTGAAAAGCTTTCTGAGGTTTGTTTCATGGAAGAGTGATAAAGCACTGGAATGCCTTCAGGAGGAGTATCACAGACCTTAGTGGATTGCAACTTTGGTAGTTTTGAGCAGTGAAAGCTCAAGATCTGTTGGGGAGGGAGAGGAGAGCACAAGGACTAAAGGAAAATAGAAATACGTTCTTTTCCCATACTAGACTGCACAATCTTCTGGTCCTAAGGTTAGCTCTTACTAAAAATTTAATTGGTGTAATACATTTTTATTTCAAAAGATTAAATTTATTATGTATGTACATATGAGGTCTGTCCAGAAGGTACCCAGCCATGTAATATGAAAAATAGAGGCATTTACTTTTATTGAAGAAGATAAAATAAACATTGTACACAGGACAGTGATACCTCAGTTCCCTTCAAAGTAGGCACTTTGGGACCTCACATACTTCTCCCAATCACCATCAGCTTCCCCATTGTATTTTCCTGAATCTCATCATGGTCTGAAATCTCTTCCTTTTCAAAGGTGATTTTAGTTTTGCAAAAAGCCAGAAGTTGCAGAGCACCAAATCTGGGCTGTAGGGGGACTGAGTCACCTGGGTGATTTGATGTTTTACCAAAAAACTTTGCACAAGATGTGATGCATGAATGGGTGCATTGTTGTGCTGAAGCTGCCAATCACCAGTTGCCCGTAGCTGCAGCCTTTTGAATCATGAGAATAGTTTCCACGGAGGAATGTTTGACCTTAATGCAAAATTTGATGTAGATTTGTTGCTCTACTAGCTCATTCATTTTGAATGCAATAGCCACACAGTACACATGCTCACTCAATGGTGTCTACTGTCCCCACTGACTAGTACAGTGAGGTCATCATTGTTAGTGTGTGCGCGCATTCCAGTCCACTCTCCTTGGCTGCTAGGTTACATTGATGTCATGCAAGCCGTGCTCCTTATATTAACAATGGTTGGACTTATTCAGGACAGATCTCAAATAGTAAAATATAAAACTTTCATTTGCATGTCTTCTTCCACCCCTGCAGCTCTCCCCAGAAGTTGTTTTCTAGAAAATGTTGCTATGTTCACTTGTGGTGGGTGTATTATATTTAAATGAATTAATAAGTATTTTTAAATTTCTCACTTTTAATTTCTAATATGGGAGAATATTAGTAGACATAATTCACATAAACAAAAAGTTTTTGGAGCCCTCAATTAATTTTTAAAGGCAAAAAGGGGTTTTGAGACCAAATAATTGGAAAAGTGCTGCAGTGTATTTGTTAAGTCACCAGTAATGAACATTGTGTAGATCATAGTAATATAGAAAAAGCCCCATAATGTTGGTGAGAAAAGTACAATATAGTCTTCACAAGTATTTTGGTTATGAGATGAAGAACAGAAAACACTGTTGAAAGAATATGATAAAGTGCAAATAATCATTATATTAAGGTTAAAGTATTGTTAATTATTTCATTCTTGATTTTTTCAAAGGTTTTTATGCTGTAATTAAATTTGTGTATGGTTAAAAATCAGTTAAAATATCAATGGGGATTATATCTCTATTTCAGAAACTCTGTAGTGATGCTCAAGTTAAAGTCTTTGGGAAATGCTGCCAACTGAAACCTGGAGGAGACAGTTCTTCCTCTTTAGATAGTTCTATTACTTCATCTACTGATGTAAAAGAACAGTGTCCTAAGTACCAGGTAAGAACACTGACGTCATTTATTTACCCATTCATTGATAAATATATTTTTTTGTTTTCTTTTTTCATTTTTAAAAAATATACTTTATTGATTAATGCTGTTTCACTTGTCCCAATTTCTTTTCCCTTTGTTCCTCTCCACGCAGTGACTCTCCTCCCTCTAGGTGTCCCCCCCACTTAGTCCATGCCCATTAGTTGTGCATATAGCTCCTCTCAACATCTTCCTATCTCCTCCACTCCCTCCTACTATGCTTCTTAATTCCTGTACCATCTCCCTCCCTTTCCCCCTTCTCCCTTTCCAGCTGACCTCCCCTCAGTATGTTCCCCATACCTATAATTCTTTTCCCACTCTCATTGCCTACTTAGTTTGGCTTTGTTTTGGTTCCCTAGCTTCTGTTGTTGGATGTTGTGATACAGTTTTCATTTAAATGTTCATAGGTTTGATCCTCTTTCTCCTGAACAAGTCCCTTTTACATTTCATAGAACAGTGGTTTGGATCTGATGAACTCCTTCAGTTTTACTTTGTCCTGGAAGCACTTTCTCTGCCTGTCTATTCTGAATGACAGTTTCGCTGGATAGAGTAATTGTGGTTGTAGGTTTTTGCTTTTCATTATTTTGAATATTTCTTGCCATTCCCTTCTTGCCTGCAGAGTTTCTTTTGAGAAATCAGCTGATAGTCTTATTGGGACCCCTTTATACGTAATTCTCTTCTTCTCTGTTGCTGCTTTTAAGATTCTCTCCTTATCCTTAATTTTTGACATTTTGATTGTAATGTGTCTTGGTGTGGTTTTCCCTGGTTCCAGTTTTTTTGGAACTCTCTGTGCTTCCTGGACCTTCATTGTTGGTTCTTTGTGGATTTTTCTTTATTTCACTTAGTGTAGCCTTCATTTCTTCCCTTATGCTTTTGCCATATTCAGTGAGTTCTCTTGTTACGGCTACATAGGCGAGATTGAACACTCTGAAGTGGTGTATAAAGTTAAGCAAAGGATTTTTAATGATGGCCAGGAGTTGGGCAGACCCTGATCTGGTCTCTAACATGCTCCAACCTACAATGGAGTCTAAACGCTGGGTTTTTATACTGGTGCAGTCTCTTTGTTTCTTCTTTGGCGGGAAACAGCCTTAGGAAGAGGGGGCTGGGTAGGACTGCAGGAATGTCTTGGCAGTAACAAGAACAGAAATTTGCAAGGCTTTAAGGTTATCTTCGGCGGCAGCATAGCTTTTCAGCCAGGGACGAACTCCCTGTGAAGCAATTTATTTTCAAAGGGCTAGACATTCTGCAAAGCACAACCTTCACAAATGTTATAAACCAGACACAAGCAAGCAAATGGGAGGTGATAGAGGCTGAGGTGCTTTTAGCTTGTAAATCACTAATTGCTATAACACTCCTTCTTACATTCCTTTTTCCAAGGCCTTTTAGCAAGTCCTTGCTACTTCTTACAAAGAACATTTAAAGCCCTTACATACTTACATATTGAAACTTTTTACAGGGAATATTTGGTGCCCCTACAGTCTGAGCCTTCTTATCACCAGTGTTTTGAACTCTGCATCTAATATGTTGGCTATCTCCATTTCATTTAGTTCTTTTTCTGGAGTTTTGTTCTGTTCTTTCGTTTGGGCCATATTTCTTTTTCTCCTCAATTTGGCAGCCCTGTATTTGTTTCTGTGTACTAGGTAGAACTGCTTTGACTCCCTGTCTAGTGTACCTACAAAGTTGTATAGGGTGGAGACTTAGGTATTTGTCAGGGCATGGCAACCTGCTTTACCACTTTATAGGTCTCTGTGTGGGGGAGGGGCTGGAGGGGGGACAATGCTGCTGCCTGGCTGCTGGGAGGCTTGCTTGGCGCTTGCCCTATTTTTGGTTACTTCACTCCCTTCCTGGCACCCTTCTAGCTGTTGCCCTGGTGGTGCATCCTAGAGTGCATGGGTTTGTGTGCATTCTAGGACCATGTGGGCCCTTTAAATGGTCTCTCCAGCAGTCTCTTAAGCTGCCCCAACCCTCACTGGTTTTTATAGCCAGAAGTTATGAGGCTTTATTTGCCCAGTGCTGGAACCCTGGACTGCACAGTCTGGCCTAGGATCGCTCACTCTCAAGGTGTCCCTCCCGATTTTTATCCACTGCACATGAATGTGGGACCACATGCTCCACCCTCCGCAGGTGCTGCCTTGCCACTGCCACACCATTTCTTCTGCCCCAGCTCCCTGTCTCTGCCCCTCCTACCTGTCTGGGTGAATATGGCTTCTTTATACCCTTGGTTGCCAGATTTCTATACGGCCATACAGTTCGATTTCTGGCAGTTTTGGATGCTTTTTGTTTTGAGGTTAGTTGTGATCCTTTTTATGGTTGTGTGAAGAGGTGAAATGAAGTGTGTCTACCTATGCCTCCATATTGACCAGAAGTCCCCTGTGCTGCTTTCTTTAAAGACAGTAGGAAGGGATCATGAGTCCCCAAAGCAGGTAGCTTCTAAAAGTGGTAAACCTGGGTCTTATAAAGATTCCTTTCCATCAAGAGATGCAGAAACATTTTTCCCCCAATGCAAATGAAAATGTTTCTCGAGCACTTTCAGCTTCTTCCCTGCTTTTTCCCCCAGACACTAGAGTAGGTGGCCAGTGTGGACTTTTTCCCAGAGATGAGAAGTAGAGATGTGTACTTTATCAGGAGTGGGTGTACTTCGCACTGCCCCCAACCTACCCCCCCACCCCGCCTCCCTTTCCTGAGAATGTCTTTTTTAAAGAAAGGTGACAAAAATGTCAGTTTATAGATTTTTTTTAAACCCAAGATAGTAAATAAGCAAAAGAGTCACATTATAAAAGAAAAATTGTATTCAGTTGTATTCCTTGACCTCCACTTATAAAATATGGGTCCTTATCACTTTATAGTTACCATCAGAAGAATCTTTTAAGTAACTTTTTAAAAATTTCAAATTCTTGATTTTCCACACTGGAATGGTTTTAGTGAAATTTGTGAATAATCATCATTTACTGTCTTAGTTATTAATGTCATCTTCCTCAGCAATTGTGTTACTGTATAATTGTATCAGCTAAGAATTGTTTTGGGACACCCTCAAAAACAGTGACTTAAGCAAATTAGGGATTATTTTCCTTACATGACAAGAGGTATGGAGGTAGGTATGGTATACTGGCTTCAAGATAACCAGGGCTTTCTTATCTCTCTGCCTAGACAGAATTAATGTGTACTTGTTGCCTTATGGTCCTAATATGGCGTCTTCATCTCCAGCAACTTCCATTTATGTCTCATTGACTAGTCCTGTGTTGAATGCATATAAGTGGATAGTTCTGAAACCTGCTATTCTAGCCATTAGTTTAACCCTTTGAATATAGAAACCAACCTTAAATCTTCTATTTATAAAGGTAGCTCTGTAATGTAGTTTTTCTCAGGTAGGCACATTGCTGCCCTGAAACAAATAGGGCTTCAAACTATAAGGAATAAGATATTTGGTAGATAATCTGTGATAGTTAACACAGTGACTAAATAGTAACCAAATTGATGAGTTCAATTTTAACCTTTTTTGACTCCCATGAAGACAGTTAAGGAATAATAGAAAGGAGTAACTTTTTGATCAGTTCTTTCTTTTTGTTTTTCTTTCTTTTTTTAGCATTTTATTGAATTTGTTGGGATGACTTTTGTTAATATATAGGATTCAGGTATACAGTTCATCTGTATATTGTACTATGTACTTAACATCCTAATTCAAGTTTCCATCACCATATATCCCCCCTTTACCTTCTTCTACCTCCCGGCACCCCACCTTGATCAATTCTTTGAAAACAAGGCATTATAATGTTTCAAATAAGTTTTTTTTTTTAATACAAAATATATCCACATTACTCCTATTTTGCACAAGAGAGTGGTAGAAATTATTTTATAAGTTCTGTGAATTCTGTTTCTTATTATCTGTCCTAGAGAAACATTGCATATGCATATGATGTAGTTAATAATGCTCATTTGAGCATTATTTGTAATAGCAAAAACCTAGAAGTGAACTAAGTACCCATTTGTAAAGGGAGCTTGCTAGACAAACTGTTATTTTCATATAGTAAAATGCTGGGCAGCTCTTAAAAGAAATCGATGTGTAACAACATGGTTAGATCTATAAGACATTGTGAAGTGAAGAAGAGCCAGCTGCAGAACAGTGTACAATCACTTTTAAAAACCATTATGTTCAATAATTAGAGCAAAGGAATTTTTAATAAAAATATTTGAAATAGCCATAGGATTTTAAATTCTACAATCTTATTAATGTCATGGTTATTTCTTAGGGTTCTCGGTGCTCTTCTGATGCCAATATGCTTGGAGAGATGATGTTTGGTTCAGTAGCGATGAGCTACAAAGGGTCCACCTTAAAAATTCATCAAATCCGGTAAGGGGTTTTCTGATTGTTTTTCCTTAATGAACCCATTTAGAATAGTTAATATTTTTAAAGATAAGGTAATTTCATAAAGTGTCCATCAGATTGAGCATGTCAGATTGCTCAATCTTAGATGTTCTGTGGGTTTAAAGCTGTTTCATGGCTGTCATGACTGCTGTGAAATCTCTGAGTTAAACATTTTTATGTATAATAACTTGAAAAGATTCTTGTGTTTTAGTTTTGATTTCTCTCTCTTTTTTTCTCATAGATCCCCTCCACAACTTATGCTTAGCAAAGTTTTTACTGCACGGACTGGCAGCAGCATCTGTGGGAGTCTCAATACGTAAGTGGTTATGGAAGCAGGGAGAAATTAATTACTTAAGATGTGCAAAATATGAAAACAGAGTGCTCTCAGGATTGCAACTTAAATTCAAATTTCCTCCCATCCCTTAACTTTGAAAGTTTGTGGAAATAAGACCCGTCCCCCAGCTTTATTGAGCAATAATGGACATACAACATTGTGAATTTAAGATATACAGCCTGTTGATTTGATACATTTATATGTTGCAAAATGGTTACTACCATCATAGCACTAGCTAACACCTTCATCCTATCACATACTTGCCTTTTTTTTTTTCTTCTTTTTCTGGTGGTAAGGACATTTAAAATTTACTCTTGTGGCATCTTCTAAGTATATAATATCGTATCATTAGGTATAATCTGCATGCTATTTGTTAGATCCCCAGAACTTGTTAATCTGATAACTGAAGTTTGCACTCTATGAACATTAGCTTACCACTTCCCTCACCCTGTGCTCCTGGTAACCATGACTCTGTTCTCTGTTTCTCTGAGTTTGGTTCCTTTATTTTCCACTTGTAAGTGCTATCATATAGTATTTGTCTTTTTTTGTCTGATTTATTTCACTTAGCATAATGCCATCGAAGTTCATTCAGGTTATTGTAAATGACAGGATTTTCTTCTCATGGCTGTGTTATATGTGTGCGTGTGTGAAAGACATCTTTTTTATTCATTCAATTGTTAATAGATACTTAGGTTGTATCTGTATTGGTTGTTGTTCGTAATGTTACAGTGAGCATTATTCACAGTAGCTTAACCGTGGAAACAACGTAAGTGTCCTTTGAAAGATGATTGGTTAAAGAAGATGTACATATAGGGTGGGGCAAAAGTAGGTTTACAGTTGTTCATATGGAAAGTAATATGACTGTGTTTTGTGTACTCACAACTGTAAGTCTGCTTTTGCTCCACTCTGTACATACAGTGGAATACTACTTAGCTATAAAACATTATGAAATATTGTCATTTGTGACAACATGGACAGATCTTGAGAGCTTCATACGAAGTGAAATAAATCAGACAGAAAAGGACAAAAGCCATATGATTTCATCCACATGTGTTATATAAAACAGAAAGCAAAAAACTCATAGCCACAGACAATAGTATGGTGGTTGCCAGAGAGAAAGGAGGTGTGCGGGGAAGATGAAGAGAGTAAAGGGGATAAATATGTAGTGATGGAAGGAAACTGGAACTTGGGTGGTGAGTATACATATGATGTACAATGAAAATTATTAACCAATATTACCCAACAAATTCAATTAGAAAATAATGCTGCAATGAACATGGGAGTTGCAGGTATCCATCTGGTATTCTCTTTTCATGTTTTTGCTGTACACACAGAGTGGGATTGCTGTATCATGCTAGTTATAATTTTAATTTTTTGAGGAACTGTCATACCATTTCTATGGTAGTTGTATCAACTTGCATTCCTACCAGCAGTGCATTGGAATTCTTCATGTCCTTGCCAGCACTTGGTACCTCTTGTCATTTTGATGATGCCAGTCCAACAGGTGTGAATTGATATCTTATTGTAGTTTGCTTTTGTTGCTTGTGCTTTTGGTGTCACATTCAGAAAGTTGCTGTTGAGACCTGTGTCAAGGAGTATTTTCCCTATGGTTTCTTCTAGGAGTTTCCAGGTTTGGGATATTATGTTATTTTTTTCTCTATTTTGTGTTCATTTTTGTGAGTGGTATATGATAGGGTTTCAATTTCATTCTTCAACATATGGTTGTCCAGACTCACCTTTCATCACTTAGTATTCCTGGCTCCCTAATGAAATATATATTTTTTAATATGCTTTATTGTTTATGCTATTACAGTTGTCCCAATTTCTTTTCACTTTGTTCCCCTCCACCCAGTGACCCCCCTCCCTCAAGTTGTCCCCTCCTTAGTCTATGCCCATTGGTTGTGCATATAGTTCTTCTCAACATCTTCCTATCTACTCCACTCCCTCCTACTATGCTTCTTAATGCTTACACCATCTCCCTCCCTTTTCCCCCTTCCCCCTCCCCGCTGACCTCCCCCCAAAATGTTCCCCATACCTATAATTCTTTCCCCACTCTTGTTGCCTACTTAGTCTGACTTTGTTTCAATTCCCTAGCTTCTGTTGTTGGTTGTTGTGATACAGTTTTCATTTAAATGTTCATAGTTTTGATCCTCCTTCTAAACAAGTCCCTTTTACATTTCATATAACAGTGGTTTGGATCTGATGAACTCCTTCAGTTTTACTTTGTCCTGGAAGCACTTTCTCTGCCCTTCTATTCTAAATGACAGTTTCGCTGGATAGAGTAATTGTGGTTGTAGGTTTTTGCTTTTCATTACTTTGAATATTTCTTGCCATTCCCTTCTTGCCTGCAGAGTTTCTTTTGAGAAATCAGCTGATAGTCTTATTGGGACCCCTTTGTATGTAATTCTCTTCTTCTCTCTTGCTGCTTTTAAGATTCTCTCTTTATCCTTAATTTTTGCCATTTTGATTGTAATGTGTCTTGGTGTGGTTTTCCCTGGGTCCAGTGTTTTTGGAACTCTCTGTGCTTCCTGGACCTGTAAGTCTATTTTCTTTCCCAAGTTAGGGAGGTTCTGCTTCATTATCTTTTCACAAAATTTTTCAATTTCTAGTTCTTCTTCTTCACCTTCTGGCAGCCCTATGATTCGGATGTTGGCCCGCTTATAGCTGTCCGATAAGTTTCTGAACCTCTCCTCTTCTTCCTCACTTCTCGCTTCCTCTTTCTGCACTGGTTGACTGTTTGTTCCTTTCCTGTGTTTTCATTTGTTGATTTGATTCCTGGTTTTCTTGCCCTCACCATTAGTTTCGTATGTGTTTTTGTTCATTTCAGCAGAACTAGCCTTCATTCCTTCCCTGTCTTGTTTAAGATCTGCTGTTAGGTCTGTAAGCATTTTTAAAACCAAAGCTCTGAACTGAGCCTCAGAAAGATTTCCTATCTGCTGCTTCGTTAGATTAGATATTTGCTGTTTGATCAGCTGCGTCACCGGGATCTCTATCATGATTTGCGCCATCCTGAGCCTTTTGTGTTTACCTTTGCTTCCTGGGCAGGGCTGTCACATCTCCTATGCTATAGGAGGCAGAGCCCCGTGCACTCATCACAGCCGGGCGACCCGTCTCACCACACTGTGGTGTTTTTTGCGGGGGTGGATGTCCAAGGTGGTTTCCTGCCATTCACTCTCCACTGAGAGACCGGGAGCCTCCTACTCCTTCTGCACCCCCCCACCCCTGGGCCTTACTATTCAAGGCAATGGAGGTCTACCTTCCCCAGCTTTGGAATTGCAAGCTGACACATCTGGTCTGCAGCCAGGGGTGCTCCCCAGGCGCTTCTCACTTCCCCCTAAATACAGGTGTCTGTGCTTACCGCTGTCCTGCCTCCATCACTGCTGCTGTTGCAGACAGCACAGCTTGAACTCTTCTCCCCGGCTTTGCCCCTCCTACCTGTCCGGATGAGCACCACTTCTTTATAACTTCATATGTTGGACTTCCATTATTTTCTGGAACTTCTGGTTGTCTCTAGTTTTGAGGTAGTTGTATTCCTTCTTAGTTGTGGAGGGAGACGCAGCATGTCTGTCTACGCCTCCATCTTGACCGGAAGGCCCTAATGAAATAGTAGTTGACCATACAGGGTGAGGCAAAGATAGGTTTACAGTTGTTCATATGGAAAATAATACTATAATTAATAAATAATAATTCAAGAATAAACTTTTGCATACTCACAACTGTAAACCTACTTTTGACCCACGCTGTATATGTGGGGGTTTTTTAGGCTCTTTATTCCGTTCCATTGTTCTGTAGGTCTCTCTTTTTATATCAGAATCATACTGTTTTGATTACTATAGCTTTGTAGTCTAGTCTGAAATTAGGAAGTGGGATGCCTATGGGTTTGTTTTTGTCTTCTTCAGTTTCTTTCATCAAAGGCTTTTAGTTTTCAGAATAGAGATCTTTTACCTACTTGGTTAAATTTCTAGGAATTTGGTTGTTTTTCATACTATTGTGTTGTTTTTGATGCAGAGTGTTGTTAGTGTATTAAAAACACAACTGTTTTCTGTATGTTGATTTTGTATCTTGCAACTTTACTGAGTTCATTAGTTCTAGCAGTTTTTTGGTCTAGTCTTTAGAATTTTTTGTATATATTAGATCATATCTTATTCAAACAATTTTGTTCATTTTTTCCTCTTTGGTTACTTTTTGCTTTTTTCCTTGCCTGATTGTTCTGGATAGATAGTACTTCTAGTACTGTACTGAATAGGGGTGATGGGAGTAGGCATATCCTTGCCTTGTTCACGATCCTAGGTGAAAAGCTTTCAATTTTTCACCATTGAGTATGATGTTGGCTTTGGGTTTGTCACACATGGCCTTTTTCATGTTGAAATTTGCTCCTTCTTTACTGTCTTTGTTAAGGTTTTTTTTTTTTTCTCCCCATGAAAAGATGTATTTTGTCAAATGCTTTTTCTGCCCCAGTTGTGATGATCCTATGATTTTCCTCTTTCATTCTGTTAATGTGGTGTATCTCATTTACTGCTTTGCATTTGTTGATTCATTCTTGCATCCCAGGGATAAATTTCACTTGATCACATTTCAATGATCATTTAATGTACTGTTGAATTCAGTTTGCTAAAATTTTGTTGAGAATTTTTGCATCTATATTCATCAGGGATATTGGTCTTGTAGTGTCCTTATCTGGCTTTGGTGTCAGCGTAATTCTGGCCTCATGAGTTTGGGAGTGTTTTCTCTTTGGTTTTTGGAAGTTCGAGGATTGACATTAATTCTTCTTTAAATGTTTGGTGGAATTTACCAGTGAAACCATCTGGTTCTGGACTTTTCTCTGTTGGGAGGTTTTTGATTACCAATTCATCTCCTTCCTCATTATTGGGCAATACATTTTCTGTTTCTTTATGATCAAGTCTTAGTGATTGTGTATTTCTAGGACTTTATTTGTTTCTTCTGGATTATCCAGTTTGTTGGCATATAATTGTTCATATGGCCCTGGCTGGTTCAGCTCAGTGGATTGAGCGTCGGCCTGCGAGCTAAGTGTCGCTGGTTCGATCTTCCAGTCAGGGTACATCAGAGAAGGAAAACTCTGACTCCAAAAAACCTCCGCTGCCTTGCGGCATACCTCTTCAGGGGAAAGGCTAAGGGAGTAAACCCCGACAGAAAATCCGGAGCCGGAGTCCCTAAGGCGGTTTGACGTTGTAGTCAACACCGGCAACTCCTGCGGCACACCTGAAGCCAAGCTGTATTGACTCCGTCTTTCCCTTGGATCCTTCAGCTGCGAAGAGAGGGGGGGTCTGCTGCATGGGCAACAGCTGGCCCTCCATATCACCCTGCCCAGGCTCTGTAGCTTCAGCGTCATCGCAAGATGTCGATTCAACACGGGAGGAGACAGATACCGTGTCACTCCCGAGTCGGACTGCACAGCCATTCTCGGCGGTGCAGATAGACTCTTAAGAAGCTACACCATCGTCTCTCGAGACGGACGGCTGCCGACGAATTGTTCATAGTAGTCTCTCATGATCCTTTTTACTTGTATGGGATCAGTTTTAATTTCTTCTCTTTCATTTCTGATTTTATTTATTTGAGATCTCTGTCTTTTTTTCTGAGTTAGTCTAGCTAAAGATTTGTCAGCTTTGTGTATATCTTCAGAAAACCAGCTTTTAGTTTTACTGATCTTTTCTGGTTTCTATTTTATTTATTTCCTCTCTAATTTTTCTTAACAGCAGGCCCTCATGTAACATCATTTTGTTTGATGTTTTATTATAACATTGATGAGATGCTGTAGGAACCTTATCTTTGTTTATATCCATCAGCCTGTGGTAAAATTGGTTTTCATTATACATCATTTCGTCTAAAGTTGCAGAACTTATCAGTATTAAGTAAGTACTTACTATATTTCCTTACTTTTGATAACTTTGGATTTAGTTTGTTATTTTTCTAGTTCCTTGAGGTATAAAATGAGATTGATTATTTAAAAACTGTATTGCTTTTTAATATAGGCACTTTTTGCCATAAACTTCTCTTTTAGAACTGCTTTTGCATCATCCCATATGTCTTGCTATGCTGTGCTTCTATATTCATTTGTTTCGTGATACTTATTGATAGTCCTTTTTATTTCTTCCTTGACACATTGGTTGTTTAGGAGCTTATTCTTTAATCCTCACATACTTGTGAATTTTCCAGATTTTCTACTGTTTTGATTTCCAGTTTTCATATTATTGTGGTCAGAAAAGATACTTTGTGTGATTTCTATCTTCTTAAATTTGCTGAGACTTGTTTTGTGACTTATCATATAATCTGTCCTGGAGAGTTTTTCATGTCTACTTGAGAAGAATGTGTTTTCTGCTGCTGTTGGTTGGAATGTTTTGTATATATCTGTTAGTAACATTTGGTTTAAAGCATGGTTCAAGTCCTATGTGTCTTTGTAGGTTTTCTGTGTGGATGATCTGTCCGTTGTTGAAAGTAAGTTACTAATGCCCTCTACTATTGCATTGTTGTGTATTTCTTCCTTTGGATATGATAGTATTTGCCTAATATGTTTAGGTACTCTGATGTTGAGCATATATACATATATTTAGATTGATACATCTTTGTGATGGATTGACCCCCCCCCTCCTTCTTATATGACTATCTTCGTCTCTTGTTACCATTTTTGGCTTAAGGCTATTTTGTCTGATATAAATATAGCTACCCCTCCTCTCTTTGAATTTCCATTTGTATGGAATATCTTTTTCTACTCCATCATGTTGTGCCTATGTGTGTCCTTCAATCCGAAGTGAATCTCTTGCCCGTAGCTTATTGTTGGATCTTATTTCATTTTTTTTTTTAAATCCATATCGCCTCTGTGTATGGAGGCCAGATTGCTTCCTCATTTGAGTTTAGTTGAAGAAAAGGAAATGTGGTTTCTCTTTCTCTAATTTGCTAGAAGCTGCATCTGTAAGTAAAATGTTGAATGCATTTCCATGTTAGGTTGACATGGTGATTTTCCACTTTGTAGTGTCATGCTGAGTTAGCTACTATAGGTTGTGTTCTTCAGTTTTTAAATCCCCGGCAGAATTAACCCTGCAATTAGCAGTGGCCTAGGTCAGCCATATAGTGGGGCATAGAAATATTAAAAGTTGTCATTGCCAATATTAGATTAGTGAGCTGAAACAGGGTCAGTCCTGATGTCAGGATAATGGGCTACATGCCAGTACCTAATAAATGAAGGACTGGGGCTAGGATGAGGTCATGGTGGACTCCAGAGAGGGGTTCTGCAGATTCCAAATCAGAAACCATGGGGGCATTGAAAGTCAAAAGCAGTAGGAGAGAGAAATATGATCTAGGGAAAAAGGGACTTCTGGCCAAGATGGAGGCCTAGACATATATGTTGTGTCTCCCTCCACAACTAAGAAGGAATACAACTACCTCAAAGCTAGAGACAACCAGAAGTTCCAGAAAATTGAGCTGCCTGGAAGTCCAACAAACAAAAATATAAAGAAGAAATAGTCATCCAGACAGGTGGGAGGGTCGGAGATGGGGCAGAGAGGACATGGTCTGGTGGCAGCAGCAGCAGGCTGGCAGAAAGCACAGTTACATGTTCTAAAAAGTGGGGAGAGAGACCTACAGCGTGCTCCCAACACTAGGCCAGACCACGCAGTTCACAGTCCCAGCACCGGGGAAAATAGAGTCTCATTGCTTCTGACTGTGCAAACCAGTGGGGGTTGTGGCAGAGGAAGAAACTGCCGATCTCTCAGCAGAGCCCCCTTGTTTAAAGGTCTCCCACGGTCCTAGAATGTCCACAGACCCACCCACTCTAGGAACGACGGCCAGGGCAGCAGCTAGAGGTGCCAGTCTCATACACAAATGGGAGAAGTGCCTGGAAAAGGGGCAAGTGCTGAGCAAGTGGCATTGTTTCCTCTCAGACCCCTCCCCCACATATAGTGCCACAGCGTGGTGAAACCGGTCACCTGTACTGACGAATACCTAAGGCTATGTCCCTGGCTGGTTTGGCTGTCCCTGGCTGGTTTGGCTCAGTGGATTGAGCGTCGGCCTGCGAGCTAAGTGTCGCTGGTTCGATCTTCCAGTCAGGGCACATCAGAGAAGGAAAACTCTGACTCCAAAAAACCTCCGCTGCCTTGCGGCATACCTCTTCAGGGGAAAGGCTAAGGGAGTAAACCCCGACAGAAAATCCGGAGCCGGAGTCCCTAAGGCGGTTTGACGTTGTAGTCAACACCGGCAACTCCTGCGGCGCACCTGAAGCCAAGCTGTATCGACTCCGTCTTTCCCTTGGACCCTTCAGCTGCGAAGAGAGGGGGGGTCTGCTGCATGGGCAACAGCAGACCCTCCATATCACCCTGCCCAGGCTCTGTAGCTTCAGCTTCACTGGAGAGGACACTCCAGCGTCATCGCAAGATGTCGATTCAACACGGGAGGAGACAGATACCGTGTCACTCCGGAGTCGGACTGCACAGCCATTCTTGGCGGTGCAGATAGACTCTTAAGAAGCTACATCATTGTCTCTCGAGACGGACGGCTGCCGACGATGCCCCTTACAACCTAACAGGTGCAACAGCTCTACCTAAGACACAGAGGTAAACAAACACAGGAGCTTGTCAAAATGAGGAGACAGAGAAGTATGACCCAAAAGGGGGAACAGATCATGGTTTCAGTGGGAGAACTAAGCGATGAGGACATAGCCAACCTAACAGATGAGGAGATAGCCAGCCTAACAGACACAGAGTTCAAAACACTGGTGATAAAGATGCTCACAGACTTGACAGATATGCTTAAGTATGGCAAACGCATAAGGGAAGAAGTAAAGGCTGTGCTAAATGAAACAAAGGAAAATCTACACAAAACCAATGGTGAAGGGAAGGACACTGGGGTTCAAATCAATGATTTGGAGCAAAAGGAAGAAAGAAATGGCTAGTCAGTACAGAATGAGGAAACAAGAATTGTAAAAAATGAGGAGAGGTTTAGGAACCTCTGGGACAACTTTAAAGGTGCCAACATCTGAATCATAGGGGTGCCAGGAGGAGGAGAGGAAGAGCAAGAAATCGAAAGCTTATGTGAAAAAATAATGAAGGAAAACATCTTAAATTTGGTGAAGGAAATAGACATACAAGTCCAGGAAGCACAGAGAGTCCCAAACAAGCTAGACCCAAAGAGGACCATACTAAGACAAATCAAAATTAAAATGCCAAAGATTTAAGATAAAGAGAGAATCTTAAAAGCAGCAAGAGAAAAGCAGAGAGTTACCTACAAAGGGTTGCCTATAAGACTGTCAGTTGATTTCTCAAAAGAAACTTTGCAGGCAAGAAGGGACTGGCAAGAAGTATCAAAGTAATGAAAAGCAAGAACCTAAAACCAAGACAACTCTATCCAGCAAAGTGATTATTTAGAATGGAAGGGCAGATAAAGTGCTTCCCAGACAAGGTAAAGCTATAGGAGTTCATCATTACCAAGCCATTATTATGTGAAATGTTAAAGGGGCTTATTTAAGAAAAAGATCAAAACTATGAACATTAAAATGGCAACAAACTCACAACCTCAACAACTGAATCTGAAAAATGAAAACAAAATCCAACTAAACAAACCAGAATAGGAACAAAATCATAGGTATGGGGACCATTTGGAGGGTTATCAGCTGGGAGGGTGAAAGGGAAGAAATTGGGAAATAGTGCAGGGATTAAGAAGAGTAATTGGTTGGTACAGAATAGACAATGGGAAGTTAAGAATAATATAGGAAAGGGTGAAGCCAGAGAACTTATATGCACGACCCATGGTCATGAACTAAGTGGGATGGTATTGCTGGAGTGAAGAGGGGTACTGGGTGGAGGGGAGTAAAGGGCAAAAAATTTGGGACTACTGGAACAACATAATTAATAAAATATACTTAAAAAAAGAAAATTAGAAAAATTCTCAAATGCTTCTCTTCATTGTCAGTGTTTTTAAAAAAAATCTTTTGAGGGGTTTTATTAGCTGAAGTTGTAATACCTGTAGCTCTTTTTTAACTTTTAGGAAGGAAAAGGAGTGATGTTTTTTACACTGTAGTGAACACTTAAAAATATTGACACCAAAAGTAATGGTTTTTAAGAGTTTAATGCTAAAGTAAAAATTAGATGTTCTACATTGGAATGACTGACGTTTAGCTCTGATCCCTTCAGTTTCTTCATCTTTTCTAAGTTCTAATTGATATGTATTAAAATCGCAAGGAAGGGATATGTTGGACTGTATGCATAAAGATATTTTATTTCTGCTATTTAAAAATTACTAACAAAAGTAATATAGGTCATTTATAATGTGTGGACTAGAGATACTTTTTTGGATATTTGCTTGGTTCTTTTTTATCTTTTCCTTTTTTGCCTGCCTAAAGTTTAGAAAATATTTTCAGGGCCAAAATGTGAAGGGAAAGTTTATCATTTAAATCAGGGTTACTAATTATTTTCTTTAAAAATTTGGATAGTAAATATTTTTGGTTTTTGTAGTTTCTCAGCTCTTCAGATGTAGCACTGAAACAGCCGTGTGCAATGCATCAATGAGTGGATGTGGCTGTGTTCCAGTAAAACTTCATTCACAAAAGCAGGCAGCAGGCTGGTTTAGCCCTCAGACTGATTTAAATTAGTATTTAGTTTATAGTACTATTAGGGAAATTAAAAAAAACTGTTATGCACTTAAAATTTCATTGGGTGTGCAAAGAATGAACATTAAGAGCATAATATGAATTTGGAATTTATTTTTTCTTCTCCCCTTTAGGCTGCAAGACAGTCTTGAATTCATCAATCAGGATAACAGTACATTAAAGGCTGATAGTAACACAGTTATTAATGGACTACTTGGAAATATAGGTAAATGGTTTCTTTGGTTTTATACGTTTTAAAAATGTTAACAGTATAATAGGGGTTTGCAGTTCTTTCTTAATAATGTAGATCTTTTATAAGACCAATGAGTTTCAAATACTAGAAGTAGAAAAGGCTTTTATATTCTTAAGTATATATAACATCTGTATTATTTGAAAAACATAATTTTCATATATTTGAGCATATTGTTTATTTAGTATCTGAAAAAAGAGAACTGCTGAATATCTGTCAAATTTGTTTTTGTTTTTAACTTTGATGCATCTTTTAAAGGCATTGTTATTGATATAAAAAGCCCTTACTAGCTCACTTGAATGTTTCAGCTGAAGAATACTGGTATTAATTACACTTTCTTCCTTCTCTCTTTCCTAATAATAAAAGTAATTTTGAAATGGTGCTTAATTTTGACCTGTAATTCAGATGAGAAGATATTAACATATCATTCTCCTTAGAAGATTTATTAGAATAACAACTTATTTAGTAATTTGGTTAGTTGATTGTTGTAATCAAGTAAGTTCAATATTTAAAGTGACAGACTTTTTCTGACATTTTTCATCATTTGTTTTATCCTAGAAGGCTTAACTGAATTACTGCTTACCATATTTCCAGTGCATAGAGAACTGAGTATGTTAGAGCAGACAGCAGTTAGTATAGCATGACTATTTCTCTCATTCCTTGGTTAGTGAGAATTTTTATTTGTAATTAATTTAAATAAATATGCATTAGATATATGAATTACTAGAAAACAGTTTCTTCTTCCAACTTGAACAGTGTAACATTCACTTGTTTTTTTATAATTCATGTTCATTCAAATGCACAGTCATTTATTAAACACCCACTGTGGGCTAGTTATAGTGAGAGGCATGTACTTTAGAAAGTGTGTATATTTTGTAGAAAAATATAAGTTCTGCTTTTTTCTTAACCTGACTAATAATTTCATTGGCTTTAACAAAGCAAAGATGTGACAGGAAACAAATGAATCTTTTTCCTTTATAATTTGACACTTTGCAGAGCTCAGGGGCTTATTAAAACTATAATATTTATTTTACTAATACAAATTAACTTACAAAGATAATTATACTATAGATGTACTTACCTTCTTTATTTTAATATAGAATAGAAAGTTAACTTATCTAAATAGTATAGACTTTAAAAAATGAACAGCTTTTTATTTGTACATTCTGTTGTGAATCAAGAATATTTGAGCACTATTTATTTTCTTCAAATTCCCAATTAATCAACAAATACTTATCAAACACTTACTACATTCTAAGCACTCTGCTCGGCCCTGAGGTTACAGTAGTAAACTAGACACAGTTTCTACCTCAGTAGATTTATAGTTAGTGGGAGTCAGGTAAATAGTACTACAATTATAGTGCCCTATAGTTAATTCTTGGACATGTGGTGTGATAAAAAAGAGGAGGATTAACTACTGGTAATTCAATTATGAAGAGTTGGAAGGCTTTCTTGAAGAAGTGAGGCATTAAGTTTGAAGGATTATTCTAATAGTTGGGGAAATAAATGTTCTTAGAAAAAGCAGTAGCATGTGCACAGTCCTAAGGGCAAGAGATCATAGAGCATGAGAAGAATGTGAATAAATCAGTGTGGATGGAGTACAGAACAGGAAAAGGAAGTAAAAAGAAAGAAGTGAGCAAGAGCCAAATCACGAAGGGCACTGTGGGCCATACTGAGGAATTTGGACTTGGGCTTTGAGCCTTGGGTACCAGTGAGGGTGTGTTAGTTGGATCCTCCACCTGTTTTTTAACAAGTGCCAGGACAGGATTAAACATGCAAGGATTTTATTAGGGGAAATGACTCTGTGAGAGAAAATGAGGAGGGAGCTGGAAATGGTCAAGAAAGCCCTTGGATTGTGATACAAGTCTGAACCCAAGTAAGAGAGAGGAATAGAAAGTTGTGTGGAAGTGTCCAGCCTGCCATACAGTTTAAGGATGCTCTGGTAAGGCCATTCAAAAAGTTTGTTATCAGAATAGACCCACTTGCACAAATGTGGCTATGGATTTCAGAATACAGCAGCTAGCATACTTTGTCAATTACAGTCCTTGTAGTCGGAGATCTTTGTGGTGCATTCCTAAGGCCACCACAGAGGAGTTTTCAGAATATAGGCATACCTCTGTGATATTGCGGATATGGCTTCAGACCACCACATAAAGAATATATCTCAATAACCTGAGTGACACAAAGTTTTTTTGTTTCCCACTGCATATAAAAGTTATGTTTACACTACACTATAGTCTATTAAGTGCATAATAGCATTATGTGTAATAAAACAATGTACATATGTTAATTTAAAAATAGTTTATTGCTAAAAAATGCTAACCATCAGCCGAACCCTGAGGAAACATAATCTTTTTTTCTGGTGGTGGGTCCTACCTCGATGTTGATGACTACTGACTGAATAGGGTGCTGGTTGCTGAAGGCTGGGTGGTGGTAGCAAGTTCTTAAGAAAACAATGAAGTTTGCTACATCAGTTGACTCTTCCTTTCATGAATGATTTCTCTGTAGCATTCGATGCTATTTGATAGCATTTTACCCACAGTAGAACTACTTTCTATTGAAGTCATTCTTTCCAAACCCTGCTGTGGCTTCATCAACTAAGTTCACATACTGTTCTAAATACCTTGTTGTCATTTCAACAACCTTCACAGCATCTTCACCAGGAGTAGATTCCATCCAAAGAAACCACTTTGTTTCCTCACCCACAAGAAGCAACTCCTTGTTCATTAGAATATTATCATGAGATTGCAGCAATTCAGTTGTAGCTTCAGGGCCCACCTCTAATTCTGGTTTTCTTTAGGTTTTCACATCTTCAGTTACTTTCTCCACTGAAGCCTTGAACCCCTCAAAGTCATCCATGAAGGTTGGAGTCAGTGTCTGCCAAACTCCTATTAATATTGATATTTTTATCTCTTCCTGCGAATTGTGAATGTTCTTACTGGTATCTAGAATGGCGAGTCCTTTCCAGAAAGTTTTCAATTTACTTTGCTCAGGTCCATCATAGGAATCACTATCCATGACAATTACAGCCTTATGAAACATTTTTTAAATAATAAGACTTGAAAGTTGAAATTACTCCTTGATGGTCCATGGGCTGCAGAATTGTTGTTATCTAGCAGGCATGAAAACAACATAAATGTCACTTTACATTTCCATTAGAGCTCCTTGGTGCCCAGATGCATTGTCAATAAGCAGTAATATTTTGAATATTGCTTAACCATGCACTTTCATGTTCTGGATGTGGCTTTTTTCCTTAATCCTCATGACCCAACCTCTACTAGCTTCAAACTTTTCTTCAGCAGCTTCCTCACTCTCTCAACCTTCCTAGAATTGAAGAGAGTTAAGCCCTTGCTCTGGATTAGGTTTTGGCTTATGGAAATGTTGTGGCTGGCTTGGCCTTCTATCCAGACTACCAAAACTTTCTCCGTATCAGCAATGGGCTGTTTTGATTTCTTATCATTTGTGTATTCACTGGAGTAGCACTTTTAACTTCCTTTAGGAACTTTGGCTTTGCATTCACAACTTGGCTAATTGGTGCAAGAGGCTTTCAGCCTTTCTCCATTTTCAACATGCCTTCCTCACTCAGCTTAATCATTTCTAGCTTTTGATTTAAAATGGGAGACGTGTACTCTTCCTTTCACTTGAACACTTAGAGGCCACTGTGAGGTTATTTATTGTCCTAATCTCAATATTGTTGCATCTCAGGAGAGGGAGAGAGATGGGGGAATAGCCCATTGGTGGAGCGGTCAGAACGTATACAACATTTATCGATTAAGTTTGTCACCTTATGTGGATGTGGTTCATGGTACTCTGAAACAGTTACAGTAGTAACATAAAGACCACAGACTGATCACAGATCACCATGGCAAATATAATAATATAGAAAAAGTTTAAAATATTGTGAGAATTACCAAAATATGACATAGAGACACAAATGAGCAAATGCTGTTGGGAAAAGCTGATAGACTTGCTTGATGTAGGGCTGCCACAGACCTTTAATATGTAAAAAGCACAGTATTTGCCAAGTGTAATAAAATGAGGTATGCCATATTTAGTTCAGATTTATCTCTGCAGAAGAATATTTTAATCGCAGTGGTAATGGATTCAAAAAAGCCAGTGGGGTTGAAAAAAGACCTGTATTAGAAGGCTGTTTGTGATAATCTAAGTGACAGGTAATGGGGACCTAAAGTAGGACTGGGTCATTGAGGCTAGAGAGTTATTGAGAGGTTCATTTAGGGAAATGGAGTGGACTGGACTTGGTAATTAGATGAGAAAAAAGAGGAATAAGTCAAGAGTGGCACTGTGCCATCTGACTGTAATTGCGTAGATATTGGTGTCATTCACTGAGAGGAATAGAAGAGATCAGTAATTGATGATTTCAGGTGTGGGCATGTTGGATTAGGAGTAGTGGTGGGACGGCCAAGTAAAGATATCCATTATACTGGTTAGATAGATGTATTGCAGTAGTCGCTGCTGTGACATAAAAACTAATGAATGTATAATAATTTTAAAACATTATATTACTCTCCTGGCCAGGTAGCCCAGTTGGTTAGAGCATTGTCCCCATATGTGAAGGTTGCGGTTCCATTCCTGGTCTAGGCACATAAAAGAAGCAACTAAAGAGTGAATAAATAGGCGGAACAACAAATTGATGTTTCTCTTTCTCTCTCTAAAAGTCAATAAAAAAGTTAAAAAAAGAAAAACATATTATTCATGCAGTGTTCAAAAAGGATATTTCTCTTTGGTAAGTATTTTATTACCTCCAGTGTTTTAGAGGTCCAGTCTTTTTCCTTCATTGGAGTTCTACCTTTTTCAACATGTAGACTCCAAGGTTGTGCTTACCTGTATCAAGCCAGTGAAGGGATTAAGTGTGGAGAAGACATGTCCACTTCATAATCACCACAGCCTGAAAGTGACCTGCATCACTTTGGTCACATTCCATTGGTGGTAACTAACCATATGATGGCTTTACTTATCTATAAGAAGATTTGAGAAATGTGGCCCCTAGTTGGGCAGCTGCTTCCCAGAGACTACTTGATATTCTAAAAGGGAAAATAAAATTCTTTGTTAGCTGTGTCTACCATGGATTTGAGGATCATTAGCATATACATGATAATTGAAAGCATAAGAATGAATGAGATGTCCTAGGACTTGTAAAGAATGAGAAGGAAAGGTTGTTGAGGGTGTAACCTAGGGAATGCTGGCTTTAAAGAAGAAATAGGGGAAGAGAAGCGCATAAAGGAGATAGAGTATGTTATTATGGAAACTGAGCTGGGGGGTTCAAAATAATGTCAGCACTAAGTATGCTGTAAGGTAATATTAGATAGTATGGATTGCATTAAGCAACAGTAAGGCTTTTAGTGGTCTACGTGAACAGTTTCAGAGTTGAGGAGAGACTTAGAATTTAAGTCTTTTTTCCAACATGTAAGCAGTGGTTCTCAAATTTTTTGGTCTTTGGACTCTTTTAAACACTTAGAAATTAGTGGGGACCGCAGAGAACTTTTGTTTATATTGGTTACCTTTATTGATATATACTGTATTAGAAATGAAAACAGAAGATTTCAAAATATTTATTTAGAAAGTCATTAAAAATAACACGAATAACCCCTTTCATGTTAATGTTAATAATATGTTTTTAAATAACTGTTTTCCAAGACAAAATAATTTAGTTTGAGAGTGGCATTGTTCTACATTTTTGCAAATCTCCTAAATGTCTGGCTTACTAGAAGATAGCTATATTCTCATATCTGCTTCTGTATTCAGTCTCTTGCGATATGTTGTTTTGGAAGTGTATTAAGAAAATCCAGTCGCACACAGATGCATAATTGGAATGGGAAGATTCTCATGGACTCCCTGAAAGGGTTGCAGATTTCCCAGAGATCTTTGGACCACATTTTAAGAGCTATGGAACTGTAGGGTGAGAATGTCGAAGAGTTTTGACTGTTTAAATGTTGATGGAAAAAAGGTTATAACAAGGATGAGGTTAGAGACAGAGCTGATACTTGACCAAGTGAGATTTTTGTGGGTCTTATTTGATTTAGAAGAATTTGGAGTGGAGGGAGGGAGGGGCCTCTCAGAATTTTTCACTGCACATAGTAAGGCTTGAATAATGCTACTTGTTATTACTGCTCAGGCAGGAAGGAAGCAAGGATAGGTGAGAATTTGATGAAGTTTGGAGATAGGTTGGTAGATGGGAAAAGGTGAATTCTCGTCTGGTGAATTCTGTGTGTGCACATACATAAGCATCTGCACAGGGATGGTGAGGAGACAGTCATATGCCGAGACTAAGGAAGAGGCTGGGGTGGGGGAATTTAAAGAGAGCAGGTAAGTTTTGAAGGGAGAACTGAAGAAAGCCAAATAATGAAACATGGAAGAATTATTGCATATGTACTGTAATTATAGAAATTCTTGTTACAGAAAAGTATCTATTAGAAATCTGAAAAGTACATTTGTCACCTTTTAAAACAGAAAGTCCTTCTAGGTGGCTATTTAGGCAATGTTGATTAAGAGTAGTAGGTAACCCAGCTGCTTGCTTCTAGGCTGTAATATTGCCCTTTTGGGTCTTTTAGATTATTTTATCTTCTCTAGGTCAAGTCTGTAGTAGCCACTTTTCTTGAATACCCAGGAATTTGGGCCTGACTGGCTGCAATGTTGGCCTGCTTCCTCAGTGGCTGACCCTTGGTCTAAAAAGTTTCTTTTCTTCTATTATGTTGTAAGTTATCACTAGGTTAGAAAAAACTGTTTTTATACTTTTCAATAGATTCCTTTTCTGTATTTTCTCTTGTTGTATGTTGTGTTCTGTTTTCTTAGCCAGGAATTTAGAAGGTTTTCTCCTTGTAGCAGTTGCAGGAGAGTACTGTCATTTTAAGACTGACTTTGTGTAAAAAATAAATTCATTTGGCAAATGTCAAATTATATAGATAACATTACTATGCTTCTTTGGCTCTTTAAAAAGATTGTTTTTGAAAAGATTAAGCATTTAAAATAATTTTTACCTTGTATAGAGGAAGCTTATTTTTATTATTATATATAAATTTATTAGTAAATAGGCTTGAAATTGTTATATTGGTCATAACCAGAGGGAAACCACCCTGTTTCAAAAAAGGGAAGCCAACTGGAATTATTCTTACTAGTTTAAAAGTGAATGTTCATATCTGTTGGTCTGCTTTTGTGCTGCCTTAGCTCACCTTTTATTCCTGACGCACTGCACCTTCTCTAACAACTCTCTTTCACATGTATTTTACGTTTTTGCCATGTAGGTCTTTCACAGTTCTGCAGCCCCAGGCGGGCATTCTCTGAACAGGGTCCGCTCCGCCTGATCAGGAGCGCCTCTTTCTTTGCAGGTTTGCGATGTGCTGTGTGGGTAGACTAGTTGGTGTGCCCAGTGGCTAGAATTTGTAGTTAAGCTGTGGAAACAAGAGAGTAAATAAATGCAGTTGAGGGGGGTTTGGTTAAGGAAACATTGCTTAGGAAGTGCAAGAACTTAATTCATTTCTACTGAATATTTTCTTGACTTTTCCAGAAACTTTACCAGTGGAATTAACATTTTCATGAAATTTCAGTGTTTATCATTTCGTATCTCATTATGTAATAATGACTTTAGAATTCCAAACCAAAGTTTAGTATAAATATTATAATTCAGTTGGAATATTTAATGCGACACTATCTTGTTTCCATGGCTGAGTAGCTTTTGTTGCCATAGTTCACCAATTGCAGAAATTATCCTATTATTATTGTAAAATTTCTGATCTAAACTTTTTCATAAGAATGATTTCTCTTGGAGCTAAGATTTAGATGAACAAGCACCATTATAAGTGCACCCAAGGCATATATGAATATATTTGTTTATATCTTTGTAGAGTGTGTTCATGCTTCATTATTCAATTTCTTTTAATATTTATTTTTCTTACAAAATGAGATGTGAACAATATATATTTATTATAGACAATTTGGGAAATATGAAAATAGGCAACAAATATATGTTAGCCATCTGTCAGCCAGAAATAACCTCCTTCTTCCTTTTTTTGAAAACAAAATTGGGATCATAATATTCAAATAATTTTCTTACATGTTTTATTATGTAGAATCTTTAAACAAACATCGATATATGAAAAATAATAGAGTGAACTATTATATACCCATTACTTAGCCCCAGCAACATTCTTACTGTTCAGTAGCTTGCTTTTTTTTTCATTTTATATTGTGACTATCTTGCTATGTCATTGAATATGCTTCTAAAATACTTACTTCAGTTAACCCTTGCTTCTTTACATATATAGATTATTTACATAGTATATGTCAGATCATTAGATCTCAAAGCTTGTTCAACTGAGTAATAGCTCTTGGTGTCGGGTTTGTGTCATGTTATTGAAGAAATAAGGAATGCAATGAGATAAGCATGATTGCGTTTGCTGTTTGAAAGGGACAACATCAACCTGAATAGCAGTATGTTTTATAACTGACAGTTTTGTTTTGATTCACAGTTCACAGCAACCCAATGGACATGCCTGGAAGAGAGCTGAATGAGGACAGAGACAGTGGCATAGCACGCTCTGGTAATGCCAGGTTCATGTATTAATTTAGTTTTTTATGAGATAACTGTTAGCTGACATTGGTTTTCTTTTTATCTTTGCCTTCATCATCCAATTTTATGTATACAGCTTGTTGTTAGTATTGATATTATAAGAGAACTGTAGAAACAGCAGAGAGAAATACTTTAAATTTAAAATATTTTATATTTTCTATTAAATGTGCCTGGTGGAGAATGGCCTGGATGAATGCACACTGACTTAGGCTTAGCCAGTACAAGGGGAGAAAAGTATTGTTCAGGAGACTGCTTAGATAGCGCAATAGAAAAAACACATTTAATTATAACCATTTGTTACTAACTAGAATTTAGATTGTCAGACTCTCTCTTGCCCAGAAAGACTTAGGCATTTCGAACTAATATTATACATATTTTTTTCAAATATGGACTCTCCTAAAATTTGTCTGACAAACTTTTGTTGAAACAAATTGGGGGGAAAATAAGAGCAAAACCCAGATTCTACCTTAAGGATCAGAATCTACTGAGAGAGCAGTCAGGAAAATCATCTGTCAGTTAATTGTGTGAGTCATTCAGTGATAGACCTATGCAAAGAGATTCAGAGAAAGGGAAGCTAATAGCCTGGGCAAGGGGCAGGGTGCCAGTAATGCTTTACAGAGGGATAATACTTGAATTGTGTCTTGAAAAATAAATAGGCATTATCCAGGCAAAGGCATGGAAAAGGACATTCCATTTAAAAGGAAAAGTGTTTTACAGGGCCCAGAGATCAGTGTAAGTGAAAGAAGGAGTAATCTTAGGCTTGAGTTATTGTTGGGTATGAGAAATTTTATTCACTGTTATCCATGT
This sequence comes from Furipterus horrens, assembly GCF_987537825.1. Lineage (NCBI taxonomy): Eukaryota > Metazoa > Chordata > Mammalia > Chiroptera > Furipteridae > Furipterus > Furipterus horrens. The sequence goes on along the minus strand of NW_028327180.1, from coordinate 66,077,403 downwards.
GTTTTGTCACATTATATGACTCTGCTATCCAAATTGATTACAATTCAATTTTGAGTATAGATCATGAGTCCAAACTTACCATGTATTGTAAGCCCTACATTTGCATTAGAATAACAAGACAGTTCAAAAAATTACTCCCAACGGCTCTGATTTAACTTAGACAAAGTCTTAGGTATCCATATTTCAGAAACAAAACATGAAAAACTTCAACACCTGATTCTGATGCACAGCTAGAGTTGAGAACCACTAATATAAAAAGTTTGCATCTTTCAGATAATCTCATCCTTCTTTTCTAACTGAGTTTGTTATTTTTGTTTTTCGGGAGTAATGTAGAGTCTATTTCTCTTAATACCTTTGCTTCTATGTAATAGATTTAGTTTTCTGTGGCTGGAATTTAATTCTCATTATTTTATCCGGCATTTTGGAGGTGATAAATTCATGTCTCTATACTTCATTTTCTTCAGCTATAAATTGAAGGGCCTGGCTAGATTGATCTGTAAGGCTTCATCAAGTCATTAAATTTATGTATGCCCTTTAAGTTAATTCTGTTATTTTTTTTTTCTTAATAGGGTTATTTTTAACTTCAGAATTTAGTAAAACATAGCTTTTCCAAATTTAGAGTAGCATTTGATTTTTCATAGTAGCCACGTCTAGATTTGTTATACATGCCCAGTCTTACCGTAATCTACAGAGTTTTACAGTTCTAATTGATAAAATGTGATTTTTTCAAGAATGTAGTTTGGAATTAATTCATTGATGGTTTAGATGTTTGCATGGTACTTAAAGTGCTCCCCCCTTTATCATTGAATTTGTCAGAATTCAGATGAACAAATTTTTGTAATGTTAATCTCTTAGTTTTCATTCAGCCTGGTGTCCAAAATGGTATGTCATGTGGCATGTACCTTTCCATTGATGATAATTATATACCCCTCTTTTAGATTACTCTACATTTTCAGTCTGTAGTTATAATCATGAAGATGGGAATCTAAAAAGATTGCCAAACAAAAGCAAGCTCTTAATGTCTTTTCCTCTATAGATCCAGTGGGAAGAAGGAGATCATTCCTATCCCAAGGAACAATAAAGAGTTATAGCTTTAACCCTGGCTGGTGTGGCTCAGTGGATTGAGCGTCAGTCTGCGAGCCAAGTGTCGCTGGTTTAATTCCCAGTCAGGGCACATGCCTAGGTTGCACGCCAGGTCCCCAGTTGGGGGCGCAAGTGAGAGGCGACCACACAGTAATGTTTCTCTCCCTCTCTTTCTCCTTTCCCCTCTCTCTAAAAATAAATAAACAAACAAACAAACAAATTGTTTAAAAGAGAGAGAAAGGAAGTACCCTCTTTATTAAAATAAAAAAAAAAGTTATAGCTTTTTTACCTCCCAGGCAAGAAACAGAGCTTTTGGATTTCAGAGAAGGGTTTTGGGAAGAGTGTAATACCCTATGGTTATGGGATTGCAGCAATTATCAGATGGGCTCTTGGAATGTGTATGTCAACCATTAGACTGCTCAAGAGAGCAATTCATAGGATTTACGCTTTTTTGGAGCTTAGTAGGTATACTCAAGACTGTTATTAAGAGTGGCCAGCCATTAACTTTTAAATAACATCTTTAAATGACAATTAGACACTTGTTTCCACATACAGTATAGCTTTTGTTCTTGAAATCCTACTACTGCATTAAAATTGAATCACATAGTTCCTTTAATTTAAGGACCAAGGGTTCAGCTAAACTAGGGAACAGTCTCATGGCCAAAGGAGTAATGCTTTGTTTCAAAGTAGCATTTTTTCTAGTATGGGGTTGGGGGTAAGGATGTTGGTGGTATTATCCCAATGTCTCTTGCCAACACAATGTTAATATATGATTTTTCTTCTCTGGGACCTTGCTTCAACAATAATGTTATTAACTGGAAATTTTAGAGGCTCATGAAGCAGAACGGAAAATTTGAGTCACCGCTCTTAAATTTGTTAAACAGAAATTTGTCCTTTTGCTTAGTTATAATTGACTTATACATTATACTTGTTCTTCTTCTGACTTGACAGCATCTCTCAGCAGCTTGCTTATTACACCGTTTCCCTCCCCAAACTCCTCACTTACCCGAAGTTGTGCCAGCAGCTACCAGCGACGTTGGCGACGCAGCCAAACAACAAGTTTGGAGAATGGGGTCTTTCCTAGATGGTAAGTTGGAACCTTCAATTTACATAAACAAGACTGAATAGCTCCTGAAACACAATTTTGTATGGTTTTGCATTTTAATTTTGGGACTTAAAACTTTTTAAATATATTGCTTTTTTTTTTTTTATTGTAGTAAAATATGCATAACATAAAATTCACCATTTTAACCATTATCTGGTATGTAGTTCAGTGGCATTACGTACTTTCACATTGCTATGCAACTATGCATGTCCACAACTTGCCTCCCCAAACTGAAACTCCACCCAGTAAACAATAATTAGTCCCCCATTCCTCCCTCCCCTTAGCCCCTGTCAATCACCAGTCTTTTTTTTGTCTCTATGAATTTGACTACTCCAAATAACCTCATATAAGTGGAATCACACAGTATTTGTCCTTTCATGTCTGGCTTATTTCACGTAGCATGTCTTCAAGATTCATCCATGTTGTAGCATGAATCAGAATTTCATTCTCTTCTATGGCTTAGTAATAGTCAATTGTGTGTATATACCACATTTTGTTTATTCATATTCACCTGTTGATGAACATTTGGGTTGTTTCCACTCTTTGGCTTTTCTGAATGATGCTGATATGGACATGGTTGTACAAATAACAGTTTGAGTCCCTGCTTTCAATTCTTATGGGTTTAAACCCAGAAATGGAATTGCTGGATTATATAGTAATGCTCTGTTTAAGTTTTTGAGGAATCACCATACTATTTCCCACATGGCTGCACCATTTTACATTTCCATTAGAAATGCACAAGAGTTCTAATTTCTTCACAACATTGCTGATTGTTATTTTCTGTTTGTTTTTTATGACGGCCATCCTTATGGGTGTGAAGTTGTATCTCATAGTGGTTTTGATTTGCATTTCTGTAATGGCAAGTGGTGTTGAACATGTTTTCGTTTGCTTACTGGCCATGTGTATGTCTTCCTTGGAGATATGTCTATTCAAGTGTTTTGCCCATTTTTAAATCAGGTTTCTTGTTTTTGTTGTTCTTGAGTTGTAGGAGTTATTTATATATCCTGGATATCATCAATCCCTTATCAGACAAATGCTTTGCAAATATTTTCTCCCTTTTCATGGGTTGCCTTTCATTCTGTTGACAGTATCCTTTGATGCACAGCAATTTTTAATTTTTATGTAGTTCCAATTTATCTGTTTTGTTATTGTTGTTGTTGCCTGTGCCTTGGTGTCATATCCAATAAATTATTGTCTAATCCAGTGTCATAAAGCCATTACCCTATGTTTTCTTCTGAGACTTATAGTTTTAACCCTTCTGTTAGGACCTTGATTCATGTACTACCTACATGTTTTGATATGTCAGTTTTTTCTGTTTTGGCAAGTTAATTCATTCTTGAAAGATCTTTTTTTAATCTATGTTAAGTATAACTATAGATAATGAAACTTCTCCTTTCCTCACTCCTTTTATTCCTTCATCTTTGATTTTACTCCTGGAATTAAAAGAAGAGAAAAGTAGCTTGTAGAACAATGAAGAGATTGTATCAGACTCATCTATAAACGTTAAAATTCAGGCATATTTAAGTTGGTTATGAATCAGATTATCTATTAGTGAAGGAATAGCTAGTAGATTTCTGAAAGAAATTAACAATTGATATGAATTTTTAGGTTTACTTGATAAAATAGTGGAAGACCTTTATCTTGCCTACATTAATTAGGAGATTGAATTGCAAATATAATTTTTATATTTTTTAAAAATAAAAAAATTTGTTTTTAAGGTCTATAGAAGAAAGCTTTAATCTGTCAGATGAAAGCTGTGGCCCTAACCCAGGAATTGTGAGAAAAAAGAAGATTGCAATTGGGGTAATCTTTTCATTATCCAAAGATGAAGATGAAAATAATAAATTTAATGAATTCTTTTTTTCACATTTTCCTCTCTTTGAAAGCCACATGAACAAATTAAAGAGTGCAATAGAACAGGTAAGCAGAGTCATGGTGTTGGTTAGTTTTATATGCCTTATTTTTCTTTGAATTTTATTCTCCTGTTTAAGCATTAGGTTTATTTATTTGACAGAAAAATTAATAGGTACCCTACACAGTGCTCTGGTAGGTGCAAGATAAACCTCAACTCTTTAAGGAGCTTATTGCCTAGTAAAAGATCAATAAATAAATATTTGAGGCCCCATAATATGGCAGATGCTATTCTAAAAGCTAAAGAAGATGTGAAAAAGTAACACTCTTGACCTCATGGGACAACAGATAACCAAATGTATATATAAACTCTTAGAGGGAAATAAGTGCTGTGGAGAAAAATAAACCAGAGAAAGGTTGATAAGAGTTGATGGATGGAAGGATTAGTAATTTTTATAGGCTAGTCTGGAAGGCTCCTGATAAAATGACATATGATCCAGAAATATGAAGGAAGTGAGCTACAGCTGTGAGAGAAGACTGTTCCAGGCAGAAGCAAAGGTCCTGTGTCAGGAGTAAGCCTGATGCTTGAGCAACAGGAAGGAGGCCAAAGTGGCAGGGTTAGAAATGAGACCAGATAATATTCAGCCTTATAGGGTAGCATTGTAAGAGCACTGGCATTCACTCTTAAGAAAGATTGGAGACCATAGGAAGGTTTTGAGTGGAGGAATGACATTATTTATGAGGATTATTCTTAATGCTGGTGGAAAATAGATTTCCAGGAGTAGAGGTGGATGTTGTAGGACCACTTAAGAGGCTGTTGGGGTAATCTGGGTGAGAGGTGATGGATATTCAAACCAATTAGTGGTGGAATTGGTGAGAAGTGGTTGGATTCTGGATATATTTTGAAAATAGAACTAATGAGATTAACTGATGGACTGACTTGGGGTGTAAGAGAAGGAACAATACAGGTTGATGCAAGAATTTTTCTTTGAGCAGTAAGAAGGATGGACTTGCTAGTACTAAGGTGGGGAAACTGCAGATGGAACATGTTTGGTAGATGAAGATTAAATGTTTGTGTGAGATGCCTCCTCAACATCCAAATGGTTTATATGAGTCAGAAATTTAGGGAAAATTTACAGCCTGGACAGTCACCAGTGTATAGATGACATATAAAGCCATGAAACTGATAGAGGGAGAGAAGAGAGGAGCAGAGATTCTGGGCCTGATTTACGGAGCATCTCAGAAGTTAAAGTGTGAAGAGAGGAGACTAAGGATTGGCCATTCAAGTAGGTGGGGGAAAAAAAAGTACGTTTTTTGGAGTGGGGATCCAAGTGAAGAAAGTTTTAAGAAGGTACGAGTTATCAATTGCTGCCGATAGTGTATATAATAAGTTTACACAAAGCAAGAAAATTGTGAATACAAGATAGTACATTAGGATAACTAAAAAAGGAGAACAAGCCAGGTGTTTTTTAGGAGTTCATAGGAAAGGAAAGTGACTTCCTATTGGGAAGATGTTTCATTTAGACTGCATCATAAAGGATGTGTAGATTTTTTAAACACAAAACTTTGAAAATTGGATATAGCAGAAGAACAAGAAAAATTGATATCCTTGCCATCCAAAGATAATTCATTAACATTTTGCTGGGAGTCTTGTCCAGGCCTTTTCCATGCACATTGTACCTTTACTTGATTGGGATTGTGCTGTGTCCATATTGCTTTAATTATATGCCTATTTTTAAAAACTCACCATTGTAACATACACACTTTTCATGTCATTATAAATCTTAATTATATTTTAGTTACTTTCCTTAGTTTAAGTGACAGTGTTTCTATTAGGCCATTTCTACAGTGTAGTTAACATATTGGTGAATTTTCCAGATTATTTTTTAGAAGAAATTTCCAGAAGTTGAGCCAGTGAATCACTGGGTATAATTAAAATTCTCAACCTCTGTAACAGTAGTTAATGGGCACAATTCTCAAAGAATTTAGAAATGCTTGCAAGAAGCTTTGACTTTGTTTTTAAGGCTGTCTCCAAGTTGTGATTTAGGAAGATTAATTTGACAGCATGTTTAAAAGTATCTAGAGTTAGAGGCTAGCCATGGGAAGACCAATTAGAATAGTCTAGAAAGCATAGGATGCATTTCAGGAACTTAGTAGTAAGTGAGAATCATCTGCCTAGAGTGAAGATAATGATATTAGTTATTCACATTAAATCAGCCAAAAGACAAGTAGATCATTAGCAATACTTTTTTTTTTTTTTTTTTTTAACAGAACAAGTGAGTAAAGGCCATTTTTACTTTTTCAGAAGCTAGACACTGGTGACATTTTCTTCAGTTTCTATCTCTTTTTGTAGTCTGTTGTTGCCAAAGTCAGTACACATAATATTTAGCTGTGGGACAAGTGTTTCAAACTTTGAAATACAATATTTAGCCACTATAGAAATCATTAAACATGATTTTTCAAATGTTTAAATGCTTTGACCATTTATAACCTAAAGGGTACATATTTATAGTTCTCTGAATATTTGTTCAAGTTTAACATCTCATGTCTTATCAAAGCAGAAAGATAAAGCTGAGTGAAAGAATACTTTTATATAAGTGTATAGAACTTAATTATAAAAGTTCTACAGTTGCTAATTAGTGGTAGACTATAACTCTAGACCATTCAAAGAATTTATCTTGTAGGGCCAATTTGTAAACTATCACTTTTTTTTTTTTTTTTTTTCTTTTTTTAATGAAGAGCTATGGATTTTGTTTCTCAGCACCTCGGGATTTTTTTGAAGCATGTGCTACCTTTTTGAGATCTATAACTTAATTAAACATTGTTATTGCTGGTAAAATTAAGGGAATATACTGCTCAAGTCTAGCCAAAAAAATCACTTCTTTATAAATTAGGAGTCTTATCAATAATTTGTAAAAGCAAAGCTTCACTTTTACCCTGTGAAGCTTTTTTAATGTACATGAACATGATTTCTGTTCTGAAGTAGTCTGACCTTCTCATAATTATATGTTTAAAATATTTTAAAAATTAAGTTGTAATTAAGTAAGTAGTGCAGAATTACATTCTCTTAAAAAATCTACAAAATTACAAAGTTTTTCTTGACATCCTGATTCTCTTTTTTTCTACCTAAAGCAAGGCTTTTCAACCTTGGCTATTTATGTTTTAAAGAAAGCAGATATTACTAATAACTTGATATCTTTCAGTAGAATCTTTATATTCCAAATCTTAAAAAAATAGATTTCCCTGACAGAACCATTATTTGTGAAATATTAGAGGAAACCATGAGCTATGGTTACTTGAGTTATCATTGTGTCTTGTTCAGTTTGGGGGAAAAAGTTTTATGTAACCCAACAACTGTCAACATTAGTTTTCTTTATGTGTTGACATTCTGTGGTTTTGACAGTTATACAATAAAAGATTTAACACTTGAAAAATTTGAATTTTTATTATAATCATTAATAACCTTAGTGCATAAAAGAAAGCCACTATAAATATGTGTATCTTCTTTATATCTTTCTAGATAAGAATGGTGGTCTAGTGTTGTGGAAATGTGTGACTTTGTATTTCACTTTACATATTTTACCTAATATCAATATAAGAATTACCTATTTGATTGCTTTCAAGGCTATGAAAATGAGCCGAAGATCAGCTGATGCCAGTCAGAGGAGTTTGGCTTATAATCGAATAGTTGATGCCCTAAATGAATTCAGGTACATATTATCTACCTTTCATAATGTAGAGTTGTTTTGCAGTGCACACAGAAGAATTTATTTATTTTATTTAACTTATTCTGACAAAATTTATGTCTTAATTTCTTTGTTCCATAATTAAATAAGGGTATAATTCAGGTAGGCCATTCGATCCTATGTTATTAAATATTAAATGTGCTTGGGACTCAGGCACATTTGGGAGCCATCAGTTGTGTGATTTTTAGCATTGGAACATTAGACAAGAAAATATGATCATAAGAGACCCTTATTCCAGCAGAAATGTGATTTTTTCTCCCTTGGGCTCCTAGATGTAAGAACTAGTTAAGTGTTATTTAACCAGTGATAGTAATGAGATGTTCTTGGATACATGGAATACAAGGACACGTGGATATAGGGAATATGAACTTGATGTTGGAAATAACTATTGCTTGATCCTTTCTCTAGATATGTCACAGCAAGTAGTTTTTCTTCCAGTATTTTCTCCCCACAACAAAGTTTATGCCTATAGCTCCAATAGCTGCTGTAATTGTGCTCTTAATATAGCAAGCAAACATATAGCATATGAATTTAGGTTGGGAATCACACAAAAAGACTGATGTGTGTCTCTTTCTGAGAGAATCATTTCAGGTGTACTTACTTCATCCTCTCAGTCTTTCCTTTAGACTGGAGATAAATATAGTATAGACCTTTTGCTTATTTGTCTAAAAGGTTCCTGCAATATTATTTCTGAATTTTACATTTTGCAGTATTACAAGGTAATGAATCTTTTGCCCTTGAATCTGGAGTTATTACTTACATTATTGGATTACAATTTCTTTTCTGTAGTCACAAGCTTTGTGGCAGAATGCCAAGAGTCCCTATTTGAGCACTGAGGAAACACTGTCATTACAGATCCAATTGAGGTTACCAGAATAGTAAATATTGTCATAAGACTCATTCCTAGTAGGGTACTGATCCTGCTCTTATGTTACAGACAATATTTTTATTTAAAACAATTGAATTAAATACTTGCTTTTGGTAATAAGGTAGTGTGAATGGCCTAGCCTTAGAATTTTAAGATTGCTTAGCATTTACAACAGGTATGAGTTATAAAATCATTGAAAATATATGTCATGATTGTGTACCTTACCTTTTATAATAGTGTGAAAACTTGAAAGGCTATGGAAGTCAATTAAACATTCTTAAAATATCTTAAAAATACTTTATATACATAATTTTTATTAAGAAGGCTCTCTGTAGAAGTACTTTTAATATATATAGTTGATACTCATGTACAGATTTTGTATTTGTGAATTCACTTACTTGCTAAAATTTATAACCCCAATGCTTTTTCTCACTGCTTTTATGATCATTTGTGGATATGCACAGAGCACTGAAAAATTTGAGTGGCCTTACACACTCATTCCCAGATGAGGTTGAACAAAACAATGCTCTGCCTTCTTATTTTAGCTCTCATTTTTAAACAAGTGTCCTTTTAGACATTTATATATTGCCAGTTTGTTTTTGCATTTTGTGCTTTTTGTTATTGATTTTGCTATTAAAAATGGCCCTCAAGCATAGTGCTTTAGTGCTGATCAATGTTCCGAGTGCAAGAAGGCTGTGATGTGCCTTACAGAGAAAATATGTGTGTGTGTTAAGTAAGCTTCATTCAAGCATGAGTCAGAGTGCTGTTGGCTGTGAATTCAATGTTAATGAATCAACAGTATATTAAATCTTAAACAGTTTATATGTAGAAACCCGCATATAACAAGATTGTATTGATGGGTTGACAAAAATGTGACCAGAGGTTCATAGGAACCATAACGCTATATTTTCCCTAGGAACCGTAACTCAGTTGATTCAGTGTTGACATCAACTTTATAATACATTACTGCAAATAATGAGACTATTATACTTAATTTTAAAACTAAGTGATTATTAAAAATTAGCAATTATTTAACTTTTAAAGTAGGTAATTGTTTGCAACAAGACAAGATAATTAATGAATTTGGGGTAGTTGAGAAGAGGAAGGAAATGATTCACATGTATACGGAAGTCCTGAAACCTAGAGAAGCAGGAAGTATGTTTTAGTTAACATAGCTTCCTCACAAAGATAAGGTATTTGGATTTTTACCTAGCTTAATGTGTAACAAAGAAAACTAAATCAGGTCCAAGTTTCCCTTACAAGCGAAAGGAATCTTTCATTCTCTTAACAGACCAGGGGAATAAAGGAGTCAGGTGACTGAAAATACTTGGCTTGCCCTTCTTACTACTGAAGGGTAGGACATAGTCATTAGTGAGGAAGAAAGGACCATAGATCACTGGTGACAACATAGAGTGGTATATACTGAGAAGCACTACTCATAATTAATTTCTTTGCCTTCTTTGCACCTGATACACTTTGGGGTCATAGTACATATTCTTAAACACCAAAACAATAAGGCCAGTGTTCTTAGTGGACCAATATAATAATATTAGTGGTCTGGCCTTGGCCCATGACACATTTGCTTGTAATAGACACTTATATGCTGAAGAAATTCATGGAAAATGAATTGATCAGCTCATTCATTTATTTGTACAGAGTTTCTTTTAATCAAAAAGTATATTGACATGGTTAAGAACCAAAAATACATATTCTGAAAGGTCTAATAATGAAAAATAAATTAATCCTATCCAACCTCTCCTACCCCCTTCACTATTTCTTTTGTTATTTAGCTCCATATTATTAAACAGTACACTTACTGCAGCTGTATCTTGATTTATCAATTTTAGAGCATATTTACATTCTGCATGAATGTATACCTCCCCTCAGTCCTTTAGCCTCTCAGCTTAGTTTTAGCACTAGCTTGTCTTTTCAGCTCTGTAAATATTCTGCTTACTTTGGTAATTTATTTTCCTCTGGTTTCTCTCTTTTGAATTCTTTTTGTTAGAAACTGTCACTTAATGAATTGATCTTTTATGTCTCTTTCATTCCGTGCTTTCCTTTTCTTTTTCTAATGTATTGTTTTCTATTTCCTCTGGAGTCATTTTGTGTATGTTTCTGTCTTTTTGTTTGTGTCCCTCTTTCCTTGGAAGCTTTCCCTATATATCAGTATTTTGGTTGCCCACTCATAGTTGAGAGTGAAGCACCAAAATATAGGTTGGGAGCTCTGTGCATGAATCAGGCACAGACTGGATAACTTCACTTTAGGTCAGTGTTGTTGAGCCATTTTTTATTAACACTCCCTGAAGGAGCATATTTAGACATTTTCCCTTCTCATTTCCCCCTGCCCCAATGAAATTTTAACACCACAAGATTTACTGTCTATCTGTTTATGTACTCTGAAATATTCACTGTGAGGAGGGGTTTGGGAGACATCAGTTCTCTGGGCTAGGCAATTGCTACATCTCTCCTATCTAGTCATTCTATGGGAAAAATGGGGTGGAGATCAAGGTCACCAACCATTTACAGACTTTGAATGAGTCTCCTAGTTTACAGTTTATAATTGCTTTCCTTTACTTTACTAGGCATTTGTAAGTCCTAAGGCTCTTCCTTTTTTTTAATTGAAGCAATTAGTTCCTCTTTGTACATGCCCATCCGTGTGAGCACTATAACCCATTTCTTCCTCTACCATTCTGCTTCAGTTAACGTTCTTTTTTATGTTTTATCCTCTAGAATTTTATTAAATCTACAGTTTTAATAAACTAAGGTTTCTCTTCAATTCTGTTTGTTGTAGTGATCAATTTGTTATCAGATCCTTAAGTCGTGTTCATCTGAGCATCAGGACTGAAAGGGGATACACATTTGTACTCTGTTTTCTATCCTATCTGGACATCCTTTTTAGGCTTTAAAAATAAGCATTTTCATCTATCTCTAGTTTATAGTCTAGTCGTATTTTTTTCTGTAAAATACCGTCATTTTTGTTCCATTTATTTATTAAGTTCTCAGCAGTGATTTTATGTCCTACCAAGAACTCATTAAACCTGTATTTGTCACTTGTATCCATTGTTATATATAGTGTTCATATTGGATCACGATTCAGTGAAACTTGTTCAGGCACAAGAATTCTCCTTTTTTGGATTCTAGGTGTTAAAGAACTATGTTGAGGTGGATATTAGCACTTACGGAGCTATCAGAACTAGAGACCAGTTAGTTTCTTAAGGCCCAACTTTGCAGGAGTTGCTTAGAATGGTGAGAGTAAAGGACTTCACTGAATAGATACTAATGTAAAAGGAAAATAAATGATATCTTAAAGGTGTCCTTGAAGCCTTCAGGAGAGAGTGCAAGTCACGAGACTAGCTGTTGTGTGTCTAAATAAATGAAATAGACACCCAGAAGAGTACTATCACAATTGTTCAATAATCCTTTCTTGTGTTGATTCAAGGAAAACTTCAGTAGGCTGGGAATCAATATATAGCATGCCACCTATAGTGTCCTTCTCATCCTTCAGTGCTTCACCAAAATGTCTCAGCATAGGTAACAAATTGATGCTGATAAACTGTTTTTTGAGTGGGTGTATGGATAAGCTGTTATCCCATTTAGAATGTTTATCTTTTCTATGTTGTTGGTTATTTGCAATATATTTAAATACAGCTTATACCTTAGGAACGTAGACCTTGAAGGAGCTTTAGAAATTATCTAGTCCTGTCCTTTTATTTTACTGGTGAAGGAAACTGATGCTTAAAGTAGGGAAATAATTAACCCAAGTGCACACATTCATTGGGGCAGAACCAGTGCTAGAACCAACATATTTTGCATTTATGTACAGAGCATTTTCCATGAAATTATGCTGATGACAAAGAAGAAACAACTTGATGTATTGTCTCTTCTCAAATCTTTAATAATCTAGGTGTGAGGCCCAAGATAGTGAGATAACAAGATAACTTTATTTTAAGGTATGTAATTCTGTGATTTATGAATTTTATAATGTGTTTTCCTCTTTTTAGGACAACAATTTGTAATCTTTACACAATGCCGCGAATTGGAGAGCCCGTCTGGCTTACAATGATGTCAGGGATTCCAGAAAAGAACCAACTTTGCCATCGATTCATGAAGGAGTTCACTTTTCTAATGGAAAATGCTTCAAAAAATCAGTATGACTTAGTTTATTTATCTGAGCTATCTTAAATATCTTAGCTATTATTTACTATAACTAGATTCAAATTGTGATTAAAATCAATTACAAAAGTAAAAGAATTATCTATTATCTTTGTAATTATTTGGTGGTATTAATAATCAGAACAAAATTCCAAAAGATTATTAGAATATAGGGTATGGAAGAAGGCCACAGAACTTTATCAATGAGAAATAGTAAGATTGTCTGTGGGAAATTAAAATTTCTAACTTCTTACAGAACTCTGAGGCTTCCAATTTTTTTTGTGAATTGTATCCACTTTTGCTGTTTCATTCTGTAGAAAAGACATTTAAAAATACCCATTTTTAATGTGATACTCTATTATATTGTTATTTTATTTTCAGATTCTTGCCAGCACTCATTACTGCAGTTTTGACCAATCATCTTGCCTGGGTTCCAACAGTCATGCCAAATGGACAACCACCTATAAAAATATTTTTAGAAAAACATTCCTCTCAGAGTGTGGACATGTTGGCAAAGACTCATCCATATAACCCACTTTGGGCACAACTGGGTATGTAGTCTGGTAATCCTACATCATGCATTATATTTAGACTTTTTTGTAACTGTGTCTGGGGTTATTTTATAGTAGGGAAGAAAAAAAAAAGTAAATACTCTTTTACCTCTCCATTCTAAAGCACCTGTTCATTACTTGTTATGTCATAGCTGCTAAATTGTCTTATTCGCCCCCTGCCCATTTATGCATGATATTCCTTATAGACAGAAAGCTGCAGCTGGAGCAAGAGGAACAGGATGATGGCTGGTTCACTAGCAACCTCAGGGTCTTCAGGGGTCGTTTGTGTTAGGTCTTTGCCTAGCAGGAATTAATCAACAAAATCACCCATGATAGCTAGAATAAATCTGGTTAACTGAAAAACAGTCATTGAGGTTTGTGTTTGCTCCACTTTTATTTGTTTGTTGAGTAATTTTGGAAAATGTTTCTGTTTGTGCTAGGTCCCAGTGAATAAATGGTTAACAGAGAAGAGAGGGTACAATTGTTGAATAGATAGTCATTAGACAGGCAGTATTGCAAGGTGCTTAAAAGCACAGACTGTGGAATTGGGCCCACTGCATTTGAATCACAGTTCCCTTATTTGTAAAGGGGCAATAATAAATAATCGTCGGCAGCCGTCCGTCTCGAGAGACGATGGTGTAGCTTCTTAAGAGTCTATCTGCACCACCGAGAATGGCTGTGCAGTCCGACTCGGGAGTGACACGGTATCTGTCTCCTCCCGTGTTGAATCGACATCTTGTGATGACGCTGGAGTGTCCTCTCCAGTGAAGCTGAAGCTACAGAGCCTGGGCAGGGTGATATGGAGGGTCTGCTGTTGCCCATGCAGCAGACCCCCCATCTCTTCGCAGCTGAAGGGTCCAAGGGAAAGACGGAGTCAATACAGCTTGGCTTCAGGTACGCCGCAGGAGTTTCTGGTGTTGACTACAACGTCAAACCGCCTTAGGGACTCCGGCTCCGGATTTTCTGTCGGGGTTTACTCCCTTAGCCTTTCCCCTGAAGAGGTATGCCGCAAGGCAGCGGAGGTTTTTTGGAGTCAGAGTTTTCCTTCTCTGATGTGCCCTGACTGGAAGATTGAACCAGCGACACTTAGCTCGCAGGCCGACGCTCAATCCACTGAGCCAAACCAGCCAGAGCTAGATAATAAATAATAGGTAGTACATATTTCATAAAGTCGTGAAAATTAGATGAGATAATACATGTAAAGTACTTAGGACAGTGTTGGTAAAGGTAGCTGCTGTAGTCCTACCCTTACTCTGTTACTATTAGGTAATGGGGGAGGAATATGAGAACATTTTGGTGACCTGGTGGAGCATTTCTTACGTTGTGCTGGTGAGTGAGCCTGCCAGACAGCTTGTCATGTAGCTTACTAATTCATGTAACCAACCTCTCTCCCTGCACGCTCTCTTTTCCTCCCTTTCTCCCTCTCTCCCTCCTTTCCTTTTTTCTACTGAATTACAGAATAATTGATATACAGCAAACACATATATAAAGTGTACAATTTTGTAAGTTTGGATGTATATGTCAAAATATAATGCCTCTGAAACCATCACCAACATCAAGTTGGTGAACATATCCATCACTTCCAGAGTTATGCCCTTCTTTCTGTTCTTCCCTACTCTCCCTGTGCACCATCCTATATACCCAGGCAGCCACTGATCTACTTTCTGTCACTATAAATTAGTTAGCAGTTTCTAGAGTTGTTATTTAAATGGAATCATAGCACTACATGCTTTTTATTTTGTCTAACTTCCTTTATTTAACAATTATTTTGAGATTCATCTTTTTTTTATATATATTAATAGTTCACTCCTTTTTAATGAGATGTAGTATTCCAGTGTATGGTTAATAACTTTCTTTTTTCTTTTTTTTAGGATTTTATTTATTTATTTATTATTAGAGGAAAGGGAGGAAGAAAGAGAGGGAGAGAAACATTAATGTGAGAAACACCAGTTTGTTGCCTCTCACATGCCCCCAACTAGGGACCTAGCGTACAACCCAGGCATGTGCCCTGACTGGGAACCAAACTGGCAACCTTTTCGTTCTCAAGCTGACATTCAATCCACTGAGTCACACCAGCCAGAGCATAACTTTCTTTTTTTAAATCACGTATTTCAGTAGTATTTTGGGGACATTTCAAACCTATTTTCAATTCTATAGTTATTTATTGAGCACATGATATATCTAAGACTGTGTAAAGAGCATTGGGGGATATAAAAATGAATGATATCTAGTCCTTGCACTCAAGAAGCTGACAGTATTATACTGTGGGCTACATATGTGAACATTAATGATAATCTAAAGAGGATCTATGATAGAAATAAAAAGTTCAGTGGGAATTCAACTGGGGAAACTTACTTTTGCCCAAAGGATGATTAGGTGGGAAGTTTTGGACTGATAAAAATACAGAGGAAAGCCCTGGCTGGGTGGTTCAGTTAGTTGGAGCATCATCCCGGACACCAAAAGGTAGCAGGTTCAATTCCCGGTCAGGGCATATGACCAGGTTGCAGGTTCAGTGTCCAACTGGGGCGCGTGCTGGAGGCAACCAATCCGTGTTTCTCTCTCACATTGATGTTTCTCTCTGTCTCTGTCTCTCTTACGCTCTCTCTCGTTCTCTCACTCTCAAATCAATAAAACACATGTCCTTGGGTTAGGATTTAAAAAAAATACAGAGGGAAGGGGATGTACGTAGCATGAGTAAAGGAGTCTAGCTGTTAAAAGTACTGAGCATATTCAGTGGTCTCGTTTAAGTAGTCCACTTTAAGGTGGGACTTTGGGTAAATAAAGATGTAAAAGGGTAGCTGTAAGAAGGTAACCTGGAGAAGTAAAGTGGGACTCTTCATGAAAGACTTACTTGCCATTCCAAAGCAGTTTCAATTTATTTAGTAATTAATGGGAACCTTGGGGCTAGTTTTGAACAGTAGCATGATGGTATTAGGGCCAGTGTCTTAGGCAAAAAAGAAAATTTATCATAATACTGTCTATAGCAAACCTTTATTTGAGACCTAGATGTGTGTGTTCTTTTAAAAAGTGTGAGGGTTTATCCTGGCTGGTGTGGCTCAGTGGATTGAATGCTGACCTGTGAACCAAAGGGTTGTGGGTTCGATTCCCAGTAGGGGCACATGCCTGGATGGCAGCCAGCCCCGGTTGGGAGCATTCGAGAGGCAACCACACATTGCTGTTTCTTGCCCTCTCTTTCTCCCTCCCTTCCCCTCTCTCTGAAAATGAATAAATAAAATCTTTTTAAAAAAAGTGTGAGGGTTTTAAAAATTATAGAGATTTTTAAATGTGTATATTGATAACTTGTAAAATTGAATTCAGTTTAAATTAATGACTTCGTAGTCTCCATTTTAAAGTGTTTTGGCACCTTTGTTGGTTTAATTTGAGCTATAGCATAAATATAGAAATGGCATTGATAACTCTTAGTTACCCCTGCTCTCCTTTTTTAATGTAGTGGTTACTCCTGTCTAGTGTGTATACAAAAGTGAAAATGAACCACATGACTAAATGTGTTGCCCTTTCTTTTCCTCTTAGGACAGGTCTCACTCTTCATGCTCTTTCTGGTCTGTCCTGAGGGAATGGAAGAGAAAGTGGGCTTTTAAAATTATGGGTGTTGTGGGGTCCTGGGTAGGGTAGCAAAAATTAATGTCGGTTGTTAAAATTTAAATCAAGGAAGGTTAAGAGTGATGTGACTGCTCCAACTCTGCTCCATTCCGCCACCACTCCCTTCCTCTCCTCGTCTGCCAGAAGATACTGTGCTTTTTCTTCTCTGCATTGGATGCAGCTGCAGAATCTTTTTGCACATAGTATTTCAGGCAGTACTTCTCCACCCAGATGGAGTGCCGTTTAGGGCCTGGCACAGAGAAGATTCTTGGTAAACTTGACTTCTACAACTGACTTTTTGCTTGAGGTTTCAGAACCATAGCAACTTCTTAAGGAGGAAGGTAGAACACCCCTTATTCACCTTTCTCTTTGGTTTAGACCATTTATCTCATCTACTCTCCTGAATAGTCACTCACTTATTAAAGAACTAAGAATAAAACCTGAACCCTCATACAATAAAGAGTAGATTTCCAGTAATTGTAAATAGCCTGCTTAGCTGCATGAGTAAAGGATGTGCCCATTAACGGATTTTTCTCTTGCAGGGGACTTGTATGGCGCTATTGGCTCTCCTGTAAGGTTAGCAAGGACTGTGGTAGTTGGCAAACGACAAGACATGGTTCAGAGGCTGCTTTATTTTCTTACTTATTTCATAAGATGCTCTGAACTTCAAGAAACCCATCTTTTAGAAAACGGAGAAGATGAAGCCATTGTTATGCCAGGCACAGTAATTACTACCACATTAGAGAAAGGTGAAATAGAAGAATCTGAGTATGTGCTTATTACAATGCACAGAAACAAAAGCAGTTTGCTCTTTAAAGAGTCAGAAGAAACAAGGACTCCTAATTGTAACTGTAAATATTGCAGTCTTCCGCTCCTTGGGCAAAATACAGATAATGTTTCACAACCAGAAAGTGAAGATGTTCAAAACAGTTCTAAGGAGCTGATAGGAATTGCAGATGAGTGCCGAATGATTTCTCCTTCTGACTGCCAAGAAGAAAATGCTATTGATGTTAAACAGTGCAGAGATAAATTAAGAACTTGCCTTGACACCAAGTTAGAGACAGTTGTTTGCACAGGATCTGCTCCAGTTGACAAATGTCCATTGTTGAAGTCAGGCTTAGAGCCAGCTGAAGAAACATGGCAGAGTGATGAATTGCTGGATTCTGGAAATCACGCAGGCAAAGTGCTGAGATCCACAGGAATGATTGTGGAAAAAAAACCTCCAGATAAGCTTGTGACTGCTGCGTTTTCTTGTGAGGCAACCCAGACAAAGGTTACTTTCTTGATTGGGGATTCAATGTCACCTGACTCAGATACTGAACTCCGGAGTCAGGCTGTGGTGGATCAGATTACTAAGCATCACACCAAACCACTGAAGGAAGAAAGAGGGGCTACTGATCAGCATCAAGAAACTAAGCAAACAACTAAGGACCAATCTAAAGAGTCTGATATACCAAACATGGTTTCTGGAAAGCCCTGTGAACTTCCCTGTTGGAATCATTCAGACCCTGAAAGCATGAGCTTGTTTGATGAATATTTTAATGATGATTCAATTGAAACCAGGACTATTGATGATATTCCAGTTAAAACGAGTACAGACAGTAAAGAACACTGCTTTATGTTAGAGTTTTCAAAAAGATTGTGTACAAAAACTAGCAAGCAGAACAATGAATTTTGTAAATGTGTAGAAACAGTTCACCAAGATTCATGTAAAACCTGCTATCCTCATCCCGACCAAAGAGATACAGTCTCCATTCTTGTCCCCCATGGGGATAAAGAGAATTCAGAGAAAAAAATAGCAGTAGGAACTGAATGGGACATTCCAAGAAATGAAAGTTCAGATAGTGCTCTTGGGGATAGTGAAAGTGAAGATACAGGTCATGATATGACTAGACAAGTAAGCAGTTATTATGGTGGAGAGCAAGACGATTGGGCAGAAGAAGATGAGATACCTTTTCCTGGGTGAGTAGGAAGTTCCAACTTAATAGTAGGCCTTATATAAATATGTACCATTCTTTTTGTTTAGCTGTTCCTTGAAGGCTGGTAGTAGCTAACATAAAAGAAGAGATTATTTTCCTAGACAAAATCTCTTTTACTGTCATGTTCTATTACTCATAGGAAAGATTAAGGGCTAAGCCCCATAGGCACCGCAGAGAGGCTTTGTGAAGGCAATGAAGTTATATTGGTATGTAGGAGACTTCTTATCTCTTAGGAGTTTTCCAGCCATTAATGGGTGAATTATGCCCCCTGAAAGGACCTGTACTGAGCTTGGCAACTAGGGAAAGATAATCATTGAGAAAGGTAAGAAATGGCTGTTATACATAAATTTGGCCAAGACTAAGAGGAAAACAAACTATGTCTGTGAGTATTCTGGGTCAGGTATACAAGAAGAAGATTCATACTTGAGAAAAATTAGAAACTAAACTTTGGTTTTGTGAGATATTTAACTACTTTGTTTTGGATGATAGTTTTCATAATCTGATTATATTAAGAGTATGTTTTTATACACAAGGGACAGCATTCCTAATCTATTATGAAAAATTTATGCTTAACTTCATTACAAAGTTGTTCATCAGACCCTCTTCTCTGGATAAGGAGGAGCATTTTGTAGTCTGATTGAACGCTTAAGCCAGTTTTTATATAAGAATGATTGTACTATAAATATAATTTGTAGAAAATTATGTTATTAAATATGGATTAGTAGAGTTAATTCCTTTTATTGGGAAAATATGTGTATTACTAATTAAGTATACCTTCTTTTCGGACTTTTTCTCCTAGGTCAAAGTTAATTGAAGTTAGTGCTGTTCAGCCCAATATTGCCAATTTTGGGAGGTCCTTGTTAGGTGGTTACTGTTCGTCTTATGTGCCTGACTTTGTTCTTCAAGGAATTGGGAGTGATGAGAGACTCCGTCAGTGTCTGCTATCAGATTTGTCCCACACTGTGCAGGTGAGTGACCTTCACAGTTTATTTAGAATGATCAATGTTAACCACTGGGATTCAGAATTGCCTTATATTTTGATCACACTTTACTGTATAATGCAATCGTTGTTCTTTGAACCAGTCACTGTACCTAATACCTGTATGTTTGTACCTGTTACTATGAAAACTGGCAGAGAGCGTTTTAATATCCAAATGGAAACTGAAATACAGAAATTACTGTATGTATTCATAGATGTTTATCACTAGATTATTTATAATAACAATACAATTGCAAATGCTTAAATGTAATTATTTTCTTAATTTTTTTCCAGATTATTCTTTGATAGACTGTAGAAGTACAATTGATTTGTGTATATTGAGCTTTTATCCTGACACCTTGCTGAACTCTTTTATTAGTTTTAGTAGTTTCTTTATGGATTCCTTAGGATTTTTCTACATGCAGGTTTATATCATCAATAAATAGACAGTTTGACATCTTCTTTTCTAGTCTAGATGCCTTTTGTTTCTTTTTCTTGTCTGATTGTATGGGCTAGAACCTCAGGACAATGTTGCATAGAGATGTTGAGAGTGGACATCCTTGTCTTGCTCCTATCTTAGAAAACATTAAGTCATTCATTGTTATGTATGATGTTAGTTGTAGGATTCTTATAGATGCCCTTTATCAGGTGGAGAAAATTCCCTGCTCTTCCCATTCTTTCAATTTATCCCCCAACCCCCGCCCCCGCTTTAAATCATGAACAAGTATGGGATTTTTGTCAGATACTTTTTGGTATCTATTGAAATGATCATGTGGTTTTTCTTCTTCAAACTGTTAATGTGATAGATTACATAGATTGATTTTTAGATGTTAAGCCAACCCTTTGTATTCCTAGGGGGGAAAATCCCACTTAGTCATGGTATATAGTGCTTCTATATGTTGCTGGATTTGACTTATTATTAATATTCTGTCGTGGATTTTTGAGTCTATATTTATGAGGGTATCAGTCTGTAGTTTTCTTGTGATTTCTTTGTCTAGTTTTATATAAAAAAAATACAGGCCTTATAGAAAGAGTTGGGAAGTAATCCCTCCTCTTTTTCTCGAGATTTTCTGGTATATTGGTATTACTTTTTTCTCTAAATGTTTGATAGAATTTACCAATGAAGTCATCTGAGTCTAGGCTTTTTATTTATTATTTTTAGTATTTTTAGTATATTTTATTGATTATGCTATTACAGTTGTCCCAGTTTTTTCCCCTTTGATCCTCTCTGCCCAGTACTTTCCTTCCCTCCAGCAATCCCCCTTTTCCTTTAGTTCATGTCCATGGATCATGCATATAAGTACTTCGGCTTCTCCATTTCCTATGGTGTTGTTAACACTCCTCTGCCCCCTGTTTATTTTGTACCTACCAGCTATGCTTCTTGATCCTTGCACCTTTTCCCCTATTCTCCACCTTCTCCTTTCTCACTGACAACCCTCTATATGATCTCCATATCTATGGTTCTGTTCCTGTTCTAGTTGTTTGCTTAGTTTGTTTTTGTGTTTTTTAGATTCATTCGTTGATAGTTGTGAATTTGTTGTCATTTTACTGTTCATAGTTCTGATATTCTTTTTCTTAAATGTGTCTTGTTAACATTTCATGTAATAATGGCTTGGTGATGGTGAACTCCTTTAGCTTTACCTTGTCTGGGAAGCACTTTATCTGCCCTTCCATTCCAAATGATAGCTTTGCTGGATACAGTAATCTTGGTTGTAGGCCCTTGCCTTTTTCATCACTTTGAATACTTCTTGCCAGTCTCTTCTTGCCTGCAAAGTTTCTTTGAGAAATCTGCTGACAATCTTATGGTAACTTCTTTGTAGGTAACTCTCCTCTTTTCTCTTGCTGCTTTTAAGATTCTCTCTTTTATTTTTAACCTTTGGCATTTTAATTATGATGTGTCTTGGTGTGGTCCTCTTTGGGTCTAGCTTATTTGGGACGCTGTGCTTCCTGGACTTGTATGTCTATTTCCTTGGTCAAATTAGAGAAGTTTTTTCCTTCATTATTTTTTCACATAAGTTTTCAATTTCTTCCTCTTCCTCTTCTCCTTCTGGCACCCCTATGATTTGGATGTTGTCCTAGAGGTTTCTAATCCCCTTCTAATTTTTTTCAATTCTTGTTTCCTCATTCTGTACTGGTTGACTGTTTTTTACTTTCTTATTTTCCAAATCATTGATTTGAACCCCAGTTTTCTTCTCTTCAACATTGGTTTTGTGTGAATTTTCCTTTGTTTCACTTAGCATAGCCTTCACTTCTTCCCTGGTGTGTTTGCTGTACTGTAGCATATCTATCAAGTTAGTGAGCATCTTTATCATCAGTATTTTGAACTCTGCATCTGTTAGGTTGGCTATCTCCTTGTCCGATAGGTTGGCTATCTCCTTGTTTGTTAGGTTGGCATCTCCTCGTCACTTAGTTCTTCCACTGGAACCTTGATCCATTCCCTCTTTTGGACCATACTTCTCTGTCTCCTCATCTTGACAGGCTCCTGTGTTTGCCCCTGTGTCTTAGGTGGAGCTGTCACACCTGTTACATTGTAAGGGGCGGAGCCTAAGGTATTTGTCAGTACCGGGTGACCCATTTCACCATGTTGTGGTGTTGTATGTGCGGGAGGGGTCGAGACGGAACAACGCCACTTGCCCAGCACTCACCTCTTTTCCAGGCGCTTCTCCCACCTCCTTATGGGACTGGCGCCTCTCTAGCTGTTGCCCTGGCCATAGTTCCCAGAGTGGGTGGGTCTGCAGATGTTCTAGGACCATGGGGGCCCTTTAACAAGTGGACTCTGCTGAGAGACCAGCAGTTTCTTCCTCTGCCCCAACCCCCACTGGTTTTTTCAATCAGAAGCAATGAGGTTTTATTTTCCCCAGAGCTGGAACCGTGAGCTGTGTGGTCTGGTCTGGTGCTGGGAGCACTCCCCAGCTCCCTACTTTTTAAAACATGTGACTGCACTTTCTGCCAGCCTGCCACTGCTGCCACCACTGCACCGTGTCCTCCCTGCCCCGGCTCTGCCCCTTCTACCTGTCTGGATAAGTATTTCTTCTTTATATCTTTGTTTGTTGGACTTCCATGCAATTTGATGTTCTGGAACTTCTGTTTGTCTCTTGTTTTGAGGTAGGTGTATTCCTTCTTAGCTGTGGAGGGAGGTGTAACGTGTCTACCTATGCCTCCATCATGGCCAGAAGTCCAGGTTTATTTTATTTTATTTTTTTTAATATGCTTTATTGATTATGATGTTACAGTTGTCCCAATTTCTTTTCCCTTTGTTCCCCTCCACACAGTGACCCCCCCTTCCTCCAGTTGTCCCCCCCTCTTAGTCCATGCCCATTGGTTGTGCATATAGTTCTTCTCAACATCTTCCTATCTACTCCACTCCCTCTTACTATGTTTCTTAATTCCTGTACCACCTCCCTCCCTTTCCCCCTTCCCTCACCCCGCTGACCTCCCCCCATAATGTTCCTCATACCTATAATTCTTTTCCTACTCTCGTTGCCTCCTTAGTTTGCCTTTATTTCGATTCCCTAGCTTCTATTATTGGTTGTTGTGATACAATCTTCATTTTAATGTTCATAGGTTTGATCCTCTTTCTCCTGAACAAGTCCCTTTAACATTTCATATAACAGTGGTTTGGATCTGATGAACTCCTTCAGTTTTACTTTGTCCTGGAAGCACTTTCTTTGCCCTTCTATTCTGAATGAGACCTTCGCTGGATAGAGTAATCATGGTTGTAGGTTTTTGCTTTTCATTACTTTGAATATTTCTTGCCAGTCCCTTCTTGCCTGCAGAGTTTCTTTTGAGAAATCAGCTGATAGTCTTATTGGGACCCCTTTATACGTAATTCTCTTCTTCTCTCTTGCTGCTTTTAAGATTCTTTATCCTTAATTTTTGACATTTTGATTATAATGTGTCTTGGTGTGGTTCTCCCTGGGTCCAGTTTTCTTGGAACTCTCTGTGCTTCCTGGACCTGTAAGTTTATTTCCTTCCCCAAGTTAGGGAAGTTCTGCTTCATTATTTTTTCACAAAATTTTTCAATTTCTAGTTCTTCTTCTTCACCTTCTGGCAGCCCTATGATTTCGATGTTGGCCCACTTATAGCTGTCCCATAGGTTTCTGAGCCTCTCCTCATTTTCCTCACTTCTCGTTTCCTCTTTCTGCACTGGTTGACTGTTTGTTCCTTCCCTATGTTATGATTTGTTGATTTGATCCCTGGTTTCTTTCTCTCACCACTAGTTTCGCATGTGTTTTTGTTCATTTCAGCAGGACTAGCCTTCATTCCTTCCCCATCTTGTTTAAGATCAGCTGTGAGGTCTGTAAGCATTCTCATAACCAAAGCTTTGAATTATGCCTTAGAAAGATTTCCTATCTGCTGCTTCGTTAGATTAGATATTTGCTGTCTGGTCAGCTGTGTCACCGGGATCTCTATCATGATTCCTGCCATCCTGACAGTTTTGTGTTTACTTTTGCTTCCTGGGCGGGGCTGTCACACCTCTTATGCTATAGGAGGCTGAGCCCCATGCACACATAACTACTGGGCGGCCCTTCTCACCACGCTGTGGTGTTTTGTGTGGGGACGGGAATCTGCAATGGATTCCTGCCGTTCACTCTTCGCTGAGAGATGGGGAGCCTCCTCCTCTGTCTCCACACCCTCCAGTCCTTGGAATTGCAAGCTGACAGGTTTGGTCTACAGCTGGGGGTGCTCCCCAGGTGCTTCTCGCCTCCCCTTAAATACCGATGTCTGTGCTTACTTCCGTCCCCCCTCTGTTGCCGCAGCTACCACTGCCAGCACAGCTTGAACACTTCTCCCTGCCTCCGCCCCTCCTACCCATCCGGATGAGCACCACTTCTTTATAATTTCATATGTTGGACTTCCATGTAGCTTTATTTTCTGGAACTTCTGGTTATTTCTGGTTTTGCAGTAGTTGTGCTCCTTCTTAGTTGTGGAGGGGGAGACGCAGCGTGTCAGTCTAGGCCTCCATCTTGGCCGGAAGTCCAGGTTTATTTTTAATAGTTTTACTTATTTGTACTTAAAATTTATCATCATTACATTTAACCTGATAAGTTTTTGTAATTTGCATGGAAAAACTTGTAGGAACCTTTTTATACATAAATAATTAGAATGGAATTTTTGAATAAAGATCAACTATCTTAGTGGAGTGTTTTTTCTTTTTCTCTGAAGTTTCTGAGAAAGTGACATTTGTTACTACCAAATAAATATATATTTATAAAATGTTGAAATATACAAATTTTTCTAACCCTACTATTCAGTGGCAGCCATTCTTCATATAAAACTTCTTGCAGTCATGATGCAGTATGTGGTATTTTAAAAAACCCATACTTGGCCACTTACTAGTTATATATCCTAAGAGAAGACAATTAATCTAATAGAGCCTCAGTTTCTTTGGCTAATGAAGATGATAACAGAGTTAGACTATGTGGTGTTTTGTGTTTATTAGGCACCCTGTGCCTGATATCTTTGTCGTCATTCCTATTCTATGTATGTATGTATATGTGCTTATACACACCATATACATATATAAAATTGAGGCCTTTTATACATACATATATTTTAATGCATACTAATATACATGTATGTAGACAAAATGTATGCATGCCTACGTGTGTATATATACACTATGTGGTATTATATTTATATACATATATACATGTATGTGGTATTATATTTACTTTTGAATTCTACTTTTGTCACTTAATAGTTGAGGTAAGAGAATTTCTTCATATCATTAATGTACTTTATAAGCATTTTTAGTGTTTATTATTTCTTGGTTTTAGCATATGGTTTTCTCATCATTCTTCTACTTAGTTTATTTTTTTCAGTTTTATAGATATATGTGACATATAACATTGTATTAGTTGAAGATGCACAACACATTGATTTGAGATGTGTGTATATTGAAAAAGATTACCACAGTAAATTCAGTTAATATTCATCACCTCACATAGCTGAAATTTTTTTCTTGTGATGGAGTTTTAAGATCTACTCTCTTGGCAACATTTGAATATACAATACAGATTATCGAATATAGTCTCCATGCTGTGCATTACATCTCCAGAACTTATTTATCAGTGGAAGTTTGTACCTTTTGATCACATTCACCCATTTTTCTCTACCTTCTACCCCTGTCAATCACTAATCTGTTCCTCTGTTTTTATGAGTTTGTATTTTTTAGATTCTGCATATAAGTGAGATCATACTGTATTTGTCTTTCTCTGTCAAACTTATTTTACTTAGCATAATGCTATCAGGATCCATCCATGTTGTTGCAAATGGCAGGATTTCCTTCTTTCTCATGGCTGAATAATATTCCATTGTTGGGGGGGGTGTACCACATGTTCTTTATCCATTCATGTGTTCACAGACAGGTTGTTTTTATATCTTAACTATTGTGAAAAATGCTGCTGTTAACATGGGAGTGTAGATACCTCTTTGATATCCTGTTTTCATTTCCTTTGGACATATACCCAGAAGTAGTATTACTGGATCATATGATAGTTGTTTTTAATTTTTTTGAGGAACCTGCATACTGTTTTTCATAGTGGCTGCACCAGATTACATTCCCACCAACAGTGCATGAAGATTCCCTTTTCTCCATACCCTCACCAACACTTATCTCTTGTCTTTTTGGTAATAACCATTTTAACAGGTATGAGGTGATTTCTCTTTGTGATTTTGATTTGCATTTCCCTGATAATTAGTGATGTGGAGCATCCTGTCATGTACCTGTTAGTATGTCTTCTTTGGAAAAATGGCTATTCAGTTCCTCTACGCATTTTTTAATTGGTTTTTGTGTGTGTGGAAGCGGGGGGGATATTAATCCCTTACCAGATATATGGTTCACAAATATTTTCTCCTATTCTGTAGGCTGCCTTTTCATTTTACTGATGGTTTCCTTTGCTGTGCAGAAGCCTGTTAGTTTAGTTTGCTTTTATTGCCTTTGCCTTTGGTGAATCCAAAACATCATTGCCAAGACTGATGTGAAAGGCTCTTATTTCTCTCTTTTCCTCTAGGAGGTTTATGGTTTCAGGCCTTAGGTTCACGTCTTTAATCCAGTTTGAGTTGTTTGTTTGTATATGGTACACAGTAGGGATCCAGTTTCATTCTTTTGCGTGTGGCTGTCCAGTTATCCCAAAACCATTTATTGAAGAGATTTGGAGGGGGAGCAATTGGGGAAAAAGTGGGACCACTGTAATAGAAAAGCAAGAAATTAATAAATAAATAGGTAGGTAGATAGATAAAGATTATCCTTTCTCTATTGTATATTCTTGGCTCCTTTGATATAAATTAATTGAGCATATATGCCTGGGTTTATTAGTTCTTTTTCTCTATTGCTTAACTTTTACCATTATAAATAACATTGATATTGTTGCTATGTTTTATGGATTTAAGATTCTTTCTTTAGGCTAGATACCCAGAAATGAAGTTACTGGACAAGTTTTTAAGGTTAAAGCTATTTTCATGTTCTTGATGCACGCCGATTAATTTCTTTTCCAAAAGACAATGCCAATTTGAACAGCAATATACAGTGTCCCTAAGACCTGTTACCTCTGTAACACTTGGTGTCTCACTTTTTATTTTTTAAAAGGATAATCGAAGAAACTGGCTAGTTTTGAAGAAAGTACGCTGAAGTTGATTTTGTATATTTTGAGTTTAGAAGTGCAATTTGTAAGGCCATGTGTGAATGCCTAGCAAGTAACTGAAAAATTAGGTTTTGTAACAGGGTAGAGATAAGGGAGTATCCAATAGGAGATACTTGAAGGTTTTGGCATTTATGTAGTGTGATTCTAGAAATGCCTGAGAAAGAAAAATGTTGGTAAGATTTTGGATGAATTTGTATTGCAGAAATCATGAAACTCAATACAAGAGTGTTTAAGAAAGAAAAGGCATTAGATTCACTGCTTCTCTCTCACATTCTCACATCCACTTCCCATTTTGTGACTTGGAAGTATCTGGAGGTTTAGAGATTGTGGATAAGTCCACTGCAAAATCTCAGTTAAGAATATGCTGCCATTGGTGCATATTCTATCTTTGAGTCTTCTCATGATATTTCCTCTTTTCCAGAAGTTGGTGGTGACAAGGACTGTGAATGATTAAGTTGAAATTTTATCAGATCAGGACACTGCATCCATTGAGTAAAATCAAGCAATTTTAGAATAAATGACTGGCACTGTGCTTTCCCCCAACCTTATTATTTTTTTAAGAACTTCTAAAGTGTGTTCGACTTCAATCATTTCTGATCTTAAACTTGGAATTTAGGCCCTTCTCTCTTGGGAGACTGCTGACTTGGGACCATATTCTTTTCCTTACCAATAAAAAAGTGGGGGGGTGGATGTTATATTTTGGTTTGATAAACCTTTTAAATCTCAACCACATGTGAAGTGCACTATAAAGTTATAGTGCTATAAGGAGCTATAAAGTTAATTTCTGAAATGATGTGTGGCCCTTTAAACAAAGTATGTTTCTTAGCAGTTTCTCCATTACCTGATAAAGCGTTTCCTTGTTAGGATAATGAATGAATGGACCCTCTTCATAATTCTCATCTCCTATAGATGCCCACTGCTTTTGAAAGTAGTATCTGTTTTTAGTAGTTTGTTACTCCACTTTATATACCTCTTATTTTTCTTTTATAACCACAGAGATAACGTTCATTAAAATACATGTTCACTATTACCTTGTTTTTTAAAAATGTAAGATATACCTTACATCTTAAGATGTATATGGTTTTTAAAATTATATCTCAGTAATTAAGTAGATGAATAGAAAAATGTTACATCTTTCATAAGAGTTGAAAAGAAATACTTAAGTACCATTTTATAAAAACAAATATAAAGTGTAGAGTTCCATGGAAAGTATTCATATTGTATCCAGGCCTTTTCTTTGTCATTCTCTTCTTCCCCGCTTCTCAGTATCATTTTTCACAAATTTGGTTACATGTATCTAATTCTATCTTTGAGTCTTCTCATGCTATTTCCTTTTACACAATTATCTATATTCCTCTCCCACTTACCAAGAGCAATCCTATCCATACTTCAGTGTCATATCCTTGTGTCCCATCCACTGTGAAACTCCCCGTCACACAGAACCTACTGTTGTCCTCTATGCTACCCAGCACTGGTTCCTATTTCATCTGTTACACATGCCTTTTTATAGCCAGGTCTATTTATTTCCATCTTTCTCACATGACTGTGAGCTCCATTATCCTGTTTTCCTTAGCATCAAAGAAAAAGCTTTATTCAAAGTGGGTGTCATTAACTGGGCAAAAGTATATCCTTTGAGGATGCCCAACATGGGTTTATCCAGGTGCAAACTTACATTCTTAGTTATAAAATTATGGTAACGTAAAAGCTGTAAAGGGAAGAAGCCATTGATTTCACAGTTTATTTTTTATCTCAGTCTTATCACTGATAATCTATATGGCCAGTGTTAAAGAAATCCTTACCTTTTAAAAGACAGAATGATGTTGAAGTATTGAGCATTGAAAGGCTAACATCTCTTTCTAATAGAGGTGCTGTGTACTTGTTATTTTTGGTCTTTGTGTAAACCATGGAAAGCCAAGAGCACAGCCATGCTCATATTGTCCTTTTATCAGTATATGTGAGTTAAAAATACTTTCACTGTGCATTAAGTCTTCTAATTATAAGTGGTGGGTGGGGTAGGGGGAAGCAATGGGGGAGAAAATGGGACAACTGTAGTAGAAAAACAATTTTTAAAAAATAGAGCCAAAAATAAAATAACCACAATCGTCAAATTGTAGAAGTGTCATTTAGGTAAATGCTTGTGATAGATATTCAATCAATATAAAAATATAACAAAGCAAAAAGAAGAAATCTTTACACTTAATATTACATACTTATTCACAGAGATCTTTATGATAAATAGTTCAGTTTGAGTATTTTCATTCTGTTTTTCTAAAAGCTTTTCATTTAGTTATAGATCTGAATTTTAAAAAAGTGTCATTGGAGTAAAATGTGTGTGTGTAGAGTGACTTTTATTTTATTTTATTTTTTATTTTTTTCATTTAACCATATTAGTACCTGTTGACTTTTCTCCTTTTAACTTCTGTAGTCATACTCTGGATATATAGCTTGGTAAAATAGAAAAACCTAGCACACATAGCCAGCAAGTACTTCATGTAATCAAGGAATAGCCTCTGAGGTGCTCAAGCAAATTAATGTCTGACACAGGTTGGGATAGTTAGCACAGAACTTTGCCATTGACTTTTCAAGTATTTAGTTCTTTCAAGGTAAAAAACATTTTCTTCTGGTTGCCTGGCACATGGCTGGTTCTCAGAAATTTTGTCGAATGAATGAATTAGCAAAAGACCAGTGAAAGTTAAGTTCTGGATTTAAGAATACAGAGTTTTGGTAATGAATCTCTACCTATGAAGATGGCAGTAGCTATTATAATTTAATATTCTTTTATTCTGTTTGGGTTTTGTATCACTTCCTTGCCTCATTTCATTAGCATTATATTGGAAAACTTTATTTGCTCATTGTAAGACGAATTCTTCTTTTCTTTCCAGCATCCAGTATTGGATGAACCAATAGCAGAAGCTGTCTGTATTATAGCAGATATGGATAAATGGACTGTGCAAGTGGCCAGTAGCCAGAGACGAGTGACAGATAATAAACTTGGAAAGGAAGTATTGGTTTCCAGTCTTGTTTCCAATCTGCTTCATTCCACTCTTCAGCTTTATAAACATAACTTGTCTCCAAATTTTGTAAGTATGTGTGAGGTTTGAATTTGAGCACTCTAACAGGTGACTAAACTCTATTTTGTATGCACTTACATTGAACACTGCTATTAGCTTCATCATTGTTTTTCTGAAAGATGGTGTTATGAACTGAATTTTTGTGTTTCTCTAAAATTCATATGTAGAATCTCTAACCTCCAGTGTGATGGTGTTTAGAGATGGGCCTATAAGAGCTAATTAGGGTTAATTAGGTCATGAGGATGGGGCCCTCACGATGGGATTAGTGGCCTTATAAAAGGAAGAAGACAGAAATTACACTCTCTCTACCATGTGGGGACACAGGGAGAAGGCAGTTGTCTGCCAGCCAGGAAAAGAGTTCTCACTAGAACCTGACCATGCTAGTACCCTGATCTCAGGCTTCCAACCTCCAGGGCTATGATAAAACAATTTTCTGTTGTTTAAGCCACTAATTCTATGGTATTTTTTGATGGTAGCCCAAGCAGACTAGGAAAGAAGGTGATGTGTACATGTCGTCGTCGGCAGCCGTCCGTCTCGAGAGACGATGGTGTAGCTTCTTAAGAGTCTATCTGCACCGCTGAGAATGGCTGTGCAGTCCGACTCGGGAGTGACACGGTATCTGTCTCCTCCCGTGTTGAATCGACATCTTGTGATGACGCTGGAGTGTCCTCTCCAGTGAAGCTGAAGCTACAGAGCCTGGGCAGGGTGATATGGAGGGTCTGCTGTTGCCCATGCAGCAGACCCCCCCTCTCTTCGCAGCTGAAGGGTCCAAGGGAAAGACGGAGTCAATACAGCTTGGCTTCAGGTGCGCCGCAGGAGTTGCCGGTGTTGACGACAACGTCAAACCGCCTTAGGGACTCCGGCTCCGGATTTTCTGTCGGGGTTTACTCCCTTAGCCTTTCCCCTGAAGAGGTATGCCGCAAGGCAGCGGAGGTTTTTTGGAGTCAGAGTTTTCCTTCTCTGATATGCCCTGACTGGAAGATCGAACCAGCGACACTTAGCTCGCAGGCCGACGCTCAATCCACTGAGCCAAACCAGCCAGGGTTTGTGTACATGTATATATAGTATATTCTTTGATTTCAGCAGCCGGAATATCAGTGTCTGACTAATATCATGTAAGGGATGGATGCGCAATGTCCTAAGCTTTGTGCAGAATGCCAGTGCCTCCTGGGTCCTGATTGTCATGTTAGGGCTTTGGATGATTCCTCTTCATAATACCGGTGACCTCTTCTTACCACAGACACCAGTTTCAACTTTCAAGGTTCTTTTTTCTACTTAGGAGAACTACAATATAACATAGTTAAAAACCTCTGTAGATCAACATGATAAAGGCCATATATGACAAACCCACAACTAACATTATATTTGATGGTGAAAGACGTAAGATTTATCCCTAAAATGAGGGACAGGACACTTTCACCACTCCTTTCTAGCCAGAGCAGTTAGGCAAGAAAAAGAAAAAAGAAGAATCCAAATTGGGAAGGAAGAAGTAAAATTATCTCTGTTTGCAGATTACATGATCTTATGTATAGAAAACAGATTCTACCAAAAAAAAAAAAAAAAACCCAACTAATAGACCTGATAAATGAGTTCAGCAAAGTCGTAAGATACAAAATCAGTATGCAAAAATGGTTACATTTCATTCCACTAACAATGAACAATCTGAAAAGGAAATGAAAAAGCACTTACAAAAGACTAAATGAAGAAAGCACATCAGAAGACTAAAATACTTAGACATTAATTTAGCTAAGGAGCAAGAGACATGTACACTGAAAACTGCAAAACATTGCTGATAGGAATTAAAGACATCTTATGTTCATGAATTGGAAGACTTAGTATTATGGAGATGACAGCACTCCCCAAAGTCATCTGTGTTTGAAAGAAATCCCTATCAAAAATTCTAGTGACTTTTTTTTAAAAGAAATGGACCCATCCTAAATGTGTATGGCATCTCAAGGTACCCTGAAGAAGCAAAGCAATCTTGAAAAAGAAGAACAAAGTAGAAAAACACACACCTCCTGGTTGCAAAACTTATTACAAAGTAATGGTAAATCAAAACTGTGGTACTGGTATAAGGACAGACATATAGACCAATAGAGTATAATAGAGAACCCCAAAATAAACCATCACATATGTGGTTAACTGGTTTGAGAGGGATTCTTTTCAAAACACAAAGACAAAGGAGTCTTTTCAACAACTTATACTGAGAAAACTGGATATTCATGTGCAGAAGAATGAAGTTTAACCCTTACCTTATACCATATACAAAAATGAACTCAAATCTAAACTTGAACAAACCTAAACTTAAGTACTAAAACTATAAAACTAAAGAAAACATGGAGGATAATCATGACATTGGATTTGACAGTGATTTCTGGGATTTAACACCAAAAGCACAGGCAACAAAAGTAAAAAGTAGATAAATTCGGCTTCATCGAATTAAAAACTTGTTTTTATCAAAGGATACTCACTATCAACAAAGTAAAAAAAAAAAAAAACAACCCACAGAAAAAGAGAAAATATTTGCAAATCATGTCTGAGAAGAGATTGATATCCAGAACATATAGGGAATTCCAACAACTCAATAAATAACAAAGGGACAACTGGGTAGACATTTCCCTGAAGACGATATACAAATGGCCAATAGGCACATGAAAAGATGTTCAATATTATTCATTATGAGGAAAGTGCAAATCAAAACCACAATGAGATGCCACTTCACACCCATAAGGATGGCTACGATATTAAAAAAAAAAAGTATTGGCCAGGATGTGGAGAAATTGGAACCATTGTACATTGCTAGTGGCATGTAAAGTGGTGCATTTGCTGTGCAGAAGAGTTTGGCATTTTCTTAAAAAGTTTTAACATTGTATTATCATGTGATCCAGAAATTCTACTTCCAGGTTTATGCACAAAACAGTTGAAACCAGGGAATCAAATAGTTGTGCCTTGATGTTCATAGCAAAATTATTCATAATAGCCAAAAGTTGGAAAAAACTAATGTCTATCAACAGTGAATGGATAAGCAAGATGGGGTATAATACATAGGATGGAATATTATTCAGCCATAAAAAGGGATAGAAGTCTGATACTTGCTACAACACAGATGACCTTTGAAAATATTTTAAGTAAGCAAAACACGGAAGGACAAATATTGTATGATTCCACTTACATGAGGTATCTTGAACAGGCAAATTTATAGAGACATAAAGCAGATAGAGGTTACCAGGGGCTGGGGACCAGGAGGGAATGAGGAGTTACTGTATAATGGGTATTGAATTTCTGTTTGGGATAATGAAATAAAGTTCTAGAAATGGATGTTGATGCTGGCAGAACATTGTAAATGTACTTAATATCACTGACTTACATACTTAAAATGGGTAATATGGTAAATTGTATTATGTACATATATAAATTTTATTAAATATATATACATTCTGTAAACTTTTTTTTCCACTTAATGCATTCTCAGCTTAAGTGAGCATTATGGAAAAAACATGCACTACAAAACAAGTGTGCTAAGAAATCCATTCAGTTGTGATTTTCTAAAAAGAAAATGAGTTTTTATTAGGAGCTTTAACAGTTAATTTTGATTGGAAAGGAATACTCTGCAAGGAGTTAGTATTTTAACACTTGCACGTCATGGTTTTTCCTCAAACATATATAGCATTAGTTCATGTGAAAAATCACCTGAACATGTTAATTGACAATAAATGAAATGTGTTCTAGGTTTTAATGTTCCAGCTTAGAAACATCTCTCTTCTGGTAAAGACTACAGATCATTCTCTGTGAGCTATTGCAAACTTTTTTTTCTTTTACTCTCTATGTAAATACATTTGAAATATATTAATTTATAAGTGTTATATTTATCAAATTTGAAATAACATTTTTTTGAAGTTTTGGAAATGGATAGTGGAGATAGTTGCATAAAATTCTGAATGTACTCAATGCCTTTATTGTGCACTGGAAGGTTAATATGGTAAATTTTATATTGTATGTAACTTACCACTTAAAAATAATACTTTGTAAATTCTAAATCTTTGATATGAGGTAGAAAAAGGTTTATACTCATTTAACTAAATTACTTGCTTTAAAAATACATTCCAAATTGTAGTTTATGTTGGAATAACTAAATAAAATTGTCAAGAACACGATGCAATGGAAATTGCCATCACTTAGAATTGGACACCATTTTCTGATCTGGCTCTTGGTTCCCCCTAACTGCAGTGTGTAATGCATCTTGAAGACCGGTTACAGGAGCTGTACTTCAAAAGCAAAATGCTGTCTGAGTACCTGAGGGGGCAGATGCGTGTTCATGTCAAGGAGCTGGGAGTGGTTCTAGGGTATGTTCATGGTTTCTTTTCTGGCTTTGCTTTCACATTGTGCTGTCTTCTATTCCTCAGAACTGCCTTCTTTTAAGTGTCTTTTCCTATTAGAAGCTAGACACCATTATCATTTGGGTTGTTCTGTACCACATAAGAGTAGATCCCTGTCTTACACTGATCTGAAACTCATTGTACCTTGTGCCATTATACAGTAAGTTGAGAATGTAGTCAGATAAAAATGATTAAATCTAGCCCTGGCTGGGTTGCTCAGTTGGTTGGAGAACTGACCCCTCATACACCAAAAAGGTTGGGATTTGATTCCCCAGTCAGGGCACATACCTAGGTTGTGGGTTTCATCCCTGGTTTGGGTGTGTTCGGAAGGCAACCAATGTCTGTCTGTCTGTCTTGTCTGTCTCTCTCACCTCCTCTCTCCCTCTCCCTCTCTCTCTCCTCCTTGCTCCTTCCCTTTCTTTCTCTCTGAAATCAATAAACACATCCACAGTTAAGGATTAAAAACTGAATTAAAATTTGTCTTCAAAAAAATTAATACTATTCATTTTTACTTAAATATGTTGAAAACTGATTCTCAGTTTCCTCCCTGTCTCCCAAATGAACTGATTAAAACACTGGATGGTAGTACATTATCTACACATTATTGCTCTTTCCCATTATCTATATCTTTGTCTACTCTGCAGTTATTCTTAGGAAAAAGACAGTTATCTAAAATGCTAATTGAAGGAGGAACAGATAAATTGGTGGGAGGCATAACATAGCCCTTTTCTTCCTGATCTGTGAGCACTTTCCCTGTGTTCTATGGCCATTGTGTTGTGGCGTGTGTTTATGTGTGTATGTATAAATTATTTCCTGAAATGCTCGTTGAATAAATTATAACAAGCTAGAACTTTAATTCTGTTTTTATTAAGGGAGAAAGAGCCAGCATCAACAAGTAGCTACTAAGCCCTGGCTGCTGTGGCTCAGTGGATTGAGTTTCGGCCTGTGAGCCAAGTGTCATTGGTTCGATGCCCAGTCAGGGCAAATAACTAGGCTGCACATCAGGTCCCCAGTTCGGGGCGCGAGTGAGAGGCAACCACACAGTAATGTTTCTCGCCCTCTCTTTCTCCTTTCCCCTCTCTCTAAAAATAAAATAAACAAAAAACAAATTAAAAACAAAACCAAAAACAAGTAGCTACTGTATGTCTGAAACCAAATTAAATTATTTCATTAATGTTATTCCTTGCCATCCAGATTGGAAATAGATGATTCTCTGTGCATAATGCCTTTATTAAAAAAAAAAAATTTAGCTTTTAAAGTAACATGAATTTAACTGAAGTTTAGGGTGCATTGTGTCATAAAATGGAAAGCTTTTCCCAAACTTGCCACCTTCATCCAAACACGGTTAAAGGATTGTTTCTTTTGACAGAATATTTTAATGTATATGATAAAAAATAGAAACTGAGGCCCTGGCCAGGTGGCTCAGTTGGTTAGAACATTATCCTGATGTGCCAGGGCTGCAGGTTTGATCCCTGCACATATAAAAATAAACCAATGAATGCATAAATAAGTGGAATGACAAATCAACTTCTCTTTCTCTCCCTCTCTCTCCCCCCTCCCTCTCTCCTTTTCTCTCTAAAATCAATTTTTAAAAAAATTTGGTTTATACTCTATCATGAGGCAGCTTACCTTTTAATATAGATATCAAATGTTCATATGAGCACATACTAATCTGTCTCATTTTTAGTGGCTATATAGCTTTCCATTATATGGTGGAATTTATATAACAGTTCTCATTTAACATCTGTAATAGGGTCTGCGACTTTAAGTGAAACAACATATAATGAAACCGGTTTTACCATGTGCTAATTGATATAAACAAGAATTAAGTTCCTTTGGCATCTCATTGACATTACAGTGAAACAATGTTGAATGAAAGGACATTATTTGAGGATCCTCTATATTTTCTGGATTTTGCTCTTTCAAGCTAATACTAGAATGGATTAAATCTTCGAAGTTTGTAGGATAAATTATTTGAAGTAGTATTTTTGGTTAAAGGGCATGTGTATTAAATTTTTGATAGATAGTGATAGTTATTTTGATATGTGATAGTAAATCCTATCCAGGCAAGTACCTAAATAAATTCTCACAAATAGTTGGAAGTACACTATTCTTACTGGCTTTTACCAACTTTTTAATCTTCATCAGGCAATCTATCTGAAAAATGAAATCTGACTTTGCTTTCCTTATTTGGATTTATTTATTATCTCTAACCATGAATCCACATGAGTGAGTGTTTCAATATTTATTGGCCATTTAACTTTTCCTGTAAATTATTTGTGATAGGATGTATTTTTAAGATGCTTCTGCTTCCATTATTTCTTCCCAGTATATCTTATTGTAGAAACTTTTCAAAAAAGATTTTATTTATTTATTTTTATTTTTTAAAGTATATTTTATTATGTTGTTACAGTAGTCCCAATTTTTTTCCCCTTTGCTCCTCCCTGCCCAGTACCCCTCTTCCCTCCAGCAATCCCACCCCCCTTAGTTCAAGTCCATGGGTCGAGCATATAAATTCTTTGGCTTCATCCTTTCCTATATTACTCTTAACATCACCCTATTTTGTACCAACCAAGTAAGCTTCTTAGTCCCTGCACCATTTCCCCATTTTCCCCTCTCCCCACTCCCAGCTGATAACCCTCCAAATGATCCCCATACCTATGATTCTGTTCCTCTTCTGGTTTGCTTAGTTGGATTTTGTTTTTATTTTTTAGATTCAGTTGTTTGTTGATAGTTGTGAGTTTGTTCTCATTTTAGTGTTCATAGTTTTGATCTTCTTTTTCTTAAGTAAGTCTCTTTGACATTTTATATAATAATGGCTTGGTAATGATGAACTCCTTTACCTTGTCTGGGAAGCACTTCATCTGCCTTTCCATTCCAAATGATAGTTTTGCTGGATAGAGTAATCCTGGTTCCAGGTTGCCTTTCATCACATTGAATACTGTTTGCCAGTCCCTTCCTGTCTGCAAAGTGTCCTCTGAGTAATCAGCTGATAATCCTATAGGCACCCCCCTGTAGGCAACTCTCCACCTCTCTCTTGCTGCCCCCAGGACTCTGTCTTTATCTTTCACCTTTGGCATCTCAGTCATGATGTGTCCTGGTATGGTCCCCTCTGGGTCCAGCTCGCCCAGGACCCTCTGTGCTTTCTGGACCTGTCTGCCCATCTCCTTCACAAAATTTTGTAAGTTTTCCTCATTTTTTTAATTCTTGCTTCTTCATTTTGTACTGGTTGACTGTTTTTTTCTTCCTTAAGTTCCAAATCATTAATTTGAACCCCAGTTTCCTTCCCTTCACCATTGGTTTTGTGTGGATTTTCCTTCGTTTCACTTAGCATAGCCTTCACTTCTTCTCTTATGCATTTGCCGTACTCAAGCATATCTGTCAAGCCTGTGAGCATCTTTATCACCAGTGTTCTGAATTCTTCATCTGTAAGGTTGTCTATTTCCTCATCTGTTAGGTTGCTATCTCCTTGTGGCTTAGTTCTCCCACTGGAACCTTGATCTGTTCCCCCTTTTGGGCCATACTTCTCTGTCTCCTCATTCTGACAGGCTCCTGTGTTTGTCTGCCTCCGCATCCCAGGTAGAGCTATTGCTCCTGTGATGTTGTAAGGGGCGGAGCCTTAGGGATTCATCAGTATAGGGCGACCTGTTTCACCACGTTGTGGCACTGTATGTGGGGAAGGGTCCGAGAGGGAACAATGCCGCCAGCCCAGCACTCGCCCCTTTTCCAGGCACCTCTCCCACTTCCACACCAGACTGGCGCCCCTCTAGCTGCTGCCCTGGCCATCGTTCCCAGAATCAGTGGGTCTGTGGACGTTCTAGATCCGTGGGGGCCCTTTAAACAAGAGGACTCTGCTGAGACCAGCAGTTTCTGCCTCCACCCCAACCCCCACTGTTCTGCACAGTCAGAAGCAATGAGGCTTGATTGTTCCCGGTGCTGGGTCGGGTGAGGAGCTGGGAACACTCCCCAGGTGTCCCTCCTGACTTTAAAAAAACGTGTGACTGCACTTTCCACTGGCCCGCCGCTGCTGCTGTCACCTCACCGCATCCTCTCCACCCCCGCTCCGCTCCTCCTACCTGTCTGGATGAGTATTTCTTCTTTATATCTTTGTTTGCTGGACTTCTATGTAGTTTGATTTTCTGAAACTTCTGGTTGTTTCTAGTTTTGAGGTAGTTATAGTCCTTCTTAGTTGTGGAGGGAGACACAGCGTGTCTGTCTATGCCTCCATCTTGGCCGGAAGTCTATTTATTTTTAGAGAGGGGGGAAGGGAGGGAGAAAGAGAGGGAGAGAAACATCAATGTGTGGTTGCCTCTCACATGCCCTTAACTGGGGACCCGGCCTCTACAGGGAATTAAACAGGCGACCCTATGGTTTGCAGGCCGGCGATCAATCTACTGAGCCAAACCAGCCAGGGCTTATTACAGAAACATTTGTATTCAAAACAATATGACTGTGCAGTATTATCCTATTATTATACTATATTGTATTTCCTATACAGTGTCCCTTCCTTGGTCCATCAGCAGGTCAGTGAGACACTTTTCTACGTCCATGACTTTACCATTGGGTTTCAGATACTTTCTTTTAAAAAAATTTTTGGCCCAGGTTTTTACTTATTGAAATATTTCCAACTGCCATTATCTTCAGCTCTCTTACCTTTTTCTTTTGACCAGGGTGGCCTCGGTCCTTGACTGCTGAGGCATAGTGACTTCACAAGTAGCAGTCATTGCCTGTAGGATTCATACCTTAGGTACAGAAAGCCTGACTGAGATTTTTTTTTCTTAATTTCAGGATTGAATCCAGTGATCTTCCTCTTCTGGCTGCTGTAGCAAGCACTCATTCTCCATATGTTGCTCAGATACTCCTTTAACATAAAGGTTGTTTGGAATGTTAAGTAGAAACCTAGGAAGCAGACACAACATAACATTTGTGGCATTTTTTTCCTGTTAGATTCCCATCACGATGTGTCAGTCACCTGGATATCCTGCTTTGCATTACATTTTATGTGATCATGGGGTGGCTTTTTTTTTTTTTTGACTGGACCTTTGGGGTGGTAGTAGATTTTTAACCAAGTGAAACTGAAACATTGTAAGTAATTTTGGGGGAGAGCATTTGAAAAAGCCAAAGTGTAACTTAGAAATTTCTGTAAAATGAATAACATCGAGGAATTTTATATGATCACTACAGTATTGCCGCAACTCATCAATAGCAACAGCTATCTCATGATTAAATGGCTCAGAAAGAGTCATTTCATTTGTTTTAATTCTTTATTTCTAAAGGTACATAGGTTTACAAAACCTTGATTATTTTTTGTTTTGTTAATTAAAATAGCTAATTTCTAGGTATTTCTCAATATTTTAAACAGCCTGTTAAATTATAAGAAACTTAGAAGGATGAGTGTAAATCTATGTTATGTTATCCACCCAAGTGTATATATGTATCTAGTTTTTTTAAAAGGTCGAAATACAAGATTGGTAAACATGCCTTTTTAAATATATATATATTTTCAACTAGTATGAATTGTTTATAATGTTGAAATGTTACTTTCTGGTGATTTTTCTGTTTCACACACCCTTAAATACAAGTAAAGCCAATTGTTTCTTTAAGGCTGAGTAATATAGATCCCCAAATAAGAATACTTTTATGTTTTGTTTATAAGTATTAGCTAATTCTTATAAATGTTAATATTTACCTATTTGCACCTAATTTAATAAATTAAAATTGGGATTAAAAATTGCACCAAAGCATTGGCAGAAATAATATTTTCTTCAATAGTGCTGAGGTAGCCAAGGCCCTTCCTTTTGGTATCAACCGTCCTTGAACCCCCAGAAACTAAATATTTGCTTCACTGCTTCATGATATTCAAGTCACACTAATAGAACTCTTAACTCTTAAATTACTCTCTTGAAATTCCCATCTTCCAAAAACTAGTTTTTAAAAAGGTTTCCACTTTTCAATTGTTATTGTTTTGTATATATTGTAGAATATTGCTTGTGAGAAAGGCTAATAAGGAACCAAACTCTTGTAAGTAATGTAAATAGAAAGGTGGGTAGGTAAAGTTTTCAATGCGCTCTACTACCTCAGTTTACTTGAATATTACATTATAGTTTTTTCTTTACTTATCTGGTCTAAGATACTTTAATTCTAGAAGTGAAGTTGGTTTCTGCTTTCATGGACTGTTTTTATTATAATTACTTGATTAGTTAAAAAAACACTTAGCACTTGCTTATTCTGTTACTAAATAATTTCCTGTATAATACATTCATTTTCGCTGTTTCAATTTTCAGTAATTAAGAAAGATTTCTGTGGTTTAACTCTCTGACATTCAATTTATAGCACTGGGTCACATTCTGCCTTGCTCTCTGTATTCAAGAACTCGCCAACCTAGACTAAGAAGAAATGGTGGTTTTAATGGAATGTAAACCTGAAATTGGTGTGCCTGCAGTCACTTTGGCCTGTGTCCTTTCTGCTGGTCCCAGTTAGTACCGGAGTCTCCCATGGATGACTTGTTGCCAAAGAGTGTTTATGGATATTTTTTCTTTGGATTCTTCACTATTCTGTTGTTTGGAATTCTATGAGTCAATCTCTTTGGCAGAATTAAGAATATAGGAAACTTCATATGTGCTTCATCGTACATTATTTTTTATTGTAGTTCAGAATGATATATAGCAGGTAAAGTATGTTTTGCATGTTTTCTTTTTTAATTAATCATCAAACTATTCACAATCCTATCTATCTGAAATCACTTAAGAAATTAACATTTAGAAAATCTAGTCTTCAATAAATGGATGGCTCATGCTACTGTTATTCTTACTAAGCTTTGCTCGGAGAGAAAAGGCCTATAGTTTCTTACAGAATTATTAGTCCTTACAGAGTTCCTGAGTTTTATAATTCCAAGCACTTCTGTAATTTCTACTGCCTTCATCATAGTCATTTTTTCCTTACACAAAGCCCATGGAGTAAGCTGCTGCTGTTTTTAAAAGGTGGTCATTTTGGTGAATGTGAAAAGCATTTTGGCCTGTTCAAAATAATTTTTTCAACTTCTTATGGTACAGATATGTGTAACATTTTTTAAAAAACCTGTTTGTTGCAATAGGAAATGAAAAAGGGATCTTTTACATTATAGATTAAAAACTAATTTTTCTTGTATATAAATTAATTGGTTTGATTTGAAATATTCCTGGCTTTTATTAATATCTTAATTTTGAGTCTGAAACTGTTAAGTGCAATAAACGTACCAGCACAGATATAATTTTTTTTTGTAATTGGCATACACTGGGGATAATCACTTAAAGTAAAAAGATTTCACTCAATGCCTGTTTCTGGTAGATGTCTTATGAGATTGTTCTGCTTTCTCTTAAGTTATTTAGATGGTGGAATAAATGTACATACTGTTTCTTGTTCTGTATACATTTCTCAAATGTACACCTGTATTATAATAACCTCCCAGTTCTAGGGGAAATTTGTGCAATAAATACACGTCAACTTGATGGGTGGTGTTGGTTTTTCTTTCATGTGTTAATAAGGTACAGTAACATGGACTCTGATGTCTGGATTCTTTTTCCAAATGTGACACTTCTAGGCACATTACCTCATTTATTTATTTTTTTCATTACCTTGTTTATAATGTCCTTTCCTAATCCTAAATTTCTGTTTTGGTAATTTGATAGAGTCTACTTCATGAGGTTGTTGTGAGAATCAATTGAAATCATGAATGTCAAGAATTTATCTTACTACATGGTGCACCCTGAGTGCTTAATAATTTTTGGCTTGCTACTATTACTAGGTAATCTGTTCAGCCTCCTCTTTATGGCCCCCAACTGTTAGGAGAATTTAACATACATTCTTATGAAACTAAATGTAATATAAAAATACTAGTATATTCTTTGACCTAATCGTTGCAATGACAAATTGAAAAAACATTTTAAATGCTTTTATAAAAACAAACTGAAGATCATTTAAAACCCAGAAAAAGCCATGTAAATGTGTTCCAAACATTGTATCCAATACACATTACTATTTACTTTACAATTAAACAAAAATTGGCCAGTTGATTTGGGTTTTAATCCTGGTCCGTTCACTGGTTTGCATGTGACCCTGAGCAAGTCTGTCCTCTTCATATACATTGTAGGGAAGTCAGCTCTTCCATCAGTCCTTAGTGCCTGCTTTACAGCAGTGATTCAGCCTTGAGTAGGCTGTTGGGAAGCTGTCTTAGGCTAGGTTGATGTGGGCAGAGATGCTGGGAGGCAGGGTTAGAGTGGGGCATTTTAAGTGCCTATTTTCATATCATTTTACATGTATCACTTTTATATTTGGTGACCAAAGATATTTCAGAGGTTTATAACTGGTACCTGTGTATATATGTGCTGTTTTCTCATAAACATGAGAAATCTTGCAACCTTTCCAAGAAGCATAGAGGAATGATTTTTGCTGATGAGAAACTGAGATACAGAAAATGTAATCCGAGGTAATAGTCTTTCCTATCTGGGTCCATTTTGTCTTTCAGACCGGAATGGTTTCTAACTAGTGTTTGATGACAGATGTCTTTGCCAACGTGGAAGATAGGGTGGAATGGCAAGTGGGACTGAACCTGAGCAGTGGGGGGCTGGAGAATTGTAACTCTGAGTGTGAAGGACTTAGGCAGATAGAAAGGGAGAAGTTGCAGAGTGTAGTGCTTTCTATCTGTGCTTTGTAGTGAAGACTGTGGACTTGGCCATGTTTGCTCTAGATTTAAGATTTAAGACTTCTCTACAGAA
This sequence comes from Furipterus horrens, assembly GCF_987537825.1. Taxonomy (NCBI): domain Eukaryota; kingdom Metazoa; phylum Chordata; class Mammalia; order Chiroptera; family Furipteridae; genus Furipterus; species Furipterus horrens. The sequence continues at coordinate 66,033,643 of NW_028327180.1, read as the reverse complement.
AATATAAGCAGTCCAAAAGAGATTTTTAAAGTATATGTGAGAACTTTTAGGGCTTTGGTCTTCATCAGATTGCAGTCAGCTTGTCTGGGTTAACATTGTCTGCTTAGACCTCCCATAAACCTATATTTACTCTAAGGAGAGTATTAATTGAAAAGACTTGAGCTTCTTTCCATGGGACTGATTTTCACAAGGACAGCTGAAAACATGCCTCTATATTCACCTCTGTTCTTAAATTAAGATTATTGATTTAAAAAAACAAAGAGGCAGTGTTACCTAAATTGTCTCAAGGGGAATAACATTGTTGAAATGTATAAATATAAGGAAAATATTATTTCCTCAATAAATTTGTGAGGGATTGAGCAAAAAAGGAAAAGGACTTGTGGACATAGACAACAGTGTGGTGATTATGGGGGTGGGAGTGGAAGAGGGTATAAAAGGTATAAATGATAATGAAAAAATACAATAAAAATAATTAAATTTTAAAATTGTGATGCCACTTGGGTCACACATTTGGTCCAGCACTCACAAGCCAATATCCTTCACTATGTTACAGGGGCTGGAACTAAAATGAGTCAGACTAGTGCAGAACCTGAGTTAATGTAGTTTTCACACCTATTGCATAACTGAGGTAGCTTTTGTTTTTTTGAAATTCAAATGATAGTCCTGATTTTTCCCCCTTTCCCCCCTTCCACTTGGTACCCCCCCTTCCTTCCAGTTCATGTCCATGGGTCCTGCATGTAAATCCTTTGGCTTCTCCATTTCCTATGCTATTCTTAACTTCCCCTTATTATGTTCCTACCAATTATGCTTCTTCATCCCTGTACCATTTCCCCATTCTCCTCCTTCCCCCTCCCAGCTGATAACCCTCCAAATGATCTCCATACCTATGATTCTGTTCCTGTACTGGTTTGCTTAGTGTGTTTTTGCTTTTGTTTTTGTTTTTTAGATAAAGTTGTTGATAGTTGTGAGTTTGTTGCCTTTTTTTTTTTAATGTGCTTTATTGATTATAATATTACATTTGTCCCAATTTCCCTTCCCTCTGCTCCCCTCCACCTGGTGGTCCCCCTCCCTCCAGTTGTCCCCCCCTTTTAGATCATGTCCATTAGTTGTGCATATAGTTCTTCTCAACCTCTGTCTATTCCATTCCCTCCTACCATGATCCTTAATTCCTATATCATCTCCCTCCCTCTCCCCATTCCCCCTCCCTGTTGACCTCCCCCCAATATGTTCCCCGTACCTATAGTTCTTTTTCCACTCTCATTGCCTGTTCAGTTTGCCTTTGTTTCAATTCCCTAGCTCCTGTTGTTTCTTGTGATGCAGTTTTCATTTTAGATTTCATTGTCTTGATCCTCCTTTTTCTAAACCAGTCCCTTTAACATCTCATATAACAGTGGTTTGGATCTAATGAACTCTTTCAGTTTTATTTTGTCCTGGAAACACTTTCTCTGCCCTTCTATTCTGAATGACAGTTTCGCTGGATAGAGTATTCGTGGTTGTAGGTTTTGGATTTTCATTACTTTGAATATTTCTTGCCAGTCCCTTCTTGCCTGCAGGGTCTCCCTTGAGAAGTCAGCTGATAGTCTAATTGGGACCCCTTTGTACATGATTCTTTTCTTCTTTCTTGCTGCTTTTAGGATTCTCTCTTTATCTTTAATTTTTGACATTTTGATTATAATGTGTCTTGGAGTGGTTCTCCCTGGGTCCAGTATTTTTGGAATTCTCTGTGCTTCCTGGACCTGTAAGTCTATTTCTTTCCGCAAGTCTGGGAAGTTCTCCTTTATTATATTTTCACTCAATTTTTCAAGTTCTAGTTCATCTTCCTCGCTCTCTGGTAAACCAATGATTCTTATGTTGGGCCTTTTATAGCTGTCCCAGAGGTTTCTGATCCTCTCATCGTTGCTTCCCATTTCCTCTCACTGCATTGGTTGACTGCTTGTTCCTTCTCCATATTCCGGTTTGTTGAAATGAACTCTGGATTTTTTTCCCTCACCATCTGTCTCGTATGTGGTTTTGTTCCTTTTGTTATGAGTGTTTTTCGCTTCTTTCTCATCTTTTTCCAGATCTTTTGTTAATTCTGTAAGCCACCTGATAACAATGGCCCTGAACTGAGCCTCTGACAGGTTTCTTATTTGTTCATCTGTCAGATTCCTCATCTGTTGCCTGGTGAGCTGTGCCACCGGGATTTCTATAGTTGTCTGCCTCATTTTGACAGATGCGTTTTGTTTTCTTGGGCCAGCAATAGGGGGCAGTGCCTGTGTACTCATCACAACCCAGCGTCCGGCGCCTGTCCGCGACCTATTTCGCAGCCCTGTGGCGCTTTCTTTGGGGGCGGGGGTCCAAGATGGATTCACACAGTTATTCCTCTAGGAGACCGGGATCCGTCCTCCCGCCCCCCTGGGCCTCACTGTTCAAGGCGATGTGGTGGCTGCTTTTCACAGCGTCGGGGTCGCGAGCTGCCGGGGGTTCGACTGCAGCCGGGATTGTCCTCCCTGCCGCTGAGATTGCTCTCCCTGCCGCTGTCCCAGGTGCGACCGCAAACAGCACCGCCCCCTTTCGCTCCCCTTACCTGCCCAAAGGGCGCCGCTGGTTTATAACTTCATACGTTGGGCTTCCGTGTAGTTTTATTTTCTGGAATTTCTAGTTATCCTTTGTTTTGAAGTAGTTGTATTCCTCTCTAGTTGTAGAGGGAGACCGAGCACGTCAGTCTAAGCCTCCATCTTGGCCGGAAGTCTGTTGCCTTTTTAATGTTCATAGTTTTGATCTTCTTTTTCTTAAATAAGTCCCTTTAACATTTCCTATAATAATGGTTTGGTGGTGATGAACTCCCTTTAGCTTTACCTTATCTTGAAAGCACTTTATCTGCCATTCCATTCTAAATGATAGCTGTGCTAGATAGAGTAATCTAGGTTATAGGTCCTTGCTTATGACCACTTTGAATACTTCTGCCAGCCCCTTCTTGCCTGCAAAGTTTCTTTTGAGAAATCCGCTGACAGTGTTATGGGAACTTTTTTGTGGGTAACTCTCTGCTTTTCTCTTGCTGCTTTTAAGATTCTTTATCTTTAATCTTTGGCATTTTAATTATGATGTGTCTTGGTGTGGTCTTCTTTGGGTCCAGCTTGTTTGGGACTCTGATTCCTGGACTTATATGTGTATTTCCTTTGCCAAATCAGGGAAGTTTTCTTTCATTATTTTTTCAAATAAGTTTTTTTTTTATATGTTTTATTGATTATACTTTTACAGTTGTCCCAATTTCCCTTCTCTCTGCTCCCCTCCACCCGGTGGCCCCCCCTCCCTCCCGTTGTTCCCTCCCTTTTAGTCCATGTCCATTGGTTGTGCATATAGTTCTTCTCCACCTCTTTCTGTCTATTCCATTCCCTCCTACTATGCTTAATTCCTGTACCATCTCCCTCCCTCTCCCTCTTCCCCCTCTCTGCTGTCCTCCCCCCAGTAACTTCCCCATACCTGTAGTTCTTTTTCCTCTCTCATTGCCTATTTAGTTTGCCTTTGTTTCGATTCCCTAGCTTCTGTTGTTGGTTCTTGTGATGCAGTTTTCATTTTAATGTTCATAGTTTTGATCCTTTTTTTAAACCAGTCCCTTTAACATCTCATATACTAGTGGTTTGGATCTAATGAACTCTTCCCATTTTATTTTGTCCTGGAAGCACTTTCTCTGCCCTTCTATTCTGAATGACAATTTTTCTGGATAGAGTATTCATGGCTGTAGGTTTTTGATTTTCATTACTTTGAATATTTCTTGCCAGTCTCTTCTTGCCTGCAGGGTCTCCCTTGAGAAGTCAGCTGATAGTCTAATTGGGACCCCTTTGTACATGATTCATTTTTTCTCTCTTGCTGCTTTTAAGATTCTCTCTTTATCTTTAATTTTTGACAATTTGATTATAATGTGTCTTGGAGTGGTTCTCCCTGGGTCCAGTTTTTTTGGAACTCTCTGCTTCCTGGACCTGTAAGTCTGTTTCCTTCCCCACGTTTGGGAAGTTCTGCTTCATTACTTTTTCACATAACTTTTCAATTTACAGTTCTTCTTTGCCCTCTGGCAATCCTATAATCCGTATGTTCGATCTCTTATAGCTGTCCCAGAGGTTTCTGATCCTCTCCTCACTTTCCTTGCTTCGCACTGGTTGACTGTTCCTTCCCTATGTTACAGTTTATTGATTTGATCTCTGGATTTTATTTCCTTACCACTTGTCTAGTATGTGTTTTCATTCTTTTCAGTATGAGTGGCTTTCAATCCTTTCTCGTCTTGTTCCAAATCTTTTGTTAATTCTTTAAACCACCTTATGACTATAGCTCTGAATTGAGCCTCTGAAAGGTTTCTTATTTGTTCATCTGTCAGATTCTTCATCTACTGCTTGGTGAGCTGCGTCACCGGGATTTCTATAGTTGTCTGCCTCATTTTGACAGATTTCTGTTTTGCTTTGCTTCTGGGGCAGGCTATAGGGGGCAGAGCCTGTGTACTCATCACAACCTGGCGACCGGCGGCAATCCGCTATTTTTTTCTCCGCGCTGTGGTGCTTTGTCGTCACTACCCGGAGACCGGTGGTGATCCGCAATCTTTTTCGCGGTGCTGTGGCGCTTTGTGTGTGGGCGGGGCTCCAAGATGGATTCCTGCCGTTATTCTCTGCTGGGAGACTGGGATCCGTCCTCCCACCCTCTGGGTCTCACCGTCCGAGGCAATTCGAGGGCTGCCTTTCCCAGCGTTGGGGTCGCGAGCTGCCAGGTCTTGACTGCAGCCAGGATTGCCCTCCCTACCAGCAGTCCCTGGTGCTACTGCAAACAGCACCACCTGATTCGCTCTTCCTACCTGTCTGACGAGCACCGCTGGTTTATAACTTTGTACGTTGGGCTTCTGTGTAGTTTTATTTTCTGGAATTTCTAGGTATCTTTTGTTTTGAGGTAGTTGTATTTCTTTCTAGTTGTAGAGGGAGACCGAGCGTGTCAGTCTAAGCCTCCATCTTGGCTGGAAGTCTTGAAGGAGACTCCCAAGTAAGTTTTTAATTTCTTCCTGTTCCTTCTTCTCCTTCTGGCATCCTTTTGATTCAGATGTTGGCACTTTTGGAGATATCTCAGAAATTCCTAAGTCCTTGTTTTTTTGAATTCTTATTTCTTCATTTTGTTCTGGTTGAATGTTTTTATTTCTTCCTATGTTCTAAATTGTTGGTTTGAATCCCAGCTTCCTTCCCTTCTCTATTGATTTCCTGTGGATTATTCTTTATTTCACTTAGTATAACCTTCATTTCTTCCTTTATTTTTTAGTTATACTCAAGGAGTTCTCTGAGCATCCTGATCACCAGTGTTTTGATCTTTGTATCTGATAGGTTGGCTATCTCCATTTTGCTTATTTCTTTTTCTGCAGTTTTTTCTGTTCTTTGATTTGAGCCATATATATATATATATATATATATATATATTTTTTTTTTTTTTTTCCTCCTTAGTTTAGCAGCCTCCCTGTGTTTCTGTGTATTAGGTAGAGCTGCTTTCACTCTCTGTCTTAGTAGCATGGCCTATGTAGAAAAGGCACCTGTTTGGATGAATGTGTCTTTAAATCCTTGTCAGAATTCCATACAGCTTGATTTTCTGACAGTTCTGGGGGTTATTAGTTTTGAGATCTGCTTCTAATTCTATGGTTAAATGAGGAGGTAAAGCATGTCTACCTATGCCTCCATCTTGCCCGAAAGTCCTTTCCCCATCAACACTGTTATTCGAGAGAATGGTTCTGTTGAAATCAAATTTCTCCGGCAAAAAAATAGATCTGCAGGGTTCAGCTGAGGTCAGGAGTTGCTTGTTTAGTATCTCAAGACCAGAAAGATGAGTTGATTCATGGTACAATGGAGGTAAATTTGGAGACTGTTTTGAGAACTTCCATCCCATTAGTGCCATCTCCACTCAATCACAGTGGTTGGTGGAGTAGAAAGGAAGCCGGGTCACTGCTTGCACTGTAACGCACAGGCAGACCCAAGCTGCTGAGGACCCACTCACTGAGGCCCCACTCAGCGAGGCTGCTCTGCCACTGCTGCAGTCCTTGAAGTAGCTTTTGAAAAATATCAATTCCTATACCCCACCCTCAGGTTCTGATTCATTGATAAAAACTGATCTGGATTAGGACCAGCAAATACTTATTTTCCCACTAGTAGTGACTCGAAGTCTCCCAACATACTCCAGATTTCAATTTTACTCATTCCAGGTGCTGTTAAATCCAGTGCTTTCTAACTCCATGTTTTTCTGTTATTCTGGAACAATGGCCATGTGATCGGGTGTTTTTAATGAGCATTGTTTTGCATAATACTGCAGTTGTTTATCCAGACATTTTGCTTTGCCATTGAAGAACAATGAAGTACCTATCTTTCTAACATAAAAGCTCTCTTAATTATTAAGTCCTTAGATAGTTCCATTTGTTCATTCAGCACATATCATCTGAGCACCGGTTATGTGCTAGGTTCAGGTCTGGGTGCCAGGGATATGCCAGTAAATAACATAAACTTTGTTTTATGTTATCATGGAGTTTCCATATTTCCTTCTGGTGGAGGAGCTAGGCCAGAAATATGCTCTTGGTTTGCGGTAAGTATAGTGAAGAAAAGATAGATATGGTAAGGAGTTAAGCCATTTTTCTTTAAAAAAGATATTCAACCATGATTTTATTTCACCAGAATTTAATAAATTACTTGCAATCGAGACTATTACTTCTTCCTTTCAGATACAAGTTTATGCTGGTGAGTCTTATCTTGGAGGTTACCTTTCCTCTGAAAATAGCTATTAGAGCCTTCACTGTCCTCTCACTTTTTTCAGCATATCAGAGCATAAAAGATGGTGAAAGACAACTTAGACTTTGAAAATGTGCATAATTTTAGATATATATAGTTATGGATATTTAACAGCTTTTACTCTTGCTCTCTTATGATAAAGCCTAATAAAGTAAGTTATGCTTGTATACTTAATTTTTCCTTGTGAAATTTTATATACAGAAAAGTGAACAAATATACACTAATGTGACCATCATTTATATAAAGAATAAATTAATTTTAGTAACCCAGAAGCTCCTTCTTCCATGTGTCCAATCCTGGTCAAAGTCCTCCCCTTCTCATTTTTATAACTACCAACCTTTCTTGAGCATCATTTCCTTGTGTTTGCATCCCTAAGTGACATACTTTAATTTTGCTTGTGTTTGAACTTTGTGTAATTCATATTTTGTTTTGCTTTTTTTCTCTCAACATTATGTTGGAGAATCTTCCATGTGCTATGTAGCTGGTATTCCACTGAATGGATATACTACAATTTATCCATCCTATTATTGATGGATATTTGGGTTATTTCCAGCTTTTGGCTAATATGAACAAAACATTTTTCAACTTTTCTGGTGTACATGGGTTTTCGTTTTTTTTTTTTTTTTTTAAGAATTTATTTTGAGAGAGGGGGGAAAGTAGGGAGAAAGAGAGGGAGAGAAACTTTGATGTGAGAGAGAAACAGATTGGTTGCCTCTTGCATGCCTCTGGCCAGCAACCCAGGCATGTGCCCTGACCTGGAATCAACTGGCAACCTCTTGGTTTGCGGATGATGCCCAACCCACTGAGCCACAACAGTCAGGAGGGTATTCGTTAGAATATATATCAGGAAGTGTACTTGTCATAGGGTATGTCAAGTTTCAGCTTTACTAGATACTTTTTTTTTTTTCAAAGTAGTTTCCCAATTTACACATAACTGGCAGATTGTGTGAGTTCCTGTTGCTCCACATCTTAATGAATTCACAAATGTATTTCTGAATAGTTACTAATGAAAAAAAATGGCATTAAAAACGATGCAGTTCTTCAGACTTGAAAATTGATTTAGAGAAGTCACTTCCTAGAGGTAAAGTAATAGAAATAATAGGTTGTTGGATTGTGCAGGCATCATCTTAAGTGCTTCATGTGAATTATCGTACATTATTTTTAGGGAATCCCAAAGCCATAGGTCCTTTACTATTTCCATTTTACAGTTTAAAAAACTGAAGTTCAGAGATACTAAGTAACTTCACTAAATATTTAACTAGAAATGACCTAGTAAAGATACAAATTCAGGTGTTTGTCCCTGAAGTCCAATCTAACGGTTATCATGCTTTATTTCCTTTTCCACTATTGATTTGGCTCTGGAAACTGATCTGTGAAGAATGGAAGGAATAACCTTACTGTTTTAGGCAGATCTTTGAGAGGGTATGTTTATGCACACAAAAAATGATGAAAGTCGTCGTCGGCAGCCGTCCGTCTCGAGAGACGATGGTGTAGCTTCTTAAGAGTCTATCTGCACCGCCGAGAATGGTTGTGCGGTCCAACTCGGGAGTGACACGGTATCTGTCTCCTCCCGTGTTGAATCGACATCTTGTGATGACGCTGGAGTGTCCTCTCCAGTGAAGCTGAAGCTACAGAGCCTGGGCAGGGTGATATGGAGGGTCTGCTGTTGCCCATGATGAAAGTGGGTTTTGCAATTCCTCGTGATCTCTCCAGAATAACTTGCTTTCCAGAATGGCTGAGCCACAGATGACTGCCCTGGTAAGATTTTTTTCCCAATACTCAAAAAAGAAATGTGCTAAGATTATGTTGTAAACTTCATTTGAGCAAGCCTAACTACCAACCGAAAACAAAACTCTTATCGACATCAGCTACCCAGGTCTCAGAAATGGTACATGTTGCAGCTTGAACTCTCCTTTCCCTTTTGTTACTATGAAATATAATTTCAATTCTTACCATCTTATTAAAAAACTGTGAATAATGTCATGATCATAAATCTTAGTTTAGTGTCTACAGTAATTAGTGTAAGATGTACCAAGATTTGGTACACAGCTCTTGGGGAGCTTAAAATTCAGTGGAAAGGACATGCCTAAGGGGCTCAAAGGAAGCAATTGTGTAACTTGTGCAGCCCGTATGTGCATTAATGAGATAGGAGTGAAAAGGACTGTCCAGAAGGATGGATTCTGGAGTTATTGTTAGAGAACGGGGGTGTCCAAACCCCCCCCCCCACCCCACCCCCAGGTTTGCGGCTGGGGGATGGGGAAAAGGAAGCAGCTTTCAGGATGTCTTTGCATGCCTGGGGCTAGTGGCTAGTGACTTTGTTATGCAAATGTATTTGATGCATCCAAGGCCCTGGAAGATGGGAGGGGTCTTGGACTATAGGATGGTGTGAAAAAAGCACTGAGCCTGGGTCAGGTTCTGTGAAATGGTCAGAACTGGGTGCCATGCCCACTGCATCACAGGGCGCAGTCAGGGATTTAAAAATAAGCGGCAGACATTTTAACTGGGTACACCATGCGGCTTTGAGAACACCTTGCGGCTTGGAGAGAGGGGAATACCTTTGTGGTTTTGGAAAGGAAAGGCTGGGAAGTCCACGTGGTTCTGGATTAAAACCTGGCGGGCACCATAACACAGACAAGGCCTCCCCAATCAGAATTGAATGATTGGCAGCTACCAGTGAAGCTGAAGTGTTTCTAGGAAGTAGGGAAACGGTATTTCTAACTTCTGTAAAACTAGCCTGGTTTGGTAAGGGGAGGCTGCAATGTGTTTGTGGGTGTTTTAAGGAACATAAGACTTAACAGCAGAAATCTGCAAATAATCTAAATCTAGATGACTATTAAACTATTCTTTTTCTTTTCACTAAACTTTGGTATTGAGAGTTACAATTCTGGCGGCGGACAATTGGGCCCCTAACAAAACAGCCTGTGGGTTCTGTTTCAATCGGAGAGCCCAGGGGTCCTGTAACATTATGTCAATGATCGTATGTTGGAAACAGCCTCTGCAGGTGTCTGGTAGCCCCAAAGAGTGGTCTATTTTTCTTAACAATGGACCAGTTTCTTGGGAAACTGTGCAAAAGCAGCTACTCAAGTCCAGGCAGCCCTAAGCCAGCAACCCTGGCTGCCTAAGGAAAGGCTGGGATGCAGGGAGGGCTACGCTGGGCCCTGGTTTTATGAATGCAGAGTAGCTTCGCGAACCAGCAGTAATGGCTGACAGAAGGCACGGTGGCTGCCCATTCCTGCCAGGCCAGGAAGCTGTGATTTCTCTGCCCTGAATTCAAGGTGTCTGTCTTGGACAGGGCGAGTAGTTCTCCGTGGGGCTCTTCTCCAAGAGACTCGTTTTATCAGAAGACACTTAAAAGAGCCTGCATGAACTTGCTTGCCAAAAGGTGACTTCGACTTCCGCGATTTCTCCAACGACGGGGCGTTGGCCCCGAGCTTGGCCACGCCCCGAGCTTCCGGATTTGGGTACAAACACCACTCCACCTAAAATGACTTCCCCACGGTTCTGCCCCAACTGGCTTTTTTTACTCAGTCCCTCACGGCGCGTTTCCGGGCCCTCCACCGGAAGCTGGAGCGGCCGAAAGCTCACCTTTGAGGTCGAGCCAGTGAGACGGGTTTAGGAGAGGTCTCGCGACGTGTTTTTAAATCTCACGCAGAGGGGTTGGAAGAGGCCTAACTGTACCTCCCCAGTTCTTACGTCACCGCGGAGTCACGCCCTGGGCGCTCGTTTGCGTGAGCGCGCTCGCTGCGCATGCGCACTCGCCCTCCCCAACATATTACCCCGCCCCCGCACTGGCTTCTTTCTGGCCAGTCGCGCGTGGGCTGAGGCCCTGGGCGGGCGTTGCGAAGGATTGTTTCCTCGAGCCCGGTACCCGCCGTGGGCCGGAGTTCCCTTCCTCGGGGGTGAGGGGTGGAGACCCCCTACACAGGGTGAATGGACTGTCGCATGTCCTGCTAAGGGAAGGTTAGGGAGCACGGGGCCCGGGGCCGCGACCATGAACTCACCCGTGGACCCCGGCGCTAGGCAAGCGCTGAAGAAGAAGCCGCCGGAGCGGACTCCGGAGGTAAGGCCAGCCGAGCCGGCGCTCTTCCCGCTGTCCTACGGACGGCTTTCCGCTGTCCACGGAAACCTGTGGCGACTGTCCCCGTGCCGGAGCCTCATACCTGCTGCTGTCCCCTGACCGGGGCCCTTCTCGCGGGCGGGTGACGACCGCCTTTCCTGCTAGCGATACCGCCTTCCTCGCACACCGGTCCTTGCCAGTGACTTCCTAGTGTTTTCGATAAGAAAGCAACATTTACTAAATCGTTGTTTTCTTGATAAAATGTGGAACTTCGTGAGTGAGCTTACATGTAGGTGGGTCGACTGAGAAATGAGGTAGAAATTGTAAGTGAAGTGTAACACTCATGTTACTAAGAAATAACTTTTCTTTAAAAGTCCCTAAAACAGTGTACAAGTGCTTAAAAATATATGGTTTTCAAAGTCGGTTTCAAACTTTGCATCCAGTCAGATGATTAATTCTGTTGGAGAATTATGCACATTTAAAAATCAGGTCTGGAAGTACTTTTTCACACTGTCATTGGGAAATTTTACAGTATTGTGCTTGGATCCAAAACTTGCTGTATTGGGTTAGCAGTAATGGCATCAGCTTAAATGATTTTCATTTGACCTAAAAGCTAATTTTCAGGTATATAACTAAAACCTGTTAACCTTGTATATCCTTATAGAGTGCTAGTGTTTTTTGTTCTTTTTTTTTTATTTTTATTTTTGGCAGATTTTTCTTGATTGTGAGAAGTTTCTATAAGATGTATGTTTTCTAATTCAGAAAGCAGAAACTACAAACAATGTGAATGGGATGTTGGACAGTTTTGTGTGTCTTTGCAATAAATGAAATCAAAAGCTTTGCTTAATTCTTCCTAAATCACTTTTGAGTTTTTCAGATTTATAGCTTTTTGCATAGTAGGTCTCAGTAGCTTTGGGCTGATCTTTTGTAACATAACATTATTCTAGCCATCATTGTATCTTGGATGGTTAAAACTTCGTAGTTGGAGATCCTGATCTTTGCATGGAAACAGGCAAATACTGTCACTTTCCAGAGCCCTTTTTTGAGAACTTCTTCTATACTCCCAGGTGTTTTAATTTTCCTGTGTTGATTTTTGAAGTAATTGTGAGTTAATTGAAAGCATTCACCTTGAACAAGTGAATTTGACATAGCTTTTATAGCATTAGAAAGTCATGCAAGGCTTGCAATGTATAATGTTCACTTTTAAATCTTAGTTATGACACATTCACATTTTAATGAGAAAATCCTACCTTTCTTTAATAGCAAAATTAACCTAGTTTGAAATTGACTGTTTTTGAGCCTTAAGAAATTGTTTATAAACTGGTCACACAATGTTGGCCATTGTGTGCCTTGTTAAGCGCTTTATCTTGTTTTACTGGAACAGCAGCATGGTTTAAGGGAATACTGAACAACTACCGTCAGTACACGGACTAGAGCCTTGACATCTTGCTGCATAGCCTGTTAACTGCTTAATTCATTGGAAGTACTTTTGAATGAGTGTAGAATTTGGGGTACAAAAGTATGAATGAAGAAGTGTTTACCTGAATCCTAGTGATAATTAATATGTGATAAATAATTTGATGAAATTCCCAGAAGTTCATTTCTGTTTTCAGAAAACTTTTATTTAGTGGTCATTTAAGAATTAATATAAATATATTCATTCCACAGTTTAGTTTTTTATTTAGTGCCTTACTAGCTTAAGACACTATTCTGTGTACTAGAATACACCAGTAAACAAAACACCTCTGCCCTAGTGGTGCTTACATTTTAATAGGAGAGGGGAGAAGGCAGATAAATACAGTAAACAAGTTACATAATATGTTAGCTGATAATTGCTAATAAAAAAAGAGCAGGATAAAGGGATGAGAAGCGAGGGGCAGGGGCTCGGTTGCAGTTTAAATAAGATGGTCAGTGTTCTGGTGGAGATGACTTTTAATTAAAGGCTTGATGCATGTGTCGGAGTTAGCCGTGGGGCAGTATGGGGAAAAAGCTTTCCAAGTAGAGAGACTAGTCATTGCAGAGGCCCTAGGATGAAAACATATCTGGTGGATTCAAGGCACAGCACAGAGCTCTGAGTGGAGAAGAGTGAACTAGAGTGAGAGTAGTAAGAGTGGCGATGGTGCTGGTATAGGATGAGGCATATCATGTAGGACTTTCTAAATCATTGTAAATCCCTTGACTTTTATTTTGAGTGAAACAGGAAACTGGTAAAAGGTATGAAGCAGAAAAGAGAGATTGTGCTTTTTAAAGAGTGCCCTTGCTGCTTGCTGGGTTGAAAATAGACTGGGAGCAACGGTAGAAAGAAGCAGGAGCATCAGCTAAGAGGCTAATAAAGCAGGAAGAGAGGATGATAGTAACTTAGATCTAAGTGATAGTAATGCAGGTGGTGAGAAGTAGTCAATTATGGAAATACTTGGACGTTTAGCCAATGTAATTTGCTCATGGGTTAGATATGTACTTTGAGGGAAAGAGAAGAATAGCATGGTTTCAAGGTTTTAGGCCTGAAATAACTGGACTATTGGAATTACCATCAAAGAGAGTTTGCCTGGCTGCTGTGGCTCAGTGGATTGATCGTCAGCCTGTGAGCCAACTGTCACTGGTTCAATTCCCAATCAGGGCACATGACTAGGTTGCACATCAGGTCCCCAGTTGGGGGCGCGAGTGAAAGGCCACCACACAGTCATGTTTCTCTCCCTCTCTTTCTCCTTTCCCCTCTCTCTAAAAATAAAATAAACAAGCAAACAAGTTATAAAAAAAAGTTTGAACTGCCATCACATAAATAGGGAAAGCTGCAGAAGGAGTAGGTTTTGGGGGGGCAAGATCAGAAATTCAGTTTTGAACATTGCATGTTTGAAATGCCTATTAGAAATGTTGAAGAAGGAGTTGCATATACAGATTTATATTTCTAGAGAGAGGGCTTGACTGGAGATAGACATTTTGTAGTCATTAGCTTATAGACATAAAGTCATGAGGTCAGATGTAATTACCAAGGTAGTGAGTGTAAGGAGAGAATAGAAGAGGACCAAAGACAAGGCCCTGGAGCACTTGATCATTACAAAGGGGAAGAAGCAGAAACCAGCAAAGAACAACAATGGAAGCAAACAGTGCAGTAGAAGAACCCAGAGAGAGTGGTGGTGTCCTAGAAGCCAAGCAAATGAAATGTGTAATAGAGGGGGATACAGTTTATTCATTCAAACTTATTGTTCAGTAAATACCTACTAGGTGCAAATAATTATGAAAAAAATATACAGATAAGAGTCACTGTCTTAAAATCTTGTAATCAGATGTTTGTATCATATCATTAATGAGTAAAGAACTCTTCTGTTTGTTTCTGGGGCAAAATGAATGGTTCCTTTATTTTGAACCATCTGTTGTCCTTATGTGAAACTATCAACTCAAACATCATCCTAGTGAGCCAGACATTGAGCGTGCAAGGCTGTAAAGTATGCCATTTAGAACAATGTTCTAACACAGTTTTTGCTTTCCTGGCCATTTCTCCTACTTTGTAGCTTCAGCCTCCACAGTACATTGCCTTTCTTGAGCTAGTTCTTTGATTTCCTTTTCCACTTTGTAAAGATTTTTCTTTAGTGAACAATTTTAGACTTAAGTACTCTGTGGGAAGGCTTGGGCTCTAAAACAACAAAAACTGTTAAGGTATTCATTTTCAAAATTGAGACCTTGAATTTTGCTGTTTCTCAGTCAGTACTCAACACCATTCTTTCTGTACACCCTTTCTTCCTCAGAGTGAGCTCCTTATCTCTCTCTCGTGATTTAGTTCCCTTTCTGAGTGCTTAATACCGTGTTTTGCACATATTAAATGATCGCTACATTAAAAACAAAATTTAGAGTTAATTTTGTAAACTACTTATGTTAAAAGATACTATTTTCTATTCATTAGAACTGCTGATTTTGTACACCTGGTAGTCTCATTCAGCCACTTTGCTTCAGTTAGTTTTTATAGGCTGACACCTGGGACTATATAATTGATCTTACCCTGTTCGTGTGCTTCAGATCCATATACCTAACCACTAAATTGTCTCTGTATTCTTCAATCACTAGTTCTAAACAGAAGCCATCATCATTCGTCCTCAATATTCTGCTGGTGACTGCCTCAGCTGCTCAATCTAGAAATTTGTGTTTTTACTTTTGATTCCTCCTGCTATCTTCCTCTCTATATGCATCTGGCCACAAAACTTTGTTGATTTTACGTCCTGAATCTCTCTACCTCTTTTTTTTTTCCCAGCCTACTACCCTAGATCAGGCTCTCATTACTCCTAATTTTTTTCTTGAGTCATTTATTGTCATTGCTAGAGTGCTCTTTCTAATACTCATGTTCACTCTTGCTCAGAATTTAATGATTTCCCTCTGCCTGATAGGTTAGCAATATAAGTTATGTTACTCATTTTGGGGAATAAAAGAGGTACTATTGATATTTATGCTGTTGATAGAAAGGTTAAGAAGGGACTGTCTCAGGTAAACTGAGATGTATGCTTACTTCATCCAGATGATAAAATTGTTACCTATTCATTTAACAAATATGTCAGACAAAATAAAATCCAAGGTTGTAGAAAGAAAATTGGACATGGTTCCTGTTCTTCAGTGACTTAGGAGACAGACATGAAAACATCAGTAAAATGTTAAGGTTATCAGTGACAAAGGTATGGGTAGAGCACTTTGAAACTGCAAGTGGGGAAAGGAAAGGCTTTTTGGAGAAGCGTTAAATTGATTCTTAAATATCCTGAAGAGCTGGATGATATCCAAAATGGAGGCCATTCCATACAGGAAGCAACAGGAGCAAAGGCATTAATGGTGACAAGCCAGGTACATTTGTAGAAAGAGAACCAGTGAGGGTGATGTCATCCCCAAAGGCACACAAGCTTTTTGGGGGGGTGGGGGGAGAATCCTAGATATTCTTTTGGTTTGTGGCCCTCCAAAACTCACCCCTTACCTGACAAAATCTTATTCCTTATATTTAATTGGGGATGGGCAACAATTGGGGAAAAATGTCTAAAAATGCTATTTGTCAGGGTTTTATGATAATGAAAAAAGGTTGTAAAACACTGGCTAATGTGTGTGGGCAGTTGGAACATGGTGTTGGGTGTTAAATGTTGAAGCTGGATGCACTAGCAGAATTGGATCATTTCAGGGATTTAGACTCGATTTTATAAATAAAGGGGAACCCTTGGAGGGTTTAAAGCCTAGAAATAAGAGCAGTTTACAAAGATTACTAAAGCCATTGTTGAAAATATATGGGCTATTCTAGAGGCAGGGAGGCTTATAGTTAGGTTGAGCGTACAACATTTATCTAAACCAGGATACTTTTCTGTGTGCAAGGTAAAACTATTAATGATTACATCGGATAGCAGGGAAACCAGGAGATACAGTTCTGGTTATAGGAAACAAATGCAGTAGTTCAGGTGCGGTATAAGGAAATAGCATATGAGATAGTGAGATAGAGACCGATTGGAATGAGAGTATCTGCCTTCTACAAGGCTTTTTTTTTTTTTTTTTTTTTTTTTTTTTAAATCCTTTAGCTCTGAAATTGACTATATTATACATACAGCAAAGTCCACATACCCTAGGAATATTTAGAAATATACCCAGCTAACACCTAAATCATGATATTGAGAGATTGTGTGTGTGTGTGTGTGTGTGTCCAGCACTCCAGAAACTACCCCCTTGATCCTTCCAATCAATACCTTTTCCAAAAAGAAACCACTATTGTGACATCTTACACCATAAATTTGCTCTCCCTGCCTTTGAACTTTATTGGAGTGCAATCACAGGGCATATTACGTTACTGGCAACCAAGAGGACTATGAAGCTACCAATTTTTTGTTAGTTTTGCATTTTATTTTTGGACTGGACTTGGAATTTCCTTTATATCTTTACTCACCCTTTTGACTGACCTTTTGGATTGTCTACCTCATTCTGTTGAAGTCTACCCTTGGGAAAACTGCCTCTCAGCCCCAGAAATGCTGTAGTTCAGCCAAGATACGCCCTGTCCTTATGTTCCTCCCAAACTTCTGCAACAGCGTTGGGACAAGTCTTTCAAAGCCTTCCAGTCTTTTGCTTGGGATCAGACTTGGACTGGGTGCAGGCAATTTAGATTTGTGATTTGGGTCATTGTATGTATAAGAATACCATACATTATTAAGGAGCAAAATTAGGGTGGGAAGAGAATTCAGTTTTGAAAGGGGTTTGAGACTTCCTACCAAGGGACACAGATAGAGATGTTCAGTAAGCATTTGGAGCTTCCGACCAAACCAGGCTATTGGTCTGCGTTGGTCCGAGAGTCTACAGCACATGGGTTATAGGTGATGTCATGGAACTGGTAGGAATGCCCAGAGTGAAAAGCAGAGTGAGAATAGGACAGTCCCTTTGTGTGCTTTAGTACTACTGTAACGGGGTGGGGAAAGGAAAAGAACACTGCCGGAGAAATGAGATGAAATTGTTACAGAGGTAGGAGGAGAACAGGAAAGGGCTGTCTAGGAGTCTTTCAGAGAGAAACCCCTAATCATTAATATCAGACACTCTTAAGAGTTTAAGAAAAGTGAGAAATGATTATTTGGATGGTTTCCATCTGAATGATTTCAGTGGGCTGGTTCATAAAGAGCCCAATTACAGTGGATTGAAAAGAGAATAAGGCCCCAAGAAGTGAAGGCAGCAGGTATGTTGTTTGTCAGTTTATCTCTGATGGGAAAGGGGGAAAGATAAAAAGTCCTCCTTGGTCTCCTACCTGGTACTCTAGCTTTATCCCCAGACTCAGGCATTTTAACTACTTATAAATATCCTAACACAGTACTTCCCAGTCTAAGCTTTATGTATATCTCAACCTAGGTAATTTTTTTAATACCCAGACCCCCCCCCCACCCCCCTTTTTTTTATTAGAACGTTCTGAAATGGAGTGTTAAGCACTGGTATTTACAGAAAGTTCTTTAAGTCTGATATGTATAGAGAGGTGAGAAGCATTGTCCATTGTGCCATATTCTTCTGTCTGTGCTCTACATAGGTTAAGAAAGTATGTTCACAGCCTTCGAATTTTGCCTTTGGACCATAAATCTGGGCTTTAGCACTGAAAATTTGAATGATGCTATGCAAGTTGCCTAACTTCTCTGAGGCTGAATAACTTTTGGGATTGTGCCAACTAAATGAGATAATATCAGTAAACTGTTTAGCAGTTGTAATGAATACTCAGCAAGTGGCAGCCATACATATCAGCTTGCTATTTCCTCTGACTGGAGTGCCATCCTCTGGCTTGGGAAATTCAGATTCCTCACTGAAATCTCATCCTCAGTGCTCATCTGCAAAATTGTGCATACTTCTTGCCTCACATCTCCGATGCATACCTTGTGTTTCTAGGATACTTTCACTTTCCTCTGCCGTAGTGGTTACTATGCTGTGTTATGATCACCTACATGTTTGTCTCTCTGGCTGGACTGTAAGTCCCTTAAGGATAGTGACCGTGTCCTTATCTCCAGGTTCCATCATGCAATACTTGGTACATAGTAAGTATCCAAATATTTGTAAGAGAAAATAAAAAGAAAAGGAATGTGCAAAGTACTGTTCCCCTACTTTTCTAGTGGTGATTTCTGTTAATCTACTATTTTAAGTGCTGGGGTGAAAAGCCTGATGAAGTTTGGCACAATGGCAACATTTGCTATTAATATTATCTTATTACAATACGAATCAAGTACAGTTACCAGAAACTTTGTTTTTATCTGGCAGTTCTTTAGAGAAAATACAGATAGAGGAAACTTAGTCATACCTTGAAACAGGAATTCCTTTTTTTCTGTGGCTTTAAAACATTTGCCAGAAACTTCACAGAGCAAAATAAATGCCATTTTTGACTTTAATGTTTTCTTTCTTAAGACTTTATTTTTAGAGAGGGGGAAGGGAGGGAGAAAGAGAGGGAGAAAAATATTGATGTGTGAAACATCAGTGGGTTGCCTCTCATATGTGCTCCAACTGAGGACCGAACCTACAATCTAGGCAAGTGCCCTGACCTGGAATCAAACTGGCGACCTTTTGTGCTTTGTGAGACAATGCCCAACCAACTGGGCTACACAGGTCAACATTGATGTGCAAGAGAAGCATCTGTTGGTTGCATCTTGCACACCCCCAAATGAGGAACTGGGCAGCAACCCAGATCGTGCCCTGACCGGGCATCGAACTGGCGACCTCCTGGTTCGCAGACTGGCGCTCAGTCCATTGAGCCACACAAGCCAGGGTGACTTTTCATGTTTTTAATCTGATGACTTAAACCTTTTGTTGGGCAAAAATTTCATGCTCAGCTAGGTGTTAAATATAATCACCTATTTACATTCAGAAAAAGGTCCTTAGAAATAACCAGCTTATTTTAGTTACCAAAAGACGGAGCTGGAATTGAAAGAATGTAAAATTTAGTGTTCTTGTAATTATTAATCAGTCTGTTTCAGACTTTTAGAATAATTGTTGTCAAATGTACACTTGTAGAGGTTTTTAAAGAATTGTCAAAAGAGCACCAATGTATTGAGAGATATTTTTGAGTGAGTCACTGTGTACACATCTGAGGGTGGCAGCACACAGATTATGTTGTTCTTTTCTACAGGAAATGCCTGTCCTTGGAAAGTAAAAAAGTTTATTTATGCTTCTGGGGTCCTTTGACCTTTATTTGTAAACTCGACTGGCTGAAAAGGGATTGTTAGACCTGGATGGGACGTTTAATAGACAGCATCTCAACTGAGCACCTCATTTTACATGTATTGGAGATTCCCAAATTGAGAAAAAAAACTGTGGCCATCCAGGAGTTTAAACACCATAAAATTTGTTAATGAGAGATGAGCTTCTCTAAGAGAATTCTGCAGAGAGGAGGAGCAGCAGGCATGATGAGCTTTACTATGTGACAAAGTCCTGTTTTTTTGGAAAGATGGAGCGATTGTGAGTTCTATAACATTTGACCTTACCTTGGACCAGCCAGTGTAAACTGAAGTCTAGCTTTAAATAAAAACTGAATGAGCCACTTTATTAAGAACTTGAGTCTGTAGAGGCGTAAGTAGCCCTTATTTGATGCTTCTTTACCACCAGACATTCTTCACTAATTTGCCATAAAGTGATACTTTGGCAGCTGGTGGGCTTCAGGCTTTGGCATATGGCAGAGACAGGGTCCTTTTAGTCTGTGTGTATCTTTCATTCTGCCCTGGGTCTCTTATAAACATCATGTTTATGGCTCTTGTTTTTCTTATCTATTCAGCTACCTTATGTCTTTTGATTGGAACATTTAAGTTATTTACATTCTATGTGATTATTGACAGGTATGTATTTATTGCCATTTTATTCATTTAACTATGTTCCTCTGGTTTTTGTTTTTCCCATCTTTTAAAAGAAGTTTCTTTAACATTTCTTATAATACTGGTTTGATGGTAATGAATGTTTTTAGCTTTTTCTTTTCTGGGAAGTTCTTTATTTTTTCTTCTATTTTATTTACTTAAGTATATTTTATGTTGTTGTTACAGTAGTCCCAATTTTTTCCCCCTTTGCTCCCCTCTGCCCAGTAACACCCTTCCCTCCAGCAATCCCACCCCACTTAGTTCAAGTCCATGGGTCGTGCATATAAATTCTTTGGCTTCACCCTTTCCTATATTATTCTTAACATCCCCCTGTGTATTTCGTGCCAACCGATTATGCTTCTTAGTCCCTGGACCATTTCCCCATTTTTCCCCATCCCCCCTCCCAGCTAATAACACTCCAAATGATCCCCATACCTATGATTCTGTTCCTATTCTGGTTTGCTTATTTGGATTTTGTTTTTATTTTTTAGATTCAGTTGTTGATAGTTGTGAGTTTGTTGTCATTTTAATGTTCATAGTTTTGATCTTCCTTTTCTTAAGTCCCTTTGACATTTCGTATAATAATGTCTTGGTGATGATGAGCTCCTTTAGCTTCACCTTATCTGGGAAGCACTTCATCTGCCCTTCCATTCCAAATGAGCTTTGCTGGATAGAGTAGTCCTGGTTGCAGATTGCCTTTCATCACCTTGAATACGTCTTGCCAGTCCCTACCTGCCTGCAAAGTGTCCTCTGAGAAATCAGCTGATAGTCCTATAGGAACCCCTCTGTTGGCAACTCTCCGCCTCTCTCGTTGCCTCCGGGACTTTGGCATCTCAGTCATGATGCATGCATCCTAGTGTGGTCCCCTTTGGGTCCAGCTTGCCCGGGACCCTCCGTGCTTCCCGGACCTGTATGCCCATCTCTTCCTGGACCTGTATGTTCATCTCCTTCGCAAAATTTGGGAAGTTCTCATTTTTTTTCAATTCTTGCTTCCTCATTCTGCACTGGTTGACTCTTTTTTTTCTTCCTTATGTTCCAAATCATTGATTTGAACCCCAGTTTCTTTCCCTTCACCATTGGTTTTGTGTGGATTTTCCTTCATTTCACTTAGCATAGCCTTTACTTCTGCTATGCATTTGCCATACTCAAGCATATCTGTCAAGCCTGTGAGCATTTTTATCTCCAGTGTTTTGAATTCTGCATCCCTTAGGTTGTCTTATCTTCTCATCTGTGAGGCTGGCTATCTCCTTGTGGCTTAGTTCTCCCACTGGAACCTTGATCCGTTCCCCCTTTTGGGCCATACTTCTCTGTCTCCTCATTCTGACAGGCTCCTGTGTTTGTTTGCCTCCGCATCCCAGGTAGAGCTGTCACTCCTGTTACGTTGTAAGGGGCGGGGCCTTAGGGATTCATCAGTACAGGGTGACCTGTTTCACCACGTTGTAGGGGAGGGATCTGAGAGGAAACAGTGCCACCAGCCCAGCACTCACCCCTTTTCCAGGCACTTCTCCCACTTCCGAACTAGACTAGCACCCCTCTAGCTGCTGCCCTGACCATCGTTCCCAGAGTGGGTGGGTCTGCAGATGTTCTAGGACCGTGGGGGCCTTTTAAACAAGCGCACTCTGCTAAGACCAGCAGTTTCTGCCTCCACCCCAACCCCCACTGGTCTGCACAGTCAGAAGCAATGAGGTTTGATATTCTGTGGTGCTGGGACAGTAAACTCCGAGGTCCAGTGAGGAGCTGGGAACGCTCCCCAGGTGTCCCTCCTGACTTTTAAAAATGTGTGACTGCGCTTTCCGCCAGCCTGCCTCCGCCGCCACACCATGTCTTCTCTGTCCCTGCTCTGCCCCTCCTGTCTGTTTGGATGAGTATTTCTTCTTTATATCTTTGTTTGCTGGTATTCCATGTAGTTTCATTTTCTGGAACTTCTGGTTGTTTCTAGTTTTCAGGTAGTTGTATTCCTTCTTAGTTGTGGAGGGAGATGTAGTGTGTCTGTCTACACCTCCATCTTGGCCAGAAGTCTATTTTTTCTTCTATTTTAAATGCTAGCCTTGCTGGATAAAGTAGTCTTGATTGTAGGTTCTTGCTGTCCATCACTTTGAATATTTAATGCCAGTTTCTTCTGGATGAAATGTTTCTATAGAGAAATCAGCTGACAGTCTAACAGGAGCTCCCTTGCAAGTAACTGTCTTTCTCTTGCTGCTTTTAAAATTCTCTCTTGGTTTTTTAAGCTTTGCCATTTCAATTATGATGTGTCTTGGAGTACGCCTCTCTGGATTCATCTTGTTTGGGACTCTTTGAGCTTCCTGGACTTGTGTGTCTTTTTCTTTCACCAGGTTAGGGAAGATTTCAGTCATTATTTCTTCAAATAGGCTCTCTTTCTTTCTCCCTGCTCCCTCCACCTTTCCCTCCTGTGATGCAGATGCAGTTACGCTTCATGTTGTCCCAAAAGTCCCATAAACTCTCTGGTTTATTTATATATATAAATATATATTTTGCTGTTTTGATTGAGTGTTTTTTGATACCTTTTCTTCCAAATTGCTGATTCGATCCTCTGCTTCATCCAACCTAGTGTTTATTTCTTCTAGTGTATTCGTCACTTCAGATTTTGTGTTCTTCATTTCTGACTTTTTTAAAAAATTATTTCTTTGTCCTTTTTCATGCTGTTGAACTTCTCACTAAGTTCCTTGAGCATCCTTATCATTTTTTAAAAACTATATCTGATAAATTGTTTGCCTCCATTTAGCTCTTTTTCTGTAGATTTCTCCTGTTGCTGTTTTTGGGCATGCTTCTTTGTTTCTCCATTTTGGCTGCCTCTTTGTGTTAGTTTCTGTGTATTAGGTAGATCTGCTGTGTCTCAAGTCTTGGTAGGGTGGCCTTACGTAGTAGGGGTCCCATGGGACGCAGTGGTGCACTCTCCTTTATTTACCTGAGCTGGGTGCTCCAGGAATGTTTCTTGTGTGAGTTATGTGGACCCTACTGTTGTAATTGAATCTTGATTGCTGTTAGCCCATTCATGCGTAGGGTTGACCCTCAGGCTGGCTGACTATGAGTATCAACCTTGCCCACTGTATATGAGCTGCTGTGCAGTTGCTGATGACAGGAAGCAAAATTTGCCTCAGCTGGGTCTGGTGCTTGCTGAGAGATCCCTTTCAATACGCTCTTCATGATGCTAATTGAATCCTTTTCTGATGTTGTCTGATACTGGCCACTGCGTGTGTTGGTTCTGAGACTTCTTGGGAGGGACTCTGGTGCCAGCCAGTGTTAGACTCTGGTTGTGACTGGCTCTAAGCAACCTATTTGAAGCTAAAAAGTGATCCACAGTTTGTAGTTGCCTATCCTGAGCCTGGGTGTGCATGGGAATAGCCAAGCTGCACACCATGGCTGGCTTTTACCAGTAACAGGCCTGGGGGCAGGACAACAAAAGTCCCAAAGCACCCTGAGATTTGCCTTCATCTGCCTCCAGCTGTTGGCTGCTTATTAGACTCAATAACTGAAAGAGCCTCTGACGATACTCAAGTTGTATGTGGTAGGTTCCCAGTGAGTCATGAGTTAGGGGCTAGTGGTGTTCACTAAATTGATAAAGGTTTAAACTAGGTGCCAGTGCTGGGTCTGAGGCCATTCAGCAAATGTCCCAGGGTATTCCTAGCCTAGCTGATACCAGTGGGGTGTTTGCACACCATTGTGGTGGGATGGGATTTCAGGAAATCATCAGGGTGAGGCCAGCAGACTTTATCATGCCTAGATAGACCAAGAGTTGGCCATATAAATGGAGAGCACTGCACTGGTTGGGCATGGAAGGAAAAAATCACTCCTGTCCTAGAGCCACACAACTCAGACTGTCACATATTTTGGCAGGAGTCTGATCTCAGCATGATGGGTCTCTGGGAGTCAAAAGGATAGTGCTAGTGGATGTCCCATGGGGGGGATGTTCCGGTCAAGCTTGGTGGATAGTGGGGGGAAAGGCCCCTGTCCCAAAGCCACACCACTGAGTCTGTAGTGGATTCTGCACAGACTTCAGCATGGAGGAGCCCCCATGAATTGGGAGTGTGGAGCTGCTGGGAACCAAGAGAGTGGGGCTTGCAGATCTTGCCTAAGGGGGAGGCATCAGTCAGGTTTACAGGAAAGTAGGGGGAATGGCCCCCACCCCAAAGCCACACTATTCAGTCACTGACATCCTCTGAGCCTTCCCAGACCTCTACACTCTGACCCAGGCTGTTGACTGCTCAGCAGGGTGCAAGCACTGCAGGGTTGGGCTGCAGAGAGTCCAGAGGGTAGAGCTATTGCTTTCCCTTAGGCTGATGTGCATGTAGGGGAATACTCCACCCAAGAAAGATGGCATCTGCATTGTGGTAGAGGGACTCAGCACAGGTATTGTGATGACCGTCCCTGCAGCTTTCTCCTGAAGCCACAAACCCCAGTCTCTCCTCATGCTACTTTAGTCCACTCTCCCTTCCCTTTGCTGGAGCCCAAGGTGAGTGGCTCTGAATGAGGTTTTGTGCACTGGCCTTTTTAAGAGGTTACCGTGTCTAGCAGACTTCTGTTCATTCCTGACGGAGAGAAACCCTGCTGCTTTTTGTAGCCAGATGTTTTGTGGTCACCTCTTCTTGCTCTGGTGATCTGGGCTGGGGAGCCTATCTTGAACTTGAGATCCCACACTTATTGGGGGAGCCCTCCCACAGCTGAGAGATTCCCTCCAGAATCTCAGCCACTGTTTGTGGTACTGGGACCAGTTCTTTTTGCATCTCCATTCTCCTTATCAGTCTCAATCTGTCGTCTTCTGTAAATCCTTGGTTATAAGACTTTTCTTTAGCTAGTCTTCAGTTGATTATTAAGGTTGATTGCTCTATACTTCAGTTGTAATTCCAGTTTGGTTTTGGGAGGAGGTGGGTGTATCTTGTACCTACTCCTCTGCCATCTTGTATCTACCCCTGTGTGGTAAATACTTTTAAATGTCAGGGATAAAAGATTATCATTCTTTCATTAAGAGAAGAGATAGGCAAATACACAATTATTATACAGCCCAGTTAGGCAATGTGATAATTGTAAATCTCAGGTGCTCAGGATTTTGTAGGAGGGCTTTTGGGAGAAAGGAGGAAAGTACAGGCAGGTATCATTCAAGTTACAGGTATCCCCCATATAACACGGTACTTCTGTAATATGGTTAGAGAATTGGGGGAAACTCCCGTATAACACGAGATTAGAGAAATCCCCGTAAAGTACTGAACTTTATAAAATTTTGGACTGTATTCTAATATACTCATTCATCAAAGAAATAAAACCAGCAACATTAAATGCTTGTTGGAAAAATATATGGCCAGAGTCAATTCAAAGTGAAAATCTAATTGAGCCAACAGAAAATAGGATGGATGCAATAGTAGAACTTGCTAAGGCTTTAGGAGGGGAAGTTTTGACAATATGACTGTAGAAGATATCGAAGAATTGCTGGTAGAAGAAGAAACTAATGAAGCAATTTTGGTGAAAATGACTTCTGGAATGTGCCAAGATAACTCAGGGGATGATAGCACTGATGAAAACGAAGTTAAACAGTTTACTCTAAAAAACATAAAGGAAGGCCTAGACTTAGCCAAACAGTTAGAGTCATATTTCTTAAATGAAGATCCTTGCACTGAAAGGAGCACGAAGTTTAAGAAAGAACTTCAAAAGTGCTTAGCACCGTCTAACAAAATTTATAAAGATCTCAGCTAAAAGCGTGAAACCTAAAGTAACAGATTTTTTTGCAAAAAGTAGAGCATAGAAATCAAGATAATGCTGAAGAAAGTTCAGAGGATGAGGATATCTTGTCAAAAAGAAAACGCATCCGGTTAATGGAGCTTAGTAGTGATGACAAAGAATACATTACTTAATTCATTTTAATATGTAATACTTTTGATAAAAATTGCTTTAATAAAGATATTTATCTTAATTATAAAAATATAATAGTAAGTGTTTTTAATTTTTGGAACCTAACCCCCATTTTTGTACTAGTTCTTTGTTTCGTATAACACAGATCTGCATAACACAGCATTTGTTAGGAATCTAATAACTGTGTTGTATGGGGGTTACCTATATTTTAGAAAAAGGAATTCTGACTTGACTTTAGATTAGACTATGTAAAGTTGGGTGAAGAAAGGACAATATGTGTTTCCTATTAGAAGGGAACAGCATTTGCCAAGGCTACAAAATGAGCCTGCAAGTTGAGCATGCAAGTTGTCTGGGCAGCTGGAACTCTGGGACAAGAATGCAGAGTAAAATAGATGAGGTGGAGGCATGGTCAGGATCCAGTTCATGAAGGACTGTGTTCTCCCCGTTAAGGAGTTGGCCTTGGCTTTTTAGACAGATCACTTTGGCAGCACAATGAAGAATGGATTGTAGGGGGCCAGGCTGCAGGTAAAGTCATTTTCTGTTATCCAGTGAGAAATAATGAATCTCTAAATTGCTTCAGTTTGGATAGTGAACAGAGATCATTAGAAAGTGAAATTGACAGATTTCTGGCCAGAGTCATTGAAGGTGGGACGTACTATCACCTCAATCTGAGACCCCAAGAGCAAGACACATGTAGGAGTATGAAGAATGAGTTTAGCTTTGGATATACTGTAATGGTTTGAGGTGCTGTCGGGACACCCAGGTGAAAGTGTTCAGTGTGCAGTAGAAAGTGTAGGTTGTAAGTTTACTAGAGAGCTCTGGGATAGAAATACAAGTATGGGCATCATTAGCCTATACATGAGTGGGCAAAAGTATTCTTTTGAGTTAATAAAACTATTGTTATAATCATAACCTGCATGTCTTTGCATACCAATAATGGGAAATCTGCTTATGCCCACCCCTGTATATGGTAGTTGGAGCTGTGGATGTGGAGGATATTACTGTTGGTAGGAGAGTCTTCAGTGAAGAAAGGGTAGATGTTACAGCCCTGGAAACAAACTTTAACAGTAGGAATGGCTAAGACTTATATGTTAGGGTGCTTATTGGATGCCTGTTACTGTTAGAAAACCTTTATACACATTTAATTCTTCCAAAAACATTCTGGAAGAATGTAATACTGACATTTTACATACATACAGATATACCTTAGAGATCTTGTGGGTTTAGTTCCAGACCACTGTCATAAAGCAGGTATTGCAGTAAAGTGAGTAATAACTTTTTGCTGGTGAAGGATCTTGCCTTCAATTTGTGAAAAATGCAACAACTGTGAAGCACAGTAAAGCAATCATAATAAAACAGGTTATGTCTCTATAGGGAAATGGAATCACAGAGATGAACATGTCTAAAGTCATACAGTTAGGAAACAGTGAAGTCAGGATTTAGACCTAGGCATTGTGATTTCACATTCTGTCCTTGTACCCGTGACTAAATGTTTCTCATTAGGACGAAAACCTTGAGAGAAACATGTTACAGGAAGGATGGAAAGAAGAGTTTTAGGAAGGGAGCAGTGAATGAATAATAGTGTCAGCAGTATATAGAGAATGCTAAAAGAGATAAGGATTGAAAAGTGAATGTGAAATTTGGAATTAGCAAGTCAGGGCTGACTTCATAATATGTAGAGGGATCAGGAAAGTGAACTTTAGACTATACTTTGAACATATAAGTAATTGGGTGCTCAGTCTTTTGATGCCTTATCATTTGTGATTAATTATTATAGTTGTAATGTTAAGGATCTCCTTTGAAACTTTCATCTCTAAAAATTAAAATTTAAGAGTATAACTTTTTAAACATTTCTTTTTTTAATTTTCTGTATCCTTACCTGAGGACATTTTTTTTTCCATTGCTTTTAGAAAGAGAGGAAGGGAGAGAGAAAGATTAAGAGAGAGACATTGATGTGAGTGAGAAACATCAATTGGTTGCCTTCTCGTATGCACCCCAGACTGGGGATTGAACCCGCAACCTGGGTATGTGCCCTCACGGGGGATCGAACCCGTGACCTTTGGTCTTCTGGGTGACACTCCCGCCAACTGAGCCACACTGGCCAGGGCCAGAGTATAATTTTTTAATGTTGAGTTTTTATTAATATATGTTCAAGTAATTTAATTAGACATTATATTTTAATCTATAAATAAAAAGCGTGTTTACTCTGTGAAATGTATACTAAAATCTATAACAAGATAAGACAGGAGTCTAACATGGTAATGGAAAGAGGTAGACTTTTCCAGAGAACATTGTTGAGGGCAGTATGTCATGGGCAGATGATTGGGGATGCATGGAAATGATAATGAAGAAAAGCGTACAGATCAGTAAATGAAGACTTAAAATTTAAGTAAAGGTAGAAAAAGAATTGTGTCCCCACGTGGAGAAAGCAGAAAATTGTCGTGTGTTTCCTACCCTCTATATTCCTATTTAAAAATACACACGCAGACACACATTTTTTTTTTTTTTTTTACTTTTCACCCCAGGATTCAGTCAAGTACATTACATTTGGTTGTCATGTCTCTTTAGTCTCTTAATTTCGAACAGCCCACCTACCTTTTTCTTCCTTTCATGAACTTGGCCTTTTGAAGGGTGTGGCCAATTGTCTTCTAGAATTATGTACCATTATTTGGCTTGATCTGGTTTCTCATGATTACATTCAAGTCAAATCATTTTCTTGAGAAACTACATGGAGGTGTTCTGTACTTCCTATGTTGTATCATCAGAAGATGTCAGTTCTTGCCATTATTAGAGGTGCTAAATTTGATCACCTCTACTTCTTTGGTGTGAAGGTGCAGTGCTGTAAGTTGTAGGTGATCTATAAGGTGATATGTGAGAATGTGTGAATATCCTGTTTTCCAGGTGTTTCACCTAGTGTCTTTTACCATTCATTGGTGATCCTTGCCTAAATTATTATTACTTTGATGTTGCAAAGGCATAATTTTTTTTTTTTTGATGTTTTGTAAGAGTTTGAGCCAAAACTGATGACAATTGCCAGGAGGCAAGATATCAGATGCTCTGGAGAATAACAATTTTGCAGTTTCTTTTATGCATTTGAGAGTAGGAATGAAACATAAAAATTACAGGAGGGTGGGGGAAAGCAAGGCAGGGATTGGATTACAGGATATTTAACAAGATTATGTGTTCTCCTGACAGTGTTTACAGTCTTATTTCAAAGGTGTGTTAACCCAGATGCACAAAAACAATAGACAGGCCTTGCTTAAGGCAAAGATACACCTTTTATTAAGAAGTTATAAGTCTGGAGCATGACTACCCACCATGACTTGCTCAGTTAAGAATTTATAACTAGATTACGCTGCAAGGTTACTTTCCATAGACCCCACCTTCTAGTCCACAATTTCCCCTTTTGGTCATAAATCAAACTAAAGGATGCATTGATGACCAACCTTCTTTACAGCATTAGGAAGGCTCATTCCTAGGACATTTCAGTATCAACATGGTGGTGTTTTAAAGGAGGAACAACGTGGGTGGGGAAATTCTGTAACCATGGATGTGATTTAAGGCTGATTTTTTCCAAAAGGGAAGGGTAGGTAAAGAAAAGGCAGTCAGGTCTTAGGCCTTCATTGCAAAACAAAAAATAAACAAAAAACTGTTACAGCAACCTTGCTCTGAGAAATCACCCAGAGACCATTGTGGGAGCAGGCAAGAGGTTTATTAAGGGAACAAAAAGGTAAGATGGTGGAGGAGAGAGGCAACTCCTGGACTGACTCGAGGGCCCGTTAGGAGCAAGGGGAATGGGGAGCAAGGGAGTGGGGACTACCATCACAAGGGAGCTGGAGGCAGCTGAGGCCCTGCAAAGCCTGCCCAGACTCACTCCCTCTGAGCCCAGCACTGGGGTAGCAGCTTGAAAGGCACCAGTGGCATACTGGGAGAAACTGAAGTGTCTGCCTTCAAGGTGAGCAGAGGCCATTGTCTCTTTTCTAAACCCTCCCCCCACAGAACTGGCAAGCTGGTGCCATATCTGAGACTCCATCCATAATTTTCTAATTGTTCATTTAATAAACATTTAGTAGCTGGTATCTTGTATAAAAGTAATGTCCCCACCTTCCCTCTCCTCCTTTTTGTTAAATTAAAATTTTTTAACTTTATTTTTTAATCATCAAAGGACATGCTTGTTGATTTTAGAGACAGGAGAAGGGAAGGAGAGGAACATCGATAGGTTGTCTATCATACATGCCCCTACTTGGGACTGAACCTGCAACCTAGGCATGTGCCCTGACTGAGAATCGAACCCGCAGTCTTTCAGTTTACAGGATGATGCTCCAACTAACTGAGCCACAGTGGCCAGGGCTCCTCTTTGTTTTAAAAGATCGCTGTCATTCAAGGATTATTTTTGTATTTTTTATATTGTCATTATTCTTTTTGATGTTAGATTACCTCAAATTTAGCCAGTGAGAGCCATTTCAAAGTCAGCTTTTATGTCCTTCTGACATAACCCCATTAGTCTTTAAGTAATACTTTCTGGTACAAAAGATGTTTTAGGCTTATTCTTTCCATGGCCTAATATTAAAATCAGCCATTTGTCCAAGGAACTATTGTTCCCTTTATATTTAAATAAATGCTGTTTAGAAACCAAGGTCTGGGCTTCAGGTGTGGTAAGCATTTTCTAGCTCTTTACTGCCATTTTGCAGACTATATTTACACCTTCATGGATGAGAAAATGAAGGAATGGAATTTTGTGTTTAATGTACAGTCTTGTTAACTTGGAGATATTATCCAGAATCTTTAAATTAGGCTGCTGAATGTAACTTAATATTCGTTGTGTAATTTTATAACAAATGTATAATTCTAACATTTGTTAACTGTTAGTCTGTGATTATCTCTACTACACATTTAATAAGCATTATTTTAGGTTTAGAGTGAAATAGTTTATCACTTTTGTTGTACAGATAATAAATGTTAAGTAAATTATTCAAGGCTACATGTTTAGTAACTGATAGAGGCAGACTGTGAACCCAAGGCTTCTCCACATTCCAAGTTTTTAACCACATTGTTGGGCTGTCTTTAGCCTAACAGTGATTTGGAGAAGATGCTTTGGAATAAGTTACATTGTAGAACTATAGCTACAGAGTATATATATTGAGATTAAGTCTATACTAACCTTAGGATCCATTGGAGAGATTTTTCATTGTTAAAATTCCTGAGATGGACTTGTTTTCCAGTTTAAAAAGCTGAGTAAAATATCTTGGTTAATGCATGTTTTAGGTAATTGTTGTATTGAAAGTTCTATGTGACAAATTAGGCATGTCAAAGATAAGAAATTCAATAGTTTTAGATTTAAAAAAACAGAAAAATGACTTGCTCTAAATGTCCCAGTTTGAGTTTTCCAGATTTTATAGTTGGTTTTCTAAGTGTGTGTGGAGTGGCAGTCAGCAGACTTGAGAGATGGAGTCACTCTGAGAGCAGCACACTGCTTGGCACATTGAGGAGGAAATAAAAATCCCTATATGCTTAATTAGATGCGTATACTTAACCATCCCCTGGCTGGTTTGGCTCAGTGGATTGAGCGTCGGCCTGCGAGCTACGTGTCGCTGGTTCGATCTTCCAGTCAGGGCACATCAGAGAAGGAAAACTCTGACTCCAAAAAACCTCCGCTGCCTTGCGGCATACCTCTTCAGGGGAAAGGCTAAGGGAGTAAACCCCGACAGAAAATCCGGAGCCGGAGTCCCTAAGGCGGTTTGACGTTGTAGTCAACACCGGCAACTCCTGCGGCGCACCTGAAGCCAAGCTGTATTGACTCCGTCTTTCCCTTGGACCCTTCAGCTGCGAAGAGAGGGGGGGTCTGCTGCATGGGCAACAGCAGACCCTCCATATCACCCTGCCCAGGCTCTGTAGCTTCAGCTTCACTGGAGAGGACACTCCAGCGTCATCGCAAGATGTCGATTCAACACGGGAGGAGACAGATACTGTGTCACTCCCGAGTCGGACTGCACAGCCATTCTCGGTGGTGCAGATAGACTCTTAAGAAGCTACACCATCGTCTCTCGAGACGGACGGCTGCCGACGACGATACTTAACCATTAATTTCTCACACAGAGTCACAAATATGAATTTAATATTTTGTTTAACATTTAAATTGAAAACTCATACAATGAGTTCTCTAGGTATGGATTATTTGAAGGATGCGAAAAGAGCTGCTTTGTTGCAGGTTAGCAGTGGGTCCCACCCACCTCAGCGTGTTCACCATCACTCACGTAACTGGCTGAGAGGGGATGGCTGATCTGTGTTTTGAAATACTGCGTCACCACCACTTCCTCACCTTTTTTTTGCCTGAGTAAAACCCATTATTTTATTCTGCAATCCTCGTTGGTATTTGTTCTTTTAAAAGTCCTGGATAATTTCTGTAGTTTGTTGTAGTTACAGAACCTGTAGCTGATTCAGGTGTTACTGGTCTGGAATATGATGACTTCCTCGTTTTTCCATCTTCCTTATGACTTCCTGCTTTCAATAGAGCAGCTTTCAAGTGCATACTGTGTAAATAATACTTTCTTAAATCTGGCATTTAAATTTTTTACTACCAAAACATATCTGTAAGACTTCCAGTGTGCCTCTGTCAGAGGTTTTGTGTTTGTTTGGCTTTCTATAATAGCTTTTATTGGTCTCTGACACACCAGGAGCCTAATAGATAATATAGTATCTTAAGCCAGTCTCAGAAATAATTGGTACAGGAACTACAAGAAACCCCTTTTTAAACCCAGCATTACACAGTCAACAACTGCTTGCTGTCTCATGTAAACAAAATGCCATAACCACCCCCATCATGTGAAGGAATTAATCAGCTTGCTACTACAGCCATCCTTTGTTCTGTGAGGGTCTTTTTTGTCCTTTTGTGAATGCTTAGCATCTTGTGATCTTCAAACCAGGTGTGCTGAAAAGACCCCGCTTTACTAGACATCTCAGTGCTTATATCTGTTCCTCATTAATAGGTTATCAGTCAGATAACCCGAGTGACATAGATCCTACCTGTAAACCAGTGGTTCTCAAACTGTACAGTGCATGGGAGCCACCTGTCGGGTTTATTAAACCATAGACTGCTGGGTCCTACTCTCAGAAGTTCTGATTCACTATGTCTGGGATATGGTTCGAGAATGTGCATTTTTACTGAGTTTCCCCGTGATGGTGATGGTGCCTAGCCTAAGGGTCTTTCAGGGTTGTTCCTTAGATGCAACAGAACCCAATTCTGGCCAGTTTTAAAAAGGTATTTATCAAAAGGATACTGGATAGCTACAGAATTGATGGGAGTACTAGAGAGGTAGACTTGGGTCTAGGCAACCATGATTACAGATTTGATAGTGATACTACTGCTGCTAGCACTGAATATAGTGGATGCCACAACTTGCACTGCTGACCCCCTCTGCTACATGCAGCATAGGTTGACAGGCCCTGCTGCTACCGCTAGCTGCCAAAGTGGATTCTGTGCAGTTCTTGCTTCTTGGAATCACTAGATTCAAAGTCTGGAATGGGTATGTCTCATTGGTAGCACTTGGATCATTTGCCTAAGCCCTAGTTTTATGGAAAGGTGGAAAAATGAAAATCTGGTGTTTTTAGCTTCCAACAAAACTCATAAGCTGAGGTGTCTTCAAAGAGGAGTTTATTTGTGGCTTGACTTTCTTGCCAGATCTTTCTTACCACATTGCATTAGGAGTTGGCAAAGTGTATCCTGAGCCAAATTAGCCTGCTGGGTATTTTATATATAGTTTTATTGGAATGAAGCCATACCCATTCATTTAACTATGTTTTCATGGTGGTTTTCATGCTACAGAGAGAGGCAAAGTTAAGTAGCTGTTGCAAAAAAACTATGTGGCTCCCAGTAACCTAGAATATATACTGTCTGACCCTTTATAGAAAAAGTTTACCAACCCTGATAGGAATAATGCTAATACTTCTATTCCAGTCCATGCAGTTACCATTTATAGGTGCTATTGGAGAATTATGTTCATTCATATGGCCAGGCTGTTCGCTGAAATAAGGAGATTGAAGGCAAACAATGGGACAAACTTGCAGATGTTTGATGAAGGGCTTTTAGAATCTAAAGTTGATAAACTTTTTCAGTCTCTTCAGACAACTAAAGAACCACATATTGATTTTAAAACTTGAGAATTATATTCTCACTTGGACTTTATTATTGAATAGTGAATTCCTAATTCTTTTGTCAGTTAATCATGGCATCATCGATGATGTACCAAACATGTCCTCTGACGTGAGAACAGAGTAAATTATATGACATAAATTCCCTTCAGGAATCTCAGAAAATTCTGCGGTTCCTTGACACGAGCCTAGCCTCATCTGGTAGGTCAGGTTATGAGAGTTCCAACCATTTGCCATAAGAAAACCTGTATGTGTTACAGTTTTCAGAACTTATTTGCCACTAAAAAGAAGTTGTCTTGAAGTCAAAAATAACAAGCACATTTCTATAGAATAGGCATTTTCTAGGTGTCTGGCCAAGTGGTGATGACTCTGAACTCAAAGGGTTGGGCCCTGGTGGCTGTGTTGGTAGCTTATGGAAGTCTTAGCTCATACAGGAAGGCAAGAAAAGGGGGAAAACATAGACTGGGAAGGAAGAAATAATACTGTAATTACTCATAAGAGATGTTGTATATGTAGAAAATCCAAAGAACCTACAAACTGAGATTTATTAGGTTTATCGTATACATTTTAAATATCAAAATCTATCTTCAAGTGATGCACTTGAAGTATAAGGACCTTACAACAGGATTCTCCCATTTTTACCTCTTGGCCATTGTGCTATTGTTGTGATGCATATGCTGTGATACATATATTATAAAACTCAAAATAAGTTGTCTTTGTTGTTGTTGCTTTGAACAGTCAATTATCTTTTAAATAATTAGGAAAAAGATTTATATTTACCCATGTAATTACTATTTTTAGTTCTCTTCATTCCTTTGTATACATCCAGCTTTCCATCTGGTGTTATTTTCCTCCTTTATGAAGTACTTTTAACACACACACATATATTCGTAGAGCAGGTTTGCTGCTGATTAATTTATTCAGCCTTTGTATATGGGAAATACTTTGCCTTTTTTTTTTTTTTAAAGGTATTTTGACTGGGAATAGAGTTCTAAGTTTATAGTTTTTTTTTTCTTTTTTGACTTTAAAGATATTACTACAGAGTTGTCTGGATTGCATTGTTTCTGAATAGAAGTTTGCTTTAATTCTAATCTTGTCTTACTATGTAATTTGTCTTCTTCCTCTACTTCTACAATTTTGTCATTTTAAAAGCAATTTGATTATGATGTGCTTTGGTGGTGTTTTCTTCATATTTCTTGTGTTTGAGGTTTGTCGAGCATTTGGATGTTTGAGTTTATAGTTTTCATCAAATATGGAAGATTTTCCACCAGTCTTCCAATAGTATTTTGTTTTCTTCATAGTGACGTTTTTTAAAATAATGGCTTTTTTTATTAGTTATTTTAAAGATTTTATTTATTCTTAGAGGGGAGGGAAGGGAGAAAGAGAACAAGAGAAACACTGATGTGTGAGAGAAACATTGATCAGTTGCCTCTCAGATGCACCCCTACCGGGCACCAGTCCACAACCAGGCCCATGCCCTGACCAGGAGTAGAACTTCTAATCTTTGGCTTTGCAGGACAACACTCAGCCAACTGAGCCACACCAGTCAGGGCTATAATGATTTTTGTCAGGTTGCTTGAAGTTGTAAAATAGCTCACTGGTGCTCTTCATATTTTTTCATGTTTTTCCTGTTTTTTAAAAAAATATGTTTATTGATTTTAGTGAGAGAGGAAGGGTGGGGAGGGGAGAGAGAGGAACATCAATATGAGAGAGAAACCTCGAATGGTTGCCTCCCATATGTGCCCCAACTGGGGATTGAACCTGAAACCTAGGTATGTGCTTTGACCAGGAATTGAACCTTCAGCCTTTTGGTGTACAGGACGACGCTCCAACCAGCTGAGCCACACCAAGCCAGGGCTCTGTGCTTTACTTTTGATTTCTGTTCTTGTGTCTTAAGGATTATTAATCTTTAATTCTGCAGTGTCTAATGTGGTTTTCATCCATCCAGTGTAGTTTACTTCTCAGATATTATTGTTTTCATCTCTGGAATTTTTTTATTGTTTATTCTATGTTTAATCTTTTCTGTATCTTCCAGAGCCTATGGAATATAGTCCATGTGAATATATGGAACATATTTTTAATACGTTTTTTAAATGTCTTTCTCTACTAGTTTTATTGTCTGTATAATTACTTAGTTGATTACAATTGATTTTTCTTCTCATTATGGGTCTTTTTTCCCTGCTTTGCATGCTTGGTACGTTTTGATTGTATACCGGAGGCTGTAGATTTTACATTTTTATGAGCTTAATATTTTTTGTATTCCCTATAAATATTCTTCAGCTTTGTTCTAGATTCAGTTAAGTAATTTGGAAATCATTTGATCCTTTTGGGCTTTTTTGTTTGTTTGTTTTTGAGCTATGTTATGTAACACCAGAGTAGCATTTAGTTTAGGGTTAATTTTGCCCCATTTCTGAGTCCAGTGCCTTCTGAGTACTCTCCTAAATGCACTGTGAATTATGAGATTTTCCACTTTACCTAATAGGAACAGGAACTCTTCCTATTCCTGTGTGAGTTTGGGGTATTGTTCACTCTAGTCCAGGGTATTTAAATCTCAACACTGTAGACATTTTGGCCCATATAATTCTTCAGTCCAGGGCCTTGTCCTGCGCACGGTAGGATGTTTAGTAGCATTTCTGGCTTCTAGTCACTTGATGCTTGTAGCACCTCTCTCCCCAAAATTCTGACAACCCAAAATGTGACAGACATTGCTATCACCAGGGGGCAAAGTCACTCCTGGTTGGGGACCAGTGTCTCTACTCCTTTCCGATGGTTCTTTCCCTGATGCCAGATACCATTTCTTCACATACATGAGGTGATTAGTGCTCATCTTAAGACTCAAAGGAGACCGTCTGTAGGTTTCGAGTACATACTTTCACCCTGTGTAACACTCTCTCTCCTGCTCTGCAAACTCTAGCTGCCTTCTTCTCCCCAGACCACCAGTTCCTCTCAACTCAGGATACCACTAGGCAGGTGTGATAATCCTGTAGATTACCTCATTTGTTTCCCTGGTCTCTGATGTCACTGTCTTGTTTCCTGAGGTCTGTCTTCTTTTTCTTTCTTTTTATTTTTAAATATTTTATTTATTTATTTTTAGACAGGGTAAAGGAGGGAGGAAGAGAGGGAGAGAAACATCGACATGAGAGGGAAACATCAATCAATTGCCTCTTGCACACCCCCAGCTGGGGACCGGACCTGCAACCCAGGCGTGTGCCCTGACCTGGAATCCAGTGGGCAAACTTCTGATTTTTGGAATGATGCCCAACCAACTGAGGCACACTGGTCAGGACAGTGAGGTTTTGTTTCTTGAAAGATGTTTCATATATTTGTTTTGATTTGTAGTTGTTCTAGATGGAGGGTAAGTTCCGTTCCTCTTATTCCATCTTGACCTAAAGCCGAAGACCCAACTGTTTGTCTTTTACTTTGGAGGGATGTCCTGAAATGCCCCTGGCCACTTCACCCCTAAAAACATTAAAATAGTAGGTCTTGAGTCCTTATAGAGTTTATCTCCTGCTTCCTGAATGTGTTACCAAGGACTTGAGAGTACCAGCCACCTCTTGCTCATTCTCTTTTTCATTCTGTCCAGTCAGAACAGATTATCTGTGTAATTGTTTGGGAGGTCAAGATGTCTTCAGATTATATTATGAGAGAGAGAATAAGAGAGTTCAAATAGCCCTAAGGCAAAATTGTAACTTAATATAGTAAGTTAATATTGTTCCATATGAAAAATTGTAAGTTAATATTACCCCACATGAATACATACTGTTTCTGATCCTCTTTTTTAATTGGAATGGAAAAGTATACATTCACCAAATCAATAACTGAAGCTTAACTAATCAGTTCTAGCAGCAGTATTGTATCTGGGACTGCAGCTGTGACCAGAGTTAAATTTGGTTACGTCTGTGGCAGTCTACAGTCACTTTTAGGATCCATCTGCTTTTGGCATTGCCCCTGCAAAACTTAAGTCTTTACTGGTGGCACTGGTCTGCTCTCCTTGGCCCCTCTGGAAACAGTATTGTCTTTTATTTACTGTCTTGTTCTGGTGAGTGGGGAAGTTTCTGAGGTTTTCACTTGGCTTTTTCCACTAGGACAGCTTTTGCCACATAGGTCATGGACCCATTGTGGGGGTTTCTGTAACTTGTGGGGGTTGATATACATTCTAATTATAAACTTGGGGGGAGTGGAAAGGGACTCAGATGGGTTTGCAGGCTCAGTGAGCTCACTATGAGTCAGACTTCCCAGGACTTTTATTTATTACACCATTTCAGAAAATTTTGTCTGGGAGGTTGGTACTTGCCCCACAGAACCTTGACTAGGAGCATTCTCTCAGTTCCATTTTGCTGGTAGCTGGATTCATCTAAGAAGAAGGGGTTCACTTACATATCTGGTGCCTTGGTGCTGGTCCACGTGGCCTTTCTCTGTCAGGGAGGCTAGCTTGGGCTTCCTCACAGCATTGGTGGTCTCAGGGTACTTGAATCTTAGAAGTTACACAGCCTCACTTCTGCCACATTCTTTTGGTCTGAACAAATCACAGAATTACCTAGATCCATGAGGAGGACACATAGACTCCAGTTTTTAGTGGGGGTGGGGGGATGGGGAGTACACTCTCATTGCAGAAGAGCATCTTGGGAGATACAGTTTACCATATCGGGTCTTTCAGAATTTTATAGATCTTCCTCATTTGCTGTGGTTTCCTTTTTGAATCTATTCATTTAAAAAACAAAACTTAAAAACTTTTTCACTCATTTTAGTAAGGATTTATCAGAGATAAGTGTGGTCATTGAATCCATCATGGCTAATTGGCAGTCGTAATTTTTGGAATCAATGATTACTGTTGTTTTTCTTAGTGGTTCCATGTTTTGTTTTGTTTTTTAAGATTTTATTTATTTCTAGGGAGAGGGGAAGGGAGGGAGAAAGGGGGGGAGAGAAACATCAGTCGGTTGCCTCACATGCCCCCAACTGACCTGCAACCCAGGCATGTGCCCTGACTGGGAATCAAACCAGCGACCTCTTGGTTCACAGGCCAGTGCTCAGTCCACTGAGCCACACCAGCCAGCGCCCATCTTGTTTTATTAACCTAATGAAAAACAAGTTGTCTTAGGTTTCTTGTCTTTTCTCTCTGTCATCTGGTAATTCTCTTGTCTAGTTGCATATCAAAGCAGGAAAGCAGTGTTTAGGAACAGTCTGTCCTGGTATTAAGGGATTATTTCTTATAAAAGAATAAAGGTACATTTTATGTAAATAATTTAAACTGATTATAATTACAATAACCCTGGCTGGTTTGGCTCAGTGGATTGAGCGTCGGCCTGCGAGCTAAGTGTCGCTGGTTCGATCTTCCAGTCAGGGCACATCAGAGAAGGAAAACTCTGACTCCAAAAAACCTCCGCTGCCTTGCGGCATACCTCTTCAGGGGAAAGGCTAAGGGAGTAAACCCCGACAGAAAATCCGGAGCCGGAGTCCCTAAGGCGGTTTGACGTTGTAGTCAACACCGGCAACTCCTGCGGCGCACCTGAAGCCAAGCTGTATTGACTCCGTCTTTCCCTTGGACCCTTCAGCTGCGAAGAGAGGGGGGGTCTGCTGCATGGGCAACAGCAGACCCTCCATATCACCCTGCCCAGGCTCTGTAGCTTCAGCTTCACTGGAGAGGACACTCCAGCGTCATCGCAAGATGTCGATTCAACACGGGAGGAGACAGATACTGTGTCACTTCCGAGTCGGACTGCACAGCCATTCTCGGCGGTGCAGATAGACTCTTAAGAAGCTACACCATTGTCTCTCGAGACGGACGGCTGCCGACGACGACGATAATTACAATGCATCAACATTCTGTATAGCATCAGTGGCAAAATACCTCTTTCTGTCAGTAATGCAGACTGCTCCCACGTTCTCCTTTGCTGTGCTACTGTTCTTGGCTGAGGTTGTACCATATCATCCTGGGGTTTTTAATACGTTGTTATCTGAATAAGGGCTGAGGCCACCTCTTTCACAGAGTTGACTATAGGTTGTCTCATTAGATGTCTTGTTTGTTTAGTGGTACATTAATATCACTTTGAGAATTTTTAGAAAAAGATTTTTAGGAAGTCATACTTTAAGAAGAATGTTGACAAATTGGGCCATCTCCAGAGGAGGTCAGCCAGGATGCTTAAAGGTCTGGAACCTGCAAATACTGGGACTGTAATCCGGAATGGGGAAAGAAAATAAGATTCAAAAGATTTTATGATAACTTTTCAAATACTTGGATGTCGTTTACATCTGTTTAGAAATGAATTAGACTTTCATATGAAATAGTGATTTTTAAATTTCTGGCATTGTTTGAGTGCATGGCATTAACCATGCTTAGGAGGGGTTGAGGGAGTTCTCTGCCTTTTTAGATCTCTTATAATTCAGAGATTTTATGACTTTTCCATAGTTTACAACTCTGTCATAAGGGATTGTTTGCTTAAAATGAGAATTGTGGGTTGTCCTATTTTAAAAAGTATATTTGAAATCTAAAATATTTTCTATTCTTCAGGATTTGAACACTATTTATTCTTATCTTCATGGAATGGAAATATTATCAAACCTCAGGGAACATCAGCTTAGGTAAGTGTGATGCTCTGTTTAAAAGCGTGGACTATGGAGTTGCTCAAATGAGTTTGGTAGATAGTTGTCGGGTCCAGCTCTTTAGGGGCTTGTTGTAGGATAAGGAATTAGTGTTTTTCATCCCAGTATTTCTTAGCTGTGGGAACCCCATATAACTTTTGATTTCCCCAAAACATAACTTCTGATAGCCAACTGTTGATTGGAAGCCTTACTGATAATATAAGCAGTCTATTAACACATATTTAAAAATCATAAGGAAGAGAAATACATTTATAGTACTTAGCATGTATCTGTGGACCTGCTCAGTTCAAACCTGTGCTGTTCGAGGCTCAGCTGTAACTATATAAAGTAAAGCACAGCACTCAGTATGTGCTAGCCAAGGAAATCAAAACGTTTCTCCTTTTGTAGTTCCTATTGATTCTTACTATGTCAGATGCTTAAGATGGGCATGATATGATGTAGTATTGTATCAGAGTGGAAGAAGAAGGATTTTTGATTTGGTATAAGCTCTTATGGACAAGATCCATAACCTTTCTGAACCCCATTTTCCTGTTCTGTAAAATGAGTTTTTTCTCATTCTACTATATATGTCATTTTGATTATACTAATAGTAAGAACACCTTTGAGTACTATAAAGTACTATTGTAACTTTGCATAATGTATTTTAATTAAAATGTGTTTTCTTTCTATGACCAGCTTATTCATCCCTTTTTCTAGCAGTTCTTTAAGTTTTGGGTTATGGATCAGATTGGTAATTACAGCAATTCTTTGGGATTTATTATTATTATGTTTTCTGTATAACATAATGTATGTCAAATAAAAAATAAAACTGAAAATTAGAGGATTTAGTAATGCTGTGTATTTTTAAATGCAAACAGATTTATACATTTATTCAAAAAATTTGTGTACATGTGTGTATTTGCCTCTGCCAGTAACTGTTCGTCACATAGGATTCAGTGTGAAGTGGACAAATGCACATATTTTCATAATAAGAAAGGATTATTTAGTGGAAATTGACAGGCTATAGAATATACATAAGAGTATTATACTTGTTGACACTATGTTTTTGCAAATAATTGCATTTAATGTATACATTTCTAAATAGTGAAAAATTTAGTAGTACAATAGCTCTGATCATCTTCTGTTGAGGTGATTATAACAGAATTTTTGAAACAAGATTTAAGATAAAATCTTTAAAATTTTTACTTTTTAAAACATTTTAGATTAATGTCTGCAAGAGCACGCTATGAAAGATACAGTGGCAATCAAATTCTTTTTTGGTGAGTATTTTCAGAATTAGCTTAAATTAATTGCTTTAATGTTTAAATTTTGACTTTCGTTGGGTTGGCCAACAAGTCTGTATGTTTTTTTCTATAAATAAAAATACTTTTCATTTTCACCAATAACTTTAATTGATTTGGATATTTTGAGTATGTCGGCTGTTTCTCACATGGTATATATAACATTGATTGTTTTCAGTGTCTTGGTTTGAACCCTATAAACTTCAACTGGTTTACCTGACTGTGGAGCATCGTCCAGCACAAAATCTCTGGCACGAAACTTCACAACCACTTTTGACGCACTCAGTCAGTCACAGCACCGTTTCCATACACTGCACAAATTGTTTTTGGGGTTTCAGTTGTGTTTTTACCTTTCTTAAATTAATAAAGCACAAGATGCCAAAAATGTTGCATATTTTCTTCTATCTTCAATATTAAAATTGCTACACAAAAATTCACCAATTTTGATAAGGTTTTTTAAATGCACACTGATATGACAGCTGTCACAATACAATTTAACAAAATTATTTCGAATGAAGTTAAAGATAACTAAGACAATTAGAGCCATCTTTTGGAAAAAAACAAACTGTTTGGCCTACCCAAAAGAATTGAAATTCATTTGATTCTTGAACAATTTTTTTAGAGCTGTTTGAAATATATTCACAAACTGATAAATATATCAGGCATAGAGCATACAAAATGTGTACAGTGTGACAAAAGGTTAATAAATATATATACCTATGTAATTTCTAC
Organism: Furipterus horrens; assembly: GCF_987537825.1. Taxonomy (NCBI): domain Eukaryota; kingdom Metazoa; phylum Chordata; class Mammalia; order Chiroptera; family Furipteridae; genus Furipterus; species Furipterus horrens. The sequence continues at coordinate 65,990,880 of NW_028327180.1, read as the reverse complement.
CCATGTTAACATACAGAAATATGTCAGCTCTCCTAGAAGGCTCTAGCCACTTTTCTTGGAAAGCTAATCTACCTGTGTCAAAATAGATTAGTTTTGCCTGTTTTTGAATATCAGGTAGAAATCTTTGGTCAGTTCTTGTTTTGTTTTTTTACTTCACAAATGTCTGAAATTCTTTCATGTTTTTGCATTCCTTCTTTTTCACTGCTTTACAGTATACAATTGTGTGAAAATACTGCAATTCGTTGATCTCATTAGTAGACCTTAAGGTTGTTTTCAATTTTTTGCTATCATAAATAAATAGTTTTTTTGAACATTTTGTTCATGTCTTTTTGTGCCCTTATTATTTCTGTTGGTCATATGCTTAGGAATAGAATTACAGGAACCGCACATGCTCAAATTCAGGAGATTCTAACAGAATCTAACATGCACATTTCATTTTGTTATCTCATTGTGATTTTATTTCATATTTCCCTGTTTACTAATGATGATGAATGACTTTCATATTTTTATAGGTTATTTGGATAGTTCTTTCATGAAATCCCAATTCAAGTTTGACCTTTTTTTTTAGTTTTATGTCTTTATCCGCTTGAAGAAATTCTTTCTTAATTCGGTATCCAACTCCTTTATTGGATACTTATGTTGCATATATTTTCTCCCACTGTGTGGCTTTCCTTTTCACTCTATTAATGGCATCTTTTGAAGAAAAGAAACTCCTTTCTCAGTTTTTTCCTTTGTCATTAGTGCTTTCCATATATAGTTAAAACACAAAACCTATCCCTTCCTCAAGACTATGGGGATATATATTTTTCCTAAAAGTTTTGGCAACAGTAACCTGTTAACTTTCATGTTTCATTACCTGTACATTGTATTTATCATTACTTCGAAACTACTAAAATGATTCACAATGGTTTTAATAGCTACACTTATTCATTTGTTGATTCATTCATTTATTAATAAATGTATGTCTGCTCTACGTTTTGCTTATCCTAGTATAGAATGGTGGGAAGACAGTATTTGCCTTTATTGAGTATTGTATAGTGGAGGAAATGGAGTTAATTAGAATAGTTACACACGTTTAAGTGCCATCAAGGAAAAGTATAGCTATATATAGATCACTGGAACAGAATTGAAAGCCCAGAAATATACCCTTATATTTGTAAACAGTTTCGTTTTCTTTTTTAAATGGCCTGTAGCTAAGATCTGTGCATAATGTGAATATAACACAACTAAGGATTAAAAAGGAACCAGCAATAAAGAGTTTATTTTGATGAAGGTGCTAAAGCATTTCAGCGGAGAAAACAGTTTTTTAATTTTAAAAAATTTTTCAACAAATGTTGCTGGATTGACTGAATTTTTACATGCAGAAAGTTAATTTAGACCCTTATACCATATACAGTAGTTAACAAGATATTACTTTATACCCATTAGAATAGCTGCAGTCAAAAAGGTAGACAGTAATGAATGTTGGTGAGGGTATGGTGACACCTAGAATCCTCATACGTTGGTGGTGAGGATGAAGACTGATATAGCCACTTTAGGAGATAGTTTAATGGTTTCTTAAAGAGTTAAACAATTTTAATCAAATGAACCAGTAATTCTCCTTTTGCATATTTACACAAGAGAAGTGAAAACAAATGTGCATACAGGGACTGTACACAGATGCTTTTAGTAGCACTATTTACACTGGCCTGAAACTGGAAACAGTCAAAATGTCCAGTGAATGGATAAATAAAATTTGTATATTTGTATGGGTAGAATACTATTTGGCAATAAAAAGGAACGAAGTACTTATATACACTACTACAAGGAAAAACTTCAAAAACATTATGTTAATAAGAAGCAAGATAGAAACACCACATATTATATGAACTATCCAGGTAAGAGAAATTTATCTATAAAGATGGAGCAGATATTGGCTGCTTGGAGGCAGGGATTGATTGCAAAAATGGCATCGGAGATCTCTTTGTGATGATAGAAGTGTTCTAAAACTGGATTGTGTTGATGTTTGCACAATTCTTTTAAAACCAATGTGTTCAGAATTTGTATTTACAAAATAGGCATAGAGATGGATGTAAGGTAAGACATAGGGAATATAGTGAACCATATTGTAATAACTATCTGTGGTGCCAGGTGGGTGCTTGAATTATTGGAGGGACCACTTTGTAACTTATATGAATGTCTATTTACTGTGCTGTACACCTGAAACTAATATAAAATGTTGAATGCAAATTATAATAGAAAAATAAAATAAAAAACATGGACACTGGAAAAAAATTATAAACTGTGTTCAGGTGCCATGAGCAAAGAAGAGGACACAGCAAGAGAGGAGCGTGGAGTGGCAGGTCCAGGCTTCCTTAAGAGTCTTTGGCCTTTATTTTATGAGCAGTATGAAGCCTTTGAAGGAGCAAAATCTGACAAGATAAAGTGTGCCTCCCTTCTCTGGGCTAGATTATTGTTGGATTCATTTGCTTACAAAGAGAAAGGAGATAAATAGGGCCCCACTGTAAAGAGTTTCACTTTCTTTTGTTCACTTACCAGCTTCATTGTCCAACCCTGCTCTGAGGGTGGAATTCTTTGCAAGATCTGAACAAGGTCTGGTTCATAAACTGACTTGGTGGCTCTTTTGGTGGTGGAAGCTAACTTCAGGATTTTTCCTGCATTTGTAGTGGAATTTACAGATAACTGACTGCTTCAGCCAAATGAGATGAAAATTGGATCTTTGTCATGGCATTCACCCATAACTTTCTTAATTTTGGACAAATATTTCCTGTACTGATTTTTTTTTCCTTCTTGATTTTGTAAAACATATTTCAAAAGAATAAGGAAGTAGAATTTTTTTTAACAAGAACCTTAAGCAGGAATTCTGCATCCATTTGCATCTTCCGCTTGGTGAAGAGCTGAAGGGATATAACGAACTTTTAAGTACCCACTGGAAAGCTGACAATAATTTTTCCTTCTCATGGTAAGCAATTAGGATTGACCCAGAAAGCTTACGTTGGGTGCTATGTGGAATGGTTCATAGGCCTGGGTTTCTGGATGGAGGATGGTACTGTATTCACTGAGGACACAGAATACTAGAAAAGATCCAAGCTTGAAGAAAATGATAGCGAGGTAGATTTTGAATATTTTTAATTTGAGTTGTCTGTCAGCTATAAAAGATGACTTGTCAAGTAGACAGTAAGGTAGAAAGATATACGAGATCTGGCCAGAAAGTATTCAGCCATGTAATATGAAAAATAGAGACATTTATTGAAGAAGATACAACATACAAGAAACATTGTACATAGGACAATGACCCCTCAGTCCCCTTCAGAGTAGGCACCTTGGGACCTCACACAGCTCTCCCAGTTGCCATCAGCTGCCCGCTCATATCTTTCTGAATCTCATCAACTGTCTGAAATCTCTTTCCTTTTAAAGGTGATTTTAGTTTGGGAAAAGCCAGAAGTCGCAGGGCGCCAAATCTGGGCTGTAGGGGGGCTGTGTCCCCTGGATAATTTGTCGTGATGAAGCTGCCAATCACCAGTTGCCCATAGCTGCAGCCTTCTGAATCCAAATAGTTTCCATGGAGGAATGTTCAAGCTTAATGCAAAATTTGATGCTGATTCATTGTTCTACTCGCTAAGTCATTTTGAATGCGATGGCCACACAGTACACTTGCTCACTCAACGGTGTCTACTGCCCCCACTGACTAGTACAGCAAAGTCAGCGTTGTTCGTGCATGTGCATACCAGTTCACTCTCCTTGGCTGCCAAGTTACATTGATGTCCAGCAAACCACTTTTGTTATATTAACAATGGTTGGACTTTTTCTGGATAGACCTCGTACAGTTCTTCATCTTAAGAGGGAAGATTTGTTTTATAAATATAAGAATCTTATTTATATTAAAGTTGATTGAAACTATTGGTATAGTAAATAAAGATATTTGATGGAAAGAGATTAGATTATAAACAAGATTCTGGGTTTTAACTGAACTAAAATGTTGATGAACTTAAGTCATCTGATATTCTTTTATTTTATCCCTCAAATATATAAAATGAGAGATTTGAGTAGGCATAGTTTTATGTCTTTCAGAATAACATTGAAGAGAATTAAGTAGATTATTACGATCCAAATTTAGTTGAAAGTGAAGATACAACATTCATAAATTTGTGAATTTCAAATAATATTTCCTTCACTATACAGAAAAGTTATATGAAATAGAATTTCTAATGTGTATCTGTAGTACAATATTTAATCTTCATCAGATGTGATGGTCTAGTACACATAAATGAAGAATGTGAATTTAATGATAGAATTAATAATATAAAACTAATAAACATATACTGCTGCTATCGTAAGATAATGATTATAGTTTTTCCTGTGTGAACATGGTCTGTGTTACTTAATTTTTAATGATTTCCAATATTAGAATATATTTTATGTTATGTATTTTCTGTTGACTCCATGTACATGTAAATGTGTGTATTTATTTACTCATTTATTTATTTAAACAGTTCAGAAACTATTGCCAGATGTTGGTACATCCTGCTTTCTGGATCTGTGCTTATGAAAGATTCCATGGTCTTGCCACCTTGCAGGTACGTTCACATTTGCTGCTTAGTTCATGTGGCCAAAGAGTCTGTATAGTTTATTCTGTAAAATAAAAGGTGCATTTTTCATTTTCACCAATAACTTTATTGATTTGGATATGTTGAGTATGTCAGTCATCTCCCAAATGGTAGAACGTTGATTGTGCTCAATTAAGGTCTCGATTTGATTGCTATCAACTTCAGCTGTTCTACTGACCAGGGAGCGTCGTCCAGCAGGAAATCTCCAGTACAGAACTCCACAAACCACTTTTAACACACTTAATTAGTCACGGCACCTTTTTCATACACTGCACAAATCTTACTGTTTTGCATTCCAGTTGCATTTTTACCTTTCTTGAAATAATAAAGTATAATATGCCAAAAAATGTGTATTTTCTTCCATCTCCAATATTAAATTTGGTACACAAATATTCACCAATTTTGATGTTTTTAAAAAAATGCACATTAATATAACAGCTATCACAATATATCTAACAAAATTGTTTCGAATGATGTTAAAGACATCTCAGCACTTTTAGAGCCATCTTTCAGAAAATCCAAACGAACTTTTTGGCCAACCCAGTATTTATTTTATCTCTTATGTTAAACTATTTAATGTAGGTTGTATATTTTCTCTCATGGGTGATACATTTATAAATGTCTTTACTTGTTGGTAATTGGAACGACTTGGCTGGAATCAACTGATATTTCATATTTTCTGAGAGTGTAATCTTTTAAGTTTATACCATAACATAATATTTTACTCCTATTTGATCTTTAGTTTTATGTGAAAGTTGATCTGATTTATCTTACGGTTACTATATCTTAGTAGTTAAGAAATCGGTTTTTAGAGAAAATCAAACTAGATATAATAATCCTGATATCACTTATTGGTTATCTTAATTTGAATGAATTTTAGTTTCTAGACTATGAAATAAAGATTATAATAGTACCTGCTTAAGTGTCTCTGCGATTTTGGAAGGCTACTAATAAGAGCTCTCAACAGAAGTCTATAGAAGTTAACACTGGAGACAGACTGCCTGTGTTCATGTGCTTGCTTACTTACTCCCTTTGTACCTCAGTCTTCCCATTTGTAAAATGAGGACAATAATAGAACCTATTTCATAGGCTAGTTTTAAGAAATAAATGAGTTAATATTTAATAAAGCTGTTAGAACAGTTCCTGACTATTAATAAGTAATTGTTAATTACCATGATGATTAGGTAAAAGAAGAGAAGGGTGGTTGGAAAGATGGTCTGTTGTATTGGTGGATTTCCTTTGTCAGCAATTCTTAATATTGTGGGGCCTCAAATTATAATTTTGATGACATAAAATAACTTTAGTGACTTTTTTTCCAATAATATTGCAAAGAATCTTTTGGTCTTTTAGAAAAGTAAGACTTCTAATTGCAGCTAAATTAATTTAATTTAATAACTATTAAATTTAAGTATCAAGGTACAGTATACTGGATAGATGGTAAGGGATATCTTAGTTTTGATGCCATCTTTATAGTCATGTCTTGAGTCCTGAAACACTCCATCATTGGCCTTCACTTAAATGAAATCTGTGCTTCTTCACTAGTAGAATGAAACATTGTTGACTATTTTTACAAATAAACATAGTAGTTTTTGGTGTTTTTAAGGATTGGTGCCATATCAGAGGCTCAGTGCTGGTATTTGCTGTTGGCACATAAGATACCCCACAGTAGCATTATCATTGAGGCTGCATATTCTCCATCTTTGTCACTGTGGCCACTTCATTCATGGGCCCATTCAACAAGCATTTAGGGTGGCTGGGGAAAGAGTTTGACACCCAAAAAGCATGTCACTTTGTTTACCTGATGGTTAAAAAAGCCTCCTCTACAGTGGCTTCTCCTTAGGCCTTCATATGAGATGCAGATATCTTCAAAGTCTGTGCCCATTCTGAAAGAGATCCTTGTACATACCTCTTCCCAGACTTCTTCGTTACCAGTTTTCTAATCTTCCCTCCAAGTCCCTGACCACTGAACCAAACCATTAGTAACTGCCCATGAATCTATTTAGAGGGATAATTTTGACTATCTCTCAATTCAGACAAAATGGGCAACCAGATGTACTGCTTGAATTCTGTTCCCTAGGAGGATTTTCCTTCACCACCTTCCTTCAGGGTGACCTCTGAGTGGGCTATCCACTTTTGGGTGGTACCAGCATGTTATGCAGACTCATCTGTAAAACAGGCTCAAGATTGAGATAGAAGAGGCAATGCACCAGGAGCTGGTGTTGAAGGAGTCTGAGCCACCTGCTCATACAGCTTATTCTGAACGTCGGTAAACTCAGTCTCTTATATACCGTATTTATTTGATAATAGATTGGTAGCTATTGCTCATGCCCAACCCTAAAGGCTAGATAGGCAGTTCCTAACGGGAAGTGTTAAGCTATATAGTCACCTGATGCCCCATGCATGATTAGATATTCAGTCTACCAAAGCCCAGTAGCAAGCCAGACTTTGTTTCTCAGAAGTAGAATATAGTACGTACTTAATGTCATAGATGAGTTTTTGGAAACTCACTTTAAGTGAAATGACTTATAACAAAAAAAGTTTAAAAAGAGTTAAGTTCCTCTGGCATATTTCTGGCCACAAAAACATCACTAAACTACTAAATAAAGACCCAAAACACTTCTTATATTAAACATTGAAGTATGTGTGAGCTATACACTTAGAAAGATAAATGAAAACAAGATAATTGTTTTTCAACCCATTTGGCCAGAGCCTGCCCTAGCATTGCAGGGCACACTCCCCTTCCTGACTCCCCTTATCCACAGACACGCTCTCACTCAGACTGGGACGGTGTGGACATACTAATTAACCTAACATGCATGCACATCTGTGGGATGTGGAAGGAAACGAGTATCTGGGAAAGAAATGCATGCAGACATGGGGAGAACATGCAAGTTTCACAAAGACAGTGGCTCCTGCCAGGAATCAGGTTTTTTCCCCCTTATTAGCATTATAATAAAATGATAATGAAGTGACATTATTTAAGGACCTGCTGTAGTTATTTATTTACTTACTTACTTATTTATTTATTTATTTATTTATTTATTTATTTATAGAGTGAGGGGAAGGGAGAAAGAGGGAGAGAAACATCGATTGTTTGCCTCTCACATGCGCCGTGACTGGGAACTGAACCCACAACCTAGGCATATGTCCTGACTGGGAATAGACTCAGTGACCTTTCGCTTTGCAGGACAGTACCTAACCAACTGAGCCACACTGGTCAGAGCTGCTATAGTTATTTTAGAAGAGGACATGGAGGTCTGCACTGTCATTGTCATCTTAGTGCTTGTGAGAAGTCCCACAGAGCATCACTGTTTGCCATGGACACTAAAGCTATCATTGGATATGCTGAACCATAAAGCCCAGTGGTACACTGACACATACTGCATTCTGAACCGTTGGCAGTTTTGTGGGCTACTATGAAGATGGGTCAAAGTAGCACACTCAGTATATGTTACTTCAAAAATCCACACACATACACAAAAATAATCAAGTATATGTGTCTCTTTTTGTGGTGATGGTGCCCAATCAACTTGAAGAGATACCGTGTCATGCCCCAAATTATGGAACTGCCAGAAACTTCCCTAAGGGGACAGGCCCTTGAAATTTTATGGGGTTTATCTCCTAAACTCTGGATTGCATATACAGTATTCCCTCACTTATCACAGGTATTACGTTCCATACCCTCCCGCGAAGTAGGAACCTTACATTTATTCTACACTCTTAAACCTACGTAACTTTAACAACATACATGTACAGTACCGCAAAATCCCGCGATATAGCGAAAAATCCGCGATAAATAAATTAATATTTTTTTAAATCCCGCGATACAGCAAGGCTGCGATAAGTGAGCCGTGATATAGAGAGGGACTACTGTATTTTAATAAAGCATCTAAATATACCCCTTTATTTTATAATGAAATTTTATGTTATTTAAACCAGTACTATATATTTTACGATTTACAGTAAACAAAGGACAATGAATGTAGTCTTTTTTCCAGAATTGAGTTCACTTTAGCTGTCACAGTAAAATCTCACTGTAGCTCAAGAAAGCAAGGACTGCATCACATGTGGTTTTTAAATAAAATTAAATGTATGTACTTATTTGTTTTTTAATAAAGGTTAAGTTTTGAAAAATTGAATTTAGAGAGAGGGGAAGGAAGAGAAAGACATACACACACATCAATTTGTTGTTCCACTTATGCATTCATTGGTTGATTCCTGTATGTGTCCTGACAGCAGATTGAACCTGCAACCTTGGATATCTGGACGATGCTCTAACCAACTGGGCTTCCCCATCAGGATGAATGCATGTATTTATTCAGGAATTAAGCATTGATTGTCATCTCTATATAAGACACAGGCATTACAACAAAAAAACTCACCTTGGATTGGGGCCTACAGATTGTGTGACATGGAAAGAAAAACTTCCTTGGGGAGGCATTTTGGAAATGGATTCTACAGAAGGTCAGGATTAGGTAGGCAGAGATGCGGGGAACCAGCATTTCAGGCATCTGTCTCAAGCACAGGGGTATTAATTCATTTAGAAAAAATTTATTGCATGCCTGCCTGCATGTGTCACCCTGCTAGACTTTGGGGTTGGGAGTCCATTTTCTAAAGACATAATGTTTTGAGAAGGTAATCAATTTGTACTGTTCAAAAGTCAAAACAGTACAACAGGTACTTCAAGAAGTAATATTCCCGAGAGACTTCCTGCCAAGATGGAGGCATAGACAGACATGCTGTGTCTCCCTCCACAACTAAGAGGGAAGACAACTACCTCAAAACTAGAAACAACCAGAAGTTCCAGAAAATCAAACTGCATAGAAATCCAGCAAAGTTATAAAGAAGAAATACTCATCCAGACAGGTAGGAGGGGCGGAGAGGACATGGCGTGGTGGCAGCAGCAGCAGGCTGGCAGAAAGTGCAGGCACACGTTTTAAAAAGTCGGGAGGGACACCTGGGGAGTGTTCTCAGCTCCTCACTGCCCCTGGCAGCTGATGGTCCCAGCTCTGGGGAAAATCAAGCCTCATTGCTTCTGACTGCGCAGACTAGTGGGGGTTGGGACAGAGGCAGAGACTGCTGGTCTCTCAGCAGAGTCCGCTTGTTTAAAGGGCCCCCACAGTCCTAAAATGTCTGTAGACCTACCAATTCTGGGAACGACGGCCGGGGCAGCAGCTAGACAGGCACCAGTCTGGTGCGGAAGTGGGAGAGGTGCCTGGAAAAGGGGCAAGTGCTGGGCAGGTGGCATTGTTCCCTCTTGGACCCCTCCCCCGCATACAGTGCCACAACGTGGTGAAACAGGTCGCCCTATACTGACAAATACCTAAGGCTCCGCCCCTTACAACCTAACAGGAGTGACAGCTCTGCCTGGGACGCGGGGGGAAACAAACACAGGAGCATGTCAGAATGAGAAGACAAAAAAGTATGGCCCAAAGCGGAAATGGATCAAGGCTCCAGTAGGAGAACTAAGCGATGAGGACATAGCCAACCTCACAGATGAGGAGATAGACAACCTAAGAGTTACAGAATTCAAAACACTGGTGATAAAGATGCTCACAGTCTTGACAGATATGCTTGAGTATTGCAAACGCATAAGAGAAGAAGTGAAGGCTATGCTAAGTTAAACGAAGGAAAATCCACACAAAACCAATGGTGAATGGTGAAGAGAAGGAAACCGGGGTTCAAATCAATGATTTGGAACATAAGGAAGAAAAAAACAGTCAACCAGTACAGAATGAGGAAGCAAGAATTGAAAAAAATGAGGAAAACTTCCCAAATTTTGCAAAGGAGATGGACATACAGGTCTGGGAAGCATGGAGGGTCCCGGGCAAGCTGGACCCAGAGGGGACCACACCAGGATGCATCATGACTGAGATGCCAAAGGTGAAAGATAAAGACAGTGTCCTGGGGGCAGCAAGAGAGAGGCGGAGAGTTGCCTACAGGGAGGTGCCTATAGGACTATCAGCTGATTTCTCAGAGGACACTGCAGGCTGGCAGGGACTGGCAAGCAGTATTCAATGTAATGAAAAGCAACCTAAACCAAGATTACTCTATCTAGCAAAGCTATCATTTAGAATGGAAGGGCAGATGAAGTGCTTTCCAGACAAGGTAAAGCTAAAAGAGTTCATCATCACCAAGCCGTTACTATATGAAATGTCAAAAGGACTTATTTAAGAAGATCAAAACTATGAACACCAAAATCACAACAAACTCACAAGTATCAACAACTGAATCTAAAAAATAAAAACAAAATCTGACTAAGCAAACCAGAATAGGAACAGAATTATAGGTATGGGGATCATTTGGAGGGTTATAAGCTGAGAGGGAGGAGGGGGAGAAATGGGAATATGGTAAGGTTTAAGAAGCATAATCGATTGGTACAAAATAGACGGAGAAAGTTAAGAGTAATATAGGAAAGGGCGAAGCCAAAGAACTTATATGCATGATCCATGGACATGAACTAAGTGGGGTGGGATTGCTGGAGGGAAGCGTGGTACTGGGCAGAGGGGAGCAAAGGAGAAAAATATTGGAACTACTATAACAACATAATCAATAAAATATACTAAAAAGCATTATTCCCACTTTGATTGTCACTTATACCATTCAACTTATTTGCATAGGTAACCACTTTTATTATTACCTTGCCTATTTTTCTGGTGTCTAATACATTTGTGGACAAAAGCCAATACATATACCTATTTTTCCTATTTCTGACCCATGGTTTTAACTTTTATTGTGAAATACACAGAGGAAGTGCTGATAACCTAAATGTACATGTTAATGACTTACTTTGAGTTTTTGGAAATTGAACATTTGCCTAATCACTACTGAGATCAAGAAATTGAACATTGTCAGCACTGTAGAAGCAGCCTGCATATCTTCTCAATTCAGCTCCCCTACTTACCCCCAAAATGCACACCTTAACATTGTAGTTTGGTTTTGTTTACATCTGAACTTAATATGAATGGAATCATACATGGCTTCTTTGGCCCAATGCTATGTTTATGAGATTCATCTGTGTTGTTGCACATAGTTATAGTCAATTCATTCTCATTGATTAGCATTTTATTGTTTGCACTGTTGAGAGCTATTACAAGTAAGGTACCTGTGAACATTCTTGTACTTCTAATCCACATGTGCATACATTTGTACAGTATACATAACAGAATTGTTGATTCACAGGCTATGCCTGTATTCAGCTTTAATCGTTCATTTGCAAGTCGTATTCCAGAGTGGATGTACTAATTTACACACTCACCAGCAGTAGATGAGAATTCCTGTTGTTGCATACCTTCACCAAAATCTAGTAATGTCTCTGTATTTTTAATATTTTTGACAGTTTAATTTCTGTTACTCTGTTCAGAATACATATCTCATAGTTTTTCTTTACATATTGATTGCTGATGAGTAAGTACATTTGAATAACCTCTTCTGTAAACTCTTGAACTCCATTTTTCTAAGGTATTGTCCTTTGTTATTGAGATACAGTAATTCTTTGTATATATTCTGAATAGAAATCCTTGATTGGTTATTCTTGTTGCAAATATCTTTTCCCTGCTCTGTGCCTTATATTATTCATTCTCATTAACAGAGGTTCTTAACTCTGACAGCTTTTTTGTCTTCTTAAGAAATATTTCTATACCTGAGGATTTTTTCCTTTCTTAATTGAGGTGAAATGTGCCTCACACACCCCAGACTCGGTTGGAAGCTGCTCCGTCCAGTAGAGTCTTCATGACCACAGCGGAACAAACTTTTACTCAGGACATCTTGATGCCGCACTGGCATTAGATGACTGGTTCCATACTTTCCTTGCTAGAGATTGTTTATGTTATATTAAAAGATAAGCAGAGCAAGTTTTAAAGCATAATAAGCATTCTTTAAATCCAGTTCCCATGGAAACCCTCTGAGTGGTCTTCAGTTATGTTCCACACACAGCCCTATGTTGAGACTTAAAGACAAGCTTGGCCGGGATGCCGGCGGCAGTCATGCTCAGGCTGGGGCTACAATTACGTAAACCACAAGGAGCGGTTCCCTACATCTCCCCCTTTTTTGTTTTTTGTGATGCCTATAGTAGATAGGCCTGTGAAGCTTGCTACTTGCTTTTCTTGAGTATGATTATGGGTAAACAACTTGCAGATACATTGAAGGACACAGAGTATAGTAATGATTAATAAACATCCAGCTGCTTCCATTATCTAAATACATAAATTTAGTTTTTGAAACCAATTCTTAGGGTTAAGCTATTGGAGGTTATCACTTAGGGTTTGAAACACTTTTTGTTCAGCAAGCTGCTTAATGTCCATAAATTGCCGATGAAGTTCAAATTGTAGCCAATCAACTTGGCCTTTCAGGCTGGTGGGAAAGGTATCCCATAGATGATGTATTGTCAGCCAGAGAATACTGACTAGGGTTCCATTTTAATGGGGTAACATGTAGTCTTAAGAATCCAGGGTTGCAGGCCAACTGTTGTCAGGTGACCAGGGCATTCTGTCATTCCCCCAGTCACAATACGACTGATTTCATGGCTGAGAGTTGGGCTAGGATTTCCTGATTGATATGGGTTTGCAGCAGGACGTCATAGGGACCAGTCTGTTGTTTAGTCAGCAGCTGTTTAGGGCCTTGAGTCTTCTAGGTCTTCAGTAAGATATGGTTCCCTGGTTGGAGTGGATCTAGGAGCTTGTCAGGCAGATAGATAAACCTGTAATGAGTAAACTTGTACAAAATGGTTAATTTACATAATAACTTACAAACTGGACTTTGAGTAAGACTGTGGAAATACCCAGTCGCAGGGCCTTTGTTGTTGGAATGATAGCATTTTTGATGATGTTATAAACCGAGGAGTTTTTGTATGTAAAGCAGAGACAAGCCTGTTTCTGTAACTAAGCGGTTAAACAGTGGCAGCTATATCCTGGGAGGGTGTTGGGAGTGTAGAGTGCCACCTGTTCCTGCTTTGAAGCTAGAGAAAGAGAAACAATTTTATTTTGGTGATTACTGCATCTAGAGACCTTGAAAGGTTTCACAGAGGCTAGAGAAGGCAGGGGAGATAGCAAGCTTGGCACAACTTGTCCTTGGGACTAGAGCTTTTAAGTTTAAAATTTACAGTGTTTTAAAGACTTATATGCTTACTTTTCCTTCTTATTTCTTTTTTACTTTCATCTCTATTCTTGAGTTACCCACTCAAATGTCCTTTCTTTCCATGCCTTACACAATCTCCTTTCTTTATGCCTTCTTTTTCCTTCCTCTTTCCTCAGTTTATATTTTCTTTCCTTTTCCCTACACGATTCTTTTTCAACTTACACAGACCATCTATGACTTACTTGGACTTCCTGCAACATACACAATTTTCTTGACTCAACATTCTACAAGAAACACAGTAAGTTTTTTAAAACTTAAGTCTAATTAGGTTGCTAAATTAGATTCTTTGGGGAGGACTCTGTACTCCCCCTTTTTTGTTTTTTAAGAAGTATACTAAATCAGTTGGATACTTCTTCTTAATTTGACATCCAGTTCCTTTTACCAGATAACCCTGACCCCATTCTTTCATGGGAAGTGGGTCCCTTTTTGTTGGTTTTGAATTTTCCCTGTTTCTGCCTCTTGTTCAAAGTGGACCAGTAATTTTCCTAATTCTAAACTAGGGATTAATTAGTATAGTGGGTCAAAGTGTGCTGCTTATGAGGAGGGCTCCCAAGGGTGTCACGCCTTGGTCATCCCAATGTCTCTTACATGTCTCAGTTTCTCTCCCAGTCATCTAAAACAACTGGAAGGGCTCTGAGTGCTGAATGACCAGTTCTTATTTTGCACGTCCTCGGATGAGCCAAGAATTATATTACTGTGAAGGGAATTTTCTATGAGGCCCCTACACGTCTCGGGGGATAACACCAGACACCTCCGCTAGGTCCCCACTCACGTAGGGACACCCGAGAATTCAGGCCAGAGGGAGGAAGTGCCTCTTATCTTTGGAGCTCAGTCATTGCCAGAGCCCTCGTATAAATCCTGTTTCTGGCCTAAAGCTTTTCTTGTTCTGATAAAATCCTAATTGATGGGAAACGCCACAGGGTTGGACAGTGAGTGCTTGTGACTGTGTTCCTGATGTTGCATGGACTTTGACTTGTGGCTGGCAGGTGCCTAGTTTTCTAACCCGGTCCGTGTACCAGCTTATCCTGTCATGGGAGACTTCAAGTGGCGAACGCCCTATTGGCTTTTAACTGCCTGATCCATGCCCGCAATTTTGTGGCGATTTATTGAATGAGAGAAGTTAAAATGGTCCTTTGAATGAGAGGAGAGAAAGGCAAAACCAAAACCCCCTGCCAGAGAGAGTGGCAGAAATCCTCCCTTCCCGAACTAAAGCACACAGGCAGCCTTTTCCGGAAAGAGCCTGGGGGCTGCAGCCCTTACCCTGGGCGAGTGGCCAAAATTCCAATCCGTGCAGTGTGGTTGTCTGTGGTCTGGCTCTTGGCTCCACAGCCTTTCCAGGTGTCACTTCTCTTGAATGCCTGCCCCTCGTCCGGGCGCCAGATGTGGCAGAGGTGCCTCACACACCCTAGGCTCGGTGTGTGATATTGAGCACTTTTCCTCGTGTTTATTGGCTATTGCTTCCTCTGTAGTTTTTGTGAAGTATCTGTTTAAGTTTCTTTTTGTCTGTTTCAAAGTTGAATTTTTTTCTTTATCATTTTGTGGGAATGTTTAATACATTAATGATGCAAGCTGACAGGACAGGTATTTCACATTTTATCTCATTTGGCTTGCATTTTTATTTTCTTAACTCTTTTTTAAACAACTTTACTGAGGAATAATTGACGTAAACTAAATTACACATATTTGAAGTATGCAATCTGATAAATTTGGCATATGTATTCGTTCGTTGGCAGCCGTCCGTCTCGAGAGACGATGGTGTAGCTTCTTAAGAGTCTATCTGCACCGCCGAGAATGGCTGTGCAGTCCGACTCAGGGGTGACACGGTATCTGTCTCCTCCCGTGTTGAATCGATATCTTGTGATGACGCTGGAGTGTCCTCTCCAGTGAAGCTGAAGCTACAGAGCCTGGGCAGGGTGATATGGAGGGTCTGCTGTTGCCCATGCAGCAGACACCCCCTCTCTTCGCAACTGAAGGGTCCAAGGGAAAGACGGAGTCAATACAGCTTGGCTTCAGGTGCGCCGCAGGAGTTGCCGGTGTTGACTACAACGTCAAACCGCCTTAGGGACTCCGGCTCCGGATTTTCTGTCAGGGTTTACTCCCTTAGCCTTTCCCCTGAAGAGGTATGCCGCAAGGCAGCGGAGGTTTTTTGGAGTCAGAGTTTTCCTTCTCTGATGTACCCTGACTGGAAGATCGAACCAGCGACACTTAGCTCGCAGGCCGACGCTCAATCCACTGAGCCAAACCAGCCAGGGTACGGCATATGTATATACCCATAAAAACACCACTATAATAAAATTAACATATTCATCATTCCCCAGAATGTCCTAATGGCCCTTTGTAAACCTTTTCTCTCATTCTTCCTTGTTTCCTCCCATTGTCCCAGGGATCATTGTTTTGTTCTTTTTGTTTTGTTTTGTCACTTTAAATTAGTTTACATTTTCTAGAATTTTACACATGAGGAGCATACAACACTTTTTTTTTTTGGTGGGTGGGGGTGTTCTGGCTTCTCAAACTCAGTAAAATTATTTTGAGATTTATGTTCTGCATATCAATATCTTATTCCTTTTTATTGCAGTATTCTCTTGTATGGATACACCACTATTTGTTTAGCATTCCACTATTGAGGGACATTAGGGTTGTGCTCTCTTTTTGACTTTTTTTAAACTAGTGTTTCTATGAACATTGGTGTACAAGCATTTATATGGACCTACGCTTTCATTTATCTGGAGTAAATATATATGAACAGAATGGCTGAATTGTAAGTCTTAAGGTGGACAATACACTTTCATTTAATTTGGATATACGGAGTCTGTCCATAAAGAGTCCAGCCATTGTTAATATAATGAGAATGGTTTGCAAGACATCAATGTAGGTTGGCAGCCAAGGAGAGTGAACTGGAATGCGCATGTGTGAACAATGACTACTTCACTGTACTAGTCAGTGGGGTCAGTAGACTCTGTTGACTGACCATGTGTACTGTGTGGCCGTCAGGTTCAGAATGACTGAGCAAGTAGAGCAACGAGTCTGCATCAAATTTTCCATTAAACTCAAGCCATTTCTCTGTGGAAACTATGTGGATGATTCAGAAGGCTGCAACTATGGGCAACTGGTGATTGGAAGCTTCATCACAACAATGCATCCCCTCATGCATCATGTTTCATGCAGTTTTTTGGCAAAATCTCAAATCACCCAGGTGACTCAGCCCCTCTTCAGCCCATATTTGGCACCCTGCGACTTCTGGCTTTTCCCAAAACTAAAATCACCTTTGAAAAAGAAGAGATTTCAGATCATCAGTGAGATTCAGGAAAATACAAACCAGACAACTGATGGCAATTTGGAGAACTATGTAAGGTCCCAAAGTGCCTACTTTGAAGGGAACTTGAGATGTCACTGTCCTATGTACAGTGTTTCTTGTATCTTGTATCTTCTTCAATAAATGCCTGTATTTTTCATATTACATGGCTGGATACATCTGGATAGACCTCATATACCTAGGTAAGGCTAGATTATCTAGTAAGTTCATGTTTTAACCTTTTAAAGTGTTATACTCTTTCAAAGTTGTGGCATTTCAGCAGTGTCTGAGAATTCTAGTTGCTCCATATCATAGTCTTACCTGGTGTTGACCTGGTAAGGTCAGTCTTTAAGTTACATACACAGATTGGTATGTGGTAGTATCTGTGGCAGTTTAAATTTACATTTCCCTAAAAACTAATGATGGTAATCATCTTTTCATATTGTTTGTCAGTTGTATAACTTTTGTTTAGTGTCTCTTTGAATCTTTGTCCTATTTGTTGGGTGACCAGGGGAGCTTTTTAATTTTTTATTTTTGAGTTTCGGAAATTCTTTATTTATGCTATATATAGTCCTTTAATAGATATGTGACTTGCAGATATATTCTCTGTCTGTGGACTGTGTTTTTTTCTTTTTTTTTTTTTAATATATTTATCGATATTAGGAAGAGAGAGAGAGAGAGAGAAACATTGATGCGAGAGAGGAACATTGAGTGTTTGCCTCCCATATGTGTGCTGACTAGGGATCGAACCTGCAACCTAGGTATATGCCTTGACCAGGAACAGAATCCCCCAGCCTTGGTATACGAGATGTCGTTCCAAACAACTTGAGCCACACTGGCCAGGGCTGTGGATTGTGTTTTCCATTTGTCATTTGTTGTTTGAAGAGTTGAAGAAATTTTGAAGTTCAGATTATCAGTTGCTTTAATGGATTGTAATTTTCTTGTTGTATGTAAAGAATCTTTCATTAACCCAAGGTCACACATACTTTTTTCTATAGTTCCTTCTGAAAGTTTTATAGCGTTGATGTAAGAACATTCAAGCAAGTAGAAAATTTTTATAAGAATTTATTTGAGCCAGGGGACACACCTGAGCAAGAGCGCAATAGACTTGAGAAAAATGCTTCCCAGAATGACAGTTTGCAGTTGCTTTTATACATTTGGAATTAAGGAGGGAACTAAGGAAGATTACAAGAACTGGGAGAAAGCAAGGCAGGGAAAATCTCAATGATTGTATTACAGGATACTTCACCAGGTTTTATGCTTCTGAGGAGTCTGAAAGAAGCATGTCAAAGATGTGTTAACCAAGATGAAAAGAACAATGTACAGGGCTTGCTTAGGGCAAAGGTAAACCTTTTTACAGGCCTGGATAGTGACTACCCACCATTACCTGCCCAGTGAGGAATTTATGATCATATTACAGAGTCCCTTTTTCGCCTATGACAGTTCTAGATTTTACTGTGATCTATTTAAGTCTGTTACCTATTTTGAGCTCGTTCTTTCCATGTGGTGTTACATATGGATCTCTTACCTGTGCATATTCATGTCCAGCATCTGTTGACCTAACTTTCCCTTCTCTGAATTACCTTTGTATCTTGTTGACCTTTAATTGACCATGTATTTGTAGGTCTGTTTTCTAATTTGTTACTTACTTTTATTGATTTTTTTTTCTATCCCATGCCAGTATACCATGTTATCCTGATGACTGTAGTTTTATAATGAATCACAAAATAAGATAGTATGGGTCCTCCAACCTTGCCAAATTGTTTTGATTATTATAGGTTCTTCACAGTCACATATGAATTTTGGAATCAGTTTGTTAATTACAAAAATGCCTAGGATTTTGATTGGGAATGCACTGAATCTGTTGACCAATTTGAAGAATACTGTCATCTTTCTTAACAGTTGATTCTTTTGAACCATGAACAAGGTACATCACTTTTTATTTGGTCTTTAATTTCTCTCAGCAGTGTTTTGTAGTTTTCAGTGTTCGGCGTTGCATACATTGATTTATATCATGCATCATGCAACTTTATTAAATCCACATATTAGTTCTAATGGTTGTTTTATCAATTCTTTGGGGGTTTTATGTAAATGATCTTGTCATCCATGAATAGACACTTTGCTTTTTATGAAATCCTACTCTGAATGCCCTCACACCCCCCTACCCCTTGCTTTCCTGCACTATTGAACTGAGAAGAAACTACAGCACAGTGTTGGAGAGACATAGTGAGAGCAGGCATCCTTTTCTCGTTCTCTGTGTAAAGGGCCAGTTGGGGATGAGGAAGCTGGAAGCATTCAGTTTTTCACCAAGTATAATCATAGCTCTAAATTTTTCATAGATGCCCTTATCTAGTTGCTTTATGGGAATATAGTTTACATACCATAAAATTCACCCATCTTAAGTTTAGTAAATGTGAACCTTGGTGTACTACAATTTTAGAAGACTTTCATTACCTGAAAAAGTTTTCTCATGCCCTTTTGCAGTTAACTGATCTGCTTTCTGTCTCTATACCTTCAGATATTTGAAAGTAGTCTGTTTTTTGCTTCTGTCATTTAGCATAATGTTTCTGAGGTATATTTATGTTTTAGCACATGTAGCATGCCCATTTTTAAAAACTGCTTGTTTTTAATTGTATGATGATGCATTTTGTCTAGCTATTCATGAGAAGGTGAAAACTGAGAAAAACTTAAACATTTTTATTGTTTTAGTTAGGGGTTTTTATAAGTCCTTATATGGGCAATGTGCTTTCATTTCTTTTAAAGATATCGAGGAGTGGAATTACTATGTCACCTGATAATCTATTCATGCACTATTAAGTATCCCTATACATTCTTTGTTGAACTGTCTACAAAGCTTTTTTCATTTTTCAATTGTATTGTTTGTCTTCTTATTAAGTTGTAAGAATTTATGTTTTGGATACAAGTTCTTTATCAGATATACGATTTGCATATATTTTTCTATTGGTCTGTGGCTTGTCTTAGGGTTGTTAGTTTTTTTTGTTTTTTTTTTTTTGAAGATTGAGGTTTTGGTGTCATGTCATAAGAAATCGTTGTTTGACCTAACCTCACAATTTTTTTTCTCTTATGACTTTTCTCTATAAATTTTTCACATTTTGCTGTTAAATTTTGGCCTATGTCAATTATTACTCAATTTTTTCTATATTTTCATTATTATTATTATTTTGCATAAGGATATCTAATCGACCCACCTCCAGTTGATGAAAAGGTATTGGATTGCCTTAGTGCCTTTGTTGAAAATCAGTTGACTATATTTGTGATATTTGTTTGTTTATTCTAAACTATATTCTATTCCATTTAATTATATTTTTATCTTGGTACCAATACTGCTGTCTTGAGTATTGTGACTTTGTTGTAAGTTTTCAAATTGGTATAAGAAGTCATAAAACTTTGTTCAGTGTTAGAACTGTTTTTGTTATTTCAGGTCCTTTGGATTTCATGTAAATTTAAGGATCTGCTTGTCAATTTTTACATTAAAGCCTATTGGAAAAATTGTTTTATTTCATAAAGGCTTTGTTTTTGCCCTGACTGGTGTGGCTCAGTTGACTGGATCATCGTCCTGCAAAATGGAAGGTTGCTGTTTAAATTCCCAGTTAGGGCACATGCCTGGGTTTTTGGGTTTGGTCCCTGGTCGAGACTCATACAAGAGGGAACTGATGGATGTTTCTCTCTCTCTCTTTCTCCCTTCCTTTCCCTCTCTATAAATAAATAAATGAAAATTTAAAAGCCTTTATTTTTCAGAGCAATTTTAGGTGTACAACAAAATGAAGTAGAAGTTAAAAAGTTTTTCCATATGCCTACTGCCCCTGCTCATGCACAGCCTCCACCATTATCAGCTTCCCTCGCCAGAGGGGTACATTCGTTACTGTTGATGAACCTGCATTGCCACGTCACTATTATCTAAAGTCTGTAGTTTACATTAGGGTTCATTCTTGGTGTTGTACATCCCATGGTTTTAGACAAATATGTAATGACATGTATCCACTATTAAAGTATCATACAGAGTAGTTTTATGACTCTAAAATTTCTCAGAGTTTCACTTATTCATCTTTCCCTTCTCTTAGCCCCTGGCAACCAATATCTTTTTCTTAATAATTTCTCATTCTCCAGAATGTCATATAGTTGAAATCATACAGTGTGTAGTCTTTTCAGATTGGGTTCTTTCACTTAGAAATATTCATTTAAATTTCCTTCATGTCTTTTCAAGACTTAATAGTTCATTTCTTTTAGAGCTGAATAATAATGCTATCTGAATATATCACAGTTTATTTATCCATTCACATACTGAAAGATATCTTGGTTGCTTCTAAGTTTTGGCAGCTACGAATAAAGTTGCTATAAATATCCATATGCAAGTTTTGTATGGACGTAAGCTTTGAACTCCTTTGGGTAAATAGCAAGAAACATGATAACTGGATCATATGATAAGAGTACTTTTAGCTTTGTAAGATCTTGCCGAACTTGCTGTACCATTTTGAGTTCCTGCCAGCAGTGAATGAGCATTCCTGTTGCTCCGCATTCTCACCAACATTTGGTATTCTTAATGTTCTGGATGTGGCCCATTCTAATAGGGTATAGTGGTATCTTGTTTTTGTTTTAATTTGCTTTTTCCTGATGACATATGATGGGGAACATCTTTTCATATGCTTTCTTGCTATCTGTTTATCTTTTTTGGTGAGGTGCCTGTTAAGGTCTTTGTCTCATATTAAAATCATGGTTTTTTATTGTTGAGTTTTAAGAGTTCTTTGTGTATTCTGGATAACCGTCATTTATTGGATATAGCTTTTATAAATATTTTCTCCTAGTCTGCGGCTTGTCTTCCTGTTCTCTTGCCTTTTTCTTATAGCAGAAATTTTTAATTTTTGTTATTTATTTATTTCTATAGAGAGGAGAAGGTAGGGAGAAAGAAAGGGAGAGAAACATTGATGTGTGAGAGAAACATCAGTTGGTTGCCTCCTGTGCGCCCCCAACTGGGGACCTGGCCTGCAACCCAGGCACATGTCCTGACCGGAAATCAAACAAATGACCTTTCTGTTCGCAGGCTGGTGTTCAATCCACTGAGCCATATCTACTGGGGCTGAAGTTTTTAACTTAATGAAGTTCAGCTTATCAGTTACTAATTTTATGTATTGTGCTTTTGGTGTTATAGCTAAAAAAAATCATTGCTATTTTCACAGTCACCCAGGTTTTCTTCTGTTATCTACTAGAAGTTTTATAGTTTCTCACTTTACATTTATGTCTGTGATCCATTTTGAGTTAATTTTTGGGAAGGTGTAAAGTGTGTATCTGGATTCTTTTTCTTTCTTTCTTTTTTTTCTTTTTTTGCATGTGGATGTCCAGTTGTTCCAGCACCATTTGTTGAAAAGACTAACTTTGCTGTATTATGCTGCCTTTCCTTCTTTGTCAGAGATCAGTTGACTGTATTTGGGGTTCTATTTCTGTCCCATTGATTTATTTGTCTGTTCTTTCACCAGTACCACACTGTCTTGATTACTGTAGCTTTATGGTAAGTTAGAAGTTGGATAGCATCAATCCTCTGACTTGTTCTTCTCATTCATCGTTGTCTTAGTTATTCTGGGCCTTTTGCCTCTCCGTAGAAACTTCAGAATAAGTTTCTCAAAATATCTATGAAATAACTCTGGGTTTTGATTAGGATTACACTGAGTCTATAAATCATTTGGGAAGAACTGACATTTTGCAATATTGAGTCTTCCTATCCATGAACATGGATTATCTTCATTTATTTAGTTATAGTTTGATATTTCTCATCAGATTTGTAATTTTCCTCATACAGATTTTGAACATATTTTGTTAGATTTTTTACCATAGTATTTATTTTTTTGGATGCTAATGTAAATGTCATTGAGTTTCTCACCATTTAGTATAAGATTAGATGTTTTTGTACATAGTCTTTATCAAGTTGAAGAAGTTTCCCTCTGTTCCTTGTTCACCGAGTTTTTATTATGAATGGGTGTTCTATTTTGTCAAATGCTTTTGATAAAATATTGATACGATTATACAATTTTTCTGTTCTAGTCTGTTGATGTGATGGATTACATTAATTGATTTTTGAGTGTTGAACCAGTCTCAGAAACGAGGGGAAATCCCACTTGGTCATGTTCATAATATCTCTGCTGTATCCGAATCTGGTTCTTAAGATTGCTATATGTTTTCCAACTGTATTTTTTGTCTTTTAGTATGTCTTGTGATTTTTTTCTTGATACTCAGATACTGAGTAAAAGGAATTGCTGTAAATGGGCCTTTAGTAATGTGCCGTTAGTAAGATATAGGGGGCAGGGAAGCATTTTATAGTCCTGTGATTAGGTCTTAGTCTATTAGAGAGCCTTTGCCTCTGGACTGTGAACTTCACATGTGTGAGGTATTGCCCTTTCTTCAGGTCTGTTAGTCTCTGATAGAATAGTTTCTCCTAAGAACAGACCTTGCTGTGGCATGTTTCAAAATAGTTCCTTTTCCCCTCCCTTTACCAGGAGTACAAGGGGCTTTTTCTCTATTATTGATTGTGAGAACCTGGTAGAAATCCATAAGGTAAACTTCAAATAAGTTTAATTTGAAGCCCCTTCAATGACCTGCATCTCACTGGAATTTTAGCTTAGAGTTGTCACTCTGAGCTTCCCAACAGTTCATTAATTACAGTTTGATGTTCCCAATCCTGGCACTAGTTCACTTGGAGATTGCTGCTCTAAGTTGTGATTTTTTTTTGTTCATCTGTTATTCTCACCAGTTTGGGTGCAGCAGTTTTTGCCCTTGTTACTTCACTTCTTTCACAGATCTAAGAAAGGTCATTGATTTTTCAGTTCAACTTTTTACTTGTTACTAGCACAGAAAGCAATTTTCATTCTTACATGCCAGACTGGAAACTGGATGTCCAGAAATATTTAGAATCTTTAGATTCATTTGGGGAGACTTGCAGTCTTGGCTGTGTTGCATCTTCCAATCTATGAACGTGGATTGTTTCTACATATATTATCTTCTTTAATTTCTCTCAGTATTATTTTACATTTTTTCAGCGTACAGTTCTTACACTTGTTAAATTATTTACAAACATGTTTTTCTTTTGATAATGTTTTGAATGGCATTGTTTTCTTTTTATTTTATTTATTGCTTCTATAGAGAAATACAGTTGGTTTTTATATATCGATCTTATATCCTGTTTTCTTGACATACTCTTTAAGTTCTAGTAGTTTAGTTTATAGGTCCTTAGACTTTTCTACATACAAGATCAGTTGTCTTTTCTCCCTTTATTACACTGACTGGAATCTCTAGTTTGAAGTAGTAAGAGTAGACAACCTTGCCTTATTCATGATGCATGTTGTTATGTCTAGATTAACTGTTAATCTAACATCACATTTAAAAATCGTTAAGGGAATTTAAATGGTACACTGAAACTATTCATTTAACAGATGATGGCAATAAAAGAGGAACAAAAAAGATGGGGAATTTACAAAATAAATAGGAAAATGGCAGATATAACCCAATCCCATCAGTAATTTCATTACAAGTACATAGTGTAGACATTCCAGTCAAAATGTAGAGATTATCAGATTCTTTGACAACCCAAGATTTAATTATATGCTGTCTATAGGGAATACTTGAGGTTTAAGCACAAAGACATTGAAAGTTAAAGGATGGAAGAGGATATACGAGGCAAAATTGTGTTCATAAAACTGGCGTTGGTCATATCAATATCAGTCAAAACAGACTGTAAAACAGGAAATATTACTGGAGACTAAGCAAAATTTCACAGCGCTGACAGGATCACTATTTTACTAATACATGACAATTTTATTGCATATACATTTAATAGAGCCACAAAATATGAGAAGTAAAAACTGACAGAATTTGAAAGAATCAGTAGAAATTCAGCTGGAGATTTCAAAATTACTCTCAGTAATTGACCCATAGCTCAAGGAACAGTTGACAACAGAAATTAGAACTGGCCAGTATAGCCCAGTGGGTTGGGCATTGGCCTGCAAAGCAAAAGATCATGGTTTGATTCTGGTCCAGGGTATGTGCCTGGGGTGTGGGCTAGTCCCTCCTTGGGGCGTCCGTTCAAGGAGCAACCAATCGATGTTTCTCTCCCTTTCTTTATCCCTCCCTTCCTCTCTAAGAATAAAGAAATGAAGTACTTTTAAAACGAGACAAAGTTGCAATTGAAGCAACATATCAGCTTCAAAAAAAATTTTTTTTGAAATGAATTAAAGTGAACACAAACTTTATAGGACTCAACTAAAGCATCTTAAAGGGAAGTTCATGAGGAAAGAATAATGGTCTCAATTCAGTCATCTTAGGTTTCCCTCTTAATAAAAATAGAAAATTAAACTCAAAACAATCAGAAGTAAAGTTTAGTGGAAATTAATGGAAACACAAACCAGAAAACAATAGAGAGAAATCAGTGAAAGAAGTTGGTTCTTTGAAAAGATCAGCAAAATGATAAACCTTGAGACTGACCATTTCAAAAAGAGAAGACACAAATTAGCAAAATCAGGCATGAAAGAGAGGATATTACTATCCTGAAGAAATTACAAGTGCAGGTGAATTCCCCTGACACTTTGTCAGAAATCAATTGAACATATACGTGTGGTTTTGATTTTGTTCTATTCCATTTCATTGTATAAGTTGATCCATTGCCATAACACCTTGAGTGTTCTAGCTTTACATAATGTCTTGAAATCTGATAATATAAATATTTCAGTTTTCTTGTTTTCCAAAACTTTTTGCTATTTTAGTTTCTTTACATTTTTATGTCAATTTTGGAATTATTATGTCATTTCCCTTAGCCAACTTCTGGATTGCATTGAATAAGTAGAACAACCCATAAAGAAGATATATCTCATTTTATTTTGGTCGTCTTTAATTTCTCTTTGCAGTGTTTTGTTTGTTTTTTTTTTAGTTTGTAGTTTTGTAGGGATTTTGTACATATTTTGATAAATTTCTCTCTTAACTATTGTATGCTTTTAAATGGAATTAAAAGGTTTTTCAGATAATTTGTTGCTAATGTATAATAAAATGATTGATTTTTAGATATTGAATTTGTATCTTTCAATCTTGCTAAATTCACTTATTTCTGGTAGCTTTTTTAAAAATAGAATTCACTTAATATACAATCATGTCATCTACAGTTGAAACATTCCTTCTGCCTTATATTAACTATTATTGCAAGATCTCAAAGAGTTGATAATGGAATACGTTTCTTTATATCAGTCCTTCAGCTGACACATTCAGTATGAATGACAGAATTGTAAAATCCCTATTTCAAAAGGGTTAATATCCCATTGGTAGGCACTGGTCAAAAATGGATGCTAAAACTAACAGATGAAAAATTAAGAGGAAATTTTGTATTGGGTATATCAAGTTGATACTGTGTGAAACTACATAGCAGTTTTAACAGGAAAAAAAATGCAACTAGACATTATGTATACGTGTGTATGATGTGATGGAACCTTCCACTTGGTCTTCTTTTTAATAGTTTCTGTTTTTCTCTTTATCATGTTTATATATATATTTTTTTTTCAACATGTGTGGAGCATGGCTAGAAATAGCTATTTTAATGTTGTCTATTGATTCCCTTACTGCTAAAGGTTATGGGTCTGTTTTTATTGATTGGTTTTTCTCTTGGTTATGGATCGTATTTTCCTGTTTTTCTTTTGTTTTACTGGATGTTGGACATTGTGAAATTTACCTTGCTGGGTTCCAGCTTTTGCTGTATTTCTTCAGGATAGTTAATGGGCTTTCTTCTGACATTCAGTTTAGCTAATTGAAATCTATTTGATCATTTTGAGTCTTATATTTTATATGTGTTTGAGCAAGTCCAGCATTTCTTTAGTATAAGACTGACTTAACGCATTACTAAGGAATACATTTCAGAGGACCCCACCCAATGCTTCATGTATTGTGTTGTCTTTTTATTCTCCATTTTTTTATTGTTGTTTTATTACAATTGTCCCATCTTTCCCCCATTGCTCTCCCCTTCCCCACCCACCTCCCCCCTCTCCCACAGTAAATTCCTGTTGTACATGTCCATGGTTCATTTATACTAGGTCCTTGACTAGACCCTTCCCTTTCTTTCCCCCCTTCTCCCCCTCCTCCCTGATCACTGTCAGTCTGTTCCTAGTATGTTGTCTCT
Source organism: Furipterus horrens (assembly GCF_987537825.1). NCBI lineage: Eukaryota > Metazoa > Chordata > Mammalia > Chiroptera > Furipteridae > Furipterus > Furipterus horrens. The sequence continues at coordinate 65,963,684 of NW_028327180.1, read as the reverse complement.
GCATTCTGGCTTTTAGTTGGTTCTAATATATTCATAGAACTCACCCAAAGACTCAAAGAAACCTTTCTGAATGTCACTAAAGCACATATATGTGATCACACGTGCACTCTCATGCATATTCTTGTTCCCTGTCTCACTTTCTCTCTCCTCTGTTCCCATTTTTTCTGTCTGGATGAGTATTTCTTCTTTATATCTTTGTTTGCTGGGCTTCCATGCAGTTTGATTTTCTGGAACTTCTGGTTGTCTGAAGTTTTGAGGTACCTGTATTCCTTCTTCGTTGTAGAGGGAGACCCAGCATATCTGTGTAGGCCTCCATCTTGGCTGGAAGTCTCCTTAAGATTATTTATCTTTAAATGTGCCCTTGAGCCCAACTTACATGTGACTCTCTGTACTTTCTGGGCTTGTATGTCTTATTTCTTTCGCCAAATTAGGAAAGTTCTCTTTCATTATTATTTTTTCCAGCTTTCTTTTTTTAAATTTATTTTATTTATTTATTTTTCTATTACATTTGTCCCACTTTTTCCCCTATTGCTCCCCTCCACCCAGCCCACCCCTTCTCCCACAGTCAATCCCCACCTCGTTGTACATGTCCATGGGTTATTTATATTAGTTCCTTTCATTATTTTTTTTCAAATAAGTTTTCAGTTTCTTACTCTTCCCTCTCCTCCTCCTGGTACCTCTGATTCAGATGTTGGTATGTTTAAAGTTGTCCCAGAAGTTCCTAAGTGTACCCTTGTTTTTTGGAATTCTTTTTACTTTCTGCTATTCTGATTGAATGCTTTTTCCTTCTTTGTGTTCCAAATCCTTAATTTGATTCTTGGCTTTATCCTCTCCACTGTTTATTTATTCCCTATAGATTTTTCTTTATTTCACTTAATGCAACCTTCATTCCTCCCTGGGTCTTTTTTATTTCATTGAAGCACCCGATGAGTTCCTGGAGTATCTTGATAACTAGTGTTTCGAACTGTGCATCTGATAAGTTGCTTTTCTCCATTTCAAAACATTTTCTGGAGTTTTGTTCTTTCATTTGGGCCATATTTCTTTGTCTCCTCATTTTGGTAGCCTCCCTGCATTTGTTCTGCCTATTAGGTAGAGCTACTTTGACTCTCTGTATTGATAGTGTAGCCTATTGCTGAAAAGCTCACCTTCCTAACAGTTGCATGGGGCCGAGCCTTAAGTAATGCTTGGGACGGGGCAACCTGTGTCACCGCTCTGTTACTCTGTGTGGGGTAGAGTTCGAAGAGGGGACAATGCCACCACCCGGCCTCCGGAGTTTTGCCTGGGTGAAAGCTGTCCCTGGCACTTGCCCTGACACCAGTTACTTTCTCCCTGTATGCCACTGGTGCCCTTCTAGCTGTTGCCCTGGTGCTGAATTCCAGAGGTGGTGGATCTTTTTCCAAGCCCATTAAGAAGAGTCTCTTGAGAATCCCGCAGTTTATTCTGCCGCCCGAAACCCCACTGGTTTTGACAGCCAGAAGTTATGGCGACTTACCTTTCTGGTGCTGGAACCCTGAGCAGGGTGGTCTGGACTGGGGCGTGGATCCCTTGCTCCCAAAGTATCCCTCCTGTTTTTCATCCACCACACATGGATGTGGGGCTGCCTGTTCCTGTCTCTGTGTCCCCGCGCCTCTCTGTGTCTCTGCCCCTCCTGCCTGTCTGGATGAATGTGGCTTCTTTAGATCCTTGACTTTTGGACATCTACACAGCTCAATTTTCTGACAGTTACGGGTGATATTTGATTTGTAGTCTAGTAGTATTTTTTGCTGTAGTTGTGTGTGGAGGGAGGGCATGTTTAGCTATGTCTCCATCTTGACCATACGTGTTTGAGGTACATTTTCTTATCTTACTACTGTTCCTCTCATTCTTCTTTGCTGTGTCCTTCTCTTCAACACTTGTGTTATCCTCTTAGAGTCTTAGTTCTGGACCCTCTTCTGTATATACACTTTCTTGCCATATAAACTCATCAGTGCCATTATTTATTTGTTTTGTAGTCTCGTAATTTTTGCTGTGGTTGTACAAGGAGATGAGCCATGTTTATGCCCTCATCTTGACCAGTGTGTTCCCCCTACCTTTTTAAAAATTTAATTTTTAAAATGAAAACATTAATCTATTCCTTTATTTATACTTTATTTTATATTTGCTTAGAAATATTTTTCCCAGATAAAGAATATAAAAATGCAATTTGTTTTAGTGCTAATTTAGTTTTAGTTTTTTCCAAAGAGCTACTCAGTGGTTCCAACACTGTTTTTAGATGAATCACCTGTTTTTTACTACATTTATTTATATATTCAAGTGTGAATATTTTTAAAGTTGTTTATAGCTGTTGTCTAATACTGCTCCCAAAATACTTTATAAATTTACTTCTATAAAATAATTTCGTAATTGCAGCTTTAGTCCATATTAGGGTGTGTTTTTACTTTTATAGATATTCAGAATTTGAGATTAGCAGGGGTCTTTTATAATAAGTTTTGGAGACTAGATGAAGGCAGAAATTAAAAAAAAATTTATACACAACTGTATTGAGATCACATATCTGTTTTGTTTTTACAAAAATTTTATTAATAAAAGTGATAGAATTTCTTGGTTAACATATAGGGTTTGGGGAGGCTGTTTGTTTTTTTCCTATGTTGATATATTTCATTTATAACCTTTGCTAAAGAAATTGTTTTTCTGTTTTTATAGTTTTGGTAAGCAGTTTGGAGGAAAAAGAGGATGTGATTGTCTTGTATTAGAGCCTTCAGAAATGATTGTGGTAAGAACTTCAAAGAATGCTGAATTGTTTTTGTAATATGCTTTATTGATTATGCTGTTATAGTTGTCCCAATTTCCTTACCCTTTGTTACCCTCCACCCAGTGACCTCCCTCCCTCAAGTTGTCCCCCGACTTAGTCCATTCACATTGGTTATGCATATAGTTATTAACATCTTCATGTCTACTCCACTCCCTCCTACTATGTTTCTTAATTCCTGACCACCTCCCTCCCTTTCCCCCTTCGCCCTCCCTGCTGACCTCCCCCCATAATATTCCCCATACCTATAATTCTTTTCCCACTCTCGTTGTCTGCTTAGTTGGCCTTTGGTTTGGTTCCCTAGCTTCTGTTGTTGGATGTTGTGATACAGTTTTCATTTTAATGTTCATAGTTTTGATCCTCTTTCTCCTAAACAAGTCCCTTTAACATTTCATATAACAGTGGTTTGGATCTGATGAACTCCTTCAGTTTTACTTTGTCCTGGAAGCACTTTCTCTGCCCTTCTATTCTGAATGAGAGCTTCGCTGGATAGAGTAATCATGGTTGTAGGTTTTTGCTTTTCATTACTTTGAATATTTCTTGCCATTCCCTTCTTGCCTGCAAAGTTTCTTTTCTGAAATCAGCTGGATAGTCTTACTGGGACCCCTTCGTATGTAATTCTCTTCTTCTCTCTTGCTGCATTTAAGATTCTCTCTTTATCCTTAATGCTTTTAAAGTATATTTTATTGATTTTACTGTTACAGTTGTCCCAATTTCCCTTCCCTCTGCTCCCCTCAACCCAGTGGTCCACCTCCCTCCAGTTGTCCCCCCCTTTTAGTCCATGTCCATTGGTTGTGCATATAGTTCTTCCCAAACTCTTCCTGTCTATTCTATTCCCTCCTACTATGCTTCTTAATTCCTGTACTATCTCCCTCCTTCTCTCCCTTCCCCCTCCCTGTTGACCTCCCCCCATAATGTTCCTCATACCTATAATTCTGTTTCCACTCTCGTTGCCTTTTTAGTTTGCCTTTGTTTCGATTCCCTAGCCTCTGTTGTTGGTTCTTATGACGCAGTTTTCATTTTGGTGTTCATAGTTTTGATCCTCCTCCTTCTAAACCAGTCCCTTTAACATCTCATATAACAGTAGTTTGGGTCTAATGAACTCCTTCAGTTTTAATTTGTCCTGGAAGCACTTTCTCTTCCCTTCTATTCTGAATGACAGTTTCGCTGGATAGAGTATTCATGGCTGTAGGTTTTTGCTTTTCATTACTTTGAATATTTCTTGCCAGTCCCTTCTTGCCTGCAGGGTCTCCTTTGAGAAATCAGCTGATAGTCTAATTGGGACCCCTTTGTACATAATTCTCTTCTTCTCTCTTGCTGCTTTTAAGATTCTCTCTTTATCTTTATTTTTTGACAATTTGATTATAATGTGTCTTGGTGTGGTTCTCCCTGGGTCCAGTTTTTCTGGAACTCTCTGTGCTTCCTGGACCTGTAAGTCTTATTTCCTTCCCCAAGTTTGGGAAGTTCTGCTTCATTACTTTTTCACATAATTTTTCAATTTCTAGTTCTTCTTCTTCACCTTCTGGCAATTCTATAATCTGAATGTTCGGTCTCTTATAGCTGTCCCAGAGGTTTCTGAGCCTCTCCTCATTTTTCTCACATTTCATTTCCTCTTTCTGCACTGGTCGACTGTTTCTTCCCTATATTCTGATTTGTTGATTTGATCCCTGGTTTTCTTTCCTTCACCACTAGTTTTGTATGTGTTTTCATTCATTTCAGCAAGACTAGCCTTCATTCCTTCCCTGTCTTGTTTAAAAATCCGCAGTTATGTTTGTCCACATTTTTATAACCAAAGCTCTGAACTGAGCCTCAGATTTCCTATCTGCTGCTTCGTTAGATTAGATATTTGCTGTCTGATCAGCTGTGTCACCGAGATCTCTATCATGATCTGTGCCATCCTGACAGTTTTGTGTTTACCTTTGCTTCCTGGGCTGGGCTGTCACACCTTCTACGCTATAGGGGGCGTAGCCCCGTGCACTTGTCACAACCAGGTGACCCTTCTCACCATGTTGTAGTGTTTTCTCTGGGGGTGAGGGTCCAAGATAGATTCCTGCCATTTACTCTCCACGGAGAGACCGGGAGCCTCCTCCTCTGTACCCACCTGCTCCGGGCCTCACAGTCCAAGGCAGTGGGAGTCTGCCTTCCCTTGCACTGGAATTGCAAGCCAGTGGGTCCGGAGTGCAGCCAGAGGTGCTCCCCAGGTGCTTCTTGCCTCCTCATAAATACGGGTGTCTGTGCTTACCACCATCCCTCCGCCATCACAGCTGTTGCTGCTGCCAGCACAGCTTGACCTCTTCATCCCAGCTTCACCCCTCCTTCCCGTCCAGATGAGCACCACCTCTCTATAACTTCATACGTTGGACTTCCATTTAGTTTCCGGAACATCTGGCTATTTCTGGTCCTGCAGTAGTTGCACTTCTTCCTAGCTGTGGAGGGAGACAGAGCGTGTTAGTCTAGGCCTCCATCTTGGCCGGAAGTCTCCTGTGTGTGTTTGCCTCTGTGTCTTAGGCAGAGCTGTCGCTTCTGTTACATTTAAGAGCTGAATTGTTTTTTGATGTGCTTCAGTTTCAGCTTTAAATGTAGTAGGCTTTTAAACACTCAAGGAGGTTCCATTATGATAACTTTTTAAATATTTTATTAAGTAGGATCAGAACTACCTACCAAGTTTGATACATTTTTACCTACTTAAGATTTTTTTTGATCCTTGAGAGAATTTGAAACATGATACAATTATATATAACATATTCCAAATTTGGTAATTTCTTTTACCACTTCTACCAAAAAATTTAGATAGAGGTTTTAAAAAGTGAGCCTGACTTATCAAGTGTTTTCGCTTTCCTCTTCAATGTAATTAATAATCTCAGAACATCCATAATCTGTGTCCTTGACTTGTGGTAAAACAATGAAAAAAAATTTTATTCAAGTAAGAAATGGTTTAGATCTTAACATTTTCACTTAAGAGTGTACTTAATGAATAATTCTTTACTTTTTCCTAAGAAAGCTAGGCAGTTGATGTAACTTGAGAAAAATCTGACTTTTCTTTTTTTTTTTTTAACCATTAGTAGAATCCAGAACACAGCTCCCTTTTACCTTGTTCTGAGATGGCCTCACTAAAAAATAGCTTATGCTGAATGGGCTCATTGTTCTACTAGCATCTCATGTAGATGATCATGTCATCTGATTTGATTTAAACTATTGAGAAGTGAGGTTGAATTCTTAATGAAGCATTTTAATGCCAGGGCACTAAAAAATCTAAACCACTTTTCCATTTTATGGTGCTGTAGTCAGATTGACATCTTCAAATGGTTTATTTTCTTCCCCCCAAACTGCATCATCTACACTATCATGAATTCAGTGTTCTATATTTTATAAAAACAACTGGATTTTAAGCTTCTAAAAGGCAAAGATTATGTCTTATGCAGCAGAGTGCTGCCTGCATAGTAAGTTTTTAGTAAATTGTGCTTGAATTCAAGTTTGTTTAAGGCTTGAGGACTCTACATATTGTTTTTAAGTGTTGGGTATAGATGGGATATTTATTAAGGCCTCAGAACTACATTTTTAAAGTAAATATATTGAGCATGGCAAGGAAACTACCTCAGGCACTACTGGTTTTCTCATCAGGTTTTTAGTATTTTGTATTTCTCATACTTTTCAGGACAAGAGTTATGCTCACATTGTTTTATAATGGTCGTTGGCAGCCGTCCGTCTCGAGAGACGATGGTGTAGCTTCTTAAGAGTCTATCTGCACCGCCGAGAATGGCTGTGCAGTCCGACTCGGGAGTGACACGGTATCTGTCTCCTCCCATGTTGAATCGACATCTTGCGATGACGCTGGAGTGTCCTCTCCAGCGAAGCTGAAGCTACAGAGCCTGGGCAGGGTGATATGGAGGGTCTGCTGTTGCCCATGCAGCAGACCCCCCCTCTCTTCGTAGCTGAAGGGTCCAAGGGAAAGACGGAGTCAATACAGCTTGGCTTCAGGTGCGCTGCAGGAGTTGCCGGTGTTGACTACAATGTCAAACCGCCTTAGGGACTCCGGCTCCGGATTTTCTGTCAAGGTTTACTCCCTTAACCTTTCCCCTGAAGAGGTATGCCACAAGACAGCGGAGGTTTTTTGGAGTCAGAGTTTTCCTTCTCTGATGTGCCCTGACTGGAAGATCGAACCAGCGACACTTAGCTCGCAGGCCGACGCTCAATCCACTGAGCCAAACCAGCCAGGGCTCGTTTTTCTGTCTAGTCACTGGTTATCTTAATAGCTTCGTTATTGCTCATCCTTTAAAAAGCTTTTTCTTATCGTAGAATGTAGGTTTGATTTCCGAGTCTCCTGGGGAGGCAGGGTGGAGTAGGAGGAAGATAAGGTGCCCGGGCAGTGTCCTCGCTCTTGACTCTGGGCCAGTCTTTTCCCTCTGTGGGTCTGTTACCTCATCACAGACTACTTGATTGCAAAACCCTTTGCCCACACACTATGCACGGGGCTCCACATCAGGTCTGCTGCACCCCACACTGCAATGTTCCTTAGAACCAGGCTGCCACCCCGAGATAAACAGAGGCATACAGCCAGTGGGGCTTTTATGGGGAGGCTTGAGCACAGGGCAAGGAACTTTGTCTTCATTTGAGTGAGGTCATTGCCAGGCAGTGGTGGAGGGTCTGAAGACAGATCCTTCTTTTGGAAGTGTTACTGGTGGTGTTGGAAGCAAAATTGGACCTTGGCTCTTGGTTTCAGTGAAGAATCCTGAGCCAAGAACTCAGATGATAAGAGAAAGTTTATTTAGAAAGTTACAGAGGTAGTAGAAGTGAGCCAGTTGGGTTGCACAGGCTCAGGAAACAAGTTACAGAAGCAAAAGAAGGGCCCTTGGAGCTTAGGAGAGGGAAAGGCAAAGGTACGGTACCTGAGGGGTGTGAGAAAGGCTCACAGTAAAACACCAGGACACAGGACTTCAGCAGCTAAGTGAGGCAGTTATTCATGAGTCTGCAGAGTCGGGTGCAAAGCCATAGACTTAACATAAAATTTATCATCTTAACCATTTTTAAGTATAGAGTTCAGTGTATTTAATTATTAAATTTCTTTTTCTTTTCTTTTTTTTTTTTAATTAAAAGGAAGCTTATACTTTTCCCAACCCAACCTGGAGTTAGCCTTTTCTCTGATGAGACCTGCTGGGTTTTAGTGGAGAAGATAGGACTGTTTAGAAACCAAGATCTGGTGCCAACTGTTTTCATTGCTTCAGGTGACTCATTGATATCAGGGTATCTCAGTGACGAGAACTAGAAAATATGTCTGAGTGTATACATGAATCTGTATTTTTTATATCTGCATAGCTATGTTATAAAACCCAGATTTTATTTTGCTTTTTCCTTTTTGCTTATTTGTACCTCCTTTCTCTAGTGAATGAGAAACTTGCTTTCCATTATCATCAATATATATACTTACATATAAGGTAGTTTAAGAATTGCTTGCCCATAACATTGTAGAAAGTAGCCCTATTAGCTAGAGTATGAACATACACATATACATGTATTTGAAATGTACACTTTGTAGAGATTTTTAAAATGCATACCTCTTATAATGTACCTCCCTAGCAAAATATAAAGTATTTCCATCACCCACTCTATACTGTAAAGAACTAACTGTATTCCAAGAATTAGAGGAAACAGGCAAAAGGACAGAGGAACTAGATTGAAGGGATGACTTACACTGACCCAATTTGGGACAATTTGGTAATCCAAATGAAAAATCATGGTACTTGATAGTACCCCTGTGTATAATGTAACAATTTTTAAGTCCTATGGAAAGAAGTAATACAGTAAAGAAGGGAGGGAAGGAGGGAGGGATAGTTTTCCCTACTAGCCCAATGCCAACTAATAAACGTGTAACAAATAATTAGGCTAGAGAATCATTAATGAACGGTAAAACTTGTGGCTGATGTTTAGTTAGAAACAAAATACTTACATAGTCTCAGAATTATCACCCCACAAACCATTTACAAAGGGAAAAATTTTCAAATTTGTGATGGGTAAGCATAAAGGATACCACTGTAACAAAAAAATTGTCCCTTACCACAATCAATATGGATACAAATTGGTATCCTACCACTCCTGATATGAATTACTGAGAAGGACAAAGCATAATTTTTGATATATTCCTCCCAGAAATGTCTACTTGAATCTAATTATTAGGAAATATCAGACACACCAAATTGACTGGTCTATACTCTTAAAATATCCCAATGTCAAGAAACATATGAAGAAACCTGTTCCAGATTAAAGAAGAAAACGAGTCATAACTAAATACAATGCTTGATTTTATACTAAATACTGAAGTGAGGGCAGGACTTAGGTGTAAATGTTGTTGGTACAGTTGATCAAATTTGAATATTGACTGAAGATTATTAGGTGATATTTCCTGATTTTGATAACTGTACTGTGGTTTTGTTAAGACAAAGACTGTTCTTAGGAAATGTGTGTTGACATATTTGGGCTCAGCAACCACTCTTATTCAATTTATACTCAACTGTTTCAGAAAAAAATATGCATGTATATACATAAAATTTTCAAAATTACCCCCAAAAATGACACCAAGTAGATATACTTTGTATATGTATTGATGGCTGGTAATTTTTTAATTTCGAAACCACATTTTATTGTTGAACAGCATAGTTTAAAATGCTTTATAGGTTATAGGAGAAAGTAATTTGAAACAATTTTAAGATTTTCTTTTATTGAATTTATTGGGGTTACATTAGCTAATACTTATATAGGTTTAAGATGTATAATTCTATAATACATCATTTGTACGTATACAAATGATGTATTATAGAATGATACCACCCAAGTCACATCTCTTCAAATCACCTATTTGTCCCTCCTGTACCCTCTCCAACCGCCCCCTACCCCATTTCCTCTGGTAATGACCACACTGTTATCTGTCTATAGGGGTGTTTGGTTTTTTTTCCTGAATCCTTTCACCTTTTTCACCCAGTCCCCTCAATGCCTTCCCCTCTGACCGCTATGAATGGGTTCCTGTTTTGGTGGTTGGGTTAATTTTGTTCATTAGATTCCACCATGTAAGTGAAATCATATGGTATTTGTCTTTCTCTGACTGGCTTATTTCACTTAGCATAATGTTCTCCAGGTCCATCCATGATTTTCTTCTTTTTACCACCGAGTAGTGTTCCATTATGTAAGTGTGCCACAGCTTTTTTAATCCACTAATCTACTGATAGACACTTGAGCTTGTTCCAAATCTTGGCTATTATAAATAATGCTTCAATGAACATAGAGATACATATATTCTTTGAATCATTGTTTTGGGTTTCTTCTGATATATTCCCAGATTTGGGTCATAAGCAGTTCCTTTTTTTTTTTTTTTTTTTAAGATTTTATTTTTATTTTTAGAGAGAAGTGAAGGACAGGAGAAGGAGAGGGAGAGAAACAACAGTGTGCGAGAGATACAGTGACCGGTTGCCTCTTGCACACCCAGGACCTGGCTTGAAACCCAGGCATGAGCCCTGGGGGAATCGAACTGGCAACCTTTGGGTTCACAGGCTGGCACTCAATTCACTGAGCCATACCAGCCAGGATGACAGTTTTGCTTTTAAGTGTTTTGGGGTAACTCCATACTGCTGTCCATAGTGACTGCACAAATCTGCATTCCCACCAGCAGTGCAAATGGTTACTCTTTCTTCGTATCCTCGCCAGCACTTGTTGTTTGTTGATTTATTGATGATAGCCATTCTGACAGGCCTGATATGAAATCTCATTGTGGTCTTAAATTGCATTTCTCTAATGATTAGTGATGTTGAGCATCTTTTCATATGTCTATTGGCCATCTGTATGTCCTCTTTGGAGAAATGTCTGTTCAGGGCCTTTGCCCATTTTTTAATTGGATTGTGTGTGTGTGTTGAGTTTTATAAGTTATTTATGAATTTTAGGCATTGACCCCTCATCAGAAGTATCATTGACAAATATGTTCTCCCATTCAGTGTGTTGTCTTTTCATTTTGATGATGGTTCCTTTTGCTGTGCAAAACCTTTTTAGTTTGATGTAGTCCCATCTGTTTATTTTTTCTTTTGTTTCCCTTGCCCGAACTGATATAGCAAAAAATATATTGCTATGAGAAATGTCCGAGTTTTTACTGTCTATGTTTTCCTCTACAATTTTTTTAGAAGGTTTTATTTATTCGTTTTTAGAGAGAAAGCTGAAGGGAGCGAGAAAGAGAGGGGAGAGAAACATTGATGTGCGAGACAATCAGTTCCCTCTCTCACGTCCCCAACTGGGGACCTGGCCCATAACCCAGGCATGTGCCCTGACTGGGAATCAAACCAGCAACCTTTCAATTTGCAGGCCAGCACTCAGTCCACTGAACCACACCAGCCAGGGCTCCTCTAGGATTTTTATGGTTTCGAGTCTTACATTTAAGTCTTTAATCCATTTTGAATATATTCTTGTGTGTGGTTTAAGAAGTTGATCTAGTTTTGTTTTTCTTTCACGTACCTGTCCAATTTTCCCAACATCATTTATTGAGTAGACTATCTTTACTCCATTGTATATTCTTGCCTTTTTTGTCAAATATTAATTGACCATAAAGGTAGGTGTTTGTTTCTGGGCTTTTTATTCTGTTCCATTGATTCATATGTCTGTTCTTATGCCAATATCATACTGTTTTGATTATTGTGGCCTTGTAGGATAGTTTGATATCAGATAGTATAATTCCTCCAATTTTGTTTTTCTTTTTCAAGATTGCTGTGGCTATTCGTGGTCTTCTGTGGTTCCATATAAATTTTTGAAATACTTGTTCTAGTTCTGTGAAATATGCTGTTGGTGTCTTGATAGGAATTGCATTGAATCTATAGATTGCTTTGGCTAGTATGGACATTTTAATATTGTTAGTTCTTCCTAGTCATGAAAATGGTGTATACTTCCACTTATTTGTATCTCCTTTAATTTCTTTTCTAATGTTTATAATTTTCCAAGTATGGTTCTTTTACATTTCTGGTTAAATTCATTCCTAGGTATTTTATCTTATTTATTTTTCAATGCAGTTGTAATTGGGATTGTTTTCTTAGTTTTCCTTTCTGGTAGTTTATTATTGGTGTATACAAATGCAACAGAGCCCTGACTGGTGTGGCTCAGTGGGTTGCGTGTTGTCCTAAGAACTGAGAGGTCACTGGTTCAGTTCCCAGTCAGGATACGTGCCAGGGTTGTGGGCCAGGTCCACAGTTGGGGGCATGTGAGAGGCAACCGATTGATGTTTCTCTAGCACATTGATATTTTTCTCCCTTTCTTTCTCCCCCACTAAAAATAAGTAAAATTTTAAAAGTAAAAATCCAACTGGATTTCTCAGTATTTGTTTTGTATCCTGTCACTTTACTGAACTTATCAGTTCTAGTAGTTTTTTGGTGAAATCTTTAGGGTTCTCTATATACAGTGTTTGTTTTTATTCTTTTCCAATTTGGATGCCTTTTGTTTCTTCTTGTTGTCTGATTGCTGTGTCTAGGACTTCCAGTACTGTGTTGAATAAGAGAGATGAAAGAGGACAGTCTCATTCCTGATCTTAAGGGAAACGCTTTTACTTTTTGACCATTGAGTATAATGTTGGCTGTGGGATTGTTATTTATGGCTTTTATTATGTTGAGGTATGTTCTCTCTATACCCACTTTACTGAGAGTTTTTAACGTAAGTAGGTGCTTGGTTTTATCAAATGATTTTTCTGCATCTATTGGTATGATCATGTGATTTTTTTATCCTTCATTTTGTTTATGTGGTGTATCATGTTTATTGATTTGCGGATAGTGTAGCAACCTTGCATCCTAAGAGTAAATCCCACCTGAACATGATGTCAATAATCTTTTTAATGTATTGCTAGATATGGTTTGCTAATATTTTGTTGAGGATTTTAGCATCTATTTCTATCAAGGATATTGGCCTCTAACTTACTTTCTCTGTAGTGTCTTTATCTGATTTTGGAATTAGGATAATGCTGGTCTTCTAAAACGAGCTTGGGAGTTTTCTCTCCTCTTGAATTTTTTGGAATTGTTTAAGAACTAACCAGAGGTGTGAGTTCTTTTTTGAATGTTTTGTAAAATTTGCCTGTGGGAGTTCTTTGACTACTGGTTCAATTTCACTAATTGTAACCTGTCCATTTAGATTTTCAGATTCTTACTGATTCTGTTCTGGAAGATTGGTTCTTCCTAGAAATCCATCTATTTCATCTAGAATTCCAATTTGTTGGCATATAGATGTTTATAATATTTTCTTATCATCCCTTATATTTCTGTAGAGTCAGTTGTTACTTCTCCTTTTTCATTTATTTTTCAATTTTTTTATTTTTAAAAGATTTTATTTATTTTTAGAAATAGGGGAAGGGAGGGAGAAAGAGAGAAAAACATTAATGTGTGGTTGCCTCTCACACTTCCCCAACTGGGGACCTGACCCACAACCCAGGCATGTACCCTGAACTGGGAATTGAACTGGCAACCCTTTGGTTCTCAGGCCAGCGTTCAAACCACTGAGCCACACCAGCCACGGCTCCTTTTTCATATTTGATTTTTTTTATTTGGGTCCTTTTTTTTTTCTTTCATGAAGCTGGTTAAAGGTTTATCAATCTTATCATTTCACAGAACCAGCTCTTGTTTTTATTGATTTTTGTATTCTCTTAGCCTCTATTTTGTTTATTTCTGCTGTAATCTTTATTTCTTTCCTTTTAGTCACTTTGGGCTTATTTAGCTGTTCTATTTGTCATTCCTTTTAAGTGTAAAGTTAGATTTTTATTTGAGATTTTTCTTGTTTCTTGAGGTACACCTGTAATGAATGCTATGAATTTTCCTCTTAGAACTGCTTTCACTGTGTTCATACATTTTGAGTTGTTGTGTTCTCATTTTCATTTGTTTCAAGGTATCTTTTGATTTCTTCCTTGATCTCATTGTTAACCCAATGTGTGCTTTTCAGTTTTTTTCTTGTGATTGATTTCTGGTTGCATACCATTATGGTCAGAGAAGATGTTTCTTATGATGTCTGTGTTCTTAAGTTTATTGAGACTTGTTCTGTGACCTAACATGTGGTTTGTTTTAGAAAATGTTCCATGTGCACTTGAAAAGAATATATATTCTACTGCTCTGGGGTGGAATGCTTTGAATTTAAGTGGAAGGTATTCCAGGTTAAAAAACATACAAAACCAATCTTGTACAAATCCAGAACAAAGGTAACTGTCCTCAAGTATTAAGGCTCAAAGTATCCTGATACAAAAATAAGACAAGACTACTAGAAATTAAAATCACAGGCACATCTCAATAAGGAATAATGAATGCAAAAACCCTAAACTCGATTATCAAATTGGGCCCAAAAATGGAGGGAGGAGGGGGAAGATAGCTCACATCAAGCTTTAACTGGGAATGCAAAGGTAGTCTAATATTAGAAGATCTATTAATGTAAATTATATTAACCCTGTTGAGGTTGCAGCTTATCTGAGAGGTACAAACTCTTTTCTTAAATATTGTTAAATATATTGGATGCATAGGTTCAAGGGCATGACTAGCTGCATGTTTGTACATGACCAATGTTAAGCCATAACGTTTAAGCTGCCAGTTCTAACACATGTTACATAAGGATGTGGTATTCTATAATAAATTGTATCTGAGAGATACTGCAACTTCAAAATCAGTATTGCTGTAGTTTTTTTCTTTCGCAAACCTCAAGGTCAGTATTGTCGGTTTTATTTTTTTTCACTTACCATTGAAAATGACTGTAAAAATATATCAATTCAATAATCCAAGAGATGTTGAAGAACTTCAGCAAATGCTATTCAAGTCATTTATCAAAATATTTTTGCAAGTGTTGTGAAAAATATTTATGCCTGAGCAGAGCAATATTGCTTGTGATGACTATTACAAACGTTACTGCAAAGCCAACTATTGAAGATTCTGATTAGTTAATGATAAAGATAGTTTTTGGTTGTATTTTTCAGTAATAGCTACATTTCTGTTAGTTGAAAAGAAAAAATTTTATTCTTTCTTTAATAACTTCTAGATTGTAACGGAAATAAAAAATCATGTATTTCATTATATAAATAAGCACAAATTTGCAGGGTTTTTTTTCTTTCATTTCAGCACATACTAGTAATGAATGTATCTCTCATACACCTGGCCTATGCTGTAATGTTTTTGACTGCGACCTCCACAAGGTTAAAAGATTAAAAGAGAAAAAGGCACAGATCAATGTAGTAAATGCAGGAAAAGGTTTTGATAAATTTTTAACAATATTTTTTCATACTCAAGACACCCCTTTTAAGTAACTATGAACTTCTTACAGAATCCCAATAGTTTTTGGTATTTCTTTGCTTTCTTACATAGATATCCCAGTCAAATAATTACTTACTCCACATGTGATGTAAGCCATTATTTTCACGGAGGCTTGTTTTCTTTTAGTGGGGCAATGGTATTTACTCACCATATTCTGGGTTCTTTAACCACCAGGAATAATTAAAACTACTTGGTTGTCACTTCTTCTAAGCCATTGCAATAAAAAGCCCAGGGCATAAATTTTTTCATAAAATGAACCAACTTGAAAAATATTTTTAAGAAAAAGAAAATCATATGTTGATGCAGACATTTCCTATTCAAATTTTCAACTGGAATTTTACTTAACATCTTTGAATCTGTATAATTCTTATGCTAGAAAAAAACTTCAATTCCTAATGAGAACATATTTTTCTTTTAATAGGTGAACAAAGCCCATTCACACTTATTGGTATGACTAATATTTAACTCAATTTTGTGATAACACTTAATAATTTGTGTGTTTTGCCATATTTCTCTTTGAAATATGTGTTCTTTGTTCTTAAATGAGGGTGTTTTTTTTTTAACTTAGGAACACCTGCATTTTTTTATTAATTAAATCATTTTTTATTGTTATTCTATTACAGTTGTCTCAATCTTTCTATACTGCCCTCCTCCACCCGTCCCACCCCCAACCCTGCTCCCCTGTCCATTCCCACACTGTTGTCTATGTCTGTGGATCATTCATACATGTTCTTTGTCTAGTCCCTTCCCCTTATATTTTTGTTTTGCAGTTCATCCTTTTCAAATGTCCTTTATCTCTGTATTTTTCTTCTCATGCCATTTTTTGAGATATAAGTCACATGCCATAAAATTCACCCCTTTAAAGTATACAATTCAGTGGTTTTTGATGTACTCACATAAAGTGGTGCAACCATTACCATTATTTAGTTTCAGAACATTTTCATCATGCCCTACCAAAAAACAAACAAAAAAACCCATACCTTTTAGCACCTATTTTTTGTCTTATGATTTCCTTATTCTGGATATTTCATATAAATATAAACAGGATCATACCATATGTGCCTTTTTGTATCTGGTGTTTTTTATTTCAAATAACGTTTTCAAAGTTCATCCATATTGTAGTATATATCAGTACTTGATTCCTTTTTACTGCAGATAATTTTCCATCATAGGAAAGTATAACATTTTGTTTATTCGACTGATCGAGTTGATGGACATTTATTTCCACTCTTTAGCTATTATGAATAATATTATGAACAGTAGTGAACAAGATTTTATGTGGACGTGCTTTCAATTCTCTTGGGTATATATTTAGGAGTGAAAATGATGGGTCACATGGCAGCTCTATTTTTAACTGTTAGAGAAGCTATTAAACTTTTCCAAAGTAGCTGTACTATTTTATATTTCTACCAGCAATGCATGAGGGCTTTAATTTCTCTATACGAGAAATTTTCAACCTTTTTCATCTCATGGCACATGTAAACTAATTACTAAATTCTACAGCATGCCAAAAAATATATTTGTTGCCAAT
The DNA here is from genome assembly GCF_987537825.1 of Furipterus horrens. Classification (NCBI taxonomy): domain Eukaryota; kingdom Metazoa; phylum Chordata; class Mammalia; order Chiroptera; family Furipteridae; genus Furipterus; species Furipterus horrens. Next base: position 65,947,075 of record NW_028327180.1, on the reverse strand, counting down.
ATGACAAAAATAGGTATAATTTTGATTGACTTACAGAAAATAAAATAATAGTAATTACCAACCCTTTTTGCTCCAAAGTGACTTTTAAAAAAATCAAGTGCCTATACTTGTATAAAAGGATTTCTGGTTCCAGGAATTAATCAATCAGACACAATCTTATTATGTGACCAATAAGATGCAACCCTATTATAAATATATGACCTACATATTTATGGCTCAAGATGGTATTCACGCTGAACAGCTATTGTTGTGTTGGTGGTTGTCATTTTTTTAATTTGACAATCTAAGGGAAAAGAGGTCAGTGCCTCTGACTAAATAATTAGATATTGCATGTTTTAAAAATTCTTGTGGCACACGGGTTGAAATATCACTAATCTCTGTATCATTGCCAATACCTGTTACTGGCAGCCTGTTTTCTTTTACTCTCTGTTGGGAAAGGCAGTCTTCCTTGGGTCTCTTGTGCTTTTACACATTTTGCTGAGTTTGCCAAAAACAGAGTCCTAACTGCTCATTCACTTAGCCATCTCTCATAGCTGTGTTTGTAGTGAGCCATCCTGAAGGAAAAGGTAATGTTCCCACTTGAACAAGAGCAGGCCTGCTTACTCTAAAACCATATATCCCACAAGCTCAGTGTTTCTCAGCTGCAAATGCAAACCTACTATGTGTTTGGTATCCACCTACAGCATCCAGCATGCCTCCATGGGACTTGGGGATCAAGGGGAACCTAAGGAAATGTGCTCATCAGCATTCTGCTTGTTACACCATGAGCCATAAAGTTCTTTGGTTTCTGGCCAAAGTGTCTTGTGCCAGTATCCATGAAATAATAAACAGCTTGTAAATACCTCCATATCATAGGGGTACTAGACCAAGAAAGAGAGAAGGCATTGAGAACCTATTTCAAGAAATAATGACTGAAAACTTCCCTAATCTTGGGAAGGAAAAAGACACACAAGTTCAGGAAGCACAGAGTGTCCCAAGTAAGATGAACCCAAAGAGCCCACACCAAGACACATCATAGTTAAAATGGCAAAGGTTAAAGACAGAGAGAATGTTAAAAGCAGCAAGAGAAAGTTAAGAGACCTACAAGGGAGCTCTCATTAGACTGTCATCTGATTTCTCAACAGAAACATTTCATGCCAGAAGGGAGTGGCATAAAATATTCAAAATGATGAAAAGCAAGAACGTACAATTAAGACTACTTTACCCAGCAAGGCTATCATTTAAATTTAACGGAGAAATAAATAGCTTCCAAGACAAGAAAAAGCTAAAGGAGTTTGTTACCACCAAACGAATATTACAAGAAATGTTAAAGGGTCTTCCTGAAGGAGGTGGGGGGAAGTGGGGAGAGAAGGAGGACCCTCTAAGGGAAAGTTATAAAAAATAAAATGGCAATAAATAGGTATTTATCAACAATCACTTTAAATGTAAATGGTTTAAACACTCCAATCAAAAGGCAGAGTAGCAGAATGGATAAAAAAAAGAAAAGAAAAAAAAAGACACCCATATATAAGCTGTCTATAAGAGACCCACTTCAGAACAATAGATGCACATAAGACTAAAAGGGATGCAAAAAGATATACAAACGAAAAAAATTTTTAAAAGCTGGTATAACTACTTAGATCTGACAAAATAGATTTTTTAAAAAAGGCTATAGTAAGAGACAAAGAGAAATACTACATAATGATAATGGGAGCAATCCAAGAAGAGGACATAACCTTTGTAAACATTTATGCACCCAACACAGGAACATCTAAATTTATAAAGCAAATATTGATGGACATTAAGTGAGAGATCAACAGTAATACAATCATAGTACAGAACTTTAACACCTCACTGACATTAATGGATACATCATCCAGACAGAAAATCAACAAGGGAACAGCAGCCTTAAGTGACACACTGGATCAGATGGGTTTAATTATGATGTGTCCTGGTGTGGTCGTTTTTGGGTCTAGCTTCTTTGGGACTTTCTGTGCTTCTTGGACTTGTATGTCTATTTCCTTCACCAAATTTGGGAAGTTTTCCTTCATTATTTTTTCACATAAGCTTTTGATTTCTCGCTTTTCCTCTTCTCCTTCTGGCACCCCTATGATTCGGATGTTGGCACATTTAAAGTTGTCCCAGAGGTTCCTAAGCCTCTCCTAATTTTTTTCAATTCTTGTTTCCTCCTTCTGTATTAGTTGACTTTTTTTTTCCTTCTATTCCAAATCATCGATTTGAACCCCAGTTTCTTTCCCTTCACCATTGGTTTTGTGTGAATTTTCCTTCATTTAATTTAGCATAGCCTTCACTTCTTCCCTTATGCATTTGCCATACTTAAGCATACCTGTCAAGTCTGTGAGCATCTTTGTCACCAGTGTTTTGAACTCTGCATCTGTTAGGTTGGCTATCTCCTTGTCGCTTGGTTCTGTCACTGAAACCTTGATCTGTTCCCCCTTTTGGGCCATACTCCTCTGTCTCCTCATCTTGAGAGGCTCCCTTGTTTGTTTGCCTCTGTGTCGTAGGTAGAGCTGTTGCACCTGTTATGTTGTAAGGGGGCGGAGCCTTAGGTATTAGTCAGTATAGGGCGACCCATTTCACCACATTGTGGCATTGTATGTGAGGGAGGGCTCCCTGAGAAGGAACAATGCTGCTTGCTCAGCACTCACTGCTTTTCCAGGTACTTCTCCCACTTCCCATATGGGACTGGTGCCTCTCTAGCTGTTTCCCTGGCTGTTGTTCCCAGAGTGGGTGGGTTTGTGGACATTCTAGGACCGTGGGGGCCCTTTAAACAAGTGGACTATGCGAAGAGACCTGCAGTTTCTTCCTCTGCTCCAGTCCCAGCTGATTTTCAGTCAGAGGCAATGAGGCTTTATTTTCCCGGGCACTGGAACCATGAGCTGCATGGTCTGGTCTGGTCTGGTGCTGGGAGCGCTCCCCAGGTGCCCCTCCTGACTTTTTAAAACTGTTGCTGCACTTTCTCCTGACCTGCTGCTGCCACCACCACACTGCATCCCCTCTGCCCCAGCTCCACCCTTCCTACCTTCTCGATGAGTATTTCTTTATATCTTTGTTTGTTTGGACATCTATGCAGCTTGATTTCCTGGAACTTCTGGTGTCTCTAGTTTTGAGATAGTTGTATTCCTTCTTAGTTGTGGAGGGAGACGCAGCATGTTTGTCTAGGCCTCCATCCTGGCTGGAAGTCACTGAGACCTTTCTTATGTGCACATGTTATGTCTGAGGTATACCCTTTAAAATTTTCTTTATAAATGGGTATTTTACTGGTAAACATCTCAGCTGGGTGTATTTTTGTGTGTGACCTAAAAATATCTTAATTTTTTATACTTCTTGAGGATGATTTTCCCATCAGTGCAATTTAGGAGGAAATTTTTTTTTTTTTTTTTTAATGAAAATTGTGTTTACTTAGAAGCATTCAGAATGTCAACAAAACAGCGGCAACTTTTTTTTTTTCAAATGCAGAGTAGTATATTCAGTTAATAGAATAATTATTTCATATAAGCTGCATCAGAGACAACTGAAGAGGAAAAATCTACCGTCCTCACATATAAGTAATTTGTGCTGTGCACCAACAAGAACCTGCTTTAAACTTCCATGCCAATGTACAACCCCCATACTGTACCAGGCAAGGTTAGTGACTATTGAGAACACCACCAGGGCAGGGCTATCTAAAGACACATTTGGTAGTGGCTTATCTATATAAAAGGACACTGTACAATTTAAAAACAAATCTTAGCCTTACATTTCAATTTTTTTCTTTAAAAGGAGAGAGTTGCGTACAGAGAGGCTAAATGCTTTATAGACAAGAAAATAAAACTGCACTAGAACTGAACTCTTTTTCTTCACACTCAATACATTATATTTGCTGGAATCTATTGTTGTTGAGACAGCAGTGATTAATGTAATTGCCCTTCCTTTGTAGCTGATCTGTATTTTCTTGCCTCATTAGAAGTCTTCTGTTTATCTTTATTGTATGAATTTATAATTGTAGTTTCTAATTGTCCTGCTTTGGGTTTGACGGGTCCCTTTAGGCGTGTTTGTTTGTTTGTTTTTTTAATTTTAAAAAAGTCATTTTCTCTTCAGAATATGTCTCATTTCTCTTTCTGCTGTCACCTTGAAATTTGCTTAGGTACATGTTTAATCTTTTCACCTAACCTCTGTCTCTTACGATTTCTTTCTTATTTTCATCTCTTCCTGACTTTGTGCTGCATACTGTGTTCTTTTTGTTTCAGACAGGATATCTTATCATATTCTTGTCCCTCTTGTCTGGCGGTGGTGACAGAGGGCACTTAAGGAAGTTTTTTTTTTTATCTGTCTTGGTCAGTCCTCACCTGCTTGGTTGCTATTTAAATCTCTGCCTCATTTTAAAGTTTCTTTTTGTTTGAAAGTTTTAAAAATATACTGCTATAGTTTTTGATATTTCCAGTATATTGGAATGCTTGCAAGTATGATTCTGTTTTCCTTTTTCTGTTTATTATTGCTCATTATGTCTTACTTGCTTACATGATTGGATTTTTGGTAGTTAGGTGGGGTTTTTTTGGTGTGTTTGTACATGAGTTTATATGTCTTGAACTTTAGGCATGGGGATTTTTTGAAGTTTGGGTTGAAGTTGCATTCTTACAAAGAGGTTTTAGACTTTTTTTTTGGTCAGTTGTATATGTACATATCAGTCATATGCTACTTTAAATAGATTTATGTGCTTAAAATGTTGTGAATTCAAACAACAGACCTTCATGAGGGATGGCTTATGTTTTGAATTCTCAGGGAATGTTTTCGTTTGGTTGCTGTTTTTCGCTTTTCTCTAGGTGCTAAGCAAGTTTTCTTCCTGTCCCTTCAGGGTGGGCTTATGCAGTGTTCAGCCTTTACAGCGAGGGTGTGGCTATTTGGGATTTTTCTGAGTGAGTCTTCTATTGGATTCCCCATCTTTTGTGGATTTTCTATTTTATTTCCGATCTCTCTTACTCCCTACAACTCTCAAAGTGGAAGGTCTAGTCTCATAGGATAGAGGAATTGTCTGGTAAGTCAGAGCCTTTGGTGGTAGACCTCTCCTGGTATTCTTGGTTTTACTTCATTCTTGGTCTTTGGTATTTTTGCTTTCATGCCATTTCATTGTGCATTTGCCAAGTTTTATTTTCTAAAAGTCTCACATTTTGCTTATTTTAGAGGGAGCTTTATTAAGGGCACTTAAACCTTTACACATTTTTTCAATTCTTTTTCATTTGATATTTTCCCAAAATTGAGGCTTAGAGACTCCTTTCCTAAATTCAATTTACTAGTATACTTATTTTGAAAAGCCTTTATTGTTTAAATCTCTGCTTTTGCTTAATAAATGGTAGATATTAAAAGACCTAAGAACCATATAATATTGGAATTCCACCTAAATTAGATATAATCTAGTTCATCCTCGGATAGGACAATATGAGGGAGATGAACTTTTTTTGTCACACATGGATTTTGAGACCACTTGTGTGAATTACTTAAGTTTTGTGAGACTGTAACATCTTTTAAAACTAGCTTGTAGTAGGGTCATTGTGAGCCTTAAATGATAGAACTTACAGTTTCTGATAGGTGGTCTAGTGTAGTAGTTCAGAAAATACTGTGGTTGTCACTTTAATTTTTAGAAGAGGGAACTGAATTCCATGGAGGAAGTGTGTATTTGCTACCTACACCAAATTCTGTAATTGTTGAGCTGGATACCAATTCCCCATCTCTTTCAGAAGAGCAGTGTTCGGTAACTTATTCTGCCTGCCTATATATTTCTTGGATACCTCATACATATTTCTAAGGACCTAACATATTTGGGGAGAGAGAATTTAATAGAATTTAATTAATATCCCTTATGGCACATTTCTTGAATGTTAAGTGAACAAAGATACATACGATAGTACAGTTCCTGTCTTAGAGAGCTTGTTAGCTTGGTAGTGAAGTAGGCTTAGCTAGTAATTATGGTCAATATGCTTAATGCTGTAGAAGAAATAGCATCTTCCTGAGACAGAGGAGGGATTTTTGAACTAGGTCATGAAGTATGTGTAAGATGCCAGGATGTGGGCAAAGGAGGAATGGCCTTTTAGGCAGAGGCAACAGCAGCATATGCAAAGGTCTGAAGGCTGTATGGATCATGTCTTATTCATGAGAAGTCTAGGTTGTGTACACACAAGAAACTAGTTAGTCATGGTCTGAGGAAAGGAATGTCTCTGGTGGTGATGGGTGAGAAGGCAATTGAGATGTGTGTTAAATGATTGGTACTGTTTCAGCATGTAAGGTAGAATGGGTAGGATAAAACAAATTGAGGAGATAATTTACTTAGCGGTATACAAGTTACTTATCAGTCAGGACCCAAGATAGTTACATTGACTTGGCCGCTTGCTCTTGAACAGAGCAGCTTAGTTCTGAGAAATCATCGGGGAATTTTGCATATCTCATTAGAGCTTTTATGTGAGAGGGGATTTTTTGGGTAGGGGGGAAGGCGGCGTTTTTTCCAGGCTTACACATAGAAAGTGATAATATCTCTGTATACTAGGGATAGTAATACCTGCTTACAGGGCTGTTGTGTGAACTAAATAGTATAATGTATATGCATGCTGGCCCATTTTAAGTTTCAGTAATTGTTAGTTGTCCCTTCTTCCTTAAGAGATGCCAACCTTACTCTTGGCTGTTGTCATACATTAAGATGGACACAAACGCAAAGAAATCAAGTCCTTGATTGTTTGCTAAATAAAATATGCGTATTATCAGACAGTTTGTAATTAGACTAGAAAAGAACTTAAAATTATTGAATGTGTAGGTGTAGTTAACAGCCTTCATTTCTGGTAACTGACTTTACTTAGAGGATATATGTTTATGTGAGCAAGAGTGACTATTTCCTGGAAGGAAACTGTGGTCTCCAGATCTTCATAGTAACGTCACCTTTAATCTTTTTGAACTTGGGAGCATTATACAGTCTTTTCTTGAGGCAGTTTCTTTGCAAGCAGTAAAGCCTCCTTATGAGCTTGTTAAGGCTTCATAGACTGTCAGTAATATGGAAAAATTGGTTATTTAATCAGGAATATGAACATGTGTTTCAGGTAGAGAATTCCAAAGATAACGAAGATAATGTTCTCCAAAGAGAAATTCCGGCTAGACAATCTCGACGAAGGTTCCGGAAAATAAACCATAAAGGAGAGCGTCAAACCATTACTGATGATGTGGACATTAACAGCTACCTTTCTGTGAGTATATTTAGGAGCATTTCATAGATCTTTCTTAATTTTCATGTACAGTATTTTTAATTTATGTATATTTTGGTAATATCAAACTGGACTCTACATGTAAAAGTTTGGGCTAGTAAATATATCTATGTAATTTTTAAGAATACTTCTTGGTTGAATTCAGTAGAAACTCTTACTAGTGAGAGTTTTTTTGCTTTTGTTTTTATTTTCCTCTTAAATGCTGTAAAAAAAATCTTACTATATTTTTAGACTTATTTGTGGATTTTCTTGTCTTTTTATTGCTTGAATGGAATATAGATAAGAGTCCTGAAAACTCGGGCAATAGACTCTTTGGGAGTTTTTTTCTAATAATAGTAGAAGGCATGCATAAGAAGTAAAAATATGTCAATTCTACCTTTCATATGTGTGACACATTTGCTTAATGTGTGTTATTGCAGAAACATATGCAAGTGTTAAAGGTATATTTCACATGCGAACATTGAAAAAGCAGATGAAATAACTTGTGTAACGCCAGAAGGAACATAAGCTGTTTCTTCAGAAGTCTAGTTTTGTAATTGTAGATAACTTCATTTTAGACTGAAAAGTAGTTGAATCAAGAAGTAAGGATAATTTTAAAAAGAATAAATCCAGGTGTATTTTATCAGTTTTCAAAGGAGTCATCCCCCAAAGTATAAAACAGTCTAGAGATTGATCACAGCAAAATTCCTTTTGTTGTCAGAAATAGAAATTTACTTATTCGATATTAGGAACAAAGAGGATAATTTATAAAGGGAGTAGTTTGTACTGGAATAAGCATTCAATTTAAGGCAGCTCTAGGGATTTAGTCACATATGCCTAATTTTACTGATACAATACATTCTTTTTCTGACAAGAAACAAGAACTATAGTACAAAAAAATTTTTTTACTGCATCCATACCATACAAAGTACTTTTCCTGTTCTTACGATTTAATAATTTTTAATAATAAATTTCGCCATCAGTAATTAAGCTAATATGTTTTGCCTTGTTGCATAAGTAATATGTATCTATTTTAAATATGTCTTAATTTAAAAGTTGATTAGTCTCATAGCCCGTTTATGTAACCATTGTCTTAATATCATTATATTCAAGTTCTCAATATTAGGTCATTTAGATTTCTTTGTGGTTATCTTAGTTTCTTTAGAAAAAGTTTTAAGGACTAGAATTGCTAAATTAAAATCTCTGCTGTTTTGTTCTCTTTGTCAGAGTTAGAGTATATATATAGTCTTTGTGTGTGTTTTGATCACTGGCTTGTTCTAGTCTCCACTTTAGTGTTCTTTTCCCAAGTATTTTGGTGTCTGAAAGTTGTCCTCTTAGGGATATGCTGGTTTCCTGAGTTGACTAGGAAGAGCAGTGGGCACATGGCTTGGGATTCTGTCCATTTGATGACTTTGAATAAAGAGTGGCATTTTTGCATGTGAAGGCTTACGTAGGGAGTCCTGAGTGATTATCCTACTAAGAACCATCAGGAATTTGTTATATCATGGGAGGGAGAGAACTAAGTCGATTCAAATTTTGGTAAAACTGATTATTTAACCATGAGACTGGGTTATAGGAGGATTTTTGGTCACATTACTTGCGTTTGGTAGTTATAGAAGTAATAGGATTTTTTCCTAAACAAGACATATTTCAGGCAATTTAGAAAATGCAGTAGTAAGAGGGTTTCATTTACTTACATAATTCATTGTTCATGTCACCAGTTATGTAAAACCTATGCATCTGGCCAGTCCCTCATATTGGTAGTTGGTCTGGATAATATTATGTAGTCCTACCCCCAAAAATTCTTATTTAGTATTAATTGAACATCTGATAATTAAGCAACCAGTAGAGAATTAGTGTTATGGCTACTTATAGGCTTCTTTTTTTTTCTTTTGTTCTACTAGCAGCAATTCAGAGAGAAAAATCAAGAGAAATCATTTGGAAGTTTCTTGTTTGAAACCATAATCAACTTTTTCTTGCTAGAATGCTAAGTGTCAAAATTCTTAGAGATGTGCAGAAGCCTTTGTCACTTTTTTCTTCATCATAATTATTAGTACATTACCTGTACACCAAGGTTTTGTAAATATTAAGGATTTTGCATGTGTCTTCTAACTGAACACTTAGAACAATTGAAAAAGATGGTTTATTCTTATAAAATACTTTGATAGTTTTATCATACATTGCTTTGCATAAAGATGAGAACCATAATTTTTATTTAAATTTGTACCTGAGGATATGTTTATCGATTTTAAAGAGAGAGGAAGGATGGCAAGGGGAGAGAGAAACATTAATTGGTTGCCTCCTATATGTACCCCAACTGGGTGTTGAACCTGCAACCTAGGTATGTGCCCTGACCAGAAATCAAACCCGAAAACTTTGGTGCACAGATGACACTCCAACCAACTGAGCCACCTGGGCGGGGCAAGAGAACCATAGGTTTAATGTGAAAGGTTTTTTTAATGTTAAAAAGAACACCTTTATTACAATAATAACATTTACGAAACTCTCTTTGGGTATTGCTGTCACCTTGCAACAAATCTACATGTCTCCAAATTTCACAGGGATTTCAGAGCTTTAATCTTTCACAAGGGTGTGTTTGATACTCAGAAGAAGCAAAAAGATTATTGGAACAATATTCACTGACTAGGATGGGTAATTAAGCCAAGTAGAAATAGTCTAGTACAGCAGTTTTCAACCTTTTTCATCTCATGGCACATATAGACGAAGTACAAAAATTCTGTGGCACACCAAAAAATATATTTTGCCAGTCTGACCAAAACAAAAAGCAAAACAAACAAACAAAAAAAACCCGGCTATAATTTTGATTTATTTACTAAATAAATAAATTACCCGTTTTGCTCGAAGGTGACTTTTTAAAAAATCAAGTGCCTATACTTGTATATAAGGATTTCTCGTACGAAGCATTAATCAATCAAACACAACCTTATTATGTAACATGGCCAATAATGCAGTTCTGTTATATGACCCATGTGTTTATGATTCAAGACATGGCATTCACACTGAACAGTTATTGTGTTCATTTTTTTTATTTGAAACTCTTAAGGAAAAAGAGGTCAGTACCCCTGACTAGTCAGGTATTGCATATTTTTAAAATTCTTGCATGCCCTGGCTGGTGTGGTTGGAGCGTCATCCTATAAACCAAAAGGCTGCAGGTTCGATTCCCAGTCAGGGCACATGCCTAGGTTGCAGGTTCAGACCCCAGTTGGAGCACGTGCAAAGGCAACTGGTTGATATTTCTCTCTCTCTCTCTCTCTCTCTCTCTCTCTCTCTTTCTCTCTTTCTCTCTCTCTCTTTCTCCCTTTCTTCCCCTCTCTCTAAAAATCAATAAGCATGTCCTTGAATGAGAATAAAAAAATGAAAATAAAATAGTCATAAAAATAATTTTGCGGCACACTGGTTGAAAATCGCTAGACTGGTTTGCAGATGAGCTGTCCTTCTTGAATCGTTCCATCACTAACTGTATGATTGGGGTATTTCATCCAAACCCTTTCTTGCTTTGGTTGCTTTACATCTGAAAATGAGGATAGTAGTATTGGGTCTGCCTGTCTTACTGAAGTACTTGGACTATATGAAGGGAGGGGGCCTAAAAAACCAGATATATCTTTCAGAGGGTGGGCCCTTGTAGTACAGGTTTCTCCCACTAGGTGAGTGTCTTAGGAACCCATCTGTATCAGTGTACCAGATGCGTTGTTGTGAGAGGCTGCCTTTGGCTTCAATGAATTTTTTTGAATTTTCACTTTGTGTGCCCATTTTGGGATGGGTGATTTACAAGTGCACCTGCCCACACCGCACTTGAGTGTTCAGCAGTTTTGACCAAAAATGGTGTGACCTTTATCCCCCACCCTCACTATTCATCCAATCTTGCCCCCAGCGATGTTTTTTTGTTTCCCTTATGAAGAAAAGGCTTCAAAGGGAGACATTTTACAGATGTGGAAGAGGTGAAGCAAAAAAAGGCAGAAGCACTAAAAGCCATCAAAATTGACGAGTTCAAAAACTGAGCATGGAAAGATCATCTGGATAGGTGATTGCATCAAATGGAGAGTGCTATGAGGTGATTGAAGTTTAAACATGTAAAAATAAATACACAATTTTTATAAATAAATTACAGGTGTTTTGGGGGTCCCCCCACATATGTGGACACTCACAGTCTAATCAGTCAATAATATTTAGATTCTTCCTCTCCAGTGTTTCAAAGTGTGTGCCCTCCTCTGTTTCCTAATGTCATTCATAGTAGTGTTTACTGCTGTTCTTCCTGTAACAGTTGTAGTAGCATTTTTTTTACACTTCCCCAGGCAACTTTCATCGTAAGAGCAGTATTTCTGCATTTTAAGAGATTTGGAAATTTTTTTTAAAGTATATGTTATTGATTATGTTGTTACAGTAATTCCAATTTTTTTCCGTTTTGCTCCCCTCTGCCCAGTACCCCCCTTCCCTCCAGCAATCCTACCCCACTTAGAACATGTCCATGGGTTGTGCATATAAGTTCTTTGGCTTCACCCTTTCCTATATTATTCTTAACGTCCCCCTGTCTATTTTGTACCAACCAATTATGTTTCTTAATCCCTGCACCATTTCCCCATTTCTTCCCCTCCCCCTCCCAGCTGAATACCCTCCGAATGATCCCCATACCTATGATTCTGTTCCTATTCCGGTTTACTTAGTTGGATTTTGTTTTTACTTTTTAGGTTCAGTTGTTGGTAGTTGTGAGTTTGTTGTCATTTTGGTGTTCATAGTTTTGATCTTCTTTTTCTTAAGTAAGTCCCTTTGACATTTCATATAATAATGGCTTGGTGATGATGAACTCCTTTAGCTTCACCTTGTCTGGAAAGCACTTCATCTGTCCTTCCATTCTAAATGATAGCCTTGCTGGATAGAGTAATCCTGGTTGCAGGTTGCCTTTCATCACATTGAATACTTGTTGCCAGTCCCTTCCTGCCTGCAAAGTGTCCTCTGAGTAATCAGCTGGTAGTCCTATAGGCACCCCCCTATAGGCAACTCTGACTCTGTGCCAGTCAGGGCACATCAGAGAAGGAAAACTCTTGACTCCAAAAACCTCCGCTGCCTTGCGGCATACCTCTTCAGGGGAAAGGCTAAGGGAGTAAACCCCGACAGAAAATCCGGAGCCGGAGTCCCTAAGGCGGTTTGACGTTGTAGTCAACACCGGCAACTCCTGCGGCGCACCTGAAGCCAAGCTGTATTGACTCCGTCTTTCCCTTGAATCCTTCAGCTGCGAAGAGAGGGGGGGGGGTCTGCTGCATGGGCAACAGCAGACCCTCCATATCACCCTGCCCAGGCTCTGTAGCTTCAGCTTCACTGGAGAGGACACTCCAGCGTCATCGCAAGATGTCGATTCAACACAGGAGGAGACAGATACCGGGTCACTCCCGAGTCGGACTGCACAGCCATTCTCGGCGGTGCAGATAGACTCTTAAGAAGCTACACCATCGTCTCTCGAGACGGATGGCTGCCAACGATAGGCAACTCTCCGCTTCTCTCTTGCTGCCCTCAGGACTCTTGTCTTTATCTTTCACTTTTGGCATCTCAATCATGATGTGTCCTGGTGTGGTCCCCTCTGGGTCCAGCTTGCCTAGGACCCTCTATGCTTCCCGGACTTTACGTCCATCTCCTTTGCAAAATTTGGGAAGTTTTCCTCATTTTTTTCAATTCTTGCTTCCTCATTCTGTACTGGTTGACTGTTTTTTTCTTCCTTATGTTCCAAATCGTTGATTTGAACCCGTTTCCTTCCCTTCACCGTGGATTTTCCTTCGTTTCACTTAGCATAGCCTTTACTTCTTCTCTTATGTGTTTGCCGTACTCAAGCAAATCTGTCAAGCCTGTGAGCATCTTTATCACCAGTGTTTTGAATTCTGCATCTTTTAGGTTATCTATCTCCTCATCTGTGAGGTTGGCTATCTCCTTGTCAATTAGTTCTTGCACTGGAACCTTGATCCGTTCACCCTTTTGGGCCATACTTCTCTGTCTCCTCATTCTGACAGGCCCCTGTGTTTGTTTGCCTCCGTGTCCCAGATAGAGCTATCGTCATCGTCGTCGGCAGCCGTCCGTCTCGAGAGACGATGGTGTAGCTTCTTAAGAGTCTATCTGCACCGCCGAGAATGGTTGTGCAGTCCGACTCGGGAGTGACACGGTATCTGTCTCCTCCCGTGTTGAATCGACATCTTGCGATGACGCTGGAGTGTCCTCTCCAGTGAAGCTGAAGCTACAGAGCCTCGAGAGACGATGGTGTAGCTTCTTAAGAGTCTATCTGCACCGCCGAGAATGGCTGTGCAATCCGACTCGGGAGTGACACGGTATCTGTCTCCTCCCGTGTTGAATCGACATCTTGCGATGACGCTGGAGTGTCCTCTCCAGTGAAGCTGAAGCTACAGAGCCTGGGCAGGGTGATGTGGAGGGTCTGCTGTTGCCCATGCAGCAGACCCCCCCCCCTCTCTTCGCAGCTGAAGGATCCAAGGGAAAGACGGAGTCAATACAGCTTGGCTTCAGGTGCGCCGCAGGAGTTGCCGGTGTTGACTACAACGTCAAACCGCCTTAGGGACTCCGGCTCCGGATTTTCTGTCGGGGTTTACTCCCTTAGCCTTTCCCCTGAAGAGGTATGCCGCAAGGCAGCGGAGGTTTTTTGGAGTCAGAGTTTTCCTTCTCTGATGTGCCCTGACTGGAAGATCGAACCAGCAACACTTAGCTCGCAGGCCGACGCTCAATCCACTGAGCCAAACCAGCCAGGGTTGAGATAGAGCTATCACTCCTGTTACATTGTAAGGGGTGGAGCCTTACGGATTCCTCAGTGCAGGGCGACCTGTTTCACCACGTTGTGGCGCTGTATGTGGGGGAGGGGTCCGAGAGGGAACAATGCCGCTTGCCCAGACTCGCCCCTTTTCCAGGCACCTCTCCCACTTCTGCTTCGGACTGGTGCCCCTCTAGCTGCTGCCCTGGCTGTCGTTCCCAGAGTAGGTGAGTCTGCAGACATTCTAGGACTGTGAGGGGCCTTTAAACAAGTGGACTCTGCTGAGACCAGCAGTTTCTGCCTCCACCCCAACCCCCACTGGTCTGCACAGTCAGAAGCAATAAGGCTTAATTTTCCCCAGTGCTGGGACTATGATCTGCTAGGTCCAGTAAGGACCTGGGAGTGCTCCCCATGTGTCCCTCCCGACCCCCTAAAATGTGTGACTTCGCTTTCTGCTGGCCTACCACTACTGCCGCTGCTGCCACCACCACACCTCGTCCTCTCCTCCCCAGCTCCGCCCCTCCTACCTGTTTGGATGAGTATTTCTTCTTTATATCTTTGTTTGCTGGAGTTTCATGCAGTTTGATTTTCTGGAACTTCTGGTTGTGTCTAGTTTTGAGGTCGTTGTATTCCTTCTTAGTTGTGGAGGGATACGCAGTATCTGTCTACGCCTCCATCTTGGCCGGAAATAAGAGATTTGGAAATTTTTTTAATTGAAAAATGTTGCATAATCTTTTCATTAAAACATATCTGCTTAACATTTTGTTTGTTTGATGTTAAGGTTTGTTTTTCTCTTCTCTCTTTTCCCTACCATTAGCCCTATCTCATACATCTTCCGCTGTCCTCTGGCACTACTTAGTCCGTTCATTTTACCTCTATCAGTCATAAATGAAGCTCTAACATATCACTTGTTTTAAACTCTTATATCTTTTCATTGCTTTTCTGCCACCATTTGTTAAAGAAAATGATCTAGCATATAAAGACCTTCATAGTGTGGGCCAGTTCCATTTAATAGACTTTCTGCAACAATGGAAAATGTTTTCTAACTGTGCTTTACAAATTGGTGTATCTAGTCACATCTGCCTATTAAGCACTTCAAATATGGCTTGTATGATTGAGGGTTTTATTTTCAAATTTAGAACTTTAATTTTAAATAATTTACATGTAAATAACCACATGTGGCTTATAGCTACCATATTGGATAGCACTGGTCTGGACTTTGTCAGTTTCTTCAGCTTTATCTTTTTCTCTTTTTGTACATATTTCCTACCTTTCAGCCGTGCTGACCATTAAAGAAATCATGTTTTTGATTTATTTGTTTTAGCATTATTGACATGTAATTGATGTATAACATTGTGGAAGTTTAAAGAATAAAACATGGTGATTTGACGACATACAGGTAATATTACAAAGTGGTATCACAATATAGTTAGTTAATACATCCATCTCCTCACATAGTTAACATTTGTATGTATGTGTGGTGAAAAACATGCTTTATATACAGTTTTTATATACACTGCTTTTTTTTTTTTTTTTTTTTTTTTTTTTACTTAGAGTGTCCTTTTATTCTTTGTCTTCTTGGCAAAATTCTAAGCATCTTCAAGACTCAATTATGCATCATATTGTGGGAGGACTCCATGACTTCTCCTTGGGAAAGATTAGGTACCTAACTGCATTCCCGTAATACCCCACTTATATATCTGTGACCATTCATTACACTACATTGTAATTGTTTTTTTTTTTTTTTTTAATTTTTTCAACTATTACTTTATTTATATTACTATGCTTAAGTTACATGGAAAGGACAACCAAACAGTTCTGCCCCATTTTAGGAAAAGTTTCCAATCAACACCAATTACATGGTGACAAATAACTAGGAATGGTGGCATCTCTGGGTCAAGACTGACAAGGAAGAATGGGCTCTGGTGCTATGGTTCATCACCAACAAGAATATGGCACAATGGCCAGCACAAGCCATACTAACACTGAACCTTTAGCACTGGTCACAAATTCGGATCTCTTTTCGGAAGCTAGCAAATCAAGTGAAATAACTGGGTTAAAAAAAGTGTTCTTTAAAATGAAGCCCAAATAAGTTTAAAAACCATGCTCTTGACACATTTTCCTTTCAAAATTTACATAAAACACACTTTTCCATTCTAATAGCCCAGACTTTTTTCCTCATGTAGTCCACCATGTAGCTGCAGATAAGACTATTCTGCTTCAAGATGTAAAAGTAGGGGAAGAAATTTAACAGCATCTGCATATTTTCTCTACACACTGTTGTTGGATGGAAAAGAGGGGAAAAAAAAAAGAAAGAAAGAAAGGTTCCATCTTAGATTCTCATAACCTCTTGTTCCGCAGTTCATGAATCCGACTCTGATGCTAAGGTGACAGTGTATGTAAGTAGATTTTTGTTTTCAGTGAAGGAGACCTGGGAAAAGATGAAGTTATCTCTCTTTCTTCAAGAGTTATCAGATGGTACATGCTCCTCAAAACCCTCACTTCTCTCGAACTAGAGCACGTTCCAGGATCACGCGGCCTTCCTTATAACGCTGGCTGTCTTCAGTAGCAAACTCGTAGATCCATCCCAGTTTGCTATTGCAGTTCTTACAGCTCACATCTCGAACCATGTGGCTGCCAGTGAGCATAACCCGGTCTTGAACTTCACTGTACTGCAGGTTAACTACCTTGTTAAAAAGAAATGCTCTGCCAGTGGCACCTGTGAATCGAGTGGAGATGAGTTCTGAGCGGTTGGTCAGAATCGTATCGCAGTTTGCACAAGAAAACAGACGAGTACCACCGATATGATCAAGGAAAATTCTGCCCATTTTTATAGTTGAAGTTCTAAAAACCTAGAGGACTGCAGAATAAAGGGGTTCCAAGAGCGCGCCTTCCCTCACACCAGCGAGGAGGCAGGACGCGGGGCCTGTAATTGTTTATTCAAATGTTTGTCTCTTGGTTTAGAGTGTCATGCCTTGAAAATGTGAACCATCATCATTGCAGCCTCAGAGAACATTGCCTGTCAAAGAGAACATGCATGAATGGCTGTTCTTGTATTAGCGTGTTTAGATTCCTATATAACTTTGGGCAAGTTGCATAAGCTTTCTGTATCTGTTTTGCTATATTATAACCTGTAGGTTTTTGAAAAGATTGAATGGAAGAATACATATAAAAGGCTCTGCCTAGTATTTGATGCTCTGCAAATGCAACAATATTGGCAGCATTTGTTCCTGTTGCTTACAAAATAATTTTATTATTTATTATTCTATACCTGGATATAAAATGTGTTTACTAATATATGTAAATATATTAAGATAACTGAAAACAGATAAGATAAAAGATCAGAACAAAGGGAGAATAAAGGTAGAAAAAATATAAAATCAAGCTGTTGGAAGAGCCAACTACCTCTGCCCCTCTCCATGTTTTTGTAGTATACAAGCACAGTAGCTCACTTTGAAGAAGGTAATTTTTTTGCCCAGCCTTACAAGATAAAGTAGTTACAAAATATGTATGAAAGTCACTGAATGATTTGCTTTATTATATTACAGTGGGTGGCTAGAAGCCAATTAAATGACAGGGAATGTCTGCCCAAAACTAATGACTGGTTTTGGAATTATTGATTTGAAGGCTGCCTTTTTGATAGTATTTAGCAAGGCCAATGGTTTAGCCCAGTGTCTTAAATTGTAGATTGCAAAACAGTGTCCAGGACATGGGAAGGAAATAGTAGAGTTTATATGTATTGTTATCATTTCAAATTGCTGAGGATTTCATAATGTACACAAAATATTTTTCTGGGTAAATATGTATTGATTTATAAATAAAAATATAGAATTTTTTATTTTGAGACATTTTGAGATTATATGGTACATAATACATCTCTTCTTCATTTTCCCCAGTCTACCATTTTAGCCTTCTGGCCTCATTATTTTGTTGGAGGTTCCTTCCTGTGGTCCTGTCTTTCTTCCTAGAAGATTCTTACAGGCTTCTTTACTTAATATGATTCTGTTCTTTGATGAATCAGTTTGAATCTTAACTTGCCATTTGCTCCTTTAATACATAATGACCTCCTACCACGTCCTCCTGCCGAAGTCCTGGTTAATAACCAAGACACTATTCACCCATTCCCTTTTTTGGAGAAGCCTTTCCTGACATTTCTTATTCATAGAGCACAGTTCTCGTTGGGCCCATAGGATGTTACACACATTACTTACTGAAGTATGCTCTTATGATTCTGCTCTATTATAAGGATACCAGAAAACAAAATAACACTTAAGAATTTCTCAAATGTCTATTTTTATGTGATGTTGATTGTGTTTTAAATATCTTATATCCTACAATGGTGAACGTTTTTAAATGTAATTAGTTGAGTTTTTAATATTGGTATATATGTAATGTTCAATGGTAAAATTAAACCAGGACCAATAAAGGGAAGTATCTTAGTTCATTAAGGTCAAACAGCAAGTATTCCTTTATTTCACTTTCAGTGAGTCTCCAGACTATCAGGCAACATTCATGCTCAGTCATTTTTATAAAAACATCATTGTCCCAAATATAAATCTTGACATTCTTCAAAGGCTTTAAAAATTTTGTTGGTATTTGACGACTTTCATTATGAAGTTATAGTTCTTTTCATTGATCTCTTTCTTCTTCTGCTCTGTTTTTAAATAACAAGCAGTATGGGTATTTGATGTGCTTGTTATCTTCTCAGCTACATCCCGAGTTCCTCAATAGGCTGAGTCACCATTTCTTTCTTTCTTGTTGCCTACCTATGGTGCTTTCTACATTCTCAGGCACAGAATAAGCTACTGGCCATCTTCCTCTTTCTCCACTGTAGCCCCTGCACAGAAGTGGAGCCTGCCAGCACTTCCCAAAGGGACCCCTGGAAAGAGGGATTTCCATGACAGCATCATAGGTCATGGATTTAAATTTGGAGGGCTGCTGCTTTCTCACTCCTTTGTATGTATTTTGTTTCCCTCTAGTTCGGCAATTTTCAACTAGTGTGCTGCACTGGTGTGCTGCAAGAATTTTTAAAACATGAAATACCTGAATATTCAAGGGCACAGACCTCTTTTCCCTCAGATTATCAAATTAAAAAATGACAACAGCCTTGGGCAGTGTGGCTTTGTTGGTTGGAGCATCATCCTGTGGACTGAAAGGCTGTGGGTTCAATACCAGGTTTTTGTGTCTCTCTCAGAGAGAGAGAGAGAGATACAGAAAGAGAGAGACACGCGCAGTCTTCCTCTTTCTGTAAAAGCAGTGAAAAAAATGTGCTTGGGTGAGGATTAAAAAAAAAAAAAAATGACTAAAGCCAACACAACAGTAGCCGTCCGCTGTGAATGAATTTCTTTTTTGTCAGATCAGAAAAAATATATTTTTTGGTGTCCCACAAAATTTTGGTACTTTTTGTGTTACATTAGACAAAAAGGTTTAAAATCACTGCTATGGTTTATTGTTCTGGACTAGTATGGCAGGTAGGAGGCATAGTATGACACTAAAAATCTGCTGTTTCATTTTAGGCTCACAAATTACTACTGTAGCAAGGAGCTCTTTCTCATTACTGCTTCTATGGTTGCACCTTATGTCCCCTGCTCTCCTGCAGTACTCCAGGATTTGTTTGGATTCAGAGCATATTTAGAGAAATTAAGATAACATTTGTCAGTGCAGCTGAATTAAGAGGTGATTACTAGGACCAGATCATTTAACCATCTTTTTGTTGGTACACTGAGTAATGTTTAGATATTTCACTTGACCATGGATGTGACATTTTGAGGTTTTTAGCAAAATGTGTTTTGCTTTCATGGATTCTATGTATGTCTTACTGATCAAACCATTTCTGCAATAAGAAATAGAATCCTACCTTGTGACCTGCTCGTGAGAAAATAGAGGATTTGGGTTCAGACATATTGCTGAGATCTCCTCCTAGATAATGTCTTAACTCTGTAGAGGCTGCTATAACAACATACCGCAGACTCAGTGGCTTAGAAACAACAGAGATTTATTTCTCACAATTCTGGAGGTTGATTCCTGACCTCTCAGCCATCTCCAAACAGAGTGGAAAGAGCCAGGGAGCACTGTAGGTCTTCTTTTATAAGGACACTAATCCCAATCAATCAGAGAAGGAAAACTCTGACTCCAAAAAACCTCCGCTGCCTTGCGGCATACCTCTTCAGGGGAAAGGCTAAGGGAGTAAACCCCGACAGAAAATCCGGAGCCGGAGTCCCTAAGGCGGTTTGACGTTGTAGTCAACACCGGCAACTCCTGCGGCGCACCTGAACCCAAGCTGTATCGACTCCGTCTTTCCCTTGGACCCTTCAGCTGCGAAGAGAGGGGGGGTCTGCTGCATGGGCAACAGCAGACCCTCCATATTACCCTGCCCAGGCTCTGTAGCTTCAGCGTCATCACAAGATGTCGATTCAACACGGGAGGAGACAGATACCATGTCACTCCTGAGTCGGACTGCACAGCCATTCTCGGCGGTGCAGATAGACTCTTAAGAAGCTACACCATCGTCTCTCGAGACGGACGGCTGCCGACGACGACGGAATCCCAATCATGAGGGCTTCTTCCTCATGACCTGATCACCTTCCAAAGACCGCACCTCCTAATACCATCACCTTTGGAATTAGAATTTCCAGATAGGATTTTGGTGGGACATAAACCTTCAGACCATAGCAGCAACCCAGCATTTGTCTCAGAACAACCCATTTGGACTTCCAAACAAACTAGGTACAGATAAGTAAGGTCCTTGATATGGGCAGGTTAAAAGTCAGAGCCTCAGTTCAATGAGATAGAATGGACATTAAACTAGGAATCAGATGATAGGGGTTTTTGTTCTGAGTCTCAAGCACTAACTTGCAGTTTTAAGGAATATGTAAGACCCTCAGTCCCTGCATTATGCATGGGAATTAAATTAGATAATAAGTTGTGTTTTTGTTTGTTTTTATGTACAGACTGCCAACTTGTTGTGTCCACATGGTAGAAGAGGGCTGTGGAGCTCTCTGGGGGTCCCGTCTGTGAGAGCACTAATCCACTAATCCCAGTCTCAGAGCCCTCACCACCTGATACCTCCCAGAGGCCCCACTGTCACTTTGGACATTAGAATTTCAACATATGAATTTGGGGCAGATGTAGACATTCAGACTGTAGCAGAGTACCAATGAACAAATAATTTATATAGTTATCAAGTCAGAATGAAGGCAGTACAAACACTCCTGTTATATCTATTATCAGAATTTTAAGTCACAGTCAAGGATTGTTGAAAAAACTCAACGTTTTGAACTTTAATTTGAATTTGTGGACTTGATGGATCCTGATTGTTTTTAGTTATAGTTCATGTTCGGTAAATATTTGTAGAATGAAAGAATGAGTGAATAAACAATCTTCTATCATTTTCAAAGTAAGGAAGTTTGTATGTGGAGCCTCTGCCGATCTTACTCACGTGTAAGACAGTGAGTGCTGACCAGACAGCTACTGAGAGAGGGAGAGTCCCACCTCTGAGAGTCCGCAGCTTTTCCCTGTCGTTTCTCCTCTGACCCTGTTTACAACTCAGAGTGCTCTGGACTGCTGTGTTCTTTATGGTGTTTCCAACCTTAAGAACAGTGAGGACTTTTCTTTTTTTATTTATGAGTGTCTAACATCTCCTAGGAGAATTTTGCTCCTCCTTTGTCTTCTGGGAAATATGTAGACTGTAGATAGGAGGTTCTTTTACCTAGTTCAAATGGACAGAGAAGCAGCAAAGGGGTGGCTTTGTAGGGGACAAATGCTGGCCTACAGCAGATATTTTTTTTAGTTGTGAAACAAAATGCTCATTGTAGAAATGTAAAAACATATAGAAGAATATTAGGGAGGGAATAAATTTGCTGGAATTCTCAAAACCAGAGATAGCTAGTGCGGCTAATGATTTTTAAATGTTTGTGTCTTGTTTAATTCAGATCTTTAACTAATTTAGATAATGATGAATAATTAGTTATAATCCTGACTTTACACTTCATACAGTTAAATTTTTTCCTAAAGATTACTTTTAATATTACTATTATATTGTATTAGTGTAGCAAAGTATTCTCATGCAGCTTCCTACTTTTCTCCTGTTACAAACAGCTTGTATGAATAAATTTTTATTTGATTGATTTTTTTCCCTTAGGATTGAGTCATAGATGTTAAGTTACTGGGTTAAGGATATGAAAATTATTGTCAAGGCCTTCATAAGTGTTGCTAACTTATAAGTAGTCATTCTTTAAAATAGTCTCATCATTTACTCTGAATTACAGAGTGTTAGGAGGAGTAGGGCTAAACATGCCTCTGTGGTTGTTTGGGTCAGTCCTCCCTCCCTTAAAGGTGACACAGATTCATATGGATCTTCCAGGAACCGGAATCAGGAATTATGACACAATAATTTCTGAAGAAAGCTCTTTTGAAAATTGTTCGCAGCAACTCTGATACTAACGTGTAGCAGTGGTCTAAGAGAATGATTTGCAAGGGCCTTCCAGGTGCAAGGGGAATAACTGCTCAGACATGGTGAACAGATTGATGCTGATTGTTATTGCCTTTTAGTTTGAGTTGTTATGTGTTCAGTAACTAAGCTATGTTCTGCATTTGGCTTTCATAGTACTAGAAAATGCAGTATTTTAAAATTAGAGAAGTGATGTAAAGATAATCTCTGAGATATCCAAAATTAATAGATGGAAACAATATTTTCAGTTGTTTAATTTTTTAAGTGAGATTTCTTTTTCCGGTCATGTTTATATATAGCTCTATTTTAATTATTGGGCAGATCTTATTTATTGAAGAAAATCATACACTGTTAAAACTTTTAAGTTTGCATATAGTATGTGCTTATGTGTATACATGAGTGAATGAAAAATGCTTGATATAACTGCAGTATTGGGAAAAATAGAAGCATAGTGGTGCCTTTTCATTGTTCCTTCGGTTTCACTGATTCTAATTATAGAAGCTTACATCACCTTAGTGGATGATGAAGGCTTCCCTCTCCCTCTTTGCTTTTTCTTCCTCTACCACTCCCTAAGGACGGGTCATATTTCATAGTGCATATGTGTCCTGCTGGTGGCTTTGACAGGGCTTTCAGCAGCTTGGTGCTGATCATTTAGTGGACGAGATGGCAGTGCGCTGAAGCGCACTGTTCTTTACAGAAGGATTGGAGGGAGAGTGGTAGTCCTCTGGCTTCACTCCTTTAGAAAGGCTCGGGCATAGATGGGATGCTGTTTAAAAGCAGGAACTCCTGAGGGACACCAGTAATTAGAGTTAACCGTATTCTGATAAGTACAGAGATTCATTTCGTATATTCAAGTTAACCAAGGGGGGGTGGGGCAGGGAGGGGTGGGAAGCTTGCTGAAATCCTATGTAGGAACTTGTATGTTATCTCTGACGTTATGGTAAAGTGTCATTCATTCTGTTCTCCAAAGGATTGAAGTATTTTTACTGTATAAATCAGTTCATTTAACAGTTTATACATGAAAGAACAAATACAACAATACAACTAAAATACATAAATAAGTGGCCTGTTTATTTTATTTCATAAAACAAGGTAATTTTTCTTTTGTTCCTCGCCTCCTTTGGTTTTGCTTCTCTAAATTGTGATGATATTTCACTGTGCAGGTGTATAAAACTGACTGTGCCTGAGAGTACTATAAACCTAGTTTTTGTTATTGTTGATTTTTGGTTTTCATAGTGTCTAGAATATATATCTTCTGATAACTTACCTTTATCTATGATGACCTTTTTCCCTTCTTTTCAGTGTGGTTTGTTATTGAAGTAAAAGGAATATTTATTGTTTAGTTACTATCGGAACTTCATTTTTGGCTTTCTCTACAGTATGATTTCAAATGTTTTAACTCTGTGTTTTCATTTAGAAATAATTTATACAGTTAACAGACTTTTGTTAACTCTATAGCATTTACTTTTTCATAAAAATATTTTGTAATGGTTTCAAACTTTGCAAAGCCAACATGCATTGATTGCTTTATTTTGTAGTAGTGTGTAAAACCTTTTGAAAGCTAAAGGTTTCATCAGTGTGACTTATTATTTGGGTTGGGGTAATATATTCTTAAAGGGTTATCCTGTGGTTGTGATTTCTGGACAGTGCAGATCTGGAAGGGCGTACTCCCTTGTTGCAATCACTTCTTTTGAATTGGTAAGATAATGGAATGAGATCAAGATAAAATTCTAAAAGTGATGGAAAGAAAAATTGTTTATTCACCGAATTCGTATTTTTAGTTATTTGATAAATTACTATCCTTTTCAAAAGATGTGTATTTCTTCCTTCAGTAATTAAAGGGTTAAGTCATTATTTCTGGAGAAAATGTGGTATAGTGTATTATCAGAGTGGTAGTAGGTGCATATGTTCAGTATAGAATTTAGCCTGTTTCTTTCATGGTATTGTTGTACAGGGAGATTTGGCATGCTAGGCTCACCTTACAATTCCCTGGAATGGCAGATACTGTGAGATGATTGGTAGAACAAGGAAAAGGATGATGTCATCCTCACTTACTGGCCAGAATAAAGGAAAAGAAGGTTGTTCCTTTATTGAGTTGGTGTTTACTACCAGTCCTAACATGGCATTAGTGGATTGCATTTCATCAACAGGGCAGCAGTTTTTCAAAGCAGCTAAGAGAAGACTGTCTTCCTTGCTTGGCTTGAGGTTTTTCTTTGTGTGCTGTCAACATGATTTATAAAAAGAGGAAAGGTGCCCATTAGGATTTTCCTTTTTGATTTGGTTGTAATTTATCCTGTTTGTACTATACATGAATATAATTATTGTCTGGCATTGAAATGGGAATGTTTTTGAGTCATATCATTGATGTTGATGTACAAAATATTTGTTTTTTAGAAATCTATCTTTAGGAAATATTTGGCTTCATTGCATAAAAAGCACCTATTTTTCATTTTTCTATTTAAAAAAGGATTAATTAAAATTATATTTTAGTTAATTTATTTTGGAATGCTTTACATTTTGTTGAAATTCCAACCCATTGTAGTTTATTTAAATTAAGTTGAAAAAAAAATACATTGGTGCTTGAAAATCAACCTGTACATATTTTCATATTTTTTTACATTTAGAATGGAGTCATGCTTATTTATTATTTGTGAGGTTTAGTTTTATACATAAATGTAAATTTGGGGTAAGCTTTTGAAATTTTTGCAGAAAACAAATAATTGTTAAGTTTTATAGAAACTTCATAAATCACATATTTTGAAAGCATGACTTGTCTTTGTCCAGAGTAATACTTAGTTTTACTAAAGTAAATTATCCTTAGTTTTACTCAAGTAAATTATCGTGTATAAGTAGCAGCATAATTCAGATTGTCAGCATAGTATTGTTCAGAAAGTGACTCATACTCTGCCCAAGGGTATTGAAGAACTCCTTTTCACAAATAACAAGATGTTTCATTCTATGACAGTCAGTGATGTCCTTTGTAATAATCAGTTAATTATTTCTCCTCTTACGTTGCAAACCTTTTCTCCCCAAAGTAGTGTTAGGTTAATAAAGCAAAATAGTTCTGTTACTTTGCCATGTTCATTGATTGTTATTCTCATAATTTTGCTGCCTGGAGGTGTACTAACTGTATTTTACCCTTGGAAACTATGTCTTCCCTCTGACCTTTGGGAGGAACCATTACAACCGTAAGTGCAAAATATATGGGAGTAGTTGCATTCGACGCCTTGTGACAAAAGCATGAAGAATAAGAGTGGGTACTAGGGGAATTGTATTTTCAGATTAGAGAGGGTGTGGCAAAATTAAGTATTTTTAATGTAAGTTTATAGAAAAAATGATATTTCCTTGGAGTTCAAGCTCAATTTAGAGGCAGGCTTTATCATTTTCTTCTCTGATTCCTTCTGAGTTTTAGTGGTTTCCCGTCTCTTTCTAGGAACTGAACATTGGGCTATAGCGAAGTACCATATTGCATAGATTATTCTGTCTCAGAGGATCTGGTTCATGCTGTAAGGGGCTGTTGTGCCTGTGATGTTTTTAAAGCTTTCCTTTGCAAAATGAAATGCTGTTGTTTCCATTTAAATTTATTATTTACATACAAATCTTAGTTCTGGTTTTGATGTTTTTCATGTTAATTTAGAGTGGCCTTAAAGGTTATACCTTTCAGAACAGCTTTTTGATGAATAGGAAGTTTTGTAAGCAGAAAGCCCTGAATTAGTAGTGTTTCAAATACGTATGTGACATCTGAGAACTAGGCTGCCTTATGTATTTGCAATGCAAATACCAGAGCTAATTCTTTTCCCTTGGGGGGACAATATTGTGTTAAATTTGAATAATAATTATTAGGAAATGTGGCTTCCTAAATAAAGCTGTGTATCAATGCACAATTAAAAATCAAAATGGGTTTTTAAAACTGTGAAATAGAGTACTTAAGCCAATTTTTTTCTTACGGAATTTAGCTTGCTGACATGTCTCACAGAAGGGCGTGTGTGTTTTTTTTAAATAAATTGCTCTTTGGGCTACATCTGCAGATACAGTAGCCAATTGATCTAATGCAGTTTCCGAAGGCTTTCTATACAGGTGATGTCATCCTTTTAGCTCTATTCTCCTCCCACTCTCTTTCCCTCTTATTAGATATTTCATCTTACTGCAGAGCATAGAATCAATAGGAGCGTCTCCTTAGGGAGCTGCTGTGAAACAGACAAGGACAGTAGGGATTAAGACACTAACATATAGCCTTGCTTTAGCAGAAGATGTAGTGTTTTTGTCCCATATTAAATATAAATTTTCAACCAGAAAGCCAGACTTAGATCAACATTACTGTCTTAGCGATGCATCAGAACAAGAAGTAATACAGCAGAGCAGCGAATAGTGCACGTAAAAAGGAAAATTTTAATTTTGGGGATTCTCAGGCATGCTACAGGACAAACCTGTTAGAGCATATGTCTTCTAACTACTGTTTGCTCAGCGGTTGATTTTTTTTTTTTTTTTTAACCTCTGGTGGTTAAGAATATAAAGAAGAAACTTTCATCTTAAGGATACAGTGTTCTGGTTTTCCTCTGATGCAGAACGGCTGCAGTGCTTGCTCTACAGAATGAAATAAGTTGGAGAAAAGACCAAGCTGTGTCACAGAGGAAAGGCTCCTCAGAACCCAGCAGCCCAGATTTGGTGCATGTTGCCTTACGTGCTTTCATTGATTCTTTATTATCTGTTGTGTTATTACTGCATGTCTGTGCCAGATGCCTGAGGAAGCATGTATATGTCTGTATGTCTGAGCCAGAAATAGAAACATCTTGATTTGCTGTGATTTGCTTGTTAAAAGTGAACATTTTGATGAAAAGTGTTGCAGTTTTTAGAACAATACTATAAACTGCTGAAAGCTCCTAATTTCAGTTTGAAAGGAATTTGGAGAAGCTGCCTTTATGTATATGTATAACACTACAAAAGGTGTATGATTTGCAAAAGGAAACTTAACAGAATTTTGTCAGCATACTCACCGGTGTGGCTCTGGTTTGAAAAGGAAACTACCCTTTCCAGCCCGGGAGATGGCTTTTCTTGTTCGCTGTTATGCCAATTGTCTTCAGCCATGGGCCTCCAAAGTAAGTCATTGCTGTTATTTTCCTTGAGATTGATATGATCTAGTTATCATATTTAAGTTCTGTTCTGAATTGTAAGTGAGCTTTACAGTGCTGTTTTATTTTCTTGAAACTTCAAAAATAAGAACTACAAAGCAACCTATAAAGCTCATTCTCATGGCCATTTTGTTTTTCAATTAAAGGAATCTAAAATATTCTAATATGACCCTAAGAGGATTTGAAAAATACCTTCATAATAATCTATAGACTTAAAATGCAATACATTTCAAGTGTACTATCTTAAGACTAAATCATTTGGTTTATAGCTATTGCTGTATGTTTCTGAGATCATATTCTTTAATGTACTCTTGAATGTTTTGTATTGCCTCATTTCCTTAAATGGTTGATGTATTGAGCTATGTTTACATTATACATATTTCATTGATATGGTAGTACTAAGTTGTATTTTATGAAAACTGGGTAATTCTTAAGCAGTGAAATAATATGGAGAAAATACTCATGAAAAGTAATTATATGAAAATATTTTCATAATGTTCTTAAGTATTTTCAAAATAGTAGTAAGTGAATAATCACTAGCTTGTGATAATTTAATATCATATTATACTTGTCATTTTAAAGCAAACATTAACTCAGAAAAAAGCAAAATGCTATACAACAGGACTTGCTAGGTTTTAGGAAGAATGCAGTGTAATTTAATAAATTGGCATTGTTCTTAGTGGCTCCTTGTGTAGGTCTGAATTTGATGCCACTCAGGTTATCTTTCCTGTTATATAAATTTCAAAACCAGGAAGAGAACTATGAATTTCAGTTTTGTTTTATAAAACTGTTTTAGTAAGCACTGTAATTGTAACATTGACTACGTTAAGATTTCTTTCTAGTTCTGTTGAATAGAAACAGGCTCAATAGAGGCACTTTTGGACACAATCTGAAATCACGTCTTTGTTTAAGGTAGTCCTATTGATGGTGACTGAGGGAGAAGTACTGTGGTAGCATCATGGTGTACTGTTTTATCTGAAATGTAGCACTCTGCATATCTTTCTTAAAAGCAGAAGAACATTTAAATTCACTGTCCATTTGGCACACAGCTGATTGAAATGTAAAGAGATGGAAGGAAGCCTAGACACACACTTCACTTGTGCTATTATATGGTAAGACATGGATGGCCTCTTTAGTACAGGTGCCACCTGTGGGGCCCACACGTTGCTGGTGCTTGATAGTGGCACTGCTAAGGTTTAAAATGACGTATAGAAGGGACATGGAGGAGACCAGGTGAAAATCTTTAAAGAAAACTAAGAATAGGATATAGGGGTTGTTTCTTAAAATAGCAACAAATAATAGCCTTTCGGGGGTGCTGGTAACCAACTTTTGATTTAAGATTTAGCGAGTATAGGAAAGCTCAAGAGGATTTTAAAGGTCAGATTCTAAGGTTTCATTAAATGCCAGCAAATATTATCTAGGAAGGATACTGTGATTGGTACTTTATTGTGTAAACTAAGTACTTACAATGGAGTACACGTCTTTGTCCCTTTCCACCATCTCTTATGTTACTACTGATGGAGTTTTAACTCTGGATTGTGAGTAAACACATTAAACTTGTGACTAATATTTTTATATTTGCTACTTTTGGTTTTCCAGTACATTTTACTGGTTTTATTAATTCATGTATTTTTCCCATGCTACTACTTGGATTTTATTACTCTGAATTCATTTGTTTTCTTGATAAGTATGTCTAGCAGCAAGAGTCTGGAACTTAAGTCCCTGTATGTTCAAAATGCTTTACTTTATATTAACCCTTAAATTAATTATCTATTTGTATATAAAGTCTTTTCCTTTAGCACTTTGAGAAAGTTAATTCACTGTTCTCTGGCATCCAGCATTGATGATAAGTCTGGAGACTCTTTGTAATCCTTATTCCTGTGTTAAGTAATTTCTTTCTCTTCTTGTTAATGATTAGTTGTGTTTTGCTTTGGTTTATTTTTTATCCTTAATGCCATAATGTTTTACCATGGATTGTCTAAATTTTGTTTTATTTTGTCTCCCCTTCTTGGTACTTGGAAGTCCTTCAAGCTGAAGAGTCCCATTTGTCTTCAGGTGTGGGAAATTCGTTATTTTTTGAAAACTGAAACTTTCTCTTACTGCTCCAGATGTTGGGATTCTGGATCTGTCCATAAAGTCTCTAAACATTTGTTTCATCCTTTGTTCCCACTCTGCATTTCCAGTTGGATCTTCTGGCTCACTAACCCATTCTTCCTTTGTTACCGGTTGCTATTCTGCTATTTATCTTTTAAATTTCTATAATTTAATCATTGTATCATTCATTTCTGAAATCTGAATACTTTTTCACAATTACACTTGTTTAATAACTTGTTCTTATTTTATGGATGCTATACTTTTTCCTCATTAACTCTTTCTGCAAGTTTAAATTCTTCTCTTAGTTGAGTGTTCTGGTGTTGCTTTCAGGGAATTGACTTTCCTTGAGTGATTGATTTCTGGTCTATTAAAAGTTGGATGCCCAGAGTGACTGGGTACTGAGTGAAGAAGGCATTGCCCCTTTGGCATCTCTTTTCCGTCTGGAGGCGCTCCTCCGGTCACTGGTCTAGGAAGTGCTCGCATTCTCATTTTTACACACAGCTAAACCTCCAGTTCATTTTTTTGCCTTTGTCTTACTTTATCTGTCTGCAACGTTTGCCTTGGCAGATCACTCCATCCTCAAAGTCAAAGTCTTCATCATGACTTAGGACAGTGTGTGATCTCTCCTCCTCCTTTTATCTTCTACCACACTTGTCCTTGTTCCCTCTGGTTTCCTTGTTTGTTCTCAAACTTACCAGGTACTCAAGTCTATCTGCACTTGTAATAAACTAACAGTTAACTGCAAATGTGGAGTGAAAGCTGCTCTGTGGTTTTAAAAAAAAGTTTAAGTGGAGAGAAATATGTCTTAGAATGTAAAAACCCTAATACTTACTGAGTTATTTAACGGTGTCCCCCCAGTGCTTATCTTTTAGTAAAATTAATGAGTTAGGAGTACGGTTCCTCTGTAGTTCCACATGCTGCGGGCACAGTGCTGGTGTATACTCAAGGCCACTTTGATTAGATAGAACTATTTCCTTTGGCGCTTTAGAGAAATTTTAGACTGTTTCCATTAAACAGGCTCCAGACTGGTTTTGGGGTTTGGAATCTATTTCTCTCTCTCGTCAGCTGACATGTCTATGATATGTCACTGTCTTATGGTAGAAGCTTTTATAATGCTGGTAGCTTGCTTTTAATTTCATAAGGCCTCCATCTTCTTGTGTCTTGACTAATGTTTCCTGTTTCCCATGTGCATAATTTTCTTCCATTTCATCTTCTGTGCTTTCAGAGTAATCTTTTTAAAAACCAAATTTCTTCCACTCATTTTCTTGCTTAACTCTTAAGTAGCTTTTTTCTTATACAGAAAATCTAAGCACCCAAGAATGCGTAATTTACTGTATCTTCCTATAACATCCCTACCTGGGATACATTGGTTTGCTTACTGTTTCTGAATGAATCATGCTTATCAAGTCTCTGGCCTAATACTGTTCAACAGAAATATAATGTGAACCACATATGTAATTTTAAACATTTTGGTAGCCACATTAAAAAAATTTTAAGGTGAAATTAACGTAATAAAATATCTAGTAGGTTTTTAAACATGTAATAAAAATATAGTAGTGATTAATGAGATCTGTTTGTTTTACTAAACCCAATTTGTATTTTGCACTCAGAGCATGTCTCAGTTCAACTAACCACACTTGTGGGAGCTCAGCAGCCATGTGTGACTAGGGCTCCCGTGTTAGACCCTGTGGTTCTGGATCTTTATCAGTACTACTGAGGACATTTCATATAAATACTCATCCTGGAACTCATCTCAGACATCCTTCTCTCTGCTCTCTATCCCCAGTGAGAACGAGGTCTTTCTAAGCTACATTTTTTATTTTAGTGTTTCAGTTGTCTTCTTTAATCTCCCAACCCCCATAATGTCTTATTACTGCTTTTATGTCTAGCATTCTTATTCAGTGAATGGGAAATTAGACCAGCAGGCTTGTTAGAAATTCGTTTGTATTTACAGGAAATGAGTATTGAGTAGAGTTCTGAAATGTCTTCCTATGAATAACACACCAGAACTTATAGACATTGTGATATGCACAGGAATCATCTTTCTTTCTTGGTCTTTTAAGTAAGGTTAATGGGTAAGTGGTTTCTGGATAGGCACAGTGTTTCTGTGTCAGGTAGCTGTGCTTTAAAAAGCAAGTTGTAATAATGCAGTTTGAAATTTAACAGTGGATCTTTGAGGAATATTGGGGAATTGTGCAATTTTTAAACATTGTGTTTAGAGTTACAGTATTCTCTCCCTTATCGCAGGTATTACGTTCTAGACACCACCACCACCCCCACCCCTGCGATAGGTGAAATCTGCGAAGTAGGAACCTTAACATTTAGTTCAGTATTTATATATATTTTAAGGCTTTATAAACCCTTCCCACACACTTATAAACCATTCCCAGTCCCTTATTAACCTTTTCCACACTTTTATAAACACTAATACTTATGTTAATTAAACATATTCTACACTCTTAAACCTACATAACTTTAACAACATACGTATACAGCACTGCAAAATCCCACGATATAGCAAAAAATCCATGATGAATAATTAAATATAATATTTTTTAAAATCCCGCGATACAGTGAGGCTGTGATAAGTGAACCGCGATATTGAGAGGGACTACTGTAATAATAGTAAATGTTACTTTATACTCTCAGAGCCCTTTAAATGCCTTTCTCTTAAATGAAATAATGCTGGGATTAGGGTTGTAAGAGGCAAAAAGTTTCAGATAGTAAAGTCTCCCTACATTTCCCTGCCAGCATTCTCAGTTGTGCTTGGTTATTCTTGAAGACTCAGTTTTTTTTTTTTTTTTTTTTTTTTTCTGAACAGGTTTTTATTACACAAGAGGGGATGGGGCTCAGTCCTTCTTGGCTGCTGCCTTCCTCATGGCTGCAAGGACATTGCTCAGCTCTTCTCTCTTCCTCTTGGCACGGATGTGTGTCCCCACCCTTTTCTTGATGAATTTCAGGGCTCTCTTGTCCTTAGAGACCTTGAGCAGCTCCATGGCGCGCCGTTCATAGGGGGCAAAGCCACACACCTCTCTGATCATGTCCCGCACGAACTTGGTGTGCTTGGTGAGACGCCCACGGCGGCGGCTGTGCCTCGGCTTGCTTACGTTCTTTGTCACCTTGTGGCCCTTGTTGAGGCCCACGGCCATGGGGTAGCGGAGAGCCATGGCTGCTCCTCTGCAATGGCTGCCGCGGCGGAAAGCTTGAAGACTCAGTTTTTAAACATTCATATAATACTTTTTATCCTATACACGCCTACATTTGTGACAGTCTAGAGTCAAGTAGGTCTCTGCCACCACCCCCAAAATTAATTGCCATAGAAATATATTTTGAATAGATGTGTGGGTTTATCCCAAAGCATTATATCTTAGACTGTAAAGATGTTAATAAAAATATCGGGGAGAATATAAGAATATTGGGAAAGTTTGGAGACTGCTATGTGAATCATCTGTATTTTGGGACTGGACTTCTTAGACTCTCCATAAATATACTTAAGTTTGCTGTGAAGAGCTAAGGGATGTATAGTATAACATTATTTTCTAATGTATTCAACTGTTGAACCCCTCCTTTTTTCCCCACTGTATCCATGAGTTTTACTCCAAAGCATATCATTGAGGAAGTGTTGCCCTCCCTGAAATTCTGAATGTGCCTGTGATGAAACTTCATCTTTTCAGAAATCTAAGCAGCAATGACATTGTTCAGAAATCAAATGTATTCACTCATTTATTCTGCAAATACCTATTGAGTAGGTATCATGTGTGGACTAGGTGTCATTATGCTAGGCCTTCATTAGGTAGTAAAGTATAAATATATCATTGTCGGGTTCCTGGCTCTGTGTGTGTGTGTGTGTAATAGGGATATAGAGATAGAGATACAGATACAGATATAACACATTATCTCTATATAATAGGGATAATAAAGAGCAGGAGTGCTACATTCAAAGAAATGGAGTAAAAACACAAGTATTTCACTTTGCATTGATTTGTCAGCTTCCCATACAGGTCCTTATACTGGGAGCTTTTTGTTATCTAGTTTATATCATTTCCTACTGTTTTCAATGCTTACAAATGTTTATTCTCAAGTTTACATTATATACCAAGTATATTAGTCTTTATCACGAGGCATTCTAATAACATTCATCTTTGAATCTTGCTTATTTAACTTCTTCACCAGAAAAAGTCAGATTGTATACTATGTATATGGCAATTCTTCGTTGCTAAGGGTTATAGAACTTCACCACATTCCAGTGTCCATGACCATTTTTAAAAGAGACAGTAAGAGAAAATTTCTCTCAGATAATACGTATATGTATGTGCTTTTAGTTTTGAAAAAAATTCAAATTATTTATGGAAGTAATAGAGGAATGTTTTCTCCATATGAAAATAAAACAATTTGGTAAAGTATTGCAGATAAAGCTAAAATTCCTTTGGACCACCAGCCCTGATCTTTCTCCTTCACTTGAGTGTACTCTACTATTGATTGTCTGCTATACTATATTCATCCACCTCTTTACCCCCAAACCTAGATGAATGTCCACTCAAAAATACATACATTGTCTTTATGCTTTTAAAAAATGAGTCACATCTTTTTTGTCTTGAAACCTGCTTTTTCAATCAGTACATCTGGGGACATATCCAAACTTGAACATACTGATCTACATCATACCTTGAAATGTTGCCTGGCACTCCATAATAGACTATATAACATTTTAGCTACTCTACTTGTAATGATTATGATTATTTTTTCTTTAAACTGTTACAGATACTGTTTTTAATGAATGTTCTTATACATTTTTTTTGTACACCTGTATATTTCTTTAGGGTAGCTACTGAAAGAACTATTGAATCATAAGATATATGTTTTTAAAATGTAATAAAACTTATTTTTACTCCCCAGAGTGGCTACTCTACAAATTGCTCTCCAGAGTGGCTCTACCAATTTCTAACTCCTTTTACCAATTTATGAGACTATTGTTTTCCTCCGTAGTCTTGCCCATATGTTGTATTATCAGACTCTCCTTTTTTTTTATAATCTGATGATAAAACAAAAAGCATTTTGGTTTTTATTTCCCTTATTGCTGGCAGGGTTTAGTAATTTCTCAGAGCTGTTTCTTTCCCTGCTGCTGTCACTTAAGTCGCCCCATGTTGAGATGACAGAGCATATAAAGCAGTTGCCCCAAAGACTTGTCTGGACCTGTAGACAACTTGGAGTCAGCAAATTATACTCTGTGCTGGATTAAGCCTGTCGGAGACATAACAGCAGCTCTATGTCACAGCACTTGCCAGAAACCTGAAGTAGTTATCTATTGCTTATAGGGATCCAATTCAAAATACCTAGCTTGACATTCAAGATTATGTCCTACCTATAGCTGCTTCTTAATACATCTCTTTCCCTCTATATGTGTACATAGTCTCCAGCAGACTGTGTACCTTCATTAGCTGTGTCTGTACTCAAGCTGTTAGCTAAGAAACTTTCCCACCCCCAATATAAAACGTTAACAGTAGTCCTCATGGACATGTGAGCTCTAGCAGAGCTCAGAAGTTAAGGGATAGGAAAGGGATGAAGGAATTGTGGAAAAAAGGAAAGTTTGCGGATTTGATAGGGTTGGGAAGATGATGGGGTAAGTGAATTGAGATTGTTGATGAAAGGTCAGCTGCAAAGTCCCTTGGCAAGGTCAGGAAGGAAAGGAAAAAGGACAGATAAGCTGAGAGACAGGGAGAGGATTTAAGAAATCAGTATTTCCTATTAGAGGAAAACCTTTTCCTTTTTGCCTCCTTTGCTGTAGCAAAAATGGAAACAATTGGGTGTTAGAAACTCCCAATTTAATATCAGAAAACAACTTAGTAGTAAAAAGCAACAGAGTTATAGTCAGGCTGCCTGGAGGGTTCAGATCTCAGTTGCCCTGCTTCCTAACTGTGACCGTAGGCAGCCTTTATAAATTCTCTGGTTCTTGATTTCTTAATCTGTAAATTAAATATAATAGCATCTACCTTATCTGGTGTTTGATGACTAAATTAGATAATCTTATATAAAAAGCTTATGTTTGTTGTGAAGAGCTAAGGGGCATATAGTATAACATTTTTTAATTATTCAGCTATTAAACTCCCTTTCCTCTATTTTTGACTATATCCATGAGTTTTATTCCAAAGTACGTATATATGAAGTCTGTCCAGAAGGTATCCAGTCATGTAATATGAAAAATAGACACATTTATTGAAGAAGATACAAGGAACATTGTACATAGGACAATGTCACCTCAATCCCTTTCAAAGCAGGCACCTTGGGACCTCACACGGTTCTCCTAATCACCGTCAGCTGTCGTATTTTCCTGAATCTCATTGACAGTCTGAAATCTCTTTCCTTTCAAAGGTGGTTTGAGTATTGGGAAAAGCCAGAAGTCTCAGGGTGCCAAGTCTGGACTGTAGACGGTCTGAGTCACCTGTGTGATTTGATGTGTCACCAAAAAACTGCATGAGAAGTGATGCATGAGTGGGCGCATTGTCATGATGAAGCTGTCAAGTCACTAGTTGCCTTCTGAATCATCTGAATGTTTCCACAGAGGAATGTTCAACTTTAATACAAAATTTGATGCAAAATCATTACTCGCTCATTTTGAATCTGATGAATACACAGTACACATACTCAACGGTACTACTGACGTAGAGTGAAGTCATCATTGTTCACGCATGCGCATTCCAGTCCACTTTTCTTGGCTGCCAGGTTACATCGATGTCATTCAAACCATTCTTGTTACATCAGCAGTGGCTGGACTTTTTATGGACAGACTTCATATATCCAAATTAAATGAAGGTGTATTGTCCACCTTAAGACTTATAATCCAGCCATTCTGTTCATACATATTTACTCCAGAAAAATGAAAACGTATGTCCATATAAAGACTTGTACACAAATGTTCATAGCGGCACTAGTCAAAAATGGTCAAAAACAGAAAACATCCCTAATTTATCCTCAATAGTTGAATGATATACAAATAGCGGTCTATCTATATTAACAATGGTTGGGCTTTTTCTGGACAGGCCTAATACACTTCATAGAATTTGTACTATGCGTATAGTTGCTAAGGGCTACAGAATTGCAACGCATTCCAATATCTGGGGCAATTTTTAAAAGAGAAGGTAAAAGAAAATTTTTCTTGTGTTGTACATGTGTATATATTTGTTTTCAGTTTTGAAAATATTTCAAGTTATTTGTATAATAGAGGAATTCTTTCTCCACATAAAGATTAAACATTTCAGCTAGATGTTGCAGGTAAAGCTAAAATTCCTTTTGGTCCACCAGCCCCGATTTTTCTCCTTCAACAAGAAATATATTTTCTGCAGTTTACATAGTGCTTATAAATCTGGGTCCACTCTCCACTTTTACTGAGTTCCTTGAAGGTAGGACCCATCTATTTTCATCATTATGTTGCTAGCAGAGTTCCTAGCACAAAGTTGAGTTTAGCAGAGAGTACTACAGTCAGATAGATCTGAGTTTGAATTTCAGCTCCACTACTTACTTGAGTATGAGATCTGGAGCAAGTTGCCAATCCTAGTGCCTCAGTTCCTCCTCAGTAAAGTGGGAAGAATAATAATGCCTGCAAGTGGGGAGAATAATAACACCTGCCTTTTAGGGTCTAGTGAGGGTGGCAACTGCTCAGTATATTGTAAGTATCATTTCCAAGCCTGTTTGCAGACTTGCTCTTCTGGATTTTGTTCGTTGTGTTACTTTTATAAATGACCTTTTCCTTCATCTTACCTCTGTAAGCATCTTGGAGTAGGGAATATCTGTAGAATATCTCACCTCTGACATCACAGCCAAAACATCTGACATTTTAAAACTGTTTTCAGTCTTTGCCTTTCCATCTACTTCATTCCTACATGACATTTTTTTCTTGATATCTAAACAATAGAAACAAAATGGGAAAAACTTCTTTGAGCTGAGACATATGCTGTCAGTATTTCTTTTATTATTTAAACAGCTATAGTTAGCACATTGATTTTCTGCTGCCTTTTTAAATACACATAATAAAGCTATAAAATAACCTCTAAGTATGGCTTTGGCTTATTCCATAGGTTCTGATATATAGCATTTAAATTTTTATTCTGGTTAAACATTTGCTGACTTCCAGGTGTGACTTCATTGACCTATGGGCTAGAGATCTGTTTTATAATTTCCCAGTACATGATCATTTTCCAGTTACCTTTTTCTTATTCCTCCCTTATTTGCACTGTGATCATGGTATATTGTACTTTATTCCAAGATATTGCTGTTGTATTTTGGTGTTAGCCACCATTTTGTGTTGGGGTGTGCGTGCACACATGTGCGTCTAACATTCCTTCCCTTTACAGGGGAAATGGCTCATTTGTGGGGTGGGGAACGAGAGGTTTCCTCTGAAATACCATTACTAACGGCAGTCTTTTTTGAAAACTATACAGTGGGCTTTCACTGTAGGTTTGTCTAATAGTGTCAGAGTACTAATTTGGTTCTCGTTTCCTAGGACTTTTCCTAAGAATGAGAAGTTAGGTTAGAAATGAAGTTGCACAGTAATACACATAAAACAAAAATTTGTTGCAGAAGTTCCATTGTGTCAAGAACTCTTATAAAGGTGAAGTTTGGTATTTAGAATATCTGAAATTATTTTTTTTCTTCAGCTTCCAGCCGATCTTACGAAGATGCACATTACAGACAACCCTCATCCACAGGTGACTCATGTGTCTTCTAGTCAGTCTGGTTGTAGCATCGCTAGTGACTCTGGGAGCAGCAGTTTATCTGATATCTATCAGGTAATACCTTAGGGGTTTATGTGTTGTGTATTCTGTGCTTGTGCCTGAGGTGGTCACATGACTTTTAAGTAGGGTCTGAAATTCAGGCATAAGGTTTTTGGGAAAATATTCTTTACTTACTGTCAAATTTGCAAGCCTAATTGAAAAGATCATCTGTCTTTTGAGGGTGACTAAATATGGTCCAGCAATGTGTGAATTTGGTGTTCTTTTTAATGTCTTGTATCCAGATGAATCCATGTAATGCTTGCTTTGGTAAAGATTATATATTGAAACAACTGAACTTAAACTTACAAAAAGGCTGATTTTTTTTATGACTGTATAAGTCTTCTATAAGTAAAGTAATGAAGAAAATCAGAGTTGCTTTTGTATTGTAAAGGCTCTATTATATTTTCTAGTAGCCACATTTTGAAAAAGGAAATAGGTAAAATTAACTTTAGTAATAATTTTATTTAGCATAATATATTCAAATAGTATCATTTCAACATGTAACCAGTATTTAAAAATTATGGATGAGTTACTTTGTTTTTTATATACTAAGTTATCAACAGTCAGGGTTTATATAAACGTGTCAGCAACATCTCAATTCAGGCTAGCCAGATTTCAGGTGCCCAACAGCCATGTGTGGTTTGTGGCTACCATATATACTGATCTGTTGAAATAGAATCATTGTCTGAGGAAAACATTTCAGACTGGTTCTACTAAGTTACCCAGATTCAGATATTTTAGGAAAATTAGCATTCCTTCATTAAGGGATGTTTGTAGGCAGATGCAAGTTGGAGAAAGCCCCATGTTTTGTTTATGCATAGTCTTCTGCACAATCGTTGGTCTGGCCGTCAACATCGCCCCTCCTGACATTTTATAATAGGCAGAGTCAGGTATTCTCCCTGTTCACCATTTTGTAGTAGACAGAACAGGAAATGTTTTAAAAGTAAAGTAAAGAATAATACAACGGCTCTGGGAGCACTTACTGTGTGTTTTTGTTGTTGGACTGCATGCATTCTGCCCTTCACCAAAGGAAGTATCTTAGGGTAGAAATAACAGTTGTTGTACACCTAAAAGCCAAGGTAGAGTCATGTCTTCACTGGATTCTGTGTTTTTTCTAGAGAAGAACTTTGAGGAAGATTGACCCAGGATTAATAAAGTGCAGAGATGCGGCTGTAGATTTCTCCCAGGATAAGGGGGAATGTTTGGGCCTTGCTAGAAGAGACTACAACAGAGATGTGGTGTTGACAGACTATAGATAACCTAATCTCAGTAGTATGTCCATTTCTAAGCCAGATGTGGTCACTTCATTGGAACAAGGAACAGAGCCCTAGATGACTGTGAGAAAAGGGATAAGAGGATAGCGCACAGATTGAGATTCAAGGTCACTATGCTTTACTATGAATAGAGATGTGCACACAGTGGGCTTCTTTGTTTTTGGCAAGATCATAGAGGAGGTTCTGAAGCATTGCACTTACATTAGCGTCTACAGGATGTTCACCTACTGGCTCTCCCACCGAGTCTGGGGCTGGAGTATACCTACTGGTGTGGTTGGAAATCTTTCGCTACAGGACCATAGCCTTGTAAGTGGCTGACCTGCTCCAACCTCCCATATGTTTTCCTTCCTCAGTGGGACTTTGTCCACATCACACCAGCTTTTAAGAGTTTCATTTTGATATTGAATAAACTATGGGCCGGTATCCTTGCCAGCTGTCCTGCATGTCAAAGGAGTACTTTTATTACGTAGTGAGGAAGACACCTTTTCATGTCCCAGAAACCTAGAAGTTACCATTGGCTCTTCTCCCTTGATCGTCACATTCAGCATCAAATTATATCAGTTCTGCATCCTATGTCATTAATTGTGTATGTGTATTTGTGCATATATATTTGATGTTAACAGAGATAATTTACATGTAATAAAATCCATCCTCTTTAGTATAGCCTCTGTCAAGACAGAACATTTTTGTCACCTCAAAAAGTATTTTATGCCCTTTTGTAGACCGCCCCTTCTCCTTTTTCCTGACCCCTAAACCCCTGGCAACCACCAGTTTTATTCCCTTATAGCTTTGCATTTTTTAGAATGTCATGTAAGTGGAATCATATATTTAAATGATAACACAGTGAAACTTATAAAGTAACCAATAAGATAGAAGTAAGCCTTAATGAATTTAGGGAGAGTGGACAGATAAAAGAAGCAAAAATAATGAAATTCTGGAACCAAAACAGGAATTCAGAAATTTAAGAGAGAAAATTATCATAATACCAAAGTCAAATATGCAAAAATGTAAGATAAACTATTTTAAGAATAGCCAAAACAGGTAAAATTTTTCAGACTGAGGCTTTAGTTGAGCATAGCTCACCCAGAGTTGGCGAGGGAGCAGGGGGAGAAAGCTGGGAAGGAGGGGAGCCCTGGACCCTGCACATGGGCACTTGTGCTCATAATCCTGGAGATAAGCTCACTTTCTTCCCTCCAGTTCTTTTTATCTTTCCTCCCAGTCCAATTCCTCTGTCTCTCTTCCCCCTTCGCCACTTCCCCATCCCTTCTGTTATTTCTCTTTTCAAGCTTTATGTCCTAGATCTGTTTCCATCTCTGCTGTCCCTTTCGGTTCCTTCTCTTCTTCCCCCCTCTCTCCATCCCTCCTTCCCCCTGACAACTACTCATCTGCCAATGGTGCTCCCTCCCAGTACCGCCCCAGTGTATGTGCACACACACACACACTCTTATATTGTATTTTTACTGTACCTTTTCTACTTTTAGACATGTTTAGATGCACAAATAACAGTATTTAGCATCATCTTACTGTTGCCTGCAGTATTCGGTGCAGTAACACACTATACAGGTTTGAAACCTAGGAGCAGTAGGCTGTCCCCTGTAGACCCAGTGCGTAGTAGGCTCCGCCTTCTAGGTCTGAGTAAGTGCGCTCCGTGACTGCACCAGGACAGAATCACCTCCCTTTTCTCAGAGCATATCTCTGTCTTTCAGTGACACATGACTGTACGTTTAAATAACCCGAGGCACACATTTATCCCCCACCTATAATTTTTACCTTCTATGTAAGATGTAAATATGTTTCTAAAAATCCCAACTTTGGATTCAGTTATTACCTCACAGCATGATTCCTCCATTGAGAGCTCTGCTGCCCAGTCTCTGCAGGTCTCTGGTGCCATGTTTCTTCCCGGATATTCTTTTGACACCTCAAGTAGCTTTGCCTACCCCATGTTTTCTTCCACTTGTCTTCAGTCATCTGTGTCCTAGTCAAAATCTCTTTGACTGTTATCCTTTTTAAACTATATTGCAAAAAGCAGTTACAACTTTACTCCTTTATTTATAAAGTTTCAGTGCTTCACTGTTAACTAATTCACTCTTGTTTTCGAGTTCCAAGCCATTCCCTTCTAACCACAATCTGCAAATCTGGTTTTATATTCCATTGTTCTCCACTTGCACATTATAGATTCTGGTCCATGACACTAATACTTAATGGCTGTTCCCTGACCACGTTTGCCCTTTCCTAGGAAGCTATTTTGGTAATGCTGCTCTGCCACCACCTCCACCTAGATCGGGGTCCCCAGCCTCCCCGTCTGTGGACACCTTTGCATTACTGCCTGAACTCTGTCTTCTATCTCCCCCAACCCTGTCCTTGGAAAAATTGTCTTCCACAAAACCGGTCCCCGATTCCAGAAAGGTTGGGGACTGCTGACCTAGGTGACATTTTTATATTCTCTCACGCGTCTTGGAACCCCACAGCAGTTTTTCTGTGCATCGTGTCTCTTTATGTTCTGTTGTTTACTGTAGTTATATTACCTGTGCACTTGACATTTTTTATCATCATTGTAAATTTGTGGAGGGCAGAGTTTTTTTCTTACTTGTATATCCCATGCTGAGTTAAGCACAGTTTTGGCACTTCTGAAGGAATCTAGATTTTTTTTTTTTAGCTGAATTACATTTGTAGGCAGTAACCAATTATGTTTCAAGGCTCACTACTAACTAAAGCTTGATTATCCTGGGCAAAGGAGACATTATTTTGCCTGCCTGCCTGCCTTGTTGTGGATATTTTGGAAGTGTCAAGCCTGGACATCTTTGCTGTGAAGCACTAATTTCACAGAATTCTTGCCCTGACCAGAAAGACAAGAAACATAAGGACTACGTGGTCTGTGAAAAAGGTTGAGCAAAATAATGCAGAAGATAGAAGCACTGAAAGCCCAAGGTTCTGGCTTAATACTTGCTCTAAATTTGAAAATGTGATTTTTGTAAGTTTGTAACTTTTCATTCTAACCTGTACTTCCCCTTATTATAGCTTCATGTTGATATGGATGCAAACAGGAAAAGGAAATCCTCTTGGGTTATTTGGGGAATGCCGAGTCATCAGAAAATCTCATGCTGTCTGCCTCACCAAATTATATTTACACTTAGGCATAGAGACATGTTCATACTGTAGGAAAGGAAAAACATGAGAAGTTTGATTGGTGAAAGTGTCGTCTTACTCCTTTCACCAATATTTTTTTTCCTGGACTTAATTCATTTAGTATAATCTCCTTCAGAGTCTGCTGCATTCCTAGTGCTAGGATAAAGTGTTAAAGGCCAGGACTCTGATCTTGTCTGCTCCCTACCTTAACGAATATGGCATACCTTTCGACCTACCTATTTTGTAACAACTTTTGATACTATGTGAATCTGAGGCTCTGTTGAAATTTCTTCTTGGATTTTTTTTTTCTCTTTGCTTCATTTTTGGTATTTTTGATTGCCCTTCTTCAAGTTCACTCTTTTACAGTTTACATTTCTTTGTGATGTCCCATTTTCTCCCTGATTATGTTTGTGTTTTCTTTTAAATCTTTGAACTTCTTGATAATAAGTGTCAAAAGTTCTTGTCCTAATTCCATCTTCTGTCATTCCTGGGCCTGTTTATATTGATAGGTTTTCCTTCTGGCTGTGGATCACATTTCCCTACTTCTTCAAGTATGTAGTAAGTTTTTATTGTATGCTGGACATTGTAGATACATTTTTAAAAATTCTTATCTAGTTTTTAGAGAATTAAACTTTCTGCCCAGGAGCGCCATCCTCAGAGACATCATTCAGTGGCCACCAGTCCTGGGCGCCATCAGAGCTCCCTTTAACTAAAGACCTGGCTTGCCTTTGTTTAATCAGAGAATTAGACTTTGGACTCCAGCTACATAACTCACTTTATTTCCTTATTTTTAAATGACCAATTTTTAAAATTTCTTAGCATGTTTTTGGTGACTTTTTAATTTTTTTATTATTCTTATTTTGGTACTGTATTTCTTTTGTATACTCTAACATTTTAACAGTTTAGTATGTTCTCATAGCTAATTTTATTCATCTTTTTTTTTCTTTGTACCCTACTTTGGAAAAATACAGGTAAGAGAAGACAATTGTAAAGATAGATTAAATTTTTTTCTTTGCACATGGCCTTAAAAGTTTCTCAAGAGAGTTCTTATAGTAGCCTTCTCCCAGTCCCTATCTGTGACTTCTAAAGAGCTATTTTCTTAAATGTCTTCACTTTTCAGATGACAATAAGCCTTCCCTTTTGTCCACATACCTGAATTGTATCTTGCCTTTTTGGTATGAGCCACCCATTTTTTTATTAGACTTAATCTAAAAGGTGAGAGTGAGACTAGGTTGAAATAGTCTGGGTTGGCCAAAAGGTCCATTTGGTTTTGTCCATACGATGGCTCTAGTAGCACTTAGGTGTCTTTAACTTCATTCAGAACAGTTTTGTTAGATTGCATTGTGACAGCTACCATATCAGTGTGCATTTAAAAAAAAAAAGCATATCAAAGTAGGTGAATTTTTGTGCAACCATTTTTTAATATTGAAGATGGAAGAAAATATGCAACATTTTCAGCATATTATGCTTTATTATTTCAAGAATAGCTAAAATGCAACTGATATACAAAAAAAGATTTACAGAGTGTATGAATAAGGTGCTGTGAGTGATCAAACATGTCAAAGTGGTTTGCGAGGTTTTGTGCTGGAGATTTCTCGCTAGATGATGCTCCACAGTTGGGTGGACCAGTAGAAGTTGATAACAATCAAATCAAGACATTAATTGAGAAAAATCAACGTTACACCATGTGGGAAATAGCTGACATACTCAAAATATCCAGATCAATAGTTTTTGGTGAAAATGAAAAAATGTAATTTGCGGAATAAACTAAATGAACTTTTTGGCCAACCCAATGTTTATATTTAGTTTTTAAAATTTAATCTTTATTGTATTTTT
Organism: Furipterus horrens; assembly: GCF_987537825.1. Taxonomy (NCBI): domain Eukaryota; kingdom Metazoa; phylum Chordata; class Mammalia; order Chiroptera; family Furipteridae; genus Furipterus; species Furipterus horrens. The sequence goes on along the minus strand of NW_028327180.1, from coordinate 65,902,437 downwards.
TTTCCATTACCATGTAGTCCCCATATGCTCCCCTCCCCCCCAGCAATCACCACACTATTGTCCATGTCATGTGTCCTTTTTCTTATTTGCTCAGTCCCAACCCCCCTCTCCCTCACTAGCTGTCATCCTGCTCTCCATATATGAGTCTGTTCCCGGTCTACTTTTTAGTTCAGTTTATTCATTAGATTCCACATATGAGTGAAATCTATGGTATTTGTCTCTCTGACCAGCTTATTTCATTTAGCATAATGTGCTCCAGGTCCATCCATACTGTCGCCAAAGGTTAAAGTTTCTTCTTTTTTTACAGTTAGTTTTAAGCCTCCTAGTTTCTTTACAAGTACCTGAGACTAATGATTCCAGAGTTGATGTTGTAAATATAAGTTTACATTAAAGATTGGTTAGAATAAACTCTGCTCTTGACACTATTAGATTCAAATAAGTCATTGGGAAGTTATGAATATTTGTTCAGTCATTCACAGTTGGTCTATTTTAGCACTTCTCATTACTACTCTTTACCTGTTTTACACTTCTGTTCTTAATTTACACGGTTTTACCCTACTAGACTGCAAACCTCAGAGGTAGAAGAATGACATTTTATTTACAAAACCCAGTGTAGGCTAATAAGTACTCATAAAATGATTGCTGGTAAATGTATCTTTCTTGCACTTCGTGTTTTAGGAAGTGTACTTTTAAGAAATACAAGTGTTTTTTGGGAAATAGGTATTAGAACAGTGAGTGGTGTTTGAGTCTCCTACCGCTGTTACCATGTCTGCTTCGTCATCTAGACGTCACACCATGGAATGACAAGACTGTGTTTTGGGCAGAGAGAAACCTTTTATAAATAAGTATCGTTTTGTTTTTGACACAACATACAATGTGGGCTAATTCTCTGTAATATTTGGTATCGAGGGATAGTTTTGATTAATTCAGATTGTGTCATGTAATTAAGTGATAAGTGACTGAGATTTCTTTCTGTAGGCTACGGAAAGTGAGGTAGGAGATGTCGATTTAACACGTCTTCCCGAAGGACCTGTTGATTCCGAAGATGAAGAAGAGGAAGATGAAGAAATTGATCGAACAGATCCACTGCATGGGCGAGATCTTGTTCGTGAATGTCTTGAAAAAGAACCTGCAGACAAAACTGATGATGATATTGGTAAATATATGTGTGTGTGTGTGTGTGTGTGTGTGTGTGTGTGTGTGTGTGTGTGTGTATCACACACATACACGCATTAACAGTAAGAATTTTATAGTTTAATTCAGATATTGCTGCATAACAAATTACCCCAAAACTTAGTGACTTAAAACAATACACGTTTACTTTCTCATACTTGTTGCGGGTTAAGAATTAGGAGCAGTGCAGCTGAGTGGTTCTGGCTCAGTGTCACAAGATTATAATCAGAATGTTGGCAGTCGTCTGCGGCTTTGCTGACCTGAGCTAGAGGACCTGTCTCCAGCATGACTACTCACGTGGCTTTTGGTACCAGACTTCAGGTCGTCACTATGTGGGCCTCTTCAGAGGCTGCATTTTAAATGTCCTCACAACATGGCAGTCAGCTTCACCCAAAGCTAGTACACCAAGGGAGAGTAAGGCAAGTGGCACAATATCTTTTAGGATCCGGCTTCAAGAGTGATGATGTATCATTATTTCTTCCAAGTTCTGTTTGGCACACAGAGCAACCCTCATATAAGATGGGAGGAGAATGCACAAGGATGTAAATATCAAGAGAAAGGTGTTGTTTAGAGCCATCTTTGAGGCTGGCTGCCCCAATTTGAGAGCTTGTTTAGAGGGTGTAGCAGGAGAGTCCAGGTATTGACCGAAGAATGGTCCTTCTCTATTGGGGAACGTTGTCCTCTTTGACCAAGTGCGCAGCTTTGGGAGGGATATTCATGGAGCTGTGAGGGAGGAAGGGGACATCATATACGTAAGACATTTAAAACGTAGTTCATCAGTGTCCAGTGTCTATGAATTAGCTTTTTAAAACAATTTTTATGTTATCAAAATCATATTTTCACTTTTCTAGGCTGGAAAATATGGATATAATTTTTGGTTAAAACTTGAATTTTTTTAAATGTAATTTCTTAGAGAAGTAGTAACTCTACTTATGGTGGTTGAAAGTATTAAAGATGTTATCTTTAAAGACAAACATTTCTTAGTGTCATTATATATTGTTATGATTCAATAAGATTTTATTCTAGATTTCCCTGTTATAATAGTCCTATTGCTGTTGTTCAGATCAGGAAATGCTGGTACTAATAATAATTGTAATCTGAGTAAAAATCAATACATTTGAACATTTCTTGTCACTCTAATGACATATACAGATAAGTAATCTGCAGTTTAGATTCATATGAACATTATTTGGACAGAAACTGAAAGTGCATTTTTTTTATGATAAAGAACTATATACTATGCTATTTTTGAAAAGCTTTTAAAAATTGAAATATAGCTAACGCCCAGTTATCTGTAGGTAGATAGCATGCCTGATAGTTATTTTTGCTTCAGCCCTTCGCTGACTGCATATGTGTGCCTGTCCTTTATATTTATCTTAATTACTCATGCAGTATTTATACCAGGGAATGGTCTAAGGCAGGCACTCATCAACATTTGTTCGTTAAATTAAAGAGAATTACCTTGTGTTACTTGGACACATCTTGAACTAGAATTGAGATTTGTTTAACTTAATCATTGCCATTTATTAATAAATTTTTCTTTAAAACTCTAGCCCAATAAGAACTAGATGACATGCTTTTTCACTAATCTATTAGATCAAAGGACATCTCTATAGTAATCAGTATGGAGTGGCATCTCTGACTAGGAAAATTAAACTCTCCAGCCTCATCTAAATCTGTGTGTTTTCCTGGTTCTGTCTGGAGGTTGCGAGTTCTGGTATCTTCTAAAGTATCTATATTTTCATGTGAATCTGACTACATCTGTTAACAAATAACTGGTTTTTTTAAACCAGCAGTCATTTTGTGCCTTGCTTTCTCTACTTTAGCAGCATAAATTCATAAGTTGATGTGGAAATGAGGCATTAAATTCTAGATTTTATTGTATCTTTGAAGTGTAGTCCTCGATGGTCTCTGCATACTACAATTTCTGTTTTTTAATAGAACAGTTACTGGAGTTTATGCACCAGCTCCCTGCGTTTGCAAACATGACCATGAGTGTAAGAAGAGAACTCTGCTCAGTGATGATTTTTGAAGTGGTAGAGCAGGCTGGAGCTATTATTCTTGAAGATGGACAAGAGGTAGGTTAGCTAATATATGTTACACGTTATGTACTATGGGAGGTAATTTTTAGAAAAATATAATTTCCATAAACTGAGTAAATCCTGATTTAAAATTTATACAATTTTTTAAAATGAATGCCGAGTTTGGGATAGTTATAATTTCTTGAGATAAGTTTTTACTTTGTTTTTGTTCTATGTGCTTTCTCTTAATTTTGATTTCCTAGCAGTGGTTCTTGCACAGAATAAATGTTTAATAGATAATATTCATGGGTAGAGCAGACCTTTACAATATATTCCCTTCAAGGATTAAATGCTGCTAACAGAAATGGAGGCAGTGTTTTTCTTAACATTAGGAAAAACTTTAAATACTATTTTATTAGATATGCCTTAAGATTTAGGCTTTTAGTAGTCTTTTTGATTATCACTTGTTACCTTTTTTCCTTTTGAGTGCCTGCTATGTGCCAGGCATCATTCTAAGCACTTAATATTTATAACCTCAATTAACACAGGAGTTCTATGATAAGTACTGATATGCCCATTTTAGCAACAGAGAAACCGAGGCCCAGGAACATTAAATAACTTGCCTGAGGTCACACAGGTAGTCATGGTTAGGGTGTGGACTCAGATTCCAAAAGCTTGTCGTCTTAATCATTTCATCGTTTGATCGTTATGAAGGTCCCTGAATTCATTTGGTGACTAGAAGAAGAAAGAATAAATTAAGCTTCAGTTGTTTGCATAGACAGACATTAGGTGTTACAGAATTTAGTGATATAATGAGAGCATATCCTTTTTAAAATTACCGTATATAAGTTCTATGTATTTATTAGTTTCAAAGTTAACACATAACTATCTTTTTTTTAAAAAAAGATTCTTAAAACCTTTCTTTTTCTCCATAGCTTGACTCATGGTATGTTATTTTAAATGGCACTGTAGAAATCAGCCATTCAGATGGAAAAGTTGAAAATCTCTTTATGGGAAATAGTTTTGGAATTACTCCCACTCTGGATAAGCAGTACATGAATGGAGTTGTTAGGACTAAAGTAGATGATTGTCAGGTAAGCTTTTCTCTTTGGCCATGCACTCTTGTTTATTGACTTAAAATGTTTGAGCCTGTTTTTCCTTCCTTAAAATAAAATGGTTTCATTCAAAAAATACAAATTTCAGAAGCTTGCAGTTAGAGGAAATTAGGTTTTATATCTTACATGTTTATGAAACTGAAGAAATTATAAACTTTTGAAAGAGCATATAACAAACAAATGTTGGTTTGTTAAATTTCTGTCTGGTATTAGCTAGCTCATTCCTTTTTTTATTTATATAAAGGAAAGAAATAGGAACTTCTGAGTTGCTTCTAACTCCTGCTTCATGTTTTCTTTGCATAGTGTTAGTTTTGAGAGTAAGTTTTCACTTCTCCTTTTAGAGCAGAATTCAGATTCAAAAACTTCTTCGTCTCTTTGTGCATAAACTATTTATTTCATCTTGATTTTTGTTAAGGATCGAAGGGATTGAATAAAAAGAACTGATGCCACTTGATTTCTTACCTTTGTGCTCTGCCTTAGTGCATAGTGATATATTTATGTACTATAGATTTATTAGTTGTCCCCATGTTGTTCTTGGACAGTTTGTCTGCATAGCCCAGCAGGATTATTGGAGAATTTTAAATCATGTGGAAAAAAATACCCATAAGGTTGAGGAAGAGGGAGAAATTGTTATGGTGCATGAGCACCGTGAACTAGACAGGAGCGGAACCAGGAAAGGACACATTGTAATCAAGGTGAGTGTTTTTACTTATTATTCTAGTCACTGATAGAATAAGGCTTTCATTTTGCCTAGAGGGCTTTGAGCTACTTTTTGAGTAGTGCAAGATAATTCAGTAACTTTGAAATCTAATTTAAATAACTCTATTGGTTCTTTCTGCATTTTCCTAAGCTGGTTTTGACACACTTTAATCATGAAGAATGACATTGCTCTTTAACTGATGGATATGATATTACTTTAGGATATACTGGTCAAAGTTTTTCTTCTTAAATTCATTTTATGATCCATTGATAAGGGCAATTAATTTCATCAAAGACAGCAGTATTTAGAAACAAAACAGAAAATGGAAGGGCCAGCCATAAAGGCATAATGAAACATAGATAAAGATGCAGTAATTAGTGGATCTCTCAAACCTCTCCTCAACAGAGCTAGAAAATATATATATGTAGTAATTATAAATTCATACACATCTGTAACTTTTGTGTATCTGTCCATCTAACTGTAACAATCGTGAGTTCATAGCAATACTCCCAATTTCATTACTATACCACAGGTTTTTCAACCCCTTCCTTTCCATATATAAATAACTTCCCCAATAGTGGCTCTTTTTGTGCTCTGTATATTTACTTATTTGCTCATTGTAGCCGATCTCTACATGCCAGCCATGCCCTTCCCTTGCCAACTCTTCATACCCTGTCTCCCAACAACGCTTTTACTGGATGCTAACGTGCACCCCAGTGGCATGCCTTTGTGTGACTCTGGGACTCATCTTTACATAAAGTCTTAAATATATGGCCTAGTCTCTACAGGTGTCCTGCCTCAGTGATTTAGCCCAGCAATTTTCAACCTTCTTCATCTCATGGTAGTCATAAACTAATTAAAATTCTATAGCACACCAAAATATATATGTAATTTTTGCCAATCAGAGAAAAAAATGGGTATAATTTTGATTTACTCACCAGATGGCTGTTGTTGTGTTAGCTGTGGTCATTTTTTATTTGACAGTATGTAGGAAAAGAAGTCAGTGCCTCTGACTGAATCGTCAGGTATTGCATGTTTTAAAAATCCTTGTAGCATACCGGTTGAAAATTGCTGATTTATCCTATCAGAATAATGGCCTCTTAGCATGTTGATTATTTCTACCCATGATCTAAGAACCAGCTTAAGTGACTTCATATTGTGATTGGTCTAAGTGATAAACCCAGTTTGGTACTTTTAGAGTGTTTTGGAGGGTGGAGAAGATTAGGCAGATGGATGCCTTGTCCCTTATATATTGAATAGGTTATACGAGGAGCCTTACTTCTGATTTCCTGCTAGAAGAATGATTTACATACAGTGTTAGCAGTGAGTACTTAATTTAAAAAAAAAAAAATTCTTAGACACAAACAATGTTAGTATTAACCTATGTTTTCTGTATAGTTTTTCTGACCCATGATTGTTTGGATGAATGAAGCAAGTTGAAATTTGAGGTTATGGGCAGCAGTTGGTTTTTATACTTGACTAACATCTGTTTATTTCTATATGTGTTCTCTGTACCCACTTTTTGAAAAGGCTACAAAGATAATAAATTTTAACATTGATTTAGAAACTCAAAGATGAGCAGTAGGTAAATGTTGTTTATATTCCTTTTCATAAATTTGGAGGCAGGCAAGTGATAAAACTGTGAACTAATGGAAAAACTCTTTAGAACTTCTGGTTCTTCTCAAAATGGTGAACTGGCATGGAGAAATTATAGAAAAGGAAACTTCTATTCTGGGAAGTAGCAACAGTAGAACATGCTATCCTGAGCTGATGTGTTTGTTCCTCTAGCCAGAGGAAGGCAGAAGAGAATTTGGAATATGATCAAATTTGGAGGAAGGTTTTTGTTGTTGTTGTTGTTTTTTCTTTAACACTCACCTGTTCCTTCTATTGCCCTTAGATAGTCCTCATTACATCCCTCCATTGCAGTCTCATTGATGGTAACAGCCACACCAGGGGTAAATCAGTGAAGTTCAAAAGCCCTGCTGTGATGAAATGCCAATAAAACAGATACAGCTGAATAAATTTTTATTCCTTTGCCTTTTCTCTCTCTAACCTCTGGGTGCTGATGCAGTACAACCTATAGAGACTACCTATTTCCAGTGCTGACTGGTTTAAAGATAAAACTCTGAGGACTTGTCTAATAGAGTGGCTACAAAGGAAAGTGAATAGAAGTTCTTTGGTTTTTGAGCTATTTTTGTTTATTTTCTGACCTTTTCTATCCTTGGATTTTTAGGCAACACCTGAGCGTCTCATCATGCATTTAATTGAAGAACATTCCATTGTGGACCCAACTTACATAGAAGATTTTCTGTTAACTTATAGGACATTTCTTGAAAGTCCTTTGAATGTTGGGATCAAACTTTTGGAATGGTTTAAAATTGACACCTTAAGGGATAAGGTTGGTTTTATAAATATAAAAAGCGTGAAAGTGATTTTGACCTTTAAATTTTATTCATAAAACCTTTTGCCATTGATAAATTAAATGTTTATTTTATTTTGATAAGATTCAGTTCACTTAAAAAGAGTGAACCAGTGTTAACGTATCGCTGTGTAGTTTAAAAGTGGATGTGAGCCTTAAAAGACAAAAACTGAAATAAGCTACAGTAGAGCTGTAAATTCCAAAAACATGACAGACACATAAGAGTATTTTTAAACTTTTTCAAAATATTTAGTTGTTTCTGAAGGTGATTTAAAAGTTGATGAATAGTTTAAAAAGAATATTCAAGTACTTTTTTTTTTTTCAAGAAGGCTTAGATTGTTTGTAAGCCCCGAAATAGAATATGTTGATTTTTCTTATTTATTTAATCATTTGAAACAGTTGGGTTTTTTTTACCTTAATTTATGTCTGCTGTGACTTATTTAAAACTACTTTTAAGTATTTTTTGCATTAACCATTGTTTGCTATTTTAAATAGATTATCTTCTTTCATGGGATATTTAATGGAAAGACTGTTAATTGCTTGCAAATTGGAGGAATTCAGGTATTTTAAGAAACATAAAAGTAGGGCCATAATTGCCTAGTGTGTCTGAGTTATAATTTTTTGTTTTGTTTTTTTAATTTATTTATGTTTAGAAAGATAGGAAGGGAGGGAGAAAGGGAAAGAAACACTGATGTGCAAGAGAACCCTCAATCAGTTCTTTCCCTCATGCCCCCAACAAGAGTACCTGATCCGCAACCCAGCATGTTCCCTGACGCAGAGCCGAACCGGCAACCTTTTGGTTTGCAGGTTGCCGCTCAATCCACTGAGCCACACCAGCCAGGGCCTGAGTTATAGTTTAAAGGAAATAAGTTAGATGTAGCCGGACTATGGATTTCTATTGATTAGGAAATTAGTGTTCAAAACTACAGGCATACCCCCCACCCCCACCATACACACACTTTACAATTATAGTTATTTTGATTGCTGAGTAAATAAAGGCTGCTAAAAATGAACAAAAATAAGTAGAAGACAACTAGATATCCATGTGCAAAAGAATAAAGTTGGATCCTTACTTTACACCATATATAAAATTAACTCAAAGGGGATCAGACCTGACTATAAGCTAAAACTGTAAAACTCTTAGAAGAAAAGAAAGGGTAAAAAATTATAACTTTTGATTTGACAACGGTTTTTTAGATATGCAACATAATGCACAAGCAACAAAGGAAAAATATAGTTCCATTAAAATTAAAATGTGTTATAGCCATACAATGAAATATTATTTAGTCATAGAAAGGAATGAAATACATGTATAGTCTTGGAAAACAATATGCTAAGTGAAAAGCGAGACACAAAAGTTCACATATTGTATGATTACCCAAAATAGGCAAATAGATAAGAGACAGAAAAGCAAAGTAGTGGCTGGAGAGAGCCAGAATGGGAGATAGCTGCTTACTAGGACTGGAATGATGAAAATCTCCTGGAACAGGGTAGTGGTGACGGCTGTACACCACTGTGGGTATGGTGGATGCCAACACTTAAAGCAGAGAAATGGTGAATTTGATGTGTATTGTACTGCAATTTTTAAAATATATAACTTAAATTACATTATTAGGCACATTATTCAATTCAACTTTCATTTGTTAGTTTTTCATTCTGTTACTCTATGGCACATAGTAAAATCAATTCACAACTTTGAAAACTCACAGTATTTATAAATGAAGTTTCAGATTTGTTTTTATAATTTTGTTTAAACAAGGTCTCGGCAATAGAAACACTTTTGATACCCTTGCCTGCCCTTAGAAGCTGCATTTTAAGATACTGTCTGAAATATACATCCCATGTACTTGCTCACATCTTAACCTCCACACTTGTGCTTCCTCACTGAGCACACAGAGCCTTGGCTCTCTGTTACTCGTGTTCCCAAGGAAACAAAAGCTCAAACTAAACCATGTCTTTCTGTTAGAGTGAACCTTTTGTGTGCAGGAAATGGGGAAGGAAGTGAGCCATGAAACTCAGTTGCAGACATGCTTTTGGAATCTACTTTTGAAAAAGAATGCCTCTTATAACTGTACGCTGCCTCTTTCATGTTTCCACAGGTAACACGGATTGTATTATTATGGGTAAATAATCATTTTAATGATTTTGAAGGTGACCCTGCGATGACTCGGTTTCTGGAGGAGTTTGAAAAATATCTGGAAGATACAGTAAGGCTCCAAATAGTTTTGTTTTGTTTTTTTTCTAGAGTTTAGGGATCCCTCCCCCACTCTCTTAAGAACAGCAGTGTTTAACAGCTTTCATCTTCTATGTCTTGAATGTCTGTTCTGAGAACTTCCAAATTTGTATTTTATTCTTTTGCTCAACCTCTGCCCCTCCAACCCAAATAAACATCATACTTTGTTCTGAATCTTCTGTTTCTGCTCTAAGATTAATGATAATATTTTCTCCCAGCCACCGAGGCTTACAAAGTGTGATGACTATGTGGTCCCCTCTCTTACTCGAATTCTCCGGCCAAGATGTCCAGTTAGCTGCTAAAGTCACCTGGGCCACTGATTTTAGGCATACACCTGTTTCCAACAGTCTCTCACTCACCCATTTCTTCTTCACTTCCCAGTTTAGGGCTTCATTTCCTTATGCCCGATCTGTTATAAGAGCCTCATAATTTTAGTTTTAGTCTCTTCTTCCTTCTAGTCCATTCTTTGTGGCCAACAAGTTTGTGTGTGTGTGTGTGTGTGTGTGTTTAAGGTTTATTTACTTTTAGGGGGAGGGGGAGAAAGCGGGAAAGAAACATCAATTACAAGAGAAGATATATCAATCAGTTGCCTCTTGCATGCCCCCAACTGGGGACCTGGCCTGCAACCTAGGCATGCACCCTGACTGGCTACCTTTTGGTTTGCAGGCCAGTGCTCAGTCCACCAAGCCACACCAGCCAGGGGGAATAGATTGTTTTTAAATCACAAATGAGATGAATTTTACTCGTATCAATATACCAAAGTATTTTTACCAAAATAATTCCTCACCCATATATTTAGGTCCCTCAGCTACATTTTCAGCCTTTTCCTATGCACCCTTGGTTATAGCTAACCAGATTACTTCATATGCTTTTCCAGTTCTCTTAAGCTGGAATTTTCTTCTTCCAGTCCTGCTATTTGAAACGTCAAGGCCTATCTTATACATCACATCTACATTAGACTTTCTAAGTCTCCCTTCTGCATGTGATTTCTCTTGTTCTAAATATTCAACACCTAAGATAGTCACCTCCAGGTCCTCTTAACTTCAACAGTAGCTATTTATAAATCCATTTTATTCTCTCTGCTAGATAGAAAACTGCATTCTCTGCAACTAGTTTGTCTACTTCAACCAAGCACAATTTTAATAAATGATAATACAGCTGAGTAATCACTGCCTGAATTAACACCCAAAACCCATCACTTGCTATATGTGAACTTGGACACATTGCCTAAACTTCTGTACCTCAGTTGTCTTATTTTATAGATAGTAGTCACTGGTTTCTTGGGAATGTTATGAGGATTATAGTGAGCTAATGAATGTAACAGTCTGAGAACAAAACCTGTAACATAGCAAATGCTCGAATATTGCTATCATTACTCATAGAGTATAAGTGGATTGAGTTGTATAAAGATGGGGAAATTGGCATATTTTTGTCCCTTTTCTACTGCTTGGTTCCTGTAGCCTTTTGAGCATTACATCCACTATATGCAAAATTGGTGGGATGAACGGAACTGGGGAACCTGATTTCGAGATCATAGGGCCTCTGTCATCTGGATCTTCCATTGCTGACTGTGTAGTTATTCCAGGGGCTCATGGGAAGTAGAAGCTGCCTTAGAGTCGTGGGATTTTTTTTGTTTTTTTCCAGTAATCAGCTAGTCATCAATTACTTGTGGAATTCTACTTCAAACTTGAGCTTCTTGTTATGGACATAAGATTTATACATATTACACTATTTGAGAGTAGTTGAATATTAATCTTGTGTTTAGAACCTGGAAATTACAATAATATTAAGTTTAAGGAAGATCTAAAATAATACAGAAATAACATTCCTCGAAGAGTTGAAGATACAAATGTATCTTTGAGTACTAGACAGTATTTGGAAAGGTGGTTCCAGTCCTTTAAGGTTTTAAATAAAGGTTTAGAAAAGATTTGGATTTTATATAACAGCCAGGAGATATGCAAGATAGAATGGCATATATTAGGGAAGGTTAAGGGAATAGGTAATTTTCTTGTCATCCCCATCTGAAACATCACTTTGAAATATTTTCTAACCTGTGATTATCTAGAAGTTTCCACATTAGGATATATTCTTGAGAGTGCTCCAGGGTGGAAGTTCTCCCTCCTTCAGTTTTATTTACCTGGCTTACGTGTTCTTTACTCTATATTTCAAATATAGCTCGAATTCTAATAATTTTAGGTGACTTTTAAAAAGCTTACAGGAGTAGATACAAACATTTGTATACATTTTTCTCTTTTCTACTTTCTAGAAAATGAATGGTCATCTCCGGTTACTGAATATTGCATGTGCTGCAAAGGCTAAGTGGAGACAGGTTGTGCTGCAGAAGGCCTCTCGGGAGTCCCCACTGCATTTCAGCCTTAATGGAGGAAGTGAGAAGGGATTTGGTATTTTTGTTGAAGGAGTAGAACCTGGGAGCAAAGCTGCTGATGCAGGACTAAAACGTGGTGATCAGGTAAGTCAGCGATTTTCGACCTTCTTCATCTCACAGCACACATAAACTAATTCCTAAAATTTGCAGCACACCAAAAAATACGGTTTTTGCCAGTCTGACAAAAATGTAGGTGTAACTTTTGATTCATTCACTCTAGCAGCTGTTTTTGTGTTGCTCTTGTCATTTTTTTTATTTGACAGTCTTAAGGGAAAAGAGGTCACTGCCCTTGACTAAATAGTCAGGTATTGCATGTGTTAAAAATTCTTGCAGCACGCCAGTTGAAAATCACTGAGGTAAGTGAATAACCAACCACTTACTGTAAATGAAAGCCTTCTTAGAAGTGATAGATGTCTGCTACTTTTTTCTCATCTGGCAGTTCTTCAGATAAGTGTGATGAATTTAAGGAAATACAGTTAGAGCTTCCTTTTTAGATATGGTATTTTAAATGGCTTATTTTTAAAACACATTTGTCATATATCTACTACTTTTAATGCAAAGCTTAATAGAGTACAGTCAGAAACAGTGTGGTCCTCTGGGCACTAATAGCACAACACCTGTTTGAATGGTCCTGCCCATCCACCAAGGCTTAGGAAGCTCTATATCTGGCAGCCTCTGAGTAAGTGAGTTAGCACCCTTGCTTGCTTGAAAGGACCAAGCACTTCCTGTCACAGCACTTTAAAATGTGAGTGGCCTGAGATTACCATAAGTGATGGTTTCTGCTTAAATAATGTCCATATGCTAACAGAACTACCTTCATAAGCAGGGAGCCAGGTAAGAGACTAGGAAAAAGGAGATACGTACTGGGAAAAAGTTGATAGGGATTTATTCTCTCCTTATAGGCATTAGGAAACTGTAGAGTAATGTATTCAAATGTGATTACTGACAACCTTATTACTAAAAAATGCAGTTCTAGGCTCAACCAGTCCTGTTAATCATATTAATCACATTCTCCAGAGATGAGGTCTGGGAATGTATATTTTTAACAAGGCCCTCTAGATGATTCTCATGCAGTGCAATCACTTGGGAAGCTTTTTCTCATTTAGAGATTTTTGTTAGTTCATTCATTACCCTACAATGTGGCTTTATTTTACTTTTAACTGAACCATACTATTATTATTAAAATTTTTGAGGCTTTCACATTAGAACTTGTTTTATACCTCAGAACAGTGGTTCTCAACTAGGGGTGCCTTTGCTGCTCTGGAGACATTTCTAATTGTCATGACTTGGGGATTAATACTGGTATTTAGTGGATAGAGACCAGGGATGCTGCTAAGCAGCCTACAACACCCCACAGCAGAGCAGCCCCTGCAACAAAGAGTTATTCAGCCCAGATGTCAGTAACGCACGGGGTTAAGAAACTCTGGTATAAAGTTATAACGATCCCCTTTTTTCCTTAAGGGAGCTCTTAAAAAAAAAATAGATTTGTGGGCCTTACCCCACACTACTTATTAAAAATATCTAGTACTTAGGATTGTGGAGTCAGTATATTTATTGTTCCAGAATTTTGTTGTAAACACATTTAAGAATCTCATTATTCACAGAGAAAAAGCATTGAAATTCAATAATTTCATTCCTGAAAGAAGAGATTTATCATGCTTTTACTTCTTCCTTCAGTCTTCCCAGGTATCATTGAAATTATCTGAAATTTTAGATCTGGAATATTAAGTCATTTTTTTTTAAGTATATTTTATTGATTATGTTGTTACAGTAGTTCCAATTTTTTCCCCTTTACTCCCCTCCACCCAGTATCTCCCTCCCCCAGCATCCCCCCCCCAAGTCCATACCCATGGTTCGTAAAAAATAACTATCCCTCCCTCTCAGATATTAAGACCCTTTGTAATCTTGTAAAGGACAATGGGCGAAGGTCTCAAGCTCCTCTAGCTGCTTCAAGCTGGACATGGTCGTCGTCCTACCTACCCTTGGGTCCAGAAATCCCTAATAATAGTGGGGGTGTGGAGGGGAGGGTGGCCTTCCCACATGGGGAAGGATTGTGCAGACTCCAGGTCAGTTGGCTGTCTCCGGACAACGGCGTGCTTGGTTTAGCAGGCTGGCATCCTTGTTGTGTTCTGGGGGCAACAGATTTGGCAAAAAGGGTTAAAAAGCATCATTCAATCCATAACTACTAGATGACAAAAGGCAGGGATTAATTTTTCAATGTTCCACATTAGGAGAAAAAAAAAAAAGGGCTTCTTTGGAGGAAGGTGTGCTAGGCACATCTCGCCTGTCCAAAACCCTTTTGCCCATTATACTTAGTTTGGACTGAGGGAAATAGTTTATGTTTCCCCCCTCTCAGACCTCTGGGCCCTTTCTGTCCAAGCCATTAGGATAGAAAAGAGAATTCAGTTTTAAAGTGAAGCCCACAGACCACCCCATTCTTCACCAACCCAGCCATTTAATTCAGCCAAACTGTTGAGTCTCAGGAGGCAGCGCTGCAGAGAGGATTAAGTGAGGCTTATGCGTACAGACAATGACTCAGGTAATGCGGTCATAGGCTTATGCCCTCTGGTTCAATTTTGCTCATTTGTTTGTGTTGTTCATTAGTTTCCTGTAATAGGTGACAGCATAATGTATTTTTCTTTCGTTGCCTGGCTTATTTCGCTAAGCATAATTCTCTCTAGTTCCATCCATGTTGTTGCGAATGGTAGAAGTTCCTTCTTTCTTTCTGCTACATAGAACTCCATTGTGTAAATGTACCACAGTTTTTTGATCCACGCATCTACAGATGGGCATTTAGGTTGTTTCCAGCACTTGGCTATTGTAAATAGTGCAGCTATGAACATTGGAGTGCATAGGTTCTTTTGAATTGGTGTTTCAGGATTTTTCGGATATAATCCCAGCAATGGAATTGCTGGTTCAAAAAGCAGTTCCATTTTTAGTTTTTTGAGGAAATTCCAAACTGTTTTCCATAGTGGCTGCACCAGTCTGCATTCCCACCAGCAATGCACCAGGGTTCCCGTTTCTCCGCATCCTCTCCAGCACAAGTTGTTTGTTGATTTGTTGATTATGGCCATTCTGACTGGTGTGAGGTGGTATCTCATTGTGGTTTTTATTTGCATCTCTCTGATGGCTAGTGATGTTGAGCATGCTTTCATATGTCTATGGGCCCTCTGTATGTCTTCTCTGGAGAAGTGTTTGTTCAGGTCCTTTGCCCATTTTTTAATTGGGTTGTCTGTCTTCTTGGTGTTGAGTCGTATGAGTTCTTTATATATTTTGGAGATCAATCCCTTGTCTGAGATGTCATTGGCGAATATATTTTCCCATATGGTTGGTTTCCTTTTCATCTTGCTGATGTTTTCTTTAGCTGAGCAGAAACTTTTTAGTTTGATGTAGTCCCATTTTTTTATTCTTTCATTTCCCTTGCCTTAGGAGATATATCAGTGAAAATGTTGCTATGTGGGATATCTGAAATTTTCCTGCCTATTTTTTCCTCTAGGACTTTTATGGTATCACGGCTTACATTTAAGTCTTTGATCCATTTTGAGTTTATTCTGGTGTATGGTGTAAGTTGGTGGTCTAGTTTCATTTTTTTGCATGTCCCTGTCCAGTTCTCCCAACACCATTTGTTAAAGAGGCTCTTTTCACTCCATTTGATGTTCTTTCCCCCTTTGTCAAATATTAGTTGACCATATGAACCTGGGTTTATTTCTGGGCTCTCTATTCTGTTCCATTGATCTATATGTCTGTTTTTATGCCAGTACCAGACTGTTTTGATTACCGTGGCCTTGTAGTATAGTTTGATATCAGGTATTGTGATTCCTCCTACTGTGTTCTTCCTCAAAATTGCTGTGGCTATTCGGGCTCTTTTTTGGTTCCATATAAATTTTTGAAGTATTTGTTCTAGGTCTGTGAAATATGTTGCTGGTATTTTAATAGGGATTGCATTGAATATAAATTGCTTTGGGTAGTATGGACATTTTAATGATGTTGATTCTTCCCATCCATGAGCATGGTATATGCTTCCATTTATTTGTATCTTCTTTAATTTCTTTCTTCAGTGTTACATAGTTTTCTGAGTACAGGTCTTTTACCTCCTTGGTTAAATTTATTCCTAGGTATTTTATTTTTCTTGTTGCTATGGTAAATTGAATTTTTCTTTCAGTTTCTATCTCTGAGTTTTTATTGTTGGTGTATAAAAATGCCTTTGATTTCTTAACATTGACTTTGTATCCTGCTATTTTGCCAAATTCACTTATTAGGTCGAGTAGTTTTTTTGTGGAGTCTATAGGGTTTTCTATGTACACTATCATGTCATCTGCAAATAATGACAGTTTTACTTCCTCTTTTCCAATTTGGATGCCTTTTATTTCTCTTTCTTGTCTGATTACGGTGGCTAGAACTTCCAAGACTATGTTGAATAGGAGTGGGGAGAGCGGACATCCTTGTCTTGTTCCTGATCTCAGGGGGAATGCTCTCAGTTTTTGCCCATTGAGTATGATGTTGGCTTCAGGTTTCTCATATATGGCCTTTATTATGTTGAGGTATGCTCCCTCTATTCCCATTTTGCTGAGAGTTTTTATCATAAATGGGTGTTGTACTTTATCAAATGCTTTTTCTGCATCTGTTGATATTATCATGTGGTTTTTGTCTTTCATTTGGTTTATGTGGTGTATTACGTTTATTGATTTGCGAATGTTAAACCATCCTTGCATCCCTGGGATGAATCCTACTTGATCGTGGTGTATGATCTTTCTAATGTGTTGCTGGATCCGGTTTGCCAATATTTTGTTGAGGATTTTAGCATCTATGTTCATCAGCGATATTGGCCTGTAGTTTTCTTTCTTTGTTGTGTCTTGACCTGGTTTTGGAATTAGGGTTATACTGGCTTCATAGAATAAGTTTGGCAGTCTTCCCTCTTCTTGTATCTTTTGGAATAGTCTGAGAAGGATAGGAGTTAGTTCTTTCCTAAATGTTTTGTAGAATTCACTTGTGAAGCCATCCGGTCCAGGGCTTTTGTGTGCTGGGAGTTCTTTGATTACTGCTTCAATTTCACTAGCTGTTATTGGTCTATTCAGACTTTCTGCTTCTTCTTGATTCAGTTTGGGAAGACTATAGGTTTCCAGGAATTTGTCCATTTCCTCTAGGTTGTCAAATTTCTTGCCATACAGTTGTTCGTAATAATTTCTTATAATCCTTTGTATTTCTGTGGTATCAGTTGTGATTTCTCCTTTTTCGTTTCTGATTTTATTTATTTGGGTCCTCTCTCTTTTTTTCTTGTTGAGCCTGGTTAAAGGCTTGTCAATTTTGTTTATTTTTTCAAAGAACCAGCTCCTACTTTTGTTGATCTTTTGAATTGTTAGTTTAGACTCTATGTCATTTAATTCTGCTCTGATCTTGATGATTTCCTTCCTTCTACTTGATCTGGGCTTTGCTTGTTGTTCTTCCTCTATATCTTGTAGTTGTAGGGTTAAATTTTTTATTAGCTATTCCTCTAGCTTTTTTACGTAGGCCTGTATTGCTATGAACTTTCCTCTTAGGACTGCTTTTGCTGTATCCCATAGGTTTTGGGTTGTTGTGTGTTCATTATCATTAGTTCCCAGAAACTTTTTGATTTCTTCCTTGATGTCATTGTTAACCCATTCATTATTTAATAGCATGTTATTCATTCTCCATGAGTTTGAATGTTTTTGAGTTTTTTCCTTGAGGTTGATTTCCAATTTTAAGCCATTGTGATCTGAGAAGATGCTTGATATAATTTCAATTTTCTTGAATTTGTTAAGGCTTGTTTTGTGTCCTACCATGTGGTCTATCTTTGAAAATGTTCCATGTGCACTTGAGAAGTATGTATATTTTGCTTCTTTGGGGTGAAAACTTCTATATATATCGACTAAGTCCATTTGATCTAGAGTGTTGTTCAGTGCCTCAATATCTTTGGTGTTTCTTTGCTTCGAAGATCTGTCCATTGTTGACAATGGGGTGTTAAAGTCCCCTACTATGAGTGTGTTGTTGTCTATATCTTTCTTGGAGTCTTTCAAAAGTTTCCTTATATATTTGGGTGCTCCTAAGTTGGGTGCATATATTTTTATAAGGGTTATAGCTTCTTGATGGATTTTTCCCTTAAGTATTATGAAATGCCCTTCTTTGTCTCTTTTTATGGACTTTGCTGTGAAATCTGTTTTGTCTGATATACGTATTGCTACCCCGGCTTTTTTTTCATGCCCATTTGCTTGAAATACTTTTTTCCATCCCTTTACTTTCAGTCTGTGTAGATCTTTTGTTCTAAGGTGGGTCTCTTGTAGACAGCATATATGTGGGTCATTCTTTCTAATCCATTCAGCTACCCTATGTCTTTTAATTGGAGCGTTTAATCCATTTACATTTAAGGTTATTACCGATAAGTACTTATTCATTGTCATTTTTCCCCTTTGTACTCATGTTCTTCTCTGTCTCTCTCTGTTTCTTTATCTTCTTAGAGCAGACCCTTTAGCATCTCTTGCATTGCTGGTTTGGTGGAGATGTATTCTTTTAGCCTTCTTTTGTCTTGGAAGCTCCTTATTTCACCCTCCATTTTGAATGAGAGCTTTGCTGGGTATAGTATTCTAGGTTGTAGGCCTTTGTTTTTCATTGCTTGGAATATTTTTTGCCATTCCCTTCTGGCTTGTAGTGTTTCTGCTGAGAAATCTGATGATAGCCTTATTGGAGTACCCTTGTATGTTATTAGTTGTTTTTCTCTTGCTGCTTTTAGGATCCTCTCTTTGTCTTTGAATGTTGCCATTTTAATTATGATGTGTCTTGAGGTGGGCCTGTTGGGGTTCATCTTCATTGGGACCCTCTGTGCTTCCTGGACTTGCGTGACTCTTTCTCTCGTCATGTTAGGGAAGTTTTCTGTCATTAGTTTTTCAAAGAGGTTTTCTATCCCTTGCTCTTCTTCTTCTCCTTCTGGAATTCCTATGATACGGATATTATTACATTTCATGTTGTCCTGCAGCTGTCTTAGAACCTCTTCAGTCTTGTTCAGTCTTTTTTCATTTTGTTGCATTGTCCGGGAGTTTTTGTGTAGGTTGTCCTCCAGCTCGCTGATCCGATCTTCTGCTTCCTCTAGCCGGCTTTTAATTCCTTCTACTGTGTTCTTCAATTCAGAGATCGTATTCTTCATTTCCTCCTGGCTCTTATTGATAGCTTCTATGTCCTTTTTCATGCTCACGTAATTTTCTGTGAGTTCCTTGTAGTTTTTCTGGAGTTCTTTGTAGTTTCCGCTGAGCTCATTCAGCTTCTCCATAATCCATGTTTTGAATTCTATATCTGATAGTTCGCTCCCCTCTATTTCATTTAGCACTCTTTCTGGGAATTCTACCTTTCCTTTTGATGGGAGGTTGTTTCTCTGTCTCCCCATTTTTGTGACTCCTATTGTTTGTTGGTGCTTCTTAGAATGATCTGCACTTCCTGGATCTGCCTCTGGTGGCATCAGATCATGTACCAGTCTGGCCCTAGGCAGCCTGTTGGAGACTTCCGGGGATCTACTGCCTTTGTCTGTCTCCTTTAGTTGATAATCTACTCAATCTGTGATTAGCTGTCAGGCTTAAGGACTGTGGGTGTGGCAGCTTAATTCCTGTAGGCAGGGCTTTTGCTTCCCCTCAGGCTGACGCCACTTGGAGGGGAATGGTCTGCCTGCAGTACTGGGGATGAGTCAGCACTGGGACCCAGTCGGCTGCACCTCCAGTTCTCCCCTCAAAGCCACCGTGCCAAACTCTCCCCAAGTGTCTCCAGTCCTCTCTGCCTTCCCTCTGCTTGAGCCCAGGGTAAGTGGTGGCCAAAATATTTTCGTATGTGATCCACTTAAGAGCTCTTTTTCTCCAGCTTTCTCTCCGGCTAGCAAGAAACCCTGTGGCTTTTCGCTTTTCACAGCTGATACTATTTTACTTTCCACTCTGTTGCTGTAGGCTGGGAAGCCCAGCTGGGGGTTTAGACCCTGCCCTTCTCAGGGGGAATCCCCGGCTGCTGAGCTGTTTCTCAGTCCCTTCAGCTGCCCGTGTCAGCCCAGCCAGCCCTTCCGCATCTCCGCACTCTCTACCGGTTGTGATGTAACGGCCTTTTCTGTCTCTCCGTGGTTATAAGACTTCTTTCCAGCTAGTGTTCCGTTGGTTATTCCAGATGATTTCTCCAAAATTAAGTTGTAAATCCAGACTGGTCTTGGGAGGAGGTTAGTGTAGCTTCCATTTACTCCTCCGCCATCTTGGATCTCCCATTAAGTCATTTTTTAACATTATTTTTTAAGAATACCTTTGGAACTTACATTAAGTGTTTTTTTTTAATTTATTTACTTATTTTAAGTATTATTTTATTGATTATGTTGTTACGGTAGTTCCAATTTATTTCCCCTTTGCTCCCCTCTGTCCAGTACCCCGCTTCCCTCCAGCAATCCCACCCCCCTTAGTTCATGTCCATGGGTCGTGCATATAAGATCTTCGGCTTCACCCTTTCCTATATTATTCTTAACTTCCCCCTGTCTATTTTGTACCAGTCGATTATGCTTCTTAGTCCCTGCACCATACCCCATTTCTCCCCCTCCCAGCTGATAACCCTCCAAATGATCCCCATACCTATGATTCTATTCCTATTCTGGTTTGCGTAGTAGGATTTTGTTTTTATTTTTTAGACTTAGTTGTTGATAGTTGTGAGTTTGCTTTCATTTTGGTGTTCATAGTTTTGATCCTCTTTTTCTTAAATAAGTCCCTTTGACATTTCATATAATAATGGCTTGGTGATGATGAACTCTTTTAGCTTTACCTTGTCTGGAAAGCACTTCATCTGCCCTTCCATTCCAAATGATAACCTTACTGGATAGAGTAGTCCTGGGTGCAGGTTGCCTTTCATCACATTGAATACTGCTTGCCAGTCCCTTCCTGCCTGCAAATGTCCTCTGACAAATCAGCTGATAATCTAATAGGCACCCCCCCATAGACAGCTCTCCACCTCTCTCTTGCTGCCCCCAGACTCTGTCTTTATCTTTCACCTTTGGCAACTCAATCATGATGCATCCCGGTGTGGTCCCCTCTGGGTCCAGCTCGCCCAGGACCCTCCATACTTCTCAGACCTGTATGTTCATCTCTTTCACAAAATTTGTGAAATTCTTGCTTCCTCATTCTGTACTGGTTGACTGTTTTTTTCTTCCTTATGTTCCAAATCATTGATTTGAACCCCTGTTTCCTTCCCTTCGCCATTGGTTTTGTGTGGATTTTTCTTTTTTTTTTTTCCTGGAATAACATCGTTTTTATTCGCCTTCATTTCCTCGTTTGGGAAAATATAATCTATTCCATCCAGGTGCACTGTGTGGAGCTTGCATATTCTTCCCTTCTTTAGGTTTCCTCAAGGACCCAAGTTTCTTCCCACATCCCAAAAGATAGGCATGTAAAAATTGGTGTCTATAAATTGCCTGAGTGGGTGTGGCTATGAATGGGCCCTGTGATAGAAGGGGCCCCTGTCCAGGGTTGGCTCAAATAGGCTCCTGTCACCTACAACCCTTAACTGGAATAAGTAGGTTGGAAAGTAATCTTACCTGTTTTTATTTATTCCTTAACTTAAAAAAAAAAAAAAAGTGTGTATAGCTCATATTTATTTCAGTGTTTTATATTAGAAGTGTTGAGTGATGTTTTTGTGACCAAAAATAGACCATAGGAACTTATCTCTTGGCTACATAAATTAGCCTATGGCAAAATTTTGTCACAGTACTCAAGAACATATGACGTTAAGTGAGGATTTACTGTAATTTATGGCATCTCCCCTCCCTGCCCTGGTAGTCTCTAGGTCACTTTTTCCTCTTGTAGATCTTGTGTGCTAGCCTCAGGAAGATGGCTGGGGGCAGGGGCGATGAGTACTGCTCAATGAGACCCATAAGGTGGCCGTAACTGTCTTCCTCATGCTGCATAAACACAGCCTGCAGATTCTGCTCCTCGTAGAGCGCCTTCACTCGGGCCACCTTCTCAGCCTCTTTCTGCCCATAATTCTCCTGCAAGATCTGGCGCTGTTCCGGAGAAGCCCGTTGTAGACACTGAACCACCAACCAGCTGCATTTGTTGTCCTGGATGTCAGTGCCAATCTTGCCTGTCACACTGAAGTCCCCAAAGAGGTCAAGGTAATCATCCTGAATCTGAAAGAGCTCCCCCATCTCCAGCAGAATCTTCTTGGCATTGGCATGTTCCTTCTCCCCATCAATGCCCGCCATATACATGGCAGCTGCTACAGGAAGGTAGAAGGAGTAGAAAGCTGTTTTATACTTGACAATAGATTTGTACCTCTTTTCAGTGAATCTGCCAAGATCCACATTGCCTTGTGGGGCTGTGATGAGGTCCAGAGTCTGTCCAATCTCAGTCTGATAGGAAGTCTGCAGGAAGAGCTCGATCAGGTTCAGGTAATAGGGCTGCTCCCGGCAATAAAGCTTCAGCAGTCGGTAGATACATGCTTCCAGAAGCATAGCATCATTGATGGCATCCAAACCTATGCCTGGCTTCTGATACCAGCAGATCTGCCCCCGTCGGGTAAGGGATGAATCCATAATGTCATCTGATACCAAGAAGAAAGCCTGGAGCAGTTCCACACACCAGCCCACAGTCATGGCCTGCTGGAGACTATCAGCATCCAGCTTTCTTGGTTCCACCAGATCCTGGAATGTTATCAGCACTGTCATACCCCGCTGGTACTTGCCTCCAATGACATTGTACTCCAGGACCTCTTTGAGCCGGGCAATAGCATCTCCTATTTCTGGGTGCCCCATGTCATCCTCAGTCAGGACCCTGACAATCTCGGAGAAGTGCTGGATGAAATCCTTCTTTTTTTGGTCATAAACATCCAATTTCTGGTCTCCATTCATTCTGAGGGAGGAGTAAAGTACTCTGTTGCTGGATGCCGGTCTGTGTGGATTTTTCTTTGTTTCACTTAGCATAGCCTTCACTAATTCTCTTATGCGTTTGCCGTACTCAAGTATGTCTGTCAAGCCTGTGAGCATCTTTATCACCAGTGTTTTGAATTCTGCGTCTGTTAGGTTGTCTATCTCCTCATCTGTGAGGTTGGCTATCTCCTCATCACTTACTTCTCCCACTGGAACCTTGGTCTGTTCCCCTTTTTGGGCCATACTTCTCTGTCTCCTCATTCTGACAGGCTCCTGCGTTTGTTTGCCTCCATGTTCCAGGTGGTGCTGTCACTCTGTTACGTTGTAAGGGGCGGAGCCTTAGGAATTCGTCAGTACAGGGTGACTTGCTTCACCACATTGTGGCGCTGTATGTGGGGGAGGGGTCCAATAGGTAACAATGCCACCAGCCCAGCACTTGCCCCTTTCCCAGGGCCCTCTCCAACCTCCACACAAAACTGGCACTTCTCTAGCTGCTGCCCTGGCCATTGCTCCCAGAGTGGGTGGATCTGCGGACATTCTAATACTGTGGGGGGCCTTTAAACAAGTGGACTCCGCTGAGACTGGCAGTTTCTTCCTCTACCCCAACCCCCATTGGTCTGCACAGTTAGAACCAATGAGGCTTGATTCCCTGGTGCTGGGACCGTGAGCTTCGAGGTCTGGTGAGGAGCAAGGAATGCTCCCTAGGTGTTGTCCCTCCCGACTTTAAAACGTGTGACTGCACTTTCCACCGGCCTGCCGCCGTTGCCACCACCACCACACCACGTCCTCTCTGCCCCATCTCTGCCCCTCCTACCTGTCTGGATGAGTATTTCTCCTTTATATCTTTGTTTGCTGGACTTCCATGCAGTTTGATTTTCTGGAACTTCTGGTTGTTTCTAGTTTTGAGGTAGTTGTATTCCTTCTTAGTTTTGGAGGGAGACGCAGCGTGTCTCTACGCCTCCATCTTGGCTGAAAGTCTACATTAAGTTTTATAAGTTTATTACTTACAGTTACTTTGACATACACCTAACTTACTGATTGCATTGATAACCTGCATTTCATCTATACCATATGTTTCCATTATTTTGATTTATCTCACAGTGTCTTCTAGTACTTTTTTGAAAAAGAGTAAATGGGTACTATTAGTTTTGTGTTTCATTGCATGTCTGATAATGCTTTTGTTCACTGGAGTATAAAATTCTTGGTCACAGTTATTTTTCCCCTAGAACTTTAAACACAGATAAATATAACATCATCATAGTGTCAGTTGCTCAAGAGAAGTCAAAACCAACCTTTATTTTTCTTTTCTAGGTACCTTTGGTCCCCACCTAACCCCACTACAGTAATTGATACTTGTAGTTTCTTGTTTTCTGTCCTTCGGATTCAAAATATGCATGATATGTTTAAAAATTTCCTTTTTTACTTCTTTTTTTCTTTTTTTTTTTTT
Organism: Furipterus horrens; assembly: GCF_987537825.1. Classification (NCBI taxonomy): domain Eukaryota; kingdom Metazoa; phylum Chordata; class Mammalia; order Chiroptera; family Furipteridae; genus Furipterus; species Furipterus horrens. The sequence continues at coordinate 65,878,058 of NW_028327180.1, read as the reverse complement.
TGGTATGTCATAGATGATCCAGTTCAGTATAAAGACAAGACTTTTTCAACTCTGGGAAATTTTATTTTATTTTTTTTTTCTAGAAGAAAAAAGCTTTTGTTTCTCACACTTTTTTATCTTTTTGGAATCTGTCAGTCTCTGAGATCTGTCCTCTGTGCTGCTGCTTTTTTGCTTATTATGTTTATCTCTTTATTCTTTTTTCCTTGGAATTATTAATAGTATTTTTAAAATAAGCTTCTGTGTGATTCTGAGGTACAAGTTTGGGAAGTCCATCTGTGAAGGATCAGAGTGTCACGTGGAAGACGAACCAAATTACACATGGTGCTGGTTGGTTTTGGACTGCCAGATTCAGGCAATGGCAGGACCACTTTGTCTCCTTTAAGTGGAATAAATGTGCATTCAGAACGTTTCACTGAAATTTGTACGTACATAGGCAATAATTTTTATGAGCTGATGACAGTTAAAATTTTTCCTTCATATAAATCAACCTGTGTTAATTTTAAATTTCCCTAATATGATCCCAGAGGGAATGAACTTTTTTAAAAATGTTTGTCATAGAGATTTGGGGAAATACAGTATAGAGAAAGAAATTCAACATTAATGCCACTTCTCACAGACATAACCATTGTTCACTTACAGGTACATTTTATTCAAATTTCATTTTATTTTATTTTTTTATTATTAAACTTAAGGTTTCAGAGGTAATTAATATTGTCTTTGTCTTAATTTGTATTTTTCAAATACTTTCTGAAGATAATGGAAGTAAATGGACAAAACTTTGAGAATATTACATTTGTGAAGGCCCTTGAAATTTTAAGGAATAATACTCATCTTGCACTTACTGTAAAGACTAACATTTTTGGTAAGTTTTATTGAAAAAACTCTGAGGTTTGTTTGTTTGTAATTGAAAAGAGAAGAGTCGTTACAATGAAAATGATAGTAAAATGTAAACATCTTTCTATGTTTGCTACTTGAACATTTTTTTAGGATCTTTGGTGCTGAGATATAATAGTATGTATTCTAGGATTTTAATTTTTATTATTTGTATTTAATTACTATTTTGATATCTTAGTACATTTCAAAACGCATGTACAACTGTATTTAGTTATTTATAAAATGCCTACTGAGTAGCTATCATGTACTGTACTTGATTGGAAGATACTGAATGACTTAGAATGGCCCAAATGAAACTTAGAAGTCAGAATTAGCACCCTCCCCAGTGTGCAAAATCAACAAATCAGTCTACTTCTAATGTGTTCACTAGCCTTCTGAAATAATAATATGAATGCCAGATTAGCTGTCTCATGAATATAAATTGAGTAAAACATTGACATTAATTAACAGTGAATTATAAATTAATAACAACATACTCTACTTTTATGTAAAAATATTGGTGACTGCCTGAAATGTGTTTTGATCCTGTTTCTATTTGAATGAAGCAAGGACTAAGCCTGTACTTTTAACTTAATCTACTATTGTTGTTGTTTAACATCTAGGAATGACTTCCTGTATTTGGGTTTAATTGAATACCATTAGATTTTCCTTGAGATTCTGAGAATGGCCACAGTATGACAGTAGAAAACTATCAAAGAAAATTTGAGTCCTTACAAAGTAGAAAGGAAAAAAGACCTCTAGGTCATTTAGGCTGAAACTTAAGAAGTAAGACTTGAATTTAAAAGCTATGCCTATGGAAAAGGAAGTGTGTGCTGTTTTTTCCTCTTTTGCACTTAGTCGTAACGAAAAGTGAAACGTGTTATTTTTCCTCATTTCGCTTGAGTTCCTTTTACTGAATTATGTCGTGTGAAGTCTGGTAAATAACTGTCTATTCACAATTCCTAATGTATTAATTAATCAATGAATAAGCCTTGTTAGATTTTGGATTTCCTGGAGCTTGGAACTAGTATCTAGAAATATCAACTTTTGGATTAAAGTAAAAGAACTATGCTTTTGAAAAATATGAAAGAAGAGCTTGCCCTATCACCAAAGACCAAATTATTTAGTCTCCCCAAGCTTCAGTTTCTCCATCTCTGTTTCATAGGGTTCTTATACCTTTAACTTTTTGTACCTGACACATAATAATTACTAACTACTATCAAATATTATGTATAAAAATACAAAAACAGTATAATATAGTGCTTAACCAGGTGGACCTTGGGAGACAGTAAAATAGACCAGAAGGATGCAACACTGCTACTAGTAGAGGTGTCCCATGGGAAAAAGTGGCAGTGCTTTTGGGCTTGGCTCTGTTCCGGTTTTCCTGGCAGTGCTCACAGCCATCCCAGATTCTCCTCCTCTAGTGGAGTCCCTCTGCCTGATCCCCACTTCACATTTAGATGCAGCATATGCCCTCAAAGAAGAAAACAGCTGGTAATCTCAGTTCCCCTTTTCCTGCTGTGGAACTCAAGTTCATGTATACCTCTTGGCTTTCTCAACTTTCTAACATCTTTTAAAATCCCATCACTCAGATAATTTATTATTAGCATTTTAATTTTTTTAATAAAAGTAATACATGGATATGTTTTGAAAATTAAAATGCTAAAGAAAGATACACCATGGGACCATACCATATACAATAATCTGTACCTTTCCACATCAGTTCATACAGATTTACTTCTTGTATACAGTGCATAGATGCCATTGCATTATTATCCGCATCTGTTGAGATGATGCCAGGCTGTTGGATGTTTTAGCTTAATATGTTTTGCTATTTATAGTGATGTAATGAAAATTCTTTGTACTTATATTTTATGCTTATATACACAACTGTAGATTTTTCAAAGTGAAATTACTCTGACAATTACTAGAGAATTTTACTTTCCAAAAGTTTACCCCAGTCTGCATACTACACTTGCTTCATCTGCATGTAAGAATACCTCTGCAGAGGGCATAATCAGCCTTCTAGTTACTTCTGTGCTCCCTATAACGAGGGCGGTTGAACACTTCATTATATCTGTTAATATTTCTTATTTATAAATAGTCTCTTTATTTGTACTCTTGTTTCATTTAAATGTCCTGTTATCTTAAGGGTTGTAAATATTTTCCCCAAGTTATTTGTCCTTTGACTTCCCTTATTTGTGTTTTTTGTTTGTGGATGTGTAAACACACACATATGTAGAGAGTGAGAAGTTTTTAATCAGATGTTTTAAACGTTCATTCATTCTTGGGCACCCTCATTTCTGACCTGTATATTGTATCTGATATTGCTGTTTAATGGTATTGTAGTGTAATTACATTTGCTCACCATCTGTTTATTTTGTCCTTAACTAATTTTTTTAATTCAGCACAGTCATTTCTCTTCTTTTATCTACAAATCAGAAGCTCCACAGATTTTTACTTACAGATACAAGTCCAGTGAAGATATAAACTACTCTGTACACTATTGAGTCACCTTACATAACGACCACTGCCAGGGCTATCTGCTGCCCATTCTAAGATCTCCTGTTGCTCTTAACAGAAAATCCAAATACCTCACCATAGCTTTAACAGGCCACTTTCTACCTTGATCTCTAGTCATCGTCATTTTATTGAACATTTCTTTTTTCCACAGGGCCTTTGAACTAGAGATTTCCTCTTGTCCAGAATAGTTCCTCCTACCCTTACATTGCCTAGTTAAAATCTACTCATTTAATGACCTCTTCTTACACAGTGACTTAACTAGGAACGATCTTCCCTTTCCTGCTATCTTAATTAGTTCTTCTCATTATATTCTCTGTCCCTGGTGTTCTCTCTGTATCTTAGACTGACTGTGTATACCACAACAGGGCTCTGCAGACTCCTAGTATAGTGCCTAACATATATTTATAGGTCAGTAAGTATTTTGTAAATGGATGGATAGCTTGATTTTAGCTCAAAAAAGCATTTCTCTCTTTACCACATGGCTTAAAATAAAGTGAAATTTAAAAATAGAAACTGAAAGCAATTTATTGTATTTTAATCAAGCAGAGCTTCTTTGAAAGGTGACTCCTAAAGATATTCATTATTTTGAGGGCAGAAAATGTGCTTTTCATAAGCTTGCAATATGCTTTGGTAATATGAAAACTTTCAAAATGGTCCAGTTTTACAACTGAAAACCAAATTGCCGTAATCTGTCAATTCTTAAGGCATTATCCATTTGAATCTTACTTGTTAGTCCTTGATGTTGTGGAAAACTGGTTTGCCCCCCAAAAATAACTGAAAAGATTGCAGTTCTCTATGGTTGGAGTTTCAGTGGGCACATTTATACAGTTTACAGCTAGTCTTCTAGGAAGGTACAGAGTAATGCTGCCCAAAGCTACACCTGCTGAAAAGCTGAGGTTCCGAATCTCATAGGGCTGCAGGCCTGACTATTCAGAAGTATGCGTCCACCACCTTGCTCCCATTCAGGCTCCACAGGCACCACAGGTGTTTAGGGAAGTTACCTTCTACTTTAGCATGTACCTTTTTGGTGTTTTGTTTTGTTTTTTTTTTTTCCTCTAGTAGTTGATCTTGTTTAAGAGCAGACATTTAAAATGATGACAACCAAAAAATCTTTTTCATGTCATGATGTTATGGAAAAAAGGTGATAGGTTTTTTTAACTGGAAAATGAGTCACTAATAGCTTCTAGATATTTAGCCTTATACAGATATCTTTTCTTTTGCCATATATCGGGGTGATATAGCTCCTCTCACAAGTTGAAAATTTGAATTTAGGCAAACATATTGCTAGACAGGCAAGTCCAGCAATGCACTTGCATTCTCCTTAAGGATGAAATAACTCGCCAGACTTAGGGTTGGTCGAAAGTTATCTAAAGATATTTGGTATTTTACATTTCAGACCACTGCAGTTGAATTTTTATTAGTTGCTTTATTTTACTGGGTGACCTGAGTTTCATGAATGAGACATTGAGGAAATTGTCATATTGTTACCAAATTTAGTACTATTTCTGCTAAAAATAGGTCAAGCAAAGTTCTTCCTATTTTTTAAATGGCTGAATTTTGCAAAACTGAGCCTAATATAGTATTTACATCTCATTTCATCTCATCTTATCATTAGAAATAACAAATAATAGAATCTAAATATATATTTCAATAAAATTTGAATGATTAGCAGTTATATTGCTTATTTTCTAAGTAGGAACCCCTGTACTTCTCAAACATGCTGGTAGTCTGTTGACTTTCCATTTTCCCCAGTTAACTCTTTTTTAAATCACTTTTGGACAAAATCAGGAGTATAGTCAGGTATAAAAACTGAAAAGAAAGGTGGTATAACTGATAATGAATGGCTTTAAATTTCATGAATAAGGCTGTGAAAGGCCAAGTGATAGAATGTGACTATGTTTATCTTTAAAATTTGTTGTTTATATAAACACTAATATGAAGTAATGACAGTTTATTTATTTCCACAGTGTTCAAAGAGTTGCTTAGTAGGACTGAACAAGAAAAATCTGGTGTTCCTCATATTCCCAAAATTGCTGAAAAAAGAAGTAATCGCCATTCAATCCAGGATGTGCCGGGAGATATTGAGCAGATAACACAGGAGAAAGGAAATAAGAAAGTAAAAGCAAATACTGTTTCAGGTGGAAGAAACAAAATCAGGAAAATTTTGGATAAAACACGATTTAGTATCTTGCCTCCCAAACTATTTAGGTATGTAATGCTGTTGTCAGTCATGGGGGCATTTTCCTATTGACTGTCAAATTTATGATATATTTAGGGAAGGGAAAATTGGGTCTGTTTCAGTTTTTATACAACTAATACATCATAAAATCTATAAGCAATCCATAAATAAGAAAGAATAAATTCTGAATGTCTCCCCATCTTTTCCATTGAAGTTACCACTGTTAGATTATATAGTCTTCTGTTAGTTTTGTTTTGAATTTTAAAATAAACTACCCATTTTACTTTATAAAATCTTTGGTTTTTTGATACACTTTTGCTACAGTTTCAGTCCCTTGACCTATTAATTTGGACACCTTAAATCTTAGGACACATTCACTAGTTGTACTTTGTCTTTTAAGTTATCTTCTTCTTATTGCACTGTTTATTCCCTCTTGAATTCTAAAACTGATCTTATTAATCAAATCTTATTTGTTTCCAAAATCAGATGTCACTAAAACTGAGTAAAATTTTAAGATTTTCCATGTAAATTAAGGTCTGTAAAATACTGATGAGATCAGTCCACTGGTGTGTCATGACTGGAAATGATTCTAGTATATATTGTATCTGTGTATATTTTACATTATCTACTTCCTTAATCTCAGAGGTTCTAATCAAATACAGTACTTAGCATGTAGTAGGTTGGTACAATTAATCAGTAGAAGAAAGAAAGCATATTCAAACAAACATGCTCAAAGAAAACACGTATTTGGCTTCTGATATTCCTGGCACTATGACAGGTGATAATTATAGAGCTGAAAAGAGGTAGTTGCTCCATTTAAGCAAATCATATCAGGAACTCATTATTCTCATATTTATCATATATTAGGCACAATGTCCAGAGATAGAAATATGGAAAGAAAAGTAGGACAAGTCTCTTGTCCTTTGAGAGTTTATTATCTAAAAGGGAAAGCAGGCCAGTGGTGCTTTAGACGATGATAAATGTTTTGATATGCACGAAGGCAGCAACAAGCCTGGTTGTTTTGAGTGTACTGTGTATGTGTGCACACTTAAAGGTGAAGCAAGTGAGACAGTGCTAGCTATGTAGGACTTTGAATACTATGCCAAAGATAAGGACTTCTTCCTGTCATAAGAGGGAGCCAGAGATAACAGATGATGTGGTAAGATTTGTGCTTTTAGGAACTTCTCTGTTAGCGTGTTTGTAGTTTGGGTTGAAGGTGCAGCACCAGTAGCAGTAATAGCAAGGAAATTAACAAGGGGGCAGCTTTGGAATACTAAATGTCAGCTCTCTTATGTCAAGATCTCAAAAGATTTCCTGATGGGAAAATGTTCTTTTTCTTGAGATGCTATTTCCAGTCAGGGAAACAAATTTGCTGTTAATTTAACTTGGGGCTCACACAGGATTGAAACACCCTGAGCTCTGTTCTTAATGTCACTCGTTTCTAGAAGGATTATTACTCATTCCTTCCTGAATGACTACTGTCCTTGAGGCAAGTGATCTATAAAAATGATAACTTTAAAATAGCAAAGTTCTTATATTATTCAGCATATTGTAGCAGCACAGCAAACACTGTAAGAAAAGTCTTGTTCTCACAAATGAGCATTGAGTAAGGAGAATGTAAGAGAGCAGGCTGGCCCACACTGAAGAGATTGGGAACAGAAGTCACTGTGTGAAGACACTAGGGAAAAGGAAAAAGAATGGAGGACTAGAGGCAGAAAAGAGTGCACAAGGGGCAGTTCCTCAGGAGGTAATGCCCTGCGTTCCAGTTCCAGAAGCCCTGGTGGGTTTGCTCTGGAGTCCATGAATCCTTTAAGTGGTTCTCATTTTGAACAGTGGCAAAGTGTGACACATGTCATCAAAAACCAAAGAGCACCGATTGTAACTGACTAGCTTGTCAGCTTCACATTCCCAAACGCTCTATTCAGGTGTTATGTAAGTAAATCAGTCTCTCATTCCTGCAGTACCTTCTTCATGGGACAGGACTCTGTTACTCCACCTGGATTCCATACCAGACATTTGGTCCTGTCCAGAAACGTCCACACTTAGAAAGCAGCCCTGATATAGCTGGGGGTGGGGATGGGGGGTGGCAGGCTAGGGCATGAAAAAAAAAAAAAAAGAAAGCAGCCCTGAGTTCAAATAGCCTATAACATTTATTTTTGCTTTTGGTTAACAGGGTTAATACATAAGAAATGCTATTGTGTTTTATTGGTCTAATAACTGTGTTGTGGCTGTATTGCCAATACCAATCCTTCCTGCCTAAGTAGCCTAGTTGGGTCAGGATTCAGATTGGGATTTGAATACTGAGGACCATTTGGCTTGGACCAAATATGGTCACGGATGTCTTTGACAGGACCAGAGTTCAAGGCCTTTTGGCGTGGACCAAATGTCTAATCCTTGAATGCTGTCTTTGGGTACAGCGGAGACGTGGAAATTGAAGTGTCTAGGAGCAGTCATTTGAATATTTTCAAGCATTATTTCTTCATAATGGTACCAAGAGAACGAAAGGTCTGGTAGGAATAGTTTTACTTAAACTCAGAAGGTGTTTTTTTGTTGTTTGTTTGTTTTTTATTTATTAGTCAACAAGTATTTATTGAGTCTCTTGCTTTGTGTGAATAGTAGGCTGCTAGCTATGACTATAAACCTGAATAAAATGCTGCCCTTTAGGAGTTAATATTAAACTGCTGTCTCTTCTAAACATGTTTTGATTAAGTAAGATACTATTAATTTCAGCCATATATATATCAAAAAATAAATTATTTTAATAGAAATCATAAAAGTTTTCTACTGGAGTCTATTTTGCAGAGAGTTAATTTGTCATTTTACCTTTCTTTATGCCCACTTTTCATTTTTGAAAATGTATGTTATATTTTTTGGCACTTAATCGTTGAAAATGAATTCAGACAACCCCTTTTGCTACACATGCAAAAGAATCACTAGATAGAAAACATCAATAGAAAAATAGAGTATATGAATCAGATGTTCTGTACCAATAATGATCAGGGGTACACAATTTAGAATAGGTAGAACTGCTTAATTGAAGATTGACAGAGGATATTTAGGGCCAGAATTGGTAACGTAGGATAGATAATAAGCTCAGACTAGTGTGGGAAGATGAAATGATGCAACCTTTCTATAGAGCATTCAGGAGTTTCTTATCAAGAGCTTTAAAAATGTTCTTACCTTTGAGTCAGTAATTCCATTTCTATCATAATTAGATGAAGGTTTATATATGGATGTTCTTAGGAATGTTATCTATAATACAGTAAAACAAAATTGGAAATGCTCTAAATGTTCAACTACAAGGAGCTAGTTAAATATTTTTGCTATATATGCTGCAAAAATGACTTGAAAACAAACTGTTTATTGTAGTTTTCACTAAGGTACAATTTTATAGGTAATTTTTTCTTCCTTGCTTGCTTGTTTTCTGTATTCTTAAAGTTTTATACTTTGAATATTTGTTTTTTAATGAGTTTGATTTCACAATTTCTGAACATCTATGTTCCAGGGCTCTGTGAAAGGGGTACTCACTTTTCTAAGAGTAGATGAGTTGTTAGAAGTACTGTAAAGAAGCATATCTACAGAAGGTGAATGTAAGGGAGGAACAAATAGTTGAGATAAAAACAGTAATTCTCAACATCTTTAACCATGACATCATTTTAGAATGAAAGAATGTTCCTGAAAATTAAAAGTGGAAAAAATTACTGATTTTGAGTTAATATCTGTAAATTAAGACATAGCAATGTGGTTTTTATAGATCAGAATTTACTTCACAATTAACGAAATGTTTTTTTTTAATCACTCAGATTTTATTTTGTTTTCTTTAATCACAAATTGCCTAAGTAACATCTTGATGTTACTCATTGTAACAGTCCCAGGAGTGGACTGTCTTGTTTGCTTACCAGATTATTTTTTCTCCTCATTTCTTGTCCTCAAACGTTTTTTGTTTGCTTTTAATATTGGTATTACTTTTTATTTGCATATTGATATTTACGCAGCCTTTTTAGTTTCATAATGTGAAACTAGAATATACTTTTAAGTAAATTTAGTGTCAGGGAATTATTGAGGAATTTATCAAAACTGTCTTGTTTCTGTTACTGCATCACCTCAGGAGACTGTTTTGGTAAGAAATGACATAATTATTTGCAAATAGGCTTTATTATTTCAGCTTCCAAGCAAGCATGGATAGTTTGCCAATTAGATACTATTTCATTCGTGTCACAGCATGGGTTATACTTAACATTAGTATAGTTTTCATTTATATGTGCTCACACCTTAACATGAATTTGTAACCAGCTTTGCATTATTATAACTATACAGCGTCATATCTGTTGCTTAATAGAAAGCAGAAGTAATGCTAAGTAAGAACAGTAAGAGAGTTCAGAACTTTGTGTATTTCATACACTTCTTAGTCTCTAAATTTCAATCTACTGCAACTAATGCAGCCAATTCTCTTTAATAGAAAATTGTAACATTTCAACATTGTTGAAATTCTTTTTACTCTAGTACAAACAACCAGCTAATCTCTAACAGTTTGTTTCCTCGAATGCAGTTACCTGACCCTCCGTGTCCAAAAATTGTCAGGTTTGTTTTCAAAAATTTGTAAAAGAAAGACTGTTATATTTAAAGCAGACACACAAACACAACCTTTTATTTTCTACATAATTTAAATTGTTGCCAAGTAACTTATTAAACCCGCCCCTTCCTTTTTATATAAAAAGCTAATTTAACATAAGCACAAATTACTTATTAAGTGAGATATTTTCTTTGCCTTATCTGTCAGATTAGACTGCCTTCTCTCCCCAGGACATCTTCTGTTTCTACAGTGCCTTCACCTGTCATACCCACCCTGTGCCCCACTGGATTTCAGTATAAATTGCTTGAAATCCTTTCTTGTTTCTACTGTTCTATTTTAATTTTGCTAAAAATACTTCACCATCTTCTTAAAAATAGGAATCCTATTTTCCTCCGTGCCAAATGTTTACCTACATTGCCTACTTTAATCCTTAAATTAGCCCTTGGAGAAAGTGCTATTCACATTTTTAGGTGAAGAAATCAAGATCTAGAAACAATTCCCTGAGGTCACACAGCTAATAACCCAGGTCTGTCTGACATAGCTTGCTTTTGAAACACTTACGTCTGCTGTCTTCTGTGTCTTGATGCTTTTTCTTGACTCCTCTGCTCTCTGTCTTGTCCTAGCTCTTTTCCTTGTCTGCTATTAACAGTCCTTTAGCTGTTTATTTAATAGTCCTTTACACCAATCTTGCAGTTTCCTAATCTGCCTAAATGCTATTTTTTACTCCTAACATATTCTCAGTGTATCCCATATCACTCATCTTTAAGACAGACTTTAATCCATTTCATGCTAATAGGTAAGTGTTCTGTGATACTCTGTATGTGTGGCAAGTACTGGAGAGAATGTTTTGCATTTAATAAATTTAGATGAGAATTAATAATTAGCCTAAACCATTGGTTTTAACAAGCATAACCCTTAGAAATAAGTGGTATTTTGACTGTTGATGCTGATGGAAATTATTCCTTTTCATTGCTATTCTGTTTGTGTAGGACTGTTCTACATTTCCTCTTTTATAGGACTTATATGTTTATCTAAAATCATGTGACAGTTATGTTTCTTTTTTTTTCTTAGCTAGATTTTGAGTTATGTAACACTTCTAAATATTCTAAAGAAAATGTATTTTATTTTGCTTAACTGTGGCCATTTAATTGATATTTATTTTGAAAACTTGGAAGAGAATTAACTTTAGATGACTTGCTTTCTGTTCTGGTTTTGATGTTCTCATCTAGGAAACAGCCAAATAGAATTAAGAGATCACGCTGGAAATAATGTGCCCTTAGAATAAACATTGGAGACTATCAGATTCTTTTCTCCCATTTTCGTTTCTGGTCCTTTTTCCTTCTCCTTTCTGTTTGTCACATGTTTTCATTGTTGTTTGTTGCTATTCTCTGTGCCATCTTCCTATTGTCTCTTCTTGAGAGTTTGGGCAGTTCTCAGATTGTTCATATTTTTAAAGACATTTTATTTTGTCACTTGAGCCTGGCTCCATTGTTTTTTACAACCTGCCCTATTTTTTGTTTGGGTATAGACCCAGCTCCACCCTTTGCCTAGGAGGTCACCAGGCTTTTCTGTTGAGAGAGAGAGAACCTTGCTGTGGTGCTGGCTGTTCATTGTTGGATACATACATTGGTGTCCACTGATACTGGCAGATCTCAAAGGCTTCCTAAACACTCAGGTTCAGTTTCCCTACCAAAACCAGCAGAAACTAAATAGGACTGTTTCTCTATTGTGAGGTAGAATTACTTAGATGTGTAAGTTAAGTTTTATTTCTGTGGCATTGTTAAGAACATTTTATTGCCATTTTCATTATTACAGTTGTCCCTTTTTTAAAAATTGTTATAATATTTTAATTGTTGAAGTCACACTTTGAATTGTTTTTTTATTTGAATTGGTTCTTTATTTCATTTTTATTGTTCTATTACAATTGTCCCATTTTCCCTCATTGCTCTCCCCTGCCCCGCCCATCCACCATCTCCATCCCAGACCCTCCGGTCATTCCCCGCCCTGTTATTTGTGTCCATGTGTCATTTATACTTTGAGTTGGTTCTGTATGCCTTAGTGCACAGAGAACAGTAATGTTTATTATTAAGAACCCTCAAGTACTTTAAAGTGACTTGACATTCTTTTGAAGTGATGGAGGCCTGAGCCAGTCGCAGGACGACAGCATTGTGGGAACGAGGCACTGTAGACACAGTCTGGCCATCATGCCCATCCCTGGAACACTGTCATCCAGCAGCCCAGATCTCCTGCAGCCGACCACCAGCATGTTGGATTTTTCCAATCCTTCAGGTGACTTCTGTTTGTGATTTTATATAGAGGTATTGTACAAAATGGACAAACACATGGTTAGGCCTTGTGCAACAAATACTAGATTTGCTTGCAGCCTTCTTTCTCTACCTCTAGATTATGACTTAATTAAAAAAGCTAAACAGAAAATGATGCCTTTTTATCTAAGCTGGAGTGATTCTTCTCCAATATGAACTAGAAGTACATAGGAAAGAGATTACATGATTACATTCAGGTATCTTTTCATAACCCCAACTTGAGCAGTGGAATGAGAGCAGAGATAACTCCTCTTTAGCCAAAAACCATGTTATCCAGGGTGTGGAAAAGAATAAGTCAGATTACTTTAATCTAAGCAGTCTCACTTATCTAACCCATGTATAAATGGGTTAGTAATTTTCTAGAAACACTGATTTTCCCCCAACATTTGAAGCTAAAGATTTTTTTCATCATGTGCTGTTAATTAAAGCACTATAACATCCTTTTCATTGGTGTTTAAACTTAGTGTCAGGCATCAAATTAATTTTTCTACATGTATTGCTACACAGAGGCAGAAACAGTCATCATTTAGCTATTTGATTTAATTTTCATTATGAGGAAGAAACATTTTGTCTTAGAAGGATTATTTTTATTTTTAGGGTTTTTTTTGTGTGTGTTTGTTATTTCCTTTTTTTTAAGTATATTTTATTATATTGTTACAATAGTTCCAATTTTTTCCCCTTTGTTCCCCTCTGCCCAACACCACCCCTCTCCCAGCAATCCTACCCCCACCCCACCCACCCCAGTCCATGCCCATGGGTCATACATACAGGTTCTCTGGCTTCACCCTTTCCTATATTTTTCTTTTTTTTTTAATAATTAATTAAATTTTTATAACAAAAATAACAATCCCCCCCCTCAGACTTAAGACCCTTTTTAATATTATAAAGGACAATGGGCGAAGGTCTTGAGCTCCTCTAGCTGCTTCAACGAAGGATTGTTTTTATATTCATCACTTGAAAAGATTTGAGATGGCTTTCAGTAAAAGACACATAACAGTTAAAAACAAATATATAATTGGGTTCAAGGAGAGGAGGGAAAAAAATACCCCTACAAAGATTGCTGTGGTTGATTCAGCTTCAATTTTAATACTGAAGTTCCTAGTAACTAGTGTAAAAATGGAAGAAACTCAGTTACATAAATCTCTGTGTTAAAAGGAGGCTCTATGAGTCACAGTAAAACTTACGCTTTATAGTAATTTAAATAAAAACTGTAGGACATAACATAAAAGTGCAGTTTACTGAGTCATTCTACAGTTTCTTCCTTTTTATTTTACTTGCCTCTTTACTACCAGAGAGGTTACTAAACCTTTGATATTTCCTACTCTCTACATGACTACCAGTGTTCTTTCTAGAACAGTTTTATGAGTCTTTACTTTAGATATTTCTAGTGACTTCTGTATTAGTCAATATTGAGTCATGAAATAGAAACCACTCGAGATATATGACAAGTGAATATAAGGAATTGTTATCAAAGTATAAAGTAAACTGTTTACCTGAAAGGGTAAAAAAGCAAGCACTGAGGTATCACAGAAGTAGAAAAGCTGCGAACTGGATTCAGCTTCTGATTTCTGAAAGCAATGCCACTACTAGGGTGAAGAAATGTTGCTGGGGTGATATAGGAACAAAGGCCCACAAGAAAAAAAGCAGAAAGGCAGGCTCTTCTTCCAGCTTGGCAGTCCAGCTCCAGTTCCCCTTTGTGGCAGAACCGAAGAAGGAGCCAGTTGACCAAGAAGAAACATGGGTTGCAGGATGTCAGCCCTGTCATGACAAGGCAGGTGTGTTTGGAGCCTAAAGACAATTACTTAATAACTGTAGGGCTCCAGTTTTCACAGCATGATTATAAGCTCTTTTTTCTAGCCTCCTGTCCTCCCATTCTCTCCGCTGTTACCTCACCCACCTTTTTTGAGTATGGCATGTACTTTCAGCGTGCTCCTTGCCCGTACTGTTTGCCACCTGTGGTGGTCTCTTCCTGCATAGCCTGTGGACTTCTTCCTCTTCCTCAGTGCAGAGCTCAAATGTTATCTCAATGGGGATGCTCAGGTCCCTTTGCCACAGCCAGAACCTCCTTTTCCGGAAATCACTAACACATTTTGTTGTTTCTCAATTGCTTGTCATGTGAATTTATTTCCGCGTGTGTGTGTGCGCGCGCCAGCCACAGCAGTACTTCTTGCTGTGTATGTGTGTTCCATTGGGGGGGTGTGGGGGTGTGTGTGGGGTGTGTGTGTGTGTGTGTGTGTGTCAGTACTTCTTGCTGTGTATGTGTGTTCCATTGGGGAGGTGTGGGGGGGGTGTGGGGTGTGTGTGTGTGTGTGTGTGTGTTCCACAGCAGTACTTCTTGCTTTGCACTCAAAAATAAAATATTTTTACCCTGCCAAAGCAGCACAGAATAAATACAGTATGCATACAGATATATTGCCAGTTTGGTTCCAGACCACCACAATAAAGCAAGTATAATATTTTTGCTATTGGATGATCTTGTTTTCAGTTTGTAAAAACCCAACATCTGTGAGGTTCAGTAAAGCGAAGTGCAATAAAATGAGGTCTGCCTGTACTTTCATAAGATAAGTATTTAGGGACATATGATTTATAGATTGAATGATTCTTATGGCTGTTTTTTGCCACTGGAATATGTACGAGTGGGGCTGGGCAGGAGTAAGGGATGGTTGTAGGGAAAGGAGAGAGAAAAGGAAAGATGGGGATTTGGCTGGGTGAACAAAGGAAGGAGATTGGAATTATTAAAATTAAAAAACTGTAAGCCTCATGGTGCTGAAATTCAGGTCTCTGAAGAGGAGTTGCTATTCAGTTTGATTTCAGATTGATTGCATAATTCTCTCATTGAAAACATAATGAAAGGGCAGAAGATACCTTTTTAAACTCTATTCAGAGAACATCTGTCTGCAAAGCAGACTGCAGCCTGTGTCCATACCAGCGATATAAATTAACACATAAAATAGTTATTTAACTTATAAAGTATATTTTTTAAACCGCAAAATATACAACTTCATGAAAGGCTTTTTGTGGTACTATTTATAATTATGTTGAACAGAATACTCATCAATTAATTTTAAATTCAGCTTCTTGAAGTATATAGGACAACACTGAATTCTCTGTCAGCCAAGTTTCACATTTATCTTTCTTGATCTCAGTCATGTTTGTGCTGCATGTGTACGGTTATTAGGAAGTGGGTACAGAGCTGCAGGACTGTTGAATAGTTTTATGACCTTTTTGTGGTTTTGCTTTGTTTTTGCTGCCTTCAGCTGCTGGTCTGTACTGTAAGTATCTTCAAGTGTATGGTTTCTATTGCTTATGTTTATATGTAGTATTTTATTTTTTTTAATCAAACAACTGGATGAAGCAGAAAGCAGAACTTTTCTATCCACTTACAAGTTTGCTACTGTAAACTGACATGTGTTCTTTTAGTCACTTTTTTTGACTATGTTTTTATATTCATAGCATCAGAGTATGCATAGTATTCTGTAACTTGTGAAATGTGGGATTTTCTTTGGAGTTTGTGACCTAATACAAGATGAGGCCTAAAAGAATTCAGTGTGGCTAAAAGGATTTTGAAACTTCAGATTTTTATTTTTTCCCCTGAGTCTGCATATGGAACCTTTTTTTTTTTTTTTCTAAATCCTCATCTGAGGACATGCTTATTGATTTTAGAGAGAGAGAACAAGGAGAGAAACATCAATGGGGGAGAGAAACATTGATGGGTTGCCTCTTGCATGGGCCCTGACTAGGAAGAACCAAACCTACAACCTAGGTATGTGCCCTGACTGGGAATCGAGCTGGTGGTGACCTTTCAGTTTATAGGATGATTGCTCCAACCATCTGAACCATACTGGCCAGGGCTGCATGTGGAACTTTTGTTTACTCTTTTTCTTTTCTTTTTTTTTTTTTTTGGAGTGTAGCTTTTAAATTTTTTTCTGTAATATTTAGTGAGCTTCAAATTTTTAAACATTTCAAATCTGTTATTTTAACTTATTTTCAGTTCTAAAGGAACATATAATTACAGTTTTTTTAAAAACCAAACTTTAGAGAAAGGATAGAATATAAATGTCTTTACCCTCCAAAATTAGCAATTTTTCATTTACTTACATATCCTTCCATAAATTTCAATACACATAAAATGTATGACTCATTCCCTTCTCTCTAAATGATATACTTTTCCTTCACTTAGCCCATTTCACTTGGCAGTGTAACTGGGATACTTTTCTGTAAAGAATGTATCATTCTACCAAGTTTTTTTAAACAGCTGATAGTATCCCATTTAACCAGTATCCTTTTAGTAGGTGTTGCCTGAATTTCTGTGTGCATATATCTTTACATGTTTTATATTTAAATTTGAATTTTGTTTTAAAAAATCTTGTGGATATTTGTATTCTTTCTTGGTTTGCAAAACTTAATATTTACTGTCTGACTCTTGTACAGCTTTGCCAGTCCTCAATCATCTATACCATTGTACCACCACCCTGTGTTTTCTTTGTGATATTTTTCACTATATGGAGTGTCTCATTTATTTATTTATTGTCTGCCATTCCGTGAATGACCACTTACTCCCTTGAATACAAGCAAATCCCTGAGAGAAGGGACTTTGTCCTTCTCATTTATTATTGTGTTGACCACTTGAACACTCCTGGCACATAACAGAAACTCTCAAACTATTCATTCATCAATTAATGATTTAAAGCACAGCAAAGAGTCCGTTTTTTTTTTTTTTTTTGTAGTGTTTCTTCTTTTTAATCATCTCATCTTAAATACATAAAGTTCTCCCATTTTTAGTGTAACCTCAGCATCAGTACATGCATTCTTCACATATCTCATTATCTTGTTTTAGTCATGCAAGATTATAGTTAGCATTCTAGAAAGTGTATCTTTGGGTTGAAAGCCCAGACAACTGAGAATCCTTTTCTTGAATTCATTTACTTATAAGAATTTTGTTAATGAAATGGGAATCATAAGACTAATAAATGATATACTCCTCAAAGATTATTTTTAAATGTCTGTTCTGCCTTTACAGAATTATATTTGTAAGTGGAGTCTAGCTCTGAACCTAGAATTTAAACTGCTTAAATCATCTTGTTGATTCAAATTTAACCTCTGCCATGTGCCATGAATTATATTTGCCATGTATGTTTTCTTCCATTGACAGGCATGTTTATAAAGAATATATATACCTTAATACATGTAACAATTATAAAATAGAAAAAGAGGTTTACACTAGAACCGATATTAGTGCAGAGAAATTTTCTCTGTCTCTCAAATGTTCTCCAAGTTGATACTTTTATCACCTTGGCAAATTTATCAGGACTTTGCTTAATGGTTTGGGTAATCCCATTTGTGGCTCTGTTCTGGAGATACCCAGTTATGATGCCTGAATATCTCTTACGTAACTGTAACAGTTTGTTGTGGGGCGGGGAAATGGCTTTAAACAGAGTATGACTTTTTATAGTGTTTAGCAAGATGTACAACTTCATTCCTTCCCAGATGATGTTACAGTATGTTGGCAGCAAGAGAAGAGAAAATGAAATGTGTGTCTGTCATTGGAATAATTAAAATATATGAAAATGACATCAAAATTGTATGTATAGTGTGGCACTAATTATTCTGTTTTTCTTTGTGGTTTTTTTTGTGTGTGTGTTAGGATTTTGTCACCTGAAAAGATACATTTATTTGTCAATAAATGCAGCAATAATTTGTTAACCTGAAATAAAAATGTATATTTCACTGTTTAGAGGGATCATTGTGTGCCAAATTGCTTTTTGAAGAGTTAAAAGTAATTTTCCTAAAATAACAGGGCATGTTTTTGTATTTATATAGATATTCCTGATCAAGTTATACGAGTTTTCAAAGCAGATCAACAAAGTTGCTATATTATCATCAGTAAAGACACTACAGCTAAAGAAGTTGTTTGTCATGCTGTTCATGAATTTAGTTTGGCTGGTGCTTCCGAAACATATTCTCTCTGTGAGGTTTCTGTTACGCCCGAGGGTGTCATAAAACAGAGAAGACTTCCGGACCAGTTTTCCAAATTAGCTGATAGAATTCAGCTCAATGGAAGGTGAGTATGCTTATTAGTGAGTGTACCTAGAGTCATCGGATTTAGGACCTCTTTGTTATCTCTAAAATCAGAGTAGGGTTTCTCTTTATTTTTTTTTAGCTCTTCATATCTCCATGATTTTAGAAATGCACACCTAACAGCTACTCAAAAGTGAGAAAAGGAAAGGGAGGATAGGTTGCTAAAATGTTGTAGCCCTCGAAGTTTTAGAATCAATGACGTAGTCCAATCTCTGTGTTATACAGAGGAGGAGACTAAATATACATACCTTTACATATATCTGAGTGTGTATATACTAATTTATTAACTCATTTTTAGTATGACTGTATGTACTTTGGCCAGAAGAGGCCATAATTTTCACAATTATTTTTCTGAGTGGTTATTCTTTTATGAATATGTGAGAATTTCTTTTTAATTTTTAAAAATGTTTTTACAGTAATAAAGAGGGGGGAATGGTCTTATAAATATAAAGTCACTTATAAAAACAATATTTTTCCTTTTAGGTATTACTTAAAAAATAACATGGAAACAGAAACCTTATGTTCAGATGAAGACGCGCAAGAACTAGTTAAGGAAAGCCAGCTCTCCATGCTGCAGCTCAGTACCATTGAGCTGGCTACTCAGCTGTCAATGAGGGACTTTGATTTGTTTCGTAATATTGAGCCTACTGAATACATTGATGACCTTTTTAAGTTAGAGTCCAAAACAGGAAACACTCACTTAAAAGAGTTTGAGGACATTGTAAACCAAGAGACATTCTGGGTTGCCTCAGAGGTTTTAACTGAGTCAAATCAGCTTAAGCGAATGAAGATTATTAAGCATTTTATTAAAATTGCACTTCATTGTCGTGAATGTAAGAACTTCAATTCCATGTTCGCAATAATAAGGTAAGTTAGTGCAAAAATTAGTGTACAATTTTGTCATATGTTAGACATAATCTGATATTCTGCTTAGGTCTTAACTAGTAGAGGAAATTGTCATTAATAGGGCTTTACTAAAGAATTGTAAAGATTTAATATATTTTTCATTCTGGTGATACTGGCTTTTTGTCTTTCTGTTTCTTCCATCTTTCTGTTACTTAAACTTGTTTTTCATGTGTGTGAATATGGGTGATTGCCTTCACATTTTACCTTCTTTCTCCCCCTTTAATGGATTATACCCTCTCTGCATTTGGTTTTTACCATCAGACTTGTATACTCTGCCTCTTGCAGCACCTGCCTCAGTGATTTGGCACTGAAAAATCAGAGCGTGGCATATGTGCTCTCACCCAGTGATTTTCAGCATTTTCCCTCTTGTGGCACACATAAACTAATTATTAAAAATCTGTGGCACATCAAAAAGTATATTTTTTGGCAATCTGACAAAAAAATAGGTATGATTTTGATTCATTCTCACTGGACAGCTATTGTTACATTGGCTGTTGTCTCTTGTTTTTATTTGATGATCTAAGTGAAAAGTCAGGTATTGCATGGTCTAAAAATTGTTGCTGCATACCAGTGTACCATGACACAGCAGTTGAAAATCACTGCTCCATCCTAAAATTGCTGTTTTGCAACAACAACACCACAATAATAATAATGGCAACCATTTGGGGAGCACTTCCTGTTTTCTAGGCACTGCGTGAGGTGTCACTGGATGTGTTGCTCAAGCAAGGGAGATTGTTAAAATTATAAAAACCCGACAAGAGTTTATAAGCCCAGGAATCATGGATGTGTACATGAACTCCTAGAGAACCTTCTTCCTTATCCCAACTCATAATGAAAAGCCAATCTTGTTCATTTATTTTCTGACCCTTGTTAGAGGGTTTCCTCTTAAAACAAGTCTAATTTTAAAGATGGGGGGTAGTTGTAGTTCAGGCCATTTAGATAAGGCCATAAACCAACAAAATTCCACCTTTACCAGTTCCATTTTTGTACAGTCCTCCCAGAATTAAATTATGATTTGTTCCTAATACATGAGAATCTTTATAGAGACTTTTTAATTGTAAATCTGTCATGGTAACAGGAAACACCTTTATGAAGTTAACCAGTGCTTGCAATTGAACTAGACACTGTAGAAGGAGTATTGAATAGAGATTAACAAAGTGGCCTTTATTTGAATCTTGCATCTCCCATGTTGTAGTGGTGGATCAATGGAAAATTGAAGACCAATTTTCTCCATAAAATACAGGAATTACACTACCTACCTCACAGTTTATAACAACTGGGTCTAAAACGGGAACAAAGGTGCCATTGATAAACCCTTGGAAGGCTGGAGATTTAAACTATTTGTACAGAAACAAACATGAGTAAAGAATTCAAGAGTTACAGATTCAGTTTTGGAGTTCTCCCTGAAGAAAAGGGATTGACATCAAGAGACATCTCTGTGTAAAAAAGAGGGGAAGAAATAAAATGGTAGTGGGCTAAAAACCATACCTAAGAGACCATCCTCACTGTGCAGTAAAGAAGAGAGTGCAGCCAGAGAGGGATTGATTACAAGAAATAACAGGACAGCGCAGTTATGAAAGTATCTGTCATTGAAGCCAAGGAGAGAGGGTGGCCCCAAGATGAGTATAAGAAAAGATTTGGTTAAAAGTTTCTCTTCTTAGGAAGAATTTTTATTATACACATTTTCAGTAACATGTAAATTGCTGTATATTTTATATTAAAGTATATAAAAATATAAAGGACATAACTTTTTAGCAGAGACGAGACAGGTGAATCTGTTCTAATTGGAATTAAGTAGTTTAAGTTTTCTCTCTTTCTTAGTCTAGTTCAGCAATGTTTAATCCTTCATCTCATGACACACGTTACTACAATTCAGCACACCAAAGAATATATTTTTTGCTGCTCTGACAAAAAAAAAAAAAAAATAGGCATAATTTTGATTCATTCACACCAAATAACTATTGTTGTATTGGCTGTGGTCATTTTTTTTAATTTGACGATCTAAGGGAAAAGATGTCAATGGTCCTGACTAAATTGTCAGGTATTGCATGTATCAAAAATTATTGAGGCACACCAGTTGAAAATAGCTGGTCTAACTAAACATTTGTCAATTTTGTTTATCATTTCGAAAAACCATTTCTTAGTTCCATTGCTCTTTTTTAATGGTTTTTTGGCCTCTATTTTATGTATTTCTGTTCTGGTATTTCCTTCTAACTTTGAGCTAAGTTTATTCTTTTTATAGTTCTTTGATGCCTAAAGTTAGGTAGTTGATTGAGTTTGGGGCTTTTTTTCTTTTGTAATATGGGCATTTATTACTATAAACTTCAGTTTTGAAACTTTTTGCAACATCCTATAGGTTTCGTTATGTTGAATATTTATTTACCTTTGTTTAGGGGTTTAAAGATATTTTTTCCCTTTTCTCATTCGACACATTGGTAGTTCATTGGTATGTTGTTGAATTTCCACCTACTTCTAGATTTCCCAATTCTCCTCGTTGTTATTCCTAGTTTAACACCGTTGTGGTTGGGAAAGATACTGGTATGATTTCAGTCTTCTTAAATTTGCTAAGATTTGTTTTGAGGCTTATCTAATGATCTCTCCTGGAGAATTCTGTGCATGCCTGAGAAGAATGTGCTTTCTGCTTATGTTGGATGGAATGTCATATAAGCATATATTCATTAGGTCCATTTGGCCTAAAGTATGGTTCAAGTCCAATGTTTCCTTACTGGCTTTCTGTCTGGATGATCTATTTATTGCTGAAAGTGGGGTATTAAAGTCCCCTACTATTGTATTGTTTTCTGTTTCTTCCTTCAGATTTATTAGTATTTGCTTAATATATTTAGGCACTCCAGTGTTGGGTATGCATATATTTATGATTGTTATGTCTTCATGAAGAGTTGACTCTTTTATCATTATATAACCTCTTGTCTCTTGTTACCATTTTTGGCTTAAAGTCTATTTTGTCTGACAAATATAGCTGGCCCAACTCTCTTTTGGTTTCCTCTTGTGTGGCATATATTTTTTCCATCTCTTCACTTTGAGCCTCTTGAGTGTTCTTTAAACTGAAGTGAGTCTCTTGTAAACAGCATATAGTTGAGTCTTGTGTTTTCATCCATCCAGCCACTCTGTGACTTTCGATTGGAGAATTCAGTCCATTTACATTTATTGTAATTATTGATATGTAAGGACTTACTACTACCATTTTATTTATTTTCTGGTTGTTTTGTAATTTGCTTGCTCCTTTCTTGCTCTCTTGATATGTTTCGTTGTGGATTGGTGATTTTTTTGTTGTGATATTTTGCGGACACAAACTGAGAAGACAGGATTCTTTGGTAAAGACAATAATGCTAGTAAAAATAGAAGGCAGCAGGAAAAGAAGACAACCAAATGTGGGATTGAGTGACTCCATAAAAGAAGCCACAGGCACGAGTTTACAGGAGCTGAGCGGGGCTGTTAAGGATGGCACGCTGGGGATGTCACTCATTCAGAGTCACCCGGAGTCAGCGTGAACTCAGTCATGTAACACACCCATACACATGCTCTGATTATCTTTTCTTTATCTTTTGTGAATCTACTATAGGTTTTTGCTTTGTGGTTGCCATGAGACTTACAGTTTGTTTGATGCTGATAACTTCAATTACATATAAACTCTACCCGTTCACTTCTCCCATTTTGTTTTTAATGTCCCAACTGCCTTTTTATATTGAGTATATATTAACAGGTTACAGTAGCCATAGTTATTTTTGATACTCTTGTCCTTTAATCTTTATACTCTAGTCAAGTGCTTAGCACACCGTCATATTACAGTGCTAAGATTTTGCTGAATTTAATTTTATTTACCTTGATCATTGTATATTTTTATATAGTTTCATGTTACTAATTATCATTTCATTTCAGTTTAAAGAACTTATCAGCATTTCTTATAAGGCAGTTCTAGTGCTGATGAATTCCCTCAGCTTTGATTTTTCTGGAAAGTCCTTCATTTCTCTAGTATAATTTTACCATATTATTCTTGGTTGGCAATTTTTTTTTCTTTCAGCACTTTGAATATATCATCCTACTCTCTCCTAGCCTAAATGATTTCTTATGAGAAATCTTCTGATAGCCTAATAGGTTACAATCCTTTTTTCTCTTTCTGCCTTTAGAATTCAGTCTTTGATTTTTGACAGTTCTATTATAATATGTTCTGGGGCAATCTACCAGCTTCCTGAGCTTGGCTGTCCAGATCTCTTCTCTGGTTGGGATGTTGTCTGCCATCTTTCTTTAAATAGACTTTCTTCCCCTTTTTCCCTTTTGTCTCCTTCTGGAACTCGAATGGTTCAGATATTGTTTATTTGTTGGTTTGTTTTGATGGTTTCTTTTAGATAATGTAAGCTTTCTTTAATCTTCCTTTTTTTTCTTACACTGGTATATTTCAAAGTTCCTATCTTCTCACTGATTCTTCCTTCCCTTTGATCTACCCTGATCACTGCTCTCTCTTACATCTTTCATTTCATTGAATTCTTCATCTCCAGATATTCATTTGACTCCTTTTTGTGCTTTGGAAGTGTCCCACTCAGCTAAGGAAACTTAAGCATTCACTCCTCAGTTTCCCCTTACCCCATGGGAGATATCACGGGCCACCTAGTTCAGCTCTAAGCTGTGCCAGGGTGGGTGATGCCAGCAAAGTCAAATTGTCCTTTTACCTACTTCAATGCATCCATACTCTTTTTGTTTTGTTTTATTCCAATAGAATGTTGGAACTTCTCCTTTGGAAACCTGGACTTCCCCAAGGCTCTCTTATCTGTAGGTGACTTCCCAAGGCAGAGTTCTGCATGTGTCCTAGGTTTCTGCTGAGAGGGGCCAGAATTAATCCCGATTCCAAAGCTTAACTACCTGTTACCCAGTACACCTGGTGCTGGTTCCCACTACTCCATTGGAGGCACTTCTATTCATGGATAGATGCCAGATATTTGTTGATGGGGTGGGGGAATAAAACGAGGATGTCTGTGCTGCCATGAGACTGACATCCCTCTGTCCAATCACCTCTTGGTCGAAGTTTGGGGGAATTATATTTCCTAAGCATATTCAAAGCACCTTTCTGTTGCCTTTGAACTTCAGAGACAGTTTGTCTGGCTTTACAATTCTTTTCTCAGATATTATTTCTTGGAAACATAATAGACATTGGCTCTACAATTAGCATTTTATATAGCTGTTTAAGTTTCTGTGATTTCTTCCCAGGTTTCTTATCTCTGAAGTCATTTACCTTTACAAGGATGCTCCTACATTTTCTTTAGTTCCACATTAGGGTCTCTGGAACTGGGGTGCCTATTCAATCTATAGATTCAATTCTTCTTTTGTTTCTGGGAAGTTTTCCCAAATTGTACCTTTGAATATTTTTTCAGTTCCATTATTTTTGTTTCCTTCTTCAAGGATATCACTTCTACAGATTTTAGATCTCCTTTGTCTTCCTTATCTATTATTTCCTCTCATCCTTTTCAGCTCTCCATTTTTGTCGATTGCTTTTATTAACCCTTTTCTACATGGCACTTGCACAAGTTTTTAGTATTGTCATTTTGTTAATGCAGGTTCCAATGTCGCCTTCATTTCTCTGTTGGTTTTATTGTTTCTTCCATTTTTCCCCTGAACTTTACTATTTTTTAAATCAACTTCTCTTAGCATATTTTTCCTAAGCTTTTATATCACTATTAAGCTCTTTATTTATTTTACTAATTCATTTGAAATCATGCCTAGGTTGTTGATTAGTCACAATTTTTATTTAATCGTTGGCAACATTTTTCTGTTTTATGGTTTTTAACTATTTGTTATAGATCCTGTGTTCATGCCTTCTTTTTAAATGACATGAGTTTTCCTGTACCAGCTGTTCCTGTGGGAGTGGAGTCAGGGGAGTATTGCAGGCTACCAGGGATTGAGGTTGTATGTGAATTCTTTTGCCCTCTACTTCTTTTCAGCAAATGGAGATTGGCACATTTGAGCTGCTTACAACTCAGTTTCTCCCTTCTGTCTTGTCTCACTGTTAAACTGCTTCTACCAAGATGTTTTATTATTGTGTGTACAGTTATAATCTTACTTTCCCTGACACTCCCTAGTTGTAAAGAACAGAGGCTACCCGGGCCTAATCCTGTCAGCCTATGGACTCTGTTGTGTTGTATCAAATAGGGGATTGTTGCTTCTGCCTTCAAGGGCATTACATGCTTTGGAAAACTGCTTTACTAGCTTTCGTTGAGATCTTCAGCTGTGGATATTGTTTTTCAGTATTCTGCATGCTCCTTTGACCCTGACTATTTTTGACATTCATTCTAATAGATTTAGGAGTTATAGAATCGATTAGTTTCAGTGGAGATGAAATTTGCATCTGTTACTCATCCTTGTAAGTTGTTTGGGATAATTTCTGAGAAGCCAAGGGAACAAGATATCTTAACTTTACACCTTAAAAATCAGAACACAAGAGAATATTTTAAATACAATGGTGTGGTTGAAAATCAGGTAGTTTAGAATAAAAGTGGGATTATCAGTAAGAAAGGTGAGACATTATGTGCTATTCATATGACAGCCTACCCCTGAGATGTTAGTATAGAGGTAAACAGGTAGGCAAGAGTTGCAGCTTAATTCGCATGAATGACTTTCCCAGTTAGGACTATCTGGGTGTTTTTAAAATCCTGTAGGAAGGAGACATTGAATGTATAGAGGCCTAGGGGACAGGGTTAGGACCTAGGGATATGGAAGTATTGCAGTCAGGGATATTGGGGGACAATGTCTCAAGGAAGAAACACTGCCCAGCCCCAGAAAGGGCCTCATTTCTGTATGTACCAGTTGTGCTCAGCATTACTTAAACCACTCACAAATAGATAATGTCTCTATAAAGTTATTTCTAAGTAAAACAAAAACATTGTGATACTTAAAGTTTTTATAAAGTTATGTCTGTTTGATGGAATTATTTGTCATTCACATGCAAACTATAAAATAAAGGTTACAGGTATACAACTATAGGCAAGTAATATAATTCCTTTGGAAGAGGATTTCCTTGTTTTAAGATCAAGGAGTCCTTTTTATTTATTTTTTTCATGGTTCACTCTGTTTATTTCAACATATTGAAATGTGCTCCTGCTTATTTTAGCTTTATTAGAGAAACTTGGTGTTTGCACTTTACTGACCTGAGTTCCGTCTCTTACACAAGTCCCTTTTAATGTTGTTATTTTCATCTTTGGCAGTGGCTTGAACCTGGCATCTGTAGCACGACTCAGAGGTACTTGGGAAAAGTTACCAAACAAGTATGAGAAGCACCTGCAAGATCTACAAGACCTTTTTGATCCATCTAGAAACATGGCAAAGTATAGAAATATTCTTAGTAGTCAAAGCATGCAGCCTCCAATTATTCCACTCTTTCCTGTTGTCAAGAAAGATATGACATTTCTACATGAAGGTATTTAAAAGTTACTTGAATATTAGCATGTTTAGTTCCAGCTAATTCTAGAGAATTGTGATTTATTATATTGAATATATCTTTTCAGCCTAATGATTATATATAACTAAAGTTTTACCCAGTTAAGTGCAGCAGGTTTTAGGAATCCAAAACTTACATTATTGACAAGAACAAATTTAAGTGTTTACCCTCTTCATTTAAACATAAACTTCACTTACACCAAGATCAGACAGTTTAGTTTGATCATATTTGTTGTTTAGTAATATTTTCCAACTTTAAAAAAAGTTGCTTGATACATACATACAAAAAAGTGCCCATGTAACCCACATCCAGGTCAAAAATAAAACATTGCAGTCTCCCAGGAGCCCCATACAACTTCTTCCCAATTACCATCCACTTCTTCTCCAAAGGTAGCTACAGTTTTGTCTTCTAATACTGTGGTGTAGTTTAACCTGTTCTTGAACTCATATAAATAGAACCATAGGGCATGTTGGTCATTTCACATTTTAGTTTGGTTTGTTTTCTGACTTATTTTGGTCAACATTATAGATTTGAGAGGTCTTTCTATGTTTTTGAGTGTTGTCCTATTTCATTTTCAAAACTGTTTAGTATTCCCTTATGTGTAAGCAACGCAGTGGTTTTATCCATTTTGTCAAAGAGTGTTCAATGGTTCCCACAGTTCATCTGATATGAATAATGGTGCTCTTATTACACATACCCTTGCACATATCTCTCAGTACACATGCATTTTTAATTTAAATTAGGATGGAATTCTGGAGTCCTGATATTTGTATAATTGACTTTAGAAAACATTTGACATTACCTAGTAAAGTGGAACATTGGCAGTGTTTAAATTAAAGAGTTCTCGGTCCTCATCCTTACCAACACCTGGTAGATTTAAAATTTCTTTTTTACCTATTCCAACAGTTCTGTGGTTTAATTTGCATTTCTCTTTTTGCTAATGAGGAAGAACACTCTTATATATTTATTTGTCCTCTTGTCAATTATCAGTTCAGGTTTCTTGCCAATTTTTTATTAGGTTGTACCCTTTTAACAAAATTTTAAGGATTTTTTGTAAATCCAGTATATAAAAGCCTTTTGACTTCCTTAAGGTTTACTTTGATGAACAGCAAGTTTCTAGGTTTTTTTTCTTTTAAGAATATGTTATTGATTATGTTGTTACAGCAGTTTCAATTTTTTCCCCTTTGCTCCCCTCTGGCCAGTAGCCCCTTCCCTACAGCAATCCCACCCACCTTAGTTCATGTCCATGGGTCATGCATATATGTTCTTTGGCTTCACCCTTTCCTATATTATTTCTTAACTTCCCCTGTCTATTTTGTATTTACCAATTATGCATCTTAATCCCTGCACCATTCCCCCATTTCCCCCCCTTCCCCCTCCCAACTGATAACCCTCCAAATGGTCCCCATACCTATGATTCTGTTCCTATTCTGGTTTGCTTAGTTGGATTTTGTTTTTACTTTTTAGATTCAGTTGTTGATACTTGTGAGTTTGTTGTCATTTTAATGTTCATAATTTTGATCTTCTTTTTCTTAAGTCCCTTTGACATTTCATATAATAATAGCTTTGTGATGATGAGCTCCTTTAGCTTTACCTTGTCTGGGAAGCACTTCATCTGCCCTTCCATTCTAAATGATAGCTTTGCTGGATAGAGTAATGTTGGTTGTAAGTCCTTGCTTTTCATCACCTTGAATACTTGCTTTTCTCTTGCTACTTTGAAGATTCTCTCTTTATCTTTAACTTTTGGCATTTTAATTATGATGTATCTTGGTGTGGCCCTTTTTGAGTCTAGCTTGTTTGGGACTCTATGCTTTCTGGACTTATATGTCTATTTCCTTTGCCAAATTTGGGGAGTTTTTCTTCATTATTTTCTCATAAATTTTCAGTTTCTTGCTCCTCTTCTTCTCCTTCTGGGACCCCTATGGCTCTGATGTTGGCACGTTTAAAGTTGTCCCAGAGGTTCCTAAGCCTCCTTACTTTTTTCAGTTTTTGTTTCCTTATTCTGTACTGGTTGATTGTTGTTTTCCTCCTTATGTTCCAAATCATTGATTTGAATCCCCGTTTCCTTCCCTTCACCATTGGTTTTGTGTGGATTTTCCTTCATTTAACTTAGCATAGCCTTCACTTCTTCTCTTATCCATTTGCCACACCTGAGCATATCTTTGAAGCCTGTGAGCATCTTTATCACCAGTGTTTTGAATTCTGTGTCTTTTAGGTTGGCTATCCTCATCTGTTAGGTTGGCTATCTCCTCATCGCTTAGTTCTCCCACTGGAACCTTGATCTGTTCCCTCTTTTGGGCCATACTTCTCTGTCTCCTCATCTTCCCAGGCCCCTGTGTTTGTTTGCCTCTGTGTCTTAGGTAGAGATGTCGCTCTTGTTATGTTGTAAAAGGCAGAGCCTTTTCTCGTCAGTAGAGGACGACCTGTTTCACCACGTTGTGGCGCTATATGTGGGGGAGAGTTTTGAGAGGGAACAATGTCACTTGCACTCACCCCTTTTCCAGGCACTTCTCCCACTTTATATGGGACTGGCGCCCCTCTAGCTATTGCCCTGGCCGTCATTCCCAGAGTGAGTGGGTCTGCGGACGTTCTAGGACCTGGGGGGCCCTTTACACAAGCGGACTCTGCTGAGAGACCAGCAGTTTCTGCCTCCACCCCGACCCCCACTGGTCTGAACAGTCAGAAGCAATGAGGCTTTATTTTCCCCAGTGCTGGTCTGGTGCTGGGAGTGTTCCCCGAGTGTCCTTCTTGACTTTTTAAAATGTGTGACTGCGCTTTCCAGCAGCCTGCCGCTGCCACCACTGCTGCTGCCACTGGTCCTCTCTGCCCTGGCTCCGCCCCTTCTACCTGTCTGGATAAGTATTTCTTCTTTTATATTTTTGTTTGTTGGACTTCCATGCAGCTCGATTTTCTGGAACTTCTGGTTGTCTTTAGTTTTGAGGTAGTTGTATTCCTTCTTAGTTGTGGAGGGAGATGCAGGGTGTCTGTCTAGGCCTCCATCTTGGCCAGAAGTTCCAAGTTTCTGGTTTTAAAAGATCTTTTTACCATATGTTTTATCTAGTCTCCCTGACCTCCCACCCCCACCACCCCACGGTATTTGTCCTACTAGCCAATTATACTGTTTTACTATTTTTCTAGTGTTACACTAGACATTCGAGTATTTATACTTGTTGATAGTAGTTTAATACTCATTTGTACTTTTCTGCATGACAGACAATGCAAAGAACTTAGACCATTTTAAATTGTATTTATTCACCTCTAACTTTTATATATTTGTTGCCATGCCTTTAAATTCCATGTGATACTACCATTGTGTAGTAAAGGTGGTTTTTTATTTAACTTTACTCATTTCATACTGATGTTACTGTTTTTTATTCTTTTCTGCATTACAAAGCCTCAATATTATTGAGGGCTTTTTTCCTATAGAAAATTGTTCATTATTCCCTTTAGTACAAGACAGGTGGTGATGAAATATCTTAGTTTTTGTTTATCTGAAAATCTCTTTTCTTTATATTCATTACTAAAGCATAAGTTTGGCTGACAGTTACCTTTCAACATTTTGAAATAACATTACATCATCTTCTGGCTTCCATTGTTAATGTTAAGAAATCAACTGTCTTATTTGCTTTTCCTTTGACTGTATTCTATTCTTTTCCTGTAGTTGCTTTATACTTTTCTTATCTTTACTTGAGTTTTTCTCTAGTTTTGCTATAATGCGATCAGATGTGGCGTATTGTTTTGTTTTAATTCTGACTTGTTTATAAAATATCTTGAAACCTGCGTTTTGACTTTTTTGGTAAGTTTTGGAAAATCCTGTCATCTGTCTTCAAGTTTTTTATTTGTTCTCCTTGGAGCTTTCCTTTAGTGATTTTGGTTTCACTTCTGTTAGACCTGATTAATGCCCCTATTGTCTCATATACTGTTGTGTTTATTTCTCCTCTTTTTGTCTCACCATACTTTATTCTGGATGTTTTCTTCCAAGCTGTTGTCCAGTTGATTAATTCTCTCTTCAGCTATGACTAATTTACTGTTTAATTTATTAGTGAGTTTCTAATTCCAGTTATTCAGTGTTTTTGATTTTACAGTTCACATTTCTTTTACATTTGTTTTTCTTCTTGTTTTCTGCCAAAGTCGTCAGTGTTGTCTTTTATATCTTTGCACATATTTAACATAGTTATTGTAAAGTCTGTCTCTAATAACTATAATCTAGATCCTTTGTGGTTCCCTTTCTGTTGTCTTTTTTGTCCTTTGCATTTTAATCATGTAATCTTTTCTACTGATGACCCTGGTTATTTTTGACCAAATGAATGTTGTGTATTAAAAAATTAAAGAAATAATATGAAGTTTCAGATGTTTCATTCCTCTACAGAGAAGGGATTCTAGCAATCCAAAGTTACTTTATTGCATTTTCACTTTTTGAGATAATTTAACTTGAACTTTCATTCCAGTCTACATTTAGTTCATTCTTAGTCCCAGGATATAGCGTTTCAGGATCCCAACCCAAAGCATTGGAGGTTTACCTGGACTTATGTTTTACCCCTAACCTCAAAAGTCAGGGTGGCACTATGTTTTTCAGCTTAGCATCCCCCTTTTCTGAAGTCAGTCAATGTCCCTAGAGTCTAGCACTGGGAAATGCTAAACCTGCCTTGGATCTTCATTCTTCTTTTAAATCTTCACTGCCTTGATACCATTTTGATGACTTAAAGCATTTTTTTCTATTTTTGTCCAAATTTTCTGATATTTCTCAGAATTATTTAGATTACCTAGTCTAACTTCCACCCTGTTTCATTACTACTCCTATTTCATAAGACGATGTTATGATGCTCTTATATGCTCCCACAACATGTTTATGTGACTGGAAAGTATTTTTGATGATTATTTTGTTTCCAACTCATGTTGAGACCCTGAACAATTCCTATGTCCAGTGCATAGGCGGTGTTTACTGTGGGAAGGGAGCCACCATGTGTTCCAGACCTGTATGGTTCTCAAACTTATCTTCAGGTACTTGAAGTTCGACAGAGGCACCTTAAGGGCTGCTTTGGGAAATAAATAGGGTTTTGCTAACTGTTAAGGACAGGTGGCGGGGGGTTGCGGGGGAGACAACAAAACATTGCTATAGACAGACTGACCTCTCAACATTTTTTTTTTTTTTTTTGTCTTATAGTTTGAACTGGGTAAGCAACAAATAGATTTAGTCTGGTCTCCTACTCATTGTCTTCAAAGACAAGTAGACCATTTTGAAAGTTACGTGAATTTTTCTCAGAATGACTTAACAGAACAGAAAGAAAAATTAGGAAACATATGAATAATCAAATTTGTGCTGATTGATTCAAGTCATGATTGTAATTTCAAATTCTGGGGAAGGGAAAGGGAATGGCAGATTAGAAAATGTTTATGAGCCAGCTACCTCTTAATTTTAACTAATTATTCCCTTTGGGAAAACAAACCTACTGTTATTTAATTTCCCACCTAACCACTCCCTTTTTTTCTTCTTAAGTCAGAAATTGTTTTCATGGGGTAGCTTCCACTTCTTAAATGTTGACAACTCATTTAACAATTTTTCAAGTATTCCAAACCAAAGAAAACTTACTGAATTAATTAAGCTTTCCAAAGCTTTCTCTTTGTGACCTCTGGTAAAACCTAAGTTTTCACTGCCCAAAGGAATAGTGCACATACCTGCCTGAGAGTGGACTGCGTGTTGGGAGAGTTAGATCTGAGGAACTGCACATTTTGCAAGTGTGCCTGTAGCATAATGAGGTTAGCTTTAGAAGTTGAAGTTATGCTCTTTATCACTTTCTAGTCTTCATAATCATTATTCCTTAGGAATAGAATTCCTCCCAACAGCTCATTCCCTTGGAGCAGGGTTGAACCATCTATGGTATATCAGTTCTTAAATACAAGAATGGCAGTTTGAGAAGTTCTTATTTATACCCCCCCTTTATAGATGCTGTAATTTATAAAAATAAAACTTTTATTCCATAGGCAATGACTCCAAGGTAGATGGTTTAGTAAATTTTGAGAAGCTAAGAATGATTGCCAAGGAAATTCGTCAGGTTGTACGAATGACTTCTGCTAACATGGACCCAGCCATGATGTTCCGACAGAGGTATGGCATTGACATGTGTGCAATGTTAGAGGGTGGCTTCAGAGGGGATCTCATTAAAATAATAATATTTGTCGTTTTTTTGACCATTCACTATTTGTTAAGTGCTTTACAAAGTGCTTTCCACAATCTCAAAGTAATAATTTTATCACAATAACCCATAAAGGTAGGTGTTATTTGCCTTCCCTTTACATATGAAGAAGCTGAAGTTCAGAGCAGTTGGGTAAGGTGCCCAGGATTACATGGTTTACTGAGATTTGAAGTGTAGTTTTGCATTACTTTTTTGAGTAAGTGGATAGTTCTGTATTGTTGGTGTTATTTAAAATATTAGCTAACAAGTGTAAGTTGTTTATCTTATTGAAATTACCACAGAGGACAAGTCCTTTCAACTGGTTTCTAACCTAATTTGTAAAGTATTGATGTTCATATATCTTTTACTTTCACTGAATGTTTTTTAGTTCTGTTGCCATCTAAGTCATACTTTGTTCTTCTAAATATATTTTCTTTTTCTCAAGTCGTGGTACTGCCGTTTATTTGTATGTAACTTCTTTAAATGTAATTTAGAAAGTGCATATTGAAACACATTGCTTCTTTAATAAAAATGGAAAATATTATTTTTATTCCATATTAACCTGATCTTCTAAGAATGCTTTTTAAACTTCATTTTTAATGTAATAACAAAGACTTCCTCAAAATCTATGAAACTTAAAGTATGTTGTCAAGCTGTTCCCAGTGATTTTTATAATTTTCAGAGTAAACATTAGAGCTTTAATTTTTTATCTGATTTTCTTCTGGGCCTGTGTGTATAGTTTCAGTACATGCAGAGCTTTAAAAATGAGATGTTTACAGAGGCAGACACAATTCCTCTGGCTTGGAAAGTACAGTTTACTAAGGAAATAAAAATACTTGGTTCTTTAAAAATTGGAAATGGAGTTTTTATAACCAAACAATTAGTGTGTGTCTGGATTGGTTGTTTTGTTTTGTTTTGTTTTGCTTATTTAAATTACTGTTCAGGGATCTTTGCTTTTGTAAGTAGTTGTTCTGATGGTTGCTCTAGTTTAGAAATCTCAAAAGTATGGAGGAAGAGGTGTCAGATCTCTTCCCTCCCCACCTTACTTTTGCCCCTGAGAGTCACTACCTGTAATGACAGTTGTCACTGCTCAGCAGTGTGGAAGAGGAAGTCAGTAAGAACCAGGGAGCGAAGAGACTTAGAGGAGAATTTCTTTGTTTCTGTGTTTTTTTAGGTTTTTGTTGTTGCCTTTGTTGTTCCATGTCCCTGTACAGTGACCCCACCACTGCATGTTGCCTAACATGGACCTTTATTTACTCATGTATGTTAGCATTCTGGTTCCTAAGGACATTATATAATGATTTGTGAGTCAGCCAGACCAGTTAACAATATTATACAAAGTACTACCTATGCTTTGGAAATGAACAAAGAGTGAAAACAATTGAAGAAGTGAATAAACTTGGCTGTTTTCTTGGGAATGGTCCAGGCTAAGTAGACTACAGTATAGAAGAAAACAAAATATAATTACACTGGACTGAACATTTCCTGAATAATTTTATTTGTCATCCAGTACTGAAATGTACTAATTTTCTTAAGCAAGTAATTGCCCATTTTGGTGGTGTTTATTATGTAGTATGGACAAAGTAACCCTTTTTATTTTAACAGTAGTCAGTTCACAGGCTGAAAAACAGAATCTCGGGCTACCCACACTGGGGCTCACTGGGTACAGGCCTGGAGCGCACTGAGGCCAGTGGGGATTGAAAGAGGTTTGAAAATATGAATAAATAAATAAGAATAAAAAATAAAAAACTATTTAATCCACTTGTAAAATAAGAATAAATAGTATTATAAAAATTATGTATTTTTAATTTATAAGTTGAATTTTTTGGTTAAAATTTCTTACAAAATACACTGTTCAAAGAAATTTCTGCACTTAAGAGTGAAATTATAAGTCTTTATGTCTCTTGCAATTTCATCCTGTCACTTAAATAAGTGGCTCAAAATCCTTTCCAAAAAAATGTTTAAAAGTTCTGTTCCTTAATTTAAGGTATCCTTCCCTAAAAATTTTGAATTCACAATTTTCAGTAAATAAATTTTTCCTTTAACCTTCTTATTAACATAATTATGCCTTTAGATGAATTAGGTATTAAAAATATAATTGATCTAAAAGAATCGTTTTTAAACATCTTCAGGGTTTTTGGCCTTCAATACCTATAATTTATTTTATTCCTCTGCATTCCATTAAAGTCATTTTACAGTTAAGCTACCATTTTTTCCTAGCAAAATTTTTCTATTCTATTCTGTCCCCAGAGTTTTTCTGGCTCTCAACTGTTGTCTTTTTTCTGTGCTTTCCTATTCAAACACATGCTTCAATGTTTGTGGCTCTTGCTTACAGGAAGAAGAGGTGGCGGAGTCTGGGGTAAGTGTAGAGATGAATGCAACTGGAATGAAGGTTGTGCAACTCTTAACATATACTGCATCCTTTTCATTAATGCACGCACATAATATAGCATGCGTTCTATTAACCCTGTCAGCCTACATTCCTGACCAATGCCTTTTGCTAACGAGGTGAAAGTGATAGAACTAGCTTTTTTTTTTCCTTTTAATTTTTTATTATCGATGTTCCAAAAGTCCCTATTAGGTTTTAATTTAGCAAGGGGAGTTAAATGATGACGACGACGATGATGATGATGGTAATGATGATGATGATGATAGAAAATATTTGTTGTATGCTTGCTACATGCCATACACTGTTCTAAGCACTTTATATGAATTATTTAATTCTCCAAACCACCCTTTGAGATAAATACTGTTATTCCCATGGTACAGATGGGGAAGACAGAGTTGTCCAAATTCTTGGAATTCACTAGTGGTGGATCCAAACCTAGGTAGTCTGATCCCAGAGTCCACACCATTTTCTTTTATAAGAATAAATATGTAAGTATAAAAATGGATGAGATTTGTTTATAAAGTTTGTTTTTATGTCAGTTTTCAAAAAAGAGGCAACCCTTATCTGAACTATTGAGTTAATAAATAACTGAAATAGAAGGTGATTTTAATCCCTCAGATTTTCTAATACCATTGGACTGACAGCATTGATTGAATTTTATTTTAAATTTCTCATTTTTCATTAAAAACTCTCATCTCTTTTAAACTGTAATAAAATCACAAACTGCCACCTTTTGTTGCTCTGGTAGGTTCAGATCTCTGCTTATACGTAACTAGATATCTATTTAGAATTAGAATTTTTAGGATCTTACAAATCATGTATGTAAGTCTTCATTTTTTTGATGAAGAAAGATGGTTTTTGTAGATGAAGGAATTGCATAAGAAGAATTTTGTTACTTTAAGACTATACTGAATCATGAAATTAGGTACCTTAATTACATGTAAGAAGGATTTTTTGTGAGCCACTTACTTTAACTTGAGTCTGTCTTATTTGTGGTCTTGTTTTCTGTTGAAGTTTGGTAAACTTGAATTTTCTTATACATTTCCCTCCCTCCTTTGTGTGTTTCTCATGTGTTTTCTTCTGTATTATACATTTATGTTTTGGCCTTTTCTCATTCTTCTCACTGAAAATAGAAATTGAATCCTGGCATTACTGTCATGAGGAAGAGTACTCAGTCAGTACATCTTAGTGGGAATTTGAGGTGTCTGAATGACTTAGGTACCACATTCACTGACTGTTCGGCTTCAGGGTTGCATTGTATGATGCTAGCAGGTACTAGGTATGTTCATTTTTGTATTAGAATGTTTTCTGTTTTGGAAGTAGAAGACATTCTGTTGTCAATTATCACAGTATTTTCATTTATTAGAAATTTTATAAGTATCTTTGATTTGTGGTCTCTGTCTTTTTCTGAGTGTCAACTAAAATAAAATTACTAAATATTTGTATTAAAATTTGCTCCTAAATTTGGGGGCTTGATTTTACTGCATTTCTTTGCATTAAAGACATCAATTGTTGGACATACAATTATTTTAGGTACCACTGAACTTATACTTAATGAAAGAGCTCTTGTATAAACTTAAGTGTGTGTTTTTATCACATAACACCCTTTTGCATCC
Organism: Furipterus horrens; assembly: GCF_987537825.1. Taxonomy (NCBI): domain Eukaryota; kingdom Metazoa; phylum Chordata; class Mammalia; order Chiroptera; family Furipteridae; genus Furipterus; species Furipterus horrens. Next base: position 65,840,980 of record NW_028327180.1, on the reverse strand, counting down.
ATAAAAAGTAAAATATAAGCAAATTAAATTGGTCAGGTCTTCCCTAAAACTTCTTTCTATTCAGAATATGCATCTTCTAAATCACTTTCAGTTTTCAGCATGTGGGCTCTTCCCCCAGTGTTGCTGTGTGTGCCATGGGGGGTGTTGGTAATGCAGCATTTGTAAAAGGAGCTGTAGAAGAGTTCAGAGCTGCTGGTGCTGTGCTCTTAGGCTGGCTCTGCACGTCTGTGTAGCCAGCCTCCTTTTAATGCCTGCTGCTGTGGGAATGTAGTTGAACTTGTCAGATTCACTACCTCCTTAAAACCATTTGGTTCCTGGGTTAAGACAATAATTCACTAATGTCATTGTATTTCCCTCCAAACCATTCTGCAAGTGTTGAAGTTTTCTGCAAGTGTAATCAGTGACAACCACGTCACAGTTTCTGCCTGACCAATAGCAATTGAAAGTCACCATGAAATGTAGGCCACACCGTACTGTATTTCAAAGATTTTTAAATTGTGAAAGAAAAAAACTACCATAATAACACTTTTACAACCTTGTTTCACTCAGTTTGCAATGAAAACATTAGGATTTCAGTATCTATTTTAAACTGTGTATAAGAGCATGAAAGAACAAATTACTGTATGTTTGTAGTGTGTGTATTTAGAATTTTTGTGTGTAAATATTTGACTAATTTAGGAAACCCTTAGGTACTTTATTATTTTGGAATCGCAGCTGCCTTTAAAATAAAATTCATCGTAGAGCCTTGTGTTGGCTTGCCTTGTTAGAAGGACAAATAGCACCGTGTTTCTCGTTTTCTTTTGTTTCTAGATGTAGACATTGTATAAGGGCGTTTGCCAGAAACAGCAGAATTGGGTGACAGTAAAGCTAGTTTGAATTGTAGTCATTTCTGCCTAGCTTGCAGTTCCATCACATCAGAGACATGACAGAAAGAAGATCCCAAGTCCCACATTCCCAGTCCTAGCATCCACATATTGCCTAGCCATTCCATATGTGAGGTGAAGCATTGAGTAGCTTTTTGTTGTATTTCTGATCTCTGACTATATTGAAGTTGAGTGTAAATCCTGTTATTTTTCTTATTGGTGGTCTCTGAGTTTTGCCAAAATCTGGTTTCTGGTACCGTACATTGGTCAGCATGCTAAGAGTGGGCCTTCTGTAGACTGGGATGGTGATGACGATAGCCTGTCTGAAGGAGCACAGATGAGCAGAGCTGCTCTAGAAACCCCTGTGTGGAAGGACCCTGGTGGAGAGGTCTGACTGAGGATGGGCTTGTCCTGACTCAGGCTCTTGCCACATATTCAGAGTTTGGGGGCTGCTTTTCCTTGTCACCGTTGTGCCCTCAGTTACATAGGCATAAACACAAGTCTGATGAAATTCATTGCTCAGGGGGGAATTATTCTTTTGAATTCTGCATTTTGCCAGATCTTAAAACCTAGAACATTACCATATATGCCATATTTGCATTAATGCTCTTCATCTTTTAACTCATTTACATCAGCATGCAATAGCATTAACAGAACAAAATTTTCATAATCTCCAGTCTGCCGTTCTCAATTCTCATCTTTCGAGCCCCTTACTGTGATCTCCATTTTCTTACAGGTCACTGAGTCAAGGCAGCACTAACTCAAACATGCTGGATGTTCAGGGAGGTGCTCACAAAAAGAGAGCTCGCCGTAGTTCTCTGCTGAATGCTAAGAAGCTATATGAGGATGCCCAGATGGCGAGGAAAGTGAAGCAGTATCTTTCTGGTCTGGATGTGGAGACAGATGAGGAGAAGTTCCAAATGATGTCATTGCAGTTGGAACCTGCATATGGTACCTGTGAGTACAGGTTTTCTCTTAGGTGGCACTAAATAGCACGATAAAACAGAAATTTATTTTCCTAGAGGTATGCTGAAGTCCCAAGAAAACTAACTTTCAATTACAAAACATTACTGACATAACCCAAGCATCGTATTATTCTGTTAATCAGAGAATCCCATTCATTCCCAGTGACCACTTTATGCAAGAAATAGAGGGGTAAGTAGTTCATCTTTAAAAAGCATTATAAGGTCTTCTTGTAAAAACTGGACCATTATACCGAAGCCCTTCTGTTGAAAACATTTTTACCTTCATCCCTAAATTAAGAGTCAAAATAAGTGAAATATTAACCTTTTAAAAAATTTCATGGAGAGTATTTACCAACTAGAAAATATAAGAAATTCAATTAAGACACTGTTAGATAATAGGTATATTATAGGTGTAAGTAAGGTAAAACAAGAAAAGTCAGATGCTGATATTGTTAATATGTAAAAAATATGATTGATGAAAGGGAGCCTATTCTCAATATTGGGTGGGTTAACCTGGCTGCTGTGGCTCAGTGGATTGAGCGTCGGCCTATGAGCCAAGTGTCGCTGGTTCAATTCCTGGTCAGGGCACATGCCTAGGTTGCACGTCAGGTCCCCAGTTGGGGGCGCGAGTGAGAGGCAACAACACAGTGATGTTCCTCTCCCTCTTTTTCTCCTTTCCCCCCTCTCTAAAAATAAATAAACAAATAAATTATTTAAAAATATATATTGGGTGGTTTGGTTGGTTGGTTTTTGAGTACAAAACAGAATGCATGCTTGTCTGAATCAAGGAAATCTGAGTTATAAAAGCAGAAATCAGAGATGATACAATATATTGTGTTCATTGTAACAACAAAATAAGGATGATCTTAAATTATAAGTGCACAGTGTGTGAGTGAATATGTATGCCTCAGCAGGAAGCATAGAACTTACTAAATGTTGACCGAGTATTGGAGGGGGAAGGTTCAGATTTTGTATTTCTATTTCTAATTGATTGGGGGAAATGGTACACATCATAGATTGACCCTGGGATTGATAAATGATATATTTTCTACTAGTAGTAGAAAAAGTATGTCAGCAATAGGAAAAAGAAAGTGGAAGTTCAACCAAATAGTGATTTTAAAAGTTTGAGTGTGAAATGCCTTTTTAAAATACAGGGTAACAATTCACTCAGTAAAAGTTGTGGTAAAAATAATATCTTGAACACTGCTACCGATAGGAAAAGGAAAGGAGTCGTTTGGAAAGAACACCTCTGAAGGATGCAGGCAGAGTTTGAGTCTCATTTATTACCATTTCAACAAGGTTCTTTCCATCAAGCAATGGTTTGGAGTATGTTTTATCTCTGTGATTCTTTCTGCACCAAACCTATTAAATTACGAGAAAGAAATAATAAAAGCAAACAATTAATGAGAGCTTTGTACATGCCAGCAACCATGCTAAGCACTTTATAAACAATGTCATTTACTCCTCACAGCAGCCTGTGAGGTATACAGTATTGGGATTGTATTCCAATGAGATAATGCAGTGAAAAAGAATTACAGATACTAAAATGCTAGAGAATACTTAAGTGCACTATTTCCTTATCAATATGAGGAACGGTATATGGCCATTAAAAATAATAATATATAGAGACGTGGAAGGTATGTGGGAAAATTTCTTAACCACACATGGGCTGTTGAGATAGTGTCAATCATGGGAAAATGGTACATGTTGAAAGTAAAGACTGAAAAAGTATATAGAATCTTTAAAATTTATTCATGTTTTAGTGTTCAAAGCCATATACATACTTAATTTGTTAAAGCACTCTGACCATGCTTTGAATAATCATCAAAATTATTTTTTCCCAAGTTACTTAATGTAGACTTTATTATCATCTTATGATTATGGAGCCCAGTTTATTATTCTTACTTTCATATGATAAAAGGATATTTATTTTGTCTTTTGTTTTCACTTTCAGCTCTTCTTTGTTCCCTGAATCTGATCTGGGATATTCAAGAGCATAGAAATCTCTGCTATGCTTTACTCACTGTTAAAATTTTAGAAAGATTCCACATACTTACCGGCCCCCCCCCACACACACACACATGCACCCGTTGTCTTCTCACGCCCACCGAGACTTCTTTTTCTTTTCTCATAATACTAAATGGTGTCCTTCACTGCATATCTGATACTGACTTAAAAAGAGAAAATCAGCGGACTTTTTTAAACTAAGTTTTTTGAAAATTTATTCAAAGCATATTTCTTTAAATTGGTTTAAGGGTCTTTATTTGATGCCTATTGCAAAATTGATTTTTTAAATGTTTAAATAATGACGATCCCAAACCCAAACAATAATAGTTCGTTGTTGAGCATTGTAGAATTTGCTTCCTCCTAATAAGCCAGTATATGTGGGCTTTGGCACTCATCTGTGAACTCTTTTATATTTAAAATAGTCTCATGATAGTTTTCTTTCTACTACACCAATTAATAAAATGTCAGTAGAGAATTGATTCATATTGAGAGGAGGGGGAAAATGTGTTTTATGGCTTTAACCAAAAGATGATAACATCTTGGATTCAATTAGTTGATGAGACACTGCCTATTATCCTTCCCTCAGGAGTCCCTGTGTTTTGACTTTCTGAGATGTTCCCTAATTCTTACCACTCAAAATATTCTCCAAAGTGAAAGAATAGCAGCTAACAATTATAGTTGTACTGGGACAGAGTAAATTTGCTAATTTAGCGGGGGGGGGGGGTATTTAAAACAAATACATCATAGAGCGCTGAGGTTGGACCTGCACAGAGACCATCCCGAGTAACAGAAGAATTAAAATTGCTGCCTGAAGGAAGAGCTCTTTCCTTTGGGCTACAGTATTGATTTTATACAAAAGAAGCAACTGAACTTAAGAGTTTTCAGTTTTTAATTCTGACATTCATTTTCATATAGTCTAACCATATCTCTGGTATTCTTGTGTATAACTTTTGCAGTAATTCATTCAACAAATACCTATAAAGTATTTGTTTTCTGTTGGTCACTGGACACAGAAGGAGTTAGCAGTGAACAAGATATGCAGTCCTTGCTCTCACGTTAGTCACAGTCTGACACTGGTGGGGCAAAGGTAGTGTACAGCTCTGAGCACACAAAACACAGTTTATTCTTCTATTATTATTTTTTTTTTTTCCATACGAACAACTGTACACCTACTTTTGCCCACCCCTGCAGTTACCAGTATTAGGGAAGCTAATACTAGGTGGTGTTAGGTCGTGCTGGCCACATAGGTCTTGTTTGAGAGATTTGGATCTTGATCCTGAGAGTAGCAGCAAATCATCTAAAGGTTTGTACTGGACACCTAGAGAAGGAAACTGTTAGGATCAGATTTTCACATTGGAAAAGTCACCTTGCTGTTGTATGGAGAGTGGCTTGAAGGCACCAAAACTGATACAGCAAGGGGAGTATTTCATTAGTGTGGGTAAGAAGATGTTAGCTCTTCCAGTCCCAGGTGCTTTGGGAGCTGCAGGCTTTGGTGTGGACATGGCTAAGTCCAAGAACCACATCACACACAACCAGCCCCCCAAAATGGCACAGAAATGGCATCAAGAAACCCTAGCCACAAAGATAGGAATGTCTTAAGGGGGTGGAACTGAAGTCCCCTGAGGAACATGTGCTTTGCCAAGAAGCACAACAAAAAGGGCCTAAAGAAGATGGAGGCCAACACCACCACGGCCACAAGTGCAGGTGCCAAGGCCACAGTCCCTCATAAAGCCCAAGGAGATCAAGCCCAAGACCCTAAAAGGCAGCAGCCACAGGCAGAACTTGCCTACCTCACTCACCCCAAGCATAGGAAATGTGCTTGGGCCCCATTGCCAAGGGTCTCAGGCTCTGCCAGTTAAAGGCCAAGGCTCAAACCAGAGCTCAGGCTGTGGCTGCAGCTATAGCTAAGGCTCCCAAAGGTGCCCAGGTCCCCAGGGAAACTTCAGTGTGAAGACAGAAGGACTGGTGTCCTCCTGTGCTAGTTGTACAGATAAACCTGAGACAGGATCTGTGACTCATAGACACACCCCCCCATATATCTCTATATATATATGGGTGTGTGTGTGTGTGTGTATATATATATATACACACACACACATATATGTATATATATGTATACAGTATATATATATTCTATAGATACGAAGATGTTAACTTGGCATTCAGAGTGATGGTAGAGATGGAACTAATGAAGTTAATGGATTCAAAAATATTTAGGAAGTAAAATTAGCAATTCTACAAAAATTTTAGAGATAAAATTTTATAATACTTCAAGTTATTTTTAGGAAAATCTATTTTAGTGTTAAAGTGGTTTTAATGCAGCCATTTATTGTCAGTGGTAATAACCTTGCCTAAAAGAGTGCTGAATTACGTGTTTCTTGTTCTCTTCTTTTAGTGACCAAGAATTTAACTGAGAAAAGATCAGCCAAAGCATCAGAAATGTCTCCAGTGCCTATGAGGTCAACTGGCCAAACAGTTAAAGCCCATTTGCATCAGCCCAACAGAGTAAGCCAAGTGCTTCAAGTGCCAGCTGTTAATTTGCACCCCACCAGGAAGAAGGGACAGTCGAAAGACCCTGTCACATTGAGTGAGTATTCACAATTAGTACCTCATTCATTTAATGTAAGTTTCCAGGGAAGTTAGAATGAAAAATAATTACCACTCTTAAGTGCTCGGGAGATCAGCTGTTGTATTTATGTAATGCAATCATCACTCATGAATCAAAAAATGTTTCATTTTGCCTATATAGGTATTTGATAGCAGCATACATATTCTAAATGCTGACATCGGAATTCCTATAATCGTACCAACTGAAAACCTGACAGCAGTACACTTGGATACCAAGGGCTTACTATAGTCAAAGGAGCATTTAATCAATGCAAATGCAACCTGTAAGAATGAAGTCGCTTATTCTAAAAGTGACCATATGTTGGTTTTTCGTTAATGACTGCTTTTAAAAACCTAGTTAGGAGACAGGAAGAGATTGTAAAATACTTAAAGCGTAGAACGTACTTTTCTCCCCTCTGTTAGGCCATGTAGACATTATCAAAATTACTTTTTTATTTATTGTTTTTACAGTATCACTATTTTAGCTTTCAGATGGGAAGCCAGGTTAGATTTGGTTCCTAGTATTATTCCTTAGTGTAAGCATTATATATAGGACATATTCAGTAGAACTTTGTGAAATGTAAATTTAATTCGATTTTGTTTTGAGATCCAAATTCAGTAGAACTTTGTGAAATGTAAATTTAATTCGATTTTGTTTTGAGATCCAAAGTTGAAAAGAAATGCTTCACCTTTGCCAAATGTTCAGTCTAGAGATACAGATACGCAAACAGCTAACTTCAATAGAATGAGTTTGCTGTTGTGCCAGGGATATGTACAGAACACATAAAAGAACAGAAGAGGGAGAGCTTTGGGGGCAGTCAGAGGAAAGGTAGGGTTTCCGAGGTTTTTGGAGGTAACACCTAAGCAGAGCCTTACAGGTTGATTAGGCAGGAGGTAATTAAGCAAAGAATCCAGAGCAGTCATTTCAGGCAGAGGGAAAGCTTGATATCTCCACGGAGTTATAGGCAGTTTGCTGCCTCTGAGTGCAAAGCTGCAGAAAGAGTATTGAGACAATCATTAAAGCCAATACTTACGGAATGTCACACATAGTTCTAAGTGCTTTGCTATACTCATTTAATCTTTATAAGAGATAGGAACCACTTTCACTCAGCAGGGGAAGCCACAGAGGGTCTAAGTAACTTATACATTACCAGTAAGTGATGGAGCTGGGAGTTGAGCCCAGGCTCACTGGCTCAGAGTCCTTGCTTTTAACCACTGTGTGAACAGCCACACAGTATGAAGTGAAGTCACAAGCGTGCAGAAATTATAAAATGGCATGCTGAAGGAAAGTTGTCAGTGGACAGCTATCAAAGAGATTTGAGCAAGGGCAGTTTGGTCCAGACATGTTGGAGAATGACAGGGGGGAGTGCAGTGAGATGGGATACAGGCCTGGGTGGAAAGCTGATGTCACTATTATTAGATGCAGAATTGGTGAAGTGGATCATTTTGATTGTAGGAGTAAGAAATGGGACAAGTCTAGCTCTGGTTTCTTACTTGGACGTCATCACCCAAGATGCAGTGTAACTTGTACCAGGTAGCCCTCTTCGCTCTTGTTGTAATACAGCTGTTATCTGTATGACAGAGACCTTTATATTAAAATGGCACTTAAGTACAGTGCATATGCTGTGATTTGAATTGTTTCAGTGTCAAAGGGCTGCTGTCACTAGGCTGAGTCCACGTCAGAGTTGGGCTTGCTTTACTGGCCAAGAACTGTGGCAGTAGCTCTTCAACATTTCTTAGAGATGAATGTAAAAATGTCAATATGTTGAAACCATTGCTAAGTTTGATCTGCGCTAAACAGGACCAGCTATTGGACACGAGTAATGATAGAACTTTGCAGGAATGTTTCCAGTGAGCTCCATACTATTTCTCTATAAATTCATGATTCTTTCTGTTGTCTACTTCTCTCCTGTAGTGTGAATTTAGTGCTCTTGAAAAGGGCTGGCCTGGCAGCCCTGCAGCCTCTTCTGTATACCCACAGCCCAGACGCAGCACAGGTAGTGACAGTGCCAGCATCCCCCACTGCCCGCCACACGCCTCGCCCTGACTTGGAGAGGCCACCTCTAGAGGGGAGGGGAGAGTTGGAATCCATGACTTCTCTGTTAAGATCTCCAACAAGAGTGCCAATTATGAGGCGGGGGACTTATACTCAGACTGTTAAATCATTTTCCCTTTCGTCACAAAACAAACAAGAACTGTTACAATCTGGTCTGTGCTGACTGGCTGAATTTGAACAAATAACCTAGAGGTGAGAATCTCTGTATGCCATTCCCCAGTCATTAGTCCCTGTTTGTCATGTACACATTTCAATTGAATACACTAGCCATTGTGCATCGTGGCTTAGTTATGTAGTAGTAATTTAGGCAACTACAGACGTGTTCATTGTGAAGTGATGCTTACTTGTTTCTTTGGTTTCATTTTTAGGTACTAGTTTACCTCAGAAAGTTTTAGGAACAGCTGAAGAAATAAGTGTTAAGAAACATGCAGAAGACACTATTTCCGTGGCATCATCCTTACATTCGAGTCCTCCTGGGTCTCCTCACGGTTCCCCACGCAAAGGTAAGAGAGCAGTTCAAAGCCAGTTCTTATTTTACCAAATGATGCTTTGAAACACATAGTTTGTTTTTCAATCTATAATAGCAAAGTATGAAGAAGAGTATAACTTCTCATACTTTTTGAACTTCCAGGTATTATTAGGTAGGATTTCTGTATTCAAGTGTGGTCCTTACTTGATAGATGACAGGCTTAGATAAGAATGAAGGCAGAAGTCACAGTTGTTTTGTTCTGTGCAGATTATTGATGTTGCTATTCGAATTTCCCATTATTTAGAATTTTTGTGGAGTATTTGAAAATGAGAATTTCTGTAAGAAATTGTTATTAACCAACATCAAGATTTAGGAAAAGAAACAGATATTTAGGTTGATGCATTTCTTTCTTTAGTAATAGAGTATTAACTTTTTTATTAATCAGGAATTAAAATAACATACACCCTAATGGATTTTTATATTTCTACTTATATAGACCTTCTTGAGGTAAAAAAAATCTGAAATCACTCTTAGTCATTTACATGTTTTTGTAATTCAGCCTAAGCTTCTCTTGACTGGCCTGGGCAGTGTGCACATGGATGCCATTTTACTTCACCTATACGTGTAGCGTTCTAAGTGGTGTTTACCTTGGTCCGTGCACTAACTGTGTGTGCCGTGTGGCCAAGGGCTCCTTGGTCCTGGCATTGTCTTCGCAGATGTTAAAGAATCGCATCTTTAAATAATCACAGTACAGGATAGTACAAGGTCAGAGGGAGGACAAGCTTATGAATTTAACAGGAAGGAAAAGCTTCCAGAGCTTTCCTCAGCTTCCGTGTCCTAAATTCCATCTCAGCTTTGGAGGGCTTTTTCTTATTTTTGTCCCATATGTGGCAGCAGTGTTACTATGATGTCAGATCTGATTTGGATCCTGACTCTGTCCCCTCCTATTGCTGTGTCATACAAGCAGCTAATCGACAAGGTCAGGTTTCTTATCTGTAAAATAAGGGGGATGCGGGGGGGAAGCCACCTCTTTTAGGGGACTTACATAAGGATTGAATGAAACAATATGTACAAAGGTTGATACATGGTAAGTATTCGGTGAACTGGTGTCTTTTCTCTTTCCCTGTTTCAACCCCTGGGCAACAGAGCTCCCTGCCTGTGGCCTGCCCTTCCCCCGTCACCTAGCTGAGCCTGGCTAGACATTCCATTCAGACATTACTAAGAAAAGCTTTGTAAAAATCAAAGAGGACATGACTGTTTGAGGCACACAGGTCTGCTTCATCTCTGCACACTCTCAGTGGTCCTATCAGACAGGAGCAGTGGGGTGGGGGCAGTGCCCAGGCACACAGGTGGCCCAGAGGGCATGCCCATGGGCTCCCTCGGCGCTGTCCAGGGGCACCTCGGCACCCTCCACCATCTTCGGGGGCCGCTTAGAGGTCCCAGTGCAGACACTTCCCTAACCAGGAGGCCATTCTCTAACCAGTGTGACTTGTGGGGAGAGATATCAGGACCAGGAATTTCCCATCAGAGTGCGCTGCACTCTCAGCGCTGGAGTAGAGAAGTCTTTCCACAGTAGTCTACTGTGAGCCTGTCAGTCATGTGGAGAATCCTTAGGACCTGGAGAAATGCTTTTATTCAAAACTGTTGCCAGTTGTTTTTACACATTACTTTCCAGACCCCAACCAAATATTTCTGTGCATTTCCACAGACAGTTTTTTGCTTATAGCCTGTGATATTTTTTAAAAACACCATTAAAGTAAGCATACATTATTAGGATCAGTTCCTAGTTCATGCTAAACTTTAGAATTAGTTTCTTTGTTTCCTAATAGTTAACACGTTGCATACCGGGAAATTTAAATGCCTTTTAGAAATGATGAGAATTCTTGCCACCCATACACAATGTGTTAAGAAAATAAGCCTGTCTTTGTATTTTTCACATGGAGAATTTAAATAAGTTAATAACTTTTCTCTTTTTTTATATTTTATTTAAGAATAGTTGGAATACAAAATTATATTAGTTTCAGGTGTACAGCGCAGTGATTCAACATTTACATACCTTTCAATGTGATGAACCCTCTAACTTAGTAGTCATCTGTCTACATGCAAACTTACCACCATGTTCTGACTATATTCCCCTTCACCTATTTCACCCATCCCCCGCCATAAACATGTAAAAACTTAAAAAGTGAGAAGTCAGGAGGCCTTAACCTTGATCTTCCCCAGTGCTTAAGGAAGGCAGCCTTTGTACCTTGGGCATACAACAGGATCAGACATTGTGCTTTATAAATACATTTATTGTACACACTATTTATGCGTCCTGATTTTTGCTAAGCTTTTTCTTAGTAGAATCTGCGTGAAAATTCTAGAGATAGTTACTTTTGAGAAATACTTTTTTCATATTTTTGCGTGTGATTTAACCAGCTTGGCTTACTTTTAGTAGTTTTTATTATCATCTTATTCTGCTTAAGGTAATCTTCATCCTGTGGTCTATCTTGCAATGACTGCTGTGTAATGCTATATACTAGACGCTGTGGATTAAAATATATGTTGCTAGATTTCAATCTTTTAGATACTATCAAGATGTTAGAATTTTTAACAGTGAAATCTTATATAAACCAGCTTAATTGTGATTGACTGGAAAGAATTAATTGACCGTGACAGGGTTTTTGCCTCTCTCCCTCCAGTTGGCAGTGTCCTATCTGATCCCAGCCTCCTGCTGCAGCTCTCAGGGTCTGCTGCATCCCCTCCCAGTGAGTCCAGCACCGGGATCAGTGGCCACAGCTACCCCAGCATAGGTGGGGTTTACTTGCAAAAGAAAATCCTTCAAATTACCAGGAGCACAGCCAAAAGAACAGACAGGACCAAGAAGGCCACTGAGGAGACTAGAGACAGGACAAGTTGTGAGAACACAGCCAGAAAAAGAATGACATCCCCGTTTAGAAGATTTAGGGAAAGAACTCTTTCAAGGGAGAGACTAGCCAACAGCACAAAAGCGGACGCAGAGCACAATCAAGCCACAGAGAGCTGTGAGGAAGTGAAGGGCATTGGAAGCAACATCAAAGATGAGAAAGAGAGTGGCGTCTTCAGTTCCAATAGCGGAGGCCACAGTCACGCTCTAAGCTGCTTCCAAACGCGCTTCAAGTCTAAGAGGAGGAAGACTCTCTGAAGTTCCTAACTTAATTTCAGTGTTACGGTTGTTTTCATTTATTAATGTAAATGTAGTTTAAATTTAGTCATTTGTTAAAGCTCAGGCAAGCAATTTAGTAAAATACTATTTATAAGTATTTTATGATTAGTGTTTCAGGGTCCTTTAGCAACAAATTAAAGTGCCTTATTTTTATATGTTATTTAATTAATGTCAGTAAACTTGATATTCTTGTGTTCTGTAGTTGGCTTTATTTCCTACCAGTAGCAGCTGGGTCTGTGAGTGAAATAAGTGGAGGAGGCTTTTTCAGAACCTCTATTTATGTTCACAAAAAAATCCCAATAATAATCTAGTCAGACAAACCTTTGCCTCAGAAAATTTTATTGCCCTCTTCTTACTGCAACTACTTTAAAACAAGCTAAGGAAAAGAACTGTTCGGGAGGCAACAAAGTGCCTCTTGTCCACATGTAGCATATACTTTATCATCCACTCTTCATGTATCTCCGATCAGAGAAGAAGGAGGAAATGGACTAACACAGCAGGTTGAAAATCCAGGAGACTTGTTTAAAAATGTAGTTACTCTTTTCCACCCGCAGACCTCATAAATTTGAATTGCCAGAAATGGGCCCCCAAAATTTGTATTTTAGTAAGCTTTCCAGGTGGTTGTTAAAATTGATTGTATTTCCAAAATACTGATCTAACATACATAGGGATGAAATTTGTAAACAGTAAAGCAAGGCTATCCCCTAGGGTAAAAGAGCAATGATTTCTTTTTTCTTTTGAAAATTTGTAAATATTTTTTTGTTACAGTGTACATTCAGTATTATTTTGTATTGGTTTCAGGTGTTCAGCATGGTGGGCAGACAAACACACTTTACTACATGCTCCCCCCCACATATGTCCTGTACCCACCTGGCACCTTATGTAGTTAAAACAATATTAGTGACTACATTCCTTGTGCTGTACTTTACAACTCTCTGACTGTTTTCTAACAACCAGTTTGTAGTTTTTAATTTCTTCAACTTTTTCACCCAGCCCCCAAACTGCCTGCCATTTGGCTATGATCAGTCTGTTCTCGGTATCTGTGAATGTCATTCAATTTTGTTCAAATTTAATTTATTTTTAATTTGTTTACTACATCCATTTTCTTGGTCCTCCTGAAAACTGACCAATTAATTTCTGAAGGGCACTGAGAAGCAGTAGTGATCCCAAGATCAAAGAACTGGGGTAGGAGTCAAGGTTGGCTTGGCTTGTGTCTGGCCCCACAAGCTAAATATAAACCACATGTTTTCTGGGTCTTTATTTTTTTTCTTTGAAATAGTTAATAAGACTGCTTGATAAGGTTATCGATAACCTTTTTTGGTTTAACCTGAGTTATATGTGAGTATAAAGCCTCTGGTTCTTGAGGTTCTTAGGAACTGAACTGAAGATTATATACCAATTGAACCACATTTCTCTCAGTGAACACGAAAATAATTGTTTGCTTCCTTGAGGCCTACTCCTTGCTGGGACTACTACAGCATTTTCTTTTATTTCTAGGCAAAAGAAGTTTGCTTACTTTTCTAACACTTACCAAAACCAACTCCTATGTACATTTAACTATCAGGCCACAGATTAGTTTCAGGATCCTTCCACCTCACTCCATCTCCAGCCCTTTATTCCAGGAAATGCAAAAGAAAATCTCTCTAGCTATATCTGCTGTGCAGTAAGTCATAAAACAATTAAAAACAGGTAGATGCCAGTTTTTTCATAACACATTCTTAGGTCAGTTTAGCTGTTCAGTGTAATTCTCAAAGTTGGTGAAGAAGAAGAAAACTAGGTATAAGATTAAATCCAAATCTGAAGCCATTTATTTAGAATACTAAAACAATAGCTTTCAACTTGGGGCAAGACTTCTTAGTGACATAAGCAGAATATCTAGGGTAAGTATATGTAGTTTGAAAAAGCAAAAATATAACTCCCTAAAGTCCTGATTTCCCTCCCATCCCACCCCCACCCCCCACCTCAGGGTAGTAATTTGGACACTCAGGTCAGGCCATAAAATTTTATATTTATCAAAGGTGGGGATGTAAGGTTAACAAGAAGTTGAGAAACTCAAGATGTCTACTTTTTCATGTTTTTTAGTATCTTAATGCCTTTTTGTTTCATTAAATGCTTACTAACTGTGTGAGAACTTGGGGCAGAGAGGCCTTTGGACTACTTTTCTCAGTAATACTGGACTTTAACTTTCCATTACTTGAATTTGTTGTTGAATTGGGATGGTGTGGGTAGATAAGGGCAGGTCCTCTCCCCAACCACATCCCCTACCTGGTTTCCTGTTTGATGTTTTGATCATTTGCCTTCTCTCGTTCAGGTTATACACTTGCACCATCAGCTAAATCTGACAACCTGTCTGACTCCAGCCACAGTGAGATTTCTTCACGGTCCAGCATTGTGAGCAATTGTTCTGTCGACTCCATGTCTGCAGCTCTGCAGGATGAACGCTGTTCCTCCCAGGCAGTCACAGTCCCTGAGTCCACCGGGATGTCGAAAAAGACAGAGCACTCCTCAGGGACAGGAGACCACAGTCAGCTCGGCCCTGGGTAAACATCCTCGCCTGTGTTCACATCACGGAACCCAAGACAAGTGGCCACTGCAAACAGTGCTCCCCACTGCCCCGTGGGGTGCTTACGAGGGCATCCCTAGAATATGAAGGCCAAGTGTGTATGCTCTATACTGAATATGCAGATAAGTGCTATTTTGAAAGATGTGTGGGTGCTCATTTGTTAAGTGTTACTGAATTCAAGTAACTTTCTATCACATGGTACATGAGTCAGTAAGAACTCAAAGTGAAGTTGTTACTGATTTGGGAACTGGTTTTTTTTTTTGTTTTTGTTTTTAAGTATATTTTATTGATTATGTTGTTACAGTAGTTCCGATTTTTTTCCCTTTAGCTCCCCTCTGCCCTGTATCCCCCTTCCCTCCAGCAGTCCCACCCCTCTTAGTTCATGTCCATGGGTCATGCATATAAGTTCTTTGGCTTCACACTTTCCTATATTATTCTTAACTTCCCCCTGTCTATTTTGTACCAATCGATTACGCTTCTTAATCCCTGCACCATATCCCCATTTCTCCCCCTCCCCCCTCTCCCTCCCAGCTGATAACCCTCCGAATGATCCCCATACCTATGATTCTGTTCCTATTCTGGTTTGCTTAGTTGGATTTTGTTTTTATTTTTTAGGTGCAATTGTTGAAACTTGTGAGTTTGTTGTCATTTAGTGTTCGTAGTTGATCTTCTTTTTCTTAAGTAAGTCCCTTTGACATTTCATGTAATAATGGCTTGGTGATGATGAGCTCCTTTAGCTTTACCTTGTCCGGAAAGCACTTTATCAGCCCTTCCATTCCAAATGATAGCCTTGCTGGATAGAGTAATCCTGGTTTCAGGTTGCCTTTTATCACATTAAATACTGCTTGCCAGTACCTTCCTGCCTACAAAGTGTCCTCTGAGAAATCAGCTGATAGTCCTGTAGGCACCTCCCTGTAGGCAACTCTCCACCTCTCTCTTGCTGCCGCCAGCACTCTGTCTTTATCTTTCACCTTTGGCATCTCAATCATGATGTGTCCTGGTGTGGTCCCCTCTGGGCCCAGCTTACCCTGGACCCTCCGTGCTTCCCAGACCTGTATGTTCATCTCCTTCACAAAATTTGGGAAGTTTTCCTCATTTTTTTCAATTCTTACTTCCTCGTTCTGCACTAGTTGATTGTTTTTTTTTTTTTTCTCTCTTATGTTCCCAATCATTGATTTGAACCCAGATTTCCATCCCTTCACCATTGGTTTTGTGTGGATATTCCTTCGTTTCACTTAGCATAGCCTTCACTTCTTCTCTTTTGCGTTTGCCGTACTCAAACATATCTGTCAAGCCTGTGGGCATCTTTATCACCAGTGTTTTGAATTCTGCATCTGTTAGGTTGTCTGTCTCTCTCCTCATCTGTGAGGTTGGCTATCTCCTCATCGCTTAGTTCTCCCACTGGAACCTTGCTCCGTTCCCCTTTTGGGCCATACTTCTCTGTCTCCTCATTCTGACAGGCTCCTGTGTTTGTTTACCTCTGTGTCCCAGGTAGATCTGTCGCTCCTGTCTGGATGAGTATTTCTTCTTTATATCTTTGATTGCTGGACTTCCATGCAGTTTGATTTTCTGGAACTTCTGATTGTTTCTAGTTTTGAGGTAGTTGTATTCCTTCTTAGTTGTGGAGGGAGATGCAGCGTGTCTGTCTATGCCTCCATCTTGGCCAGAAGTCTGGGAGGTGGTTTTTGCATTCTCACTATTAGGTTAGAAATTGCTTTAAAAGATTATGTAGTGGGAAGTACCCTCAGTGCTTTACATACTGTGGACGGGTTGACGGAGTAAGGTGTCATTGACTTTTACTCTCTGAAAGTATGATTTAGGGAATTATCAGCTAGCAAAAGAGTCAAACTCTTAAATTTCTATTTAGGGTCAAGCAAATGGAAATCTTTGAGGAAGCATTGAGAAAGTTGATTCTAAACTGATAAATATTGTTAGCTCTGGTATACTTTAATATGAGGAAAATGTAAGATATAGCCAAGAATTATTATCATATTTGTAAAGGCTTCTAAACTATGATTTTCTAGACCAGGGTCAAACTTTCTATGAAACTTAGTAAATATTTTAGGCTTTGCAGGCCGTAAGGTCTGTTGCAACTGCTCAACCTTGTTTCACCAAAACAGCCTTAGCAAATATGTAAACAAATGAGCACATTGTGTCCCAATAAAACTTTATTTACCAAAACTGAGAAAGGACTGGGTTTGGCCATGGGCCCAAGTTTGCTGGCTCCTACTTTGTAGTATAAATCAAGGGTTCACAAGGTTTTTGGGAGGTAAAGGGTTAGATATTAAAGATTTTAGGCTTTGCAGGCTGCATATAGTCTCTGACAAATTCTTTGGAGAATTTTTTTTTTTTTTTTAATGTAAAAACCATGCTTTGCTCCAGAATATACAAAATCAGGCTTTTGGCTGGATTTGGCCCCTGAGCCTTAATGTGCGGACCCCTGCTGTCAATGACAGGATATACTTAGTAGTAGGTGGTTGGGAAAGATGCTTCTTACTTGGTGCTATACTAGGAGAGTCTCAGAGGTGCATCCCTTTGGTTGGAATTTTTTTTTTTAATTATTTATTTGTTTACTTATTATATTTTTAGAGAGAGGGAAAAGGAGAAAGAGAGGGAGAGAAACATCTTTGTGTGGTTGCCTCTCACTCGCGCCCCCAGCTGGGGACGTGCAACGTAGTCATGTGCCCTAGCTGGGAATCGAACCAGCGACACTTGGCTCGCAGGTCAACACTCAATCCACTGAGCCACAGCAGCCAGGGCTAGTTGGAAATTCTTAATTCTGCTTGTATGGAGAGAACCTAGCATTATGCTGACTCAGAGTAAAAATGCATACTTAATTGTATTCCTTTCAAACATTTTTCATTCTCATTTACAATCAGTTGAAGAAAAATTCTGACAAAACCTTGCTAAATATTTCTATTTCTTCAACATATGTTTCTAGCCACGTATTAGAATTAATGCCAATAGAAGTTTAGTGATGACTGATGATGGGGCCATTTTTCCCCACGAGGTTACTTTGGCATGAGCACCTGTTGGGATCCATGTTCTATAGTCTCTTGTATGCCTTTAGTACTTGCTATGTACAGGTGAAAGTATTTCCAGTAAGCCAGTAAATGACTTTCAATCGTGTATCTTCAATTTAGGTGGACACTCTCAAAGCCATCGCTAATCAAGAGTTTAGCTGTCTCATCATCTATGATCAGTGAAGAGATTTCTCATGAGCACATCATTATAGAAGCAGCTGACAGTGGTCGTGGCAGTTGGACTTCCTGTTCAAGCAGTTCCCATGACAACTTCCAAAGTCTTCCAAACCCAAAAGGCTGGGATTTTTTGAACTCTTACCGACATACCCATTTGGATGGCCCCATTGCTGAAGTTGAATCCACTGACAGTGAGTCCTATTCCTGCCCTAAAGGCTGCCCTCGAACTTGTGGTCAGTGTAAAGGAAGCCTCGAGACTGATCACTTGAGACAGAGTTGGGCCTTCTCCAGTTCTCTGTCCGACACGTACGAACCAAACTACGGGACAGTGAAGCGGAGAGCGGTGGAGAGCACCCCAGCCGAGGCATCTGAAGGCTTCGACCCGAGGAACAGTGCTGACCCAGTTTATAAAACTGTTACTTCAAGTACAGAAAAGGGCTTGATTGGTAAGTTCTGTGTTCTTTGTTGTATCTGTGGCATTTAGAGATAAAGCAGTAAAAATAGCATCGGACATCTTGGTCTAGAATTTTATCCTTGAAGAAGATCCCTTCTCTCACTTCAACTTCTCTTTCCTCCCCCTTCAAACAAATTATATGTTAAGTATTCATGGTTTCTCAAGGGCTTGGGACAGGTATTTAAGCCTGTTAAAATGAAAAGGCTATTATGAAAGTATTTAAGGGGAGAGGTTTATTTGTCTTGTTTTATTTAGAGCTCTTTTTGTTCATTGAGGAAATACTGCATTGCTGTGCAAAGTAACAAAGGGATGATCCTCTCAGTTACATCCTGAATTGTGTGGACCGCAGTCGCTCTGTTGAGGTAGTCCACGTGGGAGGAAAGGTGGTGAGGAAGCCCAGCTCGGTTTCTGGATCCCCCTCCGGGAGCACGTGCCTGGAGCACCAGCTTCCGTTTGTGGGTTCCATTCTAACCCTGCCTGTCTCTCGGGGTATGTCCTTTTAGTATTAAAGCCATCAAATACACTTTTTCATGATGTCAATTGAAATTCTTAAAATGTGAAAGACAGAGATGCTGATTTTATTGCACACCTATAGCACATTTGTTTTTTAGTTGTCAAATTGCATTTTAGAGTGGGTTTTTAGCGTACTCATTTTTTCCCAAGGATTTTTTTTTTTTTAAAGCCTTGTAAATTACCACAATATGGATAGATAAGCATGAGTGTTCAAGGATGTAAAATCCTTCTCTTGTCCATTTGGGAAAATAGATTTCTAAAAATCGTGTATTTCTTTCATTTCTGGATGACTGGGCAGATCACTGTGTTCTCTACCCGTGTCTTAATGCCTTTGGCACCCTCTCCTTCCCCTGCTCGTTCCACCCTCCGCAGATGGGGCTGGCACTTCTTTCTGACCTTGAGATCCATGCAAATTTTACTGATAGAGTTGTAGAAATTTCATTATGAACAAACTTGATCCTCTAAAGGGACAATTAATATTAGCATTTTTTTTTTTAACTGTGTGGTTTAATTCTGCTCTGATTTTGATTATTTTCTTCCTTCTACCTTCTCTGTTGTTTTTTGTTTTTTTTTTTTTCAATTTTTGATTTAGTTTTTCTATTACAGTTGTCCCATTTTCCCCCATTTCTCCCCACCACCCAGCCTACCCCTTCTCCCACAGTCAGTCCCCACCCCATGTCCCTGGGTTATTTCTACTAGTTCCTTTACTAAACCCTTCCCTTACTTAACCCCCTTCTCTCCCTCCCACCCACCCTGAAATATTAGAATTTTTAATGGTCTTTTTTTTATTTATTCTGCTCATATAAGTATAGGTATTGTTTGTGTTCTGAAAGTTACTGTTATGGTCAAGAAATTCACAGGCATTTGTTCTGTGGGTTTTGTAGAGTGGTCTTAAATTCATGGAATTTCTGCTTTAACCTATTTCTGATGCATTAAAGCTTTACCTTTTTCTCACTGTTTTTAAACTTAGGGAGAATAATTTTAAGTATTATTTTTAATGTCCACTGGAAATCAGAGAAACTTAATTTAAGATGGATTTCCTAAAATTATGTTTATTTTTTGTTCACTTAATCACAGAGCAAAAGTTAGAACTAAGGCCCTTAAAGGAATTATTTCAAATAGGTCCTCTAGACCAGGAAAGTGGAAGTTGTATATATGCCAGAATGGACAACTTGGTTTACCCAGGAGAGCCTAAAAACAGTGGTTCTTGTCTTGGCCCAAAAGTTGTTTTTGTGGAAATTTAATCAACAACTCTGGCTGGGTGGCTCAATTGATTGGAGTGCTGTCCTGTGCACCAGAAGGTCGCAGGTCTTTGATTCTTGGTCAGGGCACATACCTAGGTTGCAGGTTCAGTCCCCACTTGGAGTACATATGGGAGGCAACTGACAGATGTTTATTTCTCATTGATGTTTCTTTTCTGGGTCTCTCGCTCCCTTCCTCTCTCTAAGATCAATAAAGACTTGTCCTTGGGTGAGGATTTAAAAAAGAGAGAAAGAGGGAGAGCTTTTAAAAAGGAAGAAAATCCATTCAACAGAGGATAGATATTTGGGGACTCCTAAAACATTTCTGACTTAGTATCTTCAGGGCTGGTAGACCTTGAGAAATTTGTCACATACAGATGTGAGGGCTGACCTGCAGAAGGAATCTTGTCATCTCTTCAGCTCTGTCTCATTCTATTTAATGTGTATAAAACTTAATGTAATTCATGTATTTTAAAAACAGGTTTAAATCTTGTTCATTAACCTTTTAAAAATATTTTTAATCTGTCATTATATTAAACTAATGCGTATTAATTTGTTTTAAGTTATATTTTGTCATTGTACTAAGTTTCAGTATTTTTTTTATTTCTTCTAGTTCTCATTAATATGTCCATTCCTTATTTTCCATGCCAGTGTACTGTGTCACCTCCCCCAAGAAGGAGGATAGATACAGGGAACCACCTCCCACTCCTCCAGGATACATGGGGATTTCTTTAGCGGACCTAAAGGAAGGATCTCACCTGCACCTAAAACCTCCAGATTACAGCGTGGCAGTGCAGAGGTCAAAGATGATGCAGAGCAGCTTGTCTAGGCTGCCACCAGCTCCTCTCAGTAGCCACCCCGTGGCCTGTGTTCCATCTAGGATTATAACTCCGCCTCACAGGCATGACTCGCAGCCACCCTGTCCCCACTTAGCAGATGCAGCTGACGCAGATAGCGAAGGCGATGGTATGTTGACAGACTGCCTTGACGGCTCTTAAATGAATTGCTGAACACATTCAATGGTCTACTCTGCTATTTTAGATAATCAGTAATGTTTTCTCAAATGTCTCAGAAATCTGTTTTTAAAAAACAATTCCTAAATGTGATGGTGTGTTTTTTAATAGAAGAGGGTCTGTGTACTGCTCAATTGTATGCCCAGTCCCCTTCTTCCAGCTAAAATACAGTATTCTTATCTGTGATCACTAGCAGCTTGGTGTAGCGGGATAACATTGAAAGGAGGTGCTTGACATTAGTGGAGTCATGTTTTACACTAATGTATGGAAACCTGAAGCTGGAAGTATCAAATGCAAAAGTATCTGAAACCGTGCTGTTGATATATTTCCTCTTATTAGTAAAACCCTTCACTGACTTTGCAGCTGTGGTTTGCTTTGTTAATAAACATAAAAAAAATTTTTATCCTTTTAAACAATAGAGTAATAAAGTTAAAAGATGTTATGAAATTCCAGTTCATTGTCAGCTTTCAATGTGATTAGAACCCATAAATGTCATTATAAGAAAGCCTGGACCTTGATAGGGTCATTGAGAGGATTTCTTTGTGGAGATTGACTAATTTTGTAACAGCTAGGTTGTTGATCTTCATGAATATGCTGATCTGCTACTTAAGTGTATTTTTATTATTTTCAGAAAATGAACAGGTTTCAGCAGTCTAGCTGGAAGTCATGGAGGAAGGCACAGGAGAATCAGCCGTGTTCCCCAGGCCGTTCCAGCAAACGGCTGCTGCTGCTCACCGGAGGCTTCACACCCTGTGCCTGAGCAACGCGAGCCCTGGACCGCGCTCCTCTCACTGATCCCTGCGAATGCAGTTTCCTCATCTGGGGATGCTGTACCTGGATACGTGTTCACTTTGCACACCATACCTGCCTTGGGACCATAGTTACTAGAACAGATCCAAACTCAGAGTCCTCCCTATGTATAATATATATCTATAGATCTTCCTTTAACAAGTTATTTCCAAGCCATAGCTTGGGCTAACGGACAAATTCAAAATGTCTGCCAGTATCGAGGATGTTCTTGTGTATTCGAAAAGTAACTTACTTGAAGTTTTGAGGTTTTGTTTGTATTTAGGAGCTCTCATTAACTGGTGTTTATGTTTGAGGCCATAAGACTGTCTGGTTGACCAAACAGAAATCATCTTTACAGGATGATGCGCTGATCTGTACAGAACGTGAGCACTCTGTTACACCAGAGCAATGTGGGGTCTCAGTGTGAGTGGAAGCCCTTGGCAGGTGAGATGTTAGGAAGGAGAATATTCCCACCTGCTGGCCCCAATTTGGAAGGACAAGTGAAGCTGCCACAGGGTTTCTTATAAGTCCTTTGGGAAAGGGAAGTGGCAATTTTAATTTCAAAAAAATTGAGTTTTTATATTAAATTACATGTATGCCAATTCTTTCTGAACTGAAAGTCATGCTGCATCTAAATAACTAAAACTATAAACCCAGTAAATAGAAAGTGGATTCTAGAGTATTCTACTCTGTAGAAACCCAGATCTGAAATTTTCTCAACTCAGATATGGAGTTCTTTTTTAAAGGAAGTGTGGTCATTGGTGGTGTGACCCTGAAGAGAACTTGAGCTCTGGGGGGTGTCCTGCTACCCTACTCCCCCATCACAGCAGCAGAGGCTGTCTGATCCCACAGACCCTGCCGCTCTGGGCACCTACAGTAAAGCTCACTAGCTCATAAAGGTAAATAATTGGTTCAAATTGTGTGGGATCAGGGGAGCTAGAATCATGGAAATGATTTTCTCTTGGTTCCCAGTCTAGCCCCTGAGAGGAAGTATACTTTTTAACAGCCTGTTGGGCATGGCACTCTTAGGTATTTATTTTAAATTCCATTGGTTGCTTAGTGGACATGCTAGATTTTCCACATTTTTACAAATGAAATATATGTCTTGTATCTTAACTTTAAATTTTTTATTTTGTTTTTTAGTATAAAGGCAAGTGAAAGCCTAATAAACTTCTGTGACTACCAAAAAAAAGGAAAAAAAAAAAGCCAAAGCCATTAATGTGCACTACCCAGATCAACTTGGAGCCAAAAGGGGTTTGCTTCTGAGTGGTTGTCCATGTGTAAGTGTGGAGGATTTAGTTGGCCGTGACTTCCTTTCCTAGCTGTTCGTCCCTATCTCTGTCCCTATGTCCTGCCTCTCCCCTTCATTTTGAAATCATAAATCAGTTCCAGGTGGTAAGAGGCAGTCCCATCTTTTCCATATTTTCCATCAAAGCGACTGTTTCTTCACTTCAAGAAAAACAGAATGTCTGAAAAATTGCCCTGGGTAAAATAACATTAATCTGAAACTTAGGCCTTAGAAATGAACCCCAGGTGTGTTGGAATGAGGCTAGTTGGCTCCATAGCTTTCTGGGTCTGTTGAAATGGAAAGTAGCCCAGACCAAAAATCCTGGTTTGAAAGTCACACCGTAGAGATTTGACCTGTAAGCAGCCACCCTTGTTCACAGATTTTTCCTTCACTGATTTACACAATATTGTTTCCATGTCTAAAGCAAAAGATAATTTTGCTATAACCATCTTTTTATCAAGTTTAGGTATTTATTCTCACCCATTTATGCTCATTACCCCAGAAGAATGTGCTGCTTGCACAGTGTCTGTTTATTTAGCAGGTCTTTCAAACCAAATGGGAGCTTTGCCTGTCTTGTCCTTACTTGTATCAGTAACTTGCACAGAGTTGGGGCCTGTGCGTTTGGATGTGCACCATGTAGCTGCCTTTACTTCATCCAGCCCATGTGGGAGCCCTTGAGTCAGCCAGTCACATTGATCAGGAATTACAGCCGATGCTTTCAGTGTGATATGTATGTATCCCTCAAAACTCATGGACTTGTAATTGTTATATTTAGGGTGCATGCCTGCCTTCTCTGTCACATGACAAGCAAAAGAGAAGCCTTAACCTTTTCTTTGATCCAATTCTAAATCATCATTTGTTTTTGTTTTTATTTTATGAATTTATAACTTTAATAAAGAGACTCGTGCCCTCACCCCACTCCCCGCACTCCCAGCTCTGAACCTGCCAGGGTTGTAGAAGCAGCAAATCCTTGATACAGTCTCTGTGATGAAAGGTTTGCGGAATCAGTAAATCCACTACCTACTTCCATCAAGTTTATTGTAATGAACAGATTCTTACTTTCTCCAAATGTTTACTCTTAATGTGATCTTTGGGGAGAAAAGGCCTTAAATGGTTCTTCATGAAAGTGACAAATCACAGTGTCCTCATCTGCACAGCCTTGCGCACCTCTCCAGGCCAGAATGTGGGAGGAATCATGGGGTTTCCAAAAGCAAACCTGGTTTTTATGAAGTGTTTTCTCCCCCACAAAGAGAAGGGGAGAAAGTCCTTGTATATTTAAAACAATTATTGTTATTCTCATACACTTTAAATTTCTGAAACGTGATACTAAAGTAGATATATCCCTTCAGAATTACCTTAAAGGCTGGGACAAAGGGAGAAATCTTCAGAAAAGTGTCACAGGACATTTTCGATTTAAACTTGAACCCCAGTTCATCTTTAGCTTCTGCAGTGCTTTTTTAAGGCTTTTTTTTATTTTTGATACACACAATGCAGTTGTATTTGACCTTTAAAATGAAACATTAATTTCCGCAAGAGAAAAACAAAACTGCAGTCCTAATCTAATCGCAGTTATCCTGCACAATTCAGTGATTGTAAAGTATCCTGTAACAAGTAATGTTGTCTCCTATTTTTTGATACCTCTTAAATTTATGTCTTTTAGAAAGACGGTGCTTCTGTATGCTTTTTGTATTTTTACTGAGTGTAAATATTTGTTATATTTTTGGTTAAGAGAATGTAAAATACCCTTTATTGTTATCATATCTACTAAGACATTGGTGAAATCAATAAAGAATATATGTTAACCTTTTCTGCACTTTATTGCAAATGTTATGGCAACAGATAAAATAATTATACCCAGTCATGCAAGAAGGCCTTATTTATTGTCTTCAGAGAAATTCATTACAATTGTAGTTGACTTCATTGTATTTGTAAAATACCAAGATACTCTTTAGTTTTTAAAAAGTATTTCTGATTACAAACCCAATAACACCGGCTTAAACCCTGTTGAGCTTGTTTTTCTCTTAGAAGCATCTCAGGCAGACTGTCCAGACTTGCAGTGACTCCACACAATGTCAGTGTCATCTCAGGGATCTGACTTTACACCCTGGGGCATCCCCACTGTTCCAGGAAGGAAGGGCTAAGGGGAAGAGGCACAAATGTGTGTCTCTTTTTATTAACAGAACAGGCTTTTCCAGGAGCGGCACTTACATATTTCTTCTTACATCTCACTACAAAGCCCTGCTCCCTGGAACTTGGAAATGTCACTATTTGGAAAAAAAAAAAAAAAGGGGGTCTTTCAGAGGTGATTAAGCATTCTGAGATGAGATTCCTTTGGGTTATGTGGTGGGCCCTAAACCCATCACAAGAGCTCTCACAGGAGACAGACAAGGAGAAGAAGAGAAGAAGATAATGGGAAGACAGCTGCAGGTGAGGGAATACTGATTTGCTGGGACAGAGGACAAAGAGATTCTTTCTCGGAGCCTCCAGGGGAGTGCCACCTGCTGTCACCGTGATTTTGGGCTTTGGGCCTGGTAAGCCACCCAGTTTTGGATAATTTGTTACAGCATCTCTAGGAAACCTTACACGCTACTATATTTGCTGTTTGAGGACCCTGAACCTACAGTTAAAGGGTGCAGTGGTCTGCATGTATACCTCAGGAAGCCCCCTCTGACTACCCACAGGAAGCACTTGAATAAACAAAGACGTGAGAGAGATTGGCCATCCCAGAGGCCAGCCTGTTCCTCTGAATGTCACAGAGGGGACACCCCTGTCATCCTTGCCAAACTTGCTTTTCATTTTGCTGATTTCAGACTTCTGGTGAGTATGCACTGATGTCTTACTGTGACTTTAATTTTAATTTCCATAATGACTAATGAGACTAAGCATCTTCAAACACTTAGCCATTTGGATACTCTTATGTGAAGTGACTTTTTTAGGTCTTTTTCTTTTTATCTTGCTAGAATATTGAAATATTATTGTTTTATAATGACCCTCTATTTAGCAACCTTGCTCAATTCATTCTAACAGTTGGCAGATCCTTGTTGGATATTACCTGCTCGTAATGACTTTCATTTATTTCTAGTAGTTTTGCGAGTCATTTCCTGCGTTACTGCACAGATCAGAATGCCAGTACGGTGCTGGCTTGCGCACTCAGGGTGGATTTCTGTCCGTGTTCCTGGTCTGGGGGCCAGGGTTGGGGGCTCACAGATTTCACCAGTGAGCATGATGATTGTTCCAGGATTTTTGTAGGTAGTCTTTTTACTAATGTTTGCTAAGTGGGTTTATGATGTTGATTTTTGTCAAGTGCTTTTCTGGAATCTATTGAGATGATAGATGTTTTTCTTGTATTTGTTAGTGTGGTGAATTAATTGATATCTCCTTGTGTGAACTGCTCCGCTCCACCCCTGTCCCCCACTGCACCCTCCACTCTGCTGGAATAAACCCGCTCGGTCACAACATGTTATTTTTATATATCTGGATTCATTTTGCAACGTTTTGTTTAGGATTTTCACATCATGGTTGAGAGAGGTGGCCTATAGATTCCCCTTTTTGTAATACCCTTGTTAGATTTGGTAGTAACGTAGAACTGGACTCATGGGAAGAGCTGGAAATTGTTCCCTCTTTGTCCGTACTCAGGAAGTTTATGCAAGATTGCGCTCTGGCCATTTTCGCCCCTCTGGAGTCCCACCTCTGACTCCTCAGCTCTACACCACCTCCCTCGCCCAGGCAGCAAGCGGGCGTGGGCGTGGGCATCAGGGGTGCGGGGGGGCTCACCTTTTTGTTTCTTGAGCTCTCGAGGATCACTGACCTTCAGTGCCTGGTGTCAGTGTCATAAATGGAGTTGTTTTATACATTTTGTCTAGTGCTTTAGTTACTTCAGGAAGGAGGGTGAAGTACCAGTTTCTCTATCTTCACCAGAAGCGGAAGTCATATATGAAATTTGTATTCCCTTCAAAAGACTTAGCCAGAGTATATAAAATATTTGTATATGCGAGAAGAAAAAGCACCTGTTAGAAGAGGGGAAATAGTAAATGTGAAAATGTGCTTTATCTCACTCTGAAGGACTCCATGGGTTTGGAGCTGACGACTGGGCAGCATTGGCAGTGCTGCCCTCTATTTAGATCGTGGCAGATGCTCGTGAGCAGGACACACTCCTTTGGAAGAAACAATCGGACTGAAAGGGGTGGAAATGTTGCACTGGAGCCGCCAGATGGCGCCATGCTACAACATAACTGTCTAAAGGTGAGAGCAAGGTTGTTTCTAGGCCATCTTTCCAGGTAGTCTGCAGCCTGTAGCGAAATATTTCAGGAGACTTCCTTTACAGAGATAACAAATCAAAGCATTTCCCACCAGAACAGAATTTTAGACAGATTCTATTTGAATATGAAGCTACTTCCTAATACAGTAATCCCTCTATATCGCGGTTCACTTATCACGGTCTCACTGTATTGCGGGATTTTAAAAAATATTATACTTAATTATTTACCGCGGATTTTTCACTGTATCACAGGATTTTGCGGTGCTGTATACGTATGTTGTTAAAGTTACGTCGGTTTAAGAATGTAGAATATGTTTTAAGAACATAGGTAGTGTTTATAAAAGTGTGAAAAAGGTTAATAAGGGACTGGGAACGGTTTATAAGTGTGTGGGAAGGGTTTATAAAGCCTTAAAAAATACATAAATACTAAAATAAATGTAAGGTTCCTATTTCGCGGATTTTCACCTATCACAGGGGGATCTAGAACGTAATACCCGCGATAAATGAGGGAATACTGTACAGTGTTTGTGCATTTGGACATAGGATTTGAGATACTTAATGAGTGTTGGTTTTTTCCAGGGCAGCTAGGGGACATGTTCCAGAAAATACAGACGGCCTAACTCTGAACAGCAATGAAAAGCATAATGTATGTAAGAACCAATCAAAGACTCCTGGCAGGTGCTCGTCTGTTCTATGGCTGGTATTTTTGGTCTTTTTAAACTTGGACCATTTTCATGGGTCTGTTGCAGTTTTTTATTGTGGTTTTCATTCCCTGATTATGAGTGGGGTTGAGCTCCTTTTCATATTCATATAGTCCATTTGATTTCTACTTTTATGAAATGCCCTTTTGAATCTATTTTTTTCTTATTGATTTGTAGATATCCTTTTTACATTCTAGATATGACTCCTTAGACCATGATATTATGGCAAACGCTCTGTCATACCCCTGATGGCGCCTCTTATTGAAGAGAAGTCCTTAACTGTTAACTAGGCAAATGCACCATTCTTCTCCTTTGTGGTTAGTGTTTTTGTGTGATCTCTGGAAGAAGTCTTTTCTTACTCCAAGTTGATTAATGAACTTATCTTTTAAATACTTCACTGTCTTGCTTTTTAAATTTTCTCGAAAATACCTCTGGAACAGATTTTTGTGTGCAGTGCGAGGCCGATGTCAGTTTCATTCTCCCACCTGCAGACTGTCCCTGCACTGTTTACCGAGAAGGTAAGTCCTTTGTTTTTTCGCACCTCAGTGCCGTCTCTCCAGGAATCAGCTGTCCCAGTATGTCTGCGCTTGTTGTGGGGTCTGTATTTTATCGGC
Organism: Furipterus horrens; assembly: GCF_987537825.1. Classification (NCBI taxonomy): domain Eukaryota; kingdom Metazoa; phylum Chordata; class Mammalia; order Chiroptera; family Furipteridae; genus Furipterus; species Furipterus horrens. The sequence goes on along the minus strand of NW_028327180.1, from coordinate 65,812,192 downwards.
CTATTTGTTCTTCCATTCCCCGGTACTGTGTTGTCTTAGTTACTCTTAGCATTATAACATATTCTGATATCTGATAAAGTTCTCTTACTGTATTCTTTTTCAAGAACATATTAACTATTCTTATATCGTTGCATTTCTAAATGAGTTTTACAACCAGCTTATCAACTCACACACATAATTACAGTTTTGAATGGGATGCTATTTAAATTATATAACAATTTGAAGGAAATTAACATCTTCATAAAATGTACTGTTCTGATCTGTGAACCCAGTGTGTTTCTTAGTTTACTTAGATTTCCTGTCGCCCTCAGTGTTTTATTGTTTTGGTTTAAGGGCTTTTATATTTTTCACATAAGATTTATTTGTGTTTGGTATGGTTTTTTTTTTTTCCTGCTTTATTGAAGTATGGTTAACAAATAAAATTTATCTTTTTAAGATGTATATCTTAGTCCATTTGGGCCACTTTAACAAAATAGTGTGGACTGTTTGTTTTATAAACAAATTTATTTGTCACAGTTCTGAAGGCTGGGAAGTCTACGGTCAGGATGGCGGCAGATTCAGTCATGTCGGGGGAGAGTCTGTTTCCTGATTCAGAGGTTAGGATATCACCCTCATGACCTATCACCTCCAAGAGGCCCCACCTCCCTATACCATCACCCTTAGAATTAAGATTTCAACATAGGAAATTGGGATAGAGGGAACAGTGTCTAGCAGCATGCAGCTGTAAAACACAGTGATTTGATACATATATCTGTTTTAAAATAATTACCACAGTTAAGCTAATTAACATATTCAGTACCTCACAGTTTGTGTGTGGTGAGAAAACTTAGTATCAACTCTCTTAGCAACTTTAAAGTGTATAATATGATATTATTAAGTAGAGTCACCGTGGCATACAATAGCTCTAGAAATTATTCCTCCCACATAACTGAATCCTTGTACCTTTCAGCCACATGTCCTCATTTCCCCTGCCTTCCACCCTAGGCCGCCCCCAGACCCCACACACAGTGGCATCGTGCAGTGTGCGCCATGCTGTGCCTGGCCTATTTCACTTAGCACGTCCTCTAGGTCCTCCATGCTGTCACATGTGACAGAATTTCCTTCCTTTTTAAGGCTGAATCATATTCCTCCTTGTGTGTGTACCACATTTTCTTTATCCATTCATCTGTTAACACTTAGGTTGTTGCCAAATCTTGGCGATTGTGAATAATGCTGAGTGAATATGCAGATACAGTTGTTTCTTCAGCCAATGATCAGCAAGAAACTGGAGCCCTCAGTCTACAGCCTCAGTCTCTGTCTTGCAAGGAAATAAATGAATTCTGCTCACAGCCTGAGTGAGCTTCTTCCATAGTTATGCCTCCAGAGAAGACTGTAGCCCCTCTGACACCTTGCTCGCAGCCTTGGGAGACCCCGACTCCTAGCCCTGTGAGATTGTGCTATTACTATACAGCAATCAATGACTAACGCCATTTATTAATAGCATGACCTGGGAGCAGCTGTGTGTGTTCCCTGTGCCTTAGTCCTCCCGTCCTCACAACAGGCTAACAGCAGTTACCTGTCTTACATCTGCTGCTGCTGTGGGGGTGAAGTGAGCTCAGACACGTACAATCCTTGGGCAGACATTCGGCCACCTGGTAAGTGCCCAGTCATTGTGGGCTCTGTTATCACTGTCCTCGTGGTTATATGCTGCTGCTTCTTGCTCACTCTGCCTCTGCACACCGCTATAGTTTTCTTCCTGAAGTCTTCCATGTTCTCTCCTTTTCTAGAATTTATTTTCTTTGCCCTGTATAGTCTTGGCTGGCCAAATCTCCTTTATCTAGTGGGCATTAATCTGACAACCTCATCTATTTGAAATACAATCAAGATGCTCCAAAATCTAAAATTGATTCCATATAGGAAATGCACTCAAGTTATATTCTTGGCTTGTTGATGAGACTCAGAGCTTTCTTGTTGTCTGAGTTAAAGCACAACAGAAGTCAAAACTTAAAGTGGTGAGTGGAAAACTAGAAGGAAGCATAGTCATAGCAACAGTGTGACAAAGACAACCTGAGGGGAAGGAACCTGAAGACTAAAAGGCACGAGCCACTCACAGAGCAGCTTGGGGTGGAGCCAGGCTGCACCTCAGGCATCTCTGGAGGTGGCACTGAACAAGCGCAATGTCTGTTGGACTAGACACATCCTCTGCAATTTGTTTCCAAATTTGCTTATGAGGACAATATTGTCATCAGGGGGACCTCCAATAAAGTCCATTCTCCTCTAGAGCAGAGTGTATATTTTGTATTTTCATACTTGAAATATAGATGATAGAATATTATGTATTTAAAATTATAAAATAACAAAAATCCACAACTTAAAAAGTGGCCAAATGTGAATAGACATTTCCTCAAACAAGACACAGATGGCCAATAAACACATGAAAAGATGTTCCACATCACTAAGCATGAGGGAAACGCAAATCAAAACCCCAGTGAGATGCCACCTCATAGCCATTAAGATGGCTACTATCAAAAAAAAAAAAAAAAAATTAAAAGCAAGTGTTGGCAAGGATTCAGAGAAATTGGAATCCTGTACACTGGGGGATGTAAAATGGTATAACTGCCGTGGAAAACAATTTGGAGCTTTCTCAAAACTCCAATAATACATAACACCACCAAATGACCCAGCAATCCCACTTCTGGGTCTATCCCCACAGGAACTGAGGGCTGAGTCTCAGATAGATTTGTTCACTCACATTCACTGCAGCACTATTCACTATTCAGGAGGTGGAAGCAGCTCAAATGCCCATCCACAGATACCTTGATAAATAAACTGGAACATATACATACATGGAAAAATGTCCACCTTAATGAGGAAAGATATTGTGCCATTTGCTACAACATTGATGAACCTTGAAAACAGACAAGCTTATGTGAAATAAGCTGGTAACAGAAAGAAACACTATGATGTTGCTTATAAGAAGTATCTAGAGAATTTATATTCATGCATGAAAAGAGTGGTCAGGGCGGGAAGAGGGGAATGGGGTATTGTTTAATGAGCATTTATTAGAGCTTCAGTTTTGCGAGATGAAAAGGTTCTGGAGATTGGTTGCACAACAATGTAAAAGTATGTAACTGACGAATGTACACTTAAAAATGGTTAAGTTGGTAAATTTTATGTTCGTGTATTTTACCACAATTTTTCTAATGCCAAAAACCACTCCAAGAAAGAGTAACAAATGAAATATTTGTGGTGAGCTGCCGCTAGGGAGGGAGACCGAAAACCAGGCAGCAGCGGAGGCACCTCGTGAGGCCAGACACATGTTCAGGGCAGCTGCACACACCTAACAAAAGCCCAAACTCCAGTCTCTCCTGTGTCTCACCCACAAAGTCCCTTGAGGCACAAGAGACTGAATTGCTGGTCAGCTCTGAGACCACACCAGGGGCAAAGCTTCAGGGATAACTTGACCTTAGTGATTAGCCCAGCTTGTCAAGCGCTTCCTCATGCTAAGGCACTAACAAACTTTAAAAAGTGTTTATTTTTCTATCATCAAAGGTTAGACAATTAAATCCTATTTGAGCTCCCAGCTCCCTTTGAGAGGCAGAGGCATAGAAGAGATGGGCCGAAGAGCTCTTACTGTTCCAGGAAGTGCGTGCAGGGGACAGGATGGGCCATGGTCCGGAGGACCAGGTCCTCAAGGTGGCAGCAGCTCCAGAATCCTGCATGGGTGCCCTGCTGGGGGCAGAACACTGACTGTCCTCTGGCCTCTGATCCCCTGAAGCAGGCCACCTGCCCGCCCGTGGGGCCTGGGCCTCAGGTAGGCCCTGCTGCTGGGTTGGTCAGGCATTCTGGGTTACTGCTTATTTTCTTCTCAGTATTTTTCATTTTATAATTTTAAAAGTGTTTTGCACTGGTTCATCCTTCCTACACCTTTTGATTTAAGGAGAACATCTTCCCAGGCCTCTGGGGCTTGATTGGGTCTGGACTGCTGATGGGTAGGAGGTTTGAGGCCTCAGAACCAGGCGTGTTGCCCCTGCCCATGCCAGGGAGGGCGGGCTGTGCGCCGGCAGCGTGGCTCAGAAGCCTCTGTTCTGTCTGTCGGCTTCACACCTGTGAAGCCGGCCTCCTTCGAGATGAGTGCTGATAGGCAGCTGACCAACTCGAACTCCACTGTCCTTCACCCCAGCTCTGCATTCTGCCGCAGCTGTCCTGCCCTTCCTAGTCTTATAACAACTCCCCCACTCTCTACCTAAAGCAGCTATTCCTTCCCTGGTGGGACTGTGAGTCCCAGTCACCTGCCCCCCACACATGTACACACATGTGTGCACGTCACAGCAGGCAGGCAGGCCCATGTGAGGCCTTCCCTGGAACTCCTATTTAGGTCGGGGTCTGTCCCTGTGTGACCCAGGACATTTCTCATTCACTTCAAGACAAATATACCCAGTTACCAGCCATTTGACCTGAAGCAAGTTATTTGCTCTGACACCTAGGAAATGGGGAGAGTAAAGGCTCGTTACTAGCATGGCTGTGAGCTTGGGCAAAGCCCAGGCCTGGACATCACAGGTTCACCAGCTGTGTCCTCACCCCTTGCTCCTGCGTCCCCTGGTGCAGCCCCAACTGGGCTGAGCTGCCTTTCTCCCCGCCGTCCTCTAGGCTGCATCGTCACACTGTTTGGTTCTCTTGATGCAGTGTTTAGTTTGATGGAGTAGTTTGTCTTTTTTTTTCTCATTACCAGCACTGTTTGGTGTCATGTCCAAAACAACATCATCACATCTGTTGGTATGAAGTTTACCCCAATGTTTCTTCTGTAGTTTTAGGTCTTACATTTACATCTGATTCATTTTAACTTGTGTATGTTGTAAGATAAAGGCGTGCCAGGGTCTTAGTGTTAAGTCCTCTCCCCCAAATGGATATGTTGAAGTCCTAATGCCCTGTGTGATGATTTGCGTGGGTGAGGCTTTGGGAAGTGCATGCATTAGGAGGACAGAGCCCTCATGAGTGGACCTGGGGCTCTGAGAGGCTTCTGAGACGCCCCTCACCTCTTCCCATGTGAGAGCTCAGCAAGGGGCGGCAGCGGCCTGGGACCCAGGAGCAGGGCTCTCCCAGAAGGCAGCCCCGCCTACAGGACCGTGGGAAACTGATCCCTGCTGATTATAAGCTACCCAGTTTGGGATTTTTGTTATTGCAGCCCAAACAGACTAAGACATGCTGCTTTTACATGTGGATACCTAATTGTCCCAGCACCAGTTGTTGAAAACACTGGCCTTGCCCACATGAGTGGTCTTGGCATCCTTGCTGAAAATCATTTGACCCTACACAGAGCTTATTTTTGGGCTCTCTATTCTATTCCATTGGTCTGTACGTCTGTCTTTATGCCAGCACAACACTGTTTTAATTACTGCAGCTTGTAATGTTTTGAAATCAAGTATGGTACCTCCAACTTTGATGTATCGTTCTATATCTGCAAAAATAATGCCATTAGGATTTTGGGAGAGTCTGCATTAAATCTGTGGGTCACCTTGGATGGTACTGACATCTTAACAGTATTAAGTCTTTCAGTCCATGAATGCACAGTGTCTTTCCATTTATTTGTGTCTTCTTTAATTTTTCACTAATTTTTAGTTTTCAGTGGACGAGTCTTTTGCCTCCTTAAATTTATTCCTAAGTATTGTATTCTTTTCGATGCTATTGGAAATGATTGTTAATTTCATTTTCTGATTGTTCATTGTTAGTGTATAGAAACATCTGATTTTTCTGTGTTGATTTTGTGCCCTGCAACTTTGCTAAATTCATTGATTAGTTCTAACTGGGTAAGTGTGCACCTTCTGGGCTTCCATGTATCAGATTGTGTTGTCTGTGAACAGAAATAATTTTACTTCTTCCTTTTCAATTTGGGTGACTTTTAGTCCTTTTTCTTGACTAACTGATCTGTCTAGGACTTCCAGTATTTTGTTTTACAATTTCTATCCCTGTTGCTATTGTCATTTTTAGAAAATCATTTTCCTTGATTTTGTTTAGTTGTCGGCCCATGCTCACTGAGCATATTTAAGACAGTTGTTTTACATTCTTTGTCAAATCAGAGGTCTGTTTTGTTAAGCTTGGTTTCTGATGATTTACTTTGTGCCATGGTTTGTTTCTTTCTATGTCTTGCGATCTTTTGTTGGGGTTTCAGTATTTTAAACAGCCCCTCCCAGTCTTTGCTGAGTGGCTCACACAGGGGAGACCTTCACTAATCAGCCCAACTTAGACTCCTGGTCCTCTCAACCTTTTCTGAGTGTGACTCCTTCCTGGGGCTGTGTGTGTGCTTTTATTCCAGTTCCCGTGAAGTCAGCAGCTTTTAAATGTTTCGTTTACATAAGAGCCTCATTCCTGCTTGTTCTCAGAAGCCTTGAGTTCCTGTTGAATTCGTCTGCCTGTGATCTCTTAGCCTGAGACACCTGCGGGTCTGTAGACACCCTGCAGCTCGAACACACGCCCACTCGTGTTTTCAGCCTCCAGCCTGGGTCCACGTTATGCCCATGTCCCCATCCTGCTCTTAGTCACCAAGACAAACCGCCAGTCATTTGGAGGGTAGCTTTTTCTTATGCCCTTGCTTGGTTATTGCAACTTCTTAACTAGTTTCTAGTTCTCAAAGAGCTTTTTGGTTTACTGGGCATTTCTTTGGGAAAACAAGGACCTGGAGCTTCCTTGTCAGCTATCTTGCTGCTGTCACCTAATATTTCTTGTTTAAAATGTTATTTTGTTTCATGTTACTATGAAATTACAGTATTATAAAGTAAATGAAATCCAGACGGGACAGACAAGTGTCATATAAAAAATGTCTCTCTACTACTTACACTCCAGTCCCACTTCTAAGGATAACTGTTTATTTGCATTTTGAACTCGGAGGGTTACCTCCTTCGTCGGTCGTCGTCGTCGTCGTCGGCAGCCGTCCGTCTCGAGAGACGATGGCGTAGCTTCTTGAGACTCTATCTGCACCGCCGAGAATGGCTGTGCAGTCCGATTCGGGAGTGACAATCCCTGCCGCACTTGGTACAGGTGAAGGCAGATGGCTGTTGTTGCTGCTGCTGACGCTGCTTCCGCCTCGATCTTTTCTGGACCGCCTCCTCGTTGCGCGCAGCCTCCGCGCGTGACGTACCTTGCCTGACCGCGAGCCTCCAGGCTAGGCGGTCGTCTGCTTGAACTTCCCATGTGTTGAGATTGATGGAGCATTGTGTCATGTCCTTTTTGCAGATGTCTTTGAACCGCAGTTTTGGGCGCCCTGTCATCCTCTTGCCTCCTTAATTTTAAGTAATGTAGACATACTTTTATTTTCTTGATTTACCAACTTTTGAATTGTACAGATGATTTTATACTATAAAAGGTGAAGCTTCTAATAGACTTCAAAGCAGTTATAGTTAACTTTTTTCATAAGTTTAAAAGATATTTTAAATTTTTTCTCTTTATAGAGAGAGACAGAAATCAATTAGTTGTTCCACTCATTTATGTATTCATTTTTTTAAAACTTGGTTTTCTAAAAGATTTTTATTTACTTTTTAGAGAGGGAGAGAAACATCAATGTGCAAGAGATACATTAATCGGTTCCTCTTGCACACCCCCAACTGGGGACCTGGCCTAAAACCCAGGCATGTGCCCTGAGAATCAGACCAGCGACCTTTAGGTTCACAGGCCAGCACACAATTCACTGAGCCACACCAGCCAGGGCCATTAGTTGATTCTTGTATGTATCCTGACCAGGAATCGAACCTGCATGCTTGGCCTATGGGGCATGGAGGGAGAGGGCGTGTGACGCTCTTAACCAACTGAGCTACCTGGCCAGGGCTAAAGGACAGTGTTTAACATGTGCCTGTACAGAGAGTACTTTATGAACTTCCAGTTTGTACAGAGATTAACACTTATGCTCCCCTCCATTTCTTTTCTGCTTCACTACCTTCTGGGTTTTGTCAACTTTTCTAAAATTTCCATTGTTCTGTGACTGTATTTCTTTCACGCTCTGAAAGATTTGAATATTGTAATTATGTAGCTATAACTCACTGTACAACCAAAATGTTATGAGCTCTTAAGTAACTGTCACTAAAACTGCCTCTTAAATGACAATTTTCTATTTTACTAAATAAATTTCATTCAAAACATTTATTATTTGCATGGCTGACCCTATTTTAGGAGCTTAGGGTACATCCACCATCAGTCATTCAAAACCGTGTCATAAAAACACAAAACTGTTCAGGATGGCACAGACCATGATAGAGATCCCAATCACGCAGCTGACCAGACAGCAAATTTCTAATCTAACGAAGCAGCAGACAGGAAATCTTTCTGAGGCAGAGTTCAGAGCTTTGCTTATAAAAGTGCTTACAGACCTAACAGCAGATCTTAAACAAGACAGGGAAGGAATGAAGGCTAGTCCTGCTGAAATGAACAAAAACACATACCAAACAAGTGGTAAGAGGAAAACCAGGGATCAAATCAACAAAGTGGAACATAGGGAAGGAACAAACAGTCAACCAGTGCAGAAAGAGGAAACGAAAAGTGAGGAAAATGAGGAGAGGCTCAGAAACCTATGGCACAGCTATAAGCAGGCCAACATCCAAATTATAGGGTTGCCAGGTGAAGAAGAACTAGAAATTGAAAAATTATGTGAAAAAATAATGAAGCAGAACTTCCCTAACTTGGAGAAGAAAATAGACTTACAGGTCCAGGAAGAACAGAGAGTTCCAGAACAACTGGACCCAGGGAGAACCACATCAACACACATTATAATCAAAATGTCAAAAATTAAGGATAAAGAGAGAACCTTAAAAGCAGCGAGAGAGAAGAGAATCATGTACAAAGGGGTCCCAATAAGACTATCAGCTGATTTCTCAAAAGAAACTCTGCAGGCAAGAAGGGACTGGCAAGAAATATTCTAAGTAATGAAAAGCAAAAACCTACAACCATGATTACTCTATCCAGAAAAGCTGTCATTCAGAATAGAAGGGCAGAGAAAGTGCTTCCAGGACAAAGTAAAACTGAAGGAGTTCATCAGATCCAAACCACTGTTATATGAAATGTTAAAGGGACTTGTTTAGGAGAAAGAGGATCAAAACTATGAACATGAGAACTGTATCACAACAACCAACAACAGAAGCTAGGGAATCAAAACAAAGGCAAACTAAGAAGGCAATGAGAGTGTGAAAAGAATTATAGGTATGAGGAACATTATGGGGGGAGGTCAGCAGGGAGGGGGAAGGAAGAAAAGGGAGGGAGATGGTGCAGGAATTATGAAGCATAGTAGGAAGGAATGGAATAGACAGATGTTGAGAAGAACTATATGTACAACCAATGGAGGGATGTCACTGGGTGGAGGGGAACAAAGAGAAAAGAAATTGGGACAACTGTTAACAGCATAATCAATAAAGCATATTAAAAAAATGTACAGGGGGGAAAAAAACAATGTGTCATATCTTCAACTGTAACTCCTCTCCCACGTCCCCAGCAATCTGCCCAGAGCGCTCAGCACTAATCTTTTCGATCATTTACTCTGGCTTGGCTCACTGTGTCTACGCCCACACCCCCAGGTGGAAAGCTCTGTGGAGAGAGGAACTGGGTTCACTGTGGTATCCTCAGCACCTCAACAGTGAGCATAGTGCTCAATAAAAAAGTTTGAAGGCATGAATCTTCCGGCTATTCAATGGTACCCATTTAATTACGCAGCTTGTAACCAATTTCCTTAAAATCTTCTCATCACTTGCTCTAATTTGGGTAAATTGCTTTCCAGGTCTGCTTCAGAGCTAGAAATCCTGAGATTTCTTTTATCTGAAGTGTTTCCAGGTAGCAAGTATGGAAGTGTTTGATTCCTTGCTAGAATGATCTTCCATCTCACTTGAGTTTGGCTGTAGATAGAATACTAGTTAAAAATAATAATCTCAGATATTTGAGGAGAGCGCTGTATTATATTCTAGACCTTGCTGTCACTGCTGCTGCTGAGAAATCTGGTAATCCTCAGGGGGAGGAGGAATTAATCAGAGAAATAATGTAATTTCCCATAGCTGAATACACGGGTCCTCAAACAGGTCGACTGAAGTCTGTGAAGCGTGAAAGTATAAATGCAGAAATCAATTTTTCATAATTTCAAAACACGAGATTACTTTTTTCCAGAGTATTTTCCTTCTATTTCTGTAAATTTTTTCACAAGTTTTAGCAAATTCAGACCACTAGAATCCTCCATTTCCTTTCACTTCCCATCTATCATATGACTTACTAGAGTGATTTTCTTCTAAAATGCTTACATGTCATGTTAGTTTCATTCAGGAATCTCAGGCTAGAAAGAGGGCGGGCGGGCAGGCTGCTTGTTCCTTGGTTGTGACAGTGGCTGATCCTGATAGGCTGTGGGCCTAGGTGCTCTGTGGCCTCAGCTCCATTGCACCCAGTGTGGCTCTATCTGCAAGGGACCACCTTCTCATTTCCTATCCCTTCAGGCTATGGTCTGAAGGTTTCTGTCCCCCCAAATTCAGGTTGCAAGCTTAATTCCCAGAGGTGATGGTATCAGGGCCGCCACCCTCAGCAACTGCTGTGAGGTCCCAGGTCAAACATTCAGATCATCTTCTTCAGGAAGTAACTCTTTCCAATAAAACTATTGTTTTTCTGGGGATCAAAGGCAGGCCAGATAGAAAACTTTAAAATGATGAGATTAAGAGGATCTGGGTCAAGATCAAAGAGAGCCCAGAGGGTGCATGTATCTGGTAGAAAGCACTTAAAAAATAAAATTGCCTAGTCTTGGAAACATCATAAAAACTGAAAGATGCCAAAATATAAAAAGTCAGATTAACGTAAGTCATTTAATGTTTTAAGTTCTCTTGCTAGACCATTCTGGACAGCGGTAATACATTGAAAGTCAGATTTCATTCTCTTTCCAGGCTGCTAAAAGCCTATTTTAAATTCCTTCTTGTATGTTTTGTAGGTTTTTGCATTTTTGTAAGTTTTAGCAAATTCCAGACCATCTCTGACACTATTTTTATAGATCAGTCTTACTTTTTTGTGCTTATCTGATGAGCCCCCATGTGTCCACATTTTATGCATGTCCTTGGAAAATATGCACCCAGAATCAAGTTCCTGGTATATAAACAGGTTTCTTCAGGTCCTTTTTTCTTAATTGGGATGTCCTACTGGATTGTCAGTGTTTTATCTTACAAGAAACATCATCTTAACCCAATTTCCTTTTCAAGTCTTTAGCTATGAGGTGAGGACTAAAATTATCAACGTTTTTTGAACTACTCCTAACATTTTTCTCATCAATTTTCCTATTTTCAAATATTGTGTAGCAACTCTCATGATACAGACAAAACCTACCTGACCATCTAACAGGCTGTATTTGGTGTTTTAAAGCCAGGGTGCCTCACCTGTGGCCACTGTGATGGGGCAGGAGCCTGGATGAAATCTGTGTTGGGGGTTGTCCTGTGCACCAAAGGCAGTGAGCAGCCTCCCTTCCTCAAATTTGTGAGGGCCAACAGTGTGTCTTTAAACTATTTTAGGTACGAACTCTAACCTGCCCAAACTTTCTGTGATGATGGTAGCTGTTAGCTCCATGAAGCTGTTGAACACTTGAAATGTGGCCAGTATAGCTAAGAAATAGAATTCTTTAACTTAAAACTTAACTCCTACAGGTGTTGTGAGAACAAAATGCTTCAGCATGAAAAACTAAATATTTGATTCCTTTGTTAAAAATCATTTGTGATGTTGCTAGGCAATGAAAATGTGGAGAAAAGGGACTTCTGCCAAGATGGAGACCTAGACTGACACATTCCCATCTCCCTCCACAACTAAGAAAGACTACAACTATCGCAAAATCACAAATAACCAGAAGTTCCAGAAAATAAAGCTACATGGAAGTCCAACGTATGAGGTTATAAAGAAGTGGTGCTCGTCCAGATGGGTAGGAGGGGCAAGCTGTGGCCACCGGTGGCAGGACTGCAGTAAGCACAGACACCCATATTTAAGGGGAGACGAGAAGTGCCTAGGAGCACGCTAGCTGCAGACCAAACCTATCAGCTCGAGATTCCAACGCTGTGGAAGGCAGACCCCCCCATTGCCTCGGACTGTGAGGCCCAGAGGGCGCAGGGATGGAGGAGGAGGCTCCTGGTCTCTCAGTGAAGAGAAAATGGCAGGAATCCATCTTGGACCCCCACCCCCACGCAAAGACCCACAGTGTGGTGAGAAGGGTCGCCCGGTAGTGACGAGTGCACAGGGCTCTGCCCCCGATAGTGTAGGAGGTGTGACAGCCCCGCCCAGGAAGCAAAAACTGCCAGGATGGCAGGGTTAATGATAGAGATCTCAATCAAGCAGCTGACCAGAAAGCAAATACATGAATTAACAGACGAACAGACAGATAACCTTTCTGAGGCTCAGTTCAGAGCTATAGTTATAAGACAGCTTACAGAAATAACAGTGGGACTTAAAACTGGGAAGGAATGAAGGCTAGTCCTGCTGAAATGAACAAAAACACATACCAAACAAGTGGTAAGAGGAAAACCAGGGATCAAATCAACAAAGTGGAACATAGGGAAGGAACAAACAGTCAACCAGTGCAGAAAGAGGAAACGAAAAGTGAGGAAAATGAGAAGCTCAGAAACCTCTGGGACAGCTATAAGAGAGCAAACATCAAAATCATAGGGTTGCCAAAAGGTGAATTATGTGAAAAAATAATGAAGCAGAACTTCCCTAACTTAGGGAAGGAAACAGACTTACAAGTCCAGGAAGCACAGAGAGTTCCAAAACAACTGGACCCAGGGAGAACCACACCAGGACACATTATCTTTAATTTTTGACATTTTGATTATAAAGAGAAAATCTTAGAAGCAGCAAGAGAGAAGAGAATTATGTACAAAGGGGTCCCAATTAGACTATCAGATGATTTCTCAAAAGAAAAACTGCTGGCAAGAAGGGACTGGCAAGAAATGTTCAAAGTAATGAAAAGCAAAAACCTACAACCATGATTACTCTATCCAGCAAAGCTGTCATTCAGAATAGAAGGGCAGAGAAAGTGCTTCCAGGACAAAGTAAAACTGGAATTCATTAGATCCAAACCATTGTTATATGAGATGTTAAAGGGACTTGTTTAGAAGGAGGATCAAAACTATGAACATTAAAACGAAAACTGTATCACAACAACCAACAACAGAAGCTAGGGAATCGAAACAAAGGTAAACTAAGTTGGCAACGAGAGTGGGAAAAGAATTATAGGTATGGGGAACATTTTGGGGGGAGGTCAGCGGGGAGGGGGGAAAGGGAGGGAGATGGTACAGGAATTAAGAAGCACAGTAGGAGGGAGTGGAGTAGACAGAAAGATGTTGAGAAGAACTATATGCACAATCAATGGGCATGGACTAAGGCGGGGGGGACAACTGGAGGGAGAGGAGTAGAGGGAAAAGATATTGGGACAACTGTAACAGCATAATAAAACATTTTTTTAAATGTTAAAAAGGGATATTTAAATAACATGTCCTATTTCTACACATTTTGACTAAGCAGGCCTGTGTTAAATTATAAGGTGAAGTTAAAGATTGCAAGTTTAGAAATTTAAATTCTCTTTTAAAGTGATAAATTATTTCTGCATGACATTAGTCTTAACTGAAAATATAAGTGCTAAAAGGTGCTCTAAGTGAACTCAAACTACTGGTATATAATTCTTTGAAAGAAAAAAATCAAACCAGGATTGAAAGAAAACATTTATTGAATCAATACTTTCTTTTTAATATCTACAAGCCAACACTGAACTCACTTTATTCAAGAATGAACACAATGTACAAAAAAAAGTATGCTTATATTATAAAAATATGTCAATTTTATCTTTTGGGTGCTGAGCAGAAGTCATTTTAAACAAATCAAGGCAAACTTGCTTTCTGTAATGAAACTGCTATAATTTAATAACAAAATGAAAGCTAATATACTCTCAAAGGTCTTCTGCAAAGGCCCACGGGTAATGCTGCATTGGAAATGCTGACCGCTGACCAGTTACCATTTCCGCTCTGCTTGATGGCACCATCGTGTGCCTAGACCACGGGGAAGCACCTGTTGTACAGAATGCAGGCCACTCACTCACAACAGACTCCATGTCATTAGTTCAACCTTCATTCAGTTTCCCCTGCTTAACAGTCACTAGCATGTACTTCAACAAAGTGTTAACAGTCTATCCTATTTAATTAGCTTCAATTTTAAGTCTAGATACATTGCCATGGAGACCAAATGATTTTCCAAGAATCACAATCCCACCTGTGAGAGTGGAAAAGTTGCCTCCCCCACACTCTCAAATATCTTCAAGCCTTCCTGGAAGATGTGTGTTCAAAGTTAGTATCTTACAATTTGGGGGAATTTTCTTCTTGAATTGACTGGCACCTTCCTTAGCTTGTGCCCTTGTGCACAGTGTGGCTACTTGTGCCTGTGGAGCCGCGGGCTGCACAGTGCAGCCTTCAGGTTACCATGGAGACATGCTCCAGTGCAGGCTGAGTGTTTGGTCCTTGGAGAAGCAGAAAAGGTAGCAATTGGAAAATACAATCAAATCATGAAAGGGACTGTGGCTCCCTGCATGGCTGTCCCAGGAGTCACAGGACAAGTATAAAAACTGTACTAATTTTTAAAGTCATAGTAGAAGTAAGACTAAATGGCACCAGTGCTGACAATGTCAAGAAAATCTAGTCCATTTTTTAAAGAGCCCGCGCACAGCAGTGTCCTGGGCAGGACAGTGGCTCTTGCTGAGCAGAATGATGATGCAAACTTGCTCTCCAGCAAATTCCAGGACACAGTACCCACACACTGAATTAATGACACCAGTGGACTTAAAATTTAGGCATTTTGCAGTTTGTTTAATAACTTCTATTTTTACTACTAAGCATAAATGTTTTTCCTCGACAAATTCTGTGCTGGAGACGCACAAAGGCTCAAGCTTGCGTAAGTACAAGGACGGAGGGTCTAGTGCCACCCGCACTGCACAGCCGAGTTCCAGAGAACTAGAAGATACGCTTTCATGTTTTGCCTACACAGATTGTTACCTTTTCACAAGAAGCTGGGACTAAGAGGGAGGAATAAAAAAAGGAAAATCACTTTCAATTACCTAATTCCTTAGCACTCTCTAGTCTAGGTTTTCAAGGAAGCCCCATTAGCGTCAGGAAATGTTAACCCGACCACATGGAGTCAGACTGGGCTGAAGTGGACACAGGATTTGCATTTTAACAAGAATGCTACACCCTCATGAGGAAGGAGAAGCACTTACAAGTACATCTGAAATACAGTTTGTTGAAGAATAAACCTATTTTGGAACCAAAGCAAAAGTTTTTCTTACCACTTCCATAAAGTCACCAGCCAGGCTGTTTCAGGGGCAATGACTCAGGTGCATGTGCTGCTGTGGGCCACCTCACTGCCCCCAACATGCAGAGGATGGAAAGGCCAAAGTTCAACACACTGCTACATGGTGACATTAAATATAAACTGAAGACAAGTACAATCAAACTGAGGGCACAGAGATGAACAGCTCCCTGGCTGCTGCTGCTCCGAGCCCGACGGGTGAGGGGCTAGGACGATGCAGCTGCACCTGCTCACACTCATGGGTCCTCACTTGCAAAATAAATACTGTGAACATTTACAACAGAAGGCAGGCCTTACAGATGCAAGCTCTCCTTTGACTGTAATTCTAACTAAAAAGACCAAAAAGTCTTATTCTAATCAGCTACACGTTACCTTTTCTGTGTGACATGGGTGTGACTTGGCTAACCTTTCTCTAATAGTAGCAGCATCACCAGCCCATGGGCTCCCACACGCAGCAACTCCATAGAGCATGCAGATATCTACTCTGCTGAAGTTTAAAATGAATACAAATGATCATTGTGCTTGTGGGTCTCAGACCTTCCAAAATATACATAAACGGTGACAAACTAACAAATAGTAGCAGGTCCTTTCTTGCAAGAAAATCATAAGGCAGGTGGAGAGAGATTTAAAATGAAAAAAAAAAAACAAAAAACCAAAAAAAAATAGTGCTAGCATTCACAGAAAAAAAACAAAAAACATGCTAAGGTCAGCTCGATGTTGCTAAAAATTGAAGCCATGATGTAAAGAACTGTGTCCATGAGTCCAAAGGCATGCGTGCCCACTGGGGGGGAGGCGGGGTTGCTGACAGTGGCTGCTCAGGTGGAAGAGTGACGTCTCACTGGAGGAATCACGACGGGAGGGACAGGTGCCATCACACTTCTTTTTTGTAATTAAAAGAAAACAATCACGACAAAGAATTAAAATGGAAAGAGGAAACAAATTCACAAGGTTATGAAAGGTTTATCAATAGCATGGTCTTAAATATAAAATTACTTCACTGCACACGGGATTCTGTGCAGTATCAACACTCAAAATAATTTGTCCAAAGGACACAAAACTGGGAGCTTGTCACCAGAATCTCAGTCCAAGCCTCCCAACCAGATGTCTTGCATTTAAAGTTCTCCCTCAGAAGAACCAGCTGAAACTAATACTCACCTGCAGCAGCACCTGGGACTACCATTTGAAATACTTAACCAAGTAAAATTTTTTGCCATTTCACCAGTTTTTAAAAAGAGAGACAAAATACAGCTGACCCTTGAACAACGCTGGGGTTGGGGCACTGACCCCCTCCCCGGGAGCACAGTTGAAAATCTGTGTATAACTTTTGACTCCCCCCAAACTTAACTAACAGCCTACTGTTGACCAGAAGCTTTAGCGACAACAGTGACTGACACGTGTTCTGTGTATGTATTATCATATACTGTGTTCTTAAAATCAAGTAAGCCAGAGAAAAGAGAGTGTTATTAAGGAAGACATTTACAGTATTCAGGAAAAACATGCGTGCACAAGTGGACCTGTGCAGTTCAAACCCATGTTCAAGGGTCTGCTGTACCCCTTCCCCCAATACATGACGGAGCTGCCTGTCATCGGCAGGCTGCAGCATGTCCCAGCCTGAGGTACTCACTGGAGAAGGGGGGGGCTATCCGGCCTTTGTGTCCACGAGCTGCATCTGCACACCGGCAGACACCCCACCCCCATAGCCCCCCTTGGACTGCATTTGGTTCTGAATGGAGCTGACCTAAAACAAGAGAAAAACAGGACAAAAGTCAGGAATTAAGGCCAATGCAACTAAGCGATTCTTGTCTCAATATTTTGCCCACATTTTTCAGAAGAGTACTTTACAGAAAAAATCTATAAAGACAATTTTGGAATAAAAGACAATAAAATTTATAATGATTTAAATCTTTTAAATTACGATGTAAATACTGAGGCTAGTAATTAAAACACTTGTTGCCACAACTCCCTCCCTCATCTGCTTCCCAGATACAAAATGTCATTTTGGTGATTCAGTAGGCACTTAGTAACATCTCAGAAGTCAAAAGTACACAAATGAACTCAATTCTCAGTTCCTCAACCTTATGTTATCTTCATTTATATATACGTCATGTATATGATCACCTCACTTATTAACAGACTCAAAACCAAAAATAAGTGTAAATAAAATTGGACCAAAGATAAATTTCAAAACTCCATGTAGTAACATTTACATACTTGATATAGTTTTAATTTAGTCTGATACACTAAAAAGAGTCTCTAAGAATCCAAAGACCTGGACTGTGGTTCATATTTATTTGTTACTATTGTAACTCTGAGTGAACTCTTCATCCACTCTGAACAACAGGTTTCTTGTCTGTAAAATGGTTAACAGGATCATCGCTCCTAACTAATTACTGGGCTATTTTCTGATAGATTGTGAGGTGCATAAATACTGGGATACTTTCTTTGCTGAAACAGAGGCACAAAGCTGTCTGCGTACTGTGATATGCAATCACACCGCAATTGGTCTGGAAGCCAAGGAGAGTCTGGCGCTGCTGCTCAGGCACAGCTATGAGGAGTGATGGGCAGTGAAGAGTCAGAGCACCTTCCCCAAGTTGGCTTTCCCAGACTTTTTTGGTCTACTTAAAAACTTTACTTTTACATGGTGCCACAGACACTCTTTTTCCTTCCAAAGTGGATTCTTCCATTCCAAACTAAAGGACGTGAGCTGTGTGTGTTGGGTGACTATGGACCTACCGTATTCTGACACACCAGGGCTATGTTATAAAAATGGTCACAGAAACCTTTCCAGCAAGAAGTGAGCATGAAAGGTTGTCTTGGGAAGAACCATGTATTTAGGGGGAAAAGGAACAATTCCCCACTGTCCAGTAACCCATGCTGCTGCTTCACAGGCATCAAGCCTGGTCCTAAGTCTAGCTGCTCAGTTCTTAAGTTTTTCCTTGGACAAAGAGCACATCTGTCGTGGTTTTGTCTTATTCGCACTGTTACTGCTTGGGAGGAGACAATGAGAGCTCAGGAGACAGACTTCACAATACCCAGCCTCACAAGAGCTCGGGGCAGGGGCGCTGCACATGGCTTTAGAGACGCCAACCAACTACTGTAAGCAATGACTATGAAAAGCTTATTCATTTCTAAGCAGCCTAAAAATTCCACCCCGGTAAGTAGAGAAGACTGCGTGGGTGGAAGCCCTGGGGTGCCGCTGACCCTGCATCTGCCTCTGCAGGACAGGGAGCCCTGCAGAGACAGTGCCCGTCCTGCGGCACGGGCGGCAGCAGCGCTCCACACAGCAATGACAGGCATCCATGGACACACCATGAGAAACTTAAAGTGAATTCTGATAAGACTTTAAAGGTAAATACCATGAACTGAACATTTAATTTGTACTACACAGTTAAGAATTTTTAAAAACCTGAAGTGAGGAAGAAGGTATCTGTTGATATCAAAACTCATCATATATAGTAAGTTTGAAACCATGTGTTTTATTTATATGTATTATAACTATATTCACAAGTCACAGGGTCCCACTTAAGTCTTCAGACCGGTGGATCCAAGAAACAAAGCTACTATGTTACACTTAGACAGCAACCTGGCACTTCTTAATTTCCACAAAAAGCAATGAGTGAAACCAAGTATTTTTCCCACAGTTTAACACAAACAAGCTGTTTCCTTTCACAGAAGATACAGTGTCATTCTTTTGCTTACACAGTAACTGACAAACTTGTTTGCTGTATCCAGGATACTCACCTACCTACTTTAAGTCTGTTCTCTTGTTAAATCTTTTGTTAATGCTGTCTAGTGAGTGCGTATATACAATGGATCATGATTTTGTGTTTATAAAAACCTACTGACTTTCTGGATCTAAACACTTAGGGATCATTTAGACATCTGGTTACTTAAAACATAGGGGCAAGAGGCCCTGAATACTTGGTGGCTTGTTTCAGGGCAAAAGTGAGGCAAAGCCCAATTTAAGGAGAAAACAAAAACCACCCTCCTTTTGTGACACTTAAGGAATAAAAGACTTCAGCTGATTATTACTGAAGTCTACTCTGAAACCTCACTGAAATTTCTATAGACAGCCAAGAGATTTTTTTTTTTTTTACTCTGGTTCTTCCTAGTTTACTGTCAAATCCCTTCAAGTTTAAAGGTAGCTATGAAGAGTTTAATGCCAGAAATAGAAACAAGTACATAACTTGATAAATTAGAGACCAATATTTCATTGTGCACTTTATTCTTTTCTGTGCTAACACTGTATTTAAAATACGCTGTATTGATTATGCTTACAGTTGTCCCAATTTCTTTTCCCTTTGTTCCCCTCCACCCAGTGACCTCTCTCCCTCCAGCTGTCCCCCGCCTTAGTCCATGTCCATTGGTTGTGCATAGTTCTTCTCAACATCTTCCTGTCTACTCCATTCCCTCCTACTATGCTTAATTCCTGTACCATCTCCCTCCCTTTCCCCATCCCCTTCCCTGACCTTCCCGCAAAATGTTCCTCATACCTATAATTCTTTTCCCACTCTCCTTGCCTACTTAGTCTGTTTCAGTTCCCTAGCTTCTGTTGTTGGTTGTTGTGATACAGTTCTCATGTTCATAGTTTTGATCCTCTTTCTCTTAAACAAGTCCCTTTAACATCTCACATAACAGTGGTTTGGATCTGATGAACTCCTTCGGTTTTACTTGGTCCTGGAAGCACTTTCCCTGCCCTTGTATTCTGAATGACAGCTTCACTGGTTAGAGTAATCGTGGTTGTAGGTTTTTGCTTTTCATTACTTTGACTATTTCTTGCCAGTCCCTTCTTGCCTGCAGAGTTTCTTTTGAGAAATCAGCTGATAGTCTTATTGGGACCCCTTTGTACATAATTCCCTTCTTCTCTCTTGCTGCTTTTAAGATTCTCTCTTTATCCTTAATTTTTGACATTTTGATTATAACTTGTCTTGGTGTGGTTCTCCCTGGGTCCAGTTGTTTTGGAACTCTCTGTGCTTCCTGGACCTGTAAGTCTATTTCCTTCCCCAACTTAGGGAAGTTCTGCTTCATTATTTTTTCACATAATTTTTCAATATCTAGATCTTCTTCACCTTCTGGCAACCCTATGATTCAGACATTGGCCCACTTATAGCTGTCCCATAGGTTTTTGAGCCTCTCCTCATTTTTCTCACTTTTCGTTTCCTCTTTCTGCACTGGTTGACTGCTTGTTCCTTCCCTATGTTCCAATTTGTGATTTGATCCTTGGTTTTCTTCCCGTCACCACTAGTTTCGTATGTGTTTTCATTCATTTCAGCAGCATTAGCCTTCATTCCTTCCCCATCTTAAGATCTGCTGTTCAGTCTGTAAGCATTTGTATAACCAAAGCTCTGAACAGTGCCTCAAAAGATTTCCTATCTGCTGATCAGTTAGATTAGATATTTGCTGTCTGGTCAGTTGCGTGATTGGGATCTCTATCATGATCTGTGCCATCCTGACAGTTTTGTGTTTACCTTTGCTGCCTGGGCAGAGCTGTCACAACTCCTACACTATACGGGGCAGAGCCCCATGCACTCGTCACTACCGGGCAGCCCTTCTCACCACACTGTTGCATTTTGTGTAGGGGCGGGGGTCCAAGATGGATTCCTGCTGTTCACTCTCTGCTGAGAGATGGGAACTTATTCCTCTGTCCCCACCCCCTCCAGGCCTCACAGTCCCAGGGAATGGGAGTCTGCCTTCCCTGGCGTTGGAATCATGAGCTGACTTCCACATAGCTTTATTTTCTGGAACTTCTGGTTTTGTGGTAGCTGTAGTCCTTCTTAGTTGTGGAGGGAGATGGAGGGTGTCAGTCTATGCCTCCATCTTGGCCAGAAGCTTCAAGACGAATGTTCAACACTGTATTTATATTTGATATGTACAGTCATCTAGCATCACGTAACATTAAAAACATGTACACCTGCGATGCAGGTTCCACGTCATTATGCCCCAAGACCTCATGTGCACGTTTCACCAACATACTTACTGAATTCATTCCACTGAACAGGTCTCCCGATCCCACATGAGCTGTGTGTACAAAGTTTGTCGGCTCTCCAATCATACTTCGGTCAATCCGACGCCTCCTCTTCTAAAATATGAAAACAATGTGTTGAGAAAACAATCTTGTTAATGAAAAACTTATTCTGATGGATGTATATACTATGGATGAAGGACTTTGTTCAATAATATAATAAATTTGCCCAGGATGCAAAAATACCTTGAACTACCACAATTACTTCTTATGATAAAAACCCCCAAGAGGATATATGCACAAAAAATGACTGGTAAAGCAAAATAATAGGTTATTTAAAACTTAAAATAGATGATTTGGTCTAGCTTTGGCCATCGCCATTTAGTATAATAACCATTTAAGTTTTATTCTTTAAAAAAAAAAGAGACAAATGTGAAGTTATATTCCATAACCATTATTACTAGGAGAGGCTGCATCTGGAAAGGCAGAGTGATGTGAGTCTCCACTGTTTTGCACTCGTTGTGAGGACAGATGTTCAGAGATGTTTAGCAGCCCCAGGGGTCCCAGGGCTCCTCAGACACTGTGGTCTAATGGGGCCCTGGCCCCACTGGCTCAGTGCTCTAACAGCAGCTCCCTCAGCCAGGTTTACTTCCCTCATCAGTATCATCTGAAATTGCAGTTTGCCTCAACACTAAGGCATGTTATGTATGAACTTGTTGAATTAAGTTGCCTTTCAACATAATATTTTATGTCTGTATCTCCTAAAATGTTGGTATGATCCCGATAAATCCTAAAAACTTCAGACAGATCCAGGTGACAGCCTCTCAGGATTAGCATGATTTTCTACAAAGCCAAAAAGCAACAAGTTCACGTGTTCACTTTGGAGCCAGTGCGCACCGCTGTCCCATGGCCTCTGCTGCTGCAGGCTCCCACAGCCCTGTCTGCCAGACTGCACTTTCCCCAAAACCCTCCCAACGTGCGCAGAGGCGGCCACTGGGCGCAGCCAAGGTGCTTCTCCAGTGGGCGAGGGCCTATTTCAAAGAATAAGAACTGCTTCCAGGCTGCTGGGAGTCTGATCAAACCCTGCCCTGTGAACATACCCGAGCGTCATTTCCTCTGGAAGCTGGTGCTGGGCCAAGCAGAAGGCTGCACTCAGCCCTGTTATATGCCCACATGATGTGATTTGTCCTGACCGTTGAGTTTCTGAGAGGAGACGCAGGCAGAAGTCACCATGGCACACTCCGACCACCACCCACCTCACCCTTTAGTGTTTCTTGAGAGAATGAATGGATGTGATTGTGAATCAAAATGCTTGTGAAAGAGGTATTAATACACATTCATACATAACATTCTCAATACTGATAATGTTCAAAAGCAGATGACTACACTGAAGGTTTCCTCAGGCCCTCTGATCTCACCTTGATTTTAAGGTACAAAAGTGGAAGCTTTTAGTTCTTCCTTCCTGAAGCACAAGGGAGCCCAGCCATTCCAGCAGGGGAATCACCCACTGGTCTGAAAAGACTGCTCCACGGCAGCTCCAGGTAGAAAACAGGGTGGAGGGGCCAACAGGGAAACAATCAAAATGTTGATCAAAGATTAGGTTCAACTAACAGCAGAGATGGAAAGAAGCAGACACATTGAAGAGGTGTTCAGTGGTTGAAACAAACAGCGTCTGATTGTTGGCTGGATTTGGGAATAAAGAGAAACAGTAGTTTAAAGAGAGGCAGATTTCCGGTCTGAGAAGCATGTCTACACGTCACTGGGTTATACAGTCCCAGAAGAGGACCAGGCTCCAGGAAGACAAAAAACAGTTGAAGACACTGAATTTGAGGGGTCAGTGAGACATCCAGTGGCATTACCAAGGGGGCCAGCTGGCCACACGGGAACAGGGTTTTGAAAGTGGCCAACCTGGAGATGAACAGCCAGCAGCCCACTCAGCTGCAAGTTCAGGAGATTCCTAGGGAGTCAGAGAGGAACCCGTGGAAGGCTGGGTGAAGGCCAAAAGAAACACCCCAAGTCAGGAGGAAAGTCAGGTGTGTCTGCTTTAAAGTGTCAAGGAGGAAGAAGGCAACACAGCAGGTGAGCCAACAGCAGACGGGCCGTGCCCACAGGACACAGCCACACAGCAGTCACAGGCCGTGAGCACTGGGGTGGCATGGTGCCTGCCTGCCAGGGGCAGAAGGAGGCAGGGGGTGCGGAGGCGGGGAGCTGCAGAGGGGTCCCGGGTGGGGAACTGCAGCACACAGAGCCCCGAAGAAGAGTCTGACCTTGTGGATGGGGAGCTGAAAAAAGGACATGAGGTCACATTGAATTTTTTCCTTGAAGATGAGAAAGACTTGATTATGCTTAATCTCTGCTGAGGTAGATCCAGTAAGAGAGCCGAGACCGAAGGTAAAGAAAAAAAAGGATTGTCTGCATTCCAAGGTAACAGAGAAGGTCAAAAGGATGGGATCCACACAGACGGAGGTGTTCCCTAGACTGGTGACAACATTCTTAATGAATCCAAAGCCTAGAAACCAAGCATAATTAGGTATTTCAGAGTACAAAAATTTACTCTTTTCCAGCACATGTAGACGTTAGAGAAAGCACACTGCTAGGTGTGCTGCATGGGGAACAGAAGATAGACTAGAGTCAAATCACGGGCAAGCAAGGGGAACTCCGGAGCCCGCCTCTGCGGAGGAAACAGGAAGTGCCGCTCGGGTGCGTGTCGCACCCGCCCTGCCCCCAGTTCTCCTGGAAACACATTTATTCTTTACAGGGAAGTTCAGTTAAAACTCAAACGGCTGAATAATTGTTGCCGTCCTTAAAATATTGACTCATTCTGCATAATGTCAAGAACTAAAGGGCCACAAAAAGGAAAAGTTGTGTTAGGGTGAAGGGGTTACAGAAAATGCCTCTTCTGGTGACGTTTCTACATCACTTGCCATCACAGTAAAATCATTATTAAAGATAATGAACTAATAGCCTGGAGAAGATGCAGCAAGTAGGAGAGGTATGAAAAGTTCAGTGCCACTCTGTGTCATGCAAACAAACCAGTTATAAAAGCACACTTACTTATAGGACAGTGGGGAAATTTAAAACCTGGCTTGATGTTAGATAACAGGAACCAATTTTAAATTTACTTTGGGTATGGTAATAATACTGCAGTTCTCTTTTTTAGAAGTTCTTAGCAATAAAAAATGAATGAACTATTGATATATATACTAAACATGGATGAATCTCAAAATAATTATGCTGAGTGAAAGAAACAGCACAGAGGCCCAAACACATACAATTCCATTTATAGAAAATGCAAAGTAGTATACGTGCCAGACAGCACATCAGTGGCTGCCTGCGGAAGTGGGTAGTGATGGGGAAGAGGGATCACAGAGACCTGAGAACTTCGGGGGTGGGTGGATATGTTCACTGTCTCAACTGTGGTGGTGGTTTCATAGATGAATGTCCAAACTTTTATCAGTAACACTTTAAATATGTGTCATTCACTATATGCTAATGATGACTCATTAAAGCTTTTTACATCTTGGAGATGTATACTGAATTATTTGGGGGTGAAAAGTGATGCTCTGAAAAGTGATGCTCTGATGTGCTTTAAATTCCCAAATAGTGAGGGGTAAAGGTGAAACAAGGTGGGCCCACTGCTAGCTACTGAGGCTGATGCTACATACAGTGGGGAGTGGGGGGACTTCCTTTCCTCTGTGTTTGTGTACATTTAATAATTTTCCTAGTAAGAAGTTTCTTAAGACTTAGCTCATTTAGTTCCCTCCTAGTCTTACAATTTTACACAAAAACTTGTGTACTAGTAAAAATGCTATCACACAAGTATAAAAAAATAAACATTCAATATCATGTCCAATTTCCATCAAAACTAATCTTGTCCTCATTCTTTCTAATGCCTTACAATTCTAAAATCATTTCCTACCCATACTTCCTGTCTTCCTCTAGAACATTAGGAGATATACATTAAGTTTTAAAAACTTTATTGATTTTAGAGGAAAGGGGAAGGAGGGAGGAAAGGAGTGGGAACATCAATTTGCTGTTTTTGCTGTTCCACTTACGCGTTCATTGATTGGTTCTTTTATGTGCCCTGACTGGGGATCGAACCTGCAATCCTGGTGTATTGGAATACACTCTAACCAACTGAGCTCCCGTCATCAGGGCTAGAAGATATACTTGAAGTTTTTAAAAAATATACCACAGAACCACCAAATAACATATATCAATATCAATTTGGTTTATGCATTCATTCATTCACTCGCATTGCAAGCTCCTTCTCTGAAAATGAGAGAGCTCAAATACAACAGAAAGGCTTCAACCACAAAGTCCAGTGGCAGGGTGTTCAGTGTCTATAGAGGTCCCGCCCCAGTTCTCCCATTTCCTCAGCTCCGCCCTCCACCCCCCCTCCCTGTGTGAGCTTTAGTCTCCACCTAGTAGCAAGAGAGCTGCCTCAAGCCTAGGCCTTCCATCCATGTGTAATGATACAGAGGAACAGCTCTCTCTTGAAAACGAGGCAAATGTCCCCTGAGGTCTCCACCGAACTTCAGGCATCTGAGTTCTATACCCGGTTTGTGGCCAACCCCTCTCACCCACAGTTATGTCCTGCTTGGGTCAAGCTCTTGAACCCAATCACTGCACAAGGAGAGGAGCCTCCCGATCAAGGATCTGCATGAGCAGGAGGGTCCCCTGCTCAAACCTGAGGCTCTCATACCACGGCCCGGGGTTGGGGGGAATGTAGAATGGATGCTGTGGTTACAGTAATGCCCATCAAGGCAACTATTATGAAATTTAACAATTACTAGGCAAGTATTTTTAAAACTTGGAACGTACAATATAGTATTATTCTGTGGTTATTCTTCCAACAGATCCTTCTCTGGTTCCCCATTGCTTTCTCTGCCATTGTTGATCTGGCATAAGCTGGTCTTCTCCTGGACAGCCTGGGCCCTTGTCTTCCCTCTCCCATGCCAGCACCTTATAAACGCTATGCTGATGACTAGCAAGCCTATGCTCGCTTTTCTGGGCTGTAGACTACATAGTCAACTGAGTACCAGATGCCACCCTGTGACTGCTGAGAGGACACGCGAGCTTCCTCAGTCCAGACCTGAATGCACACTTACTTCCGCACCCTCCTCTTCACTCCCTGTTCCGGCAAACACTTCTCAGTATTTCAAGCCACATGTGAGGCTGTTCCTCACTCTCCTCCTTCAGACTATGCAGTCACATCCTGTGGACTCCACCCTCTACCGCCCCCACTGCCCTGCCATCCCTGCCACAGCCTTTTGTCCCATCCCTATGCCTTCCCCCTATATCACTGCAGCAGCCCCTGACTTCATGGCTTCCACTCTGACAGCCCTCTACCTCCCCCCAACAGCCTTCACCCTGTTACCTAAGTGGGCCTTTCTGAAGTACAACATTGATCACATGTCCTCCTTCTGCTGAACAACCCTCAATGGTTTTCCAAACCTATGGAGATGGAGTCAAAACACCGGAGCCTAGAAATCCTGCTTACTGCTCCAACCTTCTCTTTTCCTACTTCCTGCCCTGCACTTGAAGCTCTCTGCTGCTACCTGCAGTTCCCCAGACACGCTCCCACCCCTCTGCCCTCTGTCTGGAATGATCCTTCCTACTGCTCCTTAATCTGCCTCAACCTTCCTCCCTGCACCCTCCAGTCTGGGGTTAGGTGCACCTTCTCTGTGCTCCCAAGTGCCTGTATTCACCTCTTCCGAAGTAAGTTACATCTCTCGTCAAATTTAAACTGTCCACTGGAGGGAGGTACGCTTTTAGAGAGCACACGCAAAACAGGAAGCCACCGGGGCCAGCACCATGCACGGCCCAGCAATTAATCAACAAGCTATTTGAATGAATCAATTTATGAATGTATAAATATTACATTCACATAGTTTTTAGGGTTTTATTTTTCAACACAGTTTTTTGTAGCAACATAAATAATCCACCTCCCTCGCATTTTTCAAATAATGACTGAGTAGAGGTTCTATAAAAACAATGTCTAATCACTTAAAAGTAAAAACTTCCTCTAAGGCTATTCTCCGGGCAGCTTTGTGTGCAAACATGTGTCACTGAGGAGCAAATTAAGGCAAGGCCCCTCCAGGATGACAGGATAACACTGCCTGAGGCAGCTCCCCCAGGGTGACAGGATGACACTGCCTAAGGCAGTTCCAGAAATGGACAGACTGGATGAAGAAGGAAAGTGCCTGCCCTCTACTTGGAGGCTCGAGGCAGCAGCTCCTCATACCCATGTGGCCCAAGCTAATGAAAGCTGAACCATAAAGACATGCTACTGGCTTACCTCTGTGACCTGTAGCCAGTCTGTTGAGCTGTAAAACTGAATCCCCTCCTGTGAATTACATCAAATAGGCCCACAATTCCCAGACTGTGTCCAGCACCCAGGAAACATCCAAGTGCCCACAGGGTATTTGCAATGCGAGGGAAACACAATGATACTCAACATATATGTGTGTGGTGCTCTATAAATCAACAACTTTAGAGCATTCCAGACTCCAATATTAGAGCACACACTCCTCAACAACATGTCTTTGTGAGGCACAATTTTCAGTGGTTGCTGTGGAAAAAACCCAAGAACTATACGAAAGTCAACGTGGAACCGAAAAAGAGGGTGGTAGGCATTCCGATCCACGGTGTGAATGAAGAATGTGTAATGCCTAACAGGCACACATCCCAGAAGCATAAGTAATCATAGTTATTTTAAGAATAAAATAAAATTTTATTTTTTTATGTACATTATTTTTTTAATGCAAGGCTGTTAGGACAAAGTTGCTAGCACCAAACTAGTTAAATAAATCTGCAGAGTATTTCTCTTGGCCTAGGGGTGCCATGAAAAAAATTACTAAAACCAGAAAGTCTGGAAACCTCTGAAATAAACTAATTAATTAAATTTAAAAAAAATATTGACAGTATAACTATGTATCAGGCATTTCTAAAACAAATAGCAATTTTTCCCTGATACCATTAACAGTGATTCCAAGTGTATAAGCTGCTTTCAAGTTGCCTATTCTCCATCCAGTTCCTATGACAGGGAGGAAAGACTAACAAAAGCTATGATCATATAGTTGGCCATTAAATAATGGGGTAAACGCCTAAGGGACTTATGGGACAACAACAAGCTGACCAATATCACAATACAGGGGTGCCAGAAAGAGGAAACAGACCAAAGCATGAAGCTTATTTTAAAAAATATTGGCTGCAAACTTCCCCACCCAGGTGAGCAAAATCAACATCCAAACCCAGGACAGCCAGCCAGTCCCACCAGGAAGGACACAAAAGGCCCACACCAAGGCATACTACAACTGACAAAAGTTAAAGGCAAGGGAAGAACCTTAAGAGCAGCAAGAGAAAAACAAATAAGGGGTCCACCCATAAGACTTATCAGCAGATTTTTAAACAGAAACATTACAGCCCAGAAGTGACAATATATTCCAAGTGCTGAAATGGGGTGAGGGCCCCCCTCAACCATGTACCCAGAAAGGTTGTCCTTCAGAATTGGAAGACTTTTCCAGACAAGCAAAAGCTGAAGGAATTCATCACCACTCAGTGAGCCATAAAAAACATTAAAGGGAGTTGTTTAAGCTGAAATGAATGGATATTCATTAGTAACAGGAAACCATGAACATACAAATCTCACTAATAGAAGTAAATATAAGTAAAGATAATTTCAGAATACTCTAATGCTGTAACAGTGATGGGTAAATTGATAAATTTATAAATCTATGAAAGATAAAAGATGAGTAGTTAATAACTGTACAATAATTTGTTAATGGACACACAAGGTAGACAAATTGTGACATCATAATAAAAAATAGGGAAAGAGTAAAAATATAAGACCTCAGTGTGCATTCAAACTTATCACCAGCTTAAAACAGACTATTATAAATATGTTTTATATAAACCTTGTGGTAACCACAAAGACAAAAGACAGAAAGGAATCTAAGCACAATTATACAGAAAATCATTAAATCACAGACAAAAAAAGGAACAAAGGAATTATAAAACAACCAAATAGCAATTAACAAAATGGCAACAGTAAGTCCATACATATCAATATATTATTTCTTTAAATGTAAATGAACTACATTCTGCAATCAAAGACGCAGAGTGACTGAACAGATGAAGAAAACAAGACCTGCCCTGGCCAGTGTGGCTCATTTAGTTGGAGTGTCGTCCCATAAAGCAAAAAGTCATGAGTTTGATTCCTGGTCAGGGCACATGCCTGGGCTGTGGGTTGAGCTCCCAGTCAGGACACATACAAGAGGCACCCGATCTCTGATTTTTCCCTCTCTCCCCCCCTCCCTTCTCTCTCTAAAATCAATAAGCATATCTTTGTGTGAGAATTAAAAAAAAAAAAAAATAAGACCCAACTATACACTGTCTACAAGAGACTCATTTTATATACAGACTGTAAGTGAAGGAATGAAAAGGTGGTGCATGCCAACAGAAACCAAGAGAAAGCAGGGGAAGCTACACACTCATATGAGACAAAACAGACTTCAGGACATAGTATAACAGCAGACAAATTAGGTAATTATGTATAATAAAGGGGTCAACCCAACAAAAGGATATAACATTTGTAAATATTTATATACCCAGCATGAAGCACCTAAATATAAAAGTAAATATTAACAGACCTAAAGGGAGAAACAGCAAAATAGTAAGAGTGGGGGACTTTGATGCTGCACTTTCAAAAACTAACAGATCATCCAGGCAGAAAATTAATAAGAAAACTTTGGACTTAAGTGATATTAGATCAGATGAACTGAACAGACATTTACAGAACATTCCATCCAACAGCAGAATATATATTCTCCTCGAGAGCAAATGGAACAATCTCTAGGACAGATCGTATGTTAGGCCACAAATAAGTCTTTAAGAAGACTAAAATAATATCAAGCATTTTTACTGAACACAATGGTATGAAAATAGAAATCAATTACAAGAATAAAACTGGGAAATTCACAAATATGTGGAGCGTAAACAATATGAGGCAGCGGGGGGACCCAAAAAACCTGGAATTATCTTCTGGAGGGCAGGCCCCTTGTAGTACAGGCTTCCCCCACTAGGTGACTGTTCTAGGAACCCATCTGTATCAGTGTACCAGCTGGCGTTATTGTGAGAGACTGCATTCAACTTCAGTGAATTTTTTTGAAGATTCTTTCAACACCTTTGCCCATTTCATGATGGGTGATTTACAAGCACACCTGCCCACACCATGTTGAGTGTTTAGCAGTTTTTGACCAAAAAAAGAATGACCCGTGTCCTACCCTCCTCCCTTTTCACCTAATCTCACTCCAAGTGATGGTTTTTTGGTTTCCTGAGATGAAAAAAAGTCCTCAAATTGAAACATTTTGCTGATGTGCAAGAAGTGAAACCAAAAAACAGCAGAAACACTAAAGGCATCTAAATCAATGAGTTCAACAACTGTTTTGAGTGGTAGGAAAAAAGTCTCCATAGGTATATTGCATCAAATGGGGAGTACTTTGAAGGTGATTAAAGTTTAAACATGTAAGAGTAAATATATGTTTTTTAAATAAATGGATATAAAACACCAAAACTTATGGAATGCAACAAAAACAGTTTTTTTAAAAAATAAGCTTATAGTGAAAAATGCCTATATTGATAGAAAAGAGAAAAAAAAACTATACCTCAAGAACTAAGGAAAAAATAAACTAAGACAAAGTTAGTAGAAAAAAAGAAAATAACAACAAATTAGAAATAAATGAAATAGACAAAAAAAGTCAAAGGAAAAAAATATCAATGAAACTAAGAGTTACTTTTTGAATTACAAACAGAACACACTAACCTTGAGCAAGACTTACTAAGAACGAGGACTCAAATAAAATTAGAAATGAAAGAGGAGACATTACAACTGATACCACAGAAATACAAAGGATTGTAAGAAAGGATAAATTCCTAGTAAACATACAGCGTACCAAGGCTGAATCATAAAGAAACAGAAAATCTGAACAAATAGCAAGTAAGAAGATTTAATCAGTAATCACCCTCCCCATCCCCCGCCAAACAAAAATACAGGACAAGATGGGTTTATTGCTGAATTCTAACATTTTAAAAAGAAATAAATACCAATCCTTCTCAAACTCTTCTGAAAACTAAAAGAGAACACTCCCAAACTCATTTTACAAGGCAGCATTACCTTGATACCAACACCAGACACGGGCCCCATAAAAAAGGAAAGTTATAGGCCAATAACCCCCTTGAAAGCAGGTGTAAAAAAATCTCAACAAAATATTAGAAAACTGAATTCAATAATACATTAAAAGGATCATACACCATGATCAAGTGGGATATATTCCAGGGGTGCAAGGATGGTTCAGCATCTACAAATCACAAAATACGGTATATCACATTAATAAAACAAAGAATAAAATATATGTAATCATCTCAATGCAGAAAAAGCACTTGACAAAACTCAACATCCACTCATGATAAAAACTCAACAAACTGGGTATAGAGGAACCATACTTCAACATCATAAAAGCCATATGTGACAAAATCATACTCAACAGGAAAAAGCTTAGAGCTTTTCCTCTAGGATCAGGAACCAGGATGGCCACCCTCACCACTTTTATTCAATATGTTACTGAAGTCCTAGCCAGAGCAAATAGGCAAGAAAAAAGAAATATGAAGTATCCAAATGAAAAGGAAAAAATAAAACTATTTACAGATGACATGCTCTTATATACAGAAAACCATAAGGATTCCAACAAAAAATGTTAGAATAAAAATGAAGAATGAAACTGAAGAACACACATACATGGAAAGATATTCCCTATTCATGGATGGGAATACTTAGCATGTGAAAATGTCCATACTACCCAAAGCAATCTATAGATTCTAGGGAATTGCTACCAAAATTCCAATATTTTTTTCAGAAATAGGAAAAGAAAAAATTAGCCGAAAGTTTCTATGGAACCACAAAAGACCCCAAATAGCTAAAACAATCATGAAAGAAGAATAAAGCTGGCATCACACTTCCTGACCTCATACTATATTACAAAGCTAACAGTACTCAGAATAGTATTATAGTGGCATAAAAAGACGCACAAATTAATGAAATAGAAAACGCAGAAATAATCCCATGCATATACAGTTTATTAATTTATGACAAATGAGCCAAGAATATACAAATGATAGTCTTTTCAGTACACAGTTTGGGGAAAACTAGACAACCATATATAAAAGAATGAAAATAGACTCCTATCTTACAACATACCCAAAAATCAATTCAAAATTGATTAAAGAAATTAATGTAAGACCTGACACTATAAAACTCTTAGAACATAGGGGGTAATCTCCTTGATACTGTTACAGAAACAGGGGAGTCCAAAAACAAACCCCAGAGTTTGCGGCTGGGAGATAGGGAGCAGGAAGCAGCTTTCAGGATGCCCTTGCATGCCTGGAGCTAGTGGCTGGATACATTGTTGCAAAGATCCGCTTTACTTCCAAGACTCAGGAAGATGGGAGGGATCTTGAACTGTGGGCTGGTACGAAGAAGCCTACAAAGCCTACGTAGGGTTCTGTGAATGGTCAGAACTGTTTGCAACACCCACTGCGTGAGAGGACGCAGGGAGAGAGAGGAGGCAGGGAGTAAGAGAGAAGGAGCTGCGGACATTTTGGGCTGGCTCTGGCTCTAGGAGGCTCTCTCTCTCTCAGGCTCTCTCTGGCCCTCACGCCCTCACTCTCTGGCTCTTGTGGGCTCCCTCCATCTGGCTTGGAGCAGGGGTCTCCAGGCGGCTCTAAGAAGAGGCTCTTTCCAGACTGCTTGGAGAAGGAGAGGAGATCCATGCGGTTTGCAGGAAGAAGACAGTTTGCAAGGAGGCTGAGAATCAAGGCAGTTCTGCATTGAGAGCTGGAGGACACCACAGCACAGAAAGGACCTCCCCAATCAGAACTGAGTGATTGGCAGCTACTGGTAAAGCTGAACTGTGTCTAGGAAGTAGGGAAACGGTGTTTCTGACTTTCCCAAGTCTGGCCAGGTCTGGGAGGGGGAGGCAGGACTTTGTGTAAATAAACAATTCTTTTCCTTTTCACCAAACTCTGGTATTCAGAGTTAGGATTCTGGCAGCGGGCAATCGGACCCCTCACTAAACAGCCCGTGGGTTCTGTTTCAATCGGAGCAGCCCAGGGGTTCTGTTACAATACTGGGCTTTGTAGTAATTTTTTGCATTTGGTACCAAAAGCAAAAACAAAACTAAAGAAGTGGGACTACATGCAACTGAAACACTTCTGCATAGCAACATAAATTATCAACGAAATGAAAAGGCAACCTACGGAATGGGAGAAAATACATGGTAAGCCATTGATATCCAACATATATAAATAACTCATACAACTCAGTAGCAAAGAAACAAACAACCAATTACAAAATGTGCAAAGGAACTGAATAGATCTTTCCCAAAGAAGACATCAGACAACCAACAGGTACATGAAAAGGTGTTCAACATCACTAATCATCAGGAAAATGCAAATCAAACCTCAATGAGATACCAACCCACACCTGTTAGAATGCTTATCATCAAAAACACAGGACAAATGTTCACAAGCATGTAGAGAAAAAAGGAAACCCTTGTACACTCTTGGTGGGAATGCAGACTGGTGCAGCCACTATGAAAAACAGTAAAGAGGTTCCTCAAAAATTAAAAATAGAACTACCATATGATCCAGCGATTACACCTCTGGGTACACATCCAAAGGAAACACAATCACTACCTCAAAGAGATATGCACTTTCATGTTCACGCAGCACATATGCAATAGCCAAGACATGGAAACAACATAAATGTCCACTGATGGAAAATAGGTAAAAGGTTCCGTATATAATATTATTCAGCCATAAAAACAGAAGGAAATCCTGCCACTCATGAGAACATGGATGAACATGAATGGCATCATGCTAAGACAGAAAAAGACCAATACTGTATGATCTCACTTATGTATGGAATGTACAAAAATTGAACTCACAGAGAACAGACTGGGGGTACCAACAGCTGGGGGTGGGAAGAGGGTGAAGGTAGTCAAAAGATAGAAGCCTCCAGTTGTAAGATAATTTCATCCTGGAGATGTAATGCACAGCATGATAACTAGTTAATTAATAATCCTTTATTGTATAACTGAAATGTTACCAAGTGAGTACATCTTAAAAGCCCTCATCACAAGAAAAAGATTTAACTGTGTGAGGTGATGGATGTTAACTAAACTCACTGTGCTAATCACTCCACAATCTATACATATATCAAACCATCATGTTGTATACCTGAAACTAATACAGTATTACGTGTCAATTATATCTCAATAAAACTGGCGGGGACAGGGGGAGGAGAGTCTACTCCTACCTCCCAGACTGGCGACAATGAAGTCAACTTCAGCCTCATTGTTCTCACGTCTGACCTCCTTCTCAACACTGCCATCCCCTTTCCTCTGGGCCTTACACAAGTTCTCTACAACACACCTCAAGTTTCAGTCACGGTTTGATTCCAATGATGATAAATTCCAAGCATTCCAGGATGACCATACAGAGGTCATATGTCTATTTACAGGGTTCAGTCATCATTTGAGCTATTAACCCACTGTCTCACATCTGTTTCCATGAACCGCTTTGCTGCTGAGTCAGACAGATTGGAAGGTAATGCATAAATCTCAATACCTTATATTCTACAGTATATTATATTTAAATAGAGTAAGAGATTTTTTTTTTTTAAATCATTAGACATAAGGAAGTTACATTGGGGAAAAGGCATTATTACAATGACTAAAATATGTAAGAATAAATGATCCAGCAGAGGGTTTCATTACCTATTAATTAGCATGTAGCCAATGAGTACCAATACAGGGCTCAAAATGTGTAGCACTTATAATTGGGGGTGAATATGAAACCCATATAAATAAGCTGTGTGAGATGATACAGAGAGCCTCTGCATTTGCTCAGCATCTTCCACCAAAGTTATTTAGTGCAGCACAGAAGACAAGAGATGGCGACAGCCAGGACTGACAGCCCTGCTGTCACCTGCTGAAGGCGTGGGACTGGCACTAGGTCTTGACTGCAGACTTCTTTTAAGTCTTCACTTTGGCTATTCTGTCAATGGCGTGTGAAGTAGCCTCGCGGTTTATTTCAGCATTCGTCAAAGAAAATCAAGTTTTTGACATTAGAAACTATCACTTACCAAAAGATAAGAGTTGTTTGTGTGATTCAAAGATCCTTTAGGCTTTATTTTACTGACTTGGGTTAATATTTTGGGGGTTTTTTTACATATAAATGGTAGCTTAGGCTGTTCCAGACCTACAACAATACATTTTTTATTGTTCTGAAAGGATTTGAAGCAGCTTTATACCATTTTTACCAGAACATTTAATAAATACTCAAACCCATTAATTGAGACTTATCCTTCCGCATGAACAGGCATAAGTCTTCATAGCAGAAACGTGCCTTTTCTTTCCACACACTTTGTTCTGAAAACAGCAGCCTCCTTCCCGGCCCCAAGCGCAGGATTCTGATAGGCTGCCAACCACAGGCGTGCCTGACCCCGGCCGCAGGGTGGCGCGGCCACGCAAACTGGCCGGAGTCCTTCTCTAGGAACAACTAAAGCAGGGAGAAGCCTCTTTTTCCTCATGGTTATTAAACTGAGACAATGAATGTGAAGATGAAGGCAACACATTTCCTATGAAAGAAAAACCACCCACCTCCAGTCAGAAAGTAAGAAGCCAACGTGCCAAGAAAGAATCAAGAGAGAGACAGCAATAAGTCTTAACGGTGCCCCAAGTTCTGGATACAGATGTCTAAAAATCCAGACCCAGGTTTCCCAGGGGTGCATGTCTGGTTTCTAAGATGAGATCTTAACCAAAAATCCCTGCTGCGTATGTTAAGAAAGGAACACACAAAAGAAAACAAGGAGTTAAGATACTGCAGAAACTGACAACAGGAAATCAGTCTTCAGTAACTGAAGAGCCTACTTTGGATTCCAAATTCTCATATTTAGGTCAAAACTTCAAAAAGTGAGAAACCTTGTCAGTATAGCCACTTGTACTGTGTTCTCTACTCTGGGGTCAGGAACGCCCCTTTCCTTCTCTGGCCCCCCCCACCCCCCACCCCGAGCCCAGCCCTCCCTGGGGTGCAGTGGCGGTCCTCAGGGGGCCGGGCTCCCAGGAGGAGGCGCCTCTGGAGGAAATGAGAGCCTTGCCTTAGGTCCCCACAGAGAAACCAAAACACTCAACCAGAGGTACAAGCAAGTAAGTATCTAAGCCAAAGTACAGAAAGACAAGATATTTCTTGCCGGAAATATTTATAGGTAGGTGGTAATGCATTTAAAACTGAATTCTAAGTGCAGTGCTGCATTTACCCTTTGGAGTTTAGTAGGTGACTAACCCCTTCCCCCAGGTGGCATAAATTTCCCAGCTGGTGACAGATGGGAAGTTTGCAGGAAGCCTCCAAATTCGTTTATAAAAGCAATAGCTAAGCAAGTTTATAGTGACCTTTTCAAGGGCAAAATTGCTAAAAACAAAACTGAAGGAACTAGCTGTTCTCATTTCAGTGACAAACCTGAAGCCAACACAGGGCGTTCTTTTTCTTCTTCTATTTAAAGTTACTAGCTGGTTTAAGTCACATATTACAAGTATGAAAACTGAAATACAAAATAAGTTTTTAAAAAACTAATCTGAAATAGCTTTTCTAGGAACTAGCGACACAGCTCCAAGGCTTTCGAATGGGAAAGTCTCTCCGCCGGCCCTGGGGCCCTGCCCCCACAGGCCCGGCTGGCTTTGTCTCTGTGCATAGCTGTGTGCACACCATGCTGGCTTCAGTGAGTGATGGCGAGACACCTTGCGTACCGCACAAGGAAAATCTGATGTGATATGATGGCCTAGATTTATTTTAGTACAGGAGACCTATGTTGGACTTCTGACCTCTAGCACTGTAAAATAATAACTGTGTTGTTTTAAAGCCACTAAATTTGGGATCATCTGTTAGGCAGCAAGAGGAAAACACTGTACCAAGGGAGGTCATGTTCCCTGCTAAGGTCCCACAGCAACCAACTGCAGGTATGTGGGTCTCCCCTGCCCACTGTGCTTCCCTTCACACCACTGCATTGACTGTTCCTCTAAAATACACATCTCTGTGCAACAAAAAGTCATATTATTCCTCCCAAACATTTACTATGTAAAATAGAGAAAGAAAAATCCTAATTGATTATCTCAGCAACGTTCTATAATCTCCTTTCTTGTACTATGTTTTGTGAATTACTTCTTTTTGTTTGCTCAGTATGAAACATTAACTGTTTCAACACTGTCCACAAATACCTTGCCATACAAGTTAAAGGCTAAATGACTAATACATACAATCTGAATTTACACTAAATGTTACAGGTGGATTTTTTTTTTTTTTTCATTCATCAGAGGCCATTTAACCAAGAAGCTCATGTATTTTGTTTTGTTTAGGAAAATGTTCCTGTTGATAACCAATTCTCCCCCAATACCTGTTCTCGCCTGCGTGGAACTCTAATAGGCGGATTTTGAACTCCTGGGTTGACCACCTGCTCTTCCAACTCTTCCCCTGTACTTGCCATGTCTCTATATTTCTTTGTTTCACTTACTGGAAACGTCTTTACCTCCAGTCCTTCTACCAGACTTCTTTATTTCAACTGTTACATCATTTCCAAACACAGTCTTCTTGATTGGTTCTTCCTATCCTTTCCTTTATATGCACATTGTTCTTGTTTAATGAGTCCAATATCTTCATCATCTGAGGGACAGTCATGTTGGTTTATTTTACTTCTTTTCCGTTCTCTGTTATCATTTATTTCCTCCAAGTTCTTTTATTCAGTTAATTTCTTTTCATTTTCTTCAAATCTGGTTGTAACGGTGAAATGCTCAGTCTCTCTGACTCCATCTTATTCAAACCTTGTTGTTCCCATGGCCTTCAGGCCAGGGGCTCCCGCTTTGTCATAACAATACACTAATCATTAGAGGAATTCTGCCTGTGGCTTGAGTCTTCCAAAAACAGCTCCTCCCATTTCCCCTTCCCTGGACATAAGAGAAGCCTGCACTCTGTACTTGAGGTACCACTAGGGGTCCCATCTTCTCAGCTGAGGTCTTCTAGGTCAGTAAACCTATCCTAACTTCAAACTTTTGACATTTTGAGTTTAGCCTTTTGAGGCATCAGGCACCCAGACTTTGTACTGGTAATGTAGTGAGCGTGGGGTATCCTGATGAGGCATGCTGAGTGGTGGTTTCATTGTACAGGGATAGAATGGTAAGCTCTTCCCTTTGGGGAGCCTACAACTGCTGGTATCACCAGTCTTTTCTGTAGAACCCGTTCATTCTCTGCAGAAGGATCTGCCGCAGGCCGGTTGGAGGCATCTGAGCCTCACGGCCAGCACTGAACAGTAAGAGGTTACAAAGCTCGGGCCTGCCTCCTGTCAGCATCCCCTCTGCAGATAATGAGATTGAGGAGCATTCAGCAAATTTTCTGTCATCCATTTAAATATCTCTCATCCAGGGTTATTCTCCTCTCCATTCTCTTTTTCTTTGTGGATTTTATCTTTTCATAATTTTTTGTTTGTTTTTTAAATTCCTTTAATGTCACATGAAGTGGGGTTTCAGGAGGGAGGAGGTTGTGTGTGTACCCAGTCCAACATCCTCTCTTACATTAGACAACTTATCTCTCTTCCTGGTAACTGAAAAAACAAAACAAAACAAAACAAAACAAAACAAAACCACCTCTGGTAAGAGACCTACTCTTCTAGCTTTGAAGGTCCTGTCCATTTCAAATAGAATTTACTTAAAAATAACCAACTGAAGCCCTGGCCAGGTATCTTAGTAGATTAGAGCATCATCCTGATATGCTAAGATTGCGGGTTCAATCTCCAGTCAGGGCACATACAAGAAACAACCAATGAATGCGTAACAAATTCTCTCTCTCTCAAATCAACAAATTTTTTTTTTTTTAAAGAAAGAACCAATTGAGATAAAAAACAAAATGAAGCTCCCACCCCCAAAAAAACATTTAAAAAGAGAGGAAATTATAATTTATCAATTAAACATCCAGAATAAGAGCACTTTACTATATGTCAGGAAAACTCTGACTCCAAAAAACCTCCGCTGCCTTGCGGCATACCTCTTCAGGGGAAAGGCTAAGGGAGTAAACCCCGACAGAAAATCCGGAGCCGGAGTCCCTAAAGCGGTTTGACGTTGTAGTCAACACCGGCAACTCCTGCGGCGCACCTGAAGCCGAGCTGTATTGACTCGTCTTTCCCTTGGACCCTTCAGCTGCGAAGAGAGGGGGGGTCTACTGCATGGGCAACAGCAGACCCTCCATATCACCCTGCCCAGGCTCTGTAGCTTCAGCTTCACTGGAGAGGACACTCCAGCGTCATCGCAAGATGTCGATTCAACACGGGAGGAGACAGATACCGTGTCACTCCCGAGTCGGACTGCACAGCCATTCTCGGCGGTGCAGATAGACTCTTAAGAAGCTACACCATCATCTCTTGAGACGGACGGCTGCCGACTACGAGGAGCTAAGCACTTTACATAAATTAGTTAATATACTTAATCTATTATCTACTTTAATACACTGAATCCTATGAGACAGGATCATTATATCTATGTTTCTTATCATCATTCCTATTTGCAAAGGTTTAATTAATCTACTCAAGGTGAAACAGTAAGTATCAGCACTAAAAATCAAATCCTTATCTAAATTCTGAAGTCCATAGAAACCCATATCTCATATGAAGAGAAGGAGAAAAAACTTACTTGGTTTTTCGTAGCTACCCTTAACTTTGGGGCTCCTAAAAATAAGATCAATTTCCTATTGCTAAACACTACCTTTGTCTTATGTTTCTTAATAATTTTATCTGTAATATTATCTACCCATTCTTTACAAGTTTAAGGCAGAGACAGATGAAAACAGAATGGTGTTCACTATGTGTTTATATCACAGATGAGCAGATTATTAAGAAGTTGTTTCTGAAAATGTTTAATATACCACTGACATCATAAAATTTGTCCCAGATAATTTTTAAAATACCACCATACCATTAGGTCCCAGAAACTATTTAAATTCTAATTTCTCTTTACTCAAAGATTACATAAAATTTACATAAACATTTTATTTTCCTACAACAATGAATAGTTTATTACCTGAACTTTAACTGCCTGGTAATGATTTTTTTTTTTTTGTCTTCTGATTTTTAAAATAGCATTGCTTTCTTTCCTATTTGGATACACTACGTATCACATGAGGTCAGAAACCTCTCCCCACTAACTCTAGACAAATGAAGGCTTATTTTTTCACTCTGTTTCTAAGTTTATAAAACCCAAGAATCAGTAAAACAACACAAAACTTAAGGCTGTTGGTGCATTAGAAGCACCTTTATTTTAGTCATTTTAAGAATTCACTAGCTCATTAAAAGATGTTGACTTTTATACCATTTACACAAATGACAGAACTTGTAATTGAAGACTGTGTTTTCTAAATAAACATAACAATCTCCCAGATGGGGTCAGATGACTGGCAAACAATAGACCTTTTAAGAAATGTTTCAGTGTTCCTATAAGCTGCCGGTTACTAGCGATCACACTGACTGCTTAACACGACCTCTCAGACAAGGAAGAGTTTCTTTATGAACATAAGGATAGAATTTTTTAATGATCATATAGAAAAAAATTTTAACTGGGGCTTATTTGCCACATATATATTTTTTAGTTATTTGGCCACAATGGGGTTTTTCCCTGTTTATTAAAAAAGAAATCCCCTGTGTTTCTTTTCCTTTCAGTGGTAATAATTTGTATCACAATAAAAATCACGCTGTCCACCAGAGCTCCATGCTCTAACCTATTCAGCAGTCAATGGTCTGCAATGTGGGGTGTGCACCCCCGGGAGTGCTCAAGATGATCTCTGAGACGTGAAAGGAAAATATTAGAACTTTTCTTTTTATTTTTCATCCTTTTTTTCAAGTAAGCCCTACTGTACCTTGAATGTAGGCTGACAGGAATGCCTGGTGGCTAGTGAATGCATTTATTTCTACAACAGTTACTAGAAACAGTAAATAGTAGATTAACGCTTAACCATACTTAAAACTAACTAAAAAATGAAAGCTGCTACAGTATAATGTCCTAACTTAATCTGTTTC
This sequence comes from Furipterus horrens, assembly GCF_987537825.1. Classification (NCBI taxonomy): domain Eukaryota; kingdom Metazoa; phylum Chordata; class Mammalia; order Chiroptera; family Furipteridae; genus Furipterus; species Furipterus horrens. The sequence goes on along the minus strand of NW_028327180.1, from coordinate 65,770,751 downwards.
AATTTATCTAAATGTGTCTTTTTCTGTACTCTGAAAGAAATGATTTCATGGTAGTATATAGATGGAAATGCTGTGAAGAAAAGTGTGATAGAGCCAAATTGGGGAATTTTATTTCAAGAAATCCCTAATTTGTGTATAATCCTGAGACTCACAACCTAATAGTCCAAAAAGTCAGGTTATTTTCACTCTCATTATATTAAAATGCAAGGTAATGCAAGGTCAAACCTCAAAGAGAGGGCATACTTTCCTTCTGACTGACAAAAATCTAAAAGTCTGGGCCCCGGCCCAACACACCAAGGTTGCAGGTTCAATTCCCGGTCAGGGTGCATACAAGAATCAACTAATGAATCTATAAATAAATGGAACAACAAATCGATGTCTTGCTCTCCTTCTCCCTCTTCCCCTTTAAAAATCGATAAATGAAAACATTTTTAAAATCTAGAAGCCCGAAAATACCGTGTGTTGATGAGGACGGGAAATGAGGGTTAGGACTGTTAAACTGCTGGTGGGAGCGTGAGCTGGTGACAGTAAGTTTAACCATGCTGTCACGTGGGAAGAATAAATGGCCTTAGACTTCAGGGCCAGTTGCTCCACTCCTCAGTACACACCCTAGAGAAACTCAAATGTTTCTCCAGGCAGCACATACACACCAAGGCACCAAAGAGCACTGTTCATAACAGTACAATCCTGTTAGCAACCCACTTTCAAAACTGTAACAGATAAAGATATCATGGTGGAGTCATACAACAACATGTTCAAGAAAAATGAAAATGAAGTTCAGATACCTGGATCATCCTTATAAATTTAATAATGAATTAAGAAAACACAAAAGATTACATCCAGTAGAATTCCATTCATTTTAACTTAAAAGAGGTAAATGAAACTATACTGTTTCAGGATACACACAGAGATGACAAAATCATAAAACACAACAAAGAGGTGATTACCACAGGGACCAGGGTAGCAGTTCCTCCCAGCATTGGAGCAGGGGTGCACACAAGGAGGCTTTTGGGATGTTGGCAATGTCCCATTTCTTTTCTTTTTAATTCTCACCTGAGAATATGTTCCTTGATTTTCAGAGAGAGAGAAACAACAATGTGAGAGAGAGACATCGATCAGTTGCCTCCTGTACACACCCCAACTGGGAATTGAACCCACAAGCTTTTGGTGTACAGGAGGACACCCCAACCAAGCCACCGAGCCAGGGCACAATGCCCCATTTCTTAATTTGAGTAATATTTGCTTCATAATCATTTATTATACCTTATATGTAAAACACACTTATAAATGATAGTATTTTTATATAACTACATTGTGGTTATGCTAACTAAGTCATTATTTTCACATATTTATAAATAAAATGATACAATGCTTGGAATTTGACTTCGAAATAATACAAGAAAGGGGGAAAGGGATGGAAAGAGAGGAACAAAATCAGATAAAATGAGAACTACAGAGCTCAGAGATAAGTGCATGGAATTTATCATACTATTATCTACTTCCGAATTATCACTGATTAGTGTTGCTGATGTTAACATTTTACATAACTATAAATGGCCACAACCACATGGCCTGCTAAGAAATGACTTGTTTCATCTTGAGGTATATAGTAATCTACCAATCCAAACTGAATAAAGGTCAATTTAAGACAATCATTAAAGCAAGTATTTCCTCTCTGGCCTTTATAAACTTAAAAGGCATTCTAGTTTCTGAAAATACATGGCTCTCTACTTCCTTCTTACTCCCTTCCTCCACTTGAACTCATTCATAATGCTATGGACACTCATTCACCAACTCTTCCTGACTGGGGAAGGGCACAAAACCACAGGATAGGAGCACCAAGACCCCTCCACGCTACCCTTACGCAAGAGCCTTTCTAGTATGTTTTCAAGCACATATAGACAAATTCCAACATTCACCACAAGACACTAGCATATAGGGAATACCATGCCCCACCCCGCAAAGCAACTGAGGAAACTTGGTGGCCACTCCTGAGGCAGGACAAGGCAGTTCCAGGGTGTAACACAGTCATAGGAATTTCTAGGTTTAGCAATACAGTTAAAACATTTGAATCAGTCCTTGACAGTGCCTTTCTTAAAAGCAGGGGTTATTTTCATTTCTAACCTGATAACTTCTGTTTTTATTAAGTAAATTCATTCGTTACATGTTTTGAGATCACTGCAGTTATATAATGTGATTTTGTGTGAAATTCACAAATCAAGACCATGAATATTTGTGTTTTTAGAAAAAATGACATTTCTACTATATTCACATCACACTTAAGGTGTACAAGTATGGTTCTGGAAAACAGAAATTCTAAATAAAATCTTTGCTCTGTTAGGTCATCATAATGGTACTGACAGAGATGCACCACACTTAGTGAGCTCTCTTCCATTTTATCTAAGTTCTCTAACATCACAGAACGCCCTCACCTCTGGTTTCCTCTGGTCACCTTTCACAGAATTATTGGTTCACCCTCTCAGGCTGCAGTATGGCTTGGCTGCTTTTAAGAATCTCAGAGGCCTTCTAGCAATCCCCAACTGTCTACTGAACACACTGCAGACTAGCTGGCCAGGACTTGCTGGCTTGGCAAGCAGGAAGGTGAGCAGGCAGCTCGCTGGCCTCGTGTGGACAGTGTGGTCAGTGCGAACCCGCATTCTGGGCACCCAGGAACATTAAAACCTCTGGGAAAAGGAAATGTTCTTCCACTTGGGTTTTTGCTCAAAACCAATTGACAAGTTCCCTTTCACAGAGAATAAAATCCAAAGTCTTTTCGTGGCCTGGAAGGCCACGCACAATCTGGCTCCCAGACACCCTCTCTTCTTGCCCGGCCCCTCAGCCCCCAGCCACTCTGCCGTGAGGCCCTCTCCCTCGCACCACCTGTCCCTCCAGAGCCCTCGCACACTCCATCCCTCGGACAAAACGCTCTTTCCAGAGGTATCTGTGTGCCTTCTCCCTTAAACCTTACTGAGCTATCACTTCATCAGAGGCCTTCCCTGTACACTGTTAACACCACTTCTCCTCCTGTCTTCTTTTCCTGCTTTCTTTTCCACTGAGCAGTTATCACCACTGGGCACCCAACACAACGATTTACTCACTAAGTATTTCTGCCACAGGCAAGGAAGCCCCAATGGCAGAGACCATGCCTGCTGGTTCACTATGATCTCATCGGCACCCGGCTCATACTGTGGACGTAACCAGTGTAATTGTAAGGCACTGATAATGGTGACTGTACATATATATCTAATGAATATAACACATTTCAGAGGCAAACAGCATTATAAATTATCAGTACCATATGGCAAAACATTAAATGGGGAAGTTATGTAAAATGAATTAAACGGGGGGGGCCGTAAATCAATATTCATTGTTTTTGAGGATACCGTAGAAGTTTATTACCTTGATTGTAGTGGTGCAACATGAGTGTGTATACATATGCCCAAACTCAGCAGACTGGATAAATTAATTATATGCAGTTTTTTTGTATACTAATTATACCTCAATAAAGCTGGGGGGAGGGGGATGAAGCCCACCAGTATTCCAATGCACAGCAATAAGTATTATAGGTCAAGAATTCACTTCAGTCCTGTAAAGAGCTTACAAATCTTTCCATTAAAAAAAAAAAAAAAAAGTTGCAAGGCACCATCTAATTTTAAATGTATAGCCTTAGCTGTATGTAACAATAGCAACTACAGCATTTTACACTACCATAAAGTAAAAAGGTTTGGATTACCGTGGCTTAAAAAACTGGGACTATATTCTATGCCCCACTGCACTGTGCTAAAATGGAGGAGAAGGAAAAAGAAATATGATCCTTATGCTGCTACACAGAAAAATGTAATCCAGGTCCCTCCCCATGCCAGGCTGCTCCTTTTTCACACATGGAATGTGCAAGGGCAGGGGCATAAGGAATGAGTGGGAGAGATGGCACGCAGCAAGCATTTCAGTCAGCACTTCAGAAAGCTTTAGAGATGGCCAAACAGCTTTCACGTAGGCACTCTTGCTGCTGCCTGAGAGATAGCGCGGGTGCTTCGTCGCCTGTAAACACACAGAACTGTTAGGGCGGCCATTCTATGCACACAAGCTCTCCGCCGCTGTAGCACACATTCTGTCAGGCTCTGTGTCCTGTTTCTCAGCAAGTCCGAACGGCTAAGAAATCAGATGCCCATTGATTCCTGTGGAGTATTTCACACAAACATGTACTATTAAACAGTAACACGGTACTGATACATTTTATGTGTGCAAAAACCCTCAAAGTTGCATATCCTTTGGGCAGGAGCAAATGTATTTCCAACGCCACATATTTGTAACTCCAAGGTTGTATGCTCCTTGTAAGAACAGAGTAGCTCAGAAGGCCATTAAGACGTGGTGAGCAGGAAAAAAGAATTTTATTGGGAGAATCAGCAAGCGGGGAGGGAGCCGTGCCATGGGTGGCTAGGACTCCACTTTTCTAGGGGAGAAAGGGTTTCTTTCATAGGGGAAGAGAAAAGAGGGATTTTTGAGCTTAGTCAGCTGTTTGGTTATCTTGCAGCTGCGGGTATGACAGGCTGATCAAAGCGGAACTTGGTTTTAGTTTATTTTAAGTTTAAAGCACCCCGTTATCTCCCAGGTAGTTGCAGGAAGGGAACTTCCAGCCCTGAAACATTGTTATCTCCTAGGCAGCTGCAGGCAGGAGGGACGGGGGGGGGGGGGGGGGGGGGGGCATGGGAACCTGGGAAGTCACTCCTGATATTTAATTTTCTAATCTATGTCTATTTTAGTTGTCCATGAATATACCTATATCACATACTGGAACAGGACTGATTCACTTTGCTATATACATTAAGAATACCAACAACAAAGAAATCAATTTTTTAAATATATGGCAATATGATTTCTGGTTTGCTATATTTTTTAAAGATTTATTGACAGGTAAGAGCTTGGAAAGTGCCATTCCCACCCACACAACAAGATGAAGTTGAATCAAGTGAAAACCAGTGCCTCTTCCTCAAGCCACTGGGGCACTAACATCACAGAGAGCACCATTGACCCCAGAACTGGAGAGAGGACAAGTTACCTCAAGGACAAGCCTGCAGGGGATCCAGGACCAGAGCAGGAAACCCATCCTGCACCTGATGAACTGCTGGAGTGTTCATGTAGACAAGTTTGAGGGGGAACCCCACACTTCTGTTGAGTTCTGCCTCCAGGAACTCTACCATGTTCTCAAAGTGCACATCAAAGAAAAATCTCCTTGTTTTTCAACAGAATCGGGATTGGTAAATAAGGCAGAGCATCCTGTTCTTCTTAACAAAGGCTGCTCTTGAGAGAAACTCTTACCAGAGCCTAAACAACTGGGGTTTTCCCAGAAACTAGCCAGCTGTGGGGAAGAGAATGACCCAATCCTAGTCTATACTAGACTTCCACTTAAGGGAAAAGAAATACCCAACTTCAGCCCCCTCTAGCCTTTTTTGCTTGAACTAAGGAATAAAAACAAAAACAGAACTTAAAAGTACTATGTCCACCAGAGCACGGAAGCACAGGCTCACTAAGGCTGAAATCTAACCACAGCACAAAGTCTCCCCTCCCCACCACCTCCATCAACATATACCAGGGGAATATTTAAGAAGTTTCTAGGGAAACCCAAAGACAAAAAAAAAAAAAAAAAAAAGACACGGAAGGAAATTTTATCCTCTGACACCTACAGCTACAGCCAACAGTATGGCCTAACCACCAACCAGATAAACATAAAACCTCCTAATAAAGGCCTATTTACCTCAGTACCTTTGACCTTTGACCCAGTATTATCACATCTGACTTTCAACAAAAAATTACAAGGCATACACACTGAGGGCAGCATGGCAACATGATTCCAGTATTCCCTAATCTTTAAAAATACTGAGAATATAATCCTTAGTAATGTCAGAGATAATAAATTATACACAATAACTTAAATGCAGAAGTGAACATGCAATCACTAAAATACTACACATTTTACGCTTACGTAAATTATAACCTATCCCTTTAAAGTCAGGAGAGGCGAGGATGCTCGGCCCTCCCCAGAGCTGCTCTGCGTTGCACTGGTGGTCTTTCTCAATGTCGTAAGACACCAATCAAACCACAGTGCACACATCAGAGAAAGGCTGAGCAAGTCACTTATGGGCAGATTTAGAAAATATCAAGTGTTCAGTAAGGTGTCTGGATACAAAAATTAGTGTATAAAATTATTAGTTTCCTATACATTAGTAAAGTCCAATTGGGAAATGTAACAGGCAACAATTTCATGCAGAATAGCAATATAAATTCATAAACTGTCTAGAACAAATCTAACAAAAAAAGTGTAAAACTTACATAATGAAATTTTTTAGCTTTGCTAAAAGAATATGAAAAGGTCTATAGAAATGAAGATATATGCCATATTTCTCAATGAGATTACTCAGTTTTAAAGATGTCAATTCTCACCCAATTACACTCTAAATTTAAGCAACCCTACAGTAAAGCACTCATAAAAATATGCATTATGAAATATCTCAAAGAAAAACATTAAGAAATAATAAGGACCCATATACCAATCCAGCTTAAAAAATAAGACATTATCCACAGAGTTGAAAAAGATCTATGAAAGAGATTTTTTCTATGAAACAGCAAAATATACTAAGAGCAGCAATTAAAATATAGCAGTGGAATAGGTTGTAAACACATGTACCAAAAGAATAAAATAGATTTCAGAAATTGACTGAAATATATGAAAGCACTGTATATAATAAAAATGACATTTCAAATTACTAATAAAAAGACTGGCTATTTAATGAACTGTCTTTAGACAGCTCATTAGCATGAAATAAAAGTTAAACCCCTACCTCACACCACACAAATCAACCAATCTTACATACTTCATGAATCAGAGTTCAATGTAAAAACCAAAACTGACAGAGTAGTAAACAGAGTGATGGGAAAGTAGCACCAGGAATCTGCATCCCCTTCCCGACCACCGACCACCGACCACCTCAGGGGCAGAAGCAGCCTGATGTAACTATTTTTAGAACTCCAGAGTCTGTTCAAGGCTTACAACTTTCAGGGAAGTTGTTTCCATCCATTAACCACAGTTAAGTCCCATCCATGTCAGCCAGCCCTCGCTGTGTTCCTAGGGCAGCTGACACCGAGTGGGCCAAAAGGACCCAGTCCTCCATATAGTTCTGCTTCTGACCACAGAGGAGCAGAGAAAGGCTGGCAGTACTGGCCACTGCTGGTACACCTTCCCATGCTGCCACAAGCTGCTCCTCATCTGGTTGCAGTGCCTTCCAGCAGATTTAAAAAGCCAGGACCTGTTCTCCTCTCCCCATTCCCCTGCCTTCATTACCTCTGCTTCTGGGAGCTAGACATAACAGACCAGGACATTCAAAAACAACTGCATATATGAAGAAAATCAGAAAGTGACTGTACGTGTCCATGGAAAGGCTTAGAAAAGATCTTTAGATTATTCATCCTCTTTTGTTGTTACAAACAAAACAATAAAACATAAGCTCACTTAGCCAGTCAGCCAGCATGTAATAGATTCACCAAGGTATTAGTTTTGATCCTTTAGATACACAGTAAATATGGTCAGAGCTCCTAAAGAATTAAAAATGGTGTGGGAGGGACTGGAGAACGGTTATTACTGTGCAAGAAGTTCTGTGCTATGGATATAATTGCAAAATGCACTACAGATGCGTATTAGCTAAATGAGGAGATAGCTGGGGAAGAGTTTGTAGAGGTGACTTATTCTATCTAGATGAACAGAAGATCAGAGGTTGGATGGCAGGATTTTGACAGTGGTGAAATATGCGCATCATTTAGAAGGCACAAAGAAGTGGGACATATACCCAAAAGAAGTCAGCCAAGACCACTTACTATCTAATATGACTTTGGGCAAAAAACTGAATTTATTTCAACTGAAAAATAAGGATAATGGTATCTTCCTCTGAGAGCTGGAGTGAGGAACATGAGCTGGCTGATCAAGAACAATGTGTGTGTGATCAGATCTGGCTGTCCCACCTTCCCCCTTCATGTCCAAGGCTGACGTGGCTGTATGACCTCCGGTGTTGTCCCCTCATTTTTCCTTCAGGAGGCATCTACTTGGTGGCGAGCACAAGCTTCTCAGTCATGTACAATGGTCCAGCACAGTTCTTGACACATAGTATTTACTCAAAAGACAATTTCTTTGTTCGTTTTTTCCCTTTTGTCAAACCAGATGTTCAGAGTTCCACTGAACTACCTAATCTTTGCACTCCTTAGAACTGCCCTGCAATCACTGCTGGGGTCCTGATTCTCAGCCTGAGCATCAGCGGTACGCTTCACAAGCATCCCACCCAATCGGTATGTACATTACTTCATACTTACAGGCTGAGGCTGTTCTGCAATACAGCAGTTGAAACACAACCAGAATTCACTCATGCTTATAGTCCAGAGTATAAATGAGCACCAAGGAAGTTTCCAAATCTCCACAAAGCACACTCCTCAGTGTGGTGGATGTCCAATGATGTCAAAATAATAATTTTATTCTCTGTGTTTTTGTTCCTGAAGTCAAGTATCTTACACAGTCAATTTAATTAAGAAAAAGACAAAATGTTTCCTTTCTTGGTTCTATAGAGAGGCGTTTCAGAACCACCAGGAAGGTATAAATGTTGTCTTGATTCAAGTCTAGAAAAAAAGAGTAAAAGAAAAGAAGTTACTTATTTTTAGAAGCTTTTATTTCTTAAACCTGTGATACAATAAGAATAAGTATTTCCCCCAAAAGTAAACACTGAAAAATTGAGATTTTAATAAAGATATTCATTAAACAAATTTTTTTCAAGCCTTTTCTCAGTATCTAGTGTTAAGAATGCAGCAGTGAAAGAAGACAGAAATCCTTGCCTTCAAAGAGCATTTATTTTATGACCATTAAGGTTTAAATTATTTTAATATTTTTAAATCACTAATTTAAACACCATGATTATTATAAAATAGTCTCTTAATTCCAAAAAGAAATATTTATCATTTTCATATAGGTTTCTTCAATTGAGTCCTTTGTTCTCAGAGACAACCCAGATAGTAACTAACATAACAATCAACTCTTTTTAGATATTCAAGCGGCTATACTTATCAATAATTATAAACCAAATTGTCACCCTCTCCATTGAAATTCGAATTGTACATGAAAGACGAATGGTGGTTAGGCGAGGCTTCATTTTGAATCCAGACATTAGGTCCTTCCCCTTACCACCAGAATGAGTGTCAGTCAAAATGCTTTACACCCCAAGGTGGCTAGCCAAGATCTGTCAATCAGGGTCCATGCTAGGCAATCTTTATCGAGTAGGAGAGCAAGCTTATCTTTTCTTCTTGACTGACAAGCTGTAGACTTGAAGGCTGACCTTAGCCAAACATGTTCCAAATTTCATGCAGAAGACGGTTCTGAGATTACAATGCTGACAAGCAGCAGTGTGAGAGGAGGAAGTCTACTCCAGTCATCCTTAAGGCCAATTTGATTATTACACCTGATGTTTAGTTTTGTGAAACAGTTTTCCCTCTTAAGCCTGAAGCAGGTTTACATCACCTGCAGACTACAGCAGCCAGTGAAGATGACCAGAACATAGCTAAATATACAGCTTTGAGGCCAAGAAGTCTTGGAATCATTAGTAGATTATAAAAGAAGCAACAAATGCTAAATTCTAGGTAAAGTAGTATCATGAAAATCAAAGAGACTAAGGAATAGCAGCTCTTAAAAGAGGGAAGGGAGAACTTCCAGACAAGATGGAGGCGCAGGTAGACAGACACACTTGCCTCCTTGCACAACCGTAAGAAATATCACAATTAACAGCCACCCCCCCCCAAAAAAAAACACACCCAGAACTGCCAGAAAATTGATCTGTATGGAAGTCCAACAACCAAGGTTTTAAAGAAGCTATATTCATCCAGATGGGTAGGAGGGGTGGAGACGAGGAGTTAGGGCAGAGAGAACACAGTGTGGCAGAGGCGAGGTGGCTCAATGGGTGGTAGTCCATTGATCTATGGTGGATAAAAATCTGAAGAAACTGCCCATCTCAGGAGTGTCTGTTTAGAGGCCCCCAGAGTCCTAGAACATACACAAACCCACCCACTCTGGGAACCACCACCAGGGCAGCAGCTGGAGGGGCGCCAGTCACACACAGGGAATAAAATGACTAGAAACAGGTGAGTGCCAGGCAAGCCTCCAGAAGTCAGGCAGCAGAGAGGTCCCCTCTCTGACCTCCCTCCTACCCTCCACCCCAACACACACACACAGCCACAAAGCGGTGATCAAGCGGGTTGCCCCACCCTGGCAAATACCCAAAGCTGCGCCCCATACAACTTAGCAGGTGCACTAAGACAGGGAGTCAAATCAGCTCTACGTAATCCACAGAAACAAACACAGGAAGGCTGCAAATTGAGGACACAAAGAAATATGGCCCACATGAAGAAACAGAAGATAACCACAGAAAAAGAGCAAAGCAAAGCAAAGAAAACCAACCTATCAGATGAAGAGTTCAAAATACTGGTGATCAGAATGATCAGAGATCTCACTAAATACAGCAAAGGCATAAGGGAAGAAATGAAGGCTACATTAAGTGAAATAAAGAAAAATCCACAGGAAACCAACAGTAAAGGGAAGGAAGCTGGGATTCAAACCAATGACTTGGAACATAAGGAAGAAATAAACATTCAGCCAGAACAAAGTGAAGAAAGAAGAATTCAAAAAAACGAGGAGAGAATAAGACTATGAAACATATCCAAACATGCCAATATCTGAATCATAAGGGTGCCAGAAGAAGATGAAGAGCAAGACACTAAAAACTTATTTGAAAAAATAATGAAGGGAAACTTACCTAATTTGTCGAAGAAAACAGACATTACAAGTCCAGGAATCACAGAGTCCCAAACACATTTATCCAAAGAGGACCACACCAAGACACATCATAGTTAAAATGCCAAAGGTTAAAGATAAAGAGAATCTTAAAAGCAGTACAAGAAAAGCAGAGCGTTACCTACAAAGGAGTTCCCATTAAACCATCAGCTGATTTATCAAAAGAAACTTCGCAGGTAAGAAGGGACTGGCAAGAGGTATTCAAAGTGATGAAAAGCAAGGGCCAACAACCAAGATTATTCTACCCACAAAGCTATCATTTAGAATGAATGGAAGGGCAGATAAAGTGCTTCCCAGACAAGGTAAAGCTAAAGGAGTTAATCATCACCAAGCCATTATTATATGAAATGTTAAAGGGACTTAATTTAAGAAAAAGCAGAAAACCAAAATTATGAACATTAAAATAACAAATTCACACAACTATCAACCACTTAATCTAAAACAACAACAACAACAACAACAAAAAAAACCACAAATAAACTAAGCAAACAACGAGAACAGGAACAGAACCATAGATATGGAGATCATCTGGAGGGTTGTCAGTGGGGAGGGGGAAGGGGGAGAATGGGGGATATGGTGCAGGGATTAAGAAGCATAATTGGTTGGTACAAAATAGACAGGGGGAAGTTAAGAATAATATAGGAAAGGGTGAAGCCAAAGAACTTGTATGCACGGCCCATGGACATGAACTAAGGAGGGGATTGCTGGAAGGAAGGAGGGTACTGAGTGGAGGGGGGCAAAGGGGGAAAAATTGGGACTACTGCAACAGCATAATCAATAAAGTACACTTTAAAAAATGAGAGTAGAGAAAGGGAAGTCTACAAAGGAGGATGGGGTGCTATCAGAAAGAAAGAGGATGGAAACCAGCTAACATAGTATCACTGGAGCCTGTTTAAAAAGGAAGTGGGTAACAGTATTAACTGCCACTAAGACAGCCAGGATTGAGTCCTGTCCATCAGAAAGTGCTACAGACACCTGGTGGTCTGGCTACAGCAGTGTTAGTGAAGAAGTGTGAGCAGAAATCAGATGAGAGTGGGTTGAGAAGTGAGTGAAGGGAGAGAAACCGAGTTCCACACATGTAGAAAATGCTGGATGTTACATTTTAAAAGATAAGGTAGTAGGTAGAGGAATGAAACAAAAAGCTATCCTTGAAATGAAAAGATCAAAGATGAAAGATGTATTAATTTGATCATTCAACGTTAACATTTTTCCCCCCACTGGTAAAATATAAATCACATATTTATAAATTTTTTAAAGAGATGTCATTTATTTATAAGCTTTGCCATCTATAAATCAATAACAGATATAGTACAGGCTCACAGAACCCTGAGCATTAAGTGAAATAAAATCCCTTCCTTTTACGATCCCTGAAGCCATGGCGGAACCTGGTAACACAGGAATGACAGCTGTACAGATAAAGATCTTCAGTGAAGTTAAAATGCATACATGTGCAATGTCACAAATGTAGGTACTAATAAAGCATGAATCTGGAACCCTGATTCTACAAAGCCCAGAGGACAAGTCCTCTAACTACATAAAAATGACATGTTAAGTTTTAAGCATATGTTCAAGGAGGAAAATCAGAAGGAAGAAAGTTCCCATTCTTATCATAGTTAAAATTCAGAAGCTGGGATAATTATTTTGAAGCAGGGATGAACATTCCTCATCTCACCCAAACTCCAAAACAAGGAAGTTGCAGTCTTGGAACTGGCTTTGTCCACTGAACTGGGTAAATACTGTGAAAGTTTATGAGCAAAGAACAGTATGTTTCATGTATTTCTTTCCTAGCAAGAATATAAGAAAGAAAGGCTAAATTCTCAATATCCTGAACATTATTTCAGTGTTGCTGCTTAACAAGCTTAGTTTCATCCTGAATCAAAGACCTGAGCCAGTAATTCATTGTGAAATGAAATCTCCTTTAACCAAGTCTATGAGAACAACTCATATGCCTTTGTTTGAAACTGAAAATTCTTTATACTCATCACTGTTGCTGTAGCACATACAGATATGGAGCTACTCTGATGTTTTTAAATCTACTACATTTGAAATCTGATGGTATTATCTGATTCATTCCATCATATTTTCTCATCTATACATAAAGCTAGGCAAGTTCATTTTTATTTATAAATCATCTCCACCTTCAAATATTAATTTTATGTTGGAAAATGCATTTCTTCTTCTTTTAAATATATATTTCATCTGTTTAATACTTAAAAATTAATAAATGGCTTTCTAATTTATAATCCATAATACCTTATCACCCCATATTCTCAAATTCAAATTTCCTTCCCAATTAAAGTAAAACTGCTCCTTATTTTGAGAATTTTAACACATTGCATACAGGTGGCAAGAATTCTCATCATTTCTAAAAGGCATTTAAATTCCCCGGTATGCAACGTGTTAAAACATGTATTTCCCTACCCCTATATACTATGAAAATGAAATTCACAATATTTCCTCTTTCTTAACGTTTAGTGTAAGAATGACTGCTTAGAATACAGTAATTTGTGCTTCTATTTTTGTAGATGAGACAGAAAGAATATACAGCTTTACTTAAATATTTCCACCAAGAAAGTAGATCTGCTGAAATGTATATTCAAACCAAGAGGATGTTTGCAACTCCATTGCTTTTTATTAAGTAAATATATTAATCTTAAAATGTTTCAGACATGCCTTAGAATGTCATACCAATACATTTTCCACCTTCTTGCTTTTCTACACAAGCTTCCTTTTTAGAATTTTTTCAAAAGTGTATATACTTAAAACATTTATAATATAAACACCTTTACAGAAGTATTGAATTTCTCACAAAAATTTCAACACTACCACTAATAATATACTAACAGTTTCTTTTACTTCTTAGGCTGAAAGTTGCTTAAAACATGTCTATTTTGAAAACTTTATACTTTTTTAAATCCTAAAATAACAAAAGGAGTGTTTTTTTGCAACAATATCAACATCTGAACTTGGCTTTAAACACAGCTCATTCTGCACATAATAAGGTCTCAGACTGGTCCATTGCACCAGAGTATTTCACCAACTCATAGAGTTTAAGATGTAAGGTTTTAGAAAAGTTTGAGTTATCAAGCCACTTAGTGACTAGCAGAGCTTCCTTAAATTAAAAGTTCGCTCTCTTGACTTTTAAAATAGGCTGGCATGTGTAAAAATGTGTAGTGGTATCCCATGTCAAAAATACTTGACACCATCAGCTTCCTCTCCTCCTCACTTTCTGTACCTAAATCAAATGCTGCAGATATTAGCTTCATACCTGTTGTACACAGCTGGGTTGCTGACAATTTCAAGAATTTATATTCCAACATCCTACCTACAATTTTAATAAAATTGCTTTTTAGGCCAACTTCCAAAGAAACAATAATAAAGCCTTGATTTGAAAAACAGGACAAGGAGGAATACCTTTAGGCAAATATATATATTTGATGCAAAATACTTTGACTCAACTGAAGTATTAAGCTCGTTCAGTTTGTGTGAAGTAGAATCAGAAGTTTAGAATTTATACTTTGAAATAAAAGATCTATGGTAGTTGTTTGTGCTTCATTAATTTTTAGAAGTTTAGTTTGGGCAAATGACAAGCTCTATCACCACTTACAAAATGCAATACTACACTGCGAATGTCACGGGTCTGAAAAGAGAATCCACTTACATGATACACTATATATATGAAGGCACCGTATATATTATAAAAAGCTATATAAGATGATTTTATTGTCAAAATTAAAATAGCAAAGAGAAGAATGAATTAGCAAGAACAAATAATTTGCAATAGTGGAAAACTTTCAGCAAACAACCTAGAAAAAACAAATATAATGAAAGAAAACTAAATTGTGGTATATTCATACAAAAGAACACTATACACTTCCAGCCAAGATGGAAGCCTAGACTGACACGCTCCGTCTCCCTCCACAACTAAGAAGGACTACAACTACCACAAAACCAGAAATAACCAGAAGTTCCAGAACATAAAGCTACATGGAAGTCCAACGTATAAAGTTATAAAAAAGTGGTGCTCATCCGGACGGGTAGGAGAAGTGAAGCCAGGGCAGAGAGCTCAAGCTGCACTGTTGGCGGCAGCTGTGGTGATGGCGGAAGGACGGCAGTAAGCACAGACACCCATATTTAAAAAGAGACAAGAAACACATGGGGAGCAGCCCCAACTGCAGACCAGACCCATCAGCTCACGGTTCCAACGCCAGGGAAGGCAGACCCCCATTGCCTCGGACTGTGAGGCCCGGAGGGAGTGAGGGCAGAGGAATAAGCTCCCAGTCTCTCAGCAGAGAGTGAATGGCAGGAATCCATCTTGGACCCCCGCCCCCACATAAAATGCCAGGACATAGTGAGAAGGGTCGCTGGCTAGTAAGGAGTGCACAGGGCTCCGCCCCCTACAGTGTAGGAGGTGTGACAGCCCCGCCCTGGAAGCAAAGGTAAACACAAACTGTCAGGATGGCACAGACCATGATAGAGATCCCAGTGACACAGCTGATCAGACAGCAAATATCTAATCTAACTGATCAGCAGATAGGAAATCTTTCTCAGGCACAAGCCACAGTTCAGAGCTTTGGTTATAAGAATGTTTACAGACCTGACAGCAAATCTTAAACAAGACGGGGAAAGAATGAAAGCTAGTCCTGATGAAATGAATGAAAACACATACAAAACTAGTGGCGAGGGCAAGAAAACCAGGGATCAAATCAACAAATCGGAACATAGGGAAGGAACAAAGTCAACCAGTGCAGAAAGAGGAAACACAAATGAGGAAAATGAGGAGAGGCTCAGAAACCTATGGGACAGATATAAGTGGGCCAACATCTGAATCATGGGGTTGCCAGAAGGTAAAAAAGAACAATTAAAAATTGAAAAATTATGTGAAAAAATAATGAAGCAGAACTTCCCTAACTTGGAGAAGGAAATAGACTTACAGGTCCAGGAAGCACAGAGAGTTCCAAAAAAACTGAGCCCAGGAAGAACCACACCAAGACACGTTATAATCAGAATGTCAAAAATTAAGGATAAAGAGAGAATCTTAAAAGCAGCAAGAAAGAAGAAGAGAATTATGTACAAAGGGGTCCCAATAAGACTATCAGCTGGTTTCTCAAAGGAGACTGCAGGCAAGAAGGGACTGGCAAGAAATATTCAAAGTAATGGCAAGAAATATACAAAGTAATGAAAAGCAAAAACCTATAACCATGATTACTCTAACCAGCGCAGCTGTCATTCAGAATAGAAGGGCAGAGAAAGTGCTTCCAGGACAAAGTAAAACTGAAGGAGTTCATCAGATCCAAACCACTGTTATATGAAATGTTAAAGGGACTTGTTTAGGAGAAAGACGATCGAAACTATGAACATTAAAATGAAAACTGTATCACAACAACCAACAACAGAAGCTAGGGAATCGAAACAAAGGCAAAACTTCTAAGTAGGCAACGAGAGTGGGAAAAGAATTATAGGTATGGGGAACATCTGGGGGGAGGTCAGCAGGGAGGGGGAAGGGGGAAAGAGAGAGAAATGGTACAGGAATTAAGAAGCATAGTAGGAGGGAGTGGAGTAGATAGGAAGATGTTGAAAAGAACTATATGCACAACCAATGGACATGGACTAAGGGGGAGACCACTGGAAGGAAGTGGGGTCACTGGGTGGAGGAGAACAAAGGGAAAAGAAATTGGGACAACTATAACAGCATAATCAATAAAGCATATTATTAAAAATAGAATACTATATAGAATAAAAATGAATGATAGTTTCAAAATGGGGTATGTGGAGATAAATGGTGATGGAAAAATATAAACATTTTAAAAGGCACTTTATCCTAATAAAAAAAAGGAAATGAATGGTAGTTTCATGCAACACTTTAGCTAATTCTCACTGACATGTTATTAAGGGTAAGAAGCAAGGCATGAAATAATATATACAGAATGATTTCATTTGTATGAATCTCAAAACCAGGTTAAACTAAACAATTTTACCTGTGTGACTACAACAAAAGTCAAGAGAACGGTTACTTCTAGGGCTGCAGGACGGACTGGGAACAGGGAGCGATGCGCAGGCCTCCGGGATGTTGACAGTGTTCTACCTCTTGATCTAGGTGGTAGTCACATAGGCACCTGCTTTGCAATTATTTATTAAATAGTACATTTATGGTCTATGCCAGTAGTTTTCAAGCTTTTTCATCTCGTGACACACATAAACTCATTTCTAAGATTCGACAGCACATCAAAAAATATTTTTGCCGATCTGTCAAAAAATAGGTATATCTTTTATTCATTCACACCGGATGACTATTGCTGTGCTAGCTGTTGTCATTTTTTTATTTGACAATCTAAGAGAAAAGAGTTCAGTGCCCCTGACAAAATAGTCAGGTATTGCATGTTTTCAAAATTCTAGTGGTGCACCAGTTGAAAATCTCTGGTCTACGCAATGTTCTATATATTATATTTTTAAATAACAATTTAAATGAGACACTACAAATAAAAGAAGCAAATACTAACAAATTTCCAGTCAATCAGAGTAATGAAGATTGGGGTCAGAAATGTAAAACATCAACCGAGTAGAAATGAATATCCTTGCTAGAAACTGTGAAAGAATGTTAAAATTACTGCTGTTGGGGGCGAGGTTTGAAGTTGCCAAGGAAGTTTCTGCCAGCACTGCAAAACATATTAATCAGCAACCAAGTCTGAATTATCAATAAAGCTTCACCACTTAAGTCTGTCCCAATCTAGTTAAAATGGTTCTTTGATATGATTTGTACAAAATCCTTTTGAAAAAAAAAAAAAAACTTTTTAATAAGAGCTTTCAAACTATGTACTTATCACAGATCTACTTTTCTGTGGCTAATCAAAATTAAAACACACCATTTTCCCCTGAATTCATTTATAGAAAGTACATAGAGGGGTACACATAACTACTGAAATAAATAGGTTAGCTCAGTTGGCTAGAGCACCTTCCTGATACACTAAGGTTGTGGGTATGATCTCCAGTCAGGGCACATACAAGAATCAAGCAATGAATGCATCAGTAAGTGGAACAACAAATTGACTTTTTTCCTCTCTCTTCCCTCCCTGCTTCCTCTCTCTAAAATCGTAAAGTAAAAAAATTGTTTAAAAAGAGAAAGATGGGATAATTTTCTTCTATATGAAATGACAGATAATAGGGGCTGGCAAGACGTATTCAAAGCAATGAAAGGCAAGGACCTACAACCAAGATTACTCTACCCAGCAAAGCTATCATTTAGAATGAAAGGACAGATGAAGTTCTTCCCAGACAAGGTGAAGCTAAAGGAGTTCATCATCACTAAGCCATTATTATATAAAATGTTAAAGGGACTTATTTAAGAAAAAGATCAAAACTATGAACAGTAAAATGATAACTTCACAACTATCAACAACTGAATCTAAAAAATAAAAAAAAACAAAATACAAACTAAGCAAACAACCAGAACAGGAATAGAATCATAGATATGGGGATCATTTGGAGGGTTATCAGCTGGAAGGGGAAAAGGGGGAAAAGATGCAAGGATTAAGAAGCATAACTGGTAGGTACAAAATAGACAGGGGTTAAGTTAAGAATAGTATAGGGAAGGGAGAAGCCAAAGAACTTACAAGCATGACCCATGGACATGAACTAAGCGGGATGGGGACTGCTGGAGGGGAGGGAAATGTCAGGTGGACAGGAGCGAAGGGAAAAAATTGGGGCAACTGTAACAGTATAATCAATAATATATAATTAAAAAAAAAAAAAAAGGATACCTGGAAGGAAAAATTTTAAATCCTTGCATTTGCCATCTGATTGGCCATTTGACTGATTATAGAATACCAAGTTAAAGACTTTTTCCTAGGGAATTTAAAGGCATTGTTTCACTGTCTACTACCTTTCAGAGTTGGTGGCATTCTAACTTTTTCTCCTTTGTAGGTGATGTGTTTCTCCTTAGTCTGAAAGATTTAAAGATTTTCTCTTTACTCCTGAAATTCTCAAACTTTATGAGATGTAACTTGCTTTGGGCGTTTTTCATTCACTGTGCTGGGGACTGGATGAACTCTTTCAAACTGGAGAATAATGTCCTTTAGTTCAGAAAAATATTAGTACCTATTTTACTGTGGTTTTTGTGAGAATTAAACAAAAACTTATACTTAATATATGTAAATGTACAGTGATGTTGATTATTAATATTTACCCACATTTATCCATTTCTTGATCACCCTTGTTCCTTGCCTCATTCCTCCTCATTTAAAGTTCAACTTCCTTCTTTATAAAGTATATACTTTAAGGGTTTTTCAATAGCATGCATACTTCTTTGTCATCTGCAAGTAGTAAATTGTCTGTTGTTTCTCTAAAATTGTGGAGGTTTTATTTTAATTTTGAAATAATTTACTTATAGAAGAGTTGCTAAAATGGAACAGAAATCTCCCATGTATCCTTCACTCAGACATACCAACAATGTTAGTTACCACAATGTCTATATTTTGCCCTTATTTCTTGTATGACAGTTTCACTAAATACAGAATTCCTGGTTGACAGTGCTTTTCTTCCAGCCCTTTGAAGATGTTATTCTGACCTCTATTTCTTCTGCTGAGAAATCAACTTGTCAATCTAAGTTTTGTTATTTGACTGCAACCTTCTTTTCTATGTATGGATACTTTGAAGATTGTCTTTGAATTTGAATCCAATTTCAAAGAATCTCTAGTTTCAGATTCATTTCTATTTGTTTAGGATTCTTTCAGTTGTTTCTGCTCTGCTATTTAACTTTTGCTATTAATATTTTTACTATTTCAATATATACAATTCTCATTTTAATAAGTTTTATTTGTTCTTTTACAGTTTTACTTTGGTGTCTTATATCTCTGATTTAGACACTTTAAATACTTAATTTATAGTATTTTTCTGATCATTCTAAATCAATTCTTAGTGTTCTAATTAGCCTTACTGGATTGTCTGCTAACTCTCTCTCCTGATGAACTGTTTTCTTATAATGAGCTTACAATAATTTCATCTTGATTGAGAGGTTGTTTTTCTGTGAAAGTCCAGTGCTTCCTGGTTAAGGAAGAATTCCCAAAAAGCAGTTTGCATTTGCTATTGATCAGATACCCAACGAAGTAAAGTTCACAAATTCAAGTACATGCTTTAATTTAATTCCCTGTCTTAAGATTCTCATACCACATGGATAGTACACATTTTGTATTTCACACTGGTGTGTAGGCACAAGCTTACAAAGATGGTGTATTGGTTTAGAACATAAACTGAAACTAGTCAGCCTAAGTTCAAATCCTGGTTTCCTCCATTTACTAGTTATATGATCTTGAGCAAATTACTTTACCTCTGCGTGTCTCATTTTGTTCTACAAAATGGAGTTTACAATTTATCTACTCCAAAGATTTGTGTGAAGACTAAAGGAACAAATTTAAATTGCTTAGAATAGTGCTTGGCACACAAGTTTAAATAAATATTAATGCTTTTGTCACTATTATCATCATCATTATAACATATTTTTCTTTCCACCCAGAGAACTGAGCAGAGACAAGCTTCCTTGATACTTACCTAGGCAAGTGGACAAAAAATCTTATTGTAAGTCTCCCTTTCTTACATGGAGTAGCACATATACAGAAACACACGAGTCTTTTTGTTGTTAATTTATGTTAAAAGGGTAAGTGAAATAGGAGAAGTATTAAGATATAGTAATGAAAACAAAACCTTTTAAAGCCAATTAAATTAATCCTTTTGACAGCAATGGCATATTTTCTTTCAAAGCAAATTTAAATTTAAATGTAATTTATATGTCTATGCATACAGTAAGATTAACAATATAATTTTCAATGGATAGTTGAATAATTCTAACTTAATTCAGCTATCAGTTATTAATGGTAAAATGTTTTTCATATAATAAATTATATTTAGCCAGGTTTCCTCTTCTTAGTCTAGAAGGCCCAGGATATCAAAGGATTCAACTCCTAGAAGGTAATGCTTACTCAATACCTAGTAACTGCCTGAACTGGCTGCCAAGTCTGTTTTGCAAAGGAAAGGATGAGGAGAGGTAATTAAAAGGCTTAAGAATGAGAAGTATGTGTAATTGTGTTTCCTGATCAGGATTGGATTCCCCTATCAATCTCTTGGGGATGTGCAAGTCTGCTGAACACAAACTGCAGTCATTTATCTGGGTGTGGAACCAGGTAGATAGCAGGCTTTGATACTGTGTTTCAGATGCATCCCCAGAGGAAAAGATCACTGTGATTTACAATTGATTCCTACCTGCTTTGTGACAACTGCTTTAGGACTTCTGTTAACTTGATATTGTCCCTGAATAAATGAGGTATTTTCAGCTGCTACTGAGTTTTTTTGACTGGGAGAAATTTTTACAAGATTAACTTGCTATGACAACAGAAGTATGTCATGTTTCTTAAAGAACTCTTTTAGCTGTATTAAATTTCTCCACCCCAACACTGCCACAAAAATTAACATCAAATTATATTCTCAAAGTGCCTGACATCATACCTGGCAGAAGGTAAGAGATGGCATATGTTAATTAGGTTGTCAAGCGTTCTCTCAAGGAAAACATGGAACAATAGAGAGTCTCTAGCACCTGACACAAAATGTCATGTAAGTCTGAAATGGTTCAAAGATTTTCTTGTAAAAGGGACTAATAATACCCAGAGAAAAAAAACTTAGCTCTAAGAATTACATATGTAAACAATATATTTTAAGTTCCAGATGGACGTGAAGAGCATAAACAAAAAAGCTTGTATTTTACTTATATAGTTCTCAACATTAGCAAGTTTAACAAGGGCAATACCTGGGACAAATGTTTGCCCAGACTATACAATTTATGCACAGCTTTGGAGCTCTTGGTCAAACTTATAAGTTATTTTTTCAACAGTTGCTTAACTCTTCATATGGTCAACTCTAAGGCTAAATGAGTACAGTACGTATTCCTATTCTTAGGGAAAGAAAAAAATAATGTAGAAAAAATAAGTCCTATATAAAGTTATATGGGGATAGACTAGGATGTGGGGAGAATCTTTCTGAAAGATTTCAACAAATATAGTACCTAAGCTATATTACAAATAAAAACAATCAAAATAAATAAATTTTTACAAATAAGAAAACGAGGACCCTCATAAAATAAATAATGTTTAATTGGACTTCTGGTACTACGAAGATAAAATTTACATTTTAAGCTTTGGACAAAAAGGAGTTGATCTTTCTCACCCAAAAAGGCTTTTTTTTTTTTTTTTTAATCTAAAAATTTACAGTAGTGTTTGGTTTTTAAAAAATCCTAGAGCCCTGGCTGGTGTGGCTCAGTGGACTGAGTGCCGGCCTGTGAACCCAAAGGTTGCTTGGTCAATTCCTGGTCAGGGCACATGCCTGGGTTGCAGGCCAGGTCTTGGGGACATGCAAGAGGCAACCAATAGATATTTTCTCTTGCTCATTGATGTTTCTCTTTCGCCTTCCCGTACCCTATCTCTAAAAATAAATAAATAAAAATAAAAATAAATTTAAAATCCTAGAAAATATCATACTGAAACCCTGTCAGAATTTTACAGAGGAAATGAGAAGAAACAAAATTAAATCAATGTTATAATCAAGCACAAATAGGTACATGATATCTTACATTGACCTGTGTTCTCAGGAGCACACAGAATATGCTGTCTTTAGTCAGAATGAGTTTGTATTTTCCCAAAGAAGAATCAGTCAACTCTTTAGTAAACATATGAGAGGGAAATTAAACCCATGTGCTCTCTTAAAACTCAACATCTCTGTATGCTAAAGTAATGCAAAAATTCAACCATCAAAGGGCAAAACTTGCTGTTACCTTTATCTTTAAAAAAACGTTTTATCAATACTGTATTTATATAATTATTTTTTTTAACATGGTAAAACAACATTCCCCAAAATTAAAATAAGATATTTGCATATTTTAAATGATCTTCAAAACATCTAATAAAAAATTATTCTAATATATCTGCTATTCTCCTTGTGTAGCCCACACAGGAACTTTGTAAGAGTAAGATGTTTTACTAAAATTAAGGAAAATTAACTTGGAATTTATATGAAATAATAAAGTTATATTCTGCATTGTAGACCAATATAGAGTATCCAGACAATATGAAAAAGTTAAAAGGTTCTGAAAGCATTAAGAGACTTGACCAAGGACCAGTCTGGGCTGTGACTACTGTTAAAAAGGTAAAAATATATCTAAATGGAATTCTACTTGGTGGTTAAAAGCTATTGCCCTTCTGGTTACCTGGAGGAAAATGACTTCAGGGAAAAAATACTACACTATCATCTTTTATCTTCTAGCCCCAAAATAAAAGTTAATATATTTCTATAAATAATGTTGACTGTTTACATGTAAACATAAAAATGATGTTTTAAAAGTTTGTATTATAGTATGATTATGTCAAAGACAATAGTAAAACAAGTTCAATTTGAGGACAACATGAAGAAAATATAAATATCTGAAGTGTCACATGATCAACTGAAAAAGTTTTCCATTGCTACATTAAGCTAAATGAAGTGTAGTATCAGTGAGGAGATTAAAAAGTACACACACATTTAGCTTCCTTTTTTGTATTTCTTTTTTGAAAATTATATGAGGTGATCAATAATCCTCTCTGATACCACCTCTTAACTAGATAACACACTTCAGTATATATTTTAAACGCAAGATTTTGCCATATATAGATGTATGTGTATACATGTATGTGTTAGAGATACTGCTGAGCAATTACTATATACTCGGCTCTGGGAATACAATGATCAAGAGAAAGTGACACAAACAGAACTGAACACTTAAAAAATTTATTACTAACTGGGTTAATATAAATACATAGTAATAGAAATAATAGGGTCACCTTCTATTTCATTTGTCTACTTAAGAGTAATTCATTTTTTAGTTCCCTCAGTCAAGGAGGGCTAGGTATGCAAGCAGTCTCTAGTCTGAGGCATTTTCATTGAAGAGGAAGTCTTACTGTCTGCACCTGCTTCACACCCTGATGGAGGCAGATAAGACAGAAATTTCAATTATATGGGCAATAACTGTAGGTTGCTTAAGGCTCAATGAGAAGTTGGAAAATGAGTCACCAGAATGTCTGCATATATCATCGTTGTCGGCAGCCGTCCGTCTCGAGAGACGATGGTGTAGCTTCTTAAGAGTCTATCTGCACCGCCGAGAATGGCTATGCAGTCCGACTCGGGAGTGACACAGTATTTGTCTCCTCCCGTGTTGAATCGACATCTTGCGATGACGCTGGAGTGTCCTCTCCAGTGAAGCTGAAGCTACAGAGCCTGGGCAGGGTGATATGGAGGGTCTGCTGTTGCCCATGCAGCAGACCCCCCCTCTCTTCGCAGCTGAAGGGTCCAAGGGAAAGACGAGTCAATACAGCTCGGCTTCAGGTGCGCCGCAGGAGTTGCCGGTGTTGACTACAACGTCAAACCGCCTTAGGGACTCCGGCTCCGGATTTTCTGTCGGGGTTTACTCCCTTAGCCTTTCCCCTGAAGAGGTATGCCGCAAGGCAGCGGAGGTTTTTTGGAGTCAGAGTTTTCCTTCTCTGATGTGCCCTGACTGGAAGATCGAACCAGCGACACTTAGCTCGCAGGCCGACGCTCAATCCACTGAGCCAAACCAGCCAGGGCCATGCATATATCATAACAGAAAGCTAATATATTGCAATTAAATACATTAAAAAATCAACAAAAATCAATGCTTTTGTGCCATATCACACATTGGATTTTCAAACATTCTTTTTTTTTTTTGCAGAGAAGAATACAGTGACAAGAATCTCCTATTTGGACATGCTGATGGAATGATTTTTCCTACCACTACAAAGTCTCCACCACTACATTCTGCAACAGGATGGGGCTCTGCCTCATTTCTATCACACAGTCCAGACGTTCTTTAATGACTACTCATCATGGTACCAGACAGGGCATTCTATTCAAAAATATGAACTGCCACTGAAATAACAGCTACCCAAATTCTCAGCGATCATACTGTTTCTATTTAGGCAGTACATATAAAAAGAAACCTAGAGTTGGGAGCACCTATTCCTTGAGGAAACGAAGGCACTCCATTTGGCTGCCATTTCAACCATCCGAGATGATACGCTATAAAAGGTGGGGGGGGGGGGGTTGATGTAGTTTAAAACAGTATCTTCATTTTCATATTCAAATCAAAACACGAAATAATGAAAAGCTTTGATAACAATGATATAATGATTTCAGAAATAGAAAATACTAATCAGTTATCAAAGAACATGAACTATTTATGATTCATAAACAAATCACAGCGGGTCAAATGAAAAATTCTATATTCTTGTATTCTGAATTCTATTTTTGTGTGAGAGATATATGTATATATATGTATATATGTGTATGTGTATATAAAATCAGTGATAGAAAATTTCCCCAGATTATAAAAAAAGGTCCAACTAAATTGTAACACCCTATGTGAAAGGAGGGGTGTCACACATTATACTATGTACTCTCACAATACTATTTCATTTAATTTTCACAATCCAACAGGTTAAGTATTACTCTTTCTTGGGAAATGAGAAAACCATAGCTCAGACACATTAAGTAACCTGAGACAAACCATTTTATTTTTTTTTAAACATCTAGTTCAATGCTACCTTAAATTACAATTATTTATGACATTGATTTCTGTAAGCTCCGTAAGGCAGACCCTCTGAGTTACTATATCCCTTATAGCACTTGACATGCCAGTATTTACACACACACACACACACACCTTAATGAATTAAAACATATAGCACTATAGAATTTAACACTGGCAGACTTGTATTCAAAACTAGATTCTGTCATGTAAGTTTTCTCTTATGAGGATAATACCAATTTTGCAGGATTACTGTTAAGGCAATGTCAGTTTCTCTATGAGCTACTGACATTTTGGGCCAAGAAATTTTTGTGGGGAGACTGTCCTGTTTATTGTAGGATATTTAACAGCATCCCACCCTCACCTAATAAATTTAAGTAGCACCCTCCCCACTAGTTGTGACAACTGAAAATGTCTCCAATCACTTGTCAAATGCACTCCCTGGGGAGTGTTTTCCCCCAGCTGAGAATCACTGCTGGGAGAAAAGTTATTATTAAAATAAACTGAACAAGAAGTATATGATTTCCCTCTATTCCAGAAAATCCCCTTTAGATGGCATAAAATAAGAAAAAGATTCCTTGAGCCAAGCCTCTAATGACACTCCTAAAAGCAACAATCAGCAACACAACACAAAACTTTAATATATTGAAGATGGCCACAAACTCTTAGTTACTCCTTCAAATGAAAGGCCAATTCCTACACTGAACTCAGGTGACATTAGTGACTCCCCTGCCCAGCAGAATGAGGCTGATGTCATGTTGTGGAACGGACCAGGGCATAACAAGCTTCATACTTTCTGCCCAGAAATCCAGCTACTGGAAGACTGTCATGGGAAAAGACCACACGTGCAGCACACAGGGAACAGAACCAGCTGTGCCTAGCCTTCCGCCTTCTCATCCAAAGGACCAGACATGTGACTAAAATGGCCTAGAACCTTTCAGACCAGTACTATCAAGTGACCTTTGTTGATGCCACATGTAAAACAGAACCTGCTAAGACCTGCTCAAATTCCTGACCCTCAAAATTAAGCCACTGTTTTTTTTTTTTTTTAAGATTTTATTTATTTATTTTTAGAGAGGGTAAGGGAGGGAGAAAGAAAGGGAGATCAACAGCAATGTGTGGCTGCCTCTCGCGCGCCCCCAGCTGGGGACCTGGCCTGCAAACCCAGACATTTACCCTGACTGGGAATCGAACCTGCAACCCTTTGGTTTGCAGGCCAGCGTTCAGTCCACTGACCCACACCATCCAGGGCTAAGCCACTAATGTTTGAGGTAGTTTGTTTTCAAATATTTTGTACATATTTTGTATGACTACACTTTTCAATTAAAGATTTTATGTGTTTTAAAGGAAATATCTGCGGGCTTAAATGAGGTAATCCAATTCCTATCAAGATGACAAACTATCAGACTCTTCTGGTTCCTTCTTCCAAAATAAAGCATAGGAGAAAAAAGAAGTAAATTTGGATTCCAGGAATAACAACATCAGGAACAGCACCAACAAAAGAAAAACTGATGGGGGATTTAAAAAAAAAAAACAAAACTGTACTAAACTTGCCTGAGGAGAAACTGGTAACCTACTGCCAGGATCAAAGGGCAGCAGAGGTAGGAGCCAGAAGACAGATTAGCTAGAAGCATTTTTAGATTGTGCCCTTTCCTCTCCCTTGACTGTCTAAGTGTTGTCAGCAGGACAAAATGAGGACAGACAAAAAGCCCTAAGGGGAAAGCTCAGAAAAACAAGTACAAACTGAAGAGCTACCCTGCTGGCACTCTTCCCAGTCCTTCCCCCTGCAAAAACCCCTACAGAGCTGGTAGTGAATTACAACCTCAGAAAACTACGGCTTAAGGTAAGTATTACTTCTTTCTAGGAGTTTACAAACCAAACCATGATCCAAAGTTGCCTGATCAGCAGCAGCCAACAGGAGAACCCTACAGCAATTCAGCAGTGCCAGATGGCTTAGCTGACCTGAGACTCCCTTCTTAAACTCACCTGGACTGACAAACTAAACTTTGGCTGTTGGCTGTTGCCTATCATACATTATTAGATTAAGTGGATAATACTACCTCCCAAGGGATCATTGGCTTAGTAGCCAAAATCAAGAGACATCTGTAACATAAAACTACTGTAAAAGAAAGAACACACTGAACAACTCACAGCATCTGAAGCAGATTACTGGGCTGGACTATCAGAATGTGCGCCTGGGACAAAGGGAAGAGATCAGTACTATGAAGTCACACAAGAAACCATGAGAATGAATCAAGTGAAAATACTAAGTATGAGAAGTAAACATCCAGATGATAACAGGAGTTCCAAAAGAGGGAAGAAAAGTAAAACATTTCAAGACAAAAATAAACATTTCAAAAAATAGAGAATAATTTCCCCAGAAATATAAAAGAATCAAGATTGAAGGGCTCAAAGAGCCAAATAAGATATAAGAATAAAACTCATCCTAGAAAAATTAAGAATACTGTGTATATTGGTAGGACTTTTAGAAAGTATTCAGAAGTATCTAGAGGTACTCCTGAGAAACCCAGAAGAAAGTAAAATACCTATATGGACAAAAAGGTTTTATTGCAATACTTACGACAGGAGGGAAAACCCCAGACACAACCTAAATATCTAACAATCAGATAAAATTATGTTTTAATAATGAATTAAGTGTTGAAAAAAGAGAATATGTTAAACAAATTTTATTATCTGAGGGTATCTAAAGAGTCCAATACCCATGAGAAATTTACATTAAAATTACAATCAACATGTATTTTTTTTAATTATTACAACTTAAAAACTTTTTTAAAAACTTGACTAATGTGGTAACTTGTGTTTTGAAAATGTCTAGACTTCACCAAGAACAGGCCAACAACAATTGCATTTTAGATATAATTCACAGAAATAATAGCTTCCAAGAGTACTTACAGTATTTTTACACTAAAGGAGAATATAATGTAGCTACTCTTACGGAATGAGCAGGTTATGACACCTTTTGGACTTTTTAAACAATAAATTATGGCATGGAAAATTTCAACATCCATTCTGCAAAGAAAGTACTGGTCTTATTTCTACCAAGTGCTTTATATTTTTATCAGTTTTACTGGCTCAGCTCACAAGACCACTGCCTGCCTTGATTTCTGGAATATTGCCCCAATTCTTTTCTCCCAGGCCTGACTGTCAGGGCTGCAGCTGCACAACCAATTCTGATTAAAATGTAAGTCTGAAATGAAGGTCTATGGCAAGGGATATAAAGGATTTCATTATCTTTTCTCAAAACTCAACAGTGAGGATTAAGCCCAAACCACACCAACACTTGCACCCTTTTTCACTTAACACTTTATTTTGGGAATCAGTAATAGCAGTAGCTTTTAAAAACTGCCTTCCTCAATTTATTATACAGCTATATGGATAAAACTAGTTTCGACTAGGTGAATAGATGAGTTTTTCTAATCTTTTCTACTACAAACATGCCGCAAAGAATGTTGCATATTCACACATGTGGAACATGAAGAAGTGAATCCAAACCTACAGAATTTATCTGTAGGATAAATTCTGTAAAGTGAAACTGATGAATCAAAGGCTTTGTATATTTTAGTTTTGGTAGGCATTTTAAATTGACAGATTTTTCAAAATCTTCTTCTAAGATAATATACCAGCCAAAAGGAAAGGGCTCCAAGTCCTGTTAAGTGACAGGCATACCTGAACCTAAGAAAAAAATCCCATCCTCAGCTGGCCTAAGATGGTAATTGTTTCCTTTTGCATAGATAAATCTCTAACTCTGGAAAAATACAGAAATCAATATAGAAATGATTAAGTGAACCCAAACCTACCATATTAATACTTCCATGCTATCAAATATATGTGTGATAACTTATTATAATGGTATTTTTGGCTCTACTTAAGCTATGTGAAACACAAGAAAATGTGATGTGCTAAATTTGTAAGTTTAATTTATTGGACTTTTAAGAATTACTTAAGTTTTAGAGGAGATTTATTTGCTTTACTGGTAAGTCTGCTTTGCTAACCTGCTTGAAATATTTGAGAGAATCAGAGAAATGGAACTATAACTTGCCCAATAGAAGGTCTAAAAATATAAGTAATTAGGCATAAAAGTACTGGTCAATATTTAACAATACTTACTCTTTCCTTTTTAGTATTATAATCCAAAGACAACACACACAGCACTGAACAGTGAGTTTTATGGGTTAACCATTTTTAAAGAGAACTACAGAAAAAGAGAGGTAACCGTAAGAATATGGTCTTGGGTGGAAATATTCTACTTCTACCGTAAGATCTAGACATTTCATTTTAATATTATTCCCTATAATACAGCATTTTTCAGTGAATATGTACTGTAGGTTCTTGGATAATGTAGTTTCATTTAATGTCATTTCACTATATTATGGATAAGGAAAAGAAGAAAATCAGTTCCCGGCCGAAACTACTGTGTGCAGTTGGCACATTCTTCCCAGGTCTGCACGAGTTTCTCCAGGTCCTCAGGTTTCCTCCCACATCGAGAAGGTGTGCTTGTGAGGTGAACTAGCGTGTCTCCACTGCCACTGTCTGAGTGAGTGAGTATGTGTGTGAGTGAGCCGCACCCAGCGAAGGAAGGGCCTCTTGTCCAGGCTGGGTTCTGCCTTGAACCCTGAGCTTCTAAGGAGAGGTGCTGGGCACCCACGACCCTTGAACTGGAAGGAGCAGGTTGGAACATAATCATCTTACTTTTATTAATCTTTCTAAATTGTATGTATAGCTCACACTTATTTCAATATTGACTATCTGAAGTATTTTGGTTCTTTACTTAGAAGTCGGGTGACATTTTTATGATCACAGATATGTCAACTCTTGTTTTTATCAATAAACCTGTGGTAAAATTGGTTTCATTACACATCATTCCTTAAAAGTAGTAGTCTCCAAGAACCTATCTAGGATGTTAAGTGAGGACTTACTGTATATTAAAGGCATTCACGAATATTATTTAATGGTAATAATACATAAAAATAGGTATCTTAATTGTGACTACTTCTTTCAAAAAAGAATGGAGTCTTTTATAAAAGCATTCCATCAGTCCATATAGCACAAAACAAGCAGAGCATTTCTCATGCTGCGCAGAAAAAGTCCTTAGTCAAAACTGCAAAAGGGCTGTTTCATGATTTCTTTATGGAAATCATGGCCTTTGCAGTGAAAACAGACAACAACTGCTACAATAAATTGCAGTTGCTGTGGTAAGGATATTATACATTCTCTGATCAGCTGCTGACTGGGACCAGCACCTAGGCCACCAATTCTATTTACATAAGCATAGTATAACCCCTCACAGCAGATAAATTTGAGGTCATGTTGCCAAATGGAAGAGCTAATGCCTACTATCCTACTCCCAGAAAACCTCCCAAGCTATTTCTCATAGATATTTCCAAGTTGGGATAGGAGAAACTCAGAGCCACTCAGGGGCAGTGTTTGAATGAATACCCCATTCTACATCTGCATTTTAATTTTCTTTAATAAAATTTTTATTTTTCAATTACGGCTGACATAAAATGATATATTAGTTTCACATGTACATTAGTGATTAGATATTTATAGAACATACAAAGGAATCACCTCCTAAGTCTAGTAGCCATCTGACACCATACAGTTATTAGAATAATACTAACTCCATTCCCTATGCTGTAGTTACATCCTTGTGACTTTTTATACCTAGCAATTTGCACATCTTAATCCCCTCCATTTTTCACCCAAGTCCACAACACCCCCTCCCATCTGGCAACCATCAGTTTGTATCTATGGTTTATTTTGTTTGTTAGATTCCACATATAAGTGAAATCATACAGTATTTCTCTTTCTCTGACTTATTCCACTTAGCATAATAACCGTAGGTCCATCCATGTTGTTGCAAATGACAAGATTTCGCTCTTTTTACAACTCAGTAATTAATAGTCCATTGTATATATGTAACACATCTTCTTTATCCAACTGCCTATCGATGGACACTTACGTTGCTTCCATATCTTGACTTTTGTAAATAATGCTGCAATGAACATATAGGTGTATATGTCTTTTCAATTTAATGCTTTGGGTTTCTTTGGATAAGTATCCAAAAGTTAAATTGCTGGGTCCTTCTTTTTCTCTTGTTATATAGCTTTTGTTTTAAAGCTTATTTCATCTGATATCACTACCCAAGTTTTTTCATTTTTCTTATTTCTATTTTAATGAAATATCTTTTTCCCTTTGCTTACTTTTACTCTGTGTATGTCTTTCAATCTGAAGTGAGTCTCTTGTAGACAGCATATATAAGGGTTTTGTCTTGTTATTCCATTCAGCTACTCTATGCTTTTTGATTGGAACATTTAATCCATTTGCATTTAAAGTACTGTTGATAGAGATGCAGTTCTTGACATTTTGTTGTTCATATTTTAATCTTCTTTAACATTTCTTGTAATGTTGGTTTGGTGATAATGAACTCCTTTAGCTTTTTCTTGTCTGGGAAGCTCTTTTATCTGTCCTTTGATTCTAAATGACAGTCTTGCTGGATAGAGTAATCTTGGTTGTAGATCCCTGTTTTTCATCATTTTCAGTATTCTGTGCCAATCCTTTCTGGCCTGCAAAGTTTCTGTTGAGAAATCAACTGACGGTCTTATGGGAGCTCCTTTGTAGGTAGCTTACTGCTTTTCTCTTGCTGCTTTAAGATTCTCTTTTTGTTTTTAAATCTTGCTATTTTAATTATGATGCATCTTCGTGTAGGTCTCTTTGGGTACATCTAGTCTGGGACTCTGTTTTCTGGACTTGTATGTCTACTTCCTTCACCAAGTTAGAAGAGTTTCTAACCTTTTTTTCAAATAGGTTTTCAATTCCTCACTCTCTCTCTTCTCCTTCTACCACCCCCATGATGAGAATACTGGTATGCCTGATGTTGTCCCAGAGACTCCTTAAACTATCTTCATTTATTTTTCCTTTTTGCTGTTGTAATTGGGTGTAATTGGGTGTTTCCTCCTTCCTTATCTTCCAAATCGTTAATCCGATCCTCTGTTTCATCTACTCTGTTGATTCTCCATAATGTATTCATTTCAGACTGGTTCTTTCTTATGTTTTCTATCTCTATTTTTTATGTTTCCTATCTCTTTGCTGAAGTTCTCACTAAGTTCATCTGCTCTTCCCCTAAAGTCATTGAGCATCCTTATAACCAGTGTTTTGAACTCTGCATCTGGTAGCTTGCTTGTCTCCATTTTGTTCAGTTCTTCTTCTGGAGTTCTGTTTTGTTCTTTTATTTGGGGCATGTTTGTCTCCTCATTTTGGCTGTCTCCTTGTGTTTGTTTCTGTGTATTAGGTAGAGCTGCTATGTCTCCCAGGCTTGGTAGAGTGGCTTTATGTAATACACAATCTGTAGGGCCCAGCAGTGCAGCCTCCCTGGTCACCTGAGCTAGGCTCTCCAGGTGCACCCCTCACACCCCGTGTGGGCTGTGTACACCCTCCTGTTGTAATTGAACCTTGACTGCTGTTGGCACCTCATTGTGAGGGATTTACCCCCAGACTGATTGGCTGAGAGGACTGGCCTGTGATCACCATGGAGGATTTGCTGTGCAGGGGCCAACCCCACAAAGCAGGACTTGCTTCATCAGGGTTCTGGTGCCTGTTGAGTCCACCCCTAGAGTGTGTTGCTTGTGGAGGTGGTTGGGTGTTGCTTCAGCACAATCTGAAGCTGTTCACCAGATGCTCTAGCTCTGGGACTCTGAGGAGTTGCAGGCTAAGGTCAGCCGCTGCCTGTGCCCTTCCTGGGGCCACCTGGCATAAGCTATAAAGCAATCTGAAGATGGCTGTTTCTGTGTAGGGCTTGGAGTTGCCCAGGAGAGGTCAAGCTGCCAGCTGAGGCCCGATGCTGCTAGTGCCAGGCCTGGGGCCACTTAGCAAGAGGTATGGAGTATGCAGAGGCCAGATGCTGCTTGTTTGAGAGATTTTAGGAAAGTCAGCAGCATGAGTTAAAATAGACCATTTGTATCTAATTTTCTATAACGTGCATGTCTTCATTCTCTTCACATTTAGTGAACATATTGTTCCGTGTGTGTGTGTGTGTGTGTGTGTGTGTGTGAGAGAGAGAGAGAGAGAGAGAGAGAGAGAGAGAGAGAGAGAGAGAGAGAGAGGAGAGAGGGAGAGATACCTAAACCTCTAAGATAACTAACTTCTAGTTGGTTGGTAACTACAAAATGCTATCAAGTCAGTATGGAAAACTGGTAGCATCAGAAATCAGCCACATGACCACAAAACCAGGAAACTACAACTTCTAATCCTAAGTATGTTTTTTATAGGGTTTTTCCATCTCTAAAGTTGATACATTTTCCTATTACTGGCCAAAACATAGGCTACCAAGATGCCTCACTAATCAGATAATTGCAAAAATTAACTTATTCAATATATACTCATTAAGCTCCTGCTACATGCTTGGCCCACATATTATAAATAAAAATTTTTTAAATAACAGATATAAAATAAATATAAGTCAACAAATTATAAAATACAATAAACATATTTTTAAATGCATAAAAATGAATCCACAAAGAGGTAAGATGTTCATAGACTACCAAAGGTTAAAAGTGAAGAGCAATATAAGTAGGAAGAAATAACTGAATGTTTAGTTTGTAGCAATTATGACATGGAAACAATTAACATTTTAAAACCTGGTCTAAGTAAATGTCAGAATAGAATTTTTAAAAATTCTTAATAAAACAAACAAATAATCTCTCACATTTTATTTCTGAAGAATACTAACAGACTGGCTTCACACTCAATGATGAAACATGATGAACATTCCAGTTAATGTCAGCATTTAGTGAAACACTAGATGTATTAAATTCATAAACAAGACAAGATGCTCATTTTAATCCCAATGTTCTAGAAGTTCTAGCCAATACAATTAATAAGTGAACCATTATGAGATATAAAATCTGTAAGGATAAAGCAAAATTATCTTTAGTTACAAATAAGGACAGCATTCCCAGGAAAGCTAAGTTAATCAGATGTAAGACTACTAGAAATACTAAGTGAATTTAGTTAAGGTAGTGATTAGACTTAGGAGGAAGAATCTTCCTAACATCAACCATGAAGAGGTGAGCTGGAGCAGCACAGCACCTGCAGAGGCAGCGCAGCAGCAGGGAAGGGCACAGACAGGGCCAAACAGACAAAGGTTAGACCCTCAACTCCACTGCTGCTTAGCTGCATAAACCTTGAGCAAGTCATCTAATGTCTCTAAACTTCAAGTGTAAAAATGACAGTTAAGATAACTGTTGAAAAGTACACAGAGCCTGGCATTTAGTAGTGTGACTAATATGAGGCAGTATTGTTTATATTATTAATAATAAAAAGCCACTTGTTCCTTCCTTAAGTAAAAAGGCATCATATGCAATCTAAAGTATACATACCTTATTAACCTTTCTAAAATCCAAAGAATCCTGAAATTCCAACACATATCTGGCCCCAAAATTGGGAATAAAGGATTGCAGTCCTATACATTTCTAATGCCTTCTTAGGGATTAATAAGAACTTTCATTATTTTTTTAAGTCAGCCAGATTCCAGGTCCCCCACAATTGTTTTACTGTTCTAGAGACGCCAAGGGTTCAGTAGGAGTCTCCACCAAAGAACTAATCATTACAGA
This sequence comes from Furipterus horrens, assembly GCF_987537825.1. Taxonomy (NCBI): domain Eukaryota; kingdom Metazoa; phylum Chordata; class Mammalia; order Chiroptera; family Furipteridae; genus Furipterus; species Furipterus horrens. Next base: position 65,735,632 of record NW_028327180.1, on the reverse strand, counting down.
CGATACACTCCTTTTCTTCTAGAACCCTAAACTCAGTTACTAAGAACCTAGTCACTCGTAGTATTGTTCACATATCAGCCTCTTCCAGATAATAAGCTCCATTAGCAACAGCATGGACTGTGTATTTGTTTACTACCTTAACTCTTCTACTTACACTTGAATTCTTAAATCAATGAATGAACTGTAGTATCTGCCAACTCGCACACCTGTATCAGAGACCTACTTGCTTAATTCACAATTCAAGTTTTAGTAAATCTCTTGAGTTATTATATAGAGTTGAATGGGTGGTAACAAGGATATACCAGTTAGAATGTATTCACATACATGTAAAATCCAAAGCCAGCTAGGTTAAATAAGGAAGTTATTGCCTCAGGTAGCTATCCTGGGGAAGATCTGAATAGGCGTGTGGTTTTCCTCTGTACCGGTCCTTCTGTGTTGGATTCATATTCAATTGGCTTCCCTTTTATAGCCAGAAGATAGCTTCCAGGAATTTAATGACTGCACATTTGCAGGTTGACATTCAGCAGAAAAAAAATAAGCGCCTTTATGCCAGCATTTCTAGCAAATGACCTGAGGTCATTCTGACTGATCTGGCTTACATGGCAAGTTGGTCATGATGGCCTTAGGTTAAGACACATTCCACTGCTACAATCTCTTCATAACATATATTAAAGCAAACCCGTTAAAGCTGACCTTAGTGACACAAGCCTTTTATAATGCTAAATAATGGTATTACGGAATTAAAATTGATAGGTTGAGCACATCATACAACTTTCCATCTTCTTCAAGTTATTCTCCATATTTTAAGCACAACCAATCAAGAAAAAAAAAATAAAAGTAAATCCTTCCCTGAATGTTAATCACTTTAAAAATATTTTTTTTTTTTTTTACTTATTGATTTGAGAGACAGTAAGGAACATCAATTTGTTGTTCCACTTATTTGTTGATTCTTGTATGTACCCTGACTGGGGATCAAACCCACAACCTTGGCGTTATCAGGACGATGCTCTAACCAACTGAGCTAACTGGCCAGGGCTGAATCACTCTTTGAAGAGTATTACCAGATTACAATACAGGTTTATGATTCTTCTTAAGAGAATATAAAACAACAACATAGATTTTTCAGGATAAAAAAAAAGAGGCTCTTATACCTCTTTTTAAAGATTATAATAGAATTTAAAGAAAAGACAGAAGAATACATGGGTATTTTGAGTTAGGGGAAAAAATGGTTTTGTCCCACAGAGCTTTGAAATACAAGCAACTAAATAATCCATCCTGTAACTCAAGGCTGCTCTCACCAGATACTAGATCACCAAAAATCCCGAGCCTCCGAGTCTCCCACTATCCCCCCACCCCGACCCCCTACACCCCACACAATTAGATTCTAAGAACAGAGCAGAGATGCATACTTCAGGGAGATTTTTGTGAATTCACATTTCAAAGCCAAACAAATTAATCCTGATTATGCTTCCTACTTTCCAAGTCCTTCATTCTTATAATTAGCACAGAAAAACTATTTTGTTTTTGCAACAGAGGAGAATGTGAAATTTATTAGAATGAAAACCAATACACAAATATATATGACAGGAGCTGATTTTCATGGTAAGTTGAACGAACACAAAAGGCTAAATCCAAGCAACATTTTTACAAGAGAACCACTTGAAAATGTGCTACACATAAGTCACCTTAAATCAAAAGCCAAACTTCATTCATCTCTACAATTATTCAATTCTGTAGATTGGTTTTTCAAATACTGTTCAAATAATTCAATTCAATAAATACACACTGGTGGCTTTATTAAGACGATAGTACTAGTGTTAGACACAGGAAGGATATAAACACAGCCCTCGACTTCACAAAGTGTATAACGTGCTACAAAAGCAACATACACAAATATATATCACCAGACAGCATAGGACATCACAGGTAGAAATGCATGTGAGACGAAAAGACAGTGGGTATCAGAAAGGGGAGGAATCAAATGAATCAAGATGATCTCCACAGCAAGTAACAGAGCACCTAAGGGCAAAACTGCTTAGCAATAAGGTAATGTATTATCTCACATAACAAGGAACCCACAATTAGGGAGGTTCTATTAAATGGGGTCCCAGGTCTAGTCTCTGTAAGTCTCTTGTCTCTGCCCTCCCTTACGGAAGGGCATCACCTCCAGGCTAGTAGCCAAGACGAACACAGAAGTTACAGATGTCACATCTGGATACAGCAAGCTCCAGGGAGAGGAGGGACCATCCCTTCTTTCTTAAAAGTAAAAAAACTTTTCCCAGAAGCCCCTTGCAGACTTCCCTTTCATTTCCCATTGGCTGAGCCTGGATTTCATACCCATTCCTATAACAATCACTCCAAAGGCAATGAAACCTGCCAAAATCACGATCAGAACGGATGCTGGTAACTGTCAAGGCCATCACTTCACTGTTGGCTGAATATTTCAAGGAAGACAGACCTTGGAGAACGGTATGATTTGGACTGGTGGGAAAAACAGAGACAAAGGAAGGATGTGCCTAACTGAAGAAGAAAGCGAAACTGCAATCATACGTGAGACACGCTGATAGAGAAAAAGAATTCTCTTAAGTCCTGGCTGCTGTGGCTCAGTGGATTGAGCGTCAGCCTGCGAGCCAAGTGTCACTGGTTCAATTCCCAGTCAGGGCACATGACTAGGTTGCACGTCAGGTCCCCAGTTGGGGGCGCAAGTGAGAGGCAACCACACAGTGATGATTCTCTCCCTCTCTTTCTCCTTTCCCCTCTCTCTAAAAATAAAATAAACAATTAAATAAATAAATTATTTTAAAAAAAAAAAAGAATTCTCTTAAACTGGACTGCCATCATTCTCACACACAAGTTAACTTTCTATTCAACAGACAGTAAATGCTAAGCATGCAGGAGGAGAAGTCCTCTCTTTAAGGAAAGGATTTAAGTTATCAGTGGGGCTATTCAGACTCACCACTCCTTATCAACAAGGCCACTCACTCAGCTGACTCTGGGTTGAAAACATTCCATATTACGTATAGAGATGACTGCAGACTCACTGTCAGTAGTTGTTCCTTGGAGGTTTCTTCTCACATGGGCTGATGTTTCACTCAAAAACCCACACACTCACAAATGGCCCTTATCTGCAAATGAAAACATACAATCAGGAGGCAAAAAGTTGCAGGGAGCAATCTCCCCACCCCATCTATAATGAACTGATTCATACGAAAACTGAACTTAAACACCAGATTCACTAAGCACTGTGTTCAAACTAAGCAACCTGTATTTCAAATGTAATGTACTTATTATAGTTACCACCCTTTTCCCATCCTATACACATTTATCATCATGTCCACAGTGTAACAAGAGGTGAACTCTTACCAAAGGTTTGCCCGCTGGGCAGAATCCAACACATTGGTTTAGTGGACCCACACAAGGCTGGCCTACCCAGCATGTTAAAAGATAGCTGCCTATGTTTACATATCAGAAGACAACATAAAAATCATGATTTCTGGCATCTCTTGGAAAAACAAAAACAAACACAGAAGATCAGGCAATCCTGGGCCCACATCTGTAAATGGGAACAATCCGTGGGAGCTGACGAGCAGCCAGTCCTTCAGATGGGACGTGGGTTTGCATGCTCCACAGAGGGCAGCACTTTCTTCTCCCAAGCACAAAACCCAGCTCAGCGACCTGTCTGGCCCCACGAGCAAACTCGGCTACTCATTTACAACAGCTCACAGGGAACACTGATTACTCTCAAAGCCAAGCATGTTCTTCACCTTGAAGATACCACAGAGCATAGGGATAACCACACTGGCTTTGGAGTCAGAGGGCCCTGGGTTTGAGCTCTGATTCTACACATGACTAGCTATGTGACTTCAGACCGGTGTTTAACCTCTCTGAGATGTATATCTTCATTTACAAGCCTCCAAATAAACATATAAGCACTTAATACAAAAAACAAGCCTAAACTCTAATATGTCAAAACTAAATTGATGATCCCAAATCCACTGCTTCCTAAGACTTTCTCATCTCAATAAATCAGAGTTCTCAAGCCTCAAATCTCAACGTCCTTATCAAACACTCTCCCTCATTCTCCCAAAATCCATCACCAAGGCAATTAATCTTCTCTCTCAAATACATAATTTGATAAAATTCTTGGAATCCCATTTTTTTAAAAAACATAAAAACAAACAGCAATTCCTCTCTCAGAATCACTTTAATGAAATTACTTATAAATTCAACTATATATTTAAATAACGGTAGCTTGAAATTTCAAGGTTCCATATCATGAGGAATATTAGTATTTCATTAAAAGAAAAATGAAGACAAAATGTTGGAGATGCCATACATTACTCCTGGCAAGGTAATGATGCATTCACTACATTCTGTATGCTCACACGTCTCTTCAAATCTAAACTGAAAATGAACCAGGGCACTATGCTTAATCTGAAAGACAATTAGAACTCATCGGTGAGTTTTGAAAGCTTACAGGATTTACAAGACCAGTACTCAAAAACAATTGTATAAGACAATTGTTCAAAGAACAATCAAAACTGAAATTTAAAATAATGTTATTTACAGTGTCATCAGAAAATATAAAATAATTAGGAATAAGTTATCAATTGATGTGCAAAGAAGACAAATAAAGATACGTATTATGTTCAAAAGTCAGCAGATTCAATATATCTATACATATCAGGTCAATTAATTTTCCACAGATGTGCAAAGACAGTTCAGTGGGGAAAGGACAGCATTTTCAACAAACGCAGCTGGAATGACTGGATATCCATACCTTGCAACATATATAAAAATTAACTCAAAATGGATCACAGACCTAAAAAGTAAAACCTTAAACTATGAAACTTCATGAAGAAAACATAGCAGACGATTTTTGTGGTCTTGGCTTACAAAAAGGTTTCTTAGATGCAACACAAAAGCATGATACATAAAAGATGGAAGTGATATCCAGGACTCTATCAAAATTACTAATGTCTATCAAGATTAACAAAATGAAAGCCACATATTGGAAGAAAATATATGAAAATCACATCTGAAATTAAACTTGTTTTCAGAATATACAATGAACTTTCAAAACTCAATAATGGAAAACCCAATTTAAAACAGGAACAAATGATCTGAACACATTCTTCACCAATGATATACACAGAGCCAATAAGCATATGAAAATAAGACCACCATCACTATTCAGGAGAAAAATGCAAGTGATAGCAAGGGTACAGAGCAACTGCAAGTCTCTTATGGTGTTGGTGAGAATGGAAAATGGTAAAACCATTTTTGAATACAGTTTGGCAGTTTCTTAAAAAATTAAAAACACACACATACCAGGCAACCCAACCATTCCATTCCATTCCCAGGAATTTACGTAAGAGAAATGAAAGTATATGTTCACAAAAGACTGTTTATAGCAGCTTTATCTGTAATTGCCAAAAACTGGATACAACCCAACTCTCCATCAACAGGGGATTCGATAAAGGGCAGTACAGTAGCCTTCTATTTTCCATGTGGAATATCTTCCAAAACCCCAGTGGATGCCTGAAACTACAGATGGTACTGAGCCACATATAGCCTATGCTTTTTCCTATACATACATACTGATAATAAAGCTTAATTTATAAATTAGGCACAATAAGTGATTAACAACAGTAACTAGTATGGATACTATGGGCAGAGATGAGTAATGTCTCAAGCAGGAAGAAGTGGAACAGCATGAGATCTCATCATAGTCAAAATGGAACTCAATTTTAAACTTATGAATTGCTTATTGCTGGAATTTTCCATTTAATATTTTTGAACCACGACTGATCGTGGGTAACTGAAACTGCAGAAAGCGAAACCACAATAAGCGGGATTACTACAGCCGTCCGGTGTATTGCACCTTGCAATAAAAAATAATAAACTATTATACACACATCAACATGGTTGAATCTCAAAATAATTATGCTAGAAGCCACACCAAGTATATACTGTAGAATCCATTTATGTAAAAGCCTACTTTCTAGTAATAGAGAGGAGTTCTGCTGATAGCCCCTCCCATTTTTCCCTTCCCTGACCTAAAAGAAGCCTGAACTCTGTCCTTTCTTGAGACAGATTTGAGAAACTACCAGGGCTCCCATCTTCTCAGCTGGTGCCTTCCCAATCAATACACCCACCCACTCTTCCTCACCCCAAACTCTGATGTTTTGAGTTTGGCCTTTCAAAAGTCAGGCACACAAACTTTGAACCACTAACAGCAACCCAAAGAGACCCACTCCCAAAAGCAATGAAAATGTACATCCACACTAAGAAAACAGGAGGAGGAAGCAGTGCAGGACAGCAGTTAAGAAAATAGGCTCAGGAATCAAACTAGCAATCTGACTTCTGGTTCTGCCACTGACTAGATGTGTTGATTTCAGGCGTTCTTCACCTTCCCTCACTTTCCTAAACTGTAAAGTGGAAGTAATAAGGCCACTGTACAGTTTAAAGTAGGTTAATACAGGTTAAAGGCCTAGAACATGGTCTGACACAAAGCAAGCCCTCAGAAGTACGGCTATCTGAAGGAGAATTGGATTTAATATATGATGTAACACTATGATAGTAATTTCCTTAATATTCAGAGAAAAACTTTAAATACACATACACACCCACAACAACTGCAGTACAATGTAGTTTTTAAGAGTTTACCTGGATTTTGTTTATGGTCAATATTAGGCTATTTCTTTCACTCTGAATCTGACTGCCATGGAAAATTGCAGACAAGATATTTTGCCTTCCTGAGATTTGCTTTCTTTCATCAAAGATAAATGAAGACAATACTACTTGTCTCACAGGATTACTTTAAGAATGCAATGGATGTATAAAGTGTTTACTCAGTACAATGTTTCGCACAACTAAAAACTAATACTATTTTATTACATTATTAGTGAAATAAGAACATTATAACTAGAGTGACCGTTCACCCTTATTTGCTTGTAATAGTCCCGGTTTATGAAGGTATGCACAATGTACTAACTCATTATAGCCATTTCCCTTTCTATGTTAATATGTCTCAGTTTAGATGATAAATTATATGGTCCCCCTAAATTATAACTGAAATACTTTCAAGATCTTCCCTCTCCTTGGTTCGTGCTTGTAAAAGGTCTTTTATTCCCTTTTTAGTGACAGCAACTCTTAGAAGGAACTCTTTGCTCTCCAACGCCCCATCCCCTTTTCCAAACACACACAGTCTCTGGCTTTCCTCATCTCCTATCTAGGTGCATGGTGAACCTGACGCTTCAAACCGGGTTCCTCTGTGGCCCCACACTACTCGGCAATGTCAGGTTTCCCAAACCCACTCTTTTTCAAATTCCTATTGGTTCTTTTAATCTGAATTTCAGAATAAAACCTGGTGACCTAAAATGACCACCACCACCACCACCAGTGGATAAAAATCCTAGTTCTCTTTAGGGGTATCTGTGACAAACAATACCTTAATTCAAAGCAATGACTGGTAGCTCAAATTACCAGATAACAGTTCTTACAGGGTTTTCTCCTTGCCCTCTTTCACTCCACAAATGCTCCCCTAGGTTATTTCTATCACTCCCCTGAGTTCAATTATCGCATATATAGTGAAGAGCACCAAATCTACATTGCCAACCAAAGCTCTTATCTCCAGCCCAAAGCGCTCCAGCTAGGTGTTTTCCTTTTAACCTCACATATCCAACAGTACATCTCCACTGCATGTGCTACCTCTGCCTCAAGCTTAACTGAGCTCCACTTCTTCCCCACCGCTCTTCTACTCCAAACCCATTCGATTTACTTACAGTAAGTTCTCTTAACTTTCCAGGTCCCCAAACCAAAAACAAGAGTATTATCCTCGACTCCTACACCTTTCTATCTCTTCCCCAACAGCCAAATATCAAATTCTCTCAACTATTTTTCCAATCTGTCTCTTTCTTTTCAATACTAGTTACACTAGTCAAAGTGTGGGCACCACCATCATAGCTAAAAAATACCAAAATAGCTGCTGATCAATCTCAGCACCTCCCCATCATTCCCATTTGGGCTAAAATGATCCTTGTTAAAAAAAAAAAAAAAAAAAAATCAATGGCTGCTCTTGTTCTCTTTCTCTAACTTAAAACTCCCTTTAATGATTCACTATTACCCTCGGGATCCCCCTGGCTGGTTTGGCTCAGTGGATTGAGCGTCGGCCTGCGAGCTAAGTGTCGCTGGTTCGATCTTCCAGTCAGGGCACATCAGAGAAGGAAAACTCTGACTCCAAAAAACCTCCGCTGCCTTGCGGCATACCTCTTCAGGGGAAAGGCTAAGGGAGTAAACCCCAACAGAAAATCCGGAGCCGGAGTCCCTAAGGCGGTTTGACGTTGTAGTCAACACCGGCAACTCCTGCGGCGCACCTGAAACCGAGCTGTATTGACTCCATCTTTCCCTTGGACCCTTCAGCTGCGAAGAGAGGGGGGGTCTGCTGCATGGGCAACAGCAGACCCTCCATATCACCCTGCCCAGGCTCTGTAGCTTCAGCTTCACTGGAGAGGACACTCCAGCGTCATCGCAAGATGTCGATTCAACACGGGAGGAGACATACCGTGTCACTCCCGAGTCAGACTGCACAGACATTCTCGGCAGTGCAGATAGACTCTTAAGAAGCTACACCATCGTCTCTCGAGGCTCTGTAGCTTCAGCTTCACTGGAGAGGACACGCCAGCGTCATCGCAAGATGTCGATTCAACACGGGAGGAGACAGATACCGTGTCACTCCCGAGTCGGACTGCACAGCCATTCTCGGCGGTGCAGATAGACTCTTAAGAAGCTACACCATCGTCTCTCGAGACGGACGGCTGCCGACGACGATTACCCTCGGGAACAGTTCAGTTCTTTAATACAACTTCTAAGGGCCCTTATAATTGGGTCCCCACTGTTCTCTTTAACCTCACTTATTGCCACTTCCCCTCGATGTCCAATAATTGTGCCAACCACCCACTCAATTTCTTCCCTGTTCTTCAGAAACACCAGGCTCGCTCTCTTGTTTTCAGGTCATCCCACCTGCTGTTCCCCTCTGCCTGGCAGATTCTGCAGAACTGAGTACGGCCATCACTGCCTTCCTATGGGAGGCACTCTTCCAATGCATCATGTTTAAACCAGAAAAGTCAGTGTTCATCCTGCCTGTCACTACCAGAACCGGTAAGTAGCGACAGGGATTGAATCCTTACGGGCACTTTATTCAGATGACCAGCGATCTGACAGGACAGCAGGTTAAGTACCCTCAAAAACCATCTTAACACCTCATTCTGAGATGACATTTTTATAAGGAAAAGAAAGGATAGGTAAGGTGTCTAGAAAAAAAGTTACCTAGAGAGTTGTAGTCCAGCTGCAATTTTCCTAGTACTGTTTATCGGTGGATCAACAATTCTTTATCTGAACTCAGTGGCTCAGATACCATCTCCAGCCCTTGCAAACCCCCTGGGGCACAAAGGCTGAATTGCTTGTTGACATCCTGGAGTCCTGGAATAACAGCCTTCCACAGACATTAATCACTTAAGCCTATTAACTAAGGCTAAAATCTTTAACTCTTGAGTAGTCCTATCAATGTACTTCCCTTCAGGGCACTTACACTGCCAAGGCTATATCAAGCCTGGCTGTACCTCCAAATCAGGGGCGAACTGAGGCTCAGAATTTCAGATTCAAAAGTTCTTGAAAATGGTAAAATGTTTCAAGTGCTGTATCTTAAGTGACATTAATAAATTAGAAGGGAAATCAGGAAAATGAATCTGAAAATTAATTCACATAAGCAAAAGTTAAGGAAACTAGAGATTTAGCCTAATAAAAAGCACAGGGGAAGGTATGACAGACTTCAAACACATGTAGGCCCCAGTATCTGGAATGTGAAAGGGGAAGCAGACAGTGGGCTGTCAAAGAGGGTAAAACCAAAGTCACTAGGCAGAAGTTTCAAGAAGGCAATATTTTGTTTTAAAAAAAAAAAGGAGGAAAGAAAAACCATCTAAAAGTATAACTATCCCCCCAGAAGATAATGGGTTGCCTAGAAAAGTGGTGAATTCATAGTCACTAGAGGTTTTGAAGACCAGGAACACTAAAAGGATTCCTACATTTGGGAGACTGTCAGACTAGACAATACCTACAGTCCAAATCAATTCTAAGATTCGGCTGGAACACAGTGAAATGCTTGGCCTCTCTGACTCCATCTTGTTCAAGTCTGTATTCTTCCCTTGGCTTTCAGGCTAGTAGCTCTTGCCTTGTTTTATATAATGACCTGCCAATCATTAGAGGAATTATGCTTGTGGCTCAAGTTTTCAAAAAACAGCCCCTCCCATTTTCCCGTTCCTGGACTAAGAGAAGCCTGAACTCTATACTTTCTTAAGGTGGATTTGAGGATTGGGTCCCCCCCATCTTCTTCTCAGTTAGCTTCTTCTTGAACAATAAGCCTTTCCTTATTCCAAATTCTGATGTTTTGAGTTTTGGTCTTTTGAAGTACACAAGAAGTTGGACTGCTATGATACTTAATTCATAAAATATTTTAAACATGACTGGGTACCAGCTCAATTAAAGCACATCAGCCCAGCCCAACCTAAAAATAAGAATGTTCTAAGATGTGAGAACTGCCTGTTTTACAAAGAAAAAAAAAAAAAAAGGAATCACTCAATACACATTTCCTACATTAATGAACTTCCTAAAAAATAAAAAAATTATTTTCTATAAGATTCAAAGTAGGGAGAGTCTCTTAATTTTTTATTTGACCTTGTATGAAAAGCCAGAAAGAAAACTAGATGCCAATTTGTCTATTTATTCAGATAGAAAGCTGATTTCCCAAAGACTTATTGAGGATGTAAGAACTTTAAAAAAGACTTTGTAGACTAATAAATGTGTGGCCTCTGATTTATACATAAGGAAAAAGGAAAAGCAAGAAAGAATTTTAAAAGGTTTCCCAATGTTTTACAGAATTAGAATGACAATGTGTACAATAAGAAAAAACCCACTGAGAACAATGAGGCTAAATAAAAACACTGTCCTCTCTGCTGTCATATTTGATTTCATCTTGAGGTTAAATTGTTCTGGAAAGAAGCCATTTTGCATGAGTGAGAACAAAAATGCAAAAAGAGAATGTAAGGTACCTATCCTCATGGCATGACTTTTTTTAAAAGCACATAAAAATGTCTAGTCACTGTCACTTTTTTTTGTTGTTGTTGAGAAGGTGGTGAGGGAGAAAGAGTGAGAGAAACATCGTTCAGTTGCCTCTCATACCCGTCCAGACTGGAGACCGCACCCGAAACACCCAGGCATGGGCCCTGACTGGGAATCCAAGTGGTCAGTCACCTTTTGCTTTGCAGGACGACCCCCAACCACCTGAGCCACACCAGCAAGGGCAGTCACTGTTATCTTTAACTCAGTACTATTTATAATCTCCATATTTTAATTTTATAACACTTAGAGAAAAATATTTTCATTAATATATTAGCTTTAATAAATACGCTGTACTTGTTTGATTTTATTCAGGGAGATGGAATAATCTTTACACCGCGTAGGTACAATAAGTCTTTAAAAGTAAACTTGTAAAACATTATTCACCTTTCCATACAACTTTCCAAAATACTACTGCATATGTGGAAGGCTATAACAGGGAAGCAACTTGATCTAGAAAGCTTCTGCTACGGGTTGAATTGTGTTCTTCCATCTTCCTACTCCCTAAAACGTTGTTAAAGTCCTAAACCCCAGTATCTGTGAATGTGACCTTGTTTGGAAATAGGGTTGTTGCAGATGTAATTAAAGAGGTTATACTGGAGTAGGGTGGGCCTCTAATCCAATGTAATGGGTGTCCTTATGAAAAGCCAGCTGTGTGAAAGGCATAAAGACAACAGGAAGAACTCCCAGTGACAATGGAGGCAGAGACAGGAGTTAAGCACCTGCAGGACTGGCATAGCACCGACTGCCAGCAAACCACCAGAGGCCGGGAGAGCCAAAGGCTCATCCCCAACAGGCTACAGGGAAGCATGGCCCTGCTGCCACCTTGATCATGGACTTCTAGCCTCCAGAAGAACTGTGAGACATCACATTTCTGTTTGTGACACTTCTTTGTGGCAGCCCTAGGAAATTAATACTGCTCCCATTTAATTAGAGTGAAAAAAAGTCACACGAGTTGAAATATTACAACCATGATCCCTACAATCCATTACCCAACCAAAACAGGATTTGACCTTGCATTGGAATGGCCGTTATCAACAAGTTCTCCAGAAGTGAATTCACACTTTTATTAAAATCCCATTTCTTCACTATCTAGGTCAGTAGGTTTTATAAATGTGTGTCTTTTTCCATCATTTTCTAATTGGATAATCAGTCTCCATATTTTTACTTTACATCTTCTTTACTTATTTGACTAATACATATATATACAAACAGTAAAATGAAACACTATTTCACTTCCATTTTCCTGTCCATGAATCATCCCGTTCTCTACTCCAAAAATAACCATTATCAACAGTTTATGTATCTTTCCACTGCGATTCTATGCATTTATAAAAATTATTATATGTGTCTCATGTGTGTTGTGCATAGTAGAAATAAATCAGCATATTGTTATCATGCTGCACCTGTTTTTTATCACTTCAGGTATTTTGGGAGATCATTCTGTAAATGTAGAACTTATATTTTTAGTACTTGTACAGTATTCCATTATATCGATGCATAATGTTTTTAACCAGTCACCTACAGATGGATAGTTAGGTTGTTGCCAATATTTATCTTCATCACAATTGATGTTATAATGGCTCTTTTTATTATCTTTTCACTGAGCCCTTCCTCTGTCATCCTCTTGGTAACTGCAATCTCCTATCCCTACTCTGGTAGTCCACATCTCGCTCCCATGCTTTATTATTCCTCACAGCACTTTTGAGTTATCTGGCTTTCTGTATATTTTATTTATTCATTGCCTGTCTTCACCAACTAGATTGTAGGCTCTATGAAAACAGATTTTTGTCTCTTTAGTTTTCAGCCGAACCCCTACTACCTAAGTGCATGACACATAGCTAAGGCTCAGTATTTATTGAAAACTGAATGTTTTTATTTACTCCTACAAAAGAAAAACATACATGATAATTAAAAGATACAACATATCTTCCCTTCATGGCAACATGAATCACAGTTCCCAAACTAAGTAGTATTTGTCCCCTTTATCTTGTATTTTCCATATTGTCAAGTAAGATTGTTGCATTTTAGTTTGACCCAGATTTGATGTACTCTGTGAACTCATGAGTCTCAATTTAATCCTACTGGACCAAGGATGTTTCCTGGTCTTTCTGAATATTAACTCAAATAGTGGGTTCTTAACTGAGTCTCCAAACCCTTGTATGTAGTGGCCGTTCTGAAATGACAACATCTTAACATGCAATTTCTTCTACCATCTGTGCATTTTCAAACAGCAGAAGAATAACTCAGTGTGGTATTATTTCTCATAAATACAGAGAGTGCAGAAATCTCAACTTATTTTGAGAAAGTCAGTACATGTTTGATTTGTCCCAACTGCCTTTATAAGGAGTTAGGATGGGTGAGCTGGGCCATTCTCTTGCAGAGGGATCACTCTGCATTTCAGTCAGGCCCTGGCCCACTGGAGCCTCACAGCAAAGTCGTCAATGGCAATCCATCCATTGTGAAAGGCCAGAGACAACTATTTAAGAAAAATAAGTTCTTATTCATTTTTAGATTGCTAAAATCTGACAAATCTGCAAATTACACTATAAAAATATCTTCATGTCCAACTGTTCAACATTCAAATTAACAAGTATATATATTTTTCAGTATGAAGATCTCTATTTTAAAGATTGCCACAGCTTCTCCAATGCTGACAAAGTAACAAACTGAGGCAGTATATAGGAAACACTTAAATTATGTGTTAATTCAATTCTATAGAAACCCAGCAATTAGGGGAAAAGGAACGATGTTACAGTAATGTCCTTTGGCACTATTTCACCTACTCAACCCAGAGAGGGACACACTGTAAAAGAAGTTTCTATAAACCTTAGTTTATTTCCAACTGAAAATATGAGAACTACATGCTACTTTATGAAAATAACAGAAAATAGAACAGAACTGTAAAATAATGAATATCAGAATTGACATGCTGCTTTATGATAACAGAAAAGTGTTATAATAGCTCACATTAAAGGAAACGAAAAATTTCTGAACAAATCAAGTCTAAGCTGGGTTTTTTTAAATCTTACCACCTTTAAAATGTGCTGCATCTAAAGCCTTATCACCTAACCAACACTTCTGCTGAATGTTAGATATGCTGGATTAGTCAAGTAGCACTTGGCATTCATTCTTTCCCACCACTCCCCATACATGCCTTCCTGTACTTCAGGGGCAGGAAAGCTAAAACAAAACAAAACAAAAAACTACATTTCCCAGACTTTTTCTTATAGTTAGCATGTGGAATGTAAAGCAGGTTCTGCCAGTAAGAAAGCCTCCTGTGAGATCTGGAAAGAAAAGTAAGCTGGAAGCTCTTTCTGCTGCTGATTTAAGTGGTCATCAGTGACACAAAGAAACAAATGATTAGAAGCTGTTATAGTAGCATAACGCAAGCCACCAGATTTAAGGGTACCTAGAAACAGTCAGGGCACCAGATTCAGTCTTCCAATGACTGGTTCCCAGTTTCAGCCTCCTGTCCTCTCAGCTACAATTTCAATGTTCTTAAATATATTAGTCCAGAGATGGTCCTCTGACTCTTTGGCTCTTCCAGACCATCCAATGATGTTGTAAGTACCAAATTCCCTATGTAAAACATCTTTCTGCCTTGAAATCCTAGAGTAGTTTTTTTCTTATAATAAACTCTGACAGATAGTTTTGTTCATTAAGTTTAAAATACATATTACCAATATTTATACTGCCCACTTTATAAGTCAAATACATAAGAATTAGTGTTATTTCATAGCATAATTATTATATAATTTGAACATTTGAGGTCAATATAAAGAATTAAAAGTTTCCTTAGTTGCAATCTGAAATAACTTTGTTTATAATATGAGGTCTGTCCATAAAGTATTCAGCCATGTAATATGAAAAAGAGACATTTATTGAAGAAGATACTAGATACAAAAAGCATTTTACATAGGACAATAACGCCTCAGTCCGCTTCGAAGCAGGCAGGCAGGCACCTTGGGACCTCACACAGTTCTCTCAATCACCATCAGCTGTCTATTTTCCTGAGTCTCATCCACAGTCTGAAATCTCTTCCCTTTCAAAGGTGATTTTAGTTTCGGGAAAAGCCCAGACCTCACACAGTTCTCTCAATCACCATCAGCTGTCGTATTTTCCTGAGTCTCACCGACAGTCTGAAATCTCTTCCCTTTCAAAGGTGATTTTAGTTTCGGGAAAAGCCCGAAGTCGCAGGGCACCAAATCTGAGCCGTAGCGGGGCTGAATCACCTGAGCCATTTAATGTTTCACCCAAAAATTGCACAGAATGTGATTCATGAGTGGGTGCACTGTCATTATGAAGCTGCCAATCACCAGTTGCCCATTGCTGCAGCTTTCTGAATCATCAAAATAGTTTTCACAGAGTAATGTTCAAGTGTAACGCAAAATTTGATGAAGATTCATTGCTCTACTTACTCACTTTGAATTCGACGGCCACACAGTACACATGCTCACTCAATGGCATCTACCACCCCTACTGACAACTAGTACAGTGAAGTCGTCATTGTTCACACATGTGCATTCCAGTCCACTCTCCTTGGCTGCTGGGTTACATCGATGTTGTACAAACTGTTCTCATTATATTAACAATGGCTGGGCTTTTATTATAATTACTGCATCAATATAAAATAGTAATATCCCTAATAATAATCTTGCTTTAAATTTATGTCAGTAACATACAATGCTATAGCTATGGTTTATTTGTTGTTTTTTTTTAATTTGCTCTGTCCATTGGAGCATTATCCCGGATACCAAAAGGTTGTGGGCACATACCTAGGTGCAGGTTTTATCCTCAGTCAGGGACCATATTTTAGCACTCCAACAATCTTTTCCCTGGAAACACTGCATGACAAATTACTAGTGGGTGATACATGCTGAAGCACCGAATTTAACCATTCCTCTTTACTAAAAATTTAAGTAATTTTTAATTGTTCTTTAATACAAATAATGCTCCACTGAACATTTTTTAATAGAAAGCTTTTTTTAAGGATAAACAAAATATGGTATATTCATACAACCAAATATTATTCAGCTATTAAGAGGAATGAGTACTAACACATCTTATGACATGGATGAACCCTGAATATCATGATAAGTGAAAGAAGCTGGTTATAAAAGGACACATGTTTTCTGTACTGCTGGTGGAAATGTAAAATTGTACAACCACTTTGGAAGACAGCATAGCAGTTCCACTTACAGATATGTACCTAAGATAAACTGAAACATACATCCACACAAAGTTGTGTGTCAATATTCACAGCAGTAATATTAATAGTCAAAATTTGGAAATAAAATGAATATCCATTAATTAATGACTGGGTAAATAAAATGTGGTATACTCATACAATTGAATAATATTCAGCCACAACAGAGATGAAATACTGATACAAGCTACAACAGAGATGAACCTCAAAACATTATGCAAAGTGAAAAAAAGCACTCATAAAAAAGCCACATATTATATGACCCCATTTATATAAAATGTTCAAAAGAGGCAAACTGAGAGACAGAAAATAGATTAGTAGTTGCCAGGGGCTGGGGGGGAAGAGAAGAATGTGAAATGACTGCTAATTTATTTTTGGGATGATGAAAATATTCTAAAATTAAACAACAGTGATTGTTGCACAACTGACTTACATACTTTAAAAAGGTGAATTATGATATTTAAGTTAGGATTTTTGACACCAATTCCAATGTGCAGGACACATCAACATTAATTCCCTGACACCAGCTGGGTGTCCTACAGTTCATCTCAATTCTGACATTATCTACTTAGGTAACATCACACATCACATCCCACAGGCTAAGGGCCCTGTCCTACAAGATAAGATACCTCACTTCCCCTTCAGAGGTCAATCATAAACCCAGTTGTCACCTGTGATTCTTGAGTTGCCACGACCCCCTCTCCTCAGGCTGGATTTATTTGCTGTAGTGGATAAGAAAACTCTTAAGAAACGTTTTCCTTACTAGACTTTCAGTTCGTTATAAAATGACATAACTCAGTAGAGCGAGGTAGAAGAGGTGCTTAGGGCAAGAAAGGGGGAAAGAGACTCGGAGCTTCCATGCTTTCCCCCATCACGAATTTACTAATCCAGCTCTCCAAACCCACCTTCTGGGCTCTTATGGAGATTTTGTTACAAAGGCATGACTGATTCAAGCATGGGCCATTAGCAAGTCACCCTCCAACTCTTTTCCCCTCTAGAGGCCAGAGGGATGAGACTAAAGTTCCAACCTGCTAACCACAAGGCTGGTTCCAGGGCATCGAGCCCCCTTCCACAAGTATGGACCTAAGGTCGCCTCATTGACGTAACAAAAAAAAAAAAACAAAACATAGTTCAGCCTCATTCAATAGTTTTAAAGAGCTCTGTACCAGAAACAAAGAAGACCAAATATATAGTTCAATATAGCTATCATAAAAAAGAGCATAACCTTCCTCAAACAAAGAAAGGGGGGGGGACGGGAGGGATTTATTTCCTTAGGGTACAGCTATGCTCTCAAAGCAAAAATTCTGCTCTTTGATATATGCTGAACTGCTTTTCAAAAGGGTTCTACACATTTATACTCTCCCCTGCAATTGATTTAGTACCTGTGTCATGGTACTCAGGTGATTTAGCACCATTTATTAAATCTTAAATCTGATAAGAGAAACCTGTTTATTGATTATTGTTTAAGTTGGAACACTTTTTCTCATATTTTAGTCATTTTTTTTTCTTTTGGAAAGGGTCAGTTCTAAGCCTTTAAAACGTAAGACATCTTTATACCTACAATCATCATACTACACATACGTGCTTCAGTTTCTTAGGAAGCACAGACACTAGTTACTTTCTTACCGTTCTGGTCCTCAGCAATAATTAACTCATTCTTAGTTCTACTTCAGCTTTAAAACTTTCCTTGAAGTCAAAATACTTTATTAAATACATAGTTGCAAGAACCACTCTCCTCCTCAGACAAGCAGCATAAAGGACACCACAAATACGAGTCTAAGGGGATTACATGTATTTCCAGCCTGACTGCAATTCACTTTCAAGTGAAGTGCCCAAGTGAGTCCTGAGATATTTTAAAACAACAAGGAGTAGAAAGAAAATGAGACATTTATTAATACTTTCTACAAAACAAGTGCTTCATATATATCTTCCTAACAAACCTATTACCCTCATTTAATAGAAGAAAATAAAAATCACCAATAGTGAGAATTTGCCATGCAGCAAATATGTGGTCACTTAGGGGTCAAACTGAGGTGTGCCTGATTCTTTCTGCCACTTCCCAAGCTCACTGACTCCTTAAAAAAAAAAAAAAAAGTCAGAGAATACTTTGAATACTAGTTATTCCACTTAGTGTGTGACTAATTTCTAAATTTCTTTATTGTGTTTGTACCACTTGCAAAAGCAAGGTCATTATTCACAAAATAAAGACATAAATGGGAAGCTAAAAGTTACTGTGAAATGAAATTTTCTTACTTATTTTTATAACAGCAGAATGTATGAAATAATTCTAATTTTTAAAAAGATTTTATTTATTTACTTTAAGAGAGCTGGGAAGAGAAGGAGAGAAACATCAATGTGCAAGAGATACATTGAACAGTTGCCTCTCGCACGCCCCCAACCAGGGACCTGGCCCACAACCCAGGCATGTTCCTCAACTGGGAATGGAACCAAGAACCTTTTCGGTTCACAGACCAGTGCTCAATCCACTAGGTCACATCAGCCAGGGCAAAATAATTCTAAATAGTTTTACTGAATTTATATCAAGATTCACTTTACCTTCCAACAAGCAGAACCACTTGCATATCCACTTACAAACAAGTGAAAAATCACTAGGTGAGACATATTTTTAGGGACTGACTGCCAGTCTCCACTTTAAGCAACAACTGCATCATTTCTCAGTAGAAAAGACCACATCAACTACATTGCTTTTTATTCTTCTTTACCACAGAAGAAATGTGTTCAGCGATACATGCACCACCCGGAAGGTAGCAATGAGGGTGAGAGAAATGGCTACTTTTAAGCTCCTTAAGAAGAGATAAAAACTGCAGAGGCTTGCGAGCAAGCAGTAAACACATCAAAAGACAAGGTTAAGAACAATCAAAACAAGGCAAGAAATCATCAGTCTACTCTTCCCTAGGTTTGGATACCACTGTGGTAAAAGAAAAGTCATTTAAATTACACAACCCTTAAAGCAAGTGGCCCCCAACCTTTTTGGCACTGGTCCCTGGAGGGGGTTGGGGAGGATGGTTTGGGGATGATTCAAGGGCATTAAAGACAAGCTCACCACCTGCTGTGCAGCTCAGTTCCTAACAGGCCCCAACAGAGGTTGGGGACCCCTAACTTAAAGGACCCTTGATTAGCTTTAAGACCCAAACAACTACTTGACAAGACAGGGACTGATTTCCAAAGGATGCTATACACCAACATATTTAATTCCACAAGAATTTTCACATTCATGAAACAAAAATCAACTCAAACATTATTACAAGAATTTTTATTGTAAAATTTTTTTTCCAAGAACATGCTCACTCCTCATTCTGACATATAAAATAGATAGCAATATCTAATAAAAGTGTCATAATTTGGATAGATGAAGGCCTTCAATAAAACAATTATTTTCTTAAAATTATTTTAATATTAAGGCATCAATAGGACTTGGGGCAGACCAAAAAACACAAACTTATCGACAGCTGCATATTTTACCCCGGAGCTATTATTAAAATAATTCTACTGTACACAAAATCATGTACTGTTTTCCTTAACTGGTATACTACAATAAGGCTATTGTGCAATGTTAAGGGGGCCCTTAAGAAAATTTACTGCTGAAGTAATTCTTGTCTCGAGGTGACTTACCACATTCTCCTCTCCATCAACACCATTGTTTTTAATAGCAACTTTACTTACAGGTCTACCCTCTGTCAAACAAAATTTTCACTTCCCAGTAAGATCCTTTCAAACTGAAGTAATAAAAAGTAATGATCCTATGATCACAGTATTTGCTAAAGTGAGATATCACATAACAGTATGTGTACTAAGATCTTACTTTTGTGGGGGGTGGGGGATTTAGTCATTGATTTGTCTGGAAGGACAATTCATCCAAACATTACCAGTGGTTATCTTAGGGTGGTAGGATTATGGATGCTCCTTCCTTCACCTTCCTCCCCTCTCTCCTTCCTTCCCTCTCTCCTCCCCCCACTTCTTTCTTTTTAAATCCTCACCCAAGGTGCTCATTGATTTTAGAGAGTGGGGAAGGCAGGGAGAGAGGCAGGGAGAGAAATATAGACCAGCCACACCCCAACTGGGGACCAAACCTACAACCTAGGCATGTGGCCTGACCGGGAATTGAACTCATTACCCTTTGGTCCACGGGATGATGCTATAGCCAACTCAGCCACACCAGCCGGGAGGATGCTTTTTTCTTTAGCATATATGTATTTTCTGATTTTCTGTATTAAACACAAGCAATTTTTTAGTGCTTGTGCATGACAGAGCAATCTGAGTTAAAGAAATCTAGGTTCTATATTTTAACTCAGTAACATCAATGCAAATCCACTAATTCAGAGTTAACAAATGCAAATGTTGCGCAAAAAGTGTTAGTGAAACTGCCTGAGCCAAAAAAGTTCAATTTTTAAACAATTTCCTCAGACAGGAAAATGGACCTTTAAGAAAGAAGTAACTTCAAGTGTCTCTACAGAATTGGGGGAGGTAGAGGGGGGAAATGCCTTGGAATGTCCAGGTTATCATGGGAAAGACGGTAAGCAGGGAAAATACTGAAGCTTGAGAAACAAGACAAAATCATTTCACTGACTTGGAGACACTGATTAACTAGAAGACATCACAGAGTAGCAGAAAGTAAATGATCAGAGAGTAGGTAAACACTTAAGAGTAAAACAACGGGAAAAAGAAAAAGCCAGGAAAAAAACAACAACTCAGTTATATTTATGTAAATCATTCAGAAAAGAAAATTTAAAAAGTTACCCAACAATATGACAAACTGCATCAGCTCTGCTTTCATCACTAGAAAAGGACACCTTTCAATGGGCACAGCACTCAGCCCCGAGTCCAGAAAGCCCACAGAGGCACCTCAAGGTCTCCTGTGCTTGCTCAGGAATGAACTAGTTAAACATTAAGTATACAGTTAACAATTACTATACAAACCTATAAATAGTCAATTTTTACTCAGTAAATAAATCTAGAGATAATCATCAGATGTGCAGTGAATGCAACTTTGAAAAAACAAATGCAATAAAGAAAGCGCTGTGGTAATTTCACCAACTTCCATGAAGAAATTATCATTAACCCAAAATAAGTAACTCCACCAGGTTAAACCATAAGAAATTGCCAATATTCAAGCATATTTTGCCTATAAAAACTATAATTTCATATGGCCCAAGCCAGGGGTCTGCTGATAAATACGTAACAACCACCTCTGTAGAATCCAGGCCCTGATGTGCAGCTCTTGCTGACTCCCACGCTGTCGGCAGCCGCTACAGCCAGCTTCAGGATGGAGAGGTACACCATTAGCTCACCAGCTCCCACACCACTGTTCCACCCGATACTCTGACCTAAGGATCAGGGCAGTTCCCCAATTTTCTCATCTTCCAAAAAGGCTTTTGTCTGAATAATCCAGTTTCCTATTTTCCTGGGTTAGAAGGAATACACTTTTGACACTGTACTATATCAGTACACTAAAAGTCATTCACAAGAAAAACTAGATGAGATTGGTACCTCCCTTCATTCACTCAACACTTTTTTCACACCTATTTGATGCCAGGTATCGTTCTGGACATTGTGGACAGCAAGGAACAAGACAAAGGAGATCCCTGATCTCCTGACACTTGTAATCTATTTGGGAGCACAATAAAAAAATGTAAAACACATAATTTCAAGGACAAATGCTATGAAGAAGGTAAAACAGTGATGGGGGATATCTTCAAGTAAGTGGTTAGGAAATGAGGTAATATTTAATCTGAGATCTTAAAGATAAGGGGCCAAGCTTGCAAAGATCTGGGGTGGGGGGGAACAACTTGTTTCAAAGCCCTAATGCAAGAACAAACAGGGCATGTTTGAGAAACTGAACAGCTGACACGGCTGGGAGTAGCGAGCAAAGGTGAGATATCCCGAGAGGCTGTCAGGGCCACATCATACAAACAGTGTGAGCTCATATTTTCTGGGTGAGTCTAGTAGTTTGATAAATGTATTAAATGAATACATACTTTAGTGCATTTTAAGGACCCCTTATGAGACTTAGGTCACAGCCTATTAATTGTAATTGTATTCACTTTTGTCGATGATAATTTTGGTTGCTTAACAATCTATCTAGAACATTATGAAGTTAAATTGGTATGATATGACAGGCCTCAAATTATGGATACAGTTTAAATAAACTTAGTAATAAGACTGCACATCAGCTCAGAAATAAGGATCTTATTAATCCATGATGGGTATTTCAAATGTGAAATGCTAACATGAATTCAGTAGGTCAATGTCAAATTCTAATAAAGATGATTTAATTAGTCTATAAAATAGATTAAAACCTAGGCAAACATGTGTATTGTATTATCAAAAATGACTTTACATGGTATGTAAATAAACTCTTTAAATATTATAATTGTCATGTTTTAATATGAAAATTTTTCTATTTAAATTTCACATTTTAATGTGAAAGAAAAAACGTAATACCTAATATGACTTATATTATTGCTTAGGAGTTAAAATAAAATAGCAAGCATATGCAACTTTAATATTTGCATACCAAATAACTATAAAGATACATATAAACACATATATGTCCACATCTCTACAACCATGAAAATTAAGTCTACATTATGGCTACAGTAAAATCCCTAAGACAAGTCAACCAAGACATAAATTACTGCACATTGCACAAAAATAGGGAAATGTTTAAACTGGTTCCTGAGAATAATTTATGCTTACACATAAACAATTATCTACTCATTCAGGAACTTCTACTAAGCTACCTAGTTTAACAATTTACTTAAAGGAAAAAAATATTTTTTTTTAGGTCACCCAACTGGAAATGAGACCTATAGCTCAGAAAAAAAGTTTGAAAACATCTTGTCTCAGCAGACTGAAATACTAAAAGTTTATATATCATTAATTTCCCTTGCACTCTCATTTACCACCTAAATATCACTTAAATTGCAGTTTTAAAAAGCACTTAAATATATCCAAACATTTTTCACTTAAGAGCACAAATATTTATATGAAAATATTATTCTCCATAGAACTGTGTACATTAACATAGCTAGCTGCTGCTACCTTACCACAGAAATACAATAAACACCCCCCATTCTTTAAGGGGGGAGTAAACAGTGCAGTACTGAGAGGACATGACATACTAACAAATTTTTGTGTACTGAAAATCCCTCCCTAAAAATGATGAGACTTTTGCTTGAGCTTTCTACCAAAAAAATAAGAAATGCTAGAATATAGTCTGGTAATTTACTCTCTTAGTAATAGTAACTGCTTTTCTTTAACAAAAGGAATTTAGCAATGGAAAAGCAACCAAGTTTTTGCTCTCAACCTCACTGGAGTCCATATCCCTGATAAAAGAAATGTACACTAGAGTCCAACCTGAAGTGTCTAAGTCCATGTAAATCAGCAACGGTCAAAATCCAAGAAACAGCTTTAAAAAAATATGGGGCAAGCCAAAAATACAGTCGTTTTTTTAAAAAGGTTGTCACCCTACTTCCAAATAAAGCTTTTTCTTTATTCCATTTACCTTACTTGCCTTTTTGTTCCTTCCCTACCTCCTCTGTCCATACCATTTCCCTGTGTATTTTCACTTTCCATACGCAAAGATTGATTTGAAACTAACTTTACCCTCTTGTATCTAAATCTGTTTTCACTTAATTCTTACGGGATTAATGGTTTTAGGTGAAATACCTTTATTTACAGAAATGTACAGACACACTATACCAAAGACATGAATGACGAGGTAAGCAGCCATTCATTTGGCAGATAGAGAGCCCATCGTGCCAGCCACTGTTATGAATCCGGACGATTCTGCAGTGAATAAAACAAAGTTCTTTCCCTAAGGTCGGGAACACAGAGGTGTTTGGCAGGTTCAAGAAACTTTCAAGGAAACCAATGTGCCTGGAGTGGAGAAAGCCTAGGAGGAAAAAGTGGACAAGCAGTGAGAGGCAGGAGAGACAAACGATGGAGGGCCTCCCATGCACCGTGTGTTGTATTCTGGCTTTTACTCTAAATGATATGGAAAGCAACTGAAGGATTTTCAACACAGGAATAAAATAATCAGGCTTTCATTTCAAAGGGATTGTCCTGTTTGCTGTGCAGAGAGAGAAAAGAGCAGAGCGGCAGGGAGGCGGGAAAGGAGACTGCTAAAGAGACTGCTCTGCTAAACAGCAGAGGCAAGCAGGGGCCACAGCTTAGAAGGTGGCAGCACTTGAAGATAGCAAGCTGTGGTTACATTTATTCTCAACGTAGATTTTAAAGTAAATAAAGGACATACTGGGTTAGCCAAAGTCCACTTAGTTTTTTCCATAAAATAAAAGTTACATTTTTCATTTTGACCAATAACTTCATTGATTTGGGTATTCTGAGTATGTCAGCTATTTCACGCTATTGGCTTCTGGTGGGTAGAGGTCAGGGTGCTGCCAACATCATCCAATGCATAGGGCAGCTCCACAGCAAAGAACTGTTTGGCCAAACCATCAATAGTACCAAGAAACTTCACAAACCACCTTTGACACGTTCTATCAGTCACAGCACCTTCTCCATACATTGCACAAATCTTTTTCCTTTGCATTTCAGTTGCGTTTTTACCTTTCTTGAAATAATAAAGCATAATATGCCAAAAATGTTGCATATTTACTTCCATCTTAAATATTAAAATGGCTGCACAAAATGCACCAATTTTGATTTTTTTAAATGCACTCTAATATGACAGCTGTCACAAAAGAATCTAACAAAACTGTTTCGAATAAAGTTAAAGACAACTAAGCACTACTAGAGCCATCACGACAGAAAAATATCTAACAGGCTTTTTGGCCAATCCAATACCTTCCATGCTACATTATCCTGAATTAGATATGGAGTATGAGAGAGGAGTCAAGAATATCTATGAGGTTTAAGCCAGAGAAAGTAAAAGATGCAGCTGACATTTAGTAAGATGAGGAAGACTGGAAAAGGAACAATTACAGGGATGGGGGAGGGAGGGAGGAGGAGGAGGATGAGGAGTTCAGCTTTGACAGGTTAAATCTGGATGTCTAACTGGAAATGTTGACTAGGTAACTGGGTATATAAGTCTGAAAGTAACTGGGTATATAAGTCTGAAAGTAGGAAAGAGAACCAGACTAAAAATTAACATTTTTAGTTTGAAATATATGGTAACTCCAGCTAGCAAACAGACAGGATGAGTTCACAAAAGACTACATATACATATAAATAGAGAAGGATCTAAACATGGAACTCTGGGATATAGCCTTGTGTTTTAGAAGTTGGGGTAACGAAAAGGAACCTGCAAAAGAAATTGAAAATAAGTATGAGTGTCTGAGAAGCAAAGGGAAGAGAACTTTCAAAGAAGAGCAATTACCAACCATGTCCAATGGTGCTGCTGGTGCTGCTGCTGCTGCTGCTTCCAGTAAGATTAGGACTAATAACTGACTAGGGAATTTATCACGAAGGAGGTCACTAGTTATCTAAACAAGAGCAGTTATAGTGGAGTAGAAAAGAGAAAACCTGACTGTAGGGGATCCAAGAGACTGGGACTACTGCGACCACAAATAACTCTTTTGGTGAGCAGTAGCTGAAGAAAGATGGGCATTGGGGAGGTTTTCATTGCTGTGTTTAAAGATGGACAATATTTCAGCACATCTGTATGCTGAAAGAGATAATCAGTAGAAACGGGAAACCCTGATGATGCAGCGCACTGGCAGGCAGGCAAATGGGGTGATACTAAAGCAATGGAACAGCCTGGATAGGAGAAAGAGAGAGGAGAACCGAGGGTAAGAGTGGAGCAACGGTCACAGCACGCTATGAAATGCAGAGCATGCAGGCACAGATGCAGAGACAGGCAAAGTTTTTTTTCTGATTGCTTTCGTTTTTAATACACAGGAAACAAGGTCATCAGCTGAAAATGAAGAGGAGAAAAGAGGTGCTAGAGGCAAAAAGCGGTCATTCAGGGGAGCGACAGGGTGACTGCGGGTAGCAGGAAGGGCCCTCCTGAAGTCAGTGTCATCAATTTAAAAGGAGAGCGGTCAGCATGGGTGTTTTTCTCAAGGCACACTCAACTGCCAGGTACAGGCCAGCTTGATGGTGAACTGGAGGCTGCCAGGTGACTACGATGAAAGAAGTGCTACCAGGGAACTGAGGGTGTGAAAATGGGAGGAATTCTAAGGATGGACCATGGGACAATAAGAAGGTGGTAGTGCCCTGGCTGGTGTGGCTCAATGGATTGAGTGCCAGCCGGGGAACCAAAAGGCTGCGGGTCCGATTCCCAATCAGGGCACATGCCTGGGTTGTGGGCCAGCTCCCCAGTTGGGGTTGTGCGAGAGGCAGACTATCGATGTTTCTCTCCTTCTTTTCCTCCCTCCCTTTCCTACTCTATAAAATATATAAAAGCTTTAGGAAAAAAAGAAAAAAAGGTGGTAGCAGCAATGGAGTGTAGGTCCCAGACACAAAAGTACTTTTCAAGTGGGGGTACTTGACAGAATGAGCTGGAAAATTGGATGAGGCCCCAGAGAAAGGCTTAAAACTGCATCGTCTGAAATAACCTTAATTAAGTACAGGCAGCTCGGGTTCAATGCTATAGAACTACGTTCAAAACTAAAGCAAAACCACTCCCTGGGCAAAGTGAGCCTGCAGAGAGAAGCTGGAAAGCTAAGGGATCAGAGCGGAAAAATGACATCACAGGAACTGCAGCTGGAGATTCCCAGACATAGAGCCCCCAAGAAAACCCATCCAACAGTCCTGGAGAAAGATCAGCTTTGAACAAGCTAACCAACTGAGGCACCAAGGCCAGATCACAACAGAACAAGCCACATTAAAACCATATCTTTTCCCCAACCCCCTTTCCCCATTGAGCTACCCAGGACAGGTGAGGATTGCAAAGTATTGTAAAAAAGACTTCCTCCAAATCAGGCTTCTAGGTCTGAATCAGTTCTGAACTAGGGAAGAAAAGTTCTAAACTATATAAGAATTTCAACACTGATTATTATACTAAACTGTATTTTCTAATGACTAAAATAAGACATACTGACAAGTGAGCAGAACACTTCTTACTACCTAAAAGTAACTAGAAAAGCTATATACCTAATCTTCTAAGAGCTAGAACAGCAAGGAAAGACTTAATCTGCCCTGGCTGGTGTGGCTCAGTGGATTGAGCACCGGTCTGCAAACCAAAGGGTCACTGGTTCAATTTCCAATCAGGGCACATGCCTGGGTTGCAGGCCAGGTCCCCACAAGAGGCAACCAAACACTGATGTTTCTCTCCATCTCTTTCTCCCTCCCTTCCCTTCTCTCTAAAAATAAATAAAATATTTTTAAAAATAAAGAAAGACTTAATCTACAGGGAGTGTTGCAAAATGCAGTGAGAGAAAGTCATTCCTGCTTAAACTTGTATCAAGTCCCATCCATTAAACACACCAGCTACACAGATATCCATGGGTTCTTCCCACTACATATCAGATGCAATATATATATAACACAATACTGAATTTATGAAAAAATTTATTTTGCTTTATTAAAAAATATAGATTAAGTCAACTGAAGCAAAATGTTTTAGTAGAAAATGCTTACCAAAATTCAATCTTAAAATTTAATAAGACACCTTAGCATGAGCTTTTATTTTTAAGTATATTTTATTGACTATGCTACTATTAGTCATCCCAGTTTTTGCATGTTTGCCCCCCTACACCCAGTAACCCCCTTCCCTCCAGCAATCCCCCCCACCATGTCCATGGGTCGTACATATAAGTTCTTTGGTTTCTCCAATTCCTATACTATTCTTAACATCCCCCTATTTTGAACCTACCAATTATGCTTCTCAATCCCTGCATCTCTTTCCCCCATCCTCCCCACTCCCCCTCCCAGATGATACCCCACCAAATGATCTCCATACCCATGTTTCTGTTTCTATTCTGGTTGTTTGCTTAGTTTTTGTTTTTTTTAGATTCCATTTTGATAGTTCTGAGTTTATTGTCATTTTAATGTTCATAGATTTGAGCTTCTTCTTTTTCTTAAGTCCACTTAACATTTCATGTAATAATGGCTTGGTGATGATGAACTCCTTTAACTTTACCTTGTCTAGGAAGCACTTTATTTGCCCTTCCATTTAAAACAATATCTTTGCTGGGTCGAGTAATCTTGGTTGTAGGTCCTTGCTTTTCATCACGTGGAATACCTGTCCGTCCTTTCTCACCTGCAAAGTTTCTTTTGAGAAATCTGCTGATAGTCTTATGGAAACTCCTTTGTAGCTTACTCTCTGTCTTTTCCTTGCTGCTTTTAAGATTCTCTTTTTACCTTTAACCTTTGGCATTTTAATTATGTATCTTGGTGTGGTCCTCGTTGGGTCCAACTTGTTTGGGACTCTGTGATTTCTGGACTTGTATGTCTATTTCCTTTGCCAACTTAGGGAAGTTTTCCTTCATTATTTTTTCAACTAAGTTTTCAATTTCTTGCTCTTCCTCTTCTCCTTCTGACACCCCTACAATTTGGAAACTGGCACTTTTGGAGATGTCCCAGGGTCTTCTTAAACTCCCGTGTTTCTGAATTCTTGTTTCTTCATTTTGTTCTGATCAAATGTTTATTTCTTCCTCACGTTCTAAATCGCTGATTTAAATTTCATCTTCCTTCCCTTCACTGTTGGTTTCCTGTGGATTTTTCTTTATTTCACTTAATGTAGCCTTCATTTCTTCCCTTATGCCTCTGCCATACTCAATGAGATCTCTGAGCATTCTGATCACCAGTGTTTTGAACTCTGCATCTGATAAGCTGGTTCTCTCTGCTTTACTTTGCTCTTTTTCTGGGGTTATATTCTGTTCCTTCATTTGGGCCATATTTCTTTGCTTCCTCAATTTGGCAGCCTCCCTGTGTTTGTTTCTGTGTACTAGATGGAGCCGCTTTCACTCCCTGTCTTAGTGCACCTGTTAAGTTGTATTCACCAGGGCAAGCAACCCGCTTAACGTGGTTGTGGCTCCACTGTGCGAGTGGGAAGGGTGGGAGAGGGGACAGTGCCGCTGCTGTCTGACTTCTGGAGGCTTGCCTGGCACTCACCCCATTACCAGTCACTTTACTCACTTCCCATGTGCAACTGGTGCCCCTCCAGCTGCTGCCCTGGTGGGTGTTCCCAGAGTGGGGTGGGTTTACGAACACTCTGGCCAGGACCCCTGCAGTCCCTGTAAACAGACTCTCCTGAGAGATGGGCAGTTTCTTCCACTACCCCAACCCCTACTAGTATTTTTTTTTTCCTGTTTTCTCTCTTTTTTATTTTTTTCCCTCTCTTCCTCCCACCCCCAACTAGTTTTTAAAGCCAAAAGTTATGAGGCTTTACTTTCCCTCACATTGGAACGCTGGGCTCTGCGGTCTGGTCTGGGGATGAAATTGCTGTCTTATAAGGTACGTCCCCCCCCCCCCCCCCGCCATTTTTATCCACCACACGTGAATGTGGGACCGCCCATTCTGCCTCCTCGCCTCACCACACCATGTTCTCTCTGCCCCAACTCCCTGTCTCTGCCCCTCTTACCCATCTCTAAATGAATATGGCTTCTTTAAATCCTTGGTTGTTGGACTTCCATACAGTTTGATTTTCTGGCAGTTTTAGGTGTTTTTTGTTTTGAGGTTAGTTGTGATCCTTCTTATGGTTATGCAAGGAGGGGAAGTGTGTCTACCTGCACAATCATCCTGACCGGAAGCCCCCAGAAACCTAGCATGAATTTCTAAGTGGGTAAGCTACAAATGGAAATATCAGTGCTCATCATTTAGTTGTTTTTAAAGATGCCTATATTTAACCTGGAGTTATCCAATGCTTTCTAGGAAAAAGAGGGAGTTTGTTTTGCTATAATCCATTTTGACTAAGATACACTTACAAGTGTTTTATACTGTCAGGATGAAGGCAATTTATTACCAAGTCTTTGGGTTTCACTTCAGAAAACTCCCTTTGGATGGGGTCCCAAAGCAGTTTCAGCTAAATCCTGCTCTGTTCATTATTTGCTAGTATTATAAAAAGCTTCAAGTATACTTAAGCTTTGAACTGAGGAAGCAAGATACATAAAGTTAATTATTAATAAGCTAAATTCCAAGTTTTTCCAAGGAGTATGGGGAAAAATAGAAAAAAAAATAAATGTCCTCAATTCACTAGTAAATATTAAGAATAAACTCGTTTTACCCATTTCCTCTCAAGATTGCAGAAGGAACCCATAAGGTCTCCCTCTGAGACAGATCTAAAACATTACTGACATTTAATGTTTAACAAAATGTGAAATATTTTTCATGAGAACTGAGATTAAAAACACTGCTAACAGATCAAAATCAATATGCATTTGCAATTGTGAGGAAAATCTTATAAAGCCTTAACAAAATACCGAAGACTCATCCTAAAGCAAATGAGAAACCTAAACATTTTCATGACTTTAAAAAAGACAAGACAACCGGGACCTAAAAACACAATAGCGTGTCCTAGAGAATAAATGTGAGAAATTAGTTAGAAAGCACTTTGGAAATGCTTTACACACATGCTAATTGATATTCTCTCACAATCTATACAGGCAAACGGGCACAGCGGCAACGTGCCACACATCAGCGTCATTCTTAATTATTTTATTAATTACACCTGATAAAAGAAACGTTGTAAGTAATTCTAAAGGGTCTTATCAAAAATAAAAAATTTAAAAAAGAAAAGGAAACCTCTCCCCAAATACACACACATACACCGATGAAGAAAGAAACAATATTTCAAAGAGTCAAACAACTATAAAGTAGGAAAATTCTGGAATTTATTTAGCTTCAAAACATTATGAACTACTCCAAGGAAGGAATATTTTGAAACATTTTTAGTATTTTTTAAGGTACAAAAAATTAGTCATAAAGGGTTCTAATTTCTTGGAAAGATTATTTTAACACGTGCCAATGCTGTTGATTGTCAAGAGGTCTGATGAAGTTCTTATCCAATGCCAAACATTTTTTTATTTAACATAGCACAGCTTGCTTACATTGTTCATCATCACTATCACCATTTACTGCTAGATTTCTCATCAATGGCAGGCTATCAGTATATTGTCAAATACTCTTTCTATAAAAATGAACATTTAAAGAAAAAACTATCACAGCTCTCTACCACTAAAATTTGGGGAATGACTTCCCTTATTATTAATCCTAGGAACAACCACAAAAGGCTAACAGCCAATAAGTCTAAAGATCTCAAAGTTCTATTTGAATGTACACATTACCTTAAAAGCACTGGTAAATCAAAAGGGTCCACTCTAAATTCCAAATTTATCTGTAAAAAATTTATAATCCACATTATTTTGTCATGATCAGGGCTGACTTTGGGGCACATTAATTTGGATTTATAAAGAGACCAAATAAAATATTTTCTTATCACATATGTTCATAATTAATAATACAATACTATAAAACCCATCCTCTTTTTATCACATTTGTAATACTAGATCGAAAATCCAAATGTAGAACCACAAATTATTACAAAGTCCTTCCCTTTTCAGCACTATAGTCAGTATTATATTATTTGCATATGGTGAATAAAGTCAAAATAAAATTTCTAAAAAGGTGCTTTACTTTAAAACATTTCTTATAGAAAAGGAATCCACTGTTTCTCCTTGGAGATTTTTAAAAATAGAAAATGTTCCATAGCAAAGATTATTTAGAGAAAACAGAACCAGAAGTGCATTCTCTTTCAATAAATACACGGTACCAAAATCATCCAATATGGGAGAGGGAGAGAATAAAAATATTCATTTTAAATTAGAAATGTTTTATTAAACTGACAATGTGAAAATGTAACCCCATGGCCTTAGCCCTAAAAAGCGCTCTCTAAAGAGACTGTTACGGGTCTACACTTCCTGAGGCTTCACCTGCCATCTTTCCCAGCATCAAGCAGGCACTAGGGGTACAAGACAGTCCCCACCTGCAACACTGATAATGAGGAAAGAACTTCACACTCAAGGTGAAAAGAAGAATAACTGGGTTTTGTCTGCCCATGCAAACTCGGCATCCAGCACAGGTGTCAGTACATAACAGGCACTTAATGAATATCTGCTGAGTAAATGGTGAGGTTTAATTATATTGGTGTAATATTAGTTTTCTTTTTCCCCTAAGTTTAAAGTTCTCCCTTGCTCCAAAAGCAACTCGAGGTCATATTATGGTCTCTTAAAAGTACGTGAACTTCTTTATTCATAATGAAATTGAAAGATTGTTCTCAGAAGTTAACGAGAAACTACGCAAGCACCTCTGATCTTCTCCATTCTTTTTAAAGAAAATTAGAACTAAGGCTTTTAGGGAACAGAAAAGGTCTATCGTCAAGATGAAAAAATCCACATTTAATCATTTTCTACTTCCATAATATTGGTAATAATAACTGATTACTCAACACAAATTTTGGCTAAACACACAAAAAAAACAAGCATATAAACAAAGCATGTTGTTTGCTATATTTCTTTCTTACAGTCAAGAGGGTACATGCGTAAATTTTACTAAGTGTGAGATCAGCTGTCTGATGTTTCAAGACTCGTTCTTCATTTATATATTTTACTGGACCTACTATATGCCAGGCCCTCTAACAAAACGTGTAAATTCTGTAAACTGACCATCAGCACCAAATTCCCCTAAAAGAGCTTGTCACTTAAAATAACAGCAGCTGAAGAGGAATCCCAATGTTGTTTCTTCTACACAAGTCAGCCCAATGGGGCTCCTTTTCACTGTTAATGCAGCATCAGCAAGCCGCTTCCCTACCACGCCCGCTACCAAAAATCACGGCTGAAGCAGCAAGCGCTGGGTGAAACAACCTGTAAGAGTAGCACCGGCTCCTCCGGGGAGGTGGTCGGGGCTTTCTCTCCGGGGCCAAAAGCCACAGCGAGACCTGAGGGCGGAACACACTGGGCGCCTCCGACGAGCGTCCCGGATCCGCGGCAGGGGGTCCCTGCCCCCCGCCAGCCCTCACCTGGAGGACTCGGGCCCTCTGCGCCCTCCCCCTGCAGCGCCCTCCCGACTTCCAGACCTGCAAAGTTGGGGGGAGGGGGTCTTCATTGCCATTTTACATCGGCTGGCGGTTGGCTTCCACACTCGCCCGCCTGCCGTGAATTTCGAACGGAGCATGTAATCATTTCTCAAAGGGAATGGAAGAAAACCCAAAGGCAGGGTCCGTGTGAGGACCTCACCCAGACCTGAAAATGGAGCCGCAGGCTCAGCCCACACAGCCCGCAGCGCGCGGCGGGCAGGGCCGGGCCGCGCTACCCCCGGAGCTCTCGGCGGCAGGGATTCGGAGCTTCGGGCCCCCGCCCAACGGGCCGCGACCGCGAGGAGTGGCGGTGCGTGACCAGGGCCGGGGCTGCACTTACCGTCGTCTTTGTCTTGGCCGCCCGCTCCGGCCGCAGCCGCTCTCAGCGCCGGCTCCGCGGCTCTTACCACCCCCACGCCTGCAGCTGCGCTCCCCGGCGCACTCGCCGCTTCCTGGCCCCTCCCTCCCCGCCCAGGCTCGCGCGCAGGCGGGGCGAGAGGCGGGGCGAGAGGTGGGGCTCGCTCCGGGAGCCGCGGGAGGGCCGCGCCGCCAACCGGCCCCGCCCCTTCCTCGGCCCCGCCCCCGCCAGCCCCGGGCGTGGTCTCTGCCCGGACCCCCGCGACGCGCCGCACCCTCACGCTCCGAGCACTAGAAAGCCCCCTCTACCGCGAGCCGAGAGCCGAGAGCCGGGGCTAGAGCACGCGTGGGAAAGAACGCGCCAGAAGATGGCGACCAGGGGTGGTGGGAGCGCGGGGGAGCCCCTCCCACCCACGGGTGGGACGCGACGGCTCGCGACCCCCGAGCGAGCGAGGCTGCTGCTGAGTCTTCGGACTAGTTGTCAGTGGTGGCAGTTGACAAAGAGGTGCCCTGATATCATCAGATCACTGCTTTTTTTTTAAATGTAAACATCAGAGTCTTTTAATCCATCATTAACTAACTGGCTTACAGCCGAGAACACCCACCTGGCATTTGGAATGTGCGAAATTAGTTGTCTACTGGATCTCTGAGACTCTTAGCTGTACATTTTATATACATATCCTAGAAATCAGAAACACACTAGAGTACCCCTGTCTAGCAGCCAACATTTTACTAAAATGCCTATGATACTTGGAATAAAGTAATGTACATCTTCCCCATCTTAACTGATTATATGACTGCAAGTCAAGACGGTACCACAGTCCTTTGCTGTTCAAGCCAAAAACTTTGCAATCATCCCTGGCTCCTCTCATTCTCTCATCTTCACCTCCAATCTGTCAAACAAACCTGCTGTTGGTTGCACTTCAAGATAGATCAGAATCAGACCACTTCTCATCTGCATTACTTCCACCTTTGCTGGCCTTCAAAAGCCTATAAATGCTCTGCCTGCCCACCATTACCTCAGTCTACTGTCAAAAACAACAACGACGACGACGACGACGACGACGACGAGAATGTCCTCTTACAAGGAATGTCAGCTCGTGTCTCATCTAGTCAAAATCCCTCCAATAGCTCCCTATGTCATTCCTTGTAAAAGCTAGGGTCTTTACACAGTGGCCTACAAAGACCTTAAACCTGCCTTTTCCCTTTACCTCTCTGACTCCAGCTCCAACCATTCATTGTTGCTGGAATAACCCAGGGACTACCACTTACGGTCTTTGCCATAGCCGTTCCCTCTGCCGGGAACATTCTTCCCCAATGTCCACCTTCACCTCTTATTCCTTGTACATATCTCATCTTAACAATGACGCTTACTTAGCGGACCACGTTGTCTAAAATTGCAATTGTCCAAACCCCAGCTTTGAATCCTTGCTTTTTCTTTTCTTCCCATGACTCTTCGAACCTTGCAACAATTGTTAATTTATTTTGTATGCTTATCTTTCAGTGTCTGTCTTCTCCAACATTAGATGGATTTTTTGTGCTTTGTTTAATTGATGTATCCCAACTGCCTAGAATAAATGAAAAAATTTTTAAGTCCCTCGAGATAATGAAAAGTTCAAAGCAACAGAAAAAATGACCAATTTTTAATTTTAAACTTCCTCTTGGTTCCAGTTTATATCAGTTTACCCTAACAGCCTCATCTACATTATAACATAAGCATTTTGATTTTCTAGTTATCCTGAGCTCAGTGAAAACTTGACATTTAATGAAATTTTTCTAATCAATGATATTCTGGTATTCTATTTCACTGAGTGAGAAGAATGTGATAAACTACAGGAAACCTTCTGGTGTGAAACTCAAAGTTATATTAATTATAAAAGTTACCTAGGACAAACAAAACAGAAAATGCTGAACATGGTATCGTCGTCGGCAGCCGTCCGTCTCGAGAGACGATGGTGTAGCTTCCTGAGAGTCTATCTGCACCGCCGAGAATGGCTGTGCAGTCCGATTCGGGAGTGACAATCCCTGCCGCACTTGGTACAGGTGAAGGCAGATGGCTGTTGTTGCTGCTGTTGACGCTGCTTCCGCCTCGATCTTTTCTGGACCGCCTCCTCGTTGCGCGCAGCCTCTGCGCGTGATGTACCTTGCCTGACCGCGAGCCTCCAGGCTAGGCGGTCGTCTGCTTGAACTTCCCATGTGTTGAGATTGATGGAGCATTGTGTCATGTCCTTTTTGCAGATGTCTTTGAACCGCAGTTTTGGGCGCCCTGTCATCCTCTTGCCTTCTGCTAGCTCGCCGTAGAGGAGGTCTTTGGGGATACGGCCTGCATCCATTCTTTTGACATGGCCGAGCCACCTGAGGCGTCTCTCGCTAAGAACTGCATGCAAACTGCTCATGTTGGCTCGCTTCAGCACCTCGGTGTTGGGGACCTTATCCTGCCAGGCGACATGCAGGACGCGTCGCAGGCACCTCATGTGGAAGCTGTTGAGTTTCCTTTCGTGCCTTGCGTAGGTGGTCCACGTCTCGCTGCCATAGAGGAGAGTGCTGAGTACGCAGGCTTGGTAGATGCGCAGTCTGGTTTTCTCAGTGAGGCTGGAATTGTTCCACGCTCGCCGGTTCAGTCTGGCCATAACTGTGGCTGCCCTGGCGATTCTCCGGTTGACCTCCAAGTCGACTGACAGAGAGCTCGAGATGGTGGACCCGAGGTAAGTGAAGTAGTTGACAACCTCCAGGGTGTATCCGTCGATGGTGATGCATGGGGGAGTCCCCGTGCCTTGAGCCATAACATTCGTCTTCGTCAGGCTGATGGCTAGTCCGAACTCCTTGCATGCGTGGGAAAGGCAAGTGACTAGCTGCTGGAGTCCCTCTTCGGAGTGTGATGTCAAAGCTGCGTCGTCGGCGAAGAGCATCTCACGGATGAGCACCCCTTTGACTTTGATCTTGGCTCGTAGACGGGCCAGGTTGTAGAGCTTGCCATCGGATCTGGTGTGAATGAAGACACCCTCTCTGCAGTCCTTAAAGGCGTATTGGAGGAGCATGGAGAAGAAGATTCCGAACAGCGTAGGCGCGAGGACACAGCCCTGCTTTACTCCGCTGCTGACTGGGAAGGCCTCAGAGGTTGCGCCGTTGTAGGACACCGTGCTGTGCATGTTGTCGTGAAAGGACATGACCACAGCAAGCAGATGTGGTGGACAGCCAATCTTCCGTAGCAGCTGAACATGGTATATGTGTTTGTAATCCTTCCTTTGAATTAAAAATGTAGTAATCTTGTGTGTTGCCTTAAGTAGTAACATTTCCTATCATTTATTCATAAAGGTTAATAGTCATTATGTAAACATTTATTTTCAGATTTTTCATATTTTGTTTATAACATATCATATATGATTGAATACCTGGATAATATTTAATTTCAGTTGCTATTCATATACCCTTCCTATTAGTAGGAATAAAAAGTCAATTAAGAAGACAATTTCATTTAATGGTAGGATATCTTTGTTATGAAAGTCTGTATTTATAATTATTTGTTCAGTATTATATATATAGCATAGTTTCTTTACATATTTAAGTTATCCTTTATGAGTTAAAACAATTTAAGACTACAGATTAATTATCCCTTACAATAGGGATTATTTTTCATAAGATTAAATAGCTTTTAAAAACCATTGACAGTGTATTTTATCAATGTCAAAATATCATTTGTAGTAACAATAATATCAAAAAATAACTTCTCAGAGTCAATATATGTGTTTGTACTGTCCTTAATATTGTAACCAAATAAAATCTTATTTCAAAAGGACAGGGTAGAAAATAGACACTGTTCGCAAAATATACATTGAAAATACAGCTAAAGGTAAACGGCAACTGTTACAATACAAAAGAAAGTGTTTCACACATTTACTAGTCCATAAACAAGAAAATTATCTCAACAAAAGTAAAGTGGTATATTTGTATCATAACAAACAATGGAAATATTAACACCAAGGACAACAGCAAGCAATGTGTTATATAACCAACTGCTATCACTACTCATGAGCTCATGTAGCTGCCACACTGGCCTAATTTTCCCAACTTTTACTTAAATAAATTTTCCTTCAAAGTAGTTAAAGCAAATGAATTTTTTCCTAAGTGTATACTATTAACATTTTTAAAAACTACTTTCTAAAATTTGATACCAGTTATTTCTCACATACAGAAGAGATGGTGTGTGGAGTCATCAAGTTTGGAGTTCAAACTCTACTGGATAATTAGTTGGGTGACCCTGAGCAAGGCTCTGAATGTTTCCAAAACTGTCTATTTTTCTAATTTAATGAGATCATAATAGTACTCATTTCCAAGAATTGTTGGGAGAAATCAGTGAGACAACTCTAGCAAAGTTCTTAGTCCTGGGCCTGGCACATGGTAAGTGCTGGTAAATACTAGCTATTATCATTACAAAAGCATATAATTAAGCTCATTGCCCTATATTTGTAATACTGAGAAAATGGCTCATAATAGGCCATAAATGGGATGGTCTGAGTTCTCTAAGCAAGATAGTATAATATGCAATTAACTGAGTATTTTTAAAGTGGCACTAACATTTCTTCTACCACCACTATGTGCCAGGCACAATTCTAGGCTACAAAGGAAGCTAAGAGAAATAAGGCCCAGACTTCGAATAGCTTTACAGTTGAATAAGAAGAGACATACAATTGCTAAATAATTGCTTTCAGAGTTGTGTGACCAACTTCCTGCTTTGTCACGGACACCCCTTGTCCTGGCATACTGGTTATTTGTGTCCCCTTTCATTCTCAATGAGTCCAGGTTTGGATGATAAATAATGTGGTCACACCTAACTAGAAGTATGTGTAAATTGCTTGAGATACAGAGAAAGAACCATCAGTTCTGTGTAATGCTATCAAGACTTAAATTGCTCCTTGAAAGGAACATCTAAATTTGCTAAGTACAACTCTGCCAAGACCAGGCAATGTAGCATCTCTACATAATATATAGAAACAAACACAGGAAGGCAGCCAAAATGAGGAGAGAGACATGTCCCAAGTGAAAGAACAGAATAAAACTCCAGAAAAAGAACTAAACAAAATGGAGAAAAGCAATCTGTCAAATGCAGAGTTCAAAACATTGGTTATAAGAATGCTCAGTGAACTTAGGGGGTGAGTAAATAAACTTAGTGAGAACTTCAACAAAGAGATAGGAAACATAAAGATGGAGACAGAAAATATTAAAAAGGACTGGTCAAAATGAAGGATAGAATAATTGAAATGAAGAATGCCTTAGAAGAATCAACAGTAGATTATATAAGGCAGAGGATTAAACAGTGATGTGGAAGACAAGGTAGCAGAAACACACAATCACAAAAACAAAAAGAAAAAAAGAATGAAAAAATTGAGGAAAGTTTAAGGGACCTCTGGGACAACATCAAACACACCAACATTAACATCAGAGGAGAAGAAGAGAGCAAGGAATTGAAAAACTATTTGAAGAAATAATAATGGAAAACTTCCTTAATCTGGTGAAGGAAATAGATAAACAGGTATAGGAAATGCAGAGAGTCCCAAACAAGATGAATCTAAAGAGGCCCACACCAAGACACCTCATAAGTAAAATGCAAAATGTTAAAGAGAGTCCTAAAAGAATCAAGACAAAAGCAATTAGTTACCTACAAAGGAGGTTGGTAAGACTGTCAGCAGATTTCTCAACAGAAACTTTTCAGGCCAGAAGGGATTGGCATGAAATGTTCAAAACGATGAAAAACAAGGGCCTATAACCAAGATTATGCTATCCAGCAAGATTATCATTTAGAATCAAAGAACAGGTAAATACCTTCCCAGACAAGAAAAGGCTAAAGGAGTTCATCTCCACTAAACCAGTATTACAGAAATGTTAAAGGGACAAGAAGAAGAGACCAAAAATATAAATAATAAAATGGCAATAACTATACATCTATCATAACTACTTTAATTGTAAACAGATTAAATGCTCCAATAAAAAACAGTGTGGCTGAATGGATAAGAATGGGCAAGACTCATACATATGCTGCCTACAAAAGACCTGCTATAGATCAAAAGACACACACAGACTGAAAGTGAAGGGATGGAAAAGGATATTTCATGCAAATGGGAATGGGGGAAAAAAAAGCTGAGGTAGTAATACTTATAAATACTTACATCAGACAAAATAGGCTTCAAAACAAAGGTTATTACAAGAGACAAAAAGGATCCAGCAATTCTACGTTTGGATATTTATCTGAAGAAAACCAAAACACTAATTGGAAAGGACATGGGCATCTGTAGGTTCATTGCAGCATTATTTACAATAGCCAAGATATGGAAGCAACCTCAGTGGCCATCAATAGGCAATTGGATAAAGAAGATGTGGTACACAGAATATTATTCAGCTGTAAAAAGAGTGAAATCTTGCCATCTGGGACACCAGGGATGAATGTAAAGTTATTATGCTAAGTGGAATAAGTTAGATAGAGAAAGATAAATACCATATGATTTCACTTGTATGTGGAATCTAAAAAAACAAAAAACAAAATAAATGAGCAAACAAAAACTCACAGATACAGAGAACAAACTGATGGTTGCCAGATGGGAAGTGTTTGGGGGGTGGATGAAAAAGGGGAAGGAATTAATATGTGCAAATTGCCAGTTATAAAAACAGTCATGAGGACATCAAGTACAGCACAGTGAATGTAGTCAATATTATTGAAATAACTATGTATGGTGTCAGGTGGGTACTAGAACTTTTAGGGTGATTACTTCCTAAGTTATATAAATGTCTAATCACTCTGTTTTACACCTGAAACTAATACAATATTGTATATCAACTGTAACTGGAAAATAAAAAATTACATACATACATACAAACATACATAAATCAATCAGCCAAGTGGACCAAGAAAAGGAAGAAAGGCTGATGATTTCGTTTTTACTATTCTCAGTCAAAACCAAAGCTTTTCTATATTTAACAAACTTAGTAAATCCCCTTGACCAATGCTATATGAATAGCTTGGGGGCTTCATATTTTTTCCTGAAGATATAACAGGGACACTCCAAGACACAAACAGTGCAGCATGTATTCATTTATTTCCATAGCAAATATCTGTTGAACATCTATTATGTATACTGGTCTGTCTTCAGTGTGACAATATACAAAAATATTTACAAGACATGGTGAAGCACCATAAAATCTAGTGGCAAACACCAAGTATCTTAGCTAATTATTCAACAAGATAATGAAACTCATACACATGAAGTGTGATTTGGGAAGATTGAGAAAAATCAGGAAACATGTTGAATTTATGGAGAAAGGAGAAAATGACCAACTCAGAGTATTATAGTCCATGGCCCCTTCGGTGGGTGAAGCAGCCAAAGGTAGGAGAGGGAACCAAAGTCAAACTTTGCTTCGCACTTCTCCCCAGAGCTGACCCTTACTGCTCATCAGACCACAAATATTCATCGAATGCCATCAAAGAATACTTTGCCAAGTCGCATACCAGGTGCTGTGGGAAAACTTCATATAAAGCATCCTCTTTGTCCTTAATGAAATGTCACACAGCAACATTTGAGTAATTAGACACAGTAGCCTTATGAATGCAGTTTAGGGCTTCTGCATTGGTCAGAAAAAGTTTCTTGGAGAGGAATTTGAAATGAGTCTTGGGGAAGAAGGGAGTCAGGTCAGGGTTTTCTAAACCATGGCTTGCACACCTCCGGTGGTGTGAGACATGATTTTAGGTAACAGGCAGTACTTCACTTGAGAGGAGCTGAGGCGGGGCAGGGATGGGGAGAAGTAGTTTGGGGCACATGCAGCTTCAACACATAGCTTGTGATGCAAATGTATTGTAGCCCCTCAGCTAAGAAACAAACAAACGACAAAACAGACAAAGAGTCAGAAATTGTAATAAAAAGGCTTCTGGGGACAACCAACCAGGAGCCTTTTGAGAATCACTCTGTGTTAGGTTAGAGACCACCAGTGACTAACAATTCTAACAATTTCACTTTTTAAAACAGTTAACTCCCATATATGGCACATAGTTCATGTTTTCCACACGCAATAGTGATGAAAGTTTCCTTTAGACGTTTGTTAAAGTTAAAGATATGAGTCAGCTAAAAGGAACCTCTCAAGTAAACACAGTGGCAATAAAGAGAGAGGGATGTGGCACTTGAGGGAGCACGAAGCCTGGCGAGCAAAGGTTCAGGGACTGGCACCTGAGTTCCCAGGGAGAGCAAGAGCCACAGTGGAGTTGAGCTTGGTATTGGCCAATTGGCAAGCACAGGGCGGAAAGAAAGAGTCCAAAAGGCAGGTAAGCATGAGGAGTGGGGTCTACACTGGGCTGCAGGCCAGGGGAAGGTGCTTGCTTCTGGCACCTTGAGGAAGCTCCTTGGCCCTGAGGAAGCAGCAGAACTTGCCCGAGGGTCCTATTAGGGAGCCGTTTAGCAGGCACCAGTGGGACCTCCACCTCCACGGTGTACCTGGCTCCAGCAAGAGAAAACAAGGGGGCTCCGGCATACCTCAG
This sequence comes from Furipterus horrens, assembly GCF_987537825.1. NCBI lineage: Eukaryota > Metazoa > Chordata > Mammalia > Chiroptera > Furipteridae > Furipterus > Furipterus horrens. Next base: position 65,693,377 of record NW_028327180.1, on the reverse strand, counting down.
AGTGCTGGACATTGGTGCCCTTAAAGCAGTTGGGACAGAAGTGTTAACACTTCCTCCAAACATAGGGAGCTCCATGTTGATTTCACAAAGAAAGCTTGTGGAGAGTAAAGTTGGGAGGTCAAGTTGGAAGAGAGGAAGATGGCAAACCAATATTCCTCATATCCTGTCCTCCGCTCCTCCTTAGTGATTCAGCTCCTGCTTTTGTCCCCACAACAAGCTAAGCTCAGTGGCTGAGAGGGTTGCGATAGCTTGCTCCCTGCCACTGCCACTGTGATGACATTTGTGCCTTGTAAAATCCCCAGGACTGTAGCAGGCACATTGCTGACATGCACCACCCACTCCCCCCAATATTCCATGCCCTATTCCCTGGAGCCTGTGAATAGGATGAGCCACCATCTCCATGGTTGTGTTACATTATATGTCATAGTTGACTTTAAAATAAGGTTATCTGGGTGGGACTGATTTCATTGCATGAGTCCTTAAAAGCAGAGTTTTCTGTGGAGGCTGAGAGAGGGAGAGTCAGAGAAATTCAAAGCACAAAGAGGATTTGATATGCTACTGCTGTCTTGGAGATGGGGGGCAGAGCACATGACAAGGAATCCAGCTGGCTGGCCCCTGGCTGACAGCCAGTGAGGAAACAGGGACCTAAGCCCTGTTTCCACAAGGAACTGAATTCTGCCAGCAACAAAAGTGCACTTGGAAGCAGATTTTTCTCCTAGTCTCCAGATGAGAACTCAGACTTCCAGGCACCTAGGTTTCAGCCACCCCATACTGGACTTCTGACCTGCAGATAATATAAGCTAATAAATGGGTGTTGCTTTAAGCCACTAATGATCATTTGTTACACAGCAATAGAAAACCAACACAACCACTGGCACTGAATTAACCCTTCTCTAGACAGGCTGGCCCTCCAGCCTCAAGAGTATATCTGAGTGCCCACTTCTGTCACTCCACAGAGACAGATGGATCAATCCTCAGGCATTAGTGAAGAAGCCTGCACCACTAATGATTATATGGGAAAGGGAACCATGGGAAAAGACTGGAATTCTTGACATGTGAGGGAATTATATTTTCTTTGGGGTAAAAAAGGAAATATGACTTTATTTTGAAGTAACTGGCTGATGAGACCTCACAATCGTGGGTGGTAGAGTTTCTGTAATATATGGTGCTAGTCTCTGAAAAGGAAAGGCAGTGTCCTCTAGCAAAAAGGGTCAGGTGGATATGAGTATACTTTGCAGGTTGCTTGCTGTCTGGTTATGAGCTTGTAGGAAATTCCTTAACTTCCTTGAGCCCCAGTCTACTTACCTTAAAACAGTAATAATACCTATCTAATAAATTTGGGGAGAAAATGAAATGAAATGTAAAATCTCAGTGCCTGCAGCACAGCAGACTATCAAAAGTTTGTCTCCATTATTAGTGCAGATTTTTTTCACAACTTCCTCATACTGTTTTAAAACCAAAAGTAACTAAATTATAGTATATAGTAGACTAGTGCTATCCTACAGCAATATAATGCAAGCCACACATGTAATTTAAATTTCTAGTGGCTACACACAAAAAAAGTAAAAGTAAGCATATGAAACTAATATTAACAATATATTTTACCTAACCCAATATATCAAAATATTGTCATTTCAACATGCAACCAATATCAAAATATATTGATTTATTTTACATTTTTTTCCTAAGCCTCCAAAACTGTTTATATTTCTTCTACTTATAGCACATCTCAATTCAAGATAGCCACATTTCAAGAGCTCATTAGCAATGTGTAGCTAGTGGCTATGATATTGGACAGCTCAATATTAGACCGCTAAATAAATATTTCAATAAAATCTCCTTTTCTCTTTGTTAATTATAAAATAAATGTGAATAGGTGATAAAGAGATAATTATAGATAAATGAGAACACATGTGCACACACATCACTCTCTGGCACATACCAAACCCGGATGGTTTTCTATTGTTTTGTTTTGTTTACCATCATTTAGTTACGAGTCACACTTCAGTCAGAGGGTCAGGGTATAAATGGTACATGGTTTCCAATTTCAAATTCCACAACACACCACAAATCAGAGCTAAACAGCCAAAGTAAAATAATACTAGGAACCATGACAGCTAGGTTAAAACAAAAACCCATCTTGCACAAAAGAATACATGTTTGTTTTTAGAGTAACTTTAGTAGAGGATTATATATTTATTTCCTTTGCTTCTCCTTTGCAGACATTGGTCTAGATTGGTGGACTCCACATAGGCTTGTTTTCCCTTTCTACGTCAGGGTCTCCATTGGAGAGAATAAGGACTCAAGCAAACCAGAACTGGTGGGAAATAAGAGCAATGCACAGCAGCCATGGAGACTCTCACAAAATCTGTGATGCTTCTCCTGGGGGCTTCAAAGACAGTAACCTTGCATGCAGCATGGGTACACTCAGATAGAAAACAGGACACATTCAAATGTGTATAACACAAGAGTGGAATGTTGAAAGAGATACCAAAAAAAAAAAAAAAAACCATACAATGAATATTTGTAAGAACAGAATCCTGTTGAGTGGGGATGAGGGAAGGTTTCCTAGAAAAGTGTCCTTTGTGAGAGATTTCAAAGAATGGTCTTAAGGTATGGTAAATCGGGCTCAATTCAACTCAACAGATATTGGCTGCCTATTACTGTGTGCCAGGCCCCAAAATGGGTGATGGGGACTTACTGATGAAAGCAGTCGCATAAACTGCTGGGATGGGGATGGGGATAGGGATGAAGAATTGGCAAAAGACAAATAAAACCAGCGATACAGGACCGTTCTGGGTTCCAGCAGCTCTGTGCACCTAGACATCCTTCTGCCTTGTTAAGTCTTCCCAGGCTCTGCCTCTTGTTCCCACCACCACCTCTTCTCCATTTCTGACCCTGATTTAGGATATCAGTCTTGGTCTTACCTTGTCCTCAGGCCAAGCTGGCCTTGGGATGAATGTTTCATTCTCTGGCCTCTGGCCTGCAGCCACAAGACTCTGCCAGGTCTCTGCTCTGGCTGCAGCTCTGTCAGGAAGCTGCTGAATCAAGAAGCTGCCGCCACAGCTTCCGGCTCCAGCATTACTCTAGTGTGAAGAGGAAGTCAGCAGTTTGTTAAGCACTATCATAGAGATAGTCCTAGTGGAAGATATTTAATTCAGCCTATGGGGATCCAGGAAGGATTCCTAAAAGAGCAGGTGCTTGAGAGGAATTATCCAAAACTAAAAGGAAAGATGAGGTTTTTTTGGCATTGAAGAACAACAAGCAAGAAATCAGGGAGAGATGAGAGTGCGTCCTTAGGGAACGAGACAGCCAGTGCAGGGTTGGAGAAGGGTACCCATGGGCGTGGAGAGGAAATGATGCTGGACCTGCAGAAAGAGACTAGGTCATGCTAAGGAGTTTGGTTTCATTTACAGAATGACAGTAAGTAGGCAGAAAGACAAAATGCACTATGGACATATCATTAGTGTATCATACATAACCTTTGAACTTCAAAATATTCTTCCTTCAATTACTTCCTTGAGAAGCTCCATGCAGCATTCATCCATAAAGGACAGTATGTGAAAATGTGAAATGGAATTATAGTACCTACATGATTACTTCATGCTCATCTGTTTGCATTTAATAAATCATCAATATAGTGGAGGTTGATTTCTCCCCGGTCAATTTTTTATTAATCTGAACAGTTTTTTTTTTTTTTTTATTAACTAGGGCTATCTTCTTATGAACAATAATTACACACATGTGAGATTCAATGGGCAATGTCAATTTTATGACTTATTATGCTATTTATGTATTGTTTCCTAGACAATTTTTTCTTTTTTTCCCCCATTTTTCCCTTGTTCTCACATATAGAACTGCATATTCTACTCTAGGTTAAAGGTAAAGAGAAAATTACGAAAAACTCTTATAAGAGGCTAATGTCTTAAAAGAGAAAGAAAATTAACTTGTTTGGGAGGGGAGGAAGTTAACATTTTAACCACTTAACAGGTGGTTAAAATGGTATTTCTTAAATGGGGAAAAGATAAAGGTTTTTTATTTTTTTTTTTAAATAATTACCTTTAGTGAAAAGAATGATTTCCACAATGATTCGTTTAGAAAAGTAAGAAGAGCTAAAGGGGCTTATTACAGTTTCTTATTCCAGCAAAACCTTTTCAACATATTATTTTGCCCACCAAGAAAGAATTTCAATTTTAATTTCATATTCTATTAACTGGTAAATTATAAATTAATAAGGCAGATATATAAAATATTAAAATAAGTCATGTATTTATTAAGAATTCTAATAAACAGAACAACACAAACAAAAGAACTAAATAGAACAAAGAGCAGAATAGCAGTCAATAGGAGGGAGGGGGGAGGGAGAGAAGGGGGATAAGTAAGGGAAGGGTTTAGTCAAAGAACATGTATAAATGTCTCATGGACATGGACAATGGGGAGGGATATGATTGTGGGAGAGGGGGTGGGTTGGGTGGGGGAGAGAAATGGGGGTAAAATGGGATAACGGTAATTGAAAAACCAAAAAATAAAAATTAAAAAAATAAATAAATAAAAGTATATTTCTCAAAAAAAAAAAAATTCTAATAAATAGCCCTGATTGGTGTGGCTCACTGGATTGTGTGCAACCCTGCAAACTGAGAGGTCACTGGTTCGATTCCCAATCAGGGCACATGCCCTGGGTTGGGGGCCAGATCCCTGGTTGGGAGCCAGCAAGAAGCAGCTCATCCATGTATCTCTTGCACATCGATGTTTCTCTCCCTCTCATTCTCCCTCCCTTTCCCTCTCTCTAAAAATAAACAAAAGTTTCAACAAAAAGATTTCTGATAAATAGCTATAGTGTTATTGCCTATATCTTCACATTGTTCTTATATATAATTTTATTACATCTGTATACATTTTTAAAGTATATTTATTTCATTGTGTTCCTACCTTGTGTACCTTTCCTCCTGTCAGCACCTCTGCCTGGAACCTCACTGCATTCCCCAGACACACACCTGGCAAGCAGTATTCAATGTGATAAAAGGCAACCTGCAACCAGAACTACTCTATCCAGCAAGGCTATCATTCAGAATGGAAGGGCAGATGAAGTGCTTCCCAGACAAGGTAAAGCTAAAGGAGCTCCTCATTACCAACCTATTGTTATACGAAATCTCAAAGGGACTCACTTAAGAAGAAGAAGATCAAAATTATGAACATTAAAATGACTCTACTATGAACAACCAACATGAAACATATCCTAGCAAGAATCTTATTGAGCATCAAAGAAAGAAAATTTTGATTTTCCAGGCAAAAGTTTGTCAAAGTTTGAGTTTCACGTTTCTCCATGGCCCTAATTAGAAGTCAGTAAAATAATGTTCTCAAAGAACTCAGAGTCCTCCAGGATAAAAGGTGTGACTCAGGAATTTTATACTCAGTGAATTTCTTTTCAGGTATAAAAGCAATATAAGTACAGTTCTGAATATGGAAGAATCCAGGGAGTATAATACCCATGAGTTCTTCTTGAACTAACCACTAGAGGATTCACTTTTCGTCAACTGAGACATAAATGGGCAAACTATGGCAAAAAGACAAAGTATGCAATATTGAATTCATGTAACTGTGAAAATTAAACAAAATAAAAGTCAGGTTTTGATTAAAATGTAAATGCCATAAGTTCTGATGTTAAAGAAATGCTACTTTGAACAAAAATTGAGACAGAAAGAAAAAAAATAAAGACTCAAATAATACATACAAGAAAATTCATCTGGCATTGGGATTTTTAAAAATCCTTTCAGGTGATTCAAATATGCAGCAAAATTTAGGAAGCACTGCACGATGAGAATAATAATAGTTACTCTCTTGTTTAAGCCTCAAATATCCATCATAAGTGTGCCAAACACTGTTGACTTCTGCCAGACTCAGGACTGTTGAACAAAGACAGAGTAGTGTGCAGGAATCCGTATATTAAATCTTCTATGAGAAAACCAAGTATTTTTTTCTTCTTGGTATAACACATTGTTTTAACAAACAATCTTAGAAAGAGCAGTATGTTCTTGACCATGAACCTGGCTAATTGTTTCAGAAGTCACCCACAGGGTTACAGTGAGCATGCCTTGTGCCCAGAACATCCCTATCAATCACGGAGGCTGACAAAAGAACAGTAAGCCCAGTACAGAACAAAAATAAGTAAATTAGAAAACAAACAAGCATACAAAAACTCCCAGAAATAACTACTGCAAGCTCTTGTATCCAGCAAACTCAAGAATGCTTGGGGTCTCTTTCTTGAGAGAAGAGGAGTTGGAAACTAACATAATCCTTATCCTTTCTGTCTTGTTCCCATAATTTTCTTATTTCACTCTGGGTTTTCCCATGAGCCTAATTACTTGTCTGTGGTTTTGCTCCAGAGAAGTAGCAAAATACATTTCAGACTTTCATATCAGCCTATCAGGCTGGCTGTCACTCTGAGCCATTGGTAGCCAGTATCTTGGCTTCTTTTTTACATTTTCTCTGTATATTATAGGAACAGTTTTTGTAATTTTGAGTCCTTAGCTTTAGCCACTTTGATTGTTTTTCTGGTAGGAAAATAACCCAGAGTTTCGTTTTTCCAATGAATCCACTGCTCTTCAGTGATCTACATATTTTCAGGTTTTGAGAACAAGTAGGTCTTGCTGCTGTGACCTCACCTCTAAAGGCTGGAAGCAGATTCCTCAGCAGCCTCTCTTGCTCTCAGGATCATGAAAATCAGTGACCACTGCACTCACTTCTGGGTTAGCAGATACCTTGGCCTTATCCCTCTAGGGCTTTAGACATCTGGCTTACCCCTTTTCCAACACTTTTTGGAAATGTTCTTTGTGTGCTTGAAATGAATGTGTTTTCTGTAGTTATGAGTAGTTTTCTCCATATGTCCATGAAGTCAAGCTTGCTAATCATATTGTTTAGATCTTTTTACCTTTTTATTTTTCTTGAGTCTATTTATTATATTGATACTGGAAGATGTGACTTTGTATCATCACTATGATTATGATTTTATCTAAGTCTATTGTAGTTATGTCAATTTTTGCCTTTAAAATGTGGGGGCCATGTTAAATCCATAAAAATTTGGAATTTTCTGTCTCCCTAGTGAATTGGAATGGGACCTTTTATCTTTATGAAGTGCTTATCTCCAGTAGTACTGTAACCTGATATTATTAAAGCTACATCAGCTTTCTTTTTGTTAGTGTTTGTATGGTATAACTTCTTCCATTCGTTTACTTTCAATTTCAAGATCTCCACTCAAAACAGTAGGAGTTTATTGAATTCGAATGTGAAAGCCATTTAGGTCAGCACATTGAATAACTCATTGTTTTCTGGCTTCTATTATTGTCGCTGGATCTGTGGCTTCTTTAAAGGTACACATTGCAGATATGAGCCTGGGCAGCAGAAACTCCAACTCAGTCAACTGAGAACAACTGTTGCTACTCAAAGTCCTCTTTCTCATGGACTGAGGTTATGAGCACCCTGGGCTAACCCTGAAAGATAAACTTAATTTCTAATGAGTTTTAACTTTTTATCGACATCAAAACCTCTCCATTTCACCAAGAAATGCTTTAGAAATGACTAAGTTCTGAGATCAGGATTAGCTACATAATTTGTGCGGCCCTGTGCAAAATGAAAATGTGGAGCTTCTTGTGAAAAAAATTATTAAGCACCAGCCGGGTGACTCAGTTGATTGGAGCATCATACCTGGTGTGCCAGGGTTGCAGATTCGATCCCCAATCAGGATGCATGCAAGTGTCAATCAACAAATGCAAAAATAGTTGTGACAACAGATTGATATTTCTCTCTCTCTCTCTCTCTCTCAAATCAATCAATCTAAGTAAAATCAATAAATAAAAATATTTTAAAAAATTATTAAGAATATCAAGACAACAATAGAATAACATTAGCCAAGTTCAGGGTCCTTCTGAGCATGGAACCTGCATGATGACAGAGGCTGCATGCCCATGAAACTGTGTCTGTCTGAGATAGACTCTGCTTGCTGATCCAATCTATTATTTTCTGCACAAATGGAGCCATTTGTTCCATAAGGACTTCAGTGAAACTCGAAGGAGAAGAAAGCTAATAGCAAAAATGAGTCATAAAACTTTAGAAGAAAATTGATTACCTTCTTGCAAACACAGACTTTTTCTAGAAAGAATATATAAATTATGAATTTACGATTCTCATCTATTAATTTCAGAAGACAACTTTCCCTGTTATAATAAGCAAGAAGTGTAAAGAGGCTCATTTTTGCTCATTTACCACAACTATTACCACTTAGAAGAAGGTAGAATTGAGGTAGAAGGAAAAAAGTCCAGAATTCAATTCTGCTTTCTGAACAATTTCCCACAGCTACCACCCATCCTTTTGGTTTCATTGTTGAAATAATAAATAAAATAAATACATGCCAGGAAGTAAACAATAGTTGCATGATGTATAAATGAAAGACTACCAAGCCAAATTAAAATTTGATATCTAATAAGATACCATGCTTCTATTACATTGGAAAAATGCAAAACAATAATATTATTTATTCACTCAACAAATGTTTATTAAGTATCTACTATATATATCAAGTAGAGAGATCATAAAAAAAAACCATGATTGTATATGTCTATGTACATGTATCAAAGATTAGGGCTAAAGAGAAAAAAATGAATAACAGGAATAGGAAGCAGAGAGGGGTCGAAATTTTAAAGGGATGTTGGTCAAGGTAGATTTCATTGAAATGATATTTGAGAAACTCCTTGAAGAAGATGCAGGTATTATGAGAGTTTTCCGTGCTTGTGGGTGTGAAGAGAATGAAGATAAAGGAGAAGAGATAAATGATGGAGGGTAGTCAAGGGGCATATGCAAAGGGGCTGACTCTGTAAAGGGAAAAGACAATTTGTTTTCTGAGATCAGATAAAATGATTTGAAAATGAATAGCCAGTAAAAGGGCTCCAAACTGTTGACTTTTATGCAAAGTGAAGGTGATATTAGCAACCTTAGACCCTGTGTGGCATATGACAAAATCTAAAGAAATAGTGGTGATATTATTAGAGAAAAGAAAGTGCATAGGAGGATCTATAAACTGAAAGCTGAGGTATACAATAAGGAAAAACAAACTCATTTAGGATAATACATGACAAGACAGTGTTTAACGGGTTATCAATATCACAGCTTATAAACAAAGCACCATGCAATATTAGACCATAATTTTATAATCTTGAGAAAAACATAAAATAAATGAAGGAAATTCAGGGGGTAGAAATTATTTAGCATGCACCCCAATTCTTTTTTGTTGTTGTCAATAAACACTGGTTTAGATTTTATGTTCCCTGGCAATAAAGGTAAAAGTGAATTACATTATGGTATATATTATTCATTTCTGACATAAGAATGCAAACAAAATCATTGATGTGGACATCTACTTTCCAGAACTAATTTTAGGACAGATTTACCATAAGCTCTTTAATGTTTAAGAGAAATCAGATAGCATAATAGATAATATATTTTACCATGATTTTATTAAAATGAGGGAACTGCTATTCAAAATTCTATAAACCAGAGGGCATGATGTGAGATCACAGGTAAACAAGAGTCTAGATCAGTTGTTTTGGGATGATCTCATCATACAGGGATGTTTACTCTTTTTTTCCAACCAGGGACTGGCCTGCAACCCAGGCACGTGCTCCAACTGGGAATGAACTGGTGACCTTTCAATTCACAGAATGATCAACCCACTGAGCTTCACCAGTCAGGGCAGGGATGTTTACTCCTAAAGTATCTCACTTTAAGTTCTGAGTAAGATTTGGCTAGAGTTAAAATTATCTACAGAAGGTTGAGTCTGCTTGATTACACCTCAACATATAAATGCACTTTCCTGATAGCTTTTACGAAGTCTTAAATGGTCAGTAGAAAACAGACGTACAGCTTGAGAGATAACCAGGCAAAAATAAACATACAAAGGAAAGTTAGGAGTAGAGAAATCTGATACTGCTATATTTATGAATAAAAGAATAGAATGAAAAAGTAGTTTAGATTCTGAGCTAAGAAAGAACATAATAAAAATCCATAATAATGAATTTTGAAAATCAGAAAAATGTTGCAGGAAACATAGAAAAATACATAAAATCTATAACTAAGCCTATAAGAAAGAGAGAAAAGTTGCTCAGGTGCCAGAAATGAAGATAAATCATTCTAAAGTGGGAATGGTAAACAAGAATCTAGGTCACTTGTATTCTGATCTCAGCTGACACTAAGGAAGATTACTGAATTCAAATGTTGACTCTAATAGCTGGAGACTGGGGTTTAATAAGCATCAGAGACCACAACTTACAACCTTGGACCTTTCAAAGCAGAGCCATGGAACTGACACTTCCCATAAAAGGCAATGATTGTGAAAGGATTTCTCCTCTGGCTGGAAAAACTCCTTCAAATCACAGACATGTCAAGGAAGTTTGCCCTGAGCAGGACTCTGGCATTGAGATCCCCAATCTCCCACTGAGAAATAAAACCTAAAGCTAAGCCTCTCTCAGATGTGGAATCTGAATTTATTCTACCCCTATGGTGAGGGAACTCCCGGCCAAGACATTAATATTAAAACTGGTGCTGGACCCCAGTGAAAAACACCAGGGTGCCTGCCAGTAGCTAACCCAAAACTGCTCTATAGGGACACATCTCAACAATGGTCACATGAATTCTACACTCACGGTTCACAATAAAAAATGACAAACTCACTCAAGATACACAATAAACATGACAAAACATATGAGATTAGATTACAGTCCACAAAAAACCAATAAAGAAGATAAGCAAACTCAAAAACTTAGTTATTAATAATATTTCTGCAAGATAATCTTTTGACTTATTTTAAAAAGTAAAGACAATTAGTTGTAGAAGAAAATAATAAAGAAATTTTAAAGAAAAAAGGTAAGAAAAAACAGGAACCAAAATTACAGGACAATCAATATATATGAAAGCGAACAGGCAATTCTAATTTTAAAATCTACATAACTTCTAGAAATGAAAAACAGTCATTTAATTTGAAAAATTCAATGACCTTATTGTTCCCATTAAAGAGCAGATTATACATAGCTGAAGAAAACAGTGAAGTGGATGATGGAGCAGAGATAATTATGCAGAATATATCATGAAGTAATAAAAGAATGGGAAGATCACATTGAGAAGAGACATGAAAGATAGACTGAAAAGCCCAATGTCATCTAAAGGAGTTTTAGAGAGAACGGAGAGAATACAGGAGAGGCTCTATATGAAAAGTTAATGGCTGAGAATTTTCCAGAAATAATGAACGACTTAAATTTCCAAATCAGAGTGTCAGAACATGGCAGCAGCTGGACTGCCCGCGGGGACTTATGACATATGCAAATGAACCATATGCAAATTAACTGGTCCTAGCTCTCCCTAAGAAATAAAAATGGACTTTGCTAGTTCCCAGAAGAAATGTTGATGGACCTAGCACAACATATTGACTGGTGAAAAGCAGGGAGATATAAATAAGCTGTTGAATGTGTTGATGGGTAAACTCACCCTAACCGATTATATGTTCGGAAAGGTCGTGGAGCCAGTGACCCGCAGTAGATTTTCACAGGTTTTTCTGGGTGACCGCGGGTTTGCATTCCCCCTTTCCCCTATCCTTTCCCTTTTTTCTTTTTTTTTTACTTGCTTCTGGCTCCAACGGCCCGTGAGTTGGACTGGGAGTTTCCCTTTTGTCTTTAAGCCCTTTTCCTGCGTTCTTTCAATAAACCTGGTGTAAAATCCTCGACTGTTCTCTGGGTGATTTCTCAGAGCAAAGACAGTTTGACACAGGGGAGACTCGAGAGAGATTGAAGAATAAATAAAAATAAGCCCAAATCCAGACACATCACAGTGATGTTACAAAATATGGAAGTAAAAAGAAAACTATTACGGCAACTTTGAGGGGGGAAAAAAGGATACTACAAGATACCTCAGATAAAAAGAAAAAGCTGAAATGCAACTGGAAAGTACAATTTCACTGACAACAGATATATCAGTAGCAACTATAGAAACCAGAAAGCAAAAAATAATACTTTCAAACTGCTGAAGAAAACTGTCAGGATAGAATTCCATAACAAGTGAAACTACTGTTAATAAGTGAAAGAAATAAAAACATTTCAGAGAAGTGGATTAAGGGAGTCTGCCTCTCACAGACCCTCAGGTAACTTTCTTATCAAAAAGAAAATTGAACTAAAAAAGAAAGAGGTGCAAGAAACAATAATGATCAAAGGACTGGAAAATAATAAAACAACAAAATGACTAAATTTGTTGTTTGAAATAAGGTGATTTCCCCAGCACCCGCCCTCCCAAGACCAAAAACAGATTTTATTTTGGGGGGAACTAGATAAGCTGATTTTAAAGTTTAAATAGAAAAATAAAAATAATTGAGAAAATTATGAAATCAAAAAGTAATGAGTGTGGTCTTTCTCTACAGGACAAACATTCTTATAAAGACAGCAATTAGAATATGTGCTATTGGTATCTGAATACACAGAAAATTAGTGGAACAGAATAATAGAAAGTGCAGACATTTTATCGCAACATGTTGGAATTTAGTAAGTGACAAAGCTAGCACAAATCTGTGGATTAAACAATTAGTGTGTTAGAATAACTGGCAGCTATGGGAGGGCGGGGGATAAATTTAATCTCTACCTACCTAAAACCCCACACAAGAATAAAATCTAAGTGGATGAAAGACTTCGGTGTAAAATATGGGAGAAAGTATGGGAGAATATTTATTAAAAATCTTGAAGAGGGGAAGATTTTTCTAAGTGTGACCAAAAAAACCACAAACTATCAAAGAAAATATTGATACACTTATTACATATAAAACCAAAAATTCCTGAAGGCCAAAAAAAAAATTAAAAAGTTAAAAGACAAATGATAATCTGGAGGAAAAAAAAATCTTGCAATTATAAACAAAAGAGAAAATCCCAACAATTCCATGGGGAAAAGGCCATAGGCTGTGAACTGGCTGTTCGCAGAGAGGGAAATACCAATAGTTCTTAATATGTGAACATTATAAAAAGACTTTGGACTTGAGTCGTAATAAAAGAAATACAGCTCAAAAGTACAGTAAAATAAAGTTATTACCTATCTGATTGGTAAACAACAAAAAGAGTTTCAAATACACTTGACAGGGGCATGGAGAATTTTTTAAAATAAATACATTACTGATAAAAATGTATTTGATGAGCCTGCAGGTGATTGGATATAGGAAAATGCTATTTGCGTCTTCAATTAAACTCCATGATTTCATTTATTTGACACAAAAGAAGTATATTTTTTGTACATGAAATAGTTCAGTGCAGGATTTCCTAGTCGTGGGAGTAACTACTTTGATCTTTTTGCTTCTTGGTCTTTTCAACAATTTTGTAATTACGGTAGTTCCCTGTGTTAACTTCTCTCTGATACACTTAAAATGGTTTGTTTTTTGAACTGAGTAATAACTGATATAGGTATTCACCAGACTCTGTAAAAAAAATCTCATTATTAGTGGTGGGACGTTAGCATATTTTCCTGTGAAGGCAAGGATAGGACAAGATGCCTACCCTCACTGCTTTCCAGGGAATACTGTCTGGACAATAAGCAAAGGAAATGGACTTTAAGGAATTAAAATAAGGCAACAAAATTGTCATTAGGACAAATTGGATGTTTGGCAACACTTCTGGGGACTATATCATTAAACAAAAATCAATTGCATGCTTATAAACGCAATGTGAAAGGTTTTATTTCTTAAAAGGAAAGAAAGAATAGTCAAAGGAAATATGGTAAAAGGAAAATGTTAAATATGGGTGCTGTGTGTATAGATGTCTCTTAAAGTTTTTTCTCTTTCCTTTCAGAAAAAAGACTCCTTTCAGTTAGAGCTCAAAGTTTTCTTACATTACTAAAATCAACTACACAGTAAGTTAAATTATAGGACACAGGGGGAAATTGTATAGGGTATGAATTCTTAGTAAATACTAAATGAAAGAAAAATACTTTTGAAACTAATCACAATAACTTGATAACATATGTACTACCTTCTTCCCAACACTATTTAATGAACTTGTTTCCTCATACATGCACACAGGGTGGAGGTGGGGGTGGGGACAGAACTCAAATAAAGGATGTAAGTCTCACAGAAACCAAAGACAGAAGCCAAAATTCTATGGAAACTCAAAGCCACCAGGACCGAGGCTGCTCCATGTTAATAGGGCTATGGGCAGATTCTTTCCATCGTGCTGTAGGTAGGACGATGAAAGACCCGATAAATATTTTTACTAACCATGAAGTTGGTTATGGACCTCTAACAAGTAGCCCACTCAGTAAAATAGTGGCTGCCATTGTTAATCCTAAAAGTTCCTTTTCTAAACTTCTTTGTACCACCTTTAATTCTAGAATTTCAGAAACTGGTAAAGCCAATTTGAAAGCCACCATATTTCAATTACCCGAATAAACAGAACTTTTCACTTTTATGCTTGGTAAGGAAAGTTACTAATGGAGACTGAAATATAATAGCCCAAAATAAAATAAAATTTTATAAATTAATGTTCAATTTCAGTTTTATAAAATGAGTGAATTTAACCTGACATTGAGTCATGAGCTACCAAATATAGAAGTTGGATTTCATAACTATAAAGTTCTACTCCTTTAGAAGAACACATCTCCTAAAGGGATCTTCTTTAAAAATACCATGAATATCACTAATGGTGACAGTGCCCTCTCCTGATTGGTCAGCTGCTGAACTGTCCAAGTCATAAATCTTCTTTACTGCATATTTATCTCTAACTATATGTAGCCAGAATCATAGTATTACCCCCAGGTAAGCTTTCAAATACCCTGAGTAACTGTATCAAGTCAGGATTTGATCAGAGAAGTAAACAGGAAAGAGTATTTATTTGGTAAGTAGAGGCAAGTTTGTGGTGACTTCCATTTGGCCTTTTCTACTGCAATAACTTTTATTCCAAGAGTCAGGAAACCAATGTAGGACTACTGCCAGCTGCTGAGTATGTCTATGCCAACTATGCATACCAGAGCTGGAGAAACAGCTGTAGGGTATGAATTCAAGACCCAGACCTTCATTAGCTCCTACTCTCGCTGGTGGACCATGACGGTGCTTTGGTCCTCTGGGGATTAGTTCCAGAGTCCTACATTCTCCATGAAGTCTGGTCATTCCACCTTCCCCAATGCACACCATCCTGGTAAATAACCACAGGCCCCTTTGAGGATGGTTATGAGAAAGACTCACAGAAGGTATTCTTGGCTGTGTATCACGGTTGCCCCTCTGGGGAACCTGGTCTCCCTTACTTCTAAGGGCTCTGAGTCTGTGAATTGGCTCAAGTCTGGGAATTGTTTCAGGGGTCAAGACTCTCTCTTGTGTGACTCAAGTCAGATTTCTGCTCATCAGAACTAGAGTTTCCAGACTTCAGCAGACTGCTTAATTCTGACCTAGGGGTACTATGCACAATTAGGAGATCTCCGAAGATCTCCATGGATAACTTGTACTGAGAATTACTTTGGCTCTGTGGTTTGTTGACCATACCCACCTTGTCTTTGGCAATGAAGTACCGCCCCTTGACCCTTGCCACCTCAGGAACTTGTCCGTTTTTGGTTCCAAGTTTCAGTGAACAACCAAGTAAACTGGGAAAGCAACTCTAGGTTTCTTGACCTAACACATGGGATCCAGAATTTCTGCTTCATGCTCCCATATCCATAAAGTTGGCCTGATCCTACTCTTTCCACCCTGCTCCACCACTCCTAAAATCCCAAACACCTGACATGTTTTTATCAATTGAAATTGGAAAAAACTTGCCATTCTTTTAGAGCATTTGGTTTCTTCTAATATGTCATTTTATAAGTGACCTCCTGAGGCCCGCAAGGATTTAAGTCTGGTTACAGGTCAAGAAACAATGACAGGTGATGAAGATAGGTTCTGAGGAGGCTCTATCTCCTCTCAGGTTCTTCAGGCGAGGGGAGATTGACCTTTTCAGACAGGGAAGAAGGGCTCTTTCTGCTGGCAAAGAAGGCTGGGTAGAATTTAAAGGTCAAGGATCATACTTCATTTAAGTCCACCTATAGAGTCCAATTAACAATTGATTTTAGAGAGGGAGAACGGGAGAGGAAGAGAGAGAGGAAGAGAGAAAGAGAGAAACATGGATTTGTTGTTCCACTTATTTATGCATTCATTGGGTGATTCTTCCATGTGCTCTGACAAGAGATAGAACTTGCACCCTTAACATTTCAAGACAATGCTCTAACCAACTGAGCTACCTGGTCAGGGCCCACATATCAATTTACAAAGTCTCTCTTCTTCCCAATCAATGTCCTATCTTGAACAAAAAAGGAAAAAAAAAATCCCAGTGGAATTATAAAATCAATTTGCCTTGTAATTCAATCACCTAAAGAATTAACTTTTTCATTGAAAAACTAATCCCTGCCTTTTGTCATTTAGTGATTATGCGTTGAATGATGCCTTTTAACCCTGTTGTCAAATCTGTTGCCCCCAGAACACAACAAGGATGCCAGCCTGTTAAACCAAGCATGCTGTTGTCCGGGGACAGCCAAATGACTTGGAGTCTGCAAGATCCTTCCCCGTGTGGGAAGGCCACCCTCCCCTCCACACCTCCACTCTTATTAGGGATTTCTGGACCCAAGGGTAGGTAGGACAATGACCATGTCCAGCTTGAAGCAGCTAGAGGAGCACAAAACCTCCGCCCATTGTCCTTTATGAGATTATAAAGGGTCTTAAGTCTGAGAGGGGAGAATTGTTACAGAGCAGGGGTCGCTGCCAAAATAAATAAATAAATATTAAAAAATTGAAAGCTATTTAAGATATTTGATTATAAAGTGATACAAATGAATTTGTAACACTAATGAAATAAATTAAGAAAAATAAAAATATAAAAAATAATAAAAAAATTTTAAAAAGGATTAACTTTCTGTTTGTCTCTCAGAAATCTTTCAGGAATTTTGCTTTTGAAATAAGTTAGTGATTCTGAATGTTCCTAGAACTCCCTGGGTCACCTGGCTTCTGCCCCTACTGCGGTTACCCTATTCTCTGCGTCCAGTCAGCCCACAGTCACTGTCACCACCAGTCTGCCCCAGGCTGCTAGTGCTCACCTTTCTTTTCTAAACTGGATAGAGAAATCATTTCCTCTTCCTTATGTTCTGTCCTCTGTGGAATCCCACTTCGGGGCTGCCTGGGGCCTGGGGTGTTACATAGTGCAGTGAGTTTTTTAGTATTATGCACACTTTCCTGTCTGAACACATCCAAGCTGGAGTCAGAACTTGTGGGGAGGTTGAGCCAGAGGCAGTGTACAGGACTCAAATCCTCTGAAGTCACAGGCCTCATGACTGAGTTTAGTTTAGTATCAGACTTCTTTCTCTGAGATTGTGACAAACTTCGTTTAACAGCTGCGTTACCCACTTTTCTTTTACCCAGTTTCTGACTCAGTTTGAATTCCTATCATGAACATTGTTTAGATACTTGTCCCAAAAGATGCCTGAACTTGCCCTGACTGGTGTGGCTCAGTGGGTTGGGTATCGTTCTTAAACCCAAAGGTTGCTGGTTCAATTCCCGGTCAGGACACATGCCTAGGTGGTGGATTTGATCCCCAGCAGGGGCACATATGAGAGGCAACTGATCTATTTCTCTCACACATCAATGTCTCTCTCCCCCCTTTCCCCTTCTCTTCCATTATCTCTAAAAATAAACAAATAAAATCTTTAAAAAAAAAGATGCATGAACTTGCGGCTCAATCAAGAATATAAACAGATCCAGTGGTGTGTGGGGTCCTCATTTACACTAGAACATGGAGGACAATCCCTCTGCCTCACGATTTAAACTCACATTTGGCTTTATCCAAGGGAAATAACACATTCATACACACACACACACTCACACACACACACACATGTATACACACACATCTTGAACAAAACAAAGATCTTTGCTTTCAGGAGCTTACATTTTGGTAGGGAGACAGATAACAAGTAACATATAATAAAATTTAAAAGATCTTTATTAGCAGGTGATGACTACAGGAAAAAGGGAATTCTAGAATGGGGCAAGGATAATCAGAAGTGCTACTGGTGTATGAATGCATGTGTGTGCGTGCATGAGTGTGTGCATGCATGCATAGGGACAGCTATAGTAGTAAACAGGTGGCTAGGTCAAGTCTCATTGAGAAGAATTCCTCACTGAGGGGAGACATAAAGAAAGAGTGGAGGTTGGTGAAGGAAAAGAACATTTCAGGCAGAGTATAGCCAGAGCCAAGTCCTTACCCCAAAGTGTGTCTTGGGTAATAGAGGAACAGTAAGAAGGCCTGCAAGTGAAAAAGAGTAGAGACCAAGGTCAGAGACATAATAGGATGCCATGTTAAGTAGGACCCTGAGACTACTGTAAGAATTTTGGCTTCTACTCTGAGTAAAATGAGGAGTTTGAATGGACAAATGACCTAATCTATCTAACATTTTAAAAATTCACTCTGGCTACTAACTATGGGGTTTAGGTTAGAGGAAGAAAGATAGTGAGGAGGTTATTGGGTTAGTTCAGGTGAGAGAGGATGATAGCTCAGACCAAGGTAGTAACAGAAGAAGTGGGGAGTAGCTAGATTCTGGTGATATTTGAAGGGAGCGCCAAATAAGATTATTTCCTGATAAACTGCAAGTGAGAGAAAGGAGTCAAAGTTCACACGAAGATATTGACTGAGCAGATGGAAAGATGGAGTTGTCAGGGACTTCCAACCTGCCAAGATGAGTAAGAGCTGAAGCTCTGTTTAGATCTGTAGATGCTGAGATTCATATTCAATAGTCAAATGGAGATGTTGAACAGCCTGTTGGATATGTGACAGGAATTCAGAAGAGAGATCTGAGCTGGAGAGATAACTTTGGGAATTGTCAAACTGGAAGGTTCATTTATAGCCCAGAGAACAGATGAGATCATCAAGGTAGGCAATGTGGGTAGAAAAGGAGGGCAGGTTCAGTACTGAGCCTGGGGCCCTCCAAGAGGCTGGAGAGCGGAGACCAAGTCAGTCAGAGACTGGAAGGTAGGAGGAAAATCAGAAGTGTGCCATATACTGGAAGCCAAGTGAAGAAAGTACTTCAAGAGAGATTGATCAATGTCATAAAATGTTGCTGGTCAGGTAAGATGAGGTCTGACCATTGAAATGATCAGTATAAGGTCACTTGCTGGCCTTGACAAACACAACTTTGGTGGACTGAGTGGTGTGGGCAAAAGCCTTATTGGAGCAGGTTCAGGAGAGAGTGTGAGGGGAAAAGTGGAGACAGAATTTACAGATGGCTATTAAGGAGTTTGACTATAAAGAAATTGTGCAGTAGTTAGCAGGGAAAGCAAGTCAAAAGGAGTTTTTTGTTCATTTTATTAAAGACAGTAGAAATAATAGCATGTTGTAGGCTGATGGAGAGTGAAAAATTGATACCATGGGCTCTAGCAGGAACAACTGGAGTAACTTTAGTGACTACTGTTTCAAACGTTAATCTCTCCTGGTGACGTGCTCACAGTCACACCCAGAAATAATGTTTAACCAGTTACCTGGGCATTCTTTAGCCCAGTCAAGTTGACACATAAAAATGAACCATCACAACTAGCCAAATAGATATGTTTTTACACTCTCTACTATGTAAAGCACAGCATCAGATATGCAAACTACAGAAGTGAGAAATGGGACCCCGCAGTATTATAGTCTCTTGCATGAGCACACGATCGGTGGGAAAAAACCCACAAACTACAAGCAACCCTAGAACAGCCACTGTCTCTTTCCAGAGGATGAAGCCTTCATGGGCTACTTCAATTACAGGATAGAGAAGCTTCATGACTAACACATTATCCTCTGACTTGTACAAACAATTTCAAAAGTAGAGAGGAAAATGTTTGTAGTTACTTGCAAAAATGGATTCTCCTTTCTGACTTTTCCCTCTGTTTTCAGCCCTTTTTTTCCTACTTCCCATCAGTTGTTTTCCATAGGTGAATTGTGTAAATTTAATGTTTTACTGTTAAGTATTAGTATTGAAACGAATATGGCAAGTTACCATTGATTTTAATGTATACATAAAGTCAGAAGTCATTTAAATAACTAAACTCTACCTGAAGAATATTTACAATAAACATCATATAAAGTTATCCTTTTTGTGAAAAGACAATTGGCAATACTGATAGTGTATCACTCCCTAAACCTTTCAGACTGCTCTGACTCATCATTACATAATGCTCATATGAGTGGTTGTCCCGGAAATTGTTTGAATTCATAAGAAAGAGTAGCTAAGTTTTTCTATTTAATATCTCTGTATAGATAAGAAATTCCCACTTATGTTTCAGTATTGGGACAGAATCTTACAGTGCAAAAATAAAATGGACTTTTCATAAACACACACAGATAAAAACCAGTAAGGAGGTCAGTTCTTAGCAATCCAAAGTCCCGAGTCCTGAGAGAGAGGATTCCAGAAACGGTGAGAACATAGGCTTTTGCCTCTAGGTGGACTAGGCTGCTTCCCAGCTTTTATGTCCCAGCTTTGCCTGCAGGGTCAGGTTATCTAACCTCTCTGTGCTTCAGTTTCCTCATCTATAAAGGAAGAATTGTCTGGACTTGAAACTGATACATTTTAACTACTTAACAACAGTGCCTGGCACATTATAAGTTCTTTACATGTTATGATAGTTATTATTTGCATGATTTAATAATGACACTGAATCAAAGGAACTGGAAATATTGATACATGGAATTTAAAACAAACAAAATGAATGGAGGCATGGACTCGCACCCACCACTGCATCTGCCTTTACATTTCTAGTGTGTGTCTGTTGCAGGTAAGTGTCCTGCAGTCCTCTTTGGCCTCAGGTGACACACTATCTGCTTCTCGTCCAGTTGTTTGACCTCAGCAGGCTTCTTGAACAGAGTGACATGCGCTCTGTGCACTGGCATGGACAAGGCACCCTACCTTCTCAATATCATTTCACTGAATCCCCAGAAAGAGAGATATAGAGATGACACCATGTTCTACCTTTGTCCTGCCACTTACCCAGTTTTATTTCTTACTCTTCTTGCTGCCCAGCTTCCAGATGTGTCCTAGACTCAAGTCTCCAGGCCTCTACCCCTAAAAGGTACAAGCACCAACAGGTTTCTTTGTGTTTTTTTTTTTTTTTTTTTTATTGAAATAATCATATGACTTTTATTATTTGATTTTTTTTCTTTTTTTTTTTCAGATTTAATGTGTTTTATTGATTAAAATATTACATTTGTGCCAATTTCCCTTCCCTCTGCTCCCCTCCACCCGGTGGCCCCCCTCCCTCCAGTTGTCCCCCCCTTTTAGATTATGTCCATTAGTTGTGCATACAGTTCCTCCCAACCTCTCTCCGTCTATTCCATTCCCTCCTACCTTGATCCCCAATTCCTATATCATCTCCCTCCCTTTCCCCACTCCCCCTCCCTGTTGACCTCCCCCCAATATGCTTCCCGTACCCACAGTTCCTTTTCCACTCTCGTTGCCTATTTAGTTTGCCTTTGTTTCATCTCCCTAGCTTCTGTTTTTTTAAACCAGTCCCTTTAACATCTCATATAACAGTGGTTTGGATCTAATGAACTCTTTCAGTTTTATTTTGTCCTGGAAACACTTTCTCTGTCCTTCTATTCTGAATGACAATTTCGCTGGATAGAGTATTCGTGGTTGTAGGTTTTGGATTTTCATTACTTTGAATATTTCTTGCCAGTCCCTTCTTGCCTGTAGGGTCTCCCTTGAGAAGTCAGCTGATAGTCTAATTGGGACCCCTTTGTACATAATTCTTTTCTTCTCTCTTGCTGCTTTTAAGATTCTCTCTTTATCTTTAATTTTTGACATTTTGATTATAATGTGTCTTGGAGTGGTTCTCCCTGGATCCAGTCTCTTGGGAACTCTCCTTGCTTCCTGGACCTGCAAGTCTATTCCCTTCCCCAAGTCTGGGAAGTTCTTCTTTATTATATTTTCACTCAATTTTTCAAGTTCTAGTTCATCTTCCTCATTCTCTGGCAAACCAATGATTCTTATGTTGGGCCTTTTATAGCTGTCCCAGAGGTTTCTGATCCTCTCATTGTTGCTTCCCATTTCCTCTCGCTGCATTGGTTGACTGCTTGTTCCTTCTCCATATTCCAGTTTGTTGAAATGAACTCTGGATTTTTTCTCACCTTCTATCTCGTATGCGGTTTTGTTCCTTTCGTTATGAAATTTTTTCGCTTCTTTCTTATCTTTTTCCTGCTCTTTTGTGAATTCTGTAAGCCACCTGATAACAATGGCCCAGAACTGAGCCTCTGACAGGTTTATCTGTTCATCTGTCAGGTTCTCTATCTGCTGTCTGGTGAGTTGTGTCACCGGGATTTCTATAGTTGTCTGCCTCATTTTGACAGATGCGTTTTGTTTTCTTGGGCCGGCTGTCGTGGGCAGTGCCTGTGTACTCGTAATGACCCAGCGACCGGCGGGCGCCGTTTGGCGTCACAAATCAGCGACCGGCGCCTGCCTGTCCGCGACCTATTTCGCAGCCCTGTGGTGCTTTCTTTGGGGGCGGGGGTCCAAGATGGATTCACACAGTTATTCAGCTAGGAGACCGGGATCCGTCCTCCCGTCCCCCTGGGCCTCACTGTTCAAGGCGATGCGGCGGCCGCTCTCCCCAGCGCCAGAGTCGCGCACCGCCAGGGGCTTGCATAGCCGGGACTCCTCGCCGGGTCGCGCACCACCAGGGGCTTGCGCAGCCGGGATTCCTCGCTGCCCGCCGCTCCGGGTGCGACCGCAAACAGCACCGCCCTCTTTAACTCTTACCTGCCCAAATGGCACCGCTGGTTTATAACTTCATATGTTGGACTTCCGTGTAGTTTTATTTTCTGGAATTTCTAGTTATCCTTTGTTTTGAAGTAGTTGTATTCCTCTCTAGTTGTAGAGGGAGACCTAGCGTGTCCGTCTAAGCCTCCATTTTGGCCGGAAGTCTCTTTTTGTGTTTTTTTTTTATGTTTTATTGATTATGCTGTTACAGTTGTCCCATTTTCCCTTTGTTCCCCTCCACACAGTGACCCCCCTCCCTCCAGTTCTCCCCCCCTTAGTCCATGTCCATTGGTTGTGCATATAGTTCCTCTCAACATCTTTCTATCTACTCCACTCTCTCCTACTATGCTTCTTAATTCCTGCACCATCTCCCTCCCTTTCCCCTCTAACCCTCCCTGCTGACCTCCCCACTATATGTTCCCCATACCTATAACTCTTTTCCCACTCTCGTTGCCTACTTAGTTTGCCTTTGTTTCGATTCCCTAGCTTCTGTTGTTGGATGTTGTGATACAGTTTTCATTTTAATGTTCATAGTTTTGATCCTCCTTCTTCTAAACAAGTCCCTTTAACATCTCATATAACAGTAGTTTGGATCTAATGAACTCCTTCAGTTTTACTTTGTCCTGGAAGCACTTTCTCTGCCCTTCTATTCTGAATGACAACTTTGTTGGATAGAGTAATCATGGTTATAGGTTTTTGCTTTCATTACTTTGAATATTTCTTGCCAGTCCCTTCTTGCCTGCAGTCTCCTTTGAGAAATCAGCTGATAAGTCTTATTGGGACCTCTTTGTACATAATTTTCTTCTTCTCTCTTGTTGCTTTTAAGATTCTCTCTTTATCCTTAATTTTTGACATTTTGACTATAATGTGTCTTGGTGTAGTTCTCCCTGGGTTCAGTTTTTTTGGAACTCTCTGTGCTTCCTGGACCTGTAATTCCATTTTCTTCCCCAAGTTAAGGAAGTTTGGCTTCATTATTTTTTCACATAATTTTTCAATTTCTAGTTCTTCTTCTTCACCTTCTGGCAGCCCTATGATTTGGATGTTGGCACGTTTATAGCTGTCCCATAAGTTTCTGAGCCTCGCTTTTCATTTCCTCTTTCTGCACTGGTTGACTGTTCCTTCCCTATGTTCCAATTTGTTCATTTGATCCCTGGTTTTTCTTCCCTCACCACTTATTTTGTCTGTGTTTTCATTCATTTCAGCAGGACTAGCCTTCATTCCTTCCCCGTCTTGTTTAAGATTCGCTGTTAGGTCTGTAAGTTGTCTTATAACTATAGCTCTGAACTGAGCCTCAGAAAGATTATGTATCTGCTGGTCCGATAGATCATGTATTTGCTGTCTGGTCAGCTGCGTGATTGGGATCTCTATCATGATCTGTGCCATCCTGACAGGTTTGTTTACTTTCCTTCCTGGGTGGGGCTGTCACACCTCCTACGCTATAGGGGGCGGAGCCCTGTGCACTCACTGCCTGGCGAGCCTTCTCACCACACTGTGGTGCTTTGTGTGGAGGTGGGGATCCAAGATGGATTTTTGCCGTTCACTCTCTGTTGAGAGACCGGGAGCCTCCTCTTTCATCCCCACACCCTCTAGCCCTCACAGTCCGAGGCAATGGGGGTCTGCCTTCCCCAGCTTTGGAATCACGAGCTGAGGGGTTTGGTCTGCAGCCAGGGCTGCTCCCCAGGTGCTTCTGGCCTCTCCTTAAATACAGGTGTCTGTGCTTACTGCAGTCCCACTGCCCTTCGCTGCAGCTGCCGCTGCCAGCACAGCTTGACCTCTCTGCCCTGGCCTCGCCCCTCCTACCCATCCGGACGAGCACCACTCGTTTATAACTTCATACCTTGGACTTCCATGTAGCCTTATTTTCTGGAACTTCTGGTTATTTCTGGTTTTGTGGTAGTTGTATTCCTTCTTAGTTGTGGGGGGAGATGGGGCGTGTCAGTCTAGGCCTCCATCTTGGCCGGAAGTCCCCAACTGGTTTCTTAGCTAATGGAATTAAATCATTGTCACCCCATCCATTTTCTTAAAATAGGTTACTTTCTTACCTTCCTGGCACTGCTTAGCTAATCTAACTGACTCACCCTATCCATTTACTTGAAATAGGAAATTGTTTCTTCTTCCTTTCTTGTTTTAAATGAAATACAGTTGACTATAAAACATGATTCTTTCTTTCCTCTATTCCCATTTAACCTGGAGCATCTTCAAGCCAGAAATGAATGTCAACGACCATCAGAGAGATCACTCCTTTCTTTGCCTTCCCTAAGTCTACCTCAGGCATGGGATACCCCTGTTGAGATGGGGCACGTGGCTGCAGGATGAGTTCTGGGGTCGGACTTCTGGGGGTTGGAGGCACAGATGCCAACTGGAAAAGCTGACTTTCCATTGATCTGACAGACGCTCTGCTTTCTTATGATCAATATTATCAATCAAATTTTAAAAGGCAGTTTTCTACATAAAACAAAAACTCCCCCCAATGGATTACTATCATAGATGAATGATTCATGTTCATCTCTCTTACCAATGGGCATTACCTAATCCATTGAGGGGCCGAACACAACAAAAAAGTGGAAGAAATGTGAATTTGCTTTCAATTGGGCTGAGACACTCACCTTTTGCCCTCGGACATCAATGCTTTTGCCCATGGGCTTTAAGATCCAGACTGGGACTGACACCATCATGCTCCACCACCACACCCCCGCCACCTCAGGCCTTCAGACTGGGACTGAATTTCAACACTGGCTTTCCTGGTTCTCCAGCTTGGAGATGGTACATTGTGGAACTTCTTGGCCTCCATAAATAGCATGAGCCAATTCCTATAATAAATACAAATATTCATAACTATTCGCTCTGTTTCTCTGGAGAACCCTATCACTGAGTGAAAGAATGGACAAGCAGAACATTTAGTCTCAGGTGAAGTACTCCCCAAAACATTAGGCCTTGGAGACACACAAACACATGTGTGTAACTGGGGGATTAGAGTCAAACACACACAGGTGCTGGCAATGCAGAATGGTGCTCCAGTGATTAGTTCATCACAAATGTTCCACAGAAATTCCACTTCATCAACATCTCCTCCTGAGTAAAATTCCAGTAGTCATTCTGCCCTGAATTGCTTTGTGATCTTAAATAATTTATTGTCTTGTGTCATTCTAACTCATTTTCTACATCTATAATAGGATATTCTATCAAGGTGTCATAGAGTCACATTAGCTAAATGTGCTCTTGCAGATGGCAATAAGCGGTATGTGCTTGTTGCTTGGAAATATATTTTCTGAGAAAAACGGGATTATTCCTAAAACAAATGACATAATTAAATGCAAGTGTATGACCAGAGCATAAAGTGCTGACAGCTTATATTTATAGAAATTCAATATTTCTAAGTAATTCCTGTATCAACCATTACTTAGCCATATTGATATGAAATATAGAGGAATTAGAGTGATCATAAGCAGAAATAATCAAAACCTTATTCCAATAGATACTTACATTACAGTTGCTGTGGCAACCCACAACTTTTCTTTTCCGGCATTGTGTGTGTATCAAAGCCACAAAACGTTTTTGCAAATGACGTTATAAGCAGCCCCAGGCCTGAGCACAATAGTTAATAACCCATCTCCCTGAACTGTATTTTCAGTCATGTGTGCTCACTATTGTGGAGGGAAATAACGAAGCACTACAGTTCCTGGAAAAAATGACCAGACTTTGTTAGTGTAAAGGGTCAGAATTTTATTCTTCTGAAAAGGCTACTGAGGAACGCTCAGAATATGCAACAAATGTGGATTTAAGTATAGGCTGCTATCAAGGAGCTTCCCAGTACTGTTACAGAAACAGGAGAGTCCAAAAATCCCAGGAGTTTGTGGCTGGGGGATGGGGAGAAGGAAGCAGCTTTCAGAATGCCGCCACATGCCTGAGGCTGATGGCCGGTGTCTTTCATTATGTAAATTGCTTTAATAAGCCTCAGGTGGATGGGAGGAGTCTTGAACCAGGTGATGGTATGGAAAGCACACAGAGCCTACATGGGGTTCTGTGAATGGTCAGAACTATTGGCAACACCCACTGCATCAGAGGACGCAGTCAGGGATATATAGGCAGCTGCAAACACTTTAGGGGGGGCACGCTCTGGGGCTGTCTCCCTCGCTGGAGAGTGTTCGCAGAGGTGCTCTGGAGAAGGAGAGGAGAGCCACGCGGTTTACAGAAAGAAGACAGTTCGCAAGGAGGCTGAGAATCCAGGTGGTCCTGCATTGAGAGCTGGAGGGCACCACAGCACAGAAAGGACCTCGCCAATCAGATTGAGTGATTGGCAGCTGCTGGTAAAGCTGAACTGTGCCTAGGAAGTAGGGAAACGGTGTTTCTGACCCCTCTAAAACTGGTTAGGTTTGGTAGAGGGGAGGCAAGGATATGTGTAACTGTTAAATAAACAATTTTTCTTTCCACTCAAATATAATATTCAGAGTTATAATTTTTGGCAGCGGGCAATCGGACCCCTAACTAAAGAGCCTGTGGGTTTGTTTTCAATTGGAGCAGCCCAGGGGTTCTGTAACAGTACCACACTTAATTAAATTAATTAAATGATAAATGACTGTCTTCTCACCCTCTGCCTGTTTCTGTCAATCACTTCATAAACCCTTACGACAGCTACACTTATTGTTATAGAATATGACCTTCATTATAAGTGAACATCAGAAACTGGTCTAAGCGATATATCAATCATAAGGAAAAACCACTTGTAGTCCAAGTGGTTAAACACCCAACATTCTCTCCTGAAAAATGTTCTTTGTGTACTCCTTGATGTGTCATTACTAGGTAAACACCATCCGTTTTGTTATGGATCATGGGTCTAAATAGAAAAGTAAAGTTGTCAATGCATCTTGCTGATGGTTTTAAGCTTCATCCTCCCTCATGTAAAACTCAAGTTTCCATCGGTAATTCACGTATTTTAAGTAACCATCATGATTTTTAAATAATGGGTTAAAGCATCATGTAAGGATTGTGAGAAGTGAATCAAATTTTACTCAGGTAGTTAACCAAATCACAGGATTTTAGAGATGATAGCAGTAGACATGTTAGCTACCTCTGAGCATTCTCCTCAGTCTTTTCTGAGTTCCTCACCTACACACAGTTGTTTGGATCAAACGTTGTTTCCTTCATCCTCACAAGGCCAGCAAACTGTTCTCAGACAATATGGAATTTGGACCAAGGGGTTTTAGCCTGAGAGTGGCTGTTCTCTTGAATAGAGGAAATGGAAACTCAGGAGCTGAGCCGCTGTTTGCAGTTACTTTCATCATGTGAACTGAAAAAGAGCGACCTGGACAGCATCAACAGTGAAGAATGAGGCAAGTGAGGAGGTAGGGGTGGGGCCATCCCAGGCTGCCTGTGGCCCTCCGTCTGTGCCGCAGTCCAGCTCCAACCAGCCTGCATCTGCAAGACACATACTTACTCTGCGGACCAATTCCCATTCTCTCAGGCTAGCCAAGGGGGATTTCTATTATATATAAGTGAAATATTTCTAACTAATAAATGATCTAGTTTACGCTTCTTATTATACAAGAAAGAAACAGAATTCCAGGGATGATAAAAAATTTGGTCAAAGACCCCGTTTTCAACGACAGAGCTGTGATTAGGATCCTGTCTCCTGTTCCCTCTTCAGTGGACTTGTCACCAGGTGATGCTAGATAGACATTAAATGAATGAATGACCCCATTCACTAACTCACTTCAAATCTCAACTTCCAATTAGTTCTCTTGTAATGGGCTTGCCCTCTTTGTTTGGTCTGAATAGGTAACACTGTCCCTGGGGAACTTCCCAGAAGAGGAACATCCAACTTTAGCTGCACTTCTGCTCAAGCAGTTTGAGCTGACTAGGAAAGCGTATTTGAAGAAGTGATTTGTGCATTGCCCTGACGCCCCCCTTTGGAGGGTGGCATTCAATGGGGCCGGAAATGCCGGCTGCTGAAGTTCCACAGCTCCTGCGTTCTGATGTTGTGCCCCCAAAGGAAATGGCCTCACTGAGGTGCCTCTTCTGTGAGTTCACCCTGCCCTCCATGAAACAAAAGCTGGCCCTCTTGCATCAGTTCAGCACACTCCCCAAGGCCATTTCAGCTCCAGGCCTCCTTCCAGGCCATTATCTCCACTCAACAACTCCCTTTGTCTAATCAACTACCTCCCTCACAAGGCTTATTCTGGAGCTTGCTCCCTAATTTACACCTCCTGCATGCAAATCTCTATCTCCAAGTCTGTTTTTCTGGAAATCTTACCTAAGATAGTAGCTCTTTCACTCTGTTGCCAGAGTAAAAGACAAGAGAAGGAGACAAGCTACACAGAGCATTTTGTGGCAGAAAGCTTGATTCTGCCAGTTCTCCTGCCTCACAAAGTCCTATTCTTTCTTTCCTATTTATATTATTTAAATGGTGTTAGATGTGAGTTATTTTATATCTGTGTACTTCTCTAAGAGGTAAAAAGCACATCATCTTCATATTTATTATAGTTTACAAACCACTTTCTAATAAATTACTTTCATATTCTTAAAACTCTGTTTAATCCTTACAATAGTATTAATTACATCAAAATTGTCTACTTCCTTGCTGGTCTTCCTTGCTAAACTGTCTTGTCTTCAAATAGCTCGCACCTCTTTGAGATGGACCCCGGGCAATTCAGTTAATGTCAGTTGAGTAAATGGAGAGATTGTATTCAGTTGCCATTAGAAAAAGGATGACAAACAAGGAAAAAAAAAACCAAATTGAAGGCCCAAATCATATTTCATTGAGTAAGATTTCTTATACCTGGAAGCCTCAGACATTAACAATGAATGTCTCAGAAAAACATTTAAAAATCTCATGTATTTTTTTCCCTAAAAGAATCAGTTTCTGGAATTTGGAGTCTGGCAACATGTCAACTAAGCTAATGTAGAACCATTCTCCTAACAAAATGCTGAATGAGATTCCATTTTAATTTCCTCCTACTTTTATTCTGAAAAATTTCAAAACTAAGGAAAAGTTGAAAGTCTGTTTAAAAATAAAGCATCAACAACTTTTTCCCCCTTTCTCTCTTTGAGTATCTTTGTGAACTCATGGGTTATTTTATTTTTTATTTAATGTGGTAGGCCATTATAGTTATTATTTTTGATGCATACATTGTCCCAAATTTGTTCAGTGAGAGTCCCTTTAATCTGGTTCCTGTGTCTTTTAAGATGACCCCCTTAGTCTTTCAGCACTACTTTGCATCTGGCTTGTACTAAAAGGCTGAACTCACACACAAAAAAAGAAAGCAAATTCTTTTTTTGCCAGAAGGAATCCAAAGGCCAAAGCAGTGTAGCTAAAGGCTGACACAGAGTTCTATGAGGAACCTGAAATAGACCATTAATAGTTAGGGACTTAAGAGTTTAGCTCCCACATATCAACAGGTGATGAGTACCAGGACTTGGTGTAGCAGAAAGTAGAACTGATATCTGTTCTTTCTGGTGTGTTTGTTTTCTTTTTAGATTCCATAGATCATCCAGTACTTGTCTCTGTCTTATTTCATTTAGCATAATGCCCTCAAGTTCCACCCATGTTGTCACAAATGGCTATATTTCCTTTTTTATGGCTGAATAACATTCCATCTTTTGTGTGTGTGTGTGTGTGTGTGTGTGTGTGTGTGTGTGTGAGTGTGTGTATCGCATTTTCTTTATCCATTCATCCACTGATGGACACTTAGGGTTGCTTCCATATCTTGGCTATTATAAATGATACTGCAGTGAACACAGGGGTGCATATGACTTTTAAAGTTAGTGTTTTCATTGCCTTCAGATAAATACCCAGAAGTAGAATTGCTGGGTCATATGGTAATTCTATTTTTAATTTTTTAAGGAGTCTCCACACTGTTTTCCACAGTGGCTGAACAATTTACATTCCCACCGACAGTTCCCATTTCTCCATATCCTCGCCAACATTTTCTTATTTCTTATCTTTTTGGTAGCAGACATTCGAACGGGTGTGAGGTGATATCTTATTATGGTTTTGATTTGCATTTCCCTGATGATTACTAATGTTCAGCATCTTCCTATGTGTCTGTTGGCCATCTGTATGTCTTCTTTGGAAAAATGTACTCAGATCCTTTGCCCATTTTTAAAAAGATTTCATTTATTTTTTAAAGAGAGGGGAAGGGAGTGAGAAAGAGAGGAAGAGAAACATCAATGTTGTGAGAGAAACATCTATCAGTTGCCTCTCACGCAGGGCCTGCAACCCAGGCACATGACCTAATTGGGAATCGAACTGGTGACCTTTTGGTTTGCAGGCTGGCATTCAACCCACTAAACCTCACCAGCCAGGGTCCTCTGCCCACTTTTAAAGTAGATTGTTTACCCTGGCTGGTGTGGCTCAGTGAAGTGAGTGCCAGCCTGCAAACTGAAAGGTTACCAGTTTGATTCCCAGTCAGGACACATGCCTGGGTTGTGGGCCAGATCCCCAGTTGGGGGTGTATGAAAGGCAGTCTCTTTCTCCCTCCCTTCCCCTCTCTAAAAACATAAGATTAAAAAATTAGATTGTTTATTATTTTTTTGCCATTGAGTTGCATGAATTCTTTATATATGAAGGTCTGTCCAGATACTATCTAGCCACATACTATGAAAAATAAAGAGACCTTTATTGAAGAAGATACAAGATATAAGAAACATTGTACATAGGACAATAAAGCCTCAGTTCCCTTCAAAGTAGGCATCTTGGGATCTCGCACAGTTCTCCCAGAGTCTCTTCCACTGTTCAAAACACCCTGTAAAATCCTTTGTTAGAATTGCCATTAGCTGCCTCATTGAATTTTCCTGAATCTCATCAATGGTCTGAAATCTCTTCCTTTTCAAAGGTAATTTTAGTTTTGGGAAAATCCAGAAGTTGCTGGGCACCAAATCTGGGCTGTAGTGGGGCTGAGTTACCTGGGTGATTTGATGTTTTGCCAAAAAACTCTGCACAAGACGTGATGCATGAGTGGGCACATTGTCATGATGAAGCTGCCAAGTCACCAATTGCCCATTGCTGCAGCCTTCTGAGTCATCTGAATAGTTTCCACAGAGGAATATTCAAGCTTATTGCAAAATTTGATGTAGATTTATTGTTCTGCGTGCTCATTTTGAATGCAATGGCCACACAGTACGCATGCTCACTCAATGGAATCTACTGCTCCCACTGACTAATACAGTGAAGTCACCATTGTTCATGCATGCACATTCCAGTCCACTCTCCTTGGCTGCCAGGTTACAACACTGTAGCACAAACTGTTCTCCTTATAGTAACAATGGCTGGACTTTTTCTGAAACCTTGTATTTGGATTATTAACACCTTATCAAATATATGATTTGGAAGTATTTCCTCCCATTCTGTAAGTTGCCTTTTCCTTTTGTTGATAGTTTCCTTTGCTGTGTAATATAAATAAGTCTTTGTATGGATAAACACTTTCATTGCTCTTAGGTAAATACCTAGAAGTGGCAAGTCTGGTATAAGGGGAGTATATGTTTAACTTTTTAAGAAACTACTGGATGGTTTTCCAAAGTTGTTCTGCTACTTTACATCCTTGCCAACACTTGGTATGGTCAGTCACTAGTTTTAGGTATGTAGTAGTATCTCATACCTTTTAATTTCCAGTGAGTAATGATGTTGAGTGCTTATTTTTCATTTGTATATCTTTTTAAATAAAGGGTCAAATATTTATCTATTTTAAAAATTGGGTTATTTGTTTTATTATTGTTAAAAGTTCTTTATACATTCTAGATAAAAGTTCTTTGTCAGCTCATGATTTGTAAATATTTTCTCACAGTCTATAGCTTGTCTTTTCAAAGGTTTTTAATTTTGATAAAGCCTACTTTATTAATTTTTTTCTTTTCTGTATTGTGTTTTTGGTGACATAGCTAAGAAATCTTTGCCTAACCCAACGTCACAAAGGTTTTTCTCCTGACTTAAAGTTGTACAGTTTCAGGTTTACATTTAGGTCTATGATCAATATTCAGTTAATTTTTGTATATGGCATGAGGGATGAATTAAAGTTCCATTTATTTTTTGAATTGGAAAATCAATTTTACTCTCTTTTTCATAGTTGATATAGCTATTTATGGATCTTTACTATTCCTCACATATTTTTGAGTAATTTTAAATAGTTCTTCAAAAAAAATCCTACTACAAAATTAACTATAATTACAATGAATTTAGAGATCCCTTGGGGAGAACTGACATAAGCATATGTTTATCCAATTATTTCACCGAAACTCCTGACAGAATCACCAAAGTTACCTCCATTTTGCTTACTGGAATTTTAACTGAGGCTGCAATACAATCACTCCCTCTCCAATGAAACACTTTCTTGACTTGGTTTCTAGGACTCTGCATACCAGAAATCAACAAACCTTTTCTGTAAAGAAGCCATATAGCAATTTTAGGTATTGTGGACTAGTTTCTGTTGTAATTACTCAACTATGCCATTGTAGTATGAAAGCAGTCATAGACAATATGTAAATGAATTAAGTGTGGTAGAGTTCCAATAAAAATTTGTCTACAGAAAAAGGTAATGGGTCAGCTTTGAACCCTGTGAGGCACTGCTTGCCGAAGTCTACTCTACATTCTCATTTTCATCCTACCTTACCAGAAACTTCTGTCTTGTTTTTGTTGTTCCTTAGCTACATAATCTCTTAACACTGGTGTGTCCCAGGACTCAATCATTTTTCTTCTTCATATATATGACCAGTGTCTTAGTGTTTTCACCCAATGTCATGATTTAATGTACTTCATATATATTAATGGCTCCCAGATTTATAACTCCAGCCCAGACTATTTTCTTAAGTATAGATGTTATATCCAATGTCTATTAACACCCACCCTGGATATCTAATAGGTCTTTCAATTGACACATACCCAAAACTTAACTCCTGATCTTCACAAACCTTGTTTGTTTTCACCATCACAATTGATGGCAACAACATCCTTCCAGTTGCTCAGGTCAAAACCCTTGGGAATCATCCCTGACTCCATTCTTTTTGTCTCACCTCACATTTAATCCACTCAATAAATCCAGAATCTTGCCACTTCTCACCACTGTCCCTGCTACCACTCTGGTCTAAGCCACCATGATCTCTTACCTAGAATAATGCAAGGCTTCTAGTTGGTAAACTTGCTTTCATCCTTGCCCCCGTAATCCAGTCTCAGCACAATAGCCAGAGTGGTCTCCTTAAACTTAAAATCAGATCATATTGCTCTCCCTCTCCAAAACATCTAATGGCTCTGCATTTTTTAAAAATTGATTTTAGAGAGAGGAAGGGAGGGAGGAAAGTAGGGAGGAGGGGGAAGAGGGAGAGAAATCTATTTGTTGTTCTACTTATTCTTGCATTCAGTGGTTGCTTCTTGTATGTGCCATGACTGGAGATTGAACCTGCAACTTTGGTGTATCAGGATGAGGCTCTAACCAACTGAGCTACCCAACCAGGGCCTGGCTCAGCACTGTATTGAGAATAAAACCCACAGTCCTTGTAATAGCCTACATATCCTGACATCGATTCTCCACCTCCCTCTACCGTATATTTCTATGACTTCATCTCCTATTACACTCTCCCCAAATTACTGTTCCTGTCACTGGCTCCCCTCAAACACAGCAGGCATGAACCTGTCTTAGGACAACACTGCACTACAGCTTGCTCTACTTTGAAAGCTCTTCCCTTAGATATCTGCATGAACAGGTCTGTCATATCATTCATCTTTGCTCAATGATCACTTTCTTAATGAGCTCTTCCCTGATCACAGTATTCTAAATTACAACACTGTCCTTCCTACCTTCCTTATGTCCCTTTCCTTACTTATCTTTCTCCTTATTACTTATCACCTTCTAATTTACTTTTTAATTACATTTGTTTGTCTCTTACTTCCAGAAAGTAAGCTCCCCTGGGGCAGTGAATTAGTGAGAGTACCAACAGTAAATACATGATGCACTTAAAATATGGTAGTTTGAGAAAGATTTGTTTATGAAGGGACTATTTACAAAACTGTGGGTGGAGGGAATCCACACGGGTAGTAGCAAATGAACTGTTGCTAACCCAGATCTCAGGAGGGAGGAAATCTTTTCCCCAAAGTGAAAAGAAAAATCTGTACAGAGGTCACCTTAAGAGAAACTTGGAGGGATACTGCCAACCTGAGGCAACCTTTCAGGAATAAAGCCAGGAAAAGAAATACCTGCCTTCTCTCCCCCTCCTTTTTTTCTCCAGTCAGAGTCCCCCACTGGCTGAACCAATCAAAAATGAGAGGATACAGGAGGCACTAGAGCTGGTTCACACAGGCATCTTTGCAGGGAAGGCTGAGAACAGGGTCAGGAAAGACTGAGAGTGGATCTAAAATGACAAACACAAGATGAAGCAGACACTTTTGTTACTTTGGTTCATGGCTGTATCCTACCTGTGTAGGTTTACAATAAATTAGTATCTAGGTCTCCAATTAAAAAAGAACAATCATTTATGCAAACTGCTACTGAGGATGAATAACATAAGGGCTGAGAATTGACCTCTGCACTTAACAAGTGGAGGTCACTAGTAACTGGGGCAAGAAGGGTTCAGAGAAGTGACAGGAATTAAATCTTTATTGCAGTCTGTACAAGACAGTACAGGGAGAGAAGCAGAGGCCACTTAGAACAAAGAAGAGCACAGAAATGGTGATAAAGCTCAAGGGCAGGAGGGGATTTCAAGAAATTTCTTTTTAAGATGGGATT
Source organism: Furipterus horrens (assembly GCF_987537825.1). Taxonomy (NCBI): domain Eukaryota; kingdom Metazoa; phylum Chordata; class Mammalia; order Chiroptera; family Furipteridae; genus Furipterus; species Furipterus horrens. Next base: position 65,657,870 of record NW_028327180.1, on the reverse strand, counting down.
TCAAAATGTTGAATGCTGTTGAAAACAATCTAAACAATCTGGTGGAAAGAGGGGGTAGACATTTGGCAGGGGGAGGAACACTTCAGGAGCAAAGTCCTTGATTAGCTAAGAGGGTTAGGCTAATTCCTATACACTTGAATGTTGAACATAGTGGGTAAGTGGTGTCAACCCCCCTGTGCAGTCAAAAATCCATGTGTAATTTCTGAATCCTCAAAAAGTTACCTTGTCCCTCTGTATCTGCAGGAGATTGGCTCTACAACCCACCTCCACTCCCAGATACCCAAATCAACAAATGCTTAAGTCTTCTATATAAAATGGTGTAGATTAATGCATACATAGTAAGCTCTCCACATCCATAAATTCTTGACTGTGTATCAAAAATTTTACAGGTATTGGCCCTGGCTGGGTAGCTCAGTTGGTTAGAGCATCACTCTGATATGCCAAGGTTGCAGGTTTGATCCCCGGTAAGGGCAAATACAAGAATCAAACAAATAAATGCAAAAATAAGTGGAACAACAAATTGATGTTTCTCTCTCTCCTTTTCTCTCTTTAAAAAAATCATTAAATAATTTTTTTTTAAAAAAAACTACAGCTATTTACTGAAAAAAAATCACGTATAAGTGGACCTGAGCAGTTTGAATTCATGCTGTTCAAAGGTCAACTGTATAACAACTTGGGATATGATCAAAATTGCTTTATATGTAATTAGGAGAAGGATGGGTTATTTGACAAGCGAGGCCAATTGTTTTGCCATAAAGAAAGATATAGATTCCTCCCTCATATCATAAACAAAAATAAATTCTAGATGGTGTAAAGGCTGGAACATAAAAATCAAAACTTCAAAGTTCAAAGGAAAATGTATTAGAACATTTTTATGATGTGGGAGTAGAAAAGAATTTCTTAAAAAGATACAAAAGCAAATTTAATTTAAAAGATTTTTAAAAATGGATATATTAAAATAAACTCACATAATACAGGTTTATCATAAACAAAGTTAAAAGACAAGTCACATATTGGAAGAAGACATTTGCATCACAGATAACCAACACAGCATTAGTATACAGAAATACATATGTATTTAATTTTATGTAGGTATAATTTCCATATACATAATAAGAAATATACATGGGAGGTGAAAAGTTATATATCAAATCTTTTGACATGTATACTCCATTTCACAGACTAACTAATCTGTTCAAAAGTATTAGGAAGCATTAAGGGTGGTCTCTGGTTTAATGTTAAGTATACTACATCTAAATAATTTTGATAATGTTTTGATTTCCAAAAATTATTTTTAAGTATGAAATTTTATATCCAGTATGGCTATACCAATATGTTTTGCCAAAAAACAAAGCATTGAGAATCTTGTAAAAATTAAAAACCCTGTGTCATCATCACTGAATGGGAGAACTGATCACAGAATGGGAGAAAAACAGAGTGGTAAAGATACTCAAAAGAGAAACAAGAAGAGTATTAAATACAAGTTTATAGTTCCTACCATTAGATGGTAGAATGCCAAGCAGTTTTATAATACTGCCTATCTCCTCTGGGATGGGACATGTGGAAGAAGAAAAGCCATTTAAGTTTTAGTGCTTAAAATGAAGAGGATGCAGCCATATATTCCATTTTCATGACAGAGTCTAGCTGTGGTCTATGTACAGCTAATTCTATGAAGGTTATATTATATAGTTTGACTAAGGGCCACTATTTCTTTTAAAAATTAAGATTTATTTATTCCACAGTGATCTAGGTGATTTTGATATTTTTATCATCTATTTCCAGAAAACTGATTTAAAAAGTATCTTTATAGGAACACAGAGATACTCTCTATCTTCAAAAAGAAACTGTTGTTAGCTACAAAAATCATTTCAGTGCTTTAGGAAACAAAGGCTACCTTCTCTGGAGTTGGCACACTGTGATATTTCAACCAGTTTATTGTGTTTGGGACTAAACATCACTTTAATACAATAATTTTAAACTTATAGTTTCATTTCACATGGGAGGAAAACCCATCAACTCATCAAAACACTGCATTCTCAACTATGGTAAGACCAAAATACTCATCAAAGAGAATAAATATGACAAGCCTCTCTAAGCATTTATTTCACTTTATAAAGTTTGATTTTCAATGAAAATGAAATGTCTTATCTCATGTTCTTTAGAAATACTTAGTTATGGCCTGCAGTTTTCAGCAATGTCCTTTTAATGGGAAATTTAATTATAAAACTAACTTCAATTCAGTCATTTTCAATATGCCAGTTCAGAATAACTGCATTTCCAGGACTGTGCCAGTTACATATTTTAAAATTAAAAATCGAAGACTTGATTTTATCCAAAATATTCATTGCTTCTGAGTTGGTGCATCACAATATGGCACATTATCTATAAGAAGGTCTTTCCTAGGAACCAGTTCTGAAAGAAAAACAAAAAGGGAATAATTAACATAATTAAAATTAAATGCAAATACACTCATTTCCCCTAAAATTACCAACAATAAAATACAGCACTATCTCGGTACTCGTAGTTGATTCGTTCCAGAACTTGAGACAAATGCCAAAACTGATGAGCCCAAAGATGAAGCACTTTCTTTTGCAGGGCAGCAAAGTGACTCATACAAGTTCTAGCAAGTGTGATGAGTCCCAAGCAAGCACTGACCGCTGAAACATTTTTTTTTCTCGTCAAAATGCGACAAGTAAAGGTTTTAATGAGTTCTGAAGCTGATGAGTATCAAGATATAACTGTATGGAGTTTTAGGCAAATCTTCCAGGGATATTTTATTTCAGTTAACTTATAACGTGGAGTCTCTGATTTTAAATGGAGATAGTAGGATTCTCATTTCAGATTATATAAAAACATGTCTGACCAACTTAACCCTTTATTATTTATTTATTAACTGTAACTAATTTACTGAACAGAATCTAGCTAAAGTACATTATCAGCCAACTGATTATAGATTAATGATAATTAAAACCATCGACTGGAAAATGTTTTTATACTACTTACTATAAAAAGCAAGACTGCTTTCTTAATTTAAAGGTTCCAAATTATACAGAACAGTGGCTCTCTACTGGGAGTGTTTTCAGTGGTCACACCAACTGAAGAATGCTACTGGAATTTAGCGGGCAGGAACCAGGGCTGTGTGGGATAGTCTGGTGCTGTGAAGAACTATCCTGGCCACAGTGTTATTAGTGCCCCATTGAGAAACATAGTTAAACAACAACCACCACCATACATACTGATTCCTAAGTAAGATATTATGCTGAAGCTCTTAAGATATACAATTTTGATGAGATATTTGACTTCTCCATTTTAACTCCAAAAAAACTGAAGTCAGGTGAATTGTCAAGTTCAAAAAATGTTCACACCACATTCTCTTAACTAACTTGCCTAAACTCTTCAAAACCATTGTGATCATGAAAGATGAAGAAAGACTGAGGAACCCCTCCAGATTAAGAAACAGTAAAAAAACATAATGACTACATGCCATTTGTGTGTTCCTCAGTTGGGTAGTAACCAGAGGAAAATTATCTTTTCTGCAGCTATAAAGTATATCCAGGACAAATGAAAAAAACTGAATAACAGAACCGTATCCATGTTATCAGCTCAACTTTGATAGTTATACTGTGATGACATAAAAAAGTCCTTGGAAATTTAGAAAACACACACCCTAAAGTATTTTAAGTACTGGAGTATTTTAAGAAACACACCCTGAAGTATTTCTCCAGATCCAAATCCAAGTGGGTTATCATAATTTTATTTTTTTAAATGCTCATTTGTGCAAAAAGGGGCATTGTCCTCTCGGAAGTTCAGGGAAAAAAAAGAAGTGAGAAAAGATGATAAAGCAAATGTGGTAAAATGTCAGCCTTTGTGCAATCTGGGTAAAGGAAATTTCCATATCCTTCAACTTTTCCTTCATCTTTTCTGTAAATATGAACAATTTCAAAAAAGTTTTCTTAAAAGACATCACTAAAACAAATTCAATTTAGAAGGAAATTGGAAATTCTCAGTGATCAAAAAAATAATTCATCTGACTAAAAATAATGCTCTTATTAGCCAGATGGGAAATCTGGTTTACTAAAATAAAAACCAGTTAAATAAGTATTATTTAACCATTGTTTATATCTCACGTACTTTACTCAACCTTTGGAGGTTTCACCAGATTATAGTTTCAGTTTCCACTTATCAAACATATATGTGCCTATTTTACACTGAACATTACATGAAGAAATGAAGATATAGAGGTGAATATAATAGTTTCTTCAGTAGAACACAGTGACTATAGTTCATAATACTGTGTTGCACATTAAAAATGCTAAGAGAATAGGTCCTAGAAGTCTTTATCCTAAGAAAAAAAATGTAACTATATATAGGGACTAAAACTAGACTTATTGTGGTGATCATTTCATAATATATACAAATAGAACTACAATAGGATCCAGCAATGTCATTTCTGGGTATTTATCTAAAGAAAATGAAATCACTCTCTCGAAAGAATATCCACACCCCTGTGGTTACCGCAGTAACATTATTTACAACCGCCAACACATGGAAACAACCTAAGAGTCCATCAACAAATAAGTAAAATGTGGTGTGTGTGTATTTTATGTACACATGCACATACACACACAATGGAATATTATTCAGCCATAAAAAGAGAGAAATCTGCATGGATGTACCTTAAGGATATTATGCTAAGTGAAATAAGTCAGACAAAGACAAATATTATATGATCTCACTTATATGTGGAATCTAAAAACAAAACAAAAGAAAACAAAACTGAACCCATAAATAAAGAGAACAGATTGGTGGTTGCCAAGGCAGGGGATAGATATGGATGGATATAATGGATGAGGGTGGTCAAGGGTACAAATTTCTAATTATAAGATAAATAAACCCTGGAGATGTAACATACAGCATTGGTGACTATAGTTAACAATACTGTATTGCATATTTGAAGCAATACTGTATTGTAGATTTACTTACAGTACATCTTATAAGTTCTCATCACACACACAAAAAGTAACTTAGTATAGTCATGGATATTAACTAAAAACTGATTGTGGTAATCATTTTGCCATATATACATATATAAAGGCATTATGTTGTATACCTAAAGTTAATACAATGTTATTTGTCAATTATATCTCAATTTTTGAATCTATTGATGGCATGGTTTATAATACTATAGCAATCAAGGAGGCACCTAGGATATAAATCATTTATAAGGCATTAAAATACTTAACTCTGCAGTTATACAAAACATCTCTAAATATATCAAGCACACAAATATAAATAAATTTAAGTTAGAAAACTTCAACACAAAATTGTTTTCTTCTAAGAACCTGTTCCTGACCCACCAAGTTTTGGATCTGGAGCTCTACTATGTCCCTCCACAACACTGCCTCTCTTATCAGGGAATGCAAAAGGCTGATTGAACACTTAACTGTCTGCCTTCTTCTACACAGTAAGTTCCGTAAGGACAGGAACCAAATCAGTTGTCCACTGTTCTATTCTCACTGCCAAGCACAACAGGTATTCAATAAATGTTTGTTGAATCACATTAAGTTTCCATAGAATACAAACCTTAAGACAGTTTTAGGCTAAGACTATACAAACCAAAGGATAGAAGTTTAAAACTACATCTGAAATAAAGAATAGCTTCTCAGAGCTTTTATTTTTTTAGTGTATCACATATGTTCAGAAGCACATCCTTATTTTGTCTTACATATATGTCAGAGAAAAAGTTTAAAAATATGGATAATGCTATTAAAAAATTAAGTACTAAGGTACTATTAATATATAGCCACGCAAAGTCCTGAGTTTTCCTGGTACCGTCTTTATTCATAAACTTGGCTACTGTCTATAGAATGTATGTTTGTTAGAGGCCAACAATAAAACCAACTGACCAATGTCCATATTAGAAAAAGGGCTTTGAATAGCATATGATTTCACCTATATGTGGAATCTAATGAACGAAACACACTAACAAAATAGAAACAGACTCATAAATCCAAAGAACATACTGACAGCTGTCAGAAGGGAGGAGGGAGGGGGTTGAGTGAAAAGGTGAAGGAATTAAACAAAAACAACAACAACAACAAAACCCTCATAGACAGACAACAGTAGGATGATTACCAGAGGGGAATGGGGGTGGGGAGAGGTGGAAAGAGGTGTTGATGGAAGGAAACTTGATTTGGAGTGGTGAACACATAACACAATATACAGATGATGTATTATATAGAATTGTACCCCTGAAACCTATATAATTTTATTAACCAGTGTCACCCCAATAAATTCAATAAAAAATAAAAAGGGCTTTGACAAATGAAAATAATCAATGAGAAAGCAAGCATGGAACAATGAGTTAATTTCAGTAGTTTTCTAAGTCATAGTTATTATTTTTCTATAGAATACCTAAAAAGGTTAGGCTATACCAAAGATGAGAATGGTATAAATAAAAAATTATTATTACTCCAAATTCATGCACCTTATAACTCCCCAAATACAGAAAAGCAGGGGATATTTGGAAAGAAAAATACTTTCTCCAATATTTTTAAAGACTTAAAAATAAGTTTTCCTCAAATGATAAAATTCTTATGTCTCTAATAAAGAATGTTGAAATTATCTACAAGAATAAGGAAAGTGATTTTTTTTAATAAAAACATAAGAAATTATTTAGGATAAAAAATTCCTGCTGGGAGTCAATACTTCATTTCCACTGGAAATATTATTTAGAAGAGAAGGAAAAGAAGAATGGATTCAGAATTCATGCATACAAGGTGACTGCTCTTGCAGATGGAATTTAATGTTCAATTATTTTTCACATCGGGACATTATGTGGTATTTCATTTTATTTTTTATTTTATTTTTACCAAGTTTTTAATATATGAAATCCAAATTCTTTCAAGTGACATATACATACCTACATCAATGTTTTTATGTCAAAGTTGTGGCTAAATTCACTTTTAAATTCACAGTTTCAAGCTCTCTGTACCTTGACAACCTTTCTTCCCAATGAGATGAGTCTACTATAGCAACCTATACTAATTCCATCGTAGTATTTATCACATTGTACTTTAATTACCAGTTTATCAGTCTCCCATTAGATTGGGATTCCTTGAGAGTAGAGACCTTCATGCTCACTTTGCCTTGCTAAATGAGTAACGAACAATATTTCTATTCAAAGGGTATGTATTTACCCATAATTGTTGAGCAGTAAGATCCAAACATTCTATAATCTTATTTAAAATCTTCAAATTTAAACTTATACAAGGCTTTGACTTAGTTTGTGCTAAATCATTTTTAAAATGTGTAGCTTTGAGACATTTTATAAAAAACTGATACTTGTATACATAACTCTAAGAACTTAAAATTCATTGTTTACTTCATTTTTTAGCTTGACCTTCTAGTAAATCTTTAGCTTCATTGATTTGGGCTGCTATATAAGGAGATCCTCCCTTGTCTGGGTGATTTAAAAGCATAATTTGTCGATGAGCATCCCTTATTTTTCTTTTATTGGCAATAGGGCTTACACCTAGCATTAATGCTGCTTTCTGTTTTGTCATTTGGGGTTCAAACCCACCTCTGTAATAACCACCACTGAAGGCAGATTTTGGTAGACTTTGAAAAACTTGTTTGACTTGAGGCTCCATATGTTTCAAGGCTTGCAAAACATAGCGACCTGCAAATCCTGCAGCAGCAATGGTCAGTTCAACTGCTACCATTGCACAGGCCACAGCTCCGGCTCGGCTCCGCTGCCTCTCCCCAGAGCGCGGTTCATCCCAGGGCGGAGGCTGCGGCCACCAACTGCACGCCTCTACAGGAAAGCCTATGTGGTATTTTTCAGAAGCACACAATCGCAACTCTATTTTGCAGCCAAGAAGCAGAATTTTAATTCCTCTCACTTATATATGCCAGTGTGAACACTGCTAAAGTTATGTGTAGGAATTATGCTTAAAGTAACTTCTAAAAACAGAGATTAAAGAATCATATTTGTGGTATCTATGACCTATAGGCATAAAGGCAAAAAGAGACCCATTTATATCTTAATAGAAAGACTAAGGCTATTATTAAAGCAATATAACATTATATACTAATAAATGAAAGGGTCAAAATTTCAATCCTATGGGAAAATTATATAGAAAACCAAAAGAAATTTAAAGCAATACTGTCCTTCTAAAACCAGTTATTTTAAATATAGATATCAAATTTAATTATTTAAAATAACTTAAATTTTTATTCATATAATAAAAATAATATTTACTTGTGATTACCTGTATAAAATGTTGGCTATACTATACAGAGCTCTAAAGAAGATAATTAAAGCTAATGACTACAAATTTTCAATTTAGGATGAACTACATTTACTGTCCTTATAAATATAACTCAGATGTAATAATTTCTGATAAATCCTCATGAAATAAAAATAACTTTAAAAGCCCTAAAGAATTTATATCACTAGATATCATGATTTATTATAAGGATATAGTAAGTCAAGACAATATGGTATGTGATGCAAGGACAGAAAAACAAACTAATTATTAAGTCCAGAAACAGAAGCACACACATACACAGTTATTAGATTTTTTTGACAAACATGACCCTGCACTGCAGTAAGAATGCTGTTTTCAGTAAATGCTGGATCAATTGACTCTTCACATATAAATAGTAAATCTTGACTCCTATCTCAGACCACATACAAAAATCAATTCTAGTTGATACAAAGAACCAAATGGAAAGATCAAATAATAAAGCTTTTGGAAGAAAGCATAGGAAAATCTCATCATGACCTTGCTTTAATACTTCTTAACCAGGACTCAAAAATACAACAGTTCCTGAAATAATGCCATTTTGTTCAACCTCATATCAATGTAATGATAATGAGATGCCTTTGGAACTTAACTCATTTTTATATCAATAGTCTACAGAAAACCTGGTTTCATTATGTCATTTCACTTAAAGTTTCAGAACCTACCCATTGGCACTGTTGAGGACTTACTATACTAAACATAAAGGAAAAATGGATAAACTGCACTACATTAAAATTAAGAACTTCTCATCAAGGATAAAAGCTGCAAAGTAGAAGATTCTTGTCATACATATATCCAACAAAGAATGTGCCTTCAGAAAATATAAATAATTTTTTCAAATCAATAGTAAAAAAGGCAGATAACTGCTAAGAAAAATGGGCAAAAGACTTGAATAGCTACTTCATAAAATAACTGGTCATTAAACTGAAAAGGTGCTAATATTTCATTAGTTACTAGAGAAATGCAAATTAAAATCAGAATGTGATACCATTACACAACCACCGGAAAGACTAAAATAAAAGAGACACACAGTACCAAGTACTGGTGAGGATGTAAAGCAGCTGGAGCTCTCAGACACTGCTGCTCTAAGTGTAAATTAGTCTAACTGTTTTGGAAAACTGGTTAGCAGTATCTACTTAAAAATAGATAAACACACAATCCCTTTGACCTAGGAAATTCACTGCTAAATATACATACAGTAGTCCCTCTCTATATCGCGGTTCACTTATCGCAGCCTCACTGTATCGCGGGATTTTAAAAAATATTCTATTTAATTATTTATCGCAGATTTTTCGCTGTATCAAGGGATTTTGCAGTACTGTATACATGTGTTGTTAAAGTTATGTAGGTTTAAGAGTGTAGAATATGTTTAAGAACATAAGTTGTTGTTGGCAGCCGTCCGTCTCGAGAGACGATGGTGTAGCTTCTTAAGAGTCTATCTGCACCGCCGAGAATGGCTGTGCAGTCCGACTCGGGAGTGACACGGTATCTGTCTCCTCCCGTGTTGAATCGACATCTTGTGATGACGCTGGAGTGTCCTCTCCAGTGAAGCTGAAGCTACAGAGCCTGGGCAGGGTGATATGGAGGGTCTGCTGTTGCCCATGCAGCAGACCCCCCCTCTCTTCGCAGCTGAAGGGTCCAAGGGAAAGACGGAGTCAATACAGCTTGGCTTCAGGTGCGCCGCAGGAGTTGCCGGTGTTGACGTTTACAACGTCAAACCGCCTTAGGGACTCCGGCTCCGGATTTTCTGTCGGGGTTTACTCCCTTAGCCTTTCCCCTGAAGAGGTATGCCGCAAGGCAGCGGAGGTTTTTTGGAGTCAGAGTTTTCCTTCTCTGATGTGCCCTGACTGGAAGATCGAACCAGTGACACTTAGCTCGCAGGCCGACGCTCAATCCACTGAGCCAAACCAGCCAGGGCTAAGAACATAAGTAGTGTTTATAAAAGTGTGGAAAAGGTTAATAAGGGAGTGAGAAAGGTTAATAAGGGACTAGGAACGGTTTCTAAGTGTGTGGGAAGGGTTTATAAAACCTTAAAATATATATAAATACTAAAATAAATGTAAGGTTCCTACTTTGTGGATTTTCGCCTATCGCAGGGGTGTCTAGAACGCAATCCCTGCAATAAGTGAGGGAATACTGTATACCTAAGAAAATGCATTATATGTGTAGATGTCTATATACATATACATGCACATGTACATACATACAGTTTTTAAACCAAAAGGCACATGGAAGAATGTTCAAAGAATCATTATTTATTATAGTCCAAAATTAGGAACATTTGGGTTGAATAAACTGTGGTATATCCAGACAATATTCATAGAAATGTTGCTAGATGCAATATAGATGATTTTTACAAATATAATGTTGAGAGAAAGAGGCTAGACAAAACGGCAATCCAGTATGATGCCTTTTATATAGAGTTAAAACACTTTATTAAGCTAAAAATTGTCAGTGTTAAAAGCCAGGATAGTGGTTGGCTTGTGGGAAAGGAGGGTGTGGGAGGGACATAAGGCCACGAGGGGCCTTTTGAGATACTGGTAGTATTATATTATATAGCTATAGCTTGATGTGGACGTTGGTTATATGAATATTTCACTTTGTGAAAATTCACTGGGCTATACAGTTATAAATTGAACACTTTTCTGTTTGAAGTATATTTCAATCATTTACTCTAAAGAAAAAAAAGCCTTTCAAAACTATTAATGTTATCTTTTTTTGTTATTGTTGTCCCTGAAGAAACTTTAGGGAATAAAAACAAAATATAATGTGAAATGAGATTCTGCCAAAGCCCCACCAGAAGTCTTGAGGTATAATGAAGGATCCTCTACTCTATTTTTATTTCCTATAATCCCAATGTTTCTGAATTAAAATAACTCTAATAATATAATAAAAAGTAAAGAAACAGACTTAGTCTAGATAGGTGATAAATGATACTAGAAATATTAATAGCCTCAAATAAATATGATAAAAAGTCATATTGTCTTTGTAACCATAGTTTTGTACTATAATCAGTAATTAAGATTAAAAAGAAAAAAATAAGTTAAAAAAGAAAAAATAAAATTTGGTAAAACAAAGTTTCATAATTCTGCATTTTTAAATGATAGCCTTACAAATGTATACAATATACATATACATATACCACATTGTCTGGCAAAATCAAGATGTTTTACTAATCAGCATTAAAAGCACTGTTAATTGCTCAATATTTTAAAACACATTGCAATCAGAAACATTTTTCTTTAATTTTACTTACTCAGTGTATTGTGGTCTGTGTGAATACCTTGTATAACAGATGTTCTGAGTAACAGTTCCACATCGAAACCTATTTTTATTAGCTGTTAAGAAAACCAAACAAATAGAATAAATCCTTCAAGTGTTTCTTCAATGGTTCATATGAACGTACTATTTTTGAAAACTATAGATTTACTATAATTTCTTATTGCCTTTAACTTTCTGTAACCATTTCAAGTGTACAGAAAGCTCATATAGGTGTATACTTTTAACCTTCCCAAAAGGTTAAAATTTAGAATAATTTTTGTTGTGTATATACTTTACAGTGTTTATTTTTACTTTTTTATTTTAAAAAAAGACTTTATTTATTTTTAGAGTGGGAAAAGGAGGGAGAAAGAGAGGGAGAAAGAGAGGGAGAGAAACATTGATGTGTGAGATTGTTGTAAACATAGATCTGTTGCCTCTTGCCACACCCCCAGCTGGGGACCTGGCCAGCAAACCCAGGCATGTGCCCTGACCAGGAATCAAACCAACGATCTTTAGGTTCACAGGCCAGCACTCAGTCCATTGAGCCACACCAGCCAGGACATACAGTGTGTTTAAAATAGTTTTGTTTTGGATGTGTGTGTGTGAATCTTTCTTTTGTAGAGTTGGATATTCTGAGAACTAGAAAGAGTGTTGGATTAGGAATCAAATACTTGTATTCCAACTCTGGTTCTGTCATTAACTGTATGGCCTTACGTTAATAACATACTTTGAGTTTTAGACCTCGTCATTCGTAAAATGAAGAACTGGACTAGAAAAGAAATTCTCAATGGTGTGGACACCTTGAGGGATCTTGAGACCCTTTCAAGGGACACATGACATCAAAATTATTTTTATAATACTAGAACCTTCTGCACTGCTTGAGTTGTGAGAAGTAGAGCTTTCTCTATGAAATAGTATTTGTACTTTAATAAACCACTGACAGGCAGGCAAACTATGATTATTCAGACTTGGGTATTTGGTAGACTTTTTCTTGAAAATGAGTGAAGTGAGGTGGGAAGTTAACAGGGCTCAGGTGATACAGTTTTACAGGTCATGGTAGGTAAGGACTTTAGATTTTGCTGTGAATGGGATGAAGAGTTATGGGGGTTGTAAGCAGAGGAGATAGAGTATGTTTGTTTGTTTTTTTAAAAAGGCTCACTCTGCCTTTAGAAGTATTGAGAATAGGCTGTAGGAAGTTAGAGCAAAAGAAGGGAGATCCAATAGGAGGCTGTTGAAATAATTCAGTGAGATATGATGGTGACTTGAACCAGGAGATGATAATGGGGGGGATGAGGAATGGTCAAATTCTGGATATATTTTGAAAGTTAAATCAATAGAATTTGCTGCCCGATTAAATGCGGGAAAAAAGGAAAGTAGACAAGAAAGCACCAAGGTTTTTGGTTTGAGCATCAACAGGAAGGAGCTGCTATTAACTGACAGAGAAGGCTGTAGGAGAGCAAAGCCTCCTCTCCTGACAGATCTGAGAAAGGGATTCGCAGGGTAGAGAAAGCGGGGGGGGGGGGGGGGGGGGGGGAAGATCCCTTCACCCACTGGAGGTGCATAAACTGAGTGGAGTCCTAGGTCTAAGGATGGGAACAAGGTTAGGTGAGGAATAAGGGATTAGGGGAGACAAAAGGGAATGAACAGGAGGTGGTGTGTATGAATCCTGGAGCACCTGGCCCCCCACGCAAATGGATTTATATCCATTGGTCTAATAGGATATTAGACCACATAGCAATTAATCGTTAAGGAAATTTATCACTTGCTGACATGCTGTATCAAAGAATATTCACATTTATCTGAAAAGACTGTTCTATACTCCTACACCTTTCCAACTGAGGCTGAATTTATTTCACATACTTCAACCTAAAAAACATTGAATGAAGAAGCAGATAAAATTTAGCTGACTTCTATTAAGCCAGGCATGAAAGACAGTTGCAAAAATGTTAAAGCATGTCACTCTTCTCACTAAATTATTTTGAAAATAGTTATTTTTCACAATGTATTTGTTAACATTTAAGTAGGCTTCTTGTTTTTAAATGATTTAATCAATATATCTTTCAAATTTCTCACTTTTAAATCCTAATATGATAAATATTGATAAGTGTAACATATGAACAGCACTTTTTAGGGTCCTCAATTTTTAACAACTGCTGGTCTATGTCATCTAAACTTCTGCTTGAATAAAAATTATATAGTCCCTGTTTGCCCTGTCATGTGCTTAAGAGAAATCTTTCCCTTTTTTCTTTATCTTATAGGGATAGAAATACTTAAGCTATCTCATTTTGTAGCATTAGCTTATTATAGATATTTAATACCTCAAAAATGCCATTTTTTGAAATACAAATGCATATTTATGAAAGTATTTTTAATATGTGAAAATTTTATTAAACATGGAAGAATTTCTCTAATTTGTACTGACCTTTTTATCAAACCAATTCTTGGAATCATAACTACTCCGGCAAATAATTTTCCATCTTTCATTTTCTTCTTATGGATCTTTTTCCCCTATTTTATACAAGGTTAGATACAGGAATACTTAGGAAGCTCAAGACTGAGACAATGTATATATGCAGCATGATTTTACACAGAAAATAAATCACTGTGCATTTTTTTCAAAGAATATGTATTGGGAGTACTAGGGAGCTCAAAGACTAATGTCAGTAGACCATCTTCAACTAGAACAAGACACTAAAATGCAAATATAGAAGGCAAACCAAGAACCATAAACTGTGGCTGGTTAACTTCCACTGCCAACATAGGAATTTTTTTAAAAATCTGTTTAGTTGAGCTAAATGAGGAGCCATTCCCTCTGTAGTTCTGAGTCACTACAGTATTCATTCTCCTTAGTTTCAGTCACTTGCCTTAAGTGAAGACAGCATTTCTGTGGGTGTCTAGGTTGACTGAGCGGCTCTTGTTTTGACCATGGCAACATCCATGTTCTTTACATCATGCTACTTGCTGTCTCATGGCAGATGACCCAGAGAAGGTAAGCCATACCAAACAAGCGAAGGTTGTCTATAGTTGCTTTAACTATCAGTGTTTTTATTTCATATAACCTCTGTATTTTCATCATTTCCTCTAGTTGGTAAGAATATGTACAAGAGTATTATTGTAATTGAAAAAATTACTGTACCTCTTCTATTTTCTTAGGAGAAGTTTCACTTTTATTACTTCTGAATTCTTCATTTATCTTTATTCTGGCTGCTACAGAAAGAGAAATACATATATAGTTATTTGCTTTTCTAATTTATAATTCCTGTCCTGATAAGTTACATGTTATTACTCATTAAGACTATTTCTTCAGTAGAGGAAATAGTTTTGCCCCATGTAAAACAAAATATACAAATAAGACATTTATTAAAGAAGTCTCTTGGAGAGCTCCTAACAGGCTGGCAAATTTGTAAGTAAACCTAATATAAACCTTCAGCATTCTAATACTTTTGTTTCTTCCTTTTTACTTCCAATTTCATTTGCATACCTCTAGCTCTTAGATTCCAATAAATCTAATATTTTGTTCCTATAAATCTAAGAATTTAAAATGTTTTTAGATGGTACAACTCAATACATAAAACACATTAAACCACAAATACATACACATCTTAAAATAAAGATATAGCAGCCTTCAGAGCTCTGGCTAACACGTAAAATGAGTGCTAAATAAAACTTGTATTCATGTACACCATTGAGATGTTGGCATCATTACGGCAGCATAATTCAGTTTAATCTGACAAACTGCCTTATTGTATTGCTGTGAGCATTTAATGGAATGATCCATGTAAACTGGTTAGTAAAAACACAGTGTTAGCTGTTTTTATAATTATTTCACTTAAAAACATTTAAAGTAACAAAAATATGCTCTTTTGATGGAGGATAGTCATAAAACCTTCCTTTATGCTTCATAATTTCAATATGTAAGGTGGTTAGGTGCTTGGGCTTTGGAGTCAGACTGCACAGGCTGAATCCTAGCTTTCTCTCTTACTAAGTACAATGTAGGGGTATTCCTTCCACATTTTGTTAGTTTCTTATCTGAAAAAAATAGAAATTATAATAGCAACTACATCACTGGCTGTTATAAGAATTAAATGAGAAATTTGTGTAAAGTACAATATAAGGCATATACATAAATTATTATGTATATGTATTAAATTCAATAATTTTTGGTGAATTACAAAAACTTGAATTGCTAGGGACAGTGGGGACACTTTACCTAGGTTAAAGAGGTTTAGAAATGTATGAGGATTGGAACTGAACATGACTGACACAGAACATAAGCTTTAGAGCTCTAATGTCCAGGTAAGACAGAAACCGCATAAAACAGTGAAATACTCAATTTGGAATTCTTTGGGATAGATTTTGGACAGATTCTCTCTCATAGCTGCTGTCACTTCCAGAATTACATAAGGCATTAACAATATGGTAGCATCCAGTCCTAGACAGTGTGAAAATTTGATTATAAAATAGAGAAGTGACTTTAATTTTCTTTTAAGTATATACTCCTCAAAAAAGTACAATGTAAACTAATCTTTATAACACAAAACAGCACTAGAAAAGACATAGTGAATCATTCCCTAAGATGAGTCTTGACTATACAGGGTCTCTTGGATATATTAGCAGCTATCTGAAGAATGGACTTGTTTCAAAGGGGAAAAAAATAAACTTACCTTCTAATGCTCTGTTATCATTTTTAAAAACTTGTTGTCTGGTCCTGTGCAATGTTTTAAAGAGCTGTAAAACCTATCAAGAAAATCAGAACTCAGACCTCAAAAGAAAAAAAACAAAAAAAAACATTTTACATAATTACAAGGTTTAAACAGTTCTGTTTGTTTCTTAGTCTATTTTCCAAACTAGCTGATGAAACTCAGGGTTTTCTGAAATGCCTTTACATTTATTACTTATCCTTAAATTAAAAACTTTATTTACAAAAATAATACAAAGTTCTTTGAAACAAAACAATACAAGGATAATTAAAAAGTTAATAATCCCCCTGCCAAAACAAGTCTGCTAAGGTAAACAACTCTACTAGTCTGGTATGCACGGTTATCATTTTTCTTAACATAGTGAGGCCTTCATCTGTTCTTAAAGTGAGACACAAATGTACAAAGAGTTGTGATCTTATTACATCTTAAAGAGCCCAAAAGGAATTTAGGTAATTCAGGTAATTTAGGGAAGTTCAATTGTGAATTCTCAAAAGATAAGTAGAATGCTGAGACTTTTGAATATTGAGAGAAACGGTGTAACGGAAAGCTTAATGCTCAACCTCCATAGTTAAAAGTCAACAAATAATATATCCAAAGAAAAACTAAATAGCAGTTTAAGCATGTCTAGAAACACAGAGGTAAATATCAGAAGAAATAGCTAAAATGACTAAAAGCTCTTATCTCTGGGAAGCAGGAATTAGGAGTATGTAGAAGGAAGTAGACACTGGTATTTGTGTAACACTATTTCTTTTTTCTTTTTTAATGCATCTGTATTTGTCACAACTTTTAAAAAGCAGAATATGACTTTAGCACTACATTTCCATTCACAAACACTTCCTCTGAGTTACTTTTAAACGGCTTTACAACATGCCTAGGCTGGCTTATAACTCTGCTTCTTTAAACAATACTTTTCTTTGGAAAACAAGCCCTATGGATAGTTAATTCCATTAAATTGGTTCAGCTTAGCATACTAATTTCTAGAGGCCATACATGCAGCTGGTAACTACAAGGAATGGAAGGTTTAAAAAGTAGATCCTAGGGGATGAAAGTTGTTTTAAATAACGTATATCACAGAATACTTCAGTGACAAAAGATTTGGTCTATTAAAGAATCCGCTTGAGATCTAAACACTTTAGACCACAGTTAACAAACATTAGGTTACATACATCTCACCACAAACAACCTTATTTTGTTAAAAGAATCCAACATGAAACTAGATAAGAAAAAATAGCTCTGCTTTAGTGCCTAAAGTATCACAGTATCATACACTTTCCTTTAAGTATTTATTGTGCCATATAGATTTTTAAACTGTTAATTAAAAAAAAAAAGTCCTTAAAAATATATTACCAGATGGAACGGAGGTAAGGTATTGAACACACATACAGGTTATTCTTCAGGTGAACTTAGTCTCCTTCGTCTGTGCATGACATGCCATTGTCTCCTTCAAGAGGTGGCATATATTCAGTTATAGCAGCATTGCTGTCATCAGTAGTGGGTCATCTTCATCAATACCTAGACCAAGTTTGATCATTGTGTATATCGTATTAAGTGTGTGTCTGGTGATCTTTCAGACTGAAACCAGACAACAGGAGAGCCATCTCATAGAGCAGGATGACCAGGTCCTTTACAGGCTTGTCATTCTTGTCAGCCTTAGCCATCTGCCTTAAAGTCTCGATGATGCAATGGTCTAAGTTTGTCTCTAGGTGTTTCTTTGCTGCCATGTAACCCTTTGTAGTGTCTCAGGGCTTTAGCCTTCATGATTCTTTCTATGTTTGCTATCCAGCCAAAGGTGCTTGTGACAACGCAGCATGGGGATGTCACCAATCAGCTTAATATGACTATCTTTTCTACTTTTTTCTCCAAGATGTCCTTCATGATTTTGAAGAGGTTTTCAAACTGGGTTGTTGTTTTTTCCTTCTTTCTCTTTTTCTTTTCTTCATCTTTTGAAAGTTCCAAGCCCTCCTCAGTGACTGACACTGAAGTCTTCCCCTCAGATTCCTTCAGCTACTGAACAGAGTACTCATCAATAGGCTTGGTCATATATATAACTTCTAGGCCGTGCTTCTGAAGATGTTCCATGAAGGCCAAAGTTAGCTATCTAGTCCTTGGTCTCACCTATGATGTAAAAGAGGTGTTTCTGGTACTCCTTCCTTCTTGTGCAATGGTCTTTTAGAGAAACCATCCCATCACTAGAAGCAGATGTGTAGCATCTTAATAGCTATAAAAGCTCCTGATTTTGAGTCTTCATGTATTCCAAGCTTAATATTTTTAGAGAATTGTTCATAAAATTTTTGTAGTTCTCTTTACCTTATGCCAGTTCAGTAGAGTGTTAAGCATTTTTGACCAAATTCTTTCTTATAACTTTCAAAATTTTGCTTTGTTGCAACATCTCCTGGGAAATATTTAGAGGGAGATCCTCAGAGTCCACCACATCTCTAATGAAACTCAGATATTCAGGGATTAGCTCCTCAGTTATCCATGATGAAAAGTCTGTGAACAAACAACTTAATGTTCATTTTCTTTCTATTTTCAAATAGGTCAAAGGGAGCACATCTTGGAACAAAAAGAAGGGCTCCAAATTCCAATTGTTCTTCAACTGAAAAATGCTTCACTGCCAAGTGATCCTCCTAGTCATTAGTCCAGCTTTTGTAGAATTCCTCATATTCTTCATCAGTTATGTTGTCAGGATTTCTGGTCCAAATTGTCTTCGTTTTGTTCAGTTCTTCTTGATCACTGTACTTCTCTTTGATCTTTTTCTTCTTATTGTTGCCATCCTTATTTTCTTCTTTCTCATTGTCAGAACCAACATCTTCAATTTTAGGTTTGCCATTGAACTTCTTTTTCTTTCTCTTCCTTTTCTTCAGTTTCATCATCACTGACTTCTTTATCACATTCTTTCTCCACAGAGTAATGGAGTAGCCAATAAATAGAGAATTTTTTTCACAACCTCCTTTCTTTCTCTCCTCCAAGTACTCAGTCTGGTCTTCTTTCAGATGCAGGATAACCTTTGTTCTATGACCCCATGGGTTCCCCTATGTCAGCCCTAACTATGAGCAATACTCCTGCAGAAGACTCCCAGGCATACTGTCATCATTGTTATGTTTGGTGATCACAGTCATTTTTCAGCAAACAGAGAGGCCAAATGGACACCAAACTGGCAAATCAAGAGAGATATTTGCATCAGCCTGCAAGGCTTCCATGAATGCTTAGGTCTCAGACTTGGCAACAGTACCATAGTTATTGATCAAATCAGCCTTGGTCAATCCATTTCCAGTAACCACAAGAGTGAGAATTTGGTCTTGTTTGTTTAAAATGAAATTAAGGTGTAGCTCTTTCCCAGAGTCCAGTTTACTGAAATCTGTCAAGATATCATAGCTGATCTTGTCCAGAGCATCTGATAAATTTGAAATAAACTCCTTCAGAAAGATCTTTATTCAAGTAGAAAGTATTGGTGATCAGTGACATCAAATAGGCAATTTCTACCTGAGGCAAAATGTCTCAGCCTTCTCCTCCTCCATTGGCTGGTTGTGTGTCTGGGTTTCCTCAGGCATTCCCGCTAAGGGTCTGTGCAGGCTCCACAGTAATGAAGCACTAGGATACAGAAGCAACTGGCCAATATTTCTTATCTTTACTTACTACCTTATAAAAACTAAATTTTTTTTTCAAAAATAAAAAGGGAAAGGACACTATCAAAAAAATAAATGACATTCCACAGAATGGGAGAAAATACTTACAAATAATATATTTGATAAGGGGCTAGTTATTTTTGCTACTATATCTCCTAAAGCAAGGGTAACAAAGGAACAATAAATAAATGGGACTATGTTAAACTAAAAAGCTTCTGTACAGCAAAAGAAACCATCAACAAAATGAAAAGGGTGGGAGAATGTATTTGTGAATGATACATCTTATAAGGGGTTAATACCCAAAATATATAAGGAACTTACACAACTCAACACCAGGAAGACAAGCAATCCAACTAAAAAATGGTCAAAGGACCTGAATAGATACTTCTCCAAAGAGGACGTACAGATGGCCAATAGACATATGAGAAAATGCTCGATGTCACTAATCATCAGAAAGATGCAAATTAAAACCAAAATGAGATATCACCTCACACTTGTCAGAATGCCTACCATGGATAAATCAATAAACAACAAGTGCTAGCAAGGATGTGGAGGAAAGGGGACTCTACTGCACTGTTGGTGGGAATGCAGACTGGTGCAGCCACTGTGGAAAACAGTGTAAAATTTCCTCAAAAAATTAAAAATGGAACTGCCTTTTGACCCAGCAATCTGACTTCTGGGACTATACCCTAAAATTCCTGAAACACCAGTTCAAAAGAATATATGCACTCCTATGTTCATAGAAGCATTATCTGCAATAGCCAAGATCTGGAAACAGCCCAAGTGCCCATCAGTAGATTAGTGGATTAAAAAAACTGTGCTACATTTACACAATAGAATGCTACGTGGCCCTAAAAAGGAAATCTTCCCTTTTGCAACAGCATGGGTTGACCTGGAGATCATTATGCTAAGTAAAATAAGCCAAGCAGAGAAAGATAAATACTGTATGATCTCACTTATATGTGGAATCTAATGAACAAAATAGAAACAAAGGCATGGATACATGAAACAGGCTGGCAGCTGTCAAAGGGGGGGGGCACTGAATGAAAGAGGGTGAAGGGATTAGCCAAAGGACATATATGCATAACCCATAGACACAGACAACAATGTGGTGATGGTCAGAGGAAAGGAGGGGCAGGGGCTGGGTAGAGGTGGGCAAAGGGAGGAAAATAGGGACATCTGTACTAATGTTAACAATAAAAATAAAGTTAAAAAAAACTTTTACAACTCAATAATAAAATAATTAATAGGCAAAGGATTTGATTATTTGTTTTTCTTAATTTGTTTTTGCAAAGGATTTGAATAGACATTTCTCCAGAGAAGAGAAATAAATGGCTATTAAAGTCATAAAAAGGTGCTCAACATAATTTGCAATTTGGGTAATACAAACTTAAATCTCAGTGATACTACTTCACTGCATTAGGAGGACTATAGTAAAAAAAGAGTAAAAAACAAATGGTGGCAAGGATGTGGAAATACTGGAACTTATACATTGTTGGTAGGAATATAAAATGATGTAGCTGCTTTGGAAGTTTCGCAGTTACTCAAAAAGTTAAACATAGAGTTATCATATGACCCAGCAATTTCATGCTTAAGTAGATACCAAGAAAAATGAAAACATGCATTCAAACAAAAACTTATATATTAATATCCATAGTAGTATTATTTGTAACAGTGTCAAAAAGTATAAACAACCTAAATGATCATCAACGAATGGGTAAATAAAAGGTGGTATATACATATTGTTATGGCTTGACTCCCAAGACATGTTGAAGTCTTAATCCTCAGTACCTGCAAATGTGATCTTAGTTGCAAATAGGGTCTTTGCAAATGTAATCAAGTTAAGATGAGGTTATCATTACTGCCTTAGAGTTATCTGAGCTAATAGCCCCTTGGAGTTGATACACTTTTAATAAAAAGCAGAAAGTTAAGTCACAGATTGTCTTCTCTTCCCCATTCACTTACACTGATAGGACAAATTTAGGAAGTGTATATAGAGAATGTATTCGTTAGTCAGATCAATTTGAATCTGACTTGGGCACTTATTGTAAGCTTGGATAAGTTAGTCAGACCTTTTGCCTTAATTTTTTTGAATGATGAGGTAATTTTAAGGGTGTATGGTATAATTTCTGTATTAGGTTTTATTGCAGATAGTCATTACTTACCTATTCCTTCTAAGTCTGGGTTATATGCCCCTCCTGAGTACATCCCCAAAACTGGGCACTTACTACATTGTATGCTAACTGCTTAGTTGTGCCACACACACTTCCTCAAAGGCTTGTTGGTTACTTTTATATCCTCCATGCTTAGCATAGATATCTTCTATACATTGTAGGCTTGGCTAAAATGTTTTTGTTTTTGGAATGAATCCTTTCGTTTGTATTCAAGTTTTCCAAGCAACTTCCCATTTCAAGGACTTTTCCATATGCTACTTCCTCTTTCTGGAATGGTTTTTTTCTCTTCTAGCTAATTTCTAATTAAACATGAGGTCTCAACCTAACTTTAATTTTTATTAGAGATTTTTTCTGCATTCCTCCAGATAGGTTAAATCCCAATTATATGCACACAAAATACACTGTATTTTCAACTCAAAGCACTTAACACAATTCTAATTAAATCTCCCGACCTGCTAGCCTTCTGTATGAAGGCAAAGGTGGCCTGTTTATTGTTGCATCCACTATGTCTAGATAGTATAGGCTAAATGTTGGCTGTTAGGTATTACTAATAGCTATCATGGACATTCCATACGTGTTTTCAATGAATAATCCTTTAAAATTCTGTCTCTGTTGGTGCTGTGACATATATTACAATGTGCTGAGAACACCAAGTTCAGTAGTACATGAGGCATTGCTGAGCAGCTCCTTAGTATTGACCATAAGCACTGCTTTTCCTCACTGTATCGTAGCAGGCCATTTCCTCCTTTCCATGCCTGTGTTTCAGCCAATGACAGGAACAGATCCCAACCAGCTATGCTGATTTTTAAGGTTAGGAATGGCTGTCTCTGAGAATTATGCACCAGCCAGGAACCTGAGACCGGGTCCTCTGGAATGTGACCCTGGCGGAGCCGTAGCTTCCCAAGCTCATTCACAGCACTCGGGACTCTGTTCCGTGTCGCTGTTACTTTTGGTAAGTGAATTTGCCAGGGTTTGGATTCCTTGGTTCCTAGACTTCTGTGATCCTTTTCGTTATATGACTACACCTTTCACCTCATGGGATGGTTGGAGCGCAAGGCTGCCTTTGGAATCTCGTACACTTCCCAAGGATGGGCAATGAGTCCCTCAGACAAATACTCAGTGGGGGTACGAAACGCAGGCAGAACTCAAGTCTTGCACCACAGAACACAGTACCCCGGCAGTCTATGAACTAGGAGGCACTGATGCCTCCCTCCTCCGCACCTGCACAAACCCCCTAACGCTCTTCGGGGTTGGTCACCCGACTCCTCGGGGCAACAGCCACATCCTCATTGGAAGGCCTGAACCCCAGCTACAGGCCTCCAAACATTAGTAAGGCTGTGCTCTTAACCCCCCGATCGGCATCCACCCAACACCTCCCGGGGCCCTGTCACCTTGGCCGTCTGACCCATGTCTCTCCTCACAGCTGCAGTTACCTCTCCACCGCCTAGTCGCCCCGCCTCCGGCGTGCGCGGGCCCACTCCCGTAACTACGTTCCTAACGCACCTCAACCAATCACCACGCAGTATCTCCCCCGGAGCCCCGCCTTCTGCGGAGAGACGGAGAGAGGAGTTGGATGAACCAGTGCAGTCTAGTAAAACCGCGAGAAGCCGCTGAAGTCAATTACAGGCAAGAGGAGAACGGAAATCACCTGGGTGCCATGTTAGTTAGGGGCAGAGTCACTTCCGGTTTTTACTGCTGCAACCTCTGGTGGCGGAAAGTGGTTTGACAATGAATGGCTCTGGTATCTGCAATATATACATATATACCATTCATACCTCCTTTTTCGGGTTTGGGCTTATCTATTAAAGAACCCTTATTACAACGTTTTCAGGTGCGACTGTGTTCTTGCAGAATTGCTTAAGAGCCAAGCCATAACAACTATAGTGATTCCCCAAAGTGCTATGCGTACATTCTCTCATTTAATTTCCTCAGAAGGTTAAAATGAGTTACTTGCTTAAGACCACAAGGGCTTGTAAAGGGAAGTCTGGGATACAAATCCCTGTTCCTGACCGGAGAGCCTAGTTCTTCCCTTTACATATTCCATTCTGCTCAACTTGCTAGTCAAGCGGTCAGAAATAGTTTATAGAAAATAAACAATCATAAAGCATTTATTTAAGTACATTTTAACCTATGATCTTGTAAGCATCAACAAAAATCTCAACCTTGTTCCACTGCACAATCGTTTGCCTTTTGTACCCTGAACAGCCTTTCAGTTAACTTTCAGGAAAAGTGACTTTTTATTAGAAATGAGATTTTGACCAGTGGCTCTCCAAGACCCTTTTCCTTCTCTGTGAAAGTCATGAAAATAGCAAGGTAATAGTCTACTTCACTTTTTTTTTAATAAAAAATTTTATTTGCCAATACAATGGACATTCAATATTATTTTATATTAATTTCATGTGTACAGATTAGTGGTTAGACATATAATTTACCAAGTGATCTCCCCAACTGGTCTAGTACCCATGAGGCACCATACATAGTTATAACAATATTATTGACTATATTCCCTATGCTGTACTTTACATCCCCATGACTATTTTGAGTCGACTTTGCTTTTTAATAAAATATATTAGATTTGCAAGAGAATGTTTAACATAATCAAGCAATTAAACCAAATATACAGAATACTTTCCTTTATCCAGGAAACAATAAATTAGATGATCTTGTGATACTGCATTGTAGTCTTCTGATAGATAATGAGTGATTAAATGATGCTTACTTCATTTCCAGTTCAGGATCTTAGCCCACCTTCCTGAAAGTTTATAATTTATTGTTATAATTTCTGGATGACTGCGGTCCTGTATTCAATAAACCAAAACCCTTCATCAGCCAATATTTGAAAATACAGTTCCCATAGTGCTTAAATCAGTTCAGTCCTGAAGCTCCTCTTTTCTTAGATAAATCTCTATGGTTCCTTCAGCTTTTCCATAAATGGGGTGACTATTCTGGTTGTTCTGAGAATATGTCCTGGTTTGTTGGCCTCTCAAAGTGTGGGACCCAGAACTGAACAAGAAATTCCAACATGTTCATCATGGAAGTTCATGGAGCTATGTGGTAGGCAGAATAATGGCCTCAAAATCCTACGAGCTTCTGAATGTGCTCCTTATAGGACAAAAAGGACTTTCCAGATGCAATTAGATTAAGGATTTTGAGATGGAATGATTATCCTGGATGGTCTGGTGGGCCCAAGATAATCACAAGGATCCTTATAAGTGGAAGAAAGAAGCAGAGTTAGAGGCTTGAAGATGCTCAGATTCTGGCTTTGAAGATGGAGCAAGAGCCTCTGGAAGGAATGCAGCCCTTGCTAACACCTAATTTTAGCTCAATAAAACCCATTTTGGACTTCTGACTCTCAGAATGCCATCTTCTTGTGGCTTCTTCCATCTTCAAAGCCAATAGCACAGCACCTCCAATCTTAAGACTTTCACCCCTGCTTCCATGATCATATCTCCTTCTCTGACTCACTTCCTTCTGTTCCTCTTTCACTTATAAGGGCCCCACTTGAGAAATCCAGGAATCTCCCCACCACAAGATACTTAATTTAGTTACATCAGCAAATCCCTGTTACCATGTAAAGTAACATATGGGTATCCCCCGTATAACACGGTACTTCTATAACACGGTTTTGCTCTAACATGATATGACTGTAGAAGATATCCAAGAATTGTTGGTAGAAGAAAAAACTGATGAAGTAATTTTGGTGGAAATGATTCTGGAATGTGCCAAGATAACTCAGGGGATGATAGCACTGATGAAAATGAAGAAGTTAAACAGTTTACTCTAAAAAGCATAAAGAAATGTCTAGACTTAGCTGAACAGTTAGAGTCATATTTCTTAAATGAAGATCCTTGCACTGAAAGGAGCACAACGTTTAAGAGAGAATTTCAAAAGTGCTTAACACCATATAATAAAATTTATAAAGATCTCTCAGCTAAAAGCAATATAAAATAATAGATTTTTTGCAAAAAGTAGAGCATAGAAATCAAGATAATGCTGAAGAAAGTTCAGAGGATGAGGATATCTTGTCAAAAAGAAAATGCATTTGGATAATGGAGCTTAGTAGTGGTGACAAAGAAAACATTACTTAATTCATATTGATATGTAATACTTTTGATGAAAGTTGCTTTAATAAAGATATCTCTCTTAATTATAAAAATATAATAGTATGTTTTTTAAATTTTTGGAACCTAACCCCCATTTTTGTACTAGTTCTTTGTTTCCTATAACACAGATTTGCATTACATGGCATTTGTTAGGAACCTAACAACCGTGTTATATGGCGGTTACCTGTACTCATAGGTTCCAGAGATTAGAACATGATCACCTATATGATAGCTTGGATTAGGGTGGTGGAGTGGAGATGAGAAGGGCTTAGATTCATGAAATGTGCTGAAAGTACAGGCAGGAGAGTTTAGGATTATTTCAAGGCTTTTGGCTTGAGCAATTCAATGAACGGTATTATAGTAGATATAGAATGCTGCAGGAGGAGGCTTTTTGTTCGATTGTTGAGGAGAAAGTAAAAATAAGTTTGAATCCAGTGATCCTACTTCTGGGAATGTATCCTCAGAATCCTGAAACACCAACCAGAAAGAGCGTATGCATGCCTAAGTTCATAGCCACATTATTTACAATAGCTAAGAACTGGAAACAGCCCAAATGCCCATCAGTAGGTAAGTGGATAAAAAAGATTTGGTACATTTACACAATGGAATACTATGTGGCTGCAAAAAAGAAGAAACGCTTACCCTTTGCGACATTATTAGAAACCTAAATTACACAGCCCCACAATAAGTCAACTGATTTTGATAATTTTGCTGTGGATATGTGAGGAGATTAACATGACTTTAAAACTATTATATAATTTACAGGCATTATTTAGATTTTACCAATTGTCAAAAGGAACAAATGGGATACTTCTGATATCAAAGGGGGCCAGTATCAGTAATTTTGTCAAGACAAAGTGGTAAAATATAACCATATAAAGGTAGTCAGGGAGGTATATATAATTTGCCTTGAAAGGACATTTGGAGATTGTTAGCTAGAGAAAAAGGCCAAGAACAGACTCCATTGAGAGGCCTGGAATAGGAAGTTCACCGTGAAGGAGAAATAGCATCCAGAGAGGTTGGAGAGTGGACTGGTGCTAAGAGAGAATGGTCAACAGTGGCCAATGATGCCAAGAGGTCTAGTATGAGAACTAGAATTACTTATAGGGTTTTGTAAGTGGAGTTCCTCAGTGATTTTGACAAAAGGGAAATGGGCTAAAAAAAAGAAGACAAGGTGTTCACAACAGATAGAAAAAATCTTAAAAGGAGCAAAGATATGGAGGAGGATTTGTGGTTAAGAAATGTTTTGGTCCTTTAAGGTAGGGCATTTGACATTCTGTTGATTACTGCTGGAAAAATTATTTGTAGAACGGTCTAGGGAAGTTTATACACTATTGATGCCTGGGTCTCACTCCCAGGGTGATCGAATTGATTTGGGGTGTGGCCAGGTTCATGGGGTTTTTAAAAAGCTCCCCAAGTGCTTTTAACGTGCAGTCCAGGTTAAGAACCACTGCTAGAGGAAAGAAAAATGATGCAGGGAAGGCTTACGTGCTGGAGCCAAGACCTACTGTTGCCGAGGAATGGAAGTGTCACAGTGTCTCATCCAGCAAACATGGTCAGCACTGTTTGAACTGTTGATCTTTTCAATTACAGTACCTAATTTTTCTTACAAGGGTTCATAAAGCAACCGACGATTGGCTTACACCAGTAACTCCACTCCCGGAGAGACAAGAAGGGAATAAAGAAAAACGACTTCAGTGTGGCTCCTTGGAACTTTGGATCAAGAACCTCCCTCCGGACCCTTGCTGCTCCCGGGATGTCCCAAACGCCTGCCGCCCTCCGCAGCCACAGCCCTGTTGTCAGTGCGCACGCGCAGGACCAGGTCCGCCAGGCGAGCAGCGGTTCCAGCGCAGGCTTGGTCGCGCGCTCCCGCCCTCTGCCCACTTCCCTGCTCTCTCCGCTCCCCGCTCCCCCCTCCTCCGGAGCTTCTCCCCCGGCGGCGTTGCGGAAGGGAGACCACGATGGCAGATGAGATCGCCAAAGCTCAGGCCGCTCGGCCTGGTGGCGACACGATCTTTGGGAAAATCATTCGCAAGGAAATCCCAGCCAAAATCATTTTTGAGGATGACCAGGTAGGCACCAGGGCGCCACCTTGCCTGGCCTCAGGCGGGTGGCCGCGGGTGGGAACGCCGGTTCCCCGCCGAGGGAAGAGAGGGGTCGGATGGCGCCACGAGGAAGGGACCGGACGGGACCCGACCGACCCATACGGCCTCTGCCGCGGGCCCCCAGCCAGCGGCCTGCCGGCGCGTGCCGGCGCTCCGGTTACGCGTTATCAGTCCAGGCGCGGGCCAGGCCGCCGGGCGCCCGTGGGCCTGCTTCGCGGGGTCCGTGCGCTTGAGAAAGGCGCTCCGAGGCTTCGGCGCGGGCGCCCGCCAGCCCTGTGGCTGCTTCGGACCTCGCCTGTGTCTGGAATCTCACAATCTCACCAGCGCTCTGCCTGACAGGGAGAAACCCGATCGCGCCCTGACTCAGGCCCAATCTCCGCGATCTCCCGCGCACAGCCGGCCTGCCCCGTGATCCCCGGAGCCTTTCCGCCCGCGTGGCGCTGGAGGGCGAGGGCACACGCCTCGCGGGGGCTGCGGCCGGGGGCCAGCTCTTTACCCCCACCCCTCTACTCCTGCCCAGGCTCTGTAGCTTCAGCTTCACTGGAGAGGACACTCCAGCGTCATCGCAAGATGTCGATTCAACACGGGAGGAGACACTGTCACTCCCGAGTCGGACTGCACAGCCATTCTCGGCGGTGCAGATAGACTCTTAAGAAGCTACACCATCGTCTCTCGAGATGGACGGCTGCCGACTCGACTCTACTCCTGCCGCTGACTCGGAACTAAATGGGCCTGCTTCTGGGATTTGCTCTCTTTGGCCCCTCCCGGGAAGAATGGTTCCTTTTATATTTGGCAGGAAGCAATCTTATGCCACGGGACTGAGAATGTAGTTCTCCTTGACCTCACCGTAGGTGAAATTCAGTTTTAGAAGAGCCGGTTTGATGTGGCTTTCAGATATCTCGTGTGAAATATTTAATGGGCTGTTGTATTTTTGGGTTTGGGTCTCAGATAAACATGGAAAACATTCTGTAAACTTTGTTACATTTAAGAAATATGGAAAATGAGAGAAACATTCATTTTAAGCTACTAGGAGGGTTCTTAGATTCAAAACGTTACCTAAGATATAATTAAATTCCTCAGGTGAACTTTAAATAATTTTGTCAATACTTTACTTAGGGAAGTTTGTTTTGGAGAGTGCACATTTCTTTTGAAATATTTTCAGTTGCTTTTAATAAGTGATTATAAAAATACTGACTTTTGAACCACCGTAGTCCCAACGGTATATCAGCATGAAGCAATCTAAATGACACAGCATTTTGAATAGTATTATTCCTGAGACAGGTAAGCAGGACAGGTGCTAAGTAGATTCCACCATTATTAGGGAAGGAGATACAAAACATTCATGTGTGTGTGACATTTGTCTGCATGCTAACTATCTTCATTTCTACAAAAGAGAGTAGGTATACTTCTTAAATCATTGAGTAAAATTGGAAGGAATAGGTATTTATGTAATTACGAAACTGATCCGGCTGTCAAGAAAAAAACCCCAGATGTTACACAGCCAAGGGCTCCTGACCCAGGGAAGGTGGGGAGGGGATCAGAAGGTAGCCTTTCTGAAATGAGTCGCAGTTTAAGTTAGATTGGAGCTGGGGTTGAGGGGAGAACGGAAACCACTTGAAAAAGCCCGGCGCGGGGGCTGTGGGGTGGGGGGTGGGGTGGGTACTTGAGCAGGAAGAGAGCTTTGTGAGATCAAACTGGGAAGGCAGACAAGGGTGTGTCTCCATTAATTTGTGCTCATCCTTTGGCTCTGTTTAAATGTTGCTAAGAACAATCTAAATGAGGTTTTTCTGATAGTCATTTGTTTCACTTTTGCTTTGTAACATGTAGGATCTTTCGTTAATTATTCTTTTATTTGTTTAAAGTCAATCTTCCCATTAAACTAAGTTCTGGGAAAAGGACCAGGAAACCACATGCATTTGGGTACACTACTGGTTTCCTAGCATCTACTATGGTATCTCCCATAGGGTTAGTGTGAAGGAATAAGTTTAGCTTACAAGAGGATATACTCACTAAACTTCGATTTTCTTCCTCCTCTTCTCTTTAGTGTCTTGCTTTCCATGACATTTCCCCGCAAGCACCAACACATTTTCTGGTGATACCCAAGAAGCATATATCCCAGATTTCTGTAGCAGAAGATGATGACGAAAGTGTAAGTAAATTTACTAGCACAATTTTTATTTTCTTGCTTTTTAAATTGGGAGACTAAATTTTGACCTTAAATTGATGTTAATATATTTGTTTTACCATAGGCATTACTAAGGAAAACAAAATTATTAGGGCTTCAATACTAATTATAAATAGTTTGACTTTTAAAAAAGGAGATATAATTGATGTATTAGTTTTAGGAATACAACATAATGATTGTATGTATATATTATGAAATGATTGCAATGATAATTACAGTTAACATCCATCATTGCAAATTCTTAAGGAGAAAGGGTTCCACATAAGGATTAGTTGATGAGACTTATTTTTCCTCAACAAAAAAAATAGCATATGGGACAGGGTTCATGGACTCTTCTATTAATACTGTTAAAGGGAAAAAAATAATTATTTGGATTTATCAGGAGGTAAAGACCTCAATTAAATTTTTTTCCTAACATTCTTTGTGGTAGATTATATAATTGCTCGTAAAAATTCACTATTCTTTGGGGGTACATTATACTTGCTGCCTCATTGATGTTAGGACTGGTGCTTTGCCATGTTCTCTCTTCCCCCTGCCACTATGATCAGATAGTGACTGATCCATCATCCTGGGTTTCAAGGTGAAAAAGATGTAGAAATAGAGCCTGGTGTACTTGTGAGGAATAGGTGGTGAACACAAGACATGTTTCTTTGTTTCAAACCAGATTTTGAAGTGGTTTGTTAGCACAGCATAACCAAACCTATCCAGATTGATACTGTCCCATAACAAGAAAGCAGGATGTCTTGCTTTATTAAGAACACTTAAAAATTATTTTAATTGAGAAATAGATATATGTTTCTAATCTTGGTTGAAATTAGTAATGAATAAATATCTAATCTTACTGGGTTTTTAATTGTAAATTATGTTGTATTAGGATTAAAAGAGTTTCCAGGTTCTGCCTAAAGGAGAATGTTTTATAAATCTTTTAATTAATTTTTTATTGTGTTTATTCTATTACCACTTATCCCCCCATACCCTCTTCCACCACCCCCTACCCCCTTCCCCACAATCACCACAAAGGAATTTTGCCCTGGCAGTTTTTTAATTGAATATTTCACCTTGGTAGTTATTATTTAATGTCAAGAAGTTGTAAGTTGTCTGCGCTTAAGAAACTTTTGTTTTTCTTTTCCAGCTTCTTGGACATTTAATGATTGTTGGCAAGAAATGTGCTGCTGATCTGGGCCTGAAGAAGGGTTATCGAATGGTAGTGAATGAAGGCTCAGATGGGGGACAGTCTGTCTATCATGTTCACCTTCACGTTCTTGGAGGTCGGCAGATGAATTGGCCTCCTGGTTAAGCATGTTTTAGGGATGTTATTCCCTACTCTACGCAATGATCAGTTTTGCAAGTTAAACAGTACTTTATTTTTGCCTGTGTATGGAGAGATTAAGGAAATAATTTCTAAAATCCATACATAATAAAAGACATTGTTGCATATTCTGAATTCTGTATTTGATTTATTATTTAAAAAATATGTGTGTTGGGGTGTATGAAGGTGGTGATCATAACCTGAGAGGATTTTTTGTTTTTTTCTCCCCAAGGAGGGCTCAATTTATGTACATCGTTATAATGGTGTGACAGTCTTTGAAGACAAATTACAAAATTTCGTAAATTTAGTTTTAGCTTTGAAATATCCTTTTAATCCTAGAGAAAATTTTCTAATCAGTTCTTGTATTTTCTAAGGACAAAAGAATATTTGATGTGATTGAACCAGAAAGTGACAGTTTGGGACTTAGAAACAATGTTTATTGCCCAGCCCCTACGTGTCCCCTGATGGGATGATTTGGAAAGGTTGAAAGTAATTAGTCACAGAGTTTCGATGACCATGTAAAGCCATACATTGCTATTTCCTTGTTAT
This sequence comes from Furipterus horrens, assembly GCF_987537825.1. Classification (NCBI taxonomy): domain Eukaryota; kingdom Metazoa; phylum Chordata; class Mammalia; order Chiroptera; family Furipteridae; genus Furipterus; species Furipterus horrens. The sequence goes on along the minus strand of NW_028327180.1, from coordinate 65,625,549 downwards.
CTAAACTCTCACTGAGTATTTATTATGAAGACTTGAAAACCTATTAGAATTGACTTCAAATTGAAAACTCACTGTTTTTAATGTGTTGTGCGCACACAAGCAAAAATACTTAAGTTGTGCATGAATCTGGCTATATGGAATTACGGAGGGAATCTCAGGGTCTGGGTTCTCCTTACATAGAATGATAACCAAACTTTGTACTCTTGCCATGTACTCTAGCCTTTCTGAAGGCCACTGTAGTAGGGTTTGACATGTTTAACTGACAATTGTTCTTAATTTTTAATTTTGTTAGTGATTTTTAAATATTTTTTGGGGGGAATTAGGGACATTGGCCATTTATATCTTACAAATAATTTTTCCCAGTTGTCACTTTTTCTGTATGGCATTTAAAGTATTTGTATAGTTAATGTTTCAATTTTTATTTCATATTTTAAAAAGCCTTTCCCACCACAGGAGGATTTTTAAAAATTATTATTTTTCTCCCTAATACTTTTATGGCTTTATGTACTTTTATGGCTTTTTTAAGTTGGGAAAGGTCTCGGAAAAGTTTTGGAGGGGGTTGTGCCACTATAAAGAATGTAATCAATTGAACCAGAGACATAGACATGTACAACGAAGTGGGGATTGACTGTGGGAGAAGGGGTGGGCTGGGTGGGTTTAGGGGGTGGAGGAGAAATGAAAAAAGTGGGACAACTGTAATAGAAAATAAATCAAAACTTAAAAAAAAAATGTAATGAGAGAAGGACGTATTATGTGCAAGAGGGTTGAGTCAGCTTTCTTTAGGCATATTTCCCACTAATTTCATCAAACCAGTGCTAATAAATCAGGTAGACTACTGCTAATTTGTCTTGCTGGTTATGTCTGACTTTTCTGTCTAAAATGGTTCTGAGACAAAATTTTCAATGTGTGAAGGGATTGGGGTTTCTACAGACAACACATGGGTGTCTTAGGGTTCAACTCAGCTCTGCCACCATCTGCCCAGAGATAGCATCAGATGCCGGGTTAAGGGTTCAGTCCTACAAGTCTCCTGGCTCCCCTTACCAGATACAAGTCCAGGTTGTTACCAGTGCTTTTGACTAACTGGCTATAAATCAGAGGTTCCTAAAACCCACTCCTCTATTAGTAATAATTTGCTAGAGGAGCTCATAGAACTGAGAGTTCCTCCCACGAAAAAGAAAGTGAAAAGGAAAATGCCAAAAAAGTTACATGCCAGAATTACATCCCCTTTTGAAGGAGCTTTTCCAGAGGTGCCACACCACCTATTAACATAACGGCCACCTCAAGCTCTAAGAGAAGCTGGATATCTTGCCAGCAGAAGGGAATGAAAGTGGAGTAGATATTGAGAGACAAGTTGCAATCTACTCTGTTGTTGCTAGGAGGTGTTCACGAGTATAGAAAAGCAGCCAGGCATTCTTGGATTTCACTCAAAGTGCGGGAAAAGATTGCTCCAAGTAGCCATAATTTGTCTGTTACTCTTCTCCAGCACTGACTCAAGACCAGGAGGCATTTTGTTTACCATTAGTTTCAGTGAATAATAGTAGTGGATGCAACTTTAATTCCAAGTAAAGGTCCTTCCTTACTGCACACTTTTTCTGGTGCTCTATCATACTAATAACTATACTTTTTTCTGTTCATTATGACTTACAAAATAATAAGTGACTAAATTTAAAAAAAAAACATTTCTTATGACATGGGTTTTAGTTAGAGAACTAAAAAGTGGTTAAGCCTTTCTCAAATTTGCACCGTAAGTATGCCAAGAATTGATATCAGTCCTCTGCCTATAAATCAGCCCATTCATCTGTAAAGCAATTATACGAAAGCACCCGCTGAGCAATTCTGGTCAAGATGGTGGAACAGGTAAACGCAACTTACCTCCCTGCACAACCACATCAAAATTACAGCTAAGCTATAGACCACTCAGAACCATCAGCAATCAAGTTGAATGAAAGTCTGACAACTACAGAGTTAGAGAACCCACATCCATCCAGATGAGTAGGAGGGGCAGAGATGGAGAATGGGCTGGTCCCTCACCCACGTGTGGTGGATAAAATTTTGGGAGGGATATCTCAGGAGTGAGGAGTCCCAGCCCCACACCAGGACCCCAACCCAGGGTTACAGTGCCAGGAAGATGAGTCCCCATAACTTTTGGCTGCAAAAATCAGTGGGGATTCAATTGGTGGAAGAATGCTGGAGTCCCATGCAGTTCTTAAAGAACCCACACACAGACTTACTCAGGCTCACTCCCTCTGAGCTCCAGCACTGGGGTAGCAGCCTGAAAGACCCCAGGGGCATAGCGGGAGGAACTGAAGTATCTTACATAAAGGCAAGAGGTAGGGATACAACTTTCTCCCAGACAGAAAGGCAGGCAAGGTCATTGTCCCTTTTCTGAGCCCTCCCCCAACCCAGAGCTGCAGAGCAGGCAGAGGGGTGCCATCTCTGAGACTCTATCAACCTGGCTAACACTGTTTGCCTTGCCCTAGAGATCCCCTGAGACTCCATCACCCCCAACTTACAGGCCCACCCAAGCCATTAACAACGACTTTTCCATATGAATGGCTCTTGCTTCGCAACATTCTAAATCCTTTCAAACAAGCAATAGCCAGCACCAGTGAGCCCCCAGGTGCTGTACCTCTTGCTAAGTGGCCACGGGCCTAGCACTAGCAGTAGCCAGCCTAGATTCACAGCTTGGCTTCACCTGGGAATCTCCAAGTCCAGCACAAGTAGCAGCCATCTCAGATTGCTTTATAGTTCAGGCAGGATGGCCCTCGGCAAAACACAGGTGGGGGATGACCTTTGCTTCCATCACCCAGGAAAACCCAGAGCCAACACACCCACTGGACAGCTACAGATCACATCGGAACACCACCACCCTGCCCCAGCACAGCTGATCCTCCATGGAGGGCAGAGGTTGGTTGTCAGTACTCATAGCCAGTCCTTAGAGCTGACTGGTCTGGATAAATCCCTCCCATTGACCTGCCAACAGCATCAAGGCTAAAGTACAAGAGGACAGTGTACTCAGCCCACACAAAAGGCTCACCTCAGATATCCAGGTTGCATGATAGGGCAGGCTGTGCCACTAGATCCTATACGACACCTTCTATATTAGGCCACACTACCAAGACACAGAGTCACAGCAGATCCACCTAATACATAGAAACAAACACAGGGAGGCTGCCAAAATGAGGAGACAAAGAAACATGGCCCAAATGAAAGAACAGATCAAAATTCCAGAAAAAGAACTAAACAAAATGGAGATAAGCAATCTATCAGATGCAAAGTTCAAAACATTGGTTATAAGGATGCTCAAGGAACTTAGTGAGGACCTCAACAGCATAAAAAAGATCCCATCAGAAATGAAGTATACACCTGGTACAATTTACTGGGAAACAACAGTAGAGTGAATGAAGCCTAAAACAAATCAATGATTCAGAATCTAAGGAAGCAAAAAACAACCAATCAGAATAATAATAAGAAAAAAAAATCCAAAAAATTAGGATAGTGTAAGCAGCCTCTGGGACAATGTCAAGTGTGGTAACATTTTCAACATAGAGGTTTCAGAACGAGAAGAGAAAGAGCAAAAAAAAAAAAGGAAATTATTTGAAAAAATAATGAAAGAAAGCTTCCCTAATTTGGTGAAGAAAATAGACATGCAAGTCCAGGAAGCAGAGTCCCAAACAAGATGAATGCAAAGAGGCCCACTCCAAGACACATCATAATTAAAATGCCAACGGTTTAAGATAAAGAGAGAATCTTAAAAGAAGTAAGAGAAAAGCAGTTAGTTACCTACAGGAGACTTCCCATAAGACTGTCAGCTGATTTCTCAAAATAAACTTTGTAGGCTAGAAGGGATTGGCAAGAAATATTCAAAGTCATGAAAAGCTGGGACCTACAGTCAAGATTGCTCTGCCCAGCAAAACTATCATTTAGAATCAAAGGGCAGATAAAGAACCTTCCAGACAAGAAAAAACTAAAGGAATTCATCATCACCAAACAACTATTATATTAAATATTAAAGGGACTTATTTAAGAAAAAGATCAAAACTATGAGCAATAAAATGGCAATAAACACATATCTATCAACAATTGAGTCTAAAAAAACAAACTAAACAAACAAGAAGAACAGAGACAGAATCATGGATATAGAGAGCATTTTGATGGTTGCTACATTGAACAGGGCTGTAGGGAAATGGGTGAAGAGGTGAAGGGATTAAGAAGTACAAATAGGTAGTCACAGAATAGCCATGGGGATGTAAAGTAGAGTATAGGAAATGGAGAAGCCAAAGAATTTATACACATGGCCCATGGACATGAACAATGTTGTGGGGATGCCTGAGGAAGTGGGTGGTGCTGGGTGTAGGGGGGCAAAGAGGGCAAAATTGAGACAACTGTAATAGCATAATCAATAAAATATAATTAAATTAAAAAAAGAAAGCACCTGCTGATGATACTAATTTCTTCTTGATTTGCTTTCTATGCTACACAGGATTGTTAATAAAGAGATATTTTTCTATAGTAGCTCATTAAGTTTTCTTCCTGAGTATATTTATTATAATTTTATTATATTTATTATAGTTGGTTCTATAAGCTTCTCAGAAATAGTGTGACTTGCACATCTATTTGTTGGTTTAGCTGGGTTCTTCTCTTTGTTTCATACTGTAGTTCTTTTTGCACCTGTCCTAGAAAAAACACAATTAGTTTAACATGGATTCATTGTACTTTGTTTGAATATGAACTGAAAGCTTGGGTGGTTACTTTTTTAAATAGTCAAGATTATGATTTATATAACTTAGAGTAAAATCCACCTTTTAAAGTTGTACAGCCCAGTAAGTTTTAACAAATGTATATAGTCATGTATCCAACACCAGTGAAGATATACCTTAGTTTAGTCTTCCCCAGAAGACCTGTTAGGAGGCCATTTTATAATCCATGAAAGTGATGATGGTAGCTTGGACCAGTATGGGTCATGGAGCTCATAACAGATCAGATTAAGCATGGATTTGAAGGTAAAGCTGGTAGGATTTTCCAGTGGGTAAAATATGGGGATAAGAGAAAAGAGAGAAGTCAAGGACTTATTATTCCTTAAGATTCTGTGGACTGACTAGGCAGTCTCTGTTGCTTTTGTCTGAGTGTAATCATGTTGCTGTGTTGCCGTGTTCTGTTGAAGGCTGGAGAGCCCAAGAGAACCCCACTCAGATGTCTCCTGATTGGCACTGGCAGTCAGGTGGAGTCCTTTGGTTCTCCTCTGTATGAGCCCTTACTCTCCTTTAGGCTAGGCCAGTTTACATGGTCATCACACAGTAATAAACAATCCCACACTTAGTTTTAAACAATTACAATGTGCTACTTATGATTTTCTGTGTTGATTAGACAGGTTTGTTTACTTTGCCTGGACTTACTCATGTAGGTTGGATGGAATGGATTTAGCTGGGACAATTGAGGTGGCTTGGCCTCTTTCCATGTTGTCTTTAACCCCAAGCTTCTTAATAGTTTATGTCCTCGGGGCAGCATTTCAAGAGGGTAAAACAGATATTGCAAGGCCCCTGCAGGCCTAGGCTTCAGAGCTGAAATAACATCACTTCCACCACATGCTGTGGTCAAAGCAAGTTAAAAGGCTGGTCTGGACTCAAGGGTTTGGAGAAACAGACTTCACTTATGCATGGGAGAAGCAGAAGAGTCCCACTGCAGAGAGGCATGCAGGCTAGCTTGGGAGGAAGATAAAGCTACGAAACATTTACCCCATCACCGTCCTGTTGACTCAGCTACTTCCTCCCCTCCTGCCATTTAAGAGTAGTTGCTTCTGTACCTCTGTGTGACTTTACTTCTTAAGAGAAGACAAGACATAAACTTGGGGCTAGATCTCCTCATAAACTGCAGAAGAGCCTATAAATGGCTGGTCAACCTTCAGCAATCCTGCCTCCATGGTAGCCGATGCGTATGAGCTCACAGGCTTTCACAGAAGGGACAGTGGAAGTGGCAGTTCCTCTGAAGCATTATACAGGCACCTGGCTTGCCTGGTACAGCGCACCTGAAAAAAGTTGTTGTGTATATAAATATCAGCCTATAATTAAGTATGTAAGAAATATACCTCTTAGATTTTCTGTAACAACTTATTTTCTGTTTTGAGTCTCTGATCCACCAAGGTGAAGATTCTTAACTTTAGCCAGTTTAGAGTTTCCCCTTCCTCTCCAGGGGTTGTACCTCATTTTGAAGGGTCTTATATACCATCACGACATCAGGAGGGGCTATCTAGGCTTCTTTATCATTGGTCTCTGTAGTCTATCTGGGACTTCTGTTATCACGTTTAATCCTTATTCATTGAATCCTGTTAGGTTGACATTTTGTAATAATGACCATGATTATAGTAATTATAATAGTTTTATAATAGTGTGAAAAGCAACTGCTATTTATTTAATGCCTGCTCTGAGCCAGGCACTGTGCTGTATGTGTTAGAGTATTACTAAAAACCGAACAGTACTTGTACGTCTATTGCAACCTGTGGCATTTGCCCAGAGCAGTGCTTGTGTAATGGACACTTGTAATGATTGATGTTCAGTACTTGAACCCCCTTGGAATTTGAGGAATTCCCTCCCTCGCTAAAGACAAGTTGACATGAACAGACACCTAATATTCTAGCTCCTCTGCCAGCTGGGATGTGGGCCCTTGTCTTAGACTCTGCCAATCAGATGCACTCATCTGGGATTTTGAATTTGAAACTAATGACACAAAGAAACAAGGACAGTGGAGATTTCTTTCTGGTGTCAGTGACAGCGGCATCCAGTTGGCAGGCACAACAGTGTCTGTGTTGCCAACCGTTGGATCTAGTATTGAATACCAGGGATGACAACAGAATGAGCTGCAGGCCCTCTGTTCAGTGGCAGTGGCAGCTGCACCCCAACAGCCAGCTCTCTGGTCCTGTTTTTGGCTCAATATTACGTATTTGCATAGATTCTCTTGATTCTTGCCTATTTTCTCAGTTAATCTGGGAGCTACCCATTAAATACTGTTTTAAGAAATTAAGTGCTGGAGAAATTTTTTAGCAGGAATGGTTGTAGGCAGCAGACCTTCGGGAAAGGTGGTGGTGGTGGCAGTGGAGGTGGGCAGCGTGGCTGTAAAGCTGAGATTAGTTATTTGGCCTCATTTGGGACAACGGTGAGGGGAATCCAGCTAATACTGAGAAACTGGATTTTCACAGCCCATGGTAAACAGTAGCAAAAGAGCTAATTAAATCATTCCATGGATCATGTTTACTGATAATCCAACTAAAGTCAAGCCTTTGAACTTCCAAGTGCTACTGTCATTGTAGGAAGGGTAGTTGGAACTCAAGAACTATGGAGGTATTGTCGTTGCTTCTAATATTGCTGAATATCCTAAAGAAAGAACAGCAAGCTGAGACTTTTAAATTATTGGCTTAAGTTATCAATTGAAAGTTAAGGGCTCTCTATGACTATGCTTTAAAAATTAACAAGATTGTTCAAGACATAAGCTCTTGCAGTTGAAGAATTCAAACATTGTAAGCCTAACCCAACATCTGATCCTCAGTGTTGCCAGCTTTATTAGTTCAATTCATAGCTTCTCTAATCCCTTATGAGGAAGTTAGGATATTGATCAAGGAAGAGTGGTACCTGACTATTTGGACTGAGCTATATTGGAGAATTTGGCTGACTCAGACTGCCTGCCCCAAATTCCAAACTGATCAAGCCTCCATTGTCAGTTGAGGCAGCCTTTCATGGATTCTTGATTGTTTGAAGGCCTTTCTCAATTACTCCTCACATACTCACGTTATTTTCGTGCCTCATTCTTTCAAAAGAAAAGAGAATTCTCTCATTCCCAGTCCTCTTCCTTCCATGCACCTCTTGCACTTCTTTCTTTGCAATGGCATATGAAAATATCCCAGGAGATACCAAATAGTATATTGGGACCATCCTCGGGAAAGTAGAAAGAGAAGTTACCAGGGAAACTAGGACTTTCTCCTATTGACAGAATAGAGAAAGGCTGGAAACACCCAAGAGTTTATGAGCTAAAAGTAAATAAAAAAGATTAAAAAGTAGAGGCTAAATCAAATGCAAAGAGAACCAAAATGAAAACAACTATGTATAAATATTAAAAACATAAACACAAGAAAATATAATTCAAGTTACTTTTGAACACAGCATAAGGATCGTCCTTACAATAAATTCTAAGGACAATCACAACTACAAAGATACCCTGGACATTATCTTAAGTGCCTGTTGATGTTATAATTGTTTAACTGTTTTTGAGAGTTATTGTAGGATGGAGCAAATGAATAAAGATATTGGTGCAAATGAGAATCTAAGTTTCATTGCAGGGAGAAAGGGAAACATGAGAGAAAACCCCAGGAACTTAAGAATTATCAGTATACACTGAGGATGAAGAAAACACCCTAGCTTTGTCCACTGTAAAGGCCTAGTAACAGGAAACACTACAGAACACTCAGCTTTAGTTTTTAAATATCATTCTCAACTAAAAGGTTCCTTGAAGAAATGGCTGATTCCAGGTGTGGGCAGGGAAATAGAAGGTGAGCCTGCACTATCTCGCTGTGCCCTAAGCCAGGCAGTGGGAATGCTCAAGGACTGATGAGGTCAGGACAAAAGGACACAGGAAGTGGACTCCATGTGGCCAAATTTGGGACGATTTGAACATAAGAATAATTAACAATGGTCATAATACATGAACAAATAATACTATGAATATACATTGATGGGGTGAAGAGAGAGAGAGGGAGGGAGGGAGGAAAGGAGAAAGAAGACAAGAGAAAAGAGAAAAAGAGAAGGGAAGAGAAGAGGTGAAAAGAGAAAGGATTTTCTTGTTTAAAATAAAAGTACCAACTAGTAAATGTAAAAGAAATAATCAAATGAAGAAATCTACTGCCTTGCAACCCACAATAAAGCATTGATTCAGGCAAGGATCATCAATGCATGCTAACACCACTGGGTGAAAAGTTTGGGGGGGACACGGTTTCAAAACATCACTTTCCAATCACTTACTAATTACAAAACTGATAAGTGTATATCTACAATGAAGAGATCAACATATTAAATACATGAACAAAAAACAACATCACCTGTAGGGATGCTATAAAGAAGTACAAAACACCATCTAGGCATTATTGTTGCCAGAAATGTTTAATCTGAATCTAATAATGAGGAAACAATCAGATAAATTCTCAAATCCAGAAAGTGGGACACTTTATAAAAATTGGGCTGAACTCTTCAAAAAAGTCAATGTCATGAAAAATGTCAATACCACCATTATACCAATATCATAAACAACTACCACTAAGAGGTATGAGAAATTTTCTAGATTATAAGATGCAAAAGAGACTTAATTCAACATAGCAATACAATGATTGGATCCTGGATATAAAACAGCTATAAAATACATTTCTGGGACATATTAGATGATATTATTGACTTGTTAATTTCCCTAGGTAGGTAATTGTGTCATGATTTTATAGGAGAATATTCTTATTCTTAGGGGATACATGCTGAAATATTTAGGGATAAAGTGAAGTGTAAGGATATCTGTGATTTTCCCATTAACAGTCACTCCCTATTTGCCCCAAACTTACTGATTCCTCAATGCTGGCAACAATTACTCTATTTTCCCTCTTTATGAATTTATCTACTATGGACATTTCAAATAGATAGAATCATATAGTATAGTCTTTTGTGACTGGCTTCTTTAATTTAGCATACAAGTTGTAGCTTGTATCAATACTTCATTCCTTTTTATTTATTTTTGAATTATTTTTATTTTTATTTTTTAAGTAATCACTCTCCCTTTTATTTCATATGCCGTATTTTGTTTATCCATTCATCAGTTGAAGGAAGTTTGGGCTGTTTCCACATTTGGCTATTATGAACAATATTGCTAAGAACATTTGTGGGCAAGTTTTTATATAAATATGTTTTAATTTTTCTTAAGTATATATCTGGAAGTGGAATTGTGTATATGGTTACTCAATTGGCCATATGGTTGGTCTAGGTGTAACCTTTTTGGAAACTGCCAAGCTGCTTTCCAAAGTGGCTGAATGATTATTCACTGTTTTATTGCCAGCACTGCCTTTATATATATATATATCCTTTATTGATTATGCTGTTACAGTTGTCCCAATTTCTTTTCCCTTTGTTCCCCTCTACACAGTGACCCCCTCCCTCCAGTTGTCCCCCACCCTTACTCCATGCCCATTGGTTGTGCATATAGTTCTTCTCAACATCTTCCTATCTACTCGACTCCCTCCTACTATGCTTCTTAATTCCTGTACCATCTCTCTCCCTTTCCCCACTTCCTCCTCCCTGCTGACCTCCCCCCATAATTTTCCCCATACCTATAATTCTGTTCACACTCTCGTTGCCTACTTAGTTTGTGTTTGTTTCAGTTCCCTAGCTTCTGTTGTTGGTTGTTGTGATAGCTTTCATTTTGTTGTTCATAGTTTTGATCCTCTGAGATTCTCCTAAATAAGTCCCCTTAACATTTCATATAACAGTGGTTTGGATCTGATGAACTCCTTCAGTTTTACTTTGTCCTGGAAGCACTTTCTCTGCCCTTCTATTCTGAATGACAGCTTTTCTGGATAGAGTAATCATGGTTGTAGGTTTTTGCTTTTCATTACTTTGAATATTTCTTGCCAGTCCCTTCGTGCCTGCAGAGTTTCTTTTGAGAAAACAGCTGACAGTCTTATTGGGACCCCTTTGTATGTAATTCTCTTCTCTCTTGCTGCTTTTAAGATTCTCTCTTTATCCTTAATTTTTGACATTTTGATTATAATGTGTCTTGGTGTGGTTCTCCCTGGGTCCAGTTTTTTTGGAACTCTCTGTGCTTCCTGGACCCGTAAGTCTATTTCCTTCCCCAAGTTAGGGAAGTTCTGTTTCAGTGTTTTTTCACATAATTTTTCAATTTCTAGTTCTTCTCTTCACCTTCTGGCAGCCCTATGATTCGAATGTTGGTTCACTTATAGCTGTCCGATAAGTTTCTGAGCCTCTCCTCATTTTTCTCACTTCTCATTCCCTGTTTCTGTACTGGTTGACTGTTTGTTCCTTCCTTATGTTCTGATTTGTTGATTTGATCCCTGATTTTCTTGCCCTCACTACTAGTTTCATATGTATTTTTGTTCATTTCAGCAGGACTAGCCTTCATTCCTTCCCTGTCTTGTTTAAGATCTGCTCTTAGGTCTGCAAGTGCTTTTATAAGCAAAGCTCTGAACTGTGCCTCAGAAAGATTTCCTATCCCCTGCTTCATTAGGTTAGAAATTTGCTGTCTGGTCAGCTGTGTGATTGGGATTTCTATCATGATCTGTGCCATCTTGAACAGTTTTGTGTTTACCTTTGCTTCCTGGGCAGGGCTGTCACACCTCCTACACTATAGAGCGCGGAGCCCCGCGCACTTGTCACAACCAGGTGACCTGTCTCACCACGCTGTGGAGTTTTCTGTGGGGGTGGGAGTCCAAGATGGATTCTTGCCATCACTCTCCACTGAGAGATTGGGAGCCTCCTCCTCTGTCCCCAACCCCACTGGGCCTCACAGTCCAAGGCCATGGAGGTCTGCCTTTCCCGGCTTTAGAACCACAAGCAGTTGGTCTGCAGCTGGGGATGGTCCCCAGGTGCTTCTTGCCTCCCCTTTAATACGGGTGTCTGTGCTTACCGCTATCCTGCTGCCGTCGCTGCTACTGCCACGGACAGCTCAGCTTGACCTCTCCTCCTCAGCTTCGCCTCTCCTACCTGTCCAGATGAGCACCCCTTCTTTATAACTTCATATGTTGGACTTCCATTTATTTTCTGGAACTTCTGGTTATTGCTGGTTTTGCAGTAGTTGTATTCCTTTTTAGTTGTGGAGGGAGATGGAGTGTGTCAGTCTAGGCCTCCATCTTGGCTGGAAGTCTCTGGTGTTTGTTTGCTTTCGTGTCCAGGGAGAGTTGTTGCTCCTGTTATGTTGTAAGGGGTGGAGCCTTAGGGAGTCATCAGTAATGGGCGACCTGTGTTCGACAAGTTGTGGTGCTGTATGCGGGGGAGGGGTCTGAGAAGGAACAATGCCACTTGCCCAGCACTCGCCCTTTTCCAGGCACTTCTCCCACTTCCGCACCAGACTGGCGCCCCTCTAGCTGCTGCCCTGGACATTGTTCCCAGAGTGGGTGGGTCCGCGGATGTTCTAGGTCTGTGGGGACCCTTTAAACAAGCAGACTCTGTTGAGAGACCAGCAGTTTCTGCCTTCGTCTCAACCCCCACTGGTCTGCACAGTCAAAAGCAATGAGGCTTGATTTTCCCAGGAGCTGGGACAGTGAGCTGCTCTGGTGAGGATCTAGGAACGCTCCCCAGGTGTCCCTTCTGACTTTTTAAAACATGTGACTGCACTTTCCGTTGGCCTGCTGCTGTTGCCATTGCTGCCACCACCACACCGTGTCCTCTCCGCCCGGGCTCCGCCCCTCCTACCTGTCTGGATGAGTATTTCTTCTTTATATCTTTGTTTGCTGGACTTCCATGCACTTTGATTTTCTGGAACTTCTGGTTGTTTCTAGTTTTGAGGTAGTTGTATTCCTTCTTAATTGTGGAGGGAGATGCAGCATGTCTGTCCATGCCTCCATCTTGGCCAGAAGTCCCAGCACTGCCTTTTTGATTATAGTCATCTTAGTGGGCATGAAGTGCCATCTCATAATTTTGATTTGTATTTCCCTGAAGTTGGGCATCTTTTCATGTGCTTATTGACCACTTACACATCTTTTTTGAAGAAATATCTATTCAGATCATTTGCCCATTTCTAAAACTGAATTGTCTTTTAATTGTCGATTTGTAAGAGTTCTTTACATATTCTGGATACTAGGCCCTTATTAGACATATGAATTACAAAAAAATTATCTCATTCTTTGAATTATCTTTCCCTTTCTGTGTGGTATCCTTTGATGTACAAAAAATTTTAATTTTAATAATGCTCATTTATTTTTCTTTTGTTGCTTCTCTTTATTTTTGGTGTCATGTCTAAGAAATCATTGTCTAATGAAGGTCACATTTCACACTTGTGTTTTCTCCTGAGTTTTAGATTTTTGCTCTTACATTTAGGTCTTTGGTCCATTTAAAGTTTTTATTAATGGTGTGAAGTCCAATTTGTTTTGCATACAACTATCCAGTTGTTCCAGTACCATTTATTGAAAAGACTTCTTTTCCTAATTAATCATCTTGGCACCCTCCTCAAAAATCAACTGACTGTAAAGGACAAGGTTTTTCCTTCACACTGTATATATTTTCTCCCTATCTGATCCCTCCAGAATTTGGCATTCTAAAGAAGTAAGTAATGACCTAAGTTTCTTTGCATAAAACTAATAAGACCAGTTGTTAATAACGATTTTTTTGACTAAGACTTTGACTGGAATGTCATGCATAAAGGAGACATGCTTGGGCTTTGGTTGTTACCAAAAAGCCCTGAGCAACTGGGACTGACTTTCAAAGGTAATAAAAGTCTACGAGATAAAAGGCCTGGTACCTTGGATGGATGAGCGGTCCATAGCAATCTTTCCAGGGAAGGAACGAAGGTTGTTTTCCTGAAAGATGGCTAGAAGGGACCTTAAGGCACAATGGAAAACCAGGAGGACCTGGAAAAGACAGGTGTTTACAGGCAAGGCTGAATGCCAGGTATGTGGCCCACCTTCTGTGCCCTGAAGGGCAGACTGAAGGTCACCCTAAATGTTCCTTGCGTAAGTTCCAGCAAAGCAGAACTAAAGATCATAAGTGGTCATTTGCTGCTCTTGTTCTGTTTATGCAAATGAACAGGATAAATTAAAAATGAACTTAATGCAGTCCCTTTAATGACAAGGAGGGTAATCCTAGGGAGAAAAATCAAGATTCAAGAAAGATCACAATGCCCAGTGGTAGACTATAAAGTAGTGCAGCTAACCGTCTTTAAAGTTTCTTTTCATTTAAAATTTGTTTTCATTTGAAAGTTAAACTATGTCTGTGGCATTATCAAAGATGTTTAATTTACAGGCAAGAAGAATGTCAAATGCCTTGCAACTGGATGTCTTTCCGTTAAGACAGTCCTACAGTTTTAGAGACTTGTATGTGGGTTATGTTACATAAATTAACATGTGTTTTCTGTTTTCAAAGGGCATAAGCCTACGATCTCATTACCTGAGTGATTGTCTGTACGTATAGGCCTCACTTAATCCTGTCTGCATTGCTGCCTCCTGAGACTCAATGGTTTGGCTGAACTAAGTGGCTGGGTTGGTGAAGAACGGGGTGGTCTGTGGGCTTCACTTTAAAACTGGTTTCTCTTTTCTATCCTAATGGCTTGGACAGAAAGAGCCCAGAGGCCTGAGAGGGGGGAAACCTAAAATATTTCCCTCAGTCCAAACTAAGTATAATGGGCAAAAGGGTTTTGGACAGGTGAGATGTACCTGGCATACCTTCCTCCAAAGAAACCCTTATTTTCCCTAATGTGGGACATTGAAAAATTAATACCTGTCTTTTGTCATCTAGTGGTTACAGATTGAATGATGTTCTTTAACCCTGTTGCCTCCAGAATACAACACGGATGCCAGCCGGTTAAACCAAGCATGCCGTTGTCCAGAGACAGCCAACCAACCTGGAGTCTGCACGATCCTTCCCCTTGTGGGAAGGCCACCCTCCCCTCCACACCCCCACTCTTATTAGGGATTTCTTGACCCAAGGGTAGGTAGGACGACGACCATGTCCAGCTTGAAGCAGCTAGAGGAGCTCGAGACCTTCGTCCATTGTCCTTTATAAGATTGTAAAGGGTCTTAAGTCTGAGAGGAAGGGATTGTTATTTTTTATTGTTAAAATATTTAACTAATTAATTAATTATTTAAAAAAAGAAGAAGAATATATAAAAGGGTGAGCCATGGGCATGGACTTGGGGAGGGGATTGTCAGGGAAGGGGGGTGCTGGGCGGAGGGGAGCAAAGGGGAAAAAAAATTGGAACTATTGTAAATATAATCAATAAAATATTAAAAAAAATCAACTGACTGTAAATGTGAGGATTTATTTCTACTCAATTATATTCCATTAATCTATATGTCTATCCTTATGCCAGTACCACAGTCTTGATTACTGTAGCTTTGTAATAAGTTTTAAAACTGGAAAGTGTGAGTTTTTCATTGTTCTTTTTCAAGATTGTTTTGGCTATTCTGGTTCCTTGCATTTCTATATAATATTTTAAAATACACTTTTTTTCTTTTCTTAAGTACATTTTATTGATTATGCTGTTACAGTTGTTCCAATTTTTTCCCATTTGCTGCCTCTGCCCAGTACCCTCCTTCCCTCCAGCAATACCCCCTTAGTTCATGTCCATGGGTCGTGCATATAAGTTCTTTGGTTTCTCCATTTCCTATACCATTATTAACATCCCCCTGTCTATTTTGTTCCTACCAATTATGCCTCTTAATCCCTGCACCTTAACCCCTATAATTCTGTTCCTGTTTTGTTGTTTTGTTAGTTTGTTTTTGTTTTTTAGATTCAGTTGTTGATAGCTGTGAGCTTGTTGTCATTTTAATGTTCATAGTTTTGATCTTCTTTTTCTTAAGTAAGTCCCTTTAACATTTCATGTAATAATGACTTGGTGATGATGAACTCCTTCAGCTTTACCTTGTCTGGGAAGCACTTAATGTGCCCTTCCATTCTAAATGATAGCTTTGCTGGATAGAGTAATCTAGGTTCTAAGTCCTTGCTTTTCATCCCATTGAATACTTCTTGCCAGTCCCTTCTTGACTGCAAAGTTTCTTTTGAGAAGTCTACTGATAGTCTTATAGGCACCCCTTTGTAGGTAACTCTGCTTTTCTCTTGCTGCTTTTAAGATTCTTTCTTTATCTTTGACCTTTGGCATTTTAATTATGATGTGTCTTGGTGTGGTCCTCTTTGGGTGCAACTTGTTAGGGACTCTCCGTGCTTCCTGGACTTGTATGTCTATTTCCTTCATGAAATTAGGTTTTCTTTTATTATTTTTTCAAATAAGTGTTCACTTTCTTGCTCTTCCTCTTCTTTTTCTGGTACTCCTATGATTTGGATGTTGGTACGTTTAAAGTTGTCCCGTAAGTTCCTAATCCTCTCCTCATTTTCTTCAATTCTTGATTCTTCTTTCTGAATGTTTATTTCTTCCTCATGTTCCAAATCATTGATTTGAATCCTGGCTGCCTTCCCTTCACTGTTGATTCCCTGTATATTTTTCTTTATTTCACTTTGTATAACTTTCACTTTTTCCTTGACTTTGTGGCCATAATCATTTCTCTGAGCATCCTGATCACCAGTGTTTTGAACTCTGCATATGATAGGCTTGCTATCTCCATTTGTTTAGTTCTTTTTCTGGAGTTTTGTTCTGTCTTTCATTTGGGTCATATTTCTTTGCCTCCTCAATTTTGCAGCCTCTCTGTGTTTGTTTCTGTGTATTAGGTAGAGCTCCTTTTACTCCCTGTCTTAGTAGTGTGGACTATAGAGCAATGGTACCTGTAAATTGTGTGGGGTGGAGCTTTAGGTAATTGTCAGGGTGGGCTACTGGTCTTACCACTTTGTGGTTCTGTTTGTGGCGGGGAGCTTGGGGAGGGGACAATGCCACTGCCTGGCTTCTGGCGATTTGCCTATCACCTGCCTTGTTTCCAGTCACTTCACCCACTTCCTGTATGTGATTGGCGCCCTTCCAGTTGCTGCCTGAGGTTTGTGTACATTCTAAAACCGTGTAGGTCCTTTAAGTGGCAAAAATCCAGTAGTTTCTTCCACCACACCAATCCCCACTGTTTTTTAGAGATAATGGGAGTTTATCTTCCTGGTCCTGGAACCCTGGGTTGTGCAGTCTGGCCTGGGGATGGGATTGCTCACTCCTAGGTTATCCCTCCTGATTTTTATCCACCACATGTGAATGTGGGACCCTCTCTCCTGCCACCACCACCACTTATCCGAGCCACACCGCCTCTCTGCCCTGTCTCTGCAATGACTCTAAAATTCCTCCCCTCCCACCTGTCTGGATGAATATGGCTTTTTCTTTTTCATATATAAGCTTAAATTTTATTAGATTCAACAGTCATAATTTTCCATGGATGAATGTGGCTTTTTAAAACCCTTGGTTGTCAGACTTTCATAGTTTGATTTTTCTGACAGTTCTGGTTGTTATTTGTTTTTGAGATCTGGTTGTAATTCTTTCTATGGTTACAGGAGGAGGTGAAGTGTGTCTACTTATGCCTCCATCTCAACTGGAAGTCCCCTAAGATAAACTTTGTTTTCTAGAGCAGTTTTAGGTTCACAGCAAAATTGAATGAAAAGTGAGAGTTCTATATACCTCCTGCCCCTGCTATCAACATTCGCCACAATCAATGAATCTACATTGACACATCATTAACATCCAAACCATAGTATACATTAGGGTTCACTGTTAGTGCTGAACATTCTATGGGATTGGACAAATGTATCATGACATGTACTTACCATTATAATATCATACAGAATAGTTTCACAAATCCTTTGTGCTCTGCCTTTTCATCCTTCCCTCCGTACTACCTTTGGCAACCACTTTTCTTTTTACTGTCTCCATTTAAAATGAAAATAATTGGTAAATGGTATGCAATTCCTCCTAGTATTTGTGATGACATATTACAAAATGTATTCTGTCACTATCACTTATTTCCTCCTTACAGGGTATATCTGTCCTGCTGTAAACAGCTTCAGCAGCTCCTGAAAATAAAACAGCCTAAAGACCATCACTATAAGACTGATAGGGATATTACTCTTGAGAGTAACAATTTATCCTTTTTAAAATGTATTTTCATCACATCACTTAAGACACTTGTTTTTGGCCACATAGTATAGGCGTGCATTAGGCTTTTGCTAGACTGCATTTTGTTCTTCAATAAAACTTGTTATTGAACACATTTTTGTTATCAAAGAAAATAAATTAGGTTCCACTTTAAGAAGTCTTTCTATGGATTTTTGTTAACGCTGTGGATTTTATTTTTATATCTGTTATATTAAAAAGGAATTGCATTGATTTTTTCCTTCTGAAGTTTAAGAAATGTCTCATTCAATTATTTGTTTGCTATTAACTACTATTAGGCAGAAGGCAAACGAATGCATTTTTTTCCTGTTGTAAATAATTGAATAAGTTCTGCATGTAGTACAGTTGACCCTTGAACAATGTGAAGGTGAGGTGGAGGTATTAGGGGCACCCTCCCTACCCCAAACCAGTCAAAAATCTGCATATAACTTTTGACTCTCTAGAACTTAACTACTAATAGCCTACTGTTGGCTGGAAACCTTACCAATAACATAAAGCTATTTAAAATATATTTTGTATGTTACATGTATCATATACTGTATTCTTACAATGAAGTAAGCTAGAGAAAATATTAAGAAAATTGTAAAAAATTTACAGTGTTTGAAAAAAATCTGCATATAATAAGTAGATCTGCACAGTTCAAACTCATTTGTTCAAGGGTAAACTGTATATGTTTTGCAATTTATATTACCATTGAATATGTCTACAAGTGAATTCAAGGAAGGAAGATGAATTTCAGAGTATGCTAATATTTGCTAAATGGAGGATATAATCCTTCTAAAGATAAAGACATTGCATGTCTTCAAGACTCAGCTCTTTGGTATGGTTAGGATTCTCTATAGCTTTTGTTATTTACTCTTTTGAAATCCTAGTGAATAGCATGTCTCTTGGGGAAATGTGAATTACCTTGTATTGACGTCTCCAGGAGGACCCTCAATAAATAGCACCCCTCTTTGAGTTTTGGACAAATTGAAAAAATAACACAAAGAGTAAATATAGAGGCCAGTATTTTGATTATATCTTTATAGCTGGTAGAGAGGAGGCTGGAGGATGTGGCCCTTAGTCGGTAGCCATGTGTTCTTGCTAATAACACAGGGGAGCAATTTTTAACGTAATTCCTATTGAGTTTGGTTTTTCAGCTGTTTTAGACTTAAATAGGCATGCTGATTTCAAAACTGCAGTTAGTTTTCTTCTATCACATCAAGATTTTTCTGTACAGCTTATCTTAATGCAACCACTCTAGGCTAGATGGAGCCTGGATCAAGGGAAGCACAAGTGCTCTCCTATTAGCTGAGAGCAATCCTCCCTCGAGTGGGGAGGGGTGGGGGGCGACATTAGAGACCAGCGACAGGTTCATACTTGTCTAGGCTATTCAGTTACACATGAGACAGTGTAGTGAGAGGTTGTGTGCTGCTCTGTATAGTGAATCGTATTCTGAAGTGTAGTCCAAGTTCTTGTCTGTATACAAGGAGTTAGCAGAATTTATTTTTTTGTTTACATATGTACTTATTTCCTTTCCTTTAGATCATGTCTGCCTCTGCTATTTCTCATCATAAGTGACTAAACAACCCTGAATCATTTTGTTATATCTGTGGCAGTTTAACCATTCCCAGTCAAAGGACAAACATCAGCGCATTTATCAGGCAAGCCTATTTTGTATATTTAAAAATAAAACTTGGTGATCAAGATAAGTCTTGGGCCCCTCACAAGGTGTGCAAGCAGTTGTCAAGAATTTACGGATGTGGATGAAGGGAACATGTGATAAATTGCCATTTGGTATACCTATGGTTTGGCGAGAGCCCAGAGAGCATTCAAGTGACTGTTACTTTTGTATAGTGAAAACATCAGATAGAACAAGAAAAATTAATGTAAAATGGAGTATACCATCAGCTATGTGCCCAATGTCTCATTCAGCTGAAATCCCAGTGCTAGTTTTCATTGAACTACCCTCTTTCGAAAAACAAGACTAAGTGACAGCAATGATGAAGATTTTCAACTTGAAGATGACTCAGTTCATAAGGGATTTGGTCAGCATGAGTTAAATGATTTGGTACGAGATTTGGGACTATCCAAAAAGGCTTCAGAACTCCTAGCATCAAGACTGCATGAGAAAAACTTGCTTGAAAAAGGAGCAAAGGTATCCTACTTTCAGTCAAGAGAAAGTGCATTTCTGCAGTACTTTCAAAGTGACAGTGGCTTTGTGTATTGCCATACCATACAGGGTTTAATGGAGGAACTGGGAATTCCAATATAGAACGCAACTGAATGGCGACTGTTCATCGATAGCTCAAAGCGGAGCTTGAAGTGTGTCCTCCTCCACAATGGCAGTTTATTTGGTGCAGTCTCAATTGGCCATTCAGTTTGTTTTTGTGAAGAATATGAAGACATAAAGAGTCATTGATCTGTTGCAATATCACAAGCACAACTGGATCATCTGTGTTGACCTTAAAATGGTCTGCTTCCTTCTTGGTCGGCAACGCAATATACTAAGTATCCCTGTTTTCTGTGTATGTGGGACAGCAGAGCTTGTGAGAAGCATTGGGTGGAGTCGAACTGGCCTCCAAGACCTGACCTCAAACCTGGTGATCCAAATACTCTACATGAGCCACTTGTTGACAGAAAGAACATTATATTCCCACCTCTGAACATGAAACTGGGTCTCATGAAGCAATTTGTTAAAGCTTTGCCAACTGAAGGAAACTGTTTCAAGTATCTCATTTTGGCCTATCATTTGAAAAGATAAAATACCTTAATGTGTATGTTTGGTAGCAGAACTTTTCTATTTGTGCAAAATTTGACTTACAGTAACAATATATAGCCTTTACATGAATAAAATAACTCTAAGTAAACAGTATATTCAGGTAATTTTTTCTTTATTTTCCTTTGTATGTACATTTTGTATGATTTTGGGGACAAAGGGAAGGTACTTTGTACCTTAAAAAGTTGATGTGATAGAGAAAAACTGGGGTCATTTTTGAATTCAGATACCAAAAGTTAGTAAACAACCAGTGTCAGATCTAACTCATTAAAAATTGTGTTTCCCAGTGTAATCATACCAGAATGAGAGAGGTTTAACCCAGGAGGGGTGGAGAAACAGGGAGGAGTAGGGTATGTAAAAGAATAGCTAAGATGGAAATTTGCATTAGTGGTCATTCTTCATAGATTTACCAATCAGACAAAGCATTTGTCTGCCTTGGGATGGAGTTGTTAGGGATAAAGAAGCAAGCCAGTGACTCTCAAACCAGTAGGGGATCATTAACAAATGAATCATGGAAAAGGGGTGAGGAAATGACATCCTGCAGCTCCTCACACATATCTCTGGGATCAAAAGGAGGAAGATTGTTATCACCAAACACAGAGAAATGGGAAGATGTAGCTAGATAATTTAGCAAATAAATTGAAGATAGAGCTACAATTAGATTACCCTCAGTTAATCACACCCTTAGTTAAGTAGTTTGTTGTGTTAGATTGTAAACTGGGATTAACCAGTAATGGAGAAACAGGGGAGAAGAAGAGGGGAGGGGGAGCTAATTGTGTTAGGGAGGGGGAGCTAATCACATTAGTATAAAACCAGTTTTCTTTGTCTACTTCACGCGCACATGTTCTTGGATGGTGGTGCGCCTGACTCTGCAAACTCATGAATAAACGCCTCATTTTGCTGCTGAAGTCCTGTGTCCCGGTAATTTATTGTGAGCATTTCTCACAATATGGGGGCTTGTCCAGGATCCTCCACCTGTGTGCGGGAAGGGGCTCTGAGCTGAGGCGGGGAGATGTGTCCTATCCGCTTTTGGGTGGCCTGCTCAACCCAGGGCCCACCTGCCTCACAGTGTTCAGAAACGGATCCAAGTGTAGGGAACTGCTCCTTGTGGTTTAGGGAATTGTAGCCCTGGCCTGAGTATGACTACTGCTGGCATTCTGGCCGTGCTTGTCTTTAAATCTCAACATAAGGCTGTGTGTGAAACATAACCAAAAGCCACTCAGAGGGTTTCCATGGGAATTAGATTTAAAGAATCTTTATTATGCTTTAGAACTTGCTCTGCTTTCTTTATCGTTAATGTAACATAAACAATTTCTAATAAGGAATGTATGAAACCTTGCACCTAATGCCAGTGTGGTGTCCAGATTTTTAATAGACCCTGACATAGACTGGTCACTGTACCCTCTGTACTAGTACATGTAATCTGTTACTGTCAACTGTAATCCTAATGCCTCCAAACTATTGATGATTCACGAATCTTGACCTTGTATCTCTCATGTGTATTCTCCTCAATAAAAGGCATGAGGGAAGAAGATCTAATTGCTGTTCTCCTCTAGAGAGGCAGCCACCTTCCTTCCCCCAGACATAATAAAATGTCCTGGGTAAAAGTTTGTTCATCGGACATAGTAAAGTGTCCTGTGTAAATTTATTCTACCATGGTCATGAAGATTCTGCTGGACAGAGCAGCTTCCAACTGAGCCTAGGGTGTGTGAGGTACATCCACCTCACCCGAGACTTCTTGTTGGGACAATAGTAGAACCAACACAGGGGGAAAATAAAAGCAAACACTGCGGTAACCAGGCAACCGCATGCACGGACCAAGGTAAAAAAATTGGGTTAATTACTGCCTTGGTGGTTGGGCATCCTCAGAGTTCGAATGTGTGTGTGTGGTTGAGGGCTGTGAGCAAGAAACTTCCAGTACGGGAGGTTAAGCTCACCAGTTTGTGGGCAAGAAACCTCCAGTATGGGAGTTGAGCTCACAGCATTTCCATATACAAGAAGTCTCCAGTAAGGGGGTTGAGTATTCAGGGTCTGTATACAAGAAACTTCCAGTATGGGGGTTGAGTATACAGGATGTGAGCAAAAAAGTTCCAATACAGGGAGTTGAGCTCATGGGTTTGTGTTCAAGAAATCTCCAGTAAGGGGAGTTGAGGACAGAACCAGATTCAGCCACAGCCACTAGAATCAACTGAGGACGGGAAATAAAAATTCTAAGCCTAGGGAAACTAAAGAATTAGAGAAAATGTTAGAGCACTGGGGAAAAGATCCCTGGACCCAGAATAAAAAAAAAACAAAAACATAAAATGGTAAAATATTGCTATCTCCTTTGGCCAAAGGAACCCAATAAAGGGCAATCTGTTTTCTGGCCCCAATTTGGGTCTGATGAAACTTGGGTTTGTCAAGCCCTGACCTTATATGTGAGTGATCAGGCATCAGCTTCTAAGGAAGAGAAGGAATATGCTCTCTGCTGCTTACAACCTACCAGCAGGTCTACAGGTCTCTTCCCTGTAAAAGAAAAAGAAAACAAAGCCTGGGCCTTCTGTCCTGTCTCCCACCACCTTACGGCCCTGACCAGCCAGCAGCCAACTGGGCATAGGCACTGCAGACAGTCAGTACAGACAAATCAGGCCAGGGACACCTAACAGGTGCCCAGCTGGTGGCCGTGTCCATGACACCCACAGCACTGGTGGGAACTACTCTAGAATAAGAAAAGAATTAGAAAAATGTAAGCAAGACCTGAAGAATTTTCCCATTCCCTCAGAGCAGCTGATGTTTCCCCTTAGGGAGGTCTCCACGGGCACAGGACAAATTGGATATGTCAAATGCTCCTTTAACAAGCACTGAAGTTAAAAACTTCAAGCGCCATATTAAGCACCTGGTAAAGGATTCCTTTGGATTGGCAGAACAATTAGATCAGTTCCTTGGACCCAGCATATACACATAGATGGTATTAATGTCTATACTAGACATCTTCGGTGGGGAAGAGAGGGGAATGATCAGATGGGTTGCTATGAGGATATGGGAAAGGAAACATCCTCCTGGTCAGAGAATTGTCCTGGCTGAACAGAAGTTTCCCAATATAGACCCTGAATGGGATAATAACAGCCTGGAGGATAGGGCTCAGATGAGAGACCTTAGGAGACTCATCATCAGGGGAATCAAGGAGTCTGTTCCCCAAGCACAGAATGTCTCCAAGCATTTGAGATATAGCAAGAAAGAGATGAAACTCCATCAGCATTCCTACAGAAACTCAGGGACCAGATGAGAAAGTATTCTGGTCTAAGTCCAGAGAATGCTGTAGGGCAGGGACTCCTAAAAGTACCATTGTAACAGAAGCTGGCCAGATATTTGTAAGAAATTGCAGAAGGTAGATGAATGGGCCAGATAGAACAATTAAAAAATTCCTCAGTAAAGCTCAAAAAGTGTACATTAGAAGAGAGGAGAAGCAGGAACTTCAAAAAGTTGTAGGATATCCATGCAAATTTAGGAACTTTTAGCTGCCAGATACTGAGTTTGAGTACAGTCCTTCACATTGTGGAAAAGAACAAAGATTGGAAGCATGTTATGGTTATACCTAAAGAGTAAAGTGTATTTAGAAAGTTTGTGAATGTTGCAGAAGGTCTGTGGAAGGTCGTATTGATAAAAAGGAAACAGTTATGGAAGTTTTAAACCTGGGAAAAGGAAACCTCAGCTGCTTGTATTCTGATTTTATAAAAGCATATTTTGGTCTGTTCTGTTGTGGAATTCTCTATATCTGTTTTTGACCAATAAGACCTAGGAAAGGTCATCTGTAAACCAGTCAGGGAGAATGTCTTTTGCCACCTGGGACCCAGGAAGGGTCATTCAGGGCTAATGAGCGTACCACCCTGGTCAAGTGAACATGTCTGCTGTTGTGGATCAAGTGCGAGAATCAAATAGTCAGGACAACCAAATTAGAATTTAAAGAGCCTTTATTAGCTGGCCAGCGACTGTCCACCCGTCCACAAGCTGGACTTAGGTGAGCAGCCCCAACCCTGGGGTCTGGGGGGATTATAAAGCATTCCTGTTCCTGCAGGTTCAGAAACTTGGACAGAAATACAGCTTGTATAAACAAAAATTTTCTATTCCCCAGGTCATTGCTCAAAGGAACAGATCACTGCTCAAAGGAATTACAGTTAGGCTAAGTTCCCTGTTCTGCTTGGTCAGAGCATGCAACCGCGGGCGTTCGGTTCTTGGGACCCAAGTTCACCTAATTACCCTACTGGCTGGACATCTGAAAAATACCCTCTAGCATTTGCCAAGGGCATGTCTCTCTAGGAGGCCAGTGGACATATTGGAGAGAGAGGGCCTAGTTATCTGTGTTTTGAATTATTGCTCTGTTTATTCTCTGAAAGGAAAAATTGAGGTTTCCCAGGGAAAGTTAAAACTTCGCATGAAAGAAAGAGAACCAGGGAAAGTGTAAAACATGAAAATGAAAAAGGTTTGTTAGAAGTTTATAAAAGTTTTGAAAAGAAATTGTATGGTTTTAGTAATGGAAGGTCTAATGTATGGGAATGCAGCTTTGAAGGACAAGGATTTTCCTTCATGCCTTTATATTTTTCTCCCTATCTGATCCCTCCAGTATTTGGCATTCTAAAGAAGTAAGAAATGACATGAGGTTTCTTTGCATAAAACTAATAAGACCAATTGCTAATGGTGGTTTTGTCATCTGAGGCTTTGACTGGGATATCATGCCCAAAGGAGACATGCCTAGGTTCTGGTTGTTACCAGAAAGCCCTGAGGAATGGGAGTTGACTTTCAAGGCTAATGAAAGCCAAGGAGGAAAAAGCCTGATACCCTGCTTGGTTGTGCGGTTTGTGGTAATCTTTCTAGGGAGGGAACGAAGGTTGCTTTCATGATAGATGGCTAAGAGGAACCTTATGGCACAATGGAAAGCCTGAAGGACTTATAAATAGCATGGCTTTTTCAGGCAAGGCCAGATGGCAGGTGTGTGGCTCAGCTTCTGTACTCAGAGGGCAGACTGAAGGTCAACCTGAAGGTTCCTCATGTGAGTTCCAGCAAAGCAGACTTAAAGATTATATGTGATCAATCACTGCTCTTGTTGTGTTTATGCAAATGAACTGACTAAATTAAAACTGGACTTAGTGCAGTCCCTTTAATGACAAGGAGGGTAATCTTAAGGAGAAAAATCATGATTTGAGGAAAATCACAATGCTCAGTGGTAGACTATAAACAAGTGCAGCTGTCTTTAAAAGTTTGTTTTTATTTAGAAGTTAAAAGTAGTTTTGTAACATCATCAAAAATGTTCAAACTACAGGAAAGGAGGACCTTTAAAATTGCCACTGTTAAATATCATTCCAGCAAAGGCCCTGTGACTGGATGTCTCCACAGTCTTACAGATTCAGAGGCTGGTTTGTGGGTTATGTTGTGTGAATTAACATGTGTATTCTTCCTTCTGTTTGCATAAGACATAAGCCTATAATCTTATTACCTGAGTAATTGTACGTATAGGCTTCACCTAAGAAGCCCATCTGCATCTTCGCCTCTTGTGACTCAATGGTCTGGCTGAACTAAGTGGTTGGATTGGTAAGATGTGGGGCAGTCTGTGGGCTTCACTTTAAAACTGGTTTCTCTTTTTCTGTCCTGTAGCTTGGACAGAAAGGACCCAGAGGTCTGAGAAGAAGGAAATCCTAAAATATTCCCCTCAATCCAAACTAAGTTTAGTGGGCAAAAGGGCTTTGAACAGGTGTGACATGCTTTGCATACCTTCTGCGAAAGAAACCAATTTTTTTCCCCTAATGTGGGATATTTATCATTAATCCCTGCCTGTTGTCATCTAGTGGTTATAGTTTTAATTATGCCTTTTAACCCTGTTGCCAAATTTGTTGCCCCCAGAATATGACAAAGATGCCAGTTTGTTCAGCAATGCCAGCCTTTGGAAACTGAGCATGCTGCTTCCTGGGGACAGCCAACCGACTTGGACTTTACAAAATCCTTCCCCATGTAGAAAGGCCACCCTCCCCTCTTCACTTCCACTCTATTAGGGATTTCTAGACCCAATGGTAGGTAGGACGATGGCCATGTCCAGCTTGAAGCAGCTAGAGGAGCACAAGACCTTCACCATTGTCCTTTATAAGATTATAAAGGGTCTTAAGTATAAGAGGGGGAATTGTTACAGAGTAAGGTTCCCCCAAAATTTCCCAGAGCCTGAAGTTGGAGGGTAGAAGAGGACAGCTTTCAAGATGCCTTTGTATGGCTATGGCTGGTAGCTAGTATCTTAGTTATACAAATGGCTCTGGTTTTTCCAAGGTCCCAAAGAGGTGGAAGGAATTTTGACTATAAAATGGTGATGAAAAAGAGGTCAACATCCCCTGGTGGATCATTCAATATTCACATCTATATCAATGCCACTGGGGTCCCTAAAGGATTTCCAGATGAGTATAAGCCTAGGAATCAAATAACGGCCTGGTTTGAGTCATCCTCTTCTGGTGATCAACAATTAATAAGAATGTTGATTGGGTAAACTATATTTATTATAATCAGCAAAGATTTATTAATTATACAAAGGATGTCATAGAAGAAACAGCTCAACAGTTAGATGCCACCAGTTGAATGACCTGGGAGAATAGGATGGCACTGGATATGATGCTAGCAGAAAAAGGAGGTTTATGTGTAATGCTTGGGGGACAGTGTTGCACTTTTATCCCCAATAATACAGCTCCTGATGGGACTATTACTAAGGCTCTACAGGGACTGACCACCCTAGCAAGTGAACTAGCAGAAAACTCAGGCATCAAGAATCCTATAACAGGATGGTTAGAAAACTGGTTTGGTAATTGGAAAGGAATGATCACGTCAGCTCTTTTTCTTCCCTCCCTCATTGCAGTAGCAGGTGTCCTTACTGCTTTAGGCTGCTATATTATTCCCTGCATCAAAGTTCAGAGATTAATTGAGATGGCACTAACTAAACAGATGCCAGTAATTTACCAACAGAATAAGCTCCTCCTCCTGGAGGCTGAAGAAAATCCTTGCTATGAGGCAGAGAATCAAAAAATCCTCATGAGTTTGGAAGGAACAAATTAGAGGTTTGAGTAGTCAGTTTTCCAAAAGAGACAGGGGAATTGTTAGAAATAAAGAAGCAAGCCAGTGACTCTCAAACCAGTAGGAGATCATTAACAGATGGATCATGGAAAGGGGGTAAGGAAATGACATCCTGCAGCTCCTCACACATATCTCTGGGATCAAAAGGAGGAAGATTATTATCACCAAACACAGAGAAATGGGAAGATGTAGCTAGATAACTTTGCAAATAAATTGAGGATAGACCTATAACTAGATTACCCTTAGTTAATCATACCCTGAGTTAAGTAGTTAATCGCATTAGATTGTGAACCCGGATTAACCAGTAATGGAGAAACAGGGGGGAAGAAGAGGGGAAGGGGAGCTAGTTGCATTACTATAAAACCAGTTTTCATTGTCTACTTCACGCACACATGCTCCTGGCTGGTGGTGCGCCCAACTCTGCAGACTTGTTAACAAATGCCTCGCTTTGCTGCTGAAGTCCTGTATCCCGGTGACTTATTGTGAGCATCTCTCACAGAGTGAGAGAAGGAGAAGAGTGTGCTTAGGAAAAAGCTCTCCTCACGGAAGCCAGGAGTAGAAGAAAGGAATTTCATCCCTATGCTGCACAGCTCTTTGTTTTTTTAATTAATTGATTTAGCTACTAATCCTACGGTCAGCCATGGGCTACTCTCAGTTTTGTCCTCACTTCATGAAACTGCTCCTCTCAAACCAACCACTTCCCTTCTAGGCATTGTTTAACAATGGATTGCTGGTGGGAGTTTCGATTTTGGCTCCAGAAGGCTAGGAAATGGGTGAGAAAGTATACTTATTGGTCAATGCCAAAGATATTCCATTTCAAAGGCTGGACACTCCCTATTTTTCATACCAAATTATGACCACTCACATTGCCCAACACAGCATATCAGAGGTTCTGCATGGGACTGAATGGAAATATTAAAGTAGTCTAATAAAAACTCTGAAAATATGAACTACATCAAATATAAATATAACTCTTTTCTCATTACTAAATTCCCAGGGAGAAATGACTCACTAAAGATGAAGCCTTTTTGTAAATCTGAGCACAGAGACAATTAGGTACAAAGGTATTGAAATCCAAAAACCAAAATTTCTAGCTCGTGAGTTAAAAATCCAATGTCTAAAGTTCTTCAGGTCCCAAATCCATCCCCTCAAGTTTCTCTTCCTCCCTGGTTTTAGCCAAGCTTGAGGTGCTTGAGTGGGACTGGGGCTCCCTCTGTGGCCATGGTCTCAGCTGGTTGCCCTGGGAAAAGTATGCTCTTCAGAACTTCATAAATCACACCTGTTAAGAGTCATGTCTTCTGGGTCTCCCATTTAAAAAAAGTTCTAAGTGTTCACAGGCCCTCAAAGGCCCCAATGTAGAAAAGAGACGTCTCCACCTCAAGAGCAGGAAGTGGAGGAAAGCCAGGCCCCCACTCTGTTTCACTCCTATTGAACTCAGGGAATGGGGAGTGGGTGAGCCCAGGCAGAGAGCTCTGAGCAGGAGGAAACCCACTGTTGGGAAGATCCTCACTCAATCACCCCTCACCTCTCAAAGCAACCCTGCGGGTCAGGCCCCTCCTCTTGATCTCTGCGTGAGTCAGAGTTCTCCAGAGAAACAGAGCCAATGGAAAAAAATACTGATAGATACAGATATGTAAGAGGAGATTTATTACAGGAATTGACTCACCCTGGGATGGAGGCTCGGAAGTCCCATGATCTGCCATATGCGAGCTAGAAAATTCAGTCTGAGTGTGAAAGCCCAGAATCTGAAGGCTGAGAAACCAGGAGCTTCGATGACTGCTATTCAAAGGAAAGCAAGAGATGGTGGACCCAACTCCAGAAGAGAGAGACAAATTTCCCTTCCTCCACCTCTTTGCTCTATTTGGGCCCTCAGAATGGGTTGCCCGATCCCTGTGCAATCTTCAAGCAGTCTGCTAATTTCTCCCAGCAACAGCCTCACGTAGGCACTCAGAAATAATGTTTTACCAGCTATGCGGGCCTCCCTTAGCTCAGCCAAGTGGATACATGTATGCGTTACCCATCATAGCCCCACAGGGAGAAACAGCAGAGGAGGGCACTCCCTGGTGGTATTTCCTCAACTTTGAAGTTTCTGAGTTACTGCTCGTGGTCTGTCCCATCCTCTCACAAGCACAGCTCTCAGAGGTAACCTCATTTTAATCCTAAGGACACCTGGGCCACAGGCTGCTGGCAAAGGCTTAACAACAGGCCTGGGGTTGCTAGCAGGGAGCCCTTGTTTGTACCATTGGTAGATATTCATGGTATAAATGCTCCCGCCAGACCTGACTTCAAGCTGCCAATTGAACATCGATTTTTGAGGGACAGGGTGCAGCATAGCATTATATAGTATTTCCATCATACAAGTACAATATACAAATAATCTCAAGAATAAAGATAATGGCAAATTGTAGAATAGTTAGAAAGTGATGACTTTTGAGTATTGTTTAAAAACTTTTTATTTTGAAGTAGTTATAAACTCATAAGAATTTGCAAAATAGCACAGGGAGGTTCTGTGTGCCCATCACCCAGTGACCCCAGCGGTAACACCTTACATAATTATGATATCATATTGTCAAAGCCAGAAAATTGAGATTACATTGCCATTGCTTTAAAAAAACATTTTTAAAAATTTTTAATGGTGGTGAAGTACACATGGCATACAACTTACCATCTCAACCATTTTTAGGTGATTACAGTTCAGTATTGTTAAATATATTCACACAATTGTATCATACTTTTATAAGGATATTAGCACAGAGTTTCTAAAATAGGTTTCTAGACATGGAATTATTGGGTTAAATAACACGAAATTTTACATGCATTTAATTTGTGCTATGATCTTATTCTTCAGAGAAGGAAAACTCTGATTCCAAAAAACCTCCGCTGCCTTGCGGCATACCTCTTCAGGGGAAAGGCTAAGGGAGTAAACCCCGACAGAAAATCTGGAGCCGGAGTCCCTAAGGCGGTTTGACGTTGTAGTCAACACCGGCAACTCCTGCGGCGCACCTGAAGCCAAGCTGTATTGACTCCGTCTTTCCCTTGGATCCTTCAGCTGCGAAGAGAGGGGGGGTCTGCTGCATGGGCAACAGCAGACCCTCCATATCACCCTGCCCAGGCTCTGTAGCTTCAGCTTCACTGGAGAGGACACTCCAGCGTCATCACAAGATGTCGATTCAACACGGGAGGAGACAGATACCGTGTCACTCCCGAGTCGGACTGCACAGCCATTCTCGGCGGTGCAGATAGACTCTTAAGAAGCTACACCATCGTCTCTCGAGACGGACGGCTGCCGACGATTCACACAATTGGGTAAACAACCCCCAGAATTTTTTCTTGCAAAACTGAAACTATACCTATGAACATCTCTCCATTTCTCCTGCCGCCAACCCACAGCAACCACCATTGTGCTTCCCGTGTCTGAGTTTGACTAGGCACTTCATGGCAGTGGAAGCATACAGCATGTCTTTGTGTCTCACTTATTTCACTTAGCATAATTTCCTCAAAAGTTATTCATGTTGTAGCATATATCAGAATTTCCTTCATTTTAAAGGTTGAGTAATATTTCATTATGTGTATATACATTTTGTTTATCCATTCAACTGTTGGACTTTTGGGTTGCTTTCATCTTTTTTACTGTTGTGAATAAACACAAGTGTTGACTCATTACTTGCTAAATTTGTATAATTTAATTTTTAGTAATAGCTAGATGACTGACAAAATTCCTGATAATTTAATAATTGGCTACTGGACCAGCTCCAGCACACAGTGGATCGGGGTCACTTCAGACGTGGCACTGGGCACTATTTGTGCTAAGACAGAGCAGAGAAGCAAAACCAATATTTCCCCTTTGCTTTGTCTTCTCCTGCTGGTCCATCTCCTGTTCCAGGCTGAAGACACCACACCCTGCACATACCAGTTCAAAGTACTTCCCCATCAAGGATTTCTCAAGAGTTTTCCTTCTCCACCTATTTGGGGCATTCCTGACAGTTCCCTATCTTGTTCTATGTTATCTCAAATTTTTGCAATGTTTTCAATAGTGAAATGCACAAAAGAACACCTGTCCCCTTTTATAGGAGTCAGACTTGCTAGTGCTTTGCTCCATGCTTTCTCCAGCCTTTATCTGAAAGCCAGGGGAGGTGCATCTGCCCCTGGAGAGCACATCTTTCTTGTGATCTCAAGAGGCCTTTACATCCACAGTGATTTCCCCCTGTAGGCCACTGTGGTCTCTGCAGGGAGGGAAGCATCCCTGGAGGCTTTGTGGACTGCTTTTGTTTCCCTAGGGAATTTCTGCTTCCATTGCAAATCAGAGCATGACCCTCCTCTAGGAAGTAATAATGATGCTACTCAAGTAAAGCCAAGACGGCTTCATTTGATTCATGGTTGATAGTGGGCTGTTAATTTTTCAGAGGCGTATTTCTTTCTCAAGTGCATTAGACAATTAGTTCTGGTCGGTAACTTACACAGTACGATTATACTTCTGGTAAGTGCTATTCTGAATTGTCAGTCATGTGCTGTTGGGACTCATTCAATTTCATTTAGGTAACACATTTAAAAATTCAGAGATCTGACAGGAAGTTGCAATTAATCTCTATTTTTCTGCAGGGTAGAAGCTGAGAAATGTAGCATCTATGAGGTATAAGTGAGAGATTAAATAGAAGGAAAGTCTCCAGAAGGCAGGAGTGCGGGACCAGCTGACCAGCCTATATGGCCCAGGACATCAGGGGAACATGCCATGCAGCCCAAGTCCCAGAAGTTCACTGGAGGCCGCACACCCAGCCAGCTGGCCACATACACATTCTCCCTCCTTTCTTTAGGGGCTATGTGGCAGTTTGGGGACAAGAGAACATCACTCTCCCCCTATGTATTGCCTCTGACTTGGTATCTTTGCCTATCATTTTAGTAAGACTTACAAGCGTGTTTCTGTGCTTCTCCTGCTGGTTACAGCATGTGCATCACCCCATGATACTTGACCATTTATTGAATGAATAAATTTATCTTGAGCTTCCTACCACTTTAGTGTACCAATGTGTTACTTCTCCTTAGGGAATAGACATTGCTCCCCGTTCAATAAGCATTGACCATCTCTTGGACAGGAAGTCCTACATTCTAGAATATTAGTGAGGAATTTTAAAAAAACCTCAGAGATAAATTTTAGCAAGATTTTTTTGTTTTTTTGTTTGTTTTCTCTTGCATTGTTTGCAAGGGAGTCTAGCTTTCAGAAGTCCTAAGTCACTAAACTGAGAGAACAAACTACCGGTAGCTCAATATATGGCAGTCAATAATTCTAATTAGATTGTATTTAGGCCAGTTTTGATTAAAAAAAAAAAATGTTCCCGTGTTTTGGTAAAGGAAGCCAGAATGTTCCTTTTATTCAATGCTTATCATGGAACACAAGAGTTTTAGGAGTCTTAGTTTTTCTCAGACTAAGAGGAAGAGCAGCTCCTTGACCACACTCACTGAACTCTCTTTGCAATTAGGTCCTGACTTTAGCAAGAATCCTGTTTGTTAGGTTTCGGAAGCTCAGTGGAGATAGGGAAGGCCAGCAGTCAAGTGCTGAACAAGATGGTTTATTGAGTATGCGACATGCAGGCTGGGGTCGGGACAGACACCAGCAGCGAGAGTCAGGGCAGAGTGAGTTTTTAAGAGGTTCTGAGATTTGGAATACGTAAGCAGGATAGGCTAAGTTGCCCCCTTGTACAGTCGGCAGGTTGGTGGTTGGACAGTTGCCATCTCCTGATAGCTGCCTGAGTCTAGGGCAGCTAGGGGTGGGGGTGAGGGTGGTGAGCTGCCTTGCGCTTTTGTTTAGAATGTTGGGCTTCTACCCTACACTAAGTCAGGGTTTAGCCAGAATCCTCCTCCTTCCCCATCTGATCACCTTCGATATTTGAGCAAATTCGCCACTGTCCCCTAAGTGATGTCTAATCCCCCTGCCCTGCCTTCAGTAAAAGTCCTGTTAGGACTGTTTAGCCAGAATCCCCTTTTATGCCTGGTGTTTCCTCTTGAAGTAATTTTCTAACCACCTACTACCCGCCCCCCCCCATGCATGCGCACCAAGGCAATACATTCTCACTTTCCCCTGTGGTATCATAGTTGAGCCCAGTCTCTCCCTGCTTATCAGATATATGCTTTGCAAATACTTTTTCCGGTGTGGTATTTTCACACCAACATTGCATTTTTTCAATCTTTAATTATCGTGACTCTGATAGATGGAAAAGTTGTCTCACTGGCTGACTTGTATTGTATTTTCCCCAGGCTGGACACATTTTTATACACTATTAGCTATTGGTGCTTCTAATGTATGTTGCCTGGTTCTGTGTTTTGCCAAGCCTTGTTTGTTTGTTTGTTCCTTTAGTTTTAAAAAAAAATCTGGCTAACAAACATTTGAATACAATATTCTGTTCTGGCCTCCTTTCTGGATGATACACCTTCGTAATGACCTGGAAGGCTAGGTTCCAATTATTCAGACTCTAAGGGGATTTCCTAGAATGTGGCACTGCAGGGTGAGCTGGCCCCAGTCCAGCGCCAGGTCCACAGGCCCCCCACGTTCCTGCTTTCTCTTTCTGAGGCAGTGCACGCGGCACCCATGCCATGTGTCCCACAGCCACACTCCTCCACTCCCCACAAAGGGCTCGCCCCTCCCCCACAGTGGCCTGGGGAGCCCAAGTCCCAGTAGAAGGGGCAGACTGGTGGGCATGCCCCGTGGCCCTTGTGCCATGTCCCATGCAGAGGGATGAGGGCTCAGAGCTGGCATAGGGGCCCCTCTTGCAGGGGGTCTAATGATTAACAATTTTGCAACAAAAATCACTGTTTTCAGAATAAATGCTATTAGTACTAACTTTAAAATAGGAAAACCCATTTTCACAATGTCTATACAATTAACTGGCAAAGAAGCTTCTGTAACCCACTCATAAATTTGGAACCCTGTTCTGCCTAGTCCAGGTTGATTCGATCCTAGTCCCTGCATTTGTTAATTCCTGGTTGTGGCTATAAATGTCATATGAGCCGGGTCAGTCTGAAGTTGGGAATTTGATTTTTGAAAATATAAAATATCTTTTTTTTTTCAGATTTAATGTGTTTTATTGATTAAATTATTACATTTGTGCCAATTTCCCTTCCCTCTGCTCCCCTCCACCCGGTGGCCCCCCTCCCTCCAGTTGTCCCCCCCTTTTAGATTATGTCCATTAGTTGTGCATACAGTTCCTCCCAACCTCTCTCCGTCTATTCCATTCCCTCCTACCTTGATCCCCAATTCCTATATCATCTCCCTCCCTTTCCCCATTCCCCCTCCCTGTTGACCTCCCCCCAATATGCTTCCCGTACCCACAGTTCCTCTTCCACTCTCGTTGCCTATTTAGTTTGCCTTTGTTTCATCTCCCTAGCTTCTGTTTTTTTTTAAACCAGTCCCTTTAACATCTCATATAACAGTGGTTTGGATCTAATGAACTCTTTCAGTTTTATTTTGTCCTGGAAACACTTTCTCTGTCCTTCTATTCTGAATGACAATTTCGCTGGATAGAGTATTCGTGGTTGTAGGTTTTGGATTTTCATTACTTTGAATATTTCTTGCCAGTCTCTTCTTGCCTGTAGGGTTTCCCTTGAGAAGTCAGCTGATAGTCTAATTGGGACCCCTTTGTACATAATTCTTTTCTTCTCTCTTGCTGCTTTTAAGATTCTCTCTTTATCTTTAATTTTTGACATTTTGATTATAATGTGTCTTGGAGTGGTTCTCCCTGGGTCCAGTCTCTTGGGAACTCTCCTTGCTTCCTGGACCTGCAGGTCTATTCCCTTCCCCAAGTCTGGGAAGTTCTCCTTTATTATATTTTCACTCAATTTTTCAAGTTCTAGTTCATCTTCCTCATTCTCTGGCAAACCAATGATTCTTATGTTGGGCCTTTTATAGCTGTCCCAGAGGTTTCTGATCCTTTCATTGTTGCTTCCCATTTCCTCTCACTGCATTGGTTGACTGCTTGTTCCTTCTCCATATTCCAGTTTGTTGAAATGAACTCTGGATTTTATTTCCTTTCCTTCTGTCTCGTATGTGGTTTTGTTCCTTTCGTTATGAAAGTTTTTCGCTTCTTTCATATCTTTTTCCTGCTCTTTTGTGAATTCTGTAAGCCACCTGATAACAATGGCCCAGAACTGAGCCTCTGACAGGTTTCTTATCTGTTCATCTGTCAGGTTCTCTATCTGCTGTCTGGTGAGTTGTGTTACCGGGATTTCTAAAGTTGCCTGCCTCATTTTGACAGATGCGTTTTGTTTTCTTGGGCTGGCTGTCGGGGGCAGTGCCTGTGTACGCGTCACAAATTAGCAACCGGCGCCTGCCTGTCCCGCGACCTATTTCACAGCCCTGTGGTGCTTTCTTTGGGGGCGGGGGTCCAAGATGGATTCACACAGTTATTCAGCTAGGAGACCGGGATCCGTCCTCCCGCCCCCCTGGGCCTCACTGTTCAAGGCGATGTGGTGGCCGCTCTCCCCAGCTCCGGAGTCGCGCACCGCCAGGGGCTTGGCCGCCGGGACTCCTCGCCGGGGTCGCGCACTGCCAGGGGCCCGGGCAGCCAGGATTCCCCGCCGCCCGGCGACCGCAAACAGCACCGCCCTCTTTAACTCTCACCTGCCCAGATGGCACTGCTGGTTTACAACTTCATATGTTGGACTTCCGTGTAGTTTTATTTTCTGGAATTTCTAGTTATCCTTTGTTTTGAAGTAGTTGTATTCCTCTATAGTTGTAGAGGGAGACCCAGCGTGTCCGTCTAAGCCTCCATCTTGGCCGGAAGTCACGAAAATATAAAATATCTTGATCCTGAGGAGCTTGCTGGGGAAATCAAGCTAAATTTAGACTACAGTTTCCAAATACAAGTCACCACAAGATTAAAGGCCACAAATCTCAATGACGGCCACTGATAGCCCCAAAACAACCAAAAACCAAACAAAACCAAAACCAGGAAACAGAAACAAACAAAAACCAGGCAAAAGTGGATAGCTTGTACAGACTAAGCTATATTAGCCCGTTGGGAAGTCTCACACAGATGTACAGATTTTAGGAACAGGATTCAATCAAGTGTGTCAGAGCAATGGGAGAAAAAAATCTTTAGAAAATTCAAGTTCATTTTGGGCCTTCAGATAAGACTTAATGCTAATAATGAACTTACCTTAAACCAAGTCTGCCTAATATATAATGCAATAAATAATTATACTTTATTGTTTCTGTGATTTAATTAGCATCCTTTTTCTTCCAATGTTAAAAAGAGTAGAGAAAAACATGTAAATTGTCAAACATAGTCCTGGTACTTTCCGCTTATTTAGTTTTGATAGACTTGTCTTAAGATTAGTCTGGTAAGTGGTTTTTCTTTATGGATGTAAACCAGCATCTTTGTGTAAGTAAAATAAGTGCTCCCTTGCGAGTTAGGATACTCAGACTCAGACAGTGACTCTTACTTGAGGAGTGGTCTGGGTCCTACATGTTCACTTTAAGTCTTCCAGGTGTCCTGTGTGCTGTGCGGTTCCCTGCTCCCCCAGAGCACTGTGTAAGGAGAAACCCAAAAGTCTTCTGTGAAAGCACTTTGCAAAGCATAAAGAGCTAGTACCCCTCTCATGGATTTATTGTGAAAATTAAATGAATTAATATTTATTTGCTGGGTGCCTGACTTATGGTAATTACTCAATGAATGTTATTATTATTGTTATCCCTGTTTTTCCCATTTAAACCCCTTCCATATTTTCCATACCAACCAGAAATATTACACCTTGGAAAAATTAGAAGAAGATAAGTATATAAAAACATTAAACTCAATTTTACAAGTGGATGAATTAAAAGCCACCTAACAGCCCTGGCTGGTGTGACTCAGGTGGTTGGGCATCATCCCACTAAAGGTTGCTGGTTCAATACCTGATCAGGGCACATGCCTGGGTTGCGGGTTCGGTGCCTAGTCAGGGCATGTACGAAAGGCAACCAACTGATGTTTCTCACCTTCTTTTTCTCCCTACTTTTCCCTTTCTATAAAATAAACAAAAAATATAAACCATCTGACATTCGTACATCACTTGCCCTCTAAGTCATTTTTTGTCTTATCCTTTTGCATCCGGAAACACTATACTCAGAAAATGTGAATATTAAATGTGGATTTCAATTAAAAGAAAAACCTCTGTTTTTCCATCTGTGCTTTGCCTGTTTCTCTGAGTAAAGGCATCTGTACCAGCTGATTCTGAGTTCCTAGCACTGTGCTCTCATGCACTTCCCAGTGTTCCCACAGCAGGGCAGAGCAGCACCATAAAATAAACAGGAGTCAGGGAGAGCTGCCTTCTACACCCTACTGGATTCCGCAGTCTAATATGAAGCCCTGTGAATGCTTTGTTTGAAGATGTGCTTATGAAATTTACAGGTCATTCCTGAAGGACTTTCATGCCCTCTGAGCACTCTGTGTGTGTGTTCATTACAATCCAAAGGAAAACAACATCATGTTTATTCTGTAAAACCGGCTTTCATTTTGTCTGATGCATCCTTTTGTGGGAGGTGAGAGAAACCTGGCCCTACACTAGAGACAGCCTCTGGTTTTGCTATTGTGACTGAGTGAGTCTTTGAGAAACTATCCACCTGGTGCTCCTGCTGGTCTTTTCACTCGTATGTTTAGGAACGAAATTACAAAAAGATGCATCTAAGGTTTACACGTTATTTTCACGGCCCCTGTTGACATTTACACAGGGATCTCTACATTTGTTGAGGCTTTCCCTACATCCTGACTTCTAGAGTAATCTTTAGGTAGGTCTCTATGTAGACACTGGTCAATTAAAATATAAAATAGTAAATGAGCATATATGGGCAAAATATTCCAACGACTATTTAGTGTAAACTTAATCACTTACTATTAACTTATCTTTTCAATCCTGGCAATGTTTTTAGACAAGTTCCCACTTTTGTTTTTATTTTAAATATTGTATTTATTTATTTTTAGAGAGGAGGGAAGGGAAGGAGAGAAACATTGATATGAAAGAAAAACATCGATCAGCTGCCTCTAGCTCACCCCCAAGGGGGAACCTGGCCCGCAACCCAGGCATGTGCCCTGACCAGGAATCAACCAGTGACCTTTTGCTTTGTAGGATGATGCCCAATCCACTGAGCCACACCAGTCAGGGCAATGGTAGAATTTTATTTTGCTATCTCACTCTCCATAAAGCATAGGACCTTCACTGACACCAGTATTTTTCTATGATTTAATGCAGAAATAAAAGACTTTCTAACCCCTATTTTGAGCAAGTTATATAGTGTATGATGTGTGTGTGTGTGTGTGTGTGTGTGTTTAGGGCTTATTTGGCAGACTCACATGTAAGCCAACAAATACTTGTTAAATTCTGTGTATTGAACACTCTGCCAACATGGGATATTTCAAACAAGCAAAGAATGTGGACTTGATGAGTGTACAGTTTGGAATTGAGTGATAAGACATAGGAGATAAGACCTGTAGACATCAAACAGCTTTTAGCATTCTAAATCTTGACCTTTGAAAATGGATAAGCACTAAGGTTTTTCCAGTTCCAAAAATTTGGTTCTATGAATTAGAGGACAAAAAAAAGAATATATAACCAGATGCTAAATTTTATGGTATAGCTTTAAGGACTGCCTTGGAAGATTTATGATGACAATAATGATTCAAAAGTGATTTTTTTTGTTTCAAAAACTGTTACTAATGACTAATTGAGGTACAAAAGAAGATTTCATATCTTTTTCATTCCTTTTGTTAAAAAAACATAACCACCATATAGGAGGCAATTCTTATGGGCCCTTCTGGGCGACCCAGAATCTCCACTCCCCCTTTCCCCCTTCACTCCTTTCCCCTTTTCAAAAAAATAAATTAAATAAATAAATAAATAAATAACCAAGGTTTTTCCAACTTCTGTGAGCTTTTTACTATATTCTCAACAAAAGGTGCTTAGGATAAAAACTGAACATTGCAAACCTTTCTCAATACCATTTAAAGGTATATCAATTACCATAAAACCTAGCTTCCATTTTAATTTAATCATCAATTATTTGGGGGGCAAGTCAGAATCAACCTTATTGTTTTATATTATACATATCGCATATACTATATTTATTGTGATTTCTAAGGGAATGTACCAATTGCTGATTATACTCTGCCTACAGCTCTCTCTCTTGGGATAACAAAAACATAGGGAATGAGTTTCTTGTGTGTCCACATAAAGGAGCCACAATATCTGTGGCTTCTCAGAAATCAGTGGCTGTTCTCAGACCCTAATTTCAATATTGGCAGAATCCTCTACACAAATGACTTCCAAATCCACATCCCTAGCTTTGAACATGTCTGAATTCTAATCATAAAACTCCAACCACTCACTGGAAATGCACTTGGATATCCTGCTCACCTCAGCTGAACTTGACTGTGATGTCAATATCCACGCCCCCTTCTCCCAGCAGAATACTCCAACGGTGGGTACTACCATTGTGTGTTCACCTATGGCTGAAACTTTTGAGGTAGCTTAGACTCCTTCCTTCTTCCTTACACCAGTCAATTAGACCTGTCAATTCTTACTTTGTATTTTGTCTCATAGCAGACTCCTCCTTTTGACTTCTGAAGTCAACACTCCAAATTATCACCTGTCTCTCACCTCCTCGCCTTCAGGCTATCTGTCCTCTCATTTAGCCAGCCATCATTGTCATATTAATTTTTCAAAAGCATGACTTAGAACTCTAAAGCCATTTCCAGTTCAAAGATATTAAAATTCCATCCCTGCCCTGCCTGGTGTGACTCAATGGATTGAGTGCCAGCCTGTGAACTGAAGGATCACTGATTCGATTCCCAGTAAGCGCACATGCCTGGGTTGTGGGCCAGGTCCCCAGTTGTGGGCATGCGAGAGGTAACCAATTGATGTATCTCTTGCACAACGATTTTCTCTCCTTCTCTTTCCCCCTTCTTTCCCTTGTCTCTAAAAATAAATAAAAATCTTAAAAAACAAAATTCCATCACTCAAGAACATTTAGAACTTCCCTGTTACTTGAAAGATTAAGCCCAAATTGGCATTCAAGGATTTTCAGTCCAGTTCCAACACACGTTTCCAATAATGTCCTCCATCATGGCCATATCAGGACCCCCTACCACAGACCTGGCCATGAGTTCATGACTTAGTGCTGTTCCATATCTCATTTGCTATTTTTCTCTGTCTTTATATGTTAATCACCTGTTCAAGCTGAGCCATGTTATTTTTTTTTTTTAAGTTGAATCCTCCTTGATTGCTCTATACACAATGATCTCTTCATTGGCTGAATCAACAGTAATCAGTCTTCATATATGGTCTTGTCCTGTTTGATGTTTACAGTTCTCTCACTTAAGTGGAGGTTGTCCATTATTCTTTATATCTCTTATTGCAGATAAAGCAGCTCACAGTACGTATTTGTTGATCAGCCAACTGAATGAATGACTTAGTCCATGGAGAATGAATGAAAAAGGCCAAGGTAACTGGGACTCAAAGTCTTGCATATAATTTTGACCAGTTAAAACTTCAAGAATGGCATTATGTTCTTCCTGAATGCTTTGACTGGACTGTAATTAATCCAGGAAGAAGGTATCATCTGTCCTTCTGGAGGAAATTATAGACTTTGGAAGTGAGTCAGATTTCTGCTGGAGTGCCCAAAGGGCACTGGTGGTCCTATATTCT
Source organism: Furipterus horrens (assembly GCF_987537825.1). Taxonomy (NCBI): domain Eukaryota; kingdom Metazoa; phylum Chordata; class Mammalia; order Chiroptera; family Furipteridae; genus Furipterus; species Furipterus horrens. The sequence continues at coordinate 65,584,265 of NW_028327180.1, read as the reverse complement.
AATGAGCCTGAGGTCTCTGAATATTCCATGAAGACTGTAGGACATGCACAGAGTTATGAGTTCAAGACCGGCCTTTGCCCTGTCCAGAATACAAAAAAAAAAGCCAACATCTCTAATATTCTTCCAGGGTTCTGGGAAATGCCTCTATCATGAAGGCACTAAGCACCCTTCTGCGTTCAGTCAAGAGGTTTTGACAAGTATCTACCAACCTATGTTAGATATTCATCCAAGTTGTCAGCTTCAGTATGAGACACTCTATCATTAGAAGCATCCAAGGGCATGATTAGAATTACCTTAGGATTCAAGGGGAAAAGTTTGCCTACATTAGCACACATACAAGTCCACATAGTACTTAAGGGTCTATTTAATAATTTCCTATGGGTGAAGATGGAGGCATAGACAGAACCGGTGCGTCTCCCTCCACAACTAAGAAGGAATACAACTATCTCAAAACTAGAAACAACCAGAAGTTCCAGAAAATAAAACTGCATGGAAGTCCAGCAAACAAAGATATAAAGAAGAAACACTCATTCAGACAGGTAGGAAGGGCAAAGCCGGGGCGGAGAGGATGCGGTGTGGTGGTGGCAGCAGTGGCGGCAGCAGCAGGCCGGCGGAAAGTGAAGTCACACATTTTAAAAAGTCAGGAGGAACACCTGGAGAGTGTTCCAAGCTCCTCACTGGACCTTGCAGCTCATGGCCCCAGCACCGGGGAAAATCAAGCCTCATTGCTTCTGACTGTGCAGACCAGTGGGGGTTGGGGTGGAGGCAGAAACTGCCAGTCTCAGCAGAGTCCGCTTGTTTAAAGGGCCCCCACAGTCCTAGAACTTCCGCAGGCCCACCAACTCTGGGAACGACAGCCAGGGCATCAGCTAGAGGGGTGTCAGTCGGGTGCGGAAGTGGGAGAAGTGCCTGGAAGAGGGGCGAGTGCTGGGCAGGTGGCATTGTTCCCTCTCGGACCTCTCCCCCACATACAGCGCCACAATGTGGTGAAATGGGTCGCCCTGTACTGATGAATCCCTAAGGCTCTGTGCCTTACAACGTAACAGGAGCAACAGCTCTACCTGAGATGCTGAGGCAAACAAACACAGTAGCCTGTCAGAATGAGGAGACAGAGAAGTATGGCCCCAAAGGGGAAACAGATCAAGGTTCCAGTGGGAGAACTAAGTGACAAGGAGATAGCCAGCCTCACAGATGAGGAGACAGATGACCTAACAGATGCAGAATTCAAAACACTGGTGATAAAGATGCTCACAGGCTTGACAGATATCCTCAAGTACAGTAAATGCCTAAGAGAAGAAGTAAAGGCTATGCTAAGTGAAACGAAGGAAAATCCACACAACCAATGATGAAGGGAAGGAAACCGGTGTTCAAATCAATGATTTGGAACATAAGAAAAAAACAGTCAACCAGTGCAGAATGAGGAAGCAAGAATTGAAAATAATGAGAAAAACTTCCCAGATTTTGTGAAGGAGATGGACATACAGGTCTGGGAAGCCTGGAGGGTCCCGGTCAAGCTGGACCCAGAGAGGACCACACCAGGACACATCATGATTGAGATGCTAAAGGTGAAGGATAAAGACAGAGTCCTGGGGGCAGCAAGAGAGAGATGGAGAGTTGCCTACAAGGGGGTGCCTATAGGACTATCAGCTGATTTCTCAGAGGACACTTTGTAGGCAGGAAGGTACTGGCAAGCAGTATTCAATGTGATGAAAGGCAACCTGCAACCAGGATTACTCTATCCAGCAAGGCTATCATTTGGAATGGAAGGGCAGATGAAGTGCTTCCCAGTTCATTATCGCCTAGCCATTATTATATGAAATGTCAAAGGGACTTAAGAAAAAGAAGATCAAAACTATGAACACTAAAATGACAACAAACTCACAACTATCAACAACTGAATCTAGAAAATAAAAACAAAATCCAACTAAGCAAACCAGAATAGAAACAGAATCATAAGTATGGGGATCATTTAGAGGGTTTTCAGCTGGGAGGTGGAGGGAACGGAGAAATGGTGCAGGGACTAAGAAGCATAATCAGTTGGTATAAAATAGACAGGGGGAAGTTAATAATAATATAGGAAAGGGGGAAGCTAAAGAACTTATATGCATGACCCATGGACATGAACTAAGGGGGGGTGGGATTTCTGGATGGAAGGGGGGTACTGGGCAGAGGGGAGGAAAGGGGAAAAAACTGGAACTACTGTAACAACATAATCAATAAACTATACTTAAAAATTTTTTTCCTATGGGTAATGGGACTGATCAGAAAACTGATTAACTCTCTATCTGTCCTTTTACTGACAATATGTACATTATGTTCATATATTTGTATGGAGTAAGCATGATGAAATATTAAAAAGTTGTTTTATTATATCTTGAGATTGTTTTATTGTGCAGTGGTTCAAAAAGTGAAGTGAATTTTACTAAGACTTTCATTCTATTACTAATCAGCTGTCTGTGTACATGGTTAAGGTATTTCCTCTAGGCTCAGTTTCCATGATCATCACTGCTTTGCATCTGTGAGCTGCTGACCAAACAAGCTGACTTGTAGCAGTTCTAATATTGCCACCTTGCTATGACTGGTTTCCTACTCAGCAGCCAAAGGGACTGACTCTCACCTTTCACATGCTTCCTGTTTGAGAAGGAAAAGAACCCTTTATTGACACTGTGTAATGGTTTAATGTGAGGTTGGCATTTCACACTAATCAAAAAATACAGACGCAATTCCCTGTTCACAGCAGCAGGTGTTCTAAGCCTGCAAATATTCCTCTATTTTTCCATAGGAAGTTACTGAATAGCACTGTATCTGAGCTTCTGCTCTGCTTCTTTAAAGCCCAAGCAAAGGCATTATGTTTGCCCTGTCTCCACCTCCAAAAATACTGCCTCTGGAACTGCGCTGCATTTCCTAGACTTTGAGGATTCTAAGGTGCTGTGATTTCTAATGAGTCTTGGTCAATTTAAACAGATGAATACTTAATATCTGTACCATCATGGTGACAGAAGTTTTCATGAGAAATTAATAAGATTAGTAAATAATGGACACATAGTATGAGATACTAAAAATGACTCTTTTGTCCAGAAGCCATTCATTCATTCATTCATTCATCCATTCATTCAACAAATAATTCCTGAGTACCTACTTTGTGCCATGTACCATGCTAGTGACTGGGGATACAAGGGTGAACAAGAAAATTCCCCATCTTCATGGATCTTATGTTCTAGTAGGCAAGACAGATGATAGGCAAGTAGACAAGTGAATAAATAACATAAATGTACATTGTATTATGTGTTAAGGAAATAATGAAGCATTGCAGTTGGGTGGTCATGGAGGACTCCTTTGAGGTGGTGACATTTCATGACTAAAGAAACTGAATACATGAAAAGTATAGGAAGAGATTCCCCAAAAGATGGAACAATAAGCGTAAAGACCTTAAGGAAAAAGTGAAACTAGGTGAGTGGAGAGGCATAGGATCCAAATTATGTTGAGAGGACCTTGAAGGATACAGAATGTAAAGTGTTTATTGTGTAACCCTAAATGGAATGGGAAGACTTGAAGGATTTTAATCAGTGTTGTGCTAAGAATACATTTTATATTGAAAGATCATTCTGACAGCTGTGAAGGCGGGAATGAGGAAAAGGTTAGAAGCAGGCCAGTTGGGACATATATGTGCTGAACTGTCTTCCATTTCTTCCTACAGATCTTCCTTATACTCTGTGCTGCGTGGCTAATCCACTACTTCAGCAGGGTTTTCATGCCCTCTGGCTTCAAGAGGGTTTGACCACACTTACTAGCGATCAGAGAAAGAGCATGAGCTGAGGCTAATTATTCACCTGGATTCTTTCCTATAAGATCTATGTTCCTCAGCCAAGATCCTTGCTTCTCTTGAGATGGCCTACTCTCTATAATTTTCTCCTTTCGGGTCCCGCTAACCCTTTCATCCCCTCATCCTTCTGGGTTATACAGCTCTGATGTTGCCAGCCCAGGTTCCTGTGAGTCTTTTCTCCCTTGACCCTGTATGCTTCTTTGAAGAAAAGCCTCGAAGCTCTCAGTCAACAGGGTTGGATAGATTCTTTCAGGCTCAGTCACTTCCCAGGATTCCTTCCTTCACTTTTATTTTGGCTTCTGTAGATTCCCCCCTTTCTTGTCATCTCAGCAACTCACTGACTATGGTGGTCATTACATAGTATTTAGCTTTTGTATTCACTGTGCTGGGAGTGTCATTAGCTTATCAAATCACGAAGTGTGCACTCCATGTATCCTTGTACAGACCCAGAATATCCCGATCATGGGATGCACATGACACAGGCTGGAACAATTTTAGTCTCCAATCTCTCTGAGCCCATGACTGGTCCAAGCTGAGCATCTGCCTTGAATGGGGGCAATTAGAGACCTTCCCCAGAATCCTTCTAAATGGAGCTCATAGGGGAAGAGAATTGTACCCCTTGCTTGGTTTGGAGCTATGAGGATATGATACCAGAATTCCTGGTACTCATTTTCCCTCTTCCATGGGGCAAAAGCCTGTTTGCCATTGGATAGGTGGAAGCCAAACAGAGACCAGTAAGGATTAGAGATGCATTGAGAAACAGCGACATAGAAAAAAAGAGAACTTTGGAGGTATCTGGTTTCTAGTTCCAATTGCTGAGATTCTTGAGGCTGCATGAGTTCCTGCAGCTCTTCCTTTGATTCTGTGACAAATCTCAATATCCTTCCAATAAAGTGCTTAAGTCAGTATGGGTGGGCATCCAATGGGACCTCAGAGCCCCAGCATTGTGGGCTGCTCAGGAGACAGCTTAATGGCATACTCTTACCAGCACGACCCTGTTGCAGTCTGGCAGCTTTGTGAAAATAACCACGTTATCCCCTCTAATCCCAAAGGAATATGGTGCAACAGCACAGCTCTCTGGTTAAGGATTTTTGGATCAAAAAGACTAATTCTGAGTTCTTCAGGGCTCCTAATTCAGATGCCATATCAAAGGTAGCTGTGATGAGGCAGTCTTGACCATATAGTCAAAGACAAAATTAAAGCTACAGGCAAATCATCATTTAGGAGAAATTAGCTTTCTTTTCTTCTGTTCCAGCTGTTGCCAAAATACTAGCAGATAAGGTATCTTGAAACATGACTGAATAGTTAACATATTGTAGAAAGTGAATATGAAAAATTAATTTCAAGATTAATTTCATTTTCTTGCTTTTGCAAAAAAAACTAACCAAATTTTACACACATTTCCTCAAAAAGAAATGAGAAGTATATTATATTAGTATTCACATTCCTTCCCCTTTTAAAGCTTATCAGAATTGAGGTTTTAAACAGTTGATAAGCAAAACTGAGTCCCAGTGCTAAAATCAAGTTACTTCCCAGATACCTTGATGCCAGGTGGTTTCCCTGTGCAGTCAGCTTCACCTGGAGTGGAGCCAGCAGGTGGGGATGCAGGTGTGCAGCGCTTTCTTCTCTCTGATGAACAAGCTCCGTTCCCCAACAGCTTCCTGAGAGACTCAGAAACTTTGAAGACCAGTCAAAATTTGAGTCCACGTACATCACCATTAGTGCAGTTCCTGAACTATAACTAGGCAAAGCAAATGATCTACACATGAACAAAGTGCTTCCACTATCAACCACTCTTTCAAAGGACAACAGGACCAAGTAAATGGACAAGTCAGCTCTTGGTCTGGGACATCATCAAAGGGGCTGACCATGCACAGGACCTGATGGTGTCTCTCCTCTCTCTTCCTCCTTCCCTTGCTTGCCATCTACCATCCTTCCCCATCTACTAGTTTCCTATGGCTGCTATTACAAATTAACACAAACATATTATTTTACAGGTCAGAAGCTGGAAATGGGCCTCACTTGGCAAACCTGCATCACTGCTGGAGGCTCTAGGGGAGAATCTCTTTCCTTGCCTTTTCCAGCTGCTAGAGGCCGCTCATATTGCTCGGCTCCTGGCCTCTCCAGCCATGCTCAGCTCAGCAAATGCAGCATTGTGACCTCCGCTTCTAGTATCACTCCTTCTCTGACTCTGACCATCACTTTTCTGGTTTCCTCTTTTACTGTTAAGGATGCTTGTGATTACACTGGACCCATGCAGATAACCTGAGATAATCTTCCCATGTGAAAGTCAGTTGATTAGCAACCTTAATTTCCTCTGTAAGCTTAGTCTCCCCTTTACATGTAACCTAACCTAACATGTTTGCAGGCTCTGGGGATTAGGTGTGGACATGGCAGGGGAAGGGCTGCATTATTCTGTCTACCATACCATCTCCCTCTTGAGCCATGACAAAGCGAAAGTACTTTTTTAAGGTCAAAATAAATCTGGGATAAAGAAAATGTTCGAGAATTAAACAGTGGTGATGGTGGCACAACCTTGTGAATATGCTACATAACTACTTAATTGTACACTTCAAAATGGTGAATTTTATGGCACATGGATTATAGCATAATAGAAAATATACAAAAATGTCTAGATTGATTAAATGGGTTCTATCCACCCTGCTGCTTTATCTGTACCTTTACTTATACACAATCAGGAAATATTACTCTCAGTCACCCCTTTTCCAGTGTCATCCAATTCAATTTTCTCCTGAGTGGAGGAAACAAGTTAATGAATCCAGAGGTCTCAATTTCAAGAAGATTAAAGAAGAGACAAATAAGCAATAGAATACAATGTATTGGAGTTTCAAAGATGCTTTAGATAACAGAGGCTTTCAGGCCCAAGGCCAACCTCAGTCACACTCCGGCAGATCTTACTGCGTTGCACATAACTTGGAATAATCCCCAGGTAAATGAAGTATGCACTTGAAATGTCCTGGGAAGGTACACACAGACTTTTGAATGGTACATGCTAGTAAATATTATAAAGGAGGGAATTTGGACAATCTAAATCATCTGCAGCTACACACCAAAATAAGCAAATGGAAGGCCCATGTAGGCCGGAAGCATCTTAAGTAGGTTTTAGTGACACTAAGTTATGAAGATAAAAGAAAAAAGGGGCTTTTTTCTCTGAGACCACAGGCTTAAATCACTGGAATCAACTAGTAAGTTCTATTCTATCTGACAACAGAGCCTCGGGAGAGATGGGAATGTAGGTCCCAGGATCCCAGGGCACAGAGATAACCATTAGGTGGACCAGAGGTTCAGAAAACTTCCCTCTGCTCAGTGGGGGAAAACTAAAACATTCCCTTCAGTACAAACTAAGTATAGTGAGCAAAATGGTTTTGGACAGTGTGACATGCCTTGCACACCTTCCTCCAAAGAAGCCTTTTTTTTTCCCTAATGTGGGACATTGAAAAATTAATCCCTGCCTTTTGTCATCTAGTGGTTATAGTTTTAATGATGCCTTTAACCCTGTTGCCAAATGTTGCCCCCAGAATACAACAAGGATTCCAACCTGTTAAACCAAGCATGCCATTGTCTGGGGACAGCCAATTGACCTGGAGTCTGCATGATCCTTCCCCACGTGGTAAGGCCACCCTCCTCTTCACACCCCCACACTTATTATGGATTTCTGGACCCAAGGGTAGGTAGGATGATGACCCAAGCTGGATGATGTCCAGCTTGAAGCAGCTAGAGGAGCACAAGACCTTCGCCTGTTGTCCTTTATAAGATTATAAAGGATCTTAAGTCTGAGAGGGAGGAATTGTTACAGAGTGGGGGTTCACACAAATAAATAAATAAATAATAAATTTAAAAAACAAAACTTCCCTCTGCTCTATACCTCCAAAATCTATGTATACAATGTTATAGGTGGCTGTTGCAGCAAGATTTCTCAGCTTCCCTTCTTAGGCATCAACTTGGTTAGAAGGGAGAAAACATTAGAAAGAGGGAGTGTGGAGCTGGAGAAGGTACAATGTCACTTATTCCTGAACACTGAGCCCTTGAAGTGCCGTTCATGTCTGGGTGTGCAACAGTACGGGGTGTGCTACAGTGAAACTGCCACTGAGTGCCCTGGCTGCCTGCTTTATCTCTGCACTCACCTAAGGGAAAATTCAAAACTCGCATTGATGAAATGTTATTTGTATCCACTACAACTACCTTTATTCACTCCAAAAAGTGGTTTTATTCTTCAGGAAATCTCATAACACTTATTAACCCTCCCACACTGCTGTCGTAAAAGGCAGATCTGAAATAAGCTTTTTTTTCCCTGTTGCTTTGAGTTTGCATTTAAAAGAACATGATGATGCTGGTGAGAGAGGTGTTAAGCATTTACAATGAACTCAGTTACTTACTGCTGAATTTTTCCTTCGCTCTCACCAATGGAGCTTCTTTATTACATTTCCTCTCCTGTACATTTCCATTTCTGAGAAACAGAGGAAGTGGGGAATCTGTATACTTACTCTGCAGCCAGGGAGACGCTTCATCTTTAATAGCTCATGGTACTGACGGGATGGTTGGATCAACTATATTTCTTGGCCAGAGATTGTCAGTCTAGCTTGATTTTTCAAACTGTGATCAAACTATTCCCACTTCACTCCTTCAGCTGGATGTCATTTGTATTTCAAAGTCTCTGAAAATACAGGTTACACATATTCTAGTTCCAGATGGGGTGGGAAAATCCTTTGATGTATTTGAGGTGAAAAATTACCCATCGAAGAAGAGTTAAGCATGTGTGCCAGATAAAAAATTATATCCTAGTTCCATACTTGGAAAAAAAGAAGAAAAACAAAACCAAAGAACCTGTAATTTTATGAATGCATTTTATTAACTTCAGTTTTCCATAGTAATTTTATCCTAATCTCTCTTTGGCCTGAGGACATGTTAAGAAAACCAAACCAAAATTATCAGTAGGTTTATTATCCAAGCTTTAATTTATCCACAAAAAAACTGTGGAACATCAAATTACTTCTGCATGCAGTATTTTTATGCAATTTTCCCCTAAAACTATTTCTCTCTCTCTCTCTCTTTCTCTCTTGCACACACACATACACACAAAATATTAGTTCATTAGTCTTTATGGATTGCAACAAAACTTAATGCAGTAAACTCCTATTATAGGACACCTTGTTCTCCCACAGATTAGAAGGACAGTATGAAATGCATAATTTTGTATTACCCAAGCTTATATAGTTGGGATCCAATGCACTTAGCTTAAGCTGTAAGCTATCAGGAAAGGTAAGTAATCAGTTCTTCAAACAGGTTACCCAAAGCAGAGTTTCTCAACATTGACACTACTGACATTTGGCTCCAGATAATGCTATATCATCGAGCTGTCCTTTGCATAGTGGGATATTCAGCAGCATTCCTGGTCTATAAAGCACCCACTAGGTGCCAGGATAACTCTTCTTCAAGTTGTCACAACCCAAACATGCCCTAGACATTGTTCTATGTTCCCAGAGGAGCAAAATCATCCCTAGCTCAGAATCACTGCTTGATAGTAATGGGAATTTTGGATTCCCCAAACTCCAAGAAATGGGAAAATGTAGCTAGACAGCCCAGCAAACAAGATCGGGAAATTTCAGAGAAGAGCTGGAGACAGACCTATAACCAGATCACCCTTAGTTAATTATCACCCTGAGTTAATTTAGTTAATCGAATTAGATTGTAACTCTAGAGTATCCAGCATGGAAAAACGGAGAAGGAGAATGAGGAGGAGGGAGGAAAGGAGGAGGGGGTTTACTCATATTGGGATAAAAGCAGCCTGCTCTGATTGTTGGTGTGTACCTTTGATTTGGCTTTTGGCTGTGTTACAGAAACAGGGGAGTCCAAAAATCCTCAGAGTTTGCTGCTGGGGGATGGGGAGAAGTAAGCAGCTTTTCAAATGCTTCCACATGCCTGAGGCTGGTGGCTACTGTCTTTCTTATGCAAATGGATTTAATGCATCCAAAGCCTCAGGCAGATGGGAGGAGTCTTGAACCAGGGGACAGTATGGAGAAAGCACACAGAGCCTATGTAAGGACCTGTGAATGGTCAGAACTGTTTGCAACGCAGACATTTTAGCGGGGTCTCTCAAGCTCTCGTTCCGGCTCTGGCTCTCACTGGCACTCTGGCTCTGGCTCTGGCGCTCTGACTCTCGCTTGTGCTCTCTCTCTGAGACTCAAGCTCTCGTTCGGGCTCTGGCTCTCGCTCTGGCGCTCTGACTCGGACTCTCTCTGGCTCTCGCTCGTGCTCTCACTCTGACTCTCTCTCACTCGCGCGCTCGCGCTCGCTCTCTCGCTCTCTCGTGTGCTCCCTCCACGTGGCTTGGTGAAGGGGCCTTCTCCATGTGGCTTGGAGAAGGGGTCTCCAGGCTGCTTTAAGAGGCTCTCGCCATGCAGTTTTGAGAAGGAGAGAAGATCCACCCGGTTTGCCGAAAGAAGGCAGTTTGCAAGGAGGCTGAGAATCCAGGTGGTTCTGCATTGAGAGCTGGAGGGCACCACAGCACAGAAAGGACCTCCCCAATCAGATTGAATGATTGGCAGCTGCTGGTAAAGCTGAACTGTGTTTGGAAAGTAGGGAAACGGTTTCTCTGACTTCCCTAAAACTAGCCTGGTTTGGAAGGGGGGGAGGCAAGGATATGTGTTTGTGGGTGTTTTAAAGAGCATAAGACTTAACAACGGAAATCCGCAAATAACTAAATCTATATAACTGTTAAATAAACAATTCGTTTTCTTTTCACCAAACTCTGGTATTGAGAGTTATAATTTTGGCGGCGGGCAATCGGGCCCCTAACTAAAGAGCCCGTGGGTTTGTTTTCAACTGGAGCAGCCCAGGGGTTCTGTAACAATTTGGCGACCCAGATGGGACGTTAATAATTGCCCGTGGCAGGTCGACCCCCTTGGGAGACACCTTCTGAGGGCGCCGACCGCCTAAGTACGCCTGTGTGGTGAAAAGAAAATAGAACTGAAAAGGGATTAGAGAAGTAAGATTGTTTGCTAAAAATTATTTCTGAGCATTTCTGAAATAATGGCATCGTGGATGCTAGATTTGTTTGTCCGGTTAGGAGAATTCCTGAACGTAAAAGAATTATGGATGCCTGAGTGGTATATATGTTTTCTAGTCCTTGGGATTGTTTTGGTTATAGCCATTAGCATATATGTCTGGGTTAATAAGAGCAGTTCTGGGCAAGTCCCTGATGGCAGCCCGCTGGGAAGAATTTTGGAAAATTGGGATAAATACTGTTGTTATCCTATGACTAGAAAAATATTAATTTATTATTGTAACACTGTTTGGCCTGAGTATGTTCTGGGTGGTAAGAAAAGGTGGCCTGTGAATGGTTCTCTGAATTACCATGTGATTAATCAATTAAAGGGGTACTGTCTGCAATCGGGAAATTGGGAAGATGTTTATTATCTAAATGCATTTGTAGAGTTGCATAATAAGACCTTAGCAGAAATGGAGGCCCGAATAATGGTGCAGAGGAAAAAGGAGATCTCAAATCCTTTTCCTGAGAGTCAAACGCCGGAAGAAAGGGAGAATGAGGAAGTAGCCCTCTTTAATTCTCTAAATCCGGGAGACAAAGGCCCTAATTTGGCACCAAGCCAGGCACAGGTGGGGGCGGTTCAGGAGGCCATAGCTTCCGCTGCAGTGGCTCCACCTCCTCTGCAGGAGGCCCAAGCTTCTGGGGCGGCGGTTCCTGTGGCGCAGCGCCCTCTGCAGGTGGAGGTTGCTTCCACCATACCACCTCCAGAGATGGAAGTGGCTTCCGTGGTGCCCGCCCTTTTGCAAACTCAAGGGACTTCTCTCGCACCACCCTTTTTGGAGCCAGCCTCTGAAATGACTGCAAAGTCAATGACTCCACCCTTACAGGAGGAGGAGTGGGTCTCCCCCGCCAGAACCCGCCAAGGAACTCAGTATAGTCAGGGGACCTCCCAATTTGGAGCAAGCCAATTCCCTCTACGGCAGTACCCAATAGGTGGAATAAATCAGCAAGGCCAGCCCTCTGGCTACTATTGGGCCCATACTCCGTTTTCCACTTCAGATTTGCTAAATTGGAAGAATTCTAACCCCTCATATAGGGAAGATCCTCAGAAAATGGCAGAGCTTGTTGCCTCCATTTTTGCCACTCATAACCCAAACTGGGCAGATGTACAGGCTCTCCTAAATATTCTGCTAACTGGGGATGAGAAGCGACTGGTTACAAGTAAGGCTAATGAAGAGGCTCAGCGTCTCCATGGAGAGGATCCCCATGGGACCCCCGACCCAACTGTGGCAATTCCTTGGACAGAGCCTAACTGGGACCCAAATGGTGGAGGCCTAGTTCCTTTGAAACACTACAGGAAGTGTATATTGGAAGGACTTAGAAAAGGGGTACCCAAGCCAAAAAGCCTGAATATGGTACAGACTATTCAGCAAAAACCAGATGAGGATCCTTCTGAGTTCTTAGAGAGGATCTATCAAGCCTATAGAAAGTACACTGATGTTGATCCACAGGCACAAGAGAACTTAAGAATGGTGAACATGACATTTATTGGGCAGAGTGCCCCAGATATTAGACGGAAACTCCAGCGTATAGATGGAGTATTAGGAATGAGCCCCTCTCAGTTAGTGGATATCGCATTTAAAGTTTACCATGCAAGGGGAGTAGAAAAGAGAAGACAGGACCTGATGTTCTTTAAAACAGGCTGGAGAGGCCAAAGGAAGAAACAGGACCCTAAAGAGAGGAGGAAAGAGCCATTGGGCAAGGACCAGTGTGCCTATTGCAGAAAGAAGGGCCATTGGAAGAATGAGTGTCCAGATCGTAAGAAGGGAAGTAGAAATGAAAACCCTTGCACCCATTCGGACCTGGGGACAGAGTCTTACTGAAGACCTGGAAGACGCAAGGTCCCGAACAGCAGCTGGCTGAACAATGGACAGGTCCCTATGATGTTTTGCTAACAACACATTCTTCGCTGAAGCTGGTAGGAATCAAGTCCTGGATACACCACACACGGGTAAAACGAGCACCGTCTGAGAAGAACACAGACCCTGCTGCTGTGACTGACACCGAAAAGGAAAGTTGGACCTGCACTCCAGAAGAAGATTTGAAATTACTCTTTTGAAAAAAAGGACAGTGAACTGAAACACAGATTAAAAGTGTTTCTTTTGCTTTAGGCATGTGCTTGCAAATCTAGGGAATTTTAGCTGCCAAATACTGAGTTTGGGTAGAGTCCTTTACAGTGTGGAAAAGAATTGGAAATGGGTTATGGTTAAATCTGAATGGGTAAACATATAGAAAGGTTGTGAAAGTTTTTAAACCTGGGAAAAGGGAAACCTCAACTACTTGTGGTCTAATTGTATGGTTACTGTACCTCTGTATTGGCATGTAGCCATTGGGGACCTATGAAAGGTCATTTGGAATTCCCTGTGTTGGCATTTAGCCTTGGGACCTATGAAAGGTCATTTGGAATTCCCTGTGTTGGCATTTAGCCATTGGGGACCTATGAAAGGTCATTTGGAATTCCCTGTGTTGGCATTTAGCCATTGGGGACCTATGAAAGGTCATTTGGAATTCCCTGTGTTGGGATTGGCATTTAGCCATTGGGGACCTATGAAAGGTCATTTGGAATTCCCTGTATTGGTTTGGCATTAGCCATTGGAGACCTATGTAAGGTCTAGAATTCTCTGAGGCCTAGGAAGGGTCTGGAATTCTCTGTATTGGTACTGGCCATATAATCTGAAAGGAAAATTGAGGTTTCCCAGAGAAAGTTAAGAAAACTTCACATGTAGGAAAGTGAACAAAAGAAAGTATAAGGCATGGAAATGCAATTTTGGGAATATTAGAAGGACAAGGATTTTCCTTCACACTGTGTATTTTTCTCCTTACCTGATCCCTCCAGAATTTGGCAATTTAAAGGAGTAAGAAATGACATTAGGTTTCTTTGCATAAAACTAAAAAGACCAGTTGTTAATAAAGGTATTGTTAACCAAGACTTTGACTGGAATGACATGCCTGAAGGAGGCATGCTTAGGCTCTGGTTGTTACCAGAAAGCCCTGAGGAACTGAACTTGACTTTTGAAGCTAAGGAAAGCCCAGAAGGAAAAAGGCCTGACACCTTGGTTGGTTGTGCGGTTCATGGCAGTCTTTCCAGGGAAGGAACGAAGGTTGTTTTCCTGAAAGATGGCTAGAAAGAACCTTAAGGCACAATGGAAAACCCAAAGGACTTGGGAAAGCAGGTGTTTGCAGGCAAGGCTGAATGGCAGGTGTGTGGCTCAGCTTCTGTGCCCTGATGGGCAGACTAAAGTCAACATGAAGGTTCCTTGTGTAAGTTCCAGCATAGTAGACTTAAAGATCATATGTGATCAATCACTGCTCTTGTTGTGTTTATGCAAATGAACAGGCTAAATTAAAACTGGACTTAATGCAGTCCCTTTACTGGCAAGGAGGGTGATCTTAAGGAGAAAAATCATGACTTAAGGAAAATTGCAATGCTCAGTGCAGCTAACTATCTACAAAGTTTGTTTTTCATTTGAAAGTTAAACCAAGTCTGTGACATTATCAAGGATGCTTTATTTACAGGCAAGAAGAATGTCAAATGCCTTGCAACTGGAGGTCTTCCCAATAAGACAGTCTCTCAGATTAAGAGACTGGTTTGTGAACTGTGTTGTGTAAATTAACGTGTATGTTCTTTCTGTTTTCATAGGGCGTAAGCCTATGATCTCTACCTGAGTGATTATCTGTACATATAGGCCTCACTTAAGAAGCCCATCTGCATTGCCACCTCCTGAGACTCAACGGTTTGGCTGAACTAAGTGGCTGAGTTGGTGAAGTATGGGGTGGTCTGCAGGCTTCACTTTAAAACCGGGTTCTTTTCTGTCCTAATGGCTTGGACAGAAAGGGCCCAGAGGTCTGAGAGGGGGGAAATCCAAAATTTATACCCCTCAGACCAAACTAAGTATGGTGGGCAAAAGGGCTTTGGACAGGTGTGACATGCCCTGCACACCTTCCTCCAAAGAAGCCATTTCTTTTTTTCTAATGTGGGACATTGAAAAATTAATCCCTGCCTTTTGTATATAGTGGCTATAGGTTGAATTGTGTTTTTTTAACCCTGTTGCCAAATCTGTTGCCCTCAGAATATGACAAGAATGCCAGCTTGTCCAGCAGTACCAGCCCTTGGAAACCAAGCATGCTGCTACGCAGGAATAGCCAACTGACCTGGACTCTGCAAGATTCTTCCCCATGTGGGAAGGGCACCCTCCCCTACATCCCCACTCTTATTAGGGATTTCTAGACCCAAGGGTAGGTAGGACGACGACCACGTTCAGCAGGAAGCAGTTAGAGGAGCATGAGACCTTCGCCCATTGTCCTTTATAAGATTATAAAGGGTCTTAGTCTGAAAGGGGGGAAACTGTTACAGAAACAGGGGAGTCCAAAAATCCTCAGAGTTTGCTGCTGGGGGATGGGGAGAAGTAAGCAGCTTTTCAAATGCTTCCACATGCCTGAGGCTGGTGGCTACTGTCTTTCTTATGCAAATGGATTTAATGCATCCAAAGCCTCAGGCAGATGGGAGGAGTCTTGAACCAGGGGACAGTATGGAGAAAGCACACAGAGCCTATGTAAGGACCTGTGAATGGTCAGAACTGTTTGCAACGCAGACATTTTAGCGGGGTCTCTCAAGCTCTCGTTCCGGCTCTGGCTCTCACTGGCACTCTGGCTCTGGCTCTGGCGCTCTGACTCTCGCTTGTGCTCTCTCTCTGAGACTCAAGCTCTCGTTCGGGCTCTGGCTCTCGCTCTGGCGCTCTGACTCGGACTCTCTCTGGCTCTCGCTCGTGCTCTCACTCTGACTCTCTCTCACTCGCGCGCTCGCGCTCGCTCTCTCGCTCTCTCGTGTGCTCCCTCCACGTGGCTTGGTGAAGGGGCCTTCTCCATGTGGCTTGGAGAAGGGGTCTCCAGGCTGCTTTAAGAGGCTCTCGCCATGCAGTTTTGAGAAGGAGAGAAGATCCACCCGGTTTGCCGAAAGAAGGCAGTTTGCAAGGAGGCTGAGAATCCAGGTGGTTCTGCATTGAGAGCTGGAGGGCACCACAGCACAGAAAGGACCTCCCCAATCAGATTGAATGATTGGCAGCTGCTGGTAAAGCTGAACTGTGTTTGGAAAGTAGGGAAACGGTTTCTCTGACTTCCCTAAAACTAGCCTGGTTTGGAAGGGGGGGAGGCAAGGATATGTGTTTGTGGGTGTTTTAAAGAGCATAAGACTTAACAACGGAAATCCGCAAATAACTAAATCTATATAACTGTTAAATAAACAATTCGTTTTCTTTTCACCAAACTCTGGTATTGAGAGTTATAATTTTGGCGGCGGGCAATCGGGCCCCTAACTAAAGAGCCCGTGGGTTTGTTTTCAACTGGAGCAGCCCAGGGGTTCTGTAACAGCTGCACCCAAGCTTCAGATCTGTGAATAAATGACTGCCTCGGTTACTGCTGAAGTCCTGTGTCCTGATGTTTTTATTGTGAGCATGTCTCACAATTTGGGGATCCTCTGCCTTTGTGCGGGAGGGGGCTCTGAACCAAAGCAGGAAAACATGTCCTGCCCGTTCTTGGGTGGCTCACTCAACCCAGAGCGCACCCACCTCACAGTGTCCGGAAACAACAACCCGAGACTTCTTGTTGGGACAGCAGTGGATCAAAAAAAAAGCAAAAAGGCAAGCACCGTGGCAACCAGGCACCCTCGTGCACAGGCCAAGGTACAAATATTGGATTTAAATACTGCCTTGGTGGTTGGACATCCTTGGGGGGTTGAGTGTGTGTGTGTGTGGCTGAGATGTATCTCAGGGCATGAAACGAGGGCAGAGTCCCGATCCGCGGTTCTGTTCTCCCACAAGGGAAATGGCTGGAGACAGACAAAGCGTCTTGGGTTGTGTGCAATAAGTCTATGATAAGGGGGTTGAGCACACAACTGGATTCAGCCACAGGAATCGACTGCAGATGGGAAATAAAAATTCTAGGCCTAGGGAAATTAAGTGGAGCCAAGGAAGGCCCCACGGACATTCTGCCTAATAGTCCACTGGGGAGCAAGTACAGGGCACAGACAAGAAACTTCTGTTATGGGGGGTTGAGTTCACGGGCCATGGGTGACAAATTTCCAGTATGGGAGGTTGAGCTCACAGTGGGGTTAATGGGGAGAAGAGCCCCAGACCCAGAATAAGGAGAAACAGAAAATGGTAAAATATTGTTGCCTCCTTTGGCCAAAAGAATCCATTGAGGGGCAGTCTGTTTTCTGGCCTTATATGTGAGCAATAAGGCATCAGCTTTTAAGAAAGAGAGGAAATATGCTCTTCGTTGGTTACCACCCAGCAGATCCGCAGGTCTCTTCCCTGTAAAAGATAAAGCCTGGGACCCTCTATCCTGTCTCCTGCCACCTTATAGTCCTGGCCAGCTGGTGGCCAACTGGGCAGAGGCATCGCAGACAGACAGTATAGATGGATCAGGCTAGGGACACCTAACAGGTGCCCAACCAATTGTAGTGCTCAGGGCACTGGCAGAAATTTATTCTAAGAAAGGGATTAGAGCAATACAAATAGGACTTTGAGAACTTCCCCAAATAAATTGCTTGCAGCATTTCCTTCCACTCCAGGTAACTTCTAGCAATTCAATTTGCATCTGAATACTCCCTGCTAGAGCTGCAAGGAGTGGCAATCTTAAATTTGTAAGCCAAGCAGCCACCTAATCCCTTAAAAAACTACTAGGCCCTGAGAACAATAGGATAATTAACTTGCTACAGATTTCAGAAATAGTATGTCTGCCTCTCCAACACACACAGAGAGAGAGAGAGAGAGAGGAAAAAAAAAAGTGACACTTAAAACTCAGGCCACTTTTCTTCAAACTGGTACAAGTGGCAGTGGTAGCAGCTTGGCTGCCCATCGACACCACCTCTAAGGGCTGTAACTACAGGGCCGTCAACCTCGTCAGCAGGGGGGCATGCCTATATCTTAAGAAAGAGTGTTGTTACACATGGACGGAACTAATGTCCATTCTAGACATCCTCTTCAGTGGGGAAGGAAGAGAAATAATCTGTCAGGTTGCTATAAGGGTGTGGAAAAGAAAGCATCCTCCTGGTCAGGGAATTGTCCCGGCCAAACTAAAGTTTCCCAGTATAGATCCTAGATGGGATAATAATGAGCTGGAGGATAGGGCCCAGAGGAGAGACCTTATGAGTCTCATCATGAGGGAAATCAAGAAGTCTGCCCACCCAAACAGAGAATGTCTCCAAGGCATTCAAAATACAGCAAGAAAGAGATGAAACTCCATCAGCATTCCTACAGAAGCTCAGGGACCAGATGAGAAAGTATTCTGGCCTAAATCCAGAGAACGCTGTAGGGCAGGGACTCTTAAAAGTCACCTTTGTAACAGAGGCTGGCCAAATATTTGTAAAAAGATTGCAGAAGGTAAATGAATGGGCCAGATAGAACAATTAAAAAACTCCTCAGGAAAACATAGAAGTATACCTTAGAAAAGAGGAGGAGAAGCAGGAACTTCAAAAAGTTGCAAAATATCTCTGCAAATCTAGAAACTTTTAGCTCCCAGATACTGAGTTTGAGTATAGTCCTTCACAGTGTGGAAACGAACAAGGATTGGAAGCATGTTATGGTTAAATCTAAAGAAGTAAAGGGTATTTAGAAAGTTTGTGAATGTTGCAGAAGGTCTGTGGAAAGTCATAATAATAAAAAAGAAACAATTGTGGAAGTTTTAAACCTGGGAAAAGGAAACCTCAGCTGCTTGTGTTCTGATTTCATGAAAGTGTATTTTGATCTGTTCTGTTGTGGAATTCTCTATATCTGTTTTTGACCGATCGATAAGACCTAGGAAAGGTCATCTGTAAACCAGTCAGGGAGAATGTCTTTTGCCACCTGGGACCCAGGAAGGGTCATTCAGGGCTGATGAGAGTTCCAGCCTGGGCAGGTGAGCATGTCTCTGCCAGGGCAAATCTCTTTAGGAGGCCAGTGGACATACTGGAGAGAGAGGGCCTAGCTATTTGTGTTTTGAATTATTGCCCTATTTATGCATTGAAAAGAAAAAATTGAGGTTTCTCAAGGAAAGTTAAAACGTCACATGAAAGAAAGTAAACAAGAAAAAGTGTAAAGCATGGAAATGAAGAAGGTTTGTGAGAGCTATATAGAAGTTTGTGAAAGTTTTAAAAAGAAATTGTATGGTTTTAGTAATGGAAGGTATAATGCATGGAAATATAGCTTTGAAGGACAAAGATTTTTCTTCATGCTTTTATATTTTTCTCCCTACCTGATCCCTCCAGTATTTGACATTCTAAAGAAGTAAGAAATGACATAAGGTTCCATTGCATAAAACTAATAAGACCAGTTACTAATGGTGGTTTTGTCAACTGAGGCTTTGACTGGGATGTCATGCCCAAAGGAGGCATGCCTAGGCTCTGGCTGTTACCAGAAAGCCCTGGGGAACAGGAGTTGACTTTCAAGGCTAATGAAAGCCAAGGAGGAAAAAGCCTGATACCGTGGTTGGTTATGCAGTTTGTGACAATCTTTCTAGGGAAGGAATGAAGGTTGCTTTCCTGAAAGGTGGCTAGGAGAAACCTTAAGGCACAATGGAAAACCTGAAGGACCTATGAAAAGCATGGGTTTTACAGGCAAGGCTAGTTGGCAAGTGTGTGGCTCAATTTCTGTGCCCAGAAGGGCAGACTGAAAGCCAACTTGAATGTTCCTCATGTGAGTTCCAGCAAAACAGACTTAAATATAACATATAATCAATTGCTGCTCCTGCTGTGTTTATGCAAATGAACTGGCTAA
The DNA here is from genome assembly GCF_987537825.1 of Furipterus horrens. Taxonomy (NCBI): domain Eukaryota; kingdom Metazoa; phylum Chordata; class Mammalia; order Chiroptera; family Furipteridae; genus Furipterus; species Furipterus horrens. The sequence continues at coordinate 65,564,626 of NW_028327180.1, read as the reverse complement.
ATTAAAACTGGACTTAATGCAGTTCCTTTAATAACAAGGAGGGTAATCTTAAGGAGAAAAGTTATAATTTGAGGAAAATCACAATGCTCTGTGGTAGACTATAAACTAGTCCAGCTAACTGTCTTTAGAAGTTTGTTTTCATTTAGAAGTTAAAACCAGGTTTGTAACATCATCAAAAATGTTCAATATATAGGCAAGGAGGATCTGTAAAATTGCCACTGTTAAATAACATTTCAGCAAAGGCCCTGTAACTGGATGTCTCCATAGTCTTACAGATTCAGAGACTGGTTTGTAGGTTATGTTATGTAAATTAACATGTATATTTTTCCTCCTGTTGGCATAGGGCATAAGCCTATAATCTCATTACCTGCATAATTGTTTGTATGTATAGGCCTCACTTAAGAAGCCCATCTGCATCACTGCCTCCTGAGACTCAAAGGTTTGGCAGAACTAAGTGGTTGGATTGGTAAAGTGTAGGGCAGTCTATGGGCTTCACTTTAAAACTTATTTCTGTCTTTCTGTTACAGAACCCCTGGGCTGCTCCAATTGAAAACAAACCCACGGGCTCTTTAGGTAGGGGCCCGATTGCCCGCCGCCAAAATTATAACTCTCAATACCAGAGTTTAGTGAAAAGAAATTGTTTATTTAACAGTTATATAGATTTAGTTATTTGCGGATTTCTGTTGTTATATAGATTTACTTATTTGTGGATTTCTGTTGTTAAGTCTTATGCTCTTCAAAACACCCACAAACACATATTCTTGCCTCACCCCCTACCAAACCAGGCTAGTTTTAGGAAAATTAGAGAAACTGTTTCCCTACTTTCCAAACACAGTTCAGCTTTACCAGCAGCTGCCAATCACTCAGTTCTGATTGGGGGGGTCCTTTCTGTGCTGTGGTGCCCTCCAGCTCTCAATGCAGAACGGCCTGGATTCTCAGCCTCCTTGCAAACTGCCTTCTTCCTGCAAACTTCATGGAACTCCTCTCCACAAAACCACATGGCGAGAGCCTCTTAAAGCAGCCTGGAGACCCCTTCTCCAAGCCACATGGAGAAGGCCCCTTCACCAAGCCACATGGAGGGAGCACACGAGAGAGCGAGAGAGCGAGCTAAAATGTCCGCAGCTGCTTATGAATCCCTGACTGCGTCCTCTGACGCAGTGGGCATTGCAAACAGTTCTGACCATTCACAGAACCTCACGCAGGCTCTGTGTGCTTTCTCCATATCATCCCCTGGTCCAATACCCCTCCCATCTACCTGAGGCTTTGGATGCATTAAAGCCATTTTGCATAAGAAAGACACTAGCCACCAGCCTCAGGCATGTGGAGGCATTCTAAAAGCTGCTTCCTTCTCCCCATCCCCCAGCTGCAAACTCTGGGGATTTTTGGACTCCCCTGTTTCTGTAACATTTCTAACCCATAGCTTGGACAGAAAGGGCCCAGAAATATGGGAAGGGGGGAATCCTAAAATATTCCTCTCAGCCCAAACTAAGTTTAGTGGGCAAAAGGGCTTTGAACAGGTGTGACATGCCTATAACAACATGACACATGCTTTTCTGGACTATTCTACAGATGGTGGAGACAACAAATCCCAGATCCTAAAGGAGAGAGATGACACATAAGGGATGGGGAACTATTGTGCTTGGTTTTGGCTTATAGCCTTTTGGGGAGCAAGGGAAATCCTAGGCCTCATGGGAAAGCAGGGCTCTGAACAGGAGTGCTCACAGCCACCTTCCACCCCCACCCCAGTTGAAATATTGTAAATAAAGGCCTGTTTTTCTCAACACTAATTGTTGGGTTATACACCCAGGTGCCATGTGAACGAGCCCTGCTTTGCTCAGTAACAATCACATGGTATGTGTCTTTCTCTGAATGACTTATTTCAGTAAGCATAATGTAACAGAACCTCTCGGCTGCTCCGATTGAAACAGAACACACAGGCCATTTAGTTAGGGGCCCAATTGCCCACCGCCAGAATTACAACTCTCAGTACTAGAGTTTAGTGAAAAGAAAAAGAACTGTTTAATAGTTAAATAGATTTAGATTATTTGTGGATTTCTGCTGTTGAGTCTTATGTTCTTTAAAATACCCACAAACACATAGTTCTGCCTCCCCCTACCAAACCAGGCCAGCCTTAGGAAAGTCAGAAACACCGTTTCCCTACTTCCTAGGCACAGTTCAGTTTTACCAGCAGCTGCCAATCACTCAATTCTGATTGGGGAGGTCCTTTCTGTGCTGTGGTGCCCTCCAGCTTTTAATGCAGAACCGCGTGGATTCTCAGCCTCCTTGTAAACTGCCTTCTTCCTGCAAACCGCGTGGATTTCCTCTCCTTCTCAAAACTGCATGGCAAGAGCCTCTTAAAGCGGCCTGGAGAGCCCTCTCAAAACTGCATGGAGAACCTAGCTTCTCAAAACCGCATGGAGAAGGCCCCTTCACCAAGCTACATGGAAGGGGCGTGAGAGAGAGCACAACCTGGAGAGCCTCCTCCTCCAAACCACATGGAGGGAGAGCAAGAGAGTGAGAGAGCAAGCGAGAAAGAGAGAGCGAGATCATGAGCGAGAGAGCGAGAGCAAGCCAAAATGTCCACAGCTGCTTATATATCCCTGACTGCGTTCTTTGATGCAGTGGGTGTTGCAACCAGTTCTGACCATTCACAGAACCCTACGCAGGCTCTGTAGGCTCCTTCTGTACCATCCCACAGTTCAAGACTCCTCTCATCTTCTTGGGCCTTGGAAGTATCAAAGCCATTTTGCTTAACAAAGACACTAGCAACTAGCCCCAGGCACGCAAAGGCATCTTAAAAGCTGCTTCCTTTTCCCCATTCCCCAGCCGCAAACTTGGGTTTGTTTTTGGACACCCCTGTTTCTGTAACAATAATACCCTCTAGGTTCATCCATGCTGTTGAAAATAGTAAGATTTCTTTCTTTCTTTCTTTTCTTTCTTTCTTTTTTTTTTTTTTATGGCTAGGTGAAATCCCATTGTATATATGTACCACAGGTTTTTTACCCACTTGTCTATTGATGGGCACTTGGGTTGCTTTCCTATCTTAGCTATTGTAAGTAATATTGCAGTGGAAATAGGAGTCATATAGTCTTTCAAATTAGTGTTCTGGATTTCTGCAGATAAATGCATGAGAGATACTTTTTTACACATATACTATGTTGTAGTTTAGTGTTTTGTTATAGCCAACTGGGTATTTTTTAAAAATCTGTGTATATTTTACCCCTCACACACACACACACATATATATATATATCTCTCTCCTGAGATTGAAAAAATAAATTTTTGTAAATAGTCTCAAGTGTCTGTGAGCCTTAAGAACTTTTAAACTATTCTACACCTACCCACCACCACTGTCACCGTGTTTTATTGAGATATAACTGACATATAATATAGTATTAGTTTCATGTGTCCAACATCATGATTTGACACATGTATGTATTGCAAACCGATTATCACAATAGGCTTAGTTAACATTAAACCCCTCATGTTAACTACAACTTTTCTTGTAATGCAATCTTTTCAGATCTATATATTTGGCAACTTTTTTTGAAATGATTACCACCGTAAGTTTTGTGAAGATCCATTATCCCATATAGCTACAAAAAAAGAAAAAGGAAAAACATTATTTTCTTTGAGATGAGAACTCTTGGCATTTACTCTTAACAACTTTTATATATATACAAGAGTAGTGTTAACTATAGTCATCATGTTGCACATTACATCACTCATACTTATTTATCTTATAACTGAAGTTTGTGTCTTTTGATCACTTTCATCTAATCCCACCATCGCCCCGCCCTACCTCTGTTAACCGCAAATCTGATTGCTTTTTCAGAGTTAACTATTTTTTTCAGATTCCACATACAGTATGTGAGGTCATATACTATTTTTCTCTGCTTGACTTACTTCACTTAGTATAATGCCTTCAAGGTACCTACATGTTGTTGCAAATGGCAAGATTTCTTTCTTTCTTATGGCTGAATAATGTTATGGTATATATTCCCATTTGTTTTACCCAGTCATCCATTGATGGACAGACACTTAGGTTGTTTCCATGTCTTTGCTATTGTGAATAATGCTGCAATGAACATAGGAGCACAGATATATTTTCAAGAGAGTGATTTCTTTCCTTCCAGATATGCACGCAGAAGTGGAATTGCTGGATCATATGGTAGTTCTATTTTTAACTTTTGGGGGAACTTCGATACAGTTTTCCATAGTGGTTACTCCAATTTATACCCCCACCAACAGTGCACAAGTGTTCCTTTCTCTCCACATCCTCGTCAGCACTTCCATCTTGTCTTTTCGATAATAGCCATTGTAACAGGTATGAAGCGATACCTCATTGTGGTTTTGATTTGCATTTCCCCAATGATTAGAGATGTTGAGCACCTTTTCACGTACCTGTTGGACATTTGTATGTCTTCTTGGTAAAAGTGTCTATTCAGTTCCTTTAACCATTTTAAATTCTTTCCATGGGATTGTTTGGTTTTTTTCCTATTGAACTGCATGAGTTCTTTATGTATCTTAGATATTAACTCCTTATCAGATCTATAATTTGAAAATACTTTCTCCCATTCTATTGAGGCTGTCTTTTCATCTTGTTGATAGTTTCTTTTGCCATGCAGAAGCTTTTTAGTTTAATGTGATCCCTTGTGTTTTCTTCTGGGAGTTTTATGGTTTCAGGTCTTAAATTTAAGTCTTTAACCCATTTTGAGTTGATTTTTGTGTGTTATGTAAGGACAGTGGCCAGTTTCATTCTTCTGCATGTAGCTTTCCAGTTTTCTCAGTACCATTTTTTTGAGGAGACTAACCTTCCCCATTGCAAGTCCTGGGTTCTTTCATTGTGAGTTACTTCACCATATATGCATGAGTTTACTTCTGGGCCCTCAAGTTTGCTCCATTGATCTATGTGTCTGTTTTTAAGCAAATACCATACTGTTTTGATTACTATAGATTTGTAGTATAGTTTGAAATCCGGAAGTGTGATGCTTCCAATTTTTTCTTTTTTAATCAAGATTGCTTTGGCTATTTGGGCCCAGAGAAACTGGAGACTAAGACTGTTTCATTCTGTTTGTTGTGTCCATCCCATGATCAGGATATTCTGGGTCTGCTACAAGAATAAATGGAGGGCAAGCTTATTGATCAGATATCCTAAGGTTACTCCCAATGTAATGGGTACAAAAGTTAAATAATACATAACAACCACCATGTTAAATGAGTTGCTGAGATGGCAAGAGTGGAAGAAATCTATAAAAGAAAAAAAAAGTGAAAAAAGTGAAAAAAGAAATCCTGAGGAGTGATTTGTCCTGAAAGAATCTGTCTAACCCTGGTGGCTGGGTGCTCTTATTTTGATTGCTTCATCCAATATAAGAGATAAAATATGTTTTTATGATAAGCTTTTTTAAAAAAAGGTGATTTGAAAATATGAACAAGGAAACAAGACCATAGCAATGATCTAGTAGACTTGAACAAGCGCAGACAATCTTAAGCCATCACTTGGGTATGTCACTGATCATCTCTGGGGGACTCTAGACTGTGGCATTGGGCCTGTGATAAAACCACCTTTCTGTGCTCTAAGTGACCCTCTTTCTGCTTTATTTGTTCACTCTGTCTACACGCATACCACAGACCATGTTGTCTCTGCCCTTAAGGATGTCACAGCACAGTAAGAACTCTGGTTCACAATAAGGTCATGACAATGCTGGGTGACAAGTGCTGTAGGGGAAGAGTGAACAAAGGGCAAGAGGTATTCAGGAAGAAACTCCCAAGTTCACCCGGGCCATTGGGGGCAGTTTTTAAGTTGTGACCTGAAGGCAACAATTGGGCTGTGAGGGAGCGCGGTGCATTTGGAGAATTTCCAGAGAGTCAGTATTACTGACTCACAGGGGGCATGCATAGGAAAAAGAGGAGACAACACAAGGACAGCCAACAGGGACCAGGCCCAAAAGACCTTGTGTGCCATGTTTGAGAGCTAAGATGTCTCCCTGTAGGGCATCACAGGACTTAAATATGGGTGTGCCATGACTGAGGCTACAAGAATGAGCATGCAGTGTGGTGCAGCAGCTGCTCAGGCAGAATTGATGAAGGCCTAAACCTGTGGGAGCAGGGGATGAATCTGAGACACCTACGTTAAATCCCAGACCAAAATAGTCCTATGAAAGAGAGTCAAGGTGAGAATGAGCCCCTGGTTTCTTGCTTGGGTGACTAAGTGCAGATTAAAGTGTGAATCAAGTTTGACTTATGAAAATGAAAGATAAATGTATACTAGAAGAATATAATTTTAAAACAATAGGGACCTGGAGCAAAAAATCAGAGGGGAAAAATGGTCTAAATGTATCAGTTGAGAATAGGCCAGTGTTGCTGGACAAAAGGAGAAAGTGCTGGCTTTCAGAAAGTCCCAGGGCTGGCAAAATAAGTCAGAGAGAAGAGGAAGAGAGTTATCTTAGTTTCCTAATGCCATTAAACACAGCTGGGATGGAAGCCTAGGATCCTATGGAGACAGAATCTTTGCTTCTCCTTACTTCTCTAATGGAACAAGGAAAGTTTTCGGTATTTACAGAGAGTAATTATTCCTCCAATGGAAGTACAGAATCTGACTTTATGGTGTCAGGCTTTTAAATGCTCTAGTGAAAACATCTGACTTAGCAATCACTCATGCATTAGTCTCGCCTGCACTTAAGAGCACCACTGTCTATATGTGGCTTTGCTTCTTGCTAAGCCTGTAATGTCCCCAGAACACATACGCTCAAATATGTAGTTTCTAAAGAGAAGGTGGGCTAATTTACTCATTATTCTCCTTCTCTGCACCTGGCCTGAGACATGGTCACAAAGCTAGTTGTACCTTTACACTCTTTGCCTCTGCTACCACTCACGCTTGCATGCCTGTCATGCACCTCTTGACTTTTCCTCTCAATCCTTCCTCCCTACTGTGTCCTGCATACCTTCCATACGCATTTCTCCTATAACCTGAGTGAATCCAAAGATGCCAGGTTGCCCAATATCAGCACACTGTTACATTCAAAGAACTGATCCATCAGAAGTAATTAGAGCCAATTTGAACTTTGACTGTGTCTCTGAAAGAACATTAAGGTGATCCAATTCAAAGTTTTCAGACCAAAACTTGCCACTTTCCCATTCTTTTCCTTCTCTATTTCTATCGTACCTCTGCAGGTGCTTCAGTGGATTAGTTTCCTGCAGATTTCTTAGTTCCTTGCCCTCACTTATGACTTGCTTCTGCATAATAGGGTTGGGGTGGGCAGAAGAGAAGGGATGTGCTAGAATTTTCTTAGTGGGCTGGGGTGGCAGATTCTGTTGGTTTTGGTTACCGCGTCCTTGAACTTTTAACACTCTATTGTAATAATGTATTTGCTTGTCTGTTACACCTAGATCAGCAATCCTCCACCAAAATATTCTAAGCTCACTAATGTGTTAAAATCAGGCTTGAGAAGGGACTTGGGTTATAATGACTGCTTAGGGAATTGTGCTTAACTCTCTGTCTGTGCCAAAGCCTGGAGTGAATGACCGTAAAGTCTGGGTGTACCGAGACAGTAAAATCCTAGACAGTGAAATGTAAAGGGGTAGGGATCGCCACTATACTCATTTGTATTCTTTAGCTAGAAGGAATGAATGAATGCACTATCATCATGCAGACTGAGATTTATTTTAATGGCTTAAGCTCTACCAGTTGTAATATAAGTCTTAATCACAAGTAGTTGCTTTCAACTTAAAGTTATTATAGAGGAAGGAAGAAAAAAGGTCAAGACCAGTTCTAAACTTATCTGATGCATGCATATTTTGGGAGACTTTTCTTTTTTCTTTTTTTTCTCCAGGAAAAATAATCAGTCTCATATTATCAGTCCAGATCTCATGATGCAGGATTTGCTTGAAATCCATCATGATATTTGCTGCTAGAGTTTTCATATAACTCTGTATTGATTCTGTACTAAAGCATACAGAAAACCAGTTTTACGTAAATAGTAGATGCGTGCTGGACTGCTTTTCTTTCCTCAACTTTGACTTGCTGTGTATTATTGCCAACCCACTATGTGTATGCTGCTATGTGCTCATATATTTTCCTGTCCTGGGAAACTGACTCAGTGGAGATTTATGTGCACAAAGTATATGGGGAGTACTTGGGATCGATACCTGGGAGGGGAGTAACGGAAGCAGGATTAGGTAGAGGGAGAAACTGAACTGCCTTGTAGTTTCAGCAAAGGCCTCAGCCAATCAAAAAGAGGTTTGGATGTGGGATGGCCCTGAACTGGGGCAAGACCCCTGAATCTCTCTACTCTCCTCAGTCACAGGGTGAGCGCTGCCCTGGGAAAATGGTGTCATCTTAAGGGAGACAGTCTTTTTCAGTGGAGGGCTGCCAGCAGCCCAGGCTCCCAGAGCTGGGGGATGACTGCTTCTGTCCTGATAGAAGGGCAGATCTGGGATGCTCTGTAGCAAACAGCGCACCATTCCAGGCTTTCTTCCTCTTCTCTGAGAAGTTGCCCGTGACCACCTACATTTTTTAATCCCCATTGAAAATTACCTTACCTACTTGTTACTTAGATACTTTCTGACTATACAGAGTAGGTGTACTTTAGGAAAACATGGACCTTGGTTATCCTGTTCATGCCTATTGCCAATAGACACAGAAGTGTCTGGAATGCATATAAGGTATGTGAATGAGTAATTTATTGAATTAATAAGTTTAGGTAGGGAAAATCCTTTTTTTTCTTTAACATATGCTTTATTGATTATGCTGTTACAGTTGTCCCAATTTCTTTTCCCTTTGTTCCCTCCACCCAGTGACCCCCTCCCTCCAGTTATCCCCCTACCTTAGTCCATGTCCATTGGTTGTGCATATAGTTCTTCTCAACATCTTCCTGTCTACTCCACTCCCTCCTACTATGCTTCTTAATTCCTGTACCATCTCCCCCCCTTTCTCCCCTTCCCCCTCCCTGCTGACCTCCCCACAAAATGTTCCCCATACCTATCATTCTTTTCCCACTCTCTTGTTGCCTACTTAGTTTGCCTTTGTTTCAGTTCCCTAGCTTCTGTTGTTGGTCGTTGTGATACAGTTTTCATTTTAATGTTCATAGTTTTGATCCTATTTCTCCTAAACAGATCCTTTAACATTTTATACAACAGTGGTTTGGATCTAATGAACTCCTTCAACTTTACTTTGTCCTGGAAGCACTTTCTCTGCCCTTGTATTCTGAATGACAGCTTTGCTGGATAGAGTAATCGTGGTTATAGGTTTTGCTTTTCATTACTTTGAATATTTCTTGCCTGTCCCTTCTTGCCTGCAGAGTTTCTTTTGAGAAATCAGCTGATAGTCTTATTGGGACCCCTTTTTACATAATTCTCTTCTTCTCTCTTGCTGCTTTTAAGACTCTCTCTTTATCCTTAATTTTTGACATTTTGATTATAATGTGTCTTGGTGTGGTTCTCCCTGGGTCCAGTTTTTTTGGAACTCTGTGCTTCCTGGACCTGCAGATGTATTTCCTTCCCCACGTTAGGGAAGTTCTGCTTCACTATTTTTTCATATAATTTTTAAATTTCTAATTGTTCTTCTTCACCTTTTGGCAACCCTATGATTTGGATGTTGTCCCGCTTATCACTGTCCCATAGGTTTCTGAGTCTTTCCTCATTTTCCTCACTTTTTGTTTCCTCTTTCTGCACTGGTTGACTGTTCCTTCCCTATTTTCCAATTTGTTGATTTGATCCCTGGTTTTCTTGCCCTCACCACTAGTTTCGTATATGTTTTTGTTCATTTCAGCAGGACTAGCCTTCATTCCTTCCTCGTCTTGTTTAAGATCTGCTGTTATGTCTGTAAGCATTCTTACAACCAAAGCTCTGAACTGTGCCTCAGAAAGATTTTCTATCTGCTGCTTCCTTAGGTTAGATATTTGCTTTCTGGTCAGCTGCGTGATTGGGATCTCTATCATGATCTGTGCCATCCAGACAGTTTTGTGTTTACCTTTGCTTCCTGGGCAGGCCTGTCACACATCCTATGCTATAGGGGACAGAGCCCCGTGCAGTCATCACAACCAGGCGACCCTTCTCACCATGCTGTGGTATTTTCTGTGGGGGTGGGGGTCCAAGGTGGATTCCTGCCGTTCACTCTCTGCTGAGAGACTGGGAGCCTCCTCCTCCATCCCCACACCTTCAGGGCCTCATAGTCCAAGGTAGTGGGGCCAGGGGTATGCCTTCCCCTGCATTGGAATCACAAGCTGAAGGGTTTGGTCTGCAGCCAAGGGTGCTCCCCATATGCTTCTCACATCCCCTTAAATATGGGTGTCTGTGCTTACTGCCATCCTACTGCCATCACTGCTGCTGCCACTACCAGCACAGCTTGACCTCTCCACCCTGGCTTCACTCCTCTTACCCATCTGGACAGGCACCACTTCTTTATAACTTCATATGTTGGACTTTCATTTATTTTCTGGAACTTCTGGTTATTTCTGGTTTTGCAGTAGTTGTAGTCCTTCTTAGTTGTGGGGGGAGATGGAGCGTGTCAGTCTAGGCCTCCTTCTTGGCCGGAAGTCTCTTGGGTGTCAAAAACTTTTTATATATTATATATATATATATATCTTTCCCCATAGAAATGGGAAACCAAACTTATGTTCATGAAACACTCACTGGATTGATTTAGAGGAGGTGATTTTGGTGGAATGGATAGAAGTCCTGAACTATAAGATAAAAAGTTAAGGAAGGCTCCCTGCTACTCAGCAAGTAAATGTTTAACCTGGCTTCAGTTACATCACCTATTTGGACCTCCATGTTATCATTTTAAAAGAGCTTCTATAATGCTACTTGATAACTCTTAGCAGAAGGCAAAGGAATATGGACAGAGAACAACTGATTGAAAAGTGAGAGGATCCTATTTATGTAAATGTATCAGTTTTGTATTTAAAACAAAAATAAAATTGCCTTATTAAATAACATAATATCACTATTGGACAATTATAGTTCAATGTGATAAATATATCTTGTTAGGTCTAAATAATATAAATAACCAGAGTTTGCTCAATTGCCTATTTACTTCAAAAATAATGGCTTTAATACTGTTGAAGTGTAAGTGACTTCTGAAATGATTTACTACATAATCCCAAATAATGTTAACAATATAAATAAAAACCAAAAAATCCTAGCCAAGAATGACAATCTATGTGGTGTGTGTGTGTGTGCGTGTGCGTGGCACTGTGGGAAATATAAGATCTAATTTAATTACATATCTCAAATTTTACAAAAAGCTATAAAGTTTTTCCTTTAACTCTGAGTGCCAAGAGTAATTTGAAATTTGGATCAACATGAGAAAAAATTATATCACTATATAACCTGAGGTACAGAAAAAGAGAACAAAACATAAAATACGAATTATTCCGTTGTTATTGACATTTATAGCCATCAAAAAAAGTCGCTGAGAGCGATGCTGGCACTTTTGGGAAAATTTGTCAGCGTCGCTCACAGCAACGTTGGCATTCAAAGGATTAAAATACTATAAGGATCAATATAATATGGCTGAATCATAAATAATCTTTTAAAGAACATAGCTAATTTAAATGTCTATTTTTAAGTATGATCCTTGTATGACTAGGGTGCTAAATACATCTCAGTAAGAAGTCTTGGAACATCCCTGAAAATTGAGATGATCACTTTCCAAATTAAGATGGCTAATTGAAAAAAGGTATCAAATATCACTCCTTCCCAAATGCAACTAAAAATATTGTAAGGGTTTTTAAAAAGGGATTTAAAAAATTAACACACAAGGACAGTGAGAACAGAAAAAGAGAAAACACACACATTTTTGGAAGCTGGAAAACAGATGATACACATAAGCAACTTAGCAGAGTACAGAGCTAAATGCTAAGTAAATAAAGACAAAAACCAAGAAACATTTTATCTGCAGAACAGAGACTTGGAAAGTGGTAGCACTGAAGACTTCTGCCCCGAAGGCTCTCTCGTGCTTCCACTCAGTCACAGCCATAGTCCCCCATCCCCACCTCCCTAGACAAGCAACAGTCACCTCTATCATCAGAGATTAGCTTTGCCAGTCTTATAAATGGAACCACACAGAATACGCTCTTTTGCTCTCTCAGCCTATGTCTGTGTAAATCATCCACGATTTTGCATAAATCAGGGGTTCATATTTGCATTTAGTATTGCACTGTGTGAATAGATCACAATTTATCCTTCCTACTGTTCCTTACCATTGGACAGCTCCCAGTTTTGGGTGATTATGAATAGCACTGCTATGGACACCTTTATACATTTCTGTAGGTGAACATAAGCCCTCGCTTCTCTTAGGTATAGTCCTAGGAGATAAATTGTAGGACCAGCAAGTAGGCATAGGTTTAACTTAAATAGGTAGAGCAAACAGTTTTTCAAACTGATTGTACCAATTATTCCCACCAGAAATATATGAGAGTTCTTGTTCCACAACCTAGCCAATATCTGGTATTGCCATTAGATTTTTATTTTTATTTTTTTGTCATTCTAATGAATGTGTATCTCATTTGTGGATTTTAATTTGCAACAAGCAAATTAAAGATAGGTAGAGTTATTGGAAGTTTTGGATATCCTCTTTTGTAAAGTGCCTGTTCAAAGTTCGTGTCCACTAACTCTTGGGTTGTGTCTTTTACTTAGTTATTTGTAAAAGTATTTTTTAAATACGTATTTTGGATTTGAGTTTATTACTGGATGCATGTATCGTGACTATCTTCTCCTAGTAGGTGACTCATCTTTTCACTTTCTTAATGGTGTCTTTTGATGAATTTCTTTTCTTTTTTTAAAAATAATTTATTTATTTATTTGTTTGTTTACTTATTTTATTTTTAGAGAGAGGGAAAGGAAAAAGAGAGGGAGAGAAACATCTCTGTGTGGTTGCCGCTCACTTGCGCCCCCAACTGGGGACCTGACGTGCAACCTAGTCATGTGCCCTAGCTGGGAATCGAAGCAGCGACACTTGGCTCGCAGGCCGACGCTCAATCCACTGAGCCACAGCAGCCAGGGCTTGATGAATTTCTTAATTTTAATATAGTCTAGTTTATCAATTGTTTAAAAAACCCAAATACTTCTGGAATGGAAGTCAAAGAAAATGCTAAATAATACTGACTTGATCAAAATTGTATGAAAAGATATTTCTAAAACACTCAAGATTATACATTTCTCGGCAACTGGTTCTACTCTACCCATGATAATTCAGGACTGAAGAGAGTAAAACACAGGGCAGAGTTAAGAACATTGGTACAGTAACAAAAATAGGCAGGTTCAGTAATCTTATACAAATTGTATGCTGAAATCCCCAACTTCCCTCACTCCCTTCCCAGAACTCTGCTACAAAGAATTTTACTCTCCAAAAAGAAGATATTTAGGAAAACTAATGAGTCAAAGACAAAATATCTGTAAGTACCGTATATTACATTTTCTCAACAACCTACCCAATCAGTTTACTAGAGAAGGTTACATTCAGTGAGTCAACTCATTTGTTCAGAACTCTAAGTCAACTTTTTAAACTCTCGATAGAAGACATAGAAAAATAAGTCAACAGAAAGGAAAACAAAGGCAACTTGTTGGAAACAGAGCTATGTAGTAAAACAAAAACAAAAGCTACAGAAAACTTAAATGAATATATCAAGTACATAAACTGAGAGATTCAATCATGAAAAATATCATTAATTGCCCAATTAACACATAGATTCAATTTAATCTAAATAACAATCCAGGTAGAATTTTTTGGAGTAGAAATTAACAAGCTCATTCTAAAATGTATATGGAAACGCAAAGGGCCCAAAATAACAAAGACAGTTTTGAAAAAGGAGAATAAGACTTGAGATATTATCTTTCCAAATAATATTATCTTTCTTAGTACAAAGATGCAGTAACTATGACCGGGTGATATTAAAAAAGATCAATGGGACGGATTAGGGACTGAATAAAAATGGAGATACAGACAAATACAGTTATTCCACATGTAGTGTCATTCCAGTGGAGTAAGGAAAGAATCATCTTTACCCAAAGTTCAGATAAATAACTGACAACCATATGGAGAAATAATAAATCCAGACCTTTCCTATCTTGACCACATCTATGCCAGGAGTGTTTTCCTTCAGCACGGCAGCATATGCTGCAGCAGCTCATACCTCACAGAAATATTAGCAATGGCATAGATGTCATGATGACTAGCCAACAAGAAATCTAGAGTTACACATGCCACTGAGTTGAGAATGATCTGTAGTCCACATAAGAAAGAGGTGTGTGGGAAATCGCTCCTTGTGGTTTAGGGAATTGTAGCCCTGGCCTGAGCATGACCTGCTGCTGGCATTCCGACCATGCTTCTCTTTAAGTCTCAACAATGGCTGTGTGGGAGACATACCCAAAAACCACTCGGAGGGTTTCTGTGGGGATGGGATTTAAAGAATATTAATATGCTTTAGAACTTGCTCTGCTTTCCTTTATTTTATAATTAAGTATATACAATCTCTAGCAGGGAGTATTTGAAACCTTGCATCTAGTGCCACTGTGGGGTCAAAATGTTTAATAGACCCTGGCACAGATTATTCATTGTACCTCCGTACTGGAATTTGTAATCAGTTATTGTTGATTGTAACCTAGGTACCTGAAAGCTACTGATCATTTATGAATGTTGATCTTGTATCTCCCATGGTATCCTTCTCAATAAAAAGCATGAGGGACAGAGGTCTAACTGCTGTTCTCCACTAGAGAGAGCAGTCACCTTCCCCAGACATAATAAAGTGTCCTGGGTCAAAGGTTGTTCTGCTGTGGTCAGGAAGCCTCTGCTGGACAGAGCAACTTCCAACCGAATCTACGATGTGTGAGGCATCTCCGCCATAAGGTGGTATCATTAATAACTTCTTCCAGAGCTAGTGATAAGTTTCTTTGCTTTTTATTGTTAAGATTATCACCCTGGGAACACTGCTCTGACTGTATAAACACGGAGCCAAGAATTCTTCCCAGTAGAGTGCCTGAATAATCAGGGGTAGCTGGATTTTGGAGGTCACATCTAAGTTGTAATATGTGGTCTTGGTTTTTATAGAATTAGGTTTCAGATTACTATACCTAAAACACATGAGATGTTAGTCTGAGGCAAACTGAGCCAAATGTCTGGCTGTAAAGGCAGTAGCTGGTAGGAGCACAGAAAAAAAAAAATTCAAAACACGAGATCAGAATGAAGCCTTACATTAGCTTGGTTTTTGGATTTCTAGAAGTCTCCTCTAAGTGACAATTTCTTGGCTTATTATCCAATGAAGGCTGTTAAATTCAGATTTAAAATGATATCTAATTGATCAATTATAATATAGGTTTCCCCCACTATCCAAAAACAGAGTGTTCCTATGAAACCTTTCATAAGCCAAAATGACATAAAGTGAAGAAGCAACTATCATTAATTTACATGGGAAAATTTTTGAGCATTCCCAGACCCCCAAATAACCTATAAATTAGACCAAATAACACATAAATCCTAAAATAATACTGACATATAGCAAAAGCAGGAAAGATATGATAAGTACACAGCCTGCATAAAGTAGATAATGCATGTACAGTGTAGTTTCACTTACTTAAAAAGACCGATTTCTCCTTAAATCCGTTGGCAGCCGTCCGTCTCGAGAGATGATGGTGTAGCTTCTTAAGAGTCTATCTGCACCGCCGAGAATGGTTGTGCAGTCCGACTCGGGAGTGACACGGTATCTGTCTCCTCCCATGTTAAATCGACATCTTGCGATGACGCTGGAGTGTCCTCTCCAGTGAAGCTGAAGCTACAGAGCCTGGGCAGGGTGGTATGGAGGGTCTGCTGTTGCCCATGCAGCAGACCCCGCCCTCTCTTCGCAGATGAAGGGTCCAAGGGAAAGACGGAGTCAATACAGCTTGGCTTCAGGTGCGCCGCAGGAGTTGCCGGTGTTGACTACAACGTCAAACCGCCTTAGGGACTCCGGCTCCGGATTTTCTGTCGGGGTTTACTCCCTTAGCCTTTCCCCTGAAGAGGTATGCCGCAAGGCAGCGGAGGTTTTTTGGAGTCAGAGTTTTCCTTCTCTGATGTGCCCTGACTGGAAGATCGAACCAGCGACACTTAGCTCGCAGGCCGACGCTCAATCCACTGAGCCAAACCAGCCAGGGCTCTCCTTAAATAGAAGATAACAAAACACTATGCTTTGTACACCAGTCAATCCACTCAAGCAACACTTTCTATTTTGTCCATTACTGGATGCCACGTCGCTACTAGCAGAACCAATAGTAATTTTGGCAGCTTTCATGATTTTTTTCTGTCTGTGTGTAAATAGTACAAATGGTGGACACCAACAAGTTCATTGCATGCAAAATGTCTTGGTTTCAGTTCCATGACTGGAATGCTAAATTACATCGGTTTTATTCTAAGTATAACCACCCCTACCAGCTCTCTTAGGTTCTTCTGATACCTTAGAACCCTTCTTTCTAATGATGCACAGAACAAATGGAGATAGAGCACAGATGCTCCCAGACACAGTTCAAAGCCACGGGGCCTGAGCTGAGATGCTGAGTGTGGTTCACGGGGAAGGAGCTCTGAGGTGGGGCTACTCTAGCTGCGGGGTGTGCACGTCTGTAATAGCTGCAGCAAAGCAGACACTGAATGCTATTTTGCTTTTCACCACTTTCTGTAAAAGTGAAAATCCTCCTCGGATTTTGTTTGGTTAGTGAAAATAGGTACTAAATGTAGTTCTTTCGTAAAAGTGAAGCGGCATAACACGAACTTGCAAAAAGTGAGGGATACCTGTCATTAGTTCTTTTTCAAGGACATGGGGAAACCATCAAATTCAAAGGTTGATTTCTAAGCTCATTTGTCCATGTAGGTGCAGATGGGCATGCCATTGGCAGTAATTCCCCGTGGTCTCATTTGCCCAGAGGTTTTTGTCGCGGGAGTCTAGGGATGGATGGCATGTCCAGCCGTTGGTAAGGTTAAGAACAAGCGCAATATGCGTTTCTCTCTCTTTACTCCCTTTGCTGTAATGAAATTGTATGGCATATAATACTGAACTTAAATTGTATATTTTAAAAAGAATTTTAATGAAAAACGGTACCTGAAGCCATTCCATTTTTTGGAATAGATCTAGTTTGCTATTCCCAGAAGTGTGTTTGTTAGTATCCTCTCATTGCAGGGTTTAAACAGGTGCTACAAGAAAATATGAGAGGAGCTAGGGAGAGACTGAGATCAAACAGATTTAGGAAAAAGCAATATGCCAATCAATGAAAAGTCATTTGGTTTTGCTTTTTCCTTTAAATATTTTTCAAAGCATGTTTGTTATTGCAAAGTGAAAACATGTAGTTTTACTTGTTAGTAGGTATGTAAGCCATGAAAAGTCATTAATATGCATTAACCAATGAAATGATCAAAGTCAGTTCTTTCTGAAGAAGGAAATTGCAAGGAAGCAATGAATAATTGCTTAAATACTTTGTGTTGGGGCAGGGGACTGGGTGGAGGGGGGACAAATGGGAAAAACTGGAACTTTAAAGAGTTAACATTAAAAAAGAAAAAGAAAAAGAAATAAAGCCCCAAGGTAAACAAAACTAGCCCTTTCAGGACTCTCTGCAGTTGTTGAACTCTGTGATGAGTTCCAGTCTCACATGAATGAACCACTGTCTCATTAGAATGGCATTTATAGTCTGGTTATGCTGAAAATCTTTCATAAAGCATTGATCATGTGGTCCTTCCTTTGAAAACTGGTGGGGATACTAAATTTACATTTATACTAGATAACATTTAATAAAAGTGCATTTGACATTTTAGGATTCAATTACTATAACTAAAGAAAAGTAAAAAATCTTTCACTCAAAAGATGGACTAGAGTAAGCAAAAAATTTAAGAGGGTATAAGGGTAGAAAATTAAGCATTAGAGAACAGTATAAAACACTAAAAACAGGCAATGAATATTATTACTATGGAATTTTCAGAAGTAGTTCCTTATGGGAAATTGTTCAAACATCATTCATGACACATTCTACACCGTCAAGGCTTCACCCATGAGGAAAAGAAGTTATGTCTGGGTATTAAGGGAAGGGAGCATCAAACTGACTGGAGAGTGAAAAAGTATCATAAGTTGAACTGACCCGAAGCAAACACACTCCTCAGGAGGGTGTACATTCCCCTATTCCCTCTTGCTTCAAGCTGGGGGAACGTTGAGATGATCTTGGTCAACCCCTTGCTTTGGTGAAGGGAAGCCAAGCCTCCACTGAACAACTCAGGAGAGCTAGCCATATTGCTGTAGTTGAAGGGCTAGTTGGACCACCTCCTGAGTCTTGCCAGTAGAGAGTACTTGTTGGATGGTGCAAGCAATTGGGCATTTAATGAGGGGATTCCTACAGAAATAAAAAGGAAAACAGAGATTAGTGGTTGTAGCAGA
Source organism: Furipterus horrens (assembly GCF_987537825.1). Lineage (NCBI taxonomy): Eukaryota > Metazoa > Chordata > Mammalia > Chiroptera > Furipteridae > Furipterus > Furipterus horrens. Next base: position 65,546,240 of record NW_028327180.1, on the reverse strand, counting down.
CTTTATACTCAGTTTCTGAAATCAGAGCTTGGCCAGTCAGGAAGATCCCTACACACTGGGCTTGAAGTGTATTTAGATGGTGGCATGAGGATAGCAGTGGAATTTGATGGATTTCCCAATTTATAGTCAAATGTTTTGGTGATGACACAGATATGGGAGGTTTTGGTAAGACTTGTCACAGTTGTGGTTATTTCCTGCTGCAGCAGCAGCTCCGGGTACAGAATTTGCCCATCCATGATTTTCTCAGGTGTCAACTTCAAGTCATCCCACTTCAGCTTGCAGGACTTGCTCAAATGCTGGGGAAAATGGCAAGCTATGAAGCCACGTCGAGTCCCAATCAGGTTCTGGGCAGTCAGATTTTAGTTCTCAAGGATGCCAAGTCAGGAGATGGGAGAGTGAGATATTGTAGAAAATTGCAAAAATTTTATTTTGGGTAAGGGTCGACAACTTGTGCAAGATGACAGGATTGAGTGTAATTTACACGTAGGTAACAAAATCATGTAATTTATAGAGAAGTGACAGAGACCCAGAGAAGTTCAGAGACAATGAACAAGACTAGAATCTGATAACCCATGAGAATGAGCTATAATTTTCTTTTGAAACATAAAAATTCTCGCTTCAGTATATATTCTTTTGATCAAAGATAATCAAAGTAAGATTATTTTCAATCATAAAATAAGTTTAGTTTCATTAGGTTTGGCTTGATTATTTGTGAAGGTGCAGCAAAAATGGAAATATACTATATAGGAAATATACTTATTTAAAAATTATACTTTTGGAAGTTTTCATGAGGAATCTTAGGTTGAACTTTTAAAAGCCTCTACAGGCTAGAAAGCCAAGCCAAGCCAAGAACTCAGCACCAGATTTCACCTGTAGTATCTATAGATTTAGGTAAATTCCTTTCTTTTTCAGGTCCCTAAATACCCTAAATCCCTGTGTCTGCCAGGAAGTGATCTTCTTTTCTCTTTTGTAAAGCCAGGAACCCTGTAACCCAGATACCAGACCATTTTCCCAAGAGAGCTCTGTAAGCATTGACTCTATAAAGTCAACCTTGGTTCCTTAAAGCTCTCCAGCCATATCTGAGTGTAAGCACATCATTCTCAAAGGTGATGATCTAGCATGTCCACTAGAGTTACAGAAATGCTGACTCAGTTCAGTGGTGTGGACTCAGAGCTATTTCAGCAATGTCATCAGGAGCGTGTGCCTCAGAGGACCTGGCATAGTCCTTTCCTTGGGTCTCTTAAATAGTCTTCTTTTGCTAAAGACAAAGCATTCTGACCTATTTGTAAGTGCTGGCAGGGAATCACCAGAGTGAAAATAAAAACTATCTGGGATGACAGAAGACTTAAAATGGCTGTGGTTAAAGATTGGATGAGAATTTACTACAAAAATTAGGCAACTGGTAAGGCAGTTTGGTTGGTGGGAGTGTAACTTGGTGCAGCCATCATGGAAAATAGTATCGAGGCTCCATAAAAAATTAAAACTAGAACTACCACATGATACAGTAGTCCCCTTGTTGGTATACACTCAAGAAACTGAAATCAGAGTCTCAAAGAGATATCTGCACTACTGTGTTCATGATGTTACGGCTACATAGGTGAGATTGAACACTCTGAAGTGTGTATAAAGTAAGCAAAGGATTTTTAATAATGACCAGGAGTTGGGCAGACCCTGAGCAGGTCTCTAACATGCTCCAACCTACAATGGAGTCTAAATGCTGGTTTTTTAATGCAGTCTCTTTGTTTCTTCTTTGGCGGGAAACAGCCTTAGGAAGAGAGGGCTGGGCAGGACTGCAGGAATGTCTTGGAAGTAACAGGAACAGAAATTCACAAGGCTATAAGGTTATCTCTGGCAGCAGCATAGCTCTTCAGCCAGGGACGAACTCCCTGTGAAGCAATTTATTTTCAAAGGGCTAGACATTCTGCAAAGCACAACCTTCACAAATGTTATAAACCAGACACAAGCAAGCAAATGAGAGGTGATAGAGGCTGAGGTGCTTTTAGCTTGTAAATCACTAATTGCTATAACACTCCTTTTTACATTTCTTTTTCCAAGGCCTTTTAGCAAGTCCTTGCTACTTCTTACAAAGAACATTTAAAGCCCTTACATACTTACATATTTAGCAGACCTTTGAAACTTTTTTTACAGGGAATATTTGGTGCCCCTACAATGGCAGCATTATTCACAACAGCCAAGGCATGGAAGCAATGTAAATGTCTGTTAGCAGATAAATGGATAAAGAAAATGTCGTATATACATACAATGGAGTATTATTCAACCATCAAAAAGGAAATCCTGCCATTTGCAACAACCCAGATGAACTGGAGGATATTACACTAAGTGTAATAAGCCAGGCTCAGAAGAAAAAATACTGTAACATTCATATGAGGAACCTAAAATACTCAAATTCATAGAAATGGAAAGTAGACTGATGGCTGCCAGGGGCTGGATGAGGGAAGGAAAATGGGAGGTGTCACTCCAAAGGTACAAAGTTTCATTGATGTAAAGTGAATAAGTCCTAGAAATCTACTATTCAGCATAGTGCCTATAGTTAATCATGCTGTACTGTGTACATAAAAAACTTTTAAGAGGGTAGAGTTATGTTATGTGCTCTAATAATAGTCGTCGGCAGCCGTCCGTCTCGAGAGACGATGGTGTAACTTCTTAAGAGTCTATCTGCACCGCCGAGAATGGTTGTGCAGTCCGACTCGGGAGTGACACGGTATCTGTCTCCTCCCGTGTTGAATCGACATCTTGCGATGACGCTGGAGTGTCCTCTCCAGTGAAGCTGAAGCTACAGAGCCTGGGCAGGGTGATATGGAGGGTCTGCTGTTGCCCATGCAGCAGACCCCGCCCTCTCTTCGCAGATGAAGGGTCCAAGGGAAAGACGGAGTCAATACAGCTTGGCTTCAGGTGCGCCGCAGGAGTTGCCGGTGTTGACTACAACGTCAAACCGCCTTAGGGACTCCGGCTCCGGATTTTCTGTCGGGGTTTACTCCCTTAGCCTTTCCCCTGAAGAGGTATGCCGCAAGGCAGCGGAGGTTTTTTGGAGTCAGAGTTTTCCTTCTCTGATGTGCCCTGACTGGAAGATCGAACCAGCGACACTTAGCTCGCAGGCTGACGCTCAATCCACTGAGCCAAACCAGCCAGGCCCTCTAATAATAGTAATGGTAATAAAGAGGGTGAAAGGGAAATTTTGGTGATTATGGGTATGTTTATGGCATAGATTGTGGTGATAGTTTCACAGATATATACTTATCTCCAAACTTCATTGTGTACATAAGTATGTACAGCTTTTTGTATGTTAACTGTACTCAATAAAGTATGTTTTTTTTTTTAAAGGAAATTTCATTTAGGAATTTATTTGTGAGGAAAAAATATCAAAAGTTGTCAAATTTGAACACTTGTTTAAATAGGATCATGATTCATTGCAAATAATATTTAGCTACATCTTTAATCCAAATGACAAAAAAAAATTTAAAAAGTAACTATAAGAGGTAACATGACTGTAAAAGAAAAACTTTAGTTTAGAAAGTGAGAAGACTTGCTTCTTTTCAATATTTAAGGATATAATAAGTTCAACAAAAAGCATGGGAAATAATTCTGTTAAGACATAGAATCTGTTGTGTCTTGTAAGTAGATTACTCAAAAGGTAAAGAAAAAACTTTTACCTCGTAATAAGAGTAGCTCAATAATCCAAGCAAAATTTTTAAAGAGAGAAAAGCAAACTAATTTTACATTAGTATATAATTGATACTAAAGCTCATTTTTAAAAACTTCAGAAGTAAATCCATCAAGTCTGTTTTGATCAATATTCTTTCTCAGGCCCACTTATCAGCTGGGCATGTCACAAGCATACTAAAATGCTGGAATTTGATGTAAAAATGAAAACCACAGAGTTGGAATTCACAGAGTTGAAGATAGGCATTTCCCTCCAAAAGCAGAGAGGATAGAGGTTAATGATTTCTCCCATTATCATCCAGATCTCGGTTTATTCCACTCATCAGGTAAGATTTACCTTCTTCCCTAACCAAAGCAATGCTCTGCCAGTAAACATAAACTTCTGAGTGAGATGAGTATAATTCTTCGATCAAGGATAGCTACTTCTCTTGCCATCTATCCCTTCTGGAAATCCAGCCATTTGTTAGCGTTGATTGAGCTTGCCATATGCTGCCATATAAGACAGTGTTAATCAATTCCTTCTTCCATAAGTTTTTCTTCCCTTGCGTTTCTATTTTCCCTTCCCTCCTGGAGAGCTGCCCAAATAAGAAACCTTGAGTCATTCTGGACATATCTCTCTCCCTTTTCTTTTATATTTTGTTTACATTACTTCTCTCACTCTCACTCATATATGCCCTTTTGTATAGCAGAATATTTTAAGAGTAGGGACTTCAAGTCAGACAACCAAATTTGAATTCCAGCTTTATTATTTATCAGATCATTACACCTATCATTATTTCCTGGGAAATAATGATAATAATAAAAATATGAATAAGCCTATGTGCCAGATACTATTCTAAGTACTTCAAATGTATCAACCTATTTAATTATCACAACTTATGAGATAGGTCCCATTACTACTCTCATTTTATAGATGAGAAAACTGAAAAGCAGAGATAAAATAATTCATTGAAGGTCATGTAGATAGTAAATGAATATCCAGGATTCAAGCCCAAATAGTCTGACTGAAGAGTTCATGTTTTTTAAAAAATCCTCAGCTGAGGATATGTTGATTGACTTTTAGTGAGAGAGGAAGGGAGAGAGAAACATTGATGTGAGATATATCTCACAATTGGTTGCCCCCCATATGCGTCCTGACTAGGGATCTAACCTGCAAGCTAGATATGTGGCCCGAATGGGAATGGAGCCCACAGCCTTTTGGTGCATGGGATGATGCTCCAACCAGTTGAGCCACGCGGCCAAGGCAAGTGTTCATGCTTTTAACCACTTCATTCTTTTTGCTCCTAGGTTACAGTTTGGTACCTACCATGTAGTAAACAATAAGTATTAGCACTCTAATACAAGTGTGTGACTTTCATCATTTCTTACTTGTACTATTGTATTAGTCTTTGCAGTATCTCATTGCATGTCCCTCATTAATTGATCTCCTACTACTGCCAAGAACATATATATATATTTTTAACCTGATAGGGTTTTATTTTTATTTTTAAGTATATTTTATTGATTATATTGCTACAATAGTTCCAATTCTTTCCACTTTGCTCCCCTCCGTCCAGCACCCGCCCTCCCCCAACAATCCCCCCCCCAAGTCCATGCCCATGGGCCGTACATACAAGCTCTCCTGCTTCACCCTTGCATATATTCTTCTTCTTTTTTAAAAAAAAATTAATTAATTATTTTAACAATAAAATACAACAATCCCTCCCTCTCAGACTTAAGACCCTTTATAATCTTATAAAGGACAATGGGCGAAGGCCTCGAGCTCCTCTAGCTGCTTCAAGCTGGACATGGTCGTCATCCTACGTACCCTTGGGTCCAGAAATCCCTAATAAGAGTGGGGGTGTGGAGGGTAGGGTGGCCTTCCCACATGGGGAAGGATCCTGCAGACTCCAGGTCAGCTGGCTGTCCCCGGACAATGGCATGCTTGATTTAACAGGCTGGCATCTTTGTTGTATTCTGGAGGCAACAGATTTGGCAACAGGGTTAAAGGACATCATTCAATCCATAACCACTAGATGACAAAAGACAGGTACTAATTTTTCAATGTCCCACATTAGGGAAAAGAAGGGCTTCTTTTGAGGAAGGTGTGCCAGGTACATCTCACCTGTCCAAAACCCTTTTGCCCATTACGCTTAGTTTTGACTGAGGGAAATATTTTAGGTTTCCCCCGTCTCAGGCCCCTGGGCTCCCTCTGTCCAAGCCCTTAGGACAGAAAAGAGAAACCAGTTTTAAAGTGAAGCCCACAGACCACCCCATTCTTCACCAACCCAGCCACTTAGTTCAGCCAAACCATTGAGTCTCAGGAGGCGGTGATGCAGACAGGATTAAGTGAGGCCTATACATACAATCACTCAGGCAATGAGATCGTAAGCTTATGCCCTTTGAAAACAGAAAACGCATGTTAATTTATGTAACATAATCCACATACAAGTCTCTAAATCTGTAGGACTGTCTTATTGGAAAGACATCCAATTGCAAGGCACTTGACATTCTTCTTGCCTGTAAATTAAATATCTTTGATAATGCCACAGACATAGTTTAACTTTCAAATGAAAACAAATTTTAAATGAAAAGAAACCTTAAAGATGGTTGTTAGCTGCACTACTTTACAGTCCACCAATGAGCATTGTGATTTTCCTTGAATCGCGATTTTTCTCCCTAGGATTACCCTCCTTGTCATTAAAGGGACTGCATTAAGTTCATTTTTAATTTATCCTGTTCATTTGCATAAACACAACAAGAGCAGCAAATGACCACTTATGATCTTTAGTTCCGCTTTGCTGGAACTTACGCAAGGAACATTTAGGGTGACCTTCAGTCTGCCCTTCAAGGCACAGAAGCAGAACCACATACCTGGCATTCAGCCTTGCCTGTAAACACCTGTCTTTTCCAAGTCCTTCTGGTTTTCCATTGTGCCTTAAGGTCTCATCTAGCCATCTTTCAGGAAAACAACCTTCATTCCTTCCCTGGAAAGATTGCCATGGACCGCGCATCCATCCAAGGTACCAGGCCTTTTATCTCATGGACTTTTATTACCTTTGAAAGTCAATCCCAGTTCCTCAGGGCTTTTTGGTAACAACCAAAGCCCAAGCATGTCTCCTTTAGGCATGACATTCCAGTCAGTCTTAGTTAAAAAAAAACAAATCTCTATTAACAACTGGTCTTATTAGTTTTATGCAAAGAAACCTATGTCATTACTTACTTCTCTAGAATGACAAACTCTGGAGGGATCAGATAGGGAGAAAAATATACAGTGTGAAGGAAAATCTTTGTCCTTCTAATATTCACTGAACTTGAATTTCCATTCTTTATATTTTCATTTTTTCCCCCACTAAAAATTTTTTGTTTGTTTTTCCATTACAGTTGTCCCACTTTTTTCCCCCTCTTGCTTCCTTGCACCCTGCCCCCCCTTCTCCCACATTCAGTCCCCACCCAGTTGTCCATGTCCATGGGTCATTTATACATGTTCTTTGACTAGACCCTTCCTCCTCTTACCCCCTTCTCTCCCTCCCATCTCCCCCTTTGTTACTGTTAGTTTATTCCTCATTTACATACCTCTGGTTCAATTTGCTCATTTGTTTGTGTTGTTCATTAGTTTCCCATAATAGGTGATAGCATAAGGTACTTTTCTTTCGTTGCCTGGCTTACTTCACTAAGCATAATTCTCTCTAGTTCCATCCATGTTGTTGCAAATGGTAGAAGTTCCTTCTTTCTTTCAGTACTTATTCATTGTCATTTCCCCCCTTTGTATTCGTGTTCCTCTCTGTTTCTTCATCTTCTTAAAGCAGACCCTTTAGCATCTCCTGCAATGCTGGTTTGGTGGAGATGTATTCTTTTAACCTTCTTTTGTCTTGGAAACTCCTTATTTCACCTTCCATTTTGAATGAGAGCCTTGCTGGGTAGAGTATTCTTGGTTGTAGGCCTTTGTTTGTCATTGCTTGGAATATTTTTTGCCATTCCCTTTTGGCTTGTAGTGTTTCTGCTGAGAAATCTGATGATAGCCTTATTGGAGCTCCCTTGTATGTTATTAGTTGTTTCTCTCTTGCTGCTTTTAGGATTCTGTCTTTGTCTTTTTTGAATGTTGCCATTTTAATTATGATGTGTCTTGAAGTGGGCCTGTTGGGGTTCATCTTCATTGGGACCCTCTGTGCTTCCTGGACTTGCGTGACTCTTTCTCTCCTCATGTGAGGGAAGTTTTCTGTCATTAGTTTTTCAAAGAGGTTTTCTATCCCTTGCTCTTCTTCTTCTCCTTCTGGAATTCCTAAGATACGTATATTATTACGTTTCATGTTATCCTGCAGCTGTCTTAGAGCCTCTTCGGTCTTGTTCAGTCTTTGTTCATTTTGTTGCACTGTCTGGGAGTTTTTGTCTAAGTTTTCTTTTTTTGTAGTGTATTTATTTGGTTTTGAATTATCCTTAAAATTTTTAAAATATTTGTGGAGTCTGTGACTATCATCTTTTTTGTTTCTGACTTGATCATTTGTGTCTTCTTTCTTTTTCTCCCTGATCAATCTTGTGAGAGGTTGTAGGGAACCGCTCCTTGTGGTTTAGGGAACTGTAGCCCCAGCCCAAGCCTGACCTGCTGCCACACCCAAGCCTTCCACCCATCCCCCTCTGATCAGAATCAGGGAATCAGGTCCTGGAGGGGGCAGGTGGCTCAGACACCAAGTGGGCCATCTCTACTCCTGTAAAGCAGGAAAGAGGAAGGACATCTCTAAAATCAGAGAAGGAAAACTCTGACTCCAAAAAACCTCCGCTGCCTTGCGGCATACCTCTTCAGGGGAAGGGCTAAGGGAGTAAACCCCGACAGAAAATCCGGAGCCGGAGTCCCTAAGGCGGTTTCACATTGTAGTCAACACCGGCAACTCCTGCGGCGCACCTGAAGCCAAGCTGTATTGACTTTGTCTTTCCCTTGGACCCTTCAGCTGCGAAGAGAGGGGGGGTCTGCTGCATGGGCAACAGCAGACCCTCCATATCACCCTGCCCAGGCTCTGTAGCTTCAGTTTCACTGGAGAGGACACTCCAGCGTCATCGCAAGATGTCGACTCAACACGGGAGGAGACAGATACCGGTTATAAGCTCATCCGATTGGCGAAGGAAACGAGCGCCAGGGGTCTCCTCTGACGGTGGGAGAGGTCATCGCACCTCACTGGACAGCTACCGCCCGCCTCAAGCTGGGCAGCCCCAGCCAATTAGGTGCCGTCTCGCCATGGCTCGCCTGCCCCACTGGGTGCGTGGGGATCAGAGAGGCGCCCCTTGAAAAGTGGGCCACAAAACACCCGCACCAGTTAATTCCAAGCAAACAACAAGAAAGAAGCCTCCAGCTCTTTGTCTCGCTAGCTGGAACATCAGGACCATGTGCCCTGGACTTACTGCAGACCTTCCGTGGATCAATGGTGCCAGGAAAACCGCTGTCATCGATAGGGAACTGGCACGACTAAACATCGACATTGCGGCTCTACAGGAGACCCGGTTGGCCGACAACGGAACTATCAGAGAAACCAACTACACCTTCTACTGGCAAGGGAAGTCTCCGGACCAACCAAGACAGCACGGTGTTGGGTTCGCTGTGAAGAACACGCTTGTTAACTCCATAGAGCCACCCACAGGAGGCACAGAGAGATTACTTACCCTCCGATTGTCAACAACTTTCGGCCCAGTCAGCATTCTTAGTGTGTATGCCCCAACCCTCTGCGCCACCATCGAAGAGAAAGAACAGTTCTACCATGCACTGGACGAAGCGTTATCCAAGATCCCCAGAAGTAATGCTCTCTATCTCCTTGGAGACTTCAACGCAAGAGTAGGAGCCGACCACATGGCCTGGCCCACCTGCCTTGGAAACTTTGGGAGAGGAAAGATCAATGAGAATGGTCAGCGACTGCTTGAGCTTTCATGTCACCACGGCCTGTGCGTGACAAACACATTCTTCAAGTGCAAAGAGATCCACCAGGTGTCATGGAGGCACCCCCGCTCCCGCCATTGGCACCAGCTTGACCTCGTCATCACCAGAAGAACGGATATTGGCAGCACCCTCCTCACCCGCAGCTACCACAGTGCAGACTGCGACACGGACCATGCCCTCGTGGTAAGCAAGGTGCGCATAATGCCGAAGAGGTTGCACCACTCCAAGATGAAGGGTCGCCCACGCATCAACACCAGTTGTGCCAGCAACCCAGTTAAGACCCAGCAATTCATCAACAAGATGGAAGATGCACTCGGCGAGGGAGTGGCGGCAGATGACATTATCGAATCCAATTGGCCAGTCTCCGCGACGCCATATACAACTCCGCCATTATTGCTTACGGGAAGAAAGAGCGGAAGAACGCTCACTGGTGCGAGGCTCACTGGGAAGAAATGGAACCCGTGATCGAGGCTAAGAGGAAGGCCCTACTGGCTTACAAGGTCACGCCCACTCCCAGTACACTTCAAGCTCTACGGGCTGCCAGGAACAAAGTCCAGAAGACCGCCCGCCACTGTGCCAACACCTATTGGCTAAACCTGTGCAGAAGCATTCAGGAAGCCACCGATATAGGCAACGCACGAGGAATGTATGAGGGTATCAAGAAGGCAACAGGCCCAATCCCCTCCAAGATCGCCCCCCTTAAGTCCAAGACAGGTGAGGTCATCACTGACCAGGAACAGCAAATGCGGCGGTGGACCGAGCGCTACCTCGAGCTGTACGCAACGAAGAACACCGTAACAGACGCTGCTCTTAACGCCATCCCAGACCTACCAGTCATGGAGGAGCTAGACACCCCACCTACTGCGGCAGAGCTCAGCAAAGCCATCGACCGCCTCGCTTGCGGGAAAGCACCAGGAAGCGACGGAATCCCTCCAGAAATCCTAAAGAGCGGGAAACCAGTCCTGCTACAGCCGCTCCATCATCTACTCTGTCGCTGCTGGAAGGAGGGTTACATCCCCCAGGATATGAGAGATGCCAACATTATCACCATGTACAAGAACAAAGGAGACCGCAGCGACTGCAACAACTACCGGGGCATCTCTCTCCTCAGCGTCGTCGGCAAAGTATTCGCCCGGGTCGCTCTTGCCCGCCTGCAGACCCTTGCTTCCCGCGTCTACCCAGAGTCCCAGTGTGGCTTCAGAGCTGGCCGTTCAACAGTGGACATGATCTTCTCCCTACGCCAGCTGCAGTAGAAGTGTCACGAGCAGCATAAACCACTCTACCTCGCCTTTATCGACCTCACGAAGGCGTTTGATCTGGTCAGTCGAAGCGGTCTCTTCAGCTTGCTACGGAAGATTGGCTGTCCACCACATCTGCTTGCTGTGGTCATGTCCTTTCACGACAACATGCACAGCACGGTGTCCTACAACGGCGCAACCTCTGAGGCCTTCCCAGTCAGCAGCGGAGTAAAGCAGGGCTGCGTCCTCGCGCCTACGCTGTTCGGAATCTTCTTCTCCATGCTCCTCCAATACGCCTTTAAGGACTGCAGCGAGGGTGTCTTCATTCACACCAGATCTGATGGCAAGCTCTACAACCTGGCCCGTCTACGAGCCAAGACCAAAGTCAAAGAGGTGCTCATCCGTGAGATGCTCTTCGCCGACGACGCAGCTTTGACATCACACTCCGAAGAGGGACTCCAGCAGCTAGTCACTTGCCTTTCCCACGCATGCAAGGAGTTCGGACTAGCCATCAGCCTGACGAAGACGAACGTTATGGCTCAAGGCACGGGGACTCCCCCATGCATCACCATCGACAGATACACCCTGGAGGTTGTCAACGACTTCACTTACCTTGGGTCCACCATCTCAAGCTCTCTGTCAGTCGACCTGGAGGTCAACCGGAGAATCGCCAGGGCAGCCACAGTTATGGCCAGACTGAACCGGCGAGCGTGGAACAATTCCAGCCTCACTGAGAAAACCAGACTGCGCATCTACCAAGCCTGCGTACTCAGCACTCTCCTCTATGGCAGCGAGACGTGGACCACCTACGCAAGGCACGAAAGGAAACTCAACAGCTTCCACATGAGGTGCCTGCGACGCGTCCTGCATGTTGCCTGGCAGGATAAGGTCCCCAACACCGAGGTGCTGAAGCGAGCCAACATGAGCAGTTTGCATGCAGTTCTTAGCGAGAGACGCCTCAGGTGGCTCGGCCATGTCAAAAGAATGGATGCAGGCCGTATCCCCAAAGACCTCCTCCACGGCGAGCTAGCAGAAGGCAAGAGGATGACAGGGCGCCCAAAACTGCGGTTCAAAGACATCTGCAAAAAGGACATGACACAATGCTCCATCAATCTCAACACATGGGAAGTTCAAGCAGACGACCGCCTAGCCTGGAGGCTCGCGGTCAGGCAAGGTACATCACGCGCAGAGGCTGCGCGCAACGAGGAGGCGGTCCAGAAAAGATCGAGGCGGAAGCAGCGTCAACAGCAGCAACAACGGCCATCTGCCTTCACCTGTAACAAGTGTGGCAGGGATTGTCACTCCCGAGTCGGACTGCACAGCCATTCTCGGCGGTGCAGATAGACTCTCAAGAAGCTACGCCATCGTCTCTCGAGACGGACGGCTGCCGACGATGTCCTCCAGCTCGCTGATCCGATCTTCTGCTTCCTCTAGCCTGCTTTTAATTCCTTCTACTGTGTTCTTCAATTCAGAGATGGTATTCTTCATTTCCTCCTGGCTCTTATTGATAGCTTCCATGTCCTTTTTCATGCTGGTGTAATTCTCAGTAAGTTCCTTGTAGTTTTTCTGGAGTTCTTTGTAGTTTCCACTGAGCTCATTGAGCTTCTCCATAATCCATGTTTTGAATTCCATATCTGATAGTTTGCTCCCCTCTATTTCATTTAGCACTCTTTCTGGAGATTCTGCCTTTCCTTTCAGTGGGGGGTTGGTTCTCTGTCTCCCCGTTTTTGTGACTCCTATTGATTGTTGGTGCTTCTTAGAATGATCTGCACTTCCTGGATCTGCCTCTGGTGGCGTCAGATCATGTACCAGTCTGGGCCTAGGCAGCCTGTTGGAGGCTTCCAGGGATCTACTGCCTTTGTCTGTCTTCTTTAGTTGATAATCTATTCAATCTGTGATTAGCCGTCAGGCTTAAGGACCGTGGGTGTGGCAGCTTAATTCCTGTAGGCAGGGCCTTTGCTTCCCCTCAGGCTGACGCCACTTGGCCGGGAATGGTCTGCCTGCAGTGTGGGGATGAGTCAGCACTGGGACCCGGCCGGCCGCTCCCCAGCTCTCCCCTCAAAGCCACCACCCCAAACTCTCCCCAAGCGTCTCCAGTCCTCTCTGCCTTCCCTCTGCTTGATCCCAGGGTAAGTGGGGCCAAAATATTTTCGTATGTGATCCGCTTAAGAGTTCTTTTTCTCCAGCTGTTTCTCTCTGGCTAGCAAGAAACCCTGTGTCTTTTCGCTTTTCTCAGCTGGATACTATTTTACTTTCCACTCTGTTGCTGTAGGCTGGGGAGCTCAGCTGGGGGTTTAGACCCTGCCCTTCTCAGGGGGAACCCCCGGCTGCTGAGCTGTTTCTCAGTCCCTTCGGCTGCCACCCGTGTGAGCCCAGCCAGCCCTTCCGCGTCTCCACACTCCCTACCGGTCGCGTTGTGATGTAACGGCCTTTCCTGTCTCTCCGTGGTTATAAGACTTCTCTCCAGCTGGTGTTCGGTTGGTTATTCCAGATGATTTCTCCAAAATTAAGTTGTAAATCCAGACTAGTTATGGGAGGAGGTTAGTGTAGCTTCCACTTACTCCTCCGTCATCTTGTTTCTCCCAAGAACATCTTTTAAAAACCAAAACTAACTATGTTACATACCTTTATTAGAAACTATTTTTCTTTTGTTTTTCTTTTTTAATTTTTTCATTTATTTTTATTTATTTTTTATTTTTGGTTTTTCAGTTACAGTTGTCCCATTTTTCCCCCATTGCTCTCTCCCACCCAGCCCACCCCCTCTCCCGCAATGATATCCCTCTCTGTTGTCCGTATCCATGAGTCATTTATACATGTTCTTTGACTAAACCCTTCCCTTACTTATCCCCCTTCTCTCCCTCCCCCCTCCTTTATTAGAAACTTTTAATGATTTTCATTTACCCACCCAATAATATTCAAACACAATATGATGTTCAAAGGCCTTAATGGTTTGCCCCCAATTAATGAAACCCTATGTTTTATTTCCTTTTCTTCACTCATTCCACACTTGCCTAACCCCCAGCCACACCAGGCTGACTGGTCTACATGGCTCTGTGGATGCTTACATCTTGGTGGAAGCTCAGTGATACCACCGCTCTATTGGACAGTTGGGTATCACCTAGACCCAGTTTGACTTCCTTTGAGAAGCATGGGGCAAGGGGGCCTCTGGGGACAATGTGTCATTAGTGTGAAGATGCCAGATAAGAGAAGAGGAAGCCAGGTCTGTGGAACCAGTGGGCTGTCCTGGTTCCAGACACCAGGTCCGAGTCCCACAGAGATGGCTGTACACAGAAGCGGAAGGGGTTTTCACCAGACACTTCGGCTCTAAGCCCTGTTGCCCTGGACCTCTGGGGACCAGGCTTAACAGCAGCTTGGGAGCAGGTCTTCTCCCATTTCTGAATCAAACACAAGACAGCTTCAGGGGCAGAAGGAAGGAGACAGGGCAGCACCTGATTCAGCACCTGGGAAGCAGGAGTGCTGAGAGCAAGTTCCTCAGGCAGGTGGAGGGTGTCACTGAGAGGAATGTGTGAGGCTGCTGGTTTTGAGAACATGGGAGATATTTCAAAGATCCCAGGAAACACAGAAGAGATCCTGTGGCTGCCAGGTAGCTGGCCTTGGAGCTGGGATTGGGGAGTTGGGGCACAGACCAGTGAAACTCTGATAATAACGTGGCATTTGGACCCTCAAGTGGGATTACTGAGACCTTCAGCTTCACTGGAGAGGACACTCCAGCGTCATCGCAAGATGTCGATTCAACACGGGAGGAGACAGATACCGTGTCACTCCCGAGTAGGACTGCACAACCATTCTCGGCGGTGCAGATAGACTCTTAAGAAGCTACACCATCGTCTCTCGAGACGGACGGCTGCCGACGAAGTATACAAGTCTTAACATTTTATGATATACTTTACAACTGATCTGGCTAGACCAGTGCTTTGTAACTGTAAGAACGGTGTCACTCAAAGAAACATGAGGAGGCAGTGAGCAGAAAAAAGTTTATTGAGGGAATTAGCAAGTGGGAAGGAAGCCATGCCATGAATGGCCCAACTCTGGGGTCTTACGGAAAGAGGGGCTGTTTTATAGGGGGAAGAAAAAAGAAACTATTGAATTCAGTCATTATCTTGCAGCTTTGAGTCTAGGGCTGATCAAGGCCAAATGGAGCTTGGGTTAATGCACCCTGCTATCATGGGAAACTCCCAAACAGCTGCAGGCAGGCCGGGGGAGGGCGAGGGCATGGGAACCAAGGCTGTCAGTAACATTATGTTCAAGAGTTACTGATCCCCCAAATTTGCTGCTACCCTCCTGGCAGTACTGTCAGAGTTCTCAGGTTTTCCTCTGCCCTTTCCAATAAGTGAAAAAAAGAAGGAACCTAGGACCCAGAGCAAAACTGGATTTAAATGCTGGATGCTGAAATGTGAGTCTCAGGGTTGAAAACTGGTGACAAAAATCAATCTTGACTTTGGTGGACTGCAGGGTGCACTGTGAATGCTAAAAGATACCAACATCTGCCACGGTCAGGTTCTAGGCCTCAAAATTAGAATCTCGTATGACATGTGGTGCCTTTTCTAAGACACCCACAGATGATTCACACTTACTTCATCCTCCAAATGGCCCCTTAGTCACTCATCACCCAGGCCTGACTCACTCTACCTCTGTTCATGCTTAAGCACATCAGACAGCAGCTATTTTCACACATGTCATGATTTCCTTGAGTGACGTGTCTCTAGAGTGATGCTGGAGCACATATGTGTGCAGAACTTTTCAAATGTGTTAGGTTACCTGGTGCACTAGTGAGGGGCCTGGCATTTGAGCTTAAGAGTCTGTCTTTAGGCATACAAATCCTTAATAGGGGTTTTAAAAGACCTTCTATTTATGTTTTTGTTTAATAGTAACAAAACATTAAAACTCAGTGAATGTGAATTGTTAGTGGTATAGAAAAGGGACCAGTGGGTATATTTTTAAAGTTTTAATTAACCTGATCCTTTAACCTAGACCTAAGAGTCTCTGGCCTACAATTCCCCACCTGAGATGACAATAAATTTAATTTTATCTAATTACCAATGAAAAAATAGACAATTCTTTGTTATCTCCTTGTTATCCTCCTTATGACATTTAATCTGGTATCACATGATTCTGAAAATATCATTAGAATATTCATTACCACTGTACCATCTTATTTGACAAGGTTCTACTTATATTGTTTTCCTGAACTGTCATCAAAGATATCCATTAATATTAATTTTGTAGTTAACACACTTTTTAAAAATTTTCACCCAAGGATATGTTGCTTGATTTTAGGGGGTGGGGGAGAGAGAGAGGGAGAGAGAGAGAGAGAGAGAGAGAGAGAGAGAGAGAGAGAGAGAGAGAGAGAGAGAGAGAAACATCCATGTGAGAGAAACAGTGACCATTTGCCTCCTGTATGCACCCAGACCCGGATTGAAACCCACAACCTAGGAATGTGTCCTGACCTGGAATTGAACCCACAACCTTTCAGTGTACGAGTTGATGCTCCAACTAACTAAGCCACCTGGCCAGGGCTTAGTACACTTTTTTATGCAACTCATAAATACTTAGGTACCTTTTTTGAGGAGACTCTTGACTCTGAATGTATGGCATATGTTCCAATAAGTATATAAAAGGAAACGAGTCAAGATGATATCTACCCAAGTCAAAATCTTTCAGTTATAAAGGAAAAACAGAAAATCATTTTAGTAATTTATTTACATGTATTTTAAAAGTATATTTTTAAACATTAAAAACAACTAGAACCCACATAAGTAAATTAAAAGGTTCTTAAATCCTAGCATTTGATTCACAGTTGTCTTGTAAAATAAACTTTGCAATAGTTCTGGGCTATGATGTAAAATGCATAAAGGGAGAAATTCAGTATATATTTGTATATCAATGTGTATCAATTTTCCAAATTGTAAAATGGAGATAAAAATATTTATCACCAGATATTGTTTCCTAGTGGTTTCATCTGAATAGATTTAAAAATCCAAGAGGTTCCTTTAGTGTTGTACAAAATATACGTGATGTGTTCTTACTCTAATGTACTCATCAGGTAAGATCAGGGCTGTTCAAGCTGCAGGTCTGATCCATTTGCTGTGGGTCCAACATGAGATAAGAAGTTTGCATTAGAGTGTAAATCAAATGAATCACAGTCTATTTTCCCATTAATATATTAGAATTGTCAACTAGTTATCTTTGTTATAAGAAAAGAATTCCTATCTTAGTGTTTGTATGTTGATGCTTTCTTCATTGAGAAAGCCTTGCTTAAGAAAAAACTGTCAGCTGCACTCTACAATGTGCTTAGTGAATAGACTACAGTATTTACAACCTGGTGCAGCTACTAACCTGGGCAGGGACCACTGGCAGTTTGTGTTCCAGCAGGGGTCTGCCAGCCACTCTTTGAGTGGCATTGTACCTGTGGGGTTTGAACAATACCCAACACTTCAGTCTAATCAGAGTCCAAGCTGGACTCAAAGAATGTAAATGTTGCTGGGTGAAAAAGGTGAAGGGATTAAGCAAAAACAAACAAGCAAGCCAAACCAATAACAGCAACAAAAACTCAGACATAGACAACAGCATGGTGATTCCCAGAGAGAACGAAGGGTGTGGGGAGGTAGAAGAGGGCAAAGGAGGGATAAATGGTGATGGAAGGAGACTAGACTTGGCATGGTGAACACACAATGCAATGCACAGATGATGTATTATAGAATCATACACTTGAAATCTATATAATTTTATTAACTGGTGTCACGACAATAAATCCAATAAAAAAAGAATTGAACTTTTGTGTGAATTGTTCAGGGAATCTTTACTCCCTTCTTTCAATCAATCAAAAAGCTAATATCTAATTACAACACATAATGAGCAAGGCAGTATAACAGAGGGTGGGGAAGATTTAAAAATCAGGGTCCTTGCCCGCTTTAGAAAGTTCGCCTCCTAAAGTGAGAGAAAAACTGCTGCAAAAAACAACTAATGATGCTCAGGCATTAATGGTAAAGGCCAAGTCAGTGAGGTAGACCAGAAAACCAGCACATGGAGCCGACAGAGGGAGCTCCAGGAGACATGCAACGCTCCAGGCAGAGGGAAAACATAATCAGGTCCTTTAGTGATGAAACACTCCATATGGTCTGAGAAACTGCAGAGGAAGAAGAAACTGGCACTTCTCCGGGAAAATGAAGAAAAGTAATGAAGTGAAGAATTTGAAAGGAGGCGAGAGGTAGACCAGGAAGGTAAACTTTCCCTCAGGGCCATGAGGTACAGGTGCTTAATAAGCATGCAGACTGAGTTTCTTGAAGAAAAGCTCTTTGTTACTGAAGGCTGATTTAATAATTGAGCGAGGGCTTGGGTAGGGACAATGTTTTCCACTTTAGTGTGCAAGGTACACTTTTTTGCATAATTTTGACTTCGCATGAATTGTCATGAATATCCTGCGTTGTTTTAGTTCTGGTTTATGTGTTAAGAATGAGATATTTTAGTGTGGGTGACTTCTAAAAAGCCCTACTCCAGTAAATAATGCATATATTCATAGCCTTTAGAAGTATCAGATCCAGGGTGTAGGCTTAAATCAAATGAATTTTCCTAGGAAATCTTTAGTAAGTAATATCCTGGGATACATTCCAGGAACAATCGGTTTCCATGTTATTCTTCAAATTTTATGTGGTGAGAAAGCTCCTTAAACTGCATATACATTTGTTACAGAAAATAAGCTAACTTACTAGGAGCAAATCTTTAAGATTGAATATACATTTTCCTCTCTGTTAGGCCTTTTTCTTATACTTTATTTTCATTTTTACAAACTGCTAAGCATATGAATCCATAAATTCAAACTAGTGAAAAACAATGGTTAAATGTGAGGTTTGCTCCTTTCCTTTTCTTAATCCTCACACAGGGATATGTTTGTTGAATTGAGAAAGAGAGAGAGGAAGGAGGAGAAAGATCATGACCAGGGATCAAACCTGCATCCCTGACTGGGAATTGAATGTGCTACCTTTTGGTGTATGGAACGACCCTCCAACTGACTGAGCCACCTGGCCAGGGCTGCTCCTTTCCTTTTCAAAGCTCAAATGCCTATTATTGTCCTAATTCATGAGGGAACCATTCAGGGAATAGCTAAACTGCCAGTTATACCGGTATCTCCATGAAATTTGTGTGGTATAAGAAAAGTCTCTAATTCTCCAAACTTGTGTGACTCAAAATCATTTATTGAAAGATTGAATGACCTAAATTATTTCATGGAAGGAGGGAAATGCCTCCCAAAAATCCATTCACATGCCAATAATTTCACTAAGCTTTAGTAAGTGGTTAAAGTGATATCAAGATGAGATATATTTGCATTTTGGCTTAGAATAAACTGACATTTGCTTAACATTTTCAAGTGAATTTGCATATCTTTCTCATGAGCATTTGTTTTAAAATTAGTTGTTACCATTGTGTAATTAGGGTTAATTCCAAACTAAGCCTGAAGAGTTTGTTCAAGAGCTTGAGATCCAGAGGGAGACAGGAAGTCCCCATCCAACCTCTACAGCCACAGGCAGTGAGATGAGATACCTGGCTAGAAGTTCAGATTCCATGGTAATGAGGAACCTGAGGGGATAATCTTGGGCCAGGTCGGGGCAGGGAAGCTTTTGGGGGGCAGAGCACAAAGGAAGGGGAGAAGAGAGAGCAGGATGATGAATTACAACCCGGGAAGGTGAACACAGAAAGGAGAGATGGCTTGCCAGTTTCTATCAAGTTTCAGGAATTGATGGGATCATATGAATGAAGTAATGACTTCTGGGGTCAATGAGATGAGTGCTCTCCTGGGACAAGGACCTGGCCTGAGAAAGGACGCTGAGGGCCAGAATCTCTCCCCCGGGCCCCAAATAAAGCTGTGTGCAGTGAGTGGTGTGCCTCTGTTCGCTTTCCACTAGCCTGTGCACACACGTGAGCAGTGTCCCCTAGAGAAAGCATTCGCTGTCTGCATTTTCACCTTCTGTCAGTGTCCTTCCATTAGTGAACTGCAGATACAAAAACAGGGATTCAGGAGGCTACCTGGGGCCAAAGTGTGAAAGAAAAGATTTCCACATTTAGAGTTCTGGGCAAAGCTTCCATGAAGTTTATGACTCTGCCTTGATTTCTTTCTTTTTGCTGTCAGTTATGAGTTTCACGTTGCCTGCAGCAAAGTTTTTCACAAGTGGTTGCTTTCTTATAAGACGGAGTAACACATTTGACAGCATTTCTGGGCCCTATCATTAACTCATTTTATTCATTGTGGTTGCAAAGATTAAAACCAGCTCCTTGATGCATCTGTAAACACAGAATTCAATTTGAATTCAGCATTAATTAATGTGCCATTAAGCATGTTCTCTTTTTTCCCTGACACTGCATGATATTAAATCCTTTAAAAATTTTAGTTGTTCTTATCAATTTACACTGTTTGAAAGTAACATGCAGTGACACAGCAACTAGAGGTCAGATCTGCAGCTGATTTAACTCAATGCATTCCAAATCACAATTCATTTCCCCACTAATATATCACAGTTCTCAACTAGAAGATGTCTGTTATCCTTATTGTTAACAGAATTTCTATTACAGTGTTTGTCAAAAAAATTTAATAGAAAATACTTTTTGATGTGCTTAAGTCTTCTTAGAGGTCTTGCTATATGTGGAAATAAAACTAGACACCCTAGAAAGCCTATTGTACAAAAGAGATTGGAATAAGGATATGATACTAAATTATTTTTTCTTAGGCTGGGAAAGAAAATTAGTACAACAGAATTGATAAATGACTTTCTAATGTTTAGCAAGAGTCTAGCATTTTTACATCACCATATATTACCCAATCTTTAAATTTAGAGCATCTATGTGAGGCACTGATTCATAGAAGTTTTTTGTGATTGTCAGTTCTCGATGAGTATTGCATGTGTTTATGCTTTCGTCTAGGAAATAGGGAATGGAGAAGATCCAGTCCAGATGGCAGCATAGACAGACATGGCTCACCTCTTCACACAACCACATCAAAATTACAACTAAAATAAAATATAGAGCAACCATCATTCAGAACCATCAGAGATCGAGTTGAATGGAAGTCTGACAACTATGGAATTAAAGAAACCACACCCATCAAGATGAGTAGGAGGGACATAGATGTGTGGTGGATAAAAACTCAGGAGTGAGGAGACCCAGCCCCACACCAGACCTTCCAGCCCTGGGTTCCAGTGCCAGAAATATAAGTCCCCACGACTCTGGCTGCAGAAACCAGAGGGGATTGAGTCAGTGGAAGAAACTTCTGGAGCCCCATGCAGTTCCTCTTAGAGAAGCCACACACAGACTCACCTACTCAGACTCACTCCCTCTGAGCTCCAGCACTGGGGTAGCAGCTTGAAAGGCACCAGTGGTATACAGGGAGAAACTGGGGTGTCTAACATCAAGGCCAGCAGAGGTCAGGGTCTCTTTTCTAAACCCTTCTCCCACAGATCTGGCAAGCTGGTGCCATATCTGAGACTCCGTCAGCCTGGCTAACTCTAACCCGCCTTGGAGGTCCCCAGAGACTCTGCCCCACCCAACTTAAGGCCTGCCCACCCAAGCTAATTTTCCAGATGAATGGCTGGTGTTGGCTCATGCTTCACAACTTCCTAAGTCCTGTCAAACAAACAACAGCTGGCCTCAGTGAACCCCAGGTCTGGCACTACCAACAGACAGCTTAGATTCTCAACTTGGCTTCACCTGGGAATCTCCAAGCCCAGCAGAAGTAGCAGCCATCTCAGATTGCTTTATAGCTCAGGAAAGATGACCTGGGAAAAACACAGGTGGGGGCTTACCTTGGCCTGTACCACCCAGGAAGACCCAGAGCCTGCACACCCAGTGGACAGCTACAGATTATGTTGGAGCACCACCAACCTGCCCCTGCACAGCTGATCATCCGCAGAGGGTGGAAGTTCATGGTCAGTGGTCATAGCCAATCCTTGCAGCTGACTAGCCTGGGTAAATCACTCCCATTGATCTGCCAACAGCAACCAAGGCTCAAATACAAGAGGAGGGTGTACTCAGCCCACATTAAGAACACACCTCGAGTTCCCAACTTGGGTGATAGGGGAGACTGTGTCGCTGGACCCTATACATTAGGCCACACAACCAAGACATGGAGTAAAAGCAGCTCTACTGAATACATAGAAAAAAAAAAAACAGAGGGAGACTGCCAAATTGGGGAGACAAAGAAATATGACCCAAATGAAAGAACAAAAACCCAGAAAAAGAACTAAACTAAACAGAGCCAACTGATCAGATGCAGAGTTCAAAACACTGATGATCAGGATGCTCAGAGAAATGACTGAGTATAGTCACAAAATGAAGAAGTGAACGCTATACAAAGTGAAATAAAGAAAAATATACAGGGAACCAACAGTTATAGGATGGAAGCCAGAATTCAAATCAATAATTTGGAACATAGAAAAGAAATAAACATTCACCTGAAACAGAAAGAAGAAACAAGAATTGAAAAAAATGAGGAGAGGATTAGGAATCTCTGGGACAATTTTAAACATACCATCTGAATCATAGAGGTGCCAGAAGGAGAAGAGGAAGAGCAAGAAAGTGAACACTTCCCACCCACACCCCCATCACACCCCCACCACAAAAAAAAAAAAAAAGAAAATGAATACTTATTTAAAAAAATAATGAAAGAAAACTTCCCTAATTTCATGAAGGAAATAGACATACAAGTCCAGGAAGCACGGAGAATCCCAAACAAGTTGGACCCAGAGAGGACCACAGCAAGACACATCATAATTAAAATGCCAAAGGTCAAAGACAAAGAAAGAATCTTCAAAGCAGCAAGAGAAAAGCAGAGAGTTACTTACAAAGGGGTGCCTATAAGACTATCAGCTGATTTCTCAAAAAGAAACTTTGCAGGCAAGAAGGGGCTGGCAAGAAATATTCAAAGTGATGAAAAGCAAGAATCTCCAACCAAGATTACTCTATCCAGCAATGCTACCATTTAGAATGGAAGGGCAAATAAAGTGCTTCCCAGACAAGGTAAAACCAAAGGAGTTCATCATCACCAGTCCCTTATATGAAATGTTAAAGAG
This sequence comes from Furipterus horrens, assembly GCF_987537825.1. Classification (NCBI taxonomy): domain Eukaryota; kingdom Metazoa; phylum Chordata; class Mammalia; order Chiroptera; family Furipteridae; genus Furipterus; species Furipterus horrens. The sequence continues at coordinate 65,523,342 of NW_028327180.1, read as the reverse complement.
ACTTATTCAAGAAAAAGAAGATCAAAACTATCAACATTTAAATGACAACAAACTCACTACTATACACAATTGAACCTAAAAAACTAAGCAGACAATCAGAATAGGAACAGGATCATAAGTTTCGAGGTCATACAGAGGGCTATCAGCTGGGAGGGGGAAGAGGTAGAATGTGAGAAATGGTACAAAATAGACAGGGGGAATGTGAAGAATAGTATAGGAAAGGGTGAAGCCAAAGAACTTATATTCACAAACTATGGATATGAACTAAGCGGGAGGATTACTGGAGGGAAGGAGGTACTGGGCCACGGGGGAAAAAGGAAAAAAATTGGGACAACTGTAAGAGCATAAACAATAAAATATACTTAAAAAAATAAATAATTGAGACAAGTCATTTTAAAACTGTATTTTTGAAAAGCAGTACCTGACTGAGTGATATTGGCTTTTATATTCAAAGAATATATGCATGTATACCTGAGTTTGAGAGCAAGCAGATTAATGATGGCAGCGTAATATGAAAGGCACCTGTGTAGGTGGCTTTTTTCATCCCTGCTCAGAAATAAAAAAGAAAAAAAAAAGGCCTTATGTAAACATTTTATCTGTTCTTTCTCAAATAGAGCAAGTTATCATTTTTTAAAAATGACTTTGTATTTCTTTTTGTTGTTGAATCATTCTATTATTTTGATTAAGCAAAGGTCCCTATTTGTATGAGAGAGTAGACTTTGTATTTTAAACCTATATCCTACCATTTGAGAATCAGGGAAACTACTAAAGTATCTTAAGAAAATGAAATATTTTTGGATAAATGAAATGTTTCAGGAATTAAAGTTGTTTTAAGTTAAAAATGCATTTTATGCCTTACACTTGAGTCATTTTTTGTTGTTTTTAAAAATTAAAAAGAATTTTAAATTACAGTTGACATAAATGACTTCCCATTTTATATGAACATAAACCCATAATTGTCACAGCTAAAATGTATCAAGCATGTTAAGTCTAACATTCAAACATGATATGTGGAAAGCAGTCAGTGTTCCACAGGTTAGGCTGACAAGGCATTCCAGGCATCCTGCGATTCCTTCTATAACAAAGACATGAGGAGATGCTACAGAAAATGGGAAGGAATTGTTACTCAATTGGTTTAGCTGAGCCCCCTGTATGAAACAAAACTATATTGTATTAGAGGTCATTATTGCTTTTATTGAAATGAGTTTGTTACAGAAACAGGGGAGTCCAAAAATCCCCAGAGTTTGCGGCTGGGCGATGGGGAAAAGGAAGCAGCTTTTAGAATGCCTCCACATACCTGCGGCTGGTGGCTAGTGTCTTTTTTTATGCAAAATGGCTTTAATACATCCAAAGCCTCAGGTAGATGGGAGGGGTCTTGGACCAGGGGATGGTATGGAAAAAGCACACAGAGCCTGCGTGAGGTTCTGTGAATGGTCAGAACTGTTTACCACACCAACTGCATCAGAGGACGTAGTCAGGGATTTAAAAATAAGCGGCAGACATTTTAGGGGGGCTAACTGTGTGGATTTGACTGAGGCTGAGGCTGACTGTGCGGATTACAAAAGGACTAACTATGCAGTTTACAAGGAGGCTGAGAATCCACGAGGTTCTGGATTAAAAGCTGGTGGACCCCATAACACAGACGAGGTCTCCCCAATCAGGATTGAATGATTGGCAACTACTGGTAAAGCTGAACTGTGTTTGGAAAGTAGGGAAAGGGTTTCTCTGACTTTTCTAAAACTAGCCTGGTTTGGTAGGGGGGAGGCAAGGATATGTGTTTATGGGTGTTTTAAAGAACATAAGACTTAACAACAGAAATCCGCAAATAACTATATAACTGTTAAATAAACAATTCTTTTTCTTTTCACTAAACTCTGGTATTGAGAGTTATAATTTTGGCGGTGGGCAATCAGGCCCCTAACTAAAGAGCCCGTGGGTTTGTTTTCAATTGGAGAAGCCCAGGGGTTCTGTAACAAGTTCATTAATATATTTCATTATAAATACAGTTGACAAAATATCACACTTGAATCCAAAGATTAAAATTTGAGTTTTGTATACTTTTCCATAAAAAAACAGAAATTATAGGAGATCCTATCAAAGTGTACAATTCTTGTATGTCAGGCACTATTAAGTTTAAAACAGGAGACATCTTTGTGATGCTTTATGTTGTAGAACTTCCAAGATTGATTTCTGAAAGACAGAGTTAATAAATACTCTAAATCTCTGAATTGTGTTCATGTCTCCAGCCAATCACTACTTGCCAGAGTCCTGAACTCAGCAGCCTTTATTAAAAAAAAAAAAAAAAAAAAGAAGTCTGGCTCTGGCTCTGGCTCTCGGGGTTTCTCCACTTCTCAAGGATGCCTGGATGATGGTGCTGCAGTTGCCTGCATTTCCCGGTGGATGGTATTTTGTATGGGAAGGAACTCCAGGCACAGCCTAGGATCTGGCTTGCCTGGGAGAGGTGGCAGGTTTATTGTTTGGATATTCTAGAGGTAACAGGATCTGAGGTAGAAGCCTGCCATTCTTCCAAAATTGTGTAGCTTTTGTGTATTATGTTGTTTTGGTTTGTAAACTAACCCTACAGAAACTAACAGGGGAGTAATAGAACTCAGGTGTTAGAGTTTAATCTTAAGTGATAGACTCAAGTAATTAAAGCTGTCACTTGATAGGCTTAAGTGACTTCTTTTGAATAAAGACTTCTTTCCTTTATCATCAAACCTTTGCCTCTGGAATTTTGCCTAGAGGGTGGTGGCAGGCAGCAGGACCCACTTGCTGTTTGGTAATACTTTCTTTCCTCATTTACCTTTTAACTAGAAATAATTTTTGAACTTTAAGACTATAAAGGAGATTTTACAGATACCAATTATAACAATCTCTGATCTTAAATTCCATTAAAAAAACTTATTGGGAAATTGCGAATGGGAACGTTTGGCACAATTTGACCCTGCAAACCAACACCATGAAATGACAGTACCTAATGAAAGGATAAAGCTGGGGCCGTTTGCTATTTTGGTATCATTTGCCGAGCAGGCCTATGACCTTGTTAAACATGACTGCCATTTTACTCCTCTGAGCTTATGTCCCCAGGACTGGAAATTACTGGAAAACAAAAACGGAACTAACTGCTCCCTAAAACTACAGGCAGAAGATAACACTGGAACAAACTGCCGCCTTGACATCCCAACAGCACTGGGGCCACACAACAGAAACCTCCCCACCCTTTTTAAATCCAGTTATAAATCCAATAAAAGCTCAAAGCCCCACACCCCCCAATGCTGACGTATCTCTCCACACCTACCCCTCTCCTTTTTTTGGACAGTGAATAAAAACTTTACTTTAAAACAAACAAACAAACAAAACCAGACATTGTTTTTATGTGATTCCTGGATGCTTTTGCATTCAGAGCCTGGACTAATTAAGTGAGAAAGACACTTTTTTCATAACTACAAGGAGAGAGAAGATGGTCAGCTGGAAATTCTGAGCAATCTCAGGCTCAACTTCTTCCCAAACCTCAGTGCAGGGGGATGCAGCACAGATGGTCACTGGGATGAAGGGTACACTCAGATGGGACACTTGGTATGAACAGGTGGGTCAGGTCCTGGTGGGGTGCTCGACTGGTCAGTGCAGATGAGGCAGAAACATTTGAAATGATCAGTGTGTCTGTACTGACAATGTGTCCAGATCCTCAGGTGGAATAGTTCCCGTGTCCACGTTTTCATATGATTATTGGACGCTCAGGTAGCAATTGGCTGAAGTTTCACCTGCGAATCATGACCAGCAAAATCTTGGGGGGAAATCTCTAAGGTTGGAGTGTATACAGATCATTTTAAAGGCAGCTATATGCATACACCATAATAAGCATTCCTTACCAGAGCACACACCTGCATGTCTAACTGGGGACGAGAGAATTCTAAGTTCATTGTGTTACAGAAACAGGGGAGTCCAAAAATCCCGAGTTTGTGGCTGGGGGATGGGGAGAAGGGAGCAGCTTTTAGAATGCCTCTACATGCCTGAGGCTGCTGGCTAGGGTCTTTCTTATGCAAAATGGCTTTAATGCATCCAAAGGCTCAGGTAGATGGGAGGAGTCTTGAACCAGGAGACGGTATGGAGAAAGCACACAGAGCCTGCGTGGGGTCCTGTGAATGGTCAGAACTGTTTGCAACGCCCACTGCGTCAGAGGACGCAGTCAGAGATACATAAGCAGCTGCGGACATTTTAGCTCTCTCTCTCTCTCTCTCTCTCGCTCTCTCGCTCTCTCGTGTGCTCCCTCCACGTGGCTTGGTGAAGGGGCCTTCTCCATGTGGCTTGGAGAAGGGGTCTCCAGGCTGCTTTAAGAGGCTCTCGCCATGCGGTTTTGAGGAGAGGAGATCTGCGCGGTTTGCAGGAAGAAGGCAGTTTGCAAGGAGGCTGAGAATCCAGGCCATTCTGCATTGAGAGCTGGAGGGCACCACAGCACAGAAAAAACCTACCCAATCAGAACTGAGTGATTGGCAGCTGCTGGTAAAGCTGAACTGTGTTTGGAAAGTAGGGAAACGGTTTCTCTAACTTTCCTAAAACTAGCCTGGTTTGGTAGGGGGGAGGCAAGGATATGTGTTTGTGGGTGTTTTAAAGAGCATAAGACTTAACAACAGAAATCCGCAAATAACTAAATCTATGTAACAACAGAAATCCACAAATAACTAAATCTATATAACTGTTAAATAAACAATTTCTTTTCACCAAACTCTGGTATTGAGAGTTATAATTTTGGCGGCGGGCAATTGGGCCCCTAACTAAAGAGCCCGTGGGTTTGTTTTCAATTGGAGCAGCCCAGGGGTTCTGTAACAATTGTACCATAGATATGACCTCAAACAATAATTCTTTTGAACCTGGGTAAAAAGAGAAGAAAGAAATAGCAGCAGTTTATCTTTCACTTTATGATTTAATGAAAGATATTGTATTTTATTTTCAGAGTTACAAAATCCAGATACTGATTCTTGCCAGGGTTTCTCTTACTTGCCCTCCACCCTATCTTGGACTTTAAGTTCTTCAGTCGCTGTGCCAAAGGTCCCAGTGCCCCAGACAAACCCGCCTTGTCCTGGCCTTCGAGAATACACCTTTCTTCTTGAAACTGTGCAATGGGGCCTATGTCTTCAGCAAGGGTCTTTACTGAAATTCAAAGACCTTGGGGTGGGATGGGGGTGAGATGTGTTTCCACCTCTTCCCAAATTGAGATGGTCAAGTTCCCTGGATGGTGCTGGCGCTGTTAGCACATTTTTCATCAGGCATTATCTTTGTAGGCTAGGTAACACTACAATTAGGAGAGGAATAATCACACATGTTACCTTGTTTTAATTTTGTCTGGGCATTTAGCTGCACAAACTATTCCTCTTCACTAGGTCCTAAATGGCAGATTCATGGGGTTTGGGGGCAGGGGAATACAAGGGAGCACTAAAGAAATTTATCTCAAATTACTGCAGGGAATTCAATTTGTGGCTGAACTGAAATAGGTAACCTCTTCTATTTAACAGGCTATCCACAAATATCAGATGGCATTGTTATAAATGTTCTTTAGGATGACCCTTGGCAGGCAATGGTGGGTCCTGAGGCTTCTGAGGCTGAGATAAATAGTATTGCTTTCTTGTGAATTTTCCTGTTAACGCTCCCTGTGAACCAGAGGAGTCAAAAGGTTGGTTTCTTATCATATTTTTTTGTGTGCACTTATTTTACCTACTGTAGTAGGACCACTGAATGTGGGAAAAAAGGAGAGGGGTGTTTGAATGCCAAAATTTAATAAGAATATTAAGGCATGGGCTGCATTTGACCTTCTGGTAGGCCTGCTATGGTATCTGTTATTTTGTATTTAGATATGTAATTTGGACTTAATTACAGTAATTTCAACTAACATATTTTATTTTATTTTTTTTCAACTAACATATTTTAGAAAAGGTTATTATTCTCCCCAAGTGGTTCTCTGATTTTACTTTATTGCAACATAGTGATGCAGATTAATGTAAACAGAACTGGAAAAAACTTAGGTAGAGACAAATTGCTCTTAATTGAAAGTCATAATATTTAATAGATAATTATGACTTTTCCAGGATAAACAAAAAGTTATGTGTAGAATTATTAAAGACAATATATTAAAGTCACTTCCTAGTTTCCTTCAGATTTTCAGAGCTATCATGTTAGAATTAAACATGACTCAAGTTTCTGAAATGAAATGTGTTGTTTCAATAGAAAATCCTTTCTTGGTCCACAATTAATCTAAAATCAGCAGTACTCATTTTTCAATGCTTCCAAGTTTTCATGAGGTTTCCTAAATTATGTATATTATAGATATAACCATCTTTATCTTAGTCATCTTTTATAAAAGTTTGCCTAAGTTTTTGCAAAACAACATTGAGACACTGGAAGTCTGAACTTGCACACAAAGATTCATTCACACTTAAACTGAAAGGAGGAAGAAGAGAAAGGAAGAAGTTGTGTCAATTATTAAAAACAAAATAAACTATCATTTTAAGACAGCCACTATTCCAGATTTCATGATATTCTTCTATGTGGCAACATGAAAGAGACAAAAATGCATAAGGGAATCCTATAGAGAACAGGAAGGAAACTAAAGATCTTAGATCAAGAATAAAGTGAAAATTATAAGAGAATAGGAATGTAAATGAAGGATCTAGACAAAAAGAAAAAGTAGCTAACACAGAAGAAAGCAGTCTGAAACATTCTTCCATGTGAGACAGGACAGTGAGAAGCTAGGACAGTTCCTTGGCCCAGCGATTGACAGCGGATACAGAAGGTCACCTCCCTAGAGATAACATCTAGGCCTCAGTTGTGTTTCAGCTCCAGGACCAGCTGCAGTGACTAATGACCCCCTGTCCTGCCCCTGACTAACCAGTGGAGACCATGACCCTGAGAGAGCATACCTGGAGAACTGATGGATATTCTGCTGAAACCCTCCCCTGAGACTTCCCCTAAGATTCCTGCCTGAAAGAGAGAAAAGCCTCAAGGACCCAGCCTGCACTCTCCCTCTGGGGACCAGCCCCTGCCATCACTTACCCCCTCTTCTTCTCCCCATAGGCACACACTCCTAAACTCTTAAGGAACCCTGTGACTTGCAATCAGGGGAGCAATGGGCAGCAGTAGCTCATCCCAGGCTAATTCCCTGAACCTATCTCTAAGGCCCCCATTCTCTGACTCTCCAGTGAGCTAAGGCAGCCCATCCTAGGCTCTCCTATTACTGCTTCTATGCTAAACCCTTCCATGTTTTAATGTCCCCAGCTTTAATAAACATACCCTCATAGTCACCTGAACTCCTGTTGTGAAATTTTTCCTACAGGAAGTAAAAAATTCACACCTACCGCTGGCCATAGGCAGACCTGCTCAGGACCAGGTCTCCTGTCTGTTAACACATGGATACTTCTAATCTTCCTGACTTGTTGCCTGGTTTCAAGTGCCACGTTATGCATAGGAAAGGGAACAGTGAGAAAGGGCGAAGGTTGTGGAGCAGGGGAGAGCAAAGGGGGACAAATGGGATAACTCTAATAGAAAAACAACAAAAAATAAATTTAAAAAAAGAAAAAAAAATAAGTCTTATCAAGTAGAAGTAATACTTTCCAAACTGAAAAATTCAGTAGAAAACAGGGAAGAATGTATGGAAGATATTTCTCAATGTGTGAAGAAAAAATTGGAAAACAAAAATATTGAGAAATATGGCATCATGAGAAATGAGCATCACTTCATCATTCATCTTTTAAAAACTCTAGAAGAAAGAAATGAGAAAATATAAGAGAGAAAATTATCAAACAGATAATATATGATAATATCTTAGAGTAAAAACATATACCTTGAAAGCACCCATACAAAACAATCAGTATCAGATTAGCATCAGCACCTAAAATATAGTAGGTACACAATCCGTATGTGTTAGGAGGATCAGCTAAACTGGATGCTAAAAAATGATGAAGTGATACCTTCAGAGAGTAAGAAAAAAGATATTTGATCTATAATTCTATGTGCAGCCCAACTATCAATTAAATGTGAGTGTTCAATAAATTTACTTTTAGAAATGCAAGGACTCAGATTTTGTCATTGATGCTTTTTTTTTAATGAAGAAAAGACATGAAGTTTACTCTAAAAATAAGAGGAAAATCAGACTGTGTAATAAAATGGTGACACTAAACCCAAAAGGCAAGAAAAGATTGTTTTAATATTTCATTATTAATTCTTGATTTTAAAAATACAAAAACAATTCACTAACAACTCTGTGCAAGGGTTATGATATTAACACACAAAGTACAAATTATTTAAAGTAGAAAATGAACTAATTACTAATTAGCCTAAATCACAGAGATTATTGTAAATGCTATACTGCCTTGCTGGCCTAACTGGCAGGTAGCTTCTCATGAAGGTCCATTATCAATCATCATCACACCGTCCCATGACAACACTTCAATGAATGTATTTATATGCAAACTTATATTACAAATTAATTTCACTATTTATTACAGATACTATTAAAATGTTTTCCTTCTTCCCTGACTGGGTAGATCAGCTGGTTAGAGCATTGTTCTGATATGCCAAGATTGTAGGTTCAATCCCTAGTCAGGGCACACACAAGAATCAACCGATAAATGCATAAATAAGTGTGCAAAGGAAGGACCAAGCTGCACACAAAGTCTGGCTTTTGCCAGCACTGGGCTGGGGGCAGGTCAGCGAAAGTCCCAAGGTACCCTGAGACCTACCTCTGCGTGCATCTGCCTGCTGGCTGCCTGTCGGACTTAGTCACTGAAAGAGCCTCTGGTGGTTCTGAGTTGCATGAGGAAGGTTGTCTCAGTGAGCCACCAGGTAGGGGTGAGTGGTGTTTCCCAGACTGACACAGATTCAAACTGAGTGCCAGTGCTGGGTCTGAGGCCACTCAGCAAACGTCTCAGAATATACTAAGTCTGGCTGACACCTGCTGGGTGCTCGCATGCCTTTGTGGTGGGCCGAGGTCTTAGAGATGTTCCAGGGTGAGGCCAACAGAGTTTACCAGGCCCAAATGGACCACGATTTGGCCATGTGAATGGAGGACTCTGCACCAGTTGGGTGTGCAATGGAAAAATGTCCTCTGTCCTAGATCCATACAACTCAGTCTACAAAGGCAAATTTTTAAAAAAGATTTTGTTTATTTACTTTTTGAGAGAGAGGACTGGAGGGAGAAAGAGAAGGAGAGAAACAACAATGTGCAAGAGATACATTGATTGGTTGCCTCTCGCACGCCCCCATCTGGGACCTGGCCTGCAATCCAGGTGTGTGCCCTGACTGGGAATCGAACTGGTGACTTTTTGATTCACAGGCCAGTGCTCAGTCTACTCAGCCACACCAGCCAGGACAACAAAGGCAAATTTTAAATGAAAATAATCTATTAACCTTGTGGCTAGGAACACGCTTCTTTGAGGAGCACGAAAGTGGTGACATTAGAACTTAGAAAAGGGAATGTATAAAAATACATATACTGATATAAAAAGAAGACAATAATATAAATGCTGTTCACTTGAGTGCATCCTTTAAAATCAATCTTTGTATATCAGTTTTCTATAAACAAGCAAGTATGGTAACAGAAGAGAATGTAAACCGTATTAACCATAACAAGGTGGAGCTGAGAAAATTTGAGGGTGCAGTAGGGAAGGAGTGGAGAGAGGGAATGATAGGGTACAAGGAATAAGTTTGGCTGTGCCTGAAACTGATGAAACAGTAAGGAGAGGTAGAATAGGTAGAAGCATGTTATTTAAAGTTAAAAGCAGGACAAATCAGCCATTGCTGGTGTGGCTCAGTGGATTGATTGCCAACCTGTGAATTGAAAGGTTGCCGGTTTCATTCCTGGCCAGGGCACATCTAATCAATCTTTCTCTCACACTTCAATGTTTTTCTCCCTCTCTTCCTCTCTCCTTTCCCCTCTCCCTAAAAATAAATAAAAATAAAATCTTTAAAAAAAAGTAGGAAGAATAAAAAATAATATTGTAACTATTAAATACTGGGAAGGGAAGGAAAAATGATGTTCAATTTGAGTTAATCCTCATTTTTCCAGTGGAGAAATAACAGGTACCATCTCAAACTGATAAACCAAGCTACAGTGCTATGTTTATACAGCTTAGAGAAATGAAGGCAAATGTGCATGCGTACACACAGAAACTAAAAACAGAAAAATGTGAATGCCGTTACCTCCAAAGGACTCGAGCTCAGAAGAGGTAAACAGCAGAATATTCCAAGTGTAAGGTATGTAGATTTATTATTTTATAAGACTATTTCATTGTTTAAACATATGAAGTAAAGTCATTACAGGAGATATATAAGGCAAGGAGCATGACTGATACTTTGCTGGGGAATGAGGCCTTATGAGAGATGGATTATGGAGATGAACATTTTGATGGGCACAAAAATCTTGAAAGGAAGGTAGCAGGGCTAATTTTATCCCCAATTTCTCTATGAGGAAACTGAGGCTTGGAGGGTTTAAGTGAATGCCCAAAGACTTACTGATGGTAAATAGGGAATATGGAAGTCTCCAAAATTTTGTGTACTTTATATCCTTTGAGATTTACCCTTATTTCAAGCCCTGAAAATATTCATATAAAAGTTAGATCAATATATTCCAAATTATTTTTTGTATGCTTTCTTTGGCACTTATTTTCCTGCAAAATACAAACTTAAAAAAATTCACTCTGTCTTTAAGGTGATTCAATTAAAACCAACCACATAACATCTATCTAGGGTGAGAAACAGTGCAATGTGGTAGGATAAAGTGTTCTTTCTGCTGTACATAATAGATAATCCCCTGACTTCCACAGATTCTCATACCTCATTGCTTTAAGACAAAATAACAATGACTATTTAATTAAACATGGGATATTTTACAAAGCAAAACTAACTCTATGTTGTATGTAAGAGATACCACCTCAAATAAAAAAGCTTAAAACAGAAGGCTGAAAACAAAGGGATAGGCAAAGGCATAACAGACAAATAAAATTGATAAGAAAATAGGGGTTATTACCTGATATCAAAAAGGCTAGAATTCAGGCCAAAGGGCATTAAAAAAATATATACATTTTATAATAATTTTTTAAATAAAGTGGAAACTAGGCTTGAAGATTCTTCAAGCAGACAAAATTAGTTTAGCCACATGTGCAAAACTTAATCTGGTTTGTTTCATTAATATAAGCAAAGCCTAACCAATTTCTTGTAAATATCTCTGATAATCATAAACAAAACTTAAGTCATCCTAAAATGATACAAGATAATCACTTTTAACCAATCTCCTTCATTCTAAACCCCCAATTGTAACAACCAGTCACTGTGAAGTTTAAGCAACTTCTTCACTTTCACATTAGACCAGTTTCCAGTTTTAAGTCTTCCTATCGGTGAATAGTTTGCATCTCACTCAATAGAATATCCACATCAACTAAACCTTTCTGAATTTTCTTCTGAAATACTAAAGCCACAATGCACAAGGAAAATAAAATATTTATGAAAGTCTATTACCAGAAACATTGCAATCCCTTTCACAAAGCAAACATTAGAAGGGAGGAAAGGGGAAAAGTAGAGAAATCCACTAAAAGAGTAGATGTTGTCATACAATCTTAGTCCAAAACAGATCAAGTGGACAGAAAGTAGGTAAGGATATGAGAGACCCATAGAACAGTACCAATAAGGTCAGTATCAGAGCATATCTTGTGCTCAACAGCCCCGGCACAGGGAGCATCCCTGGGTCTCCAAAACAAATGGAATGTGAATCACTCCTGACCAAGTCCGAAGTCATAAAGATGGCCTCAGCCAGTTCCATAAAATAGAAATCATAGAAAAAACATTTCTGGAGGACAATACAATAAAATAAAAATTATTAACAAAAATCAGAAAATCCCTGAATATTCCGGCAACTCCTGCGGCGCACCTGAAGCCAAGCTGTATTGACTCCGTCTTTCCCTTGGACCCTTCAGCTGCGAAGAGAGGGGGGGTCTGCTGCATGGGCAACAGCAGACCCTCCATATCACCCTGCCCAGGCTCTGTAGCTTCAGCTTCACTGGAGAGGACACTCCAGCGTCATCACAAGATGTCGATTCAACACGGGAGGAGACAGATACCATGTCACTCCCGAGTCGGACTGCACAGCCATTCTCGGCGGTGCAGATAGACTCTTAAGAAGCTACACCATCGTCTCTCGAGACGGACGGCTGCCAACAACAACAACAACAACTCTATGTGAAAAAATTCTTGAGTGAAAGGGGGAAGTACAAAGTGAAATTCCTGTTTTTAAAGAGTAATGATAATCTAAACACAGTATACCAGAATTTATGGGTGATCTTAAAGCGATGAATTCATAAATTTAATAAGAAAGACACAATCACTGAAACACAAGAAATTGAAACAATCTACTAAAACTACATGATTTAGCAAAATTTTAAATATTTACATAGAATAATTAATAGTTATTTAGAAAAACACAATTTACCAAAATCAACTCCAATTAAGATACAAAGCTTGAGCAAACTAATTTCCACAGATGAAATAAAGGTATCAAATTTCTACCTCACAAAAACAGCACGAGATCCAGATGATTTCACAGGGAAATATCACCAAGTTTCTAAAGAACAGAAATTTTAAACATTGTTCCAGAGGATAGAAAATGAAGTAAAACTCACAGATCTCTTTTATGAAGCAAGTATATAACATCAATTCCTAAACCTGAGTTAGAAATCATCTACACACACACACACACATCTTAACTATGAATATAAAGGCAAAAATCCTAAACAAGAGTAAACACCATATTACATTTAGATAAGTAATAATACATAACAAACACACAGGGTTGACTTTAAGAGTGCAAAGACATAGGAATCTATAAATATGTTATAATAAATTATATTACCAGCTCTAAGGAGAAAAATCAGATAATTATCTCAAAAAATGCTTAAAGGCCTTGGAAAAATTTAACATCTATTCCTTATAGAAACATTCAATGACAGGGAATTGATGCTTCCTTGTCCTGTTCTCTCTCTCTTTCTCTCTCTCTCTCTCTCTCTCTCTCTCTCTATATATATATATATATATATACACACACACACACACACACATACATACATACATACATACATACATACACCCCACAGGTCTGCTCTATATTCCTTTTACTGAAAATCTCCAGGGAAGAAAAAAATGGCCCAGTCAAATCCCCTTGCAAACAAGCTGACCTCCTACAAACACATTAGTGGTATTTACTAGCAGAAAGATCATAGAGTCTTTATCTATAAAATACCTTTAGTAGGACAGAAACTTTAGTAGCATAGCTGCTCATTTTATATCAGCTCAGACATGGGTTTATGATTTATTGTAAAATGTCACATAAGCTGTGTGTCCAGAGGGGCACAAAATGGATATGTCCTGCTGAAATGGCTCTCTGCTGCAGCAATGCTGCATATACATTGCCTAACATGTTGCCTGCTAAACCCAGACCAGAAGACATCCTTATAAGGGAGAGAAAGAACATTTGGGGAATTGTGTTAATGGTCTCAGAACCTGTATTTTGCTCTTGTCTACATTGTTATACGTAGTTCTTAATAAGTTTAGTCCTGCATATGTTTTACACTTTGTGTTGAACATAATTTTACAATCCTCCTTTAGATGTTACCCACCTATATGAAAGGAAGGTGATGATGGTAATATTGACAGGGACAGAGGTAATGGTTGAGGGGCACATGGAAGTGGACACAGAGACAGACACTTTTAATATAATTTACTGGGGGAAACAACAGAGTCACTCTCATTAACCTCAGGGACAAAGTAAGCAACCCACCATCTCCACCTCTATTTAAGACTGTATTTGGGGCACTAACACCATCAAGTAAGAAAGAATTAGAGAAAAAAGGATTGGAAATGAAGAAGCAAGCTGATTTCTCTGATGGTAATATGATATAATAACAGGAGAACTCAAAGAATAAATGGTAAACATTACTCAATACATTCACTAAATTAGAAGTCTATAATATTAACATACAAGATTTGCCTTCACTTATACAATAATCAGTTGAAAGTTACAGTAGAACAGAAAATCCCATTTACAACATCAACAAAATATTTAGGAATAAACTTAACAAGAAATACGTAACACTAATATTTCTGAGAGATAAAAATAAATACCTTGTTCTTGGACAGAAAGATTGAACGTCATAAAAATGGCAATGCTCCACAAGTTTATATATGAATTAATCTGATCTGAATAAAAATATCATATTTTTTTTCCTGGAGCTAGACTGATTTATTGTAATTTCATGAATAAAAATAAACATGTAAGACTAGTTAGGCAAACTGTAGGACTAAGCTTATGAGATATTAAAACATACTAAAAATTATAAATATTTAATAGTGTTATACTCACACATTCATAGACCAACAGACTAGTGAAAAATCCAGAAATGGACCCAGAAACAATCAGAAACCTAACATATCACAATGATGTTATTTCAAATCACTGCAGGAAAAAAAAATCTTAATAAATGATATGGGGAATGCTGGACAGACATTTGGAAAAAGAGAAAATTGGATACATACTTCATACCAAACATCAGAATAAACTTCAAATGGACTGGAGATCTAATGGTAAAAAATTGAAAATACAGATGTCTTGGAAGAAAATCCATGTGATTTCATTTTTATAATGTGGGTGTGAGAAACCCAGATGCAGTTTCAAAAGAATGATGAACGCAACTTTAAGACAATACATTGCATGAAAAATATCATAAGGAAAGTGAAGAGAAATCATCAAACCAGAAAGAAGTATTTAAAAATGTATCACCTGTAAAGGGCTAACATCTCTGATACATACAGAACTCTTAAAAAATATAGATGGAAAGACAAAAGCTTGATAGAAAAATAGGAAAAAGAGATTGAGTTAATTATAAATATACATACATAGACCTCAGATATCTAAGAAACTGCTGAACTTCACCCATAATGAAAGAAATGCACATTTAAGCCGCACTGACACCATTTCTCACTTATCCAATTAGCAAAAATTCAACAGCTTGACTAAACATGTTGCTGGTCAGCTTGGGAAGAAACAATACCCCTACATGGCTGGGGGGATGAGAACCATGTGCCCCATGGAGGTGAACTTGGCAATGTCTAACAACTACATGTGCATTTACCTGGAAGTCCCACTTTCATGACTTTACTCTGAATATGCACCTCTAATAATATGCAAATATATGCACACACTTGTTAATTTTAGTATTATTTGCAATACTATTCAGCTATATAAAACAATAAGAAAGGTCTCTAAGAACAGATATGAAGTAATTACTAGGATGTATTTTTAAAACAAAATACATAAGACAAAAAGGTCAGGTTTTTAAACCTACCTCTTGTATAAGAAAGATATGAATATGTATATATCTATATAGAAATATATACATATATATACACACACACACATATATATGTATTTCTAAATACAATTCCTCATTAAAAGAATTTAGGATGTCTTGGAGCCAGTGAAATAAGAAATGTTGAAAGTAAGTCTAGGGTAACATGTTGTGCCAGAAACCAAGAAAGTGCCAAAAAACTGACATAGAGATGCCAAAAGGACACAGGTAATCTCTTGTAAGAGCCTTCACTTGACAATTTCAATATTAAAAAATAATATATTATGACACATTGAATAAAAAAGAATCTATGGGCCTTTGGTAAGAATGGAAAGTTCTTCTTTACAGGAGACTGTAAACTAATAAATATCTGAGAAATGATAAATTATAAAATCACAACTTTGCAACTATTAACACAATAAATGATTCAAAAAAGCATCACTAATGAATGCTTGAACCATTGAATGGAAATTTGTTGATGAACAGATATTCACCCAGTCTCAAATTATCACTGAACAGATTATTTATAAATTAGGAAAGTGAGCTTTAAAAAGCTGATGCCCTGTGAAGGACATAATATCTTCTATTTGAAATGCTTGCCAGAAAATTTTAACCTGAATGTAATCATATAGAAACAATCAGATAAATCCAAATTATGGGAAGCTTTCTTTTTTTTTTTTTTAAGGCACTAATCTGGTCTCTTTACAATAGTCAATGTCATGAAAACAAAACAAAAGCAGGGGAACTACACTGGATTAAATTTTTTTTACACTGGATTAATTTTAATGTAAACTATATGTTGTTAATAAGTATTATTGTACCAATAGTCAACTTCAATACTGTATTGGGTTGGCCAAAGAGTTTGTTTGATTTTTTCCATAAGATGGCTCTAGTAGCACTTCATTGTCTTGAACGTCATTGAAAACAGTTTTATTAGATTATGTTGTAAAAGCTGTCATATCAGCGTGCATTGAAAGAAAACTTATCAAAATTGGTGAATTTTTGTGCAGCGATTTAAATATTGAAAATGGAAGAAGATATACAACATTTTTGGTGTGTTATGCTTTATTGTTTCAAGAAAAGTAAAAACACAACTGAAACACACAATATGATTTGTGCAGTGTATGGAGAAGGTGCTGTGACTGGCTGAATGTGTCAAAGTGGTTTATGAAGTTTCGTGCTGGAGATTTCTTGCTGGATGATGCTCCACAGTCGGGTAGACCAGTTGAGGTTGATAGAGATGAAATTGAGTCATTAACTGAGAACCATCAATGTTATACCATGCAGGAAATAGCCAACATACTCAAACTATCCAAATCAATAGTTATTGGTGAAAATGAAAAATGGCTTTTATTATATGGAAAAAATTATAGGGACTTTTTGGCCAACCCAGTATCTTTATTGTACAAGAGAATGCCTTGTTCTTAGAAAGCATTTAGGAGTCAAGTGTCATGATGTCTGCAATAGATTTTCAAATAGTCCATTAAACATATATCTATATATATAGAGAAAGCCAATATGACAAAAAGCCAATAGGTAAGTGTTTTTTTGTATTACTCCTTCACCCTGTCTACAGGTTGAAATTATTCAAGGTAAGATATTGCAGAATATAGAAGTTTCCAATGCTTTAATATTCTGAATCTCATGACTTGCTTAGTTAATGACTCTTAGGGTTCTGGTCTCTCTTTTTTGTGTGTTGATTCATATTAAACTAACTGAACGTGTGTAAGGGATGTCGCTGGTGGCTGGCATGGCAGCACAGTGCAATGGAGAACAATGACTGGGAAAGAGAAGCTAACCCAAGCTCTCCTGCTAATATACGTGATGAGCTTAGACAAATTACTTCCCATCTCTGAGAGCCTATGGACCTATCTGTTTAATGGAGAGTTTTCCAAGTTGTATTCTCAAATATTTTTTCAATCCAGATCTTACTGTAACAGAGGATTTCAAGTTCTGATAACATGTATTTTGCAGGAAATCAGTTCACATGCATTATCTCTATAAGAGCTGGTTAATGAGCAGCATTTTGTCCATATAATGCTGGCTTCTAAGCATTGCTAATAATTAATACAAAGGGAGAAGAGTTTTGAGTGTCAGAGTGAATGTAGAATAAACTGGCTTATGAATTTTATTTAATTTGAAGTGCAGCTGTCTGGCTCACTTATTCTATAAATTTAATTTATTCTGTAAAATCTAGAGTTGTTCTTCAAGGCAGAAAATGCTGAGAGTGAAAGAAAAAGTTCACATTTAGGCATTTCCATGAAGTCACCATCTCTCCTTATGGCATTCCATCTGGAAACCCCAGTGATACCACAATATGTTTCTGAGGGAGGGCAGAGCAGAGACTTTCAGGTAACTTCAAGAGGACAAAGAATATCCTTCTGCCCTCTCCGCCTACCCAGGCTCAGATTACTACTCCGACTTTTTCCTGACATCTGAAATCCCACAAAAAAGAGAAGCATTCCTTTGGCTTCACTTTTTGTCTTACTTTACTCTGTCAGAATGCTGATATTAAGAGGAAGCACATTAGGGGGGACCCCCCCTAAAACAAAAATTATCTTCTAGAGGGAAGGCCCCTTATAGTACAGGCTTCCCTGGTTAGCGAGTATCTTAGGAACCCAAGGTATCAGTGTACCAGCTGGCATTGTTGTGAGAGGAAGACTCTTTCAATGTGTTTGCCCATTTCATGATGGACGGTTTACGAGCACACCTACCTACACTGCACTGAGTGGTCATTAGTTTTTGACCAAAACCAGCATGACCCCCATGCCCCACCCTCCCTATTCACCCAATCTCACCCTGAGCGGCTTTTTTTGTTTCCTCAGATGAAAAAAGTCCTCAAAGGGAAACATTTTGCCAATGTGGAGGCAGTGAAACAAAAAAAAATGGCAGAAGTACTAAAACACATCAAAATTGATGAGCTCAAAAACTGTTTTGAGCTATGGAAAAAATGTCTCAATAGGTGTATTGCATCAAATGAAGAGTACTTTGAAAGTGACTGGTGTTTAAACATGTAAGAATTACTACATAATTTTTTATAAATAAATTCCGATTTTCTTGGGCCCCTCCTTGTAGTGTGACTTTTTATCAGTTTAATCATCACTAACACTAATTTAAGAGGCCATTTCTTAGGAAACTCAGGGGTGAGGAGGTGGAGTCTGAGGACATGTCGGGACACTGGGATAAATGAGAGAAAGGAGAAGAAAGCCAGCCAGACACTGAGACGCAGTGTAGACAAACCAGCCACACACGGCTCTGCCCCAAGTCCCTTTCTATGCACATAACAACCTGAGACATCTGAGAGAAAAGCCAATCTAAGTAAGAGACAAAGCGAGGTTCTCCCCTGGACAGCCGAAAAGAGCAGGTCGTTATGATGAAAGGTACAGGTTGTTTCTACATTTCATTCCAGGTGGTGCCAGCCTGGGATTCATCAACACTGTTCCAAGACTGAGAAATAAACTCTGTCCCTCATGAATAATCTTGAATAATCTCAGTGATTTTCAACTTTTATCATATCCTGGCACACATATACTAATTACTACAATTCTGCAGCACACCAAAAATATATTTTTTGCTTATCTGAAAAAATAGGTATAATTTTGATTCATTCACACCAAATGGCTATTGTTGTGTTGGCTGTTGTCATTTTTTAATTTGACAATCTAAGGCAAAAAAGGTCAGTGCCCCTGACTAAGTAGTCAGGTATTGCACGTTTAAAAAATTTTTGTAGCACGCTGGCTGAAAATCGCTGGTATATCTGAATTAAAATGTCTCCAGGTGGCATACTGTATCTCTCTGTGCTCTAAATAGCCCATGAAAATGTATTGGGCTTCTGAGGGCAAATGGTCCTTCAGAGGCCAAGTAGCCAGATCTTCAGGAGCAGCGCTCACAGAAGAGGGGCACTGATGGGCACAGTATGGTTTCCTGTGGGTCCTATTAATTCACCACATGAATCACCAATATAGCTTTAAAGAGTTTAATCATGATGAATGGCACTTCACTGATGCTTCACAAGCCAGGAAGGAAACTTTAAATGGATCCCACACTAGGCTTCTCTGTGAGAGACAAGCCCCCAAAGCCCACTTCCAATAGGCCAACAACTAAAACCCTGCACATGTCAAAAGCTCCATCAGCTCCTCTGTTACAAATGATCCTGTTTTGTGTGGGAGAGTTGGCTTGTGAATGAGAATCTACTGGGTTGGCCAAAAAGTCCATTTACTTTTTTGCATAAAATAAAAGATACATTTTTCATTTTCACCAATTACTTGATTGATTTGGATATTTTGAGCATGTCAGCTATCTCCCGCTATTGGCTTCTAGTGGATAGAGGCCAGGGGTGCTGCTAAACATCTTCCAATGCATAAGGCAGCCCCACAGCAAATAATTGTTTGGCCAAAATGTTAATAGTGCTAAGACACTCACAAACCACTTTTGACATGTTCACTCAGTCCCAGCAACTTCTCCATTCACGGCACAAATCAATTTTTGTATTTCAGTTGCATTTTTACCTTTCTTGAAATAGTAAAGCATAACAGGCCAAAAATGTTGCATATCTTCTTCCATTTTCAATATTAAAATGGCTGCACATAGCTCTGGCTGCCATGGCTCAGTGGATTGAGCATTGGCCTGTGAGCCAAGTGTCGCTGGTTTGATTTCCAGTCAGGGCACATGACTAGGTTGCACGTCAGGTCCCCAGTTGGGGGCACAAGTGAGAGGCAACCACACAGTGATGTTTCTCTCCCTCTCTTTCTCCTTTCCCCTCTCTCTAAAAATAAATAAATAAATAAATAAACAAATAAATTAAATTATTTAAAAAAAACAATTTTTAGTTAAAAAAATGGCTGCACAAAAATTCACCAACTTGGTAAGTTTTTTTAAAATGCACACTGATAATGACAGCTGTCACAATACAATCTAACAAAATTGTTTTGAATGAGGTTAAAGACAAATAAGAGCTACTAGAACCATTGTATAGAAAACCTAAACGAACTTTTTGGCCAACCCAATAACTCGTTCACTCTCCCTCTCTGCACTGGCAGATGTGACTGATCCTCAGAGAGGCATCTCAGAAGAAAGGAGGCAGCAGGACAAAGCTGCTGTTGGAGCTGAGGAGTGGTTGGACAGCTGATTATATTGGACTTGAGTGATAACAATTAAAGCTTCTTTACCTCTCAGGCTTTTTAATGGGTTTTAGAAAGTCAGATAATTCTGAATGCCATGGAAACTTCTAATCTGAAAGCTACAAGGGGATATGGAAGGCTTATTTCCACTGGTCAGTGATTCAGTGAACTCAACATGGGATTAAAAAAGAGAAGCACTTTTATACTAATGCAGACACAAAATTTAGACAAAAGTAGTAGCAGAAGTAGATTAGGTTCTCTTTCACTTCAATACATACAGGCAGACTCCTTCTAGAAGATCAATTAGTAATGAACAGAGAAAGAATTCTCAGTATCTTTAGAGCTTATTAAAATTTTGTCATCCTCAGAAGTATTAATGCCTACAAACAAATCCATTTTCTGAGTTTGTATCCATTTGATTAGCATCTGTTACATTATTTTAATGCAACTAAGTTTCTGTATTTGGCCAGAGTATTGTCAGCCTTTTAATTTTTAATCCTAATTACATGTTTGAAGGATTCCTTTTTAAATAAATAGAATATTAAACTACAGATTTTGAACCTAGTTGGAGATTCAC
Organism: Furipterus horrens; assembly: GCF_987537825.1. NCBI lineage: Eukaryota > Metazoa > Chordata > Mammalia > Chiroptera > Furipteridae > Furipterus > Furipterus horrens. Next base: position 65,502,265 of record NW_028327180.1, on the reverse strand, counting down.
TAAGATTTTACCTTCCCATTCATAGCATTATTCTGGGCCTAAATTAATTCTCTAAACCAGAAACTATTTCTTAATGTTCTCCATCAGCTTTCACAATAAAATTATACTTTCTTCATAGAATAATGTATATAAAGAAATGTAAATAATTTTAAACCATTTCTTCTAGTTTAAGAGAGAAATAAATGACTAATAAGAGAAATAAATGACTAATAAGAGCAATCACCAGGGTTCCAAGTTAAAATAACAGACTGAAAACACATATCTAAAATCACTTTAATGAGGTAGAACAAAGTAGGATGTTTAAGTAACCAAACACCCCTCCCCCCAAAACAAAACAAAACTCTACTCCTTCAAAGATGGGAGAAAACATGTACTAATTTTTGAGACTAAAACATAGGTTAGTGAATGGCCACTGATTAGGTGGCTCTAGTACAGCCACTCCTAAGTCTGCGGTGGAGAATAGATGGAAACATTCTGACTGACATGGAAAAATCTTCAAAAGGCTAGACGCTGGCAACACTAGGGACTTCTGGTATTGTTTTGGAAATGGGAGTGAACACTGAGTGTATGAAAGAATAAAATGAAGAGAATATAGTAAAAGTTGTTTGAGCATCTTTTAAAGCCCTAGATGCCCTCCCAGACTATACTCCATGGAGTGACTGTACCTCTTCTATCCCAATAGAAATATGAAAGCTTATTTCCTTCAGAAAGTTTTAAATGGAGACTCTCTGGATTAGACATACTAAGCACAGTTGTGAGCCTGGGCAACTTACTAAAAACACAGGCACTAAGCTGAGGGTAAGTAGTGACTGCTGAATACTGGCACCACCAATAAGCCCCCACCCCCACCACTTCACCTCCCAGAACTCTGGCAACCAAATCTCAACCCTCCAGGCTGGGGACTGAGGGACCCTTCTGTGGGACACCTGATCAGCCCCAAAGGATGTAAAAATGATGACATCTGGAGCTTGTCAGCTAATGGTCTGCCAAGACCACATCACTGTGAAACTACAAATCTGCACGCTCCATTCCCATACTCCGAGCTCTGAATCAGCTTTTGAATTCTTGCTCTAATGAGCAGTCAGGAAAGGATCTACAAATCTCTAAGGGAAGCCTCTAACAGGAAGATAACAATAAAAAAAAATCATAAAAACTGAGGAGAAAAAAGCCACTTGGAGGACAATGACTGTAGGGAGAAGAAAAGTAAAGGGTAATAATTATTACTGATGGCCTCTCAAATATAAAAGAGAACATGTATCCATAATCAGGTCAGGAAATAAGAGAAAAATATCAGAGAACAGAAAGGAGCTCTTGGAAATTAAAACAGGATGGCAGAAATGAAAAACAGCAACAGATGGATTGGAAAGCTAATTTGAGGAAGTATCATAGAAAATAGAGCAAAAGACAAAGATGAAAAGGAGGAGGGTAACCTAAGAGAGTAGGAACAATCTAGGAGGTTCACTATTAAAAAACAGCAGTTCAGAAAGAAAGAGCTGAGAAAACGGGAAAATCATCCATTAAGTAATTCAAGGAAAGGGCCACTGAAAGCCATATAATGGATGAGAAGAGAGCCACACTAAACACAACACTGAGAAAAAATGAGGTCCTGAAATTTAATATAGAGAGAAAAAAAATCATAAATCAAAACCAACTTTTTCTAGAATAACAAAGAAAATGGAGCAATAACTTCAAACTCTGAAGGGAAATTCTTTCCCAAATAGCATTCCATGACTAATCAAACTATCCTTCCAGCAGGAGAGTCGATTAAAGCTATTTTCGTGCACAAACAAAACAATAAAATTATCTCCCTTATCCCACTTTGTGCGACACCAAAATGAGGAAGTAGATTTAAAAAAAGTTTACATGGGACACAGCAAATGACAAAGGAATCCAGGCTGTCTGCTGAGAACCAGGCACAGAGGTATAGTAGTTAATGTTCAGGGTAGGCTCTGTAACAAATGGGTTTTCCAGGTACAGTGGCCTACAGAAGGCAGAGTCTATTTCTCTCTCATATGACACCCACCTCCGTTGCTCAATGTGGGTGTGGCATCTCTGCCTCACACAATCATTTAGGGACCCAACTACCTTCATCTGGTTGCTCATCCAGACTGGTCTGCACGTTTAAAGCTTGAGGACATAACCATGTGCTAGTTTGTGGAGAAAGGATGAGCATAGATCCTGAGTAACCAATTAAGGTAGAAGTTTACACATCATGTCTACTCTTATACCATCAATGATGACTGAATCACGTGCTCACACCTACTGGAGAGCTTACAAAATACATTTCCTAGCAATGTAACCATGTGTCCAGCCTAAATTCTTTTATCATGGAAGAAAGGAAAGGCAAATTTGTGATATAGTTTAGTCTCTGTCATAGAGGACAAGTCATCCAGATGGAATCATGTTTTAAAAACTGTGGACAAGAACAGTGTAGCTCCCTATATCCATGGCCATCCTTCCCCCCAGAGTGAACAAACATAGTGAAAGTCAATAAAAAAGACAACTTTAAAAAATAGGATCTTCAGATGAGACCCAACAATGAAATAACATAGTTGTGTGTTCTAATGTAACAGAACCTCTGGGCTGCTCCGATTGAAATAGAACTCACAGGCTGTTTAGTTAGGAGCCTGATTGTCTGCCACCAGAATTACAACTCTCACTACTAGAGTTTAGTGAAAAGAAAAAGAACTGTTTATTTAACAGTTAAATAGACTTAGATTATTTGTGGATTTCTGCTGTTGAGTCTTATGTTCTTTAAAATACCCACAAACACGTAGTTCTGCCTCCCCCAACCAAACCAGGCTAGCCTTAGAAAAGTTGGAAACACTATTTTCCTACTTCCTAGGCACAGTTCAGCTTTACCAGTAGCTGCCAATCACTCAAATCTGATTGGGGAGGTCCTTTCTGTGCTGTGGTGCCCTCCAGCAGTCAATGCAGAACTGTGTGGATTCTCGGCCTACTTGTAAACTGCCTTCTTCCTGCAAACCACATGGATCTCCTCTTCTTCTCAAAACTGCATGGCAAGAGCCTCTTAAAGTGGCCTGGAGAGCCCTCTCAAAACCACATGGAGAACTCAGCTTCTTTCATCTGCATGGAGAAGGCCCCTTCACCAAGCCACATGGAGGGGGCGCGCACGAGAGAGCGAGAGAGAGAGCGAGAGCGAGCAAGAGAGAGGGGGAGAGCACAAGACCGAGAGAGCCAGAGAGAGTGTGAGACTGAGAGAGAGAGAGAGAGAGAGAGAGAGAGAGAGTCCAAGTGAGCCCAAGCTAAAATGTCCGCAGCTGCTTATATATCCCTGACTGCATCCTCTGATGCAGTGGGTGTTGCAACCAGTTCTGACCATTCACAGAACCCTACACAGGCTCTGTAGGTTCCTTCCTACCATCCCACAGTTCAAGACTCCTCCCATCTTCTTGGGCCTTGGAAGTATCAAAGTCATTTTGCATAACAAAGACACTAGCAACTAGCCCCAGGCATGCAAAGGCATCTTAAAAGCTGCTTCCTTTTCCCCATCCCCCAGCTGCAAACTCTGGGGTTTGTTTTTGAACACCCCTGTTTCTGTAACACTAACATGAACGGTGACATAATTTCTCTCTCAACCAACAACTTAGCAAGAGCCTTTGTGTTCTCATAAGTCCAATGCAAAAGAAAACATAAATAACCCAAATAAGAGGAACTTCCTAATTCCTACTATACAAACATGTTTGCATTTGCATACACTATCTATGAAAGGACATAAAAGGAGCTAACAGTAGTTACTAATCATAAAAAGAACTGGTAATATTTTCATTCTTTATCGTTCCGTTTTTCTTTTGAATTTACATGTTTTGAATTATATATATTTGTGCATTATACAATAATTTATATTCCATATACAAATAAAATAAATGCATCCTCTAAAAAAATGCATATATGCTCCTATTCAGCAATTTTACTTATAGAAATTTATCTTACAGATATACCGGTAGAGCATTCTTTACAGTTAAAAAAGAGGAAACAACCTAAATACTTAATAACAGGAGACTGATGAAATTAATTATGATCATTTTTACAATGGAATACACTACAGCTGCAAAAAAGAATTAAAATCTTGCAAATTCAGCATCCAGCTAAAAGCCTGTATTCTCCAGTCTCCCTGTGTGGCAACTCATTGCCTCAAATTCACTATAAAATGTAATGGAGGCTGAATAAATACATATAAAAATTATCTGTAAACTTACTACTTTTTGACACCAGCCAGGGAAGGTGGTAAGACTTGTCTCTCATACAAGAGCCCCTCCTAACCTGACCTTTGGAGCAAGGGGTGATAGGAGTTGACAAAATAATTAAGTTCGTTGGACCTGAATATATGACTACGACCATTTCTTTCATGAGCACAACCAAAAAGTGAAAAAGAAGAAACAAATCTGGGACCAGGTATGTGATTCTAATGATGCTCTTCTGCTACTACAACATACTTGGCAAAAGACAGCCATGTTCTTTTGAGACTAGAGAAAAGGAGTTAAGAAAGTTAAAATTTAGAAAATGGTCAGACACAAGGTTCAGGAAACCATATCTCCTCCTGCCAATCCTGACCTTAGATCTTACTGCGCACACCCAAGTGCTTTTGCTCAGCTTGGTTCCCTAGACAGTAGTTCAGCATCTGCCCTTGGCCCTGTCCTGTGTGTATCTGTATTCCCCCTCCCCCTCCCAATTCTTGTTTCAGGATTCCTATGGTTCAAAGACACGCAGTGGCTATGCACCTATACCAAGTAATAAATTTAGAGTTGGATTATCCTTAAATAATGATATGGCTTTATTTCATAAGATTGTATATATTAGCCATAAAATCTGAATCTAGCTATCCTAAACCTAAGGCCTCAGCTTATAGGTGTCAGTATTACTGTGTTCAGTTCTATGAGTGAAGCACAGCAAGATTAAGGGACTTGTCAAAGATCACTTTACTTGTTCACCCAGAAAAGACCAGAACCCAGGGCTCTTGTCTCCTAGAAATGTCTTTTCTATACTTCATGGAAGGGGGTCACTTAAAGCATTTAGCAAAAGAAATTTCCTCAATGCTACTCATCAGCAAGGGTAGTCATAGGTAAAATCATATAACAAACTACCCAAAATTCAATTATAAATGGCTTAAACAAGTTATTTACTCTTACAGACCTGCAGACTAGTTGGGACAGCTCTTCCTAAGGCTCTGCTTCCCCTCTCTTTCACCTTTCTTCTAGGACCTGGAACTAACTAACTGGACAACATCCCAGGTTGCTGACTGAGGCAAATGAGGGCAAGTAGGAACACGTGATGCCTCTTTAATGCTTCCATTGGCCAAAACAAGTTATGTGGTCAACGCCAACATCACTAGGATAGAAAAATACCCTCCACCCCAAGTTTGAGGGGGTGCTGCAAAGGAACCTGATGGAGAATGTGGAGTATAATCCTCTTGGGAAGTAGCAGCAGCCTGCGCGGGGCTGGGGAATGTAAAGGGAAGAGTTTGAATAACAATCCAGTCTACCATAATGTATTGGAGAAAACAGGAGTTTTTATAAAGGTATATTATTTGCAATTAATGCCTATTTGTATCACAACAAATTGTCTCATGGCCTTTACAATTCATTTCCTAGAGGAGCCAAATGTAATCCAAAACACAAACGTTTAGGTGAGAACTGACATAAAGAACAAAGTACTTGATTGATAAAAATTGACAGCCAGCAATATTTTTAAAAGAATTTCATTTAGAAAAGCAGATAAATGTTTATTACTTAAAGAAAAAGGATAGGAAGAAGATGGCGGAGGAGTGTGGGGAGGCTGCGCTTTCTGGCTCCTGAGACCCGTCTGTAGTTTGGGCTGATTGCAGACAGACCATCTCGGTGAGCAGCTGGACACTGGCAGAAGTCGAGCCTTGTCAATGCTGGATTAGAGAAAACCATCTGGGAATGACCTGTTTGGTGAGGATAGCGGAGGAAAAAGGGATGAGACGGGATTTCTGACTGGGGCGGCTGCCCGAGCTGTGGCTGGAAGTACACAAAGGCTTTTTGGCAACCACAGGCTTCCCCAGAGAGGAGTCGGAAAGAGAGTGGATCTCTGCCCGCTGGCAGAACCAGGAGAAGACCAGGTGGCATCTGGCACTGAAAAACAAGAAACAGCATACTGCCGTGCATGTGAGAACATGATTTTCCTTTTTTTTTTTTTCTTGTATACTGCAGAGAGGGGAGGAAAGGTTGGGGGTGATATGACATTCTTGAGGAACGCAGGCACAGAAGTGCGCTTGCCCACTCCCCAACATTCCCCATGGGTAGTGCGGGTACGCACAGGAAAGTGCCCTTATACATTGGCCCAGGTGTGCAACCAGTTCGCCAGCAGCACGTCTGGGTGCCCATCAGACACACCTCAACAGACATAAGATCAGTGCCCCAACGCGCGCAGGGAAGGCCCGCTGGGCACGCAGAAGACCATGCGGGGACACCCCTGGCCAGCCTCAGTGGACACCAGGCCGGAACGCAGACCACTTGCGCAGGCTCTGCTCGTGCCCACCCAGGCATGTTCGGGAACGGCGGGCGGCGGGCGGTGACTCACAGATGCTCACTTCCACTGTGCACAAGTGTCCGGGGGCTCCGCCCCAAGGAGCGAGAGACCAACTCCCGGGGCGCAGCTCAGCAGGCCTGAGGCTAGTGTGGGCACAAGCTCCCCAGCCAGCTCCAAACAGGTGCCAAACCTGCAAAGATCAGGAACCTCTGGCCTGCCTCATTAGACCAGCTGTGGATCCAGAAAAAGAAGATGACACACAAAGGCTGAACTGAGTAAAAACTTTCCTTTTGTTTATATATATATTTTTAAATTTTTATTTCTATTTTAGTTTTTTTATTTGTATTTTATTTTATTTTAGTTTTTTACAATTTCTTATTTTTAATTTTAATTTTAACTTTTATTAAAAATTTTTTTAAAAAACTATCTCTTTAATTTGTTTCATACCATCTTTCCTTCTCATCCTATCTCTTTAGTTTTTGTTTATTTGTTTGTGTTTTGTTTAGCCACCCCTTCACACTAAATAAATAGAGTATAACTACTATATAAATCTAATACCACACAATTCCACTTTCTTACTATATTCTGCATTCTTCCCTCTTTTTCTTTTATTATATTAACATACAATGTAAATATTACCTACTGTCTTGCATAGTCTTGACACTACTTGCTACTATTACTAATCTACCATCCCCTCTCTCAAAAAATTATATTATCCCTCTTTAAAAATAACTCTTATCTATTCTTCCTATAGTATAAAAGCCCTAACCTCTCTACATTTATATTAATACTGGCTCATTTGCTGACGATAGCGGGATAGAGGGTGGGGGATATTTTTGAGGGTGTGGGTTTCCTGCCTGGGCTGTGTGTGTATGTTTTTAACAGCATCTCCACAAAAGAACTCAAGACAAAGTGGACAGAGTGACTATCAATCAACTAGCCAGAGAGAAGATCCCACCAAAGAGCATCTGAAATATAACCAGACAGCATAAACAAATGACATAAAGGGTACCCCAAGAACACAGGCTCAGGAGATCAAAGAGACTGCACCACTGAAACCCCCAGATCTCCTATAAAGAATCTCATACCACAAAGGTGGGAAGTCAAAGCAGACAAATCCAAAAAACAAAAACAAACAAGTATCCAACATGGTAAGATACAGAAACAACCTCTCAATGAAAAGAAAAGAGGAATCCCCAGAAAGAGAGGTAGATGGAATAGACATAGCCCAAATGTCAGACATGGAATTCAAAACAATGATGGTGAAGAAGCTCAATATACTCGACAATCTCAAAAACAACTATGACAACCTCCAAGGAAGTTACCAACAGCTCCAAGAAAATTACAGGGAACTTGCAGAGAACTACACCAGCATAAAAAAGGACATAAAAACTATTAACAAGAACCAGGAAGAAATGAAGAATTCAATCTCTGAACTGAAAAACACAGTAGAATCAATCAAAAGCAAGCTAAACAAAGCAGAGGATCGGATCAGTGAGTTAGAGGACAATGTAGAAAAAAATTCCCAGACAATACAACAAAATGAAAAAAGACTGAAAAAGTATGAAGAAGATGTAAGGGTATTACAGGAAAGCATGAGGAAAAACAACATCTGAGTCATTGGAATTAAAGAGGGAGAAGAAGAGGAACGAGGAATTGAAAAGCTGATAGGAGAAATAATGACAGAAAATTTTCCCAACCTGATGAGAAAAAAGTTATGCAAGTTCAGGAAGCACAGAGAGTCCCAATGAAGAGGAACCACAAAAAACCCACTCCAAGGCACATCATAATTAAAATGGCAACATTCAAAGACAAAGAGAGAATCCTGAAAGCAGCGAGAAAAACAGCAAATAACATACAAGGGAGCTCCGATAAGGCTATCGACCGATTTCTCAACAGAAACACTACAAGCAAGAAGGGAAAGGTCAAAAATATTTCAAGCAATGAAAAACAAAGGCCTACAACCAAGAATACTCTATCTAGCAAGGCCCTCATTCAAAATGGAAGGTGAAATAAGGAGTTTCTCAGACAAAGGAAGACTAAAAGAATACATCTCCACCAAACCAGCATTGCAAGAGATGCTAAAGGGAATATATTTTTTTAATTATATTTTATTCATTATATTGTTACAATAGTTCCAATTTTTTCCCCTTCGCTCCCCTCCGCCCAGCACCCCTCTTCCCCGACAATCCCCTCCGCAAGTCAATGCCCATGGCTCACCCTTTCATATATTCTTCTTCTTTTTTTAAAAAAATAATTAATTAATTAGTTAAATATTTTAACAATAAAAAATAACAATCCCTCCCTCTCAGACTTAAGACCCTTTACAATCTTATAAAGGACAATGGACGAAGGTCTCGAGCTCCTCTAGCTGCTTCAAGCTGGACATAGTCATCGTCCTACCTACCCTTGGGTCAAGAAATCCCTAATAAGAGTGGGGGTGTGGAGGGGAGGGTGGCCTTCCCACAAGGGGAAGGATCGTGCAGACTCCAGGTTGGTTGGCTGTCTCTGGACAACGGCATGCTTAGTTTAACAGGCTGGCATCCTTGTTGTATTCTGGGGGCAACAGGGTTAAAGGACATCTTTCAATCCATAACCACTAGATGACAAAAGACAGGTATTAATTTTTCAATGTCCCACATTAGGGAAAAGAAGGGCTTCTTTAGAGGAAGGTATGCCAGGTACATCTCACCTGTCCAAAACCCTTTTGCCCATTATACTTAGTTTGGACTGAGGGAAATATTTTAGGTTTCCCCCCTCTCAGGCCTCTGGGCTCTTTCTGTCCAAGCCATTAGGATAGAAAAGAGAAACCAGTTTTAAAGTGAAACCCACAGACCACCCCGTTCTTCACCAACCCAGCCACTTAGTTCAGCCAAACCATTGAGTCTCAGGAGGCAGCAATGCAGACAGGATAAAGTGAGGCCTATACGTACAGACAGTCACTCAAGTAATGAGATCATAGGCTTATGCCCTTTGAAAACAGAAAACACATGTTAATTTATGTAACATAACCCACACACAAGTTTATAGATCTGTAGGACTGTCTTATCGGAAAGACATCCAGTTGCAAGGCATTTGACATTCTTCTTGCCTGTAAATTAAACATCTTTGATAATGCCACAGACATAGTTTAACTTTCAAATGAAAACAAATTTTAAATGAAAAGAAACTTTAAAGACGGTTAGCGGCATTACTTTATAGTCTACAACTGGGCATTGTGATCTTTCTTGAATCTTGGTTTTTCTCCCTAAGATTACCCTCCTTGTCATTAAAGGGACTGCATTAAGTTCATTTTTAATTTATCCTGTTCATTTGCATAAGCACAACAAGAGCAGCAAATGATCACTTATGATCTTTAGTTCTGCTTTGCTGGAACTTACGCAAGGAACATTTAGTGTGACCTTCAGTCTGCCCTTCAGGGCACAGAAGGTGGGCCACATACCTGGCATTCAGCCTTGCCTATAAACACCTGTCTTTTCCAGGTCCTCCTGGTTTTCCATTGTGCCTTAAGGTCCCTTCTAGCCATCTTTCAGGAAAACAACCTTCGTTCCTTCCCTGGAAAGATTGCTATGGACCGCTCATCCATCCAAAGTACCAGGCCTTTTATCTCGTGGACTTTTATTACCTTTGAAAGTCAGTCCCAGTTGCTCAGGGCTTTTTGGTAACAACCAAAGCCCAAGCATGTCTCCTTTAGGCATGACATTCCAGTCAAAGTCTTAGTCAAATAAATCGTTATTAACAACTGGTCTTATTAGTTTTATGCAAAGAAAATTAGGTCATTACTTACTTCTTTAGAATGCCAAATTCTGGAGGGATCAGATAGGGAGAAAATATATACAGTGTGAAGGAAAATCCTTGTCCTTCTAATATTCACTGAACTTGCATTTCTATTCTTTATATTTTTATTTTTCCCCCCACTAAAATTTTTTCTGTTTGTTTGTTTTTCCATTACAGTTGTCTCACTTTTTTCCCCCTCTTGCTTCTCTGCACCCTGTCCCTCCCTTCTCCCACATTCAGTCCCCACCCAGCTGTCCATGTCCATGGATCATTTATACATGTTCTTTGACTAGACCCTTCCCCTTCTTACCACTTCTCTCCCTCCCATCTCCCCCTTTGTTACTGTTAGTTTATTCCTCGTTTACATACCTCTGGTTCAATTTTGCTCATTTGTTTGTGTTGTTCATTAGTTTCCCATAATAGGTGATAGCATAAGGTACTTTTCTTTTGTTGCCTGGCTTATTTTGCTAAGCATAATTCTCTCTATTTCCAATCATGTTGTTGCAAATGGTAGAAGTTCCTTCTTTCTTTCAGTACTTATTCATTGTCATTTCCCCCCTTTGTACTCGTGTTCCTCTCTGTCTCTCTCTGTTTCTTCATCTTCTTAAAGCAGACCCTTTAGCATCTCTTGCAATGCTGGTTTGGTGTAGATGTATTCTTTTAGCCTTCCTTTGTCTTGGAAACTCCTCACTTCACCTTCCGTTTTGAATGAGAACCTTGCTGGGTAGAGTAGTCTTGGTTGTAGGCCTTTGTTCTGCATTGCTTGAAATATTTTTAGCTGTTCCCTTCTGGCTTGTAGTGTTTCTGCTGAGAAATCTGATGATAGCCTTATTGGAGCTCCCTTGTATGTTATTAGTTGTTTCTCTCTTGCTGCTTTTAGGATTCTCTCTTTGTCTTTGAATGTTTCCATTTTCATTATGATGTGCCTTGGAGTAGGCCTTTTTGGGTTCATCTTCATCGAGACTCTTTGTGCTTCCTGGACTTGCATGACTTTTTCTCTCATCTAGAAAAATTTTCTGTCATTACTTTTTCAATCAGGTTTTCTATCCCTTGCTCCTCTTCTTCTCCTTCTTTTATCCCTATGATTCAAATGTTCTTTGGTCTCATGTTGTCCTGCAGTTCTCTTAAACCTTCTTCACTCTTTTCAATAATATCTCTTATTATCAGTTTGACCTCTGTAGCATCATGTTCGTTTTTCATTACAAAATTTGTATTTATGTTTTCTTTCTTGTTTTAGTATCAATGTGGCTAGATTTTTATTTCCCTTTTTTAAAAAACATCCTTTATCTTCTGGGTTTTGTTGGATTTTTATCTCATTAAGTGTGTTTTATCTTTTTCCTTCTACTTTATTTGATTTGTTTTTTCTTTATTTCTAATTTCTTAAGTTATTAATGATTTTACTAATGTTGAGCTGTTTTTCTTTAATAATGTAAGCATTTAAGGATGTTTCCCTCTAAGTGTTTAGCTCTTCCCTGCAATTTAAAATTCATTGTCATTCAATTTTAAACACTTTTACTTCCTATTATGACTTCTTTTTAACTCATGAATTACTTAGAAGTGTTTTAATGTTTTTTAATGTTTGGGTTTTTCTAGTCGCCATTTTGTTACTGTTATCTAAGTTAATTATGTGAATTCAGAAAACATGTTCTGTTTCACCATTCCTTTGGCTATGTTTTGAGATTTGTACTTTGGCCTAGAAAAAAAATCAAATTTTATTACTGTGTTGAGAGTGCTTGAAAAGGTTTATTCTCTAATTGATCAGTGCAATATTTTATATATGTCTATTAAGTTAAACATTCTAATTCTTTTAAATATTATATTTTTCATGAATTTTTTTTTATTGCTCTGACTCTCATTTTTTTACTATCAACCAAGAAGGCCTTAAAGTTCCCCTCAGTTTGGCTACAATTTAAACAGGATCTTCCTGACTCTGGGCCCATTACTTCTCTTTGCCTAGAGCATTTATTTTAGAAAACTTGTAAATATAATTGCTTTGTGTGCCCCTCTGAGACATAAACATTTTTTTGAAAGCTTGCCAGTTTTACAACCCAAGAATGTCTTTCTCAAGGACCTGGGAGCCATCCCTTTGAAATATAACCATCAAGGAAGACACTGCCCCTGTCTCTTACTCTGTGTGGGAAGGTAGAAGTTATAAAAACTACCTTTCATTAAGAATTTATTTTTTGGACTTCCAGCCAAGATGGAGGCATGGACTAACAAGCTCTGTATCCCTCCACAACTAAGAAGGACTACAACTACCGCAAAACTAGAAATAACCAGAAGTTCCAGAAAATAAAACTACATCGAAGTACAACATATGAAGTTATAAACAAGTGGTGCTCATCCGGACGGGTAGGAGGGGCAAAACCGGGGTGGAGAGGTTGGGCTGTGCTGTTGGTGGCAGCAGCGGCAACAGCGGCGGGACTGCGAGACGCCAGGGGAGCTGTTCCAGCAGCAGTTGAGACCTGTCAGCTCGCGATTCTAATGCTGGGGAAGGCAGACCCCCACTGCCTCGGACTGTGAGGCCCAGAGGGCATGGGGATAGAGGAAGACGTTCCCAGTCTCTCAGTGAAGAGTAACAGCAGAAATCCATCTTGGACCCCTGCCCCCACACAAAGTGCCACAGTGTGGTGATACGGGTCACCGGGTTGTGACCAGTGCTCAGGGCTCTGCACCCAATAGCATAAGAGGTGTGACAGCCCCACCCAAGAAGAAAAGATAAATGAAAATGGTCAAGATGGCAGGAATAATAATTGAAATACCAATTATGCAGCCAACCAAAAACAGATACAGGCATTAACCGGTGAACAAATAGAAAATCTTTCTGAGGCTCAATTCAGAGCTATAATCATAAGGCAGCTTACAGAATTCTCAAAAGATATTGAACAAGATGGGAAAGGAATGAAGGCTAGTCCTGCTGAAATGAACGAAAACACATATGAGACAAGTGGTGAGGAAACAAAAACCAGAGATCAAATCAACAAATCGGAACATAGGGAAGGAACAAACAGTCAACCAGTGCAGAAAGAGGAAACAAAAAGTGAGGAAAATGAGGAGAGGCTCAGAAACCTATGACATGGCTATAAGCGAATGAACATCCGAATTATAGGGCTGCCAGAAAGTGAAGAACAACTAGAAACTGAAAAATTATGTGAAAAAATAATGAAGCAGAACCTCCCTAACTTGGGAAAGAAAATAGACTTACAGATCCAGGAAGCACAGAGAGTTCCAAAAAAACTGGACCCAGGGAGAGCCACACCGAGACACATTATAATCAAAATGTTAAAAATTAAACATAAAGAGAGAATCTTAAAAGCAGCAAGAGAGAAGAAAAGAATTATGTACAGAGTGGTCCCAATTAGACTATCAGCTGATTTCTCAAAGGAGACTGCAGGCAAGAAGAGACTGGCAAGAAATATTCAAAGTAATGAAAAGCAAAAACCTACAGCCACAGATACTCTATCCAGTAAAGCTGTCATTCAGAATAGAAGATCAGAGAAATTGCTTCCAGGACAAAGTAAAACTGAAGGAGTTCATCAGACTCAAACCACTGTTATATGAAATATTGAAGGGACTTGTTTAGGAGAAAGAGGATCAAAACTATGGACATTAAAATGAAAACTGTATCACGACAACCAACAACAGAAGTTAGGGAATTGAAACAAAGGCAAACTAAGTAGGCAATGAGAGTGGGAAAAGAATTATAGGTATGGGGAACATTTTGGAGGGAGGACAGCGGAGAGGGGAAAGGGGGAAAGGAAGGGAGATGATGCAGGAATTAAGAAGCATAGTAGGAGGGAATGAAGTAAACAGGAAGAGGTTGAGAAGAACTATATGCACAACCAGTGGACATGGACTAAAATGGGGGAACAACTGGAGCGAGGGGGTCACTGGGTAGAGGGGAGCAGAGGGAAAAGAAATTGGGATAACTTTAACAGCATAATCGATAAAACATTTTTTAAAATATATATTTATTTTTTTATCTTCTGTGGTCTTAATGTTTTAGTCATGTAATTTTTAAATCACAAGCATATATTTTGATATTTCATAAACAACTCAATCTAACATTCTTTGCATTTATATTCAAAATGATTGATATATTTTCAGGTATTTCAGGCTTTAGACCAAGGCAGATAAGAAGATTCAGAAACTCTGACCAGTTTAACTTTATCTACCTTGCCAGTTTGTTCTATAAACAAGAGAACTGGGGACAAGAAGCACAATAAAAAGCCTGCAATATCAGCCAGGTTTTGCATATGTGGTACAAAATTTGACTAGTGAAATAAGTTTCCCAATCTTTATGGGACTCTGTAGGATTTTCCAAGCAGGAAAAATTCTCTCTAAAAGTATTTTAGTGTCCGCTATGGCTGTAGCTCCTCAATGTGGAAATGCTTCTATCCAACAAGGATACATATGAATCATCATTAATACATTTTTATCCTTGAAGGGGGACAATGGAATTGAAATGAACTTTCCAAACATCAAATGGGCCTAATTAGTTTTATTTCCCTTTTGTAAAGAGAGATTAACTTCTTTTAGTCATGCATCTAATTGTTCACTCAAAAAAACTTCAGGAGGATCCAAGATGGTGGTGGAGTAGGTGGAAGCTACACTAACTTCCTTCTAGGACCAAGATGGAATTATAACTAAATTATAGAAAAGTCATCCTGAATAACTGACTGAACACTAGCTGGAGAGAAGCCTTATAACCAAGGACTTATGGAAGAAACTACATCACCACAACAAGACTGGTAGTTAGTACGGAGACCCAAGAGGGCTGGCTGGGCTCCCACAAGGAGCAAATAAACTGCCACAGGGATATTTCAGCAGGTGGGGGATCCCCCTGAGAAGTGAGGGGTCTAAACTCCAATGTGACCTACCCATCAAACAACACCACAGCCAAGAAAGGAAAACATATAACATTGACTGTGAAAAGCAGCAGGGTTCCTGTCTTCCAGGAAGAGATGCCTGGAGATGCAGAGAGCCTCTCAAAGGGCCAACACACAAAAATTCATTTGTAGCTACTATCCCTGGGCCCTGGCAGAGGGAGAACAGAGTGGATTAGAGATATGTGGGGGGGTTCTGGGGTTGGTGGCTCTGGGGAGTGAGCTGAAGGGTCAGCCACTAGGACCCCTGTGCTGAGTCATTCCCCATACTGCAGAAGCCATCTTTCTGGGACAAAGCACTCTGTTCTTTGTGGCATCAGCCTGGTAGGAAGCAATTGCCTCACACTCAAGAATCCCTCTAGCTCCACCCTGTGAAGCTTAAGTCAGGTTGCAAAGGAGGATAAGAGGGTGCAACTTCAGTGATTAAGCCTAACAAAAAGCCTGCAGACCAATGTGGATCTCTTGGAACTGTGATTCTTTAACTGACCCTTTTCCAGAACCAGTGCTAGTAAAGACTGACCTTGGTGCACAGCTTGATCCTTTCCACACACACACAGGCCCAGTGGAGGGAGCCACAAGCTGTGGATCGCTGATAGCTCCAAACAGGTCATCCAGGGCCAGTCACAGGCAGTGTCTGATATATATCTCAACCAGAGTCCTTGCATATCACCTAATATATAGAAACACACCCAAAGAGACAGCCAAAATGGGAAGACAAAGAAACAGGCCCCAAATGAAAGAATAAGAGAATTCTCCAGAAGAAGAACAAAATGAAATGGAGGTAAGCAATTTATCAGATAGAGTTTGGAGAAATGAGTATAAGCATACTCAATAACATTTAAAAAAAAAAGACATAGAAACCATAGAAAGGACCATTCAGAAATAAAGAATGAAATACAAGAAATAAATAATACATTGGTACACTGGGAGGAATAAACAGTAGGTCAATTAAAGCATAAGATAGAATTGGTGATTTGGAAGACAAGCAGAGAAGCAAAAAGAAAAAAGAATTACAAATAATGATCAGAGCTTAAGAAATCTTTGGGACAACATGAAGCATGATAACATCTACATCATGGGAATACCTGAAGGACAAGAGAGTGAGAAAGGTACAAGAGCTTATTTCAGGACATAATCACTAAAGACTTACCTAGTCTGGTGAAAGAAAGATGCATAAGTCCAGGAAGGGCAGGGAGTCCCGGAAAGATGGACTCAAAGAAGCCTAGGGGCAGGGTGATGGTGCTCTAATGTGGTCTATAACACTCAATGGTGCCACTGCGCTGGTTCTGGGGTTTCCCAGGTGGTGTAGGCCAAGGTGAGTCCCCACCTGTGTTTTACCTGGGGCACCTTGCCTGAACTATAAAGCAATCTGAGATGGCTGCTACTTGTGCTGGGCTTGGAGATTCCCAGGCAAAGCCAAGCTGTGAATCTAAGCTGTTTGCTGGTAGTGCCAGACCTGGAGCTCATTGAGGCCAGCTGTTGCTTGTTTAATAGGATTTAGAACGTTGTGAAGCATAAGCCAATACTAGCCATCCCTCTGTGGTCTCAGGCTCACAGAGACCCAGCCAGTCTGTCTGAGCTCACCAGCAACCAAAGGCCTCTTTATTGGGAAGAGGTCAAGCCATTCCTGGGCCCTAAGTGTGATCCGTTTGCACCTCTTGTGAGCTCCTAGAATATCAGGGTTGCCCTTCGTGTTAATTTACCAAAAACCATAGCAACAGGCATTTGTGATATTTTTTATTTTATCATTAAAGACAAAGGATAAAAGGAAAAGTGGCTGGAATTTGTTAAAGAGTGGGGGTGTCCAAAAATCTCCAGAACCTGTGGGTTGGGGGATGGGGAAAAGAAAACAGCTATTAAGATGCCTTCACATGTCTGTGGCTAGTGGCTATCATCTTTGTTACACAAATGGGTTTAATACTTCCAAGGCCCAAGAAGATGGGAGGGGTTTTTGGACCAGGGAATAGGACAGAAAGCATACAGGGCCTGCGCAGGGTTCTGTGAGTGGTCAGAATTGGTTACAATACCCACTGTGTCAGAGAATGCAGTTAGGGGTTGAAAAATAGGCAGCAGACATTTTAAGGGAAGAACTCCATGCGGTTTGAGAAGGGAGAATAGCATGCAACTTTGAAAGGGCAAAGGGAGAACCATGCGGGATCCAGTGCAACACGGCACATGTTTTCCTGGACTGTTATACGGAGGCTGATGACATCGTACCCCAAATCCTGAAGGATACAGCTGACAGATAAGGGATGGGGAATGTCTGGGCATGTTTTTGGCTTCTAGCCTTTTGGGAGCAAGGGAAGTGCTGGGTTCTGTGGGAAAACAGGGCTCTGAGCTAAAGTGCTCACTGCCCTCCCCAGGTTAGAATACTGTAAATAAAGACCCATTTTCCTCAACACTAGTTGTTGGGTTTTACACCAAGATGCCATGTGAAAGAACCCCCTTTCGTTCTGTAACAAGTTGACAGAAAAGGACAGAGAGCAAGAGGCTAACAGGAAAGACCCATTTTCCCAGACCATCAGGACCTTATTGTGAGAACTAAAGCTATACATCATTTCCTGAAAACCCTGAGGGACTTAGCCAGGAGATTCTGGCTGTAGTGAGAGACAAGTTCCTGTGAATTAACTCCAGAAAGAGATACTACTGACTTCTTTTCCTACTGAAAATTCTAGAGAAACTCAGAAGAGGGGCTATTGTTTTGGTAACTAATCTAGAAATCTATACACTAATCGTCTGTTAATGTAGATAGAGTGTGATCTATTTGATATTCCTTAATTATGTACATTAAATAATATCTCGTTAAATAATATTTCCCACACTGTCTTCTTAAGATTTGTTAGTCAATATGATGTTTAAAGACTGAAGCAAATATTTATAATGCATGTTTTAAACAGTCTTCCTGAAACACATGGTTTCTTTTTCTTTGCCAAAATCCTTAAACTTGAATCTTTAACTGAAAAAAAATAATTATACGCTGATTGTTTTGATATAGATGAATCAATGAATCCATGTTATATATTATAGAGTACATGATCTATGCAGCCTTGTAATAAGAATAGCTAACATCTATGGACAACTGACTACGTGCCAGACATTAATTTAAGGGCTTCATGTGGATCATTTCACCACTTCCCTTAATCTCCAAAATCTATGAGGTAAATAGTGTTATAATTTCCATTTTCAGTTCAATTAAACAAGGCTCAGGGAAGAAACTTACAAAAGACAATGAACCTAACACATAGTGAGTGGAGACTCAAACCCAAATTCACGTTTATATTCTTCTCTCCCTCTCAACATTGTTCTTAATTGTATATACAACAGAGCAAAAGTAGACTTCAATTGAGCAAGAAAGAAGACCAGAAGATTACTATGTTTTATAAAAACTATAATTTATATTCCAGAAAAGCTCAATAATCTATGTATTTTAATATTTTTGTCCAATTCTCTTCCTACAAGATGTGCAAACCTGTTCATCATTTTTTTAAAAGATATAATTCCAACATGAATGTCTCATCTATTCAAACTCAAAAATCATGAATATGTGTCCATAACAGTGCTGTTAACTCTGCAAGAACTTTTTATTAGGAGAAAAAAGCCAAACAAAATCCTGAAATCCATGAGAGATATAGATTAGAGAAATTCAAAATTTTAAGAAAGTTTTGTCACAGATGGATCTTTTAAAAGAAATATGGAAACAAAATTACTGATCAATTTCATAACTTCCTCTATTACCAGATGTGAAATCTCACCTTTACTGAGGATACCAGCTCAGAGTGGAGTAGGTAAGTTTTCCCATATCATGTGAACACTAGAAAAGATGAACACCATTTCCACTAAATGGAAATCCAAACTGGAAAGCCTTAGTTTGGCTCTGCCCAACTGACTTACTCAGGTGTCTCATAAAACATATCCCTGGCTGGTGTGGCTCAGTGGATTGAGCACTGGCCTGCAAAACAAAAGGTGGCTGGTTCAGTTCCCAACCAGAGCACATGTCTGGGCTGTGGACCAGGTACCTCACACATTGATGTTTCTCTTCCTCTCTTTCTCCCTTCCTTCCCTCCTCACTAAAAATAAATAAATAAAATCTTTAAAAAAAAAAGAATACACCCTAATATTAAAATGTTTAGACACAATTTAACTGTATACTTATTTTTACTAAATTTATGAACAGATGCTGTTTATTATATTTTAAGAAACATTTTATTTATTTTAGAGAGAGGGGAAAGGAAGGAGAAATGGAGGGAGAGAAATGATGTGTGGAAGATACACTGATCGATTGCCTCTCACATGCCCCCAACTGGGGACCCAGTCCACAACCCAGGCATGTGCCTGGACTAGAAATTGAACTTGCAACCTTTTCGTTTGCAGGTCGGCACTCAATCCACTGATCTACCATTCTCTTAAAGAAGACATTGAGACTCTGTATTAGAATTAAATCTGTGTCTCCACTAAAATAAATATTGTTTAACCCGATCCTTTGAAGAATGAAATTGCAAAACAAAATAAATTCTATATAATTTCTTAGCAAGACATAAAGTCAACATTCTGAAACAGTTCCTTTAGAAAATATTTTCTATTGCTAAAAATATGTAGAAATGATTTTTGCATACAGATTTAAAGTCAGTAAAGTCCAAGGATTGGTCTAATATTCAAATGTATAGTGAAAAGTCAATAAAAATATGGCAATCACAAAGTTACATTCTGTAAGACTGGGAGTCCCTTTTGTTTGTCTCTCCCTTTATGTCAGTTTATGAAAAGATCTAAGTTTCCACTACTCTGACAGAGAGGAAACACATCTATGGTAACTCCCCTTCACTTTCACCAGAACAAATGCCTGTGTTATAAATAACATATTAAATCAATTCTTGAGCATGTAGGTCCCTTGAGCTTATTCTACTCTCTTGGAACATGAACGGGTAGACCACCTTGAAAGGGTTATACCTTCTCAGCAGAATCAATGAAAACTTGAAGGGAGGGACACAAACAAAAGGTTTTAAAAAACTTTTAAGACAAGAAAGTATCAAGTAAAACAGTCATTTCCTATCCTTATTTTTAAATATGAATTTTTTCACTCATCCATAGAGAGTAAGCTGGCAAAATAATATCCACATGTAAAGAAAATCCACTGGAGGTATTTTCTATAGTATTTTTTTTGCCTTCCAGTTAGTTTTTTGTTAAATGTCAAAACACAAATCTTTTTCACTGACTTCATTATCAATTACCTATTTTTAAACTACAATATGCTTACATAAATTTTACTCTAAAAGGTAGTTGTAGAAGTTTTACAAAGGAAAAATTACTATTTTTCTTATCAAAACGAATAAGGTGCTCTTGCATCTCGGCCACTAACATGCCATCCAGACTGAGGAAGACTCGGAAACTTTGGGGCCATGTGACCCATGGCCACAGCTGCATCAGCAAGCACAGGAAGCACCCAGGAGGCTGAGGTACTGCTTGTGCCTTGCATCATCACACGTCAACTTTGAAAAATATCACCCAGGCTACTTTGGGAAAGTTGGCATGAGGCATTACCACTTAAAGAGGAACCAGAACTTCTGCCCCACTGTCAACCTTGATTAACCGTGGGCTGCAGTCAGTGAGCAGACACGGGTAAATGCTGCCAAAAGCAAGATTGGAGCCACTCCCAACATTGATGTGGTGCGATTGGGCTACTACAAAGTTCTGGGGAAGGAAAGCTCCCAAAGCAGCCTCTCATTGTGAAGGCCAAATTCTTCAGCAGAAGAGCTGAGGTGAAGATTAAAAGTGTTGGTGGAGCCTGTGTGCTGGTAGCTTGAACCACATGGAGGGGAATTCATTAAATTCTCACAAGTGCAGACAAACAAACAAAAATAACGAGTGAGGTATGTAATAATTTTAAGTTTGCATACTACATATTCCAAATAACTAGTTTTCAAATAAATTCTTTCTGTAATAAATATAAGAATTATTTCCCCATAGTGGAAATACCACAAAACAGAAAAAAATTTAAAAACCCAAAGCAAAATTTACAAAAGTAAGATTAAACTTCTAAGTGAGAAATGAATGAGACTGTAATCTTGAGGTATAAGGACTTCACAGGCAATAAAGAGTTGCGCAAAAGTAGGTTTACAGTTGTGAGTATGCAAAACAGAATTTATTCTTGCATTACACTATTTAAGTGTTTAATCAATTTTTTCTAAGATTACCTTTCAGGAAAGCTATTAAAATTTTTAAAAATTGTATTTCACTTAAAAGCCAATTTCTAAAGGGAAAAAATCTCATAAAACTAATCACTGCAATTAAACAACAGTTCATAACTCAGATTGTTTAATAATAATTGCTGTCTAGAAAACAGAATAAGGGCAGACATAAACAACCTCTAGGGAGCCAATCAAACCATCAAGCCCTTACTTAACATCTTCAGAACTACTTCTCTTTTTCTGGATAATTCATTTCTTTTAAAATTTTGTGAATAGATCTATCATAAATGATATGAGTTAATTCTTCCTATGCTTTAAAGAAATACATGTTAAATTTCCACATGAAAGTCTTCAAAGGAACTTCAGATTGTAATTATTTGAAAACAACAGATGCAACTACATATCTAACCAAAACAACAACAACAAAGTACCAAATGCTAAAAACTACAGTCTCAGAGAATCAGTCCTTTTGTTAGACATGTGTGTAAACACCAGTAAAGCAAGTAACAGGGGAGAGCATCATTCAGAGATGTGACCATATGTCTAGGTTGCTGATTAAGGTTAAGGTAAGTGGTCACACTAATGAGAAAACCTCAGACAGACCTTTGCTCTAAGAAGAAAGGTATGTCCCACAGTCACCCTCTGTCCATAACCAGCTGTGTTATCATTTTCAAGCAAATGCAAAACTACAGAGAGAATACGCAGGATTGCTGCCCAGACTGTTAAGTGGCACACACCTGTCATATGCCAACATTTTCATCACAGCTCATATCTTACCTCATAAGACCAGACACACTGAGTCCCACCAAATCATTGAACACACCTTCCTAATTCTATGTCATGAACATTTCTGCGAGGCGGTCACCAATATGTGGCACCATAGGAGGTTTAAAAATAACTGTAAAAAAAGAAACTTTTACCCTTGGCAACAGTATGGATGAACTTGGAGAACATTATGCTAAGTGAAATAAGCCAGTCAGAGAAAGACAAATACCCTATGATTTCACCCGTATGTGGAATCTAATGAACAAAATGAACAAGGAAAATGAGGACAGACTTATAGATGGAGAGCAGGATGACAGCTAGTGTGTGTGGGGGTAGCAAAAAGATAAAAGGACTCAGGGGCCTAGACAACAGTGGAGGTAGGGGAGGGGGTATAAAAGGACTAAATGGTAATGGAAAAAAAATACAATAAAGACTAAATTTAAAAAATACTTTTTCTACATTTAGTGATGTTTGTGATATCTGTCAGTTTTTACAAGGTGTATTTTATTGCAATTTCTTGTTTAATCCTAAACAAATGTTCATTTTCATACTTGATTTTGTATTTGTGATTTTGTCTTTCTTTTTAATAAGATATAAAATTATATATTTTGCAGGCCTCCTAATCCTGGATCCAACCCTTCTAAGGGTCTCATTCTCCATCCCAGACAGAAACCAGGGACAGAGCCCCAAAGATGTCCCTGCCATCACTGTGCTGTGAGACACGAGTAGTGGCCCTCAGGAGGCGATCCCCACCAAGCAACCCGCGGTGCTGGGGGACCCCACAATGTTCTCTTTTTCCTTGGGTGCTTTCTGGGCAGCGCGGCCCAGGCCTAGGGGTGGCCACGCGGTGTGTGCAGGTGCTTCTCTTACCCTTCTAGGGTAGTCTGTCCCGTCTCTGTGGTACTGGGCGGGGGGGCTCTGCCCCACCCCTGTGTGTTTGGACCCTGTTCCCAAGCAGCTGCTGGTGGTCCTGCCTGCGCAGGAGCAAATTCAGGAAGGGCCCAGGGCACCTTCTTGCTGACGTCATGCTCCGGGGTCTCCTTGGCTTCTGAGAGCAGCAGCTGTTCCATGCGGATAGTAGAGAATGGCACGAGATGAAGTCCGGATTTGGCTCAGCCTGGGTGCGTGGGGCAGGCGGCGGTGAGCCCCTAGCTCACCCTCGGCAGCTGCTACTCCAATCAGGTTTCTTTGAAGCCTTGGGTGAATCCATGTGTCAGGGACACTGGCCTCCCTGGGCTGTAACTGGGGGATTTAGTGGAGAAATAAAGTTGGAGAAAAGCTGGTCAGTCTATGCCCGTGTCAGTGACGCCTTGCCCAAGCAGGACCGTTCTGCACCGCTGTGACCCACCCTGCGCTGGCGGTGACTCGGACCCTTTCAACCTCAGGGAGAGTCGGGTGTCCTACAGCTGCAGGCCTCAGTCCCCAGGCCAAGCAAGGAAAAGCCAGTGAGGCTTAAAAACCCTTCCTCTTCTCAAACTTGAGCATATATCAGAACTATCAGGATGGCTTATTTAAACACGGACTGCTAGGCCCTACCCTACATTTCTGATTCAGTAGATCTGGGATGAGCCAATAATTTGCATTTCTACCGAGTTCTGAAATGATACTGATGTTACTAGTCTGAGAACTCATTCCAGAGCCACCGTTCTAACCCATTCTCCCATCTTCTGCCTCCAACTTTCCTCTGCCCCAAGCTGCTACCCCCACTTACTCTGCCCAAACCCTTCTGGGAAGAAGGGTGAGGAGGTACAGGTGTTCTCCTTTGTTAGTTCCTTAAATCCACAGCTCCCTTTTGCTTTTGTAATTTCCCCAGGGTTCGTTTTGGAGAATGGGAGCCTGAAACTTGTGTTATTTCACCATCTTGGCAAACTGGAACCAATACCTTGTTCAACTTTCTTCTGTCTCCTTAGGTTAATATTTACCTAAAACCTTGGTGATAAGTTATCCTGGTTTTGCCAGTTTAAAATAAAATAATGTAAAAAATTCCTTGTTAAACTGACTATTCTTTTTCAATTAAGTAACAACAAAAAATTTCACCAATGCTGTGAAGCTGTCATTTGAAATCATGTCTAACAATAGATTGCCTCTATTACAGCAAGTTCCCTCTGGAAAACCCATTAAAATAAAAGGTCAGCTTGATGGAGCAGGAAATGGTGAATGAGCATGAAAAGCAAAGCAGTGCAAACAGTTCCTAAAAGCAGGGAATATGAGCCCTAAGTATAGTTATATGAATTTTAGACCAGGGATTTTCAAACTGTTCAATATTTCCCTTATGTTAGAAATAAAGTCTTCATAATCTTGGTTATGCAGAATCTTCATTATTTTAATTTTATATGTAGAGCTTTTAGATCTATTGTGATTTAAGTAACATGCATACCAGCTCATAATAAAATAATAGTTTATAGATAATGACTCATCACGAAGGGACAAATTGAACATTTTTTTAAATGAAGAGAAACAAAGAGGAATAAGAGAAGAAAAAGTATATATTAAGTACATGCTACAGTGAAGAATGTGATTATGTCAAAGGCAAACTTAATTTTTACCAGAATATCCACACCTCCCCCCCCCCACACACACAGACAGACACACAATGAATTTCTTATCTGTGTCTGTATTTGCACTCTGCTTTTAGGTGGCTTCCTTCAATCACCCAAAGCATGCCTGCTATAAGCAGACGGCTAACCTGTAGATCTGTACCTAAAATAAAGGAAACTAAAGTAAGTGATTTGAAACTAGTAGAAGAGTTATATATTATATAGTATCAATGCAATTTCTTGTGGAATTATTTTCCTGGAACCCTCTCTCCTACCACACTACTCCAACACAGGGAAAAACAGAGCACACTCAAGGAGAAAAACCCTGTCCTAGCAAAAATTGTAATCAACAACACAGCAGATTTAATAGGAAGCCTTTAAATTGAGAAGAGTTGAGGATAATGTCACAACCTCAGAGGCAGCTGTCAACAGAGCCACAGTCACAGAGCTCTGGGCCTGTGCCTTATTGCCTCATCCTGTGCTACTCTCTAAAGGAAGGCAATGCCTTCTTGTTCCAGGATCCCTGAAGAATGGCTATGAAACACGAGTGTCAAATTACAGGAATTTAGACTTTTAAACAATTTTCTTTTAGCAGAAAGTAATTCACATTCATCTATGGAATGGAGTAAGGTTAAATATTCAATCTCATTTTGATTATGAAGGAATCTTACCCTGCTGAAATCTACAAAAAACAAACAAACAAACAAAAAACATTGTTTAAGCAAGTTCTTTGCTTATCAAGTAAATATTTTCACCTCAGTGGGTCAAGAAAAATAAGCATGGGATGCTACATTTCAGATTCTTTAGTGCAGATTTAATAAAGTAGAATTGTTATTGGAGAAACCTTGGTTCTTCTCATTGACACAGTAAAGAATTACAGATCAGTGAGCCTATTAGCATGCATGCTAAGTTTATTAGTGAATGGGATAACAAAAGCAAGGGTGGCCAAAGGTCGGGGTGGCAAGCTCACCCTAGGGTGGCCAGAGAGCCAAGAGCCCTAAGAGTGTCCAGAGCACTGAGAGTGAGT
Source organism: Furipterus horrens (assembly GCF_987537825.1). NCBI lineage: Eukaryota > Metazoa > Chordata > Mammalia > Chiroptera > Furipteridae > Furipterus > Furipterus horrens. The sequence goes on along the minus strand of NW_028327180.1, from coordinate 65,476,578 downwards.
CCTTTGTTCTGAGGACTTACATAGTTTGTGGGATGGGGGTGAAGAAGCTACATATTAATTGATGGATAAAGGTGTTGCCAGCTTTTCTCGGGGAATGTGACTACCCAAACTTAGGTTAAGTGTGGGGGTCTGTTAGCCTGAATCTTTATCTTGCTTTAGACTATTTGTTCATTTTGCTTGAATGATGGGAGGCCAACAGTTAATCAAAGTTGTTTTATGGGCTTTTTCTTTTGGGTGCTGTAGACTCTTTCCTGCCTTTCAGGCCTTGGGATGAAAGCACAGTTTCAAAGGCTTTCTTTCCCAGATAGTGGAAAGGATATGTAGAATTTCAAGGAGTGCCCTCCTCTTGTGTTAGTGTGGTGTTTTCTTGGATGTTGGAACACCTGGCAGTATTATCAGACCAGGCCCAGGACTGCTGAGTTAGCAGGGGAGATGTGCCTCCCTCTGCTACTTATTTGACTATAAAAGAATCTCTTCCCACTCTGGTCTTGACCGTAATGGAAGTTTCTTTTGTACATGTCAGATCTGTTTGTCAAGACATTTCTTTGATCAGGAAATACCTTTGCCTATCCTAAAAGGGTAACAAAAAGGCCTCAAATCCACAGTGAGCAGTTCTCCTGACAGTACTGGTTTTTATTAGGTATATGGCTGCAATTCTTAGACACAATAGAAAAAAGAAAGATAACTTTAGAGGTGCAGCAGTGTTTGGAAAGCATGACGGTGCCAGAGAAAATCGCTGGAATGTATCACTTAATTCACAACTTTCTGTGCCCACCTTCAGTTTATAGGACTTTGTGTTCTTGGAGGAAAGTATTCTCTGTGGACTTATTTCAACAAGTTTTCTTGGAACACAAATGCTCCAGCTCCCCATGGTGTCAAGGAGAGAGACTGAATAGGCTGTGCCGTCACCTGCATAGTTGCTGAAAACAACAACAAAGGCTCTTTGATGTAAACAACACCAAATATTACAATACCTGCACTTAAGATGCTACTATTCTCTAAAGGAAGATGTTCCGAATGCTCAAGAACAATTTTGTAATACAAATAACCTGTTCACTGAGAGAGCAACTACAGCTCTATTTTATCCCTACGCCAGGAAATCTGAGATTGAAAGGAACAGAGTGGGCTAGAGTGTACTCTTCTGCTTTTTCCTCCTGAAAATAGAGAAAAAGCCCTCTGATGGAAATACAAACCCAGAGAACAACAATAGCTATTGTACTCTTCCCTCAGGGAAACATAACCAAATGTTCGTTGAGATTTCTGAATATGCAATAGCTTTATTCAAAATAATCATCAGTGTTGGGCTTTCTAGAGTTGTGAGAAATCAATGGGAAGGATGATTCATGGGAAGCAACAGAGCATAGGACTTAAGAGAGTCAAGGTTTTGCCATCAGAGTGATTTAGGGTTATAATCCCACAATGACAAATGACATTCTTTTTTTTTTTTTTAAATATTTATTTATTTATTCATTTATTTGTTTTGTTTATTTATTTATTTATTTTTAGAGAGACGGTAAAGGAGATAGGGAGAGAAATATCACTGTGTGGTTGCTTCTCACTCGCGTCCCCAACTGGGGACCTGATGTGCAACCTAGTCATGTGCCCTGACTGGGAAGTGAACCAGCGTCACTTGGCTTGCAGACTGATGCTCAATCCACTGAGCCACAGCAGCCAGGGACAAATGACATTCTTGAACTAATTATTTTATTCTCTGAGAAACATGTTCCTTGTCTATGAAATGAGGATAGACAAAATTTTCTCTTAGATCCACTTAATTTTGAATATGGCATCTAAGGAATCTTTAGACATACACAAAAGATTGCTATAATCACGCATAATGCCATTTTCTTTTCTACCTTTGGTTTAAGGTTAAAGCAGCATTTTGGTTAAGAGATCAGATCTGAGTCAGGCATATGTGTGTTTAAGTACTGGTACTTCCACCCATCAGCTGCATGATCCTAAGAAACTTGTCTAACAGGTCTAAGCCTCATATTCTCCACCTGGAAAATGGAGAGGAAAATAATTTATTTTATAGGCATTGTTGTTACACAAGGATTAAATGTGTTAATCCAGGAGGTGACTTGCAAAATACCACGAACATGTAAATTTTTTATTACATTTTACTCTTAGAAATATATTTACTCTTAAGGAGACCACAGACACTGGTCCAGCCATCTTCACCTTCAGCATGGATCTACATGCTTTTAGATTCTTTCAGAAGCCTGTAATCATTTCAGTTTACATGCTGTTAGCAGCAAAAGTTGATTCTATTCCATGGAATTTTTCTCATTACTGTTGCTTGAGATCTTTGTTTTTGTTACATGTTATTGAAATAACATGGAGAATACTACTGACTTCACCTATTTTGGTGAAACCAGATAGATCTTTGCTTTTATTAGGTATCCTTCATATTATTTTTATTTTTTTCAATTAGAGTTTACATTCGATATTTTATGTATTAGTTTCAAGTGTACAGCATAGAGGTTATATAATCATATATGTTACAAAGTGTTCCTTTCCGATATTTCCAGACCCACCTGACACCATACATAGTTATTACAACATGAATATTATTGACTATATTTCCTGTGTTGTACTTTACATACCCATGACTATTTTGAAACTACCAAATTCCTTCACATTTTTCACCCAGTTCCCCAAGCCCCTCCCATCTAGCAACCATCAGTCTGTGCCTGGTTATCCTTCATTTTAAAAATAACTATTATTCAGCACACTTTTAATAATTATTTTTCTTCAGGTTTCTAAGATTCTTCATATGCTGCCAGTTTTTTAATTAATTGAGAAGACAGAGGAGAAACATTTTTATAAAAATTTTTTTTTTTTTCACCAAGAAGAGTGGTACAAAAAATGTTGGTGATACGGTGAGGAAAAAACTGAGGAGTTGATGAGCAAGATGTCTGTCTTGTGTTGTCTTTGAGTGAGAAGGAGAAAATTGGAAGAACTATAGGCAGAGAAGGAAACATATTGAGAAACTAATTTAAGTAGAATCAATAAAGGGAACTAGAAGATACGAAAAAATAAGAGTGTGGCACCCAAAAGAGAAAGTCTGGTAAATGTGAGAAGAAACAAGAAAAAAATATGTAACAATTCATATATTGGACAAAGTCAACCCACATTTGCATAGAAATTCCAAAAGGAACACCAAAGAAGGACCTAATGAAAGGCTCTAACCCCCCCACACAATGGAGATTCTTTTCTTCAACCTTCACTTATTTAATGTTTTTGGTTGAAGTATGCTTATTCTCAAATATCTAAAACTTATTGCACTCTTGTACCATTTTCTCATTCCTTTTACAATTATTATTGGGGCTAAATACATCATTGGGCTATAAATACATGTTTTGTTCTTAAGTGTTTTTCTCTCCTCCATCTTCAAAAGGTAGTTAGACTGCCACTGATATAATCTATAGAAATGGTCTGAAGTAATGCACCATGAACATGAATTTAGGCTTCTGTGTCTATATGCAGATACTCCACATATCATACCCAATGAAAACAAATACCATTTAGGAAAAATAAAAATTGATCCATGTAAATTCTTCCCTGAGCTGGCAAGAAACTATGAAATAGGTGCTTCCTGTTACTATGGAGCTGGGGAGACCCTGGCTGGAATGAGGAATCGGACCTCACTCTCCTCCCAACCCTTACACCTTTCTCCAAAGTCCCTCAATAAAATAATTTGATTTACCTCCCCACAAGTAGTCAGGGGCCAAAGAAATGAAATGAAAGAAGAAATTCATAGAGATAAGTAAGTGCTTACTAACTGGCTTTCACCCAGAGGCGACTGCTGACCCCTGGTGGGTGACCCTGAACTTGGGCTTCGGTGCTATCACAGGAATAGTGGACGAAAAACGAATCCTAGTTCCTATAAGATGGGGATTAAGGAGGAGACCCTTCATGAAGCCAGGACTCCAGAGGTCTACAGCCTAAGTGCAAGGGTGAACTGGACATGAAAGCACATCGCCAAGGATATCTGCCTGTCTTGATGGATAGAAGAAACAAAAAGAAATCCCTCTTGGTAATATGAACAAAATATATACCCTCAGAATAGTTTATATCACAAATGCTAAAGGGGATATCAGCGATGAGCTGTTATTATTAGCTGTTACTTATTAAAAATCCATTATCTTTCCAAAATAAAGGGAACCAAGTCAAGACTGTAGAGGAGGCAGGAATATTGAAAGAAAATATGCTTATTTTATTGAAGTTGAAAAAACAAAATTCACTAACAGGGTAGTGACTGCTTGTTTAGTGCATGGATAAAAAGAACACAGGTAGGAAATGTGCATTTTTGGAAGCACCAAAAATAATTTTAATTAATAGCTCCACAAAGACAGACAATGCAAGTTCTTATTCAAAGCCCAACAGAAGTGAAACTCATTGAAAGGTCAGCCCATTCAATTCAGAGAGAAAAATAGCCCTTTCATGATTTCTTCATGGGATGCACAGCGCCTGAGCACCATCCAGTCTTGATTTTCTCCTAACTTCCCTAAACCTAATATACAATAGAAAAAAAATGACCCACAGGTAATTCACACATTTAAGAGCATCCCCAGAGATCTGCCTTTTACTGCTTTATGAATCAGTGATATTTTCACAAGCTTTTTCTCATATCTAATGGCAAAACTAATTGGATGTTTGTATGTTAGAAGTTAAAGAACTTTTCCAACTTCATTATGATATTGTTATGCTCTACTCCTGCATTGCTTCATTACTTTAAAAAGGCTGAATTTCCATTCATTCTCTTACCATTCTCAGTGCCTCATAGGTGGAGATTTCTGAAAGCTGTGAAAAATTCATTTGTTTCAGAGCTGCTCTTCATATGCCTGTCTGTTAAAAGAAAACACAATAGTTGAGAAACTCCCATTAAATCATAAAAGGAATTTTTTAAAAGTTACCATTCTGAAAGACTGACTTTTATTATTGTGGCATTCAATATGCCTAAGCAGTAGGTCCATTTTTCTAAATCTTGAATAAATAACCTATTAAAAAATCATGGCAAATGGTTTTACAGTACAAAGAGTAAGTAGCTATTCCACAATATAAAAAATCCAACTGAATGCATGAAGAGTTAAAATTTAAAAATTTAAAAACACTAACCAAAACATTTCATGCTTTCTTTTACAAAATAAGCAAAAAATAATAATCTCAAATGTCTCTACATGTCATGTTACAAATCATAACAAGTATTATTTTTATAGATAAAATGTGCCAATAGGAACTAGTATAAATGACCCATCAACATAGACAACAGGATGGGGATTGACTGTGGGAAAAGGGGGAAAGCAATAGGGTGAAAATGGGACAACTGTAATAGAAAAACAATAAATAAATTAAAAATAAAAATAAAAATTGATAAAGTATTTAAAAGATATGCAAATAGAAGGATCAGTCAAATGCATAGCAAGTTTCGACTTACAAGCTACTTGCAGAACAAATTATAAATTATTTTTTAAGTTAAAAATTATTTTGGTTCTAAGTGAAATGCTTTGATGTGAAACTTGGCTTAGTGAAGCATCCAGAATGAACTGATACTAGAAACTCTAAAGTTCTACCTAAGAAGACTTAAGGGGTTAATAATATGGTTGGAAGGGGTCCTTGAAGATGAGCTTTCAAAGTACTCTGCACTCCTTTAGGAATTCATGACTAGTCCACATCAAAGAAGAGGAAATGAATGATCGATATCTGGGGTCAGGGGAATGGAGGTGATGTGGAAGGAAACTAAAAACCAAGAAAGAAAATGAATCAATTATGGTCCCTGCATACTTCAGTTTTGGTCCCACAGAAACTATGTTGAGATATCCTTTCAGCTTTAAGCATTCAGGAGAAACGGGTCCAGTTAATAAGGCTATTTATATGTTAAATTTCCTATTGAATTTCTCAACAATTACTGTTAGGAAAGGTAGCTAGATATTAATAAAGGAAGGGAGCAAAGGAAATCAGGCATTACAAAGCATAATCAACCAAGGAGCATAAACCTGCTTGCTGTACCAGGGAGTTACAGCTTCACATACTTCCCAGGGAACCACCAGTCCTTTTTATGCAGATCACTAGGATAGAACAATAAAGGGGGAGGTAAGCACATGCACAGTGGGAACCAAAATGGCAACCATAGTGGCCTGTCTGTCTAGCCTGGGAAAAGGATCTGATTGGATAAGACATATAAAATCCCAGAAGATCTAAGAAATAGATTGGTTAGAGAGTGGATTCATCAGAAGCCACAATAGCTTGGGTAGTTAATGGTTAGCTTGAAGAAGCACCTGGTCTTTCCTAAGCCTGAGAGAATATAAAGTATAACTCCAGCTAATAAAGTAACTCTGACTAACAAAGAGCTAAAGAGCTCACTCTCCCCCAATCTTCTTGCTCTTTCTCATGTGCTTACCCTATTCCTTTGCACATTCTCTCTCCATAGCAGCTGTGTGGCCCTAGCAGCCACTTGGAACCCATGGTGTGGCAGAGGTGTGGGCCCCAAATGTGGGCCTGAACACATCGCCAGCTAGACTGCACCAGGAGCACAGACTAAACTAGCCAGATGGGGACAAAGGCTGAATGGACTTGCCTTGGCATGGCACAGAATCTCTGGACAATGGACCTATTTATGGGCCTAATAAAGGCAGATTGAACTTTTTCTATGGCAAGACTGGTGGAGATGAAACATTGGAAACCCATGGGCACTCCTTTGATTTTGCATCTGGCGCCACAAATAAGTATTACCATGTCACAGTCTCCTACACGTAGGGCTCCTGGGATGCTTTCCTCAGGACCCTGCAAGAACCCCAATTCTACTGGCAACATCTGGCAACAACAACGGGGTTGGTAGGAGTCGTGGCTCTCATTTAAAGAGAGTAAGTCCTCAGGGGTCATGTGAAAGAACTGTCCTAGATTTGAGTCTGTTTCTCCACTGGTTGTACAGTTTTGAGCAAGTTACTGATCCTTTCTCAGATCCTTTCTCCTCGTTTTTAAGTTAGAGATACTAATAATCAGCCCCTAGAATGATGCCTGGTACATAATAGACAATAGATGTGGGTGAATGAATGATTGAATGACTTACCTAGTGTGAGTTACAAAGACATAAATAAGAAGGTATGCAAAATGCCTGATACTAGTAGGGATGCAACAAAGATTGATTTTTACCCCTATTTCACACCTCCTACTACCCACCACTGCAACTTTTCTCCTATTCCTTGATAGATCAAGATAAAAGAAGAAAATTGTTTAAGGCACTTCTCTACTTATTTCAGGTCCTAAAGAACAGGTGATTGAGGGAGGAGGGAGACAGTGAAAGGGAACTAAAAGATTCCTTTCTTTTCCTCCCTAAGTATCTCCCCACACAGAAGGAGCAAGCACAGTTGTGGGCAGAGCTGCTGTCAGAAGCCTCCCCAGAGGAAATCCTGCCCTGATCTCTAGCAATCTCTCTTGGCAACAATGACCACAGGTTTGGATCCAGCCTCCAATCACACCAAGGCACACTCAGGCTTGTGCAGTGACCAGTGGCGGGCTGTGGTTTTGCTGGTAGGGCTTGATAATAAGCTAGCAGTGGTCAACTCCTAGCATCTGGCTTCCCTTCTCTAGCCATTCTCAAGGGTGATAACCCAAAGGATCTTCACCTAAAAAATATATTCCCAGATGACTTATGCCTCATCAGAAAACTTAAATTTGCAGGAATATTCCTGGTCCCATGTAACCATTAGAGACAGAGTCAGCTGGGAATGAACAGCTGCACCCTGGCAGGATTCCATAGGCTCCATATGTATGTCAGACTTGTAAAGTCCTGAAAAAAGTTGGTTTGAAATACACGTGCCACAGTATTTTGACATTGCCACCAAATTTGTCATTATTTTACTGCATCAGAATTGTGTAACCCAAGGATAAAGAATATTTTAACATATTGGTAACTCATATACCTTTTGACAAAAAAGAGATTAAACATAGGTGATCGGAACCAGAATGCCTTTGTCAAAGACACTGTCACCTACAGATGACACAGAACAAGCTGGCAGAAGGCATGCTTTCTTTCTTTTCATGGAAATTAATAACAAAATACAGTCTATTAAATTTACCTCCCATGCTAGTCCCTCACTTTGGGTCAGAACTTAGAAGGAAACAGCACTAGGCTTCTTGGTGTCTTCGGAACAATCACAAGCAGTATGTGCTATCACATTGACTGCACCCGTGTTCTCAGTCTACATTGAAATAATACGAACAGAAGAAAATCCTTCTTTATTGGAGCGGGGAGAGAGCAAGTTCTGTGGAGAGAGAAGTAACTCTCCCAAAATTTGTGGAAACTCTTCAGAAATGAATTAATAGGATGAGACTGTAGAAAATCAAAACAAAGACAAAAACAAAAAATTTATCCTCCTAAATTCAACAGTCCCTTTCCTAAATGTTTTTGTCAAACTTTTCTTCCTTTTCCAGTAAGTGGTTAACTGTGTCTAATTCCCAGGAAAACCCTGGGACAGGAGGTAGATGCTAATATACTTAGTTTCACTTAGGTGCTGGCCTGCTCATAACTGATATATAAAACTCCTTTAATGTCTTTCAGATGAACATTTTAGCTACTAGAAAGCTTTTACTTAGGACAAGCTTCAGTTTTAGTCATAAATCTTCCCCTTACTAGTTGTGTAAAATTTGAAAAATTTGGACAATTTTACTTAAACTTTCTAACTCTCAACTTCCTTTCTGGAAAAGAGATATGAGGAAAAAGTGTTATGTGGGGCTGTGGAGAAAATATTTTTATGTTCAGTACAATATTGACCTTAAAATTAAAAAAGTTATTTTGCCAGGAAAAATTGGTTTATTCAGGAATAGCAAAGCACTGCAGTTTGGGACATGTGAGCCATGGCAAAACCATCAACAAGACCACAGCACAAAAGAGAAAAATGTTCTTTAATGGAAGAAGGGGAAAGTTGGGAGTAGCTGTCATAAATAAAAAGCCCACAGGAGGAAACTAGGAGTTTCAAGTGTGGTGGATTTTCATTGGCTGGGCCATTGCCAGGGGAGAAAATCTTCCTCCCTCCTGGTGGGGTAGAAAACTCCTTCCAGTTGGAGATGCAAGGCTCCTCTCTTCTGGTTTGGGGCCATGGATGACTTGCTGGGAATGAGAGCTCCTGCTACAGGTGTTCCTGACTCTAAGCTTGATTGAAGTTTACTGCATTAATTTTCACAACAGGGCTTTTTATTTTATTTTAATTTTTTAATATACTTTATTGATTATGCTGTTACAGTTGTCCCAATTTCTTTTCCCTTTGTTCCCCTCCACCCAGTGATATCCCTTCCTCCGGTCATCCCCCACTCTTAGTCCATGCCCATTGGCTGTACATATAGTTCTTCTCAACATCTTCCTGTCTACTCCACTCCCTCCTACTATGCTTCTTAATTCCTGTACCATCTCCCTCCGTTTCCCCCTTCCCCCTCTCTGCTGACCTCCCCCCAAAATGTTCCCCATACCTATAATTGTTTTCCCACTCTCGTTGCCTACTTAGTTTGCCTTTGTTTCAATTCCCTAACTTCTGTTGTTGGTTGTTGTGATACAGTTTTCATTTTAATGTTCATAGTTTTGATCCTCTTTCTCCTAAACAAGTCCCTTCAACATTTCATATAACAGTGGTTTGGATCTGATGAATTCCTTCAGTTTTACTTTGTCTTGGAAGCACTTTCTCTGCTCTTCCAGTCTGAATGACAGCTTCCCTGGATAGAGTATCCGTGGCTGTAGGTATTTGCTTTTCATTACTTTGAATATTTCTTGCCAGTCCCTTCTTGACTGCAGAGTTTCTTTTGAGAAATCAGCTGATAGTCTTATTGGGACCCCTTTGTACATGATTCTCTTCTTCTCTCTTGCTGCTTTTAAGATTCTCTCTTTATCCTTAATTTTTGACATTTTGATTATAATGTGTCTTGGTGTGGTTCTCCCTGGGTCCAGTTTTTTTGGAACTCTCTGTGCTTCCTGGACCTGTAAGTCTATTTCCTTCCCCAAGTTAGGGAAGTTCTGCTTCATTATTTTTTCACATAATTTTTCAATTTCTAGTTGTTCTTCTTCACCTTCTGGCAGCCCTATAATTTGGATGTTCATTTGCTTATAGCTGTGCCATAGGTTTCTGAGCCTCTCCTCATATTCCTCACTTTTTGTTTCCTCTTTCTGTACTGGTTGACTGTTTGTTCCTTTCCTATGTTCCGATTGTTGATTTGATCCCTGGTTTTCTTTCCCTCACCACTTGTTTCATATGTGTTTTCATTCATTTCAGCAGGACTAGCCTTCATTCCTTCCCTGTCTTGTTTAAGATCTGCTGTCAGGCCTGCAAGCATTTGTATAACCAAAGCTCTGAATTATGCCTCAGAAAGATTTCCTATCTGCTGCTTTGTTAGATTAGATATTTGCTGGCTGGTCATCTGTGTTACCAGAATCTCTATCATGATCTGTGCCATCCTGACAGTTTTGTTTACCTTTGCTTCCTGGGCAGAGCTGTCACACCTCCTATGCTATAGGGGGCGGGGTCCCGTGCACTCATCACTACCAGGTGACCCTTCTCACCACACTGTGGCATTTTGTGTGGGGGTCCAAGATGAATTCTTGTTGTTCACTCTCCACTGAGAGATCAGGAGCCTCCTCCTCCATCCCCACTCCCTCTGGTCCTCACAGTCCAAGACAATGGGGGTCTGCCTTCCCTGGCGTTGGAATCACAAGCTGACTGGTCTGGTCTGCAACCGGGGATGCTCCCCAGGCACTTCTCGCTTCTCCTTAAATACAGTCTTTCTTTATATCTTTGTTTGTTGGACTCCCATGCAGTTCGATTCTCTGGAACTTCTGGTTGTTTCTAGTTTTGAGGTAGATGTATTCCTTCTTAGTTGTGGAGGGAGACGCAGCATATCTATCCATGCCTCCATCTTGGCCGGAAGTCCTCCAGACAGGGGTTTTTTTGAGCAAACTTTACTCAGACTTGGCCCTTGCCAAAAGCAACTCTTGGAGATTAATTTATCACTGATTTACATAGCGAGAGAATTTCAGAAAGAGATTAGAGACTCGCCTGGGTTGTGAAGCTGGAGACCCTACTCTTATCTTTCCCATGGAGAGATTCATTTATATTCCAAAGGGTTAGAGTAAGAACTCAGTATCCTTCCCAGTATGTTTCCAACATGACTCTGGGCAGGAGGACAGCATTCAGGGGTGGGCAAAAGTGGGTTTACAGTTGTTTTGTTAAATAATAATTAATTTAAAAAATACAAGAATAAACTTTGTGTTTTGTGTACTCACAAATATAAATCCACTTTTTCCCACCCCCATATGTAAGAACCCATATTTCTTTCTTTGGGACTCATCACCTAAAATACTCCTTATGTATAGTTTCAATATATCTGGTTCTCATCATGTCACTCTTATTGTAATAATTGGGACACAAGAGAAGCATGTGGCTGTTTGTTGTACAAAAATAATAATATGCTCTTTTCCAGAAACTCCATATGTCAACAGATATGGATACTTTAAAAATTTCACAAAATATAAGTTATCTAAAAGAGTACCTGCCATATGGTAAATAGTTAATAAATAGTATTTTTTTCAAATTGACTCTAAAATTTTTTTTTCAATAACAGGAGCTCAGCAGAGATGTGTAGTTAGTTTTTTCCCAGTCAGAATCTCAGTGTTAGGTTTACAGGTGAGTCTCATAATAATAAAATCTGACAGTCATAAGGCCATATATGAAACACAGATAAGTTAGGAGCAACTGTTTACATTAAAAATAGAGTTTTTGTTTCCCAATAGAAGCTTGACATACACAAAGGTCATTCTTGGAAGTTAATAAAATTTCTGCTTTATTTAAAATGTCCAACATTATAAATTCCCTTTTTGACATCTAAATTTGTAACATATTTGGACCTCATTAGCTACATAATCTCCAAGGAACAATAGAAACTATATAACTGTATGTACTGATTGTCATACTAGCAGTGATGGCAGTAGTAATAATCAAGTACTAGTAACAATAATTGTGGCAAAAATAACAATAATTAACATTTATTAGGTGTTGGTTTAAAATTTTTCTTTTATGTAGTGCAACAGGCTTCTGTTACATGTCTCCTATTTTTCAAATTAGGAAAATAAATGCTAATGAGGCTAAGTAATCTGTCCAAAATTATTGACCATTAAGTAGCAGGGTTTTTCACACAGAGCTTTTTGAGGCACAAACCATCCACATTACCACTCTGCAACCTCCCAAAGAGATAATCCAGATGGAAATTTAGGTAATCTTGGGGCAGAAGAGGCTTACTGGATAGAGCTGTAGTGGACATAGGACTTTGACTTCCTAAAATCATCTTTAAAACTAAAGTAAATGAACATAGAAAGACTTCTATACTGAATATTATCAGAAAGAGAAAGGAATCACAATCACAGTTGGATTGCTTATGATACTTCTGAGATAAAATAAACTTTCCCAATAATAGGTTAGTTGTGTGGGTACATGCACATGCTGAGACATACACATATACACACACACACACCTTCATGCACTTATACACACAGGAACACATATGTACATAAACATTCACTCAGGTACTTAACATCTGGATTTCCAAGGGAAAAAAAAACTCCCATGCCATAAATAAAAACAGAATCTTATTTCAGATCCTCTCAGAATCTTACTTTCTTTAAAAAAAAAATTCCCTTTATAATTCTACGCATCTGACGGGGAGCACCTTCCCCAGCCTTCCTATCTGTGATCTGTGTGAATAATTTTAGTTGCTAACTAAAATCTTCTGCTTTCAAGTGATAGTCCAGCTTGTCATCTAATACTTCAAAATGGTGAAGGGTGTGAGCGCTTCCATCCCGGTTGGCTAGGTGTGGGGTCAGCCTGGAGCAGTAGATGGGGGTCTGATAGAAACTAACTTCTCTCATGATAGAACCACTCTAAGCCAAAATGACTTTGTCAGTTTTCCAAATTACAGATAAATGAGAATAAGTCATTTAAAGAATTATATTTCAAGAAAGGAGCCATGAGAAAGGTAAGAAAATAGAAGAATAGAAAGAAAAGGCAAAATGTTGAAAGAAGCTAAATTAGCCTACCTGAGTATCTTAACTAGAACCATTCAATTAAAATAAACTCAATCAGAGACAGCAGAAAGGAGCTAAAGACTATTTCATTAGTTACATCTAAGTTGATGCTTTGATAATGTTGACTCAAAGTTAGTGAAATATCATGAAAAAACTCTGTTTTGTACTGACTTGTTAATGCATGAGTCATAAAGATTTATAAGCCAACAAATGATGTCAAAAGGAATCTGAATATCTGCCCTATGTATGTGTAAAAAATAGTAAAAACTTACTTAGGGTGAAGTAGGGAGGCCAGGAGAGGGAGCTCTCACACCCTACATAGATAGCAAAACACTTCAAGGGAATAGCTCTTCCGACTTCCACTTCTTTGCTATAAAAGACTTTCCTCATTTTTGTTTTAGTGACTTGCACGTGGCTTGCCGTGGTTGTGTGTACCGATTGCAATTCCTTCTTGTTCCGGAAGAAACCTTTTTTTTTTTGGCTGGAGAAACATCTGGCTGACTTTTTGTTTGTAGTCAACATATGTAAAAATGCACTTGTGAAGATAATCTTACTAAACATGGAGGAAGGTGTGAGTCCAAGAATTGTCCTCTGATTCCTGCTCAATTGGAAAAAGTGGAAAAATCCAGCCAATCTTGATCATTGCATGTTTGTCTTGTATTCAACTTTGTCCCAGAATTGACACATATAACTATCCCTGACCTCTGGAGAAACATAAATACTAACTGAAAAGAACAGTTCAAGTTCCTCTCCATGCATTGCTAATATCTCCCCCTAGCAAACTTTCACAAGACACGTTATAAAAAGCTAGCCACTAATTATGGAATGCCTAATGTGATGAGAAACTTTACATACATTTCTTCAAATCCTTGCCACAACTCGATGAGATAGGTACTATGATCCCTCATCACAGGGGGGAATCTGAGACTAAGTTAATAGCCCAACATCAAGTGGGAGAATTGGTAATTGAAGGCAACACTCTTCATTCCATTCAAACCCCTTGTAATGTTGTAATTTTAAATATGACAAAATGTTTGTCTAAGTAATAAACAGCACCTAGAGCCCTTAGGTTTTCTTAAATGAGTCTCTTTTCAGAACAAAAAACCCCAGGCACCTATGAAAGAAAAGCATTCCAAAATAACCTCAAGGGCTTGAAGATTATTTAAATAGCAAGATGCTTCAGTTAAGAAATAAAAAAGGTAATGCTGCCAAGCAGAGTCAGATTTTCTCCAGTTTTAAGGTGAAGATAAATGAAGCTCTCAACAACATTACAGATAATGAAAATCATCAACAATTTCCTCCCTCACTGTCTCTTGTTAATTCTTTTGTCATGCAGATTGCTCTAATTTGATTGCAGGATTTTTTTTTCCCTCTTGCCAAGAACTATAAAGACAATGGGATGTAATAAAGTGGTGGTGTTCTGGGTCTTTCATTGTCATTATTATTCTCATAGTTTTTTGAAATTAGATTCAACATTAATGCTAAGAGCAGAGCTCTCCATCTTTTCACAAAAGGTGTGCCAGTCAGCAATCCCCTGCCCTGTCACCTCTTACTCATCAGCTTTGCAAAGCTGCTCTGGAGGAAAAGACATGGCAAGCAGACAACACCTGGAAAATGCATTAAAATCTCCTCTGAGAATGATGTTTCTCTGGGTAGGAGTCACATTTACTAGGTGACAAACACACCCTTATGGACATTTGTTTTATTGGTCAACTATGCTTGATTTCACAATAGTCTTCCACAACTGCCAAGTCCCCCCCCCCCCCTTTTTATTTTAAACTGGTAATGTGAGAGTTCACTGAATGCCCCTTGTGCTAAGGAAAGGGCCAGTATTGGGTACCTGAAAACCAGTAAGGCATCCTCAAGAGATTTGTGACCTGTGTTGACATAAGAAATGTCCAAACCTGTAAGAACTTCTATGAGTTTTTTTGAGCCAAGCTGATGACAATTGCCAGGAAGCAAAATCTCAACAGATTGAGGAACTGTTCCAGACAATGGCAGTTTTGCCACTTATTTTATATATTAAATCAAAGGAGGAGATATAAGGAGGTTACATGAAATGTATTGGTGGTAGACTAGGAAGGTGGGAGGAAGCAAAGCAGGGGAACTCTGGGATTGTATAAAAAATAAAATGAATGGACACATACTTCCTTTACACAGGTGGGTACAGTATAGTTAACAGTCAACAACGAACACAGTAACAACAACCAGGGGCTCTGTGGTCTCATGCTCCGGTGGGAGGTTGTGCCCTGAGGGGTCTGGAAAAAGAAAATGACCAGGTGTGTAATACAGGAGGCTGAGACGGGATCTCTTCTGCTCATTCAGATAAGCTGAAAAACCACAAGGAGGACTGGATGGAGCAGAGCCTTTGTTACTCACATTACAGGGAGCACCGATGGCGGCAGAGCAGTGAAGCAGGACTGCACCTCCCCAGTCCGAACTTGTCTTAAGGGGTCTCAGACAAAGGGGGCACGTGTCTTGTGCATGACTCTAAACTACATTACCCCAGTATGTACGTGCAAAGAGAAAAGGTGAAGAAGTGGTCACACAGGACAAGAATCCTCTTCCAAATGAGATAAAGAGGGAATTATAATCCATTTCCAAAGCAATACACATTCCTTCTGGTTGGGGGCCCTCCGGCCAGCCTTCATTATGGGGGGTTGGAAGAGCCACATCCAGCACAACCCCACACCCTGACATTCCAAAGCTGTGAAGGTATGTTACAGTAGATGCAAAAGGACAATGGACAGGCTTAGTTAAGGTCAAGACTGACCTTTGTCAAGGAAGATACCAGCCTAGGACATGACTACCCGGCATGACTTGCTTTTAGTTAAAAGGTCTTAATTTCAGACCATCCTTTGTGGTTACTTTAGATCTCTGATTTTGTAAGGCCTGTCATGCAGGCCTCCCTGAGCTTGTCTGGTTTAGCATGTGGCTCCTTTTTTTGTTCACACCTGCATTTGAGCCTGGTGATTTGAGCTCTGTCCTGATTTAGCTAAATATATTACATAAGTTACTAAGCCTGTACTTACTTAATTCCTTCCTATCTAATGGAGCTTATTATACCACAAGGGTGACTGTGAGTATAAAGTGAGATAATGTCTTTAAAGTGCTTAGTATAATGCTTGCTACTTAGTATGAATTTAGAACATGGTTGGTTGATAAGTTTTTGTATCTCTAGATAAGCCTGAGAAACATTGGCAAAATTAAGAGAAATGTCTTTGCTACCCAAACTAAGAATTTTATGGCTCAGTAAGTTTGGGAAATACAGGTTTAACAAAGTGAAACAGATTCCTTTACCAAAGGTTTCCCTAAATGTGTCTCATGCTAATATATATTAGGAACCAATACAAGAGAAAGCTGTAATGAAAGAAAAAAAAAAAAAAACAAAACAAAAAAAAAACAAGGAGCTTCAAGATGCCAATTTCAGCTGAAAAGAGACACCAAGTGTTAAATCAACACTCAAAAACTGTCACGTTGAGGGTTTTCAGGGTGGCAAGCGAATATCCACCTCAGTCTGAAAGAAGACACCAAAGGCAAGCAGAACAAACCTATGAGAAAGTGATACAACAGATTTAGGAGAAAAAGTGTCTTAGGGCCAATTACCTAAATTTAAGTTGTCACCTAGTCAACACCCCCCCACCCCATCCTTTTGGAAAGATACTGGCACAGGACCTGTGACAGGGAAGCCAGACTGAGGTGTGTGGGCTCCGCCCCTGCACACTCAGGCTCACCTCTGTCAGTGAGGCAGCCAGCCATCCGGATCTACTGGGGATGGTGCTGTGCCAATTAAATAAGATGCAGTCTTTTTAAAATACCAAACTGCTAGACTTTGTTATATTGAATGTGAGCTGAGAACCACTTAACAAACAGGTGAAGATAAGGTCATGGGGATGAAAGGAGCCACATGCTAAACCTGACAAGCTCAGGGTGACCTATGCAAAGGCCTTACAGACTCAGAGACCTAAAGTGACCACATAGGATGGCCTGAAATTAAAACTTTCTAACTAAAAGCAGGTCATGGGGCAGTCATGTCCTAGACTAGAACCTTCCCTGACAAAAGTCAATCTTTACCTTAATTGAGCCTGTCTATTGCCTTTATGCATCTCTGATAACATACCTTTGCAATGTCAGCTTTCCTTTCCCCTCGAAGCACAAGCACTGCACCAGGGTGGAGACCATGAATCCCCTCATTGTTATTGTTATTATGTTAATTGTTGACTGTCAACTATCCTGTACTCATCAGTGTAAGAGAAGTTTGTGTCTACCATTTTACTTTTTATCCAATCCCAGCAATCTCCTGCTCTGCTTTCTCCTGCCTCCCTAATCTACCACCAATGAATTTCATGTAACCCATTTATGTCTTCTCTTTTGATTGTTATGTATAAAATAAGGTACAAAACTTCCATTTTTCCTGAACCTTTTCTCAATGGGTTGAGATTTTGCTTCCTGACAATTGTCATCAGTTTAGTTCAAATAAACTCATAAAAGTTCTTACAGGTTTAGATATTTCTTACATTGACAATCAGGATTTACTCCAAAAACAATTAAAATAATGGAATAGGACCTTGTTACTTCAAGTATGGTTTATAGATAAAAAGTATCAGTATTATGTAAGAACTTGCTAGCAATGTATCTAGACCTACTGAAACATAATCTACACTTTAACAACATAGTCAGGTGCTTACGATTAACATTAAACTTCAAGAAGTTTTGACAAGCCAGCTCTATGGAAGAACACAATGAAAACCTGGTATGAGGAAATAAAGTTAAAAGTAAAACATGCAATCTTCAAAACTTACCTATGTAGAATTTTAAACACTCTGTTTTAAATTGCTCTTTCATCAAAGATTCAATACAAATATAAATTTCAATTTAGAAAATGATTAAGCACAATAAAGTGCTCAAAGGAAAGTCCAGAATCTTTAAAACCTATAGGAATAAATATGAAGGGATTTTTTTTTTTAAAAAGCACTTACCACAAGTCTATAAAAAAAATTCTAGGAATTATGTTTGGTTTAAAAACTATAATCTTAGGATTGTAGGATAGAGGACAACTCCATAGACCTATTCAAGTTGGTATTATAATGGGTATTCCCACATGATTCTGGGACCCCAAGAGGGTTATAATTTTGTAAAACGTTGAATGAAAAATCAACTCTATCCTGAGATGAGAACAACAGGGAAAATTTTCTCTATAACCTTGACATTGGATGAAACAATAAGAAAAAAGTAAATTAAAATGTGAAACAAAATACAGTAGAAATACCTGAAAATATATCAATCATTTTGAATATAAATGCAAAGAATGTTAGATTGAGTTGTTTATGAAATATCAAAATATATGCTTGTGATTTAAAAATTACATGACTAAAACATTAAGACCACAGAAGATAAAAAAATAAATATATATTTTAAAAAATGTTTTATCGATTATGCTGTTAAAGTTATCCCAATTTCTTTTCCCTCTGCTCCCCTCTACCCAGTGACCCCCTCGCTCCAGTTGTTCCCCCATTTTAGTCCATGTCCACTGGTTGTGCATATAGTTCTTCTCAACCTCTTCCTGTTTACTTCATTCCCTCCTACTATGCTTCTTAATTCCTGCATCATCTCCCTTCCTTTCCCCCTTTCCCCTCTCCGCTGTCCTCCCTCCAAAATGTTCCCCATACCTATAATTCTTTTCCCACTCTCATTGCCTACTTAGTTTGCCTTTGTTTCAATTCCCTAACTTCTGTTGTTGGTTGTCGTGATACAGTTTTCATTTTAATGTCCATAGTTTTGATCCTCTTTCTCCTAAACAAGTCCCTTCAATATTTCATATAACAGTGGTTTGAGTCTGATGAACTCCTTCAGTTTTACTTTGTCCTGGAAGCAATTTCTCTGATCTTCTATTCTGAATGACAGCTTTACTGGATAGAGTATCTGTGGCTGTAGGTTTTTGCTTTTCATTACTTTGAATATTTCTTGCCAGTCTCTTCTTGCCTGCAGTCTCCTTTGAGAAATCAGCTGATAGTCTAATTGGGACCACTCTGTACATAATTCTTTTCTTCTCTCTTGCTGCTTTTAAGATTCTCTCTTTATGTTTAATTTTTAACATTTTGATTATAATGTGTCTCGGTGTGGCTCTCCCTGGGTCCAGTTTTTTTGGAACTCTCTGTGCTTCCTGGATCTGTAAGTCTATTTTCTTTCCCAAGTTAGGGAGGTTCTGCTTCATTATTTTTTCACATAATTTTTCAGTTTCTAGTTGTTCTTCACTTTCTGGCAGCCCTATAATTCGGATGTTCATTCGCTTATAGCCATGTCATAGGTTTCTGAGCCTCTCCTCATTTTCCTCACTTTTTGTTTCCTCTTTCTGCACTGGTTGACTGTTTGTTCCTTCCCTATGTTCCGATTTGTTGATTTGATCTCTGGTTTTTGTTTCCTCACCACTTGTCTCATATGTGTTTTCGTTCATTTCAGCAGGACTAGCCTTCATTCCTTCCCCATCTTGTTCAATATCTTTTGAGAATTCTGTAAGCTGCCTTATGATTATAGCTCTGAATTGAGCCTCAGAAAGATTTTCTATTTGTTCACCGGTTAATGCCTGTATCTGTTTTTGGTTGGCTGCATAATTGGTATTTCAATTATTATTCCTGCCATCTTGACCATTTTCATTTATCTTTTCTTCTTGGGTGGGGCTGTCACACCTCTTATGCTATTGGGTGCAGAGCCCTGAGCACTGGTCACAACCCGGTGACCCGTATCACCACACTGTGGCACTTTGTGTGGGGGCAGGGGTCCAAGATGGATTTCTGCTGTTACTCTTCACTGAGAGACTGGGAACGTCTTCCTCTATCCCCATGCCCTCTGGGCCTCACAGTCCGAGGCAGTGGGGGTCTGCCTTCCCCAGCATTAGAATCGCGAGCTGACAGGTCTCAACTGCTGCTGGAACAGCTCCCCTGGCGTCTCGCAGTCCCGCCGCTGTTGCCGCTGCTGCCACCAACAGCACAGCCCAACCTCTCCACCCCAGTTTTGCCCCTCCTACCCGTCCGGATGAGCACCACTTGTTTATAACTTCATATGTTGTACTTCGATGTAGTTTTATTTTCTGGAACTTCTGGTTATTTCTAGTTTTGCGGTAGTTGTAGTCCTTCTTAGTTGTGGAGGGATACAGAGCTTGTTAGTCCATGCCTCCATCTTGGCTGGAAGTCCAAAAAATAAATTCTTAATGAAAGGTAGTTTTTATAACTTCTACCTTCCCACACAGAGTAAGAGACAGGGGCAGTGTCTTCCTTGATGGTTATATTTCAAAGGGATGGCTCCCAGGTCCTTGAGAAAGACATTCTTGGGTTGTAAAACTGGCAAGCTTTCAAAAAAATGTTTATGTCTCAGAGGGGCACACAAAGCAATTATATTTACAAGTTTTCTAAAATAAATGCTCTAGGCAAAGAGAAGTAATGGGCCCAGAGTCAGGAAGATCCTGTTTAAATTGTAGCCAAACTGAGGGGAACTTTAAGGCCTTCTTGGTTGATAGTAAAAAAATGAGAGTCAGAGCAATAAAAAAAAATTCATGAAAAATATAATATTTAAAAGAATTAGAATGTTTAACTTAATAGACATATATAAAATATTGCACTGATCAATTAGAGAATAAACCTTTTCAAGCACTCTCAACACAGTAATAAAATTTGATTTTTTTTCTAGGCCAAAGTACAAATCTCAAAACATAGCCAAAGGAATGGTGAAACAGAACATGTTTTCTGAATTCACATAATTAACTTAGATAACAGTAACAAAATGGCAACTAGAAAAACCCAAACATTAAAAAACATTAAAACACTTCTAAGTAATTCATGAGTTAAAAAGAAGTCATAATAGGAAGTAAAAGTGTTTAAAATTGAATGACAATGAATTTTAAATTGCAGGGAAGAGCTAAACACTTAGAGGGAAACATCCTTAAATGCTTACATTATTAAAGAAAAACAGCTCAACATTAGTAAAATCATTAATAACTTAAGAAATTAGAAATAAAGAAAAAACAAATCAAATAAAGTAGAAGGAAAAAGATAAAACACACTTAATGAGATAAAAATCCAACAAAACCCAGAAGATAAAGGATGTTTTTTAAAAAAGGGAAATAAAAATCTAGCCACATTGATACTAAAACAAGAAAGAAAACATAAATACAAATTTTGTAATGAAAAACGAACATGATGCTACAGAGGTCAAACTGATAATAAGAGATATTATTGAAAAGAGTGAAGAAGGTTTAAGAGAACTGCAGGACAACATGAGACCAAAGAACATTTGAATCATAGGGATAAAAGAAGGAGAAGAAGAGGAGCAAGGGATAGAAAACCTGATTGAAAAAGTAATGACAGAAAATTTTTCTAGATGAGAGAAAAAGTCATGCAAGTCCAGGAAGCACAAAGAGTCTCGATGAAGATGAACCCAAAAAGGCCTACTCCAAGGCACATCATAATGAAAATGGAAACATTCAAAGACAAAGAGAGAATCCTAAAAGCAGCAAGAGAGAAACAACTAATAACATACAAGGGAGCTCCAATAAGGCTATCATCAGATTTCTCAGCAGAAACACTACAAGCCAGAAGGGAACAGCTAAAAATATTTCAAGCAATGCAGAACAAAGGCCTACAACCAAGACTACTCTACCCAGCAAGGTTCTCATTCAAAACGGAAGGTGAAGTGAGGAGTTTCCAAGACAAAGGAAGGCTAAAAGAATACATCTACACCAAACCAGCATTGCAAGAGATGCTAAAGGGAATGCTGTAAGAAAAAGAAGAAAAAGAGAGAGGGAGAGGAACACAGGAACAAAGGGAAATGAATAAATACCTATCAATAATAACATTAATTGTAAATGGATTAAGTGTTCCAATCAAAAGACATAGGGTAGCAGAATGGATACAAAAACATGACCCACATATATGCTGTCCACAAGAGACACACCTCAAAGCAAAATATTTACACAGACTGAAAGTGAAGGGATGGAAAAAAGTATGTCAAGCAAATGGACATGAAAAAAAAAGCTGGGGTAGCAATACTTACATCAGACAAAACAGATTTCACAGCAAAGGCCATAAAAAGAGACAAAGAAGGACATTTTATAATACTTAAGGGAATAATCCATGAAGAAGATATAACACTGATAAACATATATGCACCCAAAATAGGTGCACCAAAATATATGAGAAAAATATTGGGAGACTACAAAAAATATATCAACAGCAACACATTCATAGTAGGGGAGTTTAATATCCCATTGTCAACAATGGACAGATCTTCGAAGCAAAGAAACACCAAGGATATTGAGGCACTGAACAACACTCTAGATCAAATTAACTTAATTGATATATATATAGAACTTTTCACCCCAAAGAAGCAAAATATACATTCTTTTCAAAGGCACATTGGACATTTTCAAAGATAGACCACATGGTAGACACAAAACAAGCCTCAACAAATTCAAGTTAATTGAAATTATATCAAGCATCTTCTCCGATCATAATGCCCTGAAACTAGAAATGAACCTCAAGGAAAAAACTCAAAAACATTCAAACTCATGGAGAATGAATAACATGCTATTAAATAACGAATGGGTTAACAATGACATCAAGGAAGAAATCAAAAAGTTTCAGGAAACAAATGATAATGAACACGCAACAGCCCAAAACCCATGGGACACAGCAAAAGCAGTTCTGAGAGGAAAGTTCATAGCAATACAAGCTTACATAAAAAGAATAGAAGAATCCCAAATAAAAAATGTAATCCTACAGCTACAAGTACTAGAACAACAACAACAAACAAAGCCCAGAGTGAGTAGAAGGAAGGAAATCATCAAGATCAGAGCAGAATTAAATGACACAGAGACTAAACAAACAGACCAAAACATCAACGAAAGCAGGAGCTGGTTCTTTGAAAAGATAAACAAAATTGATAATCCTTTAGCTAGGCTCATCAAGAAAAAAAGAGAGAGAACCCAAATAAAAAAAATCAGAAATGAAAGAGGAGAAATCACAACCGATATAACAGAAATACAAAGGATTGTAAGAAATTACTACAAACAACTGTATGACAAGAAACTTGACAACCTAGATGAAATGGACAAATTTCTAGAAACATAATCTTCCAAAACTAAATCAAGAAGAAGCAGAAAGCCTGAACAGACTGATAACAAAGAAGGAAATTGAAACAGTAATCAAAAATCTTCCAGCACACAAAAGTCCTGGACCGGATGGCTTCACAGGTGAATTTTACAAAACATTTAGGGAAGAACTAACACCCACCCTTCTCAAACTATTCCAGAAAATCCAAGAAGAGGGAAAAATCTCAAACTCTTTCTATGAAGCCAGTATTCCCCTAATTTCAAAACCATGTCAAGACACAAAAAAGAAAGAAAACTACAGGCCAATATCACTGATGAACATAGATGCTAAAATTCTCAACAGAATATTGGCAAACCAGATCCAGCAACACATTAAAAAGATCATACACCATGATCAAGTGGGATTCAT
This sequence comes from Furipterus horrens, assembly GCF_987537825.1. NCBI lineage: Eukaryota > Metazoa > Chordata > Mammalia > Chiroptera > Furipteridae > Furipterus > Furipterus horrens. Next base: position 65,453,004 of record NW_028327180.1, on the reverse strand, counting down.
CCCAGGGATGCAAGGATGGTTTAATATTCACAAATCAATAAATGTAATACACCACATAAACAAAGTGAAAGACAAAAACCATATGATCATATCAATAGATGCTGAAAAAGCATTTGATAAAGTACAACACCCATTTATGATGAAAACACTCAACAAAATGGGAAGAGAGAGCATGCCTCAACATAACAAAGGCCATATACAAGAAACCTGAAGCCAACATCATACTCAATGGACAAAGACTGAAAGCATTTCCCCTGAGATCAGGAACAAGACAAGGATGTCCATTCTCTCCACTCCTATTCAACACAGTATTGGAAGTTCTAACCATAGCAATCAGACAAGAAAGAGAAATAAAAGACATACAAATTGGAAAAGAAGTAAAACTGTCACTATTTACAGATGACATGATAGTATACATAGAAAACCCTATAAACTCCATGAAAAAACTACTCAACCTAATAAGTGAATTTGGCAAAATAGCAGGGTACAAAGTCAATATTCAGAAATCAAAGGCATTTCTATACACCAACAATAAAATATCAGAGACAGAAACATAAAAAAAAACCATTTATAAGAAAAGCAAAGTACCTAGGAATAAATTTAACCAAAGAGGTAAAAGACCTGTACTCAGAAAACTACATAACCCTGAAGAAAGAAATTAAGGAAGATACAAATAAATGGAAGCATATACCATGTTCATGGATGGGAAGAATCAACATCATTAAAATGTTCATACTACCTAGAGCAATTTATAGATTCAGTGTAATACCTATTAAAAATACCAGCAACGTATTTCACAGACCTAGAACAAATACTTCAAAAAATTTATATGGAACCAAAAAAGAGCCCAAATAGCAAAAGCAATCTTGAGACAGAAGAACGCAATGGGAGGACTCACAATCCCTGACATCAAACTATACTACAAGGCCACTGTAATCAAAACAGCCTGGTACTGGCATAAGAAAAGACATATAGATCAATGGAACAGAATAGAGAGCCCAGAAGTAAACCCAGGCCTCTATGGTCAATTAATATTTGACAAAGGGAGAAGAAACATAAACTGGAATGAGAAGAGACTCTTCAACAAGTGGTGCTGGGAGAACTGGACAGGGATGTGCAAAAAAATGAAACTAGACCACCAATTTACATCATACACCAGAATAAACTCAAGATGGATCAAAGACTTAAATGTAAGATGTGACACCATAAAAACCCTAGAGGAAAACATAGGCAGGAAAATTTCAGATATCCCACGTAACAATATTTTCACTGATACATCTCCTAAGGCAAGAGAAATAAAGGAAAAAATAAACAAATGGGACTACATCAAACTAAAGAGCTTCTGCTCAACAAAAGAGAACATCAGCAAGATGAAAAGGGAACCAACCATAGGGGACAACATATTTGCCAACGGTACATCAGATAAGGGATTGATCTCCAAACATATAAAAAGAACTTACACATCTCAACACAAAGAAGACAGACAGCCCAATTAAAAAATGGGCAAAAGACCTGAACAAACACTTCTCCAAGGAGGATATGCAGAAGGTCCAAAGGCATCTGAAAGAATGCTCAACATCACTGCCATCAGAGAGATGCAAATAAAAACCACACTGAGATACCACTTTATACCAGTCAGAATGGCCATCATCAACAAATTAAGAAACAACAAGTGCTGGAGAGAATGTGGAGAAATGGGAACCCTGGTGCATTGCTGGTGGGAATGCAGACTGGTGCAGCCACTATGGAAAACAGTATGGCATTTCCTCAAAAAAATAAAAATGGAATTGCCTTTTGAACCAGTGATTCCACTGCTATGATTATACCCAAAGAATCCTGAAACCCCAATTCAAAAGAACTTTTGCACCCTTATGTTCATAGCAGCGCTGTTTACACTAGCCACGTTTTGGAAACAACCCAAGTGTCCATCTGTAGATGAGTGGATCAAAAAACTGTGGTACATTTACACAACGGAATACTATGCAGCAGAAAGAAAGGAAACTCCTGCCATTTGCGACAACATGGATGGAATAGAGAGAATTATGATTAGCAAAATAAGCCAGGCAATGAAAGAAAAATACCATATGATATCACCTAATACAGGAGACTAATGAATAACACAAACAAATGAAGAAAATTGAACAAGGAACATTGTTATAGTTATCAGGGGGGAGGGGGAGGGAGGGAAGGAGGTAAGTAGGGGAAGGGTTTAGCAAAGGAACTAGTATAAATAACCCATGGACATGGACAACGGGGTCGGGGTGGACCATGGGAGAAGGGGTGGGCTGGGTGGGGGGTAGCAATGAGAGAAAAAGTGGGACAATTGTAACAGAAAAACAATAAAAAATAAAATTAAAAAAAGAATCCAACTAGTAGAGCAACAGGGGAAAACATTGGTAGAACTGTAATAGAACAATAATAAAAAAAGAAATTTAAAAAAGAAAAAAAGAGAGATATTATGACCAACTTTATTCCATTTCACAGATACTAACTTGTAAAAAATTAAAATTCTGCACAGTTGTTAAGTGTGCTCACTTGCTTCTGTGAACCAACAGAAACTCCTAATACTTGTGGAAATGTAAACTTGTTCTTTCACTTTGCCAAATAGTTTAGTATTAAGCTCATAAAAACTGAACATGTATACTGTAACAATCCCATCACTGGGTATAAAACAAAGATCAAAAATGAAAACTCTTGGACTTGTGTAGAGACATACCCAAGAATTCTCATGGAAACGTTGTTCCAAATCACAAAATACAGGAATTTAACCCAAATGTTATGTAATGATATAGTTGTCAAAATGATATATTTGTTAAAAAAATGAATAAAGTTTTGCCTGTTGGAACTATTGTTCCTGTTGGGTAGAAAAATTTTCCTCTACCCTCCTTGGTTCTTATGGCCAGTCTAATTAATATAAGAGAGTAATAGGAGAAAAAAATTTTATTTTCATTAAATTTATTATTAAAACAATGGACCTCACACATAAAAATATATCATAATCTAATCCAAATGAAAAAGGGAGAAAGATCAAGTACAGACATTTTTTAAAAAGAGCAGAAAAATTACTAAAGGGGAAGTTTTGTTAAGGTTTTCCTGGATGTCACCAGCTTTCTAGCGTGATGAAAATTCTCACCATCATCTTCCTTAGACATGAGATTCAAAATGTAGACATATTGGAAGGTAATGAAGATAGTCACAAAGCAGTAGGGCAGAATGGGTGAAAGACCTCATCTGGCTGTCCCTCTTAATTTTCAGTTAAACCTGCCCACTGCATGTGTACAAGATGGCTTTCATCCCCAGCACAGAAAAAACTAGAGGAAAACCATTTTTTTTCATGTCAATGGCCACTCACTTCATCAGAAACAATATATAGTGCTGGGTTCCTTGGAGGTAACTGGACAATGACTGACTCTTCTCAACCTCAGCACATACAGTATTGTTTTCTTGGTTAGTTTTATAGTGTCTGCAGAACCAGAAAACAGACACTCAAAGTGGTACCAGGATTCTTTTTATGATACTGTAATGGTGGATACAGGTCATTGTACTCTCGCATATATGTCAAGACCCATGTAATGTATAATACAAAAGTGAACCCTAATGTAAACTATAGACTTTAGTTAATAATAATGTCTTAACATTGTCTCATCAATTGCAACAAATGTACCACACTAATGCAAGAAGAATAATAGGGGAAACTGAGGGGTGGTGAGAGAGTATATGAAAACTCTACCTTTTGTTCACTTTTTTATAATCCCAAAACTGTTCCCAAAAAGGCCATTTCTTATTTTTTCAATTGTATTGAATAACTTAACCAGAGTTGGAGATGGGGAGAAAAGTGGGAAAGAGTTCTCAGGGAAAGATGCTGATATGATATAATGTTAATAATGGAGCTGGAGGCTTAGATAGCAGATTGGTTTAGAAACTCATCATTGGGCTTGTTCCCTTTACTTAATATTGATGAAAGAAGAAGTGTTTCATTAATATTATCAAAGAAAAACAATTATTTGGGTCCAGTAGAAATATATGTACTTTGTAGTTAGAGTCAAAAGAATAAAGATTGAAGCTTATTTCATAATTTAGTTTTAGTATTAAGCACCCACAGTGGCAGCAAGTAAATAACTGAACAAAGTCATTTCCAAATGTTGGTCATGGAACTTGCCAAGGACGCCAACAGAAGAAAAGTATACTCAGAATCAAACAATAAAAAAGCTGGGGCCTTTCCCTGCTGGGATTCAGGAGGCACTGTCTTGGAAGCCATCTGAAACACCTACCTGAGGTTCGATTTGGGATGTTTTATGCATCTTTACAATCGTGAGAGGCAGGAAAAGGGGCATCAGAATCGTGGTTGTGTTACAGAATGGGGGTATCCCAAAACCCCCAGCGCTTGTGGCTGGGGGATGGGGAAAAGGAAACAGCTTTTAGGATGCCTTTGCATGCCTGGGGCTAGTGGCTGGTAACTTTGTTGCACAAATGGCTTTGATGCTTCCAGGGCCCAGGAAGATGGGAGAAGTCTTGGACCATGGGACGGCACTGAAAGAGCTTACAGAGCCTGCATATGGTTCTGTGAATGGTCAGAACTGGTTGCCACACCCAATGCCTCAGAGGACGCAGTTGGGGATTTAAAAAGCAGCTGCAGACATTTTAGCGGGGGCTCTCACCATGCGGTTTTGAGGAGAGGAGATCCATGCGGTTTGCAGGTAGAAGGCGCTCTCTCTCCCCATGCGGATTAAAGAAGCTGAGTTCTCCATGTGTCTAAGTGAAGAGGTTCTCCATGCTGTTTTGAGAGGGAAACACCATGCAGCTTTGAGAAGCCAGTTTTCAAGGAGGCTGAGAATCCACGCAGTTCTGGATTGAAAGCTGGTGGGCACCACAACACAGAAAGACCCCCCCAATCAGAATTGAATGATCAGCAGCTACCGGTAAAGCTGAACTGTGTCTAGGAAGTAGGGAAACAGTATTTCTAACTTTTCTAAAACTAGCCTGGTTTGGTAGGGGGAGGTAGAACTATGTGTTTTGGAGTGTTTTAAAGAACATAAGACTTAACGGCAGAAATCCGCAAATAATCTAAATCTATATAACTGTTAAATAAACACTTCTTTTTCTTTTCACTAAACTCTGGTATTGGGAGTTATAATTCCGGTGGCGGGCAATCGGGCTCCTAACTGAACAGCCTGTGGGTTCTGTTTCAATCGGAGCAGCCCAGGGGTTCTGTTACAGTTGGGGGAGGGGGTTGTCTTTTTACTTGCTTCGCAAATTCTGAAATAAAGCATTTTGTGAGCATTGTCTCCCTGTGTTGACATCATGCTATCTCTAATTTGATATTTGCATATAATAAACATTAACATTTAGGTACTTGAATTCATCAATCTAACTTTATTTTTACCTAGATTATGATACTATTGTTTTCCAAATGGCTTGGCATGCTATGTGCCAGTGCACTAATTCCTCCTGGCTGAAGGACTATGGGGAAGCCCGTCACGTGGACAGGCTGGCAAAGAACTTTACCTGCTGCAAATGGCACTGAATTTAGTCCAGAGTAACTGACCTCATTTCTTCATAGCTAACTAGGGAGGCTCAGATCTTTTGTCTCTGCTAGTGCACACAAACTAGGAAGAAAGAGTGAATTGTTAAAAGCTCCACAATAACAAAAGGGGATTTGTTTCTAAAGATTTTGATCTGCTCCATCCGCTCTCCTTGGTGCAGCTTAATTTCTGACAACGATATAATGTATTGTCAGATGTCATGCTTTGGGAAATGCTGTATCTTTCTTTCCTTCAGAGAGAGAGGCTGTCACAGGATCACTGAATTGCTATTTCTCTAATGAGAGCATTACATGTACTCAGGCCAGCACCTTCTTTCAAGGTCTTAACAACGACTGAATGTGAAACATGTCTTGTAAGTGTCCTCACAGGTTTCATCACATGTAAGTACAGCTTGAAAAGTACCTGCAGTTGGAGACAGCCCATTGCTTCACCTTCAGTTACATGACTGCCTCAAATTCTTGTGCTGACAATCAGCATCGTTCCTAAGCCCTTCTTCCTTCTACCTCTTAAAGAACTTCTGAGAAGCTGCTGTCATACTACACTGCTCATCGGAAGATTTTTCACCATTTTTACTTCTTTGTAAGAAATGGAATGGGAAAGAAGGAAGTGCAGACATTTACATCCAAACTATGTATGTCTGGCCACTCCATTTGCTAGTTTCTTTCACGAACAACCTCAGAACAGACGGAGAAGATTCCTCACAACTCCATGGAATTATCATAAATTTTGAAAATAAAACATACTATTCCTACTGCCTAATCTAAATATACCATTTTCACCAAGCCTAGAGATGTGTTTAATTTTGTATCTTCAGAAGTTCAATGGCTCTAAGAAGAGAGGATATAAAGGACAGTGGAAAGCTGACTCCTTTGGACTCCTTTATTCCTTAATGAAAAACCTGCTTTTCTTTCACATACAAAGTGAATTAAAAAACCAAAAGTAAGAATTTCTTTATATTAAATATATAATATTATAGGGATTGCTAATCTTCCAATGGGTTGTGAGTAGAAGAACAGAGATTAAATGTGAAAGTAAACGAGTGTGGTAATAAAACTTTTTGAATGTTTCTTTCCATGCACATAATTCTTTTTTCTTTATTAGCACCAAGAATTTGTGTCGACACTCAAGCTCTCCAACACCTATCTTAGAATTTCTTAAGTGCTAATTTAAAAATTATTAAGACATTTATTTTTGTTTCCTTCAGTAAGAATGATTATATATCAGAACCTATTAGGTGATTAGAAGAAGCCATGTGAAACCATTGGAAATATAATTACAGGAATGAGGATGTCAGTCTTTGATAAAAGAAGAACCTATTTAGCATAAAGTTATTACTTTCAAATGCCATTACTTAGTAAGTAGAAAATAGTGATATGATTTTGGAATCATCTAGTCAATAGCCATAGACAAAACACTGCAAAACTAGCTTAAGAATGGGTCTTCTCATGCCTTTGAAATAATAGAATAGAAACAGGCACATGGGATAATCACCTAGGTCAAATATCTTCCAGAATGTTCCAAGTCATTGAAATGTTTTTTTCTCTAGAAACCTGGCTTAGATATTTCGATGGCCCAAGGAAACATTTTGAAACTGGTCTTGTATTAGTTTTTGATTGCTCTGTAACAGATTTAGTGGCTTAAACCAACACAAATTTATTATCTTATAGTTTCCATGGATCAGAAGTCTGGGCACAGCCTAACTGGGGCTCCTGCTCCAGGTACCCTAAGCCTACAATCAAGTTGTTGGCTGGGATGCATTCTCATCTGGAGCTCAGAATCCTCTTCCAGGGTTACTCAGGTTGTAGGTAGAATTCAGTTCCTTATGGCTATAGGACTGAGGCCTTCAGCTCCTGCAGACTACCCATTTCCCCAGGCTGTTCACGGCATGGCTGTTTGCTACTTCAAGGCCAGCAGGAGAGCTTCTCACTTTTTAAGGGATCACCTGATAAAGTCAGGCTCATCTGCAACATTCCTTCACATTTTCCATAGAATGCAAAATAACCACAGCAGTGATAGTCCACCGTATGCATGGATTCCACTCATGTGCAAAGAAAGGGGGACATGGGTCATTAGGGTTATCTTGTCTGCAACAAGCCCTTTGCAATGAACTTGATATTGACCTCTACCCTCTTTCATAAACACAATACTTGTTGTACAGGCTGTGTATTTCCTTTTTCTTTAGCCCTCATCCATCTTTTCAGCCAGGTTAATCTGTCACAGAAAGACTCTAAGTCCTTTTTCTATCCCCCTACTTCCTCTAGTCCCCAACTCAAGTCCTTCAAAATTTTCTGACTCTGAACTTCCATGTACTCCTTTGTTTTTCCATTTACCTCTTAAAATAATAACCTCTCCCCTGAATCAATCTCCATTCTAGATAATCACCACCCACCACTTCTCCAGGTTAGGACTGCTATTTCCAGGTCTCAGGCGCTCATGCAGAGTGGAACTTTCTGGGTAGAGACTGAGAGAGATGCACATTAACGTTTAAGCAAAAGAAAGCAGTAAAAGAGGGGTAGAGAAATAAAAAGACATAATATATAATAGAAAACAAAAAGTAAAATTGCAAATGCAACTCAATCAATATTAACATTAAATGTAAATGGGTTAAACAAGCAAGCCAAGCAAAAGCAGAAATTGTCAACTGGATTCAAAAACAAGATCCTACCATGTTCTGTGTACAGGAGACACACTTTAGATTCAAAGGTACAAACAGAGTAAAAGTATGAAAAAGGATAGAGTGTAACTATAACAAAGCTATTGTGGCTGTACTAATATCAGACAAAATAGATTTTAAGACAAAAAATATTCCTAGAGATAAAGTCAGAAATTTTATAAAGAGTAGATAAAGACAGGAAATTTATAAAAGAGTAAACTTTTATAAAAGGATAAATCCATTAGGAATAGATAAGTTATAAACATAAATGTACATAATAATTGTGCACCAAGATTACATGTAGCAAAAACTTACAGGAGTAAAGGGAGAATTAAACAATTCAACAACAGTAGTTGGAGACCTTAATACTTCACTTTAAACAATAGCTAGAATAACTGAACAACAATAAGATGAACAAGGAAATGAAGACTTCAACAATGCAACAAAGCATGTAGACCTGACAGAATGTTCCACCCAATAGCAGTAGAATATATATTCTTTTCCAGTGCACCCAGTCCTTCTCCAGGATAGGCTACATGCTAAGCCATGAAACAAACTTCAAATATTCTCTAACCATGATGAAGTAAGATTAGAAATCAAGAATAGGAAAAATTGGGGGAAACTCACAAATACGTGGATATTAACAACATATTCCTAGATAATCAATGGGTGAAAGAAAAAATTACAAGTGAATTAGAAAAATAGCTTGAGATAAATGAAAATGAAGATGCAAAATATCAAAACTTATGAAATACAGCTATAAAAGCAGTGCTTCAAAGGAACTTTATAGCTGTAAATGCCTATAATAAAAATAAAGGTGTCAGATTAATAGAATAACCTTCTACCTTAGGCAATGGAAGGAAAAGATAAACTAAACCCAAAGCAAACAAAAGAAAGGAACAAATATTAAAGTGGAGACAAAAAGATAAGGGTAGAGAAACAACAGAGAACATTAATGAAACCAAAAGTTGGTTCTTTGAAAAGATAGTAAAATCCAAGCCCTGGCTGCTGTGGCTTAGTGGATTGAGTGTCGGCCTGAGAGCCAAGTGTTGCTGGTTCAATTCCCAGTCAGGGCACATGACTAGGCTGCATGTCAGGTCCCCAGTTGGGGGCGCAAGTGAGAGGCAACCACACAGTGATGTTTCTCTCCCTCTCTTTCTCCTTTCCCCTCTCTCTAAAAATAAATAAACAAACAAATAAATAAATTATTTAAAAAAAATTTTAAAAAAGATAATAAAATTCTTAAACCTTTAAAATAGTATAAACTTCCAGCTATAAGGTGAATAATTTCTGATGATCTAATATAGAGCATAGTGATTATAGTTAATAATACTTTATGGTAAGAAAGTAGGTCTTAAATGTTCTCACCACAGTAAAGAAATTATAAGAATGTGATGTGATGGAGGTGTTAGCTAATGCTAGAGTGGTAATTATTTTGAAATACATAAGGGTATCAAATCAACATGTTGTACACCTAAACTTACAAAATGTTATATGTAAGTTATATCTCAATAAAGCTAACAACTTGGCAAACCTTTAGCTAGACTTACCAATGAAGGAAGAGAGAGAAGTCTCAATTACTAAAATCAGGAATGAAACAGGGACATTATTATCAAACTTACACAAGTAAAAATGATTACCAAGGCATACTCTGAACAACCTTAATATATTAGATAACTTAGATGAAATGGACAAATTACTGTAAAGACAAAATAACCCAACTGACTGAAGAAGAAATAATCAAATTGAATAAATCTATAATAAGAGACAGAATTAGTAATTAAAAATGTATTCATAAAGGAAAGCCCAGGCCCAGATGGCTTCACTGCTGAATTCTGCCAAATATTTAAATAATTAATACTAATTCTTCACAATTAAAAAGAACAGTCCCCACCTCATTCTATGAAGCTCTAATAACCAAAGCCCAATAAAGACATCACAAGGAAAAAAACTACAGATCAATATATCTTAGGAATATAAATGCAAAACTCAACAAAATACTAGCAAACCAAATTCAACAACATATAAAAAATTATATACCATTAGCAAGCTGGATATATCCCAGCTAATATCACACTTAGTGGTGAAGACTGAATGCCTTTTCCCTCAGACCAGAAACAAGACAAGGATGTCTGCTTTCACCCTTGAGGGTGCTAGTGAGGGTGCTAGTGAGGCCAATTAGGTAAGAAACTGAAATGAATGGCATCCAGATTGGGAAGGAAGAAGCAAAATGCTGTTAGCAGCTAACATGATCCTATATATAGAAAAACCTAAGAAATCCTCTAAGAATCATTGCAACTAATAAACAACTTCAATGAGGTTGTGGTACAGAATCTCAACATACAAAAAAAAAATTACTGTAATTCTCTACAGTTACAATTTATAATTCAAAAAGAAAATTAAGAAAATAATTCCATTTACAATAGCATCAAAAAGAATAAAACACATAGGAATAAATGTAACAAAAAAAGTGTAAAACTTGTACTTTGCAAACTACAAAGCAGTGTTTAGGAAGAGTTAAATAAATGGAAAGGCATCCCATATTCATGGACCAGGAGACTTAATATGGTTAAGATGGCTATGCTCCCTAACTTGACCTACAGATTCAGTGCAGCCCTGATCAGGATTTTCCAGTTGTATCCACGGTAAACATGTGTATCACAGGATACTGTTAGATGTTCAGTGGAAACAAACAAACAAACAAACGAACACTGCTCTGGTCAAATAGGTTTTGAAAACTAAGTTAATCCAAACATGCCTATGAGCTCTTGGAATTTTTCTATCTTATTTAACCTAAGACACCATTTTTTTTTGACTATGCATTAACATATCAAGGGCTATTAGTGTTCTCCAACACACATTTTGAGAACTATTGTCCTAAGAAACATTCATTAGTGTGTTGATATACCTCCTCTTAATGTCCCTGTAGCACATGAGACAGTCCGAAAGAGAGGGAGTCAGAAAAGAAAGTCCATGTGCATAAGCACACATACCTAAGCCTTTCATTAAATAAAAAACTTCAATGAGTATATTCATTCACAATTACCTCTCAACAGGATTACTGAAAAGCTCCACACAAACTGCCCACCTGAAACTCCCACTCCTTTTAGGTGACAGAGCAAAACGTTTTTGTCAGCTTGGAAATGAACATGTGCAGGTACTAGTGAATGATGAATGGCTTCTCTTATTAGCCTCAGGTTCACAGCATTTCCAAATTGCCTAACATATCTCAAGGAAGTAACTAACTAACACACCAAAACAAGTACACATCAGTGCAATCAGCAAAATTCAGTGTAGGATCACTACAGGTCTAACAAATTGGGTTAGCCGATGAATGAAGAGCAAGTACATAAAAGAGTTGTGAGGGAACAGCTTATGAAAGAATTTAAATATGCTTTTCAAAAATGGGCAAAATTAATGATAGGGTTGAGAGATACACTTGTGATACACACTTGGGTGTAAATGTAAACCAGGAGAGCAGTGACTTTCACGAAGGAAAGAAGGGACTGCGATTGAAGTAGGGACTGTGGGGAACTTCTGGAGTAGCTGCAAAAGAAGCGCTGTTTGCTGACCTTTGTGATGGTTCACTGTTTGATAATTCACTGGGCTATAATAATTCTTTATGCTCTATATAATCATCCATGTGTTATATTCATTATTCTATAAGTAGTTTTCATCTGTTGTTTATTCTATAATTAATATGTTTTTATAAATATTATGTATCAAAAGGTAAATCTCCCCATTTCATTTCTGCAATAAACTGACCTTCAGAAAAGTGGGGTTGATTTCAGCATCTTTACTCCTGATATTCAATACCATCCCATGTTACCACATTCAGGCATATACATTCCAGATTCACCAAAAAACATGTGCTTACACCCTTCTGATGGCTGTTTTCTCTCCTTTGATCTTCACATAAAGAACTAGATAAAGTATTCTGATGGTGTGCAACTTTAAAAAAATTGTTGTAAATAGTTCTTTATGGAAGCTATAAATATTTATTACAAAAGTCATTCCTTTTTTCAATACAATAAGATTCACAATAAGCTCCTCATGAGGTATTCAATTCAATTTTACCTTGTACAATAATTAAATTAAATTTTTAACATTGTGAATAATTAAGTGCTAGGATATGGAAGGACAAGTGATTCAAATATTAAAAATGTGTTGCAAAATATTAAAAAATAACAATCCAAATATTATTAAAAATTCCAAAATCCAAATTCTGTTAAATCCAACTGAATACAGGGCTTGGGTCATATGGAAAGTAAAGAGAAAGAAATAAAATATGCATAGCTATGAAACACATAATTATCAATTTTCTTGCTAGTTTTTAGACATATATGATATGAATAATTGCCAATATGATTAAATATTCACCATCCAAGTTTAACTAAAAGCCTCTATTTTCCACTAATCTGCAGAAAAAAAATCAGATACTAATAAGTAGATCTCTTTAAAAATGAAAATTAAATTGGGAAGAGTAACACATTAACCTATTAAGATTACATTATATATTAGCTATAGAATTTAACCATCTAGTCATTAGCAAACAAAAGTCAAAGAATAGACAGGAGCAGGGGAAGGAGAAGGGAAGAACTGACATAGAAAATGGAACGTTGTGCTAAGAAGACTTCAGTGCTCAAAAGCCCTGGAACATGACCACAGGAACCCAAGTTTCAATTGTAATCTATGTAACTGGTATGTGTTGGAAAACACTCTATATACATCAAAATGTTACCTGTCTTCTGACACACAACACTGCAGCCATGCCCTCAAAGGTGAATTTGTAAAGTGTGACACTGTGCTAATTAGTTTGGTAAAGGGAAGAATAGAAATTAAAAATATTAAGAGGTTGCAAAGGCAAACTTCCCTGCACTACAAGGTGACATCGCCTCTTCCTTCTGCCCCTTCTCAGGTCTATAAGGGCACTCATGAGCAGTATCTGCAACTATGGGCTCTGTCCATAAAGGATTAGTGTCTCTTACCTCTGGAAGGACATTTAGGAGTCCTGAGGTCCAGAGTACTTAAGCAACACTAAAATCTTCAGATCTCAATGGTTAATTAAAGCATGTATAGAAAAAAAAGGTAACTCCACAGACATCTGCTTTTGGCTCAGTAGAGTGGCTTGCAGAAGACCAATGCTCCCACTGAGAACAATCAGAAAGTCTGGACAAAATGCAGAAAGGAACTATTTGAAAGAACCAATGAAATAATGACTCAGCCAAGACATGAGGGTCTAGATTGCAGAAAAATGACAAGCCAGTTGAGATGAGTAGTTTCCTTCATGAGACTTTTTCTCTGGGGGATTCAACAATTCTCAGAAACAGGCATCAGGCTTACACAACAAAGGGGGCCCAGAAGCATCAGAGTTTTAAGCAAACTCAGGGACACAGAGACAGAATTTGAGGTGTGAAGTAGGACACGAGCCAAGATGTGAGGCATCAGACATCCCAGGGCTACACAGAAGAGCACAGCTGCTACCCAGCACTGGGTGCTCTGTTGAGGCATTAGCTGGTTAAGCTGTGTAAGGCAAAAGGTTAACAAGCAGAGCCAAACACAGTTAAAAATTACATGAGGCTTTGACAATCTCAAGGTATTAGAGATATAAACATTGGAGTTCATGACTTATTGAAAAAAATGACACTGGGAAGCACTCAAGGCTCTTAATTGGAACCTTAAAGGGTTTACCCTGGGAGTCAGGGAAGTAAGAAGAAGACCCAAGTGAAGTTTAAAAAGAGCTTCAAGTAGGCTCATGTCCTAGGCAGGAAACATATACACAAATATACTAGTAATTACACCAATTGTAAATGGTCTAAATGCTCTGATTAAAAGACAAAGGTTTTTCAGACCTGATGAAAAACAACTGGCTGTTTAATAGATGAATAACAACAAAAAACCTAAAAACAAAAAGGGGAAACTATATACAAAACAAGAATTAACTTAAAAACATAAAAGAAAGTTACTGTAGTATTTGTAAAATTATAGAAGCAAAAGATGCTTCAAGAAATAAAAAGTCATTTGATAATGATAAAATGGTCAAAACATCAGGAAGATGTAATAATTCTAAAATTCAAAACACAGAGGTAAATTATACAATAGTATACCTGATAGAACTAAAAGCAGAAATAAACAAACACAAAAACTTAGTAGAAAATTTTAACATGATTCTCTCACAAAGTGATAGAATGAGACAAATATCAATAATGATAAAATCAGTCTGAATAATAAGATTAACAAACTTGATCTAATTGACATACATGAAACACTACATGTGACAATGACAAAATATACATTCTTTCCAAGTGCATTTGGAAAGCTTGCCCATATTTACAAAATGCTGTACCACAGGAAAAAAGTCACAATGACTTTAAACAATGGAAATAATTCAGTGTATGTCTTCTGACCACTGTGAAATTAAGCTAAAATTGATAACAGAAAAACCTAAAAATCTTCTAAATACTTTCATATACATACTTCAAAATACTTTTAAGCCACACCTTAAAATTATTATTAGGTCAAAAGGGAAACCATAATAAAAATTAGAAAATAGTTTGCATGGAATAATGATGAAAATATATCATATACATTTTTGTGGTGTATATCATGCTTAGGCAAAATATCATAACACCAAATATATGAGGAGAAAAAGCCTGAAAATCAATAATTTTCTGAAGAAAATCAAACATCTGATCTGAAGAAGTTTGAAAGGAAATAAAGTTTTACTCGAAATTAAAGGGAAGAAGATAATAGTAAGAGCATAAATGAATAAAATACAAGAAATTACAACAGAAATAAATTAACAAAGTCACAAGTGTTTTTTTTTTTTTTTGAAAAGGCTAATGAGGAGACTTACGGCCAGGATGGAGGCGTGGACAGGCATGCTGCATCTTCCTCCACAGTTAAGAGGGAATACAACTGCCTCAGGGCTGGAAACAATCAAAGGTTCCAGAGAATCAGGCTGCATGGAGGTCCAGCAAACAGAAATATGGAGAAAAAATGCTCATCCAGACAGGTAGGGAGGGCGGAGCTGGGGCAGGGAGGATGCGGTGTGGTGTCGGCGGCAGTGGCAGTGGCAGCAGCAGGCCCGCAGAGAGTGCAGTCACACGTTTTGAAGTCAGGAGGAACACCTGGGGAGCATTCCCAGCTCCTCACCAGACCTAGCAGCTCATGGTCCCAGCACCGGGAAAGGTCAAGCCTCATTGCTTCTGATTGTGCAGACTAGTGGGAGTTAAGGTGGAGGCGGAGACTGCCAGTCTCTCAGCAGAGTCCGCTTGTTTGAAGGGCCCCCATGGACCTAGAGCATCTGTAGACCCAGTTACTCTGGGAATGACGGCCGGGCAACAGCTAGAGGGGCGCCAGTTTGGTGCAGAGATAGGAGAGGTGCCTGGCAGGGGGCAAGTGCTGTGCAGCCACCATTGTTCCCTCTCGGACCCCTCCACCACATGCAGCACCACGATGTGGTGAAACAGATTGTCCTGTACTGACGAATCCCTAAGGCTCTGCCCCTCACAACATAACAGGAGCGACAGCTCTACCTGGGATGCAGAGGCAAACAAACACAGAAGCCTGTCAGAATGAGGAGACAGAGAAGTATGGCCCAAAAGGGGAAATGGATCAAGGTTCCAGTGGGAAAACTAGGCGACAAGGAGAAAGCCAACCTCACAGATGAGGAGATAGCCAACCTAACAGATGTGTAATTCAAAACACTGGTGATAAAGAACGGGCTTGACAGATATGCTTGAGTATGGCAAATGTGTAAGAGAAGTAAAGGCTATGCTAAGTGAAATGAAGGAAAATCCACACAAAACCAATGGTGAAGGGAAGGGAACCAGGGTTCAAATCAATGACTTGGAACATAAGGAAGAAAAAAAAAGTCAACTAGTGCAGAATGAGGAAGCAAGAATTGAAAAAAATGAAACAAACTTCCCAAATTTTGCGAAGGAGATGGACATACAGGTCGAGGAAGCACGGAGGGTCCAGGGCAAGCTGGACCCAGAGGGGACCACACCAGGAAGCATCATGACTGAGACGCCAAAGGTGAAAGATAAAAACAGAGTCCTGGGGGCAGCAAGAGAGAGGCGGAAAGTTGCCTACAGGGGGGTGCCTATAGGACTATCAGCTGATTTCTCAGAGGACACTTTGTAGGCAGGAAGGTACTGGCAAGCAGTATTCAATGTGATGAAAGGCAACCTGCAACCAGGATTACTCTATCCAGCAAGGTTATCATTTGGAATGGAAGGGCAGATGAAGAGATTTCCAGACAAGGTGAAGCTAAAGGAGTTCATCATCACCAAGCCATTATTATATGGAATGTCAAAGGGACTTACTTAAGAAAAAGAAAGTCAAAACTATGAACACTAAAATGACAACAAACTCACAACTATAATAACTGAATCTAAAAAATAGAAACAAAATCCAACTATGCAAACCAGAATAGGAACAGAATCATAGGTATGGGGATCATTTGGAGGGTTATCAGCTGGGAGGGAGGAGGGGGAGAAATGGGGAAATGGTGCAGGGACTAAGAAGCATAATCGGTTGGTACAAAATAGACAGGGGGATGTTAAGAATAATATAGGAAAGGGTGAAGCTAAAGAACTTATACACACGACCCATGGACATGAACTAAAGAGGGTGGGATTGCTGGAGGGAAGGTGGGTACTGGGCTGAGAGGAGCAAAGGGGAAAAAAACTGGAACTACTGTAACAACATAAGTAATAAAATATACTTTAAAAAAAGGAAAAGGCTAATGAATTTATGTTACTAGTAGGATATTTAAAAGAGAACACACGTATTACCAAAATCTGGAATGAAAAAGAGGGCACCATTACAAATCCTGCAGACATTAAAAGGGTCATAAGAAGACATTTATTTTAACTTTATCCACTAAATTTACATTTTCACTTTCATGTGACATTGCTTAAGAAGTACAACTTACCACTCTGACCAGTGTGGCTCAGTTGGTAGGGCATTGTTTTGCAAAGCAAGTGACCGCTGGTTTGATTCCCAGTCAGGGCACACGCCTGGGTTGCGGGTTTGGTCCCTGGTCAGGCCTGTGTGAGAGGCAGCTGACCAATGTTTCTCTCTCACATCCATGTTTCTCACCCTCTCTTTCTCCTTCCCTTCCCTTCTCTCTAAAAATAAGTAAATAAAATCTTTAAAAAAACGTGCAACTTACCAAACTCTATAGAAAAGATAGAGAAAAATCTAAATTGTACTATGTATTTTTTAAAAGTTGAATCTGCAATGAAAAATAATCTATCCATGATGTAACCTCTGCTGATGGAGGTTCATGATTTCACTGGTAAAAATTTCCAAATATTTAGAAATAATAGTGCTAATCTTAAAGAAACTCTTTATGGAACAGAAAATAAACTAATTTCTAACTCATTGCATGAAGTGAGTATAAAGATGCCTGATACCACCACTTTTATTAAAAGTTGTGTTGGAGGTCTTACGCAATGACATGAACCATAAAAAGGAAAAATTATAAGGGTTTGAAAGAAAAAGTAAGAATTAGAAAGAGTAAGCATTTTTCTATGCAGAAAATCCAGAAGATTTACCATCTGGAATTAACAGGTGAGCTCTGCAACTATGCTGAATACAAGACTAATATAAAACATTAAATTTTTAATAATTTGAAAAAATAGAAAATAAAACTTTAGAAGATATACTACTTATAATCGCATTAAAAAATCTTAAATATAAATTTAACAAAGGGTGGTCAAAATCTCTGCTCAGAAAACTATAATATGCTACTCGAGAAATCAGTGAAAACCTAAATAAATAGAAGACTATGTATGACCAAGTATTAGAAACCTTAATATCATATACATGTCAATTCTCCATAACTGACCTCTAGAGTCAATGCAACTTCCATCAAAATCCCAGGAGGTAATTTTATATACATTGATAAGATTATTCTAAGATTTAAGTAGAAATGTGTAAAACAAAAATGGCCAGTATTTAAAAGGAAAATGACTTGTGTTGAGTATTACTTTTTACATGTTTATATGACATTTATTTTTTTTACAACAATGGAGGGTTTAATTTCTTTCCTTCTCACTCTAACACAGGAACACAGGTATAACTAAGATTGCAAGGAACTGGTGGGACCGATCCGCAAGTCCAAGTCTATGGGTCTACTAACTCAGAGTCTGCTAACTCAATTCAGGAAGCATATAGAGTATAAACAAATGAAATCTTTAAGGTTTCATAAAACAACCACAATCCCTATAGATAGTTGTAAATTTCTGTGGGATTTGGCTCTGCCACCTATGGGTGGCATGACTTGAGCAAGTAATTTAATCTCCTGGTTCCCCATTTCCTCAACAGTGAACATGAGATTTATTATTTCTCCCTAGAAGAACTGTTACAAGGGGAAAAAATGAGATTTTAAAATATATAGTTTCTTGACAAATAAAAGATATATAATGTTACTTTCCTTCCTCCCCATTTCAGATAAACATGCTGACCTTGGTGTAGTTGAGAATTATTAACTAATTATCAATTTATTATCTAGTATCAGTGATAATTAAATTCATAATTACAATTTGGATGGAAAATGTAAAATTATCTCAAATTTGTTTCCCTTTATTGAAAATTCTTACAAATAGTTTTTTGAATTTTTAGGGAAAGAAAAATCTGTGAGCCTTACAATTTTATCAGTTTTGCTTGGGGGCGGGTTTGAGTTATGGGTACATCTTTTGAACTCAGATGCTGGGTTTGATCTTTGAGAGATAATGAACCTTGAACAAAAGTGCAAAAAGTTTTGATTTAAATCCCATCATCAATTAATTGGTGGTGGCAGCCTTTAGTATGTGTAGAGAAGGATTCTGAAACTGGCTCAAGACTCAACAAAAAAGAAGCCAAACTGCTCTGGGTGTGGGCGGTGGGAATGGCCGCACACATGGTGCATTTCTGACATTCTGCTCTCCTTCCATGGCACAGAGCATTCCAGAGTGAGAAATCCTCAGTGTAAAAAAAAAAAAAAAAAAAAAAAAGTTTTCAAACTCCACATGCTAGAAAAGTTGTACTTCGAATATTCATTAAATAGCAAAACATAGGATAACCAGAAGTTTGGGTTTTTATAACACATATGTCATAAAAGGTCCTCTATGCAATATTTTTTAAATTAAAAAAAAAAACTGGATTTTTTAACAGATAAAAATAAAGCGAGGAGGTTATAAAAAGAGTCCATAGCATTATAGTGGCTATTATATAGGATATATGCATGCAAACTTATTCATTGAACAATATTGTGATTCAGGTGTGTTTCACAGTAAAGGAGTTGGTCTTGCAGGATAGAAAATGGACAGAATGGATATCCCTGGGGGTGTATCACTAATAGCAAAGTCTAAGTATCTAAAGTTCCTACTTTCCTCCTTTTCACCAAACACATACATGGCTCCTTCCCATTTAATGGGGGGGGGGTAGTCACACCCTGAAAGCATTGATACTGCACAATCAGACTTTCAGGAAGTTGCTGGGCACACAGAATATATAAATCACAAGAATCAGGGCACAGATTAAAAGAGGGCCCAAATCCTGACCTATAGAATCATGCTTTGTTACCAAGCGCATCTGGCTCTCCACCAGCAAGTTCCAGAAATAAAGCAAATTAGTCAATATGGAGAGTTGAGTCTTCTTTCAGAGCTATGACTTATAAATATCAAAATTTATGTGGTCTTGGCTTTTTGAAGTAAGATGAGGAATATAATACATTGTTTCATATATTTTAAAAGTTTTTGCATTAACACATCAGCACATTTTTAGTTACTTAGATGTATCTGTGAAATACTCTTTTCCGCTGCTAGTTGACAATTTGAGGCAGAATTTTAAAAAACATTTCTCAATATCATCATTTTTTGCACACCAGCCTGTTCTGAACTTAAACAGAAAAAAGAACACTGCCAAAACTAATGAACCATGACTATAGAGCATAAATCTGCTAGAGACATTAGCCAGTGAACACTTTGGTGTGGTTATGGTAAGCATCCACAAGTCCTCTGGGTTTTTTCAGGGTGGAAGGGTTAGAAATAAGTCCCAGTCAGCTCTAATTTCCTTTCTATCATTCTATTCCTTGCCTGCGCAATGATGCCAAGTTTTTCAGTGAAGGACCAGATTTAGCATGATGAGACTCATGGGATCTTTTCACCCAGCAAAAGCATCTATAATTCATGAAAACAAAATTTGACCAGATAAAACTCTCGGTGCCCTTATCCAGCCATAATTCTAACTGAACACATCCTATTTTAATGCCAGCTTTGACTGTAATCTTCCTATTTTGTTTACATGTTGCTCTTTTAAATGGAGCACGGCTCGATTTTCGGACTTCAGTGCAAAGCCTCTGATTTAAAGATTATTAGCTGGGAGTTTCTTTTTTGTAGAGTAATAAATCATTTATAGACCTGACACATTTTGGATTTGACTAAATTAATGCTCCTGAGAACTTCCAGGTATACTGCCTAACTACACACAAGGCATTGAGTGAGAGGCAGAAGATGATATATATATATACGGTGCCTCTCTCTTAAGCCTTCTGTGCGCCTATCAAATTGTACACTGACTCATTGAACATTTACCATCAATAAAATATTTTACAAGATTGCATGAGATACTCTGTCCTTGCTCTCAAGATGATTAGGATCTTTTTTCTAAATATTTTGAGATTTCAATGAAGTAATAGAGATGACTATTACAAATTTTGTGGTTCTAAATGAGTACATTAACGTCTCATCTTCTCAACCAGAAAGTATTTTAAGGTAATGACTCTGCGGTGCTCATTTTTTATATTTTCAATGCCTAGCCTAATGTAGACAGTATTCCCTGGGGATATATGAGGAGCCTACATGACTACTATGAAAAATTGACATAAAAAAAATTCAATATGTGTGATAAGTGCTATACTAGAGGTGTTATCAGGTATCACAGTAGGACATGGGAGGAATAATTCATCTGGGAAGAATTTAATAAGTGGTGGTGAGTATATAAATAAAAATGTTAAGTAGCTAGAAATTTTAAGAGCTTAAATTATTACTTTTTATTATATCTGATAAAATAATCTGGATATTCAAGTTCCATTACTTTTTGAACTAAGATCATTATTTTTATCTACACTCAAACATTTCTTAATAGTTATGTTTTGTTTTTCATCAACCACAACAGTGATCATTTGGCCCCAAAGTGGAGAAAGCATAACGGGATCCATGGAACCAAAGACATTATGTATTTGAGACATTCTTTTGAATTGGAACCTAAAGAATTTTGTTGGTGGAACTGCCTTAAATAAAAATGTTCTGAGAATTCTAATCTGGCATCAGTGGAGCCAACAGAAGGTGCCAAAGGAGGGTCGGTTATCCAGTAAATGCGTATTATCCATTACATACCAGGGACTCTAGCAGACACTAGTAAAAAACAGTAGTAATACATTGGTTCTGGCCTCAGGAAGCTCAGAGTAAACTGACATATGAATGGGCAGGGAAAGAACAATCCTAGAATCTGGGCTGTGTTTTGCTTTGTTGTCATGCAATCATGCCACTCTTTAAGCTAACGGCCCACAATCTCTGGACCCCTGGACCAGAAGTATTTGCTGTCTTCTCTGTCAGGATACTGGTGTGTGGATATCTTCATTATGACAAGGGCAAGAACTGAAGGCAACAGCTAAGGATAGAAGAATGAAAGGACAACAATGGCCTGGGGGTCTTGGCAGTATCTTTCTGCATTTGAATTAATACCTTCAAACATGCACATGTGACTGACTTCTGCCTTGGGGAACAAAACACACCCCAATTTGTTGGAGACATCATTGACTAGGTTTCCAGTTACATGCAGCCTAATCTGTTTCTGGCAGCATGAAGCATATGCTTCAAACATATTTCAAGGCTCACTTCATTTTAAGTCCAAAAGCAATAGCCACGTTCCCAGGGGACATGACCATGGAACCGGGCAACATCTTTCCACTCATCAGAGAAAGTGCTGTGGCCTTGCCTTGGCTTCCAAAAATGGCTCTATTTAAAAAGAATGCGGGCATTCATTAATCATGAGGTACAAACTAATTTCCACTTTTTATGCTCACTGAGGGTTTTCAGACTTCACCATGGTACACTCACACATCACTATAGGTTTGGTTCATTTTATTCTATATTCTTAGAAGTCCTCTTAACTTTGTTTTCTAGTTCCTTAATATTTTATTTCAGCAATTTTATTCTAATTTCTAAGATCTCCTTCTTTTTCTTTTTCTTTCCTTCCTGTCTCTTCTTGCCGCCCTTGGTTCTTCCCAGATCTCTTTCAGAGAGTGCTTTAGAAAGTTATTTTTTCTCCATTCTCTAAAGAATTCTTGTTTTCTCTGTGGTTAGTTTTTAAACTCAGAGAGTTGGTGTTCCTTCTCTTTATTTGCTAATGGCCTTGGGTATACAGTTTTATTTAGGAAAGAACAACTAGAGTCTGAGAATAGCTAGTGTGGGTTTTTCCTACTGCTTTGTAAGGTCTTTATTACTTTCCCTTGCTCGTTCCCTAAGAGGAGAATTATTAATCTCAAAGCACACTGGCTGGACTTAGAGTTTTAAGCTGTTGAACTTTTCCAAGCGGTGTATCAGTTTACACTTCTACTAGCAATGCATAAGTTTTAATTGTCCCATATCCTTGTCACTGTTTGGTATTGTCAGTCCTTTTAATGTTAAGCATTCCAGTGGGTGTGCAGTGGCTTCTCACTGTGGGCTTAATTCAGCATTTTACCATTTGTTTTTTTATCTTTCTCAATTTTCCTGTTCCATTTCCCCTCTTTGTCTTTCTTCTCTTGACTTGATTTATTGATTATTGTTTGTGACTTCAAATAGTCTCTGGTCAAGGCCAATGGCTTATGACTCTAGAGACTTGATTCAGTCAGTGAACTCAGATCACTTCATGACCCACCATCCTAACATGTATGGACCTGAGAATTTAAGGAGGAGATGCTGGAGTTTGATTAAGGAGAGTGAGGATCAGTGGAGTGGGATGAGGGAAGCTCAGATGTGAAAACAAAGCTCCTGAAAATCCAGCCATTTGTTTTTAAAGGTAGGACATAGTCTTCAAGCTACCTTTCAGAAAAACCAGTTAGGGAGGAAAAGGAAAGAACAACTTAATATTATTTCTAAGTATATTCTCCACTGATGTGATAAATTATACTAAGGGTTAGTGAAAGGAAATAATATTTAAATAGAATAAAATACCTAGGTACAAAGAATGGTGTCCCACTTCTTCATAAAAATACAGTGTGAGTTAGGGATCAAGTTCAAAGCATAACTAATATAGAACTAGTCCTGAGAAGTTGTACCTGGAGGCCCAACTGCGGAAACACCGACGTTTAATATGGAAAAGAGAGTGGTGGTTGGAGACATGGTTCCTCCTGCTGAGATGGACTGATTTATGGTTGGGGAAATATCCACTAAGGTTTGAGAGTGAAACTGATTAAGTATAGGAAATGAAAAAAGAAAAGAGGAAACAGTGAGTCTGCTGGACTAGGGCATGTTTATGAATGCAATCTGTTATTTAGAGAAAAACATGGAGAAGTTAAATGGCCACATTTATACTTTTATAGAGTGGGAAATTGTTATTTTATCTGGATGTTTATAGGGAATAGATCAAAGAAATTAAGTGACGGACTGGAAATTTTCTGGCAAGAAAAGGAGTCAGCATGAGTGAGTTCCTTTCACTCTGTTAAGTTTTTCTTTCAGATTTCTTTTTCCTTCCCTTTACTTTCCCCCTCCCCTACTCTCTTTCTTTCTTTGCTTTTTTCTTTCTCTGTTTAAGAAACACTGATCTGGTCCTCGGTAATACAAAACTGAAGACAAAGAGAGAATCAGTTAAATTCAATCAAAGTATAGGTGTCTCATACATGTTAAAATAAAGTAACCTTTGTAAAATAGTCAATTGTTCCTTCTGCTTTTGCTGCTTGATAGACTCCCTGGAGATATGTAAATTATTGATTCCATCTGGTTTATTGCCATCCTGGGTGCTTGAGTGTTTATTGTTGAAGGCAGGTGTAAATAAAGCTAAGTTACTTCCCAGAAAAGCTGCAAAGGGAAGTTATAAATCTGAAGTGCCATCCCATCCCACACATGGACATTTACAGAGGGAAGCGCTGCTTCTCCGGGTCTGCTCCAGTGAGTGGCTGAGGAAAAGATTATGGAGCTGCAGATGTAATCACCTATTCTAAACAGCCTTTTTGAATGGCAAAGAAAAGTTAAGTCCCTTATCACTTTTTCTGGATTTCTCTCTCTCTCTCTCTCTCTCTCTCTCTCTCTCTTTTAATGGGGTGAAGGAGGTGGAGGTAAGTCTGATAGTGTTGCTTCCACATAAAGTGTTTTCATTGAGTCTGTGGTAGGATTGATTGTGAGGTGTTTTCCTTTTTTACATTACACTTCTAATTTTCTTTCTGTACTTACTATTCTTTTCTTTAAATCCTCACCCAAGGAGGATATTTTTATAGATTTTTAAAATAGATTTTAGAGAGAGAGGAAGGGGGAGAGAAGGAGAGAGAGAGAGAGAGAGAGAGAGAGAGAGAGAGAGAGAGAGAGAGAGACCGAAACACCCATGTGAAAGGGAAACATCAATAGGTTGCTTCCCATAGCCACCCAACCAGGGATTGAACCTACAACTTAGATATGTGCCCTGACCAGGGATGGAACCCGCAACCTTTTGATATACAGGATGATGCTCCAATCAGCTGAGCCGCTAAATGAAAAATGATGAGGAACAATCTTTTTTAAAAACCCTTTTAAGTTTACATTTCTAAATTAGCCCACAGAAGAGTTATGGAAAAGACTCAACTCTTACTCACTTCCCAAGGCATATGGCATCTCTCTACTCTAATCAGATAATGTCCCATTTATGAATGAATGGTTTATTAAGTGCTTATTGAATTAATGGATTATAAATATGACTTATAACCTATTAGAAATGGAAATTAATATTGAAATGTGGAAATGATCATTTCTATTAGTACATTTAAAGCATGTCCATAATTTTGGCACTGCCAAGCCATATAAAAAAAGAACCAAGTTTGTGCTAGCAATGGTCCAGGCATAATAAGCTCTGAATGTGGCTATTAATTAGCACAAAATAGATCATGTGCCAAGTAAAATATCAGAATTTTCAGATGTGCCATGATCATCTAGGACAAAAGGTAAATCCTCACCCTGGCATTAAAGCCTCTAAGATTTCCCAATTGGTTTTTAGTAGCAATTTTCCAGAACGTTATTCTTGGATATTAAGTTCCCATTCTCAGGTAGTCTCTACGTATTGTGTCAACATCCACCTCGGCACCTTCTGGAACTTTGGAATCACCTTGATTAACTGGCCTCTTAGGGAAAAACCCTAACAGCTGAGGCGACAACAGGCAAATGCACGTGTGCACTCACTTCGGTGCAGCGTAAGAGGCCTGCGATCTAGAACCGAGTGGACGGCGGCTCCACTCCCACCTCCGTCAGTTACTACCAATGTGGTCCTGAGGGAGTCTATGAACTCCTATGGGTCTCGGTTTTCTCATCTGGAAAATGAGATTCTTGTGGAATTGCTTTCAGGATTAAATAAGGTAAGGTCTGCACAGCACCTGTGTAGTAGATTTTGGAGAAATGCTAGCTCTTGTCTTCAATTCCATTAAATTTTCAACCCCCAGGTAAAAATTATACTTGGTCTTTCAGGACATGAGAAATCTTCCTTTCCCTTGTCTGAAAGCATTTGGCAGGTAGGAGGGGCTCCATAAATGTGAGTTCCTTGTCATGGTTCTGAGTTCCTCACCAGATTGCAGGTGCCAATTGGAGCATGACCCCTCTGCTATGTCGCCTGACTCTGTCCAAATAGTCACTGTGAGGTAGACCAGTCCCACTTCCCCATTCCTCACTCCAGAAGCAGGGAGTCAGGCTGTAATAAACAGTGGGGTGCACGAGCATCTGGAAACCTGCTTTAGACAACACCCATGTCTAGAGTAGATGAACAGGAAAGAAAGGACAAAGATATATATATATATATATATATATATATATATATTAGAAAGGATGAAATTTTAGAATTTGTGCTCTCTTGTTTTTTGGTTAAACATCTTGTTTGAGATAAAATTAGAGTCACCATTATGATTATGGGTGAAGGTCAGGCTCATAAAAATGATGTTCTTTTAATTTTTCAAGACCAAATTTGAATGAATCTGAGTGTTGCAGTTTTGGCAGTAATAGAGCTTAGATTAGCAAAAAGAAATATAATTTTGCATTTCTTATTCAGAAAATTTATATGCTGTGTAAAGTTAAGCATCACCAGCCTCACATACTCTGCTTTATTTGGCTTTATTTGTCAATGGCTATGTGAATAAGAGTCTATTTTAAGACACACTGCTTGAACTAATGTTTTTAAGGAAATAATACTTTTGAATGAAAGGATCTATGAGGACATGAATAGACTATTGTGAAAAAAGAGAAGCTATGGCAACAAGAGAGTAGCTATGGTGACTGGAGAGAAGCTATGGTGACTGGAGAGTAGCTATGGTGACTAGAGAGGAGCTATTGGGACAGAAGAGGAGCTATGGGGACGGGAGTAGGCTATTGTGAAAGGAGAGGAACTATGGAGACAGGAGAAGAGCTATGGGGACTGGAGGGGCTATTGTGACAGGAAAGGAGCAGTGTGGACAGGAGAGGAGCAATGGGGTCAGGAGGGAGCAATTGTGACAGGAAAGGACCTGTTGTGAGAAGAGAAGAGCTATGGGGAAAGAAGAGGGACTATGGGGACCAGAGGGAGCTATTGTGACATGACAGGAGCTATGGGGACAGGAGACCAGCTATAGGGATGGGAGAGGAGCTATGGGACTGGAGCATGGGCTATTGTGTTAGGAGAGCAGCTAGGTTGACAGGAAAGGATCTACACTGACAGGAGGAAGCAATTGTGACAGGATAGGAACTATGGAGACAGGAGAGGAGCTATGGAGACCAGAGTGGAACTATGGGGACTGGCAGGGACTTGAGACATGATAGGAGCTATGGGGACAGGAGAGGCGCTATTGTGACAGAAGTGAAGCCATGAGGACAGGAGAGCAGCTATGGGGACAGGAGATGAGCTTTCAGAACTGGAGAGGAGCAATGGGACAGGAGAGGAGTTATGGGGACAGAAGAGGAGCTATGGAGACAGGATAGGAGCTATGGGGAGAGGGCAGGAGTTATGGAGATAGGAGAGGATCTATGGGGAAAATAGGGGGCTATTGTGACAGGAGAGGAGCTATGAAGACAAGAGAGAAGCTATGGGGACAGGAGGGGACTATTGTGACAGAGAGAAGCTATGGGGACAGGGGAGAACCTATTGGGCCATAGGGAGCTATTGTGACAGGAAAGGAGCTATGGATACAGGAGGGTGCTATTATGATAGGACAGAGCTATTGTGACTGGAGAGGAGCTATAGGGATAGGAGAGGAGCTATGGGGCCAGGAGAGGAGGCATGGTGACTGGAGAGAAGCAATCAGAACATGAGAAAGCTATTGTGACAGGACAGGAGCTATGGCACAGGAGCGGTGCTATGGAGAGACGAGAGGAGCTATGGGGACAGGAGTAGGTATTGTGATGGGAGCAGATCTATGGCTACAAAAGAGGAGCTATGGGGACAGAAGGAGAGCTATGGCAACTGGAGAGTAACTATGGGGACAAGAGAAGAGCTCTGGGAAAAGTAGAGGAGCTATGGAGACAGGGCAGAATCTATGGGGACCGGAGGAGCCTATTGTGACAGAAAAATGCTATGGGGATAGAAGACAACTATTGTGATGAGAGAGGGGCTATGGGAACATGAGAAAGCTATTATGACAAGACAGGTGCTATTGCACAGGAGGGGAGCTTTGGAGACAGGATAGGAACTATGGGGACAGGAGAGGAGGCATGGTGACTGAAGAGAAGCTATTGGGACAAGAGAAAGCTATTGTGACAGGACAGGAGCTTGGCACAGGAGGGGAGCTATGGAGACAGGATAGGAGCTATGGGGACAGGATAGGGGCTATGGGGACAGGAGAGGAAAAATGGCAAGTGGAGAGAAATTATGGGGACATGAGAAAGCTATTGTGACAGGACAGGAGCTATATAGCACAGGAGGGGTGCTAAGGAGAGCAGAGAGGAGCTGTGGGGACAGGAGTGGGTATTGTGATAGGAGCAGATCTGTGGGTACAGGAGAGGAGCTATGGGGACAGAAGAGCTATGGCAACTTGAGAGTAGCTATGGGGACAGGAGAGGAGCAATGGAGACAGGAGAGGAGCTAAGGAGATAGGGCAGAAGCTATGGGGACTGGAGGGGAACTACGGGGATAGCAGGGATCTTTTGCACAGGATAGGAGCTATGGGGAAAGGAGGGTAGCTATGGAGACAGGAGAGGAGCTTTGGGGACAGGAATGGGTATTTTGACAGGAGACAAATTATTGTAAAAATAAGAAGAGATAAATGGAAATGGCAGAGCTGGTGAAAAATTTAACCAAAGAGATAAAAGACCTGTACACTGAAAATTATGCAACACTGAAGAAAGAAATTAAGGAAGATACAAATAAATGGAAGCAAATACCATGTTCTTGGATGGGAAGAATCAACATCATCAAAATGGCCATACTACCCAAAGCAATTTACAAATTCAATGCAATCCCTATTAAAATACCAATGACATATTTCACTGACCTAGAACAAATACTCCAAAAATTTATATGGAACCAAAAAAGACCCCGAATAGCAAAAGCAATCTTGAAACAGAAGAACACAGCAGGAGGAATCACGATACCAGACATCAAACAATATTACAAAGCCACTGTGATCAAAACAGTCTGGTACTGGCATAAGAACAGACATATAGATCAGTGGAACAGAATAGAGAGCCCAGAAATAAACCCAGGGCTCTATGGTCAACTAATCTTTGATAAAGGAGGAAGGAACATAAAATGGAATGAGAAGAGCCTCTTTAACAAATGGTGCTGGGAGAACTGGACAGGGACGTGCAAAAAAATGAAACTAGACCACCAACTTACACCACACACAAGAATAAACTCAAGATGGATTAAAGACTTAAATGTAAGCCGTGACACCATAAAAGTCCTAGAGGAAAACATAGACAGGAAAATTTCAGATAGCCCACGTAACAATATCTTCACGGATACATCTCCTAAGGCAAGAGAAATAAAGGAAAAAACAAATGGGACTACATCAAACTAAAAAGTTTCTGCTCAGCAAAAGAAAACATCAGCAAGATGAAAAGGAAAACAACCATATGGGAAAACATATTTGCCAATGATATCACAGACAGGGGGCTGATCTCCAAAATATATAAAGAGCTTATACGACTCAACATCAAGAAAACAAACAACCCAATTAAAAAATGGGCAAAGGACCTGAACAAACACTTCTCTGAAGTGGACATACAGAGGGTCCATAGGCACATGAAAAAATGCTCAACATCATTGGCCATCAGAGAGATGCAAGTAAAAACCACAATGAGATACGACTTTACACCTGTCAGAATGGCCATCATCAACAAATCAATGAACAGCTTGTGCTGGCGAGGATGTGGAGAAACAGGAACCCTACTGCACTGTTGGTGGGAATGCAGACTGGTGCAGCCACTATGGAAAACAGTATGGAATTACCTCAAAAAACTAAAAATGGAACTGCCCTTTGAACCAGTGATTCCACTGCTAGGATTATACCCGAAAAATCCTAAAACCCTAATTCAAAAGAACTATACACCCCTATGTTCATAGCAGCACTGTTTACAATAGCTAAGTGCTGGAAACAGCCTAAGTGCCCATCTGTAGATGAGTGGATCAAAAAACTGTGGTACATTTACACAATGGAATACTATATAGCAGAAAGAAAGAGGGAACTCCTGCCATTTGCGACAACATGGATGGAACTAGAAAGAATTATGTTTAGTGAAATAAGCCAGGCAAAGAAAGCAAAATACCATATGATATCACCTAATACAGGAAACTAAAGAGCAACACAAACAAACAAACTAAATAGGCAAAGACTAGAATAGTAGTCAGTAGGGGGGAGGGGGGCGGGAGAGAAGGGGGATAAGTAAGGGAAGGGTCTAGTCAAGGAATGTGTATGAATGACTCATGGACATGGACAACGGGGAGGGATATGATTGTGGGAGAAGGGATGGGCTGGGTGGGGGGAGCAATGGGGGAAAAATGGGACAACTGTAATTGAAAAACCAAAAAATAAAAGAAAAAAAAAAGACTAAGAGAAAAAAATTAGTAAAATAAATTGAAGACCATGTTGGAATAAAAATTATGAAAACAAAGTGAGATTCATAATAGACTTAAACATAAATAAAAATTCAAATTAGGAGTTCAAAAACATTAGACATGTGATAGATATGGATGATCCATTACATGTATAATTGGAGTCTCCTCCTAGAGTAACTAAATAAATAGAATAAAATATTTAGAAATCAAAATAGACATCAAAAACTTTCCATATAAAAGTAAAGTTGAAGGAGACTCCAATGGGCCCCGCAAGGTGGACCGAGAGCTTCTCTCTTACCTCTATCCCCTTTCTCTCCCTTTCATCAGTAAACCTGAAGTAAAAACCTAAAAAAAAAAAAAAAGTAAAGTTGAATATATGGGTTAAAAGGTTTAATTTTGTCCAGGAAAATCAACACAGAACAATCAACATTGGAAAATAGTTGAGTAAACTTAATGAACTTCAAAATGAATAAGCAACTTGCTGAATGTTCAAAGAACAAAATTAGGTTATTCATCAGGGCAAAAAAGAAAAATAAAATCAAATAGAAGTTTCAGAATGATTCAAAGAAAAAAAATTTAACCAGCAATTTCAAACTGATTCAAAGGTAGATGAGTTGTATAATCATCTGCAGGTCCTTAGAAAACAAAAGGGGGAGGGTCAACCCAAGAATTTTACATCCAGCCAAACTGTCTTTTATGTATAAATATAACATTCAAGAAATCAAGAATATAATATAATGAGGCTTTCTTGAAAAACAGTAGAATATTCTCTCCCATGAAGATCACTAGGTAAATACTACCACATTTTGTCCCTATGACTTCACAATTCTTAATGTTTCATTCTTACAACTTTCTATTATTTTATTACCTTAAGCAACTAAGCAGGAAACCATTTCTACTGCTTTTTAACCAAGAATCAACCCATATCTCCCTAACTAAAAGATAAATGTAAAAATTGTGGCAAAATTAATTTATTTAGTATTAAGACTAAGAATAAACAACTATAAAGATTACAGTTTAGAATTGAAGAAACATTTAAACAGTATTATTGTTTCTTATAAATAATGTCACTATCAAACGTGCAGAAAAACAAAAGAAGAGAAAACTGACAGCCTGGCAAGTGGGTTGATTTCTTTTATAGAAATATCAACAGATTTTATGCTTATAAATTGTGCAGCAGAGTGTATCAATCAGGACAGACCAATAAAGGCTTGTTTAACACTCATGCTAAATGTCCATCATGGGTGTGTTGTCACTCCATTCTGTACCTCTCTCTACCCAGACTGGCAGAGAAACATTTGTTACTAGACTTCATTGCAAAGGAAAGGGTTTCACATCAGTAATGTCACTTCTACTCACAACTCAGAATTCATCACAGGAATCCACCCAAATGCTAGATTGCCAGGAAAGACAATACTATCACAAGCCCAGAATGAGAGAATTGAAATATATGGCAAAGAGCACTAATTGCTACCATATCAAGATATATGTATATTTAAGTAAATTAAAATAACAACAAAATGGCCAAGAAAAAATAATGATAAAGTATTAGGAAATGAGTAAGAGAGGGAGGAAATAAGGAAGATGGGAGAAGTGGAAGTATACTCATAAAGGGGAGTTGATAAAAAGTGTTTAATGAAATAGAGAACTGAGCATACCATAGATCTCTGCTGTCTAGTAAGGTAGCCACTAGCCACATGTGTTTAAATTTAAATTAATTAAAATGAATTAGTATTAAAAATTCAGTTTCCCAGTCACACTAGTCGCATTTCAAGTGCCTGATATCCAACACAAGGTTCAGAGCTACTGCACTGAACAGTACAAATATAGAACATTTTGAGCCTTAGAAATATCTATTTCATAGTACTGCAATTGATGTTTGTTGTTATAAATTAAAAAACAAAAATTATTAATCTTTCAAATTATGAGAATTAAAACACACATACACAAAAGTAGCCCGAAGGCAGGTAGTAAAAGATAAGTAAATATATTAAAAAACAGAATTAATATGTAAAATATGATAATAAAGAACAAAGATTTATGTCACAACAATAAATTTGACTACAAAAATAAATAACTCATAAGCTTACGTGTATAAAACCAAATATATATAAAAAAAGATAAAAAATACTTATGTTTTTGTATGCTTATTCCATGTATATCATTCCATGTAATTATCATACCAAATTATAAAGTAGGTAATTTTTATGGACTGTATTGTGCACCCCCCCAAATTCGTATGTTGAAGCCCAAACTCCCAATACCTAAGAATGTGATTGTACTTGGAGTAAAAGTATTTAAGGAGATGATTAAGTTAAAATGTGGCCATTAGGGAAGGAGTCTAATTTAATGTGACTAGTGTTCTTGTAGGAACAGGAAGAGACACCACGGGCATGTGTACACACATGGATGACCATGTGAAGAGGCAGCAAGAGGTCAAGAAGAGAGTCCATGAGGAACCCAGCCCTGCCGGCACCTTCATCTAGGACTTCTACCTCCAGAACTATGAGAAAATAAATTTCTGTTGTTTAAAACACCCAATCTGTGGTATTTTGTTACAGCAGCCCTAGCAAACTAATATGGTGGTATTAATATATTTGTTTTACTGTGATAAAACCAAATCTTCTTTCAATTTTGTTAAAAAATTGAAAAGATTATAAATTTTGAAAGCAGAGAGTCTGATTCTAGACTTTGTCCTCTTAACTCATTTACCAAAGTTGGTCATGAGTTTAAACATAAAGCAATGTTCAATAAATTTCATTCTTGAAATAATTCAGCATACTGTATATTTTCTGACCCCAGTCAAGAAATCAAAAAAAGATAACTGGAAAATCTCCAACTGCCTGGAAATATAAAACGCACTCCAAATAATTCACTGGTAAGAAAGATTTCAAGTCCAAAATTTAAAAATACTTTGAATTGAATTATTAAGAAAATACTACAAATGAAAACATGTGAGATGCAACTGAAGCAGCGTTTAAAGGGAGATGGAAATCCTCAGACACATGTATTTTAAAAAAAGGTTAAAAATTAATTATCATAGCTAAGCTCCCTTTTACATACAGAATATAAAACCTAAAAACAGAGAAGGAATAACCAAGAAGAGCTGAAATCAACTACACAGAAAATCAAACTAATAATAGAGAGAACCAACAAAATGAGAAGCTGATTATTTGAAAATAAAATAGATAAATCCATTGCAAGATTGATCAAGAAAAAGAGAATTTTACTCAAGATCATAAAAGGATACTATGAAATGGAAAAATTCCTCCAAAAGTTAAAAAACTCAACCAAATATTTTGTTAAAAAGAGAACATCTGATAACTCCTATGTTATTAAAGGAATTGAATCCATTATTGCAAACCTTCCCCCAAAGAAAACCTAGTTAGTTGTCTTTACTGGTGAAGTCTTCTGAACTTTTAAAGAAGAAATAACAGCAATCACACACAAACATTTCTAGAGAACAGAAATAGAGAAAACTTTTCCCAACAATATTTACGAGGCCAACATAACCTTGATTTAAAAACACAATAAGCACCTTGCCAGAAAAGAAAATTAAAGACCAGTTCCTCTCATAAACTTAGATGCAAAATTATTGAATAGAATATTAGCAAAACAAATACAGAGCTATATCAGAAGGATAATATATCCTGAACAACAGACTGTATCTCAGTAATGTAAGTGTGGGTTATCATATCCCCAACTAATTGCAACTTGGAGCATTTTTGTCATATTATTTCCCTTCTAACAAAATATTAATCACTGACTTTTGCAACACTCATATCTGAGGATGTCATGATCCTCAGGAATAAGGTGATTATGTGAAAAAGTAACTTTGTGGTCTTTATCATTAAATACATGTTGCATATTTTTGTTCATTGCATCAATCCTCCTAAAGCCTTGTACCTTCTGAATTCTTTGCAGGTAAACTTTTGTTTTTTCCCTAAATACTATCTTCTCTGAACCTCCCTTAAAAAATACAATATCAGGATTTCCAGCCAAGATGGAGTTGTAGACAGATACAATGCGTCTCCCTCCACAACTATGAAGGAATACAACTACCTCAAAACTAGAAACAACCAGAAGTTCTAAAAAATCAAACTGCATGGAAGTTCAGCAAACAAAGATATAAAGGAGAAATATTCAACCAGACAGGTAGAAGGGGCGGAGCCAGGGCAGAGAGGACATGGTATGGTGGCAGCAGCAGCGGCAGGACAGCAGACAGTGCAGTCACACGTTTTAAAGTAAGAAGCGACACCTGGAGAGCATTCCCAGCTCCTCACCAGACCTAGCAGATCACAGTCCCAGCACTGGGGAAAATCAAGCCTCATTGCTTCTGACTGTGCAGACCAGTGGGGGCTGGGGCGGAGGCAGAAACTACCGGTCTCTCAGGAGAGTCTGCTTGTTTAAAGGGCCCCCACGGTCCTACAACGTACGCAGACCCACCCACTGGGGGAATGATGGCCAGGGCAGCAGCTAGAGGGGCGCCAGTCCGAAGCAGAAGTGGGAGAGATGCCTGGGAAAGGGGCGAGTGCTGGGCAGGTGGCATTGTTCCCTCTCGGACCCCTTCCCCACATACAGCGCCACAACATGGTGAAACAGTTTGCCCTGTACTGACAAATCCCTAAAGGCTCCGCCCCTCACAACGTAACAGGAGCGACAGCTCTACTGGGGAGGCGGAGGCAAACAAACACAGGAGCCTATCAAAATGAGGAGACAGAGAAGTATGGCCCAAAAAGGGGAACAGATCAAGGTTCCAGTGGGAGAACTAAGCGACGAGGAGATAGCCAATTGAACAGATGAGGAGATAGCTAACCTAACAGATGTGGAATTCAAAACACTGGTGATAAAGATGCTCACAGGCTTGACAGATATGCTTGAGTATGGCAAACGCATAAGAGAAGAAGTGAAGGCTATGCTAAGTGAAATGAAGGAAAATCCACACAAAATCAATGGTGGAGAGAAGGAAACCAGGGTTCAAACCAATGATTTGGAACATAAGGAAGAAAAAAAAAGTCAACTAGTGCAGAATGAGGAAGCAAGAACAGAAAAAAATGAGGAAAACTTCCCAAATTTTGCGAAGGAGATGGACATACAGGTCGAGGAAGCACAGAGGGTCCCGGGTAAGCTGGACCCAGAGGGGACCACACCAGGATGCATCATGATTGAGATGCCGAAGGTGAAAAATAAAGACTGAGTTCTGGGGGCAGCAGGAGAGAGGCGGAGAGTTGCTTACAGGGGGTTGCCTATAGAATTATCAGCTGATTTCTCAGAGGACACTTTGTAGGCAGGAAGAGACTGGCAAGCAGTATTCAATGTGATGAAAGGCAACCTGCAACCAGGATTACTCTATCCAGCAAGGCTCTCATTTGGAATGGAAGGGCAGATGAAGAGATTTCCAGACAAGGTAAAGCTAAAGGAGTTCATCATCACCAAGCCATTATTATATGAAATGTCAAAGGGAGTTACTTAAGAAAAAGAAAATCAAAACTATGAACACTAAAATGACAACAAACTCACAACTATCAACAACTAAATCTAAAAAATAAAAACAAAATCCAAGTAAGCAAACCAAAATAGGAACAGAATCATAGGTATGGGGATCATTTGGAGGGTTATCAGCTGGGAGGGAGGAGAGGGAGAAATGGGAATATGGTGCACGGATTAAGAAGCATAATCGATTGGTACAAAATAGACAGGGGGATGTTAAGAATAATATAGGAAAGGGTGAAGCCAAAGAACTTATATGCATGACCCATGGACATGAACTAAGGGGGGTAGGATTGCTAGAGGGAAGGGAGGTACTGGGAAGAGGGGAACAAAGGGGAAAAAATTGGAACTACTATAACAACATAATCAATAAATATACTTAAAAAATACAAAATCAGATGCTATTATATTAAAGGTCAATAAATTTGACTATTGTGAACTTAAAAAATTATACAAAAATCTCTCTATCCACTTTCCTATCTATTTCCAAACCACTACTTTTTGTGAAATAGACACAAGTAACCATCAATTTTTAAAAAAAACCCTTTGATTAAATATTTGACTTTGTAACCTGGACAAATAAAGATGCAGAGAAAAAAACATAAGACCTGCCAGACTTCTGGCCAAGATAGAGGTGTAGACAGACACAATGCAACTCCCTCCACAACTAAGAAGGACTACAACTACCTCAAAACTAGAAACAACCAGAAGTTCCAGAAAATCAAACTGCATGGAAGTTCAGCAAACAAAGATATAAAGAAGAAATACTCATCCAGACATGTAGAAGGGGCAGAGCCAGGGCGGAGAGGACATGGTGTGGTGGTGGCAGCAGCGGCAACAGCAGTAGGCTGGCAGAAAGCACAGTTACACATTTTTAAAAGTTGAGAGGGACACCTGGAGACTGTTCCCAGCACCTCACCGGACCGTGAGTCTCGCTGTCCCAGCACTGGGGAAGATCAAGCCTCATTGCTTTTTCTAAAAAAAATAATTTATTTATTTGTTTGTTTATTTATTTATTTTTAGAGAGAGGGGAAAGGAGAAAGAGAGGGATAAAAACATCACTGTGTGGTTGCCTCTCACTCGTGCCCCCAACTGGGAACCTGGCATGGAACCTAGTCATGTGCCCTGACTGGGAATCGAACCAGCGACACTTGGTTCGCAGGCCAACGCTCAGTTCACTGAGCCACAGCAGCCAGGGCTAAGCCTCATTGCTTTTGACTGTGCAGACCTGTGGGGGTGGGATGGAAGTGGGGGCTGCTGGTCTCTCGACAGAATCCGATTGTTTAAAGGGCCCCCATGGACCTAGAGCATCTGCAGACCCACCCACTCTGGGAACGATGGCCAGGGCAGCAGCTAGAGGGGTGCCAGTCTGGTACAGAGGTGGGAGAAGTGCCTGGAAAAGGGGCGAGTGCTGGGCAGGTGGCGTTGCTCCTTTTCAGATCCCACCCCCGCATACAGTGCCACAACGCGGTGAAACAGGTCATCTATTACTGATAAATACCAAAGGCTCCACCCCTTACAACGTAGTAGGAGCAACAGCTCTCCTTGGGACACAGAAGCAAAGAAACACAGGAGACTTCTGGCCAAGATAGAGGCCTAGACTGACACGCTCCCTCTCCCTCCGCAACTAAGAAGGAATACAACTACCACAAACCAGAAATAACCAGAAGTTTCAGAGAATAAATGGAAGTCCAATGTATGAAGTTATAAAGAAGTGGTGCTCATCCGGACAGGTAGGAGGGGTGAAGCCATGGAGGAGAGTTCAAGCTGTGCTATCCAGGGCAGCAGCAGTGACGGAGGTAGGACAGCGGTAAGCACATACACCCGTATTTAAGGGGAGGTGAGAAGTGCCTGGGGAGCACCTTCAGCAGCAGACCAGACCCGTCAGCTTGTGATTCTAAAGCTGGGGAAGGCAGACCCCCATTGCCTTGGACTGTGAGGCCCAGAGGGGGTGGGGATGGAGAAGGAGGCTCCCTGTCTTTCAATGAGAGTGAACAACAGGAATTCATCTTGGACCCCCACCCCCACAGAAAATGCCACAGCATGGTGAGACGGGTCGCCTGTTTGTGACAAGTACATGGAGCTCCACCACCTATAGTGTAGGAGGTGTGACAACCCTGCCCAGGAAGCAAAAGTAAAAACAAAATGGTCAAGATGGCACAGATCATGATAGAGATCCTGGTGACCTAGCTGACCAGACAGCAAATATCTAATCTAATGGATCAACAGATAGGAAATCTTTCTGGGGCTCAGTTCAGAGCTTTGGTTATAAAAATGCTTACAAACATAACAGCAAATCTTAAGATAGGGAAAGAATGAAGGCTAGTCCTGCTGAAAATGAACAAAAACACACACAAAACTAGTGGTGAGGGCAAGAAAACCAGGGATCAAATCAACAAATCGGAACATAAGGAAGGAATAAACAGTCGACAAGTGCAGAAACAGGAAACAAAAAGTGAGGAATATGAGGAGGGGCTCAGAAACTTATCAGACAGCTATAAGCGGGCCAACATCCGAATCATAGGGTTGCCAAAAGGAGAAGAAGAAGAACTAGAAATTGAAAAATTATGTGAAAAAATAATGAAGCAGAACTTCCCTAACTTGGAGAAGGAAATAGACTTACAGGTCCAGAAACCACAGAGAGTTCCAAAAAAACTGGACCCAGGGAGAACCACACCAAAACACCTTATAATCAAAATGTCAAAAATTAAGGATAAAGAGAGAATCTTAAAAGCAGCATGAGAGAAAAAGAGAATTACATACAAAGGGGTCCCAATAAGACTATCAGCTGATTTCTCAAAAGAAACTCTGCAGTCAAGAAGGGACTGGAAAGAATTATTCAAAGTAATGAAAAGCAAAAACCTACA
This sequence comes from Furipterus horrens, assembly GCF_987537825.1. Taxonomy (NCBI): domain Eukaryota; kingdom Metazoa; phylum Chordata; class Mammalia; order Chiroptera; family Furipteridae; genus Furipterus; species Furipterus horrens. The sequence continues at coordinate 65,414,218 of NW_028327180.1, read as the reverse complement.
GCCACGGATACTCTATCCAGTGAAGCTGTCATTCAGACTGGAAGGGCAGAGAAAGTGCTTCCGAGACAAAGTAAAACTGAAGGAATTCATCAGATCCAAACCACTGTTATATGAAATGTTAAAGGGACTTATTTAGGAGAAAGAGGATCAAAACTATGAACATTAAAATGAAAACTGTATCACAACAACCAACAACAGAAGGTAGAGAATTGAAACAGAGGCAAACTATGTAGGCAATGAGAGTGGGAAAAGAATGATAGGTATGGGGAACATTTTGGGGGGAGGTCAGTGGGGAGGGGGGCAGGGGGGAAAGGTAGGGAGATGGTACGGGAATTAGAAGCATAGTAGGAGGGGGTTGAGTAGTTAGGAAGATGTTGAGAAGAACTATATGCACAACCAATGGGCATGGACTAAGGGTGGGGTACAAGTGGAGGGAGGGGGTCACTGTGTGGAGGGGAACAAAGGGAAAAGAAATTGGGACAATTGTAATACCATAAACAATAAAGCATATTAAAAAAATTAAGAAAAAAAGACATTAAAAACAAAACAAAACAAAACAAAACATAAGACCTGCCTTCACAAAGCTAACAGTGATGGGAGAGATGGTGATATAAATAGCTAAACCATTAACCAATGGGATGAGGGCTGTGGCAGGGGCATATTGAGCAGGAATTGCCCCGTCTGGGAGAAAAGGAAAAGCAAAGCAGTTAAAACTCTTTGTTGAGTGTTTTAGTTAAAATGATAGAATTACTAAATTAATATAGGACACAGAACAGAGGACCCTAATGAGCATTCTAAACTTAAAGTAGAATATCAGGAGAAAAATATACATTTACAAAAATGGGTCACTTCAACTACATTTATCATGACTGAAAGTTTATTATGACTTTATAATTCTCAAATTTACAAAAAGAGGTAAAGTGTCTACAAAGTTAATTACATGAATGTTTCTACCATAGTGTCAGATACTGAACTAGATATTAAATGTAATTCTGATATATAAGCCAATCTTCACAATGACCCTGAAAATTAGGAATCATGGTAACATTCTTAAGGATAAGGACAGTGAGGTTCAGTGGACTTACATCAGTTGCTCAAGGTTAACAGCTGACAACTGGCAGAGGGAGGTCTCAGATCTGGCCTGTTTGTATTCCCTACCTTCACCCTTTTATACTATGTCACACAGCTGCCTGTAGTTCCTCAGCACAGATATATACATTGTTCATGATGGAAGTTGGCGGCAGCCGTCCGTCTCGAGAGACGATGGTGTAGCTTCTTAAGAGTCTATCTGCACCGCCGAGAATGGTTGTGCAGTCCGACTCGGGAGTGACACGGTATCTGTCTCTTCCTGTGTTGAATCGACATCTTGCGATGACGCTGGAGTGTCCTTTCCAGTGGAGCTGAAGCTACAGAGCCTGGGCAGGGTGATATGGAGGGTCTGCTGTTGCCCATGCAGCAGACCCCCCCTCTCTTCGCAGCTGAAGGATCCAAGGGAAAGACGGAGTCAATACAGCTTGGCTTCAGGTGCGCCGCAGGAGTTGCCGGTGTTGACTACAACGTCAAACCGCCTTAGGGACTCCGGCTCCAGATTTTCTGTCGGGGTTTACTCCCTTAGCCTTTCCCCTGAAGGGGTATGCTGCAAGGCAGCGGAGGTTTTTTGGAGTCAGAGTTTTCCTTCTCTGATGTGCCCTGACTGGAAGATCAAACCAGTGACACTTAGCTCGCAGGCCGACGCTCAATCCACTGAGCCAAACCAGCCAGGGTCCATGATGGAAGTTAATACACAAGTAATAGACCAGTGAAAGAAAGACCAAGAGACGGAGGCGGGTAAAAAACAGTCCTGGATCCTTCAGATAACTGCCTAGGCCTGCACAAAGCTGGTCCCATTATGGAGTTAAAATATATAGCCCTGGTAAAATCAATTAAAAGGGCTGTATGAATCAAGAGCAGTTAGATGCAGAGGAGGGCACATTTATTATTCTGTACACCTTAGCATGTGTGATGGATGCCAGTTTGAGGCTTTACAGAGTAAAAAGTGCTGACAAACAAGTAAATCACTATTAATGCACTGTAAGAGGAAAAATGAAGCTTGAGAGACTGTTTGCCCCAGATTCAGCTCCGTGGGATAATCCATTGCACCTCCTGCTAGGTTTTTTAGATGTAATCTTCCCTTGAGATTTCCTACAGGTATTAATGCTCCATGTTCACAGTTTCAAAATACTTTGTCTCACTTTGACACATCTCAAAATACTTAGATAAGTTATCATTTATCTACCCCACCAACCCTCCACTCATCCCTTATCCCACGCAGTTCTTCTGAAAGGTACGCGCTTCAGGGGTCTTTCTCAGGACCTCTGCAGAGAATGTGTGAGGAACCTGCGCATCACCCATCCCTGCTGCCACCTGGGGCTCATGAGCCCCGGTGCCGAACCCACTCCCCAGCATCATGCTCCCGGGAAGCTTCTTTGCAACAGCAGACATTCATTTCTATATTCTTAAGAGTTTTCATTTTTCAAGAGATCCTCCCTAAAATGTAAATACCCCAAACTGCTGTTAAACAAAATCTATCTGAGAGAAGTAGGGAACAACAGCAAAGCAATGATAGGATCTGTAGAACGAATTCAAAGGTAATCCACACCTTTTCCTGGACCAACGATAAATGTCCTCTCAGGCTTCTAAAGTCCTTGTCAGTAAAGTTTTTCAGCTATCTCAGATCCCAGGTGAGACTTGCATTTTCCTGAGAATAAGCTTGTTCCTCCAGGCCAGAAGAAATGGTGCCACTGATAGGAACTGTTCCAGAGGGAGGCAGGAATGCACTGAAGTAACATGTGGAAAAATAAACTGAAAACCCCATCTTGCTGTTCTATTTAGGACCTCAGGGCATCTGTGTGCAGATTAGAAAAAAGCACCCTTTCTGGACCCAGGGTGCAGGTTTTAGCAAGGAGGAAACATCTGGCCAGGAGCAATTGTGCAGTACACATAGAAACTGCACAACTGCAGATTGTGCTGGTCTAGGTTTACAAAAGACTTGAACTAAAATTCTAATCTTTCTGGCTAAATTCTAAGTGCAACCCTGGCTGCTGTAGCTCAGTGGGTTGAGTGCTGAAAGGTCACTGGTTCGATTCCCAGTCAGGGCACATGCCTGGGTTGCAGGCCAGGTCCCCAGTTGGGGGCATGTGAGAGGCAACCAATCAATGTTTCGCACGTCGATGTTTCTCTTCCTCTCATTCTCCCCCTCTTTCCTCCTCTTTAAAAATAAAAAAAATCTTTAAAACATATATAAATGATTAAAAATTCTAAGTGCAAATTTCTAAAAAGTTAACATATAAAATTTCCCTATAAGGTATGCTGAAGTTCACTGAGAAAATGGATGTTTTTTGCTGTTCAATAAGCAATTTTTGTTTCATCTGGTTTCTGCAGCACATGTTGTAGCTTTCATACCAATACACACACACATCTAGCCACACTCACACCCATATGCAAAGCGCAGCCACACACGCATGCACACACATGCACCCAGGCACACACTCACCTGGGCACACATGTAACCACATGCATCCTAAAATATGCCACACTTCCTCACATACATACAAAGTCACCCGCATTCCTAGCCCCTCCCCACACACATGTTCCCCCCACTTCTATAAGAATATCCACACAGAGCCCTGGCTGGTGTGGCTCAGTGGATTGGGTGCTGGCCTGCTAACTGAAGGGTCATGGGTTCAATTCCCAGTCAGGGTGAATGCCTGGGTTGTGGGCTGGGCCCCCCGTTTGGGGCATGTGAGAGGTGACCGATTGATGTCTCTTGCACATCAATGTTTCTCTCCCTCTCTTTCCCATCCCCTCTCTCTAAAAATTAAAAAAAAACAATTTTTTTAAAAAGAGTATCCCCACACATACACATAGCCTCATGCAAATTCTTCCTCTAGTCACAATGCCTCCTCCTACTCACAAACACTGCACCGTCACATACCACACTCTTCTTAGAACACGTTTCCTTTCTGACAAGCTGCTCTCTCCGGAAACATCCTGGTGCCTGAGAAACAGATCCATGAGAATTCCATTGTTTTTTTACTTTTTTCCCTTATAGGTCAACTTTTATTTGCTCAAAAAAGAATTTGAATGCTTTTATAAATCTCTGAAAGTAGTGAACACTATCTGAAAATGTTCCCAAATTAAACATTCACCAACCAGTTTAACCTAAGCATCACAGCGTTGACCAACCAATTGCTTTAGAAATTGCATCACTATTCAGAATAACTTTGCTGAGGTGTGAAGGAGGCTAATAAATGATACACCTTTTCCCCTGAAGATATAAGCCAATCAAGAGTCAAATGTTAGGCTGAGTTTGGTGTAGATGAAACTGGATTGGAGAAGATAGCTTTGGAACACAAAGTTTCCTGAAACCTCCTTGTCCAAAATTAGATACTGACCAAACCAATCACTAGCAGCACTGAACAATCACAGTCCTTCCTGCACAAAACCAAGAGCACATTTGATCTCTCTACACAGAGACAAATCTCAAGGAAGAAAAAGATAGGCCAAGTATCCCCTGTTCCTTAGTCCAAACTCATCACTAAGGGTAGTCTATTCTCTTATCATGAAAAGAGGCCAAGGGCACAAAGGGGAAGGATAGCCTTTCATACCAAGTGACATCAGGAGTGGGGAATAAGCTTTTCTTTCATCTTTACATTTTAGGCTTAAGCAACAAGCCAATACATAACCATGGGTAGGAATATCTCCCTCCAGGAAGGAGACCAACAGTCTAATAACATTATTCACTCTCAGCATGAGGACTCAACCCAAGAGAACCAGAGCTGGGAAGAGGCATCCATATAACTGACTGTGAAAATCAGTGGGCTTTCTGGCCATTAGGGATAAACTGGGGTCTGCTAGAGATAAAGAAGGACACTACATAATGACAAAGGGATCATTTCAACTAGAAGATAAAACCCTTGTAAACATTTATGCAACCAACATAGGAGCATCTAAATATATAGAACAAATCTTGATTGACATAAAGGGGTAGATTGACAGTGATACAGTCATAGTAGGGGATTTTAACACCCTATTGACTTCAATGGATAGATCTTCCTGGTAGAAAATCAACAATGAAACAGAGGTCATAAGTGACACACAAGATCAGATGGATTTAATTAATATCTTCAGAGCATCTCACCCCAAAGCAGCAAATTATACATTCTTTTCAAGTGCACATGGAACATTTTCTAGGATAGGCCACACGTTAGGACACAATACAAGCCTCAGTAAATTTAAGAAGATTGGAATCATATAAAGCATCTACTCTGACCATAGTGTTATGAAACTAGAAATCAATCATAAGAAAAAATGAAAAGCACACAAAGGTATGGAGGCTAAATAACATGTTACTAAACAATGAATGAATGGATAAACAATGAGATCAAGGAAGAAATCAAAAGATACCTTGAAACAAATGAAAACGAGAACACAACAACCCAAAACCTCTGGGACAATTAAAGCAGTCCAAAGAAAAAATTCATAGCATTACAGGTCTACATCAAGACACAAGAGACTTCCGGCCAAGATGGAGGCATAGGTAGATATGCTGTGTCTCCCTTCACAACTAAGAAGGAATACAACTACCTAAAAACTGGAGACAGCCAGAAGTTCCAGAAAATCGAGCTGCATGGAAGTCCAACAAACAAAGATATAAAGAAGAAATACTCATCCAGACAGGTATGAGGGGTGGAGCTGGAGCAGAGAGGATGAGGTATGGTGGGTGTGGCTGTGGCAGCAGCAACAGTAGCTGTGGCTGGCTGGCAGAAAGTATAGTCACACATTATAAAAGTTGGGAGGGACACTTGGGGAGTGCTCTCAACACCAGACCAGACCAGACCATGCAGTGCATGGTTCCAGCGCTGGGAAAAAAATCAAGCCTCATTGCTTCTGACTGTGCAAACCAGTAGGGGTTGGGGCAGAGGAAGAAACTTCTGGTCTCTCAGCAGAGTCTGTTTGTTTAGAGGCCCCCATGGTCCTAGAATGTCTGCAAACCCACCCACTCTAGGAACGATGGGCAGGGCAACAGCTAGAGAGGTGCCAGTCCCATACAGAAAGTGGGAAAATTGCCTGGAAAAGGAGTGAGTGCTGAGCAAGTGGCATGTTCCCTCTCAGACCTCTCCCCCACATACAGCATTACATGGTAAAACGAATCACCCCACACTGATGAATACCAAAGGCTCTTCCCCTTACAGCATAACAGGTGTGACAGCTCTACCCAAGACACAGAGGCAAACACAGGAGGCTATTAAGTTGAGGAGAGAGAGAGGTATAGCCCAAAAGAGGAAACAGATCAAGGTTCCAGTGGGAGAACTAAGTGACAAGGAGATAGCCAACCTAACAGATGAAGAGTTCAAAAAACTAGTGATAAAGATGCTCACAGATATACTTGAGTATGGAAAATGTAGAATGAAAGAAGTGAAGGCTAGGCTAAGTGAAACAAAGGCAAAGGCACATAAAACCAATGGTGAAGAAAAGGAAACCAGGGTTCAAATCAATGATTTGGAACATAAGGAAGAAATAAACAGTCAACCAGTACAAATGAAGAAACAAGAATTTTAATAAATGAGGAGAGGATCAGGAACCTATGGGACAGCATTAAACATGCCACCATCTGAATCATAGGTGTGCCAGAAGGAGAAGAGGAAGAGCAAGAAATTGAAAATTTATGTGAGAAAATAATGAAGAAAAACTTCTCAAATTTGGTGATGGAAATAGACATACAAGTCCAGGAAGCACAGGGAGTCCCAAACAAGTTGGACCCAAAGAGGACCACACCAGGACACATCATAATTAAAATGCCAATGGCTAAAGATAAAGAGAATCCTAAGAGCAGCAAGAAAAAAAGAAGAGAGTTACCTACAAAGGGGTTCCTATAAGACTATCAGCTGATTTCTCAAAAGAAATTTGCCAGGCAAAAAGGGGCTGGCAAGAAGTATTCAAAGTGATGAAAAGCAAGAACCTACAATCAAGATTACTTTATCCAGCTAAGCCATCTTAGAATGGAAGGACAGATAAAGTGCTTCCCAGACAAGTTAAAGCTAAATTAGTTCATCATCACCAATCTATTATATGAAATGTTAAAGGGATTTATTTAAGGAAAAGAAGATCAAAATTATGAACATTAAAATGACAACAAACTCACAACTCTCAACAACAGAACCTAAAACAAACAAACTAATAAACAAGAAAACATTGAGCAAACAACCATAATAGGAACAGAATCATAAGTATGGGGATCATTTGGAGGGTTATCAGTTGGAAGAGGGAAGGGGGATAAATGGGAAATAGTACAGGGATTAAGAAGCATAATTGATAGGTACAAAACAGACAGGGGTATGTTAAGAATAGTATAGGAAAAGGTGAAGCCGAAGAACTTATATGCATGACCCATGGACATGAACTAAGGGGGGCAGGATTGCTGGAGGGAAGGGGGGTACTGGGTAGAGAGAAGCAAAGGGAAAAGAATTTGGGACAACTGTAACAGCATAATCAATCAAATATACTTAAAAAGAGACACAAGGACAATCCCAAATAAAGTATAACTTTACACTTAAATAAACTTTAAGAAAATATTATGAACAACTGCATGTCAACAAAATGGACAATCTGGAAGAAATGAATAAATTCCTAGAAACATACTACACTCAAAAAATCTAAATCAAGAAGAATAATAAAATCTGCATAGACCAATTACAACTAATGAACTGAAGTAATAATTGAAAAACTCCCACAAACAAAAGCCCTGGACTGGGTGGCTTCATAGGTGAATTTTACCAAAAATTCAAAGTACTAATACCTATCTTTCTCAAACTATTCCAAAAAATTCAAAAGGAGGGAAGACTCCCAAGCTCATTTTACAAGGCCAGCATTATTCTAGTTTTAAACCTGAAAAAGACACTATAAAAAGAGAACAGCCAACATTATACTCAATAGGCAGAAACTGAAGGAGCTTCCCCTTAAGATCAGGCACAAGATAGGAATGTCCTTTTTCACCACTCTTATTCAACACAGTACTGGAAGTCTTAGCCACAGCAACCAGACAACAAGAAGAAATAAAAGGCATCTAAATAGGAAAGGAAGAAGTAAAATAGTCATTATTTGCAGATGACATGATGTTGTATATAGAGAACTGTAAATATCCCACCAAAAAACTACTAGAACTGATAAATGGATTCAGTAAAGTAGCCAAATACAAAATAAATATCCAGAAATCAGTTGCATTTTTATACACCAATAATGAAATATCAGAAAGGGAAACTAAGAAAAAAATCCATTTACAATTGCATCAACAAATACCTTGGAATAAATTTAACCAAGGATGTAAAAGATCTGTACTAGAAAGAAATAGAAGATACAAATAAATGGAAGCATATACCATGTTCATGTATAGGAAGAATTAACACCATTAAAATGTCCATATTACCCAAAGTGATATACAGATTCAATGCAATTCCTGTCAAGATACCAATGGTGTATTTCACAGAACTAGAACAAATATTTCAAAAGTTCATATGAAATCACAAAGACCCCAAATAACCACAACAATCTTGAGAAAGAAGGACAAGCTGGATGAATCATTCTACCTGATATCAGAGTATACTACAAGCCCACAGTTACCAAAGCAGCATGGTACTGAAATGAAAACAGACATATAGATCAATGGAAGAGAATAGAGAGCCCAGAAATAAACCCATGCCTTTATGGTCAATTAATATTTGACAAAGGAGGCAAGACAGTCTATTCAATAAGTGGTGCTGGAAAAATTAAACAGATACACCCCCCTCAAAAAAAAAAAAAGAAGAAAAGAAAAAAAAAAGAAGAAAGAAACTAGGCAACCTTCTTACAGCACACACAAGAATAAATACCAAATGGCTTAAAGACTTAAATGTATAACTCAAAACCATAAAAATTCTAGAAGAAAACCTAGGCAGTAAAATCTCAGAAATTCTTGTAGCAATATTTTTTTATGATACTTCTCCTCAAAAAAGGGAAACAGAAGAAAAATAAACAAATGGGACTACATCAAAGTAAAAAGTTTGGGCACAGCAAAGGAAACAATCAACAAAATGAAAAGACAACCCACTGTATGGGAGAACATATTCACCAATGATACATCTGAAAAGGGGTTAATATACAAAATCTATAAAGGACTTATAAAACTCAACACCACAAGAAAAAAACAAATAATCCAATTAGAAAAGACCTGAAGAGACATTTCCCCAAAGAGGACATACAGATGGCCAATAGTCATATAAAAAGATGCTCCACATCACTAATCATTAAAGACATGGAAATTAAAACCACAATATCACCTCACACCTGTCAGAATGGCTAGCATCAAGAAATCAACAAATAACAAGTACTGCTGAGGATGTGGAGAAACAGGAACCCTAGTGCGCTGTTGGGAATGCAGACTGGTGCAGCCACTATGGAAAACAGTATGGCATTTCCTCAAAAAATAAAAATGGAACTGCCTTATGACCCAATGGTTCCACTTCTAGAAATATATCTGAAGAAATCCAAACACAATTCAAACAAATATAGACCTCTATGTTCATTGCAGTGTTATTTGCAATAGTCAAGATATGGGAGCAACCCAAATGTAAATGAGTGGATAAAAAAGCTGTGGTACATTTACGCAATGGAATACTACTACTCAGTCATAAAAAGAAAAAAATCTTATCTTTAATGACAGCATAGAGGGATATGAAAATTATTTTGCCAAGTAAAGCAAGTCAGAGAAAGGTAAACACCATGATTTCACTTATATGAGGAATTTAATGAACAAAATAAACTAATATACAAAATAGCAACAGACTCATAGATACAGAGAACAGACTGACAGCTGTCAGAGGAAAGGGTAGTGGTATGGCTTGGTGAAAAAGGTGAAGAAATTAAGAAAAAAAACACCATCACCGCAGACACAGACTACAGTATGTTGATTACCAGAGGGAAGGGGGTAGAGAGAGGTAGAAGAGGGCAAAGGCGCTTAAATGGTGACGGAAGGAGATTTGATTTTGGGTGGTGAACACACAATACAATATACAGATGATGTATTAGTATTATATAAAATTGTATACTTAAAACCTATATAATTTTATTAACTAGTGTCACCCCAATAAATCCAACAAAAATTAAAACTAGAAAAATAAATAAAATTGTGTACTCTCACTTTCATAAGACCATTTGTTCATCCTCTTTGAACCATAGTTGAACGGTATAAATTTTGCTTTCAGAAAACACTGAAGTGTGCTAGAATTGCGTATTAATTAAATCAGCCCCAGAACTACTTAGGAATTAATGCTGACAAATAGTCTCTATTCTATTTCTATCCCAAATTCTTCCCAATCTTGTTGTTCGACGTAGTTTATCAGCCTAAACACTTACACTGCTCCACTTCAGCCAGAGGAATCTCAGATGACTGGATGGAATCAGAAATTCCTCTGAAGCTGACACTGATGCCCACCTCTGGCGTGAGTCATTCTTTTCAAGCTGTAGATCTTAGATTCAGTTACATCAATCTTGTAATATGTATGACTTTTTGAGGATTCTAAAGAGTTAGTAAAACACAAAAAATTCCCAGCAATGGCAAAAGGACCACTAATTTAAAAAAAAAAAAAAAAAAGCAAAACACACACACAGCTAAATCCAGTGCTTAATAAATCATCTCAGGCACAATTATATTCACAGTATCTGGTGTTCCTTTTAGCCAAAGATTATAGCTGACTCAGTGACTTCTGACAAAAGAAAGGTAGATAGAGATCTTAGTTTCAACTTCATCAGAATACAGGTCAGCGTGGCAATAGTTTAGAGCGGCAATTGTCAATGGTGCACTGCAAGAATATTTAAAACATGCAACACCTGACTGTTTAGTCAGGAGCACTGACCTCCTTTTCCTTTGCATGTCAAGTAAAAATATTGCAACAGCCAACACAGATCAGCAAAAATTACTTTTTTTTTGTTGTACTGCAGAATTTTAGTAATTAGATTTTGTGTGCCATGAGATGAAGAAGGTTAAAAATCTTTGGTGTAGAGTTCACAAAATTCAATTAAGAAAAATCTCCCATTTAAACAATTACATATGGCAACAGTTAACTACTTAACATAGGAAAAAATTCACTTATGCATAGTGTCTCCTTACTTGGAAATAGGCATTTGAGACACGTTGCCTTCTTGTAAAATTAAGAAAATTGCAATCATGGCTGCCCAAATCATCAGGCCTTATTTATGATGCCTTTCTTATATAACAGATTTATAAAATAAGTAGAACTAACAAGATGTAATTAGAAGACAAGTTTAGTTTTGTGTCCCAATATGAGTGTAAAATTTGTTCAGTGGGGCTAGTTCTTATTGTGTTCTTAAAGTCAGATAGCCTTTGAAGGCCCCTTGCAGGTACTGCCAAGAACTTGGATTACTTTAAGTGACAGAACATCCCAACCTGCCAGTGTGGACTGTAGCAACAGCAAGAAATAAACCTTTGCTACTTTAATCCCCTAAGATTGAAGGTTAACATTAACGTGACATAACCCGGGTCATCCTGACTGAGAAACTCCTCTTCTCTAATTATCTTCCTCCTGCTGTGTTCCCTCTCCTGATGAAAGTCACTCTTTGCCTGTGATTTTGATTACATTCCTTCCCCCATGTCTCTCACCAATAACTAGGTTCTACTGATTTATCTTCCAAAACAGTTCCAATAACTCTGTGTTCTCTTTACTTCCAAGTAGCTCTCTGTGGTTTTTAATTCTATCTACTGCCACCTATAGAAGGATATTCATATCTGGCCTCTGACCCTCTGTTCACTTATGTGTGCAGCTAATATTTCTTTTGGCACATTAACATGTCCACATATCCTGTATAAAGAGATATTAAGTCATCCGACTACTTGGAACTTCCAGTGTTTTTCTACAACTGATTAAAAATGCAAATTCCTTAAATGAAGCTTTCAATACTATATCTCCCAAATATTGCATTGGCCAAAAAGTCCATTAGGTTTTCCCTAAAATAAAAAACATGTTTTTCATTTTCACCAATAAATTTATTGATTTGGATATTTTGAGTATGTCAGAAATCTCCCTTGTGGTATAATGTTGATTATTTTCAATTAATGTCTCGATTTGATCACTATTAACTTCAACTGTTCTACCTGACCAGGGAGCATTGTTCAGCAAGAAATCTCCAGTACAAAACTTTGTAAACCACTTTTGACATGTTTGATCAGTTACAGCACCTTCTACATACACTGCAAAAATCTTTTTTGTGGTTCAGTTGCATTTTTACCTCTATTGAAATAATAAAGCATAATATGCTGAAAATTTTGCATATTTTCTTCCATATTCAATGTTAAAATGGCAATACAAAAATTCACCAATTTTGATGTCTTTTTAAAAAAATGCATACTGATATGACAGCTGTATGAATGAAGTTAAAGACAACTAAGCACTACTGGAGCCATTGTATGGGGAAAAAAATGAACTTTTTGGCCAACCCAATAACTTCTCAATCATATTTAGAACTCAGATTTATAATGTCACCTATTTCAGGCAGCCTCCTCAATGGAGGATTCAGTTTTCAGAAAAATATGAATAGTGATCATTATCTCAGTTTTAAAAATATTCTATAAATGCTAAGACCTATAGATCCTCTCAGATACTAAGCAGAGGACTGTTAGGATCCAGTCATCCAAGGAGGGAAGTCTTCAAGGTTCTGTCCTTGCCGAATGAGATGATAATTTCACTTGTTAAATTATGTTATAAAGCAGCTATAGAGAATCTCTAAATTAGTGACCCAAGGCTCTTTCATCTTGAAATATCCCAGACATACTTATTTTCTTCACAAGAACTCCAAAATGGGATATTTTAAAATATTTTCCTTCATTCTGTTTATCAGATTGTCTAGAACCACATACCATTTCAGATTATGGCAACTCATTATCAACAACAGAGAACTAAGAACGTTCTTTGTCATTCAGTCACTCAACATATATTTAATAATCATCTGACAACGCAAAGGACAATGTCTTTTCCTATTTGTATTGCAAGCAAATAGCATCTTGCACAGAATGGCCAAAAAATCTAGTTATTGCTAAGCTTTGAGACACAAAATCATTTGCTAATGGACCCCATTCACAACGACCTGCAAATCTTTGAGAGAGACTATGAAATAAGCACCAATGGAAACATAAGCCTGTGCTGTGAGAGCCTGGAGCACAGAAAAATACATTCTAATTGTGAGAATCCAGGAAGGTTTAAGAGAAAACGTTTCAACTGTGCGATTCCTTTATTTTTCACTGTGCATTCTAGGAGTGAGAGATCAGTACAGTCAGTATAAGAAGATACTTATATGACATGGTTGGCAAACAGAAAACACAACAGAAAGCTGGCTCAGAACACACAGGGGAGTAATGAGAAATCGGGCTGGAGAGTTAGTTTGCAGCCATGTCATAAAGACCCTTGAATGCCAAGTTAAAAGCTTTGAACTTAATATTTTAGGCACCTGAATGAAACTGCAGTAAAATATTATAATCTAATACATTTAGGAAGGTAATTCTTATGGCAATATCCAGGATTAAGAATTTTTAAAAAGTTACCTCATGGGAGGCTAAGTTTCCCTAATGACAATATATTTGTTATTAATTTCCTGAAGGGTAACTGAATGTTACTCTGTACTCTCCCAGAAGATTTTTGAATGGCATTATCACACAGCCTTGTTTGATATACAATCTGGTTGGTTGCCTTGGAGTAAAATATTTTTATATAAGTTTATAACAGTCAGATGATCTATTCAGCAGGTTTATGAGTCATTTAAAATGATTAAGGACTGAGAAACCAAAAATTTTTTCTGGTGGATTATGTAGTTCAAAGATGATGGTTATTGCTTTATCAACAGTTTTCCCCTTGATCCATCATTCCCATGCTTGGCCATATCCTCTCAAGGCCAAAGCCATCTCTTTTGCTTTGGTGGGTCAGAGTGTCCTCCATTCTTGGCTCCTTGGTCTCTTGCTTGACTGTAATGAGCCAAGGTCTTCTCAAGGCTGTTTTCATGAAGGCTCCTTTTTGAAAGGTGGTGTTCAAATTTGACTTTAGTGTCAAGCTGCTATGGTGTCATGACTATAACTTAAGTCTTGTTATGTAGTAACTGAAATACTATAATCTCAAAAGATGAGATTACTGAACAAAAGCCACATTTCCTGTTCAACATATCTACAGATAGAGAAAAGAGAGTGTATCTGAAAATTGTCTCAGGCACCTTATAACCACGAAGAAGCTTCATGGAGCCCATATCCTGAAAAGAAGTAACACGTGAGCTCTGCCTGGTGCCCGGGTACTCTCACCATAACCCGCAGCAGAAGTAGGTTTATAGGGGTCAGAACCTACATTCACTGAAAAGCCTTCGGGGACCCTCATGTACCCCAAAGAAATGCTCCCTGCCTTTCAAACTGCAGTCTAGGATTTCCTAAGCATTTACAGATATTCAGAAAAAAAAGACAAAAGCCTGGTGAGAGTGGGGGTTAAAACTGCCAAACTTATATTCCAAGAAGATTAACACTATAATTATGTATATATAGAAAAACAGAATAAAACTTTAAATAAATATAATTAATATCTTTAAAGAGTTTTTCTTATCCATAGTAAAAGAAACATGGTTCTCTAAAATAACTACTTTGATGCTTAGAGATTAAATATAAATATGTAATTCTTAGTAATACATATTTAATGTATTATCTATTGCAATATTTATGTAACATAAAATATTTAATGTACACAGATACACACATACATATAGGTTCATAAATAAATTCTAACATTTAGGAACACACAATAATGAGCTAAAAATAAGAAGAAACCTAAATAAAATATGAATTAGTGTGATGGTAGATTGAACAAAATGATTACTAAAAGAAAGCACTCAGGGATGAGTGAGGGTGGTGTTGGGTGGAGATGGGGAAAGGAAGAAGAAGTGAAAAAAACTGTAATAGCATAAACAATGAAAAACATAAAAAAGAAAACAAAATCAAACAGCACAAGATGTCAAAGAAATGAAGAATAGGTACAAAAGTTGACTGGCATGAATATATACAAATAAGACCATGTTATCATTGTTGTTATAGTGAAAAGTCAAAAATAGCCTAAATGTTCTTTACTTGTTGAATGGTTAAATAATT
Source organism: Furipterus horrens (assembly GCF_987537825.1). NCBI lineage: Eukaryota > Metazoa > Chordata > Mammalia > Chiroptera > Furipteridae > Furipterus > Furipterus horrens. The sequence continues at coordinate 65,399,016 of NW_028327180.1, read as the reverse complement.
TATGATGCATCCATGTTTATGAAATAGTGTATCCTAATATCTATTAAACATTACATATATTGCATCTTATATAAAAATATGATGCTTCCATTTTATTATTACACACATCACAAGAATTACATTTCAATTGTAACAATTATAAGTAAGCAATAGCTAAGAAAATCAGGGTTTTGTTGTTCTTTCAACTTATTGAAGTATGATTGAAAAATAAAAGTTGTATGTATTTAAGGTATACATTGTAATGTTTTGATATTACAAATATGTTGCAAAATAATTACCAAAACCAAGCTAATTAGAATATCCATCACTTCCAGACTCACCTTTTTCTGTGTGAGAGCAACTGAGATTCTTATAGCAAATCTCAAGTACTTAATACCTTAACTCTAGTCACCATGTGATACTGTAGGTGTCTAGAAATTCCTCTTATAACTTGAAATTTGTACCCTTTGACCAACATCTCCCCTTTTTCCTTAGTCCAAGCTCTGGTAACCTCCACTCTACTTTCTGTTACTTATAGTTCAACTTTTTTAGATTTCACACAGAAGTGAGATCACACAGTATTTGCCTTTCAGTGCCTGGCTTATTTCCCTTAGCATAATGATCTCCAGGTTCATTCATGTGGTTGTAAATGGCAGGGTTTCATTCATTTTTATGGGTTCATAATATTTCATTGTGGAGTGTGTGTTTGTTGTGTGTGTGTGTGTATTTTTTATTCATTCAAACGTTGATGGACACCCAGTTTGTTTCCATATCTTGGCTATTGTGAATAGTGCTACAATAAACTTGAGAAAGCAAGTATCTCTTCAAGATAAGTGATTTTATTCCCATTGAATGAAATCCCAGGAGTGGGATTGCTGTATCATATATGGTAGTCCTGTTTTTAATTTTTTCAGCAGCGTCTGTACTGTTTTCGCTAGTGGCCACATCAATTGACATTCCCACCAACAGTACACAATGGTTTCCTTTTCTCCACATCCTCATCAACACTTGTTGTCTTCTGACTTTTTGATAATAGTATCCTAACAAGCCTGAGGTGATATTTCACTATGTTTGCATGTCTTCTTTGGAAAAATGTTTCTTCGGGTTCTCTGTCCACTTTTTAGTTAGATTTGTATTTTTTTGCTATTGAATTTTATGGGTTCTTTATATATTTTGGATATTAGCTCCTTATCAGATATATGATTTGCAAATATTTTCTCCCATTTGATAGGTTGCCTTTTCATTTTGTTGATGGCTTCCTTTACAGTGCAGAAGTTTTTAGTTTTATGTGGAACCATCTGTTTATTTTTGCTTCGTTGCCTTTGCTTTTGGTGTTAATTCCAGAAACAGACTGCCAAGACCAATGTCAAGGAGCTTTTTCCCTATGCTTTTTTCTAGTTGTTTTATGGTTTCTGGTCTTACATTTAAGTAAGCAACCCATTTTGAATTGATTTTTGTGTATAGTGTAAGATAAGGGTCCAATTTTATTCTTTGTAAACTAAGGGTCTGCGTCTACAAGGAGAAGGTTGCAGGCCTGGTCCGAGAATGCCAGGGACAAAGTGCTGGTGATTCACTTAGCCTTTCCCTTGTGGTGTGGTCATGGCCATGCAGCTCCAGTCACTGCATGCACATTTCAGGCAACAGGAAGAGGGAAAAGGACAAAGAAAGTAGGAGCAGTATCTGTACTGAGAAGAAAAAATTTTCTCTGAGATCCCTATCTGCCTCATTGGCCAGTATTGTGTTAAATGGCTATCTATGCAAGCAACAAAGAACATTGATAAATTTAGTTGATTTTGTTGTTTTAGTGGGGCACATTGCTGCTCTCAACAAACTGGGATTCTATTAGAAAGAAAGGGATATTGAGTATTAAGTAGGGTTCTAACAGTCACTACAAAGTGTGAAAAAGAATAATGATCTATCCATATTAATATAATATACTATTGTCATAGAAACATATGCATAATATCATTGTATTGTATGTAAAATGAAACAAAAACCTCTCAATCTATATTTTTGCTTTTAGGTGTGTTTCTGTGTGTACACTCATGAAAATGTACACACAAGGGTATTACATTTCATTGCAATTTGGGAAAACAGATAATCAGGTAAAAACACAGAAGAATATCCTATAAAATGTAATATCAAAGTTGGTTATATCTGAAGAATATAAATAGGTTTTAAATATTTCTGCATTTTTTTCCATTTTTATACACTAAGCAAGTTTATTTTGTAATCAAGAGAAAAGCAGCACATGGACATGTATAAAGAATGGCATTAGCTAAGAGGAGTTTAATATATTTTGGAGAGGCAGAATAATTTTAGAGGACAAAATACTCCCTGGTGGAAAATCTGATTATTTCCTTCAGGACTTTTCTATTTGTTTGCTTATCTTGCTTCATTTATTTGTTTATCAATTTCAACATCAAAACTATTTCATATTGAAAGCATTTATAAATAGAGGTAGAATTTTGAAGACACCTGTTTACTTGCTGTTCTGTGTAATGAATTCATGGTCTCCAGCATGCCAGCTTGATTATCACCTAAAAACCCAATATGTTACCTAAGGTAACCCTGTTTTCAAAAAATTGTTTTAAGTTAATATTTAAAATCACAGATGATAGTGTGAATTTTCATCATGTGGGTGTCTTCTTTCTCTGCCCACACCTCATTTCTTAGCCTACAGTTTAATCACCAAAGAAGCAGGGGCCTGGTCCTGGGATGGAAAATGAAATGTAATCAATTCACTTCCTCCCGGGGCTCACCTCCTAGGATGTATCATTTCTCCAGGCCCCTTCATTTCCAGTGCTGCTTGTTTGATCTTCAGCTTATTTCTGAATAAATCAGACAAGGAAGTATATGAATCAAGGTTGTGGGGAGGACATCGAACATTTTATGTCCTGGAGCTGCCATCTAGTTCTTACCACTTCCTCAGGGTGATATACCTCAGAGCAGTGAATTTTGGAGGAATTTGATTTCTTAATCTGTGATCATGCCAATTCAAATTTATTTTACTTAACTGTTATAAAAAAATGAGTGAAATACTTTAAATTGAAAGAATTTTCAAATACTAAAAAGCATGAACCCCAAAGAAAAAATCATTTTTCCTAATATTTACTTGCCTACAAGATACAGGAGCCAGTCTTACTTCTAGAATATGCAAGAATTATAGATAATATTTTTAAATTCCCTTAATTTATATCACCATTTAAAGCATTTCTTATATTCTGGGTCATCAACTTCCATTAATCTGAAGGATCTCAGTTAGCAATACACATTATTGATTAGGAAAATCACTTTTGTTCCCAATGCAAAGGAATCTTCTTCATTCTGTTAGCTAGGATCTGGCCTAAAATTTGACTTTGAAAAGAGGCATTCAACTTTAAGCAGCACATTTCAAGATAAAAAAAAGTGTTAAGAGTTAAGAGTGGAATAACTAAAACTTTAATCCTTTGATTTTTCAGATATCCATTCTTTAAATGGAAAAAAATGCAGTATTGGTTTTTTAAATATGCTCTACTGATTACGCTGTTACAGTTGTCCCAATTTCTTTTCCCTTTGTTCCCCTCCACACAGTGACCCCCTCCCTCCACTTGTACCCCCCACCTTAGTCCAACCCATTGGTTGTGCATATAGTTCTTCTCAACATCTTCCTATCTACTCCACTCCCTCCTACTATGCTTCTTAGTTCCTCTACCATCTCCCGCCCTTTCCCCCTCCCCCCTCCCTGCTCGCCTTCCTCCAAAATGTTCCTCATACCTATAATTCTTTTCCCACTCTCATTGCCTACTTAGTTTGCCTTTGTTTAGATTCTCTAGCTTCTGTTGTTGGTTGTTGTGATACAGTTTTCATTTTAATATTCATAGTTTTGATCCTCTTTCTCCTAAACAAGTCCTTTTAACATTTCATATAACAGTGGTTTGGATCTGATGAACACTTTCAGTTTTACTCTGTCCTGGAAGCACTTTCTCTGCCCTTCCAGTCTGAATGACAGCTTCGCTGGATAGAGTATCCGTGGCTGTAGGTTTTTGCTTTTCATTACTTTGAATATTTCTTGCCAGTCCCTTCTTGCCTGGAGAGTTTCTTTTGAGAAATCAGCTGATAGTCTTATTGGGACCCCTTTGTATGTAATTCTCTTTTTCTCTCATGCTGCTTTTAAGATTCTCTCTTTATCCTTAATTTTTGACATTTTGATTATAATGTGTCTTGGTGTGGATCTCCCTGGGTCCAGTTTTTTTGGAACTCTCTGTGCATCCTGGACCTCTCAGTCTATATTTCCTTCCCCAAGTTAGGGAAGTTCTGCTTCATTATTTTTTCACATAATTTTTCAATTTCTAGTTGTTCTTCCCCACCTTCTGGCAACCCTATGATTCAGAAGTTGGCCCACTTATAGCTGTCCCATAGGTTTCTGAGTCTCTCCTAATTTTTCTCACTTTTCATTTCCTCTTTTGCACTGATAGACTATTCCTTTCTTATGTTCTGATTTGTTGATTTGATCCCTGGTTTTCTTGCCCTCACTACTAGTTTTGTATGGGTTTTTGTTCATTTCAGCAGGACTAGCCTTCATTCCTTCCCTGTCTTGTTTAAGATCTGCTGTTTTGTCTGCAAGCATTTGTATAACCAAAGCTCTGAACTGTGCCTCAGAAAGATTTCCTATCTGCTACTTTGTTAGATTAGATATTTACTGCCTGGTCAGCTGCATCACCAGGATCTCTATCATAATCTGTGCCATTCTGACAGTTTTGTGTTTACCTTTGCTTCCTGGGCAGGGCTGTCACACCTCCTATGCTATAGGGGGTGGAGCCCCGTGCACTTGTCACTACTGGGTGAGTTTTCCAACCACACTGGCATTTTCTGTGGGGGTGGGGGTCCAAGATGATTCCTGCCATTCACTCTCCACTGAGAGACTGGAAGCCTCCTCCTCTGTCCCCAACCCTTCCAGGCCTCGCAGTCCAAGGCAATGGGGGTCTGCCTTCCCTGGCATTGTAATCACAAGCTGATGGGTCTGGTCTGCAGCTGGGGGTGCTCCCCAGGTGCTTCTTGCCTCCCCTTAAATATGGGTGTCAGTGCTTACCACTGTCCTGCCACTGTTGCCACTGCTGCTGCTCCCAGAGCAGCTTGACCTCTCCACCCTGGTTTCACCCCTCATACCCGTCCGGATGAGCACCACTTCTTTATAACTTCATATGTTGGACTTTCATTTATTTTCTGGAACTTCTGGTTATTTCTGGTTTTGCGGTAGTTGTATTCCTTCTTAGTTGTGGAGGGAGATGGAGTGTGTCAGTCTAGGCCTCCATTTGACCAGAAGTCTCCTGTGTGTGTTGCCTCTTTGTCTTAGGTAGAGCTATAACCCCTGTTACATTGTAAGGGGCAGAGCCTTAGGGATTTGTCAGTACACGGCGATCTGTTTCACCACGTTGTGGCGCTGTATGTGGGGGAGGCATCTGAGAAGGAACAATGCTGCTTGCCCAGCACTCGCCCCTTTTCCAGGCATTTCTCCCATTTCCATATGGGACTGGTGTCTCTCTAGCTGTTGCCCTAGCTGTCGTTCCCAGAGTGGATGGGTCTGCGGACATTCTAGGACTGTGGGGGCCCTTTAAAAAAGTGGACTCTGTTAAGAGACTGGCAGTTTCTGCCTCCACCCCAAACCCCACTAGTTTGCAGTCAAAAGCAATGAGACTTGATTTTCCCTGGTGCTGGAACCATGAGCTGCAAGGTTCGGTGAGGAGCTGGGTACGCTCCCCAGGTGTCCCTCCTGACTTTTTAAAATGTGTAACTGGGCTTTCTGCTGGCCTGCCACTGCCACTGCTGCTGCCACCACCACACCATGTCCTCTCCACCCTGGCTCTGCCCCTTCTACATGTCTGGATGAGTATTTCTTCTTTATATCTTTGTTTGTTGGACTTCCATGCAGTTTGATTTCCTAGAACTTCTGGTTGTTTCTAGTTTTGAGGTAGTTGTAGTCCTTCTTAGTTGTGGAGGGAGATGCAGCATGTCTGTCTAGGCCTCCATCTTGGCTGGAAGTCTGCAGTATTGTTTTTAAACATTTCTCTGGATAAGGAGTTTCTACAACCACAAACTTGAAGCAAAGCGCACACATGCCTGCCATGTTTGACATTTCAGTGAAGCCGAACACCATAAAATAAAGATCTGTATATGGTTCTAGGTATGTTAATAGAATTTTCCCTTTGTTTTTGAAATTGTGATTAGAAAACAAATTCAAATCTCATTTTACTAAGTTACAAGAACTAATTAATTAACTGACCTTAAAACACAGCACACTGCATGAAGCCTTTTTGAAAATATAATATAACTTTTAGTTAGTATGTCTTTAAAAATGCCTATAATATCAAGTGAAATTATGTGATCAAGATGTGGTGATCTCGAGGTCTTCCAGCCAAGATGGAGGCCTAAACACATATGCTGTCTCCCTCCACACCTAAGAAGGAATTCAACTACCTCAAAACTAGAGACAACCAGAAGTTCCAGAAAATTGAGCTGCATGGAAATACAACAAACAAAGATATAAAGAAGAAATACTCATCCAGACAGGTAGGAGGAGTGGAGCTAGGGTGGAGAGGATGCAGTGTGGTGGCGGCACCAGAGGTGGCAGTGGCAGGCCAGCGGAAAGATTGGTCACACATTTTAAAAAGTGGGGAGGGACACCTGGGGAGTGCTCCCAGCACCAGACCAGACCGCAGTGCTGGGGCCAATAAAGCCTCATTGCTTCTGATTTTGCAAAACAATGGAGGTTGGAGTGGAGGTAGAAACTGCTGGTCTCTCAGTAGATTCCACTTGTTTAAAGGGCCCCCATGGTCCTAGAACATTTTCAGACCCACCCACTCTGGGAACAATGACCAGGGCATCAGATAGAGAGGTGCCAGTTCCGTATGGAAGTGGGAGAAGTGCCTGGAAAAAGGCCAAGTGCTGAGAAAGTGGCATTGTTCCCTCTCAGACTCCTCCCCCATATCACCACAATGTGGTGAAATGAGTTGCCCTGTACTGACGAATACTTAAAGCTCTGCCCCTTAAATGTAACAGGTGTGACAGCTTTACCTAAGACAGAAAGGCAAACAAACACAGGGGCTTGTCAAGATGAGGAGACAGAGAGGTGTGGCCCAAAAGAGGGAACAGATCAAGTTCCAGTGGGAGAACTAAGTGATGAGGAGATAGTCAACCTAACAGATGCAGAGTTCAAAACACTGGTGATAAACATGCCCACAGGCTTAAAAGATATGCTTAAGTACTGCAAACGCATAATGGAAGAAGTGCAGGCTATGCTAAATGAAATGAAGGAAAACCCACACAAAACCAATGGTGAAGAGAAGGAAATCGGGGTTCAAATCAATGATTTGGAACATAAGGTAGAAATAAACAGTCAACCAGTACAGAATGAAGAAACAAGAATTGAAAAAAATGAGAAGAGGCTTAGGAACCTCTGGAACAACTTTAAACATGCCAACATCCTAATCATAGGTATGCCAGAAGGAGAAGAAGAAGAGCAAGAAATTGAAAACTTATTTGAAAACATAACGAAGGAAAATTCCCCAAGGTTGGCAAAGGAAATAGACATACAAGTCCAGGAAGCACAGAGTCGCAAACAAGCTAGACCCAAAGAGAACCATATTAAGGCACATCATAATTAAAATGCCAAAGGTGAAAGATCAAGAGAGAATCTTAAAAGCAGCAAGAGAAAAGCAGAGAGTTATCTACAAAGGGGTGCCTATAAGACTATCAGCTGATTTCTCAAAAGAAACTTTGCAGGCAAGAAGGGACTGGCAACAAGTATTCAATGTGATGTAAAGCAAGGAACTACAACCAAGATTACTCTATCCAGCAAAGCTATCATTTAGAATGGAAGGGAAGATAAAGTGCTTCCCAGACAAGGTAAAGCTAAAGAAGTTCATCATCACCAAGCCATTATTGTATGAAATGTTAGAGGGACCTATTTAAGAAAAAGGAGATCAAAACTATGAACATTAAAATGACAACACACTCACAACTATCAACAACTGAATCTAAAAAAAAAATTTGAAAAAAAAGAAAAGAAAAGAAAACAAAATCCAAGTAAGCAAACCAGAATAAGAACAGAATCATAGGTATGCTGATCATTTGGAGGGTTATCAGCCTGAGGAGGTGGGGAAGAAATGGGGACATGGTGCAGAGATTAAGAAGCATAATTGGTTGGTATAAAATAGACAGGGGTGTGTTAAGAATAATATAGGAAAGGGTGAAGCCAAAGAACTTATATGCATGACCCACGGACATGAACAAAGGGGGATGGGATTGCTGGAGGAAGAGGGGTACTGGGCGAAGGGGAGCAAAGGGAAAAAAATAGGACTACTGTAACAACATAATCAATAAAATATACTTAAAAAACAAAAAGATGTGGTGATCTCCATTGAAAGGAAAAAAAATTCCTATTGCAGAATCAGAAGGCTCCCCTTCAGATAGGCCATACAGTAGTCCCTCGCTATATCACAGTTCACTTATTGTGGCCTCACTGTATTGTGGGATTTTAAAAAATATTATATTTAATTATTGTGGATTTTTCGCTATATCACGGGATTTTGTGGTACTGTTTACGTAAGTGGTTAAAGTTACGTAAGTTTAAGAATGGAATAAGTGTAAGGTTCCTACTTCACGGGGGGCTCTGGAACATAATACCTGTGATAAGTGAGCAAATACTGTAACTATTTGGGACTCCCTCCTCATCCCCAGGAAATGCAAGTTATATGGTACTCTTCTTCTGTTTGTCTAAGCTATTAGTACTAGCTCTTGGTGTCTAGGGTCTCAGGCAGAGCCACTCTACCTAGAAGAAAAATAAAATAAATGTATTGGGCATTTTAGCCTTTAATCAAGCACTCCATCTTGTGTTCTTTCCTCCAAATTGTGTGACCCAAAGTTCATGCTCTCCTTTCCCCAACAAAAAGTAGTCTTAATTAAAAATTGGGTGATACAGCAAAGTATCACTGAACTCTCAGGATGAATTTAATTCCATGGTTAACTTGCTCCACTTGCATTTGCATTTTAATTATTATCTTTCCATTTTTTCCAAAATAGGTATGAATATCAAGTATTAATTTTAGTCTATAGTATCCTGAGCAAGAAGAATGTAACAGAAATGGAGGGACATGAGTTTTATGTTCTATTCATTATTTATAGCATTTATATAAAAATTATTATACATATTTATGATGCTTCATTTTCCTCTTCCATAAAATAGGATAATAATTCAAGCCTTTCTCACAGGATTTTGTAATAAATGACCAATATGTTAGCAAATCCAGGAATCATAGAAACTTTTGTGTTTCCTTTTTCTATCTCTCTCAGGTTAATGATATCTTTATTTTTATTGCATTTCCCTTTTCTAGCTAAGGATCTGCTCTCCACTCAAATTACCTTTAATCATTGAAGTGTCAAATTAAACCTTTGCATCCAAATTTCACATAGCCCCCCTCTAAGCCAAGAAAAACAAGAGAAAAATACCCCACCAGGATTCATGAATAACACACCCACATTACTCCAATATCTTTTATGGTTCTTTTAAATATAGTTCATTAACTCAGTGCCAAGACAGCATCTTTTTGTTCTTCTCCACTTTATATAGCTACTCTGTCAAATATCTGAACTCTCGTTTTTGTCTTATTAAGAAAGAAAGCAAAAGGAAATCATTATGTAGAAAAATTAACATGTTCATAAAAGCAAATGTTAACATCAGATGGGAGAAAAGATTTGTCATGAAGACACACACACACACACACACTATGAGTTACAGAATTCAGTCAAATTTCTCAATTTTTATCACCGCTTGTTTATTAAAGATTAAATACTCTTGATGTGTATAAAATATTAAGGTAAGAACATATAGTTTTATTTCTTACTCTTGACTTCAGTAATATAGAAATGAGGTACTTATTTTATCCAGAATCTAAAAAAGCACACTGTTGAGTGAATTCGGGAAATTTTGAAACAGAGATAAGGACAGTAATGAGAAGGTCCTTTCAGTATGTGTGCATATGTATGCGTATGTGTATGTGATTGAAATGTTATGGTGAGTTGAGGGAATGTAGTTATAAATGGCATAGTCTCTAAGATCAGACAGTTTGGATTGAATTTCAATTCCCTCACCTCCCAGCTATGTTACATAGAGCCAATTATTTAACATCTGTGGAGCTCAAGTTTTTAAATATGTAAAATGGATATACAATAGGTAGTAACTCATATAATAATGTGTCAGTTGGCAGTTAGCCTTGGTTTACAGTTTCATTAACTATTTTCTAGAGAAAAAGTCCTTGAATATAGAATAACAAATATATCAAATATTAACAGCAGATATTTTTATTTCTTCACGCCAGTGAAAGGATTTTTAATACCTATATTATCTCATGTCTCACAAAACAGTCCCCCCTTAGCAACTTGATAACTTCCCCTCAAATTTCAGAGGAAACAGAAGCCATCAGAAAGAAATTCCATTATCTTCCCATCACTAAGTTGGACAGCCTTCCTTCATTAACACTCATATTCTCATCTTCCAACCTCTGTTAACAAAAGATATGCTTTTTACTCTTTTCTATCTATACAATTACCAAGATCATTCTGGCCATTCTCATGGCTCTAATAACTCTAGTTAGGCTAATAATCTCTAGTTTTCATTAGCCTAGACCTCTTCCCTGGGCTGCAGACTCATATGCAAGAGCATATGTGAAACTCCCTACTGGGCTATCTCCAAGATTCCTCAGTGTTTGTACGTCTAAGATGAAACCTTTAACACACTGTCCACAGCAGCCTTGCCTTCCAGTATTCTTCACTGTCATCCTTGTATCTCAAGCCACGGACATACAATGACTATCTTTTGCCTCTCTCTTTTCCTTGGCTCCTATATTTTGTGTATCAGCAAGTTCTGTTGATTTTTTATCTCAAACATCTCTGTAATTCATGTTGATGAAAATTATTAAAAGGGAGCTTCACCATGTCAAGTCAACATTTTAAAAACTGTTTTGGGAGATCCAAGATGGTGGAGAAGTAGTGGAAGCTACACTAACCTCCTCCCAGGACCAATCTGGAATTACAAGTTAATTGCGGAAAAATCATCTGAAATAACGAACTGAACACTAGCTGGAGAGAGGCCTGATAACCATGGACAGACAGAAAAGTCTGCTTCATCACAATGTGACTGGCAGGAAGTGTGGAGATGAGAGAGGGCTGGTTAGGCTCCCATGGGTGGCAGCTAAAGGGACAGAGAAACATCTCAGTAGCTGGGGGTTCCCCTTGAGAAGGGTTGGGTCTGAACCACCACCTGGGCTTCCCAGCCTACTGCAACAAAGCCCAGAGTAAAACAGAATCTAGCTGAGAAAAATGAAAAGCCCTGGGGTTTTTTGCAGGCCTGAGAAGTTTAGAGACACAGAGTTTGAAAGGGAAACACGTATGAAAATACATTGGCATCCACTTACCCTGGGCTCCAGCAGAGGGAGGGCAGGGTGAACTAGAGATACTTACAAAGAGTTCAGGACAGTGGTGTTGAGGAGAGAACTGAGGGAGCAGCCAACCAGGTCCCAGTGCTGACTCATCCCCCATACTGCAGGCAGACCACTTCCCTCCAAGTGGCATCAGCTTGATGGGGAAGCAAGAGCCCCATCCGCAGGAATCAATCTGCCCTACCCTTGGTGTATAAGCCTGATGGTTGATCACAGATTGAAGATTAACAACTAAAGGAGACAGACAAAAGCAGTAGATCTCTGGTAGTCTCGAACAGGCTACCTAGACCCAGACTAGGACATGACTTGACATCATTAGGGACAGATCCAGGAGGTAAAGAAAAAGCACATCTACAACCGTATACAAGACGTCGTGAGAGGAGTGACTCTCAATTAACCAGCCGGAGGGAAGGACCCACCAAAAGCAATACAACATCAACCAAAGCCCAGGTACAACCAGACAGCCCAAATAAATGGCATAAAGGGCATTCCAAGAGCAACAAGTTCAGGAGATCAAGGAGACTACACCACTGAATCCCATAGGTCTCCTACCACAGAAGGTCACAAGATGAAGTCAGGAGGTCAAAACAGATCAATATAAGAAGCAGAAACAAACAAGAAGAGTCACAAAATATGGAGAGACTAAGAAACAACCTCCTATCAGAAGGAAAGAAGGAATCCTCAGAAAGAGTGCTAAATGAAATAGGGGTAAGCAAACTATCAGACATGGAATTCAAAACAATGATTATAGGGAAGCTCAATGAGCTCAGAGAGCTAAAAGAAAATGACAAAGAACTCCAGGGTAACTCAGGAAAGCTACAAGGAAATTACTGAGAATTACACCAACGTTAAAAAAAAAAAAAGAAACTATCAATAAGAGCCAGAAGGAAATGAAGAATACAATTCTGAATTGAAGAACATAGCAGAAGGAATCAAAAGCAGGCTAGATGAAGCAGAAGATCAGATCAGTGAGCTGGAGGGCAATGTAGAAAATGTTCCCAGACAGTGCAACAAAATGAAAAAAGAATGAAGAGGTTTTAAGAGAGCTGCAGGACAAAATGAAACATAATAATATCTGTATCATAGGGATACCAGAAGTAGAAGAAGAGGAGTGAGGGATAGAAAACCTGTTTGAAAAAGTAATGACAGAAAATTTCCCAAACATGATGAGAGAAAAAGTCACAGAAATCCAGGAAGCACAGAGCATCCCAATTAAGATGAATCCAAAGAGGCCCACTCTAAGACACATCATAACTAAAATGGCAACATTCAAAGACAAAGAGAGAATCCTAAAAGCAGCAAGGGAGAAATAGCTAATAACATACAAGGGAGCTCCAATAAGGCTATCAACAGATTTCTCAACAGAAACACTACAAGCCAGAAGGGAATGGCAAAAAATATTCCAAGCAATGAAACAAAAGCCTACAACCAAGACTACCTACCTAACAAGACTCTCATTCAAAATGGAAGGTGAAATAAAGAGTTGCTCAGACAAAAGAAGGCTAAAAGAATACATCTCCACCAACCCAGCACTGCAAGAGATGATAAGGATCTGTTTTAAGAAGTTAAAGAAACAGAGAGAGAAGAGAGAAACACAGGCACAGAGGGCCAAAATGACAATGAATAAGTACCTATCAATAATAACATTAAATGTAAATGGATTAAATGCACCAATCAAAAGACATAGAGTAGCTAAATTGATAAGAGAACATGACCCACATATATGCTGTTTAAAAGAGACTGACTCATACCAAAAAATCTACACAAAATGAAAGTGAAGGGAGGGAAAATATATTTAGAGCAAATGGACATGAAAAAAAAATAAAAAGATGGGGTAGCAGTACTTATAACAGACAAAACAGATTTCACAACAAAGGCCATAAAATAACACAAAGAAGGACATTTCATAATACTTAAGGGAACAATTCATCAAGAAGATATAATCCTTATAAACATATATGCACCCAAAAAAAGAACACCCAAATATATAAGGAAAATCTGGGAGGACTTCAAGAAAAATATCAATAGCAACACACTCATAGTAGAGGACTTTAATACCCTACTATAAACAATGGACAGATCTTTGAAGCAAGAAACACCAAGGATATTGAGGAATTGAACAACATTCTAGATCAAATGGACTTCATTGATATGCACAGAACCTTTCACCCCAAAGAAGCAAAATAGACATTCTTTTCAAATGCACATGGAACATTCTGAAAGATAGACCACTTGGTAGGACACAAAACAAGCCTCAACAAATTCAAGAAAATTGAAATTATATCAAGCCTCTTCACAGATCACAACGGCTTGAAACTAGAAATCAACCTCAAGAAAAAAATTCAAAAACATTTAAACTCATGGAGAATGAATAACATGCTATTAAATAATGAATGGGTTAACAATGACATCAAGGAAGAAATCAAAAAGGTTCTGGAAACAAATGATAATGAACACACAACAGCCCAAAACCTATAGGACACAGCGAAAGCAGTCCTGAGAGGAAATTCATAGCAATACAGGCATACCTGAAAAGGATAGAAGAATCTCAAGTAAAAAATCTAATTCTACAGCTACAAGAATTAGAATAACAACAACAAACAAAGCCCAGAGCAAGTAGAAGGAAGGAAATCATCAAGATCAGAGCAGAATTGAATGACATAGAGACTGAACAAACAATTCAAAAGATCAATGGAACTAGGAACTGGTTCTTTGAAAAGATAAACCAAATCAACAAGCCGTTAGCCAAGATCATACAAAAAAGAGAGAGGACCCAAATAAACAAAACCAGAAACAAAAGAGGGAAATCACAACCAATACCAGAGAAATACAAAGGATTGTAAGAAATTACTACAAAAAACTGTATGGCAAAAAATTTGACAACCTAGATGAAATGGACAAATCTGGAAACATATAATCTTCTAAAACTGAATCAAGAAGAAGCAGAAAGCCTGAATAGACCAATAACAACTAGAGAAACTGAAGCAGTAATATAAAACTCTTGGCACACAAAAGCCCTGGACTGAATGGCTTCACAGGCCAATTTTACAAAACATTTAGGGAAGAACTAACACCTATCCTTCTCAAGCCATCCAAGAAGAGGGAAGACTCCCAAACTTTATATGAAGCCAGTATTGCCCTAATTCCAAGACCAGGTCAAGACACAACAAAGAAAGAAAACCACAAGCCAATATTGCTGATGAACATAGATGTTAAAATCCTCAACAAAATATTGGCAAACCGGATCCAGCAACACATTAAAAAGATTGTATACCATGATCAAGTGGGATTCATCCCAGGGATACAAGGATGGTTTAATAGTTGTAAATCAATAGATGTAATACACCACATAAACAAACTGAAAGACAAAAATCACATGATCATGTCAATAAATGCTGAAAAAGCATTTGATAAAGTACAACACCCATTTATGATGAAAACACTAAGCAAAATGGGGATAGAGGGAGCATACCTCAACATAATAAAGGCCATATATGAGAAACCTGAAGCCAACATCATACTCAATGGACAAAAACTGAGGGCATCCCCCTGAGGTCAGGAACAAGACAAGGATGTCCACTCTCTCCACTCCTATTCAATATAGTGTTGGAGGTTCTAGTCACAGCAATCAGATAAGAAAGAAAAAGAAAAGGCATCCAAATTGGAAAAGAAGAAGTAAAACTGTCATTATTTGCAGATGACATGATAGTGTACATAGAAAACCCTATAGACTCCACTAAAAACTACTCAAACTAATAAGTAAATTTGGCAAAATAGCAGGGTACAGAGTCAATATTCAGAAATTGATGGCATTTCTGCACACCACAATAAAATATCAGAGATAAAAACTGGAAAATAAATCCTATTTACTATAGCAACAAGAAAAATAAAGTATCTAGGAATAAACTTAACCAAGGAGGTAAAAGACCTGTACTCGGGAAACTACATAACCCTGAAGAAAGAAATTAAGGAAGATACAAATAAATGGAAGCATATACCACGTTCATGGGTGGGAACAATCAACATCATTAAAATGTCCATACTACCCAAAGCAACTTATAGATTCAATGCAATCCCTATTAAAATATCAATGGTATATTTCACAAACCTAGAACAAATACTTCAAAAAGTTATATGGAACAAAAAATGACCCTGATTAGCCACAGCAATCTTGAGGAAGAACATGGTAGGAGGAATCACAATACCTGATATCAAACTATACTACAAGGCCACTGTAATCAAAACAGCCTGGTACTGGCATAAGAACATACATATAGATCAATGGAACAGAATTAGAGAGCCCCCAAATAACCCCATGTCTATATGGTCAACTAATATTTGACAAAGGGGGAAGGAACATCAAATGGTATGAAAATAGCCTCTTCAACAATGGTGCTGGGAGAACTGGATAGGGATATGCAAAAAAATGAAACTAGACCACCAACTTACACCATACACCAGAATAAACTCAAGTTTGAATGTAAGCCATGATACCATAAAAGTCCTAGAGGAAAACATAGGCAGAAAAATTTCAGATATCCCACAGAGCAATATTTTTGCCAATATATCTCCTAAGGCAAGGGAAATAAAGGAAAGAATAAACCAATTGGACTACATCAAACTAAAGAGTTTTTGCTCAGCAAAAGAAAACATCAGCAAGATGAAAAGGGAACTAACCATATGGGAAAATATATTTGTCAATGATACCTCAGACAAGGGATTGATCTCCAAGATATATAAAGAACTTGCATGACTCAACACCAAGAAGACAGACAACCCTATAAAAAATGGATAAGGAATCTGAACAAACACTTCTCCAAAGAGGACATATAGAGGGTCCATAGGCATATGAAAGAATGCTCAACATCACCAGCCATCAGGGAGATGCAAATAAAAACCACAGTGAGATACCATTTCACATTGGTCAGAATGGCCATCATCAACAAATCAACAAACAACTTGTGCTGGTGAGGATGCAGAGAAAAGGGAACCCTACTGCACTGTTGGTGGGAATTTAGAATGGTACAGTCACTGTGGAAAACAGTATGGAATTTCTTCAAAAATCTAAAAATGGAACTGCCTGTTGACCCAGCAATTCCATTCCTAGGATTATAATAGAAGAATCTTGAAACACCAATTCAAAAGAACCTATGCACCCCTATGTTCATAGCAGCACTATTTAAAGCAGCCTAAGTGTGCATCTGAAGATGAGTGGATCAAAAAACTGTGGTACATTTACACAATGGAATACTATGCAGCAGAAAGAAAGTAGGAACTCCTACCATTTGTGACAACATGGATGGAACTAGAGAGAATTATGCTTAGCGAAATAAGCCAGGCAATAGAAAACAAATACCGTATGATATCACCTCATACAGGAAACTAATGAACAACACAAAAAAATGAGAAAAATTGAACCAGAGGCATGTAAACAAAGAGCAGACTCACAGTCACCAGGGGTGAGGGAGGAGGGAGATAAGGGGTGTAAGTAAGGGAAGGGTCTAGTCAAGAAAGTAGCATAAGTGACCCATGGACATGGACAACGGGGTGAGGATTGACTGTGGGAGAAGGTGTGGGCTGGGTCGGGGGGGGGGCAATGGGGGAAAAAGTGGGACAACTGTAATGGAAAACCAATAAAAAAAATTTTTTTTAATTGTTTTGGTTTTTCAATTGAAAATGATGAAAAAAATGCTGTTTTTATTGTCTCCCAGCCCCATGAAATTTACTAAAAACAACAAAAAGAATAGAAAGAGAAAAATCTTCATTTTCAATTAAATTATAGAATATGAAGAATTTTGGTCAAATTTGGCATCTAGGTGAAAACAGGAAGGGCATCAATAACAGGCACATATAGGCTTAAGAGGTGAACAAAAACACTTGTTTTATTAAAGCCAATGATTAGGTCTTAAATGAGTAACAAGATCTGGAAGGAGAAGGTCAACAAGGTAACAGGACTAAAACTTGACAGGGACACAGAATGAGTGACCACACTGATATTTCATTGTTCTGGCCTATAGCCTGGACTGTTCATGGATGAGTAAAATGGGGTGAAAGCAAGAGGGGAGACAGATATACACCCTGCATAGCTGTGACTTAAGGAACTCGGTATGTCAGAAAGGCTGCAAGGACTCCAAAAGCCGAGGTCAGCGGTGTCTCAGGCAGAGGAAGGCTAAGGTTTTCAAAGAGGGATTTTAAGGAGACCTAGATCTACTCACAACACCTCCACCTCCACCTCCACCCGTTCTCCAGCTACATTCTTCACATGATTTGATGCATTAAAAGAAGAACAAAGAAACAATAAAAATATGTATAGGCGCGCACACACACACACACACACACACACACACACACAAAGGTTGGGAGCGAAAATGAAAAGCAGACAGGTGAAGAAAATGCATTGCAAGAACAATTGCCCAGCAGATCAGGAGTTCAGACAAATAGTTCTCCATGGTCTCAAATAAATTTCAGACAACATTACCTGTTTATGAAAGAAAAGCTCACAAAAGAGTCAAATGATTTGCTAAGAGAGCAGAAGAAAAAAGGTGAGCTAATTGAGTACAGTAATAAAATGGAAAAATAGAAAGAAAAGAGACATTAAAAATCTAAAACAGGATAAAGATGACTTAAATCACATTCAGATACATGTTTGACAGCCTGGATGAAATTATAAACAAAGAATACTGGAAAAGAATAAATATATAGACATGATTATGGAGAAGGTAGTAGATTGAAGACCACACACGAAGATTCATCACATGAATAATTAGTGCTTATCAGGCAGAATTTAAAGTGAATGTAACTGAAAATCCATGCAAAGACCAAAAAGAAAAAATATCTTTTAAATTTCAAATTTAAATCTGCATATCTAAAGAGCACCCTATTTCCCAGATGTCTCAAAGAAAATTTGTTTGAAAAATGACAGACATTAAACAGTAACCAATCTGTGGATTTAGCTGAAGAAGAATTTACCTGAGAAAAGAAGTACATCGTCATCCACATAGAAAAGGAAGCCCTGCTCAGGGGAAGAAGTCAGTTTTCTCTGTCTTCTTTGCAGCTGGTCCTCATGCCAGGAATTAAGGAAGATGTATCTATAAGATTTAAACAGAGTATCATTTAATCATTTAAAACAGCCAAATTAATCCTTCAAGTGTAACAGCAACTGACATATGTTAACCAAACATACAAGAACGTAGTCTCCATAAAATCCTTAGGAGAATAAACAAATACCTGCAAATGAAATCCATCCACATAAATACTGAGTCAAAAATATAGGAATAAGGAATACATAAAAATAAGACTGACATCATATTTCTCATTGGCATTGCCAAACCCAAAAAGACATAGATGTAATAGCTCATAAGCTCCAAGGAGCAGTAACTCTGAACCTAGACACCTGGGCACAAATAAACTACCACATGTGTGAAGACAACATCTTAACAATTTAAAGTAAGTAAGAATGTAGTTTGCTACCCACAGAGGAAGGATACTTCCTCTTCAAGAATTACCTCACAATGTATTTCACAAAAAGAAAGAGAATTTACAGGGAAAAACTGGGGTGTAAAAAACAATGCTGAACAAATAAAGCAGTAAAATATCAAGAGTGTTAATTCTCTTAATTGTTGTAAGAAAAAGATCATCGACACTGATTGATTCTAGCTGGTGACAGCAAAATACAAGGAGAAATATGTGTATCTGTCGCCTTTTACTGTGTTAAAACAACTTCAAACGTGTTAGTAATTGACAAAAATAAGTTTTTTTTCTTACTGTTTCACATGGTCTACAGACTGCTCTAAGTCAGACTTTCATTGAATTATCTCCAAGATGCAATGTTAAATGGACATAAAACAAAATATAGAGGTTGTATATGTACATGATAAAGAAGTATATACAACAGTGCTGTACTCAAAACATAGTTTGTCGACTAGCATTGCTAGTCCATGATGGGGTAAGTACAGAATTGTGTGGGAGGTGGGAAGAAGGGAGTTTATTAGCAGTTCTCTCAGAGTTGCAAGCCTGAAATGGAAAATCTGCATTAAACAACCCTGCAGAAACTAAGCCCCACCCCCACCCCACTCCCACCCTCCGCAGAGTCCCTTTTACCAAGTCTGGGCTATAAGAGGAGAAGCTAGTTCTGAGAGAGGAGCTCAGGGAGGCTGCACTGTGCCGCCATGGGAGGAGGGGCAAGGCTTGGCCCATGATGTGGGAAGCCCCTCAGCTGGGAGGTGGGGAGATGGAGGCTGCAACTTGGTGTTGGTTCATAAACTTGGGATTTTCCTGGGTGAAATCTGAACCCTGTACATGGAGGGCAAGGAGACACCAAGGAAGGATGCAGACCACTCCAGATTGGTAGGTGGCAGATCCAATAACCAAAGGACCTTGCATGCAAGGCTTGTCTTCAGTGGCCACAAGATGAGCAGATCTCTCTCTGCATTTGCCTGCTAGAATCTTCAATGTTTATAGTGCAGAGGCCTTGACTTGCTTCCATCATGTACACAGCTCCGACGGTCTCAACAACACATTGCTCCCTCAGGGATGCACCTTTGAAACAGCTGCCACTGTGGGAATGCGCACATTACAAGGCTAGGGGAGGGGTAAGGACCCTCTGACTGGCCCGGGTCCAAGCTCTCAGGTCAGCTCGTGGTCGTGTCCTCTCAATGGCCTTCTTCAACATTTCGGTCCCTCTGGCTCCAGGAGCCCTGAGCTCTCAGAAACTCTGGTGGTGACAGCTACAGAGTGACTATGCCCTCCAGTGACATCTCCATGGTGGAGGCTCAGAATTGGCTTCTGCAGCCCAGCTGTGCAGGGAATTGCAGAACACGGAGGTGACATCATGGCCCTTAGCTTTTTTAAAAACTGAATAAACACTGGAACTTATTTCCATATGTTGGAGGACTGATGCCACAAATGTTACTGATGCATGTAGCTAGCTGTTAAGTCAAGATTTAATTTCATTTAGACAAATGTAAAATGTGATATATCTTATATTGCCTGTGTCGTGAAAAGATTGGCTGACTTTCTATTTGTCAGGCATAATGCTCAGCAAATTAAATTATTTGAGATAATCATTCTCACTATCCCCATTTAATAGATGAGCAAACTGATACTTAGATAGATTTGCCCCCCAATTTGCAGCTAGATTCTGGAAGGGCTAGCATAAATCAACAATTAGCTCTATTAGTAGCTTCTGAGGAATTGGTGTGGTAGTAGTAGTAGTAGTAGGCAGCCGTCCGTCTCGAGAGACGATGGTGTAGCTTCTTAAGAGTCTATCTGCACCGCCGAGAATGACTGTGCAGTCCAACTCAGGAGTGACACGGTATCTGTCTCCTCCCGTGTTGAATCGACATCTTGTGATGACACTGGAGTGTCCTCTCCAGTGAAGCTGAAGCTACAGAGCCTGGGCAGGGTGATATGGAGGGTCTGCTGTTGCCCATGCAGCAGACTCCCCCTCTCTTCGCAGCTGAAGGGTCCAAGGGAAAGATGGAGTCAATACAGCTTGGCTTCAGGTGCGCCGCAGGAGTTGCCGGTGTTGACTACAACGTCAAACCGCCTTAGGGACTCCGGCTCTGGATTTTCTGTCGGGGTTTACTCCCTTAGCCTTTTCCCTGAAGAGGTATGCCGCAAGGCAGCGGAGGTTTTTTGGAGTCAGAGTTTTCCTTCTCTGATGTGCCCTGACTGGAAGATCGAACCAGCGACACTTAGCTCGCAGGCCGACGCTCAATCCACTGAGCCAAACCAGCCAGGGACAATTGGTGTGGTAGAGTGGGGGAAATGGCTCTGGGGTCAGAAAATGGCTTTTGGGAGATTAAATCCTGCTGTTACTGCTAATATCCAGTATATAGTAAACACCTAAAACATTAATTTCCCTTCTCTCTTCCATTCCTCTCATCTTTGTTGGAATATAAACATAGAAAGAGAAGAGGAATAAAAATTTATATATATTTGGAAGTCACAGTCAAAATTCACATATATCTTTGCCATAACATATATTGCAAATGGAACTTAGAAATGAGAGAAACAGTTGTCTTAGGGAAATCAAAATTTATCTTGCCTTTTATTAGTGAGCAATTCCCAGTAAGTCTATAATGCAATAACCTTCAAATAAGAGCACTTGTCACAATTTCTGGCTTAGTGAAGGCATATATCTAGTGGGTAAAGGTAATTTTTTCATGCTTCAGAAATACTGAAAACCAATGAAAGAAGCATGGGCTTTGGAATTAAAAAACAAAACAAAATAGAGTTGCCACCCTAGTTTCTCTTCTTACTAGCTGTATAACTGCAAATATTATTCACCCCTCTTGGCTTCAGTTGCTTTACTGTATCTTCACGAGTGATGTAAGAAAAAAGTCAGATAAAACATGCAGATGCTCTGTAGAGTACTCAGTGCAATGTAAGGACTCAACTCAATAAGAGGTTATTATTTTTATTTCAGTTTGCTTTCCTCATCTGCCAGATCAAGATGAAGCTTCCATTAACTCAAAGGGAAGGAGGTGAGATATACTTTTAAAGGGCTGTTTGTGCTGCAGAGAAAGAGTTCTTGATTAATTAATATGACAGTTTTCTTATGAATCACCCATTGCATTAGGCTAATTCACAGTTTATTCCCGTAAACTGTTTATTCTGTGTGCTTCAGTTCAATAACTATTTCCTGAGCATTGACCGGGACTGTCCTAGGTTCTAGGGATTAAAAATGGCTAGAAGTCAAATGCTGCCCTCAAGCAGAGGACTCCTGAGTAGTAAGGAACTCGGTCTGATAATAAATCCCATAACACACATGGGTCTTCCTCGCCTTTGCAACTCCCCTGGCACTTGGCACAATACCTGCCCTTTGGGAATGTTGCTGAATTAAACTGAATTTCAGGGTCCCATGTCCCCAGAGGTTAGGTCCAAATGTCTTTACAATATCACACACTCCCTCATTTGTGACATGCAAAGATGCCTGGGAGAATTCCAGAGTTATTTTTCTGATTCTTCTCATTTCAGCTAATGACATTTTACTAGATTTAAATGTACCACTTATGTCTCTACAAATCATATAATCTATTAAATCCTTTCATATTCCAGAGACTCTATCTTTGCACAGATTGAATAATAAAAATCAAAATAAAAAAGGAAATGTTAAAAGCAGGAGGGGGTGGAGGAGAAAAAGAATTACAATGAGATATAGGAAACAAGTTCTTGGAAGAATTATCAGTGAAGACATAATTATTATGCATTAACAGCCGACAGTTAATATGAGTCCAAGGAAGCTGTCTATATTCTCTAAGTACTTTAAACAATGTGGTATTCATTTATCAATTCTTGACAGCTTTTTAGATAAAGTGTGTATAATAATTGTGTAGCAATTCATTATCTGCCTTTATGTACTTTAATTTTAGAGTTAGAATATATTTGAAATACTTTTCCTAAGTTCTAAATATACTTCCCTTCAAATATATGACCTACATTTAAGGATCATTAAAAGGATTAAAATGAGTCAAAAAATTTCTCTTTTCCTTCCCGGGTTCTTCTCCATTCTATCTAATAGGTCTTTGAACAGTGTTTCTGGTTTGATCAATTGAATCTAGGTAATTGTTCTGAAAAATATATTCAGCCCTCAGGAAGAAACATCTACCATCATCCTGCCCAAGCCCAGGCTGACTGAATGTGCCAAGAAGTCCTGATGAGGAAACGGTGCAGACCTGGACTAATAATTGAGGGGAAGGTACCACTGGAAGCACTCTGTATAGACAGCAAAAAAGGTGGTCTATATGTAATAGATTCTCCATGTTAAAACCTCAAGGTTTTTCAAATAATCCATAAACAATTGAGTTGGCTTTTTTTTCTTTTAACGAGATGACCCAGACAGTCTGCTTAAGAACAATGTCCAGAGCAGCCTCTTTACTAGCTATCAACCAGGCAGTCAGTTTTCTTCCCATCCTCAAGTCTTCAGATGCAAACACAAACCTCATGGATCCTAGAATGCCTGGAGGTCCACCCCCCCTTACTTTCTTATAAATCCTGTTCTTTGACAGTAAAGTGGTTATCTCCTTTACATATGAATAAGCTGCCATTTTATTTGTAGCTAACTAATTAAAATGCCTCGGTCCTTCTTCTTCTTCTATAAGATTTTATTTATTTATTTTAGAGAGAGAGGAAGGGAGGGAAGAAGAGAGGGAGAGAAGCATTGATGCCTGAGAGAAATATCGATCAGCTGAGACCTGGACCGCAACCCAGGTGTGCACCCTGACCAGGAATCCAACTGGTGACCTTTTGGTTTGCAGGACAATGCACAACCCACTGGGCCCACCCATTCAGGACCTGGGTTATTCTCCTAAAGTCCCAATGCAAGTAAGCAGGTAAATCCGGGAGGATTTTCTTAAAAGCCATGAAACAGAAACTCAGGATCTCATAATGACAAAACAAAATGGGCTTCTGAGAACTAGAAAGCAAGTGAAGAAGGACTCATTATTTCAACTTTCTGCCTTTTTGTTTGAATGTAGTTCTATCAGAAGGTAAAAAGAAAAGCAGTAGTTAGATAGTAGAACAGGGCCATTGTAAAGCCACATCCGCTGGAGGAATCTCTCTGTGTCCCACTGAACATTCAGGCTCACAAGACGACCAGAGGCACTCTTGGCTCTGCTGGCTCTGAAGACTGAGGAAAGAGCCACAGCTTGCAGGTGAGCGCCGAAGAGAAACATTGGGCTGCTTCTTCAGGAGGGGCCCGGACGGCCACCCAGGCAGTGACCCAGCAGCTCTTCTCATTGCTCCTTCACTGCACCCCTGTAAAAATAATTGCACTGGTCACTTGTTAAAAAGAGCAAGGATGACTTTATTCAAGACTGTTGCAATAGGAGGGAGATTAAACTCAACTGCCTTGAAACAATAGTGAGATTTTTGACCACCAATGTGAGCTAACGGGAAAGGGCTGAAGGATTTGAGTGGGGAAGTCAGTCAATGTAACCAGGGCATCTCTGTTGACTAATGGTCGCTCATCACTTATGGCTTATTGAAGTTAGGCTCCTCCCCTCCCAAGAGACTGGGGACAGGGGTCTTATCTTTATTGATTATTATACTTCGAAAGGGGGGCTTCTGGTTCCTTAAGAAAAACATTCTCTGGTTGTAGAAGATTTACATCTCAAAGGGGGCAAAGAAAGAATTTACAACTGTGAGTTTTCTAAAGTTAATGCTCTAAAAAAATGGGAGATCAGGGGGCCATAGTCAGGAAGAAATCTGCCCAAAGTTTAGTCAAGCTTAGGGCTATCTTAGTCACCCCTATGTGACAATTCAAGTGCAAGGGAGTGAACTATGCAGGCTTATACTTTCTGCTCCACAGGATCATGGATTTCTAGAGATGTAAGTCCCCACAAGTGACATATCCAATGACAAAAACCACCACATTCAGGAAGGCCCAGAGTTACAGCTCCCTATGGAATCTTTAAAATTGTCATGAGCAAGGGAACTTCCTGGAACAGAGTCACTCACATGCATCTGTGTCTTTCCATAATGCCAGGTTTATTAGAGGCAACCTCCCCAAATAAGCCAATAGAGTCACATGCAGGTTACACAAACAAAGGGGGAGCTTATGCGATAGAAGTGAGCAGAGCAGGCAGTGGGTGCAAAGTCCTGGCTCACAGCAGTGTGGGCAAGTAGAGAGGCAGGCGACGGTCTCAGGCCAGTTGGCTGCAGTGGTGGCAGGCATCCAGTGGAGTGCAAATCCAGCAGGGCTCCCAGCATGACCTGTGGCACAGCACAGCTGGAGCACTGGGTGGTTGGAGCTCTGAGTTCTTAAAGCTCACAGGGGTGGCGGTCCAATTTATATCAGCGACCAGATGGAGTCCTTGTCCAAGTGTCCAGACTTGAGGTTTGGGTTTTCAGGACCCCCCCCCCCACCAAGAGTGTTCCTACTACACCCCATTACCTCAGTCTTGACATAGCACTTGACATAATGTTATGGCTGACAATGACTCCATATTGGTTGTCAAAGGTGTCCAGAAAGTGTGCTCTGTTCTTGCTCTATACAGTAATTCTTCCAGTCCAGAAACAACTTACCAATCAAGGTCATTTTTGCAATGAACAATGCTTCCCAAAACGGAGCTGACATTTTATCTTTATCAGGTTACCAGGGAGGAAAAAATAAAAATTTAACAGGGTATCCAATTCTTATGTGGAAGGGGTAGGGGCTTTTGTCATCCTTCACTCTTAATAGATATCATAAAACTGTTGTATTTTACATGCTGCCTTTTCTTTGAATTCTCTTATCTTCCAAAAACATGCACTTGTATGAGAACACACACCTGCACATCCAATCTGTCATCCTGCTGTCCCCACTCAAAACTGGCTGATATTCCTTCTGGGTGACAGCTCTTTTCAGTTCCACTGTTCTATGATTCTAGTAAGTTAAATACTATATGCTACATATTACTGGTTATGAACAAACATACTTAGTTCCCTTGGTGTTCTAATTTTCCATTTCCTGTTTTTGTGTCTACTTCATTTATTCCACCTAAAAAAGCAATCTTCTGTGGACACACATATTTGTGTTCTGATTGCAGACCTTGTCTGTTCAATATGTATTCAATTCAGTTAGTGCCCAGAATGACCAGAATCTCTTTCCTTCATCAAGTAAATAAATATATGCATGTCCCTTTGTCATGAAGGTTGACAGTAGAACCTATTTCTTTCAAACACAATCTGACAAAAGTTGTTATGAAAGATACATACCTGGGTAACAAAATTGAAAACAATATGAAAACAAAGGCAAAATAGATCCAAATGCTTTAGATGTAAAAGTTAATATAATCACTATAATTGTGCCTCAGATTTAATTCTGAGTGTCCTAAAGGTTAGCCAAGAAAAACAAATATAGTATCACAATGTACCTTAAAAAAGTTGAAGCAAACATTTTTATCTGAGACAAAAATTTTGTCTTTATACATTTCTCTTTCTATTAATAAACCCTAAAATAAATTTTTTTACCAGGAGTTTTAGATAGGAAATGCTGTTGTAACAATGTTAGCATACATTTTATAAAATATCAAGAGAAGTAGACTTCCGGCCAAGATGGAGGCCTAGACAGACACACTGCATCTCTCTCCACAACTAAGAAGGGATACAACTACCTGAAAACTAGAGACAACCAGAAGTTCCAGAAAACCGAGCTGCATGGAAGTCCAACAAAGATATAAAGAAGAAATACTCATCCAGACAGGTAGGAGGGGTGGAGCCAGGGCAGAGAGGACGCGGTGTGGTGGCGGCAGCAGCGGTGGCAGCGACAGGCTGGCAGAAAGTGCAGTCATACGTTTTAAAAAGCCAGGAGGAACACCTGGGGAGTGCTCTCAGCACGAGGCCTGACTGTGCAGCTCACAGTCCCAGCGCCAGGGAAAATGGAGCCTCATTGCTTTTGACTGTGCAAACCAGTGGGGGTTGGGGCGGAGGAAGAAACTGCCGGTCTCTCAGCAGAGTCTACTTGTTTAAAGGGCCCCTGTGGTCCTAGAACATCTGCAGACCCACCAACTCTTGGAACGACAGTCAGGGCAACAGCTAGAGAGGTACTGGTCCCATACGGAAGTGGGATAAGTGCCTGGAAAAGGGATGAGTGCTGAGCAAGTGCCATTTTTCCCTCTTCGACCTCTCCCCAACACACAACACCACAACGTGGTGAAATGGGTCACCCTCTACTGATGAATCCCTAAGGCTCCACCCCTTATAACAAAACAGGAGTGACAGCTCTACCTAAGACACAGAGGCAAACAAACACAGGAACCTGTCAGGATGAGGCCCAAAATGGGGAACAAATCAAGGTTCCAGTGGGAGACTAAGCTACCAGGAGATAGCCGACCTAACACGCAAGAAGATAGCTAACCTAACAGATGCAGAGTTCAAAACACTGGTGACAGAGATACTCACAGGCTTGAAAGATATTCTTAAGTACAGCAAATGCATAAGGGAAGAAGTGAAGGCTATGCTAAATGAAAAATGAAGGAAAATCCACACAAAACCAATGGCGAAGGGAAGGAAACCAGGGTTCAAATTGATGATTTGGAACATAAGGAAGAAGAAAACAGTCAACCAGTACAAAATGAGGAAACAAGAATTGAAAAAAAAACGAGGAGAGGCTTAAAAACCTCTGGGACAACTTTAAACATACAACATCTGAACTACAGGGGTGCCAGAAGGAGAAGAGGGAAAACAAGAAATCGAAAACTTATCTGAGAAAATAAAGAAGGAAAACTTCCCAAATTTAGCAAAGGAAATAGACATACAAGTCCAGGAAGCACAGAGAGTCCCAAAGAAGCTAGATCCAAAAAGGACCACACCAAGACACATCATATTTAAAATGCCAAAGGTGAAAGATATAGAGAGAATCTTAAAAGCAACAAGAGAAAAGCAGGGTTACCTACAAAGGGGTGCCAATAAGACTATCAGCTGATTTCTCAAAAGAAACTTTGCAGGCAAGAAGGGACTGCAAGAAGTATTTAAGGTGATGAAAAGCAAGGACCTACAACCAAAATTACTCTACCCAGCAAAGATGTCACTTAGAACCAAAGAACATATAAAGAGCTTACCAGAAAAGGAAAAGCTAAAGGAGTCCATCACCACCAAGCTATTATTATGTAAAGTGTCAAAGAGACTTAAGAAAAAGAATGTCAAAATCATGAATATTAAAATGACAACAAACTCACAACTATCAACAACTGAATCTAAAAAATAGAAACAAAATCCAACTAAGTAAACCAGAACAGAAGCAGAATCATAGGTGTGGGGATCATTTGGAGGGTTATCAGCTGCGAGGGGGGAGGGGGAGAAATGGGGAAATAGTGCAGGATTAAGAAGCATAATTGGTTGGTACAAAATAGACAGGGGTATGCTAAGAATAACATAGGAAAGGGTGAAGCCAAAGAACTTATATGCACGACCCATAGACATGAACTAAGAGGGGTGGGATTGCTGGAGGGAAGGCCAGTACTGGACAGAGGGAAGCAAAGAGGGAAAAAAATTGGGACTACTGTAATGATATAATCAATAAAATACACTTAAAAAATAAAGAATAAAAAGAATATATCAAGAGAAGTTAAAACAAGATCTCACTCAGTTGTTTCTTAAAATAATCTTGAATAAAATTTGAGCAATATATAATATATGAAAGTCAGTAAAAGTAATTTATAAAGATCTAGGTGGATATGGTCCAGATACACCCAGTGTCTATGTCTGAACTGAGCATAGAATGGGACCAAGTGCACCAGAGGAGATGAATGCCACCTCCCCTTCAAGACCCTGCCTCAAAGGGAATCTGTGTCAACCAGGTGAAGGACAGGTGGGGCCATGTTGCACGTGTGTCAATAACGTGATGAGTACAGTGGAGCTGTGTATTTTGGAGACCTTGAGAACAGGTGGTAAGGGTCACATAGTCTTATGGATGTTAAGGAAAAAATCCAACCAATTAGCTCGTGTTTTCTTACAGAGCATCTGTCTGGAGGCACAGCACAGGGGCAACTGACCTCTATGTTTTCTTTTGGGAAAAGCCTTGGCCTTCCTTCAGCACTTAATCAGCCAGGTGTTTGGTGAGTTCCCAGAGGCCAACCTCATCTCTTGTGAGAGATGCTTAAGCCAAGAAATGTTCTGAGGTGGGGTGCCACTAGTCCCAACCCCACATATGGGGCAAACTTTAATTGTTCCACTTTAGTATATATTTCTAATCTTTGTGACTTGCAGTCATGCATGTTGGGAATTTATTAGCTATAAATTTCTGGTCAGAAAACTAGTTTCCCTACATGGCAGAGTTATTCATTATTGGCTTTTCATATTTTGACAAATACCCTCTACAGAAAATGTTTGTTTAATTCATTCTTGTGAAGTCTTGGTGGCAGTGGTTGGACAGCAAGGCCAACTGTCTTTAGACTTTAATTCTGGCTCATGGTAGTAAATAACATTGCTAGTACATAGCAGCGAATGTCTCCTCTGTTTTAAGGATTGAGGGTAGAGGTTCAGTTCATCTAAAAGGAGTACCAATCAATAAAGATATAAAATTAAATTAAAGAGCAAGAACAGCATTGAGGGTCATTCTTCTTTACCTTCTTGTGGTGTTATAAAAGTACATATTTTACAACATGCAACAATAATCAAGGATATAATTAAGGCTACAGATCTTGTCCCTTTCATAATTAATACCAACATAGCCAAAATGAGTGAGAAAAATTAACCTATTATTTACATGAGCTACTCATTTCTAATATAAAGAATCATTTTGCTTTAAAACGTAGATCACAGTTACTCAGAAGGGAAGCTGATTTTGTCTGGTGGACTTGGGAAAAATAAATCAGGGAATTATGTGGGGGAAAAAAGACCTGGATTAGTAACAGTTGCTCTATCTCTACAGTGAATTTAATTTACTCAGCAATGTAATTCTTAATAACCCTTTGGAAATAGTTACTTTCATCAAAATGCAGTTCTATATTTCATGAAGTTAGTTATGTAACTTAAAAGGATAATAAAAATTATCTATTACATAAAATGGAGGAAACACACATACAGGATTTAAGAAGCTTGCTGATATAAATGAGGAGGCATTTTCATCTTCAGTTTGGGGGTGTTTCCATCCATCAGTGAAGTTGTATTTGTTGCTATGTTGATATTCTGACCTCTAACGTTTTGAAAGCCAGGGTTCGGGGTGAACCAGAACTCCCACTGTGCTCTAAAGACAAGACTGGGTGCATTCCTTTCCCCATGAAATCTTTTCATCCTGACTAACAAATAGAAGGAGATGGTTTCAAAAGCTTTTGGAAGCGTATTTGTTTACTTTTGTGTTCCACAAATATTTGGTGAATGCCTGCTATATACCAGATGCTATGCTATTTGATAAGGATAAAGCAACAAATAGACAGATATTTGTCTTTGTCTGCATGGAGCTTAGAATCTAGTAAAATAAAAGAACAAATCTCAACCCACAATGATCAGGGTGGTGAGTGCTACACAGGGCGAGTTCCAGGTGCTTTGGGAGCAGGAAGGGCTCCCTGAGGAGCTTGAAGTGGAGGCTGAGCGGAAAGTTGAAGAATAAACAAAAGTAATTAAATCACCTTATTCAATAGCCTACATTTTAAATGTTTCTATTCGCCAATTCACACTTCCAAGTGTCCCAACCCACAAAGACGCCTCAGCATAAACAACAAAGGAGGGTCAGTGGCTTCTTCAGACGTTAGCTCCCTCCAGGGCTCAGAGAACCTGGAATATTTGTTTTTCCTTTAATTTTAAACTCAGCTCTTTACTGTCTACAAAATAGCCTAAAGTGTCACTTGTGGTTTTTAAGAACTCTTTGTATCACCTCTTTCCTACAACCTCTCTCTTCAATACGCAAAGTCAACACAGAAATTCACACCTTCACTTTAGAACAGCACATCTTAACCCAGAGTACCATTCAGGGAACTCATAATTTGGATGGAAAAAAATTACCTTTTTACTTTAATCTTTATTTTACTTTCCTAACCTTTAACTAAAATGGAGCATTTCCTTCATTATAAATATAGACAACAAACCATGGAAGTATTGGCATACCTGTGACTTTATAGAGCAACAGAGACTACGAATATTTTTATATTGTATTGTTACAGAAACAGGGGAGTCCAAAAACAAACCCCAGAGTTTGCGGCTGGGAGATAGGGAGCAGGAAGCAGCTTTCAGGATGCCCTTGCATGCCTGGAGCTAGTGGCTGGATACATTGTTGCGAAGACCCGCTTTACTTCTAAGACTCAGGAAGATGGGAGGGATCTTGGACTGTGGGCTGGTACGGAAGAAGCAGACAGAGCCTACGTAGGGTTCTGTGAATGGTCAGAACT
The DNA here is from genome assembly GCF_987537825.1 of Furipterus horrens. Taxonomy (NCBI): domain Eukaryota; kingdom Metazoa; phylum Chordata; class Mammalia; order Chiroptera; family Furipteridae; genus Furipterus; species Furipterus horrens. Next base: position 65,367,755 of record NW_028327180.1, on the reverse strand, counting down.
GTTTGCAACACCCACTGCGTGAGAGGACGCAGGGAGAGAAAGGAAGCAGGAAGGAAGAGAGAAGCAGCTGCGGACATTTTGGGCTGGCTCTGGCTCTAGGAGGCTCTCTCTCTCTCTCAGGCTCTCTCTGGCCCTCACGCCCTCACTCTCTGGCTCTTGTGGGCTCCCTCCATCTGGCTTGGAGAAGGGATCTCCAGGCTGCTTTAAGAAGAGGCTCTTGCTAGGCTGCTTTGAGAAGGAGAGGAGATCCATGTGGTTTGCAGGAAGAAGGCAGTTTACAAGGAGGCTGAGAATCCAGGCGGTCCTGCATTGAGAGCTGGAGGGCACCACAGCACAGGAAGGACCTCCCCAATCAGAACTGAGTGATTGGCAGCTACTGGTAAAGCTGAACTGTGCCTAGGAAGTAGGCAAACGGTGTTTCTGACTTTCCTAAGACTGGCCAGGTCTGGGAGGGGGAGGCAGGACTATGTGTAAATAAACAATTCTTTTTCTTTTCACCAAACTCTGGTATTGAGAGTTATAATTCTGGCGGCAGGCAATCGGGCCCCTAACTAAACAGCCCGCGGGTTTTGTTTCAATCAAAGCAGCCCAAGGGATCTGTTACAGTATCTTTATATACCTACTCTTATAGATGTTACATATACTTCAAATATAGTTGTCATTTTTCACCACTAGTTTGAAATTACAGTGTCTCTTAGAGTGGCCACTAGGTTCTGTGATGGTGATCTTCCTACCTACAGCTGCTCATAATGCATGACTGGGCAAGCACATGGCACCAACTAGTAGTTCCAGTATGTTCTCATACCGGTGACCCAGGCATCTACGCTGATTTCTGATATCCTGTATCTGCAGTTGTTTCTTCATTAACGCACAGACAGAGCTAAGTCATCCTCATTGCTAGTTAGGGTTTTACAAAACTGGATAGTTCAAATGAGATTTCTGAATCCCCTGTCAAGACACATACCTATTTGTAATATGGCACAGTAGTGTGTAAACAGCCTTCACTCTGATAAATCTTTTAAAAATAAATTATAACTTCGATTTGTCTACATTTTAAATGTGCTGTCTGGTTATTTAATGTGTTAATAAAAATTCATTTTTAACACTTCTGATAAGTGTACTATAGAGTTTCTTTTGTAATATTATGTGTATTATTTTTATTTTGTCGCCCTGGCTGGTTTGGCTCAGTGGATTGAGCGTCGGCCTGCGAGCTAAGTGTCGCTGGTTCGATCTTCCAGTCAGGGCACATCAGAGAAGGAAAACTCTGACTCCAAAAAACCTCCGCTGCCTTGCGGCATACCTCTTCAGGGGAAAGGCTAAGGGAGTAAACCCCGACAGAAAATCCGGAGCCGGAGTCCCTAAGGCGGTTTGACGTTGTAGTCAACACCGGCAACTCCTGCGGCGCACCTGAAGCCAAGCTGTATTGACTCCGTCTTTCCCTTGGACCCTTCAGCTGCGAAGAGAGTGGGGGTCTGCTGCATGGGCAACAGCAGACCCTCCATATCACCCTGCCCAGGCTCTGTAGCTTCAGCTTCACTGGAGAGGACACTCCAGCGTCATCGCAAGATGTCGATTCAACACGGGAGGAGACAGATACCGTGTCACTCCTGAGTTGGACTGCACAGCCATTCTCGGCGGTGCAGATAGACTCTTAAGAAGCTACACCATCGTCTCTCGAGACGGACGGCTGCCGACGATTTTTATTTTGTGCATTTAAGAGCATTTGTATGAGGAACTTACAGGTCATACAAAACTGACCAAGAAATAAAAAGGTTAAGAATCCTGTATTAGAGTGATGCTCTCCTGGTTACATCACATTTGTGATGCTGAATGGAGCCCTTCCAGAGCTTCCAGAGGAGAGCAGTAGCCTTGTACTATGAAATCTGTGGGCTTATGGAAAGAATATGGTGAAGGTGTCCTCTTCTTCTATGTACCCATGTCTGTGGCATGCAGATGTCCAATCCTCATCTTGGGCTGTTAAAGAAACTTCTCACTGAAGCAAAGCACACACGGAGACATGTGCACAAATCATAAGTATAAATGATCACAAAGCAAACATGCCATGGAACTTCCATCTGGGTGAAGAAACAGAGCAATCTTGCACCCAGAATCTCCCTGCATGCTGCTCCTGATCACTAAACTACTTCACTCTCTTGACTTCCAATAGCATAAATTATTTTTGCCCATTAGTGAAATTTATATAAATAAAAACAGCTATAAGATTCAGCCTGTTTTATGTGTCTGGCTATAACCCATTCATTCTCAATGCAGTATAACATTATTGTATGAATACACCACATTTTATTTATGCACTTTACTGTGGATGTACAGTTAGATTTTTTCTAATTTGGGGCCATTAGAAATAATGTCTCTGTAACATTACCATCCTGCTAATCAGTATGCAAATGCTCAATTTTAATAGATGAGTCAAACAGTTTTCTAAAGTTGTACCAACTTCAATGACCACCAGCAATGTACAGAAGTTACAATGGTTCATATCCTCATCAATTCTTGATAGTACTTACTATTGTCAAATCTTATCTTTAGCTATTCTTTGGTATCTTGTTGCTCTTTTAAGAATATTTTGTACATAAGTTCTATGAAAGAAGTTAATAAATCAATTTTCTGAAAACCATGCTTCAATTTCAAACAACTATCATAGACAAATTTTTCATTAACTATATGGATGCATATGTAAAAATTAAGACAACTTCTTTCTTGCATTTTGTGTAATTGAAAAAAAGAAAAGAAAAGTTAATTACTGGTTTCCATCTGTTACTCTCTGTATGGATTTAATCATAACCAAACCATACATGATGCCTAGTCCCTGGCCCTCCCAGTCAGGAGGAGGAGGGAGACAGGTGGACAGGTGTTAATAAGACCATATAATGATGAGGAAGCAGGAGAGATGGCACTGGTCCCATTTTAGGAGTTCTGGAAATGGAACGCTAAGCTTAGACCTAAAGGATAAGTAAGCTCTACACAGATGAACAGTGGGGATTAGGAGTGTAAAATCAAAGGTAACTACTTCTATAATAAAAAGGCCCATCAGCACCACCAACTCCCAGAGGGACTGTCAGAAGTGAAATAAACAAGATGGAGCCTGGAGGGGTCTGAAGTGTACCTAAGGTCAAATGTCCTAGAGATGTGAAGACGTTGGCAGCACAGACTCCATAAGACTGTTCAATGCTTCTGTGCACAGACATGTCATCTATCCATTGTTCTTGCAGCCACATCACATAGGTATTGTGGGGTCCCCATGTGATGTGTGCCACAGCCTAGCATGGATGAATGGTCCAGAGGGAAGACCTGCGGACACTTTGGAGAAGACAATGAGCTGGGATGAAGCAGTACCTCCCTTATCTGCCAAAGATGCCCTGACTGAGGACATCTCAGTGCATTCCATTGTTATTTTCTGATAATTTTGAGGAAAGGTCCTCCTTACCCTCTCCCACCTCCTCCTCCCCCATCCCACTGACTTACATTTTTACATGTGCAAATCCCTTGAAAATTAAATACAACTTCAGGAAAAGAGGAGAATGTCTAAATGGACTGAGATGCAGTTCTGTGACCCAGTGGACTGAGAGTTTAAATTAGGAGCTAATTTGTTACGGCAGAACAAGGAGCTGCTTTTCCTGCACACTGAGTTAGGGGAGTAAGTCTTGCATCTTCTACAATTTGAGTAATTTTTATGCAAAGTGTTTGGCAATCCATTGGTAGAGTGGGTTAGAGATTCTCTAGGCAGGTGTGACAGAAGGACAACAGAAAAGAAGGTGGGAGGACCTAGCAGAGCCCAGTTTGATGATAGTCCGCAGGCACTAGACTTAATAGGAAAGAAAAACAGACAGAAAGAAGCTGGCATGTTTGAAGGAAGCAGCAGGCCAGGGAGCTGGCAAAGCTCACCTGATGGTCAGGAGTGATGGCACTGAATGGGGGCAGCAAAGGAAGGGGTCAGAGAGCAGAACGTTCATACCATGGGAGCTAAAAGCTTGAACTTGGGGCAGACACCTTCACTTACTCACTGTATGCCTTTGAGCAATTAATTATTCAGAGCCCTGGTTTCCCTCTCAGAAAAATGGGGTCATTATAACACCTCATAGGGTTGAATTCAGAACTAAATGAAACAATAAATCCAAAGGTGACAGCCCAGTGCCCTGGCCAGTGATGAGTGCTTAACCTGTGGTAGCTATTAGAGCAGGTAAAGTAATTACCGTTATGAGATTCAAAGTGATACATTGTCCACAAGGGAGTGTGTGGCTGAGGAGGAAGGACAGTTTAAGATTTTGGCATTGAGGAGGTCAAGAATATTGCGCTGGGTGGAAATTCATGTAAATAAACTCTAAAGTTACACAGCACAGTGGCATGCCTTGGGGTAAAGAGAAATTCTGTTAGCCAGATGCCAAATTGCGTACAGGGCAGGGCTAAAGTAGGTGTATAGTTGTGAGTATATGAAGCAGTTTATTCTTGTGTTATTATAGTATTATTTTCCATACAAGCAACTGTAAACCTACATTTGCCCCACCCTTATTAGCCAACAGGGAAGAAGCAGATAGTCAGCAATGATCATGTGGGAGAAGAGTATGAGCATCAACGAGCTGGGAATTTTTCAGGACAAACACAAATGCAGAAATGACACTGGGGGACGAGAGGTGTGAACTTCAGTACCCAGTGCCAAGGTAGGTTGCTGAGAGAGGTGAGCAGGGTCTACTTGAAGAAGGTGTAAGAACATGGACTCTCAGGGAGAACCAGGCCTCAGTTAAAGCAGTAATGGGGCCATGTCCCAGGAAGTGGGAGCTGTGTAGTGGAAAGTCTTTATTGTGGAAAAAAGCACCAGAGGCCCCTGGAAAGGCCTGCGAAGACGAGAAGCACAGGTGTTTGAGGTGACTGAGGGGACCCTGAGCACTGGCGTCCATCAGCAGTCTCTACAGGACCCTACAGGACCTATGGGACCTATGGGGCCTACAGCGGACATGTAACCCTTCCAAGGGACCTTTTGGAAAGACTCAGATTTTGTGCTGTCAGGGTTGAAAAGGAAAAAAAGAAAAAAGAAAAGCATAAATCAGGAACAGAAACACTCAGCTTAAAAAGAAATTTGATTGGAGGACAGTCAAATTCTAATTAGCAAGCCAGTATATTCAGTAACACTTGGCCATAACTCCCATCCTAGAGCATCCCAATAAAACCCTGGAAACTTGCCTGATGACATAATGGCACCGTTCTATCACACAAGCATGAGAAATTACCAGGCTATGCCTACATATCCTGCTCCAGACAGGCACTGGCAGTTTTACTTGGCAAATCCCAGAAGCTGGGAGGCAATGGCTGGTTATTACAAAACCACTTTAGATACTTCACTTTCTCCTGTTCGAATAATGTCATGTTCAACTGCTTTGAGCGTGCCTCCCACCTACTGAGAGGGCTTTGTGTTGTCCAGGACACGGTCTCATCTCAGAGCCCTAGACACCTTGTAGGGAAACTGGAGACATCTGCCTGTGTGAGACATGCGACTGCCAAAGTCAACCTCTTGGCTTTGCTTCAAATTTCAAGAGCTTTTCAAACAGTAGGGGGGTGGGGGGATTGCTGCCAAGGGCAAATACTGTACATGAAATAAAAGACCCATCCACAGTGAGGAACACAAAGGAAGAGAAAATCGCTGTGTCAGGAAAAATACATAGAAGTTATGGAGGGGAGTTGTGATAGGATCTGCTCCCTATTCAAATGCTTTATTTTTCTGTCTCCAGGTAAACAGAACCAAGGTGAGAGAGACCTTTAAGCCTGTGTAGCAGGGACAGGTGTTGTTAAAAAGTAAGAGGCAGAGCAGACATCTGTCTGCCAGGACAAGCAACTGCAGACCAGGGGGAACTCTGCAGCTCATTCAGACATTTGGAATAAATCACTGGCTGCCAGCTGGAAATAGCTTCTTGGGAAGGATTTCCTGAGACACTAAAGTTATGCTTGGAAATTTAATGCCACAGAACAAAGAGAGCACTGTTGTGAGTTCTGCCACGAGTCGGGTGCTCTGGGCACTCTGCTTGTCTGCTTGCAGCCACTGTTTGCAGTAGGGGCTGCTGCACTTGCACTTGGTTTAGAAGAGACAGTGTGGGAAGTGCATGGAACTGTGGATCAGGCAGAACTGCAACTAAAACTCCAATTTTCACTCTCAATGTGTGTGACCTTGGATCAGTCATTTACTCTCTCTGAGGTTGAGTTTTAGTTTTCTTTCTATACACTGGGCTAATCCTGAGTGGGACTTATATGAGATGAAGTGTGTAAGCCCTCTAGAAGAGCTCTCAGTTCTTAGTAAATCCTAAATAGTATTTACCATATGACTAAAGCCCCAGCCACATGCTTAATGGGGAAAGGAGTAAGATATCCATTATAAAGCAACCTAGAAAACAAACTGTGTGTTCACATTGAGTCCACATGAGAATTGACAAAACAGTCCTCTAATTCAGATTTCAGCATATCTTCCAACTTTTCCCAAAACCATATTGGTATAGATGATCTTCAGTGGGATTTCTTAAGCTGTTCAACCAAAATTCAGGCCCCAGACGAGCCTGAGTCCCTCACACTGGACTCTGGAGCTTGCACATGACTGCCAAGATCTTCAATGGCATCTAAGAGAGAAAACAAATGCTTCCGGAAAGGTAATTCTCCCTCCCTCTCCTCTTGGCTCCCGAAGCCCCCACCTCCTCTAAGCCTTCTGTGGAGGTTGCCAGCTGACTGACTCTAGCTGACTTTGTTATGAATATATGCAGGTGGGAGTAGAAAAGAGGTCCCACTTTCAGGGTCAATGGCCCCTGGAGCCCAAGGAGGTAGTGAGACTTTTCAGATAGACAAGATGGACCTTCTGTCAACAGCTCTCCTGTGAGTTATAATGTTTAAAATTTCTCTTCTTTAACTACGAGAGCTCCTTTTGCCTCCTTTGCATACTACGTTTGTGTACATTGAAAAGGCTGAGTGTCAGAAAGGAGAAAATTCCCATCCTGCCATAGTCCCCCTGATGGATTTCCCTGAGCTCTTACAAAGGGAGCAGCAGCTACCTCTGTCCTGGTGGGTAAAGATGAGTGGGAGTGTTCCTCGGGCCCTAACACCAGCAGTAAGTACCCCCAACCCCCGCCCGGCAAGGTCGGCTCTGAAGAGACCTCTGCAGGACCTTTCATTTGCTTCTCCACCTTGGAGTTCTTTAAGTCTCCAAACACCTATCCCCATTCCCTTGCCCCAGAAATATTGGCTGGTCCCTCAGGTTTGATTGCCACTGTCCCCTGCTCAAGAATTGTGGAAGGGCCATCTGCCTTCCTGTCTTGAAGTTAATGATTTTCTGACCCTACACAGGATCTCTTCCTAACTCTCCTCCTCTGCTATCATCCTATTCTGTTTTTCAGAGAGAGAGAGAGTTGCTTTTTCTCTCTCTTGTGACAGAGAAATCTGCTTTTAATGTGGGTATGGGTATTAATGAAAGTTTCTTTTGAAGGATGGATCACCTGTCCCTCATTCCTGCAAATGCCCTCTTTCCATCCCCTGATGCACTTTGTAAGTGACCAGGAAACTTTCAGCAGTCAGCTATTTCATGCCTACCCAGGACCCTAAGGTCCATAGTCCAGGCCTCCAGGTCATTGCTCCTGGTGTCATAGAGCTTAGTTTTCTTTTTTTCTGTGGTCCATTGTTATGCTGATCCATCATATCCAACAACAATCAGCCACTTGGAGTTCATTGCTTATGTCAGAGGTATATACTAAAGAAAATTTGTTCCCTTTGTCACATCCCACAAACCAGATGATGAGTAGTGAGGGGTTCTTCTTGAAGTTTGAAAAGTGAGACTCCCATGAGACATTTGTAGAGACATTGTATACAGACTAGGAAATTCATATACTGGCTCCATTCAGATGCCACTTCATAATCATTGCACTGGCAAAAGTGAAAAAAGCTGGAACAACTATTTCTGGTATGATTGTGAAACAAAACGGTTCTGTCATATATTACTGATATATCTATGAACTATTACACCTGTAAATATTCATTAAAATTAAAAACACTAAACTCTTTAATATAACTCCTAAGAATCTATCCCATACAAATAAAATGTACCAGTCTGATGGGATATCTGTACAGAATATTTTTTGTAGCATAATTCATATTAGACAAAAACTGAAGAAAAGTATAATACTTAGCAACAGGAGAATGACTGTATGTACTTTATACACCTACACCATGAAATATGATACAGGTATAAAAACAAATGAATTAGATCTGTACCAAATTCACAGAGATTTTTCTATGAGAACCAGTGTGTTTTGCAAAATAATGACAACAAAAGGTTTCATATGTGTATGTATGTTTATATCCAAAACTTATGCATACACATGAAATTATTTTATACATATACCTATTTGCATATGTATACAAATATGTAATCTTTATTGTGTATTATATCGTCGTCGTCGTCGTAGGCAGTCGTCCGTCTCGAGAGACGATGGTGTAGCTTCTTAAGAGTCTATCTGCACCGCCGAGAATGGCTGTGCAGTCCGACTCAGGAGTGACACGGTATCTGTCTCCTCCCGTGTTGAATCGACATCTTGCGATGACGCTGGAGTGTCCTCTCCAGTGAAGCTGAAGCTACAGAGCCTGGGCAGGGTGATATGGAGGGTCTGCTGTTGCCCATGCAGCAGACTCCCCCTCTCTTCGCAGCTGAAGGGTCCAAGGGAAAGACGGAGTCAATACAGCTTGGCTTCAGGTGCGCCGCAGGAGTTGCCGGTGTTGACTACAACGTCAAACCGCCTTAGGGACTCCGGCTCCAGATTTTCTGTCGGGGTTTACTCCCTTAGCCTTTCCCCTGAAGAGGTATGCCGCAAGGCAGCGGAGGTTTTTTGGAGTCAGAGTTTTCCTTCTCTGAGTGTATTATATATACATATATATTTTTATAAAATTCCACCAGTTTGAAGAAAAAGATGGGATGTTGTTACTATAGATTACTTGTGGGGAAGGAAGTGATGGAGTAGCAAGTTGCTGTGAGAGAACAGTAAGAACATCAAAATAAAAAGCTCTTATGTAATCTTATTTACAGTAGTATGTAAGAAAATAAAAAAAATCATTACACATGTGAACTATTCTATACCCACCAACGGGGACCTCATGTTCAATGTTCATGGCTATGACCTCATAGGAAGGAAGGCCCTGCTCTACTAAGATATCCTTGAGGCAACTCAGCTAGATGTTTTTGTTTATTTAAAGTCTCCTTTGATCCATGACATCTATAGAGTACCATAAATAGCTGTAGTTCTCTAGATGTTCTGGAAATAAGTGTTTCTCTATTAAAAGTCTCCATGTTCTTCCTTGATCAGTGTGACTGGGTTGGGCATCATCTCGCAAAGTGAAAGGCCGCCAGTTGGATCCCCAGTCAGGGCACATGCCTGGTTTGCGGGTTTGGTCCCCGATTGGGGCACCTGGGAGAGGCAACCAATCAAGGTTTCTTTCTAACCCTCTCTTTCTCCCTCCCTTACCCTCCCTCTCTAAAAGTAAGTAAATCTTTAACAAAAGACTCCATATTCTATGCGTACTTCCCAGAGATGTAGCAGGAATGACCCATGTTTCAAAGCACTCTGGCACCTTCGGTTGTTTCTCTTGGGGCTCTTTCATAGTTTCAAGTACGAATTTTACCTAATTACACCAGCACTTCCAAAAATCCTTGGATCTCAACGTCCCTCTTCCTCAATCAATGAAACATAACTTTGCTTTAGAAAAACCCTATAAAATTTATCCAGTGAGATAAATCTGAAGGAAAGCTGTCTTACCTTCCTCAGACAAATGTAACTGATGATACCTACTCCCCAAACACAACATTGGAAACTACAACTTCTTACTGCTTTAAAGGGCATCCTGAACTCAAGTATGCTGTTACTAATCTCACTCCATCACTCCATTCAGTAAATGTGACCCAAATTTACCAGGTAACATAAGGGTTTTGAAATACCAGTATAATCTGGTTTCTTAATTCATAAATAAATAAAAACTGATCCTCTGAAGAATGCTGGGCAAGATTTCATGGCATCACAATTCTCTTCAGCGCTGCCTGCCTTCTGCACAACTCATGTACCAAGAGAGAGAAGGCCATCCCTCCTCTTCTTTGAACTCAATTTTTAACTCCATGTCCACTTCCCGCATTTGGGTTGGGCACATGAGAAGCTGCCTCCTTTCTCTCTACTGTCTGTAGCTTCATGCTAGTACAAGGACACAGACAGGAAAAGTAGCCTCAGGCTGCTCCTTGGTCTGCGATGGCAACACACCCGGCTGCCTAGGCTGATGCCCAGGGAGCATGCATAGCCTGACTGGCCTGAGAAAATTGGTGCGCACCATCTCACCATCTCAGAAGTGTGTTTGATCATCTCACTCCTGCCATTTCCTTTGTACATTCTATTCCACAAGATGCCCCAGATACAGGCGGATCTATAACTTGAAAAATATGATAAGTGATTTGAATCCATTGCCCAATATTGCTTAGCACAACTGTACTTAGTCTAGCCTGTGACACTATTGGTCTCTAGAGAATAGCCTGAAATTTCTGGGGTATAAATCTAAGCAAATGCCCCAAATAGTTTTGCAATGTTGAATCTAACATCTCAGGGCCCTGAAAACATTGCTTCTGGGACTAACTGCATTTTCCAAACCCTATCTCTTCTGCAACTTTTCCAACATCAAACGATGATGCCCCAAGCACATTTAGTACTCCATTAAATGTGTATCCTTCTTACCATGGTCACAAAAATAGGCCCTTATTGCTAAAGAAAGCCCTGCAGGCTTGTGTAGGAACAGCTCTCTCCTGCTCCATAAAAAAAAAAAAAAAAAAAAAAAAATTCAGGAGGTCCTCAATTACCATTTTTAAAAATCATGAGCCCTGGATGCTTTGGCTCAGTGGATCAAGCATCGGCCTGTGAACCAAGTATCGCTGGTTCGATTCCCAGTCAGGGCACATTACTAGGTTGCACGTCAGGTCCCCATTTGGGGGCATGAGTGAGAGGCAACCACACAGTGATGTTTCTCTCCCTCTCTTTCTCCTTTCCCCTCTCTCTAAAAGTATAATAAAATAAACAAATAAATAAATTATTAAAAAATAAAATCATGAGCTGTTAATATTTCAACCTGATTCCACAGTGTCTTCTACACTGACCATTGAGTCTTTAGCTCTTCTACCCAATTCTTGTGTGTGTATGTGTTTTGCCAATTCTTAGCTGCTTCTTCTTTCACTTAATCTAATTGTAATAAGCAGAAGACTCTGGAAGGCCCTGCTACCTGCAATCTGCCGACAGAACTTGGCTGTATCTGGCTTTTGACAACACTGATTGATCTTTACTCACTTCTCTGTACAAGATCCATGGCCCATTTCCCTACTACTTTGAGAAAAACTGTCTTCTAATTTAAAAAAACTAGAAGTCTTTTATCTAACTTTGCTGGATAGTGAAGATATTGGCATACATTCTCTTAAATCCCAAGAACTCTTTTTTTCATGATTGGGACTGAGAACAAGCATAATTTCATGTGTTCAGTGGCCATTATGTTTTTCTCTAAACAGTCTAAGAGACTGCCTATATTTCTATTGAGCTGTCATTTTCCTTATTTTGAATGAGTCTAGCAATTGTTGACAAGAGTGTAGAAAAACTAGGACATACACTGATGGTTAGAGTAAAATTGTCACGGGCACTTTGATCGTACCTGCTAAACTCAACACATGAGGGTATGTACTATGAGCCAGAAATTCCACTTTTGGAATTTACCTTAAGGAAGACTCTCCCTCATATTCTTAAGGAGATATATAAAGGATATTCATTGAAGTAGTCTTTGGAGAGCCAAAATTGGGAAAATAATTAGTTGCTCTTAATGGATAGAATAGCTAAATAAATTATTTGCTCCACATCTAAAGACAAACATATAACGCCTAGAATATATGAAGAACAAGTAATTCATGAATACATCATCCTTGTAAAAAACATCATAATGCTATAAACAAAACTAAATCTCTTTTATTACCACTCCAAATACCAGGTCCTTCCTAAGAAACAGCCGCTATTGTCAACCCCCTAAGTACCATGTTCTAGCCTTTCCCCCATTTTTCTACTTTTTGGGGGTCTCTTTTCTTCTTAAAATCTAGAATTTTTATATAGAATTGATATAAATTCCAGTTTATGATACATATATTGCAAATACTTTATCTTAGCCTGTTGTTTATTGTATCTTTTTATCATAACAAAGTTTCTTATTTTGGTTATCAGATTTATCAGTATTTTTGCTTTATAGTTTTGGGACTTGTCTAATAAGATTTATGCTATTCCAAGTCATAAATACAGTCATATTGTTTTCTACTATTATTGTTATAATTTAGGTTTTGATAAACAGTCTTTATCACATTTAAAATTTTTGTATGTTAATAGTGTGTAGTAGGAATACAGTATAACTTTATTACTTTCTAATGGATAACAAATTTCCTCAAAACTATTTACTGAATACTTTATATTTTCTACACTGATTTAAAATGCCAACTTTATAATATAATATATCCTAAAATATGCTTAGGACATTTCTGATGTTTTATCCTATCACCCTAATCTACTGAATTCCAAGAAACAAAATCAAGATTGCAAAATAAGCAGCAAAGAATTAGCTAGAATTTAAACCTATTCATGTAGAAAACAACCTTAAATTTTTGCTAGAATGGTCTCTTATTCCATATCATTTGTATTGGTTCCACTTTCCTGATTAAACCCCAATGATACAAGAGTTTTACTCATGATCTACTTCTTGAGATTAGTCAACTGTACAAGCACTATGTATTGAACTTTATCATGAGAGACACATGGAGACAATGAAACAAGAGCACTTTATTTAAAAATCCGTAGAATAAGAAAAGCCAATTAATAAGAGATGGTTATTTCTGTTCTACAGAGGAAAAAACTGAGGTACACTGAAGTTATGGAATTTCCCTGAACTCACATAACAAGAAAGTGGCAGAGCATAAGTCGAAACACAAACAGTTTCTACAGATCCCATGTACTCCACCAGTACCTAAAGGGACTTCCGGTCGAAATGAGATTAAAAATTCGTAGTCCAGAATAGCATGAAGTGTTCCTGTAGTGTTTAGTCCAAGCATGTCTGTTTACTTATATTTCCCTATTGAACCTTATAAGAACAATCAAGCAATTTCTGCATGACTACAATTTTAAATGTCATGGAACTTTGTGTCCAGACAGTTAAATACAGCCAAAGATCTGCACAAAAACTGTGTTGGACATAACAATCTTTTCTCATTAATGCATTATGTACCACAAATTATTCCAAGACCTAGAATAACAGAATAACATAATAAAAATTATTCTAGTTACAATAACAAGTAGATTATCTACTTACAATGATGGCACAATTATAAAGTAATATTTTTATATAATGAGCAACACATATCTAATATTTATAGAATAATAACCTTGACTTTTGACCACTGAGATACTGGTACTACCCATTAGATACTGTGTGTAAAATTGTTAGCATAGAGCCTATCATGTCCTTGTAAATCAGAATATAGTAGCTCTGATCATTATACATAACGTCAGTCTGTAAGATAAGCAATGCAAGCATAGCCTATGCTGTTTTTAAAAATGAAAACTGAAAGAGAAAACCATAAAGGTAGAATGCATTAACCTTTCTTTTTCTGGAAAAGCAGGTAATTTATTTATTTTTAAAATTGAGATATAATTGACACATAGAATTATATTATTCAAGTGTAGAACATAATGATTCGATATTTGTATTTATTTGAAAACGATCACCATAGTAAGTCTAGTTAACATCTGTCACCACACAAAGTAACAAATTATTTTCTTTTGATAACTTTTAAGATCTACTCTCTTGGCACTTTCAAATACACAGTACAGTATTATTAACTATAGTTACCACGCTGTACATTACATGACTTATTTATTTTGTAAATGAAAGTTTGTACCTTTTGACATCTTCACTCATTCTGTCCACATACCACTATTCCACCTCTGGTAACCATCAATGTGTCTATGAGTTTAATTTAATTTAATTTTATTTTTTTAGGTTCCATATATAGTGAGATCCTATGGTATTTGTCATTCTATCTCTGACTTATTTCATTTAGCAGAAGATCCATTCACATTGTTGCAGATGGCAAGATTTCATTCTCTTTAAGGCTGAATAATCTTCCATTGTGTGTGTAGATTTCCTTCTATTCCTTCATAGATGAAATATTTAGGTTGCTTCCATTTCTTGGCTGTTGTAAACAATGCTACAATGAACGTGGGTGTAAATATATATTTTTTTGAGTTAGTATTCTCATTTCCTTTGTATAAATAACCAGAAGTGGGTTTTTTGGGTCATACAGTAGTTCTATCATACTTTTAATTTTTTGAGGAGTTTCCATACTGTTTTCCATGGAGGCTGCACCAATTTACATTTCCACTGACAGTGCACAAAGGTTCCTTTCCTCTACATCCTTGCTAACACTTGTTATTTTTGTCTTTTTAATAATAACCATTTTACCAGGTGTGAGATGATATCTCATTGTGGTTTTGATTTGCATTTTCCTGATATTAGTAATATTGAGCCTCTTTAGATGTACCTGTTGACAATCTGTAATTTTTAACAATAATAATAATAGTTATTATTTTATCATCATCTGATGACATTTTTAAAATTAGTTTTAGAGTGAGAGGAAGGAGAAAAAAGGGAGAGAGAGAGAGAAAAAAATATAGATGTAAGAGAGACGCATTTATTTGTTGCCTCCTGTACCTGCCCGGATCAGGGATTGCATGTGCCCAGAAAAAGGATTGTACCCACCCAGACCAGGTATTGAACCCACAACCTAGGTATGTACCCTGACCAGGAATCAAACCTGCAACCTTTCAGTTATAGGAAAATGCTCCAACCAGGTGAGCCAAGGCCCATCTGTATTTCTTCTTTGGAAAAATGTCTATTCAGACATATGTCCATTCTTTAACAGATTTTTTATATTGAGTTGTATAAGTTCTTTATATATTTTGCATATTGACTCCTTATCAGATATGTGATTTGCAAATATTTTCTCCCATTCATTACCTTCTCATTTTAAAAAAAGATTTTGTTTGTTTATTTTTTCTTAGAGAGAGGGGAAAGGAGAGAGGAAGACAGTGAGAGAAACATCATTGTGAGAGAGAAACAACAATCTGTTGCCTCTCACAAACACCCCAGTGAAAGGCTTGACCAGCTATGTGCCCTGACTGGGAATCAAATTGATAACCTTTCACTTCGCAGGACTACGCCAAACCAACTGAGCCACACCTATCAAGGAGCTTACCTTTCCATTTTGTTCATGGTTTCCTTTGCTGTGAAGAAGATTTTTAGTTTGATGTAGTCCCACTTGTTTATTTTTGCTTTTGTTGCCATTGGCTTTGGTGTCAAATCCAAAAAAATTTATCACCAAGATCAATGTCAAAAATTTTACCACCCTTGGTAAAGTTATGGCTTCAGGTCTTATGTTCAAGTTGTTAGTCCATTTAAAACTGGTTTTTAAAAATTTAAATCATTTTTTATTTTACAATTACAGTTGACATACATATTATCTTAATTTCAGGAACACACCCTAGTGATTAGACATTATATAACTAAGTGATCATCCTGATAAATCTTGTACCCATCTGACATCATACAAGTTATTAGAATATTATTGACTATATTCCCTGTGCTGTACCTTACACCCCCATGACTATTCTGTAACAACCAATTTGTACTTCATTTCTTTATCTTTTCCACCAATCCCTCCAGCACCCTCCCACCTGGCAACCACAAAATGTTTCTTGTATCTATGGTCTGTTTCTTCTGCTTTTTCATTTATTTTGTTTTTTAGATTCAATTGTTGATAGGTTATGTATTTATTGACATTTTATTATTCATAATTTGATCTTTTTTCTTCTTCTTCTTAAAGAAGACCCTTTACCATTTCATATAATACTCTTTGGTGGTGATGGACTCCTTTAGATTTTCCTTTTCTGGTAAGCTCTTTATATGTCCTTTGAATCTAAGTGACATCTTTGCTGAGTAGAGTAATTTTGGTTGTAGGTCCTTGCTTTTCATCACTTTGAATGTTTCTTGCCAGTTCCTTCTGGCCTGCAAAGATTCTGTGTGACAGCCTTATGGGAGTTCCCTTGTAGGTCACCTACTGCTTTTCTCTTGCTGCTTTTAAGATTCTCTCTTTGTCTTTAACCTTTTGCATTTTAGTTATGATGTGTTTAGGTTGAGTCTCTTTAGGTTCATCTTGTTTGGATTCTCTATCCTTCCTGGACTTGTATGTCTATCTCCTTCATCGGGTTATGAAACTTTTGTCATTTTTTTCAAATAGTTTTTCAGTTCCTTGCTTTCTCTCTTCTCCTTCTGACACCCCCATGATGCAAATATTGGACACTTGAAGTTGTCCCAGAGGGTCCTTACACTGTCCTCATTTTTTGGTTTCTTTTTGCTGTTTTGATTGAGTGTTTTCGCCTACTTATATTCTAAAATGCTGGTTTGATCCTCAGCTTCATCTACTCTACTATTCATTTCCTGTAAATTATTCTTCATTTCAGTTAGAGTATTCTTCTTTTCTGATTTGTTCCTTTTTATGGTTTCCCTGTCCTTTTTTATGCAGTGGAAGTTCTCACCAAGTTCACTGAGTATTCTTAAAGCCAGTATTTTCAACTCTGCATGTTATAGTTTGCTTGTCTCCCTTTTGTTTAGTTCTTTTTCTGGATTTTTGCTCAGTTTTTTCATTTGAGACATGTCTATCTCCGTATTTTGGCAGCCTCCCTCTGTTTGTTTCTATGTATTAGGTAGAGCTGATATGTCTCTCAGGCTTGTTATAATGGCCTAATATAATAGGTGTTCTGTAGGGACCAGTGGCACAGTCTCCCTAATCATTCAAGCTGGATACTTCAGGTGTTACTCTCCCCACCTCCACCCTGTGGTCTCTGTACACCCTCCTATTGTAGTTGAGCCTTGATTGCTGTTGGCAAATCAAGGGGAGAGATTTACTTCAAGGCTGATTGGCTGAAAGAACTGTCTGAGACCACCAACCACCATGGAGTATCAGCTATGCAGGGACCCACCCCACAGAGTAGCACTTACTTCAGCAGAACTCTGGTGCCTGCTGACTCCATCCGTTGAGTGTGTGACTTGTGGAGGTGGTTGGGTGGTGCTTCAATGTGGTCTGAAGCTGTACACCAGGTGTGCTGGCTCTGGAGCCTCCCAGGATGTGCAGAGCAAGGTCATCCATGGTCTGTGCCCTACCTGTGGCCACCGGACATGAGCTACAAAGCAATCTGCAGATGGCTATTACTTGTGATGGGCTTAGAGGTGCCCAAATGAGACCGAGTTGTGAACCAAGACCGTTTGCTCCTAGTGCTGGGTCCGGGCCACTTAGTGGGAGGTATAATGCTTGCTGAGGCCAAATGCTGCTTGTTTGAGAGAATTTAGGAACATCTGAAGCATGAGCCAACATAGGCCATTTGTATGAAAAAGACACTGGAAACAACTTGGGTGGGCCCAAAAGTTGGGTGGGGCAGGGTCTTAGATAATCACCAGGGCTGGGGGATCAGTGTGAGCCAGGTTGATGGAGACTCAGATATGGTACCCACTGGCTGGCTCTGTTGGGGGAGGGCTCAGCAAAGGATCAATGGCCTCCACTGGCTCTTCTTTCTGGGATAAAGCTGCCCTCCAGCTCTTGCCTTGATGCTGAGCAATGCAGTTCCTCCCCATATGTCCCTGGTGACTTTTGAGCTACTACCCCCCACCCCCACTCTGGAATCTGAGTACGTCTGTGTGCGGGCCTTTTACAGTGAAGTTCCTGGGACTCTGGAAGCCCTCTCTCTCACTCAGCCACAATCCACACTGGTTTTCACAGCCAGAAGTTATGGGGACTTTTCTTCCTGGCACTGGAACCCTGGGCAGTGTGGGGGTAGGACACCTTGCTCCTCAGGGAGGACCTGCACAACCAAGATATCCCTCCTGATTTTTATCTGCCACATCTAGGTGTGGGACCAACCCTTTCCGCATCTCCAACCATCCTACCAGTCTTGATGTGGCTTTAAAAAATTTTTTAAATTAATTAATTAATTAATTAGTTTGTTCATTTATTTATTTTTAGAGAGAGGGGAAAGGAGAAAGAGAGGGAGAGAAACATCACTGTGTGGTTGCCTCTCACTTGTGCCCCCAACTGGGGACCTGATGTGCAACCTAGTCATGTGCCCTGACTGGGAATCAAACCAGCGACACTTGGCTCACAGGCCAACGTTCAATCCATTGAGCCACAGCAGCCAGGTTGATGTGGCTTCTTTATATCCTTAGTTGCAAAACTCCTATCCTTCTAGATTTCACACATTTCTGAATGATGGTTTTCTGTGGTTTAGTTGTGATTTTTATATGGTTGTGGAAGGATGTGAGTACTGCAATTTACCTATGCCACCATCTTGACCAGAAGCCCTGTTTTTTATTTTATTTATATTTATTTTTGTATAGAATAAGATGTGGTCCATTTCATTCTTTGGCTGTTCGGTTTCTCCAGTACCATTTATTGAAGAGATTAGATTCTATGTGATCTGACAGTAAAAAGAAATAAATAAACCTCATTCAGCTATCAACTCCTAAAAAATAAAAAATGCAGCAGAGGAAAGTTCAAAACAAATATATATTTAGTATCAGATTGCATGTTTTAACCTCTACTTATTATAGAGAATATTATGGAAACATTAAAATATCATCAGTGTAATTAGGTTCAATTTGGCTCTGGAAGAAGTAAATAGTTTTCATAATATTAAGAAACAATTTTAATACCCCAATTAAATTTCTCAGTTTGCACAAACAAAAATTAGCCTACACTCTCCAACCTTAGGTAGGGAATCCTGACCCCACAGTAGAGGGTTCTGAAGGATAAAATGGCCAATTGCTTTATGAACAGTCCTTGAGTATTATAATGATTTGGACAGAAAGAGTCATCAGAATTGTCTCTTCAGCACAAGAAAAACTTGTAAAATAGGGAATGATATCAAATAATTTGAAAACATAAGTGAAATTGAAATATTTTGGATGGTGGGAGCAACCAACACCTTTTCAACCACGTCAATAATACTTTGTATGTAAATTTTGTTGGTGTTCATGAAAAATGTAAGTACTAATAATCCCATTTTATTAGTGGTGTGCTCAAAAGCTCAAATGACCTACTTAACATTATGCAATGAGTCAAAAATAAATACAGATACTATGTCTTCTCAGCATTATTCTTTAAATAAAAAAACAAAAATGTCATCTTGAGTCAATTAAAATTGGAATGCCATATAAATAAAAGAAATTATCAAGGAGCATGATTTTGAAAAAGATATACTTTTAGCATAGATAGATATATATACCTTAAAGTGATATGGCCTTAATTTAGGTTGGAAGGTTTCTGAAAGCAGCAGCAATGGTTTTCTGCCTTGGCAAATATACGTACCAGAGAAGCCGCCACATCTCAGTCATTCTTTTCCACAAGAAATGGGCATGAAAGAACTGAATGAACGTTGAAACAAATCTTGCCGTATTCAGCAAAGCTCTCCAGGGTCTTACAAATGGACTGAAATAAAACGCTGTCCAGATTCATATCATACATTAACCCACGTCATACAATTAAAAGGCAAAAACTTCAGGAACCTAATTAAGAACCGATCTGTAGAAATCAAGGGGGAAATATTTAACAGTGAAGATGCCACAGAGTACATTACTTCTGAGTACTAGAGGAGACACTTTTAGATGGCCAGCTCAGTCCACCCTGCCCCAGAGGCACAGGCAGAAGCAAACATTTTGTCTTTGGTGGCAGCAGCATTTATCGCTGCAGCACTGCACAATCTGAGCAAGAACAGACAGAAATAGAAATAAGGAGAGCTGTGGAAATGAATGATAAAGAAAGATACCATGCGCAAACACTGAACTTTGAGGATTTACTCGTATCAGGAAATGAGATTCTTCCAAATATCAGCCCTAATGACATGCCCGACTGTGACATTGTGGCTCACAACAAAGCTGGCACTGCCACGTGTGTGTCTTTCCACTACCTCCTTGCCATCTCTGATGCACACTGGAGTTTGACTAGAAAGACATAGGATCCCACAAGGACACAGGCTGAGTCATGGCAAGGGCAGCAATCTAAAAGAAGCTCCATGAATGCCCGTTACCGAGGTCCCCTACCCACCTCTCATGCCTGCTTCCCACAAGTGTGATTGCTTCGCTTTTTTGGATTGTGTGTAGCTCCCTCTAATAACTCCATTTTCTGTTTGAGTTACCCAGAGTCAACAATGACCTTGCTTAATTAATATATCTTTCCATTGTAAAATGTCACAGAACAATGTGAGACGTGAATGGATGTGAGCCACCAGAAAAGAGTGAGCAAATAAAGCTAAACAAAATGCTCCTCTCCAACAACAAGGTCCCTAACACTAGCGGAAAACATACATCAGTCTTCTCCACACCTAATTAGGATATAGCTAGTAATGGACCAATAGACATCTAGAAGATATATCTTTATATGGTCTTTTTGTATCTTCACTTAAATCAGTGGTTTATATATTCAATATTTTACATATGCTATTCCACAGTGTGTGTCCAATTCTTCTCAAAGGGTTAACCAGATTAATCCCTCAGTGCCTAGAGAGCCCAGATCTTACAAAATAATGCCTATTCAAGACTTACTGTTATCTGGAGTTTCTGTAGTTATGCAGATAATGTATATGTACAGTAAATCAGGTAAGCTCTAATAATGAAGATTATGGGAAAAAACACAATGAAATGAGTTGTTCCTTTATTTTGAAAAAATCTGGCCAGATGATGCCTATCTTAAAGACAAGTATATGGGGAAGCCAAGAGGGCAGTGATTTAATTGATATATATCTGAAAGTTAGTTTTCTTGGATGTTTGTGCCAGTTCAATGTATATCATGCTAGCAAAGTACATTTTATAGGGAGACTAAGTTTTGAAAGTAAGTTACAAGGATACCAACCCTTCTGTGCATATGTGCACTCCCTTAAGTTTTCACAGGAAAGCTGGTTTTGTTTCACTGCACAGAACCAAAGTATAATCAGATTCTTGAATTCCATTGAAAAAAGAATATCAGCACTGTGAAACTGGAACTCATCAAAATTCATATTTAAGAAACTTTTGGGCTTATTCTTTTATTGGATCCTTCTTATATTTATTCTCATGACCTTTACAATATAAATACTGGTAAAGCTTGTGGTCTATGGTTTTAGTATATATTTTATTACATCATTTTTTATTGTTATAGTTCTATAGCAGTTGTCCCACTTCTCCCCATCCTCTCCCCGTCCCTTCCCCCTGTTCCCACAGTCAATCCCACACTGCTATCCATGTCCGTGAGTCATCCATCATGCTCTTTGCCCAGTTCCTTCCACTTCTTTCTGTAACCCAATTAAAAGTAATTGTCTTGAGTCCAAATTTCATTTAACACATATTCTGAAGTATTGACATTGCTGAAGTGCACTTATTATTCATTTGGTAGAACTTAATTATGTTTTATTATAATAAAGCTTTAGTACATGATGATACTTAATATCCTTGATAAGCCCAGAAGAATAGAAAAGATCTGTAACTCTTAATTCTACCAAAATGAAGATATATTTTGTTTACTGCTAGAATTTTACTTCTTGCAAAATGAGGAATTAAAAATTATTTTTACTTTGCAAATTGTTTAATGAAATTAATATTTTATTTTACAACCTACATAATACTATAGAATAGCATTACAAAGCCATATTTCTAAAGTCCAGATGGTATAATACTTGATAAATTGTGGGATACAAGTATATTGTTTATTTTATGAACATATCAGTGAAAATGCACTTAATAATAGGCATAGCTCTTTTTGAGATTTTAATATAAAAAAGGCAGAAACACAGAAGGGGCACTAATGTACATTCTTATACTCAAAGATGATACAGTTACAATTCATGACATTTTAACAAACAAATTGAGAATTTAATAGTTTACCTAATAATATTGAGATTTTTTGAAAAGGAATCTCACATATTGCTATATCATATCATATTTCATAACAACAAATAAACCATGAATTACTGCAAGTATTATCCCCAACTTAAAATAAGAGATTTGAAGTTTAAATTGTTTAATGTTCTTACCTAAAACTGTTCACAGCTGGGATTCATACCCTAGTGTTCTGGTTCTAAATTCTGGCTTTCCCTCCACAGTATCATAATAGAACACCTAATGTTGCCTCTCCTCAAACCATTTTTTTGAACTACTCTTTTGAAATTTCTTTTAGAATCAATTTATGAGCCATAAAAGAAAACTAACACATAAAACATTCCAAAGATCTCTTAAGATTTTTCTGAGAAAAACATTTTTCATTTCCAAAAAGTCTTGAGTTATAGAAATGGGTCAATTATTGATGACAGAAAAATTCCACGGTCACGGAGAAAGGTAGCTCTTTTTTCTCATCCAGTCATCCAGTCAGTAATTCAATTGGTATTTATTTATTTTTGCCTACTCTATACAAAACACCACAAATAGTGATGGTAAATAGCAGGGAACAGACAAAAATTATCTCACTGAGCTTAGAATGAGTGCAATGGCAGGTCAGAACAAAAATAAGCAATTAAAATGTGATAAGTAATCTGAGAGATGAAATATAGTTTCTAGAAGATAATATTGGTAGTGCTTTCAAACGAGGGAAAGAATAATTCTGCCATCATTTCAGCCATATAAAGTGGAACAAGAGAGAAAGGAGCTTAAGCATATCGATTTTGAAGTTACACTCCTTGGACTTCAATATCTTGATTCTTAGTGGGGTGACTTTGGAGTTTGGAGAAGCTGATTCATTTTATAAAAACTCAGTGTCTCTCATACAAATGGAAATACCTCCAAAATGTAAACAGGGGGAACATGCTGTGGAGGAGATGAATGCATTCAGAAAATTTCGCAAGATTCTCTCTGTGGGAAGTCAGGAAGGGACTCAGAGTGTGGCGCTGCCTGGCTCCCCAGCCAACTAGGTGATCACTGCTTAGCCCACAACAGGTGAAAGTGGGTGTTTTGTCTCCTCTCACAGGAAGATGATGCCAAGTATTACAGATGAATGAGAAAAAGAAAAAAAGGGGAGAACCCCAAACCCTGGCTGGGTATTTTGGAAATCGGGCAACTGCTAAGCTCTAATGGATATAGGAACATTGGCTGTATTTAATCAGCTGTACCTCTATTAATGTTCATTTTTGAGAGATCCAGGTAAAAGCTGGGTCTTACGTTTAATTACATTTGTTACCTGGACTATGTTTCTTTGAAGGTGATAGTGTGTATAAACTGAACCACTTTGGACCCATGATTTATTTGGATTACATGGGTTGGGCTTACACAGAATGTTGTTATATAATGCTTAGCACAGTATGTTGTATAATGCATAGCACACCAACTAAGCACTCAAAAAATAAATGTTATTGTGATTATTCACAATGTACAGTTTAGAAACTCCTATTTTTATTATTCATATCTCATAAAAATCTAATTTTAATTTGGGGAAGATGCCTCAAAAGGAAAGACCAATATCTAATAATATTGGGTATACGAGAGGAAGAGACAATGGAAGAAATTTTCTACACAAATATTAAGCATGGGTCCAGCTGTCTAGTAAGGCATATTAAGTTTTTAAGGGAATGAAATTTAAACATATTTACCTGGGTTTGAGTGCTGAGAGAGGTTAAAGAGTCTTTACAACAGCAGGACTGGACGTAATGCATGATATCTTTGACAAAAGTTTTAAAGCAAAAAAGTGCAGGGATGCCTCATATATGTGCTGTCTCTTATTTCTCCTTTTGAAAGCTGACTGCACAACAGGTTTCTGCAAAGGCAATTATACTGTAATGTTACTTTCTGGTGATTTACCTTATCATGGAGGTACAACTTGGGAATAATTTTGCCAATGAGCCTAAACCAGTCCTACTAAATCAAAATGTCCAGGGCTAAGGCCCAGGATTATGTACTTTTGAAGTTCTCAAAGTGACTCTAAGAATCAGACAGTATCAATGAGCCTGTTAGTTGCTTCCCACGGATCCATCCCCTCCCATGCCCTTATGCGAATAAAAACCTTGCTTTCCACTGTCTCCTGTCTGCCCAGAATAGGAACTAAACCTCCTAGCCTCCTGATCTGTTGTCACCATGTGACTACGCTTTATGCAATAGACTCTAACAGAAACTGACCCATTCTGGACTTGCCCTTCAAGTAGAAGGTATGCCACTTCTTTATCTTTCCCTCCTCCCACTGCTTGACTGGTGGTATAAAGCCTGGAATTCTGTCATTTGCCATGAGGACAGGAACCACAACTGGGGAAATCAGAGAGAAATAAAGGACGAAGGCTGGATTCATGGAGACAAATCACCAACACCAGCCCTAGACCATCCTCCTCCTATTACTGTGAGAGACAAATAAGCTCCCATCATGTTTAAGCCACTATCATTTGGCCAGTCACTAATTAATATAGACATCTCTCAGAGTAATTTTCTAAAAACAATAACATAAACTACAAATCAAATTCTTAATTTTGCCTTAATTGTTTATATGCAAGTTTTTCCAGATATCAGTCTTGCTTTCTAAGGACACTCCTGGCACTTGGCATTCTGTCACAGTATCCACACAGTGGTGATGCCTCTCTCTGGTCTGCCAGAGCCGGTCATAGCCATTGTTTCTGAAATCTTTACCAAACCTTTATAAAAATATGCTACACAAGCTCCAGTGGACAGGACAGTAAGAACCTTCTGATAGAGGATATTGTTTTATGAAAACCAAGTTAATTTTCAATCACCTCATAGTCAAAACACAGTCAAGGGACTTTCTTTTTTTCTTTTATACTAAAATTCTAACTCCATGGATGCCCCAAAGCCTCATTTAATGGTTTTGGCTTAAAATTCTTTTTGGCAGTTCAAGGCTTTTTTGAAGTTAGAAACTAAAGGATCTATGTTCAGAATGGCTATTAAATACTTCAGTAGCTAATAAATCAGGAAAAGACAGCTCAGTTCTAGGGAATCTGCCATGTACATCCCCTACAGCTGGAATAAGGACAAGTAGGAAATGAGTTTGAAAATGTGGAGACAAATCTATGGTGACTCTGATACTTACTCAGGATAAGTCAAATAATGGTCTTCTGATTCATTTGTAATTTTAAAAATCATTACAAATCACTTACCACTAATCTCACTACAGACAGCATTTATTCTTTCCCTGAAACATTGTCAATAAATAATTCAGGCATTGGCAGCATGCATTGTGCAAAAGCAAACAAACCAAAAACAAACAGTTTTGCAAACAGAACACATGTAAAGTTGAACCCAAGGCTCCTGGGGACAACTGGGTTCATAGGAAAGACACCATGCTTGACTTCAACAACTCATATTATAGAGCAGGTGATCCACTGATTATTGGATCCACTTCCTAAAATCTCTTCATTATTTCTCGGATTCACTTTCCATTCCTATTTTTTCACAGTATCCAATGCCAACATGTTCAGGCCTGAAGCATAGTATTAAATATATGTGGTGACCTCTTGCAAAAAGAGTTGTTAGCTCAGATGGTTTGACAAATCTTAATTCCTTTGATCAACTAGAAGCAAATTGAATTACTTTTTGGAGTTGGTTCTACAATGCCTAGAAAGATAGCTAAGCCAGAGCTTGGCCTGTTGTTAGTGGAGTGTTACTTTAAGCATAATTAGACCCAGAGCTTAGAGCGCTGACCCAGGATCCAGGCAAGCGGGATGGCTAGGCTGATCCAACCACTCCATTATTCATCGGGAAAGAGCATGTAATCTCTTTGGGCTTAAGCATCTCCACCTTGAAAAGGAAATCTTTATTTGAATAAATATTGCCTAAAATTCTCATATGATAAAATTCTACAAAATAAAAGTTTATTAATGACTGAAAATGCTTGTGTGTTTAGCTTGACTTTGATACTTTGTTAATAAAACCAATCCTAAAACCACACGGTACAAAGTGCACTTGGATGTTCATGTGCTGTGCAGTGCACATCCTTTGCCCACCTTCTCTGTGGGCATGGCTTCACCCTCAGCTCCTCCCACCCTCTCATGTCCACATGCTCTTGGACACAGGATCTTGGAAACATCCTCCCCACCAAAATATTTTCATATATGTGCTTGATTTTCATGAGATCCCAGCAAATTTTAAGCTTTCATAATAAATAATAGCGATATAAGATTTTTCCATTATGAGAAAAAACAGAAAAGTAGAAAGATAAAATGTTTATCACATTTTTATGACCCAAATATCTTACTTGTTACTTTTTATTGTTTATACCCTCACAGTTTTGTAGGCATAAACAAATTTCATTGTGATCATTTGGTATATTCAAAATGTTGTAATAATGATTACTAAATGTCAGATATTCTTATTGTAAGAATAGTATGTACACATTGTATATGGTTTGGGAAAAAAAAAGAGGGAAATGCAGAGAAGGAAACAGAAACTAGAGAGATTGTTCCTATTTAAGAAGACAATTGTCTGTAGAGGGCTAAGGAAAGTTCTAGAAAAGGAACTCATCAGGAACACATTCAACCATTAGCATACTGATTCCATGTATTGATTGTGGGGGGAAGGGAATCAAATGATTGTAGGCCCACAGGTGAGGCCACTTGGCCACAAAGACCTGGGTCCATATGTTTGTAGGACACTAGTTCTGTTTATGAATGTATTATTAAAAAATCTTCTCTCCCATTTGTACTTTTGAAAAGCTGAATATTTGCAATTATGTTTGGTATTGGGCATTCTGCTGCAAACAAACAAACAAGTAAACAAAAAAACAACACAGAACACTAAAAAAGACAAGTATTGGACATACTGGCATATTTTTTAGCCTTTGTGTGTCCAAGCGTACATTTTACAAAGTACATAATTCCTAGACTGGCCCAAGGTGAGTCACTGGAGCTGAAATCTCCAGGAGAGCTGCAGCTGTGGTACTACTAACACTTTTGCAGGTTTCAGGAAGATAATTAAAAGACAGTTTCGTGACTGATAGTATGTATCTCCCCATAGTAACATCAACTCCTTCTTCAGCACTTCAGACACCACCTGGTTCCAGCAGCCCCAGTGTTACAGAAACAGGGAGTCCAGAAACGAACACCAGAGTTTGCAGCTGGGAGATAGGGAAAAGGAAGCAGCTTTCAGGATGCCCTTGCATGCCTGGGTCTAGTGGCTGGAAACACTGTTGCACAAAGATCCCCTTTACTTCCAAGGCTCAGAAAGATGGGAGGGATATTGGACTGTGGGATGGTATGGAAGGAGCAGACAGAACCTGCGTAGGGTTCTGTGAATGGTCAGAACTGCTTGCAACACCCACTGCGTCAGACGCAGTCAGGGATAGATAAGCAGCTGTGGACATTTTAGCTGGCTCTCTGGCTCTCTGGCCCTGGCTCTCCTGGGCTCCCTCCATGTGGAGGAGCAGGGGTTTCCAGGCTGCTTTAAGAGGCTGGCTCTGGCTCTTGTGTGCTCCCTTCATGTGGCTTGGAGGAGCAGGGGTCTCCAGGCTGCTTAAAGAAGAAGCTCTTGCCATGCAGTTTTGAGAAGTAGAGGAGATCCCTGTTGTTTACAGGAAGAAGGCAGTTTACAAGGAGGCTGAGAATCCAGGCGGTCCTGCATTGAGAGCTGGAGGGCACCACAGCACAGAAAGGACCTCCCCAATCAGAACCGAGTCATTGGCAGCTGCTGGTAAAGCTGAACTGTGTCTAGGAAGTAGGGAAACAGTGTTTCTGACTTTCCTAAGACTGGCCAGGTCTGGGAGGGGGAGGCAGAACTATGTGTAAATAAACAATTCTTTTTCTTTTCACTAAACTCTGGTATTGAGTTATAATTTTGGCGGCGGGCAATCGGGCCCCTAACTAAACAGCCCATGGGTTCTGTTTCAATCGGAGCAGCCCAGGGGTTCTGTTACACCAGGACCACCCACGCAGCTGGTCCTTCCCTAGAAGGATTCACAGATCTCAGTATATGGTTGAACTTACAGCTAAGGCTTATTGCAACTATACAGCAGATCTGTAGGGGACAAAAAGAGGTCCAAGTCTGGAGGTTTTCTGAACTCTCTCCCCCAGCTGTGAAATGCAGCCACATGTCCATAGTGTTTCTGCCCAAGGAAGCCTGGCAAATCTCCAAATATGACCCCTAATGACACCTCCCATTGTTCACATCCTTATATACACTCATAGTCCCCACCCCTCTCTCCCTATTTAACCGATAGAATGCAGCTGAAGTGATGCTGAGGGACTTCCAAGGCCAGGACAAAGAAGCCTTGCACTCCGCTCCCTGGAACAATTGCTCTGGAGAAAGCTAGCCATCACATTTAAAAGTCTGACTACATGAGATCACCATGCTGTAAGGAAGCTCAAGCAGTTATGCAGAGAGGCTGACAGAATAAACAAACTCTGTAAAATTGCAGAACATAAAATCAGCAAAAAGTCAATTGTTTCTATACACTAACAACAAACTAAAAGAGAACGAAAAGAATACCATTTACAATAGCATGAAAACAATAAAATACTTAGGAATCAATTTAACCAAGGACGTGAAAGATCTATACACTGAAACCTATAAAACACTGATGAGAGAAATAGAAGAAAACACAAATAAATAGAAAGATATACAGATTAGCTATATGAATTCACAATAAATAATGTGTGTACCCATTCCTTATATCATTCAATGTTATAATGAACTTGTATACAGATATACATACATACATAGATGTATGGGTATGCATGTTTTATTTTTCAGAGAGCTGGTAATTAAACATTTAGCAGCAATCCACTGGGTGTATTTAAATAAAAACAAAACATCTGTATAAATCAAAGGCCAAAGACCACTCTATCAATAAAGATTTATCAGGAAAAAACTGGCATAGAATTGAATCATCACATGATTTTAATAGAAATGCTGATGCCAATTACTTTCAATCATAACAATAGTCGTCGGCAGCCGTCCATCTCAAGAGACGATGGTGTAGCTTCTTAAGCGTCTATCTGCACCGCCGAGAATGGCTGTGCAGTTCAACTCGGGAGTGACACGGTATCTGTCTCCTCCCGTGTTGAATCGACATCTTGTGATGACGCTGGAGTGTCCTCTCCAGTGAAGCTGAAGCTACAGAGCCTGGGCAGGGTGATATGGAGGGTCTGCTGTTGCCCATGCAGCAGACCCCCCCTCTCTTCGCAGCTGAAGTGTCCAAGGGAAAGACGAAGTCAATACAGCTTGGTTTCAGGTGCGCCGCAGGAGTTGCCGGTGTTGACTACAACGTCAAACCTCCTTAGGGACTCCGGCTCCGGATTTCCTGTCGGGGTTTACTCCCTTAGCCTTTCCCCTGAAGAGGTATGCCGCAAGGCAGCGGAGGTTTTTTGGAGTCAGAGTTTTCCTTCTCTGATGTGCCCTGACTGGAAGATCGAACCAGCGACACTTACTCGCAGGCCGATGCTCAATCCACTGAGCCAAACCAGCCAGGGGATAACAATAGTACCATATTGTTAATTTTAGTTAAATAACATCATCCATGATATTCGTCGTCGTCGGCGGCAGCCGTCCGTCTCGAGAGACGATGGTGTAGCTTCTTCAGAGTCTATCTGCACCGCCAAGAATGGCTGTGCAGTCCGACTCGGGAGTGACATGGTATCTGTCTCCTCCCGTGTTGAATCGACATCTTGCGATGACGCTGAAGCTACAGAGCCTGGGCAGGGTAATATGGAGGGTCTGCTGTTGCCCATGCAGCAGACCCCCCCTCTCTTCGCAGCTGAAGGGTCCAAGGGAAAGACGGAGTCGATACAGCTTGGGTTCAGGTGCGCCGCAGGAGTTGCCGGTGTTGACTACAACGTCAAACCGCCTTAGGGACTCCGGCTCCGGATTTTCTGTCGGGGTTTACTCCCTTAGCCCTTCCCCTGAAGAGGTATGCCGCAAGGCAGCGGAGGTTTTTTGGAGTCAGAGTTTTCCTTCTCTGATGTACCCTGACTGGAAGATCGAACCAGCGACACTTAGCT
Source organism: Furipterus horrens (assembly GCF_987537825.1). Classification (NCBI taxonomy): domain Eukaryota; kingdom Metazoa; phylum Chordata; class Mammalia; order Chiroptera; family Furipteridae; genus Furipterus; species Furipterus horrens. The sequence continues at coordinate 65,337,675 of NW_028327180.1, read as the reverse complement.
CGCAGGCCGACGCTCAATCCACTGAGCTAAACCAGCCAGGGCAACATGATATTAAATTAACATTATTAAACATTTTAGTTTATTGAATTTATTTTTAGGCATGTAACATTAAAATTTGCTTTGAATTGTATAGTTCCAGAAGAACTAGAAGCATTCATTCACTTCCCAGTGAATGAACGTATACAGTCAGATATCCCAGGTACTAATCTAGGTGCTGCGACATATCAGTGAACAAACTAAAAGAGATTAACCCTAGTTTGTTTATATTTAAGTACTGTTCTAAATAAAAATACAGTTCCACACTGGATATTTGTAATTTTTTTCTTTAGGAAAAGCCTGTACATTATTCAGAATGGACAAAAAATAAACTTAAAGCCTTCATCAGAAGTAGAACAAATCACCTGCTTGCCACTGAGAGCTGAGTTGTGACAGCACAGAAACCAGTTACCAGTCACGGCCGAGGCTGGTGGAGACTGCACCCTGCTACTACTGTGCATGTGTGTAACCCATCAGAAATAGAGCACAATCGATATTTATCATTTCTAAAATGATTTAATTGGTGACTAAGCAAGCTCTTATGTCTAAACATTTTCCTCTTTTGAAAGGATGGGGTTTCAACAGAGTAATTAAAAGTAGATAGGGGTATTAGGACTCTCCAGAAACAGAACCAACGGGATGTGGATGGATGGATGGACAGATAAACACACAGAAAGAGACACTCAGATTCTTGTTAAGGAACTGACTTATGGGACCATGAAAGCACGAGCCCAGCATTTTCAGGGGAGGCTGCTGGAGAGCCCGGGACAGCTGCAGTCTCAGTCCAAGGGCAACATGCCGGCAGAAGTCCTTCTTGCTCAGGAAGTCAATCTTTTTAAAATTAAGGCCTTCACTTTATTGGACGAGGCTCATCCGCATTATGAGGAGGGAGATATAATATGTTTCACTCAAAGTCCACCAATTTAAATGTTAATCATATTCAGAAACCATCTTTACAGAAACACCCAGAATGTTTGATGAGATATCTGGGCACTGTGGCTCAGCCACGTTGACACATAAAATTAGCCAGTATAGTAGGTTATTTAGCATTATTACAAGTTCATTCAGCACTTATTAATTGGTAATTTGCAAAATACATATGAAAGTATTGAGAACGTTATGCTTATTTGTTTTTTTGAGGTAAGAACTGAGACCTGCCAAGTAACTATAAATTGAATTCTATGCTGGAGAATAACCATGAATATGATTCCACTATACCTTCACTTATTTTAGGTTTTCTTATTGTCTGTTAAATTAATTTGACCTGCAACAAAAATAGCAAATTAATCTGAAGTTATCAGAGACAGTAATTTAAACTCAAAAGGAAAAATAAAAGTATTGGATCTGAGAAAGTATATAAAGAAATAAAGGTCAGTTGTTGCACTGTTACCATTTTAAGTTCTTTCACTACAAATAAGGGCACAATGGCAACTTGGAAGCACATACAAGGGAGAGCTGAGAAAGAAGTGGGCCAAAGATTCTACCAGGAAGTCAAAGGAAGAAATTGCTGGGGTGGATCAGAAAACTAGAGTACAGAACTGAAGTTGAACTGCGAGTGAGAAAGGACAATAAAGGTTCTCAAGTTATAAAGAAGAGACTAGAAAGAGAGGCATCCCATAGACTGCCTTATGAGCACTTGGTGTCCGAAGCAACGCTGTGCTGAGGTTTAGGGCTGAGGAAACAATCAAGATGGAGTCAGCAAGCAGTCAGCGCAGAGAGTTAGTGATGATGCGCTTTCCGATGACCTGCTATATTAAATAGCCCGTGCCTCAGCTGGAACCGTTTACCATTTCTACTGAATGCCCACTTGGAACACTTTGTCACCCTACCTCTTCATTTCAAAACACCCCGATGAAATGAATTATCATTGGAGCTTAAATTAAATAGCATAGTCATGGCAAAAAAAAAAAAAAAAAAAATAGACCTTCAATTTTCCCTTGCCCAAGAGGAATTTAACTCTCTTCTGAACTAAGGACATTATGAGCAGTATAATGAGCTCTGGGTGGTGCTCCACCCAGATCCCCTGGGATCCCTTCTTTCCTTTCTGCACACCCTTCCCCAGGTGTTCAGAAATGGTCTGTACATGGCAATATCTTCCACTGGAGGCCCCTGAGTCCTGGCACAGCTGGGCAGCAGGAGCAGAGAGCCAGTGTGCCTGCAAGTTCACATCTGCACTACTCCCTCCCTTCCTGAGTCAGTGACTGGCAGGGGATACAAAAGCCCAGCTTTTCTCAAGACCAGGCCACTCTGAGGTGTGGCCTGCACTTGACAGTCTCCTGCAGGACTTAAACTCCTCCAGAGACCTGGCCTGAGGTTGGTGGCTGCTTGGCGTCTGCCTCTCCCACACCTTTACCAATTCCCCCTGAAAACGCTTTCCAAGGAATCACTTGCACAGACAATCCTTGTCTCAGACAATCAGTGAAAGATGAATCTACAGGTAATATTCTTTTGGCATTTAACGTTCTGTCCAAACAACAGATGCAAAACAAGCTAAAACAAACAAATCCAAGACTGTTATAATGAGCCCCTGATTCCTAGGCAAAGCTGTAAAAAAACAGTGGGTGAGAGGCATCTCAGGTCCAATCAGCCACCAGCCCGCTGATGTCACCAATGTTATCGCCAGGGACCCGAGTTAAGATGGAAAGTGCTATGGTGTTCCAGGTAGAGGATGGACTTCGAAGTCCAAGTGAATTGGGTGAAATGATGACATAACAAATTTCAAGCCCTGTGCTCGTCAAACCCTTAGATTCTGATGCTGCTTTTTCATACCAAGTCCATGGGGATAAATCTGATGTCATTCTTTACAATGGAGAACTACTTGGCTCTTTTACTTTAAATACAAACTTTTGTGTTGCATACAATACAAAGCTTTTTGCTTTCAATATGCTCTGTATGATATACCTATTATTAATAGATGCTTGGTGATTATATAGTAAAAAATAAATCTGTTCACCTACACATCAAAACATATTTATTTATTCATTAATGTGATTTTTCTTCCCTGAAATTTGAATAGATTCCTACTCCTTCTCCTAATTAATCTTTTACTTACTTGGGCCAACCACTAATGAACAGTTGTGATTTCTAATACACTCTCTAGCAAGAAATCATCACACTTTTGCTAAGGCTCCCACCCAATCATCTAAAAAAAAATCATCACACTAAAATGTGTGTTTTCATCTCTGTCTGTTCCAGTTCTGTTACAGGCAATCTCTTCTAATAAATGCAGATGCCTGGGAAGAGGCATGATGGGTTCCCTTCTTTCCTAATTGAGCTTCCACTTTTTACGTATAATGAAGGAGAAAATTAGGTAAGCTGGATGCCTTAGTTTCACACTGAGTAAGGAAAGAAATAAGTAGAGTTGGAAAAGCCCTTATTAATTAACCACAGCTAATGCATACAAGGTTCCACTAAGAAAAATTAAATGAAAGAAAGGATTTTTTGATATTAAAAGTAGACAGAGAGACATCAGGAAGCCACAGAACCATGTTAAACCTTTATCTCTGGCAGTAGTGATGACAGATGACTAAATAAAATCATAAACCCATAAATCGGCACATTGTTCTATAGTTAATGTCCCATGTGCCATGTATTCATACATGAAGCAAACCAGCCCTGAGGAATGTGAGGCTTCAATAGGCTCCAAAGAGCACTCAGACGTGGTCTGCATGGCATTACCAGCCATGGGATGTGGGCCTTTATTTCAGTGAAAGTGTGTGATGATTAAAGTCTTTTGGAACACTGGGCTGCAGTCATATAAGCTGAAATCACAACTTTTGAAATATATGGCACATTACCATTCACAGAACATTTTCTATGAAAAATAAAATCTCTAAAACAAACAAAAAAGCTATATAAGCCTAGTTTTTTATTGATTTGCTTTAATGTTTCTTATTCCCAAGTCAAAATCTATATATAAAGAAAGAAACAGAATAACAATGGAAGGCAAAGGATAGTCTCCTCAATACATGGTGGTGGGAAAACTGGATAGTCAAATGCAAAAGAATGAAACTAGACTCCTGTCTTACTCTGTACATGAAAATTACCTCTAAGTGTATTAAGACTTGCATATGAGACCTTAAACCATAAAACTCCAAGGAGGAAGCATAGGCAGCAAGCTCCTTGATATCAGCCTTGGTGATAAGTTTTGGGATCTGACTCCAAAAATGAAGGCAATAAAAGCAAAAATAAATAAGTGGGACTAAGTCAAACTAAAAAAGTTCTGCACAGTAAAGGAAATCACCAACAAAATGAAAAGGCAACCAATGAATGTGAGAAAATATTAGCAAATCATATATCTGATAAGGGGGAAGTATACAAAATATACAGGGTGGGGCAAAAGTAGGTTTATAGTTGTAAGTACATGAAAACAGAGTTTATTTCTGTATTATTACTTATTAAATATTGTATTATTTTCCATATGAATAACTGTAAACCTATCTTTGCCCCACACTATATAAAGAACTCATACCACTCAATAGAAAAACCAAAAACAAAACCAAAAACAAATAATCTGACACAGAAGAAAGAAACTGAAGAAGATCCAAATAAGTGAAGCACATATCATTTCATGGATAGGAAGAACTAACATCATTAAAATGTCTACGCTACCCAGAACAATCTACAGATTCTGTACAACCCCATCAAGATTCCAATGACTTATTCCACAGAACTAGAACAAGTATTTCAAAAATTTATATGGAACCACAGACGGCCCTACACAGCAACAGCAATCATAAAACTAAAAAGTTTCTGCACAGCAAATGAAATCATCAACAAAATAAAGACAACCCACAGAAGAGAACATATTCGCTGATACATCAGATAAGGGGTTAATATCCAGAATTTATAAAGAACTTATGGAACTCAACATCAAAGAACAAACAACCCAATTAAAAATGAGCAAAAGATCTGAATAGACACTTCTCCAAAGAAGACATACTGATGGCCAGTAGACATATGAAAAGATGCTCAATGTCACTAATCATCAGAGCAGTGCAAATTAAAACCACAATGAGATATCACCTCACACCTGTCAGAATGGCCATCATCAATAAATCAACTAACAGCAAATGCTGGTGAGGATGTGGAGAAAACGGACACCCTTTTGCACTGTTGGTGAGAATGCAGACTGGTGCAGCCATTGTGGAAAACAGTATGAAGATACATCAAAAAATTAAAAATAGCTTTGCCTTTTGACCCAGCAATCTCACCTCTGGGAATATATCCCAAGGAACCTAAAACACTAACTGGAAAGAACATAAGCACCCCTATGTTCACTGCAGCATTATTTACAATAGCCAAGATATGGAAGCAGCCCAAGTGTCCATCAACAGATGAGTGGATAAAACAACTATGGGACATTACACAATGTAATACTACTCAGCCATAAGAAAGAAGAAAGTTTTACCTTTTGCAACAGTATGGATGGACCTGGAGAACATTATGCTAAGTGAAATAAGCTAGTCAGAGAAAGACAAATACCCTATGATTTCACTCGTATGTGGAATCTAATGAACAAACTGTACTCTTAGCAAAACAGAGACAGACTCATAGATAGACAGCAGGATGACAGCTGAGGGGGGTGGGAGAGGGTAGGGGGTGGAATGATTGAGCAAAAAGGAAAAAGGACTCATGGATAATGGTGTGGTGATTGTTGGGGGAGGGGCCTTAAGGGGACTAAATGATAATGAAAAAATACAATAAAAAATCATTAAAAAGAACAAAGTTAAAAAATGGAGATAGGATCTGAATAGACATTTTTCCAAAGAAGACATGCAGATGACCAACAGGTACATGAAAAGATGCTCAACATCACTAATCATCAGGAAAACACAAACCAAAACCACAATGAGGTATCAACTCACACGTGTTAGAATGACTATCGTCAAAAATGCAAAAGGGAAGTGTTGCAAGGATATGGGGAAAAGGGAACCCTCGTGCACCGTTGTTGGGGATGTAAATTAGTGCAACCACTGTGGGAAACAGTGTGGAGATTCCTCAAAAAATTAAGAATAGAACTACCATATGACCTGGCAATTCTACATCTGGGTATTTACTCTAAAGGAAATGAAAACACTAACTCAAAAAGTTATATGTACCCATGTGTTAACTGCAGCATTATTTTAAATAGTTAAGATAAGGAAACAACCTAAATTTCCATCTATGGAAGAATGGATAAAGAAAATGACATACACACACACACACACACACACACACACAGAGGATTATTATTCGGCCATAAAAAAAATTAAATCTTGCCACTTGCAACAACATGCATAGACCTTGAAGGCATTGTACTAAGTGAAACAAGTCAGACAGAGAAAGACAAATATCATATGGCAGAGGTGCGGTGGGGGGAGAAATAGGTGAAAGGGGTCAAAAGGTACAAACTTCTAGTTTTAAGTCATGGGAATGTAATGTTTAGCATAGCAACTATAGTTAATAATACTGTGTTGTATATTTGAAAATTGCTAAGAGAATAGATCTTAAAAGTCCTCATTGTAATAAAAAATTGTAATTATGTATGGTGATGAAAGATTTTTTTAAAAGACATATTCTCTTCAGTGTCACCATCAGACTATAACATTTAGCAGTCAGTAGCATGGGTGAAAAAAACAAAACAAAAACAACCCTACATTAAAACCCTTTGTCGGAATGCTTTCCACTTTCCACAGAAAAGAAACTACAAGCTGTTATTCAGTTAGTCACAAATATAGCCCTCAAGTTTTCTGCCCATACATATGAGCACAGTGTGAGACATGTCTCCTTTGTCGCAGCGAGGCCCTGCCCCCACTGCGCTTGGCTAAGTCCACAGATTGTGACAACCTGCAGCTTCCCTGCCACTTCTCTGGCTCTCCTCTCCCACTAAGCTTCGTTTCCTGGCAGCAGGTAAAGCCTCTGCCAGGGCCTTCGCCACTGCTGCTTCTAGGACCACCAGAGACACCTGGGTTTCATGGTCTGGCAAAGCATTGGCCTCCACCACCACAGGGGCAAGAGCTTCTGCCTCCAAAGTCTCCTCCTTTCACGGGTCCAGAATTTGAAGACTGTAGATTTTGTCACCTCCAAAACTGCTTCCAATGTCACCAAATCCGTTCTAGCCATCCCAACTGCCACCATATCCACCATCAAAGCCACCTCGACTGCTTAGGTTTCCTTCATGACCAGAGTTGTTATTCCCACCAAACCACCTCCACGAGAACCTCTTTGTCTGAATGAAGCACTAGCCATCTTTTGCTAAAGAGCTTTCCTTACGTCATAGTTGTGGCCCTTCACAGTACACTGTTTCTCAATGAAAATCTTGTCTACAGAGGCATGGTCATCAGAGGTTACAAGAGCAAAGTCTCTCTTTTTACCACTGCCTCAGTCAGTCACAGTTTTAATCACTTCATTTTCCCATACTGATCAAAATAATCTCTTAGGTGATGTTCTCCAGTGTCTTCTTTATATCACTGACAACAATCTTTTTCACAGTGGACTAGGCACCAGATCTTTGAAACTCTTCTCTTGAGGCCATCCCCTTTGTGTCCACACTCTTCCACCCACCTCGTGTGGCCTCGCATTCCTGGCTGCATCCACTGAACTCCTCCATGGGGTCCATGGGGCAAGCCCAAAGTCTCTGGAATGCTTGGTGTCTGGATCTATTCTCACCACGTAGCGGTGAACATTCTCTTTGCTTACCAGGGCTCCTCAGGCTCCCATTTTCTGTTTCAGAGCTCAAACCTCTGGTGAAGAACTTCTGCAGCTGCTTGGGTTCTTCAGAATGCTGTGACTTAGACGTGATGACTGCGGGAGGGGAGACCCCCACGATGCTGACTCACCATCCACTCGCCTGAAGGATGTTTACTAGGCTGATTTTGGTGAACATTTCTCAATATATACAAAATGAATATAATGTTATATGTCAATTATACCTCAAAAAATACTCATTGGGAAAGAGGGGTAGAGATATAATTACAAATGTTAGCATAATTTCTTGAGGTTAAATTTGGGAAATGTAAAAAGGTCTTATCTATATCAGAGAATAAACAATATGCATGCGCCATTGGTCAGGAATAGGGTGATCCTTCCCCTGTAGGAAAAATGATCAAAAATCTATCACCAGAGTCCTGGAAATCTGGGTTGACTGTTATGGCACCTCAGTTCTAGTAGAATCAGACGAGGGAATCCATGTCACAGGAAAAACAACACAAGACTGGGCTAAAGAACAGGGCATAATGTGCAACTTCCAGTTACCCTACAGCCCCACTGCCCTGGAATCAACTGAGAGGTACAATGGCTCGCTCAAGTAAGCGTGGGCTGCTTCCTAACAGTCTAGATATGAAAGCTTGGACTAATGCAATCTGGGAGGTGGCAAGATCTGTGAACCACATGAGACAGAATTAAAAAACTGAATATTGAATCAGTATTGCAGGCACCCACAGAGATAAAAAGTAGCACAAATGACAATTTGGAACCTAAATTAAAAGTGTCAATTAAAAACACAGTCTTTCTCTCTCTCTCTCTCTCTCTCTCTCTCTCTCTCTCTCTCTCTTAACACACATACACACACACACACACACACACTGGGAAAATTATAGCACTTTATACCAATAAAGCTATTAGGTGACTGAAGAAAAAGATATATTACCCAAATAAAAGAAAATAAGGAGCATTATTTCTGTCATTATTTCTTCTTCCTGGCCTGTCATTTCCTCTGACTCCAATATTCTCCTCTCCTCCTGGCCTCACTGATTCTATAGCACCTTTGTTGAATGCTTGTGTGCTGGCTATGAACCTACTGTTGCTCAGCCCCAAACCCACTGTCTATCATCTTTCATAAAATGCCTGGGCAAGGACTCTGCAAATGACCCTGCCCAGACTTCTTTGCTCGCTGGCCTATACTAGATTCTGTCCGTAGGAGGCACTAGCGGTAGACTGTAAAGCAGAGGGGTGAAGAAGAGCATGTATTCTGCTTTTTGCTGCTCCTGCATGTGTTGCCACAGCAATGGCTGGTTATTCATCTCAGCAGCAGCAACTGGCTCTAGATACTAACAACTTTCAACACTTATAGAATCAGCCTCAGAAATACCAGCAGCAGCCAGCTGTGCCTGCTCCTCAAAGATCTGAGACCCAGTTCTGTGGGGGCCCCTCATCCAAAACCCCAGGTTAGGGTAACCCCCTGTTTCCTTCAACCTTGAAGGTAGCACCTGCTTCCTGCAGTTGTTTTACCTGGGTGGTCTTGTTCTGATTTTGTCAGCTTCCCAATATCTATGTATTCAGTTCTCTCTGCTGAATCTGTGGTGGAGAGACTCCTAGTGTGATTTCTTTTTCTTACCTGGACCAACTAATACAGCAATTGGCACCATGATGGAGGTCAGGAAGCAGATTCTCAGACTTATCTCAGGGCTGATTTGATTATGCTATTAGCCTTGACTGTTGTGCTGAGATTCTTGTAAATTTAAAATGGCATAATGATCATTTTGGCATACAGTGGCATCACAATTTACTAAATTATCACTATAGCAAGCAAAATAAGGTGCTGATTAAAGCTAGTGTCTGGGGGAACCAGGGTATTCCTGCATGGGATAAGACTTATTTCCATTTATTTATGCCTGTTGGAGAACTTACAAGAGGGCATACACAAGCTTAGGATTTTTTTTGAACTCTCAGTTCAAAAAAAAAAAAAAAAAAAAAAAGAGAGAGCTTCTGTAGCAGTCATGAGAGAATTTTTTATTTCTTATAGCTTTAGGATAGACACTGCTTAAAATCAGATGCAAAATTTAACTGCATAGGTTGGAGATTTACAGTAGAAGTTGATTTCCTAAACCTGCAGAGTCTCCTTTGTTAAAGTCAAGACATAGATTGTAGAAGAGTGAGTCCAGGTCTTTGAAACGAGGACATCTAGGTAGACAGGGATGAAAACGAGAATCTTGAACTCCCAAGTCTCTCTGCATCTCTTCTGAAACTCACCTTCTCTTGCCTGGAATACCCTCTGAAGCAGATGCCTTGCTTGAGGATGCCCACATTCATCCTCTCTTCTTATATCTGCTCCTATAGTTAGAGTTGAATGGTCCATGAGAGATAGGGCAATGTCTAACTAGGTAGGAGCTCACTTATGCTCGAAGATAATAACAAGATTTAGCTAATTTATTTTGACAAAACACTTGACAATATGTGAGAATGAATGCTAAGAGTACTAGATCCAGGAAGACGGGCCTAATTTATTTAAAGAGTACTTTTACCAGAGATTATGGATTTACTGTGAGACTGAGATGCCTCCAATTTCCTGGACTGTAGAGAGAATAAATACCCAAAGCCTCAGAGAGACAGAAATGTTGGAGTGGATGTGTGATGTACAACTAGTACATCTGCCTCCACTTCCGTTAATGCCCCCCCCACCCCCAAAAGGTCCAGGGAACACTTCTTTCATCAAAGAATTGACAAACACTTTGGACAAAGGAAGCACCAACATCCTTGGGAAACTCAATACTGCCACTGAGGTGTCTTTTTGTTTTCAGTAGAGACAATGGAATCCCAGCCACAGAAACTAAGTGGCAGCATCTAATTGCCAGAGATGAGAGGAGTGCTCCCCCAGGAAACCTAACTGCACTGAAAAACACTTCTTTTTCAGCTCTCTCCCTTAGGGATTTCACCTGTTTTCATGGTTTGTAATTAAAGTCTACTGCTTCCAAATTTCTATATCCAGTTATGACCCCTGCTCTGAATGCTAAAACCACATAACCAAGTGCTTGTTGACTCCACTCCAGAATCTGAAACTCAGCCTGTCCAAAATGTGACTCAGTGTCTTTCACTTTCACACCTGCTGCTATACTTGTATACTTTATTTCAGTTATTAGCACCAGCACTGACACAGCCACCAAAATCCAGAAACAGGGAAATAATTTTTATTCTTTTATATCTAATCACTATGTCCTACCAAATTACAGTGTAGCCTCATCATTAGAGTGCTTATTTCCCATGTTGTTCCCTTCAGGTATTTCCTCTGATGACCACTAGAGAGAATTGTAGAACACAGAATTGTTGTCAGGTCCCAGTTTTGTATAAAATCATTCATTGATTCACCATCCGTGATATCTGCTATTGTTTTCAACAAATATTTCCACTTCTTCACCCTGGCCAGTATGGCTCAGTTGTTTGAAGTGTAGTCCTGTTATCTGAAAGGTCACTGGTTCAATTCTTGGTTAGGGCACATGCCTGGGTTGCGAGTTAGGTCCCAGTAGGGCTGTGTATGAGAGGCAACTAACAGATGTTTCTCTCACATGATGTTTCTCTCCCCAACTCCCCCCCTCTCTGAAAATCAATAAGCGTGTCCTCAGGTAAGGATGCACATCTGGCTCTCTATGGTTAGTGTGGGAGGTCCATATGACTATTTCTGAGAAATGAGTTTTGTCACTTTTAACTAACACATCTAAGTGCTGATACAAGACCATCCAGGGCTCTCTTACTCACATTACTGTAACCTGTAATATTTGAAATGCTGATCTTTGATCCCTAGACCTCTCAGTGATGACTATAATTGGCAATTCATGACCTACATAAAGTGTAGGCAAGAAATAGTGTTGTTTTAAAGATACTGGGACATTTAGTTGATTTGTTATCATAATACAACCTATCTTATATCGTTTGAAGTGAAACTCGGTTTCCAGAAGTAGGGTGCTGCTGAGCAATAAACTGAGAAACAGAATTATTCTGGCCTGGCGGAGAGCTGGGCAGAGAATGGAAGTGGGCTGTCAATGTCATGTAGTGACGGAACAATTGCATGAATACTGCATGTAATAAACTGGTAGCATGTGAGGCAAGGGGGAGGAATCCAAATCTCTGTGCCTCTCATGAGCTGCTGTTGGGTACATTTGACAAGGCACTCCAAGAAAGCGATAAGCTTTAAAAATTGGTTTATAAGTGAGGCTGAAACAAATAGGGAAAATGCAAAGCATCAGGGAACTTGTCAGGTTGGCGGGGCAACTCTTTCTCCTTTCCCTTGGTAAAATGTAAAACTGAAGAATGTTTGGGTGGCAAAGATGATTAGATTTCAGCCTTGCAATTAAAACAAAGGTATGGCTGCTAACTCCATGAACTCAAGGTGTGCCTGATAAATTCTTCCAGCTGGAAAAGAATGGATCAGAGAAAAGAGGCAAAAGGTGTGTCTCCCCCTCCGAAGACTGATAAATGTCAAAACACTCACAATTATATTGAGAGAGAACTGCATTTCAGGAAGAATTGTGGGTATGGATATTGGTACATTAATAAAACTAAATAAAAGAGATAAGGGGCTGACTAAATATTTGAGATGGCTGGCGTGGAACCGCGGTGCTGGAAGGAGAGCACATGCTCTTGTGCCCACTTCAGCTGCAGCCAGGTGGAGTGGCAGAATGGGAAGCCACTGAGGGTGGGGCACAGGGCCACAGAGAGGTGGGCTGGGAGGAACATTTCAAGGATCAGAATTAGGACTTCATTAAGGAGCACCCCCCCCCCCAACCCTGAACCCATCGTCAGGGCAGGGGCTCCTATTGTCTCTCCTTAGCAGGATTTCATGAAATCTTCAAACCAATAATGGTGGCTCTCCTTCTTTCCCTTCTTCTTCTTCTGGGTATATTTTTTGTGATCATTTTATTCCTATTCTAGCAGTGGATATCTGGTTTTGGGGATGGGGCAGATAATGTGTCCTCTTAATTCAAAGTCTCTGGAGCAAGAAGAATAACACTTCAATCTAAGATGCACTACCTGAAACTATCCCCCGATGTGGACACCACCATAAGACCCTAGACTCAACTGACCATGACTACATTTAGGCGTGGCTCCCTTATGGAGGAGCTGAATACATGTTGCATGCTGGATGGAGGACAAATTAAAATTTGCTGACTGGAAAGGCAAATTGTGGTAGTCATTAGTAATATTCGCCAGCTATGTACAGTGTTCCTCTTCCGCACATGAGGTGGCTGTGAGTAGACGTGACCTATGTCACCTTGGAGCCAGAGCATTTAATTGCTAATGTGAAACCCTCCAGAATTCTCCTTTCCTTCTGACAAGGTGACTTCCAACATTCAAGATTTTTCAATAGCTGGGCCCCTCAGTGCCAGCAATGCAGAATCTCCTGCTGACCTGCAGCAGACATGTAGTGAAAGAAAAATAAACTTTTACTGTTTTAAGCCAGTGAAAATGGAAGTCGTTTGCAACCATAGCAAAACTTTGCCTTTTCTGACTTCAGGTTCACCATTTACAAACTTCTTAGCATAACACACAGGCTCCTCTGTGACCTTCCCCTCTACTCTCATCCTCGCCTATCACTCTCCTTCCAGCTTTATGCTCTAATAACAGTTTCCTGCACATGCGCTGCATTTTTACAAACTGTTGTCTTTAGTTATTCTATTTATTTATAACTTTCTTTTTTCCTTATCTTCTTCATTTGGCTAGAACTCAGTTCAGCATCATTTTCTCTAGAAATCATTCCTTGATTTAATTTGGAGTTTAGTTTGGAGTTCCTAAAAATACTTCTAGTGCAGTTCTTACCATACTGTATTGAAATGATCTGTTTACATACCTCATTCCCAACTAGACTGACGAGCATGGCTAGGGAATGCTCTATTCATCTTTGTGCCCCCATACCCAACGTAGTACCTGGTGCACAAGAAAAGTAAAATAAACAGTTACTCTTTAGCTTAATCAAATTCTGCATACAAGTTAGCTCAGTATTGGGACTTCCAAATTTAAACTGCAAATTGAAGCATCAGTGTCCAACACTTTCCTTATTCTCTTTATTCTGGCAGAGTAGCAAAGGATATTAATTTCTCTTAGTTACTTGATGATTTATTGCATGATTCACTCTACAATTATTCCTGTGATGAGATAAATCTGTTTGTTTTCCCTCTTTTCCTTTTCTTCCTGGGATCTGTCTAGCACATGTAAAGATGAGGAAAGGAGTCTTTAGCATTGCAACTGAGGACAGAGAAGTAAAGAGGTGAGACACTCTTGAAAAAGTAATACACAGGAGGCATGTTTGAAGAAAGTTAACCTTTATATACTGATAGGCCTGATTTTCTTTTATATAAAACTCTGAGGATAAATCCCAGTGAGGCTTATCTTGTCAGTCTTTCCATACCCCAGTCCTCATCAGAGCTAGATGAAATTCAGCATCTGGAGATTCCTCAAGAGCCTGAACTCTCATAGGGAATAAAGGGAGGAAAGGGGCTAACCGAGGAGTGAAACATCTGAGGGAACACAGGGAAAGGGGAGAGACCCCAAAGGCAGAGGCCTCCCTAATGGGCAGAGGAAGGTGGGCTGTGGGTGCCATGGATAATGAGAAAGGAGACCCCAGGCCCACCAGAGGAAATGGGAAAAGGAGGTGAATAGTAGCCACTTCCAAAGTTTTACCTCCTCATGGTCAGAATTGGTTGGAATGTGCTTCTCATATCTAACATATGGCAATGTTTGCATATGCTTTTGATACTTTAAGTGTTTGATGGTCTCACAGAAGCGCATTTAGTCCCAGAAGGAGCCACATTTCCTCCCCAGGGTTACAGTGCTCAGACTGCATTCCTGAGCAGTGACAGATGTCAGGGAAGAGTCCTGAATGCAACACACCCTCTACCCTCACAGAGCCACACACCGGCATCTACCTGTGGACTGGTACCCAGAGACATTCACTTGTGGATCTGAGGACTCCCATAACCCGGCTCCTCAGGAGCCCTGGAGCATTAAAAACCTACTGGGCATGGGGGACACCACAGATTTCAGGGCCTGTGAAGATACACAGCAGATGCATTTCCCTGGGGCTTCTCTAAATCCTTATTCCCTGGTATCAAAGGGGTCTCAGGAGACCTGTGAGCTCCTTCACCAGAGCCTGGGTGATGGGTGTGGACTTGACACACAGTGTGAAAATGGCAGCATGCTCTAGAGGGTAAGATTCTTGTAGTTCTTGAGGCACATAAATTTGGCTTCAAATTCTAGCTTTTTTGAAAAGTCTGTGGGATCTTAGGAAAAACTTCACATTTCTAAGACTCAATTTCTGCATCAGGAAATGGGAATAAAAACAGTACCTATGTTATAAGGTTATTGTAAAGCTAAGTGTCGCTGGTTCGATCTTCCAGTCAGGGCACATCAGAGAAGGAAAACTCTGATTCCAAACAACCTCCGCTGCCTTGCAGCATACCTCTTCAGGGGAAAGGCTAAGGGAGTAAACCCCGACAGAAAATCCGGAGCCGGAGTCCCTAAGGCGGTTTGACGTTGTAGTCAACACCGGCAACTCCTGCGGCGCACCTGAAGCCAAGCTGTATCGACTCCGTCTTTCCCTTGGACCCTTCAGCTGCGAAGAGAGGGGGGGTCTGCTGCATGGGCAACAGCAGACCCTCCATATCACCCTGCCCAGGCTCTGTAGCTTCAGCTCCACTGGAGAGGACACTCCAGCGTCATCGCAAGATGTCGATTCAACACGGGAGGAGACAGATACCGTGTCACTCCCGAGTCGGACTGCACAACCATTCTCGGCGGTGCAGATAGACTCTTAAGAAGCTACACCATCGTCTCTCGAGATGGATGGCTGCTGACGACGAAAGATTAAATAATAAACTGTATTAAATTACATTAATAAACTGGCTCACAATATGTATATAATAGTAGCAGTCAGAAGTAGTAAGAACAATAGTAGTATCATACTTCTTATTATTCATGTATGTAACAAATATCCCCAAAGCACCAGACTATGTAGATGGTGGGTAGACAGCACAACAGTTTCAATTTAAATGTCTTTTCCAGGGGGCACCTTCCTTCATACCTCACATTAAGTCAGGCCCCCCTACCACCTGCTCCTGTCAAGTGGGGGCTTTTGTCCATCCTGTTCACCATGATATCGCCAGCTCTTATCACACATAGCAGGTGATCAATAATCAATACTGACTTAATAAAGTAATAGCATCCATTACTTCTGAACTGTGTACAACAAAATTGCAATTAGTTACTTGTCCAAGTATTTGTTCTTCCTCTTTCTGCTAGACTATGAACTCCAGTGGAGACAGTGTCTGTCTTACCTGTGTGGACAGGCTAAGGCAGCACAATGCCTGGTGGATGAAAGGCAGCATGAAATGTTTGTTTCATGAATGAAAGAATGAATGAATGAAAATAAATGAAGGAGGAAACATAAGTGCTACGGAAACACATGGTCAACAAGGCATTTCAGAGAAAATGTCCCCAGGAACAAGAGAGGGAGAGTTCTGGCCTTGGGGAAGAAAGGAGGCAGCATAAAAGCTCATCTCCAGCCACACATCCATGCATCAGATGTTCTTCTCTTTTACAAAATACATCATGCTTGTTAATAACTCCACATTCTTTGTAGGACTAAAAAGTGTTCTTCTTGATGTCTCCATCTGTTAAAAATTCAGCTGTTCAGCCTGCCCAAGATCATATACCACCTCTATCATAAAATACTTCCTAATACTCCTCAGATAGAACGAATTGCTTCTTTATTCATATTCTGCCATGTTTGCTACGGCAACCACTGCCTAATGGGCTTGCTGTGCTCATTTGCAGGTGTCTGTTTGCCTAGCTAGATGCAGATGCCCTTGGAGGTAGAACTCACTAAGATTTGTCTCCCCCAAATACTGGCAGATAAAATATATTTAATACATGTTTATCCAGTTGAATTGAAGTGAAATCCAAGAACTGCCACAGCAGGTGTTATAAATTAAAGCCCTTTTTATTCAGTCTTCACAAACGAGCTCACTTACAAAGTTCTCTTTCTCTTTCTGGGTTAATTTTTCCAACTTCAATCATAATTCCTACCACCTACTTTACTGATATTTCAAAAATCAATCAAGTAATATTATCCAGTACTTTTAAGATTAGAGTATAAAAGATACTCCTTTTTCATTTGTAGAAAGTGTACTATCTTTCTCTTTATATTGATAGCTTCAACAGGAGACTGGTTAATACAGCATCTGCTTCTTTAAATCCCTCCATCTGCCCCACCTAATTCTCCTCCAATTGTCAATCTCTCTCCCTAAAATAGAGATACTCTTGTATCTATAAGTACACCAAAGTGAAAATCTATATTGTTGTTAAATAATATACCAAAATCCTGGTGGGGATTGACTATGGGAGTGGGGACAGGGTGGTTAGTGGAGAGCAATGGGAGAAAATTGGGACAGCTATAACAGAACAACAATAAAAATTCTTTTAAATAAATAAATAAATAAATAAATAAATAAATAAATAATACAATCCTCAATAGATATGAAAAACATGTGTCCTGAATAAAATTAATTTAATGAAGCTAAATCTAGTGACCCTCTGCCACTAGATTTTCTGAGGTTTTGAGTACATTTTTATCACCTTTTAACTTTAATAACATAGTATTAGCAATAAAATGCTTGCATTAAAAAGCTGAGACATGACTGAAAGTAAAGTTACCAAAAAACAAACAACAAACAAAAAAACCCGAGTAGGGAAGATGCAATATTCTAAGCTGAAAGAACTATGCATGTGAAGGCCCTGATTCAGGGGAAAACTTGGTGTCTTCAAGAAACTGGGAGAAAGGCAGGTGGCTGGAAGTGTGTGACAGGGTGTGAGTGAAGCAAGATGGATTCTGTGAGGTAAGCAGGGCTCAGACCAGTCAGTGCTTTGTGGGCCTGGTTAAAGATTTTATTTTCATCCCAAGTTATCAGGGAAATTTTTTAGTTTGCATTTCTGAAATGTCACTGTAGCTATTAGGTAGAGAATGAATTACTAGGGAACTTGACCTAGGAATAAGATAAATAAAAGAAGACTTATTCTTTCATCCAACAAATATTTATAAAGCAACTAAAAGCGATCTCTTCACAGGACATTCTCAAGGAGAGATCATATATTGTTCCTTAACAAAAGACAGAAATCATATCTTTCCCCACCACGGACCATGAAGTGAGAAATCAGTAACAGGAGGAAAACTGAAAAAGTCACCAACATGTGAAAATGAAGCAACACAGTCCTGGACAACCAATAGATCAAGGAATAAATCAAAAAGGAAATCAGAGAGTATCTTGAGGCAAATGAAAACAAACATACAATATGCCAAAACTTATGAGGTACAGCAAAAACAGTTCTAACAGGGGCACTTACAGTGATAAATGACTACATTAAGAACAAAATAGCGAGTTCAAAAAACAGCTTAACTTTACACCTCAGTAAATTAGGAAAAGAAGGAAGGAAATAAAAAAGTTCTGAGTAAAAATACATTAAATAAAAATGAGAAAGAAAATATCAAAGAAACTAAGGGTTAAGTTTCTTGAAAAGATAAACAAATTGATAAAGTTTTATTTAGACTAACAAAGAAAAAAAGAGACCCAAAGGAAACAAAATTATAAATGAAAAAGAATGCATTGCAGCTGACAACATAGAAATGCAAAGGATTATAAGAAGCTACTATGAAAAATAATAAAGTAACAAATTGGATGACCTGGAAGATTTATATACATTCCTAGAAACATACAACCTGCCAAGACTAAATCATGAAAATATAGAACATCTGAATAGACCAATAGCAAGTAAGGATAATAAAGTAGAATCAAAGGCCTCCCAGCAAAGAAAACCCCCAGACCAGACTGGATGGTTTTACTGGAGATTCTACCCAACAATTAATGTCAATCCTTATCAAACTCTTAAAAAAACTGAAGAGGAGGGAACACTCCCAAACTCATTTGCTAAGGGCAGCATTATCCTAACACTAAAGCCAGATAAGAATACTACAAGCGAAGAAAACTCTAGGCCAATATCCCTGATAAATAGAGATACAAAAATTGTCGACAAAATTCTAGCAAACAAAATTCAACAGCACATTAATAGGCTCATACATGATGATCAAGTGAGAGTCATCTCTGGGATCCAAAGATGATTCAATATACACAAATCAATAAATGTGATATGCCACATTAATTGAATAAACGATGAAAAACATATAGCTCTCTAAACAGATGTAGAAAAAGCAACTGACAAAGTTTAAGATCCTCTCATCATAAAAATTCTCATTAAGTTTGATATAGAAGGAATATGCCTCAATAAAGGCTATATATGACAAATGCACAGCTAACATATACTCAGTGGTAAAAATCTGAAAGTTTTTCCTCTAAGATTAGGAACAAGACAATGATGCTCACTCTCACTATTTTTATTTAAAGTAGTACTGGAAGTCCTAGCTAGAGGAACTAAACAAGTAAAAGAATAGGCATTTAAATCAGAAAGAAAGAAGTAAAATTGTCTCTGCAGATGACAAGATCTTACATGTAGAAAACCATAAAGACTACACCAGAAAACTGTTAGAACTAATAAATAAATTCACTAAAATAGAAAGATACAAAATCAGCATACAAAAATCACTTGCATTTGCATACACTAACAACAAAATATTTGGAAGAGAAATAAAGAAAACAATCCCATTTATAACAGCATCAAAAACAATAAAATACTTATGAATAAATTTAACCAAGAAGGTCAAAGATTTGTATTCTGAAAACTGTTAAGAAATTGATGAAAGAAATTAAAGAAGACACAAATAAATGGAAAGATACTCCATGTTCATAGACTGAAAGAATTCATATTGTTAAAATGTCTATAGTACCCAAAGTCATCTATAGATTCAATGCAATCCCTACCAAAAATCCAATGGCATTTTTCAGAGAAATGGAAAAAGCAATTCTAAAATTGTATGGTGCTACAAAAGATGCTAAATGGCCAAAGAAATAAGAAAGAACAACAGAGCTGGTGTCCTCACACTCACAGATTTCAAACTATACTACAAAACTGTTATAATCAAAACAGCATGGTAAGGACAAGAAAACAGATACATAGATCAATGGAACAGAATTGAGAGTCCAGAAATCATTCCATACATTTAAGGTCAACAAATATTTGACAGGGATTCAAGGATACTCAATGGGATAAAAGATAGCCTCTTCGAGAATGGTGCTGGAAAAACCAGATATTCACATGCAAAAGAATGAAATTGGATTTCTACCTTTACACCACTCACAAAAATTAACTCAAAGTGGATTAAAGACAAATGCAAAAGCTTGAAACAGTAACATTGCTAGAAGAAAAGACAGGGGGGAAATCTCCTTGATATTGTTCTTGGCAATGGTTTCTTACATATGACACCCAAACCACAGGCAGCAAAATCATAAATAAGCAAGTGGGAGTATATCAAATTAAAAAGCTCTGCATAGCAAAAGAAACAATCAACAAAACTAAGAGACAATATATGGCAAAAAAAACAAAAAAAACAAAACAAAACAAAAAAAAAAAACCGAACAGGCAATATTAGATAAGTAGTTAACATATAAAATATATAAATAACTCCTATAACTCTATAGCAAAAACACATCAAAAAGTTGACTTAAAAATGGGCGCAGGACCTGAATAGGTATTTTTCCAAAGAAGAGATGCAGAAGGCAACTGACGTATGAAAAGATGCTCAACATAACTCATCATCAGGAAACTGTAAACCAATTCAGAAACATATCTGCACAAATATGAACTCAATAGGCTCTTAACAAAGGTGCAAACAGAATTCAAAGGGAAAAGTATAGTCCTTTCAACAAATGATGCTGGAACAACTAAGCAACTATATAAGGGAAAAAATTAAACCTTAACCTACATCTCACATCCTGTTCAATAAATAACAAAAAATGGAATGTAGACCCCAAATATAAAACATAAAACTATAAAACCTTAATAAGATAATATAGAAAATAAGTTACTTGACCTTGGGTTAAGCAAACAGTTCTTAGGTTTGATACCAAAAGTATGATTCATTTTTTTATAAAAGACAAATTGGTTTATTCAAAATTAAAAACATTTTTTCTGCAAAAGACAAGAGAATGAAAGAGAACAAGCTAGACTAGAAGAAAGTATTCACAAATCACATATCCAACAGAGGACTTGTATATAAAATATATTAAAATCTCAAATCTCAATAGTAAGAAAACAAACAATGTAAAATGGACAAAAGATCTCAACGGGCTCCTAACCAAAGAAAGTATATGGATGACAAATAATACATAAAAAGATGCTCAACATCATTAGTAATAAGCAAAATGACAATTAAAACTGAGATAAGATATCATTATATACCCATCACAATGTCTAAAATTAAAAAGGAGGAGGAGCTAGAGGAGGAAGAAAAGAAGAAAGAGGAAAAAAGAACAAAAGGAAAAGACAGACAATATCTAGTACTGACAAGAAAGCAGAGCAACTGGAAATCTCATACAATTCTGGTGGGAATGCAAAATATGTAATACAATTACTTTGGTAAAAGACTGACACAGTAAATTTTACTACATATAAACTTTAAAATATTTTTAAGTATATTTTATTGATTGTGTTGTTACAGTAGTTCCAATTTTTTCCTCTTTGCTCCCCTCTGCCCCGTACCCCATTCCTTCCAGCAATCCCACCTCCGTTAGTTCATGTCCATGGGTAGTGCATGTAAGTTCTTTGGCTTCACCCTTTCCTTTATTATTCTTAACACCCCCCTGTCTATTTTGTACCAAATGATTATGCTTCTTAATCTCGGTACCATTTCCCAATTTCTCCCCCTCCCCCCTCCCAGCTGCTAACCCTCCAAATGATCACCATACCTATGATTCTGTTCCTATTCTGCTTTGCTTAGTTGGATTTGTTTTTATTTTTTAGATTCAGTTGTTGATAGTTGTGTGTTTGTTGTCACTTTACTGTTCATAGTATTGATTTTCTTTTTCTTAAGTAACTCCCTTTGACATTTCATATAATAATGGCTTGGTGATAATGAACTTCTTTAGCTTTACCTTGTCTGGGAAGCACTTCATCTGCCCTTCCATTCTGAATGATAGCTTTGCTGGATAGAGTAATCTTGGTTGTAGATTGCTTTTCATCACTTTGAATACTACTTGCCAGCCCCTTCTTGCCTACAAAGTTTCTTTTGAGAAATCAGCTGACATTCTTATAGGCACCTCTTTGTAGGTAACTCTCTGCTTTTTCTCTTGCTGCTTTTAAGATTCTCTCTTTATCTTGAACCTTTGGCATTTTAATTATGATGTGTCTTGGTGTGATCCTTTTTGGGTCTAGCTTGTTTGGGATTCTTTGTGCTTCCTGGACTTGTATATCTATTTCCCTCACCAAATTTGAGGAGTTTTTCTTCATTATTCTTTCACTTAAGCTTTCAATTTCTTGCTCTTCTTCTTTCCTTCTGGCACCTCTATGATTCAGATGTCGGCATGTTCAAAGTTGCCCCAGAGGTTCCTAAGCCTCTCCTCATTTTTTTTCAATTCTTGTTTCCTCATTCTATACCGGCTGACTGTTTTTCTCTTCCTTATGTTCCAAATCATTGAGTTGAACCCCAGTTTCCTTCCCTTCACCATTGGTTTTGTGTGGATTTTCTTTCATTTCACTTAGCATAGCCTTCACTTCTTCCTTTATGCGTCTGCCATACTCAAGCATATCTGTCAAGCCTGTGAGCATTTTTATCACCAGTTAAACTTTAAAATATTTTTGAAAAAAGAAACAGGATGCTAACTAGAGGAGGGTGTGGGGTCAACAGAATTTTTTAAGGTGGGAGATACATCTACATGTTTGTAGACTGAGAATAACAATCTACTTGAGAGGAAGAAATTAATGGGGAGAGAGACCAAAGAATTCTGAGAGCAATTTCTATAAGTAGGTGAGAAAAAAGGGGTCCTTGGTAGGACAGATGTCGGCATTTGCTGGAAACATGAATTGTTCATTAGAAAAAATACAAGAGAAGGCAGAGTATATGGGGATAGATGCAAGTAGGTGATTAGATGTAGTAAATAATGTAAGTTCTCTTCTGGTTGATTCTATTTTTTTCAGTGGAATAAGAAGCTGCCAGTGGTGCTAGAGGAGGAAGCATGATAGGAAATTATCATCTAAGAGTATGGGAGAGTGAACAGACTAGGGGAAGATAGTACAGGTGGATTCAAGAAATACTTAGTGACTCGATAATGATGCAAGCCCCTGGAAACTAATTCTTATCTGGCAGAAAGATGTAGTTTTTATCCTAAAAAAGAGAACCTTTAAAATACAATAGTATTTATTGGGACTAAAACCTGTATTTGTGGTAATTAGCTCTAAATAAAAGGAAATTTCTGGCACCGGAAACCACAGATATAATCATCCAGATAAGAAACATCCAGATATAGTCTTATGTCAATAAACAGAAATATCAACACTCCAAATGCACCCTAATTGGCTATTTATTACTGAAATGGAAACCAGACATTTATGGTACATAAAACATGATACAAGCTTGTAAATGAAAGAATGGGGTGGGTAAAGTATGTTTATAGTTGTGTGAAACAACGTTTATTCTTGCACTTTTATTAATTATCATATTATTTTCCATACAAACAACTGTGAACCTACTTTTGCCAATCCCTGTGTATTAAAAAGAAAGCAGTTATTTGGAGGGACTGACTTAAAACCCAGGCACCAGAGTTAAATTTTACTGTGTCTGTAATTTAGTTCTTTTAATTTTAGAGGTGAGAAAGGATATGCAGAGATAATTAATACAGATGTTTCTTGTACATGCATCTAGAAATAATATAATAAAAAATTATCAGGAATATCCTGGATAAAGTAGAAAAGAGAGCCATACATCATTACTATTTCAAGAACATTCCACTTAAAGTCTACAAAGAAAGATAGATAATTAATTGCCAACCAGTGTGCAGTTTTCAACAACCATCTTCAGAAGCAAGCTGCTGTAACTCTGTCCAGAAACCAATCCCAAAGAGAAAAATTTAGAGGAGGAATGTGAAAGGTAAGTGAAATGAGGATCATTATATGGTTAGGGGAAGACAGCCAGTGTCTTAGGGAAGACAGATCCAAATTTATCATTGGCAAACTGTCCTTATACATGGTAAAATCACATAAGAAAATCTGGCTAATCTACTTCTATAAGCATTGCCACTAAATGAACAAATGACCTATGGAAACATGCTCTGAAAGTCACATTAGAATAATTCAAAAAATGACAGCAGATGATTACCTTCCCCAAGTTAGTTGCCTTTTTTTATGTATAAATAAAAGAAAGAAAAGCATGTTATCCTCTCCCCTCAAACAAAAGCTTTTGCATCGACTTTTGTGCTAATCAGTTACTTCAGAGACAAAGGTGGGGGTGGGGGTGGGGGTGTAAATTTTATTATGTTATCACCACAGAATATTACAGGATTTTATTATATCTTAAAAAAATAAAATCATTCATAGAATCAAGTGGTCTACCAATAAATTCATTCTAAGTATTGCTTTTTATATAGTTCATTATTCATTTTGCTTCTCATGGTAAATCAGTACCACCTTGTATTATATGGGTTTTCCTATAAAACTCAACTTGTTGGGCAGTGTTGACCCACTGTTTCATGCAAGAAGTGACACTGCTGTAACCCGCTGAGTAATGTAACATAAACCCCTGTGCACTGACTTACTTGGCACTGCACTGTGTGACTAAAAGCCAAGAATTCAATGGCAACAAACAAGGAAGAATGTCAGACAAGGACATAAAGCGATAAAGGCATTCTATGCTAAATAATAGAGAACATCCTGCAATTGTTTCTCTGGTTTTGCTGATGAATAAAACTGATGGTAAAGTTCTAGTACTAAATGATATGCTGTTGAAATTCCTTTATCTATGGTTGGGGGTTTTAAAGGAACCAGTGAATTAGTCTCATTCTTACACTGTAATTAAGAAAAACAATAGCTCTCTTTAAAATTATTTCCCCTTGATTTCAGAGCATTCTGTTTTAATTGATGTTCACTGGATATGGCCGAAGCAATTAACAGACTCCGTTTATCTTTTATGACTTAAAACGCTTTGCTGGCAACTCAAAGCCTATCAGTGACACACACACACACACACACACCATAAACTCAATTATCTAAAAGCATGGCTGAACAGTCAGAGAAAATTTATTAACTGAGCCAATTTAACTTAAAAACAAGATTTTATACTTTTTTTTGCCTTTCACTTTGTATTTTAAAAACTTTATGGCAAAGAAGAACTTCGGGTTAGTGGATTTCTTCTTTTAAGAGAAGTAGATGCTGCAAAAGCCTTTTTCCTTCAGCATTGTGCTGTTTCTTCACATGATAGGTTTTTAACTGATACTGAATTAGTCCTTCAAAAATTTTGACTGGAAAAGGGACTTCCAGTCAAGATGGAGGCATAGAAAAACACGCTTTGCCTCCTCGTGCAACCACAAAAAGAATTACAGCTAAATCTCACAACAAATAAACACCCAGAACTGTCAGAAAATCAAACTGTATGGAAGCCTGACAACCAGGGATTTAAAGAAGCTACATTCATCCAGATGTGTAAGGGGAGTGGAGATGCAGAGATGGGGCAGAGAGGTGAGGAGACACAGTGTGGCACAGTAGTGATGATGGTTGCAGAATGGGCATAGGAGGTCCCACACTCATGTGTGGTGGATAAAAATTGGGAGGGACACCTTGGGAGTGAGTGATCCAAGCTTCAGGCTAGACCACAGAGCCCAGGGTTCCAGCACCAGGAAGATAAATCCCCGTAACTTCTAACTGTAAAACTAGTCATGGGTGGGGCAGTGGAAGAAATGCCAGCTTTTCAGGAAACTCCACTTAAAGGGCCTATACAGTCTTAAAACATATACAAACCCACCCACTCTAGGATTCAACATCAGGGCAATAGCTGGAAGGGTGCCAGTCACATACAAGGAGTGGGTGAAGTGACTAGAAATGGGGTGAGTGCCGAACACACCCCCAGAAGCATGGTCCCCTCTCCAATCCCTTCCCCCACATAGAGCCACATAAAGTAGTGAAGTATGTTGCCCCACCCTGGCGATTACCTAAGGGTCTGCCTCAAACAATTTACAGGTGCCTTTTATGGAGAGTCAAAGTAGCTCTACCTAATACACAGAAACAAACACAGGGAGGCTGCCTAATTAAGGAGATAAAGAAATATGGCCCAAATGAAAGAACAGAACAAACCCCCAGAAAAAGAACTAAATGAAATGGAGATAACCTATCAGATTCAGGGTTCAAAACACTGGTGATTGGGATGCTCAAAGAACTCACTGAGTATGGCAACAAATTTTTAAAACCCAGGAAGGAATGAAGGATACACTAAGTGAAATGAAGAAAAATCTACAGGGAACCAACAGTGAAGGGAAGGGAGCTGGCGTTCAGATCAATGATTTGGAACATAAGGAAGAAGTAAACATTCAACCAAAACAGAAAAAAGAAACAATAATTCAAAAAATGAGGATAGTGTAAGGATCTTCTAGGACATCTCCAAACATGCCAACATCTGAATCATAGGGGTACCAGAAGGAGAAGAGGAAGAGCAAGAAATTGAAGACTTACTTGCGAAAATAATAAAAGAAAAATTTCCTAATTTGGCAAAGAAAATAGACATACAAGTCCAGAAAGCACAGAGAGTCCCAAACATGTTGGACCCCCAAAAAACCACACCAAGACAACATCATAATTAAAATCCCAAAGTTTCAGATAAAGAGAGCATCCTAAAAGCAGCAAGAAAAAAGAAGAGAGTTACCTACACAGGATATCCCATATGAATGTCAGCTGATTTCTCAAAAGAAACTTTGCAGCCAAGAAGGGACTGGCAAGAAGTATTCAAAGTGATGAAAAGCAAGGACCTATAACCAAGATTATGTTATCCAGCAAAACTATCATTTAGGATGGAAGGGCAGATAATGTGCTTCCCAGATGAGGTAAAGCTAAAGGAGTTCATCATCACCATGCCATTATGATATGATTTGTTAAAGGACACAGTTAAGAAAATGAAGATGATCAAAACTATGAACAGTAAAATGACAACAAACTCACAGCTATCAACAACTGAATCTAAAAAACAAAAGCAAGCTAAGTTAACAACTAGAACAGGAACAGAATAATAGATATAATGATATATAGAGGGTTTTCAGTTGTGGGGGGAAGGGGGGAAAGGTGCAGGGATCAAGAAGCATAACTGGTAGGTACAAAATAAACCGGGAAATGGAAAAGCCAAGGAACTTATATGTATGACCCATGGACATGATCTAAGGAGGGTGGAAGTATTGGAGGGAAGAAGGGTACTGGGAAGAGTCAGGCAAAGGGGGGAAATTGGGACAACTGTAATAACATAATCAATAAAATATACTTAAAAATTTTTGACTGAAACTGTCAATAGGTTTGTTGGGATAGACTGGCGGCCAAGGGGGAATTTTGACGGTCACAGCAGCTAAGAAAGGACTGCCTCTGAGGACCATGGCATGAGGACAGTCCCCACATGAGGATATAAAGATATATGTGCTTTCCAAAGTGTAATGGATAAAAACGTGAATAATGGAGATGAACTAACTGATAAAAACAACAACCCCAAATTTAGAATTAGGTTTTATTCTAGTCATTTACTTATATGGACACACATTTTCCCCATAAAAACAGTGTTATAAGTGGTGTTTGACATACAAATTTTAGCTTATAAAATTATTTTCAACACATAAAATAAACATTAAAATAGTTTGTTTTATTTAAACATATGGTATTAGCTAGGACCATTTGGTTGTCAGTAGTAGAAATGAACTTAAGCACAGAAGGGAAATTTACTGTAAGTATACATGACTGTTATGAAACCCCAAGATGCAGGAATATAGCTGAGTCCTGTGAGGAACTGAAGAGCCAATTTGGCTTTCTCTCCAACTCCAGTCTCTACTTATCCTAGTGAGTCTGCTTTGCTCTTTTCTCTCTTAAAAAAGAAAAAGATTTTATTTATTATTTTTAGTGAGTGGGGAAGGGAGAGAGAAAGAGAAGGAGAGAAACATCAATGTGAGAGAGAAACACCAATCAGTTGCCTCTTGCTTGTACCCCAACTGGGGACTTGGTTCGCAACCCAGACTTATGCCCTGACCAGGAATCAAACCTGGACATTTGACTTTATAGGGTGATGTCCAACCAATGAGCCTTACCAGTCAGGGCTGTTCTTTTCTCTAGTACTGCAGATGGTTTTGGTAAAGAACACTCAAGCTGCTGCTCGGAGCACAGACAACAGTGGGGTGGAAATGGAAACCAGGCAGACAAAGCCTTTAATCCTCTTGTTCTCTAAGAGGACAAAATTCAGAGATGATAACAAGTTCAGACGAGACAAGACTGACAGAAGGAACGGGAATACAAGGATGTAAGAGAACTTGTCAGGAGCATAGACAGACAAGGGCAAAGGCAATTGGGGATGTTAGAAATACTGGAGGTAATAGGAGAAAAGGAAAGAAGAGTATGGTACATAGGACTCTCTTAATTCATCTAAACCAGGAGTTACCTAAATTTAGGTAGGCTAGACATTACTTACCAAGTAGAAGCAAGCAGTGAGAAGATTCCTGGTTAGGGTCCAGGAGTCCAGGTTTCTTGGGCAGTCTATATACCCTAGACACCTGAGCTCTGTTTGAATTTTGTTCCCTCACATGGAACTATAAGACATGACCTCTAAAGAACCTTCTAGTTCCTACTCATTTTTAATATAAATAAAAATGACAGAACTAAAGATCATACTTTTGTCCTGGAAGTCAATCCAATTACCATTAAGGTGCTCTGAAGACTTCCGAATGAAGTCCACAACATGAAAATCTCTACGCCTCATTGGGAAATATACCCACTGAGCCAAACAGAAAACAAGATTCTTTCCTGACTAAACTCATAAAGAATTCACACAGAAGTGCCATGTGACCCTCTGGTTAATGAACCTCAAAACAAACATAATGAAGCTGAAGAGGTCAAAAGACACAAAATTAAAAAATAAAGATATCGGTTTTAACACAGACTAAAATAACTAAGAGCCTCCTTATGAAAAGATTAGGATTAAGAAGCCAGGGAGTTCAATATCCTTGAAAACATGGATAAGGTAAGCATGAATTTCTCCAATTTATCTCAAAGTATTTGAAGTAGGCACTCTCTAGAATTAAAAAAAAAGAACTTTAGGATGAATACTTTACATAGTGGCTAAAAATGAAACATGTCTCCATTTAATCAGAAAATATAGATTCAGAAGAGTGTGGAAGAAGAAGTTAAGAAACCAAATAATATTGTACTGGGTTGGAGTTTCAGGAAAATGCTTAGAAATCATTTCTTAAAAAACAAAATTCTATTAAAGTAAGGAAAAACAGTGGAATGGCTCTCTCAAACACCACGAAAAAAATTGTACCTTTTATAGTTTTTGAGTAAAATACACCTTTAGATAAGTTTACTAAATTTTGAATCATTCATTTTCAATCAACTGTTATATGATGTGCAGATATGTCGATGGCAGGGTACAAGTTTCCCTTGGTGCTGCCACGGACACCTAAGTTACCAATTGCCAACATTGCCAGAAAACAGGCAGCAGGACCATATCATTTTATAGGCTCATCAGTTCCTTTGTCATGTACCTCAGCAAACAAGGGAGTAACTTTCAGACTTAGAGGCTCAGCACCAGAGCCCACAAAATGTTTGTTAAAAATCAGTATGGTTGTAATACACACTTGAACTTCATTTAAACATGAAGAATTGAATACATTTCATTTCCACTGTACTCTTCTGAAATTCTCCAAAATGATAGTAAAAAGATTTAGAGGTTCATAAGAATAAAGGAACCTTAGAAGGAATGACAGTGACCCAATTTTGGAAGCTAGGAGGAAGAAGATAAGAGCACAAGAGAAAGTCCTGATGGAGAAAACAGGAAGCTGGCTGTTTTGTATGTCAGAACCAAGAAAGTATCCCAAATTGAGTGGCATCACAGGGGTGCAATTGGGTTTGATGCAGAAGGATTATTCAAGAATTTGTTGAATAAACTGTTAAAAACACAATTCTGTCTTGCATCCCCACAAAAGACTTGGAGAGATTAAATCAGAGGAACTCTAGAGGACCCAGGGCAAATTGAAAAGCATAAAGATTAAGTGACTGTCTACCCACTGAATAATGAGATGCATGGTCCCTTCTCCGTGTCTCCCCCAGAACAGGCAGGCACTTTATATCTTTCAAACAAGAGAGCGAAGGGGCTGTCCCTGAAGTAACCAATCAGCACAATCATATGTGGGGGTGTGGCCTATGATGACCGTCAAAATTGCACCCCTCAGAGAGCCAAGTCAAAGAAGCCTTCAGTGAAGGGAATCAGCGACCTATGTCTCTGTCACCAACACACACTCACGAACTGGCACGGAGCCCCTGATCAGCTTTCTAGTGCCTCACTCTTTAAAAATTTTATTTTTAACTTTTTTCAATTACAGTGTACATTCAGTATTATTTTGTATTGGTTTTAGGCATACAGCATAGTAGTTAGACAATCATATACTTTACAAGGTGTTTCGCTGATATTTCCAGTGCCCACGTAGCACCAAACATAGTTATCACAATACTACTGATGCATTTCCTCACTCTCAAATGCAAATAGGTGAATAAGGAGCATCAGACATTTCAGAAACGCTTCCGATGTGATGCACGCCAAAGCGAATCGGGAAGACAGAGATAAATATCATAAGGGGAGCCAGATATTTTAATTATTTTCTTTTCAAAGAGAAGAGAAAATATTATATTTATGAAAAAAGAATGGCAAAATTTTAAGGAACACTCAATGATCAAGTAAAAATTATTGAAAATAAAAAATCAGACAGAAGAAATGACGGAGGCAAAAATCTAAGAAAATAACAAAGATTGAAAGCGGTGGTCTCCGAGATGTGGACACTGCAGATGGGGGCGGGCTCAAGAGAACACAGTTCTCTTTCCTTCCCAGGTCTTGTAGAGCTAAATGACTTTTAAACTTTTTATATATGTAACTTGATAAAAACGAAATGGAAAAATGGAGAACAGAAAAACTGTAGAGAAAGAAGAGACTTGGAAATTGCTTTTCTACACCTATCTGGGGTGAAATAAAAGAATGCTTCACTTTGGTTTGGTTTTGTTTTGGCTGTGGAAGGATTTCATTTTTTTCCCCCAAACTTTTAAACACATCTGAAAACATTTATTTCTATTTTTTAATAATAATGAATAAAATATCAACTATTCACTTCTTAGCTCTAATGTCACCTTCTCTGAAGGGTCTTCCCAGGCCATCACCTAAGGCGGCTTCATTTCACATTATATTCAAATCACCTTCCTCTATTTCTCTCACTGTTCTGCCCATTTTCTGACACTTTCTTGTTTGCTACCTGATTATTTGTCTGCTACCATCTGCCTTCTTTCTTTAATGTAAACTCCAACAGAGCAAGGTTGGTCTGCCTTGTGCATTAACCTATTCCCAGCATCTAAGAGTGCTGGCCCTTAAAAGGACCCTATTAATATTTAATAAGATATTCATATATTATTATGAAACTTAGTTATTTCCTCACCCCCTTTCTTAATTATTTTAAAAACTATGATTGGAAAATATATTCATTTTAAACCTACTGCAGAGATCAAGCCACATTTAATCGGTAGAGCTTGGGACTGGAAATTGCACTGCCTGGCTTGAAATCCCAGTTCCTTCAGTTTTTAGCTGTGTAGACTATGGTTAACCTCCTTCCTAGAACTTGGTTACCTCAGCTGTAAAGTGATAATATTTGTAATAGCTATGTCATAGCTATTTCCTGAGGGTTTTTCACTTTATTTTAAATGTAAGAGAGAAGATGAGTTATTGCTTTCCCCTCGTCTTTCCCTCCATTCTGAGGAAGGTCGAGTTCACAGAGTTAAGAATGGTTTGGCAAATGATGAGCAATTTCAGGAAATAAAAATAGCCACAGCAGACTTTTAAAAATTTGTTTGAAGCTTCAAAAATATATATTTTTCTAGTCAACCCCATAATCTAAGTGTAATATTGTCCAGAAAGAGTCTCTCAATCAAGTGGATCTTAAACAAGAGCTCAGGTGGGAAGTGGGTCAACTTGACATGAGAGTGTATGCAAAGCATTAACTCTTAAAATGGAAAATCCAAAAGGTAGGAAAGAAAAAAGAACCTATAAAAGGGAATACCATGTCAGAATAGAAATAGTGAGCCTTAAAGATAATCAACACAAGACATATAAACAAAAAATACCAGCAAAGAAATGGTAACAGAGACTTACAAAAAAGCAATGGTGACTTTATTAATAATCTGAACTGAGAGACATCATAGGAACTAAGGAAGACAATGGACTAAGTTGTACTAAATAAAGCCAGAGTGAGTTGCAGCATGTCACTGTCAGGCAGAGAGCGTAGTATAAGAACAAGGGAAAATTCACTTGGCCCTTAATTGTCACCCCCATGGCATGACTTGCTCTTGAGGATGAAAGACAAACAGGGGTAGCTCTGATTTTTTTTAAAGTGTGCTGGGAATTTCCATAATATCCCATGTCAGAGGCAAAGGAATGCTTTGAACTAGAAAACAAATGACTAGAGCCAATGAATTTTCTCAGAAGTACAGTATCTAGTTTCCTGCAAATATCTCCAGAGTCTGCAGCACAAGAAGGACAATATTCTGTGCCCTTCCTGTGACACATGGTCACAAATAACTAAATAATCCCCGTTAGCACAGCACAATCTACAGATGTATTTTAAAATTTATGTTGTTGCTTTATTAAGTTTTCAGAGTTATTTATATATTCTGAATGCAAATATTTTACCAGAAATGTGATTTTTTTATTGAAGTATAATTGATATACAATATTATATTAGTTTCAGGTGTACATAATGATTCAACACTTGTATACACTGCAAAATGATCAGCATAATAAGTCTTGTTACCATTCGTCCCCATGCAAAGTTACAAATACTTTTTACTTTTTTTTTCTTGTTTTTTATTGAATTAATTGGGGTGACACTGGGTAATGAAATTATATAATTTCTGGTATATGATTCTACAATACATCATGTTGTATTATGTATCTACCACCCCAAGTTAAGTCTTCCATCACCATTTATCCCTCCTTTAGCCTTGTCTATAAAATTGTTTTTTTCTTGTGTTGAGAACATTTAGGATTTATTTTCTTAGCAACTTTCAAATTTGCAATTTATTATTATCGACTATAGTTACCATGGTGTGCATTGCATTCCCATGACTTACTTATTTTAGATCTGAAAGTATGTACCTCTTGATTCCCTTCACCCATTTTGCCCATCCCTAGTCTCCCTTCCCCCTGGCAATCAGCATATAGATGTATGTACTGTATTAGGAAGATAACAGAGTTGAGATATTTTCAGCAATGTGAGATACTCCAGGCTCTGGGATTCCCTGAAGGTGGTTGTTTAGCTGGAGTGAGATTATTTTTCTTGTTTGTGGCTCACAGCCCAAAGTATATACATGAAAAAAAAAAATACTGAGTGTTACTTGAGTTGCTTCTGTTTCTCACACACACACACAAAAATTGGATTCATTCTGCCCTCAATAGAGTGACTGTGACTTTAATAAGTTTTTAAGAGTTAAGCTCTTATTCAGTGTCCACCAGGGTTTGCTGCTAAAAATAAGACTATAATGAGTACTTTGTTGGAGTAGCTGTCTTCACAAATAAGCATGAAGCAGGAGGACACAAGATGTTTTAGGGAGGTCAGCATTCACTCGCAACGTAGACACCTATGTCTTTTGTAGGAGATTATGTAACATACTGGGGAATTAATGGTAAATAACAAAAACTTTCCTTCATGGAACATCTAGTTTAGTGGGGAAAACAGACAAGTAAGCACAGAATTAGAGTTAGCAAGTACTAAAGGGAGGTCAGTGCAAGGTCTAATGGGGTTCTGATCATCTGACCTTTGCCTCAGAGGTCAGACACAGCTAAGGCCTAGGTCATACACAGCTAAGCGCAGAATGTAGGACCAAGACAGCCCAGCAACTGAGATGAGACTTAATGACACCAGTAAAAAAACAACTCAAAATGTATTTCCTACAGATATTGGCTTGACAGTATCAGCATTGAATACTAAATAAATTCATTATAACAGTATTAGAAATTAGTAAGACAGGACACTTGGTTGGGTCCTTTTCAGGTATTGAAACAAGAAAGGGATGTATCGCATCGCACAGGACAGGCAGTAGACTGATGATCACCTGTCTCCCCTCATCCCGCCAGCACCCCTTTACCCAACACCAACAATTTCTACCTGTATTATAGAGATGCAGAGAGAGATCTGCACTCTAAAGAAGGCATGTCTACATGCTGTGGCTCAGCTCTCTCCCTGACCTTGCTATTGCAAACACTGCGAGATATACATTAGGTCAACTATGAGTAAATTGTACTGCAATTTCTTTGAAATTTTCTTGTTTGGTTATGTCTTATGTCCTTCCATTTTATATAGCATTTGTTTGTGTTTTGCAGACATGTCTGACAGTCCAATGTGATAAATTTTGAAGGTTTGAGATGATGGAAAAGGAGATTTCTAGGCCTAGTCTACAGACAATTCTGATAAAGCTAGTAATAAATCATTATAATCTTCTGAGTCATTTTTGTTTCTCCAGTGCAATAAAAGACAAAGGCACCCCAAAAATCCATCTTTGTAACAAAAGCTACTTAAAAATGGGTTTGACACAGGCTAGTAATCTAAGTTGCTCTTCCAATGTATGTGGTCTGGGACAAAGAGCTTTGAACTGCTATGACAGACCCATCAAAATCGAAAAACACTGCATCACAAATTGCAGCCATTTAACATGATGCTGATTATTTTAAATGGCAACTGGAATCCCAAAACCGACTAAAGCTTTCAGTAAAAAGGCTCAGGAAGCAACTTATTTAGTAACAGAACTTATTTCCCTAAAAAGGAGAAGTCACACAGTTGATGAGAATGTAATAAGAGCAACATGCAAAGTTATGGTAAATAAAATGTTATGGCAAGACACAGTATGGAAAATTAGAAAAGTTCCACTCTCAAACAGTACAAGCCAACTGACCACTATGAGGCAAGAGGCTTCCTGCAATACATTAAAAAGCAACAACTTCTCTGTCAAGGTTGATGAATCAATATATTTCACCAACAAATTCATGCTGCAACATTTGTAAGATTAGTATAGAATTTAAGAAAACATTATCTGCTGCCGAAAGCTGTCCTGCAGGTGAAAAAAGAAGTGCTCTGGAATTAGATAATGGTGTGGTTGTACAACCATGTGAATATCCTGCAAACCACCGAAGTATACAATTTGAAATGGTA
Organism: Furipterus horrens; assembly: GCF_987537825.1. NCBI lineage: Eukaryota > Metazoa > Chordata > Mammalia > Chiroptera > Furipteridae > Furipterus > Furipterus horrens. The sequence continues at coordinate 65,302,543 of NW_028327180.1, read as the reverse complement.
GATTTTATGGTATGTGAATTATACTTCAATTAAAAAAAAAAGCTTCCTCAGAAAGCAAAGACCAAGATAAATGATGAAAAAGTTTAAGACACAATTAGAATTTGTTCCTCAGTCCCTCACCCTGTATGCTCCTAGGACCGTTTCCGCTGCCATGGCCCTTATCAAGGTTGTGCTATGTCTCAGTTAGTTTGTTATTTCTCCAACTAGATGTTAATGTGCTCAGGGACATTCATCTCTAAGACATGTTTGTTTGGTTGAGTATAAGCCAGGAATATTAACCAGTTTCTATTTTTGCCAGGGTGGCTTTGTAATTTCCTCACCGTAGTAATTATTGAACACTCAGATAACAAGAATTTGGCCCAGGCCAGCCTATGCCCCATCAGAGAAGCATGAGGTTATGGATGTACTACTTGTCTAACTAACCAAGGTCAGCTCTTTGGCTAAAGAGATTTCCCAGAGAGACCTAGCTCATTTTGAGTCATTGTAATGGTTAATTTTATATGTCAACTTGACTGGGCCATACAGATACCCAGATACTTAGTTAAACATCATTCTGGGTGTGTCTGTGAGAGTATATCTGGATAATATTAACATATAAATTGCGAGACTCAGTAAACCAAAGGCCCTCCTCTATGTAGGTGGAGCTCATCCAATCTGCTGGAAGCCTGAGTAGAATACAAAGGCTGAGTAGGAAACATTTCTTTCTCTCTTCCTGTCTTTGAGCTGGGACATTGATCTTTTCCTTTCTTCAGAATCAAACTCATACTAGAACTTATACTATATGCTATCCGGTTCTCAGGCCTTCAAACTCAGCTCTCCTGGATCTCCAGCTTGCTCACAGCTTGAGACTTCTCAGCCTCCATAATTGCATGAGCCAATTTCTTATAATAAATTTCTATATATCTATCTGTCTGTCTATCTATCTATCTATCTATCTGATTGATTCTGTTTCTCTGAAGAACCCTAACTAATACAGTCACCCACAGAGGTCAGATTGGTCTATAGTAGAGAGCTACATGTGTAGATCAAGTCAGCTTGATGGCTATGGTGCACAGAGGGTGAGTGAAGAGCCCAGCCTGAGCAAGACCCCTGTTTTCCAACTCTTCCACGTGTATCTAGATCTGGAAAAGGCCCAAACTGATGCAAGTCCAACAAACATTTTCGTCTTTAAAGCCATTGAACATATGTGTCACCACAGCTTGTTCCTGGAATTATGCAAATTAAGGGACATAATGCTTGGGCACCCAATGGATTCTGGTAGATATGTTGTATATGAACAACAAAAAGCACATTAACAATAGTCAAAGGCAAATTTTTCTTCTAGAGAATATGTTTTCCTCTACAATTTTACAACCTTCACCTTCCAAAGGAAGGCTTCATTCAGCCTGCCACCAAATTTACAGATAGAGGTCTGACATGTCTGCTATGCCCTAAAGATCCCAACATGTGTAATGTTTTTCAAGGAAATTCCAAATTTGAAAGAGATAATACAGCACAGATTACAGACCATCTCAGAGCACTGAGAGACAGCTGTCAGTGGGAAGACAGAGCCTCAAATACCATGTGAGGGGAAAAATGTAACTTGTCAGGTGAATGTGGCTTTTTTACTTCCAAAATTCCCCTGTAACTTAACCAGTGTCTCTGATGCTCTGAATTGGGACACTTCTTGTTCACACCAGGAAGGATGAGGTTTGCTTATAGCGGAAGCTGGGGTTTGGGAGCACCCCTAGAGCAGAAAGTCACCAACTTGCAGCTCTTAATGCAATAACAGTCTTTCAACAACATTTTTTTCTCAATTTGTGTCTGCCAGAACATTCAACTAATTATCTTTAATAACGTTGTCCAGTTTTCTAAAAAAAATTATTGTTTGTGGGTGAAATCGCCCCGGCTCTTTTGGCCAACATTACTAGAAATCCCATTTGTATTTAATTTGGGCATTCATTTGGAAAAATTAAGCTGTTAAATGTGTCTCTTAATTCTCAACAATGATCACATTATTACAAAGTGATCTCCATGAGACGTGGGGAATAGCAGAAGGAAGCGAAGAGGAGGTGAGAAGGAGAAACCTGAGCCACTTTCTCAAAGGGAGACAGAAGAACTCTTGGGCATGATGATTCCCTCACCAAAAACATGTGCCTGTATCAAAGCAGTTGGAGAAGCCAGAGAACGAACTGAGAAAGTTCTTAAACTTTTGTCAGCCTCTATGCCCTTCATATTGTGAGAAACGCTCACAATAAAAACCGGGAACACAGGACTTAAACAGCAAAGCGAGGCGTTTATTCACGAATCTGCAGAGTCGGGTGCACCCTCAGCCAGGAGAATGTGCAGGCAAAGCAAAGAAAGCTGGTTTTATAGTAAAGTGCCCCACCCTAAAGTGAAATTGATTAGCTTCCCCCACCCCTATTCTTCTTCCCCCTTTCTCCATTACTGGTTACTCCTGAGTTATAATCTAAGGCGATCATCTAAATGCCCCTATTGTGATTTGTGAATATGCCAATGCTGTCAGCTCCCTTCTCAGAGATCCTCTAATTACATTTGCCCTTTGTTACTAATGACTTTCTACTGGTTTGGGAGTCACGATGTCCTTGTTTCCTACAATTCCCCCCTGTCTCTTTTGGAAAATTGACTACTCAAACCATTCTATTTATCCCTTCAAATCTAAGGAGGATTTCTCAACTTTCTTCCTCATAATTAAGATTCCCCTTGGCCTCTAGGAGGAGGAGATTATAAAAAGTTGCTGGCATTTGTTTAGTTAGTGTCTCTGAACCAGACCTCTGACGCATGGAATAATACAGCAGCCTAAAGCTGTGAGGACGCCTGCTACCACTACAAGGGATTCGAGAGCTGTGAGATCATTCCTTTCCAGTTGCCAAACCGATTTTCTAACTATCCTGTTATGGGATTGTCAATACCTGAGTTTCCCGCTAGTTCATTTGCTAAGGTAGCTAGTTCCTGCAGGGCCTTAGTGATAGACCCATAAGGGGCTGTATTATTAGGGATAAAGATGCAACACTGTCCCCCCAAGCACTACACATACACCTCCCTTTTCTGCCAACATCATATCCAGTGCCATCCTGTTCTCCCAAGCCACTCGGCTGGTGGCATCTAATTGTTGAGCAATTCCTTCTATAGCATTCCCGCTATAATTGATAAACCTCTGCTGGTTATAATAAATATAATTTATCCAATCAACATTTTTATTAATGGTCGACCACCAGAAGGGCACAGACTCAAACCCTGCTGCTATCTAATTTCTAGCTTTAAACTCATCTGGAACTCCTCTGGGGACCCCGATGGTGTCAATATAGATATGAGGATTGAAGGATCCGGCAGGCACCATTGACCTCTTTTTCCTAGCAGGGGCAGTCTGGACTGGTTTTGGAAATGCCAGGGTAAATGGGATAGCCAATTGAACCAGGGCACAGGTTCCACTCCACCTGTCAGGTAGGATTTTCCAGAGACTCCTCTGCCCACAATACCACCAGACATCTGCTCTGGGGATTCAGAGGAGAATATAGTTGCTGGCCTCACTATGAAGGTGGCTTATATTTCTAGTATAAGTGCATGTTATGAGTTCTCTTACAGGGGTACCCAAATTTGCTTCTCACCTAGAGAGGCAAGAAGAGTAATTCATGGGCCCCACTGAGTATGTAGGGAGGGATTGAGTCCCATTACTCCTTAGAGAGGGAAGAGGAGAGACAAGCTTCTGCAAGTCTCATTTCCCCATGCATTCTCATCATGGTAGAGAGCGAGCATACAGACCATTTCCGAGGGATCAGAGTCCCAGCCTAGTGGAAATGGTATGACCTGTGTCTGGGGTCTCCCTGTGGTGCAAGCATAACAGTTGCTTTTATTCAGGGATTTAACAGTAAATTTGACCCATTCTACCCAAGCATTTGCATCTCTGTACCCAGTCTCTATCTTTAAGGTTTGTTTGAGATCTAATACCTCAAAAACTTTTACCTTGGCTGGATCATTCTAGGGTCTTTTCTGAAGTGTTTTTCAGGTCTGAAGCGGGGGTTAGTTAGATTTTCTAGGGAAGGAGGAGTTGTCACTAAGTGAAGACCTAGCCACCCTACTGGATCTATGCCAGATACATCAGCTCCTAGGCTATAAACTCTGGTACCCACATGGGGTTCTTGACTTAAGGCCTATGGCTGGTTCAGTGTCAGAAGAAAAGGGTTGCACTGGAGAAGCTGGCAGTTTGGGGGAGGAGCTCCTTTGCTTAAAGTTATTTTAGGTAAAAGAGAGACCAGTTTTAAAGTGAAGCCCACTGACCAACCCATACTTCAGAAATCCAACTACTTAGTTCAGCCAAGCTGTTGAGTCTCAGGAGGCAGCAATGCAGATGGACTTCTTAAGTGAGGCTTGTATGTACAATCACTCAGGTAATGAGATCATAGGCTTATGCCCTATGAAAACAGAAAGAACACACATGTTAAGTCACACAACACAATTCACAAACCAGTCTCTAAATTTGCAAGACTGTCTTATTGGGAAGACATCCAGTTGCAAGGCACTTGACATTCTTCTTGCCTGTAAATTAAGCATCTTTGATAATGTCACAGACCTGGTTTAACTTTTGAATGAAAACAAACTTTTAATTAAAATTAATTTAATAGACACAGTTAGCTGTACTAGTTTATGGTCTACCACTGAGCATTGTGATTTTCCTCAAGTCACAATTTTTCTCCTTAAGATTACCCTTCTTGTTCAGTCCAGTTTTAATTTAGCCTATTCCTTTGCATAAACACAACAAGAGAAGCAATTAATCACATAAATCTTTTAAATCTGCTTTGCTGGAACTCACACAAAGACTCTTCGGGTTGACCTTCAGTCTGCCCTCTGGGCAAGAAGCTGAGCCACACATCTGCCATCTGGCCTTGCCTGTAAAGCCCATGCTTTTTATAAGTCCTTCAGGTTTTCCATTGTGCCTTAAGTTTTCTCCTAGCCACTTATCAGGGAAGCAACCTTCGTTCTTTCCCTAGAAAGATTGTCATGAACCGCACAACCAACCAAGATACTAGGCCTTTCCCTCATGGGCTTTCATTAGCCTAGGCATGTTTCCTTCAGGCATGACATTCCAGTCAAAGCCTTGGCTGACAAAACCACGATTAGCAACTGGTCTTATTAGTTTTATGCAAAGGAACCTTATGTAACTTCTTACTTCTTTAAAATGCCAAATACTGGAGGGTTCCGGTAGGGATAAAAATATAAAGGCGTGAAGGAAAATCCTTGTCCTTCAAAACTGCATTTCCATGCATTATACCTTCCATTACTAAAACCATACAATTTCTTCTCAAAACCTTTATAAACTTCTAACAAACCTTTTTATTTACATGCCTTACACTTTCCCTGGTTCCTTTTTTTTCATGTGAAGTTATAAATTTCCCTGGGAAACCTAAATTTTTCCTTTCAGAGCATAAACAGAGCAATAATTCAAAACACAGATAGTTAGGCCCTCTCTCTCCAGTATGTCCACTGGCCTTTTAGAGAGACGTGCCCTTGGCAGAAACATGCTCACTTGCCCAGGCTGGAGCCCTTGGCAGTCCTGAATGACTCTTCCCGGATCCTGGGTGGCAAAGAGAATTTTTGCCAACTGGTTTACAGACAACCTTTCCTAGGTCTCATTGGTCAAAAACAGATTCAGAGAATTCCACAGCAGAACAGACGAAGGTACACTTTTATAAAATCAGAACACAAGCAGCTGAGGTTTCCTTTTCCCAGGTTTAAAACTTCCATAACTTTCCTTTTTATTATTACAACTTTTCCACAGACCTTCTTCTGCAACATTCACAATCTTTCTAAATATCCTTTACTTCTTTAGATTTAACCATAACATGCTTCCAATCCTTGTTCTTTTCCACATGATGAAGGACTATACTCAAACTCAGTATCTGGCAGCTAAAAGTTCATAGATTTGCAGAGATATCCTTCAGCTTTTTGAAGTTCCTGCTTCTCCTCTCTTCTAACATACACTTTCTGAGTCTTTCTAAGGAGTTTTTCAATTGCTCTATTTGGCCTATTCATCTACCTTCTACAATTTCTTACAAATATGTGGCCAATTTCTGTTACAACGGTGACTTTCAAGAGTCTCTGTCCTACAGCATTCTCTGGATTTAGACCAGAATACTTCATCTGGTCCCTGATCTTCTGTAGGAATGCTGATGGAATTGTATCTTGAATGCCTTGTAGACACTCTGTGCTTGGGGAATGGACTCCTTGATCCCCTGATGATGAGGCTCCTAAGGTCTCTCATCTGAGCCCTATCCTCCGGCCTGTTATCCCATTCAGGGTGTATACTGGGAAACTTTTGTTAGGCCGGGACAATTCCCTGACTGGGAGGATGTTCCCTTTCCCATATTCTCATAGCAGCCTGTCTGATCATTCCCCTCTCTTCTCCACTAAAAAGGATGTCTAGAATAGACATTAATTCTGTCCACATGTATGTGCAGCGTCCAAGGAACTGGTCTAGCTGTTCTGCCATTCCAAGGGGGTCCTCTATCAAGCACTCCATCTCACGCTTGAAATTTCTGACTTTAGTGCTTGTTAAAGGAGCATTGACATATCCAATTTGCCCTGGACCTACGGGGACCTCCCTGAGGGGAAACATCGGCTGCTCTGAGGGAATGGGGAAGTTCTTTAGGTCTTGCTTACATTGTTCTAATTCCTTTCTTAATCTAGAATAAGTTCCCACCGGTGCTGTAGGTGTCATGGGGGCGGATACTGGTGGGGTATCTCTCTAGGTGTTCCTGGCCTCTTCTGCCTGTACTGACTGTCCGTGATGCCTCCGCCCAGTTGGCCACCGGCTGGCTAGGGCTATAAGGCAGCGAGAGACAGGACAGAGGGTCCCAGGCCTTATCTTTTTCTTTTTTCCTGGGAAGAGACCTGTGGATCTGCTGGTAGGTGGTGATCAGCACAGAGCATATTCCCTCTCTTTCTTAAAAGCTGATGCCTGGCCCTGGCTGCTTGGCTCAATGGACTGAGCGCTGGCCCATGAACCAAGTGCTGCTGGTTTGATTCCCAGTCAGGGCACACGACCAGGTCGCATGCCAGGTCCCCAACTGGGGGTATGAGTGAGAGGCAACCACACAGAGATGTCTCTCTCCCTCTCTTCCTCCTTTCCCCTCTCTCCAAAAACAAACAAACAAACAAATAATCTCCCCCAAAAGCTAATGCCTGATCACTCACATATAAGACCAGGGATTGACAAACCCAACATTCATCAGACCCAGATTGGGGCAAGAAGACAGATTTCCCCTAAATGGGTTCCTATGGCCAAAGGAAACAACAATAATTTACCATTATCTGTTTTTCCTTACTTTTGGTCCAGGGATCCTCTCCCCAGTGCCCTAACATTCTCCCTAAGGGACTGTTGGGTGAAATGTCTGTGGGGCCTTCCTTGGCCCCACCCCTAGGCCTAGAATTTCTATTTCCCATCCTCAGCTGATTCCTGTGGCTGAATCCAGTTGTGTTCTCAACCTCCTTTACCAGAGATTTATTGAACACAGACCCCGTGAGCTCAATCCCTGTATCCATGCCCTGTATACTCAACCTCCCTTACTGGAAGTTTCTTGTATACAGTTCTGTGTGCTCAACCCTCTTACAGAGACTTTGCACACAGCCCGAGATGCTTCGTTCATCTCTGGCCATTTCTCTCATGGGAGAACTGACCCAGCGGAGGGGCACTCCACACTTGCTTTGTGTCTAGAGACACATACCAGCCACACACACACACAATCAGCTTCCCAAGGATGCCCAACCACCAAGGCACTACTTAAGTCTAATTTTCTTACCTTGGCCCGTGCACGAGGTTGCCTGGTTGCTGCGGTGTTTGCTTTTGTCCCACCCCCACCCCACCCCCCGCGTCGATTCACTGCTGTCCCAACAAGAAGTCTCTGGTCATTTTCAGACACTGTGAGGCAGGTGGGCCCTGGGTCAAGCGGGCCACCCAAAAGCGGGTAGGATGTGTCTTCCTGCCTGAGCTCAGAGCCCATTCCCGTACACAGGTGGAGGATCCTGGACGAGCCCCCAAATTGTGAGAAACGCTCACAATAAAAACTGGAACACAGGACTTGAGCAGCAAAGCCAGACATTTATTCATGAATCTGCAGAGTCGGGTACACCCTCAGCCAGGAGAATGTGCAGGCAAAGCAGACAAAGAAAGCTGGTTTTATAGTAAAGTGCCCCACCCTAAAGTGAAATCCATTAGCTTCTCCACCCTAACAATTAGTTCCGCCACCCCTATTCTTCTTCCCCCTTTCTCCATTACTGGTTACTCTGGAGTTACAATCTAAGGCGATCATCTAAATGCCCCTATTGTGATTTGTAAATATGCTAATGCTGTCAACCCCCTTCTCAGAGATCCTCTAATTACTTTTGCCCTTGAAACCCTTTAATTACATTTTCCCTTTGTTACTAATGACTTTCTACTGATTTGGGAGTCACTCTGTCTTTGTTTCTTACAATATTGCCTGTATTTTAAAAATAATTTCTCTTTCTCTCATTAGACAAAGTAATTAATTCTTAAGCTGAGCTTGAGAGTTCTAAAGGACATGTCTAAACCTCTTTGGGAAGTATTTGAAAAGCTTCTCAAAATATTCTAAGATGCCCCACTGAGGTGACTTGCTCCCTGTCCTCAGCCCTCAGTCTAGTTGATAATGATAGAAGAATGGTTCTCAGGCTGTTTCATCCACTGAGATTAAATGATGAAAAACAAAGGAGGAAACAGAGAAAAGACTGTGGGTCCCACACTCAGGCTGCCTGTGTTCAAAATTGGTGGAAAGTCTTTTCAGCTGAATGACTTCATACAAAACCACTAAAACTCCCTAAGCCTCAGCTTCTCCATTTATGAACTGGAGAAAAGAAAATCTCATAGAATCATGCTGATGTATAAATGGAATAATTGATCTAATTCAGTCAGTACATTGTCTCATGGCAGAAAATAATTGCTCAATAGTCATTAGCTATAATTATTAAGGAAAGGAAAAAAAAAATAAAGGGAAGATTACAGCACCCATCTCTCTTTCAGCAATGCAGAAGATCTGAGAAGACTAGAGAAAGCGCACTGACATGGAGTCACTGAGAAGGGGACCAGAGGAGGGAGAGCCTCTGTCTCTTTCTGCAGTTGCCTGCAGTGCCTGGCTGCCTGCCACCATCAGCCCTCTGCTCTCATCACCAAGCACACTCAGGCTATCTTCACAGTTCCCCTAGGGGTTCAGCATCTAGCTGGGAAACAATGACCTAGAAAATAAAATCAAAGGCAGAGTAGCTTCATATTGGAAGCACATCCTAAAGCCTGAAGTTTTACTTTTTGCCAATGTCATCTCTTTCATGTTAACACTGACAAAACCGTGGCATAGCAATCTTTTATCAGGGCAGCTCTAAGGTGTGTTCTTGTTATGCTAATACAGGTAACAGGCCAGTGTTTCTGTAAGCTACTATACTTTGAACCATGTGATGAAACTGAACATGCTTTTGGTATGCAAGTATTTGAAGGGTATTTTTGTTACAGAACCCCTGGGCTACTCCAGTTGAAAACAAACCCACGGGCTCTTTAGTTAGGGGCCCGATTGCCCACCGCCAAAATTATAACTCTCAACACCAGAGTTTGGTGAAAAGAAAAAGAATTGTTTATTTAACAGTTACATAGATTTAGTTATTTGCGGATTTCTGTTGTTAAGTCTTATGCTCTTTAAAATACCCACAAACACACATCCTTGCGTCCCCCCCTTCCAAACCAGGCTAGTTTTAGGAAAGTCACAGAAACCGTTTCCCTACTTTCCAAACACAGTTCAGCTTTACCAGCAGCTGCCAATCATTCAATCCTGATTGGGGAGGTCCTTTCTGTGCTGTGGCGCCCTCCAGCTCTCAATGCAGGACTGCCTGGATTCTCAGCCTCCTTGCAAACTGCCTTCTTCCTGCAAACCGCGCGGATCTCTTCTCCTTCTCAAAACCGCATGGCGAGAGCCTCTTAAAGCAGCCAGGAGACCCCTTCTCCAAGCCACATGGAGAAGGCCCCTTCGCCAAGCCATGTGGAGGGAGCACACGAGAGAGCGAGAGAGCGAGAGCGAGTGCACGGGCGCGCCAGAGAGAGAGTCAGAGCGCGAGAGCCAGAACGCGAGTGAGAACCCGAGTCAGGGAGCGAGAGTGTCAGAGTGAGAGCACGAGCGAGAGCCAGAGAGAGTCCAAGCTAAGATGTCTGCAGCTGCTTATATATCCCTGACTGGGTCCTCTGACGCAGTGGGCGTTGCAAACAGTTCTGACCATTCACAGACCCTTACGTAGGCTCTGTGTGCTTTCCATACCGTCCCCTGGTTCAAGACTCCTCCCATCTGCCTGAGGCTTTGGATGCATTAAAGCCATTTTGCATAAGAAAGACAGTAGCCACCAGCCTCAGGCATGTGGAAGCATTTGAAAAGCTGCTTACTTCTCCCCATCCCCCAGCAGCAAACTCTGGGGATTTTTGGACTCCCCTGTTTCTGTAACATTTTCACTGTTCCAATTAAGAAGTTTTAATACATTAAAAGTTCTGTAGCTAAATTTTCACACAGAAAGGAGTATTAAATAACCCAGTAAACAAATGGCCTATTCCATTTTTAAAAAGTAATTCACATTGTCAGGGTCCTATCTCCAACTTTGATCGATCCACAAAAAGACAACTTCGTAAAGTAAGCTCTGAGTGCTTCCTCTCTCTCTCTCTCTCTCTCTCTCTCTCTCTCTCTCTCTCTCTCTCTCAATCTCTCTCTCTCTCTCTCAAAATACATCTGCCACCACTTCAATCATCCCTGGAGATTTTTCAGAATGTGAACCATACTAGGGACAAAAGATAACTTCTAGAACACTGAATGCCTCTTGATAAGATTGTTAACCTATTTCTAATATCTCAGAAGCTCTTAAGTGTATAAATATCTGTCATTTCACTTTGACATTATCCCAAATCCCCCTAAACCAGCAAAAACCTTCAGAAAAAACACACACAAAAATGAACACCAAGAGTCAAATGCTACACTTGGTCAAGAAAAGGGCTGTGTCATGTTACAGAAGTTCCTAGGAACAGTAGAGTATATGTGTCATATAAACATCCCCCCAATTCCATAAAAGTAATTCCTTCTATCTTTGTTATAGACCTCAGAGCTTTTCAAATGAAATCATATAGAAAAGCACATAAAGGTATGAACATTTCAAATTTATTGTTTCACATTTATATAATGTGTACTGTGGTCCAGGGCATGAAGCTACAGAGCCTGGGCAGGGTGATATGGAGGGTCTGCTGTTGCCCATGCAGCAGACCCCCCCTCTCTTCGCAGCTGAAGGGTCCAAGGGAAAGACAAAGTCAATACAGCTTGGCTTCAGGTGCGCCGCAGGAGTTGCCGGTGTTGACTACAATGTCAAACCGCCTTAGGGACTCCGGCTCCGGATTTTCTGTCGGGGTTTACTCCCTTAGCCTTTCCCCTGAAGAGGTATGCCGCAAGGCAGCGGAGGTTTTTTGGAGTCAGAGTTTTCCTTCTCTGATTTTAGAGATGTCCTTCCTCTTTCCTCCTTTACAGGAGTAGAGCCTCCGGCTCTTCGCCTCGCTAGCTGGAACATCAGGACCATGTGCCCCGGACTTACTGCAGACCTTCCGTGGATCAATGGTGCCAGGAAAACCGCTGTCATCGATAGGGAACTGGCACGACTAAACATCGACATTGCGGCTCTACAGGAGACCCGGTTGGCCGACAACGGAACTATCAGAGAAACCAACTACACCTTCTACTGGCAAGGGAAGTCTCCGGACCAACCAAGACAGCACGGTGTTGGGTTCGCTGTGAAGAACACGCTTGTTAACTCCATAGAGCCACCCACAGGAGGCACAGAGAGATTACTTACCCTCCGATTGTCAACAACTTTCGGCCCAGTCAGCATTCTTAGCGCGTACGCCCCAACCCTCTGCGCCACCACTGAAGAGAAAGAACAGTTCTACCATGCACTGGATGAAGCGTTATCCAAGATCCCCAGAAGTAACACTCTTTATCTCCTTGGAGACTTCAACGCAAGAGTAGGAGCCAACCACATGGCCTGGCCCACCTGCCTCGGAAACTTTGGGAGAGGAAAGATCAATGAGAATGGTCAGCGACTGCTTGAGCTTTCGTGTCACCACGGCCTGTGCGTGACAAACACATTCTTCAAGTGCAAAGAGATCCACCAGGTGTCATGGAGGCATCCCCGCTCCCGCCACTGGCACCAGCTTGACCTCGTCATCACCAGAAGAACGGATATTGGCAGCACCCTCCTCACCCGCAGCTACCACAGTGCAGACTGTGACACGGACCATGCCCTCGTGGTAAGCAAGGTGCGCATAATGCCGAAGAGGTTGCACCACTCCAAGATGAAGGGTCGCCCACGCATCAACACCAGTTGTGCCAGCAACCCAGTTAAGACCCAGCAATTCATCAACAAGATGGAAGATGCACTCGGCGAGGGAATGGCGGCAGGCGACATTATCGAATCCAATTGGTCACGTCTCCGCGACGCCATATACAACTCCGCCATTATTGCTTACGGGAAGAAAGAGTGGAAGAACGCTGACTGGTACGAGGCTCACTGGGAAGAAATGGAACCCGTGATCGAGGCTAAGAGGAAGGCCCTACTGGCTTACAAGGCCACGCCCACTCCCAGTACACTTCAAGCTCTACGGGCTGCCAGGAACAAAGTCCAGAAGACCGCCCGCCACTGTGCCAACACCTATTGGCTAAACCTGTGCAGAAGCATTCAGGAAGCCGCCGATATAGGCAACGCACGAGGAATGTATGAGGGTATCAAGAAGGCAACAGGCCCAATCCCCTCCAAGATCGCCCCCCTTAAGTCCAAGACAAGTGAGGTCATCACTGACCAGGAACAGCAAATGCGGCGGTGGACCGAGCACTACCTCGAGCTGTATGCAACAAAGAACACCGTAACAGACACTGCTCTTAACGCCATCCCAGACCTACCAGTCATGGAGGAGCTAGACACCCCACCTACTGCGGCAGAGCTCGGCAAAGCCATCGACCGCCTCGCTTGCGGGAAAGCACCAGGAAGCGACGGAATCCCTCCAGAAATCCTAAAGAGCGGGAAACCAGTCCTGCTACAGCCGCTCCACCATCTACTCTGTCTCTGCTGGAAGGAGGGTTACATCCCCCAGGATATGAGAGACGCCAACATTATCACCATGTACAAGAACAAAGGAGACCGCAGCGACTGCAACAACTACCGGGGCATCTCTCTCCTCAGCGTCGTCGGCAAAGTATTCGCCCGGGTCGCTCTTGCCCGCCTGCAGACCCTTGCTTCCCGCGTCTACCCAGAGTCCCAGTGTGGCTTCAGAGCTGGCTGCTCAACAGTGGACATGATCTTCTCCCTACGCCAGCTGCAGGAGAAGTGTCACGAGCAGCATAAACCACTCTACCTCGCCTTTATTGACCTCACGAAGGCGTTTGATCTGGTCAGTCGAAGCGGATTCTTCAGCTTGCTACGGAAGATTGGCTGTCCACCACATCTGCTTGCTGTGGTCATGTCCTTTCACGACAACATGCACAGCACGGTGTCCTACAACGGCGCAACCTCTGAGGCCTTCCCAGTCAGCAGCGGAGTAAAGCAGGGCTGCGTCCTCGCGCCTACGCTGTTCGGAATCTTCTTCTCCATGCTCCTCCAATACGCCTTTAAGGACTGCAGCGAGGGTGTCTTCATTCACACCAGATCCGATGGCAAGCTCTACAACCTGGCCCGTCTACGAGCCAAGACCAAAGTCAAAGAGGTGCTCATCCGTGAGATGCTCTTCGCCGACGACGCAGCTTTGACATCACACTCCGAAGAGGGACTCCAGCAGCTAGTCACTTGCCTTTCCCACGCATGCAAGGAGTTCGGACTAGCCATCAGCCTGACGAAGACGAATGTTATGGCTCAAGGCACGGGGACTCCTCCATGCATCACCATCGACGGATACACCCTGGAGGTTGTCAACGACTTCACTTACCTCGGGTCCACCATCTCGAGCTCTCTGTCAGTCGACTTGGAGGTCAACCGGAGAATCGCCAGGGCAGCCACAGTTATGGCCAGACTGAACCGGCGAGCGTGGAACAATTCCAGCCTCACTGAGAAAACCAGACTGCGCACCTACCAAGCCTGCGTACTCAGCACTCTCCTCTATGGCAGTGAGACGTGGACCACCTACGCAAGGCACGAAAGGAAACTCAACAGCTTCCACATGAGGTGCCTGCGACGCGTCCTGCATGTCACCTGGCAGGATAAGGTTCCCAACACCGAGGTGCTGAAGCGAGCCAATATGAGCAGTTTGCATGCAGTTCTTAGTGAGAGATGCCTCAGGTGGCTCGGCCATGTCAAAAGAATGGATGCAGGCCGTATCCCCAAAGACCTCCTCTACGGCGAGCTAGCAGAAGGCAAGAGGATGACAGGGCGCCCAAAACTGCGGTTCAAAGACATCTGCAAAAAGGACATGACACAATGCTCCATCAATCTCAACACATGGGAAGTTCAAGCAGACGACCGCCTAGCCTGGAGGCTCGCGGTCAGGCAAGGTACGTCACGCGCGGAGGCTGCGCGCAACGAGGAGGCGGCCCAGAAAAGATCGAGGCGGAAGCAGCGTCAACAGCAGCAACAACAGCCATCTGCCTTCACCTGTAACAAGTGCGGCAGGGATTGTCACTCCCGAGTCGGACTGCACAGCCATTCTCGGCGGTGCAGATAGACTCTCAGGAAGCTACGCCATCGTTTCTCGAGACGGACGGCTGCCGACGACGGTCCAGGGCATATTCTAAGTGCTTTTAAAATATGGACTCATTTAATACTCCTAACAATCCTATGAGGTAGATACTATGTTTATCATCCCCAAACAGACACGAAGATGAAGATGAGGCACAAAGAAGTTAATTAAAATTAATTCCAAGTGACAAACCTACGCAGTAGAGGAGTTGAAGAATAGAAATCTGAACTTTGCTTTTACCCACTAACTCCTCCTCCACCATCAACTGGGGCCTTAAATGGCTGGTTAAAACTTTAAATTCCTCTGAAAGAACATGTGTCTAACTGATGACGATCCTCTAGATAAAACCAAATTTCTTTGTGTGTTCAGTTTCAGCCCCAAGACAGAGAATTTCCCACGAAGTACAATGTTCAAGCCAATTGTTATTTGAAAGCTGTTTGTTGCAATTTAGCTCCTCCATGCAGCAGACAACGGCCAAAGCTCTGTTTTTCTTCCACTCCCAGTGTACATCTCCACTTACACTATTCACATAGAGCATAAGAGGTTATTTCATGATGTTAGGGGAGGAAATAAATCACTTATTTAAACCTAAAATACATTTAAACTGAAGCAAAACTTCTTGTTGAATATTATAACATAGAATGGCATGTGTTTTGTTCTCAGTGCATACCTACAGAGTGCTTAAATTTCCTATACAGGAAATGAGCAAGTGTCTCTTCACCTTAAGGAAAACTTATAAAAGATTATGCCCTTGAAAAATTAGAAAGATTATATTCTATAGCTAAAAAGGCAATTGTGAAATTGTCTCTTACCTGGACACATTAGGCTATGCCCACACACACAAGAAGCTGCTGAATCAAATCTCTAGAGGGCAGGGTTCGAGTCAGCTCTGCCCACCAGTGTGGCCACCACTGCATGCCCAGAGCATGTCATAGTGCAAGGAACACATTTCATAAGGGCATGGACAAATTACCCATTTAAATTTCTCAAAGTTGAAGCAGTTTTGGTATAGCCTATAGATCCAGTATGGTGTCCTCAACATACCTAAATGGAAAAAGAGAAAACACTCTTTGATATACAAGGTTACAAACCCGAGGAAAACTGCTACACATGAGATCTAAGGCTAGTGTGGGAAGCATATTTTTACTGAAGGGGCCGTGACTATTTTTCTCCCAGTAGATTCCTACACTTTGATATTTCTCTGAATCACAGCGCCTACAGGCTGCATCTCTTCCCCTTATTTAACCAGTCTGCTTTTCAAAAAAGCAGCTTCCAGTCTTTCTGTCTTGCAAATAGAAAAGCTGAACTTCAAAACAAAAGACCTCAAATAGCCAAAAAAAAAAAAAAGTCTTGAAAAAGAACAAAGTTAGAAATTTCACACTTCCTGATTTCAAAATACGTTACAAAGCTAAATTAATGAAAACAGCGTGGTTCTGGAATAGATAGATTTTTTAACCCAATAAAAAAGAATAGAGATTCTCAGACAGAAATCATCATGGTCAAATAATCTTCAAAAATGGTTCCAAGACCACTCAATAGGAAAAGAATAGTTTCTTGAAAAAATGGCAATGGAAAAACTAGATATCCGTATGAAAAGAATGAACCTGGATCCTTACATTACACCATATACAAAAATGAACTCAAAACAGATTTAAAATCTAAACATAAGACCTGAAACTATGAAACTGTTAGAAGAAAACAGGAGAAAAGTTTCATAACACTGGATTTAAAAATGATTCTTTTTGGATATGACACCAAAAGTATAGGCAAAAAAAAAAAAAAAAAAAAGACAAAGAAAAAACAATAACACTGTAACAGAAGTGAAGAACCTCTAATGGGTTTATTAGTAGACAGGACATGGCTGAAGAAGGACTCTGATTACAAGATGTATCTCAAAACCTGAAAAGCAAAGAGAGTGAAAGATGAAAATAACTGTCCCCCAGGGACTGTGGGACAACTACAAAAACTGTAACATACATGTAATGGGAATACCAGAAGTAAAAGAAAGAAAGGAACAGAACAAGTATTTGGAACAATAATGACAGAATTTCCCCCAGATTAACTAGAAACCAAACAACAGATTCAAGAAGATCAAGGGGCACCAAGTAGAATAAAGTCCAAAAATACTACATCTCAGCATATCATTTTTGAATTACAGAAAATCAAAGACAAAGAAAAAAGTTTCTGAAAGAAAACAGAGGAAAAATCACCTTACCTATAGAGCAACAAAGATGGATATTACATTCAACTCATCTTCAGAAACCATGAAAGCAAGGAAAGAGTAGAATGAAATATTTAAAGTGTTGAGGGAAAACCACCAACCTAGAATCCTGATTTCTATGAAATTATCCTTCAGAGTGAAGGAGAAGTAAATACTTTATTAGACAAATAAAACTTGAGGGACCTGCCTTGCAAATAAATGATAAGATTTTTAGAGAGAAAGAAAATAATACAGGTCAGAAACTTAGATTTACATAAAGTAAGGAAGAGCATCAAAAAAGGAATAAGTGAAAGTAAAATAAAAAGTTTTTCCTTATTCTTAATGAATATAAAAGATAAGTCTTTAAAAATAATACCAATATATGTTCAATTATATATGTTTATGTATATATCTTATATGTGTATATGAGGTCTGTTCAGAAGGTATCCAGCCATGTAATATGAAAAATAGAAACATTTATTGAAGAAGATACAAGATACAAGAACCTTTGAACAAAGGATAATGATGCCTCAGTCCCCTTCAAAGTAGGTATAATATCTTGGATCTCACACAATTCTCCCAGTCACCATCAGCTGCCCTGTCATATTTTAATGGATCTCATTGATAGTCTGAATTCTCCCTTTCAAAGGTTATTTTAGTTTTGGGAAAAGCCAAAAGTCACAGGGCACCAAATCTGGGCTATAGGGTGGCTGAGTCACCTGGGTGATTTAATGTGTCACCAAAAAAAACCTGCCTGAGACATGATATATGAGCAGGTGCATTGTCGTGATGAAGCTGCCAATCACCAGTTGCCCATAGCCATGGCCTTCTGAATCATCCAAATAGCTTCTGTGGAGGAATGTTCAAGCTTAATGCAAAATCTGATGCAGATTCATTGCTCTACTCACTCAGGTATTTTGAATACAACGCCACACAGTACACATGCTCACTCTATGGCATCTACCAACCCCACTAACTAGTACAGTTGTTACAGAACCCCTAGGCTGCTCCAATTGAAAACAAACCCACGGGCTCTTTAGTTAGGGGTCCGATTGCCCGCCGCCAAAATTACAACTCTGAATATTATATTTGAGTGAAAAGAAAAATTGTTTACTTAACAGTTACACATATCCTTGCCTCCCCTCTACCAAACCTAACCAGTTTTAGGGGGGGTCAGAAACACCGTTTCTCTACTTCCCAAACACAGTTCAGCTTTACCAGCAGCTGCCAATCACTCAATCTGATTGGCGAGGTCCTTTCTGTGCTGTGGTGTCCTCCAGCTCTCAATGCAGGACCACCTGGATTCTCAGCCTCCTTCCTTCTCCCCATCCCCCAGCCACAAATTCTGGGGATTTTTGGACTCTCCTGTTTCTGTAACAGAGTGACGTTGTCATTGTTCATACATGTGGATTCCAGTCCACTGTCCTTGGCTGCCAGTTTACATTGATGTTCTCATTATATTAAAGAGAGGTTCTCTCTTCTTCCAGAGAGGCCTCATACAAATGGCCAATAGATACATGAAAAAATGCTCAACTTCAATGACTATTAGGAAAATGCAAATCAAAACCACAAGGAGATACTACCTCACACCTGTTAGAATGCCTATTATTATCAAGACAAGTAATAACAAGTGCTGGAGATGTTGTGGAAAAAAGGAACCCTCATTCACTGCTGGTAGGGATGTAAACTGGTACAGCCACAAAGGAAAACTCTATGGAGGTTCCTCAAAAAGTTAAGAATAGAGTTACCATAGGAACCAGCCAACTCCATTCTGGAAACCTACCTCCAAAATTTGAAACCATTTATTCACAAAGATATATGCACCCCTATGTACACTGCAGCATTATTCATGGTGTACAAGATGTAGAAACCACCAAAGTATCCTTTGATAGATGACTGGATAAATAAGATGTGGTACATACATACAATGAAATACTACTCAGCCACAAAAAAGATGAAATACTTCCATCTGTAACAACATGAATGGATCTTGAGAATCTCACGCTAAGCAAAATAAGTCCGACAGAAAAAGTCAAGAACCATGTGATTTCACTCATATGTGGAAAATAAAACTGAAATCAACAAACAAAAAGTCGTAGACACAGACAACAGTATGGTGGTTACCAGAGGGAAATGGGGTGGAAGGAAGTAGAAAAGGGTAAAGGGGGTGATATATATGGTTACAGAAGGAACTTTGACTTTGCTTGGTGAACACACAATGTAATATACAGGTAATATATT
Source organism: Furipterus horrens (assembly GCF_987537825.1). Lineage (NCBI taxonomy): Eukaryota > Metazoa > Chordata > Mammalia > Chiroptera > Furipteridae > Furipterus > Furipterus horrens. The sequence goes on along the minus strand of NW_028327180.1, from coordinate 65,283,362 downwards.
TTAGAATTGTACACACTTGAAACCCATATAATTTTATTTTATTTTAATTAATTTATTTTTATTATATTTTTTCCATTAATATTTATTCCCCTTATACCTCCTTTCACCTGCAATCACCACACATTTTGTCCATTTCCATGAGTTCTTCTCCATTTTTGCTAAATCCCTCCATCCCTAACCTCCCCCCTTTCAAGAGCTGTCATCCTGCTCTCTATCTATGAGTCTGTCTCTATTTTGCTTGTTAGTTTAGTTTGTTCATTAGATTCCACATATGAGTGAAATAATATGGTATTTGTCTTCCTCTGACTGCCTTATTTCACTTAGCATAATGTTCTCCGGGTCGTCTGTGTGCTGGCGAGGATGTGGAGAAAGGGGAGCCCTGTTGCACTGTTGGTGGGAATGCAGACTGGTGCAGTCACTGTGGAAAGCAGTATGTAGATACCACAAAAAATTAAAAATGGATCTGCCTTTTGACCCAGTAATCCAATTTCTGGGAATATATCTGAGGAAACCCAAAACAATAATTCAAAAGAACATAAACAACCCTAAGTTCATTGCAGCATTATTTACAACTACCAAGATATGGAAGCAGCCCAAGTGCCCATCAGTAGTAGATCAGGGGATAACACAACTATGGGACATTTATACAATGGAATCCTACTCAGCCATAAGAAAAGAGGAAAAATTTACCCTTTGCAACAGGATAGATGAAACCCATATGATTTTATCAACCAATGTGTAAAAGTAAAAAAGTTTAAAAAATGAAGCAAAACAAAACAAAACTAGAATTTTTTCCCATTCATTTCTTTCCATCCTCATTATATTAATTTGAGTATTCTCTTAGTTCTATCATGGTCTTCCACTATTAGTTCAAAACTATTTTTCTCTTTCCTGACTCGGTAATCATCCCTCATTTCTATATTTTAGCATGCATCTATATTCATAAATAAGACTGGCATGCAATTTTCTTTTCTTGTTTTGTTCCTTTCTGGACTTGATAACAGGTTTCTTCTGCTATATAAAGGGACTTTATAAGTATTTTATAATCACTTTCTAGTCTGTAGAATCATTTATATAAAAAAGCAATTATCTCTCTCCTGGAGATTTAGGAAAATTCATCTGTAAAATATTCTCAGCCTAGTGTCTTTTACATGCTGAGACTAACTAATTCCCATTTCAATTTATTTAATATTCTTATTTTTTCTTGATTTCATTCTGTACAAATTTTTGTCTGTAAAGTTACTGCATCTAAATATTGAAAATTATTGGCATAAAATTGATCATTGTTATCTCATTATTTTAATAGATACTGCATCTATAAAGATGTCCCTTTCTTCAATTCTAATTTATTGGGATGTGTCCCTTTGTTCTGTATCAATTCTGTCACAGGATCAGTCAAGTTGCTTAATTTTGTCGAAGAACCACATTGACTTGTTAACTTTTCCCCATTTTCCCATGTTTTCTTTGATTTTTATTCATTTTCACTTTGTTCTTTATTACTTCTTTCCTCTGCTTTCTTTAGGTTTACTGTTGTTCCTTTTCTAACTTGTAAAGTTTTTTAAAAATTAAAATGTAATTTGCATCTTCCTTTTCTCCATTAGTATCAAGTTCAAAGTAACCTCATGTAGCAGAAACCACTGTCCAAAGGAATGTATCCTTCACTTTTTCTTCTTTTGCCTTTTATGTGGTCTGTGTCTAAATTTGAGTCTTGAGGTGCTGTGTGTGACTTTTGTGTCAGCCCTTTGAAGACGGAGCCACCTTTCTTGGCCTGTTCACCTTCCTTCTCCCTTTCTGGGACATAGTGAGGACCCCAGCAGCTGCCAGCGTCAGGCCCTTCACTCTGTCCCGATTTAAGCAAACATATTTTGGGCTCTCTTTTATAACAGCTTAGCCTTTACTTTAAACAACATGACTCATAAATAGTACTTAAGTCTATTAATTCTCCTCTAAGTATGGCCTATCTGCATCACAAAAAATTTGATACATAGTGATAATTTCCTTGTTCTTCATCTGAATATTCCTTAATTACAACCATTGTTTCTTATTTCAAATAAGAATTAACTGGAAATGCTAATTAGCTTCCCAAAATATGTTTATAGGTATTTTGTTTTTTATTATTGACTTCAAATATTATGCATTTTGTCTATAGAAAACAAAGTTTCTAATATTGAGTCTTTGAGATTCATTGACATTTCCTTTTGGGCCTACTAGTTAGTAATTGCTATGAGCTTTTACAATTTAATAACAGAGCCTTAAAATACCATTTTAGTTGACAAATTATAGAAAACAGAAAAAAAAAACATGCTGACATTTTAAGAAACAAGAAATGTTTGGTGAAAAGATTATATATATATTATATATATATACATTTATAATATATGTATTTTTATTTGCTGGACTCATCTCTTACTTTTAAAATTTTCTTGATTTATAAATGCCTTGAAACTCTTCATAGATTTAGTATATTTAATCTCTTTTCTTTAATATGGATTGCAAATATATTCTACTCAACAATAATTTATATTCTGATAATGTATATAGTCTTTTACAATACAACATATTTTAATTATATACTCCATTTCCTTTGAGTCTGCATATGTATATTTATATATGCATATCTACACATTATATATATTTGTTTTTATATTTTTATTTAGCCCTCTTGAATTAATTAATTTATGTCTATAAAATGAGGTATATAATACATAAATTTATATATGTAAAATAGAAGTTTTCTATTTTGTTATTGCTATAATTTTCTGCTTCTCTCCATTGTTTTCTTTTGTTTTCTACTTCATTCATTTCTCAATATTTTTTGTTCCTTGTCTTTATTTCTGAATTTTATTGTCACTCAAAAAAATTACAAATTAATAGGAAATAGAACTACAGATATCCTGTAATACACAAAAATCAATATTTTCCTTATATATTGGCAATAACCAAATAGAAAATTAGAAATTATAAGAGAAATAAAGATCATCCCAATGGGAGTACATATTAATTTCCTACATACCGCTGCTTAGTGGTTTAAACAATAAAATGTATTATCAAATCTCCCAATGGTCACAAGTCTGAATGGGTCTCACTGGGCAAAAGTGAAGGTGTCAGCAGAGCTGCACTCCTTTCTGGAGATGCTAAGGAAGAACCAATTTCCTTGGCTTTTCCAGCTTCTAGCAACTAAATGCCCAATTTCCTTGGTTCATGGCCCTCTCTCTCCATCATCAAAAGCAGACACAGGCTGGGTGATTCTTACATTGATCACTCCAAACAACTTTGCATGTCATTATACTTTCTTCTCTGACTTTCACTTCTCTTCCACTTCCCTTCTCTGCTTTAAAAAAGCCCTTGTGAGTACAAAGGTTCACCTGGATAACCCAGGGTAATCTCTCCTCCTCAAGGTCACCTGATTAGCAATCTTAATTTCACTGACAATCTTAATTCCTCATTGCCATGTGACCTAACCAGCGGTCCCCACCCTTTTTGTCACCAGAGACTAGTTTTGTGGAGTACAATTTTTCCACGAAAGGGGGTGAGGAGGAACAGATGGTTTCAGGATGATTTAAATGCATTACATTCAAGCTCACCTCCTGCTGTGTGACCAAGGTCCTAACAGGCCTGGACCAGTACCAGTCCCTGGTCCGAAGGTGGGGACCCCTGAAATATTCCTAAGTTCTGGAAAGTGGAATGTAAGTATCTTTGGAGGCCATTGTTCTGCCCCTACTACAGAACAAACCTATCAAATACCAAGAAACATATCTAACAAAATATGTGCAATACTGTTACAGAAACAGGGGAGTCCAAAAACAAACCCCAGAGTTTGCGGCTGAGGGATGGGGAGAATGAAGCAGCTTTCAGAAGGCCTCCACATGCCTGAGGCTGGTGGCTGGTGTCTTTCATTATGCAAAATTGCTTGGATGCTTCCAAGGCCTCAGGTGGATGGGAGGAGTCTTGAACCACAGGACAGTATGGAAAGCACACAGAGCCTACGTGGGGTTCTGCGAATGGTCAGAACTGTTGGCAACACCCACTGCGTCAGAGGACGCAGTCAGGGATATATAGGCAGCTGCGAACACTTTAGGGGGGGCACGCTCTGGGGCTGTCTCCCTTCTGGCGGGTGTTCGCAGAGGTACTCTGGAGGAGGAGAGGAGAGCCACGCGGTTTACAGAAAGAAGACAGTTTGCAAGGAGGCTGAGAATCCAGGTGGTTCTGCATTGAGAGCTGAAGGGCACCACAGCACAGAAAGGACCTCCGAAATCAGATTGAATGATTGGCAGCCTCTGGTAAAGCTGAATTGTGTTTGGGAAGTAGGGAAACAGTATTTCTGACCTTCCTAAAACTGGCTAGGTTTGGTAGGGGAAAGGCAAGGATATCTGTAACTGTTAAATAAACAATTTTCTTTTCACTCAACTAAAGTATTTAAGAGTTGTAATTCTGGCGGCGGGCAATCGGACCTCTAACTAAAGAGCTCGTGGGTTTGTTTTCAATTGGAGCAGCCCAGGGGTTCTATAACAATACTTTTAAGCAGCAAAATGTTTTTAAAGATCATAAAGGAAGACCTGAATAAATCAATAGTTATACCACATTCAAGTATGGTAGACTCTATTATAACAATGTTATTTTTGAAAAACTAATTTCTTTTAAAAATTATTTTACATAAAAATTGGCAAAATGTTCCAAAACCCACTGAGGTATAAAAAGTAAAGAATACACAAGATAATTTTGAAGTAAAGAAACATCATGAGATTTGTCTTAGCACACATAAAAACTTATTTCAAATATTGTTAGTATGATAGTGTGAGATGGGTATGTTACAGAAACAGGGGAGTCCAAAAATCCTCAGAGTTTGTGGCTGGGGGATGGGGAGAAGGGAGCAGCTTTTAGAATGCCTCCACATGCCTGAGGCTGGTGACTAGTGTCTTTGTTATGCAAAATGGTTTTAATGCATCCAAAGCCTCAGGTAGATGGGAGGAGTCTTGAACCAGGAGACGGTATGGAGAAAGCACACAGAGCCTATGTGAGGTTCTGTGAATGGTCAGAACTGTTTTCAACACCCACGGCATTAGAGGACGCAGTCAGGGATATATAAGCAGCTGCGGATATTTTAGCTCGCTCTCTCGCTCTCGGGCTCTCTCTCTCTCTCTCTCTCTCTCTCTCTCTCTCTCTCTCTCTCTCTCTCTCTCTCTCTCTCTCTCTCTCTCTCTCTCTCGTGCTTTTGCTCTCGCGCCCGCTCCATGCAGCTTGGTGAAGGGGCCTTCTCCATGTGGCTTGGAGAAGAGGTCTCCAGGCTGCTTTAAGAGGCTCTCGCCATGCGGTTTTGAGGAGAGGAGATCCATGCGGTTTGCAAGGAGGCTGAGAATCCAGGAGGTTCTGCATTGAGAGCTGGAGGACACCACAGCACAGAAAGGACCTCCCCAATCAGAATTGAGTGATTGGCAGCTGCTGGTAAAGCTGAACTGTGTTTGGAAAGTAGGGAAACGGTTTCTCTAACTTTCCTAAAGCTAGCCTGGTTTGGTAGGGGGCGAGGCAAGGATATGTGTTTGTGGGTGTTTTAAAGAGCATAAGACTTAACAACAGAAATCCACAAATAACTAAATCTATATAACAACAGAAATCCGCAAATAACTAAATCTATATAACTGTTAAATAAACAATTCTTTTTCTTTTCACCAAACTCTGGTATTGAGAGTTATAATTTTGGCGGCGGGCAATCGGGCCCCTAACTAAAGAGCCCGTGGGTTTGTTTTCAATTGGAGAAGCCCAGGGGTTCTGTAACAGGTACAGTAACAGGTCATCACAATAGAGGCTCCAGAAAAAGAAGTGTTTTTGTTACAGAACCCCTGGTCTGCTCCAGTTGAAAACAAAACCACGGGCTCGTTAGTTAGGGGCCTGATTGCCCGCCGCCAAAATTATAACTCTCAATACCAGAGTTTGGTGAAAAGAAAAAGAATTGTTTATTTAACAGTTATATAGATTTAGTTATTTGCGGATTTCTGTTGTTAAGTCTTATGCTCTTTAAAATACCCACAAACACATATCCTTGCCTCCCCCCTTTCCAAACCAGGATAGTTTTAGGAAAGTCAGAGAAACCCTTTCCCTACTTTCCAAACACAGTTCAGCTTTACCAGCAGCTGGCAATCATTCAATCTGATTGGGGAGGTCCTTTCTGTGCTGTGGTGCCCTTCAGCTCTCAATGCAGAACCACCTGGATTCTCAGCCTCCTTGCAAACTGCCTTCTTCCTGCAAACCGTGTGGATCTTCTCTCCTTCTCAAAACTGCATGGCAAGAGCCTCTTAAAGCAGCCTGGAGACCCCTTCTCCAAGCCACATGGAGAAGGCCCCTTCACCAAGCCACGTGGAGGGAGCACACGAGAGAGCGAGAGCGAAAGAGCCCGAGAGCTAGAGTGAGAGCCCGAGTCAGAGCGCCAGAGCGAGAGCGCGAGCGAGAGCCAGAGAGAGAGTCCCAGAGTGAGAGCACGAGAGAGAGCCAGAGAGTCTCCGAGAGCGAGCATCTGAGAGAGAGTCTGAGTCAGAGCGCCAGAGCGAGAGCGTGAGCCAGAGAGAGTCCGAGTTAGAGCGCCAGAGTGAGAGCCAGAGTGCCAGTGAGAGCCAGAGCCCGAACGAGAGCTTGAGAGACTCTCAGCTAAAATGTCTGCAGCTGCTTATATATCCCTGACTGCGTCATCTGACGCAGTGGGCGTTGCAAACAGTTCTGACCATTCACAGGTCCTTACGTAGGCTCTGTGTGCTTTCTCCATACTGTCCCCTGGTTCAAGACTCCTCCCATCTGCCTGAGGCTTTGGATGCATTAAATCCATTTGCATAAGAAAGACAGTAGCCACCAGCCTCAGGCATGTGGAAGCATTTGAAAAGCTGCTTACTTCTCCCCATCCCCCAGCAGCAAACTCTGGGGATTTTTGGACTCCCCTGTTTCTGTAACAGTTTCCCCCCTTTCAGACTAAGACCCTTTATAATCTTATAAAGGACAATGGGCGAAGGTCTCATGCTCCTCTAACTGCTTCCTGCTGAACGTGGTCGTCGTCCTACCTACCCTTGGGTCTAGAAATCCCTAATAAGAGTGGGGATGTAGGGGAGGGTGCCCTTCCCACATGGGGAAGAATCTTGCAGAGTCCAGGTCAGTTGGCTATTCCTGGGTAGCAGCATGCTTGGTTTCCAAGGGCTGGTACTGCTGGACAAGCTGGCATTCTTGTCGTATTCTGAGGGCAACAGACTTGGCAACAAGGTTAAAAAAACACAATTCAACCTACAACCACTATATACAAAAGGCAGGAGTTAATTTTTCAATGTCCCACGTTAGGAAAAGAAATGGCTTCTTTGGAGGAAGGTGTGCAGGGCATGTCACACCTGTCCAAAGCCCTTTTGCCCACCATACTTAGTTTGGGCTGAGGGGTATAAATTTTGGATTTCCCCCCTCTCAGACCTCTGGGCCCTTTCTGTCCAAGCCATTAGGACAGAAAAGAAACCAGTTTTAAAGTGAAGCCTGCAGACCACCCCATACTTCACCAACTCAGCCACTTAGTTCAGCCAAACCATTGAGTCTCAGGAGGTGGCAATGCAGATGGGCTTCTTAAGTGAGGCCTATATGTACAGATAATTACTCAGGTAGAGATCATAGGCTTATGCCCTATGAAAACAGAAAGAACATGCATGTTAATTTACACAACACAGTTCACAAACCAGTCTCTTAATCTGAGAGACTGTCTTATTGGGAAGACCTCCAGTTGCAAGGCATTTGACATTCTTCTTGCCTGTAAATAAAGCATCCTTTATAATGTCACAGACTTGGTTTAACTTTCAAATGAAAAACAAACTTTATAGACAGTTAGCTGCACTGAGCATTGCAATTTTCCTTAAGTCATGATTTTTCTCCTTAAGATTACCCTCCTTGCCAGTAAAGGGACTGCATTAAGTCCAGTTTTAATTTAGCCTGTTCATTTGCATAAACACAACAAGAGCAGTGGTTGATCACATATGATCTTTAAGTCTACTATGCTGGAACTTACACAAGGAACCTTCATGTTGACTTTTAGTTTGCCCATTAGGGCACAGAAGCTGAGCCACACACCTGCCATTCAGCCTTGCCTGCAAACACCTGCTTTCCCAAGTCCTTTGGGTTTTCCATTGTGCCTTAAGGTTCTTTCTAGCCATCTTTCAGGAAAGCAACCTTCATTCCTTCCCTGGAAAGACTGCCATGAACCGCACAACCAACCAAGGTGTCAGGCCTTTTTCCTTCTGGGCTTTCCTTAGCTTCAAAAGTCAAGTTCAGTTCTTCAGGGCTTTCTGGTAACAACCAGAGCCTAAGCATGCCTCCTTCAGGCATGTCATTCCAGTCAAAGTCTTGGTTAACAATACCTTTATTAACAACTGGTCTTTTTAGTTTTATGCAAAGAAACCTAATGTAATTACTTACTCCTTTAAATTGCCAAATTCTGGAGGGATCAGGTAAGGAGAAAAATACACAGTGTGAAGGAAAATCCTTGTCCTTCTAATATTCCCAAGATTGCATTTCCATGCCTTATACTTTCTTTTGTTCACTTTCCTACATGTGAAGTTTTCTTAACTTTCTCTGGGAAACCTCAATTTTCCTTTCAGATTATATGGCCAGTACCAATACAGAGAATTCCAGACCCTTCCTAGGCCTCAGAGAATTCTAGACCTTACATAGGTCTCCAATGGCTAATGCCAAACCAATACAGGGAATTCCAAATGACCTCTCATAGGTCCCCAATGGCTAAATGCCAACACAGGGAATTCCAAACGACCTTTCATAGGTCCCCAATGGCTAAATGCCAACACAGGGAATTCCAAACGACCTTTCATAGGTCCCAAGGCTAAATGCCAACACAGGGAATTCCAAATGACCTTTCATAGGTCCCAAGGCTAAATGCCAACACAGGGAATTCCAAATGACCTTTCATAGGTCCCAAGGCTGAATGCCAACACAGAGAATTCCAAATGACCTTTCATAGGTCCCCAATGGCTAAATGCCAATACAGAGGTACAGTAACCATACAATTAGACCACAAGTAGTTGAGGTTTCCCTTTTCCCAGGTTTAAAAACTTTCACAACCTTTCTATATGTTTACCCATTCAGATTTAACCATAACCCATTTCCAATTCTTTTCCACACTGTAAAGGACTCTACCCAAACTCAGTATTTGGCAGCTAAAATTCCCTAGATTTGCAAGCACATACCTAAAGCAAAAGAAACACTTTTAATCTGTGTTTCAGTTCACTGTCCTTTTTTTCGAAAGAGTAATTTCAAATCTTCTTCCGGAGTGCAGGTCCAACTTTCCCTTTCGGTGTCAGTCACAGCAGCAGGGTCTGTGTCCTCCTCAGGCGGTGCTCGTTTTACCCGTGTGTGGTGTATCCAGGGCTTGATTCCTACCAGCTTCAGCGAAGAATGTGTTGTTAGCAAAACATCATAGGGACCAGTCCATTGTTCAGCCAGCTGCTGTTTAGGACCTTGCGTCTTCCAGGTCTTCAGTAAGACTCTGTCCCCAGGTCCGAATGGGTGCAAGGGTTTTCATTTCTACTTCCCTTCTTACGATTTGGACACTCATTTTTCCAATGGCCCTTCTTTCTGCAATAGGCACACTGGTCCTTGCCCAATGGCTCTTTCCTCCTCTCTTTAGGGTCCTGTTTCTTCCTCTGGCCTCTCCAGCCTGTTTTAAAGAACATCAGGTCCTGTCTTCTCTTTTCTACTCCCCTTACATGGTAAACTTTAAATGCGATGTCCACTAACTGAGAGGGGCTCATTCCTAATACTCCATCTATACGCTGGAGTTTCCGTCTAATATCTGGGGCACTCTGCCCAATAAATGTCATGTTCACCATTCTTAAGTTCTCTTGTGCCTGTGGATCAACATCAGTGTACTTTCTATAGGCTTGATAGATCCTCTCTAAGAACTCAGAAGGATCCTCATCTGGTTTTTGCTGAATAGTCTGTACCATATTCAGGCTTTTTGGCTAAACCACTGGCTGGTTTAGCTCAGTGGATTGAGCGTCGGCCTGCGAGCTAAGTGTCGCTGGTTCGATCTTCCAGTCAGGGTACATCAGAGAAGGAAAACTCTGACTCCAAAAAACCTCCGCTGCCTTGCGGCATACCTCTTCAGGGGAAAGGCTAAGGGAGTAAACCCCGACAGAAAATCCGGAGCCGGAGTCCCTAAGGCGGTTTGACGTTGTAGTCAACACCGGCAACTCCTGCGGCGCACCTGAACCCAAGCTGTATCGACTCCGTCTTTCCCTTGGACCCTTCAGCTGCGAAGAGAGGGGGGGTCTGCTGCATGGGCAACAGCAGACCCTCCATATTACCCTGCCCAGGCTCTGTAGCTTCAGCGTCATCACAAGATGTCGATTCAACACGGGAGGAGACAGATACCGTGTCACTCCCGAGTCGGACTGCACAGCCATTCTCGGCGGTGCAGATAGACTCTTAAGAAGCTACACCATCGTCTCTCGAGACGGACGGCTGCCGACGACGACGACGACGACCCCTTTTCTAAGTCCTTCCAATATACACTTCCTGTAGTGTTTCAAAGGAACTAGGCCTCCACCATTTGGGTCCCAGTTAGGCTCTGTCCAAGGAATTGCCACAGTTGGGTCGGGGGTCCCATGGGGATCCTCTCCATGGAGACGCTGAGCCTCTTCATTAGCCTTACTTGTAACCAGTCGCCTCTCATCCCCAGTTAGCAGAATATTTAGGAGAGCCTGTACATCTGCCCAGTTCGGGTTATGAGTGGCAAAAATGGAGGCAACAAGCTCTGCCATTTTCTGAGGATCTTCCCTATATGAGGGGTTAGAATTCTTCCAATTTAGCAAATCTGAAGTGGAAAACGGAGTATGGGCCCAATAGTAGCCAGAGGGCTGGCCTTGCTGATTTATTCCACCTATTGGGTACTGCCGTAGAGGGAATTGGCTTGTTCCGAATTGGGAGGCCCCCTGACTATACTGAGTTCCTTGGCGGGTTCTGGCGGGGGAGACCCACTCCTCCTCCTGTAAGGGTGGAGTCATTGACTTTGCAGTCATTTCAGAGGCTGGCTCCAAAAAGGGTGGTGCGAGAGAAGTCCCTTGAGTTTGCAAAAGGGCGGGCACCACGGAAGCCACTTCCATCTCTGGAGGTGGTATGGTGGAAGCAACCTCCACCTGCAGAGGGCGCTGCGCCACAGGAACCGCCGCCCCGGAAGCCTGGGCCTCCTGCAGAGGAGGTGGAGCCACTGCTGCGGAAGCTATGGCCTCCTGAACCGCCCCCACCTGTGCCTGGCTTGGTGCCAAATTAGGGCCTTTGTCTCCCGGATTTAGAGAATTAAAGAGGGCTACTTCCTCATTCTCCCTTTCTTCCGGCGTTTGACTCTCAGGAAAAGGCTTTGAGACCTCTTTTTTCCTCTGCACCATTAATTGGGCCTCCATTTCTGCTAAGGTCTTATTATGCAACTCTGCAAATGCATTTAGATAATAAACATCTTCCCAATTTCCTGATTGCAGGCAGTACCTTTTCAATTGCTTAATGACATGATAATTCAGGGTACCATTCACAGGCCACCTTTTCTTACCACCCAGAACATACTCAGGCCAAACAGTATTACAATAATAAATTAATATTTTCTTAGTCATAGGATAACGACAGTACATATCCCAATTTTCCAAAATTCTCTCCAGTGGGCTGCCATCAGGGACTTGCCCAGAACTGCTTTTATTAACCCAGACATACACGCTAATGGCTATAACCAAAACAATCCCAAGGACTAGAAAACATATATACCACTCCGGCATCCATAATTCTTTTACGTCCAGGAATTCTCCTAACCGGACAAACAAATATAGTATCCACGATGCCATTATTTCAGAAATGAGTTTTAGCAAACAATCTTACTTCTCTAATCTCTTCCCAGTTCTGTTTTCTTTTCACCACACAGGCGTACTTAGGCGGTCGGCGCCCTCAGAAGGTGTTTCCCAAGGGGGTCGACCTGCCACGGGCAATTATTAACGTCCCACCTGGGGTGCCAAATTGTTACAGAACCCCTGGTCTGCTCCAGTTGAAAACAAAACCACGGGCTCGTTAGTTAGGGGCCTGATTGCCCGCCGCCAAAATTATAACTCTCAATACCAGTGTTTGGTGAAAAGAAAAAGAATTGTTTATTTAACAGTTATATAGATTTAGTTATTTGCGGATTTCTGTTGTTAAGTCTTATGCTCTTTAAAATACCCACAAACACATATCCTTGCCTCCCCCCTTTCCAAACCAGGATAGTTTTAGGAAAGTCAGAGAAACCCTTTCCCTACTTTCCAAACACAGTTCAGCTTTACCAGCAGCTGGCAATCATTCAATCTGATTGGGGAGGTCCTTTCTGTGCTGTGGTGCCCTTCAGCTCTCAATGCAGAACCACCTGGATTCTCAGCCTCCTTGCAAACTGCCTTCTTCCTGCAAACCGTGTGGATCTTCTCTCCTTCTCAAAACTGCATGGCAAGAGCCTCTTAAAGCAGCCTGGAGACCCCTTCTCCAAGCCACATGGAGAAGGCCCCTTCACCAAGCCACGTGGAGGGAGCACACGAGAGAGCGAGAGCGAAAGAGCCCGAGAGCTAGAGTGAGAGCCCGAGTCAGAGCGCCAGAGCGAGAGCGCGAGCGAGAGCCAGAGAGAGAGTCCCAGAGTGAGAGCACGAGAGAGAGCCAGAGAGTCTCCGAGAGCGAGCATCTGAGAGAGAGTCTGAGTCAGAGCGCCAGAGCGAGAGCGTGAGCCAGAGAGAGTCCGAGTTAGAGCGCCAGAGCGAGAGCCAGAGTGCCAGTGAGAGCCAGAGCCCGAACGAGAGCTTGAGAGACTCTCAGCTAAAATGTCTGCAGCTGCTTATATATCCCTGACTGCGTCATCTGACGCAGTGGGCGTTGCAAACAGTTCTGACCATTCACAGGTCCTTACGTAGGCTCTGTGTGCTTTCTCCATACTGTCCCCTGGTTCAAGACTCCTCCCATCTGCCTGAGGCTTTGGATGCATTAAATCCATTTGCATAAGAAAGACAGTAGCCACCAGCCTCAGGCATGTGGAAGCATTTGAAAAGCTGCTTACTTCTCCCCATCCCCCAGCAGCAAACTCTGGGGATTTTTGGACTCCCCTGTTTCTGTAACATTTTCTCTGAAAACTTGGAATAAAACATGGGGAGTATGTCTCAATCAATCACTGGGAAAAGAATACAATATCTATGTATTAAATATTCAGAAAATTTTAACAGATTCCTACCACATGTTGTGCACTAAAGTAAAACTTGGAAGCTTAAAGGACCAAGTATTAAAAAATATGTATCTCTAGATGAGTATGATTCTATTCATATGAAATCCAAAGACAAGCAACATTAATCTATGTGATAGAAATTAGAAAGAGGTTGGGAACTGAGACGAAATGATGTGATAGGAGCATGTGAGAAATGCTCATAATAAAAACTGGGACACAGGACTTGAGCAGCAAAGCAAGGAATTTATTCATGAGTCTGCAGAGTTGGGCACACCCTCAGCCTGGAGAATGTGAGCGCCAAAAGAGGAAGCTGGCTGCTTTTATCCCTAATGCATCTAAAGCTCCCTTCCCTCTTCCTTTCCTTCCCCATTTCTCCATGCTGGGTACTCCGGAGTTACAATCTAATGCGATTATCTAAATGCCCCTTTTGTGATTTGTAAATAAGCTAATGCTGTCAACTTCCTTCTCAGAGATCCTCTAATTACATTTGTCCTTGAGACCCTCTCATTACATTTGCCCTTTGTTACTAATGATTTTCTACTGGTTTGGGATTCGCTAGTCCTTGTTTCTTATAATTCTCCCCCTGTCTTCTCTTGGAAATTGACTACTCAAACCATTTTACTTATCCCTTTAAATCTAAGGAGAATTTCTCAAGTTTCTTCCTCATAGTTAGGATTCCCTTTGGTCTCAAGGAGGAGGAGATTATGAAAAGTTGCTGGCATTTGTTTAGTTAATGCACTCTCAATTAATCTTTGAACTAAACCTCTGACGCATGGAATAATACAGCAGCCTAAAGCTGTGAGGACGCCTGCTACCACTACGAGGGATACCAGAGCTGATGAGATCATTCCTTTCCAGTTGCCAAACCAATTTTCTAACCATCCTGTTATGAGATTGTCAATACCTGAGTTTTCCGCCAGCTCATTTGCTAAGGTAGTTAGTCCTTGCAGAGCCTTAGTGATAGATCCATCAGGGGCTGTATTATTAGGGATAAAGATGCAACACTGTCCCCCCAAGCATTACACATACACCTCCCTTTTCTGCCAACATCATATCCAGTGCCATCCTGTTCTCCCAAGCCACTCGGCTGGTGGCATCTAATTGTTGAGCAATTCCTTCTATAGCATTCCTACTATAATTGGTAAACCTCTGCTGGTTATAATAAATATAATTTATCCAATCAACATTTTTATTAATGGCCGACCACCAGAAGGGCACTGACTCAAACCCTGCTGCTATCTAATTTCTAGCTTTAAACTCATCTGGAACTCCTCTGGGGACCCCGATGGTGTCAATATAGATATGAGGATTGAAGGATCCGGCAGGCACCATTGACCTCTTTTTCCTAGCAGGGGCAGTCTGGACTGGTTTTGGAAATGCTAGGGTAAATGGGATAGCCAATTGAACCAGGGCACAGGTTCCACTCCACCTGTCAGGTAGGATTTTCCAGAGACTCCTCTGCCCACAATACCACCAGACATCTGCTCTGGGGATTCAGAGAGAAATATAGTTGCCTGCCCCACTGTGAAGGTGGCTTGCATTTCTGGTATGAGTACATGTTATGAGTTCTCCCACAGGGGTACCCAAATTTGCTTCTCACCTGGAGAGGCAAGAAGAGTAATTCACGGGCCCCATTGAGTATGAAGGAAGGGATTGAATCCCATTACTCCTTACAGAGGGAAACAGGAGAGACAAGCTTCTGCAAGTCTCATTTCCCCATGCATTCTCATCATGGTAGAGAGCGAGCCATTCCTGAGTGGTCAGAGTCCCAGCCTAGTGGAAATGGTACAACCTGTGTCTGGGGTCTCCCTGTGGTGCAAGCATAACAGTTGCTTTTATTCAGGGATTTAACAGTAAATTTGACCCATTCTATCTGTTAGAAATAAAGACATAGTGACTCCCAAACCAGTAAAAAGTCATTAGTAACAAAGGGCAAATGTAATTAAAGGGTCTTAAGGGCAAATGTAATTAGAGGGTCTCTGAGAAGGGAGCTGACAGCACTGGCATATCTACAAACCACAGAAGGGGCATTTAGATGCACGCGTTAGATTGTAACTCCGGAGTAACCAGTAATGGAGAAACGGGGAAGAAGGAGAGGGGAGGGGGAGCTAATTGTGTTAGGGCAGGAAGCTAATCGCTCTCACTTTAGGGCAAGGAAGATAATCACTTTAGGGTGGCAATTTTAGGGTGGAAAAGATAATCACTTTAGGGTGACAATTTCAGGGTGGGGAAGCTGAGACTATAAAACCAGGTTCCTTTGTCTACTTGGCGTGCACATTCTCTTGGCTGTTAGGGTGCGCCCGGCTCTGCAGACTCGTGAATAAAGACCTCACTTTACTGCTCAAGTCCTGTGTCCCAGTTTTTATTGTGAGCGTTTCTCACATATCCAAGCATTTGCATCTCCGTACCCAGTCTCTCTATCTTTAAGGTTTGTCTGAGATCTAATACCTCAAAAACTTTCACCTTGGCTGGATCATTCTGATACCTTTTCTGAGGTGTTTGTGAGGTCTGGCTGGGGGAAGTTAGATTTTCTGGGGAAGGAGGAGTTGTCACTAAGTGAAGACCTAGCCACCCTACTGGATCTATGCCAGATACATCAGCTCCTAGGCCATAAGCTCTGGTAGTCACATGGGGTTCCTGACTTAAGGCCTGTGGCTGGTTAAGTGTCAGAAGAAGAGGGTTGCACTGGAGAGGCTGGCAGTTTGGAGGAGGAGCTCCTTTGCTTAAAGTTATTTTAGGCAGGAGCAGTTTTACTTGCTTAGGGGAGTGTCTGTTTGCCCACCAGGTTTTGTTGTCCACCAGGTATCTTCCCAGGTAGGACAAGGGCTGTTCCCTAAATATGTAAGAATTCCATTATTTTCTAAATAGAGACAGATTTTTTTTTTTTTTGAGAAGACAGCCAGTGTTGGTAAGTAAGGTTCCCACAAGACAAAACTTGGCATGCATCAATCTTCAGAGTTTGGGGATTTGTACTTTCAGTTACATTAATAATTAGGGTTATTGGCCTGACCCAGCCCAGAGTGCCCTGGAAGGAGACTGTTATCCAGGAGAGCGTTATAAAGGGCCCACACCCCCACCTAGGGGACATGACTTTCTCCTGAGAGTTAACTTCAGAGGGTCCCTCCCCTGCTCCGAGGTTACTTCCCACTTAGCCTCTGCCTTTTCTTCTAGGGGTCTCTTTACCCTAGTGTAATAAGTCCACCCCTTTTCAGCAGTTCTCACGGCAGTCTTGGTGGTCAGGAGCACCTGGAACGGTCCTTCCCACATAGGTTGAAGTTTCTCTTCTCTCCAGGACTTGATCAGGACCTCGTTGCCAGGCTGGAAGTGGTAAACCAGGAACTTGAGCAGTGGGGTCTGGACAGGAAGACCTTTCGCTCTGAGAGAGGTAAGAATAGATGAAATAGCCAATATATATTTCTTTAAGGATTGATCCTTGGTCTCCAGGGTGGGTAGCTCAGTCCTCTTTCCTAGGTAAGGGAGTCCATATAGGAACTCATAGGGTGATATCCCAATATCCTTCCTAGGAGCTGTCCTGATCCTGAGGAGAGCCAATGGAAGACACTTGATCTTTGGTAACTTGGTCTCCAAGATCAATTTAGTTAGTTGTTTCTTTAGGGTGTGGTCTATGCATTCTACTTGGCCTGAAGAAGGAGGGTGCCGTGGGTATGATATTCCCATTTGATGTCTAGACGATTCATAATGGCCTTTAACACTTGGGAGGTAAAATGACTCCCATTATCTGAGCCAATATTTTCAATTAAGCCAAATCTGGGGATAATTTGTTCAAGGATTATTTTAACCACCTTGTTTCCCCTGGATAACTTTAACAATGGTTGAGACCATGATCCAGGACTTCTGCTTCTGCTTCTCCTCTTTTCTAACATACACTTTCTGAGCTTCCCTAAGGAGTTTCTCTATCATTCTTTCATTCCATCCATCTACCTTCTGTAATTTCTTACTAATATCTGGCCAGCTTTTTGTTACAAAGGTGACCTTTAAGAGTCCCTGCCCTACAGTGTCCTCTGGATCTAGACCAGAATACTTTTCTCATCTGCTCCCTGAACTCCTGTAGGAACACAGATAGACTCTCATCTCTTTCTGGCTGTATTTCGAATGCCTTTGAGACATTCTGTGTTCTAGGGACAGACTTTTTAATTCCCCTGATGATGAGATTCCTAAGGTTTCTCATCTGAGTCCTATCTGCTGGCCTATTATGATCCCACTCAGGATCTACACTGGGGAACTTCTGTTCAGCCAGGACAACTCCCAGAACAGGAGGCTATTCTCTTTCCCATATCCTCATAGCAGCCCGTCTGATCATTCCGCTCTCTTCTCCACTAAAAAGGATGCCTAAAATAGACATTAATTCTGTCCACGTGTATGTGCAGCGTCCAAGGAACTGGTTTAGCTGTTCTGCCATTCCAAGGGGGTCCTCTATCAAGCACTTCATCTCGCGCTTGAAATTTCTGACTTTAGTGCTTGTTAAAGGAGCATTGACATATCCAATTTGCCCTGGACCTATGGGGACCTCCCTGAGGGGAAACATCGGCTGCTCTGAGGGAATGGGGAAGTTCTTTAGGTCTTGCTTACATTGTTCTAATTCCTTTCTTAATCTAGAGTAAGTTCCCACCGGCCCCGTAGGTGTCATGGGGGCGGATACTGGTGGGGTATCTGCCAGGTGTTCCTGGCCTCTTCCGTCTTTACTGTCTGTCTGTGGTGCCTCTGTCCAGTTGGCCGCCAGCTGGCCAGGGCTGTAAGGTGGCGGGAGACAGGTCAGACAGTCCCAGGCTTTATCTTTCTTTGTTTTTTTTCATTTACAGGGAAGAGACCTGTAGACCTGCTGGTAGGTTGCAACCAGCAGAGAGCATATTCTTTCTCTTTCTTAGAAGCTGATGCCTGATCACTCACATATAAGACCAGGGCTTGACAAACCCAACATTCATTGGACCCAAATTGGGGCCAGAGGACAGATTTCTCCTTAATGGGTTCCTTTGGCCAAAGGAGACAACAATATTTTAGCATTGTCTGTTTTTCCTTACTTTTGGTCCGGGGATTCTCTCCCCAGTGCTCTAACATTCTCCCTAATGAACTGTTGGGTGGAATGTCTATGGGGCCTTCCTTGGCCCCACCTCTTTTAATTTCCCTAGGCCTAGATTTTCTATTTTCCATCCTCATCTGATTCCTGTGGCTGAATCCGGTTGTGTTCTCAACCTCCTTTACCAGAGATTTATTGAACACAGACCCCGTGAGCTCAATCCTCCTATACCAGAGAATTTCTACCCATGCCCTGTATACTCAACCTCCCTTACTGGAAGTTTCTTGTATACAGTCCTGTGTGCCCAACCCTCATACCAGAGACTTTGCACACACCCTGAGATGCTTTGTCCATCTCTGGCCATTTTCCCCACGGGAGAACAGAACTGCAGATTGGGACTTCACACTCACTTCATGTCTTGAGACACGTACCAGCCACACACACAACCAGCTTCCCAAGGATTACCAACCACCAAGGCAGTACTTAAGTCCAATTTTCTTATCTTGGCCCGTGCACAAGGTTGCCTGGTTGCCGCGGTGTTTGCTTTTGTTTCCCCCTGCGTCGATCTACTGCTGTCCCAACAAGGAGTCTCTGGTCGTTTCCGGACACTGTGAGGTGGGTGGGCCCTGGGTCAAGTGGGCCACCCAAAAGCAGGTAGGATGGGTCTTCCTGCCTTGGTTCAGATTCCCTTCCTGCACACAGGAGGAGGATCCCAGACGAGCCCCCAAATTGTGAGAAGTGCTCACAGTAAAAACTGAAACACAGGACTTGAGCAACAAAGCAAAGTGTTTACTCAGGAGTCTGCGGAGTTAGGTGCACCCTCAGCCAGGAGAATGTGTGCGCCAAAAGAGGGAGCTGCCTGCTTTTATCCCTAATGCATCTAAAGGCCCCCTCCCTCTTCCTTTCCTTCCCCATTTCTCCTTGCTAGATACTCCGGAGTTACAATCTAACGAGGTTATCTAAATGCCCCTTTTGTGATATGTAAATATGCTAATGCTGTCAACTTTCTTCTCAGAGATCCTCTAATTACATTTGACCTTGAGACCCTCTAATTACATTTGTCCTTTGTTACTAATGATTTTCTATTGGTTTGGGTGTCACTATTTCCTTGTTTCTTACAAGCATAAAAGAATTTTCTGGAGTTATGGAAATTTTTTAAAATCTTGATTTGAAAGGTGATTGCATAGGTGTACACAATTTTTAAAAATCTGTACATTGAACCGTGTACTTGAAATCTGCATTTTATTTTATATAAATGATAACAATCAAAAATTATTAAGTGAAAATATAAAAAAGCAAAACCTGTGTGTTTAGAACTTTCAAAGTGTTAATATAAAAGACGCGTGTATGTGTATGTGTGACATTTCTGGAAGAATACATAGAATTCTTCTTTATCTAAGTGGTTGCTGATAAAAATAATAAAACCCATCATGGGAGAGAGACTTGTTTCTCAATTTATTCCCTTTGTTTTGTTTAAATGTTTTACTGTGCATAAGACAAAACATGCTATCAACCTGAAATTGTATTTCAAGCAACATATGGCAGCTCTGCTTCTGAAAAATAAAGCTGAATTTTTAAAAGAAGTTCCTTTTAGATTTATTATAACTTCAGGTGATAGTGATGTAGAGACTCATCCGTGAAAACAAGGAGTTTGTAAAACCATATTAAACCAATCTTATGTGCTATCTGCCAAAAAGCTTATACAAGATAAAGTGGAAAATACAAACTCAGAATTCAGTGAAGTTAGTGACTACACTTCAGATTTATATTCTCATTAAAGATGGGAAAGAAAAGCTGTCACTCATGTAAAGAAAATAAACTCAACAAATGTTATTTCTTTTTATGTACATTAAAAAAAAATCAAGCTTAAAAATGAAATATTTTCCTGAGGTTTGTAGTACTATGGCCTCTGAAAACAAATGTATTTTATAAGACCCAGTCAAAGAGCCTTAGAAGATATGACAGTATATCAAACAAAACTATGATGAATCTCCAAATTTCAAATATCGTTTATTATTCAGAACGATGTGCATCAACCAAACAGAAAATACATGAGAGGGAAAATGTAAGATTTCATCAAGTTCAAAGGTCTTTTAGATATACGAGGTCTGTCCAGAAGGTGTCCCGACATATAATATGAAAAATGGACATTTATTGAAGAAGATAGAAGATACGAGAAATATTGTATATAGGACAATGACGCCTCAGCCTCCTTCAAAGTAGTCACCTTGGGACCTCAACACAATTCTCCCAATTGCCATCAGCTGCCCCATATTATTTTCCTGAATCTCACTGATGGTCTGAAATCTCTTCCCTTTTAAAGTTATTTTAGTTTTGAGAAAAGCCAGAAGTCACAAGGTGATAAATCTGGGATGTAGCGGGACTGAGTCACCTGGGTGATTTGATGTTTTACCAGAAAACTCAGCAGGAGATGTGACACATGAGTGGGCATGCTATCATGATTAAGCTGCCAATCACCAGGTGCCCATAGCTGCGGCCTTCTGAGTCATCTGAATAGTTCAAGCTTAATGCAAAATTTGATGCACATTTGTTGCTCTACTCACCCAGGCATTTTGAATGTGACCACCACACAGTACACATATTCACTCAATGGCATCTACTGCCCCCACTGACCAGTACAGTGAAGTTGTCATTGTTCACACATGTCGATTCCAGTCCACTCTCCTTGGCTGCCAGGTTACATTGATGTCACACAAACCATTCCCATTATATTACCAATGGCTAGACTTTTTCCAGACTGACCACAAAGACAGGAAGATATTTATATTTCTTAGAAGTCAAAAGAACACAGAGTTCAATCTGTTAATATAGCCAGTTGAATAGGAGTTGAGCACTGTCTTAATCAAACCCAAGAACTGTGCGCCATGATGTGCATTCAGGGCCCATGAGCTGTGACATTCCCCACGTAGGCTGCCAACAAGTCCTCAGTTAAGTCTGAACTGAAATCTCTGTCATGCAAACTCACATGAGAAGGTATCTTCAATTGCTTGGACTAAAAATAATTCTTCTCTTGGCCCTAAGCATCTTACGACAATGGGAATATGATAATTAAGAATAGAAACGTCTAAGATAATCACATTAGGATTGTCCATGGTCTCCCATGTTTCTACACAGCTTGTTACCAGAAGCTTGTTCTGGACAACCTTTTCAAAAATGTTTGTAAAACTAACAGAGCTAGTGTCCCCTCTTAAGTGAAGGGCAGAAAGATTCACCAGCCTTTAAGAAAGACTTGGGTTCTCTAAGCTCAGGATTCCTCTGTGTGCTACAACCCACTGTGTGTGTGGGTGACACTGGCTTCTTTACATCAGATGAGGAATTGAAGTGCATGGAATGAACTTCAGTGGGAAAATCTGGATTTCAGGTCCCAGTGAAAAGATATTCAAATGTCCACTAAACAAAACCACCTAATGACTGCTAATAATAGTATTTGTGGACCGTCATCCCAAGCAGCTCACATACCTTGACAACCTTGAATAATTACATATAATAGCAACATAGTAAGTTGTATTCCTAAGAAAGAATAAAAACACACACAACAAAATAAAGATGCTTCAGGTTTTACTAAAGAATTTACTACTGTGATTATCTTACCAAGAGTGATTCCTAGAACTTCTAAGTGCATATTATCCTAAGTATGTATTATCATCACAAAAATTTCAGTAACAGTGTGACTAATAGTTTAGAAAGGTAGTCAGGAAAAATACCAATTTGAGCTGTACATCCATGAACAAAGGTAATCTTAGGAAAAAATAGTCAATAGAAGAAGTTTTCCCTAAGTAGTGAGGTGTGTAGTCTTTTCGGCAGTTATGCAGCAATTAAGGCCTTATGTCCTTGCAGAGTAATTACAGTTAGCCGGAGAAATGGTTGGATGAAGCTCAACACTACAGATAAGCCTATCTGATCTTCCTCATGCCCATGGATGAAGGGCGGTATGCAAGGCTGTACAGGGAACCACAGGGGCAGGTCTGGATTCCAACCTGCTGGGTTGGATATGGTGATTACCTAAACGTGCCCCAGTTATCACCCACCACCTCTCCCTTATCTGTAATCTCACTTGCATATCTTCTCTCCACCGATTTTATTAAACTACATGAACATCAATCATAGTAGGGCTGCTGTTTATCTCCTGAAGCACTCCCCTTGGCCCAAGGCCTCCAGAAGGTTATTTTCTACTGTCTAAGAATGCTCATATTATCAGTTAGTGATTAGTGAGATATGTATACCAGAACTATGCTTTTCTGCCTTGAGCAAAAGACTTTCAAACAAGAAAGTCTGTCTCCTGAGTGTATTCAACTTTAGCCAGTGAGATGGTACCGTATTTATTGCTGACAGAGTAAAGGTGATGAAAACCTTTATTTGCTTCCTTTCCCAGTGCTAGATAATTCACACCACCAGTCTCTTCTCTAAGTTGCTTAATTAGCTTATCTCTTACTGTTAAGATTTCACCTTTAAGAATAAAGAAAAAAGGACTCATGGACATGGACAACAGTGTGATGATGGGGGGAGGGGCTATAAAGGGGACAAATGGGAATGGAAAAAATACAATAAAAATAAATTTTAAAAAATTAAAAAAAATACTTCTCAGTAGAAAGTCTTCCCTGACAATGAAATCATTCTTGTAGCCAAAAGGCAAAATCAAACCTCATTAAACTATCATGCCATAAAATGTTAAGGGCAGGTCACTTTCGACTGTGGTATTTACAACTACTAACTTCAGGAAACCTCAATGGTCTATGCTCTTCTGCCTCTTTCTATAAACTGGGACTCTGGACTTCTTACTGTCACACACCCATTGTCACAATTAGAAAGGCGAACTCTCCACCTCTAAAGTGCCCGATTAGTTCAAGAAAGGTCCTTCCTTTGTCTCACCCTTTTTATTATCCCCACACTTAGGGGAATTTCTCTTCCCCAGTCCCAAGTCTTTTTTCCAGAGACATTACCACCATCTACTTCCATACAGCATGGAGACGTCAATAAATCACTGTCCAGGTGTCCTTTCATGCCTGTCAGTGTGGCCTCAGTTATTAAATCTATCCCTGCTGACTCTTGGCTTTCAGTCACAAGAAGTTAACTTCCCTTCCACTGTCATTCCATAAGAGTTGCTTCTAAGAAAAGATGATATATTGATTTCATAAACTGACTACCTTACATAAATAGTCTAAAGATCCTCCAAAGAGCCTTCTCCCTTCACAAGGTCCAATAGTAAAAATAAAGCAGTGTTTTTCTCACCCTGGTAACATCCAGCGGGCTTCCCTTCTGGGACTCAGCTCACTAGGGAATTGAAAGCACACTTGGGAACCTCTGCTATTCTCTGCTATGAGTCAGGGCAGCGGCCGGGCCAGAGCACAGCTCAGATGCTCAGAGGGGGGAAATGGTCATGTGAACAGAACAGAGGCCTGGATTTGATTCCTTCACTTTATGAGTGGGAAAATAGAGCCCAAGAATGAATGTCCTCATTAAAATTATATCGCTAGTGAATGACAAAGCAAGTACTATAATCTGACTCTCTTGATTATTTGGGCAAGGAAGTCTGATTTATTTTATATTTTGAATAATGTGGAATTACATAGCAAACCATTTTGTCTCCTAACTCCTATAATTGACAACCTTTTCCAAAGGTGCTTACTTACTTTTTAATTGCTTTTCTTTGCAAATCTCATCTTTTAATTTTATTTTTATTGATGTTTATATTCTCCCAACATCCTGGCTCTTTTGCAACATAGAAAAGGGAGTTACCAATTTTCTCTTTTTTACCATTCATTGAGCCTGTCTTTTTGTGATCAGAGAGCTGGAAGGATAGGACAGAACCTCTCCCTCAAAGATACTCTCTCGGCCTCAAAGACAGACAGACAAACAATCACCTCTGAAGGATCGTAATGAAGTAAGAGAAGCTTGAACCAATGTGGGAAAATAAAAAGCAGAAGGAAGAATTCCTAACTCTGCTCGCATGGGAAATGAAGGTGATGTAGGCTCATATTTAAAATGATGTTTGTGCTGCCTCAAAGGATGTCCAGGGCTGTGCTGAGTGGTCATGGGAAAGAGGAACATTACAAACATAGGGAATAACAAACCTGTAAACAGGAAGACATGAAAAATTAAAGTGGTGGGTTTTTTCATTTAAAATCAAGTACTAGGATTTTGAGAGCACAGCATACAAGGAGAAATACTCCAAATATATTAAATAGCTAACAAAAACGTCATTGGCAAGGAATTAACATGAGCAAGGAGAGGTTATATTATATAAAGTTGTGTGGGCTACACTAAAAATGTTTTTAATATATGTGCTTTACATATTCTCACTGTCTTTCTTCCTCCTCCCCTCCTTATTTTCCTGAAGGATATTAAATATTTTATCATATCCTCAGTTTTGCTCTAGCTATCATAAGTACAATACAAATAGTCCAGTGGAAGTTAGCAGGAACTGGACAAAGGAGGGAGAAAAAAATTAAATGCATTGAAATATGAACTGCTTTTAAGTAAGGACATGGCTCCTTCCTCTAAAGTTTTGTATCAAGAAATTATTCAGGGAGGTGACAAGCTGGCAGCACCTGGACAATAGTTAAACTAGCAGAATCTGGAAACTACACTTTGTAAGTCTGGAGTCTACTGAAGGTGTGCAACTTCCAGGGAAAGGTCGGGATGGTGAAACATGGTTCACTTTAGTCCATGCTACCTCAGCACAGCAGCAGCTTCCCCACCTACACCTATGGCAGGCAGCTGCGCCTGTGTTACTGGAACAGCTTGCACACAGCTTGTGGGAGGCAAGGGGTGCAAAAAGGGCATTGTCCTCCAAATATGGGGCATCCGTACTCTGATGGCTGTTTCTGATAAAAAAGTGCAGACAAAAAAGCCATTGGTCATTGTTGTTAAATGTAATCCCTACGGTAATCACAAAGAAAAGAGCCACAGAATATATACAAAAGAAAATGAGAAAAGAACTTCAATGATTTACTACAAAAATATCTACTAAATTCAAAAGAAGACAGCAATGCAGGAAACA
Organism: Furipterus horrens; assembly: GCF_987537825.1. Taxonomy (NCBI): domain Eukaryota; kingdom Metazoa; phylum Chordata; class Mammalia; order Chiroptera; family Furipteridae; genus Furipterus; species Furipterus horrens. The sequence continues at coordinate 65,258,066 of NW_028327180.1, read as the reverse complement.
AGGGACATAAAGCTATAAGACATAAGGAAACAAAGAGTAAAATAACAAATTTCTCCTTATCAGCAATTGTTTGAAATGGAAATGGATTAAACTCTGCAAACAAAAGACAGAGATTGGCATAAAAATAATTTTTTAAAAAGATCCAATTATATGCTGTCTACAAGAGACTTCCTTTAGATCCAAAGACACAAATAGGTTGAAAGTAAAGGATAAAAGAAAATATTTCAGGAAAAGAGTAACCAAAGGAGAGCAGGGATGTCTATAGTTATATCACAGAACATAGACTTCAAGTGAAAAAATTTCACAAGGGAGGAAGGACATAAAATATTAATAAAACTTTAATATAGCAAGAAGATATAACAATTATAAAGACATTTATGCATCTAATAACAAACCATCAAAACATAAGAAGCAAAAATGGACAGAGTTAAAGGGAGAAATCAACAATTCTACAATAATAGTTAGAGACTTCAATGTTCCACTCTCAGTACAGACAGATAAAACATAATGTAAGTAAAGAAATAAAAGACTTAAACAACACAATAAACTAACGAGTCTAAGAGACAAATACAAAACACTCAATCCAACAACAGGATACACATTCTTTTCGAATGCACACGGAACATTTCCCGGAATAGACTATAAGTTAGTTCACAAATTAAGTTTTAAGAGATTTGAAAAGATAGGTATCATAAGAAATATTTCTCTGACACAATGGGATAAATTAAAAAATCAATAACAAAAGTAAAACTGGAAAACTCAGAAATTTGAATAAATTAATACACTTTTAAATAACCAATGAATCAGAAAAGAAATTACAACTTATATTTTGTGCCTTGCATATTTGCTCTCTTCTCTTTCTGCAATTAGTTGTTTCTAATCAATTTTCACTTATAATTGTTTGTTTATCCATTTGTTTTGTGATTGGTGCATGTGTGTGTGTGTGTGTGTGTGTGTGTGAGAGAGAGAGAGAGAGAGAGAGAGAGAGAAGTTCATGTTTTCAGATTTTTCCTATTAGATTTCTTTGAAACCTGAGTTGAGAGTACAATCCTCTAGAGAGGATTTGTGTTCACATAACCAGGTTAAACAAAATACTTAACTTAGGGTTTCTCTAATTCAGATAGGTGAATTCTGGTTCCCAAATCCTTGTGAGAGCCAGCTCATAGTTGCAGATTTTCATGGAGCAAGTTTTTACTCCATCAGAGCCACAATTAAGACAGGCCAGATTCCAAATTGGCCTAAGATGGTGGCAGAGTAAGTGGAAGTTACACTCACTCTTCCCAAGACTAAACTGGAATGACAAGTAAAATATAGAGTAATCAATCTTGAACAGCTACAGCAATCTTGAAGAACAAGAATAAAGTTGAATGAATCATTCTACCTAATATCAGACTATACTATAAGGCCATAGTAATCAAAACAGCATGATACTGTATTAAAAAAAGACATATAGATCAATGGAACAGAATAGAAGGCCCAGAAATAAACCCATGGCTGTATGGTCAATTAATATTTGACAAATAAGGCAAGAACAGACATGTGCAAAAGAAAAAAGAAACTAGATAATCTTCTTACACCATAAACAAGAATAAACTCAAAATGGATTAAAGACTTAAAAGTTAGACTTGAAACCATAAAAATCCTAGAAGAAAACATAGGCAGTAAAGTCATGGGCATTTCTCATAGCAGTGTTTTTTAATTTTTTTCCTGCTGTCTCCCCAGGCAAGGAAAACAAAAAATAAACAAATGGGACTATATCAAACTTAAAGTTTTTCACAGCAAAAGAAACCACCAACAAGTGAAAAGATAACACACTGAATGGGAGAAAATATTTTCAAATGGTACATGTGAAAAGGGGTTAATATCCAAAATTTATAAAGACCTTATAAAACTCAACACACACACGAACAACAATAAACAATTCCATTAAAAAATGGGCAAAAGACCTGAATAGGTACTTCTGTACAGAGGACATACAGATGGCCAATAAAAATATGAAAAGATGTTCAATGTCACTAATGGTCAGAGGAATGCAAATGAAAATCGCAATGAGGTATCACCTCACACCTGTCAGAATGGCTATCATTGATAAATTAACAAACAACTACTGGCAAGGACATGTAGAAAGGGGAACCCTCATGCACTGTTGGTGGGAATGCAGATTGGTGCAGCCACAGTAGAAAGCAGTATAGAGTTTTCTCAAAAAAAGTAAAAATGTTACTGCCTTTTGACCCAGGGATACCACTTCTAGGTGTGTATATTCTAAGAAACCTGAAACACCAATTCGAAAGAACATATACACCCCTGTGTTCATAGCAGTGTTATTTCCAATAGACAAGATGTGGAAACAGCCCAAGTGCCCAGCAGTAGATGAGTGGATAAAAAAGCTGTGGTACAATTACACAATGAAGTGCTATGCAGCCATAAAAAGAAGGAAATCTTACCTTTTGTGACAGCTTGGATGGACTTGGAGTGTATTATGCTAAATGAAATAAGCCAGAGAGAGATAAATGCCATATGATTTCACTCATATGTGGAATCTAATGAAAAAGTAAACAAGCACACAAAAAAGAAACAGAGTCATGGATACAGAGAACAGACTAACAGCTGTCATAGGGGAGTGGGCTGGGTGAAAAAGGTGGAGGCATTAAGCAAAAATAACAACAGTGGCAAAAAACTCACAGATGGAGAGCAGTGTGGTGATTACCAGAGGGAAAGAGGGGTGGCGGGAGGTAGAAAAGGTTAAAGGGTATAAATAATGATGGAAGGAGACTTGACTTGGAGTGGTGAAAACACAATACAATATATAGATGATATATTATAGAATTGTACACATGAAACCTGTATTATTTTATTAAGCAATGTTACCCCAATAAATTCAATTTCAAAAAGATAAAAGCTTTACAAAAAGGCACGAGATTCCTTACTCTCTATCTTCATAGAAAAAAATTTTTTTGGTTCTTTTACTGGCAGTCACTTTTCAAGAATCTTGATTTTCTCCTGGAGTATCTGATAAATCCATAGATCTCTGTGTGTCCCTATCCATGACCTATTTAAACTAAAGCTGCAGGACACCTGAATTTGCAGATTAGCCTGGGGCAGCTGCTGGCTCAGTAATGGCTAACTGTAATGATTTATACTTATCACTTTCAATTCAGGGTTATTTTTACATCCTTGCCAACCCAGCTATGCATGTATGAGAGTTTGTGTATATAAAGCATTTTCGGTGTTCATTAACTATCCAGTCTACACTATTGCTGGAAATGAAAGCTCCTCATCACTAGACTTTTATCTTGTAGGTTGAGGGGGGATCCTTTTAATAAACACAGTCATGGAAAGTACAGCTTGGCTCCTCCACCATTCCTGGCCATGCCTGTACTGTGAGCCCTACAAAAATTACCAGAACATTCATCTTTGGTACCATTTTTACTTCCACTTTCCCATCTCCTGGTGTCTTCCTTTCTTTCTTCTATCTCCCCTCTCTCCCAGCACATGGGTCCTTGTCCTCCCTCCTCATCACAGCAGTGTCCTACCTGTGTCCCAGAAGTAATTCTCACTTCCCCCTTTCTCATCAAAACTCTGCTTCTCCTCAGATCTTCTTGAAGCTTCATACTACCACTCAACTTCATTAATTGTCAGGGTTATTTGCCACAGTTGTGCTCCAAGAGTAGTTTGTATATAAAGAGTTTATTTTCTACATATATTTAGATCCCCACATGATAGAATTCCAAGCAATTTTTAAAAGTAAAGAGAATACTAAAAGGATGCCATTTTTAGGTCAGGGATTTCTCCCCATAAATAAGCCAAATAGGAATCTACCTCCTACAGAAGGCCAGATGCACACTTACAGTTGAATTATAGATCAGAAGTCTTTAAGCCTGAATGTTGAAACTAAAGAAAATATCAAGAAGAGTTAAAAAGAATGAAGATACAAAATTACAGAAAAAGTTGTAACATATGGTACATTTGTCTAATGTCTTTGTTAATGAACCAAAAAATGTAAGCAGGGAAATAATTACATGTGCCAATGACACAAAATTAAGGCAAGGCACCAGTGGCATGAGGACAGAAAGAGAACATACAGGTTCTAAGTGTGAAACACAGGCAGAAAGAGAAAATGGGGCTTTGGAACTGATATAAACAAACTTCCGTATTATATCAAACATAATGATTTCATGTAAAGGAAATCTGGGAAAACAGCATAGAAAGGCAGATGCTGAAGCGAGAGAGAAGTGATAATAAAGCAGCCATTTGCAACGTGAATGACATAGCAACTAAGTAGAGGGGGCCGAAAGACATCTCAACATCTATAAAACACCAAATCTCAAGGTACTATTATTGTGGACTTTGGACAGCAGCAGCAGCAGCAGCAGCACAGTAATTAAGAGGAGGGGTTTCAGAGAAAACTGACTTTAAACTTTGGTGAAGATTTATTATTAAAAGCACATGTTTTGTGTGGTTTTATTTTGCTTCATCTTTATCTTAGAAAACACCCAGCAAAGAAACTTAAGTTTTCTGCCAGCAGCTCTCATGAGATACTGAGGCTTTGGATGCTGACTCCCAGAGTATATTCCTGACCCAACTCAGACTGTCCTCGCCTGGTAATGACAGATGAGCCACTGGGAAGAGCCAGAGGAAAGCATCAGCTACCACCTATCACCAACCCAGGCCTAAGGGTGGTTCCTGCTCCTTCTTTAGCTCACAGAACTTGGTCCTTCGATCTAGCCTAAACTCCCTGTCCCCGTATATCGGGCATGAACCTCTCTACTACCACCCCACATGCCCCTCCTTCAGCCCTTCTCAACTAGAGATACCCATTTGAACCATACACCCTCCAAAGTAATTTGAATTATTTTCTCAATTTTCCCAAGGATGGTACCAACTAGAAACATTCCAAAAGCATAGGAGAGAATTAATTTATTCTATACAATGGGTGTCATAGGGCATTAGAGCTCAATTCTCATAGTTCTTAGGTATTTTTATCCATTTTTTTTTGTTCTTTTATGCGATTCCCATTTTCCAATACAGTTATCAGGAAACAAGGCTAGCCTTGACCTCTGCAGTCTGTACATAATTTTCCCAGCCATTCATACCAGCTTCATCACCTCCACCCGGCCACATCAGAGTCCAACACAGAGCCTGAGGGACAGGCATGCAGCCCAAACTAGAATGTTCAAGCACCTTAAACCTACCTTACAGGACAGAAATAAGTGACTATTTTTATAGAAATCTCAAGAGTCCCTGAAGACTGATGGGGGTTCTAAAGTAGAAGACACAGTGCCCAACTTTGGTAGCATGCCACCTGGCTGTGAAGAACACAGTGGAACAGAGTGGCAATTTCCAACCCTTCTCATCTCATGGCATGTACCAAGTAATTACTAAAATTCTGGGCCACATTGACAAAATATATTTTATTTGTTGCCAACCTGACACAAATAGGTATAATTTTGATTTATCCACACTGGATGGCTATTTTTGTGTTGGCTCTTGTCATTCTTTTAAATTGACAATCAAAGGTCAAAAGGGTCAGTGCCCCTGACTGCACAATGAGACTCTGCCTGGTTTAGACGTCCTGCTGCACAGTGCGCTGACCAAGAGGGGAGACCATGGGCTTGGCAGCTAGTCAGTACCACTCTTTTTCCTCAGCTTCACCTCCAGACTCTTGTTGTAATTTTATGAGATTTTTGTTTCATCATCCAAAAGAAATATTAATACTATCTTACTGGCTTGTTTTAAATAAAAGATGAAATAGTGTGCATACACAGAAGAAATAGGATTGCACATAACCATAAATACTAGCTCCATTCTTCCTAGAGAAACAAGATGTGCTCACCTGAGCGAGCTAAGCAAAAGCAATTACTGATAAGTGCCTAGTGACAAATGATGTGGGCAGCAAACACTATTATTCTAAGGACTATTATTGATCTAGGAAGTGAGCTCTATTATTGATAAGAACCAAATGATAAATGATGTACTCTGTAAAACCCTTTCAGAGAAATTGAAGGGTAACTCAGTGTGGACTGAACTGAACTTGAAAAATAAGTATTTGAAAGAAACACAGTAGAGCTTAAAGGCTAGGCATTATTTATTTTTTTCTGATTTTGTTTTATTTGTTTTAAAGATTTTATTTATTTATTTTTAGAGAGAGGGGAAGGGAGAAAGAAAGAGAGGGAGAGAAACATCAGTCTGTGGTTCCCTCTCGCACGCTCCCAACTGGGAACCTGGCCTGCAACCCAGGCATGTGCCCTGACTGGGAATTGAATCAGCAACCCTTTGGTTTAAAGGCTGTCACTCAATCCACTGAGACACACCAGCCAGGGCTGATTTTATTTTTATTTTTAACTATGGTAAAATAAAATTAACTTGTTTGGTATATCATTTTATGAATTATAACCCATGTATAGATTTGTATAACAACCACTACAATCAGGATATAATAACTTCTGAGTATAATAACATAATACAAATCATTTATGAAATTAAGTAAATAATACATGATGGTTTCACAATACTTTATATGTGAGTGGAGATATCCTGGGGGTATTGCCAAACCTGGCTTGTGAGTTAGTGTAATATATAAAGCATATAAGTAATTGGGAAATTATTTTCTCTAATGAGCTACTATTTTCCATGGGTAGCTTTTGAGTAACAGTCTTTTAAAAAAAAAAAAAATTCTGTCATTTCTTTGGTGAAGAGAGACTACATAAAATCAGAATAGAATATTTGTTTTCTGGAGCCATTGGGAGGCCTTACTAAGGTTTTACCCAAGGTTTGTAATTTCAAGTAACCAGAAGGGCTTCTGCTTTCTCTCCCCAGCCCTCCCGTCCGCAGTTTCTGCCTTAGCCAGAAGCATTTCCATCACCTGTGTTAACGACAGAGCCTTTAAGTTCCTTGCGGAGGCAGGCAGGGTTGGCTTGGGCTGCGCTGCTAAGATTTCCAGAAAGTGGTCCTTCCAGCCTCTCTGGACTGTTCACTTCAGACAGCTGAGCCATTCATCCACAACCTTTATTAGAGTTGCTTCTGGAACCCAAAGTCAGTCCCTGTTTACACGACCTTACTTAACTTCAGTGAAGTGCTATAGGCTCCACAACCCAAGATGCAGTGAAACAGGAAGTCATAAAGCAATTAACTCATGCAGCTCATTTTCACTCTCCGTGACAGCACTGTGAATGACGAATGACAACACCCCTGGCTCCAATGCAGGAAGGAACCTGGGCCAGGGACGCGCCACTTAGGATGCGCTTAGCGTGTTCCAGGGCATTGGACTGGCATGCACCAGATTCTTCAAATGCTGCGAGTAAACAGAATGCTCTGAATCTGCCTGAGATGTTGTGGTGGGTCAGGAAAGGAAGACTGGGAAGAATACAAATCAAGGTAGGAATGAGGACAAAATAAAACTACTATTCTAGTTGGCCCCATCCACTAAGTTCCGACTGTTTAATAAACCAGTTTTCAAGCCTGAAAGTAGTAGCCGTTTATTCCAGGGACACTGAGAGTATTAGCATTATCACCCCACGATATTTCCTTTTTATTATTTATTCCACTGGCTTGTGATAGAATGTAACGAATAAGCAAATAAATTGGCCTAACCTAGCTCTGTGTTGTTAGCTCCATTTTTACTTCATAGAAGCCAAATTTATTTGTCATTTCACTGTGGATATCCTGTCATTCAAATCATGTCTCACATCTCTCTGGGCCCCTCAGTGGCACTCCCACCTTTAGGCTTCCCATGCCCGTCTTCAGAGACAACCTGCCCTCTTAGCCTCCTACCTTTGCTTTCCCCAACCGATGCTAACTTGCGGCACCTTCACATTTGTTACAGCCTAACGGGTAAATCAAGGAACATCTTGCCCCTCAAATTCATGCCCTCGTGTAAATTCTTCAGGAATTTGTCTTCAAATGGAAATGCCACTAATGCATATCTTGATACGCGAGAAAATGTAAGAAAAAGGGCAAAACTCGTGCTACTGGTCAACATTCGAGCTTTTTATAAAATTTGTTTGCAGCCAAATTTACATAAATATTTTCTTAATCGAAACAGTTGCTTCTTGGGGAGCAACCCAGTCTTTGGGGGCTGCGAGTGGCGCAGGAACCAGCACACGGGAGCAGACAGCAGGAAGTGCTGAAGCCAGGACCGCTGCCAGACCCGAGAGAGAGCATGCAGGCCCGCAGGCGTTGTAGAGGTGGGCCTTTCGCGGTTTCCTTGAAGGGGCTCTCAGATGTCCAGAGGACTTTCCAAATAAAATTACATTGTGTATCTATAAATATTCTAAATTTTCTATCGCCATTCCCAGGAATGACGAGAAGTTGATGGTAAGGCAGAGAAAACTGGATTCTAATTGCTACTTTCAATTCCACATGATAACAAAAACTGTCCCCTGACAGTTTGAACATTAACTGAAAAATGAGAACTTGTTGAGGAAGACTAGCATGAGATGTGAGGAAGAACTTGCAGCTTTAGAGTCAGAAAGATATGGATTCAAATTGTACCCTCATCCCTCCTAAGACACGTGCTCTTTAGCAGGTTGTTAATTTCTCAGAGACCATAATAACACCTCCCTGGCAAGATTGTGGTGAATATGAAATAAAATACCGTCTGCACAGCCCTCAGGTCCATGCCCAGCACATAGCAAGTGCTCAACAAATGAAAATGACCTTGAGTGGCCCTGAATGACCTTTTGTAAGTTTCTTTGTTTGTGCCTAAGTTTTCTTATCTTTAGTAAGAGTATATTCATATCCCCATCGTTATGTTGTTATTAATAGTAAACTAGATAATCTGAACACAATGGCTAATATGATGATGAGTATATAAAAGTATTATATAAATATTAATTTCTCTCTTCTAATTCAATTTTTTCAAAATGATATTTCTACTACCTATAATGTGAATTGAATAAAGACAGAGGAGTTAAATATCTGGCTAAAAATAATCTAGGAGACAGGTAGTTCATCCCTGGACAACACTGGTAAATCAAGAAAAGGACCCCAACACTGTAGATGTTTAATGTTTGATGCTTGGTTGACTAAAGGTTATTCTTCGCCCCACAAAAGTTCTAACTAATGGAAAAGTTAGAACTCCCAGCAACTGTCTTCAGTTTGGCTCAAATCAACTCATAAAAATTCTTAAGTAAAAGAAAAGTTCTACAAAGAACTGGCTGGTGAACAGGAATCAGAGTATCAGACTGATTAATGGCTAGGGGAGCACTAATAACAACACAATGCAGGACAGAGTTGTCAACTGGGAGGAAGAAACAAGTTCATGCTTCAGAACACACTAATGCTCCTGAGCTGTCCCAAATCTTGACCCACACTGTGGGCCAACAATCTGTAGGACATGCCAGCTGTGAGGAAGATAGTGTCCTGCTGCCCAGGTGACCCTCTGCAGAACATAATGGTCAATGAGTTGAATGGAGAGGTCCGAAGTAGAGCAAGGCCAGAGGTGAGAGGGCCTTCAGTGCCTGAGGTCAAAGAGGGATAGAGCCAGTTTTGCTACCGTTAGTGATATTGATCCCACACACTGGTAAAATTGGTTGATCAATTAGTTCTTCACCTAGTCCTCCTGAGGGAGAAATGAAGGTAGAGATAGAGAGAAGCAGAAGTCTCCTTTGCAACACTCACCACCCTGGGGAAGGGAAAGCTGAAGTAGAGGATCCCTAGTACTGTAAACAAGAGGAAGGGGTCCACTCTTCAATCTTCCCCAAGTCAATGGACAAGCAAAACAATGCTTTGGAAATTAGGCAAATGGAAGAGGGATTGCAAATAACATCATAGCTAGAGGTTGACTTGAAATCCAGAAACATTTAGAGAAGTTGTTGAGTGTAGACCTAGGCCAGGAGATCGCAAACACATTTTGATCGAGAAGATCAGGGCAAGTTTTCTACAAAGACAGAATCAGCTCCTTTATGTGACAAAATCAGCATCTGAGGTAGACAGAGCAAATAAAAGTGTACCAAGCAGACTTATGAATATAGAACCGACCAATCAGGGGGTCTGGGTGGAAGTTTAGCCATTCTGGCTATACTATTCCCTAGCATGGACCTCTGAATTAGCCATATCACTCCCTTCTCTGGACATCAGTTCTCTGGCAATTGAAAGCCTTTTCCTGCTCCAACAGTGAGTGATTTTAGAAAAGGAGATGCAATGTGCTGTGATTTTGTTTGGTGATAGATGTGATGCTGTGAATCCACTCTGTGTCATCCAGGTGCAGAAAACGTCAGAATCATTGTCTTCCAAACAATGATGGGGGGGCCTGTCTTGGACTTGGGATATCTGTTCAAACACCACCTTGTAGTCCCAGAAATGCTGGTGTGGTCTTCAACAGGATATTAAAAGTGAAATAAGAAATTCCATTTACACTCCATAAGCAGGCTCACCCTTCTTTCCACATTTTTCTAGGGATTGGTGAAACAAGAGAATGGCTCTAAGAACAGGGCCTGTGTTTGAAAATAATGGTAGATGACACATTCCGAACAATTATTTATACAATTTTCCTTATGTGCCTGCTTTTTCTCACTCCTAGGTCCACGGTTATATTAAAATACCACAGGGAAAAAAGTTTTCTGCTACAAAAATGGCTTCAGGAAAAAGGAACCCTGGTTATCATTTTCTTCAGTCCCTAAAAATACTACATATTCAAGAAATTGAACCTTGAATAATGAAACTGATTCTAACTCTCAAATGTGAAATCTCCTTTGAAAGAGGTCACTTCTGGCAGGATCTAACCATTTCAAGGGCCAGTCCAATGACTTTTCCTCTCTTCAGTAGAGGAATCAAGGCCTCGCATTTGAGTCTCTAAATTATACCATTCTAAAAACCCACAAATAAAGAAATGCTTGGTGGGAGAGGGAAGCAAACTCCCATCAATCAATTCCCTAACTGCAGAACTATTCTCATATTCATTCCAGCAACCAAAAGAAGGCTGGCTTCTCAAGAGAGGCCACAACTTCTGGATGGGTTTTAGCTCCACTTAAGGGGAATGTGGAAGGTCGGCAGGAGCCACCGGCAGTTGTACAGCTCTGAGTCCTGGGTCGAACTCTCCTGTGAAAACAAAGATTTCTTTGGGCTCTAGGAAGACTCTGACAACCTTTCATGGAGTTATTGTTAAAAGGAATTTTCTCTCTCTCTCTCCCTTTCTCTAGCTCTAAAAGGAGGAAATAATAGAAAAGATGGGACATAGAATTGCTGCTGGCAGCTCTTGTTTTTCTCCCATTGTTCTTAGTTTAAAATGACGATTTGAACATTACCCTAAAAGTAGCCCTATTCAAACACATTCTCCTTACTGAAGGACTCTGGAATTGATCAACTACCTTACTTTTCCCCCAAATACTTGTAGAATTTTCCAAACATTAAGAATTTAGAATTATGCTTAGTGAAATAAGCCAGTCAAAGAAAGAAAAATACCATATGATATCACCCAATACAGGAGACTAAAGAACAACATAAACAAATGACCTAAATAGACCAAGGAGCAGAGTTACAGTTAATAGAGGGGAGGGAGGAGGGAAAGAAGGAGGATAAGTAAGGAAAGAGTTTAGTCAAGGAACGTGTATAAATGACTCATGGACATAAACAATGGGGAGGGATATGATTGTGGGAGAAGAGGTGGGATGGGTGAAGGGGGAGCAAAAGGGAAAAAAATGGGACAACTGTAATTAAAAAAAAAAAGAATTTAGCTTGCTGCATTGTAGTTAGGTGAACTGTAATTTTTTTTTATAGCTTTTTAATATATAAGTTTTTTAAACCTCATCAGAAAGACTGATAGAGGGTTTCTGAAACCACCCAAAATGTCTAAAATGTGTCTCAGCACATTAATGTTGCCTAAAATTCCTTAAAAAAAAACCAGAAATCCCTGTTTTTCTCAGACCCCGTTTGCTGGACAGCATGGATCAGATTCAGCCCTCCCTTCCTATGTGGGGATCAGAAAAGCCTCAGTCCACAGCCCACCAATGCAGGACAGCTGACAGAATCTACTGCAGGCCTGGCTTCTAGTCTGAGGCCTGAGTCTACTATCATGTGTCATCTGCAAAGTTGACCCTGAGGGTAGGACCCTGCTGGATTCCCCACCTGGCCCTTTCTTGGTAGAGGTGGCCCTAGGGAGTGCTCCTTCCATTTTCATTTGCCTTTTGACCTCTGGGTCCTGCTTCAAATGGGCTAGACCCCAGGATCCCCCTTGCCTTTGCCTCTGGACGCCTGGGGTTGCACATAACACTGCATTATGATTGTCCTGGCTAACAGACATCAGTTCTCATGGACCACAAATTCCTACTTTGGGCAAGAGGTAAAACTGCCAAAAATTAGTGCTTTTTGGAGGTTTTATTACTAGCTCCTCCAGATATTTTCATAGGAATGGTAAAGAGTGCAAAAGTGATTGTTTTGAATTAAATTCCTCATCTTGACAAAGTTCTTTCTTGATGAATAAGTGACCATGAATTCAAAAGCCCAAGAGGAAAGAAGAATTACAGAATCAATGGCCCCTACTGCTGAAAAATTAAGAAAAGAGAGTACATGACACTTTAAGTGGGAAGTCTGAGCACCTCATTTGTCCTTTGATAAAATTACACTTGTGGTCTAATGACAACTCAACAAGTGTTATAAAAATTGAGAATGACATATATTTAATTCCATATGCTTAGAACTTTTAAATATATAAATGTAAAAATAAAGTTAGCCATTTACTCAGATTTAGCAAAGACATCATGCCTCTTCATATTGAATACCAAAAGGAATTTTGCACAAATGAGTATATCATGAATTAATCTTTGAAATTAAAGTGGACATCTTAGCCAGAATACTAAATAGTACATTTCTGTTCCAGCATCTCAAGTTTTTCATTTAGAATATGCATTTTTGCAGAGTAAAAATGTGAAATGAAGTGCAGTTATTTCACTGCTATGAAGCCCTCTCCTCAGGGCGATGGCCATGTGGGGAGTTATTAGTCTATCCTCCCTTTATTTTGTGTATGTTTGAAAACTTACACCATAACTTTTCTTTTTTAAAAAATTTATTGTTGTTCTATTATAGCTGTCCCATTTTCCACACATTGCTCTCCCCTGCCCCACCCACCCCACCCCCTCTCTCATAGACAATCCCCACCCTGCTGTCCATGCCCATGAGTCAATTTATATTAGTTCCTTGACTAAACCCTTCCTCTTCTTTCTTAAAAGACAGATTCTTCTTATAAGAGAGAGATGAGTGAGACTTCTTCACTTTAATTCTTAATAGATGCAGCCTTCAATCTCTAAAAACATTCACTTCCCTGTAACATTTGAGCATCGTCGTCAAAGAATGCCAAGAGCTCTGAGCTGCTCTCCATGCCTCACCTCCATGTCCCCTGCAGCGGCCCCACTGCCGACTACTGACAGCAAAGGATGGTGAACAGATGCAGTCATCACCAGGATTGTGGTCTGACCAATTTTTACCAGTTCATGATGTGAAACAATGCTTGCTATATCCAGTTTTAGGAGAAACTAAAATGGCTCCTGTTGAGCTACAGCAGAAAAAAAGCCAGAGATGATGATGGCTGGCTTGAAGGAGTTTGAGTGGAAGCTCTTTTATCAGCTGAGCTAAACTCTGGTCCCCTGAAAAGAGGCAAGTTTTGCATCAAGGGCCTGTCAACACCTTCTTTTTATCTTCTGTGACCTAGAGACTTGCACAACAGTGTGCTCTAGCCCGAGACCCCCAGACTGAATGAGTCCTTTCTTTCCCCTAGGTTCCCATGGTACTTTCTCTTACTTTTCATGGCATTCATTCCTTTCTACTTTATGTCACATAAAACATCACATTTCTCTATCCAATATTCAGAGAATTTGAAACACAGCACCACAGTCATTACATAGATTTATCAAATGCCCTGGATACCAAATACCTCTAGCAACTGCTGGCCCAACAGAAGACCCAAATGAATTTAATGAAGCAGAAAGTAATATGTAAATGCTTTCTGATATGAATGATAATAAGGCAAGTGAAGACACTGTCCTTAACAAAATCCCAAGGAACCACCAGATCTCCAACTGAGAAGTATGGGTGCATAACTGTTTAGGTCCATCAAATCTGGTGCAAAAATCAACCAGGATCTGCTGAACAAATTCACTCTTCAAAATAAAGAGTTGTTTTGCGTGTGAAAAGAGACCCCACTGATTAGTGGAGAGACCATTTGGGCTGATGACCTGCATTCAGTTCAGTTTAATTTGCCGGTGGAAACAGTTCACTAAGTAGATGGAAAAATTGGACTCATTTAAAAAACTATAGCACTCAGCAAAAATGAATTACAGTATTGCTAACCTCAACTGAGGAAGCCTCCCTGTAAAACCTTCCACAAGATCTTCTGTACTTATTTCCTTTGTGGTTGGGTTCTAGAGTTTGGGAAGTATGAAGGGTAACTCTTAAATGTCTCCCAAGAATGGTGTCACATAGCTATTTAAGGACCTGTGAGCCTTTAATGCCATACAAAAACTGAATATAAAGTACCCAATTATTTTTAAAATTGGAGGGTTTTCAGCGGGGTCAGCACTATTAGTGTTCAATATTGCTAATTTCTGTCACCTCCTCAAGGACTCAGTGTTAGATAAGAAAGGCAGAAAGAACTAATTGGGATTTCTTGACCAAGGTGGTGGTTCTCTCTTTCTATGAAACCATTAATTTGCAGAGTCAGGGATGTGTGAGGTCTGGTATGCTTAGCAGGCTATTATTTGCCTTGGAGATTAGTGTGGATTTTTAAGTAATAAACTAACATTTCCAAACTACATGAGATTTAATTAGGGAAAGTAAATACATTGCAAAACCCTGGAACATTATACTAGAATGGTTGTGCTGAACTGCTTCACTGCCTAGTGACCTGTTAGATGCATTTACAAAATTAGAGGATTTACAAAATTTACATGAGTGGATTTAGAACACTTCTGTTTCACTTCCAGCCAAGAGCCCTAAGGACAGAAGCATCATCTGTTATTAATTTTTACTTGTTTCAGAACCTCCCACATAAACCAGTTCAATTAGGCTCAGTACTTAGGCTCCACCTCATTTATTTGGTATAAATATGTTAATGTCCTTTTGTTCTGGTCTCTTCTTTTTAATGCAAGTATAATTTACAAAACTGGAAATATGCTGAACAAAAATATATTGAAGTATATATGATAATTTAATATATGACACCAAAATGACATTTTAAACTAATGCAGAAAATGGATTTGCTTTTTAAATGGTTGTTTCAATCAGCTAGCCATTTAAAATAAAGAATAAAGAGTAAAGCTGGAACTACCACTCAAATTCCAAACAAATCAAATATTTTAATATTAAGCAATAAAATTTAAAAGGATGAGAAGAAAATATGGAAGATTCTTTAGAATTTATTTTCACATTAGGGACGGTCTTTCTAGGCAAAGCACATAAACCAGGAAGGAAAACGTTGGTAAAATTTACCATGCAATAACTTACAGAGTTTTTAATGGTTAAACAAACAAACAAGCAAAAAACTTAAAAGACAAATGATATATTTAGAAAAAATATCGTCCATCAATATTGTTACAGAGTGGGGTCCCTTAGAAAACCCCAGAGCCTGTGGTTTGGAGGATGGGGAAAGTGAAACAGCTTTCAACATGCCTTGCATATCTATGGATGGTAGCGAGGGTTTTAAGTATGTAAATGGCTTCAGTTCTTCCACAGCTCCAAGGAATAATGAGCAGTGAATAAGCAAGGCCTGTGGAAGGTTCTGTGAATGGTCAGAACCAGTTACCATCCCTATTGCACCACAGGCCAATGGGATTTAAGGAGAGGGCAGCAGACATTTGGGGGGAAAGGAAAGAGGAGAGGAAGAGAAGAGAGGAGATCCACGTAGTTTGCAAGGAGGGCAGAGAAGGATACCATGCGGCTTTAAAAGGGCAAAGAGAGAACCATACGTGATCCAATGCAATACAGCACATATTTTCCTGGTCTGTTATATGGAGGTTGATGACATTGTACTCCAGATCCTGAAGGGGACAGCTGACAGATAAGGGATGGGGAACTTTGGGCATGTTTTTGGCTTAAAGCCTTTTGGGGAGGAAGGGAAGTTCTGGGTCCCGTGGGAGAACAGGGCTCTGAGCTGAAGTACTCACTGCTCTCCCCAGGGTGGAATACTGTAAATAAAGACCTGTTTACCTCAACACTAGTTGTTGGGTTTTACACCAAGGCGCCATGTGAAAGAACCCCCTTTCTCTCTGTAACAATATGACAGTAAGAGATAATTTTCCTGGGACCTCCAGCCAAAATGGAGGCCCAGACAGATATGCTGCATCTCCCTCCACTACTAAGAAGTAATACAACTACCTCAAAACTAGAGACAACCAGAAGATCCAGAAAATCAAGCTGCATGGAAGTCCAACAAAGATATAAAGAAGAGGGGGGAGGGTGCTGGGTGGAGGGGAGCAAAGGGGAAAAATTGGAACTATTGTAACAATATAATCAATAAAATATACTTTAAAAAAGATATAAAGAAGAAATACTCATCCAGACAGGTAGGAGGGGCAGAACCGGTGGCAGAAAGGACCCGGTGTGGTGGTGGCATCAGCAGAAGCAGTGACAAGCCAGCGGAAAGCACAGTCACATGTATTAAAAAGTAGGGAGGAACACCTGGGGAGCACTCTCAGTGCCAGACCAAGTCATGTAGCTCGAAGTTCAAGCGGCAAGGAAAGTAAAGCCGCATTGCTTCTGATGGTGCAAACCACTGGGGGTTGGGGTGGAGGAGGGGACTACCAGTCTCTCAGTAAAGTCCACCTGTTTGAAGGGTCCCCACAGTCCTAGAGCATCTGTGTACCCATCCACTCTGGAAGCGATGGCCGAGGCAGCAGGTGGAGAGGCGCCAGTCCCATTCAGAAGTAGGAGAAGTGCCTGGAAAAGGGGCGAATGCTGAGCAAGAGGCATTGTTTCCTCACAGACCCCTTCCCCACATAGAGCACCACAACGTGGTGAAATGAGTCGCCAGTACTGATGAATACCTAAGACTCCGCCCCTTACAACATAACAGGTGGGACAGCTTTACCTAAGACACAGAGGCAAACAAACACAGGAGCCTGGCAAGATGAGGAGACAGAGAAGTATGGTCCAAAAGAGGGAACAGATTAAGTTTCCAGTGGGAGAGCTAAGCGATGAGAAGATAGCCAACCTAGCAGATGTAGAGTTCAAAACTCTGGTGATAAAGATGCTCACAGGCTTGACAGATAAGTTTAAGTACAGAAAACACATAAGGTTATGCTAAATGAAAGAAAGGAAAACCCACACAAAACCAAGGGTGAAGGGAAGAAAACCGGGATCCAAATCTATGATTTGGTTCATAAGGAAGAAAAATACAGTCAACCAGTACAGAATGAGGAAACAAGAATTGAAAAAAATGAGGAAAGGCTTAGGAACCTCTGGGACAACTTTAAATGTGCCAACATCCAAATCATAGGGGTGCCAGAAGGAGAATAGGAAGAGCAAAAATCTGAAAGCTTATGTGAAAGAATAATGAAGGAAAACTTCCCAAACTTGGTGAAGGAAATAGACATACAAGTCCAGGAAGCACAGAGAGTCCCAAACAAACTAGACCCAAAGAGGACCGCACCAAGGCACATCATAATTAAAATGTCAAAGGTGAAAGATAAATAAAGAATCTTAAAAGCAGCAAGAGAAAAGCAGAGAGTTACCTACAAAGGGGTGCCTATAAGACTATCAGCTGGTTTCTCAAAAGAAACTTTGCAGGCAAGAGGGACTAGCAAGAAGTATTCAAAGTGATGAAAAGCAAGGGCCTACAACCAAGATTACTCTATCCAGCAAAGCTATCACTTAGAATGGAAGGGCAGATAAAGTGCTTCCCAGACAAGGTAAAGTTAAAGGAATTCTTCATCACCAAGCCATTATTATATGAAATGTTAAAGGGATTTATTTAAGAAAAAGAAGATCAAACTATGAAAATTAATATGATAGCAAACTCACAACTATCAACAACTGAATCTAAAAAATAAAAACAAAATCCAACTAAGCAAATCACTATAGGAACCAAATCATAGGTAGGGGGATTATTTGGAGGATTATCAGCTGGGAGGGGGAAAGGGGAGAAATGGGGAAATGGTGTAGGGATTAAGAAGCATAATAGGTTGGTACAAAATAGACAGGGGAATGTTAAGAATAATATAGGAAAGGGTGAAGCCAAAGAGTTTATATGCATGACCCATGGACTTGAATTAAGGGGGATGGGATTGCTTGAGGGAAGGGGAGTACTGGGAAGAGGGTAGAAAAGGGAAAATATTGGGACTACTGTGATAACATAATCAATAAAATATACTTTAAAAATGTTAAAGGATAATTTTCCTCAATATAAAAAGTGCCCTTAGAAATCCCTAAGGAAAACATAAACAATGTAATTTTTAACATGGGAAAGGATGTGTCAAACCCTTCCCCTACATACATCGTTGGAACATACACACACACAAATACAGATATACATATAATGAAAGACATGAAGTGAAAATAACAGTAAGATACTTTTTTTGAACTTATAAGTATTTAAAGGTTTCCTTGCATGTACTGTTGGTGAAGTGTGACTAAATAGCCACTTATACATTGTTGGTTAGTGTATAAATTGCTATGACATCTTAGAAACTAATAATATCAAAATTCTAAATATAGACAATTCTCCTTATTTTGTGGTAGTTACAGTCTATAAACTTGCTGCAAACCTTGAATTAGCAGGTACTGAATTACTGCTCCTAGGGAAATACAGAATTATGTTCTTGCAAGCCTCTGGTCACAATATGGTCATCTGATCAAAACTTAATCTTGTTTTATGTGTTTTTCTCTTTAAAGACACCTTGTTTAATATATATTGTTGATTCATTAACATTGAACTCACAGCCAATAGCACTATAACTTATGCCTGAACGAAGCTTATTTATCTAACACACATTTCTCTGTAACACACGGCACAGCTTTTATGTGCTTATGAACACTAGACAGCACTTCAGCACTAGGCTTGGAAGCCATCTTAAACAGCAAAAGCACCAAGACAAAAAAAGAAAAAATGGCACTAAATAGATTGCAAAAAGGACTCTCGTTTCCACGGTACGAGTTCAAACAAGAAGGTGGAGCCTCGCCTCGTTTAGCCACAGCTGGGGAAGTACACATCAGGTAATTCAAATTTTCTGTTCCGCAGCACACACCCACAAATGACCAGGAGAACACGGCAAGAATCAGTTTTGGAGTTACAAGTGAATTTTAGCAAGCAACTGAGTTTACAACAGAATCTGCAAATACTGAGGATGGGCTGTTTATGTGCTCTATAAGCCAGCAATTTCACCTGTGAAAATGTGTCCTACAGATGCGTTCTCACAACTGTCTGAACTGCCTTTACAAGTCTAATCACCACAACATCATTTGCAATAAAAACAGAAACTATATTTATTTTATGCAATAAACTCTAATATCTTCTTTTCAAATTGATTTTATTCTATTTTTTTTTCTTTCTTTTTTTAAAAGCTGCTTTCTACCATTTGGGTAGCAACTAACACTTCAAAAACAATGCCTTAATGAAGTCTTCCCTGATAATTCTAAAGCAGCAGCTTCTTCTACCCTCTATTTTGCTAGTTTTTTCCCATAGTACTTATCAATCAAACATTATATTATGTACGTTTGCTTTTTTTTTCTTACCTGCCCTACTTTAGCATTACCCAGGAAATATGTTCCATGAAGGCTGAAGCTTTGAATATTTTGTTCAATGATGTAACCACAGTGTCTAAAATAATGCTTGACTTATAGGAGGTGAAACATATTTGTTTATAGAAGGTACAGAATGTTTGTGAAATAATTAATCATGTATAACTCATATAACAGTTAAAAGCTTGCCATCTGGAGCCTAAATGCCTGGGTTCAAATCTCAGCTCTGTGACTTCCCAGGTGCTTCACGTTGGGCAAGTTACATCGACTTTCTGGACTTTACCTGTCACATTATTGGGAAAATAATGTGATTACTCATAGGTTATTGTGCAATTATGAACACTAAATTAATTAATTTGTGTAAAACACCTAGAACAGTGCCTGGCATATAGTAAGTGGTAAATAAATATTTGCTATTTTATTGCCATCATTTACAATATGGGATTAAGACAGAATGTTTTAGATCAGGAGGTCACTTTAGAATATCATTATCAGTCATCTTAATTATAACAAATATTTAAGTGACTAATGTGCAAAAATTTGGTGGAGCGCTTTGATGATAAAAGATGCACTTGAGACAGACATACCTCAAATAATTCTAATATGTAAAGTGATAGGTAAGTAAAAATCTAAATGTCCTTAGAAAAGAGCTATCTTTCATCAGAAAAAAAGAAAAAAAAGCCAGAGCCCCCTGTGACTGTTCATACACCTTGAGAATTTGATCTTTGGCCATTTGTCTAGTAAATTGTTCTGACTCAGAAAGATAATAAAACTCTTATTTTGACAAGAGGGCTGATGGCTACAACCTAGACTAGGTACTTATGTTAATCCCCCAATGTGCCAGGAAGACTGGAACTGTTATCTTTCTGAGTTTTTCATTTCAAGAAGGAATAAAGTCCAGGAACTTGGAGACAGTCTCTGGCTTCTGGAGAACTTTTATTTATTTACCAAAGCACTGGGATAAGAAGGAGACCTTTTCATGAGATGAGTGGTCATCTATATCCTACCACTTTATAAACCCAGAAAAAGCATTTTTCTCCTTCCTTGCTTATGAATGAATCTGGCCACTTGTGCACAACAATAGACTTGGCTCTTGTCTTGTTCCTCCAGGGGTAGGAATCAGGACAAAGAGAGAATGACTCATTTGTTATTATTGTGAGGTATTCAGTAAGAAATTTATCTTTGATCCAGAATACCTCAGGTATGCATTCAGGATAAAATAAATAAATACAAATATTAAAAACTCAACAGTACCCAAATAATGTTTCAGATGAATGAAAAAGCAGAGTCCTCTTTTAAAGTAAATTTAGATTTTGTTTTCTATAACAAAAGAAATAATTGTTGTAAACACCCCCAAATTTTCTTTTTCAATCACCAAGAGTTTTAACCAGTAAGACAATGGCATTAGATTTGAGTTGAGTTCCTTACTGGACCTTAGTCCCCTTATCTACAATATGGGAACATTATGGTATGTATCTAATAAAATCAGATACCCAGCTATGTGCATGAATTTGGAAGCTGATCCTCCAGCCTTCAAATGACTTTAGCTCTGACTGAGAGCTTTATTCCAAACAAAAGAGAGATCTAAAGCCGGAACCACACTGCCAAATGGCTCCCAGATCCATGATTTTCAGCAACTTAAGAGATAAGAAACATACATTGTTTTAAGTTCCTAAAATTTGGTGTAACTTTTTACACTGATAAATAGGTGATACAGATACTATATATAAAATCATTTTCATAATACTTAGCATGTATTGCAATAAGTACTGGCTAATAGAGGCAATGGCAGTGCCTAGAGGGAAGAAATTTGTTTCCATAGCAGGGTGCTCATGAATTCAAAGAAAGGAGCTGTTGGTATTTCAAAACAAAGTCATTCTAACAACTATATAAAAGCCAAAGACAATCTCCATAGCATGATGATAACTCAACCTCTATAATACAGGGATCTTGCAGATACAAGTTCCTGTTCCAAAGACAGTGAGAGTACACACACTCCTACCTGCCCTCACCCAAAGAATCCTTTTGCTCAAGTACTTGATACTTCAGCCCACCCCTGAAATGCCAGAACAGGGAGAGAGAGTGCTTCTTGAGAGAAAAACAAATAGGATTTCTCAGAGCAAGAGAAAAAACTCAGCTTCCTTCTCTGTGACAGAGATAAACAATAATGCATTATATACAGACACACACCTGAGGGTATATGACATATACTAAATTTGTACAGAGAACAACCTGTGTTCCAGTGTCATGATTTGGTATGTTCCAATTGCCTACTATGTGCTAATAGGTTTATATTTCCATCTATACATAGAGCAATAATTGCAGGGACAGAGCCCAAACTGCAACTTGAAAATGATACCGCATAGGGACGCCTGTTGTTTCTTTATAAAAATATGGCAAAGTCAAAAGGAACACCCATCAATCATTATCTGGCTAGATCCCCAGGTTAGTAGAAGTGATGAGGACAGATGAGCAATGCTTGTACATGTCACTTTATTTCACAGTAGACCATGTCCCTGAGATAGATCGTTAGTGCCAACGGAGTTTGCAGTTTAATAATGAATGAAATATTTCCATGCCCATTAGTAGTACCATGAGTAGTAGTCACTTTTCCCTGTTTACTCATTTTAGAACTTATTTAATCCACCACAGTCATCTCCGACAGCCGCAAAACAATTTTAAACAAATAATCGACTTGAATTGCCAAAAATATTACAATGCCTGACATTTATTCATTTTTAAAGGACTATCTGTGATATATCCTTTTTAGGCTGGCAATCAAGACTTTCTGAAAACTGGTTCTAACCTGACGTTCTTACTAGCATACCACCATATACATCCCTTGTTCTAGGTTATTGGAATTGCTTG
Source organism: Furipterus horrens (assembly GCF_987537825.1). NCBI lineage: Eukaryota > Metazoa > Chordata > Mammalia > Chiroptera > Furipteridae > Furipterus > Furipterus horrens. The sequence goes on along the minus strand of NW_028327180.1, from coordinate 65,235,536 downwards.
CCCTTAATCACGCTTCTCTGACTTAATGTTAGCTCTGCAGGTTTAAAGATAGCCAATGTTTCAATAAGGCCACATTCCACCTCTAAATGGTCACATTCCATCTTTGACCCTGACTACAACAGGACTGCTCTGTAGAAAGTCTATTAGAATTGACAAAAAATGGTACTGGAACTGATGAGTGATCTGAAAAAGGTTGCAGGATATAGGATCAATACAAAAAAAATTGTATTTATTTTAATAACAAAAATCAGAAATTGAAATGAAAACATATTATCATTTACAGAGTATGAAACACTGTGGAATAAACCTTAAAAATAGATGTTCAAGACAATAAAAACTATAAAACATTGATATACCACATTCTGGTTCAAGAAAAGTTCATCTATTTTACACCGTAATTTTCTTTTTCTTTTTAAAAATATTTTATTTATTTATTTTTTGGAGAGAGGAAAAGAGAGGGAGAAAGAAAGGGAGAGAAACATCGACATGAGAGAGAAACATTGATTGGTTGTCCCTGCAAGCGCCCTGACTGGGGACCAAACCTACAACCAAGGCATGTGCCTTAACTGGGAATTGAACCAGCGACCTTTTGCCTTGCACGATGATGTCCACCCAACTGAGTCACACCAGTCAGAGCTACAGCATAACTTTCATAAATTAAATTCAACACTGGGGTTGACATAAAGAGTAATAATAAAAAGAGCTGGAATTCCAACTTGTGAACCACAGTTCATGAAGAAAGAGAACATATTTTACTTTTATATAATTAGCCATAGTGATAAAAGTTAACCCAAGGTTAACATTCTTAGTGGGAAAGACCTTGTATGGGGGTATACCACAAATGAAGCCCCCTGGGTGTCAGTAAAGAAGATGCTGGAGTACTCTGAAATTGATTAGAAGGGGGTGCTAGCCCAGATTCTTAAACAAGCATAGGATTTGGAAAATGTTATCTGTGTGGCTTACCTCAAAAATGTGAGCAGAAGTGACCTTCAACATTGTCCTATGGGAGACAGTTTTTTCTTTTTTCCTTTAGATCATGGCAAATATTCCTTTTTAAATTATATTTTATTGATTATGCTATTACAGTTGTCCTGATTTCCCCCCTTTGCCCCTCTTCCACCCAGCACTCCTCACTCCCTCAGGCCATCCCCCCACCATTATTCATGTCCATGCATCATGTCCATCTCCATGGCTATTCTGTAACTACCTATTTGTACTTCTTACTCCTCTCAACTCTTCACCCACTCCCCCACACCCCTTCCCATCTGGCAACCATCAAAATGCTCTCTGTATCCATGATTTTTTGTATCTGTTCTTCTTGGTTGCTTAGTTGTTGTTTTTTTTTTTTTAGATTCAAATGTTGGTAGATATGTATTTATTGCCATTTTATTTTTCATAGTTTTGATCTTCTTTTTCTTAAATAAGGTCCTTTAACATTTCATATAATAATTTTGGTAACAAAAAACTCCTTTAGTTTTTTCTTTTCTGGGTAGCTCTTTATCTGCCCTTCAATTCTAAATGATAGCTTTGCTGGGTAGAGCAATCTTGGCTGTATGTCCCTACTTTTCATGACTGAATATTTCTTGCCAATCCCTTCTAGCCTGCAAAGTTTCTTTTGAGAAATCAGCTGACAGTCTTTTGTGAATCCCCCTGTTGGTAACTAACTTGTTTTCTCCTGCTGCTTTTAAGATTGTCTCTTTATCTTTAACCATTGGCATTTTAATTATGATGTGTCTTGGAGGGGGCCTCTTTGCATCCATGTGTTTTTTTTTTTTTTTTTTGATTCTGTGCTTCCTGATGTTGCATGTCTATTTCCTTCACAAATTTAAGGAAGTTTTCTTTCACTATTTTTTTGAAATAGATTTCCAATGTCTTGTACTTTCTCTTCCCCTTCTGGTACCCTTATGATGCAAGTGCTTAACCTCTTGAAGTTGTCCCATTGGCTGCTTATACTATCCTCATTTTCTTGAATTCTTTTTACTTCTTTTTGTTCTGACTGGTTGTTTTTTCTTCCTATGTTCCAAACCATTGATTTGATTTTTAGCTTTACTCACTCTACTTTTTTCCCCTGTAAATTGTTCTTTATTTCAATTAGTGTACCCATTTCTGACTGGATCTTTTTTATGCTGTTGAAGTCCTCATTAATTTCCTTGAGCCTCCTTATAAACAGTGTTTTGAACTCTGCATCTAATAGATTGCTTATCTTCATTTCATTTAGCTCTTTTTCTGGAGTTTGATCTTTCTTTCATTTGGGCCACGTTTCTTTGTCTCCTCATTTTGGCAGCCTCCCTGTTTGTTTCTGTATGTTAGGTAGAGCTGTTTTGACTCTATGTCTTGGTAGTGTGACCTAATGTAGTAGGTGTCCTGTAGGGTCCAGTGGCACAGCCTCCCTTATCAGCAAAGCTGAGTAGTCAAGGTGTACCCTTTGGGTAGGCTGAGTACATTCTCCTCTTGTAGTTGAGACTTGGTTGTTGTTGGTGGATCAAGGTGGGGGGATCTACCCATGCCAATCAGTTGCAAGGATTGGCTATGATCACTGACCAACAACCTCCACCCTCCATGGAGGATCAGCTGTGCAGGGGCAGGGTGGTTGTGCTCCAACGTGGTCTGTAGCTGTCCCCTGGGTGCGCTGGCTCAGGGGTTCCCTAGGTGCTGCAGGCCAAGGTCAGCTCCCACCTGTGTTTTGCCTGGGACCACCCTGCCTGAGCTATAAAGCAATCTGAGATGGTTGCTACTTGTGCTGGGCTTGCAGATTTCTAGGCAAAGCCACGCTGTAAATCTAGGCTGGTTACTGCTAGTGCTGAGCCTGGGGTTCACTGAGGGCAGCTATTGCTTATTTGACATGATTTAGGAAGTTGTGAAGCATGAGCCAAGACCAGCCATTCATATGGAAAAGCAGCTTGGGTGGTTCGCAAGTGGGGTGGGGCAGAGTCTCTTGGGATCTCCAAGGCCAGTCAGACAGTGTTAGCCAGGTTGATGGAGTCTCGGATATGGCACCAGCTTGCTAGCTCTGTGGGGGGAGGGTTAAGAAAAGGGACAATGGCCTCTGTTCACCTCAATGCCAGACACTTCAGTTTCTCACTCTATTCCACTGGTGCCTTTCAAGCTGCTATCTCGGTGCTGGAGCTCAGATGGAGTGGGTCTGAGTAGGTGAGTCCACGTATGGGTTCTTTAAGAGGAACTGTTTGGGGCTCCAGCAGTTTCTTCCACTGACTCAATCCCCGCTGGTTGTTGCAGCCAGAAGTTGTGGGGACTTATCTTCTTGGCCCTGGAATTGTGAGATGGGGAGGCCTGGTGTGGGGCTGTGATTCCTCGTTCCTGAGACATCCCTTCCAAGTTTTTATCCACCACACGTGAGTGTGGGACTAGCCCGTTCCACATCTGTGCCCCTCCTACCAGACTGGACTGATATAGTTTCTTTAATTCTGTAGTTGTCAGACTTCCATTCAACTCTATTTCTGACAGTTCTGAGTAATGGTTGTTCTATATTTTAGTTGTAATTTTGATATGGTTGTGCAAAGTGATGAGCCGTATCTGCCTATGCCAGCATCTTAAGAAGTCCTAAATATTCCTAAATATAGATCTATGAAATTGACATTTTGAAAGCCTTGTACATACAGTAATCACCACTAACCTCCAGCACACAAAGGTGCATGCATGGGGTAGGTTCATGTTAGCGCTGGCATAGCTACTACTTTTAAAACTTTGCTCAGAGCTCCTAATTATTTTCTATAGGGTATGACCCAACTTCATCCTGCACATGGATTGTGGACTTATATATATGTCAGCATGTGCATCAGGGAACTGTGACTCAATTTTCTAACATTAGACTTCAAGTTCATACACTTAGTAGCCCACACTAGCTCAGAAAATTCAAGGACATGACCAATGAAGATGGCCAAAAAGAAAAGGTTTTAGTGAAAGTAAGTAATAACTGGAACCTATATTTTTATAGATTTTCTTCTCTCATGATCCTAATAGGCATCTGAACTTTATTTGGAAAAGATGGGGCACTGAATACCAAAACTTATTATCCTAAGAGTTATTAGTGTGACACCTGCCATATATACTGAATTCCTTTGGGATCTGATATATTACTGAGCAGCAGCAGCTGGTTGTCCTCTATGAGCTATAGAAATCTATAGGTGCAGCCTTAGTAGTAGCTCAGTTTACTGAAAGGCCAGTCCTTCCTTACAGACACACACACAAACACACACAAAAACATACATGCACATATATACTCACATGTATGACACAAAGACATACACACAAATACACATGTTTATACATACACACAGCTTGCAGAATTACTTGTTTCTTTTATACACCTGGTGCCTGATACAAAAATAATTTAGTGTATTTTTTAAGAGTAAAAATTTTACTATGTGGTGTTTTTCTCATAAATTAGTATTTAAAAAATTGTTGGCACTCATCTGGAGAGAATTACTACTCATTGGATAAAATATTTCCTTTCTTAATAATATTGAAATTGTGACTGCAAGTGGTTACAGTCATATACAATGTCCATGTCAACATTGTATAGTGAATTTATCAAGCCTATTTCCAAAAATAAGGGAGGAACAAGAAATATGGTTAAAGAAGAATCAGTATTCTGAACTCTCTAGTCTCAAATCATCTTTAGTCCCCTGCAGACACTTTTAATCACCGAAGGATATTAGTGAGATTGTAAGCTGAAACTTCTAAGCAGCAAAGCCAAAAATAAATGGCAAAAGGTTGGGCGTGCACTCTCATCATTGCTTGTGCTACTGTTTATCACACCAATAGTTCATCTTCTCCTGATGGCATCTATAGAGATGTTAATAGACTCTTAGAGAGCATGTGTATGAGGTATTATAAACTGTTTGCAAAAACACCCCCACATACATTATTTCAATTGCACTTTTTTTTTCTTCTAGAGTGATTTTTGTCCCACTTAGAAGACATCCATGCCTCTAGGTTAATTTACACCAAGGAATCCAAATGGAGGTGAAGCCAGGCTACAAGACCTGGCACTGGATTGCTGCTTCAGGTTACCTACATGATTTTATTCCATGGAAGAGCCAATCTTTTTGCCTTTGCAAGTCAGCTGCTCATCTCTGAGGTCTAGAAAACTTCTTGAACCTTGGCTCATTATCACATACATCAATATCCAGGTGAAAACTCCATATTGAGAACTTCTGCCAGCATCAAAGTTACTTAACACAGTTTTAGATAGCGTGAACTCATATCATACATTGTATATTGCTTAGCCCCTAAAACTTTAAAGTTGGCCTTTAATAAATGTCTATGTGTATTTCTGTAAATACATAATTTTGATCAAGAATTTATAACAAAATTATAAAATTCTAGATATAAAATTTCTACTGGATATTTATTTTCACAAGCCTATTCGATGTTGTGACCAAGTTTCTATGAACTCCTATTCGCTAATATCAAGGGATAAGAAAATTCACTGACTTTTGGTACTGAGTCCTACAGAGAAAGGGTTCATACTTAGACTTGAAATTATCTTAAAGACCACTGTATCAAACCTTTATTTTTTTTAAAATTAATTAATTTGTTTGTTTGTTTATTTTTTTATTTTTTAGAGAGAGGGGAAAGGAGAAAGAGAGGGAGAGAAACATCACTGTGTGGTTGCCTCTCACTTGCGCCCCCAACTGGGGACCTGACGTGCAACTTAGTAATGTGCCCTGACTGGGAATTGAACCAGCGACACTTGGCTCGCAGGCGACACTCAATCCACTGAGCCACAGCAGCCAGAACTCTATTCTTTTTTTAAGAGAGAGAAAAAGAGGAGGGAAGGGAAGGAAAAAAGAGGAGAGAAACATTGACATAAGAGAGAAACATTAATTGGTTGTCTCTCATAAGCACTCCGACCAAAGACTGAACCTGCAACCCAATCATGTGCTCGGACTGGGAATCGAACTGACAACCTTTTGCTTTGTGGAATGACACCCAACCAACTGAACCATACCAGCCAGGGCCCCAATCACTTTTTATGTATGATAGATGATGAAACTAAACATGACAGCCTGAGCACACTAGTGGGCAGAACTCAAGTTGCATGACCTCCAATCTAACATATGACCTCCACAGTTCACTGACTCTGGGAAAGGAGTCAAGTGGTATCTGAATCCAAAAACCGATAGGCACTGGTTCTTAAACTGCGGTCCCCAGACAACAGCATCAGCATGACCTGGAGATTTGTTACAAATGCAAACTAGCTGGCCACATCACAGAGCTACTGAATCAGAAACTCTGGGGTTAGGCCCTATAATTTGTGTTTTGACAAGCCCTCCAGGTGATTCTGCTGTGCATTGAAGTTTGAAAACCACTGTGATAGGGAGTTATTTGTTCAAAAAAGGATATTGTAATTTTTCCAATGACAATCACAAAGTATTAAAAAAGAGAAGATTAACTAAAAATATTCTGATTATATTAGTTAAAGATTTATAATTATGTTGACCAGATTTATTTTGCATAAAAGCCAACTGGGAATACTGATTAAAAGATATGCTAATTTAATTCACAATTCTTTACTAAAATAATGTCGTAAATGGAACTTAAAATTTAATACACTGCAGTTAAAGTAAGATAAAAAAATTAATTGTAGAAATTAAAAATCAGAACATAAGGGTGGAAGGTAAGCGACACAATTTTTTTCTCTCACAGAGCTGTTATGCACAAAGTAACTGTCCTCAAAAGCAAGACTGTTCTTCTCTTCAATGCTGTTCTGGGTCTTTTACCTTTTCATATAAACTTTAGAGTGAGTTTTTCAATATCCAAACTGGGATTTTGATTGGGAGTGTGTTCACTCTATAAATCAAGATGGGAATAACTGACATCTTGGAAATATTGAATCTTTCTATCCATGAACATGGGATATCTTTCCATTCATTTAGCTCTCTTCTCTTTCATTCATCAGACTGTTATAGTTTTCCTCATCTAGATTTTATATGTACTTTCTTAGATTTATACTAAGTATTTCATCTTGGGGGATGCTAATGTAAATGGCATTGTATTTTCATCTTTGTATTCCTTTTTTTCATTGCTGATATGCAAGAAAATGATTGAGTTTTGTGTATTAATTTTATGTCCCACCATCTTGCTATTACTGCTGATTAGATCCAATTGTTTTTTGTTGATCCATTTTGGTTTGCCACATACATGATCATGTCATCTCTGAACAGAGTTTTTTTTTTTTTCCTTTCCAATCTATATATTTTTTCTTTTCTTTTTTATCTTCCCTCTTCTCCTTTCCTTTCTTTCTCTTTTAGAATTACCTAGGACTCCCAGTATGATGATTAAAAGGAATGGTGAGAAGACACATCCTTAAAGAAAAACCTTAGAGTTTCCCACTATTAAGTATGATGTTAGCTGTAATTTTCTTTTCTTTTTCTTTTTTTTTTTTGTAGATTGTCTTTATCAAGTTGAGGAAATTTCCCTCTATTCCTAGTTTATTTAGAGTTTTTATCATAAACGAGTGTGGAATTTTGTTAAATGTTTTTCTCTGTATCTGTTGATATAATTATGTGATTTTTCTTTTTTAGTCTATTTATATGATGGGTTACATTAATTGATTTTTGAATTTTGAAGCCCTATCATTTTTGAGAACTCACATTGTTTTTTTCTTGCTTTAGTCTTGTAATCAGCCATTTCTCTAACAAGCTCTGGTTCTTTTTACTGTGGAAAGAGATTTAAAAACTAAGATCTGAAAGCAAATGGATATCATTTTCCTAAACTCTTTCATCACACATTAGGAAATATATGTGATAATAAATCCTAAGTTTACACTGATAACTCTAATGCCAGTCCAGCACCATTCCTCTTACTTGATATCTTACATCCTATGTTTGCATCTCCCTTCTTCCACAGTCAGTGCCTAGAAATGCAATATGAAAAGATTCGCTCATTTACTCAGTCCCTCAGTCCTATAATACATGCATATATATCTATATATATGCCTGTCACTAACCAAAAATACTTACTAAGTCAAGTTGAAGATTTGTTTACACTTACTTTTGCCTTTAGTATAAAGATATAGAGTCAACCTGGCTGCTGTGGCTCAGTGGATTGAGCATCGCCTGCGAGCCAAGTGTGGCTAGTTCAATTCCCAGTCAGGGCACATGACTAGGTTGCATTGCATGTCAGGTCCCCAGTTGGGGGCGCATGAGGGGTAACCACACAGTGATGTTTCTCTCCCTCTCTGTCTCCTTTCCCCTGTCTCTAAAAATAAATAAATATGTTTTAAAAATATATATTACTTAAAAAAAAGATATAGAGTTAAATGCTATTTTTATTTGAATTAGTGCTTTTTATTTTCACTTCTATGTGGTTACATTAACTTTCTAATATACACTTATGGTCATTTATTTTTATTTGTATAAATATTTTGTATTTTTCTTCAAAGCTGCTGATAGAATTATATTTTAAAACATATAAAGCATTAACACAGCTCTAAAGGTATTTAAAAATATTTCCTCATAAAGCTGTAACTTACTTCCCTTTTTCTTCTTATTTTCACATACTCTGGTAACTAAATGATTTTATTAATTTCTGACTTATCTTTTCTATATAGCAAATTATTAAAAGATAAATTTGGCCCTCCATAGCATCCTACACATGAACAAAATCCAAATGCATCTGACAATGCAAAAAATGGAATCATATCAGTATTAATAGTAAACCTAGCTGAATTAATATAATCTGAGTGTAGGAAATCTCACTATAATTATAAATCCAGATTCAGTAAAGCAAAAGTTAAATCTAACATCATAAAAATTAAAACTTTTTCATGACAACACTAAAATGATGAAAAGATAATTTTGAAAAAACATATTTGTTTATATGACTGTTATCTCTACTATACAAATAATTCCCCAAAATCAAGAGAAAACAAATATCCAATAGAAAAAAGAACACCCCCAAGAAGTTCCAACCAAAATTCCTTTTTAAAAATGGGAAAAAGGGCACACACAACTCATCAAAAAAATTCAAAATACTCTCTAAACATATGAACGGAATTTCAATTGCATCAGTTTGCAATTCTAACAATAGAATAAAAATAGTTTGCAATTCTAACAATAGAACAAAAATTTAAACACTGAAATACCTTTTTTAACCTATCAGATTGAAAAAAATTAGAAGCTTGACAGCACATTCTACTGTCAAATCTGTGGTAAAACAAATACATACATTACTGGTGGGCATGTTAAATATTTTAACTGCAATGGAGAGGATAATTGGCAAAATCTATAAAAATCTAAATGTACATTTATATTTTGACCTAGTTTCAGGAATTTACCTTTAAGTTATACCTCCAACAATATGAAACACATGTGCAAAAGATTGTGCATTGTATATCATTTGTAATCGCAAGATACTAGATAGAAACAACCTACATGTCCACATAATAGGAATAAATTATGGTACATCTACAACATAGGGTATTATGAAGCTTTTAAAAAGGATAGATGAGAAAGCTGTATCACCTAGTATCAGTGATTATCAGAATATATTGTTAAGTGAGAGAAACAAAATGCAAGCAGCTGTTCACCAGGTGCCATGAATTTGGGGCCCTGTGGGAGGTATAGGCCAAGGTCAGCCCTGCCCAAGGCCACCAAGTATGAGCTACAGAGCAATCTTCAGATGGTTGCTACTTGTGCTGGGCTTGGAGGTGCTGTGGAGAGCCCACTGGGACTGATGATGGCTTCCTCTAGTGTAGGGCCTGGGGCCTGAGGCCTGGGGCAGGTCGAGCTCCGGCACTGCTTGCTGGAGAGATTTTAAGAACATGCACAGCATGAGCCAAACCAGGCTGTTTGTTGGAAAAAGCCTTTGAAAATGGCTTTGTGGGCCAGAAAATTGGGTGTGGTGGGGTAGGGTGTCAGGGAATCACCAGGGCAGGGTGAAGAGTATTGGTCAGGTTGATGGAGACTCAGATATGGTGCTTGCCTGCAAGCTCTATGATGAGAGGGCTCAGCAAAGGAACAATAGTCTCTCTCAGAACTTACATCTGGAAGGAAGCGGCACCTCTAGCTGGACACCAGACAGTTCATTTTCTCCCTGTGTGCCCCAGTGCTACAGTTAAGTGGGAGGGAGTCAGAGTAAGTCCATGTACTGGTCCTTTAAGAGGATCTTCCTGAGACTCCTGAAGCCCTCCTTTTCCCTCAGCCACAATCTCTGCTGTTTCTTGGAGCCAGAAGTTATGGTGACTTGTCTCCTTGGCACTGGAATCCTGGGCTGGGGAGCTGGTGTGGGGCTGGGACCCCTCACTCCTCAGGGGGGACCTCCACAGCTGAGATATCCCTCATGATTTTTATCCACTGCCTGTGGGTGTGGGACCAGTCCCATCTCCAGTCCTCCTACAAGTGTTGACATGGCTTCTTTAAATCCTTATTTATAGGACTTCTATTCTGCTAGATTTCAGGCGGTTCTTCATGATAGTTGTTCTGTAGTTTAGCTGCAATTCTGATGTGGTTGTGGGAGGATCTGTATACTGCATTTTCCTAGGCTACCATCTTGACCTGAATTCCCTCTTTCATATTTTAAATACATGCAATTTTTAGCTCTGTTTCTTTCTAGTAATTCCTTTCCTGATCTCTGGTATTCCCTTACACCCACACATTGATTAATACTCAGCTCAATACTCTAGGGGGAAACTTTTCAGATGCTGTGGGTTTGCTCTTTCCATTCACTCAAAGGACCTCTATTTTTCTGATTTGTTTTTTGTTTGTTTGTTTGTTTTTGTCTTCTTTTAGATTGGTTCAGTCATATTCTTTATCTTTCCTTTCTTGTCCCATTGTTTGGAAATGTGTTTTGTCCCTATACTTTCAGTGAACATCTTAGGAATTAAAACATGCATATTTACTTACCAATATCTGAATCAATCAAAGTTCAAAGTATGCAAAGTAATAATTTTTTGTCCCAGGGAATGGGGTCTAGAAACATTTGTTTTGACAAGTTTCTGAGGTGATTTTTATACATGATAACTTGGAGAACCAGATTAGGAGACCATTACACCAGAAAAAAATGCCTAAATTAGGCTAAGGTAATTTAAGCTTAAATTTTATCTAATTTTATCCTGATAGTCAAAATGGAAGCAGACATTATTGAATTCTCATTATCCAGCAGAAGGAAATATACCAGATGGTAAGGAGAGACATATTTTGGGTTAGTCATGATTTTGAAGAGTAATTTTCTCTGTCAGATTTTAAATACACTCAAATAAGTTTTTAATTAAAGACATTGATCAACATGATGGTTGCACCATCAGGAGCATTCTACAAAAGATAAAGAAATATTTTTCATATTATCAATCTATTTCTTAAAGCCAAAACAATCTATTTAAATCACATTTCTACAAAGAATTCTTTTTGCAGAGCTAAAGTAATTGATCTTTCATGTGTCTTTCTGAACTTATGCAAGAGTAGAAGACAAAAAATCATGTTTATCATGTGACTAAATAAGGAACAATTTTAGGATTTACTCTGTAGTGACCACTATGATGCATTGGGCATACAGAAATGGCTGATATGGCCTCTGTCATCAAGAAATTATTCTAGGGGGGAGGTGGAAGGGAGAGAAAGGGGTAAGAAGGGAAAGGGTCTAGTCAAAGAACATGTATAAATAACCCATGGACATGGACAACTGGGTGGGGACTGAATGTGGGAGAAGGGGGGGCAGGGTGCAGGGAAGCAAAAGGGGGAAAAAAGTGGGACAACTGTAATGGAAAAACAAACAAAAAAAATTTTATTGGGGGAAAAAAAAAGAAATTACTCTAGATAGGGAGACAGGGCAGAACACAAGCTAACACACTCTGCTACAGCAAATGTTTAATTAAACATATTCCATAGGCATCTCAGGAGAACAAGTGACAGATCTGCTATGCTTCAGTGGGGGAATATAGGTGATATAATAGATGATATTATTCCTTCAGAGAAGGAAAACTCTGACTCCAAAAAACCTCCGCTGCCTTGCGGCATACCTCTTCAGGGGAAAGGCTAAGGGAGTAAACCCCGACAGAAAATCCGGAGCCGGAGTCCCTAAGGCGGTTTGACGTTGTAGTCAACACCGGCAACTCCTGCGGCGCACCTGAAGCCAAGCTGTATTGACTCCATCTTTCCCTTGGACCCTTCAGCTGCGAAGAGAGGGGGGGTCTGCTGCATGGGCAACAGCAGACCCTCCATATCACCCTGCCCAGGCTCTGTAGCTTCAGCTTCACTGGAGGGGACACTCCAGCGTCATCGCAAGATGTCGATTCAACACGGGAGGAGACAGATACCGTGTCACTCCCGAGTCGGACTGCACAGCCATTCTCGGCGGTGCAGATAGACTCTTAAGAAGCTACACCATCATCTCTCGAGACGGACGGCTGCCGACGACGACGATTATTCCTTCACTCCTGAAGGATGTTTGCAGAGAGTAGACAAATGTTGTTGGGTAGCTAGTTTCCATTTCATATTTTTCAAGTAAGAGAATTTCTTTATTCCTATGAGAACTGCTTTTCTTTTCCCTGGTTAGGCTACCAATTACTGTCTTGTATCTCCAAAAAAGAGTCATCGCCATGATGGGAGTACCCTCTTCCCACAGGCTTAGTCTGGAAGTGGGCATAATCCAGGTAAGGCCGAAAGAAAATAATCTGGCCACAGAGAGTGAAGGCAGCAGCTGTCTGAGAGTTCAAGGGTACTAGAGACATTATTTTCCTGGAGTTGTCTTTTGTTATCTTTGCTGCCATTTGGAGAAAGCCTGCTTGATAGAACAGTGCAAAGTTTCTGGACCCAAATTCCTAGGTTCAAATCTTACAAAAATGAAAAATACTATGCCAGGAAAAGGTAACATTCTGTATACAACTATGTGCCAAAATAACTTGAGAATGTTATTTTAGTTGAGAATAGCTTTCAGAGATGAAGTTGGAAAATTCCAAAGTAAGTTCTTACTATGCCATAATCGAGGGTGTTAACTTTATCTTGCCTGTAATGGGAAACAATCTGGATGAACAAATGGTGCTCACATCCCTAGATTATCTTTACTAAAGAAAAGTTTCAAGGAGATTTTACAGAAATTACATCAAGACAATTGAATGTTGAGATCTTTGCCAAGTGGTGAAATGTAGACATTCTACATTATTGCTTTATATACTTTAACTACAAGATGTGTAGAAGGCAAAGAAAGTTTTCTTAAACATTAAAATGGAAAAGACTAATTTTCTTACTGAGGTGGGAGGTTGCTTCTTCATGTGTGTGGATAGGTTGCAGGAACACCTACAGATAAGGTCAGGACTTTTCCTAAACTTCCATATCCCCAACATGGGTTTGATTGAAGGTCCAGAATCCTACATTATTAACTCTAAAATATAGAAGTCCGTGCCTTAAAAATAAATCCAGAACAGATATCACCATTTCCACCATAAAAGAGGTTTTCAGTGGCTCCAATATATTTTTCAGTTTTTTTCAGCAGGACTCTATCTTGATAGGCCAAGCAAGACGAAAAGTGCCAGAGAAGGCATCCACAGATAACCAGCTGGAGAAAGCTGGAGTTAGTATCACTTGTCTGGAAGTCAAAGGAAGAAAGCCACAAGCAATGGCTTGAGTGTGGCATGATTAATATAGGAGTGATTATAATGATAATTAGGCATGTGTTGCATCAACCATGTTAACATATAATGCAAAGCTTAACTTCTGTTCTCTAATCTTTGTGCTTCAGTTTCTTCACTTAAAAGGGAGGAGATAATTATACTTAGCTCAAAAGACTGTTGGGAGTGTTAAATGAGGGAATAAAATTGATAGTACATATAAAGCACTTAGAAAAATGTTTGAAATATTGTAAAGGCACAGCAAATATTTATAAGTCTACAGAGGTGGCAAAGAGGGAAGGGGATAAGAGGAAAAGAAAGGAGAGGAGCAGAGATAAGCTTTTTATTGGGGGAGGGATATTCATATTATTAGATTTCCAGAAGAAAAGGGTACAGTAAAGGAAACTAATATAGTTTAATGATAAGATAAAAGAATCAAGATAAGGCAGGGCCAAAAAATGAGGGGAAACAATTTCTGAAGGAGCAAATGGTTGGTTGGTTTTGAAGAGATGCCTGGTTCGTATCAAGTGACTGCTTGTGAGAGTCCCAATAAACTGGGAAATGCTCTTTCAACAATAGTTTTTAATGATGGACACGTTTCCAGAATAAAGAATGATAAATATGTCATATCTTCCAGTAAGTCACACTGAATTTACCCTAAAGGAGCATTATTTTTGCCTATTGTGCAACTCTTATTTCGCAGGATCATGAAACTTAAGTGTGAAATCGGTAGAGCCATAATGCTCACAGAACAGCAGCTTCCTCTGGCCTCAATACAGCTTCTTCAGCATCACTGGCCATTAACACCCGCGATCTCCAGCGGGATTGCACAGCTCATTGCAGTGGTTGCATCACCCAGTAGGAGGCTTCGTTTCAATGATGAGGTTTTTGTCCTCAAAGATGAACTTTCCATTACTTATACTAATTATGTTTTGTAGTGAACATGTCATATATTTTGTTGTTAATTTAGGGACATCATTTCACAGATGAACAACTGAATCACACTTGATGAGTTTAAATCACACAAGTCTTTCCCTAAAATAATATGCTATAATTAGTTTAATCATTGTATATAATTGAGAATAAAAATAATGTAAGGCTTTATGTTGCATAGACAGGATTGATAATATAGCTTAAAATATTTTTTATCTTAACAAACAAGTCTTTATTTTATTCAAGGGTGTAAAGCAACGTCCTTCAAGACAATATTCCCCAGAGTCATAAAGGTGACAGATTCTGTCAGTGGTGCATATATTTTGTGAATTAATTGTATTAACTGAAAATAGGCAATCTAATTATTAGAGGACCCTTTTTGTTTCCTTGATGCATAAACAAACCTATGTAATCAAATAATCTAGTTATTTGATTACCAATAAGTTTATTTTCAACTCACAAGTAGGAGAGATTGATGCTATCAGTGTGTTCCTGTGGCAAAAAAATTTTTTAATATAGCAAAACATTCAGCATACAAAAACATATATAAACAGAGGGGAAAAATACCTATGGTCCTATCAATTGCAGGTAAATTGAGTTAGCACCTAGGCATGTTTGCTTTTTAATTTTTTTGTACACAATTATTTTAAATACCTAAGATCATGCTGTATTTGCTGTTTCCAATATTATAAATATTTTCCCTATATTAAAAAAGAAAAACTGTCTCTAACCATTATAATATTTTAATGACTATATAATATTTAATTGCTTGGTATACATTTTTCAATTATTTATTGAAGGTAGGTTATAGTGTATTGGCATTATTCTTGCTCCATCATTAAGCCAACATTGTAGCATATTTAGTTTCTCTTTTGTTAATTGTTCATATTCTTAGCCCTTTTATTTTTGTGACAGGTGTCTTTATTACCATAATCTCTCTCTACTGTCTTGGTGTTATATTATGTTTTTGCAGTTACCATTAATTTATCTTTTCTCCTTTTTTAAAAATTAAGTTTAACAAAACTTTACCTTTTTCTAAAGATAATCTTGGCTTTATTTAATGATTTTACTGTTTGAGTATTGAAAAAAATTTTCTTCTCTTCTAATTCTTACCCAATTTCTTTTTTCTGGGTTTTCTTTTCCTTAGAGTTAAAAAAAAATTAACTCATGAATTCAATGAGTAGGTTTTTATTTTTAACAATAGAAATTGTATGATAGATTTTAAAACTAATAATCATACAATTCTATAAAAATGTTCCAAGGACTTACCACTATATTTAACAAAAATTAATATACTGTCATATTTGCTACAGAAATGTATTTTTAAAGAAATAAACAACTAAATGTCCTTTTACTCTTCACCTCCCTCAAAGTAAGTTGCTTTGAATGTCCATGTGTATCTTTTCCATGTTTTTAAAAAGTTATAACAAATATGATTATAAATGATATATATTATAATATATAATATTATCTACATTTTTGACATTAGTCTCTTGTGCTTAATATTATGCTTCTGGGTTACAGTCATGTTGATACATGTAAATATAGCTTGTTCATCTGAACTAAAGTTTCTAAACCTTGACATTATTGACATTTTGGGTTGAATAATTCATTTTGGTGGGGGGATGTCTTATACATTGTAGGGTGTTTAGCAGCATCCCTGGTCTCTCTCCTGTCAAAAGATGCCCACTCTTACTGGTAACCATAGCAATGGAATATCTTCATGCCCAGCTGAGACAATAAAAAATGTCTCTAGACATTGCCAAATGTCCCCTGGCTGGCAAAATTGCCCTGTTTAAGAACCACTGATTTAGTAACTTATAACACATTATAAGAAAGATTTAGTCATTTCCTTTTGATGGACAATTAGCCTGCTTACGATTTTCAATATTGCAAACAATGCTGCAAAGGAAAACACAGGGCTGTCGTCTATGCACCTGGCTGGGATTCCTTAGGGTACACACCTAGTAGTGGATTTGCTAGGTTGTAAAGAATGTAAGGCTTCAAGTTTAAAAGATACACCGGTAACTTAAAAATAGTAAACCAATCACCAGCATTTCATGTTTCTCCATGTCCTTGCCATTGTTTTATTTTACCAGAATTTTAAATTTCTTATCAGTCTCTTCTATATAAACAATAGCTCATGATCATTTTAACTTCCATTACCGTGGTTGTCAGAGTGAAATATGTTCAGCATTTTACTGAGCAATTTTAAGTTTTTTTTATTATAAATTGTGTGATTTTGTTTTTAATTTTTAGTGACCATTCAAAAATATTTTATATTAGTTTCAGGTGCACATCATAGTGGTTAGACATTTATATAATTTGTGAAGTAATCTTCCCAATAAGTCCAGCACCCGCCTGGCACCATACACTTACTACAATATTATTGACTATACTCCCTGTGCTGTACTTTCTATCTCAATGATTGTTTTCCAGCTACCTATTTGTACTTCTCAAGCCTTTCATCTTTTTTGCCCGGTCCCCCAACCCTCCCCATCTGGCATCTATCAGTTTATTCTCTGTATTTATGTGTCTGTTTCTGTTTCATGTGTTCATTTATTGTATTTTCTTTAGATTTCTCATATAAATGAATTGCCTGCCTGTACAGTTTCTGCCATCTGAGCCAACTCTTACAGAGAAGTTCCTGGAATCCTATTTCAATCAATAGGACTGAGGCTTTTCCCATCTAATTGCAGCTGTGCAGCGATATCCCTGAAAGCATCTTCACTAACCAGAGGGGCTCTATTTTGATGAACCAGGGTAGTGCTTTTTGGGCCAATCAAATTCTGAGGATTTGGAGTTCTCATCTGCATGAGGACTGACCAATCAGGGACCAGGGGTGGGACTTTTGTCTATATAGATCAGCTCCTCCCTGGCCCAAAGAGGACACTTTCCATTTCAATCAAAGGCTGAAGACTGCATTCCCCCAGTTGGAGCTGAAATACCTAAGATGTCTTACAGGAGCCTAGCAGAGCAGACCTGAACCAGAGCAGAGTAAAACAAGACAGACATAGAGCAGACCAAAGCTGCCTAGTGGAAGAGGGGTGTTGACCCAGGGCCTCCTCACAGCTGTGCAGTTTCACATGTGCTCCTTCATAATTGAGCTATAATGCTATTAAGCTATTCCACAGCCATGTGCTGTATCACAAGTGAGCGGTTTTACACTGAATACAATTTTTTTCACCACACCTCCAATTGGGAATTTATGCTAGCATTTAATTGGTGCCAATGATTATCGGTTGTCACCAGGCATTGGCTTTTTGTCACTGAAGAATAATTTGAATTTTCTATGTGATATTGTATGTATTGTTTCTATCTGCTTCTTAAATGCAGCAAATTATTTTGAGATTTGTTTATGCTGTTCTACACATCAATTCATTGTTTTAAAGAATGTTTTCATTATGTGAATATATCACAATTTATTCACCTGTTGATGGTATTTTATGTTCTTTCTAGATCTTAATAAAAATAAAATTCTTATGAACATTCATGTATAAGTCTTTTTATGGACATGTCCTTTCATTTCCCTAGGAGTAAAATGGCTGAGTCAAGTGGTAGGGCACATCTAACTTTGTAAAAACCTACCAAATCATCTTCCAAGTGATTGTGCCATTTACATCCCCATGAGAGATCCAGTTGCCCCACATTTCTTCAACTTCAGTTTTGTCACTGTTTTTAAATTTAAGCTATTTTTATTTTTTAAGATTTTTTATTTATTTAATTTTAGAGAGCAGGGAAGGGAGGGAGAAAAACAGCAATGTGTGGTTGCCTCTCACACACCCATAACTGGGGACCTGGCCCACAACGCAGGCATGTGTCCTGCCTGGGAATCAAAGTGGCAACCCTTTGGTTCACAGGCCAGCGCTCAAGTCACTGAGCCACACCACCCAAGGCTAAGCTCTTTTTAAAGAAATTTTTACTTTTCTAATTTTCTTACATGTATGGTAAAAATTCCTTTTTATATTTGGACATATGTGGTGCATCCTTAGGATTAAAATATATGCTATGTTGATGTACATCTATTCAGCTCTTACAATCCTTTCAGCTTTATTCAATTTCATGTTAAACTGAAATTATAAACTTAAGTAATATATTTGTTTTAAGATTTGAAGAGAGTCAAGTGTATAGATGCTCTCACCAGTTGAAACTAATGGTAGAAATGAAAACCTAATAAAAGAAGACAGCTTTGTAGAAAAAGCATTATATCCACAAAATACGAATTGTATTTCCACATTTTCTATTTGCCTATGACATTAGAGAGTTACCTGGCCTATTTGGACCCTCTCTGAAAATTAAATAAATATTCTTTTTTAAAATTACATTTTATAGATTATATAGTCACAATAGTTCCATTTTTTCCCCTTTGCTACCCCCCCGCCCAGCACCTCCCTCCCCCAGCAATCCTTTCGTTCTCCAGTCCATGTCCATGGGTCATGCATGCAATCTCTCCAGTTTCTCCCTTTCTTATGTTATTATTATTTTAGAATTAATTCATCAATTGATTTCTTTTTATAACAATAAAAAAAGTAAAATTCCCCCCCACCCCAGACTTTAAACCCTTTATAATCTTATAGAGAACAGTGGGCGATGGTCTCCTGCTCCTTTAGCTGCTTCAAGCTGGGCGTGGCCATCGTCCTACCTACCCTTGGGTCCAGAAATCCCTAAAAAGAGTGGGGATGTGGAGGGGAGGGTGGCCTTTCCACATGGGGAAGGATCGTGTAGACTCCAGGTCAGTTGGCTGTCCCTGGACAATGGCGTGCTTGGTTTAATAGGCTGACATCCTTGTTGTATTCTGGGGGCAACATATTTGGCAACAGGGTTAAAAGATATCATTCAATCCATAGCCACTAGATGACAAAAGGCAGGTATTGATTTTCCAATATCCCCAATTAGGGAAAAAAAAGAGGGGCTTTTTTGGAGGAAGGTGTGCCAGGCCCATCGTATCTGTCCAGAACACTTTTGTCCACTATTTTTAGCTTGAGCTGAGGGAAATATTTTAGGCTTCCCCCCTCTTAGACCTCTGGATATTTTCTGTCCAAGCCATTGGAATAGAAAAGAGAAACCTGTTTTAAGGTGAAGCCCACAGACCATCCCATTCTTCACCAACCCAGCCACTTGGTTCAGCCAAACCATTCAGTCTCAGGAGGCAGCGATGCAGACAGGATTAAGTGAGGCCTATACGTATAGGCAGTCACTCAGGTAGTGAGATCCTAGGCTTATGCCCTTTGAAAACAGAAAACACATGTTAATTTATGTAATATAACCCACAAAAACCATTCTCTAATTCTGTAAGCCTGTCTTAATGGGAAGACATCCAGTTGCAAGGCATTTGACATTCTTCTTGCCTGTAAATTAAGCATCTTTGATGATGTCACAGATCTAGTTTAACTTACAAATGCAAAGTAACTTTAAATGAAAAGAGACTTTAATGACAGTTAGTTGTATTACTTTATAGTCTACCAATGAGCATTGTGATTTTCCTTGGGTCACAATTTTTCTCCCTAAGCTTACTCCCATTGTCATTGAAGGGACTGTATTAGGTCCATTTTTAATTTATCCTGTTCATTTGCATGAACTCAACAAGAACAGCAAATGATCACTTATGATCTTTAAATCTGCTTTGCTGGAACTTACACATGAAACATTTAGGGTGACCTTCAGTTTGCCCTTCAGGGTGCTGAAGTTGAGCCACATACCTGCCATTCAGCATCGTCTGTAGACACCTGTTTTTTCCAAGTCCTTTAGGTTTTCCATTGTGCTTTAAGGTCCCTTTTAGCCATCTCTCAGGAAAGCAACCTTCATTCCTTCCTTGGAAAGGTTTCCATGGACCGCACTTCCAACCTAGGTACCAGGCCTTTTTCCTCATGGACTTTTATTACCTTCTAAGGTCACCCTTGGTTCCTCAGGGCTTTTGGTAACAACCAGAACCCAAGCATGTCTCCTTTAGGCATGACATTCCAGTCAAAGTCTTGGTCGACAAGACCTCTATTAACAACTGGTCTTGTTACAGAAACAGGGGAGTCCAAAAATCCCCAGAGTTTGTGGCTGGGGGATGGGGAGAAGGAAGCAGCTTTTAGAATGCCTCCACATGCCTTAGGCTGGTGGCTAGTGTCTTTTTTAGGCAAAATGGCTTTAATGCATCCAAAGCCTCAGGTAGATGGGAGGGATCTTGAACCAGGGGATGGTATGGAGAAAGCACACAGAGCCTACGTAAGGTTCTGTGAATGGTCAGAACTGTTTGCAATGCCCACTGCATCAGAGAATGCAGTCAGGGATATATAAGAAGCTGCGGACATTTTAGCGCGCTCTCTCTCTCTCTCTCTCTCTCTCTCTCTCTCTCTCGCGCGCGCGCGCGCGCCCACTCGCTCTCTTGTGTGCTCCCTCCATGTGGCTTGGTGAAGGGGTCTCCAGGCTGCTTTAAGAGGCTCTCGCCATGCGGTTTTGAGAAGGAGAGGAGATCCATGCGGTTTGCAGGAAGAAGGCAGTTTGCAAGGAGGCTGAGAATCCAGGCTGTTCTGCATTGAGAGCTGGAGGGCACCACAGCACAGAAAGGACCTCCCCAATCAGATTGAGTGATTGGCAGCTGCTGGTAAAGCTGAACTGTGTTTGGAAAGTAGGAAAACGGTTTCTCTAACTTTTCTAAAACTAGCCCGATTTGGTAGTGGGGAGGCAAGGATATGTGTTTATGGGTGTTTTAAAGAACATAAGACTTAACAACAGAAATCCGCAAATAACTAAATCTATATGACTGTTAAAAAAACAATTCTTTTTTTTTTTCACTAAACTCTGGTATTGAGAGTTATAATTTTGGCGGCGGGCAATCGGGCCCCTAACTAAAGAGCCCGTGGGTTTGTTTTCAATTCGAGCAGCCCAAGGGTTCTGTAACAGTCTTATTATTAAATAAATATTCTTTTTAAATTGCATTGGTATAAAAACATTTTTTATACCTTTATATACACCTTGAAATCAACTTTATTTTACTTTGGAAGTTCTTATTACAGAAACTACCGTATCTGTCTTATCCAAATTAGTTTCAATGACCAATTAAGGATGCAAATTATGAGGCTTTACTATTCTGATAATTAAACATTATAAGACATTTATATAGGTCAAAATTCTACTGTGGAGGATTATATAAATATTCCAACTTCTTTGCAAGAATAAGACAAATTTTTAAGGCAAGAGGAAAATATTTTCATCATTATTAATTGTTGCACAAGTTTAAATATTAATAGTTGCATTTTCTTTATATTATCTGAACCAAGATTTGTCATGAGATATAACCTTGGGAAATATTAATACTGACTAAATAAAAACTAAGCAGGAGCCAAAATGTTGACAATATTGCAAACTAAAGAGTACAGGTGCTCCTTGTGCTTTTGTTTGCAAGTAGTTACATGATACGTTGGTAAAGCAAGTACATACAACTTTGGAAAAAATCTACTATGTTTCTCTGAAGCACAGGAAAATTAAAAATAATTTTTAAAACTTGAAACCAATACATATTGAGGAAAACAATGAAACAAATTTTGTTTTTTTAATTACAAATACTTTAGCTCTTTATATTAAATCACAAAATTATAGCTACATTTTTAAACAGTAACCTACATTTTTGTTTTTTACATCTCAAAGCCTAAATCTGACTGTGT
Source organism: Furipterus horrens (assembly GCF_987537825.1). Classification (NCBI taxonomy): domain Eukaryota; kingdom Metazoa; phylum Chordata; class Mammalia; order Chiroptera; family Furipteridae; genus Furipterus; species Furipterus horrens. The sequence goes on along the minus strand of NW_028327180.1, from coordinate 65,213,381 downwards.
GAATTTTTTAAGCAAATGCACAGAATAGTAGCTTATAATTAATTTTGAGAGCATGAAAGAAGTTTTGAGAATCAAATTACATGCTATTGTTAGCAGCTTCAGAGTATACTATTATAGTACAATTACCCAACTTCTCCTTAATTTGCCCTTATTCTTTCCCCAAAATAGAGTTACAGAATGAAGGTGACAGTGATTTCTTCTTTGAGGTGAAAAGAAGAAAGGAGTAAAGACAAAGGGGCCTCTTCCAAACTTAGTCAGTCACCTTTAAAGAACTTTCATGTAAACACTTGCTTACTCCCCAATATCTCTTCTACCTCTATTTGTAAAAGAATCTCAGAAACGTAGGTTTGAAATGCACTCACATACACATATATTTTGTTTAAAAAGAGTTCTAACACTAAGGAGGGAGCAGAAGAAATATTTGATTAGCCAGCTACTGGTCTCTGATACAACAAAACAGAAGACCATCAATGGGAATAATTAATGGAAAATGTACTGTATGAAATATAACATATAATTGTCTCCAAATTGGTGATAGATGCAAATGTTGTGAGAAACTTTTCCTTTTTTTTCTTAGGTGAATGGTCTATAAAAAGAGAACTATTTACTATCATATTTAACTAATCACAGTTGCAGTGTGAATAGAAAAATATTGCTAGCAAAAGAATTTAGGTTACACTCTCCCAAACTTACTTTTTGAAAGTTAAATCAGATTATTTTGAGTGGTGAATGACTAAGCAGTGTTGTCTTCTTCTGTTACCTCCTCTTTGAAATTTCTGTTTGGGATCCTAGAGTCTGTCCTTTAGCTGCTCACTTCCTCCCTGGAGTCCCTGGAGGCATCAGTAAGTGACAACCAGGAGAAAGGAAATGCTCAGTGACAAACCCCAGTAGCTCATTTGAAAGAGAATTATACTCTACCAAAACTGTGCTGGGTAATTTCTGATATTATAAATGGACATGAATTAATCATGTCTAATGTGACAATTTAAGAATTTTTCACTGATTATAGCATGGAATGCAGTTACCTTTAATAATGCAGTAAAAAGATTACCTCCTTCTCCAAACCCTTAAATCTGTAACAATCAGGGCACACAGAGGAGGCTGCTTTTACCACAGAAAGGTTAATATTACTTGACTCATTCAACAAGGAAAACAAAATGGTTAGAAAATGACAATCATGAAAATAGTTTCTATGAAAAAATGGCATGTAGACAAGTTCAAGGACATATTTACAAGCAAATTAGTTAAACATTTTCATTACTTAGAGTACAATTTTTAAAAAAGAAAATGAATATAGTTATGTTCGATGGTATTTTGGACTACCTTGCAGCAGAATATTATTTCTACTAAGAACAGTTTTCTAAAAAGTCAGATAAAGTGCAAAAATTACCTTTTTAAATGAACTGGAAAACTGCTGCCGTAACAAGGACTAGAAGGCCAAAATTCAGGAGGCGAAACTGCAGAGAGGTGAGTGCCATGATTTAATAAAAAACACAGAACAATAAAATGCTATTTTCAAGTAAGATAGTAATTTGAAGTTAGAATTTTATATTTGACCACATTTTTGTTCAAATGTTAGTGTATGAAAAAATATTTACAGGCATACAAACATCCATATTGAAAACCCTTTTGGAGGAAATTTCCATTCAAGAAGAGAAACAGATTTTGGAGCTAATGCAAGAAATTATGAGTGACAAAATGTCTTGGCGAACTTTATTATCCTACCACACCACACAAGTGAACACGCAAATGAACAAAACTAAGGCTGAATAAAAGAAATAAAGAGAACACATGTTTCTACAGGTCTTACACTATAATTGTACACATGATAAACATGAGGTTTTGGGAACCAAAAAGGCATGAGAGTGAAAAAAGAATATTTGTTGTTAGAGAGATGATGCAGATATTAATAATTTTAAAAAATAAATGGGTAAAAATATATCATAGATTTATGTTAAAGAAAAAGACAGCTAACAAAAAATAAAAATAGTAGATATAAGAATTAAAACAACAAAAATGACTATCCAACAGAAACCAAAAAGAAAAAAAGACTGAATAAAAAATAAACAAAAATTTTAAAAGATTATATATAAAGTACTAATATCATGCTATTAATATATATGTAAAAAGATTAAACCCAATTAAAAGACAGCCCCCCCTGAATAGATTAAATCAAGCTCCAAAAACATGTTGTCGATATGACACATAATAAACTCAAAAATAAAGCAATCTTAGTGCCACAAAATATATTACCAGCATAAGAAACAAGAAGACTGAGACTTCTGGCCAAGATGGAGGCATGGATAGACATGCTGCATCTCCCTCCACAACTAAGAAGAAATACAACTACCTCAAAACTAGAAACAACCAGAAGTTCCAGAAAATCAAATTGCATGGAAGTCCAACAAACAAAGATATAAAGAAGAAATAGTCATCCAGACAGGAGCGACAGCTCTACCTAAGACACAGAGGCAAACATACACAGGAGACTTATGGCCAAGATGGAGGCCTAGGCTGACATGCTCCATCTCCCTCCACAACTAAGAAGGAATACAACTACTGCAAAACCAGAAATGACCAGAAGTTCCAGAAAATAAATGGAAGTCCAACATATGAAGTTAAAAAGAAATGGTGCTGATGTGGACAGGTAAGAGGGGCAAAGCCAGGGCAGAGAGGTCAAGTTGTGCTGGCAGCGGCAACAGTGGCGACAGTGGTGGCACACCAGTAAGCACCGACACCCGTATTTAAGGGATGGTGAGAAGCACCTGGGGAGCACCCCCAGCTGCAGACCAGACCCGTCATCTTGTGATTCCAAAGCTGAGGAAGGCAAACCTCCATTGCCTTGGACTGTGAGACCTGGAGGAGGTAGAGATGGAGGGAGAGACTCCTGGTCTCGTAGAGGAGAGTGAACAGCAGGAATCAATCTTGGACCCCCAGCCCTGCAGAAAACTCCACAGCATGGTGAGAAGGGTCCCCTGATTGAGACACATGCATGGGGCTCCTCCCCCTAAATCATAGGAGGTGTGACAGCCCCACTCAGGAAGCAAAGGTAAACACAAAACTGTCAGGATGGCACAGATCATGACAGAGATCCCGGTGACATAGCTGACCCAGACAGCAAATATCTAATCTAACAGACCAGCAGATAGAAAATCTTTTGGAGGCACAGTTCAGAGCTTTGGTTAAAAAAATGCTTACAGACCTAACAGCAGATCTTAAACAAGATGGGGAAGGAATGAAGGCTATCCTGCTGAAATGAACAAAAACACATACGAAACTAGTGGTGAGGGAAAGAAAACCAGGGATCAAATCAACAAGTTGGAACATAAGGAAGGAACAGTCAACCAGTGCAGAAAGAGGAAACGAAAAGTGAAAAAAATGAGGAGAGGCTCAGAAACCTGTGGGACAGCTATAAGCAGGCCAACATCCAAATCATAGAGTTGCCAGAAGGTGAAGAAGAACTAGAAATTGAAAATTTATGTGAAAAAATAATGAAGCAGAACTTCCCTAACTTAGGGAAGGAAATAGACTTAAAGGTCCAGGAAGCACAGAGAGTTCCAAAAACAAAAAACAAAAAACTGGGCCCAGGGAGAACCACACTAAGACACATTATAATCAAAATGTCAAAATTTAAGGATAAAGAGAGAATCTTAAAAGCAGCAAGAGAGAAGAGAATTACCTACAAAGGTGTCCCAATAAGACTATCAGCTGATTTCTCAAAAGAAACTCTCCAGGCAAGAAGGGACTGGCAAGAAATATTCAAAGTAATGAAAAGCAAAAACCTACAACCACGATTACTCAATCCAGCAAAGCTGTCATTTTGAATAAAAGGGCAGAGAAAGTGCTTCCAGGACAAAGTAAAACTGAAGGAGTTCATCAGATCCAAACCACTGTTAAATGAAATGTTAAAGGGACTTGTTTAGGAGAAAGAGGATCAAAACTATGAACATTAAAATGAAAACTGTATCACAACAACTAACAACAGAAGCTAGGGAATTGAAACAAAGGCAAAGTAAGTAGGCAATGAGAGTGGGAAAAGAATCATAGGTATGGGGAACATTATGGGGGGAGGTCAGCAGGAAGCGGGAAGTGGGGAAAGGGAAGGAGATGGTACAGGAATTAAGATGCAAAGTAGAAGGGCGTGGAGTCGATAGGAAGATGTTGAGAAGAACTATCTGCACAACCAATGGGCATGGACTAAGGTGGTGTACAACTGGAGAGAGGGGTGTCACTGGGTGGAGGGGAGCAAAGAGAAAAGAAATTGGGACAACTATAACAGCATAATCAATAAAGCATATTAAATATATATATAATTATTATTATAGTGTTCTAATAAACACTGATTGAACAATTAAAGAAAAACTCCTTTCTGAATGTTATTTTCTGGATCCCGATCACAAACTGAGATTCATTGTCTCCTAAATTTGAAAGCCTAAATTATGTGCTTGCAAATTGCTTTTCTTCAGAAACTTAAAATATTGCCCAAACTTAATTTATTCTCCTTCAGTACAAGTTTTCACAATAAGTATTGAAAATTTAGTTTCCTGTTAATACAACTAATTAGACAAAACACCAGAGCATAGGACAAAAACTCTAGGGGAGCAACGCAGGGCATCAAGAAGATAGTTTGAATGATATTTTAATAGCCCAGCTTTTAGAGAACACTAGTCAGACTCATTATGTCTTTTTTTGGAAGGATGAACATATAGAATTTGCTGATGACTTGGTAGTTCATCACGGGTAATGATTTTTAAAAAGAAGAAGAAAGGAAAGAATCAAGGATTACTTTTGCTTTTCTGCCTGATCAACTGGTTGGGGAGTTGGCTTATCAACAGAGACAGTGAAGTTGGCTAGGAAGCAGTCAGGAGCTTTCCAGCACGGCCGGGCCGCCTGGGAGACATCTCAGTGCAGGTGTACAGGAAGCAGTGGGTTACGTGATTTCTCAGTCAGTGAAGAAGTCTGGATTGGTATTATAAAAAGAAGAGCTAAGAAAAGAAAATGTTTCAAGTTTGGAGGAGTGAATTCTGGGTAAAGGAAAAGCAAGGGTATAGAGCAGTGAGCACTCTGGGAATGTGAACTGTCCCACAAGAGCACTTTCAGCGGGTAGCGGGGATGGAACCCTGACTGCCATGGACTGAGGCCAGAGGAGAGTGTGGCCACTGTGGCTGTGCCTTGGTTCCTGACCCTGAGTGCCTTTTCCAGTGCTTGCTGATTATGGAGGGTCTATTAAAATTTTTGCCCATTTTAAGGGGTTGTTTTTCTTTTTATTAATGAGTGGTAGGAGTTTTTTGCATATTCTAGATACAAGTTCTTCATGAGATAAAGACTTTGCAAACATTTTTTTAGTCTATGACTTGTCTTTATTTTATTAATGGTGTTCTTTAAAGAGCAAAATACCTTAATTTGATGAAGCCCAATTTATCAAATTTTTCCTGACTATAAGTTAGTGCTTTTGGTTAGAACTGAGAAATTTTTGCCCACCCTTATTTTATGGAAATATTGTTTTCCTCTAGAAGCTTTAAGGTCCTAATTCCATTATATACATATGAATGTATATACAGTAGTCCCTGTCTATATCACGGTTCACTTATCATGGCCTCATTGTATCGCGGGATTTTTAAAAATATTATATTTAATTATTTATCGCGGATTTTTTGCTATATCATGGGATTTTGCGGTACTGTATACATATGTTGTTAAAGTTACATAGGTTTAAGAGTGTAAAATAAATGTAAGGTTCCTACATTACCCATGATAAGTGAGGGAATACTGTATTTTATTTATCCCTGCTAACTGTATCTACTTTTAGATCTGTCAGCTTATTTATATACTTCTAACAGTCTCTACATTCTTCTTGCTTCTTTTTTTAATATGTTTTATTGATTATGCTGTTATAGTTGTCCCAATTTCTTTTCTCTTTGCTCCCCTCCACCCAGTGACACCCCTCTCTCCAGTTGCACACCACCTTAGTCCATGCCCATTGGTTGTGCAGATAGTTCTTCTCAACATCTTCCTATCGACTCCACGCCCTTCTACTTTGCATCTTAATTCCTGTACCATCTCCTTCCCTTTCCCCACTTCCCGCTTCCTGCTGACCTCCCCCCATAATGTTCCCCATACCTATGATTCTTTTCCCACTCTCATTGCCTACTTACTTTGCCTTTGTTTCAATTCCCTAGCTTCTGTTGTTAGTTGTTGTGATACAGTTTTCATTTTAATGTTCATAGTTTTGATCCTCTTTCTCCTAAACAAGTCCCTTTAACATTTCATTTAACAGTGGTTTGGATCTGATGAACTCCTTCAGTTTTACTTTGTCCTGGAAGCACTTTCTCTGCCCTTTTATTCAAAATGACAGCTTTGCTGGATTGAGTAATCGTGGTTGTAGGTTTTTGCTTTTCATTACTTTGAATATTTCTTGCCAGTCCCTTCTTGCCTGGAGAGTTTCTTTTGAGAAATCAGCTGATAGTCTTATTGGGACACCTTTGTAGGTAATTCTCTTCTCTCTTGCTGCTTTTAAGATTCTCTCTTTATCCTTAAATTTTGACATTTTGATTATAATGTGTCTTAGTGTGGTTCTCCCTGGGCCCAGTTTTTTGTTTTTTGTTTTTGGAACTCTCTGTGCTTCCTGGACCTTTAAGTCTATTTCCTTCCCTAAGTTAGGGAAGTTCTGCTTCATTATTTTTTCACATAAATTTTCAATTTCTAGTTCTTCTTCACCTTCTGGCAACTCTATGATTTGGATGTTGGCCTGCTTATAGCTGTCCCACAGGTTTCTGAGCCTCTCCTCATTTTTTTCACTTTTCGTTTCCTCTTTCTGCACTGGTTGACTGTTCCTTCCTTATGTTCCAACTTGTTGATTTGATCCCTGGTTTTCTTTCCCTCACCACTAGTTTCGTATGTGTTTTTGTTCATTTCAGCAGGATAGCCTTCATTCCTTCCCCATCTTGTTTAAGATCTGCTGTTAGGTCTGTAAGCATTTTTATAACCAAAGCTCTGAACTGTGCCTCCGAAAGATTTTCTATCTGCTGGTCTGTTAGATTAGATATTTGCTGTCTGGGTCAGCTATGTCACCGGGATCTCTGTCATGATCTGTGCCATCCTGACAGTTTTGTGTTTATCTTTGCTTCCTGAGTGGGGCTGTCACACCTCCTATGATTTAGGGGGAGGAGCCCCGTGCATATGTCTCAATTAGGGGACCCTTCTCACCATGCTGTGGTGTTTTTACTGTCCCACCGCCATTGCCACTGTTGCTGCCACCAACACAGCTTGACCTCTCTGCCCCGACTTCGCCCCTCCTACCCATCCAGACAGGCATCACTTCTTTATAACTTCATACCTTGGACTTTCATTTATTTTCTGGAACTTCTGGTTATTTCTGGTTTTGCGGAAGTTGTATTCCTTCTTAGTTGTGGAGGGATATGGAGCGTGTCAATCTAGGCCTTTATCTTGTCTGGAAATCTCCTCAGAGAGGATATTTTTGAGGGGGATAAACCCATCTCCCTTTTCATTTAGCTGCAAGTTTTATAATCGAAAAATGTGTCTGTACTTCATAATATTTATTGGGAGGGATAATAAGTAGTAAGGAAGGCCACTCATTCAGGGAGGCTAAGGAACCATAAAATTATGGGTTATTCTACAGGTTTAAAATGAATCAGATATACTTACTGCTACATAATGATTGAGAAGTTATTTTCTTTCTCATTGAAAATTCTGAATGTCTTTTAATCAAAATTAGTTGCTTATATTGTTAGTTTGTGCTTTATTGATAGGTCTTGAGAGGTTATGAATACTTCAAAAATAGCTAATTGTTCACTACTATAATGGAAATATTATAGTCTCCACTGTACTATCTATAACCTCAAAGGAAAGAGACCTGTCTCTATTTACCTTTAATTATCATGCCATCTCTTTTTCAGCACCTGGGACCATGCACCTGGTGACCTGAGCAAGGTCAGATCACTCTTTGTTTTATGATATCTCACCTAGAATAATACAATAATATGGAGCACTTGATTGATTTGAAGGAAATTATAAAGATTAATAAACCATTTGACATGAGAATTAAAGCTATCAGTTAAGGCATATCAATAGCTGAAAAGGAATAACAAAAACATAGAATATATTACAAATGAAATATTAGCCTAAACACCATGATGGATCTTGTCTCTGTTTCATTTTTCTGCCCATCTGGGTAAACCAAAACAAAACAAACAAATAAAAGAACATCTGTATTTTTCTTACTTTTTCTTGCGCAGATATACTTGGTTCCCACCATTTTATACTGAAATCCCATTTTTCATTTATTGGTTCTTAACTTGATCTTCTTTATTGAGAATTACTTTTTGGTGTTCATTTTCTGCTTTCTTGGTTGAGTGGTCAGTATGGATTTTTATCTTTTTGGCGCAGTATTTCTGCTATGGAACAGGTTATCAGCACTCTGCTAGGGTGACTGACTTTCCTGGTTTGCTTGGGACTGAGTGGTTGTCCGGGGCACTGGACTTAAAGTATTGTATTTTGGGCACTCTGGGACAGTGGGTTACCCTACTACTGAGAAAGAGAAAACACATATAAAGGTCTTTGAGACATGAGTTCGAATGGGAGAAGTTAAGGTGCCCTTCAAAATTTGTGCCTAACTATACATTCATCTATGAGCCCATTTCTAAGACTGTTGTCTAAATTTTAGGATATTTCTAATGAAAATGTGGATATTTAATATTTCACCAACCTAACAGCAATGAGCAATGTCAGGAAGGAAAATATCCTGCTAGAGGAGGAAACTGCCAGAACTGATTAAATATAAATTGGTTTGAAATTTTGCTCTCATGATTTTCAAGTTGCTTCAGCATCTTAGTGAATTCAGCATTTCCTTACCTGCCACCCTCTCCATGTACTTTATGACATGTATAATGTATTAGACATTTTGTTACACAGCTTTATTACACATTTTATTAGCTCCCAAGAATGGGTTCATGTTATCTGAGATTGAGGGACTAATGCATCTTTGAATAATGCATCTCTAACCTTCCTCAATCTTTTCAAAATTTATTTTCCCACTACAGTTTACATTCAATATTACTTTGTATTAGTTTCATGTGTACAGCATAGTGGTTAGACAATCATATACTTTATAAAATGATGCCCCTAGTATTTCCAGTACCCACCTGGCACCATACATAGCTATCACAATATTGTTGACTATCTTTCCTCTTAATCTTTTACCATCATTTTCTCTCTAAATTCCCTGACATCACTCTTTCCCATTTTCCTTTGAATCTTCACATATATCATTCTAAGACTCCTTCTCAAGCTACTTCAATGTTAGGATTTCCCAACCCTCCATACTTCTCCCTTCCCTTCCTTTCCTTTCCCGCCCTACACGACCTTCCCTTTCCCATCCCTACACCCTCTCTACTCCTTTTCTCTTCTTTGAGGTGTTCTTAGATCATGCTTAGGACGGGTCTCACCTGCCCTCATGGTTTCAATTCTCATTTAAATACTTGTGAGTCTTCAACTTTTTATATCATTAACCCAGACCTCTTTTCTTAGCTTTATACACACACACCCACTACTGGCCCCATGCAACCAACTTCATTCATTCTTCAATAGCAACACGACAAAAACTGAATTCAGCATTATCCAATGATACTTGTTGCAGAGGCTCTTTCTCTTACTTGCCATTTCAGAGCATGAAGCCACCTTTTCCCAATGCTGAAAAATGAGACTTATCCTTTCTCTTGTACCCATCCAGTCTATAATTTTGATCAATTTAAACTTTCTAAGCTTTACATGCCTTTCATGGGTTTGCTGCAGACTATCATCTTTGCTCACCTCAATTACTGCAACAAGCTGTAATTTGTCTTCCTATTGATGGAATGTCTTGTCCTTTCTCCAATAAACTCTACACACTACAGCCAGTTGGCTTTCAAAACAATTCATCTTATGTCATTTCCAAACTATAAATCCTTCAAGGCTGAAGTCCAAATTCCTTAGCATAAATTATATAGACTTTCACATTCTATCACCTATTCACTCGCCCAGTCCCTTCCCTGAATACTCATCAACTCCCTCACCACTCCTCTCACTGCTCACATTCCTGGTCCAGCCAGAATAAGCTGCCCATTGTTCCTTGAGCAGATATTTGATTGTGCCATCTCTCTCCCAGGACTACCTGCTTGGCTAATACTTTTCACCCTTCAAGATTCAGTTCAGGCACCAGGAAGTGTATTAGTTACCTCTATTATGTAATAAAGTAACTGTGTATGCCTCCTACATAAACATTTATCTCAGTTTATTATAGTTTTTGTTAACTCATTTGTCTTCCTCAGTAAACTAGAAGCTCCTTGTGAACGAAGACCATGAATTATTTATCTTGGTGCTTTCAGCTTCCAGCACTGGAGGTGGTACATACCAGGTACTTGGCAAATGTTAAATCAATATCTGGAATGTGAGGCATAAAAGCAAAGACTTGACATGACTTTATAAGCTGACTAATATAGATTTGAGGCATTCAATGAAATCTTAAGAAACATCCTGCTTTTCTTCTTACTCTATTAATTTCAATTTCTATTACAAGTTCTACCAATTTCACTTTTTCTTTTTCTCTCTTAAATTTCCTCAAAATGAATGTATTTTCTACTATATCTCAGTCTCACACATCTAATATTGTTATTGTTATCTATTATTATTGTGTTTTATATATTGACTCCTTAGATCAGAGTGGTGGTAGAATAAAAATATAATTCTGTTGTTGTTCTCTTAAGTCAAACAATCTGGGTTTGAATCTATGCTCTTCAACTTATTAGTGTATACTATAATCCTTCACACATAATTTCTCTTCTTTTATTCTTAGTCTTCAGATTTAAAATGGTAAACTGGGCATAATACAACTTGTTTTGTAAGATTGTTATAATAATTAGAAATTACGCCTGTTAGATAATACATAGTAAAGTTGAATAAGTTATTACAATTGTGGTAGCAGCAACAGCAGTTTTTGTCCCAACCACAGTGGCAGCTGTAATCTACCACAAAACTGAATTCTTCTGTCTTTAACTAGAATCTTTGAGGGTGCCTAAGATATCTGAAATTCTTCAAGTGTAGGTGAGATCCAATTTTAAAATTGTTATCACCCTAGCCTGTGTGGCTCACTTGGTTGGAACATCATCCAGTACACCAAAAGGTTGTGGGCTTAATTCCAATCAGGACAGGTACCACATACCTAGGTCACCAGTTCAGTCCCTGATCCCTATCATGGTGCCTACAGAAGTCAATAGATCGATGTTTCTCTCTTACATCGATGTCTCTCTCCCTCCCTCCTTCTTCTCTCTTAAAAGGAATAAAAAAATGTCTTGGGGTGAAAATTAAAAAAAAGAAAAAATTTGTATTATAATAAGGGCATCAAGCTGTAGGTCTATCACAATAAAGAATCTAGGTTCTTACTTAGATTTTTTCATCTCCATAAACTTATGAGTTTAATACACTTATTGAAATTTATGTCATCTTATGAAGCATTATGGAAAGATGCAAAATAATTAAGGTATCACAGTACCATAAAGGAACTTAATAAGACATTCAATAAGCTAAATGTGTAAATAAAAAGTAGTTTATATAGTAGTTGAATATAAAAAGTAGTTTTTACCGGTATATTACTAAAACCAATTATTAAATATTAATAATAAATATTAAGGATATCATTTTATATAATATAACCTAATTTTTGATAACTAAACATTATACATTTAAACATAAACATGTATATTACATTTATTCCCTTTATGACCTCATCTAATATCCTGCTTTTAAATAACACATTTTTTAATCCTCACCTGAGGACATGCTCTATGATTCTAGAGAGGGGAAGGGAAAGAGAAAGGGAGAGAAACATTGAACAGTTGCTTTCTGTACTTGCCCTGACTGGGGATCAGGGACTAAACCCGCAACCTAGGTATGTGTGCTGCCTGGGAATCAAATGCAGAACCTTTCAGTTTATGGGATGATGCTCCAACCGACTGAGCCACACTGTCCAGGGCTTAAATAATTATTTTGGGTTACTTCCAAATTCATATTTCTAGTCTGGATTACCCTTGAACTCACATATCCAACTATCCAGTTAACATTTCCCCATGGTTATATAATACATAATTTAAACTTAAAATGCCCAACATTGAACACTGAACTTTTTACCTTCAACATGGTTTCATCATGTCAGTAAATGGAAACTCCTTCAACCAGTTTCTCAGGACAAAATTCCTAGTGTCATCCTTTATTCTATTTTTTTTTCTGTTACTTATCCCCAACAGTGAATACATCAGCAAATCTCGTTAGCCCTTAGAATATACCAAGAACCCAACCATTGCTCACCACCTTGACTCTTAGCCAAACCTATGACATTAAAACTATAGTATGGGTTCCTGCAGTAGCCTCTTCCCTGATCTCTCTGCTCCTCCCTATAATTTATTCTCCACACAGTAGTAACCAGAAAGCCATTAGAATGTAATTCAGGTCCTGTCATACCTTTGCTCAAAGCCCTCTTTTGGCTTCCCATCTAATGCTGAGTAAGAGCCAAAGCTCCTGCAATGGCTCATGTGGATTGCTGTGATCTGACTCCAGTACTTGAACCCTATGCCTCCCACTCCCCTCTTAGTTACTGCCTTTCAGCCACAACTGCCTTCCTTACTGTTTTCTGAACTCATAAGAACTCAGGGCCTCTGTGCTTTCTGTTCTTTCTGCTTGAAATATTTCCCCCTGATATCTGTCTGGCTTGTTTCTTCACCTATTTAGGCATCTGTTCAAATTTTACCTTATCAGAGAAGCTCACCTCAACTATCTAATATAAACATGGCACCACTTCTGTCTGCTTGATCCTTACTCCATAGCACTTACCTCCACCTGCAGTATTACATATGAAAACTTGTTCTGTTTCTTCTGGGTAGAACATACGCCACAAGAGGTTAGTGATTTTTCTCTCGTGCTCATTGCTTTAACCACAGTGCCAACTCAGAACAGTGCTGGGCACATGATAAACACTTCATAAATATAAATTCAACCGCTGGATAAATCATACTGGGCTTGCTATCAGTGGGAAACAAAAGCAAGCAGGGAGTATGACTATTTCAATACACGTTAGTAGGGTGTTAACTCTGATATCAATAAAACCATTTACTTATCATCAATTAATCAACATGCTTCTCATCTTTATACTCCTAATTTCTAGTTGTTGAGTTGATCCAGAACTATGGGTTGTAGTTGTAATATCTTGATGCTCTATTCAATTAAAATAACATTCTTGAAAAATAAAAATTTCAAATTTACTTTGCAAATATACAAATCACCTTTGTAATATTCCTTTGAGTTTCTAAATAGTAACCTCTCTTCTCAGTTTCAAAATGGTTTTAAAGAAATATTTACCTTCTTGTCATCTATAAAGCATTAGTTTGTGATACTGCTTTTTTTTTTTAAGCAAAGTACAGTTTTTATTACTTTGCAGAAAGCAGGAAGTATTAAAGTAGTTCAATAAATTTTCCATATGCTTTTCTTAAAGTCTTCCTACCTATTGGAATAAACTAGAGGTTCTTCTAATAAAATTGCCATTTAAAATATTAAAGTATGTCCTTATTAGAATGTGTGTGTGTGTGTGTGTGTGTGTGTGTTTTGGGTGTGAGTAGGGAAATGACAGAAAAGTAGGAGTGTACAAAAGACTGCTGTATATTTTATTAACTTAATATTTTAGATCTTGAGTGGTGAGACATAGCTTACACTTTTGTGATTTATCCTATATGTCAGAAACTGCATATCTTTCATGCCTGAGGTTTGATGTTTACACCTTTTATCTATGGGATTATCACATTATGATATGGCTCCAAAGTAAAGGCACCAGAAACTAACACCTGGTTTTTTATTGCCTATTCCACTTTCTTCTAGCTCTGTGATACCAAGTTATTTAATATTTTTGAGCTATAATTTCTTTATTTTTATTTTATTTTATTTTTTGGTTACTCAATTACAGTTGTCCCGTTTTTCTCCCATTGCTCCCCCCTCCCAGCCCGTCCCTTCTCCCACAATTATATCCCTCCCCGTTGTCCATGTCCATGAGTCATTCATACATGTTCCTTGACTAGACCCTCCCCTTACTTATCCCCCTTCTCTCCCTCCCCCCTTCCCCCTACTGACTACTATTCTAGTCTTTGCCTATTTAGTTCGTTTGTTTGTGTTGCTCTTTAGTTTCCTGTATTGGGTGATATCATATGGTATTTTGCTTTCTTTGCCTGGCTTATTTCACTAAGCATAATTCTCTCTAGTTCCATCCATGTTATTGCAAATGGCAGGAGTTGCTTCTTTCTTTCTGCTACATAGTATTCCATTGTGTAGATGTACCACAGTTTTTTGATCCACTCATCTACAGATGGGCACTTAGGCTGTTTCCAGAACTTAACTATTGTAAACAGGGCTGCTATAAACATAGGGGTGCATAAGTATTTTTGAATTAGGGTTTTAGAATTTTTCAGGTATAATCCTAGCAGTGGAATCACTGGTTCATATGGCAGTTCCATTTTTAGTTTTTTAAGGTAATTCCATACTGTTTTCCATAGTGGCTGCACCAGTCTGCATTCCCACCAACAGTGCAGTAGGGCTCCCGTTTCTCCACATCCTCGCCAGCACTTGCTGTTTGTTGATTTGTTGATGATGGCCATTCTGACTGGTGTAAGATGGTATCTCATTGTGGTTTTTACTTGCATCTCTCTGATGGCCAATAATGTTGAGCATTTTTTCATGTGCCTATGGACCTTCTGTATGTCCTCTTCAGAGAAGTGTTTGTTCAGGTCCTTTGCCCATTTTTTAATTGGGTTGTTTGTTTTCTTGATGTTGAGTTGTATAAACTCTTTATATATTTTGGAGATCAATCCCCTGTCTGTGATATCATTGGCAAATATGTTTTCCCATATGGTTGGTTTCCTTTTTATCTTGCTGATGTTTTCTTTTGCTGAGCAGAAACTTTTTAGTTTGATGTAGTCCCATTTGTTTATTTTTTTCTTTATTTCTCTTGCCTTGGGAGATGTATCCGTGAAGATATTGTTACATGTGATATCTGAAATTTTCCTGCCTATGTTTTCCTCTAGGACTTTTATGGTATCACGGCTTACATTTAAGTCTTTAATCCATCTTGAGTTTATTCTCATGTGTGGTGTAAGTTGGTGGTCTAGTTTCATTTTTTTGCATGTCCCTGTCCAGTTCTCCCAGCACCATTTGTTAAAGAGGCCCTTCTCACTCCATTTTATGTTCCTTCCTCCTTTATCAAAGATTAGTTGACCATAGAGCCCTGGGTTTATTTCTGGGCTTCAGTTCTGTTCCACTGATCTATATGTCTGTTCTTATGCCAGTACCAGACTGTTTTGATCACAGTGGCTTTGTAGTATTGTTTGATGTCTGGTATCATGATTCCTCCTGCTGTGTTCTTCTGTTTCAAGATTGTTTTTGCTATTCGGGGTCTTTTTTTGGTTCCATATGAATTTTTGGAGGATTTGTTCTAGGTCTGTGAAATATGTCATTGGTATTTTAATAGGGATTGCATTGAATTTGTAAATTGCTTTGGGAAGTATGGCCATTTTGATGATGTTGATTCTTCCCATCCAAGAACATGGTATTTGCTTCCATTTATTTGTATCTTCCTTAATTTCTTTCTTCAATGTTGCATAATTTTCAGTGTACAGGTCTTTTATCTCTTTGGTTAAGTTTATTCCTAGGTGCTTTATTTTTCTTGTTGCTATAGTAAATGGTATTTTCTTTTTTGCTTCTGTCTCTGAGATTTTATTGTTGGTGTACAGAAATGCCTTAGATTTCTGTATATTTATTTTGTACCCTACTATTTTGCCAAATTCACTTATTATTTCAAGTAGTCTTTTAGTGGAATTTATAGGGTTTTCTAGGTATACTATCATGTCGTCTGCAAATAGTGATAGTTTTACTTCTTCTTTCCCAATTTGTATGCCTTTTATTTCTTTGTCTTGTCTGATTGCTGTGGCTAGGACTTCCAACACTATGTTGAATAGAAGTGGGGAGAGTGGACAGCCTTGTCTAGTTCCTGATTTCAGGGGGAATGCTTTCAGTTTTTGTCCATTGAGTATGATGTTGGCTTCAGGCTTCTCATATATAACTTTAATGATGTTAAGGTATGCTCCCTCTATTCCCATTTTGCTGAGTGTTTTCAACATAAATGGGTGTTGTACTTTATCAAATGCTTTTTCTGCATCTATAGATATAATCATGTGATTTTTGTCTTTCATTTTGTTTAGGTGATGTATTATATTTATTGATTTGCGAATATTAAACCATCCTTGCATCCCTGGGATGAATCGCACTTGATCATGGTGTATGATCTTTTTGATGTATTGTTGGATCCTGTTTGCCAAAATTTTATTGAGGATTTTAGCCTGTATGTTCATCAGTGATATTGGCCTGTAGTTTTCTTTCTTTGCTGTGTCTTGACCTGGTTTTGGGATTAGGATAATACTGGCTTCATAGAAAGAGTTTGGGATTTTTCCCTCTTCTTGGATTTTTTGGAATAGTTTGAGGAGGGTAGGAGTTAGTTCTTCCCTAAATGTTTTGTAAAATTCGCCTGTGAAGCCATCCGGTCCAGGGCTTTTGTGTGGAGGGAGATTTTTGATTACTGTTTCAATTTCCTTCTTTGTTATTGGTCTGTTGAGACTTTCTACTTCTTCTTGATTCAGTTTTGGAAGGTTATATGTTTCTAGAAATTTGTCCATTTCTACTAGGTTGTCAAGTTTCTTGCCATACAGTTGTTTGTAGTAATTTCTTACAATCGTTTGTATTTCTGTGGTATCAGTCGTGATTTCTGCTCTTTCATTTCTGATTTTGTTTATTTGGGTCTTCTCTCTTTTTTTCTTAATGAGCCTGGCTAGAGGCTTGTCAATTTTGTTTATTTTTTCAAAGAACCAGCTCCTAGTTTTGTTGATTTTTTGGATTGTTCGTTTAGTTTCTATGTCGTTTAATTCTGCCTTGATCTTGATGATTTCCTTTCTTCTTTTTGCCCTAGGCTTTGTTTGTTGTTGTTCTTCTAGTTCTTGTAGCTTTAGGGTTAGATTTTTTATTTGAGATTCTTCTAGTCTTTTCAGATATGCTTGTATTGCTATGAACTTCCCTCTTAGGACTGCTTTTGCTGTGTCCCATAGGTTTTGGGCTGTTGTGTGTTCATTGTCATTAGTTTCTAGAAATTTCTTTTTTTTTAATGTTTTATTGATTATAATATTACATTTGTGCCAATTTCCCTTCCCTCTGCTCCCCTCCACCCGGTGGCCCCCCTCCCTCCAGTTGTCCCCCCCTTTTAGATCATGTCCATTAGTTGTGTATACAGTTCTTCTCAACCTCTCTCTGTCTATTCCATTCCCTCCTACCATGATCCTTGATTCCTATATCATCTCCCTCCCTCTCCCCATTCCCCCTCCCTGTTGACCTCCTCCCAATATGTTCTCCGTACCTATAGTTCTTTTTCCACTCTCGTTGCCTGTTTAGTTTGCCTTTGTTTCAACTCCCTAGCTTCTGTTGTTTCTTGTGATGCAGTTTTCATTTTAGATTTCATTGTCTTGATCCTCCTTTTTCTAAACCAGTCCCTTTAACATCTCATATAACAGTGGTTTGGATCTAATGAACTCTTTCAGTTTTATTTTGTCCTGGAAACACTTTCTCTGTCCTTCTATTCTGAATGACAATTTCGCTGGATAGAGTATTCGTGGTTGTAGGTTTTGGATTTTCATTACTTTGAATATTTCTTGCCAGTCCCTTCTTGCCTGCAGGGTCTCCCTTGAGAAGTCAGCTGATAGTCTAATTGGGACCCCTTTGTACATAATTCTTTTCTTCTCTCTTGCTGCTTTTAAGATTCTCTCTTTATCTTTAATTTTTGACATTTTGATTATAATGTGTCTTGGAGTGGTTCTCCCTGGGTCCAGTTTTTTTTGAACTCTCTGTGCTTCCTGGACCTGTAAGTCTATTTCCTTCCCCAAGTCTGGGAAGTTCTCCTTTATTATATTTTCACTCAATTTTTCAAGTTCTAGTTCATCTTCCTCGCTCTCTGGCAAACCAATGATTCTTATGTTGGGCCTTTTATAGCTGTCCCAGAGGTTTCTGATCCTCTCATTGTTGCTTCCCATTTCCTCTCCCTGCATTGGTTGACTTCTTGTTCCTTCTCCATATTCCAGTTTGTTGAAATGAACTCTGGATTTTTTTTCCTCACCATCTGTCTCATATGTGGTTTTGTTCCTTTCGTTATGAGTGTTTTTCGCTTCTTTCTCATCTTTTTCCAGATCTTTTGTGAATTCTGTAAGCCACCTGATAACAATGGCCCAGAACTGAGCATCTGACAGGTTTCTTATCTGTTCATCTGTCAGGTTCTCCATCTGTTGCCTGGTGAGCTGTGCCACCGGGATTTCTATAGTTGTCTGCCTCATTTTGACAGATGCGTTTTGTTTTCTTGGGCCGGCTGTAGGGGGCAGTGCCTGTGTAGTCGTCACAATCCAGCGACCGGCGCCTGTCCGCGACCTATTTTGCAGCCCTGTGGCGCTTTCTTTGGGGGCGGGGGTCCAAGATGGATGCACACAGTTATTCCGCTAGGAGACCGGGATCCGTCCTCCCGCCCCCCTGGGCCTCACTGTTCAAGGCGATGTGGTGGCTGCTTTCCCCAGCGTTGGAGTCGCAAGCTGCCGGGGGTTCGAGTGCAGCCGGGGTTGTTCTCCCCGCCGCTGTCCCAGGTGCGACCGCAAACAGCTCTGCCCCCTTTCGCTTTTACCTGCCCAAAGGGCGCCGCTGGTTTATAACTTCATATGTTGGGCTTCCGTGTAGTTTTATTTTCTGGAATTTCTAGTTATCCTTTGTTTTGAAGTAGTTGTATTCCTCTCTAGTTGTAGAGGGAGACCTAGCGCGTCCGTCTAAGCTTCCATCTTGGCTGGAAGTCCTCTAGAAATTTCTTGATTTCCTCTTTGATGTCAGTGTTAACCCATTCGTTATTTAAGAGCGTGTTATTCATTCTCCATGAGTTTGGGTGTCTTTGATTTTTTTCCCTGAGGTTGATTTTTAGTTTCAAGGCATTGTGGTCTGAAAAGATGCTTGATATGATTTCAATTTTCTTGAATGTGTTGAGGCTTGTTTTGTGTCCTATTATGTGGTCTATCTTTGAAAATGTCCCATGTGCCTTTGAAAAGAATGTATATTTTGCTTCTTTGTGGTGAAAAGTTCTATATATATATCAGTTAAGTCCATGTGGTTTAGTGTGTTGTTCAATGCCTGTATATCCTTGGTGTTTCTTTGCTTGGATGATCTGTCTATTGTTGATAATGGAGTGTTGAAGTCCCCTACTATGAGTGTGTTGTTGTTAATAGCCTTCTTGTGGTCTTCTAGTATTTGCTTTATGTATTTGGGTGCTCCTATGTTGAGTGCATATATGTTTATCAGTGTTATATCTTCTTGATGGATTGTTCCTTTAAGTATTATGAAATGTCCTTCTTTGTCTCTTTTTATTGCCCTTGCTTTGAAATCCATTTTGTCTGATATGAGGACTGCTACCCCAGCTTTTTTTTCAGGTCCATTTGCTTGAAATATTTTTTTATATCCCTTTACTTTCAGTCTATGTAAATCTTTTGTTTTGAGGTGTGTTTCTTGTAGACAGCAAATATGTGGGTCCTGTTTTCTTATCCATTCCGTTACCCTATGTCTTTTAATGGGAGCATTTAATCCACTTACATTTAACGTTATTATTGACATGTATTTATTCATTTCCCTTTTGTATCTCTGTTCCTCTACTCTTTTTTTGTTTTTTCTCTTCCTTTTTCTTAGAATATTCCCTTTAGCATCTCTTGCAATGCTGGTTTTGTGGAGATGTATTCTTTTAGTCTTCCTTTGTCTGAGAAACTCCTTATATCACTTTCTATTTTGAATGAGAGCCTTGCTGGGTAGAGTATTCTTGGTTGTAGGCCTTTGTTTTTCATTGCTTGAAATGAGCTATAATTTCAATGCCTATAAATGGGAAAAATAGGTATTTCACAGAATTATATGAAACTCAAATAAAAATATGTTTTCTAAGCACCCACTTAGCGAGAAGGCTGATGGACAATTACTAGGTGAAAAATGAATGGTAACCACCAGTGGCTACCAACATGGAACCATGTGGGTAGCACCCACATCTGATGGAGAAGTGCTGGTACCCAGGCCTGAGGTTATTCTTACCTGGAACCCCAGGTGTCTGAAATGTATAACAGTCTTGACTACATAAATAGCCTGGGAAATTGTGCTGGGTTGGTAGGAATTCAGGAGGCTTCTTTGAGGATTCCTTACTAATACAGCTGTTAACTTTTGCCTCAGATTTCAATGGTAACATAGAGAAGTCCTCCAGGTTTTTCTGAGTAGTTCCTTGTAGGCCATGGCTAGACTTGATTATAAACAGATTCTCTCATGTGTGGTATAACAGGCAACCTACCTGACATTGAACCATGAAAGTGTTCTCACTAGACCCACACTCCATGATTACTACATTCTTATAGCATTGCTGACTATGCCCAAAGAGACAAAAGTGAGAGATGGGAACAGAGGGAGGAAAGGCAGACAAAATTAGAGTGATAGACTGCAGTAGGAGCAGAGAGAAAGAGTGGGGCAGAGAGGGGCAAAGATAAAGAGAAAAAGAAAAATCACCCTCCTGTGCATCTGGACATTGAGAAAGCCAACAGTCCTGTGCCATCTGCTCTTGCAGTGGAACACATGCATGGCCACATGTGCGAGGAGAATGGGAACCCGTGGGACTGATTTGTTATTGATCCTTGGAGTGTCAACTTTCCCTGAAAACTAAAAATATCTTATAGGTAATCGTGCCATGATATTATCATACAAGAGAAGGTCAAGTGTGAGTGAATGGTTATGATATTCAAATCAGTTTTATGCTTCATCAGGTTTTCTCAAGTTAAACTCACCAATCTTCTTTTTTCTAAACCTTGGCCTACATGGTTACCCTCTTCTTCTACTAGTGATACTTACCTTTAAGTGATTGCAAACAAAATTTGTTTTACCTTAGTATTCAATGTGTCCTACTCATAAATTTTACTAGGAGCAAAATATTATGAACATAGAAAGGATGTGAGGTATTGGAGGGAAAAGGGGGTACTCTCAGGCAGTTAACTGGAGAATTGCTGATGAATAACATTTTAATTTGATCTTGAAGGATGAGAAGGGAATCCTTTGAGAAGCAGACACCATTATGGGACTATTCATGGTGGAGATATATTTGGGGAAATTGAATAATAAAGAGTGAATGAAGATGCAAGAATGGCAGGGAACATCTCAGACCACATGAGTATCTCAGTCCCTTTTGATAAGAGCAAGGAAGAGTTTAAGATAAATCTGAAATTGTAGTTCTTGAGAAAGTCTCAGGCAGTATGGGGTTCTTCAACTAAGCAACAGTGGTCTGGAACTCATTACCTCCTGTGTCCAGTCACTGGTGAAGTGTGGCCTTAGCATCCCTGGCTGCTACAGGCTAAGAGTTAACTGCTTCCTTAGCAGATTCTCTTAAAGAGATCTGAACGTCATGCCTCCATGACCTCCCTAGGGATTAAAGGTGATCAGGCACAGAGAGAGAACTTGTAAGGCAGCTTTGACGAATGGCAAGATCATAAATATGAAAGGTAGTGATGAAAATAAATTTGAAAAGATAGTCTGAGGCCAAAAGTTGAAAAATCTTGACTGACAAAATGTAGTATTTAGATTTAATAACTTTTCATAATAATGGTTCATTACAAGTTTAATTTTTCAAACAGAAGTGTGATGCTGTCAAATTGTCTTATAGAAGAATACTGCAAAAATTTACATAATTGATTTTAGGTAGCAGGAAGATTTTAAGTAGCAGTTCTGGTTTATGTCTAAAGCTCAGGGTCCAGAGAGGAGACTTAAATTACCCACTGAAGTGAGAATTAAAGTTGTGAAGCTGAATGACATTACCTAGAGAGAGCTAAGTGAGAAGAAAATTACCAAGAAAATATCCTTGACATATATGTGTTAATTATGAGAAATCATAATTAACATGTTGAGGAATCTTATCTCTTATCCTATTTTCAAAAACTGCATATTGAATTTTTTAAATAAACACAACCTTTTCCCTCAAATATATAAGGTTACATTTTCATTTAGGAGTTTTCCTAAGACATATTTCACAGACCTAGAACAAATATTTCAAAAATTTATATAAAACCAAAAAAGACCCCGGCTAGCCACAGCAATCTTGAGACAGAAGATTGCAAAAGGAGGAATCACAATACCTGACATCAAACTATACTACAAGGCCACGGTAATCAAAACAGCCTGGTACTGGCATTAGGACAGACATACAGATCAATGGAACAGAACGGAGAGCCCAGAAATAAATCCAGGTCTATATGGTCAACTAATATTTGACAAAGGGGGAAGGAACATCAACTGGAGTGAAAAGAGCCTCTTCATCAAATGGTATTGGGAAAACTGGACAGGGACATGCAAAAAAATGAAACTAGACCACCAACTTACACTGTACACCAGAATAAACTCAAAATGGATCAAAGATTTAAATGTAAGCCATGACACCATAAAAACTCTAGAGGAAAACATAGGCAGGAAAATTTCAGATATCCCATGTAGCAACATTTTCACTGATACATCTCCTAAGGCAAGGGAAATAAAGGAAAGAATAAACAAATGGGACTACAACAAACTAAAGAGTTTCTGCTCAGCAAAAGAAAACATCAGCTAGATGAAAAGGGAACCAACCATATGGGAAAACATATTTGCCAATAATACCCCAGACAAGAGATTGATCTCCAAAATATATAAAGAACTTACACATCTCAACACCAAGAAGACAGACAGCCCAATTAAATGGACAAAGAACCTGAACAAACACTTCTCCAAGGAGGATATACAGAGGGTTCATAGACATATGAAAGAATGCTCAACATCACTAGCCATCAGAGAGATGCAAATAAAAACCACAATGAGATACCACTTTACACCAGTCAGAATGGCCATCATCAACAAATCAACAAACAACAAGTGCTGGTGAGGATGTGGAGAAATGGGAACCCTACTGCACTGTTGGTGGGAATGCAGACTGGTGTAGCCACTATGGAAAACAGTATGGAATTTCCTCAAAAAACTAAAAACGGAACTGCCTTTTGAACCAGCGATTCCACTGCTAGATTATACCTGAAGAATCCTGAAACCTCAATTCAAAAGAACCTAGGCAACCCTATGTTCATAGCAGTGCTGTTTACAATAGCCAAGTGCTGGAAACAGCCTAAGTGCCTATCTGTAGATGAGTGGATTAAAAACCTGTGGTACATTTACACAATGGAATACTATGCAGCAGAAAGAAAAAAGGAACTCCTACTATTTGTGACAACATGGATGGAACTAGAGAGAATTATGCTTAGCGAAATAAACCAGGCAATGAAAGAAAAATACCATAAGATATCACCCAATACAGGAGACTGATGAACAACACAAACAAATGAACAGGGGGCATGGGGGAGGGAGAGAAAGGGGTTAGTAGGGGAAGGGTTTAGTAAAGGAACTAGTATAAATGACCCATGGACCCAGACAATGGGGTGGGGATTGACTGTGGGAGAAGGGGTGGGCTGAGTGGGGGGTAGCAATGAGGGGAAAAGTAGGACAATTATAATAGAAAAACAATAAAAATAAAATTTAAAAAAAGGCCGAAAAATAGTTTTCCTAAAGTGAGACATATGAGGGAAATGATATTTTAGCACAAATCATTAAAAAATCATTAAATAAAATAATTAAGTAACAACTGTACAAATACATTTATTTCTGTTTCATTCTTCCTCTTAATATTATAATGGCACAAATGAGTCCAAATGAGCAGGTCATCCAGTGCAGCTTTATAACTGAGTTGACAATATATGCATAACAATGCCTATCTGTATGGTGCCTTTTAGAAAATAAATCATTATCAATTAATGTTATTCAAAGGCACTCCAGGTATATAGAATACAAAGAAATTTAGAAAATAAGAGTATCTTATTTTTCGGTTCTGATTTTCCTCAACACTCGCCTGTACCACACACGCTTACATATTTAACACATACTGCTTTCTCTGACCTCATCCCTCTCCCTTGGTATTTATTATAGTTCTTCCTCCTCTCTTTACTTTTCTTCATGTTTTTCCTTTGCATGTTCCTTCTATTCCCATCTTGCTCTTACACAGTCTGAGTGATCCAGACACACAAGAAAGCCCTTATTGAGGCACATTTTTAAGATAAATTCACTCCGCTTGGAAGGCTTACTCTTACCTAATAAATATAAAATTTCTTTGCAGATCTTGGCAAAAATTATGAAATATGGCAGACAAAACAAACACCCAAAAGACTTGAGGCTAACAATGAGGTCAGTAAACTTGAGAAGTTGACAATAAGCAATGAACTGGCCAAACTTCTGGCCACAGAGTTGGGGTGTAAGGCAAAGAGCTCCCACCTGCTTGTGGAATGCAGGTCTCACCAGCTGGAAGGGGTCCTGGGGCATGTGGGGAAGCTACAGCAGCCTTGTTTGTTGCTACAGGGTTGAGACACTTATACAAATCTATTTTACTTCCTAGAAAAGAAAATCTAGCACTTTTACCTGCAGAGAGGAATAGTTGAAGTGGAATTCTTGTTGAATAATGGGGACCTGATATTTAACTCCCTTGTTGCCTTGAGATGGGCAGTAAAAACCTATTCACTATGCATGGACTGTTGGCCATAGCTGCAAAATGTGATTGCATTAATATTGGAAGTATTGCTATGCTTTGAGAAGATTGCTGAAATTGTTTTTAAAGGCTTCACGCTTAACCAAAATGCTTATTATGTTTTCTTAGTCCAGCTGAACTGTACTAACCTCAGAGTCTCAGGCACAGAATAAATAGGATATTAGGCCTAAGGACAGCCTCAGGCTCTTGGTGCCACATGCTTTCATTCAGCTGCCACAGATGCCACACTGCATGATCTTTTTAATTACAGGTGAGTCACAAGTTCAGTTTGAGATCAGGGCTGAAGACTACCACATGCCTTATGTTTTTCCTTCCTTTAGGAATTTCACTGTTATAATGGTTAGAAACAACACATCTTTCTCTACTTTGGCAGGTTGTTTCTTTTTTCTTTTCTTTTCTTTTCTTTTTTTGAAGATCAGGATCTATAAAGCTAGATGACTCAAAATCTCAAAATTTTTGACAAGCTAAGCAATATCCTTCTGAAAATTTGATTGGACAAGGTATGCAACCAAAGAAAAACAAGAAGTGAAATGCATTAAAGATTTCCAAGATTGTTCGCTTTAGCAAATATTTAAAAAATTACTGTAGCCAGAAGTAAAGAAAAGAAACCAGGGAGAAGGACTAGTGAAAAACTAGTGTTCATAGCTTCAATTGCCAGCGGTTCTTTCTCAAGCAAGCAGAATATATTGAAATTTATTGAATGGGAAGAGAAGAATTCAATGGAAACCCTGTTAAAAACCTGTTTGGAAATCAACTTCATGGAAAATGGAAACAGTATGACGGTTACAAGTGACTTACATTTTTCAATTCTGTAATAACTGTAATTGTATTCATGTTGTCCTCATTGTTTCTTCCACAGACTGAAAGAAACAAACAGATACCCTTGGCTTCTCGTTTTCCTGACAGTACACATTCAATCTGTCAGTAAGTTCTGTTTTCTCTACCTTACAATATATTCTGAATTTCCATTTCTTTTCTCCTGTGTTGCTTACACTCTTGTGCAAACCACAGCACCTCCATCCTGGGTGTCCACAGTGGCCTCATCACAGCCTGTGTGCTCCCACTGTCCCTCACCCTGTGACTTTGTGCAGCAGCCACAGTCAAATTAATCCGGTGATGGTCCTGATTGCAACTCTTCAGTGATACACTTAGAACGAAACCCGTATCTTTTGTTTCTTATGGCCCATGCATATAAACCTTGTGATAATCGATGTAAACAGGTATGGCATATTTGTAATGTAGTTGAGGAAATGAGATTGGCATAAGAAGGAGATGAAAACAAGAGGACAGAGGGATATAGGATTTGTTATTCTTAAGTTTTAAAATAACTCTCAAATGTGACACTGATGATCTATTTTAGCTATTATGTGACAATAATTTGTTGATTTGGGAGTCTTTAGGGTCTAGCAATCGAAGTTTTATTCCCAAATAACACAGCATTAGTGGCAATGTGTGTTTGTGCTGCACACCGCAGCTGTGTGTGTTGTGGGTGTCTGATAAACAATGGGGAAAAACCCTGGCTTAGCCAATGAACTGAGGTTAGGAGCACTGTGAGTTGGTTATCTAACTTAGGCAGTGAGACTGGTGAATGTGGGCATATAGTTTCTTACTTCAAGAGTTTGAGTATGCAAAAAAGGTCATAGCCACTTTTCTTCTTTATTAGTCCTTTATGACTGATCTGACCAGGCTAAGAGACAATTTTATCTTAGCCATTATAAGGGCTCCTGATCATGCCCTTGCCCAAGGTTGTGCAAAGATCCTACACATTTTCACAGCAGAGGATGCTTGAGAAGTCAGTCCTAACTCTGGTCTTTGCTCGCCCAAACCCACATGTCCTTTTAGTCCAGTCGTCGTCGGCAGCCGTCCGTCTCGAGAGACGATGGTGTAGCTTCTTAAGAGTCTATCTGCACCGCCGAGAATGGCTGTGCAGTCCGACTCGGGAGTGACACGGTATCTGTCTCCTCCCATGTTGAATCGACATCTTGCGATGACGCTGGAGTGTCCTCTCCAGTGAAGCTGAAGCTACAGAGCCTGGGCAGGGTGATATGGAGGGTCTGCTGTTGCCCATGCAGCAGACCCCCCCTCTCTTCGCAGCTGAAGGATCCAAGGGAAAGACGGAGTCAATACAGCTTGGCTTCAGGTGCGCCGCAGGAGTTGCCGGTGTTGACTACAACGTCAAACCGCCTTAGGGACTCCGGCTCCGGATTTTCTGTCGGGGTTTACTCCCTTAGCCTTTCCCCTGAAGAGGTATGCCGCAAGGCAGTGGAGGTTTTTTGGAGTCAGAGTTTTCCTTCTCTGATGTGCCCTGACTGGAAGATCGAACCAGCGACACTTAGCTCGCAGGCCGACGCTCAATCCACTGAGCCAAACCAGCCAGGGATTTTTAGTCCTGTAACTCCTGAAATTCTACCCATTGCTTGGGTTTGATTAGGTCGATAATCAGAGAAGATGCTGGAAAGGTTATTAAAGCCTATCATTGGAAAAGGCATGAGGATCATATTGTTTCACCATTTTCAAATTTAATACATAAGGAACGTATAATTTCAGTGTTATTTAATGTAGGCCATAGAAAATGATAGAACATTTTCTAATTATTTTTATATGGTTAGCATAAAATAACACAAAATGCAACAAAAGTAGTTTAAAAAACCTATAGGGCTAAAGTCACATATTAAAGTAGATTAAAATTTTAAGTAAAAATGATTCAGCAATATATGAAAATAATAATAATCTATGACTTATCAGCACTTACTCCAGGAATGCAAGAATTGTTTAAATGTCAGAAATATGCCATAATAATGAATTTCATTAACAAAATGACTGAGAAAATAAAATTCATTCAATAAATGCTTTAAAGCATTTAATATGTTCAGCAACTATTTTTTAAAAAAATACTGAAGAAACAGAAAAAGTTTAAAATTTTTTTAGGAATACTTACCATTTCTAAAAAATTGGAAAAGAGAAATTAAAATTTTAAATGATGAAATGCCAAAATATTTTAATAAAAAGCAGAAAAGTGAGGATCTACAACCTATATTACTCTAACCAGCAAAGCTATCATTTAGAATGGAAAGGCAGATAAAGTGCTTCCCAGAAAAGGTAAAGCTAAAGGGGTTCATCATCACCAAGCACTTACTATATAAAATATTAAAGGGACACATTTAAGAAAAAGAAGATCACAACTATGAAGAGTAAAATGGTAAAACAAACTCACAACTATCAACAAATGTATCTATAAAACAAAAACAAGCTAAGTAAACAACTACAACAGGAACAGAGCCATAGATATGGAGATCATATGGAGGGTTATCCATTTTGGGGGAAGGGGGAGAATAGAGAAAAATGTGCAGGGATCAAGAAGCATAATTGGTAGGTAAAAAATAAACAGGGAAATGGAGAAGCCAAGGAACTTATATGCACAACCCATGGACATGAACTAAGGAGGGGATTACTGGAGGGAAGTGGGGAGTACTGGGCAGAGGGGCCAAAGGGGGAAAATTGGGGCAACTGTAATAGTGTAATCAATACAACATATTTAAAAAAGAAAGAAAGAAAGAAAGTACATGGGAAGAGGTGGCTGGGCCTTATGGTAAAGTATATATGTTTTATAATAAACTGCCAAAGTGTTTTCTCAAAAACAAACAAATAAATAGAAACAATAAATACAGACATACCCATTACATTTCAACATTGAATTTCAGGTTCAAGTGGATGCAGTAAGACAAAGAAAAAAAAGAATGAGTGTAAGTACAGTAAAAGAAGAGTTAAAAGATTTCTTTTTACTATGACAGACTTTTATGCCAAGAAAATTGAAGAGACTTTAGAAATACACAACAAGAATTAACAACATATTTTAATAATACAGCTGGATAAAAGGTAAGTGTAAAAAAGTTAGTATTTTTCTTCTATATAAGCAATATTTTTGAGATATGGTAATAAGAAAAATTAACTTACAAGAATGATTTAGAATACAGAGAATGAGAAAATTTTCATTAAATGTTTTTATATTATTAAATTAAGGCACCAGAACCACCTGAAGAAAATTATAAAATTTTAAAAACATTATGAAACACAGAAGATTCTTTCATATTGTTAGACAAGAAGATTTAATATCACAAAAGTACTAATTTTCTTCAGGTATCAGGAAAGAAATTTGACATAATCTTGAATAGAATTCCTACAGGACATTCTGGAGGGAGAAGCATTAGAGAAATGTTTTTATGTTTGTATGGAAGAAAAAGGGAGATATATAGGAAAAAATAGCTATTTTCTTAGCAGGATTGTTTTATAAGTAAATATAAGAATACAGTGTATTCCCTGTTCATTCTTTCACAGCTATTACCTGAGTGCCAGTCCCATTAGAACTCATTTATCGGTGTTGCTCATGTAAAAATCTAGTTAACTCTTCTTCCTTTTTTATAGTGATCAAGCTATGTGTGATGGCTTTTATTTCAGTTTAGAGTAGCTAAAAAAAATGAAGACATGTCTGGTGGGGTCCCCGGAAAGCTCTTTAAAGGGGGCTGACTGCTGCGTTCACCTCCCCCACCCCCTTTCTCTTCCTGTATTTTTGATGTCTGGGATATAGATGTAACATAAGTGGATGTTCAGTTGTCACCTTGAGGTGAATTTGAGGATTTCAGCCATTCGCTCAAAGGATGACAAGCAGAAAGATGCTAGATTCCTGGTGATGGTGGAGCCACCATGCGGTCTCACATTTGCCTACCTTTACACCTGGCTGCGCTGGTAAGCAAGCCAAACCTGATTTAGCTGACTTCGTGCATCTTCAGCCCACCTCCATCCTTGGAGGGGCTTTCTCAGTGTACATGTGACTGCACCCATCTTCTGCTTCAATACTTTATCGAATCCTTATTGCTTAGAGGATAAAATGAACACCCTTAAATTGCCATTTACTGTCCTGTTATATGACCATTTAAGTCTTCAGCTTCTTCTCTTCCCTTCAGATCCCTTTCTGGTACATAAAATGTCACAAGACTCTGAAAAGTCCTGTGCGATCCTCCAAGTTCCATTCTGAAGCCCTTTCTTGGCTATTAGGCCCCTCAGTTCCTTTATCAACAGCTTTTATTTCAAACTTGCTACTGGTTATTTACCTCAATTCCTGACAAGGAGTGCATTAATTGAATACAGATGCAATGCCTTTCTTTTTTATATTCCCAAGTCCTTGTAAATTAATGGAAAATACCAGACACCCTATAAATATGTATTGCTGATTACAATTTACGTTGACTAAATTGCCAGACACTTTCCATCTATAGTTTCCATCAGTTCTCCTCAGACAGAGCCAGGAAATCCTCCTGTTTATGAGAATGCCTGATTCTGTCCACATCAAGCATGCAGAATGTGCCACATACAGTGCTGAGCTGTTTACATTCATTTCCTCCTACAATTTGAAAATGACACAGTGAGGTACATTATATTATTCTCCTCATTTTGTATTTGGGGAATCTCCAGAGTTATATGGAAAATAAGTGAACTGTCCAGATCACACAGGCAGTGAGCTGTGAAGCAGGGGTTTGCCCCAGGCTCCATGTAATGCACTCCTTCCCAGTGTAGTTGCCAGCATAGATCCAGGTTTTAATTGCATCTCTACTGTTTATTATCTGTGTGACCATAGGTAAGCCACTTAAATTCAATTAATCAATTTCTTCATTTGTAAAATAGAGATAATTACCCCCTCAGTGATTTGTTGTGAGAAGTAAGTTGGTGTTCAGATTATTCTAAGTCATTTCTTCTTTGAATATGAGGTCTCTTTGCCTGTTTATAATTTATGGCATTCATTTTGGGGAATTAGGGTAAAATGTAACATGTTTTTTCAAATTAAAATATTAGTTTTATTTAATTTTCAGCTTCGGATGATTGCAAAGAACACTCTTAATGTTCTTTGCTTCAATAGTAGTACTGTGTTGTTAACCACAATGAAACAGCATCTGCTCCAGACTTTATGAGGATTAACCAAATCCTCTCATAATTAAATGAGTCAGTTAACTATGCATGGTCAACAAAATGATAGAAATGCTCATATCTCTAAGGACTTCACTTTAGTTGACTCTAGTTGAACACACATTTCTTATTTTGTTAATCAGAATGAACAAAAGTAGATTTTTTGCTTCACCTGGAAATTTCGCTTCTGCATAAACCCTTTGAAAAATATTCACAACATTTCTGAGAAAAATGTTTAGAATCTTTCTAAGTCCAGATAGCATGCAGAAGGAAAATGCAGCATCCAGCACTGACTAAAAAATGATTCTTTAGTAATAATGCATATATTCAAGAACTATAGCATTTTTCAATGTGTAAGGTTATGAACAAGAGAAGAATTGAGCTATGCACAAATGAGACTTGCATTGATAACAAGTCTTTCTGGGAAATGTTGGAGCCTCTGTTTAAAAATGTCAGAACATGGAGGCAGCTAGAATGCACACCTATTTCCAAAGATATGCTGATGGACTTAGCAGTTCCCAAAAGATGTGTTGATGGACTGAAACCATTCCCAGGGGAAACAGTAATGAACCTAGCTCAATGTGTTAACTAACCTGGTGTATGTGTGTGTGTGGGGGGGAGCAATCAGATGTAAATGACCTACTGACTATGTTGATAAGCAAACTCACCCTCACCAAAATGTGTGGTTGACAAGTATAAAAAAGGTGCCTGCAGAAGTGTAGGTGGGACTCTTAGAGGTCCACGAGGAGGACCGGGAGTCTCTATTCCCCATTCCCTTTCTCCCTATTTCCCTTGCTCCTATGGGCCCTTGAGTTGGTCCGGGAGCTACCTCTCCCCTTCCCCCTTTCCCCCTTTTCTCTCAGTAAACACATTGCCTAATCCCACAGTGGTCTCTGCGTGATTTCTCAGAGCAAGGCTGCCCTGACAAAAAATACCACTAAGAATAACAGAATATAATCAGGTTGCAATTTAGCAACTTTCAAAATAGTGTTAAATGCTAATACTCAAGTGTTCTAAAGGAAAGCTTCAAGAGATTTTTGGTTGCATTCCTAAACTGGGACCATTGTTTAGGAATATAACTGGCAATTGCATGTGGTAATTTGTGACAATTACCACTACTTTCAACTCCAAAAATTCCCAGCTGCATGCAGTCTTTCTTAGATTCTCTGCAAGAAATTGAGTGACTGGACCTCAAAATCTATAAACACGGGTCTGGATCCACACAGCCTTCCCCCCTCCATTTCTTTAATAGAGTAATCAAGAAATGAACATTTATCAGCCTACAAAGGGAGAAGAATTTGTTAAAATTTTGAACACAACATATATTACTTCTCACCTGCAGAGCCCAAGACCTAAACTGATAGCTTTAGAAAATAACCACCTTTACTGCTACAGTTCTATACAAGATGATGAGGACCTTAAGCCACACAAGACTTTAAGGACTATTCTATGACCCACATTTGTTTTATCTGGGAAAAACAACATCCTTTCACTATTTGTTTTTAAACCCACTCTAATCAGCACTGCCAATCCCTACCCCCACCCCCATCTTCAGCTTTGTAAGAGAAGGGAACTCTCAGATCTGAGAGTCCTTAGGTCCAGCATCTGGGGACTGGCCCTGTGTTAGCCGTGTATGCACTGCTGGTCTTTCTGAGGCTTGTACTTCTGTCCATCAATTAAACCTCTCAGGGATTGATTTTACTTGTCCTTTGGCTAAGTAATTGTTTCAAATTGGTTATTTCCAACAAGCTCCTCTAATTTTAAGCTAATTAAATAAAATAGCATTTTCTCTTGTTTAGTTAATTGTATGCCCAGCATGTCAGAAAAGAGAGTTTTTCAGAATAAGGATGAAGACTCAGGGTTTGGGTTTATGGGTTCCCTTTTATATTATTCCTAAGGGTGGCTCTAAATGTCAACATTCTTTAAATATCTTGAGAAACAAATCTGTGATTAGTCAGAGTGGCAGAGTGTTTGGACACTTCTCTTCCTTTTCTTGTTAATTTGTCTTCATTTATAAACTAAACACTACATAGTTCATTTTCAATATTTGCTACTCATATCCAATGCTTGATTTATAACTAAACATGATCATTTTCCTTTTCTTTCCCATTTAAAGTTAAACTAAATTTTATATGAAGATATTTGATACATTTTCCAGGTTTATAGTATTATAGTATTAAATTATAACCCAAATGCTTTAGAGAGTGAATGTTGCTCAGCCTTTCATGGGAAGATTGTCTGTCATCTGTCCTCTACGATTACTCACCCTTTTCCTGGCATAGACTGCTAAGATAGGTGAATTGAGAGTATAATGAAATAGTACCATACTACAGTCATATTCAATAAATGGCTATAGAAAGTAATTTTTTTTGAGAAAGGATGGTGCTAACATCTTATCTGTACTAAGACAATTGCTATATATATTTTTTATAACAAAAGGGTTCAAACATGCTGAATAGCAATATCTGATGAATTCAACAAGTATTTATTGAACATCTACTTTGTGTGAGATTGTTCAAGATACTGAACACGACTGTGACCAAGATGGACAAAAGTCCCTGCCTCACTTCATTGAATTTATATTTTTATGGGGGAAACATTCAAAACACAAAAATGTATGAGCAAATATATTTATAAAATGTTAGGTTAAAAGTGATAATGAAGAAAATACAAAGTAAGATAAGTGTACAGAATATGAAGAATTATACATGGTGATCAAAGAATGCATCTTTGAGGAGGTAACAGTTAAGCAGAAGCTAAAAGAAATGAGTCCTTAAGCTAAAAATATCTTTGGAGGAATCTTCTAGGCATAAAATGCAAGAATAAAGATCTTAAGGCAAGAATATTTGTGACTTGTTTGGGAAACAGCTGTAGAGCTGCTTGGAGAAGTAATTAGAAGCCAGGTTGTATGAAGCCCAATGAACTCTGAGAAGGAATTAAGATTTCTGGGAAGGAGTCATGGTACACCAATAAAGATTTTTGTATGGGGGTGATGTATTCTGATTTACATTATTTTGTGTGTTGTACAGAGAATGTGTGTTGGGGGAAGCAGTGGAGTTTAGATATGTTAAATGTGCATTGTAGAGTAGGCCATGGCATCCCTTTTATCAGGAGTTCTGGAGCAAGGTCAAGACCAGAGGATAAAACTGGAAGTCATCAATAAATGTAGTATTTAAAGCCATGACAGTAGACAGATCGCTCAAGTATTGTTACACATACAGAAGAACAAACATCCTTATGCCCTAGGGTTCCCCAGCATAGTGATCAGAAAAAGTCACCTCAAAGTTTACCGAGAACATAAAACACTCAAAGTCAAGTGTTTTATGAGGTAGCAAGTGGTCAACTGTGTGAAATGCTACTGAGAGGTCAAGCAAGATTACTGCCAAGTTACCACTGGCTTTGGAACCTAGAGTTTATTGTAGACATTTTACAAGATAGTTTTTAATGGAGTAATAAGAATAAAGCCTAAAAAATTGAGTTACCTCTTATATTTTTTGATAAAGTTAACATTTTGCCTTATTTGTTTCAAATCTGTTTTTAAAATAAATAAAAATTTACATACAAAGGTATAGTTTGAAACTTTCTTCTCCCTTTACTCTGCCCCCTTTCCTAAAATATAATGGATGTTCCTAGATTGTTTATATTATCCTGTCTGGGATTTTACATTTGTAATAATAAAATATTTTTTGTACTTTTAATAGTCACACTGTGATTATCAAATTTCTATCTATCCTTTTGTGATTTGTTTTTAAAGCTCAGTTTTAAAATGTCCATATTTTCCATTTTGATACACATACATAATGATAAATTTTAATTATCAAAATGAAGCCATTATGTACTCTATTTTTGTACTTCCCAAAGTTAGTAACTAGAACTTACATCCTCAACTTTTTCTAACAGTCAATGCCTCCCTCAAAGAAAACTCGGTAGGAGGGTATGCATCTGTTAAAATACTCATTTTTTCTTTTATATCTCTTAATTACATTGTTTTCTCTCAGTGTGATTTCCTCTTATCTATCTTCTACTTCTCTATTACCTCTAGCTATGTCTCGTGTGTTGCTTGTGCTTTTTGAATTTATCAAGCTTGTTTTTTAAAGATTTTTATTTATTTATTTTTAGAGAAAGGGGAAGGGAGAGAGAGAAAAAGGGAAAGAAACATCAATGCGTGGTTGCCTCTCATGCACTCCAACTGTGGACCTGGCCCACAAGCCAGGTATGTGCCCTAACTGGGAATCGAACTGGCAACCCTTTGGTAAGCAGGATGGCACTAAATCCACTGAGCCACACCAGCCAGATCTATCAAGTTTTTTATTTCAATATTTACATTTTTAATTTAAAATAATCTATTTGGTTAATTATAAGTCAATTTGTTCTACTTCATAGTATCTTTTAAAGATATGTTTGTAACTCCTATATTTCTTTATGACATATATTCATTTCACATTCTCTTTCAAATTTTCCTATTTCTTCGGGTATTAATTTTGATTTTCTTGCATCTGTTGATCTTTCTCTGATGTGTTCTGTTTTACTGTATGATGTACAAAATTTTCTTGTGAGTTCATCTACCACAAGAGATGTCTATTCTATGAGAATCCCCTGTGAACTGTTTTAAAAATGTCACTCTGGAGCAGTTTGAGCCTAATTCGGCTTCCTGGACAAGTTTATGAACCTTTCTCTCTTTATTCTACTTGAACCTGTGTGATTACACACTTATGAGTGTTATAGGTCTGGGGACTCAATTTTTTTTTCTTTTAAAAGTGTACTTTATCTTTTATTCCATGTGCCTATAGCAGATGCTATTGAATTTTATATTAAGTCATTTCTATCAATCATTACCTTCTTATGACATTTTCTGCTTCCATGTCATTCTCTATAATTAAATTCACCATGCTTTTGTAGCACTTCCAGCTTTTCTGGGTAAGTCTGCTCTGCTCATATCCTGGCATAAGTGACAAAACAGCCATTTAGGGAATATATTCCCTGGGCATATCTGGAAAGGGTAAGGGTTGGAGAATTTTTTAAATGATGGTATTTTATACCTATATCTGAATACCTGGCATGGCAATTTGTTGAGACTGTAGCTGAGTTTTTGAAAGAGAGTCACATTTAGTACTTAAACTTCTGAGTAAGCAACTGCACTGTTCTAAAAATATACACTAAGTATCTGTTAACTTTTAAAACACAAGTATTGGGTTTAATCCCTTTCCCTGGGAAGTCATGAAGGCTAGCAATGAGTTGCATGACTGCACTCACCTAGATTGTGGGGTACTGTATATTACCAGGAACTGACTGTCCACAGAACTGGCAAAGTTACCAGAAACTGTTCACAGAACTGACAAAGTGTTGTTCCTCACCAGCCAGGCTTCTTCTATCCATTCCACTGTGAAAAGATGTCTTACTACTGCATAGCTACAGGATTTTTACTAGAGGGGACAGAAACAACATTTTCTTGACTTGGTTAATAACAAAAAGAAATCCCCAAGCTCTGCATATGAAGGAGAAAACAGCACCGTTAGGCTGCTGCTCTGGAGCTACCATTTAACAACCAATCACTGCAGAACAAAATCAATTAGCCCAAAACTCAGACCTCCACTGCCCTGAACATCTCTGCACATTTCAGTTTTTCAACTCAGTATACATGAAACAAAATTCTTCAAGTTTTCTGCTGAAGAGGTAACTTCCTGGTGCACATTCTGTGGCACCTCGGCTTTAAATTTTGTACTTTAAAATAAATGTTCTTTTGACTTCTGGCCAAGATGGAGGCATAGACAGACATGCTGTGTCTCCCCCCACAAGTAAAAAGTAACACAACTACCTCAAAACTAGAGACAACCAGAAGTTCCAGAAAAATAAAGCTGCATGGAAGCCCAACAAACAAAGATATAAAGAAGAAAACTCATCCAGACAGGTAGGAGGGGCAGAGCCGGGGTGGAGAGAATGCAGTGTGGTGGTGGCAGCAGATGCAGCAGCTGTGTTAGTGGCAATGGCAGGCTGACAGAAGACAAAGTCACACGTTTTAAAAAGTAGGGAGGGACAACTGGGGAGTGTTCCCAGTCCCAGACCAAGCCGCATAGCTCACAGTCCCAGTGCCAGGGTAAATAGAGCCTCATTGCTTCTCACTGTGCAAACCAGTGGGGGTTGGGGAGGAGAAAGAAACTGCCAGTCTCTCAGCAGAGTTCGCTTGTTTGAGGGGCCCCATGGTCCTAGAATGTCTGCAGGCCCACCCACTCTGGGAACGATGGCCATGGCAACAGCTGGAGGGGCGCCAGTCCCATACGGAAGTGGGATAAGTGTCTGGAAAAGGGGCGAGTGCTGAACAGGTGGCATTGTTCCCTCTCAGACCCCTCCCCTACAGACAGCGCCACAGCATAGTACAGGTCGCCCTGTACTGACAAATACCTAAGGCTCTCCCCACCTACAACGTAACAGGAGTGACATCTTACCTAAGACATAGAGGCAAAAAAACACAGAAGCCCTGGAAAGATAAGGAGACAGAGAAGTATGGCACAAAAGAGGGAACGGGTCAAGGTTTCAGTGGGAGAACTAAGTGATGAGGAGATAGCCAACCTAACAGATGCAGAGTTCAAAACACTGGTGATAAAGATGCCCACAGGCTTGATGGATATGTCTGAGTACGGCAAATGCATATGGGAAGAAGTGAAGGTTATGCTAAGTGAAATGAAGGAAAATCCACAGAAAACCAATGATGAAGGGAAGGAAACAGGGGTTCAAGTCAATCAATCGATCATAAGGAAGAAAAAGACAGTCAATCAGCACAGAATAGGGAAACAAGAATTGAAAAAAACGAGGAGAGGCTTAGGAATCTCTGGGGCAACTTTAAACGTGCCAATATCTGAATCATAGGTGTGCCAAAACTATAAGAGGAAGAGCAAGAAATTAAAAGCTTATGTGAAAAAATAATGAAGGAAAACTTCCCAGATTTGGCAAAGGAAATAAGACATACAAGTTCAGGAAGTACAGAGAGTCCCAAACAAGCTAGACCCAAAAAGGACCACACCAAGGCACATCATCATTAAAATGCCAAAGCTTCAAGATAAAGAGAATCTCAAAAGCAGCAAGAGAGAAGCAGATTGTTACCTACAAAGGGGTGCCTATAAGACTGTCAGCTGATTTCTCAAAAGAAACTTTGCAGGCAAGAAAGGACTTGCAAGAAGTATTCAAAGCGATGGAAAGCAAGGGCCTACAACCAGGATTACTCTATCCAGCAAAGCTATCATTTAGAATGGAAAGGTAGATGAAGTGCTTCCCAGATAAAGTAAAGCTAAAGAGTTCATCATCACCAAGCCATTATTGTATGAAATGTTAAAGGGACTTATTTAAGAAAGAAAAGATCAAAACTATGAACACTAAAATGACAACGAACTCACAACTATCAACATCTGAATCTAAAAAATAGAAACAAAATCTAACTAAGCAAATAAGAATAGGAACAGTCATGGGTATGGGGATCACTTGGAGGGTTATCAGCAGGGAGGGGGAAAGGGGAGAAATGGGGAAATAGTACAGGGACTAAGAAGCATAATTGGTTGGTACAAAATAGACAGGGGTAAGTTAAGAATAATATAGGAAAGGGTGAAGCCATGGAACTTATATGCATGACCCATGGACATGAACTAAGGGGGGTGGGATTGCTGGAGGGAATTGGGGTACGGGGTAGAGGGGAGCAAAGGGGAAAGAACTGGAACTACTGTAACAGCATAATCAATAAAATATACTTTAAAATGTTCTTTTTTTTTCAATTTTAGAGCTTTATTTTGTGAATATTACCACAAAAATGTGCGAATCTGAAAATGTAAGAATGTTAACTATGATATTTATTTAAAACTTTTGGAAAAACCCCAACACCTATAATAAATTATGTGAATGAAAAGAAAGAAATATATAGTGATTAAAATTGTATTGTGGATCTATATTTAGGCATAAAAAGATATTTCTTGACTGAAGCTATTATACTAGTTATTCAGTGAAGCTGCTTTATTATAGGACACATATATAAGAACAATCAGAAAATTAATTTAAAAATAAAACCATATCTAATAGCAACAAAAACGTATTTATCTAAGAATAAATATCTTAAAACATGTACAAATGGACAAAATTGGAAAACTCTGTTGAAAGACATTAAAGCCTACCATAATAACTGGAAAGATATGTCGTAGCCAAGGATAAAAACAAGCATTATTTTTATTTTTTTTAATTACGTTTTATTGGCTATATTGTTACAATAATTCCAATTTTTCCCCTTTGTTCCCCTCCACCCAGCACCCCACACCCCCAGCAATCCCCCACCAAATCCATGCCCATGGTTTGTACATGCAAGCTCTCCTGTTTCACCCTTTTATATATTCTTCTTTTTTATTAATAAATAAATGATTAATTAATTATTTTAACAATAAAAAATAACAATCCCTCCCTCTCAGATATTAAGACCTTTATAATCTTATAAAGGACAGTGGGCGAAGGTCTCAAGCTCC
This sequence comes from Furipterus horrens, assembly GCF_987537825.1. Classification (NCBI taxonomy): domain Eukaryota; kingdom Metazoa; phylum Chordata; class Mammalia; order Chiroptera; family Furipteridae; genus Furipterus; species Furipterus horrens. The sequence continues at coordinate 65,174,150 of NW_028327180.1, read as the reverse complement.
TCTGACTGCTTCAAGCTGGACATGGTTGTCGTCCTACCTACTCTTGGGTCCAGAAATCCCTAATAAGAGTGGAGGTGTGGAGGGGAGGGTGGCCTTCCCACATGGGGAAGTATCGTGCAGACTCCTGGTCATTTGGCTGTCCCCGGACAACGGCGTGCTTGGTTTAACAGGCTGGAATCCTTGTTGTATTCTGGGGGCAGCAGATTTGGCAAAAGGGTTAAAAGACATCATTCAATCCATAACTACTAGATGACAAAAGGCAGGGATTAATTTTTCAATGTCCCATATTAGGAAAAGAAAAGGGGGGGGCTTCTTTGGAGGAAGGTGTGCCAGGGACATCTCACCCGTCCAAAACCCTTTTGCCCATTATACTTAGTTTTGACTGAGGGAAATATTTTAGGTTTCCCCCCTCTCAGGCCTCTGGGCCCTTTCGGTCCAAGCCATTAGGATAGAAAAGAGGAACCAGTTTCAAAGTGAAGCCCACAGACCACCCCATTCTTCACCAACCCAGCCACTTATTTCAGCCAAACCGTTCAGTCTCAGAAGGCAGCGCTGCAGACAGAATTAAATGAGGCCTATACGTAGAGATAATCACTCGGGTAATGAGATCATAGGCTTATGCCCTTTGAAAACAGAAAACACATGTTAATTTATGTAACATAACCCACAAACAAGTCTCTAAATCTGTAAGACTGTCTTATTGGAAAGACACCCAGTTGCAAGGCATTTGACATTCTTCTTGCCTGTAAATTAAATATCTTTGATGATACCACAGACATGGTTTAACTTTCAAGTGAAAACATATTTTTAATGAAAAGAAACTTTAAAGACGGTTAGCTGCACTACTTTATAGTCTACCACTGATCGTTGTGATTTTCCTTGAACAATGATTTTTCTCCCTAAGATTACCCTCCGTGTCATTAAAGGGACTGCATTAAGTCCATTTTTAATTTATCCTGTTCATTTGCATAAACACAACAAGAGCAGAAAATGATCACTTATGATCTTTAGTTCCGCTTTGCTGGAACTTATGCAAGGATCATTTAGGGTGACCTTCATTCTGCCCTTCAGGGCACAGAAGCTGAGCCACATAACTGGCATTCAGCCTTGCCTATACACACCTGTCTTTTCCAAATACTTCTGGTTTTCTATTGTTCTTTAAGGTCGCTTCTACCCATCTTTCAGGAAAACAACCTTCATTCCTTCCCTGGAAAGATTGCTGTGGACCACACAACCAACCACAGTACCAGGCCTTTTATCTCATGGTCTTTTATAACCTTCGAAAGTCATTCCCAGTTCCTCAGGGCTCTTTTGTAACAACCAGAGCCCAAGCATGTCTCCTTTAGGCATGACATTCTAGTCAAAGTCTTGGTAAAAAAAAAAACCCAACTCTATTAACAACTGGTCTTACTAGTTTTATGCAAAGAAACTATGTCATTACTTACTTCTTTAGAATGCCAAACTCTGGAGGGATCAGATAGGGAAAAATATATAGTGTGAAGAAAAATCCTTGTCCTTCTATTATTCACTGAACTGGCATTCATTTCCATTCTTCATGTTTTCATTTTTCCCCCACTAAAATTTTTTTTTAATTTTTTAATTTTTTTATTTTTTTTGTTTTTGTTTTTAAATAACTGAATTTTATTTCATTGGATGAAGATATACACACAGTACACAACTTAGTATATATTATATGATAGTAGAATGATTATTAAGATAGTGACTTCTAGAACATATTGAGTAATTTGGGATTTGGCTCAGTTTCTGACTAGTTTCAGCTTCTTTTTTTTTTAAGTATATTTTATTGATTTTATTGTTACAATAGTTCCAATTTTTTCCCCTTTGCTCCCCTCCGCCCAGCATCCCCCTTCCCCGACAATCCCCTCCCCAAGTCCATGCCCATGGCTCACCCTTTCATATATTCTTCTTCTTTTTAAAAAAAAATAATTAATTAATTAGTTAAATATTTTAACAATAAAAAATAACAATCCCTCCCTCTCAGACTTAAGACCCTTTATAATCTTATAAAGGACAATGGACGAAGGTCTCGAGCTCCTCTAGCTGCTTCAAGCTGGACATGGTTTTCGTCCTACCTACCCTTGGGTCAAGAAATCCCTAATAAGAGTGGGGGTGAGGAGGGGAGGGTGGCCTTCCCAGATGGGGAAGGAAGGTGCAGACTGCAGGTTGGTTGGCTGTCTCTGGACAACGGCATGCTTGGTTTAACAGGCTGGCATCCTTGTTGTATTCTGGGGGCAACAGGGTTAAAGGACATCATTCAATCCATAACCACTAGATGACAAAAGACAGATATTAATTTTTCAATGTCCAACATTAGGGAAAAGAAGGGCTTCTTTAGAGGAAGGTATACCAGGTACATCTCACCTGTCCAAAACCCTTTTGCCCATTATACTTAGTTTGGACTGAAGGAAATATTTTAGGTTTCCCCCCTCTCAGGCCTCTGGGCTCTTTCTGTCCAAGCCATTAGGATAGAAAAGAGAAACCAGTTTTAAAGTGAAGCCCACAGACCACCCCATTCTTCACCAACCCAGCCACTTAGTTCAGCCAAACCATTGAGTCTCAGGAGGCAGCAATGCAGACAGGATTAAGTGAGGCCTATACGTACAGACAATCACTCAGGTAATGAGATCGTAGGCTTATGCCCTTTGAAAACAGAAAACACATGTTAATTTATGTAACATAACCCACACACAAGTTTATAGATCTGTAGGACTGTCTTATCGGAAAGACATCCAGTTGCAAGGCATTTGACATTCTTCTTGCCTGTAAATTAAACATCTTTGATAGTGCCACAGACATAGTTTAACTTTCAAGTGAAAACAAATTTTAAATGAAAAGAAACTTTAAAGACGTTTAGCTGCACTACTTTATAGTCTACCACCAGGCATTGTGATCTTCCTTGAATCTTGATTTTTCTCCCTAAGATTACCCTCCTTGTCATTAAAGGGACTGCATTAAGTTCATTTTCAATTTATCCTGTTCATTTGCATAAACACAACAAGAGCAGAAAATGATCACTTATGATCTTTAGTTCTGTTTTGCTGGAACTTACTCAAGGAACATTTAGGGTGACCTTCAGTCTGCCCTTCAGGGAACAGTGGTTGAGCCACATACCTGGCATTCAGCCTTGCCTGTAAACACCTGTCTTTTCCAGGTCCTCCTTGTTTTCCATTGTGCCCTAAGGTCCCTTCTAGCCATCTTTCAGGAAAACAACATTCGTTCCTTCCCTGGAAAGATTGCTATGGACCGCTCATCCATCCAAGGTACCAGGCCTTTTATCTCGTGGACTTTTATTACCTTTGAAAGTCAGTCCCAGTTGCTCAGGGCTTTTTGGTAACAACCAAAGCCCAAGCATGTCTCCTTTAGGCATGACATTCCAGTCAAAGTCTTAGTAAAAAAATTGTTATTAACAACTGGTCTTATTAGTTTTATGCAAAGAAACTTAGGTCATTACTTACTTCTTTAGAATGCCAAATTCTGGAGGGATCAGATAGGGAGAAAATATATACAGTGTGAAGGAAAATCCTTGTCCTTCTAATATTCACTGAACTTGCATTTCTATTCTTTATATTTTTATTTTTCCCCCCACTAAAAATTTTTCTGTTTGTTTGTTTTTCCATTACAGTTGTCTCACTTTTTTCCCCCTCTTGCTTCCTTGAACCCTGTTTCCTCCTTCTCCAACATTTAGTCCCCACTCAATTGTCCATGTCCGTGGGTCATTTATACATGTTCTTTGACTAGACCCTTCCCCTTCTTACCCCTTCTCTCCCTCCCACCTGCCCCCTTGTTACTATTAGTCTACTCCATGTTTACATACCTCTGGTTCAGTTTTGCTCATTTGTTTGTGTTGTTCATTAGTTTCCTGTAATAGGTGATAGCATAAGGTATTTTTCTTTTGTTGCCTGGCTTATTTCGCTAAGCATAATTCTCTCTAGTTCCATCCACGTTGTCGCAAATGGCAGGAGTTCCTTCTTTCTTTCTGCTACATAGTACTCCATTGTGTAAATGTACCACAGGTTTTTAATCCACTCATCTACAGATGAGCACTTAGGTTGTTTCCAGCACTTGGCTATTGTAAATAGTGCTGCTATGAACATAGGGGTGCATAGGTTCTTTAGAATTGGTGGTTCAGGATTTTTCAGATATAATCCTAGCAATGGAATTGCTGTTTCAAAAGGTAGTTGCATTTTTAGTTTTTTGAGGAAATTCCAAACTGTTTTCCATAGTGGCTGCACCAGTCTGCATTCCCACCAGCAGTGCACCAGAGTTCCCATTTCTCTGCATCCTCTCCAGCACAAGTTGTTTGTTGATTTGTTGATGATGGCCATTCTGACTGGTGTGAGGTGGTATCTCATTGTGGTTTTAATTTGCATCTCTCTGATGGCTAGTGATGTTGAGCATTCTTTCATATGTCTATGGACCCTCTGTATGTCCTCTTTGGAGAAGTGTTTGTTCAGGTCCTTTGACCATTTTTTAATTGGGTTGTCTGTCTTCTTGGTGTTAAGTCATATGAGTTCTTTATATATTTTGGAGATGAATTCCTTGTCTGAGATGTCATTAGCAAATATATTTTCCCATATGGTTCGTTCCCTTTTCATTTTGCTGATGCTTTCTTTAGCTGAGCAGAAACTGTTTAGTTTGATGTAGTCCCATTTGTTTATTCTTTCCTTTATTTTCCTTGCCTTATGAGATATATCAGTGAAAATGTTGCTATGTGGAATATCTGAAAATTTTCTGCCTATTTTTTCCTTTAGGACTTTTATGGTGTCATGGCTTACATTTAAGTCTTTGATCCATTTTGAGTTTATTCTGGTGTATGGTGTAAATTGGTGGTCTAGTTTCACTTTTTTGCATGTCCCTGTCTAGTTCTCCCAACACCATTTGTTGAAGAGGCTGTTTTCACTCCATTTGATGTTCCTTCCCCCTTTGTCAAATATTAGTTGACCATATAGATCTGGGTTTATTTCTGGGTTCTCTAGTCAGTTCCATTGATCTATATGTCTGTTCTTATGCCAGTACCAGACTGTTTTGATTACCATGGCCTTGTAGTATAGTTTGATATCAGGTATTCTAAGTCCTCCTACTGTGTTCTTCTTCCTCAAACTTGCTGTAGCTATTCAGGCTCTTTTTTGGTTTTATATAAATTTTTGGAGTATTTGTTCTAGGTCTGTGAAAAAGGTCTTTGGTATTTTAATAAGGATTGCATTGAATCTATAAATTGCTTTGGGTAGTATCGACATTTTAATGATGTTTATTCTTCTCATCCATGAGCATGGTATATGCTTCCATTTACTTGTATCTTTCTTAATTTCTTTCTTCAGTGTTATGTAGTTTTTTGAGTACAGGTTTTTTACCTCCTTGGTTAAGTTTATTCCTAGGTACTTTATATTTCTTGTTGCTATGGTAAATGGGATTTTTCTTTCAGTTTCTATCTCTGAGATTTTATTGTTGGTGTACAGAAATGCCTTCGATTTCTGAATATTAATTTTGTACCCTGCTATTTTGCCGAATTCACTTATTAGTCGAGTAGTTTTTTTGTGGAGTCTATAGGGTTTTCTATGTACACTATCATGTCATCTTCAAATAATGACCGTTTTACTTCCTCTTTTCCAATTTGGATGCCTTTTATTTCTCTTTCTTGTCTCATTGCTGTGGCTAGAACTTCCAAGACTATGTTGAATAGGAGTAGAGAGAGTGGACATCCTTGTCTTGTTCCTGACCTCAGGGAGAATGCTCTCACTTTTTGCCCATTGAGTATGATGTTGGCTTCAGGTTTCTCGTATATGGCCTTTATTATATTGAGGTATGCTCCCTCTATTCCCATTTTACTGAGACTTTTCCTCATAAATGGGTGTTGTACTTTATCAAATGCTTTTTCTGCATCTATTGATATGATCATGTGGTTTTTTTCTTTCATTTTGTTGATGTGGTGTATTATGTTTATTGATTTGCGAATATTAAACCACCCTTGCATCCCTGGGATGAATCCCACTTGATCGTGGTGTATGGTCTTTCTAATGTGTTGCTGGATCCGGTTTGCCAATATTTTGTTGAGGATTTTAGCATCTATGTTCATCAGCGATATTGACCTGTAGTTTTCTTTCTTGGTTGTGTCTTGACCTGGTTTTCGAATTAGGGTAATACTGGCTTCATAAAACGAGTTTGGGAGTCTTCCCTCTTCTTGGATCTTTGGAATAGTCTGGGGAGGATAGGAGTTAGTTTTTTCCTAAATGTTTTGTAGAATTCACCTGGGAAGCCATCCGGTCCAGGGCTTTTGTGTGCTGGGAGTTTTTTGATTACCATTTCAGTTTCACTAGTTGTTATTGGTCTAGTAAGGCTTTCTGCTTCTTCTTGATTCTGTTTTGGAAGACTATATGTTTCCAAGAATTTGTCCATTTCCTCTAGGTTGTCAAGTTTCTTGCCATACAGTTGTTCATAATAATTTCTTACAATTCTTTGTATTTCTGTGGTATCGGTTGTGATTTCTCCTCTTTCTTTCGTTTCTGATTTTATTTATGTGGGTCCATTCTCTTCTTTTCTTGATGAGCCTGGTTAAAGGCTTGTCAATTTTGTTTATCTTTTCAAAGAACCAGCTTCTACTTTTGTTGATCTTTTGGATTGTTAGTTTAGTCTCTATGTCATTTAATTGTGCTCTGATGTTGATGATTTCCTTCCTACTACTTGATCTGGGATTTGCTTGTTGTTCTTCCTCTAGTTCTTATAGCTGTAGGGTTAAATTTTTTATTAGAGATTCTTCTAGCTTTTTTAGGTAGGCCTGTATTGCTATGAACTTTCCTCTCAGGACTGCTTTTGCTGTATCCCATAGGTTTTGGGTTGTTGTGTGTTCATTATCATTAGTTTCCAGAAACTTCTTGATTTCTTCCTTGATGTCATTGTTAACCCATTCATTATTTAATAGCATGTTATTCATTCTCTATGAGTTTGAATGTTTTTGAGTTTTTTCCTTGAGGTTCATTTCCAATTTTAAGCCATTGTGATCTGAGAAGATGCTTGATATAATTTCAATTTTCTTGAATCTGTTGATGCTTGTTTTGTGTCCTACCATGTTGTTTATCTTTCAAAATGTTCCATGTGCACTTGAGAAGAATGTATATTTTGCTTCTTTGGGGTGAAAAGTTCTATATATATCAACTAAGTCCATTTGCTCTAGAGTGTTGTTCAGTGCCTCAATATCTTTGGTGTTTCTTTGCTTCGAAGATCTGTCCATTGTTAACAATGGGGTGTTAAAGTCCCCTACTATGAGTGTGTTGCTGTTTATATCTTTCTTGGAGTCTTTCAAAATTTTCCTTACATATTTGGGTGCTCCTAAGTTGGGTGCATATATATTTATAAGGGTTATATCTTCTTGATGGATTTTTCCCTTAAGTGTTATGAAATGTCCTCCTTTGTCTCTTTTTATGGCCTTTGCTGTGAAATCTGTTTTGTATAATATAAGTATTGCTACCCCAGCTATTTTTTCATGTCCATTTGCTTGAAATACTTTTTCCATCCCTTCACTTTCAGTCTGTGTAGATCTTTTGTTCTAAGGTGGGTCTCTTGTAGACAGCATATATGTGGGTCATTCTTTCTAATCCATTCAGCTGCCTTATGTCTTTTGATTGGAGCATTTAAACCATTTACATTTAAGGTTATTACTGATTAGTACTTATTCATTGTCATTTTCCCCCTTTGTACTCGTGTTCCTCTCTGTCTCTCTCTGTTTCTTCATCTTCTTAAAGCAGACCCTTTAGCTTCTCTTGCAATACTGGTTTGGTGGAGATGTATTCTTTCAGCCTTCTTTTGTGTTGGAAACTCTTTATATCACCTTCCATTTTGAATGAGAGCCTTGCTTGGTAGAGTATTCTTGGGTGTAGGCCTTTGTTTTTCATTGCTTGGAATATTTTTTGCCATTCCCTTCTGGCTTGTAGTGTTTCTGCTGAGAAATCTGATGATAGCCTTATTGGAGCTCCCTTGTATGTTATTAGTTGTTTCTCTCTTGCTGCTTTTAGGATTCTCTCTTGCCTTTGAATGTTGCCATTTTAATTATAATGTGTCTTGAAGTGGGCCTGTTGGGGTTCATCTTCATTGGGACCCTCTGTGCTTCCTGGACTTGCGTGACTCTCTCCTCATGTTAGGGAAGTTTTCTGTCATTAGTTTTTCAAAGAGGTTTTCTACCTCTTGCTTTTCTTCTTCTCCTTCTGGAATTCCTATGATATAGATATTATTACGTTTCATGTTGTCCTGCTGCTGTCTTAGAACCTCTTCAGTCTTGTTCAGTCTTTTTTTCATTTTGTTGCACTGTCTGGGAGTTTTTGTCTACATTGTCCTCCAGCTCGCTGATCTGATCTTCTGCTTCCTCTAGCCTGCTTTTAATTCCTTCTACTGTATTCTTCAATTCAGAGATTGTATTCTTTATTTCCTCCTGGCTCTTATTGATAGCTTCTATGTCCTTTTTCATGCTGGTGTAATTCTCAGTAAGTTCCTTGTAGTTTTTCTGGAGTTCCTTGTAGTTTCCCTGAAGTTCTTTGTAGTTTCTGCTGAGCTCATTCAGCTTCTCCATAATCCATGTTTTGAATTCCATATCTGATAGTTTGCTCCCCTCTATTTCATTTAGCACTCTTTCTGGGGATTCTACTTTTCCTTTTGATGGGGGGTTGTTTCTCTGTCTCCCCATTTTTGTGACTCCTATTGTTTGTTGGTGCTTCTTAGAATGATCTGCACTTCCTGGATCTGCCTCTGGTGGCGTCAGATCATCTACCAGTTCAGCCCTAGGCGGCCCTGTTGTAGACTTCCAGGGATCTACTGCCTTCGTCTGTCTTCTTTAATTTTTAATCTATTCAATCTGTGATTAGCCATCAGGCTTAAAGACCATGGGTGTGGCAGCTTAATTCCTGTAGGCAGGGCCTTTGCTTCCCCTCAGGCTGACGCCACTTGGAGGGGAATGGTCTGCCTGCAGTACTGGGGATGAGTCAGCACTGGGACCCGGCCTGCCGCTTCCCCAGCTCTCCCCTCAAAGCCACCACACCAAACTCTCCCCAAGCATCTCTAGTCCTCTCTGCCTTTCCTCTGCTTGAGCCCAGGGTAAGTGGGGGCCAAAATATTTTCATATGTGATCCACTTAAGAGCTCTTTTTCTCCCGCTGTTTCTCTCTGGCTAGCAAGAAACCCTGTGGCTTTTCGCTTTTCACAGCTGGATACTATTTTACTTTCCACTCTGTTGCTGTAGGCTGGGAAGCCCGGCTGGGGATTTAGACCCTGCCCTTCTCAGGGGGAACCCCCAGCTGCTGAGCTGTTTCTCAGTCCCTTCAGCTGCCACCCATGTGAGCCCAGCCAGCCCTTCTGCGTATCTGCACTCCCTACCTGTGAAGTTGTGATGTAGCGGCTTTTTCTGTCTCTCCGTGGTTATAAGACTTCTTTCCAGCTAGTGTTTGGTTGGTTATTCCAGATGATTTCTCCAAAATTAAGTTGTAAATCCAGACTGGTCCTGGGAGGAGGTTAGTGTAGCTTCCACTTACTCCTCCACCATCTTGGATCAAAAACTCTCATTTAGTTTTTACGACACTTGAACGAGTCAGGTACTACTATAATTCCTGTTTTACAAATGAGGGAATTAAAGCACAGAGAGACTAAATAACTTGCCCAAGATCATTCAGCGCTATGTGGTGGAGCCTGAATTCAAATCCAGACAATATGTCTAAGAGACTGAGCTCTAACTTTCTATGCACACCGTCTCATGATTATGTTGCAATTAGTTCCCAAATAACAATTTTTACAGTAGTTATCTTGTTAGCTTTGTCAGTTGTGGATATTGTTTTCTAAATTTAACATTGCAACTTTTAATATTGGTGTGACTTCATGATGCAATAAAGTTTTCAACAAGCATTATTTTTAAAAGTCAGTTCTTTTCAAGTCAATCTCTGGATTTCATGTACAGTATTCACTCACTCATCATGGGCATTATGTTCTAGGCCCACTCGCAAAGTAGGAACCTTACATTTATTCTTCACTCTTAAACCTATGTAACTTTAACAACATACGTATACAGTACTACGAAATCCCGTGATATAGCAAAAAATCCGTGATAAATAAATATAATATTTTTAAAAATCCCGCGATACAGTGAGGCCACGATAAGTAAACCACGATATAGAGAGGGACTACTGTAATTCTAGTAAATTTATATCAAAGATTTTAATAGAATGTAAGAAGCTGATTCTATGACTTAAACATAAATCAGCAATAGGCCAAGAATATATGGTATAGCCATGAAGAAGAACAAAACATGGGACTTGCCTCACAAAATACCCAGTGATATAAAGTAGGTGACATGAATAGTGTGGGCTATTGGTGAAAAAGTGATGTAAGAGGGTATGAGAACTAGAAATACATTCACACACGTATAAACACTGAGCTATGTCAGAGGCAGGATTACAAAGAAGTGGGGCAGGGGTAAGCAACTCAATAAATGGTGCTGTGGTAACTGTTACTCCATTTGGGCAATAAACCAATACCATCACCTCACACCAAATACAAAAGTCAACTCCACAAATGAAAGACCTCAGGTTGAGACTCAAACATTAAACAATTATTAAACATTTCAAATGTGATTTAAATGTTTAATAATTGTTTTATATTCTTTTAATGCTAAATAACACATCTCAATTCAATGCTCTTTGCTAATGAAGTCCAAGCAAATCTTTGAAAAATATACTGGAGTCCATATGGCTCCCTAAGGATTGTTTCAAGGCCAATGTGAAGATAAGATTGATATGACACCCCTGCATGACATTGAGAAGTTACCCAGAGCTAGGACTTAATGGTTTTTAAGCAGTCAGTATGAATGATGCTGCTGGTGAAGAAATTTACTGAAATAAATAATTGGGTACACAGAGCAATTCCTCCTCAACATGGTATACTCTGTCAATCCTCAAGGAAAGATATAGTGAGTCCCATGTGCAGATAATTTACTAAACCAAAATAAATAGGTATGATTTCTTTCCAAAAAAGTAATGTAGCTGTGTCTGGACGTAAGGTAGGTAAATATCAAAGAATCTAATAAATTGCCTTCTCAATTTTTTTTTTTACCTTCTGCTGCCCATGCGGTGTTCCATTTGGGTTTTACATTAGCTTTTAAGGCTGCAGTTGAAATCATGAGATCAGCCAATAACAAACAAAGAAACAAACAAACAATCTGAAAGAGTAAGCCAAGAGAATCACTAGTTCCAGGGTTTCACAAGTGATTCCTCTTTTGCTTGTCACTCCTGCCACTGTCTGATTGGAAACAACAAATAAGGGTCCACTGAAGGTACACAAATAAGTCTTATCTGTAATAAAGCTCAAATTTGACAAATATGGTAACCTGTCAGAAATACTGATCTGTGAATTTTCACAATTAGGCTAAACAAATTTATACCTTATTTGGCTACTGCACAAACATTGTGCAGCCAGTCCCAGACTGACATTCCTGATCCCAGGGTTTCCTGAGTTAAGAAATGACAAGAAACAGAACATTCGGGAATAGTGGGAGAAGAAATATAGCATAATCTGAATTCAGATATTTTCAAAATATACAAACAGATTAGCTAATTGGGTAATAATATATGTCATGAAGCTCTTGCTGATTATAGTATATAGACTATCTAAAGTATAAAGAAATATACAATTTTCAAATGAGGTATATTGTAATTTGCTTGTGACCTTTTCTAATGGCAATTACAGAGACTCTGTCTAGAACAAGCCACAAGAAATGCCTCAGGATATGCTACATCACTGCCTCATTAAAGCTTGCCTAGCCTATATTCATCTTCAACCCCAGTTTAGTTAGACAGCAGTGCTCCCCTATCCATGGTTTCGCTTATGCCATTTCAGTTACCTGCAGTCAACTGCAAGTCAGGAAATATTAAATAGAAAATTTCAGAAATAAACAACTCATAAGTTTTAAATTGTGCTCCATTCTAAGTAGCATGATGAAATCTCACGCTGACCCATTTTAACCTCCCAGAACATAAATCATCCCTTTGTCCAGAATAACCCAAACAGCTACTAAGTGACTAACAGGCCCGAAGCTGTGTCCTGCTTGTTAAGTCACTTAGTAGCCATCTGAGTTTTCATATCGACTAATGGGGTGTCGCAGTGCTTGTGTTCCAATCACCCTTACTTCCTTACTCATGGCCTCGAGTGCCTGTTATACATATAATCAAAAGGTTAATAGTAACCCAATACTTCATCAAAAGGACTAAGTCGTTCCTCTCCCTGCATCTTGTCACAGAACCATTTCATGTCCTCACATCACCACAAGAAGAAAGGTGAGCACAGTAATAACATTGTGAGATTCATCAGCGTTTGAGAGTTTTAGTGAAGGGATAAATAAAATATTAACGGGACACTGATAAATGAACCTAATAAGAGGCTCTTTGGGTTACATAAACTTACTGTCAAGAAGTCATTTTTTTGAGGGATTCCAAGATGGCTGCAGGGTAGGTAGAAGCTGCGTCGACTTGTTCCCAACACTAAACTGGACTTACAGTTAAATTACAGAGCAATCAACCTGAAAAACCAATTGAAGTCTAGCTGATCTGAAACATTATAACCAGGGATTACAGAAGCAGCTACACAGAGACTGATAAGAGAGGCAGAGTAGCGGAAAGGGATAGCGCTCTCCTCCTATCCCCCTCATTGCAGGTGAGGGCTGACTGAGAAGCCTGAAGGATATGCAGCTGTAGAACTCCCTCTCCTAGGAGCAGGGTCTCAACTGCACACAGGGATCCTCAACCCGGAGCAACAGAGTCAGAAGAGGAGCCTGCATAGCATCTGAAAGTGGGAATCCATGGGGATTCAGTCTGCATGGGAGAGTCAGATACACCCTCCCAGAGACAATATCTCCTATTGTAACAGCACCAGCCTGGGGAGTTCTCAGTCTGAACTGCTGGCCAGACTATACTGCTGGGCTCAGGTCCTGCGGAGAGGTCTATTGGCCACATCCAGTAGTGACTTTAAGGGACCCTCTATTTTCTGAGGCGGCTTTTGGTGGAGACCAAACTAAACTGTGTGGTTTGGGAAAGGGAAACGGTATTCCCACCTACAGTGCACAGCTGATGCCCACCCTCCACCTGTTGGACCCCTTGGTCTGCTCCGTCCTCCTGGGTTCAGTTGTACAAGGGGGTGGCAGTGGGGAGCTGCACAGGGCTGGGACTTTCAGCCCATCCTGCTGGGCTCGGGGTCATGCAGAGCTTGGACTTTAGGTCCCACCCTGTTGAGACCAGCTCTGTGGAGAGATTGGATTGCTGAGCAGGACTTACCTTTGGCCCTATCCTTCTTGGTTCAGCAGTGGCATAGGGGTGGTGCAGGACAGACGTACTGGGGAGCTGTGCAGAGCTGGGATTTTTCAGACTGTGTCTCCTGGGGAGATTTCTGTCCTGGGGCCAGATGAGCGAGTGCTGGGCTGGGTGGTTGTATAGCAAGGAGGCAAATCCAAGCTCGCTACAAGTTCAGCTCATGCTACCCTTGGAAGGAAAACCAGTGCCTGCCTGCCTCTTGCATGCTTGTGGGCACAACTCCCACAGGAGACTGGATTAGCCCTGCCAAGTCTCGCATACCCCTGCTGGGTGCAGTTCTCTCGGGGGTGAGAGGAGGGAAAACATCTCAGAACAGTGACATTCAAACTATGTGACCTTCAGAAGCTATTGTATAGGACAGGGATGAAGAAAGTGCTTAGATCACTCCTGCGGGCTGGGCCGGCATTATTCCCAACAAGAGACTTTTTTGATAATTTATATTAAAACAAAAAACAAAAAACACAAATAGCCTTGCAATCTTGAGAAAGAAGAAAAGAATTGGAAGTATCACAACAGTTGATATCAAACTATACTACAAGTCCATTATAAGCAAAACAGCATAGTACTGGTATAAGAACAGGAATATAGATCAATGGAGATCAATGGAACAGAACAGAGAGCCCAGAAATAATTATGATCAATTAATATTTGACAAAGAAGGCAAGAACATACAGTTGAGTTAAGAGACAGTACCTTCAGTAAATGGTGTTGAGAAAAAATTGGACAGATACATGCAAAAAGAGAAAAGAAAGAAAGAAACTAGACTACCATGGATAAAAGACTCAAATATAAGTCATAAAACCATAGAATCCTAGAAGAAAATAGGCAATAAAACCTCAGACATCTCTCGTACCAATAATTTTGCTGACTTATCTCCTTGGCCAAGGGTAACGAAGGAAAAAAATAAACAAATTGGACTGCATCAAATTAAAAAGCATCTGGACATGTACAGACTTCCAGACAAGATGGAGGCATAGACAGACATGTTGCATTTCCTTCCACAACTAAAAAGGGATACAACTGCTTCAAAACTAGAGACAACCAGAAGTTCCAGAAAACTGAGCTGCATGGAAGTCCAACGAAGACATAAATAAGATAGGTAGGAGGGGCAGAGACAGGACAGAGAGGACTCAGTGTGGTGGTGACAGCAGCAGCGGCAGCAGCAGGCCGGCGGAAAGTGTAGTCACATGCTTTAAAAAGTCGGGAGGGACACCTGGAGAGTGCTCCCAGCACCAGGCCAGACTGTGCAGCTTATGGTCCCAGCGCTGGGGAAAATAAGGCCTCAATGCTTTTGACTGTGAAAACCAGTGGGGGTTGGGGCGGAGGAAGAAACTGCCAGTCTCTGAGCAGAGTCCGCTTGTTTAAAGGGCCCCTGTGGTCCTAGAGCATCCACAACCCACCCACTCTGGGAACAAAGGCCAGGGGAACAACTAGAGAGGCATCAGTCCCATACAAAAGTGTGAGAAGTGCCTGGAAAAAGGGCGAGTACTGAGCAGGCGACATTGTTCCCTCCCGAACTCCTCTCCCACACACAGCGCCAAAATGTGGTGAAACGGGTCGCCCTCTACTGACGCATATCTAAGGCTCTGCCCCTTACAATGTAACAGGAGTGACAACTCTACCTGAGACACAGAGGCAAACAAACACAGGAACCTGGCAAGATAAGGAGACAGAGAGGAATGGCCCAAAAGAGGAAACGGATCAAGGTTCCAGTGGGAGAACTAAGTGATGAGAAGATAGCCAACCTAACAAATGAGGAGATAGCCAGCCTAACAGATACAGAGTTCAAAACACTGGTGATAAAGATGCTCACAGGCTTGACAGACATGCTTAAGTACGGCAAACGCATAAGAGAAGAAGTGAAGGCTATGCTAAATGAAACGAAGAAAAATCCACACAAAACCAATGGTGAAGGGAAGGAAACCAGGGTTCAAATCAATCATTTGGAACATAAGGAAGAAAAAAAGTCAACCAGTACAGAATGAGTAAACAGAATTGAAAAAAATGAGGAAAGGCTTAGGAACCTCTGGGACAACTTTAAACATGCTAACAGCCAAACCACAGGGGTGCCAGAAGAAGAGAAAAACCAAGAAATTGAAAACTTATATGAGAAAATAATGAAGGAAAACTCCCCAAATTTGGTGAAGGAAATAGACATACAAGTCCAGGAAGCACAGAGAGTCCCAAACAAGCTAGACCCAAAAAGGACCACACCAAGGCACATCATCATTAAAATGCCAAAGCTTCAAGATAAAGAGATAATAAAAACGGCAAGAGAGAAGCAGAGAGTTACCTACAAAGGGGTGCCTATAAGACCATCAGCTGATTTCTCAAAAGAAACTTTGCAGGTAAGAAGTATTCAAGGTGATGAAAATCAAGGACTTACAACCAAGATTACTCTATCCAACAAAGCTCTCATTTAGAATGGGAGGGCAGATAAAGTACTTTCTAGACAAGGTAAAAGCTAAAAAAGTTCATCATCACCAAGCTATTATTATATGGAATTTCAAAGGGACTTATTTAAGAAAAAGAATATCAAAATTATGAATATTAAAATGACAACAAACTCACAACTATCAACAACTGAATCTAAAAAGTAAAAACAAAATTGAGCTAAGCAAACCAGAATAGGAACAGAATCATAGATATAGGGAACTTTTGGAGGGTTATCAGCTGGGAGGAGGAAGGGGGATAAATGGGGAAATGGTGCAGGGATTAAGAAACATAATTGGTTGGTACAAAATAGACAGGGGGAAGTTAAGGATAACATAGGAAAGGGTGAAGCCACAGAACTTATATGCACGACCCATGGACATGATCTAAGGTGGGTGGGATTGCTGGAAGCAAGGGGGGTACTTGGCAGAGGGGGGCAAATTGGCAAAAAATTGAGACTACTGTAACAACATAATCAATAAAATACACTTAAAAATAAAAATTAAAAAAATTAAAAAGCTTCTGTAGAGAAAAAACAAAACAAAACAAAAACCATCAACAAAATGAAAAGGAAATCCATGGTATAGAACATATTTACCAATGATACATCAGATAAGTGATTAATTTCCAAAATATATAAAGAACTTGTACAACTCACACAGAGAAGACAAACAATTTAAAAATGGGCAGCACTCTGAATAGATACTTCTTTAAAGAGGACATACAGATGGCCAATAAACATATGAAAAGATGCCCACACCTGTCAGAATGGCTACCATCAATAAATCAATAAGAAGCAAGTGCTGGTGAGGATGTGGAGAAAAGAGAACCCTGTGTACTATTGGTGGGAATGCAGATTGGTGCAGCCACTGTGGAAAGCAGTATGGAGATTCCTCAAACTTTAAAAATAAAATTGCCTTTTGACCTAGTGATTCCCTTTCTGGGAATATATCCTAAGAATCACAAAATAACAATTCAAAAGAGCACATGCACCCCTATATTTATAGCAGTGTTATTTATAATAGCCAATATCTGGAAACAACCCAAGTGCCCATCAGTAGATGAGTAGATGAAAAAACTGTAGTACATTTATGCAATGGAATACTACACAGCCATTAAAAAAGGAAATCTTACCTTTTGCAACAGCATGGATGGACCTGGAGTGTATTATGCTAAGTGAAATAAGCCAATCAGAGAAAGGCAAACACCATATGATCTCACTTATGTGTGGAATCTAATGAACAGAATAGGCTGACAAACAAAATAGAAATAGAAGCATGGATAGATGGAACAGACTGAGAGCTTTCAAATGGGAGGAGGTACTGGAGGAAAGAAGGTAAAGGGATTAGCCAAAGAACATACATGCATAACCTATAGATACAGACAACAATGTGGTGTTGGTCAGAGGAAAGCGGCAGTGGCGGGGGGGGGGGCGGGGGAAGGTGGGCAAAGGAGGTGAAATGAGGACATCTGTAATAATGTAAACAATAAAAATATAAAGTTATTTTCTCCCCCTTTAAATGGGAGAAAACTAGCTACATAAAGGTCTTTTAAAATAGTCCTATTTCTCTTCTATTTCTGAATTCTAAAAGATCAGAAAGGAGCTATAAGCAGGCACTGGGACCAGGTCTATTATTTGATTTCTTTATTCAGTTATTCATTTGTTCAATCATTCCTTTGTTGATCTGTATTTCTTTGCTGAGTACAGTGTAAAAAGTGGAAGCACAAATGAAGTATGAATAATACCTTCTCTTACAGAGCCCTTATTTTACTGAGAGTGCCTGGGATGAGAAATAATAGGCTGAAGTGCCCAGTTCAGGTCTCTGTTGAAGATGAGTTTGGAGCAAAGCAGCACCAACTGAAGAAGAACAAGGTTGACTGCAATAACTGACCGCCCAAGTTCCTTTTAGCTCCACAAGGGAAAGTATCTGCTCTAAAGGATGACATGAGAACACAAACTGAAATTATGGAGAAACTTTAGATATCCAAATTTGAGTATTAGAACTTCACTACTTCTCCTAGGCAGACTTTACATGAGCACTGAATTAGTAGTTGAATTTAAGCGGGGGAATTAAGGCTGATGACTAGTCTTAGATGCATACATTTCTTTAAACCTCATTTTACATTACATTTATTTACATGTTACAAATACATTGTGTTCAAATGTGCATTTTGTTATTATGATAAAGAACTTCACCCTTACAGAATAAGGAGAATTATGAAGATCTTTCACTTCTTTCAAGAGTCTCTCTACAGTCATAAATCTATGAACAGGCTCCCAGAGTTGCAGGTGTTGAGTGAGGGAGGACAGGGTCAAACGCAGGGATTTATGTGAGGCAGGATGGGGAAATAATGAGAGCAACAGTATACAGAAGAAAGATGTCTATATTTTAAAAAAGGGGAAAAAAAGTAATTCTACATTTGTCCTGTAGCAGAGATTTACAAAATAACAATTTTGATATTCTGAAACATAGGGAATAATATTCATATCCCTACAGTGTGAAGTAACATGGCTTGGAGAATGGGCCAGTATGTGGGGAAAAGGAATGTAAGAAATATGTCTACATCCAGGGAATTAAAAACCTCAGGCAGAAAACACTAACTGTTTAAAAATTTACTCTGCTCTTCAGAAAGTTTTTTTTTTTTTTTTTTTTTGCTATGCAGGGGACTACTCATTTTCTACATCTGTAATTTTAGTTGTATTTTTAAATGAACTGAGTGAAGTTATCAACTTTTAAGCCTCTCATTTTTATTTTTTTCTTTTCTTGCCTTTAGCTAAGTTGAGCACATTTTAATTTTCTTTTATCTTTCTTATTAATTCAGTAGTATTATTAATACTAAGATTTTCTGTTCTACTGGTGTTTATTTTTATCTCTGGCATTGAAACGTTTTGTAATTTATAAATAATATATCATTATGTAAATGTGAGGCTAGCAATGCCCTCGAGACACTGTGTGTTATTCCTCCCATACACCTGCCCCATTCCTTCACAGCAAAGCTTCTACTTCCTCTCTCCACATCTTTATTCAGGTCTTGTGTTTTTCAGAGATAGTGAAGAAGTTTGTGTTCTATACTATTATTATATATTGCTCCTTTTACCTATTTTTCAATTTCACAGATAGTTAACACACAACATTAAGGAATCCTATTGCCTTTAGAATCCTTTTATAATTGAATTGTAAAAACATTCTAACACTATTTCACATATTTTGTTTGTCTTCCTATTGTGAGATCTGTTTAGTTTAAGTTTTAATGTTTAGAAGTTTTCTTGAACACTTTCTCAGATAAGCAATTTGGCAGGTAGACTTGCTAAATCCTTTCATAACCAAAATGTTTCTTTCTTTTTTTTGATAACTAAATTATATGTCAGCTGGATATAATTATCTTGAAACACAATCCTTCCTTCACTCTCAATAATGCGTAGACAGCACAGGGTTTATTTTAGCTTTCCTTTTTTCCCTTATTGTTATTTCTGTCTGTTGGTGATAAACCTGGCTCTCATTCAATAAATATAATTTTTATCAGTCTTATAATACACATAAAGTTCATTTAGAATTGAATTGTTAATCCATAATTCTGTGAGAAACAAATTTTCTAAAAAACATATAATATTTATATGTAGTAATTTTTAAAATTATCTCTACCATTTGTGAATACTGTAAAGTTTTATTCAAAATGATGTTTTCCAAAGTTATCTAGGTGTTTTCTTCCCTACCTCCTTCAGGGTCGGTCTACTATTCACTTAAAATAGAGTTAGAGTCACTTGTTACTCTTTATACTTTATGCCTCCTAACGCCCCTCCCTGGCTGCTGCATACACATCTGGTTGAATGTATATATTGATGCACTTATTGATTGATAAGCACCAGTTATCATGGTACTTTAAGTCAGAGAAATACAAAAAGGTTACTCAAGAAATGCTGGCCCTCTTATTACTTCTACCCTATTCCTATTTTCCCATTCTTTTTGTTCCACTTTTACTGAGTATTAATATTAGAACCTCTTATATATTGTCAAGTTGATGACCATAAATGTTACAAAAATTTGGCTCTATAATCATACACTTGTATGAATAATTTCTAATTCAAAGTAGTGTTATAAAATGTGCATATTAGTATATTTTTATTTTTCTAATGTCTTAGTTTAAAAAATTCTCATCTTTTCAATTTTTACCAATTAAAAAAAAAAAAGAAAGGCCTGGAGGAGGGAAGATGGTGGAGGAGTGAGAGGAGGCTGCACTTGCTTGCTCCCGAGACCAGTCTCTAGTTTTGGCTAATTGTGGACAGAGCATCTCAGTTACCATCTGGATACTGGCGGGAGTTGAGCCTTGGTGCTGCTGGCCAAAGATGAGGCCACCTTGGAGCAACCTATCTGGTGAGGATTGCTGAGGAGAAATGGGAGAAATGTGAGTTCTGCCTGGCTTGGCTCCCTGGGAAGTGACTGGCAGTACACAAAGATTTTTCAATGCCCCTAGGTTTCCAGTGAGAGGAGTCGGGGTGGAGATCGACGCCGTGCCCACTGGCAGAACCAGGAGTTGGCCAGGTGGCATCTGGCTCTGAAAGGCAAGGAGCAGCATATTTGTGTGTGTGTGTGTGTGTGTGTGTGTGTGTGTGTGTGTGTTGATTGTTTTTTATGAATCAGGGAGGAAAGGCTAGGGATGGGGCAAGATTCTTGAGGAAGGCACATGCACAAGTGCCCTTGACCTCTCCTCCCCCAACCCTCCCACCCGAGCCCCAGGTCCACTCACCCAACCCACCCTGCTTGACCTGAGCTGCAGCCAAAGGAGGATGAAGTGAACTAGAGGAGCTTGGAAAAGTTTTGGATGCTGGTTTTGGAGAAAGAGCTGGGGAGCAGCGAACCAAATCTCAGAGCAGACTCATCTCCAGTGCTACAGGAGAAATCTCTTAAGCAGAATACTCCCTTCCAAGTAGCTGGAGGCAGCAGCTCAACAACTGTCTACAATACAAGGTGGACGGAGTGACTCTCAGTTAGCTAATTGGAAGGAAGGACCCACCAAAGAGGAACACAACAACAACCAAAACCAAAATACTACCAGAGTCAAAATAAAAGCATAAAGGGCATCCCAAGACCACCAAGTTCAGGAGATTAAGGAGCCTGCACCGCTGAATCAATCAGGATTTCTACCACAGAAGGTCACACCACAAAGGCGGGAAATAAAAGCAGATCAATCTAAGAAACAGAAACAAACAAGAAGAGCCACCTAAAATGGGGAGAGGAAGAAACAACAGTCCATCAAAAGGAAAGAATTGAATTCCCAGAAGGAGGGATAGATGAAATAGAGGCAAGCAAACTATCACACATGGAATTAAAAACAGTGGTAATGAGGAAGCTCAACGAACTCAACAAACTCAAAGAAAACTACAACAAACTTCAGGGGAATAACAAAGAACTCCAGGGAAACTACAAAAAACTTCAGTGAAGCTACAAGGAAATTACTGAGACTATACCACATGAAAAGGAACATAGAAACTCAATAAGAGCAAGGAATAAATGAAGAATACAATTTCTGAACTGAAGAACACAGTACAAGGAATCAAAAGCAGGCTAAATGAAGCAGAAGATCAGATCAGTGAGTTAAAGGACAACATAGAAAAAAATTCCCAGACAGTGCAACAAAATGAAAAAAGACTGAAAAAGAATGAAGAGGATTTAAGAGGGCTGTAAGACAACATGAAACATAATAATATCCATATCATAGGGATACCAGAAGGAGAAGAAGAGGAGCAAGGGATAAAAAACATGATTGAAAAAGTAATGCCAGAAAACTTCCTGAACACGAGGAGAGAAAAAGTCTCACAAGTCTCTCACAGGAAGCACAGAGGGTCCCAGTGAAGATGGACCCAAGGAGGCCCACTCGAAGGCACATAATAATTAAAGTGGCAACATTCAAAGACAAAGAGAGAATCCTAAAAGCAGCAAGAGAAAAACAGCAAATAACATACAAGGCAGATCAGATAAGGCTATCATCAGATTTCTCAACAAAAAAAGTACAAGCCAGAAGGAAATAGCAGAAAATATATCAAGCAATGCAAAACAAAGACCTACAACCAAGACTACTCTACCAAGCAAGGCTCTCTTTCAAAATGGAAAGTGAAATAAGGAGTTTCCTAGAAAAAGGAAGATTAAAAGAATACATCTCCACCAAACCAGCACTGCAAGAGAAGAAAAAGAGGGAGGAAGAGGAACACAGGTACAAAGAGAAAAAGATACAATGAATAAATACCTGTCAATAATAACCTTAAATGTAAATGAGTTAAATGCTCCAGTCATAAGACATAGGATAGCAAAATGGATATGAAAACATGGCCCACATATATGCTGTCTACAAGAGATCCACCTCAGAACAAAAGATCTACACAGACTGAAACTGAAGGGATGGAAAAAAAGTATTTCCAGTAAAAAGATGTGAAAAAAAAGCAGGAGTAGCAATACTTATATCAGACAAAACAGATTTCACAACAAAGGCCATAAAAAGAGACAAAGAAGGACATTTCATAATACTTGGAACAATCCATCAAGAAGATATAACCCTCATAAACATATCTGCACCCAACACAGGAGCACCCAAATATATAAGAAAAATCTTGAAAGACTATAAGAAGGATATCAACAGAAACACACTCGTAGTAGAAGACATTAACATCCCATTGTCAACAATGGACAGATCTTCAAAGCAAAGAAACACCGAGGATATTGAGGAATTGAACAACGCTCTAGATCAAATGGACTTAGTTGATATATATAGAATTTTTCACCCCAAAGAAGCAAAATATACATTCTTTTCAAGTGCACATGGAAAGGCCATATATGAGAAACCTGAGGCCAACATCATACTCAATGGGAACAAACTGAAAGCTGTTCTCCTAATATCAGGAATAAGGCAAGTATATCTACTCTCTCCACTTGTATTCAACATAGTTTTGGAAGTTCTAGCCAGAGCAATCAGACAAGAAAGAGAAATAAAAGGTATCCAAATTGGAAAAGAGGAAGTAAAACTGTCATTATTTGCAGATGACATGATAGTGTACATAGGAAACCCTATAGACTCCGCAAAAAAAAAAAAAAAAAAAAATCTACTCAACCTAATAAGTGAATTTGGCAAAATAGCAGGGTACAAAGTCAATATTCAGAAATCAGAGGCATTTCTGTACAACAACAATAAAATATCAGAGCTAGAAACTAGAAAAAAAATCATTCATTACAGCAACAAGAAAAATAAAGTACTTAGGAATAAACTTAACCAAGGAGGCAAAAGACCTGTACTTGAGAAACTACAGAACATTGAAAAAAGAAATTAAGGAAGATACAGGATAGGAAGAATCAACATCATTAAAATGTCCATACTACCCAAAGCAACTTATAGTTTCAACACAATCCCTATTAAAATACCAATGACTTATTTCACAGACCTAGAACAAATATTTCAAAAATTTATATGCAACCAAAAAATACCCCGGATACCCACAGCAGTATTGAGGAAGAACACAGTAGGAGGAATCAAAATACCTGATATCAAACTATACTACAAAGCCTCTGTAATCAAAACAGTCTGGTACTGGCATTAAGAACAGACACATAGATCAATGGAACAGAATAGAGAGCCCAGAAATAAACCCAGGTCTATGTGGTCAACTAATATTTGACAAAGGGAGAAGGAGCATAAAATGGAGGGAGAAGAGCCTCTTCAACAAATGGTGCTGGGAGAACTGGACAGGGACATGCAAAAAAATGAAACTAGACCACCAACTTACACCATACACCAGAATAAACTCAAGATGGATCAAAGACTTAAATGTAAGCCATGACACCATAAAAATCCTAGAGGAAAACATAGACAGGAAAATTTCAGATATCCCACATAGTAATATTTTCATTGATATATGTCTTAAGGCAAGGGAAATAAAAGAAAGAATAAATAAATGAGACTACATCAAACTAAAGAGTTTATGCTCAGCAAAAGAAAACATCAGCAAGATGAAAAGGGAACCAACCATATGGTAAAACATATTTGCCAATAATACCCCAGACAAGGGATTGATCTCCAAAATATATAAAGAACTTATATGTCTCAATACCAAGAAGATAGACAATTCAATTAAAAAATGGGCAAAGGACCTGAACAAACACTTCTCCGAAGAGGACATATAGAGGGTCCATAGGCATATGAAAGAATGCTTAAAATCGCTAGTCATCAGAGAGATGCAAATAAAAACCACAATGAGATACCACCTCACACCAGTCAGAATGGCCATCATCAACAAATAAACAAACAACAAGTGCTGGTGAGGATGTGGAGAAAAGGGATCCCTAGTGCACTGTTGGTAAGAATGCAGACTGGTGCAGCCACTATGGAAAACAGTATGGAATTTCTTCAAAAAACTAAAAATGGAACTGCCTTTTGAACCAGTGATCCCACTGCTAGGATTATACCCAAAGAATCCTGAAACCTCAATTCAAAAGAACCTATGCACCCCTATGTTCATAGCAGTGCTGTTTACAATAGCCAAGTGCTGGAAACAACCTAAGTGCTCATCTGTAGATGAGTGGATTAAAAAACTGTGGTACATTTACACAATGGAGTACTATGCAGCAGAAAGAAAGAAGGAACTTCTACCATTTGTGATAACATGGATGAAACTAGAGAGAATTATGCTTAGCGAAATAAGCCAAGCAAGGAAAGACAAATGCCATATGATATCACCTAATACAGGAAACTAATGAACAACACAATGAGCAAAATTGAACCAGAGTCATGTGAACAAGGAACAGACTAACAGTCACCAGGGGGTTGAGGGGAGAGAGAGATTGGGGGAGGGGGGGAAGGGGAAGGGCACAGTCAAGGAACTAGTATAAGTGACCCATGGACATGGACAATGGTATGGGAATTGACTGTGGGAGGAGGGTGGGGTGGGGTGGAGGGGGAGCAATGGGGGAAAAGTGGGACTTCCATAATAGAAAAACAATAAAAGAAAGATCTGATACTTGGGTTATACAAGTAACAAGCCAACAATCTCACAGCTGGTAAATGACCCTGAATTCTTTCTTCTTATCAACAAGGCTATTTAATGGACTTTTATATATCGTCCTTTATGAGTCAATGGTCCCTGTTCTTTGCCTGTACTCTTAAAAAGTAAAATGTTTGCCTCTTTGATTTTTTAAAACAAGCTCTTTAAGTGATACAAATTAAATTTCTCCTGCATTGATGAAAATACTTTTCTTTGCCATTTGCAACTTAAATAAGTCTGTTCTGTTTTGGGAGGTATACATATCACTTATTTTTAATGCATTTAAATGTATTACTATTTTCCATTTTGGCTTCTTGGATGCCTACCAGGACAGAGGATGTTCAAGAGCCAAGAGAGAACAATACTTGGTACCAGCCATGTAAAATAAAGTCATGTCATCCTTTCCCTCTGTCCCATCTCCAGCCTGAAGGAACTGGGTGTAGCAACCACCAGAAGGAAGGAGCCCAAGAGTGTGAGAGAAGCCTTGGACTCTCTTCCCTAAGCTGCTTCCCACAGGGAGACAGAGCTGGTGCTTCACTGAAGATAAGAGTAATACTTTCCTTTAGTCTTCCCTTTTTTATACATACAGATGAACAAATTCTATGGACTTTGTCTAAACTATTTCAAATGCAGGAGAGAAATAGCCATCACTGCAGATACAAGGGGAATGATAGGTGAAGGGGCTGTGATGGTTTATGTGTCAACTTGACTGGTCCATGGAATGCCCAGATAATTAGTTTCACATCACCGTGGTGTCTGTCCCAGGATACTTCTGAATGAGATTAACATTTGTATCAGTGAAGGAGGCTGCCCTTTCCATGGTGGTGGACCCCTATTTTTGTACATAGCATTTTTCCCAGGACAGATTACTTGAAACTTGAGAAATTGTATAAACTCTGCATTCATGAAATGCAAAAGAGGCATGTCTCTTGTTCCTTATAAATGTGTACTAAGAAGAAGATAACAGGACTAATAAAAAAAATTTTATACCCTTTAACATACGGTAATTCCCTGAATTATTTTTCTAAATATGTTTTTACCTTGGCAGCTGGCCAGACAATGCTGCTTTACATCCTAGTGAATATAAGCTCAAAAGTAATATTTTACTTAGCTCTATAATATTTTAGAAATGTGAAATGATAAAATGGCATCATAGGGAATGCATAAATATTTCCATTTTAATAAGCTAAAATATCCATAGAATGCTAAAGAGAAGAAAGTTTGTAAGATATTTTCAACTTAAATGCATAAATCATGATAAAGAAGTTAATACAAGAAAGAATCTTTCATTGCAGTTTCATCCTGATTTTAGGAAGACTTGATTTAAATCAGGAACAAAACCTACCCAGATGCATCAAACACCAGCACTCCCTAACACACTTCTGCCTGGCTTTTGTCTCACCTCCTGTAAGTCTTTCCTCCATTGGCACCTTCTCAGAGATATTTTCTTTAACCATTTCATTTAAAATTGAATCCTTTTCCTCCTCCCATTCTCACCAGCACTCCCTCTCCACCTACCATGCTTTATTGTTCTCCTTAGCATTTACCACAATCTGGCATCTTATTTACTGTCTGTACCTCCCCACCAAAAATGTAAACTTTCATGAAAGCAGAAACTTGTTTATTTTGTTCACCTGTCCCAGAACACTCCCTGACACATAATTATAGGCATTCAATACAATAATGGCATTCTCAGATATATATTTTTTTCTTAATCCCTTCATATTTTTCACCCAGCCCCAAAACACCCTCCCCTCTGACAGCTGTCAGTCTGTTCTCTGTAGCTATGAGTCTGTTACTATTTTGTTTGTTAGTTTATTTTGTTCATTAGGTTTGGTAAACGAGATCATATGTTATTTGTCTTCTTCTGACTGATTTATTTCACTTTTTCTTTTTTATGGCTGAGTAGTATTCCATGTGTAAATGTACCACTGCTTTTTTATCCATTCATTTACTCATGGACACTTGGGCTGCTTCCAAATCTTGGCTATTGCAATGAACAAAGTGGTGCATGTATTCTTTCAAATTAGTGTTTCAGGTTTCTTCAGATATATTCCCAAAAGTGGAATCGCTGGGCTGTACCAATCTGCATTCCCTCCATCTCACATACCTTAAAATACCTTTTTAATTTAAACTTCTTTTATGATTTTTCTTTAACATAGGATTTGTTTGGCACTTTATCTTTCAACATATATAAACTGTAATTATCATTTTGCTATCGATTTCCATCTTAATATATTGTTGTGAAACAATGCTATCAATGTGCTCCTTCTTTGAAACTACCTTTCACTTTGTACATGGTTCTATATGATCCTAAAGGGATACTTTTTCAAACCTATATACTTCTTGAATATTTTATCTGCCTCATCAAACAAGTATCAAGAGAAATGTGTTAAATATTTCCCAGAAGATATCAAATTTGGGGTTTATGCATTTCTCTTTGTAGTTGTGTTAAAGCTTTGTTTTACATATCTTGATAATTTTAGCATTATCATATCTTCTGTTGAATTAAATCTTAAAAAACTTTATGCTCTTTCTAGTCATACTTTTCCCTAAAATAAGCTTTTCTTATGTAAACATAGTCAGATCAGTTTTATTGTTGTTTATGTTTGTCTGGTGTTTTGCTTCCCATATTTTAACTTTTAATTCTTTACCCTGCAGAAACAACATGGGAAACAGATTTTCAAACCTGAATGTCCTTTACTAGCCAGAAAGAGTTAATGTGACTATTAAATAACTTAAACCCAGAGGAAACAGTGACCTAATATGATGTTACAATACATCTCTTTATTTATATAATGTATCTTCTGTGCCATAGTGAGTGCCAGGCTTTATAGTGGGAATAAGAGAATAAATATTTACTGAAATGAACATATACAATTCTTTTGACAACTCCGTGAGATAGTGAAAGTGTTATCTTTATATTTCAGGTGGGGAAATATAGGCTTTGAGAGCTTTTAATGATTTTTTAAAGCTTAATCAGATGGCAGTAAGAGAACGGTAATAAATATCTTTGGACTTCCAATCTAGGCTTCTTTCACTCCACGACAATGTCTCTCCCTAGCATTGAAATTTGTCACATAGGCAGATATGGAATATGGAACATAGTTCCAGATAAAGTAATAGGGGATATTAAGATGCTAAATATCTGCCTCTCACCACAGGCTCATTAATGGAGCCACCAGGACAAAACCTGTCACTAAGTCCCTTTGCATAGGAGCATAATGGAAATAATTAAACTAAGACAGTTGTGTTAATAGATGCAAGAAGAAAATAACAACATAGAAAAATACATTATCTGTGGTAAATCTCTGAATATTTGCTTTCTCCATAGTTTTTAATGTAATCTTCTACCAATATATATACATGTATCACTTTAGTAACCAAAATGAAATATAAAGCCACTGAAAAATCATAGTTTTAATAATAAAATCACTGTCTTTGTTTTTAGTATGTGCTCCCTCATTTTATTTAATAAACTGCAGTTGTTTAAATATTATGTCTTCATAGTGAACAGAAACATTTCTATGGAGTAAGCTTATCTTATGAAGCAAAGTATAGAAGTAGCTTTGTGGAGCTTGATATTTAAAGCAGTTAATTGCAATGTCTAGTTAAGGAAATGTACCATCATTAGTAAATGCATGAATGGCAACAAGCAATTTTCTTAATGAATCTTTTCTAAGGTATATTAAAGCCAGATTTACAAACAGCCTTACAAAATCATTTGGACTAACAACATTTATTTAGCCTGACAGATTATCAAAGTTCTCAACTATATTCCAGCTTCTTCTGTGTTGAGAAACTCACCCTTCCTCTTCAGCATCTTTTTCTTATCACTGCACCTGATGACCTCTTTCTGAACCTCTCAGTTTCGCTCTTAAGATCTGTCATTCATTTTCTCTGTGACCACAGTGTGGAGTAAATGGTGATAAGGGTGCCTTTCTCAATACTCAATTTTACTTTGTGGACATTACCTAAGCTTAAAACATTTGTGTCATTCTGCCACTACACTCATAGGCTCTGGAGAATGTCTAGACTGACACAACATTCCGGCATCTCCATTCATCAATGGATGAACAAAACCATCCCAATAAACATAGCCTTCCCCACAAATATAACCTTCCCCACAAACATAACCTTCTATCATTGACACTCCCAATTTTTACTCTTTGACCTAGACCTCACTCTTAGCTACTGTCAAAGTGATTTATATAATGTATCTTCCGGTGATTTTTTCTGGGCCGTGCTGAGGGTCTCGAGGTAGAGGGGAAGTGTATAACATCAACAGATATTTATTGAGATTCTTCTTTGGGCCTAACACAATGGTTGGTGCTGAGGTGCTGAATGTGGGCAGTCTGAAACTATGTTTTATGAACTGAAATAGTGATATCAGGAATAATTACTGGGTTAACAGATAAGCATGATTTGTCATCAGAAGAACATCAAGACATGCAAGGGGGAACCCAGACAGCTGATAGTGTGAGTAGAATTCTATAATATAGTTTGCATCTAGACTTTAATGCAACTGCAGTAATGCTAGATGCCCTAGAAATATATGTGGTCTTTGATTAAAAGAATCACAGAGAACACAACCATAGCTGAACCATGTGAAATATCTACTTGTGAACATAAAAATGAAGTTATAATGCAAGGAATTAAAAGTAGACACATGATAAATCTGCCAGAAATAGTATAGTAGGGCCTATGCCTTCCTAATGCAGTAAGAAAGGTTGAAAATATGAAGAAAGACTATCTCTCTTCCTTCACTAAGAGCAAATCAGAGTTTCCAGGGCCTAAGACAGCAGTATAGGAAGACCCTGAACTGACCTCTTCCCACAGACACACTGAATCTACATCTATTTACATATAAAGCAATTCCTTCTGAAGTACAACTAAGGGTGAATTGAAAAGCTTAGGAAAAACAATTAGAGGGACCACAGAGAGAAGGGTAGAGAAAGGAAAAGGAAGTAACTACAGAACCCTACTCTGACGGAGCAACCGCAATAGGGAGGGATATTACTGCGGGGCTGTACTAGGGCAAAGGGATAAAACAGTGATTTAAAGGGCACCTAGACTACTCATAAAAAAGTCCATTTACTAACCCCAAGGCACCTGTCAAACAAGTTGGAAGCTAGGGGAACTCTCCATATTCTGTGAGAACTTTCTGGGATTAGAGGTGCCTGTGAGCGCTATTGTTTATGTTCCCCATCCACCCAGATAGTGCAGGAGGACATTAGTCTAAGCATTCTAGCCAGCCTGCAAAACCACCAGAATGCAAAACCCCAGGCCATAGTGCAAAACCCCAGGCCATCTCAGCTCCTAACCTGGCCACCGGGATGCCAGGGTGCCCCCAAACCACACACTGCAGGACACCTAGCCCATGCTTACCCTTGATCCAGCCAGCTGACCTGTCAGGGTATCCACATCAGTCCCAGCTGGCCTGCAAAAGCCACATATTCAGGCTACACAGAGGTTCCACACTTACGTAGGTCACTTCTTCAAGATCGGGAGTAGATGTTCTACCCAACCTATAGAAATAAAGAGAGAGAGTCAAATAAAACAAAGAGACTGAAAAATGAGGAGATATATCAGATAAAGTATTGCTATGAGCAATATCTGAGATTTTACTGCCTGTATAAACTACATTCTATAATACAATTTGGGAGTGTTTTCAGGGAAGACATTTTGAATTTAAACACTGTACCCAATGACAGGCTTCTGTGCTCAAGGGGCCCATCTGGTGATTCTGTTTCATTGTGAGTTCTCATCTGGTAATAAAGTGTGACCCTTTAGAGTAGGGCAGCCATGGATTTCTATCCCAGCTCCACCATTAAGCCTATATAACCTTGGGAAATCATGGATTAATTTAGCATCTTATTAGTGTCATACAAAAGTTCCCCAGTAGAGTCAAATATCTAGCAAACAGAAACATTATCCAACTTCAAAGAATCTATCCAATCTCTGCAAATATACCCCAATAATAGACAGTAAAATAAGCTAAGACAAAAGTAAACCCAGGTGTTAGCAGATACAAGATTACCCACTGAAAGGCAAACAGAAGGTTTGACATTGCTCTTTAAGATAGTTGCCCAGCATATCATACAACAGTTCCAGTTGGATCTCTTTCTCCATTTCATCACAACTAAAAGAACAACAATGAAAATAAATGACATTTAGGTAATAAGCTTTATAAAGATTCTGCACTAAAGAGATATTAAAAACCACAATGTTAATTATGAAAGTTTACCTTTCTGGACCTATATTAATTTTGAATAAATATTAAAGTGCAATGCAATTGATGTAGAATTATGGATTATTTGAGTAGTATTTATTTCTAATAGTTTTCAGTTTTGAAAAAATGTCCAATCTTTTTAGTTTGTCCAATTAAACATTTAAAAATATGTTACAGAAAAAATATAATCTTTAAATTAGAAATAATTGATATACTCCCATTGGCATTTTATATCCTTCCCTAGAGTGTCTATAAAATATACTCACCTTGTCCCTTCTCAGTAATCAGTGGGAGTAGTCATTTGACTGGAAAGACAAGAGACGTATGACAAAGCATTGACAGTGTGACTATGGAGTCCATTCTCAGCTTTGTCAATTATGCAAACAATGTTAAAAATTATCTGACATATCCGCACTTCAGTTTCTTCAATTTCATGATGCAAATGCTGGTTTCATTGGCTCATGTGATGAATAAGTGGTATAAGGCATACAAAGCAGTGAGTATATATGTTCACTTAATTAAACAGAGAACTAAAGATTTTTATTTATTTTTTAAGTATATGTTACTGATTATGCTGTTACAGTTGTCCCAATTTTCCCCTCTCCCCCTATTCAGTACACACCATCCCTCTAGCAATCCCCCACTTAGTTCATGTTCATGGGTCATGCATGTGAGTCCTTTGGCTTTACCCTTTCCTATTCTATTAACAATCTCCTGTTTATTTTGTACCTACAAATTATGCTTCTTAATCCCTGTACTTTTGCCCCCCATTCTCCCCATTCCACCTCCCTGCTGAGAACATTCCATATCGTTTCCATATGTTTTATTCTGTTCCTGTTCTAGCTGTTTGCTTAGTTTGGTTTTTAGATTCTGTTGTTGATAGTTGTGGGTTTGTTGTCATTTTACTATTCAGTCTTGATCTTCTTTTTCTTAAATAAGTCCCTTTAACATTTCATATTATAAGAGCTTGGTGATAATGAACTCCTTTAGCTTTACCTTGTCTGGGAAACACTTTATTTGCCCTTCCATTCTAAATGATAGCTTTGCTGGATAGAGTAATCTAGGTTGCAGGCCCTTGCTTTTCATCACGTTGAATACTTCTTGCCAGCCCCTTCTTGCCTGCACAGTTTCTTTTGAGAAATTGGTTGATAGTCTTATGGGAATTCCTTTGTAGGTAACTTTCTTCTTTTCCCTTGCTGCTTTTAAGATTCTCTTTTTATCTTTAGCCTTTGGCATTTTAATTATGATGTGTCTTGGTGTGGTCTTCTTTGGGTCCAATTGTTTGGGACTCTCTGTGCTTTCTATCTAGACTTGTATGCCTATTTCCTTCACTGAAATAGGGAAGTTTTCTTACATCATTTTATCGTTTTCAATTTTGCTCTTTCTCTTCTCCTTCTGGCATCACTATGATTCAGATGTTGGCAGTTTTGGAGATGTCCCAGAGTTTTCTTATTCTCTTATTATTATTATTTTTATTCTTAGTTGACTTTTTATTTCTTCCTTATGTCCCAAATCATTGATTTGAACCCCGGCCTCCTCCCCTTCACTACTGGTTCTCTGTGGATTTTCTTTATCTTAGTGCATCATTCATTTCTTCCCTTATGCAATTGCTGTACTCAGTCATTTCTCTGAATTGTTATTACCAGTTTTTGAACTCTGAATCTGACAGGTAGGCTATCTCCTTTTTCTTAGTTCTTTTTCTGGAATTTTGATCTGTTCTTTCATTTGGGTCATACTTCTTTGTCTCCTCAATTTGACAACAACCCTGTGTTTGCTTCTGTGTATCAGGTAGAGCTGCTGCACCCATTTCCCTGAAAGGGGCAGAGCCTTAGGTATTCATCAGTGCAACCTGTTTCACCATTTTGTGGCACTGTATGTAGGGAGGGGTCAGGAGGGAACAATGCTGCTTGCTGGGCACTCGCCCTTTTTCCAGTTACTTCACCTGCTTCCCGTATGTGACTGGCACCCCTCTTGCTGTTGCCCTGATGATGGTTCCCAGAGTGGGTGGATTTGAGGATGTTCTAGGATGATAGGGGTACTCGAAATGGACTCTCCCGAGAAAGGGATAGTTTCTTTTGCTGCCTCAACCCCCACTGGTTTTCATAGCTAGAAGCTATGAGGCTTTATTTTTCCCAGCGCTGGAACTGTGAGCTGTGTGGTCTACTCTGGGGCTAGGATTGCTCCTCAGATGTCCCTCCAGGCTTCTATACACCACATGTGAATGTGGAACCTGCTTGTTCCGCTGGCCTCAGCCACTGCCTTGCTACCATCTCCTTGCCTCCACCATACTGTATCCTCTCTACCCTGACTCCCTGTCACCACCCCTCCTACCCACCTGGATGAATATTTCTTCTTTAAATTGTTAGTTGTCAGACTTCCATACAGTTTGATTTGCTGGCAGCTCTGGGTGAGATTTTTTGTTTGTTTGCTTGTTTTCTTTTGAGGTGGTTGTAATCCTTATGGTTGTGGGAGAAGGTGAAATATGTCTACCTATGCCTCCATCTTAGCTGGAAGTCAGGACTTAAGAATTTTAGATTGTGACACACCTGCTGTAAACTAGAGTAGATGTGTTTGGCTCAAACTTTTAAAAAGCACTTTAGGGAGGGTCTCTCTTTCCCTCTCCTTCTTTCTTCCTTGTTTCTTCTGTGCTGAATTTCACCTCTCTGTATTGATTAGTACCCTACACTTATCAATTAAGTAAATATAAGATCATTAGTTTATACCCTAATGCAATATGCCTAATGTCCTTATAAAAAGAGGAATTAGGGCACAGACACACAGCATGAAGACGATAGCTATCTATAAGCCAAGGATAGCTATCTGTCGAAAAACCAACTCTGTTGACACCTATATCTTGAACATTAGCCTCTAGAATATATGAAAATAAATTTCTATTGTTTAACCCATCCAATCTGCAGTCCTTTGGTATGGCAGCCTTTGCATACAATACACCCCATCTCAAGATCCTTAACTTATTCATATCTACAAAATCTTTGCCATATAAGATAATATTCACAGGTTTTATAGATTAGGACCTGATATTTTTGGTGGGCAATGTCTCAGCCAATCATACTTTCATTTTACAAATGAAGAAATAGTTTGAGAGATGAAAATAAAATGGCTAAGCATCATCTATTTATAGTTTGAGGCAAGATTTAATCAAAATATAGGTGACATGAAAACCAGGGTATGAAATCAACAAAGGTACTTTCACAGTGCCATGTGTTATGTTCACTCCCCTCAAGAGTGGAAAACTGAAATTATAGCAGATATTGACAAAGAAGGACAAAGTAGGGTAAGTAGCAAGAGAATATTTTACTTTTATTGTATCTTATCTCAGGTGTACAAGATCATTTTGATGTAGCAATTAATAGTATTTTCTGACAATACAGTAACCAGAGAGAGGATCGAACAACAAAGAGTGGTAACAGCCCATGGATCCCACAGCTGTGAATAGTAGATATATGTGGAACATTGAGCACAAGGGAAAAAGTCAGACTCCTTAAAGGAAATTCCAGTGCTAGAATACTGAGAGCATTTATTGCTAACACTTTTCTAGTTTTTCAAATATACATTTCAAATATTGATAGTGTTTATATGACATATTGAATAGCTTATTCTTTTAAGTAGTTATTCCTTTCCAACATACTGAAAAGATTAAACTTTGCCCATGCATCTATCCTCTACCATGTAAAATACAATAAAACCCCTTACAATTAATAAACTCCAAATCAGTTCTTTGGAAATGACAAAAATTTGGTAAAAAGCATCAGTAGTCCAAAGAATTGTTACACTTTTTGAACTGTATTTTCAAATTATTATTGAAAACTGTTCAAGCTTACAATTTGATCTCTTTCATGCCTACCCTAAATTTTTCTTGTTTTGAGCCTGGAGGACTATGCTAATTTGTGAGTTGTGAAAAATTTATCAGAAATTTATTTTAATTTTTATAAGCAGCAACCTCAGGCCCCTCTGAGTTCCTCCTATCTAGAACTAGTATCAATAATTAGTGATATTTGGCCATTGCCAAGTCTCCATGGACTACTTATATATAAGTTTCCTGGGATTTTTAAACCATTTGGAAGAGAACTTATTCCTAGTTTTAATTTGTTAATATTCTACATACTTTGGTTTTCCCGATTTCCTCCCTCCATAAACTCCACTGTGCTTTCTGCCTTCTTCTGTTGTGTTAGTTGAGATAATCCACTATTGGACTAGTCACCAACTCCCTTCTTCCCCAGAATAGCATTAGCTTAACTTCATATCTCCTAACAAGCTACAAGTTATAATGTCAAACATAATGTACATGAAGCACAAGTCAATATGTCAAACATAGCTGATGATATTAAAAACAATGCTATAAAGAAAGCTCATGTTTTACCTTCATTCAGATGATTATCAATCTTGGCTCAGCTCTATGAACTAACTGTTTCCTTGGACAAGACATCGAGCTTTCTGGAATCCACTGGCAACTTTTATAAAATAATTAAGTATGACTACACTCTTATGTAGCTTTCAGTTCTGTGACTCTTATCTAATTATCTAAGACTAAAGTACTAGAAATGGAAACATACTGCAAGGTCAGAAAGGCTTCCAGAAAAAATAATTTGACTGGAGTGACTCAACTATACATTCATCCACTCATTAATCAATTAAACAAATATTTACTGAGTCCTGTGGTAGGTACTGAGGACACAGAAATTAATCAGACTTAATCCCTAGCCTCAAAAATCTTAGAAATTTACTAGGGATAGAGAAACATGAAAAAATGCAGCTCCCTATTAAGATTGCAAGCATTTGTATAAAAACATGGTCATAGAGAAAGTCTATACATCATTATATTTGGAACATAGAGGAGGTAGGTTTGTTTGGTTTTAAATAACAGGCACCAACCTTAGCTGGATTTTGTTTAAGAAGAAGAACTGATGGTAAAGATTTAGAATGTCTCCAGCATCCATGAATGAAAATGCAATTGGTTTCTGAAAGGCATGGGAACCAGAAGCTAAAAAATGATGTCAGAATTATCTCTAAGTTCTTGTGCCAGTTTCTGTCTACACGTATAAACATTTTCAATAATAAAGAAAAATATACTAAAGATATAAACCATTAGAGTGGCAGTATCAGAATGAGAGGTTGAAAAGATTCCAGGTTCAATCCCAAACTTCTGGTTTGTTGAGTTATTTAGATTATGCTCTTATGTACCAACCTTGAGATTATAGGAAGTTGGCAGAGCTAAATTTAACACATTGAGTTCATTTTGGTATTTATTGTATTTAATGTCACTCTAGAGTTTCTAGGTAGAGATGACTAATAAGTGTGTTGATCTGTAGAAATGGAACTCAGCAAAGAGGATGCAGCTTACAAACAGATTCACCAAACTCAGTGTTTCTGAGATGATGGTAGGGTATACTTTGGAAGTCAAAATGAGAGGCACTATGTACAAGTATAGAGGTAGTAATATTTACCACATGCCCTATTCACACTGTGTAAGTAAGTGTGAATAACAATAAATGAAAAGAACAAACGTGAGGTGACTTAATTAAAGGCATACTTTTTTATGCACATGAAGTTCATGTGTGTGATTTTTACCTTCTCAGCCAAACTATAAGGCAGCTACAGTGTTCTCATTATATAATATATTGTTTGGATTAGTATAGTGTAAGTGCTTTATAAATATTTATTGAATGTATGAATGAAACAGTAATAACACTTTAAGATCAGGTATTAATGATATGTTAAGGAAAATGTTGCATTTGAAACAAGGCTGCTTGTCTGAGTGGCTTTGTCTGTGTTTGTTATTTCAGTGGATGACAAGGTTGGTAAGAGACACTGTGCTAATAATATTGCACTATGCTAATAGTATGGCGGTAGAAAAATAGAGTTCACAATTCTTGAGCAAAAGCTTTGTGTAATCAAACAACAGATTATCTAAGAGTGATGTTTGTTTTCCATAGCTACACATTTTGAACTACCCAAATACCTTTAACATTTGAAATTTATACAGGGGAAATGAATGTGTTATTGCAAATTTGAAACTCTCTATCCTTTAACTCACTGAATGACAGATTTTACAACTTGATGTTTGTTTTTGTAAGTTTGCTTAAGAACATAATTGTATTGAGCAGAACAGGCTGAACATCCTGTATTTTCATTCTGATCTTTAGGATAAATGTCTCTGAGAGAATGTTTAGTACACAGTGTAAAGGAAGGTACCTGCCCAGAAAAGTAGCAAAGGAGACATTCTTTTTTGCCTTTACCTGATAAGACTATCTTGTTCATGAAATGAAAGATTTAAGATTGTAAAATTCTTTAAAACTAGTATGTAGATTTAATGCAATCACCATCAAAATGTGGCAGACTGTCCTGGCCAGGTGGCTCAGTTGGTTAGGGCGTCACCCTGTACACCAGAAACTCTGAGGGTTTGATTCCAGGTCAGGGCACATACCTAAGTTGCAGGTTTGATCCCTGGTCAGGGCATGTATGGGAGGCAACTGATCAATGTTTCTCTCTCACATTGACCTCTCTCTCTTTCTCTCTCTTTCTTGCTCCCTCGTCCTCTTCCTCTCTCTCTAAAATCAATAAATATATCTCCAGGTGAGGATTAAAAAAATTTTTTTTAAATGTTAGCAGGTCTTTTTGTGGAAACTAACATGCAATTTCTAAAAATTACATAGAAATACCAAGAGCTATGGACAGCAAAGATATTCTGGAATGCAAGCTACTGAATAGCAAGTCTTAAAGTAAAGCCACATTATTTTAAAATGTTTTGGTATTTCTATAAGGCTGGTCAAATTGCCCAATGGAACATAACAGATTTGGGCAATTAACTAATATACTTATGGACATTTGAGTTATGATCAAGATAACATTTCAGAGCAGTGGAATAAGTAAATGTTTTACAGATAAAAGCCTGGGTCAATTGAATATACAACAGAAAGAAAAAATATATTACCCATTCCTCATACTATATATAAAAGTTAATTCCAGGGGAATTGTAAAGCTAAATATGAAACAGAAAACAATAGGACAAGTAGAAAATAACATATACAAATGCCTTCTTACTTTTTTGGTAACTAAAAATTTCTTAAATAGGTTACACAAAGCACAAAATGCACAATAATCATGATTGATAAACTGAACTACATTAAAATTAAAAGGAAGTCCGTGATTCAAAAGCCATTCTTAAGAAAGTGAAAAGATACATAATGGGAAAAATTTTTTCAAGACATAAAGCCCACAATAATCCATTAAAAGATCAGAAAAATATTTTGACAGGCAATTGTTTGAAAAGAACATGACAAAATGGCCAACACATATGAAAGGATGCTCAACCCTGTTAGTCATCTGAAATGATAATTAAAATCTAAAGAAATACCATTATACAGGTACCATGATGGCTAAAATGTTAAAAATACAGACAAAACTATTAGTGAACATGCTGTGGAAATATAAATTAGTACAATTAATTAAACCATTAATTCTGGAGCGACAGCAGCATCATGGCAGCATGTGATCATCCTTTTGTCTCTTTCCTTCAATCTGTTCCTAGTGGGGCAATTGTGTCTCAACAAAGTCTCCTCTACTTAACACACAAACATATCATTTTCTAAAACTGAATCAAGAAGAAGCAGAAAGCCTGAATAGACTAGTAACAGCTAGAGAAATTGAAGCAATTATAAAAAACTCCCAGGACACAAAATTCCTGGACTGAATGGCTTCACAGGCGAATTTTACCAAACATTTAGCGAAGAACTAATTCCTATCCTTCTCAAACTATTCCAAAAATGTCAAGGAGGAAGATTCCCAAACTCTTTAGATGAGGCCAGTATTATTCTAATTCCAAAAACAGGTAAAGACAGAACAAAGAAAGAAAACTATAGGCCAATATTGCTGATGAACTTAGATGAATTTAGATGCTAAAATTCTCAACAAAATATTGGCACACCAGATCCAGCAATACATTAAAAAGATCCTATACCATGATCAAGTGGGACTCATCCCAGGGATGAAGGGATGGTATAATATTTGCAAATCAGTATATGTAATACACCACATAAACAAAATGAAAGACAAAATTTACATGATAATTACAATAGATGCTGAAAAAGCATTTGATAAAGCATGTCACCCATTTATGATAAACACACTCTGCAAAGTGGGAATAGAGGGATCATACCTCAACATAATAAAGGCCATATACGAGAAACCTACAGCCAACATCATACTCAACAGGCAAAAACTAAAACCTTTCCCCCTAAGATCAAGCACAAGACAAGGGTACCAACTTTCACCACTTCCATTCAACATTGTATTGAAAATTCCAGCCACAGTGATCAGACAAGAAAAATAAATAAAAGGCATCCAAATTAGAAATAGGAAGTAAAACTGTTATTATTTGCAGATGACGTGATAGTGTAGGGGGAGGGGTACTAGACAGCAATGGGGGAAAAACTGGGACAACTGTAATAGAAAAACAATTTTAAAATAAATTTAAAAATTTCAAAAAACCCTTAGGTTCCCTCAAAGAAATATTTAACCTTATACGTGAATTTGGCAAAATAATGGGATACAAAGTCAATACTCAGAAATTGAAGGCATTTTTGCATACCAACAATGAAATACCAGAAATAGAAACTAGGGGGAAAAACCTATTTACTACAGCAACAAGAAAAATAAAGTACTTAGGAAAAAACAATCAAGGAGGTAAAAGACATACTCAGAAAATTAAAGAACATTGAAGAAAGAAATTAAAGAAGATACAAATAAATGGAAGCATATAATGTGTTCATGGATTGGAAGAATGAACATCATTAAAATGTCCATACTACCAAAGCAGTCTATAGATTTAATGAAATCCCTATTAAAATACCAATGACATATAACACAAAATTAGAACAAATATTTCAAAAATTTATATGGACCCCAAAACGACCCAGAGGCTTGTAAACAAGGAGCAGACTAACAGTGACAAGGAGGGAGAGGGGAGGAAGAGAAGGGGGTAAGAAGGGGAAGGACCTAGTCAAAGAACATGTATAAATGACCATGGACATGGACAATGGGGTGGGGATTGACTGTGGGAGAAGGGGTTGGCAGGGTTGGGGGGAGCAATGGGGAAAAATGTGGGACAACTGTAGTAGAAAAACAAACAAATTTTTTAGTGGGGGAAAAAGATGAAAGAAAAATAAATAAATAATTGAGCCAGCAAATCCCGCCCTCCAAAAAACCAACCAAACAAACAAACAAAAAAACTTCACATGTAGGAAAGTGAACAAAAGAAAATGTAAAATATGGAAATACAATTTTTGTGAATATTAGGACAAAAATTTTCCTTCACACTGTATATTTTTCTCCCTACCTTATCCCTCCAGAATTTGGCATTCTGAAGAAGTAAGTACAATATAATGACATAAGGTTCTTTGCATAAAACTAATAAGACCAGTTGTTAATAGAGGTTTTGTTAACCAAGACTTCGACTGGAATGTCATGCCTTAAGGAGACACGCCTGGGCTCTAGTTGTTACCACACAGCCCTGAGGAACTGGGATTGACTTTTGAAAGTAATAAAAGCCCACGAGAAAAAAAGCCTGGTACCTTGGTT
This sequence comes from Furipterus horrens, assembly GCF_987537825.1. Taxonomy (NCBI): domain Eukaryota; kingdom Metazoa; phylum Chordata; class Mammalia; order Chiroptera; family Furipteridae; genus Furipterus; species Furipterus horrens. Next base: position 65,133,512 of record NW_028327180.1, on the reverse strand, counting down.
TATAGTGCGGTTCATGGCAATCTCTCCAGGGAAGCAACGAAGGTTGCTTTCCTGAAAGATGGCTAGAAGGAACCTTAAGGCATAATGGAAAATCTTACTTGGAAAAGACAGGTGCTTACAGGCAAGGCCGAATGGCAGGTATGTGGCTCTGCTTCTGTGCCCTGAAGGGCAGACTGAAAGTCCCCCCTAAGCGTTCCTTGTGTAAGTTCCACAAAGCAGACATAAAGATCATATGTGATCATTTCCTGCTCTTGTTGTATTTATGCAAATGAACAAGATAGATTAAAACTGGACTTAATGCAGTCCCTTTACTGACAAGGAGGGTAAGGTAATCTTAAGGAGAAAAATCGCAATTCAAGGAAAATCACAATGCTCAGTGATAGACTATAAACTAGTGCAGCTGTCTTTAAAGTTTATTTTCATTTAAAGTTTGTTTTCATTTAAAAGTTAAACTAGGTTTGTGACATTCTCAAAGATGCTTAATTTACAGGCAAGAAGAATGTCAAATGCCTTGAGGCTAGATGTCTTCCCAATAAGACATTCGCAAAGTTAGAGACTGGTTTGTGGGTTATGTTGTGTAAATTAACATGTGTGTTCTGTTTTCATAGGGCTTAAGCCTATGACCTCATTACCTGAGTGATTGTACATATAGACCTCACTTAATTCTGTCTATATCACTGCCTCCTGAGAGTCAGTGGTTTGCCTGAACTAAGTGGATGGGTTGGTGAAGTATGGGGTGGTCTGTGGGATTCACTTTAAAACTGGTTTCTCTTTTCTATCCTAATGGCTTAGACAGAAAGGGCCCAGAGGTCTGAGAGAGCAGGAAAACTAAAATATTCCCCTCAGCCCAAACCAAGTAGAGTGGGCAAAAGGGCTTTGGACAGGTGTGATGTGCCTTGCACACCTTCCTCCAAAGAAGCCTTTTTTTTTTTCCTAATGTGGGACATTGAAAAATTAATCCCTGCCTTTTGTCACCTAGTGGTTATGGGTTTTTTTAAAGTATATTTTATTGACTATGTTGTTACAGTAATTCCAATTTTTCCCCTTTTCTCCCCTCTGCCCAGTACCCCTCTTCCTTCCAGCAATCCCACCCTGCTCATTTCATGTCCGTGGGTCGTGCATATAAGTTCTTTGGCTTCACCCTTTCCTATATTATTCTTAACTCTCCCCTGTCTATTTTGTACCAATCAGTTATGCTTCTTAACCCCTGCATCATATCCCCATTTCTCCCCCCTCCCCCCTCCCAGCTGATAATCCTTCAAATGATCCCCATACCTATGGTTCTTTTCCTATTCTGGTTTCCTTAGTTGGACTGATTTTATTTTTTAGATTCAATCATTGATAGTTGTGAGTTTGTCATCATTTTAGTGTTCATAGTTTTGATCTTCTTCTTATTCTTAAGTAAGTCCCTTTGACATTTCATATAATAATGGCTTGGTGATGATGAGCTCCTTTAGCTTTACCTTGTCTGGAAATCACTTCATCTGCCCTTCCATTCTAAATGATAGCCTTGCTGGATAGAGTAGTCCTGGTTGCAGGTTGCCTTTCATCACATTGAATATTGCTTTCCAGTTCCTTCTTGCCTGCAAAGGATCCTCTGAGAAATCAGCTCATAGTACTATAGGCACCCCCCACTCCCGCCCCATAGGCAATGCTCCACCTCTCTCTTGCTGCCCCCAGGACTCTCCCTTTATCTTTCAGCTTTGGCATCTCAATCATGATGCTTCTTGATGTGGTCCCTCTGGGTCCAGGTTGCCTGTGGCCCTCCGTGCTTCCCAGACTTGTATGTCCATTTGCTTCACAAAATTTGGGAAGTTCTCCTCATTTTTTAAAATTCTTGCTTCCTCATTCTGTACTGGTTGACTGTTTTTTTCTTCCTTATGTTCCAAATCATTGATTTGAACCCTGGTTTTCTTCCCTTCACCATTGGTTTTGAGTGGATTTTCCATCATTTCACTTAGCATAGCCTTTACTTCTTCTTATGCGTTTGCCATACTCAAGCATATCTGTCAAGCCTGTGAGCATCTTTATCACCAGTGTTTTGAATTCTGCATCTGTTATGTTGTCTATCTCCTCATCTGTTAGGTTGGCTATCTCCTTGTTGCTTAGTTCTCCCACTGGAACCTTGATCCATTTGCCCTTTTGGGCAATACTTCTCTGTCTCCTCATTCTTAAAGGCTCCTGTGTTTGTTTGCCTTCATGTCCCAGGTAGAACTGTCACTCCTGTTACATTGTATGGGGTGGAGCCTTAGGAATTCATCAGTACAAGGCGACCTATTTCACCACGTTATGGCGCTATATGTAGGGGAGGGTTCCGATAGGGAACAATGCTGCCTGCCCAGCACTCGCCCCTTTTCCAGGCACCTACCCCACTTCTGCACTGATCTGGAGAGCCAGCTGCCGCCCTGGCCATTGTTCCCAGAGTGGGCGGGTCTGCAGATGCTCCAGGACCATGGGGGCCCTCCAAAAAAGTGGACTCTGCTGAGAGACCAGAAGTCCCTGCCTCCACCCCAACCTCCACTGGTCTACACAGTCAGAAGCAATTAGGCTTGATCTTCCCCAGTGCTGGGACCATGAGCCGCTAGATCCAGTGACGAGCCAGGAACACTCCCCAAGTGTCTCTCCTGATCTAAAAATATGCAACTGTGCTCTGCCAGCCCGCCGCCACCGCCGCCGCCACCACCACACCGCGTCCTCCCCGCCCTGGCTCCACATCCCCATCTGTCTGGATGAGCATCTTCTTTTCACATCTTCCTTTGCTGGACTTCCATGCAGCCCGACCCCCTGGAACTTCTGGTTGTTTTCAGTCCCACGGCAGCTGCATTCCTTCCTATCTGTGGAGGGAGATTCAGCGTGTCTGTCTACACCTCCATCTTGGCTGGGAGTACTAGTGGTTATGATTTAAATGATGCCTTTTAACCCTGTTGCCAAATATTTTGCCCCCAGAATACAATAAGGATGCCAACTTGTTAAACTGAGCATGCCATTGCCTGCAGACAGCCAACTGACCTGGAGTCTGCAAGATCCTTCCCCAGGTGAGAAGGCCACCCTCCCCTCCACATCCCCACTCTTATTAGAGATTTCTGTACCCAAGGGTAGGTAGGATGACGACTATGTCCAGCTTGAAGCAGCTAGAGGAATACAAGACCTTCATGCATTGTTCTTTATAAGATTATAAAGGGTCTTAAGTCTGGGGGGGGGGAATTTTTACAGATCGGGGGTTCCTCCAAAAAAATAAATAAATAAATTTTTTTTAAAAGAAAAAGAAAAACAATAAATAAATCAAAAATTAAAAATAAAATAAAATATAAAAAACTAAAGAAGACAAACATAGCCCAAAATTAGTAAAAGAAAGAAAAATAATAAAAGTCAGACAAATAAATGACCCAGAAACTATAAAGACAATAGGAAAAAAATCAATGAAACCAAGAACTAGTTCTCTGGAAAGATAAAAACTGACAAAGCTTTATTAAACTCACTAAGCAAGAAAGAGCAAGGACTCAAACAAATAAATCAAAAAGAGAAGTTACAATGGATAGTATAGAAATAAAAGGATCTTAATAGACTAATATAAACAGTTATACACCAACAAGTTGGGCAACCTAGAAGAAATTGATAAATTTGTTGAATCATACAACCTTCCAAGACAAAATCATGAAGAAATACACAACCTGAATAGGTTGGCCCCTGTAATAGACTAATATAAACAGCTATACACCAACAAGTTGGGCAACCTAGAAGAAACTGATAAATTTGTTGAATCATACAATATTCCAAGACCAAATCATGAAGAAATACACAATCTGAATAGATTGACCCCTGTAAGGTGATTAAAACAGTAATCAAAAACCTCAAAACAAATAAATAAACAAACAAAAAACAAAAAAAAAAGACCAGGACCAGATGGCTTCACTGAATTCTACCAAACATTAAAAAAAAAATTAAAACCTATCTTTCTCAAACTCTCCCACATAATGAGAAGGAGGAAACACTTCTTAACTCATTTTTGAGGCCAACATTACCTAACTCCAAAACCAGACAAGGACAACACCAAAGAAGAAGAAAAGAAAAAGAACTCATACAACTCAAGAATAAAAACAAAAACAAAAACAAAAAATCCACCAATTTAAAAAATGTGCAGAAGATCTGAATAGACATTTTCCCAAAGACGATATACAGATGGCCAACAAGCTCATAAAAAGGTTTTCATCATCATTAATTAATAGGAAAATACAAATCAAACCATGAGATACCACCTTATAACTGTCGCATGACTATTATCAAAAAGACAAGGAAAAAAAACAAAAACAAAAAACAAGTGTTGGCGAGTACATGAAGAAAAAGGAATCTTGTACACTATCGATCAGATTGTACATTTGTGTGGCCACTATGGAAGATAACATGGTGATTCCTCCAAAAATTCAGAATAGAACTAGCACATGATCCAGCTATTTCACTTCTGGGTATTTATTTAAAGAAAGCAAAAACACTAATTCAAAAAGATACACAAATCCCTTCAGGAATAGCAGAATTATTTACAATAGTCAAAATATGGAAACAACCTAAGTGTCCATCAATGGATGGATGGATAAAGAATATGTAGTATGTAGTATATATACTACTTATCCATGTGAAAACATGGATGGACCTTGAGGGTATTATGCTGAGTGAAATAATTCACATGCCAAATACCTTATGATTTCACTCATATGGAATATAAAACAAAATAAAGCTAAACAAAAATATGAAAAAATAAAACAAAAATAAACTTGTAGATGCAGAGAACAGTTGGTAATTACCTGAGAGGAAGGTCAAAATGGGTAAAGGAAGTCAATTATATTGTGACAGATGGTAACTAGACCTTTGGTGGTGAGCATGTTGTAGTACATACAGATGTTAAATAAATTATGACGTTTTACACCTAAAACACATAATGTTATAAGCCAATGTTACCTCAATAAAAACAAACAAAAAACATTCAATTTTATTTGGCAGAATCTAAAGTTGTGCATATAACATAACCTTTAATTCAACAATTTCACTTATAAGTAAATAGCTAAAAGAGGTGGGTACATGTATGGGTGGGAAAAAAATACCAGAATATTCATAGCAGCATTATTCATACTGGAATGAATAAACGTTAATATATTTATATGAAATATGATCCAATGATAAAAATGAATAGACTACTGCCATGTGGAGCATTTGGATGAAACTCACATAAATAATATGAGCAAAAGAAGGAAAACAATAAATATATACTGTATAACTTTATTGATTTAAAGTGTATAACAAGTCTTTGGTGTCAGATGTCAGAATATGAGAATAATCTTGAAAACGGAGAAGGGCTATTGGTGACTGAAAAGGGATGTAAGAAAGTTTGTGATATTCTGATAATGTCCTATTTTAAAATATAATTTGTAATTGCTTGGAAGTGTTCATTTTTTCATAATCCTGATAACTCATCAAACTTACTGACATTTGAGAAAAGCAACTGAATGTTGATTAAGCAGTGTTCAACAGAGCACAAGTTATGCTTATTGGCTATTTTGCCTTCCAGGTCAAAAAATATTTTGTGTACTCAGTGGGCAAATGAAGGGACCCATACTGACTATTATATTACAAAGAAATATATTTATTAATTATAACTAAAATAAACATGCTATAAATTTACACATCATGCCTAGTGGAATTGAACCAATCTGTTATCATCATCATCACCATCATTTTGATGTATTTGAAAAGTTAAAGGCATAGATCAATTACTTTCAGTTTTCCAAAAGTTATTGAATTAAACATGACCAGATAAGTTGCATGCATGGAATTTTGATGGCTTCTACTTCTAGGAAGTTGCTAAAGAATAACTTAAATATCTTTTCAGTAAGTGTTGTCATTATATATTTTAAAAATATTTTAGAGTCTATCATTGACCATTAAACATCATTTACCTGCACTTAAATGTTTTAAAAAATCTTTTTACATGGAAGAGATGCTTTTTGTGAAAGAAAAGATGAGAGAGAATGATAAAAGAGAAAAACCACTAAGAACTGATGGACTCAGGCAGCAGTATAGTGATTGCTGGGGGAGGGGGAGTAGAGGGAGGAGGTGGAGGAGGGAATAGGAAGGATAAATGGTGATTGACAGAGACTTGACTTGGAGTGGTGAACACACAATACAGTGTACAGATGATGTGTGGTAGAATTGGGCATCTGAAGCCCATATAATTTTGTTTACCTATATCATCCCAATAAATTCAATAAAGCAATAATAAAAATAAAAAACACTTTAAGGTAAAAATTCTGATAAATTTAAAAAAATAGAAAAAGAGTCTGTACCAAAAGGAAACATCTGGCTGATAACATTATAAACATTGAAATGTTTTCATTTTACTTATAGTGTTTTTTAATTTTCTTAATGGATGTATATCATTAATAAGCTATATAAGAATAAATTATAAAGATCATAGACTTTAATAAACACATGTGGTTTGTGTACTGACATTTGATTCAATATTGAGAAAACTCTCCATACTCAAGAACAAACCTTAAATTTCAGTCATGAATGTTATAAAATTATGGCTCAGCGATTCTAATACTTTTGTGCTTTTTTGGTTCTTAGAAATCATGTTCTTTCAATAGGACTTAGCTGAATAATGTGGAATGAGAAAAATAAGTTAAAGAGATTTCACAAAATCTGTCCACACATATTTGCAAATGGTGGCCAGTAGAAAAGCTGCCTGCACATTGCACCTCCTAAGAGGACAGAGGTTTTAGTAGTCTTGTCTTTTCCACTGGGTTTACTGACATGCAGTTAATTTGAATACCAGCCACTTTGATGTGCTGTTTTTCATAGTAACATGTAAAATAGATAATAAATCTATTTTCCTCAGGCACATATTTGCCTGTCATAATGCCTAATCTTCTGAAAAGATGGGAAAGCTCTAGGCAAAAGTAATTAAGTTAATTTTCAAAATACAATTTTAATGTGCTAAATTTATTTTTTCCTTCATAGTGGGGAACATTAAACCTTCTAACTTTCTATTATTAATATGTCAAGAGTGGACAATTTATTTTATTATGAAATTCTGTACATATAAGCTAGAAACATTAACCTGAGAAAATAATACATTATAGCAAAAATATACCAAAGCCATCAATATTTTTTGCCAAATCTCCAAAGCCATAAAGGATCGATTTATTTAGTGCCTAGTATGTGAGAGAAATGATCATCTTGGGATCTACAGAACCTCATATTTTTACTGCTAAAATATCATAAGAGTTCAATTTTGAAAGAATTATCTATAATACAGTTAAGTTGGGAAAAATGACTGTGGCTGTGTGTTGATATGCATAGTTCCACATGAAACATTTACCTCCAGAAATATTTAACAAATATGCTGTAAGAAATAAATACAAAGTATAGAGCTGACATCTTTAGAAAGATAACTAAGGCTTTCAATTTGTAATAATTTTAACTACTCAAACTCACACACTGACACCAGTTTTAACATCTAAAATCATAAATTTAGAACATTCATCAGATACCCATGATTCTTTTAATTGTGATATCTTGTTTTCTTTTTGCCTTGAGCTTTTTCTATGTTGCATAAACTTTACAAAGTTTGGAAATTACCCATTGTACTGATAACTTGTCTGTAAACTAATGAATAAGAACCCAAAGAAGGTTTGGGAGAAACTCAAACAAAGTTTCAGTACACACTCTGCTAAACTGGAAACTTACCAAATCTTCATTTCATTCTGTATGTGTTGGAAAGAGCACTTGACTTTGAGTTGGAAGAGCCCTATTAGCCCTGGTTTAGTCACCTTACTGGTTGTTCTCTCCTGCATTAGATTTGAGATGAAAATCACTAAATACCTGTGAATATAACTAGTAATATTGAAGAATACTTATCTTTCCTCTGCTTTTTAACAAAGATAGTTTTGATGCATTACTGTATTTGGTTTTCTAGTAACTTGTTGAGGATTTTAGTGTCTATGTGCATCAGGGATACTTGCCTATAATTTTCTTTCTTTAGAGTGTCTATATTTGATTTTGGAATTATGAAAATGCTGGTCTTGTATATTGAGTTGGGGGGCCTACCCTCCTCTTGAATTTTATGAAAGTTTGAGAAAGAGAGGTGCTCGTTCTCAGAATGTTTCGTAAAATTCACCTGTGAAGCCATCAGTCTGGGGCTTTTGTCTGCCGGTTTTTTTTTTTTTTTAATTACTGCATCAATTTCACTAAGTGTAATCTGTCTGTTAGATTCTCTGATTCTTCCTGATTTAGTTTTGGAAGACTGTATGATTCTAGGAATTTATCCATGTCATCCAGGTTGTCCAGTTTGTTGCACATAGTTGTTCATAATATTTTCTTACAAGTCTTTGTATTTCTTTGGTGTCAGTTGTTATTTCTTCTCTTTCATTTCTGATTTTATTCATTTGGGTTCTCTCTCTTTTTTTTTCATCATGAGTCTGATTAAAGGTTTGTCAATCTTGTTTATCTAAGAGCCAGCTCTTGTATTCATTAATCTTTAGTATCATTTTTTTAAGACTATCTCATTTACTTCTGCTCTGATCTTTATTATTTCCTTCCTTCTACTCATTTTGGGGTTCGTTCGTTGTTCTTTTTCAAATTCCTTTTTTGTAAAGTTAGATTGTTTGAGATTTTTCTTGTTTCTTGAGATAGGCCTGGAATGCTTTTCCTGTGTCCCACAGATTTGGGGTTGTTGTGTTCACATTATCATTTGTTTCAAGGTATCTTTAGATTTATTCCTTGATCTCATTATTAACTCATTCATTGTTTAATAACATGTCATTTAGTTTCCATGACTTTGTGTATTTTTCAGTTTTCTTCATGGCATTGTGGTCAGAGAAGATGCCTGATATGACTCCGGTCTTCTTAAATTTATTGAGACTTCTATTGTGTCCTAATGTGGTCTATCCTAGAAAATGTTCCATGTGCACTTGAATAGAATGTGTATTCTACTGCTTTGGATTGAAATGCTCTGTAGATATCAATTAAATCCATTTTATCTAGTGTGTCATTTAAGGCCACTGACTCCTTGTTGATTTTCTGTCTGGAAGATCTATCCACTGAAGTCAATGGGTGTTAAAATCCCCTACTATTACTATATTTCTGTCAATCTCTCCCTTTTTGTCAATCAAGATCTGCTTTATGTATTTAGGTGCTCCTAAATTGGGTGTATAAGTGTTTGCTAGGGTTATAGTCTCTTGTTAAATTGTTCCCTTTGTCATTATGTAGTGTCTTTCTTTGCCTTGGTGTTAAAGCCTATTTTGTCAGATATAAGTATCACTACTGCAGGCTTTTTTTCCTTTCCATTTGCATGAAATATCTTTTGCCCTCCTCTTGCTTTTAGTCTGTGTGTATTTTTTGTTCTGAGGTGGGTCTCTTGGTGACAGTATATGTATGGGTCTTGCTTTCTTATTCATTCAATTACCCTATATCTTTTGAATGGACATTTAAGCTATTTACATTTAAAATGATTATTGGTAGATACATATTTATTGCCATATTGTTTTTTAACTAGTTTTGTCTTTTTGTTTTCTTTTTCTTCTTTATCTAAGCAAGTCCTATAACATTTGTTGCAATGCTGGTTTGATGTTAACAAAATCCTTTAGCTTTTTCTTGTCTGGGAGGTCCTTATTTCTTCTTCAATTTTAAATGTTAGCCTTGCTGGGTAAAGTTGCCTTGGTTGTAGGTCCTTGCTTTTAATCATCTTGAGTATTTCATGCCAAACCTGTCTCACAAAAAATGTTTCTGTTGAGAAATCAAATGACAGTTTAATTGGAGCTAGGATGTAGTACACTACTTCCTTTTCCCTTGTGGCTTTAGAATTCTCCACTTGTTTTTAAGCTATGCCATTTTAATTATGATGTGTCTCAGTATAGGACTCTTTGGGTCCACCTTGTTTGGGACTTCCTGTACTTTCTGGACTCGTGTGTCTTTTTCTTTCACCAGACTAGGAGAGCTTTTGGTCATTATTTCCTGAAATAGGCTCTTGTACCTTTCTCACTCTCTTATCCTTCTGGTTTTCCCATGATGTAGATGTTGTCATGCTTCATGTTTTCCCAAATGTTTTAAAGCTCTGTTCAGTTTTTATAATTCTTTATTCTCTTTGCTACTCTGCTTGTCTTCCAAATTGCTGATTTGATCTTCTGCTTTAATTGACTATTCTTTGTTCCTTCCAGTGTATTATTTATTTCATATATTGCAGTCTTTATTTCTGAATCGTCCTTTTTATGGTTTCTGTGTTTTGTTTTGTTTTGTTTTTTTTATGCTATTGAGTATGCTTATAATCATTCCTCTAAACTCTGTATCTGATAAACTCCTTACCTCCATTTCATTTATTTCTTCTGAAGAGTTTTTCTATTCTTTCATTTGGAGCCTGTTTCTCTGTCTTTCCATTTTGGCTGTCTCTTTGAGTGTGTTTCTATGTATAGGTAGATATGCAAAGCCTTTGGTTGAGTTCCATGGCAGATGCTGCCTGTGACTGGCCTGGGCAACCTGTTTGGAGCTATCAGAGATCCATAGCTTGTGGCTTCCTCTATTGGGCCTTGGTGTGTGCAGAAAGGATCACGTTGTGCACCAAGGCTGGCTTTTACCAGCACTGGGCCTAGGGGAGAGTCAGCTAAAATCTCAGAGTTCCCAGAGATCCATCTTGGTCTGAAAACTCTTTGTTATACTTAATCACTGATGTTGCCTCTTCTTGTACTCCTTTGCAGTCCAGCTTCAGCTCCACAGTGTGTGGCTAAAGGGATTCTTGGGTGTGGGATTATTGCTTCCCACCAGATTGATGTCACATGGAGGGGAGTGCTTTGCCCCAAAAAGATGGCTTCTGCAGCATTTTTATTGTTCTTATCCACCCCAGGTCTCTGGTTTTATAGAACAAACTGTTAAAATTGGTAAAATTCAATTGGTAGAACTTGCTGAACCTTTTAATCCACCTTGGCCTAAGGCCTTTCCCTTGGTGTTACTTAACTAAAGATTAATTCCTCTTGTTGTATATCGATTGTCCCCTTCTAAAATTGTTACCGGACAACCTACCTGTGATGCTAGATCAGGGAAGTTGCGAACCTGCCTCATTAAGGAGTCCTTCTAACTTACTGCAAGGAACTTGCAAAGGATCTTGAAATTAATGCAGGTTTATAGAGCTGTCTTTCTACAGTGTGTTCCCAGGAGACAAAGACACCAAAGATCAAGGCCTTACAACCTAGATATGTGGTCCATCAAAACAATATACTCTAGCATCACTGGAGTGGACAATACTGAATATTGTTAACTAACATCTGAGGTTGCAAGGTTAATAAGTACTGATCCATGAATTTATGATTTTTACTTTAAAAGGCTCTCCAACTTACACCTTATTCACTTGATTGAACACACAAGCCTATAGGGGACCTCAGATTAAAGTTATCCAGAGCTTGGTTTTTGCCTTGACAGTTTTACGTTACATGTTGTATCTTTGGGTCCACATTTACTTTGCTGAAATCAGATCATTATGCTAAGAAAATGTTCTATTCTACTGGTGTTACTTCTTAAGTAACTATGAATTCTGTTTTTATAGATATAATTAACTCATAGACCAGCAGCTTTTGTTGAAATTCATTCTCTCTCCTCCTTCCTGAGCTTATTCTAATCTCCAACTATAACTAGTAAACATTTGTCTATAATTGTTGGAATGACCCCGTTTGGTCCCAATCAGCTCAGCAACAGAGACTGTCATGCTTAGGAACTGAGTATCACAGATGTCAGTAAAAATTAACCAAGTAAAGTGTTGTAGAGGGAAAACCTCACAGGCAACTTCCTCTAAAGACATGCTTTATGCAAAGTTGAGATTTTAGGAAAGAAATACTAAAGGAAAATAATTACTAGAACAAAAACTTACACATGTGATTAAAACACTCCATGGACTGAAAGCAGGGAGCTGTCTTTGAGGATTAGTCTAAAATATAATGTGCCAGAGGCTCCACCTAAGTGTCCTCAAGCCCTGCCTGCTCCCTCTGTGCTGCCATAAAAGGGTAGAATGGGACCCAACATGTCACCTCACCCTCTGTACCTTTGCAGAAGTCCTTTCATCCAGAAGTTTCCAAGTGTTTTTGCTAATGTAAATTAACCAGCTTCATCATTACTTCTCTCCACAGAGCTGGTTCATTTCAGTAGCACAGAAACTTACCTAAACGGCCCACTCAAGGTCCTCTGAGAGGTCCTTTGTGGGATCTGCAAGTGGATGTTCAAAGTGTAAAATCACCTTGCAGCCTCACTGCAGATCCAAACTCCTCACATCCTTAGCAAGTAGCACTCAAGGGAGGAAGGGATCATCCTCTTTAATATTTATAGCAAGGCTCCTTCCAGTTGGCCTTTCCTCAGCTTCACCAAGCACCCACATACTTGGGAACCCAGACTTCAGCATCCCTCCTTCCTGTCTTATCTGCCGCAAAAGCTGAGTGAGGACAGACATAAATTTAAAAAATACTTTATGAATCATTTTGATTAAATAAATAGTTGGTCATATTTTTTTTTTGTTCCCCTAAACTCTTCTATTAATCCAGTGAAGAAACACTTATTAAACACTTACTTTGTTGCCACTCACCATGCTAGACACAGTGGCCACTGCGGTCATGCTTCTCCCTTCGTGGGAAGCGCAGACAGCGAACAAGAGCCAGGTGCTCCGTGGTCAGTGCCGTGAAGATGACAAACGTGATGAGCTGGGTGAGGCAGGTAGGAAAGGGTGGATCAGGGAAGCCCTCTCTAAGCAGGTGGTGTTTAAACTCAGATCTGTAATGTGAGAGTAGGTCAGATTTTTCATTCTTCTTTTCTCTTTTTGCATCTTACAGTTTTCATTTCTAATAAAGTAAATATCAATCTTTAATAACCCACATAAAAAAAGCTTTTGGGATTCTTTTTCTTTTTTTCCAGAGTAAAACTGTCATGAGACCAAAAATTGAGGCAATGCAGTTTATCCCCAGTGGGGATTTGTCCACTTCTTGCTCTGACCACATGAGACGCCATCGTGATGGGTCACAACCCGCTCTCATATAAGCTCCTGGTGGGCCTGAGGTCTCAGTCCATGAGAGCCCAGGAAGCTGATTGTGGTGACCTGCTGGATTTGAACAAGCTTGCTTATTTTCTGAGGTCTTTCTTTTTTCTTTTTGTTTTCTTTTCTTTTATTTGTTTTATTTTGAAGCCATCATGTATAGTGACTTTGTAGCCATCTCTGCCAATGAGGAGTGCCATATTGGTGGTTATGTGCTGCTGGGCACCATTGGCAAGGGAGCCTTTGCTGAGGTGAGGTTGGCTCAACACGTTTTGACGGGCACAGAGGTGGCTATGAAAGTCATCACTAGGCAGGGCTTCTCTGAAGCTTTTCAAGAAGCTGATTTTCTGAAGAGCTTAAGTCACCCCAACATCACCCAGTTATTTGAGGTGATTGTCAGCCAGGGCCAAACTTTCCTCTTCGTGGAACCCATGAGAGTAGGGAACTTACTTTCCTATCTCATGCACCATGGCCTCAGGATGGAGGAGGAAACCCAGGCTGTGTTCTGGAAAATGGTATTGGTGGGTCAATACTGCCACTTGAAGGGGATCACACACTGGGACCTCAAGTCAGGGAACATACTTGTAGATGGTGAAATGACATTAAACTGGCTGACTTTGGGTTGAGCGCCAAATTTTTAGACCATAAACTGCAAACCTTCTGTGGCACCATAGTCTACATGGCCCCAGAGATCGTGCAGTTCCAGCCCTATGATGGCTCGAAGGCCAATGCCTGGAGCCTGGGGGTCATTCTGTACAGAATGGTGACAGGGAAGCTGCCATTTGTGGGGGAAAACATTAAAGAGCAGAAGCAGCACATAGTGAATGTGCAGTTTCTTATACCTGCCTACCTGTCTTTGGAATGTCAAGAACTATTGAAAAAACTCCTGACTGTTGATCCTAACCAAAGAATAACCACAGAAGCTGTCTGAGTGATCTGTGGGTCAATATCTGCCATGAGAAAGAACTGAAGCCATACAGCAAGCCGCCGGGGGTGACATTGACCCCCAGGTGACAGAAATAATGGAAAGTCTTGGATTCAAGAAGGAAGAGATAGAGGAGTCAGTGTCAGAAAGAAAATACAATAATATCATGGGCACATACATGATCCTGCACAACACAAAAAATAAAATGAAGGGCCAAATGATTAAGGTAAGGCCCTGCCCCTCCCCTGACTTCAGTCTTTGCACCACCTGGGGGATTCAGGCATTAAGGCCAAAGTCGAATGAGTTTGCCAGTTTACCACCCAACCTAGAAGCGAAGACCATCAGTCCCCCACCCAGCCTGGGAGCAAGAATGATCTTTCCCTCGCCCTCACTAGAAATGAGGATGGCCATTGTCCCAGGAAGCATGACAACAAGGATGCGCAGCCCCCCAAGCTGCCTGTGGTCAAGGGTGGCCATTCCCCAAGTCAGCCTGGTTTCCATGATGAGCATGCCCCCAGCCAGCCTGGACTTGAGGACCACCACTCCCCTACCTGGCCCAGAATCCTGGACTGACACCCCAAGTCCGGCCCTCCAGCATGGCCCTGGGGGCTCCTCCACCCACAGCAGAAGCTGCACATGCTGCTGTCTACAAGCTGCACAGCTGGGTGGTGGGACCCCAGGCTCACCCTCAGGCCCCAGCCACAGCCAGCAGGGAGTGGCTGGGAGGGTCCTTGGGTTTTTGTTAAAATGCATATGCTGTCAGCTGTCCACCAGCAAGAAGCATCACAAAAAAACAAGAGTCAAACCCATCTAATTTTTAAAGTTGTGGATGGCTGAGGCAGGGCCATAGTCAGACATTGGGAAGATTGACCTGTACTCACACATTTTTATTTTTAAATTTTATTTTCAAAATCTATTTTATTCATTTTAAAATTTATTTTTAAAAATTTATTGTTTAAATAATTTATTTATTTTTAGAGAGGGGAAAGGAGAAAAAGAGGGAAACATCACTGTGTGGTTGCCTCTCACTTGCGTCCCCAACTGGGGACCTGACGTGCAAGCTTCTCATGTACCCTGACTGGGAATCGAACCAGTGACACTTGGCTAACAGGCCGACGTGCAATCCATTGAGCCACAGCAGCCAGGGTTATTTTAGAGAGAGGGGAAGGGAGAGAGAAAGAGACAGAGGAACATCAACCTGTTGCCTCTTGCAGGCCCCCAACAGGGGCCCTGACTAGGCGTGTGCTCTGAAAAGAATCAGTGACTGGCTTGCAGGAATATGCCTAACCCACTGAGCCACATTAGGGCCACGTTTTCAGTATTACGTGTTAAGGTGCTGAGCTCCAGGGAGGCCGGATGTGTGGTTCAGGAGATGAGCCAGAGGATGTACACAAACAGCTGCGGGTGAGACCAGGGCCTAAAACACACGCTGTGTGTGTGTGGGTGAGAGGACTTGGTCCCGCAGGAGATGGATGTGTGCACACTGCTGCAGCGTTCTCCGAAAGGGCGTCAGGAGGGTGTCTAGCATCTCCCTGGCCACCAAAAGCATCTAATCCAAAATACCTGCTGAGCTTGGAGGGAGGTGTGGAGCCCCCTGGGGGTCAGGAAGAGAGACTGCACTAGCTGTGGGTCCTCCACTTGGCCCCCACCTGAATGAAACTTCAGAGACTGTACTGTTTTTCCTGGGGTCCTTCTCCTTTCCCCTGCTCTCCTTTGCTCCCATATTTGTGGGGGTTCTTATTGAAGTACTTGGTGTTTCCAAATTTTGTAATAGACATGATGCTTCAGAAAGATGTACTGGATACTCTGCTTTTATCCTCTCTGCACTGAATTGGTGCGGGGCACCCTGTAGTGTGAGAAGCAGGTAGTGGTGTAGTACTCGGACTTTATTAGGGGAACTCCCAACAGTAACAGATGTGGGTTTGCAGGGGAAAAGGCAGCGCCCAGTGTGCTGGGAAGGTTCCAGACATCAGGGCACACAAGGGGGTGAAGCAGACAGAGGTCTCTATTGCCAGGCAGCCCATAGCCTGGGTGCTCTATGACATCAGCAAGAAACACCTCTCCTGATATCTGGGCTGGTGTCATCTCAGGGGTGTTTCCCTTTACACAAGTCAGACGTGTAAGGCGCTGGAGGAAGAGCGCTCCAGGTAGAGGGAGCAGGGAACCTCCAGGAGGCCCAGGCTCAGTGTGCTGCAGTGAGGGCGGCAGGAGACGTGGCTGCAGATGAAGGATAGAGCTCCTAGGCCTCAGAAGGGGTGTGGATTTTACTCAGAGAACAGTAGTCAACCATGAAGGGTTTTAAGCAAGGAAGTCATATGATCCGATTTAAGTTTTAAAACTAGTAAATTGTGCAAACAATTTTAGCTATCTGTACATATTAGAAGATTCACCAGGCAAGGCAGGTTTTCCCATAACCACTGAAGAAATATGATCAGAAAACTGTATTTTTTCACTGTAATCCTTTTCACCTCAGTTCCCTAAGCAGGTAGAAATGCAAGTTAATGTGTTGTTTTAAAAGGAACAGACCTACCTGCCTCTGCGGTGCTGATTCATTGTTCTTACATCACTGAGTAGCTGATCTGCTTGCCCTTTGCACTGAGGAAACTACCACGTTCCTTTGATTATCTCTCCTCCTTCCATGTGATCTAAACAGCACATCACTCCGTATTGTCCTTAAGTGGTTCCCTTCCCCTTCTTGCCCTGACCTTCCATTCCTGAGTTCCTGGAGGCTAGGCACTATCTCACTCCCCTTTGTGTTCCAGTCATTATCCCAGAGCCAGGTCTGAGCAGGTGCTCAGCATGATCAGGTGAACCACCAACCTGCTGATTGTACAGTGGATTGTCCCAAACCAGGACACATTGGAGTGTAAAGGGAACACAATCATGATTATGCTGGGACAACAGTGTAAAGGTGGACTGGGGTGCACAGGGATGTATGGTCACCTCGGTGATCACTATAAAGCATTATGACAGAAATGTCAACTCTGCAGTTCTGGAGGACTCTTAGAAACTCTCGCACTCACTCATTTGCCCGAGCTGCTTTAGACCAATAGGCCTCAAAGCCCGGGAGACATAAAAGCATAGGAAATGTTTGTAAGTAGCAAGGGCATCGAGAGTGGTAAAGATTTATGCCTTCATCAAGTAATTCCCTTTCCAAATCTACTTTAGCATTTTTAATTACTACATTGAGAAACTCTCAGTTTGGTGTTATCTTTAACCTCCTCAAACTCCAGCTAGTCTTGATTTTTACATGAAAATAAACCTCAGGATGAAATCTTTGAATAAGCAATGGTATTTGGCTGGAATTTTATATTATGTTCCTTATATTTATTCTATGCTTTCCTTTTCTTCATGACAAATTATGATCATTGAGATATAAAATTTCATTTTCAATTAATCTTTTGTTTTTGTTTTTTTAAATATATTTTATTGATTATGCTATTACAGTTGTCCCAATTTTTCTCCCTTTGTCCCCCTCCACCTGGTACCCTCCTTTCCTCCAGCAATCCCTTCCCTAAGTTCATGTCCATGGGTTGTACATATAAGTTCTTTGGCTTCTCCATTTCCTATACTATTCTTAACATCCCACTGTCTATTTTGTACCTGCCAATGATGCTTCTTAATCCCTGCACGTTTTCCTCATCCTCTCCCTTCCTTCTCCCTGCTGATAACCCTCCAAATGATCCCCATACCTATGATTCTGTTCCTGTTCTGGTTGTTTGCTTAGTTTGTTTTTGTTTTTATTTTTTAGATTCAGTTGTTGATAGTTGTCATTTTAATGTTTGTACTTTTGATCTTCTTTTTCTTAAATAATTTCCTTTAACATTTCATGTAATAATGGCTTAGTGATCATAAACTCCTATAGCTTTACCTTGTCTGAGAAGCACTTTATCTGCCATTCCATTGTAAATGATACCTTTTGAAGTAAAAAATTATGATTTAAAATGTATATGATAAAGGTCATACACAGATTTTGGCAAAAAAGCATGAAGTTGTACAAAAGAGAGAATTTTGGGAAACTAGATCAAATGATGCCCAACTTTGTTTCTGAACCTATCTTGAGGGTCCATATTTTTTGGACAATATTCATATAAAATTATAAAGAGTATGCATGCTTATTGTGAGAATATGACCCTGGAAAGTACGTAAAGGCATAAAGATAATTAAAAAGTAAAAAACACAGAGTAATACCAGTAACGGAAAAACACATTTAATATGTGAGTTTTTTCTGATTATGTATTTTTAGAAATATAATTTTGAATCTCAAAATGTTAATACATATGTAACTCTGAATTTACATAATAGAAATAAAAAGGATATGGTTTTGTTTACTGAAAACAATTAACAATAGAATGACTAAGTATCAAACCTTTCTTTGTGCACCAAATGTTTATACACATGTAATATTTAGCGCCATACTTATCCAGTAATTTAAGACACATCTTTACTAAATAAAATTTCATACAATTTCAATTGGTTATAATGCAATGAGTGAGCTTTCTTTTGGAAACTGTGCATTTAATTCCCTACTTTTCTTACTTGCCAGAGACACGCACTTGCCAGCTCTTTGCACACTTACCTTTCTACTGTGAACATAAAAATAGAGCAGATTGAACAGTGTTCTAATGTTCAGGGAGAGGAAACAACTTTGGTTTTATTGCCCTACCAAGCCAACAGGTGTAGGGAGATAATTGTCTACTTATAAAAATGGTACAGTTGTTGAAAATGTCTATTTACTTTTTCCAAAGCAGAACATCAGCATGATATAACATTCTCATCTTAATCATAAAGAGGCAAAATGCTTAGAAAACAGCAACTACAACAATAGCAGCAGCAAGAACAACTTCACACCAAGATAATAACCTGCTGTTCCACTGACAGCTGCGTGTTCCTCTCACGCCCTAAGAATTTCTCTAGTTGAGAGACTGACTGCACCTTCACTTAGTTTTGACCTTACAAGGTGACAGAGGTGGGGTTATATGATCTCATTAGAGTACTCTGTTAGGAAATGTAATGAAGCCAAGAAGATAACTCATGATCTTGAAACAAACTCCAGTCCATTCCCACCAGCTCCACACAGCCTGAACACAAACAACTGAAAAGACTTGTCTCCATGAAGACCAGAGTTCCCTGAGGTTGGCTGTATTCTCTGTGCCTTAAATGGCACTTGGTTCTTAGAAGACTCTTTACTGCTGTTAAATGAATGAGCCATTATCACAATAGCCACTATTTCTAAATATCCAAGATGTATTTGGTGCTATGGTTTACTATACCAATTCCAGTGGTATTATCTGTATTGTTTCACTAAGGAAAAAGGCTCAGAAATGTTAAGTAACATGTCAAGCTCATACAGTGATGAGACTAGGATTCAAACCTAGATATGTCTGAGGCCAATGGCTCAGTATTTTCCCCTGTGGAATGGGAAACAGTTATATGACTTCAAAAGGGCTTCATGTATGAAAAAGGAAAGCTCCAATAGTACAGATTCAGATTCTTTTATTTAGAATAAATATCTATTTTTTTAATTACAGTTTACATTCAATATTGTTTTGCATTAGTCTCAGGTGTACAACACAGTGGTCATACAATCATACACTTCACTCAGTGCTCCCCTAGTATTTCCTGTACCCAGCAATCTCATTTTACAAGCCCGGCACTATCCTAATACCAATACTAGATAAATACACTACAAGAAAGAACATTATAGGCCAATATCTCTGATGAACATAGATCCTACAATCCTCAACAAAATATTCGCAAACCAGATTCAGCAATGCATGGAAAAGATTGCACACCATGATCAAGTAGAATTTATTCCAGGAATGCAAAGTTGGTATAACATTTGCAAATCAATAAGCCACATAAACAAAATGAAGGATAAAAACCACATGATCATATCAGTAGATGCAGAAAAAACATTTGATAAAGTCTAGCAACCATTCATGATAAAAATTCTCAGCAAAGTGAGATTAGAGGGAACATGCCTAAACATAAAAAAGGCCATATATGACAAACCCACTGTCAGCATCATATTCAATGGGCAAAAACTATCAGCATTTTCTTTAAGATTGGGAACAAGACAGGGATGTCCTATTTCACCTCTTTTTTATTCAACATATTATAGTACTTGAAGTTCTAGCCACAGCAGACAAAAAGAAGAAATAAAAGACATCCAAATTGGAAAGGAAAAAGTAAAACTCTCATTATTTGCAGATGACATGATACTTACACAGAAAACCCCAAAGATTCCACCAAGAAACTACTAAAACCGATAAGTGAATTCAGGTAAGTATCAGGATACAAAATTAATATCCAGAAATCAGTTGCATTTTTTAATGTGTTTTATTTATTACAGTGTTACATTTGTTCCAATTTCCCTTCCTTCTGCTCCCCTCCACCCAGTGGCCCCCCTTCCTCCCCTTGTCCCCCCCTTTTAGTCCATGTCCATTGGTTGTACATATAGTTCTTCTCAACCTCTATCTGTCTATTCCATTCCCTCCTACGATGTTTCTTAATTCCTGTACCATCTCCCTCCCTCTCCCTGTTCCCCTTCCCTGCTGACCTCCCCCCAATATGATCCTCATACCTATAGTTCTTTTTCCACTCTCATTGCCTATTTAGTTTGCCTTTGTTTCAATTCCCTAGCTTCTGTTGTTGTTTCTTGTGATGCTGTTTTCATTTTGGTGTTCATAGCTTTGATCCTCCCTTTCCTAAACCAGTCCTTTTAACATCTCATATAACAGTGGTTTGGATCTAATGAACTCTTTCAGTTTTATTTTGTCCTGGAAACACTTTCTCTGCCCTTCTATTCTGAATGACAGCTTCGCTGGATAAAGTATTCGTGGTTGTAGGTTTTTGCTTTTCATTACTTTGAATATTTCTTGCCAGTCCCTTCTTGCCTGCAGGGTCTCCCTTGAGAAGTCAGCTGATAGTCTAATTGGGACCCCTTTGATTCTTTTCTTCTCTCTTGCTGCTTTTAAGATTCTCTCTTTATCTTTAACTTTTGACATTTTGATTATAATGTGTCTTGGAGTGGTTCTCCCTGGGTCCAGTTGTTTTGGAACTCTCTGTGCTTCCTGGACCTGTAAGTCTATTTCCTTCCCCAAGTTTGGGAAGTTCTGCTTTATTATATTTTCACTTAAGTTTTCAATTTCTAGTTCTTCTTCTTCGCCCTCTGGCAATCCGATAATCTGTATATTCGATCTCTTATAGCTGTCCCAGAGGTTTCTGATCCTCTCATCATTTTCCTTGCTTCCCATTTCCTCTCTCTGCACTGGTTGACTGTTTGTTCCTTCTCTATGTTCTGGTTTGTTGATATGAACTCTGGATTTTATTTCCGCACCATCTGTCTCGTATGAGGTTTTGTTCCTTTCAGTATGAGTGTTTTACAATTCTTTCTCACCCTTTTCCAGATCTTTTGTTAATTCTGTAAGCCACCTGATAACATGGCCCTGAACTGAGCCTCTGACAGGTTTCTTATTCGTCCATCTGTCAGGTTCTTCATCTGTTGCCTGGTGAGCTGCGCCACCGGGATTTCTATAGTTGTCTGCCTCATTTTGACAGATGCGTTTTGTTTTCTTGGGCCGGCTATAGGGGGCAGTGCCTGTGTACTCGTCACAACCCAGCGACTGGCGGCGATCCGCAACCTTTTTCGCCACACTGTGGCCCTTTGTCGTCACTGCCCAGCAACCAGTGGCTATCCGCAACCTATTTCGCAGTGCTGTGGCGCTTTGTGTGGGGGCGGGGGTCCAAGATGGATTACTGCAGTTATTCCGCTAGGAGACCGGGATCCGTCCTCCTGCCCTCTGGGCCTCACTGTTTGGGGCGATGCAGTGGCTGCTTTTTCCAGCATTGGGGTTGCAATCTGCCGGGGTTAGACTGCAGCTGAGATTGCTCTCCCTGCTGCTGTCCCTGGTGCTACCGCAAACAGCTCCGCCCCCTTTCACTCTTCTTACCTGCCCAAAGGGCGCTGCTGGTTTATAACTTTGTACATTGGGCTTCCGTGTAGTTTTGTTTCCTGGAATTTCTAGTTATCTTTTTTTTTTTGAAGTAGTTGTATTCCTCTCTAGTTGTAGAGGGAGACCAAGTGTGTCCGTCTAAGCCTCCATCTTGGCCAGAACCAGTTGCATTTTTATATGCCAATAATGAACTAACAGAAAGTGAAATTGTGAAAACAATCAAATTGTGAAAACAATCACATTCACAATTGCTACAAAAAGAATGAAATACCTAGGAATAAACTTAACCAAGGATGTAAAAAACTTGTAATTGGAAAATTATAAGACACTGAAGAAAGAAATAGAGGAAGATACACATAAGTGGAAGCACATACCATGTTCATGGATAAGAAAAATTAACATCATTAAAATGTCATCCTATCTAAAGCAATCTGTAGATTCAATGCAATTCCTATCAAGATTCCAATGACATGTTTCACAGAACTAGAACAAATATTTCAAAAATTTATATGGAATCACAAAAGGACCTACAGAGCAACAGCAATCCTGAGAAAGAAAAGCAAAGTTGAAGGAATCACGCTACCTAGTATGAAACTACACTATAGGGCCATAGTAATCAAAACAGCATGGTACTGGCACAAAAACAGACACATAGATCAATGGAACAGAATAGAGTGTCCAGAAATAAATCCACATCTTTAGTCAGTTAATATTTGACAGAGGAAGTAAGCACATAGAATGGTCTAAAGATAGCTTATTCAATAAGTGGTGCTGGGAAAATTGGACACATACACACAGAAAAATGAAACTAGACCAACTTTTTACACCACACACAAAAATAAATTTAAAACGGATCCAAGACTTAAATGTTAGACCTGAACCCATAAAAATCATAGAAGAAAACATAGGCAGCAAAATCTTGGACATTGCTCATAGAAATATTATATCGAATATATCTCCCAGGCAAGAAAAACAAAATAAAAAATAAACAAATGGAATTACATCAAACTAAAAAGGTTTTTCACAGCAAAGGAAATCATCAACAAAATTAAAAGACAACCCATGGATAAGGGGTTAATATCCAAAATTTATAAAGTATTTACAAAACTCAACACCAAAAAAATAAACAACCTAATTTAAAAATGGGCAAAGGACCCGAACAGACACTTCTCCAAAGAGGACATACAGATTGCCAACAAACATATAAAAACATGCTCAATGCCACTAACCATCAGAGAAATGCAAATTAAAACCACAACGAGATACCACCTCACACCAGTCAGAATGACCATCATCAATAAATCAACAAACAGCAAGTGCTGGCGAGGATGTGGAGAAACAGGAACCCTAGTGCACTGTTGGTGGGAATGCAGACTGGTGCAGCCACTATGGAAAGCTGTATGGAGATACCACAAAAAATTAAAAATGGATCTGCCTCTTGACCCAGTGATCCCACTTCTGGAATTATATCCAAAGGAACCCAAAACAGTAATTCAAAAGAACATAAACACCCTTATGTTCACTGCAGCATTTATAATTGCCAAGTATTGGGAGCAGCCCAAGTATACATCAATGGATGAGTGGATAAAACAACAATAAACATTTACACAATGGAATACAACTTAGCTGTAAAAAAGAAGAAATTTTTACCATTTGGGACAGTATGGATAGATGTGGAGAAAATTATGCTAAGTACAATAAACCATTCAGGGAAAGACAAATACCATATGATTTTACTCATAAGTGGAATCTAATGAACAAACTGAACTAAGAAGGAAAATGGGGACAGACTCATAGATAAGAGAGCAGGATGACAGCTAGTGTTGGGGGCTTGAGGGGGTGGAGGGATTGAGCAAAAAGGAAAAAGGACTCATGGGCAACAGTGTGGTGATTGTGGTGGGGTATGAGGTGACTAAATGGTAATGGAAAAAAGTACCATAAAGATTTTTTAAATGTGCTATGAAAAGTTAAAAAACAAAATATTATATATTAGCTGAACATTACCAATAAATTATTGAATAGCTAAAATAAAAAAAGATATATTTACTAGACAAATCTAAGTGATGGTAGAACTCCAAAGTCAATGGCAAGTGGCTGATGAATAACAGAACAGAACAAACAAAGGGGAAACAAACCACTATTTGAGCTATATTTTTATCTACCTCACAGAATAGTAAATATGGATATTCTGAGGAAACAACAGCAACAAGTATCCAATAAAACCTTAGGATGAATAGTCACACATAAAAATTGTTGGGTACTTCTAATAGCCCCATGGAGAAAAGATGGGTTTTCAGTGTTACAGAATCGCTGATGTAGATATGGAAATGCAATTAGATACAGTAACAGTGGTTCTTGTCTTTATTATTAACACATTTAAGAACCCTCCTAAATTTTTTCAGTCCTACTGACTTTAACTGACACGGGAACAGATGCATCCCTAGTGTCTTTAAAATTAGTGAAAGGAAATCATGTAGGATAAGGGCACTTCTACTTGAGATCCATCTGGCAGTTACGTCTCTCTCTAATATAGTCTCTCCCTTTCACACCAACTTGTGTATTTTCTTTACAACTATGGTTGCATTCTGTAACTGCTGTTATGTGTTTGGTCATTTGCTATTCATCTCCCTCACAGGGGTGTGAGCATCTCGAGGGCAAGGACAGGTTTAGACTTGACACTACCTCATCCCAAGACCCTATTCTATGTTTGTGGAAATAATAATTTAAAAAATATATAGTTGACATTGTAGCAAAGATTATTTCATAGATAATGGGTAGAATATTAAATTCTTTATAGCCAAGAGGAAAGGGCTCTTTAGAAAATTAGTATAAACATTTTTTGGTAGGTCATAGAGTGAATTTATCGAAGTATTCAATATTAAAGTGAAATTTTAAAATAAGAGAAGAATACAATCTTAAATTCCCTGGACAACCATATACTATATAGGACAAAGTTATGTTATAAAAAGAAAAAAATAATTGGTGAAAAGATTTCAGTAATTATCAGGGGGAAACTAATGATGATGGTTAGCAACAATAGTTATGTATGGTCATATCATACATGTGCCGTATATATATACATGTAATACTTATTTCATAGTTTCCTATCTATTTTTCATTGCAGAGAGTTCAGATAATGGGATAAGCTTGGTTTTAAAATAACAAAAATTTTATGTTCTTGTAAGTATGAGTGTACCTGAGACTTTTATAGCACTGTTTTATGGCTTGAATATGGAATAGAAAATAAATTGGCATTAGAGATTAAAATAATTCATTCATCTGTATAAAAGTACAAAACGTGGAGTGGAGCAGGGGTAGGTGCTGACAGCCTACAGTCAAGTTAACACTGAGAACAGAAGAAGCAATATGTTTGAGGAAATAAATACGCTACAGATATTCTAGACACATAGAGAACATGTATTATTACAGCAGCCTAACAAATCCATGATTTAAAAGATATCAGCTATCTTGACATCTAATGATAATGTTCTGCCACAACTGATCTTGGAAGTTAGAAGAAGGAGCAAGGGTTTTTGTTCATCTAGATTTATTTCTGGAATTAAAGAAGAAATGGCTAATGATGAGTAATAGAAAGTTTGGGAAAAAATAAAGATGGAGTTTATATAAATCTAATAAAGGAATTGGGTAATTAACACATTCAGATAGGTATGTGTATACCAGGCTTTATAGAATCAGATTAATTTTTCAATTTTTCATATGACAAAACTATGTGATAAAAGTTATTTCAAAATAAGATAAAAGCTATGCTTTATCTCATGACAAGAAACTCTAAAGTTTCTGTGACTGAATATGAAAAAGTCTTCAAATAAAGTTTTATAGAATGTAGCTGAGGACAAGAAACAGCCAATTAATTAAAAATTTGTACTTACATATAGTACATAGACATTCAAACTAAACAGTACATGTTTTAGAGATTGCTAATATATAAAGTAAAAAATGACAAACAATTTAGATTAGTCATTATCTTTGGACAGGTAGAGTGGAATGACCAGACTGGGAGAGAGGCAGAGAACACAGAAGGTTATTGGTGTGTTCTATTAAAATAACTGGTGGTATCATCAGGTAGGATAATCCTTACCTGTTTCTCCTTTTGGGAACCCTAGTGCACTGTTGGTGGAAATGCAGACTGGTGCAGCCACTATGGAAAATAGTATGGAATTACCTCAAAAAACTAAAAATGGAACTTCCTTTTGAACCAGTGATTCCACCGTTAGGATTATACCAAAAAAAAAAAAATCCTAAAACCCTAATTCAAAAGAACTGATGCACCCCTATGTTCATAGCAGCACTGTTTACAATAGCTAAGTGCTGGAATCAGCCTAAGTGCCCATCTGTAGATTAGTGGATTAAAAAACTGGTACACTTACACAATGGAATACTATGCAGCAGAAAGAAAGAAGGAACTCCTGCCATTTGTGACAACATGGGTGGAACTAGAGAGAATTATGCTTAGTGAAATAAGCCAGGCAATGAAAGAAAAATACCATATGATCTCACCTAATACAAGAGACTAAGGAACAGCACAAACAAATGAACTAATTAGAACAAGGGACAGAATAACAGTTATTAGGGGGGAGGGGGAAGGGAGAGAAGGGGGATAAGTAAGGGAAGGGTTTAGTTAAAGAACATGTATAAATGAGTCATGGACATGGAGGGAAATATGACTGAGGGAGAAGGGGTGGGCTGGGGGAAGAGGGGGGGAAAAATGGGACAACTGTAATTGAAAAAAAATTAATTTTTTTGTCAAAAAATTAATTAAAAAAAACTGGGGGTAAGTGTAAGATGTTCTTTACATTGTATTTCTTTAAACCTGACATTATATAAATGCTTTTTAATTTTTGTATGATTCAGTATTTATTCAGAACCTTAAAAACAGGTCATCTACTCTGTGTCATGTTGCTTCCCAAGCAGAAATAGTTAATCTACCATAAAAATAGATATTAGAAAATGTTAATATACATAACTGTGTATATAAGGTAGTTATGTTTGAATACTGAGGTCTAAAAACACAGGCAAAATAACTAATAGTGCCTACTTGAAACAGAACTGTGGGAAACAAAATGAAATGTTTTACTTACTGCACTGTTTTATTTAAGTTCATTTCTAATAATTATCACTATCAAACTTCCTGTGATAAAAATCTCAATTTAATCATGTATTGTCAAGCAATATAATCTTGCTAATTCAGTTCCTACATTTGTAAATGGAAGCTAATGATATTACTTACAACTCAAACTTATGGGGAAAATAAAATGAACTGTGTTTGGCCCACAGTAAGCACTCAAATGTTAGAAATTACTTCTATAAAATATAAATAATAAAAAATACATTTTAAAAATATTTAACACTAGATAATAACATGAAACTACATGATAAAGTTATTTCAAAATAAGATAGAGATATAAAAGTAGGATCAATTTCTCAGCCTAAATATAGTTGCCATTTTTGAAAAGATTCAAACACAGGGGTGGGCAAAAGTAGGTTTATAGTTGTGAGTACACGAAACACAGTTTATTCTTGTGTTATTATTTATTAATTATTGCATTATTTATTTGTATTGAAATTTTAAGTCTACTTTTGCCCAACCCTGTATTACTTATAGATGTTAATGGTTAGTCTATTATTTATAAGTTACAAGCAAGTCTGGGGGAACTCACCAACTAAGACTATACATGCTATTAAAATGTACAAAGGTTTTCAATGGACACTGAACTTCTAGTGGAGCCTTAAAAATATGCCTGTATTTCGTATCTCTTTTCACTCTTAATTCACTCAGAGAAACTGGTGATTTCTCTCTATACTATAATGATTTCCTTGTTCACCTCTATAATAATACTATTATGTATAATATCCTATTAACAACAAACATTTATAGCCAATGACTTAGGCTCAAGGGTATATAAATTATGAACTACGTAAATCCCCAGAGGCATCTTTATAGAAAAATCCCCGAGGATATTTGAACTGAGAATTGTATCTATATACTAACCAAGCTTCAGTAATTTATTTTGAAAATTGCTTTGAAGCTAAGAACTATAATGGAAGACATACTGATGTCACTCACCAAAATGAGGTAACCATAAGCGAATGTGTTAGTAAATTGCTAGATTTGCTCTACTATGTATAATGTCTCAATAAATAGATGATTTTTAATGTATATTACTCTTAGCACAATTCTGTCTTCCAGAGATTTTCTGTTAATTTACTCATCCAATATCAAAGTTAGAACCCTTCAAAATCATTTTATCCTAACTCCTGGAGTGTTGGAAGGGAACTATTAGTCTCTCACCCCATTCTTTTTCTTCCTCCAGGTAAGAGAAATGGCTTACAAGATTGATGTGACTAGTGACTACCAACTGGACTGAAAGAGAGAAAAAACTTGAATGAAATTACTATAAATTTACATAGAAAAAATACTCACTAAGCTTATAAATTGTTTAACCATTACATGAGAATTGATTTGGTTAGGACATCACTTTTCAAAATTTATTTATTTTGTTTTGATTTTAATTGAGAGAGAGAGAGAGAGAGAGAGAGAGACATTGATTTGCCACTCCACCCATCCATATATTCACTGGTTGACTCCTGTTACACTTTTCAAACTTTATCAAACTTTAATATAATTATAAATCACCTAGAGGTCTTTCTAAAATTCAGGTTCCAATTCAGCAGATCTAATTGAATAGTTTTAAAAGTTTTCATTCCTAACAGATAACGATGTAATACTGTGTATGTCAAACTAAGGACAATACTTTGATTAATAAGGAATTACAATATTTAGCAACAGGATATTATTATACATGAATAAAGGACTAATTTCTATTAACTTCAGAAACAACAGAGCAAACTAAAAGATTACCAGGTAACAAAAGTAGAAAGGGGGATGATCTAGAGGAGGATGAATAGATCCATGATATATTAAATAATTTCCCCCAAAGAAAATTAGATCCAAGAAGTTTCTGAGGGTAAATCTCTCAAAGCTTTAGATAGAAAATGAATGAAATGAGCTACTGAAAAATTCTCTTTAGATAGTTAAGATATAGCTACATGAAATTGCAAGATACAATTTGACACAGTTGAAAGAGAAAGGCCAAGAAGATCCATAAGAACACATGAGACTTTATATACTGTGTCTTATAGTACTAGTTATTTTAGGTGGGAAACATGACGAAGGCATTTATGGAGTTAGGAATCCAGTATACAAAGTAAAAGGGAGTCAAGCATATTCTCACTAAGCACAAGAGAAGTCTGGTTTAAATATTGGCTAATGGAAGTCTAAATCTCTGGGTGTCACTTCCCAGGATGTTAATGATGGGAGAATTGTTTATTAAACAATCGGTAAATTATATGAATAGATACCTGACTTTGCTGAATTGAATTTGGAGTGTGTTAATTCATCAAGCATATAGGATATAAAGCAGAGAGAAAGAATATCTCTATGCCTGACATTTGAACAGTGAACAAGCATTTAGATGGGGTCTGTAGTGGGCTGAATTCTGGCCATAAAGCCCTAAACCCTGGAACCTGTGAATGTTATCTTATCTGGAAAAAAAAATCTTTGCAGATGTGATTATTAAGAGGAGAGATTATCCTGGATTACCTGGGTTGGCCCTAAATGACATCCTATGTATCCTTATAGGAGAGAGGCAGAGTAGAGGTTAGACACAGACACTGCAGAGAAGGCAATGTTAAAACAGAGACTGGAATGCTGGCAGTCACCAGAAACTAGAAGAGGCAAGAAATGAGCTTTTCCCTAGAGCCAATGGAGGGAGAGGGGCCCTTTGGACACCTTGATTTCAGCCCTATGAAGTTGATTTCAGACTTCTGCCCTCCAAAACTGTGAGTGACTAAATTTATGTGGCTCTAAGCTACCAAGTTTGTGGTAATTTGTCACAGCAGCCACAGGAAACTAATAAAGAATCCAAAGAGGAGAATATGAAAGCAGTGTTCAAGGTAGAAAACCAGACAGCATGAGAGTAATTGGGAAATATGGATCTTGAGGAAATAAAGATCACCACAGATAAATAAAATGAAAGGGCTAATTTTAAAATAGAACTGATTTATTTTCACAGTATATTATCAAAATTGTATTGTTCATAATTTTTTTTTTAAACCAGAAGAGTTCTCTCTTTAATGGAGGCCTGCAATCTCAGGAAACCACAGAGACTTTGGAAATAGTTAAAAGTTGAATTTTGGAACAGAATATCAGAACCACTGAGTAAAGCAGTAGACTAAGCCCACTGACTCAGTCCAAGAATGGTGAGCCCAGAATTAGGATGCACAGCTGTCTTGGCTGTGGTGTTTTACCAGGACTGCATCTATCAGGCTCAGTTCCAGGGAGTGAGTATGTTAATGGGTGGGTTATTTTTGTAACAACTGGGACTCAACTCCAAGAGGTAGAAACTTCTGGTTTAAGAGAAGTTAGTCATTTTCATAAGACTTCACCTAGGGGGTAGGGTCTTCCATGAACTGGCAGAAGCTGTGCTTGCTTCCAGGGAAGCCCCATTTACAGTCTTTCTGGGGAGTGTTTGAGTGTTTGCTTCTCAGCTAACCCATCTTAGTGTCTACTCTAGAGGTAATCATCACGGTTCACTTATTCACTATCTAACCACACTGAAATTCTGGTTCTTGCAAAGTTATTATACATGTGTATGTGTGTTAAAACCTGATTTGCCTACCTTGTTATAAAAGGAACCATGCACATTTAGATGTTACTATTAATGGGATGGAATCACTGGCCCAGATACTTTGATTGTGCCCTCATCTTTTGATCAATTCTGCATACTAATTTTTATCTGCAGAGGTGTGTGCTCTTTCACAATGTGATTGATCTTTCATTCTTTTTATAAAAAGCATTTCATAGATTATGATTTGGTTGTGCAGCTGTCTCCTGTTTTCATAGGCAATGGAGTTTTCTTCTGTTTTTGTTTTCTCTTTTGCATTCAGTACTTCTCAAGTAAGAGCATGGAGAATTTACTGTTCCATATTTAACAACTGTCCAAATGTGGTCATTTGCCTAGTAAATAATGGTCCTTGCAGTGGGTACTGAGATATGTAGGTCTTATTTCTGTGGTTACAAGCCATGATATCATGGATTGTGGTGGTATCTCCATAGCACTGAAAATTAAAAGGCTTAAGTATTGATTTCCTGGCTGCTAATAAAGATATCATCTGATTCATGTGAGAGACAATAGCATTACTGACACAGATTCAACAGAATCATATTCTCTCGCTTCTCATTTATAAACTGTCCTTTTTATTATAAACCAGAATGAAGATATTCTGGGAACATTTGGGAAGTTAGCACAAGTTGTAATTTTGAAACCCCAATCTATATACTCGTATATGTTGTACTGGCACTTTGGAGACATGTAAGTCATGAAAATGGCATTTCTATCCTTTTTGCTCATACATCTGGATCCAATTCATTATAAAGAAATTCATAGCTCTCAGTTCTACAAACTTAATGCCCTGCTTTGAAATATCCATTTCTATGATCATTAATAAATGAAATGTCTTTAAAAGGAATAAATTAAAGGGTGAATCTCAGAGACAAAAACCTGCACAATTTTCTGTCCCTGACATACACATACACCATTTATTCCTTTGCTCAGACTGGCACAGTTAAACAATGTGCTGATGTCTATTCCCTCTTAGGACTGTTCTTATTGTTTGCATGTTAAACAAGATGTTGTTTTAACTGTTATAACAACTTGTAGCTGATGTCTGTGGGAATTACTAACTACATGGAATCCCATAAATGATTAGATTCAATATTCTGTTTCTGCTCAGAAGAAAAAATGAGAATCCTATATTTTACAAAAAATAGCCCTGTGGAACATGTGAGAACTATAAATCCCATGAGGGTGGAAACCTTTCCTTTATGTCATCAGTACCTAGAACATCACCAGGATCACTGCAGCATTTTAGGCACTCATTAAACAACTTTGAAATGGGCAAAGGACCTGAACAAACACTTCTCCGAAGAGGACATACAGAAGATCCATAGACACATGAAAAAATGCTCAACATCGTTAGCAATCAGGGAGATGCAAATAAAAACCACAATGAGATACCATTTTATACCAGTCAGAATGGTCATCATCAACAAATCAACAAACAACAAGTGCTGGCGAGGATGTGGAGAAACGAAAACCCTACTGCACTGTTGGTGGGAATGCAGACTGGTGCAGCCACTATGGAAAACAGTATGGAATTACCTCAAAAAATTAAAAATGGAACTGCCTTTTGAACCAGCGATTCCACTACTAGGTTTATACCCGAAGAACCTTGAAACACCAATTCAAAAGAACTTATGCACTCCTATGTTCATAGCAGCACTGTTTACAATAGCTAAGTACTGGAAACAGCCTAAATGCCCATCTGTAGATGAGTGGATCAAAAAACTGTGGTACATTTACACAATGAAATACTATGTAGCAGAAAGAAAGAAGGAACTCCTGCCATTTGCAACAACATGGATGGAACTAGAGAGAATTATGCTTAGTGAAATAAGCCAGGCAAATAAAGAAAAATACCATATGATATCACCTAATACAGGAAACTAAAGAACAACACAAACAAAAGAACTAAATAGAACAAAGAGCAGAATAGCAGTCAATAGGGGGGAGGGGGGAGGGAGAGAAGGGGGATTAGTAAGGGAAGGGTTTAGTCAAAGAACATGTATAAATGACTCATGGATACGGACAACAGGCAGGGATATGATTGCGGGAGAAGGGGTGGGCTGGGTGGGGGAGAGTTATGGGGGAAAAATGGGACAACTGTAATTGAAAAACAAAAAAAAACAACCTATGCAAAAAAAAAAAAAAACACCTTTGAATGAAAGAATGAATGAGAAACATAACAATACTTGATATCTACAATAGCATTTTATGATTTACAATGTATATTTAATAAATCATATTAATATATAAATTTGAACCACAGAACAGCCTTTGTTTCAGCCATTGCCATCCCTAGGTCACAAATGAGAAAATATCATGTAAGTCATAGCACTAACTGGTCATGAGCCCACATATTACAGCACTTGGTGCAGAGCTTGAAAATGAGATCATGTTTTTTTAAAGGAGCTCACTAGATGGAAGCTACAGGGTTACATGATAATAATGACAAATATGATATTGCATATGACAGACAGTAATATGCACCACATTATCAAATGTCGTATCAATAACTGCTATTGTAAATTTACAAATAATAGCTAATACTTCTGACCTGTAGGAAGTGGCATTGTTTCTTTCTAGAGAAAATGAGCTTTTGTCTGAGAAAATACCTGAATAAGCAGATACAAGGTCATGTTTTGAAAAAAGATGCAAAACAAAGTGATGACCTCTTTAAGAAACACTAGGAATAAAGTTTTGAAAGTAGAGGAAAAACCAAAGGGAGAGAATTCCAACACAACTGTGAAATAGACTCTGCTACATGGCTATAAATAAGGATTAATAAGGTCTTCCTAGTGACAGGCTTAGCTGATTTTTGAATGCAGCAACACCACCTCCCTTCCATTTTCCCACATCTTTATTAAAACCTACAAAACACAATGGCTAGTGTGCTCAGTGTTCTGTGGAGGACTGGGAAAATTATACTTTATGCTTTATGATCTGTGGCGCAAAGAAAAAATACACTATGATGTCAGATATTGTAAATAATAAGTCAAAAACAAAAAAACATAGTGCAAGAAAACATCTTACTATAATCCTGGTATTCACAGGTATGAGAAGTTACATTTTACTTTCCATGAAGTGCAGAAAGAGGATTTAGTAACATGGAAGTATATGAATATATAAGACTAGTAAAGGTAGCTTTTCCAAGATGGCAGTCAAGTAGGTGGAAGCTGAGTCCACTTGCTCTTGCCCACAACTTGGATACTTGGCTGATCTTCCAAAAAATAAACTGAACATTCAACAGAATCTTAGCTGATATGACATTAGGAAGCCAAGCAGCACAGACAACACTTCACAATGGGCGGTAAGGAGATTTTATAGAGTGAAGGGGAAATACTCTGGGCCTGGTGCCTGCAGCTCAAGCAGGCTGGTCAGAAATCACAGCTTCGCAGCTTCCTCCCCTCCCAGGCAGAGAACCTTCAGACCCAGGCCAGGAGTGACTTGGATACACAAAGTCGGGGAGATCCAGGTCACACACACACACACACAGACTGAGCAGCACACCCATAGCTGCAGTGGCAAACACCAACCAGGAGAGAGCCAGAGAGAGAGAGGGGGATTCTATCTGCACCTGCTTTGGGCAGAGGAGGCAGGCCATGGCCAACCTTTACTGTGAGAGACTTTTGGCTTTTTGGAGAGGTGTTGTGTATGGAAAGCCAGAGAGTGACTCAGTGCTACAGTGGGAGAGCCCGTAGAGACTTTTTAAAAGGGGAGCTGAGATGTGCTGGGCAGGGCCCCTGTGCGCAGCTGCCCTTCCAGCAGGGGAAAGGATTGAGGGTACGGTTTGCTCCCACTGAGTGCAGCTGGGCAGAGATCCGAAAGGTGCCTAGAAATTTCACTTTTGGATATTTACCTAAGGGAAATAAAAACACACATCCTCACAAAGCCTTTTACAATATTGTTTCTAGCAACTTTATTCATATCAGCCTCAAACTGAAAAAAATCTATATTTTCTTTGATAGAATATTTGACAATTTGTGGTATCTTTATATAGTGAAATAATACCAAGTAACACAGGAATTAAGCTACTGGTGCATGCAATAATAGGGATAATTCTCCAAAACACTGTGTCAGAGAAAGAAATCAAACACAAAATAGTATACACTCTCACTAATGTACTATTCCATTTGAATGAAGTTCAAAACAAGTAAAATCAATCAGTGGTGACAGAAATCAAAGCAATTGTTTCTGTGCAGTTGGGCATCATCTGGATAAGAGGACAAAGGAACTTTTGGTGGGATGGAAATGTTCTGTACCTTCATTGGGACGGTGATTACACAAATGTGTTTTTGTTAAGTTCATCAAATAGAACACAAAAATTTGTGTATTTCACTGTATATATGTATTTACTTTACTTCAATTTTTAAAAATATATGTGGATTTTGAAAAAACTAGCCTTTTTATCATCAGGCCCTTACCTAATGCTGCCCCGACCATCCCTCTGACCATCTATCACTATCTTTCTTGGTCAAATTCCATTTCTTGAGTTTGTACGTTTCTTTTCAAATTTGAAATAAACTACAGGATATTAAATGTCAGATTTCTGTGTAATAGATAGTTTTATTTCAGTCTTTGACACAGGTCCTACCTGGCAAGTTCTCTGAAGGAAAGCACTGAGTCAAGGTCAAGGGATGCTTACAACTTCACTGACTGCCACACTGGTAATCTTTCTGGTGAACTTAAGCATGGAGCCGCCAAGCCAGCTATAGGACTCCCTTCCTAACATCTAATGGTGCGAGCTGGTTCTTGATTATCACCAAACCAAAGGAAAGACATTTCTCAGTTTTAATAACTGACACTGTTATTCATGATGCTATAAATTAATCAGAAAATATTAATTCAGAAGCTTTTGAAAACCACTTGGAGCAATTTCGCAAAAGAATTAGGGAATGGCTTAGTACTTTGCAATTCACTAGAAAAGTTGGCTAATCTTTTTTGTTAAGAAAGGAGAGCTATACCAAATGCTTATTCTACATTCAACATTTTCTGTTCAGTAAAGAAAAATTAAAGATGTTTAAATGATCTTTCCTAGAACATATAGGCCATTGCTATGATAAAAAACTTTCAATGCCCAATTAAGATTTAATATAGTTATTTAGTCTTTGTGACATTGTGAATTAATAAATTTCTTAAGTTTTAGATATTATAAGAAATTCTCTTATTGGATATCATCAAGTAATGAGAAAGTCTAGTTGAGCAATCATCCTCAATAATAATAATGATAATAATGGCAATGAGTGTTTAACATGTGCCACTCTATTGTTAAGTACTTTACATACATGTACTGATTTAATTGTCACAACAGCTCCATGAGTTCACTGCTATTACCTACTTTTTTACTGAGCAATTAAGACAGACTAAATATTATAAATCACATAGCTAGTAAAACAGGAAGTAGGACTTGAACGCAGGTCTTTCTAACTCTAGACTTATATTTACCTCTTCATTTTGTCATTCATTCATTATTTCAGCAAACTATGTTGAGTGCTCACTGTGTGCTGGAGGTACAGTGTTTAGTGCTGGATACAAAGATAAATAAGACATTATTAGGAAACTCACATTAGGGCAAGAGTCAGATATGTAAAAAAAATTACAGAAACTCTTTATTATAAATTAAATCATAATTTGCTTCCAGCTAACTTAATATCATTTAGTGAAAACTAGACAGGTTTAAGGGAAATATTATTAATTTACACAAAAGCTAAACTATAATGTGAGTGTACATGTTAATACCTTCTAAGATGAAATCATGAGAGGTGAAATTACCCTCAATATACCTTAGGAATTTGTCACTTTGAATGATGAAATGCCACCACTCAGTAAGTACAGTATCTCCTCCAGGAGCTGGTTCTCTCTAGATGAGTCCACAAGAGGTAGGCATGGAGTTAAGATGCAATGTCCAAAGGAAGCTACTTATTTTTTATCACTAGAATCACATTCAGTTAGGCTGGATTCTCACACCCTGGGAGGTCTTTGGGAACTGATACTCATGAGGGATCATTGTTTTTATATCTCCAATTTCTTATTCACTCTCAGAGGATAAAATGGCAGATAATTGAAAGTATTTCTTTTAAAAAATAATTTTGTTATTCT
Source organism: Furipterus horrens (assembly GCF_987537825.1). Classification (NCBI taxonomy): domain Eukaryota; kingdom Metazoa; phylum Chordata; class Mammalia; order Chiroptera; family Furipteridae; genus Furipterus; species Furipterus horrens. The sequence goes on along the minus strand of NW_028327180.1, from coordinate 65,096,777 downwards.
ATATTCCATTTTGCTACCTACCTCAGCCTAAACAAACATCTTTCTGAATTCCATATTTGTCATTCCTTTTCATACTATCTTTTTTCTTTTCTATACTATCTTTTTACACCTATATATCCTTTGAATAAGTTTTTTACTTTAACTAAATTAAAGTATATTAAACTAAATATAATATTTGGGGAATTATGTTATTAACTTAATAATATATTCCCTGAACTCATTCATATGGTGGTTTGGAACTTTCATTTTGACTATTATACAATATTTTTTGTGTGATATAACAGAATTTATTCATTGACATTTAAGTTATTTCTTTCTAAGTTTTTGCTACTGTTAACAGTGCTGCTATGAATATCCTTGTGCATGTCTTTTGTTATACATATGGAGTGGCAGTTTTTATATATACAGATATTTAGGAGTGAAATTTCTGCACCGTAAGGCATAATATGTTCAGGTTTAGAAAAAAATGTAAAGCTTCTTTAAAGTGGATGCATCAATTAGCATTTTCTTCAACAATATGTAAGAGATTTGCTGGTTATACATATGTGTCGATACTTGGTAACCTCTGATTTCATTTTTCTTCAAACAAATGTAAAGTGGTATCTCACAGTAATTTTAATTCATATTTTCATAATCACTAATACTTTTGAGCATTTCTTTATATGTTATTGCCATATATAGCTCTCTTTTTGAAACTAATATTTGTAACTCCCATCAATTTTCTATTTAATGTTTGCTTTTCTTATTGATCTATAGGAGAACTTTATGTATTTTCCATACCAATTTTCTGCCAGTTGTGTATAACACAGATATCTTCTCCCAGTTTGGTCTGTTCTTTTTATTTATTGTTCTTAGTTTTAACATAGTCTAATTTATCAATTTTTTTGTACAATCAATGCATTTTGTATTAGTTTAAGAAACTTTTCTTACCCCAAAGTCTAAAAGGTACATATCTATATATTTTTACTAAGAAGGTTTAAGGCTTAATCCTAATGGAATAAAATTTTATGTACTATGAGGTAGGAATCTAATTTTATCTCATTCATTTTGGTAACTGTATTTTTAAATCTCCATTTACTAAATAACTCCAACTCTATCCAGAAATCTGTCATGTTACCTGTCATATAACAATGTTCCAAAAACATTCTTAGCATCTTTATTAACTGTTTAGAACATACTGTCTATCCCTGCTCTAATACCATACCACCTCAATTATTATGACTTCAAAATATCTAGTAGAATATGTCTTCCATCTTGAACCTTGGCTATTTATTGGCTCTTATTCTCTCATATAAATTTTATAATAAGCCAAATGAGTTTTCTTAAAAATGACCCATTATATTAAATCTGTAGGTCCCCTTGGGGAAAATTAATATTTTTATAATATTAAGTTTTTCTTATTATAAACATGGTAGATCTCTGAAGTTTTTCAGTTATTTTTAATGACTCTAAGAGTTTTATATTTTACCTGTAGCAGTTTTGTACATCTTATGATAGATTTATTCTTTCTTATATTCTTATAAATAGTATTCACACTATTGCAAATAATGCCTTCTCTTTATTTTTATTTTCTAGATGTCTGCTTCTGGTGTATATAAATGTTGTCAAATTTTTATATTCTGTCTTTAGCTAGACTTATGTTTTTTTTGCATTTTCTACATTAAAAATAAAAAGATCCCCAAATAAGTTTCTGCTTTCCTATCCTATGCACTAATATATTTTTGTTTCTTCAGATACTACCTAGCTCCACCCATGAAGAATAATGGGGTGGTAGTGAATATACTTGACTTATTTATTATTTTTAAGGAATTACCTCTATTTTTACCCTGTTTAAGTCAATGTTTATTCTAGATTTCTGTGAAAAACTCTACTGTACTTTGGAAATGCCCATCAATTTCTAACTTACTGTTTCCCTTTGTGTGTGTGTGTCGTAATTGCATATTGAATAGCATTTTGAAAGCAAATACCTTTTCTGCACCCGTCATGCTCTGGGCGATGGAAGTGCGGCGGTGAGAACCCAGTTTGACTCTCTGAGAACAGCTCTCCAGGGTGTGTGGCTCACTCTCTGTAACCCTGGTTCCTTCCTCTGCTCTTCTTCTATGAGAAATGGCCCACATTTGCATCTTAGTTGCTCTCTCAGATTGCTTGCTCCCAGAAGAAAGTTGGGGGTGTACAAACCTCTTCTGATTCTGAACAATCTATCCTTTAGTCCAGTGGTTCTCAACCTTCCTAATGTTGTGACCCTTTAATACAGTTCCTCATGTTGTGGTGACCACCAACCATAAAATTATTTTCATTGCTACTTCATAACTGTAATTTTGTTACTGTTATGAATCGTAATGTAAATATCTGATATGAAGGATGTATTTTCATTGTTATAAATTGAACATAATTAAAGCATAGTGATTAATCACAAAAACAATATGTAATTATATATGTGTTTTCCGATGGTCTTAGGTGACCCCTGTGAAAGGATCGTTCCACCCCCAAAGGGGTCATGACCCACAGGTTGAGAACCTCTGTTTTAGTCCAAGACAGCACAAATCCTTTAAAAGTACTTTGAGTGTAGATTATAATCCACTCCCCTAGACGAAAGACACACCGATGCATATCTTTAATCCAGGCTCATTTCTACTTTGGGCTAAAAAGTCAAAAAGCTATAAGAAAATGCCATTAAACATCTCTGAGGTCCTTTTTTTATAGCTGAATAACTACAGCGGCCACCTCAAATTGTCATGGTCTTACCACAGAGTATTACAGTTGTACCTGCGACTTAGTCTGATCTCAAATAGGTTTTGGAATAAAAACTAATTACACCTCTTACTTGATGGAGTTAAACCAATTTCAGTGATTAAATAATTAAGAAGGCAAGAAAAGCTGATCTCAGGGAAAGTTATGGATAAATATTTGAATATATCAATAATAGGGAGTAAAAGAAAATAAAGTAAAATTAACCATCCATTTTTTGTTTCATTTTTAAAATGGCAACTACAACACATCCCTCAAGAACTGGTTAACTTTCCCTTGTAATTTTCAAATGTAAAAACATTTGGGTGGGAAGACAAAAAAAAAAAAAAAAAAACAGATTTTTTACCTCCTAAATTATAAATAATTTTTAAGGGGCTAGGCCACTGTCTTCATTCTTTCTTTCTTCTACCAGCTTCTGAAAAGATCAGTTTCAGAGCCTCTACCTTATGATCAACTTTATATGGAGACAATCTCTACTATTCTTATCAAACTTCCTGACAAAATGCTTCAGTTCTAACTAAAGAAAAGGACAGGATTTCATGGGGGAAAAAATGTAGTCATTAATTGCTCAACTGAACTAATTAAAGTGGGTCATTTTACTTGCACTATTGAATTCTCATAATAATCACCGATACACTTAGAAACTCAATTGAGGGCTTTTAAGACTAAAAGAAAAATCAATATTTATTTCAAGTCATGACAAGAGAGACTGTTTCTCGATAAATTCAATGTGTAAGGAAGAGACTCACAAATCTATTTAAGTGGAAAGATTAGCCATAGAAAGTTAAAGTATATCAAAAGCTAACCAGCCATGGCTGTTTCATTATCTCTTAGTGAAAGGCAATCTCTAGAAACTGTGTGCTTATGATTAATATAACTTACACAGACTGGTTTTATTTTGCTGTCAAATGTTGTCTGCAGAAAAATGATCAACTACTCTTCCTTTCAAAGGTAATAAGAGACAAATATTACAATAAATGACAATGAAGACTTTGTAATTCCAAGAATACACTTTCATTATAATTTATGATTACAAAACTTATGTTAAAAGTTTACCAATTTTTACTATTCATAATGTAAAACTTTTAATAGTTTAAAGCAAATTAGATATTAAAATTGTTCTAAATGTGGAGCAATGTGAATTATATATCTAAGCAAAATAACATTTTTGGCTATTTATAAGGGATTTTAATTTGTGATCTTTCATGCTATACCAGGATGCTTCCTTCATGTTATAATGGGTTTATTTATTTATTTAGAATGAAGCCCAAAGAGTCTAATCAAGCTGAGTTAAGGGATGTGAGTTGTATTTTTATTATGGCATTAATTAACATTTTTGTCTTGGAATTCCTCTGTACCACATTTCGACAAACTTCTGTAAAGTGCCAGGTAGTACAAATTTAGGCACGGGCCACTCTGTCTATCTATAGTTGTAGTGGAAAAGCAGTCATAAACAATACATTAAAAATGAGTGTATCTGTGTTCCCTTAAAACTTTATCTCAGAACATGAAGTGGGCTGGATTTGCCCTGTGGGACATATGCATATTTTTCCAATCTGTGCTATATATCTTATGTATTTTTTCTCTATTATTCATCGTAAATCTCTTTTCCTTTTAGCTGTTATTTTATGTAATAATTTTTTACTCTATTTAGTTCATCCTTATTCTTAAAAAAACAAGGAACTTCAAATATAATTGATATTATCATAAAGCGTTTATCATACCTTCACAATTATATACTTTAACTCTTAATTTCCTTCAAATTAATTACCATACCATTTCTTAAGCTGTTTTTATTACTACATGATGACATGGCTGCATAAATTACGTATTTTGTTTATGGTAGCTTCTACTCTTAATCAAGTGAAATGCACTGGAACTAGACACTACAGTGTGACTTTGAAGTGTGGGACCAGGGAAAGATAAAAGGTAGAAGAATTTGTCTGGTGCTTAACTAGCAAAAGAGCCTCTGAAAATTCTCCTAAGATGTTGCTTTTTCTACTGTACCATGATAATGTTGAAGCTGACCTCCTTTGTGTGTATCTTTTCTTTTTTTCTTTCCACTTTTAGGGTTTTATTCAAGACTTCTGCAAATATTTTCATAAAACTAATCAATGATTTTATTTTCCTATTATCTTTGTCAGATTTTAAAAATTCTTGATTTATTTGTTTTTCTATTACACTTGTCCCACTTTTCCCCCCATTGCTGCCCCCCACCCAGCCCACCCCTTCTCCAACAGTCAATCCCCACATCTTTGTACATGTCCATGGTGTCCGTGGGTTATTTACATTAGTTCCTTTACTAAACCCTTCCCCTACTCACCCCCTCTTCTCTCTCCTCCCCTCCCCCCTGGTAACTGTTACTCTGTTCCTTGTTTATATGTCTCTGGTTCAAATGTGCATAATTTCTTGTTATATTCATGGCCCTTTTCATTTTCAGTAAGACGTCTGTGTCCCTAATGTTATTTGTGTATTATTTCATTTCTCTTGTAAAGGTGAATGGTAAGTACATTTTTGGCATTATTATATACACCTGACTATACAGTTTGTATGCTTCATAATAAAAGATATAGGATTACAATCTCAATCAGAAAAACATACAAACTCTTCTATAAAGGAAATATTGGATATATTTCTTGACCCTTTATACAGTAAAACCTAGCACTTGATTGCAATAACTGCCCCCTTAATAATTATGTTATTTTCTTTAATAATTATAACATTTTCTTTTGACTAAATGTTTTCAAGTTACTTGGGGAACAAAAAGAAGAAAGGGTGACAACTGTAATAGAAAAAACAATAAATAAATTATAAAAATAAAAAAGAAGAAGAAGAAAGAGTGACCCAAAAGAATACCTACCTCCTAAGGAGCTGTTTGTTTTTTCCATTTTGGTTTGGTGTGTGACTACATGGTCTAGGATAGCACATTCCTAGAGTAGAATACTACGGATGAAAATTATTTTAGTATTCCTACCAAGACATTCTTCCTGATTTTTACATTGATGATTTTTATGGATAGTTTTTATTATGTTATCAACTCTACTACATTATTAAAAACAGTGGTCTTCAAGATGGTATCCCCACTGTTTTAGGTACACAAGGCAATCCAAATGAATTGAAAAGAAAATAGTAAAATTTCTATTTGTTTTTACTTTCCACAAAAAATTAAGCTCTGGTTTTCTAGCACTTAATGTTCAAACACTCACATTCCCAACCATCTAGGAGATGAGGTATCTTGAGGAAAAAGAACTGCTTCCCAATGTGGAGGGGTTAAAACTGGTGCCTCACCTGTCTGTTGGCTTGTAGGGTACTGTGCATAGAGGACCTGAAATGTGAAGTATTCCTACCAAGAAATTCTTCCTAATTTTTGTATTGAGTGTTTTTAAATTTAAACAATAAATTAATACAATTATTCTGGAAGAGGCATTTTTTCAGAACTCTCAAATTTCTGCCTTTTTCTACATTTTTTAATGTTTAATTGATTTGTTTTTAATTTTATTTTCCCTAGAAAACATCCACCAAAATTGCAATTTTGAATCAAAGCTATGTTTGTGTGCATGTGTGTATAAATATTCTTATCTCTTAATTCCTAGTAGATCGATAATATAATGAATAACATTAGTTTACATTTTATTTAAATAAGATGAAGAACCAAGTATGATTTTTCTTTGCCTCACTCATTCTACTCTACATTTTGATAAGAAAATTTGGAATTTTATATACAGATAATATATTTTATCATTATTTGTTCTATTTATATTAAATTTTATAAACATATATATAGCAATTATCTAGATGGAGTTTTTTTTACAAGGTTTTATTACTATGTTTTCTGGTTCTTGTACCAAGACTTCTCATTTGGAATGATGTTGCTCTTAGTTTTTGATTCTTAAAGGCCCTGTCTCTCCAATAGGTAGTGAAAATGCCCTTTTATTTCTTCCTGTGGTTAAATTTTACAGTCCTGTTGTGATTTGATTAGTGCAGGCTCCTTTGATATCTTGTAAGTAATTAAATCTAAATTGAATTTTTATAACTGTAGTAATGTTGCACATAAGCATGCATTTTCATGAATGTTTCAATGGAAAATAAGGTGATAATTCAGATTCCACTAGTAATTAGTCATTATTGTATTCAGAAAATTTATATTTTCAAATAGAATAACTTAAAATGTCTTGGTAGAGTCATCTTTAAAAATGTTTCAAACAAACAAACAAACCTAACTACAACAAAAATAGTGACTATATTTTCACTACTTTTACTGCAAATAACACAGCTGTTTGTTTTTTTTTTTTTAAGACAGGGAATACTTTATTCAAACCCATCAGAGAAGTGGACTACCTGGGTCTGTAACAAAGCTTCATGTTTTAAAGCATAGGCCAGTAACTGTATGAGTATACACTACTATATACAAATTAACTGATCAGACCACAACTTTTCATGTTTGAAACAGAATAAGCTTCCCTGTAAAAGCAGCACCATCGATGTTTTAACTTTAATATTCCTCTCCTTCTTCCTCACCCTCTCCCTTCAACAGAATCCACATCAACTTCTTTGTAATCCTCCTCTAGGGCAGCCATGTCCTCACGGGCCTCAGAAAACTCTCCTTCCTCCATGCTCTCACCCACATACCAGTGGACAAAGGCACGCTTGGCGTACATCAGGTCAAACTTGTGGTCCAGGCAAGCTCAGGCCTCAGCAATAGCTGTGGTGTTGCTCAGCATGCACACAGCTTGCTGTACTTTGGCCAGGTCTCCACGAGGCACCACAGTAGGAGGCTGGTAATTAATGCCAACTTTGAAGCCAGTGGGGCACCAGTCCACAAACTGGATTGTACTCTTGGTCTTGATAGTGGCAATGGCAGCATTGACATCTTTGGGAACCACATCACCATGGTACAACAGGCAGCAAGCCATGTATTTACCATGGTGAGGGTCATATTTCACCATCTGGTTTGCTGGCTCAAAGCACACATTGGTGATCTCTGCTACAGAAAGCTGTTCAAGGTAGGCTTTCTCAGCAGAGATGACAGGGGCATATGTGGCCAGAGGGAAGTGGATGCGGGGATAGGGTACCAGGTTGGTCTGAAATTCGGTCAGATCGACATTCAGGGCTCCATCACACCCGAGGGAAGCAGTGATGGAGGACACACTTTGACCTATCAACTTATTCAGGTTAGTGTAGGTTGGGCACTCAATATCGAGGTTTCTGCAACAAATGTCGTAGATGGCCTCTTTGTCAACCATGAAGGCACAATCAGAGTGTTCCAGGGTGGTGTGGGTGGTGAGGATGGAGTTGTAGGGTTCAACTACATCTGTGGAAACCTGGGGGGCTGGGTAAATGGAGAACTCCAGCTTGGACTTCTTGCCATAATCGACAGAGAGATGCTCCATCAGCAGGGAGGTGAACCCAGAACCAGTTCCCCCACCAAAGGTGTGGAAAACCAAGAAGCCCTGAAGACCTGTGCACTGGTCAGCCAGTTTCCAAATTCGGTCCAGGACGAGGTCAATGATCTCCTTGCCAATAGTGTCCATGGGCATAGTTATTGGCAGCATCTTCCTTGCCTGTGATCAGCTGCTCAGGGTGGAAGAGTTGGTGGTAGGTACCAGTGTGAACTTCACCAATGACTGTGGGTTCCAGGTCTACAAACACTGCCCTGGGCACGTGCTTGCCAGCACCTGTCTCACTGAAGAAGGTGTTGAAGGAATCACCCCCCCCCCAATGGTCTTATCACTTAGCATCTGGCCATCAGGCTGGATGCCATGTTCGAGGCAGTAGAACTCCCAGCAGGCGTTGCTGATCTGGACACCAGCCTGGCCAATGTGGATGGAGGTACATTCACGCATGGTTGCTGCTTTGCAGCTGCTGAATGAATGACGGAGAGGAAGAAGAGAGGTTGTTGCTTTTACAGCGCGACTCTAAAGTGGTCGATGTAAGAGACCTTGCCAACACAGCTGTTTTTGATCACATCATTTTGAAATAAAACCTACCTATTACAAACATTTTATGGTCCATTTTATTCCTTAAATATTAAGCAGTTTAAAAAAAACAAAACAAATAGAAGTTACTCCCTGAAAAACAGTATACATTGACTGTGTTTTAAAGTATCTTTCTTATACATTTGAAGTACCATGATGAAGAAAGCTTACTTGAGAACCATATTATTAAAAGGCATACATTTTCAATATAAATTTGGAGCTATATATAATAAATCTGAACTCTGTCCAACATATTGTCAGGTCTCTGGAACACTGTGGGTAGACAACAAACTACAATCTAGTAGAGAGAGCACAGTCTAAAGGAATAGCTACACAATAAGTAAAACATGAGAAACATTTCCATAGACTGTAACTTAATGCTTCTTCCAAGTGTATAACTCCAAAGTCCCTGATTTCTTTCCTCTTCACTAGGGAGAGTTGATGCTGTGCAATGGTTTAATTCTTATGAAATTTTACTATAAGGTTGAGTAAAGGAGCATTTCTCTGAGCAGTGGATTCTTTTTCTGGACTCTTTTAAATGAAGACTATTGACCATATCTACTGAAGGACTCATATACTTATTGGGAAAGTTGCTATTAGAATATTACCCAGTAGCACCAAGACTAAATAAACTATTTTCTACATGGGTAATTAGAGTTTATATTATTTTCTTTATTCACAACTAGTATTTCAGATATATATGTATATATGTGTATATATATTATTTTGTGTAGTAACTTTTTATTCTATTTATTCCTTAGTCTTAAAAAATTACAGTGAACTTCAAATTTATACACATATGTATATAATAAAAATAAAGATTACATTTTTGGGGAATTGATAAAAATAGGTATTGTCCAGTATGAGGGCTCACACGAGAATCAGTGGTTAAAATAAAATCTAGAAACATTCGCGGCACTTTAACATTCTTACATCTGCTACCAGTTATCTATGCCTCAGACATCCTCAGAGCTGGATGACTTCTACCCATAATCTGTGCAAAAGACTACCTCACCATACCCTTTATAAAATTTAAGAATCACCTTGTATGTACACAGTATACTGGGAGAATGACATGAACAGAAAACTATAAGAGACTGAGTATATGAGGACCCATTAAAATTCTCACAGGTTTCCTACACCCAATTTTCTTTAAAAAGAATAAAAGCTATTTACTTCTGTATAGAAAAAAGCAGGTCATATTGAAAGGCCAAGAACTTTCTCTAACTAAAACACTAGCAATAATGCCAACCAAACCCTCATTTTCTTATGAAATACGTGAAGAATATACCTACACATACAATTTGCTAAGCTTTGTGGCTTGTCACCATGAGTAGACAGTTCATCAAACCTCAGTGCTTTGAGCTTCCAAAAATGATTTGTTGCTATTAAATAAAGATATAATACTGAAAATCATTTGTATACTCTGTTCATATAGATTGCAGCATGTGATAGGTAGCAGAGTTCAGATTTTGGAGACAGATTATAAAGTATCACAGTCAATCCAGGTTTATAGAGAACAAAGCCATGTATATTGCATTAAAAGAACCTTTTTTGGAGAAGGAAAAAGATGGCGGCAGGGTAGTAGCGGCGTTGTCTGCTCGCTCCCATCATGGAAGGACTTCAGGTGCAAACACGGAGAGGAGTGACTGAGTGAATGCGGATTTCAGACAGCGTGAACAGGGAAGGGAGTGTGGGAGCAGTGTGAAGGAGGGCGGAAAGTTCGTCTGCGCACTCCAGACTGAGTCGCTTGGCCTCCAGTACCTGGTGCATCTGCCGAATCACATCCGACGGGGGAAGCTGCTGACTGCTCGTTAGCCAGGAGCTGCTTGGAGGCTACCCCCTGCCAGGGGCACACTGACCAGCAAAGTCTTGCAGGGAGTCAGTGAGAGGGTTTGGCTGAAAAGGCCAGAGAACAGTGAACAACCCGGACTGGGAGAAACTGTGTGAACTGTCTAGGTGGTAACCTCCTTGGCTGCAACTCAGGACTGAAAGCTCTGTGCTCAGGCCCTTCAGAACAAAGGAACAGTTTTGAGGCAAGGAAAGGAGCCCACATGGGAAAGCTGCGTGGAACTGCAGACTGGAGGGGGGTACCCCTAGGCAGACAGGTGGTGCATGCCCCGGCGCTTTGAGTGATCATGCCAGGACCCTACCGAAGAAAGGGGAAGTTCTGAGGCAAGAAGAGGGGCCCATATGGGAAAGCTGTGGTGGATCTGCAGCCTTGGTGGGGACCACAGGCTGGCAGGTGGCGCACAGGCGTATAAACAGGGACGCAAGTGGATGCTGTAGCTCAGGAATAGAGACATGATTGGAGGCAGAGCAGAGATTACTGGCATGTACACACTGGCCCAACAGTAGAAAAATGTTGCTAGACAAACCTGAGGAGGGCTGAGGGTGCTGCAGCAGGGGACAACTAAATGCGGCTCACAGCAGAGTGGCTGTAGGTTCATGAATAAAAGACTAGCAACCCCAGAATCAAGCTGGATCTCCCCACAGCCAGCCAACCAACCAGAAAAGATTTGAAACCCATGGAATTTTGACCAGGGGTGGATCCAGGAAAAAAAAAAAAAAAAAAGAAAAGAGGCTGCCTAAAAGTTGAACTGAGTAAAAACCAATTCATTCTTTTATTTTTCCCTCTCTCTCTCTTCCTGCCCTTTCCTTTCTTTTTTCTTCTTTCTTTTTCTTTTTCTTTCCTCCCCTCCCCTTCAGTCCTTTCTCTCTTTCATTTCTCTCCTTCTTTCTATTTTTGTTAATTTTTTTATTTTAATTTTTCCCTCTCTTTCCTTCCCCTTCCTTTCTTTTTATTGCCTTCACTTACTCTTCTTTTCTTTCTCTCTCTCATTCTTTTGTCTTTATTTCCTTCTAATTTTTAAAAAAATTAAAGAATTTTTTTCTTTATTTTTTCCCTCTCTTTTCCTTCCCCTTTCTTTCATTTTTCTACCCTTCCCCTTCTTTTCTTTCTCTCTTTTTCTCTTTATTTTATAAAATTTTTAAATTTTTTAATTTTAATTTCTTGTCCTCTCTCTTTTTCTTTCCCTTCCTTTCTTTTTTCTTCCGTTCCCCTTCTTTTCTTTCTCTCTCTCTTTCTTTTCTCTTTCCTTCTTTCTATATTTTTAAAAAATTTTCTTTATTTTTTCCCCTCTCTTTTCCTTCCCCTTCTTTTCTTTCTTCCCTTCCCCTTCTTTTCTTTTTCTCCCTCGTTTCTTTCTCTCTTTCTTTCTTTCTATTTTTATTTTGTTTTTTTTATTTTTTTATTTTTGAAAAACTCTTTCTTTAATCTGTTTCCTACCTTCTATCCCTCCTATCCTTCTGCTTTAATTTTTGGTTGTTTGTATGTTTGGTTGTCTGTTTTGTCTATCCTCCCTTTCACACTAAACATATAGCATATAACTGTTATATAAACCTAATATTATATACTTCCACTTTCTCACTTCATTTTACATTCCTCCCCTCCTTTTTAAACATACAGTGTAAATATTACTTGCTGCCTTGCATAGCTTTGACCCTATTTGCTAATATTATTATTCTACCACCTTCCCTCTCAAAAATCATCCTTCTTTCATTTAAAAAAACTCCTATCTGTTTCTCCTATAAAATAAGAGTCTTAATCTCTTAAAATTTATATTAATACTGGCTCATTTGCTGCTGATAGTGAGATTGCGGTTGGGGGATATTTTGGAGGGTGTGGGTTTCTTGCCTGGGTTGTGTGCTTATGTTTTAACAGCACCTCCACAAAAGAACTCAAGACAAGGTGGGCAGAATGACTCTCAGTCAACTAGCCAGAGGGAAGGACCCACCAAAGAGTAACTAAAATACAACCAGACAGCTTAAACAGATGACATAAAGGGCAACACAAGAGCATTAGGCTCAGAAGATAAAAGAGACTGCACCACTGAATCCCCCAGGTCTCCTATAAAAAATCTCATATCACAAAAGTGGGAAATCAAAGCAGACAAATCTAATAAATAAAAACAAACAAGAAGAATTCAGCATGGGGAAACACAGAAACAACCTCCCAATGAAAGGAAAAGAGGAATCCCCAGAAAGAGTGATAGAGGGAATAGACATAAGCCAACTATCAGACATGGAATTCATAAAAATGGTTATTAAGAAGCTCAATGACCTTGACAACCTCAAAAAAGTGTATGACAAACTCCAGGGAAATTACCAACAACTGCAAGGAAACTACAGAGAATTACAGGGAAGCTACAAGGAACTTAGAACTACACCAGCATAAAAAAGGACATAGAAACTATCAACAAGAACCAGGAAACAATGAAGAATACAATCTCTGAATTGGAGAACACAGTAGAATCAATCAAAAGCAGGCTAAAAAAAGCAGAAGATTGGATCAGTTAGAGGACAATGTAGAAAAAAATTCCCAGACAATACAACAAAATGAAAAAAGATTTAAAAAGAATGAAGAGAGTTTAAAAGAACTGCAGGACAACATGAGACAAAACATTAGAATCATAGAGATACATGAAGGAGAAGAGGAGGAAAAAGGGTCAGAAAACCTGATTGAAAAAGTAATGACAGAAAATTTTCCTAACGTGGTGAGAGAAAAAATCATGCAAATCCAGGAAGCACAGAGGGTCCCAATAAAGATGAACACAAAAAGGCCCACTCCAAGGCACATCATAATTAAAATGGAAACATTCAAAGACAAAGAGAGAATCCTAAAAGCAGCAACAGAAAAACAGAAAATAACCTACAAGGGAGCTCCGATAAGGCTATCAACCGATTTCTCAACAGAAACACTACAAGCCAGAAGGGAATGGCAAAAAATATTTCAAGCAATGAAAAACAAAGGCCTACAACCAAGAATACTCTACCCAGCAAGGCTCTCCTTCAAAATGGAAGGTGAAATAAGGAGTTTCTCAGACAAAGGAAGACTAAAAGAATACATCTCCACCAAACCAGCATTGCAAGAGATGCTAAAGGAAATGCTTTAAGAAAAAGAAAGAAAAAAAAGGGGAGAAGAGGAACACAAGTACCAAGGGAAATGAATAAATACCTGTCAATAATAACTTTAAATGGAAATGCATTAAATGCTCCAATTAAAAGACATAGGGTAGCGGAATGGATACAAAAATATTACCCACATATATGCTGTCTACAAAAGACCACCTCAAAACAAAAGATTTACACAAACTAAAAGTGAAGAGATGAAAAAAAGTATATCAAACAAATGGACATTAAAAAAAAGCTGGGGTAGCAACACTTATATTAGACAAAACAGATTTCACAGCAAAGGCCATAAAAAGAGATAAAGAAGGACATTACATAATACTTAAAGAAAAAATCCATCAAAAAGATATAGCCCCAGTAAACATATATGCACCCAACATAGAAGCACCCAAGTATATAAGGAAAATACTAGAAGACTACGAGAAGGATATCAACAACAACACACACATAGTAGGGGACTTTAACACTCCATTATCAACAATAGACAGATCTTCAAAACAAGGAAACACCAAGGATATTGAGGCATTGACTTAGTTGATATATATAGAAATTTTCACCCCAAAGAAGCAAAATATACATTCTTTTCAAATGCATATGGAACATTTTCAAAAATAGACCACATGATAGGACACAAAACAAGCCTCAGCAAATTCAAGAAGATTGAAATTATATCAAGCATCTTCTCAGATCACAGTGCCTTGAAACTAGAAATCAACCTCAAGGAAAAAAGTCAAAGACATTCAAACATATAGAGAATGAATAACATGCTATTAAACAATGAATGAGTTAACAATGACATCAAGGAAGAAATCAAGAAGTTTCTGGAAACTAATGATAATGAAAACACAACAGCCCAAAACCTACGGGACACAGCAAAAGCAGTCCTGAGAGGAAAGTTCATTGCAATACAGGCATATCTGAAAAGGATAGAAGAATTTCAAATAAAAAATTAACCCTACAGCTACAAGAACTAGAACAGCAACAGCAAATGAAGCCCAGGGCAAGTAGAAGGAAGGAAATCATCAAGATCAGAGCAGAATTAAATGCCATAGAGACTAAACAAACAATTCAAAAGATCAGTAAAACCAGGAGCTGGTTCTCTGAAAAGATAAACAAAATTGACAAGCATTTACCCAGCCTCATCAAGAAGAAAAGAGAAAGGACCCAAATAAAATCAGAAATGGAAGAGGACAAATCATGACCGATATCACATAAATACAAAAAATTGTAAGAAATTATTACTAACAAATAACTGTATGGCAAGAAACTTGACAACCTAGCTGAAATGGACAAATTTCTATAAACACATAATTTTCCAAAACTGAATCAAGAAGTAGAAAGACTGAACAGACTGGTAACAAAAAGTAAAACTGAAACAGTAATCAAAAAACTGCCAACACACAAAAGCCCTGGACAAGATGGCTTCATAGGTGAACTTTAATAAACAATTAAGGAAGTACTAATGACTACCCTTCTCAAACTATTCCAAAAAATCCAAGAAGAGGCAAAACACACAAAATCTTTCTATGAAGACAGTATTACCCTAATTCCAAAGCCAGGTTAAGATACAATAAAGAAAGAAAACTACAGGCCAATATCCCTGATGAACATAGATGCTAAAATCCTCAACAAAATATTGGCAAACCGGATCCAGCAACATATTAGAAAGATCATACACCACGATCAAGTGGGATTCATCCCAGGGATGCAAGAATGGTTTATATTCACAAATCAATAAATATAATACACCAGATAAACAAAATGAAAGATAAAAATCGCATGATCATACAAAAAGATGCAGAAAAAGCATTTGATAAAGTATAACACCCATTTATGATGAAAACACAGCAGAATGGGAATAGAGGGAGCATACCAAAACATAATTAAGGCTATATAGGAGAAACCTGAAGCCAACATCATACCCAATGGACAAAAGCTGAAAGCATTCTTCCTGAGGTCACGAACAAGATAAGGATGTCCACTCTTTCCCCTCCTATTTAACAAAGCATTGGAAGTTCTAGCAACAGCAATCAGACAAGAAAAAGAAATAAAAGGCATCCAAAGTGGAAAAGAGGAAGTAAAACTGTCATTATTTGCAGATGACATGGTAGTGTACATAGAAAGCCTTATAGACTCCATTAAAAAACTACTCAATATAATAAGTGAAGTTGGAAAAATAGCAGGGTACAAAGTCAATATTCAGAAATCAAAGGCATTTCTGTACAACAACAATAAAATACCAGAGATGAAAACTAAAAAAAAAAAAAAAAAAAAAAAAAAAAATCCCGTTTACTGTAGCAACAAGAAAAATAAAGTACCTAGGAATAAACTTAACCAAAGAGATAAGAAACCTGTACAATAGTTAGAAAACTACATAACCCTGAAGAAAGAAACTAAGGAAGATACAAATAAATGGAAGCAAATACCATGTTCATGGATGGGAAGAATCAACATCATTAAACTGTCCATACTATCCAAAGCAATTTACAGATTGAACGAAATTTCTATTAAAATACATCTTTCACAGACCTAGACAAATACTTCAAAAATTTATACGGAACCAACCTAGACAAATACTTCAAAATTTTATATGGAACCAAAAAAGACCCCGATTAGCCAAAGCAATCTTGAGACAGAAGAGCACAGCAGGAGGAATCACAACACCTGACATCAAACTATACTACAAAGCCACTGTGATCAAGACAGTCTGGTACTGGCATAAGAACAGACATATAGATCAATGGAACACAATAGAGAGCTCAGAAATAAACCCAGGTCTATATGGTCAACTAATATTTGACAAAGGGAGAAGGAGCATAAAATGTAGGGAGAAGAGCCTCTTCAACAAATGGTGCTGGAAGAACTGGACAGGGATGTGCAAAAAAAAATGAAACTAGACCACCAACTTACACCATACACTAGAATTAACTCAAGATGGATCAAAGACTTAAATTTAAGACATGACACCATAAAGTCCTAGAGGAAAATATAGGTAGGAAAATTTCAGATATCCCACATAGCAATATTTTCACCAATACATCTCCTAAGGCAAGGGAATTAAGGAAAGAATAAACCGATTGGAGTACATCAAACTAAAGAGTTTCTGCTCAGCAAAAGAAAACATCAGCTAGATGAAAAGGAAACCAACCATATGCAAAAACATTTTCTAATGATACCTCAAACAAGGGATTGATATCCAAAATATATAAAAAACTTACACATCTCAACACCAAGAAGACAGACAGCCCAGTTAAAAAATGGGCAAAGGACCTGAACAAATACTTCTCCAAGAAAGATACAGAGAGGGTCCATAGACACATGAAAGAATGCTCAACATCACTAGCCATCAGAGAGATGCAAATAAAAACCACAATGAGATACCAGTTTACACCAGTCAGAATGGTCATCATCAACAAATCAACAAACAACCAGTGCTGGTGAGGATTGAAGAGATGGGAACCCTAGTGCACTGCTGGTGGGAATGCAGACTGGTGCGGCCACTATGGAAAACAATATGGAATTACCTCAAAAAACTAAAAATGGAACTGCCTTTTGAACCAGTAATTCCACTGCTAGGATTATACTTGAAGAATCCTGAAACCCCAATTCAAAAGAACTTATGCACCCCTATGTTCATAGCAGCACTGTTTACAATAGCTAAGTGCTGGAAACAGCCTAAGTGCCCATCTGTAGATGAGTGGATTAAAAACTGTGGTACATTTACACAATGGAATACTATGTAGCAGAAAGAAAGAAGAAGCTCCTGCCATTTGCAACAACATGGATGCAACTAGAGAGAATTATGCTTAGTGAAATAAGCCAGGCAATGGAAGAAAAATACCATATGATATCCTCTGATACAGAAGACTAATGAACAACACAAACATATGAACAAAAGTGAAAAAGGAACAGAATAACGTTTATCAGGGGGGAGGGGGGAGGGAGAGAAGGGGCATAAGTAGGGGGAGGGTCTAGTCAAAGAACATGTATAAATGACTCATGGATATGGACAAGGGGGGCGGGGATGATTGTAGGAGAAGGTGTGGGCTGGGTGGCAGGGAGCAGTGGGGGAAACAATGGGACAACTGTAATAGAAAAACAATTTTTTTAAAAAAGCCAAAATATAATTTGCACTAAAATTGGGGTTTTATGTCATTTTTAGAAATTTAGAGGAAAAAATTAATAAAAAATGCATAGTATAAGATTATGAATTTCAATATGTTCATTGGAGTCAAACATCTAGGAAGCTTATTAAGTTGTAAATACTTAGAAATTCTATGCATACACATGTTTGCTGAGAAATGCGTGTCATTCCTCAGGTAGTGTGGTTTCCTCATTTTATTCCCACGTTAAAGAGTTTCTTTTTTTCACTTGTACAAACATTTAGGTTAAATACAATGATGACAAATATCAGTAAGAAGTAACAAACGGTGGGTAGCATCATTTCTATGGCATAGAAAATATCAGGCAATGACATGAGTGAAACTATGTCCTCAAACATATAGAAATATCATGTACAACAAACACCCTTAGAAAACCCCACAGTTCTGCTGGCCACACAAGGACCAAGGCCCTCCAGTGAGTACACTGTGTGACTCAGGAAAAGGGAACTTAAGACTAACCTTTCACCTGACATCAAGATACCTGAGGAAATCATTTTTAAGTTTGCATAGAATCATGTTTTTCATATTATTATTTATGGTGAAATACTGTTCAGATGCAAACAATTTGCATTCTTTTGTGTCCATACAAACCCAATCCAGTACTCACTCATCACAAACACAGACTCTGTCTGCTCTAGTTCTCTGGGCCACAAGAGCCTGAAAATTTACTACAAAAACAAACAAACAGGAATTACTCTCAAAATCATCACTTTTCACCACTTTCTTACCCAAATCCTCCAATGCAAATTTGTACACATTGATTCTTTGACTTCCTCATCTGATACACTGAGAAAGTAAGAGATGGGTCTTGCTATTGAACCCTGGAGCCTTCCTTTAGTCACAGCTGGTCATGACTGTTTTTCTCACAGGCTTACGAGGCTAGGACATGTGCAGACTGAATGAATTCACAGATTGTATTGGTCACCCTTCCTCCTCCCCCTTTCCAACCCACAAGCATCAATGATGACTATGTGAGACTGTATAGCCCTTACTTGTATCAAATAATAGTTTAATTTCTGGGAATACAGGTAAGGACATATAATGGAAGCCAATAAATTCTTCAGCATTTAGGGTCTAGTTTATGCTTTAGAATTATGTTTTTATCACTGTTATAAATTAAGACAAAAGTAACAGAATTAGCATGAATAAGTATGGATTCTAATATATTAGAATAATATTGTAGAAGCTTTTGAAGTTGTGAGCATAGGAAAATACTGATACACATTTTTGTTAAGGAAAACTGGTACCACTATCTGCAATTCTAAGTACACTCCACATAAAGTCTGAAACCAGAAACACATTAGCCAGAAACACATTTCTATTATTATTCAGGTTCTTCACTATACTAACAACATTGTAAACAAACAAACAAATAAGTCATCAGGTATTTATAATCAGAGCTATATTTTATTTAAAACTATAAGTTCATTAGATATTACATTAGGTTTGATAAAGCACCTATATAAGAAGTTTTACTAAATAATTTAATCAAATTGAAAAGAAAATACATATCTGCTTATAGTATGACTTTAAAAAAGAGTAAAATTTATGTAAAAATAAAAATTTCTATTAATAAATTTAAAGCTCTATACTGGATTCAATGTTAAAAAAATAAAAGACATTAGGCAACTAATTTTCTCAAAGAGCTAAGTCATTCAAACTCAACGAAACTAATCTCTTTGACCTTGCATTCTCTTTCTCAGAACACTTCTTTCCTATCTCATTTGAGTCTCTTGGAAGTTCTATATTTGCTGTTTATGACTCCATTGAAATTTCTCTAGAAAAATCACACCAAATTCATAAATGCAGAGGACATTTTTCAGCCTCTCTTCTTGACTATTCAATGGCATGTCACACCAGTCACCATTCCTTCCTCACTTAGGTGTCTCCTCCTCCTCCTCCTCAGCCCATCCTTCCCGCAGTGCTGATCCCCAGGCTTTATGCTACTCTTTGCTCACTAAGACACCTTAACCTTTCTTTCTGCGGTAGCTTTCCCAGGCATGCCAAATGTAATACAATAGCTAAGGATTCTTTGTCACTTTATTCCCTGCTACATGCCTATGAGATAAAACAGAATCTCTTTGTAAGTTTTTCCAGAGTTGTACATTTCCCAATTCATCATGTTTTGAACTGAAAATAGAGCTCATTTCCCCTGAGCAGTTTGATAATCATGAGCAAATTGTCACCAAGGATATGGGAACGAACCCAGAGAAATATAACCTTGTTGTTTTCCAGTGTCTTTTGCCAGGATACAGCTCATCGATGGTTCAAGAACTTTGCACTAAAAAATAGCAACTAGCAAAGAACAGCACAGGCAGGAGCTCTAGGCCTGTCTTCTATTTGTGTGTTCATGTTTGTTTGTTCCCTGTGTTTTGTTTATATTCAAAATGTATCAGCATGTTTTTCAATATATTTATGTAATTTTCATTGTACTGTAAATGGTCTAAAGCAAAAATCAGTAACTTTATATTAGAAATTCTATTTCTCATAGAAATAAGGTTTGTAAATAATTTTGATGATAGTTAATGTTAATTGTTAACTGCTAATATTAGTTCATTGTTAAAGTGTCATCAGACACTTAAAACTGATGACTATAAATGCCATTATCTGAAAAGTAAAAGTTAACTGATGGTAAAAAAGTACAGATAGGTCACTGGCTGAGCATCTCTGACTATTCATATTAAAGGAACAATTAGATGTTTTACTAGCGGACCATGGAATTTTATCATTGGGGCCATGTTAGAATTTTTACTGAACAAAATGTAAGAAATAATTACTTGTAGAGGAGGCTATTGTGTCTAGGTAATATCTCTTTCTTAAATTTTAATTTTTCTCTTTAACATATTTATAAACCAAAGTTATAGCAAGAATTAAATTTCTACAATAAGTAACAAAGCTGCAAGAACAAGACTGTTCCTAATTGGATTATTCCTATCTCTGTTAAGCTTTCTTAAAGTAATTTTAAAATACTGCATTAACCCAGAGGATAAGACATTGAAGCAGAAATGGCAAGATAAGTATGTGAGAGAAATGGGGACAAACTGATATTTGAGTTGATAAATTATCTGGTATATTTATTTGTTTTCCCTTATGTATAAGATATTTCAAAGGATTATGAAAATGAGATGGAAACAAGATTAGTGTTCTCTTCTTACAACAAATAGCTTTTTAATATAGTAGTTAATTGAACTATTTTCCCTCAGAGAAGGTCACAAAAATATTAACTATTAGAACTTTTAGTGAAAGGTGTTGCACTTATTAAAAATTAGGAAAAACATCTTGCTACATTTAGTTCTATTACAAGGGGAATTTAGGCATAATATTAAAAATAGATAAACTACTGGCAGGGTTACATTTTCTTCAATTATTTTAAATAATTTTGCTTATTATTCATTGTCTAAGTGAGGCAACCATTACTGGCCATCCTATTATGGAGAATACTATAATACCAAGATCAGGACCTAGAAAAATACCTTTAGGATTGAGGGTCTGCATTTATACTGCTACTTTCTATAATCAGAGAACACAGATGATTGCAGCCAGTACAATCCTTAAATCTAGGCAAGAGAGGCCCTTGGTTAGGTATTGTACTTCAGGTAGCCCTTTTCTGGTCTTCCCTTCACTATGCCCTAAAGGCTGTGAGTTGGGAGGCCAAGGGACAAGCTCACTGATGCTGGATGCTTTCCCTTCTAAACCATGTGTCTGATGCCTGAGCCCCTGGAATTCCCTGTCCAAATGGTGCTAAGCCCATATCCTAAGCCTGTACCAGGCCTTTCACATGTCCACCTTCTCAAATTTAGACCACATCTCCAGTGTGGCCACCCCTAGGTTAAATGCATGATGTATGAGAGAATGGAGCTGAAAAGGGTGTATAGCTGGGGGCAAAGTGAAAGGTGGGCTCCGGATCAGCATTTCCCTGGTTGCTGCAGCTGCACCTTTGCCCATGCTGTTCTTTCCATGTGTTCTCCTTATTCCCCTGGTGATTTCTCACTCACCCTTCAAGGCTAGCTTCCTATGCATACCAATGACTTCTCAAGCAATTTAGAGCTTCCAGCCAAGATGGAGGCATAGGTGGATACATTTCACCTCCTCACACAATCATTAAGGATTAAAACTACCTCAAAACAAATAAAAAAACCACAACTTCCCCCAAATCGAACTTTATGGAAGCCTCACAACCAAAGATTTAAAGAGGAAGTGTTCATCCAGATGGGGAGGAGGGGCAGAGCTGGGAAGCTGGGGAAGAAAGGAAGCAGTATGGTGGTGGTGGCAGTGGCAAGCAGAGGCTGGGGCCGGCCAGCTGAATGAGCAGTCCCACACTATAAAAGGGTCCACATCATAAAAGCCTGGAGGGACACCTGGGGAGCAAACCCAGTCCCAGGCTAGACTGCACAGCTCACAGTTCCACTGCTGGGAAAAAGTCTCATTGCTTCTGGCTGTGAAAAACAGAGAAGTTTGGGGCAGCAGAAGAAACTTCCCATCTTTCAGGATAGTCTATTTAGAGGCCCTCATGGCCCTAGAATGTACATATACTCACCCATTCTGGCAACCATCGCCAGAACAACAGCTAGAGGGGTGCCAGTCCCATACGGGAAGAGAGTGAAGTGACTGGAAATGGGGCAAGTGCTGAGAAAGGGGCATTGTTCCCTCTCTGATTCCTCCCCCACATGCATTGCCACACAAAGTAGTGAACTGGGTCACCTAGCACTGACGAATACCTAAGGCTTTGTCCCTTACAACCTAACAAGTGTGACAGCTCGACTTAATACACAGAGGCAATCACAGGATGGCTCTCAAGTTCAGACAGGGATGCATGGCCCAAATGAAAAACAGATCAAAACTCCAGAAAAAGAACCTGTTAGATGCAGAGTTAAAAACACTGGTAATAAGGATGCTCAGAGAATTGATTGAGCGCAGCCACAAAATAAATGAAGAAGTGAAGTTTATACAAAGTGAAATAAAAAAATATATACAGTAGACCAACAGTGAAAGGAAATAGACATACAAGTCCAGGAAGCACAGAGAGTTCCACACAAGTTGAACCCAAAGACAACCACACTAAGACATACCATAAAATGCCAAAGGCTAAAGATAGAGAAGGAATCCCAAAAGCAGCAAGAGAAAAGCAGAGAGTTATCTACAGAGGAGTTCCCATAAGGCTATCAGCTAATTTCTCAAAAGAAACTGCAAGCAAGATGGGGCTGGCAAGAAGTATTCAAAGTGATGAAAAGCAAGAATCTACAATCAAAATTACTCTATCCAGTAAAGCTATCATTTAGAATGGAAAGACAGATAAAGTGCTTCCCAGACAAGGTAAAGCTAAAGGAGTTCATCATCAGCAAGCCCTTATTATATGAAATGTTAAAGGGAGTTAATTAAGAAAAAGATCAAAACCATGAACATGAAAATGACAACAAATTCACAATGATCAACAACAGAATCTAAAAAGTGAAAATAAAAACAAAAACCAACTAAGCAAACAACTAGAACGTGAACAGAATCATAGGTATGGAGATCATGTGGAGGGTTGTCAGCAGGGAGGGGGAAGGGGAGAGAAGAGGAGAAGGGGGAGGGATTAAGAAGCATAATTGGTAGGAACAAAATAGACAGAGGGATGTTAAGAATAGTATAGGGAAGGGAGAAGCCAAAGAACTTACATGCACAACCCGTGGACATGAACTAAGTGTGTGTGGGGGGACAATTGCTGGAGGGAAGACGAGTATTGGGTGGAGGGGGATAAAGGGAGAAAACTGGGACAACTGTAATGGCATAATAAATAAAATATACCTAAAAAACAATTTATACACGTTCCCATCACTGAACATATTATATGACATTATGAAATCTGAGTGCTCATAATATATTCATTTTTTGTTTCCCTAGTGCCTTCCCTACTGCATCTATTAAATTATCATGTGATGGATTCATAGTGAATTCTTTTGAGCTAAATAATAATCACATACTCTCCATTTAAATAAAATCTGAGACTCTATTCCATCTGTTTAGTGGGCGACCCAATGAATTCATTGTGCAATATCCCTGTCATTGTGAAATTGCTGTTCTAAATAAATCTCTTGGATTAAATGGGGCTCTTGTTGATATGATATTCTATTTGTTAAATATACCTCTGAATATAAGGGGGCAAGTGGCTAGAATTAAGATAAAATTAATAATTCCAAAATGTTCTCATTAGTTGTTCTCCTCAAGTATTCAGAAAACAGGAGAATAATTGCTAATAAGAACAAAAGGAGTGATGTAATGGAAGTCTGTCTTTTAGGCTCTTCAATTGAGACTTTATACTTGGTAGTATAATTTCACCATCTACAGGAAAAAAAAACAACCTGCATTTCTGTGTCTTGTAGTATTTTGTGGCAAATAGTCTTTTATTATTCTATATAATTCTATGTAAAACTGTCCTTGCAAAATTGCTAAGTAACCAAAAGATATGGTTTTATTGAAAAAGTGTCAAGAAGTCTAACAATCCTGAAATACTTTTTTTCACCAATTACAATGACTTGAAGTTTCTGCTTAAATATCCCTCCATTTAATATCTCCAATAAGCACTTGTTAAAAAGTTATATACAGCTACTATTTATTGAACATCTTTTATAACTCACCACTGTGCTATGCAGTTTCCAGGAGAAATCATTGTGAGTTGTAAGCCACAGTTCAAATCCTGAGGACTTCCTAAGAAATTATATCAAACACATTTGGGGGGAGAAAGGAGCAAGAATAAAATAAGTAAAGTACTCAACAAGGGCCTTGGAAAATCTTGGAAGAAGGACATCAGTGCAAACTAAGTATTTCAAGTTGGCTTCATGGAGGGCAAATGCTTGCCTGGGTCTTGAATAATGAGTAGAAATTAAATAGTTAAGAAAGATGGGACCTTCAGGGACTAAGGATTAGAAGTGGATCATGGTAGTCTCTAAGTAACACTATTATGGCCATGCAGATCAGAGCAAGTACATACCTGGTTTAAGATAATATTTAAATTCATTAGACCCAAACATTAACCAATTGTCTCATTAGATCAGCTCTAAGTGGAACACAGGAGATAATAATTTTGATTGGAAATAAAGAAAACAGGTAAATCTGGAAAATAACTTATTACTATATGAAATATTTAACCCAAGATAGTAAAATAAGCATTCTATGATAGACTCTGCAAAAACCTGACAGGGGCTGTCTGAATAGTGAATGCGGACCCCTGGATATGGCTTTTACATGAGTGAGGTTGAGGAATGAGAGAAAACTTCTGAATTATAGGTGGCTCATATAAGAAGTGAGGGGCATAGTGTTTTACTCAGTAATATAAAAAGACAAGCTAAGGGTAGCTATTGAAAGAGTAATGGTAAAAATGTTATGGAAAAAGGAGTTTATGCCTTATTTGCATGAGCTTGAATTGGACTTGTACCTCATCATGAACATTTAATCATATCGCTAGTAGAAAGAATTCCAATAAAATTTATATATTGATAATCTCTACCTATATATTTGTAGCCCAAATCATGCCCCTGGGTTCTAAATTCTTATTTCCACATGAACTTTTTTAAAAATAAACTTTTATTCTTAAATTACAGTTGACATACAATATTATATTAGCTTCAAGTGTACAAGCCAGTGACTAGACATTATATAACCCGTTAAGTAATAATACTGATAAATCTAGAACCCATCTGGCACCATACAACATTATTAACTATATTCCCTGTGATGTACCCTACAGCTCTATGACTATTCTGTAACTACCAACCTGTATCTCTTAATCCCTTCACCTTTACCACCCATCCCCCTCACCCATCTTCCATCTGGCAACTGTCAAAGTGACCTCTGAATCTATTAGTCTATTTTAATTCTGCTTGTTCACATTAGATTCAATTGTTGATAGGTGTGTTATTTATTGCAATTTTATTATTCATATTTCTGATTTGTTTTCTTCTTAAAGAAGACCCTTTAACATTTTATGTAATACTGGATTGGTGGTGATAAACTCCTTCAGCTTTTTCTTCTCTGGAAAGCTCTTAAATCTGCCCTTTGAGTCTAAATGATACCTTTGCTGGGTAATCTTGGTTGCAGGTCCTTGCTTTTCATCACTTTGAATATTTTGTGCCAATCCCTTCTTGCCTGCAAAGTTTCTGTTGAGAAATCAGCTGTCTATGGGAGCTCCCTGGAAGGTAACTAACTGCTGTTCTCTTTCTGCTTTGAAGATTCTTTCTTTGTCTTCAATCTTTGCCTTTGTAATGATGATGTGTCCTAGCATAGGCCTCTTTGAGTTCATCATGTTTGGGACTCTGTGCTTCCTGGAATTCTATGTCTATTTCCTTTACCAGGTTAGAAAAGTTTTCCATCATTATTTTTTCACATAGGTTTTCAATTCCTTGCTCTCTCTTCTCTCTCTGGCACCCCCCATGATGTGAATGTCAGTATCCTTGAAGTTGTCCCAGAGGATCCTTTATACTATCATTAAATTCTCTATTCTCTTTTTATTTCATTTTATTTTATTTTTTGGTTATTCACTTACAGTTGTCCCATTTTCCCCCCATTGCTCCCCCCTCCCAGCCCATCCCTTCTCCCACAATTATATCCCTCCCCATTGTCCATGTCCATGAGTCTTTCATATACGTTCCTTGACTAGACCCTTCCCTCACTTATCCCCCTTCTCTCCCTCCCCCCTCCCCCGTACTGACTACTATTCTAGTCTTTGCCTATTTAGTTCGTTTGTTTGTGTTGCTCTTTAGTTTCCTGTATTGGGTGATATCATATGGTATTTTGCTTTCTTTGCCTGGCTTATTTCACTAAGCATAATTCTCTCTAGTTCCATCCATGTTGTCGCAAATGGCAGGAGTTCCTTCTTTCTTTCTGCTACATAGTATTCCATTGTGTAGATGTACCACAGTTTTTTGATCCACTCATCTACAGACGGGCACTTAGGCTGTTTCCAGCACTTAGCTATGTAAACAGGGCTGCTATGAACATAGGGGTGCATACGTTTTTTTGAATTAGGGATTTAGGATTTTTCGGGTATAATCCTAGCAGTGGAATCACTGGTTCAAATGGCAGTTCCATTTTTAGTTTTTTGAGGTAATTCCATACTGTTTTCCATAGTGGCTGCACCAGTCTGCATTCCCACCAACAGTGCAGTAGGGTTCCTATTTCTCCACATCCTTGCCAGCATTTGTTGTTTGTTGATTTGTCGATGATGGCCATTCTGACAGGTGTAAGGTGGTATCTCATTGTGGTTTTTACTTGCATCTCTCTGATGGCCAATGATGATGAGCATTTTTTCATGTGCCTATGGACCTTCTGTATGTCCTCTTCAGAGAAGTGTTTGTTCAGGTCCTTTGCCCATTTTTTAATTGGGTTGTTTGTTTTCTTGATGTTGCGTTGTATAAGCTCTTTATATATTTTGGAGATCAGTCCCCTGTCTGTGATATCATTGGCAAATATGTTTTCCCATATGGTTGGTTCCCTTTTTATCTTGCTGATGTTTTCTTTTGCTGAGCAGAAACTTTTTAGTTTGATGTAGTCCCATTTGTTTATTTTTTTCTTTATTTCTCTTGCCTTGGGAGATGTATCCATGAAGATATTGTTACGTGTGATATCTGAAATTTTCCTGCCTATGTTTTCCTCTAGGACTTTTATGGTATCACGGCTTACATTTAAGTCTTTAATCCATCTTGAGTTTATTCTCGTGTGTGGTGTAAGTTGGTGGTCTAGTTTCATTTTTTTGCACATCCCTGTCCAGTTCTCCCAGCACCATTTGTTAAAGAGGCTCTTCTCACTCCATTGTAGGTTCCTTCCTCCTTTATCAAAGATTAGTTGACCATAGAGGCCTGGGTTTATTTCTGGGCTTTCAATACTGTTCCACTGATCTATATGTCTCTTCTTATGCCAGTACCAGACTGTTTTGATCACAGTGGCTTTGTAGTATTGTTTGATGTCTGGTATCATGATTCCTCCTGCTGTGTTCTTCTGTTTCAAGATTGCTTTTGCTATTCGGGGTCTTTTTTGGTTCCATATGTATTTTTGGAGAATTTGTTCTAGGTCAGTGAAATATGTCATTGGTATTTTAATAGGGATTGCATTGAATTTGTAAATTGCTTTGGGTAGTATGGCCATTTTGATGATGTTGATTCTTCCCATCCAAGAGCATGGTATTTGCCTCCATTTATTTGTATCTTCCTTAATTTCTTTCTTCAATGTTGCATAATTTTTAGAGTACAGGTCTTTTATCTCTTTGGTTAAGTTTATTCCTAGGTACTTTATTTTTCTTGTTGCTATAGTAAGTGGTATTTTCTTTTTTGCTTCTGTCTCTGAGATTTTATTGTTGGTGTACAGAAATGCTTTAGATTTCTGTATATTTATTTTGTACCCTGCTATTTTGCCAAATTCACTTATTATATCAAGTAGTCTTTTAGTGGATTATATAGGGTTTTCTAGGCATACTATCATGTCATCTGCAAATAGTGATAGTTTTACTTCCTCTTTCCCAATTTGGATGCCTTTTATTTCTTTTTCTTGTCTGAGTGCTGTGGCTAGGACTTCCAACACTATGTTGAATAGAAGTGGGGAGAGTGGACAACCTTGTCTAGTTCCTGAATTCAGGAGGAATGCTTTCAGTTTTTGTCCATTGAGTATGATGTTGGCTTCAGGCTTCTCATATATAGCCTTAATGATGTTAAGGTATGCTCCCTCTATTCCCATTTTGCTGAGTGTTTTCAACATAAATGGGTGTTGTATTTTATCAAATGCTTTTTCTGCATCTATAGATATGATCATGTGATTTTTTGTCTTTCATTTTGTTTAGGTGATGTATTATATTTATTGATTTGCAAATATTAAACCATCCTTGCATCCCTGGGATGAATCGCACTTGATCATGGTGTATGATCTTTTTGATGTATTGTTGGATGCTGTTTGCCAAAATTTTATTGGGGATTTTAGCATGTATGTTCATCAGTGATATTGGCCTGTAGTTTTCTTTCTTTGCTGTGTCTTGACCTGGTTTTGGGATTAGGGTAATAGTGGCTTCATAGAAAGAGTTTGGGATTTTTCCCTCTTCTTGGATTTTTTGGAATAGTTTGAGGAGGGTAGGAGTTAGTTCTTTCCTAAATGTTTTTAAAATTCGCCTGTGAAGCCATCCGGTCCAGGGCTTTTGTGTGGAGGGAGATTTTTGATTACTGTTTCAATTTCCTTCTTTGTTATTGGTCTGTTGAGACTTTCTACTTCTTCTTGATTCAGTTTTGGAAGGTTATATGTTTCTAGAAATCTGTCCATTTCTACTAGGTTGTCAAATTTCTTGCCATATAGTTGTTTGTAGTAATTTCTTATAATTGTTTGTATTTCTGAGGTATCAGTCGTGATTTCTGCTCTTTCATTTCTGATTTTGTTTATTTGGGTCTTTTATCTTTTTTTCTTAATGAGCCTGGCTAGAGGCTTGTCAATTTTGTTTATTTTTTCAAAGAACCAGCTCCTAGTTTTGTTGATTTTTTGGATTGTTCGTTTAATTTCTATGTCGTTTAATTCTGCTTTGATCTTGATGATTTCCTTTCTTCTTTTTGCCCTAGGCTTTGTTTGTTGTTGCTGTTCTAGTTCTTGTAGCTTTAGGGTTAGGTTTTTTATTTGAGATTCTTTTAGCCTTTTCAGATATGCCTGTATTGCTATGAACTTCCCTCTCAGGACTGCTTTTGCTGTGTCCCATAGGTTTTGGGCTGTTGTGTGTTCATTGTCATTAGTTTCTAGAAATTTCTTGATTTCCTCTTTGATGTCATTGTTAACCCATTCGTTATTTAAGAGCGTGTTATTCATTTTCCATGAGTTTGGGTGTCTTTGATTTTTTTCCCCTGAGGTTGATTTTTAGTTTCAAGGCATTGTGGTCTGAAAAGATGCTTGATATGATTTCAATTTTCTTGAATGTGTTGAGGCTTGTTTTGTGTCCTATTATGTGGTCTATCTTTGAAAATGTCCCATGTGCCTTTGAAAAGAATGTATATTTTGCTTCTTTGGGGTGAAAAGTTCTATATATATCAGTTAAGTCCATGTGGTTTAGTGTGTTGTTCAATGCCTGTATATCCTTGGTGTTTCTTTGCTTGGATGATCTGTCTATTGTTGATAATGGAGTGTTGAAGTCCCCTACTATGAGTGTGTTGTTGTTAATAGCCTTCTTGTGGTCTTCTAGTATTTGCTTTATGTATTTGGGTGCTCCTATGTTGGGTGCATATATGTTTATCAGTGTTATATCTTTTTGATGAATCGTTCCTTTAAGTATTATGAAATGTCCTTCTTTGTCTCTTTTTATTACCCTTGCTTTGAAATCCGTTTTGTCTGATATGAGGACTGCTACCCCAGCTTTTTTTTTCAGGGGTCCATTTGCTTGAAATATTTTTTTATATCCCTTTACTTTCAGTCTATGTAAATCTTTTGTTTTGAGGTGTGTTTCTTGTAGACAGCAAATATGTGGGTCCTGTTTTCTTATCCATTCCGTTACCCTATGTCTTTTAATGGGAGCATTTATTCCATTTACATTTAACGTTATTATTGACATGTATTTACTCATTTCCTTTTTGTATCTCTGTTCCTCTACTCTCTTTTTGTTTTTTTCTCTTCCTTTTTCTTAGAATATTCCCTTTAGCATCTCTTGTAATGCTGGTTTTGTGGAGATGTATTATTTTAGTCTTCCTTTGTCTGAGAAACTCCTTATTTCACTTTCTGTTTTGAATGAGAGCCTTGCTGGGTAGAGTATTCTTGGTTGTAGGCCTTTGTTTTTCATTGCTTGAAATATTTTTGACCATTCCCTTCTGGCTTGTAGTGTTTCTGTTGAGAAATTGGTCGATAGCCTTATTGGAGCTCCCTTCTAAGTTATTTGCTGTTTTTCTCTTGCTGCTTTTAGGATTCTCTCTTTGTCTTGGAATGTTGCCATTTTAACTATGATGTGCCTTGGAGTAGGTTTTTGGGGGTTCCTCTTTATTGGAACTCTCAGTGCTTCTTGGACTTGCATAACTTTTTCTCTCATCTGGTTCGGAAAATTTTCTGTCACTATTTCTCCTATCAGTTTTTCAATTCCATGCTCCTTTTCTTCTCCCTCTCTTATTCCTATGATCCTGATATTATTTTTTTAATGCTATCCTGTAATTCCCTTACATCTTGTTCATATTTTTTCAATCTTTTTTCATTTTGCTGTATCATTTGAGAATTATTACCTACATTATCCTCTAACTCACTAATCCGATCCTCTGCTTCGTTTAGTCTGCTTTTGACTGATTCTACTGTGTTTTTCAGTTCAGAGATTGCATTCTTCATTTCTTCCTGGTTCTTGTTGATAGTTTCTATGTCTTTTTTTATGCTGGTGTAGTTCTCTGCAAGTTCCCTGTAATTTTCTTGGAGCTGCTGGTAACTTCCTTGGAGGTTGTCATAGTTGTTTTTGAGGTTTTCGAGCATATTGAGTTTCTTCACCACCATAGTTTTGAATTCCATGTCTGACATTTGGGCTATGTCTATTCCATCTACCTCTCTTTCTGGGGATTCCTCTTTTCTTTTCATTGAGAGGTTGTTTCTGCGTCTTACCATGTTGGATTCTTCTTGTTTGTTTTTGTTATTT
This sequence comes from Furipterus horrens, assembly GCF_987537825.1. NCBI lineage: Eukaryota > Metazoa > Chordata > Mammalia > Chiroptera > Furipteridae > Furipterus > Furipterus horrens. The sequence goes on along the minus strand of NW_028327180.1, from coordinate 65,065,323 downwards.
GGATTTGTGTGCTTTGCCTTCCCACCTTTGTGGTATGAGATTTTTTTATGGTAGATCTGGGGGTTTCAGTGGTGCAGTCTCCTTGATCTCCTGAGCCTGATGTTCTTGGGGTACCTTTTATATCGTTTGTTTATGCTGTCTGGTTATATTTCAGATTTTTTTGTTAGGCTATTCCTTCTGCCTTGTTGATTGAGAGTCACTCTATCCACTTTATCTCGAATTCTTCTGTAGAGATGTCCGTTTCATCCTTGGTGTGTCGCCTTTTTTTTCTGCGTCCACAGCTGGTCTAGTGTGGCGGTTCAGAGGTTCTTGTTTCTTGCAGCAATGGTGTGCACCCGCGGTTGCTGGCAGGGCATGCTCCCTTGCTGCCCGCCGGAGCCAGTTGAGGTGTCCTTGCGCGCGAGCCCCTGCATGGGCGGGGCAGCCCCAAGAGCTTGCCCCGTGATTGGCGCCTATTGTTGCTGGGCAGAGGTGGTTCCGAGTTTCTGCCGAGGTGTCCCTGCACGCGTCCCTGCATGCGCGCGGGCGGCCGGAGAACTTGCCCCGCGATTGGCGCCTATTGTCCCGGGGCTGAGGTGTTTTCGCGCTCGTGTGCCGGTGCCCTTAGTCCCACTGAGCCGAGCTCCGGGAGTTGGTCTCTCGCCTCTGAGGGCGGTGCCGCAGACACTTGTGCTCAGTGGAAGTGAGCATCTGTGAGTCGCTACCGCCCACTGTTCTGGCGCCGCAGCCGACTGCCTTCCCTCACCGACTGCCTTCCCTCACCTGTCTGGGCCGGCACCAACAGAGCCTGCGCTAGTGGTCTGCTTTCCAGCCTGGGGCCCTGCGCCCACGGGAGCTGGCTAGGGGTATCTGCACAAGGTCCTCTGAGTGTTCAGTGGGCTCTCCCTGTGCCCATTGGAGCACTGATCTTATGTCCGTTGGGGAGTGTCCAAGGGACTCCCGGACTCAGGGCCCCGCGCACCCGGGCCAGTGAGTGAGAACACTTCCCTATGCGGGCCCCTGCGACCCAAGGGTAGGGTTGGGGAGTGGATGAGTGCACCATTGTGCCTGCGCTCCTCAAGAATGGCCTACCACCCCAAACTTTCCTCCCCTCTCCACCGTCCACTATAGAAAAATATAAAGGAGAGTTATGTTCTCACTTGCCCGGGAGCACGCTGTCTCCTGTCCTTCAGCGCCAATGCTACTTGGTCAAGTCCTGTCTCTGCCAGCGGGCAGAGATCCGCTCTCCTCCCGACTTCTCTCCGGGGCAGCCTGTGCTCACCAAAAAGCCTTTGTGTGCTTCCAGCCACAGCTCGGGCAGCCGCCCCAGTCAGGAATCCTGATTCGTCCCCTTTTCCTCCGCTATCCTCACTAAACAGGTTGTTCCCAGATGGATTTTCTCTAATCCAGCAGTGCCTTGGCTCAACTCCTGCCAGTGTCCAGCTGCTCACCGAGATATTCTCAAATTCTTTTTTATCTTTGCTATTTTGACTGTTTTCTGCTCCTTTATTTTCCATATCTCTGATTTGATTTTCTCCTTCATGTAATACACTGCTGATTCCCTGTAATGCATTCTTCATTTCAGTAAACATAGTCTTCATTTCTGTTTATTTTTTAATGTTTTCTATCTCCATTTTAATGTTTCCTGTCTCTTTGTTGAAGTCCTTATTACATTCATCTACTCTTTCCCTAAGTTAATTGAGCATCCATATAACCAGTGTTTTGAACTCTGCATCTTATAGCTTGCTTGTCTCCATTTTGTTTAGTTCTTTTTCTGGAGTTTTGTTCTGTTCTTTCATTTGGGCCATGTTCCTCTGTCTCATTTTGGCAGACTCCCTGTGTTTGTTTTTATGCACTAAGTAGAGCTACTGTCTCTCAGTCTTGATAAAATGGCCTATGTATTAGGTGTTCTGTGGATTCCAATGGCACAGCCTCCCCTATCACCCAAGCTGGATATTCCAGGTGTGCCCTTCCTGTGAGCTGAGTACACCCTCCAGTTGTAGTTAAGCCTTGATTGCTATTGGCACATCAATGGGAGGGATTTACTCCCAGGCCAACTGGCTGCAAGGACTGGCTGTGACCACCATGAAGGATCAGCTGTGCAGAGGTCCACCCCACAGAGCAGGACTTACTACAGTGAGGCTCTAGTGCTTGCTGAGTCCAGCTCTTGAGTGTGTCATTTATAGACGTGGTTGGGTGGTGCTTCAATGTGGTTGGAAGCTGTCCACAAAGTTCCTTGATTCTGGAGCCTCTGGGGAGGTGCAGGCCAAAGTCAGCTACCACCTGTGTTTTACCCAGGCTAACCTGGCATGAGCTACAGAGTGATCTAGAGATGGTTGCTACTAGTGCTGGGCATGGAGGTGCCCAGGAAAGGCCAGGATGAGAGTCAAAGCCAGCTGCCACTCGTGTCAGGCCTGGGGCCATTTAGTGAGAGGTTGTACAGGGCACACTGAGCTAGATGCTGCTCGCTTGAGAGATTTTAGGGAAGTCTGAAGCATGATCCAAGAAAGGCCATTTGTGTAGAAAAGCCACTAAAAACAGCCTGAGTAGACCCACAAGCTGGGCGAGGTGGGGTCTCAAGGAATCATCAGGGCAGGGGAACAGTGTCAACCAGGTTGTTGGAGACTCAGATATGGTGCCCACCTGCTGGCTTTGTGGGGAGAAGGGTTCAGCAAAGGAACAATGGCCTCTGCCAGCACTTCCATCTGGGAGAAAGCTGCCCCTCTAGCCTTGGTCCTAAAGCCAGACACTTCAGTTCCTCCATGTATGTCCCTGGTGTCCCAGTGCTGGAGCTCAGAGCAGTGAGTCTGAGTAAATCCATGTGTGGGTTCTTTAAGAGGAATGCCTGGGACACCAGAAGTCCTCTGTCTCATTCAGCAACAATAACTTGCTGGCACTGGAACCCTAGGCTGGGATCCTGGTGTGGGGCTGGGACCATTTGCTCCCAAGGGGGGAACCTCCTCAGCCAAGATATCCCTTCCAACTTTTATCTGCCTCACAAAGGTATGGGACCCACCTCTTCTGTGTCCCCACCCTTCCTACCACACTCCATGTGGTTTCTTCTTTATATCCCCAGGTGTAGGACGTCTATTCAACTAGACTTCAGGTGGTTCTGAATAATGGTTGTTCTTTAGTTTAGTGGTAATTTTGATGTAGTTGTGGAAGAAGGTGAGTACCATGTTTACCTAACAATCTTGACTGAAAGTCCTCCACATGAAGTCTTAATTGAATACTTCAAACATGTCAGACTCAATATGCAGAACATAATGCTTTATCTACACCAAATACCGGTTTCCCAGATACCCAGTTTCCTAAGGCAGAAATCTAGAAGTTGCCAATCCCTGCTTATCACTACATCAAATCACTCAAGTTTCAACCAATATAGCTCTGAAGTATATTACTAAGATCTTTACCTTTCTATATCTATAGTTACCACAAGTTTGTTAATCATATTATCTCTTATCTGAACTTCTGCAGCTACCTTTCAAGTGGTTTCTTTGCTTCTACTCTTGACACCTTCAATAGTTCCCTATACATCTTAAAATGTGAAGCAGATCTATCCTTTCCCTAATTAAAGTCCTTTAAAGGCTTCCTATTGCACTTGGAATAAAAATTCAAAAGACTTCTTGCCCTTCACTGATCACTATGATTCTGCCACATTTTTCTTCTCTGAGTTCTTTTTGTCATTCCTTTCATTCCAGTTTTCACCTGGCTAGCACCTTCTAATCATTCAGTTCTCAGTTTAAACATCTATTCCTCAACCAGATTTTCCCACAAATAGAGTAGCTCCATTCTACCTACACACACCCATTTTTCTCCATCCCTTTTCATAGCATTTACCATAACAACTATTTTTTTCATTTGACAGCTGTTATATGTGTCTCTTACTCTGTGAGAGCAGCAGCCATGTCTGCCTGGCTTACCACTGTATTTCCATCACCTAGCATGGCTCCTGGTGCATAGTAGGCACTCAACAGTTCTTAACAAATGCATAGCTTTTGGTAGCTTTACCAATACATAGAATTCTGAATCACTCAAAACTATTTTAATCATTTAATCATACTAACATTTTCCTCTTAAAATTTTATTGAGACAAGATGGGATATAAGTATATAAACAAAGAAAGAAGCAACACAATTTTAGAAAAACAGTATGGAGATTCTTAAAAGAATTGAAAATGGAACTACCATATGACTCAGCAATCCCACTTCTGTGTATTTAATCTGAAGAAAATGAAATCAGAAACTCAAAAAGATATCTGTACCCCATGTTCATTACAGCATTATTTATAATAGCCAAGATATGGAAACAACCAAGATGCCCACTGACAGATAAATGGATGAGGAAAATTACACACACACATACACACACACACACACACACACACAACACACACACACAGAGGAGTGTTATTCAGCCAAAAGAAAGAAGGAAATTTTTCCATTTGCAGCAACATGGATAACCATGCAGGACATTATGCTAAGTGAAATAAGCCAGGCACAGAAAGACAAATACTGTTGATCTCACTTATATGTGGAATCTAAAAAAATTGAACTTACAGAGCCAGAGAATAAAACCTTGGTTGCCATAGGCTGGAGGGTAGAGAAATGGGAAGATGTTGGTCAAAGGGTACAAACTTTGTTATAAATGAGTAAGTTCTGGGGATCTAATGTACAGCATGGTTACTATAGTTTATGATACTGTATTGTATACCTGAAATTTTCTGAGAGTAGATCTTACATATTTTCACCACAAAAAAAGGAAGTATGTGAAGTGATGGATATGTTAACTAACTTGATGGTGGTAATCATTTTACAGTGTTTACATATTATCATGTTGCACATCTTCAATATATACAATTTTTATTGGTCAACTATACCTCAATAAAGCTGGAAAAAATAGTGAAGTTAATATAAATTCAATATATCACTATTCTACAGTCCTCAGTAATGTTTGGTGTACCAATCAAGAGCATTAGGCTTCCCAAACACCCATCTTTAAGAGAGTGAATGGCATTTCCTATTTTCAAACTAGTTTTTCATAATTGTATTTAAAATGAACCTCTTAAAATGTCAAATTTCATTATTAATTTCACATTTCACCTCATAATTTAAAGGTGACTTCCATTTGTCAATGAGGTAGCCATCAAAAACATGTCTATACATAATCTTCACTCATTTTTGAAATGAAGGAATTAGGTGTGAAAGAATATTGTAACTTTGCAATTTCAGGAAAATAATAGTCTAGTTTCTGAGAAAAGAAAAAGCTACTCTAGCTATGATTGTTTTTCAGTTTGGTTTTGTTTAAATTTAACAACACAAGATCAGATCAACTGTGTTGTGACATACACCTAGCTAGTTTGATATTTTAACAATGTCCTAAACTTTGTCATGTATGTGTAAATGAAACCTGTACCTAAATACTTAAAATGAAATGAATATTTGAAATGACAATGATATACAGATAAATGGCCAGATCAAATTAGAGATAACTCAAATCTTAATAAAATTCTCCTTTTGGTGTAATAGTCTCAATAATAAAAAAGATTTTCCTTTTGGCTGAAATATTCAGGTCACTGAAATAGGAAAAAAAAAGTAAGCTCAAATAGCCCCAAGATTATATTTGTTTGTTTTGTTTTGGTACAGACTCAGTCTATATTTTACCATTATTGTAAGACCTCAAAAGCTGTCATTAAGTATAAAATGGGGGTTCATTCCCCACATATTATCTCTATAATTCAATCTCTTGGGGAAAGAGCAAAAAGATCATGATAGTAGTAATTTGAAAACAAACCATGCTGGATGAAGTACGTAATAGAATTTTTACATTTATGTGTTTATTTTTATCCTGTAGAACCTGAGTGTTCAACTGTATCCTTAAGCGGCAAAGCAGAGTTTATAATAACAGAATTACAGTATTAAAAGACAAATACTTTGGATTTTAATCCTTCTGTTTTGAAGCAGCTCCTCATTCTGGGGCAAATCTCACTGAAATTTTTCTACTTGCCATGAGTAAAAATTTGAGGACACTAATAGAATGGAAAGGATTGATATTTCTTTGGGTTCCCTGTTTTTACAGTGTGTAAACCATATTCAGTTATTATTCATGACTCTTTCCAACATCTCTGCCTAGCTGTGGCAAAGCCAGCAGTCCATACAGCCTTAGACCCCAGGTTGTTGCTGTTTTGATATGTTGGGGACAGACAAGTTGGGCAGAGGATGTATCACAACCTCCATCTGACTAAATAATTGAAGTTAATGTGTCAGTCTATTTTTATATATATAACCTGTTCATGGCCTAAGCATGCTGAGATAGGACAAGTGATAAAATCTATACACTACTACCCTGTTTACTGTCAAGTCCTAAAGTAATCTCTTAAACAGAGAAAGAGGTATTTTCTAAAGTATATTTACATAGAGTGATCATGGGATTCCTAAACTAAAAAACTTAAAGCCAGGAGAAACATATACTACTCAGTATTCCTCAGTGCAAGCTTGTACATATTTTAGAGGAAAAAAAAGGAGAGCTCTTAGAACAATGTTTGTAATTTTTAAAAAACATTTTTTCCTATGAGAAGAAAAAGACTATGTGCCAGAATAAGAGATTCAGGTTTCCCCCTAAGTTTGTCAAAAAATCTCAAACTATAAAGTCAGTGCTGGGCTATGATATCAACTGGATAAATCTCTATTAATCCTGGAATTAATTTTGTCATATTTAGGAATGCTTATAAGTATAAAAATCATATGTAAGCCATCATATATAAACCACAGTAGATATTAAAATCATATATAAGTTGCTAACTTATTTTGTGTACCATGAGATACTACAGATGAAGAGAATAAAGAGGTACTCTTAAGGGACAGAAATTTTTAATGACTTCCTAAAATTCAAGCGATTTATAGGTACAGAATTTTTAACAGCAAAGACAGTTCACAAAAAGATTAAATTTATAAAAGTAGATGCAGTTTTATGCTTGGGATTAGTCAAAGCATCCAAAGTAAGACATGAAGGTGAGATTTAAATGAACTAGAGAACTCCTGAATTAAAGAAGCATATCTCTCTCATGAACCAAATGAGCTTACACTACAAGGATTCTTTGATTCACTCCAGCAACCCAAAATTATTTAAGCATCTAGCAAAGCAGTAATTTTATTTCAAATTACTTGGACTTTATATCTGCTGAATGGTCATGGCTTGTGTTTTTATTAGTTTTGAATTAACAAAGATCACCTTAGATATACTAGAAGTTAGCAATCTATTTAAAAGTTACTTTTTATTAAGAAATTTCACATTTATCTCAAATAAACATGTACAAGTAATGCTCACTCTCACAAGCTTCACCCAAGACAGGCCATTATATAATTCATTCTTCCTGTTCCCATAGTATCTCCACCTTCTTCCTTTTACCCACATTCTTTACATACAGTGAGTCCTTAAAGAATGTTGTTTCATTCAATGTCATTTTATTATAACGTTGACAAAATGCTGTAGGAACTTAACTCTTGTTCTTATCAGTTAGCCTGTGGTAAAATTGGTTTTGTTATATGTCATCTCGCCACTGTTCCAAGAACCCACTGCCATTAAGTGAGGACTAACTGCGCACGTATCCAGTGCCCTCAGTATCTAAACAGCAGTGATCAGTTTGATGTTCACACCTGTCCTTCTGAGATCCAGAGCCATGAGGGGATTTGAAACTATGTAACCCTAGGGGAAGGTCCGGTCTTGGCCAACCCTTCACAGAGGACAATTAACAAACATTTATAGTTTTGCCATGATGAAGAAGGGTAGCCCTGGGAAACTTCAGGCATGTTTCAGCACACTGTGAGGAAGAATTCTATAATGTTAGCCATTCAACATGCCTCAGAAAGAACTGTGGCCTTGTTTCTCTCTCTCTCTTCCCCACCTTCGATTTCTGCTCTCTCTAAAATCAATAAACACATCCACCTATCATCAGGTTAGAATTAAAAGAAAAAAAGAAGGTATTGTTGCCTTCACTAGAGTTTTCAAATAGACAGTGAATGACCATTTTGTCTTAGATGTCAGAGATTTTTTTTCAGCTACTGAGGGTTATAAAAGGTAACTGCTAAAGTCTCTTCAAGTCTAAGATTATATTTCATGATATTTAGTCCTTTGATTCAGAAAACCATTATTCCTTTTTTCATACACACAATCATTTGCCAAATGTGGGTAGTGAGACATGTGTTGGAATGTATATCCGGGCTGGATATATACAGAGTACACCTTGGGCAAAGTCCTATGATGCAAAGTCATGGGTAAGCCCAACAACAACAACAAAACGCACTAAAATCTTCACTTCAGATGCTCAGCCTTTGGCAAAAATCTTATCTCCCAAAGTCTTGATCAACCCATCTATAAAATGAGGGAGTTAGAAAACTTTATTCATCAAGTTTTTTTATTTTTTGAATGAGCACTGTATTTCAGGACCCGAAGATACAAAATGTAAAGCTATATCTTTGAAGTATGATACTTAGAGCCGAGTTACATGTGCTGCGAGAGAGCCCAGTGGGGCACCGCATTTCAAGCAAGCCCTCCTGGAGAAGATGAACTCAGAATCTCAAAAAGATGAGGACTGCATCAGGGAGCATAACTCAACAGGTACGAATCCCAGGCCTGGCACAGCTGCAAAGTACTGCATGTGATCAGATGGACTGGACTAATGGAGAGAAATGATGAAGAGTCCTCCTGAACTCTGAATGTTTGTACTCAACTGATTTTCTAAAAAATTGTTCATGTTTCATATTCTCACTTATTTTATTTCATAAGGATACAGACCACATTTTAATGATGTTCTAAGCTTTTCTTCTTTTCCTCTGTAGCTCTCTAAACCTCCACCTTCCTTATAGTGACTGCTCATAGGAAGTTCAACACATTAACTGTTAGTCCCCTTTGTATCCTCCTAGGTAAGGGCACAAAGTTAAAATTGCAGCACAAGTCTCCAGGTAAGTGCCTTCTGCATAAACAAGTCCTCGCCTCTTGCCTCTACTCCACCGTTCAAAGCTTCTGTAACTTCCCTCTACTTCTTCTCAGCTTGCATACTTCCAGTTGGTCTAAATGGGGAACTGTTATCTTCCTTAAGGGACATCAATGTGAAATAGAGTCTTCAACTGTGAAAAATACTGTTTAACACCCTCTCTGCCTCCTTGGAGGTAGAACTGGTGCTCAAAGCAGCGATGAGGAACTGAAATTAGGTGGCCTAAAAAACAAATACAAATAAAATCAAAACTAGTTGCTAAGTCTGCAGTGCCATGCCTTGGGGCTTTTTCTTAGAGCTCTCTACAGCTGTTCTATGTTGCTGCCTTGTTCACACAGAAATGTCTCTGTTGTTACTCAATGCTTTCTAAGTGGCGGCACTAACTTCAGAAAGCCATATATGGGAAGTATCTACTAGTGTGGCTAGGGCAGGTATAGCTTATGGGGCACAAGGTTTGTAATTGAGTACTTCTGTGCCAAGGGCGCTAACTAATGAGTGTTTTTAAATGGGCACTTGACAAATAATACTATGGACTTCATTCATTTCAGAGCCAGTAAGTATGTGTATCAGATAAAAATCAAACACACACTGCTTTCATCCAGCACAAAGAGCAGCAAATTCTCCATATCCCACGTGAAAAAGGAATCTTTTTATCAACCCTCCTAAAGGCTGTGTATCTGAGAACAGTCCCTTTTCTTTGGTTCCAATTCATCCTAATGGCTTAAATGTGTGTGGTCAGGTTCAAGGTCTGAATCAGGTGAAGTGATTTCCTGATAGTGAGAGGAAAAAGAGAGTCATTTGTCCCATCACTAGAATGTAGTGATTTGGCACTAGAAAGAAGTAAAACAAATGGGCCATATGTACAACTCTCTTAAGTAGCATTTACATAACTTGACCTAGGTAAAAAAATAGTTATGTATCAGATGATTATTTTTTGGAAGAAGAGAATGATATTGAGATCTTTTATTGTTGGACACTTTTAAGTAAAATATGCTTCAAGTGTACAGAAAATATATAATGGCATTTGTAAGGAAAAAATCATTCACAATATAGGTTATCCCTTCGAGAAAGTTACCAAATATTTTTGCACTTCCCCAACAAATTGTCACATTGGATGCATTTGACTTTGTTCAAGACAATTTTCTCATTCATAGAGGAGGAAATTATAGAGTAGTTTTTACATGTAAGTCAATAGATATTGGTGATAATTCCCTTGAACTTTGTCCTCAGTACAATACCATTGAGAGGCACTATAGTATATAGATTACATCATAAACTGTGAAGTCATGCAGAGCTGGGTTCAAATCCTGACTCCACTAATGTATCATTACAAGTAACAGAAAAATACAGTTTAAACTAGCTGCAGCAATAAAGGGAAATTTGCTTGTTCCATATAATTAAAAATGTCCAGCATAAATGAAACTTTGTATCCTTTAGCTACCATCTCCCTATTTCCCCCATCCCTCACCCCACACCCCTGGCAACAAACAACCCTTCCTCATCTACTTCTATGAGTTTGATATATATTTTTTTTAATGAAAAAAATATTTTTTTTGCTTTTTTAATTACAGTTGTCCCATTTTCCCCCCATTGCTCTCCCCCACCCAGCCCACCCCTTCTCCCACAATCATATCCCTCCCCGTTGTCCATGTCCGTGAGTCATTTATACACGTTCCTTAACTAAACCCTTCCCTTACTTATCCCTCTTCTTTCCCTCCCCCCTCCCCCTATTGACTGCTATTCTGCTCTTTGTCCCATTTAGTTCGTTTGTTTATGTTGTTCTTTAGTTTCCTGTATTAGGTGATATCATATGGTATTTTTCTTTCTTTGCCTGGCTTATTTCACTAAGCATAATTCTCTCTAGTTCCATCCATGTTGTTGCAAATGGCAGGAGTTCCTTCTTTCTTTCTGCTACATAGTATTCCATTGTGTAAATGTACCACAGGCTTTTAATCCCCTCATCTACAGATGGGCACTTAGGCTGTTTCCAGAACTTAGCTATTGTAAACAGTGCTGCAATGAACATAGGGGTGCATAGGTTCTTTTGAATTAGTGTTTTAGGATTTTTCAGGTACAATCCTAGCAGTGGAATCGCTGGTTCAAAAGGCAGTTCCATTTTTAGTTTTTTGAGGTAATTCCATACTGTTTTCCATAGTGGCTGCACCAGTCTGCATTCCCACCAACAGTGCAGTAGGGTTCCCGTTTCTCCACATCCTCGCCAGCACTTGTTGTTCATTGATTTGTTGATGATGCCATTCTGACTGGTGTAAAGTGGTATCTCATTGTGGTTTTTATTTGCATCTCCCTGATGGCAAATGATGTAGAGCATTTTTTCATGTGTCTATGGACCTTCTGTATGTCCTCTTCGGAGAAGTGTTTGTTCAGGTCCTTTGCCCATTTTTTAATTGGGTTGTTTGTTTTCTTGATGTTGAGTTGTATAAGCTCTTTATATATTTTGGAGTTCAGTCCCCTGTCTGTGATGTCATTGGCAAATATGTTTTCCCATATGGTTGGTTCCCTTTTTATCTTGCTGATGTTTTCTTTTGCTGAGCAGAAACTCTTTAGTTTGATGTAGTCCCATTTGTTTATTTTTTCCTTTATTTCTCTTGCCTTGGGAGATGTATCCGTGAAGATATTGTTATGTGGGCTATCTGAAATTTTCCTGCCTATGTTTTCCTCTAGGACTTTTATGGTGTCATGGCTTACATTTAAGTCTTTAATCCATCTTGAGTTTGTTCTCATGTGTGGTGTAAGTTGGTGGTCTAGTTTCATTTTTTTGCACGTCCCTGTCCAGTTCTCCCACCACCATTTGTTAAAGAGGCTCTTCTCACTCCATTTTATGTTCCTTCCTCCTTTTTCAAATATTAGTTGACCATAGAGGCCTGGGTTTATTTCTGGACTCTCTATTCTGCTCCACTAATTTATATGTCTGTTCTTATGCCAGTATCAGACTGTTTTGATCACAGTGGCTTTGTAGTATTGTTTGATGTCTGGTATTGTGATTCCTCCTGCTGTGTTCTGTCTCAAGATTGCTTTTGCTATTCAGGGTCTTTTTTGGTTCCATATGAATTTTTGGAGTATTTGTTCTAGGTCTGTAAAATATGTCATTGGTATTTTAATAGGGATTGCATTGAATCTGTAAATTGCTTTGGGTAGTATGGCCATTTTGATGATGTTGATTCTTCCCATCCAAGAACATGGTATTTGCTTCCATTTATTTGTACCTTTCTTAATTTCTTTCTTCAATGTTATGTAATTTTCAGAGTACAGGTCTTTTATCTCTTTGGTTAAGTTTACTCCTAGGTACTTTATTTTTCTTGTTGCTATAGTAAATGGTATTTTCCTTTTTTCTCTGTCTCTGATATTTTATTGTTGGTGTACAGAAATGCCTTATATTTCTGTATATTTATTTTGTACCCTGCTATTTTGCCAAATTCACTTATTATATTGAGTAGTCTTTTAGTGGAGTTTATAGGGTTTTCTAGGTATACTATCATGTCATCTGCATATAATGATAGTTTTACTTATTCTTTCCCACTTTGAATGTCTTTTATTTCTTTTTCTTGTCTGATTGCTGTGGCTAGGATTTCCAACACTATGTTGAATAGGAGTGGAGAGAGTGGAGAGCCATGTCTAGTTCCTGATTTCAGAGGGAATGCTTCAGTTTTTGTCCATTGAGTATGATGTTGGCTTCAGGCTTCTCATATATAGCCTTAATGATGTTAAGGTATGCTCCCTCTATTCCCATTTTGCTGAGTGTTTTCATCATAAATGGGTGTTGTCCTTTATCAAATGCTTTTTCTGTATCTATTGATATGATCATGTGATTTTTGTCTTTCATTTTGTTTAGGTGATGTATTATATTTATTGATTTGCGAATATTAAACCACCCTTGCATCCCTGGGATGAATCCCACTTGATCGTGGTGTATGATCTTTTTGATGTGTTGCTGGATCCTGTTTGCCAATATTTTGTTGAGCATTTTAGCAACTATATTTATCAGTGATATTGGCCTGTAATTTTCTTTGTTGTGTCTTGACCTGGTTTTGGGATTAGGGTAATACTGGTTTCATAAAAAGAGTTTGGGATTTTTCCCTCTTCTTGGATTTTTTGAAATAGTTTGAGGAGGGTAGGAGTTAGTTCTTTCCTAAATGTTTTTAAAATTCGCCTGTGAAGCCATCCGGTCCAGGACTTTTGTGTGCAGGTAGATTTTTGATTACTGTTTCAATTTCCTTCTTTGTTATTGGTCTGTTGAGACTTTCTACTTTTTCTTGATTCAGTTTTGGAAGGTTATATGTTTCTAGAAATTTGTCCATTTCTACTAGGTTGTCAAGTTTCTTGCCATACAGTTGTTTGTAGTAATTTCTTACAATCGTTTGTATTTCTGTGGTATCAGTCGTGATTTCTGCTCTTTCATTTCTGATTTTGTTTATTTGGGTCTTCTCTCTTTTTTTTTTTATTGATGAACCTGGCTAGAGGCTTGTCAATTTTGTTTATTTTTTCAAAGAACCAGCTCCTAGTTATGTTGATCTTTTGAATTGTTTGTTTGGTCTCTATGTCATTTAATTCTGCTCTGATCTTGATGATTTCCTTCCTTCTTCTTGCCCTAGGCTTTGTTTGTTGTTGTTGTTCTAATTCTTGTAGCTTTAGGGTTAGATTTTTTATTTGAGTTTCTTCTAGCCTTTTCAGATATGTCTGTATTGCTATGAACTTTTCTCTTAGGACTGATATTTTGTGTCCCATAGGTTTTGGGCTGTTGTGTGTTCATTATCATTAGTTTCTATAAATTTCTTGATTTCTTCTTTGATGTCATTGTTAACCCATTCGTTATTTAACATCATGTTATTCATTCTCCATGAGTCTGGGTGTCTTTGATTTTTTTCTCTGAGGTTGATTTTTAGTTTCAAGGCATTGCGGTCTGAAAAGATGCTTGATATAATTTCAATTTTCTTGAATTTTTTGAGGCTTGTTTTGTGTCCTACCATGTGGTCTATTTTTGAAAATGTTCCATATGCATTTGAAAAGAATGTATATTTTGCTTCTTTGGGGTGAAAAGTTCTATATATATCAGTTAAGTCCATTTGACCTAGAGTATTGTTCAATGCCTCAATATCCTTGGTGTTTCTCTGCTTCGATGATCTGTCTATTGTTGATAATGGAGTGTTGAAGTCCCCTACTATGAGTGTGTTGTTGTTAATATCCTTCTTGTGGTCTTCTAGTATTTGCTTTATGTGTTTGGGTGCTCCTATGTTGGGTGCATATATGTTTATCAGTGTAATATCTTCTTGATGAATTGTTCCTTTAAGTATTATGAAATGTCCTTCTTTGTCTCTTTTTATTGCCCTTGCTTTGAAATCCATTTTGTATGATATGAGGACGGCTACCCCAGCTTTTTTTTCAGGTCTGTTTGCTTGGAATATTTTTTTATATCCCTTTACTTTCAGTCTATGTAAATCTTTTGTTTTGAGGTGTGTTTCTTGTAGACAGCAAATATGTGGGTCCTGTTTTCTTATCCATTCTGTTACCCTATGTCTTTTAATGGAAGCATTTAATCCATTTACATTTAACGTTATTATTGACATGTATTTATTCATTTCCCTTTGTACCTCTGTTCCTCTCCTCTTTTTTCTTTTTCTTTTTCTTAGAACATTCCCTTTAGCATCTCTTGCAATGCTGGTTTGGTGGAGATGTATTCTTTCAGTCTTCGTCTGAGAAACTCCTTACTTCACCCTTCCATTTTGACTGAGAGCCTTGCTTGGTAGAGTATTCTTGGTTGTAGGCCTTTGTTTTTCATTGCTTGAAATATTTTTTGCCATTCCCTTCTGGCTTGTAGTGTTTCTGTTGAGAAATCGGTCGATACCTTATCGGAGCTCCCTTGTATGTTATTTGCTGTTTTTCTCTTGCTGCTTTCAGGATTCTCTCTTTGTCTTTGAATGTTGCCATTTTAATTATGATGTGCCTTGGAGTGTGTTTTTTTCAGTTCCTCGTCATTGGAACTTTCTGTGCTTCCTGAACTTGCATAACTTTTTCTCTCATCAGGTTGGAAAAATTTTCTGTCACTATTTCTCCTATCAGTTTTTGTATTCCTTGTTCCTCTTCTTCCTCTTTAATTTCAATGACTCCTATGTTGTTTTTCCTTATGCTATCCTGTAATTCCCTTACTTCTTCTTTGTACTTTTTCTGTCTTTTTTCATTTTGTTGTATTGCCTGGGAATTTTTTTCTACATTATCTTCTAGCTCACTAATCTGATCCTCCGCTTTGTTTAGTCTGCTTTTGACTGATTCTACTGTGTTTTTCAGTTCAGAGATTGAATTCTTCATTTCTT
The DNA here is from genome assembly GCF_987537825.1 of Furipterus horrens. Classification (NCBI taxonomy): domain Eukaryota; kingdom Metazoa; phylum Chordata; class Mammalia; order Chiroptera; family Furipteridae; genus Furipterus; species Furipterus horrens. Next base: position 65,050,026 of record NW_028327180.1, on the reverse strand, counting down.
CCTGGTTCTTGTTAATAGTTTCTATGTCTTTTTTTATGCTGGTGTAGTTCTCTGAAAGTTCCCTGTAATTTTCTTGGAGCTGTTGGTAACTTCCTTGGAGGTTGTCATAGTTGTTTTTGAGGTTGTAGAGTATATTGAGCTTCTTCACCACCACTGTTTTGAATTCCGTATCTGACATTTGGGCTATGTCTATGCCATCTACCTCTCTTTCTGGGGATTCCGCTTTTCTTTTCATTAAGAGGTTGTTTCTGCATCTCACCACGTTGGATTCTTCTTGTTTGTGTTTTTTGGATTTGTCTGCTTTGCCTTCCCACCTTTGTGGTATGAGATTCTTTATATGAGATCTGGGGGTTTCAGTGGTGCAGTCTCTTTGATCTCCTGAGCCTGATGTTCTTGAGGTACCCTTTATGTCATTTGTTTATGCTGTCTGGTTACATTTCAGATGCTCTTTGGTAGGATCTTCCTTCTGGCTAGTTGATTGAGATTCACTCTGTCCACTTTGTCTTGAGTTTTTTTGTGGAGATCCTGTTAAAAACATAAACACATAGCCCAGGCAGGAGACCCACACCCTCAAAAATATCCCCCACCTTCTATCCTGCTATCGTCAGCCAGCGAGCCAGTATAAATATAAATGTAAAGAGATTAGAGCTTTTATACTATAGGAAGAATAGATAAGAGTTGTTTTTAGGGAGGAAAAATATGACTTTTGAGAGAGGGGATGATAGATTAATAACAGTTGAGACTATGCAAGACAGTATGTAATATTTACATTGTATGTTAATAACGATAGAAGAAAAGGAGAGAAGAATGCAGAATATAGTATGAAAGTGGGATTGTATAGTATTGGATTTATATAGTAGTTATATTCTATTTATTTAGAGTGAAAGGGAGGCTAAACTAGACACGCAAACAAATAAACAAAAATTAAAAAGGAAGGATGAGAAGGAGAGATTGTATGAAACAAATTAGAGATATTTTTTTAAGGAAAGAAAAAAGTAAGAATTATAATTAAAATTAAATTTAGAATTAAAAATAAGAAATTTAAAAAAATTTAAAGTAAAATAAAATACAAATAAAAAACTAAGATAGAAATAGAAATTTAAAAGATATATAAAAGGTATGTTTTTACTCAGTTCAGCCTTTGTGTGTCGTCTTCTTTTTCTGCATCCACAGCTGGTCTAATGAGGCGGGCCAGAGTTTCCTGTTCCTTGCAGCAGCGGTGTGTGCCCTCGGTGGCCAGCACAGCGCGTTCCTTTGGCGCCTGTTGGAGCTAGCCTCAGGCCTGCAGAGCCATGCTCTGTGAGTTGGTCTCTCACCTCTTAGGGCGGGGCCCCAGACACTTGGGCACAGTGGAAGTGAGCATTTGGCACCTATTGGAGCCGGCCGAGATGCCTTTGTGCGTGCGTGCCTGTGCATGTGCAAGATGGCCTGAGTGCTAGTCTCAGGCCTGCTGAGTTACACTCTAGGAGTTGATCTTCCGCCTCTTAGGGTGGGGCTCCAGACACTTGTGCATGGTGGAAGTGAGCATCTGTGAGTTGCTGCTACCCGCTGTTCCCGCACCCGCCTGGGCTGGCACGAGCAGAGTCTGAGCAAATGGTCTGCGCTCTGGCTTTAGCGCCCACAGGAACTGGCCAGGGGTGTCTGCACATGGTCTTCTGCCCTGGCTGGTTTAGCTCAGTGGATTGAGCGTCGGCCTGCGAGCTAAGTGTCGCTGGTTCGATCTTCCAGTCAGGGTACATCAGAGAAGGAAAACTCTGACTCCAAAAAACCTCTGCTGCCTTGCGGCATACCTCTTCTGGGGAAAGGCTAAGGGAGTAAACCCCGACAGAAAATCCGGAGCCGGAGTCCCTAAGGCGGTTTGACGTTGTAGTCAACACCGGCAACTCCTGCGGCGCACCTGAAGCCAAGCTGTATCGACTCCGTCTTTCCCTTGGATCCTTCAGCTGCGAAGAGAGGGGGGGTCTGCTGCATGGGCAACAGCAGACCCTCCATATCACCCTGCCCAGGCTCTGTAGCTTCAGCTCCACTGGAGAGGACACTCCAGCGTCATCGCAAGATGTCAATTCAACACGGGAGGAGACAGATGCCGTGTCACTCCCGAGTCGGACTGCACAGCCATTCTCGGCGGTGCAGATAGACACTTAAGAAGCTACACCATCGTCTCTCGAGACGGACGGCTGCCGACGACGACGACGACTTATAAATGAGATCACTGGTATTTGTATTTCACAAGTGACTTATTTTACTTAGCTGAATGCCCCCCAGATTCATCCATGCTATTGCGAATAGCAAGATCTTAAATGTTCTCAGCATAAAAATGGTAACTGTGTCAGGTGATGAATATGTTAATTAGCTTAATTGTGGAATTCCTTTCACAGTGTATATGTATGTGAAAACATCACCTGAAATATATATATAATTTTTAATTTATCGATTATACCTCAATAAAGCTGGGGAGAAAACAGAATTCCATGGAAATCCAGATTCAGGGATTAAATAGTGTTATCAGAACTGAATTTCTGTCCACCTTTTAGCATGGTTTTATCTCTTTCATGCTAGGACTATTTATTTGGTGGAAAACAGCTGTAGCTTCACATTCTCTCAAGTTACATTCCAGCCAAGAAGACCACAGGCTTGTAGAGTAGAGCTTGAAAAACATGACACCTGAAAACTGAGGGCTATTATTGGAGGTGCAGTGAGTTGATCCTTGGTGACAAAAATGCCATTTTTTTCCTAAAATCATTTACGAAGTATATGATCTCAGGCAGAATGCATGAAAAATAGTAAGTGGGTAATAACACTCATGAAAAATGTTCCACAAAGAGGTAGGAGTGGGAAAACAGGGCCCTGAGCTCAGCCCCTAATCATTGGGACTGACGGTCTCTCTAAAGCAAAACCACATTTATGTGACAAAAATGCATTTGAAAGTGTGTGACTAAGGCATACAATAGCTTAAACTTGCCAAAGAAAATTACACTAGCATTTATAAAAGATGTATATCTGGTAGAGAGAAAGAAAAAGAAAAAGTATCCATATCCTTGTTACATGAAAATGCACCATTTCTGTTAATCCTGCCTCCAGAGGAAAAGAAGAGAATCAAGGACAAAAACATGGCTTCATGCATATGCATCACTTTGATGCAGAAAATCAGTGAGATTTCCCTGTGTCTGGCAGTGATCTTCAGACTGATGGCTGAAAGTTTTCCTGCTGGACTACAATGAAGGGGGAAAGATGGAGGATGAAAAAATAAAACAGAGATGTGTGCATTATTTCACACAGGCAGGTGAAGAAGGAGTTCCCTGTCTCGTTGGAAACAGGCTAATGACCTTGCCCTGACTTCCCTGTAAGCAATATGGATTTCCAGGAGGGTAGCAAGAAATAGTAGCCCTTTTTAGGGAAATGATTGAAAGTAGAGTACTGATTCTAAAATCTCTGTTTCATATGGTCCAGTTTTTCTGGAGACTCTGGGGCTGAAACTTGGTGGCTCTACCATTTCACTCACACGGTGAAGAGAGTACAAAAAGTACAACAGGGCAAGGTGGCTGATACACTATGGTAGGCTTGGCAATTGTCTTCTTTGCTATTTCTGTATCAGAGTTCCATCAGGCACAATATGCATTGTTATGAAATGACATTCCATACACATGTGTGTTTTGTCACTGGGATATTTGAATTCATCAGTATGCTGTCATAATCAAGTGTGGAATGATTGGAAGTAATAATTATGAATAATAAGTTACCATGCTATATTGGAGTTTTCTGAATGATTGTATACTTAGGAAAAGAAATACTAAGAAGAGTAGTTAAGGGCTATAATAAACCATGACAAAGAATCTTTGATAAACTCACCTAAAATTCAAGGCCTGCTCCAGGATTTGAAATTCTGGAGAATTACATGGGATGGGGCAGACAGAAAATACATTTTACCTCTTACTAATTTTGCCACCAAACAAGAACCCACCAGCTTATGTTATAAAACCCTCAAATACACTGTTCTCTGTAAACTTTAAATGGTCAATTGTCTTTTAGAATGACAACTAAAAAAACACGTATATTTACATTTAATTTTACCTTTTCTAGTGCTTTATGTAGATACAAATTTCCCTCTGTTGTAAGATTCCTCATGCCTGAAGAATTTCCTCTATTTCTTGGATTGCAGGTGTGCTTGCAATGCATTCTCTCAACTTTCATTTTTCCAAGAAAATCTTTAATTTGCCTTTATTATTGAAGGCTATATGTGCTGAGTATAGAAATCTGAGTGACTTTTTAAAAATTCATAACATAAAGTTATTGCTCTTTTTTGACTTGCATTACTTTCTCATGAAAAGTACGCTATAATTCTTACTTTTCTTTCTAATCTCTTTTTCCCCTCTGTTTTCAAGATATTTTCTTTATTTCTGGTGTTCAGAAGTTTGACTACAATATGTCTATGTGGTGTTTTGTTTTCTGTTTATTTTTTTAATTTTGTTTATTCTCAAGGTTTTTTATGTTTCTTCAATATTTTCTTTCACTAATTTTGAAAATTTCTGGCATTACCTCTTCTAATATTCTTATCCTTTTAGGATTCTTCAATATTATCCCATAGCTGTCCATGCCTCAGAAGTTTCAAATCTCTCCAGTCATAAGCTTCTGTTATCTTCTGCTTAGAATTTTATATGGCCTGAGGTGCCAGAGTATTTTTCTTAGTATTTCGACTCCACCCTCAGCTTTCCGTGGTTCCTGGATGTCCATGCCACAGAGAGGGCATTCTCTTGTTCTTCATGAATAGACTGCTGGACTCATGGCGGTGCAACCGGGAAGTTCTCAGTACTGTGTTTAGCTTCAATAGTAGTCAGGTTTGTATGGAGCCTTGAATATGGGGCTTTTCCCCCACCCCCCCAATTCCAGTTTATATTCAATATTGTTTTGTTATTAGTTTCAGGTGTACAGCATAGTGGTTATATTATCATATGTTCCTCAGAATATTTTCAGTACCCGTCTGGCACCATACATAGTTATTAACATATTACTGACTGTATTTTCTACGTTGTACTTTACGATATGGGGCCTTTAGTCATTACTGCTCTTCCTCCTTTTGGAAGATAAATTCTACCTGGTTGTGGGCAGGAGGAAACTTCCTGCTCCTTCTCCAGTTGAGCAAACAGTTTTGTGTTGATGCCAGAGCCTAAGATCAGTTTTTCCTGCTTCTTCCCCGAGGTAAATGGCTTTTGCTTCCACCCGTCCTTAGAAGCAGTGGATCTGTATCTGGGTCCTCGGTTTGGGAGGATTTGAATTCCCTCCCAAGGTCCTGTGCTTTTATTTTACATGAGATTAGGGTCCAGAAAAGAGGTCGATATTTTGTACATGACTCAAATGGTGGCTGATAACCACCTGCAGAGCTACATGGTGGAGGAGGCACTTTCTGACTACCTGCTCTTTTGTGGGCACTATGGATATAAACTTTAGATGAGTATGGCCTCCCCTCCTGACTGGACCACTCAGTTATCCTGAACTGATCTGCCAGCCCGGCTTATTGGCCTACTTATTGCAGAGCTGCAAAAGATGTGAAGGGCTATAGAGGGTTATAGCATATTGTAGAGGGCATAACCACTGCTGTGAATGCAGAGAACCAGGAGCAGAGGCTTTCTCATGCCCTTGAGCTCAATTAAAGAGGAATAAATGGCTTACTGAACATCAATAGAATTTAAGACATGAATTTTCAAAGTTTCCAGCAGTATAAATCTTTTTTCATAAGAAATTACGTGAACTCCCTAAAATCAAGGAGAAAAATAACCAGAATTGTACTAATATTATTTAACTACATATGATCAAATGCATAACATTTACTTATTAAACAAGGTTAGTTTTTGATGAACACAGGCATTTAAAATTTGGAATTATGGGCAATGGTCAAATCTAATATGTGCATCCAAACTTCACATACATGAACAATTGGATGGTTATGACACAATGTTTTTAATAGTTTACCCTGAAATCTTAGGCTATTCTTCACACAGAATTAGCAAGAAAAGATTTTCTCCTTGAAAACTATAAAAATATTTTTTTAATCTGACATAAAATCAACATACTTATCATCTTTGATATGCTAAGCTAGTCTACATAACACAACTGTGTTAATTACATTTTAATAGTATAACATATTTAGAAAAATTTGAATTAAAATTTGTGGAATCCTGAACCAATCCAGAAATTTATCATCCACCTGATTATTAGTTTACAAGATAGTGTTCATAAAAATATTGAAATAAAATATAATTTTAAATAATCTGATGGGGTAAATATATTATTTCCTAACCTCAGTCAGATATTTTTAATGAGGCACAACACCTGGTTTTCCGTCACCCTTTCCTCTAACTGAATACAATAATTACTATTTTAGGACATTTAGTGAGGTAGGTTTTCCATGAAACTTAGCTTCATAATACCAATGAAAGTGTGTGTTTAGCTTTGTGAAAAAAAAGCTGCTTCTCTAGGATAATTTTTTCACTCAGTAAGAATGGACAAGAATTTCAGTTCATCCTCATGGAGTTCCAGTATATTCTCATGGGGTTCCAGCTCATTTTCATGATTTTCCCTTCTTAGCCTGACTGTGAACTTCAAGCTCCAGTATTAGATGTGGAATCAGGCACATTTTTAAAAACACTGTCCAGCCAGCCCTTGTGATTGGAAAAGCCAATAAGTGACCTGTAAAAATATGTATATGTATATACAGGTATCGTTGGCAGCCGTCCGTCTCGAGAGACGATGGTGTAGCTTCTTAAGAGTCTATCTGCACCGCCGAGAATGGCTGTGCAGTCCGACTCGGGAGTGACATGGTATCTGTCTCCTCCCGTGTTGAATCGACATCTTGCGATGACGCTGGAGTGTCCTCTCCAGTGAAGCTGAAGCTACAGAGCCTGGGCAGGGTGATATGGAGGGTCTGCTGTTGCCCATGCAGCAGACCCCCACTCTCTTCGCAGCTGAAGGGTCCAAGGGAAAGACGGAGTCAATACAGCTTGGCTTCAGGTGCGCCGCAGGAGTTGCCGGTGTTGACTACAATGTCAAACCGCCTTAGGGACTCCGGCTCCGGATTTTCTGTCGGGGTTTACTCCCTTAGCCTTTCCCCTGAAGAGGTATGCCGCAAGGCAGCGGAGGTTTTTTGGAGTCAGAGTTTTCCTTCTCTGATGTGCCCTGACTGGAAGATCGAACCAGCGACACTTAGCTCGCAGGCCGACGCTCAATCCACTGAGCCAAACCAGCCAGATATACAGGTATGCATGTGTATGAAATATAAACATTATTGGTTCTGCTTCTCTGGTTGAATCCAGAATTCCTAACCAAGCACTAACCGTAGTGGAAGAATGTAGAATGGGCTCTCTAATTTGCTGTGGGAAGTGTAGAAGTTTGTGCTGGAAGAAAGAGGGATGGTTATATCTAAGAAGGAAAAAGAAGGGAAGGGACTATGAGATAAAAGGTATGTGAGAGCAGTATACAATATTCTCCTGCTTTCATTTTTTTGCATCCTGTTTGTCTCTCTCACATTCCATAAACTCAATGTACTTACTAACAAAAGATTTTTATAGTGGAAATTTGTCTCCATTTCTTTCTCCCACACCCAATAAAATACTGTTTCTGTAGTTAAAACCATACCGTGATTGCCAACACCATTATTGCCTAGTTACATAAATAGGGTACCCCCCAAAATTAGTACAATTATTATTACCAATATAATTAAAATAACTAAGTACTAGAAGAAAATGGGCCAATATCTTCACAGCTCTGAGGGAAAATAATTTTGAATCTAGAATTCTATTCATAGCCAAACTTTTCACTGAGTTAAAGAGAAAAATAAAACAATTTACAGACATGGAACAACTCAAAATTTTCCTCCCATGATTTTTTTCTGAGAAAATTAATTAAGAGTGCACTCTATAAAAACAGAAGAAATCCAAGAAAGAAGGTCCATGGAATCCAGGAAACAGGGCAATTAAACCACAAGAGCAACTGGAAGAAATCTGAGGAAAGCAGCTGGCGGTGAGCCTGGAAAGTAGTCCAAATGGATGAGGGAAGTCTTAAAACTGCAAGAATCTCCTTAGGGAAACAAGTGGATTTACTGTAACAAATAATACAATAAAGATGGTAACAACCTTAGGAATAAAATTAATTCTTACCTTCTTCTTTTCAACAAGAAAAAAGAAAGGTCACTACAAACTTCAGGAATGCAGAACAGTGGAACATTTTGCACATCCCTTCTACACTTGGAGAGTTTCTGTCTCTGAATCTGTATACCCAAGGCTGAAGTCCTAAACTTATTCTCCAGCCTCCTTTTCAACAGGTATGTGATCCACACTCTCCCATTCAGATGCACCCTTGTAAGACTTTGATTCAAAAATAGATACTGTGAAAATGTGAGCACCACCTTCTAACAAGGGGTTGGCAGAGACAGTGTTCAGATAGAGGAGAAACAGAAGTGCCCAGAGTGCACAGGTGTACATTGGTGACTGTGTGTTTGGGTGGAAGCATGAGGGCTTCTCTGAATTGCTTCCATGATATAATTTGTCAGTGTAGCTCCTTACACTGCCTCTAAACATGACTGTCTGGCACTGACATAAAGTCTGTGAATGAATTTATTTTCTAATTAAGCTATACATAATAGGTTTTGCCATTTGGAATGAAGAAAATTCACTAATATAGAAATTACTATCAACAGCAATTTCAGGAAACAAAATTTGAAGGAAATTAGAAGTAACAATTGGTGATGTGACATGAGTGAAAATCTCACTAGTGTTAGAGCATAGCACTCTGGCAACCCATAACTGACGGTGATAAAGTAGTTAATTAAAAAGTCAAATGCAATTCCTAAAATATAGACTGAAGGCAAGTCTTCTGAGTTCTTGTAATCACTATCTATGAACAATATAAGGGACATAAGACTCTCTCTAGAGAGATGAAATAAATGATGACAAACTCAATGTTCTAAATTACTGGCTTAAAGAACCAGAGACTTATTATGACTTTACTAAAAACCTCCTTAATCTTGCTTTCACAGTGCTGAAATAACTAAAACATCAATAATAATTTAGTTTTGTAAACTGCTAAATTATACCATTTTAATTTGAAATATCATCTGGGCTCTTAGAGGCAGGCAATAAGAACACTGGGTATAAAAGAACGGCACCCTGGGAATTCAAGAGGAGACATGTAGGTGTGTTGGAATGACCTCAAGAACCCTAGTTTGAAGCCTCTCCAGCCATCCTGACAAACTAGCAGCCCCTTCTTTTCTACCTGAGGAGGCTGTTCCCACTTGAAACAACTGTCAACTACTTCTATCCCTCTCTTTGCATTGTTCTCTCTGGAACCTTAGGTCATGGTTAACAATCCTACCTTGTAAGGAGCTAACTCTCTTAATAAACCTTTTACAACAGGCTTTTAAATCTGAGGATTTAAAATATGGTATCAGCTCTAGTTTTGCAAATATGGAGCTTGGAACTCATCACTCCACATTAACAACAAGTACAAATCAAAAGATAAAAAATTAGCAATTCTTCTTAGGGCCATAAGAGAAGTAAGATCATAAGATAAATTGCTGCTCCAAAACTGAAGAGACCAACTGGCAAATATAGAGAATCACAGCTTACCAGAACAGAAACTCATGAGCTGAAATCTCTGAGGGACCCCAGTTTCTGGTTGGAAAACCAGAATTGTATTTGACAGATTGCTGGACAGGTCTGAGAGTTTAGAACTCCAGGAGGCTCAGTGATAGGGAGTCCCACATTTTTGTTGAGTTGTACCTCTGGAAACTTAAGTTTTCACAGTAAATGTCAGAGCCTAATCCCCTCATGCTTCCAGCAGGGGGAGGGAAAAGGAACCATTTTGTAACACATCAGAGCACCCTGACCTTAACTAAGCCTGAGCTCAGGAGAAACTAGCTAATGAGAGCCTACCTAGCCTTGGAGAAGGGAAATACTCAAATCCAACCCTCTAGCCATCTTCTCCCAGCTAAGGGGTAAGAAAGAAACTAAAAAACATATGTGTAATTCACAGTACAGAGGCTTAGGCTCACTAAAGACCTAATCACAGAACTACAGAATGCTTCCCATGTCCCCACACCCCACCATCACATTACTAAAGGCCTATTGACAGCAATTTCTTTCACCTGGTACCATCATGTCTAACTATCCAGAAAAAAATTAGAAGGCATGCTAAAAGACAAAACAAACAAACAAACAGCAACAACTTGAAAGGATAAATAAAAACAGCATCAAAACCAGGCATGTGAAGATGGAATTATCAGATCTTGAATTTAAAACAACTATGATTTGTATGCTACTAATGGATAAGGTAGATGGCATACAAGAACAGACAAACAATATAATCAGAGAGATGAAAATCCCAACTATCCTCCAACCTCCCCAAAAAGCTAAACATAAAAATTACCATAACAGAAGTGAAAATTTCCTTTGATAGGTTTATCAGTAGCCTGGACACAGCTGAGAAAAGAATCTTTGAGATTGAAGATAATTTAATAAAAACTAAAATAAAAGAAAACAAAGATTGAAAAATACAGGACAAAATATTCAAGGACAGACTGGGACAACTACAAAAGATGTAACATATGTGTAATGGGATTCATGAAGGAAAAGAAAGAGAGAAAGGGCAGATGAAATATTTGAAATGATTATGACTGAGAATTTTCCCAAATTAATGTCAGACACTAAACCACAGATCCAGGAAGTTCAGAGAACACCAAGCAACATAAATGCCAAAAAAAAAAATTACACATAACCATATCATTTTCAAACTACAGAAAGTCAAAGATAAAAAAAATCCTAAAAGAAGCAAATACACACACATACACACACACACACACACACACACACTCTCTTTACCTCCAGAGAAACAAAGGTAAGAATTAGACGTGACTTCCCAGGGACCATGCAAGTAAGAAGAGAGTGAAGTAAAATATCTAAAGTATTGAGAGACAAAAACAAAAAGAGCAACTTAGAATTCTGTATCTGCCAAAACTATCATTCAAAAGTGAAGGTGAAATAACAATTTTCTCAGACAAATGGAAATTGAGGGAATCTGTTGCTCATAAACCTGCCTTGCAAGAAATATTAAAAGAAAATTTTAGAGAAGAAAAATAATACAGTTCAGAAACTCAGATCTACATTAAAAAAAACATTAAAGAAAGAATAAATAAAAGTAAAACACAAAATTTTATTTTTTATTCTTAATTGATCTAACAGATAACAATCTGTTCAAAATATTAGCAACAATGTATTACATTATATATGCTTATGTGTATATATATATTTGTGTATGCTTATATATAAATGAAATGAATGACAGCAATGGTACAAAAAATTAGAATTATTTTGTTAATATAGGAAACACATTACACATTAAGTAATACAAGGTTATTTGAAAATGAACTAAGATTCTTAGATTACTTGTTCAATGTTAATTGCAAACTCTAAGGAAACCACTTAAAATTTTTTTAAAGAAGTATAACTAATATGCTAAAAAAGGAGAGAAAACAGAACCATGTAAAATACTCAATTAAAGCCACAATAGGCAGGAAAAGAGTGGAACACAGACGAAGAACAAAGGCAACAAACTGGAAACAATAAAATATGATATAGGGAAGTTATGGAGCAAATAAATACCATCAATTCAATAAAGGAGACATGCAAGGAGACAAAGAAGAAAAAAAATAATTCATGGTATATAAAAATGTAGAATATGATTGGAATAAATCTAAATCGACAAATGAGAATTTTTAAAACCACTTGAGGTTAAGACTCTCAAATTTCATAGAAAACAAAATCTAAAGCCATGTATATCATGTTTGCATAAATATATCTAAAATTGTGTTAAAGAATTTAAAAAGATAGAAAATATATCATTCGTAAGAAGACAGAAATATATAAAAGTAATAACTATATTACATAAAGTGAATTTAAGGTAAAAAGTTTAGATTTAGTAGATTTTATATTGACTAACAGAATTTTCCAAGAGGAGAAATGAGCCATGAGTACACCACCTGCCTGTAGTAATGGCACCTGATGAGGTTCTCTGTGGACCCCATGAAAAGTCATTGTTTGAATTAATACCATAACAAACATTTCAGTGTGCTCTTTCTGCACTCTAGCCAGTGTTCTCTTGTCTTGTCTTCATCAAAGGTAAGCAGACACCTATTTTAGGACATTCGCATCCACATTTTCTCTGTCTGGAACTTTCTTACCCTGTATGTCCTATAAGATATTCTATCACTTCATTCAAGTCTCTGTTCAAATGTCAGTACATCAGAAGAAATCATTCCTGAATGCACAGCATCAGAGAGCAGCCTCTCCATTCCTCTCCCTTGCCCTGCTTCTATTGTCTCTATACCCTATAAAGTAACCTGACATGATATGCTTATTTATTTATTTGTCTTTTTGTCTGTCTCACTTACCCCAGTAGTAGTGGTGCCTAGTAAGGAGAGGAATTTGCTTCTTTTAGTCATCACTTTATCCCCAGCACTTAAGAGAGTGTATGAAGCAAAGAAGAGAGAAATGCAAAGGCATCAGCTAAAGGGTTCTGTCAACAAAGAACTGGAAAGGAAGATTCATGCAAAACAAAAGAGTGTGTGTTTGAAGGCAGAGATTTGATAAAAACAAATATTTCCAATAAATTATTACAAACATTAAGCAAATACATTTTAACAATTTAAAGAGAAATAAACCAATCCAAATTTATGAGAGACCTAAATATGCCTCCCTGAGTAGATCATAAAAATAGTAGCTACTATAAAAAAAATGTGAAAGTGATTTCAAATTGGGTTTTAGGTAGAAGCTGGAAGAATTTTGTGATGCTTGATGGAAAAAGTGCAGACTTCCTTGAAGCGACTGTTGGTAGAATTATGGACTTTAAAGGTGTTAAGTTGAAGTCTCAGAGAGAAATGAAAAACATGCCATTGGAAAATTGAAGAAAAGTAATCCTTGCTATAAAGTGGCAAAAAAACTTGGCTGAATTGTGTTCTAGTGTTTTGTTGAAAGTAGAACTTAAAAATAATGAATGTTGATATTTAGCTGAGTAGATATCTAAGCAAAATGTTAAAGGTGTAGCCTGGTTTCTCCTTGTTGCTTTTAGTAAAATGTGACAGGAGAGAAATAAATTGAAGAAGAAATTGTTAAGCACAAAGAAACCAGAACTTGAAGATTTGGAAAATTCTCAGGATAACTGTACTGCAGGGAAAGGGGTGGGTGGTGGGAGAGGAAAGGGGTAGAGAGAGAAACACCATGTTCCTAAGAGAACATCAAGGATGTAGCTGGACACAGTTTTCAAGGGACAGGCATGTGACTCATGTGTCCAATCAACCATCTCAGGAGGAGCCAGGAAGAGAGCCATTGTTATCTAGAAAAGATCTGTGGAGGAACCACCTGTCTTGATCAGTTGGACCCCTATGATTGCCAACAGGTTTTTGAGAATTTTACAGCAGGAGACATGCTGTTAGCTTGGACAAAAGGGAACTGAGACAGGACAAAACGAAAGAAGGCTCTTCAAGTTCTGGGAGTCTACAGGGAGGAACAGAGCTAACAGAGTGAACTTAAATTATCCTTTAAAAAAAAAGAATAACCCAGAAGGTGGCTCAGAAGTTGGCAGGGCTGCCATGTCACCATGGGCCCAGTGGGGACAGACCCTTGTGTGGAGCTGTCTCTCCCTTGGTTCCAGAATGATGGGCTGCACTGCCCAGGGCAAAGCGGCAGGGCTGCTACCCCTTTGGGCCTGGAGAACAGAGCATTAAGCCAAAAAGGATTATTCTCAAGCTTTAAAATCTAGTGGAATTTGCTCTGCTAGGACCCATGACCCCTTTCTTTTGGAATGGGAATGTCTATTTATGCCTATTCTACCATTATATGTTGCAAGAAGATAACTTTTTGCCTGGGTTCATAGGTTCACAGCTAGAGAGGAATTCTGCCTCAGGATGAATCATATCTCCAGTCTCACTTATACCTGACTTAGATGATACTTAGGTAGGGTTTTGGATTTAGAGTTGATCTTGGAATGGATTAAGACTTTCAGTTATTGGGTTGGGGTAAATGTATTTTGCATGTGAGGACATGAATTTTGAAGGGCCAGAGAATAGAGTGTTATTTGTGGAACTGTGTCCCTCCAAATTCAAATGTCAAAGTCCTGCCTGCAGTACCTCAGAGAATGATCTTATTTCAAGACAGGGTCCTTGCAAAGGTAACCAGGTTAAAGTGAGATCATTATGGTGGACCCTAATCCAATATGACTGGTGTCCTTATATGAAGGGCAAATTTGGATACAGATATGTACAAAGAGTAGACAACATGAAAATATAGGAAGAATGGCATGTGAACGTGAAGACAGAAATCAATAAACCAAGGACCTTTCCTCACAGACCTCAGAAGAAACCAACCCTGCCAACATCTTGGTTTTGGACTTAAAACTCCAGGTCTGTGACACAATAAATTTCTGTTATTTAAGCCATACAGTTTATGATACTTTGTTGCAGCAGTCCTAGCAAACTAAAGGACTTGATCATATTAATTATATGTATATTAAATAATAGATGCTCCATGTAGAATGCATAGAGGTTTTATATTCAACAAATATAATGTCTACACTTCAGTAACCAAAAGATATATAAATTGATGAAAAATGGACAAAGTCTAAAGTAACAACTCATAAAAGAAGTAAAAGAAGCCCATATTCATGTGAAAAGATGTGGACCCTCACTAGAAATCAGAAAAATACATACTAAAACAACAATATATTTCACCCCCCAGATTAATAAAAACAAGAACAACTCTTGTGGAGATTGTGTATGAGAGTTAGGTACAGGAATGTAACAACAGTAGTGATAGCAATATCACCGGTGCAATTTTTTTTGAAATTTTATTTTGAAACAAACATAGATTTATATATTATTTGGACATAGTGGTCCAATTTTGGAAACTGCTTTACAAGAATATCTGCATATGTCTATTTATATCTATTCTTTTGTGCTATAGATCTACTTTTTAAATATCTACAAATATATAAATATATTCATTACCGCATTTATTATATTAGTAAACAATTAGTAACAACTTCAATGTTAACCAGTAGGGGAATGGTTAAATATGTTGTTACCTCCATTCATACAGTAATTAAATGACAGCTCTATTCGCTGAAATGGAAAGACTGCTAAATCGCCATTAAGAGAAAAACGAATATTAAGAAGCATACAGGGTGGGACGAAAGTAGGATTACAGTTCTTCATATGGAAAATAATACAATAATTAATAAGTAACATAAGAACAAACTCTTTGTTTTGCATTCTCACACCTGTAAATCATGCATTTCTGCATGATTCTATTCAGCAGAAATTTCTGTTCTATTTTAAGTGATTAATGGTCTCTGGGATGGGAGGGAAGAGGATTTTGGTAAAGAAGGATCCCCAGTTTTTATTCCCAATCTTACGATTATACTATATTCATTTTATTATTGTATATTAATGTTTTTGAAGTCTGTAAAAAACAATAAATTTTTGTATTATTTTCCCCATTATCATATCCCTGCCCCAGGAGAGTGTATTACAAATAATGGCATGAAATATTTTTGGAGTCAATAACTAAGAGGAAGAAGTTAGGAAGTAAACATAAATCTCAATAGAAAATTATTTAAAATGCATATCAGAGGTAAGAATCTTTTAAAAATAGCATTATAAATAAGATTAAATTAGGAAAATGCAGAATGGAGTCAAATATGACTTTATCTTAGAAATCTATTGGTGAAGGAGGAGGGATACAAATTTAAAAAATCAGGATGTGAATAAATCCTGCTTTTCTATCCATAGAATGGATGTGGGGCCACACAGAATGTGAGATATATAATTATAGAATTATTTACAGACTGATTTAAGAAAATTGGTGTTCTTTCCATGTAACTAATTTGAGTTTATTAAAATTCTCTATTTTCTGTCCAACTGATTCATAGGCAAATATCTTCTTTCTCTAATGGCTATTTTCCTTCAAATAACAGATGTTTTGTTATGTAAATGAATGGAACAGAAAAATATCGACATAGAATCTAGATATTCTACACAGCAATTGGTAAGAATAAATTTTTCTATAATAAAGTAATTCTAAAATAAAAACCAATTCCAGCTTAAATTTCTATGTGCATTGTGGGAGCGCAAGAAAACAATATATTTTTTAAATTTAATGAATACAGTGAACTCTTTCTGTTCCTTACTTTTCTAACTCATATGAAACTAGTCAGGTTAATCAAATCATTGATAGATTACATGTGGTATAATCAGCTAATAGCCACACAATTTTAGTTAGTACACTAAAAATTTTGTTAAAAGATTTAATGATCTTTACCTTTGAGAATTATCTGATATACTAAAACTGATGTTTAAATGTTCTTTTATTTATTGCTTTAAAAAGCATTTTAATGGAAACTTGGCTATGCAACCTAAGTAATAACCTTACCTATCTTTTCAACATTTTTAAATGAATAAGACAGGATAAATGATCAAATAACACTGTTTACACCACTTCTTCAGAAGTTTTTAGATTATATCTACCAAAATTCTTATAAGGACTACTAAGAACAATATGGTCCAACTTATTAGCTTAAAATTTTCTAGTCTGGAAAAATTTTTTATCTAAATAAAATTTATCTTAAGACTTCTTTAATTTTATCTTTTTCACTTTTGCAGAGCAGTGCAAAATGGAAGATTTAAAATCACTCTATAGAGTCGAACAGCTGCTTCATCATCAAGTAAGTTCAGCTTTCCTAATGTTATTTATAAGATCAAGTATCTTCAACTTACAGCATCCAGTCTATTCCTAAACATCAGAGTATAAATATCCCTTGCATTCACAGGACATAGAAACAGATGCTATATGACTAATCTCTTCCAATTTAAGATCATTTTAGAACACTTCAATGAATTTTACCACTGACTTGATATAGCGTCTTATTTTCAGCACCTTCAAATAATTATTTTTTCTTCTTATCTCTCAGGCAATACTTATACTTTATGTATGAAATTTATGGATTATTTTCCCAATGTAATAAGTGACATAGAATCCAAATTTGTAAAGGTCAACATCATCTCATATAGTATATATTAACCTAACATTGCTCATGAATAATAAGCCAACAATGTAACCCTCTATCCTTCATCATTTGTTGCAAGGAATACATATCACTCAGGTATTTAAGCAGCAAGAGGTTCAATATAAAATACTGCAATATCTTTTAAAAAAACTGAAGCAGCTTGCTTTAAGCTAGACCTCCAATAATGACTCCCAGAATAATAACAATAATAAGAAAACAATTCTATTTACAACAGCATCAGAAAGAATAAAAGGCATAGGAATACTTTAACAAAAGAAGTGCAAAGCTTGAGGCAGAATTTATATTTTGCCAAGAAATCCATGAACTAGACTGAATTTCTTGGGAAAAGCAAATCTAGATTGAGTTGTCTGCAATAAGCAGACTGGGCTTAATTATAAAATACTATGCAAAATTCCACTTTTAGACATTGGAACTGTGCAATCACATGAGTCTCTAACTCTGAATTTCTGAAGACACAAAAAGTGTGTCTTCATATTAAAAATACACTAACTTCTGGCCAAGATGGAAGCATAGTTAGTCACGCTATGTTTCCCTCCACACTAAGAAGGAATAGAACCACCTCAAAACAGGGGATAACCAGAAGTTCCAGAAAATTGAGCTGCATGGAAGTCCAACAGATATACAAAGAAGAATACTCACCCAGACAGGGAGAAGTAGCAGAGCCAGGGTGGAGAGGATGTGGTGTGGTGGTGGGGGCAGTGGCAGCAGCCCTCTGGTGAAAAGCACAGTCACACATTTAAAAAAGTAGGGAGGGAGAGGGGAAAGATGGCAGCAGAGTAAGTAGCAGTCTTTTCTACTTGCTCCCTTCATGTAAGGACTTGGAGTACAAACATGGAGTGGAAAGTTAGTGAGAGTGGCTCTCAGAGTGAACAGGAATGGAAACATGGGAGCAGCATGGTAGAGGGCAGAAACTACCGCCCACACTCTCCACGTGAGGTCATCAGGCTCCCCAGCCCAGCACCTCTGTAGCACCAAAAGGGGCAGCTGCTGACTGGCTCATTAGCTGGGATCTACTTGGAAACTGCACTCCCACCACAGGTGCCCTGTCCAGCGAAGTCCAGGAGGGAGTCATTTAGAAGGTTTGGTGAAACAGTTGGCCACAGCAATCTTGAGATAGAAGAACACAGTAGAAGGAATCACAATACCTGACATCAAATGATACTACAAAGCCATTGTAACCAAAACAGCCTGGTACTGGCATAAGAACAGACATATACATCAATGGAACAGAAAAGAGAGCCCAGAAATAAACACAGGTCTATATGGTCAACTAATATTCAACAAAGAAGGAAGGAACATAAAATGGAATGAGAACAGCCTCTTCAACAAATGGTGCTGGGAGAACTGGAGAGAGACATGCAAAAAAAAAAAAAAAAAAAAAAAAAGAAAAAGAAACTAGACCACTAACTTACACCATACACCAGAATAAACTCAAGATGGATTAAAGACTTAAATGTAAGCCGTGACAACAAAAAAGTCCTAGAGGAAAATATAGGCAGGAAAATTTCAGATATCCCACGTAGCAATATTTTCACTGATATATCTCCTGAGGCAAGGGGGAAAAAAAAAGGAATAAACAAATGGGACTACATCAAACTAAAGAGTTTCTGCTCAGCAAAAGAAAACATCAGCAAGAGTAAAAGGGAACCAACCATATGGCAATGATATCTCAGACAAGAGATTGATCTCCAAAATATATAAAGAACTTACATGTCTCAACACCAAGAAGATAGACAGCTCAGAGATCCAAGATGGAGGAGTAGTAAGTAGAAGCTACACTAACCTCCTTCCAGGACCAGTCTGGAATTACATCTTAATTGTAAATAAACCATCTGGAATAACCAACTGAACACTAGCTGGAAAGAAGTCTTATAACCACAGAGAGACAGAAAAGGCCGCTTCATCACAACATGACTGGTAGGAAGTGTGGAGACATGAAAGGGCTGGCTGGGCTCTCATGGGTGGCAGCTGAAGGGACTGAGAAACAGCTCAGCAGCTGGGAGTTCCCCCTGAGAAGGGCAGGGTCTAAACCCCCAGCTTGGCTTCCAAGCCTACAGCAACAGAGTGGAAAATAAAATAGCATCCAGCTGTGAAAAGCAAAAAGCCACAAGGTGTTTTGCTGGCCTGAAAGAAACAACTGGAGACAAAGAGCTCTTAACTGGATCATGTATGAAAATATTTTGGCACCCACTTACCCTGGGCTCAAGCAGAGGGAAGGCACAGAGGACTAGAGACACTTGGGGAGAATTTGGAGTGGTGGCTTTGAAGAAAGAACTGAGGGAGCAGCTGACCGGGTCCCAGTGCTGACTCATTCCTCATATTGCAGGCAGACCATTCCCCTTCAAGTAGCATCAGCCTGAGGGGAAGAAAAAGCCCTGCCTGCAGGAATTAATCTTCCCCACCCTCCAGCTGATTATGGATTAAACAGATTAACAACTGAAGGAGACAGACAAAGGCAGTTTGTCTCTGGAAGTCTCCAACAGGCTGCCTAGGCACAGACTGGTACAAGATCAGACACCACCAGGGGCAGATCCAGGAAATGCAAATCAATCTAAGAAGCAGCAACAAACAAGAAGAGTCAGAAAAATGGGGAGACAGGGAAACAACCCCCACCCCCATAGAAAAGAAAGGAGAAATCTGCTAGAAAGAGTACTAAATGAAATAGAGGAAAACAAACTATAAGACATGATAATCAAAACATGGATTATAAGACAGCTCAGTGAGCTCAGCGAGCTCAAAGAAAACTACAAAGAACTCCATGGAAACTACAAGAAACTTACTGAGAATTGCACCAGCATGGAAAAAAACAAAACAAAACAAAACACAGAAGCTATCAATAAGAGTCAGAAGGAAATGAAGAATACAATTTCTGAATTGAAGAATGCAGTAGAAGGAATTAAAAGCAGGCTAAAGGAAGAAAAAATCAGATCAGCAAGCTGGAGGACAACACAGAAAAAAATTTTCCAGACAGTGCATAAAAACGAAAAAAGACTGAAGAATAAAGAGGTTTTAAGAGAGCTGCAGGACAACATGAAAGGTAATAATATCTGTATCATAGGAATACCAAAAGGAGAAGAAAAGGAGCAAGGGAGAGAAAATTTGTTTGAAAAAGTAATGATAGAAAACTTCCCTAACTTGATGAGAGAAAAAGTCATGCAAGTCCAGGAAGCACAGAGGGTCTCAATGAAGATGAACCCCAACAGGCCCACTTCAAGACACATCATAATTAAAATGGCAATACTGAAAGACAAAGAGAGAATCATAAAAGCAGCAAGAGAGACACAGCTAATAAAATATAGGGGAGCACCAATAAGGTGATCATCAAATTTCTCAATATAAACACTATAAGCCAGAGGGAATTGCAAAAAATATCCCAAGCAATGAAAAACAAAGAACTATAACCAAGACTACTCTACCCAGCAAGTCTCTCATTCAAAATAGAAGGTGAAATAAAGTTTCCAGGACAAAAGAAGGCTAAAAGAATACATCCTCACCAAACCAGCATTGTAAGAGAAGCTAAAGGGTCTGCTTTAAGAAGATGAAGAAACAGAGAAAGATAGAGAGGAATACAAGTACAAAGGGGGAAAATGACAATGAATAAGTACCTATCAATAATAATCTGAAATGTAAATGGATTAAATGCACCAATCAAAAGACATAGGGTAGCAAAATGGATTGGAAAGCATGACCCACATATATGCTGTCTACAAGAAACCCACCTTAGACAAAGGACCTACAGACTAAAAGTGAAGGGATGGAAAAAAATATTGCAAGAAAATGGACATGGAAAAAATACTGGGGTAGCAATACTTATATCAAACAAAACGAATTTCACAGCAAAGACCATAAAAAGAGATAAAGGACATTTCATAATACCTGAGGGAACAATATACTGAGAAGATATAACCTTAATAAATGTATATGCATCCAACATGAAAGCACCCACATATGTAAGAAAAAATATGAAAGCTTCAGGAAGGATACAGACAGCAACATACTCATAGTAGGGGACTTTAACACCCCAATGTCAACAATGGACAGATCTTCGAAGCAAAGAAACACCAAGATTTGAGGCATTGAACAACACTCTAGATCAAATGGACTTAGTTGATATATATAGAATTTTACACCCCAAAGAAGCAAAATATATATTCTTTTCAAGTACACATGGAACATTCTCAAAGATAGACCACATGGTAGGACACAAAACAAGCCTCAACAAATTCAAGAAAATTGAAATTATATCAAGCATCTTCTCAGATCACAATGCCCTGAAACTAGAAATCAACCTCAAGGAAAAAACAAAAAACATTAAACTCATGGAGAATGAATAACATGCTATTAAATAATGGGTTAACAATAACATCAAGGAAGAAATCAAAAAGTTTAGGAAACTAATGGTAATGAACACACAACAGCCCAAAACCTACGGATACAGCAAAAGCAGTCCTGAAAGGAAATTACATAGCAATACAGGTCTACCTGAAAAGGATAGAAGAATCTCTGATAAAAAAATCTAATCCTACAGCTACAAAAACTAGAGGAACAACAACAAACAAAGTCCAGAGCAAGTAGAAGGAAGGAAATCAAGATCAGAGCAGAATGAAATGACATAGATACTAAACAAACAATTCAAAAGATTGGTGAAACCAGGAGCTGATTTTTTGAAAAGATAAACAAAATTGACAAGCCTTTAACCAGGCTCATCAAGAAAAAAAGAGAGGACCCAAATAAATAAAATCAGAAATGAAAGAGGACAAATCATAACCGATATCACAGAAATACAAAGAATTGTAAGAAATTACTATAAACAACTGTATCACAAGAAATTTGACAACCTAGATAAAATGGACAAATTTCTGGAAACAAATAATCTTCCAAAACTGAATCAAAAAGAAGCAGAAAGCCTAAACAGACCAATAACAACTAGTGAAATTGAAGCAGTAATCAAAAAAATTCCAGGCACACAAAAGCTTTGGACCAGATGGCTTCACAGGTGAATTTTACAAAACATTTAGGAAAGAACTAACTCCTATCTTTCTCAAACTATTTCAAAAAATCCAAGAAGACGGAAGACTGCCAAGTTATTTCTATGAAGCCAGGATCACTATAATTCCCAAACCAGGTCAAGACACAACAAAGAAAGAAAACTACAGGCCAATATCGCTGATGAACATAGATGCTAAAATCCTCAACAAAATATTGGCAAACAGGAGCCAGCCACACACTAGAGAGATCATAGACCTCAATCAAGTGGGATTAATCCCAGGATGCAAGGATGGTTTAATATTTGCAAATCAATAAATGTAATACACCACAAAAACAAACTGAAAGACAAAAATCACATGATCATATTAATAGATGCAGAAAAAGCATTTAATAAAGTACAACACCCATTTATGATGAAAACACTAAGCAAAATGGGAATAGAGGGAGCATGCCTCAACATAATAAAGGCCATATATGAGGAATCTGAAGCCAACGTCAAACTCAATGGACAAAAACTGAAAGCATTCCCCTGAGGTCAAGAACAAGTCAAGGATGTCCACTCTCTCCACTCCTATTCAACATAGCATTGGAAGTTCTAGCTGCAACAATTAGACAAGAAAGAGAAATAAAATGTATTCAAATTGGAAAAGAGGAAGTAAAACTGTCATTATTTGCAGACAACATGATAGTGTACATAGAAAACTTTATAGACACCATGAAAAAACTACTCAACCTAATAAGTGAATTTGACAAAATAGCAGGGTACAAAGTCAATATTCAGAAATTAAAGGCATTTCTGTACACCAACAATAAATTATCAGACATAGAAAGTAGGGGAAAAAATCCCATTTACCATAGCAACAAGAAAAATAAAGTATTTAGGAATAAACTTAACCAAAGAGGTAAAAGACCTGTACTCAAAAAACGACATAACACTGAAGAATGAAATTAAGGAAGATACAAATAAATGGAAGCATATACCGTGTTCATGGATGGGAAGAATCAACATCCTTAAAATGTCCATACTCCCCAAAGCAGTTTATAGATTCAATGCAATCTCTATTAAAATACCAACAACATATTCCACAGAACAAATACTTCAAAAATGTATATGGAATCAAAAAAGAGCCTGAATAGCCACAGCAATCTTGAGGAAGAAGAACACAGTAGGAGGAATCACAATACTTGACATCAAATGATACTACAAGGCCATGGTAATCTAAACAGTCTCATACTGGCATAAGAACAGACATATAGACCAATAGAATAGAATAGAGCCCAGAAATAAACTCAGGTCGATATGGTCAACTAATATTTGACAAAGGGGGAAGGAACATAAAATGGAGTGAAAAGAGCCTCTTCAACAAATGGTGTTGGGAGAACTGGACAGGGACATGCAAAAAAATGAAACTAGACCACCAAGTTACATCATACACCAGAATAAACTCAACATGGATCAAAGACTTAAATGTAAGCTGTGGCATCATAAAAGTCCTAGAGAAAAACACAGGCAGAAAAATTTCAGATATCCCAAGTAGCAATATATTTGCTGATATATCTCCTAGAGCAAAGGAAAAAAAGGAAAGAATAAACAAATGGGACTATATCAAAGTAAAGAGTTTCTGCTCAGCAAAAGAAAACATCAGCAAGATGAAAAGGGAACCAACCATATGGGAACACACATTTGTCAATGATACCTCAGACAAAGGCTTGATCTCCAAAATATATAAAGACCTTATAAGACTCAACACCAAGAAGACTGACAATCCAATTAAAAAATGGGCAAAGAACCTGAACAAGAACCTCACCAAAGAGGACATACATAGGGTCCATAGGCATATGAAAGAATGCTCAATGTCACTTGTCAGCAGAGAGATGGAAATTAAAGTCACCTCACACCAGTCAGAATGGCCATCATCAACAAATCAACAAACAACAAGTGCTCATGAGGATGTGGAAAAAAGAGAACCTTAGTGCACTGTTGGTGAGAATGCAGACTGGCTCAACCACTATGGAAAACAGTATGGAATTTCCTCAAAAAACTAAAAATGGAGCTGCCTTTTGATCCAGCAATTCCATTGCTAGGACTATATCTGAGGAATCCTGAAACCTCGATTCAAAAGAACCTATGAACCCCTATGTTCATAGCAGGGCTATTGAAAATAGCCAAGTGCTGGAAACAGCCTAAGTGCCCATCTGTAGATGAGCAGATTAAAAAACTGTGGTACATTTACACAATGGAATACTATGCAACAGAAAGAAAGGAGGAACTCCTACTATTTGCAACAACATGGATGGAACTGGAGAGTAATATGCTTAACAAAGTAAACCAGGCAGTGAAAGACAAATACCATATGATATCACCTAACACAGGACACTAATGAACAACAGGAAAAAAAAAAACGAGCAAAATAGAACCAGAGGCAAGTAAATAAGGAGCAGACTGACAATGATCAGGTGGGGAGGGGGAGAGGAGAACGGGGAGGAAGGAGAAGGGTCTAGTCAAGGAACTAGTAAAAATGACCCATAGACATGGACAACGGGGTAACAGGGTGGGGATGGACTGTGGAAAAAGGGGTGGGTAGGGTGAGGGGGAGCAATGGAGAAAAAAACTGGGACAACTGTAACAGAAAAAAACAATAAATAAATTTAAAAAAAAAAGTAGGGAGGGCTGTCTAGGGAGCACTCACAGTACCACACCAGACCACACAGCTCACAGTTTCAGTGCAGGGGAAAATAAAGTTGCATTGCTTCTGACTGTGAAAATCAATAGGGGTTGGGGGCAGAAGAAGAAACTGCTAGTCTCTCAGCAGGGTCCATTTGTTTAGAGGTCCCCACAGTCCTAAAAAATTTGGAGACCCACCCACTCTGGGAACCACAGCCAGAGCAACAGCTAGAGGGGTGCCAGTCCCATACAGGAAGTGGGAGAGGTGCCTGGAAAAGGGGCAAGTGCTGAGTAGCGGCATTGTTCCCTCTCAGACCCCTCCCCCGCATACAGTGCCACAACGTAGTGAAATAGGTCGCCCTGTACTGATGAATACCTAAGGCTCTGCCCCTTACAACATAACAGAAGTGACAACTCTACCTAAGATACAGAGGCAAACACGGGAGCCTGTCAAGTTGAGGAGACAGAGAAGGATGGCCTAAAAGAGGGAACGGATCAAGGTTCCAGTGGGAGAACTAAGTGATGAGGAGATAGCCAACCTAACAAATGAGAAGATAGCCAACCTAACAGATGCAGAGTTCAAAACACTGGTGATAAAGATGCTCGCAGACTAGATAGATATGCTTGAATATGGCAAACGCATAAGAAAAGAAGTAAAGGCTATGCTAAGTGAAATGAAGGAAAATCCACACAAAACCAAAGGTGAAGGGAAGGAAACTGGGGATCAAGTCAATGATCTGGGATATAAGGAAGAATAAAACAGCAAGCCAGTACAGAATAAAGAAATAGAAATCGAAAAACAAATAATGAGAGGCTTAGGAACCTCTGGAACAACTTTAAACATGCCAACATCGGAATCATAGGGGTGACAGAAGAAGTGAAAGAGCAAGAAAGTAAAACTTATGTGAATAAATAATGAAAAGACTTCCGGCCAAGATGGAGGCTTAGACGGACACGCTCAGTCTCCCTCTACAACTAGAGAGGAATACAACTACTTCAAAACAAAAGATAACTAGAAATTCCAGAAAATAAAACTACACGGAAGCCCAATGTACAAAGTTATAAACCAGCAGCGCCCTTTGGGCAGGTAAGAAGAGTGAAAGGGGGCGGAGCTGTTTGCGGTAGCACCAGGGACAGCGGCAGCGAGAGCAGTCTCAGCTGCAGTCTAACCCCGGCAGCTTGCGACCCCAAAGCTCGGAAAACAACCACCACATCGACCCGAACAGTGAGGCCCAGAGGGCGGGAGGACAGATCCCAGTCTCCTAGCAGAATAACTGCAGGAATCCATCTTGGACCCCCGCCCCCACACAAAGCGCCACAGCGCTGCAAAATAGGTTGCGGGTAGCCACTGGTTGCTGGGCAGTGACGACAAAGTGCCACAGTGTGGCGAGAAAGGTTGCTGGACCACCGCTGGTCGCTGGGTTGTGACGAGTACACAGGCACTGCCCCCTATAGCCGGCCCAAGAAAACAAAACGCATCTGTCAAAATGAGGCAGACAACTATAGAAATCCCGGTGGCGCAGCTCACCAGGCAACAGATGAAGAATCTGACAGATGAACAAATAAGAAACCTGTCAGAGGCTCAGTTCAGGGCCATTGTTATCAGGTGGCTTACAGAATTAACAAAAGATCTGGAAAAAGATGAGAAAGAAGCGAAAAACACTCATAATGAAAGGAACAAAACCACATACGAGACAGATGGTGAGGGAAAAAAATCCAGAGTTCATATCAACAAACCAGAACATAGAGAAGGAACAAACAGTCAACCAGTGCAGAGAGACGAAACGGGAAGCAAGGATGAGAGGATCAGAAACCTCTGGGACAGCTATAAGAGATTGAATATACTGATCATAGGATTGCCAGAGGGCGAAGAAGAAGAACTAGAAATTGAAAACTTAAGTGAAAATATAATAAAGCAGAACTTTCCAAACTTGGGGAAGGAAATAGACTTACAGGTCCAGGAAGCACAGAGTTCCAAAACAACTGGACCCAGGGAGAACCACTCCAAGACACATTATAATCAAAATGTCAAAAGTTAAAGATAAAGAGAGAATCTTAAAAGTAGCAAGAGAGAAGAAAAGAATCATGTGCAAAGGGGTCCCAATTAGACTATCAGCTGACTTCTCAAGGGAGACCCTGCAGGCAAGAAGGGACTGGCAAGAAATATTCAAAGCAATGAAAATCCAAAACCTACAACCACAAATACTTTATCCAGCAAAGCTGTTATTCAGAATAGAAGGGCAGAGAAAGTGTTTCCAGGACAAAATAAAACTGAAAGAGTTCATTAGATCCAAAATATGAGATGTTAAAAGGACTGGTTTAGAAAAAGGAGGATCAAAACTATGAACACTAAAATGAAAACTGCATCACAAGAAACAACAACAGAAGCTAGGGAATTGAAGCAAAGGCAAACTAAATAGGCAATGAGAGTGGAAAAAGAACTATAGATATGGGGAACATATCGGGGGGGAGGTCAGCAGGGAAGGGGAAGGGAGAGAGGGAGGGAGATGGTATAGGAATTAAGAAACATCATAGGAGGGAATGGAATAGACAGAGGTTGAGAAGAACTATATGTACAACCAATGGACATGGACTAAAAGGGGGGGACAAGGGGAGGGAGGGGGGCCACCGGGTGGAGGGGAGCAGAGGGAAGGGAAATTGGAACAAATGTAACACGGTAATCAATAAAACACATTAAAAAAATAATTAAAAAAAATAAATAATGAAGAAAACTTCCCTAATTTGGCAAAGGAAATAGACATACAAAGGTTCAAGATAAAGAGAATCTTAAAAGCAGAAAGAGAAAAGAGTTACCTAAAAAGGGGTGCCTATAAGACTATCAGCTGATTTCTAAAAAGAAACTTTGCAGGCAAGATGGGGCTGGCAAGAAGTATTCAATGTAATGAAAAGCAAGGACCTACAACCAAGATTACTCTATCCAGCAAAGCTATCATTTAGAATGGAAGGGCAGATAAAGTACTTCCCAGACCAGGTAAAGCTAAAGGAGTTCATCATCCCTAAGCCCTTATTATATGAAATGTTAAAGGGACTTATTTAAGAAAAAGAGGATCAAAACTATGAACATTAAAATGACAACAAACTCACGACTAAAGGGAGAAATGGGGAAATAAAATGGTACAGGGATTAAGAAGCATAATTGCTGGAACAAAATAGACAGGGGGAAGTTAAGAATAATATAGGAAAGGATGAAGCCAAATAACGTATTTGCATGACCCATGGACATGAACTAAGGGGGGTGGGATTGCTGGAGAGAAGGGGGTTACTGGATAGAGGGGAGCAAAGGGAAAAGAATTTCAGACAACTATAATATCAAAATCAATAAAATATACTTTAAAAAACTAACAAAATTGAAGTAACTGACTTAAAAAACCATTTAAAAATCTACTAGATAATGAACAATTACTCAATTTTTCACTATGAAATAAGTAAGGTATTTTTCCTGCAGGATATGCTGCAAATACTTCAAAAATGTACCTGTTGGCAAGTTTTTATTTAAAAATATAGATATTATTCAGTTTCTAGATCATTTCTTTTAGCTATCAATTAAATTGCTTTTAACCCTCTAGGATGATTATAATACAGATTTATTTCAACAAAAATGTTTTTGTTATGGAAATCGTAATATTAGTGTGAAATATAAAATATTGTATCAGGTCCTGGCCCTGAATTCATCTAAGTTCATGAGTCAACTACATTTGAGTTTTAGCATGTAAAAATTTTGCCGAATATTCAAGTCTTTTCTTCCAGTATTTAGACAATAAATTATAGGGAAAGCTACCAAAAGAAAATTTATTCATTAACCTAGTTAATTATGAAAAGTGGCTTATTATGATATACTTAGCTATATTCAAAAATGAGTTAAGTCCATGGAGTGAGGTGGAAGTTAACAAGGAGAAGCAGAGGAAGGCTATAATAGCTGATATTACAATATATCAGGGGAAATCATTTGAAAATGATTCATAAAGCTTTCAAAATAGACAAATGGTTCCATATATGCCATTACCCACAAGAGCAACTACTTCCACTTCTGACAGCTGGGGTACAAGAAGGAGCTGATAGAAGCTGTCAGAAATTATTTATTTGATTCTGTTGTACCTGCATCATTAAACTAATAAAAGAGGAATCCAAGGTAATGGTAGCTTGTAACCAATTTTTCTGTTGCTTCACTTTAAACATGTTATTGGCTCAGGTGTCAGTACTGAATCATACTACAACTCAATATTTTTTCAGCTTTTCAGAAGATTTTTGAATTAAAATCCTGCTTCTCGTGGCTCTACAATTCTTAATTTGTTCATATATTCTAAAATGTTAGAGTTAAGGAATCTATCCCCCTATTCTGGGAATTTCTTCAGCTATCACATTTTGCAACTCATCTCACCGATAATTAGGTATTTGGAGATTATGAAAGCTAAACAGAGAAAAAGAATTTTAGGTGATTTACACTATTCCCTCACTTATCGTGGGTATTACTTTCTAGACCCCCCGCCCCCGCGGTAGGTGAAAATCTATGAAGTAGGAACCTTACACTTATTTTAGCATTTATATATATTTTAAGGCTTTATAAATCCTTCCCACACACTTATAAACCATTCCCAGTCCCTTATTAACCTTTTCCACACTTTTATAAACACTACTCATGTTCTTAAACATATTCTACACTCTTAAACCTATGTAACTTTAACAACATATATATGTATACAGTACCACAAAATCCCGCGATATAGCAAAAAATTCTCAATAATCAAATATAATATTTTTAAAAATCCCGCGATACAGTGAGGCCGCGATAAGTGAACCACGATATAGAGAGGGACTACTGTATATCTAAGACATATTTATTTGGCCATGAGAGAATTATTTCCTATAGTGCTTACTTAACATTCCCCATAGTCCTTTGCATGATTAAATATCCTTTTGATTATCATATTATGGTTTTCAAAATCTGTGGTCAGGGACCATTGGTTTCACTTCCCTGTGTCCCACCAGAGCACCAGACATCACATGCAGTTGTAGATACTGGAGCTGAATAGGATCATCTCACCCAACGTTCACATTGCAGCTGAGCAAACTGAGATCCAGAAGTTTGGATGACCTTGTCAAGGTCACAGACTTAATGAATTACACATTTAGAGTCAACCCCATATTTCCAGTATTCCCTTGACTGGGCAGCACAGCCTCAGAAGCAAGGGCATTCACGTCCACCCCCTCCACCTCAGGAACCTCGCCCTCCTGTGGAGGAGTGCCTCGCAGCAGAGCACACAAAGGGGGAGGATGCCATTCCTTTGTGCTGTTCCTTTTGTAAAGAGGCTGCTGTTAATTCTCTGCAAGAAGAACTTGCAATTCAGTCACATTTTGATAGGGGCCATAGATTATTGATAGTCCAAGCATACTCTTTACTTTTCACTAAGATTTATCGTCAGGAACCAAAGTCGAAAATTGCCTACATTTTCATTATCATCTCAAAGAAAGGCTTTGCAAGAACCTATCACAAAAGCTGGGAATAGAAGTCAATCGGCAAGAGTTTGTGGGAGGAAAGGTCTGTTTGAGCTACAATTTGATTACTTCTTACCAACCTATATACCAGTACTGAAAGAAAGCAGGTATGTGTACATTCCATTAAATTGATAAATTTCAAATAATATGACACACACACACCCCCGGACATATATTGAATGACTAACAACAGATTTAGTGTAAATTGTTTCTCTTTTCAGACAAAAGATAATTCTTATTTCATCTGAGGGTTAAGTACCATTTGTTCAAACAACTCTTATAGAACATACTCATAAACATTGAGCACAGGAGTTAAAATGATTAAACTGTATATTAGAGATGGATCTACATGACAACTGAGAAAGTCTGTTGACCTTGCTCCCCATTGAAAATGATGAAAACTACATTAAAAACAAATCAAACTGCTCGTTTGTTTGTTTTGTTCATTAGGGTCCACTTATATGTAAGATCATATGGTATTTATCTTTCACTGCCTCGCTTATTTTACTAAGCATAATACTCTCCAGTTCCACTTATGCTGTGACTTTCTGCTTGGAGAGGGAGCATTTGATTTATTATTTTTTACTGAAGGTCATTTTTATATATGGATATGTCATGATTTGCATTCTAGAAAGATTTTTAATTATCTCAAACCAAATATGTAGGCTTTAAATTTTAGCCCTTAGAGGATAAGACACTGAAAAATAATAAGTGCCAAGTAATTAGGAGGAAGGAAATAATAAAGTTTAGAGCAGAAATTAATGAAATAGAGAACAGAATCTGTCTGCTAATGTCTCCAAAGGAACAGCAGCCTTCCTACTTCAGCAAAGCTAACTGTACCATTGGAAGGCTGCTACCAATGAATTCAACAGTTTGCTTTGCTTTGTTACTTAGTATCCCATTGGACCATATGTTGTCATTCAGTTGCACTTCAGACAGAATTTCTGTCTGAAAAAAATGGCACCACTACCTATGCAGATGTTTAAACTAATTAACCCTGATCAAAACTGCATGTATATTTGAATGTTTAATTTGTATCTTAAACAACATAGATGATCTAAAATTCTTTATTCTCCCTTCCCTCCCTGGAAACCTATTTCTCCCCAGATATTCCCCATCTAAGGCTATGACTACCATCTGCTCAGCTGTTCAACTAAAAACTTAGAGAAGGGTCTCTGTTTTGAATATTTACATCTAATTCAACACCAAATCCTTCCTTACGTAACTCAGAAAGAATCTCAAGGGTATTTATTTTCTCCATCTTCACCAATGGTATACTAGTCCAAATCACAATCATCTGTCATCTAATTTGCTGCAATTGGATTCTGATCACCTTGCTGTTTAAAAACAATCTTAGGCCTTTTCGAAGCTACTGAATAAACTTTTAACTGTTTAACAAGGTCTACCATGCCCTACACAATCTAGCCCTGCCTACTTCTCCAACTTCATTCCTCTTACTACCCTCTTGCTCACTGATTTCCAAAGTAGCCTTTTTTACCTATAGAAATATTATCATTGCATTGGCTATTTCCTTTGGTCTGGAGCACTCCAACTCTAGTTCTTGTGGCCAGCCCATTTTTGTCATTGAGAAGTCAACTTAAGTCCTATCTAGACACTTCTAAGTAAAAAATGTCTTCAGTCACTATCACATCACTGCAATTGACTTTCCTCAATGTACATATTATTTTTATATCATTTTGTTAATTTTTTATTTATTAGTCACCTCCACTAGATTGTAAATTCACAAGAACAGAGACCTTGTCTGTCCATTGTGTTCATTGGTACTAGAACATCTATTAGAACAGTGTCCAGCACATGGTAGTGAATTCATAAATATTCACTAAATAAACAGATTCTTGACATTTCTTTCTATTCCAACTCCATATTCAACCTTTCACTAAGTCTTGTTGATATTAATTTCTAGGTATATTTTGAATTTATCAATGTCTCTCCATCTCGTGTGTTACCTTGCCAGCCTAAATTACCGCTTATCTCTTAACTGAGATTAAAATTCTCTAAGCCTGAGATCCTATCTGAATTTCTGGTATCACCCTTTGCCCCTCTGTAGTCTATTAACGACCTTGCAAATAGGATAATCCTGTCAAAACTGTAATTGGACATGTCACCTGCCTACCTGGCACTGTTCAGTGGCTTCCCATTGCTCAGAGCTGTCTTATTCCTGTGTACTTCCACAGTGTCATCTCATTATTTTCTCCTTCATGCTCCAAGTTCATTACAGCTTTCATTTAATTACCTATGCTATTCTGCTTTTTGCCTACCACAGAGGCTTTGCATATGCTGTTCCATTTGTCTGGACCACTCTTCCTCCTCTTTACATACTTAAGTTTCAAATTTCAACCAAGTCTTGTTGAATCACAATCTAGGTCAGATTCTCAATCCTGGGTTATCAAGAGGAAAACTTTTGAACAAAGAAAAAAGTAAAGAAAAGAAAGAAAGAAAAAAAGACAAACCAGATTGGATGCCTGGATCCATTCCAGACTTCTTGGATCAGGACATCAAGGAGTAGATTCTAGTCATTCATATATTTTCTAAACAACCTCCCTATTTTCTTCTCATGTTAGATTATAAAATCAACTCTATAGAATCTATGACTGCTTAAAATACTCCAGAAATTGAGAATAAACTGCTTCCCAAGGCTGAGCATCCCACTTTGAATAACTCCAATTGATCATTAGAAAGTTTGAGTGCTTGAAAAAACATCCGGTTTCCTCTATTCTCTTCCAATTGATATTCATTCTATACCTCTGACACATATAACAAATTGGAATTTAATGAAGATCAGAATTGCTTCTTAAATTGACAAGTCTTGACGAGTCATTTTACACTTTGACTCATAATAAGCTTTCTTTTCAACTAGTACAAAAGACTTTTCTCTCCACTAACATTGATGCTAAGTAATGTCTCCCCCACTTAATGTACATGGACAGTTTTCCGTGTGTTTGTTTTACTTGAGTGTACTGTTCTTCAATCTACTATTATATTTTATTTTACTCTACTTAGTCTCTTGTTCTAGAATAACAAAAATCCTTGGGATCTTGATCTGCATGCTACCCTTCTGTTTTATTTCATCTACTAGTGAATAACTATACTTTTGTAAAATCATTACTGAAAATGTTGACAAGTAGCGTCTAGATCACAGACCTTCGTTATGTCACTGAAGACATTTCTTTATGTTAAATTATTACAGTATTGTCTTTCAGGTACAAACTCACCTAAATTACAGTAAAATCTGCCCCAATTTGTTCCATTTAATCAAGTTAGAAAACACTAAGATCTTTCCCCAAAATTTAGATGAATACCCAGAATCTTAGCCTGCCAGGCCACTGTAATCTAAATACCATAAACCTGGTAGCTTATGAAAATACACATTTCTCACATTCTGGAGGCTGAGGAGTTAAGGTCAGGGCATCAGCAAATCCTGTGTCTTATCAGAGTCCCCTTCCATGTTGCAGACTGCCAACTTTTCCATTCTGTCCTCATGTGGTGGGAGAGGCAAGGGAGCTCATTCAGGCCTCTTTTATGAGAACATTAATCTTATTCATGAGGAATCGGCCCTCATGACATAATTACCTCCCCAAGGCCCGACCCTCTAAACACTGTAACATTGGGTATTAGGATTTTGACATATGAATTTGGGGGTACACAAACATTCAACCTATACCACCCAGTATATTTTAATCTATCCAAAGTTTCTTTAAAAATAATCGCAACATAACAGCCATAATAATAGCTTATTTTTTGAGCTAGTATCATGTATCAGGCAGTGTTCCAATGGCTTTACCTCTATTGATTCATGTTGTAAGAGCTCTAAAGATGAAAGTGAACATTACTGCCATTGTTGTTATCCTTACAATTATTATCTCTATTATTATTGTCCTTATTTCTATAACCTACCAATCTTGTTACCTTGTCAGAAAATAACTGTAGTTATTCTAACATCATTTATTTTAATAAGGCCATAGAGGCTTCAATGATCACTGCTTCTTTCCCCAATTACTCATGTATCAAGCTTGAAATAATGTATTTTAAATTTTAGTCTGGAATAAAGGCCAAGTTTTCTGGTTTACAGAGTATACATATCAGAACTACTTTTAAAAAATATTTTTTATTTTATTTTTCTGCATAGTACCTTAGGGTTACTTAAGTATTAGCAATAGGAGAAATGTACAATTCCTGGAATTTGGGGCTCAAATTATTAATCAAAATCTACTTATTCAAAAGGCATGAATAATTAAAACTTCAATGTTACATAAATGACCAAAGTGCTAATTAATTTGTATAAGTGATTCATTTTTATATTCTGAGGATACTTATGTTGTTCTTTATATAGGCATATGGGATCTATAGGGTTTCTAACCACTAAGTTAAAATGATCTTGACTATAGCACAAGGCAGCATTTAGACATTATGTTTAATAACACTGGTTAACAGTTTCCATAACCCAGAGACATGAAAATATTCTCATTTATTTTCTTTTAAAACTTTCATAATTCTGGTTATTCTGTTTTAGAACTTGAACTAGAATTTATTTTATTTTTGTGACGGCAATAAACAAGGTATTAACTCTAGTTTTGCCAAACACATGCCATGTTTCCAATACCATTTTTAAGTAGTCTATAAGTTCTATACTAATTAAAAAAAAATTATTGGGTGCTATTTTTTTATATACACACAGGAAGAATTATTCTTTCACCAAAGAATATCATTTTTTCTTTATCTAATAATATCTAGTCATTATACTTAATAATATCTAGATCCTCTAATTCCAAATTCAAGATCTCTGACAGATCAGGTTCAGAAATAGTGTCTTAGTATCCTATAAAGTGTGATTAATTAATCCAAAACACTGTGGGAATAAATACTAAATACTCCCCATGTATACATGGAAGAAAAGGAATCGATAGTAGAGATTATTGGTCTAGAACTTGTATAACATCTGGATGGGCAGGAGAAGCAGTTTTTCCACTGCGGACTTAGTCCCTAAGTTTCTTGTTCTGCTTATCTGGCTGCCCCTGGCTCTACTCACTGTAGGATCTCTACTCCTCACACTTCAGAGGTATGCTGGTAATACATCCCCTGCTGGTGACTATGCCAGTTCAGCAGTCCAGTTGTTTGTGCCAGTTTTATGGCCTAAAAATTAAGAGGTATTAAGTTAAATGCCAAACTCAGATTTCTCTGAAAATTCAACTTCCATAAAACTCTAATTGGCTGTCCATTTTGCTCTTATGGATTCCATTACCCAACACTCAAGGCCAGAATTTTTGCTAATCAGAGCTTTGAATGGAGGCAGTGTCTGAGTATTCTCTGTTCATTAGCAATCAGCATGTGGGTTATTACCTTTACCCTTAATTGCCAGCTCAAAAGGTAGTGTTGGTTTCTGCCTAACAGCAATAAAAAAAAGATGAACTGGGATACTGAAGGTGAGCTAATCTGCCCTTTCCCCAAGCTTCATTCTAGTGAAAAGTAAATTTTAATGTAGGAAATTATTACACATGCCACACAGCACAGGGCATTGCATAGCATCAGAGGGCTGTGAATGGTACTGCAACTTACATGGGAGTACAGGTAGCTGTTTGGGGTCCTGTTTTCATTTCTTTTGTAAATACACCCAGAAGTGGCATTACAATATCATATGGCAGTTCTACTTTTAACTTTTTGAGGAACGTCCATACTGTTTTCCATAGTGGCTACACCAATTTACATTCTTACCAATAGAGCACAAGAGTTCCTTTTTCTCCTTCCTCACCAATACTTCTTATCTCTTGTCTTTTTGTTGATAATCACTCTAACAGATTATCTCATTGTGGTGTTGACTTGCATTTCCCTGATGATTAATGATTGATGTTTCTCTCCTACTTAGATATTTCTCTCCCTCTCTTTCTCTTCCTTTCCCCTCTCTCTAAAAATAAATTAATAAAATCTTTAAAAGAGTTAAGACTAATTTCTATTTCTTCCTGAATCAGTCTTGGTAGGTTGTGTTTTCCAAAAGTTTATCCATTTCTTACAAGTTGTCCAATTTGTTGGTGTATAATCATTCATAGTAGTTTTTGTGTTTTTCTATCTCTGAATTTCATTCAGTCCTCTGCTTCCCTCTGTTTTGGCTTCATTTCCTCTACTGAAGGTAAGCTTCCCTCACCTCGAGTACAAAATATTGAAAGGCGATATTTGTAGACGGCCTCAGGCTCACATGATCCCAGCTTTACTGATCTCACAATAAAGGATGACTTTGTCACCCAGTATATATGTGTTAATTCTCACATAAAAGATCAGCTAGACCTTCTGTTGTAACATTCAGTCAATATACTGGTTGCCTGACCAGGACCAGATCACATTACCCTTGTCAATTTTGGTGGAACAAAATTGGCATCCTTGTTAGGAAGGAGTGATTTCAAAGGAAACTGTGTTTACTTATGAGAAGAAGGTAGAAATGAGCTTTGGCAGATACAACAGTAAATGTTCTTGAAGGAAATAAAAAGAAAAAATAGACCAGACTGGTGTGGCTCAGTAGGTTAGGCATCATCCTATAAACTGAAAGGTCACCAGTTTGATTCCCGATCAGGGCACATGCCCAGGTTGTGGGCCAGGTCCCTGGTTGAGGGCATGCCAGAGGAAACCCATTAATGTTTCTCTCACACATAGATGTTACAAACCCTCTCCTCCCTTTCTCTCTAAAAAATAAATTAATAAAATATTTTTTTAAAGAAAAATTAAAAAAAAAGGTCTGAAAATGACTGAACATTGACTTGACATCATCTAACAGAAGCCAGTTATTTCCTTTGAGTCTAAATCCCATTCATGTAACCAATGTAGATTACTTGTTCTCTAAACTCTCACATTTGATAGTAACTCCATTAGATACTCAATTATATACTTTCATACAAAAGCAGGGATTCTTCACTTTATTCTTATGTTCTCTGAGTACAGAAAATTCATGCTTATGAATAACAAAATATTAATACTAGCCAACATTTATATAGTTTTCATTATTTGTCAGATTCTGTTCTCAGTACTTTACATATATTAACTTATTTAATCCTCATAACATCCTTAAGATGCAACCATTATTAGCACTCCTATTTAAGAGGTTAATAAAAGGCAGAGCGGGGATTCAGACTCGCATCCGGTCTGCTGCTGAGTATATGATCTTCACCTCTCCACGTGCTGCCTTTCTTTCAGTACATAGTAAACACTCAATATGACTATTCAGAACAGGAAGTACTGCAGGATATATAGGCATAATAAAAGAAATACCTTTTATATTTTCTAAATCGCGAAGCATTAGGTACTAGGATATCCTTATTTGAGTAAATTTAAAGGAAAGATTTTAATTTGCTTTAAAATTTTCTCCACTAGCACATTTGATTTCATAAGACCTGTGTTTATCTTCTGGGTATTCTAGAAATACTGCTTACTTCCCCTTTTTAATTTCACATGCCATTGATATTTTGATGTAATGTACCTTTTGAAAGTATATCAAGAGATACTTAAGAGCTGCTTAAGCAAAGGAAGAATGTAACTTCTACACTCACTCTGGAGATGAGTGTTTGAGGAGGTAAAAGTTTCTTGCTGCTGTTTTATAGGAATAATAGTTTGCTGTGCCTATACTGTGCCAGGCACCACTGTAAGTCCTCTCTCACCTCCTTTAGTTAGAGGCATGGAGCTCAGTCCCCATAAGCAAAGGCTGTTCCGTGCATAGTCAGTTCTGTTTGTCTAGTCATCAAAGGGATCTCAGGTCTGCCTTCATAATCATCAGAGGCCAAATTCTTTTATTGTGCTCCTCATCAATTCAGTGGGTCTCTGATACAGGCAGAAAGCAATTTTCTGCTGAATTAAGCAAGGTTGTAAATTCAAAGTGGATAAGCTTCCTCTAAAGGTTATGGGATTATGAATCAATGTAAACAATTTACTTCAAAGGCCTCTGGATCAACATTTAAGTTTGAAATATGCTTCAATAGTGCCTGAAAGCTTAAATAAAATTGCCATTTACATACTTTACATTTTTACACATTTATAATTATTATAATAATTTCATAGATTTTGAAAGTCACCAAGACAGTTGTTTTCATTTAATGTCTAAGGACAAAATCAACAGGAATTCTCATTATCTAAAAGGACTAACACAGCCTTTGACAGTACTATTTACAGCACAAGAACACCAGCCGCGGACCACAGCTTTATAGAAGCTGTAAATTTATTTAATCCTATGGTATCTGCTTTTTTAAATCATGAGAGGAAATTTTGTTTTTTTCCCCATGATGTCCATGTTTTTACTGTTGAACAGCATTAAGGCAGAACACCTCTAAGAATAAATTTTCATCATTCTTTCATTTGTGCCATGGGTGGGAAAAATATATATATATAAAATGATTTTATAAATTAGAAGAAATAAATATAATCATTTATAAAGAGTAGAGTTAGGCAATAAGATTATTAGAAAGACATTCTCCTTTTCTCTTCCAACCTAGGAAACCACATTTCATATGGGAAAGAGTTAAAAGCACAGGGTACTTAGTAACATTAACTCTGATTTTCTTTTCACTAACTCACTCTAACATTGTCCCAAAGAACATGCATGAAATTTTCATATTCTAAAGGATAATGATGAAGACCTATCCCTACAAATAAAAAGTCAGATTCTATTATATAGTACTCTGTAACCTTAGATTTAAAATATATATGCAAATACACATATACATACACACTTTAAAATTATTTTCCAAATTAAACAAAAAATATTGAAGTAGCCAATTTCTCAACAGAATTTAGTGATAGTATCTACATTATAAGTTAAAATAAAATTATACACAAAATTATACAAATCTGTTTAAATACTTTTAGAAAGGGGGAAAATCTGTATGATTTTTATTAAGCATTACTGATCATAGAGATTAAATTAATGACCCTGTGAATCACCTGCATGTCACCAATACTCATTATCAATCATAACACAGAGTCTATATGTAAAGGTTCGACTAACCAGTAGGTTCATCTTTCACCCTATCACCTAACAATACTACAAATGTTTTGCTTACCTAAAATTATACCATAATAATATTTGCCATTTTGAGGACATATTTAAAAAATAATAATGAAAATAAAAGTCTTTGTACTACTACTAAAGCAACATTATGAAACCTGTAAAGAGTATGTTGGAAAGACAGAATGCACTTTTATTTTTCATACATTTCAGCCAAAAGCCTACAAAATGTGTGTTATTAGTTTTTGAATAATACAAAGTAATATGCTGGTACTTTGCAAGGTCATCTTTATAACTTTGTAATATTGATTCTATCACTTAAAATCCACAACTTACCTAATTTGTAACCAACAAACCATGAAAA
The DNA here is from genome assembly GCF_987537825.1 of Furipterus horrens. Taxonomy (NCBI): domain Eukaryota; kingdom Metazoa; phylum Chordata; class Mammalia; order Chiroptera; family Furipteridae; genus Furipterus; species Furipterus horrens. The sequence continues at coordinate 65,010,372 of NW_028327180.1, read as the reverse complement.
CAGCACCCAAAGCTAAAAAGTCTTGGGAATGACCTCTGCCAAGAAGAACTGTAATTCTATCTTAATATATGAACTACAATGCTTCTGTAAATATTCTTCTTAAAAATCATAAACTGTATTTTAAAATATATACCTTATTTGTAAAACTGCAATCCACGAAGATGTTGGACACTCACCCTCAAGATTCTGTGAAAACTGAACTTCTATAAATAGTAGGTGGGAATCCCTTATTCAATATGTGTAAAACACAGATAATTAAGGGTTCAATTCCTTTGTTAGAGATATATTTTCTCTCCTTTTGTTTTCTTACAAAAAAGTCTGCTATGTGTGTTTCAGAATTTTCAGTTATTTTTTGTCTATTGTTATTTTTTAATATATTGAGAAGAATTTCCATAGTCCAACTTTCATAGAATTTTTATAGTCCAAGAGAAATTTTGCTCTCAAGTAAACTGAAATAATTAAGAGACAAATTCTCAATTTAAATATGTTTATAAAATTACATTTAAAATGACTGTTCATACAATTCTAATAAGAAATCTGTTTTCAGTTTTGGACAGAAGGCTGTACCTGAAAGTAAAATGTACTTGAAAGACTCATGCAAGGAAACTCCCATTTTAATTGTTTACCTCCTTTTTCATGTGCTACTCCTGCCCCACCACACCCCCAACCAAAAAAATCATTCTATGCTGTTTAGTGTTGTTTTTTATGTTTAGTAAGTGTTTTAAAAAACATGTATTGTTGTTTTGTATGCATGTAAATGGGGTTATACAGCTTATTCTGATTTGTTTTTTAACTTTTCTCATATAAGCACTTAGTTTCTAATTTTGCTTTTTTGGTTGAATTTTTTATCACAGTAAAACTTATATGCAATGAAAAGCACAGATCATAAGTACACATTCTGATGAGTTTTGGTAAAGCATTCATTTATACATAACCCCAATGAAATACAGGGTAATTCCATCATCCCAGGAAATTTTCTTTTGACTCACTTAGTCAATTTTTAAACACCATTCAGATTTCTATCACTACTTTGCAGACAAAAATTATACCTCAGAAGATATTGAAAATTATTCCTACTAGAGTAAGTAAGGAAATGAACAAATTGAATGATGAAAGATCAAACAGTTTACAAGATTTAATTCTGAAATTCTGTAATTGAACTTTTGTAATATTTTGATTTGTTGGAAGAATCTTTTGACAAAACTCCCACTTTTCATTGGAAAAATTTACATCATAGAACAGAGTGGAATTAAATTGAGAAGGACTATGATTTGCATCTAAATTTGGTGAAACAACCAATTAGGATAATAAGTAGAGAGAATTTATGAGTTTGAGCTTGAAAAACATATTTATCAAAGAAATACTCTAAAACAGGTAAAAAACACAGTACTTGGAAAAATACATATTTACACATTTCAATATGAAAAGAATAAAATTTAGAATATCCTCTATTTAGAAAAAAAATAGTTTGGTTTTTACCAGGTACTTCACCATTTATAGAAATAAATTTTCTCCATCAAAAACAGTATGGTCCTCAGAGAGGAGGAGTTGATTAAAAATGCAATATGCTTCATAATTACAAATAATAAAATTAAACTTTTTAGAGTATTGGAATTATTTGGAAAAATAAAAACAAGACCAGTTGGAAAAAAATAAGTTCTTCAGAAGAACACCAGTGACAAAGTATTAGAGAGTAGTAAAGTTTAAAAAATGATTAAAGTATGTAAATATGTATCAATAATAAGTATTTAGGCTCTGGCCGGTAGCTTAGTTGGTTAGAGCATTGTCCCAATATGTCAAGGTTGTGGGTTCAATGCCCAGTTAGGGCACATACAAGAATCAACGAATGAATGCATAAATAAGTGGAACAACAAATCGATGTTTCTCTCTCTTCCCCACTTTCTCTCTCTCACTCTAAAATCAAGATAAAATAAAGAATAAATATTTAAATAATGTCATTTCTAATGTTAGATAATCAATGATTTTTTAAATTTTTGCTTTGACGTACATAAATGCATGTTATTTTAAAGGAAATTATATTTTAAAATAATTTTTGAGGAATAGTATTTTATAGATCCAGACATATAATAAACCTAATTTCTTAGTCAATTAATAAATATTTAAAATTTCAATTATTTCAGTTATTTTAACATCTTCTTTCACTCTTTAACGTGCCCTAACTCAGACAATACATTATATAGTCACCATTATAAAGGGACACTGTCCTTGAGACTTTTTATATGACATTCACTCTCTAAGAAAGTAAAAGAACAATCTCTAACAATGAGTTATGATTTTTGTTTCATGTTCGGATAGTTCTTCTTCCTTAGAATGGTAGCTCTCCATGGGAGCACAGATATTCTCTGTCTTGTTCACTGCTTTAGGCTGAGCGTTTAAAACAGTGCCAAAAAGTAGTAGAGGGTAACAAATTCTCTAAAAAGTTGGCCCAACATTATAGAATGATAGGTGCATTTTCATCACAACTAATGGGAATGTGTATTACCACTACACACATTTATATGAAATTACTAGTAAAATTACTTTTTTGTTTGGCTGTGGCGATAAAATAAATTTCACCATATGCTGCTATAATATTTTTAAAATATATTTTTATATTATATATTTAGCATAGAAGAAATATTTATATTCAAGAGTTTTAGCCCTTTGAATGCCATGCGTAATTGCTAAAGTTCATGTGAGAAATGCCAGGCTATTTTGCTGAGAAATGCAGAGTTTATGAAAAAATCTATAAAAACATCATTATTCATAATAATTTGCTGAAAATTTCACAACATATAGTAAATGCACTCTTCTTTTGTAAGCAGTGTTCTTTGACACAATTTAGCAAAAAAATTATTGCATTAAAATTATTTGTTATAACAATTATTTTAGGAAAAATAAATTCTTTCTTTCAATATGGTTTTTGAAGTATAATATATGGCATAATATAAAACCTACAATTATAATTTGAAAAAACACATAGCAACATGGATAACAAGCAACAAGTATGCCAAATATTGCATAAATTTATGAAAAAAGAAAACTTCATAACATACAAAAAAATGAACACAAATGACATTCACACTAGAGACGTATATCAATAGATATCAACAGTGAAAAACAGTTTATAAACAAAATGCTAATGCTATACTGTAAAGGAATGAAAATGCCCAAAAGCTTCCTTATCATGCACACTGCATAGAGTTTTGACGATTATTGCAAAGATAAATGAAATTAAAAGGACCGTTTAAAATGTAAGTAAAAATTATAACAGAATTAATATGTCAGTGTTTGAACAAGTCAAAATTCAAAATTTGCACCAACATGAGAAAAAGTTATATCAATATATAACCCGAGGTACAAAAAAAGAGAACAAGACATAAAATGTGAATTATTCCATCACCATTTACACATATAGCCATCAAAAAAAAGAGTAGCTGGGAACAACACTGGCACTTTTGGGAAAATTTGTCAGCGTTGCTCACAGTGACACTGGCACTCAAAGGGTTAAAAATCAATATTAAAAGATTCTTTATTTTAAAATACAGTCAAAATTTCTCCTGTACAACAGTGCTACAATTTTATGTCCTCAGAATTTATTGCATTGTCCAGTGTGACATACAAATTACCCCAAATATCAAGACATTTTGAGTATCATTAAGAAGTGGTAGATTTTTCACAGATTCAATTTGTTCCAATTTGCCATAATTATTACTCTCTTTTTGAATCTCACTTTGCACCAATTTAGCTAATGGAAATGCCTTAAAGCTGGCTTCTTTCAACACTACGCCAGATATTTTAAAAGCATTTCTGCTTTCTGGCAATATTTCAAACACTTTATTTTTAATGTTTTTATAGCTAAAGACATGAAATCAACCACTCTTCAAATAACACTTAATGTCGAGTAAAATAGAGTCTAATATATGGGCATTAGGTATAAGTATTAAATTTTCCCTCTGTATTCACTGCTGGTACTGACACCCTGTTGGGTCTCTTTGGTGGCAGTGATGAAAAATACCCTTCTTATTAAAATAGTTAGCTCACAAGGTATTTCCTAATTAACTCTTACTACTAAAACAGTTTTTCAAATATAAAATTTAAGTAATTTTTCTACATTATACCTTCTTAATTTTGACCGTTCTCCCAAGCTTTAATTTCTCCCAATTCTCCTTAATTAGAATTTATATTGAACATACATGTGTACACACTTCTCACAACATTGGATTTAACCCAGTTTCAAACTGGTATCTCCACTAAAAGCATAGTAACAAAAGGTCTGTGAACAATTAACTGGGACATTAACTTATTTTTACTATTAGGTAAAAACCAGGTTTACTAATACAATGGTTGCTATAAAGAGTATAGCTCCACTTGAGATTATGGACATCTATGGCCAATTATAATTTTAAACATCTCTAATTTTGTTCATTTCTCTATTTATATTTTCTTCTTGTCTCTACCTTAAACTAGAATTTATAGTGGTTTCTTACTTCTGGTCAAAATTTTTTATTTCAAAAAGTATTTAATTATAAATTTATTTAATTTTATCAAAATGACAGATGTACTTATATAAAAAGGTGAGCCAATGAGAATGAAGCTTCCATTCCCAATAATCACAATTAAGGTAATTCAGACTAACAGTCCCGGTGAGAACAATTAGTAGCTCGATCAAATATTAAAAATATATACTTGATGGTACTGGAAAGCTGACAAGACAATGAAGTTTTTTTTAAGATTTCATTTATTTTTAGATAGAGGGGAAGAGAAAGAGAAAAGAGAGGGAGAGAAACATCAACGTGTGGTTGCCTCTTGTGCACCCCCAACCGGGAACCTGGCATGCAACCCAGATATGTGTCCTGACTGGGAATAGAATCAGCAACTCTTCAGTTGACAGGCCAGTGCTCAATCCACTGAGCCACACCAGCCAGGGTAAGACAGTAAAAATTTTAAGGCCAAAATGCAAAAGAAGAGCCCTAGTGAGATGAGCCCAGCATTTGAAGCTGCATGCCTCCAAATGATGTTTGCTGAGTTGAGGAGAGGAGGTTGAAAAGCTGAAGAGTTGAGCTGTTGTTTTGACAACTTTGTGCTAGTGAAAAAAAGCTGGAGTCAGAACATACCAAAAGAAGGTACCTGGCATCTCTTTTTTCCTCTATGCTGGGATCCCAGAAGATAATATCTTGGGAAGAAGAGAAAATTTGGAGGTATACTGGCTCTATGATTTTGATTTGCTCATAACCTTAGCTACCTCATAGAAGCAAATTCCTCTTTGAAAGCGGAACACCATCTAAGGCCTAAAAATTATTTCTACACTTTTTGTCATTCAAAACTAAAGTGGCATATGAAAAATAAAACAGCATAAACATAAACCAAGAAAGATAACAGACAATAAAAATGAGTGCTTTGGGAATACAAGTAATGAGGGTACAAGACACATAATCAAAATAAATGTACTTACTGTATGTTCAGGAGATAAGAAAACTAAGACTTATAGGAGAAGGTAGAAAAACAAAATAATCTAAATTCTCCCACTTTTTGAAAACAACCTCAAAAGTGAGAATTCTAAATATGGATTTAACAGCATATTGCAAAAATAGTCACTTGCTGGAAGATATGTCAAAAGAAAATTTCCAGAAATCAGTATAGAGGTTTTTTTAAAGAAAAAGAAAAATGCAGAAGAAAAAGTAAAAGACCCAGCGTACAGAGAAAAAAGTACAATATATGTGTATGTGTAACTGGAGTGTAGAAGGAAAGGAGATAGAAGATGGATAAGAATAAGACCAGAAAAGGAACAGTAGAAAATTTTCAACATTTATGTTTAAAAACTAAGTTATGATTGTAAGAGTCGTAGGCACTAAACAGAATAAATTAAAAGAAAAGCACACTGAACTTCCATTTCTAGCCAGATTCACCAAATAGTGTAAAACAATAAATAAATATATGAATATATGGATATATATGTATATATATAAGCCCTGGCTGGTTTGGCTCAGTGGATTGAGCGTCGGCCTGCGAGCTAAGTGTCGCTGGTTCGATCTTCCAGTCAGGGCACATCACAGAAGGAAAACTCTGACTCCAAAAAACCTCCACTGCCTTGCGGCATACCTCTTCAGGGGAAAGGCTAAGGGAGTAAACCCCGACAGAAAATCCGGAGCCGGAGTCCCTAAGGCGGTTTGACGTTGTAGTCAACACCGGCAACTCCTGCGGCGCACCTGAAGCCAAGCTGTATTGACTCCGTCTTTCCCTTGGATCCTTCAGCTGCGAAGAGAGGGGGGGTCTGCTGCATGGGCAACAGCAGACCCTCCATATCACCCTGCCCAGGCTCTGTAGCTTCAGCTTCACTGGAGAGGACACTCCAGCGTCATCGCAAGATGTCGATTCAACACGGGAGGAGACAGATACCCTGTCACTCCCGAGTCGGACTGCACAACCATTCTCGGCGGTGCAGATAGACTCTTAAGAAGCTACACCATCGTCTCTCGAGACGGACGGCTGCCGACGACGACGACGACGATGTATATATATAAGTTTTCATATATGAGATTAGGAAATGAAGGACGATGATTCCTGAGAGGCAGGCAATAAAATGAGCTGAGGCCCAAGACTGCTAGAGCTTATTTCCTGAAGAAAGTTTTCCAGGTCTTGTACAGGAATGGGAATTCAATAGGATCTTGGTTCCCTGAGGTGAGAAGACCTCTGCAAATCAAGGGAGTCCTAGACCGCTAAAGCATAAAGGACAGAATCTCAGAAACTGAAGTGCTGCACCAGTAGAGATCGGAGACTGCAGAGGTTTCTCTCAAGTCTTTAGCTAAGGACTGATCGGCACATGTGTAAAAAAACTATCTGAATACAGAGAAAGAATCACTAGTAAAAAAGTAGAGGGCTTACTCCAGGCAAAATGATAATCCTCATATACAAAAATATACAAAATAAAAGTACAATAAAAAATATGCAGGAGAGCCCTGGCTGCTGTGGCTCAGTGGACTGAGCGTTGGCTTGCAAGCCAAGTGTCGCTGGTTCGATTCCCAGTCAGGGCACATGACTAGGTTGCCTGTCAGGTCCCCAGTTGGGGGCGTAAGTGAGAGGCAACCAACCACACAGTGATGTTTCTCTCCCTCTCTTTCTCCTTTCCCCTCTCTCTAAAAAATACAAACAAACAAATAAATAAATAATTAATTTAAAAAATACGCAGGATTATACAAGATAAAATTCACAATATCTAGTATCTGATAAGAAATTACCAGATAAGCAAAGAAAAGGAAAATGTTGTTTACAATAAGGAAAAAAATAAATGGAAAGAAATTGACAGAAAAATAATACAGATAGAACTAGTAGTAGACAAGGACATTAAAATAATTTTGTAACTGTACTTCATAATTTCAAAAAAGAGATAAGGGGAATATAAAAATAGACCCAGTATTTTTAATGATGAGAATGACGATGTCAAATATAAAGAAAATACACTGGCTGTAATTAATGGCAGTTCAGACATGGAAACCAAAATGATTTGTGAACTAGAACACCAACTGACACTGTACAAAATTAAACACAGGGGGAAAATGGCAAAAAATAAATGAGCAGCGTGTGGTTGAGCTCTTGAACACGTTCACCTTGGTGAATATACATGTGTCCAGTGTTTGTGAAAATGTAAGAAATAGGAGGAAAACATACGGTGGAAAAATCTTCAAATTTGATGAAAACTACAAACCCCACAGATCCCAAAATCTCAAATAACCAACACACAATTACAAAAAACAAATAAAATTAAATCAAGGCACATTCTAATCAAATTGCTTAAAATCAGTGGTATAGGAATAATCTTAAAATCAAGCAGACTGGGATGAAAAAAATTTATATGACAGCATATTTCTCACTGGAAACAATGTAACCCAAAACACAGTAGCACAACATCATTATAAAAATACTGTGGTGAGGGGTGTCTACCTAGACTTATTTTTCCAGAAAAAAAAATTTAATGAAGAAAAACTAAGGCTTTTTCTGCTTGTTATTTTAATTTTTTAATTACAGTTTACATTCAATCTTATTTTGTATTAGTTTCAGGTGTACAACATCAAGGTTAGACAATCATATACTTTACAAAGTGATTCCACCAATACTTCTAGTACCACCTGGCACCAAACATAGTAATTACAATATTAGTGACTATATTCCCTATGCTGTATTTTACATCCCCATGACTATTTTGTAACAACAATTTGCACTTCTTAAACCCTCCAACTTCTTCATGCAGCCCCCAAAACACCTCACCTCTGGCAACCATTGGTCTGTTCTCTGTAATTATGAGTCTATTTCTACTTTGTCAGCGACACTTAGCTTGCAGGCCGATGCTCAATCCACTGAGCCAAACCAGCCAGGGCTAAGTGTCGCTGGTTTGATCTCCCAGTCAGGGCACATCACAGAAGGAAAACTCTGACTCCAAAAAACCTCCGCTGCCTTGCAGCATACCTCTTCAGGGGAAAGGCTAAGGGAGTAAACCCCGACAGAAAATCCGGAGCCGGAGTCCCTAAGGCGGTTTGACGTTGTAGTCAACACCGGCAACTCCTGCGGCGCACCTGAAGCCAAGCTGTATTGACTCCGTCTTTCCCTTGGATCCTTCAGCTGCGAAGAGAGGGGGGGTCTGCTGCATGGGCAACAGCAGACCCTCCATATCACCCTGCCCAGGCTCTGTAGCTTCAGCTTCACTGGAGAGGACACTCCAGTGTCATCGTAAGATGTCGAGTCAACACGGGAGGAGACAGATACCGTGTCACTCCCGAGTTGGACTGCACAGCCATTCTCGGTGGTGCAGATAGACTCTTAAGAAGCTACACCATCGTCTCTTGAGACGGATGGCTGCCGACGACGATTTCTACTTTGTTGTTCAGTTTTTTCTTTAGATTCCACATACAAGTGAAATCATATGGTATTTGTCTTTCTATGAGTTATTTCTTGTAGCATAATAACCTCTCAGAGAAACATCCATTCTGCTGCAAATAGTAAAATTTCATTTTTTATGGCTGAGTAATATTCCCCTGTACAAACGTACCATTGGTTTTTATTTTATTTTATTTTTATTGTTTTTCTGTCACAATTGTCCCACTTTTTCCCTCATTACTAACCCCCACCCAGCCCACCCCTTCTCCCATGGTCTATCCCAACCCTGTTGGCATTGTCCATGTTCATGGGTTATTTATATTAATTCCTTTGCTAAACCCTTCCCCTACTTAGCCCCTTCCCTCCCTCCCCCCTGAAAACTGTTACTCTGTTTCTTGTTCAGTTTCGTTCATTTATTTGTGTTGTTCATTAGTCTCTTGTATTGGGTGACAGAATATGGTATTTTTCTTTCATTGCCTGGCTTATTTCGCTAAGCATAGTTCTCTCTAGTTCCATCCATGTTGTTGTGAATGGCAGAAGTTCCTTCTCTCTTTCTGCTGCATAGTAAGTATTCCATTGTGTAAATGTACCACAGTTTTTTAATCCACTCATCTACAGATGGGCCCTTGGGTTGTTTCCAGCACTTGGCTATTGTAAACAGTGCTGCTATGAACATAGGGGTGCATAAGTTCTTTTGAATTAGGGTTTCAGGATTCTTCGGGTATAATCCCAGTAGTGGAATTGCTCATTTAAAAGGTAGTTCCATTTTTTTTTGCTGTTGAGGAAATTCCATACTATTTTCCATAGGGCTGCACCCAGTCTGCATTCCACCCAACAGTGCACTAGGGTTCCCTTTTCTCCACATCCTCCCCAGCACTTGTTGTTTGTTGATTTGTTGATGATGGCCATTCTGACTTGCGTAAAGTGGTATCTCATTGTGGTTTTTATTTGCATCTCTCTGATGGCTAGTGATGTTGAGCATTTTTTCAAATGCCTCTGGACCCTCTGTATATCCTCCTTGGAGAAGTGTTTGTTCAGGTCCTTTGCCCATTTTTTAATTGTGCTGCCTTCTTTGTGTTTGAGATGTGTAAGTTGTTTATATATTTTGGAGATCAATCCCTTATCTGATGTATCATTGGCAAATATGTTTTCCCAAATGGTTGGTTCCCTTTTCATCTTGCTGATGTTTTCTTTTGTTGAGCAGAAACTCTTTAGTTTGATGTAGTCCCATTTGTTTATTTTTTCCTTTATCTCTTTTGCCTTAGGAGGTGTGTCAGTGAAAATATTGTTATGTGGGAGATCTGAAATTATTCTGCCTATGTTTTCCTCTAGTATTTTTATGATATCACGTCTTACATTTAAGTCTTTGAGCCATCTTGAGTTTATTCTCATTTGTGGTGTAAGTTGGTGGTCTAGTTTCATTTTTTTTGCACGTCCCTGTCCAGCACCATTTGTTGAAGAGACTCTTCTCATTTCAGTTTATGTTGCTTCCCCCTTTGTCAAATATTAGTTGACCATAGAGTCCTGGGTTTATTCCTGGGCTCTCTATTCTGTTCCATTGAGTTATATGTCTGTTCTTATGCCAGTACCAGACTGCTTTGATTACAGTGGCCTTGTAGTATAGTTTGATATCAGGTATTGTGAGTCTTCATATTGTGTTCTTCTGTCTCAAGATTGCTGTGGCTATTCAAGCTCTTTTTTGGTTCCATATAAATTTATGAAGTACTTGTTGTAGGTCTGTGAAATACGCTGCTGGTATTTTAATAGGAATTGCTCTGATCCTATAAGTTGCTTTGGGTAGTATGGACATTTTAATGATGTTGATTGTTCCCATCCATGAACATGGTATACATTTCCATTTATTTGTATCTTCCTTAATTTCTTTATTCAGGGTTATGTAGTTTTCTGAGTACAGGTCTTTTACCTCTTTGATTAAATTTATTCCTAGGTACTTTATTTTTCTTGTTGCTATAGTAAACAGGATATTTTTTTCTAGTTTCTATCTCTGATATTTTATTGTTGGTGTACAGAAATGCCTTTGATTTCTGGATATTGACTTTGTAACCTGCTATTTTGCCAAATTCATTTATTAGGTCAAGTAGTTTTCTGGTGGAGTCTATAGGGTCTTCTATGTATTCTATCATGTCATCTGCAAAAAGTAACAGTTTAACTTCTTCTTTCCCAATTTCAATGCATTTTATTTCTTTTTCTTGTCTGATTGCTGTGGCTAGAACTTCCAGTACTATGTCGAATAGAAGTGGAGAGAGTGCACATCCTTGTCTTGTTCCTGATCTCAGGGGGAATGGTTTCAGTTTTTGTCCATTGAGCATGATGTTGGCTTTGGGTTTTTCATATATGGCCTTTATTATGTTGAAGTATGCTCCCTCTATTCCCATTTTGCTGAGTGTTTTCATCATAAATGGGTGTTGTACTTTATCAAATGCCTTTTCAGCATTTACTGATATGATCATGTGATTTTTGTCTTTCATTTTGTTTATGTGGTATATTACATTTATTGATTTGCAAAGATTAAATCATCCTTGCATTGCTGGGATGAATCCCACTTGATTAAAATGTATTTTTAAGTATATTTTATTGATTATATTGTTACAATAGTTTCAATTTTTTCTTCTTTGCTCCCCTCCGCCCAGCAGCCCCCCTCCCCCATAACCCCCCCAAGTACATGCCCATGGGTCATACATACAAGCTCTCCCGCTTCACCCTTTCATATATTCTTCTTTTTAAAAATAATTAATTAATTAATTAATTATTTTAACAATAAAAAATAACAATCCCTCCCTCTCAGACTTAAGACGCTTTATAATCTTATAAGGACAATGGGCAAAGGTCTCGAGCTCCTCTAGCTTCTTCAAGCTGGACATGGTTGTCGTCCTACCTACCCTTGGGTCCAGAAATCCCTAATAAGAGTGGGGGTGTGGAGGGGATGATGGCCTTCCCACATGGGGAAGGATCGTGCAGACTCCAAGTCAGTTGGCTGTCCCCGGACAATGGTGTTCTTGGTTTAACAGGCTGGCATCCTTGTTGTATTCTGGAGGCAACAGATTTGGAAACAGGGTTAAAAGATATCATTCAATCCATAACCACTAGATGACAAAAGGCAGGTATTAATTTTTCAATGTCCCACATTAGGGAAAAAAAGGGCTTCTTTGGAGGAAGGTGTGTCAGGCACATCTCACCTGTCCAAAACCCTTTTGCCCATTATACTTAGTTTGGGCTGAGGAAAATATTTTAAGTTTCCTCCTTCTCAGACCTATGGGCTCTTTCTGTCCAAGCCATTAGGATAGAAAAGAGGAACCAGTGTTAAATTGAGGCCCACAGAGCACCCCATTCTTCACCAACCCAGCCACTTAGTTCAAGCCAAACTGTTCAGTCTCAGGAGGCAGCGATGCCGACAGGATTAAGTGAGGCCTATACGTACAGACAATCACTCAGGTAATGAGATCATAGGCTTATGCTCTATGAAAACAGAAGACACATGTTAATTTATGTAACATAACCCACAAACAAGTCTCTAAATCTGTAGGACTGCCTTATTGGAAAGACATTCAGTTGTAAGGCATTTGAGATTGATTCTTCTTGCCTATAAATTAAGCATCTTTGATGATACCACAGATCTAGTTTAACTTTCAAATGAAAACAAATTTTAAATGAAAAGAAACTTTAAAGACAGTTAACTGCACTATTTTATAGTCTACCACTGAGCATTGTGATTTTCCTTGAATCACAATTTTTCTCCCTAAGATTACCCTTCTTGTCATTAAAGGGACTGCATTAAGTATTGTATGATCTTTTTAATGTGTTGCTGGATCCGGCTTACCAATATTCTGTTGAGGATTTTAGCATCTATGTTCATCAGTGATATTGGCCTGTAGTTTTCTTTCTTTGTTATGTCTTGACCTGGTTTTGGAATTGGGATAATACTGGTTTCATAGAAACAGTTTGGGAGTCTTCCCTCTTCTTGGATTTTTTTGAATAGTTTGAGAAGAGTAGGTGTTAGTTCTTCCCTAAATGTTTTGTAAAATTCGCCTGTGAAGCCATCCGGTCCAGGGCTTTTGTGCAACAGGAGTTTTTTTATTACTGTTTCAATTTCACTCTTTGCTATTGGTCTGTTCAGGCATTCTGCTTCTTCTTGATTTAGTTTTGGAAGATTATATGTTTCTAGAAATTTGTCCATTTAATCTAAGTTGTCAAGTTTCTTGTGATAGTTATTTGTAGTAATTTCTTACAATCCTTTGTATTCCTGTGATATCACTCGTGATATCCTTTTTCATTTCTGATTTTATCTGGGTTCTCTCTTTTTTTTTTCTTGATGAACCTAGCTAAAGACTTGTTGATTTTGTTTATCTTTTCAAAGAACTGGCTCCTACTTTGGTTGATCTTTTGAATTGTTTGTTTAGTCTCTATGTCATTTAATTCTGCTCTGATTTTGATGATTTCCTTCCTTCTACTCATTCTGGGCTTTGTTTGTTATTGTTGTTCCAGTTCTTGTAGTTGTAGGGTTAGATTCTTCTCCTCCTCCCTTCCCTCTGGTCACTGTCTGAAGAGACTGTCTTTACCTCATTGTATTTTCTTGCCTCCTTTGTCATTTATTAATTGACCATAGAGGCATTGGTTTATTTCTGGTCTCTATTATGTTCCACTGATTGATGTGTCTGTTTTTATGCAAGTACCATGCTGTTTTGATTACTGTAGCTTGGAGTATAGTTTGATATCACATAGAATAATGTCTCCAACTTTGTTCTTCTTTCTCAAGATTGCTGTGGCTATGCGGTATCTTTTGTGGTTCCATATACATTTTTGGATTATATGTTCTAGTTCTGTGAAATATGCCTTTGGTATTTTGATAAGAATTGCATTGAATCTATAGATTGCTTTGGGTAGTATGGACATTTTAATGTTGTTAATTTTTCCTATCTATAAGCATGGTATATGTTTCCATTTATTTGTATCTTCTTCAATTTCTTCCTTTAATGTTTTATCATTTTCTGAAATACAGGTCTTGTACTTCCTTGGTTAAATTTATTCCTAAGTATTTAATTTTCTGGTGCAATTGTAAATGGGATCTTCTTAGTTTCTCCTTCTGACAGTTCATCATTGATGTATTAAAATGGAGACCTCCCAGTCAAAATGGAGGCATACGTAAATGCAGCTCCCCTTCTTGCACAACCACAGCAAAATTACAACAAAAATATAGAATCCCTCAGAACCATCAGAAAATCAAGATATATGGAAGTCCAACAACTAAGGAATTAATGAAACCACATTCATCCAGATGGGTTGAAGGGATGGAGGGGTAGAGATGCAGAGATGCACAACTGGCTGAACCTAACCCACATGTGGTAGATATAAAATGGAGGGATATCACAGGAGCAAAGGACCCTACCCCCACACCAGACCACCCAGCCCAGGGTTCCATTTCCAGGAAGATAAGTCCCCAAAACTGGCTGTAAAAACCACTGGGGGTTGGATCAGTGGAAGAAACTCTGGGATTCTCAGGCCTCTCCTCTTAAAGGGCTTTGCACTACACACAAACTTACTCAGACTCACTCCATCTGGGCTTCAGCGCAGGGGCAGCAGCTTGAAGGTCACCAGAGGCATACAGAAAAGAACTGAAGTGTTTGGTATCAGGGTGAGGGTTGGGGGACAGATTCTTCCTAGACAGAACTGCAGGTAGCAGCCATTGTACCTTTTTTTTGAGCCCTCCCACACACAGAGCCACAATGTAGCAGCACAACATCTGAATCTCCATCAACCTGGCTCACACAGTATGCCCTGCCCTGCCGATTACCTAAGGGTCCACCCCACTCAACTTATGGGCTCACCTCAGCAACCTCCCACCATGGTCACACTGGATTTTCCATATGAAGGGCTGGGCTAGACCCAGGCTTCAGACCTTTATATACCCACTCAAACAAGCAACAGCTGAGCCCAGCCCTTCCCCATACCTCTTTCTGAGTGACCCCAGACCCAGAACTAGCAGCAGCTATCTGAAGATTGCATTATAGCTTATGCCAAGGGGTTTGAGACAGAACACAGGTAATGGGCCCCAGACAGAACACAGGTAGAGCCTGAACTTATCCTGCACCACCTGGGAAACCTGAGTCGTTCACCCAGCAGATAGTTACAGGCCACAATGGAGACCACCCAAACACTTCCACAAGCCACAGAGGAAGGTAGTTGCTGGCCAGGGGTCACAGCCAATCTACCAGCTGACTGGACTGCATAAATCCCTCCCTTTGACCTGCTGACAGCAAGCAAGACTCATCTACAAGAGGAGGGAATACTCAGCCCACACAGAGGGAGCACCTTGAGTACACAGCTTGGGAGAGAGGGGAGGCTGTGCCACTGCACCTTACAGGACACATACTGCATTGGGTCATGGACCAAGACACAGAGTCAAAGCAATGCCACCTAATACATGGAAGCAAACACAGGAAGGCTGCCAAAATGAGGAAACAAAGAAATTTGATGCAAATGAAAGAACAGAAAAAACTTCAGTAAAAGAACTAAATAAAATGGAGATAAGCAATCTATCAGATGCAGAGTTCAAAACACTGGTTATAAGGATGCTCAAGGAACTCAGTGGGTACTTCAATAGCATATAAAATACCCAAGAAGAAATGAAGGCTATATTAACTGAAAAAACAATTTATAGGAAATTAATAGCAGAGTGGATGAAGACAAGAATCAAATCAATGATTTGAAACAAGGAAGAAGACATCCAATCAGTACAGCAAGAAGAAAAATGAATCCAAAAAATTGAGGCTAGTTTAAGGAGCCTCAGGGACAACTTCAAACATTCTAACATTTGCATCATAGGGGTGCCAGAATGAGAAGAAGAAGAACAAGAAATTGGAAACCTATTAGAAAAAATAATGGAGAAAAGCCTCCCTAATTTGGTGAGGGAAATAGACATACAAGCATAGAGTCCCAAACAAGATGGATATAAAGAGGACCACACCAAGACACTCCATAATTAAAATGCCAAAGGTTAAAGATAAAGAGAGCATCTTAAAAGCAGCAAGAGAAAAGCAGATAATTGCCTACGGAGGAGTTCCCATAAGACTGTTAGCTGATTTCTCAAAAGGAAACTTTGCAGGCAAGAAGTATTCAAAGTGATGAAAAGCAAGGACTACAATCAAGATTACTCTATCCAGCAAAGCTATCATTTAGAATGGAAGGGCAGATGAAGTGCTTCCCAGACAAGGAAAAGCTAAAGGAATTCATAATCACCAAGCCCTTATTATATGAAATGTTAAAGGGTCACATTTAAGAAAAGGAGGATCAAAACTATGAACAGTAAAAAGACAACAAATGCACAACTATGGAACACTTTTTAACATAATTCCCATTGAGTTCAATTTTTCAGCTGTTTTAGACTTAAATAGGCATGCTGATTTCAAAACTGCAGTTAGTTTTCTTCTATCGCATCAAGTTTTTTCTGTAGTTTATCTTAATACAACCACTCTAGGCTGGATTGAGCCTGGATCAAGTGAAGTACTAGTGCTCTCCTATTGGCTGAGAGCAAATCTCCCTCGAGTGGGGACAGGTAAGGGACAACCTTGGAGACCAGCGACAGGTTCATACTTGTCAGGACTACTCAGTTACACATGAGACAGTGTGGTGAGAGGTTGTGTGCTACTCTATATAGTAAATTGTATTTCGAAGTGTAGTCCAAGTTCTTGTCGGTATACAAGGAATTAGCAGAATATAATTTTTTATTTACATACGTACTTATTTCCTTTCCTTCAGATCATGTCTGCCTCTGCTATTTCTCATTGTACGTGCCTAAACAACCCTGATTCATTTTGTTATATCTGTGGCAGTTTCACCATTCCCAGTCAAAGGACAAACATCAGCACATTTGTCATATTTGCATATTTTAAAGTAAAACTTGGTGATCAAGATAAGTGTGTGCAAGCAGTGTGTTGAGAGTTTACAGATGTGGATGAAGGGAACACATGATAAATTGCCATTTAGTATACCTATGGTTTGGCGAGAGCCCAGAGAGCATTCAAGTGACTGTTACTTTTGTATAGTGAAAATGTCAGAATATAACAAGAAAAATAAACGTAAAATAGAGTATCCTAGTCTACCATCAGCTATACGCCCAGTGCCTAATTCAGCTGAAATCCCAGTGCCAGTTTTCATTAAACTACCCTCTTTCAAAAAACAGAAGTATGGTGAAGAACTAAGTGAAAGCAATGATGAAGATTTGTAATTGAAGATGACTCAGTTCAGAAGGGATTTGATCAGCATGAGTTGAATGATTTGGCACGAGATTTGGGACTATCCAAAAAGGCTTCAGAAATCCTAGCATCAAGAGTACATGAGTCCTGGCTGCTATGACTCAGTGGATTGAGCGTCGGCCTGCAAGCCAAGTGTCGCTGGTTCAATTCCCAGTCAGGGCACATGACTCGGTTGCATATCAGGTCCCCAGTTGGGGGCGCAAGTGAGACACAACCACACAGTGATGTTTCTCTCCCTCTATTTCTCCTTTCCTCTCTCTCTCTAAAAATAAATAAATAAACAAAACAACAAACAAATAAATTATTTTAAAAAATGTACATGAGGAAAACTTGCTTGAAAAAGGAGTGAAGGCATCCTACTTTTGATAAAGAAAAAGTGCATTTCTGCAGTACTTTTGAAGTGACAGTGGCTTTGTGTATTGCCATAACATACATGGTTTAATGGAGGGATTGGGAATTCCAATCTAGAACACAACTGAATGGCAACTGTTCATCGGTAGCTCAAAGTGGAGCTTGAAGTGTATCCTCCTCCACAATGGCAGTTTATTTGGTGCAGTCCCAATTGGCCATTCAGTTTGTTTTTTATGAAGAATATTAAGACATAAAGACAGTCATTGATCTGTTGCAATATCACAAGCACAATTGGATCATCTTGTTAACCTTAAAATGTGGGACAGCAGAGCTCATGAGAAGCATTGGGTGGAGTCGAATTGGCCTCCAAAATCAGACCTCAAACCTGGTAATCCAAACATTCTATATAAGCCACTTGTTGACAGAAAGAACATTATATTCCCACCTCTGCACATAAAACTGGGTCTCATGAAGCAATTTGTTGAAGCTTTGCCAACAGAAGGAGACTGTTTCAAGTATCTCATTTTGGCATTTCCTAGCCTGATGTTTGAAAAGATAAAATACCTTAATATGTATGTTTGGTAGAAGAACTTTGACTTATACACAATTGGACTTACAGTAACACTATACGTATAGCCTTTATATGAATAGAATAACTCTAAATAAACAGTATACTCAGGTAATTGTTTTATTTTCCTTTGTATGTACATTTTGTATGATTTGGGGGACAAAGGGAAAGTAGTCTGTACCTTAAAAAGTTGATGTGATAGAGAAAAAATTGAGTCATATTTGGATTCAGATGCCAGAACTTAGTCAAAAACAAGTGTCAGATCGTCGTCGTCGTCGTCGTCAGCAGCCGTCCGTCTCGAGAGACGATGGTGTAGCTTCTTAAGAGTCTATCTGCACCGCCAAGAATGGCTGTGCAGTCCGACTCGGGAGTGACATGGTATCTGTCTCCTCCCGTGTTGAATCGACATCTTGCGATGACGCTGAAGCTACAGAGCCTGGGCAGGGTAATATGAAGGGTCTGCTGTTGCCCATGCAGCAGACCCCCCCTCTCTTCGCAGCTGAAGGGTCCAAGGGAAAGACGGAGTCAATACAGCTTGGCTTCAGGTGCGCCGCAGGAGTTGCCGGTGTTGACTACAACGTCAAACCGCCTTAGGGACTCCGGCTCCGGATTTTCTGTCGGGGTTTACTCCCTTAGCCTTTCCCCTGAAGAGGTATGCCGCAAGGCAGCGGAGGTTTTTTGGAGTCAGAGTTTTCCTTCTCTGATGTACCCTGACTGGAAGATCGAACCAGCGACACTTAGCTCGCAGGCCGACGCTCAATTCACTGAGCTAAACCAGCCAGGGACAAAGTGTCAGATCTAACTCAACAAAAATTGTGTTCCCCAGTGTAATATGATTTTATTTTTTCTTGTTGCCTTCACCTTGCCTGTTGCTTGTTATACTTATGAGATTTTCCCAATACTTTTCTTCTGGTTATCTGGAAATTATAAATTCTATTTCTACAGTATTATTGACTAACATTGAATTTTCAGTAAACTTACTCAAGCATATTTTTCTATCACTACAGTCAAACATTAGTCTTCCACTAAAAAAAAATCTTCAAAACTTTTACATATAACATGTCACACATTTCAAACATAACATATTAAAATACAAAAACTCTGGATTACCTCTCATTTAAATCTTCTCTTCCCTATATCCCTATCTCAATAAATACTACCTCTACCCTCCTTGTTTCTCAAATCAAGTATCTAGTAATCACCCCTAAAGCCACCACCTCTGTCTAAGACACCATCACTCTTGCCTAGATGACTGTTACAGACCATTCACCACTCATTGGTTTTCCTTTTTCCACTTTGCCATTATTCATTTTCCACGGAGCTGATGTAGTGAACTTGTTAAAAAAAATAAAACTCAGCTGACACCAACTTCTGGGTAAAACCTTTAATTACATCTTACTGAATCAGAAAAATAATCCAGACTACATTGTCCTACAGGCACTTGTTGACATGGACCCTCCCTCACCTTATATCCTTCTTTTCCTTTCTCATTATGCTTTCAGCTCCAGTCCCACTGGCCTCTCTGATTCCTTGAACTACTGACTCCTCCTCCCCACCCATATACTATGCCCCCTTTCTTACTACTGTCTGCTCAGAATAACCTTCCCTGCAACTTCTCATATACCTGGCTCATTGTCCTTCTTCAGGTTCCATCTCAAAACTCACGTCACCACAGAGACCTTTCTCATCACCCTATATAAAGTGACTCCCTTATTACTCTCTAGCTTCTCACCTGTACTTCATTCTTTCCTAGTACTTACCACAATCTGTATTTTTCTTTGCTTATTTATTGTTTGTATTCTCTGTAAGGAATTTAACTCAGTTAAATTGTTTGGTTTCTTCACCTCTGTATATCTCATGCCTAGAACAGTGCTCATTATATCAGATGGGCTCAGTAACATATGTATTAGCTGACTGAATCTATTTATCAAGAATTATGATTACTATAGATGACAGATGTCAAATCTCTACATTTGTACACCTGAAGCTAATATGATATTGCATGTCAACTATAATTTAAAAAATAATTTGTTTTTAATTTAAAAATAAATCAAAAGAAAATAAAGTTTTTTTCTAAATATATATACACATACACAGAGAGAGAGAGAGACAGAGCTGGCTTGAATTGCTTAAACAACTGTGAAACTAGTTTTCACAGCAGAATATGAATAAAAAGGAGAAATTTCAACTGTGTCCTTTGGCTTTCTTTCAGGTAAGTAGATGAGGAATAGATACTCAAGTTGTGGCCTTTAAGATTGATAAAGTAAGAGATGACATACTGGGAATGTCACCAAACACACCTGCCTTTTCTTTCTATTTTCATTTTGGTATTGCCTTAGGCTCTGATTTGTTTTCTTCTATCTCAATGCCCAATGAGACAGCAAAGTAGTGAAAGAATCATACATCATTACTAAGGGGGATTTATCCCTAAGATAGATGTAAGAATGGTTCAACATACACAATAAATCAATAAATGTGGTACACCACATTAATAGAATAAAAGGTAAAAATTATATGACCATCTCAATAGATGCAGAAAAAGCATATGATAAAATGCAACATACTTTCATGATTAAAATGGAACCAACTGGATATAGAAGGAACACACCTCAATGTAATAAAGGCCATATATGACAAATCTACAGCAATCATCATACTCAACCATGAAAGATTGAAGGCTTTCCTCTAAGATCAGGAACAAAACAAAGGTGCTCACTCTCACCACTCTTACTCAGCATAGTATTAAAAATTCTAGCTAGAGCAAGTGGGCAAGACAAAGAAGTAAAGAGCATCTGAATCAGAATGGAGGGAGTAAAACTGTTATTCTATGTAATTGATACTATCCTATATATTAAAAACCCTAAAGCTTGAGTCAAGTGTCTGACCCTGAGGGTTTCTATATTCTGAGAATGAGATTGACATCCCTTGTCCAATATCTGACAGGAGGACATGTGATCACATCTGCCCCTTGACTCCAGATTTGCAATTTCCCAGGGTGGTACTAGGAAGACTAATCATCTCTGCAGGAGGTTATGTGCATTGTGTACAGTGTTAGGTTTTAGATGACTGTGTTTTAAATTTACCTATCAATTCCAAACAATCTTTTTACCATTTCCAAAAAGCAACTATTCCTGTTTTCCTCTTTTTTGACATAGATATTTTTTCTTTTTCCTTTAGTAAATTTTTGTTATTTCAAAAGGAACTTGGAAACAGGGAGGAATGGTTGATACCATATTTCCAGTGTGCCTTCTTGATTAGATCATCATTAAGCACTATTCTGAGCAATTCCCCTGTACATTTAAAGAAAATTAGCCATTCATGAAGAATTTGGGAGAAGAGCATCATAATACGTGTTTGCCTGATTAACATTTCAATCAGTTTAATTTGTGATGTTCTATAAGAAGTAAAATTGAAGTTAGTTATGCAAATGTAAGGGACCATAAGAGTGTGGGATCAGATGTCTAACTTAGACTAAAACTAATATTTATATTTCCTTACACTTATATTGAATTATTCAAGAATGGATTTCATGACATTCATTTCTCTAGTCCCATGTACAAGTATGCAAAGTGCCAGGATTTTTCTACATATTCAGGGACTGTTTGTTGAATGACTGAAAATAAAGCTTAACATTTCTAACATTTGCACTGAATTTTAAGCAGCCAAGGCACAGTTTTATTTGCATTTCTGTCATTGACTCAATATCTGTATCATTTAGAGGCCTTACCAATTAATCTATATTTTCAAAACGCCCAAGTATGATTCTACATAACTTACAATTTTTAAGTCACATTTGTTTACCTTGTACTTCCTGTATAAATGACTGTAATAAGAAGTGAAGGAGCATGGACACCAGAAAAATATTATTCCTGCTAGAAGCACAAGCCTGTCATCACGCACTGACTTTAAAAAAATAAATAAAAACATGATTTTATTGGGTGAATATATAAGGATCCAAAAACTCTGAAAAACATTGCTATGCTGATTAACAGTCAGAATGTTTTTGCAGAAATTCCCAAAACAAGTTTGTGAGAAAGTGTTACCCTTCTGTCCTCCTTTTTTGGCTTGTGTTTGATTTTAGTTATTTTAATCAGTGTTTTTCCCAAGCCTAATGATGTTGTTTGCTAGTCTCTCCATGTTACATCAAATTAATTTGAATACCCTCTGAGACATCTAAATAGCAATGCAGTAAATATTCATCATGAGGAATTTAATAATGGCATCTTGAAATGTTCTTTTTCTTTCTTCTTTTCTTTAATGAGCTCTTTTTACTACAAAGAACCATCACCCAAAATGGTATTAAAAACAAAGGAGGGCCATGGCTAAATTTTTTATCACAATGACAGAAGAAAAAGCTGAACCATGAAATCTCCCTGTTGATGAGCTCTAAATAAACTCACTTGCAAAGCTTAAAGGATTATCAAGTATGTTGGGAATAGCAAAGCCTGGATTTATGATTACTCAGACAATATTTCTAACATAAAATAAACTAAGTAATTATGAATTGACTAGATAAATAAAATATCTGTTAATTGCTAATTTCTGATGCAATAAAATTTCAAATTAAATATTTTCTATTAATCCCAAGTATTTATCAGACTTATAAGGTAAAAATGGAAATTCCCTATCAGATCTTAATTATATAGAGCAAATAAAGAAGCTTTGCAGAATGATGTTATGTGATTTCTGATTTATGGGAAAGCTTTTCCCATAAATCCGGTCACATTCAGTTAGCATATCTATTTGTTTATGTGTTCTCAAATGGTGACATGTGATCAAGTCACACTCAGCTAGCGTATATTGTTATCAAGTGTAATAGAGAAAAAATAAAGAAAAAGCAGTAAAAATGAATAAACTCAAATAACAGAAGACTTGAGATCACTGAGATTTTTTTTAAATGTGCTTTATTGGTTGGGTGGTGCTTGTTTGCTTTTGGCATATTTTTTTTTGCCTTTCATGCTTAAAATAAACTTTAAAAGCTAGAAAAATAACTAAATTTGCCAATTGTTGTGGTCATTCTTCTTCCTGCCATTCTTTTCATTAGCATTTAGTTGGAAAAAGAATAGCTTCCAAATATTCATGACAGTAACTTTAGTTTTATGTATTAATTTTTTTTTATTGAACTATTAGGAAAATTTAAAACTTTAAACTAGCTTGATATAAAAATTAATGTATTTAAAATTTGTCTCTAGTAACTACTAGAAGATTTTTTTTAATGCACAATTTTCAAACAACTAGAACAAAGAGAAAAGACCAAAGAAAACACAATGAATTAAGTGAAAGGCAGAAAAAATTAAAAACAAACGAACCCCCCACACCCACCAAAAAAACTTCAGGAAAGCAATAAGGTAGATCTAGATAAATGCAGAGTGTCTGTTAGTTATACTGACTTTACAGCCTATTTGGGACACAATTAACACAATTTATCCTTTACATTCTTTTTTTAAGACTCCATTAAATACTGAAATTAAAGGGTCCACCAGTTCCATTTTCCTGGCAAATACAAGAGTTTCCATTTTGTCAAACATTAGGAAATTAAATGTTGGTATTTTTCTTGTAATTATTGTCAAGAAGTATTTCTTAAGGGATATCAAACTGACTGCCACTGAAAGGGACATATTTCTTCATTTGTTCTTCTTCCAGAGACTGTTTCCCTTGCCACCTCTATGCCAAGTGGTAATGAAAACATATTTGAACAAATTAAAAGTAACAATCTGTCCAACAGACACCCACTGCCTTTCACAGCATGCCAAAGAAATGTCATTGGTGCCACTAGTACAATTTGAATTTGGATGCAATTAGACCAACCTCTGTTTTATTTGCTGAATTCGATCTGTTTGCTGCTATTTGTTGAAGATCCTTCTACTGCACAGTAATTTTTATTCTAAAGGCACCATAAAAACTGTTCTTATAAGAACACATGACTATTGAGAAACTCTTCACAAGCAAAGAGACACTTCTTGTCTTCTAATGATGTGCATGAATGAATATACACACATATAGTGTCAAACTAAAGTTTCCAAAAATAGCTATAAAAAAAATAGAAATTTTGAAAAAACGTTTAAGTAGGAGCATTAATTCTACTAGTAATTTCAGGTAGACAGTTTCTAGAAAGAGTCCAATAAAACATAAAATTAGGAGAAAAAAGAT
Organism: Furipterus horrens; assembly: GCF_987537825.1. Lineage (NCBI taxonomy): Eukaryota > Metazoa > Chordata > Mammalia > Chiroptera > Furipteridae > Furipterus > Furipterus horrens. Next base: position 64,986,162 of record NW_028327180.1, on the reverse strand, counting down.
GGTGGAGGAGTAAGTGGAAGCTACACTAACTTTCTCCTAGAACTAGTCTGGGTTTACAATGTAATTTTGGAGAAATCATCTGGAATAACCAACCGAACACCAGCTGGAGAGAAGTCTTATAACCACGGAGAGACAGAAAAGGCCGCTACATCACAACCTGACCGGTAGGGAGTGCGGAGACCCGGAAGGGCTGGCTAGGCTCACACTGGTGGCTGCTGAAGGGACTGAGAAACAGCTCAGCAGCCGGGGGTTCCCCCTGAGAAGGGCAGGGTCTAAACCCCCAGCTGGGCTTCCCAGCCTACAGCAACAGAGTGGAAAGTAAAATAGTATCAGCTGTGAAAAGCGAAAAGCCACAGGCTTTCTTGCTAGCCGGAGAGAAACAGCTGGAGAAAAAGAACTGTTAAGTGGATCACATATGAAAATATTTTGGCCCCCACTTACCGTGGGCACAAGCAGAGGGAAGACAGAGAAGACTGGAAATGATTGGGGAGAATTTGGTGTGGTGGCTTTGAGGGGAGAACTAGGGGAGCAGCAGACCAGGTCCCAGTGCTGACTCATCCCCACACTCCAGGCAGACCATTCCTGGCCAAGTGGCGTCAGCCTGAGGGGAAGCAAAGGCCCTGCCTACAGGAATTAAGCTGCCACACCCACGGTCCTTAAGCCTGACGGCTAATCACAGATTGAACAGATTAGCAACTAAAGGAGTCAGACAAAGGCAGTAGATCCTTGGAAGTCTCCAACAGGCTGCCAAGGCCCAGACTGATACAGGATTTGACGCCACCAGGGGCAGATCAAGGAAGTGCAGATCATTCTAAGAAGCACCAACAAACAATAGGAGTCACAAAAATGGGGAGACAGAGAAACAACCCCCTATCGAAAGGAAAGGTAGAGTCCCCAGAAAGAGTGCTAAATGAAATAGAGGGGAATCAACTATCAGATATGGAATTGAAAGCATGGATTATGGAGAAGCTCAATGAGCTCAGTGGAAACTACAAAGAACTCCATAAAAACTACAGTGAACTCCAGAAGAACTACAGGGAACTTACTGAGAATTATACCAGCATCAAAAAGGACATGGAAGCTATCAATAAGAGCCAGGAGGAAATGAAGAATACGATCTCTGAATTGAAGAACACAGTAGAAGGAATTAAAAACAGGCTAGAGGAAGCAGAAGATCGGATCAGTGAGCTGGAGGACAACATAGACAAAAACTCCCAGACAGTGCAACAAAATGAAAAAAGACTGAACAAGACAGAAGAGGCTCTAAGACAGCTGCAGGACAACATGAAACGTAATAATATCCATATCATAGGAATTCCAGAAGGAGAAAAAGAAGAGCAAGGGATAGAAAACCTCTTTGAAAAACTAATGACAGAAAACTTCCCTAACATGAAGAGAGAAAGAATCATGCAAGTCCAGGAAGCACAGAGGGTCCCAATGAAGATGAACCCCAACAGGCCCACTTCAAGACACATCATAATTAAAATGCCAACATTCAAAGACAAAGAGAGAATCCTAAAAGCAGCAAGAGAGAAACAACTAATAACATACAAGGGAACTCCAATAAGGCTATCATCAGATTTCTCAGCAGAAACATTACAAGCCAGAAGGGAATGGCAAAATATATTCCAAGCAATGAAAAACAAAGGCTTACAACCAAGAATACTCTACCCAGCAAGGCTCTCATTCAAAATGGAAGGTGAAATAAGGAGTTTCCAAGACAAAAGAAGGCTAAAAGAATACATCTCCACCAAACCAGCATTGCAAGAGATGCTAAAGGGTCTGCTTTAAGAAGATGAAGAAACAGAGAGGAACACGAATACAAAGGGGGAAAATGACAATGAATAAGTACTGAAAGAAAGAAGGAACTTCTACCATTTGCAACAACATGATTGGAACTAGAGAGAATTATGCTTAGCGAAATAAGCCAGGCAACAAAAGAAAATTACCTTATGCTATCACCTGTTACAGGAAACTAATGAACAACACAAACAAATGAGCAAAATTGAACCAGAGGTATGTAAACGAGGAATAAACTAACAGTAACAAAGGGGGAGGTGGGACGGAGAGAAGGAGTAAGAAGGGGAAGGGTCTAGTCAAAGAACATGTATAAATGACCCATGGACATGGACAACTGGGTGGAGACTGAATGTGGAAGAAGTGGGGGCAGGGTGCAGTGAAGCAAGAGGGGGAAAAAAGTGAGACAACTGTAATGGAAAAACAAACAAACAGAAAAATTTTTAGTGGGGGGAAAAAATAAAAATATAAAGAATAGAAATGCAAGTTCAGTGAATATTAGAAGGACAAGGATTTTCCTTCACACTGTATATTTTTCTCCCTATCTGATCCCTCCAGAAGTTGGCATTCTAAAGAAGTAAGTAATGACCTAAGTTTCTTTGCATAAAACTAATAAGACCAGTTGTTAATAGAGGTTTTTTTTTTTTTTCTTTTTTAACTAAGACTTTGACTGGAATGTCATGCCTAAAGGAGACATGCTTGGGCTTTGGTTGTTACCAAAAAGCCCTGAGCAACTGGGACTGACTTTCAAAGGTAATAAAAGTCCACGAGATAAAAGACCTGGTACCTTGGATGGATGAGCGGTCCATAGCAATCTTTCCAGGGAAGGAATGAAGGTTGTTTTCCTGAAAGATGGCTAGAAGGGACCTTAAGGCACAATGGAAAACCAGGAGGACCTGGAAAAGACAGGTGTTTACAGGCAAGGCTGAATGCCAGGTATGTGGATCTGCTTCTGTGCCTTGAAGGGGAGACTGAAGGTCACCCTAAATGTTCCTTGCGTAAGTTCCAGCAAAGCAGAACTAAAGATCATAAGTGATCATTTGGTGCTCTTGTTGTGTTTATGCAAATGAACAGGATAAATTAAAAGTGGACTTAATCCAGTCCCTTTAATGACAAGGAGGGTAATCTTAGGGAGAAAAATCACGATTCAAAGAAGATCACAATGCCCAGTGGTAGCCTATAAAGTAGTGCAACTAACCATCTTTTAAGTTTCTTTTCATTTAAAATTTGTTTTCATTTGAAAGTTAAACTATGTCTGTGGCATTATCAAAGATGTTTAATTTACAGGTAAGAAGAATGTCAAATGCCTTGCAACTGGATGTCTTTCCGATAAGACAGTCCTACAGATTTAGAGACTTGTATGTGGGTTATGTTACATAAATTAACATCTGTTTCCTGTTTTCAAAGGGCATAAGCCTACAATCTCATTACCTGAGTGATTGTCTGTACGTATAGGCCTCACTTAATCCTGTCTGCATTGCTGCCTCCTGAGATTCAATGGTTTGGCTGAACTAAGTGGCTGGGTTGGTGAAGAACGGGGTGTTCTGTGGGCTTCACTTTAAAACTGGTTTCTCTTTTCCATCCTAATGGCTTGGACAGAAAGGGCCCAGAGGCCTGAGAGGGGGGAAACCTAAAATATTTCCCTCAGTCCAAACTAAGTATGAATCGGCAAAAGGGTTTTAGACAGGTGAGATGTACCTGGCATACCTTCCTCCAAAGAAGCCCTTATTTTCCCTAATGTGGGACATTGAAAAATTAATACCTGTCTTTGGTCATCTAGTGGTTACGGATTGAATGATGTCCTTTAACCCTGTTGCCCCCAGAATACAACAAGGATGTCAGCCTGTTAAACCAAGCATGCCGTTGTCCAGAGACAGCCAACCAACCTGCAGTCTGCACCTTCCTTCTCCATCTGGGAAGGCCACCCTCCCCTCCACACCCCCACTCTTATTAGGGATTTCTTGACCCAAGGGTAGGTAGGACGACGACCATGTCCAGCTTGAAGCAGCTAGAGGAGCTCGAGACCTTCTTCCATTGTCCTTTATAAGATTGTAAAGGGTCTTAAGTCTGAGAGGGAGGGATTGTTATTTTTTATTGTTAAAATATTTAACTAATTAATTATTTTTTAAAAAGAAGAAGAAGAATATATGAAAGGGTGAGGCAGGAGAGCTTGTATGTACGACCCATGGGCATGGACTTGGAGAGGGGATTGTTGGGAAAGGGGGGTGCTGGGTGGAGGGGAGCAAAGGGGAAAAATTGGAACTATTGTAACAATATAATCAATAAAATATACTTAAAAAAACATAAAATTAAAAAATGAAATGAAAATTGAAACAAATGGGGTATTTTTCTGTTTTGGTGGAGAAAAATGGAAAATCTGACTATGTACACTAAAATCTGTATAAGTACAAGTCCATGTTGACTAACGATTTATTTGGATGGACTTTACAGGCTGTGTGGCAGAATGGAAAGCTCAAAAAATCCCAAATATTGCTATAATCTACTAGCAACTAGAAGTGATTGGAAGTCAATGTTGGTTAAATTAAACAAGCTAAGTTTTCCCAGGGAAAAGTCTCAGAATACAGGTGACTGAGAAGTATAAAGGTGGAAGTAAAAAAGTTTCCTTCATAAATTGATGGAGAAAACTAGACCAGACTATAAATTATAAAATTTAACAGGAAATATATAAGGACAGAAATGGCCCTGATGATCTAATTATGAAATTAATCATCGATGCTTTAGTCTTTTGTGCAAAGAATAAAAAGTCAAAATATTAAATGGTAATCAATATAGTTCTTTTCATTCACTAGTGATTATAGTGCACATCTTACAAGAGTGTCAAGAACAAGTGCACCAGGAAGTTTTGTGGTAATTACCCCAATGAATTTACCCTATATACCTATATATCAATTTTTTGTGTGAAATAAGAAAAAAATCTAAGTAAGGGAATAACAAATTACCCTAATGAATGTCCTCAAGGAAATATCGTGCAAGGATTAAAGATGTTTATTAAATTTATAGTAACATAATATCTTATACTTTTATAAAAACTTTAAAAACTTAGCACAAAAATTTCCATAGAAAGTTTGATAAAAAATATGTAAAGTAAACCACAGTCAGTGCATAGAAACATACCAAAATGGTCACTGAAGTTTTCTCCAGGAGCAGATACCATCAATGATATACATTTCTCTTCTTTTTATTTTCCTGTACCTTGTAAATTATAAATCACAGCATACACTTTACTTTTATAAAATATAAGATTTTCTTTAGGATCACTCAGGCTATGCAAAAGTATCCATTTCACTTTCCAGGTATTATTTAACATCACTGCATTTACTTACCTCTTAAGGCAGAAATTCTTCTCTGGTCCCCTCAGCTTCTATCTCATTTGCTTCTTTTTCAACCTGGACTTAAATGAACCAAGAATAATAAAATGATAAGCAATTAACAACATGAAATAATCATTTTGCTTTTTACTTTCTTAAAAGATCAGATTTTTTCTTTAATTAATTAAATTATTAGATGCTGTATTGCTTCCCCAGTGTTTGCATTCTATCTTTTTTTTCAAATCCTCATTCAAGGCTACATTTGTTGATTTGAGTGAGGGAGGAAGGAGAGAAGAAGAGAGGAAGAAAGGAAGGAAGGAAGGAAGGACGGAAGGAAGGACGGAAGGAAGGAAGGAAGGAAGGAAGGAAGGAAGGAAGGGCATTGTTCAGTTGTCTCCCATATGTGCCCCATCTGGAGATAGAACCCACAACCTAGGTATGCGCCCTAACCAGAAATCAAACCCACAGCCTTTTGGTGTACAGGAGGGATGACTCTCCAACCAACAGAGCCACCCAGCCAGGACTGCATTCCATCTTTTAATAAACTCCTCAACCAAGATACAATTCAAGTAAGCATACTATCACCAAATATGATAGTAGAAGCAAGAGTGTCATGGAAGTGTCAACATACAGAAAATTTTGGGACATTTCCAATTCAGTTTTTTAGGCTACCAACCACAATGAAAACACTAAAACAATTTATCCCATTAAACCTGAAATTCAATATGCTCCTTTCTTTTTTAATTTCCTAAAGTATTCCATCTCATTTTATAACTTTGTTTCATTCTCTTCAGTTTTTACATAATTATTTTAGTGGAGACTCTTTCCTCAGATAAGCAACAAAGGTCACCACAATACAATGTCATCTATTTCCACTATCTTAATGCATACAAATAACAAAGTGTCCAGTCACAGTTAGCACAGCTGAAGTACACAGATCTACTGGATTACTTACAATTTGTACAGTTACAAGTTTTGTATCAGTTTTCTTAATTTTGTTAATTAAGATACATAAAGGCCAAAGTTCTAGTACATCCCTAATCCTAATGATTTAAAATTTATGTCTAAGTTTTCTTAGTTCTTCTATGCTTAGTTCAAATAAAAATATAGGAAAAATAATTGCCTATTATTGGTCTACCATGACAGGTGAAAATATTTCAATGCTCATTAAAACTTATCTTAAAATATGAGGAAATTTTCTTTTCACACAAATTCCATTTATACATAATTAAATATCAAAACCAAAATATTCCAACAGGAGAATGAAAAGAAAAAAAAGATGTAATAAGAAAAATTATGACTGATATAATTGCTTCTATTTGCTTACTGACAACCATGGTTTTGCTTATATATAGTAGGCATTTCAATTTCTAAAAGTCTGAGTCATCCTGGAGTTCAAAATTATGAAGTTAAATAGAAAGTGCAAAATATATACTGTAATTGACATGTAATATGATGATATAATGAAATTTCTCATGGTTAAGGCTTTGTATTGAGGGCTCCTGATCTTAGGTCAGTTATCTATAAGTATTAAGCAAAACATCAGATAGGAAGGGAATAGGAAAGGAATACTATCCTGATTCAAGAGCCTATGACTACAACCAAGGACCTATATCCATTCTGTACACATAATGATGATAGTGTGTCTCATAGTTTTATTGGTAACATTTTATACAAAGTGATACCCACTCCATGATTTTTGTTTGTTTGTTTTCTTTCCCATAGAATTTCACTCTCTTGACATAGTTGCCTTCCAAGGATGAAGAAGCAGATAAAAGGGTAAAGAGTAGAATAAGAGCTTTGAACATGGAGCCAGTTGGTCAGCTTTGATGACTAACTGTTGTGAAACCTAGACCACTTCTTTTTCTGAATCTCAGGGTCTTCATCTAAAAAAGTGATAATACTATCTGTTCATCTCTCAGTAGTTTTGAGTCTCATGAAATTATGTTAGTACAATCACCTGTCCCTGGCTGGTTTGGCTCAGTGGATTGAGCGTCGGCCTGCGAGCTAAGTGTTGCTGGTTCGATCTTCCAGTCAGGGTACATCAGAGAAGGAAAACTCTGACTCCAAAAAACCTCCGCTGCCTTGCGGCATACCTCTTCAGGGGAAAGGCTAAGGGAGTAAACCCTGACAGAAAATCCGGAGCCGGAGTCCCTAAGGCGGTTTGACGTTGTAGTCAACACCAGCAACTCCTGCGGCGCACCTGAAGCCAAGCTGTATTGACTCCGTCTTTCCCTTGGATCCTTCAGCTGCGAAGAGAGGGGGGCTCTGCTGCATGGGCAACAGCAGACCCTCCATATCACCCTGCCCAGGCTCTGTAGCTTCAGCTTCACTGGAGAGGACACTCCAGCGTCATCGCAAGATGTCGATTCAACACGGGAGGAGACAGATACCGTGTCACTCCCGAGTCGGACTGCACAGCCATTCTCGGCGGTGCAGATAGACTCTTAAGAAGCTACACCATCGTCTCTCGAGACGGACGGCTGCCGACAACGACAACAATCACCTGAAAAAGTAAAGTAATACTGTTACTAATCATTTTATTACACCTGTTCTTATTTATCTCAGCACACAGAAGCTTATTAATAATTATTTCAAATATTTTATGATGCCTATATATAGGGTAGTGATATAAATTATTGCCCAAAATACTTAATATCTACTTCAGACCAACTCATAATTACTGAGCTGGATGAATTTCTAATATATCATTAGGCAAAATACATTCCAGAAAATAATTTAACACTTTAAAATTGCCTACTTGCCAAATGCCATGCATATGTAAAAGGACTGAAATAGAAGATTAAGGTCATTACTTGAATAATTCAAGCCAAAACAGCATTTTTATGTCTTTTACAAGTAATGGCTTTTAAACTTAATTTCACCTTTAAAAATGTATACTTGGTCTGGTTTTCATTAATTTCATTCCCTAAAAACTCTGCTAGTGTTGTACATAAATTCTGTCCCACAGTAACAATCCTATGCAGTAGTTGTTATTATCTTCATTTTTTTTCAGATAAAGATATTTCACAAGGCTTTCCCTGGAACAATCATGAATAAGCTATAGTCTGGTGACTGAGTACTAAAAGATGTACTTCTTAAAATTGTAATGAAGAATGGTATTTGTGTGAATCCAAAGCCAAAGTACTTAATACTAACTCCATATAAATTACTAAATATAGTACCTGTCATACAGCAATTGCTCAAAAATGGTTATCATTGTCATTAATAACATTTATAATAATTTCAAAATAATAAGTAACACTGAGTCAAGACAAGAGTGTATGAACATCTTTTCATTTTATAATGAAAATTCAATCACATTAGCTAAGTATAGTCCTTTTTTTTCCTCATAATTTTACAGGTCACTTATGCGAATGCTGTAATTAATCAAGTTTCCTGGGTTCTATAGCATATCAGAATAAAACTGCCTAGAGTGTTCTTTCAAGAGAGACCATTACATTGCAGCATGATTAGATGAACCACTTCATTGTTTGATAGAAAAGGGAAAACCACTTAATTTATAAAAGTGATAAATTACTTCAATTCAAAATTGAATTATTCAGTAAGTATACATTTCAGAAAGAATGAAGTTCAAATCTTCAAAAGACATACAGCCCCTTTTAAAAACAAGGATGCCCATTATCTTCAATTTAATGGAACATCAAATAAAGGGTGGGGCGAAAGTCGTCGGCAGCCGTCCGTCTCGAGAGACGATGGTGTAGCTTCTTAAGAGTCTATCTGCACCGCCGAGAATGGCTGTGCAGTCCGACTCGGGAGTGACACGGTATCTGTCTCCTCCCGTGTTGAATCGACATCTTGTGATGAAGCTACAGAGCCTGGGCAGGGTGATATGGAGGGTCTGCTGTTGCCCATGCAGTAGACCCCCCCTCTCTTCGCAGCTGAAGGGTCCAAGGGAAAGACGGAGTCGATACAGCTTGACTTCAGGTGCGCCGCAGGAGTTGCCGGTGTTGACTACAACGTCAAACCGCCTTAGGGACTCCGGCTCCGGATTTTCTGTCGGGGTTTACTCCCTTAGCCTTTCCCCTGAAGAGGTATGCCGCAAGGCAGCGGAGGTTTTTTGGAGTCAGGGTTTTCCTTCTCTGATGTGCCCTGACTGGAAGATCGAACCAGCGACACTTAGCTCGCAGGCCGACGCTCAATCCACTGAGCCAAACCAGCCAGGGGGCGAAAGTAGGTTTATAGTTAGGTTTATAGTTATTTGTATGGAAAATAATATGATAATTATTGTATAAACTGTTTCAGTACTCACAATTATAAACCTGCTTTTGCCCCATTCTGTATTACCAACAGCAGACTATTTCCATTAAAACTATGTTCACTTTAAAAATAGTTTTAGAAAGCAATTAGCTATTAAAAATTCCTATAGATCTATTTTTTAGTATTCTAGTGATAGCTGTAGGAAAAGACTGAATTGTTTGACTTCATAGCCAATTTGGATAGTTAAGCACAATAATAAGAAATACCAAAAACAGACTCCCTCCTAGCCCATTTGGTTGGTACCTCTGCCTATGGTTGCTTTGTGCTGACTATCAATAAATTCTTCCTAAGGTGTTCATTACAGTAGGCCCAGGAAGGTGATAATGTATACAAAAGCCATTTACTTTTCCTTCCACTGAGGAAAAGTCTGCTGCTCAGGGTTGCTGAGTAGGCTTGTGCTACCCCTTCCATTGGGTAAGCTCAACCCACCTATCTTTTTGAGAGGTGACTATAATATAATTGTTACCTTCCTCTTGATCGCAAAAAAAGAAATTCTCCTTGCTTCTACTCATGTGGAACAAATTTAAAAATTGCATTGCCCCTTAGTTTTTATAAACCCACTAACTGCCTCAGTCTTGTGTAAGGAGGAAATTTGCCACCTACTTGGGAATCAACTGTACTAACCCATAGGATTCCTTACAATAATAGTCACTGCTCTGGACAATCACTGAGACTAAACTGGGAAACTTATTCATTTCTCTAGCTCTTGGGTTGTTTTAGCAAGTCTGGAGTGGTGAAGTCAGTGATTTGGGGTTTCAACAAACTGTGCTCTGAAGAGTAACATGGTGACCTGGCCTGTGTCAAGATTTACTGACTTGGTACAATTGGAACATAGAAAGGTTGTGGGTACAAATGTCTGCACACACACATACACACAGCTGGGCACACATGCAGGCAAAGGAGTTGGGTGAAAGTTTCTTCGTGACAACTAGCACATTTTTTAAAAGTATATATTTAATTATGTTGTTATAGTACTTTCAATTTTTTCCCCTTTGCTCCCCTGTGTCCAGTATCCTTCTTCCCTCCAGCAATCCCACCCACCTCAGTTCATGTCCATGGGTCGTGCATATAAGTTCTTTGGCTTCACCTTTCCTATATTATTCTTAACGTCCCCTTGTCTATTATGTACCAACCAATTATGCTTCTTAGTCCCTGCACCATTTCCCGATTTCTCCCCCACCCTCTTCCCAGCTGATAAACCTCCAAATGATCCCCATACCTATGATTCTGTTCCTATTCTGGTTTGTTTAGTTTGATTTTGTTTTTATTTTTTAGATTCAGTTGTTGATAGTTGTGAGTTTGTTGTCATTTTAGTGTTCATAGTTTTGATCACCTTTTTTTTAAGTAAGTCCCTTTGACATTTCATATAATAATGGCTTGGTGATGATGAACTCCTTTAGCTTCACCTTGTCTGGGAAGCACTTCATCTGCCCTTCCTTTATAAATGATAGCTTTGCTGGATACGGTAATCTTGGTTGTAGTTTGCTTTTAATCACATTGAATACTGCTTGCCAGTCCCTTCCTGCCTGCAAAGTGTCCTCTGAGAAATCAGCTGATAGTCCTATAGGCATCCCCCTGTAGGCAACTCTCAGCCTCTCTCTTGCTGCCCCCAGGACTATCCCTTTATCTTTCACCTTTGGCATCTCAGTCATGATGTGTCCTGGTGTGGTCTCCTCTGGGTCCAGTTCGCCTGAGACCCTCCATGCTTTCTGGACCTGTATGTCCATCTCCTTCACAAAATTTGGGAAGTTTTTCTCATTTTTTTTCAATTCTTGCTTCCTCATTCTAAACTGGTTGGCTGTTTTTTTCTTCCTTATGTTCCAAATCATTGATTTGAACCCCGGTTTCCTTCCTTTCACCATTGGTTTTGTGTGGATTTTCCTTCATTTCACTTAGCATAGCCTTCACTTTTTCTCTTATGAGTTTGCCATACTCAAGCATATCTGTCAAGCCTGTGAGCATCTTTATCACCAGTGTTTTGAATTCTGTATCTGTTAGGTTGGCTATCTCCTTGTCACTTAGTTCTCCCATTGGAGCCTTGATCCGTTTCCCCTTTTGGGCCATACTTCTCTGTCTCCTCATTCTGACAGGCTCCTGTATTTGTTAGCCTCCACGTCCCAGGTAGAGCTGTGGCTCCTGTTACGTTGTAAGGGGCAGAGCCTTAGGGATTCATCAGTACAAAGCAACCTGTTTCACCATGTTGTGGTGCTATATGTGAGGGAGGGGTCTGAGAGGGAACAATGCCATCTGCCCAGCACTTGCCCCTTTTTCAGGCAACTCTCCCACCTCTGCAGTGGACTGGCGCCCCTCTAGCTGCTGCCTGGGCTGTCATTCCCAGAGTGGGTGGGTCTATAGATGTTCTAGGACCATGGGGGCCCTTTAAACAAGCAGACTCTGCTGAGGCCAGCAGTTTCTGCCTCCACCCCAACCTCCACTGGTCTGCACAATCAGAAGCAATGAGGCTTGATTTTCCCTGGTGCTGGGACTGTGAGCTTTGACTTCCATTGAGGAGCTGGGAACACTCCCCAGGTGTCCCTCCTGACTTTTTAAAACGTGTGACTGTGCTTTCCCCCAGCACACTGCTGGTGCCGCCACCACACCTTGTCTTCTCCACCCCAGCTCCGCCCTTCCTACCTGTCTAGATAAGTATTTCTTCTTTATATCTTTGTTTGCTGGACTTCCATGTAGTTTGATTTTCTGAAACTTCTGGTTGTTTCTAGTTTTGAGGTAGTTGTATTCCTTCTTAGTTGTGGAGGGAGATGCAGCGTGTCTACACCTCCGTCTTGGCCAGAAGTCACATTTTTTATTTTAAACTATCTTTTAAAAGTTTTTATAGCCCAAATTCTGCTGAAGAAAGCCAGTTTAGCTTACATCTTGCTGTGTGGATATTCAGTAAGTAAATTGTGAAAAATCAATTCAGTTGAATGTAAAGAATTAGATTCAATATGAGGAATTAAAATTATGTCTTTTTGGTATTTAAGATAATTATGATAACAAATCTTTTCCTAATTTTTATACATGCTAGGCACTATGCTAAGTGCCACTCCTATTTGATTTGTTGCTTTTAGTAACTTTTCGAGGTTGATTCTATTATTACCTCTATTTCTAAAACAAACAAACAAGTTCAGATCGGTTAAGTCACTTGTCCAGAGTACACAGTCAAGAAGTGGCACAGCTGGATTTGAAACATAAGTCTGCCTCTGCTTCTGCCTCTGCCTGATACCAAAGGTAAGGCTTATAGGATCTGAAAGCCTTACCTCTCTGACAATACTATGTACCACTTCTCTCCTAGTTCTCTGTGTCCCAGCCACTCTGGTCTTCATGCAATTTCTCATACTCTTCATGTTCCTTCATATGTCATGATTTCCCTATGTAATGTTCTTACTCCTAGACATGCCCCATTATATTTTATAATCATATATTTGTTATTATTTGATTAATTTATTTCTCCATCATTAGTGAAGGCTAAGCATCATGTCTACCTTGCTTACTATTATTTGAAAAACAGTAAGGAGTGCTCAAAATGAGTTTTGGAGCCAGACTGCCTAACTTCTGGTTTTGCTAGTTTATGTTACCATAGGTGTATTATCTAACTTTTGTCTCTAGTTTCTTATTTATAAAATGGAGATAATAATAATTGTCTATGTCAGAAGTGTTGAAAAGTAAAATAAAATAAAATAAAATGAATACTATATCTCAGTACCATCAGAAGTTAGTAAAAATCAGTTACCACTTCTGGTAACTGTCACAGTGCTAGTCAAATAGTAGGAACTCAAAATATATACATGTACATATGAATGAATAAGTGAATGAATGACTAAATCTGCTGGAGTTATCCCAATACCTTCTCTGGTTTCATCACATCATTGCTACTTAAGTTTTAACACTGCCTACCAAAAATTAAGCCATGGATTAGTGCTACTTAATCCTGTATTAAAAAAAAAATTGGGAGAAACAAGATGGCGGAGGAGTAAGTGGAAGCTACACTAACTTCCTCCCAGAACTAGTCTGGATTTACAACGTAATTTTGGAGAAATCATCTGGAATAACCAACCGAACACCAGCTGGAGAGAAGTCTTATAACCACGGAGAGACAGAAAAGGCCGCTACATCACAACGTGACCGGTAGGGAGTGCGGAGACCCGGAAGGGCTGGCTGGGCTCACACGGGTGGCAGCTGAAGGGGCTGAGAAACAGCTTAGCAGCCGGGGATTCCCCCTGAGAAGGGCAGGGTCCAAACCCCCAGCTGGGCTTCCCAGCCTACAGCAACAGAGTGGAAAGTAAAATAGTATCCAGCTGAGAAAAGCGAAAAGCCACAGGGTTTCTTGCTAGCCGGAGAGAAACAGCTGGAGAAAAAGAGCTCTTAAGCGGATCACATACAAAAATATACTGCCCCCACTTACCCTGGGCACAAGCGGAGGAAAGGCAGAGAGGACTGGAAATGCTTGGGGAGAGTTTGGTGTGGTGGCTTTGAGGGGAGAGCTGGGGAAGCGGCCGGCCGGGTCCCAGTGCTGACTCATCCCCACACTGCAGGCAGACCATTCCCGGCCAAGTGGCGTCAGCCTGAGGGGAAGCAAAGGCCCTGCCTACAGGAATTAAGCTACAACACCCATGTTCCTTAAGCCTGACGGCTAATCACAGATTGAATAGATTACCAACTAAAGGAGACAGAAAAAGGCAATAGATCCCTGGAAGTCTCCAACAGGCTGCCTAGGCCCAGACTGGTACAGGATCTGACGCCACCAGGGGCAGATCCAGGAAGTGCAGATCATTCTAAGAAGCACCAACAAACAATAGGAGTCACAAAAATGGGGAGACAGAGAAACAACCCCCCATCGAAAGGAAAGGTAGAGTCCCCAGAAAGAGTGCTAAATGAAAGAGAGGGGAGCCAACTATCAGATATGGAATTGAAAGCATGTATTATGGAGAAGATCAATGAGCTCAGCGGAAACTACAAAGAACTCCAGAAAAACTACAGTGAACTCCAGAAGAACTATAAGGAACTTACTGAGAATTATACCAGCATCAAAAAGGACATGGAAGCTATCAATAAGAGCCAGGAGGAAATGAAGAATATGATCTCTGAATTGAAGAACACAGTAGAAGGAATTAAAAACAGGCTAGAGGAAGCAGAAAATCGGATCAGCAAGCTGGAGGACAATGTAGACAAAAACTCAGACAGTGCAACAAAATGAAAAAAGGCTGAACAAGATGGAAGAGGCTCTAAGACAGCTGCAGGACAACATGAAACGTAATAATATCCGTATCATAGGAATTCCAGAAGGAGAAGAAGAAGAGCAAGGGATAGAAAACCTCTTTGAAAAACTAATGACAGAAAACTTCCCTAACATGAAGAGAGAAAGAATCATGCAAGTCCAGGAAGCACAGAGGGTCCCAATGAAGATGAACTCCAACAGGCCCACTTCAAGACACATCATAATTAAAATGCCAACATTCAAAGACAAAGAGAGAATCCTAAAAACAGCAAGAGAGAAACAACTAATAACGTACAAGGGAGCTCCAATAAGGCTATCATCAGATTTCTCAGCAGAAACACTACAAGCCAGAAGGGAATGGCAAAATATATTCCAAGTAATGAAAAACAAAGGCCTACAACCAAGAATACTCTACCCAGCAAGGCTCTCATTCAAAATGGAAGGTGAAATAAGGAGTTTCCAAGACAAAAGAAGGCTAAAAGAATACATCTCCACCAAACCAGCATTGCAAGAGATGCTAAAGGGTCTGCTTTAAGAAGATGAAGAAACAGAGAGAGACAGAGAGGAACACGAGTACAAAGTGGGAAAATGACAATGAATAAGTACTGAAAGAAAGAAAAACTTCTACCATTTGCAACAGCATGATTGGAACTAGAGAGAATTATGCTTAGCGAAATAAGCCAGGCAACAAAAGAAAATTACCTTATGCTATCACCTGTTACAGGAAACTAATGAACAACACAAACAAATGAGCAAAATTGAACCAGAGGTATGTAAACGAGGAATAAACTAACAGTAACAAAGGGGGAGATGGGAGGGAGAGAAGGGGTAAGAAGGGGAAGGGTCTAGTCAAAGAACATGTATAAATGACCCATGGGCATGGACAGCTCGGTGGGGACTGAATGTGGGAGAAGGGAGGGACAGGGTGCAGAGAAGCAAGAGGGGGAAAAAAAGTGAGACAACTGTAATGGAAAAACAAACAAACAGAAAAAATTTTAGTGGGGGGAAAAATAAAAATATAAAGAATAGAAATGCAAGTTCAGTGAATATTAGAAGGACAAGGATTTTCCTTCACACTGTATATATTTTCTCCCTATCTGATCCCTCCAGAATTTGGCATTCTAAAGAAGTAAGTAATGACCTAAGTTTCTTTGCATAAAACTAATAAGACCAGTTGTTAATAACGATTTTTTGACTAAGACTTTGACTGGAATGTCATGCCTAAAGGAGACATACTTGGGTTTTGGTTGTTACCAAAAAGCCCTGAGCAACTGAGACTGACTTTCAAAGGTAATAAAAGTCCACGAGATAAAAGGCCTGGTACCTTGGATGGATGAGCGGTCCATAGCAATCTTTCCAGGGAAGGAACGAAGGTTGTTTTCCTGAAAGATGGCTAGAAGGGACCTTAAGGCACAATGGAAAACCAGGAGGACCTGGAAAAGACAGGTGTTTACAGGCAAGGCTGAATGCCAGGTATGTCGCTCAGCTTCTGTGCCCTGAAGGGCAGACTGAAGGTCACCCTAAATGTTCCTTGCGTAAGTTCCAGCAAAGCAGAACTAAAGATCATAAGTGATCATATGCTGCTCTTGTTGTGCTTATGCAAATGAACAGGATAAATTAAAAATGAACTTAATCCAGTCCCTTTAATGACAAGGAGGGTAATCTTAGGGAGAAAAATCAAGATTCAAGGAAGATCACAATGCCCAGTGGTAGACTATAAAGTAGTGCAGCTAACCGTCTTTAAAGTTTCTTTTCATTTAAAATTTGTTTTCATTTGAAAGTTAAACTATGTCTGTGGCATTTTCAAAGATGTTTAATTTACAGGCAAGAAGAATGTCAAATGCCTTGCAACTGGATGTCTTTCCAATAAGACAGTCCTACAGATCTATAAACTTGTGTGTGGGTTATGTTACATAAATTAACATGTGATTTCTGTTTTCAAAGGGCATAAACCTACGATCTCATTACCTGAGTGATTGTCTGTACGTATAGGCCTCACTTAATCCTGTCTGCATTGCTGCCTCCTGAGACTCAATGGTTTGGCTGAACTAAGTGGCTGGGTTGGTAAAGAACGGGGTGGTCTGTAGGCTTCACTTTAAAACTGGTTTCTCTTTTCTATCCTAATGGCTTGGACAGAAAGAGCCCAGAGGTCTGAGAGGGGGGAAACCTAAAATATTTCCCTCAGTCCAGACTAAGTATAATGGGCAAAAGGGTTTTGGACAGGTGAGATGTACCTGGCATTCTTTTCCCTAATGTGGGACATTGAAAAATTAATACCTTTCTTTTGTCATCTAGTGGTTACGGATTGAATGATGTCCTTTAACCCTGTAGCCCCAAGAATACAACAAGGATGCCAGCCTGTTAAACCAAGCATGCCGTTGTCCAGAGACAGCCAAACAACCTGGAGTCTGCACGATCCTTTCCCTTGTGGGAAGGCCACCCTCCCCTCCACGCCCCCACTCTTATTAGGGATTTCTTGACCCAAGGGTAGGTAGGACGACGACCATGTCCAGCTTGAAGCAGCTAGAGGAGCTCGAGACCTTCGTCCATTGTCCTTTATAAGATTGTAAAGGGTCTTAAGTCTGAGAGGGAGGGATTGTCATTTTTTAGTGTTAAAATATTTAACTAATTAATTAATGATTTAAAAAAAAAGAAGAATATATGAAAGGGTGAGCCATGGGCATGGACTTGGGGAGGGGATTGTTGGGGAGGGGTGGTGCTGGGTGGAGGGGAGCAAAGGGGAAAAGATTGGAACTATTGCAACAATATAATCAATAAAATATACTTAAAAAATAAAAAAAATAAAAATAAAAATAAAAGACTTAACAGAAAAAAAAAATTGCATAATCTCTTTGGATGCTCTTGAAAAAGATTTGGCTTTGGAGTCCAGAGGCCAGGGATCTGATCCCACCACTCATAAACAAATGACTTAGAGTTATTGTTTGGTACTAACATCTTCAAAATATATGTGTTTTTTTTTAAATATTTATTTTTAGAGAGAGGGGAAGGAAGGGAGAAAGAGAGGGAGAGAAACATCAATTGATTCCCTCTCATATGTGCCCCAACTGGGGACCAAATCCACAATCTAAACATGTGCCCTGACCAGGAATTGAACTAGTGATCTTTGGCTTTGTGGAAAAATGCTGAACCAACTGAGCCACATCGGTCAGGGCTCAAAATATTTTTGGTCTTCTAAGAAAGTGAGAATGAGTACAGAAAATTCATCAACTACATATGGACTCAGAAAACCTGGGGGTATCCTGAAAATTGCCTTACATGTATGAAACAACAGCATCCCCTTCATATAACCACACTGCATATTGAGCTTTCATATCAATAACAATATGTTATTGGGCACATACCATGTTTCAAGAACTTAACATACATAATCCCAAATCATAGCAACCCTGAAGGGGAATTGCCATTACTTCAACTTTATCATGACAAAAACCAAACATCATAGAAGTAAAGAAACTTGTACAAACTCACCTAGCAAGGAAGGAGTATGACTGGAATACTATCTCGCCCTATTTATTCTTGTGTGTTTTACCCTGTATTCAGTAGTTAAATTAGCACAAAATACCTTATGAAGGAAAGATAATTGTTAAAAGGTTGTTTTTAACATATTGAAGACAGGAAACATGTTAAACAAAATATCATCAGTAAATGTGGTTTGCTTTCAAAAGTCAAAGATAAAAAAAAAAAAAAAAAAAACTGAGATATTCCTGGCATCTTTGTTGGGCAGCCCATCTTAGGGAACAAACTAAGGCAGTGGTTGTAGTCATGCTTCCTCAGGAGCACAGCTAAGCTTTACTGGGATTTAGTAGATTCGAGTATGGAGCTCCTGTATGCCTGTCTCTTGTGAAGATGTTAAATCCTTTAACTGTCCTCAAATTTGCAGAAAAGTATATTATTGACTTCAATGTATGAAAAGTATCTTTCCTAATAAAGAAATCCTAGAAGCCATCTGTCCAAAAGGAAGCACCTATTCCTAAGCTGACTGCAACAGCACGGAAAGTATTTATTTTCAAAATGAATCTTAAAGTCCTTTGACCAGGCTCTAAATGGCCAAACACACTACCAGGATTCCATTCTGGCAAACAGGAAAAGCAGTGAAGAGACGGTCTAGTGAATGAGTTTTCCTTTAGGCTCGAGTCAGACATGCAATGATGTTCACAGTTCCGCTGGCCCAGGCAGCCTTTACATTCTCTTCTGTTTGACTGAACTTAAAAGTTTCTTCCTATGACCCTAATCTCCCCTTTCCTAGACCATTTGCTTTATAAAACTTGCAAGTGTAAATTATTTGGGGAACAGAGGGCTCCCCAAGATGTAGCCCTTCTCCCAGCCCCTGCCAGCTTTAGAACCTCTGACGGCCTGAGAGGTTGGTTTCCCCACTCTCGGCCCTGACCGGAGCTGCTCTGCTCCACGGTGCACTCCAAAGCTCCCCGGGTCCCCACCCTGCGGCCCCAGCCCACTCAGAAGATTCTGGGCACCATGTCCACTATCATTCGTGGGCGTGCTCCAGGAGGTTCCACTTGTTTCTGAACACGTGCCCTTCACTTTCAGGGGCAGGCTGTGGTGCACGCGGCGGGCAGTGCTCTTGGATTCCCGGGGTCTTTGAGCAGCTGCAAAAAATTCTCACCCAGGTCCTTCTCAGGCATGCCAGCATTGGCAGCGCAGTATCCTTCCGCTTACCTGTGCCCACACACCTGCCCTTTCTAGAGGCCACGGTGTTCCTCCCGCACCAAGCCGGGTCAGGACAGCCACAGGCTTCCGTTGGCTTCACCATAAATTGGCCTCAGTAGCACTAGCCTTCATTCCTTCTCTGTCTTGCTTAAGATCTGCTGTTAGGTCTATAAGCATTTTTATAACCAAAGCTCTGAACTGTGCCTCAGAAAGATTTCCTATCTGCTGCTTCATTAGATTAGATATTCGCTGTCTGGTCAGCTGCGTCACTGGGATCTCTATCATGATCTGTGCCATCCTGACAATTTTGTGTTTACCTTTGCTTCCTGGGTGGAACTGTCACACCTCCTATGTATAGGGGGTGGAGCCCCGTGCACTCATCACAATCGGGTGACCCTTCTCACCACGCTGTGGTATATTCTGTGGGGGTGGGGATCCAAGATGATTCCTGCTGTTCACTCTCCGCTGTGAGACCGGGAGCCACTTCCTCCTCCGTCCCCATGCCCTCCAGGCCTCACAGTCCAAGGCAATGGGGGTCTGCCTTCCCCGGCATTGGAATTGTAAGCTGACAGGTCTGGTCTGCAGCTGGGGGTGCTCCCCAGGTGCTCTCGCCTCCCCTTAAATAAGGGTGTCTGTGCTTACTGCCATCCCACCGCCATCACCGCTGCTGCCGCACCAGCACAGCTTGACCTCTCTGCCCTGACTTCGCCCTTCCTACCTGTCCAGATGAGCACCACTTCTTTATAACTTCATACGCTGGACTTCCATTTATTTTCTGGAACTTCTGGTTATTTCTGGTTTTGCAGTAGTTGTGTTCCCTCTTAGCCGTGGAGGGAGATGGAGTGTGTCAGTCTAGGCCTCCATTTGGCCGGAAGTCTCCTGTGTATGTTTACCTCTGTGTCTTAGGTAGAGCTGTTGCTCCTGTTACATTGTAACTTCTTTGTTGTTGTTGCAAGGAGAGGACTGGATACTACGCACAAGCATCGTTGGTGGCTCTGAGAAAGGCGGAATCAGGCCAGAGGTGCAGTGGCTGAAGCCTGATCTGGCAGGATCTCTGGGGATCCAGGTGGACCGCATGGGCACCTGGGATGGGGAACACCTGGATGCCCCTGCCCAAGGCCACTGCTTCACACTGTAAGGGGTATGGCTCACACCACCTGTCATGAAATTCCACTGCTTGTGGACTTCTTGACCTCCCCAGTCAGAGTCACAATGCAGCGTAGCCTCACCCCAGAGTTCCACCCATGAGCCAGAAACATGCCCAGGTGTCAACTTGGTGCCTGAGAAGGGTCCCTCCCCACCCCAAATGCGGAAGCCAGAACCAGGGAGTGAACTGCACATTCAAGGCCAAAAACTATAGCCTTCCAGAAGCAGAAGGGCCCAGGGGAGTGACCTTGGCTTCTGGCACAGAAGCCTGGGGCCTCATTTCAACCTCTGCCAAGGTCCAAATATGCCATTTCACTGCACTTCTGCAGAGCCAGTTGCTCCTATAACTTGGAAAATCATCTCTGTCTGTTTCTCCAATATTTGCCTTGAAAAGCAGCCTCAGGGCATTACTGTCTGCTTGGAACCCATGCCATCCATCAGCACTTGGGGATTGGGGGTGCGGGGGCTGGCTCCTTCACCCAACCTCTTCTCCTATTGAAAACCATGGGGGATTATCATGGGCCAGGGCCTGGTCAAGTGGAGTTTGGGGTTTCTCAGGAAGGACTTGGGTGTAAGGAATAAAGAGAAAGAGCTCTTCATCCTAGTGGCAGCCATCTACAGAAATGGAAGCTGTTGGACAAGTGCAAGTCTTGCACTGCCATGACTATCCTGCTCCATCTTCTCACCTATAGAATGTGAGAATTATTCTGAGATTGCTTATGCCTCTAAAATGTAGTTTCAAAATTCTTTAAATATTCACCTTTCCTTATATTGAGATTGAAGAGAAAAATTTTCCATAGCTCACTAACTCCAAGGTAAATTTTAACTTGTTTTATTGTAATATATTGTCTATTATTAGGATGCAATGTGACTCGCTCATTTTTTAAAGTTTTTTATTTACTTATTTAGAGAGGGGGAGGTAGGGAGAAAGAGAGGGAGAGAAACATTGATGTGAGAGACAAACATCGATAAGTTGCTTCTCACATGCGCCCCAACAAGGGCCCAGGCCTGTAACCCAGGCATATGCTCTGACCTGGAATGGAAATGGTGACCTTTTGCTTCACAGGATGATGTTCAACCAACTGAGCCACACTGCCCAGGACTCAGTCATTTGTTTTTATGACACATTTTAGGACATATTTATCTTGACTTCCTCATTCAACTACAACTTCCATAAGGGTAGTGACAAGAACTTACTCATCTCTGAATCCCCAATGTGACAAGCAACGTGTCCAACACATGTATATTGTATTAGAAAATCTTTGGTACGTGACAAAACACCCCAAAATTTATATTCTCACAATTCAGTAGATTGACTAGGCTTTTCTTCCAGTCTGGAATGGCTTGGTTTAGAATTAGCTTTCTCACAAATCTGGTGGTTAGTATGTTGTATAATCTATGTGACCTCAGCTGGGACAGCTGGGATGTCCTCCCTCCTTGTGGTCTCTCAATCTCCAGGAGGCTACTCCAGGCTTATGCACATAGAAGAAGAATGTTCCTAACAACAAAAGAGGTTCAACTCTAGTCTTCAGGCACTTTTCACTCCTGTGCCTGAATCATGCTTGCTAATACTGATTACAACTAGCCACATGACCACACCCAAATTCCCAGGATGGAGACTCTGCCTCATGACATTAGATACTTTCAATCTACCCCATCCACTCAGTATTCATATTTCTACTTCACCCTGTAGGTGACACTGAAGTAGGAATGCACAGATTTTCCTCTATTTCTCTCTGTCCCTACTCTGGTTGGAACTATATAGGTTTGAGGGAAACTCAAAGTAAAAATCTATTTATATTGTGGCTCTGTTTGTAGGTTACTGGAGAATAGGAAAAAAAATTTCCTCCTTCTGAATAAACTCAGTTTTGTAAAAATACTGAATAGAAGTTGAACAAGAAACTCTGTGTTATTTTACCTAATTGATGTTTAACAAATACTATTTTTAAATGTTCCATTTCATACAACCAAGGTTTGTTAATGTGGAATGGTGCAAAGAGTATATATTTTGGTGTTATTCAGATTATCATTTGAATTCTAGTCTAGGCTACTTACTAGCATATGACCTTGAGGAAAATAAACATTTACCCTCAGTTTTCTCATTTGTTAAATGAGATAACCATTACCTCAGAAGGCTGCTCTGAGGCTTAAACAATGTAACATATATGCTTCATACATGTTATGCACTCAAAAGTTTATTTATTTCCTTCCTTTCTTATATTTATAATTGCTTTCTTTGATTAAAAGAGTATTATGTACTTTTGGGAAATAAATAGCTTTTGATTTCTAAAATTTTAAAGCATTTTCTATGTTAAAGCTAATACATATATGTGTATGTGTATATACATACAGTAACACTGTTGCGCTCTAAATAGGTTCTGAGTGCTATTCTAAATGTTCTATTAAAAGTAATTCATTTAAACCTCACAAGATATCCATGAGGTTCATAATATTGAGAAGAAAAGAGGAGATAGAGATGTTTCTTACACCTGGAAAGAAATGAAGCTGAAATTCTAACCCACAGCAGCATGTTTTCAGATACATCCTCCTAACCATTCTATTAAACCTGCTATTTACTCCAGGACAAAGATTCACCACAGATATAATTTATTAAATGACTTTTTAAAAGTAATCTATTATATTAATTAAACTGGAATGTGACTGTTCAATTTTTTTTTAATTAGCAGTTTTTTCCCCATATACTTGAACTTACTCTCCTTAACAAAATAGCTTGGTTTCGAAGAAAAATCTAGAAAAGGAAATACCACCCAAATTGAACAGCTTTCTGGGTTTGTCTCTTCAGGGTCATTATTGGTCAGCAGCAACCAGGTCACGGAAATCATTAGTCATTGCAGCTAATCCTAATGTCAGCCATGGCATTGCCCTGCCTGGCCTTGCTGCTTTTCATGGCCTGGAGCTGAAACACAACTGAGGACTTGATTATATTTCTAGTGCATAATGCTTAAGGGAGTTGTCATGCAAGGGCTTGTTTGGGAGTCATGTGAGGGTATTCTCCAGTCTCCCCTTGTTCCTCCTCTAAGGGGGTCTACTGCATGGCTGGTGACATGCCAGGGGAAGGTCTGACACTCATGGCCAATGATATGAAAGGTCAGGGGGTCTAAACCAGATGACCAGCAACATGCTAAGGGAGGAAAGATCACCCTGGGAGCAAGGTCCCACCCTAGTTTTGCCCCTTGCTGTGTACCTGGGGCTTTCCATCCTGGTAACCTTTAGTACCTGGTTTATCAGTGCTACTCTGCTCATGTCTAACTGCCTACTATATCAGTTTCACTTGCTTACTACAGTGCCTTGCAATTCCGAACACAATGTTCTAAGCTTGCCCTGACAAGGATGGGTTGGATATGCAAGAATGTACTCAACCCTAGCAAACTTTTGGAATTAAAAATGGATATTCATTTGAAAAGGACAAGGACGTGGTAAAATATTAAAAGGTCAAAGGCAAATTTTTTTACCTAAAATAGTCACGCTTTATCACACAATTCAAAATGTCACCTAGGTCCAAAATTGTACAGCCATTTTAACTCAATTTGCATTTGTGAAGTACTAAGAACATACTTGACAGGCATTTTGAAAGAGTTGTGCAATACAATTTTTTTTTATAGAAAGAAATTCTTTCTTACAGAGAATTAAATTCAGCATTAACTAACAAAACTGAATCAACTATATAAACACATGTAGCTCAATACTGAAAATACACAATAGTGGGAAAAACCCTGCATCTCTCACTTTACAGAGAATAAGAGCACATTGTCTTTCTCTAGTGCTGCTTCCTACCTTGTCAAGATTTCCTTTTCTGCCATCTTTATTCCCTCCACTGAATATTTTTATGCCCTTCCCTTCCCTTCCTTAACTGAACATTACTTATTCCACAATTTTCTGCTGCAGTGGCCACTTAGACACCTACACCCCACCCTAGTTACCTTCAGGGTCAGGTTGGGACAAGACTGGTAGTCTTTTTCCTTAGCATTGCTGTTTTACTCTAGGTCACTGCTCATATCTCATGATAAAAAACCCTGTATTCTAGAGATTCTATTATTGGGCTATATAGCATAATAACTTCCTATATGTCTATCCTAGACATACCCTATATTTTGGGCAGTGGGCTCAATATTTTCTTCTTTATTCTGTTATTCTCAGGCATGACTCATGCAACATCTACTCTCAAATTTATTGACTTCTTCAGTTCCAGGTATTTTCAGCTCCATCCTACTGTAGCTACTCACAGACATATCCCCACTTTCAACCTAGTTATTATCCAGAATATCCCACAGAATAAGCTCCTTTTAACTTGTACATATTAGGTGCATAATTAGTCATTAAATAAATGAATACATTAATCATATCATATCAGAAAATCTTAAACTCCAATTACTTCTCTCATCTCTTCCTAATTTTCAGCTTTCTTTGGACCCAGATTCCACTATTTATTTTATATCACAATGGCTACTATCCCATCCCAATCTTTTTTTCCTCCTAGTCTCTCACCGTCTGGTGTTTCGCATATTTTATTGATCAATACCAATAAGATGAGCCTCTTCTCACCAAACACTCCACTCTATAACATACCCATTCGTACACAGTCATAAAGTAGGACTGTGAATCCTTCTGGTATTAATGTCCACTAATGATACATAAGAACATGCAAATTTTAGGATCAAGTCCAACATGTGAAAAGTGAAAAATAGGGCAGAATTAAAAAATCCACAAAGATGTGCACTTCTGATCATATGCTTCTATATAAAACAAACTGGCAATAGAAATGACTCATTGGGGAGATTTGACTTGGTGTGGTAAACACAATGCAATATACAGGTGATGCACTATAGTATTGTACTCCTGAAACCTATATAATTTTGTTAACCAATGTCACCCCAATAAATTCAATAAATAAAAAAATTAAAAAGTAAAGAAGCATGACAATTAAAAAGAAAAAAAACCAGAAATTATTCAATGGATGGCAAACTAAATTGCCAATTTGATATTTAATTGAGAGATAAGTATAAATATTTTAAAACCAATAACATGAATCATTAATAGTAACCTAAAGTTAATAAATGTTATTTACTATCAAGTCCTGTTCATTCACTATCAAATCCTTAGTGCTGAAGTCTGTATTCTGCAAAGGCAATTCTAAATCTTGTGCCTACACTGTAGCCCACAGCAAGTTAGGAACTAAATAAATAATTGTTCCTGTCACACTTCCTGGTTGTTATCCAGTGTGGTCACAGGTGCCTAAAGCAATAAAATTTGGTTTAAAAAGAAAAGCAATTATCAGAGTTTGAAGTTCACAGACATTTTGACTAGTAACCAGCTGAGAAGTTAAGGTTATGAGTTAAGAATCTCACCAGGATAGTGTGAGTTCTTGGGTCAATAAGTGATTATTTATAGAAGGCTTTAAACCCCTTTAATAGTGTCTCACTGAAATTTTGGTATTTAAATATAACAGGAAAACCCTGTACATATTCTCCGGTGTTGCCCTATATTATTCTTTGACTTTTTGAATCAATGATTTTGAAGCCATTGATACTCCCCAACCCTTTTACAGTACCACACTTATTTTCTCAGAAAATTGAAAACAGCCTCTTAATAGATATGATTATTAACACAGTCACATCACAGTTCCGTGGAGTTAAATATTCCTGAGCTGTGTAACATGTTTCATAGAGATGTTGCGTGAAATGTGGCTAACAGTATGGGCAAGTAACTTAAATCAAATAAAAGTGAACCTACCTCAATAGAATTCTTTACAGGGAAGATTCTCAACAGGAGAGTTGCTGGGGAAAGAAATCAGCATCTCCAAATTGAACAGTCTTGAAAATGCCCTTTAAATGTAATTGAACTCTCCTTTTGCCCCATTGGCTTAAAAAAATTGGCTTAACAATTTTTTATAGAGTTTCCATCAGTTTTACACTAGACAGAACTAAAGGCCTACAAGGATGCTTCTTACATGAATAGACTCATTCTTAGAAACCACATGTAGAATCTAATACCGATAAGGTCCAGCCAACCAAGAGAGCGTTAAAGAGAAACCCATAGGCCCAAAACGGCTTCACTCAGGCTGAAAGCCTATGACACTGTTTCAGTAGTTAATTATTAACAAAGGAAAAGAGCAAATGGAATCAGATATCAACGAGGTTATCTAGGAAGGGACAATTTCACAGTCACTCTAGGCATCCGAATAGAGGAAAGACGAGCCTTCCAATCTCCCCAGGAAACAACTAGCCCTTCCCATAGATTACTGCCGGGAGGGAGAACCGGTAAAGGGGGAAGTCCTCTGCTGAGGCATGTGCAGTGGAAGCCAGGTGATGCAGCAGAACTATCGAGGCACGCGCAGTAGAAGCCAACATGGCGACCACAAAGTGAAGGAGGCTAACACGGAAAAATCTGGGGAAAAGATCGGCTAGGATAAGGGCACAGAAGCCCGGACAATCCAGGGAAGTAATTGGATGGGGGAGAGCCAGCACAAGCCCACGAAGGATTAGGGAGCGGGATTATGACAGAGCAGAGATTGTGCTGGTCTCCTAGAGCACCAATGCCAGGCTAATGGCACGGTAGCTTGTGCTGCTTCCACCATGAGACAGAGCTGAGCCATCTCGGTGTTGATGAGACTTGGGCGCCTGAGGGCAGTCCTGTGCTTTGGCTCCAATAAATCTTCCCAATGCACGACATCCTCTTATCTGTGTATCCCTGAAATACATTTTCTATGCTACTGTTGAAGAATCCTATTTCCCCCAGCAACAATACCAAACCTAGATTTATTAGTTTCAACCTCTCCCAAAAACATCTTAATGAAGCAGTCTGGAAGTTTCCGTCAACACCAAGGAATTCATCTGTCAGGTAGGCCCTCTCCATCCTCCAAAGAAAAAAGAGGCAATCTGCATTAAAAACCAAAACAAAACAAAACCTCTTTCATCCTGGCCCCCAAATAATCTTTTTCTTTAATAAGTCCCTTGCCCCACCCTTCTTCCTATAAAACTGTTCATTTTGTACAACTCCTCTGAGCACCCTTCTAGTTGCTAATTGGGATGCTGCCTGATTCGTAAATCACTTAATAAGGCCTATTAGGTCTTCACATTTATTGTGAACTTTGTTTTCTTAACAGTAATATTTGTAATATTGTATTGTCTGAAAAGAAGTATGTATTTGTTCTTCTTCCCTTTCTGGCACAAAGTTCCTAAAACCCTTGAAATTTCCTCAGTGGTGACAGCCATAAATTTATCTTTTGCTATGGTAACAAGGTGGGTTTTAGGAAGCACTTAAGTAGCCTACTGATGGGGGCTGGTTGCCAAGGGTACTAATCATGTGATTAGAGGGTTGGAATCTTCAGTACCACCCCACCTTACCCCCACCGCTGAACCTCAAGAAGGAAAGAGAGGCTGGAGGTTGAATCCAATGCCAATGGCCAGTGACTTAATCAATCATGTCTGT
Source organism: Furipterus horrens (assembly GCF_987537825.1). Taxonomy (NCBI): domain Eukaryota; kingdom Metazoa; phylum Chordata; class Mammalia; order Chiroptera; family Furipteridae; genus Furipterus; species Furipterus horrens. The sequence continues at coordinate 64,958,259 of NW_028327180.1, read as the reverse complement.
GTAATGAAGCCTCCATAAAAACCCAAAAGGACAGGCTCCAAAGCACGTAAGTTGGCGAACAGGTGGAGATGAGAGGGAGAGTGGCACACTTAGAGGGCATGGAAGCCCATTGCCCCTACCTACATACCTTGCCCTGTGCATCACTTCCATCTCGCTATTCCTGAGTCATATCCTTTTATAATAAACTGGTAATCTAATGAGTAAAATGTTTCTCTGAGTCCTAGGAGCACTCTAGTAGATTAGCTGAACCCAAGGAGGAGATCAATGGAATCTCAAATCTATAACCAGTTGGTCAGAAGCACAGATAACAACCTGGGCTTGTGATTATGGTCTGAAGGTGAAGGGGGACAGTCTTACAGGACAGTCTTTAACCTGTGGGAGAGTGTCAGAATTGAGATGAACTTTAGAACACCCAAATGGTGTGGGGAATTGCTTGCTGGTACAGGAAAAAACCCATCACACATTGGATTTTGTTACCAGAGTATTTTTTATGCTTAGCCAAGGATATATTTATTGGCTTTTTTAGAGAGTGAGGAAGGGGAGGGGCGGCATTGATTGGTTGCCTCCCATATGTGCCCTGGCCAGGAATCAAACCCACCACCTTCTTTTGGTGTATGGGAGCTGATTTCTCTGGTCCTCTTGCTTATAGACCAGCATGACTGGCTCAGACTCTGTTTTCTCTTACTTCACTTGACAGCAGAGATTCACCTCTGGTTTGAAGGTAGGGGTGAGTGTTTTCAGAAAAAGGAGAGTAGAATGACAATCCCTTTACTTTTCCTCTCATAATGATCTAAAGGCAAAACCTGATATTTAAATATGATCCAAATAAAGCAAAGTGTATTGAAAGACTATTACTTCCTTCTTGCACAGGAATTACTACTCAAGTATCTATTCTTTCAATTTTGCCATTTTATACTTCTTTATCATTTCTCTATTTTGTTTTACTTTTGATGTAAGTAAATTTGTGAATATGTTTGATAAAGCTTGAAAGCTTTTTGGCCCAAAATGTGTATATAAATAGCAGGATATAAGGTCAACAGCTATATAAAAGGTCTGTCATGCAATCCTCTACAACCTTGGAGCAGTAACTAATATACTACTAATATTTCAGAATAGTTTTAAATGTATTTGATAATGTACATTATAAAAAGGCTATAATTATTTAGCATTCTTAAAAGCCTTTTAGACAAACAATACAAAGCCTCTTTGAGCGCCCTGTCATTATTTTTCTTTTACTAAATTTATTTCAGATGTCATTCTCAGTGATGTCGCTGAAGGCAGGGTATTGACAGCTCCCATTCATGGAGGGCTTGCCCTTCCAGTATGCTGACAGACTTTTTTCCCACAGAAGGCAATTCAATGTTATTTCAAATATAAACATTTTGGGGTAATATTCCAATTGTTTCTTCTTTGTACAAAAGGTTAAGAAGTGGCTATTGAACTGAAATGAATGAGCTGGGTTGATGCCTTTGGTGTTTATTAATTTCAAATTCAAATTGTTATGTTTTACTTTTAGAAACTCTTTGCTCCATTTTCCAAGGTCTCTATCTGGCCTTATGAATAGCAAGTATCATAGGGAGGAGACAGAAGGAATGAACACATATATATGCTTAATCATCAACAAAACCCACTCTGGATGCTCTGTGTTCTTTGTCGCCCTCCCCTCTAGAGACAATCTCTCCACTGTAGTACTAGAACATTTGTGTGCATGCACCTTGATAACTGTAGTGTCAGTATCTATATTTTCATAAATGCATACATCGTCGGTGGCGGCGGCGGCGGCAGCCGTCCGTCTCGAGAGACGATGGTGTAGCTTCTTAAGAGTCTATCTGCACCGCCGAGAATGGCTGTGCAGTCCGACTCGGGAGTGACACGGTATCTGTCTCCTCCCGTGTTGAATCGACATCTTGCGATGACGCTGGAGTGTCCTCTCCAGTGAAGCTGAAGCTACAGAGCCTGGGCAGGGTGATATGGAGGGTCTGCTGTTGCCCATGCAGCAGACCCCCCCCTCTCTTCGCAGCTGAAGGGTCCAAGGGAAAGACGGAGTCAATACAGCTTGGCTTCAGGTGCGCCGCAGGAGTTGCCGGTGTTGACTACAACGTCGAACCGCCTTAGGGACTCCGGCTCCGGATTTTCTGTCGGGGTTTACTTCCTTAGCCTTTCCCCTGAAGAGGTATGCCGCAAGGCAGTGGAGGTTTTTTGGAGTCAGAGTTTTCCTTCTCTGATGTACCCTGACTGGAAGATCGAACCAGCGACACTTAGCTCGCAGGCCGACGCTCAATCCACTGAGCCAAACCAGCCAGGGGCAATGCATACATATTAAGTAGGATATATATCTACTTAGTTTTGTATCCCATGGGCCTAGAACAGTGATTCACATACAGAAGGTAATTAATAAATTTTCATTAAATAAAGGAATCAGTGCTGTCTGGAGAAATCTGGGGCACCTACAGTGAGTGCTGCAGCTCAACAGCAAAATCCTCCACAGTCTGGTGTTAAATGGTTTCAAGTAAAGTGGACAGTGTTACCCACCTATACTGAGTTGCTGGTCAGAGTTTCTATTGACATATTTTTATAAAAGGACAATAATGAATAAAAGAAAGTTCCATAAATGAAAAAGCCCAAGAAAAAGAGAAAAAAGTCTCTGAAGGAAACATAGATAACAGGAGGAAAAAGAGAATGTAGAGAAAAACAAGTCATAAAACATAAATCTAGTGAATGTTAAAAATAGGATTGCCAAAGGAAAGAAGGGAATAGAAGGTTTAAAGCTTACTAGTGAAAAAGTACATCGATATTAAAATGAAACAAAATAAAAGCAATAAAAGGTAGACTATGTGAAAAACAAAGAGACTTAAAAATCAAGCTATACCCTAAACAGTGTGGCTCAGTTGGTTGCACATCACCCCATGAAATGAAAGGTCACCAGTTGATTCCCAGTCAGAGCACATGCTTGGGTTGCAGGCAGCCCCCGGTTGGGGGTGCATGTGAGAGGCAACCGATCAATGTTTCTTTCACACATGGATGTTTCTCTCTCTCCCTCCCTTCCCCTCTTTCTGAAGATAAATGGATAAAATCTTAAAGAAAGAAAGAAGAATCAAGCTAAGAAGACTTGTATCTGAATAACAGACCTAAAAAAAGAAGAGGAGAAATAGAAGGGAAAAAAATAATATAGGATTGGGACATTAAGCTATTGCAAGTTAGGTTATAACAAAAATTTCTAATTGCTTGTCGCTTGGATATTGGTGTTTGAGTAGTGATCTTGTATCGTGCCCATACATATTATTCCTATTCAACATTTTACTGAAAGGCCTAGTCAATGCAAGGAGGCATGAAAAAATAACTAAATAAAACTGCTTCTTATCAATAGATAATATGATTCTATGTAGATAATCCCAATAAGTCTACAAAAAAGCTATTAGAACCAATTAGTTTTAGCAAGGTAGTAAAACACAAAGTGAACATACAAAATCAATTGTATTTTTAAGTACTAGCAATGAACAATTAGAAATTAAAAACTGAAAAAACTTACTTTTTATAATAGCACAGAAAAATGTGAAATACTTAGGCATTATTTTAACAAATACTTCGTAAAATATGTATGCTGTTTATTGCAAAACACTGATGTAAGAAAGCAAAAAATACCTAAGTATGTGATGAACTGTGTTCTGCATAGAAGACTCAGTGTCATAATTTCTTCCCAAGCTGATCTATAGATGCAATGCAATCACACAAAAAAATTCCAGCAATTTTTTTGAGAAACAGATACTAAAATTTATATTAAAAATGATCTAAAGTAGCCAAAAGCAATTTTGATAAAAGAATAAAGGTGGAGGAACAACACCCACAGGTATCAATACTTACCTTAAAGCTATAATAATCAATACAGTTTGATATTGGCAAAAGAATGAACACATAGGTAAATGTAACAATATGACAAATGCAAAATAAACCTCACATGTATGTGGTTAATTTCTGACAAACGCCAGTTATTGATAAAGGCAATCAGTTGGTAAAAAATACTTTTTAACAGCTGGACATTGGACGTTCACATGCAAAAACAATGAACCTCTATCAATGAATTATAAACCTAAATTTAAAATTGAACTGTATAACCTCTAGAAAAAATGAAGGGAAAAAAATGTTTTTAGGTGTGACACCAAAAGCACAATCAATAAAAGAAAAAACATAATAAATTTATAAAATGGACTTCTTGTAAATTTAAAACTTCTTCCTCTTGGAATGATACAGATCAAAAAGTAAATATAAACCACAGTATCTGAGAAAGTATTTGCAAAGCACATTTTTAAAAAGTACATGTATCTTCAAAAAAATACAAAGGATTCTTAAAACTTCTTTTTTTTTTTTTAAGTATATTTTATTGATTATATTGTTACAATAGTTCCAATTTTTTTCCCCTTTGCTCCCCTCCGCCCAGCACCCCCCTTCCCCAACAATCCCCTCTCCAAGTCCATGCCCATGGGTCGTACATACAAGCTCTCCCGCCTCACCCTTTCATATATTCTTCTTCTTCTTTTTTTAAAATTAATTAATTAATTAGTTAAATATTTTAACAATAAAAAATAACAATTCCTCCCTCTCAGACTTAAGACCCTTTACAATCTTATAAAGGACAATGGATGAAGGTCTCGAGCTCCTCTAGCTGCTTCAAGCTGGACATGGTCGTCGTCCTACCTACCCGTGGGTCAAGAAATCCCTAATAAGAGTGGGGATGTGGAGGGGAGGGTGGCCTTCCCACAAGGGGAAGGATCGTGCAGACTCCAGGTTGGTTGGCTGTCTCTGGACAACGGCATGCTTGGTTTGACAGGCTGGCATCCTTGTTGTATTCTGGGGGCAACAGGGTTAAAGGACATCATTTAATCCGTAACCACTAGATGACAAAAGACAGGTATTAATTTTTCAATGTCCCACATTAGGGAAAAGAAGGGCTTCTTTGGAGGAAGGTGTGCCAGGTACATCTCACCTGTCCAAAACCCTTTTGCCCATTATACTTATTTTGGACTGAGGGAAATATTTTAGGTTTCCCCCATCTCAGGCCTCTGGGCTTTTTCTGTCCAAGCCATTAGGATAGAAAAGAGAAACCAGTTTTAAAGTGAAGCCCACAGACCACCCCATTCTTCACCAACCCAGCCACTTAGTTCAGCCAAACCATTGAGTCTCAGGAGGCAGCAATGCAGACAGGATTAAGTGAGGCCTATGCATACAGATAATCACTCAGGTAATGAGATTGTAGGCTTATGCCCTTTGAAAACAGAAAACACATGTTAATTTATGTAACATAACCCACATACAAGTCTCTAAATCTGTAGGACTGTCTTATCGGAAGGAAAATCCTTGTCCTTCTAATATTCACTGAACTTGCATTTCTATTCGTTATATTTTTATTCCCCCCCCACTAAAAAATTTCCTGTTTGTTTGTTTTTCCACTACAGTTGTCTCACTTTTTTTCCCCCTCTTGCTTCCCTGCACCCTGCCCCCCCCACAGTCAGTCCCCACCCAGTTGTCCATGTCCATGGGTCATTCATACATGTTCTTTGACTAGACCCTTCCCCTTCTTACCCCTTCTCTCCCTCCCATCTCCCCCTTTGTTACTGTTAGTTTATTCCTTGTTTACATACCTCTGGTTCAATTTTGCTCATTTGTTTGTGTTGTTCATTAGTTTCCTGTAACAGGTGACAGCATAAGGTAATTTTCTTTTGTTGCCTGGCTTATTTCGCTAAGCATAATTCTCTCTAGTTCCAATCATGTTGTTGCAAATGGTAGAAGTTCCTTCTTTCTTTCAGTACTTATTCATTGTCATTTTCCCCCTTTGTACTCGTGTTCCTCTCTGTCTCTCTGTTTCTTCATCTTCTTAAAGCAGACCCTTTAGCATCTCTTGCAATGCTGGTTTGGTGGAGATGTATTCTTTTAGCCTTCTTTTGTCTTGGAAACTCCTTATTTCACCTTCCATTTTGAATGAAAGCCTTGCTGGGTAGAGTATTCTTGGTTGTAGGCCTTTGTTTTTCATTGCTTGGAATATTTTTTGCCATTCCCTTCTGGCTTGTAGTGTTTCTGCTGAGAAATCTGATGATAGCCTTATTGGAGCTCCCTTGTATGTTATTAGTTGTTTCTCTCTTGATGCTTTTAGGATTCTCTCTTTGTCTTTGAATGTTGGCATTTTAATTATGATGTGTCTTGAAGTGGGCCTGTTGGGGTTCATCTTCATTGGGACCCTCTGTGCTTCCTGGACTTGCGTGACTCTTTCTCTCGTCATGTTAGGAAAGTTTTCTGTCATTAGTTTTTCAAAGAGGTTTTCTATCCCTTGCTCTTCTTCTTCTCCTTCTGGAATTCCTATGATATGGATATTATTACGTTTCATGTTGTCCTGCAGCTGTCTTAGAACCTCTTCAGTCTTGTTCAGTCTTTTTTCATTTTGTTGCATTGTCTGGGAGTTTTTGTGTAGGTTGTCCTCCAGCTCGCTGATCCGATCTTCTGCTTCCTCTAGCCTGCTTTTAATTCCTTCTACTGTGTTCTTCAATTCAGAGATCGTATTTTTCATTTCCTCCTGGCTCTTATTGATAGCTTCTATGTCCTTTTTCATGCTCACGTAATTTTCTGTGAGTTCCTTGTAGTTTTTCTGGAGTTCTTTGAAGTTTCCGCTGAGCTCATTCAGCTTCTCCATAATCCATGTTTTGAATTCCATATCTGATAGTTCGCTCCCCTCTATTTCATTTAGCACTCTTTCTGGGGATTCTACCTTTCCTTTTGATGGGAGGTTGTTTCTCTGTCTCCCCATTTTTTTGACTCCTATTGTTTGTTGGTGCTTCTTGGAATGATCTGCACTTCCTGGATCTGCCTCTGGTGGCGTCAGATCATGTACCAGTCTGGCCCTAGGCAGCCTGTTGGAGACTTCCAGGGATCTACTGCTGTTGTCTGTCTTCTTTGATTGTTAATCTATTCAATCTGTGATTAGCTGTCAGGCTTAAGGACTGTGGGTGTGGCAGCTTAATTCCTGTAGGCAGGGCTTTTGCTTCCCCTCAGGCTGACGCCACTTGGAGGGGAATGGTCTACCCGCAGTACTGGGGATGAGTCAGCACTGGGACCCAGTCAGCTGCTCCTCCAGTTCTCCCCTCAAAGCCACCGTGCCAAATTCTCCCCAAGTTTCTCCAGTCCTCTCTGCCTTCCCTCTGCTTGAGCCCAGGGTAAGTGGTAGCCAAAATATTTTCGTATGTGATCCACTTAAGAGCTCTTTTTCTCCTGCTGTTTCTCTCCGGCTAGCAAGAAAGCCTGTGGCTTTTCGCTTTTCACAGCTGATACTATTTTACTTTCCACTCTGTCGCTGTAGGCTGGGAAGCCCAGCTGGGGGTTTAGACCCTGCCCTTCTCAGGGGGAATCCCCGGCTGCTGAGCTGTTTCTCAGCCCCTTCAGCTGCCACCCGTGGGAGCCCAGCCAGCCCTTCCACGTCTCCGCACTCCCTACTGGTCACGTTGTGATGTAGCGGCCTTTTCTGTCTCTCCGTGGTTATAAGACTTCTCTCCAGCTGGTGTTCGGTTCGTTATTCCAGATGATTTCTCCAAAATTACATTGTAAATCCAGACTAGTTCTAGGAGGAAGTTAGTGTAGCTTCCACTTACTCCTCCGCCATCTTGTTTCTCGGATTCTTAAAACTTCTTAATAGGAAAACAAACAAAACAAATGGACAGAGATGTGAACAAAAAAGACACACAAATGGCAAGCACTAGAAAAGATACTGCACAGTGTTAACTAAGCATTAATAAAATGTAAATTAAGATCAATGAGATAACACTGCCCACATATTAAAATGAGTAAAATAAAAACCTGACAATACCAAGTGCTGGGAGGCTGATGTATAACTGGAATTTTCTAATTGAAAACTAGAATTCTCAAACATTGCTGATAGGAATGCAACAGAGAAAAACAAACTTGGCATCTTTTATAAAAATTATCTACATATAATCCATCAATCCTATTCCTAGGATTTATCCAAGTGAAATGAAACTTATGTTCACAGAAAAAAAATCTATGCGTGGATGCTCATAACAGCTTTATTCATAATTTCCAAAAGCTGGAAATCATTCAAATTTCCTCTGACTGCTAAATTAATAAATTAACCATGGTATAGTCATACAACAGAATGCTACTCAACAAAGGAAGGTACAAACTCCTGATACAGCAAGCAATATGGAAGACTTTCAAAAGCAGTATGCTAAGAGAGAAGCCATGCCATTCTGGAACAGGCAAAACGATAGGAAGAGAAAAATGATCAACAGCTACCATGGGCTGTAAGTCAAAGGAGAGTTTGCTTCTGAAAAGGCACCAACATTTTAATTTAAATAACATCAGAACAGGCACTGATAATATAGTTAAGATGTAATAGCATTTCAAGCAATAAGTAACATTAGTTTAATATTTGTCATTTGGCCATATAATAAATTATTAAACCAAAATACAGAGAGGCCATGTAACCAACATGCTTAAGGCTGATCACTTCATATCTAAAGTAATATTTTCAATATCTGTGTCATATTTCAATGGGCTATTTGGAAAAAGGTAGTAGTTTTCCAGAATTAAGTATTTGATAGTCATGTCATATTTGGAATACTTGAAATAGTAAGGATGACTTAACTTAAAATAATTATCTTTCTATAAATATAGATGAAAATACAAGTGCCATGAAAAAGTACTGGTTCATATACTTTGTTTCTCCAGATAGGAGAACTCAGACACATGGTTGGAGTTACATTGATACATACTTGGTTCCCAAATAAAAAGAGCAACAATTAACTGTCACAAGAAGTAGTAACCTGGATACCATTTGCAAAAAATGGGTAACCATGTATTAGAACGGTTTGAAAGACATTCTTTTCATTAATAAGCAATTTAACTAGACTACATTTAGGGCTATGTTAACAGCCATGATCATTCTTGCAGCCACAGTTAATCTACTGAACATCAATATTAGGACAGGCATTGTGCAAAATGTTGGGGATTGGGAATATATGTTAGCCTCCCCAATAGAAAATTTATAACTTTAATGGAGGAGAGAGACTGTGATACTGTGATTTATAGTAAGAAATACATATTGGGTATTCTTCCATGGTCCCTGGCTCAGAGCTTGTAAAACCCTTGGACTTTGTAAGTCGTCGTCGGCAGCCGTCCGTCTCGAGAGACGATGGTGTAGCTTCTTAAGAGTCTATCTGCACCGCCGAGAATGGCTGTGCAGTCCGACTCGGGAGTGACACAGTATCTGTCTCCTCCCGTGTTGAATCGACATCTTGTGATGACGCTGGAGTGTCCTCTCCAGTGAAGCTGAAGCTACAGAGCCTGGGCAGGGTGATATGGAGGGTCTGCTGTTACCCATGCAGCAGACCCCCCCTCTCTTCGCAGCTGAAGGGTCCAAGGGAAAGACGGAGTCAATACAGCTTGGCTTCAGGTGCGCCGCAGGAGTTGCCGGTTTTGACTACAACGTCAAACTGCCTTAGGGACTCCGGCTCCGGATTTTCTGTCGGGGTTTACTCCCTTAGCCTTTCCCCTGAAGAGGTATGCCGCAAGGCAGCGGAGGTTTTTTGGAATCAGAGTTTTCCTTCTCTGATGTGCCCTGACTGGAAGATCGAACCAGCGACACTTAGCTCGCAGGCCAACGCTCAATCCACTGAGTCAAAAAGAGAAAGATACTTCATGGGGAAGGAATGTTCTCAGGAGGGTTATATTAAGGGACAGAGTAGGGTAAATTCAGAAGAGGAAAAGAAGTACTGGGCAGGAGGTATTCAGGGAGTGATGAGAGCCATAAAGGTGCCTCGCATTATGTCAATGAAGTGACTTTTGAATTGTGCCTATGGGTGGGGGCTGGTTGCCAGTGGAGCCAATCACATGACCAGAGGGCTGGAACTTTCAGTCCCAACTCTTCTCCCTGCATCTTGAGGAGAGGAGCAGAGCTGGATGTTAAATTAATTGCCAGTGGGCAATGAATCAATCAATCATGTCTACATAATGAGGCCTCCATAAAAATCCAGAAGCTTCTGGGTGGTTGAATGTGTGGAGAGGAGAGGAATGTGCTCAGAGATGGCCTGGAAGCACTGTGCCCTTTCCCACTGGACTTGCTCTAGGCATCACTCACATCTAGCGGTTCCTGAGTTACATCCTTTTATAATAAACTAATGATCCAGTGAGTAAAATGTTTCCCTGAGTCCTATGAGCACTCTAACAAATTGCTTGAACCCAAGGATGGTTAAATGGGGTCACAGGAACCCCTGATTTATAGCTGGTTGGTCAGAAGTATAGGGAACAACCTGGACTTGTGACCAGCATCTGAAATACAAGAAGAGGGTCATGGGAACCTCCAATCTGTAGCCTGTCAGAGTACAGGTAACAACCTGAGCTTGGGCCTGGGGTCTGTGTTGGTGTTGGGGTGGGGGGGTGGGGGCTTGCAGGACTGAATCCTCAATTTGTGGAGTCTGATGCTATCTCTGGATAGGGTCAGAATTGAGTTGAATTGTAGGACACCACCTGGTGTCTGGAGAATAGCTTGGTGTTGTATGGAAAACACCTTCCCCCACCAGTGGAACTGAGTCCAGAACCTAATTTAGAGACATGTACACAAACGATACTAGTATAGTAATGATAGCCACATACTGAGAACACGGCAGAAGATGAAACTGGCTAGCACTCCCAACCTTCTTGCTCAGGGTAAGAGACTCTTTCACACAGAGAAGAAATGTAAACTAAAAGGGTGCAGTGATTGGTTTATAAAGCAGAGAGAACAGCTTGTGCTTTCATACAGCTATGGGAAGAGACAGCCATGCCTATTAACAACAAATAAACACAACATCTGTAAACTTGATTTGCGTGTTGCTGGCAGAATATTTAGACTCTGAAAGCACATAAACAAATGGTAAGTATTAAGGGATTTATTTTGAAATCCTCAGTTCACTAAATTTGTTTTCATAAAACTGATGTGCTTGAGAAAGCACCTTTTTTTATAGTTCCATGGTGGAGAATCAGGGCATTATAGCCTGTGTGGGATGTTCTAAATTTCCATGCATGGTGTAGTGGGGCAGAGAGAATGATGACAATTATCAAATAAAGACTTTGCTGCTCCTCATATTAGACTTCCTAAAAATATAGCACTCCTGAGAGAGTATAAGAGAGAAATATGGAAGCCAGTGGAGCTTATTTTCTCCTGGAGACAAACCTATGGCAAGGTCCTGTGCCTTGTTCAGCTATTTTAGAGTGACGTTTTCCAAGACTTGTATAAGCAGGGAGCAAACACCTAGTCTCAGGGAAGCAGGTCCACTCTGCAGCCTTATTAAGAAAATGCATAATATTAAGCATGAAAAAGTTGAAAATCCTACTTCTGTGTCTGACAAATCAATGTTGCATATTCAAATTATAAACTTTTGAAAGAGGCTAGTTCATGCTTGAAATATTCTTGACCATTTATTCACACTCATTCAAGATACTATTTCATTAAAATAAATCCCTTCTTATTATTCATTCAAATGAAAAATTCCTGCTCATTGTTACTTGTCAAACACTTTGCTGCTCACTTACTCATTCAAACTAAATGCATATTAGATGTAGATTAGCTTAATCTGAACGTTGTGAATTTTATTTTAAATAGCACATATATTACATTATTAACTGAGTTTTGAAGCCTTCATCTAACAGCGGGCCAATATCTAACTTTGGGCTGCTCATTTCAATAAATTAAGGCTAAATTTCACTTTAAAAAATTGAATGATTTTATACACATATTTGTAGGACAAAAATGTCCCCCAATTCAGTGTCCTTAACCTTGGAAAATCTGTTTTATTTCATTATGATTAATTCCTCCCTTTTGCACATGGATATAATGTTTTAATTCTGTCAAACTATGTTAATAAATATAAGGGTTTTCAACCATTAAATAGTATTAAAAATCTAGCTAAAGGTAATAATGCATAAGGGTCCACATTGCTAGCCTATGTGGCATGCTTTCATAAGGTCTTTCCAGATATTCTAGAGTATTAAAATTCAGCTCTTTGTTCATAAAGAAAAAAAAATCAAATTATTTTTCCCAATTACATTTGATAAATAAAGTGCCTTCGAGTTGAAAGTGTAACAAATAATGTTATCATTGAATAAGTCGATTAAAAAAATTGTGGATAACTTCCAAGAAAATAAAAAATTAAATTACTCTAATGACAAAATAGTAACTGTTGTGCAGGTCAGGTGGTTTTAATTCTCTGCATTCACCAAAACTGAGGGAAGTCTAATCAAATTGTCAACCATAAATCTTTAATTTTTTTGTGATGGATCACAATGTGATTGTGGTTATATAACTCAGACATTAAAATAACTGAGTGACATTGAACTAATAAAATTTCTTCCATTCCATTTACGTATCTGTGAGAATGAAGCTTCTCAGCCTTTATACCTACAGAAGAAAAAAAATACCATCCATATATTTAAGGAATGCATTTTCAATAAATCATTAACTTTAAATTGGATACCTACTATCAAAATGTCCAATATGTTGTTTGGATTGCATATTTACTAATAATAGCTATATTGCTAGTTCAATTCAGAACAAACATTTTAACTCTTAAAACCTTTGGTTATAGGGAATGCAAAAATCAATTTCAATGTTTAAATATATTTTTTTCAGACAGCTTTAAAAATAGATGAAGCCATCTGGTGATGTGGAGGGGAGAATAGGAGAGCTTTAAGAGCAACAGGATGGAGAGAAGGCCAGGAAGGAAGGGGAAGAGGAGGAGGGGGAATAAAAAAGCCAATTGGAGAGAGGCTTTGTATGCATTGTCTGCTTAATTTTACAAATAATCCCGTGGGACAAATAGAAGTAGTGAAAAATTGAGGAATTCCAGGGCCAGAGAGCAAATGTCATAAAATTTAAAAGATAATCTTCATAAATCAGATGTTTTTTCTTTTTAAAAAGTCTCCTTTCATATTCTCTCTTTACATTCCAAATTTATAATACATGAAAGCAGAAAATGTATCTTCTCTTTAACATTTTGGAAATTAGTTAGCTCCACATACATGTTTTCCTTTTATTTATGCTATATGACAAATAATTGATTACTGACTCTTAGAGATTAAGGGGAGAGGTGAGGGATAGAGAAAACATGCAAGCCAGCATGAAAAAAAATAAACACAATATAGTAATTATATTCAATGTGTAGCAGAGGAGCTCCAAACCAGGGAGCTGCTTAAGTGTTCATGATATTTTGAAAAGACCACCGGAGGACCAGCAAAGGTGGACATGCCATTTATTATTCACAATACAGGGGAGCACACCAATGGCAGCAGGTCAGTGTGAGAGAGAACACAATTCCTCCGGTCTGAGGCTCATTATAAGGAGTCCTAGACAAGGCAGCATGGGTCTAGGGTGCACAAACCTACATGTGGCCTAGAGGTACATTATATCAGTGTGTATGTGCAGACAGAAAAGGTCAAGAAGCAGTCACAGGACAAGAAGCCATTCCCAAAATGAGATAAAGAAGAAGTTACAATCCATTCCCAAAACAACACACATTCCTTCTGGCCAGAGACCCTCTGACTAGCCCTCAGTTATGGGAGGCAGAAGAGCTATATACTGACCCCACAAAATGTAATTTACTTTTAATTAGTTAAAACCAATAATAGATCATCATAATAAATGCTATTTAGGACACTGAAGTTAAAGCAGTCTTTAGTGATTTAAAAATATAAAAATTTTATGTGGCATTCCACTAAAAGCTTTGATGATGTTTGTTGAAGCTGGCATTTGGATGGGATTAATAAGTATCACATAAAAGGATAAACTAAAGATAGTGAAACCATCTGAAGTTTCTTTACTTTTAAAACTATATAAGATTGACTGTAGGAGCAAGGGTGGGCTGAGTAGAGGAGAGCAAAGGCGGAAAATGGGACACTGTAATAAAGCAACAATAAGAAATTAACAAAAACATATAAGATGTTTTTGCAATATTACTGGCATATAAATGATCAAACTGCTACCTTCCACATTAAACATTCTCTGAAAACTCCATTCTATTTAATACTTTTACCCCTAACACTGACTGTGCTAATTGCACACAAAAAGTCACTTCTGAAGATAACCAAACAAGAAAGCTTTGAGTTGTAAATGTTGAAAAGACAGTAGTGTGCTGCATGTAAACCCCAATGACAATGGCACTCCCTCCTCTCGGGCTGAAGGATCCAATGCAATATAACCTGAAGATGCTTAAGAATAAGGTGAGCTTTCATAGATGGGCCCCTTTGTTCCAAGATGCCATCCTGATTTTAGCCTCTTTGATCCACATTTATTTGGACAGATGGTTTCCTATTTTCTTTACTGAAGTTGATAGTAAAATATTCATCAAAAAATTATTTATGAAAAATAATGGACTGTTATTAAACATAGTTATGATCTTAAATGCTTTGATAATTTTTAACACTCTTTAATCTCTGTAATAAGACAATTTCTATTATACCAACAATCCCTTATATAGTCTAATTTGAAGAAGATAAGGCTGCATCTTCCAACATGATAGTCACCAGCCATATGACTATTGGGTGCATGAATGTGGCTAATGACACATGCTCAAATAATATTTTACACACATTAGGTTAATTAAAACATATTAAAGTTTATTTTGTCTGTTTCTTTGTACTATTTTAAAGTGTGCATATTGACTTCTAGTCAAGGTGGCGGCATAGGCAGACATGGCTCACCTCTTTGCACACATCAAAACTAAAATTAAATATAGAATAACCATCATTCAGAACTGTCAGAAATTGAGTTGAATGGAAGTCTGATAACTATGAAATTAAAGAAACCACATCCATCTATACTGGTAGGAGGGCCTCAATGCAGAACAGGCTGGTTCCTCAACCACTTGTGGTGGATAAAAATTTGGGAGGGACATCTAGGGAATGAGGAGTCCCAGTCCTACACCAGGCCCCCAGCCCAAAGTTCCAGGGCCAGGAAGATAAGTCCCCACAAATTCTGGCTGCAAAAACCAGTAAGGATTGAGACAGTGGAAGGAATTGCTGGAGCCCCAAGCAGCTCCTCTTAAAGAACCTACACACAGACTCACCTACTCAGACTCACTGCCTCTGAGCTCCAGCACAGGGGTAGTAGCTAGAAAGGCACCAGTGGTATATAGGGGGAAACTGGAGTATCTGGCATCAAGGTGAGCAGAAGCCATTATCCCTTTTCTGAACCCTCCCTGCACAGAGCAGGCAGACTGTCAACCAGACTGACACCTGTCTTGGAGATCCCCAGAGGCTCCGCACCACACCCAATTTACAGGCCTACCTAAGCTCCTTTTCCATATCAATGGCTGGTATTGGCTCATGCTTCACAACTTCTTAAATCCTCTCAATCAAGCAACAGCTAGCCTCAGTCAGCCCCAGGCGTGGCACTAGCAGCAGCCAGCCTAGACTCACAGCTTCGCTTCACCTGGGAATCTCCAGGCCCAGCGCAAGTATCAGCCATCTCAGATTGCTCTACAGCTCAGGAAAGGAGGCCCTGGGCAAAACACAGGTTGATGCTGACCTCAGCTTGCAACACCCAGGAAACCCCAGAGCCAGCATACCCAGTGGACAGCTACAGACCATGTGGGAGCACCATCACCCTGCTCCCATACAGCTGATCCTCCACAGAAGGCAGAGGTTGGTGGTAATTGGTCACAGCCAATCCTTACAGCTGACTGCCTGGGTAAATCCCTCCCATTGATTTCCCAACAGCAATCAAGGCTCATCTACAAAAGGAGGGTGTACTCAGCCCACATGAAGGGCACACCTCCAGTACCCAGCTTGGGTGATAAGGGAGGCTGTGCCACTGGACCTCACAGGACACCTACTACATTAGGCCACACTACCAAGACACATTGTCAAAGCAGCTCTACCTAACATACAGAAACAAACACAGGGAGGCTGCCAAAATGAGGAGACAAAGAAACATGGTCCAAGTGAAAGAACAGATCAAAACTCCAGAAAAACTATTTGTAGTAAATATTTAGCAAGCCAAATGTTACCCATATTTGTAATTTCAATGAGTAAAATAACTGGATAGACACTTCTGTTTTTAATAATGGCTATAAAGAATTTCTTATTAAAAAATCTTTATAATCTAGCCTAATAGGAACAAATGCAGCTATTTTATTCAGTGAATTAAAACTACAATTGTTTGCGTTAACAGTTCTATTCTAATAGACTGAAGTTATAATTTAAAGTTAATAAAACATATGGAAGTCTGCTAAACCCTTTGATAACAGAACAGAAAGTATAAGTCTTATTATTTTAAGACTAATTTTGAAAAATATCATATCTCTTTCAATAGTCAGGTAGGTTTTGTCCTTTGAGAAGAGAATACAACTTTCTTATAAATGGAAAAGGGCTGTTTCAGATTTTCTCTCAGACCACTAATATCACATTATTGGGCAATTTTGCTTTCACTGTGGCCATGAGGTAAAAGGAAAAACTAAATCTTGAAAACACCAATAGGGTCTTCCCAACTTCTAAAATTGCAAGCTAATAGTCATCAATTCTCTCCTGATGGAACAAAGATTAAAGGCTTTTAAGGAAGCCTTTTTTTCTTTCTATAAAACATGTACTATCAACACACTTTTAAAGACTTCAGGAAGACACAAGTGCTCCAAAAATTAAAAATGATTCATTTCAAATCAAGGTGAACTGGAATGGAGGGACCGGATTTTCCCATGTCTATCATGATTAAAAATTCTTGAGAAATCTACTTGATCGGACCCTGTGTTAGTATTTGTGTAAATCAGATGCAACTATCACAATCCTTTTAAATTAATTGTTTTAAAATACTAAATATTTATAGTCCCTGCTTTTTTCAAAGAATTTATTAAGCTCACATACCTTTAACATTAACACAAGCACTCTGTGGCAAACATTCTAAGTATATTATTTTACTCACTACTCAATACCACCCCAGGGAAGTAAGCACTATCATTTATTATATCTGATTTTACAGTGAGGAAGTTGGGACCTAAAGAGGTGCAGTAATGAATCTGGGGGCCAGTGTTGGCCAATGTAGCCTGTGACCCAAACAGGCTAACTCTGGACCCCGACTTGAATAAGTTGAAACCTTACAATAAATTGGCTTCACAGATTCCCAAGAAAGTCAACTCAGGTGGCCTGGGGAGGAGCCCAGTGACCTGCCTTTTCTATGGGTATAATGTAGTGTTGGTTTCATTTGCTTTGCTTTCCCAAGTCTATCTTCACCCACTTTTGAGGCCCTGGATAGCAGAGACTAGTCCAGGCAGGGCCCACTTTAGGGCAGTAGAAGAATGAACATTTCAAACCTCACTTTTCCGGTCTGGACCTCTTATACAGGAACGAGTTAATGAAAGGATCATTAATCTCACTCCTTTTGCATTTAATCTGAAAAACTAAGGAGGCCTCATGGTGGATTACTACAACCTTAATGCAGTAGCTTCATCTATTCAGGCCCCAAACCTAATACCCAATATTATTAAAATTATTAACTCCATCTAATCAACAACTGGTAAGTACATTGCTATTGCAGACTTGGCTGATCTGTCCTGTTCTGAAAGGCTTCTTAGCCACATTCATCTTCATCTCTGCAGGACCATGGACACCATTACTAGGCTACCATGAGGTACACCAGGAGCCTCGTTATCACACACAGCCTTTATGCCAGATCTAAAATGTGTCATCTTTCCCAGGAGCACAGGCACCCACAGCACCCTGACAACACCTTCCTGCAAGGGGTTTCATGCCACATGCTCATTGAGGACAAGCAAGTGTGCCTTTAGTCCTTTGTGGTTCTGGAGGCAATATATTCCTCATTTACAAATTTTACTGAATATGACTAATTCTGCTACTCTTGAAATCAGCCCAGTATAAATAGGCCCCCTCGAGCAAAAGGCCCTAGACTCTGTCTAAATGAAAATCAGTGAGCATTCCTGCCGGGGCCCCGAGACTCCTTCCCTACAGGGGCTGTAGCTGCCTCTCTCATGCCTCCTAGACCTAATATTGAAAGTTTGTGTGGCCATGGTCTCTAGGACACTTCAACACAGGAGTGTACCTGACCCATATTTATACATATGAAATCAATGAAAAGCTATAAGAGAGCACTTGAAGTCTAAAGTTTGGGGCAAAATGTGGTGGAACAGTCAAATAATAGAATTTAGGGGCAAATTTTATTTACTTACTTACTTATTTATTTATTTATTATTTTTGTGAAGAGAGAATAAAGGTGGGAGAAAATAGGTACAAATATACTAGTGGAAGGACTTTGAAACAGTAAGAGAGTATAAGGTCCTAAATTCAGAAAACAACAGTGTAACTAGAAAATTCAGTGAAGAGTTTTGAAACAGACTCTGATCATCTGAATATGAGAACTGGAGTAGGAGAAACATCTGTGAAAGAGTAGATATCCAGCATGAGAGATGGTATAGTAGGTGACAACTGTCAATGACAGTAGAAGAACAAAATGTCTTGAATCATTTAAGCTCCAGGATTCTGTGCTGACCAAAAAGGAGAAAGAATTCCTTAGATAATTACTAAGATGGACTCTTCTGTCCAACTTGCCCATGTGCAGGCCAAACATCTGATATATTTGGAAAAGAAAAAAGGGGTGATGATCCATATGCGTCATTATATTACTTATTTGAGAAGTACTTACATTAAACCATTGGCTTTGTCAGTTAGTGTCAGTATAATGCACTTCTCTGGTGGCAGGCAGGTGATGTTTATGCAAGGCATGTTGTAATTAGAGCAGACTGCCTTTTAATAAAGGTTGATGGTGCAGGGAAGGTGAGAGGATAAAGCGTGAGACAGGAGAAATGTTAGTTCTGTTTGTTTGCTTAGGCCTTATTTGAAAATGGAGAGAAAGAAGCCATAAAGTAAGCATATTAATATAGAAGAAAACTGGTGTATCCCAGAAGAAAGCAGCCGGTTCACAGAATTTTTAACCCATTTATTAAATTTTAATCTTCATCACAGAATCCTATTGCAACTATATAAAATAATTTTAGAGAAAAGGCTAGAGAGTATGTCTGACTCAATCTTAAGTCAAAGTTCAAAAAACTGTAATGCAGATAGGATAATATATAAAAGCAGACAGAAAAATTCTGATGAATAATCATTTTGATTGCTTTGAGGTAATTCTGGTTACCAATAAAAGATTTCACTATTTTTTAAAAGTGAGCATAGTGTGGAAATTGAGTCATTAACCTGAATTATCAACTAAAGAGACAGATTTATTGAAGTTTGTTAAGGAAAATAAACTGTTTTTAAATGCATGAATTCATTATTAATAATGAAAGAACTGCATTTGTATGTAAGGGCCATAAAATATTTTTTATAAAATAAGTGCTATCATTTAATTAGAAGAAAATGAAAGATGAATGGCATTTACACATATGTGAAAGGAAGAGAACTTTATAAGATGGAGAAAGAAACCATCTGAACCAAGTTTGGAATGAGCATAGCATATTAATAGAAAAGCAAAGAAACTTATCAGTGAGAAATTGAGTTTAATAAACAGGATAGGATTAAATCAGTGGCTCTCAGCCAAGGGTGGTTTCTCCCCTCACAACTCCCCCTCCCCCCAAAAAATTTGTTAATATCTGGAGACATTTTTGGCTGTCATAACTGGACAGTAGTATAGGAATTTAGTGTATAGAGGTAAGGTTTGCTACTCAACACCCTACAACACACAGGACAGCCTCCCACAACCAAGAATTATCCAGCCCAAAATATCAATAGCATCTAGGTTAAGAAACCACGGCCTAGATAGATAAACTGGAGGAGCAAAGCAGCACGAGAGGTGTTTGAGCAGCAAGTGCAACAATGACTGGATTGAGGTAAGATGTAGGATAGGGGAGCAGGGACCAGGGAACACAGCTGTGAGGGTGCAGGAGAAATCTGGAGTGGCGCCCTGTGAGGGAAAGAGGGAAGGCTCTGCGAGAGTGATAGCTGAAGGAAAAAAATCTCAGAGGTCTTGAAAACAACTGGCTCTATTCTAGAGATGAAAAGACAACATTTCTAAGTCTGAATATTCAGAGAACTTTCCTGAAACCTAAGTCCATGTACGGTTGATTTACTTAATCAGTTCTTAAGACTCTAAATGCAAAAGTCAATATTCCTAATTTAGGTATTATATTGTTATGCCATGTAAGAGCCTGAATAAAAGTATTTTAAATTCTTGCATTTCTTAATTCTTCTTTTTAATTTTTGAATATGTAATATTTTCATATTGTTCTTAAAATAAAAATTCCCAGAAAAGTATGCAGTAACAAGTGTCTGTCTCAGCTTTGTTCTCCATCTGATGACTCCCACCACCACCCACTTTCTCAGAAATTTTTACTCAACTGAGTGATTCTTTTATTTTTAAATCAATGATAATATATCAGTTCTAAGATGCTTATGAAAACAAATGCAGAAAGAGCATTTACAAGGAAAAAAGCATTTACAAGGAAAAAAGCACACTTAACTGAGTATAAGTCAAGAAAATAAAATCGTGAAATAAGGATGGGGCTTATGTAAACACTATTCTTTTCCCTGTTTTTATGTGCAAAGAAATGGAGGTAAAGGTAAAAGCACCACTGGATTTGCAGAGTGAAACTGATGTTTCTTTTGATAAGAAGTCTAAATCACTGAAAATATTTCCAGCACAATGGAACTGCTGAATAAGCAGCTTGTAAAAAGTTGTCACAGAAGAAGTGGCAAGACAAGCCTCCCAAATGAGTAAAGAGTCAGAAGTCAAACTGACAGTCCTCAGAGAACTTTGACCAAAGACACTCCACATATTAGATTCCAAAGTCGTCGTCGTCGTCGGCAGCCGTCCGTCTCGAGAGACGATGGTGTAGCTTCTTAAGAGTCTATCTGCACCGCCGAGAATGGTTGTGCAGTCCGACTCGGGAGTGACATGGTATCTGTCTCCTCCCGTGTTGAATCGACATCTTGTGATGACGCTGGAGTGTCCTCTCCAGTGAAGCCGAAGCTACAGAGCCTCGAGAGACTATGGTGTAGCTTCTTAAGAGTCTATCTGCACCGCCGAGAATGGCTGTGCAGTCCGACTCGGGAGTGACACGGTATCTGTCTCCTCCCGTGTTGAATTGACATCTTGCAGTGACGCTGGAGTGTCCTCTCCAGTGAAGCTGAAGCTACAGAGCCTGGGCAGGGTGATATGGAGGGTCTGGACTGAGATTAACTAAAGATAATCCATGAGTTGTTTAGCAATCTAAACTGTAGTGTTGTGAATTCATTCTTAGGGTTACATGCACATAATTAATAAAGTCAAAATATGTTCTTAGCCAAGATAGAGAAGACTCACATATAAGGGTTATGATATGAAACTATTAGAAATGGCAGTACAAAGTTCTAAGATTTCTTCTCACAAAAAAAATAGATTTTATTTGTAAAATTTCTCTGAAATACATATAAAATAGATTTACTAAAAGCATGACCAAAACAAAAACAAAAACAAAAACAAAAAAACAACTAAAAGCATTGCATTACTTCAACAACTATTCTTTGAGCCCCTACTGGTGTTTGGACTGATCAAGGTGCTGAGAACACAGCAAGGGATGAAGCAAAGTTCCTGCACTCATGATGCTTCCATTGAATGACAGTGAAGGGAGATGGGATGTGAGCAAAATGGACTACAAACATTTATATACAATGATTTCTTACATTAGAACTTGGGTAGCTGGACAAGGAGTTCTCCTTGTTTCCTTTTTTTTTTCCCCCACAAAGAGAATCACATTCAAACCAGCAAAGCTAGAGAACACATTACAAAAAGCAAATTCCAGGTCAGGAAACATGAAATTGTAGATTAGATGGGAATTTCCTCCAAATCCTATTTCAGAGTAGTGGAATAATTTGCAGATGGAATCACAAATCATTGGGTTTTTGTTTGTTTGTTTTTTTTCATTTTTTTTATAGAAATAAAGGAAATTCCAGAAAACTGGTGAAAATTTTCTAAATAAGAGTGAAGATAGTTTTATGAAACTTTAGAACAATGTGTTAATGGTTTATTCCTAGCAGACTTCTAGAAGTGAATGTTAAATAGACTGATTCTGAATCCTTTCAAAAAGGCATTGATTACTGAATACCACCATGAATTAACTATGGCTAGGATATCTACATCAGGGGAAATTTTTAAAATATACTTTATATTTAACTTCCAGTCAAGATAGAGGCATAGGTAGACATGCTTCACCTCCCTGTGCAAACATAGAAATAATTACTACCAGATCTCAAAACAAATGACATCCAGAACCATCAGAAAATCTAGTTGTATTAAAGTCTGGCAACCAAGGATTTAAAGAAGCCACATTCATCCAGACAGGCAGGAGTGGGGGAGTCACAGAGATGGGTGGAGACTAGGTGTGGCATGGAGAGGTGGTGGTGGTGGCACCACTTATCTGAGGAGCTTTGGAGGATACATCCTGAGTTATACATTAACTGGGGTCATATTTCAGAGCTATAAAATATTAGGTAGCCTGGGTTTACGGCCTGAGGAGGAGAAAGTCAGACATGTCTGGTCACATCGGGTGAACAGTCCGAAAGGATCTGCCAGTTCCTTATATAAATGGGAGCTGAGAATTCTGCTGTCAAAGAACTTGAGCAGTCTGCTGCTAAAGTTCAAACAGTTCTGTCCGTGCCGGCAAGCTCTCAGGGTGGAACCAGGAGTGTGTTAGGAGAGTACTGAAGAGCTTCCAAGGGGAAAAAAAAAACTAAAGAAAAAGCAACCAGGTACACTGAAGATTCAAGCAGGGAAGCGGAACCTCTATGAGCGATGTGGAATAAAGTGTTGCTATAGGAATGAGACCTGACATAACTGTGCAATCTGGTGAAGAAGTCTATGAAAAGCTGTTGCTTCCATGTCTGGTGGTGGCCCTGAATTTATTGTAGGTAAGCAGGGTCAGAAATTGGGAGGAAAAACACAACGTGAAACGTGGAACAGGGAGAGTGAGGATAAACTAGAATTTGAAACCCAGAGTAACAAACTGAAATCACAAGGTCAAACTTTAATCCTTGTCTATTCCTTGTTACTTCTAATCTCAGCAATATGGGGATCATCAGAGGAAGCTGCTGCCCTTTATCAGAGAGCTGCACCTGTGTGTCCCAGAACCAGAGAAACTGGAGGAAATCCAGCAGGAGCTGGATACACAGCTGGGAAATGAGTGAGACCCGAGTCCTTGAGAACTAATTATTTCTGGCACAAAATGTCATGGGGTGCCAAACAGCTTAGTAATCAAGATAAACAATTATTTTAATGGCATATATCTTTTTCTCATTTAAAAAAAATATGTTTATTGATTTTAGAGAGGGAGATAGGGAAGGAGGGAGGGAAGGAGGAAAACATCGATATGAGAGAGAAACATTGATTGGCTGCCTCCTATTGGTGTCCTGATGGGGAATTGAACCTACAACCTTTTGGTATACAGGACGACATTTCAACCAACTGAGTCACACCAGCCAGGGCTTAATGCAATATAGTCAATGCAATATTTTAAAAGTCAAAATTAGTGCAAAAATCTGTGATGAACAAGATATTAAATTTTTAAATAAAAACATTTAGCATCTAACGGGGGTTAGGGTAAAACTAGTGAGGCAGAGTCAGCAAGGACAGGATCTGATCCTGCATTTTAACAACACAAATGTTAATAGTATACCTTCTTGGTGACACAGCAGGATCTTTTTTCCAAGCAAACCCGGTCTCTCATTCAAAAGCCTCTGTTTAGTTTAACTGGACTATGTTTGGGGATTTATTTAAGGGATTCTGATAAGACTTCTGTTTTACCAAACTAGAGACTTATCTGAATCAGTCAGTTAGCCAACAGCAGCAATCTCTGTGGATCAAAACTCCACTCACTGCTCCTCTGCTGTTTGATACAGTCACCACACCCAGCTTATCTTTGGCATTTCCTGCCACCACTTGGCTTCTAGCATTCTGGGATCCTATCTTCTCTACTGCAATCATGCCTTACATTTGAGGACAGCAGTTGCCACTGTCATTTCTTGCCTACCAACAGTAGCTATGAAAGAGCCCTTCAGGAATGCAGATGTTTCATTTCTCAACCCTGGTGAAGAGACTTTTCTCTGAACCTTCTGGAAGAAATAACTAGGAGTTGGGTACATGATTTACATGACAAATCTATTTTAGAATTCTGATCTCCTGAAACATGTAGATACCTTCCTCTATGCTACACTGAAGAAGTTTGGACAACTCAACTTTTTTCAGTGCGGGCCAACTTTGGGTCCAAGTTTCTTTGAATCAACCAGCGAAGGAAATTGCTAGAGCAACTCTGAGTTGCCCAAGTTAACACATTGAATCCAGTCTCTGCTCAGTGTATCCATTAACAAATTCCAGCCAGTCCCACTTTATATTCCTTCCACCCCAATTCACTATTCATTGGGATCCACTTCCATATATGTGCCCTAGATTTATATCAATATGAAATGACAAATTCTTGGAACTTGTGGTGTGGTGTGAGACTCCTCACAGGTTATATCTTTTATCTTCTCTTCTGGGGCCTTCTTGGACTTGAGCCTGGTTGTGCTTGAGAAGGCACAGAGGTGTTGGTGTTAAGGCCTTAGGAATATCAGCAATTCCTTGTAAGGGAATAACCACCAGGGAAGGAGGTGAACAGAGCTGGACCTCCTCTGATAGGAGAGAAAGGACTGTTTCTACTGGCAAAGGAAGTCTGGCAAAATCTAGTGGTCCAGGTGGCCAGCTACACTGGTTGCTGCCCCACCCCAACAAGATAAGCTAGCAGATCAACAGCAGCATGTGCTACCAATGGTGGCTCCTGGTACCCTCCCTACATGACCTTAGGAGTCATGGCAGCTGATCCACTTCTACCCCTAATGCTCAGTTTCTCCTGTGGCCAACCTCCTTTCAAAACCATGGGTGGGAGGAAATTCTTGGAAAAGTAGTTTTAGCTTACCTAAATAATTTTTTTGTGTTTGTTTCTAATTTTGTACATCAAACCAGAGTGCATTAGAACTGATACTGCTTTCTTATGAAATAGAAACATGTTTCTGCAGACATGCTGTGTGAAGGGTACATATGGTTAGAATGAAAAATAAATATTTATATCATTTATTTTATTTTATTTTTATATTAAGGCTCAGAAAGTTTGGCCATTCTCTTATGAACCTAAACCTTAAAGATACTTTAATCTGGACTCTTTACAACTGACTTACTTTAATTTTCATTAATCACTGAAACACAGACATTGGTAGTGTTTCTTCCCTCACCATCTCCTGGAAACCACATAACATAGGAATAAGAATAGAAAATTACAGGGGCAATTCAATTTCACATGCTCCTCTCTAGGCTATTGCCAAAGCTATTCTCTAATACACCAATCACTTTCCTGAGACAGAACGGTAACTGGCAAGAACATCTGCATACCAAGTACTAGATGAGGATAGGAGCCTTGCTTGCTTTCAGAAAAATGTACCAATTTCTACCTGTTTAAATAAAATAGCAGTTGCTCAAGAATGTATGGTTCTTCAGGCTGCAAAGTCAAAATAAAAGCCACTCGTGGACCTGTTGCAGGACAAGTAGAAGAGTACAAATGTTAAAGTTTAAATTAAGAAAGAAGCTCTTAGTAAATCAATCATGGTTAATTAGAAAGGAAAAGTGTTTAGGGACATTCATTGTCAGTCTTTACAATGTTTTTCCTGAGACATGTCATCTGATCTTCCAGCTCTTTTTGACACGAGCTCTGTATTGATTGCCTTCATGTTCCTAAATGTTTCCTCTGACACAGGAAGTCAGATCTTGTTCCTTTTGGCTCATAGGCATGATAGGTTCTTTGACAGAGAGACCTATTGGCTCCATCCTGACAGATGGTATACATGAGATGATCTTTCCTTATCTTCTCTTCCTGGTATGTTAAGTGGGAAGATTATAAAGCAAAAATGTTTATTTAACGTGATTATTCACCTTTATTTTAAAAGTTCATTCTCAGAATCCATTTACTCACTCCATCCCCACATGCTTGATATTCTCAAGATGCTGTTCCAGTATCTGAGATTGCTATCACCCTTTTACCAGCACATGTTCTTGACTATTTGCTAGGCTACCTTTAATTAGACTCTTTAAGTTTAAAGTATTGTTAAACATGGAAACAATTCTGTTAAGGTCCTTAAAAGAGCTCATTGTTGAATTTTTAAATTCCTCTAACTGCTACATATTGTGCTATAGTTGAACACATTATTTCCTAACTAAATGTATACATGTGAACTCAGGTCTGCTGAAAATTGTATTATTATAACTTGTGAATTAGTGGTTCTCAATTAATGATTATCATTATTATTAATATTGTTCTATCTTGATTTTGAAATACAATGAAATCTATATATGCAATTTATCTTCCTCTTTTACTACATATTTTTTCTACATATTTTTAAAATATGTAATACTTGAGAAATAACAAAAGATGATATGTAACATATATTAAGATCTATAACATGACCAGTGCCTTGTATTTATGTGTGTTTCTCTCCTAGTTCATCTTAGTCCTCTATTCCCTCAACATATCCTAACTTAATTAATCTCTAGCTTTTTATCTATGAAGTTTTCTCACATATATATGTATTCCTAAAATTTGCCAGTTGGTTTTGTTTGTTCCTGAGATTTATTTATATACGTGGAATCTCCTTAAGAACTTACATTCTTTAGTACAAAATTATGTTTGCATATAATTTCTTGTAGCCCTTCTTTGTATAGTATCCCATTGTGTACATATACCATAATGTATGTATCCATTCTGTTGCCAACATGCACTTGGGATGTTTTTGTTTTATTGCTAGTATAGATAGTGCTACTGAGAACATTCTTGTATAGGTTTAGTGGTACCCATTCTTTATGGTATATGCTTAGAAGTAGAATTGCTGGGTCATAAGAAATGCACATGTTAGCATGTAATAATGTTAAATTTCTTTTTCCACAGTGGTTGCATCAATTAACTTCCTGTTCAGCAGCATGTGAGTTTGCATTTATCTATATATCCGGTTGTCCTTTTTATTCTCAATTTAATAGATATTGCATCTCCCAAATATCTAATGAAGCTGAGCACACTTTTGGAATGATTATTCATCATTCACCTTTCTATATTTATGCCTATTTTCCTACACAATAATTTGTTCTTTTCTTACTGATTTTTAGCCATTTATTATATATTCTGGATACTAAATTGTTAGCCTTATGTTTTAATAATAAGTTCTCCAAGTTTAACATTGTAATTCTGAATTCTGATGAACATAAGTGGGTAATTTTAATATGGTCAATTTTATCAATCTTTTGCTTTTACGATCTTATCTATTTTAATGACAGAAGCTATTAAATACATTCTTATAAAATGTTAAAGGTACTTCTTTTCACTTTTATGTACTTAATCTGTAATTAAATTTTGTGTATTTTTTAATATCAAAAAATGCTCATCTCCATCTCATTTTATTAAATAGCCATTTCTTTCCCAGAGTCCAAGATGACCCCACTGCCAGGCCTGGTGTCTGCATAAGGCTGCGTCTCTCTCTAGGCTCCTCATTCTATTCTCCTGTCAGTGTATCCTTTTGTTCAGAGCAGCCTATCTTCTCTCACTTGTTCTAATTTGTTAGACCTCCATTTGGTTGGTCAGAAGTCTATCCTGATTGCTTAGCATCAGCATCACATAAATCATTAAAACATTTTAATATGAACATTTCAGCCTGAATAAATATATATCTTAATCATTATATTTAATAATCAGAACTCATAGGACAAGTTTTTACATTATTCACTCCCTGCAGGAGGTGAGGTCTTGGCTACTCTTTGGGCTTTGTACTTCCATATAAATTTTAGGAGAGATTTTTAAATTCCATATAAAACCTGCTAATATGCTGATAGAATTGCCTTTAATTTAAAACTTTGGGAGAATTTAATTATGATTTTGTGGTTTTATTTCCATAAATATGGAATACATATCTATTTACTTGGAGCTTCTTTAATATCTTTCAAAAGTATATGTTTTCAGACAAGTTTTACCCATTTGGGTGTTAATAGTTTTGTTTTATTATTATTATCACATATTTTAAATTGTTTTTCCTAATTATATTTCTAAACTCTAATATCTAGTCTTCCTTTTTTCTGGTTTATTTATAATTCATTCATTTTTACTGTGATTGTTAGTCTAGTGAGACTTACTTGTATTGTCTTAATTTTTCTGTTTGTCCTATTTCTCTATATTATATTTTTCTACTGTTTCAGAAATGTGTACTCTATATTTCTTTTAGCTTTGATCCTTGAATTTTACCCAAAAATTCTAATATTGATGAATTTATTAAGCCTTCTCCAGAACTAAACATGACTCTTAAAATACTTTAATCATTTCCCATCTAACATACCTACTACTATTGTTTTATATTTTAGTTTTTTGACTATATATATATATATATATATATATATACAGAATATTTGTTCAGGTTTACATATATTTTCCATCTCTTTCTTACCAGTTTCTTTACATTTCAGATTTTCCTCCTCCTTAAAAGTATATGTTTCTGAGAATTTGCTCAGAAAACCAGGCCTGCCATTCTGACATAAGCAGAACATCAAGTGACTAATTTTTTAAATATCCTGATAGAATGAAGTTCATATATTTTCTCTGCTCAGCATGAGGACTAAATTCAAATAGTTGATTTTTTATAAAGTTAGAACTATTTTAAAAGCAAACCCCAAAATTGGCAGAAATATTCTCCCAGCTGGTTGGTATATGTGACAGTACTATCAGCACTTCTAATTCCATATATTTTATTTAAATAGAAACTCATGTCTCTATTTCATAGATTTTTTAAAATTCTGATTTGTTCTTGAAAATAGTGCTCAATTCTCTAATCAGGTACCAGATGCTTGTTTTCTATCTCACTGCATTACATCATTTGCTTTATTTTTCAAAGATCTCTGTGGGTCATGAGCACAGTCTGAAACCATTACAGAAACACAATGAAAATCTAACTCTGATATCTTAACTTTCCTTTGAAATCACAAACAAATGTGCCTAGAAAATTGTGAGGCTAGCTCATTATGAACCTGTAAAGTATACTAAAATTATACTCAGCCAGATGTTTTATAGATAGTAAAATGACACAGGCTTTAGACAGATGGAATGCATTATCAGTATGGTCCTTCCTGCCTCTCAGTTAGGTCATTACTTAACAAAGAAAACCCCAAGGTCAGTGAAACATTCTTCACTACCTACACTGCTGTGCAAAGCTTCTGCCTATTATCTACCCAGCAAATAATTAGTTCCATTTCTAAAAGAACTTTCAGCATTCTTATGTAAAGAAGTTAAAAAGTACTTTTATTTACCATGTAGTGCTAACCAAAATTATATTTCTACACTTCTCTACAGAACCACATTTTGAGTAAAATTACCCCAGAGATCTTGTAGATACTCTATCAAAGCATATGTGCCAATAAAAATATTTCTTAAAGGCTGGATAAGCAAATGACATTAACGTTTATTATTACAGAAGGGAGAAGATGGCGGAGAAGTGAGGGGACGCTGCGTTTTCAGGCTCCCGAGACCCGTCTGCAGTTTGGGCTAATTGCAGTGAGCAGCTCGACACTGGCAGGAGTCGAGCCATGGCACTGCTGGATTAGAAAAAATCCACCTGGGAACAACCTGTTTAGTGAGGATAGCAGAGGAAAAGGGGATGAAACAGGATTCCTGACTGAGGCGGCTGCCCGAACTGCGGCTGGAAGTACACAAAGGCTTTTTGGCGACCACAGGCTGCCCCGGAGAGAAGTCGGGAGGAGAGCGGATCTCTGCCTGCTTGCAGAGACGGGACTCGACCAAGTAGCATTGGCGCTGAAGGACAGGAGACAGCGTGCTCCCAGGCAAGTGAGAACATAACTCTCCTTTATATTTTTCTATAGTGGACGGTGGAGAGGGGAGGAAAGTTTGGGGGTGGTAGGCCATTCTTGAGGAGCGCAGACGCAGAGGCGCGCTCACCCACTCCCCAACCCTACCCTTGGGTCCTGGGGGCCCGCATAGGGAAGTGCTCTCATTCACTGGCCCAGGTGCGTGGGGCAGTGAGTCCAGGCATCCCTCAGACACTCCCCAACGGACATAAGATCAGTGCCCCAACGGGCACAGGGAGGGCCCACTGAACACGCAGAGGACCGTGCACAGACACCCCTAGCCAGCTCCGGTGGGTGCTGGGCCCCAGGCCAGAAAGCAGACCATTAGCTCAGGCTCTGTTTGTGCCCGCCCAGATGGGTGAGGGGAGGTGGGAGGCTGCGGCATGGGAACAGCGGGCAGCAGTGACTCACAGACGCTCACTTCCACTGAGAACAAGTGTCCAGGGCCCCGCCCAAAGAGGCGAGAGACCAACTCCTGGAGCTCGGCTCAGCGGGACTAAGGGCACGGGCACGCAAGCACGAAAACACCTCAGCCCGGAGACAACAGGCGCCAATCACGGGGCAAGCTATCAGGCCGCCTGCGAGTGAAGGGACGTGTGGGCAGGGACATCTCAGAATGAACGCAAAAACACCCCAGCCCGGGCAACAATAGACGCCAATCACGGGGCAGGGGCGCGCATGCAAGGACACCTCAGCTGGCTCCAGTGGGCAGCAAGGGAACATGCCGTGCCAGCAACCGCGGGCGCACACCATTGCTGCAAGAAACAAGAACCTCTGAACCACCACACTAGACCAGCTGCGGACGCAGAAAAAGAAGGCGACACACCAAGGCTAAAACGGAGTATAAACATCCCTTTTTTTTTTTCTTCACTTTTTTTTCGCTCTTTCTTCTTTCTTTCTTCCTTCTTTATTCTTTCTTTCTTCTCTTTTCTTGGGATTTTATTTTTCTTTCTAATTTTTTTCTTCTTTTTTCTTTCTTCTTTCTTTCTTCTTTCTTTTCTCTCTTTCTTTCTTTCTTCTTTTATTGTTGTTTTTTTCCCTTCCAAAAGAAAAACAAACTTTATCTCAAATGTGTTGCATATAACCTCTCCTTCTCATCCTTTCTCTTCAGTCATTGTTTATTTGTTTGTGTGTCTAGTTTAGCCCCCCTATCACTCTAAATAATAGAATATAATTACTATATAAACCCAATACAATACAATCCCACTTTCTTACTATATTATGCATTTTTCCATCCTTTTCTTCTATTTTTATTAACATAAAATGTAAATATTACCTACTGGCTTGCAGAGTCTCAACTATTATTAATCTATCACCCCCTCTATCAAAAATTATATTTTTCCTCCCTAAAAACAACTCTTATCTATTCTTCTTATAGTACAAAAGCTCTAATCTCTTTACATTTATATTAATACGGGCTCATTGGCAGATGATAGATGGTGGGGGATATTTTTTGAGGGTGTGGGTCTCCTGCCTGGGCTGTGTGTTTATGTTTTTAACAGCATATCCACAAAAGAACTCAAGACAAAGTGGATAGAGTGACTCCCAACCAACTAGCCAGAAGGAAGATCCTACCAAAGAACATCTGAAATATAACCAGACAGCATAAACAAATGACATAAAGGGTACCTCAAGAACATCAGGCTCAGGATATCAAAGAGACTGCACCACTGAAACCCCCAGATCTCCCATAAAGAATCTGATACCACAAAGGAGGGAAGTCAAAGCAGACCATCCCCCCAAAAAACAAATAAATAAAAACAAACAAACAGAATCCAACATGGTAAGACGCAAAAATAACCCCTCAATGAAAAGAAAAGAGGAATCCTCAGAAAGAGAGATAGATGAAATAGACATAGCCCAAATGTCAGACATGGAATTCAAAACAATGGTGGTAAAGAAGCTCAATATACTCGACATCCTTAAAAACAACTATGACAACCTCTAAGGAAGTTACCAGCAGCTCCAAGAAAATTACAGGGAACTTGCAGAAAACTAAACCAGCATAAAAAAAGACATAGAAACTGTTAACAAGAACCAGGAAGAATTGAAGAATTCAATCTCTGAACTGAAACACACAGTAGAATCAGTCAAAAGCAGACTAAATGAAGCAGAGGATCGGATTAGTGAGTTAGAAGATAATGTAGAGAAAAAGTCCCAGACAGTACAGCAAAATGAAAAAAGATTTAAAAAATATGAACAAGATGTAAGGGAATTATAGGATAGCATGAAAAGAAATAATATCAGGATCATCGGAATTAGAGAGGGAGAAGAAAAGGAGCATGGAATTGAAAAACTGATAGAAATAGTGACAGAAAATTTTCCGAACCTGATGAGAGAAAAAGTGATACAAGTTCAGGAAGCACAGAGAGTTCCAATGAAGAGGAACCCCCCAAAACCCACTCCAAGGCATATCATAATTAAAATGGCAACATTTCAAGACAAAGAGAGAATCCTAAAAGCAGCAAGAGAAAAACAGCAAATCACATACAAGGGAGCTCTGATGAGGCTATCAACTGATTTCTCAACAGAAACATTACAAGCCAGAAGGGAATGGTCAAAAATATTTCAAGCAATGAAAAACAAAGGCCTACAACCAAGAATACTCTACCCAGCAAGGTTCTCATTCAAAATAGAAGGTGAAATAAGGAGTTTCTCAGACAAAGGAAGACTAAAAGAATACATCTCCACCAAACCAGCATTGCAAGAGATGCTAAAGGGTGTGTTCTAAGAAAAAAGGAGAAAAGAACAAGAGAGGAGAGGAACAGAGGTACAAAGGCCAATGAATACATACACGTCAATAATAACTCTAAATGTAAATGGATTAAATGCTCCCATTAAAAGACATAGGGTAACGGAATGGTAAGAAAACAGGACCCACATATTTGCTGTCTACAAGAAACACACCTCAAAACAAAAGATTTACACAGACTGAAAGTAAAGGGATATAAAAAAATATTCTAAGAAAATGGACTGGAAAAAAACACCGGGGTAGCAGTCCTCATATCAGAAAAAACGGATTTCAAAGCAAGGGCAATGAAAAGAAACAAAAAAGGACATTTCATAATACTTAAAGGAACAATCCATCAAGAAGATATGACACTGATAAACATATATGCACCCAACATAGGAGCACCCAAATACATAAAGCAAACACTAGAAGACCACAAAAAGGATATCAACAACAACACACTCATAGTAGGGGACTTCAACACTCCATTATCAACAATAGACAGATCATCCAAGCAAAGAAACACCAAGGATATACAGGCATTGAACAACACACTAAACCACATGGACCTAACTGATATATATATAGAACTTTCCACCCCAAAGAAGCAAAATATACATTCTTTTCAAATGCACATGGGACATTTTCAAAGACAGACCCCATGATAGGACACAAAACAAGCCTCAGAAAATTCAAGAAAGTTGAAATCATATCAAGCATCTTTTCAGATCACAATGCCTTGAAACTAGAAATCAACCTCAGAGAAAAAAATCAAAGACACACAAACTCATGGAGATTGAATGACATGCTATTAAATAATGAATCGATTAACAATGACATCAAAAAAGAAATCAAGAAATTTCTAGAAACTAAT
Organism: Furipterus horrens; assembly: GCF_987537825.1. Lineage (NCBI taxonomy): Eukaryota > Metazoa > Chordata > Mammalia > Chiroptera > Furipteridae > Furipterus > Furipterus horrens. The sequence goes on along the minus strand of NW_028327180.1, from coordinate 64,924,731 downwards.
GATAATGAGCACACAACACCCCAAAACCTGTGGGACACAGCAAAAGCAGTCCTGAGAGGGAAGTTCATAGCAATACAGGCATATCTGAAAAGGCTAAAAGAATCTCAAATAAAAAACCTAACCATAAAGCTACAAGAACCAGAACAACAACAACAAACAAAGCCTAGGGCAAGAAGAAGGAACGAAATCATCAAGATCAGGGCAGAACTAAATGACATAGAGACTAAACAAACAATCCAAAAATCAACAAAACTAGGAGCTGGTTCTTCAAAAAAATAAAATCGATAAGCCTCTAGCCAGTCTAATCAAGAAAAAAAGAGGGAAGACCCAAATAAACAAAATGAGAAATGAAAGAGGAGAAATCACGACTGATACCACAGAAATACAAATGATAGTTAGAAATTACTACAGACAACTGTATGGCAAGAAATTTGACAATCTAGAACAAATGGACAAATTTCTAGAAACATACAACCTTCCAAAGCTGAATCAAGAAGAAGTGGGAAGTCTCAACAGACCAATAACAAAGAAGGAAATTGAAACAGTAATCAAAAATCTCCCTGCATACAAAAGCCCTGGACCGGATGGCTTCACAGGCGAATTCTACAAAACATTCAGGGAAGAACTAACTCCTATCCTCCTCAAACTATTCCGAAAAAACCAAGAAGAGGGGAAAATCCCAAACTCTTTCTATGAAACCAGTATTATTCTAATCCGCAAACCAGGTCAAGACACAACAAAGAAAGAAAACTACAGGCCAATATCACTGATGAACATAGATGCTAAAATCCTCAACAAAATTTTGGCAAACAGGATCCAGCAATACATCAAAAAGATCGTACATCACGATCAAGTGGGCTTCATTCCAGGGATGGAAGGATGGTTTAATATTCGCAAATCAATAAATATAATACATCACCTAAACAAAATGAAAGACAAAAATCACACGATCATATCAATAGATGCAGAAAAAGCATTTGATAAAGTACAACACCCACTTATGATGAAAACACTCAGCAAAGTGGGAATAGAGGGAGCATACCTTAACATCATTAAGGCCATATATGAGAAGCCCAAGGCCAACACCATACTCAGTGGACAAAATCTAAAAGCATTCCCCCTGAATTCAGGAACTAGACAAGGTTGTCCACTCTCTCCACTCCTATTCAACATAGTATTGGAAGTCCTAGCCATAGCAATCAGACAAGAAAAAGAAATAAAAGGCATCCAAATTGGGAAAGAGGAAGTAAAACTTTTATTATATGCAGATGACATGATAATATACCTAGAAAATCCTATAAACTCCACTAAAAGACTACTCGATATAATAAGTGAATTTGGCAAAATAGCCGGGTACAAAATAAATATACAGAAATCTAAGGCATTTCTGCACACCAACAATAAAATATCAGAGACAGAGACAAAAAAGAAAATTCCATTTACTATAGCAACAAGAAAAATAAAGTACCTAGGAGTAAACGTAACCAAAGAGATAAAAGACCTGTACTCTGAAAATTACATAACATTGAAGAAAGAAATTAAGGAAGATACAAATAAATGGAAGCAAATACCATGTTCTTGGATGGGAAGAATCAACATCATCAAAATGGCCATACTACCCAAAGCAATTTACAGATTCAATGCAATCCCTATTAAAATACCAATGACATATTTCACAGACCTAGAACAAATACTCCATAAATTCATATGGAACCAAAAAAGACCCCGAATAGCAAAAGCAATCTTGAGATGGAAGAACACAGCAGGAGGAATCACAACACCAGATATCAAACAATACTACAAAGCCACTGTAATCAAAACAGTCTGGTACTGGCATAAGAACAGACATATAGATCAGTGGAACAGAATAGAGAGTCCAGAAATAAACCCAGGCCTCTATGGTCAACTAATATTTGATAAAGGAGGTAGGAACATAAAATGGAGTGAGAAGAGCCTCTTTAACAAATGGTGCTGGGAGAACTGGACAGGGACGTGCAAAAAAATGAAACTAGACCACCAATTTACACCACACACGAGAATAAACTCAAGATGGATCAAAGACTTAAACGTATGCCGTGACACCATAAAAGTCCTAGAGGAAAACATAGGCAAGAAAATTTCAGATATCTCACGTAACAATTTCTTCATGGATACATCTCCTAAAGCAAGAGAAATAAAGGAAAAATTAAATAAATGGGATTACATCAAACTAAAGAGTTTCTGCTCAGCAAAAGAAAACATCAGCAAGATGAAAAGGAAACCAACCATATGGGAAAACATATTTGCCAATGACATCACAGACAGGGGACTGATTTCCAAAATATATAAAGAGCTGATACGATTCAACATCAAGAAAACAAACAACCCAATTAAAAAATGGGCAAAGGACCTGAACAAACACTTCTCCGAAGAGGACATACAGAAGGTCCATAGACACATGAAAAAATGCTCAACATCATTAGCCATCAGGGAGATGGAAATAAAAATCACAATGAGATACCATTTTACACCATCATCAACAAATCAACAAACAACAAGTGCTGACGAGGATGTGGAGAAATGGGAACCCTACTGCACTGTTGGAGGGAATGCAGACTGGTGCAGCCACTATGGAGAACAGTATGGAATTACCTCAAAAAACTAAAAATGGAACTGCCTTTTGAACCAGCGACTCCACTACTAGGATTATACCTGAAGAGTCTTAAAACACCAATTCAAAAGAACTTATGCACCCCTATGTTCATTGCACACTGTTTACAATAGCTAACTGCTGGAAACAACCTAAGTGCCCATCTGTAGATGAGTGGATCAAAAAACTGTGATACATTTACACAATGGAATACTATGTAGCAGAAAGAAAGAAGGAACTCCTGCCATTTGCGACAACATGGATGGAACTAGAAAGAATTTTGCTTAGTGAAATAAGCCAGGCAAAGGAAGAAAAATACCATATATCACCTAATACAGGAAACTAAAGAACAACACAAACAAAAGAACTAAATAGAACAAAGAGCAGAATAGCAGTCAATAGGGGGGAGGGGGAGGGAGAGAAGGGGTATAAGTAATGGAAGGGTTTAGTCAAAGAACATATATAAATGACTCATGGACATGGACAACGAGGAGGGATATGATTGCGGGAGAGGGGTTGGGTTGGGTGGGGGAGAGAAATTGCGAGAAAAGCGGACAACTGTAATTGAAAAACCAAAAAAAAAAAAAACTATAAAAAAAAGATTTATTATTATAAAGTTCTGATTGTAAATAAAACTGTAGATGAGTTACTAAACTGCTACACCCATTACTGTACCAAACAGTCTATCATACCTGATGTTCTAACATCAAGTTGTCAGTATGTTTCCTGAAATTGCTCTTTTTCTCTCTCTCAGTCAGTGTCCCACCTACACCAGGTAATCCTGCTACTTTCAGATTTGGGATTAGACACCACACTGCAAAGCATGGGACTGCATTACTTGAGTGGTTTCTGAAAGGCTAGGTGATTATATTCTGTCTTCTTACAGTAATAAGCTAGAGAGAAGAAATTGTTATTAAGAATATCATAAGGAAGGGTAAATACATTTATAGTATTTATTGAAAAAATCTGCATATAAATGGACCCATGCAGTCCCAACCTGTGTGTTCAAGGGTCAAGTGTATATATAGATCTATACTTATATAATAATGCGTAGAACATTGATACATATGTATCTATATAGAAATAAGTATATAGATATCTTTCCATATCTATACATGCCTACAGAAAAAAATGTAAATATACAGTAAATGTACTTTCTTTCTTTTTTTTTTTAAGCATAATGATAATTTATTGGTTTTTTTCTTTTCTTAAGTATATTTTATTGATTATATTGTTACAATAGTCCCAATTTTTTCCCCTTTGCTCCCCTCCACCCAGCACCCCCCTTCCCCGACAATCCCCTCCCCAAGTCCATGCCCATGGCTCACCCTTTCATATATTCTATTTCTTTTTTTAAAAATAATTAATTGATTAGTTAAATATTTTAACAATAAAAAATAACAATCCCTCCCTCTCAGACTTGAGACCCTTTACAATCTTATAAAGGACAATGGACGAAGGTCTCGAGCTCCTCTAGCTGCTTCAAGCTGGACATGGTCGTCGTCCTACCTACCCTTGGGTCCAGAAATCCCTAATAAGAGTGGGGGTGTGGAGGGGAGGGTGGCCTTCCCACAAGGGGAAGGATGGTGCAGACTCCAGGTTGGTTGGCTGTCTCTGGACACCGGCATGCTTGGTTTAACAGGCTGGCATCCTTGTTGTATTCTGGGGGCAACAGGGTTAAAGGACATCATTCAATCCGTAACCACTAGATGACAAAAGACAGGTATTAATTTTTCAATGTCCCACATTAGGGAAAAGAAGGGCTTCTTTGGAGGAAGGTATGCCAGGTACATCTCACCTGTCCAAAACCCTTTTGCCCATTATACTTAGTTTGGACTGAGGGAAATATTTTAGGTTTCCCCCCTCTCAGGCCTCTGGGCTCTTTCTGTCCAAGCCATTAGGATAGAAAAGAGAAACCAGTTTTAAGGTGAAGCCCACAGACCACCCCGTTCTTCACCAACCCAGCCACTTAGTTCAGCCAAACCATTGAGTCTCAGGAGGCAGCAATGCAGACAGGATTAAGTGAGGCCTATACGTACAATCACTCAGGTAATGAGATCGTAGGCTTATGCCCTTTGAAAGTCAGTCCCAGTTGCTCAGGGCTTTTTGGTAACAACCAAAGCCCGAGCATGTCTCCTTTAGGCATGACATTCCAGTCAAAGTCTTAGTCAAAAAATCGTTATTAACAACTGGTCTTATTAGTTTTATGCAAAGAAACTTAGGTCATTACTTACTTCTTTAGAATGCCAAATTCTGGAGGGATCAGATAGGGAGAAAATATATACAGTGTGAAGGAAAATCCTTGTCCTTCTAATATTCACTGAACTTGCATTTCTATTCTTTATATTTTTATTTTTCCCCCCACTAAAAATTTTTCTGTTTGTTTGTTTTTCCATTACAGTTGTCTCACTTTTTTCCCCCTCTTGCTTCTCTGCACCCTGTCCCTCCGTTCTCCCACATTCAGTCCCCACCCAGCTGTCCATGTCCATGGGTCATTTATACATGTTCTTTGACTAGACCCTTCCCCTTCTCACCACTTCTCTCTCTCCCATCTCCCCCTTTGTTATTGTTAGTTTATTCCTCGTTTACATACCTCTGGTTCAATTTTGCTCATTTGTTTGTGTTGTTCATTAGTTTCCTGTAACAGGTGATAGCATAAGGTAATTTTCTTTTGTTGCCTGGCTTATTTCGCTAAGCATAATTCTCTCTAGTTCCAATCATGTTGTTGCAAATGGTAGAAGTTCCTTCTTTCTTTCAGTACTTATTCATTGTCATTTCCCCCCTTTGTACTCGTGTTCCTCTCTGTCTCTCTCTGTTTCTTCATCTTCTTAAAGCAGACCCTTTAGCATCTCTTGCAATGCTGGTTTGGTGGAGATGTATTCTTTTAGCCTTCTTTTGTCTTGGAAACTCCTTATTTCACCTTCCATTTTGAATGAGAGCCTTGCTGGGTAGAGTATTCTTGGTTGTAGGCCTTTGTTTTTCATTACTTGGAATATATTTTGCCATTCCCTTCTGGCTTGTAGTGTTTCTGCTGAGAAATCTGATGATAGCCTTATTGGAGCTCCTTGTATGTTATTAGTTGTTTCTCTCTTGCTGTTTTTAGGATTCTCTCTTTGTCTTTGAATGTTGGCATTTTAATTATGATGTGTCTTGAAGTGGGCCTGTTGGGGTTCATCTTCATTGGGACCCTCTGTGCTTCCTGGACTTGCATGATTCTTTCTCTCTTCATGTTAGGGAAGTTTTCTGTCATTAGTTTTTCAAAGAGGTTTTCTATTCCTTGCTCTTCTTCTTCTCCTTCTGGAATTCCTATGATACGGATATTATTACGTTTCATGTTGTCCTGCAGCTGTCTTAGAGCCTCTTCAGTCTTATTCAGCCTTTTTTCATTTTGTTGCACTGTCTGTGAGTTTTTGTCTACATTGTCCTCCAACTCGCTGATCCGATCTTCTGCTTCCTCTAGCCTGTTTTTAATTCCTTCTACTGTGTTCTTCAATTCAGAGATCATATTCTTCATTTCCTCCTGGCTCTTATTGATAGCTTCCATGTCCTTTTTGATGCTGGTATAATTCTCAGTAAGTTCCTTATAGTTCTTCTGGAGTTCACTGTAGTTTTTCTGGAGTTCTTTGTAGTTTCCGCTGAGCTCATTGATCTTCTCCATAATACATGCTTTCAATTCCATATCTGATAGTTGGCTCCCCTCTCTTTCATTTAGCACTCTTTCTGGGGACTCTACCTTTCCTTTCGATGGGGGGTTGTTTCTCTGTCTCCCAATTTTTGTGACTCCTATTGTTTGTTGGTGCTTCTTAGAATGATCTGCACTTCCTGGGTCTGCCCCTGGTGGCATCAGATCCTGTACCAGTCTGGGCCTAGGCAGCCTGTTGGAGACTTCCAGGGATCTACTGCCTTTGTCTGTCTCCTTTAGTTGATAATCTATTCAATCTGTGATTAGCCGTCAGGCTTAAGGACCGTGGGTGTGGCAGCTTAATTCCTGTAGGCAGGGCCTTTGCTTCCCCTCAGGCTGACGCCACTTGGCCAGGAATGGTCTGCCTGCAGTGTGGGGATGAGTCAGCACTGGGACCCGGCCAGCCGCTTCCCCAGCTCTCCCCTCAAAGCCACCAAACCAAACTCTCCCCAAGCATCTCCAGTCCTCTCTGTCTTCCCTCTGCTTGTGCCCAGGGTAAGTGGGGGCCAAAATATTTTTGTATGTGATCCGCTTAAGAGCTCTTTTTCTCCAGCTGTTTCTCTCCGGCTAGCAAGAAACCCTGTGGCTTTTCGCTTTTCTCAGCTGGATACTATTTTACTTTCCACTCTGTTGCTGTAGGCTGGGGAGGCCGGCTGGGGTTTGGACCCTGCCCTTCTCAGGGGGAATCCCCGGCTGCTGATCTGTTTCTCAGCCCCTTCAGCTGCCACCCGTGTGATGCCAGCCAGCCCTTCTGCGTCTCCGCACTCCCTACCGGTCACGTTGTGATGTAGCGGCCTTTTTTGTCTCTCCGTGGTTATAAGACTTCTCTGCAGCTGGTGTTCAGTTGGTTATTCCAGATGATTTCTCCAAAATTACGTTGTAAATCCAGACTAGTTCTGGGAGGAAGTTAGTGTAGCTTCCACTTACTCCTCCGCCATCTTGTTTCCTGTACTTTCTCTTTCTTATGACATTCTTAATAACATTTTCTTTTCTCTAGCTTACTTTATTGTAATAGTACATATGACATACAAAATATATATTAAACTATTTATGTTATCAGTAAGGCTTCTGGTCAAGAGTAGGCTGTCAGTAATTAAGTTTTAGTGGAATCAAAAATTATGTGCAGATGCTTGACCACACAAGGGTCAGAACCCCTTCCCTCACATTGTTCTATGATGGAGAGAGTGAGAGAGAAGTATATATAAAAGGAAACTTATGAGAAGAAATTTTCTCATGCCACTCTGGGGATCCATGCTAGAGGTGCGTACCACAATCACAAGCTCCATTTGTGCACTTAGGAGTTTTAGTCCTAAAACTAAGACTTTGGTTACTACTCTCACTTTTCATTGTTTTTTTCCAACAGCTATTGATCATGCATTATTTTCATGAAAGCCACTGCTTTTTTCTCTCCATTGTAGATGTTTCCATTCACCATGACAGCTTTCAGACAAATCTGGAGTATCTATCCACCCCTCCTCCTATATTTGAGCTCCCCAGAACTATTTTATAACCTAAGTAGGACCACATCACTTTGCTTATAATCTCCAAAGGCTTCCCATATCACTAAGGGTTGAAGCCAAAGTCATTACATCTTACAATGCCCTATATAACCTGGCTCCTCCTTCCCTGCCTCTGAGGCCTCATCTCTTTCACCCCAAGTGCTTCATTACAATTACATATGCCTCTTTGCTGTTCATCCAATATCAAGTCCAGTCCTACCCAACGACACTGAATTTGCTATTCCTTTTGCTAAGGACACTCTTGCCTCTGATAGCAATCTATCCTTAGTCTCTGCTCAATTGTCACTTTCTTAGAGAGGCCTTCCCAGGTTACAATGTACAGTATAAAATAGCAACCTCTGCTCACTCTGGCACCATCTACCTTCCTTATCCTGCTGTACTTTCTTCATAGTATATAATAATCTGACATGTGGTATATTTGCCTGATTTGTTTTCTGTTTCCTCCAGATATGGGAATAGTACTTTGTTTTATCCACTGTTTATCTCCAGTACCTGCAACAGTACTCGATACTTAGTAGGACCTCATTATATATTTGCTGAAAGCTTGAATTCCTAAAACATCTCATACTATTTCTATGCTGCTCATTATACTCAGATTCGCATGGCAGTTCGCATTCACAACTGATTTGTTCTGTGTGTTATATTTCTAGATCTTTGAGGAATGAGATTATGCAAAACCTCAATATTAAGAATTGAGTGGATAAACAAATGCATATTGTTGCACAGAAACAAGATGTATTTCTAGATAAGAAAGCGTATGTTTAGAGGAATAATGGATATACATTTTGTGAAGAAATCAAATGTACACAGAGACATCATCTGTTTAGTTTATCAAGAATGTTGAAAGTGACCAATTACTTTAAAGATCCAGTATATTAAAATTTTGGGGACCTGCGCAGACTTCTTCTATGTAATTCATTTTATTCAGTAACTAGGATGTCTATTTGACTAGTCTAGGACACTCTAACACATGGTTTATAATGAATAATATATTATAACTTAGAAGCAAAATAGGATAAAGTAATAATTTTTCTGAATATCTTTCCCCAGGGAAGTTTTGCTTGTTAGGACTAGCCTGAGTTGATCTGAAGGCTTATTAAGAGAAAATGAAAGATTTACAAATGGTTTGTTTGTTTTAAGCAAGAGTAGGAATGCATCATTTTCATTCCCTAGGGAAAAAAATATGCAGCAACTAGATTCTATTCTTTCCACTGCAGAGGCCAGAAGCAATTTCCTCATAAGCATTTCCATTCTTTTTCTCCAAGTCCTCTATTAAGTATTTTAACAGCAAAATGTTCACTTAAAAAAAAATGGGAGTTACGTGAATATAAAACAAAAGAGAATATTTAGGTGATTTGGGTTAGAGAGTAGATCAGTATGATCTACATGATTTCTACTTTTTTAATTTTTTTGAGGTTTTCTCAGTGGCCTAATGAGTAACCACTGGTAAGAGTGTCATGGGAATACACAAAGAAAAAGTGTTCTTCATTATCAGGGTACTTTGTGATATACTGATAAGTTCAACCATATGGTTTATTATCTTATATACAACTTATATATTTTGGTCTACCTCATCAATCATAAATCTGCCTACAACTATTATATATTTGTTACTGAACTCATCCACCAAGTCCACTACTTTGTTAAATATCCAAATACATCCTTCATTCTATTAGTAACTATTTTGACATCTGGATATTTTTTATTCTTTTAAATTATTCTTTTAAATATAGTCCTAGAGCTAACCCAGTGATTTTCAAACTTTTTCATCTCATGGCACACATAAACTAATTACTAAAATTATGTGGCACACCAAAAATATATATATTTAGCCAAGCTGAACAGGCATAATTTTGATTCACTCACACTGGGTAGATAGTCATTCTTTAAAACCTGACAATCTGAGGAAAAAGAGGTCAGTTCCCTTGACTTAATAGTCAGGTGTTGTATGTTTTAAAAATTCTTGCTGCACACCTGTTGAAAATCACTATGCTACTCTGATATACTGAAAACTCAGAACTAGATTATGAATTTAACCACTACCGACACACTTTGGATGAAAAAGGAAAATAAAAAATAATAATTAATTAAATATATAAATATGAAAATAGCAAAGTTAAGCAAACAAACAAAAATAGCATGACTGTTGTTATAGTTATTTCTTTAACTGGCATTGAGGTCACAGGTGGTATTTATAACTTCAATGTTCCTCAGCTGGTATGGCTGAGTGATACAAACTTTTCACCCTGTGGAAGCTGAGCCTTGGGATTTTTTTTTTTTTTTAATTGGTTTGTTTGAAACTCCCATGAACTTTTTCAACTGGATGCAGAAGTGCTAAGAAGCATCCCAGAGAAATACCTGGGTTTTGGACATACTTCTCCCTGTTTCCATTGTGTAATAACATCCATCACATTCACTCCCCACAGAGAGTCTATCAACTCGCTTCTTTCATCACTGCTTTAAGGGCAGGAGGAACCCCAACAGCCAATGGGGAGCCTCAGCATCAAGGTCAATTGAACCATTATTTTGTGCTCTTGTGGAAAGCATTTCTGTCTTGAAAACCAAAAATTCTAAAGTAGTCAAAAAATATAGCTAGAGAGAATGAAAGCAAAATCTTCAAAAGAAGGTCATTAGAGAAATAATGAAAAGTACCTTGCCCTTGATGGCTATACTCTGGCTCTGGGGAAAAAGGGGAAAAAAAAAAAGATTGGATACTGGTTCAGAGCACAAACAGCATCATGTAGGATAACACCTCAAATTTTCAAATTATTGACACCCAGCTGGTATCATAGTGAAGTAATTTATTGACCACTACACCATTTTGTATTAAATTTTTTAAGCATATGCCTATTTTCTCACCTTTCACCACAAAGGTTTCTTTGTTAAATGCAATGTATAAGATATACAATTATGGGGGATAAAGTATTCAGGATTGTCTAATAAAGACAAATCTATATCTAGAACAAATGCTGGGGATGAATTTCTGTCACATTCATGCTGACATGTTCTTTTATAAAACCCTTTCCTCTTTAACCTGAGCAAAGAGTGTCAGTTTTGGTCTCTGCTGTTAGGTGAAGCACTTAGCAGTAGGATTAGCCAGATGAACTTTGGTGAAGAAAAACCAAGGTTATTGAGAATATAAGTGAACTTCCATCTTTGCCATTGTGGCCACTTTTCTCATTAACCCACTGAGTAAACAAGCACTGAGGTAAGGGCAAAAAGCCACAAAGATATCCGAAGAATGTGTCATTCTGTCCACCTGATTATTGAAAGCCTGGTCTGCAATGAGTGTCCTTGATGAATGTTCATGTAGGACACATATTCCTATACCGTGAGCCCATTCTGAGGAGATCATACTTAAAATGAACCCAAATTTTATTTCTACTCCTCAAATCCCGTTCCTTCCAATAATCTGACCATTGCATTTAAACTTTAGCCACTATTTATGAATCAGTATACATTCATACTCCTTGCCATTTCTTTTCCCAGGCCATTCAGATATATCATCTAAAGACAGAGAACATGATGCAAACGCTTCCTCCCTGTAGTCCAATCATATCCCTGAAATACCGCAACAGTTCATTTCTATCTAGCACCATCGCATTGCACTTACTTACCTGCAAACCAGGCTCAGGAATTTCCTTCCTCAGTCAACTCAGGGATCCTGACCAGTGGCCATAGAGGTACGTTGAGGAAGATGTGGCAGCGCCATAGAAGTAAATGCACCAAGAGTAGACACACTCGCCACTCAAGTGCACACGCATGCTCAGTACACAATAGTTCAGCCGACCTCCGCCTACCAGGCCCTCCAGACCCGCCCAAACCAGCTGAATATTGTCCTGGGGGGAGGGGCCATCCTCACAATACAGTCGGATACTGAAGCTGCAAAGGTGATGATAGTTAATCTCCATATGGTTGTGCTCCTGATGGGACAGCGGGCCTCTCTTGGAACCAGGATGCCCAGATGTCTATTTCCATGATGAGCGGGTCTCACCTATCTGGGCTTCAGTGTTCGCATCCTGTCTGGCGTCAAGATGAGTAAGAGTCTCTGTGCCGGTGCTGGCTTGGACACTGACAGCTGCTTCGTTACCCCCAAGAGTCCCCAAAGTAATGGACCTCTTCCAAACTGGTCCTGGCAGGACTGGATCTGGGCCGGGTCTCATTTCTGCTTGCTCCAGAGAGTGGCGTGGGACCCGCATGCACACTGGCTGCCCGGCCTCCAGAGGCCGTGATCACTCCATCAACCAGGATTTCCAGGTGTCTCTTGCTGGGGAGATTCTCCAGCCAGCCCCTCCCCACCCGACCCTGCCAAGACTTTTACATTTCATCAGCTCTGCTTTTGTGGGGGATAGGCAACATTAGATAGGATAGGGATTGGACACGTAGGGCCTTCCATGACCCCACTCCAGCAACTAGGACACTCATTACTCGAACTCTTGTAGCTCTCTGGCTTTCCTACACCTTAAAGCACGCACATGTTCAGTACACACCTCAGGATAACAGGCACTACAGGCCTGTGGGTCCTAGGCGGATCCAACCCCTTGAATATTGTCCTGGGTGAAGGGTTACCTCCCTGCCCATGTAAGCTGAAACTGGGACTGCAAAGGCGGCAATGGCCAGTCCCCACTGGAACATTTATGCAAAGTAGCAAACTACACAAGAAGATGTAAAAAAGGCAGGTACAAGTATCAGACACATGAGACAACCATAAGAGCTGTAAAAGTTGGAAGAAAATACCGAGCTGGTGACGTCAGTACATGTGACTACATGGGTCTCCAGAGTGGTAAGAAAATACAGGAGGTAAAGTCACATGATGGTTAAGATTGTGAACCACGGAGACTGAGACCACCAGAGTAACTACTTAATAACTCAGTGAGTGCATCTATTGCCACTTTTAGTCTCATATTTGTTAATTATAAAATAGGAATACTCATATATCTCAGAGGGTTGTGCTGAGGACTAAATGGCATAATACACAAAAGACATTTAGAATAGTACATAGCATGTGAGAGTGGAGTAAATGTTAACTATTGTGATTTAGATTATAAGAAGAATCTTCTTAGAGATGAATGAAAATATATGTGAAAATTGGATTCTGCAGCACATCTAGAGTTCATTAAAAATATCTGCAATCCTGTCCCTACATAAATCATGAACATGTCAAAGAGATGACACTTCAGGGAATTAGTACTTAAGTTAATCACAGGTAAACATAATCTATTTACAAACTTAACCTAATTCCAGCTAATCATATCTTGGGAGAAATATGAATTATCAGACCTCAACAAAGCTGTTAGATAGAGAGAAGGACATGTGCTCTCTGAGAAAGAAACCAACCATATATTCAGTCTCCAATATTCTTTAGTACATGATTTTCAGAATATAATAAAATGCAAACATATGAAGAAGGAATATGTGTCTCAGAATTAAGAAAAACAATCAATAGAAGCAGACTTGGAAATAGGCAACCTATTAAAATTAACAGGAACTTTAATACAATATTAAATATTAAAGGAAAAGACAGGTATAATTTGTGATGAGATGAAAAACCTCAAGAAAAAATAGACACTCTGAAATAGAACTAAATAGAAGTTTTATATCATAAAAATTCAATAACAACTCAAAAGTCCAATGAATTTTTTTTATTTCCTTAGAATGTTCAATCTCCTCTTTATATCATGATCCCATGATAGCTCAGAGAAATGGAAATTAAAGCCAAAATGAAATATCAGAAAAATTAAAATTAGAAAGACGATATATACTGGAGAAATTGTAAAGAAAAATAACTCTTATACATTGCCAGTAGGAGTGTAAATAAAATAGAAAAACAAACAAACAAAAAGATGGCAATGGAATAGGGAGCAGTGTTGTCTGCTTGCTCCCATTGTGGAAGGACTTGGAGTACAAACACGGAGTGGAGCGAATGAGTGTGGATTTCAGATAGGGTGAACGGGGATGGGAGTGTGGGAGCAGCGTGAAAGGGGGCAGAAAGCTCAGCCTGCGCTCTCCAAGCAGAGTCCCTGGGCTACACAGCCTGGTGCCTCTGCTGCACTGCACCTGAAAGGGGCAGCTGCTGATCAGCTCATTAGCCAGGATCTCCTTGGAAACTTCCCCCTGCCATAGGTGCACCGACCAGCAAAGTCCCGGAGGGAGTCAGGGAAAAGGTTTGGTTGAAACAGCTGGGGGCATGGGAAGACAGAGAACATCCTGGACTGTGAGAAACTGTATGAACTGAGTCTTGGTGGGGACACCCTGGGCTGGCAACACTGTGCCCAGGGGCACTCGCATCAAGGCTCCACCAAAAAAACACAGAATTGAGCCGCAGAGAGGGACCAACATGGGAGAATGCGGCAAAATCCTAGAATTGGTGGGAACCTCAGGCAGGTAACACTGTGCCCACATGCGTCTGTGCATGCACCGAGGCTCCACCAAACAAAAATGCAGAACTGAGCCATGGAGAGGGGCACATACAGGAAAACTGCGGGTGGAACCACAGACTCAGTATGGACCCCAGGCAGGCAACTCTGTACACGCAGGTGCATGCAACAAGGCTCTGCCAGGCAGGGATGCAGGCCAGTGCTGCAGCTTGGAGGCAACACAGAGACTTTTTTGGAGGAGAAGTGGAGATAGGACCCAAGGATGTGCAGGAATTTGGGGCATGTGCACTGGCTCACCAGCAGAGTAGCACTGCTACACAAGCCTGAAAAGTGCTGGAGGGTGCTGCGGGACCAGTAGGGGGGACTCAACTCAGTGCGACTCACAGCAGAGAGCTGCTGCATGTCCATGAGTGAGAGAACTGCAGCCTCAGAATCCAGCTAGATCCCCTCACAGCCAGCCAGCCAGAAAAGATTTGAAACCCATAGAATTTTGACCAGGGATGGATGCAGAAAAAGAAGGCAGAGCCCAAAGGTTGTACCAGAAAAAAGCTCTTTCTTTACTTCCTACCTTCTCTCCCTTCTATTCTTCTTTAATTTTTTTGTTTGTTTGTTTATCCTCCCTCTCACACTAAATATATAACATATAACTGCTATATAAACTTAATACTAAACACTTCCACTTTCTCACTTCATTTTGCATTCTTCCCTCCCTTTTTCAACATACAATGTAAATATTACTTACTGTCTCACATAGTCTTGACCTACTTGCTACTATTATTATTCTACCATCTTCCCTCTCAAAAATCATCTTTCTTTCAGTTAAAAAAACTTTGTCTCTTTGTCCTATAGTATAATAGTCTTAACCCATTTACATCTATATTAATACTGGCTCATTTGCTGCTGATAGTGTGATTGTGGGTGTGAGATATTTTGGAGGGTGTGGGTTTCTTGACTGGGTTGTGTGTTTATGTTTTAACAGTATCTCCACAAAAGAACTCAAGATGTGGTGGGCAGAGTGACTCTCAAACAACTAGCCAGAAGGAAGTTTCCACCAAAGAGTAACTGAAATACAACTAGACAGCTTAAACAAATGGTATAAGGGGTGTCCCAAGAGTATCAAGCTCAAGAGATCGAAGAAACTGCACCACTGATTCCCCAGGTCTCCCATACAGAATCTCATACCACAAAGGTAGAAAGTCAAAGCAGAGAAATCTAAGAAACAAAAACAAACAAGAAGAAACATCCAACATGGGGAGACAGAGAAACAACATCCCAATGAAAGGAAAAGAGGAATCCCCAGAAAGAGTGATAGATGAAACAGAGGTAAACAAACTATCAGACATGGAATTCAAAAGAATGGTTATAAGGAAGCTTGATGAACTTGACAAACTAAGAGAAAACTACAACAAACTCCAGGGGAACTACAAAAAAGTCCAGGGAAACTACAAAGAACTCCAGGGAAGCTACAAGAAACTTACAGAGAACCACACCAGCATAAAAAAGGACATAAAAACTATCAATAAGAGCAAGGAAGAAATGAAGAATACAATTTCTGAACTGGAAAACACAGTAGAAAAAATCAAAAAGCAGGCTAAATGAAGCAGAGGATCAGATCAGTGAGTTAGAGGACAATGTAGAAAACAATTCCCAGACAATGCAACAAAATCAAAAAGCATTCAAAAATAATGAAGAGGGTTTAAGAGAACTGCAGGAAAACATGAAATGAAACAATATCTGTATCATAGGGATACAAGAAGGAGAAGAAGAGGAACATGGGTTAAAAAACCTGATTGAAAAAGTCATGACAGAAAATTTTCCAAACTTGATGAGAGAAAAGTCATGCAAGCCCAGGAAGCACAGAGGGTCCCAATGAAGATGAACCCAAAAAGGCCCACTCCAAGGCACATCATAATTAAATGGCAACATTCAAAGACAAAGAGAGAATCCTAAAGGCAGGAAGAAAAAAACAGTGAGTAACATACAACAGAGCTCTGATAAGACTATCAACTGATTTCTCAACAGAAACACTACAAGCCAGAAGGGAATGACAAAAAACATTTCAAGCAATGAAAAACAAAGGTGTCTACCCAGCAAGGCTCTCATTCAAAATGGAAGGTGAAATAAGGAGTTTCCCAGACAAAGGAAGACTAAAAGAATACATCTCCACCAAACCAGCATTGCAAGAGATGCTAAAGGGAATGCTTTAAGAAAAAGAAGAAAAAGAGAGGGAGAGGAGCACAGGTACAAAGGGAAGTGAATAAATACTGTCAATAATAACCTTAAATGTAAATGGATTAAATGCTCCAATTAAAAGATGTAGGGTAGCAGAATGGATATGAAAGCATGACTCACGTATATGCTGTCTACAAGAGACACATTTCAAAAAAAAAAGATTTACACAGACTGAAAGTGAAGGGATGGAAAAAAGTATTCCAAGCAAATGGACATGAAAAAAAAAAAGCTGGGGTAGCAATACTTATATCAGACAAAACAGATTTCACAGCAAAGGCCATAAAAGAAATAAAGAAGGGTATTTCATAATACTTAAGGGAATAATCCATTAAGAAGATATAACTCTGGTAAACATATATGCACCCAATATAGGAGTACCCAAATATACAAGGAAAATACTAGAAGACTACAAGAAGGATATCAACAGCAACACACTCATAATAAGGGACTTTAACACCCGATGGTCAACAATGGGCAGATCTTCAAAGCAAAAAAAAAAAAAACAGGGATATTGAGGAATTAAACAACACTCTAGATCAAATGGACTTAGTTGATATATATAGAACTTTTCACCGCAAAGAAGCTAAATATACATTTTTTTTAAGTGCACATGGAACATTCTCAAAGATAGACCACATGGTAGGACACAAAACAAGCCTCAATAAATTCAAGAAAATTGAAATCATATCAAGCATCTTCTCAGATCACAATGTCTTAAAACTAGGAATCAATCACAAGGAAAAATCTCAAAGACGTCCAAACTCATGGAGAATGAATAACACGATATTAAATACTGAATGGATTAACAATGACATCAAGGAAGAAATCAAAAACTTTCTGGAAACAAATGATAATGAACACACAACAGCCCAAAACCTATGGGACACAGCAAAAGCAGTCCTGAGAGGAAAGTTCATAGCAATACAGGTCTACCTGAAAAGGATAGAAGAATCTCAAAAAAAAAAAAAAAAACCTAACCCTACAGCTACAAGAACTAGAACAACAACAAACATGCCCAGAGCAAGTAGAAGGAAGGAAATCATCAAGATAAGACCAGAATTAAGTTACATAGAGACCAAATAAAAAATTCAAAAGATCAACAAAAGTAGGAGCTGGTTCTTTGAAAAGATAAACAAAATTGACAAGCCTTTACCCAGGCTCATGGAGAAAAAAAGAGAGAGGACCCAAATAAACAAACCAGAAGTAAAAGAGGAGAAATCACAACCAATAACACAGAAATACAAAGGACTGTAAGAAATTACTACAAATAACTGTATCACAAGAAACTTGACAATATAGCTGAATTTGACAAATTTCTAGAAATATATAATCTACCAAAACCAAATCAAGAAGAAAAAACCTGAACAGACCAATAACAGAGTGAAGTTGAAACAGTAATCAAAAAATTCCCAACACACAAAAGCCCTGAGCTAGATGGCTTCACAGACAAATTTTACAAAACAGTTAGGAAACAACTAACGCCTACCCTTCTCAAACTATTCCAAAAAATCCAAGAAGAAGGAAGATTCCCAAACTCTTTCTATGAAGCCAGTACTACCCTAATTCCAAAACCAGGTCAAGACACAACAAAGAAAGAAAACTGCAGGCCAGCATTGCTGATGAACATAAATGCTAAAATCCTCAACAAAATATTAGCAAACAGGATCCAGCAACACATTGAAAAGATCATACACCATGATCAAGTGGAATTCATCCCAGGGATGCAAGGATGATTTAATATTGACAAATCAATAAATGTAATACACCACATAAACAAAATGAAAGACAAAAATCATATGATCATATCAAGAGATGCTGAAAAAGCTTTTGACAAAGTACAACACCCATTTTTGATGAAATCACTCAACAAAATGGGAATAGAGGGAGCATACCTCAACATAATAAAAGCTATATACGAGAAACCTGAAGCCAACATCATACTCAATGGACAAAAACTGAAAGCATTTCCCCTGAGATCAGGAGCAAGACAAGGACGTCCACTCTCTCCACATCTATTCAACATAGTCTTGATAATTCTAGCCACAGCAATCACACAAGAAAAGAAATAAAAGGCATCCCAAGTGGAAAGAGAAAGTAAAACTGTCATTATTTGCAGATGACATAATCGTCGTCGTCGGCAGCCGTCCGTCTCGAGAGACGATGGTGTAGCTTCTTAAGAGTCTATCTGCACCGCCGAGAATGGCTGTGCAGTCCGACTCGGGAGTGACACGGTATCTGTCTCCTCCCGTGTTGAATCGACATCTTGCGATGACGCTGGAGTGTCCTCTCCAGTGAAGCTGAAGCTACAGAGCCTGGGCAGGGTGATATGGAGGGTCTGCTGTTGCCCATGCAGCAGACCCCCCCTCTCTTCGCAGCTGAAGGGTCCAAGGGAAAGACGGAGTCAATACAGCTTGGCTTCAGGTGCGCCGCAGGAGTTGCCGGTGTTGACTACAACGTCGAACCGCCTTAGGGACTCCGGCTCCGGATTTTCTGTTGGGGTTTACTCCCTTAGCCTTTCCCCTGAAGAGGTATGCCGCAAGGCAGCGGAGGTTTTTTGGAATCAGAGTTTTCCTTCTCTGATGTGCCCTGACTGGAAGATCGAACCAGCGACACTTAGCTCGCAGGCCGACGCTCAATCCACTGAGCCAAACCAGCCAGGGGGCAATAACATACATATATTGTGCTTTATGTTGCATTCACATTGTGTTGCTCTTCAACCTTAAAGGGATTTTGAGCAACAGATGCGAAACAAATTTTTTAAAACCACTCTTAATTTTACTAGTATAATTCCAGTAAATTTTCAGTCAGAAAATATTGCAGTACTTGAAAAAAATCACAGGAAAGCTTAATACCAAATTATAAAATAGAATTTAAATACACCTTTATTAATTTCAGTACAGTGAGTATGTTCAAATGAGATCCCTGGATTCCCTTGTTTCATCAGTATATACTAATTTCATCAGTATAAGGGGAGAATACCACTTCATCCCTGAGCAGCTGCCCCATGACTCTCTAAGACCTGGGGTGTTTTATTTATTTATTTATTTTTAGAGAGAGGGGAAAGGAGAAAGAGAGGGAAAGAAACATCACTGTGTGGTTGCCTCTGACTCGCGCCCCCAACTGGGGACCTGACGTGCAACCTAGTCCTGTTCCCTGACTGGGAATCGAACCAGCAACACTTGTCTCGCAGGCCAACACTCAATCCACTGAGCCAGACCTGGGGTCTTTTAAATGAGACCTTTATATTTATTCCTCTGTAAAACTCTCTGCTATTTCAGTTGTCCCTGATTTATTTTCTTCATTAAAAAAAATCATTAATAATTGTTATTTAGTAACAGAGCTTCCAAAATGACTATTATTACTAAATGTTAACAGATGTACTGTTCATTTTTTTAAAAATTAAAATGTGTATACTGTTTGGGAAGATAAAACCTGCAGAAGAGCTAAGTCACACAATGTAGAAAAAATAAGCTATTAAAGTAACGGTATGTGAAGGCCAGAGACAATATGAGAGCAGACTTTAATTCTGAACTGTTGGCCCTGTCAAATTTTTTAACATCCAAAAGTGCCATTAATCCCTTTCTAATGAATATGACATTTTATGAAGATTATATGTCATAGTCCAGGAAAGTGCTACCATGTTTGTTGCAATATTAAGCAATGCTATTTTTTTTTGAGGCCCCTGAAATGTCATCACTGAAAGAGATTACCATCACTAAGGCAAATGTTACAGGGCCTCCTGACAATCAGTTTCAATAATGGTAACAATTTATAACAATCTCTTTCAAGTCTATTTCAATGCCAGTTTTACTCTTAATTGTGTGAAAAAAGAAAATCAAAGTGCAGAACAGTATGTAGAATGTGCTACATTTTGTATGTATAAAGGGTGAAAAAATAAATATGTGCCTTTTCTGCTTAAGAAACTCTGGAAAGACAGGCACACAAACATACATACACCCCAACAGTGGCCATGTGTACTTGAGACAGACAGATGCGGGTGGATGGGGTCATGTCTGATTGGGACAGATAGATGCGGGTGGATGGGGTCATGTCTGGTTGGGACAGATAGATGCAGGTGGATGGGGTCATGTCTGGTTGGGACAGATAGATGCGGGTGGATGGGGTCATGTCTGGTTGGGACAGATAGATGTGGGTGGATGGGGAATGGAGCCTCTTCTTGCATCGTTTTCCATTTTCTCTCTTGAAAAAGATTTATGTTTTCTACAAATTGGAAACCACTGATTCTGTTTTAAAAAGAATAATATATGAAATTAAAGGAGATATTTTCTTATGTGGTTTCTATAATTGCACAATTCTAATTCTAATTATAAAATTAATTTTATATTCATAATTTCCCCATTGAGTTTTTGTAATTTTGAGCCATTGACAATCCATATTAAAGGCTGTTTCTGACTTATTCTGGGTTCAGGTTGGTTGCAAAGCTGAAGAGGTTGAGGAGGAATGCTTGTCCTGGACTGAAAATTATTGAATAAAGAAACCACTCATTTTAATCACTTACTGAACTAGAATTTAAAGCATATTACAACTAGCATGGCCATAATCTCTCATTAACTTTTCCAGTCTGTGTAGCAAACACATTTTGGTGACTATAACCCCTATAAGAATTACATCAAATGTGACTAAAAGGAAACAACACGACTTTTTCAGTGTTTTTGAAAAAGAATACTGTATACCTGTGTTTATTATAAATAACCAGGTTCTGTCATTTTTATCTTCTTGCCAGCAAATGAAGGACATTGTTTTATAAAGCTTCTAAAATGTACATGAATATTTAATTAAATCATATTTCTTGAGAAAATAAAGTTCATTCGCTTTTATAGCAGTTGTGAGGAGTACATAATTTTCTTAAGACCAGGGTAGCCAGTACCGGTTACTTGTGGAATAAAACTCCTCAATTTTTAAAACATTTTCTTAAAAAATAAACATACAATCATAAGTGTTCATTTACTTTAAAAATTCTAAAGATGAAGAAAATTATTGTATATATATATTTCAGTCCTTGTATAAATTACAAAACTCAAGTTTATGTTACAGAGTCCCTTCCCCATAGGAAGCATAAAGCACTTTTGTGGTACCTTTCACCAGTTAATATTTGTATCACATTGAATTTGACAAACAAAATAAAAGTCGATATTGCATCTATAAGACCCAAGAGAACATTCTTCTAAGCTGTCTCTCATGGTGAAAGAGCTTCAAAAGTCATTTGACTGCCATGACTTAGCTCAGTCACAAATAAAGATATATCAAAGTAATACACATATTGACTTCAGTAGAAATCTGAAATATCAGTGAACTGCAGACTCCTTTTGCTTGAGGTCAACAAACACCCTTTGGAAGACAACCAAGAGTTGTTTAGGACCAGAAAAACAAAATAAAATTATGACAATAATAATTATTATAATAAAAATAACAATAATAAAATAAAAATAACAACAACTGACAATGAGGTAAACTCCCCTTTAAAAAGGCAACACATGTTGCCTGGCCTATCAGGAGAGAGTTCGATTGTACCTGACACCCAAATGTTTTTCCAACCAGATTTCAGCCAGTTGCATGGTTGAGGCAAAAGTACTTGCCTTGGATCCTAAGCACATCTTATACTGCTTAGGGTCCAAGTTAGGGTCACAATGAACTGGATGAAAAATATGCACCACTCCTACTTCTTGACTTCTGAAAGGTGTTAAGCCAGATAGAATAACTTTATTATAGAGGTCTACATCTTCCAGTCCCCAGCCCTGTATTGAGGTATCAAATCCACCTACACCCAGAAGATCACTTTTATAAATACAGGTAATTCCGTATCCATAGTCCCTCCAAAATCCAGTCTTCTTTGAGAAGACAAAGTCATCATGAGTAGGAGGATTTCCTCCATTGGTTACCTTTGGATTGTACTGGCTAAATATGATGGGGTAGTACACCTGTTGTCCCTGAATTGTATTGTCTCTACATCGTTGGAGAAAGTCTCCTCTGAAGATCAAGTCAACATCACAAAATAGCAGCAAAGTATCATTGTCAAATTGGGAAGAAGCCACTTCAAGACCAAGACCTCTGGAAAACTCTCCCTTCATGGGAATCAGGGTCACTTCTGCTTTAGTGTACTTGCCCTGATAGTCTTTTATCAGCTCAATATGCTTGTTGGAATCTTGGCCAGAATCCCTACTAAACAGGATGATGACCAGTTTTACATTCTGCTCTGGGATAAGACAAGTATTTTCAAAGTTCTCCATGAACCTCAAGAAAATGTCAAACCTTCCAATGAGAGGAACAAGAATGTGTATTTTCTCTTCATTGTGCCCTTCCATTGCTTTGGCCCCTTGAAAAGAGGACAATATCTTTAAAGAACTGGATATAAAGGAGAATGACTGCATGTCACTGTTAATGCTCTCCACAAGACTGGGGACGTCTAGCTCTTTGGCTTCTCTGAAGAAAGGCTTACTGAACACCTGCTGGAGGTAGGCGTGCCGTCTCACTGGCACCGTCAGCTTCCTCCCCTTGTGTCTTTTGTATAAGAGGAGTAGATCCAGAATGTACTCTACCCCATGCATGGGGTCCACCCTGCGGTAGCCATATTGGATTTCTTTGAAGTCGATGAGCCGTCCCCTACTTTTGGCATTCTCATTGATTAACTCCATCACCTGCAGGACAGTGTCATCCAGTGCTGTTCTGAGGATGCTGCTGATGCTTTGTCGAGGTGGCTGGTTCTCAGATGCTGAGTAAAGGAGCTTTCCTGTCAGGAACTCCCATTCTAACACCTCGTCCCTCTCCCGAGGCTGGAAGTGGTTGAAAGAAGGCATCACTCCCAGCTGCTGGTCCTCTTTGCTCACTTCGCCATTACTGAACTTGCTCATCAGCGCACTTTCCCGGTGCAGCTGAATAGTGCGGTAGTGAAGTTCAGAGATTTTTCGGCTGAGCATGTAATTATGCAGCCTGTATTGGTATGCTGGCCTTTTGTTTGGATGAAGGGTTATGGCTGCATGGATTTTGCTATTGTGAAGGTCTTGAATATAACCCTTTCGATTGTGTTCATAATTTTCATGGAATAGTTGCTGCATCTGAAAAGCAAAAGGAAATTGCGATGTTAAAATAAATGTTAAATAAAACAATAAACTAAACCATTACAACATTACAATTAACATATTTAATAGAAATTATATATGTGGTATTTCATAACAAAATCACTTGTAAAATTTGTATTTAAAATAAATGAAAATAGCTCTGGCTGGTGTGGCTCAGTGGATTGAGCACTGGCCTGCAAACCAGAGGACATGGTTTGATTCCCAGTCAGGACACAGGCCTGGGTTGTGGGCCAGGTCCCCAGTTGGTGGTGCATGAGAGGCCACCACACATTGACGATCTCTACTCCTCTCCCTTCTTTCTCCTCTCCCTAAAAATAAATGAATACAACAGATTTTTTAAAAAATGAAAGTAATTTAAAAATGGCACATCCACATGTTCAAATATTACACACTAACCTGTCCATTCATAGACAAATACTGCATGCTAACCCCCAGCTATATATTTTGAAGTAAAGAATCTTTGTCCCTCTACTCCTTCTAAAATCGACCTAAAACATCAAAAAAAAACCAAGAATTGAATATATCCATAACCCTATAATGGATCATTGTGTTAGGCAAGTCAGTAGAGCATGGATTTTCCAAAACGGGGGGCTCACCTAACGTGTAAACCCAATGCCCTGCTGCTTGGAATGACAATATTACCTCCAAAGCAGATGTAAATTTTATTTAGTAGCTTGATATGCCATCCTTACAGAATAACTTCTTGGTAAAGTAAGGTGGGACAGAAAATACATTGATCTATACTCCAATTTAAAAGATCATATCTCAAATTAGACACACTTGTTGTCCTTTTGCACCTGAAAGTGTCTCTGCTAGTCTAGAACAAGTTCACTACTTCAGACATAAACAGAAATCAGGAAAACATTGAATTGTGATATCAGACTTCAAACTGCCAATTGATTCCTCCTCTGCCAATCAATAAAGAAACCTCCATCACACCTATTCAAGATAACTACTAAAAGAGAAGGTGGAGGAGGAGGAACCCATGAATATATTAATGAATGAGGAGAAAAGAAATACTGCAAACTTAAGAATATATATCCAAAGCAAGTGAAAGTTATGGGACAATCAAATAAATTAAAGAAAATACAATTTCCATAAAAAGGACTCAAGGAATGAATAAATGATATTAAAGAAGATAATAAAACCACTGATAGTTACATTACAAGAAGCATAAAGAGATTTGAGGAAAACACAGGTGGAATAAAAGAGACAAGAAAATTTACTAAAATAATAGAAATATGAAATAGAAGTTAAAAGTTTGGATATATATATGTGTGTGTGTGTTTGTATATATATCTTCATGTCATTCATATATATTTAATATAAATTTAAAAGTTAGGATATCTATTTAATACTATTGAATAGCTATTAAAGGAGATAAAATATGTATGTAAAATATGTCTGAGGGACATACTATCCTTAAAATGAGGCAGATATATGTGTGCAATTTGGCCAAGATAAAAACAAAATCAAATAAACAAACAGAACCCACTTGACTCTAAGAGTGAAAGAGTGAATCTTGCCAAAACACACTCCACAGCAACAGTCAATGCTGAAAAACGTAGAGCACAGCCTAGGAATACCCCCAAGCAGCAAATTAGTGACTCACAATTTTATGTTCAATCAATCTGGAACTCAAATTATCCCAAACAGGCTAGAGGTCAAATTTTAATGTAAAAAAAAAAAAAATAGCGCTTAACATATGAGAACTTGTGGCAGATTGGTGATGATAAATTATTTGACATTCCTCCCATTGGAAGGTGGGTTCTCTGTCCCCTTCTCTTAAATCTGGGTGACTCTGTAACTACCTTAACTAACAGACCACAGCAGAAGTGACACTGTGCCAATTTCCAGATTAGCTACTCTTGTATTTTGGCGCTCATACTCTGGAGAAGCCAGCTGCTAAGTAAAAAGTCTGAGTTATTTTCCTTGTTGCTGGCCAGGATTTTCAGTAAAATGTGGGATAGCAGAATCCTTGGCCCAATCCCAGAGTCAATATCTCTTTTCAGCACATTAAAGAAGTTCTTTCCTAGTTTTCGTTTGCAAAGAGTTTTCATCATGAGTGACTTTTGATGTTGAGCAAATGGTTTTTTTTCCTGCATCCATTGAGAAGATTCTGTGATGTCCTTTTTTCTTTTCTGTTATGGTTACACTGGTTGTTTTTCTAATATGATACCATCTTGTATTCCTTGACTAAATTCACCTTAATCCCAATATAATATTCTCTTTACATATGGCTGGAATATATTTGCAAATATTTGTTTACAATATACTGTGAAGTATCAATTCTTCCCACTTGATATATAGATTCAGTGCAATTCTGGTACAAATCTCTTCATAATATGTTGCTGTTAATATTAACAAGTTAATTCTGAAATTTATATAGAAATGAGAAGTCAAAGATACTCAGAACAATCTTAAAAATACTACAAATAAAAAGTTAAAGAAATTTAGAAAGTATGATATTGGTACAAAGATAAAAAGAACAAAGGACGAAAATAATCCATAAGCAAACATACACATGACTTAGTACTTATTACTTGACACTAAAGAGTGAAGAAAGGGGGTCTTTTCAGTAAACAGTACTAGGTCATTTTGGATATTCATATGAAAAATAGTAAAACCTGACCCCTACATTCCACAACTAAAAAAAACAAAACTCAGATGAATTGTTAGTATAAATATAAAATGTTAAAAAAATACAATATCTGAAAGTTGACACAAGAAAATAGCTAGGTTAGGTTAAGATTTCTTAAATATGACACAATGTACGAATCATACAAACAGATTGGTAAATTGGGCTGCTTTAAAATTAAGAACTCTGTTTCTCAAAAACATCATTAAGAGATTATAAAAGAAAAGCTACAGAATGGGAGAAAATATTAATAGATCTTACAGAAAATGACTAATACCCTGAATATGTAATGAACCCATACAAATTAGTAAGAAAGAAGGACAAACCCAATTAAAAATGAAAAGAAAACCTGAATGAGCACTTCACAAAAGAGAATATGCAAATACCCAATAAACATCCCAAAACATTTGTTAGTTCATTCATCACCAGGGTAATGAAACTTGAAGTCACAATGTAATAACATTATGGACCTACAAGAATGCTAAGACTCAACAGACTGATAATGCACTTTCAAGATTTGGAACTCTCATACATGGCTGATGAGAATGAAACTTGGTTCAACCATGTGGAAAACTGTGTCAACTAAAACCTTTGACTCAGTAATTCTACTCTTAGATATGCATCTGATACAAATGCATATATTCATACATTTAAACATATGTAAGAATTTCCATAGTAGCATTATTCAAAATACCCTGAAACTGAAAGTAATACAATTGTACATCAAGAGTAGAGAAATAAATATAGTATATTCATTTAATGGAAAACAATACATTAATTAAAATAAATGAAACACTACTACTCACAACAATGTGGGCAAACCTCACAAATAAGTGAAAAAAGCCATATACAAAAATACACTTGGTTGATTCTATTTATATGATATTCAGAAACAGGTAAAGCTAACCTATGTTGTTAGCTGTTAGAATAGTGATCAAATATCAAGAAAGAGAGCTGGGAGCTCAAGAGTGCTGTTAATGTTGATCTAGGTCATGGTTAAATGTATGCATTCAATTTGGGAACATTCATGGAACTTAAGATATGTTTGTCTATTATATCCCAATTAATAAAATACTTTATTTTTAAAACATCAGATACATGCATGTAGAATTAGGTAGGTTTTTCTGATATCTATGTACATAAATGTGTGTGTGACCATGTGGGTGGAGAGAGAGAGAGAGAGAATATATCACAGAAGTTTCCCTCGAGAAGGTGACCTAAAAGGAATAAGACCAAGACCATAGCAGATTTTTTATCTCCAGTATTTCACCTGGTTGCTTTTCCATACTCAGATTTTTCAAATCAACATCTTTTGACTTTGAAGACTATAGCAGTAGATATTTTGAGAAGGATTGGATTTGGTTCAAGACTTAGTTCAGCTGCAGCCGATATTTTTTTCCTGCAAACACATGCCAATTACTATGTTAAATCAAATTAAATTTATAATATGCAGTGGGCTTTTATATCTCCATTTTGTAGTATTATTATTATTTTTCACCTGAAATTGTTTCAACATTTTACTTTATGTAATTTTCCACATATATTTTTCTTTCTATGCAAGTTAAAAAAAAAAATTTCAGATCATAGATATACTACTAATTATACCACCTCTAAAGTATTGGCTATCTGAAATTATTTTTTCTAAGGCATGTTTTACCAATGTAAAAAGAAAACGTTCTAAATTAAATAGGAAGCATTGCTCAGAGCTAAGCTGTTAAACTGCAGACTTATCTAGCTGCTTTAGGGATACTGATAGGATCCATACAGCACAATCAGATAAAGGTGACATTCTGTTATGGAACAAAGAATACCTTAGGATTGAAATGTTTAACTAACTTGCATCACTCATCATTTACAATCCAAGCTGTCTCTGTAGTGCTTATCTTTCTAATGTATTCCTTTGCAGAAATATTGCCAGCAGACAACAACAGTGATGGGGAGGAACCTTAAAAGCAGTACATCAATACATAATCCAGGTAGCACAGTAATAATGAGAACATCTTGAATTTGTCATATTTTCCACCGAGAATCATAGATCATATCCAACTCTTCTCCTTTTATATATAGGGAGGTGCAAGCAATACAGGATAGACGTGAGAATGTTCTATGTGAGGATGTTTAAGAGTCTGGCTCTGGAGCCAGCAAGATTTGAATTTGAGTACAGGCTCCACAACCTCTAATCCATTCCATGGCCAATCTGTCTAAATTTCAGTCTTCTTATCTATAAAAGAGAAAATGTCAACTACCTCAATGAATATTAAACCATTTCTCAAAAAGAACAAATATATACATATATATAATGCATATATATATATATATATATATATATATATATATCGTCGTCGTCATCGGCAGTCGTCCGTCTCGAGAGACGATGGTGTAGCTTCTTAAGAGTCTATCTGCACCGCCGAGAATGGCTGTGCAGTCCGACTCGGGAGTGACACGGTATCTGTCTCCTCCCGTGTTGAATCGACATCTTGTGATGACGCTGGAGTGTCCTCTCCAGTGAAGCTGAAGCTACAGAGCCTGGGCAGGGTGATATGGAGGGTCTGCTGTTGCCCATGCAGCAGACCCCCCCCTCTCTTCGCAGCTGAAGGATCCAAGGGAAAGACGGAGTCAATACAGCTTGGCTTCAGGTGCGCCGCAGGAGTTGCCGGTGTTGACTACAACGTCAAACCGCCTTAGGGACTCCGGCTCCGGATTTTCTGTCGGGGTTTACTCCCTTAGCCTTTCCCCTGAAGAGGTATGCCGCAAGGCAGCGGAGGTTTTTTGGAATCAGAGTTTTCCTTCTCTGATGTTCCCTGACTGGAAGATCGAACCAGCGACACTTAGCTCGCAGGCCAATGCTCAATCCACTGAGCCAAACCAGCCAGGGGGAATATATATATATAATGCTTAGCAATCTGTCTGGCACACAGATAACACTTCATAAATGATAACTGTGTATAAACAATAGTTCAGGGATCTGCCAACCTACCCCAGAGATTGTTCTTTCTAGCTGGGAGTTTTCAGAGAATGAGAGCCGCACCCTTCAGTTGGCTTGCTCCACCTTTGTTCATTTCTGGGAATGCCTGGGAGTTATAATTTGATCACATACACTCAGTGATTCACTGTATCTAACGTGCCATTGAGGTACCTTCTGCTCACAAAAGTCCTCAACATTTTTACTAGAAGAAACATAAGTTATTGTAGGGATTTCAGGAAACCAGGGTTCAAGAAGGTTAATGATTTAATCAAGGGTCCAATGAGAATAATGACATTACCACTAAAGCTAAAAGAAGTAGCCAGTTTTGCTACTAAGTTTTGAATGTAGTAAATATTGTTTTCGGGTGTAAAATTTACTTTTAAAATTATATTACCTTGTTTGAAATAGTTCAGGACCTCTACTTTAAGTTGGTTTCCTCTCCTTTACAGCATTTTCAATGGATGTCACGGTACCTGCAGAGCATTACTCCGAAAAGGGCAATCATGTCACAATAACGGAATCACTCAGTGTGTCCTGACTGCGAAGGAAATTATCTGAGAAGCCATAAAAGAAATTTATTACAAAAGTCTGGGACTGAAAGAATAAATGGCAAAATACAGCTGTATGTTATTAATCTTTTACTATATTAAACTTCCGTTTCCCCCTTAGATTTATTAATATCAAAAACATAGCCAGGTAGCTTCTGGAGTGGTCACAGCTCTGTAAATTAAGGGTTTCCATTTCAGCAATTAAAATCTTAAAAGGAACAGGAAGGGGCTGACTGCAACCAGACAGAACACAACTTTCAGAGCAATGCGAAGTTCACAGAAGTAGACACTGTGGAAAGTTTAGTAAGGGATAGAAAAGATAAAAATTAGGAGAGCTAAAAAGTGGAATAGAAATGAAGAGTTTAAGGTGAGAAGTTGTGCTAAAATATTGACCAGAAAGCTCCATGCTTGCAAGGTAGACAGCTTTGGGAAATACTAAAAGGTATATTGGAACAAGTATATTTTAAAGTAAAAACATGCAAAAGTATAGATTTTTTTAAAAGGGTACAGTGAATTAGAGAAACAATTTGGGACTTAGAGGAGTGTATTTGTTACATAGTAACTGCTATTCAAGTTATGAGTCAGCTATTATTATTACTGTAGTTGCTATTTGTGTTTACTATTATTATTAATATAGGTATGAAATGAATAAGTTAGAATGACCTTGATTAAGTTTCTCCAGAAAATCACCTGAATATGCTCAGTATGGCCATCATTTGACTTCAGATTATCAATTAAAAACTAAAAAACTGAATCAACATCATGAGGTCTCTACTGAAATGAAGGGGGAATAAGAGGCCAAGGCATGATTGGAGAGCTGTTCACAAACACCTTTCATAGTTGCATTTATTTATTTCTTTTAAGAAGAAAATTTCCTTCATTTATTTGTGTAAGGAAGCTTTTTCTGATTTAGTGCAAATTATTTTGTTCCCATTATGCCATTCCATTTTTCCTAAAAAGAAAGAACCCTCCAACTTAGAAAATTCCCTTTGAATCTCTTTCTGTGTATGAGCTTAAGGCAGATTTGAGAAAAGGAAGGATTCTTGTTCTAGGAAGTACAGACTCTGCAAATGTGAATAATTTGTGAGGGTAAACAAGAAAGTAAATCTTTAGAGTTGTATAAAATATAATGGTGCATTTGTACCTCAGGGTTGGTTAATTTGTCTTACAAATATTTAATCTCATATTATTCTCTATGGTTTAGTTATACAGTGTTACATAACTACATGAAAAGTTTTACCCCTTAATGAAAATACCTAATGATCTTTTTATTCTTTAATATCAGTCAATGTAATAGGTCTAAGCCAAATAGTAAATTTTCAAGTTAAAACTATTATTTTTCCACAATTCTTGCCTTCAAATATTAAAAGTAACATTATTAAGGTGTGTCCTACTTCTCTAGTGATAATGACCAGGTAAAAACAGTCCCTAATTCTAAATATTAAAAAATACACATATATATTCCATAATTATAGAAACTAAACAATGTTAAACAGTATAGCTTGAATAAATTGTCACATAAAATTAAAAGCATTATTTGCTGCTAAGTTTTATAAAAATAATGACACCTTGGAAGTAGCCAGATCTAATCCACAAACTAAACATTTACAGTACAACATGTAATAAAATTCCATGGAACTAAATACATGCATCCAAATAAATTACAGATACAACTGAAGGAATGTGAATGAGACCAGGTGACTGTATCAATGTCACTGTCCTGTGATATTTAACTACTGTTCTGCAAGATTTTTCATTGGGAGAAAGTAGTTAAGGGGTACATGGAATTTCTTTGCATTATTTTTTTTTTCAACAGCTTATAAGTCAATAATTATCTTAAAAATGTTTAATTAAAACTACATGCCAAAAATTAAAAATAAGATATTTTGCCTCACTTAAAAAAAAAAAAATCACACCAAAGTGTACTTAAAAGCATCAGATGTTGAAAACTTATAGTACAAAACTGTAGGTGTGATTTTAACATTCTTTTGTAACCACAGTGCTTTGAATGAATTTAATTTGAAAAATGCAAAGTGAGGAGTGCATTTTCTAGCTATTTTCAGTCCCAGGAACATTATGATTGATTTATGAATTTAAGTTTCCCAGGAGCATTAATTTTCTTGAATATCTATTTTAAAATAACTAAAAAAAAAAAAATTAAATGTTTTCCTTTTGAAATCTTGTTGCCTGCTACAACATAAATGAACCTTGAGGACATTATATTAAGTGAAATAAGCAAGTCACAAAAAGACAACTACTGTATGATTCCACTTCTCTAAAGTATCTAAACTAGGGAAATTCATATAAGCAGAGAGCATTCAATAGAATGGTCATTTCCAGGGACTGGGGGGTGGGGGAATGGGGAGTTGTTTAATGGGCATAGATTTTGTTTTGCAAGATGAAAAAGTTCTAGAGGTCTGTTGCCCGACATTGTGAATATAGTTAACACTACTGCACTAAATAGTTAAAAATGATTTAAGGTGGTAAAAAAATTTATTTTCCTTTTATTCCACATGGTCCTAACCTAAAGAGGAATACAAGTCACAGTCTGGCCAATTAACATACTTTGTCATGAAATTTAACCCAGTTTAGCTTCATTCATGGGCAAGATCTTTTTCAGGTTAGCAATAAATGGTTCCCTTCTATAGGTTCACATTTTGCACATTAAAATCCCATAGAAAGAAAAGCAGACCTTGCCTCCCAGATGAAGGCAGAAAAGTGACAAGAAAGCCAGTGCTGTGGAGAGCACCAGCCACAGCACTGGGTTCTTCCTAAGGCCAGATCGAGCTAGGACTGTGGTGTCCTCAGACAGTAGTTTCTCCTCTGGCTAGATGATGAGCTATGGGTCTGTGACCTATAACCAAAGGGATCCTGTCAAAAATGATCTGATGAACTGGTATGCTTTAATTTCAGCCCTGTGCTAATGCTCTTTATGACATGTCTTTGTTTAATTAACAAATTCAGCCTGGCTTGAAATCCAAACATCTCACCTGGCCAATCTGTACCATTGAAACTGGTACTTTTATTCCTGTTAAAAATAAATAGCTGTCAGACAACACAAAATAACTTCCAGATATGATAAAGTGTTCTCAACAGGATATTCTCTACTGCTTAAAAATATAATACTGACTTCTGGCCAAGATGGAGGCCTAGACAGACACGCTGTGTCTCCATCCACAACTAAGAAGCAATACAACTACCTCAAAACTAGAAACAACCAGAAGTTCCAGAAAATTGGGCTACATGGAAGTCCAACAAACAAAGATATAAAGAATAAATACTCATCCAGACAGGTAGGAGGGGCAGAGCCAGGGCAGAGAGGACACAGTGTGGTGGCAGTGACAGCAGCAACGGTAGTGGCAGGCCAGCGGAAAGCACAGTCACACATTTTAAAAACTCAGGAGGAACATCTGGAGATAACTCCAAGCACCAGACTGGACTGTGCAGCTCATAGTCCCAGTGCCAGGGAAAATAAAGCCTCATTGCTTCTGACTGTGCAAACCAGTGGGGGCTGGGGCTGAGGAAAAAACTTTTGGTCTCTCAGCACAGCCTGATTGTTTTAAGGGCCCCTGTGGACCTAGAACATCCGCAGACCCACCCACTCTGGGAACAACAGCCAGGGCAGCAGCTGGAGGGGCACCAGTCCAGTGTGGAAGTGGGAGAAGTGCCTGGAGAAGTGGCGAGTGCTGGGCAGGTGGCATTGTTCCTTCTTGGACCCCTCCCCCACATACAGTGCCACAACATGGTGAAACAGGTCTCCCATTACTGACAAATACCTAAGGTTCTGTCCCTTACAACATAGTTGGAGTGACAGCTCTCCCTGGGACATGGAAGCAAACAAACACAGGAGACTTCCAGCCAAGATGGAGGTGTAGATAGACACACTTCATCTCCCTCCACAACTAAGAAGGAATACAACTATTGCAAAACCAGAAATAACCAGAAGTACCAGAAAATAAATGGAAATCCAACGTATAAAGTCTTAACAAGACTGCAGACCCACCCACTCTAGGAACAACAACCAGAGCAACAGCTAGAGAGGCACCAGTCCCATATGAAGTAGGAGAAGTACCTGGAAAAGAGGCAAGTGCTAGCAAGCAGCATTGTTCCCTCTCAGGCCCCTCCCCCACAAACAGCACCACAACATGGTGAAATGTGTTGCCCTCTACTAATGAATACCTAAGGTTCCACCCCTTACAACATACCAGGAGTGACAGCTCTACCTAAGACACAGAGGCAAACAAACACAGGAGCCTGTCAAGATGAAGAGACAGAGAAGTATGGCCCAAAAGGGAGAACATATCAAGGTTCTAGTGGGAGAATTAAGTGATGAGGAAATAGCCAACTGAACAAATGAGGAGATAGCCAACCTAACAGATGGAGAGTTCAAAACACTGGTGATAAAGATGCTCACAGGCTTGACAGATATCCTTAAGTATGGCAAATGCATAAGGGAAGAAGTGAAGGCCTTGCAAAATTAAACAAAGGAAAATCCACACAAAACCAAAGGAGAAGGGAAGGAAACCTTGGTTCAAATCAATGATTTGGAACATAAGGAAGTAAAAAAACAGTCAACCAGTACAGAATGAGGAAATAAGAATTGAAAAAAATTAGGAGAGGCTTAGGAATCTCTGGGACAACTTTAAACGTGCCAACATCAGAACTATAGGGGTGCCAGAAGGAGAAGAGAAAAAACAAGAAATTGAAAGCTTATGTGAGAAGATAATGAAGGAAAACTCCCTAAATTTGGCAATAGACATACAAGTCCAGGAAGCACAGAGAGTCCCAAATGAGCTAGGCCCAAAGAGGAACACACTAAGACACATCATCATTAAAATGCCAAAGGTTAAAGATAAAGAAAAAATTTAAAAGCCGCAAAAAAAAAAAAAAAAAAAAAAAAAAAAAAAAAGGCAGAGAGTTACCTACAAAGGGGTGCCTATAAGACTCTCAGCTGATTTCATAAAAGAAACTTTGCAGGCAAGAAGGGATTGGTGAGACGTATTCAAGGTGATGAAAAGCAAGGACTTACAACCAAGATTACTCTATCCAGCAAAGCTATCATTTAGAATGGAAGGACAGAGAAAGTGCTTCCCAGATAAGGTAAAGCTAAAGGAGCTCATCATCACCAAGCTATTATTATATGAAATGTCAAAGAGACTTACTTAAGAAAAAGAAGATCAAAATTATGAACATTAAAATGAAAAGAAACTCACAGCTATCAACAACAAAATCTAAAAAATAAAAACAAAATCCAACTAAGCAAACCAGAATAGGAACAGAATCATAGGTATGAGGGTTTTCAGCTGGGAAGGGAAAAGGGGAGAAATGGGGAAATGGTGCAGGGATTAAGAAGCATAATTGGCTGGTGCAAAATAGACAGGGGGAAGTTAAGAATAATATAGGAAATGGTGAAGCCAAAGTACTTATATGCATGACCCATGGACATGAACTAAGGGTGGGTGGAATTGCTGTAGGGAAGTGGGGTACTGGGCAGAGGAGAGCAAAGGGGGGAAAATTGGGACTACTGTACCAACATAATCAATAAAATATACTTTAAAAATATAATACTTTCAAATAACATAAAATAATCATAGGATATAGATGTCCCAGCAGGGTGTATTTTGGGCACATGCTATCTTAAGCAAATAGCAAAGAGATTTAAAATAAAAAATAAATCAGTTCATCAGATTTCGGTTTATAATGTTATCATAGCACATAATCATTATTTAGTTAAACCCGTATACCTTGATTTAAATTACGCTGTGAGAAATAAAATAATACTCCAATAAAAAAACTCATTAATGATCTTTGAACTTGACTGGTCATCAATTTGTCTGATTTATCCTGATGTGAGTTGCTTCCTGACATGTAGTTAGGATAATGGTGGATGATTGTTGTAACCTACTCAATTCACTTCCCCTATAGATATTGCAAAAATTTTGGTAAACTGTTAAGTTAATTTTTACATCCGTTATGCCCTTAACCATTTTTTCTACTCATAATTTATTTCAGAGAAGAGGCAAAGAAGAATTCCAAGAGGTCATCACATTGCCATTTTGCAAATCTGCATGTATCCTTTATTCATGTATAATAATATCAATATAATTTCAGACTTCCGGCCAAGATGGAGGCTTAGATGGACACGCTCAGTCTCACTCTACAACTAGAGAGGAATACAACTACTTCAAAACAAAAGATAACCAGAAATTCCAGAAAATAAAACTACACGGAAGCCCAACGTACAAAGTTATAAACCAGTGGCGCTCTTCAGGCAGGTAAGAAGAGCAAATTGGGAGGTGCTGTTTTTGGTAGCACCAGAGACAGCAGCAGGGAGAGTAATCCCAGCTGCAGTCAAACCCCGGCAGCTCGCGACCCCAATGCTGGGAAAAGCAGCCACCACATCGCCTTGAACGGTGAGGCCCAGAGGGCGGGAGGACGGATCCGGGTCTCCTAGCGGAATAACTGTGTGAATCCATCTTGGACCCCCACCCCTACACAAAGCGCCACATTCTGTGAAATAGGTTGCGGATCACCACCGGTCACCGGGTAGTGATGACAAAGCGCCACAGCGCAGCGAAAAAGGTTGCATATCACTACCGGTCGCTGGGTAGTGACGAGTACACAGGCACTGCCCCCTATAGCCGGCCCAAGAAAGCAAAACGCACCTGTCAAAATGAGGCAGACAACTACAGAAATTCCGGTGACACAGCTCACCAGGCAACAGATGAAGAACCTGACAGATGAACAAATAAGAAACCTGTCAGAGGCTCAGTTCAGGGTCATCGTTATCAGGTGGCTTACAGAATTAACAAATTCTGGAAAAAGATGAGAAGGAATTGAAAAACACTCATACTGAAAGAAACAAAACCACATACGAGACAGATGGTGAGGAAATAAAATCCAGAGTTCATATCAACAAACCAGAACATAGAGAAGGAACAAACAGTCAACCAGTGCAGAGAGAGGAAACAGAAAGCAAGGAAAGTGAGAAGAGGATCAGAAACCTCTGGGACAGCTATAAGAGATCGAACATATGAATTATAGGATTGCCAGAGGTCAAAGAAGAAGAACTAGAAATTGAAAAATTAAGTGAAAATATAATAAAGCAGAACTTCCCAAACTTGGGGAAGGAAATAGACTTACAGGTCCAGGAAGCACAGAGAGTTCCAGAAAAACTGGACCCAGGGAGAACCACTCCAAAACACATTATAATCAAAATGTCAAAAGTTAAAGATAAAGAGAGAATCTTAAAAGCAGCAAGAGAGAAGAAAATAATCATGTACAAAGGGATCCCAGCTGACTTCTCAAGGGAGACCCTGTAGGCAAGAAGGGACTGACAAGAAATATTCAAAGTAATGAAAATCCAAAACCTACAACCACAAATACTCTATCCAGCAAAATTGTCATTCAGAATAGAAGGGCAGAGAAAGTGTTACCAGGACAAAATAAAACTGAAGGAGTTCATTAGATCCAAACCACTATTATATGAGATGTTAAAGGGACTGGTTTTGAAAAAGGAGGATCAAAACTATGAACACTAAAAGGAAAACTGCATCACAAGAAACAACAACAGAAGCTAGGGAA
The DNA here is from genome assembly GCF_987537825.1 of Furipterus horrens. NCBI lineage: Eukaryota > Metazoa > Chordata > Mammalia > Chiroptera > Furipteridae > Furipterus > Furipterus horrens. Next base: position 64,887,459 of record NW_028327180.1, on the reverse strand, counting down.
TTGAAACAAAGGCAAACTAAATAGGCAATGAGAGTGGAAAAAGAAGTATAGGTATGGGGAGCATATTCAGGGGAGGTCAGCAGGGAGGGGGAAGGGGGAGAGGGAGGGAGATGGTACAGGAATTAAGAAGCATAGTAGGAGGGAATAGAATAGACAGAGAGAGGTACAGAAGAACTATATGCACAACCAATGGACATGGACTAAAAGGGAGTGACAACGGGAGGGAGGGGGGCCACCGGGTGGAGGGGAGCAGAGGGAAGAGAAATTGGGACAACTGTAACACTATAATCAATAAAACACATTAAAAAATAATATCAATATAATTTAAGTAACTCCTTAACCAGTGATTTAGTTTTTCATGCCATAACCAATTACAATAGGAAGGAGAGGGGTTATTGCTTCCAAACTATGCTTTAAAGACTTTGGAAAACAGACTGTAAGGATAATTGCCTCGCAAGTTTGAAAGACATTAATGAACATGTTGTATCAACTGGAAGGAATGTATTGGCTGTGTGATGGTACTGATTATGCATAACATCACACCCCACTTTCAAAAATAAGAAAATAATCTGCTTCTAATTCATGGGTTTTATTCCAGTTATGAAACCTTTCAAATCCCCAGTAGATTCCTATTTAACTAAAGGTGCTAAAGCTAAAGTAAAAGATTTTCTTCATTGTTGTTGAAGCTGATTTTTTATTTCTAGTCTCCCAAAATTCAAACAACCAGCGATTTTACTTCATGAAAGAGTTAAAATGAGCTTATCTAATTCAGTATGAGTATCATGTCACTCACAAATGTAGAAGGTATCAGATTGGGGCAGGTAAGGATGGAGGGAAACATGAGATTTTGTATAAAGAATGACATATAGGTCTGTGATTAGGGACTTGGACTCCATAACAATTTTTGTCAATCATCATTAATGTTTCTATAGCAACCTCAGGGCAATTTGGAGTGCTCTTTGCAAGAAGCTAAAATTTGATGACCTTCCAACAAAAAGAAGGGTCATTACACAGTGTTCAATGTGAATTGGCTTATGGGCAAATTTCTTACATCAGTAGATCTATATTCGAATATATTCTGACCAAACCTTTCTAATCCAATCCTCCCCATCATTTCAGCTACCTGATTCATTCATTTAAAAATATTTATTGAGTTTCTAAAATGGGCCTGTTGCTACAGATAGAGCAACAAAAGTTGCTTGCCCCCATGGCATTAACTGTCTGGTGGGGGAGACAAGCAGTAAATACATACATTCATAAACAGCTGTATGATTCTGACAAGTGTTCATTGCACTAATTATACCATATTGTACTTGTTGCTTTACTTGACCTTTCTAGATGGCCTGCTCCAAGGGGGTAGCCTGGGTCTGATACTTAATAAAATATGTATAATTCATTGTTTAACTTAGCACATGCCTCCCAAAATAGTTGATAACTAAAGAGGGACCAAAATATGTACTGAAAAGACTTTAATTCTCTAATGAAAAATTTTTAGCATTCCACTTTATTTCCCAGGTTTCTATGTTTCTTTAGATCAAAAAGTAAAATGTCACAGAAGATTTTCTGTATCCATGTTGTACAGGATCTGGCGTGTGTCTGAGTGCCTGTATATCTTCCTAAAGTAGCACCTCACAGTCCTGTGCTGCTGTACAATGACTGATGGTGGCCACACATCTCTTTACCAGCTGTAATTGATGGAATCATCCAAGCAGCCACAACCACTCCTGCTTTGTGCCACAGGAATGTGAAATGACTCCAGGAGTCTAAAATGATTCTCAATCAGGCGGGGCTGTGTCATGTTAATATTTCTGCACAAATAAACAAAGTACTACTGAGAGACCACAGTAAATGAGGATGAAAGCCAAAACAGAAGAAGGCCTTTGCCACTGGCATGCAGAAAAGATTCTCCCATTCACGAAAGGACATAACTAAGACATGGGTAGGAACTGTTCAAGCGGTGTGCAGGTAGCCTGACTTCTGGGGACATTTTAGTTAAGGAAAGAGAAGTGAACCTCTCTTGCATGTTCCTCTGTCATTTTTTCAGCTTGTGCTCAAACATGTCTATTTTGGGCCAAATCTTGACTCTGGAGTCACAGGCCTGGTTTTGAGATCTGTTCTCCCATTCCTAGTCTGACCTTGGACAAGTGACAGCTTCTGGGAAAAGAACTCATGGACTGTTCTTTACACTATAAAATATACTCAAAACAATATCTGGCATAGATTAAGTACTCAGTAGGTTTCTCTATTATTAGTAGTAAGCTATAGATGGCTAATATCTACTTTAGTAGGTTACTAATGAGTAACCTTTATACATAAAGTTTAAAGATTTTAAGATTGTGTATAATTCACCTGTAAGAAAGACCTTGTCTTTTTAGATCAGTTCCTGGATCATCAGGAAAAATCTAGTCATCTACCAACGGGTGGCAAGATGTCCTGCACATTGCCTTCGACTCCCATAAACTTTAGACTATAGGCCCCAGACCTCCCTTTTGAAAGAGCATTTACTTTAGAAAACTTTAATTGTAAATTCTTCCTCTGCCTCTTTTTATAACATAGGAATGTCTTTCTCACAGAGCTGGGAGCCACCTCTGTGAAATGTAATCATCAAGAAAGATTGAGTCCCTATCTCCCAGTATCTCTGAGAGGGCAGGAGTCTACCTTCCATGGACAGAGATCAGCAAACACAGGTGGTCTAATCCCATTGGCAAAAGTTCCTGGGAAGACCTCCAGTACATTTGCACTAGCTCACTCTCACATTTCAAAACTCTCCTGTCTTTGGTTTCAGCGGTTGTTGAGTTTAATCTCTCTCCTACTTTGCAATAGTCTTGAATAAAGTCTTCCTTCCCTGTTTAACTCTGCCCTGTGTAATTATTCTTCCACATGGGTCATAGGCAATACTTGGTGAAGAACTGTTTCAGTGCTTACATCCCTTAATCCACTTATATCTCTTTGCTCTCATTAGCTTAAAAAAAAGAAGAAGAAGAAAAGAAAGGCTCAAATTAAGATCCTACTCCTTATGGTGCAATCAAGGAGATAAGTAGTGCTTCCTTCCAGCTGATTTTATTAACATTAAAGTTTTATGATAAATTATGAAGATCCCTAGAGCTAAATACCCAATTAAAATAACATAAGCATGGCAGGATGTCTATTACAATGTTTTTCTTAGAAGAAAAGTCCTAATTATAGTGCTGTAGACTTCTGCATGGGCACAGCCCTGCTGTGGGAGGGGACGGAATCACAGCTCTAATGAACAGGTAGGTGTTTCCAAGATGGTGCTAAACTAAAAATAAGTGAAGTCTAATCTTTAAAAGTCAAGTTTTCTGGAAATAAAAACACAGTTACTTGAGTCATTTTGCTTTTCTAATTACACTTATATTTCCTTATTGGACACTGGCTATAGCTCATCTTTGTTTCTTACAACAGATAAAGGCACTTACGAGGTGGGCAAAAGTAGGTTTGCAGTTGTGAGTCCATGAAACACAAAGTTAATAAAGCTATTGTAATAGAACCTGTGTGCCTTTTTTCATACAAACAACTGTAAACCCTACTTTTGCCCATCCCAATCATTTTATGCATTTCACAGGCAGTCATTAGAGTAAAGGAGAACAGTGACAAGTATGCATGGTTATCTTTCAAAATGTGTTAAAAGAAGTTTTGAAAAAATTTATTTTTCAATCTGAGCAGAAAAATAAATGACTTATTTTTCAGTCCTAAAAGGCAAAGATAGAATTCTAAGGAGAAATGGATGAGATACAAGGAATACAACTATGATTAGTATAATCAATGAGTCAAAAAAGTGTATTTTATAAACAAAACTATGCACTCTGAATGCCACTAGCTTTTGGGTTTGTCTTCATGGCTCTGTTTTGAACAGTACTGCTCCCAATACTAAAGGGCATTTTAAATTTATTTTACTTAATGTTTACAAGGTTATTTTTTAGATACATCACTTAAAATCTTCACATGAATATCATATCTAATCATATTTCATAGGGCTAATCTCAGTGATATATTCATTGTGAAAATATTTCAAAAAATGCAAATGACTTGGAATCACAATTTAATACATGGATTATAGGACAATCAGTCATTTAAAAGAGAAAAGTTATTTCCATACCTATCTCAAGTCTTGTACTAGATACATTATATACATATACATGTATATGTGTATGTATATGTGTGTGTCTCAGATGGATTAAAAACTTAAATCCTACCAGCACCAGTCCCTACAAAAATAAAAAGATACTGTAAAGGAATGGGAAAAATATAGGTAAATATTTATCTCTTCTAAGCACATGGCGAAGTCCTTTTTAAGCAAAAACAAAAGTATCAACAAAAAATAAAAATGAAAAAATAATAGATTTTAATAGTACATTAACATTAAAAAATTCCCATATGAAAATCACCATGAATAAAATTTAAAAGCGCACATTAAATTGGGAAAATGATTTTTGCAATAATGATGCAATGTCAGGAGTTATTATCCTTAATATATCATTAATCTATCATTGCTCTCATTTAACTCTCATCAGCAATTCCAATCTACTTATCTCCTACCTCCTGAATCTTGATCCTCTTCTTTATATCTTTAGGGCAGTCATTCTGGTCTAAGACACCAAGAACTTTGTATTTCTACAATAGCCACCTGTCTGATCACATCGCAACTAGCCACTCTACAAACAGTTTTCTATGATGGAACAAGAGTCATCTTTCCAAGACCCAAATAGGTTATGTGACTACTTTTCCCTACTAGTGACATCCAATGCTCTGAGAATAATACAAGTACAGCTCTTAGAATAATGCATTCCTCCCCAGCTTCCTCTCCAACTTCTCGCCCTCTATCCTCCAGACTATTGGTATCATCCCTCCTTAGTGCCTTTCCCTCTGCTTGGAAGTTTCTCCTATTTTTCAATCCCATTTCTTCAGCTGCTTAACTCGTCGTCGTCGTCGGCAGCCGTCCGTCTCGAGAGACGATGGTGTAGCTTCTTCAGAGTATATCTGCACCGCCAAGAATGGCTGTGCAGTCCGACTCGGGAGTGACATGGTATCTGTCTCCTCCCGTGTTGAATCGACATCTTGCGATGACGCTGAAGCTACAGAGCCTGGGCAGGGTAATATGGAGGGTCTGCTGTTGCCCATGCAGCAGACCCCCCCTCTCTTCGCAGCTGAAGGGTCCAAGGGAAAGACGGAGTCGATACAGCTTGGGTTCAGGTGCGCCGCAGGAGTTGCCGGTGTTGACTACAACGTCAAACCGCCTTAGGGACTCCGGCTCCGGATTTTCTGTCGGGGTTTACTCCCTTAGCCTTTCCCCTGAAGAGGTATGCCGCAAGGCAGCGGAGGTTTTTTGGAGTCAGAGTTTTCCTTCTCTGATGTACCCTGACTGGAAGATCGAACCAGCGACACTTAGCTCGCAGGCCGACGCTCAATCCACTGAGCTAAACCAGCCAGGGCAGCTGCTTAACATTACTCAGCTTAAATGTCACTGCCCCATGGATACTTTTTCTGGCCATGCCAGGACTGTTACATGTTCTCCTGATACTAAATGTCATTCTTCCCCACTATTTAATCCAGTTTTAATTTTACATTTGTTTCTTCATCCAAGTACATCTGTCCTCCCTACAAATTGGGAGTTTTTGGAAGGCAGGACTGTGACTTCTTTTCACTCTGTCCCTGGGACCAGGCAGGCTGTGTGTGATGCAGGGCCAAGGCTGTAGGTGATGCAGGGCTGGGGCTGTAGGTGATGCAGGGCCAGGGCTGTAGGCAAGGCAGGGCCGGGGCTGTAGGTGATGCAGGGCCAGGGCTGCCTGGTAATGGAGCTTCGATGCACATCACATGCCTATGAGCAGATCCCAAATTTTCAGAAAAGATAGAGAATTAAAGATCCAACTGGAATAAATCTTGTCTAGTTCCTGCTTTAAAGCCTATCTAAGCACAGTGTTATATTAAAAGGGGGAAAAATTGACTAACACATATTCATACTAAAACAAAGAAATAAGTATAGTTTCTTCTCCTGACTTTCCAGTTCTCTAACTAGTACAATTGTTTTTATTTCTGATATAGAAACATGACTCAGACTCTTGTCTTCCTCTTCTCAGCACCCCTGTCAACAAATTGTATATATTTTTTAGTGCACTCTAATTATTATTTTATCTTCTTCCCCTCTTACTGCTTGCTCGGACGCTGCTTCCAATATCAGGGCTCAAAGAAGCCACAGAAGGTATAGATACGAATTAAGTACAAATGGGTGGTTTGGGACCTGTAAGTCAGAAATGCAGGAGAAATCAGAAAGACATATTAACAGGACTCTGGGACTCGTTTCCCTGCAATCAGAGCAGCTCTAAGCTGTTATGTATCAGGTTTCAAAGTAATAGTTCAAAAAAATTTTTGCAAAAGGGAAAAAATGTTAGAAAATCACTGTTTTCAATCACCCAAGGGCTGACCTTTCTCCAGTGTCCTGACAATTCAAATGCTCTTCACCCTATTAAATGTAGCTAAATTCCTACCACACAGATGCACCTGCTACCATTTCCAGGACAGCCTGATGTTACAGAGCTCACTGTGTCACAGAGTTTGATGTTGACTGTAATACTTGGCTTTCCAATTTATTCTTTTGTCAATTAGGGGTTTGTTTGTTTGTTTGCTTAGTTATTTAATTATCAACATCTTCACTCCTCCCCTATCCAGAGTCAGATTTTAAGTTTATTTTGGTAAATACACCACCTAACAGATTTTTCATTTACCTCACTATGACCTATGTTGGGATGATTTGGAATGACAAAATCAGATTAAATGGTCATGGTTTTAAATAAGAAGAAAAAGGAATATACTGTCCTAGAAAAAGCAAATAGATTTGTTTTGGAGCAGAACTTAGAACAAGTGGGAATGGCTCTCTTGGAACCCAAAGTTGAGAAAGATCCAGAAGTTGAAGGGAAGAAGTGGCATGGTCAGGGGAGTGACTCCCATGGGCCTGGCATTTGTCATCTGTGTGAGGAAATGAAACGTGAAGGCACCTGCTTTCAGCCTAAATGTCTTCTTTATCCAAACAAACAGTCCCCATGTCTGTTTTTGTAAGTCATCTAAAAAGATGGAAAAATTAACCAAGCGTAAAATATACTTTATGTTCTTCTTTGACAAATATTTTGTTTTCCTATTAAATAAAATCATGTATCTTGCTAATAGCTTTATTCTACTCTTCCACATATAATTTTTTTCTGATAACCAGCTCAGATATTACCTTTCTCTCCCACATGCTTGCTTTCCATGTAATCTTTCTTTAAACTTCTTGTCCCCCTCCCCAATTTATTTCTGAGAGGATGGGGCTGGTCAATAAGAAGTGCATAATAAATGAATTAAATAATTCACATACCAGAGTGCTGATTTGCACAAGCCGCACTGATTGAAAAATTGCTTGTTTGATGACAAAATAAACTTGAAGGTAATTGCAATTACACAGGGAAGGCACAATATCGCTCCATTTGCAGTACCTGAGTTTGCATCTGGGTTGACTGTGGTTGTGCAATTTATTCAGTCTGTATTACTGTGAAATCCACTACAATTGGTGTGTGGTTCTCTCTCTTGCCTCAAGAGTACTTCCTAGGGTGTCCTCTTAGCTCTGCCCCCAAACTGCCAGTAATGAGAACTAACATATACACTAAAAAGACAAAGATAGGAATCTGGAGAGTTAGTATTATGGTTTTTAAAATGGAACAGTAGGAAGGAGCTGATTGTACAAGTAAGAGCATTGGGCTGGGAGTCTGTTGATCAGCAACATGACAGTGAGCAAACCACATGGTCTGTGTCTCACCTAATAAGAGGGGAGAATAAATTATTGCCCTTTCATATGTATAATTCTGGTGTGAAGGTCAAAGGAGAAAAGTTATGTGAAAGCATTAAAATATACTTACACATATAATATATTATTTAAATAAGCAGTTTAAAAGAACAGATGAAGAGAAAAATGTATCTTTGGTTAAATCCTAACTTTTACAAATGTCCCAACTAACCAAGAAATGACACTTATTACATGTAAAACGGGCCATAGATAAAAGATCTATTGAAGAGTGAAATCAATTGACAAAAATAATAATTAAATAGAAAGTTATTTCTGGTATAAACTTGAAATGTCCATGTACTTTCAATTTCTCAACTATTTTTCAAGTAAAAAAATCAAATTTTCTTCAGCTGAGATCAGTGATTCTCAATGGGGTGGTGGTGCATCAAAATCTGGGGTAGGATATACAGATAGCACAGTCTACGCAAAACATAGTCTAAAATTGTTACTGCTTTCCTTTATTCTTACTATGTCTTCTCAATCTAATTTACCATTTCAAATAATAGCAAAGAGGACATTAGACTGGGGAAGAAAGGGAGAAAGTGAGCAAGCAAGAAAAAGAGAGAGAGTGATTTGTTGTTCCACTTATTTATGCATTCATTGGCTGATTCATGTATGTGTCCTGACCAGGGATCAAACTCTCAACGTTGGTGTAGTGGAGTGATGCTCTAACCAACTGAGCTACCCAGCCAGGGCCTCAATAATTAGAACTTAAAATTCCTTATAGTTCTTTTTCAAAAAAATTTAAGGATGGTTCAAATTAAATTTTATCTTATTTCTGAGTTTCTTTAATGTTTGAGTCCTTTTGTAAGACAAAATAATCAAACTACATTTTAAGGAATTAAAATCACTCATTATGTGAAGTTCAAAGTAGTCAGAGAATACAATAAACCTTCTTTTATTCTAACAAATTTGTACTGGTTGTATAATTGACTGATACCCTCTGCAAAATAACCATGCCAACTTCATAGTACACATTATATTGTACCTTCAAAATCCTAATAAGAAATGTATAACATCTGCTAAAGAAAATTTAAGAATATAAGAGAAAACTATGAATAAATTGAAAAATTTACCATAATTCTGAATGAGAAAGCAATTTTTAAAAAATTAATTTCTAAAATAGTTAAAATTAATTAATTATAATTTATTAACATGCCTTTTAAATACAATGCAATTACAAAAAAAGTTATCAACTTTTAAAAAATTTCCTTGATAGGCTTATCTGAAAATATTTACAGTGGTTGAATAAAACTAAAATACCTTTGAGTAATTTAAATAGTGTGATAATAGCACAAGAATAGACAAATAAATCAATAGAATAGAATGAACAATCCAGAAAGAATCCTACATATATACAGATATTTAATAAGTTAAAGTGTAGTATTTCCAACAGGTAGGTAAAGGATAAATTATTAAACAAATGGTGTTAGAATAATTGTCTACAATTTAGGGAAAATAAATTTGATTCTTAATTTAGAACACACCCACAAATATACATTTTAGATAATTAATGTACATATGTATGTAAGTATTAGAGAGATATTGCCTTTTCTCTCTCTTTCCTAAGATAAAATACTTTAGATTGAACTTTGAATCATGAGAGGAAACATTTTCATAGAAGAAAGGAGCACACATGTTTTGGAGTACACACAAGAAAAATCCCCAGATGGACCCCAAGAACTCTGTTTCTGCCATTTGAATTTCATAGAAAGACTCAAGATTAACAGATTATACTCTCTGTTCATTTAAGCAAGGTGTCCCAAAGTCACAGAATATATTCAGCTGTGAGAACACAGGAGACTTCCTGCTGAGCCTTCTTTAGATGGTCTTCCTAAACAGATTACAGAGTCTTGGGACAGATGGCTCTGGTGTCAGATTTCCTGGGTTGAAATCTTGCTCTACCAAATGTGACCCAGCCCAAATCATTTACTATACTATTTCTTTATCCTGGTTTTCTTACCAATAAAATGTAAACAATGTTATGGTGACCATGAAGACTAATTAGTACGTAACATGTTTTGAAGAATGTGTGTCATTCAGTAACCACTCAAGAAATAAGCACGTCACCATAAAAAGAAGTAGTCATTGAATCTTACTCAGAGCCCGGAGCCTATGCTCCTTGGAAAGTAATAGAAAAGACTGGAACTTTGCTCCATTTTCAGGGCTGTCCCCTGGGAGCCCCTCCAATGGTTAGCTGGAGCTGTGGTGAAACTCCTCTACTGGCCACCCCTTCTTTACCCTCTGCCCCTGCCCTCACCTGCTAGTGAACAGCACCATCAAGATTAGAAACATCCAAATAACCAGAGTCCTTTCTGGAGGCACAGAGTTGAAACCAGTGTAGGTTCCTTCTAGCTACCATTAGACTGTCGCATTTAATGAGAGACAGAAGGAAGGTTCCCATGAACTTCCTCCTATGTGAGACTAAAGGAATCAAATCTTTATTTAGTTTAGAGTCAGGACACATCTCCAAATGCAGAAGATACCAGAATTGCACAGAGTAGGGCCTCAGGGAACTGTGTAATGAATTTTGAAAGGAGATAAGAGGCAAAGGGAGGGACTTAACAAAGGGAGGAAAGAGGCCAAAAAAGCCAGAGATGCATGGGCCTTTGATAGGAGCAAAGACATTTCTCATGTTACAGGAGGAGGGAATGGGTGGTGGGGGGTGGCACAGGCAGAGGGAGGACTGAGGAGCTGGTGGAGGCAGGTGAGGGGTTCCTCACAGCAGGGCTTCGAAGTAACTACTTCCAAGTGTTGGGAGTGTTGGGAGTAAGACAGTCCAGGAACTCGCTTGTTCTTAATTTAACCCTGCTTGGTTGAAATGAGAAAATCTGTGATTTTAATTTACATAATCTTTCGATGAATAAAAATAGGATGCAAAAACTCAATCTGTTCCAGATTTAGACCCTAACGGCAATGCAAGATTGGACAGAAACCATCTTCTAAGATGGAATTGTCTTTAAATGGTGCTAACGAATCTCAAAATAGCATATCTCCAGAAACATATGCTTCCTTTTTCTGTAACCAGGTGACACCTTCAAACTCTTTTCAAACCACTGTGCTGCCTTCAACCTTCTTTATATCAAAAATTACTCTTAGGGATTTTGAGTTGGAACTGTTCCATGTCACATTGGGTAGGCACTCCTAGCAAGAAGCTGTCCTATGGTAGTACTGCCAGTAGCCACTTACCTTGGATGCATTTCCTGGCTGACTCCCAGTAACCACTAATGCCCCTTTTGGCTCTCACTGGTCCTCTCAATTACTACCAAAGTACTAAGCCTCGCCACTCACAACTCTAACCATGTGTACAAAATTACTATGAAAAGTATAATGACATATGATAATTCAGTTGTTTGAAGCCATTAGATTTCATTTGCATTCGTACAGAGAAATTTCATATTGCATAATTAAGATCTTGTATTCAAGCTTTTATTTCCTGTATTTCTGATGCCTCCATTGAAACAGTTAAAAAGGATAAAGGGGAGAAGACAGAGTGTAAAAGAAAAGTACTTATAACTAAATTTAAAGTCAACTTATGAATGAGACATACATTAAAACATCTTAATACAGAATTGAGAAATAAATGTCTTTTATAATAGACTGAAAATTTATCTTACTATAAGTTTCTTTCTCTCTTTACACTTAAGTAACACTTTACAGAGACCTGCTGCAAAAACTTTGAAACAAGCATTCAATTCATCTGGAATTTCATTTACAAAATATCCCCATTGATAAAACTCATTCCCCTGATCAATGGCTGCCCCTGATGTAGAAATCAAAGGCCCTCTAGGGTGCAACATTGAACCTTTAAAGCACATGTTGCCCATGTGATGTTGAATGCATGTTAGTTCCCTCCAAACTAAGATACTAACATTAAAGATGTACAAGGTGCTCTTGTTGGCAATGAAATATGTTAAGAAATTTAACAGAGGATAGACCCTATAGTTACTTGATTCTTTAATAACAAGATAGTATTAGAGTGGCCCTGGCAAGGTAGCTCAGTTGCTTAGAGTGTTGTCCCAATATGCCAAGGTTGTAGGTTCAATCCCAGGTCAGGTACATATAAGAATCAACCAGAAATTCATAAATAAGTGGAACAAGGAATCGATGTCTCTCTTTCTTTCTCTCTCTCTCTCTCTCTCTCTCTCTCTCTCTCAAATGAATAAATACTTTCTTTAATTAAAAAATAATTTAAAGACAGCATCAGAGCAAGTAGCAGAGTTTGGATTCACACTCTGGCATGTCTGGTTCCAAAGGTATGCTCCTGCATCAAATGACTGATGATTGGTACTAGATACCTCCCCATTTAATGGATTTATTGCTTGGATATATCTGACTCTCAAAAATTTTCTCTACTAAACAAGGCTTTGCCCTTTAACTCTAAACTACTGGTATCAATTCTAAGATCTAGTGTTCTAGTCCCTAATGCAGATCCTATCCTTCCACATGACACCCCTTCATGTGAAAAATGGCTATGATCATTTACGTCTGCTGCTAGCAGCATAAGAGCTCCTATTAGACTTCTAGTCACTCACCTCAAAACATATTTCTTCTGGGCTTTAGTCCCCTTAAAGTATAATGACCGCACTAAACACTTGATAGCATTCCAATCATGGCCTGATCAGCATGGCCTTGGTGACCTGAGTCACTGATGAGAAAGAGAGAAGTCAGTGCTGGGGAGCGGACCAATAAAGGTCTTCTCTCTAGATTGACATTTAAGCTTATCAGCTGGATGTCTGGGGACCCCAGATAAATTATTCATGAATCTGCGTTTGATTCTAAGCCTCACCTCAAATCACTCATCACCTCAAATCACTCAAGTGATCTGGACAAGGAATTTTAGCCATAAACCTTAGTTTCTTAAATCTGCAAACTGGGAATGAAAATGTGTACCTCATCATAGGTGTCATAGCAATGACATCTGTGGATCCTGAGATCACCTTAGGGTGGCTCCTCAATATGAAGTATTTCCTTGCTGTTGTCACGGAGATGGATGTTTCAGTTAGTAGCTCCCTGTGTGACACTGCTTTGCTTACAAATAGCCAACCCAGTTCATGTAGTAATTAACTAAACTTTAATAATTTGTCCCTTTGCTGCTTAAGGAAAACTATCTCAGCATTTACTAGTACAAAGCCCCACTGAGCTCTGGGTAGGGTTTGTTTGGTCTCCCAGGCTGCCTTGGACCTGGTGCATTTCCTCACTCAAACAGCTCGGCTTCTGTCACCTCACTTTTCTGATCTCTAAAGTGGTGCTGAGGATACTGACCCATCTCACAGGCCTGCAGTGAAGCAATGCTGATTCATGTTGACCAAACACTGTGAATACAAAAAATGCTATTTGCAATGCTAAATGTGCATATTCAACAGAGGACAGTGTACCTGGGAATTAATGAGACCTGGACACTGAAATGCCTTTGTCCTGCTTGATGTGGGAAACCAAATAAACAACGCGGCACCTGCTCTGAATCCATACTCTTTCTCTCCCTCTTTTTTTAAGCAACACATCTTTAACGGATTTTGTGACAGAAAGCTAGAAATAAGCAGTAACTTGAATGTCTCTCTTTTTAAAAGGCAGGGGATATACTTGAAAAGACTGACAGAGGGAGAAGTGCCTAAATTGCTCAGTGGGAGAAACGATTCCACATTGGATGTGGCATGCTAAGAAATTTGACAGTTCAAGACTCTTTTCTGTAAAAATTCAATATAACTAATGAAGGTAAAATTGCTCTCTTCTCAGACAGTAAGATCCATTGATTTGGATTAGCAGATACAGTTTGCTCTCAACTCCTCAACTGTCAGATTGAGAAAACATTTTGAGATTGCAAAATAGATTAGAGGTGTGAATGCTTGAAACTCAAGAGATCACACCGGACACCCCAGCCTCCTGCTCAGGCAGCGATGCCACCGGAGCTGAGCTGAACAGATGCTTCAGCGAGTTTCACTGACACGCCACACCAGCAACAATGCAGTGGCTGTCATAAGCTTCTGAAAAAGAAGCTGCTAAATATTTCCCAAAATGACTTTTTACTAACTCGCCCAGTTTAGGATCCCTCCCTTGCTTCAAGGAAACAAAGAGCATTATAATGCCTAAACCATCTGGAAATGTTTTATTTGAGTTGTCTTTTCACCCCACCTGGGGCCTGCAGCGGGATTTGCATTTTCTGGGCTTTTCAATTTGAAACAGTTAATCATCTTGGAGGCTAGGGATATGCAAAGCTGGCGGTGTTTCTTGGAAGACTTGATAGCAACGCAGCAGAGGAAAAGGAACATTTTGAGTCTGAAGTGGAAGGTTGCATTAAACATGAAATAAACACCCCTTCCTGGGCTACCAGAACCTAGAAATAGGTCCCGGAACAGATTTTGAAGTGCTATTCTCTGCTTTCTCCAATGAAGCCAAGGGCACTATTAACCTGATTGCTACGCAAGGAGAGGCCAGATGGCTTGCCCTTGATCTGAAATCAAACAGCCCTCTTTTGTGTGAACATTTTTTTCAAAGGGAGGGCTTCCTAAACACATAAAGATCCCATGTTCACTGTGCAGAAAGAATCTGCTGGTCAGTTACAAACTCTTGACATACTGAATCATAAAAACCAAAGTGAAGTAAACTCATGGAAATGCCTCCTACAGACCTGTCTTCAAAGTACAATGTGTCCTGGAATGGTGGTCTGCCACTTAACCAACATCCAATTCTCTATTAAAGCATAATGTGTTGAACTTGCTACTCAAGGTGTCCACATGGGCATGACCCTGGAGCTTGTTAGAAATGCAGACTCTCGGGCCCCTCCCTGGAATAACCAAATCAGAAGCTGCAGTTTACCAAGATCCCTAAGTGATCTGGAAGCAAGTCAAAGTTCTAGCTGCACAGGGTTAGTCAGTTTCTATCCAATTCCCTATCTCTACAGGATGATCCCTAACTCCGCAGCTGTATTATCTCCTACTCCTAACAGTCATTTTAATTCCTTCTGCTATAATATTGAATAGAAAATAATTTAATCTGAGAGTTACACAGTAGTATCACAGACACCCCATGTTGACGTTAATGCATTAACACACTATTATTTATTGAGCATCCATGTGCTACATAACATTCAAAAATTAAAAGACACACTCTCAACCCAAAGAGCTAAGAGTGTCTAGACACATATGAATAATCACAACGTTGGATGGACAGACACAGAGAAACATGGCATTGAAGAAAGCTCTGAAACATTCTGAATGGGCCAAAATAAGAGCCTAGGGGGGTTCACTGAAATATAGATTAAGATACTCTTATATTAGATATGGTGATATTTTATACTCCAATCTAAGGCATTTGGAATTTAAATCAAATTCTAGTACCTACAAGATCAGGAGCAAATGGGTTAAGGGGAGTAAGCGAAAGGTATTTGTCCTGCATTAAAGGGGCAACTATACCTTGAATTCCAGCTGGTTGGGCCCAGTGTTTCCATGTCTTCTGATTTGTAAAACCAGCCAGAAATCCAGATTTTATGGCATGTGCAGTTTCCTAATGTTTAAATACTGGTTACAACACACAACCAACCCTACCTAATAAGGAATGGACTGAACAAAATACCTCTGTGGGCTGAAGTTTGTTATGTGTACTTGAAACTCTGGGTATTTTGCCCCAACAGAGGCTTGGCAGCAGCCTCTCAATGAAGGTTCTGTGCGCAGCTGTGACATTTCCAGAGGCAGCCAGGGCAAGGAAGCACAGTGTAACATGTGCTGAAGTAGAATCCTGTATGCAGAAGGCCGTGACTGGAAAAGGGACTAACTTCCAGAGCAATGAGGAAAAGTTTCCCAGTCTGGGGATTATGAGCTGAGGCTTCAAGATCAAAAGATGCAAAGTATAAAGGGGAGAAAGCATTCCAGGTAAGAAAAATAAACTTGCAAAATGTAAAGACTAGAGAGAGAATGACCTTTTGATGAAATATGAGAGTTCAGAATGGCCAGGAGGAGAGTATATAAAGGCAACAAATTTGCTTAATATCATATGATTTCCTCTTTAGGATGACCATTCTCCAGGATGAGGCAAAAGAAAAAAAAATTCCTTAATCAGTAGTTGCTTTTATTGGTATGTCTTTGATTTGATTGGGGCTATAGAGAAAATGCACATAGAAGTAAGAATTTTCTAATATTACACCAGCTAGAAACTCATATTCCTTATGCTAGCAAGTAGTTTGTAATAATTCCTTCAGGTTTTAGATAATACTGGGGAGCAGACTTTGCCACCCCCAAATATGCCTCTTTGGCTTAAGGATTAATCTTGAGCTGGCTGGCTATTTTCAAAGAAACAGCAAACAGGAGAAGCCCTGAAAACTGAGTAGAAGTTACCCTTCTGTAAGGCACATTTATATTTATAAAGGAAATCTCCACTTGTAAGGGTGTCTCCTTCTCTGTTCCTGGAGTTACCATTGGAGGAGGCAGCAAGTTAAATCTGCATAACAATCTTACTTTTGTTTACTGTGCTTTTCCTGGTAACCTCCCATAACAAACCTCCTCTGTTCCTCAACAGTTGGAGATGGTATTTAAGGTAGTGGCTTGGGCCATTTTGGGGAATAATTCAGCTTTCCTACGTATCTCCTTTATATACAGGAGGTATAAATGTTATTAAACTGCTGTATGTTTTTCTCCTGCTAATCTTTATTACAAGGATCTCATCCAAGAACCTAAAAGGTAGAGGGAAAATTGTTTTTCCTCCCCTACATTACCAAAAAATGAAAGGAGGGCTTTCAACAGATGTTTGAAGAGCACTTAAATATTATCAACCAAGCTGACTTCTTTTTTTTTTTTTTTTTGCAAAACAGCTTTTAACAACATCTGTGATTCTTTTATTTGCTGCTTCTAAAAAAACTTTTATATCTATTGCTATATCTGTAGTTTTAATTGTAAGTATTCCATCTGTAATTTTTAGTTATTTACCTCTAAAGTTAGTAAAAGAGCATCAATAATTCTCTCCTCTTGTAGTTAGCATCATAGAAATGATAGGAAATTTTTTAAATGCTCTTCGGTGAAGAAAAAATTCAACACAAAAATATCTTCAAAAATTACCAGAAGAAGAGAAACGGTAAAATTTATTAGAGTACTAAAACATGCTGTTAAGCATATTTTATTTAATTTTTCAATATATGTTCTGCAAATCATTGGTACAGTCAATCTGCAGCTGCTTTCTTTTGAATACAGAGTGTTAGAACAGAAAGACCACAGCTTTTATGGCAAGTCAACAATTTTGGTTATGGTCACAATTTTGCAAATTAATCTGGCCTCAAATACTGTATTTTGCTATTATTTCTTTATAATAAATATTAGAAATAAATGTCTGTATCAGTGGCTTTTATTTCTATATAAACTTTTAGAATTAAAATTAAACTGTGTTATTGAGAAATGTGTGACATGTAAAAAACCATACATGTTTAATGTACACAACTTGATGAATCTGGGGATACATATGTATACACACATGAAACAGTCACCGCCATCAAGGCCATAGACATACCCATCACTTCCCAAAGTTTTCTTCCACCCCCATTATATTTTATTATTTGTGTGTGTGTGTGGATTATGAACACTTAACGTAAGATCTACACTCCTGAACTGGTGGTCTTTAAACTTCAGTGTGAAGAGCCAGCTGGTGACGGGTGGTGCAAATGGCCCCAGAATTAAGTTCTAAATAATGCTGGGCTGATAATGCACTGAGTATTAGGTCCAGCCAGGTTGTCAAGGAAATTAAAAACTTCTGAGATGTAATGCCAGTGAGTGCAAGCTCTGTGAGGAAATGGATTTTCCCTGTTTTGTTCAAAGCCATGTCCCAGCAGTGAGATTGGCACAGAGGGGGATCTCCATAACATTTGTTGACTAAATAGGTGAAAAAAAATGAATTGAGCACATCAGCACTTGCTTTCTGCACTTCATACCCTTCATTTGTTCCTCTATCTCACACTAATCATCTATCAGATAAAGGGTTCATGTCACAGTCTTATCAAAAGAGGTATTTTCAGGATCAGAATGATGACATTCTGCAAAGTCATCAGCAGTCCTGAAACTAATGTCAATTAAAACTTTAATGTCGATTAAAGTTTTCTTTTCCAACCGTCTATAAAACTGAGCACAGACCTGAAAAAGTTGCAACACCTTGGTGGATCACAACAAATCAGCATCCACATTCCAAATTCACTCTCTAACACGTCACAGAAGATATGGCACCTCTAGTACCAGCAAAATGTGTAAGTCTGCAGATCTGAATGACACTGAGCTACAGAATCCCTATTTTTCTTTCAGAACTGTGAGCTTGTGAAATGCTTCTGTATTCATTTTCATGCTCTGAAATGAATTTGGTGTTGTGTTGCAACTGGACCTAGAGGTGATGGGGGCAGACCCATATAAACATATGATTTCTTTTAAGAAATCTTTTGTTATTTCTCTAGAGCACATGGAAATATTTTAATGAAAACTTCAAATTACATAAAACACGGAGGGGGAAACCAATACAGCTGCAAGTTTTATTCTTCCAAAGAGACTCAGAAGAGATGAAAAATCCATGGTATTAACCACTGAAGTAGATCCAGTGTTAATCCAAATGTGTTTTTCATTAGGAAGGACATAAGCATTAATGCAGTTTATAGTTCTGACCGAGATCCTAATTTGTCCTGTAAATTGGTTCACTTAGTAAATGAAAGTTATTTCATTATCCAGTGCTCTCAATGCTACAGCTAAAAGGAATCCTGAGACTGCTTTAGCCCTAAATGTCATGCAAGCATTAGAATTCTATTGATTGTTATCAATCAACACTGGCTGACTGAACACTACTCTGCTCATCAATAGTATTTTCAGTGGTTTCTCTAGCACACCTTATTTCTAATTTTTCACATTAAAGTCATTAATACTTAAACCAAAAGAAAGCTGAAATAGCTCTACTTATATTAGACAAAATAGACTGAAAGGTTGTAATAAGAGACAAAGAAGGACAAATAATGAAAAACAGGTCAATCCAACAAGAGAATATAACATTTAAAAATATTTATGTACCTAACATAGGGGCAGTAAATATAAATAGGAACAACTCGTCGGCGGCGGCAGCCGTCTGTCTTGAGAGACGATGGTGTAGCTTCTTAAGAGTCTATCTGCACCGCCGAGAACGGCTGTGCAGTCCAACTCGGGAGTGACACGGTATCTGTCTCCTCCCGTGTTGAATCGACATCTTGTGATGACGCTGGAGTGTCCCCTCCAGTGAAGCTGAAGCTACAGAGCCTGGGCAGGGTGATATGGAGGGTCTGCTGTTGCCCATGTCCGTCCGTCTCGAGAGACGATGGTGTAGCTTCTTAAGAGTCTATCTGCACCGCCGAGAATGGCTGTGCAGTCCGACTCGGGAGTGACACGGTATCTGTCTCCTCCCGTGTTGAATCGACATCTTGCGATGACGTGGGAGTGTCCTCTCCAGTGAAGCTGAAGCTACAGAGCCTGGGCAGGGTGATATGGAGGGTCTGCTGTTGCCCATGCAGCAGACCCCCACTCTCTTCGCAGCTGAAGGGTCCAAGGGAAAGACGGAGTCAATACAGCTTGGCTTCAGGTGCGCCGCAGGAGTTGCCGGTGTTGACTACAACGTCAAACCGCCTTAGGGACTCCGGCTCCGGATTTTCTGTCGGGGTTTACTCCCTTAGCCTTTCCCCTGAAGAGGTATGCCGCAAGGCAGCGGAGGTTTTTGGAGTCAGAGTTTTCCTTCTCTGATGTTCCCTGACTGGAAGATCGAACCAGCGACACTTAGCTCGCAGGCCGACGCTCAATCCGCTGAGCCAAACCAGCCAGGAAACAACTAATTAAGCAAATATTAATAGAACTAAGGAAGAAATAGACAATAGTACAATAATAGTAGGGAACTTTAATATCCCACTTACATCAATAAATAGATCATCCAGACAGAAAATCAATAAGGAAGCATTGACCTTAACATGTTCGAATAGATGGACTTAACAGATATTGAAAGAATGATTCATCCAAAAGTAACAGAATACATGTTCTTTACAAATGCACACAGAACATTTTCTAAAATAGATCATATGTTAGCCCACCAAATGAGTCTTAATAAATTTGATAAATTAAGTCATATCAAGCATCATTTCAGACCACAATGGTATGAAATGATATATTACATGAAGAAAACTGGAAAATTCACAAATATGTTGAAATTAAACAATACTCTACTGAATAAACAATGGGTCAAAGAAGAAATCAAAATGAAGTTAAATAATAGCTCAATATAAATGAAAATGTGACATACCCAAATTTATAAGATGCAGCAAAAGTGGTATGTTCATAGCAAAAAACTCCTACCTCAAGAAACAAGAAAAGTCTCAAATAAACAACCTAACTTTACACCTTTAAAAACTAGCAAAAGAACAAACAAATGAAACTCCAAGTTAGTAAAAGGAAGGAAATTAGAAAGATTAGAGAAGCAACAAATGAAATAGAGACTAAAAAGACAATAGAAAAGATCAATGAAACTAACAGCTGGTTCTTTGAAAAGATAAATGGAAAAACAGAATTGACAAACCTTTAGCTAGCCTCATCAAGAAAAAAAGAGAGGACTCAAATAAATAAAATCAGATATGAAAGAGGAGATGTTAAAACTGATACCACAAAAGAAATACAAAACATATTAAGAGACTACTATGAAAAATTATACACCAACAACTTGGACAACCTATAAAAATATATATAAACCACTAGAAACATACAACCTATGAAGACTCAAGTATGATGAAATAGAAAATCTGAACAGATTAATTACTAGCAAGAAGATTGAATCAGTAATCAAAAACTTCCCAACAAACAAAAGTCTAGAAACAGACTGCTTCACTGGTGAATTCTATCAACATTCAAAGAATTTATACCAATAGTTCTCAACTCTTCCAGAAAATAGAAGAGAGGGGAACTCTTCCAAACACATTTTATGAGGCCAGTATTAGCCTCATACCCAAACCAAACAAGGATGCCAGGAAAAAAAAAAGAAGAAAATTATGGGTCAATATCCCTGATGAACATAGATGTAAAAATCTTAAGCAAAAACTAGCAAACCAAATTCAACAATACATTACAAAATTATACACCATGATCAAATAGGATTTATTCTGGGAATGCAACATGTTTCGACATCCACACGTCAGTAAATGTGATACACCACATTAAAAAAATGAAGGATAAAATTCATATGTTTATCGCAATTGATACAGAGAAAGCATTTGATAAAAAGTAACATCATTCATGATAAAAACATTCAACAAGATTGGTATGGAGGGAATGGCGGTGGCGGCAGCCGTCCGTCTCGAGAGACGATGGTGTAGCTTCTTAAGAGTCTATCTGCACCGCCGAGAATGGCTGTGCAGTCCGACTCGGGAGTGACATGGTATCTGTCTCCTCCCATGTTGAATCGACATCTTGTGATGACGCTGAAGCTACAGAGCCTGGGCAGGGTGATATGGAGAGTCTGCTGTTGCCCATGCAACAGACCCCCCCTCTCTTCGCAGCTGAAGGGTCCAAGGGAAAGACGGAGTCGATACAGCTTGGGTTCAGGTGCGCCGCAGGAGTTGCCGGTGTTGACTACGTCAAACCGCCTTAGGGACTCCGGCTCCGGATTTTCTGTCGGGGTTTACTCCCTTAGCCTTTCCCCTGAAGAGGTATGCCGCAAGGCAGCGGAGGTTTTTTGGAGTCAGAGTTTTCCTTTTCTGATGTACCCTGACTGGAAGATCGAACCAGCGACACTTAGCTCGCAGGCCGACGCTCAATCCACTGAGCTAAACCAGCCAGGGCTATGGAGGGAATAGAGCTCAACATAATGAAGACCATATATGACAAGCCCACAGCTATCATCATACAGAATGGTGAAAAGCTGAAAGCTTTTTCTTTAAGATTAGTAACAAGAGAAAATGTCCATTCTTGGCACTTTTGTTCAACATAGTATTGAAAGTTCTACCCAGAGCGACTAGGCAAAGGAAATAAATAAAATGAAAGGAAGGAGTAAAACCCTCACTACTTGCATATGAAATGTTATTACCTATAGAAAACCCTGAAGACTCCATAAAAAAAAAAACCTGTTAATTCTAATAAACAAATTTAGTGAAGTTGTAGGATACAAGATCAATATACAAAAATCTGTTGTGGTTCTTTATACTAATGATGAACTATCAGAAAGAGAAGTTAAGAAAACAATCCCTTTTTTAATTGCATTAAAAAATTGAAATACCTAGGAATAAATTTAACCAAGCATGAAAAAAGTGTACATTGTAAACTATAGGACATTAATGAAAGAAATTGAAGAACTAATAAATGGAAAGAAATTCCATGCCCATGGATTGGAAGAATAAATA
This sequence comes from Furipterus horrens, assembly GCF_987537825.1. Taxonomy (NCBI): domain Eukaryota; kingdom Metazoa; phylum Chordata; class Mammalia; order Chiroptera; family Furipteridae; genus Furipterus; species Furipterus horrens. The sequence continues at coordinate 64,865,272 of NW_028327180.1, read as the reverse complement.
CTGTTAAAATTATCTATACTACCCAAAGTAATCTACAGATAATATAAAATGGAAGAATGACAGTCTCTTCAATAAATAGAGCTGGGAAAATTGTACAGTGATATGTAAAAGAATGAAACTGGACTACCATCTGACACCACACAAAAAATAATCTCAAAATGGATTAAAGACTTGAATGTAAGATCTGAAACTATTAACATTCCTAGAGGAAAACAGGAAGTTTTCCTGATATATGTTTTGGCAGTGATTTTTTTCACCTGACACCAAAGCAAAAGCAATAAAAGCAAAAATGACCAAGCGGAACTCTCTCAAACTACAAACCTTATGCACAGCACGGAAAACCATCAACAAAATGAAAAAGCAACCTATAAATGGTAGAAAACTGTAAATCATATATCTGATAAGGGGCTAATATCTAAAATATACAAAGAGCTCATACAACTCAGTAGCAATAAAAACAAACAATCTAATTTAAAAATGGGCATAAGATCTATCTGAATAGACATCTTCCCAAAGAAGGCATACAGGTGGCCGACAGGGAGATGGAAAGATGCTCAGTGTCATTAACCATCAGGGAAACACTTGTCTTGGAACTCTGGTTACCTTAGCGTGTCTTTAAGAGTCCTCTGTTTCATGTTTTGCTTAGTGTTCCCAGTAAATCAGTATTGTCTTGTCATTATCATCATACTCATACTTATCTAACTCTGGAGGAGTGTCTCCTTTCTATTTCAACTGATGAACTCAAATTAGTGCCATCAGACTAGTTGTGACAGTGACCAAATAAATAGTCTGGAGGATTATTTAGTGACCCATCAGTAAATGGGCAAACTCCTTGAAAGAGTCTTCAGAAAAATTCACTGAAGCCAAATGCAGCCTCTCACAAAAACACCAGTTGGTACACTGATACAGATGGGTTCCTAAGACAGCCATCTAGCAGGAAAGCCTGTACTACAATGGGCCCACCCTCCAGAAGACAATTTTGATTTTTTTAGGTCCCTCCTCGTAAAGTCTATTGTAGGCACAATCATTGGCTAGACATTTGTTTTAAAATTACACTGTTAAGCAATCTAGTATTACAGAATCTCTAGAAATATTAGCATTTACTTCCAACCTCTCCACAGTAGTCAACATCTATTATGATTATTGTGACTATTCTTTGCCATATTTTAAATATGGAATACTCAGATTAGAACTATATGGTTTTGATATTCCCTTGTTAAAACTCAGAGGGCAGCCACATGTCCTGTTAGCAGGATGGAAAAAATCTCTTGAATGTAAAATAAAGCAGCTCCTATTCTAAAAAACTGCTTTCAGGTTTTCTTATAAAGTATTCCTCTCATCTATTCTGACTGACAGCTTTTTGCCTCACAGGCTATCTTGACTTCAGTTACCAGACGTAAGGTTATAACATTTATTGCAACCTGGGGCTCATGCTAAGTAAGATTTCAGTGTCCTGCTAAACTATGACAGAGCCCTCACAACTTGCTCTGAGCTTCTGAACTTAATAAAATGGGAAAAAAACATCACCTACTGTTATCTTTACCTCCCTCTGCAAGGTCGTTTCCCATGCATCTTGCCCAGGGGAACACCCTGAGCCAATCAATTACCATCCTTGGCTGAATCGCTGTTTTGGATATATCTCTTTTGAGAGCCTCATCATTGCTCTACTTGAACAGAAGGGATTCAAGTCCAATCTACAGGAACCATATAAGCTCTAAATTATCCTTATCATAATTCATCACTATTTTAGCAATCTCTTGCTGATTGCTAAATCAGATTAAGAAGTCATTCTCTCTGTGTCCTCCGTTTTCTCTGTATTATCCTTGCCGATGATTATGAAATAGGGACAAATTAACTAGAATGATCCCTTTTATATACAGAATAAGGCAAAAGTAGGTTTACATTTGTTCATATGGAAAATAAAACAATAATTAATAACTAATACAAAAATAAACTGTGTTTCACATACTGCAAACCTGCATATTTAATATAGGTTAATCTAACCTTTTTGGACCTGCAAGTAAAATTAACATAAATGCTCACTTTGGAAAGATGTTGTTTTTACCATAAAACAAAATCTTCTACACCTGTTACTTTTCATCATTCTTGTGAAAACTATATCTCCCACAAGCACAAATTAAGAGGGAACTTTCATTTATCTCTCTCTTAGAGACCTTAAAGCACTTTTCATATTGTGAAACATTCACTCATTCCATAAATATTAATTAAGCACCAATATTCAATGTGTACCACACCAGCCTAGGTATGTAGAGGCAAATTCAATGATGTGGTACAGGCTTTCCACTAGGATGTTTTTTCATACAGTTGACTTAAGAATCTTATGAGGATTATCAAGAAATTCTTCTTTAGGAATATCATATATCCATCGTCGGCAGCCGTCCATCTCGAGAGACGATGGTGTAGCTTCTTAAGAGTCTATCTGCACCGCCGAGAATGGCTGTGCAGTCCGACTCGGGAGTGACATGGTATCTGTCTCCTCCCGTGTTGAATCGACATCTTGCGATGACGTGGGAGTGTCCTCTCCAGTGAAGCTGAAGCTACAGAGCCTGGGCAGGGTGATATGGAGGGTCTGCTGTTGCCCATGCAGCAGACCCCCACTCTCTTTGCAGCTGAAGGGTCCAAGGGAAAGACGGAGTCAATACAGCTTGGCTTCAGGTGCGCCGCAGGAGTTGCCGGTGTTGACTACAACGTCAAACCGCCTTAGGGACTCCGGCTCCGGATTTTCTGTCGGGGTTTACTCCCTTAGCCTTTCCCCTGAAGAGGTATGCCGCAAGGCAGCGGAGGTTTTTTGGAGTCAGAGTTTTCCTTCTCTAATGTTCCCTGACTGGAAGATCGAACCAGCGACACTTAGCTCGCAGGCCGACACTCAATCCACTGAGCCAAACCAGCCAGGGGGGGTTTGTGGGTAATGTTGTGTAAATTAATATGCATGTTCTGTTTTCATAGGGCATAAGCCTGTGATCTCATTACCTAAGTGGTTGTCTGTACATACAGGCCTCAATTCTGTCTGCCTCACTGCCTCCTGAGACTCAATGGTTTGGCTGAACTAAGTGGCTGGGCTGGTGAAGTATGGGGTGGTCTGTGAGCTTCACTTTAAAACTGGTTTCTCCATTCTATCCTAAAGGCTTGAACAGAAAGTGCCCAGGGCCTGAGAGGTGGGAAACCTAAAATATTTTCCTCAGCGCAAACTAAGTATAGTGGGCAAAAGGATTTTGGACAGGTGTAATGTGCATTGCACACCTTTCTACAAAGAGCCTTTTTTTGCCCCCGAATATGGAACATTGAAAAATTAATCCCTGCCTTTTGTCATCTAGTGGTTTTGGATTGAATGATGCCTTTTAACCCTGTTGCCAAATCTGTTGCCCACAGCATGCGATAAGGATGCCAGCCTTTTAAACCAAGCATACCGTGGTCCGGGGACAGCCAACTGACCTGGATTCTGCAAGATCCTTCCCCATGTGGGAAGGCCACCCTCCCCTCCACACCCAAATTCTTATTAAGGATTTCTGGACCCAAGGGTAAGTAGGACTATAACCATGTCCAGCTTGAAACAGTTAGAGGAGTACAAGACCTTTAACCATTGTCCCCTATATGATTACAAAGGGTCCCGAGTCTGAGAGGGGGGAATTGTTATTCTTTATTGTTATAAAAAATTAGTCAATTAATTTAATAATAAAAGAAGAATATAGAAAAGGGTGAAGCCAAAGAACTTGTATGCACAACCCATGGACATGAACTAAGGGGCGTGGAATTGCTGGGGAAGGGGAGTACTGGGCGGAGGGGAACAAAGGGGGAAAAAATTGGAACTATTGTAACATAATCAATAAAATATACAAAAAATATTTTTTTAAAAAGAAATTAATATTGGTACAAGACTTAGCTAAAATAAACTACAAGCTTTATTAGGCTTTTACCAGCTTTTACATTAATGTTCCTTTTCTCTTTCAGGTCCAATTGAGGTTCCCACATTAAAATAATTGTTATTTCTCTGTAGACTCTATTTATCTTAATTTTTTAAGTTTGTTAATCATAGAATAACAATCTAACTTTTAAAAAGCTCTTATTCACTGATTATTTATTTGTATAGCAATTTGTTCTAGTTTTATGAATGCAGCATGTTTTCAAATATTGAATGTAAGCTAATTAGATTTTTTGTTTCCCTAATTATTTGTTTCCTACAATGTCAGTTATATTTGTTTACATTGGTCTTTTATAGAACTATTTTTCTCTAGTTTTTTGTTATCTTTGAGTGTATTTAATCTTTAGGAATAAAGGATTGCTTTTAATTGATGCAATTATACAATGCTTTTCTTCTCTGTTTTCCTTCTAGTTTTGGTGCCAAATAGGCTTATTGGAACTCTATCTCTTGGTAGCTCCTGTCCACTGTCAGGCTCTGATTTCCACCTAAACACTTAGGGACTTTCAATTATGTTTGGAGCGTCAAATGTTAGAAAGAGATGCGTTTTACTTAGGGACACTATCAAGCATGGTAGCAGTCATTATCTTTCCTTAGGATGGTTATTACGTTTTGTTAGAGTTGAGTTCTCTGCCATTTTTCTTCAATCTGCTTGTAATAGCATTACGGATGACTCCAGAGTGAGCCAAACTGATGTAGCATGGTTTTGTATACAGATTGCACCTGCCACAGCAAGCCCTTTGTTTCTCTGAGGTTCTACTTGATGGATTAGTAACTTGCTCCTTCACTGCAGCTCCCTCTTATCATGGTTTATCCTACCAATAAACATGCTTCCATCTGCTTTTGCTATTCTTAAAGTGTGTTTGCACTTAACATCCCTGGATTTATTCCTATTCTTATTGCTGTGTTTTAAATGTATTCTTACCCACTGTCATTTTCCACCATTTCTTTTTCTTTTCTATAATTTTAATAAACTTATTGGAAGAAGTAAAGAATATCACATGTACTTAGCCTGCTGTGTTGAATCATGTATATGTGGTGAAATATACAAGTGTTTCAAGTGAACAAGAAGTGATTTTCCTGAGGCAAATAAAATTAAAGGGTGGATTAAGAATATTTTAACCTATCTCTCTAATTGAAAATTTACCCTTGCAGATTTCACTGATATTGTTGTCAACATAGCATCTGTTGGAACACTCTCAGTGGTGTTTGATAAAAAGCCTTTTAATTATTTCTATGCCCATGTTTCTGTCAATATCTAAAGTGTTGTGGTAGAACCAGCAAACATTGCTTCCATTCCCAACAATCTGTAATTTTGAGTTAAAAGTCTTCCAGCTTAGTGTAATAAAGAATAAGAAAAGAAACCTGAGTGCATGCTGAACTCAGCTAACGGCTTCACTTGTTTTCATTATGTCTATAATATACATCCTGGTGAATGATTATATTGTTACATCCCCACTAAATAATATTAACTTAAAATTAAAATATTATTTTAAATATTTGAGCAATATTAATGAATTTCTATACGATTTTATTAAAAATGGATATTTCTTTGTATATTAAGTGCTCCGCAGATGCTGAAAAACATCGGCTGAAAAACATGAACCTGTCTTTAAATAAGAGACTATTTAAAGAACATAAAAGTGATTGGAGTACTCTCTATAATGGTTCTAAGATATATATCTTAGAACATATATACATACATGCATACATATTATGTGTATGTGTATATGTATATATATATATATATACACACACACACACATATATAAGCTAGGGAGATTATATATTACATATGTAATATATCTTATATATATCTTATATATCTCATTTTATATATATAATCTCTAGCTTTGGCTGAATTTTTTTTTGATGTTTTCCTTTGATATAGTTTTATCATTGCTCTACTTTAGCAAAGGGAAGATACACACACACACCTATTTGTACTTTTTAAATAATCTTCATCCCTGGGGTTTTTAGTTAAAGGATAAAATTGCCTCTGTGATAATGTGCCTGTATTTTTTGTTTGTTTGCTTTTTCCTCAGTCCTGCTTCCTTCCCTCCCACTCTCTCAGCACCTCCTACATACCACAGGTTCAGCCGCATTCTCAGCTCTGGAACCAATCCTATTTCTGGGCAGAGAATATGATGAGGTGGGTCTGGAAAAAGTCCGGCCATTGTTAATATAACAAGAATAGTTTGCGCCACATTAATGTAACCTGGCAGCCAAGGAGAGTGGACTGGAATGCACACGTGTGAACAATGACGACTTCACTGTACTAGCCAGTGGGGGGAGTAGATACCCTTGGGTGAGTGTGTATACTATATGGCCATTTAATTCAAAGTGACAGAGCAAGCAGAGCAACAAATCTGCATCAAATTTTGCATTAAGCTTGAACATTCCTCTTTAGAAACTATTTGGATGATTCAGAAGGCCACAGCTATGGGCAACTGGTGACTGACAGCTTCATCACAACAATGTGCCTGCTCATGTATCACATCTCGTGCAGAGTTTTTTGGTGAAACATTAAATCACCCATGTGACACTGCCCCCAATACAGCTCCACTACAGCCCTGTGACTTCTGACTTTTCCCAAAATTAAAATCACTTTTGAAAGAAAAGAGATTTCAGACTGTCAATAAGATTCAGGAAAATACAATGGGGAATGTGGCAGCTGATGGCGATTGGAAAAACTGTGGGAGGTCCCAAGGTGCCTACTTTGAAGGGGACTGAGGAGTCATTGTCCTATGTATAGTGTTTCTTGTATCTTGTATCTTCTTCAACAAATGTCTCTGTTTTTCAAAGTACATGGCTGGATACCTTCTGGACAGACCTCATATAATGGACTCTGTGCTAATAGTTCAGCATCAAGTCAGCCCTACTACCAGCTCTTATTCTAGTATCTGCTCTCTGTCTTGCCTTCTTTCCTATAGTCCACCTTCTGCCATGAAACTGGTTCCAGTTTCAGAATCTCTGCCTGCCTGGCTGTCCCTGAATTCCCTAGCTCTAGGCCATGCCCACTTACAGTGCCCTTGTTGACATGGGGTCCTCCCTTGCTGGCTCCACCAGCCCTTCAGAGAAACCTGCCTATATTTTGGTGGGTGTGAGACCTCCCCACAGCCTGTGGTCAGACTCCCAAGGGGATGAAAGGCTCTTGGCTAATTTAGATAGGCACTGGCACCTGGTGCTGGCCTCTTTAGTCCAGCTGTGCCTCTTTGGCTCCACACTTCTGCCAAGTGAGCTTCAATCCTGAAAACAACATCTGTAGTAGCAATCGGTAAGCAGGAGTTATAAGCCTGCCATGTCTGGCGTACAGATGTATTTTGTTTGGCAAGTATGATATTGAAACATAGAGATTTTCTTTTCTCTTCTTCTGTTGTCTTTCTCTCTCTTTCTCTCTCTGTTTCTCTTTTTTAAAAAATCGCTACTAACATTTAAAAATTAGAAAGTTTCACATAAAAACACCCCAAAAACAAAAAGCAGAAACCATATTTCCAGGCTGGTTGGCAGGTGGAAGCTCTAACAAGCAGGGTCCAGACTGCCACGTGGCACCTGCTACCAGAGGTGAACAGCCCTTGATTCTTCAGGCTGTGTGTGATTTCTCCTTCCAGATGTTGCAGTTGCTGCCAAACTACTGCATCCCTCAATAGTAGCCAAATGTCAGTGACCCTGTTCATCACATTTGTACCTTTTTTTTTTATATGGAAGATTTAAGTAGAAAGTTTATATATTATTCTACCTTTATTTCTACTAAAAATGGTATAGCAAGTGATCTAGCTACATGCTAAAAGAAAAAAGAGACGGCATATTTCTTAATGGAAGAGAAGACTATTCCTAAATGTTTAATGTGCAGTATTTCTGATATGCTGTCCATCAAACCCCCACATTCACATTAATTGCCTGATTCCTATTGGCATTTAAGTTTTTGACTCATTTAATAGAGTGCTTTGGGGAAAAGAGTCTGAATGGTGAAAGGATTCAAATCTAAGCAGAAATGCTGTTAATGGAAAAGTTAGTGGTTTGAGACTATGAGGATAGGAGGAAAACTTGGAGGATCATGGTAATCTTCACATATTTGGAGAGCTGGGAAATAAAAGAAAAATTAACTTTTTCTATATGATTCCAGGGAACTGAGAACAGGAAAGAGGTGGAGGGAGACCTATTTGGGGAGTGTTCAATAGAATGTAAGACCACAGGACGCAACTTCTTCCCTGAACACATACAAGCAGGTCTACAGAACACCTAGAGACTCTAGTTTTCCTTTCAGCCCACACGTCTATCATTTTTATACAGTAGGAGACATTGTATTGAGAACAATGATTTTTTTTCTCACTTTTCTCTGGATAGTAGAGTCTGGGTAAAAGATTGTATTATATAAAAGAAATTGGAGAAAGAATGAAGGTAGGTAACAGTTTTGAACACTGAGTATCACTTGGAGCCAATAAAAGATAAGAAAACCCTAAGAATTTTGAAGGGATGCTAGGCATTTTGAGGCTTATTAGGTTTTGGGCGCTGAAATACTCTTTAATTCAGAGAAAATACATTTGAATTATCCTATTATAAACTACCAGTTCCACAGGAGACAAATCCAGGGAACAGACTCTTAGGTAATTAATTATAAAGCTATCTACCACTTATGTACAAGTTAAATGCCAACCAAAGCAATTTCACACTTGCTTTAGGCATATGCTAGGATCACCAAAATAATACATCTTTTAAAATGAAAGTGGCTTTTTAAGTGCAAATACATTTTTGTCTTTGAAAATAAACCCTGTGGAAATACTCTGTGCATAACAACTAAATCTTCTACTCTGGAATACTTTTGCTCAGTTAAAGAAATAGAAAATTCAAAATATCATAATAGTCACCATTTTATTTTATTTTCCTCCTCATGTATAAGTGAAATTTTTATGAGTTAATTTTTTTTATGCATTAAGGTGTATGTCTATAGCAAATAACCCGAAGCCCTGTATACAGTGGTAGCTTGGATTGCTGCATATTGACAAGATTTTACTAAAAAAATTCTTTTTAACTACCTTGCCAACATTTTTAAAGGTGGCCCCAGGTAATTTCAGTTGTTCATTTTGGTTTTGCTTCAAAATTCACATGTTATTATGGATTACTTTAAAATCTCAATATAATATAGATCAGGCATTAAGATGAAACTAAACATAAGCATTTATTATATTTTGTAAATGAAAAGAAGAGGTATCAAGGAAATAAATATACCTCCACAAAATATGTAGCTGTACAAATCTAATTCTCTCTAGCAAAAGATGCAAATGCTTTAGCATGTTCAAAATGTACCTGCTATTTGTGGTTGGTGCTTTATCACAGCCAATAAAATGAAGCCACTATCCAAAGAGAAAGAACACACCTGTGCTCAGGTGATTAGCTAGACTCTTAAAAAGGACAGCCATAGTAAAAGATTTTCTGATAAACAATTTTAACTCTACTACTTCTGTATTACTGTCTTTCAGAGACCATAGCTCATATTCTCTAGGGTTTTTTTTTTCTTCCTGCTCTGACTTCTTATCTTTGAAGGGGGGAATGAACATGGAAATTTTAGAAGAAAAAAGAAACAATTTGTCAATTGGAAAGGAAGAGTTTCATCATAGATAAAGGGGGGGAAACCTACTTTATTACTAATCCTATGGCTTTCTCTCAAATTTTCTTCCAAATACAAATCTTGCAGACTTGAAGATTTGATGTCTCCATGGGAATTCCAACACTGTGTTTTCTGGTTATACAATGTATTAGCCAGTCTTTTTTTATTTGTGGTGTATCTGAATCAGTGGGATTATTCATTTCCCTGCTATTTTAATTATGTAAATGAGAAAAATACTAATACTATATATATTCTCACATACATATATGTTATAGAAAATCTAAATAGAATAAATAGTTACCATTTTATTAAATCATTCTCCTCATGTATAGGTTAACTTCTTTATAAGTTTTTTACTTAGTTTACCTGAATATTCTTTAAATATGTTCAAAACTTCCATCTGTAGATGTAGCTACAATTTTATCCATAATTGTGACTTCTCATAAAAAGTGAAGATTTGGGGGAAGTATAGAGATGAATATATGTTGATGCAATTAAACTTGCCTTAAAGGTGGAAAGCAAGTCACAAACTGGGAGAAAACATTTGCAACACATACAGCTGGCACAGGTTTAGCATACAGTATCCACAGAAATATAACCAAATCAGTAGAAAAATAGGCAAAAGATGCAGAGATTTCACACAGGAGGAACAGGAAGGCTGATACATTATACAAAGGTGCCTAAGCTTATAACTAATCAGAGAAATTCAGTTAAACCTCATTGCACAACCATTTATATTTATCCAACTGGCAAATGGTAGAAGGTAAGTGTTAGTGATTATTTGGACACTGGAGAGAAGTGCATGCACAGTGCTGGGAGAGTAAGCTGAGACCATCACTGAGAAACAAGTTGGCATCACTTGGCAAAATAGAGCCTATGGCAAGTCCATACCTGATATTACACCCTAGGGCACGGTTTGGCAAAGTGTGTCCTCAAACTCTTTATTTCTGCCTGCAACAAAATGGGCACTGAAATGAAACTTTAATAACAATCCAACAGTAATTTCACAGCTGTTAAAGCTAATAAAAATTAGGCTAGAGTTTTTAATTTTCTTAGAAGTTTTATAGTCTTTGCTTTTTTTACAAAATGATATTTTTAACCTTTGGAGTATTAATAATAAAGTAAATAAAAAAGAAAAATGAAACCGATCATTCTACAAAGATGGTTTGAGAAGTACTACTCTAGAGAATTCTTGCACTAAGAAGCTGTCAAAAACAGTCATCTTAATAGTTTATAATAGCAAAACAACACCACAAATCTTAAAACCAAAACTGAAGTAAACTAAAAGAGAAAAGAAAAAAATGTTCATTAAAAGAAGACTAGATAAGTAATTTATGATACTCACACAATGAATATTATGCAATAGTAAAAATTAATTAACTATAACAATGCAAAATAACATAAGTGAATCCTAGAAAAGTAATGCTGAGTGATAAAAGCAAGTATCAGAAGGTTCTACAGAGTGTGATACCATTTTTATAAATCTCAATAACATAATCAATTCATTAATTAATTGGTTGATTAATTAATTAATATAGTTGTTAGGCATACATACTCACATGATAGAATTGTATTTTACAACAGAAAAATGATGAGCTCTAACCCAACATATTGGATACTATGCTGAGGCACAGGGGTTAGGACAGAGGAAAAATCAATACTGTAGACAGATCTACTTATTGAAGAAAACCTGGCTATTGAGTTGGATGATGAGTTCAAAAATGTTTCTGTTATTATTAAGTTTTATATTTTAAATAAATGTTATAGCTATTTTTGGCATATAAAATTACATAAAATTTAAATTAAAAAAAAATCTTCCAAATAAAATTTAATCTCTTTTGGAAAAGAACTGTCACAAATTTACTGGTCTATCCTGACTGGTGTGGTTCAGTTGGTTGGGTGTTGTTCCACAAAGCAAAAGGTTGTTGGCTTGATTCCCAGTCAGGGCACATTCCTGGATTGCGGGTTCAGTCCCTGGGTTAGGGCATGTGCAGGAGGCAACCCATTGATGTTTTTCACATCGATGTTCCTCTCTCTCCCTTTCTCCTTCCATACCCCCTCTCTAAAAATAAATAAATAAAATCTTTAAAAACAATTAGTGACTCAAAGTTGCAGATAAAGAGATTCTGACTAAAATATCAAGATAATTAAAATCTCCACTTAGATTATGAAATCTAAACAAATATTTGAAGTTTGGTACTGCAGTAATATATGCTGTATTAACAAAAATATGTAAGATATAGCACCATAAAAAAAAGCTGCCATGGTCTTTCTGTAAATCCACATATACTTGGAAATAAGAATACATCCAACAATGACATATTCCACATATATAAATAAAATCACATCTGGTGTTAGGAATTTGACCTTCTTTCATAGTTCAAATATTTCTCAAGTACCTATTGCACCTGGGGTACAGAGCTGGGGTGGAAGTACAGTGGCAAAATCAGTAGTGAGGATCCTCCTTCATGGCACTTTGGGATGGAGGGAATTAGGAGTGACAATGGGATGCCAAGTAAGTGTCATCCAAGATCATTGGGGTATATGCTATAAAGATAATAAAACATGGGAATGTGATAGTGATGACAGTGATGTGAATGAGGGTGGGGGGCCACATCTAAAACAGGGTGGTCATGGATGTCCTCTATGAGGAAGGAGCCATTAAGCAAAACATTCTCTGCAGAAAAAACTGTTTGTCAGTGGCCCCAACGGGAACGAGGCTGGACAAGAGCCATGAAGTTGGGTTCAATCAGCATTCTTCCCAAACATCTGGGTACATCTTCATGAATACAACTGCCAGCTCTACACAATAATTCTAAGATCTTTTTTGCATCTTTTGCCAGACAATACTACTGACGTTCAGTCCCATGTATTCAGTCACCAACTGGCCTTCTCTACTTCCTAAAACTCAACAGAACCTACACCTGACACATTGTATGTCCAAGGGATGTGGCCCCCTGTGTGCTGTTCCTGTCTTGTTTGCTCTCAGGGGGCCCTTCCAGGATGTGGGAGCCATCCTCAACTCTCTTGTTCTACCCCCTTCCTGCTGCTTCATGACTACTACTACTGATTCTAACTCATAACATCTGCCTTGTGCCCTGCCCTCCATTCCTACCATGACTTGAGTAATCCTCACCTCACCTCTGTTATTAAACTAGCCTTTTTATTGTTCTTCCTGCCCCAGGTCTCACTCCGGCTCCAATCTGTCTTCCACACGATTTTTACAGTAAACTTTTTAAAAGGCCTATCTAGCTTAAAACCTGCAAACTGCTTCCCGAGCCTAAAGGCCAAAGTCCGCACACTTAATGAGGCCTCTGGGATCTGTTCCCTGAGCCCTCTCTGTGCCATCCACATGCCAGGCTCCTGCAGGACTGAGACTGCAGTTCCCCAGATAGAAGAGATTCCTCTCTGCGCTGGCCCTTATTGCACCTCGGAGAATCTTGCAGTGGAGAACATCATTGCTCCTTGAGAACTCACCCTTTTCTTCATATGCGCTGTGGAGCCTCAATATTTAGGGTATCGATTACTAGTCAGGAGGTCCAGCATGATTCTGGAGTGAATTAAGCTCTTTCTGGTTAATTTCTAGATAAATCTCCAACTGTTATTTTCTTTCTATCATCCCTGCCAGTGCTTAGTTCTGTGTCTCATCAGCTCATGCCTGGACTATTTCAGTAGCTTCTGAAGTGATCCACTCTCATCTTGCTCAACTCCATCTGCCATGCAGCTGCCAGAGCTCCAGCGCATTCACGTGGCTCCCTGCCTCGAAACTCCTGCCGCTCACAGCCCCTCGGCTGGCCATTCCACCTGTCTCTGGGACTTCCATGCAGCCATCACGAACTCAGTGCCCTCCAGTTGTGCCAAACTGCTTCCAGTTCCCCAAATACATGGCTGCCTCCTTGGATTGAGTTATTTCCTTCTGCTTGAATGTGTCCCTATTTCTCCACTTCCTGCATCGCTCCTCCCCCAATCCCTTCTCTTTCTGGGTGATCTTTTCATCCATGAAGATTCAAATCAAGCATTACCTTCATGGCAAAACCTTCCTCTGACCCCGACCTGGCTACCTTCCTATTCCCACAGTGTCCAATGCACACCTTGATTATAGAATGTCATGTTCTATTTTTTTTTCCACCCACTTGCTGTTCTCCTTTATTAACCTTATTGAAGGCGGGAGCGTGTTTTTTTTTTTTTTTTTTTTTTTTGGATGCCAAGATCAATGATCATCAGCTGCCCAGATACAAAAAATTATGCTTCCAAAATCTCTTGCTGTCGATTTTGCATAGAGCAATGTGGAACTTTTCTTAGTGAACCCTGAATATATGGCACAATACTTAGGAAACACGGGGCCTTCAATAAATGTTTGGAAAACCTAACTTCTCACTTTACCACTATCATCCCAGTATAAGCCACCATTATCTCCTGTCTCCTACTAATCTGAGCACCCTATCTGAAATATACCCTTTCTCTTCCTTTTTACCTGCTTACCTTTGTTGTTTTTTCCTTCATGACACTTTTTGAATACATGGTATAATTTGTCTCTCTGTTTCCACCACTGGCTTACTCTGTTCACCACTGTATCCCCAGTTCCCCAGAACACTGCTTAGTACATGGTAGGTGTGTTACAGAACAGGGGTGTCCAAAAAAACCCCAGAGCTTGCAGCTGGGGGATGGGGAAGGAAGCAACTTTCAGGATGCCTTCACATGCCTGAGGCTAGGGGCTAGTGTCTTTGTTATGCAAATAATTGGATGCTTCCAAGGCCTCAAGAGGGGGAGGGGGGCAATGGAAAAAGCACACAGCCTGCGTGAGGTTCTGTGAATGGTCAGAACTGGGAACCATGCCAACTGCGTCACAGGACGCAATCAGGGATTTAAAAATGGGTGGCAGACATTTTTAACTGGGTTCTCCATGCGGATTACAAAGAAGGAAAAACTACATGCAGTTTATCAGGAGGCTGAGAACCCACGAGGTTTTGGATTAAAAGCTGGCAAGCACCTTAACACAGACAAGGCCTTTCCAATCAGAATTGAATGATTGGCAGCTACTGGTAAAGCTGAATTGTGTTTAGAAAGTAGGGAAATGGTATCTCTAACTTTTCTATAATAGCCTGGTTTGGTAGGGGGAGGCAAGGATGTGTTTGTGGGTGTTTTAAGGAACATAAGACTTAACAGCAGAAATCCACAAATCTAAATCTATATAACTATTAAATAAACAATTCTTTTTCTTTTCACTAAACTCTGGTATTGAGAGTTATATTTTTGGCAGTGGGCAATTGGGCCCCTAACTAAACAGCCCATGGGTTCTGTTTCAATTGGAGCGGCCCAGGGATTCTGTAACAGGTGTTTAATTATAATTTATTGAATGATTGACAATAAATACACTAAAGTAAATTGTGAATCTTAAAGAAGGTAATATAATAAAAATAAATAAATAAATGAATGTTTGGAAGAACAAAAAATAACATTCTTAATTTTGGTATAGTGGTAAGATATAGTCTCTAAACTATATAAGCAAAATAACAATAACTTTTTTTCTGATTTTTTCTAAGTCTGAAGATTAATGAGAGTAGCAAAATAATCTTCTTTTTTTACCTTTATTAGGAAATATATAATCAAGACATGGTCCCTCTTGAGAAACACTAGCTTATTTCCAGAGAAATGAGTAATCAGTTCTACACTACTTGCAAAGCCAGAGAGCTTTCTGAATAGTACTTTGGTGGCAGTTTTGTCACACAGGGAAACCAATTCATTGTGATATGAAGAGGTGGAGAAAAATGATGGCAACCAAACAATACTGAATTTGAAGGTGTGAAAATTCGTGAAAGAACATGACTGGCATAAGCTCCAAAGCTGAATTAAACAAATGAAAATATGTGAAAAAAGGAATTAAAAGTTTATTTCTGACAGTTAAAATGCTTCTTGGGCTTATTTTCCAAAGACAAATCTCAACATTTATTCAGCAATTCACTTTGCAGTTCTTCAAAGAAATGAAGTAAATCTGTATTTGTTACAGTGCAATATTTTAAGAGATATTATTAAGTGAAAAAAAACCTAAGTACAGTAGAGTATTTATATAATATACTCACTTATATAGCCAAGTATATGTATGTATATAAGAGTGTATGTGTGTTTATCTATAGCTATGTATATCTAGTTGCACAGAATATTCTGAAATTATAAGATTCATAAATGGGCGACTCTGGTGACTCTGGGGAATGGGCTTTAGGGTCAATATTGCAGAAAAACACTTCACATTGTTTACCCTTTTGTAGCTTGTGACTCTTTAGCCACATGCCACATAATAATTAGGGGAAAAAACACAAAATGTGAAAGAACACTTAAGTAAATAAAACCAGAGAAGATTGTGCAACTTAATTATTCACTTTGCTTTAAGAAAAAACTATGCTGTTCTCCTTACCATTAAAAACACTGAAATATGACACTGTGTATAGATAAGTGTTACAAGCAAAAATTTAAATTTTTTAGATAAAACCTTCCATCTCAAGACATTAAATAAATCAAAGTAATATCAATAGTAATTAGTGATTTCAATATGATTCAGTACATTTTTAGGCAATGCATTTTTAAACTTAGTTAAGCTTCTCCTCTCAGCAGGTGAAAGCCCTCTTCAAGAGAGTAAATGTCTTTAACATATGCAATAAGATGTCACATTAGCTCATAATTATACATTACAATGGGTGAATGTCAACAGGATTCAGAACAATGCTCCATGTTCTTGATCAGTACCTGCCATTGTCAAATTAGTGATCCTAAACCTTTTTGTGCTTTATCAATATATATAACATATATTATATTTTGATTTCTAAGGTGCCTCTTCTAAAGTTAGCATAAAACTTATGACTTCCCTAGTGGGAAAAAAATACAACAAAGTAAATTGTTTAAACATTAAAATAAATCACCACGCACTCCAGAATAGTCATAACTTGGGGATCGGGACCATGGCCCATGTACAGACTCAGAAACGCTGGATTTGGATCCAGACCTGCCTCTTACAAACTGTGTGACTCAAGAAGAGCAACCATAGCTTCCATCACCCTCATCGTCCCCTTCAATAACAAAGAAACATTTCACATTGGGCTGTTTAAAGGATTAGTTGGAAAATGTAAATATAAAACATTAAGTGGCACTTAGTAGATGCTCAAATGTTAATACTTAATAGTTGTTCATCATAATTATCTGGTATTGTTTTTATAAAACAACTGAAATCAAGAATTAGAATTAAGCATGGGGTGAAAGTAGGTAATCAAATTCAAACTTTCTCCAATGCCCTTCTTGAAGCTCATTCTAAGAGAGTGGTTCACTGTCTTTTTTTATCTTATAAACTTATCTCCACGCTTAACTCCTTCTGAAACCTACTTTTTGAGGTATAGTAAAAATCATAATATTCATTAATTCCAAGTTCCCCAGACAGCACCAAAGGCCACACAGGTGATATCACAAGGGGTCAATTCCAAGACTGGCTAGGAGAAGAAAAAACATATCACAAGTAATCTGCACAGTTATTTCACAGACGATTGAGAGTTTAATGAAAGCAAAACTATTAAAACTTTTTAACTCTGCCTTTGTCATAGCACTGAGACTATGGGTCCTTCTTATGTCTACCAAGAGGAACTTTTGGTAAATTGGTAAATGACTATATAGTCTTTTACATAAAAATCTCAGGACTCAGTGCTAATAACACATCTCTCCAACATCTCCAGTTATATTACAGAAAGAGTCAATGAAGGCCATGTCTTATACTCCCATAGTAATTTCCAATAAAGATTTTCCATGTGTATTATACCTAGTAAATAAGCTTAGAAAGTATTTATTGTAACTTTTGTGATGTGTTTGGGGGAAGACTATAGAAGTCTGATTCTGGGGCCTGTATTAGGCTATCTCAGGGTTTTCAAACCTTGATACTATTGACATTTGGGGCTAGAAAATTGTGTGTGTGTGTGTGTGTGTGTGTGTGTGAGAGAGAGAGAGAGACAGAGAGAGAGAGACAGAGAGAGACAGAAAGAGAGAGAGAGAGAGAGAGAGAGAGAGAGAGAGCCATCCTGAACATTGTAGAATGTAGAAAACTTAGCAGCATCCTGGCTTCTGCTAACTAGATGTACCCCCCACTGTGACAATCACAAATGTCTCCACACATTGCCAAATGTCTCTTTGGGTGGGAGGAAAAACTGCCCCCGGTTGAAAATCCATGGGGCTATCTGTATTAATCAATTCAATTCTCTCTGCCCTAAGCCCATTCTCTTTCTAAAAGAGTATATATATTACATGTTTAATCTACTTTGGGGTGGGAGTGTCCAAGGTTTTACAGCTTTGATGAGTAATATCATTGCTCCTTCATTAATTTACTTATTCTTTTTCTAAAGAAATGGTCAGTAGCTATGAATAGTATATTTTAAATTTTGTTTTTCAATTACAATTTACAGTCAATATTATTTTGCATTAGTTTCAGTTGTACAGCATAGTGGTCATACAATCATATACTTTGGAAGCATTTTTAATAGTATTTTAGGGACCCAAGCCAACAATTGTTATTCTAGAAGGATGAGAATTTTTACTAACAAAGCGTTTGTTGGTTTGTTGTTTCCTTGCTTTAATTTTCTAGTGATTCTCTTTGATGTTAATGACTAAGACATGTATTGGTTATCATCATAATAATAATTATTATTCCCCTTCATGTTTTATTTCTCATTGTGGACATAAGTACACTATAAACAATATCTACTGTGTCAATTATTTTATTATTTTCATGGGAGGTACACATGTATTTTAGATACACCATCCCCACATACGCACATGCATACACCCATGTGGGAACATGTGGCACAGAGGGAGGTAGAGAGGACATAGCATTGGTTCCTGGGGAAGCATCTTGCATGGTTGATATCTGCGTCCATCCCTCAACAGAAATTTTGGGCTCAATTTTTAAGATAGAGTCTTAAAAAATTCAATAAAAGGGGGTAAAGATACAAAAAGTATGAGATCCTGGCTGGATGCAAGATGGCAGAGGAGTAAGTGGAAGCTACACTAACCTCTTCCAAGGACCAGTCTGGACTTACAACTTAACTGTGGAGAAATCATCTGAATAACCAACTGACACTAGCTGAAGATGTCTTATAAACACAGAGAGACAGAAAAGGCCGCTTCAGCATAATATGACCGGTAGGAAGTGCAGAGACATGAAAGGGCTGGCTGGGCTCCCACAGATGGCAGCTGAAGGGACTGAGAAATAGCTCAGAAGCCAAGGATTCCCCCTGAGAAGAGCAGGGTCTAAACCCCCAGCTTGGCTTCCCAGCCTACAGCAACAGAGCGGAAAGTAAAATAGCATCCAGTTGTGAAAAACAAAAAGCCACAGGATTTCTTGCTGGTCTGAGAGAAACAGCTGGAGAAAAAGAGCTCTTAACCAGATCATGTACAAAAATATTTTGGCACCCACTTACCCTGGGCTCAAGCAGAGGGAGGGCAGAGAGGACTAGAGATGCTTGGGGAGAATTTGGGATGGTGACTTTGAGGGAGAACTAAGGGAGCAGCAGAACGGGTCACAGTGCTGACTCATTCCCCAAACTGCAGGCAAGCCATTCTGTTCCAAGTACCATCAGCCTGAGGGGAAGCAAAAGCCCCACCTACAGGAATTAATTTGCCCCACCCTCGATCCTTAAGCCTGATGGCTGATCACAGATTGAATAGACTAACAACTAAAGGAGACAGAAAAGGGCAGTCGATCTTTGGTAGTCTCCAACAGGCTGCCTAGGCCCAGACTGGTACATGCTCTGACGCCACCAGAGGCAGATCCAGGAAGTCCAGATCAATCTAAGAAGTAGCAACAAACAAGAAGAGTCACAAAAATGGGGAGACAGAGAAACAACCCTCCCCATCGAAAGGAAAGGAAGAATCCCCAGAAAGAGTGCTAAATGAACTAGAGGGAAGCAAACTATCAGACATGGAATTCAAAAGATGGATTATAGTGAAGCTCAATGAGCTTCAAAGAAAGTGAGCTCAAAGAAAACTACAAAGAACTCCAGAGAAACTATAAGGAACTTATTGAGCATTATACCAGCATGAAAAAGGACAAAAAAGCTATCAATAAGAGCCAGGAGGAAATGAAGAATACAACTTCTGAATTGAACAACACAGTAGAAGGAATTAAAAGCAGGCTAGAGGAAGCAGAAGGTCAAATCAATGAGCTGGAGGACAATGTAGAAAAAATTCCCAGACAGTGCAACAAAATTAAAAAAGACTTAAAAAGAATGAAGAGGTTATAAGAGAGCTGCAGGACAACATGAAACATAATATCTGTATCATAGGAATTCCAGAAGGAGAAGAAAAGGAGCAAGGGATAGAAATCTGTTTGAAAAACTAATGACAGAAAACTTCCCTAACTTGATGAGAGAAAAGTCATGCAAGTCCAGGAAGCACAGAGGGTCCCAATGAAGATGAACCCCAACAGACCCACTTCAAGACACTCATGATTAAAATGGCAACATACAAAGACAAAGAGAGGATCCTAAAAGCAGCAAGAGAAAAATAGCTAATAACATACAAGGGCGCTCCAATAAGGCTATCATCAGATCTCAGCAGAAACACTACAAGGCAGAAGGGAATGACAAAAAATATTCCAAACAATGAAAACAAAGGCCTACAACCAAGACTACTCTACCCAGCAAGGCTCTCATTCAAAATGGAAGGTGAAATAAGGAGTTTCCCAGACAAACGAAAGCTAAAAGAAATACATCTCCACCCAAACAGATAATAAAGGGTCTGCTTTAAGAAGAAGAAGAAACAGAGAGGGACACAAGTATAAAGGGGGAAAATAAAAATGAATAAGTACCTATTGATAATAACCTTAAATGTAAATGGATTAAATGCACCAATCAGAAGACATAGGGTAGCTGAATGGATTAGAAAGCATGACCCACATATATGCTGTTCACAAGAGACCCACCTTAGAACAAAAGATCTACACAGACTGAATGTGAAGTGATGTAAAAAAAACATTTCAAGCAAATGGACATAAAAAAAGCTAGGGTAGCAATACTTATATCAGACAATGAAGGCCATAAAAAGAGACAAAAAAGGGCATTTCATAACACTTAAGGGGAAAATCCATCAAGAAGATATAACCCTTGTAAACATATATGCACCCAACATAAGAGCACCCAAATATATAAGAAAATCTTGGAGGACTTCAAGAGGGATATTGAGAGCAACATACTCATAGTAGGAGACTTTAACACCCCATTGTCAACAATGGACAGATCTTTGAAGCAAAGAAACACCAAAGATATTGAGGCATTGAACAATACTCTAGATCAAATGGACTTAACTGATATATATAGAACTTTTCACCACAAAGGAGCAAAATATACATTCTTTTCAAATGCATATGGGACATTTTCAAAAATAGACCCCATGATAGGACACAAAACAAGCCTCAACAAATTCAAGAAAATTGAAATCATATCAAGCATCTTTTCACACCACAATGCCTTGAAACTAAAAATCAACCTCAGAGAAAAAAATCAAAGACACCCAGACTCATGGAGAATGAATAACATGCTATTAAATAATGAATGGGTTAACAATGCCATCAAGGAAGAAATCAAAAAGTTTCTGTAAACAAATGAAAATGAAGACACAACAACCCAAAACCTATGGGATACAGCAAAATCAGTCCTCAGAGGAAAGTTTATAGCAATACAGGCCTACTTAAAAAGGATAAAAGAATCTTTAATAAACAATCTAACACTACAGCTACAAGAACTTGAGGAACTACAATAAAGAAAGCCCAGAGCGAGTAGAAAAAAGGAAATCATCAAGATTAGAGCAGAATTAAATGACAGAGACTAAATAAACAATTCAAAAGATCAACAAAAGTAGGAGCTGGGTCATTGAAAAGATAAACAAATTCGACAAGCCTTTAACCGGGCTCATCAAGAAAAAAAGAGAGACGACCCAAATAAATAAAATCAGAAATGGAAGAGGAGTAATCATAACCAATACCACAGAAATACAAAGGATTGTAAGATATTATTATGAACAACTGTATCACAATAAATTTGACAACCTAGATGAAATAAAAAAATTTGTGGAAACATATAATCTTCCAAAACTGAACCAGGAAGAAGCAGAAAGCCTGAACAGACCAATAACAACTAGTGAAATTGAAGCAGTAACCAAAAACTCCCAGCACACAAAAGCCCTGGACCAGATGGCTTCACAGGCGAATTTTACAAAACATATAGGAAAGAATTAACCCCTACCCTTCTCAGACTATTCCAAAAAATCCAAGAAGAGGGAAGACATTTAGACTTGTTCTATGAAGCCCTAATTCCAAAACCAGTTCAAGACACAACAAAGAAAGAAAACTACAGGCCAATATCGCTGATGAACATAGATGCTAAAATCCTCAATAAAATATTGGCAAACCGGATCCAGCAACAATAAGAAAGATCATACACCACGATCAAGTGGGACTCATCCCAGGGTTGTAAGGATGGTTTAATATTCGCATATCAATAAATGTAATATATGACATAAACAAAATGAAAGGAAAAAACCACGTGATCATATCAATAGATGCAGAAAAAGCATTTGATAAAGTTCAACACCCGTTTATGATGAAAACTCTCAGCAAAATTGGAATGGAGGGAACATACCTCAACATAATAAAGGCCATATATGAGAAACTTGAAACCAACATCATACTCAGTGGACAAAAACTAAAAGCATTCCCCCTGAGGTCAGGAACAAGACAAGGATGTCCACTTTCTCCACTCCTATTGAACATAGTCTTGGAAGTTCTAGCCACAGCAATCAGACAAGAAAGAGAAATGAGAGGCATCAAGATTGGAAAAGAGGAAGTAAAACTGGCATTATTTGCAGACGACATGATAATGTACATAGAAAACCCTATAGACTCCACAAAAAGACTACTCAACTTAATAAGTGAATTTGGCAAAATAGCAGGGTACAAAGTCAATATTCAGAAATCAAAGGCATTTCTGTACGCCAACAATAAAATATCAAAGATAGAAACTAGAAAAAACAATCCCATTTACTATAGCAACAAGAAAAATAAAGTACCTAGGAATAAACTTAACCAAGGAGGTAAAAGATGTATACTCAGAAAACTATGTAACCCTGAAGAAAGAAATTAAGGAAGATGCAAATAAATGTTCATGGATAGGAAGAATCAACATCATTAAAATGTCCATACTACCCAAACCAATTTATAGATTTAATGCAATCCCTATTAAAATACCAAAGACATATTTCAGACCTAGAACAAATACTTCAAAAATTCATAGGGAACCAAAAAAGACCCCGAATAGCAAAAGCAATCTTGAAGAAGAAGAACACAGTAGGAGGAATCACAATACCTGATACCAAACTATACTACAAGTCACGGTAATCAAAACAGTCTGGCACTGGCATAAGAACAGACATATAGATCAATGGAACAGAATAGAGCCCAGAAATAAACCCAGGTCTATATGGTCAACTATTTGACAAAGGGGGAAGGAACATAAAATGGAGTGAGAAGAGTCTCTTCAACAAATGGTGTTGAGAGAATTAGACAGGTACATGTAAAAAAAATGAAACTAGACCACCAACTTACACCATACAATAGAATAAACTCAAGGTGGATCGAAGACTTAAATGTAAGCCATGGCACCATAAAAGTCCTAGAGGAAAACATAGGCAGGAAATTTTCAGATATCCCGCATCACAACATTTTCACTGATATATCTCCTATAGCAAGGGAAATAAAGGAAAGAATAAACAAATGGGACTACAGCAAACTAAAAAGTTTCTGCTCAGCTAAAGAAAACATCAGCAAGATGAAAAGGGAACCAACCATATGGGAAAATATATTTGCCAATGATACCTCAGACAAGGGATTGATGTTCAAAATACATAAAGAACTTATATGACTCAACACCAAGAAGACAGACAACCCAATTAAAAAATGGGCAAAGGACTTGAACAAACACTTATCCAAAGTGGACATACAGAGGGTTCATAGTCATATGAAAGAATGCTCAACATCACTAGCCATCAGAGAGATGCACATTAAAACAACAATGAGATACCACCTCACATCAGTCAGAGTGGCCATCATCAACAAATCAACAAACAACATGTGCTGGCAAGGACGCAAAGAAAAGGGAACCCTGGTGCATTGCTGGTGGGAATGCAGACTGGTGCAGCCACTATGGAAAACAGTATGGAATTTCCTCAAAAAAATAAAAATGGAACTGCCTTTTGAACCAGCAAGTCCATTGCTAGGATTATATTAGAAGAATCCTGAAACCCCAATTCAGAAGAACTTATGCACCGCTATGTTCATAGCAGCACTACTTACAATAGCCAAGTGCTGGAAACAACCTAAGTGCTCATCTGTATGAGTGGATCAAAAAACTGTGGTACATTTACACAATGGAGTACTATGTAGCAGAAAAAAAGAAGAAACTTCTACCATTTGCAATAACATGGATGGAACTAGAGAGAATTATGCTTAGCAAAATAAGCCAGGCAATGAAAGAAAAATGCCTTATGCTATCACCTATTACAGGCGACTAATGAATAGCACAAACAAATGAGCAAAACTGAACCAGAGTTATGTAAGCAAGGAGTAGACTAACAGTGACAAGGGGGCTGGGAGGAGGGGAAGAAGGGGCAAAGAAGGGGAAGGGTCTAGTTAAAGAACATGTATAAATGACCCATGGACATGGACAACTGGGTGGGGACTGACTGTGGGAGAAGGAGTGGGCAGGGTGCAGGGAAGCAATAGGTAGAAAAGTGGGACAACTGTAATAGGAAAACAAACAAACAAAAATTTTTAGTGGGGGGAAAAAATGAAAGCAAAATAAATTAATAAATGAGCCAGCAACACCCTCCCCCCCCCAAAAAGAAACCTCACATGTAGGACAGTGAACAAAGAAAATGTTAAATATGGAAATGCTATTTTAGTGAATATTAGAAGTACAAGGATTTTCCTTCACATTGTATATTTTTCTCCCTACCTGATCCCTCCAGAATTTGGCATTTGAAGAAGTAAGCAATGACATAAGTTTCTATGAATAACATCAATAAGACCAGTTGTTAATAGAGGTTTTGTTGACCATGACTTTGACTGGAATGTCATGCCTAAAGGAGACATGGTTGGGTTCTGATTTTTATCAAAAAGCCCTGAGGAACTGGGATTGACTTTCGAAGGTAATAAAAGCTCATGAGAAAAAGGCCTGATACCTTGGTTGGTTGTGTAGTCCATGGCAATCTTTCCAGGGAAGGAACGAAGGTTGCTTTCCTGAAAGATGGCTAGAAGGGACCTTAAAGCACAATTGAAAACCCGAAGGACTTGGAAAAGACAGTGTTCACAGGCAAGGCTGAATGGCAGGTATGTGGCTGAGCTCCTGTGCCCTGGAGGGCAGACTGAAAATCACCCTAAAGGTTCCTTGTGTAAATTCCTCCAAAGCAGACGTAAGGATCATATGTGATCACTTGCTGCTCTTGTTGTGTTTATGCAAATGAACAGGATTAATTAAAACTGGACTTAATGTAGTCCCTTTAATGACAAGGAGGGTAATCTTAAGGAGAAAAAAATCGCAATTCAAGGAAAACCACAATGCTCACTGGTGGACAATACAGTAGTGCAGTTATCTGCCTTTAAAGTGTATTTTCATTTAAAGTTTGTTTTCATTTGAAAGTTAAACTAGGTTTGTGACATCATCAAAGATGCTTAATTTACAGGAAAGAGGAATATCAAATGCCTTGCAACTGGATGTCTTCCCAATAAGACAGTCTCACAGATATAGAGACTGGTTTATGGATTATGTTGCATAAATTAACATGTGTGTTCTGTTTTCATAGGGCATAAGCCTATGATCTCATTACCTAAGTGATTGTCTGTAGGTATAGGCCTCACTTAATCCTGTCTGCATTGCTGCCTCCTGAGACTCAACAGTTTGGCTGAACTCAGTGACTGAGCTGGTGAAGTCTGTGGGCTTCACTTTAAAACTGGTTTCTCTTTTCTATCCTAAAGGCTTGGACAGAAAGGGCCCAGAGGTCTGAGAGAAGGGAAATGTAAAATATTCCCCTCAGCCCAAACTAAGTATAGTGGGCAAAAGGGTTTTGGACAGGTGTGACGTGCCTTGCACATCTTCCTCCAAAGAGTCTTTTTTTCCCCCTAATATGGGACATTGAAAAATTAATCCCTGCCTTTGTCATCTAGTGGTTATGGATTGAATGATGCCTTTTAACTCTGTTGCCCCCAGAATACAACAAGTATGCCAGCCTGTCAAACCAAGCATGCCGTGGTACAGGGACAGCCAACTGACCTGGAGTCTGCAAGATCCTTCCCTGTGTGGGAAGGCCACCCTCCCCTCCACACCCCAACTCTTATTAGGGATTTCTGAACCCAAGGGTAGGTAGGACGACGACCATGTCCAGTTTGAAGCAGCTAGAGGAGCACGAGACCTTTGACCATTGTCCTTTATAAGATTATAAAGGGTCTTAAGACTGAGAGGGGGGAATTGTTATTTTTTATTGTTATAAAAAATTAATTAATTATTTATTTTTAAAAAGAAGAATATAGGAAAGGGTGAAGCAAAAAAATTTGTATGCATGACCCATGGTCATGAACTAAGGACGGTGGGATTGCTGAGGGAAGGGGGGTACTGAGCGGAGGGGAGCAAAGGCGGTAAAACATTGGAACTATTGTAACAACATAATCAAAAAATATACCAAAAAAAGAAAGAAAAGTATGAGATCCTGCAGACAGGGGGTGAAATTGGACTTCTGGAGAATGAGTCAGCCAATGCTTTAGAACAAAGCAGACTCAAACACAGGGTGACACAAATGTGTGGCAAACAAGAATAAGACAGGGGACACAGACACAGAAGAAAGTGTGCCTTCTTGAAAAGTTCAGTCAGTTGTGAGGTCATTTCTGCTGAGGCAGAGGCCAGAGCCTGAGAAAGAGCTGACAACAGCAGGAATCACTCAACAATCTGTGTGACTGGCCTGGGGGGGAACAGAAGCATGACACCTGGGATGCACCTGGTGTCCAAGGGCGAGAGCAGTGCCAAGGGTGAACTGCCATTGCTGTCAGGGACTAAAAGGAGTCTTAGTGTCCCAAGGAGATGTGACTTGGGGGTGGGTTATTGCAAACTTAATTTTGGTTAATGAGGAGGAATGGGTTAGAGAGATGATGAGAACCTCAAGATGACGTGATCGGAGCATCTCAGAGGTTGTGAAAGCTAGGGAGAGAACGTGAGAGGAGAATTCAGGTCTATACCATAGATTAAAAAGTGTGCATTTCTAAATGGTCATATGGCATGGTTCAGAAGAACTGGGAAGTCAGAAATGCATAAACTGGGCAAGCCTATCAAGAGCATAAAAGCCAGGCGACCAGGTGGACAGTGCCCAGGTATGTAACCCTCTGATCACTGGGGCTAGCAGAAGTCATAGTGTCATGCTGCCTTCATTGTATTTGGGTCTGAGGTCAGGAGATTAAAATAGGGAAGAACAAGAGAGAGACAGAGCAAGAGAGAGGGTGAGCAGAAGAAGGAAAAGAAGGAGAAAAAGAAGAGAAAAGAAAGCAGTAGGTAAGGAAGGAGGCAGGAAGGAAAGAAGGGAAGAATAACAAAAACAAAGAAAGAGGAGCCTTGGCCAGGTAGCTCAGTGGGGTGGAAGGTTTTCCCTATATGTCAAGGTTGTGGGTTCGTTCCCTAATCAGGGCACATACAAGAATCAAT
The DNA here is from genome assembly GCF_987537825.1 of Furipterus horrens. Classification (NCBI taxonomy): domain Eukaryota; kingdom Metazoa; phylum Chordata; class Mammalia; order Chiroptera; family Furipteridae; genus Furipterus; species Furipterus horrens. The sequence continues at coordinate 64,837,962 of NW_028327180.1, read as the reverse complement.
CAAGAAATACATAAATAATTGGAACAGTAAATTGATGTTTCTCTCTCTCTCAAATCAATAAATAAAAAAATTAAAGAGACTAAGTGAGAAAGAAAGGGGGAAAGAAAACAAGGAGGGATATATATGTTAACAGTAGGACACTTAAAAAATAAATCATGCTCGTGAAAATATATACTTAGACCATTTGTCTATAAACTCATCCTACTAGAATAAACATTTTAAAAAATTTAGGTTATAATTAAGATACTTAATTCCTCTACTTCTAGTTTCTTGTAAAATTATATTGGTGTAGAAATCTGTGGAAGTTCATTTTCTTATCATTGTGACAATCTTTAACCTATGAAGAGCTAGTTTTGTTTTACTTAAGATTCAGAGGAAAATTATGTTATTGCAGTATTTTTAGTAATATCAGTTTATAAGTGCACAGCACTTCATGGCTTCAAAAGGACTTTCACGTGCTTTCTTTCGCTGGGTCTTGCAGTCACTCTGAGCTCAGGTGACATGGCATCACCCACACTTACCCACAAGGAGCAGGGAGCTTAGCGTCTGCAGCCTCCCTGTGGGCAACGCCAGCTCCAGAGTGAGAGCCCTCGACAGGTTGTCAGTTGTTCTTTCCATTACAATATGCTTTTATGACACAATTTAATTAATAATTTTAATGTTAATTTTTCTAAACTGCTATGTGCACTTACATCATTGCTTTTATAAAGAAGGATAAAGTTCTAAACATTTTATTAGTTTTATAAATAGCACATGTAGAACCCCTAAGGAAAGATGAACAATCTATTCTGCAATGTAGAAAGATAAATAGGATAATGAAGTTCTTGTGTAATATAAATTAATTTGCACCAGGTAAACAGGGAGGATCTGTGACAAAGCTAAGGATTCTGTTGTTTATCTAAATGTTGGGGACCCTTAACCATGTGCAGCAGAGACACATCAAGTAGTGATCTTGGAAGCCCTTGTTTAACCAAACCCACATTTTGAATGAGCCCACATTCAGGTTGGTCAAACATCAACCCCACCAACCTCCCAGGGGCCCCTCAGTCAAGGGAAGATCTGAGCTAAATAGAAGATATCCTTGACTAATGTTATATTTCAGGCATACTAAATAGTGGAGAAGAACACAGTACTGGGGACCATCCACATGTTTGGCACAATTATCTTGAGGAAGCTGGACACAGGGGACTCTCTGTGTGCACCCCAGGTTAGATGTGCCCATGGGCATTTCTCTAAAGTATCAGCAACTAGAAGGGCCATGACCTTGCCCAAGCATTCTCTAGGCAGAGGTGCTGGGAAAGGAAAAGCAAGATCTTATCATTCCATCAACACACACAAGCCCACACCCTTCCTTTAATGAGAAATAAAGAATTATCTTTCTAATTTTGCTCATCTCTGAGAGCAGAATTTTTGAAAGACTTTTTCTCTCTTTGTGGCATTTTGCTATTTTCATTCCTCAGTATGTGTTCATTGTTAGAACTGAAAACATTTTCTTGGAACAAGCTAAAAACATTATTTTTTGTATTATATTCTCCATAAAAGTTGGGATATACTTCTTTCAAACTTTGTGAACAATTTAATGTTGCAAATTGTCAGTGTGGTAGTGACAGTTTAGGCACATACTTCCTTTCTTGGTTGATAAGGTGCTGAAATTATACCTCATTGCTTTATTTCAAAGCATATATTTATAGAATTGAGAACACTAATGGTGTATAATCATAATAAAGCATCCTACACTCTGAAATAATCTTCTTTAGAACAGAACAAAACCTTGTTAGTTCCACTTCACGAAGAAAAAGCACAAGAAACAGATTAACCCTTAAGCAGCTGCTGCTATGTTTACAACTCCAGCATTGGCAATTTCACATTGATTTACCTAAATTTGAGTACTTGGGAATTTTGTGACTGTTCTGTGTTCCTAACTTATGACTTAACAATAGTCATAAGTAACATGAAAATAAAATATTTTTATTCATAGCTTTATAGAAAATGACTATCAGATAATAACTGAGAACAAGACATAATCATGTTCTGGAGTTGATGGTTGTTATTAATTAAAGAGGCATCAGTGCTCAGTAGAAAGAGCATGGGCAGACCTTGGATGCAACCCAGAATCCATAGTTCATTGAGCAGGCAAGTTTTCTAGTCTCCCTGCTCTGCTTCAGATTTTACATGGGGACAGGACACTGAGCTTGCAGGGTGGGCTGTTTTTAATGATTAGAGACAATGCAGGAAAGTGGCGCCATGTAGGGCATAAAATAGGGACCTACTTAGGATCTATTAATATTATTGACATAATTCCCTGGCTTGAAATTTAGAAAAAGGCCAAGCCCATGATGATTAGTTCAAGAGAAAAGTGTGCGAGTCACATGACTGACTCTACAGCATTTTTCTCTAGAGCAGCATGTCTGATAATATCCATGTGGAAAACAAAGCTGTGGCTTGACTCTGACGAGATTCCTTGCTAGTGCCTGGTTGTGTATCAGAGAAAAATAGACACGGCCTTTGCTGGGAGAGGCCAGCATCTTCCTGTCTCTTTGAAAGATGCTCTGGAGGGTGACAAGCAGAATCCATTAGCAGAGCCATGCAGGCCATGGGCAGCAGACACAGCAAGGCTCTTTCGGCATCTGTTAAAGTCAGACAGAGGTGGCTTGCAGGGGAAGTAAGGGCTTAAATAATAAAAGACAATAATGGCAAGGTGACCCACAGTTCCTGATGGTACTTTTCATTCCTAGCTAATTATAAAAGTGCCCCTTTTACCTAAAAGTGTCCTGGTTTGTATGACCTAATATACAGTCATGAGACTCTTAAATTATAGGACAAAAAAAGAAAAGGCCAAGAAATGAAATGTGAATGATCTGACCATTTGCATTCTGACTTACAGGACAAAAACATAAAATCATAAATTCATTAAGAGCAACATGCATTCTGTCAGCTTTGAGACAGAGCAGGATCTCTCTCTCCCTCTTTCTCTCTCTCCCTCTTTCTTTCTCTCTCTCCCTCTTTCTTTCTCTCTCCCTCTTTCTTTCTCTCTTCTCTCTCTCTCATTCTCTCACTCTCCTTCTATAATGAAATTATAAGTCAGTCCAAAGATAGATGGACAGCATTCTCATGAGGAAGTTCTGCTTAATACCACAAGCATAATTTTGTCTCCACTGATTCAGAGTTGATACCTTCATGACTATAAACACAGTCCAACATTTTGCATAAGAATTTGGAAGCAGCAAGATTACATGTTACAGCCTCAGACCCACGCTTTTCACTAAACCTATATAACCAATAATCACTGGTCTTTTTTCCTCAGGTAAGGCTCATGAGCCCAGCAGAGGCCAGGCAGCAGAAAATCAATATGCACATATGTTAGGGACTTTATATTGATAAGAAAACTATACTGGGCACAGACATGAAATCAGTCTCACACAACCTCAAAACATGATTATTAATTAGAATAGCATTTGTCAAAAAAAAAAAAAAAACAATGAGAAAACAAGTATATAAAAAAGCACACAAAAGCTAAAACCCAGTTATTAGCATAATGACCATCATCAAGTATATCAAAAAAGTGTGATAAGGAGGCACCTTATGAGCCAAAGGGTTGCAGTTCAGCTTAAAAGCTTGGCTTAACTGTGCCTGTTTCATTAGCTACAAAGCAGGAGGAATGACATTCCTGAGACCAGTTTGCACTATCATAAGAGACAGATTCAAAAAATATAAAATTCAGGTCTCCTCTCCAAGCAAACCTTGGTGAGCAGCACACACTTCCAAGAGCAGCTCTCTGGGACCACTTCTCTCTTTTGCTTTTCCCACCTCAATTCAAGAGATTCAGAAGCAAACACCCTGGTAACCATCACAACCAGGTACAGGTTTGGGATCAAAATGGGGATCACGAGGCTAAATTTTGACACTCTTACTCTTACCTTAAATTAGAGATTTACCTTGAGTTCATCACTATTTCTGTATTATTTTTAGTATATCTTTTTAGTTTATTTTTAGTTGAATTTATTGGGGTGACACTGGTGAATAAAATTGTTTCAGGTATACAGTTCTACAGTACATCATTTGTACATTATATTGTGTGTTCACCACCCCAAGCTAAGTCTCCTTCCATCTCCATCCCCCTTTACCCTCTTCCGCCTCCTCCTATCCCTTTTTCCCTCTGGTAATCACCATGCTGCTGTCTGTGTCTATGAGGGTTTTTTTTTTTTTTCTGCTTAATCCCTTCACCAATAGCTCAGCATTTCAGTTCTAACCCTTCAGTTCTCTTGATTTCTAGGGAAGAAGTAAAAAAGCAGAAAAATGCAGCATGGCTGACATTCAATCCATTTATTTATTTTTTTAACAAGCATTTTCCCAGCTAGAATTTTTACTGACATTGATAGCAAAATGTGAGAGATGCTTTAAAAGTAAGGATAGAGCCACTTAGAGCCAAATTTAAAGAGCTGCATTTCTGAAGAGTAGAAGTCCAGTGTGCATGTTTTTGGTATTCTTACTGAAAGAACTTTCTAGCAAATTGAAGCATTGATACACTTGTAAGACAGAAAACAGTTTCCCCTGGTTAATAGACATGGCCATGAAGGTTACTACTGCTGGTTCTTGCTCAGTAGGGTGTTTCCATGGAGGGACTCAGGGCAGAGAACAAAGGAGGAAGACAGGAGACCCCAGCTGAGCCTCCAGGCTGAGGTCGGCTTAGCGGGTGGTTTCAGCCCTCAGAGACACTGCTTGGCCACCTGGGCACACCTCCTGTTGACATCACTTATAGACCACCTGGCAAATTCTGTCCTCTACTTTATCATCTGACTTTCCTGAATGGTTTAAACCATTCTATGCTTTTTCCCATTGCTCTAAAAACTGTTTATCTTAACTTGTTTATATTAATTTTGCCACCACTGGTTATAAGCTATTTTATGGCACTGATTGTGTGTGTGTGTGAGTGTGCATTGAATGACACGAGAACCTGAGAGACAGGGCAGTGGCTGAGCAGCCTCAGAAACGTTAAAAAACCACCACATTCCTTACACTGAAAATGGTGAGTTTAAAACCTGCTCTTTTTCTGAAAGAGCCTCCCTATTTGGGACTTAATTGATAAGTTTTCAATTTACTCTAGTTTTATTTTTAACACACTGGCAACTCTTTAAAATTAAACTTTTACTTTATAAATACTTCTTGGAAACATTTTTAGTTTATGGCTTTTTGCTGTTGGGCATTTAACTAACCTTATTTTCTGCATTTTCAGAGGGCAGTGGTCATACCTGCCATTTCAAGAAAAGGCCGGAAGAATGGATTTCAGAATATTTGTTCCCAGTACATGAAATTGAAAGGTGAGATAGTATCTCATACCACAGAAAAATTGCCATGTGGTCAATCAACATCACCTCTCTGGACCACTGACATGAGAGCAAATGCACAAGAGAAACACCCCGAGGTAGGCAATTTTCTTGTGTTACTGCTGCTTCTAATATGTATTGATATAACATTTAGAAATGAGATGAAAGGAAAGCAATATGATAAACTTACTCCTGGCTGGTGATAATCTTCTTTTCTTTGATTACAAAATATTTAGGTAGGACATAATTATTGATTTGATCAGGTTCCCAGAAAACTCTCTTTGGTTTGGGGAGGGACCCCAATCTCACAGCAAACACTAGCTGCTGTGTATCCACAACTGTGGAAGCGTCTGAACACCTCTCTTTGAAAACGGTCACACATACTTCCTCCCAGACTGTGTTTTCAGGAAGCTGAGTGCAGCTTTTGTGCTACTTGCCACAGGCTCTTAGAGAACAAAATGTGCACTTTCTTTTTCTTTCTGGTAAGGCTTCAAGAATAAGCCTAAATATGAAATCATTCATCATTAAGACCTGAACAGCAATACAAGAGTTCTGCTTAGATTAGACCCATCTTTTGTTTGCCTCAATCTTTTTTTTTTTTTTATCCTCACCCGAGGACATTCATTCCTTTACTTACTTATTCATTCATGTATTTATGTCTACTTCAGCAAGCCACGGATATTACTGACTTTATGACTAAGAAAGGGTATTGTGGTCACCTGATGCAATGTACTCACACATGTTCCTCGGGTCAAGCATCTGCACACAGAGTAAGCACTCGATCACCACGTGCTGTGCTGATGGATGTACCTGGGGGCAGTGAGGCCCAGCAACTCTCCCAGGCCACTCCACGGCCAGCACCAGACCAGCCTCCTCCCTCTCAGTCTCATTAGCTTCATTTTCAAAATGAGATAAGCAATTTGGAGATAAAACCAATGTTTTCCCTTATCGCTTGTCTATCACCAATCACCAAGTATGTCCTTTTTGTTATATGTTAGGGGAAAAAAAGTAAATACTGAAAAGAAAGGGTCCAGGTCTATTTAATGAGATTACTAGCCTAAATTCCTCAGAAATTACATAACCCTCGCCATACACAAACGTTTCACAGTAGTTACTCAACACGAGAGGTACCCCGTGGACCTGTATATGACTGGGCTCTGTTGGGGGCGTGCTTCATGGTTAAGGCGCTACAGGGAAGCTGAGGGGATCTCAGAGAACTCTTCTAATGGATTCACAGTCTGTCCCTGAATTGGGGAAAATGTTTACCTAAGGAAAAAAAGTCTTGATTCTCCTCTATGATTTTATCTTTACTTGGCATCTTTTCCCTAAATACTTTAGAAAAACAGATCGTTAGGTCTCAGTGGTTATGGAATATGGTTGTATCCCTCCATCCCTGCCTCCCTTCTGGTTCCCCATCCAGTCCACATTAGTTATAAAGCCCTAGCTCTGTGCTACACATGCTGCCAGATTTGAGCACCTTGTTATCCAAAGTGGGGCTCAGCAGCATCAGCCCCCAGAGCCCCTGAATAAGAACCTGCATTTTAACAAGACCCCCAGGGGATTCACATTGGAATTCACATTAGGGAAGCACTATAAAAACATAGTCCCCACCCTCAAGAGTTACAAAGTATCAGAAGAAACAGCCAGGGCCAGAGCCAGTCCAAACTGAGCAGCTGGGCAGTTTTCAAAGGAGCTCATCCCCAGATGGATGAAACCCGGTGGGCACAGGGCTTGGCAAGTGCAGAAATTTTTGTGCAAATTAGAAAAAGGAGTCTCTTCTTCCAAGCAGTCTCATCCACATACTTGGACTTGGGGCTACAGAGAGCTGCGTGTGCACCAGATTCAAGCAATGGGTGGGCTTGTGCAACCAGTAGTGCAGTGTTGCAGAGTGTGTCCCTGGGACAGTCCCCCAACCCTTTCAATTAATAGACTGCATATTATTCTGGGAAGACAATATTATCTACAGACAGCAGAGCACACCATAGGATCAGTCCAAGTTGTGCTATGATCAGGTTTGTTTTTCAGGAAGAGGTCTTGGTAGTAATGTAAAAAAAAAAAAAAAAAAGTATATATGTATATATATTTATGGCAGAATTATTTGAGGGAAGCCTCTAAAATGATCTAGGCAAGAGGTAATGAGGCCCTGAGGCCCTGGAGAAGATGAAGGATACCCAGGAGCAAGAACTGAAGGCTCTTCATATAAATAAGTGGGTGGACAGGGTAGCAAGGGGCAGAGAAGCAGTTTCTCACTGAGGAAACAACATGGGTAATGAGTCAAGAGGACAAGCAATGAACCTCCACCAGGGGAAGGTAATCCCTTCAGTCAGAGTAACGGAGTGAAGATTCAGATAGAAGCCCGGAATAAAGATGGAAACTTGGCAGTTGTGCTGTTCCAGGTGGAGGGCATGTAGGCAGCCACTAGAGGTCTCCTCCCCGAGGTCTGAGGCCCTTTAAAGGTATTTCACACTCCAAACACCCATACAATGAATCGGCCAATGGCACGAAGAAATAGCTGGGGTGTTTAGCACATTTCCATTTTCCTCAAGCATTTACTGCTGCCATCACAGCCACAAAACGGCATGTATGATACTCTCCAGGACAGTATTATGCTTAGTGAAATAAGCCAGGAGTGAAAGACAAATACTATATGATCTCACCTAATACAGGAAACTAATGAACAACACAAACAAGCAAAACAGAACCAGGGGCATGGAAACAAGGAACAGACTGACAGTGACCAGGTGGGGGAGGTGGGAGGGGAAAAGGAGGAAAAGAAGGGGAAGGGTCTAGTCAAAGAGCTAGTATGAATGACCCATGGACATGGAGAACAGAATGTGGATTGAATGTGGGAAGAGGGGTGGGTGGGGTAGGAGAGAGTAATGGGGGAAAAATGGGAAAATTCTAATAGAAAATCAACTTTTTTTTAAAGGGGGAAAAAAGGAATTTTTGTGCAAATACTCTGGGAACTTCTGGCCTGGACAGAAACCAAGTATAGAGGAAAGAGCATCTGCTCTGGGGTCGGCCAGTCCAGAGTTGAGATCCTGCAGTTTCCACTTCCTAAATACAAACTTGGACAAGTTACATCTCTGTTTTTGTACCTGTACAATAGGAGAGTCTGATGCTCTCATCCCAGGGTCAAAGATGGGATGGCTACATTTCCTGGTGTTGTCAGGGTAGTCTTTGTGTACAGGTATCCCCCATATAACACGGTAGTTCTATAACATGGTTAGAGAATTGGGGAAACCCCGGTATAACATGGTGCTTCTATAACATAGTTTCACTCTACCATGATATGACTGTAGAAGATATCCAAGAATTGCTGGCAGAAAAAGAAACTGATGAAGCAATTTTGGTGGAAATGATATCTGGAATGTGCCAAGATAACTCAGGGGATGATAGCACTGATAAAAATGAAGAAGTTAAAAAGTTTACTCTAAAAAGCATAAAGAAAGGCCTAGACTTAGCTGAACAGTTAGTCATATTTCTTAAATGAATATCCTTGCACTTGAAAGGAGCACAAAGTTTAAGAGAGAACTTCAAAAGTGCTTAGCACCATATAACAAAATTTATAAAGATCTCTCAGCTAAAAGCAAGCAACCTAAAATAAAAGATTTTTTTGCAAAAAGTACAGCATAGAAATCAAGATAATGCTGAAGAAAGTTCAGAGGATGAGGCTATCTTGTCAAAAAGAAAACGCATTTGGTTAATAAAACTTAGTAGTGATGACAAAGAAAACATTACTTAATTCATATTAATATGCAATACTTTTGATGAAAATTGCTTTAATAAAGATATTTCTCTTAATTATAAAAATACAGTAATTTTTTTTTAATTTTTGAAACCAAATCCCCCTTTATGCACTAGTTCTTTGTTTCATATAACATGGATTCGCATAACACGGCATTTGTTAGGAACCTAACAACCATGTTATATGGGGTTTACCTGTACACCTGTTGTCCCAGTAATTCTTAAAAGTATTGCCATTTATTCTAAGATGTGTCCAGTTTGAAAGCAAACTCTATGCTGCTGCCTTGCTCTAGGGACATAAAGCGTGTAAAGCCAGCACTGGTCTTCCAGTCATCTTTCTCCACCCTCCTCTCTATGAATGAAAGAAGACAGGAAATTTGGCAGGATCCTCATTACCACAGCCTTGTTTAATGACACCCTGAAATACAAAGTGTTAGCATGCTCCTATTTCATGGATCCTTGGCTAAGGAATCACTTCAGCAAAATGATTACCCAGAGTAATTTAGGGAAGAAAATCTTACTTCCATGAAGAGACCCAATTCTTCATTTTAAGGTTACATGTGCAGAAATAAAATTGATGGTAATTTGCAAAAATCCTGTGGAAAAGTATCATACTGACAGCTCATGCTCACATGCTCTAATTTCTCCTCTCCACAAACAGAAAAATGGCCTAAAGTCAATGTGGACCACAATGTGGATTATTAAGTGTAGTAACCCTAGGTATGCTGTTAACTGCCCCCTTAGAACAATCTGGTCTAGTGATAAAACAACTTGGCAAATTCTGATGGTTTTGGTAAATCTATCTGCATTTAAAATATTATGAATGTCCTGATTTTTATATTCAGGGTGGGGCAAAGGTTTACAGCTGTTTGTATGGAAAATAATATAATAATTAATAAATAATATAAGAATAAACTGCGTTTCGCATACTCACACTGCAAACCTACTTTTGCCCCACTGTGTATGTGAAAAACAAAGCTAAAATGTTAGTTATGAATGCTAAGAATTTTGTGGAAATGCAGCAATATTACTCTGAGCACCAAGAAAAATGATCTGGAAACACCAGCATTTCATGGATATGTGGTTGTTTGATACTAGATGGGTTACTAATTCCTAGTTGTCAGTATTGAGTGATGAGATATCAAGGGGACCTCTTGGGCTTCAGTTTCATTGGCTATAAACTACATAAATGATTTGGATGCCTTTATTCCCAAGATTTCATCACCAAAGTTCCATGAGTACATGGTTCCTTAATGTAGAAATTACTAACATATGACACATCTTCTGGGCTCCTCAGATCCTGGAGGCACATCAGCCCCATTACTCCTTCACTGCCATCGAGTCCTTGTACTCCACCAGGAGAGCTCCTGCTGCCTGTGCAGAGCTCTAATCGGTTTCGCATCACACCACGTGACAGGTTTCTGTGTTCTCCTTGACATGCTCCCATCCAGCTCCACTTCATGACAAGAGGTTGCTAGGCAGGAAAGGATGCATTCATACTGTAATAAATAAGTATGCTTGCCATTCCCATCTCAACCCTTTTATCCAGCCTCCCAAAGGTAGCCTGTCTCCCCTGAAATGATGCCAAATTGTCTATATACATTGCAAAGTATCACAATTCTCTTTTTCCTGCAATAATTTCTATAAAAGTCAAATGATTTAAGCTAAAGATGCAAGGTGATTTCCACTTAGGGCAAGTTAGTCGAATGTCTTAGTACACTGTGTGGCTTGGAGAGCCAAAGTGGATCATCTGACCTTTGATGACAGTGCCTTTGGGCTGGCATTCCTGCCAGTGGCACACAAATGGGCTCTGAATAGTCTCAGGCAGTCCATACAGGCAATGAACTCTCCGTTTCAGGAGGAGCAATGGGCTAATGAAATCAGAAAGAATCACTCCACATGGAACCAGCTAACTGCCCACCAACGTGCAGTAATTCATCATAGCCAACCACAATGACCATAACATAAGGAAGTAAAGTGTATGCCAATTAAGCTTTTTGCCCAGACTGAAAGTTACAGATTAACATGGCCCATGAATCTTCCTACTCTTTGACTCATAGAAACTCTTGTTTAGTCCATAGGAACAGACATGCCAGAATTAAATATTGGATATAAAAAGTGACAAATTATTTCTGGAATATAGTTAAAAGCATGGTCCTAACTTGGATCTAGAGGACAGTATTTACAGCGTGATCATATCAGAGAGTAAACATTACAATTAGTGTTCTGCCCTTGTCACTTTTTTTGTGAACTCTTGTAAGATAATTAGTATGATTGCTTAAGGCTGTAGGAGTATAACCCTCCTCTTTTTACTACTGGAAATGGTTATTTTGCTATTTGGGTCAACTGTCTTAAAACTTCCCAGAAAGGATTTTCAGAAATAATTCTGGGAGGCAAATGAGGGAATTGCCTGGGAGATTCTGGTGAAGAAATGGGCTCTGATGTACTTGTGTCATTTTGGGATAGATGATGAAACTGAGAATAAGAAGCTTCCTCTCGACAAGAAATGAGAACCTCTTGTGTGATCAGCGAGGGGAGACAACTTGGGAAGGGGAGGAGAAGGAATATTTGAAGCATTGTAAGAGTTTGACCTGAGGCTTGGAAGACCTGCTTCCCTAGGCTGTTAGACTGGAAAGAGAACCCAGGACAATTTCATTTCAAAGAGCAGCTCTGACTGGAGTATCATCATGCAACCTGACTGTGCTCTGATCAAATGTTATTTCCCATTAATGGTGACATGTTGCTTGTTCAAAATTCATGAATATAGCCAGGCACAGACAAGAAGTCCACAGAGCAATACTCTGACACCCCAGGTGAGAAGAGGATAATTAAGCTCTATGTTAATAAAGTGTCACATGTTGGGACAGAAGACCTTGTGGAAGTAAAAGATGCCATAGGAACAAAGAGAAAGGCTGAATTACTGGTTTAAGAAAGTAGAAAAAAGGACAGTAAGGGGTCAGATCCTGGCTTGGGCAACATGATCAGGGCTATAATATGCAAAGTGCATCTTAAGTGTAAAGAATTTGGTGTTCTAAGCTATCATAAACTAGAGATATACAACATCATGTGAGAAAATGTTAACAAAGAGAAAAACTTTCTGTAAATGGGAAAGCGTGAAGTTCATGCATTGCATTGAAGTGATTTTTTCAGATCTAATACCATGATTATTAATATAAACATATCACCATGAAAATGTTAGACTTGAGACTTCCAGTCAAGATGGAGGCGTAGATAGACATGCTGCATCTCCCTCCACAACTAAGAAGGAATACAACTACCTCAAAACTAGAAACAACCAGAAGTTCCAGAAAATCAAAGTGCATGGAAGTCCAGCAAACAAAGATATAAAGAATAAATACTCATCTAGACAGGTAGGAGGGGGCAGAGCCAGGGCAGAGAGGACACGGTGTGGTGGCGGCAGCAGCAGCAACAGTGACAGGCTGGTGGAAAGTGCAGTTACACATTTTAAAAAGTCAGGAGGGACACCTGGGGAGCATTCCCAGCTCCTCACCAGAGCAGCTCACTGTCCCAGCTCCAGGGAAAAGCAAGCCTCATTGCTTTTGACTGTGCAAACCAGAGGGGGTTGGGACAGAGGCAGAAACTGCTGGTCTCTCAGCAGAGTCTGCTTGTTTAAAGGGCCCCTGTGGACCTAGAACATCCGCAGACCCACCCACTCTGGGAACAACAGCCAGGACAGCAGCTGGAGGGGCACCAGTCCAGTGTGGAAGTGGGAGAAGTGCCTGGAGAAGTTTCGAGTGCTGGGCAGGTGGCATTGTTCCTTCTTGGACCCCTCCCCCACATACAGCACCACAACATGGTGAAACAGGTCTCCCATTACTGACAAATACCTAAGGTTCTGTCCCTTACAACATAGTTGGAGTGACAGCTCTCCCTGGGACATGGAAGCAAACAAACACAGGAGACTTCCAGCCAAGATGGAGGTGTAGATAGACACACTTCATCTCCCTCCACAACTAAGAAGGAATACAACTATTGCAAAACCAGAAATAACCAGAAGTACCAGAAAATAAATGGAAGTCCAACGTATAAAGTTATAACAGAGTGGTGCTTGTCTGGACAGGTAGGAGGGGCGAAGCTGGGGAGGAGAATTCAAGCTATGCTCTCCATGGCAGCAGCAGTGACAGAGGCAGGACAGCAGTAAGCACAAACACCTGTATTTAAGGGGAGGTGAGAAGCGCCTGGGGAGCTGCAGACCAGACGCGTCAGCTTGCAATTCCAAAGCTGGGGAAGGCAGATGTCCATTGCCTTGGACAGTGAGGCCCAGAGAGGGTGGGGATGGAGGAGGAGGCTCCCAGTCTCTCAGTGGAGAGTGAACAGAGGAAGCCATCTTGGATCCCCGCCCCCCACAGAAAACGCCACAGCATGGTGAGAAAGGTCCCCCAGTTGTGATGAGTGCACGGGTCTCTGCCCCATATAGCATAAGAGGTGTGACAGCCCTGCCCAGGAAGCAAAGGTAAACACAAAACTGTTCAGGATGGCACAGATCATGATAGAGATCCCGGTGATGCAGCTGACCAGACAGCAAATATCTAATCTAATTAAGCAGCAGATAGGAAATCTTTCTGAGGCACAGTTCAGAGCTTTGGTTATAAAAATGCTTGCAGACCTAACAGCAGATCTTAAGACAGGGAAGGAATGAAGGCTAGTCCTGCTGAAATGAACAAAAACACATACAAAACTAGTGGTGAGGGAAAGAAAACCAAGGATCAAATCAACAAATCGGAACATAGGGAAGGAACAAACAGTCAACCAGTGCAGAAAAAGGAAACAAGAAGTGAGGAAAATGAGGAGAGGCTCAGAAACTTATCGACAGCTATAAGTGGGCCAACATCTGAATCATAGGGTTTCCAGAAGGTGAAGAAGAAGAACTAGAAATGGAAAAATTATGTGAAAAAATAATGAAGCAGAACTTCCCTAACTTGGGGAAGGAAATAAACTTACAGGTCCAGGAAGCACAGAGAGTTCCAAAAAAAAATCTGGGCCCAGGAAGAATGACACCAAGACACATTATAATCAAAATGTCAAAAATTAAGGATAAAGAGAGAATCTTAAAAGCAGCAAGAGCAAAGAACAGAATTACATACAAAGGGGTCCCAATAAGACTATCAGCTGATTTCTCACAAGAAACTCTGCAGCCAAGAAGGGACTGGCCAGAAATATTTGAAGTAATGAAAAGCAAAAACCTACAACCACAATTACTCTATCCAGCGAAGCTGTCATTCAGAATAGAAGGGCAGAGAAAGTGCTCCCAGGACAAAGTAAAACTGAAGGAGTTCATCAGATCTAAACCACTGTTATATGAAATGTTAAAGGGACTTGTTTAGGAGAAGGAGGATCAAAACTATGAACATTAAAATGAAAACTGTATCACAACAACCAACAACAGAAGCTAGGGAACCGAAACAAAGGCAGACTAAGTAGGCAATAAGAGTGAGAAAATAATTATAGGTATGGGGAACATATAGTGGGGAGGTCAGTGGGGAGGGAGAAGAGGGGAAAGGGAGGGAGGTGGTACAGGAATTAAGAAGCATCGTAGGAGGGAGTGGAGTCAATAGGAAGATGTTGAGAAGAACTATATGCACAACCAATGGGCATGGACTAAGGGGGGGGGGACAACTAGAGGGAGAGGGGTTACTGGATGGAGGGGAACAAAGGGAAAAGAAATTGGGACAACTGTAATAGTATAAACAATAAAGCATATTAAAAAAATAAAATGTTAGACTTGATTATTTGCTCACAAAATAATCTTGTTCTCTGTATTTATGAAGTAAAAATATATAAAAAAGAAAAACCTAAAACCTTTCTGTTGAAGTGGGGAGAGGGAATGAAATTTGAAAGAGGAAAAAAAAAGGCTTCTCTGTGATTGTTCATATTAATCTTTCAATTTCATTGTGAAAATTTTGTAAAAACTCAAGAAAATAGAATTACCTAAATCCAATAAAGCCTTATGTAATATTGGCCTAATTTTTTCCTACACACACATTTTACATTGTTGGGATCATACTTGGCACACAATGTTATCATCATTATTAGGGTTTTAACATATGTCAATTGCACATTCCGAAGTGATAGCTACAGAGCTCGCTGACAGGTGGCAGCTCCAGGACTAATGTAGGGAGAGCTGCTCCACACCACAGTGGCACCATCAGCAGTCAGCTTAGGACAGATGCTGCTGTGGGCAACAGGCAGAAGAGAAACAAGCACAAGGACTGGGAGCAGGAGGATCATGTCACTCAGCCTGGGGCTGCATGACCATATATCCTAAAGGACAGCTAGAAAGGGATACAATCTGAACAGGACATGCAGGTATTTTGAAAATGGCAAGGACAGTTGAAAGGATAAAGCTTTTTCACTTCAAGAACATCACCTGAGAAATCTTTCAATGTGTCTGGTTCCGGTGAATTCATTATTGTATTGATCACACACATCCATTGCATGGCATGTTCATGACTCCTCTAGGAGGTGGGCACTCTTATCATCGTCCAAGTGTAGAGATGAAAAGTATTACAGGCTTTCATATGTCTAGTCTCACTTAGGAGCTTCAAGATATAATGAAGCCAGAAGAACAGCCACATCCAATGGGCCTTTGCTCTGTTATTGATTATTCTACATACTTCATATGCCTTCTCTTCCATATCAGCCACCGCCATGATAAACCACCTTACTCACAATTCTCTACTTAGAATACTCTCCAGGCTTCAAGATGCTTTGCTGTTCTTAGAAACCAATATCCAGAACAATTAAAATTACAAAAATAAGATAATTGGTAACTATATTTGGGATAAACCATTATCTGAGGTTTTTTAAATCTACAGTGATGTTTTCTTGGTCTGTTTCAGACACATCATTTATGTCAAAATGAAGAAAAAGAATGTGAACACAAATTGAGTCTCAAAATGATTTCAATGATATGAAACAGTAGAGGCAGGGTCATAACCCCACATTAAAAAACAATGCAGTTCTCATGGTGGCAACAATAAAAGGAATTTCGGGAATTATGTATCTAACTCTTATCAACTCCACTGGTAGAGAGGAGTTTTAGCACTTTCCTGCTTTATAACAGTATTTTTGAATGCAGCATATTTTTATAGAAAATAATTAATTGTTATGCCTATAAAAAAAAGCACTACAATAACGATTCCATTTGCTGACGGATGTGGTTGGTAAGACAGCTCAGGATGGTGTAGTCTTCCCTGTAAGTCTGTCTCCCCTGCACCTCCTGGGAAGCATCAGACTGAAGATTACAGGTGGAGAGACAGCCATGTGCCAGACAAAGGAATCACGCACGAGGAGCAGAACACAGCAGACAACAGATGCCTACTCAGTGCCCAGTCATGGAATTGAAGTGTATCCATGCTTCCTAACTGCTAGATCTCTTTTAAAAATTTTTGGATTACTAGTTATAATAGAAAAACATGATTTTGTAGAAGGAAGTTAAAATGTTCTTTTAATAGTTCCATTTTGCTTCTGAGTTTAAATACACAGTGTGACATTTATCGACTGCAAGATGACAAAGTACACAGAATTACTGAAAATTCCTACAGAGATCAAAACTCACACTTGTATTTGACAAGAGCATATGAAAGATCTAAGCTTTGACAAAATATATTGAGATACTACACATGATTTACACAAACACTAATGTTTTCAATCTGAAATATTACCAGAAAGATAATCTATGAACATATCATTTATTTCCCTCCTATGAACATGAGTTGATATTCTGTCTTACTTTCCTAACAGAAATTCTCTTTCATACATATATATATCTTACATATAAATCATCTTTACAGCATGACTTATGGTTATAGAATTCCAAATATAATATGTATCTCATCCCAACACAGCTACACAAGACACAAGATTAATGCTACTAGCTTAAAATGTGACTTTTAATTTCCTCTAAATATCATCTACAAGTAAACCCACAAGAGTAATTTTCTGCATTAATTGCTAACCACTGAATTATTTAGCCAAAGGATAATGGAGTAAGAATGACATGGAACAAAGTACCAAAAAGGGAAATAGCTGGACTGTGGTCAAAGGAACAGCAAAGTGAGGATGCTCTTTATCTACAGTCTCACCCTCTTTCATTGGTTTAGTTTCCCTTTCCCAATCTCTAATCAAGAACCCAGAGACAGCCTGTGCAATTTACACACTGATTTATCAACTCGAACGATGCCAGCCTATGCCTCTCCAAATCAACAAAGGGGTAACAACAATATTTTATGTTTATTAAGACTTGAACTTTTACACTTACACTGTTCTTATAATTAGAGAGACTATGCTATAGTGGACCATTTAGAGAGGCTCTGTGTATACTGCTGTGGTTTTCCAGGTGTGAGGACCAGAGCAGCAGCAGCACCTTGGAAGTTGGAAAGGTCAATTTATAGGCCCCCACTCCAGGTTTACAAAAAACAAACTAAGGGTGAAGCCTGAGAACTTGCATTTCTAATAAGTTTCCAGCTGAGACCAATGCAGCTGATCCAGGGATCACACTTTGAGAACCTACGAATTGGAACAGAGCTTGGGAAGCCGGCTCAGCCCCTCACCAGTTGAGCGAGCTTGAGGAAGTGGCGTTCTGTACGTGGGGATAGGTAGCGCGTATCTCATAGGGGTAAGTTAGTGCATATCTCACAGCATTGCCTGAAGGGTTAAGTAAGTCACTCACTTAAGATTCTGCCTGGCAACAAGGAAGTCCTGTGTATGTGTATCTAAAAATCAAATTGTGTGAAATCAGTTGCATTTGTTATATCTTACTCACAAAGTCAACTCATTTTACCTGCTTATACTCTTCCAGCATTTTATTTCTGGATGACTAGATAAATCAGTTTAAGCCACTGGTTCCCAATCCCTGCTAACTATTAGAATCACCAAGGAAGCTTTTAAAAAATTATTGATTTCATAATTTTGATTTATTTGATCTAGACTGAGGCCCAGGTATTACAGTACTTTAAATGCCGCCCAGGAGATTCTAACATTCAGCAAGGATTGGAAACTATTGCCTTAACTTATAAATACACGGTATGTTTCTAGAATACAAAGGTCATATTTGGGATCCTTCATTAACCAATGTAAAGAACTTTACATGGGTAGAGCAAAACTCTACTGCCATACACAGAGCTGTTTAAAAACCTGGGCTGCCAGCATAATCTCCTCACAAACTCAAAATCTGGATCGTGACTTATCTGAGGCCTTGATAAAATCAGCCATATATATTCAGGGTTATAAAATATATACTTCCAGGCAATGTGTTTCAAACACCTGGCTGGTTGAAGAGGCGTTCCTTCGATCCTGGCAATGGTAGTGAAGACACAGCATAGCCGATTCTTGGCATTTGAGCATTTAACATAATTAGTTTTCATCCTGAGGGTTTGTAGCTATGGGGGCTTGTATTTTATTGAAACACAGATTTGAAGGACGCAAGCCATGGGCCTGGCGAGTTGGATTCAAGCTGCTGAGCTAGTGAGTGAGCCCAGCCCACTGGGCAGCATACTTTCCCCACATCCATCACACTTCCAGGATAAAAACATGGAGGTTTGTATATAGATAACAAGCAACACATCAGAAATAAAATGGTGAAAGTTGGAAAAGCAGCTATAAAAAGCCACTCACAAAAAATTTAAATACTTAATGGAAGCAGAGGACTGTCCAAATATTTTTAGTCCACAAGCCTGGAGATGTCTAAAGATGTTATAAATATTCCTCTTTGGAAGATATCAAAAATATACTGGCCCTGGCTGGTGTGACTCAGTGGACTGAGCACCAGCCTGCAAACCAAAGGGTTGCTGGTTCAATTCCAAGTCAGGGGACATGCCTGGGTTGCAGGCCAGGTCCCCAGTTGGGGGCACATGAGAGGCAACCACACACTGATGTTTCTCTCCCTCTCTTTCTCCCTCCCTTCCCCTCTTTCTAAAAATAAATAAATAAATAAATAAGAATATACTGTACACAGAGTTTAAGAATTTCTAATGCTATATATTTTATTTAGATGTAATGAATGCCCAAGTTAATAAAATATAAAGAAGCAATGCTTCTAAAATGAAATAGGAAATAAGTTAGCATCATTTCTTTTATCCAAAATACTGCAAGTAGGTGTCCATGCACTATGAAGATTATCTCCCTAAGCTTCAAGACAGACCCCACAAGGTCCATGCTTTGCATAGTCAGCACAAAACGCCCTGGGCAGAAGGAAAGCCACAGATTAGATTGGGGTTTATCTGGGTTCTCCCTTGAGAAAGGTAAGAACATATTTCTTATGAATTATAGAAACTAAAGAAACAACTTCTCTCAATAGTTGCTCCTTCTCTGTTTTTGTAGGCACGGTAGCAAGATGAAGAATGTCAACTGGAGGTATATTTTTCCTTAATCCTAAATTTAGGTATCCATTACATTTAAAACACAACTCTTTACAGTGTAAGTTTTGACTAAAGGCAAACTTCAGTCGAATTTTTTATCAGGAAATTAAATAAGAAACAACGGTGACTATAACAAACTGATGTTCACTAGAAGCCAAGGTTAATTTTCAGTCACTATAAAAGCAAGGTTCTGGAGGGGAAAAGTCAGAAGCAGTAGGTTTTCTATGGACACTCATGACCCCTCCAAGTTCCTCTGTATCAGGGAGGTTACGGGTGGTTTGGTACCTCCCCCTTCGGTACTTAAGGGCCTTTTACTTCAGCAAATTATAAGTGATAATTTTCAAAGCCATTTTGAACCTCTCATTCTCCACCCCATCTCAGAACTGCCTAATACACCATCTCTAGTGCAACTCGCCTTTGTAGTTCTGCAGTTTTCAAGTTACTTATGCGCTAAGCAAGAAAGCTATGGAGACTAAATGAGAACATGTAGGAAACCTGCCTACCACAGCGTCTAGTTCTGAGTGGGCTCTACATTATTTTCAGATTCCAACCTCTTCTCAAGTCTCCATCATTTTCCAATATTCATCTGCTCTGCTCACTGTTTTACACAGCATTACATATGCAAAATCTTGTTTTGGAAGATTACTCTCCACAGAATAGGCAATTTTGTTATTTAAAGAAGAAGCAAAGGTGAAGTCCTCTTTGATTGCAATCAATGCTCCTTATATTCTACATTGATGAGAAAAAAAAACTTGAACCGCGAGAGAAATTTAAAAGTTGAAAAAAAAAGTGTAATAAAGATTTTAAAGTTTTCCTTGTTGGATATACCTCCAAAGGTATTAATTTTATTTTCTCTTGCTTTTACTTAAAGCATTTTTTTGAGTACTTTCATCCAAAAATTCCCATTTTGCATTGGTAGGGGCGCAGTGTGTTTTCAAGCCTTCTCTCCTTACTACTTTCAATGGGAGATCACCCCCTAGTGGAAACGTAGCCGATAATATGATATTTCTGTGCTTCGCTGGTGAAAATTTAAGGGAAATCCATGGCACTTAAAATGATGTTTACACTTCTAAGTGAAGACTGGAGAGAGGCTTTTTGTTAAGCAATGTAGGTTTCTAAATTGTAGTGAGTCCCCATTTGTATAAGAAGAGATTAATACTGTTCAAATTTCTTGGACTTGTATCCCAATTCACAATGAATGCCTATGTCCATTAGAACATTTATTTTCAGAGAACTGTATGACTGATAAGATAAATTATAGAATATAACTGTAGAAGTTTGCAATATTCTATCTTCACAAGAAACCTGAGGGATAAGACACACTCTTATGAGTAATACCCATGCTTTAGAATAGTTGGGCCCATTTGTTTAAGAAACTCCCCACAAAATATGAAATACTAATATTTACCTTATATTGATTAAATGCTATATACATATACCAGGACCATTCTGTGGGCTTGAAAGAAGTTATTCTGTTAATAAACCTTTTAAAATACTTCTAGATAAAAAATGCTTAATTATTGTCTCTTATTTGTGAATCCACTCCTGAGATGATAGAGCATTTGAATGTTCTAATGAAAAGCCTAAGTATCTATGCAGTAGTTCTTTTAAATGTTTTTAAAACTTATTATAGTTACAAAGCAAGACTAAAAAATTCAGTCTCACCTTTGATCAAATCTCACATGAATGCATCACAGCCTCAAATAGGTAAAAGTTCGATAATGCATTACAACCTAGACTAATTGTTAGTTTTACATGTTTTATCATTATATGGAATATTTATTACAAGTATTATTCCTGAGAGACTAAAGCTTTAATTTTAAATAAATGGGAAATTATTACCACTTAAAATAAATTAGCCAAAGAAGAAGTTATTTATTTGTATTAAGGCCCTTTACAGAGACTCTGGTTTGCTCTGTAAAATGTATATACTATACAGCTAATATAAAGACATAAAGCATTAATGCAGGAGAGTGCATTGTTTTTAAAAAGAATTCTCTTGAATTGCACATAGAAATTCCAACACTAACATGTTTACAGATAACTTCAAACATATCACTAACAAATTTAAATATATAACCATATGCATATTTGTTATGTAAAAAGTTTTTGTAAGCACTTTAAAATTAAATGTACAACTAAAAGGCATAAACTATATAGTTAGGCAAGAATCTTAATTTTTGCCCCACAGACTCAAAAGGCTGTTGGGAGTACCAAATTTAAAAAAAAAAATGTATCTGGAAGTCCTTCATAAACAATAAAGACATATAGAATTGTCAGGTGCTGTTATGTATGTAGTCAGATAAATTTTTTTTTTGATGACAAAGAATATTTCTCATTGTAAATACTGAAGAAATCTACCAACCTTATGGCAGACTGTGCAAAACAGGAAGCAAAGGGAAACCTGGGGCTCTTCCCTCTGGCTGAAAGAAGGCAGTGACCAGAGCGAAGAATTAACTAGTCAATTAATTTGGATAATTGTGGGAAGAGGTAAAGAGGCTAGAGGCTGCTTTGCATGCATGATATCAAGAATTAGACCTACTTTTTAAGTTGAACTCACTTGATTGATCAAATATCACCAAGTTTTACAATTATGCCTATTCCATGCTAGTCTGATTTCTGAGTCCTGCAAGGATCTGTTGTATATGCTTGCAAAACAAACTCTGACAATACATTTAATACTCTAAGGGTGAAGTTTGGGCTGCCTCAGCTGACAGCACATTTGCAAAAGTGGTATATATATGTATAAAGCAAAAGGAAACAATTAAGTTCAAATTTATTTGAATGTCAGTACCATTTTCTTTATATAGACATACAATAGCCCTGTAAGAAGTGCTTAATTATTCAGTAAAAGGGACTTTGAGCAAGTCACCTTCATTTTAAAATACATATTACTCATTTTGCTGAGCTAGTGGGAACTCTACATTAGTATATTAACTTTAGTTATCGTAACATTGTGAAGAAGGTCAGGGGAATTTATCTCTTATATGATGCTTCAATGGCAAAACTGCAATTCAGATCAGTTTTATCTCCATTTTTACAGATGAACAGTAAAGAATTAAAGTTCTGATCCATATAATACAAGTTGTACAAGTACAAACCATTTGCTTTGAAAAGCACAACATTAACTGAAGCAACTGTTATCAATGTTAGGCTATTATAAGCACATTAATAACCTTATTCACTAATATTTTAGTAAACAACCTAAGATTCCTCTATGGTAAAGCCAGAAATGTACCCTTATGGGGACAAAATGACAATAATTAATAATGCCATTCAATCTCAACTCTTCAAAGCATAACCAAAAAAAGTCACTGAGATTCTAGTGTATATGTCACATAAAAAAAAAACACTTAGACTGAAATTATCAACCTCCCTTAACATTCATGCAGAGCTGAATTGATTCTTTCTTAGTGCCATCTTTCTAAGTGGGCTAATTTCCAAACTTTGTAGCCCCTGCAAGAAATAAATGTGGTAAGTGGTACAATCAGAGGTAGGTAACATTACTCCAAAACAGTAACAGATGAGGTTACAAATCTGTTTGGGGACAGGCAAACATAACTGTAATAATGTGCATACAATTATGTATATTTGTAATAGATGAAGCCAAGTCATATAAGAACAGGTTGAGCTGTGTGCAATGCCTTCCTGCCAACAATCCTTTCTCACTCCTACCCCACTTTATTTTCCTTCATAGAACTTCATCGCCACCTGGGTTTACTGTTTGTATCCCTGCAGTAGATCAAAGCTGCTTGAAGGCAGGGACTTGATCTATTTCATTCCCTTTTGTATCCCCAATGCTTCGAACAGTTCCTGGCGCACACTGGGTGGTGGTCCACCTAATTGCTGTTACCATGGGGTATGGGTTCTCCTCCTGTACAGCAGGGGGAAATCTGCCCTAAACACTAAGTAAAGACTTTTGTGGTAAGGGTCAGGACCATTCACACTATTCAAAAGCACTGAAATTATGTAAATTAGTGGAGAAGTGTAAGGGCACAGCAATGTAATACATCCACTGAAGCCACCACAAAGCTAAGCATTGTTTCTTCCTATGACTAATAAAACAAAATTCTCTTACAGTTAATATGGCTGATTAAGTGCATCATGTGGTACATTTATATTATAGTAAAATTATATAATTGGCAACTAGTTTTCTGAAAGTCCTGAGACTCTTATTCTCACATTTAAATCCACTTGAACTTGTCTGCTTTGAGAGGCTACATAAGAGTCTCAATCAGAGTGAAACATTTTCATGTGTTCACAACAAATACTCTGTAGAAACAAAAGAAAACTCTTTACTAGAAAGAGAAAATCAACATCCTAGTTCTTTAGGGGAATGCTAGGGAAAGGCATTTTGATGCAATTATAATTGGACATAAGTAGACCAATTATTGGAACTTTTTGAGAACAGACTACTTGAATTGCTACATACCACCCTTTCAAGAATAACTCAATCTCCACCTTTGTTTTAATAACCTTGTTTTACATTTGATGTTTCAATAAGATAATCTGGACATGATTCAGTGGTCATAACAATGATATAAGTGCAACTGGGAAGTAATGATTAAAGATGAAATACTTCAGTGAACTCTGCCAGAATTTTAACCAGAGTCAAGAGGCTATAAATGTAATATAATGTTAAATCTCTACTTAGTAGCTACTGTACAGGAATGTGTATAATGTGACAGCATAACCACAGCTATCTTCAGACTGAAACCATGCACATAATTAAAAGTTGTGCTTGATTCTAGACCTTTAAATCTTTACATCAATAGTATGTACTTAATAAATACGCAAACACTTTAACTCAATGTTTATAAAGCCAATATTGAATAGATATCTGTTCCATCAAGCAGGCCTTACTTGAGGTTAGTAACAAATCTCTGTCAGTCATTTTTGTATATCTGACCTTGAACAATGCAGGGGTTACAGATGCTGACCCCCTGCATGGTCAAATATCCATGTACTACTTTTGACTACCCCAAAATTTAACTACTAATAGCCTCCTGTTGACCAAATATTTTCTATTACATGTATTATATACTGTAATCTTACAATAAACTAAGTTAGAAAAAAGAAAATGTTAAGAAAATTAAAGGAAGAGAAAATACATTTATAGTACTTTATTTATTGATACCATAAGTTTACCTTGTCTGTTTATAAGATGAATTGTCTTTCTGCCAGTACTTACATCAATATTGTCCTATATGATACAAGACACTGTAATGCTATACATACTACTGATGCTAGATATAAAATGAAAGATAATGTGAAAAAGAAATTTATATTTATTCATGCATTGATAATGAAGAAGTAACAATATGATTGCTTTGTGGTAGCCTAGTGCAATTGATGCGATTGCTTCATGGTAGCCAAACCTATATACTAATGAATAAATTGTTTAAAAAATTTTATGGCATATGGTATTACAATCCTATTCATAATGTAATATTGGAAACATGATTACATTAAAAAACCCCACTTACCTGTGATGATAGGCTGATAGGCAGTTTCTCCAATTACAAGAGAGTAACACATACTGTACAGTACTGGAACCTTTGAAAGCAGTTATAAAACAGTCAGAAAAGTTACAGGCTTTAAATTTTATATTAAATATACTCACATTATGCATATGTAAGCATATGCTATCGGCTCCCATACAAGTCTTGCGCACGGTGTTCTACATGATGCATAATTAGGTGATGGCAATGGCCATAATGATGTGACAAAAGCATCTCAGACAGTTCTTGCCAAAGAGTTACCAGATTTTTCATATAAAGACTCTAACACACATATACAAACAAGTTTACTAACTGTACAGCCTGATGATTATTCACTGTTCATCAAGTGGAAGTAGATCATCATAAAAGTCTTCACCCTCGTCACTTTCACATTGAGTAGACTGAGGAGGAGGAGGGAGGGGAGGGGTGGCAGAGGAGGAAGAGGTGCAGCAGGTAGAAGGAGAGATGGGAGAAGTGGGCACACTTGGGGTAACCTTACAGAAATTTACATTGCAATCTCTGCTTGGCATTTTTGCTTTCTCGTTTCTCTAAAAATGTTTCTCTATGGTACCAATTCTTCTTCCACCATTTGCTTCAGTTTCATGCCCATATCAGAGAAGGGTGTAAGTTGTCAAAGAAGTCTAAAGCAGTCTGGAGTCATCAGAACCCTACCTCCAGGTTGTCTAGTGTCAGTTTGTTTTGGGCTCTGCTTCTCCTATGCCTTCTTCCTCATCTCCTGGCACTGGTTCAGAAGCACACGTTTCCACCAAGTCACCTTCTATTAACTCCTCTGGTGTAGTGTCTATTAGCTCTTGAATTTCTCCAAGATCCATATATTGAAAACCTTCCCACATTCCCTGACTTGTTGCCATATTCACAATCTCATAATTTTCTTGATTGGCTCTGTTGTATATCCCATGAGGTCATACACAACATCTGGACACAGTTTCCCCAGCAGGCATTTATCATTTCAGGCTGCATGGCTTTCACAGCCTTTTCTGTAGCAACAGTGGCATTTCCAATGGTGTGTTTGTTCCAGACTTTCATGATGTTCTCTCAGCCAGGGTTCCATATGTTGACAATCCTTTCAATAGAGTGCCATGTGTAATGAGCCTTAAATGTCCTATGACCTATTGATCTAGAGGCTGAATTAGAGATGCTGGATTTGGGGGCAAGTAGACCTCTTCAACACCTTCCAGGTTGAACTCATGGGTGTTCGGGATGGCCGGGCTCATTGTGCAGTATCAAAAGAACTTTAAAAGGCAGTGCCTTACTGGCAAGGTACATCCTGACTTCAGGGAAAAAGCATAGATGGAATCAATCCAGAAAGAGGGTTCTCATTGTCCAGGCCTTCTTGTGAAGACTGGCAGCTGGTGTTTATCTTTTCCCTTCAAAGCTCAGGGGTTAGCAGCTTTATAGATAAGGGCAGTCCTGATCATAAACCCAGCAGCATTTGCACAAAACACGGAGTTAGCCTGTCCCTTCCTGCCTTCAATCCTGGTATTTGCTTCTCTTCCTTACCCATAAATGTCCTATGTGGCATTATTTTGTCTAGAACAGGGCACTTTGTCTGCATTAAAAACCTGTTCAGGAAGATACCCTTTCTCCTCAATGATTTTGTTAATGGTGTCTGGGAACTTGTCTGCTGCTCCTGGATCGGCAGAAGCTGATTTCCCTGTTATTTTGACGTCTTTTAAGTAACCTCTTTCTAAAATTATCAAACCATCTTTTGCTGGCATTAAATTCTCTAGCTTTAGATCCTTCACCTTCCTTTTGCTTTAAGTTGTCATGTAATGATTTTACTTTTACTCAAATCATACTAAGAGTCTTTAGGTATGCCTTTCTTATAGCGATCCTGAGCCCACATAAAAGCTGCATTTTCAATACAAGATTAAAAAGTATATTGCAAGAAGTGCAAGGTTTTCACACCTGCTGGTGGAGTTGTAGTGACCACTTTATGCATTTCTTTTTTCACTATGGTCCTCACGCTAGACTCACTTATCTTGAATGTCAGGTGACCACAGCTGCGGACTTCAACCTATGGTGCAGAGCAGGCAAGTCAACTTTTTCTTGTGACGTCATGACACTCCTCTGCTTTTGGGGAGCACTTCCAGCATCACTTAGTGGCACTTCGTAGGGGTCCCATGGTGTTATTCAAAGTTTATGGTGTTAACACGATGAAAAATATGCAATAATCACAAGAGATCACTTTGACTACAACAGGCCATTTACTGGAGAGATGAACTGCTCATGTGGACATGATTCCTGTCACACGGTGTTTTCAGTGGATACTCACAACACCTGGGAGCACTGCCACAGCCATGGGAGATGGGTGCTACACTATTACAGCAGCACAGGATGTATTATAGCTAATTTTATGCAATTCTGATTTACAACTGCATCTTTATATTTGGTTACATTTCTCTTGACTGCAAAGGGCATCAAGTACATAAGTTTTGATAAATTTTAACTTCTTATAATAGATTTGTATGGTAGAATATGATAAAAATACACTAGTATCTACATATATTTTATGCATTTGTGACATACCTTTTTCTTAAAATATTTTTGATATCTCTAGGCTATGTGATTTGTCTCAATTGTCACAAATCTCCAAAAATTTCTTCAGTGCAGTTATGGAAAAACAATCCATGTATAGATGGACCCAGGAAGTTCAGACCTGTGTTGTTCAAGGGTCAGCTGAATCACAAACTATGCCACAGTGCACATGTTGACACGAAGCATGAAATGAAGGGCCAACTCTACTTACCAAGGAGTCATTTCTGTCTCAATGAATGACTGGTAGTGAAACAATCACTTTGTCTAAGCATTAGATATTTGAAATAAAAAGTACTTTGCAGTTCTGAAATTCTCGTGTTCAAATTATTTTTAAGAGAAAAAGGGAAGCAGAGAGAGAGAGCATCTAGGGTTGTACTACTAAGAGAGCTCCCACTTAATCCTCAATCTCACATTCATATTTTCCATGTCCAATTGATTATCATGTTGCTGTCACATTAAATCACCCCTAAAAACCACTTCAGCCACTCTGCTCAAAGAGCAAGAATGGTTTCTTTGACCAGATGAATCTAACCCACATTCCCCTATCTACTGAGGCCTTTGATAGCTTGAACTTACCTATTTGTTTCACACTACCACCCTGGGTAGCACCTTTTAAAAAAAATGTCCTGGAAAATCCGCCACCCTAATCACCCCCACAATACCCTCCCTCAGGACACCTCTGCTCACTGCAGTGTTCTTCCTGCTCTCTAATTACCTGATGTCTCATGCTAAGGCTTGTGGTATGAAGTCTCTCCTGAAACAAGTTAATTTCTTCTCCCGCCCCCAAACACCCAGTTTTTCTTTTCTGAGTCTCATTATGTTTCATCAACAAAACACATTACTGTGATGGAAGGTGTTATTTGAAAACACATTCGGTTAATTTGATTAAGAATGTTAATTCATTCCTGAAGCCACATATGTATGTGTGAGAGCTCTTTGGTGAGAAAGGGTTCCCTTAGGAGAACATCACGGCGGGGATGTGTGGAAGTATGTGTTTAATCAACAGCTTCAATTTTAATCTGCTGGCAAAAATTGTAGAAGCATTTTTTAAATTAATGTGAATAATCAAGCTATCTATGCCTCTGCTGAGTTTTATGTTTTATGGGCTGGTGATATAAGCAGTAAAATGTAAGCCTCCCAAAGCAAAAATCAACTTAAAACACACACACACACACACACACACACACAAGCTACACTAAAGTTAACATAAAATGTGCTTTCAAGTTTAACTACCAAAACAGCAGATGCATTTGGCCATTTATGAAAAAAGAGTGCTTTGAGTCCATCAACACACATTTACTCTCTGCCTAGAACAAGTTGCCTCTTTTAAGATATAAGACATTTTTAAGATAGGAGACTCCTGGCAACCCCATTATTAATGAATTATCACAGAGCAAACAATGGATCTTCACACGTTCAAGAAATGCAGGAAGCAAGGAAAAGCCAGAGGTAGGGTGATATTTTACAAATCAGCATGAAATGCTAATACAGAAAGCAAGGCTGGACTCAGTAAGAAGCCAATGCCCTCAGGTAAACTTATGCCTAACATTAAGAATCCTATATTTGCACTAGTGCTTTAAGATTGTTCACACAAAAAGATCTCATTTTCTGTAAAAAAAACAAACAAACAAAAAAAAAACATTTTACACACACATACACATACATATCCCTCTCTATTTTTTTCCCTCCAACTATGATATTTTTCCCTTATAGCATATCTGATAACACAATGCTACCTAATTTCCTAGGTCTAGAGTATGTATGTCAGCAAAAAGATAAAACTTGAATGGACCAACATATAACAAGAAGATAATTATAATAATAATGAAACTGCAGCTCAGAAAGGGGACATTTATGAAAGCCTCATAAGACATACTTAGCCTTCATACATTTACCTTACTTTCTGCTCTCAACATTGTACAATACCATAGACGTGAAAAACTCATTGAAGTATATAATTAGAATATAATCTTCACAATATATTAATTTCAGAGTTCCACTGATTCCCCTCACTTCTGGATTGTGTACAAGCCATCTCCTGCATAAGGAGGCTTGCCACACAACTTGTAAATGTGGCCAGAAAGCTAAACAAGACCAGAATGCACTGTTGCTAGAAAATATCAGCATTCTAGCGATGGCTCTGAAAGTAGCTGGTTCCCAGGAGGAGTCTCTCAATTAGACTTTGCCATATGTTCCTCTGCCAGAATCCATGGCTGCAGCCTGGCATAAAGAAGCTGGGCAGCCTTATTTTTCCAGGAAGGCATGGAACTTAGATTTTTGTTAGGCAAGTAAATAACCCTTCTGTTGCCCTTTGAGTCCCTTGTTAAACACTTCTATCCTCAGCTGGAACCCTTTACTACTGTCCTTATATAGTCTCCTCAGGGAACAAGCTGCTAGGAAAACATGGGGGTAATAAGGTCTGTAAGAAAGGGAGCAGGGATAACTTCTGAAATAACACAGGCCTGAAGATTCCTGGCACCCCAATCCCAGGTTCCTTCTCCACAACCAGGCCCATATGTAGAAGCTTAAATGCCAGTTAAAGCATATTCATAACTTAGGCTTCAGCTTTAAAATCAAGGATTCTTTGTGGTCAGAACATTATCTCATCCTATTAATTGTGCTCCTATATCTATCTAGCAGATAAAGTGTCAGGCATGTACTCAAGGTAACTAGCTGCTGCTGAAAGTGGAGTCATGGTCTTGCTCCTTCTCTAGACCATAAAGCCAAAATGGTTTCTGATAAAACAATTGAAAATACTACTGCTCACTAGGTTGAACTATTTCTTCCTTCCTTTTTTTTTTTTTTCAGGAGGAGAGTGGTTAAAAAATAAAAAGAGAATCTTACTCAGTAGTTAACTCTCCATAACGTTTTTGAATTATATTAATATATTAAAGAATTTTGAATTATATTGATTTGTTAAATGGTAAACATCTTACTGTTGTTTAATTATAATAGTATTCACAGTTGATAAAAAAGGTAATCTTTGAAAGATTTTAAAGTCCAATATATTAATAAGTTAATATACAAGAAAATATATATTAGAATTCAACCTTGTGATAAATACTGAGCTCGATTCTGTGTGTGTGATCACTTTTTTTGTTTTCAGCTTTACCGAGATATAATATCACTATGTAAGCTTAAGGTGTATAACATGATGATTTCATACACTTATATACTGTGAAATTATTACTACAATAGTGTTAATACCTCATCACCCACATAATTGCCTGTGTGTGTGTGTGTGTGTGTGGTTAGAACACTTGAGATCTACTCTCTTAGCAAATTTCAAGTATATAATAGTGTTGTTAAGTGTATTATAATACCCTAGATTAGATCCTCAGAACTTATTCATGGTATAACAGGAATTTAAACCCATATCTTCAATGTATATAGTAAAAAAGCACTTCAATATAATAATGCTACAAACAGTGCTGTTTTTCTTAGTACAGTCTCATTTTCAACATCCCTTACAAGCTGCAAAATGCAAAAATTACATATTCTGATCCTTTCAAACTAATGCAGGGGGAGCAACTGGACCATGACAAGGCTCGTAAAAACTGAAGAAAGATAGAGAGTTAATATGGCTTAATTTTCAACCATTGGCAGAGTTCAAATACTTCTTGAGTCAAAATAGTGAAAGTAATTGCAATTAAGTTCTTTTCCCCAACATTCTTTTATTATATAATGATAAAATTCTGTACCTATATGTGAATGTCTAAATATAATGACTCACTTGAGCTATCTCACTTGGGAAATTTAACCAATCTCCTTCAAGACTGATATAATTTGAAAAATATATTATAGATTTGATTGATATCGTCATGTCATTTTGGTGATATGTTTTCCAGGGAAAAACTTCTGTGCCATGGAGTGTCTCTCAGAAGTCTGTAATAATTGCTCAATTGGTGGTAATGATGAATACCACAGATGATATTTTTCTATCGGGGAAAGTGAGGAAGGAAAAGGTAACATTTATTTGGTCATTAACTTGGCTGGAATTACTCTTTGACAATGTTAAATAAAGAAACAAAACCATGGATGAGTTTTTTAAGGTTTTTCAGCATTGTGATCACGTGTGAGAAAATGGAAGCATGAAGAAATATACAGTCTGCTGAATGCCAGCTCTTCAGGGACACTCCAGCTGTCAGACAATTGCTAGCAGTCTTGGTTTTCAATTAAAGAACACTCTGGGGACTGCTGAATATATTTAGATTCAAAGAGATAGTTTATACCTTCAGGGCAACTCAACTGGAGAAATTTAGACCGGATAAGATAAGCAAACATTTATATTTCAAGGCAAAGTTGAAGTGAGTTTTTTCATTACTGGTACACTTGATATTTGATTAAATCAATAAATGCCTCTTTAAGACTTCTTAAAGTGTTGAGATAATAACTACACATTTACAAAGTATACATGTCCCAGATATTTACAACCTGGTTTACCTTCTTTAAGCCTCAGTTTACTGTAATATTTACAATGAAATATCAACTTAATGAGGTTAGTTTGAGGATTAGATGATACAGTTCATGCAAACCACAACCCAGTGCAAGGAGAGTAACAAGCACTCGATTAAAGCAGCTGCTTTATTTAAATATTATCACTAAAGGACCCTAAATTTGGCTCTTTGATTCAAGCTTCAGGTGAAATCTAGAAAAAATTCAACAATCAACTGACAGATAGTTTAATATATTAAGCATAAAACATAAAACTAAATTAGAAGTCTAAACCTTCAAACAGAGGATACTGAGTCTCCTTTTTATCTGTCCTAATATGAGCATTCCCGTCCATGGTCCTTCTGCTCATAAAAACATTCTCCCATGAATCATTGATAATTTCACAAATACAGTGTGTAGTTTTCTAACTTTCTTCCTGTAAAACTTTCTCTATATCTCATGATTATTTCAGGTATTGTGAAGAATAAATGGCAGATGCCCAGGGACTCACTGATGATGAGCCACAGGCACCCCATGGGACTCTGCCCGGCCTGCAGAGCCTGACTTGGCTGTGCTACATTCACCAGTGCTCTGACAGCTGGGCAGAATCTGGTGGCAAGGGACTGACGTGGTTCCCAGGTGCTCTGACTGACCTCGTGATTTCAGCCTGACAATCTCTGCAAGGAAGATCCCCTGGAAACCTTTCTGCATTTGCGCCTGACTCCATTCTCAGCTCACAAATGCAATTTATAATAATAGACACCTCCTCACACAGGTATAAAAGAAATGATCGATTGTTCAACCTCACTTTTATAGGTAATGACTTACATATGTCAAAGAATACATTACATTGAAAATAATAATTTTCACACATTCATGTGTGCACATACGTCTTCATTCACTTAAAGAGGCAAGGGAAATTCCTATTTCATTGTCATTGTCAAACCATGTTAAGTTTTGAGAGTTCTGTAAGACTTCACAAAACCACTACATCCCTGGCATGGGTGGTATAATGTGATCCAGTTTTGGTTTGAGAAGATAAGGCTAACAATGAACACACCTCTTTGCTTCCAAGTCGCTAGCAGCCAAAAAGGTATGGAAAATAGAAGGCATTACCTCACAAAATTTTCCCAAAGAGACCTGTTTGGAAAGGAGCATTGGAAATGCCAGAAAGGAAAACAAATTCAATAATTATTCCATTTTAACCAACTGCCAAACAAACATTCACAGAGAGTCCTCAAACCAGTTTGTGGGAGGTAAAACGCAGGCTTATTTTTAGATGTATACAGCTGCATGACTCACTGGGGGGAATAAACATGTTGATTTGCCAATATGTTATATCAATTACAGACACTGCTCTGTCCAACTGCTCCAGCGAGCTGCATGCTTAGTAGAGAATAGATTTCAATCTGTCCAGGTGTGCAGTTAAGGCTGTACTGCAAAGTCAAATCAAGCCCACTTTGCAAAACAAAGGCATTTTTAAAAAGGAAATGCTAATACAGTTTAAAAATTTCAAAGACACTAATGGATAGGATCTGATTATAGACAATGAAAAGCAAATATCACTACTTACTGTTATTCAAAGTTAAAATATTAGTCAAGGATCCTTTCTAATTTTAATTCTAATTTCATACTTTTGAGTAGCTTGATGATTCCTTTTGGTGAATGACCTTTTATCAATCTGATCTTTTTCCCCTCCTGGGTCTGAGAAAGTCAAGTTAGGAATTTGGGTATTCAAAGGTCACTTGCTTTTGCCTCACTTCCTGAACTCTGCCAGAGTCACCTCCACCAAGTAACAGTTCCAGAAGAATTAGTATCTGCCAGTTGCCATGCTGAGTAACTTACTTGAGTCATCTCCTGTAGTTCTGTCTCTACACTTCAAGGGAAATGTCTTTATTGTCTCTGGGTTTTTTTGCCCCCTGGCTGAGAAAATTTTATTTCAGAGAAATCTCCCCATTTGTCCAAGGTCACACAGCCAGTAAGAGATAGAGTGAACATTTGATCCTTGGTAGTTTGGTTCTGAGACTTATGAATTTACCACCAAACCATGAGCGCACCAAATCTCACAAACACAAAATTGACAGACTCAAGTTCCACATAGAGTCCATGAATGTGGCAGTACCTACTTTCAACTCATAGGGGAAAGACTGCCTTTCATTGGGAAACAGGCAAATCTATCTCTCTTTAAGAATTATTACTTTTAAAACTATACATAGAAATAGAGAACTGTTTGATGGTTGCTGGGGATTAAGGAGGGGCTGGGGTAGGAGGGAAGTGAGTGTGGCTATAGAAAAGCAACCTGAGGGGTACTTCAGGGGATGGAAATGCTCTGTATCTAGTCTGTAACAATATTCTGTTCTACAGACTGAATGTTTGTATCCCCAAATTCATATGTTGAAACCTAATCCCCGATATGATGAAACTTGGAGGGTGACCTTTGGGAGGTGATTAAGGTCATGAGGATAGAGTCCTCATGATTGGGATTAGAGCCCTTACAAAAGAGACCCCAGAGGTCTCCCATGCCCCTTCCTCTGTGTGAGGACATAGCGAGAAGACTGTCTCCTATGAACCAGGAAGCTGGCTCTTACCAGACACCAAATTGGCTGGTGCCTTGATCTTGGACTTTCCAATCTCCAGGACTCTGAGACATAAGGGTTTGTTATTTAAGCCCTCCAGTCTACAGTACTTTTGTTACATCAACCCAAATGTACTAAGACATCCTGTTGTGATGTTGTGATATTGTACTATAATTCTGAAGATGTTTCCACTGAGGGAAAACTCATGTGCTACAGCTGCATGCGAATCTATAATTATCTCAAAATAAAACATTTAATTAAAAATAGGATAGGCATTTTGACCTAGAGTCACATCAAATGAATCTGAAATGGGAACTAAACAGAACTAAAGAACTCAAGCTAGTGTTTTGAAAATCCAGACTCTGGAGAGAAGCCCAAAAGGCATCCAGGGGCAGGGACTAGAATCCTAAAGAAACATTTTTCTCACTTAAGTCACTGCCACGGGCAGTAGGAGAGTCCTGGTCTCTCCTGGAGACTCACCTGTGACATGCTAAGAGGAGAAAAACAAGCTACAGCAGCCAGTCTTTAGACCGTTCTTCCGTGGCACTGAATCCAGAGGGAGACTAAGAGGAGGTGGGAGTCTTTCTCCAAGTTTTGTCTGGTCACATTGACTGGCAGTTCCTGTCAGCCTGAGATTAGATTTATCTAATCACTGTTGTTGGGGTTATTCAGAAAATGAAGATGCTACTCTACAAGCAGAGGGAAGTGCATGGCCTACTGTACTATAATTTACATACTATACAGCAGCTTAGGGTCCCTTGGACAGTCAATAATTCCCAATTGCTTAGCAAATTTATAGCTAAGCCATGATGTTATCAAGCAAAACTTCTGTACTTTTATGTGTATATATGTGAATGCCCCTAAGGGAACCAAAAAACCAGATTAAGCCCTTAAAATACACTAAAGTACTGCATTTCAGTATCAGTATTATAGACCACAAACTAGAACAGGAGAAAGAGAAACAGCAATAAAAGTGGTAGCACTATAAGGAGAAAGAGATGAAATCATGATTTGTGGATAATTTAGTGACTTAGTCCAGGCCCTTCTTCCAGGTGCTGCTCCCCATTAAACCCATTTGGAAGTAACCAGCTCTGTACTTGGGATGAAGAGGCTGAATTTTGCTACAAATGGAAGACAGCAACACTGCTTCTAACTGCAGGTAATGGTCACTCATTAAAACAAACAAACAAAAAAACACCCAGAAGTAATGGTTGGCAAAGTTTTATTTCATATTATCGAAAGAATATTTGATAGGAAACATAAAAATTAAAAAATATTTTTATTTTGAGTTAACTTTAGATTTAAAGAAGAGCTGCAAAAATAGTAGAGTGAATTCCCAAATAGCTTTCACCAGCTATTAAGAGCTTTGATACAATCCTATTAACTAAATCTCACAACAGAACTTATTCAGGTTCATCCAGTTTTTCCAGGAATGTAATTTTTCTGTTCCAGGATCCAATTCAAGACCCCATTTGCATTTAGTTGTCATGCCTCCTTAAAGAATTAAAAAACCACTTCTGATTATCATTATATGGACTTTCACTATGCCTAAATAGCAATTTCTCAAAGTGTGCTTCCTGTTGGTTACTACCTGTGGCTACAAAAAGATACAAGGATTGGGGGGTGGGGGGCACTCCTTGAGAAGATGCTCTTTCCTTGAGGCATAAACAAGCAGAAGTAATATACAAAGCTTCAAATTTACCATTGCCCTGGGCCAGCTGCTGTGTGATTCTGGGCAACCCACTATAGCTCTCAGAAGTTTCCTTCTTGTAAAATAAGCCACATAACATATAACTACCAAGGTTGTAATAATTAAGCAACTTTAAGTATATATAGTACCTAGTAGTAATAATAGCATATGAGCATATTTCCTTGGGTGATTGGGAAATCTAATTACATGGGAGTAGCAGTGTTTAATATTTACCAAACAGTATTAAACACTTTTAAATAATCATGATTACAAAGAACCTCTATGTGGTTAGGGCATTCAAATAAAATAAATAATGTTTGCTTTTTTTAAATGATAAGACAACATGCACTGATACATCTAAATTTCTCTCTGTGTCTGACTCTTTACAGAGTGGAGTTCTAGAAGACTGAGCCATGACTTTTTCATAATTGTACCTCTAGGGTCTTCCAACAGCAGGCAAACAAAAACACTCTAAATTCAACTGAATAGCAAAGTTAATATAGAAAGTGAAAGATGGTTAGCAATGTCCTGGTACATTAAAAATGTCCACATTTTGGTACTTTGAGGAATCAGAAGCACATGCCATCTTAGGAATAGAGTATATATGAAGGTCTGTCCAGAAAAAGTCCTGTCATTGTTAATATAATGAGAACAGTTTTTGCAGCATCAATGTAACCTGGCAGCCAAGTAGAGTGGACTGGAACACGCAGGTATGAACAATGAAAACTTTACTATACTAGTCAGTGAAGGCAGTAGATGCCATTGAGTGAGCATGTGTACTGTGTGGTCATCACATTGAAAATGACTGAGGGAGTAGAGAAATAAATATGCATCAAATTTTGCACTAAGCTGGAACATTCTGCCATGGAAACTATAAGGCCACAGCTATGGGCAACTGGTGTTTGGCAGCTTCATCACAACAACACACCTGCTCATGCATCACATCTTGTGCAGTTTTTTGGCAAAAAATCAAACCACACAGGTGACTCAACCCCACTACAGCCCAGATTTGGTGCCCTGCAACTTCTGGCTTTTCTCAAAACTAAAATCACCTTTGAAAGGAAAGTGATTTCAGACTGCGGATGAGATTCAGAAAAAATATAACAAGGCAGCTGATGGTGATTGGGAGAACTGTGTGAGGTTGCAAGGTGCCTACTTTGAAGGGGACTGAGGGCATCACTGTCCTGTGTATAATGTTTCTTTTATCTTCTTCAATAAATGTCTCTATTTTTCAAAGTACATGGCTGGATACTTTCTGGACAGACATATACACAGCCCCTTGGGGTCTATACTTCACATAAAGAAAACTCTTAAGTAATTTAAGCAGAGGTACCAACCTAAACATCATTAGAGTAGAGGTTCCAGCTCAAGACTGCCAAAATCACAGTGGGTTTGGGCCAATTTATGCAAGTCTGGCTTATTAGTAGCCTAGGCCTGCCAGTACTTTATATATTATGGCATTTATAACTCAGTCGTGTCCCCTAAACTAATCTCTTTGCCACGGTGAGATAAATGGAGCAGGACAGGGAGAAAAGCATTCTTCCATATCTTAGGCAAGAAACCAGTCAGTGTTTTGAGAGTTCCAAAGATTATGGTCTGTCTGGCTCCTGGAGAGGTCTGCAGTAGCTCCTGGAGAGGTCTGCAGTAGCAGAGTCAGGCAGTGAAGGGGCCAGAGGAAGGATTAGAAACATGTAGGACTTCCACATGACCCAGTACCAGACCTCACTTAAAGCAGCAGGAACAGAGAGGAAGAAAATGACAGACCCCAGTCACCAACTGTGTTTGTCCATGAGGATAAACAGGAGCAGGCTCTCTCTCTGGGGATTTCCAAATATAACTGCTGATAACCTGACCTGCGCAGGAGTCAGCAATTAATGGGAATTGTCACCATTGGTGGAATCCTATTTAAAATCCCAGGCTAGTTAATGTTACTTGACAATGGGGTACCTAGAAATATCGGATAATTTTGCAAAGAGGACAGTAAGATTGGAATTTTAAGAAAAACATTTTTAAAAATACTTTATATTTATATATTTACTATTTAGTGTATATTTTTCCATTACCATTTAGTGCCCTATACCCCTCTCCACCCAGCAATCACCACATTGTTGTCCATGTTCATGAGTCCTTTTTCCTTTCTGCTCAATCACTCCACTCCTTACCACCTCTGCCCCGACTAGCCATCATCTGCTCTCCATCTATGAGTCTGTCTGTCTCTGCTCTTCTTGATAGTTCAGTTTGTTCACTAGACTCCACATATGAGTAAAATCATATGGTATTTGTCTCTCTGACTGGTTTATTTCACTCAGCATGTTCTCCAGGTCCATCCATACTATCACAAAGGGTAAAATCTTTTTTATGGCTGAGTAGGATTCCAATGTGTAAATGTACCTTAGTTGTTTTATCCACTCTACTGATGGACACTTGGGCTTCTTCCATATCTTGGTGATTGTAAATAATGCTGCTATGAACACAGGGGTACTTATGTTCTATTGAATTAGCATTTTGGGTTCCTATAGATATATTCCCAGAAGTGGGATTGCTGGGTCAAAAGGCAGATCCATATTTAACTTTTTGAAGTATCTCCATACTGCTTTCCACAGTGGCTGCACTAATATGCATTGCCACCAACAGTATATGAGGGTTCCCCTTTCTCCACATCCTCTCCAGCAATTATTGTTTATTGATTTCTTGATGACAGCCATTCTGACAGGTGTGAGATGATATCCCATTGTGGTTTTAATATGCATTTCTCTGATGATTAGTGACCTTGAGCATATTTTCATATGTCTACTGCCATCTGCATGTCCTCTTTGGAGAAGTGTCTATTCAGGCCTCTGCCCATTTTTTAATTGGGTTGTTTGTTTTTTTGGTGTTGAGTTTTGTAAGTACTTAATAAATTTTGGATATTAACCCCTTATCAGACGTATCATCAGCGAATATGTTCTCCCATTCTGTGACTGTCTTTTAACTTTGTTGACGATTTCCTTTGTTGTGAAAAAACTTTTCAGTGTGATATAGTCCCATTTGTTTATTTTTTATTTTCTTTCCCTTGATTAAGGAGATATATTTGATAAAAAAATTTCTATGAGCAATGTCCAAGATTTTGCTGCCTATGTTTTCTTCTATAGGTTT
This sequence comes from Furipterus horrens, assembly GCF_987537825.1. Lineage (NCBI taxonomy): Eukaryota > Metazoa > Chordata > Mammalia > Chiroptera > Furipteridae > Furipterus > Furipterus horrens. Next base: position 64,798,617 of record NW_028327180.1, on the reverse strand, counting down.
TATGGTTTTGGATCTAACATTTAAGTCTTTAATCCGTTTTGAATTTATTCTTGTGTATGGTGTAAAAAGGTGGTCTACTTTCATTTTTCTGCATGTATGTCTAATTTTCCCAAAACCATATATTGAATAAACTATCTTTAGCCCATTATATATGTGCTTGCTTCCTCTGTCAATTATTAATCGACTATAAAGGTGTGGAGTTATTTCTGGGCTGTCTATTCTGTTTCATTGATCTAAGTGTCTGTTTTATGCCAGTACCAGGCTGTTTTGATTACTATGACCTTGTAGTATAGTTTGATATTAGGACGTGTGAAGTTCAAATAAACAATCTAACTTTACATTTAAATGAACTTGAAAAAGAACAACAAACAAAGCCCAAACTGAGTAGAAGAAAGTAAATAATAAAAATCAGAGTAGATATAAATTAAATAAGTATTAAAAATGATACAAAAAGGAGCCTGTCAAGATGAGGAGACAACTTCTGGCCAAGATGGAGGCCTAGACTGACACGCTCCATCTCCCTCCACAACTAAGAAGGACTACAACTACCACAAAACCAGAAATAACCAGAAGTTCTAGAAAACAAATCTACATGGAAGTACAACATATAAAGTTATAAAGAAGTGGTGCTTGTCCAGGCAGGTAGGAGGGGCAAAGCTGGGGCAGAGAGGTCAAGCTGTGCTGGTGGCAGTAGCTGCGGAGATGGCAGCGGAACAGCAGTAAGCACAGACACCTGTATTTAAGGGGAGGCAAGAAGCATCTGGGGAGCACCCCCCGCTGCAGACCAGACCTTTCAGCTCGCAATTCCAATGCTGGGGAAGGCAGACCCCCATTGCCTCAGACTGTGAGGGCCAGGGGGTGTGGGGACAAAGGAGGAGGCTCCTGATTTCTCAGTGGAGAGTGAATGGCAGGAATCCATCTTGGACACCCGCCCCCATACAAAGCGCCACAGTGTGGTAAGAAGGGTCACCCAGTAGTGATGAATGCACCGAACTCTGCTCCCTAAAGCATAGGAGGTGTGACAGCCCCACCCAGGAAACAAAGGTAAACACAAAACTGTCAAAATGGCACAGATCATGATAGAGATCCCAATCACGCAGCTGACCAAACAGCAAATATCTAATCTAACAGATCAGCGGATAGGTAATCTTTCTGAGGCACAGTTCAGAGCTTTTGTTATAAAAATGCTTACAGACCTAACAGCAGATCTTAAACAAGATGGGGAAGGAGTGAAGTCTAGTCCTGCTGAAATGAACAAAAACACATACAAAATTAGTGGTGAGGGAAAGAAAACCATGGATCAAATCAACAAACTGGAACATAGAAAAGGAAGAGTCAACTAGTGCAGAAAGAGGAAACAAAAAGTGAAGAAAATGAGGAGAGTCTCAGAAACCTATGGGACAGCTATGAGCAGGCCAACATTTGAATCATAGGGTTGCCAGAAGGTGAAGAAGAAGAACTAGAAATGGAAAAATTATGTGAAAAAATAATGAAGCAGAACTTCCCTAACTTGGGGAAGGAAATAGAATTACAGGTCCAGGAAGCACAGAGAGTTCCAAAAAAACTGGACCCAGGGAGAACCACACCAAGACACATTATAATCAAAATGTCAAAAATTAAGAATAAAGAGAGAATCTTAAAAGCAGCAAGAGCAAAGAACAGAATTACATACAAAGGGGTCCCAATAAGACTATCAGCTGATTTCTCAAAAGAAACTCTGCAAGCAAGAAGGGGCTGGCAAGAAATATTCAAAGTAATGAAAAGCAAAAACCTACAAGCACAATTACTCTATCCAGCGAAGCTGTCATTCAGAATAGAAGGGCAGAGAAAGTGCTCCCAGGAGCAAGTAAAACTGAAGGAGTTCATCAGATCCAAACCACTTTTATATGAAATGTTAAAGGGAATTTTTTAGGAGAAGGAGGATCAAAACTATGAACATTAAAATAAAAAATGTATCACAACAACCAACAACAGAAGCTAGGGAACCGAAACAAAGGCAGACTAAGGCAACGAGAGTGGGAAAAGAATTATAGGTATGGGGAAGATTTTGGAAGGAGGTCAGTGGGGAGGGGTAAGGGGGGAAAGGGAGGGAGGTGGTACAGGAATTAAGAAGTATAGTAGGAGGAAGTGGAGTCAATAGGAAGATGTTGAGAAGAACTATATGCACAACAAATGGGCATGGACTAAGGGGAGAGACAACTGGAGGGAAGGGGGTCACTGGGTAGAGGGGAACGAATGGAAAAGAAATTTGGACAGCTGTAACAGCATAATCAATAAAGCATATTTTTAAAAACTATACAAAAGATCAATGAATCCAAGGACTGTTTTCTTGAAAAGATAAATAAGATTGACAAACCTTTAACCAGACTCATCAAGAAAAAAAGAGAAAAGTACCCACATAAATAAAATGCAAAATTAAAGTGGAGTAATAACAACCAACACCAAAGAAATACAAAGGATTGTTAAGAAAATATTATGAACAATTTTATGCCAACAAACTGGACAACCTGGATGAAATAGATAATTACTAGAAACATACAATCTTCCAAAAATAAATCAGGAAGAATCTGAGAATCTGAATAGACAGATTACATCTAATGAAACTGATGCAGTAATTTTTTTTTAAAATCTCAACAAAGGCCCTGAACCAGATGGCTTCTCAGGTGAATTTTAGCAAACATTCTGAGAAGAATTAACACCTCTCTTTCTCAAACTATTTCATAAAATTCAACAGGAGGGAAGGTTCCCAAGCTCATTTTACAAGGCAAGCATTAACATTATTCTAAAACCAGATAAAGACACTACAAAGTAAGAAAATTATAGGCCAATATCCCTGATGAACATAGATGCTAAAATCTTCAACAAACTATTAGCAAACTCAATACATTAATGCATCAAAAAGATCATATACCATGATCAATTGGCACTTACTCCAGGAATGCAAGGTTCATATAACATTCACAAAACAATAAATGTGACTTACCACATAAACAAAATGAAGGATAGAAACCACATGATTATATTAGTAGATGCATAAAAAGTTTTGATAAAATACAGCACCCATTTATGATCAATACTCTCAGCAAAGTGGGAATAGAGGAAACATACCTAAACATAATAAAGGCCATATATGACAAACTCACTGCCAGCATCATATTCAATGGGCAAACACTACAAGCATTTCCCTTAAGATCAGGAACAAGACAGGGATGTCTTCTTTTACTTTTCTTATTCAACATAGAACTGGAAGTCCTAGCCACAGAAATCAGAACAGAAGAAGAAATAAAAGGCATCCAAATTGGAAAGAAGTAAAACTGTCATTATTTGCAAATGACATGATACTGTACATAGGAACCCCAAATAGTCCACCAAGAAACTGCTAGAACTGATAAATGAATTCAGCAAAGTAGCAGGTTACAAAATTTATATCCAGAAATCAGTCACATTTTTATATGCTAATACTGAAGTAACAGAAAGGGAAATTAAGAAAACAATCCCATTCACAATTGCTTCAAAAAGAATAAATTACCTAGGAATAAACCTAACAATGGAAGTAAAAGACTTGTACTTGGAAAATTATAAGACACTGAAGAAGGAAATTAAAGATACAAATAAGTGGAAGCACATACTGTGTTCATGGATAGGAAGAATTAATATCATTAAAATGTCCACACTACCCAAAGCAATCTATAGATTCAACACAATTCCTATCAAGATTCCAATGACGTATTACACAGAACTAGAACAAATCTTTCAAAAATTTATATGAAACAAAAGGCCCCACATAGCAACAGCAATCCTAAGAAAGAAAAAAGTTGGAGGAGTCATGCTATTATTTATTTTTAGAGAGAGAGGAAAGGAGAGAGAAAGAAGGAGAGAAACATCGATCTGAGAGAGAAATATCAATTGATTGCCTCTCACATGCCCCCCACCAGGGATGGCCCAAAACCTAGGCATGTGCCCTGACCGGGAATTGAACTAGTAGCCCTTCAGTTTTCAGGATGACACTCAACCAACTAAGCCATACCAGTTAAGGCAGAAGATTTCTTAAAGTACCCTTTTTTCAAGTGGGGTTTTAAAGGTAGTGTTTTTAAAAATCTCAACATAAGGCATTATTAGAGAAAACAAGCATTCATTTCATGTCTTGTTTTAGGCACTGCTATATCATATAATGTTCCTATGAACTTTATGAAATATAGTTCCTTTAACCTTACAGATTAAAAAACCTGGAAATTAAAGAAGTGAAAAAATTGTTTTCAGCAGTGCATGTTCTTAGCCACATTACAGGACTAAGACTTAGAACAGAAATTTTCAAGCTTTTTCATCTCATGGCACACATAAACTAATAACTAAAATTTTGAAGTCACCAAAAAATATACTTTTTGCTGATCTGTCAAAAAAAGATATTATTTTGATTCATTCACACTAGAGAGACAATATAAGGGGAAAGAGGTCAGTGCCCCTGACTAAATTATCAGGTATTACATGTTTCAAATATTCTTGAGGGACACCAGTTGAAAAATCACTGACCTAAGCACACCAGTTGAAAATTACTGACCTGGTAGGATCTTCAAAAGATCACTCAGCCTGGTCCTGCCATCAACTCTTTCAGTGGTTCACTGCTATTTTGCAGATAAAAGAGTGGATGATGAGAATTTTCCTTCTCCTTTTTGAGTTCATTTATTTTAAGATTAATTCTCTTTACCAAATAGGAATTACAATCCATTTGTTTACATTCAGGATCACAAAGGCACAAGTGAAAACAAAATGCTTAAAAAGATTTCCAAAGCTGAACAGCATTGCTTTCTGACAAAAATAGAGATTCTCATTTTAGCAAATCGAGGACATTTGGGATAATTACACACTGAAAGGACTGAAACACAGTCCTGATAAGGGGAAAGCAAAAGCCTACGTAATTAAACTGAACAAAAACAAAGACTTCTTTTTTTCTTTAAAAAAAAAAAAGTTCAGAAATGGCAGACCTAGTGGTCCAAATTCAATTCTGGTAAACAGGAACTTTATTTATAAACAGAACATCCCAAATGAAAAAACAGATCTGAAAGACAAGAAAGCACCCACGTGTCAGACAGTTTCTAGCAGGCTAGACTCACATGCTTCCAACGGTACCTTCATTCACTTGTTGCAGAGGCAAAAGCGAAGTACAATACAAAAAGATGTATAAAGTCCCCATGTTGGGAAGTATCAATCCAAGAGGCTGCACTTCTGAGGAAGTCATTGCTCCCTCCTCTCCCACAGGTGATATCACAAGCATGGCACACTTAAATGGAAACAACTCCATGCTACCTGTGTGTATCCTCAGTAAATAAACTATGGGCAGTCAAGTCCATGGGCAACGAAGGGAGCCACTGGGGAGAGAAATGCATAGGCATTGCGATGTGATATCTGTTCTCCAGAGTTTGGAGGATGCGGGGATTGGTATAGGCTCACAGCTGAACATGTTTAAATGCTCAATAGACCCAGAGCCTTCAGAGTGAGGAGAGAGTAATGGTGATGAGAGGAGAGACCAGAGGTGGACCCTTGAGATAAGGTCAGCTTTGTGTGTTACTGGAAGTGACTCCACCTGGTGAACACATGGATGTAAATGACCACAAGGGAAGCGCTTGTAGCCAAGCACTGCGAGGGAGTTAGATGTAGGGGCTAACTAGAGGGGGCTTCATCAGACCAAAAAAAGAGAAGGCCCTAGTGGAGGTTCTCAGAGGAACCCACGAAAGTGCCTGAAGAGTAAAAGAATCTGCATTTGAATATCCAGTTCCCTTCCTCCCTCCTCTGCACCCCTCTTGCTGAGGGATGAGCAGCCCTGCACAGAGGACAATGGGAAATTCCAATTTAGTAAGAGATTTAAGCTTCAATATTAGACTGGGGTGGACTTTTTATTGCCTGAAAAAGAAAAACAAAAAACAAAAACAAAATTAATTCTTAGTACCTGCACTGAATTTGAAAGCCATGGGAACTGTGGAGAACTTTAGCCTGAGCAGGAAGGAAAGATGGCCTTATGAACACACAACCACAGTGACCCTTACTGTGTTCAGCCAGTTCAACAAATCAGCAACAGCTGCGTCTTCACCTTGAAGGGTAAACACTGGACGAACAGCCTCGTTAGCCTGCAGATGCTATCTGAACACATGCTGACAATAATGAGCTTGCATCTATCTCCCTTATCATCATGACTTCACGGATACCAATTTACAGAGCTACACATATGCCCGCACAGAGGAAATGTATATAATGATACACGCACATGTCAGTCACAGGAACTCAGCTCTCCAAAGAGACGAGAAAAAACATCCTACAGGCATGAGCAAGTCAGGCAATGCCAATTACTCTAACATCAATTCAGCAAGTATTTTCCAACCCATATTGTGTATCCACTGTCCCAAATAAATGAGATACTAGAATTTAAGTCAAGGTTCTACACCCGAACACCTCTTGCACACTTGCAAATTGAGACAACTGATAAGCAAAATTTTAATACCCCATTGAAGGCAGCATATTTTTAATAATTAATGATGTTTAATTAATTTTTTAATTAATCTATTAAAAATGAATTTTCTGTTGTTGAATAAAGTAACTCATTATGATTAAAAATACAGATCAGAGGAGAAACAAGATGGCGGAGGAGTAAGTGGAAGCTACACTAACCTCCTCCCAGAACTAGTCTGGATTTACAACTTAATTTTGGAGAAATCATCTGGAAAAACCAACCAAACACTAGCTGGAAAGAAGTCTTATAACCACGGAGAGACAGAAAAGGCCACTACATCACAACGTGACCAGTAGGGAGTGCTGAGATGCAGAAGGGCTGGCTGGGCTCACACGGGTGGCAGCTGAAGGGACTGAGAAACAGCTCAGCAGCCGGGGGTTCCCCCTGAGAAGGGCAGGGTCTAAACCCCCCAGCTGGGCTTCCCAACCTACAGCAACAGAATGGAAAGTAAAATAGTATCCAGCTGTGAAAAGCGAAAAGCCACAGGGTTTCTTGCTAGCTGGAGAGAAACAGCAGGAGAAAAAGAGCTCTTAAGCGGATCACATATGAAAATATTTTACCCCCACTTACCCTGGGCTCAAGCAGAGGGAAAGCAGAGAGGACTGGAGATGCTTGGGGAGAGTTTGGTGTGGTGGCTTTGAGGGGAGAGCTGGGGAAGTGGCCACTGGGTCCCAGTGCTGACTAATCCCCAGTACTGCAGGCAGACCATTCCCCCCACTTCAAGTGGCATCAGCCTGAGGGAAACAAAAGCCCAGCCTACAGGAATTAAGCTGTCACACCCACGGTCCTTAAACCTGACAGCTAATCACAGATTGAATAGATTAACAACTAAAGAAGACAGACAAAGGCAGTAGATCTCCAACAGGCTGCCTAGGCCCAGACTGGTACAGGATCTGACGCCACTAGGGGCAGATCCAGGAAGTGCAGATCATTCTAAGAAGCACCAACAAACAATAGGAGTCACAAAAAGGGGGAGACAGAAAAACAACCCCCCATCGAAAGGAAAGGTAGAATCCCCAGAAAGAGTGCTAAATGAAATAGAGGGGAGCCAAATATCAGATATGGAATTCAAAACATGGATTATGGAGAAGCTCAACGAGCTCAGTGGAAACTACAAAGAACTCCAGAAAAACTACAAGGAACTTACTGAGAATTACACTAGCATGAAAAAGTACATGGAAGCTATCAATAAGAGCCAGGAGGAAATGAAGAATATGATCTCTGAATTGAAGAACACAGTAGAAGGAATTAAAAGCAGGCTAGAGGAAGCAGAAGATTGGATCAGCGAGCTGGAGGACAATGTAGACAAAAACTCACAGACAGTGCAACAAAATGAAAAACGACTGAACAATAATGAACAGGTTCTAAGACAGCTGCAGGATAACATGAAACGTAATAATATCCATATCATAGGAATTCCAGAAGGAGAAGAAGAAGAACAAGGGATAGAAAACCTCTTTGAAAAACTAATGACAGAAAACTTCCCTAACTTGATGAGAGAAAGAGTCACACAAGTCCAGGAAGCACAGAGGGTCCCAATGAAGATGAACCCCAACAGGCCCACTTCAAGACACATCATAATTAAAATGCCAACATTCAAAGACAAAGAGAGAATCCTAAAAGCAGCAAGAGAGAAACAGCTAATAACATACAAAGGAGCTCCAATAAGGCTATCATCAGATTTCTCAGCAGAAACACTACAAGCCAGAAGGGAATGGCAAAAAACATTCCAAGCAATGAAAAACAAAGGCCTACAACCAAGAATACTCTACCCAGCAAGGCTCTCATTCAAAATGGAAGGTGAAATAAGGAGTTTCCAAGACAAAAAAAGGCTACAAGAATACATCTCCACCAAACCAGCACTGCAAGAGATGCTAAAGGGTCTGCTTTAAGAAGATGAAGAAACAGAGAGGAACACAAATACAAAGGGGGAAAATGACAATGAATAAGTGCTGAAAGAAAGAAGGAACTTCTACCATTTTCAACAACATGGTTGGAACTAGAGAGAATTATGCTTAGCGAAAAAAGCCAGGCAACAAAAGAAAAATACCTTATGCTATCACCTATTACAGGAAACTAATGAACAACACAAACAAATGAGCAAAATTGAACCAGAGGTATGTAAACAAGGAATAAACTAACAGTAACAAAGGGGGAGATGGGAGGGAGAGAAGGGGGTAAGAAGGGGAAGGGTCTAGTCAAAGAACATGTATAAATGACTCATGGACATGGATAACTGGGTGGGGACTGAATGTGGGAGAAGGGGGGCAGGGTGCAGGGAAGCAAGAGGGGAAAAAAGTGGGACAACTGTAATGGAAAGACAAACAAAAAAAATTTTAGTGGGGGAAAAAATGAAAATATAAAGAATAGAAATGCAAGTTCAGTGAATATTAGAAGGCCAAGGATTTTCCTTCACATTGTATATTTTTCTCCCTATCTGATCCCTCCAGAGTTTGGCATTCTAAAGAAGTAAGTAATGACATAAGTTTCTTTGCATAAAACTAATAAGACCAGTTGTTAATAGAGGTTTTTTGTTGTTGTTGTTGTTGTTGTTGTTTTTTAATTAAGACTTTGACTGGAATGTCATGCCTGAAGGAGACATGCTTGGGCTTTGGTTGTTACCAAAAAGCTCTGAGGAACTGGGATTGACTTTCAAAGGTAATAAAAGTCCATGAGATAAAAGACCTGGTACCTTGGATGGATGCGCTGTCCATGGCAATCTTTCCAGGGAAGGAATGAAGGTTGTTTTCCTGAAAGATAGCTAGATGGGACCCTAAGGCACAATGGAAAACCAGAAGGACTTGGAAAAGACAGATGTTTACAGGCAAGGCTGATAGCCAGGTATGTGGTTCTGCTTCTGTGCTTTGAAGGGCAGACTGAAGGTCACCCTAAATGTTCCTTGCATAAGTTCCAGCAAAGTGGAACTAAAGATCATAAGTGGTCATTTTCTGCTCTTGTTGTGTTTATGCAAATGAACAGGATAAATTAAAAAAGGACTTAATGCAGTCCCTTTAATGACAAGGAGGGTAATCTTAGGGAGAAAAATCACGATTCAAGGAGAATCACAATGCTCAATCGTAGACTATAAAGTAGTGCAGCTAACCATCTTTAAATTTTCTTTTCATTTAAAATTTGTTTTCATTTGAAAGTTCAACTATGTCTGTGGTATCATCAAAGATGTCTAATTTACAGGCAAGAAGAATGTCAAATGCCTTGCAACTTGATGTCTTTCCAATAAGACAGTCTTACAGATTTAGAGACTTGTATGTGGGTTATGTTACATAAATTAACATGTGTTTTCTGTTTTCAAAGGGCATAAGCCTATGATCTCATTACCTGAGTGATTGTCTGTACATATAGGCCTCATTTAATCCTGTCTGCCTTGCTGCCTCCTGAGACTCAATGGTTTGGCTGAACTAAGTGGCTGGGTTGGTGAAGAATGAGGTGGTCTGTGGGCTTCACTTTAAAACTGGTTTCTCTTTTCTGTCCTAAAGGCTTGGACAGAAAAAGCCCAGAGGTCTGAGAGGGGGGAAACCTAAAATATTTCCCTCAGCCCAAACTAAGTATAATTGGCAAAAGGGTTTTGGACAGGTGAGATGTACCTGGCACACCTTTCTCCAAAGAAGCCCTTCTTTTCCCTAATGTGGGACATTGAAAAATTAATACCTGTCTTTTGTCATCTAGTGGTTATGGATTGAATGATGTTCTTTAACCCTGTTGCCAAATCTGTTGCTTCCAGGATACAACAAGAATGCCAACCTGTTAAATGAAGCATGCCGCTGTCCGGGGACAGCCAACCAATGTGGAGTCTGCACGATTCTTCCCCATGTGGGAAGGCCACCCTCCCCTCCACACCCCCACTCTTATTAGGGATTTCTGGACCCAAGTGTAGGTAGGACGACGTTCATGTCCAGCTTGAAGCAGCTAGAGGAGCTCGAGACCTTCGCCCATTGTCCTTTATAAGATTATAAAGGGTCTTAAGTCTGAGAGGGAGGGATTGTTATTTTTTATTGTTAAAATAATTAATTAATTAATTTTTAAAAAAAGAAGAAGAATATATGAAAGGGTGAGGCAGGAGAGCTTGTCTGTACGACCCATGGGCATGAACTTGGTGGGGTGGGGATTGTTGGGGGAGGGTGGTGCTGGGTGGAGGGGAGCAAAGGGGAAAAAATTGGAACTATTATAACAATATAATAAATAAAATATACTTTAAAAAAATAAGTAAATAAAAATGCAGATCATCTAGTTTACAGATCATCAGAATTATAAACAAATTTTCTGATAGTGAGCTGACTCATTTTAACCTGTTTGTGATATATTCAAGGCTGACTTACATATCACATATCAATGTCATTTTTTGGTTAACAATATGTTTACATTTTCCTATTTAAAAATCTGTTATAAGAAATTCCCACTTGTTGAAGAGAGTAAATTTTTAGCAATTTCAAATACCTCAAACATAATCATAAACCCAGAATTATGTGAAGAAAGGGCCTCTTTAATGGTATCGTGGAGCTAACATAAATTATGTTATGAGGACTATAAAATATCCTTACACCAAGGAACCTTCAGTTGCAGCCAAATTATATTAATTGATTTAACACGATTAGTTATTTAGTTAGATCAAAGAGAAGTAAATATGAGGGATGAGCAGTAGGGCTATTTAATTGATTAAAATGCACATTTCATATTTAGAAGGTGAAAAACACTAGAATAAAATCCGAAAGTGAAAAAGTAAAAAGAAAGACCAGCACAAGTCATTGATAAAGATAGCAAAAATGTACACTCCTGAAAGGGACCTGAGATATTTTAATACAGAAAAAATAAAACAACAAAAATATTTCTAATGATGTTCCTGAATCATCGTAAAAATGGAACATTATATTTCAAGAATTCGTAGAAATATAAATGTATTTTAGAAAGATGTATTGGAGAAAACTTACTAAAATGAAAAAGCATATAAGGAAATACCTATTATATAAAACATACATTTATATTGATCATCTAATTCATTAAAAATGCCAGATAAATTAGATCTTACCACACGTAATGATTCAAACTGGTTTTAATATGTTTCTTGTCATACTTATGGCTAAGTAATAATACCTGCTTATAAAATAGAATTGTTAGTCTTAGGGCAGTGGAAGTAAGAGAGAAAAGAGAAAAATAGGATGTATTCTTCTATGCGTACATTTCCATAATATGCTAACACAGCAAAGACACATTTTTTAAAAGAACAGAACAGGATCAAGTGAAAAAGATGTCTTGCCAACTCAATACTTGCTCTATTTTCACATAAATACACCTGTAGGAAGAATTGGCTTTCCTGATGATGAAATGTACAAACCCCAAATATAGAAGAATTGAAAAGAGACCAAATAGTGCTTTTGAATACAGTAATCACTTGTTATATTAAGAAGAGAAAGAGAAACATTCAGGTCTTGATCAAGTTATGTTTCCACACTGTAATCAGTGGGAACTTGCTATACAAATTAATTGAAGCTCCTTATTTCTGTCACCACTGTTTCTATAACTAACACAATTCCTTCTTTTAAATAGAAGGTTTTTAAAGACTAGGAGATGGCAGAGGAGCTAAACATGTGGAGCACAGAGGATTTTTAGGGCAATGAAAATACTCCGTGTCATACTATTATGATGGATACATGTCATTGTACATTTGTCCAAACCCATAACACATAAAACACCAAGAGTGAACTCTAATGTAAACTGTGGACTTGGGGTGATTATGCTGTGTCAATGTAGGTTCATCAACCAGAACAAATGAACCATTCTGGTGGGGGATACTGATAATGAGGGAGGCTGTGCATGTGTGAGAGAAAGTGATAAATGATAAGTCTCTATACCTTCCTCTCAATTTTGAAAAATTAATTTACTTCTATTGAGATATAATTGATATAACTTTATATTATTTTTATGTGTACAACAAAGTGATTAAATATATTTATACAATATATTGCAAAAGGATCACCCCAATATTTCTAGTCAGCATCCATCACAGCACATAGTTATACATTTTTTATCAGACTTTTAAACAATTTTTAGTAACTTTCAAATATTCAACACAGGGTCAACTATAGTCACCATGCTGTACATTACATCTTCAGAACCTATTTATTTTACAACTAGAAATTTGTAGCAATTTTTGTTTTGCTTTGATTTTTTTCCCTCTGAATTTTGCTGTGATCCTAAAACTGCTTTACAAAAAATAGTAAAAAAAATGCTCTCCGGACTTTTACGAGAACTCCTGACCCAAGCATGTGCGAGTAATTAAATACACCCTATTTCTACAATTGGGAAACTAGTGTTTATCATGTGTTTTTTGAAGACTTTTTGTAAGCACAGCCAAGAACATGTAAACATGCCTCCTGACCCCTGTTCAACCCCTACTTAACCATGATCTTTGGAGATAAAACACAATATGCTCAATAAGGAAAGAGTCATTTTAAAAAAAAATCAGCAGACAGGGAATTTGGTCTGATTCTTTGATTAGGGATTAGCAATAATGAGAGTTATTCATATAAACTATCATAACAATAGAAGATATTCCTTTCATAGCTTTCAGTGCCAAATATAAAGTATCATGAGAATTGTTCTATTAAATCAAACATGTGATTTGTACTTGGATCTATCTCTGAATAAAATATACTAGTAACTGCTTCTCAAATTTGTCATACAGGATCCCTAGTATTAATTTTTTACAGAAAATTCATGTTTAAAAAAAACTAACGAATTATGGTGCAATTATCAACAACTTGTTATTTTTTTAATTGAAAATTTATTGTATTTTTTTCCATTACCATTTAGTTCCCTTATACCCCCTCCCCCGTATCAGCAATCACCACACTGTTGTCCATGTCCACGAGTCCTTTTTCCCCTTTGTTCTATCCCTCCACCCACACATTCCCCTCCCCACTAGCTGTCATTCTCTATCTATGTGTCTGTCCCCATATTCCCTTTTAGTTCAGTTTGTTCATTAGATTCCACATTAGTGAAATCATATGGTATTTATCTTTCTCTGACTGGCTTATTTCACTTAGCATAATGTTCTCCGGGTCCATCCATGCTGTCACAAAGGGTAAGGTTTTCTTTTTTATGGTTGAGTAGGATTCCATTGTGTAAATGTCCCATAGTTGTTTTATCCACTCATCTACTGATAGACACTTGGGCTTCTTCCATATCTGGGTAATTGTAAATAATGCTGCTATGAACATAGGGGTGCTTATGTTCTATTGAATTAGTGTTTTGGGTTCCTATGGATATATTCCCAGAAGTGGGATTGCTGGGTCAAAAGGCATATCCATTTTAAATTTTTTGAGGTAGTTCCATGCTGCTGCACCAGTTTGCATTCACACCAACAGTGCACAAAAGTTCCCCTTTCTCCACATCCTCGCCAGCACTTGTTTATTGATTTATTGATGATGGCCATTCTAATAGTGTGAGATGGTATCTCATTGTGATGTTAACGTGAATTTCTCTAATGATTAGTGACCTTGAGCATATTTTCATATGTCTACTGGCCATCTGTATATCCTCTTTGGAGAAGTGTCTGTTCAGGTCCTTTGCCCATTTTTTAATTGGGTTCTTTGTTTTTCTGGTGCTGAGTTTTGTAAATTTTTTATACATTTTGGATATTAACCCCTTATCAGATGTATCAGTGAATATGTTCTCCCATTCCGTGATTGTCTTTTTATTTTGTTAATGATCTTTTTTTTTTTTTTTTGCTGCTCAAAACTTTTTAGTTTTATAGAGTCCCATTTGTTTATGTTTTATTTTCTTTCCCTTGCCTGGGGAGATATAACCAATAAAAAATTTCTACGAGCAATATCCAAGATTTTTTTTTAAATAATTTGTTTGTTTGTTTATTTATTTTTAGAGAGAAGGGGAAGGAGAAAGAGAGGGAGAGAAACATGACTGTGTGGTTGCCTCTCATTCATGCACCCAGCTGGGGACCTGACATGCAACCTAGTCAGGTGCCCTGACGGGGAATCGAACCAGTGACACTTGGCTCGCAGGCCGATGATCAGTCCACTGAGCCACCGCAGCCAGGGCCAATATCCAAGATTTTGTTGCCTATATTTTCTTCTACAATTTTTATGGTTTCAGATATAACATTTAAGTCTTTGGTCCATTTTGAATTTATTCTGTGTGTGGTATAAAAATGTGGTTTACTTTCACTTTGCCAACACAATTTATTGAATAACTATCTTTAGTTCATTGTGTGTACTTGTTTCCTCTGTCAAATATTAATTGACTATAAAGATGTTGGTTTATTTCTGGGCTGTCTGTTCTGTTCCATTGATCTAGTGTCTATTTTTATGCCAATACCATGCTGGTATTTTTTGTTTGTTTGTTTTTGCTTTTTGCATTTACATACTTTACATTTTCTTTTGTTCACTGTCCTACATATGAGGTGTTTTGGGGGGGACGGGGAATGCTGGCTCATTTATTAATTTATTTTGCTTTCATTTTTTTCCCCCACTAAAAATTTTTGTTTGTTTTTCTATTACAGTTGTCCCACTGTTTTCCCTCTTGCTTCCCTGCACCCTGCCCATCCCTTCTCCCACAGTCAGTCCCCACCCAGTGTCCATGTCCATTGGGTCATTTATACATGTTCTTGAACAAGACCTTTCCCCTTCTTATCCCCTTATCTCCCTCCCCCATACCCCCTTGTCACTGTTAGTTTGCTCCTTGTTTACATAGCTCTGGTTCAATTTTGCTCATTTGTTTGTGTTGTTCATTAATTGCCTGTAATAGGTGGTAGCATAAGGTATTTTTCTTTCATTGCCTGGCTTATTTCGCTAAGCATAATTCTGTCTGGTTCCATCCATGTTGTTGCAAATGGTAGAAGTTCCTTCTTTCTTTCTGCTACATAGTACTCCATTGTGTAAACATACCACAGTTTTTTGATCCACTCATCTACAGATGGGCACTTAGGCTGTTTCCAGCACTTGACTATAGTAAATAGTGCTAGTATAAACATAGAAGTACATAGGTTTTTTTGAATTGGGGTTTCAGGATTCTTCTAATATAATCCTAGGAATAGAATTGCTGGTTCAAAAGGCAGTTCCATTTTTATTTTTTTGAGGAAATTCCATATTGTTTTCCACAATGGCTGCACCAGTCTGCATTCCCACCAGCAGTGCACCAGGGTTCCCTTTTCTCTGCATCCTCACCAGCACAAGTTGTTTGTTGATTTGTTGATGATGGCCGTTCTGACTGGTGTGAGGTGATATCAGGTTGTTGTTTTTATTCGCATCTCTCTGATGGCTAGAGATGTTGAGCATTCATTCATATGCCTATGGATCCTCTGCATGCAAGTCCTTTGCCCATTTTTTAATTGGGTTGTCTGTCTTCTTGGTGTTGAGTCATATAAGTTCTTTATATATTTTGGAGACCAATCCCTTGTCTGAGGTATCATTGGCAAATATATCTTTCCATATGGTTGATTCCCTTTTCATCTTGCTGATGTTTTCTTTTGCTGAGAAGAAACTGTTTGGTTTGATGTAGTCCCATTTGTTTATTCTTTCCTTTATTTTCCTTGCCTTATGAGATATATCAGTGAAAATGTTGCTACACGGGACATCTGAAGTTTTCCTCTAGGACTTTTATGGTGCCATGCTTACATTTAAGTCTTTGATCCATCTTGAGTTTATTCTGGTATATGGTGTAAGGTGGTGGTCCAGTTTCATTTTTCCACACGTCCCTGTCCAGTTCTCCCAACACCATTTGTTGAAGAGGCTCTTCTCACTCCATTTGATGTTACTTCCCCCTTTGTCAAATATTAGTTGACCATATAGACCTGGGTTTATTTCTGGACTCTCTATTCTGTTCCATTGATCTATATGTCTGTCTTATGCCAGTACCAAACTGTTTTGATTACCATGGCGATGTACTATAGTTTGGTATCAGGTATTGTGATTCCTCCTACTGTGTTCTTCTTCCTCAACTTTGCTGTGGCTATTCAGGCTCTTTTTTGGTTTCATATAAATTTTTGAAGTATTTGTTCTAGGTCTGTGAAATATGTCTTTGGCATTTTAATAGGGATTGCATTGAATCTATAAATTGCTTTGGGTAGTACGGACATTTTAATGATGTTGATTCTTCCCATCCAAAAACATGATATATGCTTCCATTTATTTGCATCTTCCTTAATTTCTTTCTTCAGTGTTATGTAGTTTTCAGAGTACAGGTCTTTTACCTCCTTGGTTAAGTTTATTCCTAGGTACTTATTTTTGTTGGTATAAGAAATGGAATTTTTTCTAGTTTCTATCTCGGACATTTTTTTGTTGGTGCACAAAAATGCCTTCGATTTCTGAACATTGATTTTTTTACCCTGCTATTTTGCCAAATTCACTTATTAGGTCAAGCAGTTTTTTTCATGGAGTCTATAGGGTTTTCTATGTACACTATCATGTCATCTGCAAATAATGACAGTTTTACTTCCTCTTTTCCAATGTGGATGCCTTTTATTTCTCTTTCTTGTCTCATTGCTGTGGCTAGAACTTCCAAGACTATGTTGAATAGGAGTGGAGACAGTGGACATCCTTGTCTTGTTCCTGACCTCAGGGGGAATGCTTTCAGTTTTTGCCCATTGAGTATGAGGTTGGCTTCAGGTTTCTCGTATATGGCCTATGTTATGTTGAGGTATACTCCTTCTGTTCCCATTTTGCTGAGAGTTTTCATCATGAATGGGTGTTGTACTTTAACAAATGCTTTTTCTGCATCTATTGATATGATCACGTGCTTTTTGTCTTTCGTTTTGTTTATGTGGTGTATTACGTTTATTGATTTGTGAATATTAAACCATCCTTGCATCCCTGGGATGAATCCCACTTGATCGCGGCGTATAATCTTTCTAATTGTTGCTGGACCCGTTTTGTCAATATTTCATTGAGGATTTTAGCAACTATGTTCATCAGTGATATTGGTCTGTAGTTTTCTTTCATTGTTGTGTCTTGACCTGGTTTTGCATTATGATAATACTGGTTTCATAGAACGAATTTGGGAGTCTCACATCTTCTTGGATTTTTTGAATAGTCTGAGAAGGATAGGAGCTATTTCTTTCCTAAGTGTTTTGTAAAATTTACCTGTGAAGCTACCCGGTCCAGGGCTTTTGTGTGCCGGGAGTTTTTTTATTACTGCTTCAATTTTCTTAGTTGTTATTGGTCTGTTCAGGCTTTATGGTTCTTCTTGATTTGGTTTTGGAAGATTTTATGTTTCCAGAAAGTTGTCCATTTTGTCTAGGTTGTCAAATTTCTTGGAATACAGTTGTTCATAATAATTTCTTACAATCCTTTGTATTTCTGTGGTATTGGTTGTGATTTCTACTCTTTCATTTCTGATTTTATTTATTTGAGTCCTCCCTCTTTTTTCTTCATGAGCCTGGTTAAAGGCTTGTCGATTTTGTTTATCTTTTCAGAGAATCAGCTCCTACTTTTGTTGATCTTTTGAATTGTTTGTTTCGTCTCTATGTTATTTAATTCTTCTCTGATCTTGATGATTTCCTTCCTTCTACTCACTCTGGGCTTTCTTTGTTGTTGTTGTTTTAGTTCTTGTAGCTGTAGGGTTAGATTTTTTATTTCAGATTCTTCTATCCTTTTTAAGTAGGCCTGTATTGCAATGAAATCTCCTCTCAGGACTGCTTCCACCATATCCCACAGGTTTTGGGTTGTTGTGTGTTCATTATAATTTGTTTTCAGAAACTTCTTGATTTCTTCCTTGATGTCATTGTTAACCAATTCATTGTTTAATGGCATGTTACTCATTCTCCATGAGTATGAATGTTTTTGAGTTTTTTCCTTGAGGTTGATTTCTAGTTTCAGGGGATTGTGATCTGAGAAGATGCTTGATATAATTTCAATCTTCTTGAATTTGTTGAGGCTTGTTTTGTGTCCTACCATGTAGCTATCTTTGAAAATGTTTCATGTGCTCTTGAAAAAAATGTATATTTTGCTTCTTTGGGGTAAAAAGTTCTATATATATATCAGTTAAGTCCATTTGATATAGAGAGTTGTTCAATGCCTCAATATCTTTGGTGTTCCCTTTCTTTGAAGATCTGCTCATTGTTGAGAATGAGGTGTTAAAGTCCTCTGCTATGATTGTTGCTGTCTATATCCTTCCTGAAGTCTTTCAAAATTTTTCTTACATATTTGGGTGCTCCTATGTTGGGAGCATATATGTTTAAAGGGTTATATCTTCTTGATGGATTTTTCCCTTAAGTAATATGAAATGTAATTCTTTGTGTCCTTTATGGCCTTTGCTGTGAAATCTGTTTTGTCTGATATAAGTACTGCTACCCAGCTTTTTTCTTGTATCCATTTGCTTGAAATATTTTTTTCCATCCCTTCAATTTCAGTCTGTGTAGATCTTTTGTCCTAACGTGGGTCTCTGGTAGACAGCATATATGTGGGTCATGCTTTCTAATCCATTCAGCTACCCTATGTCTTCTGATTGGTGCATTTAATCCATTTACATGTAAGGTTATAATCAATAGGTACTTATTCATTGTCATTTTCCCCCTTTGTACTCGTGTTCCTCTCTGTCTCTCTCTGTTTCTTCATCTTATTAAAGCAGACCCTTTAGCATCTCTTGCAATGCTGGTTGGGTGGAGATGTATTCTTTTAGCCTTCTTTTGCCTTGGAAACTCCTTATTTCACCTTCCATTTTGAATGAGAGCCTTGCTGGGTAGAGTATTCTTGGTTGTAGGCCTTTGTTTTTCATTGCTTGGAATATTCTTTGCCATTCCCTTCTGGCTTGTAGTGTTTCTGCTGAGAAATCTGATGATAGCCTTATTGGAGGTCCCTTGTATATTATTAGTTGTTTCTCTCTTGCTGCTTTTAGGATTCTCTCTTTGTCTTTGAATGTTGCCATTTTAATTATGATGTGTCTTGAACTGGGTCTGTGGGGGTTCATCTTCATTGGGACCCTCTGTGCTTCCTGGACTTGCGTGACTCTTTCTCTCATCAAGTTAGGGAAGTTTTCTGTCATTAGTTTTTCAAACAGGTTTTCTATCCCTTGTTCTTCTTCTTCTCCTTCTGGAATTCCTATGATACGGATATTATTACATTTCATGTTGTCCTGCAGCTCTTTTAAAACGTCTTCATTCTTTTTCAGTCTTTTTTCATTTTGCTGCACTGTATGGAAATTTTTTCTACATTGTCCTCCAGCTTGCTGATCCAATCTTCTGTTTCCTCTAGGCTGCTTTTAATTCCTTCTACTATGTTCTTCAATTCAGAAATTGTGTTCTTCATTTCCTCCTGGCTCTTATTAATAGCTTCTATGTCCTTTTTCATGCTGGTGTAATTCTCAGTAAGTTCCTTGTAGTTTCCCTGGAGTTCCTTGTAGTTTCCCTGGAGTTCTTTGTAGCTTTCTTTGAGCTCGCTGATCTCATTGAGCTTCCCTATAATCCATCTTTTGAATTCCGTGTCTGATAGTTTGCTTCCCTCTATTTCATTTAGCACTCTTTCTGGGGATTCTTCCTTTCCTTTCTCTGTCTCCCCACTTTTGTGACTCTTCTTGTTTGTTGTTGCTTCTTAGATTGATCTGCACTTCCTGGATCTCCCAGGCTGTTTTGATTACTATGGCCTTATAATATAGTTTGGTATTAGATAGTGTGATTCTTCCAACTTTGTTCTTCTTTCTCAAGATCACTGTTGATATGTGGGGCTTTCTGTGGTTCCATATAAATTTTTGAAATATTTGTTTTGTTCTGTGAAATTGGAATCTTGATAGGAATCTCTTTCAATTTATAGATTGCTTTGGGTAGTATGGACACTTTAATGGTGTTACTTGTTCCTATCCATGAACACAATATGTGTTTCTACTTATCTGTATCTTTAATTTTTTTCTTCAGTGAGTGATATAATTTTCCCAGTACAACATCCTGGTTAGAGTTATTCCTTGGTATTTGTTTTCCCAAGGACATGTTTATAGATTGTTTTTCATTTATTTTATTTTATTGCTGCTCAATTACAGTTGTATAATTTTTCCCCCATTTCTCTCCCCTGCCCCACCCCCTCCCATCCCACAGTCAACCCCCCCACTGTTGTCCATGTTCATGGGTCCTTTAGCCTTGTTCTTTGATTAGACCCTTCCCCCCCTCTCCCCCGGTATCCCCTCCCCCTGCCCTTCTGGCCGCTGTCAGTCTGTTTCTTATTTCCGCGTCTCTGGTTCTATTTTTCTCACTTGTTTGTTTTGATCATTAGGTTTCACTTATAGATGGGATCATATGGTATTTGTCTTTCACTGCCTGGCTTATTTCACTTAGCATAATACTCCCCATTTCCATCCATGCTGTCACCAAAGGTAGGAGTTCCTTCTTTCTTTCTGCAGTGTAGCATTCCATTGTGTAAATGTACCACAGTTCTTTGATCCACTCCTTTTCTGATGGCCACTTAGGCTGTTTCCAGCATGTGGCTATTGTAACTAGCACTGCTATGAACATTGTGGTGCATAGGTTCTTTTGAATTGGTGTTTCAAGATTCTTAGGGTATAATCTCAGCAGTGGGATCACTGCATCAAAAGGCAGTTCTACTTTTAGTTTTTTGAGGAAATTCCTTTTTTTTTTTTAAAGTGGCTGCACCAGTCTACATTTCCACTTTTTCAGCAATTGTGAATGGGATTATTTTAATTTTCCTTTCTGTTAGTTCAGTGTCGGCATATAAAAATGCAACTGATTTCTTGGCATATAAAAATGCAACTGATTTCTGGATATAAATTCAGCTAATTTGCTAAATTCATTTATCAGTTTTAGTAGTTTCTTGGTGGAACCTTTGGGCTTCTCTATGTACAGTATCATGTCATCTGCAAATAATGACAGTTTTACTTCTTCCTTTCCAATTTGGATGTCTTTTATTTCTTGTGGTCTGATTGCTGTGGCTAGGACTTTCAGTACTATGTTGAATAAGGGAGGTGAAAGTGGAAATCCTTGTCTTGATCTTGATCTTAAGGGGAACATTTGTGGTTTTTGCTTATTGTGTATGATTCTCATCATGGGTTTGTCATATATGACCTTTATTATGTTTAGGTATGCTCCCTCTATCCTACTTTGCTGAGAGGTTTTATCACAAATGGGTGCTGAATTTTATAAAATGATTTTTCTGCATCTTTTGATATGATCATGTGGTTTTCATCCTTCATTTTTTTATGTGGTGAATCACATTTATTGATTCGCAAATGTTGTAACAACTTGAATTCCCAGAATAAACCCACTTGATCAGGGTGTATGATAATATGATGCATTGCTGTATTTGGTTTGTTAACATTTTATTGAGGATTTTAGCATCTATATTCATCAGGGATATTGGCCTATAATATTCTTTCTTTATAGTGTTTTTATCTGGTTTTGGAATTAGGATAATGCTGGCCTCATAAAATAAATTTGGGATCCTTCCCTCCTCTTGAATTTTATGAAATAGTTCGAGAAGGAGAGGTGTTAAGTCTCAGAATGTTTCGTAAAATTCTCCTGTGAAGCCATTGAGCCCAGGGCTTTTGTTGTGGAAGTTTTTGGATTACTGCTTCAATTTCTCTGGGTGTAATCTATTTGGATTCTTTGATTCTCCCTGATTTAGTTTTGGAATATTGTATAGTTCTAGGAATTATCAATTTCATCCAGGTTGTTCAGTTTCTTGTCATATAGTAATTTGTAATATTTTCATTGTAATTTTGATGTGCCTCATTGTAGGTCCCTTTGAGTCCAACTTGTTTGGGACTCTCTGAGCTTCCTGGACTTGTGTATCTTTTTTCTTCACCAGATAGGAAAGTTTTCAGTCATTACTTCTTTAAATAGGTCTTGATCCCTTGTTCATTCTCTTTTCCTTCTGGTATTCTCATCATGTGGATATTGTTAAGCTTCATGCTGTCAAAATATGTTTCCTAAGCTCTCATTTTTTTAATTTGTTTTTCTTTTTGCTGCCCTGTCTAGGTATTTTTTCTATCTTGTCTTCCAAATTACCTATTCTATCCTCTTCTACACCTAACATACTGTTTATGTCTTCCAATATATTATTTATTTCAGATATTGCATTCCATGTTTCTGACTGGGTTTTTTTAATGGTTTTTATGTCTTTTTTCATGCTGTTGAGTATTCTTATAATCGTTACTCTAAACTCCCTTTCTGATAAATTGCTTGCCTCCATTTCATCTAGCTCTTCTTCTGGAGAGTTTTTTGTTCTTTCATTTGGGGCCTGTTTCTTTGTCTTCCCATTTTGGCTGCTTCTTCATATTTTCCACCTTAGTTGTTAAACTAATTAGCGATATAACCTTAAACTATAATCATAAGTCCAGTTTAAGCTCCACAGAGTAATTCCTGTGCATGGGGCTATTGCTTCACCTCAGGCTAATGCCACTTGGAGAAGAATGGTCTGCCTCAGCAAGATGGCTCCTGCAGTATGGGGAATGATTCAACTTAGGGATCCTGGGGGCTGTTCCTTCAGTTCTCTCCCCAGAGTCACCAACTCCAGACTCCCCTCAAGCATCTCTAGTCCACTCTGCTCTCCTTCTTCCAGAGCCCAGGGCAAGTAGCTGCAAAAGAAATTTTGTGCACTGCCCCTTTAAGAGGCTCTCTGCATCTCCAGCCATCTCCCCCTGGCAGACAGAGACCCTGTTGCTTTTCAAAGCTGGATGTTATCTGGGTTCCTTTCCTGGCTCTGGTGCTGTATGCTGGGGAGCCCAGCTTGGGGTTTAGGTCCCACACTTCTTAAGGGAAAGCCCCTCGCCACTGAAATATCCCACTGGAACTTTAGGTGCCACCCATGGGGGCCCAGAAATCCCTCTTGCACCGCCTCCACACTCCCTACCAGTCTCATGTGGTGAAGTAGTTTCTTCTGTCTGTTCATGATTATAAGACTTCTCTACAGCTAGTATTCAGTTGGTTATTCCGGATGATTTCTCTACAATTTAGTTGTAATTCCAGATTGGTCCTGGGAGGTTAGTGTAGCTCCACTTATTCCTCTGCCATCTTGAATACTCCTCCAACAATTTTTTTTTTTAAATCAAAGCTCTTTTTCATATAACACACAAACCAAAATTCAGCATTCTAGTCTAAATGTCATTTCTGCTGGGCTTTTGAAATAGTGACCATCATCACCATAATTTCATGAATCTCCCATGGAGATGACTAATGCTAATACTTGGGTTTGCATTAGTTAGAATTCAGGTGAAAAATATCATAATGTATACACCAGGCTGTGAGTATTCTTGGAGAAAGATTATGTTCAATGCAGAATGTCTTTAGGGTTTACTTTTGAAAGACACATGAGCAGAGATAATTTCTAGTTTTAGCAATAACTTGGGATTGCTTTCCTTAATTCCTCTGTTAAATCTTTGTGCCAAATATTTTTAAAAGGAGGAAAAGAATATAGGTTGGTGCAATATGCTGTTTTGAGATATTATACAACATATTGAATTTAATCCTTGCACTATGCCACTGGGTATATAATCTTCAATTCAGAGACAGAGGCTTGGAGAATCTAAAAACTGACCAGGATCAGAGTAAGTGAAGAAGCACATAATTTTTAGGTATTAATGGAATGAAAAAAATACAGATGGTCTTTTTGAAAGACAAGCCAATCTGTTCAGCTCAGCACACACTGACTTCTGCTTTTGATTATTTTCCAAAGATTGCATTAAATAATGACTAAAATTTTGTTTATAGTCCCAGATTTTACCTACTATCCTAAGAACAGGGCCAGCATATTATAAACAAAATAATAGGCTCATTTCAAAGTGGCCTGCTTGCAGAAATAAACTGAGAAGAAACAGATTCTCAGTGGGCTCCAAATGGCAACTTGTAGAAATCAGCCCATTCATAAAACAGTCCTATAATCAATATGGACAGAGTGCCTACTATGTGCAGGCCCTGTGCTGGTGATAGGCAGAGCAGATAGTACAAAATTTAAAGACCTTTGGGGAAATCTGGTCACACAGAGGGATGGGCACATGGTTCAGTGAAAACATGTGATGGGAGCATGACCTAATAAGAGAGCAAGGACAGGCTTCCTTGGTAACTATACTTGGAGATGAAAAGAAATGATACATTTTAAAATCTTAAAAATTTTAAATCAGGAGTTTATCTCACACAAACACTCCATTTTCTAGATGAAGAAACTGAGGGCAAATCTACTTATCTTGGGCACAGAATCATTAAATAGACTGAATTCTTTGTGGTTTGTAGTACCAGCCTCATTATGGACAAACAGATCGACACAGAATTGTATGTGTATGCATGTGTGTGTGTGTGTTTGTGGTATGTTTAAGTGCATGCATATGTATATAAATATTAAGATGGATTTCTTAAGGGCTGAGAATATTTCCCTGAGTATGACCAACTATGAGCTGGCCAGAAGACAAACAGCAGAACAATTTAATGGCTCTGTAAGGCCATCCAGGCCATGAGAAAGAAGCCAGGGAGATAAATGTTAGCCTTCTAATTCTCATTCTGATGTGCCCACAAATGTCTTTGTTTCTATGTACTTTAAAAGTACAGGAGCATCATCTGTAATGACCCTTCATTTGACACCTACACCAAGTACTTCATATGAGCATCTGGTTTCTTTATAACATCTCTATGCAGCAAGTATAATTTCTATTCTATTTTTACAGAAGAATGAAGATACACCAAGGTTGAGCTGTTGGCCTGAAGTGAGGCAGTTAGTACGTGGCAGATTTGGTATTTTGAACCCAAGTCTGTAAATTTTTATCTGCACTTTTAACTGGGGCTCTTCTGCCTCTCTCTGAAACCATATTCTCTGGATCCTTGAGAGAATGTCATTCTACACACGAGAACAAACATTGAAGTCACAAATGCATGTAGCAAAAATATTTGCTTTTAAACCTAATAATACAACATTGTTTCCCACATACATCCTGAAGTTTATCCCAATGTCAAAAATCAACACTACCATAGCCAGGAAAAAGTGTTCCTTGTAAGATCTGATTTCAAGTCTTTAAAAAAAAGAAATATTCCTTTATTTCAATACATCTACAGGTGCATAGAATCTACTTGAAAGGAAATACCCTTCTTCGAAGAGACAATGGCAATACAAGTCATACCTAAACATCTAAGGGAAGCAGCTCTGGTCTCAGCTCTGAGCTCTGTCCTCTTTACAATCCACACCCAGGCTGGGAAAATGTCAGAAATGAATGTTGCCAAGGGTCTGAGAAGCAGAAAAGAGAAAAAAGCAGAGATGAATGGTGTTTTGCTTCAAATACAGCAGCTCTCAGTATGCTCAGTGCTTTTCATTTGATATCTCCTGGAATCATACACAACACAATCTCATCAATCCTCAGAACAACCTTTGGAGGAAAAGGAATCTGGGTACTTAATGTACCACTTTGATGACTAGAGCATTTTGGACAAGTGAGCCAGGGGGGCGGGTGATTAGCGAGGCTGAGACGAGACAGATGGGGTCAGGTACCAGTAGGCCCCTCCGAGTCTCCACTGCCCGTGCAGCCCCCAAACACACACAGCTATTTTCTAGGTGGTATCCCATCTTCCTCCCTCTCCTGTGCCAACAAAGGTTCAAGCACTGAGCAAAACAGTCAGGGCTGCTTTGATGAAATCAACAGGAATTTACTTTGGAGATTTGTATTAGGTGTGTATTTTTTTATTTTATTTTTCAACCACAGTTTACATTCAATGTCATTCCACACCAGTTTCAGATGTACATCAAAGTGGCTGGAAAACCATACACTCTAGAGTGGTCCCCACAGTGCCCCAAGCACCCGCCTGGCCCCATTCCTTAGTATTTCAGCATTATTGACTGTATCTCTCACGCTGAAAACTGCATCTCTGTGGTTATTTTGCAACTACCAATTTCTACTGCTTAACCCCTTCACCTTTTCCACCCAGCCTCCAGCCACCCTCCACTCTGACAACTGTCGGTCTGTTCTCTGTGTCTGGGTTTATTTGTTTGTATTGTTCATTAGATTCCACATACATGTGAAATCATATGGTATTTGTGTGTATTTTGTGTTTTTAAGGGCCAGCTACGCATCTTTGTTCCTACAATAGTCACTGGAGGACAATTTGCCTTAACAATACCTAGAGTAACAAATAAAAGTAATATCTACGGTTTTTTAATATCTGATAAGAAATTGAAGCATCAGCTTCCATTGGCAACAAAACTGAGGTGTGAACCTTTGAAAATCTTAAAAAGATGATCTCAGAAGTTAAACCCTTGGTATTCCCAAAGTGATCATGTCACTGAGATGAGGGGCTTTTCAGGAACCACAATATGTGCTTCCTACAGCAGTGTTGTAGACAAGTGCTTGCAGGTACTGTCCTGAAACAATGGGCTGGCCCACAGAGTGAGGGCGTCACAACAGGATGGGCATATACAATTTAAAGGAATCATACCTGGTGTTTCTGAAGCCCCAGTAGGCAGGCTGACAAGAAGGTATTTATGATTCAGATAACAGATACAACAGGCAAAGTTGTATGGATGGCCCCAGTGTGGGATCTGGAGTCAGACAGCCTGATTTAAAATCCTATCACAATTACTTATATGCTACTTACCTTGGATGAGTTATTTAAGCCATATACATGTATATTTCCAAACTACTACTAGTAGGTTAAATAAAAAGTCAGACATAAAAATTACGCATCATGTATTTAGGGTTTTAGGATCTTTTAGTGGGTAATATGGTTATTTATCCCTGCTGAGATTCAGATTTCTTGGATAATCTCAAATTTCCATTTACCAGGATAAAACACCTGCTTGTATATAAAGTATAATATGCATTAAGAATTTTCCCACTCCTTTTCTTGGCTACCTGTCTGAACTAAACACACTGTCTTGAATGGTGGACAGTACTACTTCTGTCTCATACTTCCTTTGCTTGTGGCATGTACAGGTGTTCTTGGGTTGACACTTTCACAATGAGAATGTCCCAAGTTTATTCTTCTAGCTGCCTTTAAAATTTCTGTCTGGGTTTCTCACACTTGAGCCATGGGATGGCATCTAGCTACTTCAAGTTATAAGGAGAGGGAGTTACCAGTATACCTTCCAACTATATATGTGATAGAAATTAAAACAAATTCCAGAATCACTGGGAGTATCAGCACGGAGTTTTGAAAATTTTGTGAAGCACACCATCATTCAATTCCAGCCACATGTGGATGATATTTATGTGTCTCTTCCATCTATTTTTGTCACTATTTTTCCTAGTCTAAAATCTTTAACTCAAAGGAGAGACCCTCAACTCTCCACCCCAAATGTTACATTTAAAACCTAGAAACTTCTGACCAAGATGGAGACCTAGACAGACACACTGGATCTCCCTCCACAAGTAAGAAGGAATATAACTACCTCAAAATGAGAGACAACCAGAAGTTCCAGAAAATCAAGCAGCATGGAAGTCCAACAAAGATATAAAGAAGAAATACTCATCCACACAGGTAGGAGGGGTAGAGCCTGGGAGGAGAGGATGCGGTCTGGTGGCAGTAGCAGTGGTGGCAGCAGTGGCAGTGGCAGCAGGAGGCTGGTGGAAAGCGTGGTCACATGTTTTAAAAAGTTGGGAGAAACACCTGGGGAGTGTTCCAGCTCCTGACCGTGCAGCTCACCATCTCAGCGCCAGGGAAAATCAAGCCTTGTTGCTTCTGACTGTGCAAACCAGTGTGGCTTGGGGCAGAGAAAGAAACTGCCAGTCTCTCAGCAGAGTCCGCTTTTTAAAGGGCCCCCATGGTCTTAGACATTCGCAGACCCACCCACTCTGGAAACGATGGCCAGGGCAATAGCTAGAGAGGCGCCAGTCCTATGCGAGGGTGGGAGAGGTGCCTGGAAGGGGGGCAGGTGCTGAGCAAGCAGCATCGTTCTCTCTCAGACCCCTCCCCCACATACAGCGCCACAACATGGTGAAATGGGTCGCCCTGAACTGATGAATACCTAAGAATCTGCCCCTTAAATGTAACAGGAGCAATAGCTCTACCTAAGACACAGAGGCAAACAAACACAGGAGCCTGTCAAGATGAGGAGACAGAGAAGTATGGCCCAATAGAGGGAACAGATCAAGGTTCCAGTGGGAGAACTAAGTGATGAGGAGATAGCCAACCTAACAGATGCAGAACTCATAACACTGGTGATAAAGATGCTTACAGGCTTGACAAATATGCTTCAGTACGGCAAATGCATAAGAGAAGAAGTGAAGTCTATGCTAAGTGAAATGAAGGTAAATCCACACAAAACCAATGGTGAAGGGAAGGAAACTGGGGTTCAAATCAATGATTGGGGATATAAGGAACAAAAAAACAGTCAACCAGTACAGAATTAGGAAACGTGAATTGAAAAAACTGAGGAGAGGCTTAGGAACCTCTGGGAGAACTTTAAACGTGCCAACATCTGAGTCATAGGGGTGCCATAAGGAGAAGATTAAGAGCAAGAAATGGAAAGCTTATGTGAAAAAATAATGAAGGAAAACTCCCCAAATTTGGTAAAGGAAATAGACATACAAGTCCAAAAAGCACAGAGAGTCCCAAACAAGCTAGACCCAAAGAGGACCACACCAAGACACATCATAATTAAGATGCCAAAGGTGAAAGAGAATCTTAAAAGTAGCAAGAGAAAAGCAGAGAGTTACCTACAAAGGGGTGCCTATAAGACTGTCAGCTGATTTCTCAGAAGAAACATTGCAGGCAAGAAGGGACTGGTAAGAAGTACAGTATTCCCTCACTTATCATGGGTATTATGTTCTAGACCACCCTGAGAAGTAGGAACCTTATATTTATTCTACACTCTTAAGCCTACGTAACTTTATCAAAATACGTATACAGTACCGCAAAATCCCGTGATATAGTGAAAAATCCGTGATAAATAATTAAATATAATATTTTTTAAAATCCCGCGATACAGTGAGGCTGCGATAAGTGAACCGCGATATAGAGAGGCACTACTGTATTCAATGTGATGAAAAGCGAGAACCTACAACCAAGATTACTCTACCCAGCAAAGCTATCATTTAGAATGGAAGGGCAGATAAAGTGCTTCCCAGACAAGGTAAAGTTAAAAGAGTTCATTATCACCAAGCCATTATTATATGAGATGTTAAAGGGATTTATTTAAGAAAAAGAAGATCAAAACTATGAACACTAAAATGACAACAAACTCAACTATCAACAACTGAATCTAAAAAATAAAAACAAAATCCAACTAAGATCAGAATAGGAACAGAATCATAGGTATAGGGATCATTTGGAGGGTTATCATCTGGGAGGGGGAAGGAGGAGAAATGGGGAAATGGTGCAGGGATTAAGAAGCATAATTGGTTGGTACAAAATAGCGGTGAGTTAAGAATAATATAGGAAAGGGTGAAGTCAAAGAACTTACATGCACGACCCATGGACTTGAACTAAGGGGGGTGGGATTGCTGGGGGAAGAGGGGTACTGGGTAGAGGGTAGCAAGGGGGCAAATAATTGGGAGTACTGTAACAACATAATCAATAAAATATACTTTAAAGAAAAAATAAAAATAAATAAAACTAGCAGGTGTAATGTAGAATCCTTGGGAAGAAGATGTGCTTATTTTTATACTGAGTGTAAATTTCAAGTAAAACACTATGTGTATGTGTATCTAAATATAATATTTTTTCTTTAGAGAACTTTTAAAGTGTATGTAGAAATATTTCCAAAAATATTAATCTCAATAAGATGTTAAATTATTTAAGTCTGAAGTTATCTATGGTTATGCCTTCATGTATTTGTTCATTCATTCACAAACATTTATTACTTTCCTATTCCACAAGGCTCAGGATACCAAAATGAAAAGAAACAGGCCTTTTCCAGTAGGGTCTTTTAAGATAGTTAAGAAATAAAGAATGTTCTCAAATAATTATAATGCGGTGTAGTATGGGATGAAGCTGCAAAAGAGGTAGAAACTGAGGTCCATGAGATTTTGAAAAAAGAGATTCACTTTTAGTGGTGGGCGGGGAGGAGGGATGTCCTGAAGCCAGATGCAAAGATCCACAGTGAACTGGAGGACAGACAAGGTTCATGGACAAGATTGCATCTGACCCAGCTGTTTATGGCCGTCGGTGAATAACTGTTGACATGGCGCACGCAGGTGGAGGAAAACAGATTTGTAACAGTGCAGGAGGGCAACACCATGGGGTCCATGTACAAAGTGGAGAGAGTTAGCCCAAAGTGAGGCTGGAACCAGAAAGGCAACAGATAGACAAAGCATAGTTTCCTTCATGATACAGTTTCAGAGACTGGACATTGAGAATAGGGAAAAACAAAAGATTACAAAGACTTTAAGCGTCCACAGCTGGGATGGCTGTGATGTCCTTAAAAGAAATAGGAAAATTAAATTAAACAAAAATAGTACTTTTGGAAACCATGATAAATTCAAGTTGTGCATGACTGAATGTGAGGTACTGGGAAAGCAACGTACCTATCACAAGTAATATGAATAAATAATTTTAGCCCATATGGAAAAAACCTCAGGTGGTACATGCCTCACTTAATCTCATGCCACTGACATGGCCTTCTCCTCCTCAAAGATGGCAGAGCAAGCACTGTGCTCAGCTTCCCAGGGAACTGCTGTCTCCTTTGCATTTTGTATTTCATATGTATCTTCAACTATTACCCTACTAGATACTAAGCAATTTGAAATCAAGATTTACACTTGTTTTGTCATATTCTTCACAGTGCTTTGAAAAATAAATTACATATGTAACAGCCATTTGAAAAATAAAATTTTGAATGAATAGGGAAAAGAAATCAGTCTGCCTAGAGAACCTAGAGGAAAAAGAATAGAGAGGAACTATGGTATACTACAAAGGAATGTTTTTCCATTGATTAGAGACTATTGCATTAGCTAAACTAAAGTATGTGATATATATTTACAACCAATCTATTTAAATTTCAAACTTCTTTAACATATGATCACTGTATTTCAATTAGCTTTAAGGTATTTTGAGTACCAGAGTGTTAAAAACAAAACAAAACAAGGCATTTTATTTTCACTTTGGGCCCAAGATTAACAACAACAAAAACAACAAGGAAAGTGTTTGAAAGTTTCCGGTAGAGCAAAAAAAAATAATGAGTTCACTGGGCCTGAAATATTTTGTGCACATTTAAAGTATGTATACCATAATATCCTTTGCTGTTGTTCAACAAAATGACAGTAGCTTTAAAACAAATGGTACAGCACTTCACTGTGCCTGAGATTTATAGTCTCAAAGCCCTTTTTTTCCATTTTATCCCAACATTCCAGTAAGAGAAGTTCGTATTTTATTGACAAATGATGAAGCTGAAGCTCAGGCAGACTTGTCCAAAGGCACGTGTCTATTAAGTCAAAAAGCTTGACAAGCGCTCCCCATCTTCTGACTTTTCCCCCTTTATTTTCATTGTTACGTATTTGCTTAACTCCAATTGGTCACATTCAGACATTTAGTTTTCCTCTTTATTTAGAATAAAAGCAAAGCTTGATTGCATTCAATAACTATTGAATCCTAAGTGTGGAAGCAGTATTTTTATGTGGAAGTACTGAACATTTATGACACTAGTAGGTTAATGTATAAAAACTGAAGGAATGAGTGATCTTATAATCTATAATCAATTATTTCTTCTTCTAAGACCATTTACTAGAGCAAACCGTTCCTCATTTTTAGAGCCAATAAATAGGAGTATTCCAAATATTTCCCACACATATCCGTCGTCGGCAGCCGTCCGTCTCGAGAGACGATGGTGTAGCTTCTTAAGAGCTGAAGCTACAGAGCCTGGGCAGGGTGATATGGAGGGTCTGCTGTTGCCCATGCAGCAGACCCCCCCTCTCTTCGCAGCTGAAGGGTCCAAGGGAAAGACGGAGTCAATACAGCTTGGCTTCAGGTGCGCCGCAGGAGTTGCCGGTGTTGACTACAACGTCAAACCGCCTTAGGGACTCCGGCTCCGGATTTTCTGTCGGGGTTTACTCCCTTAGCCTTTCCCCTGAAGAGGTATGCCGCAAGGCAGCGGAGGTTTTTTTTTTGGAGTCAGAGTTTTCCTTCTCTGATGTGCCCTGACTGGAAGATCGAACCAGCGACACTTAGCTCGCAGGCCGACGCTCAATCCACTGAGCCAAACCAGCCAGCCCACACATATATAGTTTAACCTTTTGGAATAGATTCTGGAGGAATTATATAGCAATTCCATATTCTATCACTATTTTACTTTCAGCACTTCCAAGATTTGAAGAGATCTAATTTGATCATATCCAAATCTATCCTCTTATTTCCCTGTGGTGCTGCAGTTTTATTCTAACATGTTGCCAAGTCTTTTAGAAATGTGTACCATATCTCCAATTAGGCAGTACAATATGAAAGAACTGATAGCTGAATTCCAGCTGAAAGAGAACCGTCAGATTGTCTAATGTGATTTCACCTTATAAGGACAGACCAGGAAACCAAAAGTCTGACACTCACTTGGAGAATAGTGGCCTTTACATAGTAGTCCTTCAAACTCAGGTTTGTCACTTCAAATTTCTATCTCATTTCTCCTATTTGTGACCTTTAGTATGGGAATAAGGTAAAAAAAATAAATATGAATATGCTTTGAAAACTATATGCAATATAGTCTCCAACATGAACATTTTAGAGAATGCTTTTATATTGATTTCAATTTTGCCACTGATATTTTTTTTCTTTTTTTTTAAATGTGTTTTATTGACTACAGTGTTACATTTGTTCCAATTTCCCATCCTTCTGCTCCCCTCCACCCGGTGGCCCCCCTCCCTCCCCTTGTTCCCCCCTTTTAGTCCATGTCCATTGGTTGTACATATAGTTCTTCTCAACCTCTCTCTGTCTATTCCATTCCCTCCTACTATGTTTCTTAATTCCTATACCATCTCCCTCCCTCTTTCCCTTCCCCTTCCCTGCTGACCTCCCCCCCAATATGCTCCCCATATCTATAGTTCTCCTTCCACTCTCATTGCCTATTTAGTTTGCCTTTGCTTCAATTCCCTAGCTTCTGTTGTTGTTTCTTGTGATGCAGTTTTCATTTTAGTGTTCATAGTTTTGATCCTCCTTCTTCTAAACCAGTCCTTTTAACATCTCATATAACAGTGGTTTGAATCTAATGAACTCTTTCAGTTTTATTTTGTCCTGGAAACACTCTCTCTGCCCTTCTATTCTGAATGATAGCTTCGCTGGATAAAGTATTCGTGGTTGTAGGTTTTGGATTTTCATTGCTTTGAATATTTCTTGCCAGTCCCTTCTTGCCTGCAGGGTCTCCCTTGAGAAGTCAGCTGATAGTCTAATTGGGACCCCTTTGTACATGATTCTTTTCTTCTCTCTTGCTGCTTTTAAGATTCTCTCTTTATCTTTAACTTTTGACATTTTGATTATAATGTGTCTTGGAGTGGTTCTCCCTGGGTCCAGTTTTTTTGGAACTCTCTGTGCTTCCTGGACCTGTAAGTCTATTTCCTTCCCCAAGTTTGGGAAGTTCTGCTTTATTATATTTTCACTTAATTTTTCAATTTCTAGTTCTTCTTCTTCACCCTCTGGCAATCCGATAATCCGTATATTCAATCTCTTATAGCTGTCCCAGAGGTTTCTGATCCTCTCATCCTTGCTTCCCATTTCCTCTCTCTGCACTGGTTGACTGTTTGTTCCTTCTCTATGTTCTGGTTTGTTGATTTGAACTCTGGATTTTATTTTCTCACCATCTGTCTCGTATGTGGTTTTGTTCCTTTCAGTATGAGTGTTTTTCAATTCTTTCTCATCTTTTTCCAGATCTTTTGTTAATTCTGTAAGCCACCTGATAACAATGGCCCTGAACTGAGCCTCTGACAGGTTTCTTATTTGTTCATCTGTCAGGCTCTTCATCTGTTGCCTGGTGAGCTGCGCCACCGGGATTTCTATAGTTGTCTGCCTCATTTTGACAGATGCGTTTTGCTTTCTTGGGCCGGCTATAGGGGGCAGTGCCTGTGTACTCGTCACAACCCAGCGACCAGCGGCGATCGGCAACCTTTTTCGCCGCACTGTGGCTCTTTGCCGTCACAACCCAGAGACCGGCGGTGGTCCAGCAACCTTTCTCGCGGCGCTGTGGCACTTTGTCGGCACTGCCCAGCAACCAGTGGCTATCCGCAACCTATTTTGCAATGCTGTGGCACTTTGTGTGGGGGTGGGGGTCCAAGATGGATTCCTGCAGTTATTCTGCTAGGAAACTGGTATCCATCCTCCCGCCCTCTGAGCCTCACTGTTCGGGGCGATGTGGTGGTTGCTTTTCTGAGTGTTGGGGTCGCAAGCTGCCGGGATTCGACTGCAGCTGAGACTGCTCTCGCTGCCGCTGTCCCTGGTGCTACCGCAAACAGCTCCACCCACTTTCGCTCTTACCTGCCCAAAGGGCGCCGCTGGTTTATAACTTTGTACGTTGGGCTTCCGTGTAGTTTTATTTTCTAGAATTTCTAGTTATCTTTTGTTTCAAAGTAGTTGTATTCCTCTCTAGTTGTAGAGGGAGACCGAGCGTGTCCGTCTAAGCCTCCATCTTGGCCGGAAGTCTCTGATATTTTTTTTTATGTGGCTGTATGTACTTTGTTCTGTACATACTATGAGGTGAAATAAAACTGCTTGGTTTTCTCTCACAAATATTGTGGATGTTTTTACTCATTTATTAATACTGTCCAAACTGCTCAATGGATGGGTTCACCTCTTCTCCTGAACATATGCAAATATCAAGTTTAAAAATTAATTTTTGAATGGAAACTTTCATTCATTTCCAGGCAAACATCTAAATTTAAAAGACTAGGCCACACCAAAAAATAGTTAATATTTCACTGAACAAGTGTTACTTTGGTACACAGTTATAAAAATGTGCCTTTACTGGTTTTCCAATTAGTGAAAAAACAATAGATGTGCTTATGAGACTCTCTATATCTCAATAGTGCTATTCCCAACAGAACATTACATTGATTTATTGTCATTGTTGGACATCAGATTGCATTTCACACAGTTGATATCGTCTTTTAAAAATATGTAGTTAAAAGGCATTTCTGTATAGATATATGAACATATTGACATATAATACATATATGAAACCTCCAAACACTTTCCCCTGCAAAGAGAAAGGAATCAAATAAAAGTGACTTCCAGTTTTTACAAAAGCACCAATAAAGTTTGAAAGTAGTCAAAATTTGAATTATCAAAAGAAAGCATCAACAAAATGAAAAGGGAACCCACTGTATGAGAGAACATATTTGCCAATGATACATCTGATATGGGGTTAATTCCCACAATATATAAAGAACTTATACAACCAACACCAACACAAAAAATCCAATTAAAAATGGGCAAAGGACCTTAATAGACACTTCTCCAAAGAGGACATATACATGGCCAATAAAAACACGGTAAAATGCTCAATGTCACTAATCATCAAAGAAATGCAAATTAAAAACTACAATGAGGTAGCACCTGACACTTGTCAGAAAGGCTATCATTAATAAATCAACAAACAAGTGCTGGCAAGGATATGGAGAAAGGGGAACCCTCATGCACTGTTGGTGGGAA
Source organism: Furipterus horrens (assembly GCF_987537825.1). Classification (NCBI taxonomy): domain Eukaryota; kingdom Metazoa; phylum Chordata; class Mammalia; order Chiroptera; family Furipteridae; genus Furipterus; species Furipterus horrens. The sequence continues at coordinate 64,762,615 of NW_028327180.1, read as the reverse complement.
TGCAGACTGGTGCAGCCACTGTGGAAAACAGTGTGGCGGTTCCTCAAAAAATTAAAAATGGATCTGCCTTTTGACCCAGCGATCCCACTTCTGGGAATATATCCTAAGAATCCTGAAACACCAATCACAAAGAATCTATGCACTCCTATGTTCATAGCAACATTATTTGTAATAGCCAAGATCTATAAATGGCCCAAGTGCCCACCAGTAGATGAGTGGATTAAAAAGCTGTGGTACATTTACACAATAGAATATGACACAACAACTTTTATACCTTTTGTGACAGCATGGATGGACCTAGAGAACGTTATGCTAAGTGAAATAAGCCAATCAGAGAAAGACAAATATCATATGATCTCACACATATGTGGAATCTAATGAACAAAATAAACTGACAAACAAAATAAAACCAGAGGTGTAGACAGATGGAACAGACTGACAGATCTCAGAGGGAAGGGAGATGGGAGGAAGGGACTGGAAGAGATTAGTCAAAGAATATATATGCGAATATCCATAGCCCAAGGGCACAGACAACAGTGTGGTAAAAACAAGGGTGGGGAGATGGGGAACTGGGGGTGAAAACGGGGAGAAAATGGGGACATCTGTAATAGTGTCAACAATTTTAAAAAGAAATACATATAAATTCATAACAAAAATATCTGACTGTTCTTACTATGTTTATTCTGGTCAGTTTTATTTTGCTTCTGAAGACACCTTTAACTCTACTGAGACTTACTTTTACTAACAATTCAATAGTACCAAAGATATATATTTTTTACCAAAGTAGTAAAAGTTAAATTTATTTCTGTAAAACTGCAATAAATAAGTCAAGAGTATAGTTTTTAGCCAAATAAATGTGTACTGACCTTAAAATTATTTCCTAGTTTCAACTTTCAATAAAATCTACTGTATTTAATAATTTTAAAACTGCACTGACTTCTATAATTAATTGCATGTTTATACCTAGAAACATTTTTTTCTCATAATATAGCCATAAAAAACAATGGGAAATACACTGTGATGAACTAGGAAAATATCAATTTGGAGGATTCATTCATCCAACTCTTTGCTTTTCAATCACTATAACCTAATTTTGGCTCATTTTTGGCCAAAAACTCAATTTTCCTGCCCCCACTAGCAAGAAGCTTGATAACCCAATCAATATCCAGTCAATTTGAGCAACAGCTCAAATTAATTACTTTATTTTATTTTTACTGTTAACAATACTGCATTATGTATTTGAAAGTTGCTTAAAAAGTAGATCTCTACATTTCTTATTACAAAAATATGTAACTACATATTTTGATAGGATTTGCCTTGAATCTATAGATTGCTTTGGTTAGTATGAACATTTCAATGATATTAATGTTTCCTTTTCATGAACATGGTATATGCTCCCATTTATTTGTATCTTTTTGTTTGTTTCTTTTTTTATTAAAGTTGTCCCATTTCCCCCGCTTTGCTCTCCCCTACCTCGCCCACCTCACACCTCTCCCACAGTCAGTCCCCATTTAGTTGTTCATGTCCATGAGTCATTTATACCAGTTACTTCACTAGACCCTTCCCTTTCTTTCCCCCCCTTTTCCCCATCCCCCCTCCCATCTGGTCACTGTCAAAGTCTGTTCCTTATTTCCATGCCTCTGGTTCTATTTTGCTCATTCGTTTTGTTCATTAGTTTCCTGTATTAGGTGAGATCATATGGTATTCATCTTTCACCACCTGGCTTATTTCACTTAGCATAATTGATTATTTTAATAGCTACCATTGCTTTGAACAGTATATGACAATGAATGCATAACAATAATCCAAATAAAATAAAAATATATGTTCTTCACAAAAACCTTAGACATTTTATCTTTATTTTGTATGTATATATGACTTTCATGAAGAGAAACATTTGCATAGATGATACCCCCATCTGTTTCTGAAGTTCAGAAGAATGTACTGTGCTTGTAAGATAGGCCCAAAACTATAAAATCCAATTTTCCATTATATCTACTATTAATACTTTTTTTATTAAAAAAAATTTAATATGCTTTACTGATTATGTTGTACAGTTGTCCCAATTTCTTTTCCCTTTGTTCCCCTCTACCCAGTGACACCCCATCCTCCACTTGTACCTCCCCCCTAGGTCCATTCCCATTGGTTGTGCATATAGTTCTTCTCAACATCTTCCTGTATACTCCACTCCCTCCTATGATGCTTCTTAATCCCTGTAAAATCTCCCTCCCTTTCCCCCTTCCCCCTGCTTACTGACCCCCCCCCATAATGTTCCCCATGCCTATAATTCTTTTCCCACTCTAGTTGCCTACTTAGTCTGCCTGTTTTGGTTCCCTAGCTTCTGTTGTTGGTTGTTTTGTGATACAGTTTTCATTTTAATGTTCATAGTTTTGATCCTCTTTCTCCTAAACAAGTCCCCTTAACATTTCATATAACAGTGGTTTGGATCTGATGAACTCCTTCAGTTTTACTTTACTTTGTCCTGGAAGCACTTTCTCCGCCCTTCTATTCTGAATGACAGCTTCGCTGGATAGAGTAATCATGGTTGTAGGTTTTTGCTCTTCATTACTTTGAATATTTCTTGCCAGTCCCTTCTTGCTTGCAGAGTTTCTTTTGAGAAATCAGCTGATAGTCTTATTGGGACCCCTTTGTATATAATTCTCTTCTTACCTCTTTTTGACATTTTGATTATAGTGTGTCTTGGTGTGGTTCTCCCTGGGTCCAGTTGTTTTGGAACTCTCTGTGCTTCCTGGACCTGTAAGTCTATTTCCTTCCCCAAGTTAGGGAGGTTCTGCTTCATTACTTTTTGACATAATTTTTCAATTTCTATTTCTTCTTCTTCACCTTCTGGCAACCCTATGATTTGGATGTTGGTCTGCTTATAGCTGTCCCATAGGTTTCTGAGCCTCTCCTCATTTTTCTCACTTTTTGTTTCCTCTTTCTGCACTGGTTGACTGTTTGTTCCTTTCTTATGTTCCAATTTGTTGATTCAATCCCTGGTTTTCTTGCCCTCACCACTAGTTTTGTGTGTGTTTTTGTTCACTTCAGCAGGACTAGCCTTCATTCCTTCCCTGTCTTGTTTAGGATCTGCTGTTAGGTATGTAAGCATTTTTATGACCAAAGCTCTGAACTGTGCCTCAGAAAGATTATCTATCTGCTGGCCTGTTAGATTAGATATTTGCTGTCTGGTCAGTTGCATCACCAGGATCTCTATCATGATCTATGCCACCCTGACATTTTTGTGTTTACCTTTGCTTCCTGGATGAGACTGTCACTCCTCCTATGCTATAGGGGGCAGAGCCCCATGCACTCGTCACAACCAGGCGACCCTTCTCACCACACTGTGGCGTTTTCTGCGGGGGTAGGGGTCCAAGATGGATTCCTGCCGTTCACTCTCTGCTGAGAGACTGGGAGCCTCTTCCTTCATCCCCACCCACTCCAGGCCTCACTGTTCAAGGCAATGGAGGTCTGCCTTCCCTGGCTTTGGAATCGCAAGCTGACAGGTCTGGTCTGCAGCCAGGGGTGCTCCCCAGGCTCTTCTTTCCTCCCCTTAAATACAGGTGTCTATGCTTACCGCTGTCCCACTGCCATCGCTGCTGCTGCTGCTGCCAGCACAGCTTGACCTCTCTGCCCCTGCTTTGCCCCTCCTACCCATTCAGATGAGCACCACCTCTTTATAACTTCATATGTTGGACTTCCATTTATTTTCTGGAACTTCTGGTTATTTCTGGTTTTGTGGTAGTTGTATTCCTTCTTAGTTGTGGAGGGAGACTGAACGTGTTAGTCTAGGCCTCCATCTTGGCCGGAAGTCTCCTGTGTGTGTTTGCCTCTGTGTCTTAGGTAGAGCTGTTGCTCCTACTATGTTTGTAAGGGGCGGAGCCTTAAGGATTCATCAGTACAGGACGACCTGTTTCACTACGCTGTAGTGCTGTATGTGGAGAAGAAGTCTGAGAAGGAACAATGCCACTTGCCCAGCACTTGCCCTTTTTCCAGGCACCTTCCCCCACTTCCGTATGGGACTGGTGCCTCTCTAGCTGTTGCTCTGGCTGTCATTTCCAGAGTGGATGTGTCTGCGGATGTTCTAGGATTGTGGGGGCCCTTTAAGCAAGCAGACTCTGCTGAGAGACCAGCAGTTTTTGCCTCCACCCCAACCTCCACTGATTTGTACAGTCAAAAGCAATGAGGCTTGATTTTCCCCGGTGCTGGGACCATGAGCTGTGTTGTCTGGTGAGGAGCTGGGAACACTACCCAGGTGTCCCTCCTGACTTTTTAAAACGTGTAACTGCTCTCCACTGGCCTGCCGCTGCCGCCGCTGCTGTTACCACCACACCGTGTCCTCTCTGCCCCGGCTCCACCCCTTCTACCTGTCTGGATGAGTATTTCTTCTTTATATCTTTGTCTGTTGGACTTCATGCAGTTTGATTTTCTGGAAATTCTGGTTGTCTCTAGTTTTTAGGTAGTTGTATTCCTTCTTAGCTGTGGAGGGAGACGCAGCATGTTTGTCTACGCCTCCATCTTGGCTGGAAGTCCTAGCTAACCTATCAGTACATTTTTAAGACATGTGATCTTCTCAGTGTTTCCGATTCTATAACCACAAAATAGATAATATAGATATAAATATATGTGCATATATATGTTTCATAAAAATGTTAATGCTTCCATAAAAATTTAAGATAAATGCCAAATGTTAAATGCAAATACTATGTAGTAATGGTACTAAAGTGCCTTTTTATTAAAATGTCAAAAATATCAAAAGTAATTCATTATTTTTTAGGGACAGAGAAATTATTGACCAACATCTTAATTTAGAAAAATTGATGAGAAGAAAGGGAAACATAAATGTAGGTAGTAGATAATTTTTTTTTCCAAATTATGAGATTCGTACCCACTAGCTATATCTGGAGCATAGTCTAGAATATATTATGTAACCTGGACCTTTAATCCAACAATAATAAAACAAAAATGTCAAATGCTATATGATGCATTATATAAATACAGCCATAAAATTACACAAATATTAAGTATCCAAGTCAGCAAAGATAAATACATATACACTTCCCAAGTAGACTGTGGCACAACAAAAAGAAGAAAAAGAGTTCCATGAGAAAATTGTTTTAAAAAAACAAAAAGGAAAAAAAATTGTTCTATGTAAGCTCTTTTTTATTATTATTATATTTTATTGTTTATGCTATAACAGTTGCTCCTATAAGCTCTCCTTCTATCTTTGATTAATTTAATAAAATTCAAATGTATATTTTGTTCCTGATCATGCTTCTAGTTGCAAATTACTATTAACAATAATTTCCTCCAATCTAGTTCAAACACATTTACCTTTCACATCTGGGAAGATGATACACAGACTGTATGCCATGTGAACATATGTTTGCACACAGTCGCCAAGGATAAGGCTGAATTTTAATAACACTGTCTACCCAATTAGATAACTAGTACTCATGCTAACTTAATTTAAAAGTGATGGAAACCTGGATAGCCTAACAGGGAATATATGGATTTTCTTGGACAACATATTTACAAATAGAAAAAAAAACTATGTACATAACATTTGGGTATTTAAACCAGGTGTTTATTTATTCAAAAAAATTATTGAGTTCTAGACTGGTGATAGACTCATACTAGATTCTGTGGATGCTAAAATAAATTTAAAACTGAATACTTTTCCTCCATAAGTCTGCTCTATGGTGGTTACTATACTATCTATATAAATCACCTTTTTTCCCTTCTTGAACTGTAATTTTTCTTTCAGGAAGTATAAAACAAGAACATGAACAAGTTATATTAGCCTCACAAGTCTTGTATCTTTGTCAAGTGATAATTCCAAACTCTAGATTAACAAAGTCAATAACATTTAGAAATTACTCATTGTGGTATGCAAATATTGCTAAATGTTAGCAAAGGTTTACATTATAAGTTATCTGAAGCAGAATGAACATATGTTCTCCTTGGTGTGTATGTGTGTGTGTGTGTGTGTGTGTGTGTGTGCTTTAATTGGGTGGAATCTCTCATTTCCTGTCTAGGGAAGCCCACATGAACCATTATTGCAGATATTTCTAAAGATGGCTGCCCACTCACAAGTTACTCTCTGTTTTGTACAAATAGTCTTTGATGCTTAATGATGTGCGTGCTCCAAAACCCTGCTCCTGACCAGAGCATACCAACTCAGGGTGAATACCCCTGACTTAAGCTGGAACATTCAAATTCTCGCTCACATTTGGATGGAGAAGCCCAGTATTACGAAATCACTGGCAGTCAACTATTGTAAAGGGCCAGTGCTCCTATTGTGTGGCACTCAGAAAGATCTTTGTTATTACCTTGCCTAGGCATGTGCTCAGCTCCTCCTTCAAGTAAGCAAACCACCCAGTTTTTATCAATACATCCTCAAAACCAAAGATGGCTGGGGTCAATTTCTATAACTTGTAAGATAGTTAATTGATAAAATATGTAAGTAACAGGGTGCAGGGAGATGGAGGAGCAAAATAAAAGTACTTTGTCTCTGGTCTTGTAGTCATTACAGATAATATTACCAAATGCGAGATCGCAGTTACCTCTTTCAAGAGCCTGGCTATTCAGAAAATATGAAACTGTCAACATGATTAAGAGCACTATTATAAAAAAGAAGCAAGGTACATAGTGTCTTTCTAACTTTGTAAAAAATAAAGTAATCCTCAGTCTACTTAATTTAAAACAGAAGGTTAAAAAACTCACTTCAGTGAATTTTTTCATTTATGAATATCTTAGGCTTAAAAGTTTAGTCTATGACATAAAATAACCAAACATTGTTAGACAAAACCCTTGTGTAAATTTTACCTAAATACTACTCACATATTTTCAAGGAATCTTTCTCTTTCTCTTTTAAGCCACATTTTGAGGGGGTGGGGGTTTAGTAGCAACAGATGATAATAGAGGAAAATAAATGGTATATGAAATCAGTGTAGACCTAACTGAAAAAAAAGAATATTGTGACTGATGGCAGAAGGGAGGTCTGGGAAGAAAGAGGAAAAATACCTCTTTGTGAAGAAGGTCCAGGTTTTTTCTTCATTATTAAATATCTAATATATCTTCTTCCCATTGCCACCATTTATGGGGAGAGATAGTAGAACTAGGTTGGCTGGAAAGGCTAACTTGGATAGCTCGTCCTGCTCTAGGAACTGTGTGTGAGAAGACAAATATGTGTCCAAATGACCTGCAGAAAAAAAATCCTTTGATACTAAGTAAGAAGAACATTTGGAACAAATCAACAGAAAAGGATTTTAAGTCCAGGCAGAATTTGTGATAAGTCCCCAAAATTAAAAAAGTAAATATGGTTCAGATATGTATCAAACTGTACCTTATTTGTTAAAAGCCTACTTCAGAATAAGTATGTATCTGCTTTTCTGTTCAATGTTTATTGAAATTTAGATGCTTAAGGATAGTTGTATTTTTTATAGGCACCATTCCTGATTATGTGCACAGACAAGAACCTACTACTTAAACTATTGTTGAGGGACACTACAAACCAGAGCATTCATTTTTCCATCTTCCTAGTGATGATTTCCTGGAAGCTTGTCTGGGAGTTACACACTACTAATTTCCATTTCAGCTTTGTTAGTAACTACTTGTATGCATTTGAGCATTTTCACTAACCTGGAATATTCATTTAGCATGTATTTTAATAAATTCCTACTGGAAACAAGAGACTCCATTATGTTGAAATGTGCATTTCTATGATAAATATACATATCAAGATTTCTACCCACTCTCCTGATATAAAACCCTTTATGGGGAATTCACTTAACATCCCAGAGTGCAGAGCAGACATGTAGCCAGCAAGAGGGTACAAGGAGAGGTGGCTGCTTGCTCTCCAAGGTCATTTCTGGTATTTACATAACAAGCACTGAATAAAACACTTTAAATCAGTAAACAAATCAATGAAATAATAAGTATATAAGACTATTAGGACAGGCTTTAGAAAATCATTAAACTGACTCAGGCATAAGCCCTCCTTCTTGAACAGCTTGCTTATGAGGAACTACATCCTTGGGGGGTAATTCAGGGTAGGCTCTCAGGTCAGACCACCTGCTCTGCCAGCCCTGCCACCTACTAGCTCAGTGGCCTTAGGAGAGTTACGTCTGGATTCTGGTCTCTTTATCTGAAAAATGAATTTAATAATAGGTCTCACCTTGTAGTGTTGTTGCGAAGATTCAGTGAACATGGAAAGTGCTTAGCACAGCATCTGATGCAAAGAGTGGTCAACGTGTTAGTTATTTTTAATACATTCTATTAGCTTACCTAAAGCAAAAGATCAACTCTTTGAGCTAGACCCCGATAGTGCAGACCACAAGTCAATGGACTGCAAACATCACACACCACCATACCTGATTAATGCTTACAGAAGATGTTTTTATAGAATCAGACTATTCAAGACTGTCTTCTTCATAAGGAAACATACTATGGTGTTATCTTGCTTCCTGTTATCTACCCAGACTTTTCTGCTTGGCCTCCCTTTTGCCCTATTTCCTTTCCAAAGCCCATCCAGGGACATTATGTGAATTTCCCATAGATTTTTATATTAGGAAGGGGAACAGAAATTTTGTTGCATAGCCTTTCTTGCTTTAGAAAAGTGGCATTTCTCTCACACTGTTTTCCTGGTGACTACTGACAAACAGGAAACTGGCACAACTGGAGACAGCCCATTCTGTGAGCGCCTGGACCACAGTTCACATCAGAGGCATCCATACAAAGCAGCAGAGACACATGTCAGTAATTATAAAATCTTCTGCAAGTGAAAGAGGCAATTAGTGGATTTCCATCGTATTTTTAAATTTTCATGGGAAACTCAAGTGTGTTCAATTCTTTCACTTGCAATTACAGGGCTAATTAACAGAACTGGTGGCACTCTGTGTATGATAATGATACTTAGTTGCTGGCTGGAAAACCAATAAAGAATTGCAAATGAAATTAAATTCAATATGAAAATAGGCCACACTGAAGAAAGGAGGAGAAGAAGTGCCAGTGACTTAAATAGGAAGGAGTTACACAAAATATATCCTTATAGTTGCATGGACATTTCCGTGCCAAGTGCTGCCATTCAATGGGACAGTTATTTATAGGCTGACAAGCATTAAACTTTCACAAACCTAAACAATGGCTCCAATATATCTTCTAAATAGTCTAGATATTTTTGGGAACCTATATAACATTAAATCATTCAAACTTGCTTTATTGTGATTGAGGATTGGGATCCAAAGCTGAAGGAAATATAGCCTACGCCTCTGACATCTGAGTTAAAAAAGGCAGTTATGCCAACATCCATAGTCATTCATATTCTCCCCCTGGACATTCCTGTCACCTCTTGCTCTGACCTCCCTGACATGAGGGTACCGCTTTACCTGGGACCTTCCTGAGGAGTGGCTGTTTTCTCTCCAAAAAACCTCAGCATCATCAAGTAGGTGTCACATCATTCAGGAGGTGTCATATGTGCCGCTGCACAGAATCCCCTTCTCTTCTACAGAAAAACACCCAGTTTTGAATTTCCTATCATCAAGTTATATCTACACCCCTCCTTGTCACAGTCACTTATGGCAACCGTGGACCACTGTCCCTCAATCCTTGACAGATTTTGCCTCTGAGTTTCTGTAAATATCTTCATGCTGTCATAATTCTTTATAATATCTACATCCACAAAACCAACCTCCCAATAATCTGACCTCTCAAATTCTTAAACTCTTCCTTCTAATAATTTAAACACTCATAACCACTTTACCTCGGTCCCTCTCTTAAGCCATACTCTCTATCTTACTACCAAGCCATGCATTATCTCAACTTCCACTAACCCATCCTATGACCATTATTTCTATCATTATTACAACTCACTCTTTTAGTACAACCACAACAATTCAACCCCTCTAGGACCAACAGTTGATTGATCTAATCATTATTTTACTTAAGCCCTTACTTCCCTCCTTACTTAGCTTAAAACACATGGTCCTTTATTATAACCTTTATAATAATCTGCACCCTCAACTATGACCACTTACCTGATTCACTCATTTGGTTTTTGAAAACATCTATAAATACACCCAACTCCTTACCTGCACAGCTAAGTAAGTTGGGAGGAAAAAATAGCTTTCCACATCATCTTTCTCATCTTGATGGCAACCCTACCTTTCTAGTTATCAGGTCAAAACATGTGGAGTCATCTCTGAGTCCTGTCCTTCTTATGTACTCATGTCCACTACATCAACAGATCCTGTTGACTCTAATATATGCAACATCTAACCATGTCTCACCGCTCGATGCCATTCTAATCCAAACCACCATGCATCCTCCATGGTGAAGGAATTCCTGCTTCCTGCATTGCTCTGCTATGGGATTGTCAACACACCATCCCCTACTATTCTCCTTCTTGCTGACTGCCTCTGAACCACACTAAATTTTGCTACTCTTCAAGTTATCCAGGCACTGACTTTTCCCTCTGCCTGAAATGCCCTTCCTACAGACAGCCACATGGCTCACACCCTAAGGTCAGATAGTATTTATATCATCAAAAGAAAGAAAATGGGGGATGGTAGTTATATTGCCAAAATAAAGAAAATGGGACCCAATAAACTGTTTAGAGAAAAGACAGCAAGAACATTTGAATGGTCAATATAGCTAGGAGGAGTGAACAGAAAAGCCAAAAGAATCAAACATGGGAAAAGACATTATGAAAAAAGAAATCCAGGAAAGAGGATGCCCTGTTATATCTCTGTAAAGATCTCTCTAATTGGGAGGCATATACTTAAAAATATAGATGGATCCAGCAGGAAATAATCACATAGCAAAATGACACTTTGAAATACTAATATATTTGGTTTAAATTAGAGCATCACATGTTTTTGTTTTTGTGTTTGTTTGTTTGTTTGTTTTGCATGGAAGATAACAGGGTTGAGGGGGAGCTCAGTTCTAAAGACTTAACACCTAAAAGTAACAATTATTTCACTTAGTTACTCAAAGACATTGATTTTCTTCCCATATCCCTTCTACTATAAACAACTTTAACTGTTCAAAATAAATATTTCTACCCCCAACTGTCTGTTTCATAGAAACAGTCTAGGATCCTTGCTTTTATTTTGCAGCTATTTTAAAGTTGGGAGAAAGAACAAATTTTCATCTCAAAGAGTCATACAGTTAGAAAATACTTGAGTGCCCACTGCATGCAAATCATTGTGTTAATTTTGTACAGGAGATGCCAATTTTACAAATGATCTGTGCACTCAAACCATATTACAAAAGAGAACTGCAGAGATATGGCTAATAAAGATGTAGAAAATGGTACAGTCAGAGTGAAATGTATAGGATAGTAAGTGATTATAAAACTTAATAGGCACAGAACTATTTGGCTAGTAGAATTAAAGAAGACTTTAGGAATGGGTCTATTATGCTGTTGTTAGTCTGACTTGTGAGTTTTAGCAAACTATACAGTGACAACTTTAGTAAAGAACCATTTCCCACCCAAAGTCACTACAACTTGTGTTGTACAAAATATATTTTAAAACAATGAAAATGAAACACAGACAGGATGAGAAACTAAAGTGTTAACTCACAAGATTCTAAAGCACTATTATGAAACACATTTCTGACATCAGCAGGTCACTGAAAAGGGATCCAGCACCAGGCCTGACTGGCAGTTGTCCAGCTCAGCATCAAACACCACCCTTGCTGTAGAAGTCTCCATAAGCCTGTGACAGAACCTTGATCCTGAACACATGCTGAAAAGTATCAGAACTGGGGGCAGGGGTGTTGGTGCCCTGAGTGCCCTGGCTAGCCTGCATTTTTGGCCTTTTCCTGGTCTGAAGGGGAGCCTGCATCCTCAGAGGAGATGACTCTTGATTTTCTTCATGGAAAAATTAGATTATATCATGAAAAGCATCTAAAAATGTCAAAGTGCTTATGCAAGTTAAATATAAATAATAAAAACAAATAAGTAGGCTAAGTAAATTTTTACCTGTTAGGCAAAGGATTGAGGGAAATACTTCAAGTTGTGAGGAAAGCTATGCTTTGGGTTTACCCTCAAGTTTTTTTTTTTTTTTAATATTTTTTCTATTGCACTTGTCCCATTTTCCCCCAATTTCCATCCCCTGCCTCACATCATGTTCCTTTTGCACTAGTCACACCCTACCATAGCAAACAGCCCAGCTCCATTTTGTTTTGAGAGAGGATCAGTACAGAAATAATACTTGACTTAGAGTCAGGGGTCCCAACTCCAAATTTCATCTCTGTTATGAATGGGTTGTGGACCTTTGGACAAGACACTTAGCTTTCATGTCCCTTAGTTCTCTTATTATTCAAAAGGAGGAAGATTGAGCAAGCAGTTCCTGTGGTCCCATCATGTGCTATCATTTGGGGGGTAACAAAAGATTACACCTAGAGCATTCTGGAATAACACTTAGCATAGCTGTGTGTGAGATCAATAGGAATAGAACTCAATAATCTCCTATGTCTCCTCCAGAATATGAAAAAAGACAGAAAATACAAACAGGGAATATTAAAAAGGAAGTAATGGTTAGCAGAGAGCTCTGGCAGAAGCAGTAGAGAAGGCGGGTGTGAAGGAGGATGGAGAAGCGAGGGCAAGATCCATGACCTTTTGTGTTGGTAGTCGCGGGGCACGCTGTGTCCAATTTTGGGTTTATTTTCCGTGGTAGCAGCCAGTATCTGTTTGGGAACAATGAGTTAATTAATGCAACACAACTGAAAGCACATTGGGGAGATCTTAGTATAACATAAAGCAGCATGAACAAGAAAATTGTTTAGAATTAGGAAAATAAGGGCCCTGAACCAATGTGACAAGGGAGGGTACTTTGTGTGAACCAGACATTTCGGTTTAGCGAGCTGGAATCTCACCAACCTGGAAGAGTCGATGAATAGCTGTGATTAAGCAATGGTGTTAGACCATAACGTTAGGAACACATTAACAAATTGGACCGAATGTCAGACTAGAAGTGCATCTTTCTCTGATCTTTTTATACTGTGCGGAAACAGTAGTGATTTCTGAGATATCTTACACTTACCCAGCTTTTATTGACTTAGAAAATTAATCGTAAGGGTTTTAGGGACAGCTTTTGGTCCTCTGGGATCGCCACCATTTCTCAGGAGCTCCCAGGGACAAAGAGCTGCCCCAAAGAAGAGTCATATAAAGGACGAACTTTAGTGAGCTCTATGCAACACCAACAAGCAACCTCATATTATAGTAAGTGCTTTAAAATCCCTGTATCCGAATTCTCTATAGAAAGGAGCAGGGAATTGGCCACTGTTTTCCATGGTTTGTTTTTTGGTTTGTTTTTATAAGCATGAGACCAAAAGAACAGAGAGCTACTACTAATTCTTCAATGAATATTCAAACATTGTTAAGCAAGGACTTCGCAAGCCAGGTCTAAATGTCAAAGTTAGCCAGCAACGGTGCCCATCTTCCTTCAAAGTGAATTCATTCTTTTAAAATAACAAACACTGAGTTTATATCTTAAAGGCAAACTCAAACAAACAGATTTTTAAATAAATGCAGTTGTTTGAGGCATCTGCATCTGTTTACTAAGTAGTAGAAATATAACGAACTTCTTCCAGATGAATGAGTTCCAGAAACAAGTTCTCTTCACAGCATATGCTGAGATCATTGCACATAAAGTAAAGAAAAGAAGAAAAACAAACTTGCAGACTGCTGTATGCAAAGCAGAATACATGATCCCTGACTGTTCAACAGAAAAATATTCCTTCGGGGCATATTTAAGGCACCTCCTAAACTTAACACAAAGACAGCATCAGAAGAAGGGGAAGAAAAGTGTCTCACATACCGTACTATTATTTGGCAACCTCTCCAGCTTTTCTCTTTCCTCATGGTAAATGACTTTGTTTGGACTTCACTTTCTAGACCCTGAAAATTATTTGGAAGAATCCTGGGAGCTGCCCTTGGCCTTGGTAACGCTCTCAGATTTGATTCTAAGGAAGAGTTAGGCATCTGCATAGTTAGAATCACATATTCACTAGGTAAAACGTGAAGTCAATGAACAGCAGACAAGAGTTTGATGTTTCCCAAATAAAGTAAAATTATTTGAAGGGTTTTCTAAATTCTTAATATGTGTCACAGAAGTAGGTTTGCTTCTGAAACATTCCAAACCAAGTAAAGACCATTTCCAAACCTCCTTCTTTATTCCAAACACAAAATGGATGGTCAAGGAAGAATTGGAGCAATAAACAGACCTCACCGCCAGTTCTGGTTCAGCCACTAAATAATGGTGTGCAAATTCCTTAACCTCTCTCAGCCTCAATATCTCCATGTAAAATAGACCTATTACCTATGTGACAGGCCTGCTGGGAGGACAGGAAACAAGATGTGTAAAACACTTGGCACATTTTTGACAGAGTATTTGCACCTAAAAATAACTGCTGATAACACTACTAGGAATCTCTATCAGCTTATATGACAATGCTGAACATATTTTTAAATGCAAAATTGTCTCTAGCTCAAATGCCAAGACAGTAGTCTTCAGTCTTTGTCAGCATATCTCCATAGTAATTTTCCAAGCTCCCTACAATTCCTCCTTATTTTTATCCTAGAAATTTTATGGTTTTATTTTTATTAAATGAATTGGGGTGACATTTGTTAATGAGATCATATAGGTGTCTTGGCTGGTGCAGCTCAGTTGGTTGGAACATTGTCCCATAAGGCAGAAGGCCGTGGGTTCAATTCCGGTCAGGGCACATGCCTAGGTTGCCAGTTCAGTTCCCAGTCAGGGCATGTACGAGAGGCAGATGATTGGTGTTTCTCTCTCACATCGATGTTTTTCTCCCTCTCTCTGCATCCTTGCCCCTCATCTCTAAAATCAGTAAGTATGTTCTCAGGTGAGAATTAAAAAAAAAAAAAGATTATCTAGATTTCAAATGTACAATTCTATGATACATGAGCTGTATATTGCATTGTATGCTGACCACCCAAAGTCAAATTTTCTTCCATCACCATATATTTGATCCCCTTTACCCTTTACTACCTCCTCCCCCACCCCACTCTCCCTCTAGTAATCACCATACCATTGTCTGTGTCTAGGAGGGTTTTTTTAAAAATTGATTTGAGAGAGAAAGAGAAACATCAATTTATTGTTCCACCCATTCCTGCATTCACTGGTTGATTCCTTGTGTGCCCTAACTGGGAACCAAACCCACAACCCCTAGTGCATTGGGACAACACTTCAACCAACTGAGCTACCCAGCCAGGGCTATGAGTCTTTTTTTGTTTCTTGTTCTTAAGAGTCTGAATAAAAAGAAAAACTTAAGAGTTATTTATTCTACAGTCACCTTGAAGGATTTTACTGTTAGAAACCCTTCTAATCAGTACTTGAAACTGAGGGTTCTTCTTATGACTTTGATTAAATATAGCTTTAAATCCTAGCTCTAGGAATCACCTCTCTCCCTCACCCCCACCCCAGAGACCTAGTTAGCCTTTGTCCCAGATAATCAGCAACCCCAAGTAGCAGAAGACAGTAGCCTGGACTTGGCTGATGGTCACACTCTGGACCTTTGGCTGGCTAAAGGTAACATCTTTACCTAAGTTATATTGTAGTCCCTGAGCTCTAAAGTGGAATGAACTGGCTTCTTCCCCATGAAATCGGACAGACACGTGCCATGAAAGACTTCAGAACTGTCCTCAAGACCTTAAGAAATATTTATTAACCTTTCCTCACCTCTGACCTATCAGCTCCCAGCAGGACCCTTGATGCCTTGTGATTTTGCTCTATGTAATGCGTAACCTACACACAGCCATCGGGGAGTCAGGTCTTTAGATAAGCATTAGCTCCCTGTCTCATACTGGCCAATTCAATCACAAACTATTTTTTTTCTATACAGTACCACAAACTCCTGCTCATGCATTTCTCTGGGGCAGTGCACACAGGCAAGTGGACCCAAGGAAAAGCACTGGGGCTCTGGTAAAATATGTACTCCTCATTATCCATAAAATGAAAAACCTAATTTTACAAAAAGATTGGATACCTTCTTCAAATATTTAATACAACAACAATAGTCTCTCAAGAGGACTAAAAGTGGAGATTTGGGAGAAAAAGAGAGAAGAGATCCACAAAACTGCAGCATGAATGTATGTCTCAAATGGCCCAACACTGATCAATCGGATGAAGAACATTTTAGTGAAGGTAAACTGCAAACTGAAACATGCCCAAGTCTGTGGATCTTTTGGCAACTGGTGCACGAATATAAATGGAAGCTGAGCTCCAACTTAGAAGTCATATAGCTTATTCACTTAGGCTGAGATTACTTCCTTTTTTACTTCATTTTCAACTCTTCTCCACCCACCCTCCCAAATCCTATAGTTGATGAGATTCAGGCCAGTAGACATATAGTCACAAAATTACTGCTCAGATTATTTGAATATGATAAGAAAATCTTTAAAATTTATATTGTTTCATAACAGGGAGAAAATAAATTAAAAAATCAAAAAACACACAAACTTGTAGTTATAAAATAATTAGGTCAGGGGGATGTAATTGTACAGCACGGTGACTAGAGTTAACAATACAGCATTTCCTCACTTATCACGGGTATTAAGTTCTAGACCCCCCGCCGCTCACCTCCGTGATAGGCGAAAAACTGGGAAGTAGGAACCTTACATTTATTTTAGTATTTATATATATTTTAAGGTTTTATAAACCCTTCCCACACACTTATAAACCGTTCCCAGTCCCTTATTAACCTTTCCCACTCCCTTATTAACCTTTCCCACACTTTTATAAACACTACGTATGTTCTTAAACATATTCTACACTCTTAAACCTACATCACTTTAACAACATATGTACACAGTACTGCAAAATCCCACGATATAGTGAAAAATCCACGATAAATAATTAAATATAATATTTTTAAAAATACCGCAATACAGTGAGGTCGCGATAAGTGAACCACGATATAGAGAGGAACTACTGGACTGTATTGTATGATTGAAAGTTGCTATGAGAGATCTTAAAAGTCCTTATCACACACACACAAAGGGAAAAAAAATAGATGCAGACATTTAATATAGAAGGCTAAGTTCTACTGCTGAATCTTAAGAGATTTTAAATGGAAGAAAGAAAATAATGTGAAAGAAGTCACACTCAACAAAATCCAGGAACGATTTATTATCCACTAAATAATTATTTTTAAGTGGAAATCTGCTTTTTGTTTGGGTACTGATCCTATCTGAAAAATAATCCATATTTTCTCGACATGCTTAAAAAAATTGGATAGGTAGAAGGGAGTTAATACATACTTTAAAGTTTTGCTCATCATTTATTTCAGTTTGACATATAAAGAGTTTGAACAATTTATTCACTGGGAAAAATCTTCATAAACTCTGGCAAATATGCAAATTAATAAAATAAATATAGTATGTACTAACCTCTAGGCCAAGTATTTAAAAATTAGATTTCTGGTTTGTAGAAAGATGGATTTCCTTATGAATTACTTTCATTTCTTTCTTTGAAGTGAGACTCAGACTTTAAATTTAATTAAGAAATAGAACTAGATGCATAAATTTTAAAGTTACAATTCACTATACTATTTTTTAATTCACCTTATAACATTCTTCCCTGTTGTGAGTTCCATTTGGTTTCCATTTTCATGTTCTGATGTGAGTAAAATTAGTTTTGTGTTGATAATGGTTTTGAGAATTCTTTCACTTCTTGAAAATCTTGGTAACATTCTATGGTACCCCTAAAAACAGAACCAGTAATTCCTAATTTACATATTAGTTGTAGTAGGCAGAAAAATGGCCCCCAAAAGATCAAATTCCTGAAATTTATAAATGCTACCTTATTTTGAGAAAGGGTCTTTGCAGATGAACTAAGTTAGGCATTTGGAGAAGAGATCACCCTCAATTACCTGACTGGGTTCTATATTAGTAATTAGTCAGGGTTCCCCTGTGAAACAGAACCAGTTGGAGATATAATCTCAATTATATCTGTGTATATCTGTCTGTCTGTCTATCTATGGACAGAAGTTTTAGAGATTTTAAGGAATAAGCTCATGCAATTGTGGGGGCCAGCATCTCCAAAATTCATAAGGCAGGGTGGGGATAAGAGTTAATACAGTCCTGAGTCTCAAATCTGTAGGGCAGGCCAGCAGGCTGGAAACTCAGGCAGGTATTTTTATGTTACAGTCTGAGGCAGAATTCCTTCTTCAGGAAACCTTAGTTTTTGCTGTTGAGGCCTTCAACTAACTGCACTCTATTCTCTAAGTCAACTGATTACAAATGTTAATCACATCTACAAAATAGCTGCACAGAAACATCTAAACTAGCATTTCAGTGAACAGCTGAGCATCACAGCCTAACCAGGTTGACATATAAAATTGACCCAAGTGTCCTTAAAAGACACACACACACACACACACACACACACACACACACAGATACAGAGAAGGAAGCCACATGAAGATGAAGCAGAGAGATGTCACCACAAGCCAAGAAAGCAACAACAACCAAAGCTAGAAGAGGCAAATGACCATTTCTCCCCGAGAGCCCCAGAAGGAGCACAGCCCTATCCACACCTTGGTTTTGGAAATCTGGCCTCCAGAACTGTCTCTGTTGTTTTATAGCACCCAGTTTAAGAACTATATTATGACAGCACAAGAAACTAATATAGTAGCTATAAATTGGAAGTTAACATCGACTTCATCTCAGACAATTACTTACAGCCAATTAATCTAAACTTCTTCTCATATTATTTTATGATATAATGATATGATTTTTATATCACTGCATGTCCATTTTTCATATACCCACACCTAAAGGATAGTCTACCAAGACACATTTTAGAGCAATAAACATCTTGCATCTAGATTTGATAATAAAAACTAATTTGATCAACAAATACAGATTATTAAATATAGTGTTAGTATGGAAAGAATAAAATCAGAAATTGAGGGTTTTATCTTGAGTCACAACAGGTGGTAGAATAGAAGGAATGCAAAGGAGAGCTATTTTAAAGGAAGACCCACTGAGATTTAGTTGTCTGCTGTATGAATGAAATGAAGAAAAACTATGAATCAAATCTGAAAATATGTTGGGATTGGGTGATTAGGAAAACAAAGGCACGTCTGACAAGAAGCTGAGCAGAGGCGCTGGGTGTGGATATACTAATTGGCCAGAGAAAGTGAAGGATGGTGGGAGAGGATAAGAACTTAAGTTTGAAGTATGTTAAATTTGAGGGGTTGAATAAACATCTTGTTAGGAATAGGTTCATTAACATAGAGTGAGCACTAAAGAAGACCCAAAGAGAAAACAAGCCAAGAATTACAGATGATTCCATTAGTCTTTTTGTACTTACATTAAAAGGCATTGTCAATCAACAAATGCAAAAGTTTAGTGTGATTTTTTTCATCAGCTCTGAAAATGAATTAAAAAGCTAATGATGTTATTAAGCTATGCTATCAATGACAAATACCAGCATTATGTGATTACTGATAACATTTTTCTTTCAAAAGCAGCACATATTGTTTTCTGTATTTTTTATAATGACTCATCCAAAAGAAAGAAAAATATTTTAATTTTGGAAAACAATGACACCAGTAAGAACAATTATTGTTTAATTACCTAATAGTAATTGGGGAAGTTATTCAACAGTAATTTAGACACAATGTCATAAGCACACAATATTTTTTACAAACAACTTCAAAAGTAATGTCATTTTATAGTCTAAGACTTAAGCTTTCCCATAATTTCAGGTGGTTTCCTTTAAAGGAAATACTAATAGCAAACACATATATAGTGTTTCCATGTAGTAGGCCCTGTTCTGTGTACTTTCTGTGTATTCACTCATATGGTCCCCTTAACAATCCTACCAAGCAGATACAATTGTTATTCCTAGTTTATATATAAAGACATTGAGTCACAGTGCACAGACTCTTGTCCTAGACCACACAGCTAGTAGGATTTAAACCAGGATTTTACCCATGATCCAAATCACTAAGCTGTGCTGCTCTATGTAATAATGCTTGCTATAAATAAAGGCCGATATTCACTTTAGGAGAATGTGATATGTATAGAGTTAGTTTCTTTCTTTTTATTGATGTGAAAACCAGCTGTAAAACAAAAAGATTAATTATGAAAGTCAACCTTCCATTTATCCTTTTCTCTTATGCTGAGATCAGTGAAGATTCATCTTTGGCTCCTTTTGAAATTGCTTTTGTTTCATTCAAAGAAAATGTTGAAATTTCCTTTTCTCTTGCACAGTGCTACAACCTAACAATATCAAAGCTCTTTAAGCAAAACTCCAGTAAATGAATGCTATTGTTACAGAAACAGGGGAGTCCAAAAACAAACCCCAGAGTTTGCGGCTGGGAGATAGGGAAAAGGAAGCAGCTTTCAGGATGCCCTTGCATGCCTGGGGCTAGTGGCTGGAAACGTTGTTGCACAAAGATCCGCTTTACTTCCAAGGCTCAGGAAGATGGGAGGAATCTTGGACTGTGGGATGGTATGGAAGAAGCCTACAGACCCTATGTAGGGTTCTGTGAATGGTCAGAACTGTTTGCAACACCCACTGCGTGAGAGGACGCAGTGAGAGAGAGAGAAGCAGCTGCGGACATTTTTAGCTGGGGCTCTCTGGGGTCTGGCACTCTGTGTCTTGGGCTCATGCTCTCTCAGGCTCTCTCTGGCTCTCTGGGGCTCGCTCTCTCTCTGGCCCTGGCTCTCGTGTGCTCCCTCCATGCGGCTTGGAGAAGGGGTCTCCAGGCTGCTTTAAGAGGCTGGCTCTGGCTCTCGTGGGCTCCCTCCATGTGGCTTGGAGAAGGGGTCTCCAGGCTGCTTTAAGAAGAAGCTCTCACCATGCGGTTTTGAGGAGAGGAGATCCATGTGGTTTACAGGAAGAAGGAAGTTTACAAGGAGGCTGAGAATCCAGGCGGTTCTGCATTGAGAGCTGGAGGGCACCACAGCACAGAAAGGACCTCCCCAATCAGAACTGAGTGATTGGCAACTACTGGTAAAGCTGAACTGTGCCTAGGAAGTAGGGAAACGGTGTTTCTGACTTTCCTAAGACTGGCCAGGTCTTGGAGGGGGAGGCAGAACTATGTGCAAATAAACAATTCTTTTTCTTTTCACCAAACTCTGCTATTGAGAGTTATAATTCTGGCGGCAGGCAATCGGGCCCCTAACTAAACAGCCCGTGGGTTCTGTTTCAATCAGAGCAGCCCAGGGGTTCTGTTACACTATGACTTTAGCAAAAGGGCAGCACATGTTAAATCAAATTGAATACTAAGCTGTCAAATGAGTTGCCTGAGTTTTTAGTTTTGGTTTTTTTTTTTGTTTTATTTCTCATGAACGAAAACTTTCTTTAACCAGGTGAGTTTGTTGAAGTGCCAAATCAATGCCATCAAATACTTTCTGGGTCAATGAATTGCATCCAACCCAGAGAAGTTAGGATGTGCAGAGAAAATAAATTAAAGTATGAGGTTTTTAAGGCATGTCACCCCAATCTCAGTCCCTAGGACATTAGAGGTTTCCCCTCTTCTACCAAGGACAGTTTTAATAAGCACCAAATTCTAGGCAACATTAACTCTGTGCTCAAAGAAAGAAAGAAAATCATAATCAATTCTCATCACCCTTCCCAATCTTTCTGCTGGCATCATTTGTCTCAAATGTCATTTCTTGGTGTGGGTGACCAGTTGCCACAATGATAGCTCTGCAGGAAAGGGAGGCAAGTGCCACTGCCATCAGCCTGAATGAGCTCAGGCACTTACTATATCATCTCTTTGCAGTGCCCAGCCTCACTGGCACTCAGCTTGGAAAACGAAGTCCACCCCCACCACAGTGCTCTGGTTGCTGCCACTGCTGTTGTTACCAGGGGCCCATTCAAAGAATCCTTTGGGATGTGGAGGGAACACATGGCTGCTACTAGGATAACTGTGTCTTCTCATTTTCTGCCCTTAAAGGCATTGACTCTGTGAAAATAGGTAAGACAGCTCAGCTTAGTAAGAGCTGAAGAAACTCTCGTGTCTCTTCTTTCATCTGCACTAAAAAAGCCAAGGTTGAAGATGTTTCCCAGTTGTTACCACTGGTTGTTCCCAAGTCTTCTTTCTATATCTACTAGTGACAACCTCAGCTCACAAGGAAAAAATCTATACTCTCTGGCAATAACCCATATATTTAGCCATTACAACCACATATTGTAAACTACAGAATGGAAACCAAGGCCTTATCTTTAAAACACTTTTGTAGATTGCCATAGCTGTAGCTAAAAAATGAACATTTTGACAAAGGGCAAATAGGAAGACCTACTGAGAAAGAAGAGAATATGTCAAAAATACACAACGTTTGTCTAACAGTTTTAGGCAACTTATATTTAAAACAATCAATGAGGATCTGCTCAAGATGGGGGTCAGGGCACAGGCTGCACTTCACTTTCTTGTCATAGATCCCTACAAATGACATGATATACAGACTCACAAGGAGACACATGCCCAATGGGGTGAAGAGCAGTGATATTAGATTGGAGTGGCTGGGTGGTCCTCCCTCTCTATACACACACACACTTAAGAGTGAGAAAGAGATGCCATACTGCCCTGACTTGTGTAGCTCAGTGGGTTGGGCATCCTCCTGCAAACCAAAAGGAGGTCACTGGTTCAATTCCAGGTCAGGACTCATGCGTGAGTTGTGGGCCAGGTCCCTGGTTGGGGCAGCCAATTGCACATCAATGTTTCTCTCATTCTCTTTCTTCCTCCCTTTCCCTCTCTCTAAAAATAAATAAATAAAATCTTCAAAGAAAAAGCTACCACATTTTTCCTCCCACATTTCCAGAGCCTACCCACCCCCTTGGAATAGTCAGTGCTCCAGGTGGCTGACTACATGCAGTAGGATCAGAAAGTGTCCACACCTAGAGGACAAACTATGAGTATATGTCCTCCAGTGGCACAGCCTAACTGCTCAAAGTCACTTCTGTAGTCACATAATGTTAACAGCCAGTATTTATTAATACTAAACACTCCATAGTCCTCATAATATTAAAATTTCATGCTTATTGAGTGGTAGGGATGGCGTGTGTGCTAGGGTGTCTTCCAAATCCTTTGCATACCATAATCATTTAAATCTCACAAAAACCCTGTGGGGTAGGAGCTCTAAGTAACTTTAATTTATGGGTGAGGAAATGGACACATATAAATGTGAAGTCTTTAACAGACCCCAAGCTGTGGGGCTCTCTGAACCTCATCCTCCTGACTACCTCATTAGACTCTTTCTTGAGCTAACAGGGAATCTCAACAACAAGGGTGAGCACACAGACATCTGGGGAGAGGCAATGTCATGAAAAACTGGTAATAAATATTAATATATAGGGAAAAGACTAACAGAACAAACCGCTCAAGAATTTAGATCAAGTATAATTAACATCATCAGGGAAATATGAGACTATATCATCCACAAGAAAGAATCAATTAGTTTCCATAGAAATGACAAAAATGATCATTCACATCTAAATCTCAAGAGATGAGCTGAATAAGAGAATGGACCCAGCTCAAGCACAAAGTAGAAGAATGACCCAAGGAATTCTCACAGAAGCAGTTAAAAATCCAAAGACGTATCAGGGGTGGAAAGAAAAGCTAAAGGATGTGGAGGACTGATTCTAACATTTGACAACAGGCTTTCCAGAAAGAGAGAAGGAGAGAATAAAGCAAGAGAACATGCAAATAGAACAAAATGTCCCCAAACTAGAGAAAGTTTTTGGTTCTCAGACTTAGAATTCCCAAAGAATGCTGGGTAAAATGAGTAAAATAGATACATCATGATACACTTTCCAGAGTAACTAAACTTTTCTATTTCATGCCTTTTCATCACCTCTATGACTGAGCTCATCTAATCCAAACAGACTCATTTTAATTTCATTACTCTGTCACTAATATTAACCTCCCAATCTCTCAGGCTCCAAATGCAATGCCCTCTTTAACATTTCTCTTTTCTGACTGCTGTGGACTGAATTATGTCCCCTGTCCATTTAACTAACATTGTTTTTTTTAAGATTTTATTTATTTACTTTTAGAGAGAGGGGAAGAGAGGAAGAAAGGGAGAGAATCATGATCAGTTGCCTCTCACACGCCCCCAGCTGGGGACCTGGCCTGCAACCTACCTATGTGCCCTGACTGGGAATTGACCCAGCAACCTTTCCATTCGCAGCAGGCTGGTGTTCAATCCACTGAGCCACACCAGCCAGCTCTGTCCCCTGCAAATTTATATGTTGAAGACCCACAGAGTGATGATGATAGTAGAACATGGGGCCTTGTTTTTTCTTTACTGCAAGACTTCTCAGAGCCTTTAATATGCTAACATGCATCATGAATCTCCATTAAAGGAATGTGCTCTGCAGTATGTCTTCACATTTGACCACAAGACCTTTTTCTGACCCCTACTTTCTGCCCTCACTGCTCCAAGATTTGCATTTTCTAGCTCCAAACCCACTGCAAGGCACCTTGTTAACTTCAGGACCTGTCTATGCCTGTCAGTGTTACTGTGGCTCTGCTAGTTTCTTCTGATCTCTGTCTGTTCACCCAGGCCCCCCTCAAAACCTTATCTTCACATGAGTGCCTCCATCTCCTGCAGTGGGTGAGCTCACTTCCTACTCCACAGAAAGGATGAAGTCCAAGTCAGAGGCCGGCCTCCCCCTCCACGCTTCTAATATTCTACATCTACAGACTGTCCTAGCTTCTCCCAGAGAGGTCAGTTCTCCTTCTGAAGGGTGATGGTGGCATTTTAGTCTCAGAAGAGAAAAGAATTATCAGAGAAGGGAGGCTGCTGTTAGGGGTCACAGAGTTTGTCCAAGTCAGGGATCCAGTTAGAAGTCCCCTGATGCCCAGGTGAGGGCCCTCTCCCCAGGCCATGCTGTGCCATCTATTGTACATGCTTCCTAGGAGGTAGCCCTAGTCCCAGAGTCTCACATAGGACAAACACGTGCCATTAATACATTGCTTAGGCTGGCATAAAATTATCTTGTCATATTGGGAATATGTATTGGTAGTGTCCTATCAAGTTTCCTTTCCTAGAACTCTTGTTTCCTTCCTTTTAAATTTTTTTTTAATTTTACATTTATTTTTCGATATAAGGTAAAGCATAGGGAGTATAGTTAAGAATATACATGGTGCCAGGTAGGGACTTGAATCATCAGAGGAAACACTTTGTAACCTATATGAACATCCATCTGCTGGAAACTAATACAAAACAGTGTTAAAATACAAACTGTAATGAAAACAGAAAATTGATCTTTATATGTACTTTTCAATTATAGTTGCCATACAATATTACACTAGTTTCAGTTGTACAACATAGTGATTAGACATTCATATACCTTACAAAATCATCACTACAAGTCCAGTACTCCCCTGACACCATGCATAGTTATTACAATATTATTGACCATGCTTCCTATGCTGTACTTCACATCCCTGTGACTTATTTTATAACTGGCAGTTTGTACTTCTTTCCTTCCTCTTCACTGTACTCTTTCCTCAAGATAAACCAATGTAGTCCTAAAACTACCCAGGGGTTAATATAATGCTTTCTGTCCTAACAATCAAAGCTAAAACTAATTTATTCAGCTGCCTTTCAGAGGAGATCCATCTTTTTTCCAGCATTTTCTGAGAGTTCCTGCTGTGCTGCAGATGCCCCAGTAAGGTGAAAATGGACCCACACCTGCAGAGCCCATGAAGGTGGGCACTTGAGATGTACCTTCATTTCAGCAGGCAGCAAACTCTGCTTTCATCGTTATATCCCCTTATGCATCACCTCCACAGAAACAAACACATCCAGGGTGATGGCTTTGATTAAACATTTTGCATTTAGAGACAACATATAAATAAAATAGTCATTAAAAGCCTTTGCTAGAGGTGGACCTCTCGGCCTCAATTCAACACCTTTTTACTCTACTGTTCATCTTTCTGGGCATTTAGAGTAGAGCTGTTCTTGACTTCTTTCTTTTTCCAGGTATGTTGGGTAGAATTAGTTTTGCTTGTTTTTAAATACAGAAGACAGGGCTTTTTGGCAGTAATTATAGTTGGATGAGGTCATGAGGGTGGGGCCCTCATGATAAGATTAGTGCCCTTATAAGCAGAGACGCCACAGGGCTTGCTCTCTCTCTCCTGGTGAGGATGGTGGGAAAACAGTTGTCTGCCAGCCAGGAATAGAGTTCTCACCAGAACTGGACAATGTTGGCACCCTGATCTCAGACATTCAGCTTCCAGAGTTATGAGAAAACAAAGTTCTGTTGTTTTAGCCACCCAGACTGTGGTATTTGTTATGGCAGGCCAAGCTGACCAAGACATTTACCACATTTATTCATTATTCTACACCCTTCCAGTCAGAAAGAACAGACTCACTCAGGCCAGTATAGAAGCCACTGTAAAGACACACATGTGAAAAAGGTGATGGAATCATACAGTCCACAATCCAAAGAGGCCATAATCCTGGTATCATAATTAGAAACTGCAAGATAGTTCTGGAACCAAGGAACTATCTATTGAACTGAGACTTATAAATATGAGAAATGACCATCATTAGCAGATTCAATTCTACTCTATGGATTCCTTCTACAGATCTGTCTACTTGGTGTTCCTAGTTCCAATTCCCTAATTCTTACCTCTCATTCTATATAACTTCTCCTTAATCACAGTTCTTGCTTCCTTACAAATTTGAGTTGCTATGATCCACTTTGGTCCTGACTTTGTATCTGCCTTCCATGTCTATGCCTTATTTAGACTCGATTTCATCCTAGTTTTGGTTTTATTTATTTAGTCTTCCTGTGATTCTATTCTCTTTTATGAGTCTGAGTCTATAAAAAGTAGCTATTTTTCTTTTTATAACAAATTGTCTTAATTGGTCAATTTAACAAGAATATCTCTATATGGGAATACATAAATTGTTGAGCATGTCCAATTTATGGGATATTGACTTCCTCTGAACTTATAGTATTTATCATTATACAACTGACTCAGCAGTTAATCATGGATTTGCTAATTCACCCTTTGTTCACTGTCTTTCAAAGTTATTAAATTTTTATATTATTTACTTGTCATGGTTTATAGGTTTTTGTCTCTTTTAGGCATTCTTTCTAGAATCAGAGTTTTTCCTAGTAGTTAATGTTATGTGTTTATTGATTCAGTCCAGTTTTTTCAGTGTTAGTAGCTTTGAGAAAATTGAAGTGCTTCAGTTTTTTCACTTTCAAAACAGGGGCAGAAAAAATCAACCAAAGTCTGCAGACATTAGCTGATTACACCATTGAAGTAGTATAAAAGTTCAGAAAGCCATGGCTGGAGACATAGGTTCCATGAGAAGACTATGAAAAAAAAAATTCCAAGATTGGTTTCAGCACTTCCTGATTAGACAGAAATCTCTGTTTTTCTTTTCCCTACAATTCTTGCTTAGGAGTCCATAATTTAAAAAATTGTTATTATTGCTGGTGAACTGGTGTGACCAGTGCCATGAAACCAATGCTTTGTCACAAAATATTTCTTAGCAATATTTTTATTGATGATAGTTCCAAAAGGAAACTCTCCACAATGGCTCTTACATAGTTAATAGTTAGAGTTAGCTGAGGGAGAAGGTGTCTGATTCATACTTAACCCCTACTTTCTGTGGGAACTGCATCCCCACATTGAAGTAGTCTCACATGATGGAACTATGTAGAAGCTCACCACTCCTGTCTGGGAAATGGCTGGATGGATTCTAGAGCCACGCTTGGCTAATCAGGCCTACCTCCCTGTAAATAGATCTGGGTGAGAGGAGGACTAGTACCTCTGTCTTAGCACTGCACCAAGTGGCAGGGGCACCATGTGGCCAGCTGAGGCAGGGTGGACTGAGGGTCCGTGAAGATGCATCTGCAGAAAAGGGAAGAATGGCACCAATACACCCAGAAAAGCAGAGGGGGGTATAGTTCTTGGTTTGTTCCAACCTAATCCCTTCAGTACACTTCACTCTTGTTTACAAATCTTAATGGACACAGTTGTCACTCTCAATTCTATTCTCAAATTTCTGTGTCTTGTCATCTCCTCTGGCCACTCTAATCCTACAACTGATTTACAAGCTTGTTCACAATTTACTAAAAGTTGCTCTTCTCCCCTTAGCTTCTCCAAAACATTTTATCAATTTTGCATTTCATTTGGATCCCTGTCCTTTGAATATGCCTTAAATGTTACCTCTACCTGGCTCATGTTTTTCCCTTTCTTCAAATGCCTGACCTGACTTACCACCCCAGGTGGTCAAGCTTGCCCTCCTCACAGAAAATGTCCCTGTCCCATGCCCCAGGCATTTATGACATTTTATCATAGTTTTCTAGGTCATTCTTTTGGGTCCTAATAAACACATCCTTGTGGTATCAGTTCTCTTCTCAGCTATGTAATAACTCGAATGCATTGTGAGTGCTGTGGGCGCACCCTGGCTCCCAATCAGTGGTTTCAGCAAGAAACGGAATTAGAAAAGTAAAGCAGGCTAGAACAAATCAAAATTTAGTAGAATTCCATAGCTAGGACTTTAGTTTCTTTTTTATAATTAAGCATACTACTTTTGTTGATTTTCAATTATATTCCTTATACTTTACTTACAGAAGCAGTATATGAATCTACATTTCCCCTAAAAACAAATCCAAATAATATAGAATTGCACAGAATATAACATGAGGCCTCCCTGCATGCAGCACCCACCCCAGCCCATCCACTCATCTGCACAAAGTGATCACTGTTCAGAGTTTGATATACATGTTCCAGATCTTTTACTGATGATTTACATGCAAATATGAATAGGTTTTAATTT
Source organism: Furipterus horrens (assembly GCF_987537825.1). Lineage (NCBI taxonomy): Eukaryota > Metazoa > Chordata > Mammalia > Chiroptera > Furipteridae > Furipterus > Furipterus horrens. The sequence goes on along the minus strand of NW_028327180.1, from coordinate 64,733,820 downwards.
TGTTAACAAAGTAAGACCATATTTTATAGTATTCTAAAATTTATTTTTTCTGAATAAGAGTAGATTGTTTATCTTTCTATGATAATACATATAAATATGCCACATTCTTTGTAATAGCTACATTAATAGTCCAAAAATAGAGATACATCAAATTAAGTTCCCATCAACTAATTGGCGGACATTAGTTGCTACTGCAACAATGCAACAGTGAAAAAAGATAAATAAGTTGTGGCAAATTCATCTGTCAGCTGAGTTTGGTGACAATAGTTCCAGATGGTTTTCCTCAAGCCCTGGTGAGTCTTGCTTGCCTAGATGAGTTTGTCAATATTGAAAATGAGTCTATTTACATAGGCTGAGTTCAATTACCATCCTTTTGACAGTGAAGACAGGCTCTTATCTAGAATTTCATTCCAACTATCTGTGATTCCAATGCCTATGTTTCTTTCATTTTATCAGGTTTCCAGTTTTAAACCACCTTTGTTCCTAAATGTTAGTGCTTATTAAATCTTTAAAGGGTAAAATTGTATATGTAACTAGCTATTATTTAATATTCATTAAAAAAAAATTTTAGAAATTTCTGGTATCTCAACAAAGCAGATGGTTAAATCAAGATTTCACAACATAACAATAAATTGGTATTCTCTGTGTAGACATAGCACTGCATTTCCCTCTAGTTGGCAGATGGTGTCATTTAAAAATGCCCACTTTTCACTATAATATATTGTTTTAAGATACCACAAATGGAGTTTGAATTATTTTTAAATAGGAAAATATAACAAATGGAAGCTAATTTGAATTAGTCTCACCAAGTCTTTAACAAGAGATAACAGGAGATAACTGACACTCAAGTGGCAGCACTTATATAACACTGGAAGGGAATGTACAAGCCAGAGAGGAGCACTTAGGTTTGATGCTGCTAGAGCTGCATGTGTGGAATAACTAAACCAAGTCCTCCAACACCACATGACTTAGGAGCAATATTTTGGTTTCTAGTGTTCAAATATTAGGAAGGAAGACACAACTTACACACCATAACCACCCAAGGTTCTCCTAGTCCCTTTAAAGGGTTGAAGAAACAGTCTTAAGATACAAGGTTCTACTTTAAACTCCCTTGGCAAGGCAGTTAAATAAATGAAAACCATAGAGAAACTCTGCTATCTGACCAAGAGAGCAATATGACAACAGTGGATTAATCCATTCTGCTGACTGGATGGAGCAGGAGAATTTGATTTCTTCGCATCTGTAAACTGCTAAGGAATAGGCATAGTTATTGACATCTCAGTTAAGATGGACATGGGAAGAGATGCAGGAAATGTTTTATCACTGATTGATCGCTGGCTGTGGGAGAGAACTGCCCAATTACACACTAATTAATGAGCTCATCAAGCAGCATTTTATCACAACATTCACAAAGCACTTCCTGGTGGAGTTGATCCTGAAGCTTATGTTGTTACTAGAGTACTTTAACAGCTTCTTTTTCAATTAAAAATATATGTATTCAGTATCAAATGAAACATCTTGAAAGGTTTTTCCCAGAATTCTAGTTAGACTTCCTAATTTCAAGGAGCTGCTACATGGTGGCTTTTGGGTTGGGACAACGTGTAAGGGAACATCTGAGAATGATTTCTTGTTCTTTTTCATGGCAAGTGCCAGCTATCTGTAGGCAAAATGTAAGGGGGCACAGCTTTAACAAATTATTTGCTTTCATAAGAGAAGCCTTGTACTACATAAGCATGTTCCCAATCGACAAAAAGAGAAACTCCAGTTGCTGCCAATGAGAAAATTGTATAATTTATCTTCTTAGAGTGATAATTTCTTCCCAACCATGAGAACCAAAACTCTCAACTCTGGCCAAATGAATGTCATTATTTATCTTTTACTTATAAACTCTACATAAAGTTCTAAAATGAGAGTTTGGGGATGTGTTCATCTATCTCACGGCTTCAGCCAAATTATAAATGTTGTCAATTATGCAGCCACTATCTCACCTCTTTTCCTGCCACCTCTGTGAAGGGGAAAAACTAGGGCTGAGACATGGGTTTCATGCATGGTCCAGAGCTTAGCACTACCCTCACCATCTCATTCACAATTGGAAGAAGATTAAGGAAAGAGAAGAAATTGGAGAATATGTAACTAACAAGAGCATGAAGAAGAAAAAGAAAAATGGTGGAGAAGAAAGGAAGAAAGAGAGAAAAAGAAAGAAAGGAAGGGAGGGAGGGAGGGAGAGATGGAAGGAAGGAGAGAAGAAAGGAAGGAGGGAAGGGAGGAAGGAAGGAGGGGAGGAAAGTAGGAAGGAAGGAGGGAAGGAGAGGGCTCCAGGGTAATGCACATAGACATGGACTTGATGTGGTCCCTAACGGAGGACAGGACTCCCTCAGAGACCTGCAGAAACGTGGCTCTGTCCACCCACTACCACCGCTACCTCAAGCTACACTCCATACATTTGAGGGGACCAAAAAGAGAAGAATCACATCTACTGAAATAATCATTCACAGAGGGGTCATTTTTCAGAGACACACATTGAAAATCATAAATTGTTACAATTAAATAAGATTACAAAGTTCACAGAAATATTCATGGAGGAGTGGGAGTATATTTCAGGGAGTAGCTATACATGCCACTTTATATTTAAAAACTACTTTTTCTTTTCCTTATTTATTTTCTTAGCATCTTTCTTTTTTAAAGCAACATGTTTGCAAAGAAGATAAGCTTCTACTTATCTCAACATACAAAAGAAAAAAATGGACACTCCTAAGATTTTCAAGTTAAAACAAAAAACCTGACAATATATTCTGTTCAATAATTACAGAAAGCAACTGTTATATTAAAAATTGAATTTATAAAGTAGTTAAAATATATATGCATATGTAATGCAATGGCTTCATTCTATTAGATCTGGTCAGAGAGTGATAAAAGAAAAAAGGGATGGCAATGTAAAGTACTGGTCTTTATTTCCTGATTTCTACAGTTCAGTTGGAATTAGATATTACTATTACGATGGCATTAGTGACAGTTCATATATTGCTTTGGGGGATTTCTAGAATGTATTATGTAAGAAGTATCTTTTTTGAACTTTATTCACCTCAGCTAGTGAACTAACCCCAACAGAAATTTTCCTTTTATATTGAGGTGAGATCTGATCCAGAAAAAACCTGCATGATGTAAAAGGGATCATAATGGTCTCTAAGAGGCCAATGAATTATTTATCTCAAATATTTTGGAAAACACTTCCCCCCCCCCATAATGTGGTATTTAACTTGTAATTTGATCAGGGTGCATTTATGAAATCCATGTGGAGGGAGGCCCCTGTCTGGTATACCTTGATATAACATTCAGAATTCATGTACTTTATACACAGGAGGTGAAAAATAAATCTTTGTTGAGTAAGTGACTCATTACTATTCCTAAAAGTAGTTAATTCTTAAGGGAGAAATAAGATAAAAGGTGAAGTGAGTTAAAGTCATTTCAATGCCTTCTTGAATATGAACACAATTTATACTGATCATAGGCAAAGCTGAAAATATTTTCTCTTCCATTGATATCATCCCAAGGGTTTTGTAGAACCGGATCTTAACAATTTCTCAAATATATTTTTAAAATTTGAATTTTTTCCTTGTATTTACAGAAGGTATGCACCACTGAAACAGTATAGGAGAAACAATGCTGTATTTTAATATTTTATTTTAGTAATTATTATCATTAATGTAATTTAATAATTAATTAATTAAAATCAAATCTCTTCCAAACAGATAACAACTGAACTTATTTATAATCAATTGCTGCCAGTGGAGAGGCCACAGAAAGTCAGATTTTCTAGACTGACATTTTAACAGTAAATTTAAAAACAAAAATGAAATTCAGATTTCATGCAGCAGTCTCTGTGAAAATATTTGTTGATGCTGGAATGGCTGTTCATTTGAGAGGTTTGCCCTTACACCCTATCCCAAGTTCAGGTTCCCTGTTCTTCCAATGTAGATGCCAACTGATTGTATCTTCTACTAGACGGTAAATTCATTCAAGTCAGGAAATGTCATATTTAATACAGTATCTGCAGGCACAGCTTCCCTCAAATTAGTTGTTCAACAGATATTTGGGATAATAACAAGATCCAATCTATTAGCCTGAAGTTGAAGGTCATAGTGAAAATGTCAAATTGTGAAGCACCTTAGTCACTAGCTAGTTTTTTTTTTCTATGATAAGACCCCTCTCAGCATCTCCTCAAACTTCAACCATATACTTTAGCGCATGCTACAAGAACAGCATAACACACATGACATTTCATTATGAACCAGTTTAAGTTTTGCTGTGGAAAAAATGGCTCACCTTCATTTGGATGCTACATGGCTTCCTAACCTTGAAAAAGATAAGAAGGCAACAAATCCAAGTTTCAAATGCAGTATCATTTCTACTTCAATGTAGTGCGATAATAATCAAGTGGCCTCCCTGGGCCAGTGCCTTCTTCCCTTAACAAGGTAATTTTAAAGACATGAGTTAGCATGGTTGTTTCCTGCTCTCCAGCCTTATTGGGCTCAACAGAGTTGAGACTGATGCTTGCCAGGTGGGCAGAAAAGTGCACCGAAGCCACAATAAATAAGACAAGGATATCAAGAGTTGGGCACAGCTGAACACTCAGTGAAAGCTCATCCCCTTCACTCCTTGCCCTGCCACCAAGCGCTGAGAATTTTCCATCACAATCAGGTCTGAAGCACACCCTGGCAGGGCTGGGACTCTTCACGCACTCTGAGGATACACATTGCGTTCCTGTTGGCTGACATAGAGTGACACATTTCCTACCTCAGAAGACTGGTCAGGCTTTGCAGAAGCCAGTCTGAAGCAAAATGAAGGAGGAAGGCACAAAGCTCCTATCCTTTTCTAGGAACAGCAGCTCCCAGCCCAGGCATCCCACTCACCCCCACGATGGGCAACAAATCTGCTACAGCAGCTGAACGGCCACGTTCACAGAACTGATCTGTCTTCCTTTAACTCTGACACTCTCAGAACTCATTTCATCTCGTCCACATCCCTGACCACCAGCAAAAAGCATACCTCCCAGACCATATCCCTCACTCCCACTCACTTCCATCCCAAGTCTGTCCTTTGCACATTTTCTAATTCTCCACTGCTCTGCTCCCTTCGAAGTACTTCAGTGTGTCCTCTTACCCATGTCTATGGTCACTAAACATCCCTGTCTTCTCATTCTCTTCTTTATTTATTTCCTTCATATTTCCATTACCCAAATTTGAATGTACCTGAGCACATTGGTTTTCTTTCTTTTTTATTTTTTTTTTAACAAACTCTCCTTAGTGAATACTTTTTCATTTTCTTTAATGATCTATGGGCTGGGACTAGGAGGTCAAGAGGAGGGTTCCTGGCCTGTTTTCCCATTTGTCTTTCATTTAGTCCTGTTAAAAACCCATATTCCTTATACTACCCAAATGTACCATCCACAAAACCTTCCTGCTTTGTTTTATCTTTAAAAAAAACATATATCTCCTTTGACCTCATATTCTCTCCAGCAACCATTTTTCTTCCCCTTTAAAAGATTTCACTTCCTTTCTGCCCTCTTTTTTTTCCCTACCAACCATGCTTTGTGCACTCCAATCTGTGTCCCCTCAAGGCCACCTACGAAACCCCAGGTTGCTAAATCCAGGTCATGTCTGTAGCTTCCATTTATTAGCAACAGCTGACACAGCTGACCTCCTCTCCCCTTCTGGAAACATTCTATTCCACTGATCTCCATAGTGCTGCACTCTGCTGGTTTCTATCCTGCATTCTTCGTGACTCCTTGGTCCTATTTCCTTGTTCTTCCTTTACTTGACCTCCAAACAGTGAGGTTCATTGATAATCAATGCTGGATGTTTTAGATTTTCTCAACTTACGTTGTCTTCTTACAATAAATGTATCTGATCCTGGGCCCTTAAATGCCATCTGTAAACACTGAAGATTTACATATTTCAGGATAGCACTCTGATCTATTCACTAAGCCGTAGATTCAATTCAGTTCTGTACCTGACAACTCTGTATTGATGTCTAACATGAATTTCAACCTCAGTGTGGTCAAATCTAAGTCCTGATTCCCACCTTGGTACTGTCACTCCAGTCTAGTCTCTCTCATCTCCACCATCTCAAGAAATAGCAGCACCATTCACTCAGTTTACTCAAATAAAAAAAGGAAGATATCCTTGATTATTCTTTTTCCTCTTTCTTCCTAAATCATCAAGTCCTACTAGTTCTATCTCCAAAATTTATAAGTAAGACATAATATTTTTATTTATTTCTATTGTTAACACCCTTACCCGCAGTATCTTGGTAGTCTACCTGATCCCCTAGCTTCATAATGACAATAATTAGAGTATGTTGCTTCCCTTCTTTAAAACATGTTATTTGTACTTCCACTCTTCTTACAAGGAAAGTCTCCCATTTGTCTGTAAGACCTTGTGAGATGTGGGCACTTTCCAGCCTTTGGCCTCAAACAATCCTCATGCTCTGACACTCTCAATATTGCTCAGTCAGGCACCCAAGAGCCGGCCTGCCTGCCTTTGCTCAAATACAGGGACCATCACCCCTGGTCATGGCAAGCTCCTTCCTAACCAACTTACTTAATGTGGCCACCTCTCATTACTTTCTATTGCATCACATCATTAGCTCCCTTCACTGCATTTTCAAGATTTATACTTGTTTGTCTTCCTGTTTATTTGACTCCCCCATGTGGCTGCTTCACCAGTGCAGGAATCTGCTCTCCTGTTTACCTCAATGTTCCCAGCACTCCATGCAGTGAAGAACACTGTCTGGGCGCTCAATAAATATTTGCTTAACAAACAAAATGAATAAGGAAATGTATGAGATCACCAACTTCCTGTACAAAGTCCTCATTTATAGTACACTCATGTGTTATAGAACCACAGGGCTGACATTAGAGGCCTTGCATTGTGAAATCGTGTTTCTCAACATGAAAATACACTGGTCTTAAATCTATAACTAAATTGTAATCAAGTCCAGAAGCCAGTATTTTTCATGAAAGAAGTTTTAAAGACTGCTCTTGTCCCATGACCTTGAGAACAATGATAAACACCATCAAACCTGTTCATACATCGGGTGCTTCCCCAATGATTTCTTAAACTATTATAGTTCCGCTACATGACATCCAATGCAAGAAATGAAGAACCAGCATTTATGTGACTTACTTCCAGATCAGAAGGCAAAACCCTGTGTAGTAGTACTGCAAAGGATAATTATACTGCCCACACCCCTCATTTAGGATTGTAGATAGTTCATGTTCTAACACTCGATTCAGAGATGGTGTATGCATTACTCCTGTCTGTCAAGACAAATAATGCAAAAATCAATCCTTTGTAGGCAAGATTGTGAAATCAAGAAAATACCTCAAGCAGCCTACTACTTACCTCCAGTTCTAGGCCCTCCCCTCTCTAGATACTCAAATTCATGCAAAACCCTCCTTTCCATCCCTTAACCCTTTATTCAAATCTATATTCAGGAAAAGATCTGATGAATGAATCATCCACCTGGTCTTATAAATTATAGGCTACCAAAATAGGTGACTTCTCCCTATTTGAACATGTAACATAACCTGAACATTGAACAATAAGTTTCCAATTTAGTAGGAATAACAAAACAAACACAAAACTAACTAAAAAATAAGTCAACTCTAACACAGGAGCTTTTTGAGTTTCTGACCAAGTTAGTGGAGAAAGTCTTGAAGGCAAGAGGACTGCTTATTAACATAAACTTTAAGTCATGATTGAGAAAAACGTCTCAGCTTGCTCACTGGGTCAGCAGCAGTTTTAACCTAAGTTCCCGGTGTTAGGATAACTACCTGAAGTCAGTTACATACCTCAATAATCAGAGTTGGCTATGTTAGTTCCCAAGGTTGAATTCTGTAAGTTACTATCATGAGCCTGCTGAGGAACTAAAAAATTAGACTCCTTTTCTGAACATACTTTTGTGTTTCTACTCATGAAGCTTAGATAATATGGGGCGTTATTAAAAACAGAAACTACTCTAGGGTACTCCACAGAAAAACAGAATAATGAAGCCATGTTTATTTGCTCTATGAAGAGAGAGGAACATTAGAGACAACAATGCAACATTTTGCCAATAACTCTGTCCAGCTCACTGTAGCTATTACATATTTCCCTATGTGAGAAGCAAGTAAGTGATTTTATCTCAAAGCATCATCATTTAAAAATTTTAAAACAAAATCTTGCAGAAAAACTTTATGAAACTTAGAACAGACTTTATACCTTAAAAAAACAAATATTGTGTTATGTAATAATAACAATGACTATAAACTATAAATAAGATAAAATATAAAAACAAATAAATACTGAAGCCCTGTCTCATATATGCAGGGTGCTGATCAAACAAATTGATGAGCTTGGCTCGTTAAAACCAGTAGACAAAAAATTGATACTATGATGAGAATCTATCATTTTAAAATTGTAATAGGAGGTGTAAATATTCAAAATTAGAGTATATAAATATTTATTTTGCCTTGATCTAATTAAAGATTTGCCTGAATAATTACTGTCTGAGGAAAAATGCATATTAGTTAGATGCTATGCTACAATAAATTTATATGCAAATTAAAATCTAGAAGTTAGTACTTCTGGCCAAGATGGAGGCTTAGAGAGACATACTGGGTCTCTCTCCACAACTAAGAAGGAATACAACTACCTCAAAACGAGAGACGATCAGAAGTTCCAGAAAATCAAGCTGCATGGAAGTCCAACAAAGATATAAAGAAGAAATACTCATCCAGACAGGTAGGCGAGATGGAGCCAAGGCAGAGAGGACGCAGTGTGGTGGCGGCAGCGGCAGGCTGGCGGAAAGCACAGTTACACATTTTAAAAAGTTGGGAGGGACACCTGGGGAGCGTTCCCAGCTCCTGACCAGACACCTGAAGCTCACAGTCCCAGCACTGAGGAAAATCAAGCCTCATTGCTTCTGACTGTGCAAACCAGTGGGGGTTGGGGCAGAGGAAGAAACTGCCGGTCTCTCGGCAGAATCTGCTTGTTTAAAGGGTCTCCACAGTCCTAGAACATCTGCAGACCCACCCACTCTGGGAACAACGGCCAGGGCAACAGCTAGAGAGGCACCAGTCCCACATGGAAGTGGGAGAAGAGCCTGGAAAAGGGGCAAGTGCTGAGCAAAGAGCATTGTTTCTTCTCAGACCCCTCCCCAACACATAGCACCACAACATGGTGTAACGGGTTGTCCCGTACTGATGAATATCTAAGGCTCCACCCCTTACATGGTAGCAGGAGCAACAGCTCTACCTAAGACACAGAGGCAAACAAACACAGGAGCCTGTCAATATGACAAGACAGAGAAGTATGGCCCAAAAGAGGGAACGGATCTAGGTTCCAGTGGGAGAACTAAGTGATGAGGAGATAGCCAACCTAACAGATGTAGAATTCAAAGCACTGGTGATAAAGATGCTCACAGGCTTGACAGATATGCTTGAGTATGGCAAATGCATAAGAGAAGAAGGCTATGATAAGTGAAATGAAGGAAAATCCCCACAAAACTAATGGTGAAGGGAAGGAAACCAGGGTTCAAATCAATGATTTGGAACATAAAGGAGAAAAAAATAGTCAACCATTCATACAGAATGAGGAAACAAGAATTGAAAAAAATGAGGAGAGGCTTGGGAACCTTTGGGACAACTTTAAACATACCAACATCTGAATCATGGGGGTGCCAGAAGGAGAAGATTAAGAGCAAGAAATGGAAAGCTTATGTAAAACAAAAACAAAAAATGAAGGAAAACTTCCCAAAGTTGGTGAAGGGAATAGACATACAAACCCAGGAAGCACAGAGAGTCCCAAACAAGCTAGACCCAAAAAGGACCACACCAAGACACATCATAATTAAAATGCCAAATGTGAAAGATAGAGAATCTTAAAAGCAGCAAGAGAAAAACAGAGGGGGGCCTATTAGACTATCCGCTGATTTCTCAAAAGAAACTCTGCAGGCAAGAAGGGACTGGCAGGAAGTATTCAACGTGATGAAAAGCAAGGACCTACAACCAAGAACACTCTATCCAGCAAAGCTATCATTTAGAATGGAAGGGCAGATGAAGTGCTTCCCAGACAAGGTAAAGCTAAAAAAGTTCATTATCACCAAGCCATTATTATATGAAATGTTAAAGGGATTTAAGAAAAAGAAGATCAAAACTATGAACACTAAAATGACAACAAACTCACAACTATCTAAAAAATAAAAACAAAATTCAACTAAGCAAATCAGAATAGAAACAGAATCATAGGTATGGGGATTATTTGGAGGGTTATCAGCGGGGAGAGGGAAAGGGGAAGAAATGGGGAAATGGTGCAGGGATTAAGAAGCATAATTGGTTGGTACAAAATAGACATGGGAAAGTTAAGAATAATATAGGAAAATGTGAACCCAAAGAACTTATATGCACGACCCATGGACATGAACTAAGGGTGTGGGATTGCTGGAGGGAAGAAGGGTATACGCAGAGGAGAGCAAGGGGGGAAAAAGAATTTGGACTACTGTAACAACATAATCAATAAAATATGCTTAAAAAATAAAATAAAATAAAATAAAATCTAGATGTTAATAATGCCATGTGGTAACAAAGGAGATTCTTGATTCTTAATTCCAAGCTTCCTTAAAATTTCTTAGCTTTCATCACTTCTACCACTGTTACCCTTTCTATGTTCTTCCCAACATATAATTTATATAAACACAGGCATCCCTAAAAGATGTGAGGAATACTTTCACATTTCTTAAAATTTAGAATTCAATTATTATTCAGTATCCATCATGCAGCTTATTTATATCTATATTAAAATATAGCTTCATAACCCTTAAAATAAGCAAACTATAAAATAATTGTCAAAAGAGGAAAATTTAATGACCCCACATTCGTATTTTAAAGTCATTATCTGATCCTTTCTCTTTCATTGAACCTCATCTTTTCAGAATTAGAATATACTTTTTGAGAAAACACTTATTATTCTGTCAGTTTAGTACAACGACCAGACCTAAGTAACAAATGCCTTCTGGCATCTCTTACTTTTGATACTAGGAATGCAACAGTCTAGTCAAAGAAATGCAACACTCACTTGGTCTTGGGTTGGGTTGCCTAGAGGCAAGATCAGATGCACGTGTCTTCTCCGGGAGCACTTTTGGGGAAAAGAGGGTGAGGGGAGCAGACAGCAGAAGGAGCTAAGCTCAGTGTGGTCTAACTGGAGCTAGCTGCAGCCTGATTTAGGGGTGAAGGAATAGGTATCAATTGCCAATTGTATAGCAGAGTGCATTCCACCTTGAAGCAAAGGGGCCACCTTCTATATCCTCTTATCATTCATTCATTGTGTGGGAAAGGGAGGCATAACCTCCGTGGAAGGCAAGACAACTCAACCGTTGTGCCAATGGCAATTGTCTAGAGAAGGAGACAGGTTGAGCTGCTAGCAGTCAAAACTTAGAGAAGCTTGCTGAAGGACTCATCTATAGTATAGATGGGGATCTGAGCCACACCCCAACAGCGGAGAGAGCTAGGACCTTCCCTAATATTACCTTTGTTCTTCAATACTAATCTGCTTCTATTAAAGAAATAGCCAAACAATTTTTCTGCATTAGCTTACTAAATATTATTTCTCTTCTGAAAACAAACAGACCACTTTGTGTACTTAATCATATAGACGGCCTCCCAAAATGACCTGTATGGACTACACGCTGAAGGTCCTTAGGAAGAGCTGTGAAAGGACCACCATTGGCATAGACTGAAAACTGCTCATTAGGTGTTGGGTGAAGGAATTTGTTTCCCTGAAACCTAAGCATTTGCTCATTTTAAATGCACACAAAGTTTCAAATTGTTTGCCTTTCTAATTTCCATCATCAGAGCTGCACAGTATGATTTACAGCCTTCCATGATATTCTACTGAAAATATTAGGACCATAGAGAACTTATCATAAACCACTGAGTAAATTCTCTGCTATTGTGAAACCTCCCATCTCCTCAGAATTAAATATGGGCAAAGAACGGCAGTTTTGAAAGTTCTAACCTTTTCACAGTCTCAAATACATATGATTACATGTTGGAAAAAATGGGGGCAGCAAATTTTAGAATGACTATCTTGTTGCATGATAGGGAAATCAGTACTCCAGAGGACTCATGACAATCTAATGCTGACAATTGGACAAAGAGAGCAGTCCCTGTAACTCGATTTCACTGAGTTTACTCTAAATGCAAAGACAGTCACTCAGTATTGCCATGAAAATGGTCACTGATTAGGAGTTGAGAATTCAATTGATTCTGAAAGGAGCTCTATCTCAATTTGATGGAAAGAAAGACCTGGATGGCATCTCCTGCACCAGTGCTCCTGGGAATCTGCTAAGTGATACCAGTGATGGGTCTACAGAGAAAGAAACTCTGGACTGCATTTGCAGTCATACTTCACAGAATTGCCATCTTGTTCTTGGTGAATCTTTAGAGGTCAATCAAAATCAGAACAGTGTTTTCAAAACATTTGAACTCTAATCTCTTAATTTTTCAATTCTGTCTTCTATGTCTAATAATCCTTTATGAACCATTATTCTGTAAGAACATTCATTGAAATTTTCACATTTTCTTTACTCGTGCTTTTGTTTCTTTAAAACAGAGTCGTCGTCGTCGTCGTGGGCAGCCGTCCGTCTCGAGAGACGATGGTGTAGCTTCTTAAGAGTCCATCTGCACCGCCGAGAATGGTTGTGCAGTCCGACTCGGGAGCGACACGGTATCCGTCTCCTCCCGTGTTGAATCGACATCTTGCGATGACGCTGGAGTGTCCTCTCCAGTGAAGCTGAAGCTACAGAGCCTGGGCGGGGTGATATGGAGGGTCTGCTGTTGCCCATGCAGCAGACCCCCCCTCTCTTCGCAGCTGAAGGGCCCAAGGGAAAGACGGAGTCAATACAGCTTGGCTTCAGGTGCGCCGCAGGAGTTGCCGGTGTTGACTACAACGTCAAACCGCCTTAGGGACTCCGGCTCCGGATTTTCTGTCGGGGTTTACTCCCTTAGCCTTTCCCCTGAAGAGGTATGCCGCAAGGCAGCGGAGGTTTTTTGGAGTCAGAGTTTTCCTTCTCTGATGTACCCTGACTGGAAGATCGAACCAGCGACACTTAGCTCGCAGGCCGACGCTCAATCCACTGAGCTAAACCAGCCAGGGCTAAAACAGAGTACTAGGTGGAAAATGAGAAAGGGCTGGGAATGAATATGCTTGCTTCTTCTTTCCCAGTAACTTAAAAACAAGCATTCACTCTTAGCCACAATAACAAAGCACATGTTGTACAGCACAATGCAGATACACATTCCCTACTCAGCCTGCAGCATGTGCATTGTCTTCTGTGGCAGATGCAGAGGGAACTAATCACTTGGCAAAGGAACAAATGGTCTAACAATGAACTGTGGAGGGGAAGGTAGAGAGTCTCCAGAAAGAATTAGCAGCCTCACAGCATCACTAACATTTTCATGTATTTCAGTCTTTCCCAATCTGCATGCAGGGTATGAATCTATGCTTGCAACATCTCTACATTACTTGCTCTTTTTAGTTAAATACAAATTCATAATCACATATAACAGAAAGTTTGTCAAGCCACTTTGAAGTCATAATTATGAACAAGGATAGAATAGTCTTCCGGGAAGTTATAAAGTGTATTTTTTAATTTAATAACAATAGGCTGTATTATTTACTAGAAGGTAAGAAAACAATACTGCCTTGTAACTTTCCAAGGAGACAAACAAAAAGAGATGCCTTTTTCGTTATCACTGAATTCTGTTCAGTGACAAATGTTCTGGAGACTAAAGGAAAGAATAATTGCACAATATTAATACTCTGCCCTTTTCCTAGGCAGACATATCTAAAGTGATTTCCTACAGACAGTTAAGTACAGCAAATGTAAATTTCAGCAACTCCCTCTGCAGCAGAAACTACCCTACTGCAACAGGTATTTTTTGAGTTCACTACGTATCACAGAAGCTAATGAAAGGTCAAGCTCAGGTTAATAAGATTTATCTCACTTACATCCTCTCATAGCCATTTTTAAAGTCAAACAGCACCACAAATTGAGGGTCAAGAGGATAAGAGGGTCTAAATATAAATATCTCATTACCAATAGTAATGATCCTTGATTAAAAGACAATCTACATTCTTTTCTCTATACACCATCAAATGACCACATTAAGTGAAGGTAAATTTCCAACAACTTAACTCCTTATAAAGGGAAGGTTACATCTTCCAGGGGGTCTGGCTCTGGGATACTAACTGCTGCCTACTATCAACCCAATGCTCTTCTGGGCACTTGGGGGACTTATTGCCTTTCCCCCTTCACTTAGAAAAACTTTAAATAATGAGAGTGAATCAAATTGTTAACAATGAATTCAAATGAAAGAGAAAATTATGAAGTGAAAAGGAAAAGTCCCTTCTCCATCTCATTTTGAAAAAGTGGCCACTATCAAGGTTTTAATATGTATACATTTACAGAGGTGGGATTGCTAGGGCAAAGGACATGCAAACTGCCTTTACCTACCCTCCACTCCCTCATCTTTCTTGTTGATTTAAAAGATTTTTAATTTTTTTTGAAGAAATTGAGCCTTTTGCTGCTTTATGTTTTACAAATAATATTTCTAAATTGTCGTTTTCTTTTGATTTCATCAAACCTTGCAGCCTCTGAGCTGTGGGCACAACCACTCCACTTTCTTCACCCTCTTTGGCAAGAAGCAGGTGATGGTGAGAGGCATACAGGACACTGAGGTCTGAGTTCTTCTTAGCGGCCTCCTCATGCTGTTTCCAACTTGCTCAGCAATCTTTTGGCAGTTGAGCAAGGAACATTTTTAAGCAATGAACAAACCAACTTCATGTTTAAAAAAGGGAGCATCTGCTTACTTTTGCTTCTGATGCATGGGCTTTAAGCATTTTGTTCAAAGAGGTTTATGATTTCAGGTCTTACATTTAAGTCTTTAGTTCATTTCAAGTTCATTGTTGTGGGTGGTGTAAGATATGGGTTTCATTCTCTTGTATGTGAATATCCAATTTTCCCAGCATCAATGAGTGAAGAGACTGTCTTTTCTCCATCCAGTATTCTTGGCTCCCTTGTCAAATATTAGTTGACCACATATGAATGGTTTTATTTCTGAGCTCTCCATCCCATTTCGTTGGTCTATATCAGTGATTTCAACCTTTTTCATGTCATGGCACACATAAACTAAGTACTAAAATTCTGCAGCATACCAAAAACTATATATATGTACACACACACACACACACACACACACACATATGTATATTACACTTTTGCCTGACAAAAAAAATAGGTATAATTTAGATTTACAAAAAATATATAATAATAGTAATTACCTACCCTTTTAGCTCCAAAATGACTTTTTTAAAAATTAGGTGTCTATACTTGCATATAAGGATTACTGGTACCAAGAATTAACAAATCAGATACATCCTTATTATGTTCTGTGACCAATAAGATGCAACTCTATTATATGACCTATGTATTTATGGTTCAAGACAGGGCATTCACACTTATCGGCTATTGTGCTGGCCGTTGTCTCTTTTTTTTTTTTTAATATAAGGGAAGTCTAATGTCCCCTACTCTGTTATTTCTTAGGATTTCTTTGGCTATTTGGGGGGTTTAGGATTATTTTTTCTACTTCTCTAAAAATGCCATTGGAAACTTGATAGGGATTGCATTGAATCTATAGGGGGCTTTTTGTAGTATTGCCATTTTAATGATATTAATTCTGCATAGCAAAGGAAACCATCAACAAAATGAAAAGGCAATCTATTGAATAGAAGAAAATATCTGCAAATAATGTGTCTGACAAGAAGTTAAAATCCAAAATATGTAAGGAACTAATGCAACTCAATAGCAAAAAACAAACAATCCAATTAAATAGACATTTTTCTAAAGAAATAGACATTTTTTAAATGGCCAACAGGTACATGAAAAGCTGCTCAACATCATTTATCATCAAAGAAATGCAAATCAAAACCAGAATAAGATGTCACCTCATATCTTTTAGGATTACTATTATCAAAAAAAGAGATAACAAGTGTTGATAAGGATGTGGAGAAAAGGGAACCCTGTGCAGTTGTTGGTACAGCCATGATGGAAAACAGTATGGTAGTTCCTCAAAAATTAAAAATAGATCATTGATATGATCCAGTAGTCCCACTCCTGGGTATATATCCAAAGGAAATAAAATCAGGATTTTGAAGAGATATCTACACTCCCATCTTCACTGCTTCATTATTTATAGTAGCCCAGATATGGAAACAATCTAAGCGTCCATTAATGGATGTCGTCGGCAGCCGTCCGTCTCGAGAGACGATGGTGTAGCTTCTTAAGAGTCTATCTGCACCGCCGAGAATGGCTGTGCAATCCGACTCGGGAGTGACACGGTATCTGTCTCCTCCCGTGTTGAATCGACGCTGGAGTGTCCTCTCCAGTGAAGCTGAAGCTACAGAGCCTGGGCAGGGTGATATGGAGGGTCTACTGTTGCCCATGCAGCAGACCCCCCCTCTCTTCGCAGCTGAAGGGTCCAAGGGAAAGACGGAGTCAATACAGCTTGGCTTCAGGTGCGCCGCAGGAGTTGCCGGTGTTGACTGGGTAAAGAAAATGTAGTATATATAAAATGGAATGTTATTCATTCATTAAAAAAAGGAAATTGTGCCATTTGTGACAACATGAATGAACCATGAACACATTATTTAGGTGAAATAAGTCAGACAGACAAAGACAAATGCTATATGATCTGACTTACATATGAAATCTAAAACAAACCTCACAGGAACAGAGAACAGATTGGTGGTTACCAGAGGAGAAGGGTGGGTGGGGGTGGAGGAAATGGAAAAGCAGTCAAAACATATAAACTTCCAACAATAAGATAAGTAAGTTGTGGGGATGAAATGTACAACATAGAGACAGTAGTTAATAATACTTTGCTGTATATTTGAAAGTGGCTAAGAGAGAAGATGTTAAAGGTTCTCATCATAAGAAAAAAAATACAACTGTGAAGTTAGGATGTTCTGTAAACTTATTGCAGTAATCATTTTGCAATATATTCACATATATTCGATATACATATGTCAAATCATGATGTTGTACACCTTAGCTTATACAATTT
This sequence comes from Furipterus horrens, assembly GCF_987537825.1. Classification (NCBI taxonomy): domain Eukaryota; kingdom Metazoa; phylum Chordata; class Mammalia; order Chiroptera; family Furipteridae; genus Furipterus; species Furipterus horrens. The sequence goes on along the minus strand of NW_028327180.1, from coordinate 64,716,659 downwards.
TATATATTAATTACAGCTCAACAAAACTGAAAAATATACCAAAACAGCTAACATGCCAAAACTAATAAAGGAGAAAGTAAGTAGTACCCATTTTGAAAGAAATCTTAGAGCATTTTAGATAGTTTTTAAATGGGTGATCTGGGTAAGCTATGATATGTAAACAGAATGTAAGGACCCTATTAGGAAAATCATATTTAGAGAATTTAAGAATGCACACAAATTTTAAATTTGGTTATCTCAAATAGACAAAATAATAAGATACGGAAGATGCAAGTACCGGAGGTCATGGGAAAACGGTGACTACTGTTTTTGCTTAGTATAGTCCCTAAACAGTGCCTGCTTCACAGGTATTACTCAATTCACTCTCCATCATGTGCTGGACCTAGTGCAAGAGAAGTGTGCATCAATTATTGCCATGCTACATTAGACAGTGGGCCAACACTGAATGCTAAGTCCATCTCCCTACATTGTGTTAAGACAGCCAGTACATCTGGAACCAAAGCTGCTCTCTTCATGGACCAGTATGGAGCAAGGTGAGTCCATGTTAGCATGGGTGGCTTTTAAACTCAGGATGATCATGCTTGCTTAGTGATCAGCCTTGGGAAGGTACTCTTGAACTACCCAGGGGATGCCAGACTTCTGATCAACCACACACATTGTTCTTAATTCCAATGTCACAGCAATTAGCTGTACTGATTTTAAGATATCATTTGCATTTAAAAAGAATTTAGTTAGAAGCAGTTGTTTTCAGTGTGACTAAAGATCCGATCTATCAAAATTCTCATGAAAAGAATTGATCACCCCCTTCACCCAGTCATGTGTACCCTCTGCTACTGACCTGGACTCATTCTCTGCTGCCTGTATCTTGAGGCGCATACACCACGTCACTCATTTCTACGTACTTCCTCGGCATTATGTACAGCCTGAGGTCATGTATAGGCCTCAAGTTGCTTTGCCAATTGAGATTGTTTTTCTCCCTCCTGTCTAGCAATGCCTTGTACTATAACTAGTAAACACCCAATGCACACATGATAATAATTGGGTTGGAGATATTCACATACTCTAGTAACTCCATCTTGCCCTTTCTGGCTGTTCAACCAAAAATTTTGAAGGCAAGAACACCACTGGTTGCGTCATCCCCACTGTGGATCCATCGGGAAATCCCATTAGCGCTTTTCTAAGAACAGATCCAGAAAACTGCCTCTTCTCCACTTTGTCCCCCTTCTATGGTTGATCCAGGCCACCAGCATCTCTCACTTGGATTACTGCCACAGCCTCCTACCTAATTTCTCTGCTTCTTCCTTTTGCTTTGCTACAGTGTATTTTCAATATATGTTCAAATGACAGTCAGACCACTCTCATTCCTACGATCAACATACTTCCATGCATTCACACCTCACTCAGCATAAAAGTCCTAGTTCCTACAAAGACTCAGAAGACCTTACCTTCTCTGTCCTTCATACTTATCCAGCCTCATCCTCTCTCTTCATGCCTCTGTCCATTCCCTACTGGCCACATTGACCTCCTGCCCCTTCTTTAATATGACAAGCACATACTGTTTTCCCCGTGTGCAATGTTCATCCTCTAGATATTGGTCTGACTCATTTCCTGACCTCAGTCAAGTCTTTCAGATGTTATTTTCTCAGTGACAACTTCCTGATTTAAAATTACAACACACTGTCCACTCTCACCCATCAGCACCACTCAGTCCTGACATTCTGCTTCATGGTTTCCTTATAGCACCTGCTACCAGCAGGTATGCTACGTATTTTTCTTGCTTATTTTTATTTTATTTCTTTTAAAACATATTTTATTATGCTTTTTATATCTTTTATTGATTATACTGTTACAGTTGTCCCAACTTCTTTTCCCTCTGCTCCCCTCCACCCAGTGACCACCCCCTCCCTCCCAGTTGCCCCACCCTTTTAGTCCATGTCCATTGGTTGTGCATATAGTTCTTCTCAACCTCTTCCTGTCTACTCCATTCCCTCCTGCTATGCTTCTTAATTCCTGTACCATCTCCCTGCTGACCTCCCCCCTATATGCTCCCCATATCTATAATTCTTTTTCCACTCTTGTTGCCAACTTAGTTTGCCTTTGTTTCAATTCTCTAGCTTCTGTTGTTGGTTGTTGTGATGCAGTTTTCATTTTAATGTTCATAATTTTGATCCTCCTTTTTCTAAACCAGTCCCTTTAACATCTCATGTAGTAGTGGTTTGGAAGCACTTTCTCTGCCCTTCTATTCTGAATGACAGTTTCTCTGGATAGAGTATTTGTGGCTGTAGGTTTCTGCTTTTCACTACTTTGAATATTTCTTGCCAGTCCCTTCTTGTCTACAGGATCTCCTTTGAGAAATCAGCTGATAGTCTAATTGGGACCCCTTTGTATATAAATCTTTTCTTCTCTCTTGCTGCTTTTAAGATTCCCTCTTTATCTTTAATTTTTGACATTTTGATTATAATGTGTCTTGGAGTGGTTCTCTCTGGGTCCAGTTTTTCTGGAACTCTCTGTGCTTCCTGGACCTGTCAGTCTATTTCCTTCCCCAAGTTTGGGAAGTTCTGCTTCATTATTTTTTCACATAATTTTTCTATTTCTAGTTCTTCTTCTTCTCCCTCTGGCAATCCTATTATTCGAATGTTCGTTCACTTACAGCTGTCCCAGAGGTTTCTGAGCCTCTCCTTGTATTCCTCCCTTTTTGTTTCCTCTTTCTGCACTGGTTGACTGTTTGTTCCTTCCCTATGTTCCAATTTTTTGATTTGATCTCTGGTTTTCATTTCCTCACCACTTGTCTCCTATGTGTTTTCATTCGTTTCAGGGTGACTAGCTTTCATTCCTTCCCCTTCTTGTTCCAAATCTTTTGTTAATTCTGTAAGCCACCTTATGACTATAGCTCGGAACTGAGCCTCAGAAAGATTTCTTATTTGCTCATTGGTTAGGTCCCTCATCTGCTGCCTGATGAGCTGCGTCACCCGGATTTCAATCATGGTCTGTTTCATCCTGTCAGTTTTCTGTTTACCTTTGTTTCCTGGGCGGGCTGTAGGGGGCGGCACCCTGTGCACTTGTCACTACCTGGCGACCAGCGACCTTTTTTACCACTCTGTGGTGCTGTGTGTGGGGGCGGGGGTCCAAGATGGATTCCTGACATTACTCTCTGCTGAGAGACCAGGAGGCTCCTTCCCCGTGGCCTCATCATCCAAGGCAATGGAGGGTCTGCCTTCCCCAGCGTTGGAATCGCGAGCTGCCGGGTCTTGACTGCAGCCAGGATTGCTCTCCTGGTGTTTCTCGCAGTCCTGCCTCTATCCCTGCTGCTACCACGAACAGCACAGCCCAACCTTTCTGTCCCGATTCCAATTTCGCCCCTCCTACCTGTCCAGACAAGCACCACTGGTATATAACTTCATACGCTGGGCTTCCATGTAGTTTTATTTTCAGAAATTTCTGGTTATCTTCGGTTTTGAGGTAGTTGTATTCCTACTTAGTTGTAGAGGGAGACAGAGTGTGTCAGTCTAAGCCTCCATCTTGGCCCTGATTATGTTGCTACAGTAGTTCCAGTTTTTTTCCCCTTTGCTCCCCTCTGCCCAGTACCCCTCCTCCCTCCAGCAATCCCACCCACCTTAGTTCATGTCCATGGGTTCTGCATATAAGTTCTTTGGCTTCACCCTTTCCTGTATTATTAACTTCCCCTGTCTATTTTGTGCAAACCGATTATGCTTCTTAATCCCTGCACCATATCCCCATTTCTCCCCCTCCCTCCTCCCAGCTGATAACCCTCCAAATGATCCCCATACCTATGATTCTGTTCTAGTAGAATTTTGTTTTTATTCTTCAGATTCAGTTGTTGATAGTTGTGAGTTTGCTGTCATTTTAGTGTTCATAGTTTTGATCTTCTTCTTCTTAAGTAAGACCCTTTGACATTTCATATAATTATGATTGGTGATGATGAACTCCTTTAGCTTCACCTTGTCTGGGAAGTACTTCATCTGCCCTTCCATTTCAAATGAAAGCTTTGCTGGATAGAGTAATCCTGGTTGCAGGTTGCCTTTCATCACATTGAATACTGCTTGCCAGTCCCTTCCTGCCTGCAAATTGTCCTCTCAGAAATCAGCTGATAGTACTATATGCACCCCCCTGTAGGCAATTCTCTGCCTCTCTCTTGCTGCCCGCAGGACTCTGTCTTTATCTTTCACTTTTGGCTTCTCAATCATGATGCATCCTGGTGTGGTCCCCTCTGGGTCCAGCTCGCCCAGGACCCTCCTTGCTTCCCGGACTTTTATGTCCATCTCCTTTGCAAAATTTGGTAAGTTTTCCTCATTTTTTTCAATTCTTGCTTCCTCATTCTGCACTGCTTGACTTTTTTCTTCCTTATGTTCCAAATCATTTATTTGAACCCTAGTTTCCTTCCCTTCACCATTGGTTTTGAGTGGATTTCCCTTTGTTTCACTTAGCATAGCTTTCATTTCTTGTCTTATGCATTTGCCATACTCAAGCATATCTGTCAAACCTGTGAGCATCTTTATCACCAATGTTTTGAATTCTGCATCTGTTAGGTTGTCTATCTCCTTATCTGTTAGGTTCGCTACCTCCTTGTCACTTAATTCTCCCATTGGAACCTTGATCCATTCCCCCTTTTGGGCCATGCTTCTCTGTCTCCTCATTCTGACAGGCTTCTGTGTTTGTTTGCCTCTATGTCCCAGGTAGAGCTGTCATTCCTGTTAAGTTGTAAGGGGCAGAGCCTTAATGATTCATCAGTACAGGGCAACCTGTTTCACCACGTTGTGGTACTATATGTGGGGGAGGGACCTGAGAGGGGACAATGCTGCCAGCCCAGCACTCGCCCCTTTTCCAGGCACCTCTCCTGCCTCTGCACCAGACTGGTGCCCCTCTAGCTGCTGCCCTGGCCATCCTTCCCAGAGTGGGTGGGTCTGCGGATGTTCTAGTATTGTGGGGGCCCTTTAAACAAGTGGACTCTGCTGAGAGACTGGCAATTTCTGCCTCCACCCCAACCCCCACTGGTTTGCATGGTCAGCAGTAATGAGGCTTGATTTTCCCCGGTGCTGGGACTGTGAGCTGCATGGTCCAGTGAGGAGCGGTAATGCTCCCCAGGTGTGCCTCCCAACTTTTTAAAACGTGTGACTGCGCTTTCTACTGGCCTGCTGCTGCCACCGCTGCTGCCACAACCACACCACGTCCTCTCTGCCCCGGCTCTGCCCCTCCTACCTGTCTGGATGAGTATTTCTTCTTTATATCTTTGTTTGCTGGACTTCCATGTAGTTTGGTTTTCTGGAACTTCTGGTTGTTTCTAGTTTTAAGGTAGTTGTATTCCTTCTTAGTTGTGGAGGGAGATGCAGCGTGTCTGTCTATGCCTACATCTTGGCTGGAAGTTCTTGCTTATTTTTAATTGTTATCTCAGAATTCAAGAACATGAGTTCCAGGTGATGTAGGGCTTTGTCTGTCTTGTTCAGTTTTATCCACAGCCCCTAGAATGAAGCCTGTACCATAAATATCTGTTGAATAGATACTTTCATGGTTTTGAAAGGAAACTGTTTAAATGTCAATAAAAGAATAGTGACAAATGCACTCGGGTTTCTATTTGGGGGACTGAACCATTCTTTTAAAAAATATAAAGTTTTATTTCTTATAAATATGAAAGAGATGAATTCTGAATAATTTAGGAAGCTAATAATGACAGTCTCCCATAGAAGAATCATCCCAGATTAAATGCTAAAACCTTTCAGAATATTCATTGTAAAAGGAAGTAAAATTTGTTTCCATTTCATTTATGTTCTTTGTAAACAATAATAGCAAACAAATTAAAAAAACAGATCTCAAATTCTGTATTATTCTAGAACATAAAAAAAGTAGAACTAGCCACAGTTAATGTATGTTCTATCTCAAGTGATAAACAAAACCATTTGCAAACAAGCATCTGCAAGAGCTTATTGTATAGAAATACTTGAGCAACAGCAAAAGGTAAGATTTAATTGAAGGAGATCAGTTATTCTCCTCATCAACTTCTCCTTCCCTAACAAATTCACCTTTTTTCAACTTGTTAAAATGTATTTTCCTAAAGCAATCAATATGTTTTTACATTGAAAACTACCTTCCAAACATGCAGGGAAATGCAAGTTGAACTTCTTGAATTTTTTCTGAGATAGTTAATTGTATTTACTCACTTGATCTGTACTAACAGTAAGACCAGCAATTGATAAATATAATCAAACTCAAGTAAAAGTAAAAAAGAAAATATAAAATAAAGAAGGTAAAAAACATTTAAGAAGTCTACCCAACCTTTGGGCAGGCAGCCTGGGAACAAGAACTCGGACCTTCAGACACCCAGATTCCAGCCCCTCATTTACCAGTGGGGTTCACATCTATAAGGGTTAGTGCAAGCATTAAAGCTCCATAGGGCTTGTAAATAAAGTGCTTGGTAGTGTCTGCTGGGCAGTGGTAGTTATTATGATTAACGATAACATATACAAAACATCCAATTCTTTCATCATTCAATAACAATCCCCTTGTCACACGGTAAAGTTTCACAAGAGAGAATCAGTGGCTGCACATCCAGGGGGCAGGGAGACCCCAGCATTGTCCCCTCTCTCCTCCAACACCTGAGATCTCTGGGTCTAAACTCTGAGGAGACTGACAAGTCTCCTTTCTCAGGCAAGTCAGAGAAAGAAGAGTTCAAGGGCAAAGGTAGGAAAGACAGGAGTCAAATACTATGTGCTGGGGTAAGAGGGAGAAGAAAAACTTGGAAAAAAATTCAGAATTTTGAGTTATTACACTAGAACAAAATTTTTTAGTTACTTGAGAGAGACCATTTCATGACTAAAAGTACAGGAAGGACTTCTGTGAGTATAAACAGAAGTGCTAGGGGTTTTGTTACAAAGAAAGATGCCATTCGCTTGCATTTTCCTATCCAAGAAAGCACCGGACGCACATCTGTGATGAGTGTGTGGCTAGCAAAGAGTCTCCATCTGGCGACCTCAATTGGGTCGGCCTCAGCTTTGAAGTCAAGGGCACAGTCTTCTCAGGGTGACCCCCAGCCCATGACTGAGCAAGACCCTGGTCCAGGGCCTGGCCGCTGCCACCCAACAGGAGACTCTTCTGAATGCACTCAGCTCAAAACCCCCTTCTGGGTGGTCAGGTACTGTGTCGGGGAGCATGGCAGATGGATGGGCCCCTGTTCCAATCAATGCAGTCCTGCTCATGACCTCTCACAGGTGTTCACACTGCACTGCACCTTTTGTGCTAATTCTGTCTCAGTGTCTGCTTTCTGGAAACTCCAGCCTGTGACAGGACTTGTCTGAGATTCATCTTGGGAAGCTCCAACCACCTTCGGGAGTGCAGGTTTCCCTCAAAGAACCCACCTCTCTTGCATTTGTCTCCCACTTAGCTTGCTCAGGCACGCTTTAGACAATCTGCCACTGCAGCTCTACACTCCAGTGGACGCGTTTTACACCCTCAGAATGGTCTCCTGAGGCGAAGTGGGCAACACTCCCTGGGACAGGAGCATCAGAATGCACAGTGGAGTTCTCTCCAATAAATCTCCGTAAAGACTGTGCCAGGCTTGGGGTATGAGATGGCACCTCACACTCCTTTCATTGTGGAAATGGAGGGTGTTGAGTCACAGCAGGGTGCTCTCTGAGAGAAGCCCAGACAAGATCAGCCAAAGCTTCCATCTTAACACTATCACACAAGTAAGCACAATCTAACAAAACATTATTAGAAATATAATACATATCATCTACATGCCATGAATACTATCTTCCAAACAGTAACTATTTTAGGAGGAAAATACTCCCTTATTGTTAAGTTGTCACACATTTCTTTTCCTTTTTTTTTTTTTTTTTACACAATCTTAATATATGAGAAAAAGTGATTTGCAAATGGACCTCATAAGAGACTGTAACTACAGGGAAAAGAACACACTACAGAGAGAGGTAATAGATGCATTACAAAGTCATTCATATGTAATTATATAGTTGGATTTATGGGCAGGAAGAAGGAGAGGAAGAGCAATCAGCTGTAAGTGAAATCCAAGTTTGCCTTTACTTAGATTTGGATTAACATTTCATTGACTGCTACACTCTCTGATTTATCAAGTCTCAAGTTTATCAAATTACATTTGAGCTGAAGATCATTTTTTCCTCCTCAGAGTTTCTAGTATGCCTCTGTGAAATATCAAAATATTTGACCCAGACCCATTTCTGATAACACAAGTTCATTTCAATAGAGATAATTTATGTTTAAAACTGAAAACAGTAAATTGTTACATACTTGTGACACTGCCTTGCCTGCTTCATGAGGGGAGATGTATCTATTTGGTTCACTTCTGTGTTCCCAGCATTTTATTTAATTCAGGTACATTGTTGAATGAATAAGTGAACTTTTTTCAAACCATGCAGGGTATTTCCACTATTTTATAGAACAAAGTCCCTGGCATTCACATTTTATGTGAGACATGTACCCTTGCAGACCTCAACCAAAGGAAAACATGTGTAGTTGACATGAATCCTGGTGACCGCAGTTTTATTGGTTTACTAGCCAAAGCAATGCTGCCACGTGGGATATCATAAACAAGGTATACAAACAACCACCCATCTTTGAAAATTTGCAATTTATTAGGAAGTAAAAAGTTAATTTGTGGTTCCACACTATTAAAAATTATGTAATTTTAATACACTGTGTATTGTGCACACTGTGAGACAATAATACTGTATATTCGTCGGCAGCCGTCCGTCTCGAGAGACGATGGTGTAGCTTCTTAAGAGTCTATCTGCACCGCCGAGAATGGTTGTGCAGTCCGACTCGGGAGTGACACGGTATCTGTCTCCTCCCGTGTTGAATCGACATCTTGCGATGACGCCGGAGTGTCCTCTCCAGTGAAGCTGAAGCTACAGAGCCTGGGCAGGGTGATATGGAGGGTCTGCTGTTGCCCATGCAGCAGACCCCCCCTCTCTTCGCAGCTGAAGGATCCAAGGGAAAGACAGAGTCAATACAGCTTGGCTTCAGGTGCGCCGCAGGAGTTGCCGGTGTTGACTACAACGTCAAACCGCCTTAGGGACTCCGGCTCCGGATTTTCTGTCGGGGTTTACTCCCTTAGCCTTTCCCCTGAAGAGGTATGCCGCAAGGCAGCGGAGGTTTTTTGGAGTCAGAGTTTTCCTTCTCTGATGTGCCCTGACTGGAAGATCGAACCAGCAACACTTAGCTCGCAGGCCGACGCTCAATCCACTGAGCCAAACCAGCCAGGACAATACTGTATATTACACTGTTTCAAATTTACATAACTACAATTTGCATAAAACCCATAAAAGAATGAGGAAGCAGGAAACAAGTATTTCTTGGATGAAAAAAAACAAGTAGAGTCTAATAAGATCTCTCAGTTCTTGAACAGACCTTCATCCCTCTCACGTGTCAGTGAAGGTGCAGGAGGCAAGGGCCCATCCAGACCTGCGGAAGGAGCAGGGTCCAGGTCTACATATATTATCTGCCTTTCATCCTCAGTAAGCATTGCTCATCTTTTTCAAAGAAAAAGAAAGACCTGGGATCTCATTCTCCCAGAATGTGCCTGCACTTCTGCTATATTCTAGCTATTAAAATAAAGAAAGTAAAAAGTATTCCATTTTGCTTCTGTAGTACTGTGCAATTAGGCAAAACCCTCCTTTCATTTTTCTTGTAGCAAAATGCTTTAAAAGAAACTAATATGTTAATGAGTCTTAACTGCAGACCATTTTCAAACCCTGTAAGGAAGGTTCAAGAGCCGTGACTGAACTCAAAAGCACTTGAAAGTAGCTTGAGATGGAAACACTGAGTTCTCAATACCTGTATTGTAAAAAAACAAAACAAAACAAAAAACAGTTTTTTAAATCTATGACTAAGAGTGGCCAGTCTTTAGGTATGCAGACTGGGTTAGGGATGCCTGGTTGTAAAGCTCCCATCAGTTGAGGAACTTCATTAATTTTTCTAAGGTCATGTACAAGTCTCCATTTTCCAGATTTTTTAGTAACTACAAAGATTGGAGTATTCCAGGGGCTATTAGAAGGTCCTATATGCCCTGCCTCAGGTTGTTGTTGAACTATTTCATGAAGTTTTTCTAATTTCTCCCCCTTTTGCGGCCACTGGTCAGCCCACACCAGCGTGTCTTTAAGCCAGGTGAGAGGTAGAGCAGATATTGGGACAGTGGCCATTAGGGAAAATGTGGTAGGGTAATTTTCATTTCCCATTGAGTAAGAAGGTTTCTTCCCCATATATTTAATGGGGCCAGAAGGACATAGGGTTGAATACGCCCCTCTTGGCCATCTGGGCCATAACACTGAAGTGACCAGGCATTTCTCTTAGGCTGGGCAAGACCTCCTATACCTGTTAGGGAAGTATCAGCCTCTATTAGGGGCCATGCCGAAGACCAGAATTGGTTAGAAATCATTGAAACATCAGCTCCAGTATCTAATAGTCCAGGGAAGACTTTACCCTTAATTTTAACCTCAATTCGTCGTCGTCGGCAGCTGTCCGTCTCGAGAGACGATGGTGTAGCTTCTTAAGAGTCTATCTGCACCACCGAGAATGGCTGTGCAGTCCAACTCGGGAGTGACACGGTATCTGTCTCCTCCCGTGTTGAATCGACATCTTGCGATGACGCTGGAGTGTCCTCTCCAGTGAAGCTGAAGCTACAGAGCCTGGGCAGGGTGATATGGAGGGTCTGCTGTTGCCCATGCAGCAGACCCCCCCTCTCTTCGCAGCTGAAGGATCCAAGGGAGAGACGGAGTCAATACAACTTGGCTTCAGGTGCGCCGCAGGAGTTGCCGGTGTTGACTACAACGTCAAACCGCCTTAGGGACTCCGGCTCCGGATTTTCTGTCGGGGTTTACTCCCTTAGCCTTTCCCCTGAAGAGGTATGCCGCAAGGCAGCGGAGGTTTTTTGGAGTCAGAGTTTTCCTTCTCTGAAAACCTCAATTATAGGTTTATTTAATTGAATAGAGGTTGTCCAAAAGACAGATTGATCATTTGCACTTCCAATGTTCCCCTCTCCCTGTACAGCATTCTGGGTTTTAGGTACTGTATGGGGGAGGAGAAGGAGCTGCGCTATACAGGTGCCTGGAGGGATAACATGATATCCTGAAGCCTGCAGCATTATTTCAATTTCTCCTTCATAGTCTGAATCAATAATACTTGGTCGAACTAAAATTCCTTTAGTAGTGACACTAGATTTTCCTATAATTAGTCTTATTGTGCCTTTAGGCAATGGCCCCCATACCGGTAGGAGCCAGAGAAATTTGATCCTGTTCCTTTAAGATTAATTCCCGGCTGGAGACCAGGTCCATTCCTGCGCTTCCCACTGCAGCAGCACTGAGTTCTGCAACTCGGCACCTCCCTGCAACCAAAATAACTGGTTGCCTGTCTCTGCAGAGCTCCTGTTGTGGGCTGGGGTGCTACAGCTCATGCCCCACTGTCCTTTTCCCTGTTGTTGTAAGGGGTTGCCATCCTTATCAAATTTTGATCAGCACTGATTGGCCCAATGCTTGCCTTTTCAGCAACGGGGGCACATCTGATTAGGAGCTCTTGGGGTTTTTTTGAATTCTTAGGCACAGAACGGCATTCTCGCTGCATATGGCCAGGCTTGCCACACCTGAAGCATTTCTGGTTTGTAGAAATGGCAGTGGCTAGCAAGGTAACCTTGTGCTCCTCAATCCCTATATTTTGTCATGCTTTTAAATATTGCCCTGTCAGTAAAAGTAGATTTTTCTGGGGTTAATGCCTTTTTACAATCATTATTGGCATTTTCATAAGCTAACTGAAGCAATAAGGTCTGAGCCGCCTCCTGGCTTTCTACCTGCTTTTGAATTGCTTGTTGCAATCTATCTATAAAGTCCATATACACTTCCGTGGCCCCTTGGCAAATGTTAACAAATGAATTGGGACTGTGGGTGTTGGATTCTGGGACTTGCCTCCATGCCTTCAAGGCGATTGCCAAGCACTGAGCAAAAACCCAGGGATCTAAAGAGGCTTGTGCATTGACTGTATTATACGTGCCAGTGCCGGTGAGCATTTCAAATTCAATAGGAACCTGGTGGTCTGCGTTTACTGCTGCTTGGTGATGGCAGCGGTCAGTATATTCAGTGAGCCAAATTGTGTACTGAGCTGGAGTGAGGATGGTTCTAACTAAGCTCTTCCAGTCACAGGGAGTCATAGTGTACCCCTCTGTTATTGCCTCAATAATTCCAGATGTAAAAGGGACTGGAGCCCATTCTCTTGAACACTCTTTCTTAGTTCTTTGAATATTTCAAAAGGTAAGGACTCATAAGTTACTCGTCTTCTCTGGCCTTGCCTCATGATTGTGGGAGAAGCTGAAATAGCTTTTCAATCACCGGGTTTTGCTGCTTCCCACAGGCAGCAGTGCATACAGGCAGCAGAGGTGGCAGCGGGGGTTGGGGGCATGGGTGCTGGCAGGGGCCAGCTTTCAGGTTCTTTGTACCAGGGTGGCAGAGGCGCCACAGGCAAGGTGGTCGTAGCTTCCACCACCCCTGTGGGTGGCGAATTTCATGCTTTCTTGGCAAAGTTCTCATCATAGATATTTAATCTCTCCTTTTCTTTCTCCTGAATATTTGAGATGGTGGGATTGTCCTCCAAACTGAAAATTTCCTCCTCGCTTACTTTGCTTTTAGTTTTTACTGAAGGAATATGCAGGGGAGTTAAAGCCTGTACGAATTATATCCTAAGTAACTAAATCCTGATGATCTATGGGGATCCCATTCTCCTGGAGACATTTAAGTTTCTGTCCTACTGCTTCCCAAACCTCTAAATCATACAACCCTTTACCTGGGAACCAGGGGCAGTGTAGATTCACTGCTCGTAATAAATCGAGTAAATTCTTTTTTTCCACCTGACATCCTGCAGCTTTTAAAAACCGAAAGAGCTGGCGGAAATAAACATCCTGTTCTTTAGAAAGACCCATACCCATGATAGAAAGAAAACAGAAACAGAATTTTTATGAAAGAAAGTTTTTTAGCTCTCTATCTCTCTCTTATATATAAATCCTAAATTGGGACGCACCACAGGGATGGGGCTGTAATTGTTTTTAGAGTGTGCCTAGCGATGCATGGACTTTGTCTTCTGGCTGGCGGGAAACCTAGTGTTTCTGTCCCAATCCACGTTCCAGCTTCTCCTGTCACGGGAGTCTTGTATATCAGCGAGTACCCCTAGTGGGCATGTTAACTACTCGTCCCATGCCCGCAGTGTTGTGGCGATTTTTTGAGAGGAGAGAGAGTGAAAATGAATGTGAGTATATAGAAAGGAACAGAACAGTTGAGAAATTTTTAGAAAAGAGAAAATTTAGAAAAGAAAAGAAAGCTCCTTCCCTTTAACTAAACATGCCAGTAGCCTTACCAATGAAGACAGTGCCACTGTCACTCCGTTCGGGATGATTTGGCCAATTTTTCCCTCTGTCTAGGTGTGCTGTTGACAGTCCTCGGCTCGTAGCCAGTGGCACTTCAGTGTCCTCTGCCCCACATTGGGCACCACCTGTGAGAGACTCTGGGTCCCTCTGAGTGGATGAAGAAACTACTCAGACACTCTCCATCTGAGGAAGGAAGGGAGGGGGTTTTCTCCAGTGGAAAATCACCCTTGTTTCTTTATTAGCCAGGGTTGAAACATCCAGGTATTTTACACAAGGTCAAAAGCATTTCCTCTTAATCATTCTGTTCTTCACATTTCACTGACAAGGATTTGAGGCTATACAGAAAAAAACAGAGCAGGTTCCTCTTTCCTTAAAAGCCACTTTGTATTTCTATTCTATCTTCAAAAGCCCCTGGAGGGTGGAATTCAGAACAGGCCTGGAAGACAACCTGCCGGCTAAGGGCCCAGTGGGGGGCAGTTCCACACAGCGGGTAGAGTCTTTTAAACCAAGCCTGTCTGCTTCCCACATCTCCCCATACCTGTCTGTCCCCCACACCTGTAAGACCCTAACTCAGTAAAGAGCCCACCCAGAGGGTGGTGTGGGATCACATCTCACATTAGTTTAATCATTTCAAACATGGATTTTGGAATTAATAATGTCAAATTACTACTAATATAACACTTTGCCAAATAGTATTTTAAAACCACTATTGAATTAATAGGTTGTTTTCAGAAAACAAAATAATAATACAAGGTGCATTCAGAATTTTTCTATTTTTGACCCAAGCACCAGCAATTATATCAGAGTTGTGAAACAGTCTCCTTTGGGGGAATTAACTCTGAAATGGAGTTTTAACAATAAAAATAACAGCTCAACTTCTTGATAAAGAAAATTTAAAACAACATTCTGCTTTCATAGCTAGAAGAAATAAAAACATATCTATTTTTTAAAAAACCTGTGGAACCCTGGCTGGTGTGGCTCAGTGGATTGAGCACTGGCCTGAGAACTAAAAGGTCACTGGTTCAATTTCCAGTCAGGGCACGTGCCTGGGTTGTGGGCCAGGTCCCCAGTTGGGGGCATGGAAGAGACAACCACATGTTGATGTTTCTCTCCCTCTCCTTCTCTCTCCCATTCCCTCTCTCTAAAAATAAAATCTTAAAAAAAAAAAAAAAGCTATGGAGACAGTACAAAGATCAGTGGTTGCCAAGGTGTGGAGATGGTGGGGTGGGATGAATAGGTCAATAAGCACAGAGGGCTTTTAGGGCAGTGAAAATACTCTGCACGGTAGTGTAACTGGGATGCATTTTTCCAAACCCACAGACTATAAAATGCCATAATGAACCCTAATGTAAACTGGACTTCTGGTGATGGATGTGTCAATATAGGTGCATCCATTGTAACAAATGTACCACTCTGGTGGGGGACATTGGGGAAACAGGTATATGGGAAATCTCTGTACCTTCCCCTCAATTTCCCTAAAAAACATTAAACTGCTCTAAAAAATTAAAGTCTTAAAAATACTCTTCTAAACCTGCACTGCACAAAATGGGCTGAACGTCATGTTTAAAGCTTCTCTTGTCAATTGATTAGAACAAAATATCAGTGATGATAAAGATATTTATAAGTGAAAATTCAAGTTATTGTTAAAGTATACAAAATAAAAATAGATAAATAAATCAGGCTAGAGAATAAATTAAAGGTTCTCCTGAAAGGAAATATAAAAAATAATGAGAAACAAAAACCAGAAAACTAATTTAGGGAAAAAAATCAAGTACAGGACATATACAAACATTGAGGTCTGCAGTAACTTTCCTTGTGAATATCCAAAGATTTTAAAGAGGGTTAGCCCATGATTTCAGCCCCTCATTCCTGAAGAAAAGACAGAAATGAGGCCAGGGGCTGGTTAGGGTCACTTTCTCTGAGTGCAATGTGCCAACCAATGCTAATTTTCTCTCTGATAGCAAGAAGAAGCTATGTGCTCTTGCTAGGTGGCTCAGTTGGTCGGAGCATTGTCCTGTACACCAAAGGGTTGTGGGTTCTATCCCCAGTCAGGGCACATACCTAGGTTGCGGATTCAATCCCTAGTTGGGGCGCTTACAAGAGGCAATTGATTGACCTCTCTCTCTCTCTCTCTCTCAAAATCAATAAACATATCCTCAGGTGAAGATCAAAAAAAAGAAGAAGAAGAGACTATGTTCCCAGGAGCTCTGGTAGAGCTAAAACAATTTCTTAAGTAAAATCCCATGCATTGTTATTTAAATTTTTTAAAAGATAATTAGGAGGTATTGGGGAGAAGCCTGAAATGCTTAAATATATTTATAATATACTGCAGATGAACTGCAAGATTAATATTATAAGAACTATAGAGAGACCCAGAGAATTTAAATTCCTCGCAAGGCAGGGGCATGAATGGAATAAGAACATTGGCTTGGGCCAGATGGTTTATTTTCTCCTGCCAGCTCCATTGCCTACTTGATATACCTGGGCAAGATATTTAATTTTTCTAAACCTCCATTCCCTCATTTGTTGAAAGGGAATAATACAGTTTTAAATTCTTAAAGGAGTTATGAGGATGTAAGATTATAAAAATGTGTAGCACAGCACCTGCTACACAGTAAACACATATGAGCTGCAGTGTTTATTACTGTTGTACACATCCACTTTGAGTCTAAGAGATTTGGGTGGAACAGAACTTCTGGCTCCAGACCCGCACAGACACAGCACTTCACTCACTCCAGGGTGACTGGGTGAATGGGTTGTTGAGGGAGGTATGGAAGAAGTTGTACTCTCTTCTCTGCGAGGCCACCAGCACTGGTTTCCAATACACTTGTCAGAAGCCATCCTGACACCAGAGTCTGCCAAGAATTATATCCAACACAAAGGAAAGTAGGGGGAGAGAGACAGGATAGGTGAAGTGACAAAAACAGAGGGACCACCCAGAAAGATAGGGAGAGAGAAAGAGGGAAAGAGAAGAAACACAGGGCATGGAAGAGGTGGGAGAATGAGGGTGAGGGGAGAGACAGAAAAAGAAAGAGATGCAAAGAGGTAGTGAGAAGAGGCAGAGGCTGGGAGAGACAATGAGAGGAAAACAAAGGGAGCAGTTTTAGAGATCAACAAAAGGCAAACAGAAAATGGGACAGAAACATAGAGGCAGACACAAAAACAGAGAGTAAAGAGATACAATGACAGAAAATATTAGAGAAAGAGAGAGAGATAGCAGGAGGATCAGGAGGAGGAGCAGGTGCAGAAGGAGGAGCAGCAGGAGGAGGAGCAGCAGAAGGAGGAGGAGCTGGAGGAGGGGGTGCAGGAGGAGAAGAGGGGGTGCAGGAGGAGAAGGAAGGGGTTCCAGAGGAGGAGGCCGAAAAGGAGCTGGAGGAGCAGCAGGAGGAAGAGGTGTAGGAGGAGGAGGAGCAGGAGGAGAAGGAGGGGGTGCAGGAGAAGGAAGGGTGCAGAAGGAGAAGAAAGAGGTGCAGGAGGAGAAGGGTGCAGCGGAGGAAGAGGAGGTGCAGGAGAAGGAGCAAGAGGAGCAGGAAGAGCAAGAGGATCAGGAGGAGGAGGAGGAGCTAGAGGAGCAGCAGGAGGAGGAGGAGCAGAAGGAGGGGGTGCAGGAGGAGGAGGAGGTGCAGGAGGAGGAGGAGGTACAGGAGAAGGAGGAGCAGGAAGAGGAGGAGCAGCAACAGGAGGAGCTGGAGGAGGAGCAAGAGGAGCCAGAGGAGGAGGAAGAGGAGAAGGAGCAGGAGGAGGAGGAGCAGCAGGAGGAGGAGGAGGAAGAGCAGGAAGAGGAGGAGGAGCAGCAGGAGAAGCAGCAGCAGGAGCAGAAGGAACAGCAGGAGCAGCAGAAGGAGAAGCAGCTGCAGGAGGAGGAGGAGAGATTGATTTTTTTCCCAGCCCCCTCTCCAAATGAAACTGAACTAGGACCATCCCTGGACATTTCAGTGATGTGAGACAGTAAGTTCTCATGTTCACTATAGCAATTTAACTAGGGTTTCATTTCAACCAAAATTATTATTAAGCAACTAATAATAGGCAACATGATGAATGCTTGACCAAATAATAACAACAATAATGATGTCATAATTATTGAAAATTACTATACACCTAGGATTTTGTTGCATGCCTTGTTTACTTTAGTCCCCACAGTAATCCTATTATCATATTTCTTTTACAAATAAAATAAATGTTCAGAGATTCAGGAGCTCATCTAGCCAATATTACAGTCTTTGTAAAGACTAGCTAACAACCAGCAAAGCAATGGCTCATTGTCCCACTACCTATTCTCCTTTCACAAAGTTGCCCAGGGTTTTCTAGATGTCAAATGAAAGACTAGATTCTTTATCTGCTGCAGATTCATTAGACTCATCATAAAATATGTCAAGTTCAATGCAAAGCAGAGTTTCTTCCCATGTCGCAGGGAGTAACAAGGTGTTAGAGAACAAAAGGCTGAATGTGCCATGGTGTCTTGTAGCACATAGTTAGTCAGTTCCTGAAGGGGCTGCCAGGGAATGTCATGTGAGGGAGTGACCCCTATGTGGCGAGGGTCATTAATACAAAAAAAGAAAGCACTAAAAGAAAGCAACTCACTGTCCATTATTTCAAATTAGATTTATACACACACACAGTCCTTGGGAAAAAGAATATTTTCTTCTTACAAATTACAAAAATAATGTGAACTAGCCATAGCCAGTATTTTTCAAAATGCAATAACAGAATAAAGTGTTATAAACGTTTTGGTTCACTATATGTTGTTACTGAATTCAAATTTAAATAGACTCATCTGCTAAACCATCAGAAGGAAAGCCAATTTTGGTTGTAATTTGCTTATAAAAACTTAACTTTTAAAACACAACCTTACATAACTACTAAAAAAAGTTATATACAATTTTAAAGGCAGTGAAATCTCATTTTTGTAATACATACAATTTATTTACTTTTAAAAATTCTTATTGTATTTTTCCATTACCATTTGACCCCCTTATACTCCCTCCCCCCTGCAATCACCACACTGTTGTCCATGTCCACGAGTCCTTTTTCCCCTTTGTTCTATCCCTCCACCCACACATTCCCCTCCCCACTAGCTGTCATTCTTTATCTATGTGTCTGTCCCCATATTCCCTTTTAGTTCAGTTTGTTCATTAGATTCCACATATAAGTGAAATCATATGGTATTTGTCTTTCTTTGAGAATGAGTCCAGGACTATGATTAAACTTGATATCCCTGTAAGAATACAAATCGGCACATTAGGCTCAGAAATTACAAGGCATAAATCCATTTACACCAATACCACTTAAAATGTATCACTGCCACTCACAAATCCCACCTGATAGTCCATAATAACCTGTTTTCCTGATGTAAAGCAATGAATTCTATTGCAGGAAATCCTGCTTTTCATTGTTTTCAGCAGGCAGTTTATTTTTAAAAGGCTTATCTTTTTTTACTATAGTATTTTATTATAGTGAAAACAATGTATATTTTAATCACTTCATTACTCACACTTTAATACTTTTTGAAGTAAAATGTGATGTTTTTCAAAATGTTGGACTGGTGGTCAGGAGGAGTTATGGATAAACAGTAAGCCCTATGTATGGACTCAGCTTAGGAATCCATGGTAATGCAGAAATTTCAAGGGAAGGCAGGCTGGACTGCAGAGATAAGAGATATCAAAGAGGAAAGATAAATAGTAACTGTCCTTGGTTCACAGCAGCATGGCCCCATGAGATTTCCTTCACATCCATTCACTCTCCTCTTCCTCGCTACCCTGGGCCTCAGAGCCACCACCATTTCTCACCTAGACACCTGCAAGGTGCTGTGTTTGATAGGGACACTGACCTCTCCTGGCTTCCTTCGTGGCCCCTCCATCCATTCACAACATGGTGGCCAAAATAATCATAAATCAGATGACATCACATCTCTCATTTAAATAATCCCTTAGCTTCTTTTGTTAAAAGACAACTCTTTTTGAAGACCCACCAAAGGCCCACAGGATCTGGCTCCCAGTGGCTTTCCAGCTGGTCTGAGTCTCCCTCTTTCCTGCTCTCTTCACTCTGGCCACACTGGCCACCTTTCTGAGCAGGTTCCCAGGACAGCACTTCATGCGTATTGCGTCTTGACTAGATCTTCCTGCATTTCTCACATGTCTAACTTCACCAGGTCTCCACCTACAGGTCTCTTCCTGAGAGAGGACTTCACTAACTGCCCTGCCAAATCAAATTAGGACCCTTCTATTATTTTTTTTTTTCCTCAGGAAAAGTCAAGTTAAGGGGCCAGCCAACCAGAAAGATGCTCGGAGCACTAATCCATAAGGGTCCCTACTATGATCCTGGAAATGAGTATTACACAGTGTAGAAAAGTATTTATCAACATCCCTCTCAGAGGGAGAACTCTATTTTATTGTACACTCTGCTCCAGTATGTCAATGAATCATTCATCAAACATTTGCTGAATCAATTAATGACTGTGGCATCACAAAACCGAATTCCATCTCAGTGTTATCACACTCCTTTTCAATACTGGAACTCTGAAACTCAGAAAGCTGATTTGTAAAATTGGAATTAAAATGATAGCTGCCCAGCCTATTTCATGGCACTTTTTAAAGGGTTAAATGAGATGGTAAATGTGAAAAGGTGTCTTGACTCTGTAAACCACTCTTTAATACTCGTCGACATCATTAACTTCCCCAGTTAATTCCTACCGAGGTCTCACACACTTCTTTTTGCAGGAATGTTTGGGACGGGGGTTGGAGGGCCACTGCTGTGCTCAATAATATCAGTCACGTTTTCAATTCCTCCGTTACCCACTTACGTTTATACAAAGTCATTACAATGCAAGAGTGGAAGCAGTCAGAATGTGTCGACCTGAGACTTCAGATTTTGTGTGAACCTTGCATCACTCAATGTCCTAATTTTTCCTTATATTAACCAAGTAAAGGCTAAATAGAGACCTGTGTGTGTGTGTGTGTGTGCACGCATTCTATATAAAAAAGATTTAGATGAACTACTGACATTTTGAAATCGTATCAAATTGGATTCTATCTCTACTAGAAAAGCTGAGGGAAAAAAACGTGAAGATTTGTTATTCCTAATGTAGAAAGAATTCAGATCCTTCCTGGGGGTGGGGAATTACACAATTACAAGACAGGCAAGGGAGTGAGCCCTAAATGTAGCAATAACAGTTGTTAGTGTCTTTGGGCCTCTAATCCAGGGAAGAGTGGTAACAGCGCTGGGGCAGTAACCGGGGACCGGAGGGGGCGGGGGGGCGGGGCGGAGGGGGGGCGTGTAAGCACGATCCAGAGGAAACATCTCTACTGGTTGCATGTTTTACATGAAGTCAACTGCTCAAAAACTTTGAGAGGTGCTTGCAATACCTGGTATCAGGAACATGTGATACTATGAGTCATCACAGTAGTTCGTGCCATAAAACTTGCATTTCCCTTTAAAGAGCTATTGGGGGAGGTGGAGGAGGGTACAGGGGGATAAACAGTGATGGGAGGAGACTTGATGTGGGGTGGTGAACACACTATACAGTGTACAGATGATGTGTTGTGAAACTGTGCTCCTGAAGCCTGTATAATTTGGTTAACCAGTGTCTCCCCAATAAATTCAATTTAAAAAAGGGTTTGCTGTGTTATGTTTAAATAATGTTTACTTTAATGCTGGGTATTTAGGGAACAAGTGTCTCCACCTATGCTTGGTTAAATTGCCTGATTCATTTTCCCTATGTGCGTATTTCATTAACACAGGAGACCAACCAACAGAAAAAAAGTGAAGTGTGTTCCATGAGGCCGGGATGTTCATTTCTACAACTCTATTCTCAGGGTGGTCTTTAATACCCTGTGGTGATGGATTTACACTGCAGTAACCTTTCTCCACTGCATAAACACACTTCACTAAAAATCTGTGAATTGGAAGGCATGAGGCACAATAATTAGCTCTCACTTAACCTCAGGTGAGCTCTCCCCATTTATAGGTTAAACACAGTGGTTTTCAATGGTTGAGGAAATTCTCATAAACATCCTTTATTCACTTCCAAATATATTTCCCCTTACATTGGGCATATATGATTAGTGTTACTGCATTATATTTAGCTTCCTGAGAGCTACTGTGAGCCAAATGGGGAAACAGAACTCTGAGGAAGATAAATTGCAGCATAATCAGAATCAATGGCCACATTATGGTCCCTCTGCCTTTCATAATTTCTGTAGAAGGAATGTGTACCAAAAACCTATTACTATTTACTAAATTCTCTACAGTTAGGTTCACTAACATCAGTAACACCTACCATCTCTTCTTTTCTGCAAAGGGTGGAAAAACAAAATTTCAAAAACAAAAAGACTGTGCAATACATATGTAGAGATTTTTCTTTTTCTAATGGGGGAATTGAGGGTCGCATTATCTCAGAGTGTATCACAGAAATTACTCTAATGTGGAACATTCTAGAGCATATTATGAAGTCTTTCAAGAATTTTGGTGTCTTCTCTAGGAATAGCCAGAGATATTCTAGTCACTGTTTATTGTCCCCAGCTTCTCAAGTTTATGAAGCTACTTCAAGTCAAGTTTATGGTATCTCAAGTTCATAAGCCCATCATTGTTTGACTTCTAAACTACCTTTTCCCCAAATACAACTACAGGTCATATTTTTATACTTTAAATTTCAAGTGAATGAAATTTCACATTTCTTGAAAGTCCTATAGAATTTTTCTGCAAAATTGAAAACAAAATAAGAAGAGAAATCCCTATTCTGTGTTTACATTCTACGAAATATACTTTCCATCTACTCTGATACATAGTCTAAAGTAATATACAAATCACAGAGGTAACATTTAAATAATGTGATTTCATAGAAGACCACTTTGAACAAAGGGCAATGCCCTGAATGTGGAAGGATTAAATTCTATACAGAGATTGTTATTCATTAAATTTATCATTTCACTCTCTGTTCAAAATACATTTTAAAAAATAAATTATACTTGACTGAACAGTGTCAAAAATTGGAAAAAATATCATTGACAGAGGGATAAATAGTAGAATTGGTACTACTCTCAAAGACTTTCTTTTAATTTTCACTTTTTCTAGGATCAAATGCAAGCTACATAATATTACTACCATCATGGTATTAACAACAGCAATTCAAAGACATGTGTACAACATGAAAACCAAAAGAGTTATTTAGCACAATTTGTAGTCATGACCACTTACCAAGATTACAGATAATGCTAATATATGCCAATAAGGTAAATATACTGCAAACACGTGAAAATCGAAGTTAATAATGGCCACAGTAAATCCAAATTATAAACTGATACCGGTGAAAATAGACATTCACTAATCTCATGGGTAGAAAACTAAATTATTTTCTACATTAATACTATAAATTAAATTGCCAAATCAATCTAGCCCCCATAGGGGTGGGGGTTTCTAAAAATGAATTCAGCATTTCAAAGGACAGAATTTTAATCTTCTTTCCCAACAAATGATCTAATTCATTCATACCAGTCAAAAATAATGCAGTTAGTTACCTCCATATTCCATGTGTCTGTCAAGTTATATGAACCCTTCCAATAGATGGCATGCAATTCCATAAAATGTATACTGTACTGGCAAGACAATAAGGAATAAACACTATCTACTTTCTAATGTTATTGAGACATCAATGTTAAGAGATGACAAGTTTCACAACCCTGAGGATTGTGGTGTATTTTGAAACTGTGACACATTTACTCTTTTCTCATTTCCTAAATATGATACTTATGCATTTAGATAGTGTTTACCTTTTTTGATAAGGAAAATACCACTAGGTAATAGAAATTAACTGAAGGAGAAAAGATATTAAAATTTGTTCTAGTTTTGATAAAATTTGTCAAGATAAACTGTTGTGGGGTACGTTTGTTAGGTATGTCAGTATGTATATGGATGAGTGTGTGCGTGTGTGTATATGCATTCATGTGTGTGCATGTGGAGGGGAGGTGGTGAGAGAGAAAAATCAGGTTGTTTTCAGGTTCCTATTAGCAGTCTTTCCTGTTTCAACACATGAAAGGCTCCATTTCCATGGAAACTAAGAAGGGAATTTTTTTCTCTTATTCTCTTCCCATATTTAGCAGGATGTGAACAGAAAATCAGGTTGCACTGATGTAGTTAGAATAGAAATTCAATCATGACTGAAAATAATAGTAATAAAAACTTCAATTTTTGCTAGGTAAGTATTATTACTATTTGGGCACTTTATGGGTGGTGGTAGTAAAGGTAACAATACAACCACAAGTGTAGGCATAGCAACCAAGGATTTTGTGGTGTGGCACCCCTTAGCTACACCTATGGAGATAATACTAATACAGGCTTACTGAAGTTGTGATTAGGATAAGATTCTTGTGACTAAACCCATAATCTCACACATGTATGAAAAAAAAAAACAGGAGAGCAGATGCTGCATATACTATATTGGCAACATATCAACAAAGAAACAGAGGTCCTGTCTCCAAGGCTTACTGCCTTCACAGATAAAGGCTTTTATTATCTATTTGTCATGTACTTGTACAGGGACATTGGTTACACACTAAATTCTGGGGACCCAAAACTGAATAAAATATCGCTTCTTCTCTTGAGAGTCTACAGCAGGAAAAAAAAGCATGTAAATAACTCAAATACTATGGTATGAAGGGAAGGTATCATAGATAAAGAACTGCACAAGGACAAATAGGAGCACAGAGCTGAAGCATCCTGATTCACTGTGAGCAGGGATGGGAAGAGGCAATAGGCAGCCCAGGGGAATGGATAAGCAGCTTCACTGGCCAAATGTAGCTGCTTCTTAGGGGAAGGTCAGCAGCTTTCACGTTTATGAGCTTGGGGGAGGGGAACAGATTCCTAGGCCTTATTTCCAGAATCTCTGATTCTGCATATGTGGGAAACAGTCTGTGAACTATTACTTTTTATGTGCATCTCAGGTGATTCAGCTCCACGTGGTCCAGGGTTGGGGCAGGGGCTAGGGGAAGGGGACTGCCAGAAGGACAGTGTGAACAGTCATGGGGAGGAATGCAGGACTTTCTTCAAGCAGGGGAGAGTCAGAACTTGACTCAAAAGGATGTGGGGGTGAAATGTGTGTCTCAGTATGATCTCCAAGAGAACAGTGTGGAGAAAATATATGAATCTCATTCTTAACATCAATAACCCATGAAAATAAGATGTTCTTCAGCAAAATGCTAATTGGAGCTTATTTTCCATTATCCTAAGTGAAAAGAATTATAACATGTAATAAGTCAGTCAAAATCCTTAACATTTTTCATTTCCAGGAGGGACAATATGATCGCTAAACCACAGAGTATTGTGAAGAGTAACATGGCTTCCCATTGTACCAGTGATAGAGATCAAAGGTACAGAGACCTTTAGTTGGCATTCAAATTATGTATTATTGCTAAATTAAAAATGTACAAAACTTTCCAATACAAAGATCAAGTGAAAACATTCTATGCAGTTTTAGTTGCACAAAGTGAAAGAAATTCTACCAGGGAAACATGAACCAGGTTGTTATTCTGTGGGGTAAGTGTGTATAAGGACCAGCTAGTCTGGACATAGATTAATTATGTGGAAACTGCAATAATCTAGGTGAGAAGGGATGAGTATCTGAACTAAGAAGGAGGGGAGCCAACTGGGAGACAGGAATAGAGAGAAAGTGATAAAATTAGAGATATTAAGATCAACCAGATAATAATTGTGGAGGGATGAATGGGTACCAGAGGCAAAGGGTACCCAGGTTTCTGGGCTGAGTGATAGGGAAATTGATGTTGCTATTCACAGAGATAAAGAATACATGATGATCAGCTGACAGTCTATGGGAGCTCTGTTGCAGGTAATTAACAGCTTTTCTCTTGCTGTTTTTGAGATTCTCTCTTTGTCTTTAACCTTTTACATTTTAATTATGATATGTCTTGGTGTGGCCTCTTTGCACCCATCTTGTTTGGGACTCTATACTAAAAAGTAATATAATATTGTCTGTCAATTGTAATTGAAAAATAAAAATAATTCAAAAGGAAAACATGAAGAAAGAAAAGGGAAAAAGAAAAAATGATTTATTCTAGGATGTGTTAAGGTCTAATAATATTGCCATGTTGATGATAATTATAAGAGCAACTCGTCGGCAGCCGTCCGTCTCGAGAGACGATGGTGTAGCTTCTTAAGAGTCTATCTGCACCGCCGAGAATGGCTGTGCAGTCCGACTCGGGAGTGACACGGTGTCTGTCTCCTCCCGTGTTGAATCGACATCTTGCGATGAAGCTACAGAGCCTGGGCAGGGTGATATGGAGGGTCTGCTGTTGCCCATGCAGCAGACCCCCCCTCTCTTCGCAGCTGAAGGGCCCAAGGGAAAGACGGAGTCAATACAGCTTGGCTTCAGGTGCGCCGCAGGAGTTGCCGGTGTTGACTACAACGTCAAACCGCCTTAGGGACTCCGGCTCCAGATTTTCTGTCGGGGTTTACTCCCTTAGCCTTTCCCCTGAAGAGGTATGCCGCAAGGCAGCGGAGGTTTTTTGGAATCAGAGTTTTCCTTCTCTGATGTGCCCTGACTGGAAGATCGAACCAGCGACACTTAGCTCGCAGGCCGACGCTCAATCCACTGAGCCAAACCAGCCAGCTAAGAGCAACTACTCTTTTAACAAACATATAAAAATAGTTAAATGGGACTATAACACATTTTAGAAAAAATATTTTATATGAGATATACTAGGATAGAGCCATAAAACATAAACAAGGCTGACGACTAGTTATCAAGTGATTTTATAAATAACAAAACTCTAAGAAATATATTTGACCTAATATGATTATGACAAAATCCTCCATAAGAAAACATTCATTCAGAGGCACAGCAGAATAAACCATGCCTGAAGCAGAGTATTTACTGTCAGTCACTAGGACCATGTCATAGTTAGTCATTAGGTATGTTAGACAGCTGGAGATATGTAGATGTTTTTAATGTAAATAATAAATTTCTGGATACTTATTAAAACACCAGATGTCTATCTGGTCCAGGCAAGAGGAAGAGCAATTTATTTGGCAAATAAGGACTTACTATATTTTCACTAAGTTAATATGATTTACTTAAACAAACCATACACAACATACATGAATATATAATATATTCTATGTAACATAATTTATAGCCAAAATATTTATCTTTAATATATATTTATATATAATTATAGTCAATATATATGAGACTATATCATCCTGATCTCCCTTTAAAGAGAAAAACAAAATAGTTGAGCTAGAAGCTTATATATTAAAAAATAAAAGGACCTAAAGGTGTATCTATACAACCTACTTGGATTCTCTCCAGTGGCAATCCCCACATAAGATTACCAGGCACTGGGACCCCAGCTGTGACCCTCAGGCCACTGACCAAGAAGCACAGTTGTTACCATAAAGGAGTCGCATGTCCTTCAACTCCATTCTCCATCCTGAGCAAGCTTGCTGATAGGAAGAGGTTTGCAGAGGGCTGGGGTTGGTTTTTCCCTCTCCCAGTAATGCCATGAAAGCAAGTGGAAGCTAAGCTGTTTCTGTTCCTCTATGAAGTTCCTGTGTTAAATGCACTTAATACCATGGCCTTTGGAACACTATGTTTTAGTAAGCTTTATATTCTACAGCAAAAGATTGCTCATAGAACACTTTTTGAAAATTACTTCAGAGTGTTGGCATTCAACTTGTCTGAAGGAAAAAAAATAAGTAAATATAAACCTTGTTCAAGGGAGAGGAAGATGGAGTGAAAGTTCCTTGAAAAGAAACTATAAAATCCCACCTTTATTGGAGAAGCTAGGATAATAAAGACATCTCAGGAGGTCAGTTCAGCCAAGAAACTTCTCTGTCATTGCTTTAACAGCCATTAGGATGACAAGTTCCCCAGAGCGCCTGCAGATAGTAAAGGTCATTGGAGAGGCAGTAGGAATAGAAACCTTAATGACTCAAGAAAGCCTGGGGCAGTGGAGAGCCAGCTTGTTAGGGGAGTTCAAGTTAAGACTGGGAAACACAAGCGGCAAGAATCCAGGTGTGGGGCAGCCACTAAGCTCCAGAATATGTGGAAGCAGGTCCCCCTAAACACAGACTTGACACACTCAAACCTCCACACCTGCAGAGCAGCAATATAAAACACATGAACGAACGAAGAAACTGCCAGCATGATCCTTTTCCTCAAAGGACTTCACAACACCATAAAGAAACTAGAAAAAAAGTAATACCTATGTAAATCTGGCTTATATGAGGGTCTTTCAACTGCCTTCAGCCACATCAGGGTGGGGAGTGACAATTGTCTCCTAAGAGAGTCAGCTCTCTTCAGGCTCTCACCCTTCACAGAATCACCAACACTGTGCCCCATAGTAAGGTCATGATGTATCTCTTGATCATCCTCCCTCTACCAGTACCTCTACTAACCCAAAAGTGTTCAATGGATAATGCCAACTGCATACTAAATAAAAACCCAAGCAAAAATTCCAGACCTAATATGCCATTTTAACCTCATCATTAATTAATCCTCAAGGCGATTGCTATACTTCAGACATTCGAGGGCCCTTCCATTCCTTGAACATTATAATTTGCATTTCCAATATAAAGGATTTAAAATCCTCAAAGTAAAAAGAACAGAGGCAGGCTAGAAAGAAAGTAGAAAAATTCATTGGCAAGTAGAATATGGAAACTGAGACAGATAGCTGAACAAACTGGCCTCATCCAGCACCCTGACCACCTGCCTCCTTCTCCCTTACATGACCACTCCCTTTACATTAAGCCCTCAGTGCAATGAGGTTCTGATCAGCATCAAATAATCTTAGGAACAAAGCCTTGGTCTGTTGACCACAGAGACAGAGTTCTGGTCAAACTAGAGATAAAATCTAGTCCTCAGTTGTGTTTCAGTTCCAGGCCCAGAAAAGCAGCAAAACCAGATGAAGCAACCCCATGGCTGGCATCCAGACCAGATGCAATGACCAATGACCCGCTCCTCTAATGCTGACCAATCAATAGAGACCACACCCTGGCCCTGTACACTCATTTTGATTAATTAGCATATTAAAGGACACACCTGGAAAGCTGATGAATATTCTATTGAGACCCTCCCCTGAGACCTCCCCTAAAATTCCTGCCTTTAGATAACAGATACAAACTCTTAAGGCAAAGGACCCAGTACACACCCTCTCTCTAGAGCATGCCTTTATCTTCCCTCTTCAGGCATGAATCTGTACTTGATTTCCCCTAAGCTCTAGGTGCCCTTCTGTCTCTGTAACTTGTTTCCTGAACCCACGCAGCCCAGCTTGCTCACTTTTTCTGCCTCCATGACTTTCTCTCTTAAAGGCCAAGGCAGCTCTCTTAGCAGCCTGATCAAATCTTCTCTTCTAGTATACTGGTGCTTTCACTTTGCATGGTAAATAAATTTCCTCTTGTGCTAGAGTTCTTGGCTCTGAATTCTTTCTTTGCCAAACTCAACAACTAAGGGTTGACGTCGCTGGTAACAGAACTATATCACTGACATTAAAATATATAAAAATATTAAATACTGCAAAATACAAGCCTATTCAATGAAAGATACTGCACTATTCATTATTTGCCACTCAACAGTCAACTTTACATTGTGTAGTTTAGACAAGAAAAAAAATAGTTTAATGTAATAAAAGTGGGTTGAATGGCCATTATACAAATAATCCAAAAATAAACAAGAGACAAATTGTTTCTAACATTTTAGCATTTCAAGAGTTATAGTGAATAAATTAAAGCAAGCTTAAAGACTGCATAAGAGAATATTCAACTTTTCAACGGCTTCATGTGTTTCAGAACATATTCTGGGTAGAGATCTCAAATAAGTTAAGTTCTCAAAGAAAACAAAATCAAAAGGGTTATCTCATCAAATCACTCTTTAAGTAAATAAATATCTATGTTATATGAGATACTTAGGACAATTCTAAAAGTTTAATAAATGGTGTTGAGAAAACTGGACCTCCACATACAAAATGAGGAAACTAGACCCCTG
Organism: Furipterus horrens; assembly: GCF_987537825.1. NCBI lineage: Eukaryota > Metazoa > Chordata > Mammalia > Chiroptera > Furipteridae > Furipterus > Furipterus horrens. The sequence continues at coordinate 64,687,278 of NW_028327180.1, read as the reverse complement.
TCTTACACCACACACAAAAATCAACTCAAAATGGATTATAGACTAAAACTTAAGATCATTCAGCAAAACTCCTAGAAAAAAAACATGGGGAGTACTCTTTGACATAGATCTTCACAACATTATTTTGGATTTGACATCAAAAGCAAAGGCAACAACAACAAATAAGTAAGTGGAACTATATCAAAATATAGAGCTTTTGCATAGCAAAGGAAACCATCAACAAAATGAAAAAAAAAACTTATGGGATGGGAGAAAATCATATAGCTTATAAGAGGTTAATATCTAAAATAGATAAAAAACACACACAACTCAGTAGCAGAAAAACAAACAATCCAATTAACAAGTGGGAAGAGGATCAAAAGAGATGTTTTTCCAAAGAAAACATACACATATCCAACAGGTTCATGGAAAGATGCTCAACATCACTAATTATCAGGGAAATGCAAATCAAAAACCACAATGAGATATCACCTCACACCTGTTAGAATTATTATGCCAAAAAAGACAAGAGATAAAAAATTGTTGGTGAAGATCTGGAGAAAAGGAAACCCTCGTGCACTGTTGGAGAAAATATAAACTGGTGCAGCCTCTATGGAAAACAGCATGGAGGTTCCTCAAAATGTGAAAATAAAACTGCTATGTGATCCAGGAGTCCCACTTCTGGGTTTATATCCAAAGAAAATAAAAACAGGATCTCAAAGACATATCTACACACCCGTGTTCATTGCAGCGTTATTCATAACAGCCAAGACATGGAAACAACCTAGGTGTTTATTGACAAGTGAGTGACTAAAGAATCTGAGTATATAAAATGGAATATTATTCAGCCATAAATAAATTCTGAATATTATTCAGAAAAAAGGACATCTTGCTATTTGAGACAACATGAATGAAACTTGAGGGCACTATGCAAACTAAAGACAAATACCACACAGTATACCTTACATGTGGAATCTAAAACAGAAGTCAAACTCATTGGAACAGAGAGTAGAAAAGTGATTGCCAGGAGCTGGGGGTGGAGGAAATAAGAAGTTGGTAAAAGAGTGCAAACTGTCAGCTATAAGGTGAGTGAGTCTGGGATTTAATGTAAAACATGGTGACTTATAGTTGATAACATTGTGTATAACTGAAACTTGCTAAGAGAGAACTTAAATGTTATCAAAAAATAAATATGTGAGGCAATGGATGGATGCATTAAATTAACTAGAGAGAGGACCTCATATATATGTGTGTGTGTGTGTGTGTGTGTGTAATTATCACAATGTACACTTTAAATATCTTACAATTTTATTTGTTAATTATACCTCAATAAAGCTGGAAAAAAAGTGAATGTTTCTCATTCATATTAGAAATCTCTCCATGCAATGTGGAGCAAAAATAAGATGTTTATAAACTGTTCTCATTACCTTAGAGACTTATTGAACTTCCCATATATAAACTTCATTAAAGGAAACCATTTGTTTGAATCTCAAGTTCCAGCACTAAGTGATCCTGGTGGTTGTCAGCATCTCTGAAATGGCCACTTTTCAACAACAAGCATTAGTTATCCTGACTCCTGGTAAAACTCTTGCATCAATACATTTTTTAAAAGATTTCTTTATTGATTTTAGAAGCAGAGAGGAAGGGGGGAGAGAGAGACATCGATTAGTTCTTCCATTTATTTATGCATTCGTTGGTTGCTTCCTGTATTTTAAGCAAGGGTAAATGTGGGATTTTAAAATAATTTATCAAAAATACTACTGCTTTAATACCTGTTTTCCAATGAGTTAAAAATAAATCACCCTTAATAATAAACATGAGATATGATAAAAATTGATTAATGACATCTCAAAGGATGATTTTTTTACGTTTGCACATTGGAAAAAATAGCTGAGGGGTGCAAGGCACATACGGCAGAGCACAATGCTACAGCTGATTTTCCGCATTATTACATAAAGCTCAGACAAAATTGGACCTCAAGGTCTCAAACTGCCTAGGCAAGAACTTTAAAGTTCTTCTTCTTTTATCCTTTGGATGATTTCTCTGCTCTACTTTCTCACTCTTTAAATGAAGTATTGTTTTACCCTGCCTGGCTTACCCATCTCTGCCTTGCTCCTCAGCACAAGCTGAGGACAGAAGGCACAGCGAATGCACCCCAGCTGCCACTGCGCCCTGGAGCCCAGGGCCACCAACGCTGCCAGTGCCACCTGCCCTTAGCCAAGTCTAACCTGAGCCACCACGAGGCCCTGGCAATAAGCCTGCAGATCATTTTTCTTCTCAAATCAGTTTACAATATAGGTTGATCATCTACGACACATGTGTCTGCAAGTGCACGCTGGCCACAATAAACCCCCCAAGGAACTACAAAATGTTACTGCTGGAAAGCCTCCTGTCCATCCAAAGGAAATGAAGACATGCCTATCCTTTTTACAGGCCAGCAAAGTCGATTGCAACATAGCACTGCACCTATGAAAAGCACGCTACCTGAGTAATACGCTCCTGACTACATTACAGTTTTGGAAACAAGAACCTGAACTGTCATCAGTATCCTGTCCAGAGTCCTAACAACTTAATTAGCAATAACCACCCTATCTGCAACATTGAAATACGGGACAGTTTCTGATGATTCATACAGCTGATCTTCAGTTGCTGAAGGTCAGTGTGGAACAAATCAGCCTGAGTAACAAGTTCCCTGAGAAGTCATGATAATATTCCTGTGCAAAGCAACACACGGAAACTAGGAAGGACACAGGAAATTTAAAAACAAGGCAAACAGGGCTATAAGAAAAAAAATGAAAGCATTCATAGAACCATCTGGGAACACAATAATTGGGTTGGAAATGTCACTATGGGAATTCAAATAATAAGCCCCCACCAAAAAGAAAAATACAAAAGAAAAATAAAGGAAGACATACATAATGCATGTGCCAGGTTGCAACTATTAAAATTTATTTCTGTCTCTTTAGAGTCTAACCTGCTCTCAGTGGCTCATTCATCTAGTACGAGCATAACGATTGTCTGAAAATGATTCTGGGCATATTTTGCCTAGACACTGAGCTATCTGGGCTAGGGACTCCTGTCTCCTCACAGGAGAGGCCATGAGGCTCAGTTTTCCATCACTCTATCAGCCCCTGGAAGCAACTGTAATATCCCAGGTATTCTAAGGTCTGAAAGTACCAGGTAGCTGACACATCCAGGCTTTTGGCACACATCTGCCTGTGTTCCCGGGTCTCTAAACACCCTAGCCATGATACATTTCTCCCTGGAATGATGGTAGGAAGAGAGGCACCCACGCCTTGTCTTCTCCTGAAAATCCTTGGCTGTGCACATTTTCCCAAAAAAGCTACTCCTTAGCTGTGCATGCTGCGTTATTAAGGCAGAGACCCAGGTGATTCTCATAAAAGACCACAGATAGGGACATAGAAAGAAGCCACCTTGCACCACCTTCTTCATATACAGGCAACAGAATGTCATCTTCAATTATTAAAGTCATGGGTTAAAAAGAATAGACCAAGGTCATAGAGAGTAACTGAAATGTAAATATAAGCATTGACTTACATATCACGAACCTAAAGGAAACCAGGCAGAATCCTAACTAACTGTTTTAGTTACTTTTTCCCTTTTTTGGGTTGACATGACATTAAATCTCTGAATACCAATTGCAGGGATTCAGACTTTTTGCATTCCCCTAACTTAGAAATACAGAAAGTTGTTGGTGAGGGCATGTTCAGAATAAGGGAGCCCAGTTTTTATGAGCATAAAGATGTTTTTAAAAAATATGCTATTCATTTTTATGAAATAAGTGTGAAGAATAGCAAATGCACAGGCATTTAAATTACTCTATACATAGGACCCTGCCCCTTCCTAGAAGCAACAATACTTACATTCTCAGAGAATGCTTACTTCGTGCTATTCTTGTGGGATAAAGGAGGGGGTAAGACATTCTCAATGAGGTCCTTCTTGTCCTGGTAGCCATCTCAGGCCCTTCACTGTATCCTGGCCCCAATCCCTGCCACAGGCACAAAATGACAATGCCTAATGTGTTATTGGCAACACTTCCACCATCTGGTAATTCCTTCAGTGACCTACTTACTCAATTGTCTTTTTTTAAAAAAAGGAGAATTTAAAAAATAAATTCCAGAGAAACCCATATCTAAAACTTTTATATTATAACTGATTCTCAGAAAATCTTTTCTTCCCTGTGAGAATGAATTCAACCTCCAAAGAACTCAAGGGCTGAGAGGTGGAGCCCTTTGCCAAAATTCCTAAGCATGCACGTAAGGAAGAACCCAAGAAATGCATGTGGCTTTTACTAGATCTGTGAAATAACTGTCAGCTTCAAGGTTACATAGATGCAGAAAGAGAGAGAGAAAGACATCAAAAACATAAATAATCAAAAGGTAGTAGACACAAAGATCTTATAAACTTGCAGAAATAATGTAAATTTGTAAATAAAGTATAAATTTGGGATGACTTGAAATTTAAAAGCAGGCATAATTCTGTTATTAACTCTTCCATTACTGAAGGTTGAATCAAAATTATGCAACCTCACACTATCTAACTTGTTATTTGTACTGTTAACTCAAGTGTTATTTTTATTTTGCCTATCAAAATTTTATACCAAAATCACAAGATGCTTTTAAACGGAGATGGGAAAGCACACTTAGCATACCCCTATCTCTCAAAAAAAGAAACAAAAGGTTTAAAATATATATATATATATTATTCTTAATCATTATCTTTACAGAGTAAGTGTGTATTCTTTTAAAAAGTCCTGAGTTCTTTAAGTTCAAAGTTAGCTGTTTGTGAGACATGATGCTGAAATTCATCTCAAGTATCTTGGCAAGAAATTATAGCTTCCTGAATGAACAAGTGATGTTGTATAAGTGAGAAATGACAACCAAATAAGTCACAGCCTCATAGAAATCAGCAGTTCTTAGAGCAAACATGAAAGGTTGCAAATATAGTCTTCAATGATTGGTATTGATATAACCAGATGGAGGGCCATATTTTTAAAGATATATGTATATATATACCACTGGAACTTGAGCCTGTGATAAATACATACTCTGAACATAAATACATATTTAAAGAGAATAAATTATGTCATAATACTTCCCTCCTTTAATCACTCAACAAACATTTCCTAAGAAGCTGTTCTTAACAGGCAAGTGCATGTCATGTGTTAGGCATATAACAGGGAGTTGCAGACAGACAGTGCCTGACCCTATGGAGTTTACAGTCTATTGAGCAACACAGAAATTAGATAAGTAACTGCACATGGAGATGAAATTATGTTGTTCTAATTGCTATTAATAGGTGCCCTGAGAGACCATTTAGAATGGAACATCAGGACAGAAGTATCAGAAAAGATTAATAGCTATGCATTTTTTAAAGTTCTGGAAGTTCTGGTCAAGATGTAGGCATAAGTAGACATACTTTGCCTCCTCGCACAACCATAAGAAGGATCACAACTAACCTCATAAAAGCAACCAGAACTGCCAGAAAATCTAACTGTATGGAAGTCCAACAACCTAGGATTTGAGGAAGAAATATTCATCCAGATGAGTAGGAGAGGCAGAGACTGGGAGGCAGAATGGAGAGGACTCGGTGTGGCGGCAATGAGGTGGTGGTGGCAAGGCAGCTGGCAGAATGGGCAGTCCCACATTCACATGTGGTAGACAAAAGCTGGGAGGGACACCTGGGGACTGATCCAAGCCCCAGGCCCGAACACACAGCTAGGGTTCAAGCACCAGGAAAATAAAGCCTCATAGCTTCTAGTTGTGAAAACCAGTGGGGGTTGGGGTGGTGGAAGAAACTGCCCATCTCTCTGGAGAGTCTGTTTAAAAGGCCTGTACAGTCCCAGAATGTACAAAAACCCACACACTCTGACAACCACCACCATGGCAACAGCTAGAAGGGAACGAGTTGCATATCGGAAGTGGGTGAAGTGACTGGAAAAGGGCCAAGTGCTGAGCAAACGGCATTATTCCCTCTCTGACCCCTCCCAAACATACAGCTTCACAAAGCGTTGAAGTGGATTGCCCCACCCTGGCAAATACCTAAGGCTCCACCCCTTACAACATAACAGGGGCACCAAAACAGGGAGTCAAAGCAGTTCTACCTAATACACAGAAACAAACACAGGGAGGCTGCCAAATTGAGGAGACAACGAAATATTGTCCAAACGAAAGAACAGGTCAAAACCCTAGAAAAAACAACTAAATGAAACAGAGGTAGACAACCTATCAGATGCAGAGTTCAAAGCATTGGTGATCAGAATGCTCTGAGATCTCACTGAGTAGTGCAAAGGTATAAGGGAAGAAATTAAGGCTACACAAGTGAAATAAAGAAAAATCCACAGGAAACCAACAGTGAAGGGAGGAAAGCCAGGATTCAAATCAACGATTTGGAACGTAAAGAAGAAGTATTCACCCAGAACAGAAAGGAGAAAAAAGAATTTTTTATAAAAAGGTAAGTTTAAAACTTTGAGACATTTCCAAAAGTGCCAATATTTGAACCATAAAGAAGCCAGAAGGAAAAGAGAAAGAGCAAGAAATTGAAAACTTATTTTAAAAAACTTCCCTAATTTGGCAAAGGAAATAGATATACAAGTCCAGGAAGCACAGAGAGTCCCAAACAAGTTGGACCCAAATAGGATCACACCAAGATACATCAAAATTAAAATGCCAAAGGTTAAAGATAAAGAGAGAATCTTAAAAGCAGCAAGAGAAAGGCAGTTAGTTACCTACAAAGGAGTTCCCATAAGACTTTCAGCTGATTTCTCAAAAGAAACTGTGCAGGCAAGAAGGGATTGGCAAGAAGTGCTCAAAGTGATGAAAAGCAAGGACCACAACCAAGATTACTCTATCCAGCAAAGCTATCATTTAGAATGGAAGAGCAGATAAAGTGCTTCCCAGAAAAGGTAAAGCTAAAGGAGTTCATCATCACCAAGCCCTTATTACATGAAATGTTATAGGGACTTATTTAAGAAAAACAAGATCAAAACTATGAACATTAAAAAGGCAACAAATTCACAACTATCAACAACTGAGTCTAAAACAAACTAAGGCAACAACCAGAACATGAACAGAATCATAGATATGGAGATCATTTGAAGAGTTATCTGCTGGGAGAAGGAAGGGAGAGAAAGGGGAAATGATGCGGGGATTAAAAAGCATAATTGGTTGGTACAAAATAGACAGGGGGATGTTAAGAATAGTATAGGAAACGGAGAAGCCAAAGCACTTATATGCATGACCCATGGACATGAACTAAGCATGGGGGGGGGGTTCCTGGAGGGAAGGGGGTGTACCGGAGAGAGAGGGACAAAGGGGTAAAAAGTGGAACAACTGTAATAACATAATCAATAAAATATACAAAAAAAGAAAGCACAAACCCTTTGATGCAACATTTAACTTCAAGAGTTCTTCCTACAGATATTTTAAATGTGTATATAAAAAGTACTTACAGTAGTATTTATTGTAGCATTGTTTTTAAATACCAAAAGGTTGATAACTATCTTAATGTTAATTGATAGACAAATGATTCAATAAATGGAATTATATCCACACAATAAAACACTGCTTTTGAAAAACATATGGTCATATACAAATACAGAAAGTTCCTAAAGATACATACTTTATTATTTAAATTTTATTTTTGAATTATAGTAGACATTTAATATTAGTTTCAAGTGTACAGCATAGTGGTGAGACAATTATATAATTTACACAGTGATTCCCCTCTGATTACTCTAACCCACCTGGCACTATACATAGTTATTATAACATTATTGATTACATTCCCTATCCTTTACATCACATGACTCTTGTAAGTACTGATCTGTACTTCTTAATCTCTTCATCTTTTCCACCCAGGCCCCTTACTCCTGCCTTCTGGCAACCATCAGTTTGTAAATACACATAGTTTCAAGTAGGTAGAAATAGCCAAGGGGTTATAACAGTGAATGTAGTATTCATTTAAGTATATACCCACACATAGATGCTAGCAAAGAGTGAAATGTATCTAAATATTTTCCTGCTAAATTACTACAAATTAAATAACTATTTCTGAGCATGTAGCCAAAAGGTCTGAGGCAGAAAAGACACTCTCATGTCATTATATAGTTACTTTGACTTCTTTTCACCAAAAGAAAGGCTAGTTTAAGAAGGTCAGATTCAACACTGCTGCTTGAAATTTAGTGTCCAAAGAATGATGAAGTGCACGTCGTCCTTTCTTCATGTAACTGGGTTTTGACAAAGTAGTGCAGATGGTAAACTAGCCTGGTTTTCTTTCACTGGTCCACATTCTCCTCTAGAATGGAAACAAAAGAGCTGGAAGTTTTAAATCACTCTTTGAGTCATCTGAGAAATGTGTCCATTGGCAGACTTCAATCATTAGAAGTTTATGAAAAGATCATTCAAGAAAAAGGAAAAGGTAACAAATGTTATGGAAGGCACAGTTATCAGCCAGACATCGCATGTTACATGGTCTCATTTATTAGTTCAAAAAACTCATATAAATTATGAAATTGTGCCTTGCACTAGGGTTATGGAAAACAAGTCAGATAATCTATTTTTGTTGTTTTCTGAGCATGGTGGTCAAGACACATCACAAACAAGTAAACAATTAAATAAGGTTGTTACAAATATGATAAGTACTATACAGAAGAGAAAATAAAGACAATAATGGCATGGTATGTGTGCGTGTACATGTGTGTGTGCATGTGCATGTACATGGGGGATGGCAGACTTTAGAATGACTTTGGGCTTGCTATTAAGAGAATAAGAACCAAACCAGCATTGCAAGAGATGCTAAAGGGTCTGCTTTAAGAAGATGAAGAAACAGAGAGAGACAGAGAGGAACACAAGTACAAAGGGGGAAAATGACAATGAATAAGTACTTATCAGTAATCACCTTAAATGTAAATGGATTAAATGCTCCAATCAAAAGACATAGGGTAGCTGAATGGATTAGAAAGAATGACCAACATATATGTTGTCTACAAGAGACCCGCGTTAGAACAAAAGATCTACACAGACTAAAAGTGAAGAAATGGAAAAAAGTATTTCAAGCAAATGGACATGAAAAACAAGCTGAGGTAGCAATACTTATATCAGACAAAACAGATTTCACAGCAAAGGCCATGACAAGAGACAAAAAAGGACATTTCGTAATGCTTAAGGGAAAAATCCATCAAGAAGATATAACCCTTATAAATATATATGCACCCAACTTAGGAGCACCCAAATATGTAAGGAAAATTTTGAAAGTCTCCAAGAAAGATATAGACAGCAACACACTCATAGTAGGGGACTTTAACACCCCACTATCAACAATGGACAGATCTTCAAAGCAAAGAAACACTGAAGAAATTGAGGCACTGAACAACACTCTAGATCAAATGGATTTAGTCGATATATATAGAACTTTTCACACCAAAGAAGTAAAATATATATTCTTCTCAAGTGCACATGGAACATTTTCAAAGATAGACCACGTGATAGGACACAAAACAAGCCTCAACAAATTCAAGAAAATTGAAATCATATCAAGCATCTTCTCAGATCACAATGGCTTAAAATTGGAAATCAACCTCAAGGAAAAAACTCAAAAACATTCAAACTCATAGAGAATGAATAACATGCTATTAAATAATGAATGGGTTAACAATGACATCATGGAAGAAATCAAGAAGTTTCTGGAAACTAATGATAATGAACACACAACAACCCAAAACCTATGGGATACAGCAAAAGCAGTCCTGAGAGGAAAGTTCATAGGAATACAGGCCTACCTAAAAAAGCTAGAAGAATCTCTAGTAAAAAAATTTAACCCTACAGCTACAAGAACTAGAGGAAGAACAACAAGCAAAGCCCAGATCAAGTAGAAGAAAGGAAATCATCAAGATCAGAGCAGAACTGAATGACATAGAGACTGAACAAACAATTCAAAAGATCAATAAAACTAGGAACTGGTTCTTTGAAAAGATAAGCCAAATCAACAAGCCTTTAGCCAAGCTCATAAAGAAAAAAGAGAGAGGAAACGAAAGAGGAGAAATCACAACCGATACCACAGAAATACAAAGAATTGTAAGAAATTATTACGAACAACTGTATGGCAAGAAATTTGACAACCTAGAGGAAATGGACAAATTCTTGGAAACATATAGTCCTCCAAAACAGAATCAAGAAGAAGCAGAAAGCCTTACTAGACCAATAACAACTAGTGAAACTGAAACGGTAATCAAAAAACTCCCAGCACACAAAAGCCCTGGACCGGATGGCTTCACAGGTGAATTCTACAAAACATTTAGGAAAAAACTAACTCCTATCCTGTCAGACTATTCCAAAGATCCAAGAAGAGGGAAGACTCCCAAACTTGTTCTATGAAGCCAGTATTACCCTAATTCCAAAACCAGGTCAAGACACAACAAAGAAAGAAAACTACAGGCCAATAACCCTGATGAACATAGATGCTAAAATCCTCAATAAAATATTGGCAAACCGGATCCAGCAACATATTAGAAAGATCATACACCACGATCAAGTGGGATTCATCCCAGGGATGCAAGGATAGTTTAATATTCGCAAATCAATAAATGTAATACACCACATAAACAAAATGAAAGACAAAAACCACACGCTCATATCAATAGATGCAGAAAAAGCATTTGATAAAGTACAACACCAATTTATGATGAAAACTCTCAGCAAAATGGGAACAGAGGGAGCATACCTCAACATAATAAAGGCCATATATGAGAAACCTGAAGCCAACATCATACTCAATGGGCAAAAACTGAGAGCATTCCCCCTGAGGTCAGGAACAAGACAAGGATATCCACTCTCTCCACTCCTATTCAACATAGTGTTGGAAGTTCTAGCCACAGCAATCAGACAAGAAAGAGACATAAAAGGCATCCAAATTGGAAAAGAGGAGGTAAAACTGTCATTACTTGCAGATGACATGATAGTGCACATAGAAAGCCCTACAGACTCCACAAAAAAACTACTCAACTTAATCAGTGAATTTGTTAAAATAGCAGGGTACAAAATCAATATTCAGAAATCGAAGGCATTTCTGTACACCAACAATAAAATCTCAGAGAAAGAAACTGAAAGAAAAATCCCATTTACCATAGCAACAAGAAAAATAAAGTACCTAGGAATAAACTTAACCAAGGAGGTAAAAGACCTGTACTCTGAAAACTACATAACACTGAAGAAAGAAATTAAAGAAGATACAAATAAATGGAAGCATATACCATGCTCATGGATGGGAAGAATCAACATCATTAAAATGTCCATACTACCCAAAGCAATTTATAGATTCAATGCAATCCCTATTAAAATACCAATGACATTTTTCACAGACCTAGAAAAAATACTTCAAAAATTTATATGGAACCAAAAAAGACCCCAAATAGACACAGCAATTTTGAGGAAGAAGAACACAGTCGGAGGAATCACAATACCTGATATAAAACTATACTACAAGGCCACGGTAATCAAAACAGTCTGGCACTGGCAGAAGAACAGACATATAGATCACTGGAACACAATACAGAGTCCAGAAATAAACCCAGGTCTATATGGTCAACTAATATTTGACAAAGGGGGAAGAAACATAAAATGGAGTGAGAAGAGCCTCTTCAACAAATGGTGTTGGGAGAACTGGACAGGGACATGCAAAAAAATGAAACTAGACCATCAACTTACACCATACACCAGAATAAACTCAAAATGGATCAAAGACTTAAATGTAAGCCATGACACCATAAAAGTCCTATAGGAAAACAGAGGCAGGAAAATTTCAGATATCCCACGTAGCAACATTTTCACTGATATATCTCCTAAGGCAAGGGAAATAAAGGAAAGAATAAACAAATGGGACTACATGAAACTAAAAAGTTTCTGCTCAGCTAAAGAAAACATCAGCAAGATGAAAAGGGAACCAACCCTATGGGAAAATATATTTGCCAATGATATCTCAGACAAGGGATGGATCTCCAAAATATATAAAGAACTCATACAACTAAACACCAAGAGGACAGACAACCCAATTAAAAAATGGGCAAAGGACCTGAACAAACACTTCTCCAAAGAGGACATACAGAGGGTCCATAGACATATGAAAGAATGCTCAACATCACTAGCCATCAGAGAGATGCAAATAAAAACCACAATGAGATACCACCTCACACCAGTCAGAATGGCCATCATCAACAAATCAACAAACAACTTGTGCTGAAGAGGATGCAGAGAAATGGGAACCCTGGTGCATTTCTGGTGGGAATGCATACTGGTGCAGCCACTATGGAAAACAGTTTGGAATTTCCTCCAAAAACTAAAAATGAAACTGCCATTTGAACCAGCAATTCCATTGCTAGGATTATATCTGAAAAATCCTGAAACACCAATTCAAAAGAACCTGTGCACCCCTATGTTCATAGCAGCACTATTTGCAATAGCCAAGTGCTGGAAACAACATAAGTGCTCATCTGTAGATGAGTGCATAAAAAACTGTGGTCCATCTACACAATGGAGTACTATGTAGCAGAAAGAAAGAAGGAACTTCGACCATTTGCAACAACATGGATGAAACTAGAGAGAATTATGTTTAGCGAAATAAGCCAGGCAACAAAAGAAAAATACCTTATGCTGTCACCTATTACAGGAAACTAAGGGACAACACAAACAAATGAGCAAAATGGAACCAGAGGTATGTAAATAAGGAGTAGACTAACAGTAACAAGGGGGGGCGGGGCCGGGAGGGAGAGAAGGGGGTAAGAAGGGGAAGGGTCTAGTCAAAGAACATGTATAAATGACCCACAGACATGGACAACTGAGTGGGGACTGAATGTGGGGGAAAGGAGGGACAGGGTTCAGGGAAGCAAGAGGGGGAAAAAAGTGGGACAACTGTAATGGAAAGACAAACAAAAAAAATTTTTAGTGGGGGAAAAATGAAAATATGAAGAATGGAAATGCAAGTTCAGTGAATTTTAGAAGGACCAGGATTTTCCTTCACATTGTATATTTTTCTCCCTATATGATCCACCAGAGTTTGGCATTCTAAAGAAGTAATGACATAAGTTTCTTTGCATAAAACTAATAAGACCAGTTGTTAATAGAGGGTTTGTTTTTGTTTTTGTTTTTTTTTGACCAAGTCTTTGGCTGGAATGTCATGCCTAAAGAAGACATGCTTGGGCTCTGATTGTTACCAAAAAGCCCTGAGGAACTGGGAATAACTTTCGAAGGTAATAAAAGCCCATGAGATAAAAGGCCTGGTACCATGGTTGGTTGTGCAGTCCACAGCAATCTTTCCAGGGAAGGAATGAATGTTGTTTTCCTGAAAGATGGCTAGAAGGGACCTTAAGGCACAATGGAAAACCAGGAGGACTTGGAAAAGACAGATGCATACTGGCAAGGCTGAATGCCAGTTATGTGGCTCAGATTCTGTGCCCTGAAGGGCAGACTGAAGGTTACCCTAAATGTTCCTTGCGTAAGTTCCAGCAAAACAGAACTAAAGATCATAAGTGATCATTTGCTGCTCTTGTTGTGTTTATGCAAATGAACAAGATAAATTAAAAATGGACTTAATGCAGTCCCTTTAATGACAAGGAGGGTAATCTTAGGGAGAAAAATCATTATTCAAGGAAAAACACAATGATCAGTGGTAGACTATAAGGTAGTGCAGCTAACCATCTTTAAAGTTTCTTTTCATTTAAAATGTTTTCACTTGAAAGTTAAACTATGTCTGTAGTATCATCAAAGATATTTAATTTACAGGCAAGAAGAATGTCAAATGCCTTGCAACTGGATGTCTTTCCAATAAGACAGTCTTACAGATTTAGAGACTTGTTTGTGGGTTATGTTGCATAAATTAACATGTGCTTTCTGTTTTCAAAAGGCATAAGCCTATGATCTCATTACCTGAGTGATTGTGAACTAAGTGGCTGGGTTGGTGAAGAATGAGGTGGTCTGTGGGCTTCACTTTAAAATTGGTTTCTCTTTTCTATCCTAATGGCTTGGACCAAAGCGCTCAGAGGTCTGAGGGGGGAAACCTAAAATATTTCCCTCAGCCCAAACTAAGTATAATGGGCAAAAGGGTTTTGGACAGGTGAGATGTACCTGGCACACCTTTCTCCAAAGAAGCCCTTTTTTTCCCCTAATGTGGGACATTGAAAAATTAATCCCTGCATTTTCTCATCTAGTAGTTATGGATTGAATGATGCCTTTTAACCCTTTTGCCAAATCTGTTGCCCCCAGAATACAACAAGGATGCCAGCCTGTTAAATCAAGCACACCGTTGTCCAGGGACAGCCAACCAACCTGGAGTCTGCACGATCCTTCCCCATGTGGGAAGGCCACCCTGCCCTCCACACCCCCACTCTTATTAGGGATTTCTGGACCCAAGGGTAGGTAGGATGACGACCATGTCCAACGTGCAGCAGCTAGAGGAGCTTGTGACCTTCGCCCATTGTCCTTTATAAGATTATAAAGGATCTTAATATCTGAGAGGGAGGAATTGTTATTTTTTTATTATTAAAATAATTAATCATTTATTTATTTAAGAAAAAGAAGAATATATGAAAGGGTGAAGTGGGAGAGCTTGTAAGTACAAACCATGGGCATAGATTTGGGGGAGGGATTGCCGGGGGAGGAGGGGTACTGGGTGGAGGGGAGCAAAGGGGAAAAAATTAGAACTATTGTAACAATATAATCAATAAAATATACTTTTTTAAAAAGCCAAAAAAAAAAAAATGAGAATAAGAAATTCTTTGAAACTTCCGGCCAAGATGGAGGCATAGACAGACATGCTGCATCTCCCTCCACAACTAAGAAGAAATACAACTACCACAAAACTAGAAACAACCAGAAGTTCCAGAAAATCAAAGTGCATGGAAGTCCAGCAAACAAAGATATAAAGAAGAAATACTCATCCAGACAGATAGGAGGGGCGGAGCCGGGGTGGAGAGGACATGGTATGGTGGTAGTAACAGTGGCAACAGCAGCAGGCTGGTGGAAAACACAGTCACATGTTTTAAAAAGTCAGGAGCGACACCTGGGGAGTGCTCTCAGCTCCTCACCAGACTGCGTATCTCACTGTCCCAGCACTGGGGAAAATCAAGCCTCATTGCTTTTGACTGTGCAAACCAGTGAAGGTTGGACTGGAGGCAAAAACTACCGGTCTCTCAGCAGAGTCCTCTTTTTAAAGGGCCCCCACGGACCTAGAACATCTTCAGACCCACCCACTCTGGGAATGATGTACAGGGCAGCAGCTAGAGGGGCGCCAGTCCGGTGGAGAGGTGGGAGAAGTGCCTGGAAAAGGGTTGAGTGCTGGGCAGGCAGCATTGTTCCTTCTCAGATCCCTCCCCCACATCCAGCGCCACAGCGTGATGAGGCAGGTCGCCCATTGCTGGCAAAAACCTAAGGCTCCGCCCCTTACAATGAAATAGGAGTGACAGCTCTGCCTGGGACACGAAAGCAAACAAACACAGGAGACTTCAGCCAAGATGGAGGCCTACACTGACACGCTCTGTTTCCCTCCACAACTAAGAAGGAATACAACTACCGCAAAACCAGAAATAACCAGAAGTTCCAGAAAATAAATGGAAGTCCAACGTATGAAGTTATAAAGAAGTGGTGCTTGTCTGGACAGGTAGGAGGGGCTAAGCCGGGGCGGAGGGTTCAAGCTGTGCTGTCTGCGGCAGCAGCAGCGATGGTGGCAGGACAGCGGTAAGCACAGACACTCGTATTTAAGGGGAGGCAAGAAGTGCCTGGGGAGCACCCCCGGCTGCGGACCAGACCCATCAGCTTGCAATTCCAAAGCTAGGAAAGGCAGACCTCCATTGCCTAGGACTGTGAAGCCCAGAGAGGGTGGGACAGAGGAGGAGGCTCCCTGTCTCTCAGCGGAGAGTGAATGGCAGGAATCCACCTTGAACCCCCAGACCCACAGTAAATGCCACAGTGTGGTGAGACAGGTCACCCGGTTTTGAAGAGTGCACGGGGTTCCACCCCCTATAGCATAGGAGGGTTACAGCCCTGACCAAGACGGAAAGGTAAACACAAAACTGTCAGGATGCCACAGATCATAATAGAGATCCTGGTGATGCAGCTGACCAGACAGCAAATATCTAATCTAACGAAGCAGCAGATAGAAAATCTTTCTGAGGCACAGTTCAGAGCTTTGGTTATGAAAATGCTTACAGATCTAACAGCAGACCTTAAACAAGATGGGGAAGGAATGAAGGCTATCCTGCTGAAATGAACAAAAACACATACAAAAGTACTGTTGAGGGCAAGAAAACCAGGGATCAAATCAACAAATTGGAACATAGGGAAGGAACAAACAGTCAGCCAGTGCAGAAAAAGGAAACGAGAAGTGAGGAAAATGAGAGGCTCAGAAACTTATCAGACAGCTATAAGCGGGCCAACATCCGAATCATAGGGTTGCCAGAAGGTGAAGAAGAAGAACTAGAAATGGAAAAATTATGTGAAAAAATAATGAAGCAGAACTTCCCTAACTTGGGGAAGGAAATAGACTTACAGGTCCAGGAAGCACAGAGAGTTCCAAAAAACTGGACCCAGGGAGAACCACACCAAGATGCATTATAATCAAAATGTCAAAAATTAAGGATAAAGAGAGAATCTTAAAAGCAGCAAGAGAGAAGAAGAGAATTGCATACAACGGGGTCCCAATAAGACTGTCAGCTGATTTCTCAAGTGAAACTCTTCAGGCAAGAAGGGACTTGCACAAAATATTCAAAGTAATGAAAAGCAAAAACCTACAACCACGATTACTCTATCCAGCGAAGCTGTCATTCAGAATAGAAGGGCAGAGAAAGTGCTTCCAGGACAAAGGAAAACTGAAGGAGTTCATCAGATCCAAACCACTGTTGTATGAAATGTTAAAGGGACTTGTTTAGGAGAAAAAGGATCAAAATTATGAACATTAAAATGAAAACTGTATCACAACAACCAAGAACAGAAGCTAGGGACCAAAACAAAGGCAAACTAAGTAGGCAACGAGAGTCAGAGAAGAATTATAGGTGCGGGTAACATTATGGCGGGAGGTCAGCAGGGAGGAGGAAGTGGGGAAAGGGAGGGAGCTGGTATGGGAATTAAGAGGCAAGGTAAGAGGGAGTGGAGTAGACAGGAAGATGTTGAGAACTATAGGCATGGCCAGTGGGCATGGACTGAGGGGGTGGGCAACTGGAGGGGGGAATGTCACTGGGTGGAGGGGAGCAGAGGGAAGGGAAATTGGGACAACTGTAACAGCATAATCAATAAAGCATATTTTTTTAAAAAATGAAAGAAACTTTGAAATATCCAGAGTGGTTTAAAAGTCCTCTTCTTCAAAAATTTCATCACATGAAATTTATCCATGATATTCATCAAGACAGAGCTTGGCTGTGCATTTTTAAAACAAAGTCTTTCTAACAATCAACTAAGAAACAAAACCAAGAAATCCAGTATACTGGTTGAGAGACAGGTATTATTGCTGGCATTAAGTTCTACAACATTTTTAAATATTGAGGGAAGATGTAAAATAAACACATCCTCACATCCCAACAACACTAGGGTTCCAAAAGGCGAAAACACCACCATGTTCCACTAGGCTCCCTAGGCAGTTCATTAGGACATTCTCAGTGCATGAAATGACAACTGCTCAAAAGATCCTGTAAGCAAACTATTCCGTCAGCTCAAAAGAGATGACAAAGCAACTGGGCTGCATGGGCCGAGCAGCCCAATGACATCAGCATGGAGGCTCTGATGTGACCTAAAATAATAATATTGGCAATAATGACAAATTTTAATAGTAGTAACAATAGCTACTGAGGTTAGGCACTTCCCAGACACAAAATCTTTTAAATGGAAATTACTCTGACAAGGGTATTATTATCCCTTCTTTAAGATGGGAAATTCAGCAACTTTCTCAAAATAAAAGACAGAACCAGTCTTCAAAATGAGGTCTATTTGGTTCTAAGCCCTATGTTCCACAGAATTTTAGTGAAAGAAAGAGGGGGTGTGGGGAGAACACAGGGAAAAGAGGAAAAGGAGGGGTGGAAGAGAAAATTTAAAATAAAACAAAGACAAAAAAAAGGCCAACACACAAACCGAGGGTTTCCAAGCTATGAAGTGTGGCCCTGAGAAAGGGTTATTGAATGCAGTTGGAAATTTCTTCATGCGTGTTCACTGTCTTGTCTAAAAGGAATAAGCATGACCTTTACGCACATGCACTACTCTTCTTAATGGACACAGATGCTTTGGAACCAGATCATTCTTAAATGATATAGAGGATAGACAGTACTGGAGTCAGAATGAGTGACTGGAACTAGAATTCTGATTCCAACATGTATTGCTGTATAAGGTTGAGCTAGACACTTAATCTTTCAGAGGTCAACTTTCTCATCTGAAACAGCATATAATAGTACCCACTTCTTAAAATTGGGATGAAAATTAAATGACAATATTTATAAGCCATTTAGAACAGTTTTTGAGTGCCAAAACATTGAACAGAAGTTTGTTATTCAAAACACAACTTAAAACACTCAAACACTCAAAAACACTGAATAAAAACTTTATTATCACTTTATCTATTCCAATAATAATAATAAATAAGTGTGAGAATTTAAACCTACTGTTTTAGGGCACTATTGGATACAACATGGCATGACTGGGGATTTACTAGTAAATTGCCTCAAATCGACAATCATGTTGCAATTACAAATGGCTTGGTTCTTTTTAGCAAAATGTTTAGGCGGATGAGAGATTTAAAAGCCAAGTAAGATAAGCCAGTCAGAGAAAGATGAATACCAAACACAGTATGATCTCACTTATATGTGGAATCTAATAAACAAAACCAACTGATGAACAAAATAGAAGCAGAGGCAGTGACACATGGAACAGACTGACAGCTGTCAGAGGGAGGGGGTGGGGGAACTGGGTGGCAGAAGAATATATGTGCATAAGACATGGACAATAGTGTGGTTATGACCAGAGGGAAGCAGGGGTGGGGTGGGGGGAGGAGGTTGGCAAAGTGGGGGTGAGGACATCTGTAATAGTGTCAACAATAAAGAATGTTTAAAAAAAAGCCAAAGCCACAAAAGATGATAGCAGTTACAAATGGTTTCTCCAACCATAAAACACTGAATATATTGATGGGGATTGTGGATCACAGTCCATCTCCTCTGTCTACAAAGCTACCAATGACAGACTTCAAGTCTGCTTTCCCGCTTTAGCAGTAGGATAGAAAATATATCCCATTTGAGAACCTAAAGACTAGGCAATGTGTTCAAGACCTTAAGACAATGTCTCTAAGTACCCAAGAATGCCAATTTTTTCCATTCTGTATCTTATGCTTTATTTGTAGCTTACATCAGCACCTTTTTTTAATTAAACATAGCAACGGAGTGACTTCTGATTTCTAATTTAAAAGTTTGCATAAAATCAAATGCTATTTAAAAAATAAGTGCAAGTAGGGGAAATATTCTTATTCCTTCTGAAAACCATTTGACTTAATCATGGAAATCATTTAGTTGGGAGGCCAAAGTAATGTACTATTGAACTCTAGTCATATTTTAATTTACTTTTCTTGTTGTGACTGAAAGGTAAAGAAAGTATGTACTTAGCAAAAGTGTGTAACATTCTGGAAGAAAAAGCTCACTGCTCTCAGATCTTGGATTCTCACAAGCTGCCTCACATAGTCACAGGCTGGTTCCAACTGCTGAAGGGGTGCCCAGAAAAAAAAAAAAAACAAAAAAAAACAAAAAAAAAAAAACAAAGGAAAGCTACAGAACAACTTTAACTGACTAAAACATTCTTTTCATCCTTGATTGTGTACTTCTAGTGTTTCTTGAACAGATGTAAATGGAGTGACAGAGCGAGTAAATGTACTGTAAATGTACTGTAGAGTGAGTCTCTTCAAGCACTCTAAACAGGGTACTCACTGCAGTGCAGTGGTCTGCACCTGCAAGAAGCAACTTCATTTCCCCTAAAATCCCTGGGACAACACTATTCCTTGCATTCTTTTTTAAATCTAGGGGCCAACAGTTATCTGCTTATCTGCTCTCTGATTCCCAATCCAAAACAGAAATCCTCCTCTTCTCTCTCTTTCCTTGCTCTTCTTCCTTCTCTTGTTTCTCTTTCTTCTACTCCTTCATCCATGCTGTTTTGACCCTATTACCCATGGCGGCTTTCCATTCACATCACTCAGATAATCCAAATATCATGACTGTAACAATGGCAACAGAACAGAGTCAACAATAATGATGATTAGGATAGAAAATGTTTAAGACTTAACTTTTTGAAAGACTCAAAATCTTGTTGATCAGAACTCAAGGATCTACTGTTTACCTTTAAATACCTCCATACTAGTACATGAGATTGGGGTACTTGTAGCATCGAGCCAGTTAAAACTAGAGAGTGAAGTTAAAATCTATAAAATAAAGGAACAAAATCTTGAACGTCACACCATCACTACTTTGTAAAAAGAACACACAGGGTATTTAATGTATGATGAAATGTCACACTTGAGATGCCAAACAGAAATTAGTATAAAAGAGAGCCATAAATCTAGAAATCACCCTGATTTCATCTATACTCTCACTTCCACTTTGACTCCATCTTCAAATTTTTAAACTCTGCCTCCTAAATCCTCCTTCAGAGCTGGCATCATCTCGCATCTTCAGACTCACCTTCCTCCCATTAATTCCCCACCTGTCACTCGATGTTCTTCCTGAAGGACAAATGCAATCATGCTATTCCTCAATTACTTCAGTAACATGCCTGGGGTTATATAAAGACCTGCCACCTCTCTGGACCTTGCTCAAGTTTCTCACCCTTAATGACCTCCTTGGTGCCTCCCTGTGATCTCACCATGGTGCCCCATCTGTCTGAAATGTTTTTCCCAGGCATTTTAAACCTGCTCACAATAACCCCTCCACTAGGTCTTAGTTTAGGCCTTTTCTCCATGGGAAGGCGAGATTATATGCCCTTCCTCTGCATAGTCTCAGTCCTCTGGGTGTATCCTTATGGTACCTTTGTCAACCATGATATTATCACCTTATCTCTATTCTACTGTTGACTTCTTGATCACTAGGACTTTTTTTTCTCATTTTGTTGTCCTAAAAGCCTAATCCAAAGAAGGTACTCAACAAATTGTTACTAAATGAATTAATGAATGAACAAATAAGTCCATAAATAAATAAGTGAACACCCAGGAAAAAATGGAGTCTGATTGGATTAATCCAACTGATATGTATGACACTGGGATACTTCTAGAATTAAGTAGTTACAACTAGACAGCAAAGTTAATGTCTATAAAATCAAAAGTTTAAGTTGATAATATGCTCCCTAGCCATCTTTAAATATGCACATTGCTTCATATTCAATTTTTGTTTGGTCAAGAGGTAAACATACTTTCTGAATTTAATCATAGTTAACACCGGCTGGTGGAAAAGCTAAAAAAACAGAAAGTAGGATGCACACACAGAGACAGAGACACAGATATACAGAGACACAGACACTCATAGCATTAGCCCCTGTTCCTGCTGCATCCCACTTTCTCAACTTCAATCAAACCACTGGGTGTCCCTAAGCCAATATCATTTATATTCTTTTAAAAATACTTTTGAATCATATCACTTGATTAATTTGAGAATTTCCTATCAGAAATCTTCAGGCATTCTTTCAATTATAATCATCTTATGTTTGTTTAAAAATTAGATTTTCAAATACGCTGTTTTTTATACATTGGAAAATTCTATATGTCCATGACATGTGGATCAATATACACGTCATAAGGTGGAGTAAAATACCTAATCATTTTGAAACTTCATTATATATTAAATAATATTTTAGGCTAGGAGCTAGCAAACTATGACTCCTGAACTGTAAATATTGGTAAGTAGTTTTTTTTTTGTTTGTTTGTTTTTTTTAAGTATATTTTATTGATTATATTGTTACAATAGTTCCAATTTTTTCCCCTTTGCTCCCCTCCACCCAGCACCCCCCTTCCCCGACAATCCCCTCCCCAAGTCCATGCCCATGGCTCACCCTTTCATATATTCTTCTTCTTTTTTAAAAAAAATAATTAATTAGTTAAATATTTTAACAATAAAAAATAACAATCCCTCCCTCTCAGACTTGAGACCCTTTACAATCTTATAAAGGGAAATGGACGAAGGTCTCGAGCTCCTCTAGCTGCTTCAAGCTGGACATGGTCGTCATCCTACCTACCCTTGGGTCAAGAAATCCCTAATAAGAGTGGGGGTGTGGAGGGGAGGGTGGCCTTCCCACAAGGGGAAGGATCGTGCAAACTCCAGGTTGGTTGGCTGTCTCTGGACAACGGCATGCTTGGTTTAACAGGCTGGCATCCTTGTTGTATTCTGGGGGCAACAGGGTTAAAGGACATCATTCAATCCGTAACCACTAGATGACAAAAGACAGGTATTACTTTTTCAATGTCCCACATTAGGGAAAAGAAGGGTTTCTTTGGAGGAAGGTATGCCAGGTACATCTCACCTGTCCAAAACCCTTTTGCCCATTATACTTAGTTTGGACTGAGGGAAATATTTTAGGTTTCCCCCCTCTCAGGCCTCTGGGCCCTTTCTGTCCAAGCCATTAGGATAGAAAAGAGAAACCAGTTTTAAAGTGAAGCCCACAGACCACCCCGTTCTTCACCAACCCAGCCACTTAGTTCAGCCAAACCATTGAGTCTCAGGAGGCAGCAATGCAGACAGGATTAAGTGAGGCCTATTCGTACAGACAATCACTCAGGTAATGAGATCGTAGGCTTATGCCCTTTGAAAACAGAAAACACATGTTAATTTATGTAACATAACCCACATACAAGTCTCTAAATCTGTAGGACTGTCTTATTCGGAAGACATCCAGTTGCAAGGCATTTGACATTCTTCTTGCCTGTAAATTAAACATCTTTGATAATGCCACAGACATAGTTTAACTTTCAAATGAAAACAAATCTTAAATGAAAAGAAACTTTAAAGACGGTTAGTTGCACTACTTTATAGTCTACCACTGGGCATTGTGATCTTCCTTGAATCGTGATTTTTCTCCCTAAGATTACCCTCCTTGTCATTAAAGGGACTGCATTAAGTTCATTTTTAATTTATCCTGTTCATTTTCATAAACACAACAAGAGCAGCAAATGATCACTTATGATCTTTAGTTCTGCTTTGCTGGAACTTATGCAAGGAACATTTAGGGTGACCTTCAGTCTGCCCTTCAGGGCACAAAAGTTGAGCCACATACCTGGCATTCAGCCTTGCCTGTAAACACCTGTCTTTTCCAGGTCCTCCTGGTTTTCCATTGTGCCTTAAGGTCCCTTCTAGCCATCTTTCAGGAAAACAACCTTCGTTCCTTCCCTGGAAAGATTGCTATGGACCGCTCATCCATCCAAGATACCAGGCCTTTTATCTCATGGACTTTTATTACCTTTGAAAGTCAGTCCCAGTTGCTCAGGGCTTTTTGGTAACAACCAAAGCCCAATCATGTCTCCTTTAGGCATGACATTCCAGTCAAAGTCTTAGTCAAAAAATCGTTATTAACAACTGGTCTTATTAGTTTTATGCAAAGAAACTTAGGTCATTACTTACTTCTTTAGAATGCCAAATTCTGGAGGGATCAGATAGGGAGAAAATATATACAGTGTGAAGGAAAATCCTTGTCCTTCTAATATTCACTGAACTTGTATTTCTATTCTTTATATTTTTATTTTTCCCCCCACTAAAAGTTTTTCTGTTTGTTTGTTTTTCCATTACAGTTGTCTCACTTTTTTCCCCCTCTTGCTTCTCTGCACCCCGTCCCTCCCTTCTCCCACTTTCAGTCCCCACCCAGTTGTCCATGTCCATGGGTCATTTATACATGTTCTTTGACTAGACCCTTCCCCTTCTTACCACTTCTCTCCCTCCCATCTCCCCCTTTGTTACTGTTAGTTTATTCCTCGTATACATACCTCTGGTTCAATTTTGCTCATTTGTTTGTGTTGTTCATTAGTTTCCTTTAACAGGTGATAGCATAAGGTAATTTTCTTTTGTTGCCTGGCTTATTTCGCTAAGCATAATTCTCTCTAGTTCCAATCATGTTGTTGCAAATGGTAGAAGTTCCTTCTTTCTTTCAGTACTTATTCATTGTCATTTTCCCCCTTTGTACTCGTGTTCCTCTCTGTCTCTCTCTGTTTCTTCATCTTCTTAAAGCAGACCCTTTAGCTTCTCTTGCAATGCTGGTTTGGTGGAGACGTATTCTTTTAGCCTTCTTTTGTCTTGGAAACTCCTTATTTCACCTTCCATTTTGAATGAGAGCCTTGCTGGGTAGAGTATTCTTGGTTGTAGGCCTTTGTTTTTCATTACTTGGAATATATTTTGCCATTCCCTTCTGGCTTGTAGTGTTTCTGCTGAGAAATCTGATGATAGCCTTATTGGAGCTCCCTTGTATGTTATTAGTTGTTTCTCTCTTGCTGTTTTTAGGATTTTCTCTTTGTCTTTGAATGTTGGCATTTTAATTATGATGTGTCTTGAAGTGGGCCTGTTGGGGTTCATCTTCATTGGGACCCTCTGTGCTTCCTGGACTTGCATGATTCTTTCTCTCTTCATGTTAGGGAAGTTTTCTGTCATTAGTTTTTCAAAGAGGTTTTCTATTCCTTGCTCTTCTTCTTCTCCTTCTGGAATTCCTATGATACGGATATTATTACGTTTCATGTTGTCCTGCAGCTGTCTTAGAGCCTCTTCAGTCTTATTCAGCCTTTTTTCATTTTGTTGCACTGTCTGTGAGTTTTTGTCTACATTGTCCTCCAGCTCGCTGATCCAATCTTCTGCTTCCTCTAGCCTGTTTTTAATTCCTTCTACTGTGTTCTTCAATTCAGAGATCGTATTCTTCATTTCCTCCTGGCTCTTATTGATAGCTTCCATGTCCTTTTTGATGCTGGTATAATTCTCAGTAAGTTCCTTATAGTTCTTCTGGAGTTCACTGTAGTTTTTCTGGAGTTCTTTGTAGTTTCCGCTGAGCTCATTGAGCTTCTCCATAATACATGCTTTCAATTCCATATCTGATAGTTGGCTCCCCTCTATTTCATTTAGCACTCTTTCTGGGGACTCTACCTTTCCTTTCGATGGGGGGTTGTTTCTCTGTCTCCCCATTTTTGTGACTCCTATTGTTTGTTGGTGCTTCTTAGAATGATCTGCACTTCCTGGGTCTGCCTCTGGTGGCATCAGATCCTGTACCTGTCTGGGCCTAGGCAGCCTGTTGGAGACTTCCAGGGATCTACTGCCTTTGTCTGTCTCCTTTAGTTGATAATCTATTCAATCTGTGATTAGCCATCAGGCTTAAGGACCATGGGTGTGGCAGCTTAATTCCTGTAGGCAGGGCCTTTGCTTCCCCTCAGGCTGACGCCACTTGGCTGGGAATGGTCTGCCTGCAGTGTGGGGATGAGTCAGCACTGGGACCCAGCCGGCCACTTCCCCAGCTCTCCCCTCAAAGCCACCAAACCAAACTCTCCCCAGGCATTTCCAGTCCTCTCTGTCTTCCCTCTGCTTGTGCCCAGGGTAAGTGGGGGCCAAAATATTTTTGTATGTGATCCGCTTAAGAGCTCTTTTTCTCCAGCTGTTTCTCTCCAGCTAGCAAGAAACCCTGTGGCTTTTCGCTTTTCTCAGCTGGATACTATTTTACTTTCCACTCTGTTGCTATACGCTGGGGAGCCCGGCTGGGGTTTGGACCCTGCCCTTCTCAGGGGGAATTCCCGGCTGCTGATCTGTTTCTCAGCCCCTTCAGCTGCCACCCGTGTGAGCCCAGCCAGCCCTTCTGCGTCTCCGCACTCCCTACCGGTCACGTTGTGATGTAGCGGCCTTTTTTGTCTCTCCGTGGTTATAAGACTTCTCTCCAGCTGGTGTTCGGTTGGTTATTCCAGATGATTTCTCCAAAATTATGTTGTAAATCCAGACTAGTTCTGGGAGGAAGTTAGTGTAGCTTCCACTTACTCCTCCACCATCTTGTTTCTGGTAAGTAGTTTTAATGTAACATAACGACATTCATTCATTTAAGAATTATCTATGATGCATGCACAGCACATCAGCAGAGTTGAACAGTTGCACAGGGGCCACATGACTTGCAATCTCATATTTATAAACTATCCATCTCTTTGCAGAAAAAGTCTGCCAAATGCTGTTCTAGGCACTTTCACTATATTAAATCACCAAATCACAAAAACAACCCTCTGCGGTTGGCACTGTAATTATTCCCATTTTATAGATAATAAACTGAGGTGCCAAGAGGGTAAGTAATTTGAGACCAATGTCCCAAAGTTAGCAAGTGGCATAACTGGGAAAGGGCACTCAGATTCCAAGCCTTTGCTCTTAACCATTGCCTGTCAAGATAATTTAATAGAAAGGAACTCAACAAAGAATGTTATTCAAAATCTCTTTTCTGTTGTTGCTAAATCTATACCTTATTTTCTACACTAACACATCAATATTACAAAATTAGGTGTGAGAGAGAAAAATAGTTTCCACAAACACGCAAACCTAGTTGTCATAGTGTTTTTATTCAAGTTAACCTGCAGCACATTATTTAATAAAGTTTGTTAGTTGCCAAATTAAAAATCATCTTAAAATATTCAATAGCAATGCATATCTCATAACAGTAATTTATATATAAAACACATAGTAGTATCCTTTGGAGTCAGGCTATAGATTCTGAAATCCAATAAAATCTACTTGAAATAGTTGCTAATCTTGATGCTTTCTCCCTTCAATGATACACTTTCTCACTTTGTTTCTAAAAGGTGAAGCTTTAGGACCAAGTTGTTAGAAAGCATCAGAATGGCCAATTGTTTCAAGTATATTTTCTTGAATTTCAAGATCTTATAATGTGCCCCTGCCTCCTTTCATCTGGAGGCAAAACATCCTAAGTTGTCCTCCCCGGAGGGCGAATGGGCACCTCTGAGGGTGCTCGCAACAGAGTACAGGTTTAAAGTTGTCCCTTCTTTAAATTCTGATGGAGTTGTATACTTCCAGAAAAAAACAACAACACGTTTTCTAAAGCCTTGAAGAGTTGTTAAAATAATATAATTATTATTCTCACTTGAAAAGTCAGTAGCCCCAAAGGCTCCACCTTTGACTTGATTAGCCCAATGACCTAAAGTTAATTCACTCACACAAGTGGTAGTTCTGATAGAAGTTAAGAAATGCTTTGTCAGTACTATTTATTGAGCACCTACTATGCACTAAGCTTTGTTCTAGGTGCTGGGAAAACAGCAGTGAACAAACAAAACTGATTTTTAAAAATCCTGATTAGTCATCCTTAAAATTTATCATAATTATACCTTAAACCGGTTGTGAATAAAAACCTCTGCTCTGGATTTTAAAGAAAAAATTTTAAATATGATAAATTTGGCTTTATCCCTTTCAAAATCAATACACAAAGAGAAGTAAAAGTATTTTACTACTTGTGCTAACAAGCTGTGAAAGGATTCCTTCCTGTAGATACTAATGAAATGTTAATATTGAATCTTTTTCTTCTTGTCAGAAAAGAACGTTTTCATGTTAAAGTTGTAATGCAAAGGAGTTCGATTTTCAGCTGTTTTAGACTTAAATAGGCATGCTGATTTCAAAACTGCAGTTAATTTTCTTCTATCACATCAAGTTTTCTCTCTACAGCTTATCTTAATGCAACCACTGTAGGCTGGATCAAGCCTGGATCAAGGGAAGCACTAGTGCTCTCCTATTGGCTGAGAGCAAACCTCCCTTGAGTGGGGAGGGGTGGAGGATAAACTTGGAGACTAGCAACAGGTTCATACTTTTCTAGGCTATTCAGTTACGCATGAGACAGCGTGGTGAGAGGCAGAATTTATTTTTTTATTTACATACGTTCTTCTTTCCTTCAGATCATGTCTGCCTCTGCTGTTTCTCATCATACGTGCCTAAACAACCCTGATTCATTTTGTTATATCTGTGGCAGTTTCACCATTCCCAAAGGACAAACATCAGCGCATTTGTCAGGCAAGCCTATTTTGCATATTTTAAAGTAAAACTTGGTGAACAAGATAAGTCTTGGGCCCCTCGCAAGGTGTGTAAGCAGTGTGTTGGGAATTTATGGATGTGGACAAAGGAAACACGTGATAAATTGCCATTTGGTATACCTATGGTTTGGCGAGAGCTCAGAGAGCATTCAAGTGACTGTTACTTTTGTATAGTGAAAACATCAGGATAGAACAAGAAAAATAAACGTAAAATAGAGTATCCGAGTCTACCATCAGCTATACGCACAGTGCCTCACTCAGCTGAAATCCCAGTGCCAGTTTTCATTGAACTACCCTCTTTTGTAAAACAGGAATATGGTGAAGAACTAAGTGACAGCAATAATGAAGACTTTGAAATTGAAGATGACTCAGTTCGGAAGAGATTTGATTAGCATGAGCTGAATGATTTGGCACGAGATTTGGGACTATCCAAAAAGGCTTCAGAACTCCTAGCATCAAGACTGCACAAGAAAAACTTGCTTGAAAAAGGAGAGAAGGCATCCTACTTTCGATCAAGAGAAAGTGCATTTCTGCAGTACTTTCAAAGTGATGGTGGCTTTGTATATTGCCATACCATACAGGGTTTAATGGAGGAATTGGGAATTCCAATCTAGAATGCAACTGAATGGCGACTGTTCATCGATAGCTCAAAGTGGAGCTTGAAGTGTGTCCTCCTCCACAATGGCAATTTATTTGATGCAGTCCCAATTGGCCATTCAGTTTGTTTTCGTGAAAAATATGAAGACATAAAGAGAGTCACTGATCTGTTGTAATATCACAAGCACAATTGGATCATCTGTATTGACCTTAAAATGGTCTTCTTCTTTCTTGGTCAGCAATGCGGATACACCAAGTATTCCTGTTTTCTGTGTATGTGGGACAGCAGAGCTGTGAGAAGCATTGGGTGGAGTCGAATTGGCCTCCAAGATCTGACCTCAAATCTGGTGATCAAAACATTCTACATGAGCCACTTGTTGACAGAAAGAACATTATATTCCCACCTCTGCACATAAAACTGGGTCTCATGAAGCACTTTGTTAAAGCTCTGCCAACTGAAGGAGACTGTTTCAAGTATCTCATTTTGGCATTTTCTAGCCTGTTGTTTGAAAAGTTAAAATACCTTAATATATGTTTGGTAGCAGAACTTTACTACTTGCACACAATTTGACTTACAGTAACAATATATAGCCTTTATATGAATAAAGTAACTCTAAATAAACAGTATATTCAGGTAATATTTTTCTTTCTTTTCCTTTGTATGTAGTTTGTATGATTTGGGGGAACAAAGGGGGTATCCTGTACCTTAAAAAGTTCACGTAGTAGAGAAAAACTGCAGTCATTTTTGGATTCTGATCCCAAAAGTTAGTAAAAAATGTGTCAGATCTAACTCAATGAAAATTGTGTTCCCCAGTGTAAGCTTTCAGATGAATGATCAAGGGATGGCTTTTACCAAAAATAACTTTATCTTGTGTACTTACCACCTGAGTGACCTAAGAGGATAAAAATAATCAAGGAGATTTAGAGTCACATGTAAAATGGCTCTGGTGCTGTTACTCATCCAAATTTGGGGAACAATACAGATGTCATTATCTAAAAAGGAACTTCCGTAGACTAGGACAGTAACTTGTTTTTGGCCCTGAGTCCAAATGTCATTTTGAAGCAAAAGTCATCTTATCTCTATACATTTATTTTATTGCACTCCTTGGTTTTATAGATATATTTTCTCAGCTACCTAAAAAATTTAACTGCTAATTATAAATTTCATGGCACAATGTAAGTTTCAAAAGACAGATTTTGAGAATGATCTCAAACAGGCAGTCATATCTTCAGTTGATGTTAAATGATTTAAGAGCCACAATTGCAACTCTTTCAACATATTTAACAACAGAAAAAAAACTGGTCCAAATATGATTTTCTTACTTGCCAGTTATAATTTAAGTACAATTTATCCTCAGATAATGCAGAACATAAATATGTCATGTAAAACATATGACCAAGACAGAAAAAAATTTTTTTAAATCCTCACCAGAGGACATGTTTATTGGTTTTAGAGAAAGGGGAAAGGGGAGATGGGGAGGTAGGGAGGAAGGAAGGAAGGGAAGGAGAGAGAGAAAAGGAGAGAGGGAGAGAGAGAAACATCCATCAGTTGCCTGCTGTATATGATCAAACCCTCAGGCCTTTGCTGTGTGGAAGGATGCTCCAACCAACTGAACCGCCTGGCCAGGGTTATGGCAGTTCATCTTTTTTTAGGAACTGAAACCAAGCCAAAAAACAGCACCAAATATCTAATATCTGTGAATGAGATAATTATTTCCCTTGAGAAGTCATTCCTTTAAACCCAAGTGATATATATCTATGCCACAAGTCCAATATATTTTAATTAAGAAATTATCCCAAAAATATTGTTAAATAGCTGAAATCATTAATTAAGAAATATTTCCTATTATTGATTACACAGAATCTGTCCTAAGATCTAATTGGTAAAAAAGTTTATTAGGATAAAACATTTTGTACCCACTTCATATGACAAGGACATTTTGCATACTCAAGTACATCATTAACTCGGATGGGTGTTTGACGTTAGTTTTGTATCATGAGATTCCTCTACTTTTCAAATTGCTCTACTGGTAACATAATGTTACATTTCCTGCATGTGGCCCATAGAATTTTATGAACAAATTAATGAATGTAATTCCTTTCATCACAAGTTAGATTTTAGGGTAGTGGTGAAATCTTTATGCTTTCTGTATTCTTTATTTTAATATTTTTATTTCATTAAATATCAAGATCTAATATAGAACCACTAAACTTTGCAAAAAAATGTACCTGTAATAAAAGCAAGATTTTAGCAACTTAAGTACTTTTAAATTAATGGAAAACATTGCTACACTTTTTCATTGTATCTATTTTCCAGCTTTGTTCAATGTTTTTAATCCAAGAAACCTCATTAATATGAAAATTTTCTTTGAAATATAAAAAATGGCAATACATTTTAATTATGCTGGCATTTTTTAAAAATCAGTAGTAAATGGAGAATTAAAATATAGTCTCAATCAAATAAAGTGTGAATCCTTGATTAGCAGTAATACTTAACAAATGAGGTTTCTAAAGAAATCTGTAGTTATCAAGCAGACAGCCCTCCTTGTTTACTACATTTAAAATTTTTTACTGAAATGATTAGGATGTTTTGCTTAATATTCAGGAAATTATCATGATCATAAGAGAATCTTTACTGATGACTGAGGGCTTGGTGATCATTCAGAGGAATAATTCTGAATATAATTATCATTCTACCTTCTGAAGAGTTGTTTGGGTTGAATTCATTTCCTGGAAGCCAGATTAGGTGCTATTCTCCTAGCACTTTATGCATGAATTGGTCTTAACATTTAATAAACCACAGTGAAAAGAATTAGCTTGTGCCTGAGCATCTTCAAGGCAATTTCCATGGCGTTACCATTAGCATTCACCCTCTCATTTGGTATACAGTTGGTGTTCAATAAGTATGTGTTGAACTGATCATTCATCATCCACATCAGAGCAGAATGAAAGGGCTTCACCTTCCTCAGAGATCAAAGAATATTTAAGCTTAATCTAAGTGTATACAGTAGAAAAATGTTAATGTGGTTCCAAAAAAGGAGCAAATAATAAACTTAACATATTATATGAATTCTAATTATAATGTTGACAAATATGGCTCTAGGAGAACAAGGAATACTAAACAAAAAAATAGATTTAATCACGTTGTCCTGTGAATATAAACTTCAAAAGAATTGCAATTTACCACAGCACTAAAGTTGCCTGAATGAGACACTGACAGTCTAGAGATTTCATCTTTTCATTCTGGAAACAATTATAGGGTTGATAAATGAAGAGAAATGAGGCAAAGGCACAACTTAAAATATACAAAAGATGTCTATTTTATTATGCTTTTTAACTGAGGATATATATAATGCAGTTTTTATCAAAGTGTACCATAAAAACACTCTCGAGACGGACGGCTGCCGACGACGACGACCATAAAAATTAAATTTTTATTGAAAAAAATGTTTCACTATAGCATAGAAGGTTACAAACTGGTTAGTTTAATGATAAAAAATAAAATTTAAATCCCAACCAGAAAATTATAATGTACATTAACCATTAATAAAAGCTAACATTTATTGAGCATTTATTGTGGGCCAGGTACTATGTTAATCCCTTTGCCTACACTGGGCCACTTACTTCTTAAAACCACTTTGTGAAGTAGCTACCATCTTCACTTCTATTAGATGAGGAAACATTAAGAAGTGAAATAAATTTCATGTTTAAATCAAAAGCTAAAACTCTATATACTTCTAATCAAGTTTAATTCTAGTAGATATTATATAACTTGCTGAGTGATGCTTCTGCCACTTTGCTTTAATTAAATTAATATAAATGTCCTAAAGCCTGGAATGGAATGTTTCAGTTACATTTGAATTTGATGAGACTACTAAAATATATCAGGAAGAGTGAATGAAAGGTTTGGTATTAAATACAGTAACTGTTCTTCCCCTTCCCCCTTTTTTAACATAGTTCTAAACTGTCCAGAAGAAAACTACAGATTGGGCTAGTGATCTAAGACACAAATTTTCATCAAATTATATAATTGCTTTTAAGACATTATTCTATTCCAAAGCAGAAAAGATGATGGGAGGAATATGTTCACAACCACATGTAATAAATGGATGACAAAAATACATTCCTTATTTGTCCTATGTTTTAAAATATTTGTAATTTTTTTTAAAGCCAACTGTGTTAGTGTAGGGTTCATTGAGGGGTTATTTTTACATCAGAAGGATATAGTTAGAAATATATGAAGAGAAGAATCATTGAAGACTGTTCCTATCACATAAGTGAATTAAATGAATAGTGTGTTATAAAGAACTGAAAAGAAGATTTATATAAGAAACTAAATTATGGAACTGAATTACTAAACAATAATGTTTACTTCAGTAAATTTAAAAATATACATGGCACTCAAATTCTATTAAAATGCAAGCCTTTTATCTCTAATTAAACCAGTTATTATGAATTAAAAAGTTAAAATACCACATGATATCATCCAGTGAATGAGTATAAAATACATAAGACAGATCCAAACTTTAAGTCAACTTTTAAATCTGACTTATGACTTTAACTTTTTAATATAGTGTTTTCCACATTAGATTTATTTCTGGTTTATATTGCTCACTACTAAATCAGGAGCAGTTTTTCTAATGACAGTATAATACTAATGGACATTTCTTTGAACTACATAAATACAGTTGGGAAGCTAACCACATTTTAAGCTTAAAAAATAAATATTCTTACAAAGAAGGTTCAATTCCACAGACATTTGATAGCCCGCTGCCTTTAAGAAATGACTAATTTCTGTGAGGATATAAAGTAGCATGAACTCTGCCTGGGACTTGAGCTCAAGGAGCTTCCACTATCTCTAACTTAAGAGAAAAATACAAGCAAAGCTACTGAAAAACTCCTATTAGCGTAATGTCCATTGGCAAAATAGTGTATATTAAATAACTTAGGTATGGCTAAAATAAATCTTTTATATCAGATATCATTATATATTTGAGGCTCAAAGACATACTATAAATATTACTTAAAATACTTCATTGGAAGCAGAACTTTAACCATCTAAGCCAACAAAGTAATTTAGAACCTCAAAATAAATGACATTAAGGTTTGAGTCATATCAATGTAAATTCCTGTACAAGTTCTTAACACACTTACTCTCTAGAAAGACAAAAAGTTGTGTTTGAAGTGGAAAACAAGCACAACAGCAACTGGCCAAAAAAAGAAGAAAAAGAAAAGGACTGAGGAAATCTAGTGAAAGTTTGTTCTAGATGCCTTTTATAATCACCATTTAGGTATCTACCTCTGCTTTCTTTTTCTCCATAAGTAGGTTACATGCTTTGCTTGTTTGTTTTTTACTTACATATCTAATAGTAATTCTGAGCAAGCCAAAATCAAGGAAATGACTCAGTATTTTCATACATGTTGTTAAAAATATTTCTTTAATGAACTCTTACCATTTGTGACAGCATGGATGGACCTGGTGAGCATTATGATAAGCAAAATAAGTCAGCCAAAGACAAATACCATATGATTTCATTTATATATAAAATCTAAAGAATTAAATAAATGAACAAACAAAATTAGAACAGACTCATAGATACAGAGAACAGACTAATTATTGCCAGAGGGGTGGAGTCTTGGGAAACTGGGTAAAAAAAAAAGGTGAAGGGATTGGAAACTATAGATTGGTAGTTACAGAATAGTCACAGGGATGTAAAGCACAGCATAGGGAATGTAGTCAATAATATTGTAATAACTATGTTCGGTACCAGTTGGGTACAAAAAGTATCAGGGGGATCACTTTGTAAAGCTTATGATTGCCTAACCACTACACTATATACCTGAAACCAATACAAACTAATATTGAATGTAAACTTTAATAAAAAAGAAAAATATCCAAAAGACAAAAATATATAAAAATATTTCTTTAAAATTAAATTTGTAGTATAGATACTCCATACTACAAATTGTTTTATGACCATGATAAAAGATATTTTCCCCCAAAGTAAAAGAATATTTAACTCTCTTAAGAAGAAGAATTACCATTGAAATGTATACACCGGTTAAATGCTATATTCACTCCATTCTTTTTTTATAGTTTGATGAATCATCAACATATTTTAATTATTATCTGCCTACACTGTTAAAGCTGTCTTACAAGTAACTTGAACCAGTTTTGGGTGACGTTAGTACATTTAATTTATTTAACAAAGACACAGCACGTGCACAAAGGGCCCCTCTGTTTTGAGCTGCCACAGTGGTGGGCAGCAAATGTTCACAAGTACAGGCAGTCCCAAGTAACCAGTGCCCCCATGGAGCACAGTCCTTAAAAGTTTGTAATACTTGATCATTTTGCTGCTAATCAGTAGTTGCAAATAAAACCTACCCTTGAAATTGCTTCCTTTGGATCTATCTTGTCCTTGGAGGTCAGTGTGGTACAATGAAAAGTGTGTGATCTTTGGGACAAAGAGACTTGGGTTTGGGTTGCAACAATGTGATTTCCTGCATGACCTTTGGAAGGTCGCTTTACCTCAAATTATCTGAGCTCTGGCTCTTTTGTAAATAAAGCAAAGTTAATGATTTCTACATTAAGTAGTTCTTTTATAGATTAGCAGTATTATATATAAATAGCTAGCAAGTAGGACCTTGCATGGTAGCTACTCAATTAAATGATGTCAATTAAATGAAAATATTAGACTGAAAATCTGAAACAAAAAATAAAACTAAAATAAACAAGAAAATCTTATATACAGTAATATATTATATCTAGCTGGAGCGTCGGCCTGCGAGCTAAGTGTCACTGGTTCGATCTTCCAGTCAGGGCACATCAGAGAAGGAAAACTCTGACTCCAAAAAACCTCCGCTGCCTTGCGGCATACCTCTTCAGGGGAAAGGCTAAGGGAGTAAACCCCGACAGAAAATCCGGAGCCGGAGTCCCTAAGGCGGTTTGACGTTGTAGTCAACACCGGCAACTCCTGCAGCGCACCTGAAGCCAAGCTGTATTGACTCCATCTTTCCCTTGGATCCCTCAGCTGCGAAGAGAGGGGGGGGTCTGCTGCATGGGCAACAGCAGACCCTCCATATCACCCTGCCCAGGCTCTGTAGCTTCAGCTTCACTGGAGAGGACACTCCAGCGTCATCGCAAGATGTCGATTCAACACGGGAGGAGACAGATACCGTGTCACTCCCGAGTCGGACTGCACAGCCATTCTCGGCGGTGCAGATAGACTCTTAAGAAGCTACACCATCGTCTCTCGAGACGGACGGCTGCCGACGATTATATCTAGCTTATCTATACCTATCTATAAGCAACAAAGTTGTATTCTCTTAACAAATTAAAGAACAAATTTTTATACTTTTTTAATGGATTGCTCAAGTAAACTGCCCTAGTCATAAAAAAAGAAAGAAAGAAAGAAAAGAAAAACTGTGACTTATTTAGCTCTCCTTTTTAATAAATCTTATTCAGTTTATTCTACAGTGTTCTTCATTATTAGGTTAAAAAAAAAAAGCCAAAGTAGCCAGTTCTTAAAAATCTGCTACCATCCTCCCTCTACAAACAATTAATTATATACACAGCCTGAAATCCACCATTTAAAAAAACTCTATGTGTGAAGTTTTCTTATGAACATGTAAGTCTTGCAATCAGAAAGATCTATATTAAATATTGTTAAAGAAATACAATGTCAGGGACTTCCAGTCAAGATGGCAGCATAGGTAAACACAGCTCATCTCCTCACACAACCACATCAAAATTACAACTAAATTATAGAGCAACCATCACTCAGAACTGGCAGAAATCAAGCTGAATGGAAGTCTGACAACTACAGAATTAAAGAAACCACACCCATCGAGATGGGAACAAGGGGCGCAGACACGAAATGAGGTGGTCTCTCACCGACATGTGGTGGATAAAAAACTTGGGATGGGTATCTCAGAAGTGAGGAGTCCCACCCCACACCAGGCTCCCAAGCCCAGGGTTCTAGTGTCAGGAAGATAAGTCTCCAAAACTACTGGCTGCAAAACCCAGCAGGGGTTGAGTCAGTGGAAGAAACTCCTGGAGTCCCAAGAAGTTCCCCTTAAAGAACCCACACATGGACTCACCTTCACTCCACCTGAGCTCCAGCACCCGGGTAGAAGCTTGAAAGGCACTAGCAGCATACGTGGAGGAACTAAAGTGTCTGGCTTCCAGGTGAGAGCTGGGGGACAGCTTTCTCCTGGACAAAAAGGTGGGTAGAGCCACAGAGCCAGCAAGGTGCCATATCTGAGACTCTATCAACCTGGCTAACACTGTTTGCCCCACCCTGGAGATTCCCTAAGGCTCCATCCTTCACAACTTACAGCCGTTAACAAGCAACAACTGACCTTAGTGAGTCCCCAACCCCAGCACTCCTTGCTAAGAGGCCCCAGGCACGACAATAGCAGCAACCTGCCTAGATTTACAGCTTGGCTTCACATGGGAATCTCCAAGCCCAGCACAAGTAGCAGCCATCTCAGATTGCTCTATACCTCAGGCAGGGTGGCCCCAAGCAAAACAAAGGTGGGAACTGAACTTGGCCTGCACAACCCAGAACACCCAGTGGCCTGGGCACCCAGTGGAAAGCTACAGACCATGTTGGAACACCACCACCCTGCCCCTGCACAGCTGATCCTCCATGGAGGACAGAGGTTGGTGGTCAGCGGTCACAGCCAATCCTTGCAGCTGACTGGCCTGGGTAAATCCCTTCAATTGACCTGTCAACAGCGACCAAGACTCAACTACATGAGGAGGGTATACTCAGCCCACACCTATGGTGCACCTCTAGTACCCAGCTTGGATGATAGAGGAGGCTCTGCCATTGGACCCTACAGGACACCTAATATATTAGGCCACACTACCCAGACATGGAGACAAAGCAGCTCTACCTAATACACAAAAACACACACAGGGAGACTGCCAAAATGAAGAGACAAATGAAAATGACCCAAATGAAAGAACAAATCAAAACTCCAGAAAAAGAAAAACTCCAGAAAAAGAACTAAACAAAAGGGAAATAAGCAATCTATCAGATGCAGAGTTCAAAACACTGGTTATAAAGATGCTCAAGAAACTTAGTGAGGACCTCAACAGCATAAAAAAGATCCAGTCAGAAATGAAGGATACACTAAATGAAATAAAGAACAATTTACAGGAAAACAACAGTAAAGTGAATAAAACTGAGAATCAAATCAATGGTTTGGGACATAAGGAAGCAAAAAACAACCAATCAGAACGACAAGAAGAAAAAAGAACCCCAAAAAATTAGGATAGGATAAGCAGCTTCTGGGACAACTTCAAGCATTCCAATGTTCACGTCATAGGGTTGCACAATGAGAAGAGAAAAAATAATGAAAGAAAATGTCCCTAATTTGATAAAGGATATAGACATCCAAGTCCGGGAAGCACAGAATATCCGAAACAAAATGGATGCAAAGAACCCCACTCCAAGAAACATCAATAATTAAAATGCCAAAGGTTAAAGTTAAAGAGAGAATCTTAAAAGCAGCAAGAGAAAAGCAGAAAGTTACCAACAAAGGAGTTGCCATAAGACTATCAGCTGATTTCTCAAAATAAACTTTGCAGTCTAGATAGGACCGGCAAGAAATACTCAAAGTCATGAAAAGCAGGGACCTATAGCCAAGATTGCTCTACCCAGCAAAGCATGACTTAGAATCAAAGAGTAGATAAAGCGCTTCCCAGACAGCAAAAGAACTAAAGGAGTTCATCATCACCAAACCATTATTAAATAAAATGTTAAAGGGACTTATTTAAGAAAAGAATATCAAAACTATGAACAATAAAATGACAATACATATCTGTAAACAATTGAATCTAAAAACAAGACAAACAAGAACAGAGAATCATGGATACAGAGAGCATTTTGATAGTTTCCAGATGGGAGGGGGTGTGGGGGAGTGAGCGAAGACATGAGGGGATTAAGAAGTACAACTAGGTAGTTACAGAATAGCCATGGGGCTGTAAAGTACAGCATAGTAAATGGAGCAGTCAGAGAACTTATATGTTTGACCCATGGACATGAACAATGGTGAGGGGATTGCCTGAGGGAGTGGGGGATGCTGGATTGTGGGAAGCAAAAGGGGAAAAATTGGGATAACTTTAATAACATAATAAAATATAATTTTTAAAAAATACAATGTCCAAAACAGTAATATCCCAAGATATCCTTCATTCAACCAACCCCTTTTATAACATTTGATTCTAATGTCCCCCCAAAATTCCCTGTGTCATTAGGTGAGCATCTATTGCAGCAAACATCTGAGCATGTGCACTGGGATGTGATATGGGAAACCAGAATGGGAATGGTTATAGATTTCAAATCACTACATATTTGCTCACTTTAATTTTTATAATTTATAGCCTTTAGTTTTTAAAAATGTTTTCCCCAAATTTCCTTAAATATTTCAGAGAGAAGCACCATGCTCCATGTTACAAAAAAAAATGGAGGATGTAACCCTAAACATTTGGAATTTGTTTATTTTTGCATTATACTCTTACTTATAAAAGAATATTATGTTTCAGAAATGACTAAGACAATCCATAAAAAAATTAAATATCTTTAAGTCTAATTTAACCAATATCCCAACAATATGCTCATGTATATGTGTGAGTCATCTCATAGACAGTTCTTATGGCTGTACTCCTAAAATAAGTGCAAAATCCATGGATTCTTGAGCCTGCCCAATTCTGGCAGGAGATTGACTCTAACAGTGGCAATACCTGTACTAGTAACAGAACACAGACATCATGAGCCAGGGGGCTGGCTCCCAAATGCAATGTCAAAGAATCTGGAAAATTCAGTGAATATAATATGGTTACTGAATGAAGTGGACCATGCGAACACAATCTGACTCCAAAGTGGGTAGATAAGTTCTTTTTTAAAAAACCACATCTGTTGATAGTGGAAGAAAAGGGCTCGTTCAGTTACAACTCCAGAAGGTACTGTGTGTGGCTTCTTCCTCAGGAATTTTCTGCCCATTAGTACAGTGTCCAGTTCATAAAAAAGTGATTCTCTTTCCAAACTAACTGATCAAGTCTCACTTCTTTGTGAGACCTCCATGGCTCATCCCCAACAGTTGCAGATATTCAAGATAAGGACAGTTTCAGACCAACTCTCGTATCAAAAAGAAAGAAAATAAGACAATCAGAATTCCCAAACAAGGTGAAACTGCAGCCAGTTGTTTTCATTGCTGACACAGGACTCCTGAGTGCCGCCTGCCCAAACCAAGGGGAGTGATGGTAATGGCTTCCGGCATCTGAGCAGTGCACTCAGCCTCTAAAACACCTCTAACTACTAATCTAAAAGCCATCATAAGTGTCTAAATTACCTCTAAGGTAGAGACAGAGATGGTCCTGGTGCGCATGTAGTAAATGGACAAACGTTTGATAGATGTTGACTTAATAGGCGCCTTGTGCCTGACACGCAGAAGTTGCATTCAAGTCTAACTAAATCTTAGGACAAACTGGGTAGCAGACACAACACTAGATTTGCAGTAATGAGGTTTTGCTTCTAACTGGCTACTGATGTGTGGTCCCAGAAAAGCACATGGCTATCACATGGTCTGTTAAATCAGTGGTGTCTTAATTTACAAAAGGAAGGGCTGTGACAAATCTCTCAGTTCAGAATACAGGCGTTAGAAGGATGCTGTGCAAGAGGGTGTAGGTTTGTGCTTCTGGTTTCAATCAGAGAAGCACTCCCCTCAGCTTAGTTTTACACACAGAACATAGAATTGGGCCAGACTAGCTGGGATGCGACTCTGGCGGCGGCCACTTACTTACCTGGGGGAGTTACTTCAACTCTCCATGCTTCGATCCCCTGGCCAGCACGCAAGGAAAACGATGGCCCCCACCTCACAAACTAACTCCAGTAACTCATGCAACAGCCCTACACAAAGTGCTTAGAACACCAAGTTGCACATAATATTAGCTCCAATTCCGTACAATAACTATCATGTTGTCATCATCATTGTCATCATCATCACTGAAGAGAAATCTCACAGGAGAGATGATTTAGAAGTAATTTCTTCATTACACTGATGTTTCATGATGCTGAAAACCCATGGAAAGCTTCAAGAAAAATATTCACATCGTCACAGAATGACACACTATAATATATATAAAAAGTTTACAAAATGAGAAAATCATCAAATAATCAAATTGGAGAAAGCACTTTTTATTTAAAATTTATATTTCACCATCATAGATAAATTTTCAAAGAAATAATTTTACTACCTATGAAGTAATTAGTTCATTGTATTAAAGTATTATTTTAACATTAAAGACCATAACACTCAGCTTATAATCAATGCTTTGCTTACCTTCTTCCACTAACTTGCTATTTCCTTTAGAAATTAAAGGTCAATGAGAAGTCATTTGGTCATATCATAAATTATGAAATAACCATTTTAAGTAATAATTGCACAGAGTTTGAAAACTCAAGTTCTAAGAAGCAGCTTCTATATCATAAACAACAAAAGCAATGTCTTACTAGAGTTTCATATCACCACACATAACATTACTCCTCTGCACTATGTTTTATACCAATACCATGTTTTCCAGTATAAATTATAAATGGAGATCCTTTCTAAAAGAGAGCAAAGGGCACTCTAAGGTGGTCTGAACTCTGTAGGAGCAGCTGCGTCTCTCTGCCCACCTGCTGTGTGCCCACCATGGCCCCTGAAGGAGCCCTGGGCTCAGCTGTCTCTTCTCAGAGCCCCTCACCGCTGTGCCACACAGTTTCTCTAGAACGGTGAAGGGTACCCAACCCCTAACCACACTCATCACCTTGAAGAACCGTAAGTACTCAGGGGCTTTTGCTCTTCTATTCTTAACCTTGGTGATTTTATTTCACCATAGATAACTTAAAAGATTCTGGTGTCCTCAAACCCTACTTTAAAGATGAGCAACAGGAATTATATATATCAAGAGCACTGGAGGGTGGGTAGAGGTGAGCATAAACATGTTTGAAATATTTTGGTTGGAATGATTCTTCCTCTGACTGAGCCAGACTCAGTCCACATAAGGGACAGTTAGCTTCTCCTTCCTGAGGGAATGACCTGCACACCCAGACTGGCACATTCCCTCCCTCACATGTGATTCACAGGGAGGACCAGGCAGGAGTGTCACCAGCTCAGGATAAGGGTCCCTCTGATGGAGGACTACTAGAAAGAGGCTATGTGCCAGGAAACCCCATTTGCTCCAAAACAGATTTGATGAAATTCTAACATGTCACATCCAGCTACTTGAGCTAATAAGTTATTTTTAAAACTATAAAAAGTTCAGGGTTGGTCAATCTATTAAGAATGTAGGCCCAATAAGACTTTGCCAAACAGACAAAATAAAAGCATTCCAGGAACCGGCATGTAAAAAGTTATGGTGTTGTGAAATAGCTATCGTTCTAAAGAGAAAATACAACTAGTTTGGGCTTTAGAGGCAGGAGGGTAATTTTTATTGAGAATGTGAGCAGGGGCAGACCTCACTGTGAAGTCTGTTCTTTGTCAATACGGAGATATTGAAAAAACCTCAGCATAAACATGTCTCATGCAGAATGACATGTGTTAGCAAGACTACCATAGGAGCCATCACTGGGAGAGGGCTCAGCTCTGAGGCTGCCCCTCATCATTCTTCCAGGAGACAGAACAAGGCCCTTAATCAAAGCACTGCCTATAGAAATTGGGGAAAGTGGGTTTTACAAATGACAATACAGACTGCTGAAAACTTCTAACAGAAATCATACCAAACAGCAGTGGGTTTTAGAAAGAGAGGGAGAGCGGGGAAAAAATCACTTTGAAATCCAGAAGAAACTAAGTTGCCTTTAGAATGACCTCCAGAATTTAGCAACTATTCAAAAAGAAACGTGTTATATTTACTTGAACAGGAACAAGAGCTCGAAAGTCAGAAGATAGCTAGAGCTATAGGAATATAACTCAGAGATCTATAAAAACAGACAAAATTTGCTCAGTTTATTTGACTGCACTTAGAGGTAGCCAAGCTAGGGCTATAATAGGATTGTATATTCTCTATAATTCTTCATTAAAACTATGATGAAATTAGGAAAAATAGAACAGCAATGAGCTCTTTTTGGAAAGCATGTAACCTTGCACTGAGTAACGTGATGTAAATCAACAATCATGGCTGAGAAGACGACATTCCCGATAAGGCGTGATTGACCGATGTGCAAAAGTTTCATAATCACTGCAGCTCAGTGATAACTCACAAGAGAGGAAGTCCATGGAAGAACCATCAAATGGGAGGAATAAGCAGGGGGCATCATGTGAAAGATGTACAAAGACAGTATGAGAGCAACAGAAGGCATGAGACTCATCATGAGATCAGAAAGTGTGAGTGACCCATCACAAGACCTGGTCAGTGAGCTAAAGGTCACGTAGGAAGAGACAGGGCAGTGCATGGGAGAAAAGGGCAGAGCAGGCAAGACAGGCTTGTGAGATGGAAATGACAGCCTTGAAAAGACACAGGCACAAAACAAAGACACAGGAACTGGAGCACACTGGTGACAGAGAACATATCAGACGGCACATCTAAGAGCCGGACGTTGGAAGGTGATCAAAGAGGACAGTTTCCTTACTTCTTCCTTGTCTATCACAGGCCTGGTTTTGAGTGCATGATGGTGGGTGGGGAAATATCCTTGAGTGTCCAATTGCAGAGCATTTTCCCCTATTTATCCAGATGCACAGACACACAGACAAACAGACACACACACACACTTGGCTGGAGAACTAAGCCGGTAGCTGCTTTCTTGGTGCAGCTTTACATAACAAAGCTGCTGAAACAGACATGAAGATTATTACTCAGCTAAGAAGGGCTACTGCATCAAGAATTATAGGTTATGAAAAATATTGGGATGCCTACTTCTGTCTCTGTACAGGTTGGGAGGACTAAAGCGGGCTTGTTTCACCACATCCTGGATACTGGGAATAGAAAGTGGGAAGGGAAAAGTTCCAGGGACTGGGGTTAAGTGTCCTGAGGTCATCCCCTCTCTCTTGCATAATTTTTTGTCCCTTTATGTTTCCAGAATGCTGAAGACTGTTTAGACATGAGATTTTCTTAGGATGCATGGTTTTGGTATAGCTAGAACTATTAATACATTTTTAATGTAAATGAAAAAATACATTGTTTTTTCAAAGTGAATATACACTAAAATACTAAATGTAAATAAACAAGTATAGGAGCATTCCCTCCCTTTTAATGAAAGGCCTAGTGAAGGAATTTCAGTCCAAACCACTCTCTTGGGCATTGATGGTTAAAGGCCATTCCAAATGGAAAGAGAAACCACAGGTGCATACTAGCAGAATACTATTCACCTGAGATACAGAGGTGCTCTTCTCCCCACCCCCATGCCCCACTCAGCTGTAGTGCTAATTCCTGAAGCTGAGCATTGGGTTAGATAAAAAGAG
The DNA here is from genome assembly GCF_987537825.1 of Furipterus horrens. Classification (NCBI taxonomy): domain Eukaryota; kingdom Metazoa; phylum Chordata; class Mammalia; order Chiroptera; family Furipteridae; genus Furipterus; species Furipterus horrens. Next base: position 64,643,214 of record NW_028327180.1, on the reverse strand, counting down.
GTATTACTCCCTGGTACGTTGTATATGAATTTTGTTACTCAGGTCATAAAAGGATTTGAAATAGGTTGGAAATACAAGTTTACAGATTGTACCCTCTCAATGGGTTATTACAGGAAATTAGACACATTCAATCTTTAGTATCTAGTTAAAGGCGAAACAAAAGCACACAGCCTGTGGTGACACTGTCAGAAAGACGATTAGGCTAAATGGAACGACATGACAGTCACAGGTTTGTGGTGATGACATTACGTGCACATTTTATTTTCAATCAGCTTTTAATGGATTTCAGCAAGCGATTTCTCATTTTTAAGTAGAATCAATTATGCTTTTATGAATCTTCAAAACTTAAGTGTCGAACCAAGTAGAAATCCAAGTTCTTTCATCACAGATTTCTTGTATATAACTAAAAATGTTGTGCCCTTGGCCCTCGGCCCTCTGTCTCATAGGTCATGGCTAAGAGCAGCAAGTAGGTACTTAAGGCAAAATCCTTCCCTACTGAAATACTCAGTGCCAAGGAATTAATCCTGGTCTACCGAGGTTTCAACTTGAAAAGAGTTAAGTAACTATAGCTGCTGCCAGTCCATGGAAATGACAAGCGCTGATCCAGTAATGGGGTTTATTCACTGAACCTGCCTGCATTAAAAATCAATTGTGGCTGTCATCCCAGCAGGGTGTTGCAAAAACAAACAACCGAAATGAAGGTATGGTATGTACAGTCTATTTGAAAATATAGTCACACATTGAGGATAGAGATGGATGAGCACAGGAAAGGGTAGGGGACAAAGAACTGCGGAACAATAGGGCTAACAGAGTTCTGGGAAGGGATGATTAATAGGAATGGAAACAGTGGAGAATGCCTCGCCAGGGAAGGTGACCTGAGCCAGCCATGGAATACAAGTAAGATTTGCCAAAGCAGCAAAAAGGCTGCAAGCACGGAGAACCCCAGAGCAAAGGATTACTGTCAGTAACCACCAGGGCAGACTTAGGGAATGAGGAGGTAGAGAACCAGCCTCTTGGATTTGTGGGTTCAGAGTGGTAGTCTAGAGACAATCTGGAGTGCTTTTAGAAACTGGGGATATATTTCTTAAGTCAATCTAAATAATTTAGATTTATTTACTCCACAGATAGAAAGCACATTGGCGTTCTTTTTCTTCAAATTGCCTACTTTAATTCAGTCAAAATTCCAATCTGATTCATAAGGGAAAATCTGTCTCTAGCCAGAATTATTTAGTCATTGTTGGTTAAACAAGGCACATCAAGAGTTGCTCTAGGGAAGGGAGTCCTTTCACTCTTTTGAATCAGCTAGAGATGAAGAGATATGTAAAATAGCATAGCTGAATTCCCAGCAGAAGCCAAGCACATGCAGAAATTTACAGCCACCAGAGACAATCACACTTTACAAACCCTAAGGTCCTTGGAGACAAAATTCATGCATAATTTTAAACTATCCCCAGTTCTCAGCAATGCCTGGTCACTTCTTATAAATGTTTGTTGGCTGACTAAATGGAAAATATAAACTACATAAATAATGTCTCTGGTATTATTTAAAATTGCTGAAGCTCTTTTCTAGAAGCAATGTGATTCAGCATTAAAAAAATTGAGATTAGAAAGCAGATAAACTTGAGTCAGCAGGTTTTTTTAGCATATGGCTTTAGACCAATAATTTCTGTAAACTAGTTTTCTCATTTGTGAACCAGAGGTAACAACACTGACTTTCAGAGTCACTGTGAATATAGATATGTAAAAGTCTTGCCCAGCTCAGTGTCTGGTAATGTAACAGCAATTCAACCTATAGTACATAGTATTCTGATGCTAGTCTTTCATTAATCAATGACTGAAGATTTATAAAGCTAAATGAATAGCATGTAAAAATAAAATTAGGAACAAGCCCATATTTTTTATTTTTTGCATATCTTTATAACAGCATCTGTCTTAAAATTACTTATTATATTTGACTAATTAATGTATTAAATATCTATACTGCCCTTCTTTGTTAAATGATGCCAAATCCAAAATGTACAGTCTTCTACTTTATTAAAATTAAAATACATGCAGAGTTACTTCCACCTTCTTATAAACTGGAGAATTGAATCATCTTGAAACTTCTCATTTTCAATGTCTTAGAGCTGTTCAGTACATTCCCTTTGAATTTTAAATATTCCATTTTCTTCTAAATCTTTTTATGTATTTTAAAACAGAAAACCAAAGAATGTGCTAAGTATACATTTTATAGGTACATACTGTAATAAACCTCAATTTTCTAGCTTTCATGGAAAAGAGCTGTCATGACCTTATATTCATCTGACATAATGGAGGCATTTACATTGCTATGTAACAATAATAATTTAGAGTAGCATATATCTACTCATTGTCCCCCAGTGCTATCCCATACATCATCAGGTTTAGACATTTTCCAAATTCAAATCACAGCATGGCTTCCAGAAGCACAGCTTTATAGCCTGGAGTAGCATTATATTAATCAAATTACATCCACATAGCATGCCTTTTTTACAAAAAGGAGAAAACATATGTTCACACTTATACAAAAAAAAAATCACATCACATCTATAGTATCAACCAAGTCACACAGAAAAGTGTGAATAAAGTACAGGGTCTCATAAAAATGACACAAGGAACAAAAATGCTCCAACATGATCAGTCCAATTCCACTAAAGTGGTTTAAACATAAAATTACTCTGAGGGTTTGTCATTCGTCACTACTGAACAAATGTAAGCATTATTTAACGTTAGCATGCCATTTAAGATCTCCCTCATTGCAAACATTTTCAACCCAAGAGCATTTATTATTCATCTGTCAGTAAGTCCATCCATCTATCCATCCATCCATCTATCCCTGAAGTCAAACAAATATATATACTGAGTACCGCCTATGTGCCAGTCATTCTGCTAGGCCCTGGTGATGTAAATGTTTATAAGACAAATATTTTCTCTGATTACAAGCTCCTCACAACTCAGTGGGAAAGACAGGCATGAAATGAGTCAACAGACAAATAAAACAATTATAAGGTGTAATAAGTCTTACAAAAGAAAAAAAAAAAAAGGCTGAAGTGAAGAGCTACATTAAATACAGCAGTCAAACAAGGCCGATCTGAGAAGACTGCCTTCAAGTGGGAGCCTAGAGGATACCAAGGAGGAAGCTTTGCAGACTCGCAGACCCCTTTACAGCAGAGGCATGGTGTGTGAGCAGGACCCTGGGGCAGGCCAGAGTGCAGTGTTGAAGAACCTGAACCAAGCACAGTGCTCATTTTATTTACTCAGCAAGTAAATCAGTGCATAATGCTTCACTAGTCTTTGGTCGGGAGTTCTTTTTTTCCCTTTGATTCAACAGAAAGAAAAAAAAAAACTGCCTTAATGAATTAATTAAAGTAGGACATTATGCCCAAGCTTATTTTCCTGGCTAACCTTCCACTCTTGTAGAACTAGCACTTAAGAATACCTTACCAAAATGATTCCACTGTTAAATAAAAGATTAAATAATTTAAAATTGGGAAGGAAGATCTATTTTCTACTCCAAAGAATCTTGAAAATCCACTTACATTATGCTTTCATGTCCTTTGTGTAAAGAGAAATAAATTAAATACTTTATGAGAAAGTTTCTATTCAGGCCTGAGTTCAGTCAGAGGCAAATAAAAATAACAGGGTTGTTCCATAGTTTTTCAAATCAAATGTCTACAAAGAGCAAGAAAATGTGTTTAGTATGCAATCAGTATACATAATGACTTAAGTACAATTATCTAATGCTTAGTTGAAGGAAATATGCATCATAAAACATGATCCATTTAATTACATTAAGTAATGTTTAAGTATTAAACATTAATGAGTAAATCATTACCTTGATAATGAAAGTAGTATCAATTACTTTAAACACAGTGTTATTTATACTGACTCCAGAAATCTGGTCCCAAACTTGTCCCAATTTATTTAACCCTAGCTGTGCCACCTCTTAACCTCATGTGTGTGTTTATATAAGTATAAAGTAAATTCTTTTGAAGTTTGTTTTATAAGAAAATAGGAAAGGATCTATCACAGCACCAAGTTACTTCCACTGACCCATAGATACCTCTTTTGAAAGATATAGTAATTCTGTAAAATATATACAAATACATAACAACACTGATTTAATTGATGTGATACCCATTAAGTATAAACATTTTTCATAGCAACAAATCAACTCCCACCCCCAACAAATGCTAGACAGACAACTTAAATCAGTTGTTAAGAAACACCCAAGGGGTGAGTTAAATGCAGATTAACTCAGTTAAGTCTAAAGGGGGCCAATAAATCTGCATTAACAAATACCCATACATTTCAGAGGCAGGTGGACAATCACCGGCCTCAGCTTTAGGACACACCAGGAACATCTCTACAACAACGTTTAAATGCACATCAGCCTCTTTCCTCCAGAATCTTATGGTCACACAATGCTTACCATTGAACAAAAATCTACAGTGAAAATGATTGGTTTACATTTGCTTTTGCTCCATCAAAGTTTGAGAAAAAGTTGTCATTTATAGGCAGTTATACCTGAACTCAAAAGAACTGGAGAACATGCAGCTGCTCAGATCAGATACCAAACAGCCTGTTCACACAAGTGGAGCTGGGAAATGGCTACCTGTCTTTTCACAAGGTTAGTGTTAAAAGTTCCAAGTTCTGACCACCCATCAAAACGGTCTAATGTAGCACAGTGCATTTTGCACTCAATATTCAATGTGAGTTTCCTGAATTACAGTAAGGCAGATAATTTGAATATTGGAAATAGGAATTTTGCATACAAAAATTAGAGGTAAGCATTTGACTTTAAAAAGAGGACAGACTTGAGAGCACAAGGCCACATTTCAAAAGCATTAACAGCACAGACAAAACTGAAAACACCAACTTCACATGACATTTACTGCAAATTCATTTTAATGTATTATTTACGTGTGGATGTATACAAATATGAGGAGGTGTCTCTTTAATAGAAATGAAAGATGAATGTAGATTTACAGTAGAGTCTATATTTAACAAGACACAATCTGCTTGCTGACATGTTAACAGTAGGTGTGAGGATTGCCTCTTCTTGTATCTTTATACTAAGGGAACATTTTACTTTACCTTGTAGTGGATTTAAGAACAGTGCACCACCATAGCTTATGATGAGGGGAGAGAGATTTAGTTCATAAACATTGATGTGTAGGTTCTCAGGACTTATTCCTCCGTCGGCAGCCATCCGTCTCGAGAGACGATGGTGTAGCTTCTTAAGTGTCTATCTGCACTGCCGAGAATGGTTGTGCAGTCCGACTCGGGAGTGACACGGTATCTGTCTCCTCCCGTGTTGAATCGACATCTTACGATGACGCTGGAGTGTCCTCTCCAGTGAAGCTGAAGCTACAGAGCCTCGAGAGACGATGGTGTAGCTTCTTAAGAGTCTATCTGCACCGCCGAGAATGGCTGTGCAGTCCAACTCGGGAGTGACACGGTATCTGTCTCCTCCCGTGTTGAATCGACATCTTGCGATGACGCTGGAGTGTCCTCTCCAGTGAAGCTGAAGCTACAGAGCCTGGGCAGGGTGATATGGAGGGTCTGCTGTTGCCCATGCAGCAGACCCCCCCCTCTCTTCGAAGCTGAGGGATCCAAGGGAAAGATGGAGTCAATACAGCTTGGCTTCAGGTGCGCCGCAGGAGTTGCCGGTGTTGACTACAACGTCAAACCGCCTTAGGGACTCCGGCTCCGGATTTTCTGTCGGGGTTTACTCCCTTAGCCTTTCCCCTGAAGAGGTATGCCGCAAGGCAGCGGAGGTTTTTTGGAATCAGAGTTTTCCTTCTCTGATGTGCCCTGACTGGAAGATCGAACCAGCGACACTTAGCTCGCAGGCCGACGCTCAATCCACTGAGCCAAACCAGCCAGGGCTTATTCCTATTATAGGACTTATTCCTATTATATCATATTTGCTCCTTTCTTGCCACTTCAACTAAGCAGTCATGCAAAGTCAAAAAAAAAATGACTTAGGGAACTTCCGGCCAAGATGGAGGCTTAGATGGACACGCTAGGTCTTCCTCTACAACTATAGAGGAATACAACTACTTCAAAACAAAGGATAACTAGAAATTCCAGAAAATAAAACTACACGGAAGCCCAACATATGAAGTTATAAACCAGCGGTGCCATTTGGGCAGGTAAGAGTTAAAGAAGGCAAAGCTGTTTGCGGAGCGGCGGGCGGGGCGGCGAAAAATCCGGGAGGCAATCAAGCCCCTGGCGTGCGCGACTCCAATCAAGCCCCTGGCGTGTGCGACTCCGGGCGCTGGGGAGAGCAGCGCAGCATCGCCTTGAACAGTGAGGCCCAGGGGGGCGGGAGGACGGATCCCGGTCTCCTAGCTGAATAACTGTGTGAATCCATCTTGGACCCCCGCCCCCACACAAAGCACCACAGGGCTGCGAAATAGGTCGCGGACAGGCAGGCGCCAGCCGGTCACTGATTTGTGACGCGTACACAGGCACTGCCCCCAACAGCCAGCCCAGGAAAACAAAACGCATCTGTCAAAATGTGGCAGACAAATATAGAGATCCCGGTGGCACAACTCACCAGACAGCAGATAGAGAACCTGACAGATGAACAGATAAGAAACCTGTCAGAGGCTCAGTTCTGGGCCATTGTTATCAGGTGGCTTACAGAATTCACAAAAGAGCAGGAAAAAGATATGAAAGAAGCGAAAAACTTTCATAACGAAAGGAACAAAACCACATACGAGACAGATGGTGAGGAATCCAGAGTTCATTTCAACAAACTGGAATATGGAGAAGGAACAAGCAGTCAACCAATGCAGCGAGAGGAAATGGCAAGCAACAATGAGAGGATCAGAAACCTCTGGGACAGCTATAAAAGGTCCAACATAAGAATCATTGGTTTGCCAGAGAATGAGGAAGATGAACTAGAACTTGAAAAATTGAGTGAAAATATAATAAAGGAGAACTTCCCAGACCTGGGGAAGGGAATAGACATGCAGGTCCAGGAAGCAAGGAGAGTTCCCAAGAGACTGGACCCAGGGAGAACCACTCCAAGACACATTATAATCAAAATGTCAAAAATTAAGGATAAAGAGAGAATCTTAAAAGCAGCAAGAGAGAAGAAAAGAATTATGTACAAAGGGGTCCCAATTAGACTATCAGCTGACTTCTCAAGGGAAACACTACAGGCAAGAAGGGACTGGCAAGAAATATTCAAAGTAATGAAAATCCAAAACCTACAACCACGAATACTCTATCCAGCGAAATTGTCATTCAGAATAGAAGGACAGAGAAAGTGTTTCCAGGACAAAATAAAACTGAAAGAGTTCATTAGATCCAAACCACTGTTATATGAGATGTTAAAGGGACTGGTTTAAAAAACAGAAGCTAGGGAGATGAAACAAAGGCAAACGAAACAGGCAACGAGAGTGGAAAAGGAACTGTGGGTAAGGGAAGCATAGTGGGGGGAGGTCAACAGGGAGGGGGAGTGGGGAGAGGGAGGGAGACGATATAGGAATTGGGGATCATGGTAGGAGGGAATGGAATAGACGGAGAGAGATTGGGAGGAACTGTATGCACAACTAATGGACATAATCTAAAAGGGGGGGACAACTGGAGGGAGGGGGGCCACCGGGTGGAGGGGAGCAGAGGGAAGGGAAATTGGCACAAATGTAATATTTTAATCAATAAAACACATTAAATCTGAAAAAAAAAAAAAAAGACTTAGTGGTAAATTAAATTAAATGAAACAAAACTAGACACTAATGTTCCTTCTAGATGTGTCCTTTAAAAACTCTTACTATGGCTGATTCCAAACACTTAGGCAGATTAAAAATAAAAATAAAAATAATGTCTGACAGGTGAAGTGTATAAGGTTCAAGGACACGCCAGGTTTAAGCATGGTTTGCCTTTGAACGATCCTTTCTAGTCACTCACCGTCTTCTGTATAATTAATAGCCACTCTCCTAAATCACATGCCAGTTAATGAGACGCAGATAAAGGCTTAAAGGTCTGTACTGTAATTCAGTCTTAAGGAAAGTCAATATCCCTTTGCCAAGAAAGCTCAGATCATCTTTGGTGTTCTCAAATAATTAGGAAGGTTTTTATGAAAACAAATAGAAGCAGTGACTGGCAAATATTAGACCTTTTAAAAAAATGCCATACTTAGCCAGAAAAAGAGTAGTTTAGAATTCATTTTTCAGAAATAAATTTGTTCTATTCTCTTCCAAGGATATTTAAAAGTAAACAAGATGTACATATGTGTGGCACATCTATAACTTGTATGTCATATAAATACTTTCTATTAAGTTTGATTGCTTGAAAGTCATCTTAATTCACTTTTCTTGATTCTTCTTGGGTCAAATATTGACTCTTTAGACTGGTATAAAAGGCCCTCATTAACTGATGCACTTTCCTTCAGATCCTTTTTTTCTCACCCTGTCTAAATGAGGCCTAGAAAATGTTAACATATTACCCCATGCAATCAGCCTCATTCTCAAGCTTCTAAGCCTCCTGCATTTCATCTGCTCTTTATGCCCTGAAATGTGCCTTTGCTGCTTCCTACCAAATGCATTAGAGGACAAGTTTTCACTTGGAGCTCAACTTAGAACTTGCTCTGTGCTCGCTAGACCTGCCTGAGAGAGGTGTCAGCACACTGGCATATGGTGCTGCCCCAGAACCATTTTATTGCTCTTTCCTGTATCTTACTGATTATGTTAAATAAGCTGCAGAAGCTAGGGCCACTGGCTTGTCCTCCCAGGCTACTGTCACCTGAGTCATGCAGCCTTTTTGAAATAAGTTCTACTTCATTCAGTCTCATTTAAGTGAATAAAATTATCTGGAGAGAGAGATAATGTTTCCATTTTCCTTCCATCCTTTTTAATTTTATTTTTTTAAGATTTTATTTTTAGCACGAGGGGAAGAGAGGAAGAAGGGGGGGGCATCAATGTGCAAAAGAAATATGGATTGTTGCCTCTTATACTCCCTAACCAGGACAGAACCCGCAACCCAGGCATGTGCCCTGATGGGGAATTGAACTGGTGACATTAACGCTTTGCAGGATGATGCCCAACCCATTGAGCCACACAAATCAGGGCATCCTCCCTTTTTTAATGATACCCACCCTGGCCAGGTTGTTCAGGTGGTGAGAGCATTGTCTCTGATATGCCAAGGTTGCAGTTTCCATCCCCAATCAGGGCACATACAATAATCAACAATGAATGCATCAATAAGTGGAACAACAAATCAATGTTTTTTCCTTCTCTCTTTCTCTAACTCCCTTCCTTTCTCTCTCTATAATCAAAAAGATAATAATATTAATAAAAAGAATACCATACCCCTAATGGTATTTTATTTTACTCACTTATGTTTTATGACATAACTTTTCAATTTCAATCTAAAATCTAATTCACAAGTTTGAGTATAACTGTAAATTGCATTCTAAAATTTATTGTGATGAAAAATTTAAGACTGTTGTTAAATATTTAAATTTTGAACAATTTTTTTAAAAGATAATTGATTTTTAATTCTGAAAAATAAAGAAAATTGAAATAAGTGATAGCAGTCTTAAACTATTTCCTACCTTTATATATACAGAAAAAAAAAACAGGTTACACGTGTGGAAATACACCATGGGTCAGCCCAACGCCAAAATTACCACACCTTCAAATAAGTTTGAAAAGAGTTTTGATGTTCCTCCAAACTAATGTTTGAATTAAGCTGACCTCAAATTATTGGATTACTTTCCCCTTTAATTAACATATAGGCAGTGCTGATGGTGTGTGAAGCACATTAAAACAGAGAATCAGGAACTTCCAGCCAAGATGGAGGCATAGACTGACACGCTGCATCTCCCTCCACAACTAAGAAGGACTACAACTACCTCAAAACTAGACAACCAGAAGTTCCAGAAAATCAAACTGCATGGAAGCCCAGCAAACAAAGATATAAAGAAGTACTCATCCAGACAGGTAGGAGGGGCAGAACTGGGGCAGAGACGATGCGGTGTGGTGGTGGTGGTGGTGGCAGTGGCAGCAGCAGGCCAGCGGAAAACATAGTCACATGTTTCGAAGAGTCAAGAGGAACACCTGGGGAGCGCTACCAGCTCCTGACCAGACCATGCAACTCACTGTCCCAGAACTAGGGAAAATCAAGCCTCATTGCTTCTGACTGTGAAAACCAGTGGGGGTTGGGATGGAGGCAGAAACTGCCAGTCTCTCAGCAGAGTCCACTTGTTTAAAGGGCCCCCACAGTCCTAGAAAGTCCACAGACTCACCCACTCTGGGAACGACAGCCAGGGCAACAGCTAGAGGGGCACCAGTCCCATACGGAAGTGGGGGAAGTGCCTGGAAAAGGGGCGAGTGCTGGGCAAGAAGCATTGTTCCCTCTCTTACCCCTCCCCCACATACAGTGCCACAAAGTGGTGAAACAGGTCGTCCTGTACTGATGAATCCCTAAGGCTCCGCCCCGTACAACATAACAGGAGCAACAGAGGCAAACAAACACAGGAGTCTGTCAAGATGAGAATACAGAGAAGTAAGGCCCAAAAGAAGGAATGGATCAAGGTTCCAGTGGGAGAACTAAGTGATGAGGAGATAGCCAACAACAGATAAGGAGATAGACAACCTAACAGACACAGAATTCAAAACACTAGTGATAAAGATGCTCACAGACTTGACAGATATGCTTAAGTACAACAAATGCATAAGAGAAGGATTGAAGGCTATGCTAAGTGAAATGAAGGAAAATCCACACAAAACCAATGGTGAAGAGAAGAAAACTGGGGTTCAAATCAATGATTTGGAACATAAGGAAGAAAAAAACAGTCAACCAGTACAGAATGAGTAAACAATAATTCAAAAAAATGAGGAGAGGCTTGGGAACCTCTGGGACAACTTTAAACGTGCCAACATCCGAATCATAGGGGTGCCAGAAAGAGAAGAGGAAGAGCAAGAAATTGAAAACTTCTGTGAAAAAATAATAATTTTAATCATGATTAAAATGCCAAAGGTGAAAGATAAAGAGAGAATCCTAAAAGCAGCAAGAGAGAAGTGGAGAGTTGCCTATAAAGGGGTGCCTATAAGACTATCAGCTAATTTCTCAAAAGAAATTTTGCAGGCAGGAAGAGACTGGCAAGAAGTATTTAAGGTGATGAAAAGCAAGGACTTACAACCAAGATCACTCTACTTAATGAAGCTATCATTTAGAATGGAAGGGCAGACAAGGTAGAGCTAAAAGAGTTCATCATCACCAAGCCATTATTATATGAAATTTCAAAGGGACTTACTTAAGAAAAAGAAGATCAAAACTATGAACACTAAAATGACAACAAACTCACAACTATCAACAACTGAATCTAAAAAATAAAAACAAAATCCAACTAAGCAAACCAGAATAGGAAGAGAATCATAGGTATGGGGATCATTTAGAGGGTTATCAACTGGGAGGGGGGAGAGGGGGAATGGGGAAATGGTGCAGGGACTAAGAAGCATAATCGGTTGGTACAAAATAGACAGGTGGAGGTTAAGAATAATAAAGGAAAGGGTGAAGCCAAAGAACTTATATGCATGACCCATGGACATGAACTAAGGGTGGTGGGATTGCTGGAGGCAAGAGGGGTACTGGGCAGAGGGGAGCAAAGGGGGAAAAATTGGAACTACTGTAACAACATAATCAATAAAATATACTTTAAAAAAAAAGAATCAGTGAGAGAAGTTTATCATTTTTATATTTTATGAATGAGGAACCTGGGGGCCATGGAGGAGTAAAGTCTGATTTTAAGCAGAATTTCCTTTGATTATAAGATGAGTGTGTTTTCCATTACAACCCTGTCACTCTAAATTGGTTATATAAATAGAGGATGGTCAGAATCATTCAAGTATTACCTTCTTAAATTGCTCTCAAAACAAGTAACACTAGACATGCTGAGACCCTACACAAGGAGTCCTTTGAATTTAAGTATAAAATTACCTACAGTAAGACATGCGATGTGGTCACCTAGACAGAAAATGAAGGCAGGCATAGCCTCCCTTCTCATTGTTACTTTTTATTTCCGTTTTCCTTTCCCTTTTCAAGGCCAAAGCTAAACACATTTCAAGACAACTTATCCTCAATAGTAGGTTAGAGTCTCCTCCCTCAAGTAGCCACTGGCATAAAGCTGGAAAGTTTTATGGAACTGAAAAAGCCACTTATTTACTAAAGAGCCTTGGCTGGATTTGCAGGCTCTATACACTCCAAGCTGATTTGATGGAAATCTTTCAGTTTTGGTTTCTCTAAAATGTACTAAGCCCAAATAAAAATACTTATTTATTGTTAACATTGAACCATTTAATTACACGTTCTTATCCAATGTAATGTTCATAACAGCCCTGTGACATGAATCTCATGACTGCCCCTTTTTCACACAGAAGTTTAAGACACAGAAGGGGTGTCAGGCAAGCAGGTGGCAGAGCCAGGGTTCAAACGTGTGCTGTGCAGCGAAGTTTACAGAATTATCTACGTTCCTGTTGAGCTGTGCACTAGAAATAAGATGTTGATTACTGCCACTCACATACATGACATTATGTCATGTACAAGGCAGTGGATAGCTTGCAAGGATAAATTTATTTGGATGAACAGATTCAACAGAAGGCGAACATCCCACACTTGAGCTTCCACCACACAAACACACCTCAAGCTTGCAGAAGTTGTTATTCTCCAACCTTTGGTATTTCTAACACTTTAAAGAGAAATTTTTCTTTCACAGCCTACAGTACAATTACAGAATAACATCTGGAATGAGGCATGTTGTCAGAAATGTTAGGATGACTCTGTGCGTCTTTCCAAGTGTGTATAGATCTCCCCTCATTAAAATAGGTTTCTGATGGATGGGATCCAGATCACTTGAGATATGAGAAGAGTTAGTCAATTATGGCTTGTAAAACAAGAATTTAAGACTCTGATCTCACTAATTGAAATGTTTTTCTGCCAGCAAATTTTACAAGAGACAGTTTATAAATCAGTATTTTATAATATCAAACAAAGTCTCTGATGGTCCCCAAAGAGACATCTCTGCTCTTCTTTTCTTACAGCTGCAAAGAAGAATTACTGAAGAAGAAACTGTTTGATGAGTGTGGTAAGACCATCACCATTTGGCAATTAATTATGTGTTAGAATAAGTAATCTCCCCACTATTCCAGTTTTCTTTTTGAAACCTGTCATTTATCTTGTTTCAATGTAAGATACAATGAAAACTTTTCTTCATCTACTCTCAGAAGGATTGTACTAATTCACAGTGTACTTAAAGAGAACCTCAAGGTCCGCTACACAACCAAAATAATGTATTATAATGAAAAATTGAGGAGTCCACTAAGCAAGTGCACATGATGTATATTTAACTAACTGTCAGTACTAAAAGTTAAAGCAAACTTTTGATGACGTGCATGTTAAACAAATTTACAATAGGGAACTATAACTTGGAAATTCTTCAATAAAATGAAAGAGCATATGATAGTGTCAGATTTTAAAGCTGCCTATTATGGACTGGATGCCCCCCACCCCATATTCATGTGTTGAAACCTCAACTGAGTGGTTTTGGAGAGATGATTAGGTCATGAGGGTGGAGCCCTCAGGATGGAATTAGAGCCCTTGTAGGAACAGTCATGGAAGGTGGCTGTCAGCAAGCCAGGAACTAACACTAGGACCCAAGGTGCCTACACTTCGATCCTGGACTTCCAGCTTCCAGAATTGTGAGAAATAAATTTCTATTGTTGAAGCCCCAGCAGCCCAGGTGGACTAAGATACTGACTGGCCAAGTCCTTGGGATACATCTAGCCAAATGCTGCTCATTTTAAGCAGAGTATTAAAGGGGTAACATCATTTGCCCAACAACAAATGGCAGTGTTTATCAGAAGTTGGCGTGAAAACCTGATTTCTGAGAGCCATTCCAGAGCTTTATTTTTTTTAAATAAAATAACAAGCACCACACCAACACGCAATCTTTTAATTCCTATTCCTAAAATGCAAACTTCCCTTAAATCCAAGTCTTTGTGAACACATATACCCAAAGAATTCAAACTAATGTTGAAATTTAGAATAACAAAAACTTTTAAGGAAATCTTTAAAAATGTGTGTGGGGAGTTGGAGGCATGGGGCAATGTTTTCCATCTTACCTACCACTCTCTCTTGGGCCAGCTCTGCTACATATATTGTGCTGGGAAACCATAACAATACTGCAGACACTGTGGCTATAGGGGTGGGGTAGCTCCACTAGCCAATCACCCCAGAGATGATAGAGAAGGTCCTACTCTTTCTTCTTCTTTTTTAATATTTTATTTATTTATTTCTAGAGAGAGGGAAAAGGAAGGAGAAAGAAAGGGAGAGAAACATCAATGTGTGGTGGTCTCACATGCCCTCAACTGGGGACCTGGCCCACAACCCAGGCATGTGCCCTGACTGGGAGCTGAACTGCAACCCTTTGGTTTGCAGGCCAGCGCTCAATCCACTGAGCCACGCCCACCAGGGGCTACTCTCTCTTCTTGATGACCCCAGTACCAAGTTGTTTTGAAAGCCCCCACTGGCTTCCCAGCTCATTCTCAGGAAAAGCTACGTCCTGACAACAGAGTCTGATACTACAATGCTCTGCTGGCACCCCAGTGTGTCACTGACCCCCAGGCTACTGCACTTGGCTTTGCTCCCTCCTCTCACCACCTCAACCACCCTGCTCAGACTGTGAGTCTCCCAGCACGCTGTCACCACAAAGCCTGTGTACACTTTCTCTGCCTAGAGCATTCTTTCTTCAGATATTTACAAGATCATTACCATACTTCCTGTAGGTCTCTGCTTACATGTAACCTCAGACAGGCCTCATCCTGATTTTTCTCTACAGCACTTGCCACGGAATAATTTATTTGTTGGATTGTTGCCTGTCTTTCTGAACTAACATGTAAACTCTCCAAGGGCCAAGACTTAGTTTTCTCATCTTGGAATCCTTAGCACCTAAAACTCTTCCTGGCATATAATAGGCAGAGATAATTTTGAACAAGTAAGTTAAATATACAAAGCTTCTGTTAATGCTCTTCAATATTTATGAAAATGTCACGCTAAAATTAAATTTTAGATGGTAATGACCAATATCCATTTGTGCTCTGGCTGCAAAGGAATTATTAGTATCAGACTTGCCCCTTGAATACCAATTCATGCACTCACTCATTCATCCATGCAGAAGTCATTTAAGGAGGGCCGACTGTGCACCAGACAGGTGCGGATACAGGTGCAGCAGTGAACAAAGCAGATTTTTTTTGGTAAATCTCCTGCCATGAGCTTACATTCTATGTATTGTCAAAAGAATATGCACAATACCAGTCACCTACAGCTTTGATGAGATGAGAACTATTACTTTTAACTATACAGACATAGTTGTGACAGAAATAGGTATCAGCACAGATGGCTCCTGGCATCTGTGTGGCCTGGCAGCCTGACAGTTTCTAGCCTCTTCTTCCCATCCTCTATCTGTCAACATGCACACACAGATACACAGACACAGACACACACTCCTTTCACCACTGTACAGCCACCAGCATGGACATTTGCCTTTCACACTGCAGCCAAGAAAATCTGCACGGCTGCAGCCCCTGATTCTGGTAACGGGACTGTCACTGTTCGTGGTGTCCAGACTTGCAACATGGCAGACACTAACATGGCATTCTTGTGAAACATGGAAAGGGGCTTTTCAATTTTCAAAAAAGACAGCTTAAATTGGTAAAAATGAAAGCCTCTGAATGACTGAATCTATACTTTTGATTGCAAACTAAACAAATTTCAAAAAAGATACCCATATTTGAATGACAAATGCACAGGCAGTGGGAAGGAGGAGTAAGAATCCTTTACTTCTAGAGCTGTGTTCGATCACAGCTCTGAAAAGTAAAAAAAGAAAAAGAAAAAGAAAGAGAAAGAATGAAAGAAAGGAATAAAGAAAGAAGAAAAGAAAGAAAGAAGAAATGTTTATAACATGAACAGCTTGTATGGAGAATTTGTATGGAGAGGAATACTCTTCATATCAGTTTGAATTTCACACATACCAGAATGGCTAATAACCTGTCTTATGTCAGTAATTAAGATTATTTCTAAAGTGATTAAAATTCTGTGCATACTATTTGCTATACACGGGGGAAATCACGCTGAATAACTCAAGCCCATATTGTTCAATCATAGCTGTAGAAATAAGGAGAGTTGAAGACCATGCAGTGTTTCCAGCTGGGAATCCCAAATGGAACAGAGGCACGAAACATTGGCAGCATGAAGTGGGAGCTGTCGTAATCTCCAAGCTGCACATGGATGCACTTGGGCTATGCTAGCCACAGCTCCGAGGACAGTTAGAATTACTCCCTTCTCTTTCCTGAACCACTGTCACCTCCTCCTGCTTTCTCCTTCACAACCAGGCAAGAGCTTGATGGGTGGCCAGGAGAGGCCATGGAAGATAGAATTCCATCTATCCAAGAACACCCCTCCTCTCCTATACCACTGTACACATTCGGACTCCAGCCAGACCTGCAGTCAGTCACTCTGGGGTGATGTGACCAGCAGACACATCGGATTTACTTTTCTGGAAGCAGGTTCTAGCCCACATAGAAATCCAGGCTCCTGAGGAAGAAGCTGAACCTTGTCTCTTCCCATCCAGCATAGTTCCCTATTGCCCATGAGGTGGGCCTAATGGAGAAATTACCTTCCTATTCTACTCTGGACTACCACACATGTTCTGAGAGCTGAGGGTAGGGGAATGAAGTACTAACACGACTCAAATTTTCCTCACAGGTGCATTACAGGGAACACACACACACACACACAGAGAGGGAAGGAGAGAGAGAAGGAAAGAGAGAGATGGAGAGGGAGAGAGAATAATTTCTTAGCGTTTTTCAAATTATTAAATGAAAAAAAAAAACCTAATGTTACATAGGACTCAAGATCAGCTGGACCAATACCATAGAAGAAAATAAAAATGTGTATTTTCTGCGTCACATTAACATCATAAACATTCAAGTGATGATTAAGGGCAAGTAACACCAAGCAGAAGGTTGTAGACTCTGTTCAGTACGGCTCTGGGCTTCATCCCAAACACAACTAAAAATAGGTTGATTTAACTGCTGAGAGAGGGCTGCATTGTGAAAAACAGCTGGGAAAGGACTCCTCCATGTCTCTGCCAGTTATTTTCTCACTGCATCGCACCTCACTAATATGTGAATAGTACACACTGTAACCAGAACAGTATTAAATTTTATACCAACCTTCTGAGGAACAGCACAGAAATTAGATTTGGCTGTTCATTCTGACTTTTAAATCCAAGTGTAATGGTAAAGTTGCAACTTTTCTTTTTGCTTCTTTATCTATACAAAAAGAATTTTTAAAAATATTTGTTTTGCCTCCCTTAAAAACCAAGTGACCTATCAACCAAGGCAGTAGGTGAAAACAGTTTCGTAAACATTAAAATGCTATCAAGATAAGAATGTTGCACTTCCTTAGCCTGATAAATAAAATAAGGTCATACTGTTCTTTAATAACCAATAGGATTCTAGTCCATGATTCAGCAAAGAAGTCATCTCTTCCCACCACATCATAGTTTTGCTGGGCTGATTATAAGTAATGGTCAATTCTGGCTTCGCCATTGAAAGTTGGTAGCTGCCTTGAGTTTCCTAGAAATCACCTTGAGCTTAGGACAACTTCAGCAGCAGAACATACAACACAAAGCCCACCTGAACCTGGCTGCTTCAGAATGGCTACCAACACCCAAGGTTGCTGCCAATTGTTCACAATCTGTGTGTTCTAACTTCTCAGATAGTCAATTTATCCTTCTAGATAGTTTGGATAATTCTAGATAAGTTCTCTTTTTCTGCTGGATGCAATCCTTGAAGCCAGAATTCTCACAAAAAATTGAGAGTCCAAAATAAGGAAGAAGCAGGATACCTTTCCTTGACCAGAGAGAGAAGGCTGGTGTGGCTGGAGAACAGGGAGCAGGGAGAGCAAGGCAGGGCTGCAAATGCAGACAGGGGTCAGTCTATGTGGGATCTTACAAGCTATGGAAAGTAGTTTGTTTTTCATTTCGTTTGTTATGGGAAATGACAAAAGAGTTTTAAGCAGCGGAGTGACAGACCATATTTATAATCAGAAAAGAAAAATACAGCTTCGAATTGGAGAACAATCTTGATGAATTAGGAAGCCACTGCAATCGCTTTGGTAACAGGTGATGCTGGCCTAAATGAGGACGTTCAGAGGGGATGTGGAAAGAGGTGGATATTCTGGAGACCTTTAAGAAGCAATGTCAACAAGACCTGGGATACACTGAATTCAGGGAATGAGAGAAGACTCTCATGAATGACTCATGTTTATATGTGCAGTTGGCTTGGACCAGCGCTACTGACTGAAATCAGAGGCTCAAAGGCAGGGGATGGTGATGGAGGTCATGTATTCAGTCATGGAGATGTTGAGTCTGAGTCTTGATTGAAGGGGTCTCTTTGAGAAAAAAAAAATGCAGTGGGAAAGAGAAGAGAGTAATTGATAATGGAATTTCCTGAAAGAGTTGTTGACATAGGAAACAAAGCCATGAGGAAGGGGATGGTATACTATAAGGCAGGATCCCTCTTATGTAACTGAGGAAACATTGAAAAGATGGCTACAGAGAGCGGTGGATTCTAGGGTTGGGCTGAGGGAAGCTGAGTTTCCACGTGACAACTTTGCTTTTCTTTTGGATGGAAGAAACAGGGTCAGCTATGGAGAATGACATGATAAATGAAAAGTGTGAGAGTAGAGAAAGTTTGAAAATACTGGAAGTTTCTTTTAAAATGTTGACCAGAAAAACAAAGTACACTTGTTGTACAAGTTAACATCAAGTTGTGCTTCTATAAGAAAGTTTGGGCTTAAGAGGGTTATGATAGAAAGTGTTACTGAAATTGTAGTCCATGGTGTAAAGACACACACACACACACACACATGCACCCCTCCCCTAAGAAAGGAAGCAAAGCAAAAAGAAAAAGAGAGAGAGGGAGAGAAAGTAGGAAACAGCTAAATGATTAAGCTGAAAGAAAAAAAAAAAACAGTTGTGATCAGAAGAGGGACCAACTGAGGTCGTGCTGAAAATTAGGAACACAGAAGGCTGAGTGATGGCCACAGGGGTTTAGGGCTTGTGGGTGTCAGAGGTAAGTCTCAGGGCTGAGGGCATACAGAGTGCAGTGCGCTCATGTGTTAGATGGAGGGGATCATGGCTGACCATTGTTTCTTAAAAGAAGAGAGTAAGTGATTTAAAATTCTATTCTCAAATGAAAGGATTCAGCTTGGGCAGTTCAGACAATTTTGCAGGACTGTGTTTTCTATTTTGCTATGGTTTCACATGTATTAGAAGAGGTAATACACCAGTGTGAACACATCAGTCATTATCTCTCAACACAAACCCTTTTACCAGCATTACACACCTCCACTGCTTCTCCTGACTTTATACATTACAATTAGGAAAGTAAGCATCTTCAGCAACTGTGGCAATGTCTGAAGTACTAAATTTAAAGAGGGAAGGAAGAAAGCAATTACCCCTCTCGGTGTATTCCATGCATTAGTTGTAATTTCCACTGCCCATTTTCTGAAAACTCATGTCTGTACCATTTATGGGGAAAAGCAAGTCAGACTTGCCACAGTCAACCAAACTCTGGGAAGAATTTCAACTCAGAACACACTGTGGAAATTTTCTATGGGTTTGAGCAGCATATCCACTGGTGGACAGAGTATTCAGAGGAGCTTAGAAAACAAATTACAATTTGACAATTCAGAACATTAGACACAAATTATTACTAGGACATGACTATATGACTCCATTCCCTATTTATGCTAAGACTGGGAGTAGGGTCATATAAAATGTTCCATAAAAATCTGCTAAATAGATTCCAGGAAAAGAATAAACTACTTTACTTCTTAAACAATGAGACAAAGTGTACAAAACAACTGACTTGCTAAAACATTGATGATACAAAGTTTCACATTTACCAAATCATCAGAGATTATTACAATACATTGAAAGTTTTAAAACATTAAAAAAATGAACCTAATCAAAGCTAGAGTTGAAATTACTGTTTTTATCATTTCCATGTTGTCTTGTATTCAAGTAAAATGTTCAAACCCTTGCTCATCTCACTACAGTTGTCCATTTCAAATAATAAAATCTACAAATTGATTTGCGCCAATCCATCAAAAATATCAATCCTTGAATTATTTTATTTATTAAAAAACATACCAAGTATCAATACGATCCCAACATCAATAGCCATTTTAAAGAATATTAGAAAATAAAGTTTTGAAACACGTTTTCACCATGTTATTTTTGGTAAAAAACCTTCAGAGATTCTCCAACATTTGGGAAATCAAAATTAATTAATTCATTCAACTGTTTTAGTGAGTATCTCCTATGTGTCAAATGCTAACCAGCCTTCTATGGACAAAATCAGGAGAAATAAATCGATAAAGACAACAAAGGCAGCATAAGGGCCATGCCAGTAGGATGTGCCGAGGATAGCGAGAAGCTGGGCATATCGCTGTCTGTAGAGGGGGAAATGGTCCTGAAAAGCCAATTGTTGTGTGTTGTCATAAAACCAACTGGTCCATTCAGAGTTATTCAGGATTAGAGACTTCCTAGGTTTGGGTGAACAACAGAACAAGCGTCAGAAATGCTTAAACACTCAACATGACTCAACTCTGGGTCTGTGAAATAATCAAAAAAGATATCAGAGTTCTAAAGTGTTCTTAGAAAGTAAAAATATATTTATATGTATGTATGTATATGTATACATACACACACACACACACACACACATATATATATATACTGTATATCAATTCAGAGAAGGAAAACTCTGACTCCAAAAAACCTCCGCTGCCTTGCGGCATACCTCTTTAGGGGAAGGCTAGGGGAGTAAACCCCGACAGAAAATCCGGAGCCGGAGTCCCTAAGGCGGTTTGACGTTGTAGTCAACACCGGCAACTCCTGCAGCGCACCTGAAGCCAAGTTGTATTGACTCCGTCTCTCCCTTGGATCCTTCAGCTGCGAAGAGAGGGGGGGTCTGCTGCATGGGCAACAGCAGACCCTCCATATCACCCTGCCCAGGCTCTGTAGCTTCAGCTTCACTGGAGAGGACACTCCAGCGTCATCGCAAGATGTCGATTCAACACGGGAGGAGACAGATACCGTGTCACTCCCGAGTCGGACTGCACAGCCATTCTCGGCGGTGCAGATAGACTCTTAAGAAGCTACACCATCGTCTCTCGAGACGGACGGCTGCCGACTGTATATCAATTACAATAACAGGATAAACCATACCTTAAACTGGAGTAGTACCCTCTTATCCGTGGAGGATACATTCCAAGATCCCCAAGGGGTGCCTAAAATCTCAAATAGTACCGAACCTCATGTATACTCTGTTTTTTTCCTGTACATACATACTGATGGTAGTTTAATTTATAAATTAGGCACAGTAAGAGATTAACAATAACCAACAATAAAAGAGAACAATTATAACAATATCCTGTAATAAAAGTTATGTGAGTATGGTGTCTTCCTCTCTCTCCCTGTCTCTCTCTGCAAATCACTTACTGTACTTACCTTTTTACTTAAAAGAAGCACTTTATGACATCTCTTTGGCACATCCAAATTGCCAGCATCTCTATTCTTTAACTTTGGAGTCATTATTAAGTAAAATAAGGGTAACTTAAACACAAACACTGTGATACCATGACAGATCTGATAACCAAGACAACTATTAAGTGACTAACTCCCCATGTATAAAGGGATGAGTCACATACAGGGCAGCATGGAGGGGGTGACATAGCATTTCATCATACTACTCAAAACAGCGCACAGTTTAAAACTTATGAATTATTTCTTTCTGGCATTTTCCATCTAATATTTTTGAAGTGCAGTTGACTCGGGAAGCAAAACCAAGCATAAGGGGAACTAGTATATGACAAAATACGTAAAAAGTAAAACTGTGATTGAAAAACTTTACAAATTTATTATTGCCCTCAGCATCTTTCCCATGCTGGTGACAGAAATCTTAATGCAAATAAGTCTAAAAATGCTATTTATGGAAACCACTTCTATTTAAATTTTGCCTCTTTAGCTGTATATTCAAACTGAATAACAACGAGCTCAGCTATTCCAGATCATAAATATGTTTATTGTTCTGTGACACATCTCATTCTTTTACTTGCAAATTAGAAGTTTCTTTACTGAGTTATAATAAATACGAATGTGAAAAAATAGAGAAGAGAGTATTTATGCTCAAGCTTTTTGTTTATAGCATCCAAACTTCAGGATGTAAACCATAATTCAAAATACAAACTCTAATCTCAGAGATAAATTTAGGAAATATGAAGGTTAAGCATCAACAAGTAACAAATTATTATTGGAAAATGATGAAATCGGCATTGTTCCAATCATTTGACCAATATTATTTAAGTGCCTACTTGGCAAAAATACCCAAGAAATATACAAAAAGAATTAAAAAAATAAAATCTTGTTCATAAGAAGATTCACATCTAACATTAACTATAATATTAGCACACAAGTTAGAATATGAAGCAAAATATGTCAAGTCTCACAAAAGAAATAAGGTTGTAAGTAAATGGACTAGAGAAAGCACATCTCATTGGGGTTTATCCAGGAAGATTTCACTGAAAAGGACAGGATTCAAGCTGGCTTTGAATGTTGAACAGAACTTTGCTATGTTTGGCCAACAATTTAGGGTAACAACTCATTTATTTAGGCTAGTAGGGAAATATTAAGTGCTGTGTTTTATTCTTTCAGGAATTAATCTTTACACATTTCTTTAGCCATTCAAAAATGATCTTTCTCTAAAAGAAATTCTGTCTCTATTTTCTCAAAAAAAAAGAGAAAAGCACTGAACACAATTTAACATGGAGATTATATGACCTATTCTTCACAGTGTGTGGTTCATCTTCTATTTACTTTTGATTTCTAGTGGACTACCTACTTCTCACTACATCTCTTCTTCTTTCTCTCTCTCTCTCTCTCTCTCTCTGGTAATAAAATAAATTAAATTAAATTAAATAAACAGAAAGCAACCTTGTTAGTAAAACAGGAAAACATAAAAATCAATGAAGTTCTATATGAAGGATAAGAAATAAAGCTCATGATTTTTCTCTAAGGTTGTTGTGACAACTACTTGGGAATCGCAGTGTCTTTTCTTAATTTACTTTCAATTCTGTTTTGCAGGGTCAATATAACTGACTCTTAATTTGTTAATAGGTAGAATTTCTCTGAATGTAGAACCAGCAGTAAAGTAAAATTTAATGGAGAAACAATTCAACAAAACGATATAATTGAGCAGCTTTTCAGCTCCTTCGTGAACCTCTGTCTGGTTTGGCCTCCTTGCCTCCACTCCAGCCTCCACCATGTCCACAAGGATGACCCAGAAGACGGCCTACAAGGTGTCTACCTCTGGCCCCTGGGCCTTCAGCAGCCGTTTATACTCGAGTGGTCCCAGCATCAGCTCCTCAGCCTTTTCCCGGGTGGGCAGCACCTACCGGATTGGCCTGAGCGCCAACATGAATCTGGCTGGAGGTTTCAGCGGAGCAGGGAGTATAGGGTCCATCAAAGCCATCCAAGTGAACCAGAGCCTGCTCAGCCCCCTGAAGCTGGAGGTGGACCCCAACATCCAGGCTTTGCGCAACCAGGAGAAGGAGCAGATCAAGACCCTCAACAAAAAGTTTGCTTTCTTTATCGATAAGGTGCGGAGCCTGGAGCAGCAGAATAAGATTCTGGAGACCAAGTGGACTCTTTTGCAGCAAAAGAAGATGACTCACAGTAACATGGACAATATGTTTGAGAATTACATCAACAACCTTCGGCGGCAGCTGGAAACACTGTCCCAGGAGAAACTGAGACTGGAGGCAGAGTTTGGCAACATGCAGGGGATGGTGGAGGACTTGAAGAATATGTACAAGAATGAGATCAACAAGCACACAGAGATGGAGAATGAATTTGTCTTCATCAAGAAGGATGTGGATGTAGCTTACATGAACAAGGTAGAGCTGGAGTCCCGCCTGGAAGGACTGACCGATGAGATCAACTTCTACCGGCAGCTGTATGAAGGAGATTCGTGAGCTGCAATCCCAGATCTCTGACACATCCATGGTGCTGTCCATGGACAACAGCCACTCCCTGGACCTGGACAGCATCGTCACCAAGGTCAAATCCCAGTACAAGGAGATTGCCAACCGCAGCCGGGCTGAGACTGAGACCATGTACCAGATCAAGTATGAAGAGCTGCAGACACTGGCTGGGAAGCATGAGGATGACCTGCGTTGCACCAAGACCGAGATTTCTGAGATGAACCGGAGCATCAGCCGCGTCCAGGCTGAGATTGATGGCCACAAAGGCCAGAGGGCTGCCCTGCAGTCCTCCATCGCTGATGCCGAGCAGCGTGGTGAGCTGGCCGTCAAGGATGCTCAGGCCAAGGTGGCTGAGCTGGAAGCTGCTCTGAGAACCGCCAAGCAGGACACGGCCCAGCAGCTGCGTGAGTACCAGGAGCTTGCGAACGTCAAGCTGGCCCTGGACGTGGAGATCGCCACCTACCGCAGGCTGCTGGAGGGCGAGGAGAGCCGGCTGGAGTCCGGGATGCAGAACATGAGTGTCCATACCAAGACCACCAGCGGCTACTCAGGTGCGCTGAGCCCAGTTTACGGCAACCTCAACTACGGCATGGGCTTCCAGGACAGCTTGGGCTCTGGGGGGAGCTCTGGCTCCTTCAGCCGCACCAGCACCAGCTCCTCCAAGTCGGTGGTTGTGAAGAAGATTGAGACCCGCGATGGGAAGCTGGGGTCTAAGTCATCTGATGTCCTGCCCAAGTGAATGACTGCTGCGGTCTCTCCCATCCTCTGAGCTACACAGGGGGGTGGAGGGCACAGGAGGCCTACCTGAAGCTCAGCCCCACCCAGTCCTCAGCTCGCCCTTGGGGTGGGGGAGTTTACTGCCTTTTACCCATGTCCCTGACTAGAAGCCAAATCAAGTGTTTTCCTTTTTCCCCAAAATAAAGTCTCACCTGGCCCTGCCAAAAAAAAAAAAAAAAAACAACAATATAATTGACAAAGATGTGAAAGAAGCCTGGAGGACAGCTTTCCAGGGCAGGCTTGAGGGCCATCCACTTGGTGCCTCCTTGCTCGCCTGCTGGCCTTCCCTGCTGCCCATCTCCCTCACACAGCTCCCTGCCAGACACACTACTCCAGGGGAAGGCCCAACAGGAAGCAGGCCTGGTCACAGGGCTTCAGAAGAAATCCACACTGCCTCCTTAGAATAATCAACCGAAGCTTTCATTCAAATATGGGCAGACGACCAAAAATTACCAGATTTCCAAGGAAAATCAACAACGTGAGCAAGAAAAGACAGAAAAAAAAGTGCTAATTCAAGCAACAAGAGAAACACACACAAACTAAGTAACACTCAAATATTCAAGAAGGGTATCATGCCCATAAAAATAACCGGATGCTCTGAGAAAAACCACCTGAGAACATGTAAAACCTTTAGAAAATTGTAAGATTGTCAGTTTAATATAAGGTATGGAATATAAATTTGAAGATATTGCCCAGGATGTAAATTTGAGAAAGACAAAGAGAAAAATATGAAAGAAAGGTTGATTCTAAGAGAGAGAATCAATATAGCAGGTAAAATATCTGACTAACAAGCATTAATTTTTAAAAGAAGTGAAAAGATGAAGCAAAGGAATGTATCAAATAATAAGGGGAGAAATCCCATATCTGAAGGGCACAAGTATTTATACCAAAATGAATATGAACCTAACAACACCTAGACACATTATAATGGAGTCTTGTCATGCGGTATTGTATATTTATATCCACGTTTGTTCTCTCAATGGTGCCAGATAGGGCTCTTTTCATTAGCCTGAGTTAGAGTAGCAGAAGAAAGTCAAATTTAATATAAACATAAACCCTTAGTGCCAAAATGAAGATAAAAATACCATCAATGCACACTATGAAAAAGGATTTGTAGTAGTTCAGAGAGGATGACTAATTGTTTAGCTGTTACCATCTGCTGATGATTATACAAAATTACTAATTTAGTAAATGAAAAATTGATGAGATTAAAAAATATTCTTAGAATACCTGTGTGTATGTATACTAATTTAATCACTCTTTGAGTGGAGGTAGATTCTAAAAACTATTCTTGAAGTTTCCATGGTACTCTAACATACCTGAGAATTAAGTGGTATAGACATCACTGGTTCCTATTTATACCCTTACAATTGTTCCTAAAATATGTTAGTCATGGTGAAGACCTTATATATTATTTCTTGCACTAACATTACACATTTGAATTTTTCAAAGATTTGACAAAAACATGAATAATAATATTAACTCTCAAAATGTGGAAAAGGCATTATAAAAAACTGAAAATGTTATATTTATTCTCATACTACCTTTCTACCTGATTACATTTATTTATATAAACATGTATTGCTTCAATATAATTACTTCTCCCATATTGATACTAATTATTAAACATTACAAAGCAATTTACACTGAAATGCTTCAGTATTTAATGTCAAATAAAACATTTCCTATATTCTGCTTAAATGTACCTTTTTTAATGAAAATAGAGCATAGATTAATGCAAAATTTATCTATGAGTACTTACACAATTTCAACCTAAACAAAAAATTTACATAAATTTATAATTGTGTTTGAATTGTTAGGTTTAAGACATATATATTTTTTACTTTCAATCCTATAATTTTATATTTTACCTTGACCTAACTTTGCATAATGATATCCTCATCTGAAAAAAATCTTTTTTGGAATTATGTTTACTCCCCAAATCCTCTAAACTGTACTCAAATTTATTCTTTAGGAAGCAGCTATAAAATTAAAAACAAACATTTCTAGAAATCTTTATTTTTTCTAAAACAAAAAAGTTACTTCAACTATGCTACTTCACATCAACCCACCTACTTAAAGACAAAAGAAAAAGTGGGTGAACAAAATAGCAATAATCATGCAATATTCATGAGGGTGAAAAATTCAGCCCAGCACCTCATCATACCTCACTAGTCAAGGTGTACTTCTCTGAAACTATTTGAGTTACTGCTAATGTGGGAAGGCTGTTAAAAATAAGTTTTATGACTCGAACATTTTTATAATTCCACTTCTCTCCATGTCTTGTTCTTTTTTCTCTGAGAGAGTCAGAGCCTTTTAGATCTACAGAATTTTTTAAAAAATTTTTTTTAAGTACCAGCTAGTTGAAGAATTTTTTTAAAAAACTCACTGGCCAAGTTTGAGAACTGGTGCTCAATGACCAGCATTATTTTTCCTTATTAAGAACAGAAACTAAATCAAATACCCACAAGCATTTTTATATGCCCTGCCATCAGTAAGGTATTATGCTAAAGACTGTGAGGAATAAAAAAAAAAAATGAGTGAGAAATACTTAAGTTTTATTTATCTACCCATCGCTTCTCCCACACTCCCAAATGAAAAATCCACAAGTTTAGTCTCTCTTCTTTCTCTGTATCCTCAACATATAATAGAGTTTCTCAAATTTATCCAAACAAAAGTACCTTTAAGGGCAGAGGATGTGTGATACACACTCTTAGGGATTGATGGGATAAGCTCAATGCCTAAAAAATAGGCTTGTTTTATGTTAAAACTTAAGAAGTCCCATAAAGTAAATGCTCGATTTTATTCCTTAACATAGTTTTATTTCATTATAACTTTTTTTCCCTTAAAAGTTCAAGGAAAGCTGAGACTTTGAAAAGCTGGACCATATTTATCCTGTGGCTTTTCTTGGGGTGCCCAGGCCAAACTGAAATGAACAGACTAGAGATTTGGGGGTTTTTGCTTCCTCCCAGCAGGCACAAGTGCCATGTCCCACATTCCTCCTGTCCCACAGCCTCCAAAGGCCCATCTTTTCCTCCACAGCCCAGGGCAGCAGCTCATGGACAGCTTCAGTGTGCTTCACTGACTTAGGATATTGAAGTAATCAGGTATTTAAGTAGACATCTGTTTTTACTGAAGCACAACATTTTCAATTTAGTTCATCTGGGTAGACAAATTCAAAGAAATAAAAAGAAAATAACAGACTTCCTACCATGGAATATTAGACTACTAAAATTACTACTTGACATCAGCATTTGCTAAGAAAATGACAATTTTCTTAATCTTGCTGTGTCATTCATTTTGTAATTTTTTTAAAAAGCCATTGTTTGGTCTAAACTATGAATGCACACATTTTAAAGAGTACAGAGAAAGACTTTTTGTTCGCCTTACCTGTGTGTACTGTGACTTTATAAGAAGCATGCATTACTTTTGTAATTTAAAAAGAAGAAGAAAACCACAGAGCTTGGAATTTTCATCTGTAAGAAGTGTATTGATCTAAAAAATTAGATCCAATAGTTACAAATATATGCTGTAGTCAACAGTTCAAAATACCAAGTCCACTTCATTGTTCCAAATGAATGAATGGAAGGCCCGCAGGCAATGTATGAGACCATTTTCACACATAGTTTGTAGTTCTATTTAAGCAAGTTAAACAGAGCTCTTTCTCATTATATCTTACACTATGGGTCCAGACCAGCTAGTCTTCTCCCTTCTCCCACCTCGGCCAGCAAACTACATGGGTACTTAGATGAGTCATTTATCTTGGTCCAAGGAAGCAGACCTCTGGGTTAGAGGTGCTGACGACTCTCTCAGATTAATTTCAGGGGCCCTTTTCCAGCAACCACAGGAGAGAGAAATTGTAGAATCAGTGTCGACGCCAAGAGGAAAACAATAGTTCTGTGACCATCACTTAGCACTTTCCAAGTGGAAACCTGAAGTTTAAGAATCCTCAAAGAGCCATCATGAGAAAAGAGACTTCGCATTGAATAGTGGGAGAGGGTCACAGAAAGTTACTTCGCTGCAACCCTCATGCACATGTGTCCCCAGCTCTGAGCACCCTGCCTGGCATTCACCTCATTTCATGAGATTTCCAGCTAATGCCTTCCAAATTTTATGGCAATGTTTAATACTTAACTCTACAAACCTCATTTTTATAGTTGCAAACCGCAAACATGGAAAACCATTAACATTTGAATTAACAATAATTTAGCAATATTTTAGTGTCACAATTGTTATTTTGCAATGTATTTAGGGGCTCAGGTTCTTTTGAGTCCAGCCTGCCTATATGGGCACCATTTGATGAAGCAATTACTCCAGCAGTTTCCTTTGTTTGAACTATTGCAAAAACCTTTCTCATCGTGGACACTGACGATGTTTTAATCTTCATTTTGGTGTTAATGCATGATGTCCATATTCAGGCTGATGCTTTTCTGCTACCCTTCTCTCATGATAATGGAAAGAGTCCGATTTGGCTCCAATGATATAAATACACACATACTGCATGGCAAGACTCAATTCTAATGGTGTCATCCAAGCAACCCATAATCTCTTCATATGTCATTATATATTTTTCAATTATCATCAAAACAAAAATATAGAATAACTTCTGTGGAGAACTTTCAGACCCATAAGAATGCAATTGTTGATTCCCAGAGGTCCAAGAAAGAACCCCAGTGGAGACTTTCCATTGGAGGCAGGATAAATACAAGGATCAAATGAAGCTAATCTGGTAAACTTGTTATCCACTCTATTAGCAACCTGCTGTAAGGGAAGAAAATGTTAGACATAAGTTCTACCTCCCAAATCCATCATCAAATAAAAGATTACTTAAAACATTCAAACCAAAGAGTGTGCTCCCTCCCTGATCTAGGGAAGTAGAGTACAAGGAGCACAGGCCTGAAGTCAGAGCTCTGGAAGGTCACGTAACCCCTCAAAGTATCAGTTTTCCTCACCTATAAAATGGAAATAAAAATCTGTACCCTCAGGGCTCTTCTAAAAACTAAATAAGTTAATGTATTTCATGTTATGTGTGGTGTCTGGTTCAGTAAATGAGAATACCTTCTTTCATTCCAGCTAATCAAGAGCATATCCTCTGAGAATAAACTTTTAAATAGTAATTATTTAATGTTATTATTATACGTAAAGTCAGAGAAGGAAAACTCTGACTCCAAAAAACCTCCGCTGCCTTGCGGCATACCTCTTCAGGGGAAAGGCTAAGGGAGTAAACCCCGACAGAAAATCCGGAGTCGGAGTCCCTAAGGCGGTTTGACGTTGTAGTCAACACCGGCAACTCCTGCGGCGCACCTGAAGCCAAGCTGTATTGACTCCGTCTTTCCCTTGGACCCTTCAGCTGCGAAGAGAGGGGGGGTCTGCTGCATGGGCAACAGCAGACCCTCCATATCACCCTGCCCAGGCTCTGTAGCTTCATCGCAAGATGTCGATTCAACACGGGAGGAGACAGATACCATGTCACTCCCGAGTTGGACTGCACAGCCATTCTCGGCGGTGCAGATAAGACTCTTAAGAAGCTACACCATCGTCTCTCGAGACGGACGGCTGCCGACGATACGTAAAGAAAGTCTATATTCAAGAATAGAGGGTACATTTACACAAATAAAGGCAGATATTTCCTCCTAGGGGAAAAAGGAAGACTTTGTGGAAGACATTGAGCATTAAAGTAGCATAGTCCTTGAAGGTCAGTCTACATACATGGCTCTAAGACAGTGACATCTGACTTCCTGTAGCTCCTAGCAGTGTCTGCTGTTTGCGCAGCCACCATGACACCTGACCTCACACCAGAGAGGGGCTGGAGCATAATTCTGGGCCTTGTCCCTGGCAGCCTGGCCACACCCTGGTTTTCTGGCTTGAACAGAATTCTGTGAATTGCCCAAGATCCTTTAATAAGTCTCCTCTGTATAAATTAGCCAGAGGTGGTACTTTGCTTTCAACCAAGAATCCTGACCTATAAGCCATCCAAGAGTACTTGACTTTTACTCTGTAGGATATGTAGAACCAAAAGTCAATTAGAGGCAAATTAATTTTCTCCAAATGTGGATTGCATTTAGAAATGTTATTTCTTTTACCTTCTAAAGAATTTTATAAACTTGATCAAGTTTTCCCAACATTTTACATATTTTATCTAATTAATGGTTTAAAACAATATAAATACAGATTATCTTTTAATTTGTACTTTGCTAGAGCTTTGAAATCCTGAATTTTTTAAACCATCAAATAATTTTTTTGCCAAAAGTTGCCTTTCAAATCAAATAAGAGGTTTTCATAGATGCAAAAATTCTCAACAAAATATTAGCAAACTGAATTCAGCAATACATTAATAGATCATATAAGAATATATGATCTATGTATATTGCAGCATTATATACAATAAGCAAGATATGGAAGCAATCAAAGTGGATAAAAAAGTGGTGGCACATATATACAATGGAATATTACTTGACCATAAAAAAGAATGAAATGTTCCCTCTTGCAATAGGATGGGTAGACCTAGAAGGTATTATGCTGAATGAAATAAGTCATATAGAGAAAGACAAGTAGTATATGATTTCACTTATATGTGGAATCTAAAGAACAAAATAAACAAAAAATTGAAGTAGAGTGACATTTGACAGAGGAGAAGGGGCTAGGGGGATGGGTGGAAAAGGTGAAGGGACTAAGAAGTAAAAATTGGTAATTACAGAACAGTCACAAAGATGTAAGTTACAGCACAGGGAATATAGTCGATAATATCATAATAATTACGTATGGTGCCAGATGGGTACTTGAAATATCGAGGGGAACACTTTATAAAGTATATGATTTCCTAACCACTATGCTATACACCCAAAACAAATACAAAACATTATTGAATGTAAAGTGTAATTGAAAAATAAATTTTTTTAAAAAGAGGTTGTCCCCAGCCCTATTCCCAGATCTCTGCAGTCAGAAAGTGCTCTGTAGCTATCTGGTTTCAAAAAGCACTGAACAGGATGCTGTCCTGCACCAACTCTGTAGACAAACGCTGTCTAAACAGAGGCCAGTGATTTATGAGCTATTTAAAGTGAACACCTGAATGTGCCAAACTCAGTTTAGTTTGAGAGCTGTGAATGTCGTGTTCTAACACTTATTTTAAAATGCAGTATTCCCACTGATTGACTCAGAATTTAATAAAAAGCAAATAAATCAAGAGTATCCCATCTCATTTTTAAGTACAATTTTCATTTTTCTTTTTCATCCATTCTTCCTTTTCCTCCAAGCAATGCTGTTTGTGAAGAATCATCACATGTAGCTATTCCTTATCCTTGTTGTGGATAAATGAACTCTGAAAATGCAAACTGCGCCAAATGAATATTTTGTGCAAATGACAGTGTCAAAAAACAACCTTTTAACTGGATGAATGACAGACTGACCTCAAGAGTCATGTCTGCTCTTCTTTATTTGACGCAGGAAAATGGGTGTTCTGAGATAAGGCTGTGTAGCAAGTCTAATTTAGGGACACAGGATAAAGATACAGACTGCTAAAAATAAACAAAAGCTTTTTTTATTTTTTAGTTTCATAATGCATATATGACCAATGTGTACACTAAAAGGAAAAATGATACATAAAAATACGTCTTTTATGGATGTGATTTTTAGAAAGAGAAATTATTTAAACATTAAAAGGACTGCTCAAAATAAAATATTTCAAAAAGTTTACCTCAGAAATGTGCATTTGAATATTTAAATTAAAAATTCTCTCACACCCTGGCTGGTGTGGCTCAGTGGGTTGAATGCCAGCCTGCGAACCAAAGGGTCACCAGTTTGATTACCAGTCAGGGCACATGCCTGGGTTACAGGCCAGGTCTCCAGTTGGGAATGCACAAGAGGCAACCACACATTGATGTTTCTCTCCATCTCTTTCTCCCTCCCGTCCTCTCTCTCTAAAAGTAAATAAATAAAATCTTTAAAAAAAAATTCTCTCACATTAGCCCTGATCAGTGTGGCTCAGATGCTTGGTGCAAAAGGGTGCAGGTTCAATTCCCAGTCAGGGCATATACCTAGGTTACCGTTGGATCCCTAGTCAGGGCATGTGTGGAAGGCAACGAATCAATGTTTCTCTCCCACGTGGATGTCTGTCTGTATGTCTGTATATATGTATGTCTCTCTCTCTCTCTCTTCCCCCAACCCCTCTTCTGTCCTTCTAAAAGCAATGAAAAAATGTCCTCAGGTGAGGATAATAAATAAAATAATTTTCTCACATTAAAAAAAGATAACTGCACAATTGAAAACATGCTGCAACCAAGGAAATTCTATCTTTACTAGAAATGTACTTCTTAGTACAGTAGTTAAAATGGCTTTTAGTATATTGTCTTTCTTTAAAGCCCAGCTGTTAGTGTGTTTCATTTAACATGAGAGTCTAATTCTTAGTATAAGATTCTTATTATGCCCATCATCCAGCAATGAATCCCCCATGTTTCTTTTTATTTGTCATTTACCCACAAACAAAAGCACTCTAAATTTCATTAGAGTACCAACATTGTTTTATATATTAACATATTCTTATCAAGAATAATAGTGCAATGTACTGTCCCCAAAGGCCTAATTATATTGCAATATGTAAATATGTTGAATTGAGATAATGATGCATATTACATTTTTATCCCATTCTTTTCACATAGCATTATATCATAAGTATTTTTCTATTTTATATAATAAATATAGAAAATCAATTTAATGGCTGCTGCAATTCTGTAATATGAATATGAATACACAGTGGTTTAACTATCCCTCTTTATCATTTATGTTGTCTCACATACTAAATATTACACACAAATCTAAAATCATCTCTACTGGGGACTTCCGGCCAAGATGCAGGCTTAGACGGACGCGCTAGGTCTCCCTCTACAACTAGAGAGGAATACAACTACTTCAAAACAAAGGATAACTAGAAATTCCAGAAAATAAAACTACACGGAAGCCCAACATATGAAGTTATAAACCAGCGGCGCCCTTTGGGCAGGTAAAAGTGAAAGGGGGCGGAGCTGTTTGCGGTCGCACCTGGGACAGCGGCGGGGAGAACAACCCCGGCTGCAGTCGAACCCCCGGCAGCTCGCGACCCCAATGCTGGGGAAAGCAGCCACCACATCGCCTTGAACAGTGAGGCCCAGGGGGGCGGGAGGACGGATCCCGGTCTCCTAGCGGAATAACTGTGTGAATCCATCTTGGACCCCCGCCCCCAAAGAAAGCACCACAGGGCTGCGAAATAGGTCGCGGACAGGCGCCGGTCGCTGAATTGTGACGCGTACACAGGCACTGCCCCCTACAGCCGGCCCAAGAAAACAAAAAGCATCTGTCAAAATGAGGCAGACAACTATAGAAATCCCGACGGCGCAGCTCACCAGGCAACAGATGGAGAACCTGACAGATGAACAGATAAGAAACCTGTCAGGAGGAGATCCAAGATGGCGGAGGAGTAAGTGGAAGCTACACTAACTTCCTCCCAGAACTAGTCTGGATTTACAACGCAATTTTGGAGAAATCATCTGGAATAACCAACCGAACACCAGCTGGAGAGAAGTCTTATAACCACGGAGAGACAGAAAAGGCCGCTACATCACAACGTGACCGGTAGGGAGTGCGGAGACGCGGAAGGGCTGGCTGGGCTCACACGGGTGGCTGCTGAAGGGACTGAGAAACAGCTCAGCAGCCAGGGATTCCCCCTGAGAAGGGCAGGGTCTAACCCCCCAGCTGGGCTTCCCAGCCTACAGCGACAGAGTGGAAAGTAAAATAGTATCAGCTGTGAAAAGCGGAAAGCCACAGGCTTTCTTGCTAGCCGGAGAGAAACAGCTGGAGAAAAAGAGCTCTTAAGTGGATCGCATACGAAAATATTTTGGCCACCACTTACCCTGGGCTCAAGCAGAGGGAAGGCAGAGAGGACTGGAGACACTTGGGGAGAATTTGGCACGGTGGCTTTGAGGGGAGAACTGGAGGAGCAGCTGACTGGGTCCCAGTGCTGACTCATCCCCAGTACTGCGGGTAGACCATTCCCCTCCAAGTGGCGTCAGCCTGAGGGGAAGCAAAAGCCCTGCCTACAGGAATTAAGCTGCCACACCCACAGTTCTTAAGCCTGACAGCTAATCACAGATTGAATAGATTAACAATCAAAGAAGACAGACAACAGCAGTAGATCCCTGGAAGTCTCCAACAGGCTGCCTAGGGCCAGACTGGTACATGATCTGACGCCACCAGAGGCAGATCCAGGAAGTGCAGATCATTCCAAGAAGCACCAACAAACAATAGGAGTCAAAAAAATGGGGAGACAGAGAAACAACCTCCCATCAAAAGGAAAGGTAGAATCCCCAGAAAGAGTGCTAAATGAAATAGAGGGGAGCGAACTATCAGATATGGAATTCAAAACATGGATTATGGAGAAGCTGAATGAGCTCAGCGGAAACTTCAAAGAACTCCAGAAAAACTACAAGGAACTCACAGAAAATTACGTGAGCATGAAAAAGGACATAGAAGCTATCAATAAGAGCCAGGAGGAAATGAAAAATACGATCTCTGAATTGAAGAACACAGTAGAAGGAATTAAAAGCAGGCTAGAGGAAGCAGAAGATCGGATCAGCGAGCTGGAGGACAACCTACACAAAAACTCCCAGACAATGCAACAAAATGAAAAAAGACTGAACAAGACTGAAGAGGTTCTAAGACAGCTGCAGGACAACATGAAACGTAATAATATCCGTATCATAGGAATTCCAGAAGGAGAAGAAGAAGAGCAAGGGATAGAAAACCTCTTTGAAAAACTAATGACAGAAAACTTTCCTAACATGACGAGAGAAAGAGTCACGCAAGTCCAGGAAGCACAGAGGGTCCCAATGAAGATGAACCCCAACAGGCCCACCTCAAGACACATCATAATTAAAATGCCAACATTCAAAGACAAAGAGAGGATCCTAAAAGCAGCAAGAGAAAAACAACTAATAACATACAAGGGTACTCCAATAAGGCTATCATCAGATTTCTCAGCAGAAACACTACAAGCCAGAAGGGAATGGCAAAAAGTATTCCAAGCAATGAAAAACAAAGGCCTACAACCTAGAATACTATACCCAGCAAAGCTCTCATTCAAAATGGAGGGTGAAATAAGGAGCTTCCAAGACAAAAGAAGGCTAAAAGAATACATCTCCACCAAACCAGCAATGCAAGAGATGCTAAAAGGTCTGCTCTAAGAAGATAAAGAAATAGAGAGAGACAGAGAAGAACACGAGTACAAAGGGGAAAAATGACAATGAATAAGTACTTATCGGTAATAACCTTAAATGTAAATGGATTAAATGCTCCAATTAAAAGACATAGGGTAGCTGAATGGATTAGAAAGAATGACCCACATATATGCTGTCTACGATACCATAAAAGTCCTAGAGGAAAAAATAGGCAGGAAAATTTCAGATATCCCACGTAGCAACATTTTCACTGATATATCTCCTAAGGCAAGGGAAATAAAGGAAAGAATAAACAAATGGGACTACATCAAACTAAAAAGTTTCTGCTCAGCTAAAGAAAACATCAGCAAGATGAAAAGGAAACCAACCATATGGGAAAATATATTCGCCAATGACATCTCAGACAAGGGATTGATCTCCAAAATATATAAAGAACTCATACGACTCAACACCAAGAAGACAGACAACCCAATTAAAAAATGGGCAAAGGACCTGAACAAACACTTCTCCAAAGAAGACATACAGAGGGCCCATAGACATATGAAAATATGCTCAACATCACTAGCCATCAGAGAGATGCAAATAAAAACCACAATGAGATACCACCTCACACCAGTCAGAATGGCCATAATCAACAAATCAACAAACAACTTGTGCTGGAGAGGATGCGGAGAAACGGGAACCCTGGTGCATTGCTGGTGGGAATGCAGACTGGTGCAGCCACTATGGAAAACAGTTTGGAATTTCCTCAAAAAACTAAAAATGGAACTGCCTTTTGAACCAGCAATTCCATTACTGGGATTATATCCGAAAAATCCTGAAACACCAATTCAAAAGAACCTATGCACTCCAATGTTCATAGCAGCACTATTTACAATAGCCAAGTGCTGGAAACAACCTAAATGCCCATCTGTAGATGAGTGGATCAAAAAACTGTGGTACATTTACACAATGGAGTTCTATGTAGCAGAAAGAAAGAAGGAACTTCTACCATTTGCAACAACATGGATGGAACTAGAGAGAATTATGCTTAGCGAAATAAGCCAGGCAACGAAAGAAAAATACGTTATGCTGTCACCTATTACAGGAAACTAATGAACAACACAAACAAATGAGCAAAATTGAACCAGAGGTATGTAAACAAGGAGTAGACTAACAGCAACAAGGGGGGAGGGGGGAGGGAGAAAAGGGGGTAAGAAGGGGAAGTGTAAAATCAAAGAACATGTATAAATGACCCACAGACATGGGCAACTGAGTGGGGACTGAATGTGGGGGAAGGGAGGGGCAGGATACAGGGAAGCAAGAGGGGAAAAAAAAAAAAAAAGAGAGACAACTGTAATGGAAAAACAAACAAAAAAATTTTTTTTAGTGGGGGAAAATGAAAATATGAAGAATGGAAATGCCAGTTCAGTGAATATTAGGACAAAGATTTTCCTTCACATTGTATATTTTTCTCCCTATTTGATCTCTCCAGAGTTTGGCATTCTAAACAAGTAAGTAATGACTTAAGTTTCTTTGCATAGACCTAATAAGACCAGTTGTTAATAGAGGTTCCTTTTTCTGAACAAGCCTTTGACTGGAATGTCAAGCCTAAAGGAGACATGCTTGGGCTCATGTTGTTACCAAAAAGCCCTAACGAACTGGGAATGACTTTCAAAGGTAATAAAAGCCCGCGAAATAAAAGGCCTGCTGCCATGGTTGGTTGTGCGGTCCACAGCAATCTCTCCAGGGAAGGAACGAAGGTTGTTTTCCTGAAAGATGGCTAGAAGGGACCTTAAGGCACAATGGAAAACCAGAAAGACTTGGAAAGGACAGGTGTGTACAGGCAAGGATGAATGCCAGGTATGTGGCCCAGCTTCTGTGCACTGAAGAGCAGACTGAGGGCCACCCTAAATGTTCCTTGGGTAAGTTCCAGCAAAAC
Organism: Furipterus horrens; assembly: GCF_987537825.1. Lineage (NCBI taxonomy): Eukaryota > Metazoa > Chordata > Mammalia > Chiroptera > Furipteridae > Furipterus > Furipterus horrens. The sequence goes on along the minus strand of NW_028327180.1, from coordinate 64,605,168 downwards.
AGAACTAAAGATCATAAGTGATCATTTGCTGCTCTTGTTATGCTTATGCAAATGAACAGGATAAATTAAAAATGGACTTAATGTAGTCCCTTTAAAGACAAGGAGAGCAATCTTAGGGAGAAAAATCAGTATTCAAGGAAAATCACAATGATCAGTGGCAGACTGTAAAGTAGGGCAGCTAACCGTCTTAAAAGTTTCTTCTCATTTAAAAAATGGTTTCACTTGAAAATTAAACCATATCTGTGATATCACCAAAGAGATTCAAGTTGCAGGCAAGTAGAATGTCAAGTGCCTTGCAACTGTATGTCTTCCCAATAAGACAGTCTTACAGATTTAGAGACTTTTTTGTTGGTTATGTTACATAAATTAACATGTGTTTTCTGTTTTCAAAGGGCATAAGCCTATGACCGCATTACCTGAGTGATTGTCTGTACGCATAAGCCTCACTTAATCCTCTCTGCAGCGCTGCCTCCGGAGACTCAACAGTTTGGCTGAACTAAATGGCTGAGTTGGTGAAGAATGGGGTGGTCTGTGGGCTTCACTTTAAAACTGAATTCTCTTTTCTATCCTAATGGCTTGGACAGAAAGGGCCCAGAGGTCTGAGAGGGGGGAAACATAAACTATTTCCCTCAGCCCAAACTAAATAAAATGGGCAAAAGGGTTTTGGACAGGAGAGATGTGCCTAGCACACCTTCCTCCAAAGAAGCCCTTTTTTTTTTTTTTTTTTTCCTCCTAATGTGGAACATTGAAAAATTAATCCCTGCCTTTTGCCACCTAGTAGTTATGGATTGAATGATGCTTTTTAACCCTTTTTGCCAAATCTGTTGCCCCCAGAACACAACAAGGATGCCAGCCTGCTAAACCAAGCACGCCGTTGTCCGGAGACAGCCAACTGACCTGGAGTCTGCACGATCCTTCCTCATGTGGGAAGGCCACCCTCCCCTCCACACCCCCACTCTTATTAGGGATTTCTGGACCCAAGGCTAGGTAGGACGACGACCATGTCCAGCTTGAAGCAGCTAGAGGAGCTTGAGACCTTCGCCCATTGTCCTTTACAAGATTACAAAGGGTCTTAATATCTGAGAGGGAGGGATAGTTATTTTTTACGAACCATGGGTATGGACTTGGGGGGGGGATGCTGGGGGAGGGAGATACTGGGTGGAGGGGAGTAAAGGGGAAAAAATTGGAACTACTGTAACAGCATAATCAATAAAATATATTTAAAAAAAAAAAAAAAGAAACCTGTCAGATGCTCAGTTCTGGGCCATTGTTATCAGGTGGCTTACAGAATTCACAAAAGATCTGGAAAAAGATGAGAAAGAAGCGAAAAACACTCATAACGAAAGGAACAAAACCACATACGAGACAGATGGTGAGGAAAAAAAATCCAGAGTTCATTTCAACAAACTGGAATATGGAGAAGGAACAAGCAGTCAACCAATGCAGAGAGAGGAAATGGGAAGCAACGATGAGAGGATCAGAAACCTCTGGGACAGCTATAAAAGGCCCAACATAAGAATCATTGGTCTGCCAGAGAGCGAGGAAGATGAACTAGAACTTGAAAAATTGAGTGAAAATATAATAAAGGAGAACTTCCCAGACTTGGGGAAGGAAATAGACTTACAGGTCCAGGAAGCACAGAGAGTTCCAAAAAAACTGGACCCAGGGAGAACCACTCCAAGACACATTATAATCAAAATGTCAAAAATTAAAGATAAAGAGAGAATCTTAAAAGCAGCAAGAGAGAAGAAAAGAATTATGTACAAAGGGGTCCCAATTAGACTATCAACTGACTTCTCAAGGGAGACCCTGCAGGCAAGAAGGGACTGGCAAGAAATATTCAAAGTAATGAAAATCCAAAACCTACAACCACGAATACTCTATCCAGCGAAATTGTCATTCAGAATAGAAGGACAGAGAAAGTGTTTCCAGGACAAAATAAAACTGAAAGAGTTCATTAGATCCAAACCACTGTTATATGAGATGTTAAAGGGACTGGTTTAGAAAAAGGAGGATCAAGACAATGAAATCTAAAATGAAAACTGCATCACAAGAAACAACAGAAGCTAGGGAATTGAAACAAAGGCAAACTAAACAGGCAACGAGAGTGGAAAAAGAACAATAGGTACGGGGAACATATTGGGGGGAGGTCAACAGGGAGGGGCAATGGGGAGAGGGAGGGAGATGATATAGGAATTAAGGATCATGGTAGGAGGGAATGGAATAGACAGAGAGAGGTTGAGAAGAACTGTATGCACAACTAATGGACATGATCTAAAAGGGGGGGACAACTGGAGGGAGGGGGGCCACTGGGTGAAGGGGAGCAGAGGGAAGGGAAATTGGCACAAATGTAATATTATAATCAATAAAACACATTAAAAAAATATCTTATAACTCAATAATAAAAGACAAATAACCCAACTATAAAAATAAATAAATAAAATAAAATAAAATCATCTCTACCTCCCTTAGGATAAATGATCAAAGGTAAAACTGCAAGGATAAAGGACAGATCAAAAACAACCAACATGAAAACTTGAAACAACTTAAAATTTTTAAGTGTCTATTTCACATTGGACATCAAGAAAAAGTGTTAAGAGCTAGTGCTTAAGAGTTTTAAAATAAATATTTTAAAGGAATTAAACTGCTAGGTATATCTTATAAATTTTATAAATGAGAAGTTGATATCATATATAAACATTAAAGTCATTTTCCCAAAGACATTTTTAATGAAATGAAAGAAGTCAGAGATAAAATGTAGTTAGGGTTATGTAAATCCCATTCAGCAGGTACATTTATACTGTAATCAACTATTTTTGGAAGTTTAGCTGATTTTGATATGCTTGCAATGATGCCTCACTGAATTAAGAAATTGCCAATGACTTTTAGTTGTGCCTAATTATTCTACCCACAAGTAAAATTAACTCACGTCACTTGAAACTATTTAATAGTTGCTCTTATAAATACATTAGGTAAGCTCTTCTGTAACCCTGATTTAATTTTTTTAATTAATACTTAGCTCTAGAAGGTTGTTCTTAAAATAAAATGTCTTAAGTTATATTTTGCTAGTATTAGCTGAAAAATTGTTGTATATTTCCAAAGGAGATGGCAGAACAAGCACAGACTGAAACGGCTGCCACGCTGACCAAACCTGACAGCCTGATGTGAATTGCAACACATCCCTCAACTGCCCAAAAATGGCCCTTGGCCTGCTCTCCCTAGTGAGATTCATGAGACTGTGTTCCTTTGAGTCTCTCTAGGCTAAAGCTTCCCATCAGCATTTGGACCAGATCACTTTTGAGTCTGCCTTTAGCTCTAACCTTGCCATTTGACAGCTCATCACCCATGCCACCCTCCAATCAAACAAGAGGCTACAGGAAGATATTTATATTTATATTCCAGTATCTTTATACACTTTTATCATCTATGGCTCACAAAGCATTTTTTAGATCCGTTAACTCATGTAATTGTCACAATCCAGCAGGAAAGGTAGGCAATCTATCATTAGTCCTCTTTTACAGGTGGTTCAGAAAGACAAGGTGATGAACTAGCTGATGTCAGCAATAATATAAAAACCTCCTTATTTCCAGTCAAAATTCCATTACCCACCCTAGCATTCTCTGATCTGGTCCATGCAGGTAAAAGCAGTCATTTACCACCTTAGAACTAAATAAGAGCCTAAGCAATCTCAATATACCTTTTTTTTAAGCTTTTCCCTTGTTTAGATGCATACTGGCATTTTATTTAACTCTCAGAATTATCCTGAAAATTTCCTGGGATACAGAGAAAAATTATTGCATTTAGTACACACAAACTAAACAAGAATCAGAAATATGTGAATGCACTAAAGCTGATACTGACCTTCAGTAGGCCAAAGTTCTAAACCACTGGTTACAATTGAGGCTTATTAAATAACGTAGGTGTGATGAGTAACTATGTGTCAACTTGGCTAGACTATGACGCCAGCTGTTTGGTGAAACAGCAGTCTAACTGTTGTTATACATGTATTTTTTTTTTTAAGATGTGTTTAACATTTAAATCAGTAAAGTCTGAACAAAGCAAATTACACTTCCCAGTGTGGGTGGGCCTCGTCTAATCAGGTGAAGGCTTTGAAAGAAAAGAATGTGGTGTCCCAAAAAGCTAAGAAGAAAGGAATTCTGCCTCCAGACTGCTCTCAGATTTAGCTGCAAAATCAACTCCTGCCAGAATTTCCAGCCTGCCAGCCTTCCCTGAAGACTTTAGACTTGCCAGCTCCCAAATTTTGTAAATCAGCCCCTTAAAATCTCTCTCTATAGATAGCTAGATAGGCAGCTAGAGAGACATACATCCTATTGGTCTGTTTCTCTAGAAAACTGTAGTACTTTAGGTTACTGTGTTCACACCTGTTCCCAAGCTCCTTCTCCTTTGCTTTCCTCTGCTATGAATGCTCGAAGTGCTCAATGGACCCCGGTCCTGCAGCCACAGATGGCTGTGTGACACAATTCCAACCAGGGAGACATAGGCAGAAGTTCATGGGGAGAACTAGCATCACTGAAAGTAGGACTAATCTCATGCCAGCAGGAAATCTCTGCCCTCCCACCCTGGAAATAGGATTAGACTTAAATGTGCCCTCATGTCTACTAGCATGAGCACAGAAGCCAACCATCTCAGCAAAGGTGAAGCAGAAGGACAGTGAAAGCCTGGGACCAGGATGATGTCATTCAGCATCCACTTAACCCTGGCCTTCTCACCCACACGTCAGGAAAACTAACAAACAAAAGCTACGATGGCCAAGTTTTCTGTTTTCTTAGTCAAATACATTCTTATCTGACACAGTAACTTGTAAAATGTCTTTACACACATCTACCCAAATATCTAGAGCCTTAAGCTGGTACATATTGGTTTCCTTACAGAAAGTTAGTAAAAAGTAATTTTTAAAAATAAAAATATTGAAAGCCAAGGGATAATTTATTAAGCACTTAATAATTTTCTTAAATAAAATTTGAGACAGCAAATAGTGAGTGTCTTCTTTTCAAAGACCTTCATTTACAGCTTTGCTGGGAGCAGCAAACCCTACCAATCTGCTGAGACCCCCGGGGCAGAGTCAGGTTCTCCACATGTGTGAATGGTGGTAGCACAGCATTAAGAAATAAGGATATTGCCACGCTTTTCAGCTAGATATCTTTTTAACAAATATATATATTTTAAATTACTTACGAAGCTCACTAAACAGGGGTTGTTTTCAGTGGATTATTCAAAATGAAAAAATACAGTTTTTTAGTTAGTATGGTATATATGAACCTACAAATGTTGCTATAAGAAGGTTGTAATAAGGTCATGGCAGCTGAGACAAAGGCAATTTAAAATGAACTGGATTTGTCAGACAGCAAAGGAAAGCATCAAAAGAACGAAAAGGCAACCCATAAATTGGGAGAATGTATTCACTGATACATCTGATAAGGCATTGATATTCAAAATTTATAAAGAACTTATAAAACTCAACACCAAAAAAACAAACAATCCAACTTAAAAGTGGGGAAAGGACCTGAATAGACACTTTTCCAAAGAGGACATGCTGATGGCCAGTAGAAATATGAAAAGATGCGCAACATCACTAGCCATCAGAGAAATGTAAATTAAAACCACAATGAGATATCACCTCACACATATCAGAATGGCCATCATCAATAAGTCAAAAAACAAGTGCTGGCAAGGATGTGGAGAAAAGGGAACCCTTGTGCATTGTTGGTGGGAATGCAGACTGGTGTAGCCACTGTGGAAAGCAGTATGGAGTTTCCTCAAAAAATTAAAAATGGATCTGCCTTTTGACCCAGCAATTTCACTTCTGGGAATATATCCATAGGAATCTAAAACACTAATTAGATAGAACATAAGCACCCCTATGTTCATTGTAGTGTTATTTACAATCACCAAGATACAGAAGCAGCCCAAGTGCCCATCAGTAGATGAGTGAATAAAACAGCTACAGTACATTTACACAATGAAATACTATGTAGCTCTAACAAAGAAGAAAAGGTTACTCTTTGCAATAGCATGGATGTACCTAGAAAACACTATGCTAGTAAAATAAGGTAGTCAGAGAAGACAAATACATGATTTCATTCATGTGTAGGATCTAATGGACAAACTAAAGTAACAAGCAAAATACAGACAGACTCATGGATAGAGAGCAGGCTGAGAGCTCTGGTGGTAGGGGGGTTGGGGGTGGCGTGATACAACAAAAAAGAAAAAGAATTCATGGACCCGGATAATAGTGTGGTGACTATGCGGGGAAGAGGGGAGGTGGCTAGAGGGGATAAATGGTGATGGAAAAATACAATAAAAAGTGAAAAAAAAAATTTTAAAAGCCACCTGGCTTGACAAACTAAAAAAAAGAAAGAAAGAAAAAAAGAAAATGAACTAGATTGGAAAGATTGAGACACACTGAAAAATTTAAGTAAAGCTGTTTGCAAAGAGGAGATTAAGTTAGCCTAGTGGCCAGTGGGTTTCTAAAGTCCAAGAACATACTTTAACCAGAAGGCTAGAGGACATCCTCAGTCCCCAGAGGTGAAAGAGGATTCTCATTCATTTTATTCAGAGTTCATCTGTTACCCCGTCTGTAGTGTTTGCATTGATTTTGCCAAAAGCTTGGCTCTCCTGTAGTCACTGACAGTCAGTCCTGTGCAGTAAGAATCTCTAGCTCCCTCTTTTGGTGCTGTGACTCCCTCCTCTGTGGCTCTGACCTGAGGGAAAGCAGCCTGACCACCGTGCCCTTGGGCCCTGGGGATACCAACACAGCCCAGGGTTGGAGGACTGACCTGCCTACTCTCTAAAGTCGAGGTCAACTTCTTCGTGGGGCCCAAACTCCCAGCTCCCCTAGGGATGGCTTCTTTTAAACATCTCCAGTGCTCGTCTAAGTACAGTTCATCAATGCCACGCTCACTTCCATGTTATTAATCTTCTCATGTAGCCATTCTCTTTCCCAGCTCCACTCAAAACAATTCAAGGGAGGAGACTGCTTAGAACAATGCACAAATCTTGTACTTGGTAAGTGCTTCACACATACTCGTGCTGACACGGTCTAATGTTCTGTGATTTCTACTCTATGACTTGGCATTTGACTCCAGAAACAGCTGTACCTTTCTAAACCTGTTATCAAAACAGAATCCTTGTCCTCGTGTTCTATCTACAGCAAAGCATATGGCTGGCACTCAACCTGAGCCAGATAACTACAATAACTCTAACAAAGACACTAAAAAGCCCCTTTATCCTCAGGAATTTTCACAAGAATTTATTAACAGTGTAAGTCCAGGTAAAAGTCACTCCTAGAAACAAATCATTATAAAACACTCATATTAAAACTCGCAGAAACAATAAGAGTTTCTACAAAGTTTTGGCTCTTTTAAATACATATATATTTAACTATTCCTCTAAAATCTTTAAATGTATGTTATTACTGAGCAGTAAATGAAAATCTTCATTCTATCAAAAACTAATGACCAGAAAAAGGAATACTTTTGAGATAAAATGATGACTTCTCAGAGTATATCCCAATAAATGAAATTCTAGTGTGATATATATGCCCATATATACTTTGTTCCTAAATAGTACAACTGAAAGGAAAATAATTCAGATAAAACAATAGCCTCTATTTTATTCTTGCTCTGAGGTAGAGTAAAATAAACAATTTTCTGTTTCTACTGAAAATGAAAACTTTATTGTTACATATTTTCTTCTATAAACCTACAGGCTAAGTATTGGAAGACCTGTCATAATTTGGGTCCCTTTCATTCACTCTTCACAGATCTCTTCCAGAAAGATGAAGAGACTCTAACAAGTAACCACATCCAGTGAAAAGAATATGAAAACTGATGACAGCAGCTCTCTACTTGGTGTCTTTACCCTCTGTCCTTTGTCACCTACCTCTTTTCTTTCCAATTTCCTCATATTGAATATACTTCACCTTTTCTATTCCAATCTAACATCATAGTTTTAAAATAAAAATGAAATGACATTCTTTGAATCCTTAGGCAGAATGTCAATGTACATTTTAATAAGAATATGGTCTTAGGAATCAAATAAACCAGAGTTCAAAGCAAGATGCTAACAGCTTTCTAACTGTGTGACCTTGAGCAAGTCACTGACTCATCTGAGCCTCTTGCCCACTTGTAGTATAAGGAAAAGGAAATTTCTCACTTAACTCCCCCTTGTAGCCCAGTTCAGTGTTTGGTACATGGCTGGTGATCAAGATTATATATATATATCTCAATTTGGTGGTTACTATTATATTATATACTCAGGAAGATGATTAGAAGCTTAGATTATTGTTCATCTTAGTATAATGAAATACTAGACATTTGAGATATGTCCTACCTAGCATAGTATTTTTTCTTAATGAGCTAGAGTAGAAATTAATAGAACCACACCAAGCTACAGATCAGCATTTGATCAGGTTGTCTATACTGCTTGTTATACTGCAGGAAGTCCTTGTTCTGGCTTCCATTGTCTTCACAGGCTATGTACCTTAACTGTTAAAATGTGTTAAAATGATTCAGAGACTCATCTAAATTTCCATCAATAGTAGTTACAGCATTCAAAAGAAACAAATCTAATCAAAAACACTGATACAAAATGATGCCAGCATTACCCACCAATTTTTAAAATAAAAGAAACTCTATTAAACCCAGATCTAGATTAATTTGGCCAACATACATTAATTCTATACTACAGTAAAAAATATGGCAGAGTCCTGGCTGCTGTGGCTCAGGGGATTGAGTGTCACTGGTTTGATTCCCAGTCAGGGCACTTGACTAGGTTGCACGCCAGGTCCCCAGTTGGGGGCACGTGAGAGGCAACCACACATTGATGTTTCTCTCCCTCTCTTTCTCCTTTCCCCTCTCTCTAAAAACAGATAAATTTAATTAATTAATTAGTTAATTAATTTAAAATATGGCAGATACATGAACAAAAAAAGTTTTTTCATCATTTTCTAACATTCCAAAATATGTGACTGATAAATATAAATAAATAGGCCATAAGAAGCATATGTCACTAACATCATCCTCGATTCAATTTATCTGGGGATTATGAAGGCTGGCTGGAAATTGTGATGTCCCATAAACTCACGTATACAAACGGGAATTTAACAATAGCATGGAGACATGGAAAACCAAAAAAGGAACTCACCACTCAAATACCTGAAAGTATTTTTTTCACAGAATGTTTTTGATCACAAATTTTCCTTTGGACAAAGAATAAAATAAAGTGGAGGTTCTTTTAAAAATAAAAGCACAGCCCTGGCTGCTGTGGCTCAGTGGATTGAGCGTCGGCCTGCGAGCAAAGTGTCACTGGTTCGATTGCCAGTCAGAGCACATGCACGTCAGGTCCCCAGTTGGGGGCGCGAGTGAGAAGCAATCACACAGTGATGTTTCTCTCCCTCTCTTTCTCCTTTCCTCTCTCTCTAAAAATAAATAAATAAATAAAACAAATAAATTAATAATTAATAATTAATTAATTAAATTATTTAAAAAATAAATAAGTAAAAGCACAAACATTTTACATAATCAAGAATTTCAGTATCATTACCTATATAGTTACATATAAAAATGATAATTGCTATACAATGACACCTGAAAAGTAATGGAACAAACCTTTCATTATTTCCAGATACATTTTACAACTGTCTGTCGAATTTGGTAAACCAATTTCACTCGTTAACAACTCTTTCAAGCAATTCTTCAAATAATATAGTTGATAAAATAGAACTACAGTATTCCCTCACTTATCGCGGGTATTATGTTCTAGACTCCCCCCCCCACGATAGGTGAAAATCCGCGAAGTAGGAACCTTACATTTATTTTAGTATTTATATATATATTAAGGCTTTATAAACTCTTCCCACACACTTATAAACCATTCCCAGTCCCTTATTAACCTTTCCCACTCCCTTATTAACCTTTTCCACACTTTTATAAACACTACTTATGTTCTTAAACATATTCTACACTCTTAAACCTATATAACTTTAACAACATACATATACAGTACCGCAAAATCCCACAGTATAGCGAAAAATCCGCCATAAATAATTTAATTTTTTTTAATCCCGCGATACAGTGAGGCTGCAATAAGTGAACTGCGATACAAAGAGGGACTACTGTAATTCAAATGCAATTTACATTTTACAATCCTTGGATAGTTTGAGGGTGTTGGCTATGCCAGTCTTTGCATCTATGAACATAAACTCTACTTCATGTGACCCCTTGTTAAAAGGAAGAACAGAATAAACGAACAAACAAAATTGAAACAGACTCATAGATACAGAGATCAAACTCATAGTTGCCAGAGGAGAGGGGAGTAGGGGCTGGGTGGAAAAAGATGAAGGGATTAAGAACTACAAATGGGCTGTTAATAAAACAGTTATGGGAATGTCAAGTACAGCACAGGGAATATGGTGAATAATATTGTAATAACAATATATGGTGCCAGGTGGGTACTGGAAATATCAGGGAAACACTTTGTGAAGTATATGATTGTCTAACCATATGCTGTACACCTGAAACAAAATAGTACTTAATATAAACTATAATTGAAAAAAGTTAAAAAGTATCAACATTGAAATTATTTTCTCTATTAATCTGGCAATTTAGTTTTATAGGAAAAGTGTGATCAAAATTCATAACATGTCTAGGTTAGGCCGATATGGCTGAATCATTTTAGAAAACAAACCCATCATTCAAAAAAAACGAGATTAAAGAACAGAAAATTAAAATTTAGTTAAGATTAACAAAATTAAAAATTAATTGAGATTAAGAAAATTAGAAATTAGTGAAATAAGAGAAAAGACAAAAAATTAAAATTTATTTATATTAGGGCCTTATAAGTCCTCATAAAAAGGCCTACATTTACAGGGTCTGCTTCGAGTGTTTGTTTTATTACAGAAGAGTCATAATTACATTGTAATCATAATTCCAGTTAATATGCTACCATTCATTATATTGCTTAGGTTTCAAAATCTAATTTATGGTATACAGCTATATATAATCAAATGGAAAAACAAATCAATTTTAATGGATTTGAAATTATTTTTGAATCAGTTAGGTGTTAGGCAATCTCTATGCAGGATTTACTGGATTGAATGTATAAATATTATAACAAATATATAACAAATGTATATAATAACAAGAGCAATCATCAGTTACATGCTTATAACCAATTAAAATATTTAAAAACACTACTATAAAATATATTGTCAGATGAGCAAATACTGATTAATAAAGATTATTTGATTATACTGAGTCTTTCCATAGACCTACCAAAGTCAGAAGATATTTAATGACCACAGTTTCATAAATTTTTATGGTTACTTAATAAAAAAAGGGAAACAAGACAAGATAAAGGTTAAATATAAGAAATGCAGATTTTTAAACATACAAAGGAAGGACATGAATATAAGCAATTATATGGATAGGAAATCAGGGGTGATGGATTTACATGCAATGTAATTAATCTGAGGCTAACCTGCTCTAAATCTATTTGTAGCTAAAGCCTTTACAATTCAATTAATTATGACACAAAACAGAATTATATGTTCATAATTCCAAAATTCCAGTTTCACACAGTAAGATATGTATTTTAAGAGATGTGAAACATTAAACTAAAGCCATTTCAGATAGAAATTTTATAAACTGATTCTACAAGAATAACCTCCAGGTATAACAAATAATGTCATGTAAATATGTAATAAATAACTTACTTAAAATTCTCAACCAAAATTTCAAGGGAAATAAAAAGAACATTGGTCTACTGCCAAATAATATTGTGAGATAAAGTTCCATGCTATATGCTTTAATGACCCAAATTTTTTTTTGTAATCCTAGTGCAGAAAATTATACAATGATATAACATATTGCATAAAAGTTCTGGTAAATTCACATATAATAAATGAAAGCCCAAATTTATAATGACATTTACTATACTTTATCTCCATTATCTACTTACTGTTCATTTAGTAATACTTTTGCGACTCCCTATTAAATCTGCTCTCACAAGCTCATATATTAATGTTTTACATATATATACATATTATATTAAACATAACATATATAACCAGTATATATTATTTATAATACTATGTAACATAAGGTACTAAATGTAATGTTTAGTGTATTTATACTAAATATGTAGATATTTAATATAAATAATATTCAAAAATATAAAATGTGTTTTTAATATTACAATTAGCATCAAGACATCTTTCAAATTACACTATATGCATCTAAAAGGATTAGATCAAATTCGACATGTTCAAATAAATACAAATTATTTTTTAGGTAAAAAGGAACATGAAGTTGGAAGTAAGTCATACCACTTGGCCTTTTAAAAATTTTCAAGCCTTCTCATTCTCTTACCCCCTGGCTCTCACCTGTCTGGAACCTCTTTCTCATACCACCTTTTCCCTGGATTTAAATACTTCAACAACATTGGCACCCAGTCAGTTCCACACACACCTCAGGGCCTTTGCACTGGCCATTTCCTTAACCTAGATACTCAAATCTTCCCAAGTTCATTCTAATGTTTTCCCTCTGGGCTCAAATGTCACCTCTTTCCAGAAAGTTTCTCTGGTAAAGCTTCCTTACGTTGACTCCACATTTACTCTTTCCAACATCATCCTGTTCATTTAATATCAGAGTTTGTGATCATATATTTGTTTACTTATCATCTACCTCTTCTATGAGACTATAAATTCCACAAGGACAGAGCCCATCACAGCATCTGAAATCCAAGAAGTGCTCAATAAATATTTGTAGGATAAATGAATATGACAAGTTTTAAAAAGCTAATTATTTGGGGAGTCTTCCTGTTTTGAAAAAAATTTTATCAGGCTAAGAAGGGTGTGAATTTGCATATTGGTTTGTGAATGTTGTGCAGTCCATTTTCCTTTTTCTCTCACATGCAACTTCTCTTGCAATAACAGTCCATCTGCTTTACAATGGGCAACATTAAAATAAAAAAGAATAAAGATTGTTTTTTGAACATGAGATTCAATGAGAAGGAGTTACTGATATAAGAATAACTCCAAGAAATAGTCTTCACTGAAGAAAGAGTCTTTCTGAAAAATGTGTATAATATGCTGCTTCTTGTGGCAAACAAAAACTGGGGTGGGAGAATTTAGTGTATACCTAGTCATCTGACATGCGAGAGAAACTGGAAAAAGGACGGGAGAGCGGTAGGGGTAGGACCACTCTGGCAGATGGAGGGTGGAATTTGGAAAGTTTCACAATGTATGTATTTTTATGCTTTTAGATTTGGAACCTTTTTATATTATCACTGGTTTAAATCACTAAATGAAATTTAAATTTTAAATAATTTTAAGTAACTTACCTGAAATTTTTTAAGTATATTTTATTATGTTATTAGAGTAGTTCCAATTTTTTCCCTTTTGCTCCCCTCTGCCCAGTATCCCCCTTCACTCCAGCAATCCCACCCCCCTTAGTTCATGTTCATGGGTTGAGCATATAAGTTCTTTGGCTTCAACATTTCCTATATTATTCTTAACCTCCCCCTGTCTATTTTGTACCAACCAATTATGCTTCTTAATCCCTGCACCATTTGCACACTTCTCCCTCTCCTGCCCACAACTGATAACCCTCCAAATGATCCCCAAACCTATGATTCTGCTCCTATTCTAGTTTGCTTAGTTGGATTTTGTTTTTATTTTTTAGGTTCAGTTGTTGATAGTTGTGAGTTTGTTGTCATTTTAGTGTTCATAGTTTTGATCTTTTTCTTAAGTAACTCCCTTTGACATTTCATATAATAACGGGTTGGTGATGGTGAACTCTTTTAGCTTTACCTTGTCTGGGAAGCACTTCATCTGCCCTTCCATTCTAAATGATAGCTTTGCTTGATAGAATAATCTTGGTTATAGGTTGCTTTTCATCACATTGAATACTGCTTGTCAGTCCCTTCTTGCTGCAAAATTTCTTTTAAGAAATCAGCTGATAGTCTTATAGGAACCCCTTTGTAGGTAACTCTCTTCTCTCACTGCTTTTAAGATTCTCTCTTTACCTTGAAACTTTGGCATTTTAGTTATGATGTGTCTTCGTGTGGTCCTCCTTTGTTCTAGCTTTTTGGGACTCTCTGTGCTTCCTGGATTTGTATGTCTATTTCCTTCACCTCCATTATTTTTTCACATAAGCTTTTGATTTCTTGCTCTTCCTCTTCTCCTTTTGGGACCCCTATGATTTTGATGTTCCCAAGCCTCTCTTCATTTTTTTCAATTATTGATTCCACATTCTGTACTAGTTGACTGTTTATTTCTTCCTGATGTTACAAATCATTGATTTGAACCCCGGTTTTCTTCCCTTCACCATTGGTTTGGTGTGGATTTTTGTTTCACTTAGCATAGCCTTCACTTCTCTTATGCGTTTGCTATACTCAAGGATATCTGTCAAGCCTGTGAGCATCTTTATCACCAGTGTTTTGAATTCTGCATCTATTAGGTTGGCTATCTCCTCATCTCTTAGGTTGGCTATCTCCTTGTCGCTTAGTTCTCCCATATGCTACCTTGATCCGTTTCCCCTTTTGGCCATACTTCTCTGTCTCATCTTGACAGGCTCCTGTGTTTGTTTGCCTTTGTGTCTTAGGTAGAACTGTCGCTCCTGTGTTGTTGTAAGGGGCAGAGCCTTGGGGATTCGTCAGTACAGGACAACCAGTTTCACCACGTTGTGGCGCTGTATGTGGGGGAGGGGTCCGAAAGGGAACAATGCTTCTTGCTCAGCACTCGCCCCTTTTCCAGGCACTTCTCCCACTTCTGTATGGGACTGGTGCCCCTCTAGCTGTTGCCCTGGCCATCGTTCCCAGGATGGGTGGGTCTGTGGGTGTTCTAAGACCATGAGGTCCTTTTAAACAAGCACACTCTGCTGAGAGACCAGTAGTCTGCCTCTGCCCCAACCCCCACTGGTTTGCAAAGTCAGAAGCAATGAGGCTTGATTTTTCCTGGTGCTGGGACTGTGGGTTGTGCAGTCTGGTGAGGAGCTGGGAACTCTCCCCAGGTGTCCCTCCCCATGCTTTAAAACATGTGACTGCGCTTTCTGCTGGCCTACTGCTGCTGCCGCTACCACACTGCATCCTCTCCGCATCCACTCCGCTCCTCCTACCTGTCTGGATGAGTATTTCTTCTTTATATCTTTGTTTGCAGGACTTCCATGCAGTTTGATTTTCTGGAACTTCTGGTTGTTTTCTAGTTGTATTCCTTCTTAGTTGTGGGGGCAACATAGAATGTCTATCTATGCCTCCATCTTGGCCGGAAGTCAACTTACCTGAATTTTAAATGAACTAAATTTTTTCATTCAATGACTGTGGTGTGACATCTCTTTTTACATTTTAAACAATAACTACTTCAAAATGCTTTTTTATTAATGCATTTATGTAGCCTAAAAATACTCACAATGGAATGATACCTCTGCCTGCCTAATTTGGGAAAAGAAGTTCAAACTGTGTAGTCCTTCCATTTCGACTAAAAATTTGTATTTATTGTACAAAGGGCTGCAAAGCTGTATGTAGCATCTGCCTCCATCTCTCACCCCTCTTCCTCTGTGATCTCTCATTTTAATACACTCCCAGTCCTCTATTAAACCCTAGTTTCTCTTTCTTTCTGGCGAGTTCTTGACCTGCCAGGCGCACTTCTCCGGGGACTTATACACCTACCGCTTTTAGGATGGAAAGCTCCCCATTCAGGTATCTATGTGAGTCAATACCATCTTCTCAGTGAGGCCCATCTAACCACCGCATTGAAACTGCACACCGAGGGATAAAAGAAGTAGAAGAAGAGGAGCATGGGATAGAAAACCTGATTGAAAAAGTAATGACGGAAAACTTTCCTAACTTCATGAGAGAAAAAAATCATGCAAGTTCAGGAAGCACAGAGAGTCCCAATGAAGATGAACCCAAAAAGACCGACTCCAAGGCACATCATAATTAAAATGACAATATTCAAAGACAAAGAGAGAATCCTGAAGGCAGCAAGGGAAAAACAGCAACTAACATAAAAGGGAGCTCCAATAAGACTATCAACTGATTTCTCAACAGAAACACTACAATCCATAAGAGAATGGCAAAAAATATTTCAAGAAATGAAAAATAAGGGCCTACAACTAAGACTACTGTACCCAGAAAGGCTCTCTTTCAAAATGGAAGGTGAAATAAGGAGTTCCCACAAAGGAAGACTAAAATAATACATCTCCACCAAACCAGCATTGCAAGAGATGCTAAAGGGAATGCTTTAAGAAAAAGATGGAGAGGAACACAGGAACAAAGGGAAATAAATAAATA
Source organism: Furipterus horrens (assembly GCF_987537825.1). Classification (NCBI taxonomy): domain Eukaryota; kingdom Metazoa; phylum Chordata; class Mammalia; order Chiroptera; family Furipteridae; genus Furipterus; species Furipterus horrens. The sequence continues at coordinate 64,588,857 of NW_028327180.1, read as the reverse complement.
CCTGTCAATAATAACCTTAAATGTAACTGGGTTAAATGCTCCAATCAAAAGACATAGGGTAGCAGAATTGATATGAAAACATGACCCACATATATGCTGTCTACAAGAGACACACTTCAAAACAAAAGATATACACAGACTAAAAGTGAAGGGATGAAAAAAGATATTCCAAGCAAAAGAAGATTTAAGAAAGCTGGGGTCACAATAGTTATATCAGACAAAACAGATTTCACAACAAATGCCACAAAAAGAGACAAAGAAGGACATTTCATAATAGTTAAGGGAACAATTCATCAAAAATATATAATATTACCTTGGTAAATATGTATGCACACAACATAGGAGCACCCAAATATATAAGAAAAATATTGGAAGACTACAAAAAGGATATCAACAGCAACACACCATAGTAGGGGACTTTAACACTCCATTGTCAACAATGGACAGATCCTTGAAACAAAGAAATACCAAGGATATTAAGGCATTGAACAACATTTCAGGTCAAAGCGATGTATTTGACATATATAGAATTTTCCCCCAAAAAAGCAAAATATTCATTGTTTTCAAGTACACACGGAACATACTCAAAAATAGACCACATGGTAGGACTCAAAACAAGCCTCAACAAATTCAAGAAAATTGAAATTATATCAACCATCTTCTCAGATCACAATGCCTTAAAACTAGAAATCAAATTCAAGGAAAAAACTCAAAGACATCCAAACTCATGGAGAATGAATAACATGCTATTAAATAATGAATGAGTTAACAATGACAGCAAGGAAGAAATCAAGAAGTTTCTGGAAACCAATGATAATGAAGACACAATAGCCCATAACCTATGGGACACAGCAAAAGCAGTCCTGAGAGGAAAGTTCATAGCAATACAGGCATACCTAAAAGGATAGAAGAATCTCATATAAAAAATCTAACCCTACAGCTACAAGAACTGGAAGAACAACACCCACAAAGTCCAGAGCAAGTAGAAGGATGGAAATCATCAAGTTCAGAGCAGAACTAAATGACATAGAGACTAAACAAACAATTCAAAGGACCAACATAAGTAGGAGCTGGTTCTTTGAAAAGATAAACAAAATCTACAAGCCATTAGCCAGACTCATCAGGAAAAAAAGAGAGAGGACCCGAATAAACAAAATCAGAAGTGAAAGAGGAGAAATCACAACCAATATCACAGAAATACAAACGATTGTAAGAAATTACTACAAACAACTGCATGGCAAGAAACTTGACAACCTAGAGGAAATGGACAAAGTTCTAGAAATATATAATCTTCCAAAACTGAATCAAGAAGAAGCAGAAAGTCTGAACAGACCAATAACAACTAGTGATTGAAGCAATCATCAAAAAACTCCCGGCACACAAACACCCTGGACTGGATGGCTTCACAGGTGAATTTTATAAAACATTTAGGAAAGAACTAATGCCTACCCTTCTCAAACTATTCCAAAAAATCCAAGAAGAGGGAATACTCCCAAATTCATTCTATGAAGCCATTGTTACCCTAATCCCAAAACCATGTCAGGACACAACAAAGAAAGAAAACTACAGGCCAATATCGCTGATGAACATAGATACTAATTTCCTCAACAAAATACTGGCAAAAATGGATCCAGCAACACATTAGAAAGATCATATACCACGATCGAGTGGGATTCATCCCAAGAACGCAAGGATGGTTTAATATTTGCAAATCAATAAACGTAATACACCACATAAACAAAATGAAATAAAAAGATCACATGATAATATCAATAGATGCTGAAAAAGCATTTGATAGCATACAACACCCATTTATGATGAAAACACACAGCAAAATGGGAATAGAGGAAGCATACCTCAATATAATAAAGGCTATATATGAGAAACCTTAAGCCAACACCATATGCAACGGACAAAAACTGAAAGCATTCTCCCTGAGATCAGGAACAAGACAAGGATGTCCACTCTCCCCACTCCTATTCAACGTAGTGTTGGAAATTCTAGCCACAGAAATCAGACAAGAAAAAAAATAAAGGGCATCCAAATTGGAATAGAGGAAGTAAAACTGTCATTATTTGCAGATGACATGATAGTGCACATAGAAAACCCTACAGACTCCGTGAAAACATGACTCAACATAATAAATGAATTTGGCAAAATAGCAGGGCACAAAGTCAACGTTCAGAAATTGAGGCATTTCTGTACACAATAATAAAATATCAGAAATAGAAACTAAAAAAAAAAATCCCATTTACTATAGCAACAAGAAAAATAAAGTATCTAGGAATAAACTTAACCAAAGAGATAAAAGGCCTGCACTTGGGAAACTATATAACATTGAAGAAAGAAATTAAGGAAGATACAAATGAATGAAAGCATATACCATGTTCGTGGATTGAAAGAATCAACATCATTAAAATGTCCATACACCCCAAAGCAATTTATAAATTCAATGCGATCCCTATTAAAATACCAGTGACATATTTCACAGACCTTGAACAAATACTTCAAAAATTTATATGGAGCCAAACAAGAGCCCGAATAGCCACAGCAATCTTGAGGAAGAAGAACACAGTAGGAGGAATCACAATACCTGACATCAAATTATACTACAAAGCCTGGTACTGGCATAAGACAGACATATAGATCAATGGAACAGAATAGAGAGCCCAGAAATAAACCCAGGTCTATATCGTCAACTAATATTCGGCAAAGGGTGAAGGAACATAAAATGGAGTGAGAAGAGCCCCTTCAACAAATGGTGCTGGGAGAACTGGACAGGGACATGGAAAAAAATGAAACTAGACCACCGACTTACACCACACACCAGAATAAACTCAAAATGGATCAACAACTTAAATGTAAGCTGTGACACTATAAAAGTCCTAGAGAAAAACATAGGCAGAAAAATTTCAGATATCCCACATAACAATATTTTCACCGATACTTCTCCTAAGGTAAGGGAAATAAAGGAAATAATAAGCAAATGGGACTACATCAAACTGAAGAGTTTCTGTTCAGCAAAAGAAAACATCAGCACGATGAAAAGGGAACCAACCATGTGGGAAAATACATTTGCCAATGATATTCAGACAAGGGATTGATCTCCAAAATATATAAAGAACTTACATGTCTCAACACCAAAGAGACAGCCCAATCAAAAAATGGGCAAAGGACCTGAACAAACACTTCTCCAAGGAGGATATATAGAGGGTCCATAGACATATGAAAGAATGCTCAATATCACTAGCCATCAGAGAGTTGCAAATAAAAACCACAATGAGATACCACTTTACACCAGTCAGAATGGCCATCATCAACAAATCAACAAACAAGTGCTGGCAAGGATGTGGAGAAAAGAGAACCCTATTGCACTGCTGGTGGGAATGCAGACTGGTGCCACCACTATGGAAAACAATATGGAATTTCCTCAAAATACTAAAAATGGAACTGCCTTTTGAACCAGTGATTCCACTGCTAGAATTATACACTAAGAATCCTGAAACCCCAATTCAAAAGAACTTATGTACCTCTATGTTCATAGAAGCACTGTTTACAATAGCCAAGTGCTGGAAATGGCCTAAGTGCCCACCTGTAGATGAGTGGATTAAAAAACTGTGGTACATTTACACAATGGAATACTATGCAGCAGAGAGAAAGAAGGAACTCCTGCCATTTACGACAACATGGATGGAACTAGAGAAAATTATGCTTAGCAAAATAAGCCAGGCAATGAAAGAAAAATATCATATGATATCACCTACCACAGGAGACTAATGAACAACATAAACAAATGAACAAAAGTGAACCAGAGACATGTAAACAAGGAACAGAGTAACAGTTATCAGGGGAAGGGAGAGAAGGGGGTAAGTAGGAAAAGAGTTTAGTAAAGGAATTAGTATAAATAACCCATGGACATGGACAACAAGGTGGGGATTGACTGTGGGAGAAGGGGTGGGCTAGGTGGGGGGGGTTCATCGGGGTAAAAAATGGGACAACTGTAATAGAAAAACAATAAAAAAAATTTTTTTTAAAGAAAGAAACCCCCAAGGGTAGGTAGGACGACGACCATGTCCAGCTTGAAGCAGCTAGAGGAGCTTGAGACCTTCGCCCATTGTCCTTTACAAGATTACAAAGGGCCTTAATATCTGAGAGGGAGGGATAGTTATTTTTTACGAACCATGGGTATGGACTTGGGGCGGGGGGGATTGCTGGGGGAGGGAGATGCTGGGTGGAGGGGAGTAAAGGGGAGAATATTGGAACTATTGTAACAATATAATCAATAAAGAAAAGCTGGGGAAAAGGAAGAAAGAAAGAAAAAGAAGAAAGAAAGAAAGAAAGAAAGAAAGAAAGAAAGAAAGAAAGAAAGAAAGAAAGAAAGAAAGAAAGAAAGAAAGAAAGAAAGAAAGAAGAAGAAAGAAAGAAAGAAAGAAAGAAAGAAAGAAAGAAAGAAAGAAAGAAAGAAAGAAAAGAAAAAGAAAGAAAGAAAGAAAGAGAGAGAGAGAGAGAAAGAAACCACACACTGCCCTGCACTCCTTAGCTCATTCCCTGCTTATCTACTGCATTTAAGTAAGACAACAGAAACTCCTCTGCCCTCTAGAAAATAAGGCAGGGACTCTTGCCTTGATGCTCAGTAAGTTTGTTGAATAAATGAATAATGTATCCAAAGGAGAATTCCTTTCTCCTCTGCCCAAGCCTCAAACACAACAATCACCCAGACCTAGCCTTCCCCTTTATTCCTTATCCCTCGAAATATTACTATCATCCAAGGCCAAAACTTAGGATTCAAACTTTAACTTTCCCCATTCCACCCCTTGATCTAATTAATCACCTACCTCTGTCAATTCTCTCTTCTTAATAGCTCTAAATTCCATCTCCTTACTTCTACTTTGACTTTCAAGACTTGTCTGTCACTTGGCCTGGGGCAATAGCCTCCTAACTGTGTTATGTCCTATCCTTAGGCATAAGAGCCTCCAACCCACAGTTCTCAGCCACAAATGCTACATGGTAATCTGATCAGAGTGCTCACCTATGATGAATGCTTCCAAGCTCCCCAATATTTATGAAACTGATTTTTCACTGGCTATTCGTTAGAATCTCCCAGAGACGTTTTTAACATATTATTCATGGGTTCCATCAGAAGTGGATCTAAACCAATTACATAACCCCCAGTAATTCTAAGAATTACTGATTTACAAGGTACACTCTAAACCTCTGCAGATGATACAAGACCTTTCATAATCAACTTGTACCAGCAGCCTACCTCCAGATGTACTTGAACCAAACACACAATTTGCTAACAAGCTGTTCTCCCATCTTTTCCTTCCCATGTGTCGCCACTCACCTGGCAATGTCCCTAAAGCATTACTTCTAGTTTGGAGAACCCTATACTTTCCTCAATTATCGCAGTTGGCTATAGCAGTGGCCATGAAAATACTTGTTGATAATGACTAGTTGAAATCAATTACCCAGGTATTAATAAGTTATAGTTTCTGCAATCATCAAAAAAGTCATTCTTTATTTCCCTTTGAGCTCCAATTCAATAAGGCAATGTTAAAACAATCAATCAATGAAAACATTCCACCTATACAGGCCTATCTTGGGAATACTGTGGTTTCAGTTCTAAACTGCCACAATAAAGTGAGTATCACAATAAGGAGAGTTGTAATCTTTTTCTGGTGGGAAATCTTGCTTCAATTTGTAAAAAAAAAAAAAAAATTAATAATGATTAAAAAACCACACATCAGTGAACCACAATAAAGTGAAGAGCAACAAAACAAGGTGCCTGCCTCTATTACTATATATTACTCAAATGTAACACAAACTCAGCTATAATGCCTTAAGCCTTACAAGAATACATAATATATCTTTTCTTAAGAATATTTTTAAATCCATCTTGAATTTTTTTTGAAAAGGAGTACTATACAAAAATGAAAACCAGACCATAAGAAAACATATGGCAGTTGTGAGCAATGGCTTTATCTTCATTGTCTTTAAATCCAATGACTAGTTCTTTGGAACAGACTTAGAAAGAAATGCAGAAGTGTTCGTTACTTTACTACGATTTTCCCAAAAGGAAAATAAAACAGAAAGTAACATAAAAAACAGTTAAAAATGTATTGGGTATTTGAAAACAGAAAGTTAATACAAGAATGGACACAGTGGTCTCAGTCCTGGACCCTCATGAGAATCACTACCGTGCTACCAGCCTCACCTGTAAGAGAGTGATCTAATGGGCCAGAGATGGGTTTCAGTAGCAGCATTTTTCAAAGCTCCCAGGGGATTCTGCTGTGCAGTCAGGGTAGAGAACCTCTAAATCAGCACCTTCCCCCTACAGCAAAGCCTATCTTTCAAAAAGCAATGGCAAAAGCTGTTTCCAATCAACATTCCTTCTTTCCCATAAAGAAAAACAAAGAATGTGAACATTGTTAATTGGGAAATATTAATAACACTGAACAGTTATACCAGAATTATTGTTGTCAAGCATTATTCTAAGAACTGCTAATACACTGACCTTTTTATTCCTCACAAAGGCTCTGGACAGTTGGCATTCTTATGCCGTCTGCATCTGCAAAATAGCTAACAGTTGCAGAATGCTTATCATTGCCAGGTATCATTTCAATGCTGCTATATACACTGACTCACTTAATCTTCACAAGATTTTGTGAGGTAAGTACTGTTATTATATCCATTTGAGTGATGAGGAAACTAAGGCACAGAGAAGAAGAACTGGTCTATGGCCATCCAGTTACTGAATGTCAGAGCGGGGATTTGAAGCCAGGTAGTCTAGCTCCAGACATAATTAAAAAACAAAAGCCTGTGCTCTGTGTTATACAACAGCCACAAAATATATAAAAATGCAAGTACATTACTAAACACATCTTTCTCCTCCTCTTTAGACAGTAATACAAAGCAAAGATGCTCATTTAAGAAAACTGAAATAAGAATCATTTGATTATAGTTCCAAGACAGGTACCACTGCTGGATCCAACTGGTGCTTTCATGACTCAGAATGAAAAAGAATGAAAGATGATGAAGACAGGGAACCCAAGTCTCTCCCCATCAGGAAAGCAGACTGATTAGAAGCCTGACCTGTCCTCCCATAAGCTCTGTGATAACAAGGAAGGCCCGTGTGCCTTAGCCACTGCAAGGAAGTGCTGGGCAAACAGATTTGAGCAAATGCAATTGGCTGGCTACAGGACATTCAAGATGGCTGAATTCTAAGGCACACTATATTCAATGTACAGTAGTCCCTCTCTATATCACAGTTCACTTATTGTGGCCTCACTGTATCACAGTATTTTTAAAAATATTATATTTAATTATTTACCATGGATTTTTCACTATATCGCAGGATTTTGAGGTACTGTATACATATGTTGTTAAAGTTACATAGGTTTAAGAATGTAGAATATGTTTAAGAACATAAGTAATGTTTATAAAAGTGTGGAAAAGGGTAATGAGGGAGTGGGAAAGGTTAATAAGGGACTGGGAATGGTTAATAAGTGTGTGGGAAGGGTTTATAAAGCCTTAAAACATATATAAATGCTAAAATAAATGTAAGGTTCCTACTTCATGGATTTTCACCTATCGCAGGGGGGGTCTAGAACGTAATACCCACGATAAGTGAGAGAATACTGTATTTTAACACTATTTCTTTCATATTTCAAGATATGTATCATGTATATTATATGTCTTATTTCATATAAAATTTATTTCTGTATAATAGAATATTGAATTATTAAAATGTATTATTCATCAAAATGTTGATCTTTCAATATTTTAATATATGCGTGCAAATTTTACCTTAAAATTAAATATATGTATATAATAAATTTAATAAATATGTAATTTTATATAACATAAGATGCTTACATAATTATTAAGCTTATGAAAACAGACATGTCTAATAACCAACTGAGTAGCTAGGTGACTACTTTGCTAACTTGAGGCCACATCAGCAGGCATTCTCTTGGGCCTGACTCTGCTCCTTGGTTGGGGTGGCCATCGGGTCCTTTATCTGGTTTGAGTCCCCCATTTGTAGCTGGAGTCTCTCCCTTCCTCTGGACTAGGCAAGCACAGATCTCCCCTTAACCAATGTCATAATGGCTGCCATCTAGTTTCTTACCAGAAAATAGACATAACTCAAACTTCCTGTCAGCCAACCTAATATAAAACAGTTGAGTGAGGACATCCCTGAAGGACTATCTGAAGAGTATTCCAAATTTTAAAGTAAAATCAAGCAAGGAAGCAAACAAAGCTGCACCTCATCATAACTCATTGTCTGCGAGTATAACTCCTCCTGCAAAGTTGCCCTTTGGTGTTGCAGTTCTGGTTCACGTTGAGGGGACAAGCATGAAAGACCTAAAAGACTCACACTCTGCCACTTACCACAGGAGCCATGCTGTACATGCGGCAAAGATTTCTCTCAGCTTCCTGTCACGCTAAGTTAGGGTCCCCTTTGATGCCAGGAAAACAGGAGTCAACATGAATTTTTAATTTTTAATTTTTTTTCTTATTTTTGTATACCTTTTTTCCCTTACTTTTTCACATTTTAACTTTAGTCTATTGTACATTACTTTTATTAATATGTATACTTCTTCAAACATCCTTTATGAGGTACTAGTACTCTATCAATAAATAGTTCTACAATAAAAATAAGCTGAAAGAAATAACAAAGTTTAGAGAACACTGACTGAAGAATAAGGGACATAACTTTCAAAATTATAAATGGTGAGTAAAGATTTTACAATCAAAAAATTAAGATATTCAGTTCATTTATTAATTAGTCCAAATAGTGCCTGATGAATTGTTTTCAAATATTATTTTGATTCAGTTAATTTAGAAACTTGTAACATACTTATTGTACTATAAATGTCCAACACCATTGCAAGAAAGTGTCACATTAAATGTTATGTCATGACTCAAACTGGTTAACTAGAGAATTGTTTAATAGGACAATAAATGAAGAAAACATCAGAATTCTGAGAAACTGCAACTCCTCAGTATTTCTGTTTACTTAGGTTAGACACAGATTTTTTTTAATTTCAATGAAGTCTATGTTGAGCTCAAATACCTCATTAAAATATATGCCTTTGTGCCAAAATAAATGCTATAATCAGAGCAAAATGTAATACAGTTATATGATAATTTCTTTCCATGTGGAGCACTAATTCACTAGGTAGAAAACAGATTGAAATAAATGTTTCTCAGAAGCTTTTTGGAGACCAGGAAAGAAAGTAGAAATAGAAAATTGATTTGGAATCTTTTCAGAAAATTAGAACCCTTATGCTCAATTAAAGAAGAAGAGTATCCAAGGTTTGTTAAGTAATATAAATATTTAATTATCATGGGGATTATTTCATAAAAACATCATCCAGACTTAGCATTTTTCACAACTGTTGGAAATTGTCTTCTTGGAGAGCACATACGCTCATGATCCAGGAGACAAGGCATCACTGAAAAATGAAAATGATCCAGCTGAGACTACAAAGTAGGGAAAAACCATGTCACGTTTCTCCTTCACCTCAGAATGCAGTTTTATTCTGTACAGTGAAGGAAACAGTATGGCAGAAAAGAAATTTCATAAAATCAATGCATGATTATTTCATCTGACAAGTAGAACAGTGGTGGGAAAGTAGGTGTGAGAAGCTCACTGCCTTTAGTCAACTTAAAAACTAAATATGACTGAATCAGAACCAAGAAAAGATTTTTGAAAAACTGAATTTTAGATCAAAATTCCAGAGTGATACTTTCCTGTAGATATTGATATACGTCTTGTGTATAAACCATGCTCATGCTATAGTAAAATTTAGCACTACAGAAGAAGGAAGCCTGTAAGTAACAGGAAGAAGCTAAAAAGATAGCCCTATAGGAATGGCCACATATTTTAACTTTAATGGTTATGTTATAAAGAACTTTCATGTACTCACATTTTTTAGATGTAACTCTCTGGTATTACAAGCCTAGAGAAACACTTCCAGAACATAAACTTTTGTGAAATAATGGAATTTTCTAGGGTGTTTATAGCATTTAGGGGGCCAAGCTTAGACATAAGACATTTTAAATGTAACTCTTCAGGGAATCTAATAAAAATCAGTCCAGTCATAAGAAATGGGTTTTTTCAAACCACAGAGAAATATTTTTATTGATGTAGACCTAAGTTTTCTGTGAAACAATATTTAATTAGATGAAATAAAGATACATATTCTGTGGCTCCATTTGACTGCAAACATTAAAAGATAAATTCAAACTATTCTGAAAATGACTCTTAGATGAAATGTGAAACTCCCTATAGGGAAAAGAATCATTACAGTTAAAATTATTTTAATGCTTGAATATAAGTGATCCTACTAAAACCAAAACCAAAAAAAGAACTTCCAATTCTGCTAAGACATGGGCTGGAAATGAATCATATACACAACTTTTTAACAATGGGGACTTTCTAGTTATTTACTAAAAGCATACAACTATATTATATATATTTGTAGTTATTTAGTCAAAACTTATAACTATTTATATATATTTCTAGTTATAACTATATTATATATACATAGCTATTTAGTAAAAACATATAACTATATTATATGACATATAATTCTAACAGCCAAGTTTGAAAATTTTATTTCTTCTGTAAATTATTTAAAATACACATCTCATTCTCACTGGAAAAATCACTTAATTTCCTAGAGTCTATTTAATGAAATTTGCAACATGTAAATTATCTGATGGAAAATATCAAAATTTATATGCCTACCTGAACCACTTAAAATAAACATGCAAGGAGTATTAAATGTGCAGGGAGTTACAACATGTGTTAAAATAAACATGCAAATAGAACCTCATGGACAACACTAGAACATGAGGGTACTTAAGACTGCTTAAGTCATCAAAAAACAAAAACAAAAACCTTCAACCTCTCCCTGTGCCTGCCAGACAATGTTTCCAAGCCACATGCAGCCTCCCAAGTTGCCAGACTGCAGCTCCGATAACTAGAAAAACAGTAGCCAAGAGGATCCAAGATGGCGGAGGAGTAAGTGGAAGCTACACTAACCTCCTCCCAGGACCACTCTGGATTTACAACTTAATTTTGGAGAAATCATCTGGAATAACCAACCAAACACTAGCTGGAGAGAAGTCTTATAACTACATCACAACGTGACCGGTAGGGAGTGCAGAGACGCGGAAGGGCTGGCTGGGCTCACACAGGTGGCAGCTGAAGGGACTGAGAAACAGCTCAGCAGCCAAGGATTCCCCCTGAGAAGGGCAGGGTCTAAACCCCCAGCTGGGCTTCCCAGCCTACAGCAACAGAATGGAAAGTAAAATAGTATCCAGCTATGAAAAGCGAAAAGCCACAGGGTTACTTGCTAGCCGGAGAGAAACAGCAGGAGAAAAAGAGCTCTTAAGCGGATCACATACGAAAATATTTTGGCCCCCACTTACCCTGGGCTCAAGCAGAGGGAAGGCAGAGAGGACTGGAGATGCTTGGGGAGAGTTTGGCGCGGTGGCTTTGAGGGGAGAACTAGGGGAGCAGCAGACCAGGTCCCAGTGCTGACTCATCCCCAGTACTGCAGGCAGACCATTCCCCTCCAAGTGGCGTCAGCCTGAGGGGAAGCAAAGGCCCTGCCTACAGGAATTAAGCTGCCACACCCACGGTCCTTAAGCCTGACAGCTAATCACAGATTGAATAGATTAACAACTAAAGAAGACAGACAAAGGCAGTAGATCCCCGGAAGTCTCCAACAGGCTGCCTAGGCCCAGACTGGTACAGGATCTGACGCCACCAGAGGCAGATCCAGGAAGTGCAGATCATTCTAACAAGCACCAACGAACAATAGGAGTCACAAAAATGGGGAGACAAAGAAACAACCCCCCATTGAAAGGAAAGGTAGAACCCCCAGAAAGAGTGCTAAATGAAATAGAGGGGAGCAAACTATCAGATGTGGAATTCAAAACATGGATTATGGAGAAGCTCAATGAGCTCAGCAGAAACTACAAAGAACTCCAGAAAAACTATAAGGAACTTACTGAGAATTACACCAGCATGAAAAAGGACATAGAAGCTATCAATAAGAGCCAGGAGGAAATGAAGAATACGATCTCTGAATTGAAGAACACAGTAGAAGGAATTAAAAGCAGGCTAGAGGAAGCAGAAGATCGGATCAGCGAGCTGGAGGACAATGTAGACAAAAACTCCCAGACAGTGCAACAAAATGAAAAAAGACTGAACAATACTGAAGATGTTCTAAGACAGCTGCAGGACAACATGAAATGTAATAATATCCATATCATAGGAATTCCAGAAGGAGAAGAAGAAAGCAACGGATAGAAAACCTCTTTGAAAAACTAATGACAGAAAACTTCCCTAACATGACGAGAGAAAGAGTCACGCAAGTCCAGGAAGCACAAAGGGTCCCAATGAAGATGAACCCCAACAGGCCCACTTCAAGACACATCATAATTAAAATGGCAACATTGAAAGACAAAGAGAGAATTCTAAAAGCAGCAAAAGAGAAACAACTAATAACATACAAGGGACCTCCAATAAGGTTATCATCAGATTTCTCAGCAGAAACACTACAAGTCAGAAGGGAATAGCAAAGAATATTCCAAGAAATGAAAAACAAAGGCCTACAACCAAGAATACTCTACCAAGCAAGGCTCTCATTCAAAATGGAAGTGAAATAAGGAGTTTCCAAGACAAAGGAAGGTTAAAAGAATACATCTCCACCAAACCAGCATTGCAAGAGATGCTAAACAGTCTGCTTTAAGAAGATGAAGAAACAGAGAGAGACAGAGAGGAACACAAGTACAAAAGGGGAAAATGACAATGAATAAGTACTGAAAGAAAGAAGAAACTTCTACCATTTGCAACAACATGGTTGGAAATAGAGAGAATTATGCTTAGCGAAATAAGCCAGGCAACAAAAGAAAAATACCTTATGCTGTCACCTATTACAGGAAACTAATGAACAACACAAACAAATGAGCAAAACTGAACCAGAGGCAAGAAGAATGTCAAGTGCCTTGCAACTGGATGTCTTTCCAATAAGACAGTCTTACAGATTTAGAGACTTGTTTGTGGGTTATGTTGCATAAATTAACATGTGTTTTCTGTTTTCAAAGGGCATAAGCCTATGATCTCTTTACCTGAGTGATTGTCTGTATGTACAGGCCTCACTTAATCCTGTCTGCAGCGCTGCCTCCTGAGGCTCAATGGTTTGGCTGAACTAAGTGGCTAGGTTGGTGAAGAATGAGGTGGTCTGTGGGCTCCACTTTAAAACTGGTTTCTCTTTTCTATCCTAATGGCTTGGACCAAGAGCGCCCAGAGGTCTGAGGGGGGAAACCTAAAATATTTCCCTCAGCCCAAACTTAGTATAATGGGCAAAAGGGTTTTGGACAGGTGAGATGTGCCTGGCACACCTTCCTCCAAAGAAGCCCTTTTTTTTCCCCCTAATGTGGGACATTGAAAAATTAATACCTGTCTTTTGTCATCTAGTAGTTATGGATTGAATGATATATTTTAACCCTTTTGCCAAATCTGTTGCCCCCAGAATACAAGGATGCCAGCCTGTTAAACCAAGCATGCTGTTGTCCGGGGACATCCAACTGACCTGGAGTCTGCACGATCCTTCCCCATGTGGGAAGGCCACCCTCCCCTCCACACCCCGACTCTTATTAGGGATTTCTGGACCCAAGGGTAGGTAGAACGACAACCATGTCCAGCTTGAAGCAGCTAGAGGAGCTTGAGACCTTCGCCCATTGTCCTTTATAAGATTATAAAGGGTCTTAATATCTGAGAGGGAGGGATTGTTATTTTTTATTATTAAAATAATTAATTAATCATTTATTTATTTAAAAAAGAAGAATATATGAAAGGGTGAAGCGGGAGAGCTTGTATGTACAAACCATGGGCATGGATTGCGGGGGGAGTGCTGGCGGAGGGGGGTGCTGGGTGGAGGGTAGCAAAGGGGAAAAACTGGAACTATTGTAACAATATAATCAATAAAAGATACTTTAAAAAAAAAACAGTAGCCAAGATTGAGCTCGACCACAAATGTGAGCATAGCCAACAGTAGAGGCCAGTAAATTCTAACATTCACAGAGTGAATAGAATAATTTTTCACTAACATTTAGTAATTGCACAGATACAATATTAGGTAAATACTATTATACTATTATAATTTCCACTTTCAGTTCAATTAAACAAGGTTCAGAGAAGTAACTTACAAAAGACAATGAAACTAATATGTAGTAGAGTGAGGTCTCAAACCCAAATTCACATTTATATTCTCTCCCTCTCAACATTGTGCTTAATTGTATACACAACAGAGAGAAAGTAGACTTTAATTGAACAAGAAAGAAGAATACCAGAAGATACCTATATTTTACAAAAACCATAAATTTATATTCCAGAAAAGCTATATAATCTATGTATTTTAATATTTTGTCCAATTCTTTTCCTATAAGATCTGCAAGCCTGTTCATCATCTTTTTAAGATATAATTCCATCATGAATGTTTCATCTATTCAAACTCAAAAATCATGAACATGCATCTATAACAGTGCTGTTAACTCTGCAAGAACAGTTATTAGGAGAAAAAGCCAAACAAAATCCTGAAATCCATGGGAGATATAGATTAGAGAAATTCAAAATTTTAAGAAAGTTCTGTCACAGATGGTTCTTTTAAAAGAAATATGGAAACAAAATCACTGATCAATTTCATAACTTCCTCTATTACCAGATGTGAAATCTTACCTTTACTGAGGATGCCAGCAAAGAGTAGAATAGGTAAATTTTCCCATATCATGTGAACACTAGAAAAGATGAACACCATATCTACTAACTGGATATCCAGACTGGAAAGCCTTAGCTTGGCTCTGCCCAACTGACCCACTCAGGTGTCTCATAAAACACAGAACATACCCTAATATTAAAATGCTTAGATACAATTTCATAGTATATTTATTTTTACTAAATTTTTAATAGATGCTGTTTATTATATTCCTAGATAATAAAAGTATCCATCATTCTTTTAAAGAAGACATTGAGACCCTGTGTTAGAATTAAATCAATGCCTCTGCTAAAATAAATATTGTTTAAGTTTACCCTTAAAGAGTAAAATTCCAAAACAAAATAAATTTTATACAATTGCTTAGCAAAATATAAAGTCAACATTCTGAAACAGTTCCTTCAGAAAATATTTTCTATTGCTAAAAATATGTAGAAATAATTTTTTCATACAGATTCTAAAGTCAGTAAAGGACAAGGATTGGTCTAAAATTAAAATGTATAGTGAGAAGTCAACAAAAATATGGTGATCACAAAGTTACATTCTGTAAGACATGGAGTCCCTTTGGTTTGTCTCTCCCTTTACATCAGTTTATGAAAAGATCTAAGTTTCCACTACTCTGACAGAGAGGAAACACATCTACGATAACTCCCCTTCACTTTCACCAGAACAAATGCCTATGTTATAAATAAAACATTAAATCAATTCTTGAGCATGTAGGTCCCTTGAGCATATTCTACTCTCTTGGAACATGAATGGGTAGACCGCCTCCTAAGGGTTGTACCTTCACAGCAGAATCAATGAAAACTTGAAGGGAGGGACACGAACAAAAGGTTTTTTAAAACTTTGTATGTGGTGGTAAGGCAACAAAGTATCAAGTAAAAAAATAATTTTTCATTTTTATTTTTAAATGTGATTGTTTTTACTCATCCATACAGAGTAAGCTGGCAAAATAATATCCACAGGTAAACAGAATCCACTGGATGTGTTTTCTATATTGAGTTTTTTGTTGTTGTTTTTTTCCTTCCAGTTAGTTTTATTGGGTAAGCCAAAAAGTCCATTTAGATTTTTTTCATAAAATAAAAGACACATTTCTCATTTCCACTAATAACTTCATAGATTTGGATATTTTGAGTATGTTGCTATCTCCCCTCCTGGTAGAATGTTGATTGTTCTCAGTTAGTGTCTCGATTTGATTGCTATCGACTTCAATTGGTCTACCCAACTGTGGAGCATCATCCAGAGAGAAATTTCCAGCATGAAACTTCACAAACCACTTTGGACACATTTGATCAGTCACAGCACTTTCTCCACACACTACACAAATCATTTTTGTGTTTCAGTTGCATTGTTACCTTTCTTGAAATAATAAAGCATAATGTGTCAAACATGTCACTTATTTACTTACATCTTCAATATTAAAATGGCTACACAAAAATTCACCAATTTTGATACTTTTTTTTAATACAAGCTGCAATGAGAGCTATCACAATACAATCTAACAAAATTGTTTCAAATGAAGTTAAAGACAACTAAGGGACTAGAACCATGTTATGGAGAAAAACTAATGAACTTTTTGGCCAACCCAATATATTAAACGGCAAAAGACAAATCTTTTTCATTCATTTTATTCTAAATTACCTATTTTTAAACCATAAAATGCTTGTGTAAATTTTTATTCTAAAAGGTAGTTGTGAAACAGTTTTATAAAAGTTACTATTTTTCTTATTAAAATGAATGAGGTATGTAACAATTTTAAGTTTGCATATTATGTATTCCAAATAAGTAGTTCTCAAATAAATTTTACTTTCTGCAATAAATAAGAACTATTTCCCCACAGTGTAAATACCATAAAACAGGAAAAAGGAAAAAAAAAAGTGAAATTCACCAAAGTGAGAATAAACTGCTAAGTGTAAAATAAATGAGACTGCAATTTTGAGGTATAAGGACTTCACAGGCAATAGAGGGGTGGGCAAAAGTAGGTTTACAGTTGGGAGTACGTGAAACACAATTTGTTCTTGTATTATTATCTATTAATTATTGTATTGTTTGTGTTAGAACTGTAAACCTAGTTTTGGCCACCCCTGTATATTTTCATAAAATGTATCTTCTATACTAAGAGACATGAAAATTTGAAAAGTAAATGAGTTATCATTTGCAAATGTTGCACTGGGTAGATAAAATATATTACACTCCAACTACTTGAAAACCAAGCTAGAAAACTGCAATACACTAGTTAAGTGTTTAATCAATTTTTACTAAGATTATCTTCAGGAAAACTATCTTTTTAAATTGTATTTCACTTAAAAACCAATTACAGAAGGAAAAAGTCTCAGAGTATTTCATAAAACTAATCACTGTAATTAAACAACAGTTCATAACTCAGATTATTTAAATAATAGTTGCTGTTCAGCAAATAGAATAAGGGCAGACATAAACAACCTCTAGGGAGCCAATCAAACTATCAATCCCTTACTTAACATCTTCAGAACTACTTCTTTTTTTTCTGGATAATTCATTTCTTTTAAAATCTTGTGAATAAATCTATCATAAGTGATATGAGTTAACATTTCCTATGCTTTAAAAAATACATGTAAATTTCCACATGAAAATCTTCAAAGAAACTTCAGATGTTTACTATTTGAGAAAAACAGATGCAATTATGGTATATACCTAATCAAAACAACACCAACAAAGTACCAAATGATAAAAATTATAGCCTCAGAGAATCAGTCCTTTTGTTAGAGACAGGAAATGGATACACAAAGCAAGTAACAGGAGAGAGCATTGTCCAGAGATGTGACCATACATCTAGGCGGCTGATTAAGGTTAAGGTAAGTAGACACACTAATGAGAAAACCTCAGACAGGCTTTTTTTCTAAGAAAAAAGGTATGTCCCACAACCACCCTATGTCCATAACCAGCTGTGCTATCATTTTCAAGCAAATGCAGATACAGAGAAAATACGCAGAATCGCAGCCCAGACTATAAAGTGGCACGCACCTGTCATATGCCAACATTTTCATCACAGTTCAAGTCTTACCTCATAAGACCAGACACACTGAGTCCCACCAAACCGTCGAACACACCTTCCTACTTCCACGTCTTCATGTGTCGTGTACATTTCTCCGAGGCATTCACCAATATGTGGCACCATCCTCCTGAGAACCTCCCGACTGAAGATCATGCCAGGTCCTCCCATACAGAAGTTCTCCCCAGGCTCCAGGCCCAGCTTTCCCAGTTCTTCAACATTGCCCAGGCCAGTCTGGCCCAGATAGAGGGGCTTGCTGCTATTCAGTGATCTAAGAAACTCTTCCAACTTGTCACCTACAAAGAGACAGGCAACAATCAATGCTTCTCCTAGTTTCATCATCAGTTAAATGTACAAAGGGACAGGACTTCGAATATAGTGTGTGACCGCTTCATAAGTCTTAAACAACTGAAAAGAAAAAAAATCTCTCTGGATATTTATTATTATAAAATGCTAATTTATCATTATTAATTAAATCATAATTAAATTTTATCAATCCTGCAGTCAAGGTCACTGAATAAACCTTAATGAGTCTTAAAATCATCAGATTTTAAAAGTTAAAATAATAATAAGCAGAATAGAGGTTTCTTAGCATGTTTGAAGTAATAAAAAAATCCCCAATATATTAAATATTGATAATTAGCTTTGACTGTTAAAATCCAAAAATTATTTTTCTACTGACGATTCAGTTTAGTGTTTTGTCCTTAACTTGCCTTGAAATTTAACTTTGGAACTTTGCAAAGCACCCTTTTAAGAAAAAAATAAACATTTGTAAAAAAATTAAAGAATAAAATTGACTTACTTAATTTGTGACTTAATCAGGAAAAACTATTTAAAATTTGCCGACACAGTTCCAAAGCATTTGACATTCTAGCAATGATGCGTTGGAATAAGTAGTCACCTGCCTGTATGCCCCAGTCAGCATCTTCACCATCATTTCTGATAAACACAGCATCTGCACTCATTATCTTGATCCCAGACCACGCCCCCCGGATCGCAATGAGTTTCAGCTATTATTGGGTTCTTAATAAAAAGTGCCTTTCATTCTCAATAGAAGTGGAAAGAACATGGCATTTCAATGTTCTAAAGGACAATCTCACAAAGTTTGTTTTTCCTTGAGCCCTGGGAAAGGTACTGCTACCCGGATCAGGGGAAGGCAATGAGGCTCCAAGTAGAGAGGCAGAACCTAAGGAAGGGCTGCCCCCCTTGTTCAAGAAGCTGGGAAACGTGAGACGCACAGAGACCTCCTTCCACACAGCCCTTCTACTTTCCTCAAGTCCCTCTCCTTCCCCGCAGTTGGCTGGACTGGAAAGACTTACTCCAGCTCTCAGGAGCCTCTCTATGCTGGGTTTAGAAATCTCTGGCCAGAGCTGCGCCTCTTTAAAAAGCTGACAAAGTTTTCTCATGCTGTGGCTGCGCCTGGTTTGAGGGACTTCCCGCCTCTGCTTACCGCCGCAGCCACCAAGATGGACTGGAAAGGATCCATACTGGTGTGGGCTAGCACAGCTTGGAGCTCCTAGGGTCAGGACAATTCGAGGACGCTGCCTCTTTCTTCCCATCGCCAAATGTGACAATACACCCATCGCCTGGGGGTTTACCTGAGGTGCGACGGGGCGGGGGTGGGGGGTGGGTGCGGCTTGGTGCTGCACTGTAGTAGCTGGAAGGAGACGCGAGTGGGCTATGGGGATGCTAAAGGACTCCCAGTGCGTGGCGGGCCGTGCAAGAGGGAAGGAAAGGCACGGGGAGGGTCCGGGGCAGGGAAGATGATTCCTCAGTCTCCCCAGTTCTGAAACTGCGCTAGATCCAGTTACAGCAAAAAGGCAGGGGGACAAAGCAACAACAGGGCTCTCCAGACAGGCTCTCGCTCCAGTCCACCAACGAGGACACGCCTCTCTGGATCCCTTTGGGAAACTGCCAGCTTCCCAGGCTTTCAGGCCAGGACATAGTGGGAACAGCCTTCTGTTGAGCCCGAAGGTGCTGGTCCTCACCTCCCCCACATCGGAAAGAGCAGGGCTAAGCGCTGGGCGGAAACCAGGAAGCAAGGGTGAGGAAGGCGGATAAACCCGGCAGGTGTGAGGACAGCCCAAAACGCAGGAAAGGAGGAGGATCGGAGCGAACCAGGGGTGGGGGTGGCGGGCTGGGGTCGGCAGGAGCCCGGAGCACGTGCTGGCGGAGGAGCAAAGGGGGCTGGACGGGGGTTGGGTTGGATGCAGGGAAAGGAGGTGGGCAGGCTGGGCACCGGCGCTAGGAGGTCACCTTTGATGTAGACATCGTCGTCGGCGCGCATGAACCACTCATACTTGTCCAGGTAGTGGTCGTGCATGTACTTGATCATCATGAAGGACTTTTTCTGGGGAGGGTAGGAGTCGTCCACCCCCGGCAGCTCGATGACTGGCAGAGGTGGCGGGGGCTGGCCAAGCCCAGCGTTGGGGGGCTGCTGGCTGGAAAAGAACTCCACGCGGCCGGGGATGAAGCGCGCCCAGGTCCGCTGCACCGCTAGCGCGCGGCTGCCTAGGTACTTCTGCGCGGTCATCACCCCCACGTACAGGAAATCTCGGGGTCGGGAGCTCTGGGCGGTGGCGCCTCCATCCCCGCTGCCGTTGTGGCTACTCTTCGGCCGGCCGCCTCTCTGCTGCCCAGCCGCGCCCCCGTCCTCCTCTTCGGGTTCCCCCTCCGCTATGGGGGCACCGGGGAGCCCCGTCCCGCCTTCGGGCTCGCGTCCTCGCCGCCACAGCTGCAGCGGAGGTGGCTGCTGCCAGGGGCTGCTCCGAAAACTGGTTACCCCAGCCACTGTTTCAGGCAGCTGCGGCCCCTGGAGCTCCGGGCGCACGGGGGGCGGTGACTGCTCCGGCCGCGGCCAAGGCTGGGGTTGGGGAAGCTGCTGCTGTGCGCCGGAACCAGCGGCCGAGCGGCCGTAGTAGGAGCAAAGGCTGGAACCTCGTTTCTTCCTCTCGCTCAGCTCGGCCACTCTGGGGGCAATGAGCCAGGACGCGGCTGTGAAGCCCAGCACCAGCCCCAATGCCACGCTCACCCACGGGCGGCGGGAGCGCACGGCCATCGCTGCTGCCTGGCGCCGCCGCTAGCGGAGCTGCTACAGCGCTGCGCGCGGGTCCACTAGCTCACACCCGCCCCGTTTGCGCCTCGGAGCCCCCAGCCCACAACGCTGCGCGTCGCCTAGGCGCCCACGCCGGTTCTGGCTCGGTGCGCTCCCGGCGCCTAACCCGCCGTGATTCGCAGTCGCTGGCCGCTATTCCCACTCCGCTTTCTGTCGGGGGCTTCCGAGCGAGGATCTGAGTGAAACTTCTCCGGGCAGCGGTGGCGGCCTCGGTGGCTACAGGGAGAGGAGCTGCAGGAGGAGGTGGAGCGGTAGCAACGCGTCCGCTTCTCGGCTGCCACCCTGTCACTGGCGCGCCTGCTTCCTCCCTCCGCCCTCCTTCTCGATCCCCCGCCCTCGCTCCCCGCCTCTTGCTCCCCCCGCAGCTAGACTAGGAACTGGCCTGGAGGAGGAGCCACAAACGCCGCTGCTGCCAGCCTTGGGAAGCACAGCCACGGTATCTCCCAGTCCCCCGCCCTGGGACGCACCCATCCGCGCCAGGGTCCAGACAGGCCGCCCCTCCGGAAGGAAACGATCCCGGTAGGGCCACCTCCGGCTTTCAGCGCCTACGCCCCCTCGTCCCTCCTCCCGCGGCCTTGGCTCTTCATCCCGCTTCCCGTCCTGTCCCATCCCGCCCCGCCGCCAGCCTCACGGTGCCCGCGTCCAGGGGTCCACTCTCCTCACGGGGCACAGGCTACACTGAGCTCATCAGCGGAGCTAGATTCCCTAAACCCAGGGCAAGAGCCTGCGTCTCAATGGAATCACTTCCCCCGGCCCACGGCCCATTGAGCCTGGCGTGACCCTTCCCTATTCTGCCCCGCCCAGGTCCGCTTGCGTTTCTCTCTGCGTTCTCAGCCCTTTTCAGGTTTCTGTCTTGGCTCCTTGTCCTGCTCACTGCTCAGGAAATCAACTGTCCCATCTCAGCACCTCCTCCTGAGCATGACTAACACCCCAGTGCATACCTGCATCCTTCACCCCCTCTCCACGGAAACACCGTTGTCACTTGGTGTCTCCTCCTACAAAATCTCAGAGGGATAGGAAAGACCTAACCCTAAAAGGCTAGGGAAGATCATGGGAAGTGGGGGGGGGGGGGGCTGCACCCCATAAAGAACATACAAATTCCATGTTCCCACCTGCTGAGTTAGGAAATAGAGGCCTACCCAGTGCTCCCCTCCCCACCTCTCCTACTGGTCTCTTGTCCAGAAGTGCTATTTTCAGTGTTGGTAGAAGACTGGCTCAGTAAGACTGGAGAAATGTGAGCAAATTACAGGGCCAATACCCTGAAGATTGTTACCCGCCCACACCCCATAAGTGAACTTAATCAGAAAATAAAATAAAATATAATTTTTATTTTTGTCTATAAACCACTTTATTGTCGAAGGCAATGACAGGAAATGTTCTACATATCCAGTTAGGGAAGGTAAAATCCCAAGCAACAGATCTTAAAAAAAAAAAAAAAAATTTAAACTCTATTGGCCAAAAGCATTAAAAGTCACTCTATGAAGAAATTACCTGAACGAAGATACATGACATTTTGAAGAAGGGAACACTGAAAAATTTCTCCCCAGAGGTTGTGAATATACATAACTATGGTCTGAGGTGCATTTGGCATCCTAAGCCCTTTCCTTGTCCTCACATTTCAGTCTTCTGTTTTGTGCATCAAATGCAAAGGGATGGTGTTGAATAGTATTAGACACAGGGCTCCGCCCAGCACGGTGCTAGCAGGGACCCTGGAAGAGGGGGCCTGCCCAGAGCCGGGGAGGAGTGGGTCTTCCCACATGGGTCACTGGCTGTGCCTCAGCATGTCTCACTAAGCGTTTCATCTATGGACCATAAAGCTCCTTTTCCACGTCTAGGTTTTAACCAGGAACACTTGGTGATACAGATTATTGGACTCTATCTCAAAGTTTAATTTTATTTAGAATACAAAGCTAATCTAACAGTTGCTTCTGATTTAAAAATATACCTTCCCAAGGACATTTTAAACTTTCTAGAACAGTGCTCTTCAACAAAACTCTTCCTTAATGGGAATTTTCTTGATCTGTGCTGTCCAATAAGGCAGCCACTAGCCGTGCATGGTTATTGAGCACTTGAAATGTGGCTGGTGTGATTAAAGAAATGATTGTTCAATTATGTTTAATTTTAATTAACTTTGATTTAAGTAGCCTTAGTGGCTAGGAGCTCCATGATGGACAGCATATTGTCGGAGGAAATCCATACCATCTGATTCCATTATCTATAGTAACTTGTCAAGAACACACCAGCATACTCTCCCCTGCAATATCCTGCCAGGCTTTATCCAAATGGGTGTCATTCATGTAGTTGATCTACAAAATTGTGCATTCAATTGGGCAGAAATAACCCACTCATCAACTGTTATAACATTAGGGAAAAAATTAACTTTATTCATTCCTTTATTCAACAAATAGGTGTTAGAGATTAAGCATTCGACAAGGTGGACGTCTCTGCACATGGAAATGTCAACAGGATATTCACTGTCACCTAGCATGAAGTTCACAGTGCGATGGAGAAGTCAGACATTGAACACTACATGGCAAAATGAGCTACAGTGTGACCAGTGATGTGAGAGGACCATGCAGAGCCATTCTCTGAGGGAGTGTTTGTATGACCATCTGATTTAGCCTGGGAGTCAGGGGAGGCATGTGGAGACATTGAAATGAAATGAAAACAATGAAAGGATGTTCTATACTGGCTAAGTGACCATGGGAAAGTTATTTAAATTATCTGAACTTTATATTTCTCACCGGTAAATATCTTTTTGTGAGGATGTATTAGTATATATGTTATGTGCTTGGCACAGTGTGCAGTTTATTGTCGGCACTCAGGAAATGTTACTTCTTCTCATTTTCCAATCTCTTCCTTTATAATAAAATCTCTTAGATATCACCTTACTCTTTGTGATATTTCATCCTTTCATTTATTTAACAATTATTTATTTGTTAGTATTTCTAGACATTATTCTAGAAAAGCAGCAGTAAATAAAAAGAAGACCTTGACTTCAGGTGGTTTATATTCTCCTAAGGAGAGATTACTCCCCTATACATAGTCTGGGTTATAAGTGTTTTGAAAAAATGGAGGGAGATAGTGGATGTATTGGAGGCCATAATAAATTGATTGGTCAGAGAAGTTCTTTCTGATAATTTTAGCAGAAAACAGAAGGAAGAGAGGAAACTAATCATAAGAATATCTGAGGGACGACTTTCCAGGAAGAGGGAATAGCAACGCCAAGGCTTGAGAGAGATGTGGTGTATTGAAAACAGCAGAGGCCCGTATGGGTGAAACGGAAGAGAGCTGGTGACTAGTGATCATTTAGGCCAGCGCTGTCCCATAGTATTAAAACGTGGGCCATAAATATAAAACATGGAGTTTAAATTTTTTCTTGTAGTCACAATTTTTAAAAGGTGAAATTTAATTTAATAAGGTATTTTATTCAATTCAATGAATCCAAATATTATCATTCCAACAAATAGTCAATAAAAAATCATTAGTGAGAAAATTTACATTCTTTTCATTAGTAAGGTTTTCCAGATCCATTGTGTATTTTATACTTACATCACAGCTCAATTCAGACTACTCACTTTTTTCTTTAAGATTTTATTTATTTTTAGAGAGAGGGGAAGGAAAGGAGAAAAAAAGGAAGAGAAACATTTGATATGTCTGTTGGGGACTTGACCGGGAATCAAACTGACAACCCTCAAACCACAGACTGGTTTTCAATTCTCTGAGCCACACCAGCCAGAGTAAAGCAGCCACTTTTCAAATGTTGTGTAGACACATGGAACTAGTGTCTCCTATATTGGACAGTGTGTATTTTGAGACTTGAAGACATTTGAAAAGGTTTGAGCTTTTATTCTGACCAACAGTGAAGGTGTTGAGTAAAGTGGAGATATGGTTTTTATTTGTTTTATAAGGACCACTCTAGTGCCTGTGGGGGAAAAAAGCTGGATGGAGACAAGAATGGAAGCAGAATAAGCATTTAAAACATTATTGGAGACTTCCAGTTAAGACGGAGGTGTAGACAGACACGTTGCATCTCCCTCCACAACTAAGAAGGAACACAACTACCTCAAAACTAGAAACAACCAGAAGTTCCAGAAATTCAAGCTGCATGGAAGTCCAGCAAACAAAGATATAAAGAAGAAATACTCATCCAGGCAGGTAGGAGGGGCAGAGCCGGGGTGGAGAGGGTGCGGTGTGGTGGTGGCAGCAGCGGCGGCAGCAGCGAGGGCAGTGGCAGACCGGCAGAAAGCACAGTCACGTGTTTTAAAAAGTCAGGAGGGACACCTGGGAAGCATTCCCAGCTCCTCACCAGACCTCGAAACCCACGGTCCCAGCACCAGGGAAAATCAAGCCTCGTTGCTTCTGACTGTGCAAACCAGTGGGGATTGGGGTGGAGGCAGAAACTGCGGATCTCAGCAGAGTCCGCTTGTTTAAAGGGCCCCCACAGTCCTAGAACATCTGCAGACCCACCCACTCTGGGAACGATGGCCAGGGCAGCAGCTAGAGGGGCACTAGTCCGGTGCAGAAGTGGGAGAAGTGCCTGGAAAAGGGGCAAGTGCTGGTGGGCATGCGGCATTGTTCCCTCTCGGACCTCTCCCCAACATACAGTGCCATAGCATGGTGAAACAGGTCTCCCTGTACTGACAAATCCCTAAGGCTCCGCCCCTTAAAACGTAACAGGACGACAGCTCTACCTGGGACACAGGCAAACAAACACAAGAGCCTGTCAGAATGAGGAGACAAAGAAATATGGCCCTAAAGGGGAAATTGATCAAGGTTCCAGTGGGAGAACTAAGCGACAAGGAGATAGCCAACTTAACAGATGCAGAATTCAAAGCACTGGTGATAAAGATGTTCACAGCCTTGACAGATACGCTTGAGTATGGCAAACACATAAGAGAAGAAGTAAAGGCTACGCTAAGTGAAATGAAGGAAAGCCCACACAAAACCAATGGTGAAGGGAAGGAAGCCAGGGTTCAAATCAATGATTTGGAACATAAGGGGGGGAAAGAAAACAATCAGCCAGTGCAGAATGAGGAAGCAAGAATTGAAAAAAAAATGAGGAAAACTTCCCAAATTTTGCAAAGGAGATGGACATACAGGTCCAGAAAGCACGGAGGGTCCCGGGCGAGCTGGACCCAGAAGGGACCACACCAGGATGCATTAAGACTGAGATGCCAAAGGTGAAAAATAAAGACAGAGTCCTGAGGACAGCAAGAGAGAAGCGGAGAGTTGCCTACAGGGCGGTGCCTATAGGACTATCAGCTGATTTCTCAGAAGACACTCTAGGCAGGAAGGGACTGGCAAGAAGTATTCACTGTGATGAAAAGCAACCTACAACCAAAATTACTCTACCCAGCAAAGCTATCATTTGGAATGGAAGGGCAGATGAAGTGCTTCCCAGACAAGGTGAAACTAAAGGAGGTCATCATCACCAAGTAATTATTATATGAAATTTCAAAGGAACTTACTTAATAAAAAGAAGATCAAAACTCTGAACACCAAAATGACAACAAACTCACAACTATCAACAACTGAATCTAAAAAATAAAAACAAAATCCAACTAAGCAAACCAGAATAGGAATAGAATCATAGGTATGGGGATCATTTGGAGGGGTATCAGCTGGGATGAGGGAGAGGGAGAAATGAGGAAATGGTGCAGGGACTAAGAAGCATAATCGGTTGGTACAAATAGACAGGGGGATGTTAAGAACAATATAGGAAAGGGTGAAGCCAATGAACTTATATGTACGACCCCTGGACACGAACTAAGGGGGGTGGGATTGCTGGAGGGAAATAGGGGTACTGGGCAGAGGGGAGCAAAGGGGAAAAAACTGGAACTACTGTAACAACATAATCAATAAAATATACTTTAAAAAAAACATTATTGAACGGACCCCTTCAAAATAAAAGACAAATAGTTTTCTCCTTTCTACAGTGTCTTCCTCATTTGTAATCAGTAGAGCAATGGGAAAGGTTTTTTTCTATGAGTTTAATTTTATACTCATTGAGATTCTTCTAGCTATTTATTTGGCATTTCCAAAAGCCAGTTAAGTAATTTTCTCATATGTTAATTTTGAAGATACAGGAGGTTTAGGATAGGTAAAATTTGGGAAATCTCTACCAAGCACTGTTTTTTATTAAAACAAAGACTAAAATAATACATTCTAGGAAGGATTTAAAGAAACAGTTTTATTTGGAGAAGAGGAGTGTAAAGAGACAAATTTATATGGAAATCCTTTATCATTGAAGAAAGTAAACATAATAAATGCATACTGAAATAGAGCTAGGTCTGTATACTATGTTGGAAGAGAGAATACAGAAATGTAGGTAATTCTAATATCACTGGCTAAAAATATATGATATGGTCACTTTTCTTTTTTTAAGTATATTTTATTGATTATGCTATTACAGTTGTCCAAATTTTGTTTCCTTTTGCCCCCCTCCACCTGGTACTCCTCTTCCCTCCAGGAATCCCTCCCCTCTTAGTTCATGTCCATGGGTCATGCATGTACGTTTTTTGGCTTCACTCTTTCCTATACTATTTTTAACATCTCCCTGTCTGTTTTGTTCCTACCGATTATGCTTCTTGATCCCTGCACCTTTTCCCCCATTTTTCCCCTCTCCCCTCCCCACTGATGACCCTCCATATGATCTCCATATCTATGATTCTGTTCCTGTTCTAGTTGTTTGCTTAGTTTGTTTTTGTCTTTTTTAGATTCATTTGTTGATAGTTGTGAATTTGTTGTCATTTTATTGTTCCTAGTTTTGATCCTCTTTTTCTTAAATGTGATCCTTTAATATTTCATATAATTAGGGCTTGGTGATTATGAACTCCTTTATCTTTTCCTTGTCTGGGAAGCACTTCATCTGTCCTTCCATTCTAAATGATAGTTTTGCTGGCTGCAGTAATCTTGATTGTAGTCCTTGCTTTTCATCACTTTGAATACTTCTTACCAGTCCCTTCTTGCTTACAAAGTTTCTTTTGAGAAATCAGCTGACAGTCTTATGGGAACTCCTTTGCAGGTAACTCTCTTCTTTTCCCTTGCTGCTTTTAAGATTCTCTCTTGATATTTAACCTTTAGCGTTTTAATTATGATGTGTCTTGGTGTGGTCCTCTTTGGGTCTAGCTTATTTGGGACTCTCTGTGCTTCCTGGACTTGTATTTCTATTTCCTTCATCCATTAGGGAAATTTTCCTTCATTATTTTTTCAAATAAGTTTTCAATTTCTTGCTGTTCCTCTTCTCTTTCTGGCACCCCTATGATTCGGATGTTGTTATGTTAAAAGTTGTGCCAGAGGTTCCTAAGCCTTTACTCATTTTTTTCAATTCTTGTTTCTTCATTCTGTACTGGTTGTTTATTTCTTTCTAATGTTCCAAATAATTGATTTGAACCCTAGCTTTCTTCCCTTCCTTCCTAGTTTCAAGTGGATTTTTTTCATTCCACTTAATGTAGCCTTCACTTCTTCCTTTATGCGTTTGCTATACTCAATCATATCTGTGAGCATCATTATCACCAGTGTTTTGAACTCTTCATATGTTAGGTTGGCTATCTTCCCCTCACTTAGTTGTTCCTCTGGAACCTTGATCTGCTCCCTTTTGGGCCATGCTTTTCTGTCTCCTCAACCTGACAGCCACCTGTGTTGCCTGTGCCTTAGGTAGAGCAGTCACACCTGTTATGTTGTAAAGGGTGGAGCCCTAGGTATTCATCAGTGTGACCTGTTTCACCACGTTTGGCATTATATGTGGGGCAGGGGTCTGAGAGGGAAAATGCTGCCTGCTTCATATTCACACCTTTTCCAGTCATTTCACCTGCTTCCTGTATGCAACTGGTGCCCCTCAAGTTGTCCTGGTGATGGTTCTTAGAGTGGGTGGTTTTGCATAAGTTCTAGGACTGCAGGAGCCTTAAAACAGACTATCTTGAGAGACCAGCAGTTTCCTCCACCACCCCAGTCCCCACTGGTTTTCAGAGCCAGAAGCAATGAGCCTTTATTTTCCCAGTGCTGGAAAATGAAATCTCACAGCAGCATGGTCTGCCCTGGGACTGGGATGACTTCCCAGGTATCCCTCCTGGATTTTATAATTTTCGATGGCTTGTTAACCCCGGCAGGCTGCAGCCTCTGCCTTGAAACCATAGCCTGCCACTGCTGCCACCACACCACGTCCTCTCTGCCCCTGTTCCCTGGATTCGCTCCTCTTACCTGTCTGTGTGACTATTACTTCTTTATGTTTTTGTTTGTTAGACTTCCATGCAGTTTGATTTTCTGGTAGTTATGGCTGTATTTTAGTTTGAGGTAGATGTAATCCTTCTTAATCTTATGGAAGGAGGCAAAACGTGTCTACCCCTCCATCTTGGTCAGAAGTCCAGGATCACTGTTCTTGTCCAAACAAAAAAGTTTCACTAATTACACTTTTGAACCACCTGATAAAATCTCTGTGAAGCACTTCAGTAGATTTTGAGAAAAACTATAAAACAAAAACTTCTTAAAATTGTAACAGTTTCCAGAGAAAAGTACAAAACTGATCCCTGTCCTCTCTGAATCCTTGAACAATTTCAGACAAGCCCACATCTGACAACTGCAGCATGTGAGTCATTTGCCACCAGCTCTGAGCTGGAGCTGTGGGAACATAGGCATCATCTAGACTCACAGCGAAGCAGAGCTCTGGTAGGGGCTGTGTTCCTGGCTTTGGGATGACATAAATGTCACCCACCCCAAAACCACTTCTGACACACTTAGAGCCATTCACCAGACCACTCTGAAGGTACTACATTGAGTGTTGGAATTGATTGGAAAGAATTAGAGATGACTTTAAAATTACCAAAAATGGTACAAATTAGTTTAAAAGGAAAAATATCATAGTTTGATCAGTTATGAAATTTAAAGATAAATATTTAAATATATGGCTCAGCATATGCTTCCGTTATAAGATGTGAGCAAGTTTAGGCTAGTACTGACACTCTGACTTAGTATTTTACTGTCATATTTAGAATGTTGCTTCTTCTTGATAGATCAAGGCTGTACTTATTTCATTTGTGTGAAGTAACTGTGGCATCTAGTGGTTAATAATCATAATGTAATTCGGTTTGTTTCTAATGGATAGTGTTATAAAATATTTTAGATGTTGTACAACATTGTAATGATGGAGACGTAATAAGATAAACATTTAATTATATTTTTATTTCCTCAGAAATAAGCACATGAGGAGATGATAGAAGTACATATATGTACTGAAATATAAACAGGCAATTACTCAGCGCACATTATAAGACTACATAAATTATAGAGTCTAATACTAATCTATCTTTAGTTGGTGAACATGAAGATGTTGTACTTAATTTTTTTATACTGACTGGATATTTGATACTACTGAGGAATTTGTTTTTAGGTATAATAATGTTACTGTGACTGTGTTTTGAAAAACTCCTATAAATATCTTTTTTTTTCCATAAAAATATACTGAAATGTTTAGAGATTAACTGAGATGATGTGTGACATTCACATAACGTGGGATCGAGGTTGGTGTAGGGAGATGCGATGTGGGCAGGGCCTGTGGACCAGGTATTGGTGTCTGGGGGCTGTGGGATTATACTTGGGTACACTCGAGGTTCTCCATAATGCAAAGTTTAAAGAAAATATTTTACTTAAGATCAGCATACATTCAATTTCTTTCTTTTTTTTTTTTTTTTTTTTTTGGTTTTTCAATTACAATTGTCCCCTTTTTCCCCAATTTCTCTCCCCCACCCAACCCACCCCCTCTCCCGCAATCATATCCCTCCCCGTTGTCCATGTTCATGAGTCATTTATACAGGTTCTTTGACTAAACCCTTCCCTTACTTATTCCCCTTCTCTCCCTCCCCCTCCCCCCTATTGACTGCTATTCTGCTTTTTGTTCTATTTAGTTCCTTTGTTTGTGTTGTTCTTTAGTTTCCTGTATTAGGTGACATGATATGGTATTTTTCTTTCTTTTCCTGGCTTATTTCACTAAGCATAATTCTCTCTAGTTCCATCCATGTTGTTGCAAATGGCAGGAGTTCCTTCTTTCTTTCTGCTACATAGTATTCCATTGTGTAAATGTACCACAGTTTTTTAACCCACTCATCTACAGATGGGCACTTAGGTTGTTTCCAGCACTTAACTATTGTAAACAGTGCTGCAATGAACATAGGGGTGCATAAGTTCTTTTGAATTGGTGTTTCAAGATTCTTCGGGTATAATCCTAGTAGTGGAGTCGCTGGTTCAAAAGACAGTTCCATTTTTAATCTTTTGAGGTAATTCCATACTGTTTTCCATAATGGCTGCACCAGTCTGCATTCCCACCAACAGTGCAGTAGGGTTCCCTTTTCTCCACATCCTCGCAAGCACTTGTTGTTTGTTGATTTGTTGATGATGGCCATTCTGACTGGTGTAAAATGGTATCTCATTGTGGTTTTTATTTGCATCTCCCTGATGGCTAATGATGTTGAGCATTTTTTCATGTGTCTATCGACCTTCTGTATGTCCTCTTTGGAGAAGTGTTTGTTCAGGTCCTTTGCCCATTTTTTAATTGGGTTGTTTGTTTTCTTGATGTTGAGTCGTATAAGCTCTTTATATATTTTGGAAATCAGTCCCCTGTCTGTGATATCATTGGCAAATATGTTTTTCCATATGGTTGGTTTCCTTTTCATCTTGCTGATGTTTTCTTTTGCTGAGCAGAAACTTTTTAGTATGATGTAGTCCCATTTGTTTATTTTTTCTTTATTTCTCTTGCCTTGGGAGATGTATCCGTGAAGATATTGTTACGTGTGATATCTGAAATTTTCCTGCCTATGTTTTCCTCTAGGACTTTTATGGTATCACGGCTTACATTTAAGTCTTTAATCCATCTTGAGTTTATTCTCGTGTGTGGTGTAAGTTGGTGGTCTAGTTTCATTTTTTTGCACGTCCCTGTCCAGTTCTCCCAGCACCATTTGTTAAAGAGGCTCTTCTCACTCCATTTTATGTTCCTTCCTCCTTTATCAAAGATTAGTTGACCATAGAGGCCTGGGTTTATTTCTGGGCTTTCAATTCTGTTCCACTGATCTATATGTCTGTTCTTATGCCAGTACCAGACTGTTTTGATCACAGTGGCTTTGTAGTATTGTTTGATGCCTGGTATCGTGATTCCTCCTGCTGTGTTCTTCCGTCTCAAGATTGCTTTTGCTATTCGGGGTCTTTTTTTGGTTCCATATAAATTTTTGGAGGATTTGTTCTAGGTCTGTGAAATATGTCATTGGTATTTTATTAGGGATTGCATTGAATCTGTAAAATGCTTTGGGTAGTATGGCCATTTTGATGATGTTGATTCTTCCCATCCAAGAACATGGTATTTTCTTCCATTTATTTGTACCTTCCTTAATTTCTTTCTTCAATGTTATGTGATTTTCAGAGTACAGGTCTTTTATCTCTTTGGTTACGTTTACTCCTAGGTACTTTATTTTGCTTGTTGCTATAGTAAATGGTATTTTCTTTTTTGTCTCTGTCTCTGAGATTTTATTGTTGGTGTACAGAAATGCCTTAGATTTCTGTATATTTATTTTGTACCCTGCTATTTTGCCAAATTCACTTATTATATCGAGTAGTCTTTTAGTGGAGTTTATAGGGTTTTCTAGGTATACTATAATGTCATCTGTATATAATGAAAGTTTTACTTCCTCTTTCCCAATTTGGATGCCTTTTATTTCTTTTTCTTGTCTGATTGCTGTGGCTAGGACTTCCAATACTATGTTGAATAGGAGTGGAGAGAGTGGACAACCTTGTCTAGTTCCTGAATTCAGGGAGAATGTTTTTAGATTTTGTCCATTCAGTATGATGTTGGCCTCGGGCTTCTCATATATAGCCTTAATTATGTTAAGGTATGCTCCCTCTATTCCCATTTTGCTGAGTGTTTTCATCATAAATGGGTGTTGTACTTTATCAAATGCTTTTTCTGCATCTATTGATACGATCATGTGTTTTTTGTCTTTCATTTTGTTTAGGTGATGTATTATATTTATTGATTTGCGAATATTAAACCATCCTTAGCCCTGGCTGGTTTAGCTCAGTGGATTGAGCGTCAGCCTGCGAGCTAAGTGTCGCTGGTTCGATCTTCCAGTCAGGGTACATCAGAGAAGGAAAACTCTGACTCCAAAAAACCTCCGCTGCCTTGCGGCATACCTCTTCAGGGGAAAGGCTAAGGGAGTAAACCCCGACAGAAAATCCGGAGCCGGAGTCCCTAAGGCGGTTTGACGTTGTAGTCAACACCGGCAACTCCTGCGGCGCACCTGAAGCCAAGCTGTATTGACTCCGTCTTTCCCTTGGACCCTTCAGCTGCGAAGAGAGGGGGGGTCTGCTGCATGGGTAACAGCAGACCCTCCATATCACCCTGCCCAGGCTCTGTAGCTTCAGCGTCACTGGAGAGGACATTCCAGCGCCATCGCAAGATGTCGATTCAACACGGGAGGAGACAGATACTACCATGTCACTCCCGAGTCGGACTGCACAGCCATTCTCGGCGGTGCAGATAGACTCTTAAGAAGCTACACCATCGTCTCTCGAGACGGACGGCTGCCGACGATGAAACCATGCTTGCATCCCTGGAATGAAGCCCACTTGATTGTGATGTATGATCTTTTTGATGTATTGCTGGATCCTGTTTGCCAATATTTTATTGAGGATTTTAGCATCTATGTTCATCAGTGATATTGGCCTGTAGTTTTCTTTCATTGTTGTGTCTTGACCTGGTTTGGGGATTAGAATAATACTGGCTTCATAGAAAGAGTTTGGGATTTTCCCCTCTTCTTGGATTTTTCAGAACAGTTTGAGGAGGATAGGAGTTAGTTCTTCCCTGAATGTTTTATAGAATTCGCCTGTGAAGCCATCCGGTCCAGGGCTTTTGTGCGCAGGGAGATTTTGGATTACTGTTTCAATTTCCTTCTTTGTTATTGGTCTCTTGAGACTTTCCACTTCTTCTTGATTCCGTTTTGGAAGGTTGTATGTTTCTAGAAATTTGTCCATTTGTTCTAGATTGTCAAATTTCTTGCCATACAGTTCTCTGTAGTAATTTCTAACTATCATTTGTATTTCTGTGGTATCAGTCGTGATTTCTCCTCTTTCATTTCTGATTTTGTTTATTTGGTTCTTCTCTCTTTTTTTCTTGATTAGACTGGCTAGAGGCTTGTCGATTTTGTTTATTTTTTCAAAGAACCAGCTCCTAGTTTTGTTAATCTTTTGGATTGTTTGTTTAGTCTCTATGTCATTTAGTTCTGCCCTGATCTTGATGATTTCATTCCTTCTTCTTGGCCTAGGATTTGTTTGTTGTTGTTGTTCTAGTTCTTGTAGCTTTATGGTTAGGTTTTTTATTTGAGATTCTTCTATCCTTTTCAGATATGCCTGTATTGCTATGAACTTCCCTCTCGGGACTGCTTTTGCTGTGTCCCACAGGTTTTGGGCTGTTGTGTGCTCATTATCATTAGTTTCTAGAAATTTCTTGATTTCTTTTTTGATGTCATTGTTAATCCATTCATTATTTAATAGCATGTTATTCAATCTCCATGAGTTTGGGTGTCTGATTTTTTTCTCTGAGGTTGATTTCTAGTTTCAAGGCATTGTGATCTGAAAAGATGCTTGATATGATTTCAATTTTCTTGAATTTTCTGAGGCTTGTTTTGTGTCCTATCACGGGGTCTATCTTTGAAAATGTCCCATGTGCCTTTGAAAAGAATGTATATTTTGCTTCTTTGGGGTGAAAAGTTCTATATATATCAGTTAAGTCCATGTGGTTTAGTGTGTTGCTCAATGCCTGTATATCCTTGGTGTTTCTTTGCTTGGATGATCTGTCTATTGTTGATAATGGAGTGTTGAAATCCCCTACTATGAGTGTGTTGTTGTTGATATTCTTTTTGTGGTCTTCTAGTATTTGCTTTATGTATTTGGGTGCTCCTATGTTGGGTGCATATATGTTTATCAGTGTTATATCTTCTTGATGGATTGTTCCTTTAAGTATTATGAAATGTCCTTCTTTGTCTCTTTTTATTGCCTTTGCCTTGAAATCCGTTTTGTCTGATATGAGGACCGCTACCCCGGCTTTTTTTTTTTTTTTGGTCCATTGGCTTGGAAGATTTTTTTATATCCCTTTACTTTCAGTCTGTGTAAATCTTTTGTTTTAAGGTGTGTTTCTTGTAGACAGCAAATATGTGGGTCCTGTTTTCTTATCCATTCCGTTACCCTATGCCTTTTAATTGGAGCATTTCATCCATTTAAATTTAAGGTTATTATTGACGTGTATTTATTCATTGCCCTTTGTACCTCTGTTCCTCTCCTCTCTTGTTCTTTTCTTCTTTTTTTTTTTAGAACACGCCCTTTAGCATCTCTTGCAATGCTGGTTTGGTGGAGATGTATTCTTTCAGTCTTCCTTTGTCTGAGAAACTCCTTATTTCACCTTCTATTTTGAATGAGAGCCTTGCTGGGTAGAGTATTCTTGGTTGTAGGCTTTTGTTTTTCATTGCTTGAAATATTTTTGACCATTCCCTTCTGGCTTGTAATGTTTCTGTTGAGAAATCGGTTGATAGCCTTATCGGAGCTCCCTTGCATGTTATTTGCTGTTTTTCTCTTGCTGCTTTTAGGATTCTCTCTTTGTCTTGAAATGTTGCCATTTTAATTATGATATGCCTTGGGGTGGGTTTTTGGGGGTTCCTCTTCATTGGAACTCTCTGTGCTTCCTGAACTTGTATAACTTTTTCTCCCATCAGGTTCGGAAAATTTCCTGTCACTATTTATCCTATCAGTTTTTCAATTCCATGCTCCTTTTCTTCTCCCTCTCTAATTCCGATGATCCTGATATTATTTCTTATCATGCTATCCTGTAATTCCCTTACATCTTGTTCATATTTTTTAAATCTTTTTTCATTTTGCTGTATTGTCTGGGAGTTTTTCTCTACATTATCTTCTAACTCACTAATCTGATCCTCCGCTTTGTTTAGTCTGCTTTTGACTGATTCTACTGTGTTTTTCAGTTCAGAGATTGAATTCTTCAATTCTTCCCGGTTCTTGTTAACAGTTTCTATGTCTTTTTTTATGCTGGTGTAGTGGATTGAGCGTCGGCCTGCGAGCTAAGTGTCGCTGGTTCGATCTTCCAGTCAGGGCACATCAGAGAAGGAAAACTCTGACTCCAAAAAACCTCCACTGCCTTGCAGCATACCTCTTCAGGGGAAAGGCTAAGGGAGTAAACCCCGACAGAAAATCCGGAGCCGGAGTCCCTAAGGCGGTTTGACATTGTAGTCAACACCGGCAACTCCTGCGGCGCACCTGAAGCCAAGCTGTATTGACTCCATCTTTCCCTTGGACCCTTCAGCTGTGAAGAGAGGGGGGGTCTGCTGCATGGGCAACAGCAGACCCTCCATATCATCCTGTCCAGGCTCTGTAGCTTCAGCTTCACTGGAGAGGACACTCCAGCGTCATCGCAAGATGTTGATTCAACACGGGAGGAGACAGATACCGTGTCACTCGAGTCGGACTGCACAGCCATTCTCGGCGGTGCAGATAGACTCTTAAGAAGCTACACCATCGTCTCTCGAGATGGACGGCTGCCGCCGCCGACGACAACAAGTTCTCTGCAAGTTCCCTGTAATTTTCTTGGAGCTGCTGGTAACTTCCTTGGAGGTTGTCATAGTTGTTTTTAAGGATGTTGAGTATATTGAGCTTCTATACCACCATTGTTTTGAATTCCATGTCTGACATTTGGGCTATGTCTATTTCATCTATCTCTCTTTCTGAGGATTCCTCTTTTCTTTTCATTGAGGGGTTATTTTTGCATCTTACCATGTTGGATTCTTTTTGTTTTTATTTATTTATTTGCTTTGGGGGGGGATGGTCTGCTTTGACTTCCCTTCTTTGTGGTATGAGATTCTTTATGGGAGATCTGGGGTTTTCAGTGTTGCAGTCTCCTTGATATCCTGAGCTGATGTTCTTGAGTTACCCTTTATGTCGTTTGTTTATTCTGCCTGGTTATATTTCAGATGTTCTTTGGTAGAATCTTCCTTCTGGCTAGTTGGTTGAGAGTTACTCTGTCCACTTTGTCTTGAGTTCTTTTGTGGATATGCTGTTAAAAACATAAACACACGGCCCAGGCAGGAGACCCACACCCTCAAAAAATATCCCCCACCCTCTATCCCGCTATCATCAACCAACGAGCCCATATTAATATAAATGTAAAGAGATTAGAGTTTTTATACTATAAGAAGAATAGATAAGAGTTGTTTTGGGAGTGTCGCTGGTTCGATTCCCAGTCAGGGCACATTACTAGGTTGCATATCATGTCCCCAGTTAGGGGCGTGAGTGAGAGGCAACCACACAGTAAAAAAAAAAAAAGAGTTGTTTTGGGGGAGGAAAAATATATTTTTTGATAGAGGGCGTGATAGATTAATAATAGTTGAGACTATGCAAGCCAGTAGGTAATATTTACATTGTATGTTAATAAAAATAGAAGAAAAGGATGGAAAAATGCATAATATAGTAAGAAAGTGGGATTGTATTGTATTGCGTTTATATAGTAATTATATTCTATTATTTAGAGTGATCGGGGGATAAACTAGACGCACAAATAAACAACGATTAAAGAGAAAGGATGAGAAGGAGAGGTTATATGCAACACGTTTGAGATAAAGTTTGTTTTTCTTTTTGGAAGGGGAGAAAAAAAACAACAAGAAAAAAGAAGAAATAAAGAAAGAGAGAAAGAAAGAAAGAAAGAAGAAGAAGGAAAAAAAACGCGAAAAAAATCCCCAAGAAAAAAGAAGAAAGAAAGAAAGAAAGAAAGAAAGAAAAGAAAGAAGAAATAAGAAAGAGAGAGAGAGAAAAAAAGGGATGTTTTTACTCAGTTTAGCCTTGGTGTGTCGTCTTCTTTTTCTGTGTCCGCAGCTGGTCTAGTGTGGCGGTTCAGAGGTTCTTGTTTCTTGCAGCAATGGTGTGCGCCCGCGGTTGCCGGCATGGCGCGCGCTCCCTTGCTGCCCGCTGGAGTCAGCTGAGGTGTCCTTGTGTGCGCGCCCCTGCACGGGCCGGGCAGCCAAGATCTTGCCCTGCGATTGGCGCCTATTGTTGCCCGGCCGAGGTGTTTCCGTGCTCCTG
Source organism: Furipterus horrens (assembly GCF_987537825.1). Taxonomy (NCBI): domain Eukaryota; kingdom Metazoa; phylum Chordata; class Mammalia; order Chiroptera; family Furipteridae; genus Furipterus; species Furipterus horrens. The sequence goes on along the minus strand of NW_028327180.1, from coordinate 64,550,801 downwards.
CCGAGGTGTCCCCACGCGCGCATCCCTGCACGCGTGGGCAGCCTGATAGCTTGCCCCGAAATTGGCGCCTATTGTCCCCGGGCTGAGGTGTTTTCGTGCTCGCATGCCCATGCCCTTAGTCCCGCTGAGCCGAGCTCCGGGAGTTGGTCTCTCTCCTCTTAGGGCGGGGCCCCGGACACTTGTGCTCAGTGGAAGTGAGCGTCTGTGAGTCGCTGCTGCCCGCTGTTCCTGTGCTGCAGCTGCCTGCCTTCCCTCACCCATCTGGGTGGGCGAACAGAGCCTGAGCTAGTAGTCTGCTTTCCGGCCTGGGGCCCAGTGCCCACGGGAGCTGGCTAGGGGTGTCTACACACGGTCCTCTGCGTGTTCAGTGGGCCCTCCCTGTGCCCGTTGGGGCACTGATCTTATGTCCGTTGGGGAGTGTCCGAGGGACGCCTGGACTCACGGCCCCGCGCACCTGGGCCAGTGAGTGAGAGCACTTCCCTATGCGCGCCCCCGCGACCCAAGGGTAGGGTTGGGGAATGGATGAGCGCGCCTCTGCACCTGCGCTCCTCAAGAATGGCCTACCACCCACAAATTTTCCTCCCCTCTCCACCGTCCACTAGAGAAAAATATAAAGGAGAATTATGTTCTCACTTGCCCGGCAGCATGCTGTCTCCTGTCCTTCAGAGCCAATGCCACTTGGTCGAGTCCCATCTCTGCCAGCGGGCAGAGATCCGCTCTCCTCCCGACTCCTCTCCGGGGCACCCTGTGGTCGCCAAAAAGCCTTTGTGTACTTCCAGCCGCAGCTCAGGCAGCCGCCCCAGTCAGGAATCCCGTTTTGTCCCCTTTTCCTCCGCTATCCTCACTAAACAGGTTGTTCCCAGGTGGATTTTCTCTAATCCAGCATTGCCTTGGCTCAACTCCCGCCAGTGTCCAGCTGCTCACTGAGACGTTCTGTCTGCCATTAGCCCAAACTGCAGATGGGTCTCAGGAGCCTGAAAGCGCAGCCTCCTCTAACTTCTCCGCCATCGTCCTTCCCCCAATTTTTATATCCTAAAGATTTATCTGACTGTGAGATAGGCCACACGTGCACACCATTAATGTGCTTCCAGAAGAAAAGAAAGAGACTCCCGCTGTCCTTACCAAAGGGTCAAGAGGTAACCAAATTTGAACTTCCAATGAAAGTCTCTCAGACGCAACTGAAATGGCCAATCAAGCTTTTATAAATAAAGAAGCCCTATTTATTATGCGAGGCATTTTTTTTTTTTTTGTCGTAACAGACCATGATTAGGCAGGAAGCCGCAAAATCTTCAGAGGGTGCTTTATTGCCTATCTGATTTTATCGCAACAAGGTTTTTTATTTTAATTTTCTCCTTTCACTATATTTGTAAAATACTAATAAGCTCCAATTCAGTATTTTCTCTTAGAAAAGTGGAAATGCATGTGTTACCTTCCCCCTTTCTTTAATTTTCAACCTCTGTTAATCTCTCGGCCTCTTTTTCTGTCCTACAGATCACTGCTGTGAAAAGAAATATAATGATCACATATGCAATTAAAGTGTTTCTAATAGCCACATTTTAAATAGTAAAATTAATCTTAATAATATACTTTATTTTGTTTTACACAATATATCCAGTTCTGACTATTAAATTTTAAAAGATTTTATTTATTTTTTAGAGAGAAGGGAAGGGAGGGAGAAAGAGAAGGAGAAAAACATCAATGTGTGGTTGCCTCTCATAAGCCCCTCAACTGGGGACCTACCCCACAACCAGGCATGTGCCCTGACTGGGAATCGAACTGGCAACATTTGGTTCGCAGGCAGGCTCTCAATCCACTGAGTCACACTCACCAGGGCATGACTATTAATTTTTAAAGCTCACTTTTTGAATAACAGAGGCAACTGGATTTCAGCATATTTACAGGATTTATTGTACTGCTTTCTTACATAACAGTATACAAATATTTTGCATACTGATACATATAATATGATATATATATATATACATATATATATATATATATGCACATACATTTGAGAACAACACTGGTCTGAGAAATTTCTTCCTTCATCTTTTTCTTCTCCTAGAAATAGCACAATTTTTTAAGAAGAGGTAATCAAGAGTTAGTATGTCTTCTTCCTGGTGGAATCCTGACTAATCGTTTGGGATGACATGAGAGTGGTTGTCTTTGAATTTGCATTTTGAAGCTATGACATGTTTATAAGTGTATTATTGCCTCTATCCTTTTAGAGTTACACCTACTGCATTCTAGGATGCCAGTGGCCTGCCTTCCTTTGCACGTGCTGGGAATGGCAGGGATGAATTTTCTGAGACAAACAGGATTTAAACCATTCAGATATTTCTGCTTATAATTTGTATCTTATAGCAAATCAGTATCTCTAACAAATTTGGGAGCATACTTTTCATTTCTACAAAACAAACTGCAGAGCCCTGGCTGCTAGCTCAGTGGATTGAGCATCGGCCTGCGAGCCAAGTGTCGCTGGTTCGATTCTCAGTCAGGGCACATTACTAGGTTGCATGTCAGGTCCCCAGTTGGGGGCACGAGTGAGAGGCAACCACACAGTAAAAAAAACAAACAACAACAACAACAAAAACAACTGCAGGACAGTACATTGTTATAAGGCTCTGACCATTTTGTACTATTATGCCAAAGAATGTCTCAATAAGCTAATTCTAGACTTGGAGTATCATGAAGTTTAGTGAGGACAAAAGATAACATTGCCATACCAATAAAGTAGAAGGTGCAATTATCTGCCTTTTGAAGCCAATTGGAGCTCAAGGAATAGACTGAATGCAAACTCCAGATACAATTGTGACCTATGAAAAAGGTAAATTGGCTCCTATATATGAAACAAGGGGTCATTGTTTGAAAGTTGCTATGAGATTATGGTTCAATATGGAAAATATGATGGGTGGGGGTCGATGACATTTTCTCCTATTGCGCCCCTGTGGCCTCATCTCTGAAACTTCATGGGGCAGAAAGAAGACTAGAGGATGAGCCTCGAGAGAGGAGTCTGAACAAATGTTAGCCTCATAGCTGAGTGATTTCTCAGCAGCGCTTTCTGCTTCCATCTCCCCACCAGCCACAAAGAGATTCAGAAGACAAGGCTGAGGCACACCAAGGAGGGAATGAGGGGTGGGTTGCTGCATTCTAAGACCTTCCCTAGACTTCTGCTTACTACAACCCATGTCCCACACCACAGTTTTCTTTTTCCAGACTGCACTTCTCACGTCTGTCTACCTTTAGAGAAAGCGGACAGGAGTAGCACCAGCACCACCTGAGTCAGATTAAAATTAAATTAGGTTCTAGTATTGGCAGCAGAGAAATGGGACTCCAGGACATGGTACACCCATTTGAGTCAGATCAGATCTTACAGGCACCTAGAACCCAACTGACCACAACACCTTACAAGTTATTGAAATGGCCCCTAGGTCAAGTTTTTCAACGTGGGATCCTCAGGGCTCCTCCATAAATGTTTCTAATGTTTTCATGTACAGAACTATTCATTGTAAATCTGGAGTTTTGCTGAATCAGAATCCCTGAAGGTGGGGCAGAAAACCACATTTATAACAAGACACCTAAGCCATCATAGACATACTAAAGTTTGTAACCTACTGTTCTAATCTTCCTTGGTAACTGGAATGATGCAAAGTCCTAGGAACAGACATAAAAAAAAAAAATTAACATTAAAAAAAACCAAAACTACTATACCCTTCTACGGACATTTACCCCCTTTAAAAAACATGGATATATAGCTAAAATTCTAGATTCTCCAGCCTAAGATGAGAGAAGAACCCTCATTCACTTGCTCCTTGCAAATTGCGTGTATGTTCATTTCTCTTTATCTTGGTTCCTCTATGTCTTCAGACAAGAATTTGAGAGAAGCAGTTTATTTGAAAGTGACCTCAGGGAATACTGGTAAAAGAATGGAGCCCTGAGAAGCAGAGGCAAGGGAAGTAAGGAAACCAATAAAGGGTGAATTGTGAGTCAGTTACAACTGGAGACAGCTGGAGTTCAGTCCCACTTGGGAACTCATGTAGTCAAAGGGGACAATGGATGGGTCTCAAACTTACCCTGTGGGAAAAGCCAACACATTGGTTGTATTTACACTCTGCCTCTTGTCAGTCACTGATTAAGGGCTGCTTCCAGGGGACACTCATCCCCAGACTTCCAGGCTGCCCCTTGCATGGTCAGAAAAGGCCCTTTAGCAAACAGTTAAAGAGGCCAGTAGTTGGAAAACAGACCACGGACAGCACTCTCGAGGAAAAGTTGGGGCACTGTAGGCAGGGCGCTGGCAGCCTCCACTTTAACCCACGAGTTGAAAGCAATGTTCACTCTGAAAGCCAGACTTTTGGACTTTCTATGCTATATTACAATGGACACAAACCATATGCATAAGTAACCCTAATACACCAAGTAATAGTTTCAAAAAATGTGCCTGGCAATTTCAGATTTCCTTTTATTGAGCAATGTATCTTATAGAAACAATCTTCTTATGGGGCTATTGGAGTTGCTAATGTTCTTCTGTTGCCATCCCTGTTGAACTACTAGAATTCTTGGTAAGGGGCCACTGTGGCTCTTTTGCCATCTCTTGGTTTTAGGAATTCCCTTTGGCTATTTCTTTTAAAAACATATTACAATGAAAAGTTTCAAACATACACAAAGTATTATGGACAAGAACATCCTGTATGCATTATCCAGCTTGAGCACTTCTCAACTCATGCCCAACCTTATTTTATATGTATCCTCATCACTTGCTCCTGCTGGATTATTTGAAAGCAAGTCACAGACATCATTTATCCATACACATTTTGATATACAGCTCTAAAAGATAAGAAATTTTAAAATGTCATCATCGTATGAAAATTCAAAAATATGCCTTAATATTATTATATATCAAATAATTGTTCAAATTGTCAAATGTCACATCAATTTCATATTTTACAATTGTCTCATCAATTCCATTTTTATAATCAGTATTGTTTTATATGTCTCTCGAGCATCTTTAATAGGTTCTGCTTCTATCTCTCGTTTTCTTTATATTATATTTGGTTTCTAAAAATGGGTTATTTGCCCTATGGTGTTTCCCATATCTAGATTTTGCAGATTCCATTCCTGTGTGTCATTTGACATGTGACTCTGTCTTCTGGGCGTCCTATGAAGTGGTAAATTGGTGTTATAATCTACATAATAATCAAGTACAATTTTTCTTTTTGAATAAAAGTACTTACTAGATGACATTCTTTATTTTTTAGGTCCCTTTTGTGTGCTTTTATTATTATAAAGACATATATTCACAATTCAAAAATTTTTTAAATGCAGTAAAGTATTAAAAAGAAAACTAGAGATTTTGAATGAGAGCTTTGCTGGCTATGTCTGGAAGTTACTAGAGGATGTTGTACTCCTAAGGACCTTGATGCCCACGGAGAAAGTACTGCACTTCTGGATATATAGTATACATTTGGCCTATATACCCCTTGGGTATCAGCTTCCCCAGGAATTGACTATAAAGGGAAATTGTCTTCCTAGTCTCCCAGTACCTCCTCTCCACTCAGCTTATTTCCTTGTCATATACAAAGATGGGAACTACAAATTGCTGGTTTTAATGTCTTAGCTGATGATCCTGCAGAAAAAGGAAAATAAAAAAGCAACACATGTGAAGAAGACATACATTTCTGAAATCTTAAAAAGTCTCTGCAGGCATAGTACTTTATCGAGTGATGGCACCTGATGCACTACGTGAACACCTGTCTTATTCCTGAGCATTGGGCTATTAATAGCACCCCAGCTTCCTGCCACCATCTCTAAAAAATTTTTGGTGAACTCTCTCCTTAACATCAACAACTACAACAACAACAGCAGCAACAAAAATATAAGGATAGAAACCGTTATTTTTCAATGTAATCAAATACATTTTATAGTTGAAAAAAAAAAAAAAAAAAGAAAACTAGAATCACTCCTAATTTGTTATGAATTAAGGAAATTTTTGTTTCCTTCTTTCTATTTTCAGTATTATTAAATTTAAAAAGTGTTTTGAAATCATTAGAATCTTAGAACTCAGTTTACTACTGATAATATTTTATTTTTTTATTTTTATTTTTTGAAGTATATTTTATTGATTATGTTGTTACAGTAGTTCCAATTTTTCCCCCTTTTTTCTCTTCTGCCCAGTACCCTCCTTCACTCTAGCAACCTCACCCCCCACTTAGTTCATGTCCATGCATCATGCATATAAGTTTTTTGGCTTCACCCTTTCCTAAACTATTCTTAACATCCCTCTGTCTATTTTGTGCCAACTGATTTAGCTTCTTAGTCCCTGCACCATTTCTTCATTTCTCCCCCTACCCCCTCCCAGCTGATAACCCTACAAATGATTCCCATACCTATGATTCTGTTCCTATTCTGGTCTGCTTAGTTGGATTTTGTTTTTATTTTTTAGATTCAGTTGTTGATAGTTGCGAGTTTGTGTCATTTTAGTATTCATAGTTTTGATCTTCTTTTTCTTAAGTCCCTTTGACATTTCATATAATAATTGCTTGGTGATGATGAACTCCTTTAGCTTCACCTTGTCTGGGAAGCATTTCATCTGCCCTTCTATTCCAAATGATAGCTTTGCTGGATAGAGTAATCTTGGTTGTAGGTTGCTTTTCATCACATTGAATACTGCTTGGAAGTCCCTTCCTGCCTGCAAAGTGTCCTCTGAGAAATAAGATGATAGTCCTATAGGCACACCCCTGTAGGCAACTTTCTGTCTCTCTCTTGCTGCCCCCAGGACTCTGTCTTTATCTTTCACCTTTGGCATCTCAGTCATGATCCATTCTGGTGTGGTCCCTTCTGGGTCCAGCTCGCTCGGGACCCTCCATGCTTCCTGGACCTGTGTCCATCTCCTTCACAAACTTTGGGAAGTTTTCCTCATTTTTTTCAATTCTTGCTTCCTCATTCTGCACTGATTGACTGTTTTTTTCTTCCTTATGTTCCAAATCATTCATCTGAGCCCTGGTTTCCTTCCCTTCACCATTGGTTTTGTGTGGATTTTCCTTCATTTCACTTAGCATAGCCTTCACTTCTTCTCTTATGCGTTTTCCACACTCAAGCATATCTGTCAAGCCTGTGAGCAACTTTATCACCAATGTTTTGAATTCTGTATCTATTAGGTTGTCTATCTCCTTGTCTTTTAGGTTGGCTATCTCCTCGTCACTTAGTTCTTCCACTGGAACCTTGATCCGTTTCCCCTTTTGGGTCATACTTCTCTGTCTCGTCATTCTGGCCAGTTCCTGTGTTTGTTTGCCTCTGTGTCCCAGGTAGAGCTGTCACTCCTGTTACGTTGTAAGAGGTGGAACCTTAGGGATTCATCAGTACAGGGTGACCTGTTTCACTATGCGCTGTATGTAAGGGAGGGGTTCGAGAGGGAACAATGCTGCCTGGAAGGGGTGGAGCTGGGGCAGAGAGGACTCAGTGTGGTGGCAGCAGCAGTGGTGGCAGCGGCAGGCCAGCAGAAAGTGCAGTCACATGTTTTAAAAAGTCAGGAGGGACACCTGGGGAGCATTCCCAGCTCCTCACTGGATATCGCAGTCCACAGTCCCAGCACCGGGGAAAATCAAGCCTCATTGCCTCTGACTGTGCAGACCAGTAGGGGTTGGGGTGGAGGCAGAAACTGCAGATCTCAGCAGAGTCCGCTTGTTTAAAGAGCCCACCATGGTCCTAGAACATCCTCAGACCGACCCACTCTGGGAACGACGGCCAGGGCAGCAGCTAGAGGGCGTCAGTCTGGTGCGGAAGTGGGAGAGTTGCCTGGAAAAGGGGCGAGTATTAGATGACATTGTGTTCTTTCAGTAGAAGGCACTTAATGTTTGTCTGTTTCTGATGTAAGCTGTTGTTGATAATTAATTCCTAGATTCATTAAGTCATTCTAAGTTGCAAATGGAAATAATTCTAGTTCCACCATTGTTTCTTTTTTTTATTAACTTGAACACTTATATGAAGAGAAAAGTTACTATTATCTAGTGGTACAATCTGCATAGTAAAGAAAGCATAAATGGTTTGGTTTTTAACCCTTAATTTTTTATAATCCAGGAATTTGTAAAACATGGTTGATCAGTAAAGACATCTCTAATCAGTTTCTTAGAAGGTTTACTAAGTAAAACAAATTGAAATGATCCAAAAATGGAAGCTTGTTCTTACCAGAAGCAATCTCATTTTCTGCTGTTTAATCCCTAATCACATCACTAATATTCTAATATATACATCAGGACATAAAGTTGTGATTATAAGATGAAAAAATTGCTATATTTTTTCTTTTTAAGTTTTTACTTATTAACTTGCATTTATTGGACTTACATAATTTGGGAACAAATAAGGTAGGAAGGTAACATGGGAAGTTGGATATACATATATATGTATAAACTTTTCTAGCAATCTGGAGTTTCTGATCTATTATATGTGAAATTACATATGACTCTTCTTTGTAAATTACAGTTGGTGTACGATTTTATATTAGTTTCTAGTGTATAACCTGTGATAAGACATTTATACAACCTACAAAGTGATTACTCTGATAAACTTAGTACACATCAGGCACTGTATATACTTATCACAACATTATTGACTATGTTCCCTGTGCTGTACTTTACATCCCTGTGACTATTCTGTAACAGCCAATTTCTACTTCTAAATCCCTTTACCTTTTTCACCCATCCCCCAAACCTCTCCCTCATCTGGCAGCCATCCAAATGTTCTCTGTGTCTATCTCTGTCTATGGATATGTTTCTGTTTTGCTGTTTATTTTGGTTTTTGGATTCCACGTATAAGTGAAATCATCTGGTATTTGCTTTTCTCTGTCTGACTTATTTCACTCAGCCCATTACCCTCTAGGTCCATCCACTTTGCTGCAGATGGCAAGGTTTCATTCTTTTTTTTTTTTTTTTTGGCTGACTAATATTCCATTGTATGCACACTTCTTCTTTATACATTTATCTCTTGAAGGACACTTAGGTTGCTTCCATATCTTGGTTGTTATAAATAATGCTACAATAAATATGCACATATATATATATATACATCTTTTCAATATAGTGTTTTGGGTTTCTTCAGATAAATACACAGAAGTGGAGCCGTTGTATCCTTCTTTGTCTCTTGTTACAGTCTTTCTTCTAAAATCCATTTTGTGTAGTATAATTATTGTTACACTTTGCATTTTCATGAACTCTCTTTTTCTATCTCTTTACTTTCACACTGTGTGTGTCTTTTACCAAGAAAGGTGTTCTAAGTGTGCCCCCTGTGTGGGCTGTGTGCACTGCCCTGTTGTAGTTGAGCCTTGATTGCTCTTGGTTCATCACTGGGAGATATTTACCCCCAGGCCAGTTGAACGCAAGGACCAGCTGCAACTACAGAGGTATAACCGCTGTGCAGGGGCCAAACCCATGTACCGAAACTCCATTCAGTAGGGCTTTGGTGCCTGACAAATCCTCCCCTTAAGTGTGTTGCTTGTAGAGGTAGTTGATTTGCAATCCAGTGTGGTTTGAAGCTGTCCACCAAGTCCATTGGCTCTGGGGCCTGCCAGGATGTGCAGACCAAGATCAGCTACTGCCTGTGCCTTGCCCAGGGCTACCCAGCATGAGCTAAAATGTGGTCTGCAGATGACTGCTACTTGTGCTCAGCTTAGAGGTGCCTGGGAGAATCCAGGCTATGAACTGAGGCTGGTTGACACATCTGCAAGGCCTGGGGTCACTTAACAAGAGATGTCAGGTACACAGAGGCCAGAAGCTGTTTGTTTGAGAGATTTTTAAAAAGTCCAAAGCATGAGCTTGGCTCTCTCAAGAAGCTTTTTATTAATAGAAAAGTCACTGGAACTGGCTTAGGTGGGCCTGTAAGTTGGATGGCGTGAGGCCTAAGGGAATCACCAGGGTGGGTGAACAGTGTGGGCCAGGTTGGTGAAGACTCAGATACAGCACTTGCCTGCCAGCTCTGTGGAGGGAGGGCTCAGAAAAGGAACAATGGCCTCTGCCAGCACTTTTGTTTGTGAGAGAGCTGTTCTTCCAGCCCTTGTTCAGAAGCCAGACAATTCAGTTCCTTCCTTTATGTCCTGCAGCCTTTTGAGCTGCTGCCCCAGTGCTAAAACTCAGAGGGAATAAGTAAGGGTAAGTTCATGAGGGGGCCCCTTAAGGAAAACTGCCTGGGACTCTAGAAACCCATTGCCTCACTCAGCCACAACACCTTCTTGTTTTTACAGCCACAAGTTATGGTGACTTGTCGTCCTAACACTGGAACCCTGAGATGAGTGTTCTGATATGGGGTTGGGACCCCTCCGTCCTCAGGGAGATCTCTGCAACTGAGATATCCCTCCCAATTTTTATCTGCCACATGTGGAACCAGCCTGTTCTGAGTCCCACCCCTCTTACTAGTGTTGCTGTGGATTCTTCCTCTTTATATCCTTAGTTATAAAACTTTTGTTCAACTAGATTTCAGTTGGTTCTGAATCATGGTTCTGTAATTAAACTCTGGTTGTGGGGTGTTTCAAGTACCACATTTACCTACTCCTGTGCCATCATCTTGACCAAAACTGAAATTATATATGAATTATAGAAAATTTTCCTTTGCATTCAAACAGGGTTTATTGGGGTAGAATATGGGAAAAGGAAAAGCCTGTGAAATAGGGATTTTAAAAAATTGTTTGTTTGTTTATTTTTAGAGAGAGGGGAAAGGAGAAAGAGAGGGAGAGAAACATCACTGTGTGTTTGCCTCTCACTCATGCCCCCAACTGGGGACTTGACGTGCAACCTAGCCATGTGCCCTGACTGTGAATCGAACCAGCAACACTTGGCTCGAAGGCCAACGCTCAATCCACTGAGCCACAGCAGCCAGGACTAGGGCTGTTTTCTACAGTGAATGTTTATTTATGCAGTCATTTTCAGCTTCACTCATAGTTTGGGGTCTTGTGATATTAGTATCTGGGCCTCTTGTCTTCTTAAGTTTTTATTAACAACACAGCAGTGTTAGTCGTCAAGTGACCCACCATGCAGTTCATGCTCTTCTCTCAGGGTGGCCACAATATCTGTGACCCTTCCACAGGAAACTCAGTCCCACTAAGCATTTCTTTTAAAAGAGGGGCACTGGGCTAGAGCAGAGCTTGGCCAATTATAGCATATAGGCTAAATCCAGCTCACTGCCTTTTTTTTTTTTTTTTTTTTTTTGTGGTGGCATCCAAATTAAGAAGGATTTTTACATTTTACATTGTTATATTTTAAACATTATATAAGTACCTCCATAATATCTTCAATTTTGCCTCTTGGTTTGCAAAGCCTGAAATATTCAGTATTTGGTCCATTCAAAAAAAGTTCACCAAACTCTGGGCAACAGCAGTGATTTTCACATTATTTTCAGTAGTAGAATATTTTTTTAAAGAAGAAAGACATACTAAACTGCTTTGTTTAAAATAAACAAATTTATATTTAAATTTACATAAAGTTGTTAGTAAGTGCTCAGTAAAAGGTTCAAACATACAGAAACAATGAGGCTGCTTTGATGAACATGACAGACTGACGGAATAATATCACATTGGGGATTGTCGGTGACAATTACAGTCCTAGAGAAGATTCAGACTACTATTTATTCTCATAGATTTTTTTTGCTAGATATTAATAAAATCCTGTTTTGAATAGATAAATGGTTATAAATAGTAGGCAATTTTTAACAGCTCACCTTGCACTCTCAGGACACTGACATTAAATAATCCAAATTCTTAAGAGAAATAGACCATTTAAGTTTTACTTACAACATCAAAAATAAGGTCTCGATCAAAAATAGCAATCAGACAAGAAGTACCAACAATTTCAAATGAGAGATAAAGTTGTATCTATATTTGAACACTGTGGGTGTTTTCTGGTCACTGCTCCATTGGCAGCTGTGCTATGAGGAGCAGGAGCAGAACAGATGAGCTTGTTGCTGCAATTTTATGTGAATCAACGTAAGCGAGCTTGAATTTTAAAAAGAGTGGTGCACAACAACCACCTTCTTGTTCCCGGGATCCTTAACAAAATGTTCAAATATGTGCACAAATATGACTGTTGAAGCTTTATTCTGAAGTTCAAGCAAAAACAACATAACTTGAAATCACAATGAGGTTAATGTTAGTGAAAACTGAAGTTACATTTTTAAGAGATTAGAAAATAAGCTGAAAATTGGGTTGAAGAAAAATTACTCTTCAAAATCCCTTACTTACCTATAAGGGATTTAGACATGGTCTTGGATATTGAGCTCTGTGTGATATACTTTATGCTACCTCTATTTGAGGACTGCTGACCTACAGTAAGGAAAAGAGTATTTTCTAATGTGTAGAAATTCTGCCTTCAAGATAAACTATCAAACCCTTGTGATGACGAGAGAGTGGGTGAAGAACTCTAAACTGTCCCTGTTTTCAGAGTTTAACTGCTATAAAAATACCTTACTAGTTTCCCAGGTGGTTGTGTGAATCACGTGAGATGAACAGGCCCAGCAGAAGGTCTGGGTCACAGAAAGTGCTTAATAAATATTTCCTGTATTTGAATATACTTCTTAAATACGTGCATATATTTAACCAAGTATCAAATTTTTCTCTACAGATTATATGTGTACAGGAAGCTCCAACAACAGTTTGGAATAAGAGATAAACCTATCTCTATTTTAACATCAATGTTAAAATATGCACACAAACACAGACAGAGACACATATAAAGAAAAATTTGAGCACTTGCTCTGGACTTTCTGATGTAGCATTTTCTCTCTTATTCTAGGGATCATCTTGACCACTACTTGTTGATTCAACAAAGATTTAGTAATCCCACCTCTAGGTGGCGCTGTTCTTAGTGCTGGGGTTTCATCATTAAATAAAGCCAAACAAGTTCCCTTGCCCTTGTTTCAGGGAGATGACGCACTAGCTGATGGGGGACAATAAAATAAAACACATTAAGTTGGACTGTATGTAAGATGGTGAGAAAAATCTATGAAACAGAAGTCAGGAAAGGGGATGAGGAACTTAGAGACAGGGAGGCAATTTCTTTTTCCTCCTTTTGTTTTTCTTTATTTTCATCCAATTTGATATCTTCTTAAGGTAGATTTATTGATATTCTTGTCACTTATAATACATAGTTCTAAATTTGGGTACCCTAAATATTCTATGGCATGTCATATTTTTTTGCAAGACTCAGCTTTTCAGTCCCTTGTATATTCACTTATTCGAGAAGTGTTTTGAGTGCAGAAACTGTCAGCCTCTCTCTGGAGGCTGGGGGACAATTATCCATAATCCATACAGAAGGCACAATTTAAACTCGCATAAAGGTTACTATTCTAGGGCTTGTGGGCCAGGGCGCTGGTAGCTTCTTGCACACGTGGCTTCTGGCTTGCCTTCTTGAGGACCCTGCATGTTCACTAACAGCTGATGCATACTTCACAAGTGGGAGGCAATTTTTAAATATGGTGATAAGGAAAGGTGTCATTCAGAAGATGACCTGTGAGCAAATGCAGGAAGGAAGTGAAGATGCAGAATACAGTGAGGTCGGTGGGAAGAGCAGAGCAGGCAGGAGGAGCATACGTGGTTTGTTCCAGGATAGCACAGTGGGTAGGTGGCTAAGGGGTGTGCACAAGGGGAATGCAGGATGAGAGGAGGTGAGCAGGGCAAGGGGTGCATCCTGGGGCACCCTTGGCCTATGTAAGGCTGTCACCTACACTGGGCTGGGAAGGTTGCTGGCATTGAGCAGGGGAGGGCTGTGACCTCACACGTTTTAACACACATTCCGCCAGAACAGGTCTTGCAGAGTCACACCCGATGTGCAAGTTAGGATCTCAAACTAAGTTTTAAGTAACACACCTACTCGGTATCCCATCACAATATAACACCTTTAAGTTTGCTTTCGGTTTTCATTATAGTGTTAAAATAGCAAAAACAAACAAAAGAAAACCACTATTATTAAGCAGAATTCCAATCCAACATTTCCAGAAACCACCTTCAAGCACCTTTGTGGACCCACAAAACAGAGGCTCGTGACTCTGAGTTAAATGGGCTCTGAGATCATCCCAGCACATATTCTCTGTAGCCCTCATTGTCAGGATACTACACCAGGGGCCCGACTTCCATTTTCTAGCTACAGGCATTTCTGCCTGACTTTTAAATCTGTTCTCCAGCAGCTTGTAAGTACATTTTTCTGCATGTCCTACCTATTTTACTCTCAGGAGCTGCGCATTCCTTCACCTGCTGCTGTGTACCAGTCCTGCCAGCATCCACTTTGGGCAACACCTCCAACTCGCTGGAGCACAGGCCTGTTTCATTAGCCAGACTCCAAAACGCCTAGAGGTGCTGAGATTTTCTGGTCACGTTATATCTTTTCAGAGGTAACGCCCTCTGTGATTTAACTGGAGATCTTGGTTAGATATGGACACCAGAGAAAAATGTTTTTAAGATAATAATTGATGCTTACCTTCTGTGTCTCTCTCTCCCTCCTATTTCAAGCTAGTAGCCTGGCCATTTTTATGGGTTTCCCTGCACCTGGGTGTTTGCAAAACTGAAAGTAGAGATCTTGAGGAAGACAAAGCTCTTCCTATCTTTGTAAAAGTATTAGCTTCTGGATGGGATTTCTTTGCTGACCCAGTAGATAAGGTGAGAGAATGAGTAAGACCTTTGGGGCCAAAAAATGAGAGAGATGATATTTTTAGAACCTGTAAATCAGACCAAAATTTGTGGATCCCCTTAATTCCTCCTAAATAGTGGTCCTTTAGGGAGCCCAGACCCTAGACACAGTGTTTCCAACCTCTACAAGGACCTAGAGCATTCAGCAGAAGAGAAGCAGAGAGCCACTAGACCTGAAGGGACCATGCTTGAGGAGTGTCGGATGGATCAGTGAAAACCTCTGCAGACCTGAAACTTAAGCAGCATCCTAGATATTTGATGCTGCACACAATGCTAAGATTTTAGGTAAGTATGGGGGCAGCATATCCCAGCTGTGTCTTAGATTTAATTTCTTGCTATTTATACCCAATGGAGGCCTGGAGATGGACTTTAAAGAATTAAAGAAATGTGACATGGAGTATATATTTTGTATATACAATAGATTAAGATTTACACCATATGTACTCTCCCATCCTTTGGCAATAATGGCCTTTAAAGAAAATTGGAACTGTTGTAACAATATAATCAATAAAAAACATTAAAAAAAAAATAATGGCCTTTAAACATATTAAAAAATAAGTCCCTTTTCCCAATGACACTTGTGTTAATCAAGTGTTGTTGCTTCAAATTCTTGTAACTTCCAAACTTGGTTCATTAAACACAGTTCTTAGCAATCACATTTATTCAACTAAAGGTCAATAAAGCTGACAATTCATCCAATAGAAATTTTCCACTCTTTGATTTTATACTCTCAGAAAATTTCAAGTAGGAGTTACAATGTATAGAACATTAAACTATTTTAAAAGATTAATTATTACCACACACTGAAGTAGTATATCAGACAAATGTCTAATTTCATCCATTTAAGGATACTTAATCTTTTGAGAATTGATGCTGGCCATGTAGAGGCAGTCTGAGAATGAAAAGGATGAACCCACGAGGAGGGCAAGCGCTAGACCCTGCTCTGATTTAAGCATCTGAACCCAGCCGTGTTTGGAAGGCCACTCCAAGATTTTATGTCATGTTTTATAAGCTAGTTCACAATAAAGGTCTGATGCGACTAATAGAATTTTCACTAAAAGATTAAGTGTGCTTTGAAGTCAGACCACATGTACTCAAAGCCCAGCTCTTTCACTTGCCAGCTTTGTGACCTTGGACAAGTCAATCAATGTGTTGTGCTCAGCTTCTTCCTCTGTAATAGAGGTGTAATAGTACACCCAGCTCCATACGTAAAGAGCCATAATTAAGTGTGTATGTGTATTATACTATGATTTCTGGTACTTGGTAGGTGCTCAGAAAATGCAAACTAGTGTTATCACAATCAGTGTGCACATTGGAAAAAACAATTACCTGGTTCAGAATACATGCATTAAAATAACGAAGTCATGGTAAGAAATTGAAAAATGACACTAAGGAAGAGCAAAGGCAGAAAAAATAGAGCACACTGAAATTAAATCAAGCTCCAAGAATGCTGAAGAAATTCTTAGTAAAAAATAGGAACCTAAAAATAGTGGGGACATAAATTTTTATATTTGATGACACCAGCAGCACAAAATCCATGAATCAAAAGTTGCCAACCAGTGGCCCAGACATTCTATTTATTTTATTTTTAAAATGGAATCTTTGATTTTGGTGCTAAAACAAAAACTCTATGGAAAACACCAACCACTAGATATTCTAAACTGGCAGAAATTTTGTCAGTTATTTCAGTACCTTAGTTGTACATTTTCCTTAATTATTTTTCTGAGTGTGTTAACAGAATTACATGAAACTTGAATATTAAGTTTCCAGTTTCCTGAGAGTTTTGTACACTTAGAGCAGACATTTCTACAGACATGTTGTAAAAGATCTTTAATGGAATGCAGCTCCAGTCAGAGGCTTTTAATTAGGGTTTGAGGCAAGTAAAATAACATTAAAAATCATATTATTCTATATTAAAATTGGAAAATAGACTATACAGCAGCAGTTACTATAGTAAAATGATGATTCATATTAACGTTTATTGTTTCCTTTAAAATATAGCTAGTCAATTTTAGACTTGAATCAAAATGTAGGAATGCAAACTATATGAAAAATAATACAATGTAGGAAAAGAAAACAAGTCATCTACCTTTCTGACTATAACAAAAATTTTTTTATTGCTAACTTATAAATGTATGCATATATTCTATAAATATTAATTAAATCTTAAGATAAATTTTATTACTTTTTCTTTAAAATGAATCCAGCTTTGGAATGAAAGTCGTCGTCGTCGTCGTCGGCAGCCGTCCATCTCGAGAGACGATGGTGTAGCTTCTTAAGAGTCTATCTGCACCGCCGAGAATGGCTGTGCAGTCCAACTCGGGAGTGACACGGTATCAGTCTCCTCCCGTGTTGAATCGACATCTTGTGATGACGCTGGAGTGTCCTCTCCAGTGAAGCTGAAGCTACAGAGCCTGGGCAGGGTGATATGGAGGGTCTGCTGTTGCCCATGCAGCAGACGCCCCCTCTCTTCGCAGCTGAAGGGTCCAAGGGAAAGACGGAGTCAATACAGCTTGGCTTCAGGTGCGCCGCAGGAGTTGCCGGTGTTGACTACAACGTCGAACCGCCTTAGGGACTCCGGCTCCGGATTTTCTGTCGGGGTTTACTCCCTTAGCCTTTCCCCTGAAGAGGTATGCCGCAAGGCAGCGGAGGTTTTTTGGAGTCAGAGTTTTCCTTCTCTGATGTGCCCTGACTGGAAGATCGAACCAGCGACACTTAGCTCGCAGGCCGACGCTCAATCCACTGAGCCAAACCAGCCAGGGGTACGGAATGAAAGTATTAGCAAAATATAATATCAATAACATATTGCAAATTGAATAATTTTACATAAAATAAATGAGCAAACCTATTTAAATATAATTACAACAAATCATTTCTTATTATATCAACATTACCAAATAATTGAAGGAAATATTTAAACAATATAATCCCTACATTTCCCTATTAGGAGTTCCATGTCTCCAAAATGTCTGTGACTTAGATTATATATAGTTATGTGCATATAGCTACTACCATCAAGCTCTCTTAAATTAACATTTATTATCATGATATTAATTCACATACATACTATATAGATGTCCAAAGAATGCAAGGATCCTTTTTAAAACTATACTCTGATTTGTTCTACCTTGGCTTATGATGAAATTCTACAATCCAATCAACAAAGCTTGGCCCCAGATGTGTCCATGAAATCCTCTTCTCGACAAAGCCTACCTTTCATGCCTATTTTTATGCTATTCACTCAAAAACCCCATTCTGGACGTCAAATGCTAAACATTGACTATCTTCCTCTTGGCACCCTCCTATACCAACCAAAATCTGTACTGAAAAAACATAATGCTTGTGGAGGAGTGAATAAGCAAGAGTAAAAGGAATTTTTTAAAGGATAGAAATACACAAATGTATTTCAAAATCTAATATTTCCTTTTCAGTTAGAACAAGCCAACACTTCCTTTATTCAGACATAGTGAACGGTCACACCTGCATTGTTATGACCAATGACAACTTCAAGTTAAATATGTTTAGACATCATGAAAATCTGTGGAAGGATATGGAAAATAATGTCAATTATAACACAAATTTAACCATACAAACATAGAAAAGGAGGAGAGCAATGTACTTGGAGAATATGTGAGAGCTGCTGTAGTCATCTGAAAGATTTGAAATTATATCCCCTTCAAGGGGATTTTCTCCCTGCATCATCTCCTCCTCCTCATTCCTCTTGTATATAAATGTTATGTGAGAGTTGTCTGTAAGGAATACAATAGTCAGCTGTAGCCATGACTAAATTTGATGCATAATTAACATAACAGAGAAAGGGACAGTGACTGTCTACCAGAGATGGACATTGCGGACAAAGGGGGCCACATATTGAATCTGACAAGCTTTGGAGAGGCCTGTGTGGTGGCCTTACAAACTCAGAGATCCAAAGTAGCCACATAGTATGGTCTGAATATAAACATTCCCAGCTTAAAAGTGGATCATGGGCGGCTAAGATAGAGATGTAGACAGATATGCTGCATCTCCCTCCACAACTAAGAAGGAATACAACTACCTCAAAACTCAAGACAACCAGAAGTTCCAGAAAATCAAGCTGCATGAAAGTCCAACAAACAAACATATAAAGAAGAAATACTCATCCAGACAGGTAGGAGGGGCAGAGCCAGGACAGAAAGGATGCGGTGTAGTAGCAGCAGCAGTGGCAGCAGGAGCAGGAGGCTGGTGGAAAGCACAGTCACGTGTTTTAAAAAGTGGGGAGAGACACCTGGGGAGAATTCCCAGCCCCAGACCAGACTGTGCAACTCACAGTCCCAGTGTCAGGGAAAATAAAGCCTCATTGCTTCTGACTGTGCAAACCAGTGGGGGTTGGGGCAGAGGTAGAAACTGCCAGTCTCCCAGCAGAGTCCATTTATTTAAAGAGCCCCCACAGTCCTAGAACATCTGCAGACCCACCCACTCTTGGAAGGACAGCCAAGGCAAAAGCTAGAGAGAAACCAGGCCCATACGGAAATGGGAGAAGTGCCTAGAAAAGGAACAAGTGCTGAGCAAGCGACATTGTTCCCTCTTGGACCCCTCCCACACACACAGCACCACAGCGTGGTAAAGCAGGTCACCCTGTACTGACAAATACCTAAGCTCCACCTCTTACAACATAACAGGAGTGACAGCTTACCTAAGACACAGAGGCAAACAATCACAGGAGTCTGTCAAGATGAGCAGACAGAGAAGTGTGGCCCAAAAGAGGGAATGGATCAAGATTCTAATGGGAGAACTAAACGACGAGGAGATAGCCAACATAACAGAAGAGGAGATAGCCAGCCTAACAGTGGCAAAGTTCAAACACTGGTGATAAAGATGCTAACAGACTTGACAGTTATGCTTAAGTATGGCAAACGCATAAGGGAAGTGAAGGCTATGCTAAGTGAAACAAAGGAAAATCCACACAAAACCAATGGTGAAGGGAAGGAAACCGGGGTTCAAATCAATGATGTGGAACATAAGGAAGAAAAAAAGAACAGTCAACCAGTACAGAATGAAGAAACAAGAATTGAGAAAAATGAGGAGAGGCTTAAGAACCTCTGGGACAACTTTAAACATGCCAACATCTGAATCATAGGGGTGCCATGAAGGAGAAGGAAAAGAGGAACAGCAAGAAATTGAAACCTTATGTGAAAAAATAATGAAGGAAAACTTCCCAAATTTGGTGAAGGAAATAGACATACAAGTCCAGGAAGCACTGAGAGTCCCAAACAAGCTAGACACAAGGACAACCACACCAAGACACATAATTAAAACGCCAAAGATGAAAGATCAGAGAGAATCTTAAAAGCAGCAAGAGAAAAGCAGAGAGTTACCTACAAAGGAGTACCTATAAGACTGTCAGATGATTTCCCAAAAGAAACATTGCAGGGAAGAAGGGACTAGCAAGAAGTATTCAATGTGATGAAAAGCAAAGACTTACAACCAAGACTACTCTATCCAGCAAAGCTATCATTTAGAATGGAAGGGCAGATGAAGTGCTTCCCAGACAAGATAAAACTAAAGGAGTTTATCATCATGAAGCCATTATTATATGAAATGTTAAAGAGACTTATTTAAGAAAAAGAAGATCAAATCTATGAACACTAAAATGACAACGAACTCACAACTATCAACAACTAAATCTAAAAAATAAAAACAAAATCCAACTAAGCAAACCAGAATAGAAACAGAATCATAGGTATGGGGATCATTTGGAGGGTTAACAGCTGGGAGGGGGAAGAAGGGGAAATGGGGAAATGGTGCAGGGATTAAGAAGCATAATTGGTTGGTACAAAATAGACAGGGGGATGTTAAGAATAATATAGGAAAGGGTGAAGCCAAAGAACTTATATGCACGACCCATGAACATGAACTAAGGTGGTTGGGATTGCTGGAGAGAAGGAGGGTACTGGGCAAAGAGGAACAAAGGGGAAAAAATTTGGACTTCTGTAACAATATAATTAATAAAATATACCTTTTTTTAAAAAGTGGATCATGGGAAGTAGTCATGTCCTGGGCATGTAGCTTCCTTGACAAAGGTCAGTCTTTACTTTACTTTAACTGAGTCTGTCTGCTGTCCTTTTACATCCTCCAGGACAACAGACCTTTGGAATGTCAGAGCAGTCTCCTCTTCCAGACCCCTCAGGGCAGGAGACCACCAAACTCTCACTGTTATCTTGTTCCCCATCCCATCCCTGTGTGCTGTAAATGATAACTGAACCATCTTGTAGCCACCAAGGTAAATGAAGTATGTGCCTCTCCATTTTATTTTTTATCATATCCCAGAGGCTTCTCTGCCTGCTTTCTCCCCACTCCCTAATCTACAACCAGTGCATCTCTTGTAACCCCATCCCCCATTTACATCTCCTCCTTTGATTCTAATGTATAAAATAAGATGCAAAACTGCCATTCTCTGGAGCATATTCTCAATCTATTGAGATTTTGCTTCCCAACAGTTGTAACTTTGGCTGAAATAAATTCATAGACATTCTCTACAGGTTTGGCCATTTCTTACATCAATAATCCATCGACAAGAAGAATCTTTCCATCTGTATGAAGAATAGTTGTATTACACAAATTAGAAATGTGAAATTTCTAATTTTTATCCAAAGTTTTATTTGGATGCTGGGCAGTCAAAGGTAGATTTGCTAGTTATTAAACTCTTCTCTCTCAGCTCCAAATCCTCCTTCCATATTCGTTTTGAGATAGTAGGGCTGAAACACTACAGATCACATTGCTGCTTTGGGCTGGCTCCCTGTTGTCTCAGCTGATACCCAGCACCAGGGAGAGACAGAGACACAAGACAGAGACACAGACAGAGACAGAGGCTCAGGCTATGAGAGGAAAAAAAACTTGTTCCGTCCTGTTTGCCTTGTGTTTGCCTACTGTTTGCTTCCTGCTCCTATGTTATCATGTTATCAATGCTGTGGTTCCTTCCTGTAGCAGTTTTTGACTGCATTTTATATTTTTCCAGCACTTTCAGAATCATCTTTGTTCAACTTCCTTCAGAGACCCTCACACCAGCCCAACACAGTGGACCCTGGAACAGCCCAAGTCCACTTATGCATGGCTTTTTCATTTTTGTGAACAGATCGTGTAAATTTACGACATCAGTAAATACAGTGCAGTACTGTAAATGTGTTTTCTCTTCCTTATGATTTTCTTAAGAAGTTTCTTTTCTCTAGCTTAATTTGTTTTTAGAATGCAGTTATAATACACATAGCATACAAATTTTGCGTTAATCAACTTTTGATGTTATCAGTGAGGCTCTAGTCAAAGGAGGCTAGTTGTAGTTAAGTTTGGAGGAAGTCAAAAGTGATAGGAAGAGCCCTGGCTGCTGTGGCTCAGTGGATTGAGCATTGGCCATAGAGCCAAGTGTCGCTGGTTCAATTCCCAGTCAGGACACATGACTAGGTTGCACGTCAGGTCCCCAGTTGGGGGCACAAGTGAGAGACAACCACTCAGTGATGTTTCTCTCCCTCTCTTTCTCCGTCCCCTCTCTCTAAAAATAAATAAACAAACAAATGTTTTTTTAAAGTGATAGGAGGATTTTTTACTGTGTGTAGAAGGAGTCGTTGGCCTCAACCGCCATGTTGTTCAAGGGTCAATTGCAGTACCTTTCGCAGAGATCTGAGTTTCAGCTTCATTGGGCCCCTCCTTCAAGCTTCTGATTTATACTAATATTCATCACTTTACTTTGTTTCCCAAATCCAGGAGGGATAGCTGCTTCCTGTAGTTGCTATCCTTGTGATACCAGGTGTAAAAATTACTTTTGTTAAATGATCTCTCTTTTTTAAAATAAATATTTTATTTTATAACAGTGGGCTGATACAAATGAATACTTTTTTGTTACTATTCTACGTGTGCCAAAAAATAAAATATTTGCTATCTTTTTGGAGTGTGATTATCTGTGTAATAATATGCTCCAGACATTTTCTTTCTTTTTTTAAATCTTCACCTGGAGATATGCTTATTAATTTTAGAGAGAGGGGAAGGGAGGAAGAGAAACTTCGATGTGAGATGGAAGCACCAATCAGTTTCCTCTCCTACGCACCCAGACCAGGGAATAAATCTACAACCTAGGTATGTGCGCTGACTGGGAATCGAACCCATGACCTTTTGCTTTATGAAATGAAACTCCAAACAACTGAGCCACACCATCCAAGGGTACATACATACATTTTCTAAAGACAATACATATATTAATTCATCTGACTAAGAAAAAATGAGAAAAAGAAAAGAAAATCCTGGGTGACAGGTAAGTAATATTATAATTTCCATTTACAAGCAAAAAAAAAAAAAACCAAAAACTGAAGCATAGTTTTTAAAAAAAGTAATTCACCCCCTGACCACACAGTCATTAAATGTTAGAGCTTGGATTTCAAACCTGCCAGAATGTTGCTCTTAGCTGCCATAGGTAATATGTGTGCATTGAATCCAAACTCTCAATCAGAATTTAGTGTGGGAGTCAGAAACTCATTTAGATATTTCAAGCAGCAAAGGGTTTCACATAGGGGATTAGGTTTATACAAACCCTTTGGATGAGAGCTAGGTGGGCAGAGCCTGTCACCAAACTTATGAATTAAAAGTCACTGCCTGACACAACAATACAGATCCCAGGAAATCATTGCTGCCATTTATAATTCCAGAAACTGTTGCTATCACTACATCACCATAGTTGACACAGCTACTCTGTAGCAGGTTCTTTACAATAAGATACAATTTTCACGCTCCACTCTTTCCTACTTTGGTTGCCTTTAGACCACAACTTTCATCACATCCCCATATGCTCCAGAATAATAATCCCAAAGATGCCCATATCCTACAAAAAGATAAACTGAAGCCCTGGCCAAGTGGCTCAGTTAGTTACAGCATCGACCTGTTACCCCAAAAAATAATGCAGGTTCAACCCCCAGTTAGGGTACATACAGGAGGCAGCCAATTGGTATTCCACTTTCACATCAATGTTCCTATTTCTCTCCTTTTCTTTTTGTTTCTTGCTCTCTTTCTGTCTGTCTGTCTCTCCCTATCTTTCTCTTTCTCTAAAATCAATAAACATATCCTTGGGTAAGGTTTAAAAATAATTTTTTTTAAAAAAGATAAACTGAAATATGTTAAAATTTTCAAGAGTCTGCCCTGGCCAGGTGGCTCACTTGGCTGAGGCATCATTCTGTACACCAAAAGGTTTCAGGTTGGTTTCCTGGTCAGGGCACATACCTAGGTTGCAAGTTCAAGCCCCAGTGTGGTGCTTGTACGAAGCAATTGATTGCTGTTTCTGTCTCTCTCCATTTCTCCCTCTCTAAAATCAATTTTAAAATAAAAACATATCCTCAAGTGAGGATTAAAATTTTTTTTTCAAGAGTCTTTTTTAGCAAACATCAATTCAAACTCGGTATCTCCAAACTGGAAAGTGGTCAGGGCGGTCTGAGGACAGGAGCCAGGGAAGGGCTTTTTAGAGCAGCATTGGGAGCAAAGCAAGGAAGTGACTTGATTAGCTGTGGGCTAAGGGGCTGTGTTATCTGGGAAAGCCCAGTAGGCTGTGAATGATTGGTTGTTTTCAAATTCCTTTTCTGGCTCAGGTTTGGTTGGCTCATGGAGGTTACCAAGGCATTAGAGCCATCTCAGTCTAATGGCATTGAAGGGGAGCAGAATTTGCCACTCCAAAATATGCCTCTTAAGCAAAAGGATTATTTCTTAGGCATAAGACCTGGGTTCTGGGGATTCAGGTCTAATTTTAGCAAGCCTTCAATAAATGTCATTACTGGTGCCAGTGACTGCCTATGTCCTTCAAAGATATCTTTACCAGCAGACAAGAATTAAGCAACTTCTCTGTTCCCAGAATCAACTCCTGCTGCTAATCAACTCCCCTATCGGATCATCTGCAGGGATCCCGCCAACTGCCACTCCCCTTAAGAACCCTTGCCTTGTTGTTGTTCAGGGCTGACACCATTTCGATTTCAGCCTGCCTTTTTGCAACTGGCCAAATAAATCTTTTAATCTCATGGCCTGTTCTCCTCTCATTTCTCCTCTCACTCTGCTGAACCTAACACTATTTTAGGTTGATAATTTTTAAGAAATATCAGACATAGGTAAAGCTCTGAAAATAGAGTAGAAGTACTCTTTTGTAAGAGACATTTATATTTATAAGAGAAACCTGCATTTGTAGGGTGTCTTCCTCTCTGTCTTTCTCTTACTTAAAGAAGGGGGACTCTAAATCTCTAGAAAGTCTTATCAATGCAGAAAGCATGACTTAAATCTGCATTGCAGCCCTTCCCTTGTTTACTGTGCTTTTTCTTGGTAACTTTCTACAACGAGTTTCTCTCCCCACCCCCAATATCTTCTTTTGTCTTTAACTGAAGTTGGTGTTAAGGGGTTGGTTTTGGCCATTTGGGGGAAATTGCTTAGTTCGCCTGGGTATCTCCCATGTATACAGGAGGTATACATGGAGTTAAATTTCTGTTTGCTTTTTTTCTTTTTAATCTGCCTTTTATTATGGGGGAGTTCCTAACCTACAGCTTCATTGTTTAATTACTTTAACAATTCTAATCCTGGGACCTGTGAATATGTTAGTTTACATGGCAAAGGGTCTTTGCATACATGATTAAATTAAGGATTTTTGAGATGAGGAGATGATCTGGAACTGGCTGGGTGAGCTCAATGTAATCACAAGGATCCTCATAAGACAGGAGCAGAAGACTCAGGTTCAGAGAGAACAGAAGAGGCTATGCTATGGCTTTAAATGTGGACAATAGGTCTATAAGCCAAGGAATGCAGGGGCCTCTACAGGGAGGAAATGCAAGGAAACAGATTCTGCCCTAGAGCCTCCTGGTGGAACACAGCCTTACTGACCATTTTAGGATTTCTGATATCCAGAATTCTAAGAGAATATATTTGTGTGGTTTTAAGCACTAAGCATGTAGCAATTTTTCACAGCAGTCATAGAAAACGAATACAACAGGGAACAAACACAAACCTGACCCGAGAGAGAGCTTACACTCAAAAAGAATCGCAAGATTTTGCTTATTTCTATGGAGAAATCTAGGGAATATGTGGAGAATGGCCCAACGAAGGCCATATTCCTTCATCTCTGACCCAGCACTAGTCAAAGCCATTCCACATGCCTTCCAGAGGAGGTCACTACCAGGTCTGGAACCCAGGCAGGGCCAGCCCAACACAAGGCTGAGAAGAGGGGGCCTCTGCTGGCCAAGGACACTCGGGCAGATGCGTGGGCTCAGAGATCTCTGATTCATCCACTGCAGCCTCACCCCAGCGTTCCAGTTCTCAGGGGCCACTGTTTCTCCATCAGCCCCCACAGTTTCACACAGGAGTCCTCCAGAGCCTAGGAATGCTCTGATTGCAGGATCAGACACTGTCTGACCTTTGCTACCTTCCAAGCACATTCTCCAGCTGTGTCGCCACATTCCTCAGGCATGTTGTTTCCCTCCTACAATACCACATCGTTACATAGATGAGTTCGGTTCCTGCTCACGCATAAGGTGGCCTCAACTCTCAGCTCAACATTGCACTCAGCTTTTATGATCCAGTTCAGGTTTATGTTTAATCTTCCTTTTTGAGTTCTTTCCTCTTTTTCCTCTTTAAAGCATTCATTATATTCAATGTCCATTAAATTATTTTAGTATTTGATTATATAAGAATTATGGTTGCTCATTTTTCCATTTGAAGTAAACTTAATTATTTAATGGTATCAGTTTTCCATGAAGACTAGAAAATAAATAACTCATGTTTGAATGACTAAAAGGTACATAATAGAGGTCAGTGGCTTTTGTCATTTCCATGTATATATTTATATATTTCCATATATATATTTAGGGATTTTCTAGATTTCAAAAATCACACTGACAGATTGAAAGCTTTTGGCTTTCCAAGGCATTTGGATTTTTTTATTTACTAGATTGCTTTAGATGAAGCTTTGAATATCCCAGGGAGACAATCTATTTAAAGAAAGCACTAATGAGCAGTTGAGAATATGCTGAACATTTTACAGGTGAGAAGGATGAATGTATGTAAATCAAAACAACTAACAGACAACTTGGAGAAGCCCAATGTGATATGCCGAGTCTTGTGAAAGTCAGTCTTGAGCCAGCAAACCGTTTCTCTGACCCTTAGTGCCTCACTGAGGCCCTTGCCTCCCTCACCCACATTGCAGGCACATCACTTCCTTTTTCACCTGGGAACCGGGGAATGCACCCAAGATGCTTTTTATCCCCCCTAGTATGATTATCAAAATATCTTACTCAAGAAAGCTGTTTACCCTACACTTGAGTCATTGTACTTGGCACTAAAAAATTCTTTTTATGTATTAAATGAACATGAGCCAAGACCGCTGTCTCAGTTTATACACATGGTTATAGCTGTATATTGCTTGATGTCTGCTTCTTATACAGCTTTATTGCACTAAAATATTTACCTTCTATATCACACCTTAACTGCATTTTTAGACATTAATTTTTCTCTTTCTTAACTATTTCTTAATTTTCATTAATATTCACAACAATCTTTTTCCACCTACCCTTTTCAAATCTGATTCTCTTCCTTCTGTAGCAAAAGTGAAATGTATTCTCATTCATTTTTCTGGCTTTCTAATTACTTTCTAATTATATACAGCCCTACTATTATGAGTCTCCATCAGAAGAGTACTGGGGAACTGTTCGATTCAGAGAAGTTATTTCTGTAATTCATGGTGCATCTTCCTTCGTCTCCTGAATCTTCATATTTCCTTCATTTCATTAACATGGTGAGTACATCACCTTTGATCTCTGGTAGCTTCTGCTTTCTTCTAAAGTTAGTGACACGGAGCTGCGGGTGGTGAAATGTGGGGTAAACGGGCACTGAGGACACATCCCATTCACCAGCAGCCTCTCACAGCGATGCAAAGCAGAGACTGAGAAGTAAGCGAATCACGCCAGTGTAGGTAGTGAAACAGACACTGTAAGAAGACAGAGCCATGGCTGACAGAAGGTGCATGTTTGCACTTTTGCTCTCCAAAGAAGAGGAAAAGCAAGAGCCTGAGATAATGAAAATAATGAATGCAAGAAGTCTTAAGGCTTAACATCTTTCCGTTGAATAACTCTTCCAGCAGCAATTATTTTAAGAAAAATCTTCTAGTTATTTGTGCTCTATTTGCATTAAGCAAAGCTGTGACTGTGAGCTATATGGTTTTCAAATTTGATCTATGACACTACTTTTGGTAAATTTATGTATCTATCCCATTTCTCAAAGAAAATACAAATAAACCCCACTTATCTATTGCTCTCTCTTTTACTCAATCAGTCATTTCCTTTGGACTTTATTGCAGGAATCACAATAGTCACATGTGGGATGGCTTTGTCTTCCTCATAAAATGCAGCTGCCATGACAGATTCAATATCAAGTCTGATTCATGGGAGCCCTGGCAAAGAGGAAGGGTTGACACAGGAAGGCCAGAAAAATGGGGCTCCCTGAAGGACATAAACAGAAACCAATTAATCTAAAAATCTAGAAGATTTGAAAACACTGAAATCCCAAAAGGTACTATATAGAGATGAACACAAAACAAAACAAAAACAAAAAACCCTCGAGCTCAAAAGTTGGGTTTCTCTTTTTAGTAGAACCTAAAAATAATGACAAGATAAAAGTATGGTAGGGATGAATGAAAATGCAGGTAATAAAAAACAGCAGTATTACAGATGCAGTTTAAGCCCTGACTCTTGTGTTTATCTTGGGCCTATCTCCAGCTGTAGTGGTCCGCTCCTTGTGGTTTTGGGAATTGTAGCCCAAGCCATGAACCAGGCCCCCTTCCCCTTGGAAGGCCTCTAAGTCGCAGTGGAAAACCGGAAGTCTATGCAGCAGATAGGACCAAAGGGGGTTCATGGAAGTGGATTTAAAGAATGCATATTATGATTTAGAGCTTGCTCTGCTTTTCTTATTCCTTAGTTAACTATAAACAATCTGTAGCTAAAAATCTATGAAGCCTTGCACCTGATGTCAGCATAGCATCAGGATGTTTAGCAGACCCTGACACAGACTGATCACTGTGTACTCTATATTGATATCTATAATCAGTAACTTTCAACTGTAACCCAAGCATCTGAAAGCTTATTGATAATTGATAAGTCTTGACCTTGTATCTCCCAAATCCTCTCCTCAATAAAAGGCATGGGAGATAGAAGTTTGGCGCTCTTCTCCTCTAGAGATATTAGCCACCTCCCATTCCCCCAGACAAAATACAGTGCCCTGGATAAATTTGTTCTTCTGTAGTCATGAAACGTCTGCTGGACAAGGAATTTCCAACCAAGCCAGGGCATTGGAGGCAGGTCAGCCTCATCTGGCACCCAATGTGGAGCACTCAAGAGAAGTAACGCCTGGAACGGCTGCAGGGCCAAGAGCCTGACCATGGACAACCACACTGCATGGACAGGAACTTTGGTGCTTTTGCCCATGGTAAGGGATTGCAGCCCCCGGCTCTTTCTGGAAAAGGCTGCCTGTGTGGTTAAGATAGGGGAGGGAGGATTTTTCTTCTTTCCACCAGGCTCCTTGGTGGGGGTTTTGGTTTTGCCTTTGTCTCCTCTCCCTCACTAAAGGACCATTTTGGCTTCTCTCATTAAATAAATCACCACAATCTTGCAGGCATGGGTCAAGCACTTAAAAAAAGCCGATAGGGTGCTTGACACTGAAAAGTCTCCCATGAAAGGATAAGCTGGTTCATGGACTGGGTTAGAGCACTAGGCTCTTGCCAGCCACAAGTCAAAGTCTTTGCAATGTCAGGAACACAGTCACAAGCACTCACTGCCCAACCCCTGTGATGTCTCCCCCTGATAAGATTTTATGAGTGCAAGTGAAGCTTTAAGCCAGAAATAGGATTTATATGAGGGCTCTTGCAATAACTGAGCTCTGAAAATAAGAGGAACTTTCTCCCTCTGGCCCAAATTCTCGGGTTTCCCTGCATGATTTGGGACCTAGCAGAAGTGTCAGTGTTCAATCCCCAAGACGTGCAGGAACCTCATAGGGAACTCCATTCACGGTAATATAATTCTTGGCTTGTCCAGGGATGTGCAAAATAAGAATTGGTCATTCAGCATTCCGAGCCCTTCCAGTTGTTCTAGATGACTGGGCGAGAAATTGAGGCATGTAAGAGTGGTAGGGATGATGAAGAGTGACACCCTTGGGAGCCCTCCTCACAAGTAGCACACTTTGCCCACTATACTATTTAATCCCTAGTTTAGAATCAGAAAAATTACTGGTCTATTTTAAGTGAGAGGCAAGGGGAAAGGGAAAAACCAAACCAATAAAAAGGGACCCACAACCCATGAAAGAATGGGATCAGTGTTATCTAAAAAAAAAAAAAGCTTTACTTTCAGTTACTGCAGCAACTAATAAAAAGAATTGGATGTCAGATTAAGGAAAGGCATCTAATTAATTTACTGCATACTGCCATGGCTCAGAGCGCTGTGGCCTCAAAAAAACAAAGGGAGTGGAAGAAAAATAACTCGGGTTTAAAGGACACTTTAGCCATGACAGAAAGAGTAAGGGACAGGGGAATATGTGGAGCATTATAATCCCTGCCAAAAGATTGGCTACATTGGCCCCATTGGCCCCATTGGCTCCTCCCCTCTGGGATCCTGGAAAGTCAAAATAACTCTTGCCACCTCCACTGGCTGACACAGGCCCTCCAAAATTTTCTTAAAAAACAAAAAAGGGGAGATACAAGATGTCATAGGAGTAAATGGAAGCTACACTAACCTCATCCCAGGACCAATCTGGAATTACAACTTAATTGTGGAGAAATCATCGAGAATAACCAACCGAACACTAGCTGGAGAGAAGTATTATAACCACAGAGAGACAGAAAATGCCACTTCATCACAACGTGACAGGTAAGAAGTGTGGAGATGCAAAAGGGATGTCAGGGCTCTCACAGTTGGCATCTGAAGGGATTGAGAAACAGCTAAACAGCCAGGGGATCCCCCTGAGAAGGGCGGGGTCTGAACCTCCAGCTGGGCTTCCCAACCTACAGCAAAAGACCAAAAAGTAAAATAGCATCCAGCTGTGAAAAGCGAAAAGCCACAGGGTTTTTTGTTAACCTGAAAGAAACAACTTTAGACAAAGAGCTCTTAAACAGATTACATACAAAAATATTTTGGCACCCACTTACCCTGGGCTCAAGCAGAGGGAGAGCAGAGAGGATTAGAGATGCTCGGGGAGAATTTGGGGTGGTGGCTTTGAGGAGAGAACCAAGGGAGTAGCCGACCAGGTACCAGTACTGACTCATTCGCTGTACTGCAGGCAGCCCATTCCACTCCAAGTAGCGTCAGCCTGACGGGAAGCAAAAGCTCTGCCCACAGGAATTAATCTGACCCACCCTCAGTGCTTAAAACTGATGGCTGATCACAAATTGAATATATTAACAACTAAAGGAGACAGACAAAGACAGTAGATCTCTGGTAGTCTTCTACAGGCTACCTAAACCCAGACTGGTACATGACCTGACTCCACCAGAAGCAGATCCAGGAAGTACAGATCAATCTAAGAAGCAGCAACAAACAAGAAGAGTCACAAAAATGGGGGGACATAGAAGCAACTCCCCCTCGAAAGGAAAGGAGGAATCCCCAGAAAGAGTTCTAAATGAAATAGAGGAAAGCAAACTATCAGACATGGAATTCAAAACATTGATTATAGGGAAGCTCAATGAGCTCAGTGAGCCCAAAGAAAACTACAAGGAACTACAGGGAAAGTACAGGGAACTTGCTAAAAATTATGCCAGCATGAAAAAGGACATAAAAGCTATCACTAAGAACCAGGAGGAAATGAAGAACATAATTTCTAAATTGAAGAACACAGTAGAAGGAATTAAAAGCAGGCTAGAGGAAGCAGAAAATTGGATCAGTGAGCTGGAGGATAACGTAGAAAATAAATCCCAGACAGTGCAACAAAATGAAAAAAGACTGAACAAGAATAAAGAGGTTCTAAGAGAGCTGCAGGAAACATGAAATGTAAAAATATCCATATCATAGGAATACCAGAAGAAGAGGAAGAGCAAGAGTTAGAAAACCTGTTTGAAAAGTAATGACAGAAAATATCCTTAACTTGATGAGAGAAAAAGTCATGCAAGTCCAGGAAGCACAGAGGGTCCCAATGAAGATGAACTCTAAGAGGCCCACTCCAAGACACATCATAATAAAAATGGCAACATTGAAGGACAAAGAGAGAATCCTGAAAGCAGCAAGAGAGAAACAGCTAATAACATACAAGCGAGCTTCAATAAGGTTATCATCAGATTGCTCAACAGAAACACTACAAGCCATAAGAGAATGGCAAAAAATATTTCAAGCAATGAAAAAAAAAGGCCTAAAACCAAGAATACTCTACCCAGCAAGGCTCTCATTCAAAATGAAAGGTAAAATAAGGAGTTTCCAAGACAAAAGAAGGCTAAAAGAATACATCTCCACCAAACCAGCCTTGGAAGAGATGCTAAAGGGTCTGCTTTAAGAAGATGAAGAAACAGAGAGAGAGACAGAGAGAAACACAAGTACAAAGAAGGAAAATGAAAATTAATAAGTACCTATCAATAATAACCTTAAACGTAAATGGATTAAATGCACCAATCAAACAACAAAGGGTAGCTGAATGGATTAGAAAGCATGATCCACATATATGCTGTCTACCAGAGACCCACCTCAGAACAAAAGATATACACAGACTAAAAGTGAAGAGATGGAAAAAATATTTCAAGCAAATGAACATGAAAAAAAAGCTGGAGTAGCAATACTTATATCAGACAAAATAGATTTCACAGCAAAGGCCATAAAAAGAGACAAAGAAGGACATTTCATAATACTTAAGGGAAAAATCTATCAAAATGATAAAACCCTAGTAAACATATATGCACCCAACATAGGAGCACCCAAATATGTAAGGAAAATCTTGAAAGACTTCAGGAAGGATATAGACAGCAGCACACTCATAGTAGGGGATTTTAATACCCCATTGTCAACAATGAACAGATCTTTGAACAAAGAAACAACAAGGACATTGAGGCATTGAACTACACACCAGATCAAACGGACTTAGCTAATATATATTGAACTTTTCACCCCAAAGAAGCAAAATATATATTCTTTTCAAGTGCACATGGAACATTTTCAAAGATAGACCACATGGTAGACACAAAAAAAGCCTCAACAAATTCAAGAAAACTGAAATTATATCAAATATCTTCTCAGATCACAATGCTTTGAAACTGGAAATTAACCTCAAGGAAAAAACTCAAAACATTCAAACTCATAGAGAATGAAAAACATGTTATTAAATAATAAATGGGTTAACAATGATATCAAGGAAGAAATCAAGAAATTTCTGAAAACAAATGATAATGAACACACAACAACCCAAAGCCTATGGGATACAGTAAAAGCAGTCCTGAGAGGAAAGCTCATAGCAATACAGGCCTGCCTAAAATGCACAGAAAATCTCAAATGAAAAATATAACCATACAGCTAAAAGAACTAGAGGAACAACAACAAACAATGCCCAGAGCGAGTAGAAGGAAGTCATCAAGATCAGAGCAGAATTAAATGACAGAGCCTAAACAAACAATTCAAAAGATCAATGAAACCAGGAGCTGTTCTTTAAAAAGATGAACAAAATTGACAAGCCTGTAACCAGGCTTATCAAGAAAAAAAGAGAGGACCCATATAAATAAATTCTGAAATGAAGAGGAAAAATCACAACCGATACCACAGAAATACAGTGGACTGTTAAGAAATTAGTATGAACAACTGTATCACAAGAAATTTGACAGCCTTGATGAAATAGACAAATTTCTAGAACCATTATCTTCCAAAACTGAATCAAGAAGAAGAAGAAAGCCTGAACAGACTGATAACAACTAATGAAATTGAAGTAGTAATCAAAAAACTCCCGGCACAAAAAAGCCCTGGACCAAAGGGCTTCACAGGTGAATTTTACAAAATATTTAGGGAAGAACTAACTCCCTTTCTTCTCAAAGTATTCCAAAAAATCCAAGAAGAAGGAAGACCCCCAGACTCATTCTATGAAGCCAGTATTACTCTAATTATAAAACCAGGTCAAGGCACAACAAAGAAAGAAAACTACAGGCCAATATCGCTTATGAACATAGATGCTAAAGTCCTCAACAAAATATTGGCAAACCGGATCCAGCAACACATTAGAAAGATCATACACCACGATCAAGTGGGATTTATCCCAGGGATGCAAGGAAGGCTTAATATTCACAAATCAATAAACGTAATACACCACATAAACAAAATGAAAGACAAAAACCACATGATCATACCAGTAGATGCTGAAAAAGCATTTGATAAAGTACAACACCCATTTATGATAAAAACACTCAGCAAAGTGGGAATAGAAGGAGCATACGTCAACATAATAAAGGCCATATACGAGAAACCTGAAGCCAACATTATATTAAATGGGCAAAAACTGAAAGCATTCCCCCTGAGGTCAGGAACAAGACAAGTATGTCCGCTCTCTCCACTCCTATTCAACATAGTGTTGGAAGTTCTAGCCACAGCAATCAGACAAGAAAGAGAAATAAAAGGCATTGAAATTGGAAAAGAGAAGGTAAAACTGTCATTATTTGCAGATGACATGATAGTGTTCATAGAAAACCCTATAGACTCCATGAAAAAACTGCTCAACATAATAAGTAAATTTGTCAAAATAGCAGGGCACAAAGTCAATATTCAGAAATTGAGGCATTTCTGTACACAACAATAAGATATCAGAGATAGAAACTAGAATCAAATCTCATTAACTATAGCAACAAGAAAAATAAAATACCTAGGAATAAACTTAACCAAGGAGGTAAAAGGCCTGTACTCAGAAAACTACATAACAGTGAAGAAAGAAATTAAGTAAGATACAAATAAATAGAAGCATATACAGTAATCCCACGCTCTATCGGGGTTCACTTATTGTGGCCTCACTGTATCACGGGATTTTTTTTAAATATTATATTTAATTCTTTATCGTGGATTTTTCGCTATATCGTGCGATATTACGGTACTGTATACATATGTTTTTAAAGTTATGTAGCTTTAAGAGTATAGAATAAATGTAAGGTTCCTACTTCACAGAGGGGTCTGGAAGGTAATACCTGTGATAAGTGAGGGAATATTGTACCATGTTCATGGATGGGTAGAATCAACATCATTAAAATGTCCATACTACCAAAGCAATTTATAGATTCAATGCAATCACTATTAAAATACCAATGACATATTTCACAGACCTAGAACAAATACTTCAAAAATTTATATGGAACCAAAAAAGACCCCAAATAGCCACAGCAATCTTGAGGAAGAAGAACAAAGTAGAAGGAATCACAATACCTGATACCAAACTATACTACAAGGCCACTGTAATCAAAAGAGTCTGGTCAGGTCCCCAGTTGGGGGCACGAGTGAGAGGCAACCACACAGTAAAAAAAAAAAAAAGGAAAGAAAAAAGAGTCTGGTACTGGCATAAGAACAGACATATAGATCAATGGAACAGAATAGAGAGCCCAGAAATAAATCCCCATCTGTATGGTCAACTAATATTTGACAAAGGGGGAAGGAACATAAAATGGAGTGAAAAGAGCCTCTTCAGCAAATGGTGTTGAGAGAATTGGACAGGGACATGCAAAAAAGAAATGAAACTGGACCACCAACTTACACCACACACCACAATAAACTCAAGATTGATCAAAGATTTAAATGTAAGCCATGACACTATAAAAGTCCTAGAGGAAAACAGAGGCAGGAAAATTTCAGATATCCCATGTAGCAATATTTTTACCAATATATCTTCTAAGGCAACGGAAATAAAGGAAAGAATGAACAAATGGGACTACATAAAACTAAAGAGTTTCTGCTCAGCAAAAGAAAATGTCAGCAAGATGAAAAGGGAACCAACCATATGGGAAAATATACTTTCCAATGATACCTCAGACAAAGGATTGATTTCCAAAATATATAAAGAACTTACACCACTCAACACCAAGAAGACAGACAACCCAATTAAAAAATGGGCAAAGGACCTAAACAAACAGTTTTCCGAAGAGAACATACAGAGGGTCCATAGGCATGTGAAAGAATGCTCAACATCACTAGTCATCAGAGAGATGCAAATGAAAACTACAATGAGATACCACCTCACACCAATCAAAGTGGGCATCATTAACAAATCAACGAACATGTGCTGGCAAAGACGCAGGAAATAGGGAACACTAGTGCACTGCTGGTGGGAATGCAGACTGGTGCAGCCACTGTGGAAAACAGTATGAAGTTTCCTCAAAAAACTAAAAATGGAACTGCCTTTTAAACCAGCGATTCCACTGCTAGGATTATACCCAAAGAATTCTCAAACCCCAATTCAAAAGAACTTATGCATCCCTATGTTCGTAGCAGCACTATTTACAATCGCCAAGAGCTGGAAACAACCTAAGTGCCCATCTGTAGATGAGTGGATCAAAAAACTAGTACATTTACACAATGGAGTACTATGTAGTGGAAAGAAAGAAGGAACTTCTACCATTTGCAACAACATGGACGGAACTAAAGAGAATTATGCTTAGCAAAATAAGCCGGGCAATGAAAGAAAAATACCATATAATATCACCTAATACAGGAGACTAATGAACAACACAAACAAATGAACAAAATTGAACCAGAGGCATGTAAACAAGGAGTAGACTAACAGTGACAAGGGAGCAGGGAGGATGGAGAGAAAGGGGATAAGAAAGGGAAGGGTCTAGTCAAAGAACATGTATAAATGATCATGGACATGGACGATGGGGTGGGGGTTGACTGTGGGAGGAAGGATGGGCAGGGTGTGGGGAAGCAATAGGGGAAAAAGTGGGACAGCTCTAATAGAAGAACAAACAAACAAAAATTTTTAGTCGGGGGAAAAAATGAAAGTAAAATAAATTAATAAATGAGCCAGCAAACCCCCCTCCACCACTCCCCCCCCAAAAAAAAACCTCACATGTAGAAAAGTGAACAAAAGAAAATGTAAAGTATAGAAATGTAATTTTAGTAAATATTGGAAGGACAAGGATTTTCCTTCACACTGTATATATTTCTCCCTACCTGATTCTTCCAGAATTTGGCATTCTGAAGAAGTAAGTAATGACATAACGTTCTTTGCATAACACTAATAAGACCAGTTGTTATACAGGTTTTGTTAACCAAAACTTTGGAATGTTGTGCCTAAAGGAGGCATGTTTGGGCTCTAGTTGTTACCAAAAAGCCCTGAGAAACTGGGATTGACTTTCAAAGGTAATAAAAGCTCACAAGATAAAAGGTCTGGTACCTTGGTTGGTTGTGCGGTTTATGGCAATCTTTCCAGGGAAGGAATAAAGGTTGCTTTCCTGAAAGATGGCTAGAAGGAGCTTTAAGGCACAATGGAAAACCTGAAGGACTTGGAAAAGACAGGTGTTTACAGACAAGGCTGAATGGCAGGTATGTGGCTCAGCTTCTGCGCCTTGAAGGGCAGACTGAAAGTCACCCTAAAAGTTCCTTGCGTAAGTTCCAGCAAAGCAGACTTAAAGATCGTATGTGATCATTTGCTCTTGTGTTTATGCAAATTAACAGGATAAACTAAAACTGGACTTAATGCAGTCCCTTTAATGACAAGAAGGGTAATCTTAAGGAGAAAAATCGCAATTCAAGGAAAATCAAGATGCCCAGTGGTAGATTATAAACTAGTGCAGCTAACTGTCTTTAAAGTTTATTTTCATTTAAAATTTGTTTTCATTTGAAAGTTAAACAAGGTCTGTGACACCATCAAAGATGCTTAATTTACAGCCAAGAAGAATGTCAAATACCTTGCAATGGATGTCTTCTCAATAAGGCAGTCTCACAGATTTAGATACTGGTTTGTGGGTTATGTTGCATTAATTAACATGTATGTTCTGGTTTCATAGGGGATACGTCTATGATCTTGTTACATGGGTGATTGTCTGTATGAATAGGCCTCACTTAATCCTGTCTGCATCACTGCTTCCTGAGACTCAATGGTTTGGCTGAACTAAGTGGTTGGGGTGGTCTGTGGGCTTCATTTTAAAACTGGTTTTTCTTTTCTATTATAATGGCTTGAACAGAAAGGGCTCAGAACTCTAAGAGGGGGGACACCTAAAATATTACCCTCAGCCCAAAATAAATATACAGTCATCTCTCTCTATATCGCAGTTCAATTATTGCGGCCTCACTGCATCGAGGGATTTTTTTAAATACTAAGTTTATTTATCACAAATTTTTCACTATATTGCGGAATTTTGTGGTACTGTATATGTATGTTGTTAAAGTTACATAGGTTTAAGAGTGTAGAATATGTTTAAGAACATACGTAGTGTTTATAAAAGTGTAGAAAAGGTTAATAAGGAAGTGGGAAAGGCTAATAAGGGAGTGGGAATGGTTTATAAGTGTATGAGAAGTGTTTATAAAGCCTTAAAATATATTTAAATACTAAAATAAATTTAAGGTTCTCACTTCGTGGATTTTCACCTATCGCGGGGGCGGGGGGTATCTAGAATGTAATACCCGCAATAAGTGAGGGAATACTGTAGTGGGCAAACGAGCTTTGGACAGGCATAACATGCCTTGCACACCTTCCTCTGAAGAAGCCTTTTTTTCCCTAATGTGGGACATTGAAAAATTAATCCTTACCTTTTATCATCTAGTGGTTATGGTTTTAATGATGCCTTTTAACCCTGTTGCCAAATATGTTGCCCCTAGAATACAACAAGGATGCCAGCCTGTTAAACTGAGCATGCTGTTGCCCGGGGACAGCCAACTGACCTGGAGTCTGCATGATCCTTCCCCATGTGGATAGGCCACCCTCCCTTCCACACTCCCATTTTTATTAGGAAGTTCTGGACCAAAGGGTAGGTAGGATGATGACCATGTCCAGCTTGAAACAGCTAGAGGAGCACAAGACCTTCGCCCATTGTCCTTTATAAGATTATATAGTGTCTTAAGTCTGAGAGAGAGGAATTGTTACAGAGTGGGGGTCCCCCCAAAATAATAAATAAATGAACTTTTAAAAAGGAGGGGAGTATGGAGTCCTCCCCAAAGAACCTAACTAATATAGCAATCTTTACTTATAATTTTTTTAATTGTGATGATACCCTTATTATTCCTATGAAAAACTGTCTTAAGGAAGCCTTAATCATTACTGCCTCTAAATATGGCTAAAAGAAAATCAGCTTAAATTACTGGTCTGTTGTAAGCTTACAGCATTTTTCTCTACTCCCAGGTGACTTTTCAAATATTACTTCATAATATACTTCCTAAGTCAAATGTTTAGAAACCTAATTAGGCTTAAGTTTTAAAGAACTTATTGTTTCTTTTGGAATGTTAGGTCAGAAAGGTTATATATATTGCTGAAAGTCCCAGTAAGTCATAGATAGTCCGTGTAAGTTGAAGAAGGATTGTTTAGGGAGAAGGAAGGAAAGAAAAAGAAGGACTAAAGGAGAGAGATTGTGCATGACATGGAAAAAAAAGACATTCGAGTGGGTAATGCAAGAAGGAAAATGGAAGTGAAAAAGAAATAAGAAGAAAAAGTATGCATATAAGTCTTTGAAACATTGTAAATATTAAATCTAGACGCTTCAGCCCCAGGAATAAGCCATGCTGAGCTGGCTATCTCCCCTGCCTTCTCTAGCCTCTGTAAAAATTGTCAAGGTCACTACATAATGAAAACATTCCACTCTT
The DNA here is from genome assembly GCF_987537825.1 of Furipterus horrens. Classification (NCBI taxonomy): domain Eukaryota; kingdom Metazoa; phylum Chordata; class Mammalia; order Chiroptera; family Furipteridae; genus Furipterus; species Furipterus horrens. The sequence goes on along the minus strand of NW_028327180.1, from coordinate 64,511,387 downwards.
AAGCACATTAAAGGAATGCAGTAATCACCAAAAATAAAATTGTTTCTCTTTCTCTAGCTTCAAAGCAGGAACAGGAGAGCACTCTATACTCCCAACTCCCTCCCAGGTAATAGCTGCCATTGTTAAACCCCTTAATTACAGAAATAGGCTTGTCTCTGCTTTACAAGCAGAAAGTGCTAGGTTTGTAACATCATCAAAAATGCTATCATTCCAGCAAAGGCCCTGCAACTCGGTGTCTCCACAGTCTTACAGACTCAAAGTCTGGTTTGTAAGTTATTATATATATTAACCATTTTGCACAAGTTTTCTCATTACAGGTTTATCTATCAGCCTGACAAGTCCCTACACTCACTCCAACCAGGGGACCAAGTCTGACTGAAGACCTGGAAGATTCAAGACCCTGAACAGCTACTGGCTAAACAATAGACTGGTCCCTATGATGTCCTGTTGCAAACACCTATATTGATCAGGAAACCCTCTCACCCAACAACAGCTTACCTACAATCCCAGGTTCTCAAGACAACATTAAAATGGAACTCTAAAGTATGCTCAACATCACTAGCCATCAGAGAGATGCAAATTAAAACCACAATGAGATACCACCTCACACCAGTCAAAATGGCCATCATCAACAAATCAACAAACAACTTGTGCTGGAGAGGATGTGGAGAAACGGGAACCCTGGTGCATTGCTGGTGGGAATGCAGATTGGTGCAGCCACTGTGGAAAACAGTTTGGAATTTCCTTAAAAAACTAAAAATGGAACTGCCTTTTGAACCAGCAATTCCATTGCTAGGATTATATCCAAAAAATCCCGAAACACCAATTCAAAAGAACCTATGCACTCCAATGTTCATAGCAGCACTATTTACAATAGCCAAGTGCTGGAAACAACCTAAATGCCCATCTGTAGATGAGTGGATCAAAAAACTGTGGTACATTTACACAATGGAATTCTATGTAGCAGAAAGAAAGAAGGAACTTCTACCATTTGCAACAACATGGATGGAACTAGAGAAAATTATGCTTAGTGAAATAAGCCAGGCAACAAAAGAAAAATACCTTATGCTGTCACCTATTACAGGAAACTAATGAACAACACAAACAAATGAGCAAAATTGAACCAGAGGTATGTAAACAAGAAGTAGACTAACAGTAACAAGGGGGGCGGGAGGGAGGAAAAGAAAGGTGTAAGGGGATGGGTCAAGTTAAAAAATATATATATATATGAATGACCCACAGACAGGTGCAACTGAGTGGGGACTAAACGTGGGGGAGGGGAGGGACAGGGTGCAGGGAAACAAGAGGGCTAAAAAAGTGAGACAACTGTAATGGAAAAACAAACAAAAATTTTTTAGTGGGGGAAAAATGAAAATATGAAGAATTGGAATGCCAGTTCAGTGAATATTAGGACAAAGATTTTCCTTCACGTTGTATATTTTTCTCCCTATTTGATCCCTCCAGAGTTCGGCATTCTAAACAAGTAAGTAATGACATAAGTTCCTTTGCATAGAACTAATAAGACCAGTTGTCAACAGAGGTTCTTTTTTTTTTTTTTTTTTTTTGACCAAGTCTTTGACTGGAATGTCAAGCCTAAAGGAAACATACTTGGGCTCAGATTGTTACCAGAAAGCCCTGAGGAACTGGGAATGACTTTCAAAGGTAATAAAAGCCCGTGAGATAAAAGGCCTGGTACCATGGTTGGTTGTGCGGTCCACAGCAATCTTTCCAGGGAAGGAACGAAGGTTGTTTTCCTGAAAGATGGCTAGAAGAGACCTTAAGGCACAAGGAAAGACCAGAAAGACTTGGAAAAAATAGGTGTGTACAGGCAAGGATGAATGCCGGATATGTGGCACAGCTTCTGTGCCCTGAAGAACAGACTGAAGGTCACCCCAAATATTCCTTGGGTAAGTTCCAGCAAAGCAGAACTAAAGATCATAAGTGATCATTTGCTGCTCTTGTTATGTTTATGCAAACGAACAGGATAAATTAAAAATGGACTTAATGTAGTCCCTTTAAAGACAAGGAGGGTAACCTTAGGGAGAAAAATTATTATTCAAGGAAAATCACAATGATCAGTAGTAGAGTATAAAACAGGGCAACTAACCGTCTTAAAAGTTTCTTCTCCAGATTTAGAGACTTGTTTGCGGGTTATGTTACATAAATTAACACGTGTTTTTTGTTTTCAAAGGACATAAGCCAATGATCGCATTACCTGAGTGATTATCTGTACGCATAAGCCTCACTTAATCCTCTCTGCAGCGGTGCCTCCTGAGACTCAACGGTTTGGCTGAACTAAATGGCTGGGTTGGGGAAGAATGGGGTGGTCTGTGGGCTTCACTTTAAAACGGGTTTCTCTTTTCTATCCTAATGGCTCGGACAGAAAAGGCCCAGAGGTCTGAGAGGGGGAAAAACCTAAACTATTTACCTCAGCCCAAACTAAGTATAATGGGCAAAAGGGTTTTGGACAGGCGAGATGTGCCTAGCACACCTTCTTACAAAGAAGCCCTTTTTTTTTTTTTCCCTAATATGGAACATTGAAAAATTAATCCCTGCCTTTTGTCATCTAGTAGTTATGGATTGAATGATGTCTTTTAACCCTTTTCGCCAAATCTGTTGCCCCCAGAACACAACAAGGACACCAGCCTGTTAAACCAAGCACGCCGTTGACCGGAGACAGCCAACTGACCTGGAGTCTGCACGATCCTTCCCCATGTGGGAAGGCCACCCTCCCCTCCACACCCCCACTCTTATTAGGGTTTTCTGGACCCAAGGGTAGGTAGGACAACGACCATGTCCAGCTTGAAGCAGCTAGAGGAGCTTGAGACTTTCGCCCATTGTCCTTTACAAGATTACAAAGGGTCCTAATATTTGAGAGGGGGGGGGATAGTTAATTTTTATGAACCAGGGGTATGGACTTGGGGGGGATTGCTGGGGGAGGGGAGTGCTGGGTGGAGGGGAACAAGGGGGAGAAAATTGGAACTGTTGTAACAATATAATCAATAAAAAACATTAAAAAAAAATGGAACTCTAGTCAGCATTCTTGGGCTAACAATATGACATCATCTATGGAATGCCTTTTCCACCAACCTAAAAGGCAAAATTGATTGACTACAGTTTGAACTCCATCAACAGCTTATGGATATTATGCAGCTTGCTAAAAAAAAAAAAAAAAAAGTGTTTTAAACCCTAAATAATAACCTTCAATGTCTTAACCCTAAAAATTGGTTTCAATGACTGAATTTACATTTATGGATAATAGGATCAGCTAAATGTTTATTGGTCATCATTACACTTTGTGTCCTCTGATGTGTCTACAAGCTGTTTTCCCATAATCATATTTGAGAAAAGAAAGTAGCAAGCTTTATAGGGTTTTCTACTATAAGTGTCTTAAAAAACAAAAAAGGGGGTGATGTAGAGGACTGTTCCTTGTGGTTTCGGGAATTGTAGCCCAAGCCATGAGCCAGGGCTCACGCTGCCCCAGGAAGGCCTCTAAGTTTCAGCAGAAAACCGAAAGGTTATGCGGCAGAGAGGACCGAAGGCCACTCAGAAGGTTCCCATGGGAATTGGATTTAAAGAATACATATTATGATTTAGAGCTTGCTCTGCTTTTCTTATCTCTTAGTTAACTATAAACAATCTGTAGCTAAAAATCTATGAAGCCTTGCATCTGATGTCAGCATGGCATCAGGATGTTTAGCAGACCCTGACACAGACTGATCACTGTGTACTCTATATTGATATCTATAATCAGTAACCGTCAACTGTAACCCAAGCATCTGAAAGCTTATTGATGATTGATAAGTCTTGACCTTGTATCTTCTGAATCCCCTCCTCAATAAAAGGTATGGGAGACAGAAGTTCAGCACTCTTCTCCTCTAGAGAGAGTAGCCACCTCTCATCCCCCCAGACAAAATATAGTGTCCTGGATAAATTTGTTCTGCCATGGTCATGAAACCTATGCAGGGCAGGGAGTTTCCAACCAAGCTGAGGTGTTGGAGGCAAGTCAGCCTCATCCAGCCCCACCACAGCCACCTACAAATGAAAGTTTTTCACCCAGAAACAGTTACCTGACACATGTCCCCTATGCCCACTCCCATACCTGTACACATGTCTCCCTTGCCCACACCCATACCTGTATACATGTCCCCCACACCCATACCTGTACACATGTCCCTCACACCCACACCCATACCTGCACTCATGTCCTCCATATCCCAGTTCATACCTGTACAATCAATAATGGAAGTCAGGTTCCAAATCAGAATTTTCTTTGATCCTATGTGAATAAATTATTTGGGGTGATATTGTTTAAAGTTGTGACATCAACTGAGATATAGAGAATAAAATATTAGTATTTTAAAATAAGAAATTAATCATGCAAAATATAAATTCTGTAATAGTAATACTAGAATTCTGTAACAGAAGACAATAAAAAGAGAAAAAAAATGAGTGATTAAGCCTGCAAAGGTAATGAGAAGAAAAAAGAGGAAATAAAAAAAATTTTTTAATAGGAGGATACAACCAAATGCTATTTCCCCCAAATTTAACATTGAATTGCTATCAATACTTCATCCATCTACACATTTCTCTGCACTCCCCACATGTGGGAGTACATTTTTTAAGATGCTTCCGGAGACCAAGCCCAGATGTCAATCTCCTGGAGTTCCATGTGCCAGCTCCCAGGTCACTGCTTTTCAGGGTCAGAACAGAAGACTGAATTTGGCTCAGAAAAATTAAATTTACTATTCACCCAATGAGCAGCTGTAATTAGAATATCACCAAACACAAACTCCCAAGTCTTTATTGCCTTATTTTCTCCCTCTGGTACCCATGGGTGATATATTTCCTCTTCCTTGATCTTCCTTTTTAATAAGGTTCTGCTTATTCCATAGGAAATGACTTCATTACCATTTTCCTCCTTCAGTTTGGGAATTCTGGAGCAAATGTTCACCGAGCTTTCTTCATTATGTTTTACCTACTGGTTGACCAGGAAAGGGCAGCTGAGTTAAGGTCAGTTGTGAGCAACATGGCTCTGTAAGGGCATGAGAGAGTCTCACATACACCTTTCTCATGTGTGAACTTTACTGGGGAAAAAAGAGGAGGGAAATGGGCGAGAGGAGAGAAGATGTAGAGAGGGATGGGGGTAGAGAGAGGGAGAGGGGCAGAGAGAGAGAGAAGACTGAACCAGAGAAAGTGTTCCCTGCTAATATAAGGTTAAACTAGTTTCTGTTTGAAGAAATGTCTTCACAGTAATTTGTTTTAAAAATCAATTCTTAATGAACAAATCATAGTATGATGGCTGACCAGATAACAATATATTTGAATGACTGATGCTTGTTGCTTTCCTGCAATAATGAACTGGAGCCACCCAGTGAGGACAGTGTACCCTGGAAATAAATCTGACTCCGCTGGAGTGCACTTGAACACTTTTGGGGTGCTGGAATAGGCCTTCGGAAGGCCTCACTGTCATCTTGCAGAAGCACTGGCAGGATCTGACTCCTTTCAAAAAGAGTTTTACACTCAGAGGGCAATGAAGCCTGTGCATTGAGTCACATAATATCCTTACTATACATCCGAGCATGATGGAGTGCTTCTCCCTGCTGAGCTCATTCTCCCTTTCTGTAGGGTTTGGTGGTTTGGCCAGACAGTGCATTCTCTATGACACATCTGGTCATGTCGTTAAGTTACTCCCAAATGTTTTGGCTATTGCCAAAGTGGTCTGCTGGTTTAAAAAAATCAGAGTGCCATCTTGGGAAATATTACTCATGCAGAGTGCTGTTTACAGTCCAACTCAGTTATCCAGACAAAACTATTTTTTGGCATCTCTAAAACCTTATAAGAAAAAATGCATTGAAGAGTTTCTGTCTTTATTTACATTTAAGGTTAGTCACATTTTTTTATCCTTATTTACACTGTACTGATTAGAGGGTCAATGAGCTCTTAAGTAAAGAGGTTTTTCCAATGTATTTCCATTTTGGGGGAAATAGAAAACATCTTCCAAGAACCTCTCCCTTCCAATTCTTAACAAAAAAGGGAATGTAGGTGGGAACCCAAGACATTCCGTTCATTTTCCCCTTATTTTATTCTTTTGCTGCTCTTTGATTTTGGGGTGTTCAAGTTGGTGAGAATGTATTTCCAGGATGTGACTCATCTCCAGGTAGCAGATAGAAAATTTGAAATCCTGCACTTCTATTCTCCCTCTAAATACACAGCCATCTTATGAGTGATGATGTTACTTTCCAAGTACTTAATAAACAACTACCTACTGATCTTTCACAAACTTAAAATCTACTGTTTCTTTAACAGTGCCTTTATGCCAGGCACTCTTCAAACACCTTCCTCATGTTACTCATTTCATTGCCACAACAGCTCTATTTTTATCTTCATTGTACAGACATAGAATGGAGGCGGCAGGAGGTGACATAAGCTGCCTAAGTGAGTAGTGGAGCTGGGATGGAGACCAGCCTGGAGTCAGAGCCTGTGTGCTCACCCACCCAGTTCCACTGCCTCTGCACACTCTTGCCCTGTTCACACCGACAGGAGCTGGGTAAATATCCTGATGCAATAGCCCCAGGTCCATTGTCTTCTTCAGCATCTGCTTAAAGGCTCCATGGTCAGTTAGATGTCAGAGCATTTCCTCTTATTTCCTAAAGTGACACAGATCATGCTGGGGTTTTCATTGATATAATTGCCACTTAGAGAGTTAGCTCTCACCAACTGTCTAGAAAAACAAAATGAACCTTATTTTCTTCATTCAAAAAGACAGGGCATGTTCATAAACCACATCTGTGTAAAAACAGGAAATAGCCCTGGCCAGGTGGCTCAGTTGTTTGGAGTATCGTCCCCATACACCAAAAGGGTTGAGGGTTCAGTCCTTGGTAGGATGCTTATGGAAGTAAACTGATTGGTATTTCTTTCTCACATCCATGACTTCTCTCTCTCTCCCTCTCTCTCTCTCTCTCTCTCTCTCTCTCTCTCTCTCTCTCTCTCTCTCTCTCTCTCTCTCTCTCTCTCTCTCTCTCTTTCCCTCCCGTCTCCTTCTCTCTCCCCTTCCCCCTTCTTCTTTCTTTAAAACATATGCTCAGAAGACTGAAAAAAGAGGGAGAGAGAAAAAGTGAACTCAAGAGAAAGCAAAACCACAAACAATCATCCCTGGGTCTGGTCTGAGTCATTCTCACCTCTCTAGCTCAAGACACAGCTCTGCTTACCCAGACCCTTTCAAAAATCTCCTCTCTGCAGCCCTTGCTTTGCTTCTGCTCTCACTCTCATACTATAAGCTCCAGCCTTAAGGCTAAACTGGATGACATTTGAGGAAATCCACTCTAAATATCAAGACACAGGTAGGTTAAAAGTAAAAGAATTAAAAAGGCAACATCCAGCCAAGATGGGGGCCTAGACAAACACACTGCATCTCCCACCACAACTAAGAAGGAATACAACTACCTTAAAACCAGAGACAATCAGAAGTTCCAGAAAATCAAGATGCATGGAAATCCAACAAACAAACATATAAAGAGAAAACATTCATCCATAAAGGTAGGAGGGGCAGAGCCAGGACAGAGAAGACATGGTTGGTGGCAGCAGCAGTGGCAGGCTGGCACAAAGCACCATCAAACACTTATAAAAGTTGAGGGGGACACCTGGGGAGCACCCCAGCACCAGACCAGACCAGACCCCACAGCTCACAATTTCAGCACTGGGGACAGTAAAGCCTCATTGCTTCTGAATGTGAAAACCAGTGGGAGTTGGGGTGGAGGCAGAAACTGCCAGTCTCTCAGCAGAGTCCACTTGTTTAGGAGGCCCCCATAGTCCTTAAATGTCCAAAAACCCACCCACTCTGGGAACCACAATGAGAGCAACAGCTAGAGAGGCGCCAGCCCTATACAAAAATGGAAGAAGTGCCTGGAAAAGGGGTGAGTGCTGAGCAAGAAGCATTGTCCCTCTCAAACCCTTCCCCCACACACAGCGCCACAATGTAGTGAAATGGGTCACCCTGTACTGACAAATACCTAAAGCTCTACCCCTTACAACATAACAGGTGTGACAGCTCTACCTAAGACACAGAAGCAAACAAACACAGGAGCCTGTCAAGATGAGGAGACAGAGAAGTATGGCCCCAAAGGGAAATGGATCAAGGTTCCGGTGGGAGAACTAAGCAATGGGGAGATAGCCAACCTAACAGAAGAGGAGATAGCCAACCTAGAAGATATAGAGTTCAAAACACTGGTGATAAAAATGCTCACAGACTTGATAGATATGCTTAAGCATGATAAATGCATAAGGGAAGAAGTGAAGACTATGCTAAATGAAACGAAGGAAAATTCACACAAAATCAATGGTGATGAAAAGAAAACCAGCGTTCAAATCAATTATTTGGAACATAAAGAAAAAGAAAATAGTCATCCAGTACAAAATGAGTAAACAATAATTGAAAAAAATGAGGAGGGGCTTAAGAACCTCTGGGAAAACTTTAAATGTGCCAACATCCGAATCATAGGAGTGTCAGAATGAGGAGAACAGCAAGAAATCAAAAGCTGATGTGAAAAAATAATGAAGGAAAACTTCCCAAATTTGGTGAAGGAAATAGACATACAAGTCCAGGAAGCACTGAGAGTCCCAAACAAGCTAGACACAAGGACAACCATACCAAGACACATCATAATTAAAATGCCAAAGATGAAAGATCAGAAAGAATCTTAAAAGCAGCAAGAGAAAAGCAGAGAGTTACCTACAAAGGAGTACCTATAAGACTGTCAGCTGATTTCTCAAAAGAGACTTTGCAGGGAAGAAGGGACTGGCAAGAAGTATTCAACGTGATGAAAAGCAAGGACCGACAACCAGGACTGCTCTATCCAGCAAAGCTATCATTTAGAATGGAAGGGCAGATGAAGTGCTTCCCAGACAAGGTAAAGCTAAGGGAGTTCATCATCACCAAGCCATTATTATATGAAATGTTAAAGGGACTTATTTAAGAAAAAGAATATCAACACTATGAACATTAAAATGACAACAAACTCACAACTATCAACAACCGAATCTAAAAAATGAAAACAAAAACAAACTAAGCAGACAACCAGAACAGGACCAGAATCATAAGTGTGGGGATCATTTGCAGGGTTATCATCTGGGAAGGGGAAGGGAGAGAAATGGGAAAACAGTGCAGGGACTAAGAAGCATGATTGGTTGGTACAAAATAGACAGGTGGAAGTTAAGAATAATATAGGAAAGGGTGAAGCCAAAGAACTTATATGCATAACCCATGGACATGAACTAAGGTGGGGGTATGCTGCAGGGAAGGGGAGTACTGGGAAGAAGGGGGCAAAAGGGAAATAAATTGGGACTACTGTAACATCATAATCAATAAAATATACTTTTTTAAAAAGACACACTGAGGGAATTAGTCAAGTACTGTACATGGCAGTCTATTACAGTGGTTGTCTGCCATTATATATTCTCCCTCACCGATATAACAAAACCTCATGAGAGCTGGAAACTTGTCTTCCTTATGTACAGCACAGGACCGGCATGTAATACTATCCAAACATTGCTTGAATGAATACGGTAGAGTAGCAGTGAGAGGTTGAGGCATCTCAAACCTTAATTTAGAAAACCTTTCTCAGAAATAAAGGCATGACCTGAGGATATCTGGGCTACTCAGGAAGTACCAGGTAATGTACAACAATTTCAGACAAGGTCCCAAATTCAGGCATGAGCATCTAGGGAAGGTGCTTTTGTTACTATGCTTGTTTTTTGGGGGGGTTGGGGGGTTGACTAACAATTTATGTTTCATAAGAAAAAATTGGCTTTGGATAGCTTCATTTATTGAAGAAGGCATCTTGATTTTGGAGCACAGAAAATTTTTTCTTGTTTTACTGTTCAGCAGGGCAGAATGTTTACATCAACTCTCTTTTTCATAGAAATAACTTACCATACTCAAATACCTAGGTACACAACTGTTGTGCTACTGGGATTGGCAAACAATCCAGGTAGAAATGAACAGGGAGAGAGAAGTTTAGGTTCCTTATTCTGTTAAGAATACCAAAGGGAAATGAAACTGAATAAGGAGAGGAAGAGAAATAGAAGCTGAAGAAACAGCCAAAAGAATCAGGAAGAAAGATTACAAAATCATGCCCCCTGTTAGCTTCAAGCACATTTGCACTTGCTTCTTTCTCTGCCTCTTTGTTGTCTGAAGGTGCCAGGAATGCACTCCCACACAGCCCATGCTGCACCTCTCCTGGTCACACTGTCATGAGACACAACTTTGATTGCTGTGGATATAGCAAAGAGCAGGGCTTTTATGGAGGAAGACAGTGTCTGACCCAGTGTCCACTACTTCAAGAAATGAGCATAAGGTGGCAGCACTGGTAGGACCTGCAGATGTTGTGGAGAGAAACTTGGCCAAGGGCCAGCTATACTTCATCTGCTAAGTTCCAGAGAGAAGATGGAAAAGGGGAACCCTGTTAAAGAAGTCCTTATTAGGGTAGTTAGTAATAGGAGGAGAAAGTCTTCTCCTAGGGGAATGGTGGCACTCAGGAGCTCCACAGAGAGGAGTGGGTGATGGAGTTATATTGCCTGGCACCCACACATCTGTTGAAAGAATAATAGCCACTTATAAGATAGGATTAAGTTGAATTGATGAACAATATAGATGAATCTTGAAACATACTAAGTGAAAGAAGCCAATCACACAATACTATATATTGTAGTTTTATTTATATGAAATGTCAAGGATAGGCATATTTATAGAGACAGAAAGTAGATTAGTGGTTGCCTACGGCTTGGGGCTGAGGTGAATGAGGGGGGTGGGGCAGTGACTGCTAAAGGGTATGGAGTTTCTTTTGGGGGTGACAAAATGTTCTAAAATTGATTGTGGTAATAGTTCCACAACTCTAAGGAAACTAAAAACCATTGAATTGTGCACTTTAATAATGAATTGTAATTATATATCAATAAAGCTGTTACTAAAAAAAAAGAGAATTGAAAAGGCACTACCATGCAAACATTAACCACGTGATAGCTGGAGTAGGTATGTAATATCAGACAAAATGGACTTCAGAAAAAGAAATGTCATTGGGATAAGAGGGACATTATAGAATGTTAAAGAAGTCAAGCCCCCAGAAAAAAATAATATGTACCTAAAAACAAATCTTCAAAGTAGATGAAGCGAAAATGATAGAACTTAAAAGAACTAGACATCTCCACAACTATAGCTGCAGACTTCAGTAGTTCTCCCTCAGAAATTGACAGAACAGTAAGACAGTAAATCAGTGAAGATATCCCAGAGCTTGGTAGTGCATCAGTTCAGCCAGACCAAACTACATCCCCACATTTCCTTTTCCTATGTGTCTGGTCAGTGTGGATCGAAAGAAACAGTCAATTACTCCAGTTGTGACCTATAAATAACTGTAAGCAATTGCCTATAAAGCCAAGGCTCAGGGTGGCCTAGTGACTGCCGCCATAGCATATTTTAGTGGAAATAAGAAGTGTAAGGGGTTGGTGAACTGTGGTGCAGTAGAAATGGGGAAAAGAAAATAATGAGCTCAGAACTTTACATTTTAAGCTTCAAGTCTGCATAGGAAACCTGGAAGGTTCATAACTGACCTATGTCTCAGCCATAGGAAAGCTGTTTCTGAAAACCTAACCCAGTGTGTGATCCTGTGCAAGCTGATTGCCAATTCTATGGAACTTCTGTTAACTCAGAGCACTGACAGAGCTAGAGTAGAGCCTGAAAACTTAGGAAGAAATCCTATAGGCAGATTCCAAAGAAGCTCAAGACTTTGAAGCCCCAGAGTCTTCCAAGCCTTCTCTTCCTATAGAAGCAGCCTTTTCCAGGAACCTGGGATATATGTAGGAATGTACTTTAAGAGGGTAGGATCAAGGTGGAAACAATATAAAGTTGGATCAGGATAAACTTATTGATAGGGCTCACTAATCAGAGAGTTGTATTCAACGCTGAAGGGCTGGAAATGGCTTTACCACATTTTTGGTTAGTGTCCACAATGCAACCTATACTGATTCAGTTAAGGTCCAGATTTTTGGTATACTATAAAGTTAGCCAAAGGTTAGGGAAATTGAACTATTTCAAGTGAATTTAGTGATTGTTTAATATATGCATTTTCTGTTCATTCTATGCAAAGCTTCTATTTATAGCTATTAGTTTGGGCTAATTCATTATATTATTCAGTTTTGACATGGCTGATGGTTTGTCTTCTTTACTTATATGTTTCTTAGCATATGCTAAACTTGCTGCCCACAGTGCTTTATTTGTCTCTTTCTCCTGGTTCTGTCAGTTTGCTTTTTTTTTTAATAAAAATAATTCTCTAATGAGATATGTGTGTATGTATGTATACACATACACAGTATTTTTAAGTTTGTGACTTGGCCTTTTCTTTTGGACTCTCCCCAAATAAATTCTCTTTGTAAAGGAGCATTAATAAGTAATGATTCTATTATTGATGTTAACACAGGCCATATGGAATGGGATTATATGTCACAGCATATAGCAGTCACTTAAACCCTTTCTGTTACGTTTGCCCCTGTCCAAGCTTCCTTTCCTGGCGTCACCCATTGGTGTCCTCCTTCCTTTTCCTCTCACAAGTCTTGCCTCTCTCCTGTGTCTTTTAATCATTGAATAATTTGTCCATTGACAAATTATGCTTCCTCTCCACACACATCTACACACATAAAACTATCTCATTTTAACATAAATTATCATATTTTAGATGATAAGATATTAATCTGAGATCAAGATTAGTAGTGACACTTGTCTAAGGCCAGCTACCTCATGAGGGCAAAAATAGGCAACTTTAACATTGTACCATTCATCTTTACTTATGTTTCAAGTCTACACATCTCTTCTGATATCAGAAAATAGAATCTTAGTCATAGATCACTTCAAGGATAAAGTGAGTTCTGAAATTTCTCCCTTTCTTTTTCCCTCTGTGGCATCACCTAAGCTCTAGAGCACTTCTATGGGGCACTTTCACTTTTCTGTGGCCATGGCTTCTGTCCACCCTGGGATTTGCCCAGATTTCTTCACCCAGGCTGGTCTGTATGCCTGGGATCTCCCTTCTGCTGGCTTTTACATATGAGATGCCAGTTCAGTCATTGGTACCTGCAGCCTGCATCTTCCACATCCCATAATCCTGAGCCATGTTGGTGGCAAATGGAAAGCTGAAACTATTCCAAGCCATTCTGGATCATCAAAAATTTCAGTGGCACTATCTGAGGTCTATTCTGACTCTAAAAATCCATGCAGCCAATGCTGTTCTACTCCCCCAACATCTGGGAGAGAAGGGAACTAACTATTCCATACCTGCCACTGCTTCTCGAGTGAAAAGCAGACCACTATACCCTCTACAATTGAATCCCCAAACTTAACTGTTTACATAGGCACCCTGCAACCAACCTGAAGAACTAGTCCTGAGTAGGGCAGGTTGCAAGCCCGTAAGAGCATCTAAATCTCTAAAAACCCATTTCTCTTAACCTAATTTTTATCAGAGTATTTAAAAAGTCTGTATGTAGCAATTACTGAACAAAAACTCTTGTTCTGTTATGCTTCCCCCCACAAGCCCCCACTAATAATAAAGCCACCATCTAAAATTAAGGAGAGGGACAGTGGCAAAAAAATGAATGTTAAAAAACACACACACACAATGACGCTGTGTGAATCATTTAACCTTCTGAGTATTAGTTTTCTCCTTTGTGAATGAAAGGGGTGATTTTGATCCCTACCAGCACTAACCTTCTATGAGCACATGTTTGCAGACTACAAGCACATTCAAAATCCAGCGTTGACAAGTTGCATCAATGATCATCCCCACACAGCTTGAAGAGGATGACATTATATAAAAGTAGACCTTGGTGTATAGCAATTTGATATCCAAGAATTTTCTTCTATAGCCTTTAGCCAATTAAACCTATGTTATCAATTTACTACACTCATTGCCAGAGGAAAGCACAAAAATTAACCTTAATCTGCCTTTCTCCTTCTTAGTGTACTCCAGATACTAGACCCAGCATCAGCTAACCCCTCACACTGTGCTATAACCCTCCACCATTCCTGCTCCACGGGGTCAGGCAAGCGAGACATAGAAAACAAAACAGGCTTTGGGCCAGTGATGACAGTCCCTGACTAAGTTTAAGGAAAATGGTTTTTATCTATTGTTGTAATTTTCATGCTTTAAGCAACTCTTTTAAGCCATTCAAATGAAGTGATCTCAAAAGATATTTGGGATAATAGCAGCATTACTTCCACGTAGATTACCCCCCAATAGCTCCTTTGAAGAGTTCTACTTGGTTGTTGCTCATGTTCTTGACTTAGTAAAAAAAGAGCTTGGACTTTGAAGTTGGATACACTAGAATTAAATCCACACTTGACTTTTATTGCCTTGGACAATTTGCGAGGTCTTTGTGACTCAATTGTTACTCTTTGAAAGTGATGGTTTTAAAAAAGTGCACCTGAAGTGAGGATTAGAGATTAATGTTAATACATGTACTGGCCATAGAGTGCTTGGCACATTGTGGCTCCTCAGTGCTTGGTCAATGACACCTCTTGCTGGGGTTGCCCTCCAGTGTGGGGGACCTGGGCCAGTATTTTGTATGGGGCCTCTGTCTGCATAAACAGTTTGACTTAAAACAATTATTATACAACTGTAATTGAAAAACCAAAATTAAAAAATTAAAAAAAAAATAAATAAAAACAGATAAATAAAATAAAATTAAAATTAAAAAAAAAACACAATTATTATAAAATGTATTGGCACTTGGGGGGTATATTGATTTGTTGGTGAAGATTTAGAGTAATATGGAGAGAAGAGGTACTTACATATTTGCTTATCATCCAGTCAGTACACATGAAGATTCTTCATGGGGTCTGAATACCATTTATCCCCATCAGGGTCCAAGAACCACTTCTTGTAAACTTTATTGTCACATGCACCATCCTGTGTTATTTCATACCTCCCATTGCAAGAAAAGAGGTAACAATACTGTTATTACAGACAATGCCATGCTCTTCAGGACTTGTTTTTGTATTTTGCATTGAAACAAAATTTGCCTCTGTAATTTCCTAATATTATTTATTTACTAAATATTCTATCATTACTCCTGACACTGCATCATCTTTCCTGTGGCCTATGATCAATGCCATGATCACTGGCTCCCAGTGATCCTCTCAAAAATTGTTCCTGAGCTTCATTGATGATGACCACAAATGCACATGTACCCAGAGTATGTAAGGAAATGTGGTTGATAATTTATTTTCTGGCCATGTCAAATTTATCATTCATTTGAAATTTTATAGCATGAAATGTAAGTCAATATCTCTTCACCCATATCTCTCTAGGCTGCACACAGTCATGACATTCCTGCAATGTGATCTCTTTCAGCATTGACCACACTCCTTCCCACATGTTGCCCCCATGAGCAGGAGAAGGGAAGTGTTCATGGGCAGAGGGAAATGTCAGTCCTCCCTCCAGCATAGGAAGCAAGAGAAGACATTAACCTGAAGGCCAGTGGTGTTGTAAGCAACAGTCCTGAAAGAACCTCAGGCACTCAGAAGAGAGAGGTCTGTTCCTTCCAAGACCCCTACTGACTCAGGGTGCTGAGCTTGCAAGAAGAGTTGATGTGGCCATCCTGGGTGCCAGTGGAGGGAGACAGAGGGTAAAGGATGCTGCACACACCCATTGCTCTTGGGTGTTATAGATTAGAGAAGGCATCCTGTTGGAACACAGATGGGTGATTGCCAATACACAGGTTCACATACAAGGCTCAGGGACCGGCAGTGAAACTTCAATATCTCAGAGCTCTGAACTCATCTTGGACCCATTTCGAGTGAGTGTCATCCACAATCAGCAAGTTAATGCCATTCTGGAGGCATACATTTTCACGATCCCACAAAACAAATACCACATTGGTCTTAGGAGTGCTGCACTCACTGGGCTACTTGCCTAGAACTGTGAGCAAGCCCCTGACTCCCGGAATGACTCAGCAGTTGTCATGCTTCTTGGCATCTCTGCTCAACATCAGTTATAGGATCTGAAAGCATCACCACTGAACAAATAGGGACTGGAAGCCACGAGGTTCCTGTCCGGGCATGGGCTTTAGCCTAGAAGACATTGCAGGTGCTGTCTGGTTCCAGATACTATAAGGGGACTTAGAAAATTTTGAGGAAGGAACTCCAAAGTGTGGCACCCCCCCTCAAGGGGCAGCCAGAGCAAGGGGCTTGCTTGCCTGGGGCTATGCAGTGCTGCCCATCACCGTAGCCAACCTTCAACAAAACTGACTGAAGGCACCAGAGCTCTAAGTGGTCTTATGAGCCACACTTTGAGGAAAAGTTTAGAACTTGGAATAAAAATACCACTAATTTTGAGGATTTGGGAACAAAATATTTGCCTGTATTTGTTCAAAATTCTGACCCAAACTTTGAATTTGAGGACATGAAGCCAGACAGCAAACTGACACAATGATTTATAATACATAAATTAGGATTTTCTCCTAAGTCTTTAGCAGTTTTGCCCAGTATATCACCAGATACCTACAGCAAGAAGGTTAGAGGTGGACTCAGCAAACAGGAAGATACTTGAAGGCAACAAACTTTTCTAGGACTTGATCTCTCTGTCTGTACTAACTATAGGAAAAAAACACAGTGAGGAAAAGAAATCACCACACAGACACATCTGTGAACCAGTAACATCAACAAAACAAAACAGCAATATCAAGAACAAAACCTGCTCCTAAAATCCTCCAGAAAATATCAAAGAATCCCTGCTGAATTCCATGGCCCTGTGTACACTCTGCTTTTAAAGCCAGTCATATGTGGCAGAGAGGTACTGTCAAAATCATGTATTTAAGTTACAAGGCTTTGCAGAGTATCAGGAATGCAGTTTCAGACAGTGTTGTGAAATATGCTACATGGATCACTGAGGTTATAACCAACTGGAAAGGTTTTTTGTTTGTTTGTTTAAATACAACTTTCTGGTACCTACTGGGAATGGGTTCTTGAAATTTTTATTTTAAAATTATAGGACAACCATTACCCAAAACCATCAGAAATTGAGTTGAATGGAAGTCTGACAACTATGGAATTAAAGAAACCACATCCACAGAGACTGGTAGGAGGGGCAGAGATGTGGTACAGTCTGGTCCACATGTAGTGGATAAAAATGCAGGAGGGATATCTTGGAGTCAAGAGTCCCAGCCTCATACCAGGCCCCCAGCCCAGGGTTCCAGTGCCAGGAAAATGAGTCCCCATAACTTCTGGCTGCAAAAACTAGTGGAGATTGAGTTGGTAGAAGAAACTACTGGAGTCCCAAGCAGTTCCTCTTAAAAAAAACCCACATGTGGACTTACACTCACTCCCTCTGAGGTCTAGCATCAAGATAGCAACTTGAAAGGCACCAGTGGCATACAAAGAGAAACTGAAGTGTCTGGCAACAAGGCTGGAGCTTGGGGACAGCTTTCTCCCAGACAGAAAGGTAGGAAGAGGCCATTGTCCCTTTTCTGAACTTTTCCTGCCCCATAGAGCCACAGAGCTGGCAGCAGGTGCCATATTTGAGACCCTATCAACCTAGCTAACACTGTTCACCCAACAATAGATATCCCCTGAGGCTCTATACCACCCAAATTGTGGGCCCACCCAAACTGTTAACCATGACTTTTCCATTTGAATGGCTGGTATTGGCTTATGTTTTACAACTTCCTATGCTATCAAACAAGCAACAGCTGGCCTCACTG
This sequence comes from Furipterus horrens, assembly GCF_987537825.1. NCBI lineage: Eukaryota > Metazoa > Chordata > Mammalia > Chiroptera > Furipteridae > Furipterus > Furipterus horrens. The sequence goes on along the minus strand of NW_028327180.1, from coordinate 64,493,648 downwards.
AGCCCCCAGCTCCCATACCTCTTGCTAAGTGGCCATGGGCCCAGCACTAGCAGCAGCCAGCCTAGATTCACAGCTTGGATTCACCTGAGAATCTCTAAATCCAGCACAAGTAGCAGCCATCTCAGATTGCTTTATAGCTCAGGCAGGGTGGCCCTGACAAAAAGCATGTGGGGTCTGATGTTGTCCTGTACCACCTGGGAAACCCCAGGGTCAGTGCACCCAGTGGACATCTACAAACCATGTTGGAGCACCACCACCCTGTCGCTACACAGCTGATCCTCCATGGAGGGTAGAGGTTGGTGGCAAGTGGTCACAGCCAGTCTTTGCAGCTGACTGACCTTGGTAAATCCCTCCAATTGATCTGCCAGCAGCAACCAAGGCTTAACTACAAGAGGAGGGTGTACTCAGCCAACACAAAGGGCACATCTGGAGTACCCAGCTTGGGTGATTGGAAGGCTGTGCCACTGGACCCTACAGGACACCTACTACATTAGGCCACACTATCAATACAGGGAGTCATAGTAGCTCTACTTAATACATAGAAACAAACAAAGAAAGGCTGCCAAAATTAGAAGACAAAGAAACATGGCCCAAATGAAAAAACAGATCAAAGTTCCAGAAAAAGAACTAAACAAAAGGGAGATAAGCAATCTATCAGATGCAGAGTTCAATACGCTAGTTACAAGATTGTGCAAGAAACTTAGTGAAGACCTTAACAGCATAAAAAAATCCAGTCAGGAACAAAGAATATACTAATGAGATAAAGAAAAATTTATGGGGAAACAACAGTAGGGTGGATAAAGTTGAGACTCAGATCAGTGATTTGGAATGTAAGGAAGCAAAAAACAACCAACCAGAACAATAAGATGAAAAAGAATCCAAACAAACAAGAATAGTGTAAGAAGCCTTCAGGACAACTTTAAGCATTCCAACATTCATATCGTAGGGGTGCAGAAGGAGAATAGAAAGAGCAAGAAAATGGAAATCCGTGTGAAAAAATAATGAAAGAAACTTCCCTAATTTGGTGAAGGAAATAGATGTGCAAATCCAGGAAGCACAGAACCCCAAACAAGATAGATGCAAAGAGGCCCACTCCAAGACACATCATAATTAAAATGCCAAAGATTAAAGATAAAGACAGAATCTTAAAAGCAGCAAGAGAAAAGAACTTAGTTACCTACAGGGGAATTCCCATAAAGCTCTGAGTTGATTCCTCAAAAGAAACTTTGTAGGTTCAAAGGGATTGGTGAGAAATATTCAGTCATGAAAAGCAGGGACCTACAGCCAAGATTACTCTACCCAAAAAAGCTATCATTTAGAATCAAAGGGCAGACAAAGAACTTCCCAGACAAGAAAAAAACTAAAGGAGTTTATCATCACCAAATCATTATTATATAAAGTGTTAAAGAGACTTATTTAAGAAAAATAAGATAAAAACTGAACACTAAAATGGCAATGAATACATATCTATCAATAATTGAATCTAAAAAACAAACTAAGCAAACAAGATTAACAGAGACAGAATTGTGGATACGGAGAGTGTTTTGATGGTTGTCAGATGGTAGAAGGGTGTGGGGAAAATGGGTGAAGAGGTGAAGGGATTAAGAAGTACAAATAGATAGTTACAGAATAGTCATGGGGATGTAAAGTACAGTACAGGAAATAGAGTAGTCAAAGAACTTATATCCATGACCCATAGACATGAACAATGATGTGGGAATTGCCTGAAGGAGTGGGGGTTGCTGGGTGGAGGGGGTTAAAGGGAGAAAGTCAGGACAATGTAATAGCATAATCAATAAAATGTAATTTAAAAAAGAAATTAAGTAAATAAAATTAGTCTTTTTACCCCTAAAAAAATTAATTTTCATTTTCAACAAACTCTTTAGGCTATATATATATGAATCATCTTGGATTAAGGTCTCAGAATCTATGAAACTTGACCATATCTCCTGAAAGTAAGGCATTAATGTTAGTTTTTTAGTTTAATGTTCCATTCACCATACAGCAAAGATTACGTGTTTGCTCTGAAGTGGCCACCCATCCACCCACATTCTGAAGCTACCTAGGCCCTCCCTAGCAGTGACTAAGAAGAGATATTTTCAAAGCTTTGAAAATCTCCATTGGTATTGTCTAGATTAGAAGAGCAAGTTAAGTTTTGAGGGTCATGGCTTGTTTGAAATTGAGAAATAATGAAAAGTACATGCAGCAAAGCATCTTATAAACACAAATTAGATTGATGCTTTTTAATTAAGCTACTAGAAATCTGGAAATTTCTAGACTTTTTAATTTAACTCTCTTAAATTAACTTTTGCATCAATTAATTGTTCCTGAATGCTTTTAAATAATTTTATTACAATATTTCTTCTCTCTCACTCTTCTGGTGAGTATGTATTGGTAGAAATTGTTGGTTTTTCAAAACAATTGTCTAAGGGTTTCCAAAATCTTTACTAATTAAGAAGAATGGGTTGTTTTTTAAAAAATATTGTCTCTTAATGAACATGTTAAAATAATTTGATGTTGAGCTCTGTGGCTTTCCATATGGTTTCAGAAATTATCTTATGAGGACAATCTTCTGAGATGGAAAGTTAAACCTATATTGTTATGAACTGTTGGAAATACAGGAATTGACTTTTTTATTTCCAGGATATACAGAAATTGATCATTTTTATTTCTAGGATCCAGGCCCAGTCACCTACTGGAAAGACGATAAAAATGAGAGAAAAATACTGTTGGAATAGAAAAAGGGAAATTCTTTAGGTGGCTAAATTGACTAAATTGAAAATGTAGAATATCTGTCTATTTTGAAATACTATTTTGTATTTTCTGCCTACAAACTTAGGTATGGGAAGCATAGAATTAGTAAATCAATTAACATAGGTTGAAATTTCTGTTATCAATACACTCTTAACAAGGAGAAATCCCATCTTAAAAAAATAAAAGCAATAGATTAGGTATTTTATCCTAAGTCTTTAGTGCTGACTTACTGCCTAGCTAATACCATCTCTGTCTTTTCTCTTAATTTTAGTAGGATGTTGCCGTCTATGATCTGCCCATCCTCGTGTTCCTGTGGAAAAGCAATACACAGCAACAGGTCTCTCTCACAGTTCAAAGCCTTAGCAGTGGGTAAAATTGGCCTAGAATGTACCTTATGTAAAATTTGATGGCAGATTTTTACCTTTTCAATTTCAGAATGCAAGATAAACATGACAAAGCAGGTAACTAAAAGATTTTCTCTTAGGTGAATGAAGTATAGTCTGTGTTTGTTAGCTGCAAGTCTGCCTGGCACATTGCTTGGTGCTCAGGTAAGCACAGAAGAAAACACTGTCCTCTGTCCTCTAGAACTTACAGCCTAAGTCAGAAAACAAAAGTAACACATACACGTTCTAGGTCACCATCCGTGACTCACGCAGTGTGCTAAGGATTGTGGGAGCTGAGAGAGACGAAGGGAAAAGACTCTCATTTTACATTCAGAAAAAGACAACAGCAAAATAAGACTAGTAAGTCTTATGCTCTTTTTTTGTAATTACCAGCCCAAGAGTAAACATGCTTCTTTTCCCATCACTTCAGTATATTTCTTTTCTGAAGAAAACAGATTCACAGAATAGCCTGACATCTGCATTTTCAATAAATTTCATAAGTTAAATATTCTGACAAGAATAAAATATAAAATATTTTTGTCATTGATAAAGCTTTTAAAAACATTGAGATAAATACGTCTTTCAGGCAAAAACATATCCTTTTACAATGTATTTCTTTTACTAGTTAACATATGTTCAGACTAAGGCTTCTAAAACATATTTGGTAAGATAAACATTTAATGAACCAAATAATACTTTATTAGGTCCAACACACAAGACTGTAATAAAGAAAACATTTTGCTCTAATTGTCTTTACCATCTGTGGCCACGAGGGCAATATTTCTGAGCTCTTCATATTGCTAAATTTTCTTTTTTAATGTAGTATTCTTAGTACATGGCAAAAGATAGAATATAAAGAAAAACAAGCCCGAGCTAGGCAACAGAAATTAATGAGTCAGAGGATAGAAAAACCAAAAAACCTAATTAATGAAAGACTATGTTTTGGAAAAAGATTCACAAATAAGCTCAAAATAACAAACAAAATTGCTAATTTGTTGAAGAAAAAAAAAGAAAATTGCACAGATAAACAAAATAAAGTGAAAAGGGAGAAACAGAAGAATTTTTAAAATTGTTGTTCTATTACAGTTGTCCCATTTCACCCCCATTGCTCTCCCCTGCCCTGCCTACCTCCCCCCCACACAATCATTCCCCATTGAGTTGTCAATGTCCATGGGTCAAAAAGAATTTTTTTTAATTAAAGACACTGTTTTTGCAGACTTTTAAGCAAATAAATTTGAAAACCTAGACCAAATGGATAATTTCCTAAGGAAATACAGACTATAAACATTTATTTTATTAGCGTGAAAAAGTTTATACAGACCATTTTCTACAGAGGAATTAGAGAAAGTTGTTAAGCATTGACCCCACATAAAGCACCAGGCCCAGATGGTTTCACAGGTGGATTCCTCCAAATTTTCACTGTCACACAAAGGAAGCTCAACAGACCATTTCCTTCTGTCTTTCATTAATGCCATCAATAAAAATTGGCATTATTTAGGATGGTAATTTCTTAGGGGAACATAGGAAATTAGTTTTTCTGAAATACATTTTACTTGTTTAAAATATGCAAATGTTATCCTTTTTTTTTTTAAGAGAGAGACACAAGTCATTCAATTTATAAATGGGAAATGATTCCTGATCTAGGGTTTCACCCTCAGAAATAACACCAAGACATATAGGGTTCCCATTACTTCCTGTTCTCCAAGGCCTGTCGCAAGATGTTACCCTGTGAAAAACCCCCTGCGAAGGGCTGTGGTGTGCAGTTCCGATGGATTTCAGTCCAAACTAGATCAGCACCTTTGTCAAAAGAGTAAATAAACCTGAATCTAGATAGTGAGCATGCACTTCACTACTGCTAGGTTAAAGCAAATACTTAGGATATTACTAAAAACAGACGATTACATTCAGCTGACATAGTTTCCTACCGTGTACAGGAGGTGCATTGATTTGCCTCGGTAAGAAAACCACAGCTGAGACACAAACAGCATTTCAAGTCATCACCTGATTAGGTTTATAATAACCCTTTGCCATTCTCTGAGACTTTTCCATGCTTTTAACTCCCCATCTGTGGAATTTAACAAAGATGCGATCAGAATGTAGATACCAATCTTACAGTTTCTGCAATGAAACGATTTTGCTTTGAATTTCCTAGTTTGGGGGGAAAGAAGAGATCAAAGGACTTATTTTATGGATAAGGGGTCCTTTGAGTTGCTCAAGATATGTATTCTAACTGTACCATATGGGACTTGGGAAATAACTACAAATACTGAACGTCCCTTTGAGTTCACCATAAAGCAAATGTAGCTTAGACATACTTTTATGCCAATCAATGCTCATTGCACCATACTGTTGGGCTGACCTGGAATCCTGGACCTCCACAAATATATGTCCTCTAAGCCAGCATCCAAGAGTCCCTCCTTACTCAAGGGCTCCTTTAGGAACGAGTAGAATGAAGGGACACAAGTGTGTGTTATTACAGTGTCTCTCTGTCAAGAGTTTAGCTCAGCCACAACCTGGCATTGCTGCCTTGGCACCCATTTTCCTCAGCCAAGCAGCCTGCAGCAACTTTATACTGACACTAGACCCCTCAAGCAAGGGCATGCCTCGGAGAGCAGACCACAGAGTGACAGGAAATGTAAGTTCCTAATAATACTTCTTCAACAGCCCTTGTGATCAAGTCTCCCCTGCCTCCTAGTCCTTCCCCTCTGTGCCCCTTAAATAAGACCCCACTGTGGAGGTTACCCACACCTTCCTCTTTCCATTTGAATTGACCAATCTGGCCTCAGCCTTGGAACCCAAAGGACTCCACCCACAGATCCTGATAAAGGCATGTGCCTAGGTCTTGCCTCTGCCTGAACAAGACCTCTGCGTGATCTCAGGAGGTGGGCCAGGTGCTTCCTCCAGACCTGCACTTGGTAACTGTCTGTCTATTTCAATGTCTTTGTGGTGTGTTGTTGAACTGCAGCAGCTCACCATCCAGCACCCTGTGCTCCACATAAGATGTGTTCATTTGAACTCTGACTGGTTGGCTTAACTGGTTGGAGTATTATCCTGTACACCAAAAGTTTGCAGGTTCAATCCCCAGTCAGAGCATATAACCTATGTTGCAGGTTTAATCCCTAGTTGGGGCACATATGGGAGGCAACTGATGGATGTTTTATTCTCACATCAATGTTTTTCTCTTTCTCTCTCTCTCCCTTCCTCTCTCTCTAAAAAAAAAAAAAAAAAAATCAATAAATATACACTTGGGTGAGGATTTTTTTAAAAAAGTAAGAAGTGCCCATTTGACAAATCTGTAACATTCTTCTTAACGGAATCCAACCTCTCCTTTATACAAAGTACTGTGAGTCTTGATGTGACTCAGGCATGGAACCCAGTGAGAGGTTGGGACTTTCGCTTTTGTGACTCAAATCAGGTCTCTGCTCACCAGACTTAGAAATCAGGGTTTTACAATTCAAGTGAGACCTAATTGACTTCATGATTATTTTATCTTGGTGGACCACTATCATTATGGAACCATTCCAGAGAATTCTGAGTGTGCAGTCATGCCCTGAGATGCTGACTCCTCATACCCTCTTGCTCCATTTGCCAGGACCTGGGCTCTGCCCATCAGGCTCCTCCATTGGTGCGGAAACCAGAGTTCAGTTGTGTTCATTCTCATTGCTGCCCATCCCACTAGAATCCCTGGCCTAGAATAAACAGCCAGCGGAGTTGTATTTAAAGATTCTAGGGCTTCTCTTGTTGGTCTATTCTTCATCATAAATGTAAAGGGGAAGTGAGAGAGCCCTGGAATGAGGTAGGGATTTTTGAAAGGCAAGGACATTCAATCTAGCAGTTTTATCTCCAAACTTTTTCAAGTCTACCTCCCAAATTATGGCAAGATTTTTATTGTCTTTTCTGCAACTGAAAGTCTGTGTTCAGTTGGAGTTGTATTAAAGAGCTTAGGACATGTTTGCATCTCAGTGGAGCTACCATGTTGGATGCAGACTCTAGTAAGTTCACCCATATAAAGAAATGTAGCCTAATCCAGAATTGTTTCACCATCCTTGGTTAAGCACACAAAATACTCATTTCCCCAGACACTTTAAATTCACCAGATCCTGAAATCATTGGTACTCTGATTTTTTTATTTTTATCACCTAGGCAGAGTTGATATTTTAAAAGTCCTGCAATAAGGCACTAGGGGAAGTTTTAACTTTTTCTTTCAAGCGAGGCACATGCTGGCCAAGAGAAGAACCATAAAAATTATTTCCGGTGGGTTCATTATCCCAGGGTCCTCAAGCCTTCAAAATCCTCTCAGGCTTCCTTGTTTCTGCTACCAAAATCTCACTCTTATTTGATCAGGGCTCTAATTCACACTTTAAAAATTTGATAAGAATATCAGTCTAAAGACTGCTGTAATTCAGCAGCTAAAAAAAGAAAAATCAACTCTCAGTTTGATTTTTAGCGATCTCTGACCAACTGCTACAGTCATTATGTTTTTAAAAGCTCTGTCACATGAAGGCTAATAGTTTCATTCTGTGTCTTGAGTGAGCATTTCACATTGTGAGCTTGTTTTCACTAGCTTTGAGTCATCCGACACCATCATGATCAAATATCTTACCCCACTGTCTGGCATGCCTTATCCCCTTTAATTGTACATTTGGACTAGCATCCTGGTGCAGAGAGCATCACCCTCAGAGGGCACATGGCTCTAGGTGAGTAGACTTGTCCAGCTGATTAGTCCTGGGGTCTTACTACATTGACTCCATCTCATCCAAAAACTGAAGCCAGGTGACACATTTTCCTGAGGACTTATTGCCTAGAACCCAATTTTTGTATTTAATTTTGTTAGATTTCTTTGGTTGTAATCAATAGAAACCAACTATGCTTAACTTAAGGGGTGGGGGAAGAATATTAAAAGAAAATGTGTAGCCTACAAAATCAAAGGGAAATTAAGAATAACCTTAGAACAGACTAAAATCAGAATAGTTTCAGGTATTTTAATAGTAAGGGTTTATGAATTTATCATAGGGACTTATAATCAGACAACCCTCTTTAATTTTTTCCACCTCTGGGTGTTTCTGTCTAATAATTGATTTCCAAGGATAGAGAGTCTGATTGACTAGCATATTGGTGAAGACTAGGCTGGGCTCCAAAATTCCTCCAAAATTACACAGTATAGAAAAGAAGTAATCCCCACTCCACCTCCCAAAGAGACGCTGGGAAGACAGTACACATAAATACATACATACCTATGCACAGACATGAAAGAGTATGTACTACACATGGGAAATGATTAAGAAATCTTGATTTACATGATAATTCTGGGAAATAAATTATGCCTCATACCTCAACTGCCATCATCACAGCTTTGTGTAAAATTATTTCCAGTGCATGGATTCTGCACACTCTTTTTTTCTGAAACTGGGCCCTCACTCACATTAGTTGAGCTCCAGGGATTTGTCAATAGAAATGTTAAGCTGGTAATAAGGTGGGGTTGAGTGATTATCTTACCACTAAACCCATTGCTTCAAACTCTCCAAAGGTGCCAGTTCTAATTAGGTGATCTCTTAACTGTGCATATCCACATCATCGTCATCATCGGCAGCCGTCCGTCTCGAGAGACGATGGCGTAGCTTCCTGAGAGTCTATCTGCACCGCCGAGAATGGCTGTGCAGTCCGACTCGGGAGTGACAATCCCTGCCGCACTTGTTACAGGTGAAGGCAGATGGCTGTTGTTGCTGCTGTTGACGCTGCTTCCGCCTCGATCTTTTCTGGACCGCCTCCTCGTTGCGCGCAGCCTCTGCGCGTGACGTACCTTGCCTGACCGCGAGCCTCCAGGCTAGGCGGTCGTCTGCTTGAACTTCCCATGTGTTGAGATTGATGGAGCATTGTGTCATATCCTTTTTGCAGATGTCTTTGAACCGCAGTTTTGGGCGCCCTGTCATCCTCTGGCCTTCTGCTAGCTCGCCATAGAGGAGGTCTTTGGGAATACGGCCTGCATCCATTCTTTTGACATGGCCGAGCCACCTGAGGCGTCTCTCACTAAGAACTGCATGCAAACTGCTCATGTTGGCTCGCTTCAGCACCTCGGTGTTGGGAACCTTATCCTGCCAGGCGACATGCAGGACGCGTCACAGGCACCTCATGTGGAAGCTGTTGAGTTTCCTTTCGTGCCTTGCATAGGTGGTCCACGTCTCGCTGCCATAGAGGAGAGTGCTGAGTACGCAGGCTTGGTAGATGCGCAGTCTGGTTTTCTCAGTGAGGCTGGAATTGTTCCACGCTCGCCGGTTCAGTTTGGCCATAACTGTGGCTGCCCTGGCGATTCTCCGGTTGACCTCCAAGTCGACTGACAGAGAGCTCGAGATGGTGGACCCGAGGTAAGTGAAGTCGTTGACAACCTCCAGGGTGTATCCGTTGATGGTGATGCATGGGGGAGTCCCCGTGCCTTGAGCCATAATGTTCGTCTTCGTCAGGCTGATGGCTAGTCCGAACTCCTTGCATGCGTGGGAAAGGCAAGTGACTAGCTGCTGGAGTCCCTCTTCGGAGTGTGATGTCAAGGCTGCGTCGTCGGCGAAGAGCATCTCACGGATGAGCACCTCTTTGACTTTGGTCTTGGCTCGTAGACGGGCCAGGTTGTAGAGCTTGCCATCGGATCTGGTGTGAATGAAGACACCCTCGCTGCAGTCCTTAAAGGCGTATTGGCGGAACATGGAGAAGAAGATTCCGAACAGCGTAGGCGCGAGGACGCAGCCCTGCTTTACTCCGCTGCTGACTGGGAAGGCCTCAGAGGTTGCGCCGTTGTAGGACACCGTGCTGTGCATGTTGTCGTGAAAGGACATGACCACAGCAAGCAGATGTGGTGGACAGCCAATCTTCCGTAGCAAGCTGAAGAGTCCACTTCGACTGACCAGATCAAACGCCTTCGTGAGGTCGATAAAGGCGAGGTAGAGTGGTTTATGCTGCTCGTGACACTTCTCCTGCAGCTGGCGTAGGGAGAAGATCATGTCCACTGTTGATCGGCCAGCTCTGAAGCCACACTGGGACTCTGGGTAGACGTGGGAAGCAAGGGTCTGCAGGCGGGCAAGAGCGACCCGGGCGAATACTTTGCCGACGACGCTGAGGAGAGAGATGCCCTGGTAGTTGTTGCAGTCGCTGCGGTCTCCTTTGTTCTTGTACATGGTGATAATGTTGGCGTCTCTCATATCCTGGGGGATGTAACCCTCCTTCCAGCAGAGACAGAGTAGATGGTGGAGCGGCTGTAGCAGGACTGGTTTCCCGCTCTTTAGGATTTCTGGAGGGATTCCGTCGCTTCCTGGTGCTTTCCCGCAAGCGAGGCAGTCGATGGCTTTGCCGAGCTCTGCCGCAGTAGGTGGGGTGTCTAGCTCCTCCATGACTGGTAGGTCTGGGATGGCGTTAAGAGCAGTGTCTGTTACGGCGTTCCTCGTTGCGTACAGCTCGAGGTTGTGCTTGGTCCACCGCCGCATTTGCTGTTCCTGGTCAGTGATGACCTCACCTGTCTTGGACTTAAGGGGGGCGATCTTGGAGGGGATTGGGCCTGTTGCCTTCTTGATACCCTCATACATTCCTCGTGCGTTGCCTATATCGGCAGCTTCCTGGATGCTTCTGCACAGGTTTAGTCAATAGGTGTTGGCACAGTGGCGGGCGGTCTTCTGGACTTTGTTCCTGGCAGCCCGTAGAGCTTGAAGTGTACTGGGAGTGGGCGTGGCCTTGTAAGCCAGTAGGGCCTTCCTCTTAGCCTCGATCACGGGTTCCATTTCTTCCCAGTGAGCCTCGTACCAGTCAGCATTCTTCCGCTCTTTCTTCCCGTAAGCAATAATGGCGGAGTTGTATATGGCGTCGCGGAGACGTGGCCAATTGGATTCGATAATGTCATCTGCCGCCATTCCCTCGCCGAGTGCATCTTCCATCCTGTTGATGAATTGCTGGGTCTTAACTGGGTTGCTGGCACAACTGGTGTTGATGCGTGGGCGACCCTTCATCTTGGAGTGGTGCAACCTCTTCGGCATTATGCGCACCTTGCTTACCACGAGGGCATGGTCCATGTCGCAGTCTGCACTGTGGTAGCTGCGGGTGAGGAGGGTGCTGCCAATATCCGTTCTTCTGGTGATGACGAGGTCAAGCTGGTGCCAGTGGCGGGAGCGGGGGTGCCTCCATGACACTTGGTGGATCTCTTTGCACTTGAAGAATGTGTTTGTCACGCACAGGCCGTGGTGACACGAAAGCTCAAGCAGTCGCTGACCATTCTCATTGATCTTTTCTCTCCCAAAGTTTCCGAGGCAGGTGGGCCAGGCCATGTGGTCGGCTCCTACTCTTGCGTTGAAGTCTCCAAGGAGATAAAGAGCGTTACTTCTGGGGATCTTGGATAACGCTTCGTCCAGTGCATGGTAGAACTGTTCTTTCTCTTCGGTGGTGGCGCAGAGGGTTGGGGCATACGCGCTAAGAATGCTGACTGGGCCAAAAGTTGTTGACAATCGGAGGGTAAGTAATCTCTCTGTGCCTCCTGTGGGTGGCTCTATGGAGTTAACAAGCGTGTTCTTCACAGCGAACCCAACACCGTGCTGTCTTGGTTGGTCCGGAGACTTCCCTTGCCAGTAGAAGGTGTAGTTGGTTTCTCTGATAGTTCCGTTGTCGGCCAACCGGGTCTCCTGTAGAGCCACAATGTCGATGTTTAGTCGTGCCAGTTCCCTGTCGATGACGGCGGTTTTCCTGGCACCATTGATCCACGGAAGGTCTGCAGTAAGTCCGGGACACATGGTCCTGATGTTCCAGCTAGCGAGGCGAAGAGCTGGAGGCTTCTTTCTTGTTGTTTGCTTGGAATTGCCTGGTGCGAGTGTTTTGTGGCCCACTTTTCAAGAGATGCCTCTCTGATCCCCACGCACCCAGTGGGGCAGGCGATCCATGGCGAGACGGCACCTAATTGGCTGGGGGCTGCCCAGCTTGAGGCGGGCGGTAGCTGTCCAGTGAGGTGCGATGACCTCTCCCACCGTCAGAGGAGACCCCTGGCGCTCGTTTCCTTCGCCAATCGGATGAGCTTATAACCGGTATCTGTCTCCTCCCGTGTTGAGTCGACATCTTGCAATGATGCTGGAGTGTCCTCTCCAGTGAAGCTACAAAGCCTGGGCAGGGTGATATGGAGGGCCAGCTGTTGCCCATGCAGCAGACCCCCCCTCTCTTCGCAGCTGAAGGATCCAAGGGGAAAGACAGAGTCAATACAGCTTGGCTTCAGGTGCGCCCCAGGAGTTGCCGGTGTTGACTACAACGTCAAACCGCCTTAGGGACTCCGGCTCCGGATTTTCTGTCGGGGTTTACTCCCTTAGCCTTTCCCCTGAGGAGGTATGCCGCAAGGCAGCGGGGGTTTGGAGTCAGAGTTTCCCTTCTCCTTAGCCTTTCCCCTGAAGAGGTATGCCGCAAGGCAGCGGAGGTTTTTTGGAGTCAGAGTTTTCCTTCTCTGGTGTGCCCTGACTGGAAGATCGAACCAGCGACACTTAGCTCGCAGGCCGACGCTCAATCCACTGAGCCAAACCAGCCAGGAGGAGCGTATCCACATATAGATAACAAATTACAACACAACGGTTGTAGATTACGGCTAATGCTTTGCTTCCACCACCAACTCCTCATGAGCCTTTTTTTTTTTTCTTTTTTTTCACACAAGAATTAGATTTTGCTGCCATGGTAAGTTTGTTTGTTTGTTTTTTCTCATGGGAAAAAAAGATAGCATTGGCCACCGAAACACCATTATGCTGTTCAATTTTGAAAACATTTCTCGTCCTGGTTGGTGTGGCTCAGTTGGTTGGAGTGTCATCCTGTAATAGAAACGTCACTGGTTCAATTCCCAATCAGGGCACATGCCTAGGCTGCAGGTTTGGTCCCTGGTCTGGGTGCATACAGGAGGCAACCAATCAATGCCTCTCTCTCACATTGGATATTTTTCTCTCCCTTCCTCTCTCACTGAAAAAAATGAAAAAATATCCTTGGGTGAGGAAAGAAGAAAGGAAGGAAGGAGGATAGGATGGGAGGAAGGAAGGAAGGAAGGAAGGAAGGAAAGAAGGAAACATTTTTCACATGGTACCACAGTTTGCCCTTATGACACATTGTTGCAAATTAGAAAAATACCCCCTCCTCTGGGATGGAATTAGAAAAGCCACTGCAGGTGAGCAGCAACAACCACTCAGGTGTACACATTGGTGAGCAGAGAAAGAGCAGAATTTCAGCTACCCTGTGCCCCATGGCCTAGGGCTTTGTGCAATGCAGAATTTGATTTTCCATTGCGGTGGCTCAGCTCTTGGGGTCATTGAGACCAACTGGAAGCCTTTCCTGTGGAGTTGCCTGGTTGGAAGAATCAGAAAAAATGACCACAGAAAATTCCAAATTGGAGTCATCCAGTATTCCTACATCCATTGCATTACTGGAGAAAATGGCACCAGCATGCTAGTCGAGAGATTTTTGCCATGGTGGTGCCCAACTCTTGAGATGACCCTATTTTCTTAGTATTTAGTATAACATATTGTATTTAACATGCTAGGCTCTTGCTGAATGAAGTCAAAACTGAATATTTGAATGTTACCCCCTTCTCAAAAAAGTAGCTTCTTGGACCACCCCATCCTCCCTGTCCCTTAGCCTCATCCTTTGCTCTTGACTCCTCTTGCTACTGTCCACAACGTTCCTTAGCCCCTTAGCCCAAACAAGTGCAGCCTCCGTGTCATGGGAAGTACCCTGGCTGTGACACCATCCCCCCATCTCAGCAATGCTTCATGGGTGGTGCCCAGTCTGGCTTGGGCTCTAGCTGATTTTCTTTCCTCACTCCCTTTGGGCCCAGGCTCACTCATTGCAACCCCTCTTCTACCAGCACTCTGTGCTAATTTTGATCTTCCATCACAACTCCCTAGCTGAGATCATTAAGCTGAGTCAATCTGGCCATTCCCACACTGGATTCTAGGAATACCTGACACCAGTGCTTCTCAAGTACGATCTGGGGATGCCTGGAGGTCCCCGGAGTCATTTCAGGGGCTCAGCAGGGTAAAATCAATATTACAATAATTATTATATGTCACTTGCCTTTTATTCTCATTTACTCTTAGCAATATACATCGGAGTTTTCCAGATTGAGAGTTGCAAAAATTTAAAACAATGCTCCTCTTTTCACTAAACTTAAAAAAAGACACATAAACAGGAGAGTTTGAAAATAAGGTCAACATGAACTGTCCACAAAAAGACACAGGAATGAAGTGATTAGCGTAATCTGTCAGGGGAACCAAGGGGCAGAGGTTTCAATAAGGACAGTGATCAGCAGTGTTAAATTCTGGTCAGGGACTAAATAGAGATTGGTGATGTTGGTGACAGATCTTTCAGTGTCTTTGCAGGTGAGACATTGGCAAAATTCATATGTAAATAGCTTTAGATAAAATTGAAAATGAGAAATTTGATACAGCAAATCCCACAAGAAATTTATTTTAAAAAGAAGGGAGATGATGTGAAAACTGGATCAGGAGAGGGGACATGGGCTGGCTGAGGACTTTGTAACACAGAACATTAATATATAGCTCACGAAATGGCTATGTAATTACCTCCATGTGTGTTTCTGTCTCATTTGACTACAATAACTTTGACATAAGTGGTCTATATTCTCAACATCTGTAACCTATCTGATGCATCACAGGAAAGTCATACGTTTTTGTTGAAATTATCAGGTTGGTGCAAAAGTAACGTGACTTTTTTAAAAGAAAGTTTTAGATAATATTTATTAAATTTGTGCCTCTTCTTATAATTTTTGATGTCACAGTGACTAATTTATACCTTATTTTTCCAGATTATTGAAGTATTGTTCATAATCATCCACAATATTTGCACCCATGTTCATACCATCTGAAGACCACATTAGAAATGTTTTACACTATGAGTTTCATTCATAAAGTGCCAATGCAAGTACAGCAGCAAAGTCTATTCAGAGCGCTTATGAGGATGACGCAGTGACTGAAAGAAGTTGCAGGAGGTGGTTTTCCCACTTCCAAAGTGGGGATTTCAGTTTAAAAAATGAGCCAAAAGAGGGTCATCAAAAAAAAACTTGATTCTGAAGTGTTGGATGCTGTTGTCACAGAAAACCTCACCATTACCTCTAGGGAACATGCAGAACAATTTAATGAAGCCCATACAACCATGCTACACCAACTGAAAAGGACCAGAAAGGTTTTAGTAGTTGGAAAATGGGTCGCACGCAAATGGTCTCCAGAGAATCTGCAACAGTATGTTGCTTGTTGTGAATCATTGCTTTCACAACACCTTCAGGCACCATTTTTAGGTAGGCTTGTTACAGGTGTTGAGAAGTGGATCCTTTACCATAATGTTAAATGCCACCAATCGTGAATCAGTCGAGGAGGAAGAAGAGTTCAATAACCAAGAGAAGGACTTCATCCAAAGAAGATCATGTTGAGTATATGGTGGGATATGGAAGGAATTGTCCATTATGAACTGTTAGACAACAATCAAACAATTTCTGCTAATCTTTACTGTGAACAACTTCATCATTTGAAAGAAGCTTTGAATCAAAAATGACCCTCTTTAGTCAGCAGAAAAGGTGTCATCTTCCATCATGATAATGCTTGTCCTCACACAGCTCGACTCACCAAAAATTTATTGAAAGAGCTTGGTTGGGAAATAATGTTTCATCCTCCATATTCTCCTGACCTTGCTCCTTCTGATTATCACTTGTTTCACTTACAAGCGTGGCATTTATAAGCTAGTTGACAGATGAAATGAGGTTCTAGAAAGCAAAGGAGGTTATGTTAATGAATAAATATTTTCATAATCATGGGCTTTTTCATTTTTAAAATAGATCTCGAAATCAGGCATTATTTTTGCACCAAACTTATAATTAAGTACCTCCTTTACTGTTTCTTAATGTAAAGCCGGCTTATAGTTTTACTAAAAATGGAAATAAAGAGCTAGCTAGCTATCATCTCACTTAAAAGAAACCTTAACATGTTAATGTTAACAAGGCCATGGCAACTAATAGACACGATAGAGACAAGAGAGTGACATCTTAAAATTTTCAAAAAATAATAATACAAATCATTTTTTTTAATCCTCACCCTAGGATATGCTTTGTTAAAATTGATTTTTGAGAGAGGGAGAGAGAGAGAGAAACATCAATGTGGGAGAAAAACATCAATCCATTGCTTCCCATATCTGCAACCCTGGCATTTCAGGATGACATTGCAACTAACTGAGCCTCCCTGCCAGGGCACAAATTACTTTTAACCCTCAGAAAAATGTGCAGCCCCTGTTCCTCCCTGAAGAGACGATGTGTAATACCAGGCCTACTTCAAAGCAGTGTCCACAGGAGAGTCGGCAACTGTGGGACCTGGAAAAAGGAACTCATTTCTGGTTGATGTTAGGGTGTACTAAATTCAGCTGTGTATATCTCATAAGTGGAACTTTGAAATCTTAAATATATACTGTGGTTATTAACAGTGGTCTTTCAAAGGCCTACAAAGTATTAGTGAAGTGAAATCATTACAGAAAATCATATGTTGGAAGAAAAATAAAATGTGCCTAATTACAGTCATGGTGATTAAAATTTATAGGTCCAATTCATAATTCTTCAATTACTTTCATGAGATTACTTTAACATCTGTATATTAAAAATATCATTATAAACCCAAGACACACAAGAGCCTGGATAGGCCCAAAAATAACATGAATTAATGCACAACTGAGAACCCAGCAGCACGCTAATGACCATTTGTTTCATTCATTTGTGAGATGGGTAATTTGTGAAATGAATATTCTCTACCATAATTTTTCATTAAAGAAACATTTTTCTTCTGAAGTGGAAGCTTGTTTTAGACAGTGCTTAGCCAATGGCAGGCTTTCAAAATGGATTAGTAGGTAGTGTCCATCTCTGATTACTGATAGAAAAGCCTCAGGACTAGTCAACTCCTGACGCTTTCAGTATGTGGTTAGAAAACTGAGTAGGAACTAAACACCAGCCCTGCTTGTGATGGACATAGGCCACATTCCTCATTCCCCACCATCTTTGGCCTTTCGGTTTTGGGGGGAAATGTCTCCATGCATGATCATTAGCTCTCAGGTGTGGTCATCAGAAGCCAACAGCCTTCTTTGCAGACAGGATGAAGGCATGTGCCCAGAGCACTGCAGTCAGACATACTCACTGGTTCTTTTTCCAGAAATGAGCAATGGGAGCAACTGGATGCAGGAGCAGCAGCAGGGACAGCAGTAGTGTCCCCACGCGAGGCTGAGTTTCTGGTGCGGAAGTGCCATTGGTGCCCATAATACTTAATTTATGGTGTTAGGTACCCAGCAGGGGCCATGGGCATAGTTTCCTCAGTAATCCAGTCCTGTGTCATGTTTTGAGATATTATTGCTAGAAGCTTAGTTTTGAGTCTATGCCTTTTTATTTTCAAAGTATCCCAGGGGATCTATTAGCCATCTGACATTCTAAAACACATTGCTTTTCTGATTAAAGTAGCCAGAATGAAGTGGTCTGAGATACCCTCGCAGCTCATAAATTGAGGGAGAAAATCAAGCTCTAAATGCCTCGTTAAGCTACTCCAATCTTTATTGCAAGGATTTATGTGAAGTCAATACATTGGATGCTATTATTATAAAAGGATAATGACACTGAGGGGCCAAGCTCAAGGAGAAGCCTGGCCTGCAGGGCTCTGGGTCCACAGCACCACCACTAGCTGTGGATGAGCAACTTCATCTTTTTGACTCTCAACTGCAGCATTTACGCTAAATGGCAATAATACCAAATGATCGTGAGGATTAAATGGGATAATATTCATAAAGTATTAGTACAATGCCTCCTACTTCAGACTGACTGACAAAGCTTTTATCCAGCCATCTATTGCCAATGCCTCATAATAGTGGCAAATTTTCAGTTAGAGATTCTAATCCACTCAAGCTATTTGAAGCAGAAAGGAATTTATTTTAGAAGGCTAAGTCATTTCCAGAATGTTTGGGAAGGCTGAAGCAATGAAATCTAGGGGGAGCTTCTAGAAAAGCCCCCAAAGCCACCCCAGGAGACACTAACAAGGAAGTCACCAGCCCAGTCCCAACCAGTCGATGTAGCATCAGGAAGCTTTCTGGTGACTAAGAAATTTGTAGAGAGGCTGTCTCTACCACCTGTGCTATGCTCAGGACACTGCCACTGAATAAGGAAACCATTATTCCGTTTCCATCAAACTAAAAATAAGCTTAGAGTGACCTATTTTTGAACTTCATATAAACAGAATCATACAGTCTATACTCTCCTATGTCACCCCTGCACTGTCATGTTTATGCTATCTGTTAGCATGGTTCTGTTTCCTTGCTGGGTCAGGCTGGCATAGTAACAGTCCCCAAAGATGTCAGCATCCTCATCCTTGGATCCTGTGAATCTGTTCCAACATCTGGTAAAGGAGAAGTAATTGGCAGGTGGATGTAAGGTTGCTAGTCAGATGACCTTAATATGGGGAGATGAGCCAGATTCTCCAGGTGGGCTTCAGGTAATCACGAGGGTCCTGAAAAGTGGAAGAGGCAGAACTAGAGGTCAGAGAGAACCATGAAAGGGCCCAGCTGGCTTTGCAAGTTTGGAATGTGAAGGAAGCAGTCCAGCAGCCCAGAGATGAAGTATGAAATACAGTAATGCAAGTGGGTGTCTCCAGAAGCTGGAAAAGACAAGAAAACAGACCCTTTCTCAGACATTCCAGGAAGAATAGGCACTGCCGATCCTCAATTAAAATTACCCAGTGTCTGTGTTGGACTTCTGAGCTACAAAACAGTAAGGTAGAAATCTGCATTGTGTGAAACCACTAAACTTGTGGTAGTTGGTCAGTTTGTAGGAATTTGTAGTTTTATAGAAAACTAAAACTCAGGGTTTCTTAACCTCAACACTACTGATTTTTGGACCAGAAAGTTCTTTGCTGTTGGGATCGGTCCTGTGTAATGTTTAGCAGCATCCCCGTCTTCTACCCACTAAATGCCATTAGAAAGCCCACCTGTTGTGACATCCAAAAGTGTCTTCCAGACATTGCCAAATATTCCTGGGGGCCAAAATCACTCTCAGTTGAAAAGAAATGCTGCATGGTATTTTACAAATATGCCACAACTTATTTAGCCAATCTATTATTTGAAGAAATTTGGAGTGTTTCCAAAATTACTGTTACTAATAATGCTTCTGTGAGTATCTGTGTATGTGGGTTGTTTACTATATAGGCAACTTACTGTTAGGCATATACTGAAAAGTGGAATCACTTGGTCAGGGTGCCTTTTGTACCAACTTACAATTCTACAGGCAAGGCATTTAAAGTTCCTGTTACACCCCAGTTTTGCTAACATCTAATATTACCTGCCTTTTTCATTTTAGCCATTCTAGTAACTGTGTACAGCATCTTCTTGTAATTTAAATGTCAATTTCCATGATATTTAATAAGGTTACACATCTTTTAAAAATGTGTATTTCCACTATGATAGCCTCGTTTATAAAGTGTCTGGTCAAGTATTCAGCACAATATTTTTTACAGTATCTTTTCTCTTTTTTTTAATTTGTGTGTATTATTTTTATATGCAGATACATGTTCTTTGCTGGAGATGCACACAGGTGACTCAGTGAAGGATCCTAATGATCTCAGTGCAGTGAAGTTGTCGTTTAGTGGGGCTGTGATTCAGTCTGGAAACTCTTGTGCTTCTTAGGTGGGCATTTACCATAACTTTAGTGTCCTCAATGCTGTGAGATGCCCTAAGATTCTGTCCTTCACAGTGGCTTTGAAGTGTGATCTCTTAGTCCCTATCTCTGTGCCTCTCTGGAAGAGAAGCTGCTTCAAATGTAGGGCTCTCATCTCCATGCCCCCTTCTCTTCAGGATTGTGCTCCTCCCAAATCTTGTTTTTATCTCTCTGGACCAATACAGTTGCCCAGAGCTCTGCTGGTGTCTCCATTTCTTACCTCCAGTTCTCCTAGTCACCCTGCCCCCCACTATCCCAAACAAGAACTACCCAAAGGCAGAGGGGAAAAGCCAAATTTGCCTCCCCTATCCATGCTTCCCTCCACTTTCTGATCTCATTTCTTGCATTCTGGTTGCCTTTGAAACTCCCCACATCAAACAGATGATTTTGTCTTTCGGAGCAATTTTGTAATTAGCTTCCTAAGTATTCTCACCAGCAGAAAAGGTCTGCTGAATTCCGTCACAGCTGGAAGCAGAAGTGCCAGGTGGAGTCTTAAGGCCTGAAACCTCCCATTTATTCATACCAGCCTCAAATCCCCACCCCTTTCTTTCAATATCATTGTTCTACACTGTCAGTCCATACCCCACCATATTAAATTCTGTTCTGGTTTTCAGCTTTGCCAGCCCTGCAGCCCCAGGCAAGAGATTCTTTCAGGAAAGTCACAGAAGCTCTCTCACCTTCTAACTGTGCCCTGGGTGAGATTATAAATCTAAGAGGTTATTTGCTTTCTCCTCCACTACAGTTAGAAGCAGTGAGCCTTCCACTACATGCAGCATTTGTATTCTTCACTCTGACTCCAGCGTATCATTGTAACACTACATCTAACAAAGCCTCCTTTGACAATTGTTCTGCCATAGTCTACTGCGGACTAGTTTCCCATTATGTCATGCTCATGCACTCCTTCCCAGGTGAGAAATTTGTCCCTGATTCCCATTTCCTGTAGATTTCTGTGACCTACAAATATCCCTGTTCCTGAGAAGTGCATAGCTTCAGAAACAGACAGTCTCAGGTTTAATCCAAAAGGGAAATTTTTACCATTCTTCCAGAATAGATAGGAGAACAGAAGAAATAGATTATAAGCTGAATTTCTAGGGAGAAAAAAATCAAATCAATGTATAAAACTTAAGCCACTAAAGGGCCTGCCAATCTGCTATGATCAACAAGCTATAGAATCAAAAGTTGCCACGGCTTCTGTGTCTTGGGCACCTGCCACCTCTGCCCCATCCTGGGTCATCAAAACAAGGGTCAAGCCTGACCTTTCCCTCTCCTACACATTTTTTAATCCAGATCTCATGTGGGTACATCCGATTGGCAAAATCACACACACTTTCTGCAAGAGATGAGGAGATGCAGCCTGAAATTTGAGCCCCTGCTGGGACAATGACACATCCATGTGCAGTGTCCACCAACCCCTCATGACCTATATCCCAATTCACGTGTTGTTTTTATTTTTGACATTATTGGGCCAGAATGTCTTGCTTCTAGGCCCCTGCACTATGTGACCAACACTTGTTATTTTAGTCTCCAGACCTGCTTCTGTCCTTTCTCTCAGTGAAGAACAAGACAGGTGCAAACTAGAGGCCTGCTAGGTACCCAGGTGTTTCCAGTTTCATTCACAGCACCATTCCAATTCTATCTAAACAAGCACCCAGTACTGGGGATGCTGTCTCTGTGATATTAAGTGTTTTATCTTCCCTGTTCTTTCTGATACTTAATTCATTTGGACCTCTTTTTTTCCATTTCTTTTTTAGGTTATTTCAATAGCCTTTCAATAGTTATTCTTCCCTCTAGCCTCTCTTTCCATATACTCATCTCCAAACAGAACATACCCTCCCCACTACTGATCCAGGTCTCTCACTTAGCCCTGCCCTCCCCAGATGTGCCCTCTTTTTTTGATCATATGGTACAGAGCCAATGACTTACCAGGTTCACATATTTGTGGAAAAAAATTAGTGATTAGAGTACAAATCTTACAGGATGTTGTAAAGCTTCTGTTAGATTATATTTTGAGCTAATTGCAAACTGGAACTTGATAGCCTATTTTCCATTTGTCTTCTGTTCTCAATAAATGTTGACAGTGATGAGCAAACTTTACTAACTTTGTCCTAAAAAATTATCTGTTCAAGTTAAGATCTGACTATTTCCTAGGAAATTAATGGACTATTTCTTATAAAATTAGAATTTCAGTGTTATTAATAGGGCATAACCATCAATAAATGAAGAATATACATATTGTGAGTGGGAACAAAATATAAATTTAACAAGCTATATAGATTAGGATTAAATTTGATATAGACCACTTGTTCCAAAGTTTTGGAGTTTTGTTTCTTTAAAAAAAAATCAATTCTAACATTGTAGGGCAAACTAAAAAATAGTTGACCTGTTTACTTTTACTGAATATTTTCTTAACTAAAACCAAATTCCCTTAAAATTTTCTAGGAACACACTTTACTGATGTGGCTCACATACTCTGGGAATAATACTGTCCTTTGATTGTAAAGACTACACAACTGCCCAGAGATAAGTAGCCCAGGCTTTTTTTCTCTAAAGAGATAACAAACAGCCAATTGTAAATCTAAGTTGCACCAAACATAGTCCTGAAGTTTCAAAAAACAGTGTTAATTTTTAAATGTCCAACCAAAATTAGAAGTTCATCTCTGACTTAGAAATAGAGCAAAGCTAGGCTCTTGCCAAGTTGCTTATGAAACTATATTTAAAGAAACATCAATAAGATTTTAATTGTATTCCTTGAAAATGGCAGTATTGCAAATGAACTTGGAAGCTGGGTGAAGCAAATCTAATCAGATTTGTTTTTTCTTGCAATTGCTTGGTTTTTACAACAGGGTTTCTCAAAATCTTAATGTGATAAGAAAAAGTATGTTGATTTTCCTAGAAGGTGTTAGGCTCTGCAGTTCCCCCAAATGTACCTGATCACAGAATGGTCTCCACTCTCCAAAGATGCATGCTCTCTTCTTCTTTTCAGAAGACGGGCTGATATTTTTCAGAGAAAAGTTCGGAGAGTTCAGTGAGGGAAATACTGTCTAACAAAGGAGAACTGAGTTGCCAGGAAACCCTGACATCAGCTTTCAAAAGAAAATTCAGAGGAGTGAGGGGAGGCTGCACTCTCAGGCTCCTGAGACCCGTCTGTAGTTTGGACTAATTGCAGACAGAACATCTCAGTGAGCAGCTGGTCACTAGCAGAAGTCAAGCCTTGGCACTGTTGGATTAGAGAAAAACCATCTGGGAACAACCTGTTTAGTGAAGATAGTAAAAGAAGAAAAAGGGACAAAACGGGATTCCTGACTGGGGTGGCTGCCCGAGCCGCAGCTGAAAGGACACAAAGGCTTTTTGGCGACCACAGGCCTCCCCAGAGGGAAATCAGGAGGAAAGCAGATCTCTGCTGGCTGACAGAGACAGGACTGGACCAGGTGGCATAGGCGCTGAAAGACGGGAGACAGCGTGCTGCTGAGCAAGTGAAATTGTAATTTTTTTCTTTATATTTTATCTTGTGAACTACGGAAAGAGGGGGGGATGTTTGAGGGTGAAAGTACATTCTTGAGGAGCGCAGGCACAGAGGTGCGCGTGCTCACTCCCCAACCCTACCCTTGGGTCGCGGGCATGCATAGGGAAGTGCCATCATTCACTGGCCCAGGTGCGCAGGGCCGAGAGTCCAGGGGCCCCTCGGACACACCCCAACAGACATAAGATCAGTGCCCAAATGGGCACAGGGAGGGACCTCTGGATACACAGAAGACTGTGCACAGTTGCCCCTGGCCAGCTCCAGCGGGAGCCAGGCCCGAGTGCCAGGACAGAATGCAGAGCATTCTCTCGGGCTGAGCGCGTACCTGCCCAGGTGGGTGCAGAACCATGGGTGGCTGTGGACCTGGAACAGCAGGCAGCAGCGACTCACAGACACTCACCCGGAGCGCTGAGCTGAGGCTAGATCCCCAGCTGCCTTGGGCGAGCAGGGGTGCACAAGTGCCAAAATACCTCGCCGACATCAATAGGCACCAATCGCTCACTTCCAGTGTGCACGAGTGTCTGGGGCCCAGCACTGTCAGGCGAGAGACCATCTCCTGGAGCACAGTGCGGCAGACCTGAGGATAACTCCCTGGCCACCTTGGGAAACTCCCGGAGCGCTACACGACAGGCCTGAGGCGGGCTCTCGGGCCACCTCACCCGCTTACAGGCGTGCCTGCAAAGACACCTTGGCTAGCTCCAACAGACACCGAAGGAACAAGCCGTGCAGGGGCCCACTGCTGCAAGGAACAGGAACTCTGACCCACCTCATTAGACCAGCTGTGGATACAGAAAAACAAGACAACACACAAAGGCTGAACTGACATCTCCACAAAAGAATTCAAGATAAACTGGATAGAGTGACTCTCAATCAACTAGCCAGAACAAAGATCCTAACAAAAAGCATCTGAAATATAACCAGATAGCATAAACAAATGATATAAAAGATACCCCAAGAACATCAGGCTCAGGAGATCAAAGAGACTGCACCACTGAAACCCCCAGATCTACCATAAAGAATCTCATACCACAAAGGTGGGAAGGCAAAGCAGACAAATCCAACTAACAAAAACAAACAAGAAGAATCCAACATGGTAAGACGCAGAAACAACCTCTCAATGAAAAGAAAAGAGGAATCCCCAGAAAGAGAGGCAGATGGAATAGACATAGCCCAAATGTCAGACATGGAATTCAAAACTATGGTGGTGAAGAAGCTCAATATGCTCGAAAAATTCAAAAACAACTATGACAACCTCCAAGAAAGTTACCAACAGCTCCAAGAAAATTACAGGGAACTTGCAGAGAACTACACCAGCATAAAAAAAGACATAGAAACTATCAACAAGAACCAGGAAGAAATGAAGAATGCAATCTCTGAACTGAAAAACACAGTAGAATCAGTCAAAAGCAGACTAAATGAAGCAGAGGATTGTATTAGTGAGTTAGAGGATAATGTTGGAAATAATTCTCAAACGATACAGCAAAATGAAAAAAGATTGAAAAAATATGAACAAGATGTAAGGGAATTACAGGATAGCATTAGAAAAAATAATATCAGGATCATCGGAATCAGAGAGGGAGAAAATAAGGAGCATGGAATTGAAAAACTGATAGGAGAAATAGTGACAGAAAATTTTCCGAACCTGATGAGAGAAAAAGTTATGCAAGTCCAAGAAGCACTGAGAGTTCCAATAAAGAGGAACCCCCAAAAACCCACTCCAAGGCACATCATAGTTAAAATGGCAACATTCCAAGACAAAGAGAGAATCCTAAAAGCAGCAAGAGAAAAACAGCAAATAACTTAGAAGGGAGCTCCAATAAGGCTATCGACCGATTTCTCAACAGAAACACTACAAGCCAGAAGGGAATGGTCAAAAATATTTCAAGCAATGAAAAACAAAGGCCTACAACCAAGAATACTCTACCCAGCAAGGCTCTCATTCAAAATAGAAGGTGAAATAAGGAGTTTCTCAGACAAAGGAAGACGAAAAGAATACATCTCCACAAAACCAGCACTGCAAGAGATGCTAAAGGAAATATTCTAAGAAAAAGGAAGAGAAAAAACAAAAGAAGAGTAGAGGAACAGAGATACAAAGGGAAATGAATAAATACATGTCAATAATAACCTTAAATGTAAATGGATTAAATGCTCCAATTAAAAGACATAGGGTAACGGAATGGATAAGAAAACAGGACCCACATATTTGCTGTCTACAAGAAACACACCTCAAAACAAAAGATTCACATAGACTGAAAGTAAAGGGATATAAAAAAATATTTCAAGCAAATGGACCTGAAAAAAAAGCTGGGGTAGCAGTCCTCATATCAGACAAAACGGATTTCAAAGCAAGGGCAATAAAAAGAGACAAAGAAGGACATTTCATAATACTTAAAGGAACAATCCATCAAGAAGATATAACACTGATAAACATATATGCACCCAACATAGGAGCACCCAAATACACAAAGCAAATACTAGAAGACCACAAGAAGAATATTAACAACAACACACTCATAGTAGGGGACTTCAACACTCCGTTATCAACAACAGACAGATCATCAAAGCAAAGAAACACCAAAGATATACAGGCATTGAACAACACACTAAACCACATAGACTTAACTGATATATATAGAACTTTTCACCCCAAAGAAGCAAAATATACATTCTTTTCAAAGGCACATGGGACATTTTCAAAGATAGACCACGTGATAGGACACAAAACAAGCCTCAACAAATTCAAGAAAATTGAAATCATATCAAGCATCTTTTCAGACCACAATGCCTTGAAACTCAAAATCAACCTCAGGGAAAAAAATCAAAGACACCCAAACTCATGGAGAATGACTAACATGGTATTAAATAATGAATGGGTTAACAATGACATCAAAGAGGAAATCAAGAAATTTCTAGAAACTAATGACAATGAACACACAACAGCCCAAAACCTATGGGACACAGCAAAAGCAGTCTTAAGAGGGAAGTTCATAGCAATACAGGCATATCTGAAAAGACTAGAAGAATCTCAAATAAAAAATCTAACCCTGAAGCTACAAGAACTAGAACAACAACAACAAACAAAGCCTAGGGCAAGAAGAAGAAAGGAAATCATCAAGATCAAAGCAGAATTAAATGACATAGAAACTGAATGAACAATCAAAAAAATCAACAAAACCAGGAGCTGGTTCTTTGAAAAAATAAACAAAATCGACAAGCCTCTAGCCAGGCTCATCAAGAAAAAAAGAGAAGACCCAAATAAACAAAATCAGAAATGAAAGAGGAGAAATCACGACTGATACCTCAGAAATACAAACAATTATAAGAAATTACTACAAACAACTATATAGCAAGAAATTTGACAACCTAGTAGAAATGGACAGATTTCTAGAAACATATAACTTTCCAAAACTGAATCAAGAAGAAGTAGAAAGTCTCAACAGACCAATAACAAAGAAGGAAATTGAAACAGTAATCAAAAATCTCCCTGCGCACAAAAGCCCTGGACTGGATGGCTTCATAGGCGAATTTTACAAAACATTTAGGGAAGACCTAACTCCTACCCTCCTCAAACTATTCCAAAAAATCCAAGAAGAAGGAAAAATCCCAAACTCTTTCTATGAAGCCAGTATTACCCTAATACCAAAACCAGGTCAAGACACAGCAAAGAAAGAAAACTACAGCCCAATATCACTGATGAACATAGATGCTAAAATCCTCAATAAAATTTTGGCAAACAGGATCCAGAAATACATAAAAAGGATCATACACCATGATCAAGTGGGATTCATCCCAGGGATGCAAGGATGGTTTAATATTCACAAATCAATAAATATAATACATCACCTAAACAAAATGAAAGACAAAAATCACATGATCATATCTATAGATGCAGAAAAAGCATTTGATAAAGTACAACACCCATTTATGATGAAAACACTCAGCAAAATGGGAATAGAGGGAGCATACCTTAACATAATTAAGGCTATATATGAGAAGCCTGAAGCCAACATCATACTCAATGGACAAAAACTGAAAGTATTCCCCCTGAAATCAGGAACTAGACAAGGCTGTCCACACTCCCCACTTCTATTCAACATAGTGTTGGAAGTCCTAGCCACAGCAATCAGGCAAGACAAAGAAATAAAAGGTATCCAAATTGGGAAAGAAGAAGTAAAACTATCACTATTTGCAGACGACATGATAGTATACCTAGAAAACCCTATAAACTCCACTAAAAGACTACTCGATATAATAAGTGAATACGGCAAAATAGCAGGGTACAAAATAAATATACAGAAATCTAAGGCATTTCTGTACACCAACAATAAAATATCAGAGACAAAGGCAAAAAAGAAAATACATTTACTATAGCAACGAGAAAAATAAAGTACCTAGGAATAAACTTAACCAAAGAGATAAAAGACCTGTACACTGAAAATTATGCAACATTGAAGAAAGAAATTAAGGAAGATACAAATAAATGGAAGCAAATACCATGTTCTTGGATGGGAAGAATCAACATCATCAAAATGGCCATACTACCCAAAGCAATTTACAGATTCAATGCAATCCCTATTAAAATACCAATGACATATTTCACTGACCTAGAACAAATCCTCCAAAAATTCATATGGAACCAAAAAAGACCCCGAATAGCAAAAGCAATCTTGAAACAGAAGAACACAGCAGGAGGAATCACGATACCAGGCATCAAACAATACTACAAAGCCACTGTGATCAAAACAGTCTGGTACTGGCATAAGAACAGACATATAGATCAGTGGGACAGAATTGAAAGCCCAGAAATAAACCCAGGTCTATATGGTCAACTAATAATTGACAAAGTGGGAAGGAACATAAAATGGAGTGAGAAGAGCCTCTTTAACAAATGGTGCTGGGAGAACTGGACAGGGACGTGCAAAAAAATGAAACTAGACCACCAACTTACACCACACACGAGAATAAACTCAAGATGGATTAAAGACTTAAATGTAAGCCGTGACACCATAAAAGTCCTAGAGGAAAATATAGGCAGGAAAATTTCAGGTCTCCCACATAACAATATCTTCACAGATACATCTCCTAAGGCAAGAAAAATAAAGGAAAAAATAAACAAATGGGACTACATCAAACTAAAAAGTTTCTGCTCAGCAAAAGAAAACATCAGCAAGATGAAAAGGAAACCAACCATATGGGAAAACATATTTGCCAATGATATCACAGACAGGGCACTGATCTCCAAAATATATAAAGAGCTTATAGCTTATACAACTCAACATCAAGAAAAAAAACAACCCAATTAAAAAATGGGCAAAGGACCTGAACAAACACTTCTCCGAAGAGGACATACAGAAGGTCCATAGGCACATGAAAAAATGCTCAACATCACTGGCCATCAGAGAGATGCAAGTAAAAACCACAATGAGATACCACCTCACACCAGTAAGAGGGCCATCATCAACAAATCAACAAACAACTTGTGCTGGTGAGGATTCAGAGAAATGGGAACCCTGGTGCATTGCTGGTGGGAATGCAGACTGGTGCAGCCACTATAGAAAACAGTTTGGAATTTCCTCAAAAAAATAAAAATGGAACTGCCTTTTGAACCAGCAATTCCATTGCTAGAATTATATCCAAAAAATCCTGAAACACCAATTCAAAAGAACCTATGCATCCATATGTTCATAGCAGCACTATTTACAATAGCCAAGTGCTGGAAACAACCTAAGTGCCCTTCTGTAGATGAGTGGATCAAAAAACTGTGGTACATCTACACAATGGAATACTATGTAGCAGAAAGAAAGAAGGAACTCCTGCCATTTGCGACAACATGGATGGAACTAGACAGAATTATGCTTAGTGAAATAAGCCAGGCAAAGAAAGCAAAATACCATATGGTATCACCTAATACAGGAAACTAAAGAGCAACACAAACAAACGAACTAAATAGGCAAAGACTAGAATAGTAGTCAGTAGGGAAAAGAGGGGAGGGAGAGAAGGGGGATAAGTAAGGGAAGGGTCTAGTCAAGGAACATGTATGAATGACTCATGGACATGGACAACTGGGAGGAATATGATTGTGGGAGAAGGGATGGGCTGGGAGGGGGGAGCAATGGGGGAAAAATGGGACAACTGTAATTGAAAAACCAAAAAATAAAATAAAATAAAAAAGAAAATTCAAAACACTAAACTGGACCTTGTAGGAAAGAGTTCCGCAAGAACATACACGTTTTTTAAAATCTGGAATAAGAATAACCTATTGCACTGGAAGCAATGGTTGGTGTGCAAGAGAGTTTTCTGGTTATTGTTTTTGTTTGTCTGTCTTTGGCAGAATAATAACTAAATTCTCTTTGCTCACAATCACTGGTCTACCTTCCCTATGCATTTTGTATGAAGGAAATCATTTTATATGTGACCATTTGTGTCTGGCTTCTTTTGCTTAGCATAATGTTTACAAGGTTCATCCATGTTGTAACATGAATCAGTACATTATTCTTTTTTACTGTTGGATAATATTTCATTGTATAAACATATTACATTTTGTTTACCCATTAATCTATTAAAGGTTATTTCTACTTTTTGGCTATTATTAATAATGTTGCTATGAGCAAGTTTTTGTGTGAACATATGTTTAGTGTACAAATTTTTCTGTAACCATATGTTTTCAATCTCCTTAGATGTATACCTAACAGTGGAATTGTTGGATCATATAACTTTATGTTTAACATTCTGAGGAACTGCATAAGTATTTTCCACAGAAGCAACACCATTTTTCATTCCCATCAGCAGTGTATGAAGGTTCCAGTCTCTCCACATCCTAGCCAACATCTGTTATTTTCACCAAAATATAAAGAACTCTTATAACTGGGCAATAAAAAAGCAAATAATCCAATTAAAAATGAGTGCATGAGCCCTGGCAAGATTGTTGGTTCAATTCCTGGTTAGGCACATATGGAAGGCAACCTATTGATGTTTCTCTCTCTCTCTCCCCCTCCTCTCTCTCTAAAATCAATAACATATCCTCAGGTGAGGATTTTTTTTTTTAATGTTTGCATGATACAAATAAACAGATCTCCAAATAAGATAACATACCTCACAACTTATTGCCTAACAAGCACATGAAAAGATGCTCAACATCATTAGTCATTAAAGACTATTCAAGAGCTCCAATTTTAAAACACAGTTAAATATAACTTAATATAGCATTGAATGGAAATATAAAGGTGATAGTGTATCAGAAAAGATATTAACATTTTATAGGTAAAATTTATGAAAATTATGTATGTTTCTGAGAAGTGCATCTAATATATGCACAACACTCAGACCCAGACATACACATGTCTCTAATGAAATACCGGGAGGGAAACCTTTAGATGGTAGTGACCCACTTAGTTTTTTCTGTATGTTCTTTCTTTGAGACTATAAAATTTTCCAGGTAGAGTTTTGGTTTAAAAGATAATGGGTATAGCCAGGAACAGACAACAATGTGGTGAAGGCCAGGGCTTGGGGAGCTAGATGGAAGGGGGCAAAGGGTGGGGGGATGGGGGCCATCTGTAATAGTGCCAACAATAAAAATACATTGGAGCCCTGACAAGTGTGGCTCAGTTGGTTGGGCATCGTCCTACAAGGCAAAAGGTAGCAGGTTTGAGAGGTCATGTTTCTCTTGCGCATCAATGTTTCTCTTCCTCTCTTTCTCCCTCCCTTCCCCATTCTCTAAAAATAAAATTTAAAAAATATTTTTAAAATATTGGTGTATACTATAGAGGAAA
This sequence comes from Furipterus horrens, assembly GCF_987537825.1. Classification (NCBI taxonomy): domain Eukaryota; kingdom Metazoa; phylum Chordata; class Mammalia; order Chiroptera; family Furipteridae; genus Furipterus; species Furipterus horrens. Next base: position 64,462,493 of record NW_028327180.1, on the reverse strand, counting down.
GTGCACATATTAGAAATGTACAGCATGATGAATTTTTACAAACTGAACATGCTCATGTAATAAACATGCAAGACAAAAGCAGAAGGTAAAAGAAAGATAATGGGAAGTACTTACAGGAATCATCCCATGTGTATATTAAATCCTTTTCTTAATGACAAAGCATGAGATGATGTTTAAATATAAGTCTTTCTCATTTGTGCATGTCAGTTAGAAATACTGTACCATATAATTGCTTTAAAAGAGGTCATTAAAAATGAGAAATATATCTTTGTATGACATTTTCAGTTTTATAAAGCTGCTTTATTTCCCAATTTAGAAGAATATATTGAGGCATACTCATAGATGTTTAAGAATGAGTTATGAGACCCTGTAACAGCAATACCAATTTTAGAAGCATGTTGATGTATTTGATGTATATTTATGCATATTAACAACATTTGAATGCCTCCTTGCATATAGTAATACCTCTCAAACACTGAGCTTTAAAAGCAGACCTGAAAGGTTTCATTAAAAGTGATGTTTGTATTGTATCTCTGGGCATACACTTGCTCTTCTCTCTCATCCTAGGTGGCTATATATATATACTATAGGAAGTAATATAAACTGGAGCTTTATACTTACACATATTAATAACTCTAGTAAAGTTAAAAGGCATTTTCTCTCCCTCACTTCCACTTATTTTCTTCAACAGTCATCTGTGCTACATGATCTGTTTTCTTTCAGGGGCAGGAATACTTCTATTTCCCTCTGAGGACCATTTCAGAAGGCAGAACCTAAATCTTCTTAGGAACCAGCATGTCACCTATGAGGTAGCTTTTTGTTACCCATGCCTCACCCACCAAACAGAGGATCAATACTAGTGAGAAACATTTAAAAGTAGTATCCATGACTTGAACATTCAAAGGACTTTTTAAATGATATATCTCATTAGTAAAAAGCTGAAATTGACTCACATATTCTATTTCAACATGTGGTCCTCTATTAGGTATGCTGCCTTTTGATGATTTACATTTAAAAGGGCACACAAATAAATTTTTATATTGTATTATATTATATTTTTGATCTCTCCTCACTGCTGACAGATTTGAAACATGAAATGTGTTGCCTCTATCACTGATTTTTAGCACTTTCCCTGCAGCAAAGTTGGGTACTTATCTCTCGAGTCTTAACTCTCATGCCCACGTGTTCGTGTGCATTTGCTGTTCCATTGAGCAGAGAGCTAAAAGCAGATGGTGAGATGTGCAGCAGGACCCTGGGGCTGCCCATAAAGCACCAATGCTCCCTCAGCACCAGGGCAAGGGTTGACCCCAGTTCTCCACGTCTACATCCGACATCCGGGGGACCACCCCTGGGTCTCTGCGGCTACAGCACGACCGCCAGCCTTCATCTTCCCGTGGGGCCTCTGGGGCCAGGAAAGAGGAATTGTAAGGGAATAGACCCAATGGCCATGGCCCATCCCAGAACTAGGGTTCTTCAAAATTCACCCCCACATTTCCTCCACCATTTTTTCAGTCTCATTAATTAGATTTCTGTAAACAGGAACTGAAGCACTAACCCTAAGACAGTGGATTAGTGGAGACCTGGGCGGAATCAGATACCAAGGCTTCTTGAGAACACATCCATCCCATGTCTGCCTTCTCAATTCAATCTTTAAAAGCGGCATTTTTCAAAGGAAGGTTCAAGAAAATTAGGTTTAAAAAACAAATCAACATCAGGAAAAGTCAAAATCATCAAAATGAACAGATGAAAGAACACTTTTTATGTCCAGATTCAATTATAATTGATAATATTTGTGAAACCCTCATTATGTGTAAAGCAGTGTCTTAAGTGCTCAACATGAATAACTTCATTCTGTCCGTACAACAAGCTAATAGGTAGGTAATTATGTTCATTTTACAGATTAGAAAACTGATCATGAGTGACATGCCTAGGGTCATATGCTAATAAGAAGTGGTGCTGTAATTAAGATCAAGATCTCTCTAAAGTGGCACAGCTTCAAGACAGAAGACACTGGACTTCTTAGTATAGCCCTGTCTAGAGAAACTAGACTCCAAACCATTGTTTTCATTTGTTGAGTGATTAATCTTCTTTGAAAGAAATAATCTAAACTATGAATTTTAGTTTACATGTCATAACTAAACTTTGGATTATATCTGCCCTCTTCCCCCATCAACAAAATCTTTGTTGTAACAGATGAATGAAATAATGGAAAAATTTTAAAAACCTAAAACTTCAAGTATTCTTAAGCTGATATATATTTTATTCTCCTAAGAAACTTTTTGGCAAATATAAAATGTAGGCACATTTGGAGAGACAAAAATTATAAGCAAGTGAATGGAGAGTAAAAAAAAGACAGAAGGACATTTCTTTACACTAAGATGAGCAATATTTGTGGGGGGAAAAACAATATCTGTAAAAACACAACCAGTGAGAATCTTGTACCTATAATCTTGGATACATAGCAGCTGTAGCAGTCCAGGATTATCTGGAAATAGTAACAAAGGCAGGAGCCCTTCTTCAGCAGAGCATTTGGACAGGAACAGGTGGTAAAAACATAAGCAATATAGGCCAGCTTGGCTGATTAAAGAAGAGAAACCCCTTCCAGAACTGAATAAAGAGAATTCTTGAGGCACTGGTTTAGTGTTTTAGCTAAATTCAGCCAAGAATAATGAAAAGTTTATACTAGAAAATGGCTGTATATGATTGGTATGAATTAGATATTTGTGCTTAGTTAATTGTATAAAATACTTCATGGGTATCTTCCATAAAGGCATGAGATAAAGGAACCCTCCAGATATTCTGCTATAGAAAAATATCTGGATTTTACCATAATTGCAATAAAAATAAGTGAGAAAGCTTCCTGGAGCTGGTCTCAGACCTCATGGGCTGCACAATGTGAGATGGCACCCATGAGGTTCGTGCCAAGGGTATTTCCTTTGTGATGGACAGAAAGGGTCCAATGTGCTTTCCTTTGTTTTGCACCAGCAGCTACTCTGATAGTTTATGATAATTGCTCCATTTATTCGTCTACAAAACCAGCTGATTGAGGAATGTGCCCATCAGCCTTTGCTATTCATTTGTAGTCAAACCACTCCACAAGAAATATTAGGACTTCAGAACCCCAACCCGGTTCCACCTTCACGTTTCTCCCTCTTAGTTCTTTAGTTTAACTAATTTTGGAAATGGTTACCTCACTAAGTAAGTGTAGCATGAAAAGCATAATGTAATTATCTCTAAATTGTACAGAGACCTTTGTTTTTGCACAGCTCTGTACAAATGTAAACTGTATCAGAGTTTTTTCAAAGTGAAGAAAATGCTGCACTTCATGTAATTGAGCTGATTCATAAATGAGTTAAATATTAGTGTAAGTAGTCCTTTGACCTGAGTGATTAGATGCCTTTAGAATCTGTAAATAGGACCTACATGACAGCGTTTTCCTGAGGCGATGGCATTGGCTGTAAGTGATGATGGAGAAAGCAGAGATATGCCCAGCCCATCACAGACAATAGTGTGAGGAAGGCCGGGAAGGGGGAAGAGGGAGGACTGGATGCCGGTGGGCAACACTGGGGACCATGGTGGGCACATGTAACAGTGTCAAAAATAAAAGCAAAAAGAAATGGAAAACTGAAGGCATTTCTCTCATTAGCATGGTTCTCAGACATTCAGTACCAGAGAAGTGAAAACCACAATACACGAAATCCTCCGAATTTGAAAACAGACTCTCCTGAAGAATGTCAAAGAGGAAGTGGGCCTTATGAGGGAAGAGAACATTCAGACCAGAGACAGGTAACTGAGGTGTCTATAAGTGACAAGATGTACAGATACACACTGACTGTGTATATACAGATACATAGAACCCAAAGCATGTGATTATGCCTTGGTTCTAAGGTCATTGTATATTGTAGGGATGTTAGCTTTTTGTTTCACTTTTCTGATTTGTTGCTATCGTAAATGAAAAGGGATAGGTGTTGAAATTAAATACAAAAGAGTTATAATTAATATCTCTCATAAGCAATATAATTGATATAATTAAGTCATTTATTCAAGCCTGCCTTTGGTCTGTTTATTTTAGTGTAAGTAGGCAATAAAATTAACTAAATGCCTTAGGTAGTCTACTTTGTCTTGGGTTGCCTACAAAAGCTTTTGAAATACACAAACTTGGTTTGTGAAGATTTGTATTTATTTTTAGAGAGAGATGAAGGGAAGGAGAAAGGGAGAGAAACACCCACCCATTGCCTCTGGAATGCAGCCCGCCTGGGGACGGAACCTGCAGCCCAGACATGTGACCTGACTGGGAATTGAACGGATGACCTTCCACTTTGGGGGATGATACCCAACCAAGTAATCACACCAGTCCATCAGGGCTGCACAAACTCATTTCAAGACAAAAAGTAAAACAATAAACACAACAAATAACATGAAAAATGAGTAAGTTCATTTTTTTATAATCTTTAGAATTTTGTCTTTTTCTGCCTCTTTAATTTATGTATATATCATGCATGGTTTTGTAGTTCTATACCATCTGATGGCTTTTCTGTTTTTCCATAATTATTCAATGCAAAATATGCAGTAAATGTTCCATGAAAGCTGGAGCTGGATGGATGCACTCTTTGTGCACTGCAAGAAGATCGTATCGTTTCTTATGTAGAGCACTTGAAACTTACATCAATGCCTGTTAAGTGAAGAAGGGCATGCTATGGGGACGTTTCATCTTTGTTCCCTCTGGCTTAGAAGTTCTGAGGTTTCTGAAGTTAATGGCACGATGAAGGCAAGTTGTCTATTTCAACCCAATATTCTACCCTGTGCTTTAAAATCTTTGACATAAATTCATCCTTGTCATGGGTTATGCACACTTCTTTATACCCCTAGCTCTTGGCTCAGTGCTCCTACTTCACATAGGTTCAAGTACACACAGTTTTTCTTAGGTAACTCTAATGATGCAGTTTTCTAAGGAGATGATTAAGGTCAGTCTTTTCTTATGTCTTAGTCTTTGCCATTGGAAAGTACAGAAAATGCTAGATTGGGGAATTAGAAAAACAGTTCAAAATGATGTGATCACAGGTGGGTTCCCTGTGGGCTGTTTTCTTCTTTATGCTTTTCTGGAATTTTTACAATGAATTACTTTAGTAAATGAAAAGAAAAAAAATTTCCCCCTCAAATACATTGTATTCATTCTCGATAAAAGCAAAGGAGATACCAATAATATTTCACATTTTTTTCTCACAGCACTGAGCAAATAAAAAATAGATTTAAAAGGCAGCCATGCCCAAATTATTACATCTGGATATTTTTCATTCATACGGGGATCTGAGGGATTATAGTGCTTTGTTGTCTACATGTGTACATACACTTTTTATTTCTTTTTTTATTATAACTGAAAATTTGAAGTTTTGAGTATGGTGTTATGCATTTCTTTTTGTTTTTATTTTCATTAATTGGTTCCAATCCAGGGTGCAAAGGAAATAATACATACCATCAGGAGTAGGAGACCTCAGATGGTCAGAAGTATTGAGGCACTTTGTGATGCTTCTATTATATTAGCAAACTTTGATGCCACTCAGTGGAAGACTCAGAGAAGTACGTGTGTAAAGAATGAACGTTCACTTCTGGCTATGTTACTTCCTGTGGGCATATATTAATTTTGGAATCCATATGTAAATATCTTTAAGATCACTAGCGATACTGTAATTACAGATATGAAGGTCCTGATGATTCCAATTCACACATGATACAAAACGTAATTTTTATCTAATAGCTTCAACCCCCTCCACTTTTCCACTTAATATCCTTTGGTGCGACTGATAATAAATGACTCCACTGACTTCATTATTTGATTTCTCTGGGTAATCTTCTGTTGCAGAGAATTGTATAGAAGCAAGTCTTTTAACTGAGTAACTGAGAGTTTTTTGGGTCAAAAGTGTTTTAAAATGGTGTTAGTTACTCACTGTGCCCTTGGAGTTTAAAGTGAAAAGGCTTCCATTTCCTCCATGGAATGCCTTGCATGTAATCCATCACTCTTCTTGCTGTGTCTGTACAATAACTATAAGCTGCTGTAGTTTTTAGTTATATGCCTTCACTTGTCAGTATCTTTCTCCGCAGGCTTTAATAATGATATTGCTTTTTCTTTTCAGAATCATAGCTTCCCATTCAAATTCTTACTACTTTGAAATAAGAATGAGACTACTCATTGTGTTCCTTGAAGCAAACAAAAAATATCATCAAGTCCTTTAGTTCCTTTTAAATAGTAATATGGCAGGAGTATATTATGTCATTATCTAATGTAATTACTCTTTTAAAAAGCATGTAATTATTTTAAGGTGCTCAGCCTGGCCCTCAGGTGAAATGTGGTCTACCAAGCAGGGGCAGGTAACCTGCAGGTGCACTGTAAGCCATGCTAACCATTGCGTGCTCTGACCCTGAACTGCATCGTGTCCTGAGCCCTGGGGTCTTCATTTCTAAGACAGGGCCTAAATCGCGGCTCAGCCGCAGGTCGGGTCTGTGGCCTCTGCTGAATGGTGCTTTAATTCAGTGCTATTCCTCCGTTTTGGGTTGTCACTGAAACCTCTTTATTTTAAATACAAAAGACATAAGTCGTTTAAGTTTTAGTTTGAAATGAGAGGTGTGGTGGGGCATGGATTTCCCAGGTAGAGTGAGAGCAATCAACCATGCAGTCTATACTCTGAGCTGAGTAGAGAAGGAGGAGAGGTCAATAGACTAGAACTCTCAATGAGTTTGAAGACTGTTTAATAAGTGTGCAGGAGAAGAGGTTTTATTACAATGTGGAATTTAAAATTTCTAAGAAGGTGTAGTTTTCATAAATTAGAAACTGTACAGTATAATCTGCATAAATGATTTACTAAGAGAGCATGAAATTGAATTACCTTGGAAAGAGATGAAGGATTTTATGAATATAAAATGATTTTACATATAGATATATCCTCTGCATTTTATTTTGTTTTCCTTTTTTTTTTCTTTTTTTCTTTTTTTACTGTGTGGTTGCCTCTCACTCACGCCTCCAACTGGGGACCTGACGTGCAACCTAGTTCTGTGCCCTGACTGGGCATCAAACCAGCGATACTTGGCTCGCCCTCTGCATTTTAAATTCTACCTGCAACTACTTCATTTTTAAAATCACCTTTTAATCAAGATTTCTCTTATTCTGTCCAGAAGTAGTTCGTGAGTGTTTTATTTCAGGTGGACCTTCTAAACAGTGGTAGAAATGAGGAAGTCAAGCCGAGCAGAAATAGAATAAACTAGTGTGTGCTGTAGTACTGAGGGGATATAGGTGACGAGTTATTTGGTGCCTCTACAAGGTTTATGTGCCAGTTGGGAAGAAAGTCAGTTAGCTATGGAACCTCCTAACCTCACTGTAATTTTCACTTAGAAGTTGCTTTTGAAGAGGATAAAATCCTTCTTACCCCAGAAACGGTCCTTTTAGACTCACTGGAGATATTGTGGATGGGATGGGCATTACTGGTGTTGAAGGTGTCTTCAGACGTTAAGTGATGTAATGTAAGGTAAAGATGATGATTTTTGATGTCACAATAATTATTTGGATAGTCGATTTCTATAGATTATAGAATTCATTTCTAGAATTACATCTCGGTGCTTTGCCAGTACTAAGGAACAGACCTTGGGTGAAAATCATAATCATTTCCCCTTCTTTCAGATAACCTGGGACCTCCTCCAATATATCCTATGTACTGTCCTTCCCAACTTCTTCCGGAAGCATCCCACCTCTGCCTTTAGTACCTCTGTTCTAGCTAACTCTCCCTTTTTACTGCTGAAACGCCTATTGGGCGCTCATAGTTGGGCTTATATGCCTTCCCAAAGGAACTTATTGTCCACCTCTAATGTTTGCTAAAAGAAATCTGCAGTTCCCCATAGCTTTCCCACCATAGGTCTATATACTCAACTTTTAATGGGGCAGAGCATGGTCAAAATAAAGTAATAATTACCATAATGAATGACTGAAAGAAGTATTTTGTAGTATTGTATTATTATATTTGCAGATATATTAAAGTATAGCTGACATACCATATTACATTAATTTCAGGTGCTGTATGACATAAGGATTCAACACTTATGTACCATACTAGATTGATCATAATCTAGTAGCCATAGGTCACCATACAAAATTATTACAAGATTATTGACTGTATTCCCTGTGTTGTATATGACACCTTTCACCTTTTCATTCATCTCCCACCCCCACCCCACAGCAACCATTAGTCTGTTCTCTGCATCTATGAGTCTGTTTCTGATTTCTTTTGTTGATTTTGTTTTTTATTTTAGATCCCACATAGAAGTGAAACCATAGCGTACATGTCTTTCTTTGTCTGACTTATTTCACTAGTATAATACCCTTTAGGTCTATCTAACAGCTATTGCTGTTGCTTGGGGAAACACATCTGAAGGAAATATTGCTAGGGCTGATGTCAAAGAGGTTACTGCCTATGTTTTCTTCTGGGAGTTTTGATGGTTTTTAGGTCTTACATTTAAGTCTTTAATCCATTTTGAGTTTATTATTGTGTATGGCGTAAAAACATTGTCCAGTTTTAGTTTCTCACATGTATCTGTCCAGTTTTCCCAACATCATTGAAGAGGCTCTTTTCCCTGTCGTGTACCCTTACCTCCTCGGCTATGGATTGAATAACCATATAAGTGTGGGTTTATTTCTGGGTTCTCTATTTTGTTTCACTTAGACATATATTTGTATTCATTTTAGAAAATTCTACTGAAAACCCACTCTGCCGAGTATTACACTCTTTGAGATATTAATTTGGAAGTTATTATCAAGAATGGTCTGAGTATACCACACATGAAGCTAGCCATCTAGATAGCTAAACAGACAGACAGATAGATGTGGAAAACATTGGTGTGTAACAAAGGCCATATTTATAATGTGGTTGTAGATGCTGTGAGAAAACTACGGAAGTTAAGAGAAACTCTCGGGAAACCCTGTTAACCATTGTAGTGGTAAAGTATATTACAAGGAACTCTTTATTCCTCTACCTGATGGACTGTATCTTGTCAACAAGACACTGATTTGAGGCACAGTGCTTCATTTTAATGTGGTGAGCTGGTACCCAGAAGTAGGAGGGCGGGGTTGCACACATCAGTAAAGACTGGTTTAGAATGCCTGCAGTTCCCTCAGGTTTCTTACAGTGTTAGAGCAGAATAAGCAATCTCTAGTCTTTAATATGCAAATCAGCACTTCTGCATCTCAGACCCTTCTTTTGGTATTCATTGTCTTCAGAATGGAGGCCACTGCAGGACTGAGAGAATTCAAGTTATCTCCTTTCCCCTGCCAGGTTCAGAACCATGTAGTCAGACACATGGACGTCAAAGTCAGCGTTGTTAGTGGAGGCACGTAGCTGAGGAGTGAGGGCCAGACTGGCTTGCGTCTGGGCCTCTCTACTGTCCTGGCCTTGGGACGGTCACCCAGTGGGGGTTTGAATCTGCAGGTCACACACACTCCATTAGGCTCTCTGCCTCATGTTAAATAGGGCAGAAAGGGAAGTCAGTCATGAAATTTCCAGTGTTTCTGACCCTGGCTCTACCCAGCAAGAACTGTGTCCCTAAGGCACTCATTGACCATCCTGGGAAAAGGTATGTGCAGCCAGAGGTGAGGAGTCTTCCTCCTCAGGGAAACGTGGCAAGTGGAGGACGGGCATGCTCACTTACTTACATTCTTTAGGTTTTCGTTCCTTCAACCTGGTGGTGCTGGGCCTGGCTGGACTTTAGTGTCACCTGTACTGTCTTTAAAAAATATTGATGCTGACCAAATGCAAACCAAATTTTTAGGGATGCTTCAGGAACATTGACATGTTTTAAATGCTCTTCCACTGTGTGCAGCCAGAGTTGAGAATCATTGTCTTTAATTCACTGGCATTAACCACTAAGCCTCTGATCAGGTACCAAGGATGGGGCTGTATCCTGTGTAGAGTGAAAAGAACAGTCTGTTAGGATGGTCCTGTGTCCACCCTTACGAACCAAAGGCTTCTTTATAGATCTTGGGAGTGCTGGTGGCATTATAAATTTTTGCTAGAAAGGGGGTGCTGAAAAGGATCCCAATAGTATGTTGACAATTTAAACACGAGGCTATGCTGTTGCCAAGGCTGAATAAAATGCATTCCCTCTTCTTTTTTCCATCTCAGTTGTGATACTACATACTATTTATTACAGTTTGCCATTGATTCTGCAGTAAGAGTAAATGATAACCCGGATGTCTCCATAATGTAGAAATGAAAGTCTAAAGTCAAATTGTCTTCCCTTTTTGTGTTTAAGGTAAAAAGTCCAAACTTTTCAAATTAATTTAAGATCCAAAGAAGTTTAAAAGATTATCCCATACTTTCCTCTGCTCACTATCAGGCAGAAGGGTCTTTCATGCTTGGGTAGATTTGGGCTTCCTTTAGGAACCATGTGCTAAGTGAACACTTGCTGCTAGAGGGTCATTTCTTCAAGGACTCAGAAGAGTTCTTAGTCAAATGTCAGACTGCTCCTGAGCCTCAATCTTTCAATAGTCATAGGATATCAAGTGAGAGAAGTAACAGTGGCCAGGTCACTAAGGAGTTCCTGCAGCACGGTAAGGACTTTAGATTTTGCTGAGTGAGATGGAAACTACTGGAGCATTTTGAGCCTGAGAAGTGACTTGCATCTCCACCTGCAATACCTGTGTGACTGAAAAGGTCACCGTCTCGTGATTTGTGTATTTTACACTGAGGTACCCAATGTTCCCTCCGTGAATGTTCAAATTTCCTGAAATCATTTGATTGTCCCAATCTTTCTGAGTAGTTTGCCAATTGAAGGCTGTGCATCTTCAGTTTTAGGACGGTGCTTCTCAGTGGCAGCAGAGGTCCCAGTCCTGCAGATGCCATTCCAGGCACCTCTCTTGTTTTCATTGCTTTTCCCCTTTTAGGTTTCACTTGGCTACAGTCACTGTTTCTTATGGAATATCAGTGAAAACATCTCCTCGCTCACCAAATCCCTCTTTAAGAGCGCTTTGACTCAGGTGTGTTTCCCTTTCCCTCTCAGAGCCTTTGTCTCATCTGGCCTTCATGATGGCTTTTTCTTCCTAACAGACCATTGTATCCTCCAAGATTTTAATCAGTTCCACTAAGAAAATCTCTTTCTTTGACTCCAAGGTTCTTAGCCAAGGGCAGTTCTGTCTCCTAGAGGATAGCTGGCAATGTCTAAAGACATTTTTGATTTTCCTAATGGGGCAGAGGGGTGAAAAGGATACGCTCGACATTTAGCTGGTTTCGGCCAGGGAGGCCGCTAAACGTCCTGTGTACAGGGCAGCCCTCACAACTGTGAGAGGTCCATTGCCGCGACCCATGCAGCTCGAGGTCGAAACCTAAGGTACCAGAGAGGGGGCCGACTCGGAGATTTAAAGAAAAACACAGAGAAACAAGATGGTGGAGGAGTAAGTGGAAGCTACACTAACCTCCTCCCAGTAGTCTGGATTTACAACTTAATTTTGGAGAAATCATCTGGAATAACCAACCGAGGAGAAGTCTTATAACCACGGAGAGACAGAAAAGGCCGCTACATCACAACGTGATGGGTAGGGAGTGCGGAGACGGCGGAAGGGCTGGCTGGGCTCACACAAGTGGCAGCTGAAGGGACTGAGAAACAGCTCAGCAGCCAAGGATTCCCCCTGAGAAGGGCAGGGTCTAAACCTTCAGCTGAGCTTCCCAGCCTACAGGAACAGAGTGGAAAGTACAATAGTATCCAGCTGAGAAAAGCGAAAAGCCACAGGGTTTCTTGCTAGCCAGAAACAGCTGGAGAAAAAGAGCTCTTAAGCGGATCACATACAAAAATATTTTGGCCCCCACTTACCCTGGGCTCAAGCAGAGGGAAGGCATAGAGGACTGGAGATGCTTGGGGAGAGTTTGGTGTGGTGGCTTTGAGAGGAGAGCTGGGGAAGCAGCCGACCGGGTACCAGCGCTGACTCATCCCCACACTGCAGGCAGACCATTCCCGGCCAAGTGGCGTCAGCCTGAAGGGAAGCAAAAGCCCTGCCTACAGGAATTAAGCTGCCACACCATGGTCCTTAAGCCTGACGCCTAATCACAGATTGAATAGATCAACAACTAAAGAAGACAGACAAAGGCAGTAGATCCCTGGAAGTCTCCAACAGGCTACCTAGGCCCAGACTGGTACAGGATCTGAAGCCACCAGGGGCAGATTCAGGAAGTGTAGATCATTCTAAGAAGCACCAACAAACAATAGGAGTCACAAAAATGGGGAGACAGAGAAACAACCCCCCATTGAAAGGAAAGGTAGAGTCCCCAGAAGAGTGCTAAATGAAATAGAGGGGAGCAAACTATCAGATATGGAATTCAAAACATGTATTATGGAGAAGCTCAATGAGCTCAGCGGAAACTACAAAGAACTCCAGAAAAACTACAGTGAACTCCAGAAGAACTATAAGGAACTTACTGAGAATTATACCAGCATCAAAAAGGACATGGAAGCTATCAATAAGAGCCAGGAGGAAATGAAGAATATGATCTCTGAATTGAAGAACACAGTAGAAGAAATTAAAAGCAGGCTAGAGGAAGCAGAAGATCGGATCAGTGAGCTGGAGGACAACTTAGACAAAAACTCCCAGACAGTGCAACAAAATGAAAAAAGTCTGTACAATACTGAACAGGTTCTAAGACAGCTGCAGGATAACATGAAATGTAATAATATCCGTATCATAGGAATTCCAGAAGAAGAAGAAGAACAAGGAATAGAAAACCTCTTTGAAAAACTAATGACAGAAAACTTCCCTAACATGAGAAGAGAAAGAGTCACGCAAATCCAGGAAGCACAGAGGGTCCCAATGAAGATGAACCCCAACAGGTCCACTTCAAGACACATCATAACTAAAATAGCAACATTCAAAGACAAAGAGAGAATCCTAAAAGCAGCAAGAGAGAAACAGCTAATAACATACAAGGGAGCTCCAATAAGGCTATCATCAGATTTCTCAGCAGAAACACTACAAGCCAGAAGGGAATGGCAAAACATATTCCAAGCAATGAAAAACAAAGGCCTACAACCAAGAATACTCTACCTTGCAAGGCTCTCATTCAAAATGGAAGGTGAAATAAGGAGTTTCCAAGACAAAAGAAGGCTACAAGAATACATCTCCACCAAACCAGTATTGCAAGAGATACTAAAGGGTCTGCTTTAAGAAGATGAAGAAACAGAGAGAGACAGAGAGAAACACAAATACAAAGGGGGAAAATGACAATGAATAAGTGCTGAAAGAAGGAACTTCTACCATTTGCAACAACATGGTTGGAACTAGAGAGAATTATGCTTAACGAAATAAGCCAGGCAACAAAAGAAAAATACTTTATGCTATCACCTATTACAGGAAACTAATGACCAACACAAACAAATGAGCAAAATTGAACCAGAGGTATGTAAACAAGGAATAAACTAACAGTAACAAAGGGGGAGATGGTGGGGAGAGAAGAGGGTAAGAAGGGGAAGGGTTTAGTCAAAGAACATGTATAAATGACCCACGGACATGGACAACTTGGTGGGGACTGAACGTGGGAGAAGGGGGGCAGGGTGCAGGGAAGCAAGAGGGGGGAAAAAGTGGAACTGTAATGGAAAAAGATTTAGTGGGGGAAAAAATGAAAATATAAAGAATAGAAATGCAAGTTCAGTGAATATTAGAAGGACAAGCATTTTTCTTCACATTGTATATTTTTCTCCCTATCTGATCCCTCCAGAGTTTGGCATTCTAGAGGAGTAAGTAATGACATAGGTTTCTTTGCATAAAACTAATAAGACCAGTTGTTAATAGAGGTTTGTTTGTTTGTTTTTTAACTAAGACTTTGACTGGAATGTCATACCTGAAGGAGACATGCTTGGGCTTTGGTTGTTACCAAAAAGCCCTGAGGAACTAGGATTGACTCTCAAAGGTAATAAAAGTCCACAAGATAACAGGCCTGGTACCTTGGATGGATGCGCAGTCCATGGCAATCTTTCCAGGGAAGGAATGAAGGTTGTTTTCCTGAAAGATGGATAGAAGGAACCTTAAGGCACAATGGAAAACCAGAAGGACTTGGAAAAGACAGGTGTTTACAGGCAAGGCTGAATGCCAGGTATGTGGTGCTGCTTCTGTGCCTTGAAGGGCAGACTGAAGGTCACCCTAAATGTTCCTTGCATAAGTTCCAACAAAGCAGAACTAAAGATCATAAGTGGTCATTTTCTGCTCTTGTTGTGTTTATGCAAATGAACAGGATAAATTAAAAATGGACTTAATGCAGTCCCTTTAATGACAAGGAGGGTAATCTTAGGGAGAAAAATTGCGATTCAAGGAAAATCACAATGCTCAGTGGTGGACTGTAAAGTAGTGCAGTAGAAATCTTTAAGGTTTCTTTTCATTTAAAATTTGTTTTCATTTGAAAGTTAAACTAGGTCTGTGGCATTATCAAGGATGTTTAATTTACAGGCAAGAAGAATGTCAAGTGCCTTGCAACTGGATATCTTTCCGATAAGACAGTCCTACAGATTTAGAGACTTGTATGTGGGTTATGTTACATAAATTAACATGTGTTTTCTGTTTTCAAAGGGCATAAGCCTACAATCTCATTGCCTGCATGATTGTCTGTACATATAGGCTTTACTTAATCCTGTCTGCATTGCTGCCTCCTGAGATTCAATGGTTTGGCTGAACTAAGTGGCTGGGTTGGTGAAGAATGGGGTGGTCTGTGGGCTTCACTTTAAAACTGGTTTCTCTTTTCTGTCCTCAAGGCTTGGACAGAAAGAGCCCAGAGGCCTGAGAGGGGGGAAACCTAAAATATTTCCCTCGCCCAAACTAACTATAATGGGCAAAAGGGTTTTGGACAGGTGAGATGAACCTGGCACACTTTCCCCAAAAGAAGCCCTTCTTTTCCCTAATGTGGGACATTGAAAAATTAATGCCTGTCTTTTGTCATCTAGTGGTTATGGATTGAATGATGTCCTTTAACCCTTTTGCCAAATCTGTTGCCTCCAGGATACAACAAGGATGCCAGCCTGTTAAATCAAGCATGCTGTTGTCCGGGGACAGCCAACCAACCTGGAGTCTGCACGATCCTTCCCCACGTGGGAAGGCGACCCTCCCGTCCACACCCCCACTCTTATTGGGGATTTCTGGACCCAAGGGTAGGTAGGATGACGACCATGTCCAGCTTGAAGCAGCTAGAGGAGCTCGAGACCTTCACCCATTGTCCTTTATAAGATTATAAAGGGTCTTAAGTCTGAGAGAAAGGGATTGCTTTTTCTTATTGTTAAAATACTTAATTAATTAATTATTTTTTTAAAAAATAAGAAGAATATATAAAAGGGTGAGGCAGGAGAGCTTGTATGTACGACCCATGGGCATGGACGTGGGGGCGGATTGTTGGGAGAGGGGGGTGCTGGGTGGAGGGGAGAAAAGGAGAAAAATTGGAACTATTGTAACAATATAATCAATAAAATATACTTTAAAAAAAAAAGAAAAACACAGACAGGAGACATAGGACACAAGACACAAGTATAATGCAAAGCGGGAGTCAGATGGTCCATTGCCCTCAGATGGAGAGACAATGACGCAGGCCTGAGTCGACCACGTTTATTTATAATGTTTCATTACATCAGCTACTGACATCAGCAGTCAGGAGGTAAAACTAACAAGTGAAACTTCTAAGAAAGGAAATGATGAGAAACTCCTGAGAAAGCTGTAGGCGGAGTGTTCTCAGATTATCTTGCAAGTAGCTCCTGCTCTAATCTAGTAGTCAGGATGTTCCCTGCTCCTGCTTTGTTTCCAGGCCCCACAGCTCCAGCATTGGTCATCAAAAGGCTACATGTTGCAGATGTATTCAGTCAGGCAAGACCTTGCAAATACCTGATCCGGGCCAAGGGAGTTGGCCTTCCTTTTGTAACTTCAGCTTTCACCATCCCCTACAGTCCAGCCCCAAAATGTGCACAGCGCTGGGACTGAGACACCGTGCTCTCACTTAATGGGTCTATATTCCTGTGTTGTCTTCTCTCAGCCACTTCTGTTCTAACAGGTAGACTGCAGTATATTTTTCAAATCACTTCCTTCTTGATTTTAGAGTTTGCATATATGATTCCTAACATAAGTCTTTGGGTTGGAAATACTTTGTGGTGTTTCTCTGCTTCAACCCAAGAAGACCATGTAGTCTCTTTATAATTGAGGCCTTCATTTCTTTTCATTAGTCGATTAATAAAAGATTCCTTCCTTTGGCAATGAAACTGGTTTGGATCTCTGAAATCTAAAGCCAGGCCAGTGCTCAACTTGAAATCACGTAGGGGCCCTGAACTTATGGACAAACCACTTATATTCACAGTCAGTCCCTCCAGATTTTTTAATGGTCCTGGAGGACACTCAGAACCGCATAAACAGATACCAGATTTTGGTACTGCTGATTCAGTACATTAAACATGTAATGCTAAATACATTGTACAGTCTCATCCTGAAGACCTGCTGAGAAACACAGTAAAGCCATCAGTAAAAAAGTGTTCTAACTTTATAGTGCTGGAATATCCTGCAACGTCCCTCATGCCTAGAATTGAGTCCTCAGTTTTTATTAAGACCTGCATGGTAAGCACTTGCTAAGACGTATTTTTTAAAATGTTGATGCTTATAAACAGCAGAGGCAGTCAGCTGTTCTGAATTGTCAAGGTCATAAATCCCCCATGACATCACTTACTAAAATTTATTATGTAAAGCCACTTGCTCTGGCCATACCAGTTATTTTGGTATTAAAATTTTTCTCCATGTATAACTTAATATGCCAAACACAGCACTAGATCTTGGGTTTTGAGGAACTTTCAATAAATTAGACCTTTTTCTCTTCACTCAAAGTTGGAACTAATTGAGAAAAAAAAAGGAGAAGAGCTCTGGGAATGGGAATAGGATAGAGGTCAAAATGTCAGGTTATTACTATGAAAACTCTTGGAGAACAAGACTTAGGAGTGAGGTCCAAATAGGGTTGCCAGTGCTATCAAACTCATAGCCTAGCCTAGCCTCATGAGTTATAATTGGGCCTGCAAAGTAAATGCCCTTACCCATGACACAGTCAGAGAAGAAGGAAAGTGACTAGTGCTTATCTCCTTTTACTAGATTAGTTTCACCACATGAGGAAACACGAGTCAAGGGATGTCACTGCCCCCAACTGTGGCACGGGAATGAATTCATTCAGAATGGGATAAGAAGCCCAGAGCATCATACTACTGTAGGTTCCTCCATAAGGAAACAAGAAGCCTATGCAGTAAGTTTATCCCTTCCCCCAATCAACTACCATATGACTGGCCTCTATTAGTTTTATAATAGTGTTCCTACTGTTACTAAATACATCATCAAGTTGCATTTTGTTCTTCTAACATGTATGTTCTCCTATCTAGGTCCTCCTGTATGATCTCCTCTTTGACTGGATTGTGAAGCCTTTGAAAGCTTTGTACTCACAGCAGAGGCTGGGAAGGAAACTGAGCTCCACTTCGCTCTGAATGCAGATGACCAGGAATGCAAACAATCTCAGGTGAGCAGTATTTTAGGAAGAATGTCAGTTGTTCAGATTTTTCTATTCCCGAGACCCTTTGAAATGATCTACCTCATTAATGCCTTTTTGTTCTTGTCATTAGTGAAATTGTCCAGAGTTTCAACAAAGTTCCTGAAGATCTCTTGATGAGAATACAAGAGAAGCTCAAAGGAGTGGAGGAAGGAACTGTGCTCAGTGTGGCTGGACGAGTCAATTTACTCCTACAACAGGCCATGGACCCCAAAAACCTCAGCCAACCTTTCCCAGGGTGGAAAACTTGCATGTGGTATTGAATCACTCTTGAATTCAACCATATGCATATGAATCAACCTTCAGACATGATATGTTGGCTCTTATCTCTAACCCACCCACATATGTTGAATATATAGTATTACTCTGTAACTAAGCAAACTATCTACTGTGTGTTTGTTTTTTTTTTTAATGTGAACTTCTCACTTCAGTCACTTAGAGATGCTTTGAGGGTCTCAAGGAACATCTCTTGTTGCATACTTTAGACATAATTGTCACTCACACTCCATTTCTTGACTAAACAGCTATCTTTTTCTTCTCAAGTACACACTGAATCATTTTCAGTAGAATCTCTAACTTACACTTCAGCTGAAACAGAGGCAGCAGGAAAGCAAGAGCATTGCTGGCAGCTTTTCCTGTAGGATGAGTACAACAAATGTCCTGCTGGTTTTGAGGTGGCCTTTCCTTACAACGTGTTTCCCGGATTTTATGTATGAATGAAAGATATTTAATATTCATATGTAAAAAGAAGAAAACCCCTTCAAAATAGTAACCATCTCTATGTATCATGGTCAAACTACCTTAAAAATAAGCAATGTTGAAAACAAGTTAGTGTTTCAGAAGTATGTTTGGATTTTCAAAGGTTACTGAATAAAAAGTTGCTATGTTATGGAGAACACATTTCAAAGACACAGATAGTATGGTTACTATTTTGTTTAAATGTATATTGGACCTACTCATTCTTTTCACTTTCTCTTTTAAGCTCTCTGTGTTTCCTATTCCTTATCTTTCTGTGATGCCTTTTTATCTGTTTTCTGGTTCATGAATTATCTTGTCAGCTGTTTATATAATCTCCTAAAATTATTCATTGGGTTGCTTTCAATTTCTAGCTGTGTATCATTCTTCAGATCTGCCTATTGTTTCAGGGTGTCTAGGTGTTTTTTTAACTTTTCAGTTCCTATTACATCAGTAATGACTTTCTCCATCCTTTATAGTGTCTCAAATAGCTCTATTGAATCAATTTCCTGTTGTCTGTATGTGTTGATTCTTATATTCATTAGACTGTGTAGGCAGGTATTTTGCATTTTTGAAAGAGGAGCTTATTTTCAGCAGGGCTTTCTCTGTACTAATCTTGAGTGACGTGTTAAGAACAGTGCCTTCTGGATAAGTTTTGTGTCTCCTTATGTCATATTCCCAAGGCTGTGACTGACAAAGGACCACTATTGTTTTAATTTCTCAGCTTCAGAGTTTCC
This sequence comes from Furipterus horrens, assembly GCF_987537825.1. Lineage (NCBI taxonomy): Eukaryota > Metazoa > Chordata > Mammalia > Chiroptera > Furipteridae > Furipterus > Furipterus horrens. Next base: position 64,443,454 of record NW_028327180.1, on the reverse strand, counting down.
AGACCTCAAGAGTAATGTGGAGACCCCCAGGCCAGGACAGACACTTTTCCTCATCTGCCTGTCCTAGTGGCAGAGTGTTCTCTTGACTCCCCCTTTCACTGAGGGGTCATCCTCAACTTGCCTCATATTTATAGAGGGCTTTGTAGGAGGGGCATTTAATTCCTACTTGCTGCCTATTGCAAGTCCAAGGTTACATGAGTTCCCTTATAGCTGTAAAAGCTGAAACCCATAGGTTGATGATGAGATTGGCAAATTGTGCCAGGCCAGCTAGAATAGCTAGAATGTCAGCTCACAACTTCTCTCTCTCCTTTTCACTTCCCTTCCATTTTGGCCCTCAGGATTTCCCCTTACTGTCTTGGAAGTTCTCCTACTCATTTAATAGATTGTTTCTTACATCTTATTCAGCATTTCTGTGTTTTGTTGCAGAGGAAGAGTTTAGGTATCAAGTTTGCTCTACAGCTAGAAATGGGACACTTTCCTATCTGCATACTGTCATCAGATAACAAGTAAAACTACTGATTTATCTATTGGTGAATAGAATTCCTCCTCCACCCTTAGGAAGACGTTCATTTCTGCTGCAGAGATTAAGAAATGGCTGGTTGGACTTTCCTCGTATTGTTTAGGTAACCAGTTTATGTAAATAGTTGTTTCTCTTTTGAAGGGTTAGCATTTCTGTCTCTTGCCAAGAGCAAGCACTCACTCAGCTCTTAGCTCCCCATCTTCCTCTCCCTCCTAAAACAATCTCTAGCACGTTATAGACTATAACTTTCTTGGTTTGGTTTCTGGAGAGCTGTTCTTAATATTATTTTGCACTTCAGCTTGAAAACTTGTTTTGGTGTATCTTCTTCTTATAGGCTGACTTCATTCGTAATAAAACTACCAATATATACCCAAAGGTTAGTAAATCCAAAGAATGTATTCAACTTAGAATGTCTTTAGTTAAGAAAGCCTTGAAATCTTCATGAATGAACAAAAAGTGATCAATTAGATGATAGTATAGGTCAATGAATCTGTAATTAATTCTTGCTAGTAAATGTATCCAAAGAGCATTGAATAACATTGTGAACCCACTGTTCAGCCTTGAATGGTGTACTATGCGGCTTCTGTCCCGTTCAAATGTTCTTATTAATGGCTTTGAAAAGTTTACCCGATATACAGATAATAGACCTAGGGGAATTACAGGTAAGAAAATTAGAATTCTAAAAGATTTTGACAAGCTGGAACACTGTCTGGAAATAAATAGGACAAGAATTTATCGGGAACAAATGAGTAGTGATTAGGTTTGTAAAATATTAATTATAGAATATTTGTTGCATGCCGAGTACCTGATGTACATTATATGCAGCATCTTTTGCAAGATTAGTGGCGTTATTTCAGTTTACACTTGGGAAAAGTAAAACTTGGACAAATAAAGTAAGTATATTAAGGCCACAATATAGTAAATCGATCATACAAGTCCATGGGGAATCCCTAACTTGCAAAGCTAAAAATTTAGATATGGGCTAAAGCAAATAAAAGCAAAGAGAAAAAACTTTGGACTTATTAAAGACTTAAGTAAGCTAGGTTTTAAAAAATGTAAAATCTGTTATACTGGCTTGAAATAACAGAGACATGTGCCATTTTGAATATTTTAATTGCACCTTAATGAAATGATATGTTTTGTAATGATTTCTTTAAGTACTATGGAATGTATTTCTTTACTATTCTGTGACCTGTTCTTGAATAAATATTTCTAAAACAAAACATATGCTAGGACTCATTCACATTATTCAAGTCTGTGCGTGCATGTTCTGTGTGCCAGGCACAGTACTGGTTCCCAGGGCAACAGCAGTGAAGCAGGGCAGGCACAGGCAGCCCTTACAGGGCTCCGTCTGGGTCAGACCTGCAACTTAACGTGCCATGTGAGCTGGGAAGCCTGCTACTCAGAACAAGCCCGGTGTGCTGCATCTCGGTCTGAATTGTCTGGTAGATTTTCTTAATTGTCCCATGACAGAAAGGCAAATGAATGTTCTTTGGACCTGGAGAGTGATCTAGTTGATATTTCCAATCTCTAAAAGGTATGTACTGGAATGTGACAGATCCAGAGATCCTGTTATCTCAAATGTGAAGTTTGTATGCCACACGTTCATTTTTTCTTTTTCTCTTTTGTTCTTTTTTTTTTTTAATGAATTTATTGGGATGCCGTTGGTTAATAAAACCATATAGGTTTCAAGTGCACAACTCTATAATACATCATCTGCACACTGTATTCTGTGCTTAGCACCTAAAGTCAAGACTCCTTTCACCACCGTGGACACCCTCTCGCCCTCTTCCGCCTCCCCACCCTCCTTTCCCTCTGGCAATCACCATGCTGTTGTCTGTGCCTGTTTTGTTTGTTTGTTTTTGCTTAATTAATCCCTTGCCTTTTTAACCCAGCTTCCCAACCTGCCTCCTTTCTGAGAGTTCTCAGTCCGTTCTCTGTATCTCCGAGTCTGTTTCTATTTTGTTTATTTTCTTCATTAGATTCCATGTATATGTGACATCATATGGTATTTGTCTTTAATGACTGGCTTATTTTACTTAGCATAATACCCTCCAGGTCCATCCATGCTGTCACAATAGGTAAGACTCCCCCCCCACCCTTTTTCTTTCTTTCTTTTCTTTTTACAGCCAAGTAGTATTCCTTTGTACAAATGTACTACTTGTTTTTTATGTACTCATCTATTGATGGGCACGTGGGCTGCTTTCAAATCTTGGTTATTGTAAATAATTTGCATTTGGGTTTCTTTGGATATATTCTCAGAAGTGAAAGCATGGGGTCATCAGGCAGTTTCATTTATAATTTCTTGAAAAAACTGCACACTGTTTTCTGTAGTGGCTGCACCAGTCTGCAGCCCCACCCACAGTGCACAAGGATTCCCTTTTCTCCACATCCTCGTCAGCACTCGTTTGTTGATTTAGTGATGGTAACCATTCTGACAGGTGTGAGATGATATCTCATTGTGGTTTTAACTTGCATTTTTCTGATGATTAGTGACAATGATCATTTTTCCATACATCTTTGGCCGTCTGTATGTCCTCTTTGGAGGAGTGTCTGTTCAGGTCGGTGTTGGCCATTGCTGATTTCTGGAGATTTCCATTGGTCGTTTTGGTGTCCACTTTCTTAGTTCTCTTTCTGGGTCCAGATTTCATGAGGGTTTTCTAACCCAGTGGTATCATCCAGAGAAAAACCAAGCCTCAAGTGTGCTGCTCAGGCTAGGACTTAAAATCTTGTGCATCTGTGGGTCTCCCAGAGTTGTCCAAAAAGTCACCTTCAGAACTTTTGACTATGTTCTTGGGTGGATATTTCCGTTCTGCAACAAAGAACATATGACCTTCTGGTGAGTTTCAGTGATGAAAAGAGGAAGCTGTACTTTCCTATGTTTTGTCACTAGTAGATTTTCATCATTGAAGATATGCCGGCTGTCCTGCTGAGATCCCAGGGAGCAGAAGCTGCCGAGTCCCCATTTTGGGCCATCCAGAGGGAAGCTTCAGGGTTCTGGGTCCCTCGGCTTGAATACCTCACTAGTGACAGAGTACTTGGAGGGGTGCAGGCTATGCTCCCATCCTTCAGAAACTGCACTCCATAAGCTATAGGTTATATAATAAATAAACCCAGCAACCAAGAACAGTGTGCTCAGGGACATCATTGGGACAGTGGTCAGCCTACAGCAATCCCCAGCAAGACCATCACTTATCTCTATGAATACACTGATAACACAGAGTCCAGCTTTTCTCAAGGATCCCTAAGACTGGAAGAAAGATTGACAGTTCATCTTTTAATCTCAACCCCTTCCTTCTGATGATGGAGATAATGATGATAACCAACATTTATTAAGAACTTGCCTTCTGCCAGCCCCTGCTAAGCTTTTTATCTGCATTATTTCAATTAATCTTCACAAGCTAATAAAATAGGTCCAATTATTATCATTCTCAGTCCATAGATGAGGAAACTGAAGCTTAAATAGAGAGGTTCAGAGCTTTCCTAAAGTTACACCTCTAGAAAGTGAGGGTTCCAGGATATAAACCTGCCCTCTCTGATTCCCACACTGCTGTATTTAATCACTATACAGAAATAAATAATGGATTCAAAACTGAATTCATCTCTTAAGAGTTCAATGGGTTGTGTGCATGAATCTTAAACTCAATAGTAAACAAGTCAAAATGGGGGAAAAAACATTGAACAAATCAGAAGATTGCCTAATTTGTTGTTACTTAACCAAGTTCACAAATCATTTCATTTAAAATAATTGAGCTAATAATCATGTGTGTTTATGTTACATTCTTAGTTACAATGATTAACAGCTCTGCTCAGTTTTATCACTTTGAAGTCCTATTTCTGCAAGCTTTCTCTAAGGAGTCAGAGCTTTAAAAGTGTTATGCTATGGTCACAGACTGAGAAAAGTGGAGCTCGGCCGAAGTGGAGATCACTTGGTCTCAAGGGTCACATAGCCTCGAACAGGATACCATACACTGTGAATCTTCCACAGGGGTCTGCAGGCTGAAGATTGTCGAAATCCTGTCCTGTTCCCATGGGCACCTCTTTCAGGAGGAACACACAGTTCCCCCACATCCTTCCCATCTTCACGGTCCTCCTGGTTTCTCTCCTCCCAGATTTGAAGCCTTTTTTTTTTTTTTTTTTTTTGCCCCCATCAGTCTGCCTCGAATCAGCATCCAGATTTCCGGAGCCCCTTCTGTAGCACAGCAGACATCAATAGTATGGCCAAGTACAGGTTACCCAGGGAAGAGGGGCATGTACTTCACTTTGCATTATGTAGGCTCAGCCTAACCACTGTCAACTACATCAGCTCAAAGAAGTGATTAACACAGAACACTAGAACAAAAGAAATGCAATTACATGCACACACACAAGACATGTTATTGGGTTTCATCTATCATTATGCCTTTAAAAGATATCATAACCATTTTTTCAAAACTGTTTATGGTGGTGAGCAATGCAGTGTACTATCTCCTGGATAATTTGTGTTTCAGGGGCACCCATTGCAATATTTTCTCATTTTTGTCCTCTTTGGTTGCTGTTGACCACTCTGAAGGAAATGAGCTTCCAACTGTGTTGTGACCTTTTCATCTCTCTGCCACCACTCCCTCCAAATGGCTTGCCATTACCTCTTTATGAAATAAATACTGCTGCCTTTTATGTCTCCCAAATCCTTTCTTGCCTGATGAGATTGGAGAAAGCTCATCTCTCCAAGGGACTGTCCAAATTCCTGTGTTGCAGGAAGACTCTTTTTGAAGCTAAAGGAAATGAGGTAAGTCTGGACATCTTTTTGTCGCAGGAGAGTTTCCACAAGACCCCAGTGTAATGCGCTTCAGTTTGCAGGTTTTCACCAGGTGGGTGAAGCCTTCACTGGGTTTATAATCCTTTCCACCTTTTCCCTGTGAGCTTTCGAGCCACCTCTCTCTGTGGGAAGCCATGTGACATGGCAGGTAACCCAGAGTCTATTAGACATGGGTTCAAATTTCAGGTTGGCCACCTACTAGCTGTGTGACCTCACGCAAGTTGTTTTGCCTCTCTGAGCCTCAGTGTCTTGCAAAACACTTTTGTTACTTAATAATAATTTTATTAACCCCACTTCACATTTGAGCAATGGCTCCAGAGAAGTTCAGTAGTTTGCCCATACTCACAGCTGAGTGTAAGTGGCAAGGGCAGGAGTTTAATGCAGTTTTGTCCGATGCCAAAATTTGTGCTCATTTCAGATAGGTGGGCAGCACCAGGAGGGCCAGGCCTTTGTCTGTCTCTCTCTGCTGTGTCCCTGGTAACAGAAGAGTGCCAAGCCCAGAGGAAGTACCCATGTATAAGTCTTCCTTAGCTTTTACAACATGCCAAGCACTGTTTTAAGCCTATGTCCTCATTTAACCTTTAAAAGAAACCACATAAGCTGGGTACTGGTACTATCCTCATTTTAAAGATGAGGAAAAGGATGGATGGATGAGTAGATGAACCCCATTATTTCTCCCAAGTTAGCCTGATCATAGCAATCACCTAGGTTCTTATAAAGAATTAGATACATGGACTCCCCACAACTTCCTCTCACCTTGAGGATTCTCTTTCTGTAGGTTTTGGTGGGCTCCAATCAGGAATATGTATGTAACAGAGTCTGCTCATGAGGCATAATGAGGTTTTTGAGCTAAAGAAGGGTACGGTTCTCCAACAAAAAATGTTGGTCCTAAGCTGATAATCATGAACAGCTTCTGAGACTGAATGAAGCCAGGTTTTGTAATTTGATGTTGGCCGGGGAAGGAGAGCATGTCTTCACGTGCAGCTGACCTAAATATGGCTCCCCTTCCTAGCCCTTGGACGGGCACTGAGTTACGTAACCCTGAAGACTGTTAGTTTCCTCAACTGCAAAGCCTGAATAATCACACCTTCCACGGTAGGTTATGGTCAAATTAAGCATCATTATTATGATGATGCCTCCATGATGCTTAAAACATGGTAAGCTGTAGGGGACCACTCTTTGTGGTTTCAGGAATTGTAGCACAAGCCGTGAACCTGGCCCCACCGCCTCCCCGGGAAGGCCTCCCTGTTCTCAGCGGAAAACCGAAAGGCTATGTGCCAGACTGGACCGGAGGCCACTCAGAGGGTTCCCATGGCAATTGGGTTTGAAGAATGCATATGATGCTTTAGAACAGCGGTTCTCAACCTGTGGGTCGCGATCCTTTTGGGGGTCGAACGACCCTTTCACAGGGGTGGCCTAAGACCATCGGAAAACACATATATAATTACATATTGTTTTTGTGATTAACCACTATGCTTTAATTATGTTCAATTTGTAACAATGAAAAAACATCCTGCATATCAGATATTTACATTAAAATTCATAACAGTAGCAAAATTACAGTTATGAAGTAGCAACAAAAATAATTTTATGGTTGGGGGTCACCACAACATGAGGAACTGTATTAAAGGGTCACGGCATTAGGAAGGTTGAGAACCACTGCTTTAGAGCTTGCTCGATTTTCTTATTGCTTAGTTAACTATAATCTATCTGTAGCTAAAAATGTATGAAGCCTTGCACCTGATGTCAGCATGACATCAGGATGTTTAGCAGAACCCTGACACAGCCTGGTCACTGTGTTCTCTATAGTGACATCTGTAATCAATAACTGTCAACTGTAACCCAAGCATCTGAAAGCTAATTGAAGATTCATAAGTCTTGACCTTATATCTCCCAAACCCCCTTCCTCACTAAAAGGCACGGGAGACAGAAGTTCTCTGCTCTTCTCCCCTAAAGAGATTAGCCACCTCCCATCCCTCCAGACAAAATACAGCGTCCTGGATAAATGTGTTGTTCTGCCATGGCCATGAAACCTCTGCTGGACAGGGAGTTTCTAACTGAGCTGGGGCGTTGGAGGCAGGACAGCCTCACTAGGCATTTAGCAAGTGATAGCTCTAATTATAAAACACTGAGGACATGGTATGGTATAAAACAATCTTTTGAGCGAGGTAGAGTTCATGCATTTATTCAGCAAATATCTACTGAGCACTTACTAGGTGTGAGGCACGGTGTTCAGTCCAGCGAAAGCAGCAGTTAACAAAATAAAATTCCCTGCTCTTGTCGGCTTATAGTCAAGTAAGAGTGAGACAGGCAATAAAATATATGCATAGTAAATAAACAGATTATATAGCAAGAAAGTGAGAGGGAAAGCAAAGAGTGCTTTGGAGAGAAGCACAAAGCAGGGTGCAGGAAAACAGACACCCAGGAAGTGGTTGAACTTTTTAAAGGATGGTCGTGTTACATCTCATTGAGATAGAGGTATCTGAATAAGACTTTAAGGAAGCAGGGATTTGTGTCTTCCATATCTGCCATTTGAATTTTACCTCTTCTATTTACTTTCTGTGTGATGCTGGGAAAGACATCTTATTTCTGAGTCTCCATCAGATGATCTGTAAAATGGGGGTAGTGGCAGCTCCTCACAAAGTTGTCCCATTTCATAACAATGTATATTAAGTGTCTTGTGCATAAGATTTTTTTAAAACCTGTACGAATAATAGTTAACATTTATTAGGCAATTTCTCTACCTGCCAGGCTCTCTCCTAGGTATTCCATAGGCAGTATCTAATTTTAATCCTTACCGTTCTTCAGTGAGGTAGGTAGCATTCTATTCCAAATTTAAAGATGAGGCATTTTAGGCTCAGGGATTTGAAATGATCTGCATAGCATCACTAAAGGATGAAATGGCCTAGCCAGGACATGAAGCTGGGTCTATCTGACTCCCAAATCTACTAAATCTCTTGCCTCACTTACTAGCTGTGTGATCTTCCACAAATCACCCCCTCAGCCTTCATTTCTCACTGTTTAGGAATTTGTCTTCCCATCAGATGCCTTGATGAGTATCTTAACTCAATCCAGTTTGGCCCATATCCAGGCTGTGCAGTAGGAAAACACAGATGCCTAAACTAAAAAAGGACAAAAAAGCTGCACCCTGCTACACTCAACAAATTGATTTCATCTCTAATCCAAGTTTGATCAGTGGCAGAGGCTGCCTGGTGCCCTCAACTGGGAAGGATTTTAAGGTCACAACTGCTCTGAGCAGGCCACAGTGCCATGATCTATTAGTAAGGTCTGGCATGGATGACAGCAGAGGTCTCTGTGATGCAGAAGTCACTTCAGTTGGTCCCAAATGGAAAATCCAAGTATCCTTGCAAAAGTAACCCACGCACTCATCTTCTTTTGTTAAGGTAGAGAGCAAGTGAACTTCGTTGAAGCCAGTTACCAACGTCGAGAATGTGAACATGAGCTTAGGCGTCATCCTCTCCATTCTCTGGACATTATCGAGTTCTCAACCTCTATCCATCAATTAAAACATCTTTGGAAACATGGTAAAGAAACAAAAGATTGTTTTCAACTACTTTTGAATTGAACATAGAGGATAAACCAAAGATGTTTGCTTGGTCAGAAAGGAATCTGGTTGTCTCTCGGATCACCTAATGAATGACAGCCTAGGAAAGGAAAAGGGAGTGTTTCTCAAACTGCTGATCGAGGGACCCACGTCCATCTCGACAGGCTCCTAGAGCCTCTTGATTGACCTCACAGCATATCAAGGTGACCATAAAACGCCATGCCAACCAGAAAATGTATTGAGGAAGGAGACTCCTTCCTAATGTAGGAGAAGAGGGATTTATGCAGGAACTTGCTAAGAATAACTCCCAGGTACAACAGGCTGCATTACATCAGTCACCTCTTAGTGATCATGAATGGAGGCAGCCTGGGACACTGGTAAAGTGAAGTCAAGGAAAAGCAGCACTCATTCCTGTTCAGCACTGGGGTTCAGTGCAAAGGCTTGAGAGCTTCACACTGACCTGGGTCCCAACTGAGTTTGGGCCACATCTTGCTGCATGACCTCGGGCAAGTCATTTCACCTCTCAGAGCCTCAGAGTCCTTACCTAAAAAGTGAAAATACTGACATAGCTTCCCCCCGAGCATATATTGTGATGATGACATAAAATAAAGAACACAGAGCACCCAGCAGAGGGCCTGCAACACGGTAAAGCCTCTCTCAATGTGAGTTTGCTTACTGTTTTTAAGATGATGAGAGCATGTTTATATTTCCTAGTGAGTGTTTATGCAGGTAATTACTAAAGTGAGTCAGAATTCCCACATGAAATTGGAGAGATGTAGTGGGGAAAGCTGCTAGATAAGAAATCTCATGCTGGCTTTGGCAGCACATACACAAAAATTGGAACAATACAGAGAAGATTAGCATGGCCGCTGCACAAGTCAAGGAACTAGTATGAATGACCCATGGACATGGACAACAGGGTGGGCATTGACTACGGGAGTGGGATGGAGGGAGCATGGGGGGAAAAGGGGACAACTGTAATAGAAAAATAAGAAAAAAATCATTATCAAAAAAAAGAAAGAAAGAAAGAAAGAAAGAAAGAAAGAAAGAAATTTAGTTCTCAATTTGTACTCACTTGTTATTCGCCTTGGGAATTTTACCCCACTTCTCTGAGACTCGGTGGGCGCAGAGCCTAAGACAAGTCCCAGCTTTACCTGTGTGACTCGTCTGGTTTCCTGGTCTGTAAAATGGAGATGATGATAACAACACCAGCTTCCCAGTGAAAATTGACAAAATAAGCTCTCAGAAATGTGAGCAATATTCTTAGCTTTTTAAATAATAATTTATATAATCATTTTATAGTTTAAATTAAAATTCTGAGTGTATTTAAAATACATATCTCTTAGATTTTACCTTGCTTCTTTGCTTCTTGAAGGGGGGAATGGAACCAAGTTATGGTGCACAATTTGCCACTGATATGCAACATGTAGGGATGGGAGAACGGCCTAGACATTGGCCACTGTTAGTCTGGGGGCGACCGGGAGCACAGAGGACACCAGTCAAGGCACCAGAGAAAGGAAAGTTTTTTCCAGGGGTGGGGTGGGGGTGGGAAGCAGTGATGGAGCTGACCCAAGTGATCAGGCCAATTATTTCCCTGTGTTATAGGTCCCTTATCTTGTTGATGACCCTTACAATAAATGATGGCTGCTTTTTGGGGGGTGGGGGGTGGGGTAACGGGGCAGCCTGTGAAAGTTTGAGAATTATATTCTTGTTAATAATTGGTGAGTATTTAGAAGTGAGGTATTTCGTTCTTTCCAGATGGGGGTATGGGAATGAATAACGTGATAAGCATTATTTGGAATCCGTGTAGATGTTGACCTATATTACTTTGGCCCGGACTAGGGCCTGGTGTTAATGCTATTAATTCTGCTTGCTGAGAGATTGTACCTGGGGGCAGGGGTCCTGACTCAAGGGCAGTCTCAAGCATGACGGTGGCATATCCTGCTCTTGGGCAGGGATGTTTAAGAGAGCTGCCATCGATGAACCAGTTAGGCACTGGAGGAGACAGGAAAAAGCCCTGTATAATTGGGGAGGATGGAGAAAATGATCTACTATATCCAAGCAGCTGTGCCGAGAGTCAAGTGTTCATAGGCAGCAGGAGAGGAAGGAATGATGCCGGGTTGAGTGAAAAGGGAGACTTGTGAAGGGATACTTGAGGGTTTTGTAAAAGAAAGGCATGCAGGAACTGGAGGCATGATGGAGATGAATTATTTACAGCCTGATGACTTCAGAGAGAAGAGACAGAGTGAGAAGAGAAGACCTCAACAGTAGCATAGGGAACAAGTTTTAAGGATTCCTGCACAAGAGTAGCCGCTGCAGTGAGAGCTCTTAGGCACGCAGGCCATCCCAGAAAAGGAGAATCTGATGGTTTGGAGAAATAGGCAACTGCCCTGGTCTCAGGTCCATATCCTGTGCTAAGAGACCAAGGGCATAGCCGTCTGGACTATCGGTATAGAGAAGGAAAAGATAAGGGTGTTATAGGTAGGGAAATAGCAGGGGCCGGGCCTGGGGCCTCTCCGAAGCGGCTAAGTGGAAGGACAAGGCCTACAGTCTGTCCAGTGGCTTGTGAAGATTTCCAGAGGTGGCCCAATAGAGGCTTTTGGCTGTAAGACCTAAATTGGGGACCCACACTCAGAAATAGTTGGCCAAGCCGAGCAAGGAGAGGAGCTCTAGCTTGGACTGGGGGAAGGGGGTGCTTGTGATCAGTTCCTCTTGGCGGGCCAAAATGGCTTTGTTTGGGGCAGCGAGGAGTAACCCTAAATAGGTGACCTCGATTTGAGAAAACTGCCCTTTGTCTCTCAAGACTCAGTAGCCCTTGGTGGCAAGAAAATTCAGTAGGGCGACCCTGTGACTTTGAGAGGCTCGAAGGATGGGCTGCAAAGTAGCAGGTCATCTACATATTGTAGGAGGGTGCTGTGGGCTAGCTCTAAATGGGTGAGGTCTGCAGCCAGGGCCTGACCAAAAAAGTGGGGGCTGTCTCGAAATCCCTGGAGAAGGACAGTCCATGTAAGTTGTCGTTTTTCCTGGGTAACTGGATATGTCCACGTAGAGATCAAAAGGTTTTGGGAATTGGGAGAGGGGAATAGTGAAAAAAGCATCTTTTCAGTCTAGAAGTGGGAAATGAGTTGCTGTTGGCGGGAGTCCTGACAGAAGGCTATAAGGATTGGGGACTGTAGGTGTGATGGGGATGGTTGCCTCCCCATTTACTGCTCAAAGGTCCTGCGCCAGCCCATAGGAACCCTTAGGTTTTTTAACTGCTAAGATGGGGGTGTTGGCAGGGGAGTTAGTGACCCGTAGGAGACCTGCAGCAAATAGCCTGTCTACTACCACTGGTTTCAGACCTAGCAATGCCTGAGGGGTTAGTGGGTATTGTTGTTTGCTGGGATAGTTATTTGGGTGTTATAAAGAGACTTGCACTCGTGGATGATGTTTTGCTACTGATGGGTGGTCAGTGTCCCAGATTACAGGATTTACTTGTGCAAGCTTGGGCAGTGTGGGGGTTATATTAGAGAGTGCAGAGATCCCCAGGGAGAGTAGCAGGACCGTAGCCGGTTGCCAAGGTGTTTGTGGAGTGAGGATTGCTGGAAGATGTATGATAGCATGGAGTTTAGTTAGGATGTCTCTGCCTAGTAGAGGAACTGGGCAGGAGGGAGTGAGTCAAAAGAGGTGTGGAAAGGATTGTTGGTCTAGCATGCAGGTTAAAGGAGGGGTACTTTAAGTCGACGGTGTGTTCTGTCTACTTCTACAATAGAGATGGAGGAAGGGGACAAAGATCCCAAATATTCTGGTAGTACTAAGTGCACGGCCCCAGTGTCTAGGAGGAATGAGACTGGCTTACCTGCTGTTGTGGAGCAAGTGCAAGAACCAAACGGTCGGAGACAACCAAATTAGAATTTAAAGAGCCTTTATTAGCTGGCCAGCGACTGCCCACCCATCCACAAGCCGGACTTAGGTGGACAGCCCCAACCTTAGGGATTGGGGGACTTATAAAGCATTTCAGGTGCATTCTTGTTCCTGCAGGGGCAGGAACTTGGACAGAAGTACAGCTTGTATAGACAAAAATTTTCCACTCTTTCCCAGGTCATTGCTCAAAGGAAAAGGTCACTGCTCAAAGGAATAACAGTTAGGTTAAGTTCCCTGTTCTGCTTGGTCAGAGCATGCAACCGCGGGGGTCCTGAGTCCGGGACCCAAGTTCAGCTAATTACCCTACTGGCTGGACATCTGAAAAATACCCTCTAACACCTGCTAACACCATTGTTACCCTCAGTCCAGCTGTGGTGATGGCAAACGCTAGGGCCTCCGAACCCAGGCCTCATCAGTCATCCGAAGTGAGTCCGAGAAGGTCAGAGATGGCGAAATCTGGCTCAAGAACCAAGTTAGAGGCAGGTGCCTGCCCGAGGAAGGTGTTTTATCCCTCAGTGTGAGGCCGATGGACAATCAGCCTTCCAGTGCCCAGTCTGTTTGCGCAGAGGACAGGGACCAGGTAGTGGAGGGGTAGTGCAGGCCTTGGCCCAATGTCATTGATTGCTGCATTGAAAACAAGGTCCTGGGGGAGGCTCTGCTGAGGCAGCCTTTTTCCTCTGGGCCTGACCATTCTGGAGGGCAGTGACTAGCATTAAATACTTAGCCTGATTTCTCTTCTCCTTTTCTTGCTTTCACACCTCCTCTCTATTGTTGAAGACCCAGAAAGCTGTTTTAAATAGGTCTCTGAGGGGCAGGCGGGGGAGGGGGGGCGCGTTCGGGACCACCTTCTAATTTTGAGAGTGTTTTTCCTGATATCAGAGCCAGATTGGGATATGAAATGAGTGTGAAGGTATAGTCTCCCTCCTTCGGTATTGAGGTTGAGGTTGGTATATCTGACCACAGCCTCTGTGAGCTGGCTCCGAAAAGCCACAGGGTTCTCATCAAAGGCCTGGGTTATTTCTTGAATTATATTGTAGCTGACGGCCTTAAGGGTTGCATTCTTCATATCCCCGGTGAGGTAAGTAAGGAGGTGAGACATTTTGGCTAAGTCTGGAGACTGGGGTTGGTAGTTCCAAGCAGGAGGTGCAGATGGGACCACAGTGGGGCCAACATGGTTATCAGGGTTTTGGAAATGCAATTCGTCGGCCTAGGCTATCGCCGCGGCTCAGATGTGCCCCTTTTCCTCTGGAGTGGTGGCTGATGTAAGAATTACATAAACATCTGGTATGTTAGGTCATATGTTTGGGTAAGATATTGGAATTATTTTGTGAATTTAGTAGAGTCAGCCGAAAAGGACCCAAGCTGCTGCTCAATTTGAGCTAGATCTGAGAGGGCAAAGGGTACATGCACCCTCGTGACTCCATCTTGTCCTGCTGCTTTCCTCCAGGGTAGGATAGGTTTGGGCTGGGAAGGACTCTGTGCCCTTGATGGAGTAAAGGGGTGTAGAGGTTGTGGGGGGTGGTGCTGGGGGGGAAGAAGTTGAAAGTTCAGGTGAGTGCATAGGGGAAGAGGAGGGCGGTGGAGCAGCAGGGCGAGGGGCTGGGCCAGGAGCAGCAGTGGGAGAAGCTGCCAGGCCAGAGCCAGGCAGGCAAGGGGACCCAGTAAAGTCTGGGTCCCCTGGCGCAGCTTAGGAGGGAGGGTGACCTGCCAGATCAAAGTCCATGGAGGAGAAGAAGGATGAGAAGGAAGAGCCAGGGAGCAGAACCTGGTGTGGGAATGGGACGCTCACCAGGTGCTTTTTCGTTAAACGATAGAATCTGGAAAGAGGTGTAAGACTGACAGAGAGAGGTGTAAGACTGACAGAGAGAGGGGTGCCTGCGAAATATCCAAAACGCTTGGACATAGGGCATCTCAGCCCACTTGCCCTTAGGCCAAATGAGATTATCAAGAACTAGGAGGACGTTATAATCAAAGGTCCCATTCTCGGGACATTGGCTTTGATTGTCTAGTTTCTGTTTGGGCCAGGCCACCTTAGAGAGGAATATTAATTTTTTTGGTTTGACTTCACTGCCCAGATCGAGGGCTTTCAAATTCCTCATTAAACAGCCAAGAGGCGAGTCTTTAGGTAAAAGTGACTGGCCGGGACCCATAGTGAGGGCCATGTGGAGGCTCAGGCCGAGTAAATAGGGGACCGCGAGGGGAGTCAGGCACCCCGAGGCCCCTCTACAGTCCGAGAGAGAACAAGAGCGGGCTGAGAAATGGGCGTCCCAGACCTAGTTTGTCTCAGCAGAAGAAAAAGTCCGAGTTAGTTCGAGTGGAGCGAGTGAGCGATAGAGCAGAGTGGTTCTGTGGTTGTGTCTCAGACACCAGTGGCCCTTCCAGCATGGCTGACCAACTGACTGAAGAGCAGATTGCAGAATTCAAAGAGGCTTTTTCACTATTTGACAATGATGGTGATGGAACCATTACAGCAAATGAGTTGCAAACTGCAATGAGGTCTCTTGGGCAGAATCCCTCAGAAGCAGAGTTACAGGACATGATTAATGAGTGGGTGCTGATGGTAATGGCACAACTGACTTCCCAGAATTTCTGACAATGATGGCTAGAGAAACGAAAGCCGCAGGCAGTGAAGAAGAAATTAGAGGAGCATCCCCTGTGTTTGGTAAGGATGGCAATGGCTACATTAGTGCAGCAGAGCTTCACCATGTGATGACAAACCTTGGAGAGAAGTTAACAGATGAAGAGGTTGGTGAAGTGATCAGGGAAGCAGATATTGATGGTGATGGTCAAGTAAACTCTGAAGAGTTTCTACAAATAATGGCAGCAAAATGAAGACATTGTACAAAATGTGTTAAATTTCTTGTACAAAATTGTTTATCTGCCTTTCCTTTGTTTGTAATGCATCTGTAAAAGGTTTCCCCTACTGTCAAAAACATATGCATGAATAGTAATTAGGACTTCATTCCTCCATGTTTTCTTCCCTTATTGTCATTGTCCTGAATCTTTATCTTTGAAAATTGATCAAGTGGCAAGTTGCACGCGGCTTACTCTGGATGTATCTAATCCTTCTGCACATGTAAACCGGTGGAGTTGGTCGAATGAGGGAACATCTGGGTTATGTCTTTTAAGCAGTTTCCTTTAGGAACTGTCAGCATATTGTTGTTGGAGTGTGGAGTTGTAAGTCCGCGTGGCCTATGGACAGTCAACAATATGTACTTAAAAGTTGCACTATTGCAAAATGGGTGTATTATCCAGGTACTCGTACACTATTTTTCTGTCCTGCTGGTCCTGTACCAGAAACATTTTCTTTTATTGTTACTTGCTTTTTAAACTTTGTTTAGCCACTTAAAGAAAACCTACTTGTGGAACAATTTGCCTCAAATCCATTCCAAGTGATGTATTTGTTTTCCAATAAAAAGAATTTTACCCCCCTCCCCAAAAGAAAAAGTCCTTTGTATGCACCAGGAGGGAACTGCTGATCTAGCACTAGGATTTCCGAAGAGGCCACCAGAGGCCTAGTCAGTAGAGAGCCGAGTTCCCTGAGAGGCTCTCACTCACCCGTCAATAAGTTGTGATGGTGGTGATGTCTGGACGTCCTGACAAGGGCAGAGCTGAGGTGTCGTAAGTCCCAGGCGCTCCTCCTGTGTCTCTTGCCCCGGCCTCGCCGATAGTTCGGAGGGGGTCCCAATTCTATGAGACCAAGGCCCCAGGAACTGGGTTACCCCTCCTCACAGGGGGGACCAAAAATGTTAGTCTGGCAGAGACCAGGAGCACAGAGAGAGGTGGGGTTGAGCAGAGAGAACAGGAACCAAGGCACCAGAGAAAGAAAGGTTTTATTAGGGGGCGGGGGCAGAGGGGGGACAGGGATGGAGCTGACCCAAGTGATCAGCCTGTCTCTAGGGAGTTAGGGTGTTGTTTTTATACAAGGAAACCGCGAGGGCCTTAGACTACACGGGAGGCGGGTGTGTGCATCTCTAATTGGTCCCAGCCGGTCTGTAGCCTACTTACTGTTTTCTGATTGGTGAGACCTTTGTGGGGGGACTGTTGGAAAGTTCTTGCTTGTTGGTTCAGAAACATCCCCCAGAGCTGCCTCCTCCTCTGCACCCTGGAACAAGCCAGCAAGAGGGAGTCTGCTCTCTAGGAGAAGGCACAGTATTTATTGAGCTCCTTCTCTTCTTCGGCATTTTCTCGGTTTTTTTTGTTGTTGTTGTTTTTGGTTTTTTGCCTTGTATCGGTGGTTATCAGCTGTAGCAAATTGGATTATTGTTCTCACTCTACATCCTCCCTCGGTGGCATTATATATCTAAACTCTTTGCCATGTGGCTTGTGGGTGGAGTCCACTTCCTTGCCCCTTTGGTTCCAAGCTTAGTCATGTGACTTGCCTTTGCCAATGAACTGTGGAACGACGGGGAAGTGATACAGTTCAGCTTCAGGAGGCATCACATTTTTATGGCCTCTTGCATTCCTGCCATTACCATAACCAAGGAATGCCCAAAGAGCTGCTGGTGTGCCAGAATGAGACACACAGCCTAGAGTGCCTGGATAGAGAGTTCACACTCGACTGAAATTGTCCAAACCTTTGCCCATCTGGCAGACACAGACGTGGAAAAACAAGTTTGGTATTGTAAATCATGGAGATTTGGGTGTTGTTTCACAGCATTATTGTGGCAGTAGCTGACCAATATATCAAATGTGCCTCAGAAGCACTTGGGGAACTTTGAAACAATGCTGATGCCTAAGCCCCATCCTAGAGATTCTGAATGAGTTGATCTGAGGTTACCCAATGCACCTACCCAATGATTCTAATGTGAAGTCAGGGTGAAAACCACCAATCTGTGTGATCACATTGAACCTTCTCTACAATCTTGTGAGGTAGGGCTTACCCACCCCACTTTATGGATGAAGAATCTGAGGGCCAAGGAAAGGAGTAGTTTGGAACTATGAGCCTACTTTCTCGACTGATCTCTGTATAGGCAGAATTCTAAGATGGCCCCCCAAGACTCCCACCAGCTGATGTATACACCCTGTACTCTCCCGTCCAGTGTAGGTGAGACCTGTCATATGAGGGATGTCACTCTCTTGATGAGCTGGCATTATATGGAAAAGGTGAAGGAATTTGTAGATGTCATTAAGGTTACTAATTAGTTGTCTTCAAGTTCATCAAAAGGCAAATTACCTTGGGTGGACCTGACTTAACCAGAGAGGACCTAAAGGTCAGAGATGAAAGAAGTAAGACCCAAATAGCAGAGACACACCCTTGTTGGCCTTGAAGATTCAAACTGCCATGGGTTACTGAGCCATAAAGAAGAGTGAAGTTTTGATATGTGCTACAACGTGGATGGACCCTGAAAACATTATGCTAAGTCAAAGAAGCCAGACACACAAGGATAAATACTATGTAATTTCATTTATATTAGGTAGCAGAAATAAGAAATAAAGGTTACCAGGGGTTATCAGTGGTGGTATTTACATAACATTGTGAACACATTCAATGTCACTGAATTGTGCACTTAGGGGTGCTTAAAATAATGAGTATTGTATTATGAATATTTTATCATGAGAAAAGAGTCTGAGGGAAAAAGTAATATTTCAGAGAGTTTTAACAATTAGTGAAAAGCTCACAATCTAACATCAGGAGAGAAGATTGTAAGAGAAAATACTGTTAAAAAATTAAATATTAGTACTTTATCTGTGTAGAAAACAACTAAACCAGACCTCGGACAAATTGTTATTGAGTTAGATTTGTTTTTGTTTTGTTTTATTTTGTTTTTAAACCTATCTGGAGACACATTCACAACTAAATAACAAAAGGTGAAAGAGGTCTTGAAATTAGCCTTTAGACCAAAGAAAAACTAATTTATTAACATTCTTGTCCTTTTGCCCATTCCATGTTGTCTTATTTCAACATGGATATCTGACCAAATCAAGTCTGCACATGCATTTAATGGCATTAAAGCAAAAACTTAAAAGAGAATGGAGGCAGAGGGACTCTTAATGAAGAAATCCATTAGACTGACCCTCAAACTTGAAGGGAGTGCTGGTTTCCAAAGTCAAGAGGATTCCGCATGAGCCTTAGAAATAGAAACTCTTTTCCCCAAAATATATAGCTTAATCCTGTTTAGTGTTAAAAATGTGTAATTATTAGAAACATGTTTGAAAAGGCAACGCAGCTGGCTGTTAAGGACAATTGCCTTTGGGAAATGGAACTATTACCCACTTTTACCAGTTCATAGAAATCACTCCGGTGAGCTTTTAAAGGATTCCTGTACTCAGCCCTCACCCTCTAAGATTCTGACTTCAGTATACAGAATTATTGTTCTATATACTTATTATCTGGGTAATTCTTAAAACTGTTAAGCACCCAGAAACAATGATTTCTAGAACAGTAAGATGACCGACTTATTTTACACCAGACTAAATCAATCCAAGCTGAAGCATATCTGCAAAGGAAAGGAAATGTGAGCTGATAACCTGCACTCCAGATTTTGACAGCTATCACCTCACACTCAGCTTGTCAACAACATGGGGTAAATGAAGGGTTTGCCATCCTCTCTAAACTAACCAAACTACAACCCAAGAGACAGGCAAATAGTCCTGTGAGATGGCAGCAAGGCAAACAGAAAACAAATGGTCGCTCAAACACTGCCGGGCTAGACTCACTCCTACCATTTACCTTTCAATCCCAGTGAGGTTCGGAAGTGACCAGCATTTCGTCGGAAGTTAGAATTAACGGAGCACACTTTTACCAACATCTTCAGTTAGCAACAATTACGGCATCGGTGGTAACAATTCAAAGGTGAGACTTCAGATCTCAGACAAAATTTTGCCTTGCCCTCAACCCATGGAACTGGTTTATAAGATTTCAAATACATACAAAAGTCAGAGGGACACAGACCCCCCCAGCTAACTTTATCACGAGAACCACTGAAGCCTAATGAAGAGAAGAGGCATATACAGAAAACACACAGTCCCCAAACCTCATTACCCAAGACTGTTTCAGGTGATCCTGCATTTGACCCTGATGCTTTTAAGACAAGCACCTAATAGTCTTCATACATTTAGATAAAGCCAGATTCCATCATTTTAGTCACTTATTACCACACTGACAAGGAAACAGTTTCATAGTGCTTACAGGACTCCTCTCTGATGAGTAGAGAATTGTCATTTCTAAAACTGATGACAACAACTGACCGCAAACAGACTTATGACTCTAGTTGCTAAAATCAACTCCTTCATCTTGTCTTCCACTTCCCTGAAGGCATGAAATCAGACATCTAAAGTGAGAGGTTGGACCCTGGCCAGGTAGCTCAGTTGGTTAGAGTGTCACCCTAGTATGCCAAGGTTGCAGGTTCGATCCCCAATCAGGGCATATGCAAGAGTCAACCAATGAATTCATAAAAAGGTGAAACAACAAAGCGATGTTTCTCTCTCCCTCTCCTTTTCTCACTCCTTCTGAAATCAAATAATAAAAAAAAATTTTTTTAATACTAAAAAATAGTGAGAAATTGGCTCTTATCTCTACATCCAGGCAACAGGCAGTTCAAGTTTGAAGGGACAGTCAGGCCTCGGACCCAGAGATAAAATTCAGAGTACTGTTTTTGAAATGTTTTATAGACAACTTGCTAGGATATACATGTGAATAACTTAGGGGTAAAATCTGTCCTCCTTTCTCTTACAGGAGATAGAAATGAGATGATCTGATTGAAATTTTGGGAAAGCAGACAAGAAAGTCAAGTTCCTGGGAGAAGCAAGTTCTCTGCTGAAAATTTTAAATTCTAAAGCGGTGGTTTCTAAATCCTGGCTACACAACAGAATCCCTTGCAGAGACTTTTAAAGCTGTGGATGTCAGTGCCCAAGGGCCAAGCCGAGACCAAAAGAATTGCTAGGGAAGGGCCTCACATATCACTACTTTCAAAAAAGGTCCTTAGGGGCCCAGAGGTCTGAGAGGGGGGAAACATAAACTATTTCCCTCAGCCCAAACTAAATATAATGGGCACACCTTCCTCCAAAGAAGCCCTTTTTTTTTTTTTCCTAATGTGGAACATTGAAAAATTAATCCCTGCCTTTTGTCATCTAGTAGTTATGGATTGAATGATGTCTTTTAACCCTTTTTGCCAAATCTGTTGCCCCCAGTACACAACAAGGATGCCAGCCTGTTAAACCAAGCACGCCATTGTCCGGAGACAGCCAACTGACCTGGAGTCTGCACGATCCTTCCCCATGTGGGAAGGCCACCCTCCCCTCCACACCCCCACTATTATTAGGGATTTCTGGACCCAAGGGTAGGTAAGATGACGACCATGTCCAGCTTGAAGCAGCTAGAGGAGCTTGAGACCTTCGCCCATTGTCCTTTACAAGATTACAAAGGGTCTTAATATCTGAGAGGGAGGGATAGATATTTTTTACGAACCATGGGTATGGACTTGGGGGGGGGATTGCTGGGGGAGGGAGATGCTGGGTGGAGGGGAGTAAAGGGGAGAAAATTGGAACTATTGTAACAATATAATCAATAAAGAAAAGCTGGGGGGGGGGGGGAGGTCCTTAGGAAATTCTAATGCACAGCCAGAGCTGAGAACAACTAACTGCAAAGAACTACTGTCAAGACATGTTCTGAAAGGGACAAGACCACCAGTCAGTTCAATGGCTCCAATCCAGAACTCAGGACCCCAGAATCAACAAGAGACTTGAGAACTTAATCCAGTGTCTCAGTTATTCCACATTCCCCTAATTGAAAGGTCTCTACCATATAACAGTAAGCATATCTCAGTCTCTTCCCTCCATTACCAAATTAAAGGCCATCTATTTTTCTGTTATATACTTGGGCATCATCAGTATTTCTAGCTCTAGAGCTGACAGGTGGCACAGCCTAGAGGCCAGAAGATCAGCCCAGAAGTTTCTATTGCTGATTCATGCTGTAATCACAAGCAAGTCCCTTACCCCATCAGACTGTGGTTCACATAGCCTCACAACAGAATGAACTGACAACAAATTGAATCCAGCTGAAATTAGTAATTATGAATGAAAGAGAGAGGTGTTCTCAGGAAAGATATATGTGCCAGTAAGTTAGTTAGCTGCTTGCTAAGTGAAATTATACTAAGTACATCTATAAAGAGTGCCTAGAACATCTTAAGAATTCACTTGGACAAATCACTCTAACCCCTCTAAGCTTTGGTTTTCTTGCCTGTCAAATAGAGCTAATCCTCTACCTGTCCTCCTCATAGGGTTGTGACGATTAAGAGAAAACATGTGTGAAATGCCTACCACAGTGCTTGGCACACAGTTGCCATCATTATCTGAAGGCCTGCTATTAATAAATCTACATCATTCCAGTCAAGAACATCCACTAGATTCCCAACCAAGGACTCCAGCCAACGGGTCTGGAAAGTCTTATAACTTCTCCAAGTGGTTTTTATTGACAGACTCAAGTCACCTCAATTTTCAAAGCCATCAAAACCTCCAGGCCCAGCCCTGGCTGGTGCAGCTCAGTGGAATGAGCGGCCAGCAAACCAGAAGGTGGCCAATTTGATTCCCAGTCAGGGTTACTGGCCAGGTCCCCAGTGGGGGGCAAGAGGCAAGTAGTCGATGTTTCTCTCCCTCTCTTTCTCCCTCCCTTCCCCCCTCTCTCTAGAAGTACATAAAATCTTTTTCTTTAAGAAACTAGCCAATATCCAGAGTTTCCTAAGCCATTTTTCATCTCTTCCTACTCCACCTTTGAATCTGTTCCTAAATGCAAGCAGTGGCTTATGAATAAAGAACTTTGTATTTAGCTACAAATCTTCCTTTTTGCGAAGAGAAAATACATAGCAGTAGTCAGAAGGTAGGCGCTCTTCAGGGCAACTTCAGCCAAGCAAGCTTTCTAACGAGCACATTAAACAAATATTAATGATGCCAGAGGGCAGGCACACTTGTGTACTTCATATATCCTAGGAAAAAGTCCTTTACATAAATTTTGATTTTCTTCCTCAGAAGCTTTCAATTAAGAAGGTAAACAAGTATTTTAAGAGTGCTCCCATAGTATTTACTTGTTAAAAAAAAGAAGGAAACAGAAAATCAGAAGTCAGTGGGGAGTGACTGTGGGAGCAGGGTGGGAGGGCAGGGCAGGGAAGAGCAAGTGGGGGTGGGTGAGTGGGGGGGGCAACAACAACAACAAAAAGTCACTTTAGTCAAAACCAACACAACCATTAGTATTTATTTACTCTAGACATATCTGTTAGAAATGTTAACACTGACAAATATTTGCTTTGGTCACACTACAACAGAATTCGACATCACCCTGGGAGGTAATCAAAGTTAGTTCCACTAATCAACATATTCCTAGCCAGTTGGGAACAATGAATAAAGTGCCTTAAGTACCTTCGTTTTGCTGGGGTATTTTTTTGTTTTCGTTTTTGGTTTTTTTTTTTTTACAGTGTTTGGGTTCCGTCTGCGGCGTCTGGAGGGGCGGTGGGAGCTGCGGCCTTGGCGGAAGCAGTGGCGACGGTGGGAGCGGCGTCGGCGGCGTCGGCGGGCGCTGCGGTGGGAGCGGGGGCGGCAACGTTGACCGTAGGGGCGGTGGTGGGATAGGCAGGCGCGGCGGCCGTCGGAGCGGAGAGGCCGCAGCCGGGACCCCGGTTCGTTGCGTTCGGGGCCGGCAGGGGTCGGTGACAGCAACGGTTCAGGGCTTTCATGGCCGCAGTTTTACTTGTTTCCTTGCTCTGCTTCTCAAATTGGGAGAAGCGGCGAGCGGGGCGGT
Organism: Furipterus horrens; assembly: GCF_987537825.1. Taxonomy (NCBI): domain Eukaryota; kingdom Metazoa; phylum Chordata; class Mammalia; order Chiroptera; family Furipteridae; genus Furipterus; species Furipterus horrens. The sequence continues at coordinate 64,419,936 of NW_028327180.1, read as the reverse complement.
CGAGCCAGCTGGTGGCAGTGACGGAGATGGAAGAGGAGGCCGGCGCTCGAGGTGCTGGCCGGAGGCTGCGGGAAACAGGGGGGCGACGGAGGGTGAGAGAGCCACCCCCCCCCCCCCCACCACCACCACCACCACCACCGGCCTTGACAGGCAGGCTCTCCCGCCGCGGGGCAGGGGAGAGGGCTGGCTGCCTCGGTGTTGGAGGCCCAGCTACTGACACTCGCCTCTGGGCGGAGGCCGATTAGTTCCTGGAAAGCCGACGAGACGCCAAACAGCCAGGTATGTATTTTTATCATTGGTTTTATTATTGTTCTGGTGTGAAATGAAATGCTTATTTTAGATTTTTCCCCAAAAGGCCCTTAAATAACGCTTAGACTAGTGTGCCTCAAACTATCTATGGTAAAGGGCCAGCTTTATTTTTTCCCCAGTACATGATGGACTGAGATGTGGTCCCATGTGCATGAGTAGTCCCAGCTCGCTTCACAAGCAACTCACCACTGAGTTTCAACAACACATATATGTTATTTCAGTGTCTGATTGATAGACTCCTGGATTGTTAACAAACAGCTCAGAGCCCACACTTTGAATAGCACTTAAAGACAAGCAAAGCCCTCACCTGCCATAGCTATAATCCTGGGTAGAGTCCAAAGATGACCTTCAGACACCTGCACATCAGCCACATTGTACTTCTTTCTGTTCTCAGATTTCCTAAAGACATAAGTGAGGCAGGAAAAGGCTTGTGATTGTTGGAGATTTAGCATCCACGGTGGAATCCCACAGGAGACTGGGAACCACAGTGGATTGACTATGAAGTTCTGGAGGTGTACATTTCAGAACCCTCATGGGATGCACCTGCTAAATCATTATGAGCTGCCATACCTAAGTTTTATTAATAATGTTTCAAATTTTCTTTAAATTAAAGTTGACATATCGTACTATTACATTAGTTTCAGGTGTACATTAGAGTAATTAGACATTTATATAACTTATGAAGTGATTACCTCAATGAATCTAGTACCCATCTGACACCATACAGTTTTTACAATATTATTGATGACATTCCCTATGCTGTATTTACATCCCTATGGCTATTTTGTAACTACAATTTGTCCTCCTTCATCTCTCCACCTTTCCCACGTATCCTCACAACCCCCCTCCCATCTGATAACCATGAAGATATTCTATGTATCTATTAGTCTGTTTCTGTTCTGCTGTTCATTTGTTTCATAGTTTCCACATGTAAGTGAAATCATATGGTATTTTTTTTCTCTGACTTATTTCACTCAGTACAATACTCTAGGTCCAATCATGTTGTTGCAGCTGGTAAGATTTTATGTTTTTTTTATAGCTGAGACATATTTCATTATATTATACATGAACCACCACTTTATCCATATCTCTTTTTTTAAGTACATTTTATTGATTATGTTATTACAGTAGTTCCAATTTTTCTCCTCTTTGCTCCCCTCTGCCCAGTACCCCCCTTCCCTCCAGCAATCCCACCCCTCTTAGTTCATGTCCATGGGTCGTGCATATAAGTTTGGCTTCACCCTTTCCTCTATGATTTTTAACTTCCTCCTGTCTATTTTGTACCAACCGATTATGCTTCTTGATCCCTGCACCATATCCCCATTTCACTCCGTCCCCCTCGTAGCTGATAACCCTCCAAATGACCCCCATACCTATGATTCTGTTCCGATTCTGGTTTCTTAGTTGGATTTTGTTCTCATTTTTGATTCAGTTGTTGATAGTTCTGAGTTTGTTTTCATTTTAGTGTTCATAGTTTTGATCTTCTTTCTCTTAAGTAAGTCCCTTTGATTTCATATAATAATGGTTTGGTGATGATGAGCTCCTTTAGCTTTACCTTGTCTGGGAAGCACTTCATCTGCCCTTCCATTCCAAATGATAGTTTTTCTGGATAGAGTCATCCTGGTTGCAGGTTGCCTTTCATCACATTGAATACTGCTTGCCAGTCCCTTCCTGCCTGCAGTGTCCTCTGAGAAATCAGCTGATAGTCCTATAGGCACCCCCCTGTAGGCAACTCTCCACCTCTCTCTTGCTGTCCCCAGGACTCTCTCTTTATCCTTCACCTTTGGCATCTCAGTCATGATGCATCCTGGTGTGGTCCCCTCTGGGTCCAGCTCGCTCGGGATTCTCCATGCTTCCCGGACCTGTATGTACAGTTTCTTTGCAAAATTTGGGAAGTTTTCCTCATTTTTTTCTATTCTTGCTTCCTCATTCTGCACTGGCTGACTGTTTTTTTCTTCCTTATGTTTCAAATCATTGATTTGAAGCCTGGTTTCCTTCCCTTCACCATTGGTTTTGTGTGGATTTTCCTTCGTTTCACTTAGCATAGCCTTCACTTCTTCTCTTATGTGTTTGCCGTACTCAAGCATATCTGTCAAGCCTGTGAGCATCTTTATCACCAGTGTTTTGAATTCTGTATCTGTTAGGTTGTTTATCTCCTCATCTGTTAGGTTGGCTATCTCCTTGTCGCTTAGTTCTCCCACTGGAACCTTGATCCGTTCCCCTTTTTGGGCCATACTTCTCTGTCTCCTCATTTTGATAGGCTCCTGTGTTTGCCTCCATGTCCCAGGTAGAGCTGTCGCTCCTGTTACGTTATAAGGGGCGGAGCCTTCAGTACAGGGCGAACTGTTTCACCATGTTGTGGCGCTGTATGTGGGGGAGAGGTCTGAGAGGGAACAATGCCGCTTGCCCAGCACTCGCCCCTTTTCCAGGCATCTCTCCCACTTCTGCTTCGGACTGGCGCCCCTCTAGCTGCTGCCCTGGCTGTCGTTCCCAGAGTGGGTGGGTCTGCAGATGTTCTAGGACTGTGGGGGCCCTTTAAACAAGCAGACTCTGCTGAGAGACCAGTAGTTTCTGCCTCCACCCCAAGCCCCACTGGTCTGCACAGTCAGAAGCAATGGGGCTTGATTTTCCCGTGAGCTACGAGGTCCGGCGAGGAGCTGGGAATGCTCCCCAGGGGTCCCTCCGAACTTTTTAAAATGTGTAACTGCGCTTTCTGCCAGCCTGCTGCTGCTGCCACCACCACATCGCTTCCTCTCCGCCCTGGCTCCGGCCCTCCTACCTGTCTGTATGAGTATTCCTTCTTTATATCTTTGTTTGCTGGACTTCCATGTAGTTTGATTTTCTGGAACTTCTGATTGTTTCTAGTTCTGATGTAGTTGTATTCCTTCTTAGTTGTGGAGGGAGATGCAGCGTGTCTGTCTATGCCTCCATCTTGGCCAGAAGCCTCTCTATATCTCTTGATGTACACTTAGGTTGCTTTTATATATTGGTTATTGTAAATAATGCTCCAGTAAATATATGGGAGCATATGTCTTTTCTAATTAGTATTTTGAGTTTCTTCAGATAAATACCCAGAAGTGAAATTGCTGGTTACTTCTTTGTCTCTCGTTAAGCCTTTGTTTTAAAGTCTATTTTGTCTGGTATAAGTATTGCTCTCATAGTTTTTTCTGTTTTCCATTTTCATGAAATATCTTTTTCCATATATTTACTTCCAATCTGTGTGTGTCTTTCAATCTGAAGTGAATCCTTTATAGACAGCATGTGTAAGGGTCCTGTTTAGTCACTTATTCAGTCACTGCATGTCTTTTGATTGCAGCATTTAAACCATTAACTATTAAAATAATTGTTAATTGATATGTACTTATTGCCATTTTATTATTTCTATTTTTGATCTATTTGTATTCTTCTTCAAGAAGATTCTAGTATTTCTTGTCCTACTGGTTTGGTGGCGATGAACTCTTCTGCTTATCTTGAAAGCTCTTTATCTGCCCATCGATTCTAAATAATAGTTTTGCTGGGGAGAGTAATCTTCATTGCAGATCCTTGCTTTTAATGTATTTGAATATTTCTTGCCAATCCCTTCTGACCTGCAAATTTTCTGTTGAGAAATCAGCTGACAGTCTTATGGGAGCTGCCTTGTAAATAAGTAACTGCTTTTCTCTTGCTCCTTTTCATATTCTCTCTTTGTCTTTAACTTTTGACTTTGTAATTATGATGTGTTGTGGTGTAGGCCTCTGAGTTGAGGACTCTCTGTACCTTCTGGACTTGAATGTCTATTTCTTTCACCAGATAGGGAAGTTTCCATCATTTTTAAAAATAGGTTTTCAGTTGTTTTGCTCTCTCTCTCGTCCTTCCACCACCCCCATGATGCGAATGTTGGCGTACTTGAAGTTGTCTAAGGGGTTCCCCAAACTATTCTCATTTGGTGGGGGGGGGGGGTGCTTCTTTTGCTCCTCTAATTGGGTGTTTTCTGCTTCCTTATCATCCAAATTGTCCATTTCATCCTTTGCTTTTTCTGCTCTGCTGTTGATTCCCTATCATGTATCCTTCATTTCAGTTACCATGTTCTTCATTTCTGGCTGGTTCTTTCTATGTTTTCTATCTCCATTTTCATCTTTCCTATTTCTTTGTTGTGGTTCTCACTGAGATTATGTATTCTTATAACCAGTGTTTTAAACTTCAGTAGATTGCTTGTCTCTGTTTTGTTGAATTCTTTTCCTAGAGTTTTGTTCTGTGCTTTCATTTGGGATATGCTTCTTTACTCATTTTGGCTCCCTTTACGTCTGTGTTTGTTTCTCTGTATCACAAAGAGCTTCTACATCTCCCAGTCTTGGTAGAGTGGCTTTATGTAGTAGGTGACATTGTAGGGCCCAGTGGCCCAGCCTCCCTGGTCACCCAGGATGGTCACTTGATGTGTGTCCCCTTGCCCCTTATGCATTGTACATGCTGTCCTGTTGTGCACAGGGTCTAAAGGCATCACCAGGGTGGGGCAAACATTGTTAGCCTGGCTGTTGAAGACTCAGATATGATGCCCACCTGCCAGCTCTGGTGGGGAGGGATCGACAAAGGAGAAATGGCCTCTGCCAGAACTTCTGTCTGGGAGGAAGCTGGACCTTCAGCCCTCAACCTGAAGCCAGACAATTCAGTTGCTCCTTGTATGTCCCTGGCGCCTTTTGAAGTGCTGCCCCAGCACTGGAGCTCAGAGCCAGTGAATCTGTGCAAGTTCATGTGTCGGCCCTTTTAGCAAAATGCCTAAGACTTTAGAAGTCCTCCACTCATACAACCATAATCCCCACTGGTTTCCACAGCCAGAAGTTATGGAGACCTTTCCTCCCAGCACTGGAACCCTGAGCTGAGCAGGCTGGTATGGGGCTGGGACTCCTTCCTCCTCAGGGGGTACTTCTTTTTTTTTTAAGTATATTTTATTGATTATATTGTTACAATAGTTCCAATTTTTGCCCCTTTTCTCCCCTCCGTCCAGCACCACCCCTCTCCCAGCAATCCACCCCCCCAAGTCCGTGCCCATGGGTCGTAAACACAAGCTATCCCACTTCACCCTTTCACATATTCTTCTTCTTTTTTTAATAATTAATTAATTATTTTAACAATAAAAAATAACAATCCCTCCCTCTCAGACTTAAGACCCTTTATTATCTTATAAAGGACAATGGGCAAAGGTCTCGAGCTCCTCTAGCTGCTTCAAGCTGGACATGGTCATCGTCCTACCTACCCTTGGGTCCAGAAATCCCCAATAAGAGTGGGGGTGTGGAGGGGAGGATGGCCTTCCCACATGGGGAAGGATCTTGCAGACCCCAGGTCAGTTGACTGTCCCCGGACAACAGTGTGCTTGGTTTAACAGGCTAGCATCCTTGTTGTATTCTGGGGGCAACAGATTTGGCAACAGGGTTAAAAGACATCATTCAATCCATAACCACTAGATGACAAAAGACAGGGATAAATTTTTTAATGTCCCACATTAGAGAAAAGAAGGGCTTCTTTGGAGGAAGGTGTGCCAGGCACATCTCACCTATCCAAAACACTTTTGCCCATTATACGTAGTTTGGGCTGAGGGAAATATTTTAGGTTTCCCCCCTCTCAGACCTCTGGGCTCTTTCTGTGCAAGCCATTAGGACAGAAAAGAGAAACCAGTTTTTAAGTGAAGCCCACAGAACACCCCATGCTTCACAACCCAGCCACTTAGTTCAGCCAAATCGTTGAGTCTCTGGAGGCAGCAGTGCAGACAGGATTAAGTGAGGCCTATATGTACAATCACTCAGGTAATGAGATCATAAGCTTATGCCCTCTGGTTCAATTTTGCTCATTTGTTTGTGTTGTTCATTAGTTTCCTGTAATAGGTGATAGCATAAGGTATTTTTCTCTCATTCCCTGGCTTATTTCGCTAAGCATAATTCTCCAGTTCCATCCATGTTGTTGCAAATGGTAGAAGTTCCTTCTTTCTTTCTGCTACGTAGTACTCCATTGTGTAAATGTACCACAGTTTTTTGATCCACTCATCTACAGAAGGGCACTTAGGTTGTTTCCAGCACTTGGCTATTGTAAATAGTGCTGCTATGAACATAGGGATGCATAGGTTCTTTTGAATTGGTGTTTCAGGATTTTTTTGGATATAATTCTAGCAATGGAATTGCTGGTTCAAAAGGCAGTTCCATTTTTATTTTTTTGAGGAAATTCCAAACTGTTTTCCATAGTGGCTGCACCAGTCTGCATTCCCACCAGCAATGCACCAGGGTTCCCATTTCTCCAAATCCTCACCAGCACAAGTTGTTTGTTGATTTGTTGATGATGGCCCTCTGACTGGTGTGAGGTGGTATCTCATTGTGGTTTTTATTTGCATCTCTCTGATGGCTAGTGATGTTGAGCATTCTTTCATATGTTTATGGATCCTCTGTAGGTGCTCTTTGGAGAAGTGTTTGTTCAGGTCCTTTGCCCATTTTTTAATTGGGTTGTCTCTCTTCTTGGTGTTGAGTCATATAGTTCTTTATATATTTTGGAGATCAATCCCTTGTCTGAGGTATCATTGGCAAATATATTTTCCCATATGGTTGGTTTCCTTTTCATCTCGCTGATGTTTTCTTTTGCTGAACACAAACTCTTGAGTTTGATGTAGTCCCATTTGTTTATTCTTTCCTTTATTTCCCTTGCCTTAGGAGACATACCAGTGAAAATGTTGCTATGTGGGATATCTGAAATTTTCCTGCCTATGTTTTCCTCTAGGACTTTTATGGTGCCACAGCTAACATTTAAGTCTTTGATTCATCTTGAGTTTATTGTGGTGTATGGTGTAAGTTGGTGGTCTAGTTTCATTTTTTTGCATGTCCCTGTCTAGTTCTCCCAACACCATTTGTTGAAGAGGCTCTTCTCACTCCATTTTATGTTCCTTCCCCCTTTGTCAAATATTAGTTGACCAAATACCGGGTTATATTTCTGGGCTCTCTATTCTGTTCCATTGATCTATACGTCTGTTCTTATGCCAGTACCAGGCTGTTTTGATTACCGTGGCCTTGTAGTATGGTTTGATATCAGATATTGTGATTCCTCCAACTGTGTTCTTCTTCCTCAAAATTGCTGTGGCTATTCGGGCTCTTTTTTAGTTCCATATCAATTTTTGAACTATTTGTTCTAGGTCTGTGAAAAATGTCATTGGTATTTTAATAGGGATTGCATTGAATCTATAAATTGCTTTGGGTAGTATGGACATTTTAATGATGTTGATTCTTCCCATCCATGAACATGGTATATGCTTCCATTTATTTGTATCTTCCTTAATTTCTTTCTTCAGTGTTATGTAGTTTTCTGAGTACAGGTCTTTTACCTCCTTGGTTAAGTTTATTCCTAGGTACTTTATTTTTCTTGTTGCTATGGTAAATGGGATTTTTCTTTTAGTTTCTATCTCTGAGATCTTATTGCTGGTGTACAGAAATGCCTTCCATTTCTGAATATTGACTTTGTACCCTGCTCTTTTGTCACATTCACTTATTAGGTTGAGTAGAGTTTATAGGGTTTTCTATGTACACTATCATGTCATCTACAAATAATGACAGTTTTACTTCCTCTTTTAAAATTTGGATGCCTTTTATTTCTCTTTCTTGTCTGATTGCTGTGGCTAGAACTTCCAAGACTATGTTGAATAGGAGTGGAGGGAGTGGACATCCTTGTCTTGTTCCTGACCTCAGGGGGAATGCTCTCAGTTTTTGCCCATTGAGTATGATGTTGGCTTCAGGTTTCTCGTATATGGCCTTTATTATGTTGCGATATGCTCCCTCTATTCCCATTTTGCTGAGAGTTTTCATCATGAAAGGGTGTTGGACTCTATCAGATGCTTTTTCTGCATCTATTGATATGATCGTGTGGCTTTTGTCTTTCATTTTGTTGATGTGGTGTATTATGTTTATTGATTTGCGAATATTAAACCATCCTTGCATTCCTGGGATGAATCCCACTTCATCGTGGTGTATGATCTTTCTAATGTGTTGCTGGAGCCGGTTTGCCAATATTTTGTTGAGGATTTAACATCTATGTTTATCAGCAATATTTCCCTGTAGTTTTCTTTCTTTGTTGTGTCTGACCTGGTTTTGGAATTAGGGTAATACTGGCTTCATAGAACGAGTTTGGGAGTCTTCCCTCTTCTTGGAATTTTTGGATAGTCTGAGGAGGATAGGAGTTAGTTCTTTCCTAAATGTTTTGTAGAATTCACCTGTGAAGCCATCCAGTCCAGAGCTTTTGTGTGTCGGGAGTTTTTTGATTACTGCTTCAATTTCACTAGTTGTTATTGGTCTAGTCAGGCTTTCTGCTTCTTCTTGATTCAATTTTGGAAGAATATGTTTCCAGGAATTTGTCCATTTCCTCTAGGTTGTCAAATTTCTTGCCGTACAGTTGTTCATAATAATTCCTTACAATCCTTTGTATTTCTGTGGTATCGGTTGTGATTTCTACTCTTTCATTTCTGATTTTATTTATTTGGGTCCTCTCTCTTTTTTTCTTGATGAGCCTGATTAAAGGCTTGTCTATTTTATCTTTTCAAAGAACCAGCTTCTACTTTTGTTGATCCTTTGAATTGTTAGTCTAGTCTCTGTGTCATTTAATTGTGCTCTGATCTTGATGATTTCCTTCTGTCTACTCGCTCTGGGCTTTGCCTGTTGTTCTTCCTCTAGTTCTTGTAGATATAGGTTTAAATTTTTTTACTAGAGATTCTTCTAGCTTTTTTAGGTAGACCTGTATTGCTATGAACTTTCCTCTCAGAACTGTTATTGCTGTATCCCGTAGGTTTTGGGTTGTTGTGTGTTCATTATCATTAGTTTCCAGAAACTTTTTGATTTCTTCCTTGATGTCATTGTTAACCCATTCATTATTTAATAGCGTGTTATTCATTCTCCATGAGTTTGAATGTTTTTGAGTTTTTTCCTTGAGGTTAATTTCCAGTTTTAAGCCATTGTGATCTGAGAAGACGCTTGATAGAATTTCAGTTTTCTTGAATTTATTGAGACTTGTTTTGTGTCCTACCATGTGGTCTATCTTTGAAAATGTTCCATGTGCACTTGAGATGAATGTGTATTTTGCTTCTTTGGGGTGAAAAGTCCATTTGATCTAGAGTGTTGTTCAATGCTTCAATATCTTTGGTGTTTCTTTGCTTCGAAGATCTGTTCATTGTTGACAATGGGGAGTTAAAGTCCCTTCCTATGAGTGTGTTGCTGTCTATATCTTTCCTGGCATCTTTCAAAATTTTCCTTACATATTTGGTTGCTCCTAAGTAGGGTGCATATATGTTTACAAGGGTTATATCTTCTTGATGGATTTTTCCCTTAAGTATTATGAAGTGCCCTTCTTTGTCTCTTTTTATGGCCTTTGCTGTGAAATCTGTTTTGTCTGATATAAATATTGCTACCGCAGCTTTTTTTTTTTTATGTCCATTTGCTTGAAATACTTTTTTGCATCCCTTTACTTTCAGTCTGTGTAGATATTTTGTTCTAAGGTGGGTCTCTTGTAGACAGCATATATGTGGGTCGCACTTTCTAATCCACTCAGCTACCTTATATCTTTTGATTGGAGCATTTAATCCATTTACATTTACGGTTATTACCGGTAGGTACTTATTCATTGTCAATTTCCCCCTTTGTACTTGTGTTCCTCTCTGTCTCTCTCTGTTTCGTCATCTTCTTAAAGCAGACCCTTTACCATGTCTTGCAATGCTGGTTTGGTGGAGATGTATTCATTTAGCCTTCTTTTGTCTTAGAAACTCCTTATTTCACCTTCCATTTTGAATGAGAGCCTTTCTGGGTAGGGTATTCTTGGTTGTAGGCCTTTGTTTTTCATTGCTTGGAATATTTTTTTGCCATTCCTTTCTGGCTTGTGGTGTTTCTGCTGTGAAATCTGATGATAGCCTATTGGAGCTCCCTTGTATGTTATGAGTTGTTTCTCTCTTGCTGCGTTTAGGATTCTCTCTTTGTCTTTGAATGTTGCCATTTTAATTATGATGTGTCTTGAAGTGGGCCTGTTGTGGTTCCTCTTCATTGGGACCCTCTGTTCTTCCTGGACTTGCATGACTCTTTCTCTCATCATGTTAGGGAAGTTTTCTGTCATTAGTTTTTCAAAGAGGTTTTCTATCCGTTGCTTTCTTCTTCTCCTTCTGGAATTCCTACGATACGAATATTATTACATTTCATGTTGTCCTGCAGCTGTCTTAGAACATCTTCAGTATTGTTCAGTCTTTTTTCATTTTGTTGCACTGCCTGGGAGTTTTTGTCTACATTGTCCTCCAGCTCGCTGATCCAATCTTCTGCTTCCTCTAGCCTGCTTTTAATTCCTTCTACTGTGTTCTTCAATTCAGAGATCATATTCTTCATTTCCTCCTGGCTCTTATTGATAGCTTCTATGTCCTTTTTCATGCTGGTGTAATTCTCAGTAAGTTCCTTGTAGTTTCCCTGAAGTTGTTTGTAGTTTCCGCTGAGTTCATTGAGCTTCTCCATAATCCATGTTTGAATTCCATATCTGATAGTTTGCTCCCCTCTATTTCATTTAGCACTCTTTTTGGGGATTCTACCTTTCATTTCGATGGGGGTGGGGGGTTGTTTCTCTGTCACCCCATTTTTGTGACTCTTATTGTTTGTTGCTGCTTCTTAGATTGATCTGCACTTCCTGGATCTGCCCCTGGTGCCATCGGATTGTCAGGGAGTACTTCTGCAGTCCAAATATTCCTCCCAATTTTTAACTGCTGCACATGGGTATAGGACCCCTCTTTTCATGTGTCCACCCCTCTTTCAAGTCTCATCTTGGTTTCTTCTTTGTGTCCTTATAGGACTTCTTTTCAGCTAGATTTCAGGCAGTTCTCAATGATCATGGTTCTGTAGTGTAGTGTTAATTTTGATTGGGAGGATGCAAGTACAGCATTTATCTGTCCATCTTGATTGAAAGCCTTAATAAAATTTTTAAGTCCCCCTAAACATGATCTGAACCTGTTGGGGATTTAGCCAAAGTTCACCAAGCCAAGAGGTCCTTAGATGAACCTGCCCATATCTTACACTTCTGCAGGAGGTGATGTTTTACCTGTACTCCACCTGCCTTCCCAAGGAGAAAGTTTTAGGTGTACGGCCAGAGAGCCCTGGAGTTACCATCTACTTGCTAAATTCAGATGAGCTGCTGTACTTCTCCCCGTGTCAGTTTCTTGATCTGTGCAACAGGACAAGAAGAGCATGCACAGAAGTTTACTGAAGGTTCAAACTAACGGGCTCAGTGCTGAGATGGACATTTAGCAGAGAGAGTATGTAGTGATTTAGCACTTGGCCTCTGGACAAAGAGCACCCGGGTTCAAAAAATAGCCCTGCCACTGGTCAGGTAACTGATTTTACCAGTTTTTCAATATCGCTCAGACACAGTTTCCTCAGCTGTGGTTACTCTGAAGATTAATAAAATGATGTATGAAAAAGAGAAGCAAACTCCCTGGAGTAGAATGAGAACTCATAAGTGGTATCTATTAATCTGCAAACACAGGTGATGGCTTTGTTGTAAACCATGTAGGGTAGATATTAGAAGGCCAAGATTTCTTTATCTTTCTTCATTTATCTCTATTCTGATATAACTCATTAAATATGAGGCTGAGCTGCCTCTAACGCCCCAGCTCAGTTGGAAACTACTCTGTCCAGCAGAAGTTTCACAATCACGGTGGAACAAACTTGTCCAGGACACTGTATTTTGTCTGGGGAGAAAAGGAGGTGGCTGTTCCCTCTAAGTGGAGAAAGCGCAAGATCTCCATTCCTCACGCTTTTTATTGAGAAGAGTATACATGGGAGATACAAGGTCAAAATTCATAAATTATCAATAGCTTTTAGGCACCTGAATTACAGTTGACAGTTACAGATTACAAGTATCAATATAGAGGGCACAGTGGCCAGTCTGTGTCAGGGTCTATTAAACATCTTGACACCATACTGGCATTAGGTGCCAGGTTTCATACATTCCTTGCGAGAGATTTTTTATGTTTAAGAGATAAGAAAAGCAGAGCAAGCTCCAAAGCATAATAAGGATTCTTTATATCCAATTGTTATTTTTTATTGTTAAAATAATTAATTAATTTTTTTTAAAGAATAAGTATATGAAAGGGTGAAGCGGGAAAGCTTGTATGTACGACCCATGGACATGGACTTGCGGGGGGATTGCTGGGGGAGGGGGCGTGCTAGGCGGAGGGGAGCAAAGGGGAAAAAATTGGAACTATTGTAACAATATAATCAATAAAATATACTTTTTTAAAAAGTTTACATACTTCAATATGTTAAATAATTTTAACATTTTTTTTATCCTCACCTGAGGATATGTTTATAGATTTGAGAGAGAAATATCAGTCAGTTGCCTCCTGTTCACGCCCCAACCTGGGATGCAGTCACAGCCTTTTTGGTGCAAGGGTCAATGCTCCAACTAATTGAGCCACCGGCCAGGGCTTAAGTTTATCTTTTCACAGGATATGGGCATCCTTGAGATCATTATTCTGGAGCATGTGGGGATGTGATGAAAGTTGTGGCCTAAAGGCAACAAAAATAGGAAAGAGTGGAGCATGAAAATACAGTCATACCTTGGTACTTGTCGGCTCCAGAATTTGTCAAACCCTGTACTCATTGCATTTTGATAACAAAAAAAAAAGTTTCAGCTCTTGGTGCTTGCTCGGGACTGGTCACATTTGCTGGAACTTGTATGAGTCACACTGCCGCCACGCAAGAGGAAATGCTTCATCATTCATTTGGTACTCATTGGTACTCATTGGTTTTGGCACTTGTAACGAGATTCAGAATGAATTAACAGAAGCACGGAGGTACCACTGTAATTTGTATCCCATTGTAAGAACCTGCTGCATGCAGAGTAGCTGTGTCAACTGCAGCAATGCAGTGACAGCAATAGTTTCCAGAGTTATAAATGGCAACAGTGGTTTCCTGGGATCTGGATTGTTGTGTCGGGTAGTGACTTTTAATTCAAAAATTTGGTGACAGGCTCTGGCGCCATAGTTCTCATCTAAAGGGTTTGTAAAAGCCTAATCCCTTATCAGAAATCCTTCACTCCTTGAAAAATCCAAATGGGTTTCTGTTTCCCACACTAAATTCTGAGTGATATGATTTTGGATCCAATACACACATATAACTTATGGCAGCTAAGAGGAATGTTCTGACAGTTTGGAATCCCAGCTCTAACATCTAATAGTTGTGTAACCCTAGGTGAGTTACATTTTTTCACTATGCTTCAGTTTTTCTTTGTTTTGTCTGATGCTTGTTTGTTTGCCTATGAATAGGAATTATATTATCTACCCCAAGATTTTTATTTTTCTCATTTTGTTTAGTTAAATGAATTAATATATGTAATCTCTTTAGAAAATGTCTGGAACATAGCCCTGGCTGGTGAGGTTTGGTTGGAGTGTTGTCCTGTAAACTGAGAGGTCACAGGTTTGATTCCCAGGCAGGGCACATAACTAGGTTGTGGGTTTGGTCCCTGGTCTGGGCATGTAGGAGAGGCAACAGATCGATGTTCTCTCTCACACTGATGTTTCTGTCCCTCTCTTCCCCTCTCTCTAAAATTTATAAGCATGTCCCTATGTGAGGACAAAAAAAATAGAAAATGTCTGGAACATTATGGAGAATATCACATTCCAAAAAATATAGCAAGTATTTTATTTTTCAGAACACATAGAACAGTCACAAAAAGTATTCATTTGTATCAGTTCACTGTTATAAAAGAAAATATTTACTTTTTAAAAGAGATCATTTAACCAAAGCAATTTTTACACTATGGTATCACAAGGATAGCAACTGCAGGAAGCAGATATATACCCTGGATTTGGGAAACAAAGTAAAGCAATGAATATTAATACAAATCAGAAGCTTGAAGGAGGGGCCTGATGAAGCTGAAACCCAGATCTCTGTGAAAAACACTGGCAAATGACCCTTGAAAAACATGGCGGTTGGGGACACCAACACCCCACAGAGACAGTCAAATATTCTAATATCACTTTTGACTTCCTGCAACCTTAACTACAAATAGTCTCCTGTTGACTAGAAGCCTTACCGATAACATCAAAAGTTGATTAACACAAGGTTTGTATGTTATGTGTACTATATACTGTGTTTTAAAAACAAAGTAAGCTAGAGAAAAGAAACTGTTCTTAAGAAAATCATAAAGAAGAGAAAATATATTTACAGCCTGGTACTGTATTTACTGATACCATAAATTTACACCATCTGCTTACAAAATGAAAAATCCACGCGTAAGTGGACTCATGCTGTTCCAGGGTCCACCTTGTTGGGCTGGCGTGAGGGTCTCTGTAAGCAGTTGAACAAAGCTGATTCTGAAAGTGCTGGAAAAATATAAAATGGAGTCAAACACTGCTACAGGAAGAAACCACAGCTTCCTTTGCTGGAAATGTTTTTTTAGCATTGATAACATGATGACATAGGAGCAGGAAGCAAACAGGAGGCAAACACAGGGCAAACAGGACAGAACAAGTTTATTTTCCCTCCCATAGCCTGAGCCTCTGTCTGTCTGTCTGTCTGTCTGTCTCTCTGTCTCTCCCTGGTACTGGGCATCAGCTGAGACAACAGGGAACCAGCCCAAAGCAACAATGTGATTTGTAGCATTTTAGCCATACTATCTCAAAATGAATATGAAAAGAGGATTTAGAGCTGAGAGAGAAGAGTTTAATAACTAGCAAACCCACCTTTGACTATTCAGCATCAGTGTAATACTTTGGATAAAAATGGGAAAATACATAATGCAGCTATTTTCATACAAATGGAAAGGTTCTCTTTCCCAGAAATAAGGAGAAGCAAAGTTCCAACAGCCATTGCATTGTCGACGTAAGAAATGTCCAAACCTGTAGAGAATGTCTATGAATTTATTTTAGCCAAAGTGACAACTGTTGGGAAGCAAAATCTCAATGGATTGAGAATATGTTCCAGAGAATGGCAGTTTTGCATCTTATTTTATACATTAGAATCAAAGGAGGAGATGTAAATGGGGGATGGAGTTACAAGAGATGCACTGGTTGTAAATTAGGAAGTGGGGAGAAAGCAGGCAGAGAAGTCTATGGGATTGGATAAAAGATAAAATGGAGAGGCACACACTTCATTTACCTTGGTGGCTACAGGATGATTCAGTTATTATTTACAGCACACAGGGATGGGATGAGGAGCAAGATAACATTGAGAGTTTTGGTGGTCTCCTGCCCTGAGGGGTCTGGAAGAGGAGATTACTCTGACATTCCAAAGGTCTGTTTTCCTGGAGGATGTAAAAGGACAACAGACAGACTCAGTTAAAGTAAAGACTGACCTTTGTCAAGGAAGCTACATGCCCAGGATGTCACTTCTTCCCATGATCCACTTTTAAGCTGGGAATGTTTCTGTTCAGACCATCCTATGTGGCTACCTTGTGTGTCTGAGTTTGCAAGATCACCATGCAGGCCTCTCTGGAGCTTGTCAAGTTCAGTACGTGGCCCCCTTTTGTCTACAGTGTCCATCTCTGGTAGACAGTCACTCTCCCTTTCTCTGCTATGTTAATTATGCATCAAATTTAGTCATGGCTCCTGATGACTATTGTATTCCTTACAGACAACTCTTACATAACATTTATATATGAGAGTAACGAGGAGGAGGAGATGGTGCCGGGGGAGAATCCCCTTGAAGGAGATACGGTTCCAAATCCTTCAGGTGGCTACAGCATCTTTCACATATTCTCCAAGTACATTGCTCTCCTCCCTTTCTATGTTTGTGTGGTTAAATTTGTGTTACAATTAACATTATTTTTCATATCCTTCCACAGATTTTCATGATGTCTAAACATATTTAACTTGAAGTTGTCATTGGTCATAACAATGTAGGTGTGACTGTTCACTAAGTTTGAATAAAGGAAGTGTTGGCTTGTTCTAACTGAAAAGCAAATAATAGATTTTGAAATACATTTGTGTATTTTTATCCTCTTAAAAATTCCTTTTACTCTTGCTTATTCATTCCTCCACAAGCATTATGTTTCTTCAGCACAGATTTTGGTTGTTATGGAAGGGTGCCAAGAGGAAGATAGAGTCGATGCTTAGCATTCAATGTCCAGAATGGGATTTTTGAGTGAAGAGCATAAAAATAGGTATGAAAGGTAGGCTGTGTGAAGAGGATTTCATGGACACATCTGGGGCCAAGCTTTGTTGATTGGATTGTAGAATTTCATCATAAACCAGGGGTAGAACAAAACCAGAGTAAGGTAAGGGCAGTCCTTGCAACACAGAGAGGAGAGTGAGAGACTTCCCTGGGTGACCTTGGACTGGGAAAAGAAGGACACAGACAGTCTGTGCCCTGTGTCCTGACTGCCCCTTTCCAGGCTAGTGCACCAGGAATCACTGGGAATGTCTATTAGGCAGGATCTGGAGAAAGTGGCAAACAGAATAGGTCTCACCTTGCTCTCTATTCAAAGCCTGGTAGACCACCAGAGGCTGAGCCCTCTCCACCATGAAGGGATAACAGGGCTGATGCAGAGGTGATTATAAAGATCAAAGGCACTTCTACTGGCTCCCCACGGCAAAGGCTCATACCAGGATGACACCAGACAAGCCTGGGGAACCCCTCGCTCCATGCCTCAAGGGCTGCAAAGTGTTCTCTGTACCCTAATTTTACCTGGAAGAGGAAAGTGAAAGAGAGGAAGAGCCTGTAGAAAGTTTAATTTGGGATTAAGAGAACATTAATATAGTAGAGATTTTAATCAGAAGACACTGTTTAAAACAAAAGATAATGAGCTATTGTTAAAACTCCTCCAACGCAGTGCCTGTGTCTCCTTGTGGGTAGTTTAGAAAAGGATCCTTGCTTTTTTTTTTTTTTTTTTGGACATCTGTATAGTATATGTATGAATTAATACCACAATAATATCTATTTATTTAAAAGAGCTTGACGATAGTAGCTATATGCACATAATTATATATAATCTAAGTCACAGACATTTTCGAGACATAGAACTCCTAATAGGGAAATGTAGGGGTTACACTGTTTAAATATTTCTTCCAATTATTTGGTAATGTTGATATAAGAAATGATTAGTTACAATAATATTAAATAGGTTTTCTCATTTATGTAAAATTATGCAATTTGCAGTATTTTATTGATGTTATATTTTGCTACTACTTCCATTCCAGAGATGGACTCACTTTAGAGAAAAAGTAATAAAATTTACCTTAAGATTTAATATTTATAGAATATATGCATACATTTATAAGTTATCAGCAATAAAAAAATTCTTGCTATAGGCAGAAAGGTTGATGACTTGTTTCTTTTCCTACATTGTATTATTTTTCATTCCTACATTTTGATTCAAGCCTAGGAACTGACTAGCTATATTTTAAAAGTAACAATAAAGTGTTCATATAAATGATCATTTTACTATAATAACTGCTGCCATATAATTTATTTTCCAATTTTAATATCTGATTTTTGATGTTATTTTATTTGTCTCAAGCCCTAATTAAAAGCCTCTGACTGGAACTGCATTCCATTAAAGATCTTTTACAACATGTCTGTAGAAATGTCTGCTCCGAGTGTACAAAATTCTCAGGAAACTGGAAACTTAATATTCAAGTTTCATATAATTCTGTTAACACACTCAGAAAAAAAAATTAAGGAAAATGTACAACTAAGGTACTGAAATAGCTGACAAAAATTCTGCCAGTTTAGAATATCTACTGGTTGGTGTTTTCCATGGAGTTTTTGTTTTAGCACCAAAATCAAAGATTCCATTTTAAAAATAAAATAGAATGTCTGGGCCACTGGTTGGCAACTTTTGATTCATGGATTTTGTGCTGCTGGTGTCATCAAATATAAAAAATTATGTCCTCACTATTTTTAGTTTCCTGTTTTTTTACTAAGAATTTCTTTAGCATTCTTGGAGCTCCATTTAATTGCAGTGTGCTCTATTTTCTCTGCCTTTGCTCTGCCTTAGTATTGTTTTTCAATTTCCTACTATGAATTGGTTGTTTTAATGCATCTATTCTTAACCAGGTAATTGTTTTTCCAGTGTGCACACTGATTGTGATAGCACTAGCTTGCATTTTCTGAGCACCTACTAAGTACCAGAAATCATAGTATAATACACATACACACTTAATTATGGCTCTTTACATATGGAGCTGGGTGTTACTATTACACCTCTATTACAGAGGAAGAAGCTGAGCACAACGCGTTGATTGACTTGTCCAAGGTCACAAAGCTGGCAAGTGAAAGAGCTGGGCTTTGAGTACATGTGGTCTGACTTCAAAGCACACTTAATCTTTTAGTGAAAATTCTATTAGTCGCATCAGAACTTTCTCATGGACTAGCTTATGAAACATGGCATAAAATCTCAGAATGGCCTTCCTAACACAGCTGGGTTTAGAGGCTTAAATGAGAGTGGGGTCCAGTTTTCGCCCACCTCATGAGTTCATCCTCTTCATTCTCAGACTGCCTCTGCTGACCAGCATCAATTCTCAAAAGATTAAACATCCTTAAGTGGATGAAATTAGACATTTGTCTGATCTACTTCAGGGTGTGGTAATAATTAATTTTTTAAAATAGTTTAATGTTCTATGCATTGTAACTCTTACTTGAAGCTTTCTGAGGGTCTAAAATCAAAGAATGGAAAATTTCTATTGGATGAGTGTCAACTTTATTGACATTCTTTAGCTGAATAAATGTGATTGCTAAGAACCGTTGTTTAATGAGACAAATTACAAGAATTTGAAGCAACAACAAGTACTTGGTTAACAGTGTCATTGGGGAAAGGAACTTATTTTTTAATATGTTTAAAGGCCATTATTGCCTAAGGGATAGAGGACTTCATATGGTGTAAATCTTAATCTATTGTACATACTCAATATACACTCAATGTCACATTTCTTTCGTTTTTTAAAGCGACCTTCAGTTCATCTCCAAGACCTCCATTGGGTGTGAATAGCAAGAAATAAAATCTAAGACACAGCTGGGTTATGCCCCCACCATGCTTATCTAAAATCTTAGCATTGTGTGCAGCATCAAATATCTAGGATGCTGCTTAAGTTTCAGGTCTGCAGAGGTTTGCACTGATCCATCCGTCACTCCTCAAGCATGGTCCCTTCAACCCTGCTTCTCTTCTGCTGGATGCTGTAGGTCCTTTCAGAGTCTGGAACCACTCTGTCTAGGGTCTGGAGTCCCTAAAGTGCCACTACATAGGGGGACAGAAGGGGGTGCACAAATTTCAGTCTGATTCACAGGCTCTAGAAATGTCATCGCTCTCACTATTTGGCCCCAAAGGACTTATTCTCTCTCCTTATCCATTGGGTCAGTCAAAGAGATCCCATCCAGAAGCTAATACTTTTACAGAGGTAGGAAGAACTGTTGTCTTCCTCAAGATCTCAACAACTGAATCTAAAAAATAAAAACAAAATCCAACTAAGCAAACCAGAATAGGAACAAAATTAGAGGTGTGGGGATCATTTGCAGGGTTATCAGCAGGGAGGGGGAAGGGGAAAATGGGGAAATGGTGCAGAGATTAAGAAGCATAATTTGTTGGTACAAAATAGACAGAGGAAAGTTAAGAATAATATAGGAAAGGGTGAAGACAAAGAACTTATATGCACGACCCATGGACATGAACTAAGGGGGGTGGGACTGCTGGAGGGAAGAGGGTTACTGGGATGAGGGGAGCAAAGGAAAAATCAATTGGGACTACTGTAACAACATAATCAGTAAAATATACTTTTATAAAAAATAAAAAATAAAAACATTTTTCTGGTGTCCATATCTAACCAGAATCTGCAGCTTGAATCACAGAGGGCGTTACCTCTGAAAAGATATCACATGATCAGAAAATCTCAGCACCTCTAGGCGTTTTGGAGTCTGGCTAATGAAACAGGCCTGTGCTCCAGCGAGTTGGAGGTGTTGCTCAAAGTGGATGCTGGCAGGGCCGGTACACAGCAGCAGGTGAAGGAGTGCACAATTCCTGAGAATAGGATAGGTAGGACATGCAGAAAAATGTACTTACAACCTGCTGGAGAACAGATTTAAAAGTCAGGCAGAAATGCCTGTAGCTAGAAAATGGAAGTTGGGCCCCTGGTGTAGTATCCTGACAATGAGGGCTACAGAGAATGTGGCGCTAGGAGGGTCTTGGAGCTCATTTAACTCAGAGTCATCAGCCTCTGTTCTGTGGGTTCACAAAGGGGTTTGAAGGCGGTTTCTGGAAATGTTGGATTAGAATTCCGCTTAAAAATAGTCGTTTTCTTTTTGTTTGTTTTTGCTATTTTAACTCTACAATGGAAAACAGAAAACAAACCTAAAGGTGTTATATCGTGAAGGGATACCGAGTAGGTGTGTTACTTAAAACTTAGTTTGAGATCCTAACTTGCACATTGGATGTGACTCTGCAAGACCCATTCTGGCGGAATGTGTGTTAAAACGTGTGCAGTCACAGCCCTCCCCTGCTCAATGCCAGCAACCTTCCCAGCCTAGTATAGGTGACAGCCTTATATCGGCCAAGGGTGCCCCAGGACACACCCCTTGCCCTGCTCACCTCCTCTCGTCCTCCATTCTCCTTGCTCACACCCCTTAGCCACCTACCCTCCACACTATCCTGGAACTCACCACGCATGCTCCTCCTGCCTGCTCAGCCCTTCCCACCGACCTCACTGTATTCTGCATCTTCACCTCCTTCCTGCATTTGCTCCCAGGTCATCTTCTGAATGACACCCTTCCTTATCACTGTATTTAAAAATTGCCTCCCTGGGATTTCTGGGCACGATGGAGGTGTAGACAGACATGCTGCATTTCCCTCCACAACTAAGAAGGAATACAACTACCCAAAACTAGAGACAACCAGAAGTTCCAGAAAATCAAGCTGCATGGAAATCCAACAAACAAAGATATAAAGAAGAAATACTCATACAGACGGGTAGGAGTAGCGGAGCTGGGGCAGAGAGGATGTGGTGTGGTGACAGCATAAGTGGCGGCAGTGGCAGGCCAGCAGAAAGTGCAGCCACACATTTTAAAATGTCAGAAGAGACACCTGGCGAGCATCCCCAGCTCCTCATCGGACCTTGCAGCTCATGGTCCCAGCACCGGGGAAAATCAAGCCTCATTGCTTCTGACTGTGCGGACCAGTGGGGGTTGGGATGGAGGAAGAAACTGCGGGTCTCAGCAGAGTCCGCTTGTTTAAAGGGCCCCCACAGTCCTAGAACATACGCAGACCCACCCACTCTGGGAACAATGGCCAGGGCAGCAGCTACAGGAGCATCAGTCCGGTGCAAAAGTGGGAGAGGTACTTGGAAAAGGGGCGAATGCTGGGCAGGTGGCATTGTTCCCTCTCGGACCCCTCCCCCCATACAGCACCACAACGTGGTGAAACAGGTCACCCTTTATTGACCAATCCCTAAGACACCTCCCCTTACAATGTAACAGGAGTGACAGCTCTACCTGGGACGTGGAGGCAAACAAACACAGGAGCCTGTCAGAATGAGGAGACAGAGAAGTATGGCCCAAAAGGGGGAATGAATCAAGGTTCCAGTGGGAGAACTAAGCGATGAGGAGATAGCCAACCTAACAGATGAGGAGATAACCTAACAGATTCAGAATTCAAAACACTGGTGATAAAGATGCTCACAGATTTGACAGATATCCTTGAGTACAGCAAATGCATAAGAGAAGTGAAGGCTATGCTAAGTGAAACAAAAAATTCACCAATGGTGAAGGGAAGGAAACTGGGGTTTAAATCAATGATTTGGAACATAAGGAAGAAAAAAAGTCAACCAGTGCAGAATGAGGAAGCAAGAATTGAAAAAAATGAGGAAAACTTTCCAAATTTTGCAAAAGAGATGGACATACAGGTCCGGGGAGCATGGAGAATCCCGGGCGAGCTGGACCCAGAGGAGACCACACCAGGACGCATCATGACTGAGATACCGAAGGCGGAAGATAAAGACAGAGTCCTGGGGGCAGCAAGAGAGAGGTGGAGAGTTGCCTACAGGGGGGTGCCTGTAGGACTATCAGCTGATTTCTCAGAGGACACTTTTCAGGCAGGAAGGGACTGGCAGGCAGTATTTAATGTGATGAAAAGCAACCTACAACCAAGATTACTCTACCCAGCAAAGCTATCATTTGGAATGGAAGGGCAGATGAAGTACTTCCCAGACAAGGTAAAGCTAAAGGAGTTCATCATCACCAAGCCATTATTATATAAAATGTTAAAGGGACTTACTTTAGAAAAAGAAGATCAAAACTATGAACGCTAAAATGACAACAAACTCACAAGTATCAACAACTGAATCTGAAAAATAAAAACAAAATCCAACTAAGCAAACCAGAATAGAAACTGAATCATAGGTATGGGGATCATTTGGAGGGTTATCAGCTGGGGGGCGGGGGATGGTGCAGGGACTAAGAAACATAATCGGTTGGTACAAAATAGACAGGGGGGATGTTAAGAATAATATAGGAAAGTGTAAAGCCAAAGAACTTATATGCATGACCCATGGACATGAACTATGGGGGGTGGGATTGCTGTGGGAAGTGGGGTAAGTGGGCAGAGAGGAGCAAAGGGGAAAAAATTGGAACTACTGTAACAACATAATAAAATATACTTTTAAAAGAAAATTGCCTCTCTGTCTATAAGTTCCTAACCCCCTTTCCTGACTTACGTTTCATAGATTTTTCTCACCATCTTACATACAGTCCAACTTAATGTTGTGTTTTATTTTGTTGTCCCCCACCAGCTAGTGCGTCATCTCCCTAAAATAAGGGCAAGGGAACTTGTTTGGCTTTATTTAATGATGAAACCCCACTAAGAACAGCGCCACCTAGAGGTGAGATTACTAAATCTTTGTTGAATCAACAAGTAGGGGTCAAGATGATCCATGGAATAAGAGAGTAAATGCCACCTCAGAAAGGCCAGAGTAAGTGCTCATATTTTTCTTCATAGATGTCTCTGTCTGTGTTTGTGTGTATATTTTAACACTGAAACTGAAAGTGTTAAAATACAGATAGGTTTATCTCTTATTCCAAACTGTTGTTGGAGTTTCCTATACACATACATCTGCGGAGAAAAATTTGATCACTTGCTTAAATATATGCATATATTTAAGAAACATTTTCAAATATAGAAGATATTTATTAAGCACCTTCTGTGATCCAGACCGTCTGCTGGGTGTATTCATCTTGTTTAACTCGCGTGATTCACACAACCACCTGGGAAGCTATTAAGGTATTTTAATAGCATTTAAACCCTGAAAACAGGAACAGTTTAGAATCCTTCATCCACTCTCTTCACTGCAAAGGATTGATAGGTTATCTTGAAGGCAGAATTTCTACACATTAGAAAATACTATTTTCCTTAAATAGAAGTGGCATGAATTATTTCACACTGGGATCACTATCCAAGACCGTGTCTAATCTACTTTATGGGCACAAAAGGGATTTTGAAGAATAATTTTTCTTCAACCCAATTTTCAGATTATTTTCTAAGCTATTTAAAAATGTAATTTCAGTTTTCACTATTAACCTCATTGTGATTTCAAGTTATGTTGTTTTTGCTTGAACTTCAGAATAAAGCTTCAACAGTCATATTTGTGCACATATTTGAACATTTTGTTAAGGACCCCGGGAACAAGAAGGTGGTTGTTGTGCACCACTCTTTTAAAAATTCAAGCTCGCTTATGTCGATTCACATAAAATTGCAGCAATAAGCTCATCTGCTCTGCTCCTGCTCCTCGTAGCACAGCTGCCAGTGGGGCAGTGACCAGAAAACACCCACAGTGTTCAAATATAGATACAACTTTATCTCTCATTTGAAATTGTTGGTGCTTCTTGTCTGATTGCTATTTTTGATCAAGGGTTTATTATGATGTTGCAAGTAAAATTAAAATGGTCTACTTCTCTTTTAAGAATTTTTATTTAATTTCAGTATCCTGAGATTTCAAGGTGAGCTGTCAAGAATTGCTACTATTTATAACCACTTATTTGCTTGAAACATGATTTTATTTTTGAAACCATCTAGAAAAAAATCTACATTAATAAATAATAGTCTGAATCTTCTCTAGAACTATAATTGTCACCTACAATTCCCAATGTCAAAATCATTGTTATTCTTTCAGTCTGTCATGTTCATCAAAGCAGCCTCATTGTTACTGTTTGATTGTTTTTCTGAGCACTTATTAACAACTTTAAATAAATTTAAATAAATATGCATTTCTTTGTCTTAAGCAAAACAGTTTAGTATAAAATTTACTTTAGATGTTTTGCTACTGAAAAGAGTATGAAAATCCCTGCTGTTGCCGAGATCAGTGTATATTTTTATTTTGAAAGGACAAAATACTAAATATTTCAGGCTTTGCAAACCGAGAGGCAAAATTGAGGATATGATGGAGGTACTTATATAATATTTAAAATATAACAGTTCAAAATGTAAAAATCACTGCTAATTTGGATTCCACCAAAAATAGAAATAGGGCAGTGAGCTGGATTTGGCCTATGTGCTATAATCGGCCAAGCTCCGCTCTAGCCCAGTGCCCCTCTTTTTATAGGTGAAGAAATACTTAGCGGGACTGAGTTTCCTGTGGAAGGGTCACAGATATTGTGGCCACCCTGAGAGAAGAGCATGAACTGCATGGTGGGTCACTTGACGACTAACACTGCTGCATCGTTAATAAAAACTTAAGAAGACAAGAGGCCCAGATACAAATATCGCAAGACCCCAAACTATGCGTGAAGCCAAAACCAAATAGAAAATGACTACATAAATACTCACTGTAGAAAACAGCCTCATTTCACAGGATTTTTTCTTTTCCCATATTCTACCCTAATAAACCCTATTTGAATGCAATGGAAAACTTTCTAGAATTCATATATAATTTCAGTTTTGGTTAAGATGGTGGCATAGGAGTAGGTACATGGGGTAGTCAGAACATCCCACAACCACAATTAAATTACAGAACAACCATCATTCAAAACCACCTGAAATCTAAAAATTTTTTAACTAAGGATATAAAGAGGAAGCCACATCAACACTAGTAAGAGGGGTGGGACTCAGAACAGGCTGGGCCCATGCCCACATGTAGCAGATAAAAATCTGAAGGGATATCTCAGCTGTAGAGGTTCCCCTGTGGACTGAGGGGTCTCAGCCCCACATCAGAACCCTCATCCCAGGGAT
Organism: Furipterus horrens; assembly: GCF_987537825.1. Taxonomy (NCBI): domain Eukaryota; kingdom Metazoa; phylum Chordata; class Mammalia; order Chiroptera; family Furipteridae; genus Furipterus; species Furipterus horrens. The sequence continues at coordinate 64,394,460 of NW_028327180.1, read as the reverse complement.
CCAGTGCCAGGAAAACAAGTCCCCATAACTTCTGGCTGTAAAATCCAACAGCGTTGTGGCTGAGTGAGACAAAGGGCTTCTAATGTCCGAGGCAGTTCCTCTTAAAAGCCCCACACACAGGCTTACTCAGACTTACTCCCTCTGAGTTCTAGCACTAGGGCAGCAGATCCAAAGGAACCAGGGACATACAGGGAGGAACCAAATTGTCTGGCATTAGGATGAGGGCTGAAGGGGCAGCTTTCTCACAGACAGAAGTGCTGGAAGAAGCCATTGTTCATTTTCTGAATCCTCCCTCCACAGAGCCAGCAGGCAGGTGCCATATCTGAGTCTTCGTCAACCTTGCTCACACTGTTCACCGTGCCCCACACACAAATTACAAATTCACCTAAGCCAATTCACTTAGCTTTTTCTATACAAACGACCTCTCGGCTCATTCTTTGAACTTTCCTAAAATCTCTCAAGCAAGCAGCATCTGACATCTGGCATCTGAATACCTGGTATCACTTGCTAAGTGGACCCAAGCCTTGCAGAAGTGTCAGACAGCCTCCGTTCGTGTCTTTGTTTCTCCAAGGCACTTCCAAGCTGAGCACAAGTAGCAGCCATGTTCAGATCATTTGTAGCTCAAGCTGGCTGGTCTTGGACTGCACATCCCAGTGGGTCCCAAAGCCAGTGAACCTGGTACACTGCTTCAGACCACATGGGATTGCAATCCGACTACCTCCACAAATAGCACACTTAAGGGGAGGACTTGCCAGGCACCAAAGCCCCACTGAATAGAATCCTGCTCCATGAGTTCAGCCTGTGCACAGCCATTACTCCCCTGTAGCTGCAACTGGTGTTTGCATCCATGATGTGCCAATAGCAGTCAAGGCTCAAATACAACAGAAAAGTGCACACAACCCACTAGGGGGTGCACATAAAGTACCCAGCTTGGGTGACTGGGGAGGCTCAGGTGACCAGGAAGGCTGTGTCACTGGACCCTACAGGACACCTGCTACATAAGTCCACTCTACCAAGACCTGTAGACATAGCAACTCATCCTAATACATAGAAACATAGGGAAGAAGCCAAAATGAGGAGACATAGAACAGCTACCAACTAAAAGAACAGGAGAAACCTCCAGAAAAAAAATACTAAAAGCAAGCAAATCATCAAATACAGAATTCAAAACAATGGTTATAAGGATACTCAAGGAATTAGTAAAAACTTCAACAACATGAAAAAGGACATAGAAACCATATAAAAAGGAACCAGTCAGAAATGAGAGATACACTAACAGAATAAAGAATAAATTACAGGGAATCAACAGTAGAGTAGATGAATCCAAGAATCAAATCAGCAATTTGGAAATAAGGAAGCAGAAAACAATCAGAACAACAACAACAAAAAAAAAGAATACAAAAAATGAGGATAGTGTAAGGATCTTCTGGGACTTCAAGTGTACCAACATTTGCATCATGGGGGTGATGGAAGGAGAAGAGAGAGAGCAAAAAAGTGAAAACCTATTTGTCAAAGTAATGATGGAAAACTTTTCTAACCTGATGAAAGAAATACAAGTACAGGAAGCCCAGAGTCCCAAATAGAGGAGCCTAAAGAGGCCAACACTGATACACATCATAATTAAACTGGCAAGATAAAGACAAAGAGAATCTTAAAAGCAGCAAGAGAAAAGCAGTTAGTTACCTAAAGGGAGATCTCATAAGGCTGTCAACTGATTTCTCAATAGAAATATTTCAGGTCAGAAGGGATTGGCAAGAAATGTTCAAAGTGAGGAAAAGCAAGGACCTACAACCAAGATTACTTTACCCAGCAAAGCTATCATTTAGAATAGAAGGACAGATAAAGAGCTTCCCAGACAAGAAAAAGCTAAAGAAGTTCATCACAACCAAAACAGTAGTAAAAGAAACATTAAAGGGTCTTCTTTAAGAAGAAGGAAGTAAAAAATATGAACAATAAAATGGCAATAAATACATATCTATCAACAATTACTTTAAATGCAAATAAATTAAATGCTCCAGTTGATATACATGGGGTGATGAATGGCTAACAAAACAAGACTTTTACATATACTGTTTACAAGAGACTCATGTCAGATAGAAATATACACACAGTCTAAAAGTAAAGGGGTGGAAAAAGAGACTTGTGAAAATGCAAACAAACAAGCTGGAGCAGCAATTCTTATACCAAACAAAATGGCCTTTAGAACAAAGGCTATAACAAGAGACAAAGAAGGACACAGCAGCTCCACTTCTGTGTATTTATCTGAAGAAACCCAAAACACTAAATTGAAAAGATGGACATATGTGCGTGTTTGTTGCAGCATTATTTACAACAGCCAAGATATGGAAGCAACGTAAGTGTCCATCAATAGATGAATGGATAAAGGAAAAGTGGTGCATATATACAATGAAATATTAGTCAGACATAAAAAATAATTAAATCTTGCAAGCTGCAGCAAAGTGGATGGACTGACAGGGTAATGGGCTGAGTGAAAGTCAGACAGAGAAATACAAATACCAGGCCACTTCACTTTTATGTGGAATCCAAAAATAAATAAACAGCAGGACAGAAACATACCCACAGACACAGAAATAGGCAGAGAGAACATTTGGATGGCTGCCAGATGAGGGAGGGGTTGGGGACTTGGGTTAAAAAGGTAAAGGGATTTAAAAGTCCAAATTGGCAGTTACAGAATAGTCACAGCGATGTAAAGTACAGCACAGGGAACATAGTCAATAATATTGTGATAACTATGTATGGTGCCAGATGGGTACTAGATTTATCAGAGTAATCACTTTGTAGGTTGTATAAATGTCTAATCACAGTTTATACACTAGAAATGAATATAATATTGTACATCAACTGTAATTTTTAAAAAGCCATATGCAATTTCATATATAATAGATCAGAAACTTTAGATTGCTAGGAAGTTTTATATGTATTTACATATACCCAAGTGCCCATGTTACCTTTCCAGCATATTTGTTCCCAAATTTTATAAGTCCAATAAATGCAAGCTAATAAGTAAAAAAGAAAAAAATATAGCAATTTTTTCTCCTTACAACCACAACTTTATGTCCTGATGTGTAGATTAGAGTATTAGTGATGTGATTAGGGATTATATAGCAGAAAATAAGAATGCTTCTGGTAAAAACAAGCTTCCATCTTTGGATTATTTCAATTTGTTTTACCTAGTAAACCTTCTTAGAGACTGACTAGAGGCGTCTTTACTGATCAACCATCGTTTACAAAATCCCTGGATCATAAAAAATTAAGGATTAAAAAACAAACCTAATACTAGAACCTAATTTAATTTTAATCTGATTCAGATGGTGCTGTTGCTACTCCTGTCAACTTTCTGTAAAGGTAGACGTAGGAAGTGCAATCTGGAAATAAAAGTGTGGTGTAGGACAGAGGTAAACAGAAATCTAGGGAAGGTCTCAGAAAGCAGCACTCCACCCCTGGTTCCTTCTTGCTTGTGCTTCAACCTTGCCTTCATCTGAATCTCTTTGTGCCTGATGGGGAGATGGATGCAAAAAGCACTGCTGAGAAATTACTCAGCTATGAGGCTTATGTTTGCTCATACTCCCCTCTAGTCTACTTTCTGCCTCATGAAGATTCAGAGATGAGGTCACAGGGGCCCAATGGGAGAAAGAGTCGTCACCCCTGCCCACTCATATTTTCCATATTGAACCATCATCTCATAGCAATTTTCAAACAATGACCACTTGTTTCATGTATAGGAGCCAATTTACCTTTTTCATAGGTCACAATTGTATTTGGAGTTTGCGTTCAGTCTATTCCTAGAGCTCCAATTGAACTTTCTACTTTATTGGTATGGCAATGTTATCTTTTTTCCTCACTAAGTTTTGTGATACTCCAGGTCTAGAAATAGCTTATTCACACATTCTTTCTTTTCCACAATAATACAAAATGGTCAGAGCCTAATAACAATATCCTGTCCTGCAGTTTGTTTTTGTAGAAATGAAAAGCCTGCTCCCAAATTTCTTTTTTTTTAAATGTGTTTTATTGATTATAATGTTACATTTGTCCCAATTTCCCTTCCCTCTGCTCCCCTCCACCCGGTGGCCCCCCTCCCTCCAGTTGTCCCCCCCTTTTAGACCATGTCCATTAGTTGTGCATATAGTTCTTCTCAACCTTTCTGTCTATTCCATTCCCTCCTACCATGATCCTTAATTCCTATATCATCTCCCTCCCTCTCCCCGTTCCCCCTCCCTATTGACCTCCCCCCAATATGTTCCCCATACCTATAGTTCTTTTTCCACTCTCGTTGCCTGTTTAGTTTGCCTTTGTTTCAATTCCCTAGCTTCTGTTGTTGTTTCTTGTGATGCAGTTTTCATTTTACATTTCATAGTTTTGATCCTCCTTTTTCTAAACCAGTCCCTTTAACATCTCATATAACAGTGGTTTGGATCTAATGAACTCTTTCAGTTTTGTTTTGTCCTGGAAACACTTTCTTTGCCCTTCTATTCTGAATGACAATTTCGCTGGATACAGTATTCGTGGTTGTAGGTTTTTGCTTTTCATTACTTTGAATATTTCTTGCCAGTCCCTTCTTGCCTGCAGGGTCTCCCTTGAGAAGTCAGCTGATAGTCTAATTGGGACCCCTTTGTACATGATTCTTTTCTTCTCTCTTGCTGCTTTTAAGATTCTCTCTTTATCTTTAACTTTTGACATTTTGATTATAATGTGTCTTGGAGTGGTTCTCCCTGGGTCCAGTTTTTTTGGAACTCTCTGTGCTTCCTGGACCTGTAAGTCTATTTCCTTCCCCAAGTTTGGGAAGTTCTGCTTTATTATATTTTCACTTAATTTTTCAATTTCTAGTTCATCTTCTTTGCCCTCTGGCAAACCAATGATTCTTATGTTGGGCCTTTTATAGCTGTCCCAGAGGTTTCTGATCCTCTCATCCTTGCTTCCCGTTTCCTCTCTCTGCACTGGTTGACTGTTTGTTCCTTCTCTATGTTCTGGTTTGTTGATATGAACTCTGGATTTTTTTTCATCACCATCTGTCTCATATGTGGTTTTGTTCCTTTCATTATGAGTGTTTTTCAATTCTTTCTCATCTTTTTCCAGATCTTTTGTTAATTCTGTAAGCCACCTGATAACAATGGCCCTGAACTGAGCCTCTGACAGGTTTCTTATTTGTTCATCTGTCAGATTCTTCATCTGTTGCCTGGTGAGCTGCGCCACCGGGATTTCTATAGTTGTCTGCCTCATTTTGACAGATGCGTTTTGTTTTCTTGGGCCAGCTATAGGGGGCAGTGCCTGTGTACTCGTCACGACCCAGCGACCGGAGCCATTCCGCAACCTTTCTCGCCGCGCTGTGGTGCTTTGTCGTCACAACCCAGCGACCGGCGCCTATCCGCAACCTATTTCGCAGCCCTGTGGTGCTTTGTGTGGGGGCGGGGGTCCAAGATGGATTCCCGCAGTTATTCCGCTAGGAGACCGGGATCCGTCCTCCCGCCCTCTGGGCCTCACTGTTCAAGGCGATGTGGTGGCTGCTTTCCCCAGCGTTGGGGTTGCAAGCTGCCGGGGGTTCGACTGCAGCCGGGATTGTTCTCCCTGCCGCTGGGATTGTTCTCCCTGCTGCTGGGATTGCTCTCCCTGCCGCTGTCCCTGGTGCGACCACAAACAGCACCACCCACTTTCGCTCTTCCTACCTGCCTAAAGGGCGCCGCTGGTTTATGGCTTCTGTGTAGTTTTATTTTCTGGAATTTCTAGTTATCTTTTGTTTTGAAGTAGTTGTATTCCTCTCTAGTTGTAGAGGGAGACCGAGCGTGTCCGTCTAAGCCTCCATCTTGGCCGGAAGTCCCCAAATTTCTTAAAGATGCTTATTTGTTACAAGATATAAATTAGAAGCAGATATATCTGAATGGTTTAAGTCCTGTTTGTCTCAGAAGATTTATCCCTGACATTCCAATCATGTGTAAAGGAAGGCAGGCCCCTGGCATCCTAGAATGCAGTAGGTGTGACTCTAAAAGGATAGAGGCAATAATACACTTATAAACACGTCACAGCTTCAAAATGCAAATTCAAGGACAACCACTCTCATGTCATCCTAAATGATTAGAGTCAGAGTTCCACTAGGAGTAAGAAATCCTAACTCTTGATTTCTGCTTCTAAAACAATTTTGCTATTTCCAGGACAAGAAAAAGATGAAAGAAGAGATTTTTTAGACCAGTATTCTCAAATGTATATGCATATATACATACATACATACATACATGTCATTGTATGTATCATGCAAAATATTTGTATATTGATATATAAGAAAGCAACACAATAAATCCTATAAATATCCAGAAATCCAATTGTCTGTTATTTAAAAAGTGAGCTTTAAAATTAATAGTCAAAACTGGGTATACTGAGTAAAATAAAGTATATTATTAAGATTAATTTTACTATTTAAAATGTGGCTATTAGAAACACTTTAATTATATATGTGATCATTATATTTCTTTTCACAGCAGTGATCTGTAACAAAGGTTGAAAATTAAAGAAAGGGGGAAGGTAATACATGCATTTATCCTTTTCTAAGAGAAAATACTTAATTGGAGCTTATTAATATTTTTTAATTTTTAAGTATATTTTATCATGTTGTTACGGTAGTTTCAATTTTTTCCCCTTTGCTCCCTTCTGCCCAGTAGCCCCCTTTCCTCCAGCAATCCCACTCCCCTTAGTTCATGTCCATGGCTCGTCCATATAAGTTCCTTAGCTTCATCCTTTCCAATACTATTCTTAACTTCCCCCTGTCATTTTGTATTTACCAATTATGCTTCTTAGTCCCCGCACCATCTCCCCATTTTCCCCTTTTCCTCTCCCAGCTGATAACCTTCCAAATAATCCCCATACCTATGATCCTGTTCCTATTCTGGGTTGCTTAGTTGGATTTTGTTCTTATTTTTTAGGTTAAGTTGTTGATAGTTGTGAGTTTGTTGTCATTTTAATGTTCATAATTTTGATCTTTTTCTTAAGTAAGTCCCTTTGACATTTTATATAATAGCTTGGTGATGATGAGCTCCTTTAGCTTTACCTTGTCTGGGAATCACTTTATCTCCCCTTCCATTTTAAATGATAGCTTTGCTGGATAGAGTAATCTTGGTCGTAAGTCCTTGCTTTTCATCACATTGAGTACTTCTTGCCAGTACCTTCTTACCTGCAAAGTTTCTTTTGAGAAATCAGCTGATAGTCTTATAGGCACCCCTTTGTAGGTAACTCTCCGCTTTTCTCTTGCTCCTTTTAAGATTCTCTCTTTATCTTTACCCTTTGGCATTTTGATTACAATGTTTCTTAGTGTCGTCCTCTTTGGGTCTAGCTTGTATGTCTATTTCCGTCACCAAATATGAGGAATTTTCCTTCATTATTTTCTCACGTGAGTTTTCAATTTCTTGCTATTCCTCTTTTCCTTCTGGCACCCCTATGGTTTGAATGTTGGCATGTTTAAAGTTGCCCCAGAGGTTACTAAGCCTCTCCTCATTTTTTTTCAATTCTTGTTTCCTCATTCTGTACTGGTTGACTGTTGTTTTCCTCCTTATGTTCCAAATCATTAATTTGAACTCTGGTTTCCTTTCCTTCACCATTGGTTTTGTGTGGATTTTCCTTCATTTCATTCAGCATAACCTTCACTTCTTCCCTTATCTGTTTGCTGTACTTAAGTATATCTGTCAAGCCTGTGGTCATTTTTACCACCAGTGTTTGGAACTCTGCATCTGTTAGATTGGCTATCTCCTTGTTTGTTAGATTGCCTAGCTCCTCATCTGTTAGGTTGGCTATCTCCTTGTCGCTTAGTTCTCCCACTGGAACCTTGATTTGTTCCCCCTTTCGGGCCATACTTCTCTGTCTCCTCATCTTGACAGGCTCCTGTGTTTGTTTGCCTCTGCATCTTAGGTACAGCTGTCACTCCTGTTACATTGTAAGGAGCAGAGCCTTAGGTTTCTTATCAGTACAGGGCGACCTGTTTCACCACGTTGTGGGGCTGTATGTGGGGGAGAGGTCTGAGAGGGAACAATGTCGCTTGCTCAGCACTCATCCTTTTTCGAGGCACTTCTCTCACTTTGTATGGGACTGGTGCCTCTCTAGTTGTTGCCTTGGCTGTTGTTCCCAGAGTGGGTGAGTCTGCGGATGTTCTAGGACTGTGGGGGCTCTTAAAACAAGCGGACTCTGCTGAGAGACCAGCAGTTTCTTCCTCCGCCCCAACCCCCACTGGTCTGCACAGTCAGAAGCACGGAGGCTTGATTTTCCCCAGCGCTGAAACCATGAGCTGTGAGGTCTGGTCCGATGCTGGGAGCACTCCCCAGGTGCCCCTCCCTATTTTTTAAAACGTATGACTGCGCTTTCCAGAAGCCTGCAGCTGCCACCACAGCTGCTGTCACTACACCGCATCCCTTCCCTGCTGGCTCTGCCCCTCCTACCTGTCTGGATGAGTATTTCTTCTTTATATCTCTGTTTGTTGGACTTCCATGCAGCTTGATTTTCTGGAACTTCTGTTTGTCCCTCGTTTTGAGGTAGTTGTATTCCTTCTTTGTTATGGAGGCAGACGCAGCATGTCTGCCTAGGGCTCTTTCTAGGCCGGAAGTCCTTATTAATATTTTAAGAGGGTAATGAAAGGAGAAAATTAAAATAAAAAACCTTGTTAGAATAAATTCAGATGGGTGATTTGCCATTTTCAGCAGGTTTTGCAGCTTCTTGCCTAATCATACTCTATTATGACTTAAAAAGAAGAATAAGCCTCACAAAATAAATAATGCTTCTTTATGTTTAAAAACTTGGTTGGGTGTTCCGCTTGTGCCTGAGAGACTGTCATTGGAGCACAGGGGATAGAAGAAATGGAAGTTAGAGATAGATAAGTTTGTAGGACATAAAAATTGAATGTGTGCTGATCTTACGTAAAATATTTTCTTTAGACTTTGCATTACAGAGAACCTCAAATCTACCCAAGTACAATCCTGCCACCCCCAGACACTGATACCTGGCCCACAGGCCCCGCCCACATCGCATCCCTCTTACACCACCCATAGTCCCACGTTATGTGAATGTCACACATCACCCCAGTTATTCTCTAAACATTTCAGTATAGTTTTCTGAAAAATAATGATTTTTTTAAAACACAGTCTCAATAACATTATCATACATAAAAAAAGATTCCTCAGTAGCATCAAATATCCAGTCAGCATTAAAAAATTAACCACAACATCTTTTTTTATTTAATTTTATTGTTTTTCTATTACACTTGTCCCATTTTTCCCCCATTGCTCGTCCCCCACCAAGCCCACCTCTTCTCCCACAGTCATTCCCCACCCCATTGTCCATGTTCATGGGTCATTTATACTAGTTCCTTTACTAAGCCCTACCTCTACTTACCCCCCTTCTGTCCCTCCCTACCTCCTCCCTGATAACTGTTATTCTGTTCCTTGTTCAATTTTGTTCATTTGTTTATGTTGTTCATTAGTTTCCTGTATCAAGTGATATCATATGGTATTTTTCTTTCATTGCCTGGCTTATTTTGCTAAGCATAATTCTCTCTAGTTCCATCCATGTTATCACAAATGGTAGAAGTTCCTTCTTTCTTTCTGCTGCATAGTATTCCATGTGTAAATATACCACAGTTTTTTAATCCACTCATCTACAGATGGGCACTTAGGCTGTTTTTAGCACTTAACTATAGTAAAACAGCACTGCTAGGAACATAGGGATGCATAAGTTTTTTTTTAATTGGGGTTTCAGGATTCTTTGGGTATAATCCTAGCAGTGGAATCGCTGGTTCAAAAAGCAGTTCCATTTTTAGTTTTTCAGGATATTCCATACTGTTTTCCATAGTGGCTGCACCAGTCTGCATTCCCACCAACAGTGCACTAGGGTTCCTATTTCTCCACATCCTCACCAGCACAAGTTTGTTGATTTGTTGAAGATGACCATTCTAACTGGTATAAAGTGGTATCTCATTGTGGTTTTTATTTGCATTTCTCTGATGGCTAGTGATGTTGAGCATTCTTTCATATGCCTATGGACACTCTGTATATCCTCCTTGGAGAAGTGTTTGTTCAGGCCCTTTGCCCATTTTTTAATTGGGTTGTCTCTCTTCTTGGTGTTGATATGTGTAAGTTCTTTATATATTTTGGAGATCAATCCCTTGTCTGAGGTATCATTGGCAAATATGTTTTCCCATGTGGTTGGTTCCCTTTTCATCCTGCTGATGTTTTTTTTTGCTGAGCAGAAACTCTTTAGTTTGATGTAGTCCCATTTGTTTATTCTTTCCTTTATTTCCCTTGCCTTAGGAGATGTATTGGTGAAAATATTGCTACATGGGATATCTGAAATTTTCCTGCCTATGACTTCCTCTATGACTTTTATAGTGTCACATCTTACATTTAAGTCTTTGATCTATCTTGAGTTAATTCTGGTGTGTGGTGTAAATTGGTTGTCTGATTTCTTTTTTTTTTTTTTTTTTTTTTTTGCATGACCCTGTTCAGTTCTCTCAGCACCATTTGTTGAAGAGGCTCTTCTCACTCCATTTTATGTTCCTTCCCCCTTTGTCAAATATTAGTTGACCAAATACTGGGTTATATTTCTGGGCTCTCTATTCTGTTCCATTGATCTATACATCTATTCTTATGCCAGTACTGTTTTGATTACAGTGACTTTGTAATATAGTTTGATGTCAGGTATTGTGATTCCTCGTACTGTGTTCTTCTGTCTCAAGATTGCTATGGCTACTCTAGGTCTCTTTTGGTTCCATATAAATTTTTGAAGTAATTGTTCTAGGTCTGTGAAATATGTCACTGGTATTTTAATAGGGATTGTGTTGAATCTGTAAGTTGCTTTGGGTAGTATGGACATTTTAATGATGTTGATTATTCCCATCTACAAACATGGTATATGCTTCCATTTATTTGTATCTTAATATCTTTCTTCAGTGTGCTGTAGTTTTCTGAGTACAGGTCTTTTATCTCTTCAGTTAAGTTTATTCCTAGGGATTTTATTTTTCTCATTGCTATAGTAAATGGGATTTTTTCTAGTTTCTGTCTCTGATATTTTATTGTTGGTGTACAGAAATGCCTTCAATTTCTGAATTCTGACTTTGTATCCTGCTATTTTGTCACATTCACTTATTATGTCAAGTAGTTTTTTTGTAGAGTCTATAGGGCTTTCTATGTACACTACAATGTTGTCTACAAATAATGACAGTTTTACTTCCTCTTTTCCAATTTGGATGCCTTTTATTTCTCTTTCTTGTCTGATTGCTGTGGCTCGAACTTCCAAGACTATGTCGAATAGGAGTGGAGAGAGTGGACATCCTTGTCTTGTTCCTGACCTCAGGGGGAATGCTCTCAGTTTTTGCCCATTGAGTATGATGTTGGCTTCCGGTTTCTCATATATGGCTTGTATTATGTTGAGGTATGCTCCCTCTATTCCCATTTTTCTGGTGTTTTCATCATAAATGGGTGTTGTACTTTATCAAATTTTTTTCTGCATCTATTGATATGATCATGTGATTTTTGTCTTTCATTTTGTTTATGTGGTGTATTACATTTGTTGATTTGTGAATATTAAACCATCCTTGCATCCCTGGAATGAATCCCACTTGATCGTGGTGTATGATTTTTTTTAATGTGTTGCTAAATCTGGTTTGCCAATATTTTGTTGAGGGTTTTAACATTTATGTTCACCAGCGATATTGGCCTGTAGTTTTCTTTCTTTGTTGTGTCTTGACCTGGTTTTGGAATTAGAATAATACTGGTTTCATAGAAAGATTTTGGGAGTGTTCCCACTTCTTGGATTTTTTGGAATAGTTTGAGAAGGGTAGGCATTAGTTCTTCCCTAAATGTTTTGTAAAATTCACCTGTGAAGCCATCTGGTCCAGGACTTTTGTGTGCTGGGAGTTCTTTGATTACGCTTCAATTTCACTCTTTGTTCAGTCTTTTCAGGCTTTCTGCTGCTTCTTGATTCAGTTTTGGAAGATTATATGTTTCTAGAAATTTGTCGATTTTGTCTAGGTTGTCAAATTTCTTGCCATACAGTTGTTTGTAGTAATTACTTACAATCCTTTGTATTTCTGTGGTATCAGTTTTAATTTGTTTTTTTTTGTTTGTTTGTTTGTTTATGATTTTGTTTATTTGGGTCCTCTCTCTTTTTTCTTTATGAGCCTAGGTAAAGGCTTGTCAATTATTTTTATCTTTTCAAAGATCCAGCTCCTACTTTTGTTGATCTTTTGAATTGTTTGTTTAGTATCTGTCATTTAATTCTGCTCTGATCTTGATGATTTCCTTCCTTCTACTCGCTCTGGGATTTGTTAGTTGTTGTCCTTCTAGTTCTTGTAGCTGTAGGGTTACATTTTTTATTAGAGATTCTTCTTTCCTTTTTAGGTATGCCTGTATTGCTATGAACTTTTCTCTCAGAACTGCTTTTGCTGTGTCCCATAGGTTTTGGGCTGTTGTGTTTTTATTATTATTTGTTTCCAGAAATTTCTTGATTTCTTCCTTGATGTCATTTTTAAACCATTCATTATTTAATATCGTGCTATTCATTCTCCATGAGTTTGAATGTCTTTGAGGTTTCTCCTACAGATTGATTTCTAGTTTCACAGCATTGTGATCTGAGAAGATGCTTGATATAATTTCAGTTTTCTTGAATTTGTTGAGCTTGTTTTGTGTCCTACCAGGTGGTCTATCTTTGAAAAAGTCCCATGTGCATTTGAAAAGAATGTATATTTTGCTTCTTTGGGGTGAAAAGTTCTCTCTCTATATATATATCAATTAAGTTCATTTTGATCTAGAATGTTGTTCAGTGCTTCAATATCCTTGGTGTTTCTTTGCTTTGAAGGTCTGTCCGTCGTTGACAATGGAGTGTTAAAGTCCCCTACTATGAGTGTGCTGCTGTTGATATCCTTCTTGTAGTCTTCCAATGTTTTCCTTATATATTTGGGTGCTCCTATGTTGGGAGCATATATGTTTACCAGGGTTATATCTTCTTGGTGATTGTTCCCTTAAGTATTATGAAATGCCCTACTTTGTCTCTTTTTATGGCCTTTGTTGTGAAATCTGTTTTGTCTGATATAAGTATTGCTAACTCAGCTTTTTTGTTTCATGTCCATTTGCTTGGAATACATTTTTTTTCCATCCTTTCACTTTCAGTCTGTGTAAGTCTTTTGTTTTGAGGTGTGTCTCTTGTAGGCAGCATATATGTGGGTCATGTTTTTGTATCCATTGCATTACCCTATGTCTTTTAATTGGAGCATTTAATCCATTTACATTAAATATTATTATTGGCAGATATTTATTCATTTCCCTCTGTACCTGTTCTCCTGTCCCTCTCTCTTTTTCTTCTCTTTCTTAAAGCATTTCCTTTAGCATTTCTTGCAATACTGGTTTGGTGGAGATGTATTCTTTTAGTCTTCCTTTGTCTGGGAACCTCCTTATTTCACCTTCCATTTTGAAGGAGAGCCTTGCTGGGTAGAGTAGTCTTGGTTGTAGGCCTTTGTTTTTCATTTCTTGAAATATTTTTTGCCATTTCCTTCTGGCTTGTAGTGTTTCTGTTGAGAATCAGTTGATAGTCTTATTGGAGCTCCCTTGTATGTTATTTGCTGTTTTTCTCTTGCTGCCTTTAGGATTCTCTCTTTGTCTTTGAACGTTACTATTTTAATTATGGTATGCCTTGGAGCGGGCCTTTTTGGGTTCCTCTTCACTGGGACTCTCTGTGCTTCCTGGACTTGCCTGACTTTTTCTCTCATCAAGTTAGGAAAATTTTCTGTCATTACTTTTTCAATCAGGTTTTCTATCCCATGCTCCTCTTCTTCTCCTTCTTGAGATATTGTTTTGTTTCATGTTGTACTGAATTCTCTTAAACCCTCTTCATTTTTTTAAAATCTTTTTTCATTTTGTTGTATTGTCTGGGAATTTTTTTCTACGTTGTCCTCTAACTCACTGATCTGATCCTCTGCTTCATTTAGCCTGCTTTTGATTGCTTCTACTGTGTTCCAGTTCAGAAATTGTATTCCTCATTTATTCCTGGTTCTTATTGATAGTTTCTATGTCCTGTTTTATGCTGGTATAGTTCTCAGTAAGTTCCCTTTAGCTTCCCTGGAGTTCTTTGTAGGTCCCTTGGAGTTTATTGTAGTTTTTTCTGAGTTTGTCAAGTTCATTGAGCTTCCTTATAACCATTCTTTTGAATTCCATTTCTGATAGTTTGCTTACCTCTGTTTCATCAAGCACTCTTTCTGGGGATTCCTCTTTTCCTTTCATTGAGAGGTTGTTTCCGTGTCTCCCCACGTTGGATGATTCTTCTTGTTTGTTTTTGTCTCTTAGATTTGTCTGCTTTCACGTCCCACCTTCGTGGTGTTAGAGTCTGTATAGGCAACCTCGGGGATTCAGTGGTGCAGTTGAGCTTGATGCTCTTGGGAAGCCCTTTATACCATTTGTTTAAGCTGTCTGTTGTATTTCAGTTACTCTTTGGTGGAACCTTGTCCCTGGCTAGTTGTTTAAGAGTCACTCTGCCCATCACATCTTGAGTTCTTTTGTGGAGATGCTGTTAAAACATAAACACACAACCCAGGCAAGAAACCCACACCCTCAAAAATACCCCCCACCCACAATCACCTTTAGAAGCAAATGAGCCAGTATTAAAATAGATGTAAAGAGGTTAAGACTATTATACTATAGTAAAAACAGATAAGAGTTGTTTTAACTGAAAGAAAGATGATTTTTGAGAGGGAAGATGGTAGAATAATAATAGTAGCAAGTGGGGTCAAGGCTATGTGAGACAGTAATATTTACATTGTATGTTGAAAAAGGGAGGGAAGAATGCAGAATGAAGTAAGAAAGTGAAAGTGTATAGCATTAGGTTTATATAACAGTTATATATGTTATATATTTAGTGCAAGATGAAGGATAAACAAAACAGACAAACAAAGAAATTAAAGAAGAAGAATAAGGAGAGAAGGTAGGAAATAAACTAAAGAAAGAACTTTTCCCCAGTACAACCTTTGGGCGCTGTCTTCTTTTTCCAGATCTGCCCCTGGTCAAAAGTCCATGGGTTTCAAATCTTCTTTTCTGGCTGGCTCTCGAGTCTGGGGATCCACCTCAGCTTTCCCGTATGTGCCCCTCTTCACGGTTCAGTTCTGCATTTCTGTTTGGTGGAGCCTTGGTGCATGCCCACACACGTGTAGACACAGTGTTGCCTGCATGGGGTCCCCAACAAGTCTGGGGTTTTGCTGCAGCTTTCCTATGTGGACCCCTCTCTGCAGCTCAGTTCTGTGTTTTTGTTTGGTGGAGCCTTGATATGAGAGCCCCCAGGTGCATGGTTGCCAGCCCAGGGGGTCCTCACCAAGACTCGGTTCACATAGTTTCTCACAGTCAGGGCTTCTCTCTGTCTTCCCATGCCTCCAGCTATTTCAACCAAACCTTCTCGCTGATTCCCTCTGGGACTTTGCTCATCAGGGTGCCTATGGCAGGGTGAAGTTTCCAAGCAGATCCCCGCTAATGAGCCAGTCAGCAGCTGCCCCTTTCAGGTGCAGTGCAGCAGAGGTGCCGGGCTTGGAAGCCCAGACTTTCCACTAGGAGAGTGCAGGTCAAGCTTTATGCCCTCTTTCATGCTGCTCCCACACTCTCGTCCCTGCTCACCCTATCTTAAATCTGCACTCACTCTCCACCCTGTGTTCATACTCCAAGTCCTTCTGCAATGGGAGCAAGCAGACAACACTGCTACGTACTCCGCCACCATCTTCTCAAAGTTGTCTACAACATCTTTATGTTCATTAACTAAAGGTAGATTAGTATTAGACTGTACAATTTACATAGTCTTATAATGTCCTCTGAGTAATTACCTGTTTCTATATCAGAATATGAACTTTCATCATCTCTTCATGTGCTTATTTCTGAGGAAATAAAATATAATTAAGTGGTTATCTTATGTCTCCATGATTACAATGTTGTACATCTAAAATATTTTATTACACAAGCTATCCGTTAGAAACAAACCAAATTAATTTACTATTATTAACCACCAGATGCTGCAGTTGCTTCATACAAATGAAATCATCACAACCCTGATCTGTCAAGAAAATATAACATTCTAAGTATGACAGTAAAATACAAAGTCAGAGTGTCAGTACTAGCCTAAACTTGTTTACACCTTGTAACAGAAGAAAGTGCTGAGCCACATATTTAAATGTTTACCTTTAACTTTCATAACTGATCAATGATAACCTTCCTTTTAAACTCATTCATACCTTTTTCTGTAATTTTAAAGTTATTGCTAATTCTTTCCAACCAACTCCAACACTCAATGTAGTACCTTCAGAGTGGTCTGGTGAATGGCTCTAAGTGTGTAGAAAGTGGTTTTGGGGTGGGTGACATTCATATCATCCCAAAGCCAGGGACACAGTCTCTACCAGAGCTCTGCTTCACCATGAGTCCAGATAATGCCTACGTTCCCACAGCTCCAGCTCAGAGCAGGTGGCAAATGACTTATGTGCTGCAGTTGTCAGATTCGGGCTTATCTGAAATTGTTTGAGGATTCAGAGAGGACAGGAATCAGTTTTGTACTTTTCTCTGGAAACTATTACAATTTTAAGTTTTTGTTTTACTGTTTTTCTCAAAACCTTCACAAAGATTTTATCAGGTGGTTCAAAAGTATAACTAGTGAAACTTTCTTGTTTAAACAAGAACAGGATCCTATCAGATATTCTTAGCCAGCGATATTAGAATGACTTACATTTTGGTATTCTCTCTTTCAACTTAGTATACACACCTAGCTATACTTCAGTATGCATTTATTATGTTTACTTTCTTCAATGATAAAGGGTTTTCATAAAAGTGTTTTCTTAAATTCTTCATAGAATGTATTACTTCAGTCTTTGTTTTAATAAACAACAATGCTTAGTATAGATTTCCCAGATTTTACCAACCCTAAACTTCCTCTATCTTCAAAATTAACATATAAGAGAATTATTTCATGGACTTTTGAATATGTCAAATAAATAGCTAGAGGAATCTCAATGGGTATGAAATTAAACTCATAGAAAAAATTTTCCCAATGCTCTACTTATTACAAATGAGGAAGACACTGTGTCGGAGGGAGAAAATCATATTTGTTTTTTTCTTCTAGTCCAGAGAAGTCCCTGCAATAATGTTTTAAATGCTTATTCTGCTTCCACTCTTGTCTCCATCCAGTTTTTTCTGTGCACAGGCCCTAGAGTAGTCCTTAGAAAACAAATAAAAGCCATATCACCACTTTACTCAACACCCTCATTGTTGCTAAGAATAAACACTAAAACCCTTACAAATGTCTTCAAGGCTCAAAATACACACTGTCCAATATGGGAGACGCTAGTTCCATGTGTCTGTGCAACATTTGAAAATGGGATTGTCTGCTCTGGCTGGTGTACCTTAGTGGATTGAACTGTGACCTGTGGTCTGAAAAGTCACCACCTGGATTCCTGGTCAGGCCCTCAAGTCACACATTAATGTTTCTCTCCTCTCTTTTTTCCTTCCTTCCCATTTCTCTAAAAAATATAAAATAAAATAAAGTCTTAAAAAAATTTTTAATGGAGTTGTGTTATAAGCTTAAAATACACAATTGATTGGAAAAGATTGTTCCAATGAAAAGAATGTACATTTTCTTTAAAATGATTTTATATTAACTACCTGTTGGTATGATAATATTCAGATATGTTTAATTGAATAAAATATGTTATTAATTTAAATTTCACCTTTTGAAAATTGTGGCTACCAAAAAAATATTAAACTCCATGTCTTGCATTTACAGCTCATGTTGTAATCCTATGGGACAGCACTGGCCTACATGATCACTAGTCACCAGCTCCCTCCCATTTCCACCCTCACTGGCCTCTTTGCTGTTCTCAATACACCCTGTCTCTCTCAAGCCTTGGCGTTGCTATTCCCTCTTCCTGGAGAGTTATCCCGCAGATATCCTCATGGTTACTTCCCTCGCTTCCTTCTGTTTTTTGCTAAAATTATCCAAAAGAACTTCTCTGGTCAGTCAATTTAATATGGCCTCCAATACATGTACACATCTATTATCTCTCTTCATTTTCTCAAACACTTATAACCCATCCTGCATACAGGGAGATAATCTCTCCTGCGGAGAATATAACCCCAATGAAGACAAGATCTTTGTTTCATTTACTGCTGTTTTTCTAGAATAGCATATGGCTTATGATAGATACTAAATAAATAATTGTTAAATAAATAAAGGATGAAATATCACAAAAATTAAGTAAAGTGATATTTAAGAGATTTTGTTATAAAGAAATAGATTGGAAATGAGAAGAACTAACATTTCCTGAGTGCCTACAATAAACTACGCAGTGCCAAGCACTTAACATATATACTAATATATACTCACAAAAAAGTATTTACCAGTGAGAAATCTAAAGCTCAGATAATTTAAATAACTTTCCCACAGTCACTTAGCCAGTACAGAACATCATTTCAATGCTTCCATTTTATTTCAATGTCTCCAAGTGCCTCCCCTGACTCCCAGACTAAATCAGGTGCTCATACAAACACTCCCTCAGAGTACAGCTCTGCATTGTCCCCTCACATCCCTGGTCACACTGTAGCTCACTTTGCCATGTGGCGGTCAATGTCTAACTTCTCCACTGCACTGTGAACTTCATGATAGGTGACAGTGAATATCTTGTTGACATTTTCATGTCCAGAGTGATCCGCCTTGTGGAATGCTTAATCTCTAACACCTATTTGTTAAATAAAGGAATGAATACAGTTAATTTTCTCCAGAAATGTTATAACAGTTGATGAGTGGATTATTTGTGCCCAACTGAATGAATAATTTTGTAGATCAACTACATGAATAAAGCCAGGCAGAATAATGCAGGGGAGAGTATGCTGGTGTGTTCTTGACAGTTTATTGTAGGTAATGGGATCAGATGGAATGGATTTCCTCTGACAATGTGCCGTCCATCATGGAAGTCCTAGCCACTAAGTCTACTTAAATCAGAGTTAATTAAAATTAAATATAACTGAACAATCATTTCTTCAATCACACCAGCCACCTTTTGAGTGCTCAATATCCATGCATGGCTAGTGGCTGCCTTATTGGACAGCACAGGTAAAGAAAATCCCCATTAAGAAAGAGTTTTGTTGAAGAGCACTGTTCTAGAAAGTTTAAAATGTCCTTGGGAAGATGAATTTTTATATGGGAAGGGACCTGTTAGATTAGCTTTGTATTCTAAATAAAATTAAACTTTGAGAAAGAGTCCAATAATCTGTATCACCAAGTGTTCCTGGTTAAAACCTAGACGTGGAAAAGGAGCTTCATGGTCCACAGACGAAATGCTTAGTGAGACATGCTGAGGAACAGCCAGTGACCGATGTGGGAAGACCCACTCCTCCCGGGCTCTTGGCAGGCCCCCTCTTCTGGGGTCCCTGCCATCCCCATGCTGGGTGGGGCCCCATGTCTAATGACAGTCAACACCATCCCTTCACATTTGATGCACAAAACAGAAGACTGAAATGTGAGGACAAGGAAAGGGCTTAGGATACCAAATGCACCTCAGACTACAGTTACATACATTCACAACCTCTGGGGAGATATTGTTCAGTGCTCCCTTCTTCAAAATGTCTCGTACCACATCTAAACTTACGGCCAAGATGGAGGCCTAGACTAACACACTCCATCTCCCTCTGCAACTAAGAAGGAATACAACTACACAAAACCAGAAATAACCAGAAGTTCCAGAAAATAAAGCGACATGGAAGTCCAACGTATGAAGTTATAAAGAAGTGGTGCTCGGCCGGACGGGTAGGAGGGGCAAAGCCGGGGCGGAGAGGTCAAGCTGTGCTGGCGGTGGCAGCTATGCCGTTGGCGGTGGGACAGTGGTAAGCACAGACACCCTTATTTAATGGGAGGTGAGAAGTGTCTGGGGAGCACCCCCAGCTGCAGACCAAACTTGTCAGCTCATGATCCCAATGCCAGGGAAGGCAGACCCCCATTGCCTTGGATTGTGAGACCCAGAGTGGGTTGGGATGGAGGAGGAGGCTCCCAGTCTCTCAGCAGAGAATGAATGGCAGGAAGCCATCTTTGACACCCACCCCAACCAAAAACACCACATCGTGGTGAGAAGGGTTGCCTGGTTGCTCTGTCCCCTATACTGTAGGAGGTGTGACAGCCCTGCCCAGGAAGGAAAGGTAAACACAAAACTGTCAGGATGGCACAGACCAGGGTAGAGATCCTGGTGATGCAGCTGACAAGCCAGCAAATATCTAATTAAATGGCTCAGCAGATTGAAAATCTTTCTGAGGCACAGTTCAGAGCTTTGGTTATAAGAATGCGTACAGAGGAGAAACAAGATGGCGGAGGAGTAAGTGGAAGCTACACTAACTTCCTCCTAGAACTAGTCTGGATTTACAATGTAATTTTGGAGAAATCATCTGGAATAACGAACCGAACACCAGCTGGAGAGAAGTCTTATAACCACGGAGAGACAGAAAAGGCCGCTACATCACAACGTGACCGGTAGGGAGTGCGGAGACGTGGAAGGGCTGGCTGGGCTCCCACGGGTGGCAGCTGAAGGGGCTGAGAAACAGCTCAGCAGCCGGGGATTCCCCCTGAGAAGGGCAGGGTCTAAACCCCCAGCTGGGCTTCCCAGCCTACAGCAACAGAGTGGAAAGTAAAATAGTATCAGCTGTGAAAAGCGAAAAGCCACAGGCTTTCTTGCTAGCCGGAGAGAAACAGCAGGAGAAAAAGAGCTCTTAAGTGGATCACATACGAAAATATTTTGGCCACCACTTACCCTGGGCTCAAGCAGAGGGAAGGCAGAGAGGACTGGAGACACTTGGGGAGAATTTGGCACGGTGGCTTTGAGGGGAGAACTGGAGGACCAGCTGACTGGGTCCCAGTGCTGACTCATCCCCAGTACTGCGGGTAGACCATTCCCCTCCAAGTGGCGTCAGCCTGAGGGGAAGCAAAAGCCCTGCCTACAGGAATTAAGCTGCCACACCCACGGTCCTTAAGCCTGACAGCTAATCACAGATTGAATAGATTAACAATCAAAGAAGACAGACAACAGCAGTAGATCCCTGGAAGTCTCCAACAGGCTGCCTAGGGCCAGACTGGTACATGATCTGACGCCACCAGAGGCAGATCCAGGAAGTGCAGATCATTCCAAGAAGCACCAACAAACAATAGGAGTCAAAAAAATGGGGAGACAGAGAAACAACCTCCCATCAAAAGAAAAGGTAGAATCCCCAGAAAGAGTGCTAAATGAAATAGAGGGGAGCGAACTATCAGATATGGAATTCAAAACATGGATTATGGAGAAGCTGAATGAGCTCAGCGGAAACTTCAAAGAACTCCAGAAAAACTACAAGGAACTCACAGAAAATTACGTGAGCATGAAAAAGGACATAGAAGCTATCAATAAGAGCCAGGAGGAAATGAAAAATACGATCTCTGAATTGAAGAACACAGTAGAAGGAATTAAAAGCAGGCTAGAGGAAGCAGAAGATCGGATCAGCGAGCTGGAGGACAACCTACACAAAAACTCCCAGACAATGCAACAAAATGAAAAAAGACTGAACAAGACTGAAGAGGTTCTAAGACAGCTGCAGGACAACATGAAACGTAATAATATCCGTATCATAGGAATTCCAGAAGGAGAAGAAGAAGAGCAAGGGATAGAAAACCTCTTTGAAAAACTAATGACAGAAAACTTTCCTAACATGACGAGAGAAAGAGTCACGCAAGTCCAGGAAGCACAGAGGGTCCCAATGAAGATGAACCCCAACAGGCCCACTTCAAGACACATCATAATTAAAATGCCAACATTCAAAGACAAAGAGAGAATCCTAAAAGCAGCAAGAGAGAAACAACTAATAACATACAAGGGAGCTCCAATAAGGCTATCATCAGATTTCTCAGCAGAAACACTACAAGCCAGAAGGGAATGGCAAAAAATATTCCAAGCAATGAAAAACAAAGGCCTACAACCAAGAATACTCTACCCAGCAAGGCTCTCATTCAAAATGGAAGGTGAAATAAGGAGTTTCCAAGACAAAAGAAGGCTAAAAGAATACATCTCCACCAAACCAGCATTGCAAGAGATGCTAAAGGGTCTGCTTTAAGAAGATGAAGAAACAGAGAGACAGAGAGGAACACGAGTACAAAGGGGGAAAATGACAATGAATAAGTACTGAAAGAAAGAAGGAACTTCTACCATTTGCAACAACATGATTGGAACTAGAGAGAATTATGCTTAGCGAAATAAGCCAGGCAACAAAAGAAAATTACCTTATGCTGTCACCTGTTACAGGAAACTAATGAACAACACAAACAAATGAGCAAAATTGAACCAGAGGTATGTAAACAAGGAATAAACTAACAGTAACAAAGGGGGAGATGGGAGGGAGAGAAGGGGTAAGAAGGGGAAGGGTCTAGTCAAAGAACATGTATGAATGACCCATGGACATGGACAACTGGGTGGGGACTGACTGTGGGGGGGGGCAGGGTGCAGGGAAGCAAGAGGGGAAAAAAAGTGAGACAACTGTAGTGGAAAAACAAACAAACAGAAAATTTTTTAGTGGGGGGGGAATAAAAATATAAAGAATAGAAATGCAAGTTCAGTGAATATTAGAAGGACAAGGATTTTCCTTCCGATAAGACAGTCCTACAGATTTAGAGACTTGTATGTGGGTTATGTTACATAAATTAACATGTGTTTTCTGTTTTCAAAGGGCATAAGCCTACAATCTCATTACCTGAGTGATTATCTGTATGCATAGGCCTCACTTAATCCTGTATGCATTGCTGCCTCCTGAGACTCAATGGTTTGGCTGAACTAAGTGGCTGGGTTGGTGAAGAACGGGGTGGTCTGTGGGCTTCACTTTAAAACTGGTTTCTCTTTTCTATCCTAATGGCTTGGACAGAAAAAGCCCAGAGGCCTGAGATGGGGGAAACCTAAAATATTTCCCTCAGTCCAAAATAAGTATAATGGGCAAAAGTGTTTTGGACAGGTGAGATGTACCTGGTACACCTTCCTCCAAAGAAGCCCTTCTTTTCCCTAATGTGGGACATTGAAAAATTAATACCTGTCTTTTGTCATCTAGTGGTTACGGATTAAATGATGTCCTTTAACCCTGTTGCCCCCAGAATACAACAAGGATGCCAGCCTGTCAAACCAAGCATGCCGTTGTCCAGAGACAGCCAACCAACCTGGAGTCTGCACGATCCTTCCCCTTGTGGGAAGGCCACCCTCCCCTCCACATCCCCACTCTTATTAGGGATTTCTTGACCCACGGGTAGGTAGGACGACGACCATGTCCAGCTTGAAGCAGCTAGAGGAGCTCGAGACCTTCATCCATTGTCCTTTATAAGATTGTAAAGGGTCTTAAGTCTGAGAGGGAGGAATTGTTATTTTTTATTGTTAAAATATTTAACTAATTAATTAATTAATTTTAAAAAAAGAAGAAGAAGAATATATGAAAGGGTGAGGCGGGAGAGCTTGTATGTACGACCCATGGGCATGGACTTGGAGAGGGGATTGTTGGGGAAGGGGGGTGCTGGGCGGAGGGGAGCAAAGGGGAAAAAAAAATTGGAACTATTGTAACAATATAATCAATAAAATATACTTTAAAAAAAGAATGCGTACAGACCTAACAACAGATCTTAAACAAGATGGGGAAGGAATGAAGGCTAGTCCTGCTGAAATGAATGAAAACACATACGAAACTAGTGGTGAGGGAAAGAAAACCAAGAATCAAATCAACAAATTGTAACAGAGGGATGAAACAAATAGTCAACGAGTGCAGAAAGAGGAAACAAAAAATGCAGAAAATGAGGAGAGGCTCAAGAACCTATGGGACAGCTAGCTATAAGCGGGCCAACATCTGAATCATAAGGTTGCCAGAAGATGAAGAAGAACACGAAACTGAAAATTTATATGAAAAAATAATGAAGCAGAACCTCCCTAACTTGGGGAAGGAAATAGACTTACAGGTTCAGGAAGCACAGAACATTCCAAAAAAACTGGACCCAGAGAGAACCACATCAAGACACATTATAATCAAAATGTCAAAAATTAAGGATAAAGAGAGAATCTTAAAAGCAGCAAGAGAGAAGAAGAGAATTACATACAAAGGGGTCCCAATAAGACTGTCAGCTGATTTCTCAAAAGAAACTCTGCAGGCAAGAAGGGACTAACAAGGAATATTCAAAGTAATGAAAAGCAAAAACCTACAACCACGATTACTCTATCCAACGAAGCTGGAATAGAAGGGCAGAGAAAGTGCTTCCAGGACAAAATAAAACTGAAGGAGTTCACCAAACCACTGTTATATGAAATGTTAAAGGGACTTGTTGAAGAGAAAGAGGGTCAAAACTATGAACATTAAAATGAAAACTGTATCACAACAACCAACAAAAGAAGCTATGGAACTGAAACAAAGGCAAACTAAGTAGGCAATGAGAGTGGGAAAAGAATTATAGGTATGGGGAACATTTTGAGGGGAGGTCAGCGGAGAGGGGGAAGGTGAAAATGAAGGGGAGTTATTGTAGATGTGTTTTCTCTCTGTCAGAGTAGTGAAAACTTAGATCTTTTCACACACTGACATAAAGGGAGAGACAGACAAAAGGGACTTCCAGTTTTACAGAATGTAACTTTATGATTGCCATAATTTTATTGACTCTTCACTATACATTTGAATTTTAGACTAATCATGGTCCTTTACTAATTTCAAATCTGTATACAAAAATCATTTCTACATATTTTAACAGTAGAAAATATTTTCTAAAGGAACTGTTTCAGAATGTTCACTTTATGTTTTGCTAAGAAATTATATAGAATTTATTTTGTTTTGGAATCTCCTTTTTCTAAAGAATCAGGTTAAATAATGTTTATTTTAAGTGAGAGATAGATTTAATTCTAATATAGAGTCTCAACATCTTCTTTAAAAGAATGATAGAAAATTTTATTATTAAAAAATGTAATAGCCCTGGCTTGTGTAGCTCAGTGAACTGAATGCCAGCTTGTGAACCAAAAGGTCACAAGTTCAATTCCCAGTCTGGCACATGCCTGGGTTGTGGGCTGGGTCCCCAGCTTGGGGTATGCAAGAGGCAATCGATTGATGTATCTCCTGCACTTCGATGTTTCTTTCCCTCTATTTTTCCCTCCTTCCCCTTCTCTATAAAAATAAATGAAATATTTTTAAAATATAATAAACAGCATCTGTTAATAAATTGAGTAAAGATAAATATACATTTAAATTGTGTCTAAGCATTTTAATATTAGGGTGTGATCTATGTTTTTCTTTAAGATTTTATTTATTTTTAGCAAGAGGGGAAGGGAAGGAGAAAGAGAAGGAGAGAAACATTGATGTGTGAGGTACCTTGTCCACAGCCCAGGCATGTGACCTGATTGGGAATTGAACTAGCAACCTTTTGTTTTGCAAGCCAGTGCTCAATCCACTGAGCCACACAAGCCAGAGCTATGTTTTATGAGACACCTGAATAGGTCAGTTGGACAGAGCCAAACTAAGGCTTTCCAGTTTGGATTTACAGTTAGTGGATATGGTGTTCATCTTTTCTAGTGTTCACATGATACAGAAAAACTTACCTATTCCACTCTGAGCTGGTATCCTCAGTAAAGGTGAGATTTCACATCTAGTAATAGAGGAAGTTATGAAATTGTTCAGTTATTTTGTTTCCATCATTCTTTTAAAAGAACCATCTGTGACAAAACTTTCTTAAAATTTTAAATTTATTTAATCTATATCTTTCATGGATTTCAGGATTTTGTTTGCCTTTTTCTCCTAATAAAAGTTCTTGCAAAGTTAACAGCACTGTTATGGACACATGTTCATGATTTTTGAGTTTGGATAGATGAGACATTCATAATGGAATTATATCTTTTAAAAATGATGAACAGGTTTGCAGATGTTGTAGAAAGAGAATTGGAAAAAATATTAAAATACATAGATTATGAAGCTATCCTGGAATATAAATTATAGTTCTTGTAAAACACAGGAATCTTCTGGTCTTCTTTCCTGTTTAATTGAAGTCTATTTTCTCTGTGTTATATGTATGATTAAGCACAACGTTGAGAGGGAGAGAAGAATATAAATGTGAATTTGGGTTTGAGTCCCCACTCTCCTACATATTAGGTTCATTGTCTTTTGTAAGTTTCTTCCCTGAGCCTCCTTTAATTGAACTGAAAGTGGAAATTATAACACTATTTACCTAATCAATTTTCGAGATCCAGAGAAGTGGTGAAATGACCCACATGAAGCCCTTAATTTAGTGTCTGGCACATAGCTGTCCATAGATGTTAGCTATTCTTGTTACAAGGCTGCATGTATCATGTACTATATCATATATAACATGGATTCATTGATTCATCTATATCAAAACAGTCAGCCTATAAATTTGTTTTTCAGTTAAAGATTCAAGTTTAAGGATTTTGGCAAAGAAAAAGAAACCATGTGTTTCAAGAAGACTGTTTAAAACATGCATTACAAATATTCGCTTCAGTCTTTGAACATCATATTGACTTTCTGATCTTAAGAAGACAGTATGGGAAATATTATTTAACAAGGGATTATTTAATATACATAATTAAGGAACATCAAACAGATCACATTCTATCTATCTACATTAACAAATGATTAGTATACAAATTTCTAGATTAGTTGCCAAAACAATAGCCCCTCTTCAGAGTTTCTCTAGAATTTTCAGTAGGAAAAGAAGTCAGTAGTATCTCTTTCTGGAGTTAATTCACAGGAACTTGTCTCTCACTACAGC
The DNA here is from genome assembly GCF_987537825.1 of Furipterus horrens. Lineage (NCBI taxonomy): Eukaryota > Metazoa > Chordata > Mammalia > Chiroptera > Furipteridae > Furipterus > Furipterus horrens. Next base: position 64,367,670 of record NW_028327180.1, on the reverse strand, counting down.
CAGAATCTCCTGGCTAAGTCCCTCAGGGTTTTCAGGAAATGATGTATAGCTTTAGTTCTCACAATAAGGTCCTGATGGTCTGGGAAAATGGGTCTTTCCTGTTAGCCTCTTGCTCTCTGTCCTTTTCTGTCAACTCCAACCACTTTTCCTTTTATCCTCTGTCTTTAACGATAAAATAAAAAATACCACAAATGCCCATTGCCATGGTCCTCAGTAAATTAACATGACAGGCCTATCCTGATATTCCAGGAGCTCACGGGAGGTGCAACCATATCACAATTAGGGCCCAGAAACAGCTTGACCTCTTCCCAATAAAGAGGCCTTTGGTTGCTGGTGAGCCTCAGACAGACTGGCTGGGTCCCTGTGGGCCTGAGACCACAGAGGAATGGCTAGTAATGGCTCATGCTTCACAACTTCCTAAATCCTATCAAACAAGCAACAGCTATCCTCAGTGAGCTCCAGGCCCGGCACTACCAACAGACAGCTTAGATTCACAGCTTGGTTTTACCTGGGAATCTCCAAGCCCAGCACAAGTAGCAGCCATCTCAGATTGCTTTATAGCTCATCAGGGTGCCCTGGGTAAAACACAGGTGGGGGCTGACATTGGCCTACACCACCTGGAAAACCCCAGGGCCAGCGCACACAATGAACAGCTACAGGAGACATTAGACCACCACCACCATGCCCCTAGGCCTCTTTAATCCATCTTTGTGGGACTCCCTGCACTTCCTGGACTTGTGTATCTTTCACCAGACTAGGGAAGTTTTCAGTCATTATTTCCTGAAATAGGCTCTTGTACCTTTCGCACTCTTATCCTTCAGGTAGTCCCATGATGTAGATGTTGTCATGCTTCATGTTGTCCCAAAGGTTTCATAAGCTCTGCTCATTTTTTATAATTCTTTTTTTTTTCTACTCTGCTCATCTTCTAAATCACTAACTCAATCTTCTGCTTTAATTGATGAATTATTTATTCCTTCCAGTGTATTATTTATTTCTTATATTTCATTCTTTATTTCTGAATGGTTCTTTCTATGGTTTCTATGTCTTTTTTTTTTTTTTTAATGTTATTCTGTATGCTTATAATCATTTCTCCAAACTCTATCTGATAAATTTCTTACATCCATTTCATTTTGTTCTTCTTCTGGAGAATTCTCTTGTTTTTTCATTTGGGGCATGTTTCTTTGTCTTCCCATTTTGGCTGCCTCTTTGTGTGTGTTTCTATGTATTAGGTAATATGCAAAGACTCTGGTTGAGATGTATGTCAGACACTGCCTATGACTGGCCCTGGGCAACTGTTTGGAGCTATCAGTGATCCACAGCTTGTGGCTCCCTCCACTGGGCCTGTGTGTGTGTGGAAAGGATCAAGCTGTGCACCAAGGCCAGCCTTTTCCAACACCAGTTCTGGAAAAGGGTCAGCTAAAGAATCACAGTTGCAAGAGATCCACCTTGGTCTTCAGGCTTTTTGTTAGGTTTACTCACTGAAGTTTCACCCTCTTATCTTCCTTTGAAACCTGGCTTAAGCTTCACAGGGTGGAGCTAGAGGGATTCTTGAGTGGGAAGCTATCGCTTCCCACCAGGCTGATGCCAAAAAAAGGGAGTGCCTTACCCGAGAAAGATGGCTTCTGCAGTATGGGGAATGACTCAGCACAAGGATCCTAGTGGCTGACCCTTCAGCTCTCTCCCTAGAGCCACCTAGCCCAGACTCTCCACACACATCTCTAATCCACCCTGTCCTCCCTCTGCTGGAGCCCAGGGATAGTGGCTGCAAATGAATTTTTGTGTGTTGTCCCTTTAGGGGCTCTCTGCATCTCCAGGCATCTCTCCCTGGCACACAGAAACCCTGCCGCTCCTCACAATTGATGTTACCTGGGTTCCTTTCTTGCTGTGGTGCATTGGATGGGTAGCTCACATTGGAGTTTAGACCCCACACTTCTCAGGGGGAAACCCCAGGTGCTGAAATATCCCTGTAGCAGTTTATCTGCTGCTGGTGAGAGCCCAGTCAGCCCTCTTGGCCCTCTGTACTACCTACCAGTCTCATTGTAGTGCTGTAGTTTCTTCCATAAGTCCTTGGTTATAAGGCTTCTCTCCAGGTCGTGTTCACCTGCTTATATAGGATGATTTTTCTATAATTTAGTTATAATTCCAGTTTGGTCCTAGGAGATGGTTAGTGTAGCTTCCACATACTCCACCACCATCTTGGATTCTCCTGAAGGTTTTTTTGAGTGAACAATTAAATGCATGACTAAAAGAAGTTACTCCCTCTTTATAAAAGGGAAATAAAACTAATTAGGCCCATTTGATGTTTGGGAAGTTTATTTCAATCCCACTGTCCCCATTCAAGGATAAAAATGTATTAATGATGACCCATGTGTATTCTCATTGGGTAGAAGTTTTTCCATGTTGAAGAGCTATAACAGTCACTAAAATACTTTTAGAGAGAATTTTTCCTGTTTGGAAAATCCTACGGAGTTCCATAAAGATTGGGAAACTCATTTCACTAGACAAATTTTGTACCATGTATGCGAAACCTGGCTGACACTGCAGTATTTTTATTGTTCTTCTCATCTCCAATTCTCTGGTTTATAAAACAAACTGGCAAGACAGGTAAAATTCAGTTGGTAAAAGTTGCTGAATCTTTTAATCTACCTTGGCCTAAAGCCTTTTTCATGATATTGCTTAAGATCAATTCCTTTTGGTAACATCGATTGTCCCCTTCTAAAATTGTTACCGGACAACCTACCTGTGATGCTAGATCAGGGATGGTGCGAATCTGTCTTATTAAGGAATCCTTCTAACCTACTGCAAAGAACTTGCAAAGGCTCTTGAAATTAATGCAGGCTTTTAGAGCAGTCCTTCCACAACACATTCCTGGGAGAAGAAGATATGGAACATTATGGCCTTATAACCTAGATACATGGTCCGTAAGAAAAGCATCTCTAAGGAATTCCGGCCAAGATGAAGGCCTAGACAAACATGCCACATCTCCCTCCACAACTAAGAAGGAATACAACTTCTTCAAAACTAGAGACAACCAGAAGTTCCAGAAAATCGAGCTGCATGGAAGTACAAGAAACAAAGATAAAGAGAAGAAATATTCATCCACACAGGTAGGAGGGGCAGAGCCAGGACAGAGAGGACGCGGTGTGGTGGCAACAGCAGTGGCAGCGGTGTCAGGCCAGGAGAAAGCGCAGTCATATGGTTTAAAAAGTAGGGAGGGACACCTGGGGAGCGCTCCCAGCATCAGACCAGACCACACAGCTCACGGTCCCAGCGCCAGGAAAAATAAAGCCTCATTGCTTCTGACTGTGTGAACCAGTGGGGGTTTGGGCAGAGGAAGAAACTGTGGGTCTCTCAGCAGAGTCTGCTTGTTTAAAGGGCTCACAGGTCCTGGAACGTCTGCAGACCCACCCACTCTGGGAATGACAGAGAGGTGCCAGTCTCATATGGAAGTGGGAGAAGTGCCTGGAAAAGAGGCAAGTGCTGAATACACAGCATTGTTCACTCTCAGACCCCTCCCCCACATACAGTGCCACAACGTGGTGAAATGGATCGCCCATACTGATGCATATCTAAGGCTCCACCCCTTGCAATGTAACAGGTGTGACAGCTCTACCTAAGACACATAGGCAAACAAACACATGAGCCTGTCAAAATGAGGAGACAGAGAAGTATGGCCCAGAAGAGAGGACAGATAAAGGTTTCAGTGGGAAAACTAAGCGATGAGGAGATAGCCAACCTAACATATGAGGAGTTCAAACCACTGGTGATAAAGATGCTCACAGGCTAGACAATGTGCTTAAGTATGGCAAATGCATAAGGGAAGAAGTGAAGACTATGCTAAATGAAACAAAGGAAAATCCACACTAAACCAATTGTGAAGGGAAGGAAACCAGGGTTCAAATCAATGATTTGGAACATAAGGAAGAAAACAAACAGCCAACCAGTACAGAATGAGGAAACAAGAATTGAAAAAAATGAGCAGAGGCTTAGGAAACTCTGGGACAACTTTAAACGTACCAACATCTGAATCATAGGGCTGCCAGAAAGAGAAAAGAAAGAGCAAGAAATTGAAAACTTATGTGAAAAAAAAATGAGGGAAAACTTCCCAAATTTGGTGAAGGAAATAGACATACAAGTCCAGGACGTACAGAGAGTCTCAAACAAGCTAGAACCAAGGAGAACCACATCAAGACACATCATAATTAAAATGCCAAAGGTGAAAGATAAAGAGAGAATCTTAAAAGCAGCAAGAGAAAACCAGAGAGTTACCTACAAAGGGGTGCCTATAAGACTCTCAGCTGATTTCTCAAAAGAAATTTTGCAAGCAAGAAGGGACTAGCAGGAAGTACTCAATGTGATGAAGAGCAAAGACCTACAACCAAGACTACTCTATCCAGCAAAGCTGTCATTTAGAATAGAAGGGCAGGTAAAGTGCTTCCCAGACAAGGTAAAGCTAAAGGAGTTCATCATCACCAAGACATTAAGGGACTTACTTAAGAAAAAGAAGATCAAAATTATGAACATTAAAATGACAACAAACACAATTATCAACAACTGAGTCTAAAAAATAAAAACAAAATCCAACTAAGCAAACCAGAATAGGAACAGAATCATAGGTACAGGGATCATTTGGAGGGTTATCAGCTAGGAGAGGGAAGGGGGAGAAATGGGGGAAAGGTGCAGGGATTAAGAAGCATAATTGGTTGGTACAAAATAGACAGGGGGATGTTGAGAATAATATAAGAAAGGGTGAAGCCAAAGAAGTTATATGCACGACCCATGGACATGAACTAAGGGGGGTTGAATTGCTGGAGGGAAGGTGAGTACTGGGCGGAGCGGTGCAAAGGAAAAAAAATTGGGACTATTGTAACAATATAATAAAATATACTTATTTTAAAATATAAATAAATAAAAAACTTTTTAAAGAAAAGCATGTCCAGCCTTGCTGGAGTGGACAATATTGAATATTATTAACTAATTTCTGAATTGCATGGCTAATAGGTACTGATCCATGGATTTATGATATTCATTAAAAAAGCTCTCAGGCTTGCACCTTCTCTTGATTGAATTCTCAAGGCTAGAGGAGACCTCAAATTAGAGTTATCCAGGGCTTGGCTTTTGCCTTGACAGCTTTACATTACTTGTTGCACCTTTGAGTGTTCATTTACTTCACTAAAATCAGATCGTTATGCTAAGAAAATGTTCTCTTCTATTAGGATTATTTCTTAAGTAACTATCCTGTTTTTATAAATAGATGTAATTAACTTATAGACTGACAGCTTTTGTTAAAATTCTTTCTCTCTTCTTCTTCCTGAGCTTATGCAAATCTCCTACTGTAACTTGTAAATATGTGTCTATAATTGATGAAATGACCTCATTTGGTCCCAATCAGCTCAGCAACAGAGACTGTCATGCTTAGGAACTGAGTATCACAGATGTAGGTAAAAATTAACAAACTAAAGTGTTGTAGAGGGAAAACCTCACAGGCAAATCCCTCTAAAGACATGCTTTATGCAAAGTTGAGACTTTAAGAGAGAAATGTTAAAGGAAAATAATTACTAGGACAGGAACTTACACATGTGATTAAAACACTCCATGTACTGAAAGCAGGGAGCTTTCTTTGAGGATTAGTCTGAAATATAATGTGCCAGAGGCTCCCTCTTAAGTGTCCTCAAACCTTCCTGCTCCCTCAGTGCCACCATAAAAGGGTAGAATGGGACCCAACATGTCACCTCACCCTCTGTACCTCTGCAGAAGTCCTTTGATCCAGAGGTTTCCAAGTGTTTTTGCAAATGTAAATTAACCAACCTCATCATCACCTCTCTCCATGGAGCTGGTTCATTTCAGTAGCACAGAAATTTACCTAAAGGCCTACTCAGGGACCACTGAGAGGTCCTTTGTGGGATCTGCAAATGGATGTTCAAAGTTTAAAAACACCCTGCAGCCTCACTGCAGATTCAAACTCATCACATCCTTAGCAAGTAGCACTCAAGGGAGGGAGGGATCATCTTCTTTAATCTTTATAGTAAGGCTCCTTCCAGTTGGCCTTTCCTCAGCCTCACCAAGCGTCCACATACCTGTAAACCCAGACTTCAGCCTCCCTCCTTCCTGTCTTATCTGCCGCAAAAGCTGAGTGAGAACAGACATGAATTTATAAAGACACTTTATGAGTCATTTTGATTAAAGAAATAGTTGGTCATATTTTCTTTTGTTCCCCTAAACTCTTCTATTAATCCAGTGAACAAACATTTATTAAATACTTGCCTTGTTGCCACTCACCGTGCTAGGCACAGCGGCCACTGCAGTCATGCTTCTCCCTTCATGGGAGGCACAGACAGCGAATAAGAGGCAGGTGCTCCATGGTCAGTGCCGTGAAGATGACAAACGTGATGAGCTGGGCGAGGCAAGTAGGAATGGGTGGGTCAGGGAAGCCCTCTCTAAGCACGTGGTGTTTGAAATGGCATCTGAAACTTGAGAATAAGTCATTTTCCATTTTTTTTTTGCATCTTATGAATTTTCATTTCTAATAAAGTAAATATCAATCTTTAATATCCCACGTAAAAAAAGCTTTTGAGAATCCTTTTCTTTTTCCCAGAGTAAAACTGTCATGAGATGAAAAAGTGAGGCAACCACTGCAGTTTATCCCCAGTGAGGATCGGTCCACTTTGTGCTCTGACCACATGAGGTGCCATCGTGATGGGTCACAACCCAAGTCCATATAAGCTCCTTGTGGGGCTGAGGTCTCAGTCAGTGAGCACCCAGGAAGCTGATTGTGATAACCTGTTGGATTTGGACAAGCTTGCTTATTTTCTCGTTTTATTATTTTTTTATTTTTGTTTTTTTTTTCATTTTTGGGCTTTTCTTTCCTTTTACTTTTTTACATTTCTTTTGTATTTTTTATTTTGCTTTAAAATTTGTTTTATTCAGATATTTTATTTTTAGTTTCTATTTTGTTTTTTCTTTTTATCTTTTGTTATTTTAATTTTTAATATAATTTTATTTTTCTCTTTGATTTTTTAATTTTTTAATTTATTTATTTTATTTTATTTTTTATTTTGAAGCCACCATGTCTAATGACTTTGTAGGCACCTCTGGGAATAAGAAGCACCACGTTGGTGATCACATACCCTTGAAAAGCATCGGCAAGAAAACCTATGCCGAGGCAATTGGCCCAGCATGTGCTGACCAGGACGGAGGTGGCTATAAAAACCATTAGTCGGTGGAGCACTCTACGCAGTTTCAGGAGCTGCAATGCCTCAAGAGCTTATACCACCCAATATTGCAACACTATATGAGGTGATTACCACCCGAGACAAACACATCCTCATCTTGGAGCATGTCAGTGGAGGGGACTTATTCAACCACCTGGAGTAGTGCAGCTGCAAAACTGAAGAGGAAGCCCGAGCCATGTTCAGGCAAATGATATCCCCCATTCACTACTGCCACTAAAAGGGGATTGTGCACCAGGACCTGACGCTGGAGAACATCCATCTCAACCAAGACCTTAACATCAAGGTAGCAGATTTCGGATTCGGGAGGGAATTTACAAACTATACCCTCACCACCTTCCGCAGCACCCTCTCCTACATGGCGCCGAAGGTATTGCAGCGTCAAGCCTATGATGGCCCCAAAGTGTGGAGTCTCGGGGTCATGTTGTATAGGATGGTGACAGGGGGTGAGCTGGTTGTGGGGGACAGCCCTGCGGAAGTACTTAAGGAAATGAACAGGGGGAAGCTCCGTGTCCCAGACTTTATCTCTGTGCCACGTGAACAACTGTTAAGCAAGTTGTTGACTGTTCACCCCAAGCAAAGGCCGAGGCTAGAAGACATAAGACCCATGGGCCAGGAGGAGAAACTGAGACCACACAGTGAGCCGCCATGGGGTGACATTGACCCCCAGGGGACCAAAATAATGAAAAACATGGGGTTTAAGGAGTGAGACATTTAGGAGTCATTGACACAAAAGACCTATGACAGGCTGATGGGAACATACTTGATCCTCAGAACGACGACAACCAAGATGAAGGACTGCACCATGAAGGTCAGGCCCTGCCCCTCCCCCGACCCCAACAGTGGTGCTTCCTCCAGCCAAGAGGTTGAGCTTTCCATTCCCTCAACTGCTCCGCCACCCAGCCTGGAATCCAGCTCCACCATTTCCTCATCGAGTTTGGAAGAGAGGGTGACCGCTCCCCTACCCGGCCTAGAGTCCAGGACCGCCACTCCCAGCCCAGCCCTCCAGCGTGGCCCTCAGGGCTCCTCCACCCACAGCAGCAGCACCAGCAGCGCTGGAGGAGCCCCAGAGGCTGCACCGCCTGATGGTGGGGCCCCAGCCTCTCCCGCTGGCCCCAGCCACGGCCACTGACAGGGGGTGGCTAGGAGGGTCCTCAGGTTCCTTTCAAAATGTATATGCTGTCGGCTGTCCACCAACAAGCAACGTCACAAGAAAACAAAAGTCAAACCAATATAATTTTTTAAATTGTGGATGGCCAAGGTAGGGCTCCAGTCAGGCACTGGGGAAAAGAAGCTGCATTCCCTGCACCTTATTTTATTTTCAAAATCTATTTTCTGAGTCCATTGGGACTCAGTCCACATGGTCACAGTGTCTCCCTTCTAATAAAAGCCTTTAATTGGACTTTCCTGGCTCCAGGTCCTTTCTTAATTACCTGGCTACCTAACACGTACCACTGATGCCTTTCAAGCTGCTACCCCAGTGCTGGAGCTCAGAAGGAGTGAGTCTGAGTAGGTGAGTCCACGTATGGGTTCTTTAAGAGGAACTGCTTGGGGCTCCACCAGTTTCTTCCACCGACTCAATCCCTGCTGGGTTTTGCACCCAGAAGTAGTGGGGACTCATCTTCCTAGCACCTGAGCCCTTGGTTGGTAGGGCTGGGGCCTCTCACTCCTGAGACATCACTCCTGAATTTCTGTCAGACTTCCCTTCAACTATTTCTGATGGTCCTGAGTGATGATTGTTTTATAATTTAGTTGTAATTTTGATGCGGTTGTGCAAAGAGGTCAGCCATGTCTGTGTATGCGGCCATCTTTCCTGGAAGTCCAAGGCAGTTCCATTTTTAAATATTTTAGTTAACTTCATACTGCTGTCCACAGTGGCTGCACCAGACTGCATTCCCGCCAACAGTGTGTGAGGGTTCCCCTTTCTCCACATCCTCACCAGCACTCGTTTGTTGATATATTGATGGTGGCCATTCTGATAGGTGTGAGATGATATTTCGTTTTGGTTTTAATTGTATCTGATGATTAGTGATGTTGAGCATCTTTTCATATGTCTATAGGCCATCTGTGTGTCCTCTCTGGAGAAGTGCTTTTTTAGGACCTCTGTCCGTGTTTAAAATGGATTGTTTGGGGTGTTTTATGGGGGGGGGGGCATATGCCTTAATTCTTTTTCTTAAGTATATTTTATTGGTTATGTTGTTACAGTAGTTCCAATTTTTTCTCCTTTCCTCGCCTTTGCCCAGTATCCCCCTTCCCTCCAGCAATCCCACCCCCCTTAGTTCATGTCCATGGGTCGTGCATATAACTTCTTTGGCTTCACCCTTTCCTATATTATTCTCAACATCCCCCTGTCTATTTTGTACCAACTGATTAAGCCTCTTAGTCCCTGCACCATTTCCCCATTTCTCCTCCTTCCCCCTCCCAGCTGATAACCCTCCAAATTATCCCCATACCCATGATTCAGTTCCTATTCTGGTTTGCTTAGTTGGATTTTGTTTCTATTTTTTAGATTCAATTGTTGATAGTTGTGAGTTTGTTGTCATTTTAGTGATCATAGTTTTGATCTTCCTTTTCTTAAGTAAGTCCCTTAATGTCTTGGTGATGATGAACTCCTTTAGCTTTACCTTGTCTGGGAAGCACTTCATCTGCCCTTCCATTTCCAAACGATAGCTTTGCTGGGTAGAGTAATCTTGGTTGTAGGTTGCTTTTCATCACATTGAGTACTTCTTGCCAGTCCCTTCCTGCCTGCAAAGTGTCCTCTGAGAAATCAGCTGATAATCTAATAGGCACCCCCCTGTAGGAAACTCTCTGCCTCTCTCTTGCTGCCCCCAGGACTCTCTCTTTATCTTTCACCTTTGGCATCTGTCATGATGTGTCCTGCTGTGGTCTCCTCTGGGTCCAGCTCACCTGGGATTCTCCATGCTTCCCGGACCTGTATGTTCATCTCCTTTGCAAAATTTGGGAAGTTTTTCTCATTTTTTTTCAACTGTTGCTTCCTAATTCTGCACTGGTTGACTGTCTTTTTCCTTCCTTATGATCCTAATCATTGATTTGAACCCTTTTTTCCTTCCCTTCACCAATGGTTTTGTGTGGATTTTCTTTTGTTTCACTTAGCATAGCCTTCACTTCTTCTCTTATGGATTTACTGTACTCAAGGATTTCTGTCAAGCCTGTGAGCATCTTTATCACCCGTGTTTTGAATTCTGCATCTGCTAGATTGTCTATCTCCTCATCACTTAGTTCTCCCACTGGAACCTTGATCCGTTTCCCCTTTTGGGCCATACTTCTCTGTCTCCTCATTCTGATAGGCTCCTGTGTTTGTTTGCCCCTGCATCCCAGGTAGAGCTGTCACTCCTGTTACATTGTAAGGGGCCTTAGGGATTTGTCAGTACAGGGCGACCTGTTTCACCATGTTGTGGTGCTGTATGTGAGGGAGGGATCTGAGAGGGAAAATGCCACCTGCCCAGCACTTGCCCCTTTTCCAGGCACCTCTCCCACTTCTGCACTGGACTGGCGCCCCTCTAGCTGCTGCCCTGGCCGTCGTTCCCAGAGTGGGTGGGTCTGCAGATGTTCTAGGACCATGGAGGCCCTTTAACCAAGTGGACTCTGCTGAGACCGGCAGTTTCTGCCTCCACCCCAACCCCCACTGGTCTGCACAGTCAGAAGCAATGAAGCTTGATTTTCCCCGGTGCTGGGACCATGAGCTACGAGATCGGGTGAGGAGCTGGGAACGCTCCCCAGGTGTCCCTCCTGACTTTTTAAAACGTATGACTGCGCTTTCTGCTGACTTGCCGCTGCTGCCACTGCTGCCACCACCACACCACGTCCTCTCCACCCTGTCTCCACCCCTCCTACCTGTCTGGATGAGTATTCCTTCTTTATATCTTTGTTTGCTGGACTTCCGTGTAGTTTGAGTTTCTGGAACTTCTGGTTGTCTTAATTTTAAGGTAGTTGTATTCCTTCTTAGTCATGGAGGGAGACACAGCGTGTCTGTCTATTCCTACATCTTGGCCAGAAGTCCGGACCCTTTTTTATATGCCCTAATTCTTAAAAGACTGTTTTCACATTTCTTCCATTTCCATTTTACTGAGCACCTAGAATTCTGGAAATGGCCTAGATTTCTCCAGCTCTCTGAGTGGATGTCAGCTCTAGTATCAGGAAGATGAAAAGGTACTTCAGCCAGGAGACCAGGTGTCCTTCCCAGGCCACGGCTGAATGTAGGTGTCTGTGTGCATGTGGCCAGGGGCAGGCTGAGCTGTGCCAGGAATCCAGGCCTAAGCAGCAAGTCCAGCGCTGATAGATGTGCAGCAGCAAGTATGTGCAGAGTCCCGGGAATTGGGATTCCTGTCCTGCATCCCATGCTTTTTCCTCTTTGCCATCCCCATGCTTTCAATAGAGCCGCACCTGCCCCTGTAGACCTATATCTCTCCCTGCACTGAGAAGAGAAGGTCCCGCACCCAGCTTGATCAGAGCATGACGATGGGAAGGCTGGGACCTCAGAGTGTCCAGGGAGCAGAATGAGGCCACAGGCCCATTGCTCCCCATCCCTTTGCTTCTCTAATGGAGGCACTGATTTGTGGAAGGAGGCACCTTCTCTGCAAAAAAAAAAAAAAAAAAAAAGCCTTCAACGATCAGGGGAAACTGGAAACCTGAGGACCCCCAGGTTGGGCTTCTATCTGGGGGCTACGGGAGGCTGAGGGATTAAAGCAGGCTGCCTACACCCTCTGGCCTGAAAGAGACGTGGGAGGGAGGGTAAGGATGCAGTTACCCTTAAGGCAGGGGGGAGACCATGGTGTCTGGTAAGCTGCCTTCTTGAACCCCCCTGGGTGCACAACCCTCAATCACATGGGTCTCATCATCACCGCCTGTTCCGTCACTTCCCTGCCTGGACTGGGATGAGCCGCCTCTGGCTCTCCCACCTGTGTACTGCTTCTCCTTGTGTCAGGCGTCACTCTTCCCCACACTCTCCACTTCCATGGTCAGGGCCAGGGCCTCCTGGGACCCAGCTGAGTAAACCAGCCTCCACCCTCCCACCTGGTGCCACTTCGGTGGATCTCAGAGCAGCCATGTTTCTCTGTGAAAACAGAAACAAAGCAGGTCTCACAGGGGTGCCTTTGGGGGCTACAGGCATGAACGTATGACTAAGACATGTCTAGTCCCTGGTGCAAGGGACATGGCATAAAGTCACCAACACAGGGTGTAATGCTACTTAGAAGCTTAGATCCACCACTTAGAAGCTAAGGTCCAGGTTTCTGAAAAGAATTGTTCTGCCTTTGTATCTGCCCAGGAATCTGGCTCAGGGCCAGTAACTAGGTTCCACTTGTCAGAATCAGCTCTGTCCCTGTGGGGACCCTCAGAGACTGGCTCCCTCTGGAGCCTCAAGCCTCTTAGCCCCAGAGGGGGCTCTGCCACAGCGGTGTGGGGAATCCCCACCACAATTCCAAGACTAGTTAATCAAGTCTAGGCTAGACACACAGCAGGCATTCAACAAATGTTTGTGAGGGATCAAATGGAAGGAAAACAGAGCTGGGAAACTCCCTTTGTCCCAGGCACGCCCTCCCTCCTGTGCTCTGTTGCACCCAGCACACCTCAGAGGCCAGTGCTGTTGCCTCCCTGGCTGAGTCCTGTGGTCCAGGCTATGTGGAGCATCAGCCCTGCCTCACAGGCTACACCACCCCCAGACCTTCCGTTAGGGTGTTGTTAGGTAGCCTTGCTCTGAGAAAATTCCCTGGAGACCACTCTAGGCTTGAGCAACAAGTTTATTGAGGATAAAATGGGGGAAAGTGGAGCGGAGGAAAGAAGAAACTCCCGTTCTAACTTGAGAGCACAAGGACCCACAGAAACAAGAGAAGCAGAAGAAAGGTAACTCCCAGTCCACATCACGGGCCCATGGGAGCAAAAGGAAAGGCAAAGAGGAGAAGGGAAAAGAAAGGGAAAGCGAAAACCCCTGGTCACCCACAAGGACCAGTAGGAATCACGTGTCTGCATGTCTGCAGGGCTGTCTCCACATCTTTCCAAACAAATGTTTCGGTTAGGGTGAGTTTACCCATCAACACTTTTGGCAGGTTAATTTGAAAATGATTCATTTGCATATGAATGAAGTCCAGGCTGGCAGTCCCGCTGCCAACATGTTCTGACAGGTGTGGCCTGGTATCCATGCCCCTGGCCTCCTTCATCCCTTTCAGAGCCCCTCAAACCCTGCCTAGGACCTGCTTTGGCTCCCTATTAGTGTAGGGCCAAGTCCTAGCCCTGCAGAAGGCCCATGCAGCCCTGCCCCAACCAGCTCTGCCCCATCCCCCATTGTTGTTTTCTCCATCCCACAGACTCACAGGCTCCTACCCTTGACCAGCAGGCCTCCTGGGGAGCCGATCCCTGGGTGGCAGAGGCCTCGGAGCTGGGTAAGAGAGGCCACAATACCATGGGGGCTTCTCAGATTCCTCCTTGGCTGCAGTCAGGGGCCCTGGATTGGACTGGGCATCCCATGAAGAGGGGATGCCCATGAAGAATCCCAATACCATTGGGATCCTGGCTGTTGTCTGGGAGGAGAGAGCTGGGTCTTCAAGGAGGTCCCTAGCAGCTGAGTCTGAATGGGGCAGACTCCACCCAGAGACTTCTGGCCACTGGGCCAGGGCGGGGCAGGTCAGGGTTTGAGCTCTCTGGCCAGCCTGTAGCAACTCACAGGAAGGTATCCTCATGGGCTCTCCACCAACTTCACCCCATCCTCCACCCAAGGTTGCTACCACTTCTCGATGCTCCACTGAGTTGGCCTTAACCTTCAACCTGAGGCGGTTCCTGTCCCAGCCCTTCCCTCTCCATCCTGAGCCTGAGCCTCAGATTGCCCCTCAAGGGCACCTGCTCCTGCTGGAACCTGCCAACTCATGGAGGAAAGAATACTGTGGTTTCTTCTGACCTTGCACAGACGTGGCTGGGCACAGAGGCCCTGGGCATGGTGCTCTGACCCAACTGGCGCTCCCCTGAAATACAGGGCCACTGGGTGTGGTGTCCCAGTCAACAGGAGCAAAAGCCCTGCCCCCCAACCCCCATGCCCTCCCTGTCTGGGTCTGGGCTGTGGCAAAGGGCAGAGCAGAAATCATAATTCCCATAGCAGTGATAATCTTGTTAATGGCAAATGTTATTTTGTATTACCTTCTGAGTGCCAGGCTGTCTGTTAGGTGCTGGGAAAACATAAAGAAATAAGATAGATGCAGCCCCCGCCCACATGGATCTCTTGATCCCAGCCTGAGGCAGGCCCAGGCCGTGGTATATGGAGAGTCCACAATGTGTATTTGTCGAATGGGTAAACAGTGCATGAACGGAGCGGTCTGGTTATACCCAGCTGCACAGATGCCAGGGAGATGTGCAGTGAGCAGTGAGGCTATAAGGGCAGAGGTGAGGCACGACCTAGCTACCACCACCCCACCTTGGAGAAGGCTCCCAGGCCTGTACCTGCCTGTGACTTGGTGCTCCAGCATGCTAGGGATTCTGCAACATATCAATCCCCTAGGACAGGGCCATTAAGAGTGAAAAGAAAATTCTGAGGACTTCCTGGAGGAAATATTTAAATGGGATGGATGTAGGGTTCCTCGACTGAGCCACTCATTAGCTCCCCATATGCTACCCCAAGCTACCCAAATGCTTCTGCTCCAGCGTTTTCCTAACCTCAGAAGTGAAGTCAACACCTCGCAGGCATTCCCATGTTCTCCCCCCATGTTGCCCTAGTGTCGAGCTTACCTGGAGGATCTCAGTCCACTTACAGCTCACCATTCCTGCAGTCACAGCCCAGTTTCAAAACACCACTGTGGCTCACCTGGACAGTCCATCCTGGCCCACAGCTTCTGCTCAGCTCCCTCCACCCATCCTGCACTCCACAGGCAGAGTGACATTTTAACAATGTGATTATGTCCCTGCTCTTTCCAGATAGGAGCCCCTCAAAGGTGTCCCTGCCCCAGGATAGACGCAGATCTCACCAAGGCTACCAGTCCCCTCATCCAGCTCGATGCCCTCTCTCATCATGTGCAACCTCAAACTCGGGCTCCAGCACCCTGGGCAGCTTGCCATGGCCTTTGACTATGTCATTCTTCCTGCCTGGAACACTCCTCTCTCCAAAGAGCTCCCCCTGAAAGCACTCTGTGGGCCCGGCCTGAGCCAGGTCCCCACACAGACCCCACAGCTCCCTGTGGATGAACTTCAGACGTGCAACCTGACATGGTCCATGTCTCCTTCCTCCTCCGCACTGCCTGCCCATGGAGGGGAGCTGCCTCTGTCCTGTTCGTCACTGTGTCTCCAGGTCTAGCCCAGGGCCTGGCACCCAGGACCACGATAGGGAGTGGGAAACAAAAATACAGGGAGGGAGAGAGGGAGGGAAGGGGCAGAGAGCCAGGGAGGGAAGGAGGGGGGATGTACACCCCTCACTACCGTGGCTTCCAGCAGCCCTCACTAAACTCACCCTGTGTGTCACTTAACAACTAAACAGCCACCTGGAGCAGCCACAACCCTCCTTTCCCCAAATCCGTTGTGTGGACAAAGCCACACCTCCCTTCTGGCGATCACTCTGTTGTGTCCATTCTGCATTCATTTCACAAGCACTTGCTGGGGCAGTTGAGCTCCTGGTGGGGATACAGGGACCAGGAATGTCAAAGGAGCTCCTTGTCTTTCAGGGAACAAGCAGGAGAACAGGGGCCCAACAGTACCCTTGTCCAGGGAGGGAAGGGCCCAGCGCTTTCCAGCTGGGCCAGCCTACTCACAGGAGGTACTGTCTGTCGAGTCCCAGTCCTAGAGATGTTCCTCAGGCTCAGGCTCAGGGATGGACTGCCACCTGTGACCTTAGCATGGCCAAGAGCATTGCCAAATGTGGTCCTGTACCCGTGCTACCCCTAAGTGACATCTCTGGTGGATGGGCCCTCAAAGCAGGCAAGACTTGTCTCCCTACCACCTCCATCCTAAGGCAAGGGCTGGTGTCTCTTTAGAATGGACAGCAAAAAATATCTGTGCTGCATGGATAGGTCACTGAATGAATGGGAGGGCCGGTGGGCTTCAGGCTTTCCCTCTACACAGAAGCCCCCTCAGCCTGCCCAACCCTGTCTTCCCCCTCACCTGTGACCTTTCCCTGGGGAAGGCTGGCCTGACTGCTGATGCCACTTGTTGGCCCTGGCAGCCATCACAGCAGCTGGAGGCCTGGCCAGGGTCTCTGAACACCTGTCCCTCCATACCATAGCAAAGTTCCCAGGATTATCCAGTGCCACACAGAGGAAACTGTATTTGCTGACACCATCTGTACCCATCAACATATTCAGCACATAGCTGTTCATAGGATTATGGGACCAACCCTCCCCTCCAAGTTTCTCCCATTGGGGACTGAAGAAAACTAGGTTTGTCCCAAATGACCCAGCACTTTGACTCAATGCCAAGGACAGAGGGCAGGAGGTGCAACTTGAGTGGATCCACCTAGTGGCTTCAGCATCAGGGCCTCCCAGTCAGTCTGGCCTTAGAGCCCGGGGCAGGACCCTGGGGAAGGAAAAGAGAATTTGGCAGCATCCCCAGGGGCTATGGGGCCAGCCCTGAAAAGGGCCAAGTGTGTCCCCAGAGACTGCGCCCACCCCAAATTCTTGAGCCCATTTGGTGAGTCAAAAGATGAGCCTGGTTCCAGAAACTGGCTACAAGTCCCCTCCCAGCTGCCTCCACCAGGGACTCTGCAGCCAGAGACAGCAGAGCCAGCACAAGCTGGGCTGTCATTACAGGGTGGAGAGGGGCAACCTGGGCCTTTGGAAGCTGTAATCACCCAGCAGGGCCAGGCAGGACCTCAGGGCAGAGAGAGTGGCTCTCCTCCTACCCTGCCTTCCTGCTCTGCCTTGGGCAAGAAGCTTCCAGGCTAGTGCAAATGCCCAGAGGGCCAGAGTTAGGTAGCTATAGTGCTTACAAATTCTGATATTTTGATGCATAGACTGTAAGCATCCTTTAAAAAATTATTATCACTACAACACAGAAGCCCCCTTCTCCCCTGGCTCGGCCCTCCTTCCCCAGCCTTGAGCCCAAATAGGTACTGGGGGGCATTAGAAATGGGTGCGGATGAGGTGAGGGTTGGGGATAGCTATTGGACATCTGACTCAGCTACTGTCTCAAAGGCTGCAAGTCCAGTGGTTTGACTATGTTTTCGGGACTTGTCAAAATGTCAGGAAGCCAGGACAGCCGAGGATAGGGGAGAAGTGAGGGTGAGGCTGCAGAGATCCCAGGGCCAGATCACAGAGACCTCATGGGCTACAGAAAGGGGCTTAGATGTGAGGCTGAAGGCAGCGAGTGCCACCCCTATGTTCAGGCCAGGGAGGAGCAGGATCTGATTGGGGGTTTAGGAAGAGCACCCCGTCTACCTGTTGGGAAGGGGAAGGAGGAGGAGCAGGGCCTGGGGTGAGTGGCGGGGGGGGCACTGCCAGAGTCGGGATGAAAGCTGGTGGTGACCCAAACTGGGAAACGATAGTGCCTATTGAGAGGAGTGGGTAGAATTAAGAATTAATAAAGACGAGGGCTGTGTGTCCACTCCCGCAGCCATTCATTCCACAAATACTCATACTGCATTGCACTGGGTACTCTGCCCCCCATTCTGAGCTCCCTCTTCCAGATGAGACCCTCCTTCTCCCCTTTGGCTCCCTCAGCCCTGTCACCCACAAGCAGGCCTTGCTAGAAGCAGTCAGTGGCAGCCGCCACAATGCAAGCTGGCTACCCCCAGAGAACACGCCAGCACATTGCGGGGTTCCAGACAGACACGGAATCCTAATCACAGCTTCTGGTTCCCTCAGTTGCCTGACTGCTTCCACTACAAGGTACCCACCCATTTAATGACATTCTCCTCACTAGCTCAGCAACACCACCATGCCCCCCACCCCCACCTTGAGCCTCATTTCCCCCTTCCTCTTGCTATAGTGATTCCTGTCTGCAAGTCACCTTATATCCTTTGTGGAGTGAGTTGGGAGAGTCAGTCCATCCATGGGTGATCCTAGCCTGACCAAGTTCTGCAGATTCTGTACTGCACAGGCCTGGGACTCCATGCCCATTGCAGACATTGTAGAATTCTGTTCATCATAGCAACTTGCCAGTAAGTGAAAATAAAGTGAATTGGAAAGGGATACCCTTTGCTCACTTGTACAAAACCACTACCTCCACATAATCACAGGAGCCTGTCATCTGGGAGCCTCAAGGACCCCAGCCCCTCTGTGGGCTCTCTCCTGCCTTCCACTGTTCTGCCTGCACCAGCTCTGGTTGTGGCGCTGACTCTCCCGTCCCTTGAGTAGACACCAGACTTGCTGGGGATCCGGGTCTCCTGCCCCATGGGCTGCTGCCCAGGATGCTGGCTCCGCCCGGGGCCGCTAGGGCACTCATGCCTCCAGGGCCCTGACTACCCGACCCCACACTGACAGATCCCACACACCACACCCCATTTAAGTACATCTTATGTTTGCCCAATGAGAATGTGGCGGAGCTACAGCTGACTAGTTTCAGGGAGAAGGTCATATCTGCTAGCATTTAGTATTGATATTTTCTTTTGTGTAGTCTTCTCCATGTCTGTCCTGTTCCTCTAGGACAGAACAATGTGGCCAGCCTGTATCAGCAGGGTCTTTACCCACTCGACACACACACACACACATGTGTATACAGGGGTGTGTGTGCGTGCGTGAGCTTGTGGTACTTGACTTCTCCCATGAGGAGGAGGAGGTTCTGGGCTCTATCCTCTGGCTCTGCTTTTTACCAGGACCCTGAATTAGAACCTGATGCTACTCTGAACCAGAATCTGACCTTGTCCCTGACCCTGCACCAGTCCGCTGAGGTTTGGAATCAGGAAAGCGTCCACCTCCAACATCTGTACCAGTCAGAGCCCAGGGGTAGCAGGGGTGGCTGGGACAGGGCATCTCTCTGGCTGAGGCATGAGTGACCCACATAGTTAAGGGATTTCCCGCAACGGCTGGGCGTCAGGCTCTACTGTGCATCAGCAACCTAAGGGCAAGTTGTGTCTTTTGACCTCAAAAGTCACCCAACAGCTCCAGGCCAGGCTGACCCCTACCCTCATTATCTGCACTCCATCCCAGGACACCCGCAGAGGTGTGTGTCCCCAGGGAGATTCTGCTGCGGCCCTGGTCCTGACAGGCTGCAGCTGCATAGATGAGGATGGCCAGCAGAGAGCGCACGGAGCCCACCGCGGGGCACCCATCAAAGGCGCAGTCCCAGCCTTGCTCCAAGAGCCCTGGCCTGATCCTGTGCCCTCCTCCTCCAACCTGCCAAGGTTTAGCTGGGACCTCTGTCAGTAGTTCATAAGCACCAGCAACAGGAGCAGATGGAGTTGTTTACCGGGCCACAGTGAATGACGCAGTGCTGGGACCTGGAATGGTCAGGAAGGCAAGGAGGGTGCTGGGAGGGTCTCAAGCCCCTCACTCAGCCGGGGAGGTGGGGGGGGGGGGTGTCGCCCAGGACCCTTCACAGCCAGTTTAGGTGGCTTGCAGCCTTGGGGAGCACTACTAACCAAGGGCCGGAAGGGCAGCGAGGTGAAGTAAGGGATGGGAAGGCCATCGGCAGGACGCAGGATCCCTGGACTCTCCTGGCTCCTACTGAGATGAGCCACTGGAGGAGGGGGGTGCTGAGGAGCAGGAACAGGCAGGCCTCATCTGGGCTTCTCTGATGCTCTGAGCTGCTCCTGCGATGGGCATCTAAGCGTGGGGCCCTCTCCCTGTCCCAAGTGTGTTGTAGTACTTTGTGGTAGAGGGCACGGAAGTAATTCCAGCAGACAGAATGGGACAGACGAGGGCTACTGCATGCTCAGGCAAGTCAGCACTGAGCAGAGCAAGCACCTTCCTTTTATTGAAATCTGAGGGTGGCAATTACAGGATACACATCCTATAGCTTAAGGAGAAAACAGGATACACGGGGTCAGACACTAACTACTTAGATACAAAACAGAACTCTTAAGTTCTTAAGGCTAAGTTCCAAACAAGATGATAGGACAAGGGAGTAATGGAGTACTCAGCAAAGTCTCTTTGTTCTCAGGATACCATAGCTCAGCGGCCTGAAACAGCTTGCAGCTGCCGGTGTTAGCAAATCCAGCTCGCTTAACTGAGTCACAGGACACCTGGTCAGGGGGGCATAAAGAAATGCCACTACCCAGAGACTTCATTTTCACCAACACAAGTGTGACCTAGCCCTTGACAGACGTTCTCGGTGCTGGATGGCTTCTGCTCACCCCTTCTGGTCCCCTAGCTGCTGAGCTGCGTGATGACATCAACAGGATCTCCTGGCCAGTGGCTTCCAGGTGCAGTGGACCACTGCGCAGCACCAAGGACAGGTCAGCCAGAGGGAGTAGACGGGCTCTGGGGACATTGCCTGCCACGTACCCTGGAGAGCCCGGCTCGATGACCTGTCCCACTCGGGACTGTGTGTGAGCCTCCCTGGCCACACTGAGGGGTGGCGGGGCCCATGTGCCCTGGAAGGGCTTCCACTCTAGGCCGCTCAGCTCGAGGCCTCGAGGCCCTCCTCAACCTCACTTACTCAGGTTCAGTCAGTCCGTGAACATTTGCTGGCACCCACCTCTGCTCAGGCCTGGGACCCAGACAGAGATGAATTTGACAAAAGTTCACCCCCCACGGAGCTTATGGAATATTTTGGAGAGTGAGGGGAGAAAGGGGAGCAGGGACACAAATGAGGAAGCGACAGTAAATCCCAGGGGCTGAGGGTGACTGCGGAAGGGCCTTCTCCCTTGCTGCGTGGTCAGGTGAAGGGGATGTGGTGTGGGTCTCCCCCAGTACTCAGCCAGTGGGATCCCAGGGGCTTTGGGAGATGGAAGGAGCAAAGCCTGTGGTGTGGGAATGGCTGATTCACAGGGAGGACTGTGGTACCAGGCAGGGCTTCATTGCACCCACTGGACAGCCAGTATCTCCTGCTTGAACTTCACAGACTCCCACCAGTGTTCGTGGGATGGCATGAGCAGCTGGGGCCATTTTAAACTTGTGTTTAAAAATTTCCTTAATAAGAGGTAATTAACATACAGTAAACTATACATATCTTGAGATGCAGCTCAATGTGTTATGCACACATACAAATTCATGTAACCCCCACCTAGATCATGATATAGACTATTCCCAGGATACCGAAAGGCTCCCTTGTGCCCCATCATAGCCCACCGACCCTCCCTTTGCCTATTTTTGTCAGGGTTTGAACTTTATGAAAGTGAAATTATACAACATATACTTTTGCATCTGCTTTTTAAACTCAACATTATGGTTGTGATAGCGTTTGTGATAGTACGTCATTCTAATTCATCGCTGATAGAATTCCGTAGTTTGAATACACAATTTATCCACTCTATTGTTAGTGCACCTTTGAATTGTCTCCACTTTTCAGTTACTTTAAGTTAAACTGCTTTGTATGTTTGCACATGTCTTTTGCTGGGAATAAGCACTCATTTATGCAGCACATAAACCCTGGTCATAAGATTTGCATATAGTTAGCAAAAGTAGTTGCTTCCAACCATTTTTCTCAATGGTTGCACAAAATTACGCTCCTAGCAGCAAAGTATGAGAGTTCCAGTTTCTCCATATCTTTGCCAATATCTGGTATTGTTACCCTTTTCAGTTTCAGTCATTCTGGTGGGAGTGGAGCAATAGTTCATTATAATTTTGAATAATATTCCCCTGGTGACTAATCATTTTGAACACCTTTCATATCGTCGGCAGCCGTCCGTCTCGAGAGACGATGGTGTAGCTTCTTCAGAGTCTATCTGCACCGCCAAGAATGGCTGTGCAGTCCGACTCGGGAGTGACATGGTATCTGTCTCCTCCCGTGTTGAATCGACATCTTGCGATGACGCTGAAGCTACAGAGCCTGGGCAGGGTAATATGGAGGGTCTGCTGTTGCCCATGCAGCAGACCCCCCCTCTCTTCGCAGCTGAAGGGTCCAAGGGAAAGACGGAGTCGATACAGCTTGGGTTCAGGTGCGCCGCAGGAGTTGCCGGTGTTGACTACAACGTCAAACCGCCTTAGGGACTCCGGCTCCGGATTTTCTGTCGGGGTTTACTCCCTTAGCCTTTCCCCTGAAGAGGTATGCCGCAAGGCAGCGGAGGTTTTTTGGAGTCAGAGTTTTCCTTCTCTGATGTACCCTGACTGGAAGATCGAACCAGCGACACTTAGCTCGCAGGCCGACGCTCAATCCACTGAGCTAAACCAGCCAGGGCAAACACCTTTCATATACTTATTGGTTATTTCTTATGACATGTCTGTTCAAGTGTTTGCCTATTTTTCTATGGGGTTTTCTGCATTTTTCTTACTGATTTGTACTCTTATGTAGATTCTGGATATAAATATTTCATTGGATATCTACACATATCAAATATTTCCTCTCAGTCTGTGACTTGACTTTTCATTGCCTTGATAGTGTCTCTTGATGAACAAAGATTCTATATTTTTATAAATTCAATACAGTAATCCCTCTCTATGTTGCGGTTCACTTATCGCAGCCTCACTGTATTGCAGGATTTTTTAAATATTATATTTAATTATTTATCGCAGATTTTTTGCTATATTGCAGGATTTTGTGGTACTGTATACGCATGTTGTTAAAGTTACGTAGGTTTAAGAGTGTAGAATATGTTTAAGAATATAAGTAGTGTTTATAAAAGTGTGGAAAAGATTAATAAGGGACTGGGAAAGGTTAATGAGGGGCTGGGAATGGTTTATACGTGTGTGAGAAGCGTTTATAAAGCCTTAAAATATATATAAATACTAAAATAAATGTAAGATTCCCACTTCATGGATTTTCACCTATCGTGGGGGTGTCTAGAATGTAATACCCGCGATAAGTGAGGAAATACTGTATATCACTATTTTCTTTCTTGGTTGGAGCTTTCTATGGTCCATTTAAGAAAGCTTTACCTATCCAAAGGTTATAAAAATGTTCTCCATGGTTTACTTAGAAGTTTTATTGTTGTGGCTTTCATAGTTAGGCCTATCATCCATCTTTCATTAATTTTTGTGAATGATGTAATGAGAAATCAAGGTTCAAATGTATATCCAATTGACCCAGAACTACTTATTGAAATATCATCTTCACCTCACTGAAATGTAGTAGTGCCTTTCATTTAAATCAAGACATTGGACATATGTGGGTTTGTTCTGTATTTTTCTCCTCTATTAACTTTTTATTTAGGCATTCTTTTTTATTTGTTTAGAAGTTTGATTAGATATCTCATTATGTAAACTTAACACACCAGAGTCTATAGATTAAATT
This sequence comes from Furipterus horrens, assembly GCF_987537825.1. Classification (NCBI taxonomy): domain Eukaryota; kingdom Metazoa; phylum Chordata; class Mammalia; order Chiroptera; family Furipteridae; genus Furipterus; species Furipterus horrens. The sequence goes on along the minus strand of NW_028327180.1, from coordinate 64,344,184 downwards.
AGAACTTTCATAATTGCCTAAACAATGCAAGAAACAACAGATGAACTCCATTGAATTTCTTCCACCTCTGTGCTGTTGTCATGTACATTTAAATCCTACGTGTTATAGACTCTATAATGTATTACTGTGAAATGATACATTGTCATTTTATAGTCAATAATTATTTATTTTAACCACATATTTATCCTTTCTGATGTTATTCAACTCTTGTAATTTCATACTTTTATAGGGGATTATTTTCCTTTAGTATGTTTTATAGTGAGGTTCTACATGTAACAAATTCAGCCTTAGTTTGTCAGAAATGTTTTTATTTTGCCTTCATTTTGAAGGATATTTTTACTGAATAAGGCATTTTTTGTTGGTAGGTTTCTTCTTTCTATAATTTAAAGATGTCATTCCATTGTCCACAATGAGTTAATAGTCTCATAATAGCTCCATTAAAGGTAGTATGCCTGTTAATTCCCCCTTTGACTACTTTCAAGATGTTTTTCTTCGTTTTTCACAAGTTTGACTGTCATGTGCCTGCACGTAGTTCTCTTTGTATTTACCTTACTTGGGTTTTGGTTTGTTCTTTTTTTTTAGCTTTTTGAATTTGTGGGTTATCTTTCATTGGTTTTGGAAAATTCTTTGCTATAACCTCTTCTAATATTGACTTTTCTTTTTAAACATCTCTGAGATGCCAATTATACATACATTATCATGTGTGACAATGTCTCACATGTCTCTTACTCATGCCTATTTTTGTTCTTTTCTTTTTATTTCACCTGTGTATTGTGGTTTGTATAGTTTATAGTTAACTTATCCTATCTTTGGCTATGCTGCTTCTGTTATTAAACCTATATTATGAATTTTTCTTTACAGACATTGTATTTTTTCAGTTGTATATGTCAATTTCATTCTTTTATATAATGCTATTGTATTTTTAAGTTCTCCAGATTTTCAACTATTTAGTCCTTTTCTTCTATTTTCTTAAATATTTTAATTATAATTATTTGTCATTTTTTTCTTGATTATCAGTCATTTGGTCCTACTTTTAGCATGTCTCACAATTCTTTATTGAATGAAACACATTTTGGTGAAAATTGGAAAGGCTGTGGGTTATTTTATCTTCATCCAGAAAAAGAGGATTAAGTTGTCTTCTGGCAGCAGGATACTGACAGATCTCCTTACTCCTTCCAAGGCTTGGTTTCATGCTGTGTTTAAAATGCAGTGCTCTACCCCTGGGTTCCTTCTTGGGTGTGCCTCAGCCATGCCTTCTTTTGAATCTAATTGTGCCTGGTGGGGAGATGAAAGCAGAAAGCACTGCTGAGAAATCACCTAGCTGTGAGGCTAACATTTGCCCATACTCCTCTCTTGAGACTCATCTTCTAGTCCTCTTTCTGCACCATGAAGACTCAGAGATGAGGCCACAGGGGCCGAATGTGGGGCAGTACCATCACCCCATCAGAACGTGGAGGCAGCTGGACTGCCCACCTGAACTTTTCATGTATGCAAATGAACCCGGTCCTAGCCCCTCCCATAGGAAATAAAAATGGACTTTGCTTGTTCCCAGAAGAAATGTTGATGGACCTAGCACAATATATTGACTGGGCTGGTGGGGGAAAAGTAAATAACCTGCTGAATGTGTCAATGGGTAAACTAACCCTAACCAAAATGTGCATTTAGCAAAGTGCGGAGATGGCACCTGCAGAGGCACAGGCAGGGCACTGCTACAGACTTGAGGTCTATATTCCCCCTTCCCTTGCTCCTATGAGGGCCACGCAGTGGGTTGGGAGTCACCTTTCACCCCACCCCCTGCCCGGCTTCTGTTGCTCATGCAGGCTCTGGAATTGGTCCTGGAGTTTCTTATTCTCTCCACCCCGATTCCCCTTCTTTCTTCAATAAACCTGGTGTTTAACCCTAGAATGGTCTCTGGGTGACTTCTCAGAGCAAGGCTACCTGACACTCCCCACACACTCATATTTTTCATCTTGAACCATAATCTTATAGCAATTTCCAAACAATGATCACTTGATTCATGTATAGGAGCCAACTTATCTTCTTCATAGTTCACAATTATATGTGGAGTTTACATTCTGTCTATTCCTGGAACTCCAATTGACTTCAAAATGCAGATAGCTGCTCCTACTTTATTGGTATGGCAATGTTATCTCTTTTCCTCACTAAACTTTATGACACTCCATGTCTAGAATTAGTTTATTGAGACATTCTTTCTTTGGCACAATAATACAAAATGGTCAGAGCCTTATAACAATGTCTTCCAGTTTGTTTCTTAGAAATAAAAAGCATGCTCCCAAATTTGTTAGAGATGCTGATTTGTTACAAGATACAAATTAGAAGCAGAGATATCCAAATGATTTGAATCCTTTTTGTCTCAGAAGATTTATCCCTGCCATTCCCAGCACAAGCAATGGAAGGCAGGCCACCGGCATCCTAGAATGAAGTAGGTGTGACTCCTAAAGGATAGAGAGTGGGCAACCACTCTTCGTGGTTTAAGAAACTGTAGCTCCGGCCTGAGCATGATGAGCCACCAGCATCCTGGCCGCGCTTGTCTCTAAATCTCAACATAAGGCTGTGTGTGGAACATGACTGACAACCACTCAGAGGGTTGCCATGGAAATTGGATCAAAGGATGCTCATTATGCTCATTATGCTTTAGAACTTGCTCTGCTTTCCTTATCAGTAATGTAACATAAATAGTCTCTAGTAAGAAGTGTATGAAACCTTGCACTTAGTGCGAGTGTGGCACCAAGATGTTTTATGGACCCTGACACAGACTGGTCACTATGGCCCCTGTACTGGTATGTGTAATCTGTTACTGTCAAACACCTAATGGCTGTTGACAATTTATGAATTTTAGCCTTGTATCTCTCATATGTATCCTCCTCAATAAAAGGCGTTAAGGGATGAAGGTTTGGCTGCTGGTCTCCACTAGAGAGGCAGTCACCTTACTTTCCCCAGACATCATAGTGTCCTGGGTAAAACGTTTGTTCTGCCATGGTCACAAAGCCTCTGCTGGACATAGCAACTTCGAACCGAGCCTAGGGTATGTGTGGCACCTCCGCCATAATAGAGGCAATAATACACTTATAAACATGTCAGCACTTCAAAATGCAAATTCAAGGACAACCACTCTCATGTCATCCGAAACGATTAGAATCAGGATTCTACCAGGAGCAAGACATCCTAACACTTGATTATCTCTTCTTAAAAAATTGTGCTATTTCTAGGAGAAGAAAAAGATGAAAGGAAAGATTTCTTACACCATTGTGCTCAAATGTACATGCTATATATATATATATATATATATACATATATATACACATACATATCATTGTATATACCAGTATGCAAAATGTTTGTATGCTGATACATAAGAAAGCAGCACAGTAAGTCCTGTAAACATCCTGAAATCCAGTTGTCTGTTATTCAAAAAGTGAGCTTTAAAAATTAATAGCCAGAACTGGGTATAGAATGTAAAATAAAATAAAATAAAGGTTAATAAAATTATTAAGATTAATTTTACCAGTATTTGCTTTCCTAAATGTGGCTATTAGAAACATTTTAATTACATATGTCATAACTATATTTCTTTTCACAGCAGTGATCTGCAACAGAGGTTGAAAATTAAAAGAAGGGGAAAGGTAACACGTGTATTTTCACTTTCCTAAGAGAAAATACTGAATTGGAGCTTATTAATATTTTAAGAGAGTAGTGAAAGGAGAAAATTAAAATAACAAAACTTGTTAGAATAAATTCAGATGGGTGATTAGGCATTTTCTGAAGGCTTTGCAGCTTCTTGCCTAGCCATAGTCTATTATGACTTTAAAAAAAAAAAAGCCTCACATCATAAATAGTGCTTCTTTATTTATAAAAACTTGATTGGGTGTTTCACTTGTGTCTGACAGACTGTCACCAGAGCCCAGAGGGTGGAAGAACTGAAAGTTTTCATTCGAATATGGTCACCTATTGACCCTTTGGTAAGGACAGCAGGAGTCTCATTCTATCCTTCTTGAAGCACATAGACGATGCACACATGTGGCCCATCTCAGCCAGATAAACCTGTAGTACATAAAAACTGAATGTGTGCTGATCTTAAGTAAATATTTTCTTTAAACTTTTCATTAGAGAGAACCTCAAAACTACCCAAGTACAATCCCTCAGCCCCCAAACACTGATACCTGGTCCACAGTTCCTACCCACACCACATCTCCCTTACACTACCTTCAGTTCCACGTTATGTGAATGTCACACATCACCCTAGTTATTCTCTAAGCATTTCAATATATTTTTCAGAAAAATAGTAACATTTTATATGACCTTTTAAAAACATAGTCACAATAACATTATCAAACTTAAAAACAAAATTTCTCAACATCGAATATCCAGTGAGCATATAAAAATTATCTACAACATCTTCATGTTCATTAACTAAAGGTAGATTAGTATTAGAATCTACAATTTACATAGCCTTATAATGTGCTCTGAGTAACTACCTGTTCATATTTCAGTACAGGAACTTCTATAATCTCCTCATGTGCTTATTTCTGAGAAAAAAAAATTTAAGTAGTTATTTTATTATGTCTCCATGATTACAATGCTGTACAACATCTAAAATATTTTATAACACAATCTATACATTACAAACAAACTGAATTACATTATGATTATTAACCACTAGATACCACAGTGGCTTCACAAAAATGAAATCAACACAGCCTTGATCTGTCAAGAAAATATAACATTCTAAGTATGACAGTAAAATACTAAGTCAGAAATATCTACACAGACTGAAAGTAAAGGGATGGAAAAAAGTATTTCAAGCAAATGGACATGAAAAAAAGTTGGGGTAGCAATACTTATATCAGACAAAACAGATTTCACAGCAAAGGCCATAAAAAGAGACAAAGAAGGGCATTTCTTAATATTTAAGGGAAATATCCATCAAGAAGATATAACCCTTGTAAAATATATGCACGCAACATAGGAGCACCCAAATATGTAAGGAAAATTTTGAAACACATCAGGAAGGATATAGACAACAACACACTCATAGTAAGGGACCTTAACACCCAATTTTCAACAATGGGCAGATCTTCAAAGCAAAGAAACACCAAGGATATTGACGCATTGAACAACATTTTAGATCAAATGGACTTAGTTAATATATATAGAACTTTTCACCCCAAAGAAGCAAAATACACATTCTTTTCAAGTGCACATGGAACATTCTCAAAGATAGACTACATGGTAGGACACAAAACAAGCCTCAACAAATTCAAAAAAATTGAAATTATATTAACCATCTTCTCAGATCACAATGCCTTGAAACTGGAAATTGACCACAGGGAAAAATCTCAAAGACAATCAAACTTATGAAAAATGAATTATATGATATTAAGTAATTAATTGGTTAACAATGACATCAAGGAAGAAATCAAAAAGTTTCTGGAAACTAATGATAATGAACACACAACAACCCAAAATCTATGGGATACAGCGAAAGCAGTTCTGAGAGAAAAGTTCATAGCAATACAGGCTTACCTAAAAAGGATAAAAGAATCTCTAATAAAAAAATGTAACCCTACAGTACAAAAACTAGGGGAAAAACAAAAAACAAAGCCCAGAGTAGAAGAAAGAAAATCATCAAGATCAGAGCAGAATTAAATGACATAGAGACTAAAAAAACAATTTAAAAGATCAATAAAACCAGGAGCTGGGTCTTTGAAAAGATAAACAAAATTGACAAGCCTTTAATGGGGCTCATAAAGTAAAAAAGAGAGGACTCAAATAAATAAAATCAGAAATGAAAAAGGAGAAATCACTACTGATACCACAGAAATACGAAGGATTGTAAGAAATTATGAACAACTGTATCACAAGAAATTTGACACCCTAGACTAAATGGACAACTTTCTGGAAACATATAACCTTCCAAAACTGAATCAAGAAGAAGCAGAAAGCCTGAGCAGACCAATAACAACTAGTGAAATTGAAGCAGTAATCAAAAACTTACAGCACACAAAAGTCCTGGACCGAATGGCTTCACAGTTGAATTTTACAGAACATTTAGAAAAGAACTAACTCCTATCCTTCTCAAACTATTCCAAAAAATCCAAAAAGAGGGAAGACTCCCAAACTCATTCTATGAAGCCAATATTACTCTAAATCCAAAACCAGGTCAAGACACAGCAAAGAAAGAAAACTACAGGGAAATATTGCTGATAAACATAGATGTTAAATCCTCAATAAAATATTGGCAAACCGGATCCAGCAACACATTAGAAACATCATACACCATGATCAAGTGGGATTCGTCCCAGGGATGCAAGAATGGTTTAATATTGCAAATCAATAAACATAATACACCACATAAACAAAATGAAAGACAAAAACCACATGATCATATAAATAGATGCTGAAAAAGCATTTGTTAAAGTACAACACCCATTATTGATGAAAACACTCAGCAAAATGGGAATAGAGGGAGAATACCTCAACATAATAAAGGCCATATATGAGAAATCTGAAGCCAACATCATACTCAATGGGCAAAAACTGAAAGCATTCCCCCAGAGGTCAGGAACAAGACAAGGATAACCACTTTCCCCACCATTATTCAACATAGTGTTGGAAGTTCTAGCCACAGCAATCAGACAAGAAAAAGAAATAAAAGATATCCAAATTGGAAAAGATGAAGTAAAACTGTCATTATTTGCAGATGACATGATAGTGTACATAGAAAACCCTAGACTTCACTAACAAACTACTCAACCTAAAAAGTGAATTTGGCAAAATAGCAGGGTACAAAGTCAATATTCAGAAATTGAAAGCATTTCTGTACGCCAACAATAAAATATCAGAGATAGAAACTAGAAAAGATCCAATTTACTACAGCAACAAGAAGAATAAAGTATATGAATAAAGTTAACCAAGGAGATAAAAAACCTGTACTCAGAAAAATACATAACAATGAAGAAGTAAATTAAGGAAGATACAAACAAATGAAAGCATATTCCATGTTCGTGGATGGGAAGAATCAACATCATTAAACATCCATACTACTCAAAGTAATTTATAGATTCAATGCAATCCCTATTAAAATACCAATGAAATTTTTCACAGACCTAGAAAAAATAGTTCAAAAATTTATATGGAAACAAAACAGACCCCAAATAGTCACAGCAATCTTGAGGAAGAAGAACACAGTAGGAGGAATCACAATACCTGATACCAAACTATACTACAAGGCCACGATAATCAAAACACCCTGGTACTGGCATAAGAAAAGACATATAGATCAATGTAACAGAATAGAGAGCCTAGTAATAAATGCAGGTCTATATGGTCAACTAATATTTGAGAAAGGGTGAAGGAACATCAAATAGAGTGAAAAAAGCCTCTTCAACAAATAATGTTGGGAGAACTGGACAGGGACATGCAAAAAATGAAAGTAGACCACCAACTTACACCACACACCAGAATAAACACAAGATGGATCAAAGACTTAATGTAAGCTGTGACACCATAAAATTCCTAGAGGAAAACATAGACAGGAAAATTTCAGATACCAAAGTAGCAATATTTTCACCGATATATCTCCTAAGGCAAGGGTAATAAAGAAAAGAATAAACAAATGGGACTACATCAGACTAAAGAGTTTCTGATCAGCAAAAGAAAACATCAGCAAGATGAAAAGGGAACCAAACATATGGGAAAATGTATTTGCCAATGATATCTCAGACAAGGGATTGACCTCCAAAATATATAAGGAACTTATACAACTCAACACCAAGAAGACAGACAACCCAATAAAAAATGGGCAAAGGACCTGAAAAAACACTTCTCCAAAGAGGACATACAGAGGGTCCATAGGCACATGCACTAGCCATCAGAGAGATGCAAATAAAAACCACAATGAGATGCCACCTCACGCCAGTAAGAATAGCCATCATCAACAAATCAGCAAACAACATGTGCTGGTGAGGAGGCAGAGAAAAGGGAACCCTAGTGCACTGCTGGTGGGAATGCAGACTGGTGCAGCCACTATGGAAAACAGAATGGAATTTCCTCAAAAAACTAAAAATGGAACTGCCTTTTGAACCAGCAATCTCATTGCTAGGATTATATGCAAAGAATCCTCAGACACCAATTCAAAAGACCTATGTACCCCTATGTTCCTAGCAGCGCTGTTTACAACAGCCAAATGCTGGAAACAACCTAAATGTCCACCTGTAGATCAGTGGATAAAAAAACTGTGGTACATGTACACAATTGAGCACTATGTAGCAGAAAGAAAAAAGGAACTTCTACCATTTCTAACAACATGGATAGAACTAGAGAGAATTATGCTTAGTGAAATAAGCCAGGCAATGAAAGAAAAATATCATATGATATCACCTAATGTTACAGAGCCCCTGGGCTGCTCCAATTGAAAACAAACCCACAGGCTCTTTAACTAGGGGTCCGGTTGCCCGCCGCCAAAATTACAACTCTGAATATTATATTTGAGTGAAAAGAAAAATTGTTTATTTAACAGTTACACATATCCTTGCCTCCCCTCTACCTAACCAGTTTTGGGGAGTGGGGGGGTCAGAAACACCATTTCCCTACTTCCTAGGCACAGTTCAGTTTTACCAGCAGCTGCCAATCACTCAATCTGATTGGCGACGTCCTTTCTGTGCTGTGGTGTCCTCCAGCTCTCAATGCAGGACCACCTGCATTCTCAGCCTCCTTGCGAACTGTCTTCTTTCTGTAAACTGCGTGGATCTCCTCTCCTTCTCCAGAGCACCTCTGCGAACACTCACCAGCGAGGGAGACAGCCCCAGAGCGTGCCCCCCCCTAAAGTGTTCGCAGCTGCCTATATATCCCTGACTGCGTCCTCTGATGCAGTGGGTGTTGCCAATAGTTCTGACCATTCACAGAACCCCACGTAGGCTCTGTGTGCTTTCCATACCATCACCTGGTTCGAGACTCCTCCCATCCACCTGAGGCTTTGGATGCATTAAAGCAATTTACATAATGAAAGATACCAGCCATCAGCTTCAGGCATGTGGAGGCCTTCTGAAAGCTGCTTCCTTCTCCCCATCCCCCAGCCACAAACTCCTGGGATTTTTGGACTCCTCCGTTTCTGTAACAGTTTCCCACCTCTCAGACTTAGACCCTTTATAATCTTATAAAGGACAATGGGCGAAGGTCTCATGCTCTTCTAACTGCTTCCTGCTGGATGTGGTCGTCGTCCTACCTACCCTTGGGTGTAGAGATCCCTAATAAGAGTGGGGGTGTAGGGGAGGGTGGCCTTTCCACACGGGGAAAGATCTTGCAGAGTCCAGGTCAGTTGGCTGTTTCTGGGTAGCAGAATGCTTAGTTTCCAAGGGCTGGCACTGCTGGACAAGCTGGCATCCTTGTCGTATTCTGGAGGCAGTAGATTTAAAAGGCAACAGGGTTAAAAAGACACAATTCAACCTACCACCACTACATACAAAAGGCATCATAAAACCATAATCACTAGATGACAAAAAAAGCAGGGATTTATCTCTCAATGCCTCACATTACTAAAAGAAATGGCTTCTTTGGAGGAAGGTGTGCAGGGCGTGTCACACCTGTCCAAAGCCCTTTTGCCCACTTCACTTAGCTTGGGCTGAGGGGTATACTTTAAGATTTCCCCCCTCTCAGACCTCTGGGCCCTTTCTGTCCAAACCACTATGACAGAAAAGACAGACCAGTTTTAAGGTGAAGCCCACAGACCACCCCATACTTCACCAACTCAAGCACTCAGTTCGGCCAAGCCGTTGAGTCTCAGGAGGTGGGCATGCAGATGGGCTTCTTCAGTGAGGCCTATATATACGGACAATCACTCAGGTAGAGATCATAGGTTTATGCCCTATGAAAACAGAACAAAACAAAAAAACAAAACACACACGTTAATCCACACAACACGATTCCCAAACCAATCTCTAAATTTGCGAGACTGTCTTATTGGGAAGATCTCCAGTTGCAAGGCACTTGCTATTCTTCTTTTCCCATATATAAAACGTCCTTTATAATGTCACAGACCTGGTCCAACCTTTTAAATGAAAACAACCTTTAAATGAAAATAAACTTTAGGGACAGTTAGCTGCACTAGTTTCTGGTCTACCACTGAGCATTATGATTTTCCTTGAGTCTTGATTTTTCTCCCTAAGGTCACCCTCCTTGTCAGTAAAGGGACTGCATTAAGTCCACTTATAATTTAGCCTGTTCATTTGCATAAAAACAACAAGAGCAGTGATGGATCGCATATGATCTTTAAGTTTACTTTGCTGGAACTTACAGTAGGAACCTTCATGTTGACTTTTAGTTTGCCCGTCAGGGCACAGGAGCTGAGCCACACACCTGCCATTCAGCCTTGTCTTTAAGCACCTGCTTTCCCAAATCCTTCAGGTTTTCCATTGTGCCTTAAGGTTCCTTCTAGCCACCTTTCAGGAAAGCAACCTTCGTTCCTTCCCTGGAAAGATTGTCATGAACCGCGCAACCAACCAACGTGCCAGGCTTTTTCTTCTGGGCTTTCCTTAGCTTCAAAAGTCAAGTCTAGTTCCTCAGGGCTTTCTGGTGGCAACCAGAGCCCAAGCATGCCTTCCTCAGGCATGTCATTCCAGCCAAAGCCTTGGTAGAAACCTCTATTAACAACTGGTCTTGTTAGTTTTATGCAAAGAAGCCTAATGTCATTACTCAATCCTTCAAAATTGCCAAATTCCGGAGGGATCAGGTAAGGAGAAAAATACACTGTGTGGAGGAAAATCCTTGTCCTTCTATGTATGGCCAGTACCAATACAGAGAATTCCAGACCTCTCCTAGGTCTCAGAGAATTCTAACCAATACAGAGAATTCCAGACCCTTCCTAGTCTGAGAATTCTAGACCTTTCATAGGTCTCCATGGCCAATACCAATTCAGAGAATTCCAGACCCTTCCTAGGTCTGAGAATTCTAGACCTTTCATAGGTCTCAATGGCCAATGCCAATACAAAGAATTCCAGACCCTTCCTAGGCCTCAGAGAATTCTAGACCTTACATAGGTCTCCAATGGCTAATGCCAAACCAATACAGGGAATTCCAAATGACCTTTCCTAGGTCACCAATGGCTAATGCCAATTCCAACACAGGGACTTCCAAATTACCTTTCATAGGTCCCAAGGCTAAATGCCTATACAGAGGTATGGTAACCATACAATGAGACCACAAGTTGTTGAGATTTCCTTTTCCCAGGTTTAACAACTTTTACAACCTTACTATACATTTTCACACTTTCCATATATTTACCCGTTCAGATTTTAACCATAGTCCATTTCCAATTCTTGTTCTTTTCTTTCACACTGTAAAGGACTATACTCAAACTCAGTATCTGGCAGCTAAAAGTTCCCTTGGTTTGCAGAGATATCCTGCAGTTTTCTTAAGCTCAGACCTTGCAAACACCTGTCATGCAGCAATGATATGAATATTTAGACATATACCATTTTACAAACAAAGCACATCACCTTAAGAACATACCTAACCCTCCATTTTGCCCACTTCAAGGACGGTAGCATTACATGCAGCATCTTTAAAGATGGCAGCACCCATAAGTGCCACCCACAAGATGCTGGCAAACCCACGTGACTCTACCACCATGGTGGAGCACTCACGTGGCTTACCCAAAATGGCAGTATACCTATGAGGCTCAGTGTCCAATTCACAAGCTTCATGCGGACTCTGGAGGGAGAGACCCATTTCTCCTCCTGCAGGGCTGGAGTCATTGGCTTTGCAGTCACTTCAGAGGCCAGAAGCAAAAAGGGTGGTACGAGAAAAGTCCCTTGAGTTTGCAAAGGGGTGAGCACTGCGGAAGCCACTCCCACCTGTGGAGTGGGTGGTGTGGTGGAAGCCGCCTCCACCTGGGGAGAGGACAGTGCCGCAGAAACCACCTCTACCTGGGGAGAGGCAAGGACCGGGAAAAACATATATACCACTTAGGCATCCCCCTTCTCAATTTTTTTCTTTTTCACTCTCCAGGCGTATTTAGGCGGTCGGCGCCCTCAGAAGATGACTTCCAAGTGGGTCGGCCTGCCACGGGCAATTTATTAATGTCTAATCCGGGTCGCCAAATTGTTCCAGAGCCCCTGGGCTGCTCCAATTGAAAACAAACCCATGGGCTCTTTAGTTAGGGGTCCAATTGCCCGCCGCCAAAATTACAACTCTGAATATTATATTTGAGTGAAAAGAAAAATTTAACAGTTACACATATCCTTGCCTCCCCTCTACCTAACCAGTTTTGGGGTGTGGGGGGGGGGTCAGAAACACCGTTTCCCTACTTCCTAGGCACAGTTCAGTTTTACCAGCAGCTGCCAATCACTCAATCTGATTGGCGACGTCCTTTCTGTGCTGTGGTGTCCTCCAGCTCTCAATGCAGGACCACCTGCATTCTCAGCCTCCTTGCGAACTGTCTTCTTTCTGTAAACTGCGTGGATCTCCTCTCCTTCTCCAGAGCACCTCTGCGAACACTCACCAGCGAGGGAGACAGCCCCAGAGCGTGCCCCCCCCTAAAGTGTTCGCAGCTGCCTATATATCCCTGACTGCGTCCTCTGATGCAGTGGGTGTTGCCAATAGTTCTGACCATTCACAGAACCCCACGTAGGCTCTGTGTGCTTTCCATACCATCACCTGGTTCGAGACTCCTCCCATCCACCTGAGGCTTTGGATGCATTAAAGCAATTTACATAATGAAAGATACCAGCCATCAGCCTCAGGCATGTGGAGGCCTTCTGAAAGCTGCTTCCTTCTCCCCATCCCCCAGCCACAAACTCCTGGGATTTTTGGACTCCTCCGTTTCTGTAACAGTTTCCCACCTCTCAGACTTAGACCCTTTATAATCTTATAAAGGACAATGGGCGAAGGTCTCATGCTCTTCTAACTGCTTCCTGCTGGATGTGGTTGTCGTCCTACCTACCCTTGGGTGTAGAGATCCCTAATAAGAGTGGGGGTGTAGGGGAGGGTGGCCTTTCCACACGGGGAAAGATCTTGCAGAGTCCAGGTCAGTTGGCTGTTTCTGGGTAGCAGAATGCTTAGTTTCCAAGGGCTGGCACTGCTGGACAAGCTGGCATCCTTGTCGTATTCTGGAGGCAGTAGATTTAAAAGGCAACAGGGTTAAAAAGACACAATTCAACCTACCACCACTACATACAAAAGGCATCATAAAACCATAATCACTAGATGACAAAAAAAGCAGGGATTTATCTCTCAATGCCTCACATTACTAAAAGAAATGGCTTCTTTGGAGGAAGGTGTGCAGGGCGTGTCACACCTGTCCAAAGCCCTTTTGCCCACTTCACTTAGCTTGGGCTGAGGGGTATACTTTAAGATTTCCCCCCTCTCAGACCTCTGGGCCCTTTCTGTCCAAACCACTATGACAGAAAAGACAGACCAGTTTTAAGGTGAAGCCCACAGACCACCCCATACTTCACCAACTCAAGCACTCAGTTCGGCCAAGCCGTTGAGTCTCAGGAGGTGGGCATGCAGATGGGCTTCTTCAGTGAGGCCTATATATACGGACAATCACTCAGGTAGAGATCATAGGTTTATGCCCTATGAAAACAGAACAAAACAAAAAAACAAAACACACACGTTAATCCACACAACACGATTCCCAAACCAATCTCTAAATTTGCGAGACTGTCTTATTGGGAAGATCTCCAGTTGCAAGGCACTTGCTATTCTTCTTTTCCCATATATAAAACGTCCTTTATAATGTCACAGACCTGGTCCAACCTTTTAAATGAAAACAACCTTTAAATGAAAATAAACTTTAGGGACAGTTAGCTGCACTAGTTTCTGGTCTACCACTGAGCATTATGATTTTCCTTGAGTCTTGATTTTTCTCCCTAAGGTCACCCTCCTTGTCAGTAAAGGGACTGCATTAAGTCCACTTATAATTTAGCCTGTTCATTTGCATAAAAACAACAAGAGCAGTGATGGATCGCATATGATCTTTAAGTTTACTTTGCTGGAACTTACAGTAGGAACCTTCATGTTGACTTTTAGTTTGCCCGTCAGGGCACAGGAGCTGAGCCACACACCTGCCATTCAGCCTTGTCTTTAAGCACCTGCTTTCCCAAATCCTTCAGGTTTTCCATTGTGCCTTAAGGTTCCTTCTAGCCACCTTTCAGGAAAGCAACCTTCGTTCCTTCCCTGGAAAGATTGTCATGAACCGCGCAACCAACCAACGTGCCAGGCTTTTTCTTCTGGGCTTTCCTTAGCTTCAAAAGTCAAGTCTAGTTCCTCAGGGCTTTCTGGTGGCAACCAGAGCCCAAGCATGCCTTCCTCAGGCATGTCATTCCAGCCAAAGCCTTGGTAGAAACCTCTATTAACAACTGGTCTTGTTAGTTTTATGCAAAGAAGCCTAATGTCATTACTCAATCCTTCAAAATTGCCAAATTCCGGAGGGATCAGGTAAGGAGAAAAATACACAGTGTGGAGGAAAATCCTTGTCCTTCTATGTATGGCCAGTACCAATACAGAGAATTCCAGACCTCTCCTAGGTCTCAGAGAATTCTAACCAATACAGAGAATTCCAGACCCTTCCTAGTCTGAGAATTCTAGACCTTTCATAGGTCTCCATGGCCAATACCAATTCAGAGAATTCCAGACCCTTCCTAGGTCTGAGAATTCTAGACCTTTCATAGGTCTCAATGGCCAATGCCAATACAAAGAATTCCAGACCCTTCCTAGGCCTCAGAGAATTCTAGACCTTACATAGGTCTCCAATGGCTAATGCCAAACCAATACAGGGAATTCCAAATGACCTTTCCTAGGTCACCAATGGCTAATGCCAATTCCAACACAGGGACTTCCAAATTACCTTTCATAGGTCCCAAGGCTAAATGCCTATACAGAGGTATGGTAACCATACAATGAGACCACAAGTTGTTGAGATTTCCTTTTCCCAGGTTTAACAACTTTTACAACCTTACTATACATTTTCACACTTTCCATATATTTACCCGTTCAGATTTTAACCATAGTCCATTTCCAATTCTTGTTCTTTTCTTTCACACTGTAAAGGACTATACTCAAACTCAGTATCTGGCAGCTAAAAGTTCCCTTGGTTTGCAGAGATATCCTGCAGTTTTCTTAAGCTCAGACCTTGCAAACACCTGTCATGCAGCAATGATATGAATATTTAGACATATACCATTTTACAAACAAAGCACATCACCTTAAGAACATACCTAACCCTCCATTTTGCCCACTTCAAGGACGGTAGCATTACATGCAGCATCTTTAAAGATGGCAGCACCCATAAGTGCCACCCACAAGATGCTGGCAAACCCACGTGACTCTACCACCATGGTGGAGCACTCACGTGGCTTACCCAAAATGGCAGTATACCTATGAGGCTCAGTGTCCAATTCACAAGCTTCATGCGGACTCTGGAGGGAGAGACCCATTTCTCCTCCTGCAGGGCTGGAGTCATTGGCTTTGCAGTCACTTCAGAGGCCAGAAGCAAAAAGGGTGGTACGAGAAAAGTCCCTTGAGTTTGCAAAGGGGTGAGCACTGCGGAAGCCACTCCCACCTGTGGAGTGGGTGGTGTGGTGGAAGCCGCCTCCACCTGGGGAGAGGACAGTGCCGCAGAAACCACCTCTACCTGGGGAGAGGCAAGGACCGGGAAAAACATATATACCACTTAGGCATCCCCCTTCTCAATTTTTTTCTTTTTCACTCTCCAGGCGTATTTAGGCGGTCGGCGCCCTCAGAAGATGACTTCCAAGTGGGTCGGCCTGCCACGGGCAATTTATTAATGTCTAATCCGGGTCGCCAAATTGTTCCAGAGCCCCTGGGCTGCTCCAATTGAAAACAAACCCATGGGCTCTTTAGTTAGGGGTCCAATTGCCCGCCGCCAAAATTACAACTCTGAATATTATATTTGAGTGAAAAGAAAAATTTAACAGTTACACATATCCTTGCCTCCCCTCTACCTAACCAGTTTTGGGGTGTGGGGGGGGGGGTCAGAAACACCGTTTCCCTACTTCCTAGGCACAGTTCAGTTTTACCAGCAGCTGCCAATCACTCAATCTGATTGGCGACGTCCTTTCTGTGCTGTGGTGTCCTCCAGCTCTCAATGCAGGACCACCTGCATTCTCAGCCTCCTTGCGAACTGTCTTCTTTCTGTAAACTGCGTGGATCTCCTCTCCTTCTCCAGAGCACCTCTGCGAACACTCACCAGCGAGGGAGACAGCCCCAGAGCGTGCCCCCCCCTAAAGTGTTCGCAGCTGCCTATATATCCCTGACTGCGTCCTCTGATGCAGTGGGTGTTGCCAATAGTTCTGACCATTCACAGAACCCCACGTAGGCTCTGTGTGCTTTCCATACCATCACCTGGTTCGAGACTCCTCCCATCCACCTGAGGCTTTGGATGCATTAAAGCAATTTACATAATGAAAGATACCAGCCATCAGCCTCAGGCATGTGGAGGCCTTCTGAAAGCTGCTTCCTTCTCCCCATCCCCCAGCCACAAACTCCTGGGATTTTTGGACTCCTCCGTTTCTGTAACAGTTTCCCACCTCTCAGACTTAGACCCTTTATAATCTTATAAAGGACAATGGGCGAAGGTCTCATGCTCTTCTAACTGCTTCCTGCTGGATGTGGTCGTCGTCCTACCTACCCTTGGGTGTAGAGATCCCTAATAAGAGTGGGGGTGTAGGGGAGGGTGGCCTTTCCACACGGGGAAAGATCTTGCAGAGTCCAGGTCAGTTGGCTGTTTCTGGGTAGCAGAATGCTTAGTTTCCAAGGGCTGGCACTGCTGGACAAGCTGGCATCCTTGTCGTATTCTGGAGGCAGTAGATTTAAAAGGCAACAGGGTTAAAAAGACACAATTCAACCTACCACCACTACATACAAAAGGCATCATAAAACCATAATCACTAGATGACAAAAAAAGCAGGGATTTATCTCTCAATGCCTCACATTACTAAAAGAAATGGCTTCTTTGGAGGAAGGTGTGCAGGGCGTGTCACACCTGTCCAAAGCCCTTTTGCCCACTTCACTTAGCTTGGGCTGAGGGGTATACTTTAAGATTTCCCCCCTCTCAGACCTCTGGGCCCTTTCTGTCCAAACCACTATGACAGAAAAGACAGACCAGTTTTAAGGTGAAGCCCACAGACCACCCCATACTTCACCAACTCAAGCACTCAGTTCGGCCAAGCCGTTGAGTCTCAGGAGGTGGGCATGCAGATGGGCTTCTTCAGTGAGGCCTATATATACGGACAATCACTCAGGTAGAGATCATAGGTTTATGCCCTATGAAAACAGAACAAAACAAAAAAACAAAACACACACGTTAATCCACACAACACGATTCCCAAACCAATCTCTAAATTTGCGAGACTGTCTTATTGGGAAGATCTCCAGTTGCAAGGCACTTGCTATTCTTCTTTTCCCATATATAAAACGTCCTTTATAATGTCACAGACCTGGTCCAACCTTTTAAATGAAAACAACCTTTAAATGAAAATAAACTTTAGGGACAGTTAGCTGCACTAGTTTCTGGTCTACCACTGAGCATTATGATTTTCCTTGAGTCTTGATTTTTCTCCCTAAGGTCACCCTCCTTGTCAGTAAAGGGACTGCATTAAGTCCACTTATAATTTAGCCTGTTCATTTGCATAAAAACAACAAGAGCAGTGATGGATCGCATATGATCTTTAAGTTTACTTTGCTGGAACTTACAGTAGGAACCTTCATGTTGACTTTTAGTTTGCCCGTCAGGGCACAGGAGCTGAGCCACACACCTGCCATTCAGCCTTGTCTTTAAGCACCTGCTTTCCCAAATCCTTCAGGTTTTCCATTGTGCCTTAAGGTTCCTTCTAGCCACCTTTCAGGAAAGCAACCTTCGTTCCTTCCCTGGAAAGATTGTCATGAACCGCGCAACCAACCAACGTGCCAGGCTTTTTCTTCTGGGCTTTCCTTAGCTTCAAAAGTCAAGTCTAGTTCCTCAGGGCTTTCTGGTGGCAACCAGAGCCCAAGCATGCCTTCCTCAGGCATGTCATTCCAGCCAAAGCCTTGGTAGAAACCTCTATTAACAACTGGTCTTGTTAGTTTTATGCAAAGAAGCCTAATGTCATTACTCAATCCTTCAAAATTGCCAAATTCCGGAGGGATCAGGTAAGGAGAAAAATACACAGTGTGGAGGAAAATCCTTGTCCTTCTATGTATGGCCAGTACCAATACAGAGAATTCCAGACCTCTCCTAGGTCTCAGAGAATTCTAACCAATACAGAGAATTCCAGACCCTTCCTAGTCTGAGAATTCTAGACCTTTCATAGGTCTCCATGGCCAATACCAATTCAGAGAATTCCAGACCCTTCCTAGGTCTGAGAATTCTAGACCTTTCATAGGTCTCAATGGCCAATGCCAATACAAAGAATTCCAGACCCTTCCTAGGCCTCAGAGAATTCTAGACCTTACATAGGTCTCCAATGGCTAATGCCAAACCAATACAGGGAATTCCAAATGACCTTTCCTAGGTCACCAATGGCTAATGCCAATTCCAACACAGGGACTTCCAAATTACCTTTCATAGGTCCCAAGGCTAAATGCCTATACAGAGGTATGGTAACCATACAATGAGACCACAAGTTGTTGAGATTTCCTTTTCCCAGGTTTAACAACTTTTACAACCTTACTATACATTTTCACACTTTCCATATATTTACCCGTTCAGATTTTAACCATAGTCCATTTCCAATTCTTGTTCTTTTCTTTCACACTGTAAAGGACTATACTCAAACTCAGTATCTGGCAGCTAAAAGTTCCCTTGGTTTGCAGAGATATCCTGCAGTTTTCTTAAGCTCAGACCTTGCAAACACCTGTCATGCAGCAATGATATGAATATTTAGACATATACCATTTTACAAACAAAGCACATCACCTTAAGAACATACCTAACCCTCCATTTTGCCCACTTCAAGGACGGTAGCATTACATGCAGCATCTTTAAAGATGGCAGCACCCATAAGTGCCACCCACAAGATGCTGGCAAACCCACGTGACTCTACCACCATGGTGGAGCACTCACGTGGCTTACCCAAAATGGCAGTATACCTATGAGGCTCAGTGTCCAATTCACAAGCTTCATGCGGACTCTGGAGGGAGAGACCCATTTCTCCTCCTGCAGGGCTGGAGTCATTGGCTTTGCAGTCACTTCAGAGGCCAGAAGCAAAAAGGGTGGTACGAGAAAAGTCCCTTGAGTTTGCAAAGGGGTGAGCACTGCAGAAGCCACTCCCACCTGTGGAGTGGGTGGTGTGGTGGAAGCCGCCTCCACCTGGGGAGAGGACAGTGCCGCAGAAACCACCTCTACCTGGGGAGAGGCAAGGACCGGGAAAAACATATATACCACTTAGGCATCCCCCTTCTCAATTTTTTTCTTTTTCACTCTCCAGGCGTATTTAGGCGGTCGGCGCCCTCAGAAGATGACTTCCAAGTGGGTCGGCCTGCCACGGGCAATTTATTAATGTCTAATCCGGGTCGCCAAATTGTTCCAGAGCCCCTGGGCTGCTCCAATTGAAAACAAACCCATGGGCTCTTTAGTTAGGGGTCCAATTGCCCGCCGCCAAAATTACAACTCTGAATATTATATTTGAGTGAAAAGAAAAATTTAACAGTTACACATATCCTTGCCTCCCCTCTACCTAACCAGTTTTGGGGTGTGGGGGGGGGGTCAGAAACACCGTTTCCCTACTTCCTAGGCACAGTTCAGTTTTACCAGCAGCTGCCAATCACTCAATCTGATTGGCGACGTCCTTTCTGTGCTGTGGTGTCCTCCAGCTCTCAATGCAGGACCACCTGCATTCTCAGCCTCCTTGCGAACTGTCTTCTTTCTGTAAACCGCGTGGATCTCCTCTCCTTCTCCAGAGCACCTCTGCGAACACCCGCAAGTGAGGGAGACAGCCCCAGAGCGTGTCTCCCCTAAAGTGTTCGCAGCTGCCTATATATCCCTGACTGTGTCCTCTGACGCAGTGGGTGTTGCCAATAGTTCTGACCATTCACAGAACCCCACGTAGGCTCTGTGTGCTTTCCATACCATCACCTGGTTCGAGACTCCTCCCATCCACCTGAGGCTTTGGATGCATTAAAGCAATTTACATAATGAAAGATACCGGCCATCAGCCTCAGGCATGTGGAGGCCTTCTGAAAGCTGCTTCCTTCTCCCCATCCCCCAGCCACAAACTCCTGGGATTTTTGGACTCCCCTGTTTTTGTAACACTAATACAGGAGACTAATGAACAACACAAACAAGGAAAACTGAACCAGAGTTATGTAAGCAAGGAGTAGACTAACAGTGACTGGGGGGAGGGCACAAAGTGGGTAAAAAGGGGAAGGGTCTAGTCAAAGAACATGTATAAATGACCCATGGACATGGACAATGGATGGGGACTGACTATGGGAGTAGAGGTGGGCAGGGTGCGCGAAAGCAATAGTGAAAAAAGTGGAACAACTGTAATAGAAAACAAACAAACAAAAATTTTTAGTGATGGAAAAATGAAAGCAAAATAAATTAATAAATTAGTCAGCAAATCCCAGCACCCCCCTCTACCCCACCCCCAAAAAAACCTCAGATGTCGGAAAGTGAACAACAAAAAAAATTTAAAGTATGGAAATGCAATTTTAGTGAATATTAGAAGGACAAAGATTTTCCTTCACACTGTATATTTTTCTCCCTACCTGATTCCCCCAGAATTTGGCGTTCTGAAGAAGTAATGACATAAGGTTCTTTGCATAAAACTAATAAGATCAGTTGTTAATAGAGGTTTTGTTGACTAAGACTTTTACCGGAATGTCATACCTGAAGGAGCCATGCCTAGGCTCTGGTTGTTACCAAAAAGCCCTGAGGACTGGGATTGAGCTTCGAAGGTAATAAAAGCCCATAAGAAAAAATGGCCTGGCACCTTGGTTCGTTGTGCAGTCCATGGCAATCTTTCCGTTGAAGGAACAAAGGTTGTTTTCCTGAAAGATGGCTAGAAGGGACCTTAAGGCACAATGGAAAACTCGAAGGACTTGGAAAAGACAGGTGTTTACAGACAAGCCTTAATGGCAGGTATGTGTCTCAGCTTCTGGGTCCTGAATGGAAGACTGAAAGTCCCCCTATAGGTCCCTTGTGTAAGTTCCAGCATAGCAGATGTAAAGATCATATGTGGTCATTTGCTGCTCTTGTTGTGTTTATGCAAAAGAACAGGATAAATTAAACCTGGACTTAATGCAGTCCCTTTAAGGACAAGAAGGTTAACCTTAAGGAGAAAAATTGTGATTCAAGGAAAATCACAATGCTCAGTGGTAGATTATAAACTAGTGCAGCTAACTGTCTTTAAAGTTTCTTTTCATTTAAAATTTGTTTTCATTTGAAAGTTAAACTAGGTCTGTGACATCATCAAAGATGCTTAATTTACAGGCAAGAAGAATGTTAAATGCCTTGCAACTGGATGTCATTCCAATAAGACAGTCTTGCAAATTTAGAGACTGGTTTGTGGATTATGTTGTGTGAATTAACATATGTGTCCTGTTTTCATAGGGCATAAGCCTATGATCTCCTTATGTGAGTGATTGTCTGTACATATAGGCCTCACTTAATCCTGTCTGCATCGCTGCCTCCTGAGACTCAACAGTTTGGCTGAACTAAGTGGTTGGGTTGGTGAAGTATGGGTTGGTCTGTGGGCTTCACTTAAAAACTGGTTTCTCTTTTCTATCCTGATGGCTTGGACAGAAAAGGGCCCAGAGGTCTGAGAGGGGGGAAACCTAAAACATTCCCCTCAGCCCAAACTAAGTATAGTGGGCAAAAGAGTTTTGGACAGGTGTGATGTGCCTTGCACACCAAAGAAGCTCTTTTTTATCCCTAATGTGGGACATTGAAAGATTAATACCTGTCTTTTGTCATCTAGTGGTTATGGATTGAATGATGCCTTTTAAACCTGTTGCCAAATCTTTTGCCCCCAAAATACAACAAGGATGCCAACCTGTTAAATGAAGTACACCATTCTCCAGGGACAGACTACTGACCTGGAGTCTGCAAGATCCTTCCCCATGTGGGAAGGCCACCCTCCCCTCCACACCCCCGCTCTTATTAGGGATTTCTGGACCCAAGGGTAGGTAGGACAATGACCATGTTCAGCTTGAAGCAGCTAGAGGTGTACAAGATGTTCGCCCATTGCCCTTTATAAGATTATAAAGGGTCTTAAGTCAGAGGGGGGAATTGTTATTTTTTATTGTTATAAAAAATTAATTAATTTTTTTTAAAAAGAATAATACAGGAAAGGCTGAAGCCAAAAACTTATATGCATGACCCATAGACAGGAACTAAGGGGGTGGGATTGCTGGAGGGAAGGGGAGTACTGGGCAGAGGAGAGCAAAGGGGAAAAAAATCTGAACAACTGTAATAACAATCAATAAAATATACTTAAAAAAATAAGTTAAAAACTACATAGCTATTTTCAAACCATTTTATAAACATAAGAATAATTTCTGAAAGTACTAACTCATGTACTTATTCATTAATTTAGTAAAACAATTTAACATTTATTTTTTTAAAATATACTAAGTCAGTGTGTCGGTACTGTAAGAAATAAGGACGTAGTGACTCCCAAACCACTGAAAAGTCATTAGTAACAAAGGGCAAATGTAATTAAAGGGTCTTAAGGGCAAATGTAATTAAAGGATCTCTGAGAAGGGAGTTGACAGCATTAGCATATCTACAAATCACAATAGGGGCATTTAGATAACCGTGTTAGATTGTAACTCCGGAGTAACCAGTAATGGAGAAATGGGGAAGAAGGAGAGGGGAGGGGGAGCTAATTGCATTAGGATGGGGAAGCTAATCGTTCTCACTTTAGGGTGGAAAAGATAATCACTTTAGGGTGGCAATTTTAGGGTGAAGAAGCTAATCACTTTAGGGTGGCAATTTCAGGGTGGGGAAGCTAAGGTTATAAAACCGGTTTCCTTTGTCTACTTGGTGCGCACATTCTCCTGGCTGTGAGATGCGCCAGGCTCTGCAGACTCGTGAATAAAGGCCTCGCTTTACTGTTCAAGTCCTGTGTTCCATTTTTTATTGTGAGCGTTTCTCACAGTACTAGCCTAAACTTGCTTACACCTTGTAACAGAAGCAAGTGCTGAGCCACATATTTAAATATTTACCTTTAACTTTCATAACTGATCAAACTATGATATCCTTCCTTTTAACCTCATTTGTACCTTGTTCTGTGATTTTAAGTTTATTGCTAGTTCTTCCAACCAATTTCAATACTCAATTTAGTACCTTCAGAGTGGTCTGGTGAATGGCTCTAAGTGTGTTGGCTGTGGTTTCGGGGTGGGTGACCTTCATGTCATCCCAAAGCCAGGGACACAGTTCCTCCCAGAGCTATGCTTTGCCATGAGTCCAGATGATGCCTACGTTCCCACAGGTCCAACTCAGAGCAGGTGGCAAATGACTAATGTGCTGCAGTTGTCAGATGCAGGCTTGTCTGAAGTTGTTCAAGGATTCAGAGAGAACAGGAATCGGTTTTGCACTTTTCTCTGGAAACTATTACAATTTTAAGAAATTTTTGTTTTATTGTTTTTCTCAAAACCTACTGAAGTGTTTCTCACACGAGCACTGACTGTTTTACAGGGTAGGGCAAAAGTAGGTTTATAGTTGTTCATATGGAAAACAGTATAATAAATAATAAATAACAATACAAGAATAAACTCTGTTTCACATACTCACAACTGTAAACCTACTTTTGCCCCACCCTGTATATATCTCCATAGCTCCTACTAACCACTTATTTTAGGTATTACTTATAAATTTCATTAACTCTGATTCCAAAAAACCTCCGCTGCCTTGCGGCATACCTCTTCAGGGGAAAGGCTAAGGGAGTAAACCCCGACAGAAAATCCGGAGCCGGAGTCCCTAAGGCGGTTTGACGTTGTAGTCAACACCGGCAACTCCTGCGGCACACCTGAAGCCAAGCTGTATTGACTCCGTCTTTCCCTTGGATCCTTCAGCTGCGAAGAGAGGGGGGGTCTGCTGCATGGGCAACAGCAGACCCTCCATATCACCCTGCCCAGGCTCTGTAGCTTCAGCTTCACTGGAGAGGACACTCCAGCGTCATCACAAGATGTCGATTCAACACGGGAGGAGACAGATACCGTGTCACTCCCGAGTTGGACTGCACAGCCATTCTCGGCGGTGCAGATAGACTCTTAAGAGGCTACACCATCGTCTCTCGAGACGGACGGCTGCCGACGACGACTGAAGTGTTTCACAGAGGTTTTATCAGGTGGTTAAAAAGTATAACTAGTAAAACTTTCTTGTTTAGGCAAGGAAAGTGATCCTATCAGCTATTTTTAGCCAATAATATTAGAATTACCTACATTTCAGTATTTTCTCTTCCAACATAGTATACACATCTACCTATATTTCAGTATGCATTTATTATTTTACTTTCTTCAATGGTAAAAGGTTTTGATATAAATGGTCTCTTTACACCCTTCTTCTCCAAATAAATATGTTTTCTTAAATTCTTCCTAGAATTTAAGAGATACCTAAGTAATACCTAGTATTACTTCAGGCTTTGTTTTAATAAAAAACAGTACTTGGTAGAGACTTCCCAGATTTTACCTACCCTAAACTTCCTCTATCTTCAAAATTAACATATGAGAAAATTACTTCACTGGCTTTTGGAAATGCCAAATAAATAACTAGAGGAATCTCTATGGGGATGAAATTAAACTTATAAAAAAAAATTCCCAATGTTCTACTTATTACAAATGAGGAAGACACTGTGTAGAAAGGAGAAAATTATATTTGTCTTTTCCTTCTAGTTCAGAGAAGTCCATGCAATAATGTTTTAAATGCTTATTCTGCTTCCATTCTTGTCTCCGTCCAGTTTTTTCTCTGCACAGGCCCTAGAGTGGTCCTTAGAAAACAAATAAAAGCCGTATCACCACTTTACTCAACACCTTTATTTGTTGCTCAGAATAAACACTAAAACCCTTACATATGTCTTGAAGGCCCAAAATACACACTGTCCAATATGGGAGACACTAGTTCCATGTGTCTACACAACATTTGAAAAGGCATTTGTCTGCTCTGGCTGGTGTGGCTCAGTGGATTGAGCTCTGACCTGTGGTCTGAAAGGGCATTAGCTGGATTCCCGGTCAGGTCCCCAAGTCACACATTGATGTTTCTCTCCCTCTCTTTTTTCCTTCTTTCCTCTTTCTCTAAAAAATAAAATAAAATCTTTTTTTAAAAAATGTTTAAGTGATTATCCTGAATTGAGTTGTTCTATAACTTAAAATGCACAATAGCTTTGGGAAACAATGAAAAAAATGTACATTTTCCCACGAATGCTTTTATATTGACTACCTGTTGGCCTGATAATATATGGATATGTTTAATTGAATAAAATATTATTAAATTAAATTTCACCTTTTAAAAATTGTGGCTACAAGAAAAAATTTTAACTCTATGCCTTGCATTTACAGATCATGTTGTAATCCTATGAGACAGCGCTGACCTAAATAATCACTAGTCACCAGCTCCCTCCAGATTCCACCCTCACTGGCCTCTTTGCTGTTCTCAATCAATGCACCACGTGTCTCTGAAGCCTTGGGGTCGTTATTCCCTCTTCCTGGAAAGTCTTCCCTCTGATATCCTCATGGTTAGTTTCCTTGCTTCCTTCTGTTTTCCGCTAGAATTATCAGAAAGAACTTCTCTGGCCAGTCAATTTAATGTGAACTCCAATACATGTACACATCCACCATCTCTCTCAAATTTTTCAAACACTTATAACCCAGCCTCTGTACAGGGGGATAATCTCTCTTTCAGAGAATATAACCCCCATGAAGTCAAGGTCTTTGTTTCATTTACTACTGTTTTTCTAGAATAGTCTCTTGCTTGACAGATAATAAATACTTGTTAAATAAATGAAAGGATGAAATATCACAGAAAATAAGTAAGGTGATATTTAAAAGTTTTTTATTATAAGGAATAGAGATTGGAAAATGAGAAGAACTAACATTTCCTGAGTGCCTACAATAAAGTACACACTGTGCCAAGCATTTAACACATATCCTAAAATATTTTCACAGAAAAGTATTTACCGGTGAGAAACCTAAAACTCAGATAATTTAAATAACTTTCCCATGCTCACTTAGCCGGTACAGAACATCATTTCAATGCTTCCATTTTATTTCAATGTCTCCAAGTGCCTCCCCTGACTCCCAGGCTAAATAAGATGCTCATACAAACACTTCCTCAGCAAATGGCTCTGCATGGTTCCCTCACATCCCTGGTCACACTGTAGCTCATTTTCCATGTGGTGTTCAATGTCTGACTTCTCCATGGCACTGTGAACTTCAAGATAGGTGACAGTGAATATCTTGTTGACATTTCCATGTCCAGAGTGATCCACCATGTCAAATGCTTAATCTCTAACACTATTTGTTGAATAAAGAAACGAATGAAGTTAAATTTTCTCCCTAAATATTATAACAGTTGATGAGTAGGTTATTTGTGCCCAGCTAAATGAATAATTTTGTAGATCAACTACATGAATGACACCCATTCAAATAAAGCCTGGCAGGATATTGCAGGGGAGAGTATGCTGGTGTGTTCGTGACAATTTACCATAGGTAATGGGATCAGATGATATGGATTTCCTGACAATGTACTGCCCATCAGTTTGACACACCCTGCTATCATGGGAAACTCAGGCAGCTGCAAGCGGGCGGAGGGAGGGGGAGGGCATGGGAACTGAGGCTGTCATTCTAGTCCTTTTGTTTTAATAAAAGGAGGTGTGGGGTGGGGTGTTTTTTAGGGGTGGCAGGGACCGATTGGGAGAGGGGTCATCGAATCTCTTCTATAATAACTTCCTGTGGAGTTAGGGTAATGGGAGGGGGTTGACTGCTGGCCTGGGGTCGTCTCTCACCATGGGTTGATATCTGAAAGACCTTTTTAAAAAATAAAATAATTTATTTACTTATTTGTTTGTTTGTTCATTTATTTATTTTTTTTATTTTTAGAGAGAGGGGACAGGAGTAAGAGAGGGAGAAAAACATCACTATGTGGTTGCCTCTCACTCGCGCCCCCAACTGGGGACCTGACATGCAACCTAGTCATGTGCCCTGACTGGGAATCGAAACATTGACACTTGGCTCGCAGGCTGAAAGATCTTAATAAGAGTATATTATGGACGGTAGAGGCTGTCATGGATTGGACCATTTTTTGAATAAACTTAACTAGCAGTTTGAGGAAGCAAAGGCCAAGGGCGAGGAATAATAGGAGGAGAAGCAGTGGGGTTATGAGAGGCACTAGGATCGTTTTGAAGGGAGAAGAGAAGTATGAGAGGAAGGTTACGAACCAGGATTCTCCATATGCTTGTTCCCTAGCTTGGGCAATAATGTCAATGTGTTTTTTAAGTACTTGTAATTTTTTTTTTCTATTATGCCTGTATTGTTAATGTAGAAACAACTATGTTCCTTTAGTGTAGCACAGGTTCCCCTGCTTTGGCTGTGAGGATGTCTAGGGCCCTCCTATTTTGGAGAACTATCTGCTAGGCTGTTTAGGGATTCTTGCTGTTTTTCTAGAGCTTGGAGAATGGCATTCCACTTTTCTTGAAGGGATAAAAAGAGATTTAGTACTGTTTTCTCTAATTGGGGTATTCCTATGAACCAGAAGAAGCTATTACATATGGAGTGCCCTATTTTCGGTTGTTTAAGGATAGGGTTGTTGTACATATGTCCGCTAAACTCCACTGCGGGTCTTGTTTGCATTGGGGACGGGACAAGAGGGAGGTCTCGAGGAAGGAGCCAAGGTTGGGGATTGCCTTGGAAGTGGCTATTTGCTGGGGGCTTAGTATAGAGGCATCTCGTATTAGAGTGACTATCATGCAGGTGCCAGTCCAGTAAGGAGTTATTAGGCATGCTTGCGTGCTATATAGGAAGTGATATTCCATCCCTTGAAGAGAAATAGCAGTGCTATGTTTTGCTTTGGTGATGGCAATGTAACTGGGGTGAGTTTTGTTTTTTTATTGACTGGTATTAAACATTATGGAGAATTTTGTGAAAAAATGTTTGGCTGTATTGGTTAAATTGAAAATCTATGATTCATGTAGGGGTAGCAGGAAAATATGGAGTGTTGGTATGATTGTGAATTTGGACTAATATGTAAGGATGAGTACGAGTTTTTGGTTGGCCTTCATAGCATATGAAAGTTAGGTCTAGGGTGTGGTTGCAGAAAAGGGAAGGGTTGAATGTACCCAAGGATCGAGGCTGAATGTGGGTGCCGTTGACATGTCTGAAGCAGATGCAGAGAGCAGCATGACCTATAATATGAGTGACGGTGACTGTGGTCCGAGATGCTCCAGGGAGATCTGCCAAACCCATGTAGTAAAGGGATGGGAGAAAGTGAGCAGTAAGGTTATATAAGGTGGTGAGATTGGGTGGGAAGGCAGTTAGCTCAGTGTCTGGGTGGTGGGAGGAGTGGGGGGAGATCCAACAGTTGATTTTATTGGTTAAGCGCACTATTCGCTGTATTGTGGGGGCTAGAGGTCGATATGAGATGGCAAAGGTTAGAAGGACGATAACTGTAATTGTGAGGGGAGTCAGCATGGTTACGGCGATTTGAGTAAGTTAGCGAGGGATAGAACTAGGATGAAAGTGTAAAAGTGTAATCATTCCTCTAAACTCTATCTGATAAATTGCTTACCTCCATTTCATTTCATTCTTCTTCTGGAGAATTCTCTTGTTCTTTCATTTGGGGCATGTTTCTTTGTCTTCCCATTTTGGCTGCCTCTTTGTGTGTGTTTCTATGTACTAGGTGATATGCAAAGACTCTGGTTGAGATGTATGTCAGACACTGCCTATGACTGGCCCTGGGCAAACTGTTTGGAACTATCAGCGATCCAAAGCTTGTGGCTCCCTCCACTGGGCCTGTGTGTGTGTGGAAAGGATCAAGCTATGCACCAAGGTCAGTCTTTACCAACACTGGTTCTGAAAAAAGGTCGGCTAAAGAATCACAATTGCAAGAGATCCACCTTGGTCTTCAGGCTTTTTGTTAGGTTTACTCACTGAAGTTTCACCCTCTTATCTTCCTTTGAAACCTGGCTTAAGCTTCACAGGGTGGAGCTAGAGGGATTCTTGAATGTGAGGCGATTGCTTCCCACCAGGCTGATGCCACAAGGAAAGGAGTGCTTTGCCCCCAAAAGATGGCTTCTGCAGTATGGGGAATGACTCAGCACAAGGATCCTAGTGGCTGACCCTTCAGCTCTCTCTCTAGAGCCACCAAGCCCAGACTCTCCACACACATCTCTAATCCACTCTGCCCTCCCTCTGCCAGGACCCAGGGATAGTGGGTGCAAATGAATTTTTGTGTGTTGGCTCTTTAAAAGGCTCTCTGCATCTCCAGCATCTCTTCCTGGCAGACAGGAATGCTGCTGCTTTTCACAGTCAATGTTACCTGGGCTCCTTTCTTGGCTGTGGTGCTGTTGGATGGGTAGCTCACATTAAAGTTTAGACCCCACACTTTTCAGGGGGAACCCCCACCTGCTGAAATATCCACATGGCAGTTCATCTGCTGCCTGTGAGAGCCCAGCCAGCCCTCTTGGGCCTCTGTACTACCTATCAGTCTTGTTGTGGTGATGTAGTTTCTTCCATAAGTCCTTGGTTATAAGGCTTCTCTCCAGATAGTGTTCAGTTGCTTATTTAGGGTGATTTTTTTCTATAATTTAGTTATAATTCCAGTTTGATCCTAGGAGGTGGTTAGTGTAGCTTCCACCTACTCCACAACCATCTCGGATTCTCCTGAAGTATTTCTGAGCAAATAAATGCATAATTAAAGAAGGTAATCTCTCTTTACAAAAGGGAAATAAAACTAATTAGGCCCATTTGATGTTTGGAAAGTTCATTTCGATCCCGTTGTCCCCCTTCAAGGATAAAAATCTATTAATGATGATCCATATGTATTCTTGTTGGATAGAAGCATTTCCACATTGAGGAGCTACAGCCATAGCGGACACTAAAATACTTTTAGAGAGAATTTTTCCTGCTTGGAAAATCCTACAGAGTCCCATAAAGATTGGGAACTTGCTTCACTAAACAAATTTTGTACTAAGTATGCAAAACCTGGCTGATACTGCAGCATTTTTATTGTTCTTCTCATCCCCTGTTCTCTGGTTTATAGAACAAACTGACAAGACAGGTAAAATTCAACCGGTCAAAGTTGCTGAATCCTTTAATCTGCCTTGGCCTAAAGCCTTTCCTTGATATTGCTTAACTTAAGATCAGTTTCTTTTGGTATACATCAATTGTCCTTTTCTAAAACTGTTACTGGAAGGCCTACATTTGAGGTTAGATCAGGGATGGTGCATATCTGCCTTATTAAATAGTTGTAACTTACTGCAAAGAACTTGCAAAGGCTCTTGAAATTAATGCAGGCTTGTAGAGTTATCTTTCCACAGTGTGTTCCCAGGATAGGAAGACACCAAACATTCTGGCCTTACAACCTGGGTACATGGTTCATAAAAAAAGCATCTTCCAGCCTCACTGGAGTGGACAATGTTGAATATTGTTAACTAATCCCTGAGCTGCATGGTTAATAGGTGGTGATCCATGGATTTGTGATATTCATTGAAAAAGCTCTTTAGCTTGCACCTTCTTCAATTGATTGAACACACAAGGCTACAAGGGACCTCAAATTAGAGTTATCCAGATCTTGGCTTTTAGTTGACAGCTTTACGTTACATGTTGTGTCTTTCCGTCTGCATTTACTTTGCTGAAATCCGATTGTTATGCTAAGAAAATGTTCTATTATACTGGCATTATTTCTTAAGTAACTGTTTATCCCATTTTTATAAACAGATATACATAACTCATAGACTAACAGCTTTTGTTGAAATTCTCTCTTCTCCTTCCTGAGCTTATTCTAATTTCCTACCGTAACATGTAAACATCTGTCTATAATTGATGAAATGACCCCATTTGGTCCCAGTCAGCTCAGAAACAGAGAGTGTCATGCTTAGGAACTGAGCATCACAGATGCAGGTAAAAATTAACAAACTAAAGTGTTGTAGAGGGAAAACCTCATAAAGATGCTCTTTCTCAAAGTTGAGACTTTAAGAGAGAAATATTAAAGGAAAATAATTACTAAACAAAAACTTACACGTGATTAAAACACTCCATGTACTGAAAGTAGGGAGATTTCTTTGAGGATTAGTCTGAAATATAATGTGCCAAAGGCTTCCCGTAAGTGTCCTCAAACCTTCCTGCTCCCTCAGTGCCACCATAAAAGTGTAGAATGGGACCCAACATGTCACCTCACCCTTTGTACCTCTGCAGAAGTCCTTTGATCCAGAGGTTTCCAAGTGTTTTTGCAAATGTAAATTAACCAACTTCATCATCACTTCTCTCCATGAAGCTGGTTCATTTCAGTAGCACAGAAATTTACCTAAACGGCCTACTCAGGGTCCTCTGAGAAGTCCTTTGTGGGATCTGCAAATGAATGTTCAAAGTGTAAAAACACCTTGCAACCTCACTGCAGATCCAAACTCATCACATCCTTAGCTAGTAGCACTGCAGGGGAAGACAGATCATCTTTAATCTTCACAGCAAAGCCTACTTCCAGTTGGCCTTTCCTCGACCTCACCAAGCACCCACATACCTGGAAACCCAGACTTCAGCCTCCCTCCTTCCTGTCTTATCTGCCCCAAAAGCTGAGTGAGGACAGACATGAATTTATAAAGATACTTTATGAATCATTTTGATTAAATAAATAGTTGGTCATATTTTCTTTTGTTCCCCTTGTGAGAAATGCTCACAATAAAACACTGGGACACAGGACCTGAGCAGTAACTGAGGCAGTTGTTTATTCACAGCTCTGCAGCTCTGGGTGCAGCCTAAAAGCCAAATCAAGGTGCGCGCCGAAAAGATGGAGCTGGCTGCTTTTATCCTAACGCAAGTAAAGCCCCCCTTTCCCCTCCCCGCTTCTTTTCCTTGTCCGTTTTTCCATGCTGGATACTCCGGAGTTACAATCTAACACGATTAACTAAATTAATTGAGGGTGATAACTAACTGAGGGTGATCTTGTTATAGGTCTGTCTCCAGCTCTTCTTTGAAATTTCCTTATCTTGTTTGCTGGGATGTCTGGCTACATTTTCCCACTTCCTGGAGTTTGGTGACGACTATCTCCCCCCCTTTGATCTCAGATATCCTTTGTCTTCAGAAACATTTGTGCTGAGCTGTGAAATGCCTCTTTACTGATTTGTAAATATGCTAATACTGTTAACCCTGGCTCAGAGACCCTTTAATTACATTTGCCCTTTGCTGCTAATTATTTTCTACTGGTTTGGGAGTCATCAGTTTCCTTTCCCCTTACAATTCCCCCTGTCTCTTTTGGGAAATTGACTACTCAAACCATTTTATTTATTCCTTCAAACTTAAGAAGGATTTCTCAACTTTTTTTTTATAGCAAGGATTTCCTTTGGCCCCTAGGAGGAGGAGATTATGAAAAGTTGCCAGCATCTGTTTAGTTAGTGCAATCTCAATTAGTCTCTGAACTAACCCTTTGATGCAGGGAATATGCCTGCTACCACTATGAGGTATACGAGAGCTGATGAGGTCATTTCTTTTTAATTGTCAAACCAATTTTCTAACTATCCTATTATAGGATTGTCGATGCCTGAGTCTTCTGCTAGTTTATTTGCTAGGGTAGTCAGTCCCTGCAGAGCCTTAGTGATAGTTCCACCAGGGGCTGTATTATTAGGGATAAAGATGCAAAACTGCCCCCCAAGCATTATACATATACTTCCTTTTTTTTGCCAACATTATATTTAGTGTCAACCTATTCTTCCAGGCCACTCGACTGGTGGCATCTAATTGTTGAGCTATTTCTTTTATAGCATTCCTAGTATAATTGATAAACCTCTGCTGGTTGTAATAAATATGTTATGCAATTAATAATATTTTTATTAATAGTCAACCACCAGAAGAGCACTGACTCAAATCCTGCTGCTATTTGATTTTTAGCTTTAAATTTATCTGGAGCTTTTCTAGGGACCCTAATGACATCGATGTAGATGTGAGGATTGAATGATCCATTAGGCATTGTTGATGGTTTTTGTCACTATTTTATAGTTAAAATCTCTCCCATTTTCTTGGGGCCTTGGAAGAACTAAAGCTACCTGTATAACCAAGACACTAGCTACCAGCCATAGCCATGCAAAGGAACCCTGGTAGTTGTTTTCTTCCCCTATCCCCCAACCACAGATTCTGGGGTACTCCTGGGGACCTTCCTCTGTAACAATTCCCTCTCTCAGACTTAAAACCCTTTATTTTATAAAGGACAATGGGCAAAGGTTTTGTGCTCCCCTAGCTGCTTGAAGCTGAACATGGTGGTCATTCTATTTACCCTTGCGTCCAGAGATTTCTAACAGAGTGGGAGTGAGGAGGGGAAGGTGGCCTTCTCACATAGGGAAGGATTTTGTAAAGTCCAGGTCAGTTGGGTGTTCCTGGGGAAGCAGCATCAGTTTCCAAGAGCTGGTACTGCTGAACAAACTGGCATCCTTGTCGTGTTCTGGGGACAACAGATTTGGCAACAGGGTTAAAAAACATAATTAAAATTATAACCACTAGATGACAACAGGCAGGGGTTAATGTTTAATGTCCCCCATTAGGAAAAGAAATTGACTTCATTGGCAGAAGGTATGCAAGGCATGTCACAACTGTTCAAAGTCCTTTTGTCCACTAAACTTAGTTTGGGCTGGGGGGGATATTTTTAGATTTACCCCTCTCAGACCTCTGGGCCCTTTCTGTCCAAGCTATGGGACAGAAAGAGAGAAACAAGTTTTAAAGTGAAGCCCATAGACTGCCCCACACTTTACCAATCCAACCACTTAGTTCTGCCAAACCTTTGAGTCTCAGGAGGTGGTGATGCAGATGGGCTTCTTAAGTGCAGCCTATACCTACAGACAATTATTCAGGTAATGAGGTTACAGGCTTATGTCCTATGCAAACAGGAGAAAGAATATACATGTTAATTCATATAACATAACCCACAAACCAGTCTCTGAATCCACAATACTATGGAGACATTTAGTTACAGGGCCTTTGCTGAAATTATATTTAACAGTGGCAATTCAACAGGTCTTCCTTGCCTATAGACTGAAAATTTTTGATAATGTTACAAACCTAGTTTTAACTTTTAAATGAAAACAAACTTTTAAAGACAGTTAGCTGTACTAATTTATAGTCCACCACTGAACATTGTGATTTTTCTTAAATCATAATTTTTCTCCTTAAGATTACCCTCCTTGTTATTAAAGGGACTGCATTAAGTCCAGTTTTAATTTATCCCATTTATTTGCATAAACACAACAAGAACAGCAATTGATTATATATCATCTTTAAGTCTGCTTTGCTGGAACTTACACTAGGAACATTTAGGTTGACTTTCAGTCTGCCCTTCTGGGCACAGAAGTTGAGCTACACACTTGCTGTCTGGCCTTGCCTATAAAACCCATGCTTTTCATAAGTCCTTCAGGTTTTCCATTGTGCCTTAAGGTTTCTCCTAGCCACCTTTCAGGAAAGCAACCTTCGTTCCTTCCCTAGAAAGATTGCCACAAACTGCACAACCAACCAGGCTGTATTAGGCTTTTTCCTCCTTGGCTTTTATTAGCCTTGAAAGTCAATTCCCATTCCTCAGGGCTTTTTGGTAACAGCCAGAGTCTAGGGATGCCTCCTTCAGGCACAACATCCTAGTCAAAGCCTTAGTTGACAAAACCACCATTAGCAAATGGTCTCATTAGTTTTATGCAAAGAAACCTTATGTCATTACTTACTTTTTAGAATGCCAAATACTGGAAGGATCAGGTAGGGGGAAAAATATGAGAGTGTGAAGGAAAATCCATGTCCTTCAAAACTGCATTTCCATGCATTATACCTTCCATTACTAAAACCATACAATTTCTTTTCAAAACTTTCACAAACTTTTAACAAAATTTTTAGATACTTCTCACAAACCTTCTTCATTTCCATACCTTATACTTTCCCTTGTTTACTTTCTTTTATGTGAAGTTTTAACTTTCCCTGGGAAACCTCAACTTTTTTTTTCAGAGCATTAACAGAGCAATAATTCAAAACACAGATAGCTAGGCCCTCTCTTTCCAGTATGTTCACTGGCCTCCTAGAGATGTGCCCTTGGCAGAGACATGTTCACTTGCTCAGCCTGGAATGCTTATCATCCCTGAATGACCCTTCCTGGGTCCTGGGTTTCAAAAGGAATTCTCCTTGACTGGTTACAAATTACCTTTCCTAGGTCTTATTGGTCAAAAACAGATATAGAGAATTCTACAACAGAACAGACCAAAATACACTTTTATGAAATTAGCACACACGCAGCTGAGGTTTTCTTTTCCCAGGTTTAAAACTTCCATAACTGTTTTTTTAATTATTATTATTATTATTACTTTCCACAGACCTGAAACATTTACAAATTTTCTAAATGCCTTTTACTTCTTTAGATTTAATCATAACATGCTTTCAATCCTTGTTGTTTTCCACACTGTGAAGGACTATACTCAAACTCAGTATCTGGCAGCTAAAAGTTTTTAGATTTGCAGATATTCTGCTGCTTTTCAAAGTTTTTGCTTCTCCTCCTCTTTTCTAAAGTACACTTTTGAGCTTTTCTGAGGAGTCTTTCAATTGTTCTATTTGGCTCATTTACTTACCTTCTGCAATTTTTTTACAAGTATTTGACCAGCCTTTGTTAACAAAGGTGACTTTTAAGAGTCCCTGCTCTACAGTGTTCTCTGGGTTTAGACCAGAATACTTCCTTATCTAGTCCCTGAGCTTCTGTAGGAACGCTGATGGAGTTTTACCTCTTTTTGCTGTATTTTGAATGCCTTGGAGACATTCTGTGCTCAGGGGAATGAACTCCTTGATTCCCCTGATGAGACTCCTAAAGTCTCTCATCTGGACCCTGCCCTTCAGACTGTATTATTCATCTAGGATCTATATTGGGAAACTTTTGTTTGGCCGGGACAATTCCCTGACCAGGAAGATGTTTGCTTTTTTATATTCTTATAGCAGCCCATCTGATTATTCCTCTTTCTTCCCCATTGAACAGGATGTCTAGAATGGACATTAGTTCCGTCCATGTGTAACAACACTCTTTCTTAAGATACAGGCATGTCCACCCTGCTGAAGCAGTGAGGAGGTTGAGGGCCCTCCAGTTACAGCCCTAGAGGTGGAATTGATTGGCAGCCAAGCTGCTACCACTGCCGCTTGTACCACAGTTTGAAGAAAAGTGGTCTGAATTTTTAAAGTGTCACCTTTTTTTTTTTTCCCTCCTCTCTGTGTTGGAGAGGCTGACATCCTGCTATTTCTGAAACCTGTCCGTCGGCAGCCGTCCGTCTCGAGAGACGATGGTGTAGCTTCTTAAGAGTCTATCTGCACTGCTGAGAATGGCTGTGCAGTCCAACTCGGGAGTGACATGGTATCTGTCTCCTCCCGTGCTGAATCGACATCTTGCGATGACGCTGAAGCTACAGAGCCTGGGCAGGGTAATATGGAGGGTCTGCTGTTGCCCATGCAGCAGACCCCCCCTCTCTTCGCAGCTGAAGGGTCCAAGGGAAAGACGGAGTCGATACAGCTTGGGTTCAGGTGCGCCGCAGGAGTTGCCGGTGTTGACTACAACATCAAACCGCCTTAGGGACTCCGGCTCCGGATTTTCTGTCGGGGTTTACTCCCTTAGCCTTTCCCCTGAAGAGGTATGCCGCAAGGCAGCGGAGGTTTTTTGGAATCAGAGTTTTCCTTCTCTACTGAAACCTGTAACAAGTTAATTATCCTACTGTTCTCAGTACCTAGTAGATTTTTAGGGGATTAGATGGCTGCTTGGCTTGCAAATTTAACATTGCCCCTTCTTGCAGCTCTAGCAGGGAGTATTCAGATGCAAATTGAATTGCTAGATGTTACCTGGGGTGGAAAGAAATGTTGCAAGCAATTTCTTTGGGGAAATTCTCAAGGTCCTGTTTGTATTGCTTTAATTCCTTTCTTTGAGTAAATTTCAGCCTGTGCCCAGCCTTATCCATCTGTACTGTCTGTCTGCAGTGCCTCTGCCTGGTTGGCCATTGGCTGGCCAGGGTTATAAGGCAGCAGGACACAGGACAGAGGGTCCCAGGCTTTATCTTCTTTTTCTTTTACAAGGAAGAGACATGCGATCTGCTGGCATATTTCCTCTCTTCCTTAAAAGTTGATGCCTGATTACTCACATATAAGGCCAGAAAATAGATTACCCCTTAATGGGTCCTTTTGGCCAAAGGAAACAACAATATTTTACCATTTTCTGTTTCTCCTTATTCTGGGGATCTTCTCCCCACTAACCCCGCCATGAGCTCAACCTCCCATACTGGGAATTTGTCACCCATTACCCGTGAACTCAACACCATCCCCAACCCCCATACTGGAGGTTTTTGTTTTTGTTTCCACGCCCTGTACGTTCTCCCTAATGGACTATTTGGCAGAATGTCCGTGGGGCCTTCCTTGGCTCCACTCCATTTCCCTAGGCCTAGAATTTTTATTTCTCATCTTCAGTCAATTCCTGTGGCTGAATCCAGCTGTGTTCTCAACCTCCTTTACCAGAGATTTATTGAACACAGATCCCATGAGCTCAATCCCCCTATACCGGAGAATTCCTGCCCACGCCCTGTGTACTCAACCCCCCTTACTGAAAGTTTCTTGTATACAGTCCTGTGTGCTCAACCCTCTTACCAGAGACATTGCACATGCCCAAGAAGCTTCATCCATCCCCGGCCATTTTCCTCATGGGAGAACGAAACTGTGAATTGGGACTCCAAACTCGCCCCGTATCTTGAGATATGTCCCAGCCACACACACATTCACAACCACCAAGGTGGTACTTAAGTCCAATTTTCGCACCTTGGCCCATGCACAAGGTTGCCTGGTTGCTGCGATGTTTGCTTTTCTCTTTTTCTTTTTTTTCTTTTAGCTCCCACTTCGTCGATCCATTGCTGTCCCAACAAGAACTCTCTAGGTCAAGCGAGCCACCCCAAAACGGGTAGGACGTCTCCCTGCCTCAGCTCAGAGCCCCTTCCCGCACACAGGCAGATGATCCTGGATGAGCCCCCAAATTTTGAGAAATACTCACAATGAAACATCGGGACACAGGACTTGAGCAGTAACTAAGGCAGTCGTTTATTCACAGCTCTGCAACTCTGGATGCAGCCTAAAAGCCAAATCAAGGTATGCACTGAAAAGATGGAGCTGGCTGCATTTATCCTAACACAGGTAAAGCCTCTTCCCCTCTCTCCTTCCTTCTCCTTCTCCATTTTTTCATGCTGCATACTCCAGAGTTACAATCTAACACGATTAACTAAATTAATTAAGGGTGATAATTAACTGAGGATGATCTGGTTATAGGTCTGTCTCCAGCTCTTCTTTGAAACTTCTCTATCTTGTTTGCTGGGCTGTCTGGCTACATTTTCCCACTTCCCTGAGTTTGGTGATCACTATCTCCCCCACTTTGATCTCAGATATCCTTTGTCTTCAGAAGCATTTGTGCTGAGCTGTGAAATGCCCCTTTTCTAATTTGTAAATATGCTAATACTGTTAACCCTGGCTCAGAGACCCTTTAATTACATTTGCCCTTTGCTGCTAATTATTTTCTACTGGTTTGGGAGTCATCAGTTTCCTTGCCCTTTACACCTTAAAGTCTTCTATTAATCCAGTGAACAAACATTTATTAAACATTTCCTTTGTTGCCTCTCATTAAGCTAGACACAGCGGCCACTGCAGTCATGCTTCTCCCTTCATGGGAAGCGCAGACAGCGAACAAGAGCCAGGTGCTCTGTGGTCAGTGCCGTGAAGATGACAAACGTGATGGGCTGGGTAAGGCGGGTAGGAAAGGGTAGGTCAGGGAAGCCCTCTCTAAGCAGGTGGTGTTTGAAATGACCTGGAACATGAGAATAAGTCAGGTTTTTCATTTTTATTTTATTTTTATTTTTTGCATCTGACAGATTTTCATTTCTAATAAAGTAAATATCAATTTTTAATATTCCACATAAGAAAACCTTTTGGGGATCCTTTTATTTATTTTTTTATCATGAGACCAGAAAGTGAGACAACCACCGCAGTTTATCCCCAGCGGGGATCGATCCACTTCATGCTCTGACCACATGAGGCGCCATCGTGATGGGTCACAATGCGCTCCCATATAAGCTCTCGGCAGGGCTGAGGTCTCAGTCTGTGAAAGCCCAGGAAGCTGATTGTGGTGACCTGCTGGATTTAGACAAGCTCACTTATTTACTTGGTTCTTTTCTTTTTCATTTTATTAATTTTATTTTTTACATTTTGGGTTTTCTTTTTTCTTTTACTTTATTACACTTCTTTTACATTTTTTATTTTGCTTTTTTAATTTGTTTATTTCAATTTTTAAATTTTTATTTTCTATTTTATTTTGATATTTTTGTTATTTTAATTTTTTAATTTAATTTATTTTTCTCTGATTTTTTAATTTTTAACTTAATTTTATTTTATTTATTTTAAATTAAATTAAATTTCTTTTAATTTTGAAGCTACCATGCTAAGGACTTTGTGGCCACCTCTGGCAATAAGCAGTACTGCATTGGTGATTATATAACATTGAAAAGCATCGGCAAGGGAACCTATGCTGAGGTGCAATTGGCCCAGCACATGCTGACAGAGACGGAGGAGGCCATCAAAACCATTAGTCAGTGGGGCATCTCTAGGCAGTTTCAGGAGCTGCAATGCCTCAAGAGCTTATACCACCCAAATATTACAAGCCTATATGAAGTGATTAGCACCTGAGATAAACACATCCTCATCTTGGAGCATGTCAGCAGAGGGGAGTTACTCAACCACCTGGAGTAGTGCGGCCGCAAAACCAAAGAGGGAGCCTGAGCCATGTTCGGACAGATGGTGTCTGCCATCCACTATTGTCACCAAAAGTGAATTGTGCATCGTGACCTGAAACCGGAGAACATCCTTCTCGACCTCGACGTTAATATCAAGGTAGCGGATTTCAGATTCGGGAGGGAATTTACATACAAACTACACCCTCACCACCTTCTGCAGCACCGTCTCCTACATGGCCCTGGAGGTATTGCAGCGTCAAGCGTATGACAGCCCCAAAGTCGATGTGTGGAGTCTCGGGGTCGTGTTGTACAGGATGGTGACGGGTGGTGAGCTGGTTGTGGGGGACAACCCTGAGAAAGTGCTGAAGGAAATACACAGGGGGAAGCTCCGTGTCCCAGACTTTATCTCTGTGCCATGTGAACAACTGTTAAGCAAATTGTTGACTGTTCACCCCAGCCAAAGGCCGAGGCTAGAAGACACAATGCAAGATCCATGGGTCACCATGGGCCAGAAGGAGGAACTGAGGCCGTACACTGAGCAGCCCTGGGGCAACATTGACCTCCAGGTGACAAAAATAATGAAGGACATGGGGTTTAAGGAGCGAGACATTCAGGAGTCATTGACACAAAAGAACCATGACAGGCTGATGGGAACATACTTGATCCTCAGAACGACGACAACCAAGATGAAGGACTGCACCATGAAGGTCAGGCCCTGCCCCTCCCCCGACCCCAACAGTGGTGCTTCCTCCAGCCAAGAGATTGAGCCTGCCATTCCCTCAACCGTTCCCCCACCCAGCCTGGAATCCAGCTCCACCACTCCCCCAGGCAGTGAGGAAGCCAGGAAGAAAGATACTCCAGCCAGAGTGGGTGTGATAATGGCCGCTCCTGCACCCAGCCTGGAATCCGGCTCTATTACTTCCCCAGCCAGCCGACAAGAGAGGGTGACCACTCCCGGACCCAGCCTGGAATCCAGCTC
Source organism: Furipterus horrens (assembly GCF_987537825.1). Lineage (NCBI taxonomy): Eukaryota > Metazoa > Chordata > Mammalia > Chiroptera > Furipteridae > Furipterus > Furipterus horrens. The sequence continues at coordinate 64,303,288 of NW_028327180.1, read as the reverse complement.
CACCATTTCCTCATCGAGTTTGGAAGAGAGGGTGACCGCTCCCCTACCCGGCCTAGAGTCCAGGACCGCCACTCCCAGCCCAGCCCTCCAGCGTGGCCCTCAGGGCTCCTCCACCCACAGCAGCAGCACCAGCAGCGCTGGAGGAGCCCCAGAGGCTGCACCGCCTGATGGTGGGGCCCCAGCCTCTCCCACTGGCCCCAGCCGCGGCCACTGACAGGGGGTGGCTAGGAGGGTCCTCAGGTTCCTTTCAAAATTTATATGCTGTCGGCTGTCCACCAACAAGCAGCGTCACAAGAAAACAAGGGTCAAACCAATATGACTTTTTAAATTGTGGATGGCCGAGGTAGGGCTCCAGTCAGACACTGGGGAAAAGAAGCTGTATTCCCTGCATCTTATTTTATTTTCAGAATCTATTTTCTGAGTCCACTGGGACTCAGTCCACATGGTCGAAGTGTCTCCCTTCTAATAAAAGCCCTTAATTGGACTTTCCAGGCTCCGGGTCCTTTCTTAATCACCTGGGCTACCTAACATATACCACTGGTGCCTTTCAATCTGCTATCTTGGTGCTGGAGCTCAGACGGAGTGGGTCTGAGTAGGTGAGTTCGTGTGTGGGTTCTTTAAGAGGAACTGTTTGGGGCTCCACCAGTTTCTTCCACCGACTCAATCCCTGCTGGGTTTTGCACCCAGAAGTAGTGGGGACTCATCTTCCTGGCACTGGAACCCTGGGCTGGGAAGCCTGGGGCCTCTCACTCCCGAGACATCCCCCCTGAATTTCTGTCCACCACATGTAGGAGAGAGGCCAGCTCGTCTGTGTCTGCACATCTCCTACCAGTCTGGATGGATGTGGTTTCTTTAATTTTGTAGTTGTGAGACTTCCCTTCAACTATTTCTGATGGTCCTGAGTGATGATTGTTCTATAATTTAGTTGTAATTTTGATGCGGTTGTGCGAAGAGGTGAGCTATGTCTGCCTATGTGGCCACCTTGCCTGGAAGTCCAAAGCAGTTCCATTTTCAAATTTTTGAGTTACCTCCATACTGCTGTCCACAGTGGCTGCACCAGACTGCATTCCCACCAACAGTGTGTGAGGGTTCCCCTTTCTCCACATCCTCACCAGCACTTGTTTGTTGATTTATTGATGGTGGCCATTCTGACAGGTGTGAGATGATATTTCATTGTGCTTTTAATTTGCATCTGATGATTAGTGAAGTTGAGCATCTTTACAAATGTCTATTGGCCATCTGTGTGTCCTCTCTGGAGAAGTGCTTACTCAGGACCTCTGTGTTAAAAATGGATTGTTTGGGGTGTTTTATTTGAGAGGGTGGCATATGCCATAATTCTTTTTTTTTTTTTTTTTTTGCCATAATTCTTAAAACACTGTTTTTACATTTCTTCTATTTGCATTTTACTGAGCACCTAGAATTATGGAAATGGCCTAGATTTCTCCAGCCCTCTGAGTGGATGGCAGCTCTAGTGTCAGGAAGAGGAAAAGGTTCCTCAGCCAGGAGACCAGGTGTCCTTGCCAGGCCACTGCTGAATGTAGGTGTCTGTGTGCATGTGGCCTGGGGTGGGCTGAGCTGTGCCAGGAGTCCAGGCCCAGGCAGGGAGTTCCACTCTGACAGATGCGCAGCTGCGTGTGTCTGCGGAACCCCGGGAATTGGATTCCTGTGCTGCATCCCATACTTTTTCCTCTTTGCCATCCCCGTGCTTTCGGTAGAGCCACACCTGCCCTGGTAGACCTGTATCTCTCCCTGCACTGAGAAGAGAAGGGCCCGCACCCAGCTTGACCAGAGCATGACGATGGGCAGGCTGGAACCAGAGTGTCAGGGCGCAGAATGAGCCCATAGGCCAGCTGCTCCCCATCCCTTTGCTTCTCTAATGGAGGCACTGATTTGTGAAAGGAGGCACCTTCTCTGCAAGAAAAGCCTTCAACGATCAGGGGAAGCTGGAAACCTGAGGACCCTCAGGTTGGGCTTCTATTTGGGGGCTACAGGAGGGTGAGGGATCTAAAGCAGGCTGCCTACACCCTCCGGCCTGAAAGAGACGTGGGAGGGAGGGTAAGGATGGGGGCATCCTTGAGGCAGGGGGGAGACCATGGTGCCTGGTAAGCTGCCTTCTTGAGCCCCTGGGTGCACAGCCCTCAATCACATGGGTCTCATTGCTGTTCTGTCACTTCCCTGCCTGGACTGGGATGAGCCGCCTCTGGCCTCCCACCTGTGTACTGCTTCTCCTTGTGTCAGATGCCACTCCTCCCCACACTCTCCACTTCCAGGGTCAGGGCCAGGGCCTCCTGGGACCCAGCTGAGTAAACCAGCTGCCACCCTCCCACCTGGTGCCACTTCGGTGGATCTCAGAGCAGCCATGTTTCTCTGTGAAAACAGAAACAAAGCAGGTCTCACAGGGGTGCCTTTGGGGGCTACAGGCATGAACGTATGACTAAGACATGTCTAGTCCCTGGTGCAAGGGACATGGCATAAAGTCACCAACACAGGGTGTAATGCTACTTAGAAGCTTAGATCCACCACTTAGAAGCTAAGGCCCAGGTTTCTGAAAAGAATTGTTCTGCCTTTGTATCTGCCCAGGAATCTGGCTCAGGGCCAGTAACTAGGTTCCATTTGTCAGAATCAGCTCTGTCCCTGTGGGGACCCTCAGAGACTGGCTCCCTCTGGAGCCTCAAGCCTCTTAGCCCCAGAGGGGGCTCTGCCACAGCGGTGTGGGGAATCCCCACCACAATTCCAAGGCTAGTTCATCAGGTCTAGGCTAAACACACAGCAGGCATTCAACAAATGTTTGTGAGGGATCAAATAGAAGGAAGCCAGAGCTGGGAAACTCCCTTTGTCCCAGGCACGCCCTCCCTCCTGTGCTCTGTTGCACCCAGCACACCTCAGAGGCCAGCGCTGTTGCCTCCCTGACTGAGTCCTGTGGTCCAGGGTATGTGAGGCATCAGCCCTGCCTCACAGGCTACATAACCCCAGACCTTCTGTTTGGCTTTTGTTGGGTAGCCTTGCTCTGAGAAAATTCTCTGGAGACCACTCTAAGCTTGAACAACAGGTTTATTGAGGATAAAACGGGGGAAGGTGGGGCAGAAGAAAGAAGAAACTCCCGGACTGACTTGAGGGCCCAAGGACCTGTAGGAGCAAGGGAAGCAGGGAGAAAGGTAACTCCTGGTCCACCTCGCGGGCCCGTGGGAGCAAGGGGAAATAGGGAAGAGGGAAGAGGGAAAAGAGAAGGAAGGGGGAGTGGAGACCCACAATCACTCATGGGGACCCATAAGAATCACCTGCCTGTGTCTCTGCAGGGGCCGTCTCCACACCTTTCCAAACATACATTTTGATTAAATTGAGTTTACCCATCAACACTTTTGGCAGGTTAATTTGAAAATGATTCATTTGCATACATCAAAAGTCCAGGCGGGCAGTCCCGCTGCCAACATGTTCTGACAGGTGTGGCCTGGTATCCGTGCCCCTGGCCTCCTTCATCCCTTTCAGAGCCCCTCACACCCTGCCTAGGACCTGCCTTGGCTCCCTTCAGTGTAGGGCCAAGTCCTAGCCCTGAGAAGGCCCATGAAGCCCTGTCCCATCCAGCTCTGCCTCACCCCCCATTGCTGTTTTCTCCATCCCACAGACTCACAGGCTCCTACCCTTGACCAGCAGGCCTCCTGGGGAGCAGATCCTTGGGTGGCAGAGGCCATGGGACCTGGAGCTGGGTAAGAGAGGCCACAATACCACGGGGGCTTCTCAGATTCCTCCTTGGCTGTGGTCGGTGGCCGTGGATTGTACTGGGCATCCCATGAAGGGGGGATGCCGATCAAGAATCCCAATACCATTGGGATCCTGGCTATTGTCTGGGAGGAGAGAGCTGGGTCTTCAAGGAGGTCCCTAGCAGCTGAGCCTAAATGGGGCAGACTCCACCCAGAGACTTCTGGCCACTGGGCCAGGGCGGGGCAGGTCAGGGTTTGAGCTCTCTGGCCAGCCTGTAGCAACTCACAGGAAGGTATCCTCATGGGCTCTCTGCCAACTTCACCCCACCCCCGACCATAGCCTTCTTCCACTTCTGGGTACTCCACTGAGATGGCCTTACCCTCAACCTGAGGCTGTTCCTGTCCCAGCCCTTCCCTCTCCAACCCTGAGCCTCAGCCTCAAGGCTGCCCCCCAAGGGCACCTGCTCCTGCTGGAACCTGCCAACCCATGGAGGAAAAAGCACTGTGATTTCTTCTGACCTTGCACAGATGTGGCTGGGCACAGAGGCCCTGGGCATGGTGCCCTGACCGACTTAGGCCTCCCCTGATAGACACGACCACTGGGTGTTGTGTCCCAGGCAGCAAGAGCTAAAACCTCCCCCCACAGTGCCCTCCCTGTCTGTGTCTGGGCTGTGGTCAAGGGCAGAGCAGGGATCATAATTCCCATAGTAGTGATAATATTGTTAATGGCAAATGTTATTTTATATTACCTTCTGAGTGCCAGGATGTTTGTTAGGTGCTGGGGAAACAAAGAGGTAAGATAGATATAGCCCCTGCCCGCATGGATCTCTTGATCCCAGCCTGAGGCAGGCCCAGGCCGTGGTAAATGGAGAGACTTCAATGTGTATTTGTCAAATAGGTAAAGTGTGCATGAACGGAGCGGTCTGGTTATACCCAGCTGCACAGATGCCAGGGAGATGTGCAGTGAGCAGTGAGGCTATAAGGGCAGAGGTGAGGCACCACCTAGCTACCACCACCCCACCTTGGAGAAGGCTCCCAGGCCTATACCTGCCTGTGACTTGGTGCTCCAGCATGCTAGGGATTCTGCAACATATCAATCCCCTAGGACAAGGCCATTAAGAGTGAAAAGAAAATTCTGAGGACTTCCTGGAGGAAGTATTTGAATGGGATGGATGTAGGGTTCCTCGACTGAGCCACTCATTAGCTCCCCATATGCTACCCCATGCCACCCAAAATGCTTCTGCTCCAGTGTTTCCCTCACCTCAGAAGTGAAGTCAACACCTCGCAGGCATTCCCATGTTCTCCCCCCATGTTGCCCTAGTGTCGAGCTTACCTGGAGGATCTCAGTCCACTTACAGCTCACCATTCCTGCAGTCACAGCCCAGTTTCAAAACACCACTGTGGCTCACCTGGACAGCCCATCCTGGCCGACCGCTTCTGCTCAGCTCCCTCCACCCATCCTGCACTCCACAGGCAGAGTGACATTTTAACAATGTGATTATGTCCCTGCTCTTTCCAGATAGGAGCCCCTCAAAGGTGTCCCTGCCCCAGGATAGACGCAGATCTCACCAAGGCTACCAGTCCCCTCACCCAGCCCAATGGCCTCTCTCATCATGTGCATCCTCAAACTCGGGCTCCAGCACCCTGGGCAGCTTGCCATGGCCTTTGACTATGTCATTCTTCCTGCCTGGAACACTCCTCTCTCCAAAGAGCTCCCCCTGAAAGCACTCTGTGGGCCCGGCCTGAGCCAGGTCCCCACACAGACCCCACAGCTCCCTGTGGATGAACTTCAGACGTGCAACCTGACATGGTCCATGTCTCCTTCCTCCTCCGCACTGCCTGCCCATGGAGGGGAGCTGCCTCTGTCCTGTTCGTCACTGTGTCTCCAGGTCTAGCCCAGGGCCTGGCACCCAGGACCACGATAGGGAGTGGGAAACAAAAATACAGGGAGGGAGAGAGGGAGGGAAGGGGCAGAGAGCCAGGGAGGGAAGGAGGGGGGATGTACACCCCTCACTACCGTGGCTTCCAGCAGCCCTCACTAAACTCACCCTGTGTGTCACTTAACAACTAAACAGCCACCTGGAGCAGCCACAACCCTCCTTTCCCCAAATCCGTTGTGTGGACAAAGCCACACCTCCCTTCTGGCGATCACTCTGTTGTGTCCATTCTGCATTCATTTCACAAGCACTTGCTGGGGCAGTTGAGCTCCTGGTGGGGATACAGGGACCAGGAATGTCAAAGGAGCTCCTTGTCTTTCAGGGAACAAGCAGGAGAACAGGGGCCCAACAGTACCCTTGTCCAGGGAGGGAAGGGCCCAGCGCTTTCCAGCTGGGCCAGCCTACTCACAGGAGGTACTGTCTGTCGAGTCCCAGTCCTAGAGATGTTCCTCAGGCTCAGGCTCAGGGATGGACTGCCACCTGTGACCTTAGCATGGCCAAGAGCATTGCCAAATGTGGTCCTGTACCCGTGCTACCCCTAAGTGACATCTCTGGTGGATGGGCCCTCAAAGCAGGCAAGACTTGTCTCCCTACCACCTCCATCCTAAGGCAAGGGCTGGTGTCTCTTTAGAATGGACAGCAAAAAATATCTGTGCTGCATGGATAGGTCACTGAATGAATGGGAGGGCCGGTGGGCTTCAGGCTTTCCCTCTACACAGAAGCCCCCTCAGCCTGCCCAACCCTGTCTTCCCCCTCACCTGTGACCCTTCCCTGGGGAAGGCTGGCCTGACTGCTGATGCCACTTGTTGGCCCTGGCAGCCACCACAGCAGCCGGAGGCCTGGCCAGGGTCTCTGAACACCTGTCCCTCCATACCATAGCAAAGTTCCCAGGATTATCCAGTGCCACACAGAGGAAACTGTGTCTAACGACTTTGTAGGCACCTCTGGCAATAAGAAGCACCACGTTGGTGATTACATACCCTTGAAAAGCATCGGCAAGGGAACCTATGCTGAGGCAATTGGCCCAGCATGTGCTGACCAGGACAGAGGTGGCCATCAAAACCATTAGTCGGTGGGGCATCTCTAGGCAGTTTCAGGAGCTGCAATGCCTTAAGAGCTTATATCACACTCAAATATTGCAAGTCTATAGGAATTGATTAGCACCTGAGATAAACATCCTCATCTTGGAGCACATCAGCGGAAGGGACTTTTTCGACCACTTACAGGACTGCGGCCGCAAAACCAAAGAAGAAGCCTGAGCCATGTTCAGGCAAATGATATCTGTCGTTCACTATTGCTACCAAAAGGGGATCACGCAGTAGTACCTGAAGCCAGAGAACATCTTCCTAGACCATGACCTTAATATCAAGGTAGCAAATTTTGGATTTGGGAGGGAATTTACAAACTACACCCTCACCACTTTCTGCGACACTCTCTCCTACATGGCCCCGGAGATACTGCAGCATCGAGCCTATGACAGCCCAAAGGTTGATGTGTGGAGTCTCGGGGTTATGTTATACAGGATCGTGACAGGGGATGAGCTATTTTAGGGGTGGAACACTGCTGTGAAAGTGCTGAAGGAAATATACAGGGCGAAACTCCATCTCTGTGCAATGTCAAGAACTGTTAAAAAAAATTATTGACTGTTGACCCCAGCCAAAGGCCAAGGCTAGAAGATATAATGAAAGACCCATGGGTCACCATGGGTCAGGAGAAACAGACCACACAATGAGCCACCCTGGGGTGACATTGACCCCCAGGTTACCAAAATAATGAAGAACATGGGGTTTAAGAAGTGAGACATTTAGGAGTCATTAACACAAAAGAAATATGACAGGGTTATGGGAACACATTTGATCCTCAAAATGACAACAAGATAAAGGGCCACACGTAAAGGTCAGGCCCTGCCTGTCCCCTGACCTCAACAGTGGTGCTTCCTCAAGCCAAGAGTCTGAGCCTGCCATTCCCTCAACCATTCCCCTACCCAGCCTGGAATCCAGCTCCACCACCACCTCATCAAGTTTGGAAGAGAAGGTGACCGCTCCCCTACCTGGCCCAGAGTCCAGGACCCCGACCCCAGTCCAGCCCTCCAGCATGGCCTGGGGGCTCCTCCACCCACAGCAGCAGCTGCACCAGGGGCTGCCTACAAGCTGCACAGCTGGATGATGGGACACAAGCCTCTTCCTCTGGCCACAGCCACAGCCAGCAAGGGGTGGCTAGGAGGGTCCTCAGGTTCTTCTTAAAATGTATATGCTCTTGGCCATCCAATAAGAAGCAGCATCACAGGAAAACAAGAGTCAAACCAATATAATTTTTAAAATTGTGGATGGCTGAGGCAGGGCCACAGTCAGACACTGGGGAGATCAAGCCACATTCCCTGCATTTTTTTTTCAAAATTATTTTATTTACCTTTATATTTATTTGTAGACAGAGGGGAAGGAGAAAGAGAGGGAGAGACACATCGATTGGCCCCCAGTCAGGGACCTGGCCAGGCATTTGCTCTGATCAAAAATTGAACCAGTAACCCTCTGGCTTGTGGGATGATGCCCAACCCACTGAGCCACTTCAGCCAGGGCCACATTTTAAATGCCAAGCTCCAGGGAGGCCAACCACATGGTTCAGGAGATGAGCCAGAGGTGGAACACAAATAGTTGTGGGTGAGAGCGGGGCCAGAAACACACAGTGTGTGTGTGGGTGAGTGGACTTGGTCCAGCGGATGATGGACATGTGCACACTGCCACAGTGTTCTCCGCAAGGGCATCAGGAGGGTGTCTGGCATCTCTGTGAACATCAGAAGCATCTGATCAAAATTAACTGATGAGCTTAGAGGATGGCCTGGAGCCCCCTTGGGGTCAGGGGAGCGGCTGCCCTCGCTTCGCTGTAGGTCCACCCCTTGACCACCACCTGAATGAAATTTCAGAGACTGGGCTGTTTTTCCTGGGGTCCTTCTCCCCTGCCCTGCTCTCCTTTGCTCCCATGTTTGTGGGGATTCTTATTAAAGTACTTGGTGTTTTCAAATTTGTGTCTGACCCATAAGAGGTTCTCAAAAACATTTGTTGAAAAAAAAAAAAAAAAAAAAAAACATTTGTTGAATCAATGAATAAAGCACCAGTAACATATGCAATAATTCTTTTTATTTTTATTTTTTAATTTCTTATTTATCAGTGCCACCAACTGTCCCTCAAGCTGAAAGAGCTCCATAAGACCTAGACTGCCTGAGCTGTTCAGGTCGTCAGTGACCATGTTTCCCCTTGACTGTATGTGCATCCACTGAATTCATGGAGCTACACTCAAGTGTTTCTTTTCCACCAACATTCATGTTATTTATTCTTTTATAAACCACATGTATACAGACTATTTTTGTGTGCAAGAGGACACAATGCTCCGTCTAAGAATGCTAAAATGAGTAAGATCATGACATGGCAGCCAATGAGACTGGAGAACTGCTGTGTAAAGACGGCATCATGTATACACTGGGCCTTCATTAGGTACCTGCACACTGCAGTCCTGCCTCCAAAAGCTTGCAGATGAGTAGATAAGTGTCATGGTTTGTTCACAGGCATTTAGCATGTTTTCAAGTTAGTCATTAGAGAACTATATATTGAACATTTTTAAGTATACCTTAATACTGCACGTATAGAAGATTCAACAAGTCTCGTGCTCAAGGACCTGGGGAAATGATATCTAGTTTGGTTAAATGTATGACCAATGTGTAGTGTGATTAAAGCATTTAACAACACAAGAGATATACATGACTGTATACAGTTACCATGTAACTGAAATGAACTTGAAGTGCAATGTGCACAATTCATAGGAGAAAGAGGTCAGGAACAGAGAAAAAAGCTAGGAAAATACTTTGGTGAGAGAAACAAGGAAACTGAGACAGATGACTCCTCTCCAGCCACAATAGCTCTATCCTGTCACAATAGCAGCCTCTGGTCCCCATACCTCCTCTCCTGACCCCATAGCTCCTGTCCTGTCACAATAGTTACCTCTGGTCCTCATAGCTCCTCTCCTGTTTCCATAATTCCTTTCCAGTCCCTATAGCTCCTCTCTGTCACAATACCTCCCTACTGTCACCATAGCTGATCTCCTCTCTATATACCTCATCTGCTACAATAGCCCCATGTATCTCCATAGCGTCTCTCACTGCCCCAATAACTCCTCCCCTGTCACAAGAGCACCATCCTGTCCCCATTGCTCCTGTCAAAATAGACCCCTCTGGTCCCCATGGCTCCTCTCCTGTCTCCATAGCCCGTCTCCTGTACCCATAACTCATCTCCTGTCACAATAGCCCCTCTGGTCCCAAACTCCTCTCCTGTCCCCATAGCTCCCCTGCTGTTCCCATGGTTCCTGTGCTGTACCAATAGCTCCCATTGTCCAATAGCTCCACTCCTGTCCACATAGCTCTGCTTCTGTCCCCATAGCTGTTCCCCAGTCACCATAGTGCCTCTCCTATCAAGATAGCTCCTTCCTGTCCCCATAGCTCCTCTTTTGTCACAATAGCCCACTCCTGTCCCCATAGTCATCTTTTGTCTTCATAGCTCCTCTCCTGTCACAATACCTCCCTACTGTCACCACAACTCCTCTCCTGCCCCCATAGCTTCTCTCCAGTAACCATAGCTCCTTTTCTACACCCCAAGCTCCATTCCTATACCCGAAGCTCCTCTCTAGTGTCCATGCTCCTCTCCTATTCCCATGGGTCCTCTCCAGTCAGAATAGTTTCGTCCTGTCATGGTAACACGCTCCTGTCTCCATAGGTCTGCTCCAGTCATCATAGCTCCTCTACTGTCACAATAGCTCCTTTCTGTCCCTATAGCTCCTCTTCTGTAACAATAGCCCATTCCTGTCCCGTAGCTCCATTCCTGTCTCCACAGTGCCTCTCCAGTCGCCATAGTGCCTCTCCTTTCACAATAGCTCTTTCCCGTCCCCATAACTCCTCTTCTGTCACAATAGCCCACTCTTGTCCCCACAAGTCATCTTTTGTCTCCATAGCTCCTCTCCTGTCTCAATACCTGCCTACTGTCAGAATAGCTCCTCTCTTGTCTCTATAGCTCCTCTCCAGTCAAAATAGCATCTTCCTGTCCCCAGAGCTTTTCTCATGGCCTCATAGCTCCTTTCCTATCCCCATAGGCCCTCTCCATTCACAATAGCTGTGTAGTGTCACAAAAGTACCATCCTTTCTCCATAGCTCCTCTCCTGTCCCCATAGCTCTTCTTCGGTCACAAAAGCTATATCCTGTCACAATAGCTCCACCCTGTCTGTATAGCACCTCTCCTGTTTCCATAGCTCATCTCCTGTCCCGATAGCTCTTCTCCTGTACCTTAACTCCTCTCCAGTAACAATAGGTCCCTTTGGTTCCCATAGCTCCTCTCCTATCTCCATAGTTTCTCTCCTGTCACAATAACCCCCTCTGGACCCCATAGCTGTTCTCTCATAATAGCCCCTCTGGTCCCCATAGGTCCTCTCCTGCTTGCTGCAGACAGAAATGTCAACACTTTTGCTCTGCTAGGTCAGAGACTGGGCACAGTAGTTACAGTGCCTGACTCCCTGCCCCTCAGGATGACGCTCTACCCTACCCAGCATCTCCCAAAGGCCAGGCTAAGGATGCTCCTGTGAGCAGTTTGCAAACATTAGAAGGCAGAAGGCAGAAGGGTAGAGCCAGGCTTTGTGCTCGTTTCAGGAAACAACCACACCCGCCCCAGGTTCTCGCTGCTTGCTTTCCATCCTCTGAGTGGCTGGTGCAAACAAGAGAATCAGCACAGGAAGCCTCGCTTCCCAAAGATCCAGGAGCTGAAGGCCTGTCATCTACCCCCGGCGACCTGGGGCAGAGGCCCTGGCAACAGCAACAGAAATGATAATGACAATCTACAGCCCCTGCTGTCTTGCTGCACAGGTGCCAGGGGCATTTTATCAGCACCTGGCACCACACGCTGAAAGGCTGGGGGAGAAGTGAAAGTCCATAATAATTACAACTGTGATTTACAGAGCACCTCCTCTGTGCCCAGCTGGAACAGACAATTTGCATACATTTGCCTCTAGAGGTCTCTCAACATGCTTATTATAATAGTGAACTCATTTACAGAAGGAGGTCTGAAGCCAACTGCTGAAACAAAGGGACAAGCCCAGGGTCACATGGCTCCTTGGTATTCCAATGGAAAGAGGAGTCCAAGTCCAGTCTACAGGGCTCCAACACCCCTGAGCCTTCCGCTCCTCCAAACCTATCCAACACCTACCTTCCCTAGCCGTGCAGGTGTTCTTGGGCAGACACTGTCCATTTTAGGGTGGCTGACAGAGACTGCCCTCTTCCAGGTCATAAGCACCATGGGGATGGGAAAGCACCTGTCATCAGAATTTCCCACTGTCTTTTCTAGACATGCAGCCTTGTCCTGGGGTTGGGCTGCCTGAGGTGGGAGTAAGGGGAGAGAAAGCTCAGCCAGGGAATTCTATCGGCAACCTAAGGGATACCCAGGAGCAAACTCTATACGGTAGGTCTCTGCCTTTGAAAGCAGCAGTCAAGGACACATCCCACATGACTTTGCCCAGGTGGCCTATTCACATACAAGCAATACGCTGCAGAGGGTACCTCTGGGGTTCAGACCTGCTTGTGCCTGGCTGGGGGTGGGTGGGGGGTCAATGTAAGAAGTATTCGAACTGTACAGAATTTTTGGTAAGTTTATTTGGGCCAAAGTAATGACAATTGCCAAGAAGCAAAATCTTAATGGATTGAAAAATGCCCCAGAGAATGGCAGTTTTACACCTTATGTTATACATTACAATCAAAAGAGGACCCATAAGGGGGTTACATGAATTCCATTGGTGACAGATTAGGGAGGCAAGAGAAAGTAAAGCCTGGTAAACCTCTGGGATCGGATAAAATGTAAAATGATAGACACATACTTCTTTTACATAGGTGAGTAAAGGGTAGTTAATAGTCAAAACTTAACATGATAACAATAATAACAGGGTATTTGTGGACTCAGCTCTGGTGCAGTGGTTGTGCTTCAGGGTTTTGGAAAAAAGAAAGTTATCTTGACATTCCAAAGGTATGTTATCATAAATTCAAAGAAAACAACACACCGGCTCAGTTAAGGTAAAGATTGACTTTTGTTAGGGAAAAATACTGGCCTAGGACATGACTGCTTTTAGTTAATGAGTCTGAACTTTAGACTATCCTGTGTGGTTACTTTGGATCTCTGAGTTTGTAAGGCTGGCACACAGACCTCCCTTGAGCTTGTCAGGTTTAGTATGTAGCCCCTTTTCTTCTACACATCCCCCTTTTGGTCATAAATCAGTCCAAAGAATGCACTGATGAGCAACCTTTTGATTGGATAACAAGGTACCAGGGTACTAGGAAGGCTCTTGCCTAGGAAATCTTAGTCAGCATTTGTCTTGCTGGACAGGGTGGACTGCTGGGAATGGGGCAAGACCATAGCCTTGGATGGCATTTAAAGTCGAATTGTTGTTACTCAAAATAAACACAGGTGACTGGGAGGCAGTCAGATCTTATATGACCATGTTCAAAAATATTCTGGATCATTTCTAATTTTTGAGCTATCATAATCCGAGTCTTTTTGTTGCTTGTCTTAAGTTTTGTTTTTCTGCATCTAGTATAACATGTACATTTTAGGATCAGAAGTAACAGTATTAAAGCAGTAACACTGATTAGGAACAGAAAATTTCTAATACCAGACAAGGAAGAGTCTGAGGGGTACAAGTATCCCAGCCAACTGAAAATCTTTCACAGGAATCATCACAATTTTTTATTAAGCTAATAATATGTTTCCTCCTTTGTTCACTGTTATTTGTACTCCCTGATATCTTTGGCCAGATGAATTAAGACTTTTTACTATTTTGTTATCCAGAAGCTCTAATTTTCCTTCTGGTCAGTTAATTTCCATAGAAATGACTTCATGGGGAGGAGTAAGTTCAATTTCCCAGTATATTGGATTTCCACTTCCAATGTTATCATAGGTTTTATTAACCTCAGGATAAGTTATTTTTGCCTATAATTTTAGTATTACACCAAAGTCCAGTAGTATCTAACATAAACTTTGTGTTATTACAATAAAAGGAAGTATAACAGAAGAATTCTTTAACCTTCCCAGCAAAAATGCCCTTTTCCCATATACCATATATTGTTATTTGTTGAGGTAGAGTCAATAGGCCAGGATTGGGTGAATTCAGTATTCCATATAGGTTGGGGGCATAACCATTTACCCTTTTGATTTTCACAATCAGATAGTGAGGTTGGTTTCCATTGTCTATTATTTTAAAACATGGCCTACCTACTTCCCATAAGAAGTATTCTATTGTGTTTGAGGATGCTCTCTAATGTCAGCCAGTTGAACGACTGGGAATTTAAGCTTAGGATCTAACTGAGGTGCCTGGGCTTTTAAGACAACATTGTAGATTGCATTTCAAAATGTTGAGTTTCCCATGCCATAGTTAAATGGGTAGAGGTAACCCCAAAATGAGCTAGAGTTTGAGTATACCATAGGGCTTCCCAGAAGCATCCAGGATGCAAGGAGGGTGGGATAGTTACAGACATATTCACCCAACAAGTAATCCCAGAAATTTTTGAAATGGGGACCCATTGATTTTTTATTTCTGGTTTCACAGACACCCAGCCACAAGAACATGGCTGGTGAGTCTGAGGACAAAATATACTATGACAGATAGGGCAAGTCACTGTAAGCCTCTCCATCACATCCAGGTATCAGTCCCTATAAGCTGGTTAACGGGCCTTGTTGATACTGCAGAATGTTTCCGTTTAGTAAAGTTGATTCGTATGTCCCCTCATCTAGATTCACAGGGCAGCTGGTGACTATTTCATAAGGAGAAAGGCTATATCTACCAAGATTCAGGTTGAGGAGTACGATAAGGAGAGCTTTTGGTTGAGTGAGATTAAAAGCTTCTGAAAATTTACCAAGTTGAGTTTTAATTGCATCATTTGTATGCTCTACCAATCCAGAGAACTGTGGGTGATAGGCACAATGAAAATACTGTAGAACAGGCCAAATACTACAAATAGATTGCATCGTTTGTTTAGTAAAGGAGTCCCTCAGTTACTGACTCGGAGGAAATTCCCCAAACTGGTAATTAATTTTTAAAGTAATTTACATATCATTAAAGCTGTTGCTCTCCTGCAAGGCAATACCTCAACCCATCTCATCCAAAATCATAGATAATACCTTTTTTGTATTCTTGAGATGGTGGCATTTGGATACAATACAATCACCATGCCTGGATCTAAAGGAAGTGGGAAATGTCCTTGGGACCCATGGAATTATTTTGCTGAGCTATATTTTGGACCGACAGAACATTTACTGTATACTTTATGAGCTTCAGCAGGAGAAGGTTTCTAGTAATACAGTTTACTCCATGAAATCATCTTTTAGGACTAATTTTAGCTCATGTGCATGTTAGAGTACAGTAGAGGTAATAATTAAGATTGGTTTCTGATTAACTCCAAGCCATGTCTGTCTGCCTGGGACAGAGGTTCCCCCTTTGTTGCAAAATCCTTTTTTCCTCTGCAGCTGTCCATTGGACTATAAAAGAGAGTCTTTTATTGATTTAATAGGAAGCAAGGAGCATTCCCAGGAGGTCTGGATAATTTGGCTACTTAATGCTGCCTGTCTAGCTGCAGCATCAGCTAAATAATTTCCTTTTGCTTCCATGGTGGCAGCTTTAGAAAAAAAACAGAATTTTGAAAATTGCTCATTGTTTCCACTTATGTATGACATCTAATAATTTTGCAATCTACTTTCCATTCTTTACGGGCACCCTGAGAAAATTAAATTGCTGCTTCAACAATATTCTAAAGGTGTGAACTACACCAGAGGCTTAGCTATTAGTGCAAATATTGGCTATTTGATCATTAGTCAATTGACAAGTCAGAGTTAAAAAATAATTAGGCTTCCTGAGCAGATCTTATTTAGGTAAACAAGAACTTTGTTATGTCCACCATTGAAGTTATTGCATATCTGGCTCAGTAACATTCCCATTTAAAGATCTGTCTGTAAACCAAATTAAATCAGCATTATCAAAGAGTTTCCTATAAGCCATTCCTAGGAACAAGAAGGTAGCCAGGTCAATCTGATTTTAATAAGACACACAGAGTTGGGGCCATTAATAAAAATTTGAAATTCAACTGCGACTATATCCAGTCAAACCCAGGAATCCTCTAAGCTGCTTTCTTGTTTTCGGAAGAGGAAAAGATACAATTCCGCGGAGTCTTTCAGGGTTGATCAGTAGTCCACCTTTAGATATTAGATAACCAAAGTATTTTACCTGGGATGAAGAGAATCAGAGCTTGTCTTTTTGGGAGTTCAGTTATGCCCTGAAGTATAAAGTAAATCTTTCACATATTGGATTATAGTGGAATCTCTAGGAAACTTCACAACATTTAAATCAGCTTTCAGTATCTAAGACAGTAATAGGTGGGATTCTGCCATATATACCTCAGTCATTACTTCTAGGTAAACTTGTTCCTTCTCCCATTTAAGACATAACCCTTTGGGAAATGCAGGCAGCCATAGCACAATCATCAGGTGACTCTGAGGAAGGGAAACAGAGTTCTAGTCTCTGCCCTCCTATTGTTTCAATCTTTTGGCCCATAATTCCATGCACTCTGGAGGCATCCAGCTTCTCAGCCAGTCTGGTCCCAGAGCATTGCCCTGGGCAACCTCCTCCTGTGGCCCCTCCCTTTTTCCTCCCCAATGATCTGATCAGATCTCTCTGAATCAGGAAGACAGGAATTCTCATGCAAATAGAGAGAAATAAGGAGCACCTTACTGGGGTTGTGAATTCCTGAAAACCATTGGCAAGGGATCCTGTGCTGAAGTGAGATAGGCCCAGTGCATTCAGGCTGAAACAGAGGTGGCTATAAAAGCCTTTAGTGGGGCTTCTCTAAACATTTTCAAGAAGTCCAATGTCTTAAGGGCTTACAGCACATCAAAATAACTCATCATTATTTGAGGTTATGACCAGCTGGGACAAATATTTCCTCACCTTGCAGCACATGAGCAAAGGAGACTTATTTGACCACCAGGAAAAGTTCACCCACAGGACCGAGAAAGGAGCCTGAGGCATGTTCCAGCAACTCCTATCAGCCACGCAGTATTGGCACCAGAAGGGAATCATGCATATGGACCAGAAGCCCGAGAACATGCTGATACATGGTGAGCTTAATATCAAGCTAGCAGACTTTGGCTTCAGTAAGTAATTCACCAACTATAAACTCACCACCTTCTGGGCCACTATCCCCTACATTAGCCCAGAGATGATCTTGGATCATCAAGCCTATGACAGCCTGAATGTTAGTGCCTGGAATCTGGGACTCATTCTATACAGGATGGTGATGAGAAATTACCTGTTTGAGGGGGACAAGGTTGAAGAACTGAAGGAAAAATTATTGAGTGGAAAATTCTGTGTACCACACTTTCTGTCAATAGAATGTCAAAAACTTTTTAAAAACATTAATGATGGCTGACACCACAAAAGACCAACTGCAAAAAATATAATGAAAGACCCATGGATCACCATGGGCCAGGAGAGAGAATTGAGGCCATACACGAGACACCCTGGGGTGACATAAATCCCCAGGTGACATAAATAATAAAGAACAAGAGATTTAAGAAATGTGAGATACAGGAGTCCATAAGAAAGAATATATAACACTATTATAGGCACCTGTCTTGTTACAGAAACAGGGGTGTTCCAAAAAAACCCCAGAGTTTGCGGCTGGGGGATGGGGAGAAGGAAGCAGCTTTTAGAATGTCTCCACATTCCTGAGGCTGGTGGCTAGTGTCTTTTTTTATGCAAAATGGCTTTAATGCATCCAAAGCCTCAGGTAGATGGGAGGAGTCTTGAACCAGGGGATGGTATGGAGAAAGCACACAGATCCTGCGTGAGGTTCTGTGAATGGTCAGAACTGGTTACTGCACCCACTGCATCAAAGGACGTAGTCAGGAATTTAAAAATAAGCGGCAGACATTTTAGCCAGGCTGACTGTGCGGATTTAACTAAGGCTGAGGCTAACTGTGCGGGTTTAACTGGGGCTGGGGCTGACTGTGTGGATTTGACTGAGGCTGAGGCTGACTGTGCGGATTACAAAAGGACTAACTATGCAGTTTACAAGAAGGCTGAGAATCCACGAGGTTCTGAATTAAAAGCTGGTGGACCCCATAACACAGACAAGGACCTCCCCAATCAGATTTGA
The DNA here is from genome assembly GCF_987537825.1 of Furipterus horrens. Classification (NCBI taxonomy): domain Eukaryota; kingdom Metazoa; phylum Chordata; class Mammalia; order Chiroptera; family Furipteridae; genus Furipterus; species Furipterus horrens. The sequence continues at coordinate 64,285,430 of NW_028327180.1, read as the reverse complement.
GTGATTGGCAGCTACTGGTAAAGCTGAACTGTGTTTGGAAATAGGGAAAGGGTTTCTCTAACTTTTCTAAAACTAGCCTGGTTTGGTAGGGGGAAGGCAAGAATACATGTTTATGGATGTTTTAAAGAACATAAGACTTAACAACAGAAATCCGCAAATAATTAAATCTATATAACTGTTAAATAAACAATTCTTTTTCTTTTCACTAAACTCTGGTATTGAGAGTTATAATTTTGGCGGCGGGCAGTCGGGCCCCTGACTAAAGAGCCTGTGGGTTTGTTTCCAATTGGAGCAGCCCAGGGGTTCTGTAACAGTCTGATCAGAAATACCATGAAAAAACAAGATGAAGGGCCACACAGTCAGGGGAAGGCCCTGCCCCTCCCCCGACCCCAGCAGCAGTGCTTCCTCCAGCCAAGAGGTTCAGCCAGCAGAGCAGAGGACAAAAACAGCCTTAGATTTAAACAGTACAAGATACAGGAGTCCATAAGGGAAATAAATGTAACAACATCATGGGAACCTATATGATTTTACTTCCCAAAAACAAGGTGAAAGGCTGCACAGCCAGAATAAGGCCCTGAACGTCGCCTGAATCCAGCAGCAGCGCTTCCTCAGGCCACGAGGTTTGGACATCAGAGCAGAGGACAAAAAGAGCCTTGGATTTAACCACCACTAAATACAAGAATCCATAACCAAAAAAACAAACAAACAAACAAAAAAAAAACGCAACAACATAAATGGAACGTTTAGGAATTTGTACCACAAAAATAAAGATGAAGGGTCATAGAGTCACGGTAAACCACTCCTCAAACTAGAGGTTCAGCCACCAGATCTGAGAACAAAAGAGCCTGCCATTCCCTCAGCCATTGCCCCACCCAGCCTGGAACGCAGCTCCACTACTCTTCAAGCCAATGTGGAAGTGAGGATGACCATCCCCCTTTCATCTTGAAGCGAGGAGGAGCACACTCTCAGCCAGCAGGGGAGTGGAGTGAGGATGACTGCTCCCCCAGACTGCGTGGAAGAGAGGATGGCCATTCCCCAAGCCAGCATGTGTTTAAGGACCACCATTCCCCTCAGCCATCATGAAATAGAGGAATATTATTGCCCAAGCCAGTCTGAATTCAAGGACCACCCCTCCCCTACCTCGGTCCAGAGTCCAGGACCACTACCCCTAGTCCAGCCTTCCAGCGTAGCCCGGGGGCTCCCCTACCCATAGCAGAAGCAGCACCAGCAGTGGTAGTGGATCCCCAAGATACCACCAATGAAAACGACCTCCAAGCTGCAGAGACCGATAGTGAGACTCCAGGCTCTCCCTCTGGCCACAAGCACAGCTGGCAGGGCGTGGCTAAAAAGGTCTTCATGTTTGAAATTTTTATGCTATAGATCATACACATACAAGCAGCATATGATTCAGATGAGTCAACCTAATACAATTTTAAAATTTGTTACAACCAAGGAAGGGCCACAGTCGAACTTGAAGGTGCTGAGCTCTTGGGAAGCTGGCCACGTGAAGTGGGAAAAGAACCAAAGGTGGGACACAAACAGCTGTGGGTGAAAGCAGGGCCAGAAACAGAAACACACGCTGTGAGTGCATGTGAGAGGACTTGGTCCCATGGACGATGGACGTGTGCACACCACCACAGCGTTGTCTACAAGAGCATCAGGAGGGTGTCTGGCACCATCTCCCTGGCCATCAGAAGCATCTGATGGAAAATATCTGCTGAGCTTGGAGGGCACCCTGGAGCCCCCTGGGCAACAAGAGATATTTCCCTCGCTGCAGGTCTACCCTTCAGCCCCCACCTGAATGAAACTTCAGAGACTGGACTGTTTTTCCTGGGGCCCTCTCCTTTCCCCTGCTCTCCTTTGCTCCCATGTTTGTAGGGGTTCTTATTAAAGTACTTGGTGTTTCCAAATTTTGTGATAAACGTGATGCTTCAGAAAGATGTATTGGGTACTCTGTTTTCATCCTCTCTGCACTGAACTGGGGCGGGGCATCCCGTAGGGTGAGAAGTGCGTAGTGTTGTAGTATTCGGACTTTATTAAGGGGACTCCCAACAGTAACAGATGTGATTTTGCAGGGAAAAGGGCAGCACCCAACATGGTGGGTAGGTTCCAGACACCAGGGCACAGCAGGGGGTGAAGCAGGCAGAGAGCTCTATTGCCAGGCAACTCATAGCCTAGGTGCTCTATGACATCAGCAAGAAACACCTCTCCTGATATCTGGGCTGGTGTCACCTCAGGGGGGCTTTCCATATACACAAGTCAGACTTATAAAGTACTGGAGGAGGAGTGCTCCAGGCAGAGGGAGCAGGGAACCTCCAGGTGGCCCAGGCTCAGTGTGCTGCAGTGAGGGCGGCAGGAGACGTGGCTGCAGATAAAGGGCAGAGCTCCTAGGCCTCAGGAGGGGTGTGGATTTTACTCAGAGAACCATAGTCAACCATGAAGGGTTTTAAGCAAGAAAGTCATATGATCCAATTTAAGTTTCAAAACTAGTAAATTACGGTGACTGTTCTTCCTCTGTAAACATTTTAATCTATATTTACATATTATAAGACTCACCAGGCAGGACAGATTTTCTTATAACCACTGAAGAACGATGGACTAATTACACTTGCAATACACTATTTCAAAATAAGGTCCTATACTGAAGTTCCAGGAAGGATGTGAGTTATGAGGGGGCACTATTCAACCCAATATAATGGAATAGCACCAAGCTGGGATGAATTGGGAAAGGATGAGACCAGGAATCCAGGCCGATTCTCACAGCAGGGCAGGATAGAAGGACAATGGAACTAAGACTTCCTTCATTTACCTCCAGTCTATTTTGGTAGCTGCTCTATACAGGAAATTTACTGGAAAGAGATGGCTGATATGCTGAATTGGAAATAAATGTACACAGGTGTGCTTTCTCTTTATATGCTGGAAAACCTGCTTGTAATTATAAATTTAAAAACCACATTCACACTTTAAAACTGGTTTCTCTTTTCTATCCTAATGGCTTGGACAGAAAAGGCCCAGAGGTCTGAGAGGGGGAAAACCTAAACTATTTACCTCAGCCCAAACTAAGTATAATGGGCAAAAGAGGTTTGGGCAGGTGAGATGTGCCTAGCACACCTTCTTACAAAGAAGCCCCCTTTTTTTTTTTTCCTAATATGGAACATTGAAAAATTAATCCCTGCCTTTTGTCATCTAGTAGTTATGGATTGAATGATGTCTTTTAACCCTTTTCGCCAAATCTGTTGCCCCCAGAACACAACAAGGACACCAGCCTATTAAACCAAGCACACCGTTGACCGGAGACAGCCAACTGACCTGGAGTCTGCACGATCCTTCCCCATGTGGGAAGGCCATCCTCCCCTCCACACCCCCACTCTTATTAGGGTTTTCTGGACCCAAGGGTAGGTAGGACGACGACCATGTCCAGCTTGAAGCAGCTAGAGGAGCTTGAGATCTTCGCCCATTGTCCTTTACAAGATTACAAAGGGTCCTAATATTTGAGAGGGGGGGATAGTTAATTTTTATGAACCAGGGGTATGGACTTGGGGGGGATTGCTGGGGGAGGGGGGTGCTGGGTGGAGGGGAGCAAGGGGGAGAAAATTGGAACTGTTGTAACAATATAATCAATAAAAAACATTAAAAAATAAAAATAAAATAAATAAAAACCACATTCAGCTTAAACCTAGCAGAATTCTTTCTTACCACAAATCCTTTTGTATGGCGAGTCAAGGCTCCTTAATTACCTGCCTGTTGAGTAAACATTTTTAGACCCTGACCAGGTTTTATGTGTGTGTGTGTGTGTGTGTGTGTTTAATAAGTTACCTCTGGAGTTCTCTCTTCTCTTCCCTAGGTATACTTTCAGAATTATCTTTGAGAGGCTTTCTTTCCTAGTGACATGCCAACTTCACTTTCCCCAGACAGATGGCTTCAATTCCAGATAATAATCCAAAATATGTTGAACAAAAGAATGTTTCATGTCACCCTCAAGCAAGGCCTGGCTCAGTGAAAAGTGTCAGACTGGATGATCTACTGCACTGGCTGGGGCTTTATCCCTTGTCACTGAACAGCTGGTTTCTGTAGGAAGCAAACTTTTACTCCCTGGTCCCAGGGCAAGGAGGCTTTGTGGTTTATTCCAAGTAAATGACCCAAATGAAGACACTTGGACTTGACCTAAAAGATTATCTACTTTGAGTTTCACAACACTTTAGAGAGATTAATGGCATTAAATCATGTCCGATCTATGGCGAGCATCAGAGGACTCCATGGAGCGTATGAAATGTTGATGATTGAAGCTATTTGGGAATTTTTAAAACATTTTTAGATGTTTTTAATGTTACTATGGATTATCATTTTTAAAAGACTATACAGTGCTTAAAATATTAGTGTCACACCTCACATTATACTCCAGAAACAAAAAAAGCAGCACATCTGAACAGAGAAGCTTTGCTCTTTCATTAAGCTTTGGACATTTTTACAATACTTAAGGCAATATTTTCTAAACATCTTAAGAATTATCTAGAATGGTTGTTTAAAATATGGATTTCCAGCACTCATCCCAGAAATGTGGAGTTAGAATCTGCAGGGGAAGGAGCTGGGTGCTGTAGCTGAACAAGCAAGCACCCCAGGTAAGCTTCACAGTCAGTCTGGGTTGGAAAACCCTGATCCAAGGACAAAAATATCACCATTTTCAAGAAAGATGAGAAGTGGAGACAAGCCCAATCTTTAAAAATTTAAAGATAAATGGGAAATGAGAATAACGTCATGCTTACATACACTGTGACTGGAAAGCCTTGAACAGGCATGAAAGCACAGTAAGCCCTTCCACATTCTCAGGCCACAGCTGCTCTCAGCCTGACCCGGATGCCATGCAAACCAAGCCATTGCAAAGGGGCCCCTTCTCCTGTACCCTGGCTCAGTCCTCCCACCTCTAGCTGAGTTAAGCATCAGCCCTGTTCCTCAACTCTTATCTAAAGTGTAATGATACAAGAAACATAAAAAAAATTATTTCTACTCTATGTGAATCCATGAATGGAAGCTCCTTTGGGGCATCTTGTGGGCAATTTGGGCATCTCTTTCAGCCACAGGCAAAGGTAGTTAGTGCGTGGCTCCTTGGAGCTGAATAGAATGGGGCGAAGGTGGGTAACAGGGCAGGTCAGGGACCAGGGAAGAACGGCAGGGATCTCACAGGCAGATGGCAGGAGCAGGAAGAATAACTGCAGAAGTTGCTGCAAGTGTTTGAAAGCCCCTTTCAAAAAGCAGCAGCTCACAGTCAACTAGAGGGCAGGGAAAGGGACAGAAAGAGGAGAGGGAAGTAAGCCCCCACTCTTGGCTGTGGGTGCACCTGTTCCCTTAGAGTGGGGCTTGCAGAGGTGATCCTAGGAAAACATCTGGATTCACTGGAATCCTCAGACTCTCCCCCTGCAAGGGACGGGGACACCCAGAATGGGGCTAGAGGGTCCAAACATCTCCCACCTCCCAGAGCTCTGTGCCTGTCGACAAGAACTGAGGCTCCAAGATGTGGGTCTTTCCCGAGAGCGAGCATTCCTAACATTAAGTACCCTAAAACTTCTTTCTTCCTCATCTAGAAGCGGGGGCCCAGCCTCCTGGGGCGGCCTGTGAAAGAGCGGGCAGCAGCTCCCACAGCACAGCGGGGTGCGTCTGCTGGGAGGACTGTGCCAGGTGCCTCCTGCCCCTGCAGCCTCTGGGGCATCCTGGGAGCAGCAGCCACCTAGGGGCAGATGCAGGCAGCAGGTATGCCTCTGGGCACCCAGGAATAACTCCCTCCCCTCCAGGGATGCCCCAGAGGAGCAATCCTCTGCTATCCAGGGTCCTCTTCAGGGCAGGGGGCCAACTCCATGAGCTCCCTGCTCCCTTCCCCTAAAGGTGTCAAAGGCCCGATCACAACAATCCCCTTCCCCCACCGTTTATCAGGCCCCTTTCCATGTCCCTCCAAACACCTGAAGCACTGGGTGGCTCTTTAACAAATGAGCTGGTTCAGCCCCAGACCTAAGCTCTGCAGCTGAGAATGTCTGTCACACTCCACAGATGATCCAAATCACTGCGGCCCAGGGAAGGATCTCTAGGCGGCTGGGCAAAGTCAACCATCAATGTCAGGAGACTTCAGCAGCTCTGGGAGCCTCTCTCTGCAGCTGCTCGCTGTTCACACCATGTTAGTTCAGTCACCACCACCCCAGTCCCACAAATAAACACACCTGGACCGCAGGTACCAGGCAAGGAGAATCAAGTCTTCCAAGTCTTTAACCTTCTTCTCAGGCCAGACGCAGCCTAGGCCCCGGGAACCCCAAGCTGCCCTAGGAGGTCTGCACCTGTGCCTCCCCAGTCCCCCTGCTTCAGCGAGCCCCACCGAAGAGGCTCCCGCCCGCCTGCCGCAGCACTCACGTCCCCAAAGCGCCTCCAGGTCCTGCCGCGGCCGTTCTGGGAGCCGGCGCTCCGCCTCCGCCGTTGTCCAGGATGTGGCCATTGGGTCCGCGCCTCCTGCGAGCGCTGGCGGTGCTGGCTGCGGACGTAGAGGGCCCAGCACGCGGAACGGCCGCGGGAGCACCACGATCGCCGGCACCTGCGGGCGGGGCGGGACAGGCGGTACGGTGCGTGGGGGACGGGCAGCACCGAGCCCCTCGCCTGGCCTGCCGCCCAAGCTACCGGGTCACCCCTAGCACACCGGGGGCAGCTGTCGCGGATCAAGGACCTCTTACAAGTGGGGGGCGGGGCGGGGGGTAGCACTCAATTACAAATGAAGAGGCTGCATCACAAATCAGGGGCTGCTGTCCACTGTAGAAGACCCCTGTCAGCTCTTCTCTGGGTGCCCCGGACCCCGTCGCTCTCCCACGGGAGGCTTCAGTACCCCTCCGCAAAAACGGGGAGCCCTGGGTCCGCAAGCCGCACTCCCACAGACGGTGCCCAGGACTCTGAGGTGAAGCTGGGGAGCGCAGGGCTCCGAGCAGCAGTCCGGGCTCAGGCAGAACGGGGCACAGGGGAGGTACCCGCCACTGGGAGGGTCGCTTCTCGCTCACCCAGCCCCTCCGGCAAGAAGGCCGCGCGGAGATACCCCCAGGCCCCGGACACTGCCAGCCCCTAGGTGGTCTCAGGGAGGTCCCAACCACTCCCAAGTTGACACGCGTGGTTCAGCGGGCACGTACCTTGGGGGCCAGCCCGGGTCCCCGCGTCCGAGATCCCCGAGCTCCTGCGGTCGTGGAGAAGGCTGCCCGGCGCCCCTGCTACCTTCCGCCGCGTGTTGGGCCGTTTTGCGAGCCCACGGAGCACTGCCTCCGCTCCGGTGCTTTGGCTCTGCTCCGGCACCTCCCCTGGTCCAGCACAGCCTGGGATGTGCTTGCCCACATCTGCAATGCAGGACTGAAGCAAGCCTTCAGGCCCGAGCTCGTGAGATGGCGCACACAAGGCCAAGAAGCTGACCAGCACTGAGGCATTCTCATTCTCTGTTTCTCTCTGTCTCTCTCTGTCTCTCTCTCCGTGTATGCTGTTAAATTGTCCCAATTACTTTCTCCCTCCGCCCCTCTCCAACCAGCCTGCCCCCATTTCCACACTTACCTACTGAGAAATGAGGTAGTAGTAGCATCTAACATATGATTAATAGTAAAGAAGAAATCAATAGCTTCACTCTTATCTTTTTTTATTGTATTTTTTCCATTACCATTTAGTCCCTTTATAACCTCTTCCCCCCAAAATCACCTCACTGTTGTCCATGACATGAGTCCTTTCTTTACTTATCTTAATTCAGGAATATTTTTGGCTAGATGAGCAGTGAAGACTGAGCTGGCAGGGTTAGGACCAGGTTGTTGCAGAAGAGACAGTGAGTAACAGAGTTGCTGAGAACTGAGTTAGAATGAGAAGACAGCCATATTTAGTCTTTACAAAACAATAACACAACATGGTTTTCTGAAGTAATATAGCTAATTCTAAAAACCTGAAGAGTATCAAAAACTAGAAAGCTATAAATCATGGTTAACCATGATATAAAATGGTCTCTTTTAATTCTTTTTGTTCTTTGAAAAAATATCAAATCTCCTCTTTCTCTCATCATTTCTTTAGGACCGTGATAGCATACAATTGTCTGCAGCAGTGGAATCATTCTCTAGCTACATGTAATTAACACCCACACCCAGCTTCTGTGCTTCACTGCAGATGCCTGTCCCGGCTCCACTGTGGGTGCCTGTCCTGGCTCTGCTGTGGGTGCCTGTCCTGGCTCTTCCATGGGCACCAGTTCCCTTTCCTACCTCCTGTCCCACATCACTCCAGCTGTGGGCCCTTTGCTCTCCTGTGTGATCAAGTTTTTGTCCCCCTGGAGCATTTGCATCAGCATAGAAAATGCCACATCGCCCACAGCTGTCACCCCGTTTCTCTGCTCCCCTTTATTACAAAACTTCATTTCTCCCCTCATTGTCTCTTGATCCTGTCCCACTCAGATATTTGCCGGCATCGTGACACTACAGCAGCTCACTGACGTCACCTATGGGCTTCCTTAGTCAGCCTCCACCCTGTCGTCCTCTCAGCAGCACCTGCCAAGGGGATGACTTCCTCCCTCCTCACACCCTCTGTCTGGCTGCTGGGCAGCACTCACTGGATCTCCTTCTTTCTCACTTCCTGTCCTCCCACCTGCTCCCAGGTTCTGCCTCATCTCCCTGCTCTCTCCTTGCAGTGCTCCTGAGTGTCCCCTCCCCCAGTATAGTCACTCCCTGGGGGGTTTTATCCAGGCCCCAGGCATTTGGTCCCATCTCTACCCCAGTGACTCCCACGGCTGTATGCCGAGCCAGACCTCTCTCCTGAACTCCAGACCCACACGTCTGGCCACCTGGGCAGCCTTCTATTCGCTGGTCTTGGGAGAACATAGAGCTTAACTTGATCAAAGCTGAATTCCTGATTTCCCACCTGCCCCAGACCTGCTCCCCTACCCCCTACCCCATCAGAAAGTGGCAACTCCAGCCTTCCAGTTCCTCAGGCCAAAAAACCTTGAAGTCATCCTCCTCTCTTCTTTCTGCTTCACACAAAACATCCATCCAAAAACAGAACCCATCTAGAATTACTTATTTTAAAACTACAATATGCTTGCATAAATTTTTTTAATATGCTTTATTGATTATGTTGTTACAGTTGTCCCAGTTATTTTCCCTTTGTTCCCTTCCACCCAGTGACCCCCCCTCCCTCCCGTTGTCCCCACCCCCTTAGTCCATGCCCATTGGTTGTGCATATAGTTCTTCTTGACATCTTCCTATCTACTCTACTCTCTCCTACTATGCTTCTTAATTCCTGTACCATCTCCCTCCCTTTACCCCTTCCCCCTCCCTGCTGACCTCCCCCCAATATGTTCCCCATACCTATAATTCTTTTACCACTCTCGATGCCTACTTAGTTTGCTTTTGTTTTGATTCCGTAGCTTCTGTTGTTGGTGGTTGTGATACAGTTTTCATTTTAATGTTCATAGTTTTGATCCTCTTTCTCCTAAAAAGTCCCTTTAACATCTCATATAACAGTGGTTTGGATCTGATGAACTTCTTCAGTTTTACTTGATCCTGGAAGCACTTTCTCTGCCCTTCTATTCTGAATGACAGTTTTACTGGATAGAGTATTCACAGTTGTAGGTTTTTGCTTTTCATTACTTTGAATATTTCTTGCCTGCAGAGTTTCTTTTGAGAAATCAGCTGACAGTCTTATTGGGACCCCTTTGTATGTAATTCTCTTCTTCTCTCTTGATGCTTTTAAGATTCTCTCTTTATCCTTAATTTTTGACATTTTGACTGTAATGTGTCTTGGTGTGGTTCTCCCTGGGTCCAGTTTTTTTGGAACTCTCTATGCTTCCTGGATCTGTAAGTCTATTTCCTTCCCCAAGTTAGGGAGGTTCTGCTTCATTACTTTTTCACATAATTTTTCCATTTCTAGTTTTTCTTCTTCACCTTCTGGCAACCCTACGATTTGGATGTTGGCCTGCTTATAGCTGTCCCATAGGTTTCTGAGCCTCTCCTAATTTTCCTCATTTTTTGTTTCCTCTTTCTGCACTGGTTGACTGTTTGTTCCTTCCCTATGTTCTGATTTGTTGATTTTATCCCTGGTTTTCTTGCCCTCACCACTAGTTTCGTATGTGTTTTCATTCATTTCAGCAGGACTAGCCTTCATTCCTTCCGCATCTTGTTTAAGATCTGCTGTCAGGTCTGTAAGCATTCTTATAAGCAAAGCTCTGAACTGTGCCTCAGAAAGATTTCCCATCTGCTGATCTGTTAGATTAGATATTTGCTGTCTGGTCAGCTGTGTGATTGGGATCTCTATCATGATCTCTGCCATCCTGACAGTTTTGTGTCTACCTTTGCTTCCTGGTCAGGGCTATCACACTTCCTACACTATAGGAGGCAGAGCCGCATGCACTTGTCACTACCGGGTGACCCTTCTCACCACGATGTGGCGTTTTGTGTAGGGGCCGGTGTCCAAGGTGGATTCTTGCTGTTTACTCTATGCTGAGAGACCAGGAGCTTCTTCCTCCATCTCCATCCCCTCCGGCCTTCACTGTCCGAGGCAATGGGGGTCTGCCTTCCCCGGCATTGGAATCGCAGGCCAACGAGTCTAGTCTACAGCTGGTGGTGCTCCCCAGACACTTCTCACCTCCCCTTAAATACAGATGTCTGTGCTTACCACCGTCCTGCCACTGTTGCCACAGCTGCCACCACCAGCACAGCTTGACCTCTCTATCCCAACTTCGCCCCTCCTACCTGTCTGGATGAGCACCACTTCTTTATAACTTCATACATTGGACTTCCGTGTAGCTTTATTTTCTGGAACTTATGGTTATTTCTGGTTTTGTGGTAGATGTATTCCTTCTTAGTTGTGGAGGGAGATGGAGCATGTCAGTCTAGGCCTCCATTTTGGAAATCTAACAAGTCACTTGCATAAATTTTTATTCTACAAAGTAGTTATAAAAGTTTTATAAAAGAAAAATTATTATTTTTGCTATCAAAATGAATGAACTGTGTAATAATTTTAAGATAGCAAACTACATATTCCAAATAACTAGTTCTCATATAAAGTTTACATTCTGTAATAAATAGAATTATTTCCCCATGGTGTAAATACCACAAAACATAAAAGAAAGCAAAATTTACAAAATTGATGTTAAACTTCTACTTCAAAAATGAATGAGACCGTGTAATTTTGAATTATAAGGACTTCACGGGCAATATAGGGTTGGGGAAAAATAGGTTTACAGTTGTGAATACACAAAACACAGCGTTTATTCTTGAATTACACTATTTAAGTATTTAATTAATTTTTACTAAGATTACCTTTCAGGAAAACTACTAAATTTTTAAAATTTTATTTCACTTAAAAACCAATTTCTGAAGGGAAAAAAATCTTAGATAGCTCATAAAACTAATCACTACAATTAAATAACAGTTCATAACTCAGGTTATTTAAGTAATAGTTGCTGTTCAGAAAATAGAATATGCACAGACATAAAAACATCTAGGGAACCAATCAAAATATCAAGCCATTACTTGACATCTTCAGAATTACTTCTGTTTTTCCAGATAATTCATTTCTTTTAAAATTTTGTGACTAAATCTATCGTAAATGATATGACTTAACTTTTCCTATGCTTTAAAGAAATACATGTTAAATTTGCACATGAAAATCTTCAAAGGAACTTCAGATTGTAACTATTTGAAAATAACAGATGCAACTACATACCTAACCAAAACAACAACAACAAAGTACCAAATGCTAAAAACTACAGCCTCAGAGAATTAGTCCTCTCGTTAGAGACAGGAAATGGATACATGTGTGTATAAACACCAATAAATCAAGTAACAGGGGTGAACATCATTCAGAGATGTGACCATATGTCTAGGATGCTGATTAAGGTTAAGGTAAGTGCTCACTGACATCCCCAGTTCCCATGTCCTCCCCCCTTCCACCTGCAGCTGCCTGGGAGATAACAGGGTGCTTAAAACTGAAAATAAACTAAACCATATTCTGCTTTGATCAGCCCATTGCACCCACAGCTGCCAGATAGCCAAATGGCTGACAAAGCTCAAAAGCCCCCTTTTTTTCCTCCTATAAAGCAACTCCCTTCTCCCCTAGAAGGTCAGAGTCCTGACCACCCATGGCTTGCTAATTCTCCCAATAAACTTCTATTTTCATGCTTGCTATGTCTCAATAGTCATCTGAGCAACTCAGTTCTTACATTTTGGTGCCAAAACCCGGGATTGGGACACCAGCTTGGCCGGGACTCCCAAGTCACCCTCGAGCCCTGAGTCAGCCCCAATCCTTGGGCCTGGAGTCTCTCCATGAGTCAGCGGCTTGAGCTTCCCCTCTGGCTTGCTGACCCCACCCATCTCCTTTTTCCTCCAACGCCTTCCCTGACTGCCATTTACTCTCAGTCAACACCGGTCATCAGATTCGCAGGTGAGTCTTTGCCTCCGTCTCCCTCACATCTGGTGGTTCTGTTTCCTGGTCTATCCAAGACCACTCCAGGCAGTTCGGCCCTAAATCTGAGTACTCAGTCAGAACCACTCCCAGAGTCTCCTGACTCCTTGGGTCAATCCGAACCCACTCTATGTGGCCTGACGACCCCTGGGGATGCTCAGGACAACTCAGTGCCTCTCCTGCCAGCCTTAGCCTCTCCACTCTCTGGTCAAAATGGGTACATTTGTCTCAACAGATTGCGGAGCTGGGAATGCTGGCTTGGATTCAGCCTTTCCTCTTGGACTCACATTAACCCTAACCATCGTCATGGGAATCGGCCAGTCTCTCCCACCCAAAGATACCCCTCTTGGGTGTTTAGTCCGTAATCTCAGACCTCTCCAACTAAATGGAGAAGTCAAGGCCTGTTGACTTGTCTTTCTGTCCACTGTCACATGGCCCCAATATCCTCTGGATAACCAGACTCAGTGGCCGGAAAATGGCACACTTGACTTTGGAGTTCTTACAGACCTCAACAACTTTCTCCGGCGATTGGGCAAATGGTCAGAAAATCCCTATGCTCAGGCTTTCTGGACTCTTTGGAGCAAACACTCTCTCTGCAAACAGCTCACTGCCCACCAAATTCTCCTTGCCCAGGACAAGCGCCTTCCTATCAACCCTCTGCACCCCCTCTAACTTCTCCTTCTTCCTCAGACACCTCCGATCCCACTGACCACCCACCTCCCTGTGACCCTGAGCCAGATGCCTCCTCGCCCCCTTCAGAACACCAGACGCCTGACTCCTCACAATCCCCACCCCCCCAAGACCCCAGACCTTCTCCTCTCCATACCTGATCCTGCAGGCCCATCCCTACCTCCTCTTCTCTGGCTCCCTCCCCTTCTGATGAGCCTCACCCTTCTGGTCTCTAATCCCTCTGCGAGGTCGCTGGTAGAGACAGTGTCACACGAGTACATGTCCCCTTCAATGTAGCTGATCTTTCCCAAATTGGGCAGCATCTCAGTTCTTTCTCTGAGGACCCCACTCATTTCATCAAAGAGTTCAGATGCTTAACCCAGACCTATGACTTTACCTACCAGGACGTTACCACCATCCTTTTTTCTACCATAGCCGCTGAAGAGAAAAATCATATCTTGGCAGCTTCCATGGCTTAGGCTGATGAGTTACATGCCAACAGACCCGCTGACACTGACTATCCCATTGGGTTGGTAGCAGTCCCTACACCGCCTCCTCATTGGGACTATCAGATGAATTCCCCTGACCTTCGCAAAATGTCCCACTTCCTTGAATGTCTCCTTGCTGGGATGCACAAATCAGGCGTTAAGGCTGTCAATTATGACAAAACCCTTGAGGCTGCCTAGGGTCCCAGTGAAAATCCAGCCGCCTTCTTAACAAGGCTCACAGAATCCATCCAAAAATACACCAATCTAGACCCCAATTTGCCTGAGGGATGCCTCTTTTTACACACCCACTTCATTAGTCAATTGGCCTCAGACATTCAAAAGAAGCTCCAAGAGTTAGAGGCAGGCCCCAAGACTCCCCAAAGTGAACTTATTTGGGTCATCTTTTGGGTATTGAACAATTGACAAGATGAACAGGAACAAAAAGAAAAGGAGAGGGAAAAGGAGTGACAGGAACAGGAAGACAAGCACTCTCTTTTGCTGGCTAATGCCCTGGGGAACTCCTCCAAGGGGCAAGATAAGCCTAAGGGCAAAGCCTCCACCATCAGGCAGGCTCCTGGGCCCTGTTTCTGGAACGGTCAGGAGGGACATTGGGCAAAGCTCTGTCCAAACCCCCATTTACCTCCTCCAGGTCCCTACCCTCTCTGTCAAAAGTCAGGTCACTGGAAGGTTGACTGTCCAACAGCCTCTAACCAGGGGATTAGACTGCCTACCTCAGCAGTGGATCCCACGCAGGCCTATCAGTCCCAGACCTCCTCGGACTTTCCACCTGATGGGGCCTGGGTTTAGAAGCCCCGCCTTTCACTATCACGGCTGCAGAACCCAGGGCAAACATACTGGTGTTAGGTAAGCTTGTCTCCTTTATCCTTAATATAGGAGCCACATATTCTGTCCTGCCAGAATTTTGGGGGCTCCTAACTCCCTCTGCCATATCAGTTGTAGGAATAGATAGCAAGGCAACCCAACTTCTACGTACTGCTCCCCTAACATGTCTCATTGGGCATCAGGCATTCATCCACTCCTTTCTAGTCCTGCCCCACTGCCCAACCCCTCCTCTCTTCAGACAGATAATGACCCTGCCTTTGTTTCACAAATATCCCAGCAGGTGGCTCAGGCACTAAACATTAAGTGGTGGCTTCACATCCCATACTGACCCCAGTCATCAGGGAAAGTAAAACAAGCTATTGGCCTATTAAAAATCCACCTAACCAATCTTAGCACCAAAATACATCTCCCATGGCCCAAATTACTGCCTCTAGCCCTCCTCTGAATTCACTCAGCTCCCAAAAAGCCCCACATGCTCAGCCCCTTTGAAATTATGTATGGCAGCCTTTACTTCTAGGCAACACCCCTCCTACCAAGTCAGATTATGGAGACTGCCTCCCTATTCTCTCACACCTGAAGCCAGGCCAATTCGACCCTATCCATCCCATCCACTGATCACCAAGAATTCCCCATTACAGCAGGAGACTACATCTATCTTAAAGCCCTTACACCAAAAGCTCTCACTCCTTGGGGGTATGGCCCCCATCTAGTCCTCCTAACCACCCCTACAGTGGCTAAACTCCTAAATATCCCATATTGGGTGCATTATTCCCATCTCAATTTTGCTCCTCAGATACCTGAATCTCCTCTAACCTCAGATCTTGAACTCACCATCACCCAGCTCGGCCCCATCCAGGAATAAACACAAGCAACACCACCCATGTACTCCTGTACCCCCACTGGAAACCTTACGGTAAAATCATCCGAGCCCAACCCTCCTCTAAATGAGCCTTCCACAGGCCCTACTCTTTACTCATCTCATCTCACAAGAACTTTTATTATACGAAAAGCCCCCCTAGACTGTCTCTCAGTTTTTAGAACGCGTCTCGAATGCCTGGCTGCAGGGCGCTCTCAGTGACTACACCCCTGATGAAATTTACTTATACACTTTCATCCTAGTTCTATCCCTCACTTACTCAAATCACCATGAGCATGCTGATTCCCCTCACAATTATGGCTATTGCCCTTCTAACTTTTGTTACCTCATATCGACATCCTCTAGCCCCCACAATACAGCAAATAGTGCGCTTAATCAATAAAACCAACTGCTGGATCTGCCCCCACTCCTCCCACCATCCAGACAGTGAGCTAACTGCCTTCCCACCCAATCTCACCACCCTATATAACCTTACTGCCCACTTTCTTCCAACCCCCTACTACACAGTTTCGGCAGATCTCCCTGGAGCGGCCCAGCCAGTAGCCACTGTCACTCATATTATAGGTTGTGCTGCTCTCTGCATCTGCTTCAGACATGTCACCCACATTCAGCCTCACTCTTTGGGCACATTCAGCCACTCCCTTTTCTGCAACCACACCCTAGACCCAGCCTTCATACACTATGGAGGCAAAACAAGAGCTCCTACCCGTCCTTACATGTTAGCCCAAATTCACAATCATACCAATGTCAGCAACCACTCCTCATGGTTTGGGGAATTGTAGCCCCAGCCTGAGCATGACTGCCACCGGCATTCCGGCTGTGCTTGTCTTTAAGTCTCAACATAAGGCTGTGTGTGGAACATAACCGAAGACCACTCAGAGGGTTGCCATGGGAATTGAATTAAAGAATGCTTATTATGCTTTAAAACTTGCTCTGCTTTCTTTATCATTAATATAATATAAACAATTTCTAGCAAGGAGTGTATGAAACTTTGCACCTGGTCAAGATGTTTTATAGACCCTGACACAGACCGGTCACTGTGATCCCTGTATTGGTACATGTAATCTGTTACTGTCAAATGCCTGAAAGCTATTGATGATTTATGAATTTTGACCTTGTATCTCTCGTATGTATCCTCCTCAATAAAAGGCATGAGGGATAAAGATTTAGCTGCTGTTCTCCACTAGAGAGAGCAGTCACCTTCCTTCCCCCAGACATAATGAAATGTCCTGGGTAAAAGTTTGTTCCGCAAAGGTCACAAAGCCTCTGCTGGACAGAGCAACTTCCAACCGAGCCTAGGGTGTGTGAGGCACCTCTGCCTCATACCAACACTTCAGATTTTCCTGCTACCCCTATATGGATCACGGATTATTTATTTAACCAATACAACCAAACATTTTTTCACAAAATCCTCCATAATGTTTGGTGCCAGTCAATAAAAAACAAAACTCACCACAGCAGCATTGCCATCACCAAAGCAAAACATAGCACTGCTATTTCCCTACAAGGGACAGGATATCACTTCCTATATAGCACGCAAGCATACCTAATAATTCCTCCTTACTGGACTGGCATCTGCATGATAGTCACTCTAATACGAGATGCCTCTATACTAAGCCCCCAGCAAATGGCCACTTCCGAGGCAATCTCCAACCTTGGTTCCTTCCTCGAGACCTCCCTCTTGTCCCACCCCCGACACAAACAAGATTGGCAGTTGTCTGAGTTAAGCGGACATGCGTACAGCAACCCTGTTCTTGAACAACTGGGAATAGGGCACTCCATATACAGAGGCTTCTTCTGATTCATAGGAATACCCTAATTAGAGAAATTAGAGAAATCTCTCTTTATCCCTTCAAGAAACTTGGAATACCACCCTCCAAGCCCTAGGAAAACAGCAGGAATCCCTAAACAGCCTAATAGATGTGTAGTTCTCCAAAACAGGAGGGCCCTAGGCACCCTCACAGCCAAAGCAGGGGGAACCTGTGCCATGCTAAACAAAACCTGCTATTTTTACATTAACAGTACAGGAATAATAGGAGAAAATTTACAAGTATTTAAAAAACACGTTGACATTATTGCCCAAGCTAGGGAACAGGCATACGGAGAATCCTGGTTCGAAACCTTCCTCTCATACGTCTCCTCTCCCTTCAAAGTGATCCTAGTGCCTCTCATAACCCCACTGCTTCTCCGCCTATTATTCCTCGCCCTTGGCCCTTGCTTCCTCAAATCGCTAGTTAACTTTATTCAAAAAATGGCCCAATCCATGACAGCCTCTACCATCTATAATGTACTCTCATTAAGATCTTTCAGATATCAACCCATGGCAAAGACGATCCCAAGCCGGCAGTCAACCCCCTCACATTGCCCTAACTCCGCAGGAAGTCGTTATAGAAGAGAGAATCGATGACCCCTCTCCCAACTGGTCTCTGCCACCCCCAAAAAAACTCCACCCCTCACCTCCTTGTATTAAAACAAAAGGGCTAGAATAACAGCATCGGTTCCCGTGCCCCCCACCCCACCCCCAGCCTGCAGTTGCCTGGGAGATAACAGGGTGCTTCAAAGTGAAAATAAACTAAACCACATTCTGCTTTGATCAGCCCATTGCATCTGCAGCTGCCAGATAGCCAAATGACTGACAAAGCTCAAAAACCCCTTTTCCTTCCCCCTATAAAGAAACCCCCTTCTTCCCTAGAAGGTCAGAGTCCTGACCACCTGTGGCAGGGCTCCCTCCGTGCTTGCTAATTCTCCCAATAAACTTCTATTTTCATGCCTGCTACATCTCAATGGTCATCTGAGCGACTCTGTTCTTACAGTCACACCGCTAATGAGAAAACCTCAGAGAGGCTTTTGCTCTAAGAAGAAAGGTATGTCCCACAATCATCATGTGCCCATAACCAGCTGTGCTATCATTTCAAGGCAAATGCAAAGCTACAGAGAGAATATGCAGAATTGCTGCTCAGACTGTAAAGTGGCACACACCTGTCATATGCCAACATTTTCATCACAGCTCAAGCCTTACCTCATAAGACCAGACATACCAAGTCCCAGGAAACCATCAAACACAACTTCCTACTTCCACGTTTTCATGCATCGTGTACACTTCTCTGAGGCATTCACCAATATGGGGTCCCATCCCCCTCAAAACCTCCCAACTGAGGGTCCTGCCAGGCCCTCCCATACAGAAGTTCTCCCCAGACACCAGGCCCAGCTTTCCCAGGTCTTCAACATTGCTCAGGCCAGTCTGGCCCAGGCAAAGGGGCTGCTGCTATTCAGTGATCTAAGAAACTCTTCCAACTTGTCACCTACAAAGAGACAGGCAACAATCACTCCTGCTCCTAATTTCATCATCAGTTACATGTACAAAGGGACAGGACTTCCATTATAGTGTGTGAACTCTTTATAAGTCTTAAAGAACTAAAAAGAAGAAAAACCTCTCTGAATATTCTATTATTTAAAGATACTAATTCATAGCTATTAAATAATAATACAATTTTATCAACTTTGTGGTCAAGGTCACTGAAAAACCTTAATAAGACTAACAATCATCTGATATTTTTAAGATGAAATAATGATATGAAGAATAAATAGGTTTCTTAGTATATTTGAAAGTAAAGATAAAATTCCCAGAAATGTTGATATTTAGCATTGACTGACAGTGTTACTACCCAATAATTATTGTTCTATTGACAATTGATTTGGTTTAGTGTTCTGTCCTTAACTTGCCTTGAAATTTAACCTTGGAACTTTGAAAAGCACCCTTTTGGGAAAAAGAATAAACATTTCTTAAAAAATTAAAGAATAACAAGCAAAATAGAGACCAACTCACAGAGCAGGTTGACAGCTATGGGAGGGGTTAGGGAGAGAGGGGATAGAGCAAAAAAGAAAACAGACTCGTGGACATAAACAATAGTGTGGAGACTGCAGGAGGGAGCAGAGTGTAAGGGGGATAAGTGGTAATGGAAAAATTACAATAAAATTTATAAAACATTAAAGAATAAAATTGGTTTACTTATCATTTGTGAGTTTATCAGGAAAAACTATTTAAAATTAGGTAACACACTTCAAAGGCATTTGACATTCTAGCAATGATGCGTTGGAATAAGTAGTCACCTGCCTGAATGCCCAATCAGCATCTTCACCATCATTTCTGATGAGCACAGCATCTGCACTCACTATCTTGATCCCAGGCCACTCCCCCTGGATCTCAATGAGTTTCTGCTCTTATTGGGTTCTTAATACAAAATGCCTTTCACTGTAATAGAAATAGAAAGAATATGGCATTTCAATGTTCTAAAGGACAGTCTCTCAAAGCATTAAGAGAAATGTTTGCTTTTCCTTGAGCCCTCGGAAAGGTGCTGCTACCAGGATCAGGGCTCCAAGTAGAGAGGCAGAACCTAAGGAAGTGCTGTCCCCCTAGTTCAAGAAGCTGGGAAACATGAAATGCACAGAGAGTCCTCCTTCCACGCAGCCCTTCTACTCCAGCTCTCAGGAGCCTCTCTATGCTGAGTTTAGATATCTCTGGCCACAGCCACCCACACTCACGGTGAGGGATAGCACCTCTTTAAAAAGCTGACACACACTTCTGGCCAAGATGGAGGTGTAGAAAGACATGCTGCATCTCCCTCCACAACTAAGAAGGAATACAACTACCTCAAAACTAGAAACATCCAGAAGTTCCAGAAAATCAAAGTACATGGAAGTCCAGCAAACAAAGATATAAAGAAGAAATATTCATCCAGACAGATAGGAGGGGCAGAGCCCGGGCAGAGAGGACACGGTGTGGTGGTGGCAGCAGCGGCCAACAGCAGCAGGCCGGCAGAAAGTGAAGTCACACGTTTTAAAAAGTCAGGAGGGACACCTGGGGAGTGTTCCTAGCTCCTCACCAAAGCAGCTCACTGTCCCAGCTCTGGGGAAAATAAAGCCTCATTGCTTCTGACTGTGCAAACCAGTCGGGGTGGGGGCAGAGGCAGAAACTGCTGGTCTCTCAGTAGAGTCTGCTTGTTTAAAGGGCCCCAATGGTCCTAGAATGTCCGCAGACTCACCCATTCTGGGAACGATAGCCGGGGCAGGAGCTAGAGGTGTGCCAGTCCAGTACGGAAGTGGGAGAAGTGCCTGGAAAAGGGGTGAGTGCTGGGCAAGTGACATTGTTCCTTCTCAGACCCCTACCCCACATACAGCGTCACAACGTGTCAAAACAGGTGTCCCGTTACTGACGATTACCTAAGGCTCCACCCCTTTACAACGTAGTAGGAGCAACAGCTCTCCCTGGGACACAGAGGCAAACACAGGAGACTTCTGGCTAAGATGGAGGCCTAGACTGACACTCTCCATCTCCCTCCACAACTAAGAAGGAATACAACTACTGCAAAACCAAAAATAACCAGAAGTTCCAGAAAATAAATGGATGTCCAATGTATAAAGTTATAAAGAAGTTGTGCTCATCCAGACAGGTAGGAGGGGTGAAGCCAGGGAGGAGAGTTAAAGCTGTGCTGTC
The DNA here is from genome assembly GCF_987537825.1 of Furipterus horrens. Classification (NCBI taxonomy): domain Eukaryota; kingdom Metazoa; phylum Chordata; class Mammalia; order Chiroptera; family Furipteridae; genus Furipterus; species Furipterus horrens. The sequence goes on along the minus strand of NW_028327180.1, from coordinate 64,264,618 downwards.
CGCGGACACAGTAGCGACGGCAGCAGGACACGGTAAGCACAGACACCCGTATTAAAGGGGAGGCAAGAAGTGCCTGGGGAGTACCCCCAGCTGCAGACCAGACCTGTCAGCTTGTGATTCCAAAGCCAGGGAATGCAGACCTCCATTGCCTTGGACTGTGAGGCCCGGTGGGGGTGGGGACGGAGGAGGAGGCTCCCGGTCTCTCAGCAGAGTGAACAGCAAGACTCCATCTTGGAGCCCTACTCCCCCAGAAAACGCCACAGCGTGGTGAGATGGGTCACCCAGTTGTGACGAGTGCACGGGGCTCCACCCTCTATAGTGTAGGAGGTGTGACAGCCCTGCCCAGGAAGCAAAGGTAAACACAAAACTGTTCAAGATGGCACAGATCATGATAGAAATCCCAGTGACGCAGCTGACCAGAGAGCAAACTTCTAATCTAATGAAGAGCAGACGGGAAATCTTTCTGAGGCACAGTTCAGAGCTTTGGTTATAAAAACGCTTACAGACCTAACAGCAGATCTTAAACAAGATGGGGAAGGAATAAGGGCTAGTCCTGCTGAAATGAACAAAACACATATGAAACTACTGGTGAGGGCAAGAAAACCAGGGATCAAATCAACAAATCGTAACATAGGAAAGGAACAAACAGTCAACCAGTACAGAAACAGGGAATGAGAAGTGAGGAAAGTGAGGAGAGGCTCAGAAACTTATTGGAGAGCTATAAGTGGGCCAACATCCAAATCATAGGGTTGCCAGAAGGTGAAGAAGAAGAACTAGAAATGGAAAAATTATGTGAAAAAATAATGAAGCAGAACTTCCCTAACTTGGGGAAGGAAATAGACTTACAGGTCCGGAAACACAGAGAGTTCCAAAAAAACTGGACCCAGGGAGAACCACACCAAGACACATTATAATCAAATTGTCAAAAATTAAAGATAAAGAGAGAATCTTAAAAGCAGCAAGAGAGAAGAAAAGAATTATGTACAAAGGGATCCCAATTAGACTCTCAGCTGATTTCTCAAAGGAGACTCTGCAGGCAAGAAGGGACTGGCAAGAAATATTCAAAGTAATGAAAATCAAAAACCTACAGTCACAAATACTCTATCCAGTGAAACTGTCATTCAGAATAGAAGGGCAGAGAAAGTGCTTCCAGGACCAAGTAAAACTGAAGGAGTTCATCAGATCCAAACCACTGTTATATGAGATGTTAAAGGGACTTTTTAGGAGAAAGAGGATCAAAACTATGAACATTAAAATGAAAACTGTATCACAACAACCAACAACAGAAGCTAGGGAACTGAAACAAAGACAAACTAAGTAGGCAATGAGAGTGTGAACAGAATTACAAGCAGGGGAATATTATGGGGGGAGATCAGCAGGGAGGAGGAAGGGAGGAAAGGCAGGGAGATGCTACAGGAATTAAGAAGCATAGAAGGAGGGAATGAAGTTGATAGGAAGATGTTGAGAAGAACTACATGCATAACCAATGGGCATGGACTAAGGGGGGGGACAACTGGAAGGAGGGATGTCACTGGGTGGAGGGGAACAAAGGGAAAAGAAATTGGGACAACTGTAACAGCATAATCAATAAACATATTTTAAAAAATAAAATAATAAAATAAAAAGCTGACAGTTTTCTCATGCTGTGGCTGCGCCTGGTTTGAGGGACTTCCCGCCTCTGCTTACCTCCGCAGCCACTAAGATGGACTGAAAAGGATCCATACTGGTGTGGACTAGCACAGCTTGGATCTCCTAGGGTCAGGGCAATTGAGGACGCTGCCTCTTTCTTCCCACCGCCAAATGTGACAATACACCCATCGCCTGGGGGTTTACCTGAGGTGTGACAGGGCGGGGGGGGGGGTGGCTTGGTGCTGCACTGTAGTAGCTGGAAGGAGCTGCGTGTGGGCGATAGGGATGCTCAAGGACTCCCAGTGCGTGGCAGGCTGTTCGAGAGGGAAGGAAAGGCACGGGGAGGGTCCGGGGTAGGGAAGATGATTGATTCCTCAGTCTCCCCAGTTCTGAAACTGCGCTAGATCCAGTTACAGCAAAAAGGCAGGGGGACAAAGCAAAAACAGGGCTCTCCAGACAGGCTTTTACCCGCGTCCACTGCCTTCCCTTCCTCCAACGAGGACACGCCCCTCTGGACAGATATGGGAGCCTGCCATCACCCTGGGCTTTCAGATCCGGGCAGAGTGGGAACTGCCTTCTGTTGAGCCCGAAGGTGCCGGTCCTCACCTCTCCCACACCGGAAAGAACAGGGCTAAGCTCTGGGCGGAAACCAGAAAGCAAGGGTGAGGAAGGCGGATAAAACCGGGCAGGTGTGAGGACAGCCCAAACCGCAGGAAAGGAGGGGGAGCGAAGCGAACCAGGGGTGGGGGTGGCGGGCTGGGGGCAGCAGGAGCCCGGAGCACGTGCTGGCGGAGGAGCAGAGGGGGCTGGACAGGGGTTGGGGTTGGATGCAGGGAAAGGAGATGGGCAGGCTGGGCACCGGCGCTAGGAGGTCACCTTTGATGTAGACATCGTCGTCGTCGCGCATGAACCACTCATACTTGTCCAGGTAGTGGTCGTGCATGTACTTGATCATCATGGAGGACTTTTCCTGGGGAAGGTAGGAGTCGTCCACCCCCAGCAGCTCGATGACAGGCAGAGGTGGCGGGGGCTGGCCAAGCCCGGCGTTGGGGGCTGCTGGCTGGAAAAGAACTCCACGCGGCCGGGGATGAAGCGCACCCAAGTCCGCTGCGCCACCAGCGCGGGGCTCCTTGGTACTTCTGCGCGGTCATCACCCCCACGTACAGGAAATCTCGGGTCGGAAGCTCGGGGCTGCGGCGCCCTAGTATCGGATGCCGTCGCGGCTACTCCTTGTTAGAAATAGTAAAACCCGAAACCAAGGAAGCTGAGATGCAAGATTTATTAAGAGGAACCTGCCGGGCTGTCTCAAAGGAGAGAACAGAAGCTGGCGTACAGGCTGACAAGGTTTTAACGGGAGGGATAGATGACTAGAACAGGCTATCGGGGCGCCTAGTGATTGGTTTGGCCTGGGGGTAACGGCAGGAACAATGGGTTTGTGAGAAACACTCACAATAAAAACTGGGACACAGGACTTGAGCAGTAAAGCCAGGCCTTTATTCATGAGTCTGCAGAGCCGGGCGCACCCTCACAGCCAGGAGAATGTGCGCGCCAAGTAGACAAAGGAAACTGGTTTTATAGTCTTAGCTTCCCCACCCTGAAATTGCCACCCTAAAGTGATTATCTTCTCCACCCTAAAATTGCCACCCTAACGTGATTATCTTCCTTGCCCTAAAGTGAGAGCGATTAGCTTCCCGCCCTAATGCAATTAGCTCCCCCTCCCCTCTCCTTCTTCCCCGTTTCTCCATTACTGGTTACTCCGGAGTTACAATCTAACGCGTGCATCTAAATGCCCCTTCTGTGGTTTGTAGATATGCCAGTGCTGTCAGCTCCCTTCTCAGAGACCCTCTAATTACATTTGCCCTTTGTTACTAATGACTTTTTACTGGTTTGGGAGTCACTATGTCCTTATTTCTAGCAGGTTGAGTCTGGGGGTAACGGCGTGCACAATGGTGGGAACAACGAGGCACTTGGTGTTCTGTTGGGAGAAGGTACTTGGTGATTTATTGGGCATGTTGCTGGAGAGAAGAATAGAATAAGGGAGTAAAAAATTTTCTACCTCCTACTGGTGTTCTGCAAGATTTGAGGAACTTTTCACTGGACTGCTCAATAGCCATTGTTTGTAGTTTTTACTTTCCGCTAATCAACTTATTGGGTGGGGGTTGTGAGGCTCTTACTGAACCTAAGACTCCTCCGCCAGCAGCCTCTCCGCTGCCCCGCCCCCGTCTTCCTCTTCGGGTTTCACCTCCGTTCTGGGGGCCAGGGAGCCCCATCGCGCCTTCAGGCTCGCATCCTCGCCTTAACTATAGGGCAGATGGCTGCTGACAGGGGCTGCTCCGAAAATTGGCTACCCCAGCTACTGACACACGCAGCAGCGGCCCCAGCAGCTCGGGAGCCCAGGGGCGGAGGTGCGAGGCAGTGACGTTGCCGAAGTGACTGCTGCTCGCTAGTGGAAGCAGACTGGAGTTGCGTCTCTTCCTCTCGCTCAGTTCGGCCACTCTGGGGGCGATGAGCCAGGACATGGCAGTGAAGCCGGCGCCAGCCCCAAGACCATGCTCACCCACCGGTGGCAGGAGCGCGCGACAGTTGGGGCTACAGGGCTGCACGCAGGTCCTCGGGCTCACAACCTACCCCCCCAACCCCCCTACCCCCCGCCCAGTCCTCTGCCCTCGGGCGCCCCCTGTCAACCCCTGGGTCCAGACCCGCCTCCGCTCCCGAATGAAACGATCCCAGTCAGGCCACCTGCTGCTTCCAGCGCCCTCTCGTCCCGCTCCCACGGCCACTACTCTCTGTCCCATTTCTCGTCCCTTGCTGTCCCTCTGCCAGCCTCGTGGCGCCAGTGTCCAGGGGACTCCACTGCTCTCCTCCCGGTGCGCCAGCTACACTGAGTTCATCTGCGGAGCTCGGCTCCCTGAGCCCAGGGTGAGTGCCCACGTCTCCCCGGCCTCGTCACCCCCAGCCCACGGCCCGTAAGTGCCTCCGTGACCCATTCTGCCCCTTCTCCCCAACCCAGGTCTACTCACGCTCCTCTCTGCGTTTTCGATCGTTTTCGGGTTTCTGTCTTGGCTCCTTGTTCCGCTCACCGCTCAGGAGACCAACTATCCCATCTCAGCACTTCCTCCCGGACTTCACTAACTGCCCAGTGCCTACCTGCATCCTGCACCCCCTCTCCACAAAAGCACCGTTGTCACTTGGTGTCTCCTCCTACAGAATCTCAGAGGGATAGGAAAGACCTAACCCTAAACGGCTGGGGGAGGTCATGGGGATTGAGGGACTGTACCCCATAAAGAACATAAAAATTCTATGTTCCCACCTGTTGAGTTGGAAATAAGGGCCTACCCAGTGCTCACCTACCCAGTGCTCCCCTCCCCACCTCTCCTACTGGTCTCTTGTCTAGAAGTGAGAACCATGAACTATTTTCAGTGTTGGTAGAAGACTGGCTCAGTAAGACTGGAGAAATGTGAGCAAATTACAGGGCCAATACCCTGAAGATTGTTACCCGCCCAAACCCCATAAGTGAACTTAATCAGAAAATAAAATATAATTTTTATTCTTATCTATACAGTAAATCACTTTATTGTCGAAGGCAATGAAAGGAAATGTTTTACCTCTCTAATTAGGAAGGTAAAATCTCCAGGAACGGAATCTTTTTTAAAAAGGGTGTGGGTGGGTAAAACTGTATTGGCCAAAATCATTGAAAGACATATTTGTGTAAATGAACTGAATGAAGATACGTGACATTTTGGAGAAGGGAGCACTGAACAATTTCTCCCCAGAGGTTGTGAATATACGTAACTGTAGTCTGAGGTGCATTTGGTATCCTAAGCCCTTTCCTCGCCTCACCTTTCAGTATTATGTTTTGTGCATCAAATGCAAAGGGATGGTGTTGAATGGCATTAGACACAGGGCTCCACCCAGCACGGGGCTAGCAGTGACCCTGGAAGAGGGGGCCTGCCCAGAGCCGGGGAGGAGTGGGTCTTCCCATACCAGTCGCCGGCTGTGCCTCAGCACGTCTCACTAAACGTTTTGTCTGTGGACCATAAAGCTCCTTTTCAATGTCTAGGTTTTAACCAGGAGCACGTGGTGATACAGATTATTGGACTTTTTCTCACAGTTTAATTTTATTTAGAATACAAAACTAATCTAACAGATCCCTTCTGGTATAAAAATATATCTTCACAAGAACATTTTAAACTTTCTAGAACAGTGCTCTTCAATAAAACTCTTCCTTAATGGGGATTTTCTTTACCTGTGCTGTCCAATAAGGCAGCCACTAGCCATGCATGGATATTGAGCACTTGAAATGTGGCTGGTGTGACTGAAGAAATGATTATTCAATTTTATTTCATTTTAATTAACTTTGATTTGAATAGCCTTAGTGACTAGGAGCTCCATGATGGACAGCACATTGTCAGGAAACCCATATCATCTGGTCCCGTTACCTACGGTAAATTGTCAAGAACAAATAGTCCCTTGACACACCAGCATAGTCTCCCTGCAATATCCTACTAGGTTTTACTTGAATGGGTGCCATTCATATAGTTGATCTACAAAATTATTCATTTGATTGAGCACAAATAACCCACTCATCAACTGTTATAACATTTTGGGAGAAAATTAATTTCATTCATTCTTTTATTCAACAAATAGGTGTTAGAGATTAAATGTTTGACATGGTGGAAGATTCTGGACATGGAAATGTCAGCAAGATACTCACTGTCACCTATTGTGAAGTTCACAGTGCCATGGAGAAGTCAGCCATTGAACACCACACGGCAAAATGAGCTACAGTGTGACCAATGATGTGAGGGGACCATGCAGAGCCATTTGCTGAGGGAGTGTTTGTATGAGCATCTTATTAAGCCTCAGAGTAAGGAGGGGCAGGTGGAGACATTGAAATAAAATGAAAGCATTGAAATGATGTTTTGTACCAGCAAAGTGACCATGGATAAGTTATTTAAATTATCTAAGTTTTAGATTTCTCATCAGTAAATATGTTTCTGTAAGGATGTATTAGGATATATCTTAAGTGCTTGGCACAGTGTGTACTTTATTGTAGGCACTCAGGAAATGTTAGTTCTCATTTTCCAATGTCCTCCTTATAATAAGATCTCTTAAATATCACATTACTTATTTTTTGTGATAGTTCATCCTTTCATTCATTTAACATGTACTTATTATCTATCATAAGCAATAGACTATTCTAGAAAAACAGCAGCAAATGAAACAAAGACTTTGACTTCATGGGGGTTATATTCTCTGAAAGAGAGATTATCCCCCTGTACAGAGGCTGGGTTATAAGTGTTTGAAAAAATGGAGAGAGATGATGGATGTCTACATGTATTGGAGTTCATATTAAATTGACTGGCCAGAGAAGTTCTTCCTGATAATTCTAACGGAAAACAGAAGGAAGCAAGGAAACTAACCATGAGGATATCTGAGGGAAGACTTTCCAGGAAGAGGGAATAGCAACACCAAGGCTTGAGAGAGATGTGGTGCACTGAGAACAGCAAAGAGGCCAGTGAAGGTGGAATCTGGAGGGAGCTGGTGACTAGTGGTCATTTAGGCCAGCGCTGTCCCATAGGATTACAACGTGAGCTGTAAATGCAAGACATGGAGTTTAATTGTTTTCTTGTAGCCACAATTTTAAAAAGGTGCAATTTAATTTAATAATATATTTTATTCAATTAAACATATCCGTATATTATCAGGCCAACAGGTAGTCAATATAAAATCATTAGTGAGAAAATTTACATTCTTTTTATTGTTTTCCAAAGCCATTGTGTATTTTAACTTACAGAACAACTCAAATCAAAATAACCACTTAAATAATTTTTTAAAAAGATTTTATTTTATTTTTTAGAGAAAGAGGAAAGAAGGAAAAAAGAGAGGGAGAGAAACATCAATGTGTGACTTGGGGGCCTAACTGGGAATCCGGCTGGTGACCTTTCAGACCAGAGGTCAGAGTTCAACCCACTGAGCCACACCAGCCAGAGCAGACAAGCCCCTTTTCAAATTTGCATAGACACATGGAACTAGTGTCTCTCGTATTGGACAGTGCGTATTTTGGGCCTTGAAGACATTTGTAAAGGTTTTAGCATTTATTCTGAGTAACAATGGAGGTGTTGAGTTGTTACAGCTACATAGGCGAGATTGAACACTCTGAAGCGATGTATAAAGTTAAGCAAAGGATTTTTAATAATGGCCAGGAGTTGGGCAGACCCTGAGCAGGTCTCTAACATGCTCCAACCTACAATGGAGTCTAAACACTGGGTTTTTATACTGGTGCAGTCTCTTTGTTTCTTCTTTGGCAGGGAACAGCCTTAGGAAGAGGGGGCTGGGCAGGACTGCAGGAATGTCTTGGCAGTAACAGGAACAGAAATTCGCAAGGCTAAAGGTTGAGGGCAGTATAGCTCTTCAGCCAGGGAAGAACTCCCTGTGAAGCAATTTATTTTCAAAGGGCTAGACATTCTGCAAAGCACAACCTTCACAAATGTTGTAAACCAGACACAAGCAAGCAAATGGGAGGTGATAGAGGCTGAAGTCCTTTTAGCTTGTAAATTACTAATTGCTATAACACTCCTTCTTACATTCCTTTTTCCAGGGCCTTTTAGCAAGTCCTTGCTACTTCTTACAAAGAACATTTAAAGCCCTTACGTACTTACATATTGAAACTTTTTACAGGGACTGTTTGGTGACCCTACAGAGTAAAGTGGTGATACGGCCTTTATTTGTTTTTTAAGGACCTCTCTAGGGCCTGTGGGAATAAAAAAACTGGACGAAGACAAGAGTGGAAGCAGAATAAGCATTTGAAACATTATTGCAGGGACTTCTCCAGACTGGAAGAAAAAAAAATATGATTTTCTCCTTCCTACACAGTGTCTTCCTCATTTGTAGCAAGTAGAGCATTGGGAAAGTTTTTTTTTCTATGAGTTTAATTTCATACTCATCGAGATTCCTCTAGCTATTTAGTTGGCATTCCCAAAGCCAGTGAAGTAATTTTCTCATATGTTAATTTTGAAGACACAGAAAGTTTAGGGTAGGTAAAATCTTGGAAATCTCTACCAAGCACTGTTTTTTATAAAACAAAACCTGAAGTAATACATTCTAGAAAGAATTTAAGAAAACATTTATTTGGAGAAGAGGGGTGTAAAGAGACCATTTATATCAAAACCCTTTATCATTGAAGAAAGTAAACATAATAAATGCATACTGAAATATAGCTAGGTGTGTACACTATGTTGAAAGAGAAAATACTGAAATGTAGGTAATTCTAATATCGCTGGTAAATATATCTGATAGGATTGCTGTTTTTGTATAAGCAAGAAAGTTTCACTAGTTATACTTTTTAACCACCTGCTAAAATCTCTGTGAAACACTTCAGTAGGTTTGGAGAAAAACAACAAAACAAAAAAACTTCTTAAAATTGTAGTAGTTTCCAGAGAAAAGTGCAAAATCAATCCCTGTCCTCTGAATCCTTGAACAATTTCAGACAAGCCTGCATCTGACAACTGCAGCATGTTAGTCATTTGCCACCTGCTCTGAGCTGGAGCTGTGCGACGTAGGTGTCATCTGGACTCACGGCAAAGTAGAGCTCTGGTAGGGACTGTGTCACTGGCTTTGGGATGACATGAATGTCACCCACCCCGAAACCACATCTGACACACTTAGAGCCATTCACCAGACCACTCTGAAGGTACTACATTGACTTTAAAATTACAGAAAATGATACAAATTAGTTTAAAGGAAGGATATCATAGTTTGATCAGTTATGAAAGTTAAAGGTAAATATTTAAATATATGGCCCAGCACTTGCTTCTGTTACAAGGTGTAAGCAAGTTTAGGCTAGTACTGACACTCTGACTTAGTATTTTATTGTCATACTTAGAATACGTTTTCTTGACAGATCAAGGCTGTGTTGATTTCATTTGTGTGAAGCCACTGTGGCATCTAGTAGTTAATAATCATAATGTAATTCAGTTTGTTTCTAATAGATAGTGTTATAAACTATTTTAGATGTTGTACAACATTGTAATCATGGAGACATAATAAGATAACCATTTAATTATATTTTTATTTCCTCAGAAATAAGCACATGAGAAGATGATAGAAGTTCCTGTACTGAAATATGAACAGGTAATTACCTAGAGCACATTATAAGACTGTGTAAGTTATAGAGCCTAATACCAATCTACATTTAGTTAATGAACATGAAGATGTAGTTAATTTTTATATACTGACCGGATATTTGACGCTACTGGGGAATTTTTTTTTTTTTTAGGTATGATAATGTTAATGCGACTACGTTTTTAAAAGGCCCTATAAAACGTTATTGTTTTCCAGAAAACTATACTGAAGTGTTTAGAAATTAACTGGGGTGATGTGTGACATTAACGTGGAACTGAGGGTGGTGTAAGGGGGATGCGATGTGGGCGGGGCCTATGGACCAGGTATCAGTGTCTGAGGGCTGCGGGATTGTACTTGGGTAGATTTGAGATTCTCCATAATGCAAAGTTTAAAGAAAATATTTTACTTAAAATCAGCACACATTCAGTTTTTATGTCCTACACATTTATCTGACTGTGAGATAGGCCACACGTATGCACCGTTAATGTGCTTCAAGAAGAAGAGAATGAGCTTTCTGGCCAAGATGGAGGCGTAGACAGACACGCTGCGCCTCCCTCCACAACTAAAAAGGAATACAATTACCTCAAAACTAGAAACAACCAGAAGTTCCAGAAAATCAAAGTACACGGAAGTCCAGCAAGCAAAGATATAAAGAAGAAATACCCAGACAGGCAGGAGGAGCAGAGCAGGGGGCAGAGAGGACACAGTGTGGTGTCAGCAGCGGTGGCAGCAGGCCAGCGGAAAGTGCAGTCACACATTTTAAAAAGTCAGGAGGGACACCTGGGGAGTATTCCCAGCTTCTCATCGGACTTCGCAGCTCACGGTCCCAGCACCAGGGAAAATCAAACCTCATTGCTTCTGACTGTGCAGACTAGTGGCAGTTGGGGCAGAGGCAGAAACTGCCGGTCTCTCAGCAGAGTTCATTTGTTTAAAGGGCCCCCATGGTCCTAGAACGTCTGAAGACCCACCCACTCTGGGAACAATGGCCAGGGCAGCAGCTAGAGGGGCTCCAGTCCAGTGCAGAAGTGGGAGCGGTGCTTGGAAAAGGGGTGAGTGCTAGGCACGCAGCATTGTTCCCTCTCGGACCTCTCCCCCACATACAGCGCCACAACGTGGTGAAACAGGTTGCCATGTACTGATGAATCCCTAAGGCTCCGCCCCTTACAACGTAACAGGAGTGACAGCTCTCCCTGGGACATGGAGGCAAACAAACACAGTAGCCTTTCAGAATGAGGAGACAGAGAAGTATGACCCAAAAGGGGGAACGGATCAAGGTTCCAGTGGGAGAACTAAGCGATGAGGAGATAGCCAACCTAACAGATGAGGAGATAGACAACCTAACAGATGTAGAATTCAAAACACTGGTGATAAAGATGCTTACAGGCTTGACAGATATGCTTGAGTACAACAAACGCATAAGAGAAGAAGTGAGGGCTATGCTAAGTGAAACAAAGGAAAATCCACACAAAACCAATGGTGAAGGGAAGGAAACCGGGGTTCAAATCAATGATTTGGAACATAAGGAAGAAAAAAACAGTCAACCAGTGCAGAATGAGGAAGCAAGAATTGAAAAAAATGAGGAAAACTTCCCAAAGTTTGCGAAGGAATTGGACATACAGGTCCAGGAAGCACAGAGGGTCCTGCGTGAGCTGGACCCAGAGGGGACCACACCAGGATGCATCATGATTGAGATGCCAAAGGTGAAAGGTAAAGAGAGAGTCCTGGGGGCAGCAAGAGAGAGGCGAAGAGTTGCCTACAGGGGGGTGCCTATAGAACTATCAGCTGATTTCTCAGAGGACACTTTGCAGGCAGGAAGGAACTGGCAAGCAGTATTCAATGTGTTGAGAGGCAACCTGCAACCAGGATTACTCTATCCAGCAAAGCTATCATGTGGAATGAAAGGGCAGATGAAGTGCTTCCCAGAAAAGGTAAAGCTAAAGGAGTTCATCATCACCAAGCCATTATTATATGAAATGTCGAAGGGACTTACTTAAGAAAAAGAAGATCAAAACTATGAACACTAAAATGACAACAAACTCACAACTATCAACAACTGAATCTAAAAAATAAAAACAAAATCCAACTAAGCAAATCAGAATAGGAACAGAATCATAGGTATGGGGATCATTTGGAGGGTTATCAGCTGGGGGGGTGAGGGGGAGAAATGGGGATATGGTGTAGGGATTAAGAAGCATCATTTGTAGGTACAAAATAGACAGGGGGAAGTTAAGAATAATATAGGAAAGGGTGAAGTCAAAAAACTTATATTCATGACCAATGGACATGAACTAAAGGGGGTGGGTTTGCTGGAGGGAAGAGGGGTACTGAGCAGAGGGGAGCAAAGGAAAAAAGGTTGGAACTACTGTAACAACATAACCAATAAAATACACTTGTAAAAAAAAGGAGAGAATGAGACTCCCACTCACCCCTACAAAAGGGTCAAGGGGTGATCATATCAAAATGAAAACTTCCAGTTCTTCCACTCCCTGATCTCCGGTGACAGTATGTCAGACACAAGCGAAACACCCAATTAAGTATTTATAAATAAACACTATTTATGATGTGAAGCTTTTTTTTTCTTTTTAAGTCATAATAGGCTATGATTAGTCAAGAAGCTGCAAAACCTTCAGAAAATGCCTAATCACCCATCTGAATTTATTCTAACAAGGTTTGTTATTTTAATCTTCTCCTTTCATTACTCTCTTAAAACATTAATAAGCTCCAATTCAATATTTTCACTTAGAAAAGGGAAGATGCATGTGTTACCTTCCACCTTTCTTTAATTTTCAACCTCTGTTACACATTGCTGCTGTGAAAGGAAATATAATGATCACATATGTAATTAAAATGTTTCTAATAGCCACACTTAAAACAAATACTGGTAAAATTAATCTTAATAATATGCTATATTTTATTTTACATAGTATACCCAGTTCTGGCTATTAATTTTTAAAGCTCACTTTTTGAATAACAGACAACTGGATTTCAGGATGTTTACAGGACTTATTGTGCTGCTTTCTTATATATAAGCATACAAATATTTTGCATACTGATATACACAATATGATGTGTATGTGTATATATATGCATATACATTTGAGCACATTGGTCTAAGAAATGTCTTCTTTCATCTTTTTCTTCTCCTAGAAATAGCACAATTTTTTAAGAAGGAATAATCAAGAGTTAGGATGTCTTGCTCCTGGTAGAATCCTGACTAATCATTTCAGATGACATGAGAGTAGTTGTCCTTGAATTTGCATTTTGAAGCGCTGACATGTTTATAAGTGAATTATTGCCTCTATCCTTTAGGAGTCACACCTACTGCATTCTAGAATGCCAGTGGCCTGCCTTCCATTGCACGTGCTGGGAATGGCAGGGATGAATCTTCTCAGACAAACAGGATTCAAATCATTTGGATATTTCTGCTTCTAATTTGTATCTTGTAACAAATCAATATCTCTAACAAATTTGGGAGCATGCTTTTCATTTCTACAAAACAAACTGTAGGACAGTACATTTTTAAAAGGCTCCAATCATTTTGTATTATTGTGCCAAAGAAAGAATGTCTCAATAAGATAATTCTAGACTTAGAGTGTCGTAAAGTTTAGTGATGGAAAAAGATAACATTGCCATACAAATAAAATAGAAGGTGTAGTAATGACATAAGTTTCTTTGCATAAAACTAATAAGATCAGTTGTTAATAGAGGTTTTTTTTACCAAGACTTTGACTGAAATGTCATGCCTAAAGGAGACATGCTTGGGCTCTGGTTCTTACCAAAAAGCCCTGAGGAACTAGGATTGACTTTCAAAGGTAATAAAATCCCATGATAAAAAAGACCTGGTACCTTGGTTGGTTGTGCGGTCCATGGCAATCTTTCCAGGGAAGGAATGAAGGTTGTTTTCCTGAAAGATGGCTAGAAGGGACCTTAAGGCACAATGGAAAACCAGAAGGACTTGAAAAAGACAGGTGTGTACAGGCAAGGCCGAATGGCAGGTATGTGGCTCAGCTTCTGTGCCCTGAAGGCCAGACTGAAGGTCACCCTAAATGTTCCTTGTGTAAGTTCCAGCAAAGCAGAACTAAAGATCATAAGTGATCATTTGCTGCTCTTGTTGTGTTTATGCAAATGAACAGGAAAAATTAAAAATTGACTTAATTCAGTCCCTTTAATGACAAGGAGGGTAATCTTAAGGAGAAAAATTGTGATTCAAGGAAAATCACAATGATCAGTGGTAGACTATAAAGTAGTGCAGCCAACCATCTTTAAAGTTCTTTTCATTTAAAATTTGTTTTCATTTGAAAGTTAAACTAGGTCTGTGGTATCATCAAAGATGTTTAATTTACAGGCAAAAAGAATATCAAATGCTTTGCAACTGGATGTCTTTCCAATAAGACAGTTTTGCAGATATAGAGACTTGTTTGTGGGTTATGTTGCATAAATTAACATGTGTTTTCTGTTTTCAAAGGGCATAAGCCTATGATCTCATTACTTGAGTGATTGTATGTATAGGCCTCACTTAATCCTGTCTGCATCACTGCCTCCTGAGACTCAGCAGTTTGGCTGAACTAAGTGGCTGGGTTGGTGAAGAATGGGGTGGTCTGTGGACTTCACTTTAAAACTAGTTTCTCTTTTCTATCCTAATGGCTGGGACAGAAAGGACCCAGAGGTCCAAGAGGGGAGAAACCTAAATTATTTTCCTCAGCCCAAACTAAGTATAATGGGCAAAAGGGTTTTGAACAGATGAGATGTGCCTGGCACACCTTCCTCCAAAGAAGCCCTTTTTTTTCCCTAATGTGGGACATTGAAAAATTAATACCTGTTTTTTGTCGTCTAGTGGTTATGGATTGAATGATGTGTTTTAACCCTGTTGCCAAATCTGTTGCCCCCAGAATACAACAAGGATGCCAGCCTGTTAAATTAAGCACGCCGTTGTCTGGGGATGTCCAACTGACCTGGAGTCTGAAAGATCCTTCCCCATGTGGGAAGGCCACCCTCCCCTCCATACACCCACTCTTATTAGGGATTTCTGGACCCAAGTGTAGGTAGGATGACAACCATGTCCATTTTGAAGCACCTAGAGGAGCTCGAGACTTTTGCCCATTGTCCTTTATAAGATTATAAAGGGTCTTAAGTCTGAGAGGGAGGAATTGTTATTTTTTATTGTTAAAATAATTAATTAATTAATTATTTTTAAAAGAATAATATAGGAAATGGTGAAGCCATAGAACTTGTATGTACGACCCATGGGCATGGACTGAGGTAGGGGGGCGGGTGGGATTGCTGGGTGAGGGGTGGTACTGGGCAGAGGGGAGCAAAGGGGAAAAAATTGAAACTACTGTAACAATATAATCAATAAAATATACTTTAAAAAATAGAAGGTGTAGTTATCTGCCTTTTGAAGCCCATTGGAGCTCTAAGAATAGACAGAATGCAAACTCCAAGTACAACTGTGAACTTAGAAGAAGGTAAATTACCTCCTATACATGAATCAAGTGGTCATTGTTTGGAAATTGCTGTAACATTATGGTTCAAGATGGAAAGTATAAGTGGGTGGTGGGTGATGATTCTTCCACACATTGGGCCCCTGTGGCCTCATCTCTGAGTCTTCATTGGGCAGAAAGAAAACTAGAAGATGAGCCTTGAGAGAGGAGTATGAGCAAATGTTAGCCTCATAGCTAAGTGATTTCTCAGCAGTGCTTTCTGCTTCCATCTCCTCACCAGGTACAAAGAGATTCAGAAGAAGGCAAGGCTGATGCACAGCCATGAAGGAACCCAGGGGTGGAGTGTTGCATTTTAAACACTGCATGAAACCAAGCCTTGGTAGGAGTAAGGAAATCTATCAGTATCCTGCTGCCAGAAGAGAACTTAATCCTATTTTTCTGGTTGAAGATAAAATCACCCCCAGCCTTTCCAATTTTCACCAAAATGTGTTTCATTCAATGAAAAATTATGAGACATGCTAAAAAGTAGGACCAAATGACTGATAATCAAGGAAAAATGACAAAGAGTGAACACAGTGTTTCAGAAATGAGGGACTTCAAATAATTATAATTAAAATATTTAAGAAAATAGAAGGAAAGGACTAAATAGGTGAAAAGCTGGAGAACTTAAAAATACAGTAGCAATATATAAAAGACTATGGAATTATTGACATATACAACAGAAAAAAATACAATGTCTATAATGAAGAATTCATAATACAGGTTTAATAGCAGAAGCAACATAGCAGAAGATAGGATATGTTAATTATAAACTATCCAAACCACAACACACAGGTGAAGTAAAAAGAAAAGAACAAAAACAGGAGTGAATAAGAGACATGTGAGACATTGTCAGGCATGCTAATGTATTATAATTGGCAACTCAGAGAGAGATGATTTTTTTTAAATGTGTTTTATTGATTATAATGTTACATTTGTCCCAATTTCCCTTCCCTCTTCTCCCCTCCACCCGGTGGGCCCCCTCCCTCCAGTTGTCCCCCACTTTTAGACCATGTCCATTAGTTGTGCATATAGTTCTTCTCAACCTCTCTCTTTCTATTCCATTCCCTCCTACCATGCTCCTTAATTCCTATATCATCTCCCTCCCTCTCCCCCTTCCCCCTCCCTGCTGAGCTCCCCCCAGTATGTTCCCCATACCTATACTTCTTTTTCCACTCTCATTACCTATTTAGTTTGCCTTTGTTTCAATTCCCTAGCTTCTGTTGTTGTTTCTTGTGATGCAGTTTTCATTTTACATTTCATAGTTTTGCTCCTCCTTTTTCTAAACCAGTCCCTTTAACATCTCATATAACAGTGGTTTGGATCTAATGAACTCTTTCAGTTTTATTTCGTCCTGGAAACACTTTCTCTGCCCTTCTATTCTGAATGACAATTTCGCTGGATAGAGTATTCGTGGTTGTAGGTTTTGGATTTTCATTACTTTGAATATTTCTTGCCAGTCCCTTCTTGCCTGCAGGGTCTCCCTTGAGAAGTCAGCTGATAGTCTAATTGGGACCCCTTTGTACATGATTCTTTTCTTCTCTCTTGCTGCTTTTAAAATTCTCTCTTTATCTTTAACTTTTGACATTTTGATTATAATGTGTCTTGGAGTGGTTCTCCCTAGGTCCAGTTTTTTTGGAATTCTCTGTGCTTCCTAGACTTGTAAGTCTATTTCCTTCCCCAAGTTTGGGGAGTTCTGCTTTATTATATTTTCACTTAATTTTTCAATTTCTAGTTCATCTTCTTCGCCCTCTGGCAAACCAATGATTCTTATGTTGGGCCTTTTATAGCTGTCCCAGAGGTTTCTGATCCTCTCATCCTTGCTTCCCGTTTTTTCTTTCTGCACTGGTTGACTATTTGTTCCTTCTTTGTGTTCTGGTTTGTTGATTTGAACTCTGGATTTTATTTCCTCACCATCTGTCTCGTATGTGGTTTTGTTCCTTTCAGTATGAGTGTTTTTCAATTCTTTCTCATCTTTTTCCAGATCTTTTGTTAATTCTGTAAGCCACCTGATAACAATGGCCCTGAACTGAGCCTCTGACAGCTTTCTTATTTGTTCATCTGTCAGGTTCTTCATCTGTTGCCTGGTGAGCTGCGCCACCGGGATTTCTATAGTTGTCTGCCTCATTTTGACAGATGCGTTTTGTTTTCTTGGGCCGGCTATAGGGGGCAGTGCCTGTGTACTCGTCACAGCCCAGCGACTGGCGCCGATCCGCAACCTATTTCGCAGCCCTGTGGCGCTTTCTTTGGGGGCGGGAGTCCAAGATGGATTCACACAGTTATTCCGCTAGGAGACTGGGATCCATCCTCCCGCCCCCTGGACCTCATTGTTCGAGGCAATGTGGTGGCTGGTTCTCCCAGCGTTGGGGTCGCGAGCCGCCGGGGTTTGACTGCAGCCGGGATTGTCCTCCCTGCCGCTGGGATTGTCCTCCCTGCCGTTGTCCCTGGTGCGACCGCAAACAGCACCGCCCCCTTTCGCTCTTACCTGCCCAAAGAGCGCCGCTGGTTTATAACTTCATACGTTGGGCTTCCGTGTAGTTTTATTTTCTGGAATTTCTAGTTATCTTTTGTTT
Source organism: Furipterus horrens (assembly GCF_987537825.1). NCBI lineage: Eukaryota > Metazoa > Chordata > Mammalia > Chiroptera > Furipteridae > Furipterus > Furipterus horrens. The sequence goes on along the minus strand of NW_028327180.1, from coordinate 64,246,812 downwards.
TGAAGTAGTTGTATTCCTCTCTAGTTGTAGAGGGAGGCCGAGCATGTCCGTCTAAGCCTCCATCTTGGCCGGAAGCCCCGAGATGATTTTTAAAAAAGTCATCTTATTGATCACGAGGGAGCTATTCTGGTCCATGTCTTTGCAAGTAGCACGCACCCACAAACAACCATATCTAAGGGACCTGCAGTTCGCATTGATCTTGGCACCACCTATTCTTGTGTGGGTGTCTTCCAGCACAGAAAGGTGGAAATAATTGCCAACGTCAGGGAAACTGGACTGTCCAAAGTTATTTCGCCTTTACTGATACCGAATGATTGATTGACGATGCTGCAAAGAATCAGGTTGTAATGAATCTTACCAATGAATGATGCTGGCAGGCCCAAGGTCCAAGTAGAATACAAGAAAGAGACAAAAAGTTTCTATCCAGAAGAGGTGTCATCTATGGTTTTGACAAAGATGAAGGAAATTGCAGAAGCCTGCCTTGGAGAGACTGTTACCAAATGCTGTCATCACAGTATCTGCTTACTTCAATGATTCTCAGCATCAGGCTACCAAAGATGCTGGAACTATTGCTGGTCTCAATGTACTTAGAATCATCAATGAGCCAACTGCCGTTGCTATAGCTTATGGCTTAGACAAAATGGTTGGAGCTGAAAGAAACATGCTGATCTTTGGCCTGGGAGGTGGCACTTTCAATGTGTCAATTCTCACTATTGAAGATGGAATCTTTGAGGTAAAATCTACAGCAGGTGACACCCACTTAGGTGGAGAAGACTTTGACAACTGAATGGTCAACCATTTCATTACAGAGTTCAAGTGCAAGCACAAGAAAAACATCAGTGAGAATAAGCGGGCTGTTCATCACCTTCATACTGCTTGTAAACATGCTAAGTGTACTCTCTCTTCCAGCACCCAAGCTAGTATTGAGATTGATTCACTCTATGAAAGAATTGACTTCTATACCTCTACCACCCATGCCCAATTTGAAGAATTGAATGCTGACCTCTTCTGTGGCACCCTGGGCCCTGTAGAGAAAGTCCTTTGGGATGCCAAGCTTGACAAGTCCCATATCCATGATATTGTCCTGGTGAGGGATTCTACCCATATCCCCAAGGGTCAGAAACTCCTGCAGGATATCTTCAATGGAAAATAGCTGAATAAAAGCATCAACCCTGATGATGTTGTTCTTATGGTGCAGCGGTCCAAGCAGCCATCCTCTTTGGAGACAAATCTGAGAATGTTTAAGACTTGCTGCTGTTGGATGTCACCCCTCTTTCCTTTGGCATTGAGATGGCAGGTGGAGTCATGACTGTTTTCATCAAGCACAATACTACCATTCCTACCAAGCAGACACAGACCTTCACCACCTACTCTGACAACTAGCCTGGCATGTTTATTCACGTTTATGAAGGTAAGCATGCCATGACCAAGGATAACAACCTGCTTGGCAAGTTTGAACTCACAGGGATACCTCCTGCACCTTGTGGTGTTCCTCAGATTGAAATCACTTTTGATCTTGATGTCAATGGCATCCTTAATGTCTCTGCTATGGGTAAGAGTACAGAAAAAGAGAATAAGATTACCATCACTATTAACAAGGGTCCCCTGAGCAAGGAAAATATTGAGCGCATGGTCCAGAAAGCTGAGAAGTACAAAGCTGAAGATGAGAAGCAGTGAGACAAGGTGTCTCCCAAAAACTCACTTGAATCTTATGCATTCAACATGAAAGCAACAGTTGAAGATGAAAAACTGCAAAGCAAGATCAATGATGAGGACAAACAGAAGATTCTTGACAAGTGCGATGAAATCATCAACTGGCTTGATAAGAATCAGACTGCAGAAAAGGAAGAATTTGAACATCAGCAGAAAGAGCTGGGAAAAGTCTGCAACCCAATTATCACTAAGCTGTACCAGAGTGCAGGAGGCATGCCAGGAGGAATGCCCAGGGTCTTGTCTGGTGGTGGAGCCCCTCCATCTGGGGGTGCCTCCTCTGGGCCCACCATTGAAGAAGTGCATTAAGCCAACCTCTTGCATAGATCGATTTAGCATTGTTCCACACAAAATATTGAAGGACCCAAATTTGTAGCAAATTCCATGGCAGTTTTAAAAGCTGAGCTGCTGTATAATAAAACTGAGCATTCTCAATACTTGAATATGGACTATGTGCACAGGGAAAGGAAATAATGCCTTTATAAGTACTCTATTTCAAAGTGGAAAATGTGATGTCTTAAGTAAAACTATTTAAAATTGGCACCATAAAAAAAATCAATATTAGAAGAGATTATAGCAAAGAATTTTCCAAAACCAATGAAAGATATCAACCCACAAATTCAAAAAGCTAAAAAAAAATCCCAAGTAAGGTAGATACAAAGAGAACTACGTGCAGGCACATGATAGCCAAACTTGTGAAGAAAACCATCTTAAAAGTAGTCAAAGAGGGGATTAACAGGCATACTACCTTTTAATGGAGCTATTATGAGACTATTAACTCATTGTGGACAATGGAATGGCATCTTTAAATTATAGGAAGAAGAAACCTACCAACATAGAATACCTTACTCAGTAAAAATATGCTTCAAAGTGAAGGCAAAATAAAGACATTTCTGACAAACTAAGGCTGAATTTGTTACTTGTAGAACCTCACAATAAAACATACTAAAGGAAAATAATCCCCTATAAAAATATGAAACTACAAGAGTTGAATAACATCAGAAAGGGTCAATCTGTGGTTAAAATAAATAATTATTGACTATATAATGACAATGTATCATTTCACAGTAATAAATTATAGAGTCTATAACATGTAGGATTTAAATGTACATGACAACAGCACAGAGGTGGAAGGGATTCAATGGAGTTCATCCGTTGTAAGTTTCTTGCATTGTTTTAGGCAATTATGAAAGTTCTAATTTAATCTATATACTCTAGTAAGTTAAGTTTACATATTGAGATCTATAATCAAACTTCTAAACAAATAAAAAAGAATGCCTAAATAAAAAGTTAATAGAGGAGAAAAATGCAGAACAAACGCACATGTATCCAATGTCTTGATTTAAAAGAAAGGCGCTACTACATTTCAGTGAGGTGAAGATGATATTTCAATAAGTAGTTCTGGGTCAATTGGATATACATTTGAACCTTGATTCCTCATTATGTCATTCACAAATATTAATGGAAGATGGATGATAGGCCTAGCTATGAAAGCCACAACAATAAAACTTCTAAATAAACCGTGGAGAACATTTTTATAACCTTGGATAGGCAAAGATTTCTTAAATGGGCCATAGAAAGCTCTAACCAAAAAACAAAATATTGATATATTGAATTTATAGAAATGTAGAATCTTTGTTCATCAAGAGACACTATCCAGGCAATGAAAAGTCAAGTCACAGACTGAGAGGGAATTTTTGATATGTATAGATATCCAGCAAACGATTTACATCCAGAATCTACATAAGAGTACAAATCAGTAAAAAAAAAATGCAGAAAACCGGAGGGTGCACCTGATTCTGCAGACCCGGGAATAAATGCTTTGCTTTGCTGCTCAAAAAAAAAAAAAAAGAAAAGAAAACTGCAGAAAACCACACAGAAAAATAGGCAAACACTTGAACAGACATGTCATAAGAAATAACCAATAAACATATGAAAGGTGTTCAAAATGATTAGTCACCAGGGGAATATTATTCAAAATTATAATGAACTATTGCTCCACTCCCACCAGAATGACTGAAATTGAAAAGGGTAACAATACCAGATATTGGCAAAGATATGGAGAAACTGGAACTCTCATACTTTGCTGCTAGGAGTGTAATTTTGTGCAACCATTGAGAAAAATGGTTGGAAGCAACTACTTTTGCTAACTATATGCAAATCTTATGACCAGGGTTTATGTGCTGCATAAATGAGTGCTTATTCCCAGCAAAAGACATGTGCAAACATACAAAGCAGTTTAACTTAAAGTAACTGAAAAGTGGAGACAATTCAAAGGTGCACCAACAATAGAGTGGATAAATTGTGTATTCAAACTACGGAATTCTATCAGCGATGAATTAGAATGACATACTATCACAAACACTATCACAACCATAATGTTGAGTTTAAGAAGCAGACGCGAAAGTATATGTTGTATAATTCCACTTTCATAAAGTTCAAATCCTGACAAAAATAGGCAAAGGGAGGGTCGGTGGGCTATGATGGGGCACAAGGGAGCCTTTCGGTATCCTGGGAATAGTCTATATCATGATCTAGGTGGGTGTTACATGAATTTGCATGTGTACAAAACACATTGAGCTGCATCTCAAGATATGTGTAGTTTACTGTATGCTAATTACCTAATATTAAGGAAATTTTTAAACACAAGTTCAAAATGGCCCCGGCTGCTCATGCCATCCCACGAACACTGGTGGGAGTCTGTGAAGTTCAAGCAGGAGATACTGGCTGTCCAGTGGGTGCAATGAGGCCCTGCCTGGTACCACAGGCCTCCCTGTGAATCAGCCATTCCCACACCACAGGCTTTGCTCCTTCCATCTCCCAAACCCCCTGGGATCCCACTGGCTGAGTACTGGGGGAGACCCACACCACATCCCCTTCACCTGACCACGCAGCAAGGGAGAAGGCCCTTGCGCGGTCACCCTCAGCCCCTGGGATTTACTGTTGCTTCCTCATCTGTGTCCCTGCTCCCCTTTCTCCCCTCACTCTCCAAAATATCGCTTAAGTTCCGTGGGGGGCAAACTTTTGTCAGACTCATCCCTGTCTGGGTCCCAGGCCTGAGCAGAGGTGGGTGCCAGCAAATATTCATGGACTGACTGAACATGAGTAAGTGAGGGTGCAGAGGGCCCTGAGGCCTTGAGCTGAGAGACCTAGAGTGGAAGCCCTTCCAGGGCACACAGACCCCGCCACCCCTCAGCGTGGCTGGGGAGGCTCACAGACAGGACAGGTCATCGAGCCGGGCTCTCCAGGGTACGCTGCAGGCAACGTCCCCAGAGCCCGTCTCCTCCCTCTGGCTGATCTGTCCTTGGCGCTGCGCATTGGTCCACCCCACCTGGAAGCCACCAGGCAGGAGATCCTGTTGATGTCTTCGCGCAGCTCAGCAGCCAGGGGACCCGAATGGGTGAGCAGAAGCCATCCAGCACCGAGGACGTCTGTCAAGGGCTAGGTCACACTTGGGACAGGGAAAGGGCCCCACGCTTAGTTGCCCATCGCAGGAGCAGCTCAGAGCATCAGAGAAGCCCAGATGAGGCCTGCCTGCTCCTACTCCTCAGCACCCCCCTCCTCCAGGGGCTCATCTCAGTAGGAGCCAGGAGAGTCCAGGGATCCTGCGTCCTGCCGATGGCCTTTCCCATCCCTTACTTCACCTCGCTGCCCTTCCGGCCCTTGGTTAGTAGCGCTCCCCAAGGCTGCAAGCCGCCTAAACTGGCTGTGAAGGGCCCTGGTCGCCTTCCCCGACCCCATCCCCAACCACCTCCCCGGCTGAGTGAGGGGCTTGGGACCCTCCCCCAGCATCCTCCCTGCCTTTTCCATTACTCCAGGTCATTCGCTGTGGCCCGGTAAACACCTCCATCTGCTCCCGTTGCTGGTGCTTATGAACTACTGACAGAGGTCCCAGCTAAACCTTGGCAGGTTGGAGGAGGAGGGCACAGGATCAGGCCAGGGCTCTTGGAGCAAGGCTGGGACTGCGCCTCTGATGGGTGCCCCGCGGTGGGCTCCGTGCGCCCTCTGCTGGCCAGTATCATCTGTGCAGATGCAGCCTGGCAGGACCAGGGCCGCAGCAGAATTTCCCTGGGGACACACACCTCTGCGGGTGTCCCGGGATGGAGTGCAGACAACGAGGGCAGGTGTCAGCCTGGCCTGGAGCTGTTAGGTAACTGTTGGGGTCAAAGGACACAACTCCCCCACAGGTTGCTGACTCACAGTAGAGCCTGACTCCCAGCCATTGCAAGAAAGCCACCAGTCCCCTTAACTACGTGGGTCACTCGTGTCAGCCAGAAGGATGCCCTGTCCCAGCCACCCCTGCTACCCCTGGGCTCTGACTGGTACAGATGTTGGAGGTGGACGCTTTCCTGATTCCAAACCTCAGCAGACTGGTTCAGGGTCAGGGACAAGGTCAGATTCTGGTTCAGAGTAGCATCAGGTTCTGACTCAGAGTCCTGATTAAAGGCAGACCCAGTGGATAGAGCCCAGAACCTCCTCCTCCTCATGGGAGAAGTCAAGTACCACAAGCTCACCCATGCACACACACCCCTGTGTACGTGTGTGTGTGTGTCGAGTGGGTAAGGACCCTGCTGATACAGGCTGGCCATGTTGTTCTGTCCCAGAGGAACAGGACAGACATGGAGAAGACTACACAAAAGAAAATATCAATACTAAATGCTAGCAGATATGACCTTCTCCCTGAAACTAGTCAGCTGTAGCTCCGCCACATTCTCATTGGGCAAACATAAGATGTACTTAAATGGGGTGTGGTGTGTGGGATCTGTCAGTGTGGGGTCGGGTAGTCAGGGCCCTGGAGGCATGAGTGCCCTAGCGGCCCCGGGCGGAGCCAGCATCCTGGGCAGCAGCCCACGGGGCAGGAGACCCGGATCCCCAGCAAGTCTGGTGTCTACTCAAGGGACGGGAGAGTCAGCGCCACAACCAGAGCTGGTGCAGGCAGAACAGTGGAAGGCAGGAGAGAGCCCACAGAGGGGCTGGGGTCCTTGAGGCTCCCAGATGACAGGCTCCTGTGATTATGTGGAGGTAGTGGTTTTGTACAAGTGAGCAAAGGGTATCCCTTTCCAATTCACTTTATTTTCACTTACTGGCAAGTTGCTATGATGAACAGAATTCTACAATGTCTGCAATGGGCATGGAGCCCCAGGCCTGTGCAGTACAGAATCTGCAGAACTTGGTCAGGCTAGGATCACCCATGGATGGACTGACTCTCCCAACTCACTCCACAAAGGATATAAGGTGACTTGCAGACAGGAATCACTATAGCAAGAGGAAGGGGGAAATGAGGCTCAAGGTGGGGGTGGGGGGCATGGTGGTGTTGCTGAGCTAGTGAGGAGAATGTCATTAAATGGGTGGGTACCTTGTAGTGGAAGCAGTCAGGCAACTGAGGGAACCAGAAGCTGTGATTAGGATTCCGTGTCTGTCTGGAACCCCGCAATGTGCTGGCGTGTTCTCTGGGGGTAGCCAGCTTGCATTGTGGCGGCTGCCACTGACTGCTTCTAGCAAGGCCTGCTTGTGGGTGACAGGGCTGAGGGAGCCAAAGGGGAGAAGGAGGGTCTCATCTGGAAGAGGGAGCTCAGAATGGGGGGCAGAGTACCCAGTGCAATGCAGTATGAGTATTTGTGGAATGAATGGCTGCGGGAGTGGACACACAGCCCTCGTCTTTATTAATTCTTAATTCTACCCACTCCTCTCAATAGGCACTATCGTTTCCCAGTTCGGGTCACCACAGCTTTCATCCCAACTCTGGCAGGGTCCCCCAGCCCCTCACCCCAGGCCCTGCTCCTCCTCCTTCCCCTCCCCCACAACAGGTAGACAGGGTGCTCTTCCTAAACCTCCAATTAGATCCTGCTCCTCCTTGACCTGAACATTGGGGTGGCACTTGCTGCCTTCAGCCTCACATCTAAGCCCCTTTCTGTAGCCCATGAGGTCTCTGTGATCTGGCCCTGGGATCTCTGCAGCCTCACCCTCACTTCTCCCCTATCCTCGGCTGTCCTGGCTTCCTGACATTTTGACAAGTCCCGAAAACATAGTCAAACCACTGGACTTGCAGCCTTTGAGACAGTAGCGGAGTCAGATGTCCAATAGCTATCCCCAACCCTCACCTCATCCACACCCATTTCTAATGTCCCCCAGTACCCATTTGGACTCAAGGCTGGGGAAGGAGGGCCAAGCCAGGAGAGAAGGGGGCTTCTGTGTTATAGTGATAATAATTTTTTAAAGGATGCTTACAGTCTATGCATCAAAATATCAGGATTTGTAAGCACTGTAGCTACATAACTCTGACCCTCTGGGCATTTGCACTAGCCTGGAAGCTTTTTTCCCAAGTCAGAGGCAGGAGGACAGGTAGGAGTAGAGCCGCTGTCTCTGCCATGAGGTCCTGCCTGGCCCTGCTGGGTGATTACAGCTTCCAAAGGCCCGGGCCACCCCTCTCCACCCTGTAATGACAGCCCAGCTTGTGCTGGCTCTGCTGTCTCTGGCTGCAGAGTCCCTGGTGGAGGCAGCTGGGAGGGGACTTGTAGCCAGTCTCTGGGACCAGGCTCATATTTTGACTCACCAAATGGGCTCAAGAATTTGGGGTGGGTGCAGTCTCTGGGGACACACTTGGCCCTTTTCAGGGCTGGCCCCATAGCCCCTGGGGATGCTGCCAAATTCTCTTTTCCTTCCCCAGGGTCCTGCCCCGGGCTCTAAGGCCAGACTGACTGGGAGGCCCTGATACTGAAGCCACTAGGTGGATCCACTCAAGCTGCACCTCCTGCCCTCTGTCCTTGGCCTTGAGTCAAAGCGCTGGGTCATTTGGGACAAACCTAGTTTTCTTCAGTCCCCAATGGGAGAAACCTGGAGGGGAGGGTTGGTTCCATAATCCTATGAACAGCTATGTGCTGAATATGTTGATGGGTACAGATGGTGTCAGTAAATATAGTTTCCTCTGTGTGGCACTGGATAATCCTGGGAACTTTGCTATGGTATGGAGGGACAGGTGTTCAGAGACCCTGGCCAGGCCTCCAGCTGCTGTGATGGCTGCCAAGGCCAACAAGTGGCATCAGCAGTCAGGCCAGCCTTCCCCAGGGAAGGGTCACAGGTGAGGGGGAAGACAGGGTTGGGCAGGCTGAGGGGGCTTCTGTGTAGAGGGAAAGCCTGAAGCCCACCGGCCCTCCCATTCATTCAGTGACCTATCCATGCAGCACAGATATTTTTTGCTGTCCATTCTAAAGAGACACCAGCCCTTGCCTTAGGATGGAGGTGGTAGGGAGACAAGTCTTGCCTGCTTTGAGGGCCCATCCACCAGAGATGTCACTTAGGGGTAGCACGGGTACAGGACCACATTTGGCAATGCTCTTGGCCATGCTAAGGTCACAGGTGGCAGTCCGTCCCTGAGCCTGAGCCTGAGGAACATCTCTAGGACTGGGACTCGGCAGACAGTACCTCCTGTGAGTAGGCTGGCCCAGCTGGAAAGCGCTGGGCCCTTCCCTCCCTGGACAAGGGTACTGTTGGGCCCCTGTTCTCCTGCTTGTTCCCTGAAAGACAAGGAGCTCCTTTGACATTCCTGGTCCCTGTATCCCCACCAGGAGCTCAACTGCCCCAGCAAGTGCTTGTGAAATGAATGCAGAATGGACACAACAGAGTGATCGCCAGAAGGGAGGTGTGGCTTTGTCCACACAACGGATTTGGGGAAAGGAGGGTTGTGGCTGCTCCAGGTGGCTGTTTAGTTGTTAAGTGACACACAGGGTGAGTTTAGTGAGGGCTGCTGGAAGCCACGGTAGTGAGGGGTGTACATCCCCCCTCCTTCCCTCCCTGGCTCTCTGCCCCTTCCCTCCCTCTCTCCCTCCCTGTATTTTTGTTTCCCACTCCCTATCGTGGTCCTGGGTGCCAGGCCCTGGGCTAGACCTGGAGACACAGTGACGAACAGGACAGAGGCAGCTCCCCTCCATGGGCAGGCAGTGCGGAGGAGGAAGGAGACATGGACCATGTCAAGTTGCACGTCTGAAGTTCATCCACAGGGAGCTGTGGGGTCTGTGTGGGGACCTGGCTCAGGCCGGGCCCACAGAGTGCTTTCAGGGGGAGCTCTTTGGAGAGAGGAGTGTTCCAGGCAGGAAGAATGACATGGTCAAAGGCCATGGCAAGCTGCCCAGGGTGCTGGAGCCCGAGTTTGAGGATGCACATGATGAGAGAGGCCATTGGGCTGGGTGAGGGGACTGGTAGCCTTGGTGAGATCTGCGTCTATCCTGGGGCAGGGACACCTTTGAGGGGCTCCTATCTGGAAAGAGCAGGGACATAATCACATTGTTAAAATGTCACTCTACCTGTGGAGTGCAGGATGGGTGGAGGGAGCTGAGCAGAAGCGGTGGGCCAGGATGGACTGTCCAGGTGAGCCACAGTGGTGTTGTGAAACTGGGCTGTGATTGCAAGAATGGTGAGCAGTAAGTGGACTGAGATCCTCCAGGTAAGCTCGACACTAGGGCAACATCGGGGGAGGATATCGAAATGCCTGGGATTTGTTGATTTCACTTCTGAGGTGAAGGAAACGCTGGAGCAGAAGCATTTTGGGTGGCATGGGGTAGCATATGGGGAGCTAATGAGTGGCTCAGTCGAGGAACCCTACATCCATTCCATTCAAATATTTCCTCCAGGAAGTCCTCAGAATTTTCTTTTCACTCTTAATGGCCTTGTCCTAGGGAACTGATATGATGCAGAATCCCTAGCATGCTGGAGCACCAAGTCACAGGCAGGTACAGGCCTGGGAGCCTTCTCCAAGGTGGGGTGGTGGTAGCTAGGTGGTGCCTCGCCTCTGCCCTTATAGCCTCACTGCTCACTGCACATCTCCCTGGCATCTGTGCAGCTGGGTATAACCAGACCGCTCCGTTCATGCACTGTTTACCCATTCCGCAAATACACATTGCGGACTCTCCAAATACCATGGCCTGGGCCTGCCTCAGGCTGGGATCAAGAGATCCATGCGGGCAAGGGCTATGTCTATCTTACCTCTTTGTTTCCCCAGCACCTAACAAACATCCTGGCACTCAGAAGGTAATACAAAATAACATTTGCCATTAACAATATTATCACTACTATGGGAATTATGATCCCTGCTCTGCCCTTGGCCACAGCCCAGACACAGACAGGGAGGGCATTGTGGGGGAAGGCTTTAGCTCTTGCTGCCTGGGACACCACACCCAGTGGTGGTGTCTATCAGGGAAGGCCTAAGTCGGTCAGGGCACCATGCCCAGGGCCTCTGTGCCCAGCCACATTTGTGCAAGGTCAGAAGAAATCACAGTGCTTTTTCCTCCATGGGTTGGCAGGTTCCAGCAGGAGCAGGTGCCCTTGGGGGGCAGCCTTGAGGCTGAGGCTCAGGGATGGAGAGGGAAGGGCTGGGACAGGAACAGCCTCAGGTTGAGGGTACGGCCAACTCAGTGGACCTCCCAGGAGTGGAAGAAGGCTACGGTCGGGGGTGGGGTGAAGTTGGCAGAGAGCCCATGAGGATACCTTCCTGTGAGTTGCTACAGGCTGGCCAGAGAGCTCAAACCCTGACCTGCCCTGCCCTGGCCCAGTGGCCAGAAGTCTCTGGGTGGAGTCTGCCCCATTTAGGCTCAGCTGCTAGGGACCTCTTGATGACCCAGCTCTCTCCTCCCAGACAATAGCCTGGATTCCAATGATATTGGGATTCTTGATGGGCATCCCCCCTTCATGGGATGCCCAGTCCAATCCAGGGCCCCGGACCGCAGCCAAGAAGGAATCTGAGAAACCCCCATGGTATTGTGGCCTCTCTTACCCAGCTCCAGATCCCATGGCCTCTGCCACCCAGGGATCTGCTCCCCAGGAGGCCTGCTGGTCAAGGGTAGGAGCCTGTGAGTCTGTGGGATGGAGAAAACAGCAATGGGGGGTGAGGCAGAGCTGGATGGGACAGGGCTTCATGGGCCTTCTCAGGGCTAGGACTTGGCCCTACACTGAAGGAAGCCAAGGCAGGTCCTAGGCAGGGTGTGAGGGGCTCTGAAAGTGGTGGAGATAGCCAGGGGCACGGATACCAGGCCATACCTGTCAGAACATGTTGGCAGCGGGACTGCCCGCCTGGACTTTTGATGTATGCAAATGAATCATTTTCAAATTAACCTGCCAAAAGTGTTGATGGGTAAACTCAATTTAATCAAAATGTGTGTTTGGAAAGGTGTGGAGACGGCCCCTGCAGAGACACAGGCAGGTGATTCCTATGGGTCCCCCATGAGTGATTGTGGGTCTCCACTCCCCCTTCCTTCTCTTTTCCCTCTTCCCTCTTCCCTATTTCCCCTTGCTCCCACGGGCCTGCGAGGTGGACCAGGAGTTACCTTTCTCCCTGCTTCCCTTGCTCCTACAGGTCCTTGGGCCCTCAAGTCAGTTCGGGAGTTTCTTCTTTCTTCTGCCCCACCTTCCCCCGTTTTATCCTCAATAAACCTGTTGTTCAAGCTTAGAGTGGTCTCCAGAGAATTTTCTCAGAGCAAGGCTACCCAACAAAAGCCAAACAGAAGGTCTGGGGTTATGTAGCCTGTGAGGCAGGGCTGATGCCTCACATACCCTGGACCACAGGACTCAGCCAGGGAGGCAACAGCGCTGGCCTCTGAGGTGTGCTGGGTGCAACAGAGCACAGGAGGGAGGGCGTGCCTGGGACAAAGGGAGTTTCCCAGCTCTGGTTTCCTTCCATTTGATCCCTCACAAACATTTATTGAATGCCTGCTGTGTGTCTAGCCTAGACTTGATTAACTAGTCTTGGAATTGTGGTGGGGATTCCCCACACCGCTGTGGCAGTGCCTCCTCTGGGGCTAAGAGGCTTGAGGCTCCAGAGGGAGCCAGTCTCTGAGGGTCCCCACAGGGACAGAGCTGATTCTGACAAGTGGAACCTAGTTACTGGCCCTGAGCCAGATTCCTGGGCAGATACAAAGGCAGAACAATTCTTTTCAGAAACCTGGGCCTTAGCTTCTAAGTGGTGGATCTAAGCTTCTAAGTAGCATTACACCCTGTGTTGGTGACTTTATGCCATGTCCCTTGCACCAGGGACTAGACGTGTCTTAGTCATACGTTCATACCTGTAGCCCCCAAAGGCACCCCTGTGAGACCTGCTTTGTTTCTGTTTTCACAGAGAAACATGGCTGCTCTGAGATCCACCGAAGTGGCACCAGGTGGGAGGGTGGAGGCTGGTTTACTCAGCTGGGTCCCAGGAGGCCCTGGCCCTGACCCTGGAAGTGGAGAGTGTGGGGAAGAGTGGCATCTGACACAAGGGAAGGCAGCACACAGGTGGGAGGCCAGAGGCGGCTCATCCCAGTCCAGGCCGGGAAGTGACAGAACAGCGATGAGACCCTTGTGATTGAGGGCTGTGCACCCAGGGGCTCAAGAAGGCAGCTTACCAGGCACCATGGTCACCCCCCCGCCGCAAGGATGCCCCCATCCTTACCCTCCCTCCCACGTCTCTTTCAGGCCGGAGGGTGTAGGCAGCCTGCTTTAGATCCCTCACCCTCCCGTAGCCCCCAAATAGAAGCCCAACCCGGGGGTCCTCCGGTTTCCAGCTTCCCCTGATCGTTCCTCCGGTTTCCAGCTTCCCCTGATCGTTGAAGGCTTTTCTTGCAGAGAAGGTTCCTCCTTCCACAAATCAGTGCCTCCATTAGAGAAGCAAAGGGATGGGGAGCAGCTGGCCTATGGGCTCATTCTGTGCCCTGGACACTCTGGTTCCAGCCTGCCCATCACCACGCTCTGGTCAAGCTGGGTGCGGGACCTTCTCTTCTCAGTGCAGGGAGAGATACAGGTCTACCAGGCAGGTGTGGCTCTACCGAAAGCATGGGGATGGCAAAGAGGAAAAAGCATGGGATGCAGCACAGGAATCCAATTCCCGGAGTTCCGCAGACACACGCAGCTGCGCATCTGTCAGCATGGGACTCACTGCCTGGGCCTGGACTCCTGGCACAGCTCAGCCCGCCCCAGGCCACATGCACACAGACACCTACATTCAGCAGTGGCCTGGCAAGGACACCTGGTCTCCTGGCTGAGGAACCTTTTCCTCTTCCTGACACTAGAGCTGCCATCCACTCAGAGGGCTGGAGAAATCTAGGCCATTTCCATAATTCTAGGTGCTCAGTAAAATGCAAATAGAAGAAATGTAAAAACAGTGTTTTAAGAATTATGGCAAAAAAAAAAAAAAAAAAGAATTACGGCATATGCCACCCCCTCAAATAAAACACCCCAAACAATCCATTTTTAACACAGAGGTCCTGAGTAAGCACTTCTCCAGAGAGGACACACAGATGGCCAATAGACATTTGAAAAGATACTCAACATCACTAATCATCAGATGCAAATTAAAAGCACAATGAAATATCATCTCACACTCATCAGAATGGCCACCATCAATAAATCAACAAACGAGTGCTGGTGAGGATGTAGAGAAAGGGGAACCCTCACACACTGTTGGCAGGCATGTAGTCTGGTGCAGCCACTGTGGACAGCAGTATGGAGGTAACTCAAAAATTTGAAAATGGAACTGCCTTGGACTTCAGGCAAGGTGGCCACATAGGCAGACATGGCTCACCTCTTCGCACAACCGCATCAAAATTACAACTAAATTATAGAGCAATCATCACTCAGAACCATCAGAAATCGTCGTCGGCAGCCGTCCGTCTCGAGAGACGATGGTGTAGCTTCTTAAGAGTCTATCTGCACCGCCGAGAATGGCTGTGCAGTCCGACTCAGGAGTGACATGGTATCTGTCTCCTCCCGTGTTGAATCGACATCTTGCGATGACGCCGGAGTGTCCTCTCCAGTGAAGCTGAAGCTACAGAGCCTGGGCAGGGTGATATGGAGGGTCTGCTGTTGCCCATGCAGCAGACCCACCATCAGAAATAGTTGAAGGGAAGTCTGACAACTACAAAATTAAAGAAATGACATCCATCCAGACTGGTAGGAGGTGTGCAGACACAGATGGGCTGGTCTCTCTCCTACATGTGGTGGACAGAAATTCAGGGGGGATGTCTCGGGAGTGAGAGGCCCCAGGCTTCCCAGCCCAGGGTTCCAGTGCCAAGAAGATGAGTCCCCACTACTTCTGGGTGCAAAACCCAGCAGGGATTGAGTCGGTGGAAGAAACTGGTGGAGCCCCAAACAGTTCCTCTTAAAGAACCCACACACGAACTCACCTACTCAGACCCACTCCGTCTGAGCTCCAGCACCGAGATAGCAGCTTGAAAGGCACCAGTGGTATATGTTAGGTAGCCCAGGTGATTAAGAAAGGACCCGGAGCCTGGAAAGTCCAATTAAGGGCTTTTATTAGAAGGGAGACACTTCGACCATGTGGACTGAGTCCCAGTGGACTCAGAAAATAGATTCTGAAAATAAAATAAGATGCAGGGAATACAGCTTCTTTTCCCCAGTGTCTGACTGGAGCCCTACCTCGGCCATCCACAATTTAAAAAGTCATATTGGTTTGACCCTTGTTTTCTTGTGACGCTGCTTGTTGGTGGACAGCTGACAGCATATACATTTTGAAAGGAACCTGAGGACCCTCCTAGCCACCCCCTGTCAGTGGCCGTGGCTGGGGCCAGTGGGAGAGGCTGGGGCCCCACCATCAGGCGGTGCAGCCTCTGGGGCTCCTCCAGCGCTGCTGGTGCTGCTGCTGTGGGTGGAGGAGCCCTGAGGGCCACGCTGGAGGGCTGGGCTGGGAGTGGCGGTCCTGGACTCTAGGCCGGGTAGGGGAGCGGTCACCCTCTCTTCCAAACTTGATGAGGAAATGGTGGAGCTGGATTCCAGGCTGGGTCCGGGAGCGGTCACCCTCTCTTGTTGGCTGGCTGGGGAAGTAATAGAACCGGATTCCAGGCTGGGTGCAGGAGCGGCCATTATCACACCCACTCTGGCTGGAGTATCTTTCTTCCTGGCTTCCTCACTGCCTGGGGGAGTGGTAGAGCTGGATTCCAGGCTGGGTGGGGGAACGGTTGAGGGAATGGCAGGCTCAATCTCTTGGCTGGAGGAAGCACCACTGTTGGGGTCGGGGGAGGGGCAGGGCCTGACCTTCATGGTGCAGTCCTTCATCTTGGTTGTCGTCGTTCTGAGTATCAAGTATGTTCCCATCAGCCTGTCATGGTTCTTTTGTGTCAATGACTCCTGAATGTCTCGCTCCTTAAACCCCATGTCCTTCATTATTTTTGTCACCTGGAGGTCAATGTTGCCCCAGGGCTGCTCAGTGTACGGCCTCAGTTCCTCCTTCTGGCCCATGGTGACCCATGGGTCTTGCATTATGTCTTCTAGCCTCGGCCTTTGGCTGGGGTGAACAGTCAACAATTTGCTTAACAGTTGTTCACATGGCACAGAGATAAAGTCTGGAACACGGAGCTTCCCCCTGTGTATTTCCTTCAGCACTTTCTCAGGGTTGTCCCCCACAACCAGCTCACCACCCGTCACCATCCTGTACAACACGACCCCGAGACTCCACATATCGACTTTGGGGCCGTCATATGCTTGACGCTGCAATACCTCCAGGGCCATGTAGGAGACGGTGCTGCAGAAGGTGGTGAGGGTGTAGTTTGTAAATTCCCTCCCGAATCTGAAATCCGCTACCTTGATATTAACGTCGCAGTTGAGAAGGATGTTCTCCGGTTTCAGGTCACAATGCACAATCCCCTTTTGGTGACAATAGTGGATGGCGGACACCATCTGTCTGAACATGGCTCGGGCTTCCTCTTCGGTTTTACGACCGCACTACTCCAGGTGGTTGAATAACTCCCCTCTGCTGACGTGCTCCAAGATGAGGATGTGTTTATCTCGGGTGCTAATCACTTCATATAGGCTTGCAATATTTGGGTGGTATAAGCTCTTGAGACATTGCAGCTCCTGAAACTGCCTAGAGATGCCCCACTGACTAATGGTTTTGATGGCCTCCTCAGTCCCGGTCAGCATGTGCTGGGCCAGTTGCACCTCAGCATAGGTGCCGATGCTTTTCAATGTTATATAATCATCAGTGCTATACAGCTTATTGCCAGAGGTGGCTACAAAGTCATTAGACATGATGACTTGTAAATCAATCAATCAATAAAATATCAAAAAATTGAGAAAAGTAAAGTAAAACAAAATAGAAAATACAAATAAATTTTTAAATAAAAATAAAAACATTTAAAAACAAAATACAAATACAATAAAAATGTAAAAAGTAAAATAAAATAAATAAAATATAAAAAATAGAGAAAAATAAAATAAAAATGAAATAGAAAATACAAATAAAAATTTTTATAATAAAAACAAACATTTTTAAAAACAAAAATACAAATAAAAATGTAAAAAGTAAAATAAAAGAAAAAAGAAAACCCAAAATGATAAAAACAAAGCAAATAAATGGAAGGAAAAGAAAAATGAGAAAATAAGCAAGTTAGTCCACATCCCACAGGTCACCACAATCAGCTCCCTGGGCTCTCACGGACTGAGACTACCTCAGCCCCACCACTGCTTATATAGCAGTGATTTGGGACCTCCGCTGCCTTGCGGCATACCTCTTCAGGGGAAAGGCTAAGGGAGTAAACCCCGACAGAAAATCCGGAGCCGGAGTCCCTAAGGCGGTTTGACGTTGTAGTCAACACTGGCAACTCCTGCGGCGCACCTGAAGCCAAGCTGTATTGACTCCGTCTTTCCTTTGGACCCTTCAGCTGCGAAGAGAGGGGGGGTCTGCTGCATGGGCAACAGCAGACCCTCCATATCACCCTGCCCAGGCTCTGTAGCTTCAGCTTCACTGGAGAGGATACTCCAGCGTCATCGCAAGATGTCGATTTAACACGGGAGGAGACAAATACTGTGTCACTCCCGAGTCGGACTGCACAGCCATTCTCTGCGGTGCAGATAGACTCTTAAGAAGCTACACCATCGTCTCTCGAGACGGACGGCTGCCGATGGGACCCATCACATGCTGCCCTATGAGATCAGAGCAAGAAGTGGACCCCTGGCTGGGGATAAACTGCAGTGGTTTTTTGGTCTCATAACTGTTTGACTCAGGAAAAAAAATAAATTAAAAGGTCCCCCCAAAGGTTTTTTAAATGATGATATTAAGTGTTGATATTTACTTTATTAGAAATGAAAATATGCCAGATGCAAAAAAAGAAAATGAAAATGAAAAATCTGACTTATTCTCACATTACAGATCTGAGTTCAAACACCACCTGCTTAGAGAGGGCTTCCCTGACCCACCCATTTCTACCCACCTCACCCAGCCCATCACGTTTGTCATCTTCACGGCACTGACCACGGAGCACCTGGCTCTTGTTCGCTGTCTGCACTTCGCATGAAGGGAGAAGCATGACTGCAGTGGCTGCTGTGCCTAGCACGGTGAGTGGCAACAAAGTAAGTGTTTAATAAATGTTTGTTCACTTGATTAATAGAAGAGTTTAGGGGAACAAGAACAATATGGCCAACTATTTCTTTAATCAAAATGATTCATAATGTATCTTTATAAATTCATGTCTGTCCTCACTCAGCTTTTGGGGCAGATAAGACAGGAAGGAGGGAGGCTGAAGTCTGGGTTCCCAGGTATGTGGGTGCTTGGTGAGGCTGAGGAAAGGCCAACTGGAAGGAGCCTTGCTCTGAAGATTCAAGATGATCCACCGTCCCTCCCTCCAATGCTACTTGCTAAGGATGTGATGAGTTTGGATCTGCAGTGAAGCTGCAGGGTGTTTTTACACTTTGGACATCCGCTTGCAGATCCCACAAAGGACCTCTCAGGGTACCTTGAGTAGGCTGTTTGGGTAAATTTCTGTGCTACTGAAATGAACCAGCTCTGTGGAGAGAAGTAATGATGAGGCTGGTTAATTTACATTTGCGAAAACACGTGAAAACTTCTGGATGAAAGGACTTCTGCAGAGGCACAAAGGATGAGGTGACATGTTGGGTTCAAGTCTACCCTTTTATGTTGTCACAGAGGGAGCAGGCAGGGCTTGAGGACACTTAAGAGGGAGTCTCTGGCACATTATATTTCAGACTAATCCTCAAAGAAAGCTCCCTGCTTTCAGTCTATGAAGTGTTTTAACCACATGTGTAAGTTTTTGTTCTAGTAATTATTTTTCTTCAATATTTCTTTTCTAAAGTCTCAACTTTGCATAAAGCATATCTTTAGTGGGATTTGCCTGTGAGGTTTTCCCTCTACAATACTTTACTTTGTTAATTTTTACTGACATCTGTGGTACTTAGTTCCTAAGCATGACAGTCTCTGTTGCTGAGCTGATTGGGACCAAACAGTGTCATTCCATCAATTATAGACAGACGTTTACAAGTTACAGTTGGAGATTACAATAAGCTCTGGAAGGAGAAGAGAGAATGAATTTCAACAAAAGCTGCTGGTCTATGAGTTAATTATATCTATTCATAAAAACAGAATTCATAATTACTTAAGAAATAATGCCAATAGAATAGAACATTTTCTTAGCATAATGATCTGATTTCAGCAAAGTAAATGTGGACCCAAAGATACAACATGTGACGTAAAACTGTCAAGGCAAAAGTCAAGCTCTGGATAACTCTAATTTGAGGTCCCCTATAGGCTTGGGTGTTCAATCAAGTGAATAAGGTATAAGTTGGAGAGCCTTTTAAAGTAAAAGTCATAAACTCATGGATCAGTACCTATCAGCCCAGGTATTAGTTAACAATATTCAGTATTGTCCACTCCAGCAAGGCTGCAGAATACTGTTTTGATGGACCATGTAACCACTCACTGGCCACTGAATGCCCTCGCTCATAGTTTTCTTAGCTTTTGAACTTGTTATCTTAAGAGATACCTATCACTTCACACTGGCTGGGAAGTTAAGAATGTAAAGTCTCTAGGGACTGCTTTGTAAGCTCCTATCCCTTTCATTTATCACCTTGATAACACAGTATTGAGCATTATAACATAAGACAGCTGAAGTTACCACACAGGGGCCCGGCGTCTGCCGAGGGTCAGTGATAGCGTGTGGGCTCTTGACTTCATGCAGGAAAGATTTCAGAACATGGGCCCAAGGTGGCTATGAGGGTACATTTATTAAAGCTGGGGACAGTGAAACAAGGAAGGGCTAGGATAGAAGAAGCAACAGCAGAGCCCAGGCTGGGCTGCCTTAGCTCACTGTGGAGGAGTCAGAGAAAGGGGGGCTTCGGGGAAGGGTTAAGGGGATCAGCCTTAGAGTTTAGGAGACTGTGCCTGTGAAGAAAGAAGTGAGGGGAGAAGAAGGGAAAGGGAATGGTGCTGGCTGCTCCCCTCAGTGAGAGCGCATGCACGCACGTGTTCTGGGTCCTCTGTCTTTAGGCTTTTCTCTCTCTCTTGCAGGAGGGAATCTAACGTGAGGTCTCAGGGGAGTGTTTCCACAGAATATTCATCAGTTCTCCAGGTGTGCCCCTTTAGGGTCGTGGTCTCCCCTGATTGGTCAGGGACAGGGCAGGGGGTCTTTAGTCATTGCAGTGGGTCCTGGTGTCACCCACCTGGTTTTGCTGCCTTTCTGGGCCTGGAGCTGAAACACAAATGAAGCCTAGATGTTATTATCTCTGGGGGAAAGGACAGAGGAGGTGAGGCTACCCTGGCGGGGGAGGTCCTTGTTTTCCCAGTTTGCCAGGCACTGGGGGCCCTCTGCCCAGGTGACCATCTGCACCTGGCTGTAAATTGCTCGGCCAGTCTGCTCAGCTATCTCTCCCAGATCCCTATTCCACTCACCGAGGAATTTTCCTAGCTTCTCACTACCCTTTCTCCTGTGCTCTCTAGGAACAGGGGAACACCTGCCACATGTGTGGCTCCTCAGGGCACTGCTGGATTGTTCTAAAAAAGGAAATTGGTGCAAATGAGCTCAATGAAGTAGAATGAAAGCTGGCAGGTAGTGTAGCAGCAGCTGGCACACAGTCGTGAGATGCAAAGGGCAAATGAACAGAGCAGTTAGAGTCAGATGTGGGGAAGGGGTGGTCCCGGGCCTTCAGGGCAGGACAGCACCACACGGGCCTTAGGGCAGAGGAGGCCTGAGCAGCTGCCAGGGAATTTCCAATTAATTCCATGTCACGGCTGCCTTGGATCAGCAGGTCCTATGCATGCACTGAACGCAGCAGTGAGCCTCACATGCCAGTGCTGCACTCAGGGAATGATGTTCTCCTGGGATGAGGGGCAGGGGAGAGAAAATAAGTAAGAGTTCAGTTAATGGTGATAGCTGTGGGAGCAGTAAAATGAGGTGCTGTGACTGTGTGTGTGAGCTCCAGAATAGGCAGTCAGGTGGCCTCTAGGAAGGAGGGGACACGGGGTGGGCAAGGAGTTCATTACAGACAAGTGTCTCCTACATTCCTTCCCTGGGAAGGAAATGCTTGGTGCTGCTCTGTCAGAAAATGAAATAGTTACCTTTTACTTCTTTCTAGTCCAGTATCACAGCCTGGGGAGTCCACAACTCAGCTTAACTATAGAGACAGTAGCAGATGAAATTCTCAGCTCTGTTGGCCTGAAGGGAAGGGCAAGAGGCTATCATTTACTGAGCAATTGCTATGTTGCTCATATGTAAGTTATCTTTTAAAAAATTATTCCTTTGGGAATATTTGAGATCTACAGAAAAATTATAGATATTACAGAAAGTGACTGTATAGCCTTTACCCAGCAACCCCTACGGTTAATGTCTTACATAACCACGGGGCATTGGTTAAAACTAAGAAACTGACAGTGGTAAAACCCTGGTAACTAAATGGTATGGACTGAATGTTTATGATCCCCAAGTTCATTGTGGAGACCTGACCCCCAAGGTGATACCTGAGGAGGTGGGGCCTTCGGAAGGCGATGAGGACATAAGGGTGAAGCCCTCATGATGGGGCTTTTGTCCAGAGAAAGGGGCCCCAGAAAGCTCCCTTCCACCCTGTGAGGACAATGTGAAGACAGCCACCCATGAACCAGAATACAACCTGCCAGACCCTTGATCTTGAACTTGTCAGCCTCCAAAACTGTGATAAATAAGTATGTGTTGGTTAAGTCATCTTAGTTTATGGTATTTTTGTTCTATTGGTGTGAACAGACTAAGACACTAAGTACAGAAAGAAATTTGGATTTCAGGTTTTGAATATTTTTTTACTTTTTTTTAAATCCTCACCCGAGGACATTTGTTTTCTTTGCTTTTAGAGAGGAACATCGATGTGAGAGAGAAGTATGAGTCAGTTGCCTCCTATAAGTGCCCAGACCAAGGACCGAACCACAACCTAGGTATGTACCCTGACTGGGAGTCAAACCCGCACCTTTTGGTTATGGAACGACTCTCCTGCCAACTGAGCCACACCAGCCAGAGCTGAATGTTTTTTAATCCTCCAATACCTCTGGCCAAATAGAAGCTCAGAGAGGTTGTGACCTGAGTAAGATCGTACAGCAAGTGAGTGAAATATCAACTGGTCATGATTACTACTTCCACATTCCTACCAGGGTGACTGTGGCACTGTCTGCTCTAGACCAGCTTGTATCGGAGGTGATGGTGCTTGCCCAGCTCTCCCCACTTGGGGGAAATGTCCACAATTTCAGTTCTCTGATGGGACTACGAAAAGTAGTTGCTTTTCAGTTTGAGTGCTTGTCTTGTGGAAAGGATGGGAACAATGACTTCCAAACTCTTTACACATTGAAGCTGAAAGTGGAAGTCGCTTTTCGTTTCGTGTCAGTTTTTTAAAAACGCTCTCAAGGCATGAGGGCCAAGATGGCAGTTAGGCCATTTATATCCGTTTGGCCTTTGGGGAAGTGTGCAGGGAAGCAGTCCCTCTAGGAAGGAAGGTGTGCCGTGGACCCTGGCTCCTACAGACCTCCACTTCCCACGCCCTCACTGCCCCATTCTGGCATCATCGTCTCTCATCTGGCCGGGGCGCTCTCCATCTGCCAGATGCTCCCTATGGTCTGCCTGGATCCTGACCTCTGGGTCTTCCTGTAGCACAGACCTGACTTTATCTTCCCTGCCCAACTTCCTCCTGCTTGAAACCCTGAACCCAGATAATCAAGTACAGGGTGCTCAGGGTGGCAAGCACAGGTCCCCAAGGTTCACCTGACCTTCCCCCTGCGGCCCAGCTCCCCCAACTCCAGCACTGTTTTGGCAGACCAGGGACACCTGGAATGATTTCCAGGCCCCTGAACATAACACGCACCCTCCATTCTGCCTTGCACACACTGAGCCCCCCAGAACACACTCATCCTGAAGGCAAACTGACTCCACCAACAAGACCACACCTCCTCGGGGAGACCTCCCCCCAACCAGCACCTTGGTGCATGCTTCAGGCACAGCGTCAGGCTCTTGGTCCCACTGATGCCCCAAGAGACCCCTTCAGTAGCCGAATCCCCATCTTACTCCAGGCACAAGAAGCATGGGCAGACGCTTGTCTCTTACCCATGGCCCTGGTTTCATCCCAGCAGCAAAAGGGACACCAGACCACATTGGCCAGTGCTCCCCATCAGCCCTTGCCAGCTGAAAAGGGGAGGAAGAGTCTGGAGGGGGGAGCACCTGTGCTCAGGCACCTGCTATATAAACCAGGGATGCAGGAACCTGGCTCTAAGGCCAAGTTCCAAGTTCTGCCAGATATCAGCTGACCTTGGGCAAGCTACTTACCTCTGTGCTTCTGCGTCCGCAGCTACAGAACAGATTAATCAGTAAGACCTAGCTCCTGGGTGGAGAGACCTATGTGAAATAACGTGCTGCAAAGAATTTTGTGTGTGGTGAATGCTCAGCAAGTGCTGGTTCATCATGGATTCATCTCCCCCACGCCTGGCCAATGGGACAGGGACATCAGCTCTACTCCACGGAAGAGGCAGCCAAGGCACTGAGGAAGCAGGGGAGCTGTCTGTTTCTTCCCCTTGCAAACCTCTGCTCAGCTCACTCCCCCTCTCCTGGAGCAGCCTAGCAGAGGCCCAGGCTGGGGCGGAAGGGAGCCACATCAGGCTGGCCTGGGTGCCTGAAGGGGCCTTGATAATAGAGGTGACAGCAACAGCCACGGGGTAGTGCAGTCCCGGAATGGAGATGTGCCCCAGCCCGGTTGAGTCAGCTGGTCCTGCTTTCCTACTGCTCATTCCACATCCCCGGAGCAGGTATAGAGGTCTTGCTATGTGCTCGATGAGTGCAGAGATGGCGGTTTGATGCCACATCCATGTCCACCATCACCAAGATGCTGGAGTTCTGACTTCTTGTTAGATAAGTGCAAGATGGTGCAGCCAGTGTTATTCGGAGACTGGCACACAGAGGGTGGGCCACTCACCTCTCCTGGGCCTCATTGTTACAAGTCTCACCCTTGCACTGTAGTCTCTGATGGTTTGACCCTTGCTGTGGTGAGTGAAGCTGAACCACTGGCTAAAGACCACTTTAGGATCACAAGAACACTGCTACACATTTGAATGAACATGTAGTTACACGGAGCCTGAAGCTTCATTCCACTCTTCTTTGCTTACATCTCTGGGATTATGCTGAGATTGCACAGCGCACACCCCACACAGCTGCTCACAGCAGTTCTGAGAACATGCTGAAAGGCGGAGCTGCTGTCATTCCTGAACTAGACCTAGGACTTCAGTCTCTACCTCAGCATCCCAGCTGTCCTGTCTACTGCTGAAGCAGCCCTAACTGGTCTAGTCTCTTCTACTTCTGCCCCAAGTCTCTAGCAGTCAAACACCTTAAAGAAGCAATCCACTTTGCAGGGCCCCTGGTCTCCCTCTCTGATTAGCCCCAGATTCCCTCCAGGATAGCTCGCCAATTCCAGGCTCTCATGGGCTCCCCTCCTCTGTCTCTCCGTGGTATTGGGTGATCAACACTGACCTCCTTGTGCAGTGGGAACACCCCAGGGACTCTCCTTCTTATCTCCCTCCCACCTCAGAAACCTGGTCCTTGCTCCCTCAAGCCAAGACTGGGACCTTGCTGACACCTTATCCTATCTGCCAAGCCCAGTCCTATGGACCTGTTCCTGTTCCTCTCAGTGAGGGAGAGGAAGCCACTCAGAGAGTCAGAGCCCAGGAGCCTGGCTGTGCTCTGACTGCCCCAGGGCAGCAAAGATTCCAGAGGTGGGGGGGGGGGGGGGAATAGGCGGAAGCCCCATGCCTCCCACTCCTCTCCACCTGAGCTGCCCCTGGCCGCAATGCCCAGCCCTAACCCACCTCCCTGCCAGCTTGTAACTGGGAGAGATGTCATCTTTTGTCCCATCCCTTCCTCTCAGCCACCAGTGACAAACTGGTGGTCCAGAATACATGTTGTTTGGACTGCCGTACTTTTTAAAATTTTTAATTAGTTGCTATCACTTCATAATTAACTGATTTCACTTAGGAATCCAGAATTCTAGTTTCTCTTGAAAAATCAGATCTGCCAACACTAGACCCTCATTCCCACGTGGTGACAACCAGCTCAAGTTGTTCTCAGTGTCCCTTTCTATGGGGCCTGCACTCTGGTATCTACACATGAAGCCTTTTTATGCCCCGGCCACTCATGCAGCAGCCTCGCCTCTAAACCACATCTCCGCATGAGGTGGTCCTGGGGGAAGGAGCCCAAGCCCATAGGTCTCAGCACGCAGAGGGCACAGCAGGGCAGGCAGAGGCAGGGCGCAGCATGCCAGCTGGGAGCCACCTCCCAGCCTCTCTCCATCACTGTTCATTGCTAGCAGCGTCCCAGGCAGCTCTTCTGTCCTGGCTGCAAACACAGGGCCTGCTGCCCGCTGCTTCAGGCCACCCCACGCCCTGTTAGAGCTGGGCCCAGGGCCGAGGCTTTGTCCAGGGCCTGAGTAGGAGTGTGGCCTGTAGATACAGGCCTCCTTCCTGTCCAGCCACTTCAGCCAAATGTGCACCAGGGGGTAGCAGCCTTGTCACAGTCCAACATGACATTGAGAACAGTGCACGGGGCCCCACCCACAGACAGGGCTTTACGGTCATCCACACGGTACTTCACGGTGCTCAGGCCTCCCTCCCGGTCCACCTTGAATTGTTCCTGGGAAGGAAAGAGGTAGATCGAGTGGACTCAGGGCTTTGCAGCTACTGACTATCTGCTGCTGCCCCCGTGACCTCGTCTTCAAAGGTCGTGTGACCCCACTGAAGAGTGAAGCCAACGGCCGTGGGGGCTCTGGCCCACAGCTGTCCACCCCAGTGACAGGGAAGCAGGGGTTCCCAGATGACTAATAAGGCTCCTAGAGAAGAGGCCAATTGAGAGATGGGGGCTGCAGGGCTGCCTGGGATTCCAGCACCTTTGGCTGAATCCTCCCCACCCAGCCTGCATTGGGGTTGGCTGACCCAGTGCCCACATACCCATGGCATCGACCAAGCACAGCAAGGTGCCCTAGCAATATGCTACCAACAGAACTGAGCCCAACAGTGATGGGCAGGGCCATTGGGACCCAAGTAGAACTTGGTGAAATGCTTGGGCCTGTTGATTCCGCCCCCACGTCTCCACCTCTTCATCCCTGATCAGGAGGCCACTGAGCACCTGTTTTTGAGTGGCAATGCGCTTCTGGTCCCTCTTCCGCCAGGCTGGGTCATGCAGGTGGCGAAACGTCTTGTATCCAGTTGTGATTCCTGAGGGGCGGAATAGCTAAGGAGACCAGAGGAAGCTGGGTCAGGCCTCCCCTTCTGGAGCCCTGGCCCTCCCCACCAGTCTTCTGGGGTCCCACTGCTGCCACGGGCCACAGGCAGGAGCCTATGCTCCCTTCATGAAGACAAGCTGTGCTAGCTAAGGGCAGGGCTAGAACCAGCCACAGTGAGGCCATCTGCAAGCCCCAGGAACTTAGCTGAGGGCAGAGAAGGGAGCCTCAAGCAGACATGACTGTGGTAGGGGGGTGGCCGGGGTGTTACCTGGAGCCCGGCTCCTTTGATGCGCCGGTAGAACTCATCATCCTCACGGCCCCAGCCCCAGAAGCGGTTGGACATCCCGTTGCACTGACATAGAGACAGGCAGCGTCACCTGCCCCGTTCCCCCAGGGCACTCTTTGGTCTCTTACCACTTGGGAGTACCAGACCCCTTTCCTCCTCCCCTGGCAGTGTGGAACAGACACAAGACACTTACAGTTCCCATAACCTCTGCGGTACTAGGGGGTCAGTCAGCCCATTCCAGGCCCTTTGCCCGCTCTACTGGAGCCTTGAACTTGTGTGACATGGTTCATTTCCCCAAAACATCTGGCTGGCAGGAGGGCACCTCTCTGAGTAGCTGGTGATAGGCAGAGTGCCAGTCCCTGCTTGCCCCCTCCCGCTTCTCCTGGGGTGGCTCTGCCCTGGTCTCCTCCTCTGTGTGGGGCTCTATGGCAGACACCAATGTTTGCCACCAGACTAGGAGTTTCATTTACATAAAGCTGGCATTAGTCTTGTGGGGAGCAGGAGTCCCAGGGTTAAGCTATTCAATTCTTCCAACCCCCCGCTCCGCCAGAGTTATGGATTCAGGAACGGCTAGGACCCACATCAGGCCAATCAAGAGCCAGTGTGGTACAGTTGGGGACACCTGTCTGACAGTCGAGGAGGCTGCTCCCTCTTTCAGTGGACTTGAGTCTAGAGAGATACGGACTGCAGTACAACCACCACCCTTTGTCCTGGGTGTCTGGAAAGAAATCTAGTCTAAAAAAAGGCAGAAATGAGAGATGGAAAGAGGAATGATGCCCTGGTGACACCATCTTTGGTGGCTGGGCAAGCCACTGAGGGAGCCACACCCTCCTCTCAGCCCCACCCAGACTCTTCCAGGTTGAGGCCCAGTGAACCCTCACTTCTGAAGCCAGTTTTCAGAAACTTTCTGTTACTGTGGCTAAGTCCTCCCTAACCAACCTGCTCCTTCCCGCTCTTCTCTCCTGTCTCTGGTTGTTCCTGTGTTCCCTGCTGGGTCCCAAAACTGCTGCTCCTCCTGCCAGAGCACCCACACCCCACCCCTGCAGGCGGGCACGCCCTGGCTCAGCAGAGCAGGCTAGCTGGGCCTCACCAGCTGATAGTGCTGTTTGGAGAGCAGCAGGATGCCGCCCACATAGGTCTTGTAGTGGTAGAGGGGGTGGAGCTCTGGGGAGGCCACGTGGAAGGGCCCTGCCTCAGGGAAGCCATAGTCCAGCTCCTCATTGAGAGGGAGCAGGTCCACGTCGTGCATGGCGATGTAGTCCGTGCTGTTGCTGCTCTCCAGGAAGCCCACGTTGATGAGTGCCGCCCGGTTGAACCTGCGCAGAGTAGCCAAGGCTGGGCAGGCTGCGGGCAGTGAGCTGACTCCCCAGGACACTGCAGGAGAGCCTGTCCTTCTACAGCACCCACCCTGGGGCCTATGCTGCCCTCCACGCCAACGCTGATTGCACCATAGAACTCCCCAACGGCACGTCTGCCTCTCCACTCATTGCCCAAATATTTACTGAGCACCTACTATGTGCCAGAAACCGTTGAGAGCACAGGAGATAGAAGAGCAAGAAATCAATGCTCGGCCCATAAAAAGCTGATATTCTAATGATAGCAGATGAAAATGAACAAATAAGTAAATACTTAACAAGCCAGACAGTGGTGAGTGCTCTGGAGAGGGGAAAGCAGGAGGTCAGAGGCATGCTGGGGGCAGGCAGTTGTTCTCTGAGATGGGTGGTCAGGGAAGGGTAGGGCAGCAGGGTGACGGGGGAGCAGACACTGAGGGCCGGAGGGAATGAGCCCTCTGGGAATCAGGGAAGGGGGCTCTGAGCAGAGCAGCACCTGCCAAGGCCTGAGGCAGGGAGACACTCACATGGGCAGGCAGAGGGAGTGAGGGGGGCGTAGAGGATGAGGTCCAAGGGTGACAGGCCCCTGACAGGCTCAGCTTTGGCCTTGGATGAGATGGCAGCCACTGGAGGGCTTAGAGCAAAGACATGATGTGCCATGACTTAGGGCACAACAGGATCACTCAAGTTGGGGTGTTGAGAAGAGGCTGGAGGGCTGAGTTGGAAGCAGGGAGGTGAGTGAGAGGCTAACGATATTCAGGCAGCAGAATGTGATGACTTAGCTCAGGGAGGTCGGAGCATCTTGGACTAACGGGCCTGATGGGGCCCAAGAACTGCTGACGTCTCTGGAGGGAGCAAACTGGACGGAAAGGTGGGGATGAGGGTGAGATGCTTGGATGGCGATCGTGGAGGAAAGCAGATTTTGGTGAGGGCAAGAGTCTCAGGATAAGGCCAGGCTGTGAACAACTTTAAAGCTGCAGCCTTGACCCTCCCTTTCCCCAATCCTCACGACCATTCCACTGGCCAGCCCTGCCTGTGCTTCCTCCACTCCTTCCACCATGCAGGCCACGTCCCCGTCTGCTCAGATGCTGGTGAACACCCACCGTTCTCCCTGATCCTCCTCTTGTCCTGGGGTAATCTACTCCACCCACAGCACCCACATTTTACATGGAAATCAGATCAGAGCTCTCCCCAGCCCCAAACTCTCCCCAAAGGTTTCCGTCACCCCCAGTGACAGAGGTCTCACCTCACATTCTCCTGCCACTGACCCAGGTGGCCCTTCATAGGCCTGTGGCCCACCAGCATGGGCTGCTGCCAGGAAAGGGAGCAGGCCCTGAACGCCTTGGGCAAGGGGAGCCCCACAGAGCAGGGAGCTGGGTCAGGTTGTACCTACCGGAAATGGTCCACTTGGTTGAGCACGTAGATGTGGTGGGGGATCTTCTTCCTGCTCAGGAAGCGATGCATGTGGGGCACAAAGACCAGCAGCTCCTCAAAGCGCTCGCGGAAGGGCACCAGCACTGCCAGGCGGTGGGGCCCCCATGACGGGTCTTCTTCCCAGTGCTCTTGGGGCGGCTCTGGGGGGCAGGCCC
This sequence comes from Furipterus horrens, assembly GCF_987537825.1. NCBI lineage: Eukaryota > Metazoa > Chordata > Mammalia > Chiroptera > Furipteridae > Furipterus > Furipterus horrens. The sequence continues at coordinate 64,217,416 of NW_028327180.1, read as the reverse complement.
GGGGTAGGCCCGAGGTCTCCTGCCCTTGTCCCCTGGCTGCCCAGGCCATGTCACCAGAGCAGCTGAACTGCAGCCAGAGCAGGGAGAGGAAGCCCAGTAAGAGACAGGCAGCAAAGAAGTGGAAGATGGAGCATTTCCGGGGGAGGCTGCTGCGGAGCAGCCTGGACCTGCGACAAGAGCGGGGAGGGTCAGAAGGACAGGGCTGAGCCAGGGCCCTGTGACAAACCCCTTCTTCGGCTCCCCCACAAGTAGGGCACACATGACTGGTCTGCCCCAAGCACCTGGGAATTAGTGCAGAAGCAGCTTCAATACTTTAGCTCATGCTGCTATTGTGCGTCAGAATCCTGCTTGCTGTTCTAGGGCCAGCCCATCTCTCGCCCGCGCCCCCGCCCAGGACGCCCTCTGATCACTCCTCGTCACAGAGTTTCCCCAGTTCCTTGCTGCTTTCTTAGGTACTATGAGTGAGCCGTGGTCAGACCACGAGGGCAGGGATGGGGCTCCTGGTCTCTTGCATGTGCCCCTCCCCAGGCAGTGGCTCCTGTCCCGATTTCATGGCAAGAGCCCCCACTTAGAGATTGCACCCACTGCCTCCCACACCTAGCAGGTTCTCCGTCAGCAGAAACGCTGGCTTCCTCCTGCTTCTCACATCAGAAAGCTCCCTTAGACCTGTGCCTGCGTGGCCCAGTCCCCAGTGAAAAGCCCTCTGTTCACTTTGGGAAGATCGGGTCTGCCCCAATCCAATGCAAGGCCCACACTGACAGGGCCATTCCCTGAGCAAGTCTCAAAGCTCCAGTCCCACAGGCCACCCATCTGACGAGAGCTGAGAGGTGAAGGAGGGAACGGAAGACTGGCACTGGGCCAGCACCGGGCTCATTGCAGAAAATGGGAAGAAGCTGGAGACACTCGACACTGGGGTGGCACTGAGAGCCTGCCCTTTGGGTTGGAAAGGACAAAGAACAAGTGGGATTCCCCTGATCCTCTCGCCCCCTCTCTCTGAAGTTCCTGAGCACAGTGAAGGAGGAGCCAAGGAATCCAAGAAAGGGAGGCTCCCTCTGCTCAACTCCCCATGAAATAATCGGCAAGGCAACCAGCTGTGCAACCTATAGAGTCGCCATGTGGCTACCAGCCCATATATTCCACCTCCTAAGTGCCCCTTGACCCCTCCTCACCCACTGCCTCTCTTCAGCTCAGGTCTCCTCAGTCCTTGCCCAGCTCAGACCCCTGGGGTCCCAAGAACGACCCTCTTCTGGTTGCAAGACAAAGACCAGATTCCTTGGTCTGACAGTCACAGCGCTCTGTGGCCCGGCGCATCACCAGTTACCTCCCACCACACACACACGCCACAGGGCGGGCCACCCTGAGCTTCTCCGCTCACACGTTCCTTCCTGCTGCAGCCCCCACACAGCCTGCTGCTTCTGCCCGAGGTGTGCTTCCTAGTTTATCTCCTGAAAGCCCCTCACTGACCCTTCAGGGCCCAACTCCAACATCACAGCCGCATCACCCACCTCCCCACATACACAGACTGAGATACGTGCACCTCCTTCTGTGTCCCCACGGTATCTGATACTTCACTCTTTGCGGCACTTAAAGAGTTTTGTGATCACCTGAGTCCCTGCTTCTCTCTGCCGCAGGTAATCAGACTGTGCAAACCTGTCTATGGCCCCAGCACAAGTCACACAGCAGAGGACATGCCGAGTGGGTTACAGGAGGGTTCAAGCAGGCTCGCCTTTCAGTGACACACTAGAGCCACACCAGCGCCTGCCTGTAGCAGAACAACTGCCCACCTGGAAGCCAGCTGCCCTGAAGCCAGGTCTGCGTCCCACACACAGCACAGAGATGGCTTGGAGGACACCTTTGCAGGGCCTTCTGACTTACCCCCCATTGTCCTGTGGACGGGGTTTCCGCTGGGGAGGAGCAGAACCCAATGCTGCCCATGGCCTAGGTAGGCTGGAGCCTCTACAGATCCTCCCTCTGAGCTCTTTCTGGGGGTGGGATGGAGACCGGGGAGATGAGCATGGGGCACTTAGCCCACCTTCAGAGGAAGAAGCAGTGACCATTACCCAGGGGTTTGGCATGAATCGGGCATTGTGCACTTTCCCATGCGGTCCCCAGGTCTAACCTTCCCATCCTACGAGGGCTACATCCCCACTGGCACTTCATCCTGAGCTGTGAGAGACCCAAACTGCTGAACAACCTAGTTCAAATTTCCTCAGGACAGGGACAGTTCTGAGGACACTGGCTCCTGATGCCACCTGGTGGCGAAAGCCACATCTGCAGTCCCAGCTGCCCCAGGCCCAGGCCACCCTGCTCTGAGGGACAGACCAGATGAGGTTTGCCTTCCTCAACCTGTGCCCAAAGCTAGAAAAGGCAAGATTCAGACCCAGCAGGCTAGCTGCAGAGCCAGCACTCTTAATTGCCACATCAGCCTTCATCTGCTGCATGGATCTTTGTACTCCTGGGCCAAAGCAAGAATAGATCTCAGTAACTTTTTCCCTCGGGCCGCAGTTACATTCCGAAGGTTTATGGAAAGGGAACAGGAGATGGAAATTTTCCTACATTACCTTTCCTTTCTTCTCTCATACAAGTCTTAGTGATATGAGGCTTGAATACTCAGATGCTCTGCTTATAGCACCTACAAATAAGAAAGGTGACTGGAAGAGACCACCTCTACATCAGGCACAGTGTCAAGGGCTTTACATGTATTGTCTGATCCTCATGCAACCCTACAAAGTATTTCTTATGATGCCGGTTTCAGGGATGGAGAAATTGAGGTCAGACAGATTAAGTAATCTGTTTCTGGTCATATGGCTATTAAAGAAGCCCAAGGCTGACTCTACGGTTCAGGATTTCTTTCTATTAGATTCCTGTCTTCTTACTTCAACACCAAATCTGAAAAATCCCAAAAGTAAAGAGTTGTGCCCACTATGTTCCAGAATCTTTTGGCACATGGCGAACTTAAGAGACCTAAAGGGAATGAGGTGTCACTCACTGGGTAGAGACCCACTATGTGTTCTAGGTGAGAAGAGTTTTTGGGACACGGCTCAAGGCTTAAGTGTCCTCCCAAATGTAGACAACCAAAAAGCTCCCACTCCCCATTTCTGCTTTAGAGGGAAACATCATTAGCTAAGATCTGGGCCAAGCCCGTACCTACCATGCGGCAGGCCCCATTCAAATACCGCTGCAGAGGAAATGAACTACGGTTGTGTGAGGAGTGCCTACTGCGTGCCAGCTGTGTTCCTCTGTGTGGCCAGCAAAGGAAAGGGAAGTCTGAGGCTACATGCATGTGCTAGGGAGGCAAAGACCAGAAAAGGGGAATACAGACCCTCATACCAACGACAGAGATCCACTTAGAGAAGTCAACGGAGCCTAAGGTCACGAGAGGCCAGTGGAGAAACACAGAGAAACCCATAATGAGAAAGTGACTTGCAAAGAGAGAGACAGAAACTCACTAAGGGAAGTCAACGCAGAAATACAAACCCGCGGGTGACGGAGACTTGCAGAGTGACGTACACTGGTAGAGACAGCCAACCCAAAACTGAGAGAGCCAGTGACCCTCAAGGAGAACCACAGACCCTCAGAGAGCCCCGCAGGGACGGGACGAGAGGAGACGCGACGGCCTCGGGTTCCTAGATTCCGCCTCGCGGCCCGGAAAAGATGGGTACCCGGAGGACGGGGCGCGGGCCGGCCGCCGCCACCGCTCACCTGCCGTCCTCCCAGGGCAGCTGCGCCGCTTTCCTTCGGGAGGGGAACATCGTAGAGGGATGCGGCTGTGCATGAGGCTCGAGTTCCCAGCCGGGAGGGCCGGCCTCGCCGGCCTACGCGGCGCCTCCGCCTCCCGCCCCGCCCCTCGGTCCTGCGGGTCGTCCGCTCCGGCCGCGCCGCCTGCTCCCCGAAGCTACGGCGTCAAAGGTTCCGCGTGTCGAGAAACACGTGAGCACTCCCACCGCCGGAATGCTAACTGCCCTTCCCTCTTAACGTCCGAAGAAACTAGGCCCCCGAGGGGGCTCAAATCACTGGGCTGGGGACTGGACTTAGACGCCAGACTTGCAAACCAGCGCCCTAGGGTAACTGTATCTTCCGCCTTCTCCAGAGGGAAGGCGGGAAGCATCTGGGCATTCCAGCTCTCAACCCTGGGGCATTCTTCCTCCGCAACGAGCTTGGAAGAGGCGAAGCCAAGCTCAGGGCTTGGGCTTGGGTTAAATTGATACCCCATGGAGTTAGGAGCCAGGCACTAAAGACAGAATGCCTGGATTGGAAACTGACTCTGCCAATTCAGTTGTGTTTTGGAGCAAGGCACAATCTCTTTGTATCTGTTCCCTCGCCTGCGTATATACGTGGTTCCTGACCTACATGGTTGCTCTGAGGACTAAAGGTACAGCGATAGGCACACTAGTCAATACTACATAAATGACAGCTATCATTCAGGAGAGGGTGTACTCTGGTGGAAATGAGGTGAGAACTGAGAAAGGGAATCCTGTAAGGAGATTGAGTTCCCGTATCTGCCCTGTCACAGCAGGACCTGCGCTCCTGTTGGGTCAGCTTCCCACCTGGGAAAAGTGTGTGGCAGTTATTAAACTTGATCTCGGCTCTTCCAGGCAAATTTTAAGTTTCCCAATAGAGCTAACATCTAATGTGTTCTTATTGCCTGCAGTCATTGTTCTAAATTCTTTACTGCTGTTATCTCATTCGATCCTTGAGTACTGTGCTTATTATGCCAGCTTTTTAAAAAATTTATTTTTCCTTTTAATTATTAGGGTGACACTGGATAACAAGATTATACAGGTGTTAGGTGCACAATTCCACATCTGTACACTGTATTGTGTTCATCACCCCAAATGCCACCTTTAAGATGGAGTAACTAAGGCACAGAGGCAATTTATCATATAAGCCCAGTAGTTTGGTTGCACAATTTATGGTCTCAACCACTCTGCTTCCAAGAGGACTTCACTATGGGTGGAGAGTTAATCATTCCCAGTAACCCCCCTTTCTTCCTTAAGCACTGCAGCATACAACCCCACTGATCCCTGTCCTGCTGAACTCTCCCTGGGCACTGCACCCTATACTAGAACCTTGGCAAACCCAGCTTAGATTTGGGTAATGACAAAGGTGAGGCTGACCCCCTACAGAGAACAGTCAGGTAAGGTCAATGATGGAAGCAGGGAGGTGGGACTGTAACCTGAAGAACACAAGCCCATCTAAAGGGTGTCCAGCTTATTATTGTTACACCAAAATGAAGTCCCACTAGTGTCAGATCAGATTTATCTCAAGAAAAGAGATTTCACATAAAAATCCAAATTAACTAATTTTAAACTGTGACATCAACAATCATGTTAATTATAAGTACCCTTGATATGATGGGATGAAAAGGGCACTTTATTTCATAGATGGAATCCTGCAACAGAAAAAGGACATTAAGTCACAAATACTGGACTTTGAAAATAATGTAATGCTAGATTCATTCATTTCTAACAAATGTACCATACTAATACATGACATTATTAATAGGGGAAACTATTTTCACAAGTTTTTATAATTCTAAAATTTATTTTTTCTAAATGTAGAGGTATAGATGGTAATATTAGCTCAGATTACATCCTCCCAGCAACTCAAGTAGTACCCCAAATTGTCTCCCCAACCTCTTTCTCAAACATTGCTGACCAACCTTGCTCAAATTTATCTTCAGGGAATTCTTCACACAAAGCTTTGTTGAACAGTGGGTAATGCCCACAAATCTCTTACCTGGGGCTCTTCGAATTCTAAACCTTTCTTCCCAGCCTTCTCAAAACCCCCACCCCCAACTCCAGCTGAAACAACACCCATCAGTTTCCATACCAGCTATTTGTCTCCACTTCCCCAACCACCCCTGCCCTGCCTCCTTCCATCAAAACCCTTCTTCTCCTTCAAGATCCTTGCTAAAATTCCATGCTACTGGTGAAGCCCACCAATATTTCTATCCCTCCCAGCCTAGGGATTTCTTTCCTTCACACACCTGTAGCATTCCTGTTTAAAGTACTCTATTCTAACTAGGCACTTCTTGCAGCACCATGACAATTCTATTCTGTGCCTACCCACTCTGGAAAGGCAGGGAGGGCACTTCACGAGGGAGCTGGCACAGAGGAAATGGTGTGGATCTAAGCACCAACCCAATGTATGTGTTGGATGGTCTTGGGCAAAACCACTTCCTCCTGCTGCAGAAAGGCATGGAGATGAAAAGAATGAAATTCACAGGTGAGTGTTCATCTTGGAATGTTAAGTGCTTTGCCCTTTGGAAGAACTGACATTGCTCAAGCACCCCAAAGTATTATGCCTTCTGATGGTACAGTAACTTTACACTGAACAAGAATTTTTTTTTTTTTAATTGGGAAACCAATGTAACAAACCTAGGCTTATTGAAAATGAAATCAGTAACTAAGACTCTGCAGGCCCCACCCCTAGCCAGCACCAAGACCTCTGCTTGCCCTGAGCCCAGTTCCTCAAGCCTCAAAAAGGACAACCAGGTGAAGAACCTGGGGTCAATCTCGGGACCACTTTCCCACATTGAACTCCCTCCATCCCACCCTCAACTGACACACACACCCCAGATCAGCAGGCTGGGTTTAGACCCAAGGAGGCTCTCAGGGTAGCAGAAAACCACAGCTACACCCCAACCTGCTCAAAATCCCCAGTTAGCAAAGGAAGACAAAAAGAAAACTGGCTTGCCCACCACCCACTCCCCTCCCTGCAGCCACCCCAGAGAGCAGCCTCACATCCCTGATCAGTAACACTGATTCTGAGGTGCCAGCGGGGCTTCCAGTGGCTTCAACAGCCCCTAGGAGATTCCTGCAAAAGGCCAAAAGCCCAGGGAGAGGGGCAGGCATTTGCACCACAACCTGCTCAGTATTAGCCAGCCAAGCTGCTCCCCTCAGCTTATGCGTGGGGTGCCTGTGGCCCCTCTTCTCTCCAGAACATCCATAGCTGGGAACCAGTCCTCCTGCCAGAGAGAAGTCAGTTCCAGGAGGCCCCTTCTCCCCCAGCCTGGGAAGAAGGATGGCTACACCAGCTTCTTGGCTTCAAAGAAGCTCTTGAGATGTCGCATCTGCCAGACTCCAATGGCTACAAGGATGAGGGTCTGCAAAATGGACCACCACAGCACCCTCTGGTTGGTGCTCTCGCTGGTCTGCCGGAAGCGCTCCTCTCGCCACTGTGGGAGGGAAAAATGGAAGAGCCTTAGTTGGCTGGGCCCCACTTGGGGCCATTAGAACTGCTGGGTTTCCTCCCTGGAAGATGCCCCAGGGCCAACCAGTTTTGCATAGGTTTCAGTCAAGTGCCTGCAAAGAGCCACTCCCATATGCAGACTGTCTTCACCCTTACTAGTAAGATGACCTCAGGCAACTTAAGTCTGTTTGCTCATCTGTCAGGGTACAGCCCTTACCTGGTCCTACCCTGGTTCTCTGAAGAAAGCTGAAGTAGTTGCGATACCATCATCAGACAGAGCTGATCTGAAGCATTCAGGAGCTGACTTGCTCTGAGCGCTCTGCCCAAGTCCCCCAAACTGCTCCTTGAAGACTGTGGGCCCAGGTTGCAAACTGTTGGCCCAAGGGCTGGATCGGGCCCAAATATGTGTTGTGTTTGACTCACGGGGTATTATGCCAAGACTTAAAACCCAGGAAATTTTCACATAAAAATCCTCACCCTCTAGCTCCTCTTAAAACTTAGGGCTAGCTAGCATTTCTGCAAGGCTGCCCTCAGACAACAGTAGCTGTTCCTGTTTAGGAAGGTCATTGTCCTACTAATCCTTATGGTCATAGATCCATTCAAGGAACTGACTTCTGGACACAGATGAGTTTGGAACCCGTGGTCCTAGAAGCATCTAGAGCCATGGAAGTAGCACCCAAGGTGTTAGCATCAATTCCTGTCACTTTGTATAACTGTGTGACTTAGGGCAATAATAGCTTCTTAAGAGACTGTCTCCTCAAATACAAAGTAGAGTTAGTAATAGCTACCCCACCTTTTAGACTTGCAAATAGCACAAATCAGGAATCTCTTGGGTTTCATAATGAATCTGACGTGTAACTCCTGCCTGAGCCAGTGGGCGGCTTATGAGAAGCCCACTGATCCCAGCCTAAGCACTCACCCGCTGGTAGTTCTGCTCTTTCTGGATCTGCTCCACTTGTTCCACCAGCTGTCGCACTCGTAGCTGCAACTCACTCAACTTGTCTTTGGCAGCAATTTCTGCATAGTCATTGGCGTGTTCACCCACCTGAATGTCCAGATGAACTCTCTGCGAACAGACAAGGAAGATAAAGACAGCCAGGCAGCTCTTCCTGTCAGGGACTGACAGCTGGTCCCCTCACCTTCCTTAATTAGTTCATTTAGCCAACAACACTGATGAGGCCTCCTCCGTGTCCAGCTCTATGGGGCTCTAGGCACACAGGAAAGAATAAGCCTTGGCAACCTGACCAGTGTGGCTCAGTGGCTGGGTGTCATCCCACAAAGCAAGACTGCCTGTTCGATTCCTGGTCAGGGCACATGCCTGGGTTGCAGGTTCAATGCCACTAGGAGAGGGAGCGAATAGATATTTCTCTCTTGCAACAATGTTTCTGTCCCTTTCTCTCTCCCTTCCCCTCTCTCAAATAAATAGGATCTTTAAAAAAAAGAGAAAAAGAGTAAGCCTTGACTGATGCTCTGACCAACATATACAGAGAGCTCCACAACACAACTATGCCCTGGGTGTTCACTGGAAACCCAGTCTTATAAGGAGACACAAAATTCAACATGTTCATTTCACACCCACAGTATCACTACCCCAGTCCTGACCAGGAGCTAAAGACTAAAAGCTACCAGCCCCGCGTGAGTCCACTTACCAACATACCACCAGCAAAGAGGGAGAACTTGGTGGAGTTAGAGTGAAGACAGATCTGATGCTCGCCAGGCGTATGGGATGTGAACATGAACCTGCCTTCAGAGCCATATTGCCGGGCCAGAATGACCTGGGGACAAAGGGCTTCAGTGAGTGTCACCGCATGGAGCTAGATGGTGCTTAAGGCTCTAAGTGCCTCAAAAGTTGACAGCCTTTAACATCCCACAACACTAAATGGGCCAAAGCTGAACAGCAGCAATTACCAAAAGCTTGTCTGAGAACTACTTGGAACAGAGGTGAAAAATCAGACATTAGGTTAGCATGTGACCTTTCTTGGGAAGTTTTCCTTTATTCATAGCTTATGCGCTTTCCATTATCTTGGTGTAAGTCTTCTTTTAAGTGAAAGGTCACAGCTAAAGGGTTTGGTTTTTTTGTTTGTTTGTTTGTTTTCATCTTTACTTGTCAAAATGTAAAGCTGCTGCCCTGCTGGCCACGTGGCTCAGCTGGTTGGAGCCTTATCCTGTGATTGAAGGTGTGATTCCCAGTCAGGGCACACACCTCAGTTGTAGGTTCCATCCCAGTCAGGGTGTATGGGAGGCAACCGATCCATTTTCTCTCTTACATCAATGTTTCTCTCTCCCTTCAATGGAAACATGTCCTCAAGTGAGGATTTTAAAAAAGAATTTTAAGCTGTTCAATTCTTTTTGGAACGTACATTGTTCTATGAAATCCTACAGGGTAGATGTCACAGCTTTAGAGTTGGCAAAATTTTTGCTTTCCAGCTCCACAATTAATCCTCCTGTCCCACCTAGAAAGAGATGAATTTCCATTACACAGACCAGGAAATGTCTCAGAGGAAGAAGGTAACTAAAACTAACTGGCTTGGCGGAGTCACGCAGCACTCCGTAAGAAGTGGAGAGGGTAGCCTGGAGTGAAAATCCAGCATCTTCCCACACCACCGTGTTTTACCAATTTAGATGCTGTGGAAACTAAAAGGGGAAGTACCCAGCGCCTGCTTGGTCCGGCGCTGAAGTGCAGAGCGCAGGGCTCAGCGGGGCGAAGGGGCCAGCTAACCTTGTCTTCCGGGTCCTTCACCTCCACGAACATGCCCAGCCCGGGGGTGGCCGGCTGGTATTCCTCCCGCTGCTTGTCATACAGCTGCGTCCGGTAGTTTCCTGGAGGAAAGCCGGACGAGACCAGGTCAGAGAAGCGCGAGGTGGCCCCAGGGTCATGGCAGCCAGAGCACAGCGAGGCCAGCTGCTCCAGACTCTAGAGCGCCTCTGGCTCTCCCCCACCCCGAGCACCGATACCAAAGTCTGGCTCCCAACTCTTTCCCCCCTCCCCACCCCCGCACCTATAACCATGGTCTCATCCGGAATCTCCTCAATAAAGCACTTCTTCTCCGTCTCCCCGATATGGAAGTAGAGTGCGCCTCCGCGGGCCACAAGCCACAGCAGCAGTAGGAGGGCCCGAACCACCCGGCCCAGCCCCGCTCCATGCCAGAGCCCGGAGACCCCCGCGCCCTGCTCCGCAGCCATCTTGCCCCACCTTCCGCGCAGCCGCAGCCAGCCGTGCCACGTAGCCCTGCCGCCGCCGCGGGGCCTATCGGGACAGCGAGTTCTGCGGGTGAGAATATAAGTCCCGAAATGCCTCGCCGCAGTGGCGCGGCAGCACCTGATTGGGCACGGCTTCTACCGGGAACCGAATTGGAGCCTAAAAGGGAAAACTCTCCGGGGACCCTCGCCACGGCCCGGCACTGTTGATTATCAACTTTTTACACATGGTGAAACTAACGGAGTTTGTCTGAATGATACAGCATTCGAACCCAGGATCCCAGATTTTCCTAGCATAGATAGTATCTGTCTGCCATTATAATTCGCTTCTGTTTTTAAAACTTCGACTTTTAAAAAAATGACACAAGGGATGCTCAGATTTATCTTCAGAATTGTTTCAAAATAGAAAAGAAAAACCAGGGTCTCCCTTTAACACTTCTTTGCACCCCCAACCCCTATATCACTCTTAAACCTGGTCTCTGTGGTCCCAGGCATCCCATCATCATTACCACTCATATCTTACACGCGGGCTTTGCTGCCGGATTCCAGCCTTGAAGGCTCATCGCCGGACCGAGCTCGGTGCCCCAGTGGCTGGCAGGTTAAGGGCTGTTTATTGGGATTCTTGGGAAGAACCGCCCAGTGTTGGAGAGCTGCAGTAAGTGTGAGATCGGCAGAGGTCTGGGCCCTGCCCTTCTTGTCCTTCCTGAATTTTACCCAAATTTCAGTGTATTTTGGAAGCTCTAAGGAGCTAGCAATTTATTCTGTGTTCCCTCAAAGTTTCATAGAAATTGGAGGGTTTTTTCCCTATATTTGAGGTTGTTTTTGTTTCATTTGACTCCAGGGAGGGAGGTTCAGTGGGAATGTGTTCACATTTCCCTTTCATTGGGAAGTCTTTTATCTCATTTTTCTTAAAAATAGCAATATTTCATAATATGATTGTACCTTATTGTTTTAAGCATTCCTGTGATGAAAGTGGTTAAGATTTTTTACTCTAATTATTTGCTCCTACAAATAATTCTACAATAAAAATTATTGTTCACTTATTGCCCTGACCTGGTAGCTAAGTTGGTTAGAGTGCCATCCTGGTAGCCAAGATTGCAGGTTCGATTCCCAGTGAGGGCAAATAGAAGAATCAACTAATGAATGAATAAGTGGAACAACAAAAGTGATTCTCTCTCTCTCTCTCTCTCTCTCTCTCTCCATATATATATATATATAAATCTTACCCTTCTTATCTCTCTAAAATCAACAAATAAATAAATCTTCAAAATTATTGTTTATTTACTTAAAAGCATTGCAGCTGGGCATTATTTTGTTGATGAGATCACAAAACTAACAATTTATGGTCCCACCAGCAATGCGTTGGAATGCTTACTTTCCCACACCCTTATTGCATGTTCTCAGCCTTTTTTAATCTTTGCAAAATCATTGGATGAAAAAATTGCATTTTACTATCCTTTTCATTTTTATTTCCTCAGATGGTGAACTTTTTTTTTCTGGTCATTTACTTTCTTCTAGGAACTGCTGGTTGGTTTTTCATAGTGCTGCTATAACTACAGATTATTACTGATGATGGAATTAGTATTCAGAATTAACAAATGATTGTAGAATCAATAAATGATAACATTATGATATTAGTTTCAGGTATTTTAAATTAACTTTTTTATAATGAGATATAGATTCACATGCAGTTGTAAAAAATAATGCAAAGAGATCCAGTGTACCATTACCCCATTTCCCCCCATGGGAACATCTTGCTCCATATCACAACCAGGATATTGACACTGATCCAGTCAAGTAATAGAACATCATCACAAGGATCCATCATGTTGTCCTATTATAGCCACACCACTTCCCTACTTCCTCAACCCTCCTTAACCCCAGACAATTCAGAGCAGCCTTGCTCTAAGAAGTCTCCCAGAGACCACTATGGAAGCAGGCAGTGGGTTTATTGAGGGAAAATAGGGTAAGGGGTGCAGGGGAGAGGCAACTCCCAGATGGACTCAAGGGCCTGTAAGAGCAGTGGAATGGGGGAACAAGGGAATGAGAATGGAGACTCTCAGTCCTTCTGGGCACATGGGAGTCCCACCAGGACTTCTGCAGGCGCACTTTTTAAACTTGCCGGTTAACCGCACTTTTCAGTGAGGCTGAATTTGTCACATCAGCATATTCAGTAGATCACTTGCATCTTCTTGTTGCCATTCTGACCAGTTGATTAACATATCCTTTTGTCGCCCCACCACCACCAGGTTAATAAACATATCCTGTTGTTCTGACTAAGTTTGCATCCTGGCTACCTCTATATTCAGACAACAACTACTACTCTTGCTGGTAGAAATGGGGCTCTTGCACAGAGTTGCCAGGAAAGCATTCCAGGGACCCACGTATGGGAGGATAGGATTTAATAGTTAGTTTTTTTGTTTTTTTGTAGGAGCAAAATCAAAAGACTGCCCCTGGGCTCCCAGTGTTCCATTTCTGTCCCTCCCGCTGTGAAAGAAGTCCAGCCTTGTCTTCAGCAGGCCCAGAACAAAGGCCAAGGACCAGAGATTCTCTGCCCTTGGTTTAGTCCATATTAAAGCTCAGTCCAGTTCAGCCTTTGTCCTGTCTGGCTAGCTTAGTCTGTCCCAGCTGCACTTTGGCTGTTGCTGTGCTGCTGTGCCCAGGCTTGCACTTGGAGCCTGCGGTTGGGGTCTGTGTGTCTGCTGGACACCAGGCAGCTGCTAGGGCCATATGGCTGCTATGGAGAGAGAACGCACAAGCCCAGGGCAAGCGCATGTTACTGGGAGGGAGGGAGAGAGAGAGAGAGAGAGAGAGAGAGAGAGAGCTCCTTTGTTAGGCTGGTTATATTATTTTGGGCTTGGGAAGGACCAGGTGCTTTTTCAAAATAACCAATCAACTTCCCAAGCTTTCTCACGCTGGCATTGGGTCCTCCCCCTAACCAATCCATTTCCTAGATCTTCTGGAGTTCTGTGTCCCTTATCCAATCCAATTCTTTTCCCAGGCCTTTATGGTTGCCATCTTGGCTCCTACTGCACATGTCTAATAGTAGAAGCACCTACCCCTGCATCATCTTGGCTTCTGCTGGGCGTGTGCCCAACAAACGAATTTCCCCTCCTCAGTAATCCAGTACAGGGTAGCAATTCCCCAGGGAGATTGGAAAGCTGGTCCTTTATGTCTACATGGGGGGGGGGGGGGGGCAATGCTGCAGTCCTCTGAGGAATGTGTGAAGCTGTAGCTTCCTAGTAGATTAGGCTTCTTAACATCTGATTCCCTTTTCTCCCTTTATTAATTTCTAGCTACCTACACTAACATTACTAATCTGCATTTTCCATTTCTATACTTTTGCCATTTCAAGAATGTTACATAAATGGATTCATACAGTATGTGACATTTTGAGACTGGCTTTTTTTCACTTAGCATAATTTTCTAGAGATTGAAGCTCATTGCCTGTGTCAACAGTTAGTTTCCTTTTGTAGTAAAAAGAAGTCATTTCACAGAATATATAAAGATATAATTGTCAGGTAGCCTTGCTCTGAGAAATCACTCAGAGAACAGTCTAGGATTTCACACCAGGTTTATTGAAGGAAGAGAGGGAAAGAGGTTAAAGATAAGAGAAAACTCCTGGACCAACTCAAGGGCCCATAAAGCAGGGGGGAAAGGAATGAGAAAGGAAGAGAAAAAAAGGAAAGAGGAGGTGGAGACTCCCAGTCACCTAGGCAAGCCCATAGGAATCACCTGCCTGTGTGTCTGCAGGTGCCGTCTCCACACTTTGCCAAGCACACATTTCGGTTAGAGTGAGTTTACCTATCAACACATTCAGCAGGTTATTTACATCTCCCTGCTTTTCCCCCATCAGGCCAGTCAATATGTCATGCTAGGTCCATCAACATTTCTTCTGAGAATGAGAAAAGTTCATTTTTATTTCCTATGAGAGGGGCTAGGTCCAGGTTAATTTGCATACAGTTTATTTGCATACATCAAAAGTCCAGGTGGCAGTCCAGCTGCCACCATGTTCTGACAATAATTTTGTACTATCAACAACTGAAAGAGGTGAGAATAGCTGTTAAAGGAGAAATTTTGTATTTTATTGAAGTTAAGCTGTTATAAATTCAAATTATAGTGTTATAACTTTAGGATGTTAAATGTGATCTCCATGGTAACCACAAAGAACAACTAAAGGATATACACATGAGTAAATGAGAAAGGAATTTAAATGTTTCGCTACAAAAAAATTAAATACAAAAGAAAACAGTACCTACAGGAAATGAAGGGCAAAAAAGTTATAAAGCAAATAAAAACAAATAGCACAATGATGTACATAAGTACCTCCTTATCAGTAATTAATTTAAATATAAATGGTCAGACTCTCCAATCAAAAGACAAAGATTGGTAAAATGAATAAAAAACATGATTTAACTATGCTGTCTATAAAAGACTCTCTTTAAATCCAAGACACAAACAGATCTGAAAGTAAAAGAATGAAAAAGGATATTCCATGCGAACAGTTACCAGAAGATAGTAGGAGTGGCTATACTAAATCAGACAAAATTGACTTTAAATTTTTAAATAATATTACAAGAGACAAAATATGTTATATCAGTAAAAGGTTCAATACAAGAAGATATAACAATTATAAATTTATGTACCAATAATAGACATACACAAAACACTCTACCTAACAACAACAGAATACACATTCTGTACACAAGGACATTTTACAGAATAGATGAAATATTAGGCATATATTGAAATAAATTAAGTCTCATTAAATTTTGAAAGATAGCTATCATCCCAAGTATCTTCTCTGACAACAATGAGATGAAGTCAAACATCAGTAACAGAAAGAATGTTGGGAAATTCAAAATTTTGTGGAAATTAAGTGATAGATTTTTGGGGGAGTGATTAGAGCGATTCATTTATTTACACTGGGGAACACAATTTTCATTGGGTTAGATCTGACACTTGTTTTTGACTAACTTTTGGCATCTGATTCTAAAAATGACCCCAGTTTTTCTCTATCACATGAACTTTTTTAAGGTACAGGATACCCTCCCTTTGTCCCAAAAATCATACAAAATGTACATACAAAGGAAAATAAAGAAAAAAATTACCTGAATATACTGTTTATTAAGAGTTATCTGATTCATATAAAGGCTATATATTGTTACTGTAAGTCAAATTGTGTACAAGTAGTAAAGTTCTGCTACCAAACATAGATATTAAGGTATTTTTATCTTTTCAAATGGCAGACTAGGAAATGCCAAAATGAGATACTTAAAACAGTCTCCTTCAGTTGGCAAAGCTTTAACAAATTGCTTCATGAGACCCAGTTTTATGTGCAGAGGTTGGAATATAATGTTCTTTCTGTCAACGAGTGGCTCATATAGAATGTTTTGATCTCCAGGTTTGAGGTCAGATGTTGGAGGCCAATTCGACTCCACCCAATGCTTCTCACGAGCTCTGCTGTCCCAAATACACAGAAAACAGGGATAGTTGGTGTATCCGCATTGCTGACCAAGAAGGAAGCAGACCATTTTAAGATCAAAACAGATGATCCCATTGTGCTTGTGATATTGCAACAAATCAACGACTCTCTTTATATCTTCATATACTTCACAAAAACAAACTGAATGGCCAATTAGGACTGCACCAAATAAATTGCCATTGTGGAGGAGGACACACTTCAAGCTCCACTTTGAGCTATTGATGAACGGTCACCATTCAGTTGCATTATAGATTGGAATTCCCAATTCCTCCATTAAACCTTGTATGTTATGGCAATACACAAAGCCACTGTCACTTCAAAAGTACTGCAGAAATGCACGTTCTCTTAATCGAAAGTAGGATGCCTTCGCTCCTTTTTTAAGCAAGTTTTTCTCATGCAGTCATGATGCTAGGAGTTCTGAAACCTTTTTGAATAGTCCCAAATCTCATGCCAAATCATTCAGCTCATGCTGATCAAATCCCTTACAAACTGAGTCATCTTCAGTTTCAAAATCTTCATTGTTGCTGTCACTTAGTTCTTCACCATACTCCTGTTTTTTGAAAGAGCATAGTTCAAGGAAAACTGGCACTGGGATTTCAGCTGAATGAGGCACTGGGCATAGAGCTGATGGGGGACTAAGATACTCTATTTTACATTTATTTTTCTTGTTATATCCTGACGTTTTCACTATACAAAAGTAGCAGTCACTTGAGTGATCTCTGGGCTCTCGTCAAACTATAGGTATACCAAATGGCAATTTATCACGTGTTCCTTTCGTCCACATCCATCAACTCTCAACACACTGCTTACACACCTTGTGAGGGTCCCAAGACTTATCATGATCACCAAGTTTTACTTTAAAATATACAAAATAGGCTTGTCTGACAAATGTGCTGCTGTTTGTCCTTTGACTGGGAACGGTGAAACTGCCACAGATATAACAAAATGAATCAGGGTTGTTTAGGCACTTAGGATGAGAAATAGCAGAGGCAGACATGATCTGAAGGAAAGGAAATAAGTACGTATGTAAATAAAAAAATAAATTCTGCTAACTCCTTGTATACGGACAAGAATTTGGACTACACTTCAAAATGTGATTCACTATATAGAGCAGCACACAACCTCTCACCACACTGTCTCATGTGTAACTGAATAGCCTAGACAAAAATGAACCTGTCACTGGTCTCCAAGGTTGTCCCCCACCCCGACCCCCACTTGAGGGAGGTTTGCTCTCAGCCAGTAGGAGTGCACTAGTGCTTCGCTCTATCCAGCCTAGAGTGGTCACATTAAGATAAGGTGTAGAGAGTGCCCCAAAGGGATGTGGGTAGGGTGGGTGTGGCCAGCTGGGACCAGCTGGTGGCCCTGGAAAACCTCCCACACACTCACACCCACACACCTCTTTTGTGTTGCAGGCTGCCCCTCCAAGAACAGAGGCAGCAAGAGGACATGTGAGCCTTCGAACATGTCCACCCAGGGAGAGCACTGGGGACGGAAACCAGCACCACCTTCTAGTCTTCCCTGCAGGAAAAAACAGGAAAATGAGAACTAGCAAGAACTTGAGTGACTAACACCTGGATTCAGGTCAGAAGACTGTTTATTTGCCTATCACTTCATTCCTGGAAATTGCGCTCCAACTTCCTGATTAAGGTGCTTGGACCAGCAAAGTTCCAGAGGGAGTCAACAAGAAGGTTTCATCGAAACAGTGGGAGGCGTGGGAAGACAGTGAACAGCCTGGACTGTGAAAAACTGTATGAACTGAATCTAGGTGGGGACTCCCTGGGCTGACAATCCTGCACCCCGGGCGCTCACATCACGGCTCCACCAAACAAAAAAGTCAAACCGAGCCTGGGAGAGGGGCCCATAGGGGAAAGCTGCAGCGAAAATGCAGACTCAGTAGGGACCCCAGGCAGGCAAGCCATATGCACAGGCACACAATAAGGTGTGGCCAGCCAGGGACATAAGCGGGTACTGCAGCTTGGAGGCAACACAGAGACTTTTTGGGAGGAGACAGGACCCGAGGCGGGGCAGGGACTAGGGGCTTGCGCACTGGCTTGCCAGCAGAACAGCATTGCTAGACAAGCCTGAGAAGTGCTGGAGGGTGCCACAGGACAAGTGGGGAGAGACCCACTTCAATGCGGCTCACAGCAAGAAGCTGCGGCAGGGCCATGAGTGAGAGAATAGCAGCCACAAAATCCAGCTAGATCCCCTCACAGCCAGCCAGCCAGAAAAGATTTGAAACCCATGGAATTTTGACCAGGGGCACATCCAGAAAAAGAGAGGCAATGTCCAAAGGTTGTACTGGAGAAAAATCTTTCTTAAATCTGTTTCCTACCCTCTCTCCCTCCTATTCTTCTTTAATTTTTTTTTTGGTTGATTTGTCTCTTTTGTTTATCCTCCCTCTCACACTAAATATATAGCATATAAGTGTTATATAAACCTAATCCTATACACTTCCATTTCCTCACTTCATTCTGCATTCTTCCCTCCCTTTTTCAACGTAGAATGTAAATACTACTTACTGTCTCGCACAACCTTGACCCTACTTGCTACTGATATTATTCTACCATCTTCACTCTCAAAAATCATCTCTCTATCAGTTAAAACAACTCTTACCAGGTTTTCATGTAGTATAATAGTCTTAACCTCTTTACATCTATATTAATACTGGCTCATTTGCCACTGATAGTGTGAGTGTGGGTGAGGGATATTTTTGAGGGTGTGGGTTTCTTGCCTGGGTTGTGTGTTTATGTTGTAATAGCATCTCCACAAAAGAACTCAAGACAAGGTGGGCAGAGTGACTCTCAATCAACTAGCCAGAAGGAAGGTCCCACCAAAGAGTAACTGAAATATAACCAGACAGCATAAACAGATGGCATAAAGGGCATCCTAAGAGCATTAAGCTCAGGAGATCAAAGAGACTGCACCAGTGAATCCCCCAGGTCTCCTATACAGAATCTCTTACCATGAAAGTGGGAAATCAAAGCAGACAAATCTAAGAAACAAAAACAAACAAGAAGCATACAACATGGGGAGACACAGAAAGAACCTCCCAATGAAAAGGAAAGAGGAATCCCCAGAAAGAGAGATAGATGGAACAGATGTATGCCAACTATCAGTCATGGAATTCAGAAGAATGGTTATAAGGAAGCTCAGGAAACTTGACGAACTCAGAGAAAACTACAACAAACTCCAGGGGAACTACAAAGAACTCCAGGGAAACTACAAAGAACTCCAGAGAGGCTACAAGAAACTTACGGAGAACTACACCAGCATAAAAAAAGACATAGAAACTATCAATAAGAACCAGGAAGAAATGAAAAATACAGTTTCTGAACTGAAGAACACAGTAGAATCCATCAAAAGCAGGCTTTAAAAAAGCAGAGGATCAGATCAGTGAGTTAGAGGACAATGTAGAAAAAAACTCCTAGGCAATACAATGAAATGAAGAAAGATTTAAAAAGAATGAAGAGGGTTTAAGAGAACTGCAGGACAACATGAGACAAAACAACATTAGAATCATAGGGATACAAGAAGGAGAAGAAGAGGAGCAAGGGATAGAAAACCTGATTGAAAAATTAATAACAGAAAATTTTCCTAACTTGATGAAAGAAAAAGTCATGAAAGTCCAGGAAGCACTGAGGGTTCCAATGAAGATGAACCCAAAAAGGCCCACTCCAAGGCACATAATAATTAAAATGGCAACATTTAAAGACAAAGAGAGACTCCTAAAAGCAGCAAGAGAAAAACAGCCAATAACATACAAGGGAGCTCCAATAATGCTATCAACTGATTTCCCAACAGAAGCACTACAAGCCAGAAGGGAATGGCAAAAAAATATTTCAAGCAATGAAAAACAAAGACCTACAACCAAGACTACTCTACCCAGCAAGGTTCTCCTTCAAAATGGAAGGTGAAATAAGGAGTTTCCCAGACAAAGGAAGACTAAAAGAATACATCTCCACCAAACCAGCATTGCAAGAGATGCTAAAGGGAATGCTTTAAGAAAAAGAAGAAAAAGAGAGAGGGAGAGGAACACAGGTACAAAGGGAAATGAATAAATACCTGTCAGTAATAACCTTAAATGTAAATGGATTGAATGTTTCAATCAAAAGACATAGGGTAGCAGAATGGATATGAAAACATGACCCACATATATGCTTTCTACAGGAGACACACCTCAAAACAAAAAATTTACACAGACTGAAAGTGAGGGTATGGAAAAAAGTATTCCAGGCACATGGACATGAAAAAAAAAAAAGCTGGGGTATCAATACTTATATCAGACAAAGCAGATTTCACAGCAAAAGCCATAAAAAGAGACAAAGAAGGACATCGCATAATACTTAAGGGAACAATCCATCAAGAAGATATAACCCTGGTAAATGGAAATGCACCCAACGTAGGACCTTCCAAATATATAAGGAAAATACTAGAAGACTACAAGAAGGATATCAACAATAACACAATCATAGTAGGGGACTTTAACACCCAATTATCAAAAGTAGACAGATCCTCAAAGCAAAGAAACACCAAGGATATTGAGGCATTGAACAACACACTAGACCAAATGGACTTAATTGATATATATAGAACTTTTCACCCCAAAGAAGCAAAATATACATTCTTTTCAAATGCACATGGGACATTTTCAGAGATAGACCACAGTGTAGGACACAAAACAAGCCTCAACAAATTCAATAAAATTGAAATTTTGACAAGCATCTTCACAGACCACAATGCCTTGAAACTAGAACTCAACCTCAGGGAAAAAACTCGAAGACATTCAAACTCATGTAGAATGAATAATATGATATTAAATAATGAATGGGTTAACAATGACATCAAGGAAGAAATCAAGAAGTTTCTGGAAACTAATGGTAATGAACACACAACAGCCCAAAACCTATGGGACACAGCAAAAGCAGTCCTGAGAGGAAAGTTTATAGCAATACAGGCCTACTTGAAAAGGATAGAAGAATCTCAAATAAAAAATCTAACCCTACAGCTACAAGAACTAGAGGAACAACAACAAACAAAGCTCAGGTCTAGTAGAAGGAAGGAAATGATCAAGATCAGAGCAGAATTAAATGACACAGAGACTAAACAAACAATTCAAAAGATCAACAAAAGTAGGAGCTGGTTCTTTGAAAAAATAAACAAAATCGACAAGCCTCTACCAGACTCATCAAGAAAAAAAGAGAGAAGACCCAAATGAACAAAATCAGAAATGAAAGAGGAGAAATCACGATCGGTATCAAAGAAAACAAAGGATTGTAAGAAATTACTACAAACAGCTGTACGGCAAGAAACATGACAACCTAGATGAAATGGAAAAATTTCTAGAAACATATAAACTTCCAAAACTGAATCAAGAAGAAGTTGAAAGCCTGAACAGACCGATAACAAAGAGTGAAATTGAAACAGTAATCGAAAAACTCCCAGGACAAAAAGCCCTGGACTGGATGGCTTCACATGTGAATTTTACGAAACATTTAGGGAAAAACTAATGCCTACCCTTCTCAAACTATCCAAAAAATCCAAGAAGAGGGAAAACTCCCAAACTCTTTCTATGAAGCCAGTATTACCCTAATACCAAAACCAGGTCAAGACACAACAAAGAAAGAAAAGTACAGGCCAATATCGCTGATGAACATAGATGCTAAAATCCTCAACAAAATATTAGCAGACCAGATCCCACAACACATTAAAAAGATCATACACCACAATCAAGTGAGATTCATCCCAGGGATGTAGGATGGTTTAATATTCGCAAATCAATAAATGTAATACACCACATAAACAAATTGAAAGACAAAAACCACATGATCATATACATAGATGCTGAAAAAGCATTTGATAAAGTACAACACCCATTTATGATGAAAACACTCAGCAAAATGGGAATAGAGGGAGCATACCTCAACATAATAAAGGCCATATATGAGAAACCTGAAGCCAACATCATACTCAATGGACAAAAACTGAAAGCATTCTCCCTGAGATCAGGAATAAGACAAGGATGTCCACTCTGTCCACTCCTATTCAACATAGTATTGGAGGTTCTACCCACAGCAATCAGACAAGAAAGAGAAATAAAAGGCATCCAAATTGGAAAAGAGGAAGTAAAACTGTCATTATTTGCAGATGACATGATAGTGTACATAGAAAACCCTGTAGACTCCACTAATAAACTACTCGACATAATAAGTGAATTTGGCAAAATATCAGGGTACAAAGTCAATATTCAGAAATCGAAGGCATTTCTGTACACCAACAATAAAATGTCAGAGATAGAAATTTTTAAAAATCCAATTTATTATAGCAACAAGAAAAATAAAGTACCTAAGAATAAACTTAACCAAAGAGATAAAGGAACTGTACTCAGAAAACTACATATCTCTGAAGGAAGAAATTAAGGAAGATACAAATAAATGGAAGCAAATACTACGTTCATGGATGGGAAGAATCAACATCATTAAAATGTCCATACTCCCCAAAGCAACTTAGAGATTCAATGCAATCCCTATTAAAATACCAGTGACATATTTCATAGACCTAGAACAAATACTTCAAAAATTTATATGGAACCAAAAAAGACCCCGAATAGCCAGAGCAATCTTGAGACAGAAGAACACAGTAGGAGGAATCACAATTCCTGACATCAAACTACACTACAAAACCATTGTGATCAAGAGAGCCTGGTACTGGCATAAGAACAGACATACAGATCAATGGAACAGAATAGAGAGCCCAGAAATAAACCCAAGTTTATATGGTCAACTAATATTTGACAAAGGGGGAAGGAAAATATGATGGAGTGAGAAGAGCCTCTTCAACAAATGGTGCTGGGAGGACTGGACAGGGACATGAAAAAAAAAAAAAAAATGAAACTAGACCACCAACTTACACCATGCACCAGAATAAACTCAAGATGGATCAAAGACTTAAATGTAAGCCATGACACCATAAAAGTCCTAGAGGAAAACATAGGCAGGAAAATTTCAGATACCCCATGTAGCAATATTTTCACCAATACATCTCCTAAGGCAAGGGAAATAAAGGAAAGAATAAACAAATGGAACTACATCAAACTAAAGAGTTTCTGCTCAGCAAAAGAAAACATCAGCAATATAAAAAGGGAACCAACCATATGGAAAAATAAATATATTTGCCAATGATACCTCAGACAAGGGCTTGATCTTCAAAATATATAAAGAATTTATATGACTCAACACCAAGAAGACAGACAACCCAATTAAATTTGGGCAAAGGATCTGAAGAAACACTTCTCCAAAGAGGACATACAGAGGGTCCATAGACATATGAAAGAATGCTCAACATCACTAGCCATCAGAGAGATGCAAATAAAAACCACAGTGAGATACCACCTCACACCAGTCAGAGGGCCATCATCAACAAATCAACAAACAACTAGTGCTAGCGGGGTTATGGAGAAATGGGAACCCTGGTGCATTGCTGGTGGGAATGCAGACTGGTGCAGCCACTATGGAAAACAGTATGGAATTATCTCAAAAAACTAAAAATGGAACTGCCTTTTGAATCAACAATTCCACTGCTAGGACTATACCTGAAGAATCCTGAAACGCCAATTCAAAAGAACTTATGCACCCCTATGTTCATAGCAGCGCTGTTTACAATAGCCAAGTGCTGGAAATGGCCTTAAGTGCCCATCTGTAGATGAGTGGATTAAAAAACTGGGGTACATTTACACAATACAATACTATGCAGCAGAAATAAAGAAAGAACTCCTACCATTTGCAAGAACATGGATGGAACTAGAGAGAATTATGCTTAGCAAAATAAGCCAGGCAATGAAAGAAAAATACCACATGATATCACCTAATACAGGAAACTAGAGAACAACATAAACAAACGAACTAAATAGGACAAGGAGCAGAATAGCAGTCAATAGTGGGGAGGGGCGAGGGAGAGAAGGGGGATAAGTAAGGGAAGGGTTTAGTCAAGGAACGTGTATAAATGACTCATGGACATGGACAACGGGGAGGGATATGATTGTGGGAGAAGGGGTGGGCTGGGTGGGGGAGAGCAATGGGGGAAAAATGAAACAACTGTAATGGATAAACAAAAAAATAAAATAAAATAAAATAAAATAAGAATTTATTTCTTTTTAACTGTTGAAATTTAACAACTTTATTGAGTTTGCAGAAGCATTCTACAGTAATACATTTTTAAGGTCCCATAGCACTTAGTAGGTATGTATATACATATACATTACTAAAAAAAAAGAATTTAAAGAAAAAAATAAGATTCAATTGTTGATAGATATATATTTATTGCCATTTTATTGTTCATATTTTTGGCCTTTTTTTTTTCCTCCTTCTTTATAAAAAGATTCTTTAACATTTCATGTAATACTGGTTTGGTGGTGATGAACTTCTCTAGCTTTTTCTTACCCAGGAAGGTCTTTATATGTCCATTGACTCTAAATGATAGCTTTGCTGGGAAGAGTAATCTTGGTTGTAGGTCCTTGCTTTTCATCATTTTGAATACTTCTTGCCAATCCCTTCTGGCCTGTAAAGTTTCTGTTGAGAAATAAACTGACAGTCTTTTGGGAGCTCCCTTATGCTAATTAACTGCTTTTCTCTTGCTGCTTTGAAGATTCTCTCTTTGTCTTTAATCTTTTGTATTTTAATTTTGCTATGTCTTGATGTGACCCTCTTTGGGTTCATCTTGTTTGAGACTCTCTGTGCTTCCTAGACTTGTATGTCTATATTCTTTCTCAGGTAAGGGAAGTTTTCTGTCATTTTTTAAAATAGGTTTTCAATTTCTTGCTCTCTCTCTTCTCCTTCTGGCACCACCATGATGAGAATGCTGCAAATCGTGAAGTTGTCCCAAAGGTTCCTTACACTTATCTTCATTTTTTATTCTTTTTTTCTTTTGCTGTTCTGATTGGGTTGTTTTTTGTTTTTTGGGTTTTTTGCTTCCTTATATTCCGAATCATTGATTTGATTCTCTGCTTTATCTACACTACTATTGATTCCCTATAAATTATTTTTCATTTCAGTTAGTGTATCCTTCATTTATGATTGGTTCTAAGTCCATTGAGCATCTTTATAATAAGTGTTTTGAACTCTGAATCTAGTAGATTGCTTCTCTCCATTTTGTTTAGTTGTTGTTTTTTTTCCTGGAGTTCTGTTCTGTTCTTTTATTTGGGACATGTTTCTTTGCCTCCTCATTTTAGCAACCTCCCTGTGTTTGTTTCTATGTATTAGACAGAGCTGCTATGGCTCCTGGGCTTGATAGAGTGACCTAATGTGGTAAGTATCCTGTAGGGTCTAGTGGCACAGCCTCCCTATTCACCTGAGCTAGGCACTCCAGGTGCACCTCCCCATGTGGGCTGTGTACCATCCTGTTGTAGTTGAAACTCGATTGCCCTTGGCACATCAATAGGAGGAATTTAACCCCAGGCTGATTGGCTCTAAGGACTGGCTGCAACCACCAACCACTGTGGAGGATCAACTGTGTAGGGGCCAACCCCCCAGAGCAGGACTTACTTGAGTGGGGTTCTGGTGCCTGCTGAGCTCACTCCTTGAGTGTGAAGTGTGTCATTTGTGGAGGTGGTTGGGTGGTGCTTCAATGTGGTCTGAAGCTGCCTACTTGATGCACTGACCCTGGGGCATCCCAGGAGGTGCAGGCCAAGATCAGCCCCCACGTGTATTTTGCCTGAGGCCACCTGGCATGAGCTGTAAAGTGTTCTGCAGATGGCTTCTACTTGTGCTGGTCTTGGAGGTGTCCAGGTGAGGCCAAGCTGTGAACCAAAGCCAACTGCTGCTAGTGCTGGGCCTGGGACCACTTAGTGAGAGGTATAGGGCACACCAAGGGCAGATGCTGTTTGTTTGAGAGGTTTTAGGAAAGCCTAAAGCATGAAACAAGACAAGCCATTCGCGTGGAAAAAGTCACCGGAAACAGCTTGGGTGGGCTCACAGGTTGAATGGAACAGGATCTCAGGGAACCACCAGGGCAGGCAAATAGTGACAGCCAGGTTAATATGGCACCCACCTGATGGCTTCATTGAGAGAGGATCAGTAAAGGAACAATGACCTATGCCAGCACTTCTGTCTGGCAGAAAGCTGCTCACCCCAACCCCACACACAGCTCTTGCCCTGATGCCAGAATATTCAGTTCCTCCCTCTATGTCCCCAGTGCCTTTTAAGCTGCTTTCCCAGTGCTGGAGCTCCGAGGGAGTGAGTCAAAGTAACTTCATGCACAGGCCCTTTAACTGGAACTTTCTGGGACTCCAGAAGCCCTTCATCTTAGCCACAATCCCCACTGGTTATTACAGCTAGAAGTTACTGGGACTTCTCACCCTGGCACTGCAACCCTGGGATGCAAGGCCTGGTGTGGAGCTGGGACCCCTCACTCCTCGGTGGGGACATCTACAGCTGAGCTATCCCTCCTGATTTTTAACTGCTACAAGTGAGTGTGGGACCAGCCTGTTCTGCATCTCTTCCTCTCCTAGCAGCCTCTGTGTGGCTTCTTTAAATCCCTAGTTGTATGACTTCCATTCAACTAGGTTTCAGGTGGTTCTGAATGATAGTTGTTCTATAGTTTAGTTGAAATTTCAATGTGTACAAAATATTTTTTATGACTAGAATTTTTCCAATCATTTTTTTTAGATTTTATTTATTTATTTTTAGAGAGAGGAGAAGGGAGGGAGAAAGAGAGAAACATCTACTGGTTTGCCTCTCCTATGCACCCCAACCAGGGACCAAGCCTGCAACTGAGGCATATGCCCTGACTGGGAATCAAACCAGTGACCTTTCAGTTTGTGAGACAATGCCCAAACAACAGAGCCATACTTTTCAGAGCCAAAATATTTCTGAAAGAAGTTATAGAAGACATAAGTAAATGGAAAAAATATCCCATGTTCATGGACTGGAAGATTTAATATTGTTAAGATATCAATACCACCCAAAGCAAGCTACAGATTAAATGTAAACCTTATCAAAGTCCCAATGGGGTTTCTTTGCACAAATCAGAAAACCCATTTTAAAATTCATATAAAACCTCAGAGGACAACAAATAGTCAAAATAATCTTGAAAAGGGACATGTTGGAGCCCTCCCACATCTTGATTTCAAAACTTACTACAAAGTCACAGTAATCAAAAGTGTGTTACCAGCACAAAGACAGACATATAAACCAGTGGAACAGAATAGAGAATCCATTTACCTGTCCAACCAGACAACTCAGAACAGCCCCTACACCTCAGAGCCACTGAAGTTATTCAAACTAGCCAATCCCAAGCTTGAGTACCTGGCCTCACCCATTTCTCCCCATGAAAGCAACAATGAAGGCTTTACCCATGCTTTCCCCTTACTTCCTCTGCCTCCTGACCAACCCTAACCAACCCCATGAGGCGTTGTATGTCAGAGCATAGTGCTCCTGTTGGGAACTATGAGTAACAAACTATGTTCAGTAGCAATCATCTCCTGACCTGTTGGCCTCACCACCCTTAAATGATAATAAAACCTACATTTTAAGACAAAGAGAGCCCAGTCTTGTCTCATTCAGTGGATTGAGCAACATCCTGTGAACAAAAACATTGCTGGTTCAATTCTCAATCAGGGTACAAGCCTAGGTTGCGGGACAGGTCCCTGGTTGGGGACACACGAGAGACAACTAACTGATGTTTCTCTCGCCCATTGATATTTCTCTCCCTCCCTTCCCCCTCTCTGAAAATAAATAAATAAAATAAAAAATAAAACAAAAGAAGAGGATGGAGGGAGGTGGTATGAGAGAGAAAGTGAGGGAAAAGGTGGGGAAGTGGGGAAGGTCTCCCTATCATGTCCTGTCCCCTCCCCTCCCTTTCCTTCAGGTTTTATCTCATCATAGGCAATGATCTTTGAGCCTGAATAATGAGACCTCTTACATGCATAAAAGATGGAGAGAAAGTTTCCCTTTAAAGTCAGGAGAATACAGTTTAGGTAACTTGATGGAAAGGGCAGTGATTCACAGAAGATGGTCTGAGTAATCTGCACCCCATATCTAGGTTCATCTATACCACCCCCGGCATGAGTGGAGGGGATGTGCCCTTGGGGCACGTGGCTGATCCCAGAGAAGTGTCCTGGTGCCTCAGCCAAGTCTGCACATTTCTTTACTCCTCTAGAAGACGTATTTGGAAGACAGTGGAGACCTTTGAGGAGACTGCAAACATTTACTGTGGGAAAGAGTAAGGGCATTTTGACTGGAGTAGAGCTGAGGCTGGAATAGAGCTGAGTCTTAGGTGTGCTGATATGTGGCTTTTGGCCACACTGCCCCTAGAAGTCCTCTGAGTCTTAGGATCAAAGGCTCCTAATTCTCTGAGACTGCAGCACAGCTCAGTCACTCTCCTTGGTTTGCCCTACCCATAGAAAGCCTCACAGTGCAGGAAGATGGAAAGACCAAGCCTTCAGTCAGGCATGGACATGTGGGGTGGACTGTCCAAAGCCCCAAGGGGGTAAGGATATAGTGGGACCTCTGATAAAACTTGCCAGGAGTGGAAGAATTCTTGGGACCTCTGAGAAAACTTGCCAGGAGTGGAAGAATTCTGTTGAAGAAACCTGTGTGAGCCTAGGGGGGTGGTGAAACAGGCCCAGTGGTTAGTTTCAGGTCCAGCGGGATCCTGTTTTTGATGTCCTTGGGTTCAGCACACATGTCCCCTCCAATGCCTAGGTGTTCTGGGACAGAGAGCACAGAGGAAAGAGCTCTCATAGGAAATACCTTTGTAGAGATGATCATAAGGAATAAAAGGTGTTTTTACACACCCAACACTAAAGCAGAAGGATTGCACAGGTAGCTCTGAGTTTATGTGCAGAACATCCTATCCATAATATATCCCCCCACCTTCCCTAGCTCGTGATTCCTAATGGGATTATGTTGGGACATCATAAGAAAAGCCAGGCATATATATGGAAGTTTTGGCTCTTTTTGTAATTATGACTCACCGTTACTCTTCATCCTTCCTTCCCCCTCCTCTCTCTCCTCTTCCATCTTCTCTTTCTTTTTCCTCCATATCTCCTCCCCTTTCCTTCATACTCTTGCCTTTCCCTTTTCTTCCTCTCTCTTTCTTTCTCTAGCCAAACATTCACTGCCCATTCATGCTGTTGTTCCTAGTTATTTTCTAGGCTTTGGAAAGCATAAGAGATAAATATGTGGCAGAAGCCTGTGTCTTTCTCTCTTCAAGATATCAGCCCCTGAGGGACTTGTTTGTGAGTGAACAAATAACATTTACAAAGCCCCAAGGAGCCCATGGGAGGAAACACCTAAAACAGTGCTGCTGGACTTGAGCTTGAAAGAATGAATAGAAATTAAGCAGGTGGAGAAGAGGGCAGGGATGGCGGGTCAGGGCATCCCAGAAAGGGCACAGCATTTAGTGGAGGCCTGCCAGAGTCTGAGGTCTTGGGGAAACCACAGATATAACAAGTAGATATAGCTCCCTGGTGTCTCATTTGAATCTCACAAATGTCATCCTGTTCAAGTGGTCTCGGCAGCCAATGTAGAATGAGACTTCTGCCAAGTGAGAGAATCCCAGAATGTCAGGCTCACTGCTCTTATAGTTCCAGTCCTGTCATTTGTCATAAAAACATTATCCTTTCATCAACACAATACTTATGCTACCTGGGAAGCCACAGCCCCATCCTAACGTCTGGATTCTGGGTCCTGATATCTCGTTGTGAAGTCACTGGTGCACTATTTTTTTACATACATGTCACTGCTGGGCTTAAGAATTTTCCACTTGTGTCTCTTCAGAGGGTTTCTGTGGGCAGTCTGACTACTGAACCACTGCCATGGAAAAGTACTGCTCACAGTGCGGCCTCCGGGCCAGCGCTGGTCCATGAGCACTTTGTTACAGGTCTGCAATGACTTAAGTACAGAAATTTAGTAAGTGTTGAGGAACTTTTATACAGATTTAACATTGATGTGACACCAAAGCCCATGATCATTTTCATTTTTTTATTGTACTCTACACAAGTATCAGTTCATTAGGGCTGGGAAATTTTACTGAAAGACAAAACCCGTCCTTTGCCGCAGGTAATGGTACTGGTCTAGAATGCAATCACAATTCAGGACCATGGACAGCACCTCATCCTGCATCTGGAACTCTGCCTCTACTCGCAGCTCTGGCAAATGCCACTGGAGAACAACTAGCTCTCAAATCCAACCAACGCTTATCAGCCCTTATCTTATTTGACCTTTCTAAAGCTTTGAATTTTGTTAACATCTGCGTCTGTCATTTTGTTTAAAGATCATTCCCACTGAAGGAATACAAATGTTCCCTGCGATTATGAAAAGTTACACCACTAAAATGAGGGGACAATTCCTGGCAGCTAAAACATATTATTAATCTTAAAACTGTATTGAAATTTTGCTCCTTTATTTTTCAGTGGGTTTTTAGAGGACCGGAGACAGGTCTTATTTATTTTCATGTCCAACATGTATCATAAGGCCTGATCCAGAGTTTGTATGTGCCACTTATCAGTTGGATGACCTTGAGCAAGTTATTATTCAACTGCTCTTTGCCTCTGTTTCCTCAGTTATTAAGTTGAAATAACATTAGAGTCTACTTTATAGAGTTACTAAATTATTAATTTAGTTAATGCACTTAAAAGTGCTTAGAATGGTGCCTGGCAAAGAATAATAAAGAGTATTATTATCAGCAGCAGTAGCATCTTTATTAAATGTTGCTGAGTAAACCAATGAGTACCTATTATCACCAGGCACTAGGAAATGGAGGACTTAATTCTGTTCCCTAGATAGGGTCACAGCTTTATATTGACATGTTGGAGTCTACACTACTCTTCCCAGGGCACCATGAGCTCTGGAATTCTTGAGATTTGCTTTCCCTGGGCTCACATCTTGTCATGTTGGCCCCATTCTTCCACCTCTTTCAGTTGTGTGCCTATTTTCCCTTTCCTGTTGCACTTCTGACACCTTGCACCCTCAGGATCCCCCACAACCTCTTCTTTTTGGTCTACTGCAGAGAGAAGGGTGGAGGGCCCCACCTGTGCAAGCAGACCTGGCACATCCAGCCCATCAGTGATTCAGCTCCTCCTTCCTCTGTTACAGATGGAGACAGGGTCCAGGCTCTTGGTGCTCATGAACAAAGAATTGGACTGACCACACAGATATTGTAAAGCAAAGCAAGTGAAAGATTTATTAAGGAAAGTACACTTCCCAAGACATTGGAGGGATCAGGCCATCTCTAGCCAGGGAATGGCTCCCTTCTATTGAAGAGTTACACATGCAATTTCCCACAATCCTCCTTGGTTGCCCACTGCAGGGGAGAGAACAACAATAATTATAATGAGGCAAAGGCACAGTCAACTGAAGCTCTGGAACCCAAACATGGAAATCAGAATGCTGACTGATGACAGCTGCAGTGTCTCAGGGTTTCCTATTTTATCTCCGGCCTCAACTCTGTGTTCCTATACTTTCTTCTCTTAGTCCCTTAATTGGCCTGTGGGCTGCAAGGCAATCCTAGGTCCCTCTGCCTAAATTGTTCTCATCCCCAATGCTCAGGGAGTTTCTAACCAACCTTCCAGGCTTGGGTCAATTCTACTCCTTCCAAGAAAGCCTTGATGTGTCTCCCTTCCCTTCTGTAACTATTATTTCAGCCTCTAACACCCACAGGGGTTTTCTGCAGTTCTCATTCCAGCTCGCCATGCCTCCCCATGCCTATGCCTCACCTCTCGCCCTCTCCCCACCCCAGCCCATCAATTCTAAGGTCCTCGAGGTTCAGGTCCAGGTCATTAACTCCTCTCATCCCCACCCCCCCAGCACCCATCTCAGTCAGCTGCCCTGCATCTTACAGAGCACAAAGCCCTTTCCCCCTCTCTGATTCTCAGTTTACTCCATCAGCAAAATGGAGCTAACAGAACCCACAGTTTAAGCAAGGCATGCAGGAAAGCTCACCCAATCTTTTTTATTGAGTGTATTGGGGTGACACTGGTTAATAAAATTACATAGGCTTCAGAGGTATTCCCCTGGGCCACTCTTGAAAGATGGCTGCAAGCATCAGGGGCTCTGCTCACTTGGGGGTCTAGCCACAATTGGCCTCTGAAAGTTTGAGACTTAATTGAAGGCTGTGGAGGGGAGGGGGCCACTGGAGAATAATCTCCCTTCACCTGGAGCTTGGAAGGGATGTGTATGCTCTGTTTTCCACTCAGGGAAGCAGAGTGACTCAGATGGGCATATTCTTTCCCACAGAACTTGTGGGATGACAGAAATGAGGCAGGACATTGGATGAGATGTCAGGGCGATGAATGCTTCTGATGAGAGGAGGGGGCTAAAGGCAGCCAAGCAGGAATCCTGGCCTAGTCTACATGGCCAGAGGAGGCTGCTGTTTAGAACTGAGACTCATGATGGAAGTTAGCTGGGGGAGGAGTGTTCTGGCCAGAGGGAATAGCACATACAGAAGCCCTAAAGTAAGAAAGGATATGGCAATTTGGTGAAACTAAAAGAAGGCTACTATATCAAAATCCCAACTCCAATTTATCTTTTTTTTTTTTTTAAGATTTTATTTTTAGCCCTGGGTGGTGTGGCTCAGTGGATTGAGTGATGGCCTGTGAACCAAAAGATCACTAGTTCAATTCCCAGTCAGGGCACATGCCTGGGTTGCAAGCCAGTCCCCAGATGGGGGCATGCAAGAGGCAACCATACATTGACATTTCTCTCCCTCTCTTTCTCCCTTCTTGAAGAAAATTAAAAGTCCTACTCCAGGGAACACACAAATAATAAGAAAGCAAAACAGAGTTTCAGTATGGGATGATGAAAAGTTCTAGATATTGATGGTGGTATTAGTTGTACAACAATGTGAATATATTTCGTCATCGGCAGCCGTCCGTCTCGAGAGATGATGGTGTAGCTTCTTAAGAGTCTATCTGCACTGCCGAGAATGGTTGTGCAGTCTGACTCGGGAGTGACACGGTATCTGTCTCCTCCCGTGTTGAATCGACATCTTGCGATGACGCTGGAGTATCCTCTCCAGTGAAGCTGAAGCTACAGAGCCTGGGCAGGGTGATATGGAGGGTCTGCTGTTGCCCATGCAGCAGACCCCCCCTCTCTTCGCAGCTGAAGGGTCCAAGGGAAAGACGGAGTCAATACAGCTTGGCTTCAGGTGCGCCGCAGGAGTTGCCGGTGTTGACTACAATGTCAAACCGCCTTAGGGACTCCGGCTCCGGATTTTCTGTCGGGGTTTACTCCCTTAGCCTTTCCCCTGAGGAGGTATGCCGCAAGGCAGCGGAGGTTTTTTGGAGTCAGAGTTTTCCTTCTGTGAATATATTTAATGATGTTGTATTATACACACAGTGATTAAAATGGTAAATTTTATGTTATGTATATTTTACCACAATAAAAATCACATTTATTATCATAATTTTATGTAGTTAAATGAAACTGTAAACATATATTTAATTTCTAAGTGTTATGGAAACAGTGGTAACTTAATTCATAAAAATCAATCAGGAAATTTAAAAAGTTTAAATCATGAGAATTTTAACTGTGATCTTGTACAAACAGAACTATTGTGTTGAAATTACTTCTATATGGTGAACTATTTTTAAAGACTCAAGCACTCCAAAAGCTCTTTTATCTTGGAATTAAAGCTTATTCTTATTTTTTAACAATAGTTATTATGTATATATACTTTCGAATGACCACACACATTAAAAAACACAGTCAAATAACTTTTTCTTTGTTTTAGGCATCTTTTACTAGTTACTTGTTTTTTTAATCTTCACCCAAGGACTTTTTTTCCCATTATTTTTTAAAGATTTTATTTATGTTTTGAGAGAGGGGAAAGGAGGGAGAAAGTGAGAGAGAGAAACATTGATGGGAGGGAGACACACTGATCAGTTGTTTTTTACACTCCCCGCCCAGAGACTGAACCCACAACCCAGGCATGTGCCCTGACCCAGGATCCAATTGGTGACCTTTTGGTTTGTGGGACAATGCCCAACCAACTGAGCCACACTGGTCAAGGTTCATTGTTTCTGAGAGAGAGAGAGAGAGAGAGAGAGAGAGAGACATCTATATGAAGGATAAACACCAATTGGTTGTCTTCTTATATGCACCCCAACCAGGGATTGAAACCGCAACCTAGTTATGTGCTCTGACCAGAATTGAACACATCAGTCTATGTGATGACATTCCAACTAACTGAGCCACACCAGCTAGGGCTACTAGTTATTTGAGTTAAATATTCCTAGCATGTGAACATAACAAGCAAGTGTTTGGTGTTGTTTTTTTTAAATAATTAATCTTTACTTCCAGCCAAGATGGAATCCTGAGAGACACACTGCATCTCCCTCCACAACTGAGAAGGAATACAACTACCTCAAAACTGGAGACAACCAGAAGTTCCAGAAAAATGAGCTGTATGGAAGTCCAACAAACAAAGATATAAAAAAGAAATGCTCATCCACACAGGGGCGGAGCCGAAGTGGAGAGGACGTGGTGTGGTGGTAGCAGCAGAGGCAGCAGTGGCAGGACAGCAGAAAACGCAGTCACATGTTTTAAAAAGTAGGGAGGGACCCCTAGGGAGTGCTCCCAGCACCAAACCAGACCACACAACTCATGGTTCCAGCGCTTGGGAAAATAAAGCCTCATTGCTTCTGACTGTGCAAACCAGTAGGGGTTGGGGCAGTGGAAGAAACTGCCAGTCTCTCAGTAGAGTCCACTTATTTAAAGGACCCCATAGTCCTAGAACATCCACAGACCGACCCACTCTAGGAACGATGGCCAGAGCAACAACTAGAGTGGCAGCAGTCCCATACAGAAGTGGGAGAAATGCCTGGAAAGGGGGCGAGTGCTGAGCAAGAGGCATTGTTCCCTCTCAGACACCTCCCCCACATACAGCGCCACAACACAGTGAAATGAGTCACATGTACTGATGAATATGTAAGGCTCCACCTCTTACAATGTAACAGGTGCAACAGCTCTACCTAAGACACAGAGACAAACAAATACAGGAGCCTGTCAAGATGAGGAGACAGAGAAGTATGGCCCAAAAGAGGGAGCAAATCAAGGTTCCAGTGGGAGAACTCAGTGACGAAGAGATAGCTAACCTAACATATACAGAGTTCAAAACATGTGTGATAAAGATGCTCACAGGCTTGACAGATATACTTAAGTATGGCAAACGCATAAGGGAAGAAGTGAAAGCTATGCTAAGTGAAACAAACAAACAAAAATTCCACACAAAACTAATGGTGAAGGGACGAAAACTGGGGCTCAAGTCAATAATTTGGAACATAAGGAAGAAAAAACACTCAACCAGTACAGAATGAGAAAACAAGAATTGGAAAAAATGAGAATAGGCTTAGGAACCTTTGGGACAATTTTAAACATACCATCATCTGAATCATAGGGGTGCCAGAAGGAGAAGAGGAAGAGCAAGAAATCAAAAGCTTATGTGAAAAAATAAT
Source organism: Furipterus horrens (assembly GCF_987537825.1). Taxonomy (NCBI): domain Eukaryota; kingdom Metazoa; phylum Chordata; class Mammalia; order Chiroptera; family Furipteridae; genus Furipterus; species Furipterus horrens. The sequence goes on along the minus strand of NW_028327180.1, from coordinate 64,182,092 downwards.
GAAGGAAAACAGCCAAAATTTGATGAAGGAAATAAACATACAAGTCCAGGAAGCACAGAGAGTCCCACACAAGCTAGACCCAAAGAGGACCACACCAAGGCACATCATAATTAAAATGCCAAAGGCTAAAGAAAAAGAGAGAATTTTAAAAGCAGCAAGAGAAAAGAAGAGAGTTACCTACAAAGGGGTTTTCTATAAGACTATCAGCTGATTTCTCAAAAGAAACTTTGCAGGCAATAGGGACTGGCAAGAAATATTCAATGTGATGAAAAGCAAGAATCTACAACCAAGATGACTCTATCCAGCAAAGCTATCATTTAGAATGGAAGGACAGATAACATGCTTCCCAGACAAGGTAAAACTAAAGGAGTTCATCATCACCAAGTCACTATCATATGAAATGTTAAAAGCACTTATTTAAGAAAAAGAAGATCAAAACTATGAACATTAAAGTGACAACAGAGCCCTGGCTGCTGTGGCTCAGTGGATTGAGCGTCAGCCTGTGAACTAAGTGTCACTGGTTCAATTCCCAGTCAAGGCACATGACTAGGTTGCACACCAGGTCCCCAATTGAGGGCGCGTGAGAGGCAACCACACATTGATGTTTTCTCTCCCTCTCTTTCTCCTTTCCTCTCTCTCTAAAAACAGATAAATAAAATAAAATAACATAAAAATTTTTTAAATAAATAAATAAAATATACGCTAAATGCCACCTTAAAAAATAAACAACAATAACAAACTCACAACTATCAATAATTGAATCTGAAAAATAAAAACAATCCAACTAACAAACCAGATTGGGAACAGAATCATAGGTATGGGAATCATTTGGAGAGTTATCAGCTGGGAGGGGGAAGGGGGAGAAATGAGGAAATTGTCCAGGGATTAAGAAGCATAATCAGTTGGTACAAAATAGACAGGAGGAAGTTAAGAACGATATAGGAAAGGGTGAAGCCAAAGAACTTATATGCATGACCCATGGACATGAACTAAGGGGAATGGGATTGCTAGAGGGAAGTGGGGTACTGGGCAGAGGGAAGCAAAGGAGAAAAAATTGGGACTATTTAACACCATAATCAATAAAATATACTTAAAATTAAAATGAAATAAAATAAATAAAATAATCTTTAAATTTGTAGGAGAATAAGAGAGAGAGGAATAGAAAAAGTAAGAAGCACTTCGCTTTAGACCAGTATGAAATTGTAATTGTAAAAACCTACCTATGTTTTTACTGCAAGAAGAGAGAGAAAAGTTCAAATCTAGCAAAATAGAAGAAGCCACATCACAGATGGTTGAGACAATAACTTGGACCCTTGACAATCTTGTCAAGCCATAAAATTAGAAAGTTGGTACTGATTAGCCCCCAAGAGGTAGAAGTGAAGGAACGGAGTTCTTCCCACATTAAAAAAAAAAAAGGTCTCTCAGTAAACATGATCTCTTTGTGGGGGTTCTTTGCTTTTTGTTCTAAGGTATCTGTCAAGTGACCAATCTTTTCAGGGTCAGAAGCTCCCCAAAATGGCCTCTGCAATTTCAAATTGTCACGGGTGAGATTGTACCAGTTAGGGAGTTAAGTGTACAAGCTGATGGTGTTATAGTCAGAAAACATGCTGCAGGTAAGTGTTTGACCAGAAAGAGGCACAGTTTTAAAAGGACCCACGAAACTGAATGGCCATCAGGATGATGCATATGTCATTTCATTTCTTTGGAGTTTGGCCAAAAACCAATCAATCACCACCCATCAGAGCCAGACACAAATGCCTAAATCTGGGCAGACTAAACTTAACAAAATAGTTTCAGGGACCCAAGGCATGATTGAAGGAGAAACCCTTACAAGGATTTGAAATAGTGATCTAAGGCAGAGCATGTCCAAAGGACACTGGGACCAGCTGGAGCTGACTTACCAGGTACACCGAGGTCTGTCCAGAAGGTACCCAGCCATATAATATGAAAAATAGAGACATTTATTGAAAAAAATACAATATACAAGAAACATTGTACATAGGATAATGACACTTCAGTCTCCTTCAAAGTAGGCCCCTTGAGACCTCACACAGTTCTCCCAGCCAACATCAGCTGCTCCATTGTATTTTTCTGAATCTCATCAATGGTCTGAAATCTTTTCCCTTTTGTTAAAGGGTATTTCTTAGTGTCCAGCCAGTAGGGTAATCAGCTGAACTTGGGTCCTGGACTCAGGACCCCCGCGGTTGCATGCTTCAACCAAGTAGAACAAGGAACTTGACCTAACTGTTATTCCTTTGAGCAGTGACCTATTCCTTTGAGCAATAACCTGGGAATAGTGAAAATTTTTTGTCTATACAAGCTGTATTTCTGTCCAAGTTCCCACCTGCAGGAACAAGAATGCACCAGAAATGCTTTATAAACCCCCCAATCTCTAAGGTTGGGGCTGTCCACCTAAGTCCAGCTTGTGGATGGGTGGGCAGTCACTGGCCAGCTAATAAAGGCTCTTTAAATTCTAATTTGGTTGTCTCCGACCATTTGGTTCTTGCACTTGCTCCACAACACCTTTCAAAGGTGATTGCAGTTTTGATAAAAGCCAGGATTTGCAGGGCACAAAATCTGACCTGTAGAGTGGCTGAGTCACCTGGGTCATGTGATGTTTTTTAAAAATCTCTGCACAAGGTAGGTAGACACACTGCATCTCCCTCCACAACTAAGAAGGAATACAACTACCTCAGAACTGGAGGAAACCAGAAGGTCCAAATATCGAGCTGCATGGAAGTCCAACAAACAAAGATATAAAGAAGAAATACTCATCCAGACAGGTAGGAGAGGCAAAGCCAGGCTGGAGAGGAAATGGTATAAAGGCAGCGGCAGCTGTGGCTGGATGGTGGAAAGTGCAGTCACATTTTTAAAAGTAGGGAAGGACACCTGGGGAGTGCTCCCAGCACCAGACCAGACTACACAGCTCTCAGTTCCAGCACCGGGGAAAATAAAGTCACATTGCTTCTGACTGTGAAAACCAGTGGGGATGGGGGCGAAGGAAGAAAGTGCTGGTCTCTCAGCAGAGTCCATTTGTTTAGAGGACCCCACAGTCCTAGAACATCTGCTAACCCATCACTCTGGGAACCACAACCATGGCAACAGCTAGAGGGGCGCCAGTCACATATGGGAAGTGGGGGAAGTGCCTGGAAAAGGGGCGAGTGCTGAGCAAGCAGCATTGTTCCCTCTCAAACCCCTCCCGCACATATAGTGCCACAACGTGGTGAAACAGGTCACCTTATACTGATGAATACCTAAGGTTCTTCCCCTTACAACATAACAGGTGTGACAGCTCTACCTAAGACACAGAGTCAAACAAACACAGGAGCATGTCAAGATAGAGGGAATGGATCAAGGATCCAGTGGGAGAACTAAGTGACGAGGAGATAGCCAACCTAACAGATGCAGAGTTCAAAACACTGGTGATAAAGATGCTCACAGACTTGAGAGATATGCTTGAGTACGGCAAGTGCAGAAGGGAAGAAGTGAAGGCTATGCTAAGTGAAAAAAAAAAAGAAAATCCACACAAAACCAATGGTGAAAGGAAGGAAATTGTGGTTCAAATCAATGGTTTGGAACATAAGGAAGGAATAAACAGTCAACCAGTACAGAATGAAGAAACAATAATTGGAAGAAAAAAAAGAGAGAGAGGCGTAGGGACCTCTGGGACAACTTTAAACGTGCCAATATCTTAATCATAGGGATGCCAGAAGGAGAAGAGGAAGAGCAAAAAATTGAAAACTTATTTTAAAAAATATGAAAGAAAACTTCCTAAATTTGTCAAAGGAACTAGACACACAAGTCCAGGAAGTCCAGAGTTCCAAACAAGTTGTACTCAAAGAGAACCACATTAAGACATATCATAATTAAAATACCAAAGGATAAAGATAAAGAGAGAATTTTTTTTAAAGCAGCAAGAGAAAAGAAGAGAGTTACCTACGAAGGGGTGCCTATAAGACTATCAGTGGATTTCTCAAATGAAACTTTGCAGGCTAGAAGGGACTGGCAAGAAATATTCAATGTGATGAAAAGCAAGGACCTACAACCAGGATTACTCTATCCAGCAAAGCTATCATTTAGAATGGAAGGGCAGATAAAGTGCTTCGCAAACAAGGTAAAGCCAAAGGAGTTCATCATCATCAAGCCATTATTATATTAAAGGGACATTTTTTTTTAAGAAAAAGAAGATCAAAACTATGAACATTAAAATGACAACAAGTTCATACCTATCAGTAACAGAACCTGAAAAAATAAAAACAAACAAAGCAAACAACCAGAATAGGAAGAGAATCGATGAGAATCATCGGAGGGTTATCTGCTGGGAGGGGGAAGGGGAGAAATGATGAAATGGTGCAGGGATTAAGAAGCATAATTGGTAGGTACAAAATGAACAAGGGGAAGTTCAGAATAATATAGGGAAGGGTGAAGCCAAAGAACTTATATGCATGACCCATGGATATGAACTAAGGGGGTGTTGGATTGCTGGAGTGAATGAGGGAAGTAGGTAGAGGCAAGCAAAGGGAAAAGAAGTTGGGATAACTGTAACAGCATAATCAATACAATATACTTTAAAAAATTAACTCTGCACAGCACATGATGCATGAGCAGGCATGTTGTTGTGATGAAGCTGTCAGTCACTAGTTGCCCATAGCTGCAGCCTTCTGAATCATCTGAATAGTTTCCATGGAGGAATGTTCAAACTTAACACAAAAGTTGATGCAGATTCATTGCTCTACTAGCTCGGTCATTTTGAATGGGATGGCCACATAGTACACATGCTCACTCAACAGCATCTACATCCCCACTGACTAGTACAGTGAAGTCTTCACTTTTCATCCATACGTATTCCAATCCACTCTCCTTGGCCGTCAGGTTGCATCAATGTCACACAAACCGTCCTTGTTATATTAACAATGGCTGGACTTTTTCCGGACAGACCTCATCTACGTAATGGAATATTACTTAGACATAAAAAAGGAAATCCTGCCATTTGTGACAACATGAATGAACCTAGAAAGCATTATGTAAGTGAAATAAGCCCGATGGAGAAAAACGAATACCATATGATCTCACTTATATGTGGAATTTTTTAAAAAAACACAAACTCATAGATACAGAATCTTCATGTTAGGGCTCATGGTAGGTGTTTGGGGGAGCATTCAAGGAAATGGGCTTTGCTCTGGATTGTATGCTGTCAGGAAGCTGGGGTAATTCTATGATTCAGTGGCTAATAAATCTTATCTACAAGGCAGGAAGAATGAATGAAGGCTAATGTAATTGGCAAAGAAGTAGCAGCCACCCACTCATGCAAGCTAGGATTGAAGTATGTTTGGTCACGTGGGAAGATTTGGACAACACTCATGTTTTAGTCTGTGGTCACACCTGGTTATTGAGCAGGGTCTTGTTTTCTGGCTCCATCACAGTCACACAGCAACCTGTCTGATATTGACATTCTGTGAAATTGGTCATGTTCAACAGGAGAATACTAACCAAATTGTGGATGCCAGGCTAGATTCCAGATGTCAGGGGCTGTTTCTCTCTTTTTTATAGTCTAATTTAATAATACTGCATGTGAATAATTCTCCAGTTATTATTATTAGTTAGTAGATTAACTAACAAATGAATTTGAATAAAATAAAAACACCCATTGTATTATTCCACTTATAAGAGGAACTAAAAGTGTCAAATTCATAGAGACAGAAAATAGAACAATGGTTGCCCAGGGGCTGGGAGAAAGAATGGGGAATTAGTGTTTCATGAGGACAAAGTTCAGTTTTGCAAGATAAGACAAGTTCTGTCAATGGATGTTGGTAATAGCTGCACAACAGTGTAAATGTACTTAATGCCACTGAACTGTACACTTAAAAATGATTAAAGCAGTAAGTTTTATGTTGTGTGTATTTTACCACGATTTTATAAGTAAAATAATTTAAAACATTTGTCAAAAAGTTTGAGGTAACTATTAAGTTGTACCACTGATATTTTATTTATTTATTAGAAGAAAAATTAACAATTTAAACACAGTACAAATTCAAAGATATTAGATTCACTCCATACTTTTTTTAAGTATATTTTATTGATTATGTTGTTACAGTAATTCCAATTATTTTTCCCTTTGCTTCCCTCTGCCCAGTACCCCATTTCCCTCTAGCAATCCCATTCCCCTTAGTTCATGTCCATGGGTCATGGATGTAAGTTCTTTGGCTTCACCCTTTCCTATATTATTCTTAACTTCCCCCTCTCTATTTTGTACCAACAAATGATGCTTCTTAATCCCTGCACCATATCCCCATTTCTCCCCCTCCCCCTCCCAGTTGATAACGCTCCAAATGATCCCCATACCTATGATTCTGTTCCTATTCTGGTTTGCTTAGTTGGATTTTGTATTTATTTTTTAGATTCAGTTGTTGATAGTTGTGAGTTTGTTGTCATTTTAGTGTTCATAGTTTTGATCTTCTCTTTCTTAAATAAGTCCCTTTGACATTTCATATAATAATGGCTTGGTGATGATGAATCCTTTAGCTTTACCTTGTCTGGGAAGCATTTCATCTGCCCTTCCATTCCAAATGATAGCCTTGCTGGATAGAGTAATCCTGGTTGCATGTTGCCTTTCATCAGATTAAATACTGCTTGCCGGTCCCTTCCTGCCTGCAAAGTGTCCTCTGAGAAATCAGCTGATAGTCCTATAGGCACCCCCCTGTAGGCAACTGTCCACCTCTCTCTTGCTGCCCCCAGGACTCTGTCTTTATCTTTCACCTTTGGATTCTCAATCATAATGTGTCCTGGTGTGGTCCCCTCTGGGTCCAGCTCGACCGGGACCCTCTGTGCTTCTCGGACTTGTATGTCCATCTCCTTCACAAAATTTGGGAAGTTTTCCTCATTTTTTTCAATTTTTTAAAATATGCTTTATTGTTTATGCTATTACAGCTGTCCCAATTTATTTTCCCTTTGTTCCCCTCCACCCAGTAACCCCCCTCCCTCCTGTTGTCCCCTCCCTTAGACCATGCCCATTGGTTGTGCATATAGTTCTTCTCAACATCTTCCTATCTACTCCACTCCCTCCTACTATGCTTCTTAATTCCTGTACCATCTCTCTCCCTTTCCCCCCTTCCCCCTCCCCACTGATCTCCCCCCAATATGTTCCCCATATCTAAGATTCTTTTCCCACTCTCATTGCCTACTTAGTCTGCCTTTGTTTCAATTCTCTAGCTTCTGTTGTTGGTTGTTGTGATACAGTTTTCATTTTAATGTTCATAGTTTTGATCCTCTTTCTCCTAAAAAGTCCCTTTAACATCTCATATAACAGTGGTTTGAATCTGATGAACTCCTTCAGTTTTACTTGGTCCTGGAAGCACTTTCTCTGCCCTTCTATTCTGAATGACAGTTTCACTGGATAGAGTAATCGTGGTTGTAGGTTTTTGCTTTTCATTACTTCAAATATTTCTGGCCAGTCCCTTCTTGCCTGCAGAATTTCTTTTGAGAAGTCAACTGATAGTCTTATTGGGACTCTTTGTATGTAATTCTTTTCTTCTCTCTTGCTGCTTTTAAGATTCTCTCTTTATCCTTAATTTTTGATATTTTGATTATAATGTGTCTTGGTGCGGTTCTCCCTGGGTCCAGTTTTTTTGGAACTCTCTGTGCTTCCTGGACCTGTAAGTCTATTTCCTTTCCCAAGTTAGGGAAGTTCTGCTTCATTATTTTTTCACATGATTTTTCCATTTCTAGTTCTTCTTCTTCACCTCCTGGCAACCGTATGATTCAGGTATTGGCCCGCTTATAGCTGTCCGATAAGTTTCTGAGCCTGTCTTCACTTTCCTCACTTCTCGTTCCCTGTTTCTGTACTGGTTGACTGTTCCTTTCCTATGTTACAATTTGTTGATTTGATCCCTGGTTTTCTTGCCCTCACCAGTAGTTTCATATGTGTTTTGTTCATTTCAGCAGAACTAGCCCTTATTCCTTCCCCATCTTGTTTAAGATCTGCTGTTAGATCTGTAAGCGCTTTTATAACCAAAGCTCTGAACTATGCCTCAGAAAGATTTTGTCTGCTCTTCATTAGATTAGAAGTTTGCTGTCTGGTCAGCTGCATCACTGGGATTTCTATCATGATCTGTGCCATCTTGAACAGTTTTGTGTTTACCTTTGCTTCCTGGGCAGGGCTGTCACACCTCCTACACTATAGAGGGTGGAGCCCCGTGCACTCGTCACAACTGGGTGACCCATCTCATCACGCTGTGGCGTTTTCTGTGGGAGTGGGGCTCCAAGATGGAGTCTTGCTGTTCACTCTGCTGAGAGACCGGGAGCCTCCTCCTCCGTCCCCACCCCCACCGGGCCTCACAGTCCAAGGCAATGGAGGTCTGCATTCCCTGGCTTTGGAATCACAAGCTGACAGGTCTGGTCTGCAGCTGGGGGTACTCCCCAGGCACTTCTTGCCTCCCCTTTAATACGGGTGTCTGTGCTTACCGCGTCCTGCTGCCATCGCTACTGTGTCCGCGGACAGCACTGCTTGAACTCTCCTCCCCGGCTTCGCTCCTCCTACCTGTCTGGACAAGCACCACTTCTTTATAACTTCATATGTTGGGTTTCCATTTATTTTCTGGAACTTCTGGTTATTTCTGGTTTTGCAGTAGTTGTATTCCTTCTTAGTTGTGGAGGGAGATGGAGAGTGTCAGTCTAGGCCTCCATCTTGGTCAGAAGTCTCCTGTGTTTGTTTGCTTCCATGACCCAGGGAGAGCTGTCACTCCCACTACGTTGGAAGGGGCAGAGCCTTAGGTATTCGTCAGTAAAGGGGGACCTGTTTCACCACATTGTGGTGCTGTATGTGGGGGGAGGGGTCTGAGAAGGAACAATGCCGCTTGCCCAGCACTCGCCCCTTTTCCAGGCATCTCTCCCACTGCCGCACCGTGCCCCTCTACTGCTGCCCTGGCTGTCGTTCCCAGAGTGGTTGGGTCTGCGGACGTTCTAGGAATGTGGGGGCCCTTTAAACAAGCGGTCTCTGCTGAGAGACCAGCAGTTTCTGCCTCTGTCCCAACCCCCACTGGTTTTCACAGTCAAAAGCAATGAGGCTTGATTTTTTCCAGTGCTGGAACAATGAGCTACACAGTCTGCTGAGGAGCTGGGAACGCACCCCAGGTGTCCCTCCTGACTTTTTAAAACGTGTAACTGCGTTTTCTGCCGGTCTGCCACTGTTGCCGCCACCACACCGAATCCTCTCCACCCCTCCTACCTGTATGGATGAGTATTTCTTCTTTATATCTTTGTTTGCTGGACTTCCAAGCAGTTTGATTTTCTGGAACTTCTGGTTGTTTATAGTTTTGAGGTAGTTGTATTCCTTCTTAGTTGTGGAGGGAGACACAGCATGCCTGTCTACACCTCCATTTTGGCCAGAAGTCCCACTCCATATTTTTATATGAACTAAACCCAAGCAAGAATAATTACACCTCACAGTTCACACTGTTTCTCTCTCACTGTTGTACATGTGAAAACTAAATGTGGTCACGTTAGAATGACAGAAATTAAGTCACTCCAATTCTGTTTCTTTGTCCTTAAAGTCATTAGGCTATCTTTGCTTATTTCAAATCTTTTGTTAAAACCCCAGAATATGTCCTATCACAGGGTTTGGAGACACAATATGCCCTTAAATGTGGCTCAAACCATCCCAAACTGTTAGTCTCATTCTTGAAGTGAATGCTTCTTGGCTTTTGTTTAAGGCAACAAGAATGGTTGTGGTCATTCTTTCAATTAACTTCCATGTAGGACAGAAGTTTAGGTTTACTGAAGGGTAATTAAAACTCATAGTAAAAGCAACAACTGCTTAGAACTTAGATGAATTGGAAGTTTTTTTCAGAGCAGAGTATCTTACCAGTGTCATCTTGTAGAATTGGCAGCCCATGGTGATGATGATAAAGTGCAGACTAGCTTTTACTTGGTGTTGCTCTTTTTAAAATCTCTACAGACAAACCCTTTATTGCTTGTGTCTTGGGCAGAAGATTCTACCACCCGTCCTTGGTCAGCCACCACATTCCTTGCAGAGGCAACAGCATATGCAAAGGCCCTGAGGTGAGAGCATGGGGAGGAAGGGACCTGGCCAATGGGGCAGAGCAAGCAAGGGTAAAGGAGAAGCTCAGAAGTAGGAAGGGATCAGATAAAGCCTTGTAGACCACGCTGAGGACTTCAGCTCTCATGGTGTGCAGAAGATCTAGCTGAACGCTGGCATGTCTTTGATATATCTGAGGATCTGGGGGACCCAGAGGACTCAACCATGGGAAATAAATGTATCACCTATATAAGGGATCAACAGGCAGCAGTTGCCAGAACAGACAGCAGTTGCCACACAAGGCAATGATAAAATGCCCCCTTGGTGCTTCAGGCGTTGTGAAGGGCGATCTGGGTTGAAATCTCAGCCCTGGAGGCCCAGGCCAGAAATGCAATGTCCCCACCACAAGGTGCCATCCAAGAAAGGGCTTCTGGAGGGAGGTTGTCACCCTTGTAACTAACTGCAAAGACTTATATCTGCAGTGGAGAACGTAGCCAGATTCATTTCTTCCCATCTCCCCACAGGATGTGACTCTTCTGGGACAGGAAATTCGGGTGGGCCTTGGAATGGAGGGAAGGAAGTCTTCTCCCATATTCAAAGCCACCAGTGTGGTCCAGGCAAGCATCAGAGAGCCTCTGGAGGCTCTCATGGGGAAAAACTGCTTCTCTCTTCAAGAAGATGGCCAAGGCGAGCCATGTCCTGAGTCCCCCCTCTGCTCTCTCCCTCCTCCCAGAGCCACTGATGACGGCAGAAGTGGTGGCAACGCAAGCCACGAAGGCAGAGCCTCAGCTTCCCAAGGGCACTCTATCTGGACTTCTGGCCACACAGTGGGGATGTGCCTCTTTCTCCTGACTCTGAAGATGCCCTTAACTTGTTTTTTAAATTTTATTTATTGGTTTTAGAGAGAGAAGAAGGGAGAGGGACAGAGAGGGAGGGAGAGGGAGGGAGAGGGAGGGAGAGGGAGAGAGAGAAACATCAATTTGTTGTTCCACTTACTTACACATTCACTTACTTACTTGCTTGTTGTATGTGCCCCGACTGGAGATCAAACCAGCAACCTTGGTGTATGGGGACGACACTCTAACCAACTGAGCTACCCAGTCTGGGCACCCTTTTCTTCTTTTCAAGCTGAGCAATGTATCTAAATTTTGTACAATATTTTGTGTAGAATAGGGGGACCTCTCCTCTTCCCCTCTGTCTTGGTTACCCAAAGATGCTTGAGGCAGCATCCCTACAGTAGCCAGCCTCCAAGTGGCCCCTAGTCATCCTTCTTTACTGGTCCCCATAGGCCCATCTCACACTGAACGGTGTTGATCTGTATAACCAATAGGCTATTGCAGAAATGAGAACATGTGACTTCCAAGGCTGGGTCATAAAAGCATTGCACTTCCTTTCACCTTGCTCTCACTTGAATCACTCACCTGAGGGAAGCCAGCCACCACCCATGAGGACCCTCCCTCAGCCCTGTGGAGAGATCCACATAGTGAGGAGATGAGACCTCCTGCGAACAGCCATGCGAGTGAGCTATCTTGTGAGAAGACCCCCCAGCCCCATCAAAGCCTTCAGATGTTGCAGCCACAGTGACATCTTGATTGCACCTTATGAGAGACTGGACAGAACCACCCAGCTAAGCTGCTTCTGAAGTCTTGACCCACAGAAACGATGTGAGATTTTATATATCTATTTTTGTTTTAAGCCACTAAGTTTTGCTGTAATTTATCACTAAAACAGTCCTCCTTCCCAATTAACTACCCATTGAGAAGCCACCTTCTCACCTTCTTCTAGACCCACTCCACCCTCCCTTGGCCCCAGTCATGGGCATGTGGACATGAGCAGTGCAGGATCCCCACTCCCCATAGATTCAGGGCCCTGGCTATGGGCTCCAACCCATCCCTTGCTAGCCACTAGGGCCTCCTCTCCTGGCCCCACCTAAATCCAAGAGGTATCAGTGGGACTAGGGACTTTAGGAGTGAATGCCAGTAGCAGACTCCTTGTCCATACTCTGCCCTCATCAGAATGATTTTCTGAATGACTATATAGTCTCAGGAGTGCAGGTGATACTACTTTTCCTATTACTTTGGCTTGACTATGTCAGTGGGAAACTGGGAAAAGGTATGAGTCAAAACCACAGGCATGAAATGCCATTTTGGAATGGGAAATTACTGAAAGACTGAGTTACGATATTATTATACCTATTAGAAAAGTCACTCTAAAGAAGTGGGTGTCAAGAAGCTGAAAGGAACAAAACTGGAGTCAGAGTGCCCTGTGATTAGACAAAATGCTGGAGCTTACCTCATTGTTGTGATGACCCCATTGTTATGATGACTTCAATGTTGTGATAACCTCAGTGTTATAATGACCCCAGTGCTGTGATGACCTCAGTGTTGTGATGACCTCAGTGTTGTGGTAATGATTACTTCAATGTTGCAATAATCTCAGTATTGATGACCCTGTTGTTGTGATGACCTTAATGTTGTGATCACTTCAGTGTTGTGATAATTTCAGTGTTGTGATGACCTCAATGTTGTGATGACCTCGGTGTTGTGATGATGTCATTGTTGTTTCCATGAAAAATCATTTTATTAGCTGACTTCTGACAGAGCAGACTGTCAGAGTATTTCAAGATGCCCTGGCCTTTAACCCTCTCTTTGCTAGGCCTTGTTATGGATCTCATGTTTATGAATATCCTACTGTATGTGCCAGGCACTGTGCTGAAGGGTGGCAGAATATGTCACCCCAAAATATGCCACTTTGGCATAAGAATTATTGAGTAAAAGGCACTTGAAAAAACAGCTGGCAAAGGGCACTCTTCCTGGAAGCAGATGAAAGATGCTCTCCCTATAATATACCAGGAGGAAAGAGTCTTATCACCAGAGATGGTAGGTTGAAGCCAAGAGAAATTTGAACAAACCAACCTTGTTAAAAATAAAGAAAGCTTTTATCTCTAGTCTCCCCATGTATTAGTTACTTTTCCACAATAGCCTCTCTTCATTCAACCTAGTATATAAAATAAACACTTAGGCCTCGCTACTTCTTTGGGTCTTCATTTTCCTGTGAGGGCTCCCATGTACATCTATAAATCTCTATAGTTGACCCTAAACAATGCAGGGGTAATAGGGTGCTGACCCCACCACAAAAAAATTCATCTGCTAATAGCCTACGGTTGAGAAGAAAACTTACCTATAATATACAGTCAAGTAACCCATGTTTGTATATTATATGTATTATATACTGTATTCTTACAATAAAATAAGCTTCAGAAAAGAAAATATTATTAAGAAAATCATAAGGAAAATACATTTACAATATTTATTGAAAAAACCCACATATAAGTGGACCCTCACAGTTCAAACCCACATTGCACAAGGCTCAACTGTGTGCCTTTCTCCTATGAATCTGTCCTATGTTAATTTAGGTCTCAGGTCCAGCTGGAGACCCTGAAAGGACAGTGGTAAAGTTTTGCCTCCCTATGGTACAAAGGTCTCTATTTACTTCTCGCAGTCCTGGGAGACATTGCTTTTATCCTCATTCTCTAGACAATGAGACTGAGACCCAGAGGAACCAGAAACTTTCCAAGGTCACATAGCCAGTAAGCAGCAGAGCTTAGATTGCAACCTAGGTCTAACCCCCAAGCCTTTCAACTACCATGTGCAAAGAAGTGAGTCACAGATGGCATCAAAGAAAAGACCCTTGGACTGGTCCTCAAATGAGCAGTACAAGTTTATCAGACCCAGGAGGGTAAGGGAGAGATGCAAACAGTATTAAGCACATCAGAATTGTAAGACAGGGCTGAAACCCAAGGTTCAAGGAAGAGAGAGGTGGGGAAAAAGGCTGCTGCAGGTCCTAAATTCCAGGCCTGGTAACTCTAAACTTATACTATGGGTAGGAGCCTCCAGGGTTGTCCTCAGCGAGGGTGATGTTGTCAGACTTGGTGTTTTAAGACAATGTGGGACAGTATGGAGGCTTGATTGTAACAGCAGTTTTCAACATCACTGTGCTTCAGAACCACATGGACTGCTTATAAAAAGATACCTGGAACCCACCCTCGGAGTTGGATTCAGCGAGGCTGGAAAGAGGCCCAGTGATCTGCATATTAACAAGCTTTCCAAGTCATTCTGATGCAGGTGCTCACTTAAAGAAACATCAGCAAGGAGAATAATTCCAAAGTGGCTGCCAGAGACAAACGATGAGCCCTAAACTCCAGCACTGGCAAAGAAAATGAATGGACACAGGCTAACTGCTAAGGCAGGATGATGTTTTCATAACGTTCACCTTTGTTCTTCATTTTTCTAGTAATTCACCCCCAACTTCCTTTAAAGTCTATGGTGCATTCAGCGCTCATTGTGCCTCTTGGGTGGGATGTGATAGGGCAGAAAGCAAAATAAGTAGTCATTCTGGTATAATGTGTCGAACTTGTTTCAAATAACACAGTAGTGTGGGTGTGGGGAGGGTTGTTATAGATGAATTAAGACTGGCCATGATTTGATAACTGTGGAACCTGAGGAATGGCTGCCAGGGGATTCATTATAGAATTCTATCTTCATTGGTCTATTATCAAAAGTTTTATTAAGAGAAGATTTTTAGGTATTTCTGTATTTGGTTTCAAAAAGACTTCGGGAAAAGAAAAGAAATCTCAGACATAGCCAACAAGTTGCAAGAAACTTCGTGAGCAAGAGGATGGGGAGAACTAGTCTCACTGGCAAGAAACTTCTGCACCTGAGAGAGAGAGGAACTCATCTGATTAGCATAGTTGGGGAGAACATGGTATATGCCCTGCTCAGCTCTGCCCTTCTTTCTCCTAGGATCTGCCCACCTGCAGGGGGTACACTCAACTGCCCCTCTGGGGACCCTGGGAGGGAGGCCTACCCAGTGCAGCATGGCCACAACGTGGGTATGGGGAAGTCTACCCAACTCAGGAGCTCAGTTATCCATAAATCCACACAGAGCACATGCTTGGACCTGGCCTTTGTCAGTAATAGGGTCATAATCTGGCCTCTGCCTGCCACTCCTTTACTTCACTTTCCAGCATGTGTAGAACCTTAGTCAGGACGACAGTGGCACCTATTGGAGGTCCTCCAAAAACCCCAAACTGAGGGTTTCAGAGTCTGGTGAAAAAAGGAAGAGGTTGAGGATGGAGGGAAGTGATAAGATCAGACAGGGGCCCAAGGAAGAGTCGAAGAATCCAAGAGGGAGGGGAATGCTGCCCCAGGGAGCAGCAAAACCTGGTGTGAAGATGTTTCTGAGATATGCCTAGGTACAAAGGACCTTAGGTAATCGCAGGGAGATTCCCACAGGCCAGAGTGGCCAGAGGCAGGAAGAGAGCTGTAGTCTCTAGCAGAGAGTGAGTGAGGACAGCCAGGTCTCTCCAGCAACCAGTGAGGACCAATGGCATCTCCATGAGAACCTGTGTTCACAGATGACCTTGAAAACTCTCCTCCAACACACATGTGCGCGTGCACACACATATACTCACACACACACACACTCACACCGAAGTACTACATGAAGCTCTGGGCCTTAACTATAACCCCAGGGAAGGGGTAAAACCCTCAATTAGCTGAGATTAAGTTTCTGCCACTCCAGCAGAATGGGAATTCAAAATAAAAATTAAGTTGTTATAGAAAACTTTAATTATATTTCTTACACAGGTGAATTTATGAACAGAGATTCCTTCTTGCTGGAGTAAATGTTTTGAAGGCAGAATCAACAAGACTTGGAGGTCAGGAGTGTAATGGGGTGAGGAGGAAAAGGAAGTCTCTCCTCCCTTTGAGAGATCTGTTCCCAAACTTCCCAGCCAAGTTCAAATTCTTCAATACTGTCTGCCAAGTTTTCATTCCTTCCCCTGATGGTCTTCCTTCATGCTCTGTAACACAAGTTGAATTGTTCTTGCCCAGTTCACCAATAATTAGGAGCAATTACCAGTCACTCTAATAAAACAATCCACTTTACTAACAATTTTCTATTTACAGCCTAGAAAACAGAGCTGTTAAATTTGCACAGTTCAGACAACTGTACAGTGGTTGCTGTAACAACTAGGCCTGTAGGGCTTGGAGAGGCCAAGGCAAAGTCCACACACTTCATCCGCAGAGTGCCGGGCGGGGACCTCCCTACTTTGTTCCTCCCTGTGCCCAGGCTCCATCACCTTCGTGGAAGGTCCATTGCTCACCCTGGGAGTCAGGATCTTTCACACTGGACCCCAGATCTCCTCCTCTCCAGCCTCGTTTTGTGTCCTCTACACTTTCCTCTCCCCAGGAGGTGGGGAGACCCTGCCCCAGGCCCTCCATCCCAAAGGTGCAAGGCCATTTTCAAGCTTAGAGGGTGGAAGATTGAGGGAGAGAGGGGCAGAACTGGTTACCTCTCAAAAAGTGCTAAGAAAGTCCTTAGTTAGGCTGAGACCCCACTTCAGGACTCAGGGGACCCTGATCTGCCTTCCGCTGGTGGAACCAGTTCTTCCCAGAAGCCACCTGACAAGGGTGGTGAGCTGGGTGGGGATCACTCACTGCAGAGGGGCTGTCTGAAGCACAACTGTGTGTGTGGCCTATGGTGCCCACGCACCTGTGCAAATGGGAAACGATGCTTAAGTGATTACCTAGCTTGCATTGCCCTTATCATTTCTCCTTCCCTCCTCTCCACACAAACAATTACAGGCGTACCTCAAAAATAGATAGTATTATGGGTTTGGTTCCAGACCTCCGCAATAAACAAGTCATAATCTTTTTGCTGATGGTGGGTGTTGTCTCTTCACTTTGTAAAAATCACAACATCTGTGAAGTGCAAGACTGTGGACACAATAAAACAAGGGGTACCTGTAGTTAGTTGTGTACCTCTGGCCTTGGGGTGGGAGTGGAACGTGAATCACAGGATGGAAAGTAGAAGAACTGGCAAACCACTGTGGATCTTATGTTCCAAGCCTAGCCCTCACAGACTTCAGGGTTAAGCCAGTGGCCTTCAAATTCTTGACTGCATGCCCCATAAAATCAGTTAAAAAACTACATACCCTCTTACACAGCTACATAAATTGTAGTGCCCAGAGCCAGAGGAGGAGGACACCACAGGCATAGAGGAAAGACCATAAAGAAAACCCTGTAGTGCCCAGTGGAAAATGAAAGTCGACCCCTTGCTCAAACATTATTAAGAATTTCCAGAAGGTACCCTGGCTGGTGTGGCTCAGTGGGTTGAGTGCCAGCCTGTGAACCAGAAAGTTGCCAGTTTGATTCCCAGTCAGGGCACATGCCTGGGTTGCAGGCCAGGGTCCTGGTTGGGGGCGTGCAAGAAGCAACCAATGGATGTATCTCTCTCACATCAATGTTTCTCTCCCTCTCTTTCTCCCTCCCTTCCTCTCTCTCTAAAAATAAATAAATAAAATCGTTAAAAAAATTTTTTTTTCAAGAAGGCAACTGCTGGCTTTAAGCTGAGCTCAGATCTCTTCTAAATGCAGGACAGTGTGGCTGTGCAGGTTGCATGTACCTCCATGAAGCCAGCCCTACTCCCATGCATTTTTAAGTTAACATGTAAAAAATATATATAAATTCAGAAAGTTGCAAAAGATGCAATTTCAGTATGTTGTACATCGTATTCTTGCTTAAAATTTTTTTTCCAGTTCTCAGAACAACATATTGATCTAATTTAATGTGTGAGAAACATCTGCCATGCCTGCTCATCTACATCCAATGGAAAAACAAACTGCAGTACTTCCATACAATGGCCTACTACTCAGCAGTGACAACTATGTATGCACACTGACATGAATGAATCTTGAAATACTCATGCTGATGGAAAGAAGTCAAGCAAAACAGAAATGTTTGTTTGGAAATGCAAATATTCACAAAGACAGCATATCAGCGATTGCCTGGGGAGAGGGAAAGAGTGGGAGGGCAGGATGAGAGGAGTCAGGTCGGGCCACATGGCTGAAATCTCATCAAAGGAATGGGAGTGAAAACAATATATAGTCATTTCTGGGTATTGCTCATAAAAGCATCCCACACAACCCTCACTTTGTCTTCTGTCCCATCTTCTAGCTGAATGAAGAGAACCTAGATGAGGGAAGACCCACAAGATATAGGGGACTGGGTCCCTGGATGACTGCATGCAGCCAAGTTCCCTTCAACTGGCATTGGACTGTGGCATGAATAAAAATGGAACTATTATTGCATTGAACTCAATATGTTGGGACTGTTTGTTATGGCAGTTAGCCAGTCCTGACTAATACATAGTCCAGTGTAATTTCCCTGCCAGAGAGAGCTGGCTGATCCTCTCAAAGTCAGATTTTGCCTGGAACTTGGGCTGGTTCCTTGAGGCTTAACACTGAGAGCAGAGAGGCCAGCTGCAGGAGGGAGTAGTCTGTATTGCTGGGCCCATTTCTCCTAAACCATCGAGCAAGCCCTGATATGGCTAGGGCAGGAGAGTGTCTGAGAGCCACAGGAGCCACAGTACCCACCAACTTGGTTGTTCCAGCCCTGGCTTGTGTTGCTCAGTGGATTGAGTGCCAGCCTGTGAACCAAGGGGTAGCTGGTTCGGTTCCCAGTTGGGGTACATGCCTGGGTGGCAGGCCAGTCCCTGGTTGGGAGCATGTGAGAGGCAACCAATTGGTATTTCTCTCCCTTTCTTTCTCCCCTTTTTCCCTTCCCTCTAAAAATAAATAAAATATTTTAAAAATAAAAAGAGATCCTTCTGTAGTAAGGCCCTCTTTTGAATGCTCATCTGGGACACAGATACCCTTATGCTCTGAAGCCATTCTGGGCAGGCTAGTCACACTTGTCTTCCTCAAAACTTCCTGTCACTAAGCCTTCCATCTATTTCCTTCAAGTCTCTGAAAAACAGACTAAACATTATTCCACACCCATGAATCAGTGTGTCTTTATTTCAGACCCTCTGGGTGCAGGTCCCTTTGCTAGGTCCCTCTGGCCCCCTCACAGGAAGGCTGGGACAACCCAGCAATCCACCTCTGGTTGGAGCCATCTGCAAACAGGGCTTTGGATTTTTCTTCCTCAGTCAACTCATCATAACTCTCTATAAGACCATGAATGTAAGTAGCAGGGGAGAAATGTAAAGCTCTTGCTCAGGCAACCAACTTTTCCTGTACAGCTTGCTTGGACCCAGACCATATATGTCATTTCCTTTCAATGATGGAGTGCTGCGGGCCACCCTGATATTATGGCTGCGTAGATCAGATAGCATAGTAGCTTGGATGACATGGTCATCTAGTATGCCATGGTCAGTACGCCATGGTCAGGCATCCAATTCCACCAGACACCTGGAGCAAGTCAAGAGCTGTTTCTCAAAAGGAGAAGACAATTTGCTGAAGGAGAACATGACTTTGTTTCAAAAACCAAATGCCTGAGTATAAAGGCCAAAGGCAGAACTACTTGCTCTGCAGCCTGATCCGGTAATAGAACCACCTCTCCTTGTACAGCCCCACCCCCCTTAAGTTGGCAACCTTCAAGAGACCCAGTAACAGGTAAAAATAATGTACTTAAATATGGTATATTTTACCAACCAAGTCTAAAGAAGCCCACCAAGTTTTATATCTCTTAGTAGTAGGCAATGTGATGTGTACAGCAGCTCGTCCTTCATCTTGTAGGGAATAACTCAACAAACCCCAGACTCCTAGATAGTTCACTGAATAAATAAGCCCCTGTATATTTGTGGAATATATTATCTGTTCTCTAGCACATACATCATGCTTACCAAGTCACCCAAGGGATCTGTTATTTTTTGTTCTCGAGGTCCATCAGCATGATATCAACAGTGTCACTATAGATTAGCCTGATATCCACTGCAATGGTGATATGGCAAAAAAAAAAAGTTCCTATAAACTAAGTATGTCCAGAGAGTGACATACCCCCTGAAGCAAGACAGTAAAGATTTACTGCTGCTCCTGCTAGAGGAACATGAACTACTCCTGAGGTTTGGTGTAGAAGAAAAAAGCTGGACTAAACCTACATTGTCTATTAGAAGCCAACAACAACGCTGTTGTGCTCCAAGAATGACCATTCTGCAAAAGGGCCTACAGTGGGGTCCCTACCAGAACAAGTCTCATAATACTCTGTCCTGTTCAAGACCATCTATCTTCTCTGTTGATGTATATATAGGTAAAGAAAGTGTGGTATATACATATGCACTTGTACATATAGGAATGTATATAAAATATACCTATAAATATATAGGAATCTCGTCGGCAGCCGTCCGTCTCGAGAGACGATGGTGTAGCTTCTTAAGAGTCTATCTGCACCGCCGAGAATGGCTGTGCAGTCCGACTCGGGAGTGACACGGTATCTGTCTCCTCCCGTGTTGAATCGACATCTTGCGATGTCGCTGGAGTGTCCTCTCCAGTGAAGCTGAAGCTACAGAGCCTGGGCAGGGTGATATGGAGGGTCTGCTGTTGCCCATGCAGCAGACCCCCCCTCTCTTCGCAGCTGAAGGGTCCAAGGGAAAGACGGAGTCAATACAGCTTGGCTTCAGGTGCGCCGCAGGAGTTGCCGGTGTTGACTACAACGTCAAACCGCCTTAGGGACTCCGGCTCCGGATTTTCTGTCGGGGTTTACTCCCCTAGCCTTTCCCCTGAAGAGGTATGCCGCAAGGCAGCGGAGGTTTTTTGGAATCAGAGTTTTCCTTCTCTGATATATAGGAATATAGAAAAGCATATAAAGGAATACCATCCAGCCTTAAAAAAGAAGGACCCTCAAAAAACTAAAAATGGAACTGCCTTTTGAACCAGCGATTCCACTGCTAGGATTATACCCAAAGAATCCTGAAACCCCAACTCAAAAGAACTTATGCACTCCTATGTTCATAGCAGTGCTGTTTACTATAGCCAAGTGCTGGAAACAGCCTAAGTGCCCATCTGTAGATAGTGGATAAAAAAACTGTGGTACATTTACACAATGGAATACTATGCAGCAGAAAGAAAGAAGGAACTCCTGCCATTTGCGACAACATGGATGGAACTAGAGAGAACTACGCTTAGCGAAATAAGCCAGGCAATGAAAGAAAAACATATGATATCATCTGCTACAGGAGACTAATGAACAACACAAACAAATGAACAAAATTGAACGAGGATCAGAATTAACAGTTATCAAGGGATAGGGGAGAGGGGGAGAAAGAGAGTAAGTTGGGGAAGAGTTTAGTAAAGGAACTAATATGAATGACCCATGGACATAGACAACAGGGTGGGGAATGACTGTGGGAGAAGGGGTGGGCTGCGGGGGGATTAATGGGGGAAAAAAATGGGGCAACTGTAATACAAAAACAATAAAATTAAAATTTAAAAAAATGTAGTACCACTGGAATCAGAGAAGGAAAACTCTGACTCCAAAAAACCTCCGCTGCCTTGCGGCATACCTCTTCAGGGGAAAGGCTAAGGGAGTAAACCCCAACAGAAAATCCGGAGCCGGAGTCCCTAAGGCGGTTCGACGTTGTAGTCAACACCGGCAACTCCTGCGGCGCACCTGAAGCCAAGCTGTATTGACTCCGTCTTTCCCTTGGACCCTTCAGCTGCGAAGAGAGGGGGGGTCTGCTGCATGGGCAACAGCAGACCCTCCATATCACCCTGCCCAGGCTCTGTAGCTTCAGCTTCACTGGAGAGGACACTCCAGCGTCATCGCAAGATGTCGATTCAACACGGGAGGAGACAGATACCGTGTCACTCCCGAGTTGGACTGCACAGCCATTCTCGGCGGTGCAGATAGACTCTTAAGAAGCTACACCATCGTCTCCCGAGACAGACGGCTGCCGACGAGTACCACTGGAATAATCAAGGCATTGTTGTAACTATACATAAAAGGTAATTTTTAAAACATTATGTTTTTGTTTTTAACTAATGAATTATATTTCTCTGTTTTTCAACTAAAAAAAAAAAAAAAAACGAAAAAAGAAGAAGGAAATCCTGCCATTTACAACAACATGGATGAAACTGGAGAACATTTTGTGAAGTGAAATAAGCCAGTCACACACAAAAAAAAATATCATATGATCTCACTTATATGTGGAATTCAAAAACAAAAAACTGAACTCACAGTAACAGAAATTAAAATAGTGGTTACCAGAGACTAGAATGTGAGAAAAATGGGAAGATTTTTTTTTTTTTAATAGAATGGTGGTTGACAGATGCTTGGGTAGAGGGGAGAATGGGTAAGTTATTATTTAATGAGTACAGAGTGTCAGTTTTGCAAGATTAAGAGTTCTGGAGATGGATGGTGGTGATGATTGCATGTATTTAATATCACCTAACTGTATACTTAAAATGGTTAAGATAGTAAGTTTTCTTCTGTGTATTTTAAATAAAAGTAAATTTAAAAGTACCAACTATATATAGTGGGAATTACCCTGAATCTTTTAAGTCTTTTATAGTGGCACTAAACCCTGTGCTGAGATGAAGTATTGATGTTTTTTTTTTTTCTTCACCCTTTCCTGTATTATCCTTAACTTACCCTTGTCTATTTTGTACAAATCAATTATGCTTCTTCATCCTGTACCATTTCTCGATTTATCCCCCTTCCCCCTCCCAGCTAATAATAACCCTCCAATGATCCCCATACCTATGATTCTGTTCCAATTCTGGTTTGCCTAGTTGGATTTTGTTTTTATTTTTTAGATTCAGTTGTTGATAGTTGTGAGTTTGTTGTCTTTTTTTTTCATTTATTGTTTTTTCTATTACAGTTGTTCCACTTTCTCCCCCATTGGTCCCCGCCCCCAGCCCACCCCTTCTCCCAGTCAATCCCAATCCCGTTGTCCATGTCCATGGGTCATTTATACTAGTTCCTTGACTAGATGCTTCCCTTACTTACACCCCTTCTCCTCCCTCCTCCCCCCTGGTAACTGTTAGTTGGCTCCTTGTTTGCATGCCTCTGGTTCAATTTTGCTTTTTTGTTTGTGTTGTTAGTTTCCTGAAGTATTAATGTTTATATATGTTCTTGGCAACTAAGGGGAGAGCTCCAGGGCCTTCCAATTAACCTTTCCTCTCAAGAGCCCTTGCTCAAGTTGGTTTAGGCCAGTGTCAAGGTCCTGCCCCTGCTGATGACAACAGCAACTCTACATATAACCATCATATAGTATCATGGTAGCACTGGCCCTGACATGAAACAGACTGCACTCAAATCCTTTTAAAAATTTGTACTGGGTGCATGTGTTATATATTCAAAAAAGGAAAGGGGAGAAATCTCATTTTTAACAATACAAAATTATTAATTTTTTAAATGTTCCTTTGTGTACTACTCAAAATCCACGTTCTCCAGTTATCTATTCTTATCACAGTGGTTGTAATTAATTAAGTGCCCACTTTCCCCAGTAGACTTGGAGAGGATACGGGGCTGAGTCCTGCGTCCCAAGCACGGAAAGCGGCACTCCCAGTGGACCACACATTACAAGTAAAGGCCTGGGCGCTCCCTTCGTCCCTTTCAGCCCAGGCTGTCCGCGAACCAAACAGGCTCGACGATGTTGAACAACCATTTTGCCTTGTATAGCCTCGATTTTCTCCACCACAAAATCGGAACGATCGTAAGGACACATGCCACTCCGTCCATACCACTCCACGTGAGTGCGAGAAGCCAGGTGACGGGTGTGCATGTACCGTAGCACTACAGGAAATACTTCATTCACATCCATTTAAGAGATTAAGTGACCAGGGCCGTGCAGCGTGGGGGACACCCTTTCCTGACGCAGGTCGCGGGACCTGGAGGGTGCCTTCCCACCACGCTCTTTCTCCCACGGAACTCTGGGTGGTGACCTTACTCAAAATGGCGCAGGCAGCCTCGGGGGCTAGTGCGGCGGCGCGGGCTCCGCGTGCCCTCTGACCTGCTGGCAGCGGTGGAGGGGGAGCTGGGCGCCGCCATATTGGCTGTTGTCCTGAGAGGGGAGCGGCGGCGGCGGTGGCGGCGGTGGCGGCGGCGCAAGTGGAGCGAGGGAGAGGCGCGAGTGGCAGCATGACTCGGAGACGGAGCAGGCCGAGCGGCGGCGCGTGCCGGCGCGAGCGGGCTCGGGCCGCGGGGCCGCAGAAGCCCCAGATACCCGAGCCCCCGCCGCTGCCCCCAAGCTTGGAAGCGGGAGCCGGTGCAGGGCCCCCCGAGGCACCGGCGGAGCCCGACTGCGACGGCACCAAAGAGGAGGACGAGCCCAAGCTGGCGCCTGGCCTGCAGGTAGGGGCGAGCGAGGCGAGTTCGGCTTTCACTTCGCCGGAGCGGGGATGGGTTCGGGGAGGGACCCTCGGAGCCCCAGGGCCGGGGCTGGGTTTTCTCCGCCGAGGCAGGAGTGGAGACTGGATTCTCTCTCAAGCCGAGGACGGCCGGTCGGGCTCTCCTGAGTCCAGGCTGCCTGCGCCTTCCGCCGCCTCCCGGCTGGAGCAGAAAAGAAGCGTTCTGGTGGTACAGCCACCCTGGGACCGGGCTCTGATCCTGACGGTACAGCTCAGCCCTCTGCCCTTACTTAGCCTTGCCCCTGGTCCCACATGACGCCGCGTTCCCTCACCCACGGGCCAGCTCGGGCGCAGGGGCCTGGAAGCTGCAGCCTCTTCCCTCTCCCCCGGGAACGGCTCCACCCCTTCCCTTCAACTGCCTGCTGCCACTGCTCCCTCCGCAGCTGTGCCCCCAGCTGTACCTCCTGGGGCCTCCCTGCCATCCCTGCCCAGCGGAGCTGTTGGAGCAGACAGCCAGGCTGAGCAGAAGACGGTGGTGAGGCCCCTGCATGAGGTGGAAACCCAGCAGAGCCCACCCTCTCTCTCCCCTATACCCCTGACCCACGAGCCGCCTGCCCAGGCCCCCACGACCCTGGGTTTGGTGCATTCTGAGAGCGAGCAGTGGAAGGACTCGCCAAAGCTTCCAGCTGGCCGCCTGGAGAAAGGTCACTTTCTTTTGAGCAAAGGAGATACTGGGAGCTACCCTACCAGTGTTCACCGAGAGGCCCGGGTGGCATCAGCCACAGTTGCTCTGGGAGGGTTGTGGCACCTGGGGCTGGGTGGCTCACCCTAAGCTTGCTCTGACAAAAGAGTTTTGAGTTGGTCTTTTGGCTGAGCCTGCCAGGGAAGGCGGGCTCCTGCAGGAGTCTTGGAGGGTCGGATGCGGTTCCGGATGAGGCTGAGGCGTGTGCTGAGGCGTGGCGGAAGATGCGTTTGGCTCTGCAGACACTGCATCGGGCAGCAGGGGACTCTGGGAGGCTGGTGCAGCCAGAAGGCATGGCTCTTGACAGCCTTCTAGTAGAATCTCTGGAATTGTGCATGTGAGTGGGGATGCCATTTGGGGTACCATTCCCAGAAAGCCTTCCCTCACCTCCCCAGTTATGTGAGGTGCCCCCTCTACACCCACAGCTCCCTGTGCTCCCCTCTGGTGTTACTCTCCATTCTGTGATGAAACATGCCATTGATGTGTCTATTTCCATCCTGGACTGTGACTTCCACAGGGGCACATTCAGTGCCATCTGCCTGATCTTCGACACCTAGCCCAGGGCCTTGCTGACGTGGTATACAAAGAACTAGGTGAATGAGAGGGAAAAGGAATCTGCAGAACATGTGCCTAGTATAACCAGTTTTGATGCTGGTCTCCTTTGTGTCTCAGGTCACAATACGATTCTTAATTGTTCATTAATTAATGTCACTACTTACTGTTAAAAGTCCCACCTTCACCCCATCTCCTGCCTTGGGCTGAGACTGGTTCCAAAGGATGGCACTGCCCAGGTTGGACCCCACCCTCATCTGGTTTCACTTCTGACCCTGAAGCTGCTTCCCCTTCTAGCTTTTTCTTTCCCTTCTTGGGTGGTGGGGTACGGGTGAAGGGGGAAGGCCTGGGAGTGCTGTTATCCAACTTTAGAGTTCCCTGCCACTTAGTCAGCCTGAGTACTCAAGGCCAGAAAGTTAGGCTAGCAGCTTCATCTTTGGTTTTATTTAGGATGCATCTTTCCTAAGAGTTGTAACTTTCATTAACATGGTATGTTTCTACCATGTTCTTACCTACTCCACTGCTTGACCTGCTATTTCATTGATTTATTCATGCCAGGCACTTTACATACTTTATTTCTAATCTTCCTATCACCCTTGTATCCTCCTCAGCATTTAGCACAAATATGATGAGTTAACTACTAGTGTAATTGTTGGTCTGCTTTTGCTACATAAACTCTTGAGTGTGCAGGAACCATGTCAGTCATCATTATACTCCATGCTTGGTGATTAACAAATGTTAATGAATGAACTGAAGAATACAAATACTGTTACCCCATTTTTCAGATGAAGAAACAGAAACTCAGAACAACTAAACATCTGCCCAAAAAAACTCCCATTATAGGTCTCAGTGCACTCCCTCCTCCCCAAAGGACACTCTTGTAGCTGGAGAGGAGGGGGGCTCTCGATGCCAGAAGCAAGGTTTTGGGCTTGGTGAAAGCACCTGCCAAGAGGGTCAGTTATTGCTCTGCCCCGAGGCGAGGATCACTGGCTCCCAGCGCCGATTATAAGCCTGTCTTATGTACAGAGTGGGTAAGTAAAGTGAAACTCAGTGTTGTGTGCCAAGCTGAATCCCGAGATGGCTAATTGGACCATTTCCAATCCACAGACAGGTTCTGACGTCCTAAGTCACACATCATTTTGTTTCTAGTCTTGTTTTGATTTGAACCAATATGTTAAAAATTGAACGATTTCCCACAGAACTGGATTTGTGTCATCTCTTAAAACTCTTTAAGAATCTGCTGCTGGACCCACATTTCCACAAGGCAGTAATCTGCAGTCTCTGAGTGGTGTCTGCTCCCTTTAGCATATGAAGGACACATGATTTATACCAGGCCCTGGGCTGGGTGGGAATACAGAATTGAATCAGACATGGTGCCTGCCCACAAGGGGCTCCGTCTAGAGAACGTGTGTAGTAATTGCGATAAGGCTAGAAGAGCTTCGCGTCCTCTGAGTTAAGCTTCACGGGCCACTCACTTTGGTTTCATCAAATCCTCTTCGCTCGTTTACATAACATGTACACGTTTAAATGCAGGGTCTTGAGCTTCCAGTTGTTTCAGGCCACTAAACTATATTGATCTGTTCACTAAGAACCCAAATTCTCCTTTACTTCATAAGAAGACAAACAGTTACTGCCCTGTTAGCAAAGAAAAAAAAAAGTACTAAGCAGTTTGAACTAGGCATAACAAATAGTGTTCAGTGTTACAGACTTGGAGTGAACTCCAGGCTCAGGCTCCTTCCAGCTTTGTGACTCTGGACACATCCTTCCCCTCTGTAAGCTTCGTCAGCAACTTCACAAGAGAATGTGGAGTAACCCATGTAGCACCTAGTACATCAAGGCTTCCACAAGGACAGGAGTCAGAAGTAGTGTGCAATGGGAGCTGTGCCAGATGGCCATCCGGAGTCAGTATTCTCACCTGCCACTTCTACTGGCTGTCTTTAGGTTTCTCTGGATCACTCAGCTTGTAATCCAGGTGTGCACACTCAGTAAAGCCCCAAGAAACTTGCTGGACCGTAACCCAGCAATTGGTGGGGGTTGAGCTTAGGCTGCCTTACCCTGCTTTGATCTCCCTATAGCATACCCTGCGACTGTGCCCAGCCTAGTTTAAAGGGACTCGAGAGACATGGTTCCTCTACTGCTCAGAGTGCAACCTGCTCCGTCAGGGGACTAGAGCAGATGATCAATCAGTGTCTTTACTACAACCATCTCATTTTTAATCCATTCAGCAAGCATTACAACTTCTGTGGCAGGGTCTTTATATTGGACATACAGATAACAAAGGGCCTGCCCCTTAAAGTCACAGCCACCCAGCCTGGGCACTTACATTGCAAGTAGGGGAAATGATATTGAGGGGGGATCCCTGCTGCCTCTCATTTTTCTTTGTAACCTAATAAGAGACTCACCATGTAGCAATACCAAAAGCCCTTTGAAGAGGAAGACTTACCTGCCAAGATTTTTTTAATTTTAGTTTCTTTGAAACATCCCAGAGCTATAAGCTCTACCTGATATTAGGTGGACTCTTACAATCTTAACACTTTTACTTAACCTAGAATTTGTGAGAACAGGGGTTATGTTTTAATTCATTTCGGGGGTATTTATTGTACATGGTCCTTATATGTTCAAAAAATGGCTGTTAAACTAAATTATAATAAAAGAAGTAAGTTAGGTTTCTACCACTTTGTTCTTACCTGCCCCCACTGCTGGGCCAGGCTAGCAGTCATTCATTTAGACCCATGGTACACACCATGCCCAGTCTTCTCATGTCTGACTTGGGCATTCATTTATTCTGCAAACACAAATGGACACCAGATCTGGGCCAAGCACAGGGTGAGCTGGGGGTCAGAAGTGAATCAGGCATGGTCCCTGCCCACAGGGGTTCATGGCCTAGAGAACAGATGTATAGTAATTGCAATAAGGCTAGAAGAGTATTGCTTCCTCTGAGTTAAGGTCCAAACAAACCCTAGATCCTAGTATCAATCTTAGGAAGTGTTTGGTCTCTTGGTCTGCTTTCTCATGTACAAAATGACAGTGACACCAGGCTCCCATTAGGGACTACATGTGAAACATGGAGCACAAGTGGTAGCTATGATTATTATAGGTGCTGGGTGCTGAGGATGCACAGACGTGATAGCCTAGAGAGAAGGCTGTTCAGAGTGGCTTCAAGGCTGAGTAGAAGTTCCTGCAGAAGACAGGATGGGAGAAAGCGTTTAAACAAAGGAAGCAGCATAGAGACCCAGAGGCAAGAAGCACCCAACTCATGGAAGAGTGACGAGAGGTCAGACTGGAGAGGTTAACAGGTTCTTGAAAACCACACCAAGAAGTTTGGATGTTATCTTGTAGGCAGTGATGAATCAATGAAAGATTTTAAGTGGGAAAACAGACGCAATGTGCTTCAGTAAATTCTCTGATACCATAGGAGGAGCCACTAATTCACAGTGGGAAAGGCAGCTGTGATGGCTTGATTCTCCCCTCTCTCTCAGCCCTGCCTAGCTAATCATCAGATCCCCTGTGCTTTTCTGGACCCCATCCCAGACCTACAGAATTGGAGTCTATTGTTAAATTGCCCCAGGTGATTCTGTGGCTGAGTTTGGGAACTGCTGAATTGAGGGTGCCATGGGGACCTTTGTAGAGGCCTAGGATATCTTCAAAGAATGGGGCATCCCAGGAGGAGCTTTCCCATGAACAGGAATAGAAACAGCCTTAATTAAAAAAAAAAAAAAAAAAAAAAAACTCCCTGATTCTTCAGTTGCTGCCTTATTAATGCTATTCTGCAGCTACTAATCTTCTTTTACATATTGGAACACTTACCCATGCCTGCTTCATACTGCCACCTCTGTTGAACAATTGGGATGCATTGAACCATAGGACATAGACCTTGCCCATGAAAAGCCCCCAGTGTTGTAGAGAAGGTAGATCTCAACCACTGGAATACTTGTGATAAACTCTATTCAAGATACATGTAAAAGTAGTGTTAGGGCTTTCCAGAGCAAAGCACAGTTCATTCTGCCTGTGGCCTTAGGAGAATATAACAACCAAACTGATCCTAAAACTTAATAGGCAGAGGAAAGGTATGAGTGAGTGCTTTATGTATTTGGGGAAGGGAGTGAATAATGGTTCTTTGTGGCAGGATGTGCAGAGCAGAAAAGGACTGTGCTTGTGTCCCGAGAAAGGCCCTGTGTTTGCACCCTTCAGTTCGTTGCCCATGCTGCCATCCCATAGGCCTTCTCCCCTCTAGGTTTTAGATCCCCGGCTCTCTTCGTGGTCCCCTTCCATTCTGAAATGAATAGATAGAGGGAACTAAGGCAGAAAAACGGGCCTGAAACACTGAACGTTCTTATTAGGAAATTGTAGCTAAAGAACAAAGACTGGGGAGTTCTACGAGGCCTTGAAGGTCACCTGTCTGGTCCTCTGTCCGGTGCTTCAAGTAATAATTTTGGATTGAGCAAGTCTCACTTAGTAAGTTTCCCTGTCATTTCTTTCAGGACAGAAGAGGAAAGAAACTAACGGGTATTGAGCACCTACTGTGTGCCAGGCCCAGGCCAGGTACTTTGCATAATTTATTTCCTTGTGTCCTCACAACTCTGTGAAATATTGTTTTATTCTAATTTTATAAATGAGGAAATTAAGGCTCAAATTGAATAATAATCCAGGATTCTACTGAAAATGACAGAACTGGGATTTGAACTCAAAACAGTCTGTCTCCAAAGTCATACTTTTCCACCCATGAGAGATCTGTGCTGGCGTTAGAGTAGTAGGTAATACAGTTCCAGCTCAGTAAGCAGCAGCTTAGGCCTTCCTGTGGCTGATTGCACCCAGGAAACAGGTTGGACAGATGAGCTGGACTTGGCAGGGTGGAAGGCTACTCAGGTCAGAGGACTCCCTGCCCTCTCCCTGACGTGGCTTATACAATAGGAGCAGATTCTCCACAAACTGGCTTTATGGTGTGAAACAACTTGTCCTGCTTCCTGGGAGGCCCTGAGCCAAGAGCCTGGGTGGGAATTTGGGAGAAAGCTCTAGGGCATTGAGGTGCAGTTATATCAGCTTGCTAAGAATTCACTGCAGCTCTGATTGCCAGCATTAAATGGTCTGGAATCTTAGCACTGAAGCCCTCCCATCAGGGCCTGGAGTGACACAGCCATGCCTTAGCACAGCTTGTCCAATAAAGGCTGGTTCAACTGCGTTTTAGGTTCTGTTCATATGGACAGCTGAGACGTGAGCCAGATGGGCTTTAAGCATTTGTTCATTTATTCAGGGAAGGACTGCTGTATACCAGGTCCAAGCCAAGCCTAGGTCCCTGGGCACACTTAAATGATCAAGGTGCACTCCCTGCCCTCAGAGAGCCCCCATTCAACCGGGCGTTTAGGGACAGATGGAGAATATGTCTGTGGCACAAAGTAATAGGTACGATACTAACAGAATTAGTTCTACTTAGTTTGGTCCCACAAAAGCTTCATTGACCTTTAACCAGGATCTTAGGGAATGAGTAGAAATAGGCCAAGGAGTAGTGCTGAGGTGCTGAGTGTGAATAGAACCTAAGGTTCTCAGATAGAAATGGAGCATGGAGAGGTGAGCTGGGGCCAAGGTGTGAATGCCAGAGGTCAGAGAGTGTCCTGGTAGTAAGCTCATCCAGCAAGGAGACTGGAGATTAAAGAGACCGGGATAGGAAAGAAGAGCCAAAGGAAGGTCATCACACTGGATAGGTATTCAAGAAGGCAAATAGTAGATTTACATGAAGTAAAGATGTCCTGCCCTGGCTGGTGTGGCTCAGTGGATTGAGTGCCGGCCTGTGAACCAGGAGGTCACCGGTTTGATGCCTGGGTTGTGGACCAGGTAGGTCCCCAGTTGGGGGCACACAAGAGGCAACCCGTGTTCCCACGCACATTGCTGTTTCTCTCACTCACTTTCTCCCTCCCTTCCCTTCTCTAAAAGTAAATAAATAAAATAAAATAAAAGTCCTAGTTAGTTGGTGGTTTTTAATTTGTGTATTTTGCATATTAATTTCAATTGTGTACTATTTTATGTTCCTACCTGATTCTCTAAAACGAATGTGAGGCATCCTGGTAGTTTGGGAGCATTGAAACACAGTGCATGAAACTGCCTGGCTCTTAAGGCAGGAACTCTATACGGTTTTGTTTCCCAGCACCCAGCACAATGGCTGGCATCAGGTAGGGCTCTTAGAACGTTTGTTGAATGAGGGGATGAATGGGTAAATGGAAGAGTGAATGATGATGACCGAGCTCATGAGTTTTTCCAGGCCAGGAATTCATTATTTTCTCTGCTTATGAAAAGGGAGTGTTAGCCGCTACTGATGACCTCTGCCTTGGTGACAAGAGAGTTGTTGAAGTTGGGTGCCTTCAGAGTAGAGTGCTCTGTGGGTCGCTTCAGAATAGAATTTGGAAGCCGTTGCAGAGTTGCTGGTTAGATACAGCATGTGTCTTGGGGGAACCCTCTATAAACATGCATGAACTCTTGGAAGTGTAAGGAATCCATGAGAAAGCAGGTTTAGTGCTGGAAATTAGACCCAGCTTCAGAAGAGTCCTTGGCCGCTGCCTAGTCTGGCAGCCAGGGTTATTCCCCATTAATTCCTAAATTGTGGATAGAAAGGCTGGGGTGGAAATTTATTCATGCCTCCAAAGAGCTATCCAGATACGCTGTGAACTCTGTCATTGTTTATCACTGTTGCACTTTTTGCACCCAGTGGGTGACAGGTGCCACTGGATGCTTTACATCAGCAGCTCTCCAAGTGTTTGGTCTTGGGACCCTTTTATGTCCGTAAAAATTATTGAGGACCTAAAAGAGCTTTTGTTGGTTATATCTATTGATATCTACCAAATTAAGTATTAAAGCTGAGAAAGTTTAAAAATATTTAGTTACTAAGTCACTTGAGAATAGCAATTTTAAAACTTTCATGTTAACATAAATAATTTTTTATTTTTTTTTTATTTTTTTTTAAGTATATTTTATTGATTATGCTGTTCATAAATAATTTTTTAATGAAAAAACTACATTTTCAAAAAATAAGGAAGAAGACTCTCATTTCTTATAGTCTTGTTTTTGTTTTTGCTATTTTTTTTTCCTTTTTATTGAATTTATTGGGGTGATACTAGTTAACAGGTTTCAGGTGACAACTCTAACACATCAGGCAAATTTTTAAATGTCTGGCTTGATACAAAAAAAGCTGGATTCTTCTATACACTTCTGTATTTAAACCTTTGCAATGTGTTGTTTTGGTTGAAGTATATTAAAAAGTCCAGTCTCACATAGATATCCTAGTTGGGAATGGAGGAGTATTTTAATAGCCTTTCCAGATATGATTGTTGGTATTCTTTGCAGTATGAAATCTGTGACCAAATACTCATTTAAATTAAAATTGCTGGACTTTTAATCAATGTTTAGTTCTTTAAC
Organism: Furipterus horrens; assembly: GCF_987537825.1. Lineage (NCBI taxonomy): Eukaryota > Metazoa > Chordata > Mammalia > Chiroptera > Furipteridae > Furipterus > Furipterus horrens. The sequence continues at coordinate 64,149,230 of NW_028327180.1, read as the reverse complement.
ATGCTTTGATCCTTTGGAAAATAGGTTCACCAAGCTATGCAGATTTTCCAAATGTTTTCCCATTTCATTTTTATAATATTAAAAGATAACATTTGTTAATATTAATATCAGTTACATCAGAAAAGTCTTTAAGCATTGGGAAGATCTTGAGCTCATGGTTGTGGATACCCATTTTCCAAAATTCTGAGTTTTGCTTGAAAGGTTGAATTTTATCATTGGCCACAAATAAGTTGCTTTCCTTGAAGTGACAGGCTTTTCCTTTTTTTTTTTTTTTTTTTTTTATGTCTACCAGTACACAAGTCCAGATAACAAGTTTATCAGTTATTCTTTCATTTCCCCACCCTGCCCTGCCTCTCTTTTTTTCAGGAAAAACTAGAATGCCTACTATAATGCTTCTTAGATGAAAAGTCTCAGGCCTGGTCAGGTGAGGGAGCAGAGGTGCTGGTTTTGATGGCTGTACATGCCAGCCCCTGTGGGCTGGGAGTGGCTACAGTCTGGAGCTCACCTGGTTCCTTGATTGCTCTGGGGATGTGCATGCTGTAACATGGATCCTATGTGAGTAACCCCACGCTCTCCAGAGATTCTGGTTTTGCTCAGAGAGTGAAGGAGAATTATCTTGGAACCTGTTTGAGCAGATCCCAACCCAAGAGAACCACTAGTACCTTTGCTCTTCCTCCATCTTTGGCCTAAGTCTAGATCTGTGTCTGGAGAGGCTCTGAAATTAACCCGAGGTGAGAAGGAATAATTGGTTGTTGCCCAGAACTGTTGGGTTTAATAATCAGTTCTGTCAACCTTTGTGATGAAGAAAAATGGTTGGATATTTTATTCATTTCATAAATATTTGTTGATCATGTTCATTGTGTGTGCCAGATGCTAAAAACACTTCTTGAGAACAGCTCATTCAAAGCCTGGGTTGACCTCCGGGCATCAGGGGTCATGAGTGCCAGGGCTTTGGAAAATGGCAGGAGATTGTAGTCAGAGGGCATTAATTCTGAACCAAGAGCTTTTCTCTGCCAAAGCAGGCACGTGAAGGGACCATGGTAGTACTGACTGAGTATAACATCTCTATGGCTCGGGCTTCTCACCACCCTCTGGCAATTAGAGATGAAAATGCCAGAGAGAAAAGTCCCCAGGCCCCACCAGCATTGTATCCAAATGCAGGCACCAAGGCTGAGGGTTAAGACAGCTTTGGGGGTCACTTCTAGAACTGCCTGGGCCTAGAAAGAAGGACTCAAGTATACTGAACTCAGTTCAGTGGATAAGCTAGTTTCTGGTATAGACTTATTAAGAACAGTACAGCTCAGGGGCCTAGATAATAGATTGAGTGTCCACTGCTGGATCCTTTGAGCTAAGCTTTGCATCTCTAACGTTCCTTAATCCTCTGGGCAACCTTATGCAATGTATTATAGGTGGCATCTTCAGTTAGGGCTTAATTAGCTTCCCAGCCCTTTGCTTTCCCCTTTAACTGGAAAGACAGCCTTTCCTATAAATTCACATCCACTGATGGCTAATCTTGTTTATTGTGTATACCAGTTTGGCTCTAGGGAGAGTCACTTTATTTCCACGAACAGAGGCATCTCGTGGTAATCTTTACAGAATGTAGTCTCCCATTCTTCCACGTGAGGTTGGAATCATTTGGGTGAAGATCCAGGGTGGGGAGATGGCCTTTCTCTTTGGGAAGCAGTAACTTCAAGCAGTGTCTCACCAAGCTGTCTGCCAGCAGTGTCGCCGTTGGAACACTTAACAAATCTGATTTAGCCACCATGTGCCCAGCTGAGCCTAGGCCCTGGGCTGCAGTGTGAGGGAGCCAGACAAGAATCCGACCTGGTGCTTGCCTCCTAGGAGCACAGCCTTGTAGAAGTGACAGAAGATGTAGATAAATAAATAAAATGGGAGGCACAGATGCTGTGACTAAGGCACAGTGTGCTGTGGGATATGGGAAGGAAGGGGAATTATAAGAGGACTCTGGAGGAAAGGTTGGATTTAAGCCCTTCCCAGCTCCTTATTGGTAAACATGAGAAGGAAGACAGTTTTAAGCAGAGCCCTTTAGCAAAGGCATGAGGTAGGAGAGTAGAGGAAGCATTTGGGGAACTTAAAGAATAACTTTGTGGAGTTGATGGCAGAGATTACGATGTCTGCCCTGGCTGATGTGGCTCAGTGGATTGAGCACCAGCCTGCAAACCAAAGGGTCACTTGTTAAATTCCCAGTCAGGGCACATGCCTGGGCTGCAGAGGATGCGCAAGAGGCAACCACACACATTGATGTTTCTCTCCCTCTCTCTTTCTCCCTCCCTTCCCCTCTCTAAAAGTAAATGAATAAAATCTTAAAAAAGAAAGATGTCTAACAAGTCACCTTAGAGTCATTGTATATGAGAGATTCTTGCATTTTTGTAAAATACAATTACCTGTATTTCTATATTTTCCACTCTAATCCTGATTTTAAATACTGTTTTCTATCACTCCCATCTGGTTCACAATTAGTACTGTATGTTGCTCTGACCAGTGTGGCTCACTGGTTGAGTGTCGTCCCACAAAGCAAAAGGTCACCAGTTTGATTCCCGGTCAGGCACATGCCTGGGTCGCAGGCCAGGTCTCTAGCTAGGAAGCATAAGAGAGGCAACTGATATATGTTTCTCTCTCACATCGGTGATTCTCTTCCTCTCCTTCTTCCTCCCTTGCCCTCTCTCTAAAAATAAATAAATAAATAAAATCTTTACATAATTAGTACCATATATTGAGCAATATATTATGGTCCTGGCACTGGACTTCACAGCCAATTGTACAGGTTGGGATTTAATCTCATTTTACAGGTGAGGTGACAGAGTAAGTATAACTTGTCTCACATCATACAGTGGGTAAGTAATAGAGATTCAAGGCCAAAGCCAGTGTTGTTTACACAGCACCCCTGTGCATCCCATATGGACTCTGGCACTGAATGCAGTCACATTGATCACACATTTAACTTATAAGAATTCTGTATTTGCTTTTAAAAGAAAACGGGGGGGGAAAATCATATATTGCCATATACTGCATATTATACATTTGAATTTCACAGGCCATATAAAGAATGTAAAGAACCCTGACTGGTGTGGCTCAGTGGATTGAGTGCTGGCCTGCAAACCAAAGGGTTGCTTGTTCAATTCCCATTTAGGGCACATGCCTGGGTTTCACGTCAGGTTCCCAGTTGGGGGCGTGCGAGAGGCACCCACACATTGATGTTTCTCTCCCTCTCTCCTTCTCTTCCCCTCACTAAAAATAAATAAAATCTAAAAAAAAAAAAAAAAAAAAAAAAAAAAAGAATTTAAAGAATAATTTTACTCATAAAAGATTTTCATTTTTTGTGGTAACTTTAGAACCTAACACCCAAATGAAATGAAATTCTGTTGTAGTAAAATTACATGTCCAGGTATTTGCTTTAAGACTGTAGTCACCATCATTACAGAAAAGGGATATGGGTGTTGGCCTCACCACCTTGCCCCCTGCCCCCGTAGTTACTATGGCACCTTGTAGCTATGGAAAGTTTTCTAGGTACACTTTGCAAAAAGCCTTCCTTTGCCTTAACTTCTCTGACCACCATTGTTCTCCATCCACCTTCCATGCTTTCCACAGGTTCAAGGAGGCTGGGTGGTGGTGGTGGTGGTGGTGGTGGTGGTGGTGGTGGTGGTGGTGGTGTGTTTTAATCCTCACCTGAGGACATGCTTATTGATTTTTAGAGACAGGGAAAGGGAGGAAGAGAGAGAAAGAGACATCAAATCAGTTGCCTCTCCCATGCCCCCAACCGGGAACCAGGCTCACCACCCAGACATGTAACCTGACCGGGAATGGAACCCGCAACCTTTCAGTTTACGGGTTGACACTGCAGCCATTTGAGCCACACCAGCCAGGGCGGGAGGCTGTATCCTTTGCAGTTGCCACTGGGCAGCTGCCTTGCTCACTGCAGTGTTCTCTTGGGCAGAGGCTGTTTAGACTCTTAGTATCCCGTATGAGTTCCACAGGGAAGGTTTCTCTCTATCTCTGGTACACTTTTCCAATGTCCTTGTACTTCCCCAAATGTTTCCATATGTTTCTGGTACTATTGTTTGGTCCCTTTTTTCCCCTAAAATTCAGGGACCAAGGTCAGTGTAATTGTAATGTGACCAATGTAAAGGATACGCTGATGCCAGCTTACTGTGAGAAGATGATTTTATTCAAAAAAAGATCATGGCTTTAATTTTATTGGTAGAATGAGGATGATACCCTTATTATTTCTCTGCTTAGCTCTCTGCAAACACCTGTTACCTAGTGCTGAGTAAGTTGGAAAGTTTATCATTTAACTATCGCATGTAACAATGTCTCCCCCCAAAAATAAAAATAAAAATAAACTTAGTGACTTAAAACAACACGACTTACTACCTCTTATGAGTCTCTGAGTTGACAGTCAGGGCCAGCTTGGCTGATCTCAGCTGTGCTTACTTGTGTGTTTGATCTGCCAGCCAGTCAGCCAGAAAGACTCAGTTTTCTTCACACATCTCTCACGTCCCTGCATCAACTAGGGTGGTCAGTCTCGTGACATGGCAGAGGTACAAGAGCAAGGAAAAACCCAGCCATGCAAGGAAGCAAGTAGAAGTGCATTCACTTTCAAGTTAATGCAGACAGCACATTTGCTAACATCCTGTAGGCCAAAGAGAGGGACATGACCGAGTCTGCTGTCAAAGTGAGGGGGGACTACAAAGTTGCAGGATACAGGAAAGCCATTAATTGGGATCATTAAATCCAATAAGTCTCTTAGTACCTCTCAGTGTGAAAGAAAACTGATACATACACACACACACACACACACGTGTGTGTATGTATATGTATATATGTATGTATATGTGTATATGTATATATACACACACACACACATATATATACATATATAGGTCGTTTCTCCTAAAAAAAAAAAAAGTACAAATGAGAATTACTGTGTATTGGGGCTATGCTATGGGCATACACAGGGCTGGTGCTTTCCCTGCTTATGCACCAAGCCTCACAACTCTGCAAGGTGCATAGGAAATTAGAGCTTGGGAGGTTAAATAAACTTGCTCAAGGTCACCCAGCTAATAATGTCATCGGCCAGGGGTTAGAGTACATGTTGGTTTGACCCCCAAAGCCCATGTTCTTAAAATTTTATTTATTTATTTTTAGAGGAAGGGGAAAGGATGGCGAAAGAGAGGGAGAGGAACATCGGTCAGCTACCTCTCACATGTCCCCAACCAGGGACCTGGCCCACAACCCAGGCATGTGCCCTGACTGGGAATCGAACTAGCAACCTTGTGGTTTGCAGGCCAGCACTCACTCCACTGAGCCAAGGTGCCCAAGTTCTTTTCACCGACCTTTTGCTTCTCAGAAGTACCAGGATCTGCTTTACCTTGTCTCCAACTCAGTTTTCAATTCAGCTGATGCCTTCTGACTAGCCATACAAACCCTTTCCCCAAATGCAGTTTTGATCCTAGTAGAATATCATAGCTCTACAGGAAGCCCACGTGTCATCCCACATTCTGCGTTACCTGAAATATGCTTTCCTCCCAGATGGGGGTTGGTCTGTAGACTGCACAGGCAGCCCAGGGATTGTGGCCTGTCCCAGACATGTCAGAGAAGGGAGGGCCATCTTTTCTTTAACCTTCAAGACTTGGGGACATTGAGGCATTAGAGCATTCGAGCATGAGCTCTGGAATCATCCTCACTGAGGTTGAAATCCTAGTTCAACCACTTAACTAGTTCTGTAACCTTGGGCAGCTTACTTAACTTTTTAAAATCTGTTTCTTCATCTTTAAAAAATGGGAATAATAACACCTACTTCGCAGAGCTGTTACAAGAGCTAAAATTTTGTATATAAAGTGCCTAACCCAGTGCATGGCACATAATAAGTGACATTATTATTGTCATTTATATTTCTAAGCAGAGCCTTTCCCCTCCTGGGAAACCCTATTTCTGTCTGTTGGACAGGTTCCCCACCCCTCCAGCCAATCTGTGCAGACTTGCTGCCTGCTGTGTCATCGGGAACGCAAAGGCTGGGAAGAAGGCCCTTCCCAAAACGGACTGGTGTTGCAGGGTGAGAAGCTGCCCCCTGACTTCATGCCAAAGCTCGTCAAGAATCTCCTAGGTGAGATGCCTCTGTGGGTCTGCCAGAGCTGCCGAAGGAGCATGGAGGAAGATGAAAGGCAGACCGGTCCAGAGCACGCAGTGGCGGTAGGTACCCACTATGAAGAGGCCCCTGGGTACAGGAGGGCCGCCTGCCCAAAGTCAGGCTGCTGAGCTGTTCCTTCCCTATCCTCTGAGGCGACTCTCCTCCAGTGGCCCCTGTGCCCAGGTGCTGAGGCAGCGGGGCTATATCCACACAGCGTTAGTGGCTTGGGCTCATAGGTCAGAGGAGAAGAGAGAGGTTTCAGGCAGCCCCCGGCCCCTTAGGAGAGTCTGCACAATGTGAGGGCCAGCTCATAGGGACTGGTGGATGGAGGCCCTGCCCTTTTTCATCTACCTTTCAGGCTGCCTTCGGTTCTGCAACAGCTTGAAAGCCCACCAGTATGCCATAAAGGGCAAAGGACATTTTGAGGGTCTACAGCGTGCCTCAGAAAGCCTCCAAGATGCTGGCAGCCATAAGTCTGCCAGCCCCTGAATCACAGCAATCAACCCCTTCCTTTCTCACTCCCCTGCAGCCCCTCTTACCCAGGACCAGTTCAGCTTCAGGACTCCTGACTTATAGATACTCCTCTCCCTGGCAATGCTCACGACTCCCAGAGGCCCACAGTTGACAGGCATTCTCTGTGCCGCTGTCCCGTCCTCCGCCGACCCCGCCCCAAGTCTCACCAGTATCCACACACATTTACTTTACCTGGAGCAGCACAGTCCCCCAGCCACGGCGGGGCCCGCCTGGGCCCTGGCACCTGGAGTGCTGGGAATCGAGCTCTGGCCATGGGGCCTAGAGAAGGAAGTGCTCTTGGGTAAGCTTAGGCAGCAGAGGGTCCGCTCTGATGTTTACTGGTTCATCATGAGCCTTTTTCTTCCCTCTTCTCCAGATCTCCTTGTCACACACGTCCTGCAAATCACAGTCTTGTGGGGGTGACTCTCATTCCTCTTCGTCATCCTCTTCATCGTCCTCGTCTTCATCCTCATCCTCATCCTACCACGGGAATTCAGGGGACTGGGATCCCAGCTCGTTCCTGTCAGCGCATAAGCTCTCGGGCCTCTGGAACTCCCCACATTCCAGTGGGGCCGTGCCGGGAGGCACACTCGGGAGTCCTCCTTCCATCCCCGGTGAGTCTCCAAGCTCGGGAGACAGACGGGCCTCATGAACGTAGGTGGCTGTGTTTTCCAAATCATTTTGTTCAAGCAAACAAGAAGATAAATTATTAAGCGAATGCAGAGTTGTTCTGGTGGAAACAGAGGGTCGCTCCTCTCCCCAGGACTCTGAGGTTGGCAACATGGCTGTCGTTGGCGCTGGCACCTGTTCCCCTTGCAGCCAGGAGGGACCTGGCGAGCCCTGGGTGAAGAGTAAGTAGGGTCTTGGAGGACCCTTAGGAAATTAGGACTTAGAACGCATAGCACCGGCCCTGCAGCCGTTGAGAACCTGCCTGCCTTTGTCTTCCTAGGCCTCCTTGTCTCCACCGAAGGGCTGGGCAGAAAAGGCTGCACTTCTCTCCGTAGGAGGTTAGCAGTGCAAGCTGCCATGCTTATTAGCCTGTTTCACAGCCCTGTATGTCTTCTTTAGACCCTGAGTGTGGTAGCTCTTAGAGACTGAAAGAAAGCATCATGGTTTATGGATGCCCTGTGTAAATATGGAATTACTGTCTATTTGTAAGTAGAGGGGCTGAGTTCTTCAGACGGGCCTGTCCCCTCCCCTGAGGGTTAAGCAGTACATACCTCCAGTTGTTTTGATGCATAAACCAAAGAGAGTCATGGGAGCTTTTTTTCACTTCTCTGAAATCCGGGGCCACCCCACTGCCTCACTCCTCGTGGCTTCAGCCTACTGCTCCTCGAAGAGCCTGACAGACAGAACACATTTCCCTACTTGTGCCACAGGAGAACTGTGTGGTCTTCCATGGGGCTGGCATTCTTGGGGCCTTCCCCCTCAGGCCTAGGTCCCCAAGCCTGTCCATCCGAGCTGCTGCCTACAGAGAAACTCTCCAGCCCAAGCTGGTCCTGCTAGACGTTCCCAGAAACTCATGGGTCTGCTGTGCTGAGATGCTAAGCCCAGATCCCAGGAAGCAGGGTGCTGGGGCAGTGGGCCCTTGGACTTTCCACCCTGAGATCTAGGCTCCCACTCTGACACCTTGCTCCACTCTGCCCATAGGTGAGATCTTCCCCATCTCAGAACACCGTCGGCACTCAGACCTTGCTGCTCCACCTAACAGCCCCACTGGCCACCACCCCCTGCCAGCGTCGCTGATCCCATCTCACTCTGGACCCTTCAGTTCACCATCCCACCCACACCTGCTGCCTGCCACCCCCACAGCATCGTTCCCCGCGCAGGCTTCAAAATGCCCTGTTGCCACTGCAACCGTGCCACACACCCCAGGGGCCTGTCAGAGCCCCCACCTGCCTTCCACCAGCATGCCACTCCTGAAGATGCCACCTTCTTTCTCGGGGTGCAGCCACCCCTGTAGTGGGCACTGCAGCGGGCACTGTGGTGGGCCTCTGCTCCCACCAACGAGCTCGCAGCAGCTCCCTGGCATGCACAGGTAAGTGAGTGGCCTGCGGGCCAAATACCCTGGGCCGTGGGCTTAGGGTTTTGGAAAACTTTACAAAGGCCTTTGGGGTGGAACTTAAAAGAGTAGGCTCAGTTTATATTTTTCATTTTTTTTTTGCAGTTATAAAAGAAATATGTGTTTTATTACTTTTTTTAACTTGGAAAAATTTAGAAATGTCTAAAGAAAAATGTCCTCAACTGAAAGATAAACTTGTAATGCTGCAGTATAGTCTTCCTGTTGTTTCTGTGTGTACCGTGGTTAGGTCCCTGGGGAGTGGTTGTTGTTTTGTGTTTTTGTTTTAATTTTATTTATTGATTTCAGAGAGGGACAGGAAGGAAGAAAGAGAGAGAAACATTGATTTGCTGTTCCACTTACTGATGCACTCATTGGTTGATTCTTGTATGTGCCCTGACGGGGGACCGGAGCTGCAACCTTGGCATATCGGGACGACGCGCCCTAACCAGCTGACCTACCCAGCCAGGGCAAGTCCCTGTTCTATATACATTTTTGTGTAGTGATTTTTTTTTTAACATTATACCATGATCATTTTCCCCAGTTAAAATTCTTCAAAACATTTTTTAGTGGCCACATAATGTCTCATTGTATAGCTCTAGCATAATTTGTTTTTATCATTCCCTTATTCCTGAACAGATAGGTTTCCTGTTTTTAACAGTCATAAACAAGGCTGTCAAAAACATCGTTGCACCCAAATCTGTGTTTTGAGTTAGGAATCACATCCTTCAGCTAGAGTCCTAGAGTAACTAGTTACCGAGAAAGGTTATAGTACTGTATATTCGAAAGATACAATTCTATGGAGAAGACAGATGTCTGTTTTTGTATTATAATTCAAATCTGTGTTTATTATACACTTATAGCTGCCTGCTCTGAAACCCCACCTCTCTTGGCAGTTGCCCCTCTAGTCTCCCCCACATGCGTCGGTGGTGTCTATAGAGTCGGTGGTTCCACTCAGCGTTGTTAGGCTCCTCTGTGGTCTTCCAAGTCTCAGCTTCACGGGCGGGAGGGTATTCTCCAAGGTACATTTTACCATTCTTCAGTTGCTGAACATTTAGGTCATTCCAACATTTTAATATTATAAAGAATGTCTCTAAAGGTGTCTTTGCCTAAAGCTTTTTCCATCTATTGGATTTTTCTCCTTGGAATAGATCCCTCAGAATGAAAAGAAGTTCTCGTTTGAAAGGAAGTCAGGATATAATTTTTTGTTTTGTTAAGAAGGGTTTCTAATATCCTGAAAAATTGCCGTCCAAGGAGTTCTTCACAATGCCATAGCACCGGAGTCTGGGTGCTGGTCTCCGTATTCCCAGGGACACTGGACACTGTGACTTTGCTGATGTAACAGATGAATGAAGAGTGGTCAGTTTGGATTAAGTTTCTCTAAGCACCACTGATAATGGTTCCAGCCCCTTCTTTTCCACCCATGGACTGCCCTGGCCTGGAGCCGAGCCTCCTCCCAGCCGCCTTCCCCACCCTTCCCCCTGGCTCCCACTGAGATACCAGTCTGTATGAGAAGATGCCCTGTGCTTCCTCAGGTCCAGTCGGCAGCGCAATGGGAAAGCATGGACTTTGCAGATAGACATGGGCTGAGTCCTGCTACTCCCTGAGCAAAGCAATGAAGCACTCTGAGCCTGTCTCCTCCACTGCAAGGTGGGGACAGCAACACCTGTTTTGCAGGCCTTGTGAATTGTTAGAAATAACACATTGAGCCCTGGCTGGCTAGCTCATTCGGTTAGTGTCACCCAGACATGCCAAGGTTGTGGGTTTGATCACAGTCAGGGCACAGACAAGAAAAAACCAATGATCGCATAAATACATAGAACAACAAATTAATGTCTCTCTCTCTCTCTCTCTCTCTCTCTCTCTCTCTCTCTCTCTCTCTCTCTCTCTCTGCCCCTCCCCCTCTCCAAATTCAATAACTTCTAAAAATTAAAGTGATTTTTTTAAAAAACAAAAGAATACATTGAATACAGTACCTGCACAAACAGTAGCTCTTAGAGTCTGTGGCCCATGAGGCACATTTGCTTTCCCAACCTCAGAGCCCCATGGCTAAGGCAGCTTGGCCACTGGGGACTGACCCTGCTGACCTTTGTGTGTCCCAGGGCAGCCATCAAACCACTAAATCTGTTCAGACACCTACTTACTGAGCACCCACTTTGTGCAAAGTTGTTACGCTACACACTGGGACCCAAAAATAGAAGTGGCGTAGTCCCTGCCTTGGAGAGTGCATGGTTGGTCCGAGACAAACAGGCAAACAGATAGTCACAGTAAAGTGTGATAGATGGTAGGACAGAGAAAGATATGTGCAATGCTGTCGGAGCCCAGGAAGGCCCCATGTTGGGTGTGGGCAGAAGAGGCATGGGGACCTTTCCAGAACTGTGCCGCTGAGCTGGGCCCTATGGGACAGCAAGGGTGTTGTCCCTGTTCCTGTGAGAGGCACTGACACAGCCAGACTGCCATCATGGGCAGTGGGGACAGTGATGGCGAGGCTGCTTCCTCAGGTTCCTGCTGCGGCCTGCTCCTTCCCTGCCCTCTCTCACCTGTGGGCTTCTCTTTCTTCCCCGTCAGCAGAGACCTGGGGTGCAAGGGGCACAAGTTTACACACAGTGGCCTGGCCTGCCAGCTGCCCCAGCCCTGCGAGGCAGATGAGGGGCTGGGTGAGGAAGAGGACAGCAGCTCAGAACGGAGCTCCTGCACCTCGTCCTCCACCCACCAGAGAGATGGGAAGTTCTGTGACTGCTGCTACTGTGAGTTCTTCGGCCACAATGCGGTGAGTGAGCCTGCCCAGTCCAGAGAGGGCTGGGGGCCAGCCAAGGTGAGCCGGAGGAGCACCTGCTCTCCCCAGAGACCCCTTGCTCAAGGGGATAATAACCACACTGGGACACTGTGAGTCTCTGCACCTGCGTCCACTTACTTGATCCTCACAGCAAACTGGTGAGGTAGGGATTTTTAAACATTTGCTCTTTTTGTGGTTTCTCTTAAGATTAACTTTTTCTCTTTAGGCAAAAGGAAAGGAAATGACAGAGAGGAAAGCTATGATTCTGTGTATGTGTATAATCACAGAGAAGTGAACGCTTGTGCGTGATGAAGGGAGAGTGGAAGCAAAGGTTCTCAGTCCCCCAACTGTGAGAGTCAGCCGAGGGACAGGCCGTGAGCACAGATGGTGCCAGCAAGGAGGCACAGAGCAGAGTACATGCTGTCTCTGGATGGGGAGAAAAGAGTTCAGAAGTCTGCTAAGTGAAGAGGAAGGGCCGCCGGCTAGGGGAGAGCAGTTGAGGGCAGGAGAAATGAAAGCGATGATGGTGCTAGTCACCTTCGAGCTAGTGCTTACCCTCATTTTAGAGGTGACGAAATGGAGGCTCACAGACTCAGTGACCTGCCCAAGGTCATACATCTTCCCAGTGACAACGCCTAGACTCAAACCTGTGTTCCTGGCTCCCAGGCCAGTGTGCTCCTGTAACACCCTCCACCCACTGCTGCCTTGGCTCCTGCCTGGCTGAGGTTAAGCCATTTGGCCTCCATGGCTCTGGTAGAAAGAACAATTGTCTTGCTTCTCACCACATGTTCAGTGCCAGCGGGTGGGAGTGCTCTGGGCTTCCTAGGCCTTGGGTGTAATGTCAGCACCTCCCCCTCCCCCAGCCACCCGCTGCCCCGACGAGTCGGAATTATACTGAGATCCGAGAGAAGCTCCGTTCGAGGCTGACCAGGCGGAAAGAGGAGCTGCCCATGAAGGGGGGCGTCCTGGGCGGGATCCCTGGGGAGCCCGCCGTGGACCACCGAGATGTGGATGAACTGCTGGAATTCATCAACAGCACGGAACCCAAAGTCCCCAACAGTGCCAGGGCCGCCAAACGGGCCCGGCACAAGCTGAAAAAGAAGGTGGGTGTGGAGGGGGGGGGAAGCCCACCTCTACCACCTCTTCTCAAGGAATCCCTTGCCCCAACCCCCAAGACTTCTGGGGGACGAATGGTGCTGGCTGCCAAAGACTTTGGTATGGCTCACTGCTCTGGGAGGTCCGAGTGAGTTTGGGAGGCATCAGGGTCAGGGAGATTGGGTCCCAATGACTGGAGGACAAACAAATCCAGGCCTCAGAGCTGGATTCCTCCAAGCCCAGGACTTGCTTCAGTCAGTCAGTTATGTATTTATTTGTTCGGAAAACACAGCAAATACTGAGAGCCAAAGAATTTGTTAAGTTCACCCTGGAGAAGCTCGGTCCAGTGGAGAAAGTGACACAAAACTGGACAAGCACATTAGTGTGTGACAAGTACTGGCATGAGGGAAGCACTGCGCCACACCCCACCCCACCCCCATCCTGCCTGGACTTGCTGGAAATGGCCATCATGAGAGGCTAGCTCGCAAGTGAGTACAGATGCACCAGGAGCACCCTCCTGGCAGCAGGCACAGCACATCCATAGCAGCTTGGTGCACCCAGGGCTCCCAACAGGAGAGTCACGACAGCCGGTGGAGGTGAAGAAAGGCCTCGTGGCCCTGCTGAAGAGCTTTGACTTTACCCTAAGGCTGACGGGGAGTCACTGGAGGGCTTTAATCAAATAATGCACTTGGTCGATTCTGTATTCCGAGATGATTGTATGGCGATATGGAAGGTCACGTGGCAGGGTGATACTCCAGGCCAGGAGGTCGAAAGCCAGGATAGACGATTAATGGTGGGGATGGAGCAGGAGGTGGATTTTTAGAGGAAGGAGAAGGGACAGGCTTTGGTGATCGGATTACCGGACTGGGAGATGAAGAGTCAAGGATGTTTCCCAGGTGTTTGCTTGGGTGCCGGGCAGGGTAGCGTATCTTTCACTGAGCAAGGATCGGGGTTGGCAGAAAACAGGAATTTATCTGGGGCACATTGCTGCAGAGGTTCTCAGAAGACATCCAAGTAGAGATGGAGGTGTGGGGCAGGGAGTTGCCAACGTGGAGATGTAAGTGGAACCATGGGAGTGATCCAGGCTGAGGCCAATGAGCCCTTCCCAGGCAGCACTGATGCCAAGCAAGCCCCAGAGCTCAGTGGCTGGTCCCCTGCCGCCTCATCACCTCTTCGCCTGCCCACCCCCAGCTGCATCTATACAGTGCCACACTTGGGAGTCCAGCAGCCAAGGAGATTGGGTTTGACATCCAGCTAGCTCCAGGTCCTGGGTGGTCAAACAGCCCTGGTGCCCTGGAAAGCAGCAGTGGTTCTCCACCTTTTTCCAGCCCAGAGGACAAACCAGGACCTTTGCGCTGCACCCTGAAGCAGTGAGCCAAGGGGTCCCACCACTGCCTTCAGAAAGTGGTTATCATTTTCCTCCTCCTATCCAGCACTGCCAGGCTAGGAGTGTCCAGTGGGCAGCAGTGGTCACTCTGGCCCTTCCTGGTCTCCTAAGGCAGTTAGGTCTCAGCGAGCACACTTCACAGTTCCCAGGCCTGGTGTGCTTTTCACAAATGTGTGTGCAGCACATTCTTTCTCCTTTACCAGTAATGCTCTCTTCTCTCCTGTCCTTTTCCTCCTGGCAGCTTCCTTCTGAGCTCAGTTCAGGTGTATTCTCTTGCAGCCTTGCTCAGGTAACTTCTCCCACTGTACTCCTGCTACACCTCACACATCTCTCTAGTCCGCCGTTTATCACACATGACTCACTTGCTCAAAAACTTACTGCACAACCTGTGAACTTTTGTTTACAGGCTGGCACTCAATATACTGAACTACACCTACCAGGGCTGTTAACTTATTGATAATTGTCCCCCTGATACATGTGTGCTAGTATTTCACTGTGGTCTCAATTTCAGTTCTCTGATGATGAATCATGTTGACCATCATTTCATATGTCTATTGGCCATCTTTTTTTTTTAAGTATATTTTATTGATTACACTATTACAGTTGTCCAATTTTTTCCCATTTTCCCCTCTCTGTCCAGTACCTCCCTTTCTTCCAGTAATCCCCCTCTCCCTTAGTTCATGTCCATGTGTTGTGCATATAGGTTCTTTGGCTTCTCCATTTTCTATACTGTTCTTAATGTCCCCCCGTTTATTTTGGGATTTCCGTTTGATATTCCTCTATTCTCTGATATGATGTTGTATCTGATTGTTTCTGAGTGTCATAGCACAAAGTAAAAAATATAAAAAAAATAAAAGAAACTTACTGCACAGCTACTGTCTGCCCAGCCCAGTGTAGAGGCCAGAAAACAAGGGAAGCAGGCAGCTGCAGTGTCATGTGGTAGGCAGTCATGGTCATTATGTGTTTATACATGAGCCTTCTCCCCATATGCCTCCACCTACCCTTGGCCTTACAACTTGGCTGCACACCAAAACCCAGCCTCCCTGGTAGTCATCCAGCGGAGTGCTCATTCTGTCCACCTCGGGAGACGAATAAAGCCAAGTGTCTTTCTGCCTCCTTAGACTATTTCCAGACCACGACTCTCTCTCCTGATCCTTTGGAACTGACCCCTGGCTCTGTCATCTGCAGCCTACCAGCCACTCCTCTTTATTCACTGAAGACTGTCACCTGCCTCTTCCTCCTCTTCCCAGGCCATGCGAGACCATTTACTCACCCTTACCAATACTCTCAACTCCCTGTCCCATTTTCCTTCCATTCACGCCCACTCAGAAAAACTGTAGCACTGCTTTGGAACCCGACCCACCTCTCCACTTCTGCACCTCTAGGAGAGAAGCAAATCTAATCTCCCTCTGGCACCCACGCTGCTTTCTTGAGCCCCTACATTGCCTAGCCAGCCTCTGGAGCTCCCAAGACTTATTGTTCTTCACCTCTTCATCACAGTCCCTTTGTCAGACCTCCATTCTTCTCTAACTTACAGGTTTCCGCCCACCCCCACCTCATTTTTAATCAAATAACCATTTCCTGTTCCAATGAGGCCAGTGGACAGGCACTCTCACAACATCTTACCATGCCACTTGCAAGTTTTCTTCTTGTCATGACAAATCAACCCTTTTCCTAGCTAAGGTCCATGCAGTCCTTTCCTGCCTCCTCAGGCTGCCATCACCTCCCAGTCCTGCGTTTGCAGCCTCTTCTCCGGGCTCTTTCCCCTCAGCATTCCACTGTGCCCAGTGCTGTCTTTTTTGAAGCAAACTTCCTTGAGCGCACAACCTCTGCCTTGCCCCTCATCTCTTTCCTCTCATCGCAGCCAAATCCATGCAGGTGTTTTCTGCATTCACTGTCTTCTCCCATCTCACTGCAAACACTTTTCCACCCCCACCCCACAGAGAGCTACCAGTGACTTCCTTTTTTCCCAAATCCAAGTCATATTCTCCTGTTCCATCTTCTCAGTTCACTAAGCAACATGTCGCATTTTGTGTTTGTTCTCCTTTTCGAACATTGTATTTTCTTGGGCACCTCCACCCTCAGTTGGCAGGTACAGGGAAAGGACAGTGGGAATGCCAGGTTCACCACATTTCCCACCTTCCTCTCTGCCCTCTTTTCTGTCTCCTTTGTGAGCTCCTCTTCCTGTACCTAACCCTCCCCCTTCAGGACCCCTTCCTGGGAAAGAAGCCATCTAGTTAGTGTTGCCTCCAGGTTTGGTCTGGCCACCTGATTCCTCCCTACACGTCACACTGATGTCTACTGCCACTACCAGGCACCTCCTCATGACTTCCACAGGTACTCAAACTCAGCACATCAGAAACTGAGCTTCTTGTCTTTTTCCAAGAGGTCTGCTGCTCCTCCTCTGTCATCTGTCTAGCTGGAGGCACTGCCATCCACCCAGCTGCCTGAACCAGAACCTGGGCGCGTCATCTTGGGAGGAATGCATCGTGGCGATCGGGAGCAGCGGGCCTTGGGATTGGATCTCAGTTTGAAACCTGGCTCTGCCACCCATGCTCTATGACCTTGGGCAAATCACTTAGCCTCCATGCCTCAGTTTCTTCACCCATAAAATGAAAATAACAGTAGAATCTAACTCAGATCGTTGTGATAATGAAATGAAGCGGTGCTTGGAAGAGGGTCAGCGGATGAGCATTTGGTCAGTGTAGCTGCTACAGCAGCATAGGAGTTGTTGGGATTGCTTCCATGATTCATTGCATTCTCCCTACCCATCGCTGAGGGTCCTGGCCATGGTACCTCCCAGGGAGCTCAAATCATCCACTTCCCCCCGCCCTATGGCCACTGCTTAAAAAGCCTTCAGTGGCTGAACGTTGCCCTCAGGACTGAACCCAGACCCAGGTGTGGCCTGCATGCTCTTCAGAATCTAGCCACTGCTTAGCTTGCCAGCTCCATCTCAACCTGCCCCTTCTGGCCTTCTTGCCCAGTCCCATCCCCCAAAAGAAATCTGGGCTCTAGCTGTACCTCTCAGTGGTTTTCATTCCCTAAAGATCATGTGCTTTTCCTTTTCGCAGCCTTCCCACTTGCTCTTCTATCTGGAAAGCGCTTGTCTCCCTCTCTCCAGGGTAATCCCCCTCCCTCTTCATGCTCAGAGAAACCTTGTTGCCCCTGGGAAACACTACCTGATGGTCCGGTCAGTGTTCCCAGACCATCCTGTGCTTGCTTCCCTATGGCTCCTATCCCTGTCACCCAGAATTAAACAACCTGTTTGTATGTCTGTCTCCCCCAGCATAGTTGGTGAGCAGAGAGTGCTGCTCAGCTGAGTTCTCAGAACCCAGCCCAGGGCCTCCAAGCCGATGATCACGAAATGATTTTCAGGATTGAAAAGCATGAGAACTTCTGCAGACCACAGTTGGGTGTGCTGTCTCAGCTGCCACTTACTAGCCATGTAACCTTGGGCCAGTTCCTTATTCTTCCCAAAGTCAAGTGTCCTCATCTGTAAATTGAGCATAATGATGCAACAAGGGCACTTGTGACGATTAAATGTGACAATTGCTGGGACGTACTGAGCTCATGGTGCCCAGCAGAAAATGCATTGTGTTTTCCCCTTCTCGCCACTAAAGTTGTTTGTGGTTCTATATTGCTCCCTCTGTACTAGTTTTCAGACACCTTTGTTAAGCAGCAGAGTTCTCTTCTGCAAATGGAATCTTCCATGGAGTTCAGGTTCTGACAAAAGCAAAGGTGTTCTGGTGCAGGTGAGGAGTGAAGAGAAGGGCCTTCTAACCCTTCATGCATCCCCATGGCCGCAGCGCTCTGCCTGTGGCCCTGAACTCCATGGTGCATGGCTGGACAAGCTCCCTCGCCTGAGCAGCACAGCGCCAAGGCGCAGCCTTACTCATTCCCAGGGAAAGGAACAAACACCCTCTCAGGTGTGTCCTCCTAGCAACCCTATAAGGCATAGGCAGGCTGTTTTTCTCCCAAATTTACAAATGGGAGTAGTGAGGTTCAAAAAGAAGAAGTGGTTTGTCCAAGGTCCCACTGTTGTGGTCCTGGTCAGTTGTGGAGCCAGTGTTCAAAGACAGATGAGAGAGTAACACGTGTACCCTCTGGGTCACAGGGTCACCCTCTTCTAAGTAGATTCTGTGGGGATGGCAGGCCCTCTTCTCTCTCTCCACTTTCCTTTTTCTCCCCTTCAGTCCCAAATCAGCTGGAAATAGGTGGAATTGTGGGAGTTGTCCAGCCCCTGGCACACTGCCACTACCACCACCTATAGATGTTTGACATCTGTCTCCTGTCTCCCTCTAAAGGCCTCCATGGCCTGCCGATGGCTTGGAGATGGGCACAGGGATGGGGTGACTCAGCCCACAGACTTCCCTTTTCAATATCCAGATCTGTCTCTGTCAACACTGATGGTAAGGTCCAGCCTCCCAGGCCTCCCCTGGACAAAGGGGCTGCTTTTAGGACTTGTCCTGGGGTCCCAGGTGGCTGTCCACTGTATTCTGTGGGCACACTTCAGGCGTGGTGTTGACTGCTTGAGGCCATCTGTGCAGGGAATGGCCTTTCTATGAGACTTGGCCTTCTTTAGTGGCTGTACATGGCATCAGGAGGGCACACATTTCAGGCCACCTAGAGCAGTCTGGCCTACCACGGCAATCTCAGTCCCATGTGTCCCTTCCTGGGAGACCCACATTATGACACAGCTCTTCTCTGAAGCCTGCAGAACTAGAGGTGCCTCTGCAGCAGCCATCTTCCTCACACGTGTCCCCACTTTGGTCTCAGCTCCAGAATTATTGTCCCCATTTTGTCAAGTCCACCGAGACTCAACCAATAGGTGGCTTGCTCAAGCTCAGGCAAGATTCTCTGAGCTGTGTTTCCACTCCTTTGAGTCTAGCCTTCTTACACCCTAGGACCAGACACTGGGCTCTGAACAAACAAGCTGTGAAAACCTTGTCCTCTGGGCCTGACTGCCGCCATTCCCAGGACGTAAACCTGTCCAATTGCTCTCCCTCGTCACTCCCGCAGGGTGGGTGGGCAGGCCAGGGTTGCAGGGCCCTGCCTCCAGTGAGGTAGTGGCAGAGCTGGCCCCCAGGCTGGTGTGTCAGGTGTCACATTGTGCCTAGTAGCTGCCAGGCCCTTGCTGAAACTGCCTCTTATATTGGCAGGAAAAGGAGAAGGCCCAGTTGGCAGCAGAAGCTCTAAAGCAAGTGAATCGTGGTGTTTCTGGAAGCCGGGAGCTGATGTCTGCCAGGGAGAGGCTTCTGGAGTGGCCTGACCAGGAATTGGATCGGGTCAACAGCTTCCTGAGCAGCCGGCTGCAGGAGATCAGGAACACTGTCAAGGACTCCATCCATGCCAGCTTCAGTGTGTATGAGCTTGGTGTGGAGAGCAGTGGCTTCTCTAAGGAGAGGGCTGCTGAGCCAGAGACCCAGAGTCTACCCCTCTTGAAACTCAACGGCTCCTCAGAGCACCAGCCTGACATCAACCTTGACCTGTCCCCTTTGACTTTGGGCTCCCCTCGGAACCACACGTTACAAGCTCCAAGCGAGTCAGCCCCACCATGGGCAGAAACGAGAGGCCCCCAGCCACCATGGACAGAGGTGAGGGGCCCCCCTCCTGGTGTCATCCCCGAGAACGGGCTAGTGAGGAGACTCAACACTGTGCCCAACCTGTCCCGGGTGATCTGGGTCAAAACACCCAAGCCAGGCAACACCAGCTCTGAGGAACCAAGCCCAAAGGAAGTTCCTAGTTGCAAGCAGGAGCTGCCTGAGCCTGTGGCCTCAGGTGGGAAGCTTCAGAAAGGCAAACGACAGGGTGGCCAGGCCAAGAAGAGTGAGGCAAGTCCCGCCCCCCAGTCTGCAGCCAGCCTGGAGGCTGCTGGTGCTAAGAGACAGACCTCCAGCCCCAAACAGCCAGGCAAGACCCCAGAGCCTCCCAGGGTGGGCAGCTGTGCTGAGGCAGGAGAAGGGGGCCAAGGGAGCCGTCCAGGACCAGGCTTGGCGAGCAGCCCCAAAGCTGACAAGAAGGGCAGCTCCTGGCGGAACTGGCCAGGTGAGGCCAAGGCACAGCCTCCACAACAAGAGTCTGTACAGCCCCCCGGCCCAGCAAGGCCACAGATCTTGTTGCAGGGCAAGGGCCGCAGCCGCCGCAGCCGCAACAAGCAGAAGTCTGCCGCCTCCTTGGGTGAGTGCACCAGGAACGGTGGCTGACCCCCACCCTGCCCATCCACGGGGTGGAGGGCAGTGCTGGCCCGGCTGCGGGCACTGAGCCCTCCTGGCTGTGTCTTCCTAGACGACGTGTTCCTGCCCAAGGACATGGATGGGATGGAGATGGATGAGACTGACCGGGAAGTGGAATACTTCAAGAGGTAGGTGTAGGGCCACCCACTGTCCTGCCCACACCCAGATCTTTCATAAGGGTCTGTTCCTTGGCCCTGAGCCCTTGGGTGTCGAGCCTCCCCCCACCCTGCCCTGGCTTTTTCCCTCCAGGCCTCCATCCTGGCACCCAGGCAGCTGCTTGGCAGGACAGGGCACTTGGGAAGGTGCCCGGGACCCAGTGAAGGAGGCATGTGTGTCAGATCCTTAAAAACCAGGGTTTTTTCCAGCTTCGTTCACTTCATTTGTTCCCCTGTATTTCCTCTGCTCTGCCTGGTCTGAGCTCTGGGGCAGAAGTGAATCAGCCAGGCTAGGTGGGGAGGAAACTTAAACACACAGTCTGGTAATCAGCGCTATCACAGGGAAGGGGGTAGAGCTGGCGGTGGCTAGAAGACCAAGCTGCAGGGTGTGGCGGCCAGGGCAGCCCTCTGAGAAGGAGAGGTAACCAGGCTGAAACTAGAGGAATAGGAATGAGTGGGCCTGGCAAACCGAAAGGATGTTTGTGGCAGCAGGGTCAGCACATACAAGGGTTTGAGGGTGCAAGAAGCACGATGCCCTCCGGGGAACAGAAGGCAGCCCAGTATGTCTGGAGTGAAATACCAGCTGGGGAGGGGGCAGTATCCTAAGGCAGTATCAGCTCTCTTCATACATTGTTCCCTGGGCCTGTGGGTGCCCCATCCAGATAGCCCCCCACCAACACAGTTCCCAGTGCCCAGGAGCTGGGGGGCTTGTGCCGAGCTGACCTGGCTTTAGAGACCAGGACACATAGATCTAGGAGAGAGGTCCAGTAGGTAGGGGGCAGTCTCTGATTGTGCTTCTGCTCTGTCGCCCCCCCAAACCTGACAGATTCTGTTTGGATTCCGCAAAGCAAACACGTCAGAAAGTTGCTGTGAACTGGACCAACTTCAGCCTCAAGAAAACCACTCCCAGCACAGCACAGTGAGGTAGAGACCCCCGGCAGCACATGTATCCTTCCCAGTGCTCTGCCAGCTCCTGTGTCCACCAGACCATTGCATGCTCTGAAGCACAGGGAGCTGGACTGAGGACTTGGACCCCTGGCCCCTGCACCTCCGCAGTGACGGCACAGCAGCCTGTGCTCTCCAGAGGCACAGGCTCTGCCCCTTCATCGCTCCTCCCTGGGCCAGGCCCTCTTTTGAACCCTGTCCATGTTCGTAAGGACCCCTTCCTGCACTGCCATCCCTAGGGTATCTCCGACAGACCTCTACTTCCCAACTCGGGCCCCAGAGGGCTGCCCCCACCCCTGACATCAGCCTCGGGGTTGAATCTCACTTGCTGGTCCTGGCTCCTCCATGCAGGCTACCAGGGTCAGCCCTGAGGGAGCAGCGAGGCACCGCCAAGCTGGGCCAAGGCCTTAGAGGTCGTTTAGGCACAGAGGAGTTGGTGAGCCTCTCTTTCAAGACAGGATAGGTTCTGTGAGGAAATTGATAGGGAAGCTTCCCCTGACAGGAGAGACCTGGCCCCCAGCTGGCCTTTGGCCACCCCTTCCAGCCACCAGTACAGTCCCTTTTGTCTGCGTTATTGACCAGTGGTGCTCTGGACTGAGAACCGTAGTATAAAAGCGAAGGGGTGCCGGCAGGCAGGCTGTGATGCTGTGCTCAGTGCGTGTCTTGACCCTGAGCTGCATCTCCGGGTCAGGCCTCTTCTGGTTGGCAACCACACAGTACCCTTACGGCAACAGGATGCCGGGGCAGGCAAGCTGAGCTCCCCTGCCCTCCTCCTCCCCTTTCCAGTGCCAGAGCAGTAGACTTCCTGGGTCCTTGGCTGAGTCTGTCTGCTTTCCCATTTTGGGTCAGGATCCCCCACATTTGCTGTTGGCCCCAGCTCCCCAGGGGCACCGTCTGGGGATGAGATCCCTGTGCACCCTTGTGCTGCCCTGGAGCCTCAGCTGTCCTCAGACCCGCCTCAGTCCTGCCTCAGCCCTGCTGCTCTGAGGGTCTGGGCTCCCTGATCTTTTGCCAGTCTGAGATGTTCACACCCCCAAGAGCTTCTGCCAGGTCAGGGTGCCCTCTTGCCTGTCTTTTCCACCTCCACGGGAGCCAGGAGTAGCAGGGACCCCACTTTCACCTGTTGCCCCTTCTGAGAAAAAGGTGTGCATCTCCTCCCACAGGCCCAGTTCCCCTGTCATCCAGGAAACCTCCAGCCATATTATGTCTCTTTGGCTGATCTCTCTCCCAAGACAGGAGATGCTCCCTCCCCGTCTCCTTTGACCTTTCGCCTCCTCAGAGCAGGGCTGGGAGCCCTGAGTGTGAGAGAACGTAGTGCTGCTGGCACGGACTTGGGCCCAGCCTGGGCTGTGCATCTGGGCACAGAGGTTGCCTGTCCCCTGCCTGTCACCACGCTGGCCTGGGACAGCATACTGCCACAGAGAGCTGGGGACTCCTTGGGGATGGTGCCATGTTCCTCGTGATCTAGGGTGACGTTTCACCTGTGGGTAGAATGCCAGGGCTGTGGCCATGTTTCCTGGCAGGGTCTTAACTTTCATGCTCTGCTGGAGGGGACTGAGAAAGTCAGTGGGAGCAAAAGTAGGAGACAACTGTTCCTGCCCTGCGGAGACCCATGGAAACCCAGAGCTGGCCTGGGAAGGCCGTTGCTCACCATGTGGCCATGCCCTTCTGTTTCCTCAGCCCCTGCTGGGTCCATCGTCTTCAGGCACTCCTGAGATGCCCATCTGCCAGCTGAAGGTCTACAGTTTCTTCCTCCTCCATATCCCATCCACCTGCCCAAGCCCCACCCTGCTCCCACCATCCGGACCAACCAGAAGCTGAGTGGATGCAGAGCTGGGCAGGGGCCCCTCAGGACCTCCACAGAGCCACCTCCTGGTGCTA
The DNA here is from genome assembly GCF_987537825.1 of Furipterus horrens. Lineage (NCBI taxonomy): Eukaryota > Metazoa > Chordata > Mammalia > Chiroptera > Furipteridae > Furipterus > Furipterus horrens. The sequence goes on along the minus strand of NW_028327180.1, from coordinate 64,126,038 downwards.
TGCAGCCTCCACACTCAGAGCCCCGGGGGCTGGGCTGGCCTGTGGGCAGCGGGGCTGATGGTACTGCTGGCCCAACACTGCTCTTTTTGTGTTTGGTTTTTTGTTTTGTTTTGTTTTTTTTGTTTGGTTTTTTTTTAATTCTTTACTTTTGATACTGTGAAGATCTTTCCAGCCGAAAGATAAAGCAACATTTGGACACAGAGTCTGTGTGTTGGTCACCTGCTGGGCTGGGTCAGGGTGGAGGTGAGGGAAGTGATCAGAAGCATGGGGCCTGTTGTAGTCACTAACCATGTTAGGTACATGCTGTGTATCAATGACTTGGCAGCATTGTCTCCACCTAATTGCAGTTGGTTTGAGTGGGACTGTTAAATGGGACTTTTATAAATGAAACTAAAGATAAGACAGCGAAGGCTGTAGTGATTTCAGCCTGGTTGAGAGAGCATGGGCCCATGTGACTGCAGTCTCTGGGCCCTTTCCTCCTGTTAGGGGGCCTCAAATGGGAGCAGCCCTGTTTCTGCCTCTGTAAAATGGGTGGATTAGAGGAATGGAAGTTGGTCTGTGGGTAGCTGATATGGGAAGGCTTGGGTACATTATGGGCAGCACACCTGTAGCCTGGGTGTTTGGGGTAGTGGGACGGTAGTAGATGGGTAGATGGAGATTTTATAAATTGGATCTGACTTTCCGATGGGAATGAGATGTAGCTTAAATACTTGAGAGTTAAGAGGATAATGAACCCTTCTGTAAAGTAAAGCTAACTACTTCACCCTCCCCCCCTTCCCCCAGCAAGTAAATCTGGTTTGTAAATTCAGGTTTTAATATATATTTGCTAAAAATGCCTCAGATGTGTGTGTCCCAACTCTTAGTTTGAGCTCAGGGGGGAGTGATTGAGGTAGTGGACATAAAAACACTAAGATCCCTTTTTGAAGTGTTGAGCAGGATCAGAAACCACTCCCACCCTGGCTGGTGTGGCTCAGTGGATTAAGAACTGGCCTGCAAACCAAAAGGTCACCGGTTTGATTCCCAGTCAGGGCACATGCCTGGGTTGCAGTCCAGGTCCTCAGTTGGGGGCCTGTGAGAGGCAACCACACACTGAAGTTTCTCTCCCTCTGAAAATAAAATCTTTAAAAAAAAAAAAACACTCCCTCCTCCCTCCCCATCCCCACTTGGTTGAGCTGCACCATTGGCCGGCAGTCAGTGCTGGCTTCCTCTCCTAAAGGGAATCAGCGTTGCTCTCAAGTGCACAGTTCCTGGCCCCTGGCCTTTCCCAATCCCCAAGGAAGCATGGATACTCCCCTGTGAAACCTTTTTCTGTACATTTATTACCTGTGTTCCTCTCACCCTTGAACTTGCACTGGCCTCCTGTCCTGCATTTGAATTGGCACAGCTATCTAGAATACTGCCTCATTTGAAAACTACAGGTCTTACTGAAGCAGCAGTTTTCCTACAGACATGACTTCTGTGAGTGGCGTCCTGGGCTCCTTATGCCTGGCCTCTACCTCCAGCACTTGCTCCAGCCACACCTACCACCTCAGTTTGCAGCTGGGCCTGGCACCCTTAGATCTCCTGACTTTTGCTCACATAGTTCCCCTCTTCCCAGATTATCGTCGTCGTCGTCGTCGGCAGCCGTCCGTCTCGAGAGACGATGGTGTAGCTTCTTAAGAGTCCATCTGCACCGCCGAGAATGGCTGTGCAGTCCGACTCGGGAGTGACATCGTATCTGTCTCCTCCCGTGTTGAATTGACATCTTGCGATGACGCTGAAGCTACAGAGCCTGGGCAGGGTAATATGGAGGGTCTGCTATTGCCCATGCAGCAGACCCCCCCTCTCTTCGCAGCTGAAGGGTCCAAGGGAAAGACGGAGTCGATACAGCTTGGCTTCAGGTGCGCCGCAGGAGTTGCCAGTGTTGAATACAACGTCAAACCGCCTTAGGGACTCCGGCTCCGGATTTTCTGTCGGGGTTTACTCCCTTAGCCTTTCCCCTGAAGAGGTATGCCGCAAGGCAGCGGAGGTTTTTTGGAATCAGAGTTTTCCTTCTCTGATGTGCCCTGACTGGAAGATCGAACCAGCGACACTTACCAGATTATACTTCCTTCATAAATCCCTGCTCATTCTTCACTTCCCAGTTGAGAAGCCACTTTTACTATGAGAATCAGTTTGCCCTGCCTTTGTGATAATTCCCAAAGTGGTACCATGTCTTTTGATACTACTCAAGACTTATATTTTCTGTCTCCTCAACAAACCCATAATCTCACAAGCCAGGTTTGTGTCTTGCTCATCTTTTATCTGCTTCAGCACGGCACAGTGCCCAGCACATGCTCATGTTGAATATATGAAGAAAGAACAGACAACACTGGCCCCTCACTCCTCTCTCAAAGGTCTCCAGTGACAAAATCACTCTGACAGCCACAGCCCTGCATGCTCTGGGCCCATTTTCCTCTCCAGCCCTTCCTCTGACTAACCGGCTCCATGCGGGCTCAGGGATCACTATTCCCTGGGGATCTGCACTTGCAGGTGGCTAGGCCCCTCCGGCTGAACCTCTGTCAGGAGGCCTCTTCCTCTCCTCCCCATTTCCCGCTCTGAGACCCACACCTCCCTGGAAGCTCAGATCCAGTGTCTCCTCGAATCCTCAGGTTTCCTGTGAGCTCTATTAGAACATTGTACAATAATCGCTTACACATGCACAGATCCTCAGTTAAAAACCACCATCATCAGCATTTTTATTTACCCCTCTCTACTCTGAACATCAATGTCTCACAGATGAGGCCACGACTCAGAGCTGCAGTGCTTGAGTCATTTATTCCGCAAACCGCACTCTGCCGCCTCGGCCCTGCGGCGAGAGTTCCCCAGCCACTAGAGGGCGCAGTGTCCCCCGCGGGGGCGCGCCGGTGACGTGAAGCCCTGAGCGAGGCTGGGCAGCTGGCGGGGCCCGCGGCTCCACTCGGGACGCCTGCACCGCCCCCGGGCTTGGATTGAGCCTTTAGCGCAGGCTCCAAATCCTCCAGCATCCCACAATGCTTTGCCTGACGCTTTCGCTTTCAGCTCTGGCTTCAGCTGCGTAGCCACACGGAGAGCGTTAACGCCGCGCCTCAGGACAGAGGCTCAGAAGAAAGTATGTCCCTTGGCGCGATCCGGCACTCAGAAGTCGTTGCTAGGCGCCGACGGCCCCTCCTTCGCATCTGGTTGGATCTCAGAGGTAAGGCGGGGCTTTTTTGCCGTGGGGCGCTTGTGTGCAGAAATAGATGGAGGAGTCGGAACCCGAGCGGAAGGTGGGAGCGAAGCGGTGGGGTTCGCGCGGGTGGAGAGCTGCAGTTAAGACGGGGAGGGGGGCTGGGCTTGACTGTTGTGTCTCCGCAGCGGGCTCGTGCCGATGAGGCGACTGCCGCAGGGAGCCCTTCCGAGGCGGAAGATGAGGACGACGAGGACTATGTGCCCTATGTGCCTTTGCGACAGCGCCGGCAGCTGCTGGTGAGAGCTTGGGGGCGCAGGAGCAATGGGGGTAGGGGATGGGGTCTCGCATGGCGACGGGGACGGGAGGTGTCAGTACCCGGGAGCGTGGCCCCCAGGCACAGAGGCACTGGCGACCTCATCTCAGGGTAGAGCGGCTCTGCACCTCGGGGTACGATCCTGGGCGCGATCCCCTTCTCTGTGTTGGGCTCGGCTCTGAGAGACGCTGGTGGAATCTCAGCTCCAGAAGCTGCTGCAGCGAAGACGCAAGGGAGCTGCGGAGGAGGAGCAGCAGGACAGTGGCAGTGACTACCGGGGAGATGAGGACGACATCCCGCTGGGCCCTCAGTCCAACGTCAGCCTCCTGGATCAGCACCAGCACCTCAAAGAGAAGGCGGAAGGTGAGCCCAGCGGCGGCTGGAGGCCCGGCTTGGTGCACCGCTTTGGCATTGCTCTGACACTGTCTGCATTTTTTCTCAGCCCGCAAGGAGTCTGCCAAGGAAAAGCAGCTAAAGGAAGAGGAGAAGATCCTGGAGAGTGTTGCTGAGGGCCGAGGTATGGCTGTAGCTGGGGCAGGGCGGAGGTGGACTGAGCCTCCTCCACAAGCCCAGGCCTGTTGTATCTCAAGGGGCCCGGCCTCTGGGAAGCAGAAGTCAGCCCTGAGCCACTTCTTTCTTCTCAGCCTTGATGTCAGTGAAGGAGATGGCTAAGGGAATCACATACGACGATCCAATCAAAACCAGGTGCGTCTTTACAGTCTGTGGAAAAGCAGCTAGTCTTACTTAGAACAGTATGTGGCTGAGATTGACAGGGACATGCCAGAACCAGCTATGCCCAGTGCCTTTCTTGACCCCTACCACCTTCTCACAGTTGGACACCTCCCCGTTACGTTCTGAGCATGTCTGAAGAGCGACATGAGCGAGTACGGAAGAAGTATCACATCCTGGTGGAAGGAGATGGTATCCCACCACCCATCAAGAGCTTCAAGGAGATGAAGTTTCCTGCAGGTACGTGACGAGTGGGGGAGGCACCACACTTGGACAGGCAAACATCTGTGAGGCTGTGTCCTGGCCCGCACTGAACTCAGCAGCTGCAGCATAGCCTGTGGGGATGGAAGGGTTTGAGGAGGGGTTTCTTTAGGCTCCTTTTTCAGTTGTGCCAGCTGAACATACTTCATGTTGTGTGCCATTAGGGACCTCCATTGGGCACGTGAAACTGACCTTAGATCTGGATGTGAATCCTGCCTGCACTTAGCCTAGCGGCTTTGAACAGGTCTGTCTGTCAGTCTTTCTTTCCCTCGTGTTTTGGACCTCAATTTCATTATCTGTAGCTTGCGGGAAATAGGGCCAGTTTTACAGGCTCTGGGCCCTGCTAAAGTACCTGTGAGACACATGCATGATGTTAGGGTTGTTTTCCATAGCCATCCTGAGAGGCCTGAAGAAGAAGGGCATCCATCACCCAACACCTATTCAGATCCAGGGCATCCCCACCATGTAAGTGTAGACCTGGGACCTGAAGGAGGGTGGACGGGCAGGAGCAGATGTCCAGCTGGAGAAGCAGTCCCTGGATGTATTCTGCTGAACCTCACCTGCAGGCCTGTCTTCTGCCAACAGTCTGTCTGGCCGGGACATGATAGGCATCGCCTTTACAGGCTCAGGCAAGACGCTGGTGTTCACTTTGCCCGTCATCATGTTCTGCCTAGAACAAGAGAAGAGGTTACCTTTCTCCAAGCGTGAAGGGCCCTATGGACTCATTATCTGCCCCTCGGTAAGATCGGCTGGCCTGGAGGGCAGGGCACCAATGAGACTGTCCCCTGATACCAGCCCCTCTCCCTGTATCTGCAGCGAGAACTGGCCCGGCAGACCCATGGCATCCTGGAGTACTACTGTCACCTGCTGCAGGAGGACAGCTCGCCACTCCTGCGCTGCGCGCTCTGCATTGGGGGCATGTCTGTCAAAGAGCAGATGGAGACCATCCGACAGTGAGCATGAGAAGTCCTTCCCCTAGAGCCTCCGCACAGCCCCTAGAGTCCTTTGCTTTAGCTACTCTGCAGGTCCCTACAGGGGCCTAATTTAAAGGAGTCTCTAGTCTCATGAAGAGATTGGTTGGGGTGGGATCGGATGTGGTGAGGGAATATGGGAACACAGCAGATGAAACAGAGGCATCTGGAAAGTCAAGGGATCAGGCATTCTAGACAGAAGGCCCAGAGGTGGGACCTGGGATATCCAGGAAGGTTAGGGTCATTTAGTGTGTGGTCCAGCAAGGAGGCTGAGGCACTTGGGAAGGGCTGGACCCGTACCCTTGCCACACAGTGCTGTCCTCAGCAGACATCACCAGCTGTCTGTCGTCACAGTCAGGTCACACCCAGTCCGTGTTTGATAGGCATTTCCAGTCTTAGGGAAGATGTTGACTCAGAGCAGTTGAATTCTGTGTACCAGGAAAGTGAGCCCTTCCAGGCCTACAGAGGAAGCTGGGGGAGTGCCAGCGGTGGCCTATCTAGGAGCAAGAGGAATGACCCGGGAGAATGGGGAAGGGCATGCCAGGCAGAGGTGACCACATGGGTGGGGAGAGCTCTGGAATATAGAGATTGGTCAGGAAAGCTGCATCTTGCTCCAGTAGAGACGTATGCTGTACATAGGGCAAGGTGGTGGGAGTAAGGAGGAGGGGATAGGTGAGGAGAGACAGGAAGGAGGTCAGAGGGTGGAAGTCACAGTGCCAGCCTTTAAGTAGGGCTGAGCAGCTGGCCCCAACCTCATCATCCCTCTTTGGTCCCCAGTGGTGTGCACATGATGGTGGCCACCCCTGGGCGCCTCATGGATCTACTGCAAAAGAAGATGGTCAGCCTAGACATCTGTCGCTACCTGGCCCTGGACGAGGCTGACCGCATGATTGACATGGGCTTCGAGGGCGATATTCGCACCATCTTCTCCTACTTTAAGGTGCCCATCCCTGCTTGGCCAGGCCACTCCTGCCACCATCAGGGCTGCCCAACCACTATCCCAGCAGCTCAGCCTCCCCAGCCCCCCACCCTGTGCTCTCAGCCCCAGCTCTCCTCTTCCTCAGGGCCAGCGACAGACCCTTCTCTTCAGTGCCACCATGCCTAAGAAGATACAAAACTTTGCCAAGAGCGCCCTGGTGAAGCCTGTCACAATCAATGTGGGGCGTGCGGGGGCTGCCAGCCTGGATGTCATACAAGTAGGCAAGCTCTCCTGGTGGGCACCCTCGCCACTGAGGGTGGCCCTGCTGAGGCCCCTTAGTTGCTGATTAGAGTGGCTGGGTGGTCCACCTTGTGGGCACTGGGGTCTCATTCAAAACCCCAACCCTCAGCAGGAAACATTCTTGGGGTGCCTAGCCCTTGCTGGCAAGAGACTTGTTTATAATCACCACCTGGCCAGCATTATGAGCATGGCCATGGCTGGTAGCCTATTCTCAGGGCCACCTGACTTGGCCCCTGTGGTGGCAGGAAGTGGAATATGTGAAGGAGGAGGCCAAGATGGTGTACCTGCTTGAGTGCCTGCAGAAGACACCCCCACCCGTGAGTGTAGCAGCCAGGCTGGCCCAGGGCCCCCAGGATGAGAGGGAAGGGGAAAGGGGCAGCACACTGGAAACGGTGGGGGACGCTGGGCAGAGGCAGTCCCGTGACAGGTTGGGCTTTCTGGACAGGTGCTCATCTTTGCAGAGAAGAAGGCAGATGTGGACGCCATCCATGAGTACCTCCTACTCAAGGGGGTTGAGGCCGTGGCCATCCATGGGGGCAAAGGTCAGGACAGCACATGCGAAGCATGGACCCTGCTGCTATAATGGCCCCTCACCTAACCATTCCCCTGCCTGGCTGGCTTGCCACTACTCCCCAGACTCCTGCTGTCTGACAGCTCCTGCCTGACCCTCCCCAGACCAGGAGGAACGGACCAAGGCCATCGAGGCATTCCGAGAGGGCAAGAAGGATGTTCTAGTGGCCACAGACGTAGCCTCCAAGGGCCTGGACTTCCCTGCCATCCAGCACGTCATCAATTACGACATGCCTGAGGAGATCGAGAACTATGGTGGGAGCTGTGGGACTGGGGTGTGGGACTTGGGTGCGGGACTAGGGTGTGGGCTGGGCCCCAGGCCTGGCAGTGAGCCAGAGGCTGTTTCCTCTCCCTGCAGTGCACAGAATTGGACGCACCGGACGCTCAGGAAACACAGGCATCGCCACCACCTTCATCAACAAGGCCTGCGGTGAGTCTACTGCCAGGGCCACCTCTGCTGTCCCCAAGTCCTCCAGGTCCTGATTACAGCATCCAGGATCAGACCTAACGGTTCCCGCTGTCCCCACAGATGAATCAGTGCTGATGGACCTCAAAGCTCTGCTGCTGGAGGCCAAGCAGAAGGTGCCACCTGTGCTACAAGTGCTGCACTGTGGGGATGAGTCCATGCTGGACATCGGAGGTAACTGTGGGACAGGGGGCAGTAGTCCATTGGGGGCATGACAGGAACACCATGAAACAAGTCCACACTGCACATCAGTGGACGGGGCTGCACGGTCTGGGGCATGGATCCTGGCCCTGTCACCATGCTGACCCCTATTTCCCCATACCCCATGCCCCCAGGAGAACGAGGCTGTGCCTTCTGCGGGGGCCTGGGCCATCGGATCACCGACTGCCCCAAACTCGAGGCAATGCAGACCAAGCAAGTCAGCAACATCGGCCGCAAGGACTACCTGGCCCACAGCTCCATGGACTTTTAGCCACCTGTTGTCCCTCCTCTCCAAGAGGCCTCTGTCCCTGGGTTCCAGCAGCCTCCCATACACTAGCCCTCCAGACAAGAAGTCAGCATCCTCGGCCCAGCTGGCCCCGGCTGAGCCAGGCTGCACCTGGCTGCCTGCCCTCTGTGCCCCTGGAATTCATATTCTTGCTGCCATTAAAGCTCAAGCCTCTGGAGTCTCAGCCCTAGTCCTGCCTCTGTGCTTCATTCACCTCGCCTGCCCCCTGCTTCCTGGCAGCCTCGCCCTCTCACCTCCAGAGCCCTTCTGAGGCAGGGCCTGGGCACCCACACCCAGTCACCTAAGTTGTGGAAAGAGGCATCTAGCTGGGGCCCCCTCTGGGCTAGCTGTATTTGTGACTCAAGGCACCACATTGGTAGATGGGAAAATCTGGTAAGGTGTTTGGATCCCTTTGGTTGGCTGTCAAAATCTCCAGGCCTCCCCCAGCCTCCCTCTTGTCAGCTGTATGAAGCTCCTGGTGCCACTTGTTCCTGGTAGGGAACCCTCTGCTCTGTTTGCTGAGGGGCAGCAGGTGACCCAGGACTGCCACTCAGGCTACAAGCACTCCCTGGCATGCTCTGTGTGAGGCTGTCTGTTGGGCAGCTCACAGGTGAATGAGAGAGAGACCAGGTGTGATGGACGTGGGCAGCAGTCACGAGACTGTTGGCAAATGGACCAGGATTTCAACACCTGGCAGGGGGTCGGCAGAGGACCAGCCTTGATGGTGCCTCCCCTGTGCCAGGCACCTTGTGTGCAAGGCCACACGCCTATCCCAGCAGGACAGCAGTTGCTCAAGCCATGTTTGTCACTTGGTGTGTGGCCTTGAGAAAGTTACTTAACATTTCTGAGCCTTGATTTCCTCATCTTTGAAATGGCAGAATGCAAAGGTCCGGTGTGAGGCTGCAGCTCTGTGCCGCTGGTCCCTGTTTGGCACAAAGCCGGGTGCGGGAGGCCCTTGGAAAAGGCTTCCTGCCTGAGAAGCTAAACTCCATATGTGACCCCCCAAACTATATTCCTCAGCCTGTTTACACACTTCTTTCCAGAGTTGTTATTGAATGAATGACATGAGGCTGTTTACAGAATTCAGATCGATTTCTAAAATTCAGAGTCATGATACTGGTTTCCAGCAGGGAAAGGAAAATAAATACAAGCCCCTAGCAAGAAGCAAAGCTTAAAGAGAGCATATATGTGTACAGTCCCATTGGGGGTGTGCCACCTGCATTCCTGTGGCCAGGGCCATGCCTGAGGACGGGCTCACTGCTGGGGTCCTCTGCTCAGAAGGCAAGGGGTGGTCAGGGGAGGCCTCCCAGAGGAAGAGGGAGCCCGTGCCCAGAGTAGCATAATGGTGAGGGGACCCCTGGGGGCTTGAGCTGGGGTCGGGACTCAACACCTAGAGCGTGGGGCTGAGAAGCCCAGGCTAGACCCAAGGGCAGTGGGAGCCAGAAAATGCCTAGGAAGGGGAGAGATGCATGGGCCCAGGTGGGGCAGTGGTTCAAAGGGGAGACACACAGTCTGGCATTGGGCGGGGGCTGTGAAGAGGCAGAGAGCAAGTGAGTGTTACAAATCTTTTGAGATAAGGACAAGCCAACCAACCAGGGTTGCAAGTTGGGAAGCAAGCAGTTTGTGGGACTGGCTGCAGGAATGCCAAACCCCAGGGTGCACAGCTGCCCCCTGGGGGAAATGAGAAGGGTCAAAGACTGTGACTGAGGAACCAACCTGCGGGTCAGGTGCTCACGCCCACCTGACTCAGGTGCAGGCACAGGTCACTTGCCCTCAGGTGGTCTGTGGCCCCTGCAAGGCATGGGTGGACACCTTGGCCAGCCAGGACCCTTAGGAAGAAATATGTGGTGCCCCTACCCCCCATCCTAGTTCTTTGATTGAAGGAGGGGTTCCCCTCCCCCAGCCAGCAGCTGCCTCAGGACTGAGGGAGGGGAAGTGGCCAGAAGGGGAAGTGTGAGGAGTTCCCCTCAGCCTGTCACCAGTCCCCTCACGCCCTCGGAGTGGCGGCCCAGGGCCTGCCGCGGCCATGGAGCCTCTGGAGACCCCCATCAAGGACGGCATCCTCTACCAGCAACACATCAAGTTTGGCAAGGTGGGGACCCTGGCTGCTCAGGATCATTGGTGGGCCTCCACCCCAGCTTCAGACAGCCTCCCTGGGAGAATGGGGTTGGGAATCAGGATGGGGGGATCAAACTCAGGGGTGGGGGTGGGACAGAGCCTCATCCTCAGCCTGAGCAGGTGAGCTGAACCTGAATGTGGGGTCAGGGAGACCTGGCCTCATTTCTAGATGGGGAAGCCATAAGTCAGGAGGAGCCAAGAACCCAAACCTCGGGGCAGGGCAGAACTGGAAGGCTGACTAATCCAACCGCCTTCCACCCTTTGGAGGGCCAGGGGCTGAGCTAGAGGAGCCCCCAGAGGTGGAGCCCCACCCTGCAGAAGAGGGCTCAGCTCCTCTCGGCCTGTCATAGGACATAGTCGGGGGTTCACCTCTCCTCAGGCAGTCAGCCCTGCACCCCCACAGCTCAACTGCAGCTGCTGCAGGGGCAGATAAACAGTCTGTTTCCTTTGCTTGACACTATTTGCATGTTTCCTTCCTTGTCATCATGGGAATAAGGCCTCCCTCCCACCACAGTCCTAGTCCTGTGGCCCAAGTGACCTTTGTGGGGGGAGGGGCACCAACATGACAGCAGTGTCCCGTGGTCTGTTCACAGACCTAATCCAGTAGAAGCCCTGATCTCATGTCCTGACCTTTTGAGAGCCCAGGACACTAGTGCTTCTGGGGGTACCAGTCAGGAAAGTGTGGGTGGGTTCACACCCAGGGCTGACTGGTCCCAAGCACAGCTCTCACCCCCACTAGGCTGGCTACAGCAAGGCCTCCTTCTCTGAGGCCCTGAGGCATTGGGGGAGGCAGAGGCCAGCCCAGGTGGCCAGGAGTGTGTGGTGGGTGGCTCCTGCTGAGCCCTGCTGCAGTGAGGGGCTTCACCCCGTCCTCATCTCCCGCAGAAGTCCTGGCGGAAGGTGTGGGCTCTTCTGTATGCAGGGGGCCCATCAGGTGTGGCACGACTGGAGAGCTGGGAGGTCCGGGATGGTGGCCTGGGACCAGCTGGGGACAGGCCAGCAGGTCCTAGCCGACGGGGAGAGCGGCGGGTCATCCGCCTGGCTGACTGCGTATCTGTGCTGCCCGTGGACTGCGAGAGCTGCCCCCGTGACACTGGTGCCTTCCTGCTCACCACCACCGAGCGCAGCCACCTGCTGGCCGCACAGCACCGCCAGGCGTGGGTGGCCCCCATCTGCCAGCTGGCCTTCCCGGTGAGCACAGGATGGGCGGGCAGGGCACCCAGGGGCTGTCCAGGGTACTGCCTCACCCCTACCTAATCTATCCTGTATTCACTCACACCCTGTCACGCAGCAAGCACCTGCCAAGCACCTGCCAAGCACCTAGGAGCCTGGGAAACACCCCAGAAACCACAGAACGAATCTTAGATAGCCAAACGTGCTGTGGAGGAAATAAAAGGCTGGAGTGGGACCAGGAGTGAACCAGGGGACATTAGGCAGAATGGTCCAAGGAGGCCTCTCAGAAGGGGGCAGTAGGCCTGAGTCCTCAGGGACAACCCAGCAGGCAAACATCTAAGAAGTGTTTCTCCAACACTGAGGTCTCAGGAGTGTCCTGAACAGGGGGAGTAGCAGCGTGAGTAAGGCCCGGAGGCAGGGAAGAGTTTGATTTGGCTGGAGGGCAAGCAGTGGGAGGGCCCAGGAGGAGGCCAAGGGGAGAGAGTTTGGTGGGAGTTGCTCCTAGGCCACATGTAGAGTTTAGGGTTTTATTCTTAGTGAGAGGAGAAGTCTCTGGGGGTTGAGCTAGGGGACTGAGTTTTCAATCTTAACAGGGCTTGATGGACCACAAGGAAATGAGTCTGGTGGGTTCCTCAATGAGTGAAAGTGTGACCATGTGACCCAACAATTCTCAAGAGAATTGAAACAGATGTTCAAAAAAAGACCTGTGCAGGAATATTCAGAGCAGGACTATTCCCAATAGCCCAAAGGTGCAAACAATCCAGTGTCCCTCAGCCAATGATAGATAAACCAGATGTGGTCTGTCCATACAATGAAATACTATTCGCCATAGAAAGGAAGGCAGTACTGACACACTACACTACACTACACTACACAGTGGATGAACCACAGAAACATTACACTAAGTGAAAGAAGCCAGATACAAAAAGCCACCTATTGCATGATTCCATTTATACGAATACCCAGAATAGGCAAACCCACAGCAACAGAAAACAGGTTGGTGTTTGCCAGGGGCTGGGGGCAGGCAGGAATGGGACATGGGTACAGGTTTCCATGTGGAGAGAAGAAAAGTTCTGGGACTAGATAAAGGTGATGGTTGCACAACCTTGCGACTTTACTTAAAAAAAACAGAACACTGAATTGTACACTTTAAAATGGTAAATTTTACATTGTATATTTAATTTTTTAATTTGAAATTTTTTTTACATTAAAAGAAAGGCTATTAACAGGAGAAAGGACACCAGTGAGGAACCTGCTGTGCTTGGCCCTGGCCCTGCTCCTGTGCGCCAGGGAGGTCCTGGTGCATTGTGCTGAGAGTCACCCTGAAGGAGGGAGGGCACTGGATGTGTGGTTGGGGGTGCAAAGGAACCAGGAGTGAGTGGCCAGCTGACTTGTTCCAACCCTGAAGCTCCTGCCCCTTCACTGCTCTAAGCTGTGGGGTACACACATGGGCCAGCCTGGTCCCTGTCCTCACACAAGGGTGAGGGGGGCCATCCAGTTGTGTGTCCCTGCTTGACAGCTCTCAGCACCCTTTGGGGAAGGACAGGACTGTAGGAGGAGAACTGGCTACAAGGGGTGCCCAGAGCTGTGCGGTGTGTCAGGACAGAGCTGGGACTGGCACCAGATCCCCAAATTCACTTGCTTGTCAGGAGTCCCAGGTGACCTCTCTCCCCAAGAAAAGGTTGCAGGAAGTGGTTTGGTGGGAGACTCTAATCTCTGACCTTGACCCATTCCCCAGGGCACTGGGGAATATTCCACTGCAGCGGAGGAGGCAGAGGCTCCTAAGCGGAGCCTGGTCCCCATGGAAGAGAACTCCATCTACTCCTCCTTGCAGGAAGGTGAGTCGGGAGGTGCAGGGAAAGCTTCAGTGCCCCCACACGCAGGGCTGGGACTTCTGGGGAACCATGGCGGCCGTGCCCTCTGCTTACAGTGGACAAGTTTCCAGTGGTGGTGCAGAGGACAGAGGCAGCTGCCCGCTGCCAGCTGAAGGGGTCCTATGTCCTGCTGCTGAGCCAAGATGCCATCCAGCTGAGCGAGCCAGCCAGCCCGCAGGCCCTCTACACCTGGCCCTACCACTTTCTGCGCAAGTTTGGTTCTGACAAGGTGGGGCACTGGGCCTGCTGTGGGGGTATTAGGGGATGCTGGAAAGCGGGAAACCCCTTGGCTGCTGACCCACCCATGTCTCCCACGACCAGGATGTGTTCTCCTTTGAAGCTGGCCGCCGCTGTGACTCAGGCGCAGGCCTCTTCGCCTTCAGCAGCCCCCGAGCTCGAGACCTGTGTGGGGTCGTGGCTGCCGCCATTGCTCGCCAGAGGGAGCGGCTGCCTGAGCTGGTGGGGCTCCGGCCCTGCCCCCTGCCTCGGGCCACCTCCCTGCCCTCGCTGGACCCCCCTGGGGAGCTTGAGGAGTTGCCCCCCGGGCCTGAGCCTTTGCGCTCCAGCAGGGCACGCCTAGCCGAGCCTGGGCCACAGAGCCTGCCGCCACTGCCTGTGGAGGCCGGGCTGTATGCTGCTGTGTGCAAGCGGGCCAGCGGGCCCCCTGTCCCCAGCGAGCACCTCTATGAGAATCTGTGTGCGCTGGAAGCTGGCCCCACACCACCCAATCTGGGGGGCCCTGCGCGGGAGCGCCCTGGTGCCTGCAGTCCCCCGGACAGTCCAATCTACCACAACAGCGAGGACCTGGGCTGGCCTGGCCCAGCACCCGACAGCAGCCTGGAGGCGCAGTATAGGCGGCTGCTGGAGCTGGAGCTTGGCAACAACAGTGACGAGTCCGGGGTCTCTGGCCGCCATGGTACTCAAGCGGGCTTCAAGGCCAAGCTGGTAACGCTACTGAGCCGAGAGCGAAAGAAGGGCCCGGTTCCCTGTGACCGGCCCTGAACGCCTGCCTGCTGTGGCGGGGCATGGGACGAGAGGGTGGGCAAACAATGGACATCTGGGGACACAGCACTGCACCCACTCTGGCCTCAGGGACAAAGCAGGTGTTGTGAGGAAGCCCCTCAAGAGCCCTGCCAGCCCCCAGCGTACTGTGTACAGGTGTGCTGAGAATAAAGCCTCTAGCTCCCGCCCTGGTCCTGCCTTGTGGCCCACAGCCCGCACCTCCTCACTTGGACTCCTGGCAATGGCACTTGGGCTTCACACAGGCACATAGACCCTGCCTCACATCCGTTGCAGCAAACATCAGTGCCCTCTGCTGGGTTCCAGGGACATGGATGACCTGGACCTGATCTCTGTTCCCAGTAGTCTCTAGTCCACTCCAGCAGGTGGGCAGGATGCAGATAATTACAGCTCCGTGTGCATCAGAGTAGGACAGTTGGGCAGAGGAGGAGCAAGATGCCCTCTGCGTGGATTGTGAAGGGCAGGCCGGGCTGCACCAGGCAGGCAGGGGGCCCTGGGGCTCCCAGGCCAAGGGCGGGCATAGTGAACACAGAGAGGAAGGGAAGAGCATGGACATAGAGAGCTCCAAGGGGCTGAGGGGACTTAGTGGCTGAGCATGAGAAGCCTGACTGTCCTGCAGTGATCTTGGTCTCATCCTATGTGGAGGTACAGTCAAACCATAGAAGGGGCAGTGTGGAGGCCTGATCTGAGGGAACCCAGCTGGAGGCTGGGAGGTCTGAGCTGGGGAGGAGGTGATGGAGGTGGGGAGAAGGTGACAGGGGTGGCTGGAGGGGTGGGTGGAAGGGGCTCAACACGTATGCACACCCAAAAACCCTGCCCTGGTTGGTGTGGCTCAGTGGATTGAGCACCAGGCTGTGAACCAAAGAGTCACCAGTTCAATTCCCAGTCAGGGCACATACCTGGGTTGCAGGCCAGGTCCCCAGCTGAGGGCATGTGAAAGGCAACCAATCTCTCACACAACAATGTTTCTTTCCCTCTCTGTCTCCCTCCCTTCCCCCTCCCTAAAAATAAATAAAATCTTAAAAAACAATAAACCCCGCTCCTGCTACACAAGTGCATAGACACTCTGGGGAAGCCCTGGCCTCAGTTTCCTCAACCGTCAAGGCTTAAGATAAACAACACAGTCAGCATGCATTCATTCATGTTTTATCACCTGCCTACGCTGTGCCAGGCACTGGTGATATTGCTGTGTCCAAGGAGCCTCTGACCCAGAGGGGGGCAAGCAGGTCTCATGAAGACTGTAGTGCCTTCTTATTGTCCTCCCTCATTCTACTTCCTGTCACTACCCCTGCAGCCTCTAAGTGCACAAGCAGCATGCCCTGAAAATATGGCCTCCTGGCCCCTTGACCACAGCTCAGCCTCAGCTGCCCACGGCTTCGGCACATCTTGAACTTTGTCTTTATGACAGTGACACTCCATCGTCACTTCGGAGTGACAGCATCTTATTTCCAACCATCTGCCTCTGGCCACCTCCTTCCCTCCTTCCAGCCCACTTCCTCTAGTGTGGCAATACGGCTCCTCCCCGCTCCCTGGAACTGGAGTAACCCTCTGTGACTATCCGTATGGCTGCTGTCCACCACTCTATCCTTGTCCCAGTTAGATTCTGTGCTCCACTCCCTCACACTCCTCTCCCCTTCCATCTAATTTGTCCAGCAAAGCCCCAGCCTTGGGCGGACCCAACTCTCCTCTGTGCCTGGCAGCTGCCCGCAGCCAGAGAAATTCGTGCAACCAGACTGATTGCATTGTTTTTACCAAGTGACCTCAAACCTCACATAGGCTGCCCAGAGATTCTGCATCCCAGAGTAGCTGACTCCTCCTCCCCAAGACCTTCACAACTTCTCCCTTCCCTCCCTGTCCATCTACCTTGCAGATATCCAACAGAGGTGCACACCCTCCACACCTAAACCAATATAATATTGAATGTCAACTATTTTTGAAAAATTAAGAAATCAGCCCTGGCTGCTGTGGCTCAAAAGGGTCACTGGTTCGATCCCCAGTCAGGGCACATGCCCGGGTTGTGAGCCGGTCCCCTGTTGGGAGTGCGTAAGAGGCAACCACACACTGATGTTTCTCTCTCTCTTTCTCCCTCCCTTCCCCTCTCTCTAAAAGTAAATAAATAAAATCTCTTTAAATTTTTTAAAAAATAAATAGAATGTTTATTTAGAATATAAAAAGAAAGAGGTGACCACCATCCACTTTCTACCACCTCACCTGTAAGTGCACCAGCACCTGCACTGGCTCCTTCCTGACCTTCCTGTTCCCAAGATGTGTGTGCCCTGGCCCTGGCTCCTCTCACCTCACAGCTAGGCAGACAGAGCTGTTGCCTCTCTCCTTGGCCCATTAATTCCATCGTTTTCATCATAATCATTTTCAGCCACACATTTGTAAGATAAACTTTTCCTTAACTTCGAATTCTCCTTCAGCACCTCTCCACTTCTCTGTTCCTCTTCACAGAAAAAGTCTTCAAAAGAAGTGTTGATTTCCTCTCATTTCCACTTTCTCACCTCCCAGTGGTGCCCACCACTCCATTACATCACTTTTATCGGGGTCACCAACCTCCTTGTTCCCCAAAATAAAAGCAACCCAGACTCTCTTTGTGACCTGGAATCTCCCCATTTCTCAGCTGTCCTCAACAGCCCTCCTCAAGACGCCTCTTCACTTGGTTTCCCTCCTCCTCTGCCCAGGTTCTGCTTGGGGCTCTGGCCTCAGACACAGTGTAGCTCCCTATTAGCTGCACATGGAATCCCCATGGAGTCTTTAAAAAATGTCCTTGCCTGGGCCCACATCCAGGGGCTGGGGCTTCAGTCTGGCAGGGCCATTTTCCTCAGTTCCCCAGTGTGCATCCAGGGTTGAGAAACGGCAGCCCTAAGTGAGCCCAATCCAGTTTCTACATCTCGCAGACTGAAGGTACAGCCTCACCACAGACCTCTCCCTGGACCTCCGGACTGAAGAGTGCAACTGGATGCTAGACTCTGGTGTCTAAAATGCATCTCCAAACATCACATGTGCAGGGAGGGTGAGGGCAGGTGCTCTGTGCAGTGCTGTCTCAGGGTGTCTGTGGCCACAGGGGGCAGCCTGGAAGGATGTGGAAGCCGCAGTTGAAATGCAGGCAGATTTCAGTCCCACACATGGATGCTCCTCCTGATAATAACGTGTTCTCATGAGCAAGCAGGCTGCCTGCCATACAGCAAGCTGAATGGAGGCACCCAGAAGGGGTGGCTGCAGCAGGAACCCCTCTGCCCCACAGTGCAAGCCCAGCCCTTGCCAGCTGAGCAAATCCCAGTTCACACTGCAGGTTACCCAGAGAGTCAGGGACATGGCCAGAACTAGAACCCAGAACTCTGGTGACCCAGTCTGGCATGCTTTTCTTTATTAAAAATCTTAGGCTCTTTGTTTCATGGCAGTTGTTCTGAGGTTCCAAGCAGACTGGAAGAGAAAGTCTGGAAAACTGCAGGACTTGAGGGGTCTTGCCCTGGAGCTTCAAGGGTCCTGGCCACCAGAGGGCACTGTGTCCTAGTTCAGGGCCCGTTTCTACACACCGGCTGCCTATGCTGGGAGCTCTGCTGGCTTCATCTAGGCTTGAGCCTGGCACAACAGACTGGATGCTGGGGTCCTCTCTGCCCGAGAGCTGCCAGGATACCCAGGCTGACCTCTCTTCCTTTGCTCATTTGCTGTTTCACTTTCTTAATTCTTCCTTCACTTTCTTAATTCTTCCTTCATCCTCACTATGTGAAGGCACTGGGGAAATGGTAAATAAGACAAAGGAGCCCCTACTCTCCTGGGACTGACATGCTAATGGGGACAAAAGACAGCGAAGAAAAAAACACTTAATATAATATCATATGGAAGCGCCATGGGGAATAATGAAGCAGGATAAGGGACTAGTGCGTGATGCAGGTGAGGTGTTGGGGCTGCTGTCTTAGATAGCCTGATCAGGGAAGGCCCCTCCGAGGCAGCATCTGAGCAGAGGGACCTGAACGAAGCAAGAGAGCCTGTTGTTTAGATGTCTGGGGGGAAATGTTTCAAGCAGAATGTCCTGAGGCAGTCAGTAATGTGCTTGATGTGTTTGAGGAACAGAGTGGCTGGAATGGAGTGAGCCAGGAGGAGAGCAGTGGGGGTGTTGAACCAGTCTATTAGTGTCACGTACATTTTAAGGGCTTTAGTTTTATTTTAGGTGCAACGTTTTAGGAATGCTAAATGCTAAGAGTGATGGCGTATGATTTCTACTTTAAAAATACCACTTTGGCTGCTGCGAGGAGAAAATTCTGGAGTGGGCAAGGGTAGAAACGGAGAGATCTGTTAAGAGACTATTAGGATTTCCAAACACGAGATGGGTAGCAGCAATGCCAGTGGCAGTGTAGATCAGATGTGGAACATATTCTGAAGGTGGCGTTTGCAGAATTTGGAGTATGACAGAGAAGAGAAAGGAAGGACGTCATAGTTTTTACTGGGCCAGGATGATGAACTGTGGTGCCATTTACTGATGTGAGGAGGAGGGAGGGAGGTGAGAAAATCACAAGTTTAAATTGGGACACGATGATCTGAGATGTCTAGTAGACATCCAAGTGGAGAGTGGATATGTGGTTGGACATTAGAGTCTGGAGGTCTTGCGGAGAGGCCAAGGCTGGACATACAGCTTGAGAGTCCTTGGCATGTAGGTGTTATGGAAAGGCATAGGGCAGGATGGGGTCTCAGAGAGGGAGTGAAACGATCAGATGGTCAGGTTGGGAGGCAGATGAGGAGTCTCCAAAGGAGGTGGAGAAGGAGCAGCAGTGAGAGAGGAGGCAGCATGAAGCTAGAGGAGGAGGGAGTGCACCTGCAGTGCTCCTAGGCAGGGCTGAACGGAAGCTGAGAAAGCACCACTGATTTCAAAACCTGTAGCTTATTTGAGATGTTGAGAAGAGAGAATTCATTCGAAGGACTGGGGGAACCAGAGCCTGACTAGAGAATCGGGGAAAGCAAGTCAAGACAGGGCCACAGATAACTCCTTCGAGGAATTTCACTCGTAATGGGAATAGAATAAAAGAGCTGTAGCTGGAGAGGGAAGTGGGGTCAGAAGAGGATTTCTTTAAGCACTAGACTCTTACGGCAGTTTTCGCAGTGAGGGGAATGATGCAGAAGAGGGAAATGTGTTGATGGCAGAGGGCGGAGAGCAGCAGTGGCCACGTCCTACAAGGAGCTAAGGGGTGGATGCCTCTTCACTCATCCACACACTCCCCTCCCTGCTAAATTTCCCCCTCTGCCTGCGCTGGTAGGGGGTGGGGACGGCAAAGTGGGGACTCTGACTCACTCTCAGTGGAGGCGCTGCCCTTTCTGGGTACCAGGACACAGCCCATCTCAACAGTATGGAATCCACGCTGAGCCGTGGTCGCAGGGCTACTGACTACCCCGGTATCAGGGAATGGGAGTGAGGGCACAGTCACAGGTCAGGCTCAGGGTCCAACCAAGTCCCCCCACTTCCGTCCGCTCCTGCCATTATTTTCTACCTTTCATAGAGTCAGTGTTCTGCAAACGTAGCTTCAAGCCCTCCTGTTCCCCGCTCAACTCAACTAATCCTTCTTCCATATGTGCCCCCACCAAGTCCCTCTGATTTAGAAATTCTGGAATGGCCAATATCTGAGCCTCATGCCAAACGATGGCGGTCCTCAGATCGGCCCTACGAGGCGAGTTATTATTATCTTTTTATCCTCACCGGAGGACATGCTTTTTGATTTTAAAGAGGGGAAATGGGGAGAGAGAGAGAGAGATAAGTATCAGTGTGAGAAACATCTATTGGTTGTCTCTCGTTTGGACGGGGACGAACCTCAACCGAGGAAATGTGCTTTGACCGAAAATTTAACCCCGATCTTTCGGTTTATGGGATTACTCTCCAACCAACCAAGCCACACTGGCAAGAGCGAGACAAGTATTATTGTCCCATTTTTCCGAGATAGAAATGAAGGTTCAAAAACAATTGTTTCCGAAGGCTGCTTTCTTTTCACTCGGCCAGCGGGAGGCGCAAGCGGCTGAGCGAGAGCTCTCGCGAAGGCCAGGCCCCGCCCAGGTCCCGCCCCAAGGAGGGAATTCGGCTGGCCTTGTTTTCCAGTGAAAGGGGGACCAGACTTTGTGATTGGGTCGGGCAGAAGGATTGGTGGGGCTGTCCAAGGCGGGAGAGCCCGCTCGTGGGCGTGGCTTTATGGGCGTGCCCCCCAGGCACCGCCCCTTTCCGCGGGCTCATAGCGGACGGCGGCTGCGGGGGCGGGGTCAGAGCCCGGCGGCTGATCCAAGGTGGCCCTTTAGAACCTGGCGCTGAGCAGCGCCCCGGCGGGGCGAGCAGGTACAGTCGACATCAAGGGGCGTCTGAGGCTGAGACGGGCAGGGGACAGGGGGTTGCTAGGGACCACAGAAAGCATTAGGGATCGTGGCCAGCGCTGAGCTACCTCCCGCGGGCCCGGGCTCCTGCTCGGGATCCCGCCTCCGCCTCCTCCTTCCTGCGGCGAAGCCAGCTGTGGCTGGGCGGATTGGCGCCTGCGCTGCTTCCTGCGCCCGGGAGTTGGTCACGGCAACGGGCCCAGGCGAGGGACCAGGAGGAAACTGAGTCACATCTGGATGCTAGCTGGCCTGTGTGGGAAGCACCACTTCCACTGGGATCCGGGATGAATCCCCTTCCTGCCCAACGTTTGGGGTCCCTTTCCCCCACCGATCTCCCCAGGGGCAGCGCGCCCGCCGGTCCCCCATCCCCCTATGTCTAGAGGGTCCCCCCTGGCTACCAGCAGCATCGACCGGTCCCTGAATGGCTAGGACCTGCTCCAGCCGTCTCTTTCCCAACCCCTCCCCCTCGAGTCCCGAGCCCCCGGGTGCTCCCTCAGCTGGCTCTCTGCACAGTGTCAGCTTACACGCCTTATATAGTCCGAGCAGGCTCCAGCCAGCGGCCTGCCTGCCGGGATCTGGGGGCGGGGGAGAGGAGCGGCGGCCCCAGACTCACCCTGCCGTCGGAGACTCAAAGCTGGCTTGAAGGGAGGTCATGCCACTTTAGCTCCGCGGCCCGCTTCTGGATGCAAAGAACCTCAGCCCTGGATTCGGGCTCTCCTCACCCTCCCAGTCCCTGGAGGAGGGAGGTTGCCCTTGAGATCTGCCAGCCAGCAGCCCAGCCAAACCTGACAAGGTGCTTGCTTGCCTACCCGTGTCTTGGGTATGCTCAGCGTCTGTCCATGCCTGCCTGGCACCAGTCCAAGGCTGATGTCCGGAGCTGCACCTACCTGGCGCTAGCATGTGGGCTACTCATCTTTCTCTTCTCTCAGGAGCAGGCACCATGGATTCCTTCAAGGTGGTGCTGGAGGGACCAGCCCCTTGGGGCTTTCGACTGCAGGGCGGCAAGGACTTCAATGTGCCCCTCTCCATCTCCCGGGTGAGCCTAGGTTGGGGGAGGGGCTCCCCCAGAAGTCTTTGGGTCTCCAGTGGGTGATGGGAGGAGTCCGAGCCAGGGCCAATAGACCAGGAGGTGTCCAGGTGCAGAGGTGTGGGGGGCACTTGCCACGAGGACTACTAACTAGGTGAAGGCTGGGAGAGGATCCCCCACATTGTTCCTGCACTGCACTGCCAGATGCCATTCCACAAAGCCCCTGGGGCCGCCTCTGAGGCCGGGGGAATGGCCATTCTGCAGGAGGGTGAGGTCTAGAAACTGTCTAAGCTTTTTGAGGGAGTGATACAATACTTGGAGCCAGGCCCCAGGCAGAGCACTCTGCAGGATCTCACCACAACCTGATGGCTGCCCAGGAAATAGCCATTATCATTATCCTGGTTTTCCAGATGAGGGAACTTGGGGCTGAGAGCAGAAGGGCTCCTTCCGATTCGGTGGCCAAGCAGGAATTGGAATTCAGGCACTGGAATGGCTGCAGTTTTTGTGTGTGAGGGCGTATTGTTTCTCTAGCCAAATGAGGACCTGTGTTCCCATCCACCAGTCCCATTCAGGATATAGCGGCCTTTGACCCCAAGTGGGTGTGGAATGGTCTCTAGGGCTCTGACTTAAGCCCCTGAAAGCCTGCCCTGCTAGGAGCGGGGCCTGGGGCTGGCTCCTCCCCATGGCAGGGGGATTGCCTTATAAGCCCAAGAATGCAGCCCCATACTGTAATGGCCAACTGGTGGCTGGAGTCTGCAGAGCCAAAAATGGCTGGTCTAGGTCTGGACCCCTGAAGCCCATTGGTGGGTGCCTCAGCCAATGACCACCAGGCCGTAGCTCCAGCTGTACGGTCAGTTGTAAGGTTCAGAGAACTAACTGCCAACACAGATAACAGTGAGGCCAGCCCATGGGCTGGTATCTCTGACTGTGGTCTAGGAGTTATGAGGGGGTGGGAAATTCCTGCACCCAATTAACCTGTCCACAGAGGCTCACCCAGGAACCCGGTGGGCAGGCAGCTGTTGGCAGGAAGCCTGGGGCAAGCACAGCGCAGAGGGGCCCAGAAGGTTGTCCAGTCTGTGGGAGTTGGGCTTGGTGCCCCTGGCAGGGAGGCCATCAGTGTTTTTTCCAGGGACCCTTCCTCAGTCTTCCCTGGAAACTGCCCTGACAGCAGAGTAGCTAACGGCAGTGGTCCTCCTACCACACACACCCACCCCTATACAATCCTCAAGCTTTTCCAAGCCATGAAAACCTACCCTATGTCCCCTCCCTGGGAAAGTGCTGGCCAGTGTGGCTACAGAGCTTTAGGCCTTAGGTGGCCTCTGAGCGATCCTCCGTTTCCTTGGTGGGGATGGATTTCCAGATGTGACCTGTTCGGGGCACTCTTGACTCCCTTGTCAGCCGCTTCAGCATTTGGGTGGGGCCACCAGCTAAGTGTAGCCCTGGAATTGGACCTGGGCCCCTAGTGGGTGAGTAGATGGGTGGGGTGGTCTTTTATGAACTGGGCATCCCTCTCCCACTCCCCTAACCCCAACATGGAGGGAGGAGGGAAGGGCTAGAGCTGGCTTTGGTCCCAGGCCTGGGAGATGAGGTAACGTCTGGGACTGGGGGGTTGGGCTGCTCAGTGGAGCCCTCAGGCTGACTCACCCCTCACCCCATGCAGTGTCCAGCCCCCTGGCTTTTTTCCCTTCCTTGGTCCCCCTGGCCTCCTTGCTTCTCTTTCCAGTCCTTTCCCACCCCCTTCTTTCCCTCCCAGCTCTCCTGCCTTTCTCTCTACCTCATAACCCTCATGTGCTTCCTGTCCTCACTCCCACTCCTAGGAAGGAAGCTGTCCCAACTCCACACCACCTCTCAGGGAGCCAGCTGCTCATGCCCGCCCCTAGACCCCCAGCTCTGGCTCAGCCCACACCTCCCAGGAACCTGCCCTATGGGTAGGGAGTGGCTGAACCTGGTTTCCCTTCTACTGACTCACCATGACCTTAAGTAAGTCACTTCCCCTCAAGGGCGTCTCTTCCCTAAGCCTATTGTAAGGGCTTATAGTGAACTAATGGTAGGATAGGTGATCCGGGCTCCAAACCCAGCCAGAGGCTCAGGGAATCTTTCCTGGTTGGCTGAACTCTGAGTTGGGCCCCAACACTCAGCAGAGGTGACCTGGTGTAGTGGAACCTTAGGGTCAGGGTCCTGGCCCTACTTCTTGCTAGCTGGGCAAGTTACTTAACCTTTCTGTTCTCCCATGTGTACAATGGGTATAACCCCAGGCTCTGTTCCACAGGGTTGTTGGAGGATTCAGTGTCAGTATGTGATAGTACTAGGTGCTCAATAAATGTAAGCTGTATTTTTACTATTCAGCAGGTGAAGAAGGAGCCACCCAGTGTCTTACTCTTCCAACCTCCCAAGCATGAAACAAAGTCATTAAACCCATCTCTCCCTTCTTGCCCAGCGTTGTGTTTCTGCGTCTGCTCTCTCTGCCTCTTCTTTCTGCTTCAGCTCAGTCTGTGCACCCACACACCTGAGTAGCCTAATGGGGCTGTGGGCAGCCTTTACCTCCCAGCCCCCCAACCCCTAGCTGTGAAGTGTGACTCTCCCTTCTAGCATTTCCCCACAGAAGCCTGCTCAATGTCAGGCCCTTTGTCAGCTGGTTGGGCAGTCCTGGGAGCTTAGGCCTATGAACAGCAGTGCTGGCCTGTCTGGGTTGTTACTGCTGGACCAGAGGGATGGAAGGGCTTCGTGGGGTTTGTCAGGACCATTTTTAAAATTTTTAAAATTATTGATTGATTGATTTTAGAGAAAAATACATCAAATTTTTATTTCTCTTTTTGATGCATTCATTGGCTGATTTTTATATGTACCATGACTAGGGATTGAACCGGCAACCTTGGCATTTTGGGTTGATGCTCTAACCAAATGATCTACCCAGCCAGGGCTGTCAGGGCTACCTCTATCAGGGACCTGAGAAATAACCACACCCTAGGCCTTCAAACTGTGATTGGCACCTGCTAACCTCAAGGCCCAGCCCTGGTTCCTTTCCCCAGCCTTCGAGGCCTTCATAAGTGGACTCTTACCCCCTGGGCGACACATGCCACTCCTGTCACCAAGGCCCGCCACTTCCCAGAAGTCGTCCCTGATGGTCTCAGCTCATGCTGGTCGTGACCATTCCTTCCAACCTGATATTGCCCCTCATTTGCAACAGTAGCCAGGGATCTCCAACCAGAGCCCAAAGGATTGCGGAGAGGGTGAATGACAATTGAAGGCTTGGGTGACAATCATTTACAACCAAGAAGCCCCAACTGACACGGTGGGCCCCCTTCAGGCAGGCATTGTTCCTTGTGAACCTGGAGGTGAGGGAGCCTATTCCTGGCTCTCCAGGGGTCCTGGCAGATCCCTGGAGGTGGTCCCAGCCCAGGATTCTAGGAGTGAAAAGGTTAGTGAGAAAATTCAGGGATGCCAGAGAGGAGCTTGCCACCTGCATAAGCTAGAGGGCATGTCTGGTGGGCGGAACAGCCTAGGCAAGAGGCCAGTTGGAGCTGAGACACTTGAGGTTTAGCGGGAGGGTGGCTGCTTGTTGACGTCATGGCAGTTTTGGACTGTGGGGAGGTTATGGAGGTGAATAACTGACTAAGCTGGGTGATTGTGAAGCTCAGGTGAGCCCCCACCCCTCCCAGATTGCATTAGTATCCAATAGCCACCCAGGATATGCTGACTAAAGAGGCCTCTGGGTTCTGGAAAGGGGGGGGCAGCTTAGGCAGTCTACTGTTGGGCTCAGATTGTCTGCAGTCTTGCACCGTGGGGACCCTCCTCTCTCTACAGCTCACTCCTGGTGGCAAAGCTGCACAGGCTGGGGTGGCCGTAGGTGACTGGGTGCTGAGTATCGATAGTGAGAATGCTGGAGGCCTGACACACATTGAAGCCCAGAACAAGATCCGAGCCTGTGGGGAGCGCCTCAGCCTGGGTCTCAGCAGGTAGGCCAACTCTGGCCCACCCGGCTGTGGGGTATCCTTGGGTTTGGCCCTCTGTCACCCCTTCCCGTTCTCTTCCAGGGCCCAGCTCGCTCAGAGCAAACCGCAGAAGGTAGGTGATGGGCCTGGGTCAGCTGGGCGGCAGTGGGGTGGGATTGGACCCCTAGCTGGCCTGCCCACCCCGCACAGCCACCTGGGTACCCTCAACCCTGTCTAGGAGTAGGGGGCGGAAGCTGGAGCCTGGGAGAGTGTAGGGAACTGGGAGTTGGGTCCGGGCTGCCGTGCAGTTGGACCACACACGTCTGCCTGTCTGTCCATGCTGCCTCTGCCAGCCTGTGCTGCTAGCTGCACTCGTGGGCTCAAATCACTGCTCCCAAATGGGCCCCTAGAAACCTAAGTCACCCCCTCCCCCAGGGCTGGGGTTGGAACACCTCTGTTCTCTGCACCAGAGCAGGGCACCCCTCTCCCCAGCTCTGGCCCAGGGCCCCCACGCTCCCACCGGCCCTGCCCAGCTCTGTCTCCGCTCAGGCCCTGACCCCTGCCACGGACCCCCCGCGGTACACCTTTGCACCCAGTGCTTCCCTCAACAAGACGGCGCGGCCCTTTGGGGTGCCCCTGCCTGCTGACAGCGCCCCGCAGCAGAATGGGTATGTCAGTCCTGCCTGCCCACGGCCCACGGCCCACAGCCCATAGCCCATGCTTCGTCCGCTGGCTGCTGCTCTGTCTGCTCTGCCCCTCAGTCATCTGGCACCGTGTGGCAGCGACCCCTGGTGGCTGGGGTGGGGGCTGTGGACTCAGGGCCCCTCCTAGGGTGGTGTGGCTCCAGCCCAGGCACTGCCCTCCTGGGAGCTCTGAACCAGCCAGCGCCCCACGCCGGCAGCCCGGGGTTGGGTGTGGTGTTGGGCCCACTGAGCTCCAGACACTCAGTGTGGCCTTGCTCCCAGACACTCTGACCCCTTGCCATCTTTCTTCCCATGTGTCTGTCCTTTTTTCCCTTTATCTGTCCCATCTGTCTATTTCCTTCACAGGTGCAGACCCCTGACAAGTCAGTGAGCCCCCTCTGCTTGTCCCTCTCTTCCTTCCTGTTGACATTCTGGGCAGTGGCCCCTCCCCACCCTGGCTCCTTCTCACCCTGTGTGCCCCCCTCCCCTCCCACTTATCTACCCCCTTACCCACCCAGCAGGGTCCTGGCCTTGCCCTTCCCCACTCTCCCATCACCATAGCCCAAGTATACAAATTCCAGGGAGGGGCTGCCCCACGGCCCACCCCTAGCGTGAGGTTCTGAGCCACACCCTCCCTACAGACAGCCGCTCCGACCGCTGGTCCCAGACGCCAGCAAGCAGCGGCTGATGGAGGACACGGAGGACTGGCGACCGCGGCCTGGGACGGGCCAGTCCCGTTCTTTCCGCATCCTCGCCCACCTCACGGGCACCGAGTTCAGTAAGTGGTGGCCCAGGGCAGGGCAGACTCCCCTCCTGGCCCGCAGCCCAGACCTGGCCTCAGCCAGGGATCAGGGCTGGGGTGGCCTTCTCTCTTCCCTTGGTCAATGCCTGCCTCTGCCTTGTCAGTGCAAGACCCGGATGAGGAGCACTTGAAGAAGTCAAGGTAAGAATCGCACTAACCCCTCTTTCTGACCTCCTGCCTCTCCCATTCCAGCCACCACCCTGAATCTGCTCCTGGGAGGCCCAGCCGGAGCTCTCCATTCTCCTTCCTTCCTTCCTCCCTTCCTCCCTTCCTTCCTCCCTCCCTTCCTTCCTCCCTTCCACCTCTCCTTCCTTCTACTTCCTCCTTCTCTCTCTGCCTCTCAGGGAAAAGTATGTCCTGAAGCTGCAGAGCCCACGCTACACCCGCCTCCGGGACTGGCACCACCAGCGCTCTGCCCACACGCTCAACGTGCAGTCGTAGCCCGGTGCTGGCCGGCCAGCTGTCCCCTCTGCCTCTCTCTCTGTTCCTTCTGCCCAGGGCACCCCCTGGTGCCTCCAGCTTTTGCCTACCTGGCCCACTCCTTTCCTGCCCTTGGACTGAGCCTCCTGCTCGTCTGGCCCTGGCTGCCCACCTAGCACAGGGCCTGGCTTCGTCTGCCCTGCCTTCCCTCTCTGCCCTCCGGTGCTGCTGCCTGCCAGGTCTGCTGGCTTGGGCATGGAAATAAACACTCTCGGTCCCGCTTTCTCTGCCTCTGTCTTCTGTCTTTGTGCGCTTGCTTTGTGTCTTGGGTGTGGGGGTATTAGATGGTTTAGATCCAGTGTGGGCCCAACAGCCTGGGTCTCAGTGGGAGGTGCTACTTGACAAAGGGGGCCCTGCCATCAAAGCCAGATCTCAGGGATGAGAGTTCCCAGACCTGCCCCAGAAGCCAGAGCCCTGCTCTACCTCCCAGCCCTGTGCAACAGACCAGCCTGCAGGAGCCTGGCTAGGAGAAGCTGCCTTGCCCATTCCTATCCCAGTGGGACCTGGAGTCCAGCCCAACAGCTGTCATGAACCCAGGCATCTCCCGTGGGACCAATAAGACCAAGGTTGGAGGGTGGGGTCTTGTTAGGAGACCCAGCCATACAGCGCCTTGAATGGCAGATCTCACAGCCAGGTGCCCAGGACAGAAGTTCCAGTCCCAGCCTCAGCTACACCCCAGGAACCCTGGCCTGGTGAGTGAGTGGGCTTGGGCCTGCGCAAGGGTGGGTAGCCTCCAGGGGTATGGGGGTGGTGGGCCCCTCCAAGCTGCCCTGGGCTCTATCCCCTGTCTTGGGGTCCCAGGGCACCCTACCAGAGCCACTTCCCTTGGCCCTGGCAGGCCCTCCTACCCCCAGCCCCACCAGCCGCCCACCCTGGGCTGTGGACCCTGCATTTGCTGAGCGCTACGCCCCAGACAAGACAAGCACAGTGCTGATCCGGCACAGCCAGCCCGCAACCCCCACACCCCTGCAGAGCCGCACCTCCATCGTGCAGGCGGCTGCCGGAGGGAGCACAGGAGGGGGCTGTGGCAGCAATGGCAAGACTCCGGTGTGCCACCAGTGCTGCAAGGTCATCCGGTGGGTGGCCCCGTTCTTTTCCTACCCTGGCCTTGCCTGTACTGATGCCTGGTCTTCATGTCCTTCTGACCACCGCTCCCCCAGTCTGTCTCCCCACTCACCTCAGCTGCCGCTGCACGAGGATAAGGATTCAGTGCCCATTTGGAGTGGGGGGAGGGACCTGGCCTGAGTCCTCAGATTCTGAATCCTGCATCACATCCCCCCTCCCCACGTCAGCCTCTATCAACGTTTGCCCCAGTGACACAGAGAAAGTGCCAACGATGCATCAGAGCTGCACCTGTAGACTTGCTACTCTGGAGCAAAGAAGGGCCTGCTGCTCCCAGCCTCTCCGCCTCTCTCCCTCCTGCTAGCTCTACTAAGCCTCTGCTCTCAGCAGACAGGCCTGGGGCCCCTCCTTCTCTGCGCTGCTCCCCAGGATCCAACAGGGCCATTAAACTCCCACAGAGTCCTTGTAGCAGATTCTAGACGCTTCCTGGTTCTCGGCTCCACCCCTGCTTTCGACTCCTGCCAGCTCTGATGCTCTGCAAAGCATGCCCATTTAGCTGGGACCTCTGGGCCCCTCCCCAGGCCAGAAAGACAGAGTGGACACCAGGGTCAGCTCAGGTACCCACTGGTCTTCAGGACTCATGGACACTGGGCCTCCTCCTCTCCAGGGCCCTGGTTCCTCGGGTTCATCTCATTGAGCGCAAGTCAGCAGCCCCACCCAGTGGGACCCTCCTTCCTATTTCAACACTGCCCCACTCCCTCATCTGTCCTAAAGTGCTGCAGCTTCATTATTCTTGCTGTATGACCATGGGCAAGTCGTCTCCCAAGCCTGCTTTCTCCCTTTTTGGGGGAACTTCCCTCTCCAGGCCTGAGAACAGGGGCTCCACAAAGCTGCTTGGGCGGAGGCCAGGAGCTCCGCCTCCTTTGCACACGTTCCCTTGCCTCCCCTCAGGGGTCGCTACCTGGTGGCACTGGGCCGTGCCTACCACCCTGAAGAGTTTGTGTGTGGCCAGTGTGGGACAGTCCTGGAAGAGGGAGGCTTCTTCGAGGAGAAGGGTGCCATCTTCTGCCCACCCTGCTACGACACACGCTGCGCGCCCAGCTGTGCCAAGTGCACGAAGAAGATCACAGGCGTGAGTGGGGCGGCGGGTGGGTGGGAAGATGAGTCCTATACTGCCTGCATTGAGGGTCAAGGGAGGCTAGGAAATATAGTCTATTTTGGGCAGATGTGTGTCTAGCAGAAAACGGAGTTTCCATCTTTAGATGGGAGAGTGGATGTTCTCAGTCTTCATCATTCTAGTGATAGTTCATGGGGGCATGTACTGTGCGTGGGCATCCAGCTTCACAATCATACTGTGAAGTCAGTTTGGTTATTCCCTTCTTATAGATGAGTGCATTTTGCCCAAGATCACAGCCATTTCCCTGTCAGCCTAGGCCACACCCCATTGGGCTCTTTGAAAGAATGGGCTAGACCCCAGGAACTACCCTGAGCTGGGTGTCTGGATTTGCTCTCTACAGGTCAAGACCGTACTGTTCTGCCTGCATTACTATACTCTTGTTCTGCTTCCCCCTGCCCCACAAGCCCTGGCTGGGCAGGTTTATTGCCTGGGTCACAGATGAGGAGCTGAGGCACACAGGACGGGCTGACTCCTGGGTCCTGGAGTGAGCTTTGGTGGCAAACCCTGCGCCTGCCCCTGCCCAGGGCAGTGGTTCCACAGAGTGGCCCTGCAGCCTCAGCTACCCCTGTTGCAGGGACTCCAGGACCTGACAGATCCTAGAGAACACCCTCACCCTCAATGGTGGGACAGAAGGCTGACTGCTCCAGCCTGCCATGGGCTCTATGCCCTGCCTGCGCCCAGTGCTGAAGACTGCCTGTCCTCAGAGCTCAGTGTGGAGAATGGGGAGATGTGCAGGGCGATCACATTGTTTCGGTGGGGTTGCGGGGAAGTTCTAGGGGTTGAGGGGACACATTAGAAGGAACTCGTTCTGATATGGAGACCATCTGGGACCCCATGTTCTCAAGGAAGGTTCACCACTCACCACCACAGGCCCCTTCACCCTGGTAATCCAACTGCAGGTCCTGCTCCCTCTTTACCTCATGGCCTTTTCACAGGCTGTCCTCTGCCAGGGACATTCTTTACCAATGTCTACCTTGTTCCTTCTCAGTCGGGATTCAAATATCATTTGCACAGGAACACTTTCCTTGGTGCCCACCCTTCCCACCAGGCCAGACACCCCACAGTTTACTTATTGCCCTACCCCTTGGTCCTTTTGTTCCAGGTGTTTTCCCCGGTATGAACATGGCCTGGGACCAGGGCTGTTTTGCTCACACTTTACACTGTGTCCATATATAGGAGGTGGTCAGTAAACACTTGAAGGAATGGATGGCAGTGGCCTCTAAGTTGAACTTAAAAACGTGTAGGAATTAGCTTGAAGGAGGATCAGGGACAGTGCTGCAGGCAGAAGGATTAGCTTATGTCACAAGGCAACACCTGGGAAGGTGTGAGGTGAGGTGGGATCAAACCCGGAACCTTGGTGCATCAGGAGGATACTCTAACCAACTGAGTTACCCGGCCAGGCACATTCTTCCATTTTTAAATGAATGGTCAGCATTTAAAAGTCAAATTTCACTTTAACACAGATTTCAACCCGGACCTTACAGGCATTCTAGAACAAATCAGTTGGCACTGCCCCTACAGGCAGAACAGATGCTCCCCCATGACAGTCCCCACCATGCCCTATTGCATACACCACCTGGTCCTGGCAGGCAATAGATTCAGGATTCCCAGCTTCAAATACAGGGTCATCCTCACCACAGTCCGGCCAAGGCTGGCCTTAGGTTCCTAGATCACAAGGGAAGGAATCAAGTGTCAAGGAAAAGCTAATGGCCAAGTCACCAGCTAAGAAGCAAGGCTCAACCCACAGATCTTACCCGCCCCCCTTCAAGACTCCACACTGCGCTGTACCCCAGATCTGAATGCTGCTGCCCTGGTTGGTCAGAGGGTCCCGGGGCTGCCCCACTGTGAGCCTCTGCTTCCCCTTTCAGTGGAGCAGGTTAAGGTAACTCACAACACTTGTAGATGGGCACCCACAGCCAGGTGCTGGTGGGATACATCAGCTACTAGAACAGCTGGTGTTACATGCCCTCTTGGGGCTTATATTTGAGCAGAAGTGGGGAGAGGCAGATAATAAGCAGTAGATATGACAGGTAAATTACCTGGTAGTTTATCTTAGTAAGGAAAGTGTTAAGGGGAGAAAGGAATGCAGAGTTAAAGGTGTTGGGAGTATGGTGTTGGAAAGTCAGGTTGGAGTATGAACCCACGTTAGAGTGGATCTCATGGAGCAGGTGACATTTGAGCAGAAACTTGAAAGAGGTGAAGGCTGAGCCTTGCATATATCAGGGCAGAGCAGTCCAGCAGAGGGGACAGCTGGTGTGAAGCCCCAACATTGGCGGGCCTGGCCCACTAACCACAGGCAACAGGCTCTGCAGGGGAAACAGAGGGACAAGCCAGACCTGCTTGTCTCAGTACCTGGCAGGCTCTGGCTTTTGCTCAGAGATGTGGAGCAGACAGGGATTCCAGCAGGGGTGTGTAGCCTGGCTCAACCTGACTGCAGGCTGTGGGAACAAAGGGAGGGGGATGAAGGCCGGTTTCCTGGGATCACCCAGGTCAGAGATGTTGAAGCTCACACTCCGAATCAGGGAGGCTGTGAGAAGTGGTCAGACTGGATGCATCTCAAATCAAAGGTAGAGTTAACAGGGTTTCCTGGTGAACCTGATGTGGGTGTGAGAGAAGGGGAATTGGGCCTATGCAGGAGGAAGAACGGAGTTGCCGAAAACAGAGAGGGACAGCTGTGGAGGGAGCTGGTTTGGGGTGTGGAGATTTTGGATGTGTCAAGTCAGAGGCATAGTGCACACCTGGAGCCTCAGGGTTGGAGACAGAGTGGTAGGGTGAGTGTGCAGATGTAACATTTACTGCGGGAAGAAAGTGGGCCCAAGGCCAGCTTCCCTATGTCCCACTCTGGACAGGAGTGGGCTGAGCTGCCAGGTGACTGTCACCTCCTCCCAGGAAATCATGCATGCCCTGAAGATGACCTGGCATGTGCATTGCTTCACTTGTGCGGCCTGCAAGACACCCATTCGGAACAGGGCCTTCTATATGGAAGAAGGGGTGCCCTACTGTGAGCGAGGTAAGAAATAAGGGGCAGGGACAGGTGAAAGGGGCAGGGCCAAAGCAGGCCAGAACCCAGCTCCTCCCTCCACCTCCACCTCCGTCCCTCCCAGACTATGAGAGGATGTTTGGCACAAAATGCCGAGGCTGTGACTTCAAGATCGATGCTGGGGACCGCTTCCTGGAGGCTCTGGGCTTCAGCTGGCATGACACATGCTTCGTGTGTGCGGTGAGTGCCCCTCAGCCTTGGGTTCTTGGCCAGCCTCCCTCCTACCGCCTGCCTCTGGGATTCATGGGAAGGGGCCTCTCTACCACCCTCAACCCCAAATAATTGGACCATGGCGGTCCCCAGATATGTCAGATCAACCTGGAAGGAAAGACTTTCTACTCCAAGAAGGACAAGCCCCTGTGCAAGAGCCATGCCTTCTCCCACGTGTGAATCCCTCTAGTCCACTGCTGCCCTGCCCTGCCCAGCCAGAGGGGCCAGTGTTTCTAGAGTCATCCCATCAGACCTCTGGGCAGGGCTGGCAAAGATCACCCCAATCCCAACTCCTGGCCCGAGCCTGGGGTTCCCTGGGCCCTGCCTCACCCCTTTTGTCTTCCCCATCCCCCACCACCACCATCGCACACAGTGCTGGCCACATCGGCTCTGCTCACATCCTTGCCACAATAAATCTCTATCCAGCTGTGTGCTGTGTGTGCTTCCCTGCTGTGTGTAAGGAATGCTGGGATATGAGGCACATAGCAGGTAGATTGAACTGCTTTCCCTGTGGCTGACCATCCTGGTGGTCCTTGTGATGGGGACATGCAGGGCTCTCAGTCAGTGGGAGGAGAGGAACAGAATCTCATGTGCTGGATCCAGGCACCCACGGAAGTTGCGGGGAGCCTGGTTTGTCCTGCTGTGTATGTCAGAGAAGAGAGATTGAGCTGGATCCATAGAGATGGGACCTGGAGCTGCCCTCTGCCCTCTATCTGCTGGACAGCTGCTCCCGAGGAAGGGGGTGCTGGAAAAGGTGGCCCCAGGTCCTGGGAGGCCACATGGTAGGCTGAGCTGGGACTACCTCCTGAGGGCAAGGTGGAGGTTGGGGGAGGGTGGTCAGGACACAGAAGAATTTGAAATAGTGAAGCAACCAGGCTTGACTTGTAGAAAGAGCTGTGGCCGTCAGCAGAGTGAACAGGAGACTGGGGTCGGGGGGGGCGGTGGGGGCTACAGGTCAGGAGAAGAGAGGAACAGAAAGCGACACAGCAGAGATGGGACCCAGTGCCAGTCCCCAGGGAGGTGTGGGGTGAGGAGTGGACAGCAGGCGAGTTTGACAGCAGCCAGAATGCACCAGCCATTGCTGGCTTCATCTTACGTGGCCCTCCCAGCAGCCCTGTGACATGTCCACAGTCATCTTGGTCTATAGATGAAAGATTGGGGGCCTGATCAAGGTCACACAGCCTCTGAGCTGTGACCCAGGCAGAAGCAGGCCTAAAGCCCTGCGCCGTCCTTTCTGGGACAAGCTGGGCTGAGCACCGTTCACTGCTGAGTGCCCCTCAGGAAGCTCACTTCTGCTGGGTAACAAACACTCAGGTGCTGGCCTCTCTGTGCAGGGGCTCTTGCTCCTTACCAGAGCCCTCCACCACCCTAGGGGTATTGTCATCATCCTGTCCCAAGCCTGGGCCAGAGGGAGACTGAGGAGAAGGCCCAAATGAGGCCAGGACAACTCAGGTCCGTTGTGTTCTCTTGAGGACCCTGGGGAGCAAGTGCAGGGCTTCCTGTTATTTTCACGATGTCTCGTCAGAGCCTAGGACAGTGCCTGGCAGAGTGGATGGCCAATGGAAAGACTGAATGAGGTGCCTGTGGAACATTTAGGAGACAAAGTCAGGGAGCAGCTAAAGAATCGAGTCTGGATTCAACTCTGGAATGAGTCTGGGAAGGCCTGGGGCAGTCACCACAGATGCTTGTCATTGATGCCTGCAGAGGGCTGGGGGCTGGGCCCAGGCAGGTCATACCAAGAGGAAAGCAGGTAGGATGTGGTTTTCCTTCAACCTAGACATCCCCAGCATATTCAACAGTATCTTTCACTTCCACAAGGAAATGAGCTCTCTCACTTCTCTTGAACCATGAAGCCCTCAGTCCACCCCTGGTTTCCATGGATACAAGCCAGCAAGATCACAGGGGTGGATGGTGAGTGCTGTTGGAGCCCCCAGGGGAGCCTTCTTCTCCAGGCAGCCGCCCTTGGCCTCAGCCAAGGGCTGCCACGTGGTAATGCAGAGCTGTGGCCAGATCTGCCAGGTTATCAACAGCGTCCAGAGATTCAGACTTTAATGTGAAATCTGGTATTTTAATATTGGCAACTAAATTTTTTTTTTTTTTTTTAGTTCTATTTAAAAAATAATGGATGTGGGCCAAGTCCAGTGTGCGGGCAGCCGGGGCCTGGCCTAGACGAGCGCTGTGAGAGCAAGAAGCACTAGTGTCCCAGCTCTGGGCAAAGGACAGCAGCAGCAGGGGCCTGGGGGCTGGGGCCAGCCCGAGTGTCTCCAGAACCTGCCAATAGTGTCAACCAGGCAGATAAGGCCAGGAGCCCTGGTGGCATTTCGGCATTTCGCAACAAGGTGACATTTGCCAGATCAGTTTGGCAGAGAGCTGGGCCACTGCCAGGGTTAGAGGAACAGGAAGGAGGCTGGGTGGAGAGGATGTGGAAGGAAGGTGTAGGCAAGAGCGTGCAGACAGCTCTCCTAGGCTGGGCTGTGTGACCCGGAGGATCCTGGCCACCACTCACTGCTGAGCGCCGACAGGTATGGACGGAGGAAGCAGGAGGTGTTCACCAAGGGAAGGTGGCTGAAGGTGGACAGACATAACATAACGGGAGAGTGAGGAGCAGAGAACTGGGGACTGAACCTCGGAAAGAGGCGCTCCCCTAGGTGGAAGTAAAAACCAGCATGGGCACCTTCTCTGAACAGTCACCTCTGCCAGGATCCACAGAACAGTCACTGATACAGATTCCATTTAATCCTCGGAACACACTCATGCGAGATCTCATTAAAGGCACGTTTCTGATGAGGGGCCTGTGGCTCAGAGAGGGAAAGCGGCCTGTCCAGAGCCGCCCAGCCAGAATGCCCAGGTCTGCTGCTCCAAGGATCAAAGACTGGGTGCTCCTCCCTGCACCTCTGGGCTGCCCCCCACCACAGAGCTGCAGGGATTGCAGCTGTGTGAATGGAAGCCACAGTGACGAGAAAGGTCCTTGTGTCAGGCAGTAGAGGCCATTAGCGCCCTTGGAGAGTGCAGTGTCCCCAGCTGAGGGGGCAGAGCCTGTAGCAGGAGACTGAGTGGGCAATTGGAGAGACAGCCAGCAAGAGACGGGCTTTTTCCAGCTCAGAGCGGCTGGAGCTCATTTGAAGTCAGTGGAGAGAGGTGGTGGAGGATGAGGAAGTGCTTCGACAGAGTATAGAGAACAGAGGCAGGAACTGATGATTCTGGTCCTACCCCCTCAGTGCTGTGTGGTCTTGGAACACACAGGCACGCACAGCACTGTGGACCTCCCCCCCGCCCCCACAACCGTGCAGCCCTGCTCCGGGAAGGAGCTGAGCCCACAGTGCACAGAACGGCAGCCATGCTGAGTCCAAAGCCAACTGGGAGAGTGGAGATGGTCCCCCCTACCAAGGCCTCAAGTGGGAGGGGGGGGTGCTAGGATCCCAGGGGCCCTGCTAGGAGGAGACGATGCCTGCTGGGAGCCTGGGGAGAATTCAGGAGGCTGGGGCCCCTGCAGAGTGCTCAGGGAGGGCCCAGGATCAGCCTGAGTCTTTGGCTCAAAATCTGGGGGACTAGAAGGTCAACTCACCTATTTCCCTTGCCACTCACAACAGCAACCACTATTTGGGGGAGATTAGGAGGGGCTCTTCAGCTGTCACTCAAACTAGTTGAATTAGAACAGGGAGAATTTGTCTCATTTAACTGAGAAGGTTAACAGCTTCAGATAGGGCAGGACCTGGCACCATAGGTGTTATCAGCAATCTCTACTTCTCTCCATCTCTCTGGGCTTCTTTCCTTAGTGTTGGCTTTATTCTCAGGAGGTTCTCCTCACCATTGTCATTATGTCATCGGCAAAGAAGCCCTTAGCCAGCTCCGGCCGCATCCTGCCAGCTCAGCAGCCCCAGTAGAGACTTTCTGAATGATTCCAGTGAAGGTCCCTGGCTGATGCCCATTGCACTGATTTGGATCCTGTGTCCGTCCTGAAGTGGTCACTGGGTCTGACCAGCTGGCCTGGACACGCTCCCCTCTGGAGCCTGTAGTGGAAAGTCAGCCAGAAGACAGGGGCATGGATTGTGGGGGAGAGATTGGCTGTTCAATGATGTGACTGCTGCCAGACCCCCAAGCTAGAACCAGCTGGATTAGGGCCAGGACAGAGATAGCTTCCCATAAACTCCCTCAGAGACTGTCTGATCGACCCCTCCCTATGCTCCAACTTCTGCTGGCTCCTGGAACAGGCCATTGATTGCCTCACTGAGCAAGCATGCAAGGCACTTTCCTTTGATCTGGGGAGGGTTACACCCAAGCACCCCCATCCATCCTGCCCTGTCCTGTAGAACTCCTTAGAGTTTGCACGTGGCCCTTCGTGTCCTGCCACCTCCCAAGGAGCGTCTCATCTGTCAGTTCTCTTACTAAACTCTTGATAGAATGCTGGAGTCGAGTCGTCAGCCTTTTTCTTCAGTCTCCCAGCCCCAGGAGACTTTATATAACAGAGATGCCTTATCATGACGTCCATTCACTGTGTATGCTTTCTCCACACCAAGGATGCCTGTCCCCTGACTCCTTTCTTACACCCTATAGCTAGCAGTAGCCTGAGGAACTACGTCTGACTAAATCCCAAGCGGGGCCAGCCCCCACCTGTGGAAGGGGAAGTGAGGAGGGCCTGTGGTATGCTGCCGGGCCAAGAGACACACCTGGGTTCCCTTTCAGACTTTGTCACTCACCCATTGTGTGCCTCAGGACAAGTCACTGTCCCTCCCTGAGCCTGAGGTGTCCCATCTCTAAAACAGTAGTTTTAGACTATGTACAGTAGTCATTTTAAGCACTTGCTAGATAATGTTTTAAAATTCTCAAATAAGCCCTATGTGGTAGGTGCTATCATTATCATCCTCGATGACACAAACAAGGTCAAGCAATGAGTCTAAGGTCAC
This sequence comes from Furipterus horrens, assembly GCF_987537825.1. Classification (NCBI taxonomy): domain Eukaryota; kingdom Metazoa; phylum Chordata; class Mammalia; order Chiroptera; family Furipteridae; genus Furipterus; species Furipterus horrens. The sequence goes on along the minus strand of NW_028327180.1, from coordinate 64,088,000 downwards.
ATGCTTAGCAAGGTCTGAGCAACAATCAGCTTGTCAGTAGCCCAGCTAATGGGGTGAAGGTGGCTGACCCCATGCCGGGGCCCACACCTGGGAAGAATGAAGGGGCATTTAAAAAAAATTCTTACCCAAGGATACGTTTATTAATTTGAGAGAGAGGGAGAGAGAGAGAGAGAGAGAGAGAGAGAGAGAGAGAGAGAGAGAGAGAGAGATCAATGTCAGAGAGAAACAGAAATAGGTTGCCTCCCAAATGTGCCCAATTGGGGATCGAACCTGCAAAGTTTTGATGTGCAGGATGACACTCCAGCTGAACTGCCCGCCAGAGCAGAGGGGACACTTAAAGATGTGCTTGGTAGGAACCTCTAGAGGCAGGATGAGGGCAGAGAAGGCTCCACCAGCCAATGCTGAAGTCCTGAGGCCACTGTCAGCCCTGAGAGTTGTTGGGAGCACAGAACAGGGGCGTGGGCGAGGCGCAGGGGGTGAGGCTACGAGGAGGAAAGGAGGGGCTCTCACTTCCCAAGCCTCCATCCAGTCAATCACATTTTATCCTCACTACAAGGTATCAAAGAGAAAATTCAGAGAGGGAAAGCGCTGGAGCTAAGGCCACATAGCAAGTGACCAGCTTCTGGATCTGAATCCTCCCTCTTTGTTGTCTTGTTCACTCTGGGGACTCATGCCATTGGACCAGCCTCCCAGTCTGTGTGTGGGGAGCTCACCCTCTGGGGGTGGGGGATACATTGATATGTTAGTGACTGAAAGGGTGGTCAGTGCCGGTGGGTCACCCTGTGGAAGGCCCTGTGGAAGGACCTCCAAGTGGGCACATAGCACCCACCCACCAAGGTTGGGTGGGGTGGGGTGTTTCAGGGCCAAAAGGAAGCAGGCTCTCAGAGGAAGTGATCAGTAGTCACCCCACTCCCACAGGTCTAGGAAACTGAGGACTAGATGTGGCCACTGACTTTGGAGACAGATTACAGACCTACACATTACAGGAGGAAGATGACATGGAGGCAGAAAGGTAAGACGGCTAGGGCAGGATCCAGGGCAGCCAAGTAGGCAGCCCTCTTCCTCCTGCATTATAGGGGCCTCTCTGTACAACAGAATCTTTGTAATTTTTTTGTAAATCTAAAACTGTTCTAAAATTAGAAGTTTATTTAGTAGCCCTGGCTGGGTAACTCAGTTGGTTAGAGCATCGTCCTGATACACCAAGGCTGCAGGTTCAATCCCTGGTCAGGACACATACCAGAAGCCACCAATGAAACCATAAATAAACGGAACAACAAATCGATGTTTCTCTCCTTTCCACTCTCTCTCTAAAGTCAATTAAAATATAATAAATTTAGGAGTTTATTTCAAAATATAGATGGTAGAGATGAGAGTGGTGTGGCTGGAGAGCATTTGTAGGGGGGTGGGGGATGCAGGAATTTGAGGAAGGGAAAGCACGGTGCATGACTGCTTGGTGAATGTGAAATTGAGTGAGTGGGAGGCTGGGAAGGGAGCCAGGGAGGGGGAGGTGGGAGAAATTCTGAGTTAGGGCAAGTCAAAGGAAGCAAGACGGGGCTGAAGCCCAAGATCCCTCTACTTACTTGTCCCAGGCCCTTTTAGCCCTGCTGTGGTGTATCCTCCCTCCCCCAAATCCTTCTGACCCTGCCTGGACCTTGTTCCAAGTGGGAGCTGTGGAGAAACTTCCAGGGCCAGGGGCCCATGGGCATAGCGGGTACAGAGCCCCCAGGCAGGTGTCTGCAAAATGTTTTTGAGTTTTAAGAGGGCCCTCCTACTCCAAAGCGCTGGGAACCACTGCTGGAGATCAGTATACACACTCCTCTCTTTCTCCTCTGGGCCAACTCAGAACTCAGAGGCCCAGCTGAGTCACCTCCTCCTCCACCTCCCAGATTGGACTAGGCCATTTGCTCAGGTTCCATCGTTTCCCTGGGAAGATGGGATGGGAGGCTTTGTATGTGTTGGGAAAGGCTTCCAAGGACTGGGGAGGGTCCAGGGCCCCTTCAGAGAGGAGTGGAGATGCTTCAGGAGGCCCTGCCAGTGCTGCCTGCTCCCCTGCAGGAGACTCTAGGACCCCAGGTGCTCCGAACTTTGGGCAATAAAGGTGCCAGGAGGATGGTCCTAGAGTCCCTGGAGTAGTCCCGCTCTGGGACTCTGGCTTTAGATGTTGTAACTGGAAGGAAGTCTACATGGGATCCTCTGGGAGGCCTGAGGCTTGGGACATGGCAAAGGATTTCCTAGGCTCGTCCTACCCGAGAGGGCCCAGGAGGCAGCTGGGAAGGGAGGAGGCTGGCCTTACTGGGGTAATGATCTGGGTTGGGGCTGAGAATGGTCTAAGGAGGCCGGGATGTAGAGGTGTTTGGGAACAGGATAGGCTGGACTGAGGAGGGCGCAGCTAGGGGTATGGGGTGTTGTGAAGCAGGGGCGGTGCGTGCTAAAGCATGGGGTTGAGAATGGGCTGGAGCTGGGATGGGACAGAAATGGGCAAAGGACAGTACTGAAGATGGACTAGGGATGGGCCTTTCAGAGGTGGGGATGGGCGGCAGATGTGCCATGGGAGTGAGGCGGGGGACGCTGATCTGTTCATTGGGTTGGGGCTGGGGGTTCGGATGGAACAGGGATTGGGGGCAGTAGAGGCCGGGATAGAGATAAATTAAGCACGGAATGGGGCTGGGCCGGATTCAAATGAAGTGGATTGGGGATTGGGCCTGGAGCTGATAAGGACAATGAAGTTGGACCTAGGGAGGGTTGGCGAGGTTGGGGATGGGGCTCGGTTTGGGGCTGAGTAAGAGGGTCGACGCCTAGGCTGGGGCCACGGTAGGTGAAGTTCGGGGACGCCGGTGGGACCCGCCTCGGGAGCTGCGAGGCAGAACCGCGCGGGCCCAGGGGCGATGGGTGGGGGGCGCGGGGGCGCCCGGGGCAGGCCGGGAAGGGGGGGCGGACCTCCCCCTGGGCCGGGCCTAGGCGGCGCTAGGACCGAGCGCGGAGGGACGAGCCGGGCGGAGCCAGCGCCCCCCGCCCCCCGCCGCCCGGCTCCCCTCCCCCGGCCGCTGGCTCGCTCTGCTCGCATCGCCGCAGAGGCTCCGAGGCAGCTGTGGCGGTGACTCCCTCCCTCCATCCGTCCTCCTCTGTCCGTCCGTGCGTCTGTCCGTCGGCCTCGATCCGGCCTGCAGCATGGCCGGCGTCAGCTTCAGCGGCCACCGCCTGGAGCTGCTAGCGGCGTACGAGGAGGTGATCCGGGAGGAGAGCGCGGCCGACTGGTGAGCCCTCGCCCCCGCCCCTCGGCCCCTTTGTCCCCGCGCCGCTGCCGCCGCCGCCGCGCCTTTGTTTCCACCCGGCCCGCCACCCGGCTGCCGGGAAGGGAGGGGGCGACCCCGAAATGGTGCAGCGGCCGGCGAGGGCCGGGAGGGGCTGCCTTTGTGCGCGCCGGGGGAGGGGCCGGGCGGGGCGCTGCTGGCCCCAAGAGCCCCGAGGCTGCCCCAAGCGCGCAGTGGGAGCGGTGGCCTGGCGCTGGCTGACGGCTGCGGGGTCCAGACGTGTGGCTCGGGGCCGCATGGCCCTGCAGGAGCCCATCCTCCGCCCCCCCGGCCCCGAGGGACAGGTGTTCATGGGGCGGCCAAGGGCACCTTCGCTACCTTCCAGCGGGCGCGGACCGGGCGGGGATGGGGCGGGGACCCAGCTAGCGGAGCCAGCTCAGCCTGCCCGGCCCAGCATGGACAACCAGCCACAGCACAAAGGAACGCTAGGGCGGGGGAGGAGTGGGGAGGGCTGGGGGCGCGGGCGCCCCGCCCACCGGGGAGCCTCTCGGAGTTGGGGTGTGATGCAAAGATGTTCTTTGCCACATGGCTACCGCCCAATGACTCCTGTTCCTCTCCGGGGCCGCGGAGGAGGCAGGGATAAAGTGGATTTCAGGGACTAAGCAGCTGGGCCGGAAGATGCCAAGGGCGCCGAACTGCCTGCCTAGAGGGCCAGCTAGGGACCCTGGGAGGAAGCCCTCAGGCACACAAGCCTGGAGGGAGCTCCCAGGGAGGGATGACGAGCTGAGTAGATCTGAGCCCTAGAACCCATCGCCCAGCGCAAGGGGCTCTCAGCTCCCTGGTTGGGGAGGAGCTGGGCTGCCTGATTCCCCTTCCCCAGCTGTTGTCTCCCCCTGAGCTCTGCTAGAGGTGTACCACCTGCTCTGGGGCTGGAATCCCCAGGGTGGTAGGAAAGCCAGCGGGTTCCACACTGCCCCATTCAAGAGTCATTTCCCCCAAAACACTCCTCTCTTGGGGCAGGTGCTCCTTCTATTTCCAGACCTCTAACTTCGCTGGCAGGCAGGAAACTGAGGCACAGAGTGAGGGCATTGTGGTAGGGACACTGACCTGGAGGCTGGAGGAGGGAACAAATGGCCAGGCGTCCATGCCATAGTACTGCAGCACTGGCGGGCAGCCAGGCCTGCCTGGAGGGATGGACGCGGTAGACAGCCTCCCGTGTTCTGCAGGTCAGTCATAGCAGAGGCCAGTACAGGCTAAGTGGGCAAGTGGCCCACCCGTTGTCCCAGCCCTGCCCCTGGGGGCTGAGATCATGGGAGGAGTTCAGGGTAGGTGGCCAGCTTGGCCCGGTGCAGGAACTGGCCTTGGGATATGATGGCCCCTGGCTGGACAGGGGCACGTCCATCTCAGAATGCCCCATTGCCCTCAGCCTAGGGGAGCTGTCTTCCACCACACCGTTGCCCCTAATCTCCCAAAAGCAGAGCTTGGGAGGCCCAGTGCCGGGCCACACAACCCCTGCTGGCCCACATCATGCTCAGCAGAGGCCTGGGCTCCCATCACCCAGCAGTATCCATGTGGCCAAAGCTAGTTATTCATCACTGGCATGCATCACCCCCATCTGGGTTTTGTGTGAGATGCACACACGCACCCTTGCACATGCATACATTTGTTTTCACTCCGAAGGCCCCAGATAGCATTTTGGGAAAGGATGTGAAGATCACATCCTGCAGCAGGGAGCAGGAGTGCCCACAGCCATCAGCATTGAACTAGGGGTCCAGTGGAGTCTCAGGACTCAGGAGAAGACCCTGCACTCAGAGGCCAGAGGAAGGCGTCTTGGGTAAAATTGCTGCCTGGGTCAGGGGCTCGTCATTGTGCTCCCTTACCTTGCCTCTGAGTGGTGACGGACGGAACACGGGGAGCTCACTTCTTGGTGGCAGGGCCTCTGAAATGGAGCACTGCCCAGTCACTAGGAGCAGGAGACCCAGGAAGTCAGTGTAGTGGGAAGGCCAGTGTTGCACTGCATGTGACATGAATCACTGTGTGACTACACAAGAACGTGTTCCTCTCTGGTCCTCTTGAAAAGAAGAAGAGGGGATTGGGCTCAGCCATACCAGGGACATCTAGGGCTCTTGCAGCTATAACTTGCTGAGAGTGTGACTGTCCAGGGGTCTGTCTGCCTCTGCCTCTCACTCCATCCAAGCCCAGCATCTCCCAGGAGCTCCCACCTCACTCCAGTCCAGGTTCTCTGGCCTAGATGGTTCCCCAGAGTTTGTGGTAGGATCAGACACCTACCGCTGCCACTGTGTGCTGGATGCTCGAGCCAGACTAGGTCGGACATCTGCCCTCGTGATGCTTTGGCCCGGGCAGTGTGTCTCCAGGGGCTGGAGCTGGTGAGATGCATAGATTCCTGGGTCCCCCTTTTCTAACTTCTCATGCCATGTCTGGTGTATTTGAGAAGCACTGATTCAGTGAGCCTTGGGGCGGCTCGATGCCTCTTCCCATCCTTTTGGGGGTATGGTAAGTGGTCTGGGGAGATGCAGCTTAGAGCACAGCTTCCTGGAGAGCTGGCATTGGGACCCTGAGGAATTTATGCCAGGGGTGGGCGTGGCATGGAGAGACAGGGCTGGCCTTTCTGTGAAAGGGACCACATATGTAAAGCCTCACAGGTGGGAAGTATCAGAACTGTGTTTGGTGTCAGGGAACCGTCCAGTGTGACCCAAGTGTGTGGTGTGGATACAGAGGTCTAGCTGGAAAGGCAGGTGTAGAGCTCAGAGTCGGAGGCCTGCTGAAGGCTTTGAACTTAGCCCTGGTCTCTTCCAGATCAGGGCCAGGGCCAGAGCCAGGAAGCTGCCTGGACGTGGGAAGGCACGGCTGAAGATGGAGGGGCAGGGGGAGGTGTCCCTGGGAGTAGCCAGGGCCCTCAGAGCTCCCGAGAGGCTGCATTCGCCCCTGGGAGCTGTGCTGTCTGAAGCAGTGTCTGGGACCAGGGGCTTGGAGCTCTGCCTCAGTTTCTCATCTGCGGAGTCAGGAGAAACAGACCGTGCTTCTCTGGGGGCCCTTTGTTCCCAGTGGTGGTTTAAGGGCAGCTGGACAGGTGGTGGGACAGCTGTTCTGGGAAGCAGCTGCCAGCACTGGGGCCCGGGCAACAGTTGGACCAAGAGCTCCCCGCCTCACAGCCCACCTGTGTCCCTTTCAGACAGGAGGAATTCTGGGAATTGTGTGTGTGTGTGTGTGTGTGTGTGTGTGTGTGTGTGTGTTTCTAGCACTGGCTTGGGCTGACCTCGTGGGGCTGGGCCAGGCCCTCCTTCCTGCTTCCTCCTTCTCTTCTTCCCTCCCTCCCTCCCTCCCTCCTTTTTCTCTCCCTTCCCTTTCTCTCTTCTTCATTTCCTCTGTATCCCTTCATTTCCCTCCTTTCCCTTGTCTTCTCTTTCTTCTTTCTCCTCGTTTCTCCCACTGACTCCCATTTTCTTCTCCGCCACCCCTCCTGGCCCCCGGCCCCCTGCCTTGGCAGTAGGGAAGTGGGGAAGGGGCTGCACCCTCTGGAGCCTCTGGAACAAGTTCCTCCTTCCTTGCTCCAGGCCTGTCCTCCCGAAGGGGGTCCTCAGGAGCGGACATCTCTGTCTTCCCTTCCGTGAAATGGACGCTGTGCCACTGCAGCCTGGGGTGAAAAGGCTAGGGAGGAGGAGGAAGGAGGAAGGCTGCTAGGTCAGCTTTCTGGTTCGCTAAGGCTGAAGGAAAGGCTGATGGTCCCAGGGGGCCAGGGCCTCAGCTGGGGCAGAGGTGGCCTAGGGGCTGGAAGGCCAGGAGGGTGAGATCACCTGGGGGCCACAGTCTGGGCAAGAGTGACCTGGGTGACCTCATGCACATTTCAGAGGTGGAGATTAAGGCTGAGGGCATGTCCCTGGGGTCCTTTGTGTTCTGGAGACTGCAGTTGGGTTGGGCCAGTCATGTGCCAGTTGCTGGATTGCCATGGTTACCAGGGGATGCCCAGATCAGAGTGAGCACCAGGTTCCTTCCTCTCCTTTCCCTGCTGTGAGGGGAGGGGCGATGGGTACCAAGACTCACGCCTGGCAACAGCCAATAGGGGGTGAGGAGTGTGGTAGCCAGGGAACGGTAACCAAGGAACTGTCGCCTTGGAATCTCCATCTCACAGCCACTTGCTGGATTGTAGGCTGCCAGGGCCCAGGCTACAAGGACAAGACCCATGGGCAGCGATTTCTTCCTCACCTGACCCAGGTCCCCTTCTACTAGCTCACCCCCAGAAATGGTGCCTAGCTCTATTGTCAGGCACTGAGTGCTGGGCCAGAGCCCTCTGACTGCCCTGCCCCCTCTGTGTTCATCCTCCTCCTCCCTAGAGCTGTCCCCACCCAAAATTGGCAGTTCTAAGTGCTATCCCTCCCTCTCCCCAGGGCTCTGTACACATATGAGGATGGCTCAGATGACCTCAAGCTTGCAGCGTCAGGAGGTAAGAATTTAAGCCTTTTCTTTTTTTTTTTTCCTTCTCCTGCCCCCTCCTCCAGTTGTTTTCTTTCCCATCCACCTGGCTCCAGGCCACCCTCTGGCATGCATCCAGCAGACCCATGCTTGTCTGGCAGGTGTCCTTCTTGCTCGTCCCTATACTCTCCAGGGTGGGGAGGGAGGAGGCCTTATGTCCTGTTTGATTATGAGAAGACAGGCTCAGAGAGGGAGAGTGACAGTGACTCACCCCAAGTCACACAGCTAGGGAGGAGGGGCCCAGATCACCCCCACTGTCCCCAGAGCAGAGGCTTTATTTTACCTCACTGGCGCTGGGCCTCGTGAGACAGGAGGTGTGGAGAACAAATGCTTCATCACCCCTACCCCAGATCAGGCCCTGGGGACTCAAAGGCGGAGCTAGTGCCTGCCTGTCACGCTTTGTCACCCCAGCACAGAACTCCGGACCTCCAGGTCCCTGGGGGTGCCTGCAGAGCCCACAAGAAGAGCCTTCCCTTTGGGCTCCAGGCCCTTTGCGGGGTCAGGAGTAGGAGATGGGAGTCCCGACACCCTCCTGGTTCCCCCAGATGGAGGCTTACAGGAGCTCGCGGGCCACTTTGAGAACCAGAAGGTGATGTACGGCTTCTGCAGCGTCAAGGACTCCCAGGCTGCTCTGCCAAAATACGTGCTCATCAACTGGGTATGCAGCTGTGGGCTGGGGAAGGGAGCGGAGGCCCCAGAACAGTTACCGACCACCCCGCTCTGCCCACTGGCACCGTTGGAGACAACACCACGACATCCCTGGGCAGAGAACCCGGGGCCTTGGGCTACTACCCACCTTGTCCTTTCCCAACCTTCTCTGTGCTGGATACTCTGCAGGTCGGCGAAGATGTACCTGATGCCCGGAAATGTGCTTGTGCCAGCCATGTGGCTAAGGTGGCTGAATTCTTCCAGGTGCGAGTGGGGGCAGGGGCCAGCCACCCAGGGTCTGTTTGCTAGTAGTGGTGACAGAAGGGAGCCCCGCTGCCTGAACACACCTTCTTGCTGCAGGGCGTCGACGTGATTGTGAATGCCAGCAGCGTGGAAGACATAGATGCAGGCGCCATTGGGCAGCGGCTTTCCAACGGTCTGGCAAGGCTATCCAGCCCTGTGCTGCACCGACTGCGGCTGCGCGAGGATGAGAATGCCGAGCCAGTGGTCAGTGTGTGTCCAGGGCCAGCGGGCCCTGCCCAGCGCTTGCCTGTTCCGTTCCTCTCAGTGCTCAGCCTTTTCGGGTGGGAGCTCCTGGAGCCCTGGGCCTGCTGGCCCAGCTCATGCCAGGCCACTGAACTCTGCAGGGCACCACCTATCAGAAAACGGACGCAGCGGTGGAGATGAAGCGGATTAACCGTGAGCAGTTCTGGGAGCAGGCTAAGGTGCGGACCTGACCCTTGCTTGCAGGCTGAGCTGGCCCAACCCCATGGGGTAGCCCTGGGCTTCTCTCCCCAAGCCTCCCCATCCACAGTGGGTCCCATGCCTTGTGCTCTCCCAGCTGAAGCGTGAACCTTATGCCTGAGGGCTCACCCTGTTTTCCCAGAGACCATGCCTCCCCAGCCCTGGGTTGGGGATGGGCTGGAGGGAGAGAGGACTCCCCCCACCAGCTCAGGGCCTACAATGCCTTGGTACTGGTGGTTGCAGAAGGAGGAAGAGCTGAGGAAGGAGGAGGAGCGGAAGAAGGCCCTGGATGAGAGACTCAGGTTTGAGCAAGAGCGGATGGAGCAGGAGCGGCAGGAGCAGGAAGAGCGGGAAAGGCGCTACCGAGAGAGGGAACAGCAGATTGAGGAACACAGGTGTGCCCCACCCCCACACTACTGTAGGCTATGCCCTGCCACATGCCCTGCCCACACCTGGGAGGTCCCCACGGGCCCTCCAGAAGGGGTGCATTCCTGCTTATGCCCGCTTATCGTTTTAGGAGAAAACAGCAGACTTTAGAAGCTGAGGAGGCCAAGAGGCGGTTGAAGGAGCAGTCTATCTTTGTAAGTTCTTAGCCAGGGCTTCCAGTCTCCTGGTCACGAAAATGAGGATGGTCCATGTGTTCCTGGGCCTCTTGGGGAGATCAGTGGCTTGGGGACAGTGCTGGGCATTCTGGGTACTGTTGCATAGTGTGTCATGGATTATCTGCCTGCCACTCAATCACATGGGGTCTGGCTCCTGGCTGTGTAGAGAGACCTCCTTGGAGAAGCTTATAGTTTAGACTGAAAGAGAAAACTGTCTTGGCCCAGGCCCTCATTGACCAGGATCCCCTGTTCCTTTCAACAAGGCCTGAAGGGCTCAGTTGGATTATATATGCTTGCTGCACTTAGGGGGCTCATGGCCTGTACTCCACAATACAAGTGCTACGGAGCCACACAAATGAATCTGCGCCAGTGCTCTGAGCACATAATACACTGTGTGTGGAGTGTCTCCTTCAGAGCAGCCCCTTGTTCCTGGGGGACTGTCTAGACCTTCAGGGCCACTCTCGCAGGAGACTGGCCGGGAGAATGCAGGGCATCCCGCAGACACTGGCATTAAGCGGCTATCACATCAGCTCCTGGGTGGGTGGAAGGCATGGGCAGTTGGTGAGCTCCAGCCTTGTTCACTCAGCAAACTCTTCTGCTACCTGCTGTGTGCCAGGTGTTAGAAATATGGTGAGATGAACAAGATGAATATAACTGATGAATTTATTTTTAATAGTGGCAACATGCACATGACATGTAGCATCGTAGCCATTTTTAAATATATAGTTTAGTGGCATTAAGTACATATATGTTGTACAAGCATCACCGTTTATCTCTAGAATTTTTTCATCTTCCCATAACAGAAACTCACATTAAACACTAATTCCCCATTCTCCCCTCCGCCCGGAACCTGGCAGTCTACTTTCTGTCCCTATGAATTTGACTTCTCCAGGTACCGTATGAGTGGAATTATACAGTTTCTCTTCTGGTGACAGGCTTATTTCACGCAGCATAATGTCTTCAAGGTTCATCCATGTGTCAGAATGTCTACTTCCTTTTTAAGGCGGATAATATTCCATTGTATCTATATACCACATTTACTTTGTCCATTCAGAGCAAGGGCTTTTTGCAAAAGCTGCTTTTTATGGGAAATTTAACACACGCACAAAGTAGGAAGAATAGTATAGTGTACCCCCTGAGCTGATCACTTAGCTGCACTAATTATCAATGTTTCAGGCAAAATCTTAAGAAACTCATACCATTATTTTATAGTCCCATCTGACCCTTCAAGTGTGGCTCATATGATAGTGACAATAGATGTTGTAGGAGGTCAGTGTGGTGGCCTTACAAGTTAATGCCTCTAAGGAAGGTCCCATGTGAGAAACTCCGGAATTTAGAACTACAAAGGCTCTCTTGAGTTCAGGAGCTGTTCTGCTTCCTCTCCTCTGATAAGAATTACATTCTTTGTCTCAGTTCTCTTTATGCCTCGGCTGCCAGGGAGCTCCTGTGTGTCTGTAGATGCTCAGGTACACCAGTGCTGTCTACCCTTATAGTTAGTGTGTTGATCTTTGTCCTTCCCATAACCCTAACTTGTTTCAGTGTTTTTCTCATCATTGGTAGGTGGTAAGTTGCCTCTGGTTTTTTTTTTTTTTTTTTTTTTTTTTTTAATGACACAGAGGAACCTAGGGAGGTTATATTGTACTAGGCATGGACAGAGTACTCACAAAAGCTGGTTAGGTGCACATTTATGGGAAGGCAAGGAGCCTGACTGGAGCCCAGTGGGCCGAGAAGCAGGGGAACCTGGGAAGACAGAACCAGGTCAGAAGATATTAGACTTCATTCTAGAAGATAAGAAGTTGTGGTTGGAGTGACAGCCCTCTTGAAGGAGGCTACTTTGAAGGGCCATTCTCCCAATGCACCCCAACAGAAAGTTTTAGGTATGTGTTCAAGAGCAGAGGAGTCCTGGTACTTCACCACCTTACCTGGAGTATTTTCTTTCCTCTCAGTCCCTCCTGCCCCATCTGCCATGGGAGCAGCAGGGAACACCGATTAAGTGAATTCAACTGAGTAGACATGTACCAATTCAACCTCATGCTGGCCACTCACACACAGACCTAGCTCTCATCCTGTGTTCCCGACAAAGGGTGGGGACATGATCCCCAGACAGGAGATTTCCGACACAGCGTCATCTGCAGTGTGTGCCTAGAACAGCTTGTGGGGACCCAGAGAAGGAAAAGACCTGATGGGCCAGGGCCCTCTTCCCCAGGAGGCAGTGCCCCAGCTGAGTCCAGAGCAGAAAGAGTTGGAGCTGGGGTAGAGTCAGGCATTTGAGGAGGGACGGTCATCTCCCACACTGCGAGTGAATGGCGTGACATTCCAGGTGTGGAAACTGTCATGCTGATGGCTTGAGGTCTATATCTCGGCGTGTGTGGGCGGGTCAGAGTAGAAGGGGGCTGTTGGAGAAGGGACAGGGGCTGGGTCAGGCAGTGGGAGGGGAATGTGGGCCAAGTGGGGGGAGGGTGGCAACGAGGAAGCCTCAGTCTCATGATGCTGAGATTCAGACAGCAGTGCAGGAGGACTCAGTTGGCTGGGTGCTGCAGTAGGTGGTTTGAGTATAGTTGGCTGCAAAGCAGAGAGTGTTCCTGGGTGGGTGTGGGGTGAAGGAGCAGGAGAAGCTGAGCTGGTGCCCAGGTGTCTGTCCAGGCTGGAGATGAGATGGCTGAGGGCCTTGTGGATGGAGAGAAAGAGCTGTGTGACAGAGGTGCCATCTGCAAGCTCTTCCTTCCAGATTGTGGAGGAAGTACAGGGCTATGAAGAAGCAGGAGCTCCTGGGGTGGGGATGGTGCCCAGGACACTGCCTTTGGTTTCCAGGGTGACCAGCGGGATGAAGAGGGAGAGACCCAGATGAAGAAGTCAGAATCAGAGGTAGAGGTGAGAACTGGGGGACCAGGGCAGGGGAGTCCAGTAGGCGCTGCCTCAGCTGGGCCCTGAACCTTTCCTCGGGTCCTCAGGAAGCAGCAGCCATTATCGCCCAGCGGCCTGACAACCCCCGGGAGTTCTTCAAGCAGCAGGAACGGGTTGCATCAGCCTCTGCAGGCAGCTGTGACGTGCCCTCGCCCTTCAGTCACCGATCAGGTAGTCCCAGGCCCTGCCCCCATCTCCCTCTCTCCTCAGGCATGGCCCTGAGCCTCTTTGGCACTCTTTGGTAAGGGAAGCCTTGTCCAAGGACCTCTGGAGAAGACAAGGTTGTTCATCAGTGTGCTTCCCCCCACTGCTTCCCCGGTGGCCAGACCGAGAAGGCTGGGGACAGGTGGTTGATATTGGGCTTTGGCTGAGCAGTGGGCAGTGACAGATGACAGAGACCATCTGGGCAGCTCTGGTGTGGGCTAAGGCACCCCCTTGGCCATAGGGTGTGGCTCTGCTGGGGTTGAACCAGGGCCTGCCTGAGGGATGCAGTGCATGTGAGGTGGGCTGGCACCCTGGCCCTGGAGCCTATACTCAGTTTCCCTGTCAAGGTTCTCCTTGTGGCTTCTGCCTCCCTGGAAGCGTCTTCCTGCTCCCGGTCTGCTGGGCTGAGTGTTTGACCCTATGTGTGCTTGGCCTGTGCTGGGGCTTCAGGGGTGGGGCGGGCCATCACTGGGCGTGTGCTTGCAGAGGCTGGCTGCATGGGGCAGGTTCCTTGCTGAGTGTGGCGGGTGCTGGTGGGAGCCATCAGAGAGCTTAAGGCTGTAGCCCAGCTTGGCTTTTGTGCACCTGGCCAAAGGCAGCTTGACACCCAGGGCCAGGTGTGGGGGCGGATGAGGCCTTGGGGCAGGGGTGGGGGAGACTGACCCTCTCTTGTCCTCTGTCTCTCTCTGTCTGTCTCTCTCGGCAGGTCGTCCGTACTGCCCTTTCATAAAGGCATCGGACAGTGGGCCTTCCTCCTCCTCCTCTTCCTCTTCCTCCCCTCCACGGACTCCCTTTCCCTATATCACCTGTCACCGCACCCCAAACCTCTCTTCCTCCCTCCCATGTAGGTAGCAGCCTCGGCAGGGGGGTAAGGAGGGCCCCACTTCCCAGCAGCACCCCTGCCCTCACTCCCCAGCCTGACTGCTGATCTCTGGTGTCTGTCCCAGAGCAGGTACTGCCTGCCTCCTTTCCCTGGTCCTGAGGGGGCATTGGCCCCCAGGGTCCTGGTTCACAGGGTCTGGAGTTGTGGTCTGGCCCCTGGGGGGCCTGGGGAGCTCCCGGTTCCCCACCCAGACTTCAGAGAAGAGATGCTGGCCAGGCCCCAAGGTGCACAGTCCTGGTCCCACCTGGCTTCCTGGCTCTCACTGACCAGCATGGGGGTTTGTTCCACAGGCAGCCACCTGGACAGTCACCGGAGGATGGCACCCACCCCCATCCCTCCCCGGAGCCCATCTGACTCCAGCACAGCCTCCACCCCTGTCTCTGAGCAGATAGAGCGGGCCCTGGATGAGGTCACATCCTCGCAGCTGCCACCACTGCCGCCACCCCCACCACAAACCCAAGGTGAGTGAGGGGGCCTCTCATCAGTCCCTCTGCTGGAAACCTCTGGTGTCTATGGTAACAACTCCCCAGGGACCTGGGCCACCCAGACGGCACTGGGTGGCTGTGGCAGGGAGGAGCCCTGGTATGGCAGTCAGAGCTGTCCAGAGCCTCAGTGTTTCCATGGAGTGGGAATCAGGCCTTCCTCCCGACTGCCGAGGGGCTTACAGGCACTAGATAAAGGGGCAGCAGGGCCCAGTGGGTGTTGGAGGGTGCTCTGCAAGGAGCTGTTAGTGGAGGCCTTCTTTCTTCAATGCATGGGCAGGGTAGGTAGGGTGGCTGCCCAGGGCCTTCCCTGATGGAGCCGGTCACATCCATCTCCTCCATTTGTGCTGTAACAGAGACCCAGGAGCCCAGCCCTGGCCTGGATAGCAGAGGGACTGGCAAGGAGGCCAGAGCTGCAGCTTCTCAGGCCTGGGTTGGCCCCCTGGAGGAGCCCCCTCAGGCACCGGAGCCTCCCCAGGAGCAAGGCAGCCCCATAGAGGACTTTATGCTCATGACAGATCCCGAGCAGGCTATCCTGGCTGCCCCTCTAGAGCCTGCCATAGCTGACCCCACTGCAACCGACTCCCTGGCAACTGCTGCTGTGGAAACCTACACTGCTGCTCCTGACACCACTGTTGCCAACACCGCCACTGCTGCCGCTGCTAGCCTCATTGACCTATGGCCTGGCAATGGGAATGGTGCCTCCACACCCCACACTGAGCCTAGGGCCCCCACAGCACCATCAGGTGCCGAGGTCACTCTGGCAGAGGTGCCCCTGCTGGATGAGGGGGCACAGGAGGCAGTGCCACCAATAGGTGAAGTCTGTGCCAATCTCTTCAATTTTGATGAGCTGCCTGAGCCGCCAGCCACCTTCTGTGACCCAGAGGCAGAAGTAGAAGGGGAGCCTCTGGCTGCCCTCAAGGCCCCAACTCCACCCTCCACTCTGGAGGAGCTGGATCAGGAGCCTGAGCCAGAGATGGATCTGGAGCCAGAGTCTGAGCCCCACCTGCTGACCAATGGCGAGACCACCCAGAAGGAGGGGACTCAGGTAGGTCAAGGCAGCCTGGTGGGAGGGTTGGAAGTCAAGGGTGGGAGCAAGGGGGCTGACCCTGTGTGTTTCAGGCTTGCAGCAGTACCTGCCTTCCTCTCTGACCCACATTATTAGGGGGAAGCTTTGTTCCATTCTCCTTCCCTGGGTCAGCTCTGCTTTTGTTCCCAAGGCAGATATCTGTTTCCTTGGCAACCACGGATGGAATCACTGGTTGCTAGGGAAACGGACTCAAGCCTGGTAGGTCAGCCCTAGTCTTGCTGGGTGGGGCCCCAGTGACCTGGTGCTTTCCTCCTGCAGGCCAGTGAGGGGTACTTCAGCCAATCACAGGAGGAGGAGTTTGCCCAATCAGAAGATATGTGTGCAAAGGCTCCGCCTCCTGTGTTCTACAATAAGCCTCCAGGTAGTGCGGGGTATGCATGATGGGTCGGAAATAGAGTGTGGTACTGGATTCAAATATGGACAGATACCATGCCCCCTACATAGCTGGCACAGTTCTCAGGGGTCGGGGAACACAGCCTTGGATCTGCCGGCCATCTCCTTAACTCCCCTCCCTTCCCAAACCGTAGAAATCGACATCACCTGCTGGGATGCAGACCCAGTCCCAGAAGAGGAGGAGGGCTTCGAGGGTGGTGATTAGCAATGGCGCCCACCCTCATGCTGCCCTTGCCCAGGCCACCCACCTGCTCCGGCCTCTGGCCCGATGGCCTGCCACGCCTGCACTCGAAGCAGCTCCGCCTGGCACCCACTCTGGATTCTGGCCCTCCCTGGCTGGGGACTTGTCTGCTTCCCCACCCCCAGGGCCTGACTTTTACAGCTTTTCTTTCTTTTTAAAAAAAAAAAAAAAAAAAGTTGATAGGAGACTTGTACAGTTGACTGGTTTTCCTCCTGTTGGTAGTTGAGACGCTGTTGCAAATTCCACCCCTTCTCTGCCTGGTCCAGATTGTAGCGCTTAGTCCTCCCTGCTCAGTCAGCTGGCCAGGGTGGAGGCCTCACCCTGCTTGGGGCCTGGTGAGGGGGGAGCTCCAGTGGGAAAATGTCCCCCACATCTTTTCATAGTTTTATGTTTCTTGGAAAAATATCACTTTGTATTCTCTGTCCAGGGCTTCAGATATTTTGCACGAATTTAAAACATGGCAATAAATGGCTCGCCGGCTCTGGCTCCCTGGGACCCCCTCCCCGCCCTTCTCTTTACCTCTACCCACCTGGCCCAAAGAAAGTAGCAGGTCCAGCTGGGGCCCCTCAGCTTCCCAGCCCTTTCCTACCCCCTCCTGCTGGGCGGGTCCCAGGCTGGAGGCTTTAGGCGCCATTCAGGTCAGGGCTATGGGTGGGGCCCTGGGGCTGGGGTGGTCCCTCCCCAACTCCTCCCTATTTGCTTGGGTTCCTTTTTCACATTCAGTGACTGTTTTTTGGAAAGCACAAACTTCTGTAACGGGTCGTGCTCATGTCTGTTAATAAAAGAAATCCAGATCCCTTCGAAGGCCTCCAGGGATGGATCTGGGGCGGGCCGCGTGCCCTGACCCCCATTCCCAACTCTTCCGACCTCCAAGGCCGCAGGGGGCGCCTTCACCGTGATTTCATGGGCAGGGAAGGTGGGTCTGCTTAGAAGCAGGCTGACCGCAGGTTTAGTTCTACACCTCTAGCCACTCGCAGGTTGAAAACCGCATTCAGGTTTCGTTATCCGCCAGGGCTCATGCACACCTGGTCACCAGAGACCTGGGCGCAGCAGTGGGTAACTCCTCCACTTGTTACCAAACCAGATCACACACTTTATTATCCTCAAAGTGTAACAAACGGGGTAAGAAATCCCTCCCACCCTCCACCCCTCGCAGTCCAAGGAAAGCATTTAAAAGGCCTCGCAGTCAGGCCAGGAGTTAGCTAGTGGGGCCCGGGTTGCCAGGTGCCCCTCTATACGGCTGTAGTCCTCCCGAACAAGGGGATGGAGACCGGGAGGTGCCAAGCTCCGTGTTCCAGCGGCTCGCGGCTGCTGAGCTCTGAGTCGGTCCAGCTGGGGAAGACCCGGCGGCCGCGGTCCGTCTGCAGGCAGAGTGCAGGGCACGGCGCTGCGGGCCGCGGGGCGTTGGGCAGGTGCAGCGCCGATGTGTAGCCTCGGTCCAGGTAGAGCGGCTTATAGCTGGGCGGCGGCTGCTCCTGTTTCTCGGCGCTGTCGCGGCGACTCAGAAAGGGCGTGACGATCTTGCGGTAGAGGCCGCGCGTGTCTGTGAGCACCTCGCTGTAGGGCGGCGGCGGCTCGGCCATGAGCACTGCCTCTTCGTAGCACGGTGGTTTGGACATGTCCGATTCCGCTGCGGAGTGAGAAATGGTCCGAAGGCATGAGGCCACCCGTCCCCAGCATCCCTCAGAAACCTTATCTAGCCGCCAAACCCAGGCCCAGCCCGGTCCCTCCGAGGTTGAGGTAAGTCTGCCCAGCGGAAGGCCGGCGGGTGCGTCAGCGGTGAGCCCGCCTACGGCAGAGGCCCCGTCCACCCTGGGCGCCTCCTACGTAGGTACGCACTTACCTTGGCGCGGGTAGCTCCAGGGACGCGGCGGCACGGAGAGGTGCGGTGGCGGAGGGTGCGGCAGCGCGTGGTGGTGTGTGTGGGGATGCGCGTGTGGCTGCGCGGGCCCGTGATGCAGTAGCGGGTGCACGTGCACGTGCTGGTGCGCGTGCGCCGGCGCTTCGAGGCGGCCGCGGTGCGGTGGTGGCGGCGGCGCGAGGCCCGGGGGGCTACCAGCCAGGCTGCCCTCGAGCTCGAGGGGCTCCAGCTCAAGGGCACGCAGATTCTGCTCACGCAGTCGCTCCTCCTGGCGCCGTTTGAGGCGGCGGCGCAGGAAGCTGCAGAAGCAGCACAGTAAGACGATGAGCCCCCAGATGAGCCAGAAACCAGCGAAGCACGTTAGGAACGTGTAGGTGCCCTGGGACATAACCATGGCGGCGGCGCGGGCGGCGGCGCGGGCGGCGGGTCCTCGGCTGCTTCACTGGACACTGGGCTCCTCTACGTGGCCCCGGGCCCGCGCCACGCTCCCAGACGCCGCCAGCGTCACTCGGGGACTTGCGGCCGGGGGCTGCCCGCGGCGGGGCGCAAGTCGTGCGGGCGAGGGGCAGCAGCAGCGATGCCCGCTCTTTTCCATGGCGCTGACGGGCGCGCGGGCGGGCCTCACCCGGGACCGCGCAGGACCTATGGGACAGACAGGGCGCGGTGAAGGCACGATGCAGCCCCCAACGACTTTCCTGCCCGCGCCTGTGCCCTGCGCAGTCCCGGGGAAGCCTCTGCCGGAACCTCCGCATTCCCCAGGGGCCCAGTGACGTCACCGAAGATGGTGACGTCATGCCCTGAGGTTTCCCCGGTAGGGTTTTCCCGGATCTGAGCTGCCGCTGAGCCGAGGAGATTCCAGGCAGGCCAGCAGGGGGCGCGAGAAGGCCAGGCTCAGCTTCCGCGCAAGGGAGATTCACCACCCCAATCCCTGGGAAACAGCTCGGAGAGGGTATTGAGGCCGGTGGGCTGACCCGCCAGGACGCTGAAGAGAAGCCTCAGTGCGGTTGCTTGGCGACGGGGAAAAGGTGGCTCACCTTCTAGAGCCCCACAAGCGGCCAGCGGCGCCAAGCTTCAGCCCTACCCGCTCCCACCCTTAGCTGCCCAAAGCATGGACCATCCCAGCCCGCACCACAGCCTCCCAGCTGTTGCCGCTCTTGCAGGGGGGGCTTGGGCTGTGGTCCTGGCTACTACTGCATGCCACCTGCCTTTGTGCCGAATACCCGCCCTTCGGCCCAGCGTGGGCTGTTCCGTCTCCTCTAGGTGCCTCCGCCCGCCCGCCGGATCCCAGTTCCCTCCCCTCCTTCCCCTGAGTAGCTCCACTTGGCCCTGCCCATTTAGCTCTAGGAAGCCCAGTCGCTTCCCCTCAATTCCTTTCCCTTTCTGCAGAGGGGAGGAAAAGTAGCTCGTCTTTGGTACCACCTGGTCCCATATTACTCCAGATGGGCACTTCTGGTTCCAACTCCCCTCCACAGCCAGGTTGAGAGGGGAACCTTGCATCCTAAGAGGTGTGTTGGAGGCAACCCTGACTGCGGAGTGACAGGTGGCAGGTGACTGTTCGCCACCCCTGCAGAACAGAAATGAGCCCTTCTTGAACACCTCATACCCAGGGGCTTTCATATGCAACCCTTTGGGGTAGCTGGAATTATTCCTATTTTACAGACAAGGAAGCGGGGAGCAATTAGCTGTGTAGATGGCAAAAGGCAGTGCTGTAATTTTAATCCAAGCCTGTCCACAAAACCCTAGCCTGGGGTGGAAGAGCACTGCTGCCTGAGCTGCTTTGTGGGTCTTTTTCAGGAGCCCCATGGACATCCCTAGCTAGCTTACAGCATGTCCAATGCACACATATATTCAACTCCAGGGGTCATGGTGGGCCTCAGCCCCAAGGTGGGGGCTCCACGTCAAGCCATCTCAGACTGGTCTGGCAGCAGGCTGGAGGGAAGCCAGGCCACAGGCCACCCCAGACGGCTCCCGTCTGACTCCATGGCTGCCTTGTGCCATGTGCCACTTGGTGCCTGTGCCAGTCCCTTTCTCCTGGGCTTGCATTCCAGAACAGACAATAGCAGGAACCATAGCTCCACCTACCCCCTCCACAACCCTGCCATGAGGCTGCCATGGCAACACAGCCCAGATAAAAATTCCAGCTGCCAGTCACTGGGAGTTAATTAAATCTGTTGTTCTCCTTTTCCTGAGCCCACAGAAATTTTCAGGAATGCTCTGAGGAAGTTGGCACTAACTAGGAGGCCCATTGGTCTGCAGAGCAGAAACAGCTCTGGGTCAGAAAAGGCACTTCTGGGGCTGGAGGTGATGTTTAGCTTAATTAGAAATAGACATACCTGCCAAGGACTGTCTAGGCCTTGTTCTAGGCAATTTCCATGTAGAATATTGTGTGATCTTCCACACCATTTTCTCTCTGGGTGGGGTTGGGAGAGGGGGCGGGGGCAGGAGAGTGTCCATTTGATAGATGAGACCAGCTCAGAGGGAAATGAATTTGCCCCAGGTCACATAACTAATAAGGGGGGGTGTGGGGGGGTGGCAGCTATGCTTTAACCTGAGTCTGAATCCAAAGTCTGTCAAAACACTCTCCCCTACATGACAACTGAGCTGTACATGAAAAACCTGGTGCATGTGAGCACTGAGATATGAGGCCTTGGCAGCCACAGGGGCACTGGACAAACTGGCCAGCTTGTAGCTGAAATGTGCCTTCCTGTTCCTTCCCACCAAGGCCCTGGCCCTTCTGGCCAGCAGCCCTCAGCTCAAAAGTGGGCAAAAGGCTACAGGGTGGAGGAAAAATAGGATGGCATTCCAGAGTTAACCGGGAACAAAGGGCAGAGGCCGACCTGCCCTCAGGGGTCCAGTGAGCTGGCTGGGCACTAGGGCAGACTGGGTCAGGCCACACCCAAGAGCAGCTGAGTGCCACTGTGGGCCCTCAGCCAGTAGGCAGGAACTACTGCTGCATTTTACACACGAGGCCACTGTGTGTCCAAGGGAGGATGCCTCACAGCTGATCTGGCCCTCTGGTCCCACACTGGTGCCAACACCCAGTTTGAATGGGCGGGACCCTGTCTGAGGCCTGCCTCCTGCCCAGTATCTGGCCCACGGGAGCTGCTCATCTATCTCACAGGTGTTCAATCCATCGTCATCAGGGCATTTGTCCAGGCCTTTACACATTCACTTCCTGACCAGGCCAGGCTGCTCAAGGGCTACTCAAGGAGATGTTACTTTGCTCCTTGGCCTCTGTCACACCTCCAGTAGACCCTGCTTAGCCTCTTGTACACAGCCACTCACCTTCCCCATCCCCTCCAGCCTGTTCACAGCAAATACCAGCTCCTTATCCAACACCAGCTATGCTAGGTGTGGTGCCTTCAGATGGACTCATCCTTAAGTCTGCCATTTTACAATTTGTTTTCTGTTTGTTTCCTTTCTTTTCTTATCTTCTTGTGGGTTATTTGAACGTTTTATTTTTTCTTAAAGATTTTATTTATTTATTTAGAGAGAAGGAAAGGGAGGAGGAAAGAGAGCGAGAGAAACATCAATGTGTGGTTGCCTCTCACATGCCCCCAACCAGGAACCTGGCCTGCAACCTGGACATGTGCCCTGACTGGGAATTGAACAGGTGACCCTTTGGTTCACAGGCTGGCGCTCAATCTACTGAGTCACACCAGCAAGGACTGAACCTTTTTTAGGATTCCATCTTGATGTATTTGTAGAGTGTGTGAGCATATTACTTTGTACCGTTTTCTAAGGCCACATGCTCACTGGGAGCACAGCAGAGGAATGAAAGCGAGGCCCCCGGGCAGTGAGTTTCTTAAACTCCATGTCACCTCAGTCTCCTCCTCCATGGCTGTGGTGAAGATTGAGCTAATCTGTGCAAAGGGCCTGGAGATGCTCAACAAACGTTGGTGTTTCTGGAGGCTTCTGAGGAGGCAGAGATAATGTGTCCCCAAGGTGCTCCCTGCCCAAGGGCTGGACCTCAGTAATCACTGAGAACTTTGTTAGCTTTTTCCCATTTCACAGATAAGAACACTTTGCTTGAAGAGATTAAAGACACCCAAGGTCACCCAGATCTCTCATTCTGGGCCTAGTGCACCCCTGCAGGCACCTACCACACTGCCTCTCCACATGAAGAACCCCAGCTCCCCAGCCTCAGACCCCTAAGATCTGCTCCTGGGCCCTTTTATTTCAGCAGAGGGCCCACCAGTCACTCCACCCACCAAATCCTGGTTTTACACTCACTAGTGTGCCTTCATCTGACCACCTCCTTTGGTCCCCCTGCCACTGCCTTGGCCAGGCCACCAGCGTCTCTCACTTAGGCCCTATTACCATGGTCACCACCACTCTCTCTACTTCTGTGCTGGGTTCCTGCCCAGCGCACCTGCTATCCACATTGCTCATCTCCCCCAGGTCCTTACTGGTCCGAGCCCTCCAGTGACTCCCCACTGCCTCCAGAGACAGCCCAGCTCTCTAACACGGCTAGACAGGAGGCTCCCAGGCTGCAGTAAGCATCAGAGCCACGTGGAGGGCTTGTTCAGACAGAGTTCTGGGCTCCGCTCCCAGGTCTGGGATGGGGCCTCAGAGGTTGCATTTCTAACAGATTCGCAGCCTGTGCTGCTGTTACTGGTCCAGAAAGCACACTTTGAGAAACACTGACCTAGATCGTAGCCTCGGAGAAGAGTTCCTGCCAAGGCCTCTTCAGCCTCTCCTCTCAGGCTCCATTTCTCCATACTGTACTGCCTCAGCTCTGCTTTCTCTCCCGTGGGGCCTGCACCCCCACCTTGCTGCTCTTACACCAGCACTCACTACTCAGCCTCTCAGCCTCTCCTGGCACCTGCCTGGACAAGTCAGCCCTCAGCCACCTCACCACTGGGCTGGATGAGAAGCTCAGTGATGTCAGTGTTCTGTAGTGGCTTGTGCTCAGCACCACAGGCTTCATCTGTCTCAATCACCTGACACACAGTAGCTCAAAAATCACTCATTGAAGGAGTGACTGGAGATTCCAGTTACCTATTTTGTCTTTTAGCCGTAGGGACAAGGAACACCCCAAGAGCCAGGTCTGACCCAATTCATTCCTGGGAAATGTTGGCCATTCATCAAAATGTCACTGAGAGAGAAGCCACCACTCAGCTCTGGGGCCTGGCAGGGTGTTTTATAAACAAGCTGAGGAACACACATCTACATGAATAAAAGGAGAAGGCTCCATGGAGGCATTTGCCAGGGTCTGTGGTATGGGCAGAGGAAACCCCAAGCAGCTGGGGTTCTGGGTCATGAGGTTCCCTGTACATGAGACCAGAGCTACTGGTCAAGTGATGTGACAAGGACTTAGACCAGGGGACAGAGGAGGGAGGGGGCAGAGTGTGAGGAGTGGGGGTTGGGGGCAGGTAGAAGAGGGTAAACGGGGGATAAGTGGTGATGGAAGGACACTTGACTTTGGTGGTGAGCACACAATACAATGTAACAGATGATGTAGTATAGAATTGTACATCTGAAACCTATGATTTTATTAACCAATGTCACCCCAATAAGTTCAACTAAAAACAGAAAATTTAAAAGTAAATAAATAAATAAATGTTTTATCGTAAAAGAAAAAAGAAAAAGAAAAGAAAGTGGCTGTTGCCCTGGCTGGGTAACTCAGTTGTTACATCATCGTCCCCGACACGCCAAGGTTGTGGGTTTGATCCCCGCTCATGGCACGTACAAGAATCAACCAATGAGTGCATAAATAAGTGGAACAACAAAGATCAATGTTTCTTTTTCTCCCTTTCTCTCTCTCTCAAACCAATAAGTAAGTTTAAAAGAATTAAAAAAGAAGAAAGTGGTTGCTAACCTGTCTCCTGTGCCCTGTGCATGCCAAGCTCCTGCTAGCTTCTGAACATTCAGTCTCTCGGTGACACCTAGGAGGTGGCTGCTGCCTTCCCTGTTCTACAAACAAGGAGCTGGAGCCAGCTCAGGCACACATTGTGACTCCCAGGTGACTGTGAAGCCCACTGTCCTAGCAGGAAGGGCATTTCAGGAAGGCACTGGTGACATTTTACACTCCTTCCACACCAAGACAAATGAACTCAGGCCAAAGAGATGACGGGAACTGTCCTGACTACCAAAGTCAGCCAGGCATGGAGCTGGCCAGAACCTCCTTTCCAGCCAGGACAAGGTACTGGCTTGGCACCCTTATCTATAGATAGATCTCTGTGACCCAACCCTGGCACTGAGCCAGGAACCCAGGGCTTGGGGAATTGCAAATAGGACAGCAGAGACTGGGGCCAGGGAGCTTGTGGGCACAGAGGCCTTACTTGGCCTCTGAAGTACTCAGATCTGGATGAAGAGGAGGATGAGGATCCCCTCTTCAGAGGGTCAGCCAGGACCCTCTAAAGGGGGAGCCCTGGGTTCAAATTCTACTTCTCCTCTGCCCTGCCCTGCTGGGGCTGTGAGACCCTTCCCAGCTCTTCTCCTGTCTGAGCTGAAGACTCTTACCTGTAAGAAAGGGATGATGAGACTTGCCTGGTAGCACAAGGGAGGAACAAAACCGATGAGGGAGATGAAAAATACTTCAAGACCAGCTTACACTGCTGCATGTGACAAACTGAGTGCCAGCATCTTGCAGCCTCAAGGGGTCTGGAAACCAGACTATGGTGCTACGTCTGCACAAGCCTAGGGGTGGTCTGGCAAGAAGTGCCATCATGCTGTGGACCAGAGGTCCCAGTCTCACGACTTGCAGGCTGGACATGGTTTATGGGTGTGTTTTGTTGGTCCACAATCAATTAAAAAAAATAGTCTAATCAGTTTCCAACATGTAAAAACCAGGGGTTTCTACATAAAAGCCTGCATTTCGGGCTCATTTTGAAAACTGGACAATCTGGTCATACCCAGTCCACATTCTCACATGGTCCTCCTCACTTACTCCATTGACCCCTGGGCCCTGAAGGCACGTGGGTCTCCAACCACTGAGCTAGACTGGGCACCCACAGGGGCCATTCTTTGATCAATTCCTTCTCCTACAGCCAGCCTGCTGATGATCAGGCCACAGACGAAGGTCTAGGTCCCCGGGGTTTCTCAGGAGACCAAGGCAGACCTCACCACTTGGTCTTCCCCAGAGGAGAAAATGGACAGAGAAAGTGAGGGAGCCAGGCCAGGAGCAGGACAGTCCTATAGAGAACCTGGGGGAGCAAGAGTCTGGCTGATTTGTCTGGAAACAGGAAAGGTGTACCAAGGCCAGGCTGGGAAGACGGCATTTGCTCCCTGGGGGTATGTGAAAGAAGGTTGAGAATGCTCCCCCGCCCCAATAGGTTCCACGGTTCTTTCCTTCCTGGCTCACAAGAGGTGGTAGCAGGCAGAGGGGCTGTGCCCACAGAACCGGCACTGGAAACCTAGCTCCACAGCAACTGGTTGTATGACCTTGGGCAAGTCACTGCCTCCCTAAGCCTCAGGAGGTTCCAGTTCTTCAGAGGGGACATAAACTTACCTTGCACAACTGTTGTGAGGATTAGGAATAATGAGTGCAGAGCCCTCGCCCTGGGCCTTGTATACGGCAAGCGAGAAGATAATGAAAGGGCCTGTGAATCATCCCAAAGGCACTGCTGTCTGCGAAAGGGGGATTCAGGACTGACTCAGGGCACCAGCCATCCATGGGCATCTATGACAAGGTCTCAAAAGCCCAGGGTAATGGTCACCTCTGATGCCCAGCACACTTCCCTAGATGGGAAAGGAAAGCCCAGGGTGGTGGCTGTTGGTCTGTGGTCAAGGCCTGCGGTCAGTGGGGTCTGTCATCTGCTGAGTCAGGCCCAGGAAAGTCCACCTGAGGGCCATTTCTCTACCCAGCACACCGCTGCTGATGGAAGGGGAGTCCGAGGCCATTTCCACGGACTCCGCTGCCATTCTCCTCCCCGAGGAGCTCCCCTGGAGGTCAGGGCATCTCCATGTGGCACTGGCCAGCCTGCATGCCACCCAGCACAGTCTGGGCTTTGTGCTCAGACAGGAAAGGGACACTTGTGATCAGACAAAGGGCCAGGGCTCTCCTGTTTGGCCGGGCTTCAGCTTTCCCGGGTCAGCAGTGTCTGTTCCTGTGCCCCTGCCCATGGTGCTCCCAGCCCTCTGGAGAATGGTGGCTTGGAACGAGGAGCAGAGACCCACCACCGGCCCAAGCCGTGTTTGGCACATGCCCCAGCCATGATGAGGGGGGATGCGAGCTTCTTCCGCTCCCCTGGTAAGGAACATCATCTCTGGGGCACCCAAGTCGGGCTGGGCCATTTGAAAGGTGATGGGTGATGGGACACAGACCCCGTACCCAGGCTCCATGCCTCCTCCTGCCACGGCAGGCCAGGACGCTCTCACGTTTACAGCCACCCCAGGAGCCCTGCTGCGACGACTGTAGCCACGTGGGAGCCAGATCGTGTCCACGAGGCGCTCGCCCCCAACCCCCACCATCGACGGGGTGTGGAGGAAGGCACGCCCAGACGACCCAGCCGGGCGAAGTTACCCCCAACTGCGAGGAGAGTCCCCACATCCCTTCTCCCCCTGTGCCCTGGGGCTGCGGCCCCGCGTGGGGTGGAGGAGGGGTGGGAGGGAGCGTCATCGCCCTGCAGCCGCGTTGCCGGGGAGTGCAACCCCGTTGCTGTGGCAACCGTTTCCAAGCGAACCGGTGGCTGCTCGCACCCCGCTCCGTCTCCCTCGCTCACTAGTGCCTTCGCTCTCTCCCTCCCGCCCTCCCTCCCTGCGGTGGGGGCTGGGGGAGGGCCTGGCCGGGGCGGGGGTCCGGGACGGCAACCCGGGTCCGAGTAGCGGAGCCTCCCGCGGGAAGGGGCCGACCCGAAGACTGTCTTCCGCCCGCATTCCATGTCCACCAGCTCGCTGCCACCGCCGCGGTACTCACGGGCCCAGGCATTCTCCTCCAGCTCGTCTTCCTGGCTCCGGGAGAGCGGCGCGGGGTCCGCGGACAGAGCCCCGGGCCGGGGGAGGCGACAGTGGCCCCGTGTAGCTGACTAGCAGAGAAAGTGGCTCCGAGCAAGGGGCTGGAGCCGTGGGGCGCGCGCACGGGCGCGTACACGGCGCGTCCTGAGCCCGGCGTGCGCGCACGCAGCCGCCGGCAGAGGGCCTCAGCCCTCCGCGCCTCGCGCCCGAGGAGGCAGTCCCGGGAGCCACAGGCGGAGGATCCACACCCACCTTGCACAGGCAATGAGCTCGCTACGCCTCACCCCTTCTGGCAACAGGCTGTCTGGGCCGGGCACACGCAGGCAAACCCAGTGCACAACAATCGGCCGAGCACACGGGATGCTCAGCCAAGCAGCTGAGGTCCAGACCACACACACACACACACACACACACACACAACTCCTGAATTCATGGCCTCCTCCCAACTCTAGGCTCCTCCCACTGTGTCCCCAGCAAGTCCACATCACCACATGCCTACTCAGAAACAGCAGGAGGAGGAGAACTAGTGCTGGGTCGTACCGCTGGCCTCCATGGACGCTGCTCAGCCACAGCAGCAGAAGTGAGCTCTAGCGAGGCCCTACTGTCTAGGCTGAAGCCTGCACCTGGCTGTCTACCAGCCTCTTAATTGGGTTCTCTGTTTCATGGTGGACTATCACAGGGGTACAATTTTTAACATAATTACTGTTGAGGTCGATTTTTCAGCTGTTTTAGACTTAAATAGGCATGCTGATTTCAAAACTGCAGTTTTCTCTACAGCTTATCTTAATGCAACCGCTCGAGTCTGGATTGAGCCTGGATAGAGGGAAGCGCTAGTGCTCTCCTATTGGCTGAGAGTAAACCTCCCTGAAGTGGGGAGGGGTGGGGGACGACCTTAGAGACCAGTGGCAGGTTCATACTTGTCTAGGCTATTCAGTTACACATGAGACAGTGTGGTGAGAGGTTGTGTGCCGCTCTATATAGTGAATCATGTTCCAAAGTGTAGTCCGAGTTCTTGTCTGTATACAAGGAGTTAGCAGAATTTATTTTTTTATTTACATACGTACTTATTTCCTTTCCTTCATATCATGTCTGCCTCTGCTGTTTCTCATCATAAGTGACTAAACAACCCTGATTTGTTTTGTTATATCTGTGGCAGTTTCACCATTCCCAGTCAAAGGACAAACATGAGCACATTTGTCAGGCAAGCCTATTTTGCATACTTTAAAGTAAAACTTGGTAATCAAGATAAGTCTTGCGCCCCTCACAAGGTGTGCAAGCAGTATGTCGAGAGTTTATGAATGTGGATGAAGGGAACACGTGATAAATTGCCATTTGGCATACCTATGGTTTGGTGAGAGCTCAGAGATCATTCAAGTGACTGTTACTTTTGTATAGTGAAAATGTCAAGATATAACAAGAAAAAGAGTATCCTAGTCTACCATCAGCTATACGCCCAATGCCTCATTCAGCTGAAATCCCAGTGCCAGTTTTCCTTGAACTACCCTCTTTCGAAAAAGAGGAGTGTGGTGAAGAACTAAATGACAGCAACAATGAAGATTTTGAAATTGAAGATGACTCAGTTCATAAGGGATTTGGTCAGCATGAGCTGAATGATTTGGCACGAGGTTTGGGACTATCCAAAAAGGCTTCAGAACTCCTAGCATCAAGACTGCACAAGAAAAACTTGCCTGAAAAAGGAGTGAAGGTGTACTACTTTCGATCAAGAGAAAGTGCATTTCTGCAGTACTTTCGAAGTGACGGTGGCTTTGTGTATTGCCATAACATACATGGTTTAATGGAGGAATTGGGAATTCCAATCTATAATGCAACTGAATGGCGACTGTTCATCAATAGCTCAAAGCGGAGCTTGAAGTGCGTCCTCCTCCACAATGGCAATTTATTTGGTGCAGTCCCAATTGGCCATTCAGTTTGTTTTCGTGAAGAATCTGAAGACATAAAGAGTCATTGATCTGTTGCAATATCACAAGCACAATTGATCATCTGGTTTGACCTCAAAATGGTCTGCTTCCTTCTTGGTCAGCAACGCGGATACAAGCATCCCTGTTTTCTGTGTATGTGAGACAGCAGAGCTCGTGCGAAGCATTGGGTGGAGTCGAATTGGCCTCCAAGATCTGACCTCAAACCTGGTGATCCAAACATTCTACATGAGCCACTCGTTGACAGAAAGAACATTATATTCCCACCTCTGCACATAAAACTGGGTCTCATGAAGCACTTTGTTCAAGCTTTGCCAACTGAAGGAGACTGTTTCAAGTATCTCATTTTGTCATTTCCTAGCCTGTCATTTGAAAAGATAAAATACCTTCATATGTATGTTTGGTAGCAAAACTTTACTACTTGTACACAATTTGGCTTGGAGTAACAATATACAGCCTTTATATGAACAAAAGAACTCTAAATAAACAATATATTCAGGTAACTTTTTCTTTATTTTCCTTTGTATATACATTTTCTATGACTTTTGGGACAAAGGGAGGGTATCCTGTACCTTAAAAAGTTGACATGATAGAGAAAACACTGGGGTCATTTTTGGATTCAGATGCCAAAAGTCAGTCACAAACAAATGTCAGATCTAATCCAACGAAAATTGTGTCCCCCAGTGATTGCATCCCAGGGATGTCATCGTGGTGGACCTATGATTCCAAGTGCCCTGCTCTCCTGATGCACAGTGAACAGATTTCCAGTCTGGTTATTTTGACTCCTTGGGTTTGGATTCAGGTGCAGCAATGCAGGCATGGCTGTAGCACCTTCCTTTGGGGAGTTGTGCCTGATGAGAATGGGGTCTGGAACTAAGACCCTGGAGCTGTCTCAGTCTGGTTCTCCCAGTCCATGAGCTTCCCCACATCCTTTTTTTTTTTTTTAACAAAAAACATTTCCTAACTTGCAACCATGGACCCCTAACAGGCCCACCTGAGTCACACAGCTCTATGTGTGCAAGGTGTATGTGTGCGCAGTGGGTGCAAACCCAGCCCCATCTAACCACATGGACTGAGAGTCGGGAGGGGCGGTTCCCAAAGGAAACTTGGGGTGCTTGGTACTTGCTGGGCAGACAGCTTGTCACATGAGGTCCCACATCCTTAACACAGCTTTCAAAACCCTGCTTGGCTTGTCTCACTGACCTCAGCTCTAGCCACTGCCTTCTTCCACTCCCCTACCCACCCCATACCACTGTATCTTCAGCCATCCTAAACCACTAGAGGCTCTGACCATTCAGATACATCTGGTCCTGTGTCCTGGAGGGCACCAACTCTGACACCTTCGTGGCCAAAGGGCTTCCCCTCCCTAGTCTCATGGCAGTCCCAGCCCTGCCAGCTCTCAAATGACCTCTGCCATGCTGCTCACACTGGGTCCCACTGTTGTGTCTGTCTGTCAAGCTGAGCTCCATGCTAAGGCATTGTATCTGAGTCCCCAGAGCTGGATGGGCAGGTGAGGTTAGGGAAGGCTTATTGGGAAGTGATTCTGAGTTTCCTCTGCCAATGGTGAACCCTAAGCAAGAAGTTTCCTGGATGCCTCCCTAGCCCAAGGGGGAGTGTGGTGGGAGGTCTGGACCCACTACAGGTGGTGTGCCCCAGGGTTCTTCCTGTCCACCTAGCACTCTCTGATGCCTGCCCAGGGCTGGGCTCTCAGCCTCTGCAGGCTGACACCTCCCAACTGCACCCCTCCACCACAGCTGAAGTAGAGGGGCAAATGCACCTTGGATCTCAACCTCATGGGCAGGGTTCAGCTTCATGTTCAGCTGCCTTCCTCCACCCTTCAACAGCTGCTCACCATTTCCCTCAGGCATACAGAAGAGGTGGTACACCTCCACTCACCATCCAGAGCTGGACAGCACAAGAAGCCCCATCTGCTAAGTTGGTGCTTGGAATCTTTTGAATGCCCTCGAGATAACGGGTCTCTCAGCTTGGCAGCCAGCACCCACCCCTCTGGTAGGAAACGGTGCTGTCAGTGACCTAGGGGCTCAAGGGGCAGGGTGACTGGCTGCTTCAGTGCTTTCTCACAATTGCCTTGTGAGGGGCAGAGACCACTCTCACCTTCCCAGACAAGGAAGGGGCCTATGCAAAGTCAGCTTGAGGAGCAACCAGGCTGGGACTTGAACCCACAACAGCCAAGCTCATGTAGCCTTGATGGCATGAAATACCCAGCACAGAAGCAATAAACAAACCTTTCTTTTATGGTGGTCACTGGGCATCTGGAGGGTGAGGGCAGGCCAAGGTCAGTGGGAAATTATGGAAGGGCAGGTCTGTCAAGTGTGGGACAGCTTTGTGGCTAGCAGGCTGCCATCCCTGGGCATAGGATGGAATGTTGTTTTAATCCCTCTGTCCCCAGCTGGATGGCTCCTCCAAGGCCTGGCTCAACTGCTAGTTTCAGAGAACCCTTGCTGACACCCACATGGATGGTCCCCACATGCATCCGCTCCAGCCTAACTCCCCCCACCCCACCCCCACCCTGTACCACCGTCTCATCTCTGCCCAGCTGCATTTTCTGCTTCAAGCAGAGCAGAGGGGTGGCTGGAACACATGGGCACCCAGCAGGCATCCAGGTAACAGACTGAGCAGGTGTTTCTAACAGCAGATCCCACCTCACTCCCCAGGCTGGTCCAAGCCCATAACTGACAGCCAGGCCACCTTGGCCTTGGACAGGACACTGCCAACTGGGCCTGACTCTCAAGCAGTCAAGACTCCACATGCACCTCAGTGGGGACCCCAAGCTTCTCCCTTCAGGCCTCATACCATTTACAATAGAAAGCTGAGAAACCAAGTGGGCGAGCTCAAAGGCCACCAAGGCCTGGCTGCCCAGAGAGGCTGGCCCACCTCTGATCCCTCCCCACTTCCAGCAGGGCCAGGGAAGCAGGAAGACCCATAGAGCACCAGTAGCAAGAAAGAGGCAGGCAGGGGATGCTGGCCAGGTTTGTGCTCAGACTGTATTCACATAGACATGTGGCAGCTTATGTTGGACAAAATGAGTAATAAAAATTGGCTTTAAATATGGGAAAACCAGGGTCTTGTAATCCCATGCCACCCCAACACTGGGACCTGGATGACCATCATGGTTGGGAAGGGCTGCGGGGTGGGGGTGGGGGGCTGTGTAGGATGTAGGCACAGTCTCAGTCTACCCCCTTCTCACACACACGCGCACGCATGCAAACACAGGGAGGGACAGGTTATTGCTGGACACGTGTCTATGGTTACAAGGGAAGTCTGGAATGTTTGAGGGTTGGCCAGGGACAACCACCCCTGCCTGGGATGGGGTGTTTCTGCAAGAGGTGTCTTCAGGAAAGGGCCCAGCATGAGACGAGGCACCCTGGCAGCTGGAAGGCAGAGACAGACTTGTCTGGGACAGCCTGGGCAGTGGACTGATGGGTCCCAGGGTCAGCCCAGTCTCTGGTCACACTTTGGCACAGGCCCCAGATCCAGCTCTGACAAGTGCTGAGAAGGAACAGCTTGAGCCGTAGAGGTGGAGGCCTGAGCCCAGGTCAGCAGGGGCAGGCAGGAGTCTCACTTGGAGGCCGGCGGTGATGAGCACAGTGCTGGGGGCTCAGGGCCTGAGGAGCCTGGAGTCTGGCAGTGGCCCCTCTGCCAGCTGCAGCATGGGTCTTCAGAACGTTCAAGTTGCTATATACATTCGTACAAACATATAAATACAGAAAGCCCCAAGCTCCATGGACCAGAGCTGAAGGGATGCACCTTTGTCCAGGGACAGCCTAGGCCCTGCCGAACTCAGCCAGACGAGGGGCTGAGGGGCAGAGGACACTGGGGACAGCTCCGGTTGTGTTCCCCAGGCCACGACTTGAGTGGACAATGGGGAAGACCACTGTGCAAAACTGTAAACAGCACTTGGAGTAGCTGCTACTGCCAACCACCGGTGGGGCCCTCAGGCTGAGGGCTAGAGGCGGGTGGGGAGCTCTTCCTCACTGTCGCTGCAGCTCCCACAGCAATCCTGGAGGGTGGGGGAGACACGGAGGGAAAGAGGCAGAGCGAGCGCTGTTAGCCACCACTGCCCCCACTGGGTGGCCCTGCCAGGGCAGGCCAGGCACTGCCCAGGGGCATGCTCTGGGGAGCGGAATCCCCATGAGGGGCCCAGACATCTGTGTGGAGGCTGCCATCCATAGGCTGATGTAAGGGGAACCAGGTGGACCCCAGGCTGTCAGGGCAGGGCCCCATCCAGCCGCTCTACCCTGGGGCTGGGGAGACAGACGGCTAAGCAAGGCTAGCAGCTTGAAGGTGCCAGGGTGCTGGGGACAGAAGCAGTTGGGGGTGGGGGCAGGGGGCGGGCACCGGACTTCTTTCTCCCACATCTTGCCTCTGCCATGGAAGGGCTGCCCGTGGCTCCCCGAGGCCAGGCAGCAAAACCAACCTGCGGGGAGCCTACACTGCTCACCTCTGGAAAGAGAAAAGAGGCCATGAGCCCAGCCAGGGGTGGGGGACAGGCGGGAATGAGGCCCGAGAGCCTGGGCACCTCTGGCACGGCTGGAGGAGGCCCACTCAGCACATGCGGGTGCCAGCTCGGCCTCCCACCCACCGTCCCCTAGAGCAAGGATGGGGGCCCAGGTAGGACACTACTGGGGGTTACCTGGCGACTAAAGAGTCTCTGCAACAGTCCCTTCTTGGGGGGTGCAGGTGGCTGGCCCTTCCAGTCCAGGTCTGGGGGAACTGAGCCATCCAGCCCAAAGACGTTCAGCTCTTGGAAGCACTCGGTTTCCACCATCTGCCGCAGGATAGGCAACTATGGCAACTGCCCTCAGGGCCACCCCCTGGAACCCACCCCACCAGCTGGGCAAGCCCCACCTCGTTCTGCCAGGGGATAGGTACGCTGCCCGTGGCAAATTTCTGGTAGAAGTCCTGGTCAGTAGGCTCCAGCTCCACACCCTTAACCGTGGAGAACTGCTCAATGTCCAGGACATCCTTGCAGTAAATCGCCTGGGGCTTGGGGGACAAAGGCTGCGTCAGACAGGAACACCACCATGCTAGGACAGCTCAGCCCTGAAAATTGCCTCAGCCTTGGCCTGGTTTTGTCTGCCCCTCGCAGCTCTAAGCATGATAGTCTCTTCCCTTTGAGGCTCAGTTTCCCCTCTGTAAGCTGGGGATCATTCTCCCTCACTGACTGACTCAGCCAGCAGAACTCCACAATGCCCGGTGGAACCAGCACCAAGCGCCCCCTCCATCTGCACACAGAGGTCTGGATGCGCAACTGGTGAGGTGAGTGCAGGCGGAGTCTCAGCGGGCCCTTTCGGCAGGGCCCCCTCATGCAGGCCCTGGAGCTCAGGAGTGCTCTGTCCTGGGATGTTCAATAGCTTGCTCCACCCCCTTATGCTTCACAGCCAACCAGATGAAAACATCCCTCCTACCTTCCCAGCTGGAAGCCCACCTCATTCCAGAAGGCCACTTTCTTTTTCATTGTTACATCATGTTCTCCACCTGATCTTAGCCAAAAGGCCAAGGAGCGATACATTGTCTTCTAAATCCTATACTATTAAGGGTGTCGATTAAAACACTATTGTATAAAATAGTACAGTTGATGCCCTGGCTGGTGTGGCTCAGTGGATTGAGTGCTGGCCTGTGATCCAAATGGTCGCTGATTCGATTCCTGGTCAGGGCACATGCCTGAGTTGTGTGCCACGTCCCTGGTTGGGGGTTTCAAGAGGCAGACAATCAATGTTTCTCTTCCTCTCTTTCTCCCTCTCCTCTGTCTCCCTCCCTTCCCTTCTCTAAAAATAAAATCTAGCCAGCCCTGACTGGGGTGGCCCAGTGGATTGGGAATTGGCCATTGGCCCAAAAACAAAAGGTCACATGGGTTCAACTCCTGGTCGGTCAGGGTACATGCCTGGGTTGCAAGCCAGGTCTCTGGTTGGGGGTTTTGAGAGGCAGCCAATCGAAAACAATATTTCTCTCTCTCTCTTTCTCCCTCCCTTCCCTGCTCTCTAAAAATAAATATATTAATTAATTAAAATATTTGAAAAATATTAAAAATAAAATAGTACAGTTTTGGAAAACAGTCTGGCTATTCCCCAAAGGTTAAACATAGCATTTCCATACAAGCCAGCAAGTCCATTCCTGGGTGTATACTCAAGAGAAAAGAAAACCTGCATCCCCACAGAAACTTGTATGTGTATGTTCTTAGTAGCATTATTCACAATAGCCAAAAAGTGAAAACAACCCTAATGGCCATCAGCTGATGATGACAAACAAATGGTGGAATATTTATACACTGGAATAGTGTTCAGTCACGAAAAACTGATATCAGCTACAATACTGATGAACTTTAAAAATATTATGCAAAGCAAAAGACACCAGTCACAAAGGACCACATAGTGTATAATTTCATTTATATTAAATGTCCAGAACAGGCAAATATACAGTGACATAAAGATCAATGGTTGTGCCTGGCTGGTATGGCTCAGTGGATTGAGCACTGGCCTGAGAACCGAAAGGGTGTTGGTCCAATTCCCAGTCAGGGTACATGCCTGGGTGGTGGGCCAGGTCCCCAGTTAGGTGTGTGAAAGCCAACTGATCTCACCTCTCTCTAAAAATAAGTAAATAAAATCTTTAAAAAGAAAAGACTAGTGGTTCCCAGGAGAAGGGGAGAACAGGGAACGACTGCTAATGGGTACAGGGCTTTAGTGGGGATGGGGGATGAAAATGTTCTAAAATTGAATATGGTGATGGCTGTACAAATTGGAATATGCCAAAAAACATTTAATCATATACTTGAAAATGAGTGAATTGTATGGTATGTGAATTAAATCCCAATAAACCTATTAAAAACTGTATTTTCACTGCTGCTACTAAAAACTGAAAGTCCTAAGGCACTGGTTTCCCAACTGTGCACACCAGCCCAGGACAGTGGGCGGTTTCCAGGCTAACCAAGATGATACGCAGGAAGTGGGGAAGGGGACAGACACAGGCGGGCAGGGCAGCCCTGCGGCAGGCTGCTGGCATCAGCTCAGTCACCCTCAGCAGTGCCCACATCATGGGTTGCCAGGGAGGAAATGTGACACAGCCCCGCAGAGGCAGCAGATTGTCAGTGGGTCTCCCACTTCCACTCACCTCTTCTATGGCCCACACCCACACCGCACGTTCCTGCTCAATTTTCCCCAAAGGCCTCCATCAGACTTGGAATAAGATGAGTCTGTCACATTGGCCCCTTGTGGCTATATCACCTTTGGAGGCTGGTCCCTGCCCCAGGGCTCACTGCCTGGCTGTTCCTTCTCTGTGGAATGCTCACACCCTGAATTTTGGCAGGGTTCGCTCCTTTGCATATTTCAGGCTTCTGCTCAATCATCAGCTCCTTAGAGACCATCCTGTCTAAAAATACTGCCCCCTCCCCTGCTATCATTTCTTATCTTGTTAGCCTGCTTTATTCTTCGCTGTTATACCTCATGTTACCAAAATGTCTTCACTTACTGGTGTGTTCTCCCACCAGAAAGAACATGAAGGCAGGACTAGGTCCTGTTGTCCTCATCTCTGAGGTCTGGCCTACCTGGGCACTCAGATATTTACTGAAAGAATAAACAATCACATGTGTGGTTGACAGCCATCAACTCGATCTGCCTCCCTAGCATTCCAGGACCCAGATCTCTTATACATGGGAGGGGAGCAAGCACATGACCTAATCTTGGCCAACCAGAACCTTCCCTGTGACATTATACAGAAAAGCCTGAATTTAGTGGTAGGATAACCAACAGGCTAAAGCAGAGCCAACATGGCATGACACCCTAATGTTAGCCCTACTCTGACACTTTCTGGCCAAATGAACCAACAAACGCCACGGTGGGCACAAATCAGTCTGGGTTGGGTTTCTGCCATTTGGAATTTGAAACCTTGAGGCTCTTCCTGCCTTCAGGAGGCCTGACCCACTGAGATGCTCAGTAAATGCCTGAGACAAGAAGGAAGGGTTCTGCCCACAGATGGGAGGTCAGCACCACTAGGTGCGGTAGGCAGCCAATGTTCACCACCCCAAAAGCCCTTCCCTCTGCTGTTAACAGCATCTTGGTTTTCCTTTGGGGAGCTGGTCTCCCCCATTGGCAGTACTTCAGGTAGGTATCAATCCAGGTGTGATCACTGAGGGGCCTCTGAACAACCAGAGTCAGCGAGCATCGGCCTTCGGCCTTTTTTCCTTCCTTTCTGAAATTATTGGACAAGAGGTGCTCTTTTATCTACTGGGGTGGTTGAGCTGGGAGGATGTGGGTTTGAGCTGCTGGCCCCCCCCCCCCCCGCCAGTGCCACACCCTGGGGAGAGCTGCCTGTGAGTGAAGACTGCATATGACCAGGACATGGGGAGGGGAGAGGGAGAGAAAATTCCTGCAACTCAGGTGGAGCCCCTGATGGGGCTTTTCATTTTTGTGAGCCCAGGCAATTGTTTTGTTGGCTAAGCTATTTGAGTTGGGTGTTCTTACATTCAAACTGAAGCTGTCCTGACCCCAAGAGCCCCTAGCCCCCACCCTGGCTTGATCCTGACTTCAAATGGGTGGCACTCACATCGGGCTTGAAGGGCGGCTCCAGCATGCCAGCTCCCAGACGCTTAAAGTTCAGTTTCTTAAAGAGTGGGTGCTCCTTCACCTCACAGGCACCACCTCCACGACATCCCAGCCGCTCGGCAGGGTCCTTGCAAAGGAGCTGTAGCGGGGGAGGGGGCGTCAGAGTAGCCTCGGGCATAAGTGCCTCCAACCCACCTGGGGCCTCCTGCCACGGCTGCTGTACCTGGGAGCAGAGAGAGCGGGACTGCAGGGAAAAGCGATCGGAGTACTCCTCAGGCACCTCCTTCACCAGCCGCTCCACCTCCTCTCGCTTGATCTTCTTTTTCCTCTGCTGGAAGGGCGACTGGCCAGCGATCATCTCATACAAAAGGCAGCCTAGCGCCCACCAGTCTGGGCTGAACGTGTACCGTTCATTCTTCACCACCTCTGGAGCTGGGTGGGCAGCAAAAGAGTTAGGGTGCCCGGGAATGCCCAGTGCAGGTCAAGGAAGGGGATCAGCTTGAACACCCCCCAGCCAGGCAAGTGCCATCAGTGGCCTGGTGGGGGCATGGTGAGTAGGAAAGCACACACCTCATCAAAGGGTGCTGATGTGGCCTGCAGGGGACCGGGTCTTCTAATTTTTCAGTCAGAAATCTGTATTTTTAGCGGGAAGCTGTCTGGCTTATTCGATGTTGGCAACTAATTCTAATTGTTTTAAAAAGAATTTGAAGCATAATCAATATAATATAATTTTTAAAAAAGACAAAAAAAGAAATTGAACGGATGCCCTGGCTGGGTGGCTCAATTGGTTGGAGTGCTGTTCTGTACACCAAAAAGTTGCGGGTTTGATCCCCAGCTGGGTCGCATGCGGGAGGCAACTGATCAATGTTCCTCTCTCACATCGACATTTCTCTCTCAAATCAATAAACATATCCTTGGGTGAGGATTAAAAAAATTAAAAATTATTTTGATTGAAACACAAATGTAGGCCAAATGAGGGCCGCATGGCGACCAGTTTATAACCTCTGGATTTAGTCTTCGGCCACAGAAAGGAGGAAAGCTATTTATTGGATGCCTACACTGCCTGCAGGGCAGTGTATAAGTTACCTGTACTGCTCCTTCATCTTTGAGGCAACCCTGGTAACAGGTATGATGATCACAGTCAGGGAAAGTGAGGCTGGGAGAAGTAAAATATCTGACCCAAGGACACACAAGTTGGGGTGGGGTGGGGTGGGAAAGAGACCACTTGTAGTTGGGGATCTGTCTACTGTGTCATGGTCCCAGAGGGAAACCCAGGGCCTCACCTTGGCCCCTCCCCAGATGGGGATTCCCCACTCTGAGTATGGGCAGGTCAGGGGAGCGCAGGGCTGGGGCCATAAACACAGGCTGAATCCCTTCACTGGTAGGCCCCCGTAAGCCCAGCCAAAAGGAGCTCAGTAAGTGTTTAGTGAATGAGTGAAGTAGCTTCACACGTTGTGTGGGTGCGTGGCTGAGTCTTGACCTCATGATCTATAAAAGAGGGTCAATAGCTCTTTCTATTCCCTGAGACACAGGAGACTCCCAACCAAACAAAAGTGAAGGCACCAGGCCCAGGTAAATGGGGAGACTCACCCATGTAGCCCACGGTGCCCACACGGCCTTTGATGGTCTGGCCCTCAGGTACATGCACAGCCAGCCCCAGGTCGGAGATTCGGATGTGACCTTAATGTGGATAGAAAAGCAGGGAGCCCATTCAGCAGGTGGGCAGGACCCCACCCCACTCCACCCTACCACTGTGGACCCACAACCCACCATGGTCATCCAGTAGGATGTTCTCTGGCTTCAGGTCCCTGTGGGAGAGAAGGGCAGGGTCAGGTGCTGCTCAGTTCCCAGTCAGCCAGACAGGGCCACCCCCTCCCAGCTTGGTTGCCTCCTGAGATGAGATGTGTAGGAAGATGTAGGGGCCATTTGCTGCCAGGGTGACAGATAGCCCTGCCCTACCGCTGCATTAGCCCCGGCTTTAGGGAGCAGACAAAAATCTATGGAACCAGGATGCTGGGACTCACTAGGCAAGTGGAAGGCATCTCCCACCTAGGGAAGTTTCCCAGATGTCATCAGTAGCCTTGCTCCCCCTTGGTTTCAAGGAGCTCCCCCTGGACCTCCCCCCAACCCTTTGGTGGCCAACTCTACCTTTCCTGTCTGTCAAATAGGGCTGCTTGTCCACTCTGGGGCTATTAGGAGGCTCCGAGGAAATCATTGCCACTAACAGTAACAGGCAGAGCCCTCACCGCCAAGCCCTGCGTGCCTGGCTCCCAGTGCCAGTGCATCTTATCGAATTATTTCATTTGGTCCCTATGATAATCTGCTAGGTGGGAATGACAGCCTCTGCTTTCCAGGAAAGGAAATGGTGTTGAGAGCAGGAAGTGAACTGGCGCAAAGTCACAGAGAGGGGTGACAACACCAGGCCCATACCCATGTCAGCCAGACCCCCAGAGCCTGCCTAGAATGGGCGAGTGTGGAACCTCCAGCCACCGCGTCATAGGGCTCATGGGCCTGTGGCTGCGGTGGCTGCCCCAGCACACCCATGTTCTCCCACCACCACCTGCAGGCCCAGCGGCAGCATCTGGCAGGGTGGCACCACACCTGTACACGATGTGCTCCCGATGCAGGTCCTCCAAGCCGCAGCAGATCTCGGCGGCATAGAAGACGGCCCGTGATTCAGGGAAGCCAGCCTGGCCCATGTGGTAGATGTGGAACTTAAGGTCACCCCCATTCATCAGCGTCAGCACCAGGCACAGAGCGTCCTTGGTCTCATAGGCATAGGCCAAGCTCACCTGTGGTTGAGGGGACCCAAGCCCTCAGGCAGGGGCCACAGGCTACTTGGTGGTGGGGCAGGTGCCAACGGCCCAAAAAATCCTGTTTAGTGCCACTCCTGGGGGCCCAGCCTGCTTCCCAGGCCTGGTGTCAACACCCCAAACCTGCCCTTCCTGGGCATCTCCAGGAGTGGGAGGCAGCGCCTGGAGGGGGTGAAGGATGGGAAGGGGGTGGAAAGAGACCTCAGCCTATTGTGTGGGGAGGGAGGTGGCCAAGGGGCAGGGCGGGGTCTCCTGTCTGTACTTACTACAAACCTACTGTTCACTTTCTCCAGGATCTGCTTCTCATTGAGCGCCATGGCCTCCCCCTTCCGCTTCTTGATCCGCTTCTTCTCCAGTTTTTTGCAGGCATACATCTTGCCTGTTGCCCGCACCTGGCAGGCACACACCTATAGCCAAGGTAGATGGGGCAAATGGGAACCAGCTGTGCTCTTGCTGAGGCTATAGGGTCTTGGTGGGTGGGAGGAGGGCCTGTCCAGGGCCCGCCCTACCCCCAGCCTATGTACTCTGTAGGGGTCTGACCTGGCCACTCACCTCCCCAAAGCCACCTTTGCCCAGGACTCGGTACTGCCTGAAGGTGTTTTTGGTCACTGGCTGCCTGTGGGCAAGGGTTTGGGAAGCAAATGGCTAAGCAGGGGTCCAAGGCCTCTGACAGCCCCAACAACCTGGCCTGCTCCAGCCTAGCCTTCAAGGAGCTCACCTTTCCAGCCACTTCCACTGCAGGAAACGGTTGAAGTAGATGCTGTCGAGGTAGTCAGCAAAAGGGGCCATGCTCAGGTACTCGTGGGTCAGCCTATAGAGAAGGCCCAGCCTGCTGGTCAGCCCGACACTCTGGTTTCCCAGTTTGATAGACCAGGCCCCCTGCTGCATGCTCAGCCTGAAAGGCAGGACCCTTGGCCAGCTCTCCTGCTAACACCCCAGCACACCCATGCTGAAGCTGAGGATGCCACAGAAAGGGGAGGCAACCTGCCCAAGGCCACACGACAGGGGCAAGGCTGGGACAAATGGCTGAGCCCCTTCACCAGCAGCTGAGCAGTGAATAGTCTGCTGGGCCCATGGAAGCCCCCTCCTTAGGACACAACTCGGGGCCTGCAGGAGGGAAAGACTTACCTGGTGAGCTCCTGGAAGAGGTCTTTGCAGGGTCCCTGCTCCAGCCGCTGGTCACAGTTAGTCACCATTTGCTGGGGGATCTCAGGAATGAGGTCAGGACCCTGAGGACAGGCCACAGACAGTCAGTGAAGGGGGCCCCCTTGGCCAGCTGCCACTCCTAGGGCATCTCTATGGCAGACATCTCAGGCCTGCCTGTGCGGAGGGCGGCTGCAAGCCAGAGGTGTCTCAGCCTGTCTAGCTACTGAACTTGGTTCCTGCCTCTACCCTAGAGGCTGGAAAAGGCTGAGCCGCTGGCAGGCTGCCCAGCCCCCCTCTTAGGCTCCGTGTCCACAGTGCTGCCTGGTGAGCCCAGAGCAGTTCCCGGATTCTGCCGCTGCCATCATCCCTCTGTCGCTGCTCACTCACCGTGTGACTCAGAAAATTCTGCATTAGCCGCTGCC
Organism: Furipterus horrens; assembly: GCF_987537825.1. Lineage (NCBI taxonomy): Eukaryota > Metazoa > Chordata > Mammalia > Chiroptera > Furipteridae > Furipterus > Furipterus horrens. The sequence goes on along the minus strand of NW_028327180.1, from coordinate 64,046,432 downwards.
CACACGCCTTCCTCTTCTCATCAGGGGTCACTTCATACTCAGCCTGCAGGGTAGGAGGCAGAGAGGCTCGAGATCTGGGGGAAGTACCAGGTATGGGGTGCTGGGGCACACAGGATCTGGAACCTCCGTCCACCCTGGGTGTTGGGCTGGGCTGCACTCACCACCCCATCCAGAAAGGCAATGCAGCGGGTCAGCTCAGGCCTTGTGGCGCAGAACTCTCGGAACAGCAGGCGCCCAATGGGCTGCCGCTCGCACAGGCTGTGGTAGTCACGCTCTGCAGGTGGAGGGGGGAGCCGCTGGGTTCCTGCACCTGGAGCCTGCAGGCAGGGCACCCCCATCCACACCGCCAGGCCCTGGGCCCCCACAACAGCGTCCAGTGCTGTAGTACGGTAGCCTTTATCTCCTGGGGGACCCTCACCACAGCCCTGAGCTGGGCACCCCTACCGTGTCACAGATTGGAAATCTGAGGCCTAGAATGGCCCAGTGGTTAGTCCCAAGTCACACAGGCAGGAGTGTAGCTGCAGAACCAGGGCCCTCACCTCCCCCATTGTCTCCTGGTTCAAACCACTTGCATTTGTCACGGTACTGGGGCTGGGTGTGGTCTGAGGTTCCGCCAGGCCAGGCCCACACCTGCTGCCTGCCTGGCGAAAGTACGGGAGGAAGCTGTGGCTTCCGGCAAGCTCCAGGCTAGGCCTCTGGCCCAGGAAGGGGAAGCAACCCGGTCTACTTGCCCAGGTACAGGCTGTCAGAGGGGCCTGCGCAACCTCAGTGCTAATCAGACCTGGGCCCTCCTGGTCAAGGCTTTGCTGGGCCCCCCAGGACCAAACTGGGTGGGGCTGAGCACAGGTCTGGGGCTCTCACACAATCTGTGGGCTGGCTCCAGCCTCTACTGTCCCCTCTGTCCCCCTAGCTCCGCTCCCGCTAGGCCTGGCCCTTCCTTCCTCTGCTTCTCTCAGACGGCCCCAAATTTGACCCCGCCCTGCTCCCCACATTTCACCCCCCTCTGCTATCCTGTTTGCATTCTGCCCTCCACCCATCACAGGCCCAGGAACTGAAACCGGGGTGGGTGATGAAGCCTCAATCTGCTCCTTGGACCCCCTAACCTTGCCGCTCTGCCCCAAGGCAAGGTCTCAGGGGAGGCTCCCTGGCACAAGCAGGTCCTCCTTGCCTCAGCACCCCTGGTCCCCACCCAGGCCTCACCGAGGCTGAGCCTCAGCTCTTCGCACTGGCTGATGTGAGGGAACTGCAGCATCTGTCGCCATTTCTTGCTTTTGCCTTTGCGATTCCCACCGCCACCTGTGGGAGCAAATAGGCGCTGGGTCCAGCTCATCAGCAAGCCTTCCCTCCAGCCTCAGGGCAGCCCAGAGGCCACAGGACCCAGGCCAGGCACAGCTCATTCACTACAGGCGGCTCCTCAGCCTTCCTTGAATATGATCCCATATGCCCTCACTGGATCCCAGACACACATGGTCCCCTGGGCCCTCCTGCTAGGGGCTCCTGGGCTGCAACAGCCAAGAGGACGGAAAGGCCAGAGCACTGGGGGAGGGTGGGGTTTCTGGGCAGTCTAGCAAGCCTCAGCTGTTTGCTAGCAGGTCGAGTTTCCCAGGTGAAGAAAGTAGAAAGGAACATGACAATAGAGGGGAACTGTGTAAGTCAACACCAGAAGCGAGAGATTCTAGGACATATGGGATATGCCTGAGAACTGCCAGAGCCAGAGGGCAACCTGAATCACCAGGCCCTGCCTCAGGGCTACCAGAGACTCAAATAAGGTGGTAGCAGAGGGCTGGCACTCAGGATGCCCATCCCTGCAACCAAGGGCTTTCCTGGCCCTGATACCTGCCTCATTTTGCCCAGCTGACCCCTCCACTGTAGCTGCTGAGACCCAGGTAGCAGCCCAAATGCCTACAAAGTCAGAGAGGTATGGTGAATGTGAACCTGATGGGGCAACAACAGAGAGTGGTGGGGAGCATAGTGAACTGAACCAGGCCTGCCCCTTCTAACAGGGGCAGCTGCGACACAGCTCCAGTTGTGCCTTGGCTGCTGCTAGGGCAGGAAGGCCAGCTCTTCTGATTTTTCAAAAGCAGCTGGGAATCCAGACTATTACATGAAATATGGGTTGCTACTTTTTAAAAATCCCACTGCAGCCAATTAAAACATGTTAAGAGAGCGAGCCAGGTGTGACCCATGGGCCATAAGGTTGAGAATGGTGGAAGGGGCCCAAGTCCTGGAGTCACAGACCTTGGCTAGAATCTCCAATTCACACTTTGGGTCCATCACGTGCCTACTATAAGCCTCAATTTCTCCATGTGTACTTTGGGTCCAAAGCCACCTCCAGAGGTGTTGGGTGACTGGCAGAGTCTGTGTCCAGTAGGGCTGTGGCCTGGCCTCAGTTTCCCCTCTGCTTTACCCAGCCTTGTTTCCATCCGGCCTTGCTGAAGGCAAGTGCTATAGGGGGAAGGGGCTGCCTTCTAGGGAGTGTAAGAAACAAGGAAATAGTGACTCTCAAGCCAGTAGAAAGATAGTCATCACCAGACAAAGGGAAAATGGGAGAAGATAGTTGACAGTAGTAGCATATTTACAAATCACAATAGGGGCATTTAGATAATCCCATTAGATTGTAACTCCGGAGTAACCAGTAGTGGAGAAACAGGGGAGAAGGAGAAGGGTGGGGGAGCTAATTGCGTTAGGGAGGAGGAGCTAATCACATTACTATAAAACCAGTTTTCTTTGTCTACTTGGGGCACACATTTTCCTGGTTGAGGGTGCGCCCGACTCTGCAGACTCGTGAATAAACGCCTTGCTTTGCTGCTCAAGTCCTGTGTCCCAGTTTTTATTGTGAGCATTTCTCACAGGAGGAAGCAGGGCTGGGTCCCTCAATGTGCTCCCTGCCCCAAGCTGCCCAGAGGAGGAAGTGTTGCAGGGCACCCATTGGGAAACCCACTAGCGGCCCTCCTGCAGCCTGCACCCAGCATATCCCACAGTCATTGCTCCACTGTGAGTAAGCAACAGACCCCCATCCCCACCCCAGGCAAGGCCTCCTCAGAAGGGGAACTCCTCCCCCACCCCCGCAGATCCCTCCCCCAACCCTCCATCTGCCTGTCTCCCTCCTCAGTTACTTCCTCCTCCCCCTCCTCCCAGCCACATTAAGGCAGCAGCAGTCACATGCAAATATCCTGTTCTGGAACTGCTACCAGAGTCAGTGGGGCTCCTCCCCACCCTAGATCAGTCCCCTTGCTGTGCCTCTGGGCACCTGGAAAAGAAAGGACTAAGCAAGGGCTCACACCCCAAGAGTCATCGCACTTCATCCTTACAGCAGCTCTGCCAGACCTGGCCCAGTTTCATGAGAAAACCGAGACCCTGAATTGAACCAAGTTGTCCAAGATCACAAACCTGTAGGTACCAGAGGAAGGATTTGAACTCAGATCTGAATACATACACCAAGGGTTCTCAAACCACTGAGGGCCTCAGATCACTTGGCAAGCTGGCCAAGGTCCAGCCCCAAGCTGTTGGCCAACCCTTGAAGGGATTCTGATGCAGCCAGTCCATGGGCCTCAGGGACAATAGGAATTTCCTTTAGTTTTCATGTCCTGTCCCCAAACACTGCACAAAAACAGGTTACTAAAGTTCAGAGAGAAGAGATGTGTCTAGAGCCATGCAGGTAAAAGGGACAGAGCCAGGTGGGGTGAATGTTCCCCAGTGGAGGCACGGGACCCCAGTCTGGCCATAACTGCCCTATGTCTCACCCATGACCTGAAGAAGCCTGTCTGAAAATGCCCATACTCTCTGGCCAGGCAAGGCAGTGGCCTCAGCAACCTGAGGCCTGAACTGGCTACATCCCGGGAGGGAGGCCTGGCCAAGCTCTCCTCACCCCTCCTCCCTAGCTTGCTGGATGACGAGGCAGAACAGAATCGGCAGATGCCCCCAGAGGCTGGGAGGAAGGCCCGGTCCCGGACTCGATAAGGGACAGGAGATAAGGGTGGCTCTGGGCACTAAGGATCCAGCCTGCTATGCCCATTTCCAGGCAGCACCTTCCTGGGGTCAATACCCTCTGGACAGGCAGAAGGCACCACCAGATGCTGTGCCAGCTAGGGTCTCTTCGGGGCTTCCTATAGCCTGTGTTGGGAGCATCCTGTGTCCTACACCTGGGTCAACTGCAGTCTTACTACGTAACCTGAGGGGTAGTCCTTGTAAAACAGGGCAAAAAGATAAAGCAGATGACTTTTTCAGCCTGGAAGCCCAGCAAAGTGTGGAAAAACTGTCATGACCTCCCTATCTTAAGAGTCCCAAAAAAAGGGTCTTGTTCACTGCTGGTCGCCAGCACCCTGGACAGGACACAGCACAGAGGGGTGTCTGGTGATTCAGTTACCAAGGTGGACAACAGCCAGTGAGGACCTGCAGGCAGTGAGGACCAGGATGGGTCCTTCTGTGTCCCCAAGGTCCCTCTAGAGCAGGTGCCTGCTAACATCTGGTGTGGGAGCCATGAGGAGCTCAGCACACATTTGGTTCAGACCAGCTCCCTCTGCCAGTCTTGCACTCACAGTCCAGCCATCTCAGCCTGTCCACATCTCTCAAAGCTGCCTCCCACTTATTCCTGTGCCTATTTGCCCCACTAGATAGTGTGCTTCCTGAAGGCAAAATTCGCGACCCATTCACCTCGGTCCCCAGTCATGATACCTGAGCAAGTGGCAGTCATGTTGGTAACATATGTGACCAGCAGCTTTCCCGAGTCGAACATTCGTTCATTCATTCTCCAAACCAAACCTTTACCCTGCACAAACTTTGTGCCTGTCCAGGCTTTGCGCCGGGGTCCGGGCCCAGGGCACGTGGGGGTCCAGCTGCCCTTTCCTGGGGCATCTTCTCACCTCTCACCTGGGGCAGCCCTCAGAGAAGTTCTCCCGGGTTTCAGGTCCCACCTCTCCCTCCTCCGTCCTCTAGGTTCACCAGACCAGCTCACTTACTCCCCCATTCTGGCCCCGCTACAAGGGCGGCGGCCTGACCCCCACCCCTTCCTGGGCCCGGGCTCCCGTCGACAGGTGCGGAGGAGGAGGCCGGGCCGGAAGGGCCCGTGTCTGCTAAGGGGTGCGGAGCGCGGAGGGCGCTGGCGCTGCCCCAGGGGGTGGGGTGGCGGGGTCGCCCTGCCAAACTCAGAGGCCGCGCGCGCGCGCCCGCGTTCTTCGCACCCGGCCGCCTCACCTTCCCGGGCCTTGAGAAGCACCGTGTTCGCTACGATGTTTTCGAGCTCCATGGGCTGCGGAGCCGCAGGGCCGCGCCGCCGGCCGGGATCGCACGCGGGAGCCGGGGCCGGATGGCGATCGGCGCGGCTCGGCTCGGCTCGCAGTGACCGCGCCGCGGCCTCCCGGGCCTCCCGGCCGCCGCCGCCCGCCGAGCACTCTCCGCCCCCTCCCGGGGGGCCACCCCATTGCTGGTCCGCCCCACCCCGCCCTCTGTTTACTTTACTTGGCCAATAACCGGGCTGGAGCTCCCCGCGCCGTCTTCCCATTAGACAATCTCTTCATCATTCCCCGCCCCCCGAGCCAGGAATTCGCCCAAAGGAGTGAAGAGGCGGGACTTAAGACGTCACCTCTTCCTGGTTGGTTTGCGGTGGAGTTCGGGCCTTAGGTTCGAATTTCTGGGCCTTCGTAGGTTACCGAACTGCCAATTAGGGCCGAGCCCTCCACTGGGACAACGGAGGTGTGTCCTCTGGGTAACTCCCGGGAGGCCGGATCTTCAGTCGCCCTCAGCAATACAATTCAGATTGGGCCGTCAAATGGGGGTGTGGCCCGGTCCCTTCAGCTAGCCTAGGCTTTTCTAGGGTTTGTACGGGATACACTTCGTATCCTGGGCCTCCTGCGGCCTTGCTGCCACTGCTTTGGGCCGCGTTCCTTTGGGTCGGCCCATCCTGAAGGGTGCACATCAGCAGCAGGGAAAGGCAGAGAGGAAGCTGCAGGCCTCCTCAGCGGCTCCCGGCCTTGAGCTCGACAGCCGCGGGCACCCCTGCCCCGCCCCCGCAGCCGGATGTTGTGATTTCTCTCCACCCACACAGCCTCGCCAGCCCTAGGCCTCTTACCTCCTTATAAGGCAGCGTACCACCCCTAGACGTAGGGGTGAGCTCACACCCATTATACAGGTGGGAACTGAAGCGCCAGGGCCCCAGTGGCTGGCTCCAGGCCGAAAACTAGTGAGAAAACAAGGCCAAAACTGTACAGTTAATCGCCTTCTAGTTCAACATCCTATTCCCTCCACCCATACTTCACACACCAGGAAATGGAGGCTTGCCCAAACCCAGCAAGTAAGGCAGAACCGGATTCCACTGGGCTATCCATTCATTCATCCAAAAATACAGAGCATCCCCTTTCTGCCAGGCACTGAGTCAGGTGCTGGGGAATACAGTGGTGCCAGCAAGATGGCCAAGTTCCCTGCTTACATGCTAGAAGGAGGATAAAGATGATAATCCTGCAAGTAAATAAGTAGGATGGCCTCAGAGAGTGATAAGTGTTATTAAGACTGAATATTAATAAAGGGAGTCAGATGCCAGAAGGGGGAGCCCTCTCACACTACCACCGGAGGTTAATTCAGACCCTGAAAGGAAGTGTCAATTAGGAACTTTAACAGGAAGAGACACACTTTGCAAGTAGATGCTACTTTTCTAGTCCAGCAGGAGGAAGGAACATTTCCTTTTTCACTCCGAACTCTCCCTTTCCTCCAGTGGACTTTTCTTTTAAAACAACCTCTCCCAACTTCCTCGTTTTTCTCTATAAAATAATGTTCCTTTCCTTTGCTTTTTGGATCTGCCTATGGTATTGATATAGCATGCTTGTCCTGAGCTGCAATTCTCTACTATTCCTAAATAAACACCACTTGCCGGTAAAATAACTGGCTCTTTCATTTTTATGACAACAAGACAAAATAAGAGAGAAGGGGAATGGTCTCAGAGTATGACAAAGATCTGGGGGAAGAGTTCGAGTAGAGGCAACAGCAAACCTAGAGTAGGTTTGATGGGATAGGAAGGCCTGTGTAGCTTCGGAGCCCAAGGGTCTGACAGGAGATGAACGAGCAAAGACATTAGCTAGATTGTGAAAGGCTTTGTAGACCATAGTAAGGTGTTTGTTTTTCTTCAGTGCAATGTGAAGCCTTTGAAGGATGATTTATACTTAAAAAGCTCACTCTAGCCCTGATCGGTGTGGCTCAGTGGGTTGAGCACTGGCCTGTGAACCAAAGGGTTGCTGGTTCGATTCCCAATCAGGGTACATGCCTGGGTTGCAAACCAGGTTCCCAGTCAGGGATATGTGAGAGGCAACCACACATTGACGTTTCTCTCCCTCTCTTTCTCCCTCCTGTTATGGTGCATTTGCGAGCAAAGAGGACACGAGGCAATTTAGAAATAAATTTATGGCGTTTATTTACCTGGCCAGGGACAGGTATTACCACTTTTAGAAGCAGAAGATGGGAGAGCCGCCCCGCCTTACAGACTAAAAGGTTTTTAAAGGCAAAAGAGCTATACTCATGTCCTTGGGGTAGCCAGATAACAACAACAAAAAAACTACACAGGCGTGAAAAAACTACATATACATACACTTTCTAATTTAGAAGGGGCTTCAGCTGATAAACACTTGGCGCAGAACTATACTCATGTCCTTGGGATAGCCAGATAATAGCCAGGGTCAGCTAGCAAAGGGGGCTCAAGGTTGCTAGGATCGTCGGCGGCGGCGGCAGCCGTCCGTCTCGAGAGACGATGGTGTAGCTTCTTAAGAGTCTATCTGCACCGCCGAGAATGGCTGTGCAGTCCGACTCGGGAGTGACATGGTATCTGTCTCCTCCCGTGTTGAATCGACATCTTGCGATGACGCTGGAGTGTCCTCTCCAGTGAAGCTGAAGCTACAGAGCCTGGGCGGGGTGATATGGAGGGTCTGCTGTTGCCCATGCAGCAGACCCCCCCCCTCTCTTCGCAGCTGAAGGGTCCAAGGGAAAGACGGAGTCAATACAGCTTGGCTTCAGGTGCGCCGCAGGAGTTGCCGGTGTTGACTACAACGTCAAACCGCCTTAGGGACTCCGGCTCCGGATTTTCTGTCGGGGTTTACTCCCTTAGCCTTTCCCCTGAAGAGGTATGCCGCAAGGCAGCGGAGGTTTTTTGGAGTCAGAGTTTTCCTTCTCTGATGTGCCCTGACTGGAAGATCGAACCAGCGACACTTAGCTCGCAGGCCAACGCTCAATCCACTGAGCCAAACCAGCCAGGGCTAGGTTGCTAGGATATGCGAGCAAAAAATAACCTGCCACTGGGGTAAAACGCAAAAATAATTAATTAATTTAAAAAAAAATTACTCTAACTAGTGGACTGTAAGGGGGCCAAGAGTGGAAGCAGAGAGAGCAGTTGGGAGGCTATAGAATCCCAGTGGAGAGATTGTAGTGGCTTGGACCAAGAAGATAGAAGGCAGGGGATGTGAAGCAGCAATTTTCTTTCTTTTTAAAAAAATTATTTGTTTGTTTGTTTGTTTATTTTTAGAGAGAGGGGAAAGGAGAAAGAGAAACATCACTGTGTGGTTGCCTCTCACTCGAGCCCCCAGCTGGGGACCTGACGTGCAACCTAGTCATGTGCCCTGACTGGGAATTGAACCAGCAACACTTGGTTCACAGGCCGACGCTCAATCCACTGAGCCACAGCAGCCAGGGCTTTGGAGCAGCAAATTTCAATTATTTTTTCATGTCATGGCACACATAAACTAAAATTCTGCAGCACACCAAAAAATATATTTTTTGTCAATCTTACAAAAAAAAAAAAATAGGTATAATTTTGACTCATTCACACCAGGTGGCTATTGTTGTGTTAGCTGTTGTCGTTTTTTTTTGTTTGTTTGTTTGTTTTTTTTTGCAATCTAAAGCAGCAGTCCCCAACCTTTTTGGAACCAGGGACTGGCTTCATGGAAGACAATTTTTCTACGGACAGGGATGGGAGTGGGGCACAGAGGTGGGGTGGGGTGAGGACAGGAGGCGGAGCTCAGGCAGTAATGCAATCGCTAGCCGGCTGTTCACCTCCTGCTGTGAGTCCAGGGTCCTAACAGGCCTCAGACCACAGGACTCAGACCAGTCTGTGGCCCAGAGGTTGGGGGCCCCTGATGTATGGGAAAAGAGGTCAGGTATCACATGTTTTAAAATTCTTGTGGCACACAGATTGAAAACTGCTGATATGGAGGAAAGTACATGGATCTAGGACACATGTGGGAGTAAGGTGGGTACCTTGAAAGAGGAAAACCCATCCAGTAAAACGGAGGGCAGGTACTTCACCCAGGGAAGGCTGTTGTGTCCAAGTGAGACCTGAGAGTTACATGAGAATGCACAGGTGTCAGAGGTAACTGGAGTGGGGAGGGAAAGAGCCTTCTGGACTAAGGGCCAGCACATAATCAAAGCTCTGTAAAGGAAGGCAGTAAGGGCTAGTTTCAGGTGCACATTGGACTGGGCAAGGGGGCCAAGAGGACTTGGAGGGGTCTGGATCAGGGAGGTCTTTGGAAGCCAGGCAAAGAGTTTGTTCTTTATATTTAGGGTAGTGGGGAGCTGTCGAGAGTGTTTTAAGCCAGGGAGCAGTGTGATCAGATTTGCTTACTCTCAGCCACACTTGGAGGACCTGCTAGGAGTGGGGGTCGAGGGCTGGGAAAGGGGCTTAGTTGGGCTGCCTTGCAAATCACCTGTTGTTTTGGTGCACAGCATCCAAACACCTCTCCTTTTTAGGAGGAAACCCATGAAAGGCAGACAGGCCATACTTCCCACTATAAAAATCAAAGGGGTGGCCGAATTTTCTCTAGAAGTTTCCTCTAGGTGGTGCATGTTTTCAAGGCTTCCAATTAGGTATTTGTATCCAAAGCAAGTGATTAACATTAAGACATCAGCAGGACCATTTAGGATTCACTATGGAGGAAGTGGAAAGGGAAGAGGAGGTGGGCAAGCCAGGCTCTTTCTGGAGCATGAGGATTCAGCAAGCTCCCAGGAGCACACAATTAATTTCTTGTCTGCCCGTTACCCAGAATTATCTTCCATGTTTGCAGCCAAGTATCCTAAGACAGGCAAGAGGCCTTTTAGGAGGAAGCATTAGAGAGAGGAATGGCAGTGCCCTGTGCAGGTGGCGTGACCAGGAGGTACCACAAACAAGTGGCCAGATTGAGAGTGATCATGGAGCTGGGACAGACAGGATGTGGCGACTGATAGGGGTGAAGAGGGGAAGGTGTCATGTGTAACTCTAAGGTTGTGGCTCTTCAACCCATTGTCCACCTACAACCAAAGCAATCTTTTTCTTTTTTTTTTTTTGGACAGGAAGTAGGATTTATTGGTGGGTGTTAAGGTGGACGCAGAGACTCATGAGTGCAGAGCCTGCCACTTTTCCAGGGGACCACGATTAGGGATGTATTTGATTCCACAGCCATCTGGATGAGCCACTTTTCAGCTACCATTTCTTCAAATTAAGCTTCGTAAAGCCCTACTTCTTGGAGATGTGGATCTTCTGGTGGCCAGAGAACTTGAACTTGGCTCTGCCTAGGGCCTCAATCACAAGCTCCTTGTTCTGTAGTTTGGTGCGAATGGACATAATGACTTGGCCAATGTGGACCCTGGCCACTGTGCCCTTGGGTTTCCCAAAGGCACACTGCATACTTGTCTGGAGCCTATCAGTCCCAGCACAGGACAACATCTTATTGGTGCAGATGATGTGGAAGGGGTGGAGCCGCACTGTCAGGGCAGCATTGCTCTGACAAATCACCTTGAGACCACTGTGGGATCAAGCAATGGGTTTACTGAGGGAAAAGAGGGAAGAGGGGAAGGCCTCTCCGGACCAACTCAAGGGCCCGTAGGAGCAAAGGGAATGGGGAATGGGGACTTCCGGTCCTCCTCGTGGGCCCATAGGAGTCCCACCTGCACTTCTGCAAGCACCTTTTTTATACTTGTCAACCACACATTTTGGTGAGGGTGAGTTTGCTTATCAATATATTCAGTAGATCATTTACATCTGATTGCTCGCCCTCACCCCCAACCAGGTTAGTTAACATATCAGGCTAGGTTTATTACCATTTCCCCTGGGAATGGTTTCAGTCCATCAACATATCTTTTGGGAACTGCTAAATCCATCAGCATATCTTTGGGAAGGGCTAAGTCCAGGGCCAGGTTGAATAGCATATACCAAAGTCCAGGTGTGCATTCTAGCTGCCTCCATGTTCTGACACGCACTCGGATGTGAAAGCCATCTTTGACACAGCTTTTCACCATGTACTTGTTGGCACAAATACAGGCAGCCTCCAGGGCTTCAGAGGAGAGCTCCTCATATTCATCTGACATCACATGGCCACACAGTGGGAACTCGTCCACTTTTGCTTTCTTCTGCCCTACGTCAAAGATGCAGATCTTGGCATTAGGGACACCTCAGCTGAAGCGAGACTTTGGGACAGCTTGTTCTTAACAATACCAGTAACACCGGGCGGGGTGGTGGCCCATGGTGATACCAGAATCTTCACTGGCATGTTGAAGGGAAAGAACCAAAGGGATCTTTTTAAAAGGGGAAGTTGCCACCCACCGTCTGTGGTACACATTTCTAGGAATTTATCCTACAAACATAATTGCACACAAGCAAAACCAGAAATGAATGGTCAGGGTTACTCCTAGCAGCATTGTCAGCGCCGGACCGGGGGCCCCCTGTCCTGTGCAAGGTGGTTATGAGATCACCCAATTCTTTGATGGGTTTTGCCTGCTCATTCAGGTAATGAGTCTCAAGGAAGTCACACAAATGGGGGTCATCTTTGTCAGTGGCCAATTTGTGCAATTCCCGTAGGGACTGATTCATACTTCTTTCCAAGTGTGATGGACACTCTACTGCATTCAGTTCATTCTCCCAGTGGTCACTGTCTGGTTTCTTGATATCCTGAAGGAAGGCTTCGCCACTCCATCAGCTTCATTGGTGTGTTCCCTCTCTTCATGAGACTGGGCAGAGTTTTTCAAAGCCACATCATCACAGTCAAAGTAGTAAGACATGGACATGTAACTGTGTAAGAGGCATGGAGCTCCTGGTTGATTTGACAGTTCATGGTGTCCTCCAAGTCCTGGTGGTAATTGTTACAGAAACAGGGGAGTCCAAAAATCCCCAGAGTTTGCGGCTGGGGGTTGGGGAGAAGGAAGCAGCTTTCAGAATGCTTCCATATGCCTGAGGCTGGTGGCTAGTGTCTTTCTTATACAAAATTGCTTGGATGCTTCCAAGGCCTCAGGTAGATGGGAGGGGTCTTGAACCAGGGGATCGTATGGAAAAAGCAGACAGAGCCTATGTGGGGTTCTGTGAATGGTCAGAACTGGTTACCGCACCCACTGCGTCAGAGGATGCAGTCAGGGATATATAAGCAGCTGCAGACATTTTAGCGGGTGTGCTCCCTCCGTGTGGCTTGGAGGAGGGGGCCTCCAGGCTGCTTTAAGAAGAGGCTCTCGCCATGCGGTTTTGAGAAGGAGAGGAGATCCATGTGGTTTGCAGGAAGAAAACAGTATACAAGGAGGCTGAGAATCCAGGCGGTTCTGCATTGAGAGCTGGAGGGCACCACAGCACAGAAAGGACCTCCCCAATCAGAATTGAGTGATTGGCAGCTGCTGGTACAGCTGAACTGTGTTTGGAAAGTAGGGAAACGGTTTCTCCTACTTTTCTAAAACTAGCCTGGTTTGGTAGGGGGGAGGCAAGGATATGTGTTTATGGGTGTTTTAAAGAACATAAGACTTAACAGCAGAAATTCACAAATAATCTAAATCGATATGACTGTTAAATGAACAATTCTTTTTCTTTTCACTAAACTCTGGTATTGAGAGTTGTAATTCTGGCGGCGGGCAATCAGGCCCCTAACTAAAGAGCCCGTGGCTTTGTTTTCAATTGGAGCAGCCCAGGGGTTCTGTAACAATTCTGGTGCACCTGAGAGGGGACACATATGTCTGGGTGGGTGGGTGGCAGGGGCCTTGAGGCATCTGAAGGTGCCAAGAGGAGGGCTGGATCTGAGTGGCCCATGGGGTTGGGGATGGAGGATGAGCGCTACCTTTCTATTGAAGCAGGAAACCATGAAAACATGGTAGCTCTCAGCTATCCTGCACTAATTGTTCTTTCTAAAGATTTTTTAAATTTTTTATTTATTTATTTGTAGAGAGAGGGGAAAGGAGAAAGAAAGGGAGAGAAACATCACTGTGTGGTTGCCTCTCACTCGTGCCCTCAACAGGGGACCTGACATGCAACCTAGTCATGTGCCCTGACTGGGAATCAAACAAGTGACACTTGGCTCGGAGGCCAATGCTCAATCCACTGAGCCATAATAGCCATTATTCTCAGTAGGGACTTTAAGGTACAGGAATACTATGTAACTTCTTAAAAAAAGTGTGCATTAGCTCTTCCTGCACTGATATAAATAATCTTCAAGATACACTGTTACAGAGAAAAGCAAAGTGCAGAGCAGTGTGTAAGGTTTGCTACCATTTTTGTGGAAAGGATCAGGATACATTAGGTTATGCTTCAGTAAATGAAAAATCTCTAAATTTCAGTGACTTGAAGCAAGTTTACTTCTCAGGTTCACCACATGTGCAATGCAGGTTGTTGGGAGGTGGAGAGGCTCCTCCACTTAGAGTGGACCTATGGCGACAAGGGCTCCATCTCAATTTGTGCTTCCACAAGGGCAGCTGGTGAAAAGAAATGTGAATCCCCTGTGGCCCTGAAAGCTTGCAGCTGGAAGGGATGCAAGTCCCCTCTGCTCACATTTCATTGGTCAAGGCAAACCACATGGCCACAACTGACTTGAAAGGGGTGTGGGTACCACACCATGGGGAAGATCATATTTTCCAAAGATGAGCGTGGCCCTAACTCCCACCCCATGGACACGTTTGCAATGTGACCTTGCATCCTCACGTCAAGAGGTGGGCTCTGATTTCCCTGTCCTTGGTGACTCCTGTTGTCAGTAGAATCAAGGGAAGTGATGCACATGAGGCCTGAAGTTAGGTCTGAAGAGGCCACGCAGCCTGGTTCCCTGGCAATGCTCACTGTCCAGAAGCTTCTCTAGGGATGTTCACTCAGAATCAGCGGCCCTGACCTGAGAAGCCCAAGCAGAATGGAAACGCCACATGGAGGTGCACTATGTGTATGACTGAGTGAGGCTGAGCTGCCTCCAACGCCCTGGCTCGGTTAGAAACCACTCTATCCAGCAGAGGTTTCACGACCATGCAGAACATATTTATCCAGAACACTGTATATTGTCTGAGGGAGAAAAGGAGGCAGCTGTTCCCTCTAGTGGAGAAAAGCACAAGACCTCTGTTCCTCATGTTTTCTATTGAGAAGGGTACACATGGGAGATACAAGGTCAAAATTCATAAATCATCAAAAGTTTTAAGGCGCCTGTATTACAGTTGTCGGTTACAGATTATAGATATCAATATAGAGGGCACAGTGACCAGTCTGTGTTAGGGTCTATTAAACATCTTGATGCCACACTGGCTTTAGGTGCAAGATTTCATACGTTCCTTGCTAGAGATTGTTTATAGTTAACTAAGAGATAAGAAAAGCAGAGCAAGCTCCAAAGCATAATACGTATTCTTTAAGTCCAATTCCCATGGGAACCCTCTGAGTGGCCTTCGGTCCTGTTTGCCACACAGCCTTCCAGTGTTCTGTTGAGATGCAGAGGCTTCCCGGGGGGGCCTGGCTCACAGCTTGGGCTACAATTCCCAAAACCACAAGGAGTGGTTCCCCACAAGTGAGGAAGCCTCTGGGCAGTGATTCCAGGTCCTGGCCATTGGAATCAGCCTGAGCCATTAAAGTGTCCCCAGCTGAAGGCTGTGATGTGTGTGGCAGAGAGACAAAGCCATCATTGCTGTGTCCTGTCTTAATTTGGGACCTACAGAATCCATGAGGATAAAAAAATAGTTGTAATATTATGCCACTAAGTTGGGAATGTTTTATTTTTTAACACAGAAATAGTTACCTGGAATAACTGTTATTGCTAATAATATTAGTGGTTATATTTGTGAACAGCCCTCACAACTACCACAGACAGATTTTCTTCCATTCGCATGGACTCGTGAGGCCCAGAAACACTGGTTGCTTCTAGAAAAGGGGAATTAAGTGACCAAGGGTGGAAGTGGGAGGTAGGCTTTCCATTATATACTGTTTTGGACTTTTAATCTCTTTTTTAAACTGATTTTTAGAGAGAGAAAGGAAGGGAGACAGAGAGAGAAGTGTTAATTTGTTGTTCCACCTGTTTAGGTGTTCATTGGTTGCTTCTTGTATGTGCCCTTGACTGAGAATCAAACCCACAACCTTGGTACAGTAGGACAGTGCTCTAACCAACTGAGCTATTGTGCAGGGGCTGGACTTTTTATCTTGTATCACAAGACTTTATTGCTTATTTTCAAAACAATCAACCTGATCATATCACTCTCCTATTCAGAACCCTCCAGCAGCCTCCTGGGGTGGGCAGCCTCTAAGATGTCCCCAGTCATCCCCTTTCCTGGTATACCCCTCCCGCCCCCGTCATGTGATCCCTTTCCCTTGAGCATGGGCTGAACCCAACGCTCACTTCTAACAAAAAGAATGTAGCAAAAGTGTTGGAGTGTCACCTCCAAAATTAGGTTACTAAAAGGTTGTGGCTTCACTTTTAGGTGGCCTGTGCACCTTGCTGGCTCACTCTGAGGGAAGCCAGCTGTCCTGTTGTGAGCTGCTTTATGGAGAGGCCTACACAGCAGGGAACTAAAGTCTCTAGCCAACAACCAAGAAGCCTGTGAGTGACCTTGGAAGTGGATCCTACCCCAGCCCAGACGACTGCGGCCATATGAGAGGCTGAGCAAGAGGCACCCAGTTACAGAGCCCAGGTTCTTGACTCACCAAAACTGTGGCACAATCAATATTTGTCTTTCAGGCTGTTAAATGTGGGGAAAGTTTATTATCTTTTATTAGCATCAATAGATAACTAATTTATTTCCAGTTACACTTAAAAATAAAACCCAAGCTCCTCCCATGGCCTACCAAGGCCCAACCCGATGTGGGCCCATATGGCTCACCCCCACATTCTCTCACCCCCCTCTCCCTCTTGTCACACTGTGAGTGAGGTCAGCCACTCATTGACCTTCTCCTGCATCTGCCTGGAGCTGCACTGTCAAATGCAGTAGCCACTAGCCACATGTAGCTATTTAACTTGAAATTAATTAAAATGAAGTGAGAGAAAATTCAGTTCCTCAGTCACCTTTCAAGTACTCAGTAGCCATGTGTGACAACATGGAGACAGAATATTTCTATCATCACAGACACTTCTGTCAGGTAGTGCTGGTCTGGAGGAAGGAGTGGCTCCCATTTTTATCATTTCCGTGGTGATGGCCTGAGTGACTGAGAGAAAAATGGTGCCATTGACGGAGGAGGAATGAAGGATAGAGGAATGGGTACCTTCTTATCTCCTAAACTTGCCTTTCAGCAGGCAGTTCTGCCACCTTCTGAAAACTGTGCCCCAAGACTGCTGGAGGGCACTGGGGTCTGGGCGTGTCCAGGCATTGGAGCAGGAACTTGGTGGGTTCCCATTTATCATCCCATAGATCCTCACCCCGCTGTAGGAGACAGAGCCAGGGCAAGGCGATGGTGCCTTTCTGCTCTGGTCCAAAGCAATTGAAGGAAGAGACCCAGATATGCAGGGAGGACTGGGGCCAATGTGTAGAAATCAATGAGAAGGGGGAAGTGTGTTTACAGAGGAAGGTTTCTTTGTAAATGTCTGTAGATTGAGCCCCAACCGTATGCCAGGCTCTGCCCTTTTACATGCATTCGCATCCAGACATCTCAACCACTCTGCCAGACAATGAGAGTGCCCATCCCTCCTAATGACAAGTGGCAATTACAGTTCAGAGCGGCTGCGCCCCTGGCCCACAGTCCTGCTGGAGGTCAGTGGCCAACATTGGATTTGAACATTTCCTGACTTCAAGTTTATCGCTGTTTCTTCCCTCCAGTTCCTGCTTCTAAGGTCATTATTTTCCTGTTTTTTAATCTACTGATTTACAGAGTTGATCATGAGGAGTTTTGTTTTAGGAACTTCCTGGTAACAATGTATAAATTCTTGCATCAGTTAGGACTTTGGGTTGCAACTAAAATTGGCTTAGGTAAAAAAAGGACATTTATTGGTTCAAGTAACTGAAAAGTAGAGGTGGTAGTTCTGACTTCAAGTGCCCTGGGACCCCAGGTCTCAAATGGTATCACTCAGTGTTTGTCTTTCCTGTATTCTGATGCTGCTTTTAACCTGTGTTGTCTTCATTGCCTGGCAAGTTTTCCCTCTGAGATGTTAAAGGTGTCTGTCAGCAGTGCCAAGGTAACTTCTTACCAACATGGCAACTAATATAAAAAGGGAAAGCCTCTATCTTGATGATTCCAGCAAAAATCCAAGGGCTGCCACCAATGGCTTGATTTGAGACAGATGTGCATTTTGAACTGCTCACCGAGGGCAGAGAGAGGCAGTGTGTTCTGGCTGGTTACATCTGGATCCATGCCCTCTCCACCCTCAGCTGAGGGTTGAGTAATATTTATTTTTTCTTTAAATATTGCATGTATGTATGTATTTAAGAGAGGGGAAGGGAGGGAGAAAGAGAGGGAGAGAAACATCCATGTGCGAGAGAAACATCAACCAGTGATCAAACCAGCAACCTAGGCATGTACCCTGACCAGGAATTGAACCCATGACCTTCCACTTTGTGGGACAACGCCCAACTCACGGAGACACACTGGTCAGGGCTGGGGTCATCTTTATTTTATCCACATTGATGAGGAGGGGAAGACAATGGATCTTCCCCAAGGGCCTAAAAGGGTGCCCGGACTCACTTCCAACGAGTATGTAGAGACTTCCCCGCACCAACAACAATTCTCAGACACCAGATCCCACAGGTAAAGGGCTCAATCCCACCAGCCTGCCCTCCCCTTCAAAGGCCAGCCACAAGTCCAAATTATTACCTGTGCTTCTGACTGACTGGCCATAAAGGTTCCTCTCCTTAGGTTTGACTAATTTGCTGGAATGGCTCCCAGAACTCAGGAAAACTCACTCACTCACTACATTACCAGTTCATTACAGAAGAAAAGGACACAAACCAACAGCCAGGTGAAGGGGTACATAGTTCAACAAAGGAGCTTCTGTCCTCACAGAGCTTGGGGCACTGGGACATGGCACGTGGATGGCGTGTGGAAGTGTTTTCCTTTTCCTAACAAAAGGCCAAGGAGCTGTCCTCTCAGGGTTTTATGGAGGCTTCATTACACATAATCATGATTGACTAAGTCAGCAATTTTCAACTGGTAAGCCAAAGAATCTTTAAAACATGCAATACCTGACTGTTTAGTCAGGAGCCCTGGCCTGTTTTCCCTTAGATGGTCAAATAAAAAAATGACAACAGCGAACACAACAATAGCTGTCTGGTGTGAACAAATCAAAACGATACCTATTTTTTGTCAGATTGACAAAAAGCAATATATTTGTGGTGTGCTGAAGAATTTTAGTAATTAGCTTATGTTTGCATGAGATAAACAAGGTTGAAAATCACTGGACTAAGCCAATTGTGGAGACCTCTTACCCTGACCAGAGATTGGTTTAGGGGTGTCAAGTGGCCCAGTTCTGCCCGATGAGCCATGAGTGGAGGACTGCTTGGGATTTTTGTGTGGCGGGTGTCTTCGTTTCTAAGGATTTACTGGAAGGGAAGGTCTTCTTCTTACTGAAGTTTATGTGATTTCTGGAGCTGTGGCAGCCATGATGTGACTATGAGGGAGTCAGCCTGAAGGTTTGCACACTGAAGACCATGGAAAAGAAAAAGAAGAAATAATTCAGGTTCTTGATGACATGGTTAAATCACTGAAAGCATTGTTCCTGGAGCCCCTCTATCTAGATCTTGTGATGTGAAATGAGGAATCTGAATTTCCTTACTGCTTACTTAAGCTTGGTTTTTCAAAGGCATCCTGACAGTGCCAGATCTCCAGCTCCTCTCACCATCCCAGGCAGTCTGCTCAGGATTCACAGTCCTGGGAGAGAGCACTCACTGGCCAACTTTAGGTCTTTTTTTTTTTTTTCTTTCAATAAAAAATTCAACCAAATAAATTTGAAGATCTAATTGGCTTTGTTGAGCAATTCACAAGTTGAGCAGCATCCTATCTAGCAAGTAGAAGTATACTCCAAGATGATGTACAAAACAGGACTTTATAGGAAGGAGGGTGGGGCAAGGGAGCTATTAGTGAAAGAAAAGAAAGGGTTATTTTTGAGCCCGACATCTCTTCTTTGGGGGAGAAGAGGAAGGGTTTCTGTTCTGGAGGTTGCTTCTTCTTTCTATAGGGGTGGTGAGGGCCTGTGTGACAGATGCTTGACCAGAAAATTCCAGACAGGTTGATTAAGATTATGTTTCTGAGAAGAGGATGAAGCTGCAATTAGATCAGATATATTCTAGGTTTGGTATCAAGGGCTTTTAGCACCAGGGACACCATTTTGGGCTATGGTTTTGTTTTTCTTTTGTTTTGAACAGGTCCCTCTGGCTTTGCTATGGTGGGGAGAGGGTGATCTGGTCCAGTAGGCTTCCACAGTAGGAGATGGTCACTAGAAATTACCCTTTCACGAGCGATGGGGGAGGACGAACACACCCAATAGAAACTAGGAGACAAAAGAAAGAGGGAAGAGGAAGGGGGAACAGATGTTGAACATCCAAATCCCCACGAATGTCTATCTTCAGTCCCAAAGGACTTTATGCCTCATTTCACATTCCCTACAAAGCGCCCTGTGCTCAGCACATTCCCCATCTGATGAGCTGCATCCAGGCTTCTGTGAAGTTGTATTACTCAATCTGCCTGGAAGCGCCCTCCCAGCCCCCAAACCCTTACTCATGGTGAAGGTCTGTTCATTCTAAAGACCCTTACGTTAGGAGGGAGAAGGAGCCCATCTGGGCCTGGCGCTGGCCCTGGGCTGCGGTCTGTACTTGGGTCCACTCAAGAACTGACTAAGATGCTTTCACTTTAATGAGTTTGTCTAAAGCTAGTTTTGTTACAGAAACAGGAGAGTCCAAAAATCCCCAGAGTTTGTGGCTGGGGGATGGGGAGAAGGAAGCAGCTTTCAGAATGCCTCCACATGCCTGAGGCTGATGGCCGGTGTCTTTCATTATGTAAATTGCTTTAATGCATCCAAAGCCTCAGGTGGATGGGAGGAGTCTTGAACCAGGTGATGGTATGGAAAGCACACAGAGCCTATGTGGGGTTCTGTGAATGGTCAGAACTATTGGCAACACCCACTGCGTCAGAGGACACAGTCAGGGATATGCAGGCAGCTGCGAACACTTTAGGGGGTGCACGCTCTGGGGCTGTCTCCCTCGCTGGTGAGTGTTCGCAGAGGTGCTCTGGAGAAGGAGAGGAGATCCACGCGGTTTGCAGGAAGAAGGCACTTTACAAGGAGGCTGAGAATCCAGGTGGTCCTGCATTGAGAGCTGGAGGACACCACAGCACAGAAAGGACCTCGCCAATCAGATTGAGTGATTGGCAGCTGCTGGTAAAGCTGAACTGTGCCTAGGAAGTAGGGAAACAGTGTTTCTGACCCCCCTAAAACTGGTTAGGTTTGGTAGAGGGGAGGCAAGGATATGTGTAACTGTTAAATAAACAATTTTTCTTTTCACTCAAATATAATATTCAGAGTTGTAATTTTGGCGGCGGGCAATCGGACCCCTAATTAAAGAGCCCGTGGGTTTGTTTTCAATTGGAGCAGCCCAGGGGTTCTGTAACAGTTTCACTTTCTGTTACCTTTGAAAAAAATTGTTGAAAAGGTGACCCTACTTTTCCAGCTCTCCACTTGTTGGGTTTGTGTGCCAGGACATCTTCCTCGACCTCTCTTTTCAGTAGAACTAAGAAACTGCTACATTCTGTCTCCACTTCATTTCCCACAGATTATTTTGTATCAGTCAGAACTCCTTTGAAAATTAACAGAAATCCATTCAAGTTGGTTTTATTGGTTCATGTAACCGATCATTCTTGAGGGTTCTAGTTTTAGCATCCAGGTTTTCTAACAAAGTCATCAGAGATTCATCCATCTGTACTAGTTGTCAAAAGCGGGGTAACAAATCACCCTAAAATTTATGGCTTCAACCAACAATCAGTTATCATTCCTCACAGTTTCTGAGTTTCAGGATTTCAGGAGCAAAAATATTATGTTAATTGTGCCTCAATAAAAACAAAAGGTCAGAAACAGCTTAGCTGGATGGCTCCAGCTTGAGGTGTCTCAGGAGGTTGCAGGCCCAATGTTGGCTGGGACTGCAGTATCCATGTCCAAAGTGGCCCCTTCACACGGTTGTCACATTGGCACTTTCTCCCCACACAGACCTCTCTGCAGGGCTGCCTGAGTGTCCTCACAGTGTGGCTGCTAGCTGCCCCCAGACTGAGTGATCCAAGAGACCAAGACAGAAACAGCAATGCCTTTTTTTTTTTCTTAAATACTTTATTTATGTTTAGAGAGAGGGGAAGGGAAGGAGAAAGAGAGGGAAACATCAATATGTCATTGACTCTCGTGCGCCCCCAACTGGGGACCTGGCCCACAACCCAGTCATGTGCCGTGGCTGGGAATTGAACCCGTGACCCTTTGGTTTGCAAGGCCAGTGCTCAATCCACTGGGCCACACCAGCCAGGGGTACAATGCCCTTTATGATCTGGGCTTGGAAGTCAAACATCATCATTACTGCAGCTTTCTACTGGACACAGAACAGTTCTGACTCAGTGTAGGAACAGACTATACACAAGGGCATGAATCGAAGAAGATGTGACCAGGGAGGACCACCTTGGAGACTGCCTCCCACGTCATCCCTGATCATTCCTTCCCAGTTTGCTCTACTTTTCAACTCTGTGTCGGCTTCCTTCTCAGGCAGGATTTCTCCAAGGAGTGACAAAGATGACCACCAACATCTCCAGGCTCCCATTCTGTGCGGATCCAGTGGGAAGAAAGTACCCGCTTCCCAAAGGTTCTGATGAGAAAGTCCCAAAGCTAACTCTGACGGGACAAACTTGTGTATGTGCTTCTCCCTTAACCAGTCGCTGTGGGCCACAGGTGCCAGGCTCTTATCAGTCAGCCTGAGGCCACACCCCCTGCTCTAGGGTGGAGGGCAGAGTTGGCAGCACTAGAAACTCATCAAGGGAATGAAGAAGGAGCAGTTCTCAAAGGAAAAACCAGGGTGTTATTACTGAATTAAGGTTAATGGGTGTTGGGCAGGAAAAATTACACGTTCACCCCATCTTCCTCCCTTGTGCTCCAACTGCACATTTTAGCACCCCTTGTTTTAGCGTTTTCCTGGTGAGATCTTCACCTTCTTGGCTCACTTTCTGTGGTTGGTAGAATTCTAAGATGGCCCCCAAGGCTCCCACTCCTGGTGCATGCTTCCCTTCCCCCAGTTATTCAGTCAAACACTAACCTAGATGCCTCTGTGGAAGAATGCTGCCAATGTCATTAAAGTCCCAAATCAGTTGACTTTAAGATAGGGAGATTCACCTTGGTGAATCTGGTCTAATCAGGTGAGCTCTTAGATGGGACAGCGTTCTTCCCGGTAGAGGAGATTCAGCACATTAGAGTCAACATGGGGGAGACTCTGCTGCTGGCTTGGAAGATGTCAGGGGCCATATGGCCAGAAATCCAGACAGCTTCTAGGAGCTAGGGTGGACCCTGGCTGACAGCCTGCAAAGCAACAGTGATCTCTGTCCTACAAATGCAAGGAACTGAATTCTGCCAACCACCTGAAGAGCTTGGAAGTGGATTTTCCCCCAGAGTCTCCAGAGAACTCTGTCTTGGTCTCACATCTGTGAGACTCTGAGCAGAAAAACCAGTCACATAGTGCCTGACTTTCAACCTACAAGTTTGTGAATGGATGTTGTTTTAAGTTGTGAAGTGTGTGGTTCACTTTAGGCAGCACGAGAAAATGAATACACTCTACAATCCCTACAGCGGGGAGCTTCTCTCAGGTCTCCTTAATCTCTCATCCCCAGTGGGACTCAGAACACAAGAAGTCCCTCTTCCTGCATCCAGTCTCACTATCTGGGAAAGAGATGGGGAACCCAGATCCTTATCATTCTACCCTGACTTCCCCCGCCAAACTGCCAGCTCCCTGCTCCTAGGAGCCCACCAAGCAAGTTGCTCTGCTTGGCTTTCCACAAACAGCCTGTGCCCCACCAGGCCCAGCAGGGCAGATCGACCAAGCTCCACTTCCCAGGCCTCAGAGACCTTTGGCCAGCTTCATTGATCTGGACTCCTGGGCAGGCGTTGAACCAACGAACAGACGCCATGAGGACTCTGCTGCTCCTGGGGTCCCTGTTGCTGAGCCTGGGGTCAGCACTTTCGGTGAGGGCTGTGGGAACCGGGACAACTGTGTTGGATGGTCCTATCCCTATCACAACCTGGCATGACCTGTTGGTGCAGGTGACAGGAAGGCCTGTGTGGCAGGGGAGGTCAGCCCAGGAGGCCCGGGGCGGGGTGGATGGACAACACGGCCTGTGGATATGAGGGCAGGGCCTCCATTTCTACCGGAGAGGGTCCTTGAGGAGGGAGGAAGAAGAAGAAGGGGTCTGGGTTTTGTGAGGAAATCTCTGCATTTCTGGGCTGTGAGAAGAAGCTGGGGACCAGCATGGGATTGGGGTGGGCTATGACTTTCTGGGAAAATTCCCTGCCCCCTTCTCCCCTCCTGCAGACTCCACCTTGGAAAGACCCCAAGATGCATAAGCATACAGTGAATGAACACACAGTGGGTACGTAGCTCGGCTCTGCCTCCTAAGATGCCCTTGGGGGGAAATGAGTGTGGTTGGGCATGTGCCAATGGTCAGTCTCAGGCCTTGGAGCAAGGGGCAGGATCCTGGGCACAACTGTTACTCTCCTCCCCAGAGTCATTTGGCTGGCATTCAGACCTTAGCACCTGCTGTGTGCCAGGTCTATGCCGATGAGCACTGTATGCTTGGGCTGTATGTGAGGGCCCACTCCAGCTCCTGCCAACTTTCCTTAGTTTCTCCGGCCTCCCCCATTCTTTTCCTGTCCTTGATATATTTCACAGGCATCAGTCATGCCACACATAGGCCAGAGTCCTTGATAGACAAGGTAAGGTTAAGACCAGGGCTCTGGAGCCCAAATGCCTCTGAGCAAGTGACTTGATCTCTCCAAACTTCAATTTCCTCAGTCGTAGACTAGGCTGATTATAGTAAACATCGTAGGGTTGTTGAGAAAGAGAAATGACCCTTAAATCCATGTTAAAGTACTCAGCTCACTGCCAGGTGCATGGTCAGTGCTTAATATGTTAGCTTCTCTTATTACACTCCCTTTTAGGTGACGATGTCTGCCATCTCCCCCTTCTCAAACCCTACCATAGCTCCCCATTGCCTCAGTTCTGCCAGGCACTAAATATTCACCTAGACTTGTGAACTGATGGCCCCTGTCCTGGTGAGCCTGGCCCAATGGCAGCAGGCCTAGCCCCATTGCCTGACCCTGAGGCCCAGCACATCCAGCCCTGACTGCCTCAGCTTCCTCTCTTCATTGCTCCATACCCAGCCAAACTACTCTCTGCCCTCTTGCCTGATTCAACCTGGGTGCCCTGCCCTTGCCTAATCACCTACTTAGGATGCTCCTCCCCTCTGTCCACCCCATTTTCCTCTTAAAAGTCCATCTCAGGCCCTGGCCAGGTAGCTCAGTTGATTAGAGCATTGTCCCGATACACCAAGGTTGTGGGTTCGATCCTCGGTCAGGGCACATGCAAGAATCAACCAATGAGTGCATCAATAAGTGGAACAACAAATTGATGTTTCTCTGTCTCTAAAATCAGTAAATTAAAAAAATTTTTAAAAGTCCATCTCAGACCCATCTCTTTACTGTCCTGTCCCTGGTTTAGCCTTCAGCAAGTGCCTCTGTACCTTTAACAGCAAAATAGCAGCTAATGCTTACTGAGCAGGTACTATGTGCCAGACTCTGTGCTAAGTCACAGGCACTTCATCCTTTAAGCTTCACAACACCCCTCTGAAATAGATAGACAATTCTTGTTTTTTGTGTTAGTCACTGCAAATACCAAACAATTGCTCTGAGAGGAAATATAGAGTTGGGTTCTTGTGAGCCTCTGGTCACAAAGTTTTCATCAGTTGTCAATACATAACCTTGTTTTATGTGTGATTCTGTTAGACACCTTGCTTAACATGTATTGTTGATTCATTAACATTGACCTCTCAACCAATGGCACTGTGACTCATGCCTGGATGAAACTGATCTAAGGTACGTGCATTCTCCATAAGGCACACTGCAGCCACTTGTACACTGGAACACAACACTTTGCCACAGCAGAGCCATTTTCAACAGCAAAAGCACAAAATGTGAAAAATGTGGCACTAGATAGGCTATGTAAAGGACACTTATTGACAGCAGGAGAGCTGAAACAAGAAGCAGGGTCACCTGGTTTGACCTCAGCAGGAATGTGGGCTTCTCTGGTGGCTCAACACGTTGACCATTCTGTGCATGCCTGTGGATGACCACAAAAGCCTCTGGAGAACTAATGTGGGTTTTACCAAAAAAGTTTAGCGAGAAGGCAGATTCACAAATGCAGAACCTGTGAATGATGGAGCCTGACTGTACTATTTTTAAAAATCATTATAGCAATATATATTTTTATTGCCAAAACTTTAGAAATTGCAAAAGAAGGAAAGAGTCATTCATAATCTACAATCTTCCAAAAATCACTCTTGAAAATTTTGAGAATGTCCTTCTAGATTTTTTTAAAAAAGATTTTATTTATTTCGAGAGAGAAGGGAAGGGAGGGAGAAAGAGAGGGAGAGAAACATCAATGTGTGGTTGCCTCTTGTGTGCCCCCAACCGGAGACCTGGCCTGCAACCCAGGCATGTGCCCTGACTGGGAATAGAACCGGCGGCCCTTTGGTTCACAGGCCAGCACTCAGTCCACTGAGCCACACCAGCCAGGGCTAGATTTCTTTTTAAGGCATATGTAAATGTATTTGTACAAAAATAAGACCATACTGACATGCTGTTTGTAACTTGCTGTTGTTTAAAATTATGAACACCTTTCCGTATTAATATATCTACATCATCATTTTAAAACTTTTTATTGTGGTAATATATGCATAACATAAAATTTACTATCTTAACCATCTTTAAGTGAACAATTTGGTGGCATTAAGTACACTCATACTGTGCAACCATCGTCACCACCCATCTCCAGAACTCTTCATCTTGCAAAACTTAAACTCTTTGACTCAACTATTATGGCCAGTTTACAGATGAGAAAACTAAGGCTCAGGGTGATCAAGGGACTTCAACATTCAACAAGCATTTATGAAGTGCTTACTTTGTTATAAGCACCCTTTTAAAGTGGGGGCTGTAGACTTTCCTAAGGTCACACAGTTAGTAGGTGCTGGAGTTGGAGTCTGTTCAGCTGTCTGACTCCAGGATCCAATTTCTTAAGCAGGATGCTTAAAGGCACAGTGATCTTTCCAAGGGTCTATCCTCTTTCAACTAGACCCTGAAAGTGTTGCCTGGGAGACTGGGCATAGGGAATGTCATCAAAGAGTGTGTTATCCCTGCAGTTCTCACTGTCACTGGGGAGCCCTGCCACTTCCCTTTCCAGTACCACCGGAATCTGTACTACAACTGCACCCGCAGGGGCCGACCTGGCCTGCGGCCCTGGTAAGTTGATCCAGAAGGGGTTGGAGCAGGGACCTGGGAAAATGAACTCTGCCCATCCTTCTCCCTAAGGAATCCTGCTTGGAGAGAGGGAGCTGGGATAGGAAAGAGTGGGCTAGCCCCCTGGGCGAGCAGGGAGCCTTGTCTCTTTCTCCAGGTGTGCTACTACCCCCAACTTCAAGCAGGACCAACAATGGGCATACTGCCTGGAGCCTAAGAAAGTGCAAGGTGCCACACACAGCCCCTGGGGTGGCTCAAGGTCCTCTCCTCCCCCTTGGTTACTATCCTGGGTCTCATCAGACCCTATACACCTGGGATTCTGGGCCCACCCAGTCCCTTCCCTCTCTCCAGAGGGAAAAGTCGGGGAGGGAGTAGCCCCATTTTGCATGTGGGTAAACTAAAGCCTGGAAATAAGGTCAAAAGACAAGAAAAGCAGGTTTGGGTATGGGCTTGGCTCCCATATGTCTGACCCAGGCTCTCCACTCCTCCCCCTACTGTGTCCATCGCCCAGACCAGTGCAGCAAACACAACCCCTGCCAGAAGGGGACCTGTATGAACACGCCAAAGGGCCCACAATGCTTCTGTCCAGAACGCTTCACCGGGAAGCACTGCCAGAGAGGTAAGGGGATGCTGGGGTGGGCGTGTGGGGAGGCTGGGGAACAGAAGCAGCCTACTCAGGATGTCCCGGGACCCTCAGAGACCTGGCACATCCCAGCCTCTCCTGAGACCACCATTCCACTTTGTCCCCAGAGAAGTGCTTTGAGCCTCAGCTTTTCCAGTTCTTCCATGAGAATGAAACATGGCATAAGCTTGATACGGCAGGTGTGGCAAAGTGCCAGTGCCAGGGTCCCCAAGCCCACTGCAAGCCGCTGGCCAGCCAGGGTGAGTGGATCTTTTGGGAACTGGCCAGGAGGAGAACCGAAGGTCAAAGGTCGGGAGAAAGGAGGAAAAGCTGGTAGAAGGCCAGGTGGTGCGCCTATGGAAGGGGGAGAGCTCTCTGTGGGGTCCTTGGGCCCAGAGGTGGCTCAATGCGCTCCTTCTCCTAGTCTGCCGCAACAACCCATGCCTCCACGGGGGCCGCTGCCTGGAGGCGGAGGGCCACAACCTGTGCAGCTGTCCCAGGGGTTATGGAGGACGCATCTGCGAAGTGGGTGAGTCCTGGTTTAGCGGGAGGCAGAAGCCCCACCTCCACGTGGGGAGGGTGGGGAGGGCTGGGAAGGACCAGAAAGGGTGAGGAAAATGGCTGACAGCTGAGAGCGGGGTGGGAGACTATACCACCTGCTGGCTGCAGGGATCCTCCCTTCTCCCCAGACCTTAAGGCCAGCTGCTACGAGGGCCGCGGGTTCAGCTACCGAGGCACTTCTGGGACCACGGTCTCGAACGCACAGTGTCAGCCGTGGACCTCGGACGCCACCTACTGGAACCTGACTGCAGAGCAAGCACTGAACTGGGGACTGGGCGACCATGCTTTCTGCCGGTGCGCGGAGTGGAGCAGGGCAGAAAGTCCCCCTCCTCTCCAGGGCCCTCTGAGGCTCCCAACATTCTAATAGTGTCCTCTCCTGTGGTTACAGGAACCCGGATAATGACACACACCCGTGGTGTTTCGTGTGGAGAGGTGACCGGCTGAGCTGGGAATACTGCAGCCTGCCACGGTGTCAAGACCCAACACCCGCAGCGCCCCAGTTCCCACCTCCACCCCAACCCCGTCATGAGGGCCCGGACCTCTCCATGTCCTTCCTTTCAGCACAGGAGGAGCTTCAGACCATGACCGCAGGTAGTTGGGAAATGCGCAACAAGCCCAAGCAGAGTGGGCGCGAGCGAGCTATGTTGCAGCCACTCGTGGGTTTCCCTAGCTTCAGTCCGGGCTCCTCCACAGCCTCGCACGCGCCCAGGATCGGACCAGTAGGCTGCGGACAGCGGGTCCGGAAACGGCTTTCCTCCCTGAGCCGAGTCGTCGGGGGACTGGTGGCGCTGCCCGGCGCGCACCCCTATATCGCCGCGTTGTACTGGGGCCACAATTTCTGCGCCGGCAGCCTCATCGCCCCCTGCTGGGTGCTGACCGCGGCCCACTGCCTGCAGAACCGGCTAGTAGCGCCTGCCCAACGCCAGCTCGGGGCTCAGCTCCTTTCCTCTGGGTCTAGCTTCCGCGCGATACCCGAACCCATGTCCTCTTCCCCCCTTTTCCCTCCAGAGTTCTCCTGGAGTAAGCTGAAACCCAGACAGGGGCTCGGGAACAGGGGGCTCTGAGCGCGCATCCTCTCCTCACCATGCCCGCAGGCCGGCGCCCGAGGAGCTGACTGTGGTGCTGGGCCAGGACCGCCATAACCAGAGCTGTGAGCAGTGCCAGACGCTCGCCGTGCGCACCTACCACCTGCACGAGGCCTTCTCACCCGTCACGTACCAGCATGACCTGGGTGCGTGGGGGAGCCCCGAGGGGATCAGGGGAATTGTGAGGAGGGGTCGGAGGCCGGGGCCTCACGCTCCTTCCCGTGCGGGTTAGCGTTGCTGCACCTGCAAGAGAGCGCGGACGGCAGCTGCGCGCGCCTGTCCCCTTCCGTTCGGCCCGTTTGCCTGCCGAGCAGCGCCACCGATCCCGCGGAACTCGAGGCCGTGCTCTGCGAAGTAGCCGGCTGGGGCCACCAATTCGAGGGTAGGCAGAACCGAGGGAGAGGGGAGGGGCGAGGAGCGGAAGGGAGACCTCTGGCCACCAGAGTAGGCAAGAAAAGCGCGCAGCTTTGATATCACCGGGGCCAGGAGGCGCTGACCTGGTGGGTTGTGAGGACGCGCAGAGGCCTTGTTTCTGTAGCCGCCCTTCCCACGGCCTGGGATTCACTGTTGGGGGCCCGCAAACAAATGAGGGGCACGGGGAGAGTCACACTTTCTCTTGGTTCCCACTGGGCGCCGAGGTGCAAGGCTGACTAGGACACGGCCCTGAGCAGGGTGGTTAGTTACGGTTCTAAGATGCTGGCTGGGAAGGGGAGTGGGCGTCCAAACCAGGTCTGCTCCGCCCTTCTATTTGCATCCCGCTGTCTCGGGCCTCGGTTTTCCGGTCCATGAAATGGGGTTACCGGCAGCTCTCTCCCCAACGGGCTCGCTGAGAGGGAGGCAGGTGGTCAGTGGGTCTGGCAGAGCCTGGCACAGCCAAGGTCCACTGTCCAGGCGGTGAGGCGAGTCGGGAGGGGTGTGAGAAAAATGTTCTCGCTTCGCAGGGGCGGAGGAATATTCCACCTTTCTGCAGCAAGCGCAGGTGCAGCTCATCCCCCAGGCGCACTGCTCCTCTCCCAGCGTGCATGGCGCCGCCTTTGCCCCCGGCATGCTCTGCGCCGGCTTCCCAGAGGGTGGTGCGGACGCGTGCCAGGTGAACCCTGGGGCTCGCCTTGTGCCCTACCCCCACCCCGTCAAGTGCAGACCCCGGGCCAAGGGCGCTGAGCCTTGTGTCCTGACCCAGGGTGACTCCGGGGGTCCGCTGGTGTGTGAGGATGAGGCCGCAGAGCGCCAGCTCACCCTTCGAGGCATCGTTAGCTGGGGCTCGGGTTGTGGCAACCGCAACAAGCCGGGAGTGTACACTGACGTGGCCAACTACCTGACCTGGATCCGGGAGCACACTGCTTCCTGACCGCCCAGGAACTCGTCTCTTCCTTGGCGATTCCGGAATGGGAGGATGGCTGGACACCATCCTGGACAGCAAGGATTGTGTTCCAGCGCGGCCACCGTGGTGCCAGGCGTGACATAAACAATAAAGTGCTTTTGGCAATGCTTGAGAGGCACAGCTCTCTCCTCGGCCCTCAGAGAGCAGGAGCTACTGAGATCTTATGCAAGATTTAGATTCCTGTCCGGCTGACGTTTACTGAGCCGGGTGTACCAAGTCCTGTGTAAAGTGAACTTCACATATTATTCTTCGTATGTAACATTAATACTTTACGTTTATGGAAAAGTTCTCAACCTTGACTGTACATCAGAATCATCTGGAGAGCTTTTTAAACCTATGTGCAAGATCCACCTCAGATCAATTAAATTAGCCCATGTCTCTAGGGATGGGGCACAGGCAGCGGCATATTTTCAAAACTCTCCAGGTGATTACGTGTGCAGCCGGGGTTGAGAATCATGGTTAGAAATGCTTAACCTTATAATAGTGGTGTAGACACTTGGGCTGGCAACAGATGTGGAAGTCCCTCACTTTCACCCAACCTGCAGTAGGGCAGTGGGTCTCAGAATGTGGTCCTTGGACCAGCAGCAACGGCGTTGCCAGGGTACCTGTTAGAAATGCCTATTTACAGGGTACACACCATGCTACTGAATCAGAAACTCTGAGTTGGGGACCAACAATCTGTTTAAGAGCTTTGCAGGTGGTTCTGATGGTCCTAACATCTGAGAACCATATTCTGGAGACCAGGCGGAGAGGTCCCACTGTCCGGACATGGCACCTTTTTTGTTTGTTTTTAAACCCATGCGTACTGTGCTTGATGGGCCATCTAAGTTGGTTTTCGAGGATTATTCTGACTCTCACTCGATTTCCTACCTCAGGCTAAATTTGAACTTCAGGTGTAAGGTACAACCCCACCCTTATTCTCCAGCAGGAGGTAGCTAGCTGGTCTGTGACATGGCCTGCCTCCACGTCATAACCCCGCCCCCACATCCGGCACAGTGCACTGGAGCCAGGTGTTTGAGGCTGGAGCAGCACCGCATCCCTCGAGAGTATAAGGCGAGGGGCATACTTGGAGCCAGAATCGGCGAGTGGAAAGGCTACATCAGCGCGGTGCTGCGCGACGAGCACATCGATGATGTGGCCATCGTGGGCCACTCAGGCAGTCGCTGTGTGTGGGCATCGCGGCCCGGGGGCCTGCTGGCAGCTATCTCGCCGCAGGAGGTGGGTGTGCTCACGGGGCATGACCGGTGCACCTTTCTACAGGCGGGCCTGAGCGTGGCAGGCCGCCGCTGCTGCGTCGTCCGAGACCACCTGCTGGCCGAGGGCGATGGAGTGCTGGACGCGCGCACCAAGGGGCTGGACGGGCGGGCCATCTGCGTGGGCTACACGCCACGCGTGCTGCTCGTACTCATGGGCCAACGGGGCGTGCACGGGGGCATCCTCAACAAGACGGCACATGACCTGATCAAGTGGCTGCGCACTCAGGGCACCTAGCAGTACAGCCAAGTTGGCAGCAGAGCCAAAATAAAGTCAGACCTGGGCATGGCGGACTCATCTTCCTATTGCGTCAGGGGGAGGGTAGGAGTTGCTGAGGAGGACACGGGTTTCTGAGAAGGTCCTTGCAGAAAGGTTAACTGGTAGGGTTGGGATCATGAGTCCAGAGGCTTCCCAGCCTCCTATGTCCTAGACCTGGCCCTTCCATGAGTGCCCTGCAGAGACCTCTGACTGACTCCCCAGGCCAGAGTCAGGGCTGGGGGCCTTAGAGCCTTCCCAGGATCCTAGGGACACCACATCTGAACAAGTGCCCTAGGGAGCAGCCTCTCAAACACTCTAGCTCAGACCTGAACATCCTTTCCCACAAAACTTTCCCCTCATGCCCTGGATGGATGGCATGGCTCAGTGGGTTGAGTGTGGGCCTGTAAACAAAAGGTCACTGGTTCGATTCCTAGTCAGGGCACATGCCTGGGTTGCAGGCCAGGTCTTTGGTTGGGGGCATACAAGAGGCAACTGATTGATATTTCTCTCCCTCTCTTTTTCCCTCCCCCTATCTCTCTAAATAAATAAATAAAATATTAAAAACAAAAAACCTTTCCCCATGAACTGTAAAGAGAGTTTCCTTTCACCCTAACCCTACCCAGACAGGAGGTCGGTGTGCTCCCTTCCACTTGCCAGGAGAAAGCACTAGCAAGGGTTGTGAATGAGTGACAGGGTGTGGCTGGTAGCTTGGGGATCATTTCAGAACCTTGCATTTCCTCCATGTACCTCAAAGGGGGGTGGGCTGAAGAAATGTGTCCAAGGCTGGGTCTGGGCCCTACAGCCTTCGTGTCTCCATGGCCAAAGGCTCCAGAGATGTCCCTGGACTGGAGTGAGGAACTTTGACACCTCTCACTCCTTGACCCTCTCCCTGTAGGCCTCAGCTGGGGTAGGGGGAAGGCTATGGAGGAAGAAGAATTGAAAACTTAGTGGGTTTAAATGAGGTATGGTTTATTGCCAAAGATAGAGGACAATGGTGGGAGGCGGGAGGGGGACTCGTTCCTGCTCCCTGTATACTGGGACACAGGGCATGGCTTCTCTTGTCCATCTCAAACCTCCTGGTCCCCTCCCCCAGTGGCCCTTATAAGCTGTCACCTGTCACCTCTTTTTGGGAGAATTGATCTCATGCCAGAAAGAGGGAGGGAGGGAGTCAGTGAGGTGGGTGAGATAAGGAGAAACCAGAGCAGGTCAGCCTGGTGGGTTGGGGGATGGAGGTGCAGAGAGCCCTGATGACACATGCCTTGGGTGTGGCTCCGGGCCTTGGGGGCTTTCAGGCAGTCTGAGTTATGGATTGGACTCATTAAGGCAGGGCCAGGAGGATTGCTGGGGTGAGCTCCCAGGCTGTCTTTGGGAGGGGAGATAGTGCTGCTGAACCCCAAACCATGGTCTCTCCTCACCACTAGATTAGAGCAAACAAATTTTCAAATGCATAATGAAAGTTTAATTCCTTTTTTTCCCCCTTTAAATCAGGCAGTTTGGGAAGGTGGTTGTAGCAGTGACGCAGAAAGCTGGGTGAGGATGAGGAAAATGGTGTTACAGAGGAAGGAAAGGGACAGGGAGGGGGTGAGAATTCAGCCAGTGACCCAGGCACCAACCACATTTACGTATGAGCAAAGAGCAGCAAGTCACGTACTCAGACCCACCCTCTTCCACCTAGCCCAGTGGGAGTTGTGTGGACACAAGCACATGAGTACAGGCCTCCAAACAATGTGCAAAGGACTGCAAGTCACACCAGTACCTTGCAGCCTGCACAGAGCCCCACAAGTACATCATGATGTACACACGTGCAGGCTACCATACAGGCTCACACACCAACTCTCAGTTACTCAGCCCAGGCCTCTGGGGACCTGCACAAGCACAGCAGCAATGCCCAGAGTACACCCCGGGCACCAGGCACAGGTCGTTCCCCACCCCAGGCGCAGTCTGGGTTGCAGCCTAGAGGCGGGTGGCATGGTGGCGAGCAGGCAGAGCAAGGTGGGGAGAGGGTGTGGCAGGGGGCAGTTCCTCCAGGAAGACCCTGGCAGGCAGCGGGGGTGAGCGGGGCTCAGGTCTGGCACAGCACAGGGTGGCACGGGTGATGAGGTGGTCCAGGGGCTTCAGGGAGTGCATCCAGTGGGGCAGGAAGTCCCATGTCTGCAGCCACTTGGGCAGGTGCCGCGGGCTGCGACTCTGCAGGATGCTGATGAGCACCACAAAGGCCAGCAGGGCCACAAAGGGTGCGCCCACACCCACCATGGCCCACCAGCCTGCCATGGAGATGCCAAACACCAGGGAGGGCAGCAGCAGGAAGCACAGCAGGAGGTACAGGACAGCAAACCAGCGGTACTTGGCAGTGCGTTTGCCTAGCGCCTTGGCCATGCGGATGGGCAGGCGCATGCAGGGCACTGGGTACCACAGCAGGATGCCTGAGATGTTGAAGAAGAAGTGGCAGAGGGCAATCTGCAGAAAAGAGGGCCAAGGAGCCGAGGTAGGCACAGATGTGGGAATAGATCATATTTCCACAGTCTGGTCTGGGGAGCAGGAATGTCACCACTGGGTTGATGTGCCCCAGTAAAATACTGCAACAGTTCTGGGTCATTTGGCAAATCACCACTACCCTAAACTCTCCACGGCTCCCCACAAGCCCCTCTCCCAGGAATGTCCCAGCAGATCCTGCCCAAATCCATCAGCTCAAAGATTCTTCCTAGTTTCTGGCTTAGCAGCTCTGGCCTCTTGATGAGTTTGCACCCTGGCCTCAGCCCCTGGCTTGTCACTACTCCTTTGCTCCTAGAACAGGCACCGCTCTCCCATGTCCCCCTACTCATCCTTTATCCCCCAGACTGGGCCAGGGCCCCCTCTTACAGCATTCTCAGAGTGCACATCCCACTCACTGTTTATGGGGGTGACTCTAAGTCATATCCTGGTAGACACCAAGGTCCTGAAGGTAGCACTAGCTCTACTTTGCCCATATGGTTCCCACAGAGCCTGGCATAGCAGGTGACCCCTAGTCAGCAGTCAAAAATCTGTTTCACATTGTCCCATCCTGAGCCAATACCACATCCCAGTCCCAGCCTGGTCCCCCCTCTCCCAGCACACCTGGAAGGCACTGAACAGCTTCTCCCGGGGGCTGGCCAGTGCGGCCAGGATGGCTGTGGTGGTGGTGCCGATGTTGGAGCCCAGTGTGAGGGGGTAGGCGCGCTCAATGCTGATCACACCCAGGCCTGGGGGACACAGGGGACGATGTGGTCTCCCTAGTTCCCCCTTCAGCCCTTTCCTTGCCCCCCAGTCCCCCACCCCAAGCATGGGCACTCACCGATGAGTGGGGTGATGGCAGAGGTGAACACAGAACTGCTCTGGACAACAAATGTCATGCCGGCGCCCACCACCATGGCAAAGTAGCCTGTGACCCAGGTGAAGGGCGCAGGGAAATCTGCAAGCAAACCATCCCAGCGGGGTCAGTGGCGGGGTGGGTGTTGGGACCAGAGCAGGGACCCTTCTTTGAGAGGAGGTCTTGGATGCCAGCTTCCAGGTGGGCCCTTGTCAGTCCCCTACTCAACTGTGATGGCTTCTACCAACCTCTGATCTGGAGTCAAGGCCTGGCTCCATCATGCTTTTGCCCAGCTGTTCCTTCTGCTGGATGTTTACCCTCAGGGCTCAGCACTGTATCAGTGCCATTGAAAGCCCTCCCTGGCCCAGCCCTCGGGTGCTTGGTTTCACCTCCTCCCTCCTCCCAGCTCCCTTCTAACACTGGTCACACAGCGGCCTCGGTGCCAAGCATTGCCCTGAAAAGCTCAGAATGAAGCTTAGAATGAAAATCAGATGGTGTCACTTCCCATCCCCCAAGCTTCCAAGTGGCCCCATTTTCCTTCATAAGGCCCAGACTCTGAGCACAGCCAGTGGCCCTGTGATCGCTCCTCCTCACTTCCTTGACCTCCCACCACCTCTCTCTTCCTCTCTCACCAAGCCACATGTTGGCCACATTTCCTGGCCACCTTTCTGTGCCATAAACCTGCCTGGCTGGTTCCTGCCTCCCAGCCTTTGCACTTGCTCTTCCCCCCACCCAGAAGGCAGTTCGCCTACATCTTGACTCCTCCTCATTTAGATGTCTGCTCAAATATCACCTCTGCACAGAGGCTGCTGGCCACCTGACGGGAGCAACCTCTTCTGTCCTCCATTGTGTTGCCATTTTAGCTTTCTCCTTGCTTAGTCCCCTATCCCTGACTCCATCATTTGCTGTCCATTGCCCTCTCCACCTCTAGGCCATGAACCCCCCAAGGGTAGGATCATCTCTGTGCACCTCACCTCTTTGCCCAAGCACCATGCCGTGCTTGGCCCAGGTAGAGGTTGATGACTAGTTGTTGATTCAATCAAACAGAGGCCTCTGAGGATCTCTTTAGAGCCACCCGCTGACAGACCCCCAGCTGTCAGCACCTCAGGGGCCTCAGAAATCACCTGGTCTGATCTCTTTTTTGTTCATGTGGGGAAACTGAGGCTCAGAGAGGGCAGGACTTTACCCAGATTACAGAGCAAGGCAGTGGCAGGAGTTAGTGAGATCTGGAAGGGCCCACCTACTGATCAGTGCTCACCGGTGTTGATAACCTTCTGAATGACCTTGGCCACCTGGCCCTTGAGCAGAGAGTTGAGCATCTTGACAAGGAGGATAAGGCAGGTGCACAGGAGCACCAAGGAGCCAGCCAGTAGGATGAGTCCCACAGCCAAGTCCGGCAGCCTCGTGTCCACAAAAATGTGGTTGCCTGTTAGGGGAGGTATCAAGCTGCTGAGAGCTGACCCCCCCCACCCTGGCTCCCAACCCCCAACCTTTGTCACACCCTTGGGTTCGGAGCCTAAGGCCCTATCTCATTCTCCTTACACCTCAACAGCAGGCCTGACCCAAGCCCAGGAGCTGGGCTGGTTGGCAATTGCCCTTCCTGGGGGACAGCCCTATCTCTGCCAGGCTCTGCACCTGCCTGGCTGGACCTCTCCCGTGCTGCAGGAACTCACATTTCTCCATGGTGGCATTTCCGAGGGTCCAGCTGCTGTTGGCCTCTGCCCTGGGCATGGGGGTGGGAGCCTAGATTAAGATGAGAGTGATTTAGGGAATTCAGGAAAATGCAGCCCAGGGGTGGGACTAAGATGGAGATTAGGGAGAGATGGGGCATGGGGGGATGGCAGTAGGCCTCCTGGTTGTGTGCCCTTAGGTGGTTTGCTTGCTCTTTCTGAGCCTGTCTCCTCAGATGCAGAGATGGGGGTAAAATTTTCTGCCACACAAGAATCTGGCCACGGTCAGCCCTCTGAAATTCTGACCCATTAATTCACTGAACTGGCTCTCTCTGGGCTCCCAGGGCCTCCTGACGTGGTGGCTTCTTGTCCTTGTCCTCTCCTTAGCATGAGGCTGCTGTCTGCGGTTCTCTTCTGAAATCTCCCTTTCCCATTTGTATTACCATTCCCACTTGGTGCCTTGTCTACCCCAGCATCCTTAGCCCAGCCTCTCATTTGAGGCTCAAGCTCTATTTTCCTCTTGCTCAATTCCTTATCTGGAGAAGGTTGGGGGGCAGGAGACCACTGGTGGGCATAGGCCTCAGGCCCCACATCTCTTTCCTCCCCCACTTATTATCAATGAAGTGATAGGGCTTCCTGAGGAGGCACCTCAATTCAGAGGACCCAAGGACCAAGCAAGTAGCCTAAGTGAGAGGTTCAAATGGAGGTGGTGGGGGTAGTGTGCTAGGCCTGTAGGGGCAGCAACCACTGAACTCCAGGCCACTGTTGCGGTGCAGGGACACAGCCCAGCATGGCTGAAGGGCCAGATTCAACAAGAGAGACCACAGCTCTATAGTTTTAGATAAAATCTCCCTATTTGCAGTCTTTCAGCCTAGATGGAGGTGTAGGTAGACATGCCTCGCGTCCTCACACAACCATAAAAAGGATTACAACTAATTTTAAAACAAAAAACTACCAGAACTTCCAGAAAATTGAACTGTATGGAAGTCCAACAACCAAGGATATAAAGAAGAAATATTCACCCTGGCTGGTGTGGCTCAGTGGATTGAGCGTCAGCCTATGAATCGCAGGGTCACTGGTTCGATTCCCAGTCAGGGTACATGCCTGGGTTACAGGCCAGGTCCCCAGTTGGGGGCACATGAGAGGCAACCATACATTGATGTTTCTCTCCCTCTTTCTCCCTCCCTTCCCCTCTCTCTAAAAATAAATTAAAAAATAAAATCTTAAAAAAAAAAAAAAAGGAAATATTCAACCAGACAGGTAGGAAGGGTAAAGATGGGAAGCTGGGGCAGAGAGGACGCAATGTGGCAGAGGTGAGGCAGCAGTGGCAGGCAGCGGCTGCAGCCAGCGATACCAGCATTCCCACTTTCTCATGTGACAGATAAAAGTGTGGAGGGACGCCTGGGGAGTGATCCAGTCCCAGACTAGACTGCATAGCTCATGGTTCCAGTGCCGGGAAAATAAAGCCTCATAGCTTCTAGCTGTGAAAACCAGTGGGGGTTGGGGTGGTGGAAGAAACTGCCTGTCTCTCAGGAGAGTCTGATTAGAGGCCCCCATGGTCCTAGAATGTACTCAAGCCCGCCTGCTCTAGAAACCATCACCAGGGCAACAACTAGAGGGGCGCCAGTCACATAAGGGAAGTGAGTGAAGTGACTGTAAACGGGGTGAGTGCCAAGCAAGCAGCATTGCTCCTTCTCTGATCCCTCCCCAACATACAGTGCCATAAAGCGGTGAAATGGTTCTCCCCGCACTGACGAATACCTAAGGCTCCGCACCTTACAACGTAACAGGTACGGCAGCTCTACCTAAGACACAGAAACAAACACAGAAGGCTGCCAAATTGAGGAGACAAAGAAGTATGGCCCAAATGAGAGAACAGATCAAAAGTCCAGAAAAAGAACTAAGTGAAAAGGAGATAAGCAACCTAACAGATACAGAGTTCAAAACAGGTTATCAGGATGCCCAGAGAAATGATTGAGTACAGCAAATGCATAAGGGAAGAAATGAAGGCTATGCTAAGTGAAATAAGGAAAAATCTACAGGAAACCATTAGTGAAGGAAAGGACTGGGGTTCAGATCAATGAATTGGAACATAAGGAAGAAATGAACAGTCAACCAGTACAGAATGAAGAAACAAGAATTCAAAAAAACAAGGAGAAAATAAGAGGATTCTTGGACATCTCCAAAAGTGCCAACATTCGAATTATAGGGATGCCAGAAAAAGAGGAAGAGCAAGAAATTGAAAACTTATTTGAAAAAAATAATGAAAGAAAACTTCCCTAATTTGGTGAAGGAAATAGACATAGAAGACCAGGAAGCACAGAGAGTCCTAAACAAGTTGGATCCAAAGAGGACCACTCCAAGACACATCATAATTAAAATGCCAAAGATTAAAGGTAAAGAGAGATCTTAAAACCAGCAAGAGAAAAGCAGAGAGTTTCCTATCAAGGTTTTCCCATAAGACGATCAGCTGATTTCTTAAAAGAAACTTTGCAGACAAGAAGGGGTTGACAAGAAGTATTCAAAGTGATGAAAAGCAAGAACCTACAACCAAGATTATTCTATCCAGCAAAGCTATCATTTAGAATTGAAGGGCAGATAAAGTGCTTCCCAGACAAGGTAAAACTAAAGGAGTTCACCATCACCAAGCCATTATTATAAGAAATGTTAAAGGGACTTATTTAAGAAAAAGATAAAAACTATGAACATTAAATTGACAACAAACTCACAACTATCAACAACCGAATCTAAAAAACAAAAACAAACTAAGCAAACAACTAGAACAGGAACAGAATCATAGATATGGAGATCATTTGGAGGCTTATCAGCTGGGAGGGGGAAGGGGGAGAAATGGGGAAATGGTGCAGGGATTAAGAAGCATAACTGGTAGGAACAAAATAGATTAGTAAGATTAGTAAAGGAAATGGAGAAGCCAAAGAACTTACATGCACGACCCAACTAAGGGGTGGAGGCAGTTGCTGGAGGGAAAAGGGGGGTACCAGGGAGGAAGGGGGCAAAGGGGAAAAAATTGGGAAACTGTAACAGAATAATCATAAAATATACTTTAAAAATCTCTGGATTTGCAAATGTTGACAATCACTTTAAGACATGCTTTACAGTTCTGAGGTCAGTCTGGCTGGGAGCATTCATTTGTAGCCTCACTGTAGCCAGGTTAAGGAGTTCTTTTTTAAAAATGGAACTTGGGGTAGCGTCCCTGTTCCCCAGACCCCAGCATGAAAAGAGAAAGTGGGCTTGGCTTGGCTTGGGACCTACAATCTCAAAGAGGGGGAATGCAGCCCCAGAAGGGGCAGGTACTCCCAGGGCCCCAGTCAAAATGCAAGAGCCACAACTTCTCTCTTCTTCCCACAAACAAACCATTCTGTCTCTTCTGGGAGCTGATATGGGTGCTGGTTCCACCTGCGCCCTCCTCACCCCCCCACCCCACCCCCGCCAGAGCTCTGCATCCCACATGCTTCTGACCTTCCCTGGTACTGAGGGTACAGGTGCAGATGGGGTCCTGGCACTTTGATGTTACAGCTCCATTAGGTTTGATCTTAAATTGTATGTATGGTACAGATAAGACCTTCTTATGGCATCTGGCTTTAAGTCTGGGTTTATTTTAATGGTATGTGCTCCCTTGCATGGGGCAACATGCTCAGCTGTGCTCCCAGTTCCACCAGAGCTTTGGGGCACCCTAAAGCAGGCTGAGAAACCAGGAGGAAATAGTCTCTAATGGGCTCAGTTAGAAAAGCCAAGCGAGTGGTAGGAACTGCTATACAGGTGAGGGACAGAGCTAGGTGTGAGGGAGAGAGCCAAGAGTGAGGGAGAGAGCCAGGTGTGAGGGACAGAGGCAGGTGTGGGGGACAGAGCCAGGGGTGAGGGACAGAGCCAGGGGTGAGGGACAGAGCCAGGTGTGGGGGACAGAGCCAGGGATGAGGGACGGAGCCAGGGGTGAGGGACGGAGCCAGGGGTGAGGGAGAGAGGCAGGTGTGGGGGACAGAGCCAGGGGTGAGGGAGAGAGCCAGGTGTGAGGGACAGAGCCAGGTGTGAGGGACAGAGCCAGGGTTGAGGGACAGAGCGAGGGGTGAGGGACAGAGGCAGGTGTGGGGGACAGAGCCAGGGGTGAGGGACAGAGCCAGGTGTGGGGGACAGGGCCAGGGGTGAGGGACATGGCCAGGGGTGAGGGACAGAGCCAGGTGTGGGGGACAGAGCCAGGGGCGAGGGACAGAGCCAGGGGCGAGGGACAGAGCCAGGTGTGAGGGACAGGGCCAGGTGTGAGGGACAGAGGCAGGTGTGGGGGACATGGCCAGGAGTGAGGGAGAGAGCCAGGTGTGAGGGACAGAGGCAGGTGTGGGGGACAGGGCCAGGGGTGAGGGACATGGCCAGGGGTGAGGGAGAGAGCCAGGTGTGGGGGACAGAGCCAGGGGCGAGGGACAGAGCCAGGTGTGAGGGACAGGGCCAGGTGTGAGGGACAGAGGCAGGTGTGGGGGACATGGCCAGGAGTGAGGGAGAGAGCCAGGTGTGAGGGACAGAGGCAGGTGTGGGGGACAGGGCCAGAGGTGAGGGACATGGCCAGGGGTGAGGGAGAGAGCCAGGCATAAGGGACAGAGCCAGGTGTTTGCTGTCAGGCAGGTCTGAGCGCTGATCCTGCTTCCTCTACACCTGCCTTGGGCATATCATGTCATCTCCCTGAGTTTGTTTTCTCTAAAGCAGGTCAATAAAAAGGCTGTTTAAAAGATTATAGGAGAAAATGTGTGTGAAACACTCACCTAAGGACTTAGCTCATGCGAGTATCTGCAAATAAGGACAGATCCCTCCCCCGCCCTGGGCGCATTGCTGGGAAGGATGAGCATGTGTGTGTGAGAGAGAAAGAGAGAGAAAGGGAGAGGGAGAGACTGCTGAGTTCAGGATCAATGGTTCCTGCATAGATGCCTCAGGATCTTCGCCCTGCTGGAGGGGACCTTGGTGGATTTTCCTTCCTGGGCGACCCAGCCTACAGCCCTGGGAAGCAGAAGGCCCTCTGAGATGAGTGGAGGAGGGATCTGTGGGATCCTGGGAGGCTGGAGGATAGGAGATTCTCAGTGGTTCACCTGGGGCTGGCAGTGTTAGGCAGGACAAAGGCAAGCAAGGGCTGAGACCTCTGGGGTTTGGAGCCGTGGCCTTCCTGCCTGGGGCTGCATGGCCCTGGCAGAGCTCCCAGGGATCCAGAGACTGTCACAGGAAGGAGGGAGAGGGTAGAAGCTCCAGCCCAGAAAAAGACCTGGCCAGCCCAGGATCTGGGGCATACCCCCAACATGTGGCCGTCCCCCCGGGCTTGGGGGTGAAGTGGGGTGACGTGGAGTATTGGGGGTGGGAGATGGAGGGGGTGGTAGACTCTGGGAAGAACAGAGTGGATGAGCCTCAGGCAGCCCTGGGCTTAAACCCTGGCTGAACTGCTCCCAGCTGCGTGACTCTGGACCAAACACTAACCTCTCAGGACCTCAATTTCTTCCCCTGCCCACCTCTCCCTAGGGGCTAGTTGTGAGGAACCCTGGAAGACAGAGTTGGGATTTAAATGCCTGCAGAGCCATCCCAAAAGAAGGAGGCACCTCTGGGAACAGAAGGCGATGATTAAGGTCACACAGGACTGCCTGCCTCCAGGAATCCTTTCCCGGGGGCAGAAACACCAGGCTGTGGGCCTGCGCACTGGTTTCCCCTCCTGGGGAGGGGCACAGGGTCTTTTGTTTCTGAAAGCAGAGGGAGAGCACCATGCTAGCAGCGCCATCTGGTGGCGAAGAGAACTCCTTAAGCATCACCTGCCATCCTTGGAGGTTTCTCTGGGGGCTGCGGTCACCTGGTGGCACTCAGGTATGATGGACAGAACGGGGAATGGACACGAGAGGTGGGGCACCACGCTGGCACCTTGGAGAGGCTGTAAGATGAAAATTCAGGAACACAGGCTCCAAATTCCACCAGGATTTTCATCCTACCTCAATCTCATGGACTTAGGCAAGCCTCTCTGAGCCTCAATTTCCTCATCCGTAACATAGGGATGTAATAATCCCTGCCTCTCAAGTTGCAAGTCCTCACCAAATGCTTGTTGGAACCAGACACATCTGGTTGACAATCCACAGTGCAAGAAGGTAACTCCCAGGACAGGGTC
Organism: Furipterus horrens; assembly: GCF_987537825.1. NCBI lineage: Eukaryota > Metazoa > Chordata > Mammalia > Chiroptera > Furipteridae > Furipterus > Furipterus horrens. Next base: position 64,003,474 of record NW_028327180.1, on the reverse strand, counting down.
AGGCCCCAGAGCACCAGGAGCTGTTGGAACACTAAAATTGCCTCTGGTTTTTCTTTTGCCATCTGGACAACCTCAGACTCCCAATTCTCTCCTTTGGTGACATGGTTAGCTGGAAACTGGTGTGGGCGTGGTCAGGTGCAGCTTGGTGAAAGCTGGAGGCAACGGGGACAGGTTGGAAGGGAGCACAGGAAGACTTGGTGGCCTAAGTAAAGCTTGAGTCTTCTGGTGCAGTAGGAGCCGCCAACACACACCACCTCCTGAGCGAGCGCAAGGTTGCATAAACCACGTTCCCATGGGGACTGTCCCAGAGAAAGAGCGAGAACAGGGAGCTCAGATCCCACCCCCCGACCTCCCACCCCAGTTACTTTCCAAGCCAAGGAAACTGATGTTAAAGGGTCTCCTGCGGGAGCTGGGATCAGCAACCAGGGCTCAGGCAGGTGGCAGCTGGAGCCATGAGGACAGCCCGGCCGAGTGACCTTGGGCAGGTTGCTTCATGTCTCGGAGCCTTGGTTCCTGTTGCAGAAACTGGGCTGCTCATGTCCGCCTCACCAGCACTGCATGAGGATTTCAGCAGGGGTGGGCTGCGTCTGGGGGCACGTGCTGCAGGGGACCTGCTGGATGTGGGTGGGCAGCAGGACTTCAGAGCCATGAGCAGTGCCAAAGCTGCGGAGCTCCCTTCTGTGGCCTGGTTTACTGGGAAGACCAAAGTGTGGGATTTCTTTCCCTCCAGGTTTTACTAAGAGGTAGAGAGGGTTGTGAGTATTCGGAGAGCTTGTGGGGAGGGCCCCGCGAGCCGGTGAGAAGGTGGAAAGAGGTCACAAAGCCAGCACAGAAGTTGCCTGCATGAGCTTGTTGATGTCAGACTGCCTTGAACACTCAGCAGGGCTCAGCTGGTGCCATGTGCGCTCAGATGCCAGGGAGCCTCGTTGGACAGGGGGAAAGGTTGCTCTCTGTGCACGAGGGATAACGGTGCAGTGACATGGAGTAGCAAATGGAGATGATGAGAGGGAAAGGCTTGGGCTTTGAGTTTCCTTCTGTCTTGTTCTAAATGGGGTTACTTCTTGTATGTAATAGCCAAGGGGAAGCAGGCACTGAGGATTATGGTTTTGATGAAGCAGTTTCCCATTGTTGGCTAATTGCCTGCTTCCTTGTTAGCCTGGTGTCATGGCTGGTCCATGAGTGTCCAACTCATGCAAAGAGATCTTCATTCCGGGCAGTAGAAGCCAGGAAGCAGCAGAAATAGTGCAGAGGGACAAGGGGACACATGCCTGTGGGGTCTCCAGGGGAAGCAGCCGCAAGGTTGGCTCAAGGGGCTATTGTTTCTCTAGTGCGGTGTCCAGGTGACCCACTTGTCCTACTCCTGGGCCAGTATCTTGTTCATCCTGCTTTCCTGGGCATCCTTATAGCACTCTCTCCCTACCCTCTCTCCATGTACCTGGGCCCCAAACTCGGTAGAGCTGAGTCACTAAGCCCCTGTACCCCAGTGGGGAAGAGAGGGCCCTAGGTGGTGAGACCTGCGCTTGGCCCTGGCACCACAGAACAAGCTGCAGCAGGGTTCTTAGCCTCTTGAAGCCTATTTCTGTACTTGAGAAACCAGAGGGCTGAGCCAGGTCAGTGGTTCTTAAACTTGAGCATGGGGAAGACAGAGGACTTGTTGAAATTAGGCTGCTGGGTCTCTCCGCCGAGTGTTTTCTGATTTAGAAGGTGGAGTGGAGGAGCTGAATACTTTGAGTCTCTAACACGTTCCCAGGTGGTACAGGTGCCACTGGTCCACACTTTGAGAACCGCTGGGCTAGATCGATTACATGCCTGCTCTAATTGATTAGCAATGACTGCCTAGAGTCAGTGTGAAGCATGGTCTCCCTGTAAAAGGACTGCATATTTGCTTTCTCTAAGCTAATGATGTCTAGGGTCTACCTGGAGCATTTTAAAAAGACAATGACAGTGACAGTCACCTGTCTGAAGTGGGAGTTCTCTCACCTAGGGCCAAAGTTGGGACTCACCTCCACGGGGTCTGGGTGGCACCAGATCCTGATGAGACTGTGGTTCCTCAGGGACTCGTCACCCATGGCAATGCTGGTGATCACAGACTTGTCCAACTGTGGGCATGATGTGGGCATAGTGAGGCTGGGGTGCCTACCATGCCCAGCCCCAAACCCCCTGCCAGCCCTGCCCCACCTGGATGATAAGTTTAGTGAAGGGCTCCGTAATGATCTTAAGCAGGTCAGGGGCATCTCGCCCGCCGCGGATGTTGAAGGAGGCCACTACAAGTCGAGTGATGTGGTACAGGTACCTGGTGGCAGCCTCCAAGGGCAGCAGGACCAGAACTGACAGCCAGTTAAAGCAGTCGTGCACAGTGGCCCCCGCGAAGGCCCTGGGCAGGGAGGCCACATTGCAAGGTGGGCTGGAGCCTGGATGCACCCAACTGGGGGCTCCTGGACCACCCTCCCCCACAGACACAGGCCCCTCACCACTTTACCCCCTCACCGCCGGAAGTTGCTCCTGTCCCCCGCCTGCATCAGGGCCACAATGGTGTTGGTGACGGAGGTGCCGATGTTGGAACCCATGATGATGGGGATGGCAGAGCTCACCTCCAGCACTGGGGGAAGAAGGGGCCTCCTAACTCCATGGGTGGGGAACACCCGACTCCTGCCCCACAGCACCTCCTGCCAGAGCCGCTACCCATGTTCTGGGCCCCAGCGGGCATTCCTGCCATGCTGCTGGCTCCACCCAACCTCATGTCAGGCACTTGTGGACACATGCTGTGTATTTACATGTATGTGAATGCATGCGAACCAGTGCAGCTATGTGAACATGTGTGTGGCTGTGCATTTATGAAGGCATGTATCCTGTATGCAAATATGTACCTTCCATTACCAATCGATTAGAATTGGCATGTGTACACAAGTGTAATGATCAGTTTTGTGTGTCAGCTTGGCTAAGCGGTGGTACCCAGTTATTCAATCCAACACAAATCTACACATAACTGTGAAGGTGTTTTGCAGACGAGATTCACCTCTGCAATCAGCTAACCTAAAGCAAAGGAGATAAACCTCAATAATCTGGGTAGCCCTCATCCAATGAGACACAGGGCGAAAGGCCTTCAGTGCTCCCCTGAGGAAGAGGTTCCACCTGTGCTTCTGCCCAAGAGTTCCAGCTGCCCTGCCCCATGGCCTGCATGCTAGTGGAGGGGTGCGTAGCCAGCCTCACAGTCCTGTGAGCCAAGTCCCTGCAAGCAGTCAAGTATAGACACACACATCTACTACAGGTTCCATTTGTCTGATTTCCCTGGTGCTGTTTCCCAGCCAATGGAATGAGTAACTGTGTGGTGTTATGGAGGTGAGCCTTCCTGGGGTTGTGCCCCCATTAGCTACCATTCTAGCTCCTGGGACACCCCTTCTAACTGAGACTCCTGGCCAGGCCTTGGAGGACAGAGTGAGAGAGGCCAGAGCTCTGCCCTTTGCCCTCAGCCCCCTGTTCTGACTCCTGCTCTGACCCCTACCCATCATCCCTGACATGCCTCCCTGCCCTGCCCAGCACACCCAGCTGCCCCCACTCGTTCCCAGCCCTGGGAGCCCACTCACAGCCAGAGGAGACCATGCTGACAATGATGGATGTGGAGGTGCTGGAGCTCTGCACCAGGACAGTCACCAGGATGCCCACCACCAGCCCCGCCACCGGGTTGGACAAGATGGCATTGTCCTTGAAGATGTCACCTGCCACCTTCCCTGGGAAGCGTGAGCCAGCGTTGACCAAGGCCCTTCAGGGGCCCTTCCCCAGTCCCCTCCCCTGCCCTACCTCCAGCCAGCTGGAAGGCGGAACTGAGCACATCCAGGGAGCAGACAAAGAGGTAGAGGAAAGTGAGCATCAGGGGCACCTTGAGGAGTGTCGCGGCAGCCCCCTGCAGCTTCTGGGTGAGCCCGGGCTCTGGAGATGGGACAACCGTGAGCTCAGTGGCCAGAGGGCTGGGCAGTGACAGGGACGCCTCTGCCACCCTCACTCAGGCCCACCTGGCTGCGGCTCCTCCTCCAGGGCCAGCTTGGCAGGCAGTGGGTCACGGAGCTCCAGAACCTCCCCGAAGGGGCAGCCAGGCTCAGCGAGGGTCACAGGACCCAAGCTGGGGAAGGCATATGCCGAGGTTCCTGGGATCCTGTGCAGGACTGGGGAGGGAAGCTGGTCAGGAGTTCCCAGGGGCCCCAGGTCCCGGAGGGGGTCGGAGGGGTAGGCGGAGGGTTGGAGGCTTCACCCGGCATGTGGGCAACAGTGGGCAAGCAGGGTCCGGGGGTGGGAGCACACTCACCCTGAGGGCTGGGCACATAGGCAAAGGCCGCCCCACGCATCACGTGCCCCTGGACTGGGAGTGGGGAGACAGCAGGGCCCCCCAGCCTCTCTCCGTAGGACATCATCCTGGGCACACGCTCTGGGGTCTGCAGCAATACTGAGTGACAGCTGCTGTGTGCTGGACCTTCATGCAACCCCCCCCCCCAAAGTCACTTGTACAAACATTTGTGATGTGTGATTCCCAACACACACCCATAGAAACACCGCCCACATACACACCCACACTTAAGGATAAACATTCAGGAGGTCAGCACAGATTTGGGCATTCTCCCACTCACTCACTCATTCATTTATTCATTCAGCAAGTATTTATTGAGCATCTGTTCTATCCCAGGCATAAGCTAGATGCTGGAATACAGTGGTGACTAAATACAGACACAGCACCTGCCCCCCAAAAGCTCAAAGTGTGGTGGGGACACATATGTCAATGAAATAATCCCTCAAATAGATGGGAAATGGCAATGAGGACAAGTGCTCTAACGACAGATATGAGTGCCACCAGAGTGCCCATGAGGGGCCCTTGGGGGCAGAAAGAGGGGTTCCAACTGAGAGGCACCATCATCAGGCGTTACCAGGAGGAGAAGGGGAAGGGGCGTGTGCTGAGGCGGCACTGAGAACACCCTGCAACAGGAGAAGGCCAGGAACATGGGGGCAGAGGCCACAGGGTGGGCTGGGGCTGGGTGCACAGGAGCTTTGCTGTCCTGAGAGTGGTGAGGAGCCATGGATCCCCTGCTCACTTGTTGGTCAGCTGGACATGCTCTTGGGGGAGGGTCCACCGGCCTGGGTTCCCCCTCACAAGTGAGCTTCTTTCCCCATCCATCTCCTACTCCCCCCTCCCCAGCAGTAAACACGCCCTGCCCCCTTTCTCCCATGAATACAGCTCCGAACAGGACTGGTTTAGGTAAGGAGGGCCCCCCACCTGTCCCCAAGTCTGGGAAGCCCAGACTTGTTTTAGGCCCCCCATCCTCTGAACTGCGCCGGGAGTTCTTGGCTGTTGGGGCTGGAGTGACCCAGGCTGTTTCAGCAACCCCTCTCGCATTTCCAACATTGATCCACAGGGCCCTGGCTGGGGTGGGGGTAGGGGACTGAACTGAATGCCAAGTCCTGGAGGAGGGAAGTCCTTTTTACTCTGGGATATGATCCAGGCTGGGCTGGCCCTGAGATGGGGGATGGGAAGAGGGGCATAGTCAGGACATGAGTGAGGGGCTGGGGTGACAAACTGTTTCTCACTAAGTGCTGGGGATGAGGTTGGGAGGAGGGGTCCCTGGGCTCACCTTGGGGTTCTGTGTTTCAGCTCCTGCTCAGCTATTCAGGGAAGTCCCAAGGGCCTGAAGAGAAGCTGGGACCCTCCACTTTATACCCTTGTGTCAAGGGCAAAGTCCCTAGAACCCTAGCTGCCCTCCCTCTATTCCCCACTTAACCTCATCCCCGAGATTCCTCCCAGTTAATTGCTAATCGTCAGCTCTGCAGGGGGAGTCTGTAGTCTGACTCTCCCCAACACACACACAGATTCTCAGCCTGAAACACCACCCAGACCCAGTGAGTGTCCAGACACCCCCCTGCCCCCCGCTGCCCTACCCCAGAGATCCTGAAGCACTCAAGCACCATATTGCCGAGCTCCCCAAAGATTCTGTGGTTCCAGCCCCTTTCCCTCATTCTTGGCCTGACAGGACTCCCCAGGGAGTGACCCAAATTGCACCCTGTGGCCTTGCTATGTGTCTGGGTGTCTCTGGGTTTTTGTGTCTTGGGGTGCATTTGGAGGAGAGGGAGTGTGTAATGGAAGAAGCAAAAGGAGATTAATGCAGAGAGGCTGCATAAGGTGGTATATTGAAGCGTCTCCAATGCCCAATTGCCGATCCGGGGTGCGAGTCTAATGGAATGTGGAACCCTGGCCAGACCAAGAAGGGCCTCTCTGCATTTTAGAATAGTTCCTCTGGATGAGGTGGGGTTGGGATGTGTCACAGAGAGCAAGTCTGGAAGCAGAGAGACCAGTTAAGAGGCTGAGAGATGATGAGGTCTGAACCTAGGTGGGAACAGGAGGGATGCAGAGGAGAGGATACATCTCAGGGATACTTGGGCAGTAGAATTGGTGATGAGGAAGGTGGGAGGGAGAGGGCATGTATGACAGTTGGGCTTCTGGTTTGGGAAACTGATGATGATGTGAAAGTCAAAGGTGTCTAAGCAAGTCTGAAAAGTTTGTTTCCCTTTCACAGAACTATGGAGCCTGAGTTGGGGACCAGATTCAAGAGAGATGAAAAACAAACTTCCTTTCTAAGGGATCAAGGTTTGATCAGATCCAGCAATAGTGGGTTTCATTCAAGATCTAGGTGGGCAACTGCCTAACATTATACATCCATCTACCTATCCACCCATCTATCCATCCACCCATCCATCCATCCATTCACTCACCCAGCCACCCACTCATCCATCCACTTATGCACCCATCATCCATCCATCTGTCCCTCCATCTATCCATCCACCCACCCACCTAGCCAGCCAGCTGGTCTGAGTCTATCTATCTATTGGGTTGGTCAAAGGGTTCAAGTTCGTTTAGTTTTTTTCTGTACAATCGCCCTAGTAGTGCTTATTTGTCTTTAACTTCATTCAAAACAATTTTGTTAGATTGTATTGTGACAGCTGCCATGTTGGTATACATTATAAAAAACATCAAGATTGGGGAATTTTTGTGAAGCCATTTTAATATTGACATATTATACTTCATTACTTCAAGAAAGGTAAAAACACAGCTAAAATGCAACAACAACAACAAAAAAGATTTGTGTCATGTATGGAGAAGGTGCTGTGACTGACCAAATGTGTCAAAAGTTGTTTGTGAAGAAGTTTCTTGGTACTATTGACATTTTGGCCAAACAATTCTTTGCTATGGGGTTACCTTATGCATTGGAGGATATTTAATGGTACCCCTGGCCTCTACCCGCTAGAAACCAACAGCAGGAGATAGCCGACATACTCAAAATATCCAAATCAATAAAGTTATTGGTGAAAATGGAAAATGTGTCTTTTATTTTACAGAAAGAAGTAAACGGATGTCCTGGCCAATGCAATATTTGTAAGCACATTAGTTGAGTTCCTACTCTATGTTGTACCAAGATTGGCAAGGTCAGCTTCTCTCTTGGTCCAAACAATAGTCCAGTCCCTGAGTCAACCTGGGATTCTGAGGCCAGTCACCTCACCTCCTTGAGCCCTAGTCCCTTCACCGATAAAATGGCAATGAACTTGGCTTTTTGGTGAGCCGTAGAATGCAATAAGATAAATGACCCATCTCTGTGCCCAGAACAGAATCCCGCAGCGGGCTTGCTTTCTTCATGCTCTCATGCCCTTTTCGCTGTCTCCAGGATGGCTTGAAGTGTCCTGGCCAACAAAAGAGCCCCACCTCCTCCAGGATCTCAGTCCTGTTTCAGGTCAACAATGTCTCTTGGCTTGCCAGCTGACCTCTGATAACCAGGATCCCCTGAGCTTCTCTCCTACTCAACATCGAACACATTTTAGAGTGACATACACTCAGCCTTTTTCCATCAAGGAAGATAGGAATCTGCACAGTTCTGCTTTAGTCTGATAAAGGTTAAGTAGTTGGTGGTTAATTTGCAGAGCATTGTGGAGTACGAGTCAGAATAAACTCTCTGTCCAAGTCGCCAAGAGCAGAGAGCACAGCAAGCCTGGGTTTGAATCCAAGCTCCACCACATTGTGGCTGTTTAGGGCCATGGAACCCACAGGGGAGAGAAACAGGTGGGGGTGGGGGTGCAGCTGGGATTGGTTTGGTGGAATGACCCCAAGTTCTGGTTTACCTGGCCAAGTCCTGGCATGACTGTTGGCCCTGTGTCCCCTTTCACTTTGAAAAGCACCCTGCTTAGGACAATAAGCATATAGTCTTATTGCTTGTTCTGGGAGATTCTGGGGAACTGAGGCAGAGAATCAATTGAAAAGTCTCCATTCATAGCAAAAGGAAATTAAAAATAACCCTGCTTCTCCGAAATCACTGTAACATTTAGAACACTACCTTTCATCCTTTTCTGTCTTGTTTTTTAAATTTTTTATAAGAGTTTATTTGAGCCAAACTGATGACGTGCTGGAAAGCAAGATCTCAAAGGCTGTGGTGAAGGGACCACAGTTCTGCAGTTCCTTTTATATGTATACATTGGGATTAAAGAGGGAATCTCTGTGCCTTTTTAACCAGTGGAGGATTTCCTTTTCCGTGAAAGACTGTATCTTGCACTTTTTCATCTATCATTATATCATAAGCCTTTTCCTGTGTCTTTACATTCAGCACAGATGTGGTTTTTAATGGTTGCATCACATTCTGTCATGAACCCTAATTTACGCAGGAACCCTCTGGGTGCCCTGGGATCTCTTGGACCTGGAGGAGTGAATTAGGTAAGGTCAGGATTCATGCAGGGGTGAGTTCTTGTGTTGAAACTGCCCTTGAGCTCAGAGGCCCTGTTAAAAGCATGTTAAGGGTGGGCTGGGGGCTGCTGGAGCACTCACCCAGGAGAACCTGATACCCCACAGTGTGTCCTGCCCCGACTCCCCTCTGTCCTGCTCGGCCAGGCACTGGGCAAGAACGGCTGTATCCAAGGAGCTCCTTATGAACTGGGTACTGGGTGCTTCTCCTTTTCACTGACATTACAATCTTTATCACTTTTGACATCTCCCTTCCCTGCTCTCATGGGTTGTGGGAGTTAGTGGGGGAGGCAGTGATTGATTACATCCAAAATAGTCCCCAAAATTCTGGGGGTGAAATGGGCTGCTACAGCCCCAACAAAGACCCTGGAATGTGTAGCTCACTAGAGCTGCTCTTGGACTCAGAGAGCAGTAGAGAAGGTGGCTGCACTCCAGCCCCAGCCTCTCAGCCCCTCTGCTCATTTCAGCATCCCACGCCCCTCCACTCACAGCCTGGCTCTTGCCCATCTGTGATAGATTCTGTGTGTCGCCCTGAGTGGTGACTCCTGCCCTGTCTGCTCATGTGCACTCTGGCCATGGCCTCCCCAGACCTCTGGGCCCACAGCCCAGGTGGTTGGCAATGTCTCATGTGGAGGAGGAGCAGTCTTGTAGGGACGATGCCAAGATCTGTCTGTACCATGTGTCTGAGGACCTCCGGCATGAGCAGCTGGATCTTGGGGCCTGAAGCACAGGATGTGCTCCTTATCCAACGAGGGCCTCCTACACCATCCAGCCACAGGGAGCAGCATGTGGTTGGTCAGATCTGGCAGGAAATGGAGCAGGCATCTTAGAGAGCTCCTTCTCCACCACCTCTTTGTCTCTAATCCATCACCCAACTCTCCTGGTTCTGCTTTTCTGAGAGCTCTGGGCCACGACCCCTCACCTGGGTTCCTGCAATAACCTCTGCCCTCCACCTCTCAATCCAGTCTCCAAAACACCAGTCAGCCAGCCTTTCAAAATGCCCTTCTTTACCATGTCACCCCTCCCCCCTTTAAAACCTGCACCTGCTAGCCTGTCAGCATAAAGACAGCATCTATCACAGCCTAGGGGCTCAACGTGACTTGGCTTCCCTGGAAGGGGCCCAGGAAGAGTGTGCACAGTGGGGATAGCTGCAGCTGGGCTGAGCCCAGAGGACCCCCACGTTTCTGGGAGGGCAGAGGAAGAGGGGTCAGCAAAGGAGACTGAGATCCCTGCCTGCAACTGGGCTCGGGCTCTGGCGGAGCAGTAGAGAAGCAGGTGCCCCAGAACCCAAAGTCTCCACATTTTGAAGACATCCTGGTCATCTGGGTCTGCTGAGGTGGTAGGTGATATGAGAACAGAGTGATTTACTGACTTGGGAGAGCCGTCCTGGGCTAGTGCTGGGGGAAGAGGCAGCTTGCAATGAATGGGAAGCACAAAGAGCATGGCCAATGTGAACATGACAGGCTGACAGATAATGAATTTTGTCACACCAATGACAGTTATTTCTCCAGAAGCAACACGGCTGCTAAACAGAGAGAATGATGCCAAGAACAAGTGCGTGTGTCTGGAACAAAGGGAGCTGTGAGGTGGGTGGGCACACCAGCTGTCTGCACAATTCTCCATAAAGATCCACTGCTCCTTAAATATATGATCCCTGGCCAGGTGGCTCAGTTGGTTGGAGCATCATCTTATATAACAAAAGGTTGTGGGTTCGATCCCTGGTCGAGGCAGCTCTTCCTGCCTGTGGGGTGAGTGACATAGTAGAGGCCACCTGCCACCCCTTTGGGAAACAAAGCAATCCCTCTTGACTGTGTCATCTGTTGTAGGCAGGGCCCTGAGACATTGTCCCATTCAAGCCCCATTTTTCAAGTCATGGACAGCTGACCTGAGAATGTCTTGTCTCTCTTTGGGGGATAAGTGCCCTGGGCAATGATTAATCTTGGTGGCTCAGGCACAGGTCACTCATTGACTGATGAGGCCAAAGTCTGTGGCCAAAAGAGCTGAGGGTGCTTTAGGTTTTTCTCAGAAATCACTTTTTCCTCTACAGCTCCCTCCTTCATGTCTCTCCAGCCCTGTGCCATGGGGCTTCACGCTGGCCCCGGGGACCAGGCCAGAGCATGAGGCTGTGGACGGCTCACTCCCAGATGGCTGTCCACGCCCTGGCTTCTGGTTGCAGACCTGAAATTCTGAGGTCTGGCTTTAGACTTCACATCCTGGGCACCAGCGTCTGGGATCCCCACTCTAGTTGTGGTCTGCAGCAGAAAGCTCAAGGCCCTGCACCCTAAGTTCTTGGGTCCAAGCTCTGGGTTCCTGGTCTGAGTTCTGACTTCCTTCAGCCCCTTAGCACCGGGGCAGGAAGAGGGTGGCTTCTTTGTCTAGTGGGGTTACCCCTCCCCACCCATCTTAGCTGGTCAGGACTTCATCCTGGAAGCCAGCACCATGGACTGGTCTGGCGGTAGGATGCAGGATCTATGGCTCTTCTCCTTGGCTCCTGCCTTGGCTCTGCCCCCCAGTCTGCACTCTGGAGAGAGGAGCTAACAGGGCCACAGAGCACCCTTGCCAAGACCCTGCAGAAGTTACAGGACACATACACATATTCAGGTCCTCAGCTCATTTTGGACTCCCAGGACCAACATCGATGTAAATGCAACAGTGGTGTAGTGATATGGGCTGGAGTCCAGCCTGGGCTGCATCTGATTGAGTGTAATGAACCATGAGTGTTCCTCCTTATCTGGGCCTTTGTTTCCATGTGGAAGCTGAAATTCAGCCTCTAATCCCCCAGAAGTCAGACTCACTTGACCACCAGGCCAGTCCCCCTGCTGGGTGCACCTTGTGCTCACCCTTGGGCGGGGGGGGGGGGGGGGGTGCTGTCCCAGGAACATAAGCCTACATCTGCATCAGCACTTTCAGCTGGGCTACAGGTGAGCAGCCCCTGCCTCTACCCGCCCCCACCCTGGCCCAGAGCCTAGATCCCCATGTGCCCTGTGCTCATCTCGTGCCCATCTCATGCCATCCCCTTCCCCAGCCATTAAGTGGGATTAGGGGATGAGACAGGGAACACGATTCTCTGTTGGAGGCTTGGAACCAAATGGATTTAGGTCCCATGGGGATATTGAGGAAGTCACATCTGCTGGCTCAGCCTGTGTCCTCTATAAGATAGGGTGTTGGAAGCCTGAGGGGTGCTAGGTGGGCAGGCCAACTCCTCTCTGGGCTTCCCACCTGGTGGGGTAAGGGGAAGCAGCTCTGCGACCTCTCTTGACCACCCAGGAGTCTAGTTCTGAGCAGCAAGCAGCGGCTTTGGAATCCGGTCTATGGGTGAACCAGCTGACACCCTTCCCCTGGGCCTGGGAAGGCAGGATCTAGGAGGGAACTGAGTTTTCCTTTCCCCTGGCCCAGGGATGCTGCAGGGTACACGTTGGAGCTGGAGATCACAGATAGGATTGTGGCAGAAACATACCCAGCCAGCCAAAATGGGCCTCCAGGTGGTGGGCTTGTTATGGAATGGGGGTGTCCAAAAACCCGCAGCGCTTGTGGCTGGGGGATGGGGAAAAGGAAGCAGCTTTTAAGATGCCTTTGTATGCCTGGGGCTACTGGCTAGTGTCTTTGTTATGCAAATTGATTTGATACTTCCAAGGCCCAAGAAGATGGGAGGAGTCTTGGACCATGGGATGGTACTGAAAGAGCTTACAGAGCCTGTGTAAGATTCTGTGAATGGTCAGAACTGGTTACCACACTGACTGCTTCGGAGGACACATTCAGGGATTTAAAAAACAGTTGCAGACATTTTAGCAAGGCCCTCTTCATGCGGCTTGGTGAAGGGGCTCTCTCCATGAGATTTTGAGAAGCTGGGTTCTCCATGCTGTTTTGAGAGGGAAACACCATGTGGTTTTGAGAAGGCAGTTTACAGGAGACTGAGAATCCACGTGGTTCTGCATTGAAAGCTGGCAGGCACCACAACACAGAAAGACCTCCCCAATCAGAATTGAATGATTGGCAGCTACCGGTAAAACTGAACTGGGTCTAGGAAGTTGTCGTCGGCAGCCGTCCATCTCGAGAGATGATGGTGTAGCTTCTTAAGTGTCTATCTGCACCGCTGAGAATGGCTGTGCAGTCCGACTCGGGAGTGACACGGTATCTGCCTCCTCCCGTGTTGAATCGACATCTTACGATGACGCTGGAGTGTCCTCTCCAGTGAAGCTGAAGCTACAGAGCCTGGGCAGGGTGATATGGAGGGTCTGCTGTTGCCCATGCAGCAGACCCCCCCTCTCTTCGCAGCTGAAGGGTCCAAGGGAAAGACGGAGTCAATACAGCTTGGCTTCAGGTGCGCCGCAGGAGTTGCCGGTGTTGACTACAACGTCAAACCGTCTAGGAAGTAGGGAAATGGTATTTCTAATTTTTCTAAAACTGGCCTGGTTTGGTAGGGGGAGGCAGAACTATGTGTTTGTGGGTGTTTTAAAGTACATAAGACTTAAGAGCAGAAATCCGCAAGTAATCTAAATCTATACAACTGTTAAATAAACAGTTCTTTTTCTTTCCACTAAACTCTGGTATTGAGTTATAATTCTGGCGGCGAGCAATCGGGACCCTAACTAAACAGCCTGTGGGTTCTGTTTCAAATCGGAGCAGCCCAGGGGTTCTGTTACAGGCTGAAGCCCCCAAAGGAAGAATTGGGTTCTGTTTCTGGAGAAGGGGATGGCAGACAGCACTAACGAAGAAGTGGCTTTGGGAAGTTCTTTGTGTTATGATTATTTTTAAGTTGCATCTTAAAAAAAAATTAAAGCTAACACAAGTCTCCTTTGAGCACTGCTCCCAATCCTGATCTCTTCCCCATCTTCCTGTCAGTTTGGCATGTATCCTTCTAGAAGATTCTCTCTCCTTTCTGTACACTTACAAGTGCCTGTGTGTTTGTGGTTTATATAAAGGTCTCATGTCATATGTGTTGTTCCTTTTTTTTGTTTTGTTAAACTGAACAATAACACATCTTAGAGAACTTTCCACATCAGGACACACTGTACCCAGTTTCTTACCTGCTGTGGCATTGCAGAGTGTGGATGTAACAGAACCCACAGGCTGCCCCGATTGAAACAGAACCCACTGGCTGTTCAGTTATTAGGGGCCTGATTGCCCGCCGCCAGAAGCATAGCTCTCAATACCAGAGTTTGGTGAAAATAAAAAGAATCGTTTATTTAATGGTTATATAGATTTAGATTACTTGTGGATTTCTGCCTTTAAGTCTTATTTTCTTAAAAAACACCCACAAACACATAGTTCTGCCTCCCCCTACTGTTAGAAACAAGGTCATAGTGACTCCCAAACCAGTAGCAAAGTCATTGGTAACAAAAGGCAAATGTAATTGAAGGGTCTTAAGGGCAAATGTAATTAAAGGATCTCTGAGAAGGGAGTGGATAACATTAGCATATTCACAAATCACAATAGGGGCATTTAGATGAACGCGTTAGATTGTACCTCCGGAGTATCCAGTCATGGAGAAACGGGGAAGGAGGAGAGGGGAGGGGAAACTAGTTGCGTTAGGGTGGGGAAGCTAAGACTATAAAACCAGGTTCCTTTGTCTACTTGGGGCGCACATTCTCCTGGCTGTGAGGGTGCGCCCGGCTCTGCAGACTCGTGAATAAAGGCCTCGCTTTACTGCTCAAGTCCTGTGTCCCGGTTTTTATTGTGAGCGTTTCTCACACTACCAAACCAGGCTAGTTTTAGAAAATTCAAGAGATACAGCCTTCCTATTTCCCAGACACAGTTCAGCTTTACAGGCAGCTCCCAATCATTCGATCCTGATTGGGGAGGTTTTGCCTGTGTTGTGGTGCCCTCCAGCTCTTAATGCAGAATCACGTGGTGTTCCCAGCCTCCTTGTAAGCCGCATGGAGTTCTCCCTTTCCTTTCCAAGCCGCATGGAGTTCTCTTCTCAAAACCGCATGGATCTCCTCTCCTCCTCTCAGAGCCGCATGGAGATGTCCTCTTCTCAAAATCCCATGGAAAACTAGCTAAAATGTCTGCCGCCTATTTTTAAACTCCTGACTACATCCTCTGACGCAGTGGGTGTGGTACCCAGTTCTGACCATTCACAGAACCTTGAGCAGGCTCTGTATGCTCTTTCCGCACCATTCCATGGTCAAAGCCCCTCCCATCTTCTTGGGGCCTTGGAAGAACCAAAGCCATTTGCATAACTGAGACACTAAGCTACTAGCCATAATCATGCAAAGGCGTCTTAAAAGCTGTTCCCTTTTCCCCATCCCCCAACCCGCAGGCTCTGGGGATTTTTGGAGACCCACACTCTGTAATATGGATGCACCACTACATGTTGTTACCCTTCCATCCACATTTGGCTGTTTGCCAGTTTCCAGCGCATAGACAACCCTGCAGGGATGGGCCTCCTTGTGCCCAGCAGTGACTCTAGTGGTACTTGTGGGGGTCACACAAGGTGTGTTTTTAATTTTTAGCAGAACCTCTGAAACTGCCCCCCAGTGTAGCCATATCAATGTCTCCTTCATTAAAGGGCCCTGGTTCCCCATCAGAGGTTTCTCCAGCATCCGGGTCCTTCCTAAGGAGTGTCCCTGAGTCAGAGAGTCTGTGGGCTGGCTGGTCAGGCTCCTTGCAGAATCTGGGCTGGCCACTCCCCCTTCCACAGCAGTGGTTTCATCCCCACTGGGTTGCGTGGTTTGAAGGATAAAGAAGAGATAAAGGATGGAACATGCCCAATGGGGGACCTCGGTAGATGTAGATTTCTCCCCCTGCAGGGGCTGACCTTTAGGGAGGCCCTTCACTTGACTGACCCATGACCCCCTTTCTCACTAGGCAACCTCCTTAGTTCCCAGGTTTGTCAGGCATCATTACTTGGAGTTGGGGTGGTGGTGCAGAAGTGTGGGCTTGGCCTGCTGACTCCACCTCTCTACCCTGGGGCATGGAAGGGTGTCTCCTGCCTCAGGAAGAAGCCCTGGGGCTCAGGAAGTGTGAGGGGGTTCTGCAGCTGATCAGGGAAGGAGCACGGGGTGTCTCCCTGTCCCCATCTCCAGCCACAGCCTGTGACCCTGGTGCTATGCAGTCCTCTGCCCAGGATCCCTACTGCTCTGCTGTCCCTGCATCCTTTGCTGGGACTGAGTCTGTGGCATCATCTGTCAGCCACTAGGCCAAGGGGATGCAGAGGTGACTAAGAGTGTTGAGGTCCCTGCCATTGAGGCCCCTGCATCATATCACCAGCAAATGTAAGAAAGGTTGTTACAGAGTGGGCTGAATGTTATGAAGGAAAAAACTGGGTAGAATGGTAGAGAATAAAATTGGGGAGCACTTTGTATATGATGTCTTAGTCCACTTGGGCTGCTAAAACAAAAATACCAGAGACTGGGTGGCTTATAAACAGCAGAAGTGTATTATTTCTCCCAGTTCTCGAGATGGAGGTCTGAGGTCAGAGTGCAGGTTGCACTCCTCACTGTGTCCTCACATGGGGGCAGGGGTGGAGGAGCTCTTTGGGGTATCTTATAAGAGCTTGATCCCATTCATGAGGGTTCCACCCTCATCACCTAATCACCTCCCAAAGGCCCTACCTCCAAGCACCATCACACTGGGGGCTGGGATTTGAACCTATGAATGTAGGGTGACACACATTTAGATCACAGCACAAAGTGACAAGGGAAGGCTCCTCTTGTCTGTTTAAGACAAGATTTTCAACGAAGCGGGACTTTGTTTGCAGACTTTAGAAATCCCATGCAAGCAGCAAGTACGTATACACATATCAAAAGAATGTACAGGCTTGCCTAACCAGGAAGCCTGGGGGTGGCTAACTTCAGGCACCTCCTTCTTTCCCTCCATCCTGCTCTCCTGTGTTGCCCTCATTCCTATGCAGGTTCTTTCCCTGCTGGTCGTTTCTACAAATCCCCAGGAGATGGTATGAAATGACCAGGATTGGGATTCTGACTGGGTGAGAAGATCATCTGTGAACTAAACTGATTGGCCAGGCCTGGGTCATGAGCTCACACCAGCAACTAGGGGTCAACACAAGCAAACAAAATGGACTGAGGGGGCAGAGTGCTGAAGGCCCCTCTCCCAGGAGGGCTTGGCTTTTAGTTTCAGAGAAAGGCACAGGGGGCCAGCAATGGTCCCCGTCTCTTCCAGTTCCATGATGGGGGCATGGTGGCAGTGGAGCTCCTGGCAGAGGGGACAGCCAGCACAAAGAGCTGCCATGAGGATAAGAGCTCAACCTGATGAGGTGGTCAGGAGGGTCCCTCATTCCCCAGATACCTTCTTGAGGCTCCTGTGTCCTCTTGTTTCCTGTCACAGCACTGGGACTGAGTCTGGTTTCTCTGCCTACAGGCTGGGACCCTCCTTCTGGGAGGTCTTCCCTGTTCCCCCTTCCTGTGTGGGGTTTCTCCAGCTGCCTGCGGACAGGAAAGAACCTGTCCTTGCAACAATACCTAGTGTCCCCTACAAGGCCTTCAATGCAACCAAAGAAACCGCAGCCACATCTGCAGGGGCACACTCAGTCCCCTAGAGAAGCAGAAATAGCCACTAGACACTGTACTCAGATCAGAGCCCAAGGAACAGCAGGGCAACACCTGGCAGAGGTACAACTCCCCAAAGGAGTATTCTCCTTCCCTAGCCTCCCTCCCTCCTGTGTCCTCTCTCCCTCACACTTTGTGTAGTGAGGAAGAGAACTTCTGATAACAGGAAGTAAAGGGGTACATCCTGAGGTCCCCAAGAGCTTCCGGGCACTGTGCCCTTGGTGACAGATGCAGTGTGGTTTTCGGGGGGGTGGGTACAGTGTACACAAGGAACACATATCATGGAAGAATAATAATAATTATTATAATAACAATATTATACACTCGAGACAAACCCAGCTGCCCCAAGCCAACTGTAAAATCCGTATGTCCAGCAGAGTCCAGGAGGGAGAGGGAGGGGCTGCCGACCTGCACCCCAGGCCTTGCTTGTACCAACTCCCCGAGGAGAGGCCTGCCCCTCCTCCTGCTCCCTGATGAGGCTTGGCACAGGGTGGGGAGGCTGGCACTGCCAACACCACCCTTCTGTGTTGGGTGAGCCTGCATGGGGGTGGGGGAAGGAAGGATGGGAGCCCCACCTCCCCCCAGTGGCCTGCTGCAAGGGATGGGAGGTGAGCCAGTGAGGGATCCAGTGGTGGCAGCTGTGGGGTGTGGCTACTCTGAGCCCCTCTCCACCCCCTCCTGGATCTTCTTTGGCCAGCCAGTGGCAGGGAGGGGCCAGAGACACTCACAGTACAGACAGGGCATGCAGAGCAGGACCATGGCCTGCTTGGCCAGCCAGATGCCATGCAGTCAGCCTGGGCTGCTGGACAGCTGTCAGAGGGTCGAGTGGGCAGTGCAGTCCGAGGGGTCCCGCTTGGGTTGGGCTGATGATTCAGTCTGTGGTGGGGCCTCCTGGGACTTGGGCCCTTGGGCAGGCAGCTGGAGAAATTCTGGAAGCACCAGGTCCTCTTTGCGCAGAAGGCCCCTTTGGTCATGGGCCCCGGTGCTTTGTATCCGGTTTAGCATCTCCACTAGGCCTGAGGGTGGCCACAGAATCAGGGGGCCCACCTGCACAGAGCTGCCCACTCCAGTCTACCACAGTCCTGCTACCATACTATGGCCACAGCCTTCCTGACTCTGGCACCAATGCCCCCTCTTGCCCCCATCCCAGCCTGGCTGGTCCCCCAACCTCAACAGCCTCCAGCCCTCTTGTTCCAGTTCCAATGACATCCAGTCCCCTGAGGTCACCTCAGTGGTCCCAATCCCTCTGGTCTCTAGCCCCCACCATCCCCAATTACCTTCAATATCACAGGTCTGTCGATTCCCAGTGACACTACTGGGTGCCTCGGCCAGGGAGTTGAGCGGCAGTGGAAGAGGGTGGGTGGCCTTGTCCTGGGTTCTAGACAGGGCATGCTGTGAGAACGTGGGGTCAGAGTCACAACCAGGAGGGGAGGTGTGGTGGGCAAAAGAGGGCTCCCTGCCTCTCACTCACCTGGCTATGGCAGGGGGATGTGTCGCCAGCTTTGGAAACCTTCGCACCTGCGGGAGAGACACCCTTTGTGTTTGCCTCCCACCTGGACCCCCTTTCCCTTTTGTCTGAGCCGGCCCCAGGGACTACGCCCCGCGCCAACAACCCCTACCTGGGAGAGTGTCCAAAATCAGTCTCTGGGCCGCCACAGAGCTCACTAGCTTCCCCAGATCCAGCGGCTGCTTCTCACCTGGCTGCGGGGACAAGTCAGCAGCCCGCAGGACAGAGAGCCTGTTCCCCGCCGCGCCGCCCCTGTCCCAGCTCCGCAGTCCCCGCCAACTCACCAGGCGCAGCTGCACCTGATGCGGGCTCAGGCCGTGCTTCGCCAGGATGGGCTGCAGCGCCTCCTGCAGCCGCTTGGTGGGCTTGGCCGAGATCCCCACCACGCGCTGTAGCGCTGCGAACTCGAGGCTGCACGGGACCCTCGGGCTGCGCAAGGGCGGAGAGCAGGCCCCGCCTCTCCTCCCAACCTACACCCGTCAACCCCAGGAGGGGGCGGAGCCTGAGCCAAGGGGGCGGGCCAGCGTGAGGGTGGGAACTTAGTCCAAGGAGCGGGGTTAGCCCAAGGGGCGGGATCTGCAGCGAAGAACTGTAGCTTGAACACCGAACAGACCCAAGCCTCGAGAGAGGGACACTCACTGAAAGGTGATCCTACTCTCCAGTCTCACTTCCTGGTCCGCCAGCACGGTGCAGTCCTGATCCAGGACCAGGGCCTTCTGTAGACGCCAGGCAGGGTCTCAGTCCCTCCCTCCACCCCTAGTTACCCCCGCTGTCCGAGGGAACCACCTTCACTCCTTCTGTGGCTGCCCTCAAGTTTAGACGGAAGGGCGGATGGGCAGGTAAGCCATAGAGGTGTGAGTACGGTAGAGAGACCAGGTTGGCGTCGGCGCCTGGTATGGCCAAGGCCAGGGAGAAGGGTAGCAAGAATGCTGGACATACTTGCAAAAGGAAGGGAGTTATGGGAAACATGGGGGTGGGGTGGGCACCAAATGGTAAAGGGGTTGCTTGAGTAAGGGGCAGGCTTAGGTCCTGGATCATAGGGTGCCTATTCCTGGGCCAGTACAGGATCTGCGTCCTGGACAACTGTCCCTTGTCCTTCAGGCGTGCGAAACCAACCCAGACCAGTTGGACGTACGTAGTTCCTCCCCTACCATCCACCTTTGGTCAGCCACCCAGGCCTTGTCGCTTTTTGGACATTTGTCCACTTCTCTCTATCCCCACCTACTAAGGACACTTCTTGTCTCCTTATTGCAGAAAGGGCTTTTCCCCTAAGTCTGCTGTGAGGACTGGAGGATGTGAAGTGTCCGGCAGACTGCCTGGCATAGTAGGTACATAAACAGTAGCTGTAGTGATTACTGCCCCCAGAGGCTCTGCTACCTGCACCAGCCAAGGGCAGGTAGGCAGCCCCACCCTGCCAGAGGCCTGTGCTGTGCTGCAGGGACAGGTGGGGTGTGGGTGGTGAAGTTATATTTAGCAGTGATGAAAGCCCTTCTGGGCTGTGGAGGCTGCTCCGGAAGTCTGAGAGAATGGGCAGAGCTCTTCCCACTCTTGCCCTCACATTCCCATGCGCTGAGCCCCTGAACACGCCCTGTACCTCTTACCTTCCTCCAGGCCATTCATTAAGCTCTTCCCTCTGCCCGCAATGTCCTCCCCCCTCAGCTCTGACAGGCAAACTCCTCCTCATCCTCATCAACCGCTGCCTCTTCCAGGAAGCCTTCCTGGGACCAACCAGAAATGCCTACCTCACCCCAGAAACCCTCTGGAGATTTGATTCCTTCTCCCTGATCATATCCTGCCTGGCTCACCACCAGCCAGTAGACCTGGAGGACAGAGCTTAGGCCCAGGCCCCTCTGCCCACTCACCTGGCAGCATTTTAGGACTTGTCTATTGGGTGGATGAAATCCTGACAAGTCTTCTGGGATGTAGCATCCTTCCTTTAGATCCCCCTCACTGATGGCTTAGTTTAAAGTGAGTTTCTCCCTAGACTCCTCTTTAAAGCTATGCTAGTTTGCACTTAAAGGAAAGTTATCATGGGTCAGGTGCAGCTGGGTGCTCCTGGTGGCAGAGGAGGTGAGGGTTCCCCCAAATAGTGATTTCAGGGATGGGCAGTCTGAGCAAGGAGTGCTGGGGGAAAACCCACCTCCAGCAGGGGTTCTCCCTACTCTACATCCCAAAACCATCAGAGTGGGGATGATGGGTGAAGCTGGAAATCAGGATGGAGTGGGGTGGGGACAGGATTTTTGGACGATGAGAGTGGATGTCTGAGTTTGAGTGAGGAGTTGGTACTCGGTTGATTTGGAATTGAGCATGGGGGGAGGGGTATGGTGGGGAAGGGTTGGAGTTAGGAAGGGATTAGGATTGGTCTAGGGGATTAGGAATGGAATTGGGGTTGAGGTCATAGCTGAACAGTGACAGGAATGGGGTTGGGATCAGGATCAGAAAGAGAGTTAAGAGTCAGGGACCAGGCCAGGTTCACACCTGCTTGTTGCCCACCAGGTAGACCTTGATGTCGGGTAGAGAGAGACCTCGTTTCTCACAGATGCCGGCCAGCATGGCACGAATGGTGAGGCCGGGCCGGGCCAGGGCCAAGGAGGCTGTGCCGTCGGGCAGGTACACGCAACAGTACTTCCCTTGCCGGCTTTCGTTCTCACCTTCTGAACTCCCGAGGCTCTTCCGGTGGCTCTAATTCAGGACAAGAGTGGTGGAGAGATCATGTATACACATTCAAGGACATGAAGACAGGTAAGCTCACTAGGGCACACATGTGCACGCAGGCTGAAGAGCACACCTGTCCTCTGACAGGAACACATGTATGCTCAGCTAGGCAAGTGGGCACCCAGAGGGAGGTCCACCCACTCACACACACACACACACACACACACACGCTGTGTGCACCTGGGCACCCCCACGTGCTCACACATCGGCCGCATGGGACCCACTGTGGTGAGGGCAGGTCGAAAGTAAAGAGGAGAAGGGGGAGCCAGCAGGGGAGACGGAAGTGGGGAAGGTGATGGGAATGACGGCGGCCACACAAAGGGACCCTAGCCCGAACTTCGTGCCCGCCAGCAGTCGGCTCACCTCAGATTTGCTGCTGGTGAAGGCGAGGAAACCGAGGTCCAGACTGGCGGAGGAGTTGAGGGAGCCCTGGGACTCTCGTCTCAAGGCCGAAGTTGCCCCCGTGCCCCCCAGTTCTAGGGGAGACGGAGCGGTGAGCCAGGCAGCCCCCTTCCACACCCACCCCTCTGCCGAGGCCTCTCCTCAGCCTGGACCCCGTCGGAGCTGTCCTGCAGGGGTCTAACGTGGTTTGGGTTCCTGCAAGCCTCGCTTCTGAGGGGTCTTCCCAGACTTCGGGGGTCTATCTTGGGAACCAAACCACCGGGGGAACGTGGTGGCCACTGGGACCTGCACTTATGTCTGTTTTCACAGCCGGTGCGACTAGTAGGAGGAAGGGGCTGTCTCACCTCTGCGGAAGGACTTGCGGAGCGGACGGCCTCCGGAGCCCTCCGCGGGCAGCAGCTGCCCCAACTCCTCCACGCCGAGCGGCAGCGACTTCCCGGGCTTCAGCCTCGGCTTCTGCGGGCACAGGGGAGGCGCTGGCACCGGGCCGGGCCCCAACCCCCACGCAGACCCCGGGCAACCCCGCAGATCTGCACTGGGCCCCCCGCACCCCACAGGCCCTCGTCCGCACCTTCCTGGTGGTGTCGGGGCTGCAGAGGCGCGAGGAGCCAGGTTCCGGGAGGGGGCGCCCCTCCGCTTCCGCCAGAAGGCACTCGCGGTACAGCGGGGACTTGACGAAGCGCGCATAGCTGTCGAATTTCATCAAGTTGAAGATCTACGAGGCAGGTGCCGCGGCGGTGAACCGGGGTCCCAGGCCCGGCCCGTGCATTTGGCCTGGTTCCTAACCTAAAGGAGCAGACCCCTAGCTCCTACCAACCCCCTCCAAGACCTACGCCCTTACCTTCTCTAGGCCCCGCCCCTAGCCCCTCCTTTCCTCACTGCAACTTGGGGTACCTACCTCGGAACAGAACCCTGCCCCCGCATTTACTTGTCTCTAAGCCCACAACCAAATTTGCTCCTTAGCCATCCAACCCTTCATCCCCTATTCTACGCGGCTCAGGCCCCGCCCCTGGATCTGGCCCCGCCTCTGCTCCTGGGCTGCCTCCCAGGGCCACTCCCTCTCACCTGCAGCTGGGGCGCCCGAAACATGTCCGGTCGGGGCTCGGCCAGCACCTCTTCACCGAGCCAGGCCTGCCGGTCGATGTTCACGGGGCTCAGTGCCTGGCTGGACAAGAACTCCTGGTAGATGTTGCGGGCCTCTTGAGCTAGCTGGGGAAGGAGGGACAGGTGAAGGTCAGGGGCACCGCCTGGGCCCTGGGCCCACCTCTCTGCCTCAGCTCCCTCTTCCCCCTACCTGCTGGGTGTCGCTGGCAGAGATCTGCTGGAACCTCTCGCAGGCCTTCCAGAAAGTCAGGTTCTCGGCACTGAACTCCTTCTTCAGGAACTCCTAGGGGTGGGGGGTGGATGGTGGTGGAGGGTAGGATGGTGGTGGAGGGTCAGGTGGGCATGTAAGAGGGAGAAGGCAGTCAAGAGTGAAAGACCCAAGTCAGGGGATATGGTCAGAGGTTGGGGTAGAGCCTCAAGGCCAAGAGGCCGAGCCAGACAGATAGTGCTGGACAGGCAGATGGGGCCAGATCCAGACTCACAGAGAGAAAATGAGAGGCAGAGATAAGGACAGAGAGGAGCAAAGTTCCCAGCTGGGAGGAGAGGAAGAGGGTGCCAAAGAAAAGCTGTGGGAAAGGCAGCTGACAGAGGAGTCCCATTGGCCAGCCTGAAGCTTTATTCATGCCCCCGACCCCACCTGCCAGCTGCCCTTGCCATCGACCCCAGGGCTTACACTGAAGTAAGCCTGGCCCAGCGGGTCCTGCAGCAGCTGTTCAAAGGACAGACCCCAGCTGGCCACAGGCTGGTCCTCAGAAGGGAAGAGGCTGCTGGGACCACTGGGGAGGCTGTGGACGCTGAGGGAGCTGCCTCGGCCTTCACCTTGGCCCTGGGGCCCTGCCGTGCTGCTCAGCTCTGCAGAGGAATAGACAAGTAGAAATGAGCCTTGTGGCCCTCCCCAGCCCTTTGCCCAAACCCACCTACAGATACTTTTTCTGGAAAGATAGCAAGTGGCAGGGGTATTCCCACCCCATTTGCACAGACACCCCACCCCACCCCCAGCTAGGCTTCCTCCGCATGCCCTGTCACTTACCTCCATCTGAGACAGCCAAAACCTGCAAGAGACCCAAGGTAGAAAATGAGAGTAGAGCCCAGGGTGGATTCTCAAAGGACAGCTCTGGGCCCAGACCCCAGGACCAGAGCTCGGTTCTCCTCTGCCTGGGGGGCCGTGCTGGGCATTCCCAGCCAGGTCACTGCTTGTTCAAGGGTTTGTTGGGGCTGTCCCTGGCTCCTGTTCCATCACGTGCCAACCCCTGTGTGTGGGAACTGCTGCCTGGTGTCCTCCTGTTGCCCCTGCCTCCCTCTTCCAGCACCTGCTCAGTATGCCCAGGTGCATAGCATGGTTGGTAGGAGCACAGGCTGAATTCTCTGCCACTAGCTGTATGACTTTGGGCAAGTTATTTGTTTGTCTTCACCTGGAAATAGAGATGATGACAATAATAGTAACTTACTTCCTGGGGCTGTTGTGGGGACCAAATCAATTTAAAGTATTTGCAACATCTGGAATAGTGGCCAGCATGTGGTAAGCACTATATCAATGTTTGCTGTTGTCTTGGAGGAAGAAGAGGAGCCTCTGTAGCTGATGATTTCCTTATTGTAACTGTTTCCTCTTGGGGACCAGGGTCTCCCTTGGGTCCTAACCCCCTTGGGCAGGGCACAGGATGCTATTTTATAGTACAGAGCAGTGGTTCTCAAACTTCAGTGTGCATTAGAAACACTGGGAGGGGCCTATCTCAAATGATTCAGGTTCAGTAGGTCCAGGATGGGGCCCGAGACTCTCCACGACCAACCAGCTCCTAGGTGATCCGGGCACTGCTGGTCCATGGACCACACTGGGAGTAGTGCTGCTGTAATGGCCAACTCCATCCTCCCTCCTCCCCTCCGCGCACAACTCCAACTTCTCTGGGAATCTCAATCATTAGTGAAACAGAAAAACCTTCCTTTCAAAATGACTCTTCCTACCTTCCTAGCAGCTCCTCCAGCTTCCTCATCATCTCCTACCCCCACAAGGGGGCCTCTACCCCCACACACTCTGTCCTGGGCCCTTTTTTTCACCCACATCTCCTCAGCTCCAAGCACACATAGTCAACTAACTTCCTGTTAACATCTCCCCCACAATGTCCCACAAGCCCTTCAAAGTCATCCAGTCCCAAGTGGAAGCCACCCCTGCCACCATGACAGCAGGGCGCCTAACCAGCTTCCCTGCATCCCACCTTTCTTCCCAACCTGAGCTCTCAACATCAGGGCTTGAGTCATCCCCAACCCCTCCCTCTCATTTTCACTAAGCCTTGTAATGGGAGCTTCCACCACCTGCCCCTCCTTTCCATCCCGCTGGAAATGCATCTGCAAACCTCCCTTCCCCTTGGAAGGCTCTCCCTGGCCTCCTGGCTGCAGTCTCCCTTTTTGCTCCCCACTTGCACGCAGGACACTCAGGTCACACAGGTGGGCTGCAGGTGACCTGAAGATAGGTGAGACATTACTAATATCTTGGCCCTCTGAATTTTTTTTCTTTTTAAATTTAAAGAGGTTTCCCACATTTAAAAATCAGTTTTAGAGAAAACCCAGCTTTCTGTCTCCCCTTTAAGACCTCTAGACCTCAGCCACTCTGAGCTTCTTCCAGCATGGCAAACGTGGCTGGCACTCAGCAGCAACCAGTGCCTAGAAAGGCCTCAGCTTTCTTCTGAGGTCCCTGGGGCCAGTTTGATGTATTTGTGTTACTCATGGAAACAGGTGCTTCCCAGACTGCATGAGTTTAAATCTGTGCTGTGTGACCTTGGACAGGCTACTTCACCTCTTTGAGCCTCAGTTTCTTCCTCTATACAAATGGAGTACACAAATACTGTAATGGTCCAGATTTCAAAGGGTTGCTATGAGTAAATAAGTTAAATATATATAAAGAACTCGGGACACTCTCTGGCATGTGTAAATGTTCAGGGAACATTATTACTGTTGTTGTGTTGGTATTGGTCTCTGACCCTTCTCCCATTTTCAACTTGGTGGGCCCTGCCACAGAGGAGAGAGCAAAGGTGTCATGGTCTGTCAGACCTGAATTCAAACTCCAGCCCCGCCCTTTTCTAGTTTCATAGCTGTGGCCCCTCCCTTAGCCTCCTCTTCCACCTGGAGCCCTGCAGTAAGATGTTGCTGAGGAGGGAAAGTTTTTGAAGGGCATGGCTGGTCCTGGAATTAGTTCCCAGTGCACTGGTCCAGCCCTCCCCGTCCTGCCTTTGCTCTCCCCCATCTGACAGCTTCATCCAAGTCATCTCTCACAGCTGCAGGAGAAAGTCCCAACTGCTGGGGTGTGTGCTTATGCGGAGTCCTTTCCAGCCTGCTCTTTCCCTTCCTGCCACCTGCTTGCCCAGACTGCTCTCTCTGCAGCTCTTCCCAGTCTCATTGTCATGGTCAGAGCCCTCCCCCCAGATCTCTGGGTGCCATCCGGATTCCCTTCTGAGGGCCCTGCTTGATCCTGCCTCCTCTAGTCCCCCGCCCCCACCTTAGCTTCTCTTTGGCCTGCCCTCCCACCTGAGACTCAGCCTATCCCTTACTCAGAGCCCCATGGCTGCTGGGGCAGGCCAGGATCCTGGAGAGGACAAAGGTTCCCCCATCAAAGCCAGTCCTCACTCCTATTTTGTTTTATTCTCTGTATTAGGTTGAATTGACTTTCTGCTTCCTTAGGTGGGGCCAACTTCCAGGTCCTCCCCACGCCCCACTTCCTTCCCTGGGAGGCTGAGCAGATGCTGGGTTATAGCTGCAGCTCTACCTGGGCCTGACTAATGAACCCCCTCAGCCTCCTTCTTTCCCTCCTCCTCCCCTCCACCATACATTTTATTAAACTTTTCTGTTTTTCCCTCACCCCTGCACACTCCTGCTTCCTGCTTTGCTGTTCCCTCTGCCCAGTGTTTGCTTCTGCTTCCCTTCCCAATGGCTTTCCAAACTCTGCCCATCGACATCAGTCTTCCCTAAATACCAGCTGCCAGAAACCCTCTGCCCACCAAGCTTCTGCCCACCCATATCTGGACCTCTCTCCCCTATCAGTCTGGCACCTCCTGGAGGGCAGGCTTGAGTTGGCACCTCCTGGAGGGCAGGCTTGAGTTGTAGGAGGGAACCAAACTGAACTCCCTCCCATGAAGCTCCCTCCTTGTCCAGTGCTCCCAAGCAGCCATCAGGGCCCCGAGCAGCCTCCTCTGCCCTCCTAGGTGGCCCCAGCAACCCCTGCCCCACCTGGGATGTTCCACCTCTGAACACTCCATATCTGAGCCTGCAGTTCACCTTCTTAGCCCCGTCTGTCCCGCTGGTTGTTGATCTGTGTAGCTAAGGCTGAGACAGGATAGAGACTGCCATCCAGAGGTGGGAGGGGTGGAGGTGGAGGTCAGTTGCAGTTCCATTATGCCTGGGTAAGGGCTCTCCCTTCTTTGGCCCTCAGTTTCCCCCTTGGTAGTAGGGGGCTCAGCTTTCCCAACCTGCATGGGCTGCTAGAAAGACAAAGAAGGCCTGCACATGAAAGCAGCAGGCATGTAGCGGTCAGGTTCTTTGCTGACCTCATGCCCAGCCACTGGTCAGGCTCTGACCTGTCCAGACTCCCAGGCCCAGGGAAGTTGTGCTGAGCAGGGCTGGCCTTGCCCCACCCTGGGCTGCCTGAGGAGAAGTGGTGAGGAAAGGGGAAGAGAGGATAAGGAAGGGTGTGGTGGCCAGAGGCATCCTCAACAATGGCCAGGCACCCTCAGTTTGCCATAGTTTTTCTTAGGGAATGGGCCCTGGGAGAGCCCCTGGCATCTGAGAATCCTAAGGTGAGGGTGGCCCAGCATTTCTGAGCTCCAGTTGTGTGATAGGAACCCTCAGACAGCACATGGGCTTGTTCTCACTCAGTCCTCACATCCTGGTCCTGTGCAGTGGCTATTATTGTTCCCACCTCTCAGGCAAAGAAACCTAGGCCCAAAGTCACACAGCTGCGAGGTGGCTGAGATGAAACTGGAACTCAGGTGTGCCTGACTCTGGAGCCTGAGGTCTTCCCTCCACTAAGATGCCTCCCAGGGTGTACAGGAGACACCCCCTTGGGCCACAGTTGGGCAAAGTCAATCAGGAATAAAGGACCCAGGGACTCCTTGTGAACCCTGACCCCTGGGAGGGTCAGACCTCAAAGGGAAGGCTGATTTACTGAGTGTCTTCCTTCTGTACTGAGCCCTCTGAACCATCATCTCGTTTCATCCTAGCTTAGGGAAACCAAGGCCTGGAGACACTCACAGAGAACCCTGGGAGCCCTGTGGAGCCAACCCCAGAGGTGCAGTGGGTTCTGCCTTGCAGGTCTCCTTGTCAGGTGAGGAGGATTAACCGGTCCTCCCAAGAGTGACAGAATACAATGATGGCCTCTCCCAGTGTTCCTACATCTGGGTCTTTCCCCACTCATGCCCTCATCCAGCTGGCACATCCTTCTAGGACTTCTTCCAGGCCACAGTGCACCAAGTGACAGGAGAGGCTGGTTCTCCCTCCCAGGTCTCCTCAAGCTTCCTCTATCCCTGACCAGCTGCTCTTACCCAAACTGGAAGTTTACTCTGGTATTGTGCCTGTGTCTTTTGTATCTCGCCAGACTGGGAGCTGCTTGAGGGCAGGGGACAGGATGATGAACCTGAGCCTTGAGAGCATGAGACAGGGCCAGCACAGAGAGGTTCTATGAGGGGGTTGTTAAATGAATGAGTGAACAAATGGAGTGGCAGTTGGGGCTGTGTGGAGGCATCTCTGGGAGCGGGGCTGGGAGTCATCTCTAAGTGACAGGTTTCATTGCAACTGTCTGACATACCGAGTGGCAGAAAGACAAGGCTGACAATGAAGCTGCCTCTGCAGGGAATGACGGAGAGTGGGGTGGCAGCTAGGGGAGGTGGGGGAGGACAGAGCCAGGCAGTTCGGAGAGGTGGAGGAGCCCTGGCATTGAGTCAGACCAGCTGGGTTCAAATGTGGGCCCCTCTGTCCTGCTGGCTGCCCTCAGCAGGTCCTTTATTCCTCTGAGCCTCCATCGGGAGGTAATTCACGGAAGGAGCCAGATACCTGGCTCACAGGGGCCTCGCTATGGCACATCCCTGCTGCAGACACCAATACCTGTCCACTCCTCCCCTTATTAGTTGAGCATGGCCTTGGGAAGCTCCCAATGACCAGCAAGTGGCCAATCTGTGGCCCTTGGGATTCCGAGAGATGGCACAGAACATTTGGAACAGGCCCAGGAAGGGCAAAAATAAACCCATGTGAGCAGCCTGCTGAGGGGAAAACCGTGGGCTGGCCGAGACGGGGAGCATAGCTTGGGTGCCCTCCTTGCTCTGAATGACTTCGAGCAGAGGCAGAGTGTGTCTTGCCCCTCAGCTGCCACCTGGGGTGGGCATGGTCCCTCTTGGCCTAGACACCCAGGTATCATGCCTCTGAGCTAGTAGTACAAGGCCAACAGGTTCTCAAACTTTCAGTTAGGTAGATGGTAGAGATAGTGAAGTGGGAGACAGTGAGGTGTTGATGGAAGTGTCTGCCTCCCTACCACCCAGCTGGCCTGGGGATGGACAATAAAGAGACACTGGAAGAAGGAGAGATGAAAACAGATCTTGAGAATTAGGAGGCAGGAGTGGGGCTCAGCTTCTGGGTTAGGCAGGGGATCCCTGAAGAGGGGCTGATAATGAAGGGAGGATTGGGCTGACATTTATGGAGCCCTCACCATGCATTAGGGGCCTCATATTCATTATTCCACTTAATTATTTCAACAAGACTGAGAGCTGTTCTATTCTCCTCATTTTACAGATGAAGAAACTGAGGGTCAGAAAGGACCCCCTAGTAAGGAAGAACAGAGCCAAAACTGGAACCCAGGCCTCCCAAACCAATTGGCTTTGTTCCACAACACTAGGCTGGGGCCTGGTGGGAGGCTAGAACAATCTGGCCTTTCTGGGATAGTTAGGAGGGACTAGGGACCTGCCAAATGGGTTGGTATTCTAGGGAGAGAAGGGAGGCCCAACATAGCCTTCCCCATCTATTGAATGAATGAAGAAGCTGGACCTTCCAAGGGCAGCTCTAACCCGGGGTCCAAGCATCTAGGGAGAGGGTATAGGGGGTGGGGCAGCAGCACCCAAAGCCCAGCTGCCCCTACCCTTCCTGGTAGCCTGGGAATAGAACAGACAAGCTGCACCAACCTGGCCTGACCCTGCTGAGCCACCCTAGGCTGCCCAGCAACTGCCAGTTCTGGCAGGAAGTCTCTGGAGCAGGTCCAGCTGCAGGGCAGTGACCCAGTGAAGGCTGTCCCTTACCTGCCCTTGGGCATCAGAACATGGGGTGAGGAGGGGAGGGCTGAGGCTAAATGAGGTTTGAAGGCTTGCGCCACCATGGGGGTGTGCAGGGGGCAAGGGGCATGCCAGGCAGTCCCAGATGGTGTCAGAGTAGCAGGAGAGGGTGCAGTAGGGGTGGACCAGAAACCTGTGCCAGCTGTGCTCTGCTTTGATCCCCAGGGTCGCCCCAGATCCCCAGCAGGCCAATCTGGAAGGCCCTGGGCTGAGGGCACCAGGTCCTACCGCCTGCTGTCTGTACCCAAGTTCTTCCGCCAGATAGCAGCATGTAGGCTCTTGCCCAGCCCTGCTGGGTGTGCTCCTGGTCTCCACCCTGGGTGTGCCCATCCCTCCCCATGGGCCTGGCTTGGAGCCTACACTCACCATGCGCCCGTTGGGGACGCCCAGTTGCTTGGGCTTCCCTGGCATGCCTCCGATGTTCACCGGTCCCTGCCACGGGGGGCGGCCACCATGGGGACTGTGGGAAGCACACCACAGGCCAGAGCTGGCAGGGCAGCAGAAAGGCACAGATAGAGCCCAGCTCCACTCCTGTGGGCCCTCACATCCTGAAGCACCAGCTCACTACCTCTTTTCTCTGCCACAGGAAGTGTCGCTATAGAAACGGAACCACAGAAAGAAGCAAGGTCTAAGAGGGAGAACACCTCTTCCTACACACACATTCACACGCACACACAACGCCAACACAACCTTGCAGTGCCCCACATAGGCACCAACACATGGCAGAGACCTGTGTGCCAAGAGAGGAGCCCAGCCTGGTCTGGTCCAGCCTGGGGAGCTCCCAGGTCATGTCTGGGAACACAGAAGTGCACGCTCACACACCTAGGTAACTTTGGACAACCTAGCAGGGGTTCCCAGCGACATGTGTACATATGAGTACATGTGCACCAATTATCCACACATGGACTTTATTCAGCACACACTTACCTCACACTTGCTGTGTGTCAGGCATGTACATACTCAGCACCCCTCCCCCAGGCAGTTGTGCCATGCAGTTACAACCTCTGTCCCCACACACTTCGCAGCCATGTGCCCGGGTGTGCAGACAGATGGACACCTTGCATGCCTGCTCATACGAATACAGACCATTCAGGCGTGCATGTCATAAACATACAAGCTCTCCTTCATAAGGACCACCTGGTGTTCAGACATATGTATGCACAGTCCTGTGGGACAGGTCCATGGGACAGGCACATCTGCACACAGCACATGTGTATGCCCATGCTTGCCCACATGGGTAGGGGCAGAGATCAGGTGCATCTGTGCCCAAAGACACATGTGCAGTCACACTCCCCTCACTCACATACAAATCCCATATCGGTAGACCCCTGTCAACTGAAGAGTGGCACCCTGCCCTCTCAGCCTGGCCCAGTCCCAGATGAACATGGGCCCTTTAGCCAGAATCCTCAGTTTGCCTTTCTTACACATGCATGTACCTACTACTTTATGTATGGACTTAGAGCCCTCAAATCACCCACTGGTCCAGTTTGAGCCCCTTTCTCTACAGGGAAAAGGTGACATCCCCTTTTCCATATTCTACTGTCTATACCTGGCCCCTTTCCAGGGCTGTGATCTGCAAACTTCAGTGGCAGAGACTTATTCTTCACCACAAATTCATGTTCTTTTCTTCCTGGGCACATGGCTCAACTTTAATTTCCCAGGCTCCCTTACAGTCAGGTGTGGCCATGTGCCTAGCTCCCACCATTTGAGTGTGGGTGGAATGGTGTGTGCTGTTTCTGGACCAGCACTTTGAAGTAGCATGTGCTCTCCACATTCTCTTTTCCATTTAGCTGGCTGGATGCAGAAGATGATGAGGCTAAAGAGGATTGTGGAGCCACAACAAGGAGCCTGGATTTCTGCATTAGTGCTCAAAGTCAAGCCACCCATCAACCAGAAACAGCAGCCTTGGGCTGTTATATATGAGCAATAAGTAAAGTTCAAGCCATTACACACATTAGGGTTTATTTGTTATAGCAGCTAGCATTATCCTAGTTAAATCACCTCTTCACCCAGCCCTGACTCACCTCCTTCCAGACACTTTGCTCCAGGCTACCCAGACAGAGGGATTCATTCAGACTTGGTGTGTTTATGAAGGGTTGCTTTTGGTACTGGAGCATTGCCCATGGTGGTTTTAATAAGGTATGTGACAGTATGAATGTGCCTGTGAGGGGCTGTAGAGTGTGCGATATGAGTGGAGACTACCTGCCTGTCTACTGTGCCATGGATCTGGGTCTGGGCTTCAGAGGGGACTTTACAATTTACAGGGTTTTCTCCTAAACTGACCTCATTTGATCCTCACAAAGGTGATTGGTTCTCATTATACCCATTTTACAGATCAGAAAACTGAGACTCAGAGATGTGAGTTGCCCAAGGTTACACATCAAGATAGAGATCTGCTAAGCTGTGAACATGTGTGCGTGGGGTGCCAGGAGTTGGGCATGGGCCACCACCAGCCCAGGTGCCAACAATTCATCTTCCTCCCTAAAAGGCCCAATCACATGCCTTGCCTGGGAAACCACTCCCAAGGTCATCCTCTCCTACTACTGAGAGATACCTCTCTGCCACCTCTCCACCATGGATGCCAGTTTCATCTCTGACCACATCTTCACCCCAAGGACCCCAGGCAACCCTGGGACTTCCCACCTCTTAGCCCTTATCTACTTTTCTCCACTCCATGGGTGTGGTGGGGTACCTCCACTCCACAGAACACTGTTCTCAACTTCTCCTTCTCTCTCCTTGGCTTTCCACAGTGGATCAGTTACTAATGTCTAGTCTTCCTGTGGGACTTCCTTGTGGAAGACCTCCCTGGCTCAGTCCTTGCTCTCTCTCACCCTATTCTTCTTTCTGGTAAACTACATTCTTCATGACCTGATTCCAGGTTCTAGAACAAATATTCATTCTTTCACCAGTTACTTATTCATCACCTCCTCCCATGTGCCAAGTACTGTTGTAGATGCTTGGTATTCAGTAGTGACCGTAGGTAAAAATCCTGGCCTTCATGGAGGTCTAGGGGAATGTACATATCCTTGTTTGTATAGATATAAATTTTAAAAGCTCGGTAAAAATTTATGACCCAGAAAAGATGTCTCATCACTTACTCCCGAATAAGTTCATTCATTCAAAAGGGAAGCTTATTGAAATTAAATAAAAGAGCAGCTAACCACATCCCACCCTGTGATCTATAACAGGAGTCATTAATTCAAATGTCTAGAAGGGCCAGACAAGAGGGGTAAATTAGGGGTCAGCATATAGAATGCATACTAGCTTAGAACAGGAAGGCATTTGTAGGGGGGGCAGCCTAAGAGCTTGGTTGGATCTTCCAATTTTTCCTGAGAAACCAGAAATTTGGGTTTCTAATGTGAATATGAGTCTTGATTTAAATATATCGGTAGTTAAATCATTTATTAAAATTGCATTAGCAGGTAAAACAGAGCTCTCTTTGGCTGTGGACCACCAGTTTTCGACCTTTGGTTCGCGGCCAGCTTTTCCGCACCTTTAATGGGCACTTGTTGCTGTACCAGGCAGGCAATACGACCATTTGGATCTGGATGGGTCCCAAACATCACTGCGGTCCCGGGTCAGGGCCCAAGTCTGCCGTCCTACTTAAACTCGACTGGGCCTGAGGAGCTGGGGGTAGAGAAGGCCCTCAGATCACTGGGAATTCTGTCTTGAAGGGCGTGAAGCTGCAGGGGGTTGAGCCAGAGCCAGCTAGGTCTCAACGGCGGCCACCCAGGGAGTCCGAGACGGCTCGGGAGTCTGAATTCCTGCCTCCGCCTTCCAATTAGACATCCTTTACTCTCGGGCCGGAAAAGGTTACTCCAAGTAAGTGATCAGTGGCCAGAAGCCAAGGGCATTGTAATCTTTGATTGTCCAGACCGCGCGAGCAGCCTACCGAAACTACAAAGTCCAGCACGCCGCGCTTCGCGGACTACACTTATTCAACCGCCGGCTCAAACCATCCCTCGCTTCTCCATTGGCTCACAGTCCTAACGTGCTGTTTCAGGATTGGTTGTGGCTCGTAAGAGCCCGTTGCTGAGGCTCGCCGGCAGGTTCGTCGGGAGAGCCAAGGAGGCAGAACTGCACTCGTTAAGGATGGGCGCCGCTCAGCAAATAAAGCCCCTGTCCCCTCGGCTGTGAGGCTTTGCTTTTAACTCCCGGAGACACTAGCTTTGATGGGTTTCCGGCCGGAGGTCATTATATGGGACACCCGGAAGGCGGAAGTCCTCGAACGGAAGTGGCGGAGAGGAACGGAGAATGGCGGCGGCAGGATGGATTTGGCACTGGGGCTGGGGCTGGCGGTGCCCGGGGAGGCCTGGGCTTCCTGGCCCCAGCCCTGGGCCCACGACACCTCTACTTCTTATCTTGTTGCTGGGGCCGGTGGCTGCGGATATAACTGACGGCAACAGTGAACACCTCAAGAGGGAGCATTCGCTTATCAAGCCCTACCAAGGTGAGGCCTGGGGCGGGAATGAGTGAGTGCAGGGTGAAGGCGAGGCTGCACAGGGTTGGGAAAGGGAGTGCCCTTTCTCTCGAGCAGGGTAGCTCTGTGGGTTTCCTGCCTCTTGCAAGGCTGCTCCTGGCATGGCCTTTTACGCACCTGTCTGTGCCTGTCACTCTGCCCACAGGGGTTGGTTCCAGTTCCATGCCCCTCTGGGATTTCCAAGGCAGCACTATACTTACGAGCCAGTACGTGCGTCTGACCCCTGATGAGCGCAGCAAAGAGGGTTCTATCTGGAATCACCAGGTGAGTGCTTCACCAGAGGCCAGGCATACCCTTAAGAAAGCTACTACTCCCAGCCTCCGCTGCCGCCCAGACCCGAGTTTGGTTTGAAGGCTTGCCTCTCCCTCCTCCGCCCTTTCCCCATGTTGGTCACATCCACCAGTAATAACAGGTAATAGCTATGGAAGTTATTTTGTGTCAGGAGCCGTGTGTGACACTACTTCCTTCTCACTTAATTCTTTAAAAACCCATGTGAGGTAAGGGATGTTATTTCCATTTTACTAAGAAGCTAAGGCTCAGAGTTAAGTGGAGCTGTCAGGGTGCCTGAATTGAATCCTCTCAAATAGTGGGATAAACGGAAATGACAGGAACTTTATTGGGTATTTTTCTGTGTGTTATGCACTGACTTTAACATGCCTTACTGCATTTAATTCTCAAACAGGCTGTTTGAAATAGGTGGCTGTTGTGGCTTTGAGCAGAGCTAACACAGACAGTGAATAAATCAGCACAAACAGAATTTAAACTCTGATCTATCTGCTCTCCAAGCCCAGAATTCACTTGCTACACTTGACTTCCTCCCCCTGGACGATGAAGGAGCCCCTTAGATATACTTGCAGACTCAGTCCCCTTCCCCAGTGCTTAATTGAAAGTCTCCCCATTAGTGGTATGGAGGAGCTGGACTTGTGGGCAGATCTAGTTTTTGTGACCTTTGGTCCAGAGGCCAGGGACCCTCAGGTGTCACTGGAATGTCACACACAAGCAGTGGCCAAGATCAGTTGCTACACAGACTCCACACTGAGGAAATCTAGGTCAGGAAAAGGTGTAAGGGTGATAACTTGGAGCGGAGTCACAGCTTGGGCCAGAATAGAACCTGCCTGACCCCACCTCTTTCTGTGCCTGAGGTGTTGGTCATTGTCCTAGTTTTCTCCATCACCCTCCTCTGTGGTCTCTTCTGGTTGATGTCCCCATTTACTTCTGGGAGCTCACACTGTCTTCATGTTGCCTCATCTGCCTGTCCCCTCAGCTTCTCTTCTCCTTACTACTAGGGGCACCTGGGGTTCCTTTTCTCAGCTTTCACTCTGATCCTTAGAGCCTGGAGTCTCCTGTGAATGGATGAACATGCAGTATGTGTGCCTGTTCTGGACCCTGGTGGCTGGGAGCACTAGTCATCTGCCATGTTTGCTTGGTTCTAACCTCTCTGGCTGCTTTCTTGCCTCAGGATCTGTGTGCTTGGGGTTCCCTCTCTCTGGGACACTGCCTCCTGTCTCTGCCTGCCTTCTTGGTTCCTCCTCTGTTAAGTCTCTGCTGAATGCCACCCACTCAGAGAGTACTTCAGTAAAATAAATCCCTAAGTCACAATTTGTCATATTATTCTGCCTTAAGACTTTCAGATAATTTTAAAAAATGAGCCCTGACAGTGTGGCTCAGTTGGTTGGGTATTGTCCCACAAAGCAAAAGGTTTCCAGTTTAATTCCCTGTCAGGGCACATGCCTGGATTGCGGGTTCGGTCCCGGTCAGGGTGTGTTTGAGAGGCATCCCATTAATGTCTCTCACATTGATGTTTCTCTCCCTCTATTTCTCCCTCTTTTCCCCACTCTCTAAAAATAAATAACATCTTTTAAAAAATGATAGTATAGCCTTATATTTTCTATGGAAAAGAGTTCAGTATAGCGTTAAGATTTTTTTTTTTTTTTTTTAAGATGAGAATCAGTGCTGAGGACTGGGGGTGACTAGAATAGCGATGAGGCTCAGAGAATGGATGGGATTACTTAAGACTATATCAAGAAAAAGATGTGAACCAACAATGACCCCTAAAGCACAATGCTACTTAGGGGGTGGACTTATGGGATATAATATTCAGGGGTAGGCAAAAGTAGGTTCATAATAATAACTAATACGATAATTAACTAATAAGTAATATACAAGAATAAACTTTTGTGTACTCATAACTGTAAACCTACTTTTGCCAGCTCCTGTATTGTGGTGGCAGTCTTTGGAAAATACAGTCTGTCATAGTGAGGATGGAAAGTAAAGAAGCCTAAAGAACTACATTTCTCTCCAAGGTAGACTTAATAGTCAGGGAGAAGACTCTGGAGGGAGAGGTGACTGAAATTGGTACAGAGGGAGAAAAAGAACAGCCAGGTCAGCTGCTGTGGAAAGAAAAAGTCTGAGAAAATTTCTGAGGTTTTCAAAGAGAATTGGATGAAGATTTGTTCCTCTGTTTCATAAAAATCTCTTTTTATATAATGCCACAGGAATAAGATTCTTTTTTTTTTAAGGAAGGTGGTACTAATAGTACTGGAACTGTTGGAAATTGGGTTCAGTCATAAGTAACTTGATGATGGTTTGGGTAGCTGGTGGTTGGCATTGTCAGTGGTGTGGCATTGTCAAAGGGCTGACAGGATTCTGCACATGACTTCATTGAATTGCTTTCTCCCACCTCCCCATTCACCTCCAGAGACCTTTGCTGGTTGGTCCTACAGATGTTCCCAAAGGGCTGGAGTGTTTCCTATAGTTTCTGAAAGAAATTGTTTAGAACTCTTTGAATTTTCTGTCTAGTGTGTCCCAAGAGCCACCTCTTCCTTTCTGGGCTGAAGAGATGCTTTCTGGACTTTTCTTTCTTGTCCTCATTACTTACTCCCTCTAGGAGAGGCAGCAAATTAGCAAACACTACTGAATGGAGATGCTGTGGTGCCAGGGCGGATGGTGCGAGTGAAGGACTAGAACTCCAAGTGCCTGGTGGCTGGGGCACTGGACAGAGGGAAGCCTGAGGTGCTGGTGTGGTGGCTGCAGCCTGGTCTTGACGCTATTTGTGCTAATGTGCCCTCTGAGAGTATATACCCCCTTCACTTTGTAAAAGGTTGTCCTAAGTTTAAATCTTTGTAAAGGATCTAGTTTCTAGTGTATTTTAAAGATTGCCATTTTAAAATAAAACTTAAAGTGTACACAGTGGATCTCAATATTGCAATTTGACTTCCACTTTTTCTTTTAGATACTATGAATAAGCCCAAGTTGTATGTCAGTTTTTTATTGGAATTGCGTTTTCATTTCATTTTCCAACACAGAATGTTATCCTAATGCAGTGTATTTAATGCTCGAAAACCTCTACCCCTCTGTGACTAACATGCATGTACTACCGTATTTTTCGTACTAGAAGACGCACCTGACCATAAGACGCACCTAGGTTTAGAGGAGGAAAACAAGAAAAAAAGTATTCTGAACGAAATGGTGTACTAAAATATTTAATAAAGTGTAACAGGACATTTCAACCATGTAAAGTGAACAGTAGTTAACAGCGGTATTAAGAACCATCATCACTGTCATTAACAAATGAGGAGAATCTTTAAGTACTCTTCTAGCTTTCTAGGAACCCCAAGAACTCATCATCGCTAGTGTCAGAAGCTCAGTTGCTCGCAATTACTGATATCACTTTCTTTGCTAATCTTCATACTGACCAGACGCCCTGAGATTCAGCAGTAGTGTGGAACATTTAAGTGTCCCCTGGGGTTTCATGTGGGCCCACCACTTCCTCGTCTAACTGCTGTCGCCACTGCTGACAGGTCAGGTAATACACATCACAGCCTGTGACACAATATTTGCTCCATAAGACGCACAGACATTTTCCTTCCACTTGGGGGAAAAAAGTGCGTCTTATGGAGTGAAAAATGCGGTAATTTAAAATTTCTGACTTTGTTGGGTTTCTTTGGGATTATTATCGGTACATAGTAGATCAAAATAAATGCATTACACGTTACACAGTTTTTGAATAATTACTATAAAAAAGCGAAAATTTATTGAAATGCATTTCAATGAGCTGTTGTTCCCCGAACCCTGTCTGGATGGGTATTAATGTCAGAATCTGGCAGTCTTCAGCCCCTCTTCTGCTTTTTGTTCTTCTAAATATCAATGCTCAGGCACAGGGAGTTGGATTGTAGCAGGGTCACTCAATACTGTGAACTTCTTTTGGTTTATTAAACCCAAAATCTTGTGACCTTTCATCAAAAATTTTAATGATATCAGCTGACTGTTGGAGTAGCTCTTCTTTCCACTTTGTTGTAAGGAAGGCATGGAAACCACCCAAGTGTCAGATGCTCTGTGACTGCTGGGTACATTTCTGCAGTCTCCAGTTATGGGGCTGTGCAGCCAGGTGGAGAGCCATGGCTACGTCACGTTCTGCCCCCAAAAGCAGCTTCTAAATCAGTTCCAGCACATACTTTACCGCTTAAAAGTCCTTCAGAGGCTTTATATTGTCTATGGCTTAGTATTTCTATCTGCTCATCTGCAGCCTTCAGTCTGCACTATGTGGTTAGTCTTGAAGGAATCAGTTTCCAGGTCCTCACCTTTGGGATGTACGCTTCCCTGACACTGATCTCCTTGTAAACATGCCGGTAATGGGATGGTAGATCTTTTCTTCTCACCTCCAGGCTCACATGTGCCCTTCTGCTCAGAGGCAAGAGCACCCCTTGCAGCAGCCTAGGACCTCATCTCAGTGTACTGTTCGCAGTGCAGAGAACTCCCGAGCACTGTGGAGGCCATGTGAAATCTGGCTTCTGGGCTGACTTGTGTATGTGAGAAATGTTTTCTTTGTTTCTTTCTTTCTCTCTCTCTCTCTCTCTTTTGTTCTTTCTTTCTTTCTTTTCCCTTTTTTTATTGTTGCTCTTTTACAACTGTCCCAGTTTTTCTCCTGTTTCTCTCCCCTGCCCTGCCCACAGAGAAATGTTTTTGATTGTTTTTCAAATATGTGAAGTCCTTCTAGTTATCTTTTTAAAGGTTGTTATGATTGGTATCTAGTTTAATTTCATCATGATTAAGGAACACACACTATGATTTCAGTCCTTGGAGGCCTGCTGAGATGTGCAAATGGTCCTTTAGTTGGTCGGGTTTGGATAAATGTCCACTGTGCACCTGTGAAGCACGTGGATTCTCAGCTGGTGGATTCACTGTGCCGTTTCCGTCCTTAGGTTAGGTTTGCTGATTAGGGTCAATTCTGCTTGTTTTTATCAGTTGCTAAGAGAGGTGTGTTAACATTTCTCTGTGTGGATTTGTCTTTATCTGTTGTGGTTCTGGCAGTTTCTGCTTTATATATTTTGAAGCCAAATTTTTCCTAGTAAAAGGATCTTTAAGAAGAGGTCCCTTTCAATCTTGGCTATTGGGATGGCTGTGCAGAGCTTGCTTTAGCTTAGTGTTTGTGTGCTATATCTTTTTATACCCTTTTTATTTCCTTTTTTCATTTCTTTGTATTTTAGAGTTGTCTTTTAAGTGGCATATAATTAGGCTTTTTGGGAGATTGTTTTTATTGTGGCAAAATACATAAAACAAAATTTACCTTTTCAACCTTTAATTTTATTGTTTTTTACTTTTTAAGTCATTTAATTTATGAACCCATTCTCTTCAGTGGGATACTCATTGTCATTTAAACCGTTTTTGAAAAATGTAATTGGCCATCAACAAAAAATTATTTTTGATTATTGTATTTATGTACCTGCACATGTGAAAAAAATCGACGTTTTTTATTGTGGTAAAATATGCATAACATAAAATTTACCATCTTAACCATTTTAAGTGGACCGTTCAGTGGCATTGAGCACATTCACATTGCTGTGCAGCCATCGCCACCATCCACCTCCAGAACGTTTGCATCTTCCCAAACTGCAACTCTGCCCCCATTAACTACCCCACCCCTGAGCCCCTAGCAGCTACTGTTCTACTTCGTGTCTCTGAATTGACTCTTCTAGGTCCCTCATGTAAATGAAATCACAGTATTTGTCTGTCACTGACTTGCGTCACTGAGCATAATGTCTCCCAGGTTCATACGTGTTACAGCGTAGGTCAGTAGCTCATTCCTTTTTGCGGCTGAGTAGTACTCGTGGGTGCGCCACATCTTGTTTATCTGTTCACCTGTGGATGGACACGTGGGTGGCTTCCACCTTCTTGGCTGTTGTGAATAGCGCTGCTGTAAGCATGGATGCATGTGGATGTCAGAGGTTCTGTTTTCACAGAACCTAGGAAGTGGAATTGCTGGGTTTTAGGGTAGCTCTGTGTTTAACTTTAAGGACCACAAAACTTTTCCACAGCGACTGCACCATTTTACAGCCCTGCCACCAATATGTGAGGGTTCCAACTTCTCCATACCCTAAGTAACACATGCTGTTGTCTGCTTTGTTTTGATAATAGCCCTTTTAATAGGGGTGACATGGTATCTTGTGGTTTCGGATTGTATGTCTCTAATGACTAATGATGTTGAGCATCTTTTTGTGTGCTTACTGGCCATTTGTATGTCTTCTTCGGAGAAATGTTTATAATGTCTGTTCAAGCCCTTTGTTCATTTTAAATTGTTTGCTGTTGTTGTTGTTGTTGTTGAATTGTGTTAGCTCTATATTCTGGATATTAATTTCTTACCAGATACATGGTTTGGAAATATTTTCTCCCATTCTGTGGGTTATCTTTTCATTTTATTGATACTCTTTAAAGTGCAAAATTTTAAAATTTGATGAAGTTTGATTTATCTATTTTGTTGTTATTGTGTGTGCTGTGTTGTCCTAGCCAAGAAATCATTGCCAACCCCAGTTTCATAACGGTTTCTCTGTGTTTTTTCCTGAGTTTTATAGTTTTAGCTCCCAGTTTAAGTCCTTTTGACCCTTTATTTACTTTTTAAATTAGATTTTTTTATTTTGAGATAATTACAGATTTACATGCAATTGCAAGAAAAGATGCAGAATGATCCTGTATACTTTTAACAAGCATTTAGTTCTTCCACATATAGTAAAATGACTGATGGGTTTGGGTTTAATTTACTCTCTTACTATTTACTTTGTATTTGTACTGACTGACTGTTCTGTCATTTTTCCCTTTTGAGTTGGTGGATTTTTATCCCATTTTTACTCCTCTGTTAACTTGAAAGTTCTGTGCTTGTTTCCCAGTTTTTTAGTGGTTTCTCTGGAGTTTAAAACACATGTGCATGTTTTACCAAAGTCTACTAATAATATGTACTTTTACCTCCTTCCTGGACAATGCAGAGACCTTTAACTCCATTTATCCCATTCTTGTTATTTATTTTAATCCTTTGCATTTTAAATCACGAAACATAGTTTTATGCAGTCAAATGTTTATTTAGATTTTCACCCTCAGATTTGTTGTACTCATTGCTCTTTCTCCTTCCTGAATCTCTGACTTTATGTCTGGATCATTTCCCCTCTCCCTAAAGAATGAAAGACAGTTTTAATGTTTTTGTATATCTGAAAATGTCTTAATTTTGCTTTCTTTCATGAAGGACACATTTGTGAAGTATCAAATACTGTGTCAGTGATTATTATTATTTTTAAAAGATTGTACTTATTTATGTTTAAAGAGAGAGGAAGGGAACGAGAAAGGGAGGGAGAGGAATGTTGATTGGTTGCCTCTTATATGTACCCCGACCGAGGACCAATCCCACCACTCAGGCCTGTGTTCTGACCAGGAATCAGTTTGTGAGATGACTCCCAACCCACTGAGCCACACTGGTCAGGGCTGTTGATTGTCAATATATTGCCTTCTTGTGCTTAATGTTTCTGTTGAGAAGTCCAATATCAGGCTAATTATAGCTCCTTTGAAGATAATCTGTCTTTTCTTCCATCTGGTTGCTTTCTTTGTTTTCTCCCTCCTCCTTTTCCTTCCTTCCTAAGTATAGTTTTTATTTTTTATTTTTGTCTCTTTTGGTTTGTAAGACTTAAGATTTCTAGCATAATGTCTTTGAATCAGTTTTAGTAAGTGCTTAGACATCTCTTTACATTTTTCTTTGCCCTATTCTTTTCTACTCATTTTGAAACTCCAATTATACATGTCTTAGACTTCGCCATTCTCCTCTGCCTCTTACCCAGTGTTTTATATCTGTCATGCTTTTGTTCTCTCTGCTTTATTCTGGATATTTGTATCTGACTGCCCTGGAGTTGACT
Organism: Furipterus horrens; assembly: GCF_987537825.1. Classification (NCBI taxonomy): domain Eukaryota; kingdom Metazoa; phylum Chordata; class Mammalia; order Chiroptera; family Furipteridae; genus Furipterus; species Furipterus horrens. The sequence goes on along the minus strand of NW_028327180.1, from coordinate 63,960,526 downwards.
AATTCTCTCTTCATCTGTTTTAAATCTATTGTAAAACCTATCCTTTGCATTGTTAATTTCAGTTATTATATTTTTTGTTCTGGAATGTTTATAGTGTGATTTTAAAAAACTTTATTTATCTAGAAAATTCTCAATCTTGTCTTTTATCTCCTTGAGCATAGTAAACTAGTTATAGTAATCCCTCTCTATATTGTGGTTCACTTATTGTAGCCCTCACTGTATCGCAGGATTTTTAAAAATATTATATTTAATTATTTATCGCGGATTTTTCACTATCGTGGGATTTTGTGGTACTGTATACATATGCTGTTAAAGTTACGTAGGTTTAAGAGTGTAGAATATGTTTAAGAACATAAGTAGTGTTTATGAAAGTGTGGAAGAGGTTAATAAGGGAGTGAGAAAGGTTAATAAGGGACTGAGAACGGTTTATAAGTGTGTGGGAAGGGTTCATAAAGCCTTAAAATATATATAAATACTAAAATAAATGTAAGGTTCCTACTTTGCGGATTTTTACCTATCATGGGGGGGTTGTCTAGAATATAATACCCGCAATAAGTGAAGGAATACTGTATTTAAAAGGCCAGTATCTGGAGTTCCTGTTAGTCTCCTTCCTTCCTCCATCCCTCTGGTTTTTGTTCACATCTTGCCTTTCATGTGCCTGGTATTTTCAATTGTATACCAGATATTGTATTTGTAATATGAAGCCTAGAGGAGTCTCTTTAGTCTAATTTCAGGGATTGAGAGGACTCTGCTGGGCTGCAGTGCCTGGGAGGCCTTTCTCGTTCAGTCTTATTTTTGGCTTACTGTCTTTATGGTCCCAACCCAAAGTGGGGTTGCTGCCCCAGAACTCCACCCCCTCAGCAGGCTATTTGTCCTTGAGAACTGGTTCTCATCACCTCTCACTTGCCCCTTTGGAATCTGCACTTTTTCCCAGAGCCAGTGAACTTTCAAGAACCAGGAAAGCTGAATTCATGAGGCTGGCAAGCTGCCTCGCAGGTGCCTGCTAGTGCTTTGTCATTGGGGGCTGGGCTGGGTCTGATTTCCTGAGTGTCTGGGGCCCAGAGCTGAAACACTTGAGTCTGCTGAATTCACGAAGGTATTTTGCCCACGATGGGATGGAAAAGTGTTTGTTTTTAAGTCTTTTTTTTTTTTTTTTCTTTCCTGATAACAGAGGTAGCACATTCATTACACAAAATTCAGACATAGAAACTAAACATCCTCTGTAGTTCTCCCAAAATCACCTATGCTAAACTTGACTCATCATGTTCCTTTCATTTTTTCTTTCTCTACATGTATATGAATTCCTTTCTTTTGCATAGTGCTGCTGCTGTTTTGCAATAGTATCTTTGATCTTTTAAGTTTAAATGTTTATGGCTCTGGCCATCCTTTTAAAAGTATGCAACAGCCAAATTGCCTCCAAGAAGATGGGAGTGTTCACAGTCCTGCTGGTTGAGTATGTGTTTCTTTGATCCTTGTCCACAGGGGTATTAATGATCTTTTTAATAGCTGCCAGTCTGATAGGTCCACAATATCTTGTTTTCATTTGCCCATCTGATGGGCCTTTGTTTAATCACTTGCCCACATACCCATCTGCAGACTTCCCCTCAGTGGATTCTTTTCAAAGTATGTGTCATGCTGTAGTTTTTATGAGCAGCTTCCTGGTGGGTGAGGCCAGGCTGTTTCCCTTGCTGCAGTAGTGCCCAGCTCGGCACCTGGTTCTCCTGATGCCAGGGAGCATCTGCCTTTCCTCAGGTCACAGTATCTTGGAGGCTCTGGGGCATGACCTCCTGCCCCTAGCCCTGCTGCTATCACCATGCTGAGGCCGTTCTGGGGCTGGGGCTGGGGCTGGGCTGAGGCTGCAAGAGTCGGGAGGTATGCTGGCCAAGAACTTGGGGTTTGGAGTCAACCAGTCCCAGATTTGAGTCCCTCAGTTTGGAAGATTGGTTAGAAGGGAAGATAGTGGGGGTAGGAGGCCAGAAATGAGCTGATGCAGTTTGTGTTAAAGACCTGAAGGCCATGGAGGGTGTGGAAGACAGAACACAAGTTTCCGCATCAGACCGGCCTCGATGTGATTCAAGACTCTCCATGTACCTGCTGTGGACCATTAGTTTGTCTCTGAATGTGTTTTCTGTTTCGTAGACTATGTGGCTCCAGTAGGGATAGTAATCCTTCTACAAGACCCCAGGGCAGGACCAACAGGGATGAGAGAAAACAGGGCTGACAGGTTTGGCTGGTTTTGAGGAAAATGAATCCAAGTGGAGAAGACCGGTGCTGGTCTGGGTGGGTGGGGTCTGGGCCTCAGGAAGCCTTGGGACACTGTGTGGCTTCCTCTTCTTGACCTAGAAGGCCCAGCAGCCCCCTTTCTTCATGCTGAGAAAGCTGGAGGGTCTGTTGGCCAGTAGTTCTTGTGCCTTGCTTCCTGGTTTCCTTCCAAGGAGTGCCTAGTCTCACTGAGGGCATTGTCTGTGCCGAGTCACCGCCGACTGGCAGGAAGGCCCAGAGAGCTCAGAACAGCCCTCCACTCTCCCTCCAGCCTTGCTTCCTGAAGGACTGGGAGATGCATGTCCACTTCAAAGTGCATGGCACTGGGAAGAAGAACCTCCACGGAGATGGCATCGCCTTGTGGTACACTCGGGACCGCCTTGTGCACGGTAGGGCTGTGCTCCCAATGTGGGGCCCGTGTGGCCAAGGAGCCTCCACTCTGCACTCTCCTGTTGGGTGCTGCTATTCTTCTTCGAGGCACCCTGGGACCTTGGGGTGTCTAGGGATTGTCCCCTGGGAAAGAAGAGGGGCTGGATCCTACAGCTTAACTCTGTACCCCATGGTGGCTTGGCATTGTTCCCCAGCTAAGAATGGTTTTTACCATTTTAAAGGGCTATTTTTTAAAAAAGAAAAAGCAAGGAAGACTGTATGTGGCTCTTAAAGCTCAAAATGTTTCCTCTCTGGACCTTGACAGAAAGCTGCTAATACTAGAGTGAGAGGATGGGGCTTCCTGCATAGCCACCTGGTTTTCGCAGGCTGGGTACCTGCTTGCCTCTTGACAGCTCAGAACACATGGCTGGGTACTGTCCCCTGATGTTCAGGCTTTAGACTTGAGTCCTCTCTGCCACACCCCGGCACCACCTCCAGGGTTTTCTTTTAGAGATCTCTTCTTCCCGGGTGAATGGCCAATAGGTCGCCATCTCTTGCCCCAACCCCCACTGGCACTACTTCGTCCTTCAGGTTAGCCAGGGTACAACTTCAATTTTCCCCATGACTAGAGCATCTCTTTTTCATTCCAGGGCCTGTTTTTGGAAGCAAAGACAACTTCCACGGCTTAGCCATTTTCCTGGACACATACCCCAATGATGAGACCACGGAGGTAGCCCCTGCTCCCTCCCTTAGCGCAGGACAGGAGGGGCTGGGGGCTGGGTCTTCTCCCTGATCCCAGAACAAGGCGCCTCCAAGGGATTGGGGTATTGGGGGCCCTGCCGCTTCCGCAGGCTGGGCTGGCCATGTACTAACCGGTGTCTTGGTCTCAGCGTGTGTTCCCGTACATCTCGGTGATGGTGAACAATGGCTCCCTGTCCTACGACCACAGCAAGGATGGCCGCTGGACCGAGCTGGCAGGCTGCACAGCCGACTTCCGCAACCGTGACCATGATACCTTTCTGGCTGTGCGCTACTCCCGGGGCCGTCTGACGGTAAGCGGGCTGCAGTGGGAAGGGTGGGGGGTGTCCTCTGCCCACAATGGCTCTGTAGGCGTGGGTGGGCAGGCCAGGCCTGTGGCGAGCGTCACCTGCTGGCTGTTGCAGGTGATGACTGACTTGGAGGATAAGAACGAGTGGAAGAACTGCATCGACATCACGGGAGTGCGCCTTCCCACTGGCTACTACTTTGGGGCCTCTGCCGGCACTGGTGACCTGTCGGGTGAGTGGGCTGTACAGGGTGTTAATTCTTAGTTTTGACCTTCCCTGGTCTGTTGGGGCTTGTGACACAGCTGATCACACTCCTCTTCATTCTGGCTGTCAGTTTTGGCATACCCTGGGCTCAGTCTGTGAGCAGCCCCTGGCAGTCTTCCCCTCTTTAGGGGGCTTTGGATCTGGACCTACAGACCCCAGGTTTCCATCTGCAGCCCAGTGTCATCACCGACCTGCTTAGCATCTCCAATTGGTCGCCCAGTGGGTGTCTTGGCTTTCACATGCTCATGACTGAAGACCACATCTTGCTACTTCTGTCCTTCTGGTTGCTCAGGCTGCAAACCTTACTGTCATTCTGGACTTCCCTTTTGTCTCATGTGCCACCTGTCATCCATTGGCAAGACCCACCGGCTTTGTCTTCACAGTGGGGCAGACCAACTCTCGCCCTTCCTCTACAACCAGGAGGGTCCTGGCCACCACCCTACCTTACTTGGACAACTGCAGGAGCACCAAATGATTCCCTCCCTCCACACCAGCTCCCAACAGTCTCTCCCAGCTCAGCAGCCAGAGTGAGCCCATTAAAACTCATGTGAGGTGTCATTGTTTCTTCACTCAGACCTCTGCAATGGCTCCCAGCTCTTGAGTCAAGGCCACCATCTGTCCCAGCAGTGGCCTGCCAGGCCTTAGGGTCGGCACCTCCCCCACCTCATCACTTCTGATCCTTTGCTCCCAGCTCCCCATTCATGTTGCCCCAGCTACTCAGACTGCAGGGCCCTCATGCCTTAGGCCTTTGTGCCTGACTCATTTTCCAGTCTTGCTCAGAGGTCACTTCCTCCGTGGGGCCTTCCCCGATCCCCTTGTTTAAATTGTACACACATACCCCAGCCACCTCCACACCTTCCATAAAAGTCACGTGATGTATGCTTGGGTAGCTAGTGGTCTCTTTCCCTTTCCACCCAATGGAGATCATCAGGAATATTAGCATTAAAGGGATTTCTCCAAGCTCACACCTGGGAGGTGGCAGAGCACAGATGGGGACTGCCGTCTGACTTCAGAGAGGGGTGTGTCCTTGGGCCTCCAGGGGCTGCACACTCTGGGCTGTCAGGTGCCACTTGGCTCTGCCCACCTGGCTGCTGGGTTCTTGCTCTTTAGGCTCCCCTTCCTAGGCCATTCCTCAGGTTCCTGTCAGTCAGCCTGGTGTGTTTGCGCTTGGCCTTTCCCATGCCTCCTCAGGTGCAGCTGCTGACTGTGTGTAATGGCTGAGTCCTCAGGCAGCAGGAGCAGGGTCTCCCGGGAGACTTGGCCACTTGATGTGTCTGGGAGAGGCACAGGCCATGTGCCCCAAAGTGGGTTTAGGCCCCTAACAAGCTAATGGTCAATCTGCAGATAATCACGACATCATCTCCATGAAGCTGTTCCAGCTGATGGTTGAGCATAGCCCTGATGAGGAGAACATCGACTGGACCAAGATTGAGCCCAGCGTCAGTTTCCTCAAGTCGCCCAAAGGTGCGTGTTTACAGCTCCTCCCCGTCGGCCCTGCGTGGGAATGGGCTGGGCCAGGGGTGGCGTGGTTGTGTGCCTGTGGTCCCCTTGCCTTGGCCGGTCTGGCTGTGGTTGTGACCTGGGCTCTTAGATCAGCAAGCTGTGCTAATGAGCAGTGGGTGAGCACCTGGGGTCTGCTTCCTCCCATACTTGGTGCTGGGATAAGGGCAGGTAAAGCCACAGGGGCCATTTGTGAGTATAGGTGATATGCAGGACACAGGTAGTACACATGCTTGACCTCAGAGAATGGCCGGGATGTAGGCCCTACCACTGGCTGAAGGAGCTGATCCTTCAGTTTTCCTCAACTAGAAGGGGATGAAGGGAGGATTTGAACTTGAGTCTTTGCAGAACCCCAAAGCCTGGCTCTTCTCGTGGCACTAAGTAGCCACAACTTGGTCCTCACAGAGGGCTCTGGTTGGAGAAGTGAGGCCCCTGTGTGTGGAAAAATCCTCCCGGCTCAGCCCAAGGTCACCCTTCACAGTGTGAAATGGAATGGACTCAGCATTTTATGTGACAGCTCACTTTTTTAAGATTCAGTTACTTTTAAATGTTTTGAGACTCACACAAACCCTGCCTTAGGCTGGTGTCTCGCCACTTTGGACTAAGGGTTTCTGGCTTCTGAGGGTTAAGAGATCTTGTCTCCTCTGACCCCCCCAGTAGCCCCATGTGCTTGGGCAGGCAGGGATCAACTCATTTTCAGAACAATTGATCCATTCTTACCTTTTAGCAGTGAGTTCCAAAGCTTCCACTTAGTGCCTAGCTGTGTGCTGGGCACTGCCCCGGGGCTCACTGTAGTGACTCAAGTGGAGAAGGGGACAGAGGGGCCTTGGGAACCCCTAGAGCCCAGAGGCAGAGCCTCCTGTGGGAAGTACCTCAGCTTGGGAGCTCCTGGGTCAGTCAGCGACCATTACTGCTACTGTGCCAGTGTGGAGGGGGGCCCATGGTGGGACAGCAGGCTGGCCGGTCAGGTCTTTTGGGAAGGGGGGGTGTTGGTGGGCTCATGGCTGGCATTCCAGGCCTGGCTGGGAGGAGAGCCATATCCCAAGGCAGTTGAAGTACAGGCCTGGTGCTCCTCAGAGTCACTGATGGGGTTAGCAGTGTGACTAGAGCAGGACAGGGTGGGGGCCTGGGGTGATGTAGGAGTACCAGATACCTTCAGGTGTGAGTCAGGGCAGCGTTTGGCCAGGGCTGTATTTCTGCAGATGGGAAGCTCACACCTCTGCACCGAGGTTGCGGGGGTGGGCAGATCTTGGGTCTCCCAGGCAGAGCGGGCTCTCGGGGAGTCCAGGAATCCAGTGTCCACCAGCTTCTTGCAGTAGAAAGGCACCCCAGGCTTTGATCTTTGGGGTCGCCCCTCTGTCCAGTGCCCTGCTCCTCACTGGGGCAGTGCGTGCAGCTGCAGCTTCCACGGGGGGTGGGGCCTCATCGGGCCACCATCCTGTTTGGGGCTGCCTGGCTTCTGCTTTGCCGCTTCAACTCCCCCTTCCTTCTCCCTCAGACAATGTGGACGACCCGACGGGGAACTTTCGCAGCGGGCCCCTGACGGGCTGGCGGGTGTTCCTGTTGCTGCTGTGTGCGCTCCTGGGCATCATCGTGTGTGCCGTGGTGGGGGCCGTGGTGTTTCAGAAGCGGCAGGAGCGCAACAAGCGTTTCTACTGAGTGGCTGGCACTTGGCTTGGGGAGGCCTGGCCTTGGGCCCTGGCACTGATGTGAACTATTTTTTTTTTTTTTACTGGGATTGTAAAAGAAAAACAAGATGACTTTATTTCTTAACAGTTTCAAAGAAATAATTAAAGTATTTTCGTACATTTTGCTTCTTGCCCAGCACGGACAGGCTGCAGGGCTGGGGAGGTGGGTTTGGCGTCCCCACCTCTGGGGGCAAGGCCCTTGCCCATGGGCAGCATCTCAGGACTCAGGAGCAGGGGTCTGTGCCTGGAGCTGGGCTGAGGCCCCAACAGGTGGCTGCTGAACACTGGAGGCACTCCAGTTGTACGGCGGTGCCTGAGGACGCGGTGGTTCTGTTCTGTGCCACATGCCATGTCGCGTAAGAGGAGTCCACACGGGGAGCCTGGGCTGCGCGCTTGCCTCTGAGCTCCCCAGGGCAACCCCTGAGTGAGACTACAGGAGCAGCTTGGTGGGGCCCAGAGCAGACTGTTGACGAATAAAGTGCAGTAACCACCCTCAGCTGTGTGACCGCCCCGAGGGGCCTTGTTTTCTTCAAACACCTTTCAGGTGGCCAGGCTTCCCATGCTTAGCCTCCTGCCCTTGGGTGGTGCTCTGCTTCCGGTTCCTGGGGGCAGGGGTGGGTAGGGGACACAGCTCTCCCCTTAGCAAAGCTTGCCCAGTGTCACATAGTGTGGGGTCATGGGGACAGGTGCTCTGTTCCTGTGCTACCTCCCATGTGCTCTGGGCCTCCAAGTGAAAGGGTCTGGTAGGGGGAGGACTTGGGGTACCATGCAGAGAGTTTTGGGATGATCTGGAAGGATTTGAGGCAGGGGTCAAGGTAGGATCAGTAGTGGTATTCCCTTTAAGGTGCCTTGAGGGGATGGAGATGTCACAAGGATGGAAGAAAACCAGCAGCTGACAGTAAGTGCTGCCATCTGGCATCTTCATGCTTCTCTGCAGTCAGGCCACGGCCTGCTGCCACTGTCCAGTCCTCCCCTCCCGACCACCCGGCCCCACCTTGGAACAGTGTGTCTCTGTCTAGTGCAGAGCCACCTTCAGCATCTCCACACTTAGTTCAAGAACATTTGAGTCTCCATCTCAAAAGCAAGAGCGATTGTATCTTCCTGTTGCAAGCAGCATTTTTGTACTGAACACTGTCAGTTAGATTCTCATTGTAAAAAGTAGGTAATATAGGAGAGATGAAGAGGAAGAACTTAAATTTCCTCTGTCTTTCAGTCTCTCTGGAGCTCTTCACTGATCTGCTGTTAACCGTCTCTTGTTCATCAGTGTCTCAGGTTAGATGCCGAGATTGTTCACAAGCTCATGGTGACCAAGACGTCTGATCCTTGTCTCCCTCACGAGCCTGGAAGCCTTTCATGAGGCCAAGGGTTAAGTAAACAGGATCCTCACTACAGAAATAGTTTTTGAGCACTTTCCCCAAAACAGTTTCTTGAAAAGAGTTAACTTTGAGTGCTTACATGTGCCAGCTGTGGCTCTGAGTGGTTTGATATGTTTTGTCTCATTTCACTTCCCAACAATTAGCCATGTGGACACTGGAAATCCGCTAGGTTAGGCTGTTCCCACCTTGCTGACCACCTTGCTTCCGAGGCACTGTGTTTGCGCTGACACGCAGCAATGCTCCACTGCGGCCACAGCCGTGTCATGAGCACCGCACACCAGATTTGGCCTTTAATTTTTGGCTCTAATGTGGCCTTCCCCATGTTCCTGAATTATTAGGCAATTTGGCATCTTATGGCTCTCACCTTGGCTGCATACGAGAGTCATCTGGAGAGTGAAGGTGAACGTACCTTGTTCTCCAGCTCTGGGAGAGGAAGTCGGTGGGGCCTGGGCAAGAGTGGCTCTGACCAGTGTCTAGGCTTGGGGGCCAGCAGCTGTTAGACCAGTGACAGGCAGAGAGGCAGGTGGCCACGTCTGTGCTCGGCTGTCAGAGTCCTGTTTGCATCCCCTTCACAGCTCGCAACTGGAAGACCGGATGACCTTACACCTGCCTTTTTTCACACATGGATCTTGATGCCCTCATCTTTTTTTGCCACATGTGTTTAAAAACGTACTCTCTCACATGAAAGTGAAATATAAATCTGTTCCTGGATCTTATTCTGGGAAATAGCATCAACATAGCTGGCATCCCTTTGTCCCCTGCCCTAAATGGGTGCCCCACTCTGCGGAGATGATGGCTGCTGATTCTGATTTGTTGTGGTTTTTTTGTTGTTGTTATTCTATTACAGTTGTCCCAATTTCCCCCCTTTGCCCTCCTCTGCCTAGCCCACCCCCATTCTCACAGTCAGTCCCCACCTCGTTGTCCATGCCCATGGACCATCCATACATGTTCTTTGTTTAGTCCCTTCCCCTTCTTTCCACCATTATCCTCCCATCCTCCCCTCTGGTCACTGTCAGTCTGTTTCTTGTTTCCATGTCTTTTGCTTAGTCTATTTTGTTCATTAGATTCCTCTTATGAGTGAGATCATATGGTGTTTGTCTTTCATTGACTGGCTTATTTCACTAAACACAATAGTTCCCAGTTCCATCCATGCTGTTGCAAATGGTAGTTCTTTCTGCTGCATAGTATTCCATTGTGTAAATGTACCACAGTTCTTTGATCCACTAATCCACTGATGGGCATGTTATGTTTCTTTAAAATTTTAGCATGGAGGTGTGTATCCCTCAGTACATGGTATTGTTTTGCATCTTTAAAAATTATGAATGGTACGTACATAGAGTATTCCTCAGCTTTTAAAATTCACCATTGTGAGTCTGGATTACATGCAGCTCGAGCTGTGGTGTGAGCAGACTCCAGTTTATCCATTTTGCACAGCCGATATCTAGAGGGTTCCCAGGCTCTACTCTCGGACCCAATGCTGCTCTGAACACAGCAGCGCCGCCTCGCGCACAGTGTGCAGAACTGCAGTGTAGTAGCTCACGGGCCTTCCGTTTTATTGGGTGTCAGATTGTTCTCCAAAGCAGGTTGTATCCAGTCCACTTCCACTTTTGACTACCGAATCACCTTCACCCACCTCTTAGCACTTGATACTGTTGGAGTGCGATGGGTGCCCAAGTTTTGTTTTGTTTTTTAAAAACCTTTTATCTGGTCTCCGTGATCCACTTAAAAAAAAGATTTATTTTTAGAGAGATGGGAAGGGAGGGAGAAAGAGACGGAGAGAAACATCAATGTGTGGTTGCCTCTTTCATGCCCCTAACTGGGGGTCTGGCCTGCAACCCAGGCATGTGTCCTGACTGGGAATCAAACCAGCAACCTCTCAGTTTGCAGGATGTCGCTCAATCCACTGACCCACACCAGCCAGGGCAAGGGTACCAAAATTTTAATTTGCATTTCTCTACTAGTCAGGTCGAGGACTGGGAATCCCCAAAGATGTGTTTGTATTTCCTGTGTGGGGCACTGATTTTGCCCCTTGTGTCAGGTCCTTTGCAGACACCACCCAGTGTGCTTGTCTTTTTGTTTTTCTGATGGTGTGTGATAATACAGTCTAGGTTTTAATGCCACTTGCTGATCTCTTCCAAAGATATCCCTCCCCTCAAAGTGTTTAAATTTTGCTTTCCAAATTCAGCATTTAACCTATTTGGAATTCACTTCTGTGTGTGGTGTGATATCGGGGTCTGGCTGTCCTGTCCATGCCCGTGTCCAGCCAGTTGTGCCAACAGCACCTTTACTGACGCATTCATTTCTCTGCATGAGCTGCAGCGCCATCGAGGCAGGGGCTCAACCCTGGCAAGCCTGCCTTGATACTGCTCCCTCGCCTTCCTCCTCTTCTGTGGCCTTGACCTGAAGGCTGAAAACTCAGCTCCACCTGCTAGCTCCTTCTGGGCGCTGGAGCTGCAGCTGGAGGGAATGCTCGAGGCAGTCAGGCAGTTACTGCTGCAGGCAGCAGCTGTTACACCAACCACCGCCTCCTCTTCCTGCCGGAGTGCAGGGGCCGGGGGTGTACAGGTCCTTACAACATGGCTGAGGTGCTCCAGCCTGGACTGCAGACCACAGGGCTTTTATGTGAAAAAACAAACATGTGTTTGTTCAAAATCGTTGTGAGTCGTGTTTTCTGTTGTTCGTGGATGAAACCAGGCAGCTCTGTGTCTGTCCCCAGGTTTTCTAACATGGATTTGTCTGGTCTGGACTGCACCTAATACACGCCCACTCTGTTTTGGCTCTAGGACATAACAGAGACCAAAGGGACGGAAGACTGCCCCCATGGAGCTTACAGTCTAGTGGGGAAATCAGGTGAAATAAGTAAAACACATGCTCTGTAGCACTTGTATTCATTTTCTAGAGCTGCCATAGCAAAAACAAACTTGAAAACAAAACACAGACTGGGTGGCTTTAAAGAGATATCATCTCACAGTTCTGAGCTGGGGTCTGAATCACGCTGTTGCAGGGCCATACCCCCTCCATCCTCGCCTCTTCCTAAATACTTTTGATTTTTGGCTTGGAGACACATCACTCCAATCTCTGGCTCCATCACTGAACAACTGTCTTTACAGTGCCTTCTGTCTGTCTCCAAATTTCCTCTTCCTAACAACACCAATCATATTGGATTAGCCACTCCCATAAAGTCATATTCTGAGGTGCTGGGGATTAGGACTTCAATGAAGCCTTTTTGGGAACACAATTCAACCCATGAATGAGGAGAAAAGATTAAGGTTAATGGGATAAGAAGAGCAGAGATGAAGGAAGACCTGCGACTGGCTAAAGTTAAGGAAATGGGATAGAAATTCATCGAGCCGTTCACCTAAGATCTGTGCATTTTTCAATCTATATTTCAGTATATGTTAACTTTATATGTATTTCAAAAGGGCAGCTTTCTTGTAAGAATCATGATCAATTATTGGCATTTCTTGATTTCTATCAACAATATTGACTATACATATGTGTGCTGAAATAACCTTTCCCATGGTTTTATCATGATTCATTAAATCTATCTTAATTCCATCATGGACTCGAGGCTAATTAATGAATTGGGCACATGTTTAGCAATGAACTCCTATATGAACTAGGCAGGAAGCAAGGCATGCAGACATACAACACAGTCCTGCCTTCATGGCTGAGAAGACGGATTGTGTGATGCAGTGTCCAGTCTGGAAAACACATCCCACCAGGTATTTCAAGCAGAGGGGGTTTAAAATAGGGTGTAAATTGTGGGTGGGGGTTGGTAGGAGGGCTGAATGAGCAAAAAGGGGCCCTGAAGTATCCCAGAAATTCAGTGTAGAAAGTAGCTCCCAGAGGGAACAATAGGAAGAGGTGATGTTATCAGAACACCAGAGCTCTGAGTGCGCTGTGGTTGGTGCTCAGACCTGTAGGAAGGTAGAACCTGGCGGGAACTTGGACTTCCAAGGGAGGCACAGCCCAGTGGGGAAGGAGCAGGGTGCATCTGGTGCTTCTGTGGGTGGCAGCACAGGGTCTAGGCCTCAGCTGGTGCTGAAGCAGCTGCAGCCAGCTGGCTACTGCTGCTGCCACTGCTGGCCTTGCACTTTTCCCAAGTCAGTCTCTTTCCCTTCCCCTTCCAATCTCCACCTAGTACCCTCCAGCAGCAAGACCCAGCTGAGGCCAGCGGGCGGAGGAACCTGGGAAACAGTTCTGAGCTCCAGACAACAGCATAGAAAGGTGGGCTTGCAGCTGATAGGTGGAAACAGGTATTTCTCACTGGAGATGGGAGCCTGTAGCCAACATCGTATGTTGACTCTGCAGTCCACACTGGGGACATTTGGACTAAGGGCACACGCACACCCCCCTATTAACTGACCCTTGGGGACATGCACCCACTTGCCTCCTCCCACTTCTTAACTCTGGCAGGCAGGGAGGGCACTTCCTGCACATACAGGGTTTGCAAGGTCAGGACAAGTGGCTACTAACCTATTTCACCTACTTTAATATACAGTTGATTCTTGAACAACATGCACTTGAACTGAACTGTGCAGGTCACTTCTACACAATTTTTTTTTTTTCTTGTAAATACCGGTACTGTTTTTGATCCAGAGATGGGAGTCCATGGATGCGGACGGCCAACTGTATGCATTGTTTTATGCCATTTTATACAGGGAACTTGAACATCCACGGAGGTCTTGGAACCAATCCCTAGCAGATACTGAGAGTAAATTAAGTTTTGGGGGGTTCAAAAGTTACACTCAATTTTTGACTGAGTTGGGGAAAGGGTTGGCACCACTAACCCCTGTGTTCAAGGGTCAGCTGTGCAACAAACATGCTGTGCAGCTAAGAAGCCCAGGTCTGAGAAATGTTGAGTGCTCCTTTTCAGTCTCGGGAAGTTGGCTGCGGACATCCAAATGATGGGCAGAAGTTGGACCCCGGTTCTCAGGGTGGACTCTGTGAGTCACCAGGCCCAGTGAACTCAAGTGCTGGGGGGTGGAGCCTGGGAATATGCATTTTAATAAGTGCTTAAGGGGAGCACTGTGCACACTACAGGTTGAGGCATGCTGGATCAGAGCCTTTGTGTTCCTGTTATCATTCTCTGGTGGCTTATCCAAACCACCACTAAGTATAGTTGAAAACCTATGGGTAGACACGTTTCACCTCCTCACACAACCATAAGAAGGATCACAACTAATCTCAAAACAAAAAACAACCAGAACTGCCAGAAAATTGAACTGTATGGGAGTCCAACAACTAAGGATTTAAAGAAGAAATATTCACCCAGATGAGTAGGAGGGGTGGAGACTAGGAGCTGGAGTGGAGAGGATGCCGTATGACAGCAGTGAGGTGGTGGCAGCAAGGCAGTAGTGATGGCTGGCAGAATGACCAGTCCCGCATTCACGTGTGGCAGATAAAAGCCAGAATGGACACCTGAGGAGCAATCCCAGCCCCAGGCCAGACCATGCAGGGTTCCAGAGCTGGGAAAATAAAGCCTCATTCCTTCTAGCTGTGAAAAAGAATGGGGGTTGGGTTGGCAGAATAAACTTCCAGTCTCTCAGTAGAAGTTTGTTTAGAGGCCCCCACAGTCCTAGAATGTCTGCAAACCCACCACTCTGGGAACCACCACCAAGGCAACAGCTAGAGGGGTGCCAGTCGCATGTGGGAAGTGAGTGAAGTGACTGGAAATGGGGCAAGTGCCAAGCAAGCAGCATTATTTCCTCTCTGACCCCTCCCCTATATGCAGCACCACAAAATGGTGTAACAGGTCTCCCCCCACTGATGAATAACTAAGGCTCCACCCCTTACAACGTAACAGGTGTGACAGCTCTACCTAATACACAGGAACAAACATAGGGAGACTGCCAAATTGAAGAGACAAAGAAATATGGCCCAAATGAAAGAACAGATCAAAACTCCAGAAAAAGAACTAAGCGAAATGGAGATAACCACCTATCAGATGCAGAGTTCAAAACACTGGTGATAAGGATGCTCAGAAAAATGATTGAGTACAGCAAATGCATAAGGGAAGAAATGAAAGCTACACTAAGTGAAATAAAGAAAAATTCACAGACAACCACTAGTGAAAGGAAGGAAGCAGGGGTTCAAATCAATGAAGTGGAACATAAGGAAGAAATAAAGTCAGCCAGTACAGAATGAAGAAACAAGAATTCAACAAAAATGAGAGAATAAGAAGACTCTGGGACATCTCTAACAGTACCAACATCCAAATCATAGGGGTGCCAGAAAAAGAGGAAGAGCAAGAAATTGAAAAATTATTTGAAAAAATAATGAAAGAAAATGTCCCAAATTTGGCAAAGGAAATAGACACACAAATCCAGGAAGCACAGAGTCCCAAACAAGTCGGACCCAAAGAGGACCACACCAAGACACATCATAATTAAAATGCCAGAGACTGAAGATACAGAGAAAATCTGAAAAGCAGCAAAAGAAGAGAGTTGTCTACAAAGGGATTCCTATAAGACTATCAGCTGATTTCTCGGAAGAAACTGTAGGCAAGAAGGGACTGGCAAGAAGTATTCAAAGTGATGAAAAGCAAGGACCTACAACCAAGACTACTCTATCCAGCAAAGCTACCATTTAGAATGGAAGGGCAGGTAAAGTGCTTCCCAGGCAAAGCAAAGCTAAAGGAGTTCATCATCACCAAGCCCTTATTATCTGAAATGTTAAAGGGACTTATTTAAGAAAAAGAGGAAGATCGAAACTATGAACATTAAAATGACAACAAACTCACAACTATCAACAACTGAATCTAAAAAACAAAAACAAACTAAGCAAGTAGAAAAGGAACAGAATCATAGGTATGGGGATCATATGGAGCATTATCAGTGGGGAGCGGGTAGGGGGAGGAAGGGGGAAATGGGGCAGGGATCAAGAAGCATAACTGGTAGGAACAAAACAGGCCGACATCAAGAATAGTATAGATAGGAAACGGTGAAACCAAAGAACTCACATGCATGATCCAAGGACATTAAAATGGGGGTGGAAGGATTGCTGGAGGGAAGTGGGGTACTGCACACAGGGGGCAAATGGAGAAAATTGGAACAACTGTAACAGCATAATCAATAAAATATACTTAAAAAAAAAGAAAACCTATGACAGTAATAAAAAGAACCCAATAATAATGTTTTATCCGTTTCGTAACGGTATTCCCGGAAAGCAAACAAGCGCACCATTTTACTCCAGAGTGCCGAGCACTCACCTCCGTTTCCGCTTCCGGCTGGGGGCAACGCAGAGGGCAGAAACCCCAGGAAGTGCTTCCGTCTGTCAGGAGCTTGTTTCTGTTGACACTCCAATTTAATCAGAATCACTTAGTAAGGAAGTTCCCAAACTGTGGTTGGACCCGGTTAGTTTTGACTCCTGCTCTTCATCTCAGACCTGCCTCAGCGTCCTCTTGGTTTCCAAGAACACGAGGGCTCCAGGGTGCCTCGTCCCCGGCGAGGCTGAGGGGGTTTTCCAGTGCCTGTTTTTGAAACCCGAAAGTTGTGGGTTGGAGCTAATAGTAAACCCAGCCCTAGATTAAAGGAAGCTGGGGTGGAGGTACTCCACTGTCACCTTAAATCGGGGGTCACGGTACTGTCTGCCTCTGGACTGAGATGGAGACATGCAGAAACCCGTTAAACAACGTTTAATTTCTGCCCCAAACAGAGCACTCACTGTTAGCTGTTACCTTTTTAGAAATTACTGCCATGATAAGTCCTTCCATTTAGTAGCGTAGACTTTCCATGTGTGCAAATTACTTTTGGTCCCTTAATAAAGTTTGCAGTTTTCTGTCTAAAAATTTCTGAGTATTTCTCATGACTTTATTTTAATTGTATTGTATGGTTAACTAAGTCTAGTTTATTAAATCTTCTATCTTATGTTTTCTTATTTCTCTTTAAAAAATAGGAAAATTTTATTTTGAATAACTTGAAATTCAGTGGCTTCCTTACCTTCTAATCGGAGCAAATATATCAACAATTTTATCTGTAACACTTAAAAAAGTCCTCCCCAAGGACGCATTTATTGATTTTAGAGAGGAAATGGGGTGGGGGGTAATGTGAGGGGGTGAGGGAGAGAAAGAGAGAGAGAAGAAAGGAGGGAGGGAGAGAGGAAAAAAAAGTGGGTGCAAGAGGGAAACATTGATTGGTTGCCTCCTGTAAGCACCATGACTGGGGACCAAACCCTCAACCTAGGTATGTGCCCTGACAGGGAATTGAATCCTCGACCTTTTGGTGCAAAGGGACAATGCTCCAACAAACCAAGCCACACTGGTCAAGGCTGTAAGATTAAAAAGAAAATTCACATCACCTGCAGACAGCAAAAGATTTTATCTAAAAAAACAAAGAAACAAGGAAAGAAAAATAAAATACAAGTCTCATATGTTCCCAGTTGGAACTGCTAATTGTCTTCCTGATTTGTAATAACTACCTCTTTCCTCCTATCAAAACCCAGATTTCATTGGAGGTGGCTTTTTCCAGCTCTCTTGCTCAGTGGTTAGGGAGAAGTTAGTGGGAGGCATCAGTGGTGGTTTCAGAATGTTCTTGAAGGGGATAGCTCAACCAAATCACCCTTCTGCCCCACCCCTCCTCTTTCTTAGGCTGTCCAGCAGATGTGTGCAATGCAGTGGCCACCTCAGATCAAGAGGTGAACTTCCGGACAGATATCCCATGCTAAGGATGGCCTAGCAGAAAGGCAGACAGAGCTGCTGGCCTGCGCCATTCTAGCAGCCCCGGATGCCTGTTCCTGGGCATTTCCTCTCCAGGGAAGAAAACTAAACCCCTACATGGTCAAGCCATCAGGCAGCCTTCTCTAACTGACTCATGAGAGACTTCAATTATTCAATTATTCCTAAATGCTGATTCTAGACTCCAACTTAATTATGAAGTGTGGACCCTGAGCAAGAAGATACTACTAAGAAGGGCTCCTGGTGGCTAACTTGTCTCAAAATAAACAAACAGACAGACAAATTAACAAAAAACAGAGCCAGCAACCATTTCTGCACAAGGGCCTCTAGCGCACTGAACTACCTGTCTCTGCACTGAACTGCCTGCCTGCCCTGTTCCTGCCATCTGAGCCAGCCCTTGTAAAGGAGTTCCGGAAATCCTATTCTGACCCATAGAACTGAGGCTTTACCCATCCAATTGGAGCTGTGCAGCTATAGCCTCATCAGCCTCTTCACAGACCAATCAGGACAGTGCTTTTTGGACCAATCAAACTGTAAAGATTTGGAGTCCTCATTTGCATTAGGATGGACCAATCAGGGACCACGGGTGGGACTTCTGTCTTATAAGTCAGTTTCCTTGGGACGCTGGGAGCACACTCTTCCTCTCCACCAAAGATTGAGGTTGACGTTTCTCAGGAGCCTAGTGGAGAAGATGGCGCAGAGCAGACCAGCACAGGCAGAGCAGAGCTGCCTAGCTGAAGAGAGGCCTGGCCCCAGGGCCCCCTCATAGCTGTGCTGTTTTCACATTTGAGCTGTTTTGCACTGAGTACAGTTTCTTTCTTCACCACACTGCTGGCGTTGACATGGTACCAAGAACAAGCAGTTGACAGAAGTAATTTACATTCACCTAAGAATGTGCTTGGGACAGAGTTCCTCACTCAGAAACTTCAAGCCCTATTTGAAAGTAGAAAAGGAATGGCTGATTTCATGGAAAGTGTTTATAATTCTGCTGTTTTCTCTAGTGCACCTTCATTCTCTCCTAAACCCCAGAGCATGTTACCCAGCTGCATGTGCTCATCCTGGCTTCAGGGCACCTGTAAAGACAGGACCCATCACACAGGTCTGGTTGGTATTTTCCTAAAGGTTTTTGATGCTCTGCCCTTTCCCCCAGGCCCCCATCTCTGACCCGACCCTGAATGTTTGAGACCCGACAGACTCTGGTCTGTCCTAGGATCTGCTCACTATTTGTAGAGCAAATTCCATCTCAGCTCCCCAGACCACAGAGATGAAAATCTGTCCTGTTTTAGTTCTCCTTTTCTTGAGTGCTGTCCAGTGGACTCACTTCCCATTTATTCTCCCTGGCTTTGTGCGTAACCTCTGCACAGACTCATCCTGTGGTTTTGGATTTTTTTTTTGTTGTTGTTTGTTTGTTTTTCTGCTTAAGTTTTTTTTCTTTCAATATGTGCTCAACTTTTAGAAATTTCTCTCAAAATTCTGAGGGCTGGCAATACAACTTCTAGAAATCTCTCTCCATATTTTGGGGTGGAACACCCCATTTTGTGTCTGTGTGTGTGTGTGTGTGTTTAATGAGTGTCCCTGGGTGTTTGGAGAGAGCAGTGTCTCCACTGGGTCTGGTCTGTTACTCTCTGGCGGTCAGATAAGCTTTCCTTCCTGGCATCGGATTTCCATAGCTCAGCTCAGGTACTGAGATTGTACAGGGCCGGCTAGGCACAGAGATTATTCTTATATTATTATCTATTAATTACTGTATTATTTATTAAGTACAAACTACTGTAAACCTAATTTTGCTTCACCCTGTAATTAGTCTTCAAAGGTGGAGTTTGATGTGTCTGCTTTAGATCAGCCTTATTCTTTATACTTCTCCTTTTTGTGGTTTGTGTGGACAATGAGAAAAACCAATTGAAGTTACTTGTTTTAGAGTACTGTGGGTGTTTTCAATAACTATTTTACTTATGCAAAACATACATGGGTGGTCGTTTTTAATGTTCTCTTTTTCTGAGAGGCATATAAGAAAGCCCTGGATCTTTTTTCTTGATCCACCTCTAGTTTTTAGTTTACCAGGCTACATTTGCATGAACTGGAAGGAAACACTCACTCCTTGAATTGTTATCTTGTTCCAAGTGAATTAGAACCCTCAGTATTAAGAAAAAATATCCATTAGGAGATCATACACATTATAAGTTAGTGAATTATTAGGAGATCTTAATAAGATGATGATTCTACAAAAATAGGACATATCGAATTGCCTTGTGTAGAAAACTACCCAGTGGTCAAACGTTAAACAAACTGCTTGGATCGAGTCACTTTACTTTTTAAAAATTTTTGGTAAAATATATACTATATAAAATTGACTATTTTAACCATTTTTTAAGTGTAAAGCTCAGGGGCATTCAGTACATTCACTTTGTGCAACCATCACCACTACCCATCTGCAGAAATTTCTCATGTTCCCACACTGAAATTCTGTCCCCATGAAGCAGTAACTCCCTACTGGATGGGAGACCACATCTTGTTTATCCATTCATCTGCTGATGGACACTTGGGCTGTGTCTGCCTTTGGGCTGCTGTGAGCACAAGTGGACAAAGATATGGTGCATCCCTGCTTTCCGCTCTTTTGGGTAGATACCTAGGCATGGAATTTCTGGGTCTGTGGCAATTCCCTGTGTAATTTTTTTTGAGGAACCACCAAACAAGTGACCAGTTTCCTTCACTCTGTGACTGTTGGCATGGGCTCAGTCCGAGTCCACTCTCCCCCTGATCCACACTCCAAAGTCCTGGGGAGAAGTGGCCTGCACAGTGCCCAGGAAGCCAGCCTACTGCTTGCTTGTTGGGTGGCCCATGAAGTCCCAGCCTGTGGGCAGTAAGGAGGTCACATCCTGGAAAGTAAGGCACAGTGACAAACTTGGGGATCTCAAGAAAGATGACAGCCCTTTGGTTATAAGTTCTGTCCACAAAACTTAGTAGCAGCTAATGTGATAGACCTCAGTTCCTGAACTGAAGAACTGACATAAAAAATACTTCTGGAAGGATAGAAGTTGTCAAAAGTATAGCCCTCAGGGCTTTACTAAGCCGCAGCCTCAGTGCCGATGTCCACGTTTGTCAGCTGCCCAAGGAGAATCTAGGTACTAAAGAACAACTATTGTTCTGCCTTCATAGAGAAAACATCGCAAATGGCACCGCACGTGAAGGTGATTATACAAATTCAAAAGAACATGAAGCTCTCACCTCACTGGCGGAATACTTGGTCTCCTGACATTCCCAGACTAACCCGGTTGGCTTCTCTGAGGAGTGGTGTTGGTGGCGGTTGAGTTTGTGACTGTCCCAGGTATGTGCATAGACTTTTGGATTACAGTATCTCACTGAGCAAATATTCAGTCTGAGCCTCTGCCTCAACAGGACAGACACACCATCCTAGGACAGGAGAAAACCAAGCAACCCTCCATACCAGGTGCCTTGGGGCTCTTCCTCCATCCTCTCAGCCATTTTGACCCTTAGTGGACTGCAAAGGTGACCCACTCTCTAACACTTCCTGGCATTGACTTTCTTCCCTGCCTCTCTCATTCCCCAGACCCCACTCTTGTTTCCTTGGATCATTTCTCAAAATAGCCCACTTGCAACCAAGTGCCTGTTGCAGCTTTCAGGGGTGGGAGTAACATCCAGCCCAGAAACCCACCTCAGTCTGTCTTCAACCCTGACACCTAATACCTGCTTCCATCTCTGGCAGATACAGAATATGGCAAAGGGGGAAACTGAGGAAGGTGCTTGACCATAGTACTGGACTCCATCTTTGTTTGGTTCCCCACCCTGGGCTGCCTATGTCACCGTCAGCAGAAAACAGATAGCACATGGGCACAGCTCCTAAAAAAACCAAAACAGCAGGCCAGACCAGCCAGCACTGTCCTTAGAAAACCCATAAGTTTACAACTCAGTAACCAGCCTGCGGTGCATTGCTGCATCCAACCAGTCCTGACACAGACCACCCATGAAATGGTCCGGTCAGAGCTGTGTTTGGATCTTGGTTTTTGATCTTTTGTTCTTTGAAAGTCTGGCATTTGTGCTTTGTTCATTAGAAAGTCTTAGGCTGTTCACTCTAGTATAAAAAAATCAGTCCCACTGTCCCCACCCCCAGCCCCAGCAGACCACTTCTTAATTTCTTCTAGTTGTTTCTTCTGGCCCAGGAGAACTGTGGCAGGAGCACCCAGGCTCACAGAGGGGTGGAGGCCTGAGGAGCACCGGGCCCAGAATGACATGGGGCTCAGGCAGGGGGTGGGCAGCGAGCTAGGAAGAAGCTTCATGTCCTAGGGGCAGCATGTCTGAGAGGAGAAATATTCTAGGTTAAGAAAAATGCACAACAAACATTTTGGTTTTGGGGTTTTTATTTTTTAAAAATATGTTTATTGATTTTAGAGCAAGAGGAAGGGAGAGAAAGAGAGAGAAACATCAAATAGTTGCCTCCCATAGGTGCCCCAACCGGAGATTGAAACCTCAACCTCTATATGTATCCTGACCAGGATTAGAACCCCCACCCTTTCGGTGTACGGGATGATGCTCAACCAATGGAGCCCCTCCACTACAAGGGCTGGTTTTAGGGTTTATTAATTTATACTTATGTGATAAGATGCACTTAGAAATAGTCTGTATGATATGCTTAAAGACACAGTATACGAATTACTAGATCCATGAGGAGACATATTGATCTACGTACTAGTTTTCTGTGGCTGCTGTAACAAATGGCCACAGCTGTGCCAGCTTACAGTGTCAGGGCCCCCCTGGGAAAGTATCGAGACTTGGAGACCCGCACAGGCCAGGTGAAGAAAACGAAGCCTATAAGATCTGACTGGAAAACCAGGAAAGCTTGGTGCATATGTGCCTTGATGCTATAGCCAGTGGGCCCTGGTGGGAATCGGGTCCTGAGGAAATGCTTTATGTCCTTGGAAGCTTGCCCTGTTCTTTTACTTCGTTTGATTGCTTTATCATAACAGCAGCAGAGGTTTTAACTTTAACTCAAAATGAACTTACCCTCCTGATTTTATAGCCATCTGAAGTCTTTGTGTCCAACACACCCTGACCTGAGGGAGATCTCAATGTTCCTTCAATTGTTACATCTGAACAATATCTATTTTCTGTAATCAGCACTGTTTAACATTGATTGATGAGCTTTACCTGCATGCTATGTGCCCTTGAGCTTACTGCACTCAATAAAAGACCTTGGAGGAGGACAATAGAGGCATTTGTCTCAGACATTTGCTGGCCTTCTCTCCCCTAGCACAAGCTGCCTGGGAAGTCTTCATTTCATCTGCGGCACCAGAGTATCTCTGAAGGTTGGGGTTCCCCAACATTACACAACACACATTTATTTCTTACAGCCTCAGTGGGCTCAAATCAATGGGTAACTGTTCGTTCTGGAGGGGTGAGTGGAGAATCACGTGCTTGGCAGAACTTCCTTCTTTGTGGTTGTGGGACTGAGATAATTGGGTCCTTGGCTGACAGTGGAGGGTGCCCCCATTCCCTGGGTGGTGGCCTCCTTTCTCCACCAGCCCTGGTGGCTCTGTCCCTCCCCAACTTTGGATCTCATCCAGTGCTGCCTTCTCCCATCTCTCCGCCGCCTTCTGGGGCTGTTAAGGGCCCTTGTGATTATACTGGGCTCACAGTTTTGGGAATTCCTTGATTGCAAGGTCAGCTGAGGAGCCACTCTAATTCCCTTTTGCAAAGTGACATTAAGATATTCACATGTGACACTAGAGAGTAGGAGGAGGACATCATTCTTCTTCCCACCACAGTCTGTGAGCATGGACCTGGGTAACACAGATGGATCGGGTTGCCAAGTATTTCCATTCAGCCTTGGCTGACAGGGTGGAAGCTGGGAGCACAGTGGAAGCTGCCACACCACCACCACCACCACCACATCCACACAGCACAGACATTAGGGCCTCACCTCCTTAGGCACCTTTTTGAAAGAAATTAACATTCACGTGAACAAGAACTCTATAGTATTTAGAGACGTAGTGACACATTCTCTTAGGGGTAGAAGCTCTTTAGGGAAAGGCTGGGGGGAGCTGGGAGACAGCTTTGCAGAGGTGGATAGGGGATGGATCTGGGCTAAAGGATCAAAAGGGATCTACTAAGCAGCAAAGCCCCAAACATCTGAGCTTGGCACTGTTGTCCTCTGCAGATGTGACAGCAGTCAGCACACAGACACCAGAAGGTGCTGCATCCAGATCACTTCCCCTGTGGTGGATGAATCAGGTGATCTCAGCCTAGAAGGAAAGGACAGGAGAGTCCTTCTTTCTGGTGGCTTTGGGAACTGGCTTAGGGGTCCAACACCTGGGGCTGCTGTTCTGGCTCCTGCCACCAGACGTGTGAGGCCACCCAAGGACTTCTGTGGCTCCATGCTCTCTGTCCACTCCAGAAGGAAAGGAGAGAGGACATCCCCCCTGAGGTCTCCCTTAAGAGAACAAACGCTCTTCCACAGGGACACATGGACTGTTGAGGAAGGTTGGATGCGGGAATAGAAATGGGGGTCTTGTAGCCAAGAGAGAAGGGGAAGAGGTGTGGGTGGCACTGAACAGCTGGATCCACTCAGGGCAGCTGCCCAGCACTCCCTGCCCCCACTGTAGGTACTCACAGTCTTCCCTACATGAAACATATTCACCGAAGGGCAACTCAAAGACTCACCCAGACACTGCAGTGGTTATAGTTGTAAAGTTTAAGGGGTATCTGGGGGACACACAGTTCCCGCCACTGGCTCCAAGTCTACTTGCTCCTGGCCCATCGCACCCATTTCCCAGTGGCATAGAGGACCTGGATAACTGTGGGGACAACCTGGGAATAAAGACAGTGGCCTCCCCTTGATAAAGGGCATCTTCCCAAAACCCTGGACTTCAAATCATGCTCACTAGTGACAGACTGAATGACTTCTCTAAGACCAGCAGCAGACCAGGCTGTCTGCTCTTACCACTCCTATCAATAACACACCAGAAGCCTCTCCTGTGCAATAAGGAAAAAATGGGAAGAAAAACATAAAAGGCACACACATTGGAAAGGAAGAAGCACACCAAACGTTTACCTATGTATGACCCAGTATTTCCAATCCTATATGTTTTCCCAGAGAGATAAAAACCAGAGTCAACAGACTAGACAAGAAGGCTGTCCATTAACAGGTAATTAGATAAACACAGCATGGTAAATCCATACAGTGAGACTGTAGCAATAAAAAGGAACAAAGTGCTAATACACAACCACGTACATGAATCTCAAAAATGGCATTTTGAATGACAATGACCTTACACAAGAAAGTTATGCTGCATTATTCTATTTATTAGACATTCTATAGCAGGTTAGACTAGTTTGCAGTGGAGAAAACCCAACAACAGTTGCCTCTGGAGGTGGAGGTGGGGACTCAGAGGAAGTCCCAAGTCAATGGCAGTGGTTTCTAGACCAGTAGGGGTTTGGCTTACACAGGTGTCTGCAATTGTCAAAACTTGTTGAATGTACAACTGGATTTGTGCATTTAGTTGCATGTAAATTTCAACTTAAAAGGAAAGAAAGAACTATCAATATATATTAAACCCTTGTTCTAAATGCCAAAGAAGTTAGACAGAAGTATAATTTTGGCTACAGCTCATTTTGAAATGCATTTAAAACTCAAGATGATGAATGGATATATCGACGGATAGTTAATAAAATACTTACAGTAAGTTCTCACTTATTTTCAATAGTTCCTATGCATTTAAGTGAAACAACATATAATGAAACCAATTTTACTATAGACTAATTGATGTAAACAAGAATTTTGTTCCTAAAGCATCTCATCAATGTTATAGTGAAACAATGTTGAATGAAATTATGTTATTTGAGGACCTGTTGTCTAATAAAATGTTAATGGTAGACACTAAGTAGTGCCTATATGGATGTTCAGTATAACATTCAATGTTTTTGTAGGTTTGATATTTTTTAGCATAAAATTTTATTCAAAAGTATTAGAACTAATATATATGTGTATGAGGGTCACAGGATATAAGATCAATGTACAATAATCAATGGTATTTCTATACACCAGTGACAAATAATTAAAAGATGAAAGTTAACAAATACCATTTTTTAATAATACCCTTCAAACATGATATATTTAAGTATAAATCTAACAAAATACATGTAGGGCTTATATGCTAAAAATTCAACACTCTAATGAAAGAAATATTAAAAGGCCTAAATAAGTGGAGAGATGTACTGTGTTCAGACACTGGAAAATTAATATTTTTAAGATTTCACTCATTCCCAGTTTGATCTATAGATTCAAAGCAACCCTAATTGTTATTCCATCAGGTTGTCTATTTGTTTGCTTGTTTTTATATCCTAAAATTTGTATGAAAAGCCAAAATAATTTTGAAGAGAGGGAATAAATTTGGGGATTTACATTCCCCGATTTTAAGACTTACTATAAAACTACAGTATTCAAGAAAATATAGACTTCCAGCCAAGATGGAGGCATAGGTAAATATGCTGCACCTCCCTCTACAACTAAGAAGGAATACAACTACCTCAAAACTGGAGACAACCAGAAGTTCCAGAACTTGAGTTGCATGGAAGTCCAACGAACAAAGATATAAAGAAGAAATACTCATCCAGACAAGTAGGAGGAACAGAGAGGTGTGGAGGCGGTGGTGGTAACAGTGGCTGTGACTGGCCAGCAGAAAGTGCAGTCACACATTATATAAGCCATGAGGGACACCTGGGGAGCGCTCCCAGCACCAGACCAGACTGCATAGCTTATGGTTCCAGCTCCAGGGAAAATAAAGCCTCATTGCTTCTGACTGTGAAACCCAGTGGGGGTTGGGGCAGAGGACGAAACTGCCAGTCTCTTAGCAGAGCCCATTTGTTTAGAGGCCCCCACAGCCCTAGAACATCCACAGACTCACCCATTCTGGGAACCACAGCCAGGTCAACAGCCAGTCCCATATGGAAAGTGGGAGAAGTGCCTGGAAAAGGGGCTAGTGTGGAGCAAGCGGCACTGTTCCCTCTCAGACACTTCCCCAACATACAGCGCCACAATGTGGTGAAATGGGTTGCCCTGTATTGACCACTACCCAAGACTCTGCTCCCTACAACGTAACAGGTCTACAGCTCTACCTAAGACACAGAGGCAAACACAGGAGCCTGTCACGTTGAGGAGACAGAGACGTATGGCCCAAAAGAGAGAACAGGTCAGGGTTCCAGTGGGAGAATTAAGCGATGAGGAGATAACCGAACTAACAGATGAGGAGGTAGCCAACCTAACAAATGAACTGGTGATAAAAATGCTCACAGACTTGACAGACATGCTTGAGTATGGCAAACGCAGAAAGGAAGAAGTGAAGGCTATGCTAAGTGAAATGAAGGAAAATACACATAAAACCAGTGGTGAAGGGAAGAAAACCAGGGTTCAAATCAATGATTTGGAACATAAGGAAAAAACAAACAGTCAGCTAGTACAGAATGAAGAAACAAGAACTTAAAGAAAATGAGGAGAGGCTTAGGAACCTCTGGGACAACTTTAAATGTCCCAACATCAGAATTATAAGGGTGCCAGAAGGAGAAGAGGAAGAGCAAGAAATTGAAAACTTATTAAAAAAATAATGAAGGGAAACTTCCCAAATTTGACAAAAGAAATAGACATACAAGTCCAGGAAGCACACAAAGTCCCAAACAAGCTAGACCCAAAGAGGACTATTATGACACTTCACAATTAAGATGCCAAAGGTTAAAGAGAGAATCTTAAAAGCAGCAAGAGAAAAGAAGAGAGTTACCTACAAAGGGGTTTCCTATACGACTAACAGCTGATTTCTCAAAAGAAACTTCGCAGGCTAGGAGAGACTGGTAAGAAGTATTCAAAGTTATGAAAAGCAAGGAACTACAACCGAGACTACTCTACCCAACAAAGCTGTCATTTAGAATGGAAGGGCAGATAAAGTGCTCCCCAGACAAGGTAAAGCTAAAGGAGTTCATCATCACCAAGCCTTTATTATGTGAAATGTTAAAGGGATTTATTTAAGAAAAAGATCAAAACTATGAACATTAAAATGACAACAAAGTTACAGCTATCAACAACACAACCTAAAAAAATAAAAACAAAACAAGCAAACAATCAGAACAGGAACAGGATCATAGGTATTGGGATCATTTGGGAGGGGGAAGGGGGAGAAATAGGGAAATGGTGCAGGGATTAAGAAGCATAATTGGTAGATATAAAATAGACAGGAGGGAGTTAATTATATAGGAAAGGGTGAAGCCAAAGAACTTATATGCATGACCCATGGACATGAACTAAGGGGGCTGGGATTGCTGGAGGAAAGTGGGGCAATGGGCAGAGGGGAGCAAAGGGAAAAGAAATTGGGGCAACTGTAACAGCATAATCAATAAAATATGCTTAAAAAAATAAAAGAAAAAGAGAGCGAAAATAAAGCCTGACAGGCGTGGCTAGGTTGGTTAGGCATCATTCCACAAAGCGAAAGGTCAAGGTTCAATTCCCGGTCAGGGCATGTGCCTGGGTTGTGGGTTCAGTTCCTAGCTGGGGCACATGCAAGAGGCAACTGACTGATGTTTCTCTCACACCAGTGTTTCTCTTCCTCTCTCCCGCCCCCTCTCTCTAAAAATAAATAAATACAACCTTAAAAAAAAGAAAGGAGAGAGGGAACTCTTACTCAATTTGCAAGAAGGTAGAAAGAGAACCATGTGGTTTTAGAAGGAAGGAGAGAACCATGAGACTTTGAGAGGGCAAAGAGAGAACCATATGTGATCCAGTGCAACATAGCACAGGTTTTCCTGGACTGTTATACGGAGGCTGATGACATCGTACCCCAGATCCTGAAGGAGACAGCTGACAGATAAGGGATAGGAAATGTCTGAGAATGTTTTTGACTTCTAGCCTTTTGGGGAGCAAGGGAAGTGCTGGGTCTCATGGGAGAACAGGGCTCTGAGTTGAAGTACTCACTCCCCTCCCCAGGTTGGAATATTGTAAATAAAGATCTGTTTTCCTCAACATTAATTGTTGGGTTTTACACCAAGGCACCACGTGAAAGAACCCTCTTTCGCTCTGTAACAGTTTTGGCGACCCAGATGGGACTAAGGGAACCTGTAGCCAGGTCCCAGATACATGGGGCAGACTGACCCCTGGAACATGGCTGTGGGGATTTTTCAGTATCAGGGAACTGCCCTGCAGCCCAGCTCAAAGTGCCAGTTGCCAGGAATGCCACAATGGTGTAAGAAAGCAGGTTCAGGAAAGGAGGGAACCCCTAGGCTCTTCGAGTCAAACCCATATGCAGGTTGTTGATTGGACACTGAGCCACATGGGCGTATTGGTGTTTTGGGTAAGCCACGTGAGTGCTCCACCATGGTAGATGAGTCACATGGGTGCTCCACTATCTTGTGGGTGGTACATAAGGGTGCCATCATCTTTGAAAATGGCACCACACAGGACTTCCAGCCAAGATAGAGGCCTAGACAGACATGTTGCGTCTCCCTCCACAGCTAAGAAGGAATACAACTACCTCAAAACTAGAAACAACCAGAAGTTCCAGAAAATCAAAGTGCATGGAAGTCCAGCAAACAAAGATATAAAGAAGAAACTCATCCAGACAGGTAGGAGGGGCGGAGCCAGGGCAAACAGGACACGGTTTGGTGGTGGCAGCAGTGGCAACAGCAGCAGGCCGGTGGAAAGCGCAGGTACACATTTTAAAAAGTCAGGATGGACTCCTGGGAAGCGTTCCCAGCTCCTCACCAGACCATGAAGCTCACTGTTCCAGCACCTGGGAAAATGAAGCCTCATTGCTTTTGACTGTGCAAACCAGTGGGGGTTGGGATGGAGGCGGAAACTTCTGGTCTCTCAGCAGAGTCCGCTTCTTTAAAGGGCCCCCACAGACCTAGAACGTCCGCAGACTCATCCACTCTGGGAATGACAGCAAGGGCAGTGGCTGAAGGGGTGCCAGTCCAGTGCGGAGGTGGGAGAGGCACCTGGAAGAGGGGTGAGCTCTGGACAAGCGGCATTGTTCCTTCTCAGAACTTCCCCTCCACCCCCCATATACAGCGCCACAACGCGGTGAAACAGGTTGCCCATTACTGATGAATACCTATGGCTGCATCCCTTGCAGCATAGTAGGGGTGACAGCTCTCCCTGGGACGCGGAAGCAAACAAACACAGACTTCCGGCCAAGATGGAGGCCTAGGATGACACGCCCCTTCTCCCTCCTCAACTAAGAAGGAATACAACAACCACAAAACCAGAAATAACTAGAAGTTCCAGAAAATAAATGGAAGTCCAACGTAGGAAGTTATAAAGAAGGGGTGCTCATCCAGACAGGTAGGAGGGGCAAAGCCAGGGAGGAGAGTTCAAGCTGTCTGTCCGTGGCAGCAGCAGCGATGGAGGCAGGACAGCAGTAAGCACAGACACCTGTATTTAAGGGGAGGCGAGAAGCACCTGGGGAGCACCCCTGGCTTCAGACCAGACCCATCAGCTTGCGATTCCAAAGCCAGGGAAGGCAGACCTCCATTGCCTTGGACTGTGAGGCCTGGAGGGGGTTCAGATGGAGGAGGAGGCTCCCGGTCTCTCAGTGGAGAGTGAACGGCAGGAATCTATCTTGGACCCCCACCCCCACGGAAGATGCCACAATGTGGTGAGACAGGTCTCCTGGTTGTGATGAGTGCACGGGGCTCCGCCCCCTATAGTTTAGGAGGTGTGACAGCCCCGCGCAGGAAATGAAGGTAAACACAAAACTGTCAGGATGGCACAGATCATTATAGAGATCCCAGTGACACAACTGACCAGACAGCAAATATCTAATCTAATGGTTCAGCAGATAAGAAACCTTTCTGGGGCTCAATTCAGAGCTTTGGTTATAAAAATGCTTACAGACCTAACAGCAGATTTTAAACAAGACAGGGAAGGAATGAAGGCTAGTCCTGCTGAAATAAACAAAGGCACATATGAAACTAGTGGTGAGGGCAAAAAAACCAGGGATCAAATGAACAAATCAGAACATAGGGAAGGAAGAAGCAGTCAACCAGTGCAGAAAGAGGAAACGAGAAGTGAGGAGAATGAGAAGAGGCTCAGAAACTTATCGAACAGCTACAAGCGGGCCAACATCTGAATCATAAGGCTGTCAGAAGGTGAAGAAGAACTAGAAATTGAAAAATTATGTGAAAAAAATAGTGAAACAAAACTTCCCTAACTTGGGGAAGGAAATAGACTTACAGGTCAAGGAAGCACAGAGAGTTCCAAAAAAACTGGAGCCAGGGAGAACCACACCAAGACACATTATCATCAAAATGTCAAAAATTAAGGATAAAGAGAGAATCTTAAAAACAGCAAGAGAGAAGAAGAGAATTATGTACAAAGGGGTCCCAATAAGACTCTCAGCTGGTTTCTCAAAAGAAACTCTGCAGGCAAGAAGGGGCTGGCAAGAAATACTTAAAGTAATGAAAAGCAAAAACCTACAATCACAATTATTCTAGCCAGAGAAGCTGTCATTCAGAATAGAAGGGCAGAAAAAGTGTTTCCAGGACAAAGTAAAACTGAAGAAGTTCGTCAGATCCAAACCACTGTTATATGAAATGTTAAAGGGACTTGTTTAGGAGAAGGAGAATCAAAACTATGAACATTAAAATGAAAACTGTATCACAACAACCAACAACAGAAGCTAGGGAATCGAAACAAAGGCAGACTAAGTAGGCAGAGTGGGAAAAGAATTATAGGTATGGAGAACATTCTGGGGGGAGGTCAGTGGGGAGGGAGAAGGGTGGAAAGGGAGGGAGATGGTGCAGGAATTAAGACCCAAAGTAGGAGGGAGTGGAGTAGATAGGAAGATGTTGAGAAGAACTATATGCACAACCAATGGGCATGGACTAAGGGGTGGGTGACAACTGAAGGGAGGGGGAGTCACTGGGTGGAGGGGAACAAAGGGAAAAGAAATTGGGACAACTGTAATAGCATAAACAATAAATTATATTAAAAAATATATTTCTAACTAAAAAAAATAGAAAGAAAATGGCTGCTGCCATCTTTGAAGTGGGCAAAATGGTGGGTTAGGCATGCTCTTCAGGTGATGTGCTTTGTTAGTAAAATGGTTTATGTCTAAACATTCAGGTCATTGCTGCATGACAGGGTGCTTGCAAGGTCTAAACTTCAGAAAACTGCAAGATATCTCTGAAAATCTAGGAACTTTTAGCTGCCAGTTTAAGTATAGTCCTTCACAGTGTGGAAAAGAACAAGAATTGAAAATGGGTTATGGTTAAATCTGAATGGGTAACTGTGTGGAAAGGTTGTGAAAGTTTTAAAACCTGGCTAAGAGGAAACCTCAGCTCCTTGTGGTCTGAAATGTAATGTGCTTTGAATTTTACTGTACCAAATATTGCTATGTTTTGTTCTGGAATTCTCTGTATCAGTTTTGGCCAATGAGACCTAGGAAAGGCCATCTGTGAACTGGTGAGAGGGCACACCTCTGCGAAGAAACCCCAGTCAGTGAACTGGTAGGCAAAAAGTGTTCTTCTGTTCTGTTCTGGAATTCTCTTGATCTGTTTTTGGCCAATAAGACCTAGGAAAGGTTGTCTGTAAACTGGTCAGGGAGAATGCCTTTGCCACCTGGGACCCAGGAAGGGTCATTCAAGGCTGATGAGAATTTCAGCCTGGGCAAGCGAGCATGTCTCTGCCAAGAGATCAGAACTGAAAGGGCACATCTCTCTAGGAAACCAGTGGATATACTGGTGAGAGAGTGCCTAGCTTTCTGTGTTTTTAGATCATTGCTCTGTTTATGCTCGGAAAGGAAAATTGAGGTTTCCCAGGGAAAGTTAAACTTCACATTCAGGAAAGTGAACAAAAGAAAGTATAAAGCATGGAAATGCAATTTTAGTGAATATTAGAAAGAAGGATTTTTCTTCACACTGTTTATTTTTCTCCCTACCTGATCTCTCCAGAATTTGGCATTCTGAAGAAGTAAGTAATGACGTAATGTTCTTTGCATAAAACTGTTAAGACCAGTTGCTAATGGTGGTTTTGTTAACCAAGACTCTGACTGAAATGTCATGCCTAAAGGAGGCATGCCTGGGTTCTGGTTGTTACCAAAAAAACCTCGAGGAACTGGGATTGACTATCGAAGGTAATAAAAGCCCACAGGGGGAAAAAAAAGGCCTGGTACCTTGGTTGGCTGTGTGGTTCACGGTAATCTTTCCAGGGAAGGAATGAAGGTTGCTTTCCGGAAAGATGTCTTGAAGGAACCTTAAGGCACAATGGAAAACCTGATGGACTTGGAGAAAGCAGGTGTTTATAGGCAAGGCTGAATGGCAGGTGTGTGGCTCAGCTTCTGTGCCCTGAAGGGCAGACTGAAAGTTAACCTTAAGATTCCTTGTGTAAGTTCCAGCAAAGCAGACTTAAAGATCATGTGTGATCAATTGCTGCTCTTGTTGTATTTATGCAAACAAACAGGAAAAATTAAAACTGAACTTAATACAGTCCCTTTAATGACAAGGACGGTAATCTTGAGAAAAATCATGATTCAAGGAAAATCACAATACTCAGCGGTGGACTATAAATTAGTGCAGCTAACTGTCTTTAAAGTTTATTTTCATTTAAAGTTTGTTTTCACTTGAAAGTTAAATGAGGTCTGTGACATCAACAAAGATGCTTAATTTATAGGCAAGAAGGATCTGTCAAATTACCACTGTTACATGTCATGCCAACAAAGGTCTTGCAACTGAATGTCTTCCCAATAAGACAGTCTTGCAGATTTAGAGACTGGTTTGTGGGTTGTGTTGTGTGAATAACATATGTGTTCTTCCTTCTGTTTTCATAGGTCGTAAGCCTGTGATCTCATTACCTGAATGATTATCTGTACATATAGGCCTCACTTAAGCCTGTCTGCATCACCACCCCCTGAGACTCAATGGTTTGGCTGAACTAAGTGGCTGGGTTGGTGAAGTATGGGGTGGTCTGTGGGCTTCACTTTAAAACTGGTTTCTCTTTTCTATCCTAATGTCTTGGACAGAAAGAGCCCAGAGGTCTGAGAGGGGGGAAATCCTAAAATATTCCCCTCAGCCCAAATTAAGTATAGTGGGCAAAAGGGCTTTGGATATGTGTGACATGTCCTGCACACCTTCCTATAAAGAAGCCATTTTTTTTTCTATGTGGGAGATTGAAAAATTAATCCCTGCCTTTTGTCATTTAATAATTATGGTTTTAATTATGCCTTTTAACCCTGTTGCCAAATCTGCTGCCCCCAGGATATGACAAGGATGCCAGTTTGTTAAACCAAGCATGCTGCTGCTCAGGGACAGCCAACGGACCTGAACTCTGCAAGATCCTTCCCCATGTGGGAAGGCCACCCTCCCCTCCACACCCCCACTCTTATTAGGGATTTCTGGACACAGGGATAGGTAGGATGATGGCCATGTATAGCAGAAAGCAGCTAGAGGCACACAAGACCTTCGCCCATTGTCCTCCATAAGATTATAAAAGGTCTTAAGTCTGAGAGGGAGGAATTGTTACAGAGCAGGGTCCCCCAAAATCCCCAGAGCCTGTGGTTGGGGGATAGGGGAAGGGGACAGCTTCCCCTATCTATGGCTGCTAGCTAGTGTTATGCAAATAGTTTTGGTTCTTCCAAGGCTCCAAGGAGATAGAAGGGGTTTTGAGTATGGAATGGTAAAGAAAGAGCATACAGGGCCTGTGCAAGGTTCTGTGAATGGTCAGAACTGGTTACCACACCCACTGTGTCACAGGCCATGGTCAGGGATTTAAAAATAAGGCAGCAGCCATTTTGGAGAGGAGAATCACATGATTTGTAGGGAGGAAAGAGAGAGATCCACGCAGTTTGCAAGGAGGTAGAAGTGGAGATCCGTGAAGCTTTGGAAGGGACAGCGAGAGAACTATGTGTGATCCAGTGGAACACAACACATGTTTTGCTGGACTGTTATAAGGAGACCGATGACATCATACCCCAGATCCTGAAGGAGACAGATGACAGATAAGAGATAGGGAACTTCTGGGCATGTTTTTGGCTTCTAGCCTTTTGGGGAGCAAGGGCAGTGCTGGGTCTCGTGGGAGAACAGGGCTCTGAGCTGAAGTGCTCACTGCCCTCCCCAGGTTGGAACATTGTAAATAAAGACCTATTTTTCTGAAAAAAAAAAAAAAAAAGTGTCATGGTTGACAGGATTACAGGAGGAAGTTTAGATGGAAATTGAAGCTTTGAACAGACTTTGTGACGTGTTGTGTCTCCTTGACCTGAATGTCATCTTGGGGACGGATTTTGTGTCTGATTCGAGGAAGCTTCATTGAAAAAAAGAAGGCACGGAACCCTCCCATCAATATCGACTGGATATGCCAAGTGGGAACCAAGTCACATTGCCCAGCGGCACAGTATGTGAATTTGTGGTGTGGTACGACCGTGAGTTTATGGCTATTGCCCGTGCCTGCCACCTAGTGGCAACTACTGGAATCTGGGACCAGAAAATTTTTAGATGAGAGGCAATTACCAACTAGTTTGCTTTGGACTTTCATTGAGATTTTCCCTATAACAGAAAGACATAAATCTCCTTGAAACCTGAAATACCCACAATGCCTTGGGTGATGAAGAAACGCTGTAGGGAAGGTCAGTGCCCAGAAGTGTCCATCACAACATGGAAATGGCTTCTACAGGAACCTGCCACCAGGAGCAACACCAGGTGGAACTGAGGAGCAGGGAGCTGCTTTTCCCCTGAGGGCTGACCCTACCACCACCTGAGATGCTGCTGGATCTCAGGGCCAGTAGGCCACCCTGGCAGTCTCTGTGAACAGCTCTCACGGACCAACAAAAAGCTGCTTGATTTGTGGAAAGTGGTACCATGGTTCATGCACATCTCCTGTTTGGAAGGCTGCCACTTTGATGGGAATTTGAGGGGTGCTTAAAGTAGTATAACAGAGTGAAATGCTTGGCCTCTCTGATTCCATCTTGTTCACGCCTGCTTTGTTCCCATGGTCTTCAGGCTAGGAGCTCCTGCTTTGTCTTGCATATAGACAGGCTAATCATTAGAGGAGCTCTGCTTGCTGCTTGAGTTTTACAAAAACAGACTCTTATCAGAAAGTGCCTCTCCTGAGGAGATAAGGGAAGTATGTACAAAAATAATGATTGTTTATGGAAGATTTGCAGGAACCTTGTGACTGGACTCACACAGACTAGACTCAACAGGCTAAGAACAAAGAAGTTTCACAGTTTTGCCCTTCAATCACTTCCTGTCCCTCCCATTTTCCCTTTCCCTTGACATAAAAGAAACCTGAATTCTGTACTTTCTTAACATGGTTCTTTCGGATGTTAGTCTGTCATCTTCTTGGCTTGCTGGCTTTCTGAATAAAGTTACTTTCCTTGCCCCAACACCGGCTTTCTGAATAAAGTTACTTTCCTTGCCCCAACACCAGTCGCTCAACTTATTGGCTGTGTTGTACAGTGAGTGTTATGAGCTTGAACTCAGTTACAGGAGGATGTGTTGATGCCCACTGGAAGAACTCCTTCCAGGATTGGAAGGGGATTGGAACCAGTGAGTGAATATCCTGGGCCCATGAACAAAGTAGATGTGGGGTTGGGGGCTGCAGCAATGTGAAGGTGGGTCAGACAAAGTCCTCTGTACCCTCTGAGGCACAAAATGCCAACAAGAACTATTATGTCTGTCAGCAAGAGAGAGAGAGAGACCGTGGATGGCTGCAGGAAGACTACGGGGGAAGGCCCCGCACATAGCTGGTAACTCAGATGGTCTTTGGCGGCCCTGGTCTGGGGTGGGGTGGCATGGGGTGGGAGTACAAACATGTCCTGACAGGAACAGATGCTGACTCTGCGCTGGGCTGAGCTTACTTCACAGTGGATGCAAATGTTTAGGGTATAATGGAAGGACTGGCACAAAAGATGCTAGAAAAATTTGGCCTGCCAGATCACATATCTTCAGTCCAAGAACATATTTTACAGCCCCCAGTGTTCAACAATGGAACAGAGATATATAATCCTCAGAGTAACGGTTTGATGCAGGATTAAACCAGGCAACTGAAACATTTTTTTCAAAAATGGGGAAATAAAGTCATGAAAGGCTGGCTTATACACCTTCATGAGTGTGGTGTATACACACTCAAACTGAAGGGGCCAAGGGAGGGTCCCCACTAGGTAGATTCTTGTGCTTTGTGGGTAGATCTGAGGAAAAGGGGGTGAGAAGAATGCTGGTATATCTCTGCATTTTT
This sequence comes from Furipterus horrens, assembly GCF_987537825.1. Taxonomy (NCBI): domain Eukaryota; kingdom Metazoa; phylum Chordata; class Mammalia; order Chiroptera; family Furipteridae; genus Furipterus; species Furipterus horrens. The sequence continues at coordinate 63,924,125 of NW_028327180.1, read as the reverse complement.
TCTTTTTCCCCCACATTACCTGAACTTACTTTGTCCTACCCAGGGCGGTGGTTCCAGGACCAGGGCTGCAACTGCAGGTGCTGGAAGCAGGGGTGATCCCTAAGCAAGAAACTAACTGTACCTTCAACCTTTAGGCCAGAATTCCTGAGTCTGATGGGGTGGATTGTGCCTTCACCCCATCTGGCAAAATTGGGGCTGATAGTGCATACAGCTCTATTACCTAGTGGGTGAGACAGCCCACTAGTTCCACACCTGAGTAACCTGGATAACCCTACCCATGGGAATGGGAGTGGCCTGAGGCAGGGGACAATCCAGACCAGCACAGTGGCCAAACCTGGCAGCAGTGGAAAAGTTAGGGTGTAAATAGAGAAGAAGGTAAAGGAATAAATGACAGGTTGGTTGATGCCATGAGAGAAATTCTTAAGACTCAGAGCCAGATGTTACTGTCTCTCAGCTCAGTTATATCAGATGCTTGGAAGGGTGAAGACATGTTGCTGAGACCGCCCCTGCTTTGGGAACCTAAAAAAATGGAATGGAAGTCTGAAAACCTGAATGGCATCACTCTGGGAGACATTTTAGTCACGCTGTGTGACAATGGTCTGGATTGTCAGTGGCTGAGGTGGACCTTGGTAAAGTGCCATAGCATTTCAGGACACACCTACTGCCACACTGTGATGGAGCATAACCTGGTCTTGTTATAATACTGAAATTGAGTCCAATGCATTGGGAATTTGAGTTAAAGCCTCCTCAAGAAGTAAAGCAAATGGAAAATATCTGGCCTGAGGAAGAACTGGATTTACCTAACCATCAGCTAATTTCTATGCTATATAGTTCTGCACACATTTATCAGAAGGGGGGCAATGAATAAATTAGTACAAAAATATAAAAATGTATGAACTAGGTTTATAGAGTGGATTAATTGTTCCTTTAAATCTATCCCTTCTCTCCACACTGGCTCCTCCAAATGTCAGACAATATAATCATTTTGCTCTAAGAGTCTAAGAGGCAGGGGGTGGTCTGTGTCCTAGAGAATTTACTTAACCCCGGAAGAGGTCTGGCCTTTGCCTTCAGCTCCGGGGAGATGATCTTTGTTTGCTGGGAGCTAGAGAGTAAGAGTATGATTTAGGATGGGGAATGGTCACATCAGAAAGACCACTGAAGTGACTTAGGGTTGTTACCCAGGAGAATGGTGTTCAGCCGCCTGCCCCCGAACACTGGCAAAAAACAAAGATTGGTAGGGAATGGAAAAGGTCTTTATTAAAATGTTACCCACTTTTGGGGAGTAGGGACTTCCTGATTCCAGGACACTGTCTTCCACAAACCACAGAAAGAAGCCAGCCTTCCCCAGAAACAGAGACAGTGTCCAGAAACTGAGACTGTCCAGAAACCCTGCTCCATCTTTTTCTGTCCTGGAGCCCAAGGCTGCTACTTAGATGGCTCTCCACCTCAGGCTCCCTCCCTTGAGCCTGGACTTGTGGGGCTGGCGCCACCATTGCCTCACTGCAGCTTTCCTTGTTATGGCCTGAGGCCACTGCCGACCTCTGCAGTAAGTCACGCAGAGGCTCCATCACAGGGCCTGGTGCCTGAGTCTGGCAAGCGTCTAGCCTGCGAGTCTGTGCGCTGATCTCAGAGGAAGTGAAAGGCGCAGTCTAGGGCCATCTGTGCAGCACAGAACTGGGGATCAGCGAGCGGAGTGTCCCCATAACCCTAGACGAGTGAAGGCAAGCAAGAGGGCGAGACTCTGCCCACCCCCTGCTTAAATCTCTTGCCCCAAAAGCCCATGTGCTGGAAGCGTCCCACTTCCTAGCCAATCTCTGGGCTAGACTGGCAGATCAGCACCTCCTGGGCCACTGTGCTAAGCTCCACTTGTTCCTGTGGCCTCTTCAGTCTGTGCAAACTCTGCAAGCTTCCTCCTGCTGCCTCACATGCCTAGTTTGTTTACTCTTACCTGGGAGTAGGGAAATCTGCTGCACGCCAAGCTGCAGCTTTGTTTCCTGTGGCCCTCACTCACTCTGGGGCTTGGGCTCTTGCATGCGCTATCTCGTGGTTGTCTCCCCTCACCCCAGCGATCTCCGCAGATCCGCCTGTATCAGAGCAGGGCTTTGAGTCCTGTGGTGTCAGTCAACCTGAAGACGAAGATCAACTATGGGCATGATCAATCAATTATGCCTTCAAAATGGAGCCCCCAAAACTGAACACTGAGGCTCAGATTAGGCTCCCTGGTTGGCAATACTCCGTGTGTTGTCACACATTGATAGTGGGAAAGTAACTTGGCCAGATTGCATGGGGGAGTGAGAGAAAGTTCCACTTCTCATACTTCTCCAGACTCATGAGCATATTCCCTTACCAATCTTAATCTTTATCCTTTTCCTGTAATAAATTGCATAATACAGTGTATACAGTGAGTATAACAACTTCAAGTGGGTTCTTTGAGTCCTAGCAAATTATCAACCCCAACAGTAGTTTTGGGAATCCTCTGCAGTTGGTGTCAGAAGTGACAGTTGTCTCATGTGGACTGTGTTTCCTCTAACTGTAGAGTTGGCTAAAATCTTCACAAAGCTCAACTTGAAAGGAATTGAATGATAACCCCCTTATTCTAACGGTCAGACAGGTAAGGACTTGTACTCTCAGAAAAATAAATGAGACAAAACAAATATATATACATATATATGTGTGTGTGTGTGTGTGCATATATATATATATAAAATTTATTATATTTTTCTTCACTCTTATATTCTAGAATCAATAAAAAACTGTAAGACATGAGAAGAAGAAAATGTCCTTTATAATGAAGAGAAAACACAGTCAATAGAAGAAGTCCCACAAAACATCAAAGTTATTGGAATATATTGTAAATATATTTATAACTTATAAAGAAAATTGATAATATAAACATTTATAATTTATATATAAAATTTATAATATAAGACTACATTTATACTTTATACTACTATAAATATATAAAGTAATTAATGGGAAAACAACAATAATTAGAACAGAGAAGGGTGTCAATCTAAAAATAAAAGGACTGCCCTGGCTGGTGTGGCTCAGTGGATTGAATGCCTGCCTGTGAACCAAAGGATCACCAGTTTGATTCCCAGTCAGGGCACATGCCTGGGTTGCGGGCTGGGTCCCTGGTTGGGGACATACAAAAGGCAACCACACATCGATGTTTCTCTCCCTCTCTTTCTTCCTCCCTTCCTCTCTGTAAAAATGAATAAATAAAATCTTAAAAATAAAAGCCAAAGTAAGCATTTATTTGGGATCCAAAAGAATAGCTATTTGGGAGGTGCCAATTCAGGCAGAAACCCAAACAGTATTCACTAGGAGGTGAAGGAAAGAGGTACTTATGAGAAAGGGAAGGGGAACAATGTCAATAGAAGAGAGGCATTTCTATGGCTGTTAATAAGCTAAGGAAGAAATTCCTATAGGTGCAGATAAGTTAACAGAGTGATGCTAATTTTTTAAAAGACTTTATTTATTTTTAGAGAGAGGACAAGGGAGGGAGAAAGAGGAGAGAAACATCAATGTGAGAAGGAAACATCAATTTGCTGCCTCTCACATGCTCCCAACTGTGGATGTGGCCCACAACCCAGCATGTGGCCTGACAGGGAATTGAACTGGCTACCTTTTGGTTCACAGGCAGGCATTCAATCTACTGAGGCACACCAGCCAGAGCAAGTGATGGTGATTCCAATGAATGCCTTTAATTTTCAGTCTGATAGTTGTAATGCCTGCTTTCCCATTATCTTTGCAAACAGTTGTTTGGAATTCAGTGCTGCTTCAGGCCGTGTCTCAAGATTATTTTGCCCAGTGTTAACATTCCAAAGCCTTGAAGAATAAGACCTGCAAGACAGTCCCTTTGGGATGGCACTCTATTTTGAAGTAACTCCATTTATATTATTTTTTATAAGGGGTATAATAAATTGAACAGAGTTGAATAGTGTCCCTCAAGATTTCATGTTCATTCAGAAACCTGGACTGTGGACAAATCTGGAAACAAGGTATTCACAAATATAATTAATTAATGTGAAATGAGTTCATATCTGTTAGGGTGGGTAAATGGCTCAGCCTTGGCTGAGCACGTCAATGACTCCTCTTAGAGAAACTTGAAGGTTTTTACCAAGGAATTGAGAACTGATTTCCATGTGTCGTGGGTTTACCCAGCACTGTCTTTATAAAGAATTTGGTCCCTCCTCATTCACCCCTCTCCATTCCTGAGTCACAGACTCAGCCCCCAACTCTGGCAGCCATACTCCACCTTATAACATCTGCTTTCATCTTCCTGCCTCCACCCTTAGACTGTCACTGTGAGGCAGGATAGTAAGAAGTTAAGAAAATTTCTTGGCAAGTGGTATAGGGAAACTGAGATGCATAGTTGAAAAAACTGGTCAAGCAATTTACAGGCAGATAGGTCACCAGGGCCGAGCGCCCTGGGTGCCTAGCAATTGGCAAAACTGGTGATGAACTTCGCCCCCAGAGTGGTCTTTCCTCCCCTGGCATATCCTGGTCATGGGGTGTAGATCCCCTTACTTTTCCTTCCTAGAGAGAACATCTAGGCCTCAGCTGTGTTTCAGCTTCAGGCCCAGAAAAGGAGCCAACCCATGAGGGTGACACCAGAACCAGCTGCAGTGACTAATAACCTCTGTCCTAGCGCCAACCAGTCAGTGGAGACCACCACTCTGAAAGGACATACTTGGAAAAAGGGATGAATATTCTATTGAGATCCTTCCCTGAGATCGTCCCTAAACTCCCAGCCTTTAAAACCCCCAAGAGGAAAGACCCAGTGCGAGAGCATGCCTGCACCTTTCCCTTCTCCTTCCCCCACAGGCATGCATCCTAAACTCTAAGGGACCCCATGAGACTTGCAATCAGGGGAGCAGTGGGCAGCGGCAGCTTGTCCTGGGCTAACCCCCTGAACTTGCATCCAGGGCCCCTTTTCTCTGACTTCTCAGTGAGCTGGCAGCAGCCCCGCCTTGGCTCACTTCTTTCCTATAATGTTTCTAGAGTCAAAGCAGCCCTGCCTAAGCTCTTCCCTGTTGTTTCTTCTTTCATATGCTCTTCCTTGTCTCACTGTCCCCAGCTTTAATAAACATACCCTCATAGTCACCTGTACTCGTGTTGTGAAATCTTTCCTGCATGAAGTCAAGCACCCACACACTACCAGCCTTCCTAGGCAGACTAGCTCAGGGCCAAGTCTTCTTTGTAATAACAATTGTGCCCACAGGTGCAGCCACACCTGCTGGTGCTGCCCCTCAAAGTCACTGTAGCTACTCCTTCGGGAAGCTAGGGCATAACTAGGGGGCTCTCGGGAAAAAGAAGCTCGCCTCTGGTGGCCCCTGTGGTAAAAATCAGCAGCTCCTACCCACTGGGCACCGCACAGGCGTGGGCTTCTCGACCTTACAGGAGGGAGGCCACTTCCCGAGGCACAGAGCTGAGAAGCAGCGGTGACAGGAGAGGAACTCAACTCCATCGGCTTCAGAACCCAGGGCTCTCTAGCGGGCCAGTTCGCCTGCTTCCCTCGCTTGCTGGTTAGGGAAGTCGGTACCCTACAGACGTTTCCTAGCGACCGTAGCTTCCCTGCAGGTGAGGAGGGGAAGTCCGGAGATTATTCCCCTTCGCCACAATAGGAAGCTGAAGCCCAGTGGGGCCCATGGGGGCAGATGGCCGGCAGGCCAAGGCATGAGACTCCGGATCAAAAAGCGGGATTCCGCCCCCTCTCTCCCGGCGCCTGCGCACTACGAGCACGTTCCCCGCTCAGCCCCTCCCTCACCACCAGGGTTTTCAAATTTGAAACCTGCTCATTTTCCCGCCCGAATGTGTTGACCAGCGGCGAGACAGGGCGGGGCCGCGCGCAGCCAATAGTGCCTCTGAGGCTCCCCCACCCCGCCCTGAAGATGACGACAGCGAGCCGCAGGAGATGACCCGCCAATGGGCGACGGCGCTCACCCGCCTTGCCCACCCTGGCTCCTCCACCCCCGGCGCCCACGTGCAGCTGCGGGTTCTGGGGCCTCCGGAGACTACAGGTCTCCAGAACATGACTTTCTGTCCCGGGCCCTAACTGTCAGCACGGGCTGGAAACTGAGGCCCAGAGACGTCTAACAGCCAGCGCGGGGTCGCTGAACAAAACGAGCAAGATACATCACCTCCTAGGTTGGGGGTTTGCTCAAGGGCCGGACCTGGAGCTGGTGCAGGTACAGGCACCGCAGGGGTCCGAGGGCCGGGCGCTTGGCTTGGGGGGTTGCGCTGCGGTCCGGGACGAGTTCCAAAGGGGCGGGGCCAAGAGCTGGGCCATCCCGCGGGCGGGGCGTCCAGGGGGCGGGGCCGGGCGCCTGTGTTTGTGGCACTGTGTCAGTTACATTGTAACAAAAGTGGTGCGGTTGCTCCTCCGGTCCATACCTCCGGCTCTCCCGCCGCCAGCAGTCGCCGGCATGGAACCCGTGGCCAGCAACATCCAGGTCCTGCTACAGGCGGCCGAGTTCCTGGAACGCCGCGAGAGAGGTGAGGCAAAACCCTTGGCCAGACTTCAGGCAGTGACCTTGCTGACACGGGCCTGGGTTGGACTTGGCTCCCAACTTGCAGGATGTATACATAGCTGTAAGGCAGTAGCCCCGGGGCAACCCCGTCTTCAGCTGGAGAGGGGTCCGCAGTCGGGCAGGGAGGTGTTGGGGAAATGGCCCTGGCAGCAAAAGGCCCTCCCTGACCGTGCCGTGCCAGGGGCGCCCGCTGGGACCAGCTCCAGCTTGACGCAGACGGGGGCTCTTTCTGGCAGAGGCTGAGCACGGATACGCATCCCTGTGCCCGCACAGAAGTCCGGGCCCCGTCCACAGGAAGAGGAAGCGATCCCCCCAAGCTTCTGGCGCGCTGGACAGTGGGCGGTGAGGAGGGCCGGGGGCAACGGGGAGCGGGGGATGGGCGCTGTCCGTCTTCGGTTTCCTCCTCAGCCCACTTCCTTCTTGTTGTTTGCATCTTCTGGGCCAGGTACCCTACCCTGGAGACATCAGACCCTTCCTACCATCTCCCTATCCCCCAAACATATACCCTCTTTTCATTCACGCGCTATTTCTTGAGCACCCCTGATGTGCCAGTTCTGGGTTCCGCTTCTATCCACACTCCTACACGCCACATATCACACCACTCACCTTCCTGTTCTCTCCTCGTCTCCACCTTTTACACATGCTGTTCCCTCCAATTGGAGTTTCTCTTCCTCCTCAACCCACTTTGGGTAACTTGTTTCTGGCTCAGCTCAACTGTCACCTCTGTTTAGGAAGCCCTTCCTGACTGCTAGAAGGGGGCTTTGTTTGGACTCCACAGCTACCTGGGCAGGCCTCTCAAGCATTTGTGCCTCTCCCACAACCCCCAACCTCCCCATGAGTCTGCCTCTGCCTGGCAACTCAGGTCCCTGAGGTATAAAGTCGCCATACCAAGCTAGTTTGGGGCAGAGATCTGTAGTGAATTTTGGGCCCTTGGGAGTCTGGGACTTGAGGGTGTGGGCAGCAACTGACATCCCCTTACCCCATCCTCCCTGGCATTGGCAGGTCTGTGCACAATGAGCTGGAGAAGCGCAGGTGAGTCCCAGCCATGCCCTGACAGCACTGGACCCGGAAACTGCCTCCCTCTGGCCTTTCCTCCCCTGTCAGCCCTCTGGCTAGTATGGCTGGGCTGGCACTGCCCTCCAGACCCCTTCCCCTGCAGGAGGGCCCAGCTGAAGCGGTGCCTGGAGCAACTGAAGCAGCAGATGCCCTTGGGGGCTGACTGTGCCCGATACACCACACTGAGCCTTCTGCGCAGGGCCAGGATGCACATTCAGGTAAGGGGCTACCCCTGCACCATGGAGCCAGCTTGCCAGACAAGTGGAGAGGTGTAGGAGGGAGTTGCTGGGTGAAACTGGGCAGAGAGGCCCAATGTGCTTTTAGTTTCCAAATTTGTTACATGGGAAGAAAAGCAAAAAATAACTCAGGATTGTTCTGAAGCTTAAGTTTCAGCATGCACCCAATAAATGTTCACTGTTGTTATTACAGCTATTACTACTTATATTCCAGCTGTGAGGCCCTGGGCCAGGCCGTTAGCCTCTCTGGACTTCTTTCCTCCTCTATATGGGAGGCGTGCCTGTTGAAGATAATGTGATGGATCATGTGTAAGGGCCCCTCAGACTGTACAGGGCTGGTCCTCACTTTTTCTCTCCCCTATCCTTCAGGTCTTCCTGTTCTGAGCAGTCTGTCCTGAAGCCACTTTGGGAGGCAGCAAGGACTGAGAGGATAGCCCTCACCATATTCCCAGGGCCCTGCCTGCTGCCCCCTGGTGGACATGAGTGGGGTAGTGGGGTGTGCATCCCCAGAGAGGCCTTTTCTGCCCTCCTGGTTCTTTTGACAGAAGAAGTGAAGGCACAGCCAGGCTTATGAGAGGCAGATTCAGAACCCAGGCCCAGGTTCCCTGACTTGCATTCTTTCCTTCAACAAGAATTGGGTTGGCCAAAAAGTCTATTTAGTATTTTCCGTAAAATAAAAAAGACATCAAAAATTTATTTATTTTCAGAAAGAGGGGGAGAGAGAAAGAGAGGGAGAAAAACATGAACGTGTGGTTGCCTTTCACCGACTCCCAACGGGGAACCTGGCCTGCAACCCAGGCATGTGCCCTGACTGGGAATCGAACCAGGAACAGTTTGGTTCGCACACCGGTACTCAATCCACTGAGCTACACCAGCCAGGGCAAAAAATACATTTTTTATTTTCACCAATAACGGTATAGATTTGGACCGTTTTGAGTGTGTCGGCTATCTTCTGTGTCCTATAATGTTAATTGTTCTTAATTAGTGTCTTGATTTGATCGCTACCAACTTCAACTGGTGTACCAGACCGTGGAGCATCGTCCAGCGAGAAATCTCCAACATGAAACTTAGCAAACCATTTTTGTCACATTCCATCAGTCACAGCACATTCTTCATACACTGCACAAATCTTTTTTTGTGTTTCAGTTGCATTTTTATCTTTCTTGAAATAGTAAAGCATAACATGCCAAAAATGTTGCATATCTTCTTCCATCTTCAATATTAAAATGGCTACACAAAAATTCACCAATTTTGAAAAGTTTTTAAAAAATGCACACTGATATGACAGCTGTCACAATACAGTCTAACAAAATTGTTTCAAATGGAGTTAAAGACAACTAAGCCTGTTAGAGCCATCTTACAGAAAAAAAAAAAACAAAACTTTTTGGCCAACCCAATATTTATTGAGCACCTGCTCTACCAGTCCATTCTAGGCACAGGGGGCTGTGACAGAGACATGGAATGTGCCACGTGGCAAATAAGTCAGTGTGGGAACTGTCCGCATTGTCCCACAGGTGCCTGCATTCCTCTCATGGTGGCTGAATAACACCCTAGCTGAAGAGCAGGCCCATTTCTCATATGAGCCTACCTAGCCTGGTTCTTTGAGAGATAGTGTGCCCTTGAAGTGCTGAGTGGGCAGGACCTGGGGATCACTGCTTCCTTGAAGCCCCATCAGCCCTCTCCTGGACTCCCTGCTTTCTGTTTTGCCTCCACGAGGCTGTCCTCCCCCTTCCTTAGGATGTGCTTTGTAGCATGTAGATCTGTAGGTCCATCTGCTGAAAACCTTGCATGGCTCCTGATAGAACTGTCTCAATCCTTATTTCTTGTGAACTCCAGGCCCTTTACATCTCAGGCCTTGCCATGGGCCTGCTTTTTTAGTCTCATCTCTTCTCCATTTCCCACCAAAAAGTTGAATTCTCGGTGCTCTTCCCAGTTTCCCTCTGCTGGGGAGCTTCTCCACCATCTTCGCCTAGGCAGCTGTCACTCATCTTTCTATAACCAGTCCCAATGTTCCCTGCTGGTGTTCCCCTTCTGTTGCCCACCATGGGCTCTGATGGGAGAACCCTTAGCCTTCTAGTCCCTGGTGCACGGGGCTGGCAGAGCTCTGGTGGAGGTGGGGGGGGGGGGCAGGTTAATGCTGAAGAAGCCTTAGGAGGGTCTTGACCAGGAGTTACAAACTGGTAGCCTTTGTTTAGTCTGTAGTTTTCTAAAATCTAAGTTAGTTCATAGCACTTAAGAGGCCACTTGACATGAAAAATCTGACTTCCGAGCTCTCTTGAAGACAGAGAGATCTGGCCACACTGGGCCTCCTTGCACATGGCAGTGATTGGCTAGAACCTGTAGGTGGTGGCCTACTTCAGCTGGAGTCCAGCATGCCGTCCTCCCCTTCCCTGTTGCTTGGTACCAGCACTGGGCCCTCCTTCCCATTGCCTGGCTAAACGCTGAAGGCCTTTGAGACTGTGCTGCCCTTCTACCCAGCTAGACAGAACTCGCAGGCCATTGACATGGGACAGGAAGGCTTGAATTCTTGGAGGATGTGGAGGTTACTCTGTGGAGCCCAGATTTAGTGAGTCCCCCATCAGGAGCAGGCAGTCACCAACTGATCATTGCCTGCTGTGGAGCTGTGTTGGGGTGAGGCCTGGACCCCCACAGAGCTGACCCCAGCCCTTTGCTTCCTTGGGCTCTGCAGAAGCTGGAGGAGCAGGACCAGCGGGCCCGGCGGCTCAAGGAGAAGCTGCGCAGCGAGCAGCAGAGCCTACGGCAGCAGCTGGCGCAGCTCCGGGGGCTGGCAGTGGCGAGTGAGCGGGAGCGGATGCGGGCGGACAGCCTGGACTCCTCGGGCCTCTCCTCTGAGCGCTCCGACTCAGACCAAGGTGAGTGACCTGAGGTGGAGAGGGACTGGATGGGCCTGTGGGCCAGGTCTCCTGACTGGACTGTCCCTGTGCAGAGGAGCTGGAGGTCGACGTGGATGGCCTTGTGTTCGGGGGTGAGGCCGAGCTGCTTCGGGGCTTCAGTGCAGGCCGGGAGCACAGCTACTCACACAGCGACGCCTGGCTATGACCTTCCTGTCCCAGAGCGCAGCCTCTTCCCTCAGACTATCCTCCACTCCACACTGCCAGGCAGGAGCCCTTCCCAAGCCTCAAAGGCTGTCCAGTCACCTCCTGTTAAAACAGACTAAAAGGACCTTGGCATGGGAACAGGAGCTCCCCAAACCTGGCTGCTGGAGCCTCTGCTAAGGGAGGGGCCTGGCCTCCCAGGGGCCCGCAGTGCTGGCAGCTTGGGCCTGGACTGCCCTTCCACGCATTTTTTTGTATGTAGCACTTGACTCTGCTGTCCCCACAGGGACAAGTCGTCTCTTGGGCTCACCCCTATGTTCCTTCCTAGACAAGGCTTCCTGGCCTTTACCCCAGATACTGTACAGTATTTTCATTAAAAGGCTCTTTCTTAATTTCCTGCTCATGGTCTTGCCTGATGAAAATGGGGAAACTCCCACCCACAAAATGGGAGAGGAAATGAGATCAGTAGCTACCACCACCACTGCTGACCCTGCCCAGCACTGGCCCTTCAGTGCACATAGCTCAGAGGCCAGCCGGCCCCACTTTGCAGGCGGGACTGGGGCCCAAAGCCCTGATACAGTGGAGTCAAGATTCAAACCAAAGCTTTCTGACTCCACAGCTGGGGCTGATTGAATTCAACAAATATTTATTGAGTGCCTATTATGTGCTAGATATTGTTCCAGGTACTTGGGACACAGCAGAGAACAAAACAAGGCGTCTGCCCTCAAGGAGCTTACAGTCTAGCATTTATGACCCCTTTGCCTGTATGCCATCTGTGACCCTGGGCAAGTCACAGTCCCTCTCTCCTTGGCTGTCCGATGCAGGAAGAAGCAGGTCTGGCCCAGGTGTAGATAATGTGTGTGGTGCACTGCAGATGCCAGACACCACCCCCAACCCACCACCCAGACAGGAGATCAGGCTGGAAGTTGACTTTTAATAATAAAGTATGGGGTGGGAGGGCAGAGGGAGCACAGCTAGCTCGGGGATCTGGTGTGCTGCAGCCCCAGGGTCTGGGCTGGCTACACAAATTGCTGCTGCTGCTGCTGCTGCTGTTTCTTGGTGGCTGCCTTGCTGGCAAGGTCCTTGGCCTTCTCTGTAGCTGCCAGTGCTGTCTCCTTTGCTTTCTCCTTGGCTTCCTTGGCTGTCTCAACAAGGGTCTTGGAAGGGGCCTCGCCTGCAGCAAAGGGCAGGAGCCTGGCTTCAGAGGATGCCAATATCCCCACCTAATTACTCCCTACAACCTTCACCACCAGCAAGCCAGGCCCCATCGGAAAGGTGGTATTTTCCCAGGATACAAATGAGGAGTCCCAGGTTTGGGTGGAGCAGTGACAGCCCCAGGCTCCACATAAGTCAGGGCAGCTAGGACTTGATCCCAGCCTGTGCCTGGGAGGTTCTCACCTTGCAGCTTGGCCAAGATGTATTCAAAGCCCTTCATTGTCTTGGTCACATTGCTTTTGAACCGCGCAAGACCAAATTCCTGGCAAAAGAATGGGAAGGATTCTGAGCTGCCCACTGATCCCCAGCTTAGTCTCTATGTCCAACGCCCTGGGCCACAGAACAACAGCACCCCCATGCCGCTGCTCACCTGGACAGCTCTGGAGACGCCAAATAAGCTAGAGGAGACCCAAGCTTCCCGGTGGATTTCGGTCCAGCTGCTGTTATCAGAGTTCACACAGTAAACACATCGTTCCTCCACCACCTGTGCAGTGAGTCAGGTCAAACACAATTGTGTGGGTGTCTTTCACTTTGCCAACTTCAAGTAAATCTGATTCACTGCCTTTTTTTTTATGAGCAATAAATTCCATTCCTTGTCGCATCCCAAACTGCATTTACATAAGAACAAGAACATAACGGTCATTTTGGGCTCTACAGTCTCTCTTCTGACCCTTTAAACTAGATGGCACATAGCCTCTTGAGATCAGCAGAGGGCCTTCTGGCTCTGTCTTTGCCTAGGTTTGGTTTTGTACCTTTATGTCTAGACATGTGCAATGTTTTTAGCCTACCATCTGCTGCAACTCTTGAGCTCACTGGGAATCCAAATAAAAGTGGAAATCTGGCCATTGTCACAGCTCTCATTATCAGAGAGGAAAAAGTGGACCAGTACTTCTAACAGAAACCCCTCAAAGACCTCACAGCTGGATTGAAAGGCATCTCTCACAGCAGGATCACTATCTTGGTAATTCAGAAAACAGGTAGTGCCTGCAGACAGTCTGTTGTGAGGCCTTTAGCAGTGTATTAAGTTGCCAGCTCATTCTGTGACCTTGTAGGACACTTCCCTTCTTTGAACCTCACTCCTATCTCTGCACAGGAGAGTAACGCCCACCTCTGAGGGTTATTGTGAAGATTGAGAAAATTAAAGTTCTCTGAAAGCTTCAGGGTATTCATACATGAGAAGATATTGTAGAATGTTCCTGAAAGCATGAGTTTCCAAGTGTTTAAAAATTTTTATTGATTTTTAGAGGAAGGGAGAAAGGGTAGAGAGAGAAACATCATTTGTTATTTCACTTATTTGTGCATTCATTGGTTGATTCTTTAAAAAAAATCCTCATCAGAGGATATTTTTTCAGTGCCTTCAGAGAAAGAGGCAGGGAGAGAGCAACTGATGCAAGAGAGAAGCATCGATTGGTTGCCTCGTGTACATGCTTGGACCAGGGATTGTATGTGTCCAGACCAGGGATCGAACCTGCAACTGCAACCTAGGCATGTGCCCCAATGGCCAATCGAACCTGAAACCTTTTGATGATGCTCCAACCGATTGAGCCACTCTGGCCAGCACTCACTGGTTGACTCTTGTATGTGCTCTGACTGGGAATTGAACCCGCAACCTTTGTGTATTGGGACAATGCTCATTATAATCATCTGAGCTACCCAGCCAGGTCTGGGTTTTCAAGTTTTAAAGTCAAGAGATCAAAGATACATGGAACCCTTTTTCCCCAAAACCTTAGGGCAAACTCTATTATGAAAGACACCTAAGTGTAACTCCTCTAGTCCACGTGGGGCATGGGACCCAGATCCTCTCCCTTCTGAAGCACATCCAAGGCACTGTTACGGTTTGATGGACTCCTATTTAAAAACCATGCTCAGCATCACTGGCTCCCTAGCCACATGTATCCGGAGCTCTCCTTTTGGGGGGGACCAAGGGTCTCACCATCAGCCGGGCGTGGTTGATGTTCCAGGTGAAGGTGGTCATGGTATGGTTCCTTGGGTCCACAATAGAATCCTCCAGGATGTACACTGAGTGAGCGACATTGGCAGGAAATAATCGCTCAGCCCAGCGGGGCATCCTGTTGGTCTTGGTCAGGAGTCTCCGGGACAGGAGCTTCTGGTCAGGGGTCACCTCCCGGTGCACTATGTCTTCCGTTAAGACATGTTTGCTGCAGGTGTCAAGAGTGAAGGTGACCCTCGTGAGCCTGCCCCTGAGAGACTGCCTGTTGGGGTTCCCATCTGGAGCCTCCCGGCCCACAATGGCCCAGCCTCCCCTAAACTTGCAGTGATCTGTGTTGTGGCTCAGACCTGAAGACTGAATCCCCTGAACCTATCCCAGGGCAAATTCCAATTCCTGCCCTCTCGCTGACCTGGATTCCTGGGCCTGGCCTTCTTGATTTATTGCACCACTGGAGAGCGCCATAGACAGAATGGTAGGAGATCGTCTGAATTCCAACCCCAGGATCCCTCCCAGTTCCTGTTCCACCGCCTCTTCCTGTCTCGCCAGCCACCGTGAGATTAAGAACCTTAGACTACGGCTTCAAGTAAACCACAGCCCAGACCTAGCCTCCTTCCAGCACTTTGCAGGCCTGGCCGCTTCCCCAACAGGGCCCTTTAACCCTAAAGACGGCCAGGGTTCCGGCAATCCCCTACCTCGGCCTCAAGGTGAAGTCCTTCCCGGCCCCACCCTTCGATCTCCAAACAGCGAGGGAAAGGCTACTCTATCCCAGGCTACGTACCTATAGGGATTCGGGTACCGCTGCCAAAAGGCAGCAAACACTTGGTCCCAGGAACTCCGGAGCACGCTCTGGCCCAGGAAGTACTTCACCATCGTCCCGGCCGGGGCGGGGTCAGCACCCGCGCAGCATCAGGGGTGCACAGCCCGGGGGGCACGCGGAGGCCAGGCCGGGGCTCGGCGCACGCCCGCGTCACGCAGCTCAGTCACCACCGCGCTGGGACCCACCAGCTGCCACCGCCATGAGTTGTCAGGCCGCCCGCCACTTCCGGCGCAGACCCGCAATACCCACCACTTCCGGCGCCTGTACACGTGACCATAGGTCCCGCCCCCTCGCCCTCTTCCTCCCCTCCCTCTGCGGGAGTTGCGGAGCTGCTGGCCGGCGCCGGGTTAGAGGGGACCCGAAGCTCGGTGGGTAGTCCTAGCCGGGGCGGCGCCTGAGCCAGGTGGCGAGCGTGCTGGGTGGCGGCGTGCGGCGCCGTTGAGGGCGCTGCCCGCGCGCTCCCGGGCCGCTGCGCGCCCTGGCCTCTCAGGAGGATCAGCACCCGGGGCCGAAAAGTGAGGGTAGCGGAGGGCTGCCGTAGCGGGAGCCCGACGTGGTGTCTTGAGTCGTAGGGATTGAGGCTTGGGCGCTTCCTACCCGAGCGGAGATCCGGGTTCACCTAGTGCGGGGGCGCAGGGCCCTGACGCGGGTGAGGCGGCCCCGAGAGCATGAGCGGGCAGCGGGTGGACGTCAAGGTGGTGATGCTGGGCAAGGAATACGTAGGCAAAACGAGCCTGGTGGAGCGCTACGTGCACGACCGCTTCCTGGTGGGGCCCTATCAGAACGTGAGTGCACCTCGTGGGGCCCGGCCCGGGGTGGGAGGCCAGCGCGTACCGCTGTACTGATGACTTCCCCCTGGTTGCAGACCATCGGGGCCGCCTTTGTGGCCAAGGTGATGTCTGTCGGAGACCGGACGGTGACTCTAGGTATTTGGGTAAGTCCCATTCCTAAGGGGGCTTAATCCTCTCTGTCTGTCTCATCTGTGGCCGTTTCTCTTCTCTAGACCTCCGTTTAAATGTGGGGGTCTGGAGAACGTATTAATTTGAAGTCTCGGGGAGGAGCTCAGTAACTCAGGCCAGGGCTGAACTTTCCCCTGCCCTTAGGACACAGCAGGCTCTGAGCGCTACGAGGCGATGAGCCGAATCTACTATCGGGGGGCCAAGGCTGCCATCGTCTGCTACGGTAAGGAGGGGTTCTGGCCTGTTCCTCAAACAAGTAGGGGTGGGTGCCAGGCCGGCCTTAGAGAATAGCCCCTGATCCTTGTGTGTTTCCTGTGTGCCCTGTACCAAGACCTCACGGACAGCAGCAGCTTTGAGCGCGCCAAGTTCTGGGTGAAGGAATTGCGCAACATGGAGGAGGTAGGTGGTCAGAGGACCAAGAGCTGGGGCTCTGGTCGTCAGTGTGGGTCACCCTGACCTTGTCTTCTGCTTCAGGGCTGTCAGATCTACCTGTGTGGCACCAAGAGTGACCTGCTGGAGGAGGACAGGCGGCGTCGACGTGTGGACTTCCACGACGTCCAGGACTATGCAGACAGTAGCTTCTCAGTTCCTTGGGGATGGGGGAGGAAAGCGACTGCTTGGGTGGGTCATGAAAAATGGGGACTGCCTTAGCTGCCCTGGGAAAGCTTTCTGGCCTCCCTGAACCTGTGGGGTCCAGAAGAGTCCCTGAAATGTTAAGACTTTCCCTTTGTCGGTGTCCATCTGCTTCTCAGATGAGGCTTGTCACTTTTCTTTAGATATCAAAGCTCAGCTCTTTGAAACATCTAGCAAGACAGGCCAGAGCGTAGGTGAGTGCTGTCCTGGGCCTCACAGCAGGAAGCAGGAAGAGCTTAGAGGGCTGTCACTGGGGGATTCCAGAGCTACTGGCGTTGGGCCCTCACTGATGGTCCTTTTTCCTGCCAGACGAGCTCTTCCAGAAAGTGGCAGAGGATTATGTGAGTGTCGCTGCCTTCCAGGTGATGACAGGTGTGTACCTTTCTGGAGACTTCTAGGCTCTCTGCAGCTAGCCCCCTTCATGTTGGTTACTGGATCCCCCACAGAATGGTGCTAAGCTGCCACCTCTCTCTTTGACAGAGGACAAGGGTGTGGATCTGAGCCAGAAGGCAAACCCCTACTTCTACAGCTGTTGTCATCATTGAATCACCAACCATTGGCCTGGGGGAATTAAAGGAATTCCCTGAGGGGCTGGACCTAGCTTGTCTGGGATCCGGTGGTCAAATGTTAGCTACCACACGTCCCATGGCAGCAAAGGTGGCATCTGCCTGTGCTGGCCCGTGGAACAGATGCAGCATTAGGCTGACTGATGGGCGGCAGGAGGGTAAGGGCTGATTTGGACTCCAGGCTTCTGTTCTGGAGGGCACTTGTGTCTGCAGATTCAGCAGCTTCTGATTTGTAAATAAAATCAATGCACTGTGAATCACACTCGGCCCCTTTCCCTGCTGCGTAGTTGGTGCCAAGACACCAAGTTCTTTCTCAGGTCACCTGGCTGGCCTCACTTCCTGTATGAAGGCTCCTCCCAACCCTAATTTCACTTTACCCCAGGGTTGCAGCTGAGATCATGGAGAATCAACAGCCCTTTCCTGTACTTTTATTAGGGTGAGAGGCTGGGGTTGGGGCAGTGCAAAGCTCATAATTTCTTCCTGGTGCTGAGAAGAGCAAGGCCGGCACTTAAGTCGCATCCAGAGATCAAAGATCAAGCACTTCTACTTCAGACTGGCTGATCCTCCCACATCTGCCCCACCTGGACCCAAGTCTTGCCTGGGGCTCATATCCTAAGCTTCCCATCAGCAAGCTGCAATGTGGTTCAGGGATAAAAAACTCAGGTTCTGCAAGACAGACAGGCATTTGGGACTCAGATTAGAAAAGGGGGTCTAAACTTGGCCTGAATTTCTTTATCTCCAAAACAAGGTAATCATTGCCCAGTTCAGAACTGGGAAGACCATGAGTGAAATTAACTTTAGGACTAAATGCTCATCTTCCCCAGAGGATTTTTTGCTGAAGGGGCAGCAAGTTCAGGACTAAGTCAGAAGGGGAGGCAGACTCCCAACGTTGCCTCAAAATGTATTTTTGGGCCTTGGAGGTCCAAGGATTTCTGAAGAATCAGGTGTTAATTGGAAACGGGGCTGACACTTCCTGTTCAACCAAAAGGGGAGTGTAGGGCAGCCCTTCCTAGCATGAGGCCGGGCCCATTTGCCTCTGCTTTCCCACTTTAGGATGGTCCCTCCACAGGGCTTAGCACCTATCTCTTAAGAACTAAAAACTTGGCCAGATGGTCAGACTCACTCAGGAAGTCCTTTGGTTCTACTTCCTTTTAAAAAACCAATTCCTCAAAATATCCTTACTTCATGGGTGATGAAAGCTTCCTGTGTAAGGGACTGAAACTAACACCAGTAACTCCCAAAAGAAAAACCTGAGGTGCTAGCAGGAGGGCACAATTCCACTGTGTCCCCCACCTGGGCACTAACTGAGGGGCTGGCTCCTGCTCTCATCCCAAACCCATCCTCCCTCCTGTTGGGCTACATCTCCCCATGGACAACAAAACACAACACAGGGTAAGGGCCGTAAGAGTAAAGTTAAACTTTACTTTACAGTAATTTTTTTCTATATACAAAGAATTACAGTACATGTTTATGGGGACTCCTAGCACAGGGCTCCCCTCTTTTCCACTAAGGGTTTCACTTACAGCTGACAATCTATGGGGGTGAGGAGGAGCAAAAAAAAAAAAAAAAAAAAAAAAAAAAAAGTGATGGATTTCAGCTGATACCCCCATGCCCCTTTCTTAAAAATATAGATAGATCTCTGTTGCCAGCTTGTCTCTTGGGCCAAGATTTAGCAATCTGCTCTCCCATGAGCTCCTGTGTGCTGCACTCACCTGGCTTCTCACTCTCACCTACACACACGCACACACACACACACGCACACACACACGCAGGCAGCGACCACCTCAGGCCTGGAGACCACCCATCTCTGCCCCTATCTTGGAAGTCTAAAGCACCAGAACCATCCATTTCTGCTCCTACTCCCTGGGCTCACACCTCCTGTCTGTAAACCTTTGCTTGACTTCCAGAGTGTTACATCTGGAGCCCCTCCACAGCCTGACATTGGAAAATCATGGAAAAGCAGCTTTAGAGAAGGGACCACTTCAGAATTTAATGTTTTTTGCTTATGTTGGTAGGAAACATTTCTTCCCAGGCTGTGGACTTCTAATTAAAATAAACTTTCCACTTCCTTAAGAAACATTACCTTTAATCTTCATAAGCAATAGGTGTTCCCATGAGAGTGGAAGAGGTAGAGGGGCGGAAGGTAACCAAAGGAGACCCTGCACGTGGAGTGCTCTACCAATCTGTTCCAAGCAATATGGATAGAGGCTGTGGACAAGGTCAAGCCACCCCTGAGATACTCAATGGCCATGGTATCTCTTCCATCTCTGCATTGCTCTGGACCACTCCAGGGTTGGGTACAGCCTTCACCAAGGCTCTGCCCCTCTCTTTAACATAGCCTCAAAGAAACTTCTACATAAAATCTCTTCCTCCCGAAGAGGAAGCTGGGTTTTTCAAGTCGCCAATCCCTCTACCCTTGGCAGTGCTTATTTATACCAGGAAATTAGCACCATCATTACTTTTTTTGGGGGGGGGGTGTACAAAGCAATCATCTATTCTTATTTCAATTTATACTACAGCAACTTCTGACCCTAGAAAGCTCCGCTAAGAGCTAACTGGCCACAGTCAATGAAAGTCTCATGCAGCAGCTACCTAGCTCTAAATGATCTGGAATGTCTAACACATGGAACAGCCCAAACATGATTCAGTAGGAAAGGGACTTGTGGCAGCTCCTTCCCTGCCTTGATCTCAGAGAGACTACAACACTGGGCCATTCTGACCTTCTGGGTTGACAAATCCCAAGATGACAATATCCTCCAAAAAGCCTTAGGAGAAAACCTGGTTTATAGGAGCCGAGACCAAAAGCCATTCATGTTTAGGGTTCTCCCAATTCCTCTCCACAGGGGAAGATGCCAGGACCAGACTTTTTCCCTCCATCATGTTCTCACAAGGCGACTGGAAGTCCAGCTCCAGCAAGTAGACCCTACCAAACCTGTGAAAGAGTTGCTGTGCACTTCATGCCCTGACCGTGGGATGGGGTAGAGGATAGGAAAAATACAATTATTTTCATCAATGCCAAAGATGTAGATTTGGTAGTTGTTCAGAAGAGGATCAACAGTGATTTAAATCACCTTAAACTCAGTAACTTCAGGGGGAAGCAGACATTTAAAAACTTGGATGCATTTGTAGCAATGACAGCTATTTTGCTATTAGAATGGGTTAGCTTCAGTATGAGAAGCAAATGAGGCTTTGAATTTAACAGTTCCCACAATTTTTTTCTGATTTAAAAGGGCTCGGAGAGGTATTTGTTCTTTAGCTACCTATGGAAGAAGCTATGGCATCCCCCTGGGAAAAAGCTTCCTGGGGAACTAGCTTAGAGGAAAACTCCCTTGAGATCCCGATTTCCAAGCACTTGGCCAAATACCAAAAATACCATTCTGCACAAAGATCAGCAACTTCTAAAACAAAGATTTCCTTTTAACTGTCAATTTATACTCCCTGGAGACAAGGCCTCAGTGCAGGTTCCAGGGGAGTCACCGAGGGCTGGCCAGATCAATCCCTCCCCACCATCAGGCAAGAGTCTCAACAGTCCTGAATTCTACTTCTAATTGTACAGTGACTGCTTTCATGGTATGAAGAAGTTAACGAGCTAGAATCAGATGATGCGCTCAGTGGGCCTGATAGTTGAATTTGTAGTTTCCATTCAACCTGAGAGTGTCTTTCAATAGCCCCCAGGAAAGCCTGGCACTCCATTTAGATTAAGAACTGCCTCCTACCCTCTAAACCAAGCATAGCTCAGAAGTTGTTTTTCCAGGCAGGCCTGGAAGGAAGTTACCAGTGAATGGTGGAAAACGGAAAGGACCAAAACAAAACCACAAAGGGGCCAATCATGGCTCACCTTTCCCTCACTTCTTCTGGTCCCATTAGACCTATCTAGAGCAGCTGTCAAATCAATTACCTACCAAAGCCTACCTCAGGGAAGCTATTTCAGAATCAAACTTCTCCACTTAATTAATTTTTATATAGCCTGCACAAGCCCCCACCACAAAAAAAAAAAAAAAAAAAAAAAATTTCACAGTTTATTTCATGAAACAAAGAACTACGGTAATTTAACACACAACATAGTGAAAGGAGATTCTAACAGTGCAGTGTGGATACTTTTTCTGATCACAACTACAGATGACAGGAAAGAAAAGGGCACAGGACTGGCACCAAGCAAACTCTACTCATACAACCTAAGAGATTAGGGAAAAAGACCTACAAGCTGCAGTTATATACTTATTATTCTCACACATGATAAATACTTAATATAATGAACTTTAATGTTCTGGGTGGAATTCTTTAAAAATATCTTTCCCATGGTTTAAAATTTTTTAAAAAAGAAAATAAGATGCTTTGTTTTCTCTTCCTTTTGAACAAAGAGCTTTTCCTCTCTGATGATGTAGGAAAGATATAGGATGAAAGGGGAGAACTAGGCAGGTGGAATTTACAGAGGAGGTTCCGAGGTCTAAGTGAGATGCAAGGATAGGCCCCTCAACTTGGGGCAGCCCTGCCCAGCCTTGTGCCTCTGCCTGAGTTCAAGGGTCTCAACTGCAGAGACCGACTTTGGGAAATAAAAGCAAATTCTCTTCTTAATCTTTATATAAAGCGCAAATGCTCCTATAACAACTTTTGTTCCCTCAAGAGTGATCAGAGGAACCTCAATAGGAACTTAGTAGGAGGAAATTGGGACAAAATACAGAATCCTGTTGAGGGTTTAAAAACCATAACTGAGACAGAATGGCCAGGAGACATTTGGGCCAGATGACCTGGTTGGCTAAAGCTGCTGGCTAAGTTGGCAAAGCAGAGAGGTAAACACATTTGGTCTAGGGACAAAGGAGGCATGAGTGAATGGGAAGGAACTGGCCAAACAGCACTTCCTGTTGGCAGTCGAATGGCAGGGCATGGTAGCACCAACAGATTTCCCAGCCCTTGAGACCCAGCTCAGGGCAGCAGTAACAGATAATCAGCAGTTATGAGGAGTCAACTCTTAGACTGGACATTTCTCTAAATGCAACATCTTGCCAGTCATAAAGGAAGGGTTACGGCTGCCTTTGAACTAAGTCAGCAGGCAGGTGCTCTCAACACAGAGCACAATTCTCTGGAAGAGGGTGATAAGAATCAGCTAGTGAAGAAGAGGAATCCTTCCATTCAGGAGGAGAGCAAAGAATTAGAAGAGAAGTCATTTTCCATCAGGGTCTGGCAACCTCCCAGAGCTGGTGGTGGATTTAGCCAAGAACTCGCCAGATTCCCTAGGTCCACTCCCGAAGCTCTGAAATCTGAAAGCACCTGAGTGTTTTGGGGACAGGCATGGGGTGGGTTGATGGGAAAGGAGGAAAATCGATAAAAAAGAAAGGTATGCTTGCCAGTTGCGTTCTTACACTGCGGGAAAGCTCTGTCCTTATAGAGCCCAACCCATCGACCAGCTATTCTGCCAAGTAGAGATCCACAGACTCTGCACAACCCAGATAGAAGCAGCAGTGGCTGCCCAGCCAACAGCCCCACGTGGCCTCTATGCAGCCCCTCCTGCCCAGAGACAGCTGCCTGAGCATACGTGCATGCACATGCACACATGCACACCTGACCAGAAGAACCACTCTCAACACAACCATTTCTGGTGCCACAAAGAACGTTACAAAATGTGTGGAGCCTCAGGGACCCTCAACTCTTCATGTTATTTCCTGGTCAAAGGTTCTTGAAAACAGCCTGGATGCCCAGGCAGGCATGTTAGGCTCACAGGGATCAGGTCTTATGTTTCTATCTACTATCAGTGACTAGCACCTGGCCTAGCACACGCAAATGCTCAAGAAATCACCACTGATTTGAATGGATATCAGTTCCTCCCAGGGGTTCATTAGGTACCCTCAGTGGGGCTCTGTAGGGCTAGAGAGATAGCGTTGAGAGCCCCTCTACCTTCCAACCTGACCAGTGGAATCGAATCCCATGCTTGACTCCAGAGTGGACTTTTTATTTCAAGTTGACCATGTTTAAAGGTTGAGAGAAAGAGACCCCAGTCTGTCTGGCTCATTGGCTGAAGTCCACTTGGATTTCCATACATGGTTCACACAGCCACAAGCCCACTGGCTAATGTCATCAGAATTCTGAATGCTGAGATATAAAGAAAGGATAACAGCAGAAAAGTGTTGGGGTCTGAGTTTGAAGGTGGGGGGAATATTTCCCTCCCCCAAGAACCCTGGGGGTAGCTGGTCTGGTCACGTGACATTCACTGGCATTACTTCTGTTCTGACTCTGCATACTTGTGACTGGAAGGAGCCTGGTTAAGAGCTGGAAATGTATTTTGTTCTGGCTTAGGGTCTTGCCCTCTTCCAAGAGGCCAGCAAGTCTGTGCCATTGTCTGTGCACTCCCAGAGGACCAGCAAGATTGCGCCAACGTCTGTCCAGCCACCATGGGCCAGAGCCCTGGCCCTGGTGAGACCTTTCCCAGAGCCCAGGAACTCTGCTCTGTGGTTGCCAACTTCTTATCCTCAGTGGAGAGGGAGGATGGGGCCTTCCCAAGAGGCCTGAAGGACTGCCCACTCTTGGCAGCAAGTCCAGGTAGTTGCTGGCCTCCGGCCATCTGCTTCACCTGCTTCACCAGGCCCAGTGCTTGGCTGGGAGGCCCTGGGATCTGCTCAGCTCCTGCTGGTACTCTTCCTGAGGCCTGAGTTGCTGGCTCATATAAAAAAGCCTTGGCAGGGGACTGAGAAAGAAGTCTGGCTTGGGTGAATGATTTAACAGCTTGCCAGGGGTGCTCCAAGGGGGCCACGGCTTTTCCAGGAGGCTGAAGAATAGGATCTGACACACTGCCTCTCTCAACAGCTCGTGACATCTGCCCCAGACCTTTGCTGGCAGGCCATGAGCTGGACTCCAACACTGGCATCTTCTCATCAGCCTGTGGTGAGACTTCATGAGGAGAAGCTGCCCGCTCCTTCTGGCGAGAAGTGAGGTCTATGAGATCCATCACCAAAGCAGCTCTATTTTTTGACTGAGTATTTTGGTCCACAGGCCTCAGTGCTTTTTCTTTAGCTACCAAAGTCTGGACCACAGCTGAGAGCACTTTGTCAGGAGGTGGGAATCTCTGGGACAAAGGAGCATGGGATTTGTCTGGTGACCTGTCTGAAGTCTGGGGTTTGGGGCTGCTGGTGACTAGCAGTCTGTCTGATGGTGGAAGTCTCAGGCCAGTAGGAACTGGGGTTTTCTCCAGGGACTGAGGCCTTGGGCTGGCAGCACCTATGGATTTTTCCAGCCTTGGGTCAGCTGTCCCCAGTGGTCTTTCCAGTGGTTGGGACCTGGCTGAGGGTGGGGAGCTTGGACTGGTCACTGGAGAGGGTTTGTCAGATAGTTGGGGTCTTGGTCCTGCCACTGCAGGTGGTCTGTCCAATGGCTTCTGGCTGGATACCAAGGACTGATGTTTTGTCCCTGACCCAGCAAGGGCCCTGACCCTGTCTACAGGCTGGGGCCTGGAGGCAGTTCTGTCAGGAGGTCTTTCAGGCGGTGGCTGTCTCTGACAAGTCCCTGCAGGAGCTTTTTTGGACAGTGACAATGTCTGGTTGGATTCAGCAGGTGGCTTGTCCGACATCTTGGACCCTGGAGCAGCTACTCCTGATGATTGCTCTGCCAGGTGAGTGCCTGGGCCTGGAGGCAGTGATACTGGGGGAGGCACATACTCACGGATCTCCCCAGGTTCCAGAGGGTTGGGCCCACAGGGGTCATGCTCCGTACAAGACAGGCGCCCATCCAGTTTGGAGATGAAGAGCATCCCTTCCCGATGCTGCTTGCAAAAGGAGCTGGGACACATCTCACAGAAGGAGGCTGCTTCCTTCCCACAGATGTCACACTGATGCCAAGGACACTCCCACTTCCCTGAAAACACAGATGTGAAACAAAAGCTTAGGAAAATAAGAGATACACATGAGATGGATCATGGCTCTGGAACCAGGTCAAAGAAGTGATTTCAAACTGCCATGTTGTGTAGAGAGCTCATGCCTCCCTGGCCCCAGGACCTCCTCTTCCTCTTCTGCACAGCTGCATATAAAAATAACAGCCAAGGCCCTGGCCGGGTAGCTCAGATGGTTAGTGTTGTCCTGATATGCCAAGATTGCAGATTTGATCCCCGGTCAGGGCACATATAAGAATCAGCAAATACATAAATAAGTAGAAAAACAACTTGATGTTTCTCTCTCTCCTCCCACCCCCTAAAATCAATTAAAAATAAATTAAAACAAAACAAACAAAAAAACACAGCCAAGTATCAAGCAGAAACTAAATATACATGCAGGCATAATTCTTTTTTTCTATTTCTAGCAAGGAAAAACCACCCAAAGCTCCCTTTACATAGGATGTGAGGATATCACTTTCATATTTTTACAAACTCCTTTTGTCCTATACAGCCTTTAAATATTAACTCCAAGGGGGAAAAATCTCAGCTATTTAAAGTCCTACTTATAAGTAGGAAGAGGAAGCAGATATACAAATGTTAAAAAAATGAAAGTAGATTTACCTTTGCTCAATTTTAAGTCTTGAAACTAGCACATTGGGTATAAGGGGACTAAATGGTAATGGAAAAAACAAACAAACAAAAAAACAATAAAGATTAAATTGGAAAAATAAAAAAAGAAACAAACAAACAAACTAGTACAAACTTTACCTGTGTTATCCACACAGTATCAGTGGGAAAGACCCAAAGCTAACCTCAGGTGCTATCTCTTTGCCTCCATTTCATAGGAGCTGAGAGTCTGTCATGGACAGTGTTCTCACCTCTGCTTTTTCCAAATAAATTATGCCAGAACTCACTCCTGGCTCACAGGCAAGATCAGTTCTATCACAGCCTGTGTCAATAACGACCATGAGTAACTTATTCTGAAACCATTTCCCAATGCTACTTCCTGGCACTGCCAGGCCAATGTCACGGTCTTGCCCTCAACACTACTCAGTTTTGATTATTTCATTACAGTGGCAGCCACATATGAAAGGAAGGCTAATTCAGAGACAAACTCCTCTCACCCTGACCCCAAAACTGTTCCTTTCTGCAATTCCAGGAAGCAGGCTACTAGTGATAAATAATCTCCTCACCCAGAATGGCTTCCTACTGGTTTCTCACCTTTACTTTAAAATAGACGGCAGGTCCAAATCCCTAAAATGTTCTCCCTCCAAATCACCACCCAAAGGTTAGGGACTTCCCCAAGCACAAATTCCTGGGTACCATATCGGCCTCAGCAGCTTTCTCATGTGTTAACTGACATACAGCCGCATCTCCTTCAGAGCGGGGTGCTGAAGGGGGTCTAAAGGGTGTCAGTCCATAGCTCACTCACTAGAATGACCAAAGCTCTACTGTCTCAACCTCTCTTTCTCTAAAAAAGGAACATGATTAGTGGCTTTGAGGTCAGGAAACCTGGCTTCCCACCCAGCTCCTCCATCTATATGCTCTAATGAGATAAATCATCTCAGCAACCTTGAGTCTCAGTTTCCTACCTGTGTCATGGGAAGGTGAAAAGGTCTCATACTGATGGGTTGCTAGAAGGATAAAGTAACATAACAGAAATGTAAATAAAGTTCCTGATTCATAGTGGGTTTCTGTTCCTTTCTCTATAACCTAAGTTTCTAAGCCTTTCTTGTCCTCTATTTCCAGGATGAGAACGTAGACCCATATCCTGTCAACACTATGCAAAAGGCTCTGAGAATTCTGGCAGAGAACAAAGAGCACTCCAAACTGATTTTGGCACTAACCTGCTGGTCGCTTGGTTAAATTGAGACAGTCTGCATGGTAGACTTTTGGGCAGCCTGGCTTCTTACAGGAGACAAGCTGGCCAGCGTCCCCACAGCTGAAACACTCATCCTCTCGCTCCTTTGTGATTTCACCCTGGCTCCTGCGCTTCCCCTGTTGCTTCTTCTTGAATTTCTTTGACTTTTCTTCCGTGGCAATGGGTTGATTCTAGAGGTCAGATATTGAGCAGTAAGCATTCTGTCGACATATTAGTTGTATGATCTTGACCAGGTTAACTATCCTCTCTGAGTCTCAGTCTCTCCTCTGGGAAAAGACAGTCCTTACAGACTGTTGTAAAAATAAGAGAAAAATGCAGAAAAGGCACCTGCCACATCACAGGTACCCATTAAATGTTGTATTAATTGTTAATTTTTATATCAACTACTCCTGTCACCTGAATAAAATAAATGCTCTTTTTGTTGACACACAAGACTGGTATTAAAAAGGTCACCCTTGAAGTTTTCTTTTTATTTTCACCTTAATTTCATAACCAAGGAAAACTTCTGTGTGAGAGTGTGTGTGTGTGTGTGTGTGTGTGTGTACACACACATTTCTTAGCTTATTCAACAAACCTTCACAGAGCACTTAGTATGAGCCATGTGCTAGGAAGACACAAAAACTAGTTCACGGCCCTTGCCCTCAACAAGCTATGTGTCTTTATCTCAGACAGACCCTAGTGCAGCCAAAAGGTCTCCTCTAGGCTCCAAACCCAGTAGTTTCCATGGCTTCTGCTCTTGAATCTCTATCACTGACATCCCCAGTGCACATAACACCATTCAACACCATCGGGCTTGGGTTAAACTGATTTACTGTTTTACAATAATGTATAGGAAGTAAGTCAACTGGACATCCAAAGGAACAAGACCACTTCACCGACTAAACAAAACAAAATCTGATATAAAGATAATTTTCCTTATTTAATAAGATAAAGTAATTAGTGGGTACTCTTCATTTCCATGTTACTGCTTAAAATAATGGGTTTCTATACTAATTTGCATTTTTCAGTTCTTAGTGTTGACTTCATAATCAAAAAACCATAACGGAAATACCCACCTAAGGTCACTGTATAACCTATGCATCAAAATTAAAATGCCATTTTCAGTGTGCTATTATTTATGAGAAGTCTGGAAGTTCATCTATTATGATCCAGCCATTATATAAAAAATTTAACAGTCACTAAAAATGATTTAAGAAGACTATGTAACAGCAAGGAAAGTTTTTTATATAAGAAAAGCAGGATACAGACTTGTAAACAATTCTTAACAGTTATAGAATTATAATTCAGTTAAAGAGCACATTAAATACCAGGAAGACACAACAACGTTTATACTTTGTTACAACAATAAGATTAAGGGTCTTACGTTTATTGACAGTGTTATTCTAAGCAGCATACTAGGAAATATGAGTGAGATCAGCTGAAGCCAATAAAAATGTGGGAAGTAACCCACTTTACAGATTCCCAGATTACAGGTTTCTTAGCTAGAAAGGCAGCACCAATTAGAAGTCAGAATGCTCAAAACACTCCAACCATACTCATACTGTTATGCCACTGACTGATCATCAGAATGCTTACTTAGTAAATTGTCAGTGGCCCTGACAACTATTCAATGTCATTACTTCAAAGAGACATCCTCTTACAATAAATATTCAGCCCTGCATTGGTTAGGGTGGGAGGGCCACACCATTATTCCCAATGCAAATGTTTGGAAGGTACCTTTGGCCTTACACCCAAAAAGCCACTGCAGTTCGGGGCTCCACATTTGCAAACAGTCTTTCCATTCCCAAGACATTCTAGGTTGTAGTTGAAGGTAAGTTCAGTGCCTGTGTAAGAGACCATGAAAATATTAATATCTATGGTTTTAATTACATTATTTCTGTATTAATTACAAAGTATATTGACTTCTAAGAGGAAAGATTAATTTTTAAAACAAAAAATTTATTAATCCAAATCCTACTATATTAATATTAAATTCTAATCCTGTAACATTATTAATCACTTAATACAATTTATTAAGAGATAAAAATAAATGGCTTAACAAATAATATTTAAACTACCTTTACTATAGAGGTGTGAAAATACCAAGTTGTTTTTTGTTTTCTAACCATGAGATTCAAAATATGTTAATTTATTATAAAAAACAAACAACTTACATTGATGTACCAGGCACTGGGAATGAAGGTATGAAGAAAACCTTTTGGTCTGTGCCAAGGTGAGCACCTGCTAGCACTCAAGGAAGAGACATCGCAATACAGAGTAATACTAGAGAACTTTAGACCACAGACTAAAAACCCTGGCTTTACATTCAGTTATACAGCAATCTGAGTGATTTGAGCCCTGAGTCCATCTGTTAAATGGAAAAATAGCAATTTCACAAGCTTATTAAGAGAATAAGACATAATGCCCATAGCAGTAATTTATAAACTTAAAAAAAAAAAAAAGAGATGTACATATTTAAGGTAGAAAACATCCCCTTTCTGCCCTGGCTGGTGTGGCTCACTGGACACAGTGCTGGCCTGCGAATACAAGGTCGCTGGTTCAATTCCCAGCCAGGGCACATGCCGGGGTTAAAGGCTAGATCCCCAGTTGGGGGCATGTGAGAAGCAACCGATGGATGTTTTTCTCCCACATATTTCTCTGTCTCTCTGTCCCCCTCCTTTCCCCTCTCTCCAAAAATAAATAAATAAAATCTAAAAATAAGTCCCCTTTCTGTTATGCATGTCATCAAAACCAAGAGCACAAATAAAACACATTCAAACTCAAAACACGGTAGCAAAGGCCGAACAAATACAAGAATTTTATATACGTATACAACAAGGTTGTCTCTGGACAGGGGTAATAATGGCTTAAGTAAAAATCATTCACTCACGACAGTCAATTCTTAGATTCGCCTGCAGACTGACCCATCTTCTATAAGTGAGACTAATTTACACATTAAAATATATACAACTTTAACATAAAAATATAGAAACACACATAAGCATATGTATTATTTTTCATCTAATATTAGAAATAGATTATTTATTTGAGCAAATTATAAAGCAGCTGGCCTATATTTAGGGGTACGAATAGTATGAACACTGGAATCATGGCCTGTGGAGAGGGTCCCACTGCAAAATCCATAGCAACTGAGACTGACTAAGTAACAGCAAGGTGCTGTTTCCTCTCTCTCACACACTGTGAACTTACTGGACTACACAATGGTTAAGTCTAGACTTCAGGTCAAGACAGAGGCATAGGTAGATATACTTCGCCTCCTTGCACAACCATAAAGAGGATCATAACTACCTCAAAACAAAGGGCAACTGGAACTGTCAGAAAATCGAACTAGATGGCAGTTCAACAACCAAGGATTTAAGAAGAAATATTCATCCAGATGGGTAGGAGGGGTAGAGTACACGAGGCAGCAGTGGCAATACAGCTGCTGCGGCAGGACGTGTCCAGCATTCACCTGTGGCTGATAAAAGCTGGGAGGGGCACCTGGAGGGTGACCCCAGCCCCAGGCTAGACCTAGCAGCTCACTGTTCCAGCTGGGAGTGGGGGAGAGCCTCATAGCTTCTGGTTGTGAAAACCCATCCCTCAAGCATCCATTTAGAGGGCCTCATGGTCCTAGAATATAGGCAAACAGACCCGCTCTGGGAACCACCACCAGGACAACAGCTAGAGGGGTGCCAGGTGCATACGGGAAGCAGCTGAAGAGACTGGAAGAGGGGCAAGTGCCCAGCAAGCGGCCTTGTTCCCTCTCTGACTCCTCCCCCACATACAGCGCCACAAAGTGGTGAAATGGGTCACCCCACACTAACGAATACCTAAGGCTCCACCTCTTACAATGTAACAGGTGCAGCAGCTCTAGCTAATACACAGAAACAAACACAGGGAGGCTGCCAAATTGAGGAGACAAAGAAGTTTGGCCCAAATGAAAAAACAGATGAAGATTCTAGAAAAAGAACTAAGAGAAAAGGAGATAGACTACCTGACAGATGCAGAGTTCAAAACACTGGTGATAAGGATGCTCAGAACACTCACTGAGTGTGGCACATGCATAAGGGAAGAAATGAAGGCTACACTAAGTGAAATAAATAATAATCCACAGGAAACCAATAGTGAAGGGAAAGAAGTCGGGGTTCGAATCAAATAATTGAAACACACAGAAGAAATAACATTCAACCAGAACAGAATGAAGAACAAGAATTAAAAAACAAACAAACAACAACAAAAAAAACTGAGGAGAATAAGAAGCTCTGATACATCTCCAAAAGTGCCAACATCCAAATCATAAAATCGCCAGAAGAGGAAGAAATTGAAAACTTATTTGAAAAAATAATGAAAGAAAACTTTCGTAATTTGGAGAAGGCAACAGACACGGAAGTACAGAAAGCAGAGTCCCAAACAAGTTGGACCCAAAGAGAACCACACCAGGACATATCATAATTAAAATGCCAAAGGTTGACCTTGGCTGGTGTGGCTCAGTGGATTGAACCCCAGCCTGTTAACAGAAGGGTTGACAGTCTGGTTCCCGGTCAGGGCACATGCCTAGGTTGTAGACCAGGTCCCCAATTAGGGGTGAGGCAGACGATCAATGTGTTTCTCATACATTGATGTTTTTCCCTCTCTTTCTCCCTCCCGTCCGCTCTCTCTAAAAGTAAATAAATAGAATCTTTAAAAAGAATTAAAAATAATAATAATAAAATAAAAATGCCAAAGAGAGAATCTTAAAGCAGTAAGAGAAGAGAGCTACCTACAAAGGAGTTCCTGTAAGACTATCAGCTGAGCCCTGGCTGGTGTGGCTCAGTGGCTTGAGCACCAGCCTGCGAACCAAAGGGTCGCCAGTTTGATTCCTAGTGAGGGTACATGCCTGGGTTGCAAGCCAGGTCTCCAGTTGGGGGCATGCAAAAGGCAACCACACATTGATGTTTCTCTCTCTCTCTTTAAAAATAAATAAAATCTATAAAAAAGAAAGTTTTTCTTAAAAAAAAAAAAAGACTATCAGATGATTTCTCAAAAGAAACATTGCAGGCAAGAAGAGACTGGCAAGAAGCATTCAAAGTGATGAAAAGCAAGAACCTACAACCAAGATTACTGTATCCAGCAAAGCTATAATTTAGAATGGAAGGGCAGACGAAGCGCTTCCCAAAGTAAAGCTAAAGGAGTTCATATAACATTATTATATGAAATGTTAAGAGAGACTTATTTAAGAAAAAGAAGGTCAAAACTATAACCAGAAAAATGACAATAAACTCACACCTATCAACAACAGAATCTAAAAAATAAAACCAAAACAAACTAGGCAAACAATCAGAATGGGAACAGAATCATAGGTATGGGGATCATTTGGAGGGTTATCAGCTGGGAGCGGGGAGGGGAAAAATGGGGAAAAGGTGAGGGGATTTAGATGCATAATTGGTAGGTACAAAACAGATGGGGGGAAGTCAAGAATAGTATAGGAAAGGGAGAAACCAAAGAACTTACATGCATGAATGACCCATGGACATGAACTAAGTGGGGAGGGATTTCTAGAGGAAAGGGAGGTACTGGGTGAGGGGAGCAAAGGGGAAAAACATTTGGACAATTTTAACAGCATAACCAATAAAATATATTAAAAAAAATTTTTTTTTGTAAATGAGTATTGTTTAGTCCAGCAGAGTGCAGTGCAGTGATGCTCAAGCATTGTTACCTTCATCATTAAATACTTTAAGTAGTGCAACAGAAGTAAAAAGAACTAGTGGCTGAATTTTTAAAATATGTAAATCAGAACCTTTAAAATTCTGAAAAGCCTTGACAACTGTTGGTCAGTATATTTAAATTGTACAGAAAAATATATTGGAAGGGGTATGTCTGCAGATATTTTTTAAAAAGGCAACAGACCAAAGTCTGACCAAATTGCTCTTTGATTACTGTTTTCTGAAGTAAAACAACACTGGGCAAAAGAGAACTTAGGTTTTCTTCCAGATGCTCACATGGGACTTCTGCTTCGACAGTACCTGGACTATCCTATTGTCGATTACATGATACCCAGGCCAGTTCCATCTCAGTTTGAATATACGAGAGTGATTTTTAAATTTAAATGCTTTACTTATGTCCCTGTAAAACTCATTTTGAAAACTATGTACTTACTTGTACATTTGAAATACACACACTTTATACAAGTCTAAATTATTTTTTTAAATCATGCAATTTAGAGGGTGTTATATGTGCATGGATATAGATACTTAAATTCATCAAAATGTTCATGTTACAGAGTAAACTCTTTTAAATTTCTGGAGAGTATCTGTCATATGACTTTACTTGCAAACATCTAAATACTGTGCTGGTTACAAACACTACACTTCTACACTCTTAATGCTTAAGAACACGGGCAACCAGGCAGGCCACAGCAGAGCTGCGCACTCTCCAAAAGTCCAGGTCTTTGGCATCTTACAAGATGAGAGGTTTTTTTTTTTACTGAGGCTCATAAACCACAGAATTCAGAGGAGTAAGAGATGAATCTTTGGTCTGTAAAGTGAATGAAGGGCAACTGTTAAAGGGATGGTAGGAATAGAGCCATGGATTGCTGAGGCTTTCTAAAGCAGACCAATTTTCATTTAAAAGGTATAGAAAAGGTCTTGAAATTTATTCCTTTAAAAGCATCCATAGCCACACTTGAAGATACTATGCTAAGTGAAATGAGTCAGTCACGAAAGAGCAAATCCTGTATGATTCCCCTTAGGTGAGGTTCCCAGAGTGGTCAAATTCAGATACAGAAAGTAGAATGGTGGTTGCTGGGGGAGGGGAAAATGGGGAGTTAAGTATTTACTGGGTACAGTTGCACTTGGAGAAAATGAAGTTATGAAGATTAATAATGGTGATGGTTGCACAACTAATGCCACAGAACTATACACTGAAAAATTGTTAAAATGGTAAATTTTATTATATGTTTTACCACCAATGAAAAATTTCCATGCCAGGTACCACTTAGAAAGTTTTTTATATATTTTCAAAAGTTTGCAAACTCCATTTTAGATTATAGGACATAAGAGATTTTAATTCTGTTCTTAGCTCCAGAATCCTTAAGTGAGTCTTACCTGCTTTAATGTCACTCAGGGCAAAAAGGCCAACACGGGTATCTCCGTTCACAGACCACTTCTGTGTCTCACAGTTGGGCTGGCAGCAATGATTCATGAACCGAGCATAGTTTCCTTTGGGACCAGCATCAATGATCCGGTCCTAGAATTCCAACAGATGCTGCTCATCAGACACTTTTAGACTTCTAACATATTGGAGGTTCCTATTCATACTGAGTCTTCTAGAGGAGGGAGTCTCAAGTGTATTCGCTGGGGAACTTGTTAGAAATGCAAAATCTTGGGTTGCGCGTCAGAAACTCTGAGGTGGGGCCCAGTAACCAGTGCTATAACAAGCCCGCTAGGTGATTCTGAAGAAGCTTGTCCCAGCCACTAAATTACATAGTCCTGAACCCTGGCTACACATTAGAAATCACCCACAGAGATAGTAACAGTGATGCTGAGACCCATTCCCAATGAAGATCAGAACACCAGGTGAGAATTTCACAAACCATAAAGGGTACAACTTGATAAATGTTCACAAAGTTTCATATCAGGAAAGAGTCAAAGAGTTACAAGAGCTAGTGGAAGAAAGGGGGTGGGGAGCAAAACCTAATAATCAGGTACAAAGAGGAAGCTCAGACACACATAAAATAAATGCATTAGGATGCTAGCATTAGGACTAAGTTCCAAATATAATTCTAGGCACCAATAAAATGAAACTCATCAGAAAATTCCTATAATTGTAAAGGTGATGACTTGGTTTCATAAGCTGAGTTCTAGTCAATTTATATGACTTCAATGCATTAATTAAGTAGCAAAAAATCAGGCCCTGACTGGTGTGGCTCAGTGGGTTGGGTATCATCCCACAAACTGAAAGGTCACCAGGTTCAATTCCTGGTCAGGGCACATGCCTGAGTGGCAGG
This sequence comes from Furipterus horrens, assembly GCF_987537825.1. Lineage (NCBI taxonomy): Eukaryota > Metazoa > Chordata > Mammalia > Chiroptera > Furipteridae > Furipterus > Furipterus horrens. Next base: position 63,889,397 of record NW_028327180.1, on the reverse strand, counting down.
CAACGTCCCTGACTGGGAGCATGAGAGAGGAAACTGATCAATGTTTCTGTCTCTTTCTCTTTCCCTTCCCCACTCTCTAAAAAGAAATAAAATCTTTAAACAACAGCAACAACTCAAGTCTCTCAATTTGTAAAATAAAAGAGTAAAAGAATGATTATTTAACTTTTCTGGCTTCAAGTTTTAATCCTACAGGAAAAATACTAAAAGACAAGAGTTTCCAATTTACACTGGATAGCTCAAAAAGAATGCTAAAAGCAACACTGCCTTTGGCCATGGCTGTACAGCCAGAAATGAGCTAACTTACCTACTCCAGAATCCAGATCAACCCTGAACACAGGAAGACACAGTTTTGGGTAGTGTGTGATGCCTAACACTACGGCTGGGACAGCACTAATTTCACAATACATTACTTACTTTGTCTAAAGTGAGCATATAGAAATTAGTGATATCGTGTTCCTGGGCGTAACGGATTCGAGCTCTGCACTCCTCTTCGTCTATTAGCTCTCCCACATACTCATTCACAAATTCACCCTAGAATAAGAAATAGCTCTTGACTCAATGGCAAAAAGCGCATATGTACAGGTATACCTTACTTAAAAAATAAAAATAACAGATTCATAATTTTCCAAATTCTCCAAAGCAGTTCATGTGTGTGTAATGAATCACTTAAAAAAGGTTTATTCAAGAAACAACAAATATGATGCTTCAACTATTTGATAATGAAAACCGCCTCCCCACTCCTACCCAGACACTAAAGATCAACAAAAATGGAAGTGAACTAAGGCCGCGTTTACCTGCCCAAATACTTTAGTTAGGTCAGTTTCCCTAGTCTAAGTAAGTTCATTTTCCTTGGAACATGCCTAGCTGCCCCGTTCCCACTCCACACCACTGTCTGCGGACGCAATGCCGCAGTCACACTGGCTTTCACTCACACTGTCCCTCTATACGTGATGCTTTAATACTCAACTGACTTAAACCTGTAACTACTTATTTTTCAAGTCTCAACTTAAAATATTTTCAGAGACAAGCAAGTGCCAGGCCCTTTGCCGTGTGCCCCAGAATGCTTTCGGCTTCCACATTGGGTGGTTACTTGTTCACTGTCTCCCTTTCTGGAATGTAAACTTGATGGAAGCATGGAACATGTCCCCTTTGTTGATCTCTGCATCCTCAGCACAACCTCTTAGCAAATGACTAAACAGGTCAACCCAGATTCAAGCCCTGTCCTAAAACACATCAGTGAAATTCTTCAGAAAGTAAAATCAGAATAAAGTTTATTAAAATGTCAAATAAGATTTATTCTTTACAGAAACTATACAATATTATCTGTCTATTAGAAACTTGGAGCGCCTTCCAAGTTTGAAGTTGAAACTTCATTTTCCCCTCAGTAAAAATAGGGTTAATTTGATTAGCAGGTGACTAACACCTCTGAATGATGTGCTCACTATTCTCTCTGAACTACAGATGGTAGAATTTTCACAAAAAAGCAAATAAGGTCATAGTATCTCTGAATTTCCCTCCTTTTTTCATTCTCACACACAGTGAACATGGGCAATATAAACACTTACAGATAAAGGAGAACAACTATTCTCAAGCCTCTAACTCTAGAAGGACACGGCAAGATACAATAGTAAGATTACTATGCTGTTATTTTCCTCTATGATCAATTTTCTCATATTCATCAAGAATTACTCATTCAAGTAATTGTGAAGAAGAAAAACAATCTGGAAAATAACGGAAAGTTTTCTTCACCTTTTTAATATCTGTTTTTGTTCGGAGACCCCAGCCCCTCTGTAATGTGCGAAAAATTTCCACCTCTGGATATTGGCGCTTAGTGAAACACTGGTTCTGGCAGCGCCCACCAGCAGGACACACTGTAGGGTGGCACTCGTAGAGCAGCATGCGGTTGATGCACTCTGAGTCTATCCCACAGGGGTTCTCATCCGTCGCCTTACAGTTGCAACGTGGAATTTCAGACAGGTCTGCAGTGAAGATCTGTACCCTGCCAATAGGACGGTTCACCTGGAAAAGACACACATACTATAGTACATCAGGCAAGTCAGCACAAGACAACTCAAGACCTATAAAAGGGAGATTTCTTTTCCTCCAAGTTGCATGCCACATTTTTTATGATTTTGAACTATCAAGATTTAGCAGGATTATTCACAGCAGCTAAAATGTGGGAAGCAAATCAAGTGTCCATTGACATAGGAATGGATAAGCAAAATGTGGTACAAATAATGGAATATTCAGCCTAAAAGGGAAGGAAATTCACAAACGTGCTACAACATGGGTGAACCTGGAGGACCTTATGTTACATGAAACAAGCTAATCAACAAAAACAAATATTGTATGATTCCACTTATACAATATACTTAGAGTAGTTAAAATTAAAGACAAAAAGAAGTGGTTGCCAGGGGCCAACAGATGAGAATGAGAGTTATTTTGTCAGTACAGAGTTTTAGTTTTACAAGATAGAAGAGTTCTAGAGATAAATGATAGCAATAAATATAAACATTATGAATGCATTTAATACCACTGAACTCTTAAATATGGTTAAGATGGTAAATTTTGTTACTTGTATTTTACTACAATAAGAAACTTGATGGAAATAAAGATTACAGTTTGACATGAAAATAAAGCCTTACTTGTATGACTCCCACACAATAAAAATCATTTTAAAGAATTATAATTTCAAAGCTGGTAGGCCAAGTGAATTTTAACTGGTTTCTGTTATTGGCACATGGTGGCACCACTTTAGCTGCTACATAATAAACCAACACTCATAAGTGGCATGAAAATGTTTTTGCGTAATTGAGGTTCTTATATGTGAACATATATTTTACTATTTACTATCATAATTTGAAATCTCTTTAATAGACTACAGCACTGTCACTCATGCATTTTATTTAGTAGAGGTGCTAGTACTAAAACCTACAGTGAAAATCCAGAGTGATAAAACATAAAGGTCAAATAGCTGTTGTGACAGTGAAGGCACTAGTTTTTACAAATACTAGGAACAATGCTGAGAAAAAAAATAGATATTCCATAGTAGAGATAGATTTAAGATTTATACAACATGAGACATAACTCCCCTACTTGGTGCATTTCACTTGGGAACAGTCAAACTGTGAGTCTTCAGAAACCCATCCCATACATAAAATTTGCCTATTCAGGAATTGCATGATTTTGATAAACTGCTTTATATGCAAGACATACCTTGCAAGATTGGTGATATAAGTACAGAGCCTAGCAACCTTTAAATACGGCAAGAATTATAGTTCTCTCTCTCTTAACTGTGACATCAAATATTCTAGATTACCAATTTCAATCAATCTAAAATCACTACGATTACCTAAAAAGATTTTTCCATCCTCTAAATTTTCAAATGGTTTCATTTCTGACACTTTGTTTGCCTCCTATGCTTTCACGATATCATAAAATCTACAACCTGTTTGTAGAAATGTATTGTCCTCAACCCAGTTCTCTGTAATGACTTAAAAAAGACAAACATCTCACAGCAGGATCTCATCTCAGATTCTTCAAAATATTGCTAAAATCTGTAAACCTCAAACCTACTAAAGCAAATTCCACAGGGATAGAAGACAAGGGCTGAACTCAGTCACCTGAGACTACAGGACCTATGTAGGGCATTTGAACATTCACCAAGGACATATCTTTATCTAACATCACCAATCAACACCCACCTCTCCAAAAAGTTTCATCCTACTCTTTTATATAGAGCCATGTTTTGATCATTCTTTCTTGCCTCCTGATCTAACCTATGACCAATCCCAAGTTTTCTGCCGAACGTGAAGCAAAAACAGCAAAAGACAACAACATAAAGCAAAAACAAACCAAACACACATGGTTGTGTGTTTGACACACTTTTTTTGTAAAGGACTAGAGAGTAAATATTTTAGCATTTGCTCTAGATCTCCGGTGAATGTAGCCCAACTCTGCCATTACAGCACAAAACAGTAATAGCATATATGTAAATTAACACGCACGGTTGTGTGCAAATACAACTTTATTTATGAATACTAATACTTCAATTTTATATAATCTTCATGTGTCAGGAAATATTCAGAATTGGCCCAAGGACATATTTGCCAATTCCTGTTCTAAATCCTTTTCTTGGAAATATGTTAAATTTGTTAAAATAATAGTAGTAATAATAATAAAAAGACATCAGCCTCTAAATTCTGTGGTTAGATCACTTACAGGGAGCTGCTCCCTCAATAGCCAGGCTCGCTACAGTTGATGTGTGACTGTGAAATGCCTACATGGTTGTCATCTATGACTTTGAGAACCAGGTTACTTTCCCTTTTTTGAGGCCCAACGACATTCAGTGTTATGTCTCCACGTACAATAACTCCATTTCTCTCTCAATATCCCACCAGGTTCCAATCCATTCAGACTCAGTTTTAGGTTTTGAGGGTTTTTTACCCCCAGCAGTTCTAACTATTTGTAAGGATTTGTATTTTATGAATTTTATTCTTTGAGGTTTACCTAAGATAAAAATTTACTTATTAAAAAAAGGAAAAAAACTCATTCTATCTTGCAACTTCCATGCAGTCCATTTAGAACCCTTTATAAATCAAAGATATTGTATATTAGGGAATTTCAGTGTTTACTTTTCCTATATCTTATAATATTTTATTATTTCATTACTCATCAATAATTCCTAACAATGCTAAAAAGTAATAAGGAAACGTAATTATAATGAAGTCACAAAAGCATGGCGCAATAGTGAAATAGTCACACTTCAATTTCTTTGTACTGCTTTGCCCAAAGTACTGTATCATCTTTCCACAATGTATAAGACTACACATAACATCTTCTAAAACATTTATTTATTTAATTTCATTCATTATGCTATTACAACAGTTGTTCCCATTTTCTCCCCCTTTGCCTCCCGCCACCTAGCACCCCCCACTCCCTCAGGCAATCCCCCCACCATTGTTCCTGCCCATGGGTCAAACATATAAGTTCTTTGGCTACTCCATTTCCTTATACCCCCATGGCTATTCTGTTAACTACCTGTATGTACTTCTTAATCCTCTCACCTCTTCACCCATTTCCCCACACCCATCCCCCATCTGGCAACCATCAAAACACTTTCCATATCCATGATTCTGTCTCTGCTCTTGTTTGCTTAGTTTGAGTTTTATTCAGTTGCTGATAGATACGTAGTTATTGCCATTCTATTGTTGATAGTTAAGTAAGTCCCTTTAACACCTCATATAATAATGGTTTAGTGATGATGAACTCCTTTAGTTTTTTTGGTCTGGGAAGCTCTTTCTCTGCCCTTCGATTCTAAATGATAGGTTTGCTGGGTAAAGCAGTCTTGGCTGTAGGACCCTGCTTGTCATAACTTTTAATATTTCTTGCCAGTCCTTTCTAGTCTGCAAAGTTTTTTTGAGAAATCAGCTGAGAGTCTTATGGAAACTCCCCTGTAGGTAACTAACTTCTTTTCTCTTGCTGCTTTTAAGATTCTCTATCTTTAACGTTTGGCATTTTCCTTATGATGTGTCTTGGAGCAGGCCTCTTTGCATCCATATTATTTGGGATTCTCTGTGCTTCCTGAACTTGCATGTCATGTGAGAGGCAGCCAACTGATGTTTCTCTCCCTCTCTTTCTCCCTCCCTTCCCTGCTCTCTAAAAATAAATAAAATCTTTAAAGGGATGGGAGTTTGTTAAAATATTTTAATGTAAATACTAAAATGTCTAATAAATTTGTCATTCATAATACTTTATCTAATTCTGTAACTTATTCACAAAAAATGATTTAAAATATATATTAAAAAAAATATATAAAGGGTTCATTGGACCCAGATAATAAATGGTGATGATGCTTTTACCAGGTACACTAAAGGTTAGCGACACCTAGCATGAATTCTCCTGACCTTGGGAATCCTAGTCATACTGGTCACCTAAATATTTAGTTATCAACTATTACCAGGAAGTCTTAACCATGTGTATTATCCACACTATGTCAGGGCAATTTATGATTTTTTATCACGGTTCTTTGGTCCCTTTCAAACCGCAAGATGTTAACTGTGAACAGAATCTAATTCAATCTACTTCTCTGAGAAGACTTTCCAAAGCAACGAAGACTATATCAATGCACAATTGGTTTTATAAAGCACACACAATTGCTAGGAATGGTGCTCTGGCACTTTTTTGTTATCTTCTTTCAAGCTATTACCTCTAACTAAAAGCCACCATGCTTATGTAACCAGTTCTAGTCATTAATAGAGTGGGAAGAGGACAAGCTATCAGGGTCTCTCCTTGAGATGGAGTATCCTGAGGTCCTTTCTTACCTTTATATGCTTATAAGGTGGTGGCTTCTTATCATTCTTTCGGTCTTCCTGGAGCTGTCTTAGTTCTTTTTGGGCCTTTAATTCCTCAAACCTTGCTGCAGCTTCCTGAAGAGCTAAGAAAACACAACAGCACAAGTAACTTAATCTCTGGGTGGAGTTGTTTATTTCTCCTTTCTCCCTCTTTTAAGTGGGAGGAAATTCATGCTTTAGACTAAAATCACCAACATTATATGGAAAACTAAGTATATATGACTTCTACTTTCAAGTAAGTTAATAGACCCCAGGGTATTCAGATAATAGCATAAGACAAAACAACCCATCACTAAATGGTACAATACAGACTCCCAGCTTCACAGGAAAATTTAAAACAAGAACACCTAAATGATTTGAAAATGCCCATGTATAACACTGCCTAACAACAACTAGACTGCGTGTGCTCAGCCCAGTCACTGCCTTTAAGCCTAATTCTCTTGAAAGCCCTGATCTTCCTGCTCCCAGAAACATGCTGCCTCCTCTATGCCCCAGGTACATGCTGTATTCCTCTGGAAGAAATCCAAAGTTGAAGTTTTACTCTCCTTTTTGGGTATTCTTTAGAGCACCTGTCCTACTCTCTTCTAAGAAGACTCATTTTGCAACTATTACCGCTAATGATATAAAAACAGACCTTTATAGTTAATCGGCATTCAAAGACTGTATTTTAATATGCTTGAAAGATTGTAATATCTGAAAAGTACAACAAAATCTTAAATTATCATTCTTCTCCACTTAAATCAAAACTTTAAATTTATTATTCTTGACCCAGGTTAAAACTCTATAAAGAGAATCCCAGTTTCTCCTTCTTTCCTCTCTGGTTTCCCCCATACTGTCAATTCGTGAAGGACAATCTCTCCCGATCCATCCCTTTTTCTCCATTTTCCTGTCACCATCCAGCAGTTTGTTCTGTCTAGAGTCCTCTAATTATTCTAACATCCCTCCTTCCTTCATCCTATTTATTATTCAGCATGTCCTACCTGGTCTATCCACTTAAGGTCTGTCCAATATCCATCTCTCCACCCGCAGACACCTCCCTGTCATAGTCTAGTCCTGTCTGCCCAGAACCACTGGCACAGCTATCTCACTGACATTCCGGTGGCAGCCTCCGACTGTCCATAGCCTTACACTCTGCTTACTGAGGTTTCTAAAACTCTGTTCTGACCATATCATTTACCTTTTCAGGCAAATAGCCCATGCTCCCCTGACTCTGTGTTTAAATTATACTAAACACCTAGAGGTCACAAACTCAACATATGTGATTCAACATGCACTTTCACATGTGCTTCCTTATTACAACATTTTAAGTTAACTTTTTCACAGTCAGTACAAGGGATAAGAATTTGGATTATGAAGACCAACAATTAGACTTTGAAACCTTCCCCTATCACATCTCAGCCCTGGGACCTTGGGTAGTTTAGTTTAACTTTTATGTGTCTCAGTTTTTTCATCTGTATTATAAGGATAATGGCATCTAACTTATTGGGCTGCCACAAGGATTTAAAGAAGACAAACTCTGAACTGGGCCTGGCAAACAACAAATGGTTGATTCTTCAAAACATCACTTAGGAAAGAAGCCACACATAATTTCCAAACTTCGACCCCCAGTGTAGTTATGCTTCCTCTTGGTCTGCTCCCACAGCATACCATGCACACCTCTGCCACAACACTCAATTAATGAGATTTTGTTTGCTGGTATCTGTATCCAGTTCCCCCATAGAAACATGTGCTTTTTAAAGGCAGAGGCCCCCAGCCAGCCTAGGGTCAAGGCACAAAAATAGCAGAATCCCAGAGCTTCAGCAGGCTCAGCTTTGCAGGCAAAGATGTTGTTCACTTGGTGCCTGACCATCTGAGACTACATTATTAGTATTGATTATCCATATCCACACAAAAACCACAAGGCCAACAGATAAGTGAGAACCCACTGAAATTAACATGAAGCAAATAGAAGCTTTGTTATTAAATTTCTCCTCTACAGACACCATTCTCGTTCTCTGTCCAGGAAGTTTCATCTGCTTAGTATCTTCTCGCACCTCACCAGTGAGTTTCACTTGCTTAGAATCCCTCTTCATCATGTGAACTCTTATACTTCGATGTCCAAACATACTCAAATAATGAGTAATACCTATATTACCTTTCAAAGGACAGCTAATGAAGAAGGTAATTATGACCCATGGGATACCAACTACGTGCCTGGCCAGTTGATTTTATTATTATTTCATTGAATTCTCAGAGCAACCTTTATTCATTATACAGTAAGAGAAAACTGAGGCCCATAGTTGAGTCAACCACTCCTAGCCCCAAATGTCCCCAACTCCTTCATTTCAAGGCCAGCTTATAAAAATCTCAGAATATGCTTTGACCTTCACTATCTTATTTTGTTACATAATTTTTGGTAAATTTTATTTCTTGACAGCAAACTAAAACAAGAACTGATAAGACAAATACCTCCCTTAAGGAATCCCAATTAAGTAAAGGTTAGATTAAAAAATAATGAATTATGGGAGCCAACTTCCCTGCAAAATCCTGTAGCTGCAGCTACATATGCACCCCGAGGGCAGAACACAGCTGCTAAAGGAACATATGTGAATTCTAACACATAATTATAACATAGAACAGATTATCTGGCAACAGAGGTCTGTGTTGGGTCTGAGAAACAAAAAGGATACAGTTACCTTTTTTATATGTCCCATCCACTCCTTTGCCCATTTTATCCTTGCTGCTCACATCCCCCTCCATGTAGGGAAAGACTCGGGCTTGGTGAGTCCACAGATAGTCATTAGACCCAAAGAAGAGTACGGGGAACTCGCCTACATCATGCCTCATCTTATCAATGTTGGAAGGGATAGCTCGAGGATGGCAGATCTCAGCAGGCCACCACCTGGGAAAGGTGAAAACAAAGCAAGAAAATTTTAAAAGACTGAAAAAGGCGATAGGAAAATAACTTAACTCTTCAGGACAAGAATAAAGAATAGCAATTAAGTCTGACCTTGAGCATCTTAGAATCCAACTAGTGAATAAGCAAGTAGTTGTCAGAACAAGGAGACAGCTAGACAGCACACCAGGACTTTTGGTATATGCTAATCAACCTGGCCCTGGACTTAGCTGTTCCTAAAGGATATGCTGATGGACTTAGACTCTCCCAAAGGATATGCAGATAGGCTTAGACTCTCCCAAAAGATATGCTGATAAACTTAGCCTGATATGTTAACTAACCTGGTGGGGTGGAGGGAAAGCAATGAGATGTAAATGACCTATTGAATATGTTCATACGCGAACTCATCCTCAATGAAATGTGTGGCTGACAAGTATAAAAAAGGTGCCTGCAGAAGTGTCCATGAGAGCCGGAATTTCCCCATTCCCCGTTCCCCTTGCTCCTATGGGCCCTTGTGTTGGTTCAGGAGTTGCCCTTCCCCTCTACCCACTTACCCTTTTTCCTTCAATAAACCCATTGCCTGATCTCACAGTGGTCTCTGGGTGATTTCTCAAAGCAGGGCTGCCCTGACAGTAGTATGTGTCAAAAGCCTGAGAACAGCCATCCACACACACATGCTTGCATACACAGACACACTCCCTTCGGCTGTTATTCTACTATAAAGAATCTATAACAGGAAATAATTAGAAATATGAACAATGCTTTATGGAAGTATTATCTGTATGAACGAAAACCTGGCAACAACCTAAATGATCAATGTAAAGGGAATGACTGAGCTAACTATGGTATACTATACAATAAAATACATTTTGGCCTTCAAAAAGGAAAATTTCAATATTAGGGGATAGAAAAATGACACCAAGTAATGCCTCTCTGACAAGCATGTAAATTAATACAACCACTTTAGAAAGACAATTTGGATTAGCTATGAAAGCTAGGAGCCCTTGCCCTGCTATTCTGCCCTGAGAAGGCCCCAGAGAAGCTCCTGTGCATTTACACCAACACCCTGACAAAATGTCCCCAGTTCACACAGGATAAGGGAGGCCTTAACTCCATGCACTGCACGGTATGACTGTACGACTGTACTGTACGAATGAATTGGAGCATCGTGCTAACCACAATAACTCTCAAGAGAATAGCAGTGAATGAAAAAAGCAAGCTGCAGAAAAATATAACAATCCCTTTACATAGAGGTCTAAAACATGCAAAACAAAATATTATACATATGGCAAACCTACAGAGCAAGGCAAAGGAATAAGAAACACAAAATGGAGTATGGTGGTTATCTCTGTGGGTGGGGAACAAGTGAATTTAGGAAAGGGCCTGGAAAAAGACTTAAAAAGTATCAGCAATGCACTGTTTCTTTAACTGGGAGGTACATATACAGGTGTTTCTTTTGTTATTCTTTAAAGTCATTCATGTCGCAATATCCTTTTGTACATTCCATGATCAATAAAAATAATTTTAAAGAGAAAAAGCAATACACAAAAACTGAGAATAAACTACAAGGCCAATTATTTTGAGGGTGCATGTATTGGTGTGTCTGCAAGTAAATATGCCAGAATGTTAGCAAGCAACATATCTTCCTTGTTTGTAAGGTTCATAGGTTTGTTCTCATGAATTCCTATGATCTCAATCATAAAGTCAGTTTTTCCTTTTATAATGAAAAACTAATGGGGGAGGGGGAAACCTTGCTTAACCAGGGAGATCATTAGAAAATGTTAAAAGAAATGATTGCCTGTCTCCTTCATGCTTACTCACCTGTATCTTCCAACTTTTACCCAGACAATTTCCCTATAATGTGGCTTTTTGCCTGCTTTGCAGTCATTGCAATACCAGTTTCCTTCAGGGATATCAATGTTCAGGCATTCCCGATGAAAAGCAGCAGGGCAAGAATCACAGCACAGAAGGCTGCCTCCTGTAGGAATCAAAAAGTCTGGCACTCAGAAACACAAGGCTACATATAAAGACCCAGATAAAACACCCTTCGCTCAGCACCTAACCAATTATTTGTCTCTCAGCCAAGGAACTAGTAATTTAATTATTCATAAAGGCTTTCCTACAGCAGTGTTCCCTTTACAATATTCCTTAACCATACCCTTGAAACTGTTAGATTAACGACAAATAACCATGATATCTTACTGGCAAAAGTAGGTTAGGGCAAACCTCTAAAAGTCATGTATGTACATACACACGAGGTCTGTCCAGAAAAAGCCCAGACATTGTTAATAAAGAGAATGGTTTGCGTGACATCGATGTAACCTGGCAGCCAGGGAGAGTGGACTAGAATGCTCATGCGTCAACAATGATGACTTCACTGCACTAGTCAGTGAGAGTGGTAGATGCCTTTGAGTGAGCACGCGATCTGTATGGCCGTAGCATTCAAAATGACTGAGCGAGTAGAGTAACGAATCTGCATCAAATTTTGCATTAAGCTTGAACAGTCCTCTGCGGAAATTATTTGGATGATTCAGAAGGCTTCTGGGGACAATGCAATGAATGTAGTGCAAATAAAAGTGTGGCACAAACACCTCAGAATGTGGAACGTGTACAGGCTGCAATCAACAAAGATCAGTGAATGACAGTGCGAGAACTAGAAGCTGATCTGGGGATTCCAAAAACTACTGTGTCCGAGAATTCTTTTTTAAAAAATATTCAGAGGTATGTTTGATTTTTATTTTTTCATCAAAAAATTTTATTTTTATTGTTGTTCTATTAGCTGTCCCATTTTCCCCCCACTGCTTTGCCCTGCCCCGCCCACCTCCTTCCTCTCCCATAGTCAATCCCCACCCTGTCCATGGGTCATTTACATTAGTTCCTTGATTAGACCCTTCCCTTTCTACCCACTCTCTCCTCTTTCCCCTCCCCTCTGGTCACTGTCAGTCTGTTCCTTGTTTCCATGCCTCTGGTTCTATCTTGCTCGTTTGTTCTGTTCATTAGGTTCCTGTAATAAGTGAGATCATATGGTATTTTTCTTTCGCCACATGGCTTATTTCACTAAGCATAATATTTTCCAGTTTCATCCATGTTGTCGCAAAAGGTAAGAGTTTCTTTTTTCTTTCTGGTACATAGTACTCCGCTGTGTAAATGTACCAGTTTTTTGATCCACTCATCCACTGGTTGGCACTTAGGCTGTTTCCAGCACTTGGCTATTGTAAACAGCGCTGCTATGGACACAGGGGTGCATAGGTTCTTTTACATTGGTGTTTCAGGATTCTTTGGGTATAATCCTAGCAGTGGAATCGCTGGATCATGTGTCCGAGATTTTGATGCAGGATTTTGGCATGAAACGTGTTGTGGCAAAATTTGTTCTATGGCTTCTGCTACCAGAGCAGAAGGAACACTGTGTTGCAGTTGCTAATGACTTGATTCAAACTACCACCAATGAACCAGATTACCTTAAGGTCATAACCTGAGATGAATCGTGGGTCTACGAGCTATGATCCAGAAACAAAGACCCAGTCATTGGAAGTCGCCTGATTCTCCGTGCCCAAGGAAGGCGCGGCAAAGTCGTAGCAAGATCAAGACCATGTTAACTGTGTGTTTTGATTGGGAAGGTGTTGTCCATCACACGTAAGCCCCTCCAGGCCAAACAATTAATAAGGAGTACTACCTCAATGTTCTTCATCGGTTGAAGAATGCAATACATACACCAAAATGCTTGCAGCTAAGGGCAACTGGTGATTGGCAGCTTCATCTCAACAACGTGTCCACTCATGCATCACGTCTCATGCAAATTTGGGCGGAACACCAAATCAGCCAGGTGACTCAGCCCCGCTACAACCCAGATTTGGTGCCCTGCGACTTCTGACTTTTCCCAAAACTAAAATCACCTTTGAAAGGGAAGAGATTTCAGACCGCCGATGAAGTTCAGGAAAATATGACAGGGCAGCTGCAGGCAATTCAAACAAAGGATTTTGCAGTGTTTTGAACAGTGGAAGAGATACTGGGAGAACTGTGTGAGGCCCCTAGGTGACTAATTTGAAGGGGACTGAGGCGCCACTGTGCTATGTACAATATTTCTTGTATCTTCTTCAATAAATGTCTCTATTTTTCATATTACATAGCTGGATACTTCCTGGGCAAACTACGTATATACATTCCTTCCTCTTCACTAAAAGGCAACACACTAAAGAGAATATCAATGACACACAAAGACCACAAGCATCAAATGATGTCAGATTTAAGCTCTAAGATCTTATGACATTGGGGAATTTACTTCTCTTGCTGAGTTGCAATTGCCTCAATGGTAAGGTGTTTTCTACAATGAACAATAAATAAGGACATCTGTTTGAGGGGAAGTAAGTGATTAAATTGCCTAGTAGTGACTGACACATACGCAGTTGTCCCCTCTTTTAATTGCTAACTTTTTAATCTTTTTATGACTGGCACTCTAATGACACCAATGGCCGCTTTTCAGAATAGCATTTATATGCATAAATGTAATAGGAAAGCTAAAAAGGACATAGATTATATTAAAATATAACGATCACATGGGCACTTCTACTCTGAAACCATTTCATATTCATTTGACGTTACTCTGGAATTAAAAAGTCTAATTCTGAAACTATTTCATTTTCCTATGTTTAAGAAACATGAAAACCTGGAGCCTGTACTTCACCATCCCAGACATTAACAGGAGAATTACAGAATGTTGTATTTAAATGTTATTAAATACCAAAATTCTGTATTTAACTTTATTCTAAACAAAAGAAAGGTGATATAATAACAGACAGTTTTCACCAAAAGACAGTTTTATAAGGAGCAGATATTATAAGAACAAAGAATAATATATTATGTCGTAAAGTTTTATACAGGACAATAACAAAACTAACATAGTCCTCTTTGTGCATTAAAACTTCTCCAACTACACCAAAGTTCCACTTTCTACCCATAGAAATTGCATTTAATATTCTACTTTGTTATAAATTAACACCATAGTTCGAGGTTACCAACCATATACTGCAGCAAACCCAAGTCAGTAGGTGGAGCTTTTCCTTAAATTGTCAGGTTACATAAATCTTGAGAGCAAAAGAAAAAAGTCCACCTCTTTGTTAGCTTTAGCACTATTTAGTATACCCAAATTTCTTAAAGGAGATGCTCACTAAATTGCACATGTTCACTCTTTTTTATAAATTAGTCCTTCAAAATGTTCATAACCAGCCAAGTTTTCATAAAATTGCATGACCAATAAGTAGGTATTTTTTTAAAGTCAGTGAAATTGTTCCCCAAAATTTACTAATCAACAAAATTTAGTTATTTTGAAAAGGAATGAAAAAAATGGGTAAGAGAGCCAGTGCCTCCTTCATACCAGGGGACAGTGGAACAATGTCCACACTAGTCTTAGAAAAAGAACACGTAGTCTCAACATTCATAGTGCCCAACACATGTTTCTAGCACAGAGGCAAATGACAAACGGCCTCAAAGTGAGATTTATAGCACCTACGGGGTACTTCTTATGAGTTCAGTTAACCAAAAGAACAATTCAGAACAGTAAACAGACTGGCAATGAATACTAAATCCTCCACTTAACTAGCAAAAATAAGGCTGTGAGAAATGGAAAGGAATTGTATAAGATGAATAATACTGACTCTGTTCTGGAGGAGAAATATTTTTAAACTGAATATATATATAGATAGATAGACAGCTATAAAATTACATTTTCTTCCACTTTATAAGACCTTTTAGAAATACATTAATGTCTCTTACAGTAAGGAAAGTCATATATTTCTTCACTTTCCTTTTGTTTCTTTCATTTAAATTCATGTAAAATTAATTTTTTTTAAAAAAGCGCAATTCTACCATGATACCATCTTCTAGAGTTGTTTCTATCTATTTATATGCAGATGTCTGGAGTGACATCACTTAATATTAAGCAATGTTTTTTTTCTGATAGTGAGACTCAGGTGATTTTGGGTTTGTTCTTCTTTCTTTTTCTGTCTTCGTTTTCCAGCTTTACCGAGATATAGTTTACATATAACATTATGTAAGTTTAAAGGGTACATATAATGCCCTGATGTATGTGTATATTGTGAAATGATTACCACAATAAGATTAGGTAACACATCCATCATATCACAGGTACAATTCTGTTTCTGGTGGTGAGAACTTTTAAGATGTACTCTCTTAGCAACTTTCAAATATACATACAGTCACTATGCTACATATTACATCCCCCAAACTTATTTATCTTAAAACTAGAAGTCTGTACTATCTGAGCACGTACCTTCATTTTTCTGACAGTGATTTTGTTTCCTATTTCTTTTTTTTTTAATTTTATTTATTTATTTTTAGAGAAAGGGGAAGGGAGGGAAAAAGGGAGAGAAACATCAGTGTATGGTGGCCTCTTGAGTGCCCTCACCTGGAGACCTGGCCTGTAACCCAGGCATGTGCCCTGACTGGGAATTGAACTGGCGACCCTTTGGTTCATAGGCTGGTGCTCAGTCCACTAAGACATACCAGCCAGGGTTGTTTCCTATTTCTTTATTGCTTCAATTGTTTAACATTTTAATAAAAATCAAGTCATTATTCAAAATAAAAATAAAACCTCTCCCTGTTGGGGAACAAAACCCAGTTTGAAAGTTCTGCTATGTTATCATTAATTCAGTACATCACTTCCCAGTATTTCTGGTAGTGGCAATGTAAAGACAATTTTTTGTTGCAATTAAAATATTGTATTAATCTCTTTTTAAACTATTCATACATCAAGAAGTCATGTCTTACCTTCTGAGCATACAAAACACCAACTAACATTAACATGCTCATGATTTCGGCAGCCCCGTCTGGGTGTAAAGTGATTAGGGCAGATGATACTATTAGAAGCAAGGATTTTTGACCCAGCAGCCAGGCAAAAGTCATTGGCATGGTATGCCACGGGACAGCGGACGCAGCGCATCAGACGACCTAAAAATATGAGACAGGAAAACCAGGGAGGAGCAAAAGAAAAACAAAAAAATTAAATACTAAAAAGTGTGGGTTATTAAAGTTTATTTGCTAGTACTGAAAATATCGAAATAGAAGGAAGCACTACTAGGGCAGGGGATCTTAAACACCCCATTCACTATATAAAGCCCAGTTGGGAGCTATATGACTTCTACAAGGGGTCAGATCCCACAACTGTACATGATGAGCCCGCCTCACCAAGGAAAGCCCTACTGAAACCACTGTTCTGCCTTCCAGGAAACCTGGAATTACCTGCAAACTAAAAGGGAGGTGGAGATGTGCACTCTCAGAAGAAAAGTCCAGCTGGCAGGAACATTATTGCTTACTTTTATTGCCTGATGTTGTGATTCTTAAAGCCTTTCAGGAAAATGAACCTCTCCACCACCTCCTGATGCAGTATGTCCTCTAATATACTTCACCAACTAAAAACCATTACCAAACCGTCTAAATATAACATACAATAATGACTGAAAACAGGGTTAAACTGCAATTTTGATCAAGCAAGTTAAATTATGGTACTTAAAGACTGATGAGATCTAGAGAGCCTTGAAATCAACTTACAAAGGGTATTATCAGTCTGGGTAAAAGACTGGTTACTGAAAAAAGACAAGACTGCTACATTTTCCTGCTCAAACCTCTTTGG
Organism: Furipterus horrens; assembly: GCF_987537825.1. NCBI lineage: Eukaryota > Metazoa > Chordata > Mammalia > Chiroptera > Furipteridae > Furipterus > Furipterus horrens. Next base: position 63,872,524 of record NW_028327180.1, on the reverse strand, counting down.
ATTTTAGGAAAATCAGTAAAGAGACCCACTATTATTGAACAGAAAGAAATGATTATTTTCCCAGTAGGAACAGATTTAAAAACTTAAAAAAGAGTTTATCTACATCCACCGATAGTTTTGGAAACCTCAGCTCTACACCTAACTATGGAGCAAAAAATAGCTTTCAAGATAGGAGCTTCCATTTAAAAAAACAAACAAAAACAAATCAACAGAACACAAAAACCTCACTTTTGACCTACATGGATGTCTGAATGACATCACACATGACAACCACAGACACCACAGGGCCCACAGGAGAAGAATACACTTTGGTCTAATGCAGCGATGCCCAACGTTTTTGGCACCAGGGACATTTCCCTGGCTTACCCACTACTCACCACCTGCTGTGAGGCCCAGTTCCTAACAGGTCACAGACTGGCACCATGGGTTGGGAACCCCTGGTCTAATGGAGTAGGTAGCAGGGTGAAGACATGCAAAGGAACATTCTTCCAAATTAAATCTCACATAAAATCCAAATATTTAAAACAACCACATAACATTATGGCTCCATAGAAAACAGTGTGATGACTACTTAACTAGAGTAATTTTTCTTCTCTCTCACATAAAGTACTGGTATTCTGACACATGCTAGAAACGTCATGAAGAGACATGCCAGATGGCATCTGGAAACATCCACTGCCAATGAAACTGTGACTTTACATTACAATTAGATTTGTTCACATGAGAAGCCCGGACCTTTAGATGCAGAAACACTGGCTGGATTAGCAGCATGGCAGGTTATACAGATGTGGAGGGAGCACCGGAAGCCCTTATTCTGCATGACAGTGGGTGGGTACTTCTGGACACACTCTTCATGGTAAAACTTTCCGCACAAGGGCAATAGGCACCTTTTAACATCTTCCCCACTCTGTTTACATACAAAACAGGTATGGATTCCTGGGAAAGAGAAAGAAGGTAACATTAATACAGATTCAAGAACTCACCCAATGCTAAACCATGAGATGAAAAGTTAGCACACAATTCCACTCCAAATTCAACAACGAGGGAGGAGGAAGGAGGGAAGGAGTTGGGTACGGGGTGTGTACCCTCTCCACCAGGCAATTCTGCAACTCCGCTGGCTGCCCTAAAATTCAACTTGATTCTGACACTACCTACCTAGAGAGCAGCAGATCCCACAGGTTAAGGGCTCAGTCCTACAACACTATCATGTCCATCGCCACCCAAGACACCAATCTTCATGACCTGTACTTCTGAACAACTACCTATGATCCCCTTCTTGGGTTCAATTAATTTGTTAAGAGCAGTTCACAGGACTCAGAGAAACATGTTACTTATTAGACGGCCAGTTCATTATGAAAGGATATAAATCAAGAACAGCCAGAGGGAAGAGATGCACAGGGCACGGTGTGGGCAAAGGGCTCAGGGCTTCCATGTCCTCTCCAGGTACCCTACTCTCCCAGAACCTCCCCGTGTTCACTAACCCAGAGGCTCTCTGAACCCCATCCTTTTGAATTTTGGCGGCAGATTAATGACAAAGGCAAGACCGGGAACTGTTTCAACCTCCAGCCCCTCTCCCCTACCCTGGGACTGCAAGTTCCAACGTTCTAGTCTCGTGGTTGGTTGGCTCTATAGGCAACCAGCCTCCATCCTCAGACGTGCCCAGAGGTCACCTCATTAACATAACAAAAGGCACACAAAGGATATCTTTCTGGCTCCAATCACCTAGGAAATTCCTAGGGTTTCAGGAGCTCTGTGCCAGAAACTAGACAAAGACCAAATATGTATTTACTGTAAGTCATCATGTCACAGTCAGGAACTTGATAACAGACTGGTCAGCCTGACAACATGACTAACTCAATCTTAGTATCACCACTAAGTGGGAAACTGACAATACAAGCTTGCTGACACGAAGAGGAAGTAACAGGACACATTACCTGCCAAAAGAAAACGGACCTGAGACTAACCTAATCTCTAGATCTAAGTACAAGTTTCCAGGAAATATGGAGAAAAGAAACAAGTTAAAGGAACGCCTTAAGGATACAATCAACCAAATTTAGAACAGGGAAAATTTTTTAGGACAAATGACTGTTGTCTTGACAAATAAATGTCAATTTAAAAATAGGGTGATGCCCTGACTGGTGTGGCTCAGTGGACTGAGTGCTGGCCTTCGAACCAAAGGGTTGTTGGTTGATTCCCAGTCACGGCACCTGCCTGGGTTGTGGGCCAGGTCCCTGGCTGGGGCACATGCAAGAGGCAACCACACATCGATGTTTCTCTCCCTCTCTTTCTCCCTCCATCTCCTTCTAAGAGTAAATAAATAAAATCTTTAAAAATTAAAATAAAATAAAAATAGGGTGAAAAGGATAGTAATGTTGTCGGTTAGGAGAAATTTAAGAGACATATCAAAAATACAATACAGAGATTTTATTTGGATCCTGATTGAAAACACTATAAAAGGACATCTTGGAGGTAAGTGGGAATATTTGAAAACAGAGCTGGGTAGTGGATGACACATAGGAGTTAGTTTATAATTTTGCCACACACTGGATATATGTATTTTTAAAATGTTGTAACTGTTAGACCTTTTGAAATATATAGGTAAAATGACCCAGAAAGAAAGTTGGTTTTCACGAACCATGGGTATTGACTTGGGGGTGATTGCTGGGGGAGGAATATGCTGGGGGGAGGGGAATAAAGGGGAAAAAATTGGAACTATTGTAACAATATAATCAATAAAATATAAAAAAAAATTTAACATAAAAAAAAAGAAAGAAAGTTGGGAACCACTGAATCTAAGTGATGAACACATGGGGATTATTTACACTGTTCTCTCTACTTCTGTATATGCCTTAGAATATCTGTAACAAAAAAAGAAAAAGAAAAATAGAACACAACTTACCTCTCCCTCAGAAACAATATAATGTAAGAAAAAGAACCCAGGCTTGAACATGAATCCTACCTCAAGCACTTGCTGGAGATCGGAGCTCATTAAAATAACCTTTCTCATCTATAAATAGTGAGGTTACCCAACTAATAATGATTTTAGGAAAAAATTATATAGTTGGAAAGAAGTAAACTATTTCCTGATGCTGAACAACCAGCAGCTAATATTAGTAAATGATGGTGTGATGGTCCTACTCTAAGAAAAGAGGGTCAGCCATGTATACACACACACAACAAAACTTATCAAACTGTACACTTTGTGCAGTTTCTTGTATCAATTATTGCTTGATAAAGCAATAAGAAATGATATCTTTATTCTTATTTCATTCATCTTTTTAAAACTAGGCTAAACTTTCCTACCCTCAAAAATAACCTCTCCTTACCTCACATCATATACCAAAAATTAATTCAAAAACGATCATAGGCCTAAATGGAAAACCTAAAACTATAAAATTTTCAGAAGAAAACAAAGAAAATCTGTGACCATCGGGTTAAGCAAGATGTCTTATACATGACACCCAAGTAAAGTCTGTAAAAAGAACAAATTGATTAACTGAACTTTAACAAAATTAAAATACTTCTGCTCTTCAAAGGACACCATTAAAAAAATGAACCAAGTCACGGATTGGGAGATTAATCTGAAAAGTGGGTATCTGATAAGGGACTTGTATACAGAATATAAAGAACTCTTAAAATTTAACCAAGAAAATAAGCAACCTAATTAGAACAAAAAGGACTTACATGAACACTTCATCAAAGAGGACGGCAAATAAGCACTTAAGATACGTAATATCATTTGCCATGAGGGAGCTACACATTAAAACCACAATGAGATACCACTACACATCTGTCAGAATGGCTAAAATTAAAAGACTGACAATACCAAGTGTTGTTGAAGATGGGAAAGAACAGAAACTCTCACACATTGTTGATGGGACTATAAAATGGTACAAACATTTTAGAAAACAATTTGAATGTTTCTTTGAAAGTTAAACATATACTGTACCTAACCACATGATGCAGCCATCTACTCTTAGGTACTTACACAAGAGAAAAGACAACATGTCCATTCAAAGAACTGAATGTTCACAGCAGCTTTATTTATAATAGCCCAACCTGAGAATAATCCAACTGTACAACAGAGGAATGGATAAGCAAACTGTGGTACACCCACACAATGAAATACTACTCAACGATAAACAGGACTGAACTCTCAATACCTGCAACAATGTTGTTGAGTATCAGAATAACTATGCTAAGTGGTAGTTTCATAGGGTGTATGTACACACACCCACCAAAACTTATCTAACTGTACACTTTGTGCAGTTTCTTGTACAATTAAACCTCGATAAAGCTATTTAAGAAAGAAAATGAACTACTGACACACACATCAACATAGATGAATCTCAAAAAACATCTTGCTGAGCCAAAAACAAAAGCCTATGTACACTTTGATCCCATTTATATGAAACACTAAAAAAAAAAAAAAATCAATCTAATGTGAAAGCAGATGATTATCTGCCTGAACTGAAGAAGGGGGTGGGAGGTAAAGGTGGGTGAGTGGTCTAAGGGTTGACTAGAAACTTTCTGGAGTGATAGAAATGTTCCAATGGTTGTGGTTACACAGGTGTATTAGTTTTATCAAAACCTGTAACAGCCCTGGCTGGTGTAGCTCAGTGGGTTGGGCATTATCCTGGAGACCCAAAGGCTGTTGGTTCAATTCTCAGTCAAGGCACCTGCCTGAGTTGTGGGCCAGATCCCTGGTTGGGTGTATGCGAGAGGCAACCAATTGCTGTTTCTCTCTCACATTGATGTTCTTCTCCCTCTCCCCCCTCCCTACCCCTCTCTCTAAACGTATATAAAATCTAAAAAGCTATCAAAACATAATTAAAATGGGTGCATTTTATAGTAGGTAAATTATACTTCAAGTTGATTTAAAAAACAGCTTTGCCTTAGATAAACTGTTCAGAGAATATCACATCATAATAAAGATAAGGCTAGCAAAACTAGATCACTGGCACAAAAGGCATGAAGATCTTTCTAAGATTAGGCAAAATAACCCCACAACTACCTTATCCTCTGGCTTTTGTCCCCTCATTGTTAAAGGTGGCAGCAGAAAGATGAAATACTGTAACTCATTTGGAAATGGCCACCTATTTACAGACACCAGTAAATTCTGTCTCATTCCCCATAAGACCTACACTAAACCTACCCACTTCCCTTCCAGTTAGAAACACCTTTCCCCATCATTCGCACCAAGCCAAGAAAAAACTGCTTCAGCTTCCTTTTCCTGTCTCACAACTCTGTGGTACATTCCCATTTTACCTTTTCATCTCTTACCCTCTTCTGCCGGTGACTGTACTCTACCAATTATTCACTCGCCTAGTAAGAATATTCATTTACCTACAGTTTCTTAAAACTTCATCCTAAAAACACTCAAGATGTTCTTCATCTTGACGCTATAATATCCTCCCTTCAGCTACTGCCCCTCTTTTCCGTTAAAATCAAGCTTCTTTGAGAAACAATGTCTACTGCTTCCCCTTCACCCTCACTCTGATTTAATGTGGCATCCTCTGGCAAAAAGTCAACCATTTCTCACTGTCAAATACAATAGCCTCTATTCCCTCCAGAACCTTCTTAATCTTGTCTCTTTGCTAAATCTGCCCTGGCTTTTGACACCCCACTCGCATGGCTTCACATTCTTTGACTAGACCCTTGTCACCCTCCAGCAGCTCCTTTTAAGGGCATATCCCAAGGTACTGTCATTGACCTTCTTCTCTCTCTACATATGCTTTCTCTCTGGGCAGCAGCATCCATACTTATGGTTTGAATGACTTATGAGCCTAAGACTCATTCCTCGTTTCTTCACTACTTAGATGCTGTACCATCCACATACAATGCTGAAAAAACAAGAGCCATCTCCTTAGCACAATTTGGGAAGTGCTTTACAGGCTGGTCTCATCTGACCATTCCTAGTTTCTGACCCAATTTTCATATTATAATTCCCAGAATATCACTTTCTTTTTGGGGGGATAAACGGTTTTTTGTTTTTTTTTTAAATATTTTTATTTATTTTTAGAGAGAGGGGAAGGGAGAAGGAGCGGGAGAGAGACATCAAGGTGTGGTTGCCTCTCACACACCCCCAACTGGGGACCTGGCCTGCAACCCAGGCATGTTCTCTGACTGGGAATCGAACTGGTGACTCTTTGGTTCATAGGCTGGCGCTCAATCACTGAGCCACACCAGCCAGGGCAGGGGGGTAAACGGTTTTATTGACGTATAAAGAAAAGTGCACATATCCTAAGTGTATTATTTATGAATAATCACGAAGTTAACATCCTTATGTAATCTCCACTCACAGCAAGAAATATAAATCATCACCAATAACCCAGCAGACTTCCTTGTCACTAACCAGTGCCTCTTCCCTAAAATATCCTTGAACTCTAAAAGCACTGATCTATGCTTCCTGGTCGCCAAATATTCTCTCCTTTCATTACTGGACCTTCTGAAGCCTTCCTGTCTCTACACCATTTTCTATTTCTCTCTTCAAGCCAAACTCAGGTATCTTCCTCTGAGGCAGGGGCTCATCTTTGTTCACAGAGCACTTTAAATGCACCTCCACTACAACACCCTTTGCACTACATTATGCTGTACTGTACATTCATTATTCATTTGGAAGCTCTTCTGAGGGCAAGGACTGCAGAGCACCTATGTCTACATCTGTAGCAAATAGCCCAGTATTGCAACAAAACAGTGTCTCCTATAAAAGAAAAACTTCAAAACTCAAACCTTCTTTGGAAGACCCCTCTGTATCTAACTTTACCTGTGCGACATTCATTGCAGATAAATTTTCCTCTGGGCATCTCGGTTAATCCAAGGCACTCCAGGTGGAAAGCCCCACAGCACTGAGCCTCACATAACAGCAGCTCACCCAGTTTCTCACAGTTCTGTTAAGAAAAAGAAAACAGATCTGACTATAGAAAAGGTTTTTAAAAATCCCAAGCAGAAGGCCCTCATGAAGAAGATTAACAAGTAGCTTTGCCAGAAACAAGAAAGCCCACCAATCATTTAGCCAATATTTAATGATTACCTCCTCTATGCCAGGTACCACAAGGTCCCTGGCTCTCATGGTTCTTATATTCTAAGGACAGAAAATGGTTCTTACATTCTAAGGACAGAAAATACAAGTAAAAACTTAAACAGAAAAGATATCAGACAACGATAAGCATTCGGTAGAGAATTCAAATAGATCTTTGGATTGGGTGATTAGGAATAGCTTCTCAGACTGGCTCAGAATGACAAGTTGGACATGTGATGTAAAGAACCAGGAAGGCAGCGAGCACAGAAAGTCCATAGAAGGAACAACTGTGGCATGTCTGAGAATTACAAGGAAAGCCTGTGTCACTGGACTAACGTGAACAGAAGTTATAAGTGGTAGAAGATGAGGTTATGAAAGAGGCAAAGGTCTGATTATGTGAGCTTACAGTGTGTCAGATTTGAGGTGTTCTACTAGAGAGCTTTACCAAGGGAAGGCTAAAATCAGATATTCATTCAAACACAGATCCCTGTGACTGCTACATGGAAAATGAGTTTAATAAGAGTAGAAAGGTGAGAACAGAAGCAAAGAGACCATAAGAAGACTACTGCAATGGTTCAAGCAAGAGACACCAGCTAGCTGGACTTGGGTCCTAACTATTCTAAAACGGCTGCAATCATGGTTTGAACAGCCCCTGAGATATGAGCCATCTCAGAGACCTCGTCTAAGACAGGTGTCACTTAGGAATAGAACCTTAGGAAATAAGGATCTAAATCTGTCACTCTGAAAACATTCTAAGATTTATGAAAATTCTGCAAATTCTCAACATTTTGTTACTTTTTACCCCTCTAACATCCTGACTTGTTTCCCCATAGTGATTAGCACACACACACAAGTCATATACTCATTCCATAAGACAAAAAAGGGAAAAGGAGGCTAGGTATATATACGATTCTAGGAACCCAAAGAACTAGATCAGGTCTTCGCCACTTAATATCAAATAGATGAGGAGACCTTTGGAGGCAAAAGGCCAGAGGAAGTCAGAGATTAAGAAGGGACACCAAGATCTCAATCAACTTGTAGTCTGAACTAGTCTCACATGTTTTGCTATCCCGTTATCCAGTATTCACACATAAGACAAATGCCATAAATGTTATATGTTTTATCTTGTATTTTCAGAGTGCCAGTGACATTAGATTCAATGTACAATAAACAAATTCACCATCACGGAGACAGAAAAACTTCAATTATAGTATATATCAAAGAATACATTTTTCAAATTAACCAAATATATAAAATAACCCTTCAACTGTAATTCATCTTTTAAAGTGGGATACCTGAGAGTAAAAAGAGGCACTATTAATAAATTATACAAGGAAAACAGATTTAATCAAAGATTGATCTAAACAAGTCAGGGCTGCTGAGTCACCATAATTTTAATCACTTAAAAAAAATCTTTGCCTGAAGATATGTTTATTGGTTTTAGAGAGAGAGGTAAGGTGGGAGGGAGATGTATGGAAGGAGAAATGGACTGAGGGGGGAACATTAATCAGTTTCCTCTGGCACATGCCCCAACCAGGGATTGAACTTGCAACCTTTTGATGCATGGGACGATGCTCTAACCAACTGAGCCATGCGGCCAGGGCTTAATTATTTTTTGTTAATAAACACTGTGGGCCAAACAGTTTCTGAGGACTGACCCTGTGTTTGGGAGCTGGTCTAAATGATCAACCTTCTCTGACCAAAATGTGTGTGTGTGTGTGTGTGTACATATATTGTGTATGTAATGTATATAATAGTGAAAATGAATAGACAAAGAAACTGAGTTGAAACAATATTTGGCATAATAACATCCTATGCCCAGGTTAATTTTACTTTTTAGTTGTTTCAATTAAAAAAATACAAAGTAATATCTTGAACTTTTTATATGCCAGGTTTTAAGAATTTACTAGGTTGGCCAAGAAGTTCATTTATTTTTTTCTATCCAATGGCTCTAATAGTGCTTAGTTGTCTTTAACTTCATTTGAAACAATTTCGTCAGACTGTATTGTGACAGCTGTCACATCAGCATGCATTAAAAAAAAAAACTTATCAAAATCAGTGAATTTTTGTGCAGCCATTTTAATGCTCAAGATGTAACAATATATTCAACATTTTAGGTGTGTTATGCTTTATAATTTCCAGAAAGGTGAAAATGTAATTGAAACGCAAGAAAAGATTTGTGCAGTGTATGAAGAATGTGCTGTGACAGACTGAACAAGTCAAAAATGGTTTGCAAAGTTTTTTGGCACTATTGATATTCCAGCCAAATAATTCTTTGCTGTGGGGTTGTCTTACGCATTGGAAGATGTTAGCAGTACCCTGGCCTCTACCCATTAGAAGCCAATAATGGGAGATAGCCGATATGCTCAAAATAGTTATGATGAAAATGAAAAATGTGTCTTTTATTTTACAGAAAAAATTAAATGGATTTTTCTTGCCAACCTAATATGAAGGTAAATCGAGACCATAAAAAGAAAAGATAACCAAAGCATCCATTTAACTGACACCTGCCAAGCCAAATAAAGGCTCTTTAACAATAAAGTGGAAGTGGAGTCACATCTCACATAGCGGTTTGGTTAAGACTCTAAACCAAGATTGCCTGGGTTTATATCCTGGCTTTACTATTTAACATCTCTGTGCCTGTTTCCTCATCTATATAATGAGGATAATAATGATAATCTACTTTATAAGATTGTTATGATGAATATATGATGGAATATTTATAGTGATTAGATCAGTGCTTAATACATAACAAACACTGTATCAACATTTATTAATTAAATAGAAAAATACAGGCAGTAGGCTCTCTAAAGTTATTATGTAGATGGTAGGTCCTGGTCCTCTAAAGTTACTACTTTAAAGCAAAATAAAATAAAATACATCTCAAAGCCAAATTAGAATTGAAAAATTCCTTAGAGACCCAAAGATTCTAACCCGAGAGGTACAGGAAAAATACGACTTTTGAGTAGGCAACCATAGATTCACCTCTCCCATCTCAGACCTGTTTCAAGACATCTACTCATGGGCAACAATGGGCAAGGCGCTCAGGAACCCTAAATACTTTTCCTTTCCTTTAGTGGAGAAGAAGAGTTAAATTCTCAAAGGGAAGTGACTCCACTGGAACGATTCAATAAAATTATTATTCTAATCATGATTGGGCAATCAAGAAATGTATAGATAAGCATACAATCAAAAGGCAAGCGGGCAACATTTTCTACCTGACAAACATTCTCCTTGAGTGCAGCTCCTCCACCTCGTTCACCCTGCAGTTTTTTAGATGCAGGTATCCCATGTTCGTTTTCCATACCCTCTTCAACAGCCTCCTTGGGGCTTGCAGCCGTCCTGTGTGCCATCAGTTCTCCCTTGCAGAGAAAAAATAATGCCCCACATCTGCATTATTGATGTCTCCTCCATGTGACCCCCTCCCTCTGGGCTGCTATTTGTCTAGCCATCAGCACTTACAGATGTTCAGCCAATCACGTGGGCGGACTGCATGCAATGTTAGTTCTAACCCTGCTGTGATTGGGCGGGTAGTGGGCGCCTCATGCCCTGCCACTAACTGCTCTGAGGCTGTTCCACTGGAACTTTTTGAGCTGTTCCATTTTAAGGTTTCACTAAGGGAGAGAAAACATTCTTAAGTTTATTTGATTACTTATTTGTCCTTCCAAGATCAGTGTTTCCTAAATAATGCCCCTCTTGGGCGTTCTATTCAAATTGTCCTGGAAAGAAACATTTTTTATTATATATAATGTGTGATGCTGTTCTGACTTGTTTTAATGCTCTTTTAACCTGCTTTGTAAAAGCCAGACATAGCATCAATAACTATACTGATGCTCTACAAGTTAACAGTTTTAAATCTATCTCTATTTTCTAAAAGCTGATGTTTACAAATATTAGTCTAAAATCAAGCCATTGATGATGTCAAGAAATAAGCAAATGAGTGTTGCCCCTAACTGCAGCAGTCTCAGTTCTTTTAAAGGGCAATATCTAAGTTCATTTGGATTGCATGGTTACTGGACATTGTGCTCTTTGGTTTTTAGAAGAAGTTTACTTTCATGATGAAACAGTTGTATATTTCATCTGACACCTAGAGCATAGGATGCGATCTTATAAAAAAGTCATACCCACAGTTGCCATATGTGTCTTGACTGATTTTTACTAGGATCAGGTTATCCTGTTTCTCCAGGATTCCTTATAGCCATTAACCATTTTAGCAGAATACTGTTCTTAAGTAAACTCAAGGGAAAGAGGGATGTGGCCTCTACTGTGAAAAGTAGCTTCATTTCAGAAGGTCAAAAGATTAAGAACTGAGTAATACCTCTGAGCCTGGAGTTTCTCTTGATGAGTCTTCATTTTTCACTTTTTTATAATGCACCCTAGCTGTAGCATGCCTTTGCCGTTTTCGCCTCCTTGGTTTATCAAACATCTTGGTAGTGCCTACAACAGGAAAACGGGTGTTACTTGCTAGCAAATGATATACATGTCCAAGAACTCCTATCCTCAATTAAAGGAGCCTCATAGAATTATGGAATGTTAATAGTAAAAATTAAGCTTAAAACTTGTTAATTCTCCAACTCTGTAGATGAGAAAAACAGGGGCAGAGAAGAAAAGAGACTTACCCAGAGACTATGTAAGTAGTTTGGAAATTAGCTACAGATGTATAAATTCTGCCTTGTGCAGATTAAATAATAAATGTATTGGTAGGTTCCTTAAAGCAATTTCATTCTATAGCAGTGATTTTAAACCATTTTCATCTCATGGCACACATAAACCACTAAAATTATGTGGCAAATGCCCTGACTGGCGTGGCTCAGTTGGCTGGGTGTCAATGTACAAAGTGGTAAGTTGCCGGTTCGATTCCCAGTCAGGGCATAAGCCTGGGTTTCGAGTGTGGTCCCAGTCAGAGATGTTTCTTTCTCATGTCGATGTTTCTCTCCCTTTCTTTCTCCTTCCTTTCCCTTCTCTCTAAAAATAAGTTAAGAAAAAAAATTCTGGGACACACCAAAAACTGTATTTTTATTGCTCTGACAAAAATAAATAGGTATAATTTTGATTCATTCACACTGGATGGCTACTGTTGTACTGGCTTTTTTTAAAATTTGACAATCTAAGGGAAAAGAGGTAAGTGGCCCTGACTAAATAGGTATTGCATGTTTTAAAAATTCTTGCAGCACACTGGTTGAAAAATCAGTTCTCCATGGTTGAAATTAAAGACGTTCTAGTTCCTCAAAGGACTTTAACATCCTATAGATGGGGAGAAAATCTATTTACTAGTCAGAAAAAAATACTGAAACTTGGAATCCAAGATTAAAGTAAATTATATCACAGTATGACTTAAGGGATTAAAATGTAAAGTTGAAACATAAAATTTGGTTTATAGGAAGGGGGAAAAAGACCTCCCCCAATACATTTAGTGGCTTAAGTGATATTCATACAGTGGTACTATAACCTTGAATATCCAACAATATAAAGTGAATGCATGGTCTAATCTGGCATATTAAGAAAATGAAATTACAGGTCTTTCATTTTCTATTATACATATTTTAAATCTCTGTTAGAGAAATATCAAGAACTTAAAAGGATATTTCATAAAATGTTCCAAGATAATCAGGCTAGGTATCAACATAAAGGTTGAACTCTGGGAAACTGCCTTTGTTCTCTTGGACTGCCTAATGGAGATGAAGAAGCTCTGCTATCAAAGCTATTGATAGCCTATGATTCAAGGAAGAGTTAATATAATGGCAGAATAAAGGTTCAAAATTCTCACAAGCTGAAACATTTAGATGAAATATACAAAGGATAACATGCAGACTGTATGTTTTATTAAAAAACTGAAACATAAAAGTATAGGAAAGAGCTGATATTATTTTGTAAGCAGTTTTTTTTTTTTTTTTTTTTAAAGGCAGGAAAGCAAAGTGATAAACCTAAGGAATTACAATTACGCACAAGGTTAAAATAACCTAACATTATTGCTAATTTTACTTGCTAGAAAACTTAATCACGGGTCACATTTTAAAAAATGTTTATTTAAGACCAGAGGAAATAAAATTGTCCCATGATACCCTTCGCTGGCAGATTACATCTGATGCAGTAGGCTCAAATCTGGCCTAATGTCTCAGGATATGACAGTAATCAATAAATGTCACTGGCAGACAAAGGATCAAAGTGGTTAAAAAAATTGGCCTGGTGCTGGCCTGGTAGCTAAGCTGGTTGGAGAATCATCCTGTACACCAAAAGGTTGTGGGTTTGATCCCCAGTCGGGGTGCATATGAGAAGCAACTGATTGATGTTTCTCTCCTCCCATCCTCTAAAAATCAATAAAGTTATCCGTGGGTGAGGATGTTTTTAAAAATTGGCATGGAAAACATCTGGGGTGGATAACAAGATAGAAGTGTGGTAATGAATTTGGTCAAGTTTGGTTTCAGTTACCCAAAACTGCCACCTCTTTCATGTTCAGGTTTCTATAAAATAAGAGATAATATGGATAATATCCTCTTTATAATGCTTTAGATGGGTTAGCAGTAATAATCTTATGCAAAAGACCCAGTAGAGTAAATGCTTCAACTATAATTATTATATCCATTATTGGGCTGAACCAAAGTCACCAAGTATAAGTTCCAGGAGTCAGGTATCAACTTAATCTAAAAATTACTAAGCCCTTAAGAAGCAATCACAATGAGGCTCAAACATAAGCTCTCTTTTTCAAGCATACACTAACAAACTAAAGGTCACAACTATGATAAAAGAAACCAAGACTATTTGTCAAAGACTGGCTTAGGTGATTTGTAATTTCCTGCAACACAGATTCCCTATTTTCTGTCATACAGACTCAAAAATCAAATAAACACCGAGAAAGTAACGATGCAGTCTAGAGAACTATCTAAATAAAAAGTTAAAAAGCTGATTTTTCTCTACTGTCCTAACATTTCCCTATGTAAATTCTAATTTCATTTAACTGATTTCAGCATAAAGCTGAAAATGATGATATAATTTTCAGTGTCATGCACAGCTTCAGTACACAAATTCTGGGTGAACAAGTCTTAGAACTTACAACCTCACTGGTATTGCTTACATACATAACAACTTTTCTAGTTAACTGACAAGGTGCTTCACACTCTTTTTTGCTTTACATTTTTAAAATCTCAAAAATACTCACCTCCACCGAACTCTTTAGAACGAAATCCAGCACTTGATTCAGTAATGTTACTCTCCAAGTGACCAGCTTCATAACACTATAAGTAAAATGCAACATAAAATAAACCCTTTACAGTATATGCCAAAAGCTGAATGGTTTATTGCCATCGATACAGAATTCAGCTGTTTTTTTAACAACTAAAAGAACAACAGTTTGATAATAAAGGGTTCAACAGAAACTTCATAGGGAAAGGCATCAGACTTTTTAAAAAAATGCTCCAAAAGACTAATGACCAGCACATGCTCCGAGAGACAGAGAGAGAGGACAGAGAACAGAGGCAGAGACACAGACTTCCAATATATAAAGCAAATATAGACTATAGCTTTGACTGAAGTGGGAGGAAGAAAAGAAGGGTATGTACCCAGAGACTCACCATCTCAGTTCTATTCCACACCACCCTGTATTTAAAAATCTACCTTTTAAAACTGTATTTATAGTTATTAGATTTTATACAGTTATTTGCTTGATGAATTCTGAATATTAAATAACTAAATCACTGAATGTCTAATTAATATACATTAAAGCAACATTAAAACTCAAAACAAAACATTTAGATGTGAAGAGTAATGCCTAACACATTATATTCCTCTACTACTAATGCTTGTATGAATTAGTTCCATTCCAAGAAAATGTCTTCTCCCACAAGAATATTCTTCATCATGACTTAAAACAAAATGTAGTGGTCACAGAAAATCAATATAATGCATGTTATTCTTGCTATAAAATCCTCAAAGTGTAAGGACAAAACAAGATGAAATACAGCTGTGAATTTCCAAATGCTCACCATATACATTAATAAGTCATAAGAATACTACTTTCCTTATGTTCAGTGTAGATCAGGATCTTACAATGTCAAATAAAATAAAGGAGCAAATGTTAGGTATCCAGTTAAATGGAACAAAGGACTAGAAGACAAACTATCTGAATATTAAAAAAAAAAGCCAACAACACCATTCATTATTCAGATAACCAATTTATAGTTCTTTGTTTAACATTCACCCAAAAGCTGTGGAGCAAAAACAATGAGAACCTTCCCAAACCTACAGTCAGAGAAGAATGCAGAAAATATTCTCATTTTCAACCTCATCAACTTATTTTGTAAGTTAAAATAGATACACTAGAACAACAACAACAAAAATTCACACTACATGAATAAAAACCCCTAAGTTCTCCTTAGAATGAAAAGGACCATAGACCTCTGTAGGCACCTCAGAGGACATGACTAATGCCAATAGCTTCCTTTGCACATACTATGGTGTTAATAGGTATTAACCCAGTGCACCTTTTTAAGTTACCATTACCTCAATAGATAATCCCTCTCTAACTCACTGATTGATCCATCTACAGACAGGGTGGTCCATGGTGCAGTCCCAAGATGAAACTGAATCATGGCTTCAACTTGATGACAAAATATGCCTCACAGTAGCTAGGACCTCAGCTGCAAAGATGACCAGGTCAGTTGGCAGGTCTGATCCTCAAACAGAAATAACGGTTCCTCTCTCCAGAGTCTGTGTCTAGCCATCACCAATAATTGTGGTTCCCTATTGTTCTAGTGCCAAATATAATGCCCATCTCCTTATCAAAAAAGTTAAAATTGAACAGTGAAAGTTATTAATTATATCTAAGGCTTAAAAAGAGAACAAAAATATGACAGAATTACAGATATCAAAGATTTTTAACAAATGTTCCTAAAACAATTGGACATCCAAGTAGGGGGGAAAAAAACTCTTCAAAATGCTATCTCAAAAAATGAAGATGAGACAAAGATCTGTACATAAATTCCAAAATCAAACTCCTAGAAGAAAACACAGAAAGAAAACCTTTCTATTCATTAAATAAACACAAAAAGTACTAATTATAAAAGAAAAAAATTACATTAAAACTCTTCTCATGAAAGACAACTAAGAAAATAAATAGGCAAGCCCCATCCTGGGAATATTTATAGTACAATATCTAACAAAGAACTTATATCCCAAATATAAAAAGCACTACTCAATAGCAACCATAAAAAAGAAATAGCCCAACCAAAAGTATATGTATCCTTGAACAGTCACTTTACAAAGATAAGGGAATAACATATACTAAGGAGCTCAACATCATTAATCATTAGGGAAATACAAAATAAAATCATAGTTAGATATCATTTCATATGCACCAGAGGGGATAAATTTTAAATGACTGACAAACCAAATGGTAGTAAAGATGTAGAGCAAATGAACTCTCACACATTGCTTGTCGAGTGTGAAGCTATACAATCACTTTGGAGAACTGTAGGGCAGGTTATTTAAAAGACAAAATCATGAGCCAGCATCCCACACCAAGAGAAATGAAAATATCTATCCACAAAAACTGAGGAAGAATATTTGCACCAGCCTTAAGATTAATAGCCCTAAAAGGAAAACTGAAATGTCCATCAATAAGAGAAAGAATAAGCAAATTATACTTGGGATACTAATCAGAAATAAAAAATGAACCACTAATTATCATCCTATGAATGTACCTCAAAAACAAATGCTGAATAAAAGAAGCCAGATTAACAAAAACAAACAATACATATGACATTCAAAAACAAGCAAAACTAATCTATGGTGACAGAAGAAAACCTTGCCTCTGGAAAAGATGAGAATGAGAAACTGAATGAAAAAGGCACAGGAGAAATTTCTGGGGTGATGGCTAGGTGGTGCTTACATGGTATGTACAACTATGTATCACACAAAACAATTAAGGTCTATGCATTTTATTGGCATCGATTATATCACAATTAAAGAAAAAGAGTTCTGGGATACATTTGCCTATGTAAATTTAAATTAAATATATAAACTAAATTATGCTTTTCATCTTCTCAGGGGAAAAAAATTAAGCCTCAAACACTGCAGGTCACATTTTAGATTAGAAAACTACATTTAACAGAGCAAGATTATACAAATTAACAATATATTTTAAGTAATCAAGTCTCAAAACTATTGAGGATTCATCTTATTCCTTCAAATCATTCACTTATATATGCCAATTACACCTTAATAAAACTGGGGGGAAATCATTCACTGAACTGGCCAGAATTGTTACTTTCTTTGAAATTTGCATCACCTAACCTCTAGCAGTAATGTAACTATTTTCCATGACTCACCTTGTATGACACTACTACAGTTATCTGATTGCAAATGTTACTTCCATGCTCAAAATATTCAACTGAATTCCTGTTTCCCTGTCCCTTTCCAACTACCTCTTCAAAGAAGCTTGCAAAATAGCTAGGATTTGAATAATACCAAGCCAGGAAAGGAAGTACTGCAGAAAGAAATGATCATACCCTTGCGAGTGTGTAAGGTACAAAGAGGGATGGTGAGCTGTAGTTACAATGTCACAGAAGGTTGTACAAACTGCAGAGAAAGTTTGGAGGGCAAGAGATGAGCCTAAGAATAATTGAGAAGTCCATGTCGTAAGACTACTCTGAGAAGAATAAAAGAATTAAAAGATATAATGAAGTTTTAAAAATAAGGAATAAAAACACAAATAAATTAACATTTACATACTAATACATCATCATCGGCAGCCGTCCGTCTCGGGAGACGATGGTGTAGCTTCTTAAGAGTCTATCTGCACCGCCGAGAATGGTTGTGCAGTCCGACTCGGGAGTGACACGGTATCTGTCTCCTCCCGAGTTGAATCGACATCTTACGATGACGCTGGAGTGTCCTCTCCAGTGAAGCTGAAGCTACAGAGCCTGGGCAGGGTGATATGGAGGGTCTGCTGTTGCCCATGCAGCAGACCCCCCCCCCTCTCTTCGCAGCTGAAGGGTCCAAGGGAAAGACGGAGTCAATACAGCTTGGCTTCAGGTGCGCCGCAGGAGTTGCCGGTGTTGACTACAACGTCAAACCGCCTTAGGGACTCCGGCTCCGGATTTTCTGTCGGGGTTTACTCCCTTAGCCTTTCCCCTGAAGAGGTATGCTGCAAGGCAGCGGAGGTTTTTTGGAGTCAGAGTTTTCCTTCTCTGATGTGCCCTGACTGGAAGATCGAACCAGCGACACTTAGCTCGCAGGCCGACGCTCAATCCACTGAGCCAAACCAGCCAGGGCATACTAATACAGATGAGTGAATATCTAACAAAAATAAAAACTTAATGTAGGATTAAAAAATAGGAGTTTGCGATAAGCTAAAGAAAGAAGTCCAGAAACGCAAATTATTTGATGACAGGATGCAATTTTTCTTTAAAAAAATTTTAACAGGAAATCTATACATCACACAACTGAAATTCTAACATTTACCATGAGTTACTACTCACGGTAAGAGGCATATCATGTTTCCTAAGGTATCAATATCCAGCTATTATCCATTATAGAATTAGAAAAATAATTTTCTATATTCATCTACTATTTAACAAAGCCTTCTTTGCTAATAAAACCAAGCTTATAAAGTCAAAAACTTAAGTTCAAATGTTTCTGCCTGGATTATAGCCTAGCTGGGTCTTTTCAGAGGTGTTATGCAGACAGGGCAACGGGATGTGAGTAGGTTAGTGCCTTGTAGAGACAGAAGTGAAGCAGAAATCTGGTAAGACTTTTTGAGCGCATAACAGAAATTTACAGCAAACAGAAACATTTTCATTTGTAAATAAAACCTAAAACCAAATGATACATATGTCTGCACAAATGCAAAACAGGCTCTTAATACAGGATCTCTCATACTGACAGTCTATAATTTCTAGGTATACATGCATCATTTGAATTGACTAAAATAACATACCTTTTTAGAAAGGCCAAGCTCCCCTTTCTTGGGCATAAATCCAGGGTCTAGATCATTTGATTCAAGAAGTTTCTTAGTTGGTTTTCTCTGACGCTTACTTTCATAATTTCCTGAAACGCATGTACCTTTTCATTAGATGGTGTAGAAACTGGGCACAAGCTAATTGTTAAAAATCTGTATACCCTGCAAAAATGAGTCACCATGTTTTTATGTTTCTCTCAACTTCTTGTGGGGAGGGATAGGGTAGAAATTTATTTACTCTAAAATGTTAAATAAGACAAGAAAAACAGTTCTCAATATAGACAAACTAATGTAAGGATGTCCGTGTGTGTGTGTGTGTATATGTGTAAGTCACAAAAGAACACAGGGAGAGAGAGATCAAAAGGGCAGAGCTGCCTTTATAGCAATTCACTGGTGGTTAAGGACAAAAGAAGTGACGAGCAGCCTGAATTCTGGGCATAAATGAAATCAGGATTAGAATGCTTGTTCTGCTCCTAAATAAAAGATATTCATTTACTTTGTAAGATTGCTCTTAAAAATTATGTTAAAAAGTCTAATAACAGTTTGGCAGACAATATGCAATGAAATAGTAACTATCTTTATTCCATTTAAAGCTTTTTTGATTCTGCCTTACTTGATTAAACATAATTGGGACACTTTTTAAAACATATTCTTGGGAATGTAGAAAGTTACAACCAAAATTTCTTTGTCTGGCTATAATATTCAACAGTTAGAAGATGAATTAGACACAGTATATCTAGATCCAACTCTAATCAAATGACACATATATAGAGAGTAACAAAGTGAAAAGCAATTGCTAATTCACTTCAAGAGAATATTTACACTTAGCTGCTTACTCTGTATGTCAGGTATATTACATTATACCATACATTACATTATGATCTCCACTTTATACATGTGGAAACAAGTTCAGAGGTTAAACAACTTCCCAAGTACCTCGAGGATTGGCAAGCCAGTATCTGAAGCATAAGTTTCATGTGCTTACTCCACACTGTGCAGTGCCTCTCCCCAAAGCCCTGACATCTTGGGTGCTGACTCACATGGTGGTTGATCAACAAACATGAAGAGCAACAATGGAGTAAGGAGAGTAGTTTTTAAAAAAATGCCTCCTTAACAGTGCACTACTAATTTATACTCATTATATCCATTTAGCCAATACGTTAGGGATTTCTCAGGACAAAAGTGGGTAGTTTTAATGTGTAGAGATATACCACTGGCTTTCCATTAGAACACAGTAAAAACTCCTGCTCCCCTTAATCATATCCACTTATATACTTAGCTCCCATGCCTATCTTACCTGGTGCTTTAACTAGCAATTCCTCAGATGGAAGAGCAGGCCGTGGAGAGACTTCCAGAGCCACAGGCACAGACAAGGTCAGCTGTGGCAACTCAGCATGTCCACCTCCAAGCTCTGACTGAGCCAAGGGACCTTCCAAAAATGGAGCCTCCCTTTCAAGAACTGGAGGTTCTTCTTTGGTTGAAATCAAAGAATTCTCATCCACCTGCTTGTTTTGAGCATTAGCTCGACTTCGCACTGAAAGGTTTTCCTCTTCACAACGGGAACTTACCTAAGAGCAAAATATAGGCCAAAGTTGTAACTTTAGTGTCAAAAATAATAATGTACTTTAAAAGAAAAAAATTCTGACACATGCTACAAGCTACTCACAATCAAGTACATATTGTATGGTTCCATTTATCTGAAATACCTAGAATAGTAAAATTCACAGAGAAGAAAACAGAATGGTGATTGCCAGGGGCTGGGAGAGGGGTAAATATCAAGTTCTTAAATAATGAGTACAGAATTTCAATTTGGGAACGCTAAAAACTTGTGGAGATGATGAATGGCGGAAAACAATGTGAATGTACTTAATGCCACAGAAATGTACACCTAAAAATTGTTACAATTGTAAATTTTATGTTATACAATAGTATCCATGGGGCTTATGTTATAAGACCCCCCAGTGGATACTAGTTACCCTGGATAGTACTGAACCCTATATATACTGTTTTTTCCTATACATATCTATAATAAAGTTTAATTTATAAATTAGGCACAGTACAAGATTAACAATAATAAATAATAATAAAAGAGAACGACTATAACAATGTACTGTAAGAAAAGTTATGTGAATGTAGTCTCTCGCTCTCAAAATATCTTATTATACTGTACTTGCCCTTGTTCTCCTTGTGATAACATGAGATGATAAAATGCCAAGCCTATTCCTGAATCTGTGTAATTATCCCTACCTACAGTAAATGGCCTGGTATCATTCATTTCAGAGGATCCCTCGCTGAAGTCTTCATATAGGCTCAATGCTTTCTGGTACATGTTGCCATCAATTGGAACACATCTGTTCATGTCTTCCACTCACAAATTTAATGCCTCTTCCATCTTAAATAAGTACTTATCATGCACTGTTGCTGCAGCTGTTGCATGAGGTACAACAGCAAAACTAGCATGAATTTCTTTTTCCTACTTCACAATTTCACAGAGAGAATTCACTTTCATTGTAGATGTTAGTGACTTCAGCATACAATTTTAAGCAAACTAAGTAGGCATCGAGAGTGGAGAAAGAACTATAGGTATGGGGAACATATTGAAGGGAGGTCAGCAGGGAGGGGTAAGGGGGTAAGGGAGGGAGATGGTACAGAAATTAAGAAGCATAATAGGTGGGAGTGGAGCAGACAGGAAGAGGCTGAGAAAAACTATGCACAACCAATGGACATGGACTAAAAGGGGGGGACAACTGGAGGGAGGGGGGTCACCGGGTGGAGGGGAGCAGAGGAAAGGGAAATTGGGACAACTGTAACAGTATAATCAATAAAATATATTTTTTAAAAAAAAGCATACAATTTTATTGTTGTTGTTGTTTCTTATTAAGCTGAGAACTTACACCTTTCACAGCTTCTTTGGCATATCTGAATTGTCAGCCTCACTACTCTTGCACTTTGGAGACATTATTAAATAAAGGGTGACTTGCAAGCACTGCAATACCATGATGACAGATCTGATAACCAAGAGGGCTACTAAGTACTAAGGGCGAGTAGCATATGCAGCATGGTGATGCTTAAAAAAACAGAGATGACTCATGTTCTGGGAGGGAGAGTAACAGGACAGCAACAGGACAGCAAGAGATTTCATCACGCTACCCAGAATAGCACACAATTTAATACTTACGAATTAGTTACTTTTGAAAGTTTCCATTAATTTTTTTTTTGACTATGGTAATTAAAACTGCAGAAATGGGGAGACGACTATATATATTTTACTATAATTTTTTAAAGGAGGGGGTAAAAATGCAGTTGATTGAGATACACTGAAGCTTATAAACATTCATTAATACTATAGTGATAATCTTAAAAAAAAAAAATCCCTAATGTTACCAATTAAAGCAGCTAATAATGAGCTTCTAATGTTAAGTTGGTAAATATAATAAATGGAAAAGAATTAAGCACTTATTCTGCCTTTCATGTATTTCAAGACAATAAAATGGTTCAATTAATAAGAGATATTGAGAGAAATTGCCAGTTAATAAAAAGATATGTCTTCATTTTGTTAATTCCTAATGAAATTGATATAGGCAAAGATTTTCAATTGATATTTATTTATTTATATTTAGAGGGGGAAGGGAGGTAGAGAGGGAAAGACATCAATCAGCCACCTCTCACACAGCTCCAGCTGGGGACCTGGCCCACAACCCAGGCATGCATCCTGACCAGGAATTGAACCAGTGACCCTTCACCTTGCAGGATAATGGCCAACCCACTGAGCCACACTAGTCAGGGCTTCAACTGATACTTAAAAAATCATTAGGGAAATGAATGATGGGGAGCAGGACTATCTTTTGGAGGCAAAGTAATTACTCAAGTACTGTTTCTTGATCAAAAGAGGTAAAACCTAACTTAAAAGGGAGGAATCAGTTAGTCATCACTGTGAATAATATAACTGGATGTTAAATACCTTCTAATGTCATGCAATATGTAACACAGTATCGCCTATGATGTAACCCAGCTAAAAATGTTTAACTTCAATCTATCAAATTGTTAGTTATAACTTCCATTTAACAGGAAACATAGAAGGTAGAGAAATGAGCTTAGTAACACCTATTAGGAAGCAATTGCACACAACTGCATTATCTAAATATGGTACTTGCATTGCTTAGATAGACGGGGTCATAAAAAAGGGAACTTTTCTGAATTCAACAACCAGATATGGCCCTGGTTGGTGTGGCTCAGTGGATTGAGCACAAGCCTGCAAACTGAAAGACTGCTGGTTCGATTTCCTGTCAGGGCACATGCCCGGGTTGCAGGCCAGGTCCCTGGTTGGGGGTGTGCAAAAGGCAACCAACTGATCAATATTTCTCTCACATATCAATGTTTCTTTCCCTCTCTTTCTCCCCACCGCTCAAAACAAACAAACACAATCTTTAAAAACAAACAAACAAAAACCAACCAGATATAGGTAATCCTAGACTGGATACATATTTGGATAAAACAAATGTAAAGGTTAGGGGACAATTGTGGAAATCTGAATACGGATTTGTTATTAGATAAACTGATCATATTAGATGTGATCATGTTAAATCAGTTATGAAGAAAAATGTTCTATTTTTCCATGGTGCATATTATTTAGGGACAGAAAGACAAAATGTCTCTAATTTACTTTAAAATACTTCAGATTAAAGAAATTGAATTTAAAAATAAGTCAAATAAGGTATAATAACATTTGTTTAAAAAATCAGAATATTACACATTTTTATATTGTTTTTTACTAAACATTTATTTCTAAACCACTAAATACACCTTGAAAGCAAAGGGGGAAATACACACACACACACACACACACGCACACACACAAAGTACAAAGACTCATCTATGCATTTCCTGTATAACTAGTATACGCTAAATATTTTGCCAGAAGCTGGAGGTAAAAAACTGAAAAGGATCCCAGAGTTAAGAAAATTATTTTCCTGTGAAGACAAAATATGATATTGAAGGAAAAATTGCAGCATCCTAAAAGGACAAACAAAAGATTGTAGAAATGTTGGAACACACCTTGTGTACATGTTCCTGTACCTTCTTTTGTTTTTTCTTAGGAGCAAATATCTGATCATATTCTTCTGTATATTCCAGCAGCCATTTGCTTGGCTTCCTAAGGCGTTTCTTCTCTGACCGTACAACTAAAAGAAGAGAAGCAAGTTCAGTATTAACTAAAAAGTAAGAAGAAAACCCAATGTTTCCATGCAGCCATTTCTGTACCCCAAAAGCTACAGAAATGGGGAACTCTCAAAAACTCTGGATTAAGTGTTAAGAGAATAAAAATGATTTGCTATGGTTTATCTTACGCAAAAGTTGGGAGGGAAAGAATTTAGTTGCTCTGTAGACACAACACACAGCCTATCCTGCCTTAGGTAAAAAATGAAGTTGAAATTAGTGTCCTATAATGATAGATACAATTGACATTAAAATACAGATTCTAAGTCAGATAAAATCATAAAATACATCATGAATTATTTAAAATTATATCTCTCTGGAATATTCAGAATATTCAATGAATATTCACATAGTATTTACTAATCAGCACTACCACATGAATTTCAAACATGCTTTACACATATTTCATTATCAATGTTGCAGTGAGTTACTTTAGAAAACAGAAATGTTCCTAAATAGAATAATCAAAATACATAATTATTTGTATACCAGTATCTCAATGACATAAAAAATGCACACCATGTATGTCAAAGTCAGAAAATAAGATGAAAATATAGAATTTTGGGTGCTTACTTAAAAAAAACTTCTTGTAGTATTTTATGGTCAGACTATCAAAGTATCACACCATTTTTCTTTGAATTAATGAAACAAGTACCTATTATAATTTTCCTATAAAACTTTGTTTAATGCACTTAACATGTTACAGTCATTTTACTATACCATAAGCTCTTTAAGAGCAGAAGGTAATGCTTACACAATTCAGGATACAGTCTACTTAAGAGGCGAGAGGGATGATCTCAGAGAAAGCTGTTTCTGACTCAGCTGAATGTGGCAATGTTGTTCTTCCAGTAAAAGGAACACAAAAGTTAAGGCCAAAAACAGTCACAGGCAAGTTTGGCAAAGGCTCTTATACTCCTCAGATAGCACATATGGAAAAGAAACAAGCCATAAAACTTTCATTTTATCAGGACAAAACATGGGAAATAATTTCTTCACACTAATTCAAACTGCTGTAATTTCATAGTAGTAGTAAACAGTACTAATATCCCGTTTAGTTTTTTTAAAGATAATGTAAAAGGAGTTGAAAACTGACATGGCTTTTTCTAGCAGCTTTATTCCTAATTGTGAAATCTTGGCAACAACCAAGATATAAGTGAATGGATAAATCAACTGTGGTATATTCAGACAATGGAATATTATTCAGCACTAAAAAGAAATGAGCTACTGAGCCATGAAAAGACATGGAAGAAACTTAAATGCATTTTACCAAGTGGGAAAAAAAGCCAAGCTGAAAGGGCTATATAATATGATTACAACTATATGACATTCTGAAAAAGGCAAAACTATGGAGACTATAAATAGTTGCCAACGGGCTGGGGTGAGGGTGGGGTTTAATTAGGTGGAGCAAGCACAGAGAATT
The DNA here is from genome assembly GCF_987537825.1 of Furipterus horrens. NCBI lineage: Eukaryota > Metazoa > Chordata > Mammalia > Chiroptera > Furipteridae > Furipterus > Furipterus horrens. The sequence continues at coordinate 63,846,916 of NW_028327180.1, read as the reverse complement.
TTTAGGGTAGTGAAAATACTCTGTATACAGATACCACATGATGGATAAATGTCACTACATATGTGTCCCAATGTACAACGCCAAGCATGAACACTAAGGTAAGTTGTGGAGTCAGGGTGATTATGATGTGACAGTGTAGGTTCATCAATTGTAACAATGTACCACTCTGGTGGGGTATCCTGACTCACAGATACAAAGAAAAAAAAACCTGATGGTTGCCAGATGGAAGGGGGAGTTGAGGGGCTGGGTGAAAAGGTGAAGAGATTAATTTAAGAAGTAGAAATTGACAGTTACAAAATAGTTACTGGGATGTAAAGTACAGCTTGGGGTATCTAGTCAGTAAAATTTTAAGAACGATATATGGTGCCAGGGGGGTAGTGGGCTTACGGGGGATGGGGAGGCCACCTCATAAGCTATATAAATAGCTAATCACTATGCTATAAACCTGAAACTAATATAATATTAAATGTCAACTGGAAATTTTTTAATTAAAAAAAAGATTAAAAAAGAAAACAAGATGCAACTATGTATCTTCTCTACAAAATATATCACCTCACCAGAGCACCAATATATATACAAAGAAAACACTGACAGAATTGACAGGAGAAATAGGCAGTAAAAGTATAGTATAGTACAGTACAGTATAATATAATATTGAAAGAGGTGGCTTTCAATAATTAAAAAGACTACCAGACAGAAGATTAACATGGAAACAGAGAACCCGAGCATCAGTACAGACCACCTCAACTTAACGAACGACACACAGAACGCAGACTCTTTCTCAAGCACACATGAAATATTCTCCAGGATAGATCGCATGATAAATCACAAAACAAGTCTTAAGAAGTCTGAGAAGATTGAAATCATACCAAGCATCTTTTCCAATCATAATGGAATGAAACTAAATATCAATGGCAGCTGAAAAACTGTCAAATTCAGATATGTGGAAAGTAATGCACTCTTGAACAACCAATGGGTTATAGAAGAAATTCCATAAAAAATTAGAAAATATCTTGAGACAAATGAAAAAGAAAACACAATATGCCAAAACTTTCAGCTACAACCAAGGAAGTACTAAGAAGAAATTTATAGCAGAGTGCCTATATTAAGAATAAAGAAAGATCCTGTATCAAAAAACTAATTTTATACCTCTAAGAATGAGAAAAAACAAACCAGTGTTGGCAGAAGGAAATAATAAATACTAAAACAGAAATAAACAAAATAGAGAATTTAAAAAGTATCAAAACTAGGAGTTGTTTTTCTGTAAACAAAATTGACAACCTTTAGCTAGATTAACTAAAAAGGGAGAGAAAGAAGACACATCTAAAATCACAAATTAAAGAGGAACTCTAAACAATTACCGGTATACGCGAACAAATTGTATGACGTAGGCCTGGCCAGGAGGCTCAGCGGGTTAAAGCCTCATCCCATACACCAAAAGGTTGTACTTTGGATCCCTGGTCAGGGCACATACCTAGGTTGTGGGTTTGAACCTAGCTTGGGGCTCCTAAAGGAGACAAATGATCTATGTTTCTCTCTTACATCAATGTTTCTCTCTCTCTAAAAATCAATAAATATATCCTTGGGTGAGGATTTAAAAACATTTTGTATGACTTAGAAGAAATGGATACATTTCTAGAAACAATTTACCAAGACTAAATCATGAATAGAGAACCTGAACTAAAAAGATTTAGTCATCAAAAACCTCCCAAGAAAGAAGCAACGTAGGACCAGATGGCTCTACTGGAGAAATCTACTATGCATTTAAAAAAGAAATAATGTTAAATTTTTCAAACTGTTTTTAAAAACCAAAGAGGAGAAGACATTTCCCAAACTCATTTTATGAAACGAACATTACTGATTAAAAAAATTTTTTCCCTTATGAACATTGATGCAAAAAATCATCAATAAATATTAGCAAACTGAATCCAACAGCAGTGTATTAAAAGGATTATATACCATGACCAAGTAGGATTCATTCCTTGGGTTGACAGTTAAATCAATAAATGTAGTATAGCACATTAACAGAATGAAATGAGAAAATCACAAGATCGTCTCAACTGATGCAGGAAAGGCTTTACAAAATTCAACACTTTTCTTGATAAAAACATTCAACAAACTAGGAAGAGAAAGAAATTATTCAAACATAATAAAGGTAACATATGAAAATTCCACAAGTTCGCAGGATATTCTATGGGGGGCGGGGGGGGTGGGTGGGTTGAGGAAGGGACTGAAGCTTTTTCTCCAAGCTCAGGAACAAGGCGAGGATGACTACTCTTCCCATTTCTATTTAACACAACACTAGAAGTCCAAGCCAGAATCATCAGGCAAGAATTAGAAATAAGACATCCAAACTGGAAAGGAAAAATAAAATGATCTCTGTTCACAGAGGACATGAAGTTGTATGTAGAAAACCCTAAAGATTCCACACAATAAACAAAATCCTTTAAACACTAATAAATTCAGTAAGTTGCAGAATACAAAAATCAACACTCAAAACTCAATTGTTTTTATACACTATTAATGAGCAATTCAAAAGGAATTTAAGTAAATAATCCCATTTACAACAGCATAAAAAATAAAATACTCAGGAATAAATTTAACCAAGGATGTGAAAAAGTTGTGCACTGAAAACAACAAAACATTGCTGAAAGAAATTAAAGGCACGAATAAATGGGAAAATATCCTGTGTTCATGGACTGGAAGACTTCATATTGTCAAATGTCTATATAAGAGCTCCCTTCAGATTCACTATTACCCTATCAAAATCCCAAAGGCACTTTTGCAGAAATAGAAAAAACCCACCCTGAAACTAACCAAAATAATCTTGACAGTAGAGAACAACGATGGAGCCTCATACATTCCATTTTCAAAACATATTACAAAGCTACAGTAATCAAAACAATATGAGCTTACCACCAAGACAGATATATACATCAATGGAACAGAATAAAGAAACCAGAAATAAACTCTTACATGTATGATCAAATTATCGTTGACAGGGGAGCTAAAACTACACAATGGAGTAGTCTCTTCAATAAATGGTGTTGAGAATAGTGGATATCCACATGCAAAAGAATGAACATGAACCCTTATGCTACACCACATACAAAAATTTATTCAAAATCGATGAAACACCTGAATCTAAGACCTAAAACTATACTACTTCTAAAAGAAAAATTAGGGGAAAAGATTCATGCCATTGGGATGAGCAATGATTTCTTTGATACTACACCAAAAGCACAGATAACAAAAGCAAAAATAGATAAATTGTACGATATCAAATGTACAAATTTCTGCACAGCAAAGGAAACAATTTAACAGAGTGAAAACATCTGTAGAGTGGAAGAAAATATTTGCAAACCATACACTAGATAAGAGGTGACTATGCAGAATAAAGAATTCCTACAACTAACGAAAGACAACACAACTTAAAAATGGGCAAAGAATGTGAATAGACGTTTCTTCAAAGGACATGTACAAATGACCCACAAGCATATGAAAAAATGCTCAACATCACTAATCAACAGGAACTGCAAATGAAAACCACAATGTGATTTCACCTCACACCTGTGAGGATGGCCACTATCTAAAAAATAAAATAAAATAAAAATAAAAATAACAAGTGTTTTAACCAGGCTCATCAAGAAAAAAAGAGGACCCAAATAAATAAAATGAGAAATGAAAGAGGAGGAATTACAACTGATACCACAGAAATACAAAGGATTGTAAGAAATTATTACAAACAACTGTATCACAAGAAATTTGACAATCTACACGAAATGGACAAATTTCTGGAAACATATAATCTTCCAAAACTGAATCAAGAAGAAACAGAAAGCCTGAACAGACCAATAACAAATAGTGAAATTGAAACAGTAATCAAAAAACTCTTGGGCACACAAAAGCCCTGGACCAGACGGCCTCACAGGTGAATGTTACAAAACATTTAAGGAAGAACTAACTCCTATCCTTCTCAAACTATTCCAAAAAATCCAAGAAGAGGAGAAACTCCCAAACTCTTTCTATGAAGCCAGTATTACCTTAATTCCAAAACCAAGTCAAGACACAACAAAGAAAGAAAACTATAGGCCAATATCACTGATGAACATAGATGCTAAAATCCTCAACAAAATATTGGCAAACCGATCCAGCAACACATTAGAAAGATCATACACCATGATCAAGTGGGATTCATCCCAGGGATGCAAGGATGGTTTAATATTTGCAAATCAATAAACATAATACACTATGAAAACAAAATGAAAGACAAAAACCACATGACCATATCAATAGATGCTGAAAAGCATCTGGTAAAGTACAACACCCATTTATGATGAAAACACTCAGCAAACTGGGAATAGAGGGAGTATACCTCAACATAATAAAGATCATATATGAGAAACCCGAAGCCAACATCATACTCAATGGACAAAAACTGAGAGCATTCCCCCTGAGATCAGGAACAAGACAAGGACGTCCACCCTCCCCATTCCTATTGAACACAGTCTTGGAAGTTCTAGCCACAGCAATCAGACAAGAAAGAGAAATAAAAGGCATCCAAATTGGAAAAGAGGAAGTAAAGCTGTCATTATTTGCAGACAACACGATAGTATACATAGAACACCCTATAGGCTCCACGAAAAAACTACTGGACCCAATAAGTGAATGTGGCAAAAGAGCAGGGTACAAAGTCAACATTAGGAAATCGAAGGCATTTCTGCACACCAACAATAAAATGTCAGATAGAAACAAACAAAAAATCCCATTTACTATCGGCAGCAGCCGTCCGTCTCGAGAGACGATGGTGTAGCTTCTTAAGAGTCTATCTGCACCGCCGAGAATGGCTGTGCAGTCCGACTCGGGAGTGACACGATATCTGTCTCCTCCCGTGTTGAATCGACATCTTGCGATGACGCTGGAGTGTCCTCTCCAGTGGAGCTGAAGCTACAGAGCCTGGGCAGGGTGATATGGAGTGTCTGCTGTTCCCCATGCAGCAGACCCCCCCTCTCTTCGCAGCTGAAGGGTCCAAGGGAAAGACGGAGTCGATACAGCTTGGCTTCAGGTGCGCCGCAGGAGTTGCCGGTGTTGACTACAACGTCAAACCGCCTTAGGGACTCCGGCTCCGGATTTTCTGTCGGGGTTTACTCCCTTAGCCTTTCCCCTGAAGAGGTATGCCGCAAGGCAGCGGAGGTTTTTTGGAGTCAGAGTTTTCCTTCTCTGATGTGCCCTGACTGGAAGATCGAACCAGCGACACTTAGCTCCTAGGCCGACGCTCAATCCACTGAGCCAAACCAGCCAGGGGCCAATTATGTACTACTTCCTTTAAAATACCCAAAACCACTTAGTACTGCCTCCCCCTCCCAAACCGGGCCAGTTTCAGAATACGCCAGTCGGAGCTACCGTCTTTCAGAAAAGCAGAAGCCCACGGCTCAGTATTCCCACAGTTCAGCATTTCAGGTATTTCCCACTAATTCATCCATGCTTGGTTAGGCAGGGCCCCACCATTCCAGCCTCATCAGCCGAGCTGCCGTGTTCTCCAGGCAGGTGTCCCAGTGGGTCACCTCCTTCTTACTCCAGACCTCGTAGTAAATCCCATTTACTATAGCAACAAGAAAAATAAAGTACCTAGGAATAAACTTAACCAAGGAGGTAAAAGACCTGTACTCAGAAAACTACATAACACTGAAGAAAGAAATTAAGGAAGATACAAATAAATAGAAGCATATACCATGCTCATAGATGGGAAGAATCAATATCATCAAAATGCCCATCCTTAAAAAAAAAAAAAAAAAAAAATGCCCATCCTACCCAAAGCAATTTATAGATTCAATGCAATCCCTATTAAAATACCAATGACATATTTCACGGACCTAGAACAAATACTTCAAAAATTTATATGGAACTAAAAAAGACCCCGAATAGCCACAGCAATTTTGAGAAAGAAGAATACAGCAGGAAGAATCACAATACCTGATACCAAACTATACTACAAAACCACTGTGATCAAGACAGCCTGATACTGGCATAAGAACAGACATATAGATCAACGGAACAGAAGAGAGAGCCCAGAAATAAACCCAGGTCTATGTGGTCAACTAATATTTGACAAAGAGGGGAGGAACATAAAATGGAATGAAAAAGAGTCTCTTTAACAAATGGTGTTGGGAGAACTGGACAGGGGCATGCAAAAAAATGAAACTAGACCACCAACTTACACCATACACCAGAATAAACTCAAGATGAATCAAAGACTTAAATGTAAGCCGTGACACCATAAAAGTCCTAGAGGAAAACATAGGCAGGAGAATTTCAGATATCCCATGTAGCAACATTTTCACTGATATCTCCTAAGGCAAGGGAAATAAAGGAAAGAATAAACAAATGGCACTATATCAAATTAAAGAGTTTCTGCTCAGCAAAAGAAAACATTAGCAAGATGAAAAGGAAACCAACCGTATAGGAAAATATATTTGCCAATGATACCTCAGACAAGGGACTGATCTCCAAAATATATAAAGAACTTATACAACTCAACATCAAGAAGACAGACAACCCAATTAAAAAATGGGCAAAGGACCTGAACAAACATTTCTCCAAAGAGGACATACAGAGGGTCCATAGGCATATGAAAGAATGCTCAACATCACTAGCCATCAGAGAGATGCAAGTAAAAACCACAATGAGATACCACCTCACACCAGTCAGAGGGCCATCATCAACAAATCAACAAACAACTTGTGCTGGCAAGGATGTGGAGAAAAAGGAACCCTAGTGCACTGCTGGTGGGAATGCAGACTGGTACAGCCACTACGGGAAACAGCATGGAATTCCCTCAAAAAACTAAAAATGGAGCTGCCTTTTGAACCAGCAATTTCATTGCTAGGATTATATCCAAAGAATTCTGAAACACCAATTCGAAAGAACCTATGCACCCCTATGTTCACAGCAGCGCTGTTTACAATAGCCAAGCTCTGGGAACAGCCTAAGTGCCCATCTGTAGATGAGTGGATCAAAAAACTGTGGTACATTTACACAATGGAGTTCTGTGTAGCAGAAAGAAAGAAGGAACTTCTACCATTTGCAACAATATGGATGGAACTAGAGACAATTATGCTTAGTGAAATAAGCCAGGCAATGAAAAGAAAAATACCATATGATATCACCTAATACAGGAAACAAATAAACAACACAAACAAATGAGCAAAATTAAACTAGACATATGTAAACAAGGAGTAGACTAACAATGACAAAGGGGAAGGGAAGAGGGAGAGAAGGGGATAAGAAGGGGAAGGGTCAAAGAACATGTATAAATGACCCATGGACATGGACAACTGGGTGGAGACTGACTGTGGGAGAAGGGAGGGACAGGGTGCAGAGAAGGAATAGGGAAAAAAGTGGGACAACTGTAATAGAAAAACAAACAAAAATTTTTAGTGGGGGAAAAAATAAAAGCAAATTAAATAAACAACTGAGCCAGCAAATCCCTGCCCTCCCCCCCAAAAAACCCTCACATGTAGGAAAGTAAACAAAAGAAAATATAAAGTATGGAAATGCAATTTCAGTGAATATTAGAAGGACAAGGATTTTCCTTCACACTGCATATTTTTCTCCCTACCTGATCCCTCCAGAATTTGGCATTCTGAAGAAGTAAGCAATGACATAAGGTTCTTTGCATAAAACTAGCAAGACCAGTTGTTAATAGAGGTTTTGTTGATCACGACTTTGACTGGAATGTCATGCCTAAAGGAGGCATGCCTGGGTTCTGGATGTTACCAAAAAGGCCTGAGGAACTGGGACTGACTTTCGAAGGTAATAAAAGCCCCCGAGAAAAAAGGCCTGGTACCTTAGAGGGTTGTGAGGTCAATGGCAATCTTTCCAGGGAAGGAATGAAGGTTGCTTTCCTGAAAGATGGCTAGAAGGGACCTTAAGGCACAATGGAAAACCCAAAGGACATGGAAAAGACAGGTGTTTACAGGCAAGGCTGAATGGCAGGTATGTGCCTCAGCTCCTGTGCCCTGAAGGGCAAACTGAAAGTCACCCTAAAGCAGCGGTTCTCAACCTGTGGGTTGCGACCCCTTTGGGGTGGAACAACCCTTTCACAGGGGTCGCCTAAGACAGTCGGAAAACAGATATATAATTACATAGTTTTTATGATTAATCACTATGCTTTAATTATGTTCAATCTGTAACAATGAAAATACATCCTGCATATCAGATATTTACATTACGATTCATAACTAGCAAAATTACAGTTATGAAGTAGCAACGAAAATAATTTTATGATTGGGGGTCAACACAACATGAGGAACTGTATTGAAGGGTTGCAGCATTAGGAAGGTTGAGAACCACTGCCCTAAAGGTTCCTTGTGTAAGTTCTAGCAAAGCAGATGTAAAGATCATACGTGATCATTTGCTGCTCTTACTGTTTTTATGCAAAAGAACAGGATGAATTAAAACTGGACTTAATGCAGTCCCTTTAGTGACAAGGAGGGTAATCTTCAGGAGAAAAATGGTGATTCAAGGAAAATCACGATGCTCAGTGGTAGACTATAAACAAGTGCAGCTAATTGTCTTTAAAGTGTATCCTCATTTAAAATGTTTTCATTTGAAAGTTAAACTTGTCGTCGTTGTCGTCGTCGGCAGCCGTTCGTCTCGAGAGACGATGGTGTAGCTTCTTAAGAGTCGATCTGCACCGCCGAGAATGGTTGTGCAGTCCGACTCGGAAGTGACACGGTATTTGTCTCCTCTCGTGTTGAATCGACATCTTGCGATGACGCTGGAGTGTCCTCTCCAGTGAAGCTGAAGCTACAGAGCCTGGGCAGGGTGATATGGAGGGTCTGCTGTTGCCCATGCAGCAGACCCCCCCTCTCTTCGCAGCTGAAGGGTCCAAGGGAAAGACGGAGTCAATACAGCTTGGCTTCAGGTGCGCCGCAGGAGTTGCCGGTGTTGACTACAACGTCAAACTGCCTTAGGGACTCCGGCTCCGGATTTTCTGTCGGGGTTTACTCCCTTAGCCTTTCCCCTGAAGAGGTATGCCGCAAGGCAGCGGAGGTTTTTTTGGAGTCAGAGTTTTCCTTCTCTGATGTGCCCTGACTGGAAGATCGAACCAGCGACACTTAGCTGGCAGGCTGACGCTCAATCCACTGAGCCAAACCAGCCAGGGTTAAAGTTAAACTAGGTCTGTGATATCATCAAAGATGCTTAATTTACAGGCAAGAAGAATGTCAAATGCCTTGGAACTGGATGTCTTTCCAATAAGACAGTCCTACAGATTTAGAGACTGGTTTGTGGGTTATGTTGCGTAAATAAACATGTGTGTTCTGTTTTCATAGGGCATAAGCCTATGATCTCGTTACCTGAGTGATTGTCTGTACGTATAGGCCTCACTTAATCCTGTCTGCATCGCTGCCTCCTGAGATTCAATGGTTTGGCTGAACTAAGTGGCTGTATTGGTGAAGTACAGGGTGGTCTGTGGGCTTCACTTTAAAATTGATTTCTCTTTTCTATCCTAATGGCTTAGACAGAAAGGGCACAGAGGTCTGAGAGGAAGGAAACCTAAAATATTCTCCTCAGCTCAAACTAAGTTTAATGGGCAAAGGGGTTTTGGACAGGTGTGACGTGCCTGGCACACCTTCCTCCAAAGAAGCCCCTTTTTCCCCCAATGTGGGACACTGGAAAAGTAACACCTGTCTTTTGTCATCTAGTGGTTATGGATTGAATGATGTCTTTTAACCCTGTTGCCAAATCTGCTGCCCCCAGAACACAACAAGGATGCCAACCTGTTAAATCAAGCACGCCGTTGTCTGGGGACGGCCAACTGACCTAGAGTCTGCAAGATCCTTCCCCATGTGGGAAGGCCACCCTCCTCTCCACACCCCCGCTCTTATTAGGGATTTCTGGACCCGAGGGTAGGTAGGACAACAACCATGTCCAGCTTGAAGCAGCTAGAGGCGCACGAGTCCTTTGCCCATTGTCCTTTATAAGATTTATAAAAGGTCTTAAGTATGAGAGGGGGGAACTGTTATTTTTTAATGTTATAAAAAATTAATTAATTATTTTAAAAAAAGACTACTATAGGAAAGGGTAAAGCTGGGAAACTTACATGCATGACCCATGGACGTGAACTAAGGGAGGTGGGATTGCTGGGGGTGGGGGTAGGAGTGCTGGGCAGAGGGGAGCAAAGAGGAAAAAAACTGGAACTATTTTAACAATATAATCAATAAAATATACTTAAAAAAAAAAGCGCTGGCAAGGAAGTGGAGAGATTGGAACCCTAGAGCACTGTTGAAGCCGCTATGGAAAAAAGTATGAAGATTCTGCAAAAAATTATAAATAGCATCATCACAATGACCCAGCAATCCCACTTCTGGGTATATAGCTTAAAAGGACTGAAAACACAATCACATGTTCACTGCAGCATTATTCACAATTAGCCTAGATATGGAAGCATCCTAAATTTCCAAAGACAGATAAGCAGATAAAGAAAATGTGATTATCTACATACAATGGACTTTAATTCAGCCTCGAAGGGGGGATATCCTCATATACTAGAATACTGATGAATCTTTAGGATACTATCCTAAATGAAATAACCCAATCACAGAAGGACAAATACTACAACTCCATTTATATGAGGTATCTATAGTAATCAAATTCATAAAAACAGAAAGATAATGAGGGTTGCTGGGGCTGGGCAAAGAAGGAAACGAAAAGTTATTGTTCAAGAGTTTCAGATATGCAAGATGAAAAATTTTTATATATCTATTATACAATAATGTGCATGTATTTAATAATGTATTATACACTTTAAACTTATTCAGAGGATAATTTATGTGTTTTTTACAATAAAAAGCATTGATACATGCTAAATAAAAGAATCAAACACGAAAGTATCACATATTGTATGATTGCATTTACATAAAATGTACAAAAAAGGCAAATCTATAGATTGGGGAGAAATGAAGGAGATTGATAAAGCGTATAAGGTTTCTTTTACTAGGGTGGTGCAAATATTCCAAAATTGATCATGCTGATGGTTGTACTGGTCTGTGAATATACTAAAAAACACAAGTATAGTCCTGGCCAAGTTGGAGCATCATCCTGTGGACCAAAAGGTTGCAGGTTCAATCCTAAATCAAGGCACTTGGGGGTCTAATCCCCAGTCAAGGCGCATACAAGAGGCAACCGATTGATGTTTCTCTCTTGAATCACTGTTTCTCTCTCTGTTTCCCTCTCTTCCCCTCTCTTTAAAATCAATAAGCATGTCCTCGGGTGAGCATTGAAAAAAACCAAAAAAACAAAATGAAGCTTAACATTCAATAAAATCTATTTGATTTATGTAAACTAGCCCTAGATTTAACTCTTAGGTTCAGAGCCTCTCAATTACTTACAATATAGAGTCCCAAAAAGTTCACAGATTAAAAAAAGTAGGAAATGCAACAAAATGTTCTTGAAACTTACTAAAAGCAATAGGGGAAAAGAAGAGCTTCCAGTAAAGCATAATTTCTGAAAGTATATGGAAAGCTGGTCCTCAAATTTCAGACCCTTCTGCATAAAGCCCTTTCTTCAAGTAATAATCCTTCCCTCCCAATTTACACTTAGCTGTTCCATAAGAACCTCAGAGGGGATCACTGTCATCACTTCCTGTAATCCCTTTCTATGACAGTCAGGAATCCTTACCTGGTTCAGGAAGCTCAGGCTGGGGGGTCAAACTGGGAATTCCTGGCTCCTTTTCCATCTCCTCAATGTTGGCACTGGATTTATCACAAACATTCAGCCGCGGCCCAACTGAATCTAAGTGGCCGGCGTGATTTGGATCTGTCAGCACATCCTCCAATATGTTCGTCGAAGGAGGTGGTCTATGCTCTGGAAACTCATCCCCCTTCTTTATAGGGTCAGCAGGAAGCAAAACCCCAAAGGCACCCTCAGAGTTTTCTTTCTCCCTAAATCTGTTAATGCGCTTACGAGGCTTAGTGCCCCTTTGGTTTAAACGCTGCCACCGCTTTTTAGGTACCACTTGATTAACACCATTGGGTTCATCATGCTCACTGTTCATTTCAGAGTCCAGCTCTGGACCTTTTCTGTTTTCAAAGGTGGGGCCTTTTTCAGGAATTTTATCAGGGTCAGTCTGGTTGACTTTGTTATCAAAATGAACATCGGAAAAATGAGCACCGTCTTCACTTGTTAATTGGCCCATTAACTGAAGAGGTTCTTCTTTGCCAGGGTCTTCTGCCCCACCTCTCAAGGAGCTATTCTCTGAAGCCCCACCCTCTCTGTGTCCTGGCAGTGCAGCCTCTGGAGTCACAGCTGGAAGCCGGTTTAGTTTTCTTTTGCGCTCTGTCTTTAAGGCTTTACGGTTCACTATGTTCTTTCCCATCTGGCCTGAAAAACCATCTCGTAATTTGGATGAGGGCTTTGCTCGCCCACAGCTGCGCCTAGTAACGCAGTTTGAACGACTTTTGCCAGAAGGAGGGAGGTCTCTTCTGTTGGACACTAAGCCAGGCAGGGAGGCAGACAACTCCCCAGATAGTGCAGAGTCACCACCACTAGGGCTAGGATGGACTGGATCCTGAGTGCTATCTCCATTTTTTTCTGAATGGTGACTGGAGCCTCCTGAAACTAAGACCTTAGAGGTCCCTAGTGTACTACTGGTAGAACAGCCCCCAAGCCCAGGGCTCCGATAGGAAACCAAGTTTTGAGCAGTCATTAACCGTTGCTCTTTGGTCTTACTATCGTGCATATCTTTCAACATCATTAGTAATGTACTGAATTTGTAGTCTGGTTCAATAGGTATATGATTCTGACTAGAGGCAGAAGAAAAAAGTAATGGTTTTGATGGCTTTGATGTTCCAGAGTCACTGACATCTTCACTTAAGGATCTATAAGAAAGTTCCTTTAGCTCTGACAGAACGTGTTTCACCACTGCTGTTTCTATGTCATTCGAATCCCTGGTTTTCTCATGCATGTTGCTCAGTAGTTTTAGCCCATCCCCTTTCCCACTTTTGGAAATGCTGGCCAAAGGAGAGCTTTTGGTATCAGAAGAACAGCATTTCAAACTGTAGTCCTCATTTGTAACTGGAGGTTCTACTACAAATGGATTTTCTTTATGTTTGCACTTTATACTTCGAATCTTGGGCTGTTTATTTTTTGAATGTAACAGAGGTTGATTTGTAGTCCTATCCTTTATTAGTGAGTTCTCACTGGAAATGCTTGATGTGGTGTTTAATTTTGGAGAGAGACCATCATTTCTAAAACCCGATTGGGGTTTGCGAACAAGAGTGGACACTTTAAAATCAGACAGGTTAACCTGAGATGTCTCAGTTCCAGACTCTGCTGTCTTAGTACAATCTGTTAAGTGGTCTGTAAGTGAGTTAGTAGTAATGAGGGACTTCTGCTTTGCTTTTACCTTAGTGTTTGTGGCAGAATACCTAGAATACTTTACCTTTTCATTTTTCTGCATGGACAACATGTTCTCTGTTCTATCAAAAGCATCTGTAATTTCAAGAACACTGTTATCAGACTCTGAACTGTGATCTATGGGATCCAAATCACTGCTTCCATCATCAGAAGTGGTACAGATACTAATGGAATCACTTCGTTTTTCTTCATCACCTGCTCCAATATAGCAGAGCTTCACTTTTGAACTGCATACCAGACCTCGCTGAATTTTTTTCTTCTCCCCAGAACGTTTAGAAATCAAGGCACCCTCAGACAAACCCAATAGTGAGTCACAATTTGAAGCTTCAAATTCTTTCTTTGCAGCGTTTTTTGCACAAGAAGAAAAGAGAAAACTTCCCGGGCCAGGGCTGGCCCCTGTGAGGCTGTTTGCTATCCTGGAAAGTTCATTCGACGCCTGCTTATCAGCTACATCCCCGGAAATAAAGTTTATACCAAGGTTGTCTGGAATCTTTCCCCTCCGTTCTTCCTTATGTGTTTCAAATTGCGTGTGACCCTTTTTCACACAAGTCCTTTTGGGATTATCAGTGCTCTTCCTGGCTCGAGACTTAGCACAAGGCTTTTCCTTCTCATCTGCAGAATGATCAGAGTCAAAAGCCATAGATTTCAAGCAGCCATTGAGCAACAGGTCATGCTCTGATTCCAGGTCATTTGTACAGTCTTCAAATGGCATATCCTCTTCACTGTCCAATTTGATCGAACTGGTGACACATTTTCGGTTCTTCGACCCTTTCGGAACATCATACTGTTCAGCAAGACCAACACTGGCTTCCCATTTACTCAAAATTTTCTGAGGAACCTTAAATTTAAAGGAGAAAAAGGTTACCACTTATCAAAGAAATGGGAGAGGAAACAGGGAGATGGTCAGTGAACACCCTGCAAATCAACTTTTCAAAGTTTCATTGCACGTCTTCAAGGCCCTTCTATGGGATCAGCCAGCTGATTAACACCCACAGCTCACCCAGAGCTTAACTAATGGGGATTTCGCAGCACTACATTACTACTAAGAACTATCATTAGAGAAAAGATTGATCTCATGAACTCTCCACTGTCCCTGCCTTTGTAAGCACAAAGGAGTGACTGTAACTTATACAACAACATCACACTACTAATCAACATCACATTACTAAATCAAGAAATTACCAGACCAAACCTCCACATCTTAAATAAGAATTTATTTTCTTCCTGACTTACAAAAGCCAAGCACGTTCTCAGCTGCATTAAAAAGAAAATAAAAGGCTAAAGAAGATAAATATGAAAAAAAGGACAACAGGAGAAACAAATGGATCAGGCTGGCCTTTGGAGATCTGAAATTTGAACTTCTGGTTATTACTAGGCTCTTGGATAATCAAGATACTGTTATACATGTTACTTTCAATCTGCATTACAACCAAGCAGTCTCCTGAGACACCAAAACACCCTGGATATAACAAATTACAAGTGCTCCTTTCTTTATTCACAGCATCAGGACATTTGAGGCTCTGTGAAATATACCCAACTTTCCAGACTCTCATTTACTTCCTTGGCTTCATATAACAGGCATTAGTCAAGGTTCCAACCATCACTTAGTGCTCAGAAATTAATCCTTGTGAAAGCGATGTTCTGCTAAGCATGTAAAACTTCAGGTCACTAGATAGGTAGCCTCCTCTTACAAAGGCAATAAACTGATCATCTGATTTATTTTACAGACAACACATGTGTTAATTCTCATGACTGTGACCAGAATAAATCAATTTTCCAGAACCTGAAAGCTCTAATCAAGTCCTCAAAAAAGGGAGTTGTTTAATCTACAAAGCTAAAGGCTTGACACAAAACTTCCCCCCAACCACCCAAAGTGTTAGAAAGAATATAGTTATTAGCCTCCTTTATCCTAACAGCAGTACATGCTAGTTGTTTTAAGAGTATCAACCTCATGACACAGTAAACATTTATAATTACTTTCAATCCACAATAGTTGTACAAAAACATAAGATTACTAGTTTTTGAGTTGAAGACACTAGGTTAATCCTCGAAGAACTCAAATTAAAAATGGCAGAGACAGGGCGGAAGGTTCCAGGGCCCCGCGGCGTCTCCTCTTAGGGACCCCAGACCCGAGTGCCGGGGGAGGAGGAAGTGGCTGGGGTGCCCACCCCGGTGGTGAGCACAAAAAAAAAAAAAAAAAAAAGCAGAGACAGCATACTGACTCTAAATTATCCTAATTATGATTTTTATAAAATAGTCTAAAAGTATTTATACACGGAGAAGTATGAAACACCAATCTAAGAGGAATTCTTTCCCCTTGTAGAATAGACTATCAAGAATTTTACTCAGCCAACTTTAACAAAAAACATCAAGCAAACAAAAAAAAACCCATCATTTTCTTTATAATCAGGTATGAAACTGCAACCTTAAAGAATAACAACTGCACACAAAAACCAAAACAAAACAAAAATGTTTCCCATTCTGATGAGAATAGGAAGTAGAGTATTTCATTTTTATGATCAATTTCTTTTTACGTAAGATATAACCAAAGAAGATTGGTTTTGCCATTTTGTACTAAGTGACATGGCAAAAATAAGCTGGAATCATTTCTCAAAATATTGAGTATAAATATTTGGAAGGCTAGCCCCATCTCACCCATGCAAAAAAACTTGCCTTCTACCTATTTTCTCACAAATATCCTACTACCAAAGGGAGTAACTTGTATTTCAAAAAATATTATACTTCTTCCTTGTCTCTTCCCTGCTCACCCCCAAAAAGATAATGAGAGGCTTTTTTTTTTTTTTTTTTTACCTTATGCCTATATCCTTTTTCTTTCTGCTTTCCTCTTCTCCTAAGGACAGGTAGCTCTTCAAATTGATGTCTGCCTTCAAACATGACAATTGCTTTTCCAGCCACCCAGGCTCTCTCGGAAGGGTCTCCAAAAGCTTCCACATAGTACTGTCGATAGGGCCTCCGGTTGGAAACTAGATAAAGATAAGAGTGTCATTATTAAAAAGGATGATTGTTCATCAAAATAACATTCACAACACTGTTGTCAAAGAAGTCTCTGTCCCTCACCCCCAAATCAACAAGCTAAAAATCCTGTAGAACAAGAAATTCTGACATAGGTTGATGTAAGGAAAATCTTAAATATTCAATTAATGTGGCAAGAAAATGCTTAAGATTTTATGAAAGAACTCAATAGTTTAATCTGCTAATAAGCTATATATTTCCAACCAGTCAGAGGCTGATTAGCTAATCACAAAACAAATTAATATATCAACAAACTAAAAATTCCCTCTACCATCAGCCTATAAACTCTTACACCCTCATTTTTTGAAAATACAAAGGACATATAATAAGCTACAGCACAACAAATATAATAATCAACAAGAACTAACCACCACACAGACTCTGAAAACGCTATGCTAAAATATAAGGAGGAAGAAATGTTTCAGCACCATGCCATGTATAATATGCAAACATGTATGGAGTATCTACTCTGGGCCAGGCACTCAATACACTAGGTGCACTGCATGGATTCTTCTAAACAAATGACTCTAGGAAATAAGTAGTATGATCTCCATTTTATAGACACACTACATCCAATGACTTCAGAGAGGGTGGGCAAATTCAGAGTAAAATGCTGATTTTGCAGAGAAAGTGTCACTTGATATTTCAAAATACAGAAATTATACAAATAAAGAAGAAATCTCAACATCAATAAAAACAAAAAGAAATCAAGTTTTCTTACGGTTTCTTGGGTGGCCAAAGTTCTCTGATTACAATAACACACACACACACACACACATCATTCAGAAAAGATTATAATCAAATATATCTAATATGTGTATCACCCATACACTTAGCATTTTTCACACCAGTTAAAAATATCACAAAATAAATCCAGTCAGGGCTACATAAGGTTTCATGATTTGTCTCTTTCTAGATAAGAAAATCATGTTATATAAAAGTTCACTTAAACTCACATCTAATTCTCTTACAACAATCATATTCTGTTTCAAAACACAAAAAAGAATCTAAACATCTCTTAGGAAAAATAGAAAAAGCCTACTTCCTTGACAGTGAAAAGAAAAAAGAGTGGGGGAGAGATTTATAAGATGAATTTTAGAACAAGTATAAGGAGCTGTGAACTTTCAAATCTCCTGTCTTTGTAGTAACTGAAGAAGCAGCCAAAAAGTCAAGTAAATTTCAATGGAAACTTCTTTATAAACATTAACTTCAAAACCATAAAACCAAAGAATGGAAAAGTTATCTATGAGCAGCTCTCGTAAACTTTAGTTGAAATGGCTGTTTTTCGCCCTGGCTGGTGTGAATCAGTGGATTGTGAACCGGCCAGAGAACCAAAAGGTCACTGGTTCAATTCCCAGTCAAGGCACATGCGTGTGTTGCAGGCCCTGTCCCCAGTTGGGGGTGTGCGAGAGGCAATGCATCAACAGTTCTCTCCTCTTTCTTCCTCCCTTCCCCTCTCTCTAAAAATAAATAAAAAAAATCTTTTAAATAAGTTTTTTAAAAATGGTTTTCTATAAAAATATGCTTAATGATAAAATTACAACACAGTCTGTTCAGACTATTTTAAAAGCAAGTGTAAAAAAACTGAACTCCTTAAACTCTACCTACTAAGTTAAATCCTTCAATAGAAATCACTGGTAAGACACATATGTGCCTATATAGAGGTTCTCCAAGTCCACTTGAGAAGTAAATCATTCTTTCATAAATAAGTAAATTTAACTAACAAAGACTGAATACTTATGATGTGCCAGCAGTATAGAGAACAGAAAAGATCTCACTGACCAGTAGGTAAAAGATAAAGATATAGATCATGGGAAAAGCACGATAATTCCAATAACAAACATTCACTTTCAAAAAATGACAATAGCCCTGGCTGGTGTAGATCAGTGGGTTGGGCTTCATACTGCAAACCTAAAGGTCTCCGGTTCTGATTCCCTGTCAGGACAACATGCCTGGGTTGCAGGCCAGACCCCCAGTTGGGGTCATGCAAGATGCAACCCATTGATGTTTCTCTCCCTTTCTCCCTCCCTTCCCCACTCTCTATGAATAAATAAATGAAATCTAAAACGAAAAGGAAAGAGCCCTGCTGGTGTGGCTCAGTGGATTGAGCACAGATCTATGAACCAAAGGGTCACAGGTTCGAATCCCACGCAGGGCACATGCCTAAGTTGTGGGCCAGGTCTCCAATTGGGGGCATGCAAGAGACAACCACACATTGATGTTCTTTCTCTCTCTCACTCTCTTCCCTTCTCTCTAAAAATAAATAAATAAAAATCTTTTTTAAAAAGCAAAGAAAACAAGTAGACTCTTGTAGAACACGTTCACAAGCTGAAGGCAGACAAGGCTCACAGAAATTTCTGGCTGACTAGGTGGAGACCCACAGGTCTAAGACCAAGGAGGCACTCAAGCGCCATGAAAAATGGCTCCAGGTCAAGAAGTAGGAAATCTTTGGAGGCAGAGACCAAGAAATAAAGCCCCACCTCTCTTACCTGTACATAGTGGCCTTGGCAATTACATACATTAATCATTCAAAATAGCCCTTATCTACCTTAATTTTTTAAAAAGATTTTACATATTTATCCTGCAACCCAGGCATGTGTACCAGTGGGGAATCAAACTAGGGACCGTTCAAGTTCCCAGTCTGGTGCTCAACCCACTGAGCCACACCAGCCAGGACTCTACCTTAATTTTTTTTTAAATCCCAAATATCCTTAAAAAATACAAGAATAACACTAAGAGGACAAATGAAATGCTCAAGCAGAATTTGTTAAGGTAAACTGCTTATTAAGGGGAGAATTCCAGTATGAGCGCCCAGAACCCCCAAAGGCATGAATGAATTAAAAAAAAAGAGAAAAAGGAAAAACAAACAAACAAACAAAAACAGCTGGAACAAAAAGTAGTTCAAAACAGCCCTGGTCAGTGTGGCTCATTTGGTTAGAGTGGTGTACCATAGACCGAAAGGCTGCGGGTTCAATTCCCAGTGAGTCGTACAAGAAAGCAACCAATTGATGTTTTTCTTTCTCCTTTTCTGTCTCTCTAAAAAAGTATAAAACTGTCTCCGGATGAGGATTAAAACAAAACAAAACAAAAAAAAACAACAACGTACTTCAGAACTCTAAATCATAAAGTGGAAAGAAAGAGAAACTAAATAGTTAAGCAGTAGCCAGACCTGAAATAGCTTGATACCATATTAAGCTTGACCATTATAATGTTGGCAATGAGGAATCTCATTTGAACTGTGTAACCACAGAAGCAGTTTTGCATCTTACGAAGAGAAGTCTTCTTAACCTCTGAATAACATGTTTAAGAGGAAACAGAAGAGACTCAGTAGACCAGAGATTATCAAAACAATGTACACAACAAATGACTAGAACCTAAACTAAGGAAGTAGCAAGGGGAATTAACAAAATTTGAAACGTTTTCTTAAAAAAAGACAAACCTGTCCTGACAAGTGTGGCTCAGATGGTTATATGTCATCCCACAAATCTAAAGGTCATCTGTTCAGTACCAGGTCAGGGAACATGCCTGGGCTGTGGATTCAGTCCCTGGTCAAGGTTCGAACAGAAAAGTAACCAAACAATGTTTCTCTCCCTTTCTTCATCCTCACCACCCCCTCCCCAAAATAAAAAATAAAAACTTCCTAAAAATACAAACCAAAAGGACCTGACATAAAATAAAAAGTCAGAACAGATGTTTCAATACCAACGTTCAGAGAAACATTATTCACAATAGCCAAAAGACGAAAATAACCCAACTGTCCACTGAAAGAAAAAGGAATGAACAAAATGTAATAGACATAAGTCCCCATTTATCCTCAGGGAGATGTTCTAAGCCCCTCTATAAATGCAAGAACAACAGAGAACTCTATATACACTATGTTGTTTCCTATGTATACATACCTAGGATAAAATTAAATTTATAAGTATGGTACAGTAAGAAATTAACACTAATTAGTTAATAAAATATAATTATAACATAATAAAAGTTAGGTGAATGTGGTCTCTCTCTCTCTCAAAATATTTTGTTGTATTAGACTCACCCTCCTTGTGATGACAAAATGCCCACCGTGATAAGATAAAGTGAGGAGAACAATGCAGGCATTATGATATGGTGTAAGGTTTCTATTGACCTGCTTAACTGATCCTCCATCACAGACCCATGATGATGTCAACGGTTGGATGTCAGGAGTAGACCACGTCAATGCTTGGGTAAATTCAATATTTTTGGACTGCAGTTGGCCCTGAGTAACTGAAGTTGCAGAAAGCGGGTAAGGGACTGCATACATACAATGGAATATTACTCAGCCTTAAAAATTAATGAAATACTGACACATAATCAATATAGACAAACCTTAAAGACATTATGGTATGTTATAAGCCAGAGCCAAGGACTATAAGAAACTTAAAAAAAACTATTAAATAATGTTAAAGTGTAAGTCTTAAAAGGTAAACAATGCAGACTGAATACTCAAATTTAGTTTTGGTTCCTTCTTAAAAGTCACATTAAAAACAATACAAGTGAGACTTTCAGTCAAGATGGCAGCATAGCTAAAACATGGCTTGCTTCCTTGCACAACCACATAAAAATTACAACTAAAATATAGAACCACCATCCCTTAGAACCATGAGAAATCAAGCTGAATGGAAGTCTGACAACTATGGAATTAAAAAAACACATCCATCTAGACTAGTAGGAGGGGTGCAGATGCAAAAAGGGCTGGTCCCACATCCACGTGTGGTGGATAAAAATTCAGGAGGAATATCTCAAGAGTGAGGAGATCCAGGCCCCCCAGCCCAGGGTTCCAGTGCCAGGAAGGTCAGTCCCCATAACTTCTGGCTGCAAAAACCAGTGGGGATTCAGTCGTTGGAAGAAACTTCTGGAGTCCCAAGCAGTTCTTCTTAATTTAAAGAACGTATAAACATATTCAAGACTCACTCCCTCTGAGCTCCAGCACTGGGTAGCAGCTTGAAAGGCATCAGTGGAATAGAGGGAGGAACTGAAGCATCTGGCATCAAGGTGAGAGCTAGGGGACAGTTTTCTCTCAGACAGAGGGGTGAGCAGAGGACACTGTCCCATCCTGAGTCTTGCCCACACAGAGGTACAGAGCCACAGAGCCAGCAGGCTGGTGCTATATCTGAGACTCCATTAACCTGGCTAACACTATTTGCCCTTCCCTGAAGATCCCCTGGGACTCCGTCCCACCCAACTTAGAGGTCCACCAAAACTGTTAACCATGATTTTTTCATATGAATGGTTGTTCTTGGCTCATGCTTCACAACTTCCTAAATCCTATCAAACAAGCAACTGCCTCAGTAAGCCCCCAGCTCCTGTACCACTTGCTAAGTGTCCCCATGCAGCAGCCGGCCTAGATTCACAGCTTGGCTTCACCCGGGAATCTACAAGCCCAGCACAAGTAGAAGCCATCTCAGATTGCTTTATAGCTCAGGCAGGGTGGTCCTGGGCAAAACACAGGTTGGGGCTAACCTTGGCCTACACCACATGGGAAATCCCAGGACCAGCGCACCCAGTAGACAGCTATAGACCACGTTAGAGGCCCTGCACAGCTGATCCTCCATGGAGGGCAGAGGTTGCTGGTCAGTGGTCACAACCAGTCCTTGCAGCTGACGGGCCTCGGTAAATCCCTCCCATTGAATTGGCAATAGCAACCAAGATTTAACTACAAGAGGAGGCTGTACTTAGCCCACACAGAGGGCACATGTCGAGGGTGATAGAGGAGGCTGTGCTACTGGACCCTGCAGGACATCTACTACATTAAGCCACACTGTTACAGAAACAGGGGAGTCCAAAAATCCCCAGAGTTTGCGGCTGGGGGATGGGGAGAAGGAAGCAGCTTTTAGAATGCCTCCACATGCCTGAGGCTGGTGGCTAGTGTCTTTTTTATGCAAAATGGCTTTAATGCATACAAAGCCTCAGGTAGATGGGACGGGACTTGGACTAGGGATGATATGGAGAAAGCACACAGAGCCTTCATGAGGTTCTGTGAATGGTCAGAACTGGTTACCGCACCCACTGCATCAGAGGACGTTGTCAGGGATTTAAAAATAAGCGGCAGACATTTTAGGCAGGCTGACTGTGTGGATTTGACTGAGGCTGAGGCTGAGGCTGACTGTGCGGATTTGACTGGGAACAGACTGACCATGTGGATTACAAAAGGACTAACTATGCAGTTTACAAGAAGGCCAAGAATCCACGAGGTTCTGGATTAAAAACTGGTGGACCCCATAACACAGACGAGGTCTCCCCAATCAGGATTGAACGACTGGCAGCTACTGGTAAAGCTGAATTGTGTTTGGAAAGTAGGGAAACAGTTTCTCTAACTTTTCTAAAGGTAGCCTGGTTTGGTAGGGGGGGGAGGCAAGTATATATGTTTATGGGTGTTTTAAAGAATATAAGACTTAACAACAGAAATACGCAAATAACTAAATCTATATAACTGTTAAATAAACTATTCTTTTTCTTTTCACTAAACTCTGGTATTGAGAGTTATAATTTTGGCAGCAGGCAATCGGGCCCCTAACTAAAGAGCCTGTGGGTTTGTTTTCAATTGGAGCAGCCCAGGGGTTCTCTAACAACACTACCAAAACAGGGATTTATAGCAGCTTTACCTAACACATAGAAACAAACATTAGGGAGGCTGTCAAAATTAGGAGACAAAAAAACATGGCCCAAATGAAAGAGCAGATCAAAATGCCAGAAAAAGAACTAAACAAAATGGGATAAGTAATCTATCAGATGCAGAATTCAAAACACTGGTTATAACAATGCTCAAGGAACTTAGCACCTCAGCAACATAAAAAAGATCCTGTCAGAAATGAAGGATACACTAATTTAAATGAACAACTTACAGGAAACAATGGTAGAGTGGATGAAGCTGAGAATCAAATCAAGGATTTGGAACATAAGGAAGAAAAAAACAACCAACAAAACAAGAAGAAGAAGAAAAAAGAATCCAAAAACACAAGGATAGTGTAAACAGCCTGTCAGACAACTGTAAGCATTCCAATATTCACATCACAGGGGTGCCAGAAGAAAAGAGCAAGAAACTGGAAATCTATTTGAAAAAATAATGAAAGAAAACTTTCCTAATTTGTTGAAGGAAGCACAGTCTCAAACAAGATGGATATAAAGAGGCTCACACCAAGACACATCATAATGAAAATGCCAAAGGTTAAAGATAAAGAGAGTCTTAAAAGCAGCAAGAGAAAAGCGGTTAGTTACCTATAAGGATAGTTCCCATAAGACTGTCAGCTGATACCTCAAAAAAAAAACTTTGCAGGCAAGAAGGAGCTGGCAAGAAATATTCAATGTCATGAAAAGCAGGGACCTACAGCCAAAATTACCGTGCCCAGCAAACCTATCTTTCAGAATCAAAGGGCAGATAAAGAGCTTCCCAGGTAAGAAAAAAACTAAAGGAGTTCATTATCACCAAACCATTATTGTATGAAATATTAAAGGGACTTATTTAAGAAAAAGAAGATCAAAACTATGAACAATAAAATGGCGAAAAAACACAACAATTGAATCTAAAAAACAAACTAAGCAAACAAGAAGAACAGAGACAGAATCATGGATAAGGAGAGCATTTTTGAGGGTTGCTAGATGGGAAGCGGGTGGGAGAGAATAAGTGAAGAGGTGAGGGGATTAGAAGTACAAATAGTAATTACAGAATAGCCATGGGGATGTGAAGTATAGTATAGGGAATGGAGTAGCCAAAGGACTTATGGGCATAGATATGGAATGATGGTGGAGGGATGGCCTGAGGGAGTGGGCGTGCTGTGAGGAGGGGGGCAAAGGGGGAAAATTGGGACAACTGTAATAGCAAATCAATAAAAAATAATTAACAACAACAACAACAAAAACCCCCAAAAAGTAAAAGTACTTTCTAAAAGAACACAAAAGACAAAGTACAGAAAGAGAAACAATAATAAAAATTTGGGAAAGTTAGAAGATGGTGATATTACACCAAAGAGGTCAAATGATATGCCAACCTTGGGAACTTAGGAGCAATCTGATTTACCCCCAGATTGCTTTTGTGAAGGGTACACTAGATGTACAGTAGTCCCTCTCTATATTGTGATTCACTTATCGTGGCCTCACTGTGTCGCGGGATTTTAAAAAATATTATATTTAATTATTTATCGCAGATATTTCGCAATATTGCAGGATTTTGCAGTACTGTATATGTATGTTGTTAAAGTTACACAGAAGAATATAGACTTCTCTAAGGAGTCTTACCAAGCCAAGAAAAAAATGGAGAAAGTACTGACAAGGGCCTGGGAGGGGGAAGGGAGTCACCCTATAAGGAAAGTAAAGGTTGACAGCCTCCACTTGTTCAGAAGTACCTGTACGCTTTTTCCTCTTCGCTGTTTTTATTTTACTTTGTTTTATTTTTAATTTTTGAATGAGGGAGAGAGAGGGAGAAAGAAAGGGAGAGAAACATCAATGCAAGAGAGACACATTGACAGGCTGCCATCTGTACACACCCTGACCCAGGACTGAACCTACAACCCAGGCATGGTCTCAATAAGGAATGGAAATAGTGACCTTTTGGTTTGCAGGATGACACCCAACCAGCTGAGCCACAACCACCAGAGCTACTCTTCACTCTTGAACAGAGATCTGAGGAAAGCCTCAAACATAAAAAATAAGAGAACAAAGGAACAAATAGTGAAGAAAAAAAGGAACCTGAAACAAACAGACTAGTAAGTACAGGAGAAAATTTCACAAAAGCTATCATTAATATCCTCAGAAATAAAAAGGATATTGCATTAATGAAATAAGATGCAGGGAACAAAACAGAATTCTTGAAAATTAAAAACATACCAGCCGAAAAAAACATTATAAAGTCCAATGCAGGAGAGTCAACATCTGATTATGAGTTACAGAAAAAGCCCTGGCTGGTGTGGTTCAGCTGGTTGGAGTGTCATCCCATAACCAAAAGGTTGCAGGTTTGATCCCCGGTCTAGACACATACATGAGGCAACCAATCCGTGCTTATGTCTGACATTGATGATTCTCTCTCTCCCTTCCTCTCTTTCTAAAAGCTATGAAGAAAATGTCCTCAGGTAAAGATGGGGGAAAAATAAGTTACAGAAAGAGAATAAAAAAGGGGAGGAAATAATCAATGAAATAATTCAAGAAAATGTCCCAGAACTAAAGAAACTAAAGTTGTAAATCAAAAGGGCCCCACTAAGTACACACTACAATGGATGAAAACAGATTCACAGCAAGGATATAACCTTGTGAACTATATAAACAATGTGAAGAATGTATAAGCTTTCTGAAGAAGAGGGACAAAAACCATATATAAAAGATCAAAAATCAAAATAACCTCAGATTTAATAAACTCTGGAAGCTAAAAGATAATGCCTTCAAAATTCTATTTCCAACCTAGTATTTTATACCAGCCAAGCTGTCAAACAAGTGTAAGAATAAAAATATGTTCAGACAATGCAAGGTCTCAAAAAAAAAAAAAACAAAACTGCCTCCCACATTCTCCTTCTCAGGAAACTACTTAAGGACTTGGTACACACTGAAAATGATAAGTAAACCAAACACAAGTAAGACATGGAATCCAACACAAGGGAGAGTTGAAGGGAATCCCCAAGAAGACAGCTGCTCACCAGACTCCTGTAGATTGAAGGAATATATAAGGCTCCAGATGAGACTTCTTTAAGATGAAAATGACAAATTATGGATACATTAGGTCGTGTGGAAACAAACAAAAGCTAGGAGACTTTTACTATAAATTAGTAATAAATACATAGAATACTAAAATCCCTCACCCTCACCAAAATACACACAGATAACTGAAAACAAACAAACAAACAAATAAAAAATAATAAAAAATAAAAACCCAAAAGGTTGGGGACAAAGCAAGCTCAGGACACTACATGACTAAGTTGTGTACACTGTTAACATAATAATGTAAATACTGAATTCTTAACCAAAACTATAATATAATAGGGAAGACAAGAAAGAGGATGCCAGAGGTGGGGTGGGAGGTAAGACCCAATACATGTAAGGATGAAAAATAACTAATCCACAACTTCTATGAACAGAAGTAAAAAAGAATCCAAAAGAATTAAATTTTGATTTAAAAACAAGTATCAAAAGATCCAGCTAGCCCTGGCCAGTGTGGCTCAGTTAGCTGGACATCATCCCACAAAGCGAAAGGTCACTGGTTCAATTCCCGGTCAGGGTACATGCCTAGGTTGCAGGTGCGATCCCAGGCTGGGGCGCAAACAAGAGGCAACCAATCAATGTTTCTGTGTCTTTTCTCCCTCCTTTCCTCCCTCTATAAAAAGAATCACACAAATTTAAAAAAGGAAAGGAAAAAAAAAAGAGAGAGAGAGAAAGAAAGAGAGAGTTGACTGGTATATAGTCCCAGATACCAAAATGTTGCGGGTTTGATCCCCAACTGGGGCATGTACAGGAGGCAACTGATTGATATTTCTCTCTCACGTTGATGCCTGTTTATCTCTCTGTCTCTCTCTAAAAAGCAATAAAAAACAAAACATATCCTTGGGCGAGGATTTATATATATGTAAATAAATAAATAAATGAATAATTGACTGAATAGAACTGAAGGTGCTTGGAGCAGTAAAGCAACAGCAGTATGTTTTCCTAACAAGGCTTGTAGACTTGACCATTTGGCATTTTAAATTAAATGCACTGGCCCTGACCAGTGTTAGTTGGTTGAATGTCATCCTGCAAAACAAAATGTCTCCTATTCGATCCCCAGTTAGGGCAAGTATGAGAGAGAACCAACGAATAAATGTTTCTCTCCCTCTCTTCTGCCCTCCCTTTCCCTCTCTCTCAAAATTAATAACCAAATTATTAAAGTATATGTACTGTATATAAAAGTCGTCGTCGGCAGCCGTCCGTCTCGAGAGACGATGGTGTAGCTTCTTAAGAGTCTATCTGCACCGCCGAGAATGGCTGTGCAGTCCGACTCGGGAGTGACATGGTATCTGTCTCCTCCCGTGTTGAATCGACATCATGCGATGACGCTGAAGCTACAGAGCCTGGGCAGGGTAATATGGAGGGTCTGCTGTTGCCCATGCAGCAGACCCCCCCTCTCTTCGCAGCTGAAGGGTCCAAGGGAAAGACGGAGTCGATACAGCTTGGGTTCAGGTGCGCCGCAGGAGTTGCCGGTGTTGACTACAACGTCAAACCGCCTTAGGGACTCCGGCTCCGGATTTTCTGTCGGGGTTTACTCCCTTAGCCTTTCCCCTGAAGAGGTATGCCGCAAGGCAGCGGAGGTTTTTTGGAGTCAGAGTTTTCCTTCTCTGATGTACCCTGACTGGAAGATCGAACCAGCGACACTTAGCTCGCAGGCCGACGCTCAATCCACTGAGCTAAACCAGCCAGGGCCATATAAAAGTAATGACCTAAATATATTATTATTTTATAAAACTTTGAGTTTTCTAATACAATTTAGAATATTTAACTTCACTAAGAAAACAAACATGAATGATCACAACAATATGAACAGCGCAATACAATTTTTAATTTTTACACTGATAACTTATGCTCCTACAAAACATTAATAGTGATCACAGTTTCAGTTGGTGGGGAGCAGGAGTACTTTGAGAGAAGTCTGTCCAAAATTTCTCCTACCGGGAAATACCAATACTGAGACTGGTGATTCTACTAGGTATATGCTATGAAGGAGATGAACAGAAAAAGCAGCACATTCAAAGACAAATGGAGAGTTAAATACTAAGAATGTTAATTAAGCTTTCCAAACTTGGCTGACTACAACTTGCTATATAAACTACAGGCAAAAGGAAACAAAAACCAAAAAATGCAAAATGCAAAGATAAAATACAAAACTTGAGTACGTGATATGAAAGAAGTCACTGTAAGGTTAAATAGATCCATTTAACATGTTTTATCATTTCTCCAGTAGGAAGCTGGAGAAATTCAGCCCTTCTGGGAAGCTCTCTTGAATTCAACAGTTTTAACCTTTTAGTGCACCCCCTCTCAAACCACATATTATCTTCCTGCCAGTAAGGGCATTTGCTCTCTGGTGTGACCACATTCTCGACTCATGAGAAACAGGCCACATAGGAATCCTCAAGCATACCTTACCACTCACAGCACCCTCATCCACCCTTGCTGTTAACACTAGAAAGGTGTTGTTCCTCTCCTCACTAAGGGCAATTCCTCGCTGAGATATGAGTCCCATCTACCTCTTCTCTTCTCAGAAATCCTAGGTTATGACCCTGTCTTTGATGTGTCTTCAGCCTCTCCCTATCTACAAGAGCCCTTCTCATCAGCACTGCCTGCACAATCATCCCCCTTTCTTAAAATCCTTCTGCACCCCATATATCTCTCTTACTTCTCTATTTTTGCCTCCATTTCCTCAAATCAGTCTAATCCAACTTCAGCCATAACTGCACTCCACCAAAAAGGTTATCAGGCCCTGGCTGGTGTGGCTCAGAGGATTGAGCACTGTGTGAATCAAAGGGTCGCTGCTTCGATTCCCAGTCAGGGCACCTGCCTGGCTTGCGGACCAGGTCCCTAGTTGGGGATGTGCAAGAGGCAACCACACATTGATGGTTCTCCCCTTTCTCCCTCCCTTTCCCTCTAAAATTAAATAAATAAAATCTTGAAAAAAAAGAAAAGGTTATCAATGATCTCTACATTCTTACAACTAATGGACATTTTATTTGATGTCTAGACAATGTTCAACCAAATAACCACATGCTAGTCACCAAAACATTCTCTTGGTTTTCCTCTTGCAGCTCTGATTTTCTCATCTTTCTTGCCTGTTCAGTATCTTCCATACAATCTACAAATGTTGGTTTCCTCAAAGACACCTTTTTCTCAATGTATATTTTGTCCCAAGGCCATTTCATCCATGCCCTGGCACGTGGCTTCAATTAATATCAACAAGCAGATGACACCCCTGAGTTATAGATAGATAGTCCAGTGCTCTCAATAAACAGCAACACTATTTACGCCCTGATGAAGCTCAACTCTCAGGAGCCATCTGAAATACAGAAACCTGGGAGCTAGAAACCTCAGTACTTTAATCTCCCTCACTCCTCATTATCCATCCATCACCAAATCATACAGATTTTATCTCCTATTTCCACTTTTCAGGCAGGTTGATAAGAAACTAGGAAAATTCCCTGTCAAGTGGAATGAGAAAACTGAGACAAATCACAAGACTCTTATCTTCCCTAACCAAAGATACCTAAGAGCAGGTGGCTTAAGTCACCTTAGTCAGGGAGATGGGTAAGAAAAAGAAGGAAAAAACAAAAACAAAAATACCCAGGACTGGTGTGGCTCAGTTGGTTGGTACAGTCCTGCAGACCAAAAGGTCTCAGGTTCAGTTCCCAGTCAGGGCACATGCCCATGTTGCAGGTTCAATCCCTGGTGGGCACATGAGAGAAGGCAACCCATCTCTCTCCATCTCTCTCTCTCTCTCTCTCTCTCTCTCTCTCTCTCTCTCTCTCTCTCTCTCAGCAATGAAAAAATGTCCTTGGGTGAGGATAAAAAAAGAAAAACAAGACAGACTAATCAAAGATAAAGCTAAAACTAACCAGAAAATAACCCCAGACACCATTATACACTTATTTCAATACGTCAGCATACTAAACACCCCAGGAATCTACTAAATATTCTGTTGAGAACCTTCCCTGGGACCTACCCTAAAATTCCCACCTACAGAAAATAGATAAACCCTTCTCTTCTTTGAGCAGGCCTGTGTCCCCCTTTCTTCAGCGTGTACTTTGCTTTTTCTATCCTAAGCTCTAAGAATCCAGAAAACATTTGCAACCAGGGGAACAGTGGGCAGCAGCAGCTCATCTGGACTTACCCCAATCCTGTCTCCAGGGTCCTTTCCTGTGCCTCACTGTCCCAAGCTTTAATAAACTTACTCTCACTTTCACGTGGACTCAAGTCTTGTAATTTTTCCTGCACAAGTCAAGAACCTGTAGGCTGCCAGACACATGCAAGGGTTGAGCAATGCTGGGGCAGTGCCAGTCTCTGGCATGGAAGTGGTCTGGTAACACTTTCATCTTACCGTCATCAGCATAATGACCTTCTCATTCTCTTTCTGATTTATTTGTGCCCCCATCAACATTCCACATTACAGTCAGAGTAAACTTTAAAAAACACAGATCGGACCACATCACCCTCTGCTTATAGCCCAGTAATGGTATCCCATTGTTCTTACGAAAAAATACAAACTTTTAAATGAAGTCTAAAAGATGCTGCATGATTTGACTCATATTGACTTCCCCAGCCTCATATGGTACAACTTTCCATCACTCTGGACTGCAGCCTTCCCAGGGGCAGAGCATACACTACTTTCTATGCCTGGAATCATCTTCTTTTCCTACTCATCCTCTCAGGTCTCACATCAAAGATAATTTTATTAGCAAACTGGCCCTGAATACCCTGGCAGCAAAAGTCCAGGGTTAAGTAGCCCTGATATATTACTAACTGTAAACCAATACCGTTCCTTGGACACATGTCTCAATTAAGTAATTATTTGTCTGATCATTTGTTTGTGTTAAGTCTCTTTAACTGAACTCTAATTATACATGAGGTCAAGAAAGACCAGTGTTTTGTTCAATACTGGATCCCAATACCTAGCACAGTACCTATACAATGTACTCAGTATTTGTGGAATAAATGGTATAGACTCAACTAGTGTGCATAAAAAACACTGCAATAAGTTAAGAAATCAGCAGTCCCACAGGAATAGGAAGGGGAGAAGAGGAGGACTGAAAGAATTTTCTAAATTTAAATGTCCAAACAGACCACACAAGTTACCATTAAAAAAAAAAACAACAGCGAGCTATAAAGGTCTTCGGGCAACTCATTATTCAATACTCAAAATATAAAATCAAATCCAGCAGTGCCACTTTTGGTAAATCATCCCATAGATAAATGGACATGTATATATAAGAAACACACAGCACGCTAACATATGTATTGGGCTGGCCAAGAAGTTCATTTGTTTTTTCTTTAACTTCATTTGAAACAATTTTGTTACACTGTGTTGTGATAGTTGTCATATCAGCAGTGCATTTCTAAAAAACATCGAAATTGGTGAATTTTTGTGTAGCCATTTTAATA
The DNA here is from genome assembly GCF_987537825.1 of Furipterus horrens. Lineage (NCBI taxonomy): Eukaryota > Metazoa > Chordata > Mammalia > Chiroptera > Furipteridae > Furipterus > Furipterus horrens. The sequence continues at coordinate 63,815,344 of NW_028327180.1, read as the reverse complement.
CTGAAGAAAAAATACACATTTCAGCATACTATGCTTATTTCAAGAAAGGTAAAAATGCAACTGAAACGCAGAAAGAGATTTGTGCAAGTGTATGGAGGTGCTGTGACTGATCAAATGTATCAAAGGTGGTTTGTGAAGTTTCACACTGGAGCTTTCTCACTGGAGATGCTCTGGGGTTAGGTAGACCAGGTGAAGTTGATAGAAAACAAATAAGACACTAACTGAGAACAATCAAGGTTATTACCATGCAGGAGATAGTTGACATACTCAATATATCCAAATCAATAAAGTTTTTGGTGAAAATGAAAAATGTGTCATTTTACTGAAAAAACAAAACAAAAAACAATTAAATGGACTTTTGGCCAACCCAATATATATGTATATATGTACAGTAGTCCCTCTCTATATCGCAGTTCACTTATTGCGGCCTCACTGTATCGTGAGATTTAAAAAAATATTATATTTAATTATTTATCGTGCATTTTTCGCTGTATCGCGGGATTTTGCGGTACTATATATGTATGTTGTTAAAGTTAGGTAGCTTTAAGAGTGTAGAATATGTTTAAGAACATAAGTAGTGTTTATAAAAGTGCAGGAGAGGTTAATAAGGGACTGGGAATGGTTTATAAGAGTGTGGGAAGGGTTTATAAAGCCTTAAAATATATATAAATACTAAAATAATTGTAAGATTCCTACTTCGCAGATTTTCACCTATTGCGGGGGGGGGGGTCTAAAACGTAATACTCACGATAAGTGAGGGAATACTGTACACATACATGTATACTTATATGTATATGTGTGTATCGTCTTTACAACACGAGATTAGAAACAAGCTAACATCCATCAACAGGGGAATGGTTACATAAAGCACAGCATATTCAAAAAGTGAAAAACTATGCAGCTGTAAAAAGATAAGAAGAGGACATTTTCAATGCACTAATATGGAAAAATCTCCAAGAAGTAAAAAAAGCAACTGTAGAACGAAAATACAATATGCTACTTTAATGTTAAAATTAAAAGGGTAGGGATGAGACTACATAAATGGATTTACAGAAAGAAATTCTAGAAAGAAACATTCATAACAATTGGTTTGAAAGAATGGACAAAGCCCAAGCGTAGGACGACGACCATGTCCAGCTTGAAGCAGCTAGAGGAGCTCGAGACCTTCGCCCATTGTCCTTTATAAGATTATAAAGTGTCTTAAGTCTGAGAAGGGGGGATTGTTATTTTTTATTGTTTAAAAAAATATTTATTTATTCATTTATTTATTTATTTTTTTTAAAAAGAAGAATATAGGAAAGGGTGAAGCCAAGGAACTTGTATGTACGACCCATGGGCACAGACTGGGGTGGGGGTGGGGGATTGCTGGGGGAGGAGTGGTGCTGGGCAGAGGGGAGCAAAGGGGGAAAAAATTGGAACTAGTGTAACAATATAATCAATAAAATATACTTTCAAAAAAAAGATAGGAAAAGGGAATGTAATGTAAAAAACAAAGTGAAACAAAATTCAAACAAACTTATATGTAATTGTGTGTCCAAAAGAGAGGAGAAAGAATGAAAAATAAAATAACACTTGAAGAAATATTAAAAAATATAAAACATAAAAAAAAGAAAAAACGAAAGAAGGGGCAAAGAATGGGGCAGATCAGACAAAAGGAGGGAATAAGTCGATTTTTAAAAATCTTGTGTGTATATAATCTATTTAAAAACTAAAATACATATATTAAAACTACAATAAGCCATGGCTGGGGTGGCTCAGTTGGTTGGACATTTATGCAAGGTGAAAAGTCACCGGTTCGATTCCCAGTCAGGGTACATGCCTGGGTTGCGAGCCTGGTCCCAGTTATAGGCATGTGAGAGGTGGCTGATTGGTGTTTCTTTCCCTCTCTTTCTTTTTCCCTTCCCCTCTCTTTGAAAATAAATAAAATCTTAAAATTAAAAAAAAAAAAAAGCTACAAAGAATCACAAACCATCTTAACAAAAAAGATCAAGTTTCAGCTCCTATATTTTAGCATTTTAAAGATAAATCACCAGCAATTCAAACAGAGTATTAATTGGTGATATTCTAAATTAAGATTTAAAATACACGCTGACCAGGTCTGTTGGTTAAAGTGTCATCCCCTACACCAAAAGGCTGTGGGTTTGACCCCTGGTCAGTGCATGTACCTAGGTTGGGGGTTCGGTCCCGGTTTGGGGTACATACAGGATTTTAAATTTCAAAATAACTCATAAGCATTTTAAATAATGGTTTCAACTTTAGCACCTATGAAATCAACACAAACCTGAAAAAGCAGGATAACAAATATACTGGAAAGTGATTCTGGACAATGTAAACTTTAGGTAATATGCCTAACATTTTCCTGGCATCTACAAGTAGAATAACTGAAAAAAATTTAATTATAGATTAAAATAAAACAATCATTTAAAAATCCAAAAAGGTAAAATAAATTAACTTCACAAAATGCTCAAAGGTAAAAATGTATTATTACTAAAGACAACAAAAATTGGGTTATACTAAAGGCAACTGCAGTTTATAATTCCAAACTGTATTTTATATGTGAAATCAATTGCAAATTATTACCTTTCATTTTTGAATGTGTGTTAATCAACGGATCAGAACAAATCCTGCAGGGCCACCATGGGCGTCTCTTGAATTTTGCCCAGATGAGATCTCCAACTTCATACTTCAGTGGTGTAGACTTTTTCTTGGGTTGACACTTTAGACAGACAAAACATGAGGCATCAATAAGAATCAAAAGTTTTTGAAACAGTATATCATCTTTCCACAAGCCTTCTAAGATAGCAATGGCTAAAAAGTTCTTGATGAAAATACTCCATCCAGCTTAACAATTACAACTAAAACACTGTCTTATTTGGTCATAACATAGCCCTTTATACAGTAGTAGCTCTCAATTTATATATTCTTTATATAAGTAATCTAACCACATTCTGAAAAAATAAATGAGTTATTTTGATTTATAAAGACCTAAAAACTAAAATAGAAAAACAGAATCATCCCAAGGAAAAGACTGTTTTTGCCCTAGTCCTTGGATCACAACACAACATCAAGTATGAAAAAACTGAGAGAAAAAAATTATTTAAAAAAATTTTAACAATGTTAAGAGACTGTGATTCCAGTACAGTGTTATTTGTCAATTATATCTCCATAAAACTGGGGGAAGCAGGGCTGGGGGGAGACTGTAGTCCCTTCTGCAGGTGTTATTCTACATCCAAAACAAACACAGACATCCTATTCATTAATTAACAGTAATGGCGCTAATGAAATATTCCTGAAAACTACAGAGTAATCTAGCAATGTCAATACAACTGACTTGGTTACCTCCCAGGACATGCAGGAGAGGCTGCATCCAGACCAGTACACTACACAACCGCATGGGACAACATTCATGCAGAAAGCAACATGTGTCAAGCTCCTTAGACCTGTCCAATGCAGAGACCCTGGCTGAATCTTTTTTTCAAAAACATACACCTAATTGATCTGGAATCCAAATGTCTCCATTTCAGCCCTAAATCCATATTCTCACCTTTAACTCCCCATAAACAGTACAGATCTCCTGCCCTGAGAGGAAGACCACTTTGTACTTGGTAAAACTGAGCTTCTCACCTGATAACCACACAAAGGAGTGGAAAGTATGCTGAGGTATTTCTGGGCAAAAGAAACACGAGGGTACTTGGACAAAGAATGATCTACTCGATTTACTCCAAGGTAATGTACAAATACTATAATGATTTTCTGTAAGTGCCATGTCTTTTTAAAAGACATGGTGAGCTCCTCCCTCAGACTCCAGCTTCCGTCCTTAATGCTTAAAACAGTATCCACCTGGCACAGATTAACTATTCAAAGAGTACACTGAATGAATTGATTGAATTCATTCAAATAAAAATAATGAATAATAGCTGAGGCTCAAGGATATCAAAAAACTGGGCTCAATTCAATGACTTGGAAGTTACCATTCAAGTTTCAAGATTCTGCATTTACAGAGAACTAAGTTAAATCTCATAAAATGCCCTTATTGAAAATACTGCAATTAGTATAGTTACAAGGAAATTAGATAAACTACATCTTACTATATTAATAAATTTTTTAAAAACCCAAGGGACCATTGTTGCCTGCTATCAGTTTGTAAGTTATCAGGAAAAAAACATGACTTCAAGGCCATTTGGCTTTGAAACTTTAAAAACAAGATGCAAAAACAAATCTTTACTTGCCTCTACTGAAAACTATAATTTGAGTAATTTCCCATAAATTTCTGGTATAATTTTATTTGTGATCAATTAATCTATTTGGCAATCATTGCTAAATATGAAATTTGCTTGTTTGTTAAAGTCCTAAGTGACTTTTAAATAAGCTAACATTTGGTGTTTGCATGTGCCAGGCATTGTTCCTCCTTTAATCCTCTCTTAAGGTAGATACCATATTATTACTATTTTACTATATGCCTATACATCAGAGAAGGAAAACTCTGACTCCAAAAAACCTCCGCTGCCTTGCGGCATACCTCTTCAGGGGAAAGGCTAAGGGAGTAAACCCCGACAGAAAATCCGGAGCCGGAGTCCCTAAGGCGGTTTGATGTTGTGATCAACACCGGCAACTCCTGCGGCGCACCTGAACCCAAGCTGTATCGACTCCGTCTTTCCCTTGGACCCTTCAGCTGCGAAGAGAGGGGGGGTCTGCTGCATGGGCAACAGCAGACCCTCCATATTACCCTGCCCAGGCTCTGTAGCTTCAGCGTCATCGCATGATGTCGATTCAACACGGGAGGAGACAGATACCATGTCACTCCCGAGTCGGACTGCACAGCCATTCTCGGCGGTGCAGATGGACTCTTAAGAAGCTACACCATCGTCTCTCGAGACGGACGGCTGCCGACGACGAGATACTCATATACTTAGTTATTTAGTTAAGTGGCAGAGCCAGGATTCAAATTTGGGCAGTCCAACACTGGATCCCAAACTCTCAACCACTACCTTATCCAATAACAATAAAATCCCATTATTACTACATACGTTATGATAAATTCAGACAGAATCTATCTATGACATGATATTGGTTCTGTCTGCCCCCTTATTACTACTACAAAGGAATTATTTTATTAGGAAGTATAACTATAAAACAGATGGCGGAGAAATAACATGAGCGTTATCAGGTAAGGCCAGAAGCCAGAATCATACTACCAGACAAAGCAGTAATAAGTTCCGTCTTCTGACTCCATCACAAATCATGTCACCTTGAACAAGCCAATTAATTTACCCTCAGTTTCCTAAGTCATAAAATCAGGAAAGAAACAATTGCACTACCACAAACCATCAAAATGAAATAACTATTAATTCCACTCCCAATATTTTCCCCAAAGGAAATAACCCAAACAAGTAAAAGATTATAGAAAGATAGTTAAGGCAATTATTTATAACAACAAAGAGTTAACATCCAACAAGAGCCTGTTAAATTATGCCGACAACTCAATGAAATATGCAAAGTGCAGATAAAGTTATAGGATACACACATCCAGTATATCAACCATTCAGAAACTATGCTGGAAACTGTAATGATGATTTAAGAAAAAAAAATCATTGAGAAACACAAATAAAAATATATCAATAAATTAATGGTATCATGGATGAAGATTTTCACAAACTTGAAACATTCTCTCCTTACTATTTTGACTGATCTACTGTGACCATATAAAACAATATATGCAAACTCACTGAGAAAATATATATACAAAATACATGTTGTTAATTAATGGATAACAAAATCCAACTGCAATTGACTTTAATACATAAAAAGTTAAGAGACAGGCAAGAATTCCAGACAAAAGAAACACCTCTAAACATAAAAACAGAAAATAATAACAAGAAGGGAAAAACATGACTCTTCTCGTCAGAAGAGCTTGAAAATTTCAAAAAAAAGGTTGGAAAGAAAGACTCCCAAGTAACTCTTTGTTAAACTCATAATTCAACTGCACACAAACTTAGTAAACACCTACATACAAAGCTCAACAAGAGACACAGGATAAATTCCTGATTTCAAGATACTTGGGGAATAACAGGGAAGACAAGAGTGAAGAAATGTCATTTGAGCTTAGAGGAATAATAGAAATCGGTGAAGAATTCACCAGAATTCATCAGTCACCAATCCACTGATTCAATCAAGGAGGTAAACAAATCCTGAGAATAAATAAACAGAAATCCATACCTCGACACATCAAGATATTAGAAACAAAACCAAACACCCCCCCACCTCAAAAAAAGGGAAAGAAAATCTTTAAACACAACCAGACAAAAAGACATATTAGGTTTAAAGGCAGGAGATTTCTAATTCCCAACCACTTAACCTAACCAGCAACAATGGAAATCAGAAAGACACTGGAATTATATTTTCAATACACCATAAGAAAACACCTGCTAATGTGGAAATATTTGTCCAGCAAAAAATATCTTTCAAGAAGGAGAGCTAAATACAATTTCAGACAAACCAAAACTTGAGAGTTAATCACCAGAGGATCAAGAAGGAAAATTCTAAAAGATATACTTCAGACAAAAGGAAATTATCTCAGGTCTGAAACGTGAAAAACAAAAGGAGTAAATGAGCAAAATGAAAAGTAACTGTTTAAAACAATAATGTCTAAGAAGTTTAAAAGAGAAACAAGAACGAATTAAAATTTACAATACTCCAGCCCTGGCTGGTGTGGCTCAGTAGATTGAGTGTTCTTAAGGTTTACATATTATTAGGGAGAAATAAAGTGTTTTAAACTCTGTATGTTGTCAGGAAAGAAGGTAATGGAACTTTTAAATACTGAGAAGTATAATTTTTGGGGTAACCTCTAAATAAAGAGAAACAAGTTACGCAATTTCCAAACTTGAAGGGGAGGGGGGCATAAAAGAAACAATGAAAAAACTTAAAGTCCAAAAGAAGGCAGGGAAGGAGAAGAAAAATAAACAATACAAATGGCACAAAATAACATGGTAAATTTAAACCCAAATATATTGCTAATTAAAGTGGACTAAATAACAGTTCATTTAACCAAAAAGACAATTTTTTAAATTTTATACCTCTAGAACCCAGGATGGACAGCTCAGTTGGTTAGAGCGTCATACCGATACGCTAAGGTTGAAGGTTCAATCCCCATCAGGGCACATACAAGAATCAACCAATGAATGCATAAATAATAAGTAGAACAACAAATCAATGTTTCCTTTCTTCTCTCTCTCTCTCTCTCTCTCTCTCTCTCTCTCTCTCTCTCTCTCTCTCTCTCTCTCTCTTCCTCTCTCCTCCCCCCTTCCCTCCCTCTTTCTAAAATCAATTTTACAAATATTTATGCCAGCCCTAGCTGCTGTGGCTTAATTGGACCATCATCCCGTAAACTGAAAGGTCATGGGTTCGATTCCTGGTCAAGACACATACCCAGGTTGAAGGATACAAGAAGGCAACCAATCAATGTTTCTTTTTCCCTTCCTCTGTCTCTAAAAGCAAGGAAAAAATGTCCTTCAGTGAGGACAAAAAATAAATAAAAATAAATACAAAATGTACACCTCTAATAACATAGCCTCAAAATACAGAAAACAAAAATTTGGCAGAATAAGAAAAAAAATATTATAATCATAGTGGAGATAAACCTCTCTCAGTAATTAACAGAACAAGCAAAAGAAGATTCCTGAGAGTTTGGAAATTTCAGCCTACGACCTAATGAATACACAGAAATCCCTACATTGTAATTGTGAGATATACATTTTTTCCAAGCACAGGGAATATTTATAAATATTAACCATGTACTGGGTCACAGAGTACTCTCAACCAATTGAAAGGACTGGAATCAAGTGGAACATATTCTCTGTCCATAATGTAATTAAATTAGTAATTAATTACAAAAACATGACTAGACTATGACTCTATATTAGGAAATTAACAAGTATACTTTTAAGTAACCCGTAGGGCCCTGGCTGCCCTGGCTGGTTTAGCTCAGTGGATTGAGCGTCGGCCTGCGAGCTAAGTGTCGCTGGTTCGATCTTCCAGTCAGGGTACATCAGAGAAGGAAAACTCTGACTCCAAAAAACCTCCGCTGCCTTGCGGCATACCTCTTCTGGGGAAAGGCTAAGGGAGTAAACCCCGACAGAAAATCCGGAGCCGGAGTCCCTAAGGCGGTTTGACGTTGTAGTCAACACCGGCAACTCCTGCGGCGCACCTGAAGCCAAGCTGTATCGACTCCGTCTTTCCCTTGGACCCTTCAGCTGCGAAGAGAGGGGGGGTCTGCTGCATGGGCAACAGCAGACCCTCCATATCACCCTGCCCAGGCTCTGTAGCTTCAGCTCCACTGGAGAGGACACTCCAGCATCATCGCAAGATGTCAATTCAACACGGGAGGAGACAGATGCCGTGTCACTCCCGAGTCGGACTGCACAGCCATTCTCGGCGGTGCAGATAGACACTTAAGAAGCTACACCATCGTCTCTCGAGACGGACGGCTGCCGACGAGGGCCCTGGCTGGTGTGACTCAGTGGATTGAGTGCTGGTCTGCAGACCAGAAGGTTGCTGGTTCGATTCCTGGTTAAGGCACATGCCTGGGTTGCAGGCCAGGCCCCAACTTGGGGGCACGCAAGAGGCAACCAGTTGATGTTTCTCTCCCTCTCTTTTTCTGTCCGTTCTCTCTCTGAAGTTAAATAAATAAAAACTTTAAAATAAATAAATAAAATCTTAGGTCAAAAACTGTAATAAAAATTAGAAAATACTTTGAGCTGAATAAAATACATCAAAGATCATAAGAAATAAGAATATACACTCTAGCATCTTACAAAGAGCATCAAGAAAGTTAATGTGGCTACAACAGAGTGAGCAAGTAAAAGAAAATGAAGAAATGAAGTCAAAGAATTCAAGGAGAGGAAGATATACGACTTATTCTACTCGAAGTTAAGGAAGACATCTTTGAAGGTTGACATTTTTAAAGAAACACTCTGAGGGCCAAATTAAAAGCAGCTTTAGGGGGTCCAAGTGGAAGCATAGAGACCTACTTAAAAGCTCAATGCAGTAAGAATTCAGCTGAGACATAAGTTATGTGAACCAAATCTGGGATTGGTGGAAGAGGCAAGAAGTAGAAAGAGCCAATGAAATTTACTGATGGAATGGATGTGGGTGCTACAGAAAGAACCCAAGTATCACTCGAAGGGTTTATGCTTTAAATATGAGAAAGATGGAGCTTCTATTAACTTAAAATGGAGACGACTACAGTGGTACCCATTACCCACAGTTTCACCTTCCACGGTTTCATTTCCCCTGTCAACCAAGGTCTGAAATATTAAATGGAAAATTCCAGAAATAAACAAGTCCTTAGTTTTAAAACACATGCTGCTGTGAGTAGTACAATAAAATCTCCAGTCAGCCTCGCTCATTCCCATCCCACCCCAGACGTAAATGATCCCTTTGTCCATCATGTCCATGCTGTATACGCTACCTGACCAGTAGTCACTTAGCAGCCCTCTAGGTCGTCAGATCAAGGGTGAAGGCATTGCAATGCCTGTGTTCAAGTTACCTTTATTTTACTTCATAATGGCCCACAACACAAGAGTAGTGATGTTTAGAATTCAAATACCCAAGAGAAGCTGGAAAGTGATTGTGGCACCTAACCAGGTCATTAGCAGCCTAGCACTACATCACAACGCCTCACTGTGCACCGAGCTGCCTCTCCCAGGTGGACTCTGTGCCATCTCACACCATCGTGACACAGGTGAGGCTGGTACGAGAATGCATTTTGGAAGACCACATTCACATAACTTTTATTATAGTACACTGTCATAATCGTTCTATTTTACTAGTTATTTTGTTAAACTCTTAATGTGCCTAATTTATAAATTAAACTTTATCAAAGGTATGCATGTAGAGGAAAAAGTATTATATATATATATATCAGTCCTATCTGTGGTTTAAGGCATCCACTAGTGGTCTTGGAACATACACCCCACAGATAAGAGAAGACTATACTGTAAAGAAGAAGTTGGTTTTGGGAAAAACATCTGGGAATTTGGTTTTGGAAAGTTAAGTATGAAACTCCAATTACACAACCAAGTGAAAATGCTAAGAAAGCCATTGTATATATAATTCTGAAATTCTGGGAAGAGGTCCAAGTTAGAGATATAAATTTGGAGGTCATGAGGGTCCAAATAAAAGATCTACAAGGAAGTAAGAATAGAGACAGGCATCTGAGGACTGTGTCCTGAGGCATAGAAATAGGTAAGGATTCTGTTTAAACTCTGTAGGAATCGCCTGACCAACAGATTACTTCTCTTCATATTCTTTGTTAGGGAGGAAGGGAAAGAAAGAAAAGGAAACAGTAAAGTTCTTGGAAACAACTTAATACTATGATCTAATCAATTTTATTCTCACCTCTAAGACAGCGAAATGGCAATATTGTTTGATGCAATACTCATATTCCTGGGATTCCATCCTAAGAAAATAATCCAAAAGAAGGAGAAAGACTAAAGACTATAATATTTTCTCAGTTATCTTTAACTGTAAACAATAAAAGTGAAGGAAAAAACTAACTGAAACTACAAGATGATAGCTAAGCAAATTTAGAATTATTTGCTGGTTTATTAAGCAGTCATTAAAAATTACTATGGGAAGCCAGAAAAATATTAAGAAAAAATACAAAACCTTTAAAGATGTTACTAGCACTATAAAAAAATTAAGTGTGCATAATAAAGGAATACGCAAATTTTAATTGTTATGAATAGACTCTCGTAGGGTTTCTTTTTCCTTTTTAAACTTTCTTTAATCATGTAATTGTTCCATGTCATTCATGTTAAAAAGATATAACTTGCCAAACAGGTTTTTTAGTTTCTCCCAGTGCTCCTTTAGTCATTTGAGGCTATGCTGTTCTAATAATACTTTAAAAAACTTAGGTCAGCCCTGGCTGGTGTGGCTCAGTGGATTGAGCACCGGCCTGCAAACCAGAGGATCGCCAGGGGATCGCCATTTCAATTATCAGTCAGGACACATGCCTGGGTTGCCGGCCAGGTCCCCAGGCAGGGGCGCGCAAGAGACAACCACACATTGATGTTTCTCTCTCTCTCTTTCTCCCTCCCTTCCCCTCTCACTAAAAATAAATAAAATCTTAAAAAAAAAAAAAAAAACACCAAAAACAAAAAACTTAGGTCACTTAATAATGAAGAATATTGCCTTATCTCTGTCTCTGGTTGTCACATTGTAGTGGATGCTCAGATAATGTTTACTGAATTGATTAAATTTAGTGTAAGTAATTTATGTCCCGTCACTCATTCACGTATTTACTAAATTTGGAAACTGGTAAACAGGGATTATTTCTACAGGGTGAAAATTATGAAAGACTTACTTTCTCTTTTTACAGCAAACACTTACTTTTGAGGAAAATATTTCTTCACATTTAGGCATTTCATAAATATCCTGAGTGGCTTATAACTCAGGCATGGAACTATCAAGTAAGTCCTTTGGGAGCTCAGTCTCTTTGGAAGACAGAAATTAGCAAAGTAAAATATTCTCCCTGTTAAGGTGGGGGATGGGGATGCAGGGGTCTTGGAGAAGGAACTTGTATTATTATTATTAACAAATTTCTCAAACAACTTCAAGAAATAAACAGTCAAAGTAGACTGGCTGGATACTTGTGAAATAAGGAGAGGACCAAGATCGTTCTTGTTTTCAATCTCATATTTCACTATTCCAGACCTCAAAAGCTTACATACCAAACTATCCACAGTTCCCCTGTTAAGAGTATACTCTTTATCCTTCTATCTCCTCTCTGTCAGGAATTCCTCTCTGTCCTGGGTCACTTCAGGAAGTCTTCCTGCCATCACGTCCTTTTCCCTGGCTAGGCCAAGTGCCTCTTCACTGTACCCTCTGTGTCTCTTATATCTTAGCTCATTGTTACATTGTTTCCATTTTATGTTTATTTATTCCACAAGTCACTAAAGTTAATGAGGACAAGGTGTCAAGACACTTCTGTAACCCCATGCTGGGACAAAATACATGTTCAATATAATAACATTTTAACTAAACCAAAATAGACTGTAGCGAACCATTTCCTAAGCAGCAAAATTAGGTGCCTTATTCTGTCAGCTTCAGCACCTGTCAAAACTTGAGTCTTTTGAGCACATTATACTCACTTTCAAGGTAAGTCAAATAAAGAAAGACAAGTACTGTATGATATCACTTATATGTGAAATCTAAAGGTTAAATCTGTAAAAGAAAACAGTAAAATGATGGTTACTAGGGAATGAGGCAGAGTGGGGATAGAGTAATGGTGTTTAAGGATACAAACTTGTAGCAAGTAGTAAATATGCCAGAGATCTGATGCACAATATAATAAATACAGGCAATAATACTATATATAATTATGTAATGCGATAAATCATTACATTAGCAATCTTATTACAATATATGAATGTATCAAAGTTAACATGCTGTATATCTTAAAATTGACGGCACACCTTCCTCCAAAGAAGCCCTTTATTTCCCCTAATGCAGGACATTGAAAATTTAATCCCTGACTTTTGTCATCTAGTGGTTATGGATTGAATGATTTCTTTTAACCCTTTTGCCAAATCTGTTGCCCCCAGAATACAACAAGGATGCCAGCCTGTTAAACCAAGCACACTGTTGTCCGGGGACAGTCAACTGACCTGGGGTCTGCAAGATCCTTCCCCATGTGGGAAGGCCATCCTCCCCTCCACACCCCCACTCTTATTGGGGATTTCTGAACCCAAGGGTACGTAGGACGACGATCATGTCCAGCTTGAAGCAGCGAGAGGAGCTCGAGACCTTTGCCCATTGTCCTTTATAAGATAATAAAGGGTCTTAATATCTGAGAGGGAGGGATAGTTATTTTTTGTTAAAATAATTAATTAATCATTTATTTATTTAAAAAAAGAAGAAGAATATATGAAAGGGTGAAGCGGGAAAGCTTGTATGTACAAACCATGGGCATAGATTTGGGGGGGGGATTGCTGGGGGAGGGGAGCAAAGGGGAAAAATTGGAACTATTGTTATCAATATAATCAATAAAATATACATAACAAAAACAAAAATAAATTTATAAGTCCTTAATCCACATAACCTCATTTGTCTTAAAAAGATAAATGGCCCTGGCTGGTGTGGCTCAGTGGACTGAGTGCCGGCCTGCAAACCAAAGGCTCGCTGGTTCAATTCCCAGTCAGGGCACATGCCTGGGTTGCAGGCCAAATCCCTAGTTAGGGGGGCACACAAGAGGCAACCACATATTGATGTTTCTCTCCCTATCTTTCTCCCTCCCTTCCCCTCTCACTAAAAAATAAATAATTTTTTAAAAGATAAATGACATATTTAATCGCATAAACATTAAAGGTCTTCAAAGACAGCCAACAGTCAGTTACTACCCCCAAAATTCCCTGGTTTGAAAATGAGCAATACCACTAAATTTGGGACAGGGGTAGCACATCAGAGTTTAGTCAGACTACTAAATTTTGAAATTATAGTTCTCTAAGCAACCTTCAGATTACCAATTAGTCTTCCACATACCCAGATTTTGAAAAGCTATCCAAAACAATTATTCCAGTAAAACAGGGAATATCTCTTTCCAAACATTTCTTCATTGTGGAGGTTGGACTGTAGTTAGTCTACTCAGACATTGGACACACTAACAAATTTGGCTTTCTCCAAAGCCATGGAGTAACTTTAGATTTTGGGAAGGGTCACAAATCAACCTTCCTCACTGAAGCCTCTCTCAACTCTAACTTCAACCTTTGTAAGCACAAATGAAAACAGAAACCTGCTTTTAATGTTTTGTTAGAAACAGCCCCTGATATTTTTAATCTAAGCATTCATGAATCATGTGTGAGTATATCAAATCATTTGAAGGTACTCAGCTCTCTTCAAAAATAGACAAAAGAACAAACAAACAAAAACCTGCTTTCTCTAGTTGATGGTGGTCTGGTTAAAGATGGAATCCACTGAAGAAGCAAGACATGGGAGTCCGGCACACTGGGGGCCAGCCCAGACTGGTGCAGTGAAAGCCTCTGTAATACCTGCTGCAGAACCCCTACAAATCAAGCGGGATTGGACATTCTCAGTAGGAATGGTTACAGGCTGGTGGGACCATAAAGAGATGATGATAGGTAGGCTGATAGATCCTATAGTCCAACTTTGTTCCTTCACAGACGCTGGGTTCATTGATACTTCCTGAGGAATGAAATTTCAGGAGACCAAAACTAGATCTGATTTTCTTTCTGGAAACTTCTTTCCCAGCCTTGAAACTCTTGGATGCTATAAGTCCTGGATGCTTTTCTTTTATATATGAAGGTGTAGATGATTCTTCAAATTAAAGATGAAAGCTGACTTTTCTCACCAGAAATAGTTTATGGAATCAATCTGCAAAAAATATAAGAGGCAGAGACCAAGATGGCTGGGAGACTCGCCGCCTTCCTCAAAAATGCCTGGGCCAAGGAGCTGGTACTGGTCACATCCTTCTCCATCATGGGCCTCGCTGTAACTATGCTCTTCTTCAGCTCCTACACCAAGTATGCTGCCATGATCAACAAGGTCACACCCTACAACTACCCAGCGCCCATCTGAGATGATGGGAATATGCCTGACATGCCCAGGCACCCCCAGGACCCCCAGGGTCCAAGCCTGCAGTGGATGAAGAAACTGTGAATACCTCCACTGACCAGAGGGAGATCCCCTCCCCTGTGACCCCAATAAAAATGTAAAAACTGAAAAAAGAAAAAAAAAAAAAGAGGCAGCAACCAAAGGAAAGAATAAAATATTTTCTTTTATCATCCTTAGATTGTTTGCTAGAGTGCAAACTCTATGAAAGCAGGATAACTTCCTCATCCTTAACACTTGTCCTAGAATACTCAAAGAATATGTGAAATGAAAACAAACAAACAAACAAACAAGAAAACTCCAACCCAGTCTCACAACTATATTTCATTCAAGTCACACTGAAGAGGAGTTAAGATGCATCTCAACCAAATCACTCACAGAACACTTGCAAAGTAAAATAATCTAGTCAGTTATATTTGGGTATAATAAGAATCAGGCCCTGATTACACTCGGTTGGAGCGTCATCTCATCCACCAAAAGATCACAGGTTCAAGCCCCTGACTGGGAATTGAGTACTTTTCAGTAAACTTCAATATACATCTCCTCTGCAGAACAAAATAAAATGTAGAGAAATGCAACAGGACAGAATTTCCTAGCAATCGTGAGAAAAAAATGCCCCAAAGATATTAGCATTATCATATTCTGAATTATCTTGAAAGGAATCTGAAAGTGCTTGTCTCTGTCTCATTTGAATCATCTTCTAAAATGGGGACAATAATAGTACCTACTTCTCAGGGCTACTGGAAGCTAATGTATAAAATCTTTAATATAAAAAATGCCAGTAGCTATTAGTGTGTAGCACTGTAGGTATTAGCTTATATTATTAGAAGCCTGTTATTCCTCCTCTACTCATACCTGATTCCATCCTAAGCAGCAGCATTCAAGGGTTCTACTTATTTTTTAAATCTTAATTATTAGTATGAAACCATTTTGAGAGTATAGTATAATGATTAAAAGCATGGGGTCTCTGTATTTATACTTCATAAAGTTGTTATAAAGTGCCTGGCACACAGTAACAACTCAAGACAGTTGCTATATTATTTACTGTACTTCTTTGCATAGGTACATAATTTCAATTACTTCAAAAATTAATATGACAGACTTTCGGCCAAAGTGGAGGCCTAGACTGACATGCTCTGTCTCCCTCCACAACTAAGAAGGAATACAACTACCGCAAAACCAAAGATAATAAGAAGTTCCAGAAAATAAAGCTACATGAAAGTCCAACATATGAAGTTATAAAGAAGTGGTGCTCATCCGGACGGGGAGGAGGGGAGAAGCCGGGGCCGAGAGGTCAAGCTGTGCTGATGGTGGCAGCAGTGGTGACAGCAGCAGGATGGCGGTAAGCACAGACACCCATATTTAAGGGGAGGCGAGAGCACCTGGAGAGCACCCCCGGCTACAGACCAGACCCGTCAGCTTGCGATTCCAACTCTGGGGAAGGAGACCCCCACTGCCTTGGATTGTGAAGCCCAGAGTGGGTAGGGAGGGAGGAGGAGAAAAGTGAATGGCAGGAATCCATCTTGGACCCCCACCCACAAACAAAACGCCACAGCGTGGTGAGAAGGGTCGCCTGGTTATCACAAGTGCATGGGGCTCCACCCTCTACAGTGTAGGAGGTGTGACAGCCACACTCAGGAATCAAAGGTAAACACAAAACTGTCAGGATGGCACAGATCATGAAAGAAATCCCAGTGACGCAGCTGACCAGACAGCAAATATCTAATCTAACAGATCAGTAGATAGAAAATCTTTCTGAGTCACAGTTCAGAGCTTTGGTTATAAGAATGCTTACAGACCTAACAGCAGATCTTAAACAAGACAGGGAAGAAATGAAGGCTAGCTCTGCTGAAATGAACAAAAACACATAGGAAACTAGTAGTGAGGGGAAGAAAACCAGGGATCAAATCAACAAATCGGAACATAGGGAAGGAACAAACAGTCACTATCGGCAGCCATCCATCTCGAGAGACGATGGTGTAGCTTCTTAAGAGTCTATCTGCACCGCCGAGAATGGTTGTGCAGTCCGACTAGGGAGTGACACGGTTATCTGTCTCCTCCCGCAGTCAACCAGTGCAGAAAGAGGAAACGAAAAGTGAGGAAAATGAGGAGAGTCTCAGAAACCTATGTGACAGCTATAAGCGGGCCAACATCCGAATCATAGGGTTGCCAGAAGGTGAAGAAGAAGAACTAGAAATGGAAAAATTATGTGAAAAGGTAATGAAGCAGAACTTCCCTAACTTGTGGAAGGAAACAGACTTACAGGTCCAGGAAGCACAGAGAGTATCAAATAAACTGGACCCAGGGAGAACCACACCAAGACACATTATAATCAAAATGTGAAAAATTAAGGATAAAGAGAGAATCTTAAAAGCAGCAAGAGAGAAGAGAATTACATAAGAAGGGGTCCCAATAAGACTATCAGCTGATTTCTCAAAAGAAACTCTGCAGGCAAGAAGGGGCTAGCAAGAAATATTCAAAGTAATGAAAAGCAAAAACCTACAACCATGATTACTGTACTCTATCCAGCGAAGCTGTCATTCAGAATAGAAGGGCACTTCTATTTCAGAGAAAGTGCTTCCAGGACAAAATAAAACTGAAGGAGTTCATCAGATCCAAACCACTGTTATATGAAATGTTAAAGGGACTTGTTTGGGAGAAAGAGGATCAAAACTATGAACATGAAAATGAAAACTGTATCACAACAATCAACAGCAGAAGCCAGGGAACCAAACCAAAGGCAAACTAAGTAGGCAACAAGAGTGGGAAAAGAATTATAGGTATGGGGAACATTATGGGGGGAGGTCAGCACGGAGGGGGAAGGAGGGAAAGGGGAGATGGTACAGGAATTAAGAAGCATAGTAGGAGGGAGTATGGTAGACAGGAAGATGTTGAGAAGAACTATAAGCACAACCACTGAGCATGGACAAAGGGGGGGTGGACAACTGGAGGGAGGGGCTGTCACTGGGCAGAGGGGAACAAAGGGAAAAGAAATTGGGACAACTAACAGCATAATCAATAAAGCATATTAAAAGATAATAATAAAATAAAATAAAGTAAAAAGAGGTGGGGGGGAGATTAATATGACAGTCCTGGCTGGCATGACTCAGTTGAGCGTAGTCCAGCAAAGCAAAAAGGCTGCTGGTTTGATTCCTGGTCAGGGCACATGCCTGCATTGCAGGTCTGGTCCCCAAAGAGAGGGAGATGTTTCTCTCCATCCCTTCCCCTCTTGCTAAAAAATTAATAAAATCTTTTTTAAAAAAAGAATTGATATGACAGTATAAGTACTTAACCTCCATTAATACTATGTTTACAGAAAAATATTTCAAATTCCAAACATGATCTAAAAATATTTAAATATAAACACAACTTAGCACAATTCAAATGCTGGCACTGTCTTTCTAAAAACCTTTAATGTCAATCAAATCAAGTACATATCACTTACCCAAACAGTATTTAAGGCCCTCCAATAAATAGGCCTCAATCTGCCCACCCCAGCTTATTTCTTACATAATCTCTTACCTATACTTTAAAAACTAGCTGGAGTGCAACCTGTACTAAATATTTCCTCACACTGCATTACTCCTGCCCCTATGCCTCCTAAAAGATCTAGGTTGAACAAACCCTGCCCCATTCAACCTACACCTACAGTATCTTGCCATTTTGGCAGTGCTGATTTGCTGTTTTGCACGCTAAACACTTTAGAGATGTAGCTATTGCCGCTGTTACTGAACACTTGTCTTGGATCTTTTTTTAATTTATTTATCCCTAGAGAGGGGGAAAGGAAAGAAGAAAGAGAAAGAGAGAAACATCGATGTGAGATATAGAAACATCAATCGATTGCCTCTTCTAAGCGCCCCGACCAGGGACCAAACTCACAACCCAGGCATATGCCCTGACCAGAATCAAACCAGTGCGACATTTCAATTTGCAAATGATGCCCAATCAGCTGAGCCATGCGGCCAGTCAGGGCTTGGATCATTTTTATTGAGAAACTACAGCACATGATAAAAATATGTAAACACACAAAATCAAAACAACATTATCAAAATCAAAATGCTTGCAGATCACTTCCTTTCCTTTGAGGCCAGCTTAACTCTAATAGCAAGATTTACATTATATTGTAACTAAAACACGAATATGAAAGGCAAAGGGACCAAATAACTTGTCTAAGACTAGAGGATAAGCAGGGTAAGAAGAAGATAAATATCCACACTATTCTGTGCATTTGTAAATCACTAATTCTTTAAAGTCTTAAGCCCTGACATACATTTCATTTGGTTAAAATTAAATAAGAAATTACACACACTATCGGCAGCCATCCGTCTCGAGAGACGATGGTGTAGCTTCTTAAGAGTCTATCTGCACCGCCGAGAATGGTTGTGCAGTCCGACTAGAGAGTGACACGGTTATCTGTCTCCTCCCGTGTTGAATCGACATCTTGCGATGACGCTGGAGTGTCCTCTCCAGTGAAGCTGAAGCTACAGAGCCTGGGCAGGGTGATATGGACGGTCTGCTGTTGCCCATGCAGCAGACCCCCCCTCTCTTCGCAGCTGAAGGGTCCAAGGGAAAGACAGAGTCAATACAGCTTGGCTTCAGGTGCGCCGCAGGAGTTGCCGGTGTTGACTACAACGTCAAACCGCCTTCGGGACTCCGGCTCCGGATTTTCTGTCGGGGTTTACTCCCTTAGCCTTTCCCCTGAAGAGGTATGCCGCAAGGCAGCGGAGGTTTTTGGAGTCAGAGTTTTCCTTCTCTGATGTGCCCTGACTGGAAGATCGAACCAGCGACACTTAGCTCGCAGGCCGACGCTCAATCCACTGAGCCAAACCAGCCAGGGTAAAAACACACACTAAAAACAGTGAATTGAGCCTGACCTTACCAGCAGTCTAGGGTCCTTGAACAAAAAGTAGGGATTAGAGGCCAGCATCTTCTGGCCGGCCCCTACTGCAATGTACCAACCACAGAACACAGAAGTGAACTGGAATACTTAAGTCTCCTCTCACTAATACTTTCTACCTGGGAGAGGAGGCCACAGCTCAGTCTGTTGACTTTTGCGAAGAATAAAATGGAACATGGGGCCCAGGTAAACAAATCTAGCAAGGAGAAGTTAGGTGATCTCTGGCAGCATTACAATTTTAGCCTGCAGCAATCTAAGGCAAAAGACTCAAGATTATAGTGTAAAAGTTAATTGTTACTGAGTAAGAAAAGCCCCTTGCTTACTGAACAGAACCAGGAACAATAAATGAAGAAAACATCCTAGATAATAATAGATCAAAGGGAATCACTAAAGTCTTGGAAAAGGACAGAGGAAAATCAGAGAATTGACCCAATGAAAGCCGAAAAGCTGAGGTAGGCTGGTCATGGAAACTGGTATATTTAGAACCATGTGGTAAGGTTGGGGCTATGAGAGACTATCAGCAGAAGCCCAGCCTGAACTATGAAGCTGCTCAAGGAGAGCAGTCTGCTCAAGAGGTAGAACAGAACCCTGCAGGCCAAGGTGTCCTGCTAGCCCAGGCCTTTGGTTTAAGGCTTAAAAATCCTCGGATGCACAATAAAAGAGATTTAACGAAAGTGCAGAAGACAGGCCTGAAAGGGTATAACCCTCTATAAGCCCAGGAGGTTTAAAGGGGAAGGCGAGCTGTACACTGTGGCCTAAGGCAACAACAACAAAAACTGTTGTAGTGGTTGTTCCTATGTTACAGTAACTGAATGATTCTAACATTCCAGGGTCTCTTATTAATCTAGGGATTTTCATAACACTAACCACAGGCATTTTCCCTACAATGGAAACCTAGTGACAAACCATTCTGACATAAATCAGTTTTTACTGTGTAGTCTTTCTGCCTGTAATTTTGTCCTTCACTGATTGAGAACCTACTACGCACCCGAGCAATTCTCATTTATCATAACATCATCATGGAACTGTTGGGTATGACCTGGGCTTATTTTTCCTTTGACTTCCGCTTCAGTCTGTGTCTCTAAGGGATTTGTTTCTGAGTGCTAGAGGAAGCAGATCATTGGTTCTCAACCCTGGCTACATATCACCTGAAAAATTTTATAAAATAACCAAGTCCAATACCACTGGCCTGGAGAGTCTTCTGACTCAGTATATCTGCGGTGAGGCTCCTGGCACCTAATTTTTTAAAAACCCCATGGGTAATTCTGATCAAAAGTCATGGTTGGAAATAAATGTATCACAGAGCTAGTCAGTATTTGATTACACTTATAGGCCTAAGTAAGTTTGTTTTATGGGAGGGAGAAGGGGTAAAACAGGATAATCTCAAAAGGGTAATGAACCTGACATATTAGGTAACCAACTGCAATTCCAATGTTGTCTAATTCACATGGGAAAAAGGAAGCAGTTTGAATAAATCTTCCCTTAATATCATCAACAGGTTCTGCAACTTTAAGCAAAGTGAACATGATAAAATCAATTTTACCATAGGCTAATTGATAGAAACGAGAGTTAAGCTCCATCCTGGCTGGAGTGGTTCAGTGGATTGAGCACTGGCCTGCAAACCAAAGGGTTGCCAGTTTGATTCCCAGTCAGGGCACATGCCTGGGCTGCAGGGCAGGTCCCTGGTTGGGGGCCACAAGAGGCAACCACACGTCGATGTTTCTCTCCCTCTCTTTCTCCTCTTTCTGGGAATAAATAAATAAAATCTTTTAAAAAAAATGTTAAGTTCCTAGGCATCTCATCAACATTTTAACAAAACATTAATCACATTAATAGAGGACTTGCTGTAGTAAAGATACACAATACTAGAAATTGTTAAGGACATTCATATATGTCGTTTCTCTTAATTTAAACCTGAGTGACAATGAGGCAGATATTAATTACTATCTCTTGATTACATAGGTATAGAATCTTAGGCTTAGAATAGGATGTGAGCTGGCCAAATTCCAAACAGAGCAATGTCTGTGCTCTCTGTGCATCTACGTTCTTTTCACTAGATCACAATACAGAAAGACAAATAAAAACATCAGTATGTTCCAAAAACCCAGGACACAAGAATTTTAGCACAGGTTGTGGTGCTCTACAAAACTAGGCCCTGGCTAGTGTGGCTCAATGGGTTGAGCACCAACCTGCAAACAGAAAGACTGTGGGTTTGATTCCCAGTCAAAGTTCTGGGCCAGGTCCTGGCTTGGGGCATGTGAGATGTTGATTAATGTGCCTCTCCCACATCATGTGTCTCCCCTCTCTTTCCCCTTCCCTTAAAAAATAAATAAAATCTTTTTAAAAAAAGAAAGAAAGAAAAGTTTACAGAGGATCTGGCACCATTCCAGTACAAAAGTCATCACTCAATAAATGACTGGCATGTATTACTTTTGAAATTCACCCACAGCTCATGACTCAAATAACTGATAATCTTAAATCAAAGATATGGTTTGGTAATCTAGACCAGTGATTTTCAACGTTTTTCATCTCACGGCACACACAAATTAATTACTAAAATTCTGCAGCACACCACAAAAGATACAATATTTTTTGCCAAACTGACAAAAAAATAGACATAATTTTAATTAATTCACAGAGGACAGCTATTGTTGTGTTGGCTATTGTCTTTTTTCTTTATTTTTAATCCTCACCCCAAGGACACTTACTGATTTTAGAGAGAAGGGAGATAGGAAGAGAGGGGAGTGGGGAGAGAGAAACATTGATGGGTTGCCTGCTGATGTGTCCCAACCAGGGATCAAAGTTGCAACCTAGGTATGTGCCCTGTCTAGGAATAGAACCCATGACCTTTTGGTGTGTGGGATCACGCTCCAACCAACTGACCCATCCGGCCAGGGCTGTTGTCATTTTTTTTTTTAATTTTACAATCTAGGGGAAAAGAGGTTGGTGCCCCTAAGTAAATAGTCACATGTTGCAAAGTTTTAAAAATTCTTGCATCACAAAGGTTGAAAATCACTGAGCTAGGCAGTTATGTCACTCCAGGGTCTCTGTGACTTATCTCTATCAGGTCTCTTAAGTGCCCCCATGGCTACTCCAAATCAGTTACTGCCTCAGCAAGGAGAACACAAGGTAAAGATTCTCAAGGATAAGACTGTGGGTACTTTTTTTGTTGTTGTCTGTTTGGTTTTTTTTTTTTGAGGAAGACCTTTTATGAAACTAAACTATAACAAACCTGCAAAATATCACTTTAATTCACTCAACAAATATTTACTGACCACCAAGCTAGGCTAGGCCCTGGGGCTATAGAAAAGATTGACATAACTTCTTCCATCAAAAAATGGGTCTAGCTCAAGGTTTGAATCTGTTCTCCAACTATACAGTAACATACCAGCCTCAATTCTAAACAAACACTCACCTTCAACTAAACAGGATGATAGTCCAGGTCTTGTGAAAGTTCTACAAAAGAGTTCATCCATTGACGCAGACATGTAAAATCTGGTGTAGATCATTCCCTTAGAGCTTTTCTATAAAATGGGTATAATACTAACTTTGATATTAGTTCCTGATTAAGTACTGTCAGAAGTCCTATAAGTACTCATATATAGGTTGTAGAACTTTAATCAAAATGCCAGTCACATTAAGCCAGTATCAGAACAAAGCTTTTTAACTAATTAAAACCAATTCCAAAGCAACTCAGACTTAAGTAAATGTTTACCCTTGATTACTAATACAGCTTATAACTGACAATAGACATTAACTTCTCAATCACCAGAAAATATTTTTTAAAATAATAGTTACTTATAGTCTTCCTCATAATTACTCAGAAAAATGGTTTACTTTAGCCCTAGCTGGTGTAGCTCAATGGATTGAGCACTAGCCTGCGAGCCAAAAGGTCACCAGTTTGATTCCCAGTCAGGGCACATGCTTGGGTGCTGGCCATGTCCCTGGTTGGGGGTGTGCAAGATGCAACCAATAGAAGTATCTCTCACACGTCAGTGTTTCTTTCTCTTTCTCCTTCCTTTCCCCTTCTCTAAAAATAAATAAATAAAATCATTTTTAAAAAATAAAAATAAATTAAAACTTCCAACAAAAGCACTACAAAAATGATAGGGCATTTTTGCATATAATTTGAAATTAGTTTTTAAACACATTTAAAAATACATCTCAGTCTAAGCACTATATTTATTTTCTAATTCACAATTATCACTCAGTAAAATAAAAGTAACTTTCCCACTTACTCTAAAAACTTATCCACAGAACTTTTAATGTTTATGAAAAATATCAATTATAGCCCTGACTGGTATGGCTCAGTGTACTGGGCATCATTCCACACAGTGAAAGGTGGTTGATTCAATTCCTGATCAGGGCCCATGCCTGGGTTGCAGGCCAGGTCCCTGGCTGGGGGCGTGCAAGAGGCAACCAATCCAAGTTTCTCTCACACATCAATGTTTCTCTCCCTCTTTTTCTCCCTCCCTTTCCCTCTCTAAATAAATAAATAAATAAATAACATTTTTTTAAATGTCAAAGACAGTCCTGGCTGGTCTGACTCAGCTGGAGCTCGTCCCATAAACCAAAAGGTTGCAGGTTCGATCTCTGGTCAGGGCACATGCCTCTATTATGGGTTCCATTCCCCATCAGAGCCTGTATGGAGGCAACCAATCAATGTCTCTCTCTCTCTCTCTCTCTCTCTGTCTCTTTCTCTCCCCCCCACCCCCTCCCGCCCTTCCTCTTTCTCCAAAAAAAAAAAAAACAACGAAAAATAAACTTCTCAGGTGAGGACAAAAATAATAATAAGAAGAAAGTGAAATATATACAAAAGCAAAAATTGTACAGTGAGCCCTGGCTGGTGTGAATTAGTGGGTTTGATCCCTAATCTGGGTTGAGGGCTAGATCCCAGGTGAGGGTATGTGAGGCAACCACATATTGATGTTTCTCTCCTTTCTCCCTCCCTTACCCTCTCTCTAAAAATAAATAAATAAAATCTTTAAAACAATAAAAATAAACAAAATATTTTTTTAAAAAGCTAAAAATAAAGTACAATGATTTCCTTGGCAATCATTACTCAGTTTCAACATATATACATACATTCATGCCTACTTTACTTATAACTCCCCCACCTGAATTATTTTGAAACAAACCCCCAGATATATCATTTCATTCATATTATTTTAGTGTGTATCTCTAAAAGTATTCTTTTTAAAATTAATGTTAATCATCTCTCTCTTTTTTTAATCCTCACCCAAGAACATGCTTGCTTATGGGTTTTAGAGAGAAGGTGAAAGTGGGAGAGGGAGAGAGAGAGAGAGAGGGAGAAAGAGAAACATCAATGTGAGAGAGAAACATGCACCCTGACCAGGTTTACCCACAACCTAGTTATGTGCCTGGAATCAAACCCGTAACCTTTCAGTTTATGAAAGAAAGCTCCAACCAACTGAGCCACACAGGCCAGGGAGATGTTAATCATCTCTTAATAGACTATTCTAAACTACAGAAGTAACAATTTCAGAGCAGCCCAAACACATGTAATTGCCATCCTCCATACCTCACACCAAGCTATTTCCACCTCTAACAACATGGGGTAAGCCAATAGGTTCTGAGACTTTAAGTAAAACAAGAGTCCTGGCCAGATAGCTCAGCTGGTTAGTGTCATGCTGATACATCAAAATTGCAGGTTCAATCCTCAGTCAGGGCACACACAAGAATCAACCTAACAAATCAATGTTTTCCTCTCCTTTCCTATCTCTAAAACCAATAACTTAACAAAATTTTAAAGTGAAACAATGTGTAGCGGCTTTAATATGAGGAAATCAATTTTACCAGAGGCTAATTGGTATAAACAAGAGCGAAGTTCCTTCATCATCCTTACAACGAAACAAGGTTGAACAGAAGACCTGCTGTATTTTACATTTAATGGTATAGGTAAGCTCTCCCTCTGGGCTTCTCAAAATTCTTCTGTTAAAACTTCATTCCAAATCCTGGCTACTGTGGCTCAGTGGATTGAGCATCGGCCTGTGAGCCAAGTGTCGCTGGTTCGATTCCCAGTCAGGGCACATGAATAGGTTGCACGTCAGGTCCCCAGTTGGGGGCGCAAGTGAGAGGCAACCACACAGTGATGTTTCTCTCCCTCTCTTCCTCCTTTCCCCTCTCTCTAAAAATAAATAAATAAACAAACAAACAAATAAATAACGCTAACAATTTAAAAACAAAAAACTTCATTCCAGAGGTAGTTTCAATGCATTCCTAGAAGACAGTGTTCTGGAGAGCCCCTCATGGGGTGCCCAAGAGACAGAAGAAAACCTGCCTGCTCTCTGCCCCAGATCAAAGTAGCTCTGTCCTTTTTCTGTTTTATGTGGTGTTCTATATGAGATTTCATTTAAAGCTAAAATGTAAAATACAGAAACCAAGTTCTAGTTCTTAGGCTGATGAATATAACCCTTCCTGACCTGACCCCTATTTACCTACCAAAATTCAGGGCCCACCACTACCTGCATCACAAGATTTATACTTTGCAGTTTCACCAAAATCTCATGCTGTTACACGCCCAGGCCCTGGATCTGCTTTTCCACTTATCAAACATCTGCTTCTTCTCCCCTTGTGGCTAATATTTACTCACACTTCAAGATCTGGCTCTAAGAAGAGTCTCCTTGGGCCCACTTTACCCCTACTTAAGGCGTTCTCCTATGCATACCTCTTATTACTGCACTTCACACATTACATTGATATTAATTCCAGATTCTAACAGTCTCAGGTACAGGGACAATGTCTACTATTTATTCATTTTTTGTCTTATTTTTAAACTCCAACACTTAACAAGTAAGTATTCCCTCACTTATCGCGACTATTACATTCTAGACACCCCTGCGAAGTAGGAACCTTACATTTATTCTACACTCTTAAACCTACGTAACTTTAACAACATACATATACAGTACAGCAAAATCCCACAATATTGCGAAAAATCTGTGATAAATAATTAAATATAATATTTTTTAAAATCCCGCGATACTGTGAGGCTGTGATAAGTGAACTGCGATATAGAGAGGGACTACTATACTCAAGAGTCTGCTTAATCTAACACTATCATCAACAAATCTGAAGACAATGCAGGGGCTCAATAAGTATTTGTTGAAACAAATGTATCCTGTAGACACATACACGTTTGATTATGAAATGAGGTACATACAAAGTCAATGGCTAAGGCACTATTTGTATAGGGTTGACCAAAAAGTCTGTGTAACTTTTTCCGTAAAGACACATTTTCTATTTTCACCAACAACTTTATTGATTTGGATATTTAGTATGTCAGCTATCTCCTGCTATTGGCTTCTACTGGGTAGAGGCCAGGGGTGCTGCTAAACATCTTCCAATGCATAAGGCAGCTCCAAAGCAAAGAATTATTTGGCCAAAATGTCAACAGTACCAAGAAGCTTCGCAAACCACTTTTGATATGTTCAGATCAATCACAGCACCTTCTCCATACACTGCACAAATCTTTTTATGCATTTCGATTGTTTTACCTTTCTTGAAATAATAAAGCATAATACACTGAAAATATGGCATGTCTTCTTCCATCTTTAATATTAAAACGGCTGCACAAAAATTCATCTATTTTGATGGTTTTTTAAAATGTACACCAATGTGGCAGCTGTCACAACACAATCTAACAAAATTGTTTTGAATGAAGTTAAAGACAACTAAGCACTACTAGAATCATCATACAGAAAAAACTAAACCAAACTTTTGGCCAACCCAATAATTGCAAAAGATCAGGAAATTATGCCCTGGACAGGTAGTTCAGTTGGTTAGAGCATCATCCTGATATATCAAGGTTGTGAGTTCGATCCCTGGTCAGGACACATATAAGAACCAACCAATGAAGACATAAATAAGTGGAACCAACAAATCAGTGTTTCGCTCTCTTTCTCTCTCTCAAATCAATACATTAAAAAAGCGTTTTTAATTAAAAAAAAAAAAAAAAAAGATCGGGAAACTAAATATCCATCACTAAGGAACAAAATTCTGGTACATCACACAATAATCATTCTGTAGCCATAAAATGAAGTGGTTCTTGGTGTACAGATATAGAATGATATATCAGATATAATAGGTGAAAAAAGGCAAGGGTGCAAAAAGTGGTATAGTGTGCTACCATTGTTTTAAAAAAAAAAGCCTGGAATAGAGATTATATGCATTTGCTTACCAATGCTTAAATATCTAAAAGTAAATCATATAAGAAACTGATAACTGATTGCCAGGTAGGGGAATTAGGTGATTTTAAAACTTTTCTCTACAAATTATTTTAAATTGAAAGCATCTAAGTGTTATGAGAAATAACACTTAGCAGAAAACAAGAAAGAATGGGTCAAAAATCTTAGCTGAAATAAGTATTTCTTTAAAAAGCATCTTGAGTCCTGACTAGTATGGCTCAGTTATTTGAGCACTGGCCTGCGAACCAAAAGGTTGCTAGTTCGATTCTCAGTCAGGGCACATGCCTGGATTGTAGGCCAGGTCCCTAGTTGAGGGCACAAGAGGCAACCACACATTGGCGTTTCTCTCCTTCTCTTTCTCCCTCCCTTCACTTCTCTCTAAAAATAAATAAAATGAAATCTTTAAAAATAAATAAATAAAAGGCATCTTGAGAGAGATACTAATTAGAACAGAGAGAAAAATCTGGGCACAGGTTGGTATGAAGAGTTTTTCTCACTCATACTGGTGTGAACACACAATCTAATACTGAATTTTAAATAAAAGAAACCTGAATGGCAGACCCTCAAGATATCCAGAATTCAATCATAAGCTCATACAGCCTTTACAAAATTACTAGATACTCTGGGGTTCCCTTTCGCCTTTACTCAAGCTGCCCCTTCTGCCTGAAATGCTCTTTTCATTCTTTTCTCCCACCCTCCCAGCCCCTTCCTTCTATGTCCAAGTTAACTCATACTCAACCCTTGGACCCTGTCTTCATGTCACTTTCCTAGGAAAGCCTCCCAGAGCCCCAAACTAGATGTTTCCCTGGGATTCATGCTCCAAGTTCCTCAGACTTCTCTTCCTAGCCCTCAGTTTAACTGCAACTATACATCTAGTGGGACTACTTGTTTAATATTCACCTTTCCCCACACCGCCCCTAACTAAAAGATCCATTAGGGAAGACCCAGGTGGTTTGCTCATTGCTGTAGTCCCAGCCATTATAATAGTACCTAGCACACTGTCAATGCTCAGTATTTGTTGAATGACAAATAAATAAATGAAAGGAAAAAAAAAACGTAATGAAATACTGTAAATGTGAAAGTTTTAATCTTCCACTTCAGTTTTTAGAACATAAGGCTACTCTAAATACATGTAGGGGGGGAAACTGAGCATGCAACGCAATGGGAAAACTTGAACACACAAACCTGCAAAGCACATTGGAGTGTCACACATTTTAAACCATCGCCAAGGGGGCACTTTGTCCTCCCACTGCCAACAGTCTACTAGAAATATTCCAGAAATTGAACTAGTCTCCTTCAGTGGTATAAAGTTTGGTTTCCACAAAAAGGTAGGGATGACAAAAGTACAAAGAGCAGCTGAGAAAAGATGTTGCATGTGCTAAGAAGCTCTCAATAAAAATATGAAGAAACTAGGAAAAAAAAAAAAGTGTAATCCAGTCTATCCACATTTCTTGGATTCTCAAAACTAAACCTGTTGGGCTTATGGAAACTCTGTAACCAAAGTTTCTGGCAAATAGGATCAAATACCAACTTGATGACTAAGAAGAGCCAACCAGTCTTAAGTCTACTGCCTCAATAAAGTATATTCAGCTGATCAGCAACATGTATAATTGGAAAACCCAATTTGGGGGACCAATGTTTAAATTTAAAAAAAAAAAAGAAAATTCCTGACATTTTAAAAACTGGAGGCCTTGGCTCCATAGCTCAGTTGTTTAGAGCACTGTCCTGATACACCAAGGTTACGGGTTTGATCCCCAGTAATAGCACATATAAAAATCAACCAATGAATGCATACATAGTGGAACAACAAATGGATGTTTGTCTCTCTAAAATCTACAAATAAAAATATTTTAAGTAGGTAAATTTTTAAAAAACTGGTAAGTTGAATCTCAAGGTAAAAAGGAAAAATACATTTCTGAGAACCTTCTATATGTGCCAAGCCCTTTCAGGTGCAATATAACAAAATAACAAAAATTCTAGTAGGTGAATATAACCTCCATTTACTATCAAGAAATACAAAACAGAAAGCTTCCAAGGAGACACTGGTAACTGCTGAGCCCAATTCTGACTGATCCCCAAAGTCTGGGTGTCTGCAATCTTGTTCTCTCCAAAAGGCTGGCCCAGGGCTCTGCACTGAGTTCTGGTGTTAAAAGAATCCTTAAATTACCACCAGAGGCTTTTTTATTTCACAAAATACAAAAAGTAAAGATGTTAAAAGCTCTTCCAACACAATGTGTACCTTGCAAAAATGAATCCTCCTAGATTTTTAATGTATTAATCAGGAAAAGTAATGCAAAAACCAATTTAAAACATCTCAGGTAAACGCAGATAGTATACTGGATATACAATAATAAAAACAAATAGAATAATCTAATATTTATTTTTAACCCCTCCGTTTCAAAATATTGAGTTTGAAGTCAATTAAAATGAAGAAAAGGTAGCATTTTTTCATCTGAATGTTCACATCACAAATAAGCTTTGCTGTAAAATACAGACAGGATGTCACCATTCTGAAGATTTTTTTTTAACTTTACCCTGCATGTTATTATTTTTAAATGATATACAAAGGATCCTTTTCCATGTAGTTTAAATGATATGCCACATATTTTTTTTTAAAGATTTTATTTATTTATTTTTAGAGAGTGGGAAAAGGAGGGAGAGTGAGAGGGAAAGAAACATTGATGTGTGAGAGAAACCAATTCATTAGCTCTCTCAGGACCCCACTGGGGACCTGGCCTGCACCCCAGGCATGTGCCCTAACCAGGAATCAAACCAGCAACCTTTTAGTCTGCAGGGGCCCACATATTATAGCAAAACTTTAACATTATTTGCCCTTCTAAGAATAACCTCTAAATAAGACTTCCAAAATTCTATTATTCTGTAACTTCTACATGTATTCAATTATCTTTTTACTCACCACAGAAATTAATTACAAAAAGTTAGCCATAATCTTTTATGACTACATTTGTGATAATACAGGCCAAAAACAAAAATCAATGAAATAAAATATATGTAACAAGCTATACTTTGATAAGTTACAAGGCAGAAAACTATTTTGGGCAATAATACCTTTGAGTGTATAATAATTTTCTCAAACTGATTCAGTCTCTGGCAAGTCCCAACTTATTTTCTTTTTACATCTTGAAAATACAAATCTAGCTTTCCTTTCTGCAGGAAGACTAAGAAGAGAAATGACTTAGATATTTCTCTCTCAGAATATTCACTCATGCATTCCTCCTGCAAATAAGTATTGATTACCTATTTATCAGAAACTGTGACGGGCCTCAAGGATACAAAATAAAGACAACAAAATTCCAAGTTTCAAGTTGTAAGTTTAGTGAGGTATACAAAATACAAAAGTAATGAAAACATATTACAAAAAATGCTGTAACACTATTGGAACACAGAAGAACATTTTATCCTCTTCTCTAAAAACCAAAAAAATGCTGACCAAAATAACTATGTAAAAGACCACCTATAAAACATCCTTTCCATTAACCAGTGAAGTTGTATACGTAGTTTTAATTTAACTACAAAATTAGTTTCCATTCATTAAAATTTAAAATATTAGGTAATGTGTTTATAAACAAAGTAATATTTTGACATACATACCAGAACTTATATAAATCAGTACTGTCCTTATAAAACCACTTAATAACTCTTGGGAGAACAAACACAGGAGGCTGATAAAACTTTTGTGTTAATGGCCAGATAGTAATTATTTTAGACTCTGTAAGACAGTCTTTTCCCTAATTATTCAACTCTCCCATCATAACACAAAAGTAGTCATAGACAAAATGTAAAAAGCCCATGCTCAAAAAGAATTTTATATATGGTTACTGAAATTTGAATTTCATTATCATTTTAACATGTTACAAAATATTTTTCTTTTGATTTTCTCTCACCCACTTAAAAATGTAAAACTGTTCTTGGCTCTGCTGGTGACCAGATTTGGTAGTGTGTGCCAAACACTGCCTCTGAGTAGTAGACTCTACTATCTCATTAGAAAACCGTTCATGTTAATATCACACTTAGAACATAAACAGTTATCTTCAGATTCAAACCTCACTTGATTTTACTTGATAAAAGCAACAAGGTCTAAAAGCAATTACAAAATATTTTGAACAAATGTTACCACAGTCAATTTGAACAAATGTTGTTGCCACAGTAAAAAGTGTCTAAAGGTGTTATCAGAGGAAACAGGGAAATAAACAACTTCAATGGCCAATCCCTCCACAAAAATAGTAAGTAAGTAAGGGAAAAACTATCATGAGCAACAATAAGAAACAAGAAACAAGAAATGAGCAGTGTTCCTCAAAAAGGTAATTAGCATATGACCCAACAAGTCCACTAAGTATATACCCAAAAGAACTGAAAGGACAGATATTTGTACACCCGTGTTCAATAGCAGCATTATTCACAGTATCAAAAAAGTGGAGCCCTGTCTGGTTTGGCTCAGTGGATTGAGCACCAACCTGAAAACCAAAGGGTCATTGGTTCAATTCCTAGTCAGGGCACATGCCTGGGTTGCAGACCAGGACCCCAGCTGGGGGCACACAAGAGGCAACCACACATTGATGTTTCTCTCCATCTCTTTCTCCCTCCCTTCCCCTCTCTCTAAAAATAAATAAAATATATATTTTTTAAAGTGTAAATAACCCAAATGGCCATCACAGAGAAATGGATAAATAAAATACAGTATATCCACACAATGGAAGATTATTCAACTATAAAAAGGAATAAAGTTCTGATACACACTACAACATGGATAAACCTTAAAAAGTATTATGCTAAGTGAAGTAAGCCAGACGCAAAGAGATAAAGTTGCATGGTTCCATTTATATTAGCAACTGAGAAGAGGCAAATTCATAGAGAGATCTCTATAATAAAACAGAGGTTACCAGGGGTTGCAGGGAGGGAACAACAGGGAGTTGTTATTTAATGGGGACAGATTATGAAAGTTTCAGTATAAATAGTGGTAATAGCTATAAGTAAATGGAACAACAAACTGATGTCCATCTGTCATTCTCCTTTTCTCTCTAAAAAATCAATTGTATTAAATAGCTTTAAAAAATAGTAATGGTTACACATTATATATATAATACCACTCAACTGTAACATACATATGGATAAATGATAAATGTATACTTTACAGCAACAAAAAGGTTATGAAAAAAAAATACGACTTCCAGTCACCATGGAGGCAGAAGATAAACACACTTCACCTCCTCATACAACTACAGTAAAAATTACATAAGACTACAAAACAATTATCACCCAGATTCATCAGAAAATTGAGCTGCGTAGAAGTCCAACAACCAAGGATTTAAAGAAGCCACAGTCATCCAGATGGGTAGGCAGTGCAAAGACCCAGAAAGGCATGGAGAGGTGAACAGGTCCCACATTCACATGTGGTGGATGAAAATCAGAAGGAAATACCTCAGGAGCGAAGGATCCCAGCCCCACACCAGACCAACCAGCCCAGGGTTCCAGCATCAGGAAAATTAAGTCCCCATAACTTCTGACTGTGAAAACCAGTGTGGGTTGGAGTGCCAGAAAAAAACTGCAGAATCTTCAGGAGACTCCTCTTAAAGGGCCCACAATGGATTTAGGGTTTAAGCAGACCCACAGTGGGATTCGGCACCAGGGCAATAGCTGGAAGGACACCGGTCGCATACAGGGAGAGGCTAAAGAGATTGGCAGCAGGGCCAGTGCCAGGAGACAGCTTCCTCCCGCACATAATCCCAGAAGCCAAGCAGCAGCATTGTCCCCTCTCCAAGCACCCCCTCCACAGAGAGGACTGTGATTACCTCAGGCTCCACCCCATACAGCTTACGGGTACACTTTTCTACAATAGGCCACACTACTAAAACAGGGAGTCAAAGCAACTCTACCTAATCCACAGAAACAAACACAGGGAGGCTGCCAAAATGAGCAGACAAAGAAATATGGCCCAAATGAAAGAAGAGAACAAAACTCCAGAAAAATAACTAAATGAAATACAGATAAGCAACCTACCAGATGCAGAGTTCAAAACACTGGTTATCAGGATGCTCAAAGAACTCATTGGGTACTTCAGCAGCATAAAAAAGATCCAAGCAGAAATGAAGGTTACATTAAGTGAAATAAAGAAAAATTTACAAGAAACCAACAGTGAAGCTGATGAAGCCAAGAATCAAATCAATGATTTCGAACATAAGGAAGAAAAAAGCATTTAATCAGAAGAGCAAGAAGAAAAAGGAATTCAGATGCTTTACCTCCTCATACAACCATAGGGAGGATCACAACTCATCTCAGAACAAAAATCAACCAGAACTGCCAGAAAACTGAACAGTATAGAAGTCTGACAACCAAATATTAAAGGAGAAATATTCATCCAGATAAGTAGGAGGGGTGGAGACAAGGAGCCAGAGCGAAGAGGATGTGGTGTGGTGGCAACAAGGTGGCAGCAGCAGCTGGTGGAACGGGCATTCGCACATTCACATGTGGGGAATACAAGCTGGCAGGGACACCTGGGGAACAATCCCAGCCCCAGACCAGACCACACAGCCCAGGGTTCCAGTGCCGGGAAAATAAAATTCTCAAAGCTTCCAGATGTGCAAACCAGTTGGGGTTGGGGTGATGGAAGAAACTGACATCTCTCAGGAAAGTCTGTTTAAAAGGCCTGCATGGTCCTAGAATGTACACGAACACATCCACTCTGGGAACCACCACCAGGGCAGCAGCTAGAGAGACACCAGTCCCATATGGGAACTAAGTGAAGTGGCTGGAAAGGGGGTGAGTGCCAAAAA
The DNA here is from genome assembly GCF_987537825.1 of Furipterus horrens. Classification (NCBI taxonomy): domain Eukaryota; kingdom Metazoa; phylum Chordata; class Mammalia; order Chiroptera; family Furipteridae; genus Furipterus; species Furipterus horrens. Next base: position 63,780,824 of record NW_028327180.1, on the reverse strand, counting down.
GCAGCATTGTTCCCTCTCTGACCCCTCCCCCACATACAGTACCACAAAGCGGTGAAATAGGTCACCCTGATCTAAGGCTGTACAATGTAACAGGTGTACCCAGACAAGGAATTGAAGAAGCTCTGATACAAAGAAACAAACACAGGGGGACTTCCAAATTGAGGAGACAAAGAAACATGGCCCAAATGAAAGAAGAGATCAAAACTACAGAAAAAGAACTAAGCAAAATGGAGATGGCTAACCTATCAGATGCAGAGTTTAAAACGCTGGTGATAAGGATGCTCAGAGAACTCACTGAGTGCGGCAAGTGCATAAGGGGAGAAATGAAGGCTACACTAAGTAAAATAAAGAAAAATCCACAGGAACCAATAGTGAAGGGAAGGAAGCTAGGGTTCAAATCAATGAATTGGAACATAAGAAAGAAGTAAACATTCAATTGGAACAGAATGAAGAAACAAGAATTCAAAAAATGAGAGAATAAGAAGACTCAACAAACTTACAACAACAACTGAATCTAAAAAACAAAAACAAACTAAGCAAACAATTAGAACAGGAGCAGAATCATAGATACAGAAATGGTATGGAGGGTTATCAGTGGAGAGGGGGAAGGGGAAGAATGGGGGAAATTTTAAAGGGATTAAGAAGTGTAATTGGTAGGTACAAAATAAACAGGAATGTTAAAGAGTAGTAAAGGAAATGGAGAAGGTGAAGAACTTATATGCACAATCCATAAACTAAGCACGGGGGACTGCTGGAGGGAAAGTGAGTACTGGGCAGAGGGTAGCAAAAGGAAAAAAAATGGGACAATTCTAATAGCACAATAAATAAAATATACTTAAAAAATAAAAAATAAAAATCATAGCCATCCCCTGCCCAAAGAAAGAAAAAAAGAATTCAAGAAAACAAGGACAGACTAAGGAACTATTGGGACATCTCCAAATGTACCAAGACTGAATTATAGGGGTACCAGAAAGAGAAGGGGAAGAGCAAGAAGTTGGAAATCTGTTTGAAAAAAATAAGAAAAGAAAAATTCCCTAATTTGGTAAAGAAAATATACATACAAGTCCAGGAAGCACAGAATCCCAAACAAGTTGGACCCAAAGAGGGCCTCACCAAGACACATCATAATTAAAATGACAAAGGTTAAAGAAAAAGAGAGACTCTTAAAAGCAGCAAGAGAAAAGAAGAGAGTTACCTACAAAGGAGTTCCCATAGACTGTCAGCTGATTTCTCAAAAGAAACTTTGCAGGCTAGCAGGGACTGACAAGAAGTATTCAAAGTGATAAAAAGCAAGGACCTACAATCAAGATTACTCTATCCAGCAAAGCTATCTTTTAGAATGGAAGGACAGATAAGGTGTTTCCCAGGCAAGACAAAGCTAAAGGACTTAACCATTACCAAGCCCTTATTATATGAAATGTTAAAGGGAATTATATAAGAAAAAGAAGATCAAAACTATGAACACTGAAATGGCAATAGTCACAACTATCAACAACTGAACCTAAAAAACAAACTAAGCAAACAACTAGAACAGGAACAGAATCACAGATGTGGAGATCATTTGGAGGGTATTCAGCTGGGAGGGGGAAGGGAGAGAACGAGGGAAAAGGTACAGGGATTTAGAAGCACAAATAGGTAAGTACAAAATAAACATGGGCATGTGAAGAACAGTATGGGTACTGGAGTAGACAAAGAATTACATGCATCACCCATGGACATGAATTAAAGGGGGAGATTGCAGGAGGGAATGGTGATATTGGGCAAAGCGGGAAAAACTGGGACAACTCTAAAAGCATAATCAATATATATATTTTTAAAATCAACCTAACAACACTACAATAGAATACAAGATTGTAAAAAAAATTTTATTCTTTGCAACAGCACGGATGGACCTGGAGAACACTATGCTAAGTGAAGTAACCCATTCAGAAAAAGACAAATATCCTATGATTTCAGTCATATGTGGACTCTAATAAACAAATTGAACTAACAAGCAAAACAGAGACAAACTCATAAGAACAGGCTGACACCTCTGGTGGAGGGATCAAGCAAAATAGAAAAAGAACTCATGGACAGGAACAACAGTGTGGTGATTGCAGGGGAGAAGGGGTGGAGGTGGAAAAGAGTGTAAGGGAGAGAAGTCATCATGGAAAAAACTATAGTAAAAAAATGGAAAAGAATCCATGATTACCTCAACAGATGCAGAAAAAGCATTTATCAAAATCCAACACCCTCTCAGAATAAAAACACTCACCATACTAGAAATAGAAGAAAACTTTCTTAACATAATAAAGAGTATTTTTTAAATATTTTTAAAATTTATTTTTTTAGAGAAGAGGGAAGAAGGGAGAAAGTGAGGCAGAGAAACATCAACTGGCTGCCTCCTGCATGCCCCCACCAAGGACCTGGCCTGCAACCCAGGTATGGGCCCTGACCGGGAATCAAAATGGAGACCTTTCGGTTCATAGATGGGCACTCAACCCACTGAGCCACACCAGCCAGGGCTAAGGGTTATTTATTAAAAACTCACAGCTAACACCATATTCAACAGTAAAAGACTGAAAACAACCAAAATAGTTTCACAACTACTATTCAACACTGTACTGCAAGTTCTGGACAGAGCAATAAGGCAAGAAAAAGAAAAGGCATTCAAATTGGAAAGGCAGAAATAAAGCAAACTTTGTTTGTAGATGACATATTCTATCTACAGAAAATCCCTTAGAACTCTCTCACACACACACACATACACACACACACACACACACACACTACTAGAGATAATACACAAATTCAGCAAAGTTGCAAAGTACAAGATCAACACTCAAGTATCACTTCTGTGTCTACACAAGTAAACAAAAACAAAAAGAAATTGGAAAAAAAATCCACTTTTCAATAGTATCCAAAGGAATAACAGTGAAAGACTTGTACACTGAAAACTATAAAATATTGCTGTAAGAAAACCATATATCCACACAAAAATCTGTACATGAAACTTCACAGCAGCATTAATAATATGCATTAACTAATAAATGGATAAACCAAATGTGGTATATCCACGCCATGGAATACTGTTCAATCACAAGCAGGAATGGAGTACTGATATATACATGACACATGAATGAATCTTGAAAACATCATGCTGACTTAAAAACTCTGTCATACTTCCAGCCAAGATGGGATCCTAAACTGACACGCTCCGTCTCCCTCCACAACTAACAAGGAATACAACTACTGCAAAACCAGAAATAACCAGAAGTTCCAGAAAATAAAGCTATATGGATGTCCAACATATGAAGTTATAAAGAAGTGGTGCTCATCTGGGCGGGTAGGAGGAGCAAAGCTGAGGCAGAGAGGTCAAGCTGTGCTGGTGGCGGCAGCTGCAGTGACGGCGGTGGGGGGACAGCGGTAAGCAGAGACACCCATATTTAAGGGGAGGCGAGAAGCACCTGGGGAGCACCCCCAGCTACAGACCAAACCCATCAGTTCGTGATTCCAATGCCGCGGAAGGCAGACCCCCATTGCCTTGGACTGTGAGGCCCAGAGGGGGTGGAAACGGTGGAGGAGGCTCCTGGTCTCTCAGTGGAGAGTGAACGGCAGGAATCCATCTTGGACCCCCACCCCCCAACAAAACACCACAGCGTGGTGAGAAGGGTCACCAGGCAGTGACAAGTGCATGGGGCTCCGCCCCCTATAGTGTAGGAGGTGTGACAGCCACACTCAGGAAGCAAAGGTAAACACAAAACTGTCAGGATGGCACAGATCATGATAAGAGATCCCCGTGACACAGCTGACCAGACACAAATATCTAATCTAACGGATCAGCAGATAGGAAATCTTTCTGAGTCACAGTTGAGAGCTTTCGTTATACAACCTAACAGCAGATCTTAAACAAGACAGGGAAGAAATGAAGGCTAGCTCTGCTGAAATGAACAAAGACATATACGAAACTAGTAGTGAGGGGAAGAAAACCAGGGATCAAATCAACAAATTGGAACATAGGGAAGGAACAGTCAACCAGTGCAGAAAGAGGAAACAAAAAGTGAGGAAAATGAGGAGTCTCAGAAACTTATGGGACAGCTATAAGCGGGCCAACATCCGAATCATAGGGTTGCCAGAAGGTGAAGAAGAAGAACTAGAAATGGAAAAATTATGTGAAAAGGTAATGAAGCAGAACTTCCCTAACTTGGGGAAGGAAATAAGACTTACAGGTCCAGGAAGCAGAGAGAGTTCTAAAACAACCGGACCCAGGGAGAACCACACCAAGACACATTATAATCAAAATGTGAAAAATTAAGGATAAAGAGAGAATATTAAAGGCAGCAAGAGAGAAGAAGAGAATTACATACAAAGGAGTCTCAATAAGACCATCAGCTGATTTCTCAAAAGAAACTCTGCAGGCAAGAAGGAACTGGCAAGAAATATTCAAAGTGATGAAAAGCAAAAACCTACAACCATGATTACTCTATCCAGCGAAGCTGTCATTCAGAATAGAAGGGCAGAGAAAGTGCCTCCAGGACAAAGTAAAACTGAAGGAGTTCATCAGATCCAAACCACTGTTATATGAAATGTTGAAGGGACTTGTTTAGGAGAAAGAGGATCAAAACTATGAACATGAAAATGAAAACTATCACAACAACCAACAACAGAAGCTAAGGAACTGAAACAAAGGCAAACTAAGTAGGCAACGAGAGTGGGAAAAGAATTATAGGTATGGGAAACATTTTGAGGGGAGATCAGCAGGGAGGGGGCAGGGAGGCAGATGGTACAAGAATTAAGAAGCATAGTAGGAGTGAGTGGAGTAGATAGGAAGATGTTGAGAAGAACTATATGCACAACCAATGGGCATGCACTAAGGGAGGGGAACAACTGGAGGGAGGGGGGCCACTGGGCAGAAGGGAACAAAGGGAAAAGAAATTGGGACCACTGTGACACCATAATCAATAAAGCATATTAAAAAAAAAAGTCATAAAAGACCACATTTTATCTTATTTGATTTATATAAAATGTCCACAATGGAAATCCATACAGAAAGAACATTGATGGTGCTTGTCTAAGGCTGAAAGAAGTGAACGCTAATGGAAGTGATTAAACTTTTTAAAATTTAGATTGTTGTGATGGATGTGTAACTCAATAACTATACTAAAATTCAATGAATTATATTCTTTAAATGGGTATATTCTATGGTATATGAATTATAGCACAATGAAGTTACTGAAACTTTAAAACATGCAGTTGGATACTTACCTCCAACCATACACTAAAATTCACTCAAATATATCAAAGGTACAATGTAAGAGCTAAAACTATAAAACTATTAGAAAAAATATAGCAGTAACTTTTCATGACTTAGGATTTGCAACAGATTCATAGAAAGGACACCAAAAGTACATGCAACAAAAAGAAGTAAATAAAATGGACTTCATCAAAATTAAAAATCTGTGCAGAAGAAGACACTATCAAGAGTGATTAAGAGCCCCAGCCAGTGTGGGTCACTGGTTTGGGCAATGTCCCGCAAAGCGAAAAGTGCCGGTTCAATTCCGGGTCAGGGCACATGCCTGAGTGCAGAAGGCAGTCAATCGATGATCCTCTCTCACATCAATGTTTCTCTCCCTTTCTGTCTCCCTCCCTTTCCCATTCTCTAAAATAAAAAAGAAATAAAAGTGATTAGACACCCACAGAATAGGAGAAAATACTTGCAAATCATATACCTGATAAAAGTCTAATATCCAAAACATACATATAAAACTTCTACAACAAAACAACAAAAAGACAAACAACCCAATTAAAAAATGAGTAAAGGAAAAAGTCTGGAGATGGATAGTGATGATTTCTACAACCATATAAATGTACTTAATGCCACTGAAATATACATCTAAAAATGTTTAAAATAGTAAAAATTTTTGTTATGTGAATTTTACACTCATTTTTTAAATGGGCAAAGGACTTAAATAGACATTTCTCCAAAGATAAATGACCATGAAGAGGCTCATTCGTCATCAAGGAAATGTAAATCAATACCATGAGACACCATTTCACTCACTAAGATAATAGCTATACTCACAAACAAACAAACAACAAAAAAAAAACCCTAAGTATTGACCAGAAAAAAGAAGAAATTAGAACCCTCCTACATTGCTGGTGGGAATATAAAATAATGCTGTGAGAAAGTTTGGCAGTTCCTCAAAAAGTTAAACAAGTCCAATATATAAAATAGACAGATTCAGTAATCAAAAGCTTGCCAACAAATAGACCAGGACCAGATGGCTTCAAAGGTGAATTCTAACAAACACTGAAAGAAAAATACCCTTTCTAAATTCTTTCAAAAAATAAAGAATGCTTCTGAACTCATTTCATAAAGCCACCACTCTGATAACAAAACCAGACAAAAGACCAAATCAGATTTACCCCTGGGATGCAAGGACACGAACAAACATGAACACGAACACACACACACACACACACACACACACACACACAGGTAATGAAAGATAGAAATCACACGATCATGCACACGCGCGCGCGCGCACACACACCCCCCCCCACATTAATGTAATGAAAGATAGAAATCACACGATCATGCTCTGGAAGCCACCTACAGCTTCTTGCCTCTCTCTCCTCTTCCACCCCAAGCACAGGGGACCAGACGACAAGGTTCCAAGGAAAGCTATGGCCCTCAGCCCTCGACCACTACAACCCTGCTGACAATGTAGCTAAAAATACAGTCATTGATCAATCTGGATGTAAATAATACTGATTTGAAGGCTGGTATAATGCCTTTGGCCAACCTTCAGTCAGCCATCATAATGATCACCTGGTAATTCTTAAGGCAATTCAAATTTTGATCTAGGATCATCCGACACAGGATGCAGCTGCTAAAGCAAATCAAACAAAAGAGGAATAATCTGTTGCTTTAGACAAACATAGTCTTGGTTTAGACACAGGAGATGCAGTTCTTTCCTTTTCTTCTTTTTTAAAAAAATCCTCACCTGAGGATATATTTATTGACTTTAGAAAGAGAGGGAGGGAGGGAAAGGGAGAGAGAGAAACGTTTGTTGGTTGCCTCCCGAATCTGCCTCAATGAGAAACTGACCTGGAATCGAACCCGCAAACTTTTGATGTATGGGACAAAGCTGCAATCAACTGAACCACCCACCAGGCCAGGACAGGCAATGCAGTTCTGAGGCTGCTCAATTTCAGTGATTGTGGCATATAGACGAGGTCAGAGAGCTACAGACAAAAATTAATGAAGCCACAGTAACCGTTCAGGCAATTGCTGCAGATCAAAAGGTCAAAGACGGGATAGTTGCAGGATGAACATGTTAGGATTTCAGCCTCTCACCTACTTAGTACAATTGGGAACCATGTACACTCTGGCATGTGACAAATGTCACATTTTCAAGGGCAGAATCCAAGAAAATTGATTGTTCTAGAGAGTACTATCATCACTGCTTTTTTAAAAAATAAAGTTCAGCCCTGGCTGGTGTGGCTCAGTGTATTGAGTACCTGCCTGCAAACCAAAAAGTGGCCAGTTTGATTCTCCATCAAGGCATATGCCTGGGTTGTGGGCCAGGTCCCCGGTTTGGGGAGTGTGATCTGTTTCTCTTGCACATGAACGTTTCTCTGTCTCTCTGTCTCCCTCCTTTCCTCTCTCTCTAAAAATAAATAAATAAAATCTTCATAAATAAAGTCAAGGAAAGTGAGGGGAATCACATGATCACCCCAATATATGCAGAAAAAGCATTTGACAAAATCCAACAATTTTTCATTATAAAAAAGCTTAACAAAGTAGGTATTGAAGGAATTTACCTCAACACAATAAAAACATAAAAAACAGCTAACTTGATACCCAATAGTAGAAAAACTGAAAGCTTTTCCTGTAAATACCAGAACAAGACAGGGATGCTCACTCTCACTACTTCTATTCAATATAGTACTGGAACTTCAATTAGGCAAGAAAAAAAATTAAAAGACATCCAAATTGGAAAGGAAGAAATAAAATGACCTGTTTGTAGGTAACATGATAGATATGCAGAAAACCCTAAGGACCACCAAATAACTATAAGAAAAAATAAATTCTGTTAACTTGCAGTCTACAAAAATTAGTAGCATTTATTTACACTAAAAACAAACTAGTTGGGAAAAAAAAAAAAAACCTAGAAAACAATCCTATTCATAATAGCATCGAAAAGAATAAAATACTTAGGAATAAACTTAACCATGGAGCTAAAAGACATCTACACTGAAAACTATAAAACACTGATGAAAGAAACTGAAAGACACTAATAATGAAAAAAGATACTCATGTTCATGAATTAAGACTTAATATTGTCAAAATGTCCATATTACTCAAAGCAATCTACAGACTCAATGCGATGCCTATCAAAATCCTAATGGAATCTTTTACAAAATTAGGGGGGGCGGGGACTAAATTTTACTTGAAACCACAAGAGACTCAAATAGCCAAAGCAGTATTAAGCAAGAACATAACAGGAGGCTTCATACTTCCTGATTTCAAAATATATTACAAAACAACAATAACTCAAAGAGACATAAAAACAGACATATTGACCAATGGAACAGAACAGAGAGCCCAGAAATAAACATACGTATTTACAGTAAACTGATCTTCAACAAGTGATGCGAGAATACATAATGCAGAAAGGATAATCTCTTCAATAAACAGTGCTGGGGAAACTGAATATCCACATTAAAAAAAAAGAGCCCTGATGTGGTTCAGTGGATTGAGCGCCGACCTGTGAACCAATGGGTCACTGGCTTGATTCCCAGTCAGGGCACATGCCTGAGTAGCGGGACAGGTCCACAGTTGGGAGCACACAAGAGGCAACCCCTCATTGATGTTCCTCTCCCTCTCTTTCTCCCTCCCTTCCCATCTCTCTAAAAATAAATAAAATCTTAAATTTAAATTTAAAAAAATGTGCAGCCAAGTGTCATTGGTTCGATTCCCAGTCAGGGCACATGACTAGGTTGCATGTCAGGTCCCCAGTTGGGGGTGCAAGTGAGAGGCAACCACACAGTGATGTTTCTCTCCCTCTCTTTCTCCTTTCCCCTCTCTCTAAAAATAAATAAACAATTATTTTTTTAAAGTACAACTGCCCCTTAAGTTATACCATACACAAATATCAACCCAAAGTGAATTAAAGACTTAAACATAAGACCTAAAACCGTAAAACTCCTGGAAGAAAATACAGAGGAAAAGCTTCTTGGCTATGACACCAAAGCAATAGGAACAAAAAGGAAAAGGGACATAAGGTACTACATTAGAACTGCATCTAAGTGAACAACTCTGAACAGCAAAGAAAATGGTCAGCTAAGTGAAAAAGCAACCTACTAATGGGAGAAAATATGTGTAAATCATACATCTGATAAAGGGGTAATACCCAAACTATGTAAGACGCTCTTAAAACTCAAACGCAAAAAACAAATAAACCAAATAAAAATAAGCAAAAGATCTGAATAGACATTTTTAAAAAAGACATACAAATACTCAAACGTATATGGAGAGTTGCTCAACACCACTGATAACCAGAAAATGAAAATCAAAACCAGTGTGTTACACAAATAAACCAAAAAAGAAAAAACATCCTCGGAAGAAGTAAAAAATAGCAAGATCTAAACACCCCAGACACTCGCCCAGCTGGTCCAGAGGAGATAGATCAGCAGCCACTTCCTAAAGCATAAGGAGTTAACTTGGACAATGCAGGCTCTAAGCTGCCAGAATTTTCAAACCATTTGTCCTTTATACAGCATTACAAATCTTCTTTTTGAGGAAACAATAGTATATTATTTTTGTCTCATAACTATGCTACTTTAGTGATTTAATGTGTCTAGTATTTGGAAACTGCCTTGACAGTAAGTAAAATTTTCAAATATAATTTAATATAATTTCTGAAGGCATATAAATTGTTCAAATTAGCCTTTAAGTCTTCATAAGCTCAGACTGAAATATCAACTACCTCTTTATTTATTCTTGTCAATATCAAGGTTCTAGTAGGCATCAAAATGGAGTAAGATAAAATGGAAAGATGTTTTCACTCTAAACCCACCCACCCCCAAAAAAACCCACTGCTCTGGTTGATGTGACTCAGTGGGTTGAGCATTGACCTGGGAACCACAGTTCGATTCTCATCAGGGAGCACAAGAGGCAACCAATAAAAGTTTCTCTTCTTCTTTATCTCCCTCCCCCTCTAAAATAAATAAATAAATAAAATCTTAAAAAAAAAAAAACACAAATTAATTAATTCAATTCAATTAAAAACTCACTATATGTTATCACCTCACATCTATTAAGATGGCTATTATCTAAATAAAAAAAGAAAACGATGACCAGTGTCGGTGAGGATGTGAAAAAAGGGAACCTCCTGCACTGTGGTAGGGGTGTCAATAGTGCAGCCATTGTGGAAATCAGTAAGGAGGTTCCTCAAAAAACTAAAAACATATGATCCAGAAATCCCACTTTTAGGAAATGAAATACCCAAAAGAACTGAAATCAGGATCTCAAAGAGATAGCTCTCATGTTTACTGTAGCATTGTTTACAGTAACAAAGACTTGGAAACAACCTAAATGTCCACCAACAGATAAATGAAAAAGAAAATATGGTATTACACATACAATGGAATATTATCCAGCCTCCTTTTGACGAAAGAAATCTTGCCATTTGGTACAGAATGGATGAACGTGGAGGATATTATGCTATGGGAAATAAGCCAGACACAGAAGAACAAATTCTACATGACTGCACTGTCAGGAATCCAAAACAGTCAAGTTCATAGAAGAAAGTAGAATGGTGGTTACCAGGGGCTGTGGGGAGAGGGGATTAAGGATGTGTTAGTCAAAGGGTACAATTTCACTTATGCAGGATGTAACATACTAGAGATACACAATACTGCATACTGCATACCATTAACAATCCTGTATAATATACTTAAAAATTTGTTATGAGGATAAGTATTATGTTTGATGGCCTAAAAAAGAGAGGGTGAAAACTTTTAGAGATTACGATTAAATGTATGGCATTATGTATGGTGACAGTTTCACAGGTGTGTATAGTTACCTTCAAATTCCTCAAGATGTATGCATTGAATATGTATGCCTTTTTGTATGTCAATCATACCTCGATAAAAAAATAAATAAAAGGTGAAAATATGTTCAACAAATTACCATATGGCCCAGCAATTCCACTCCTGGGTATATATCCAGATTTAAAAACTAGTGTTTTTAAATAAAAATTAAAACTTGTACACAACTACCATAGCAGCATCACTTACAACAGCCAAAAAGTATAAACAAATCAAATCTCCATCAACTTCTAAATGGATAAACAAAACATGGTACATCCACACTGTGGAATAGTATTCAGCCACAAAAAGAAATGAAGTATTGATACAAGCTGAAATACGGATGAACCTTGAAAGCATGATACTAAGTGGAAAAAACCAGATACAGAAGGCCACACACTTCAATTTCATTTACATGAAATGTCTAGTATGTGCATATCCATAAAGACAAAAAGATTAGTGGTTACCAGGGGCTGAAGGGAAGGGAGAATGGAGAGTGACTGCTTAGTGGATAAGGAGTTTCTTTTTGGAGTGATGCAAATGTTCTGGAATTAGATAGTGGTAATGATTGCACAAATTTTAAATATAAAAAAATGCCACTAACTTGTATAGTTAAAAATTATAAAAATGATATTTTTTTAAGTTACATAAATTTTACCTCAATTTTAAAAACAAGCAAGTGTTGAGCTTCCTAAGTAACTTATTTTCAAATGAAACGTTCATATCTGGTGTGAGAAACATTTCTTCATAGTTACACTTACATTGTGGTTATTAGTAAAGATTATAACTGATAACTCAAAAGACAAAAATGAAATTCTCATACTAGATAAAAGTGAACGTTTGGCTTTCAAGTACAAGACAGATGTGCAGATGACACTTGTCTTTTTATTCATGTTTTGAGGCCAAATTGACATGTAGACTTGAGAAAAACTATTAATCCACTTTCTTCCTCTTATTTTAATCTTCCATTTACAAGACAAGTGTCCATTAAAAGTACATTATGTAATAAATAGAATGTCCTTTGCAACAGAGGAGGCAGCATGGCAGAGAGAAAATGCCCTGAAGCCAGATGGCCCTGACTGGGTACCAGCACCATCACCATCACCTGGGAAACCACTAATCTCTCTAAATTTCCATTTCCTACTGTGTAAACCTGAATAAATATGGCGGTACCTAGCAACTCATGGGACTAAATGAGAAAATACTTATTAAGTGTTTAGGGCACGTGGTACACAATACATGTTTAAGTATGGTAATTAACAAGAGAAGCAAATACCACGTGCCATGCATTGTACTAGAAATTCATTTTTGAAACATTTTACAGATTAAGAAACTAAGGTTGAGAAGTCACGTGTCTGACTAAGGCAAAACAGGCATCAATTTGACCTCAAATGGAGATCTATCCAACTCCAAAGTCCACATTCTCTCTGCAATCCCAAGCTGCCTTTCTATATAAGACACTTCACTCATCTTTACATTTTGTCATTATTTGTCAACTGAAGGGGAAGTTAACTAAATAACTTCACATTTACTACACAACAGTATAAACATAACAAAGTTAAATACAATACTAATAAGCTCTATTTTTAAAAAACTATAACAATTTTTACAAATCCCCAGTAACAAGTAGGAAGACTCTTATGACATTATCTATGCTTTTTCCTAATGAGTAGCAGCCAAAATTAAGAAACAGAAACAAGTTAATAGTAGATAAAAAAAATTCAAAGTGCATAATCAACTACAAGTGGAAAAAATATATGATTTTAATCATTTAAACAAAAAATAGAACTCAGGGGAAAAAACTTGACTACCCCTCCAACATCATCCGGTCCTGCCCAACACGCCACCCGCCCCAGCCTATTGAACTTATTCTCCCAAAGCAGCAGACATTTGAATCCCTGGAATCGTAAATCATACTTCTCTCAGCCTAGCACATGCTGCCCTGCTACAGTTTCCACCATATTCCCATTTAAAAAATGCCTGACACATAAAAAATAACTGTTATAAATGAAGAAAGTACCGTCTCAGTGAGTATTAGCAACTTTCAAAATGCAAAACTACCTGGTAAAGTCACTTTTAATTGAAAACTCAGAAAGTCAATTCCTGTTACAAAACCAATCACATAAAAATGAAGTGAAACTCATTCTATTAGGACAATATTACCCTGATACCAAGACAAAAACATCACAAGAAAACTCCAGACTGGTATCCCTTACGCATGAAGACACAAAATTTCTCAAGAAAATAACAGCAACCTAAACACAGTGACATACAAATAATATTACATACCATGCACAAGTGGAATTTATTCCAAGAATGCAAAACTGTTTTAACATACCAAAAAGAAAAAGATCAGTTGTTACAAGGTGGTGGGCAGATGAGTTTTCTCTCTGTTGGTGGGAGGCCCGTTTAAGAGCATGAGGTCACAGTTTTGTCTCACCAGACAAGTTTATGATTCCAGCCTCAGAGTGAACTTTTATCCTGATGTGACTCTCCGATGATCATCTTTACAGCAAGAAGTGTCACAACCCCATTTCATAGACAGAAACTAACCAACTAAAGAACTATTACTCAGAGCACTGTTCCCAAAGAACCAAGACACCCATTAATATCTCTTTTGTGCCAAGAATCTACATTTGGGTTGCAAGGACAGCATATGTTGGCCTTTTGGAAAAATGAAAGTGAGACCAAGTGAAGAACCATCAGTGGTGTCTCAAGTCATCCCAAGGTGTCCCAGAGCCTGTTGCTGAGAGCAGAAGAGAAGGACCCAAGGACAGACAGCAGGTATCTTCCAACCAGGGGGCAGTCCTGCCAGTGAGCATGTGAGATAGGATGTCAAAAACGAATCTGACCCCAGCTTTCTGAAAGTAAAGTGTGTTAACTGGGACTTTGGCCACGATGGAGGCTTAGGTATAGACAAGCTGTGTCTCTCTCCATGACTAAGAAGGAATACAACTACCTCAGAACTGGAGATAACCAGAAGTTCAAGAAAATCAAGCTGCATGGAAGTCCAACAAAAAAAAGATATAAAAAAGAAATACTCACCCAGACAGACAGGAGGGGTGGAGCAGGGATAGAGAGGATGCGGTGTGGCGGCAGCGGCTGTGGCTGGCCAGCAGAAAGTGCAGTCACACATTTAAAAAAGTAGGGAGGGACACGTGGGGAGCGCTCCCAGCACCTGACCAGACCATGCGACTCATGGTTCCAGCATTGGGAATAATAAAGCCTCATCGCTTTTGACGATGAAAATCAGAGGGGGTTGGGGCAGGGGAAGAGACTGGCGGTCTCTCAGCAGAGTCCATTTGTTTAGGGGTCCCCACAGTCCTAGAACGTCCACAGACCCACCCACTCTGGGAACCATAGCCAAAGCAACAGCTAGAGAGGCACCAGTCCCATTCGGAAGCGGAAGAAGTACGTGGAAAAGGAGCGAGTGCTGAGCAAGTGGCATTGTTCCCTCTCGGACACCTCCCCCACAAACAGTGCCACAACATGGTGAAATGGGCCGTCCGTAATGATAAATACCTAAGGCTCTGCCCCTTATAACGTAACAGGTGTGACAGCTCTACCTAAGACAGAGGCAAACATAGGAGCCTGTCAAGTTGAGGAAACAAGAGAAGTATGGCCCAAAAGAGGGAATGGATCAAGGTTCCAGTGGGAGAACTAAGCAACGAGGAGATAGCCAACCTACCAGACGAGGAGATAGCCAACCTGACAGACACAGCATTCAAAACACTCATAATTAAGATGCTCACAAATTTGACAGATGTACTCAAGTATGGCAAACGCAGAAAAGAAGAGGTGAAGGCTAGGTTAAGTGAAAAGAAGGAAAATCCACACGAAACCAATGGTGAAGGGAAGGAAACTGGGGTTCAAATCAATGATTGGAACATAAGAAAGAAAGAGTCAACCAGTACAGAATACGCAAACAAGAATTGAAAAAAAACAAGGAGAGGCTTAGGAACCTCTGGGCCAACTTTAAATGTGCCAGCATCCGAACCATAGGGGTGCCCGAGGGAGAAGAGGAAGAGCAAGAAATCGAAAACTTATGTGAAAAAATAGTGAAGGAAAACTTCCAAAATTTGGCAAAGGAAATAGACATACACGTCCAGAAAGCACACAAAGTCCCACACAAGCTAGACCCAAAGAGGACCACACGAAGACACATAATTAAAATGCCAAAGATTAAAGATAACGAGAGAATATTAAAAGAAGCAAGAGAAAAGAAGAGTTACCTACAGTGCCTATAAGACTATCAGCTGATTTTTCAAAGAAACTTTGCAGGCAAGAAGGGACTGGCAAGAAGTATTCAAAGTGATGAAAAGCAAAGACCTACAATCAAGACTACTCTATCCAGCAAAGTTATCATTTGGAATAGAAGGGCAGATAAAGTGCTTCCCAGACAAGGTAAAGGTAAAGGAGTTCATCATCATCAAGCCATTATTACATGAAATGTTAAAGGGATTTATTTAAGAAAAAGAAGATTAAAATTATGAACATTAAAATGACAACAAACTCAAAACTATCTACAACAGAGCCTAAAAAAATAAAAACAAAACAAACTAAGCAAACCAGAATAGGAACAGAATCATAGGTATGGGGATCATTTGGAGGATTATCAGCCGGGACGGGGAAGGGAGAGAAATGGGGAAAAGGTGCGGGGATTAAGCATAATTGGTACGAACAAAATAGACCAGGGGATGTTAAGAATAGCATAGAAAAGGGAGAAGCCAAAGAACTTAAATGCACAACCCATGGACATTAACTAAGGTGGGTGGGACTGCTGGAGGGAAGAGGGGTTCTGGGTGGAGGGGAGCAAAGGGAAAAGAAATTGGGATAACTCTAACAGCATAATCAATAAAATAGACTTAAAAAAAAAAAAACAAAAAGAATAAGATCAATGTAATACACCACAGTAAAAGAATGAAAGAGGAATAAAAACACAGTCTCAGGAGATGAAAAGACATTTGACAAAACCTAACACGTTTTCATGATAAAAGGCATTCAACAATCTAACAAAGGGCATATATGAAAAACTCACACACAAAATTGTACTTCATGGTGAACAACTGAAAGTATTTCCCCTAGAATCACTATTCACCATCATACTGGAGGTTCTAACCAGGAAAATTATGCAAAAAACAGAAGTAAAATATTAGGATCAGAAAAGAAAAATCAAGACTAGATTTGCAGTAACATGATGTTGTATACAGAAAAATCCTAAAAAAAATTTTTAAATTAAAACTAATAAATGAGTTCAGCAAAATTACAAGATAAAAGATCAACATACAAAAGCCCACTGCATTTTTATATACTAACAATTAACCAACCAAAACCAAACTTAACGATTCATTTATAATAGCATCAAAAAATAAATACTTAGGAAAACATTAAAAAGAAAAATACGCTGAAAACTACAACATACCATTGAGAGATGTTAAAAAAAGACCTAAATAAATGGGAAGGTACCCCAGGTTGAAGACAACACTGTGATAAGCCCCAAAATGACCTACAGATTCAACACAATCTAAATATCCCTTTTTTTGCGGGGATTGACAAGCTGATCCTTAAATCTGTATGAAAATGCAACAGACCCATAATATCGAAAACAATATTGAAAATGAAAAAGAGGACTCACACTTCCCAATGTCAAATCTTACAACAAAGGTCAAAAAAATGTGGCACTGACAGTAAGGATAGAATCAAAGGAAGAACACAATTGAGAGTCCAGAAATAAATCTGTACACACAGTAGTCCCCTCGCTTATCCATTTTCTTTGGTTTCAGTTACCTGTCATCAACCATGGTCCAAAAATACTACATAAAAAATTCCAGAAATACATACTATATAAGTTTTAATAAATAGCATACCATTCTGAGTAGTGATGAATCTTGAGCCATCCTGTTCCAAGCCTCCCAGGATATGAATCATCCCTTTGTCCAGTACAGTAGTCCCTCTCTATATCATGGTTCACTTATCGCAGCCTCACTGTATTGCAGGATTTTTAAAAATACTATGTTTAATTATTTATCGCGGATTTTTCACTATATCGTGGGGTTTTGCAGTACTGTATACATATGTTGTTAAAATTATGTAGGTTTAAGAGTGTAGAATATGTTTAAAAACATAAATAGTGTTTATAAAAGTGTGGAAGAGGTTAATAAGGGAGTGGGAAAGGTTAATAAGGGACTGGGAACGGTTTATACGTGTGTGGGGTTTATAAAGCCTTAAAATATATATAAATACTAAAATAAATGTAAGGTTCCTACTTCGCAGATTTTCACCTATTGCGGAGGGGGACGGGTCTAGAGCATAATACCCGCGATAAGTGAGGGAATACTGTATATCCACACTGAACACACCACCCACCCATTAGTGACTTAGCAGCCATCTAGGTTACCATCTAGGTTATCAGATCAGTTATGAGAAAGAAAGAAAAGAGAAGCAGGGAAGGAGGGAGAGAAAGACAGAGAGGGAGAAGGAGGCAGGCCACACTCACATAACCTTTATTAGAGTACACTGTTTTAACTATTCTATTATTACTGTTGTTAATTTATATCACTGACTGATGAATAAAGAAAATGTGGTATTACATAATACAATGAAGCATGTTTGAAAAGTAAGAAAATTCTGACACATGCTACAACACAGATGAACTTTGGGGACATTACACTGAGATAAACCAGTCAAAAAAAGATAAATACTGTATGATTCCACTTATATGATATATCTAGAGCACTGAAATTCAGAAGCAGAAAGTAGAATGATGGTTGCCAGGGGTTAAGGGGAGGGGAAAGTGGGAAGTTGTTTAATGGGTAGTTTGTTTTGTAAAATGGAGAGTTCTAGAGAATGGTCACACAAAAATATGAATAGCCCTGGCTGGTGTGGCTCAGTGGACTGTGAACCAGCATGTGAACCGAAAGTCACCAGTTCGATTCCCAGTCAGGGTAAATGCCTGGGTTTCGGGCCAGGTCCCCTGCTGGGGGTGTGCAAAAGATAACAGATCAATGTCTCCCTCCCTCCCTCTCTTCTTCCCTTCCCCTCTCTCTAAAAATAAATAAGTAAAATCTTTTTTTTAATGTGAACATACTTAATTTTATTGAACTCACAATTAAAAGTAGTTAGAATAATAAATTATATGCTCTGTGTATTTCACCACAACTAAAAATAAAAAATAACTACATAAAGAATCCCCACGCAAATAGGCACTTTCATACACTGCTGCCTGGGGAATTTGGCATATCTTTCATAATTATAAACATTTTTACTTTGATCCACAATTACAGTTCTGGAGATTTATCCTGCAGTTGTATTTGCATACATTCAAAATTGCTTATGTACATGGTCGTTCACTTTCAACAAAAGAACACTTGAATTAAAAATGTCCATACAGCCAAGGTTGGTGTGGTTCTGTGAATCGAGCACCAGGCTGTGGACCAAAACTTTGCCAGTTTTGACTCCTGGTCAAGGCACATGCCTGGGTTGCAAGCCAGATACGAGAGGCAACTGATCGATGTACGGTATCTCTCTTCCTCTCTTCCTTTCCCTCTCTCTAAAAATAAATAAATAAATTCTTTTTTTTTAAATGTCTATACATTTATACAACAGAATACTATCCAGGTGTAACAAAGAATGAGAAAACTATGTTAAAAAATAGAAGGATGTCGATGTTATTAACTGAAAAATCAACAATTGGTTTAGTGTGCACAACAATCTACTACCTTTGTCATAAAAAATGTGGGAGGAGGCCACAGAAATTGAAGGTGTTAACTTAGCAGACATGGTCAAGGGTACTTTTACTGGTTACTTTTTTATACTATATTTTTGATTCAGATACCTATTAAAAAATTCAATCTGGTCCTGGCTGGTGTGGCACACTGGATTGAGTGCCAGCTTGTGAACCAAAGGGTCACCAGTTCGATTCCCAGTCAGGGCACATGCCTGGATTGCAGGCCAGGTCCCCAGTTGGGTGCATGCAAGGGGCAACCACACACTGATCTCTCTCTCCCTCTCTCTCTCCCTCCCTTCCTCCCCATCTCTTTAAAAATAAATAAATAAAATATGCTGATGTGCTGTGTGTAAAATATAAATAAATAAATGAAAATAAAATCTTTAAAAAAATTCAATCTGAAAAAAACTGTCAATTAATTCAGCTTAACAGTGAAAAGTGGTTCATCACTGTTCTATACCCTTAAGCTTTCTCCTCTAATTAAACTATTCATTTCTTGCTGGGTGTGTGTGATAACCAGCCCCTCAGATAGCCCCCAATGATTCCCACCTCACGCCATTTGTGCCCTTGTGTGTTCCTCTCCTACACTGTGTCCCCTTGGATCTTCCTGCTTGGTCTCTCCTCCTCTCTGAATCACTCACTCTGGGGGAAGCTAGCAACAACTGTGAACAGCCTTATGGAGAGGCTCACATGGCAAGGAACTGAGGCCTCCTACAAAGAGTCAGCGGCCATGTGAGTGAGCCATCTAGGATGGGGATCCCATAGCCTTCAGATGACTGCAGCCCTGGCGCATCTTGCTTGCAATCTCATGATAGACTCTTGAGCCAGAACCACTCTGATTCCTTATCTTCTGTAACATAAATGTTTATTGTTTTAGGCTGCTAAATTTGAGAGTAATTTATTAGGCAGACTAGATAACTAGTACAGAACAAAATATTCTTTCTATAGCTCTAAGAATCATGTTTTCAATGAGGATATTAAAGACACTATAAAAATTATCAGCAGCACAGTCCTGGATATTAAAATTAAATCCCTATTAAATCAGTAAGACTATAGCAGATATTTCTTTAAATTTTTACAAGTTTATAAAATTCTACATAAAATATACTGAAGCACAATAAGCTATGAATTAATAAAAGAAATCACTCTAAAACACAGGTCCAGCTATATGAAAAATGAAACTTCAGTTGTTCAAGTACAGAAAATAATTAAAATGAAAAACAGATTGAACCCTGGCCAAGTAGCTCAGTTGATTAGAGCATCGTCCCAATATGCCAAGGTTGTAGGTTCGATCTCCAGTCAGGGCACATAAAAGAAGCAACCAATGAATGTATAAACAACAAACAACCAATCAATGTCCCCCCCCCAACTAAAATCAATCAATAAATTAAAGTTTTAGAAAACAGATTGAGAATATTTGTATCAAATGAGATAAAAAGGTAATAACTATAAAACATTAAAATCCAAATAGATAAGCCAGCAACAGACATAGTCACAAAGGCCACAAGAAAAAATAAAGCCCTGGCTTCAGTGCCTCAGTGGACTGAACACCAGCCTGCGAACAAAGAGGTCACTGGTTCCATTACCTGTCAGGGCACATGCCTGGGATGCAGGGGCCAGGTTTCCATCAGGGGCGCGTGAGAGACAACCAATTGATGTTTCTCTCACACATCGATGTTTCTCTCCCTCTATTTCTCCCTCCCTGCCCAGCTCTCTATAAATAAATAAAATCTTTAAAAAAAAGAAAGAAAAAAATATAAACAGTAAACTGAAATCACTGTCAACAATGCAGCTGTATTAATTAAATGAATCTGTGGAAGCATTATATAGCCATTTTATTAAGAAAAAACTTAAAATTGGCTTTACTTTTATCAAAGTGTGGCAAATGCTACTAGACTCATACACTATTTAGACCAATACAGAATGGTCACAATCCTTTTGGAAAGCAATACAGAAGTGGGTACATATCAAGAGATACAAAAATTTAACCTATTACCCTGATAATTCCACTATAAGCAGTTTATCCTTATGAAATAATTCCACAGACATTACTATGAAATTAGTAAGGTACCTATCAAGACTTTACTTTTAATGCTAATATCTATTCAATCAAAGAACTTCAGTGATTTTATTACCTGTACTACTAAAACACTTCTGCCTCAAAGCTCTACTATGTTAAAAAAGCCCTTTAAATGTAAAACTTTATTAGTTCTCAACAATTGCTCTTCAAGTCTTTACATCATGGACTGATGAAAATGCTGTTCTTTAGTATACTAATAATTATAAAAAGATTCAATATACTGTCAATTGAATCAACTGCAACCTTAAAGATATGCCTTTGAATGTAAAATTCCAATGACAATTAGGATGGCATTAATAATGCCTTATTTTTACTGGATATAAATATAACCTGCACATCACCTACTTTCACCAGGGATCCCCCAAAGCTCCAATTACAGCATCAAGAGAAATTAGAAATAACAAGGGGAATAATTTACAAAGAAAGATTACCTTCAGACTCTTCTGGTATATGAGGGGATATCATATAACCAGTGATTATTTTTAATTAAATCCAAAATGGATTTTATCCTTCCAGTAATCTTTAACAGAATATCATGATCTTTTATATAAGGTCACTGGAGATGCAGAAAGAATTTTAGAAGGCTTAATAAAGAAATTTCACCTAATACTGGCAACAAACACTAAAATATGTCCCAGTTTATTAAAGGGAAACCACAGGTATGTATGATTTTATTGGTTCTCCAGTAAATTATCTAAAGCAATACTTAAAAACTGTTTGTACTAAATATAGCCATTATAAAGAATGTGGATCATAGAGAATATATAAAGTACCCTCAAAACTCAACAGGAAAAAAAAGAAAATAATCTAATTAGAAAATGGGCAAAATACATGAATATATTTCACCAAAGAGGACATACAGATGGGCAAATAAGCACACAAAAAGATGTTCAAATCATTACCTATCAGGAAAATGCAAATTAAAACAATAATGAGATATTATTAAATAACTATATTACTAAATAACTATCAAAATGGCCAAAATGAATAGTGACAACTCCAAATGATAGTAAGGATACAGAGAATATGAGTCACTCATATGCTGCTGGTGAGAATGGAAATAGCACTCACTCTGCAAATGGCCTTGGCAGTTTCTCATGAGACTAAGCACACCATCACCATACCATTCAATAACTGTACTACTGCGTTAATTATCCCAGAGAAATGAAAACTCATGTTCACACAAAAACCTATGTATGATGTCCACAGCACTTTCACTTCTGTTCTATATAATAACCACAGGCTAGAAAAAGCCCCGATGTCCTTCAACAAGTGAATAAACAAACTGTGGTGTATACATACCATGGAATACTACTTAGTAATAAAAAAGAATAAAAGATTAGTAATACTCAATAACTTGGACGAATCTTGAGAAAATTATACCGAATGAAAAAAACCAATCCCAAAAGGTTACATAACATTTTAGAAATGACAAATTTTTAGATACAAAAGACAAATTAGCAGTTTGCAAAGGTTGGAGAGGAGCTCCCAGGAGGGAGGTGGGTGTGGTATAAAAGGGCCACAGGGGCGATCCTTGCAGTGTGGGAACTGCTCAGTGTCTAGACAGTGACCGTGTGTATAGGAACCAACACAGGTGATTTAAGTGTAGAGAACTTAATACATACACACACACAAATGAGGACGTAAAACTGGGACATCTGGAATCTGTCCATATAGAAATATATAATTTGCTTTTGAAAACAAAAAACATAAAAACAAACACTGGGGAAACCTGAATAAGATTGGTGGATTACTTCAATGCCAAATCAACATCCTGGCTGTGCTATTAGATGTTTTTGCTAAGGCAAAAAACACAAGGGATCTCTCCATCTTCTTAATCTTTTTTAACCTCAAATATTTCAATAATAAAAACAGATATATCTACACACTCATATGACAAGATGTCCTTAACATATTAATCAAAATATTAAATAATACATGTCATTCCGCTTCTGTTATCAAAAGATTGTACACACACATACAATTCTCACACAGTGTCAAGAGTGAAAATGAGGAAGGAGATGAGAAGTAATAGAAAGAGACTTTCACATTCCATTTTAAATCTGACTTCTTTTTTTTACTCTTCTAATTAAAAAGATTCATAATGATTTCTTCAAAAGGCTACTGAAATAAAGATCACTGAAAAAGTTTTAGAAACGACTGTATAATGAAAATCAAACCTACCACCAGAAAAGAGGTGGGATCTCCCATCAATGAGTTCCCTGAAAACCAGGTGAAATAAAACATTTATATCCATAACAAAAGACAAGCAGCAGAAAGCAACAATGTAATAAGTTACACCACTTGTAGCTGGGGTAGAAAGATACTAATCCTCTTGCACGAATTAAATTATCCTGATTACCAAACAAAAATGGATCAAATTCCCAATTATTAAACAAAAATAAAACTGTCAGCAGAAGGTAATGTCCTTCCTTATCAATTAAGCAAAAGAAGTTTTGGGAAATAGAGACAAAAGCAAAAATGCAAAGATGTTTCTCAAAATTCACAACTAACTCAAACTGCATTTGGCTTTTAGCGTATAATGGACATCGCTTTCTAAGCACTTATTTCACAACTAGCTGCTTCAAATAAATTATCTTTGCACCCTCTCTAACAACCCAAGGTACTAGCCCTAATTTAGAGATGAGGAACTCTGTCTCAGAGAGATTAATGGGGCTTCTCCAACTAAACAGGTAGTGCAGTACAAACCCAGAGATTGGTCCAACATAAAGCCATGGTTTAATATCCATAATTAGAAGACTGAAAGTGAGAACAAAGAGAAAAAATGAATCCTTGAGAGATGTTAGGAAGCTCAAATTCAAAGGCCTTAGAAATTGAGTACATAAGGAGATGAAGGCAAAAAAATCCTCTTTAAGTTTTGAAATTCGGTACATTAAGGATGAGAGCTGAGATTCACCACCTTCCTAACCTAAAATTTACTCCCCCTCTCTCCAACCCATATTTCTGTAACAGCACCATTCATTCTTTTTTTAAGCGAGAAAGGAATGGAAGGGGAGGAGGGAGAGAGGGAAAAGAGGAGAGGGGGAAAGGCAGACAGAGAGAGGGAGGGGTAGAGACACACAGGCAGACAGAGAAAGACACAGATTTTTGCTGTTCCACTCATTTATGCATTCACTGGTTGATTCTCATATGTTCCCTGACCAGGGATCGAACCCACAACCTTTGCATATCAGAGTGACACTAATCAACTGAGCTATCTGGCCAGGGCAAGCACCATTCTTTCTTTTACTTAATAAATGAGTGTCTAGTACAAAGAAGGCACCATGCCATACACTGTTAGGATGCAAAGATAAATCAAACCAGGAAGATAAAGGCATGAATGAGGGCAGAGTGTGGAGCAAGGTAGCACTGTCATTTCTGTCTGGCTTAACCAGGATGCCCTGGATATAGCATTAGGTTTAGAATGGTCAGAATGGAGGTCCTATCAAAGAGAATACTGACTTTGGCCTTTATTTGGTAGGCAGATGAGGAAAGGAGTTAGGCACTGAAGATAAATCTTTACCCAGAGGCCTTCTATTTCCCATTTCAGAGGTGACTCTGTATAAGACAGACTGGAGAGAAAAACTGTGAGACGAGTGAAAAGACCTCTGTGGGAATGAAGAAATTAAAGGCCTTAAGGAATATGTAAAATTAAGAAGTAACATGAAACTTCAATTCTATAATACAAGCCCTCTCTTAATCTCATGACAATCTCACTTCTCCCAGATTCCTATCAAAGAATTCCTTGACATTTGCATATGCTATTCTCTGTTACATACAGGAATGTCTCTGCTCAAATTATATAACCCTCCGTGAAGTTCTTCCTGATTACTCGAGTTGTCTTCCTCCACACTCTCACAGTACTACTTCTCTATAATCTACCAGACCACCTGGTATTCTGTCTTGTCATTGTTCACACTTGTCTTTCCCACACAATAAAGTTCCTTGAAAACACTAACTATGGCCCTGGCTGGTATGACTCAGTGGATTGAATGCTGGCCTGCAAACCAAAGGGTCACCAGTTCGATTCCCAGTCAGGGCACATGGCTGGGTTGCAGGCTAGGCCCCCAGTTGGGGGTGCACGGGAGGCAAACACACACTGATGTTTTTCTCCCTCTCTTTCTCCCTACCTTCCCCTCTCTCTAAAAATAGATAAATAAAATCTTTAAAAACAAACAAACAAAAAAAACACAGACCATGGCACTGGCTAGTGTTGCTCAACTGACTGGAGTGTCATCCTGTAACCAAAAGGCTGTAGGTTCAATTTCCAGTCAGGGCACAAACCTAGGTTGCGTGTTCAATCCCCAATCCAGCTGTGTATGATCACCCCTCCACCAAGTATGGGAGGCAACCAATTGATGCTTCTATCTCACATTGATGTTTCTCTCTCCCTTCCCTCTATCTAAAAAGCAATGAAAAAATGTCCTCGGGTGAGGATAAAAGAGAAAAAAAAACACAAACTATGTCTTTCCTTTCTTTTATATTAGCAATGCCTAGCACAGAGAGGGCACTCAAATGTGTTTTGATCATATAAATAAGTTAACTCCAAGGTTTCCAGCCTTGAAATTAACAGGAGGAGGATGCCATCATTAACACAGATAGAAACACATTTGGCAATAAAAAAGAAGCTTGTTTGGCAATTAATTTCTTGGTCTGAAGCTCAGAAGTCAAAGTTTTCAAAGCAGAGTAGCAGTAAAATGAAGCAATTAAAGTGGAAGAGACTGCAGACAATTAAGAAACAAGGAAGAGAGCAAGCAGTTAAAAAAGAACAGTTTAAAAGAGTGGTGGTGAGCTTCTGGTCAAGATAGAGGCATAGGCAGACATGTGTCGCCTCCTCGTGCAACGATAGAAAAGAATTACAACCAGATCTGAAAAACAATTAACCAGAACCGTCAGAAAATTGAGCTGTATGAAGTCTGACAACCAAGGATTTAAATAAAGAAGCCACATTCATCCAGGCGGGTAGGAGAGGCTGCATGGCTCAGACAAGTGGTGCAGTGGTGGCAAATCGGGCAGGCCCTCATTCATGTGTGGTGGATAAAAATTGGGAGGAATAACCAAGAAGCAAGCAATTCCAGTCCCAGGGTCCAGCACTGGAAAGATAAACCCCCATTACCTGTGGCTGTAGAAACCAGGTGGGGGTTGGGGCAGCAGAAGAAACTGTGAGATTTTCAGCACTTAAAGGGCCTGCATGATCTTAGAAGGTACACAAACCCCACGGCAGCAACTGGAAGGGCTCCAATTGCAATGGGAAGTAGGTGAAGTGACTGCAAACGGGGTAAGAGCCAGGCAAATCACCAGAAGCTAGGCAGAAGCACTGCCCCAACACCACAGAGCCACAAAGCAGTGATGTGAATGGCCCTGCTCTGGCAACTACCTAAGGCTCCACACCATGTAATTTACAGGTGCCTTTGCTACATAGGGAGTCAAAGCAGCTCTACCTAATATACAGAAACAAACACAGGGAGGATGCCAAATTGAGGAGGCAAAGAAATATGGCCCAAATGAAAGAACGAAACAATAACAAAAAAGAAACAGAAAAAGAACTAAAACAAAATTGATATATCCAACCTATCAAAGGCAGAGTTCAAAACACTGGTGATAAGGACGCTCAAAGAACTCACAGAGTACTGCAAAAAAGGAAGAAATGAAGGTTGCACAAAGTGAAATAAAGAAAAATAAACAGGAGCCAGCAGTGAAGGGAAGGAAGCCAGGATTCAAATCAACAATTTGGAACAACACGAAGAAATAAATATTCAACCAGAACAAACAGAAGAAACAAGAATGCAAAAAAAAAAAGAAAAAGAAAAAAAAGGAGAGGCTTAGGAACTTCTGGGACAACTTTAAACATACCAACATCTAAATCTTAAGAGTAACAGATGGAGAAGAGAAAGGACAAGAAATTGAAAACTTATTTGAAGCAATAATGAAAAAAACTTCTCTAATTTGGCAAAGGAACTAGACATACAAGTCCAGGAAGCACAGAGTCCCAAACAAGTTAGACCCAAAGGGGACCACACCAAGACACACCATAATTAAAATGACAAAGGTTAAAGATAAAGAGAGAATCTTAAAAGCAAGAGAAAAGCAGTTAGTTATCTACAGGGGAGTTTCCATAAGACTTTCAGCTGATTTCTCAAAAGAAACTTTGCAGGCAAGGGACTGGCAAGAAGTACTCAAAGTGATAAAAAGCAAGCACCTACAATCTAAATAACTCTACCCAGCAAAGTTATCATTTAGAATGGAAGGACAGATAAAGTGCTTCCCAGACAAGATAAAGCTAAAGGAATTCATTATCACCAAGTCATTATTACATGAAATGTTAAAGGGACTTATGAAAGAAAAAGAAGATCAAAACTATCAACATTAAAATGACAACACGCTCTGGCTGGTGTGGCTCAGTGGATTGAGTACCAGCAGTCTGCAAACCAAAAAGCTGCCAGTTCAATTCCCAGTCAGGGCACATGCCTGGGTTATGGGCCAGGTCCCCAGTTGGGGGCATGCGAGAGGCAACTAAACACTGATGTTTCTCTCCCTCTCTTTCTCCCTCAATTCCCCTCTCTCTAAAAAATAAATAAAAGCTTTCCAAAAAATGACAACAAAGTCACAACTATCACCAACTGAATCTAAAAGACAAAAACTCAGCAAACAACCAGAACAGGAACAGAATCACAGATATGGAGATCATATGGAGGGTTATCAGCAGGGAAGGGGGAAAGGGAGAATGGGGGAAAAGGTACAGGGATTACAAAGCATAATTGGTAGATACAAAATAGACAGGGGGATGTTAAGAATAGTATAGGAAAGGGTGATGCCAAAGAACTTATATGCACAACCCATGGACATGAACTAAGGGGGGATTGCTGGAGCAAAGGGGGTACTGGGCAGAAGCTGGCAAAGTGGGAAAAATTGGGACAACTGTAACAGCATAATGAATAAAATATACTTTTAAAAAGAGTGGTGGTGAAATGCTGCGAATCTAGTAGGATAAATATGTACAATATCATTTGTGACTTATGAGAACAGCTTCAGTAGAGTGAAAAATAAAGAAGCCAATCCTGAGAGCTTTAAGGAGAAGTAAATAAAGGAGACAACTGTCAAGAAATTCACCAGAAGGGGTTAGGGGGATGGGTGGAGGTGGAAGAGGGTACAGGAAGGATAAATCGTAACAGAAAAAAATACAATAAAAAATGAACTATTGAAAAACAAATAAAAGAAGTTCACCAATAAAGGGGAAAGAAAACTGGAGGATTACGGGACAAAGGAAGGTCCCTTTAGAATTAGAGGATGTCATTCTGTTTTCAGGCAGAAAAAGTGATGTGGTGAAGGGATACAGAATAAAGATCCCAGAGGGAATGAGGAAAGGATAATGAATAAAATAAGGTCCTCCAGCAAAAAGGAGAGTTGGATAGAGAGCAGAACCCGAGAGGTGTGGAGACAGGATCAATTTTCTTCTCAGAGAAGATGGGAGGAAATAGAGAATTGCTAGGATAAGCAAACCCCTAAGGAGTAGATTTTTGGCTCTGGCAGCAATGTGACAAGCCTTGGACATCATCTGTACCCACCCCTCCAATCCAGGCAACCCCCAAAAAGGGCTATCAAGCCCTGGCTGGTGTGGCTCAATGGACTGAGCAGCGGCCTGCAGACCAAAAGGTTGCCGGCTGATTCCAGGTCAAAGTACATGCCTTGCTTGTGGGCCAGGTCCCCTGTTGGGGGCGTGCAAGAGGCAACTGATAGGTGTTTTCCCCTCTTTCTCCCTCCTTTTCCCTCTCTCTAAAAATAAATAAAATATATTTCTTAAAAAGGGCTGTCACCCTGGCTGCTGTGGCTCAGTGGATTGAGTGCCAGCCTGCGAATCAAGTGTTACCGGTTCGATTCCTGGACAGGGCACATACATGCCTGGGTTGCACGCCAGGTCCCCAGTTGGGGGCGCACAAGATGCAACCACACACTGATGTTTCTCTCCTTCTCTCCCTCCCCCTCTCTCTAAAAACAAATAAATAAAACCTTTTTAAAAAAAGAGGGGGCTGTCAATTTCCCACGTTGAAATAATCGTAATGGATTTATCCCTTCTTTCTGCTGCTGACTCTGCTCAAGTCTAAATTTTAATTATTATCGCAACAGACTCCGCATCCTACCCTTCCTTCCAAACAGACTTCATATTACTTCTCAGCTAAAATCCCTCCCTGGTTCCCAGGTTCCTATATCATCAACACCAAATGCCAGTGTGGATTTCTATGCCCTGTTACCTGACTACCTTCAGTTCACACCACCTTTCAAAAAATACTATGTTCATTTAATTCTCCACATCCAAAGTACCCTAACCCAAACCCAACCACGCCCAGAGAAAGCCAATCTAACTTCTTCCTTAAAGCCTTGAGTGCTCTAGGTTTCATCTCTACTCATCTCCTTAACCACTTAAACAGCAATAGTGTAGAACTTAGCACAGAAATGGTTTGTGATTATTTTCTAAATCCCCAAAATTGTACAGGGCAATTATTGTTAAAAGACCAAATACCTATTTTTAAATGGCAAAGAAGAAGTCTACTGAAATGCCCACCCCATGGACAATATAGTATCTATCATATCCACCTAGTAAAGCACTATCTAGTAGTACAGTGTAAATCAAGTACAAGATGAAACTACAAACAAATCTAGCAAAAAGATGCTGTGTTTCTTAAAGTCAATGTAAGTAATAAAGAACTACTCCAATTACAGGCAAGCAAAAGATGATCTAGGTCAACCAGTATACTAGTAACAAGGATGATAGCAGGGCAGGCGTGTCAAAAGAGTGCTATGGCCCTAACTGGTGTGGCTTAGTTGGCTGGGCATCATCCTGCAAAGCAAAAGGTTGCCAGTTCGATTCCTAGTCAGGGTACATGCCTGGGTTACACTCCCAATCCTTGTTTGAGGCATACATGTGAGAAGCAACTGATGGATGTTTCTTTCCCTCTCTTTCTCCTTCTCTATAAGAATAAATAAAATCTTTAAAACAAAAGTGCTATGACTAAGGATTAAGAAATGTTAGTGAATGACAAAATGGAGGATAACACAAGACTGGTAAAATATCAGTCATCCTTGAAGCTGAGTGGGGAGTGCATAGGCATTTCTACTATTCTCTCTTCTTTGGTATCTGCTTGAAGTTTTCCATAACAAACATTTTTAAAAGAGAAACTCACTAAAACTAATTAAATCTAATTAAAACTAATTTTTGTAAGAATTTATCTTCCTTATAATCATGATGAGAAAGAAAAATAAGTATGTTACCTCCTTATTGTACAATTTCACTAGATAAAATTTTTAAAAATCTATTTGATCTTTCCTTATAACAAACAGTTGCCATCATAACTAAATTTTTTATAAATGTTTAAAAAATATTTTCATAATGCTTAATTTTACCTTTCAACATAAAATTCTAAATAATCCTTTTTCTCCCTATTTACTTATAAGTTGTTAGTCCTCACTTTAAGTGGGTTCATTTTTAGTGGTCCTCTTTGGAAAGAAGATCACCAGTGTTATATTTAGGTCGACCATCCTAGGGCTGGCTACACCCTAAGAACTATAAGGATCCTCAAATTCATGAATACCGCCATAGTATGTATTCTCCATAAAATAATTGAGGAAGAGCAGAAAACGACTACTGCAAATTAGCCTAGTGAGAAAACCAGAAGTTACTTCAGGCCCAGACAACTGTCAGGGACCTTCAGAAATCACTAAAAAAAGCCAACAGGAAAAAAAAAAAAAACAGAAAGCCAAGGTACTCAGATAATTCTATGATTTCAAGGGTTCCAGTACTGTCTCCAGTAATCTCAGGTGTCTTGAAGATTAATTTATGTCTTCAAAACATCCGTTTTTTACTAAAAGGCTATGAAGACTAATGAGACAATACAGACCAAAGCACTTACTAAACTGAGGTATTGCCTATTTAAACATGGAGCTCTGGGACCAACCTTCTTCAAGATTTTATCCAGCACCTACTATGTACAAAGCTGTAAATGCACATGATACATGCACAGTGGCAGGAATTAAGACAGTATCAACCCAATTAAATATAAAAGCACCAGGTCAAGATTATCAACTATAACAACAATCATTTCACATCACTATATGAGAATAACTAAAGAGGCTCCTAATTTATTACAGAAGGCAGTTTGCTTATAGCTATATATACAAAACAACAAACAATATAATCTTGAATTATGTATCCATCTAATTCTTGACATGGGGTTTACAATCCTAATAACTACTCTTACTTTTGGGAAGATAATCTTATTCTATCACAATGTTACGGACAAAATAAATGACTAACAGCATTTGCTATGGATTTCCTAAAATTCCCAGGCGTGAGCACAGGACCAAATCCAGCGTAAGTGCCCTATACTGGTTGCATCAATGAAACAACTCTGAATAGACTGAATACATCAATAGTGTATATCTACATACAATTTTTCATTGTACCTCTCTCAAGCTATACTGTTCAGCTAAATTTGCATTTTGAGATTGACTTCACTTTAAATCCTCAGTTAAGAAGTATCAAAGGTGAAAATCAAAGCAATAGATTTCATCCACAACCTTGAATCAAAGGCCTAAAAGAACAGATATTGCTTCTTCAAGTCCATAAAACCTTTGCACATTTTAGATTTTCTGCCTAAAAAAATGTTCTCCATTTATACAACTTTGTTAACTCCATTTTTAGATGTATAACATACTGTCCATAGGCTCCAATATTTTCCAGTTTTTAATAGAACCATACTCCACTGATATCTCTTTGATGAGAATCAAAGATGAGATTTCTACTTCTATTTGTATGCTTCTAGAGGAAGATCTATCTCCACCATTAGACCTAGGTTTTTATGTAAATACAAAGCAAAATTATATATGGGAGGGGATAGCAAAAGTAGATTTAGTTATTTGTATGGAAAATACAATAATTAATAAATAACAATACAAGAATTGTTCTGTGCACTCACAACTGTAAACCTTCTGTGTGTGGTGTGTGTGTGTGTGTATAAAATAAGTGCCAATTAAAGCCAAGAAAAAGGATTTGTCTGAGCTGCCAGTAGGTTGCCAACAGAGCCTATCCACTCTAAAAATATGTAGGACAATACAAACTCAAGATAACTACCAAAACAAAATTTTTAAATCTACAACTGCCAAAAGAAACCAAGTACTAAAGCATATTTAAGATATGAATCAACAGAAACAAGTGACACACCCACATGCTCCTATTTTAACTTTAAACAGCAGGGCTACAAGGTAAAGTGAGTATTTAATGCCCTCAAAACAATCACCAAACACCATAAAATTCCAGTTTCATTGACACTAGTTAGGGGGGGAAATGTGACTGATGTCCAAGAAGTTCAGCTCATCTTAGCTGCTTTCAATTTGTGCACAAAATGTACTTTAACCTGACGCAAGACTCGTCCAATCAACTAAGAAAATAAGCCATGCCCTATGTGAAAACAGGACTCCAGGTAATTGATACACCTGTAACTCACACTACCAGCAAGCCAAAGCCCACTTTAAAAAAACAAACAAAAAAAAAAACTAAATGTATACCTTCATCTTGAAAATTTAAATCTGAACTAAATCAAATGCCCTTTAAAGTTTAACTCTTAGTCCTCCAAGATGAGTTCACTGGGAAAATCTAAAAAGAACCAAACTCATACAATAGAGATAAATTTAAAAATCAAAGTAAGGTTTCCCCAAAAAGCATATCATTAGCAATAGGCTTTCAGCTGTGAACTGATAAGCGACCAAAAATCAATTAGTTATGTTTCCCTTTAAGTTGCCTGTATATATACATTTATGTATATATTTAAGTTGTACCAAAAACTGCTTACAAATGGCAATTCCTGTGAAGTAGATGATGTTGAAGTTCCAGGTAATTCTAGCATGTTTCCTAATGTACTGGTACTGGAGTCTGGATCATCCTGAAAAGATAAATTTATTGAGTTTAATTGCTCTTCTATGGTAACGTTTGTATCTCCTAGCGAAAAGGGGGCTGGGAGAAGGGCTGCTTTTTCATTGCTGCCGTCCACTTCATTTCTTTGCTTAGTTTTCTGTGTTTCAGTTTGAGGAGCTAATGGCAAGAATGGCGATTTGACTGCACCATCTCTACTCTCTGGTGTGCTGTCTTGTTCATTTCCCATGGCCACGTCTATACCATTCTCTGATTTAGACTCATAATTGCAGGTGGCATTGGTCTGAGTTTCCTCAAAGATCTCCTCTATACTCTCATCCTCTGTGACTGGCTGTTTTGGGTCCATTTCAGAATCTACATCTGCATCGTCCACACAAGTAAAATTCTCAAAGTGCAGAAAGCCATTCTTGACAGTCTTTGTGACTTTTACCTGGAGTTCAGGGGAGTTATTACAAGAGAGTTCCTGTTTCATAGCAAGTGCTGTTGGACCACCAGGACTCAAGGAAGTGCAAACAACTGGCGACTGAGCTCTTGAATCACTGTTTTCAGGGTCTTGAAAGGATTCTGATCCATCAGCAGACCCATTTAAATACTCTACATTGATCATGGAGGCCAAATCCTGTAGTCTCCGCAGTGGAATGTAACAAGATGGAGAATCTTGTCCATAAGCATTTTGGGATGTTCCACTGGCAGTCGATAACTGCATAGTACACCCATTAAGTGGCTCAGAAAAATTGGATTGACCATTACCGAAAGGGCTGTCCTTGTCTTCGGGGGCATCTAAATTCACTGGGTTGGAAAAGGACAGCAGACAGTTTCTTCTAGGCAATTCACAGGTCTGATCCATTCTGCGCCAGCATCAACCTGGAATCCAAAACACAGCAATTAATCTGACTTAATAGGCCATTTGACTCTTATCTTCAAAATGGCAGCCACTTTTCAAGGCCTAGTGGCCTCGATGCCTTTCTGCTGCACTTCCACGGGCAGAAAAGTTCCCCAGCTGACGATGGAAAAATGGCCTCGGTAAGCCTCCACAAACTCCATCTTCCTGGAGCTGGGCAGATCTTGCCACATGGAAACATCCCGTCCCTTTTTCCTGCACTGCAGACTGGTGGACAGTAGGGCTGAACTAAAATTAAAATCCCTTTGGCAGTAAAAATTCCAAACATCTCAAATAGGAATCGTCTTCCTCCTCCCTCGCTGAGGATCCAGCGGCCGGATCTCCCGAAGGGAGGGGGATGGGAGGGCTCGAGAAGGGGGTCCCAGACGCTGCACAAAAAGGTTACCCCCCTTCCCGGCTCGCTCGGGCGCAGCGGTCACAATAGCGCTGCAGCCTGCGCCCAGCCGGCGCCGGAGCCCTCGCAGCGGCCGTACTCAGGCCGCAGGCCAGTCGGCCGAAGCGGGTGCACCCCGAAGCTCGCCTTCCTGACTGCAGGCTGCCTCGGTTCACGGCTACAGGGCCCAGAGGCTGAGACGCCGCAGGGGGAGAAACGGAGGCAGTCGGTGAAGCCAAGTCAGGGCAGCAGTAGCTGCTGCTACAGCTTGACAAACATGGCTGCTGCCGACGCCGCCGCCGTCTGCCTGGGCCGCGCTTCTTCCCGCAGCCGCAGCAGCACCTCCTGGCAGAACCGATTGCACTCATCAATATTCAGCAAAGTTTACTGCGGGAAGGCTGCCGGCCCCGCGCCCCCCAGCCGGCTACCTGAGGGGAGGCAGAGGCCGAGGTGCGCGCGGGAGGCCGGCGGGGCACGGGCCGTGCCGGGAGGAAGTTCGCGGCAGCCCAGCCGGGTAGGCCTGAGCCCGGCTGGTAGTGACGAAGGGGGAGGGGGCCCGCGGCTGCGATGCCGCGGGCCACCAACCCCGCGCCGCGCCCGGCCCTCCCCCGCGCCCCTCACCTCACGGCCACCACCATCTTCCCCGCCCGGCCACCGCCTCCCTCTTCCTCGTGCCGGCCCGCCGCCCACCTCAGTGCACTAGTTACCGTGCCCCGCGCCCCCTCCCGGGCCGGCTGGGGGGAGGGGGTGACCCTCATTACACTGGGGCGCGAGCGGAGGTGTGGGGAGAGAGCGGAGCCGCTCGCTGCACCCCCCCTCCCCCCGCGTCTCTCTTCAGGGTAGAAGGCGGCGAGCTCGACCTGCCCTGGCCTAGTCCGCCGCCACCTCCTCCTCCTCACACCCCCACCGCGCGCGCCCCCGCGGCGGCGGCGGCGCGTGCGACCGAGCGCCTCGCGCCCGCCCGCGTGCGGCCGGGGCCCTGAGTGCGCGCGCACCCCCTGCCCCCACCGCGCGCGCGCGCGCGCGCACCCTCGCCTACTCTTCGGGGTTCAGGGCGGGTGAAGTCAGGCTCGCGAGCGCGCCACCCAATCAGCGGAGCCTCCGCTACCTCCCCCCTTTCCCTCTCCTGCGCGCCGGCTCGCGGCCGGGGCCTACGGGCGGCCAGACCGCCCGGGCGGGGCTTGAGGCGGGCTCCCCAGGGGCCTTGCGCGCCTCCCAGGAGAGTTGGGGCCTGCAGGCGTCGTGGGTGGTACTCCGCTCCCCTCACCTACCTCGGGGCACTGTGCTGGCCTCTGGCTGCCCACAGCACCAACACCCTACCCGTCTCGAGCCCCAACCCCGGCGGCACCTGGCCCGACTGAGGCCTGTCTGACCGCCCCGCCAGCCCTGCTCGGGCCCGCGTCAGTCCCGGCCTCCATCTTAGGTTACAGCCCAGACTCCCCATCCACTGGGCACCTGCCCTCAGCCCGCTCCGCTCGGCCCGAGGCCAAGGCAACCCCCCCCCCTACCGCGGGGCTCACCTGGGGCTCGGGCTGGGGTCTTCGAGGCCTCAGGCCCCGAGCAGGCACAGCCGCAGGTGAACCCCCTTGTTCGGCCGCACCCCAAACCCACACCACCACCACAGACCAAGCTGAGCAGGAAACAAAATGGAGGCAGCAGCTCGGGTCTGCCTTCCCGAGTCAAGCCTGTGCAGCCCCAGGGCTCCCTCCTGCCGCAGGCCCGACGCCCGCGAGGCAGGGGGCTGGCTGGTCCCGGGCGCCGCGAGCAGCCTCCGTAGAGCAACGCAGACAGGCCGGGCACTCGGTCCTGCGGGCCCCACAGCCCCTCACCCACCACCCCTTCCCTTCCCCCTCCCCCTCATTCCTCTCCCTCCCCTTTGCCCGGCCTTCAGGGGTGAGCGGCTACCGGGAGCCGGGTCGGGTCGGGTTACCCGCCTGGGCACTGCCCGCCCAGCAGTGGCCTCGGCTAGGAGATGCGGCCGGGCGACCCCCGCGCTAAGCCCACGCCCCACCCCCCCCCTGCACCCGAGCTAGGCAGCAGCCTGACAGCGCGCCCGCACCTCGAGGTGCGGCCCCCGCCCAAATGAGACCGAGTCCCCAACCACGGCCCTGCCCGGACGAAGCTCCCTCGCCACCCCCGGGTCCAGGGGTCCTCGTGCCTCCGCTGGGCACGGGGAGCGCTGGGGGAGGGGTCCACTAACCCCTGCACCGCCTCCCGCGCCTAGTCTGGGTCTGGGCCTGGCACTGGGACCTGGGCCTCGGGCGCGGACGGGCGTCGGTCGGTGCGTGCGTGCGGGACATAGAATGCGGTCCCCGGGCCGGGATGGGGCCGCACCTCGCACAGCAGACGCTGCAATTCTCAGCACCCAGGCAGATGGCCCTCTCGTGCCACCAAAGCCGGGCGCAGGCCGCCTGCTCCGCAGCCCGGCTCACCGAGGAGCGCACGCCTCGCCCCTGAGGGCCGGGCACCGGGACCCCGGTGGAACTGCGCTGGAAAGGCGGATAGCCAGGCTGGCCTGGCCAAGGCTGCTGGCCTAATCCCCGGCCTGGAACGCTCTGCTCTCCCGAGACCCGGACCTCAAGGCCTGCACCCAGTGCCCGCGGCCCCGCAGAACCGGCCTAGCGCGGCCACGATGCGTTCAGTCATCCAAGAAAGCACAAGGGCAGGTCGGAGAACCCAGCTTAGGTTGACCTCGCAACTCCAGCCCCCCAGCCCGGTCAGATCCCCTGGGCTTGCTTCTCAGCAAAAAGCTCACCTCGGGAGCTAGCTAAATGCATCCTCACTGTTTCTAGAGCTGCAATCGACAGATATTAAAAAAAAAAAAAAAAAAAAAATCCCACCTCCTCCAGAAAGCCTTCAGTGATTAGAGTTAAATCCATCTAAAAAGCTGAGAGCGCCGCCCTCGAGAACCACGTGACTATCATTCCTCCCAGGGCTTAGTAAATGTACATAATTATTGTATGTGGAGCGATTATCCACAGCCCTTTTATGCGTTCACCATCAGCCCACCTGCGAAAAAGGCCGCTTCTGGCGTTGTCCTTCCTGCACAGTGTCCAGCCGAGCTCCCTCAACTTCCCCACCGCCACCCGACCAGGCTTGGAGCTCTGGGCGCCCTAGCTCCTGCTCTCCAAGGCCCCCAGTCCAGCGGTGGAGGCGCACACCGGGTCCTCAGCACATTAAGGGCGCGCGGGGGGGGGGGGAGGCGGGGGGGGGCGGGGGGGGGCAGCCCCTGCCCTGACAGCAAGCAGGCTTCCTCAGGGTTGTGAGTGGCGCTGTTCCCTAGGGTTCCCCCTTATGTTGAAAAGAAAAAGGTACCCTGAGGTTCTTAGGTGCAAAGTTAGGCTGGCCGGTCCCTGGTGCTAGAGCCAGCCAGGGAAGAGATGGGCGTGTGCTCTGGGTGCCGCCCCCAGGGGTCATCAGCCCTTGGGGTCTGCTGAGGAGTTACTCCTGCTAACCCTTACTTCTGGGCAGTTCAGTAGGGACTCTCAGCTCTGACTGGGTCCTTCTTCACACCTAATCATTTGAGCCAATCATTTCTGACTGACAATTATCCCCTGCTAATTGCCCCAATTCATCAAGATTCCTCTCAACCGTGTACTTTCCCATGAACACTCCTGAGGACCTGGGAACTGCCACTGTAGGCCAAGCTGTTCACTTAAGCCCACAATTTGGCTTCCTTGCCTGTGCTTTCTGTGCACAGGGCCACTGCGAAGGTCCTATAAGGTGCAGGTGAGTGCTGGGGGCCTGTACAACCAAGCCTTAGTGAATGTGTCTTGAAGCCACCATTGCCTGTGCTCCAGGCCATGTGCTGGCTGCTGGGGAAAGCAACAAGGAGACACCTGCCTCAGGAAGCCCCAGGCCCCAGAAAAGGTTAAGTAAATGTGCTAAGGTGTAAAGAAGGGCTGGACATCACTGCCCTCCAGAAATGCCTCATTTCAACCTTCCAGGCCCAGGGAAGAGGAGCTGGGGCTGTGGAGGGACAGGCAGTGGGGATGAACAGTTTACTTACCGATGGGTCTAGGGAACAGGACTGTAACCCAGAGAACAGCTCTTAGACTTCCCTGGGGTGACCTCAGCAGGCCCTTCCTGCTTCTTAGAGGAGAACACGGCTGCTGCAGTCTCAACCACACCAGCCCTTCTGAACCTCCCAGTCCAGTGGCACTGGCCAGGCACCTCTCCTGTGCTGGCACTGTTCTGAGGGACCCACGGGGCCACATGCTCTTATGGGCAAACCAGCTCCCACAGTGGCTGAAGGAGGGACAGGGCCCTGCCCTGCCCTCCTTTTCTCAGCTCAGGGACCTTTCCTGGGACTCCCACCCTTAAGACAGAGATTAGAATCAGTAAATACTTGCTGAGTCTGTGTTGTGGACTGGACTGGACACCACACTGGGCACTTGACATGCATGACTTTCTTTAACCCTTGAGTGGCCGCCCCTGTGAAGAACAGAGGTCCAAAAGATGAAGCCCATGTGCAAGATCTCAGAGCCCTACTTGGCACCTAGTGTGACCAGCCTAACATTTCTTGCTCTTAACCAGCTTACCTTCCAATACGGTGTGTGAGAAGGCCCAGCACAGGGTCCTACCCCCAGAGGCTGA
Source organism: Furipterus horrens (assembly GCF_987537825.1). Classification (NCBI taxonomy): domain Eukaryota; kingdom Metazoa; phylum Chordata; class Mammalia; order Chiroptera; family Furipteridae; genus Furipterus; species Furipterus horrens. The sequence continues at coordinate 63,742,149 of NW_028327180.1, read as the reverse complement.
GGAGTTGGAGGGTTAGGCCAAGTGAGATTACCTTAGCCTTATTACCTCATCTTTATTATTATTTTTTATTTTATTATTTTAGAAAGAGGGGAAGGGAGGGAGAAAGAGAGGGAGAGAAATATCAATGTGTGATTGCCTCTCCTGCTCCCCTGACTGAGGACCTGGCCTGCAACCCAGGCATGTGCCCTGATTGGGAATAGAACCAGCAACTCTTTGGTTTGCAGGCTAGCACTCAATCCACTGAGCCACACCAGTAAGGGCTACCTCATCTTTAAATTATGTTTACTGAGAATCCCTATTCTGCTGACATAGACTCCTGTCCACGCATTTGGCCAGTGTACAGGGACCCATTTTTTCTCAGAACTGCCCCCCTTTCATTTATTAATTCAGGAATACTTATTGAGCTCCCCCCCACAGCCTTATGGGGAAGACAGATAAGTAATAACAAGGTAGAGAGCTGAGCAATGAGAGAGAAACCAGAGGTGATGGGGAGCTGGAGAGGCCTCCAAGAAGAAGCATCCAGGGCTGGGGTCCTGAATCGTATGCACGAATAGCCTGAAAAGGAGGGGACAAAGTAGAGGTTCCAACAGAAGAGCCCAGAGGAACACCAGGCATAGGAAGAACTGACCATAATTCAGTGTGGCCAGAAGCGAGGTGGGGCAGGGACAGGTCATAAGAGGCCTCAGGGAGGATGGGAAAAGCCACAGAAGCCTGTTGGTGCAGGGCCTTGTCAGTCTAGTTAAAGAATTTAGGCTTTATCTGGAGGGTAGTAGGGAGCCATGAAAAGCTAAGGAGCGAGTAGAAAGCTCACTCCAGCAGCATCCAGGAGAGATTGATCCTGCCTCTAGAAACAACTCTGGTCGGCGCCCAGCCTCAAGGTATGATAGGATCGTCCTGTTCCAATAGCAATTGGGGCTTCTCCTCCTCTGTGCCAGCTACTCTCCAGAACACTCTCTGATTGAATCTTGAGATAGGCACTATTACTCTCCTTATTTTCCAGAGAAGAAGCATCACTTACTCAGAGCTGAACTCCCAACCCAACACCTAGTGCAAGTTCTTTGTCCCTGCCGGACAGGAACAGCATCTGCTTTCTGACTAAACAGCCAGGTTTTAGGAGAGTCATGGAGGCCTTTGGTAATCAATCCCAAATGTTGGTAGACACCATAATCATCCCTTCTGATGGGTCCGAGAACTGTTTCCCTCCCCCACCTCCCCACCCTGCCTCCCACTGCACATACCCAGGTGTTTCACCAGAACTGGATCAGGCTTCGATGTAAGATCAAGGAAGACCTAGCCACATCTGAAGCCATATGCCCCTCCAGCAAAGTTTATTTCCTGCCCCAAGTACCACGTTTCTGTCTGCCTACCTGACCATGTGGCCCCAGCCCCAAGGACTCAAGTTTCCATCTTCAAGTTGTTTTGTTTTGTTTTGTTTTTCTCTTTGGAAAGCCCTGTGTGTAGTGTCTACTGTCTCTCTGCTCCACTTCCCTCACCATTTTCCTGGCTGCCTAGAGTACTCACTGTCCCAGACAGGCTGCATTCCGTCCAGCCTGTGCTCCTGCTGGTCCCTGTGCCTCCTCCCCTAATTGCCTTGCAAACTTCTACTCCTCCTTCAGGGCCCAGGTTAGATGACTTTTCCTCCTGGAGGTTTTCTCTGATCCCACCCCTGCAGACAGTCATTTTTGCCTCAGCAAGCCTCTGCAATAACTATTGGCTTCCAAAATCTGGTCCCAGCCAGTTGGTGAACCCCTGACAAGACACAGGACATATGCTTTTCTGACCTCCAGTGATCAAGTCCAGGACCTTGAGGCTCAGAGTAAGTGTTGGGGAAACATTTTCTGAGGCCTGACCTATCCCCTCCCCTCTCTCCTACAGACACAAAAATTGTGGTTTGAATTATGGACCAAATGGGTTGTGCAACATATGGTGGGAAACATACAGACCTCTGTGCCAGAGCATTTTCAGAAAGTTTAATAAGAGACCCAACCTATAAAATCTTGGAGTCAAATAGATGCGGGTTCAAATCGCAGCCAGGCCACTTACCAGGCAAGTTTCCACTCTTCCCTCAGCCTCACAAATGGGGTGATTGTGCAGATTAACATGTGAATGGGGGCGGGGCCTAGTGCCTTGCCTTTCATGGAGCAGTTGTCCACATATCAACATTCAACATTTGCTCTTCCGCCCCCAACCTGCTCCTTCTCTAGGTCCCTGATTTTTTTAGATGCACTCTTAACCTCAATCCAGGCCCCTCCAGATGAACTGATTCCCAGGGGAGGGAGTGGGAGTATGATGGGCTCTGGTGAGATGCATGGGGGAAGGGGCAGTTCTGCAGCCTGTCGCCAGGAGGGCAGTTGCACATTCCACCTGCATGTAGGTTACCATTTTACACTCACCCACTCATTGTCTCCCCGTAAGGAGGGTATTACCCTAGTTTACAGGTGAAGATAGAGGCTGAGAAAGAAGTTTGTGAAAGGTTCCCTTCTGGTTAGTGGTGGAGTGGCACAGATGTCATACCCAGTGGTGGCTCAGTAGGTACTAAAAGGAGATCAGATGAGGGAAAGGCAGAGATGAGACTGCGGTGAGGGCTTATGAAGTGAATGGTCTTCCAATTTTTTGATTAAGTCTCCATTTCGAGAATTTCAAATAGTTATGTATATAACCCACTCACACTTGAAAGTTGGCATTTAATTTTGTTTCTTTAAGTCATATATTACAAATAATAGAATTTTTGGTACACTGCATGTGCACTTTAAGTAAATCTTAATCAAAACCTACAGGGCTGTAGATTCAGCTATGTAAATTTATAGAAAATGTCTCCCATGTGTCTAAAATGGCAAAGCCAGCCCCCATCATCAAATCCCTCAGTCAACTGAGTATCAGAAAAGATCTGATTCCACTTCTCAACACAACCAGCCTGTTCCCCTGCATCCCCACGATGATCATCCCCGCACTGGGCTTTAAATCTAGGACAGATTGACAAGGCCAGACCCTCGTCCTGTGATGTGATATGTCCTTGGGAAGCTCTCCCAACACCGTCTCTCCTGAGGGGCCCCCACCAGGAAGATTCATTTGGTGACATGTGACTTTTCTCTTATGAGTGGGAAGTTGTCTGAAAGGAGACTAGGAGAGGCACTTTCTTGGGCAGACCAAGAATTTCATATGAAAGTTAAAGGTCTGGGAACGTGCTTCCTTAACTCCACCTATGCTCAGAATAACCCGGAAAATCTTTTTATGTTTTTAAGATTTTATTTATTTATTTTTTTAGAGATGGGGGCGGGAGAGAGAAAGAGAGGGAGAGAAACATCGATGTGTGAAGCATCATCTCATTACCTCTTGCACACCCCCTACTAAGGACCTAGCCCATAACCCAGGCATGTGCCCTGACTGGGAACCAAACGGGCAACCTTTCAGTTCACAAGCTGTCACTCAATCCACTGAGCCACACCAGCTAGGGTTTTTGGGGTTTTTTTAAAGATTTTATTTATTTGGAAAATCTTTACACCTCTCAGGTGAAGACTTTAGGCAAAACCAAGATTGGATTGGAAAGCGTATGGCTGTGTAGAACAGGAGGCAGCGTTTGTCAGAGATGGTCTAGGGAGGGAGGGCTTCTAGTGTTTCACTCAGGGCCTGTGTTTGTTGTTCCCTCTGCCTGGCAGGCTCCCCTCCCAGCTCACCCCAGGACTCCTGTTGTCAATCAGCTCAAATGTCCCCCTTCAGACGAGCCCACTTGGCTCCTCCCTCAACTTGAAGAGTCCCCTTTGACCCCAGGGCCCTTTATCACATCTTCCTGTTGAAGTGCCTTACAGCAATTACCATTCTCTGAAGTTATTTGATTTTTTCCTACTTATTCTTTATTTTTATTTAGATAGAATCCATATACCATAAAATTATACACCCTTTTAAAGTGTATAATTCAATGATTTTTAAAAAAAGATTTTATTTGTTTCTAGACAGGGGGGCAGGGAAGGAGAAAGAAAGGTAGAGAAACATTGATGTGAGAAACATAGATCGGTTGCCTCTCAAATGTGTCCCAACCGGGGACCAGGCCAGCAACCCAGGCACGTGCCCTGACTGGAAATCGAACCCATGACCTTTCACTTTGCGGGATGATGCCCAACCAACTGAGCCATACCAGTCAGGGCTCTATTGGTTTTTAATATACTCACAAAGTTGTGCAACCATCACGACTATCTAATTCCAGAGCATTTTCATCCCCTTAAAGAGAAACCCTGTGCCTATTTGTAGTCAGTCCCCATTCCCCCCTCCCCATCGGATGGGCAAACCACTAATCTACTCTCTGTCTTTATGGATGTGCCTATTTTGGACATTTCATATAAATGGAATTATACAACATGTGATCTTTTATATCTGGCTTCTTTCACTGAGCATAAAGTATTTCAGGTTCACCCATGTCACAGTACATATTACTACTGCATTCCTTTATATGGCTGAATAACATTCCATTGTATGGATAGACCACACTGTTTATTAGTTGATGTCCATCAGTTCATAGATAGTTGCATTGCTTCCATTTTGGGGTTGTCATGAACATGTTGCTATGAACAAACATTCATGTACAAATTTTTGTGAGGATGTATGTTTCATTTCTCTTGGGCACATATGTAGAAGTGGAATTTCTGGGTTATATGTGAACTTAAAAAATTTATTGATTGTAGAGAGAGAAAGGAAGGAGAGAGAGAGAGTGAGAGAAAGAGAGAGAGAAATATCGATTTGTTGTTCCATTTATTTATGCATTCATTGGTTGTTTTCTGTATGTGCCCTGACTGGGGATCGAACCCACAACCCCGTACATCTGGGATAATGCTCCAACCAACTGAGCTACCCGGCCAGGGCATATGTAAACTTTTTGAGGAATGTTACCAAAATGGCTGCAGCATTTTATATTCCCACTAGCAATGGCTGATGGTTTCACTTTCTTCACATCTTCACCAACACATTATTTGCCTTTTTGAGTAGAGTCATCCTAGTGGGTGTGAAATGGTATCTCATTATGGTTTTAATTTGCATTTCCCTAATAATAATGATGTTGAACATCTTTTCCTGTGTTTATTGGACATTTGTATATCTTCTTTGGAGAAATGTCAATTCAGATTCATTGCCCATTTTACAAATTGAGCAATTTGTCTTTTTAAAGAATATATATATATAATTTTATTAATTATTCTATTACAGTTGTCCCAATATTTTCCCCTTTGCCCCCTTCCACCCAGCAACCCCACTCCCTCAGGCAATCCACTCACCATTGTTCATGTCCATGGATCATGCATCTAAGTTCTTTGGATACTCCATTTCCTATACTGTACTTTACATCCCCATGGCTATTCTGTGACTACCTATTTGTACTTCTTAATCCCTTCACCTCTTCATCCATTTCCCTACAGCCCTGTTCAATGTAGCAACCATCAAAATGCTCTCTATATCCATGATTCTGTCTCTGTTCTTCTTGTTTGTTTAGTTTTTTTTTTTTTTTTTCAGATTTAATGTGTTTTATTGATTAAAATATTACATTTGTGCCAATTTCCCTTCCCTCTGCTCCCCTCCACCCGGTGGCCCCCCTCCCTCCAGTTGTCCCCCCCTTTTAGATTATGTCCATTAGTTGTGCATACAGTTCCTCCCAACCTCTCTCCGTCTATTCCATTCCCTCCTACCATGATCCCCAATTCCTATATCATCTCCCTCCCTCTCCCCACTCCCCCTCCCTGTTGACCTCCCCTCAATATGCTTCCCGTACCCACAGTTCCTTTTCCACTCTCGTTGCCTGTTTAGTTTGCCTTTGTTTCATCTCCCTAGCTTCTGTTTTTTAAACCAGTCCCTTTAACATCTCATATAACAGTGGTTTTGATCTAATGAACTCTTTCAGTTTTATTTTGTCCTGGAAACACTTTCTCTGTCCTTCTATTCTGAATGACAATTTCGCTGGATAGAGTATTCGTGGTTGTAGGTTTTGGATTTTCATTACTTTGAATATTTCTTGCCAGTCCCTTCTTGCCTGTAGGGTTTCCCTTGAGAAGTCAGCTGATAGTCTAATTGGGACCCCTTTGTACATAATTCTTTTCTTCTCTCTTGCTGCTTTTAAGATTCTCTCTTTATCTTTAATTTTTGACATTTTGATTATAATGTGTCTTGGAGTGGTTCTCCCTGGGTCCAGTCTCTTGGGAACTCTCCTTGCTTCCTGGACCTGCAAGTCTATTCCCTTCCCCAAGTCTGGGAAGTTCTCCTTTATTATATTTTCACTCAATTTTTCAAGTTCTAGTTCATCTTCCTCGCTCTCTGGCAAACCAATGATTCTTATGTTGGGCCTTTTATAGCTGTCCCAGAGGTTTCTGATCCTCTCATTGTTGCTTCCCATTTCCTCTTGCTTCACTGGTTGACTGCTTGTTCCTTCTCCATATTCCAGTTTGTTGAAATGAACTCTGGATTTTTTTTCCTCACCATCTGTCTCGTATGCGGTTTTGTTCCTTTCGTTATGAAAGTTTTTCGCTTCTTTCTTATCTTTTTCCTGCTCTTTTGTGAATTCTGTAAGCCACCTGATAACAATGGCCCAGAACTGAGCCTCTGACAGGTTTCTTATCTGTTCATCTGTCAGGTTCTCTATCTGTTGCCTGGTGAGCTGTGCTACCGGGATTTCTATAGTTGTCTGCCTCATTTTGACAGATGCGTTTTGTTTTCTTGGGCCGGCTGTAAGGGGCAGTGCCTGTGTACGCGTCACAAGTCAGCGACCGGCGCCTGTCTGCGACCTATTTCGCAGCCCTGTGGTGCTTTCTTTCTTTGGGGGCGGGGGTCCAAGATGGATTCACACAGTTATTCAGCTAGGAGACCGGGATCCGTCCTCCCGCCCCCCTGGGCCTCACTGTTCAAGGCGATGCGGTGGCCGCTCTCCCCTGCGCTGGGGTCGCGCACTGCCAGGGGCCCGACCGCAGCCGGGATTTCTTGCCGCCCCGCCCGATCTCAGGTGCGATCGCAAACAGCGCTGCCCTCTTTAACTCTTACCTGCCCAAATGGCACCGCTGGTTTATAACTTCATATGTTGGGCTTCCGTGTAGTTTTATTTTCTGGAATTTCTAGTTATCCTTTGTTTTGAAGTAGTTGTATTCCTCTCTAGTTGTAGAGGGAGACCTAGCGTGTCCGTCTAAGCCTCCATCTTGGCCGGAAGTCCCAGTTTAGTGCCTGTAGGAGAGAATCCTAACTTCTCTGGGCTTCTGTTTCTACATGTCTAGTTTGTTTTTTAGATGCAATTGTTGACAGGTATGATTTATTGCCATTTTACTGTTCATAGTTTTTTTTTATCTTCTTTTCTTAAAACATTTTATATAATAATGGTTTGGTGATGATGAACTCCTTTAGTTTTTTCTTGTCTAGGAAGCTCTTAATCTGTCCTTTGATTCTTTTTTTCTTTTTTAATTTATCTTTAGAGAGAAGGGAATAGAGGGAGAAAGAGAGGGAGAGAAACATCAATGTGCAGTTGGTTGCCTCTCATACATCCCCAGATGGGGGCCTGGCCTGCAACCCAGGCATGTGCCCTGACTGGAAATCTAACTGGAGACTCTTTGGTTCTCAGACTGGCTCTCAGTCCACTGAGTCATACCAGCCAGGGCTTTACACATTTTTGTCTGCAGTTTTATAAAATTCTCAAGCCTTCAGAAAGTCTTGAAAGATACCCCTAAAAGAAATAAAGGAGATATAAAGGGACCAAGTAGTTGAATGTGGCTAAAAGAGAGAGTGAAAAATGTTCAGAAGTCATTAGGAGCACACTATGAAGGGATTCAAGGCATTGGGGTTTAATCCTGCTGGCATGATCAGACCTAACATTGAGCAAGATGGCCCTGCAACTATGTGGGGGGTGAGAGTGGAGGCAGAGAGAACTGTGAGGATACTGAGGCCATGCGAGAAGTGGAACCTATGACTTGGACCAGAGAAGTGGCAGAGAAATGGGGATAAAGGATGGACTAAGAAGGGTTTCAGAAGGTAGAATGGACAGGACCTGGAGACTGGATGGGAGCATGAGGGAGTATGAAGGATCAAGGTAGGGTTCAGATCTCCAGCTCATATGAGGTAGTTAGAGGGATGGAGGCAGCAACCAATGAGCTGAGGAGACAGAAAGAATAGAATTGGGGTGGGAGTGGGAAATACGTTCAGTTTTGTTTTAAAGATTTTATTGTGCCGTTTTAAACATACAGAAAAACAAAAAAGAAAAATTTAACCAATACCACCTAGATTCAATATATGTTAACACTTTCCCATGTTTGTTTAATAGATAGATATTTTTCCAAACCATTTCAAAGTGAATTACAGACATTCTGATACTTCTTACCTAAACACTTAGCAAACTTCCTCAAAACATGACAATCTCCTACACAACCACAATACCACCTAATAATAATTATTTAATATGTAATGCTCTTTCCATATTCAAATTTCCCCAAAATGTCTTCAGTTTTTTTCCTCTGAATCATAATCCAATCAAGGATCATATATTACATTGGTCTTTGTATCCCTTCAGTATCTTATGATCCCAGCTCATGTTTTCCATGACTTTTGACTTTTGAAAGTAACCAAACTAGTTATCCTGAGGAGGCCCCACATTCTGCCCTTGGCTGATGGCTTCCTCAAGGTGATATTTAACCTCTTCCTCTGCCCCTGCATTTCCTGTAAATTGGACATTAAGTCAGAGTCTTGATTAGATTTGGGTTAACACTTGGCAAGAATGCTTTGAAGTAAGGCAGCTGCTGGTGTTCTGGCATGTTAGATTTGCAGAGTCTGAAGGTCATCAGGGCTGACGTAATGTTAGCAGTTGAATGTACAGTAGTCCCTCTCTATATCGTGGTTCACTTATTGTGGCCTCACTGTATCGTGGGATTTTTAAAAATATTATATTTGATTATTTAATCGCGGATTTTTTGCTATATCGCGGGATTTTGTGGTACTGTATACATATGTTGTTAAAGTTACATAGGTTTAAGAGTGTAGAGTAAATGTAAGGTTCCTACTTCGCGGGGGGGGTCTAGAACGTAATACCCAAGATAAGTGAGGGTACACGCATACATGGCTGGAAGACCAGGAGGAAGAATCAGGTGTCAGTACCTTCAGGGTCATCATAGAGGAGATGTGGCTTCAGGCCAGGAAATCTGTGGAGGAGACTCCCCAGGGGCTTTCCAGAGGAGTCCCTGATAAGACAGGACCAATAAGATTACCACTTGAGGCCTGGCAGTCAACAAAAGCCCTGCCATGCCCCTCCGCCACCCCACACCCACTCCCGAAAAAATTCTGAGTCCTTGCTGGAGAGTCAGTTGTTGTGTCCAGAGTTGATAATAAGCCCGCCAGAGAGACCTATAGTGACCTTAAATGATAGGGCATCTCCCCAGTCAAAACTGGAAAGGCAGAGCTAGGATAGCCAATGAGAAGATGGAAGTGATTTCACAAAGCCTAATTAGTCCGATTAAAGAGACTAAGGCAAAGGATGAGACCAGAAAGGAGGAGGTGGGTGGTGGGGTGGGCCTCAAGTGGTGACATCTCCAGCTCTGCCCAGGCAGCCTGGAGGCAGCCAGAGGACCTAGGGCTCTATTGGGCCCTGGAGCTCCAGGCTGGGCAGTGACTGAAGCTAAACCAGAGAAGAGCATGACCCTGCTGCCTTCAGCATCCCAAGCCTGTGTCAGTGAGGGGTCAGAAACACCCTGGGAACATCCAGTCACATGCTTCCCCTGTGCTGACGCTAGCTCCTCACTGTGGACAAGGACAACTTGCAAGACTTGGTCCTGTCTGCAAGTCCAGGCTTATCATCTACCCTGCTCCCCTCCCTTTCTACTCTGTTCAGCCTCACCAGCCTCTTCTGTTTTCTAGATGCAGAAGCCCTTGCCCTGTTACTGCTAGCCCTCTTCTGAGTTGTGTGTGCCAGCTGCCTGTGCTGCTGAGAGGCAAGCACACTGTGAAACACCATGAAGTGATGAGCACAGACTCTGACCAAGACCAAGAGGCCTGGTTTGAACCCCCAGCTTTGCCACTTAATAGCTATGTGACCTTGGGCAAGTTACAAAATCTCTCTGTACTTGTGTGTCCTCTCTGTAAAGTGGGGTTGTTGAGAGTTAGTGTTACCGAACTCAAGGGGTTCACTGCTTAGGGTATTCTAGTCAAGAATGAGAAATGGTTGTTAGGTAGTTTTATTTATTTGCAGCAAATAAAGACAGGGGATTCACATTCAAAGCTCTATCCCAGAAGGGAGGCTTAGCGATTGCTTAAATATCGTCGTCGGCAGCCGTCCGTCTCGAGAGACGATGGTGTAGCTTCTTAAGAGCCTATCTGCACCGCCGAGAATGGTTGTGCAGTCCGACTCGGGAGTGACACGGTATCTGTCTCCTCCCGTGTTGAATCGACATCTTGCGATGACGCTGGAGTGTCCTCTCCAGTGAAGCTGAAGCTACAGAGCCTGGGCAGGGTGATATGGAGGGTCTGCTGTTGCCCATGCAGCAGACCCCCCCCCCTCTCTTCGCAGCTGAAGGGTCCAAGGGAAAGACGGAGTCGATACAGCTTGGTTTCAGGTGCGCCGCAGGAGTTGCCGGTGTTGACTACAACGTCAAACCGCCTTAGGGACTCCGGCTCCGGATTTTCTGTCGGGGTTTACTCCCTTAGCCTTTCCCCTGAAGAGGTATGCCGCAAGGCAGCGGAGGTTTTTTGGAGTCAGAGTTTTCCTTCTCTGTAAATATAAAATATATCACATAAAATTCTATAAGGAAATGAGATGGAAATATAGGTCAAGAAAATAAAATAGTAATTAAAAATTTCAGCTTTTAACAGAAGAGTCTATTCATTATTACTTAAATGGATGATGATTTTATTAAATTGCTGTGGATTCAGATTCCACAGAGTATTCTGAGAATAGTTGATATAAGTTTTATTTTAAAATGTCAATATTTCCAATAGGGAAGAAATTAAATTCTTTGCAAGCACATATTTTATCACAGGTAAAAAGCTGTAGATGTTAACTTGGTAATGTGTGAGTGGTTACAGAGTTATTCAAAATTCTTTTAAAGGTATGTGAACAAAAATAGTTAAAGACTGTTAGCTTACTGTATAAAACCCAAGTTTTTAACCTGGTGTATAAAACTTTTCATCACCTTTTTCCTTCTACGGAGATTTAAGGTCAGTGAAACTATGCTGTGTGATAATGTTATAGTAGACACAAGGCATTACGCATTTAATAAAACCTTAGAACCATACCACACAAACAGAGAGCCCTAATAAAAACTATGGACTTCAGTTAACTCTTATCCTTGTCTTTCTGAAGCATGTGTCTAGAGAAAGGAGTGTTAGTATTTATTGAGTAAATACCATCTGACAAGGGCTTTAGAAATATTTTCTCTAACACTAAAAACAACCCTGGGTATGTTTGCTTAAATATCGTCGTCGTCGTCGTCGTCGGCAGCCTTCCGTCTCGAGAGACGATGGTGTAGCTTCTTAAGAGTCTATCTGCACCGCCGAGAATGGCTGTGCAGTCCGACTCGGGAGTGACACGGTATCTGTCTCCTCCCGTGTTGAATCGACATCTTGCGATGACGCTGGAGTGTCCTCTCCAGTGAAGCTGAAGCTACAGAGCCTGGGCAGGGTGATATGGAGGGTCTGCTGTTGCCCATGCAGCACACCCCCCCTCTCTTCGCAGCTGAAGGGTCCAAGGGAAAGACGGAGTCAATACAGCTTGGCTTCAGGTGCGCCACAGGAGTTGCCGGTGTTGACTACAACGTCAAACCGCCTTAGGGACTCCGGCTCCGGATTTTCTGTCGGGGTTTACTCCCTTAGCCTTTCCCCTGAAGAGGTATGCCGCAAGGCAGCGGAGGTTTTTTGGAGTCAGAGTTTTCCTTCTCTGATGTGCCCTGACTGGAAGATCGAACCAGCGACACTTAGCTCGCAGGCCGATGCTCAATCCACTGAGCCAAACCAGCCAGGGCTCTTGCTTAAATATACTATTTGATTAATGACACATTGATTTCTTCTTTGCAGTTGGCTACACTTATGTTGGTTCCCTCAAACTCATCTGGTTACAGCTGTTTCTGCAAAATACATTTAAACATTCAGCAAGGACAGCATTTAGTAAGAACCACCCAGACCTTGAGACCCTTGTCCTATCTAACTAACATTAATATGAGCTTCAGCTCTGGCCATGGGGTTCAGTTGGTTGGAGCATTGTCCCGATACTCCAAGGTTGCAGGTTCAATCCCGATCAGGGCACATATAAGAATCAACCACAAATAAACGGAACAATAAATTGATGTTTTTCTCACTCCCTCTCTCTCTAAAAACAGTAAGTTAAAAAATATATATATGTGAACTTCAAAAGTGCCTGGCACCTGGTGAGTCCTATAATTTTTCTCACGAAGCTCAAGAGAGTTCAAGATCTGCCTCAGCTCACAGAGCTGGTACATGACAGCTTTCTAAAATACCCAGTACACCCCTGTTGCATCATAAAAATCATCACCTAACTGCAGAGGTTTTCTGTGCTATAAATCCCATGAATTTCATAAACTCTGTCCTACTACTGTTTCTGTAGGTTAAATTTACCAATATCAGACCAAGTGAAGGGATTGTGCCACCGAAGACTAAAAAGGCATATGGGCATATCTCTGTTGACAAGCAGTTTACATTCTAGTAGCAGAATAGGAAGAAAAAGTAGCCTTAACAAAAGGCCCTGTGTGATGAGGGTTGTGAGTTCCTAAAGAGTAGGAAATTCAACAACCATAAAAACAATATAATCAATGTTTTGGGTTTTCGGAACTTATCATGTACAAAAACACTTGGTAGGTATTTAGTAGTCTCATTTTACATAGGAGGAAACTAATTCTCAACAAGGTTAAATACCTGTCGTGGGTCACTAGATGAGTGACGTGAACTTGCTTCTATCCTCCTAATCACCAGTTTGTACCAGTCGTGACAAAAGAGACTCGGGTGGACACACCAGGGATGAGCTGCATAAGCCGACTAGAGATCAGAGGGGACTTTAGCGAAAGAACACGGGTCGTGGCCAGTAGTGTCTATGGGAGATCCGCAGGATCCCCACTGTGCGCACGTGGCCCCACAGCCGCCCCACCGCAGTTCCAGGTTCCGCTTGGGCCACACTTGAGGCCGCATTCCTGGGAGAGCGCTTCTGATTGGCCGGCTCGGTCAGGCGGCTCCCGCAGGCCAATCAGCAGCAGTCAGTCCGTGGGCCGCGCGGGCTGAGCCGCCGGCTGGGAGCCGGGGCTGGGAGGTGGTGTAAGTGACGTGAGCGCCCCTGAGAAAAGGCCGCGGATACCTAGTAATGTCGGGCGTGCTCCAGATCCAGCTAGCGACCCCACTGACCCTTAACGCTTATTTATCTGGATTCGCCTCCAGCCCTGCCCCAGGGCTCTGAGAAAAAGGAGACAAGAGACCTGGGCTGGCCCCTCTTGGGGATTCTGGGAACCGCCCTAATGCTTCCGCCGCCTTTTGTGCATCTTTTTCCTTTCGCCCTCTGGAGCTCCAACCCCTCCTGTCTACTTTTGCTCCATAGCTGTAGTCTACAAAAGGTGTAGTCTTACCTTTTACGAGAAAAATCTCAGGCTGGACAGGTGTGCCTCAGTTAGTTGGGCGTCGCCCCTTGGTCAGGGCACACGCCTGAGCTGTGGTTCCCTCCCTAATCTGGAGTGAGGGAGACGCAACCCACTGATGTTTCTCTCTCACATTGATGTTTCTTTCCCTGCCTCTCTTCCCCACCTCTATAAATAAATAAATAAATAAATACATAAGTAAAATTAAAAAATAAAAGAAAACAAAGAGGAAATTTACTTGAGAGAGAGAGTGAGAGAGATCTCAATGCCCCTCCAAACAGGCTCTGCCCTTCTCTCCCCTCCAGGGCTCCTGGGCTCCCTTCCTCATCTCTGCCCTCAACCCTCCCCTTTGGCTTCACTCCCATGCAAAAACTGCATAAGTGAGCTAACTTAAGAGAAAAAAAGCCAAAGTGAAAGTCTTCCTTGTCCTGTCTAATACTCCACATTCAGGGCAGACTAATCTATCAGCTTAGCAAAAGCGGCACTGCCCACTGACGGAGGCAGAAGAGAGAACTATAAACGGCCATCCTGGGATGTGGCAGCCAGACTGAGAGATAACACAGATCAAGGTTCCAGTCTTGGCTGGATAATCTTAAGGGTAATATTGAACTTTTCTGAGTCCTCATTTCCACCTGGAAGTTGGAAATATATATATCGGCAGCCGTCCGTCTCGAGAGACGATGGTGTAGCTTCTTAAGAGTCTATCTGCACCGCCGAGAATGGCTGTGCAGTCCGACTCGGGAGTGACACGGTATCTGTCTCCTCCCGTGTTGAATCGACATCTTGTGATGACGCTGGAGTGTCCTCTCCAGTGGAGCTGAAGCTACAGAGCCTGGGCAGGGTGATATGGAGGGTCTGCTGTTGCCCATGCAGCAGACCCCCCCTCCCTTCGCAGCTGAAGGGTCCAAGGGAAAGACGGAGTCAATACAGCTTGGCTTCAGGTGCGCCGCAGGAGTTGCCGGTGTTGACTACAACGTCAAACCGCCTTAGGGACTCCGGCTCCGGATTTTCTGTCGGGGTTTACTCCCTTAGCCTTTCCCCTGAAGAGGTATGTCGCAAGGCAGCGGAGGTTTTTTGGAGTCAGAGTTTTCCTTCTCTGATGTGCCCTGACTGGAAGATCGAACCAGCGACACTTAGCTCGCAGGCCGACGCTCAATCCACTGAGCCAAACCAGCCAGGGAAAGTTGGAAATATAAATAGACTCTTATCTCATAGGGCTGATGCAAGGATTCTCCCTAGGGTTCTCATGGGAACTGAGGAGGCCCTGGTACTCGCTATTTTGGCTGAAAGACTGGAGGAGAAACAGGATTTCTGTGGTGCACTATCTCCCCCGTGTGACCATCTGGGAAATTACGCAAGGGAGGTTCGCTGGCCTTGGGAGGGCTACCTGGACTCCGGAATTCTCTGAAGACTGAGAATGTGCGGCCAGTGTCCCTTTGCTTCTGCTGTCCAGGCTACCTCGGGCCTACAGAGCCAGTGCTGACACCTGTGGAGGAGAAAGTACTCCACCCCTGGGTTTAGGGTGGTTGTGGTGCCTTCTCTGACTCCAGAACTTTTGGTTTTGGTGGCTCTTCAATGTAGCATTCAAGGCCCTTCAGAGTTGGATCTCAGGGTGACTTAGTTCTGACCTGCCCCAGGAGGCTATTTCTGCTTCCTCTTCCCTTCCCAGACCTCCTGGATCTCCCTTTGTCCTCCCCCTGATTCAGGAGCCTGAAGCACATTTCCCCAGTAAGCGTGTATAGTTCCTGGGACAGTATTTGTGGGAAGAGCTACCATTTATTGAGTACCTACTGTGTGCCTGGTACTGTGCTGGGCTCCTTATGGGCATTTATTCCGTATACTCTTCACAAACCCCATAGAGCATATGATTGCTCCCATTTTGTAGAAGATGACACTCAGGTAGTGAAAGGTAATGTGATCCATCCAAAGTCACATAGCCATTAAGGGACAGCTCTGCCTGCTATTGCGTGGCCATCTAGTGTGGTGGATGAGGCAGACAGACAAAGGTTCAAATCCCATCTCTGCCACTTACTACTGACTTCAAAGTCTTCTGTCCTCTCTAAAATGAGGTGGCAGCTCCCACCAGGCACAGGTGCTGGCTCTGAGGACAGGCACCATTTGGGGACTAACAGCAGCGGCTGAGAAGCAGGGAGGGTGTTGCAGCCAGCAGCCAGAGCTGGTGAGGAACACACTGGAGTAAGTTGGGAGTCCCCTCAGGGAGGCTAGAGTCCTAGCTCAGGACCCAGCCAGCAAGAAGTAGGGCTCAAGGGTCCAAGACCCCATCACCTGTTACCTATGTAACCCTTGCCTGTTCTTCCTATGTCCACCCCAGCTTCTTCAGTGCCTTTCTCACCTAGCAACCTCGCATGGGCCTTTCCTAACACACATCTAATCATGTCCTTTGCCGCAGAAAATTTTTTCTCTCACTGGGGACTCAAACCCTCACAAGAGCCCTTGAGCCTGTGTGGGTCTGTTGCTGCAGCCCTGACAGTTCTGTCATCCTCTCTGGTCTCTGGTCCCCTCCCATCTCCTTGAAGGCATTTTAGGCTTTTACACATGCTGTTCCTGTGGCCTGAAACACTCCTCTCTCCTTTCTTCCCTACTTAATGCTGAGAGACTGGAAGGTCTCCTCCTGGAGGATGGATAGTTTGAGACGAAGGAGGAGTAGGAATTTGGGCAACCAACAGGGAGTGGGAGACTGTTCCAGGAAGACATAACCACTTGTGCAAAGGAATGGGAGTGCACACATTGGGGGGTGGAGGAGGTGAAGGGAGGGATTGAAACTAATGAGAGTGAGGTGTGCCTAAGGCCAGGGCCTAATCCCTAAGTGCTGAGGAATGTGGGAGGGTCTTGAGCGGAGGTCATTAGAGTAGTTTCGCCCATCATCTAGTCTGCTGGGTAGGGTGGAGAAGGACTTACCAGCATCTCTGAAAAGTCCTCCATGAAGGACTGGATCACCACCAGCAGGAAAAGACGTCTCTTCACAGGATCCCCACCTAAAACCTCTGTGGTACAGCCAAGGCCCCCACCCCCATCTCACACAGGGCTGAAGTGGGATGCTGCACTCCTTGTGGCTGCCACATGGTGGTACTATCACCCCAGTGTGCCTCCTCCATTCTGCTCCCTGTGCTGAATGGAGACCCTTCCCAGGGAAGAGACCAGAAGAAAGAAGAGGTGTTTGAGGTAGAAGAGGAGGCCAAGGGACAGAGGTTGGGGGTGGTCTGGATGCAAGGTACAAGGACGGGGGAGTTAGGATGGTGCTGGCTCCCTGTGTTGTTGTTGTTGTCTGTTTTTGCTGCAAAAAGCTTTATTGTTTCTATTTGGTCCAATGCACGGGAGAGGGCTCCAGGTGGTTAAAAGGATGCTTACTGCCTAGTGGTTTCAGGGTGAGGCTCAGGCAAAGGCCGGATACCAGGGAAATGCAGAGGGGCCCTTCAAAGGCCTATGGGCTCCAAAGGCTCCTAGTCATGCTTGAGGGGGAGCCTTTCGAAGAGACACCCAGCCCAGCCTGGGGGCTGGCCAGTCTGCGGATGTTAGTCAGGAGCTTGCCCATCTTCTTGATGAGTTTCACCTGCTCATCCAGGAAATGGTTCTCTGGAAGTCACAGAGATGAGGGTCTGTGCAGGTTGAACCCGGGGCATGTAGATCCACAAGAGCTGGGTTCAGGTTTTTCTCCAAGGCCAAGGCAGCTTCCACAGCGTCCTGAGTTTTACCCCACTTGTGTTGGGAAGGCTTCAGCGCATCCTGGAGGAGAACATGGCCGCTGTGCTGGTTTTGCAGCTTTAAGAGACGTTCAGTGCCCTTGTGCTTCTTCTTGGCCAATTCTTAGAAGTGGCCCATGCCCTGCAGAGCCACATCCTCACGGTGGAAATAGAAGCCCAGGGGCTGGGAGGTGCAGGGTGACCAGGCAGTTGACAGGGCCTCCACCTCAGTGAATAATTCTGACAAATTTGGCAGCTTGTGGTTGTTCAGGAATGAGGAGTTAAAGTTAAAAAATGGTGTTGGCTGCTCTTGGGAGCTGAGGATGGCTGAGGTGGTTCTGAAGGTGGTGACTAGAAAAGAGATTGGTGGGTGGTCGGAGGCTGGAAGAAGGGATGTCCCTGAATTTATTCTGTCTAAACCCTGTTGAAGCAAGAGACTGATTCCTGGACCACTGAGGGTACTCCTGTCTGTTTTTTTCAGGGTCAAGCAGAGCACATCTGACTTAAATGTTTACATTATCTGCCCTACCAACCTGCATGCATCATTCCTCTGGTCCCTGAAACATTTACACAGACACCACCTGGAACCCAGATCTTGGCCCTTTCTTACCTGAAGGTTCTTGACCACCTTTCCTCTCCTGCCTACCACCATTACTGCGAGAGCTGTGCCTGTTCCCAGCTGTGTCGAACCAGACACTGCAACAGTCCCCTCACCCGTCTCCCACATCTGCACTAGCAACCTCTGCTCTCATCACTCCCCTGCGGATGAAGTTCTGCAGCCTGCAAGGCTCACTGTGCTGTGGTCTCATCTGGCACATGGCCTCCCTGATGCTGTGTGATAGTGACGCACTGTCTGTGAAGCCAGGTGGGAGTCCCTCAGCTTCTCCCCACTCCTGCCTGCCTCCAGACATTTGCAGAGTCTGTTTCCTCTGCCCGGAATGTTTTTCCTTCCACTCATCACAAGGCCAAGTGCTCCCCTCCTTCAACTCATGTATAACTTCCTCATGGAACCCTCCTCTGAGCCAAGTCAGGATCATCGCCATTGCAGACCTTCAGAGCCTGGGTTTCACTCTAGTCAGCACTTCCCTGGGCATTTGTTTAATGTCTCTCTCCACCTCTAGGTCTTAAACTCCTCAGGGCAGTGACTGTCTTCATCACAGGGTAAATCAGTGACTACATGGCCTCCAGAAGGTGCTCAATAAATATTTGCTGATTTGCTGCGCTTTGCCCCCCAACACTCATACACACACAGCACACATGCATTCTCTTTGGTTAGCTCTTCATTCTTCCTCAACATGGGCATTCCGTTAGGCACCCCCTCCGAGAAGCATTATAGGCCCCTCCCTGGGCTCCTGCTGTTCCTGGACCTCGTTCCTGTGTTTGTTTTTCAGTTCCCTTTGGTCCTCATTCCCTGCTCTTGTCACCCTGCCCCTCAAACAGTCTTGCTGGAGGTCTTGTGCCTGTTCTCGTGAGCTATGTTTTCTGTCATAATTTCTTTCATACAACTGGCTTTCTGCTTTAGAGCTCATTGCATCTCTTACCCTTTCCACTCAGCACTGGGTGTCTGGGGTCCCTCCACGTGGCTACACTGTGCATCCATCAGGCCTTCCACTCACTACCCATCTACCTCCCAGTGCACTCCTGATTGCTTCCAACCTCTCTCCTGACTTTCCCTGCCCGGTCATATGTGAGAATTTGGGGGGTTGTTATGTATTCAGGGAAAAATTACTAGATGATGTGTTTACATGAGTATAATCAGCTGAAAGCTCCCAGCTGACCCGGAGGCTGCACCCAGGGTCCAGGAAGGCCTCCCATAGCCAAGCTCTTACAGAAACAGGGGTGTCCAAAACCAAACCCCAGAGTTTGCAGCTGGGGGATGGGGAAAGGGAAGCAGCTTTTAAGATGCCTTTGCATGCCTGGGGCTGGTTGCTAGTGTCTTTGTTATGCAAAATGGCTTTGATACTTCCAAGGCCCAAGAAGATGGGAGGAGTCTTGAACTGTGGGATGGTACGGAAGGAGCCTACAAAGCCTGCGGAGGATTCTGTGAATGGTCAGAACTGGTTTCAACACCCACTGGACGCAGTCAGGGATATATAAGCAGCTCCGGACATTTTAGCGCTCTCTCTCTCTCTCTCTCTCTCTCTCTCTCTCTCTCTATGCGGCTTGGTGAAGGGTCCTTCTCCATGCGGTTTTGAGAAGCTATGTTCTCCATGCGGATTAAAGAAGCTGAGTTCTCCATGCAGTTTTGAGAGGGCTCTCCAGGCTTCTTTAAGAGGCTCTCACCATGCGGTTTTGAGAAGGAGAGGAGATCTGTGCGGTTTGCAGGAAGAAGACAGTTTACACGGAGGTTGAGAATCCAGGCGGTTCTGCATTGAGAGCTGGAGGGCACCACGGCACAGAAAGGACCTCCCCAATCAGATTTGAGTGATTGGCAGCTACTGGTAAAGCTGAACTGTGCCTTGGAAGTAGGGAAACAGTGTTTCTGACTTTTCTAAGGCTGGCCTGGTTTGGTAGGGGGAGGCAGAACTATGTGTTTGTGGGTATTTTAAAGAACATAAGACTCAACAGCAGAAATCTGCAAATAATCTAAATCTATTTAACTGTTAAATAAACAGTTCTTTTTCTTTTCACTAAACTCTAGGACTGAGAGTTGTAATTCTGGCGGCAGGCAATCTGGCCCCTAACTAAGTGGCCTGTGGGTTCTGTTTCAGTCGGAGCAGCCCAGAGGTTCTGTTACACAGTGAGTCCTGGCTGGGCGTTCTCTAGCTTTCTAACTTTTGCCAGTCTGGTATGTGCAAAGTGAGAGCATCTCTTCCATTATTTTTGAGTTTCAGGATCTTCTCATATGCTTGTTAATGTCTAGGTTTCCCTGGCAGTCAATCACCTCATCGTACCCTCTCTGTATTGTTTGCAGGTGTCTGTTTTTTTCTTGTGGATTTGCCTACCTGCCTTAGATATTGGTCCCTTGTGCCCCATGTTGTCCTCGACGAAGTATGGGGAGTGCTGTTTATAAGCAGACCCCAGAGGCTAGAGATGCTCAGGGGCCGTGACAATCCTGAGCCCTCTCCAGGATCCCAGCTCCACATTAGGCTGGGCTCTGAGTCAGCGGTGAGGGGGTGACTGTCCCTCTGTGGGTATGGCAGGGTTTATTAAATACACTGCAGTGTGTTTGGGTGGCACTGTTCCAGCTCCTAAAGGATTTGGGGAACCTCTTTGAGATCAGCTCGCCGGCCTGGGATTTGAATTTGGGAAATTCATTCAACGTGCATTCATTCCGTGACCGCCTGTGGAACACCTTCAAGGTACATCTGTGGGCAGGACAGCACCTCCACCTCTCAGAGCTCACCTTCTAGTGAGGTGGCAGCCGCTAAAGGGTGAACAAATAAGGTAATTACAGGAGAAAACAAACAAGGAGCTGAAATATGGAATAACAGAGAGAGGACTTTACCCGAGGTGGTCAGGAGAGGCCACTCTGAGGAGGTGACCTTTGTTCTGACAGGTTCTAGGTATTTTTGCCACAAACACCTTTGCTTTAAACATCTTTGCCACACACATTGTTGCTGCACAACTAATTGACCATAGACAATCTTGCTGTAAAAGATAAAATAACAACAACAAAGAAGAGGCATTAAAAAGAATATAATGAAATATGAAAAATTCATCACAAAATTGAAAACTTGCAAAAAATGAAAATATATTGTCTTTGAAGTTGTTCATTTGTAGTTACATATATATATATGTATATATATTTTGTGTGTGTGTGTGTTTGTTTTTTCATTTTTGCTTGTTTATTTGTCTCCTGGCTCAGGATAGCGCTTTTTCTTTTTTGCTACAATTTCATCCTTCATTAAGTGAGATGTCAGCTTCCAAATAAGAATCAATAATCAGCACTCTCTGAATACTGTTGTGAATTAGTAGCCACCTTTTATATTTGCGTTAGCCAGGTTGGGTGTTTAGGGTGGGAGAGATGACTGTGCTTACCTAAGGATTTACAAACTGATATGTTATCATTTTCTAGTATGCACTCTGACTTGGAGTTTTGCAATCTGGCTTTATTCTCAGTCCTTATCATTCACTATTTTAAGACCACCATCCCTGGTTGGTATGGCTCAGTGGATTGAATGCCATCCTGTTAATGGAAAGGTTGCTGGTTCGATTCCTGTTCAGGGTACACGCCTGGGTTGAAGGTGAGGTCCCCAGTTGGAGGCATGTGAGAGGCAACTGATCAACGTTTCTCTCACACATTAATGCCTCTCTCCCTCTCTTTCTGCCTCCCTTCCATTGCCCTAAATAAATAAATAAATAAAATCTTTAAAAAAAGAAAAAAAGAAAAAAGACATTACGAGGGCTAAGATTTATTTAATATAAAAATAGGCATGATGGCAAGAACTTTGTCCAGGGAGAATGAAACCAAACTGACAACTGGCTTCACTACATTGTCTGCTGAATGTAAACCAAACTGTCAGCCAGTTGTTAAGGCCAATTACTTGTGGGGCGAAAATGCTTGTGGTGAAAATGCCTGTGGCAAAGACGTTCACAGCAAACATGCTTACAGCAAAAATACCAGACACAACTCTGACACCAGGCCGAAGAACCAGGGGACTAGCATTCCGGGCAGGCAGGGACCTGCAAGTGCTAAGGCCCTGAGGTTTGGCTGAGCTTGGGGTGGTGGAAAAACAGAAAGGTCCCTGGGGCTGGAGACTCAGTTGGGGAGGGGTCTACAGGGGCTTTTGGGAGTGGGCAGGGGTCAGCTCAGGCTTCAATTGACTGGTGGACCTGGCTTCCGGTCTGGCCTGGTGTGTGAAACGGGCAGGACGACAGTGTGGCTGTGTGGAGGGGCTCAGCCTTAGGGTCTCCGAAGTGGCTCTGGCCAGTGGTTTGGGGGTTAGGAAGCTTTGGAAGCTGGTGTGTACTAAGAAGGAATATTTCCTTTCTTTCTTTCCTTTCTTTTTTTTAAATTAAATTTTTAAAAAAGTTCTATTTAAAAATATTTTTTTAATCTTTATTGTATTGTTTTTTCCATTGCCATTTAGTCCCCTTATGCCCCCTACTCCTGGATTTGTTTTCTTCTCTGGGATTTTTCCTGGAAAAAATACAATTTTTTATAAATAAGTAACACATGTGCCATGTACAAAAAACAAAAGAAACAAAAGCCCCCGCTCTCACTGACCACAGCCACCTAGTTCACCCAGAAGCAATGATTGTGACCACTTGCCCACTGTCCCCAAGTGATTGCATCCCTACATCCTCAGCACAAATTTGACTTGGGTGGGAGCACACTATGCATGCTGCTCATACCTCAAATTTTCCCTCAGTGGTGTGGGGTGGAGATGATTCCCCACCAGTACTCTCAAGCTCTAGAGTTGTCCTGTCAATATACAGCTCTTTTTTTAAAAATTGATTTTAGAGAAAAACATCAATTTGTTGTTCTGCTCATTAATGTATCCATTGTTGATTCTTGTATGTGCCTTGACCAGGGATAGAACCTTGCTCTAACAAACTGAGCTAGCTGGCCAGAGCTAAATACAGAGATTTTTCTTTTTTAATTTTAAATTTATTTTTTAGAGAGAGGGGAAGGGAGGAAGAAAGAGAGGAAGAGAAACATCTATATGAGAGAGGAATATGGACCGGTTGCCACTTGTACATGCCTTGACTGGGTACTGAACCTGCAACCCAGGCATGTACCCTGACCGGAAATTGAACAGGTTACCTTTCACTTTGAGAGACAACACTCAACCAACTGAGCCCCACCGGTCAGGGTTATATATACAAATATTTAAATTAATATTTAGCCCTGGCTGGTGTGGCTTAGTGGACTGAGTACCGGCCTGTGGACTGAAAAGTTTGCTGCTTCAATTCCCAATCAGGGTGGCATGCCTGGGCTGTGGGCCAGGTCCCCAATTGGGTGCTTCTCTCACACATGGATGTTTCTCTCCCTCTCTTTCTCCCTTTTTTCCCCTTCCCTCTAAAAATAAATAAATAAAATTTAAAAATTTATTAGTATTTAAATTAATTACAATAATTAGTTTCTCGGTTGCACGAGCCACATTTCAAGTGCTCGCTTGCCACATGTGGCTAGTGGCTACTGTCTTTGACAGCACAGATATCAAACATTTCCATCATCAGAGAAAGTTTTACTGGACAGTGCTGCTCCAGAGAATTCCAGGCCACCCGTTATTGAGGTCTTCACAGGTTGCTTGGAAGGGGACAGAAGGTTGGCTGTGCTGGTAAAACCCTCAGCATGTGCAGTGGGTCCCCCAGTGATAATAATAATCTGCTCCCCACGGATCCAAGAGCTACCCCTCTTTGAAAGTTCTATAGTTGTGCTGTCTAACATGGGTCTTGATGTTTCAGCCCTGATTTCCTAGGGGCCTCCGCTGTAAGGAAAGGCAGCCTCGTCATCTCCCTTACCAGGTCATTTGGTCACCTGACAAGAATTAGGGAGGCCCACTCTGCTCTGAATGAGCCTGTGTTCTTAGAGATGGAACCCAAGAGGCCCCTGCTCTGGGAGGGACAGAGAGACATACATGAGTTCTTCCCATCACGCATGGAGATGGAATGCCTACCCTAGGCCTTTGAGGTCAGCCTGGCCTGCCTGGAGGGGTGGTAACTAATCTGAGGCCTGGAAGGCTATCAGGTGCCCACGGTCATGCCCTGAGGGTCAGCTGGTGAGGTCACTTGGGCCAGGTCAGGCTGGGCCCGAAGGATCAGCACACGACCTTGTGCCTGGCACTGGGGGGCTGGAAGGCTCTGGTGCCGTGCAATGGTGGCATCCACCAGGTTAAAGAGGATGTGGGGGAAGGCAGGGTGAGTTCAGCTGTTGGTGATTTCACGCCTCCTCAGCCACTTCTTGGGGACAGGCCCCAGCCGTGGGGCGCAGGTGCCAGGGAAGGTCAGATTTCGACAGCAAGAGAATAAAAGGAGATTTCCTCTGGAGGGGAGCCCTCTCTCCCTGAGAGAGCTGCAGCTGCCTCCCTCTGGGATTAGGCTAAATCTAACAGCAGGTGGAGGGGGCGGGGATCTCCCATCTCAGGGTGGGGAGTGTGGGAAGGGGCAGGCAGTGCAGCCAGTTGGGCACACCTGAGTGTGTCTGTACCTGGGAATGGTGCTCCTTTGTCCCTTCATTCAACACTTTACTGCCCCTCAATTCTGCCAGGTGTGGCCTGGGGTAAGGGTTTGGGGAGCACCGACAGTAACTACTAAACTGGATCAAGGTCTATAAAGCTGTGAGAGGGGGAGCACATAGGAAGACTCAGAAAATGCAGGCCGTTTCCCCTGGGGAGCCCCAAAGAGTGGGGTGTTGGGGTTTGCTTTTTATTAAAAATCTTTATTTCCAGTGGAGTTTTTGTTGAGTTGTTTCAACCTCAAACATATAATGCCTCTGTAGAAATCCTGGTTCCCAGGATGTGGCCCCCAGACCAGCAGCTGCACTCCTGAGGGACCTGTTAGACATGCATATTTCCAGGATCTACCTCAAACTTACCCAGTATGAGCGATTCTGAGATGGGACCTACAGCCCAGGATCTCCAGGTAATTCAGGAATATGCTGAGGTTTCAAGACTCATTCAAAATCCTTCCAAGCCCTGGCTGGTACGGCTCAGTGGATTGAGTGCCAACCTGAGAACCAAAAGGTTGCCAGTTCGGTTCCCAGTCAGGGCACATGCCTGGGTTGTGGGCCAAATCCCCATTTGAGGGCGTGTGAGAGAAAACCAATACCATAAATAAATAACATCTTAAAAAAAAAGAATCCATTCATCCAAGCAGTGCTGGCTTTCTGTTGCTGTCTTTGCAGAAAGGAGACTATGAGAGCGGCTGCATTGAGCACCTATAATATTGTGTCTCAGCCTGAGGTGGGGGTGGCACTCTGGAGGGTGTGCTGGGCAAGGCCACCTGAGAAATGAGGTTTGAGTGAGGAGAGCTTGGCCAGGTGAGGAGGGAAGAGTGCTCTCCAGGAAAGAAAAGTGTGCGTGAGGGCCCTGAGGTGGCAGGGCTCAAAAGCAATGGGCCAGAGCCCAGAAGGCTGGGCCCGGCATGTGTGCTTGGGCATCCTGAATGCCATCCGCTCACCCCTGTGTGTGAACTCCATTAACAGGTGTTCCTGCTTCTGCAAACCAGAGCCTTGGAAAGGCCAGGTCACTTGGGTTCTGCCATCAGACAGGGCACCTGGTCACAGGCACCCTTCCTTTTCCTGAGCCTCAGTTGTCCTCATCTGAGCAGCAGAACAGGAATGCCTTCCTGTGAGGGCCACCACAAGGAGAGGATAAGGTTCTGGCAGCTCATCCCTGGGGCTGTTTCCTCCTATCCCAGTTGTTGATGGAGCACTTAAAGCCCTCCCCAGGTGGGGCAGCATTCCTGTGTTTCAGGCTCCAGGGGTAACTTTGGTCACAGCAACCTCCAGATGCCGTGGACCACCTGACCCTCCTCCCTACAGCCTCCGGTCCCTGGACTCCGGCTGTCTAGCAGTTGTTCCCACCAGAGCCTGACTGATACACTCAGCCAGCAAGTGGCAGAGCCCAGAGGTGGCCAATACTTTTTCTACAGGCTCCTGAGGCCTGTGTCTGTCACAGGCTAGGAAGCCACTCAGAGCCCAAGCTGACCAAGGGGCCTGGGCTCCAGCTGTGTGCCCAGACCAGGCTGGGGGGAGGGGAGGTGGGGCAGCCGGGCTTGCATGGGAATTAGCAGCATCTGTCTCACTCTTACATGCAATATCAGGAATGTGGAAGGGCCTGAGGTAGCGTGTGCCTGCCAGGGAAGCGGTTAGGGAGGGGGCACAGGGTGGGCAGCTGAGCCCCTCCTGGCCCCTGGGACCTACCAGGGAGCAGCTGCCCCTATCACTCTGAGTGACCTGGCTCTGGTCTCCCACATGTACAGGACCCTGGGCCTCTGACAACCCTGTTTCTCCACCATTAAATGGGAAGAAGAATCTTTATCTGTGAGGTTGTGGTGAGGAGAGCGGTGGGTTCATGGTGGGGAAGTGGAAAATAGGGCTCTCATTCCTCACCCCCTTGTCCTTACTCACTACCCTGGACAGTCTCTTCCTTCCTGGATGGGCTTGGAGAGACCTGCCTCATTTGTGATTGGCTGGGTTGACGAAGGCAGTAGTCAAGGAGAGACTTCAGTTTGGGGTTGGGGCTCAGTCAGAAAGTTTAGGGGCTCCAGGGAGCTAGTGGGGGTCCTTGAGTGTAGTAGGTGCAGAAGCTAAGAGTCGCTTTAGGAAGCTGCCTCTGGAGCCACCTGCAGGGAAATGAGTGAAGAGGACCTCGGGCTGGAGGGGAACATTCTGGCTGCTGCAAAGCCCAGGCACTAGTTCTCAGTGAAACACTCAGCATAACCTGCATGAGCTCAGCATGGCATCTGCCCCCAAACATGTGCTTGTCTAAGTCTTTCCTCACCTTCCAGCTAAGCCCAGACATGCAGGCTGGGCAGGAGCTCCTGCTCATGCTGGTGAAGGCAGTGACCGTCAGAGAAGTGACTGCCCTGGCCGTGGGACCCTGGAAGTCAGGCTTCGAAGGGCCTGGCTCCAAGTCTGCTGTTCTTTCTACCCCCTTTAGGAATGGGGCTTCTGAGGGAAACGAGGTGGTTGGGGAAGATACCCTGGCTGATATGGGGGCCCTGGAGGAGGTAGTTTTTGGGGGAAGATGAGTAGTTTAACATGGGGCATGGTAAGTCAGAGTCATGCCTGGGGCATGAGGAGACAATGGAACATGGAAAAAACGTGACCATGAGGTATTGTGCTGAGCTTCCAGGGTGAGCCCAGGCCCATATTCTTAGATCCAATCCCTCTGGTCCTGTATTTTCAGCCCTGAGGGAGGCCATGGAGGTGACCTGTGTGGTCTACACAAATAGTGTGTCCTGGTTGGGCAGTCCTGTGCCAGGGGGACAGGGCAGGAGAGCCAGGCACTAGGTCAGGCAACCCCACCCCATGGTTCAGGGGCTGGAGAGCAGCAGTAATCCCTGGGATGGAGCCTACGACTGGTTCCAAGCTCAGAACCCTGGGGAGTGGGGGGCAGGAAGCTGATTCTTTTTACTTACCCTCCCCCAAAGGGTGTCTGAGAAGAGGGCCATAAGGGCTCCCTTGGGGAGGGCCAGGCAGGCAGGGACAGCTGCAGCCCAGCCAGGAGGGCAGCCACCAGCTGCTGCTAGGGAGAGTGGCCAAGGTAGGTGGGGCAGCACGGCCCCCCACAAGCTCCCAGTCCTGACAG
The DNA here is from genome assembly GCF_987537825.1 of Furipterus horrens. Taxonomy (NCBI): domain Eukaryota; kingdom Metazoa; phylum Chordata; class Mammalia; order Chiroptera; family Furipteridae; genus Furipterus; species Furipterus horrens. The sequence continues at coordinate 63,714,675 of NW_028327180.1, read as the reverse complement.
CAGAGCGTGGGAGCAGGCAGCAGCTTCGAAGCATTTCAGGCTTTCATGCTGTTAACTGTCAGCTTGGTTAATGCCGAGCAGGTGGGGGAGGGGTGCTGCCCACCCCCATGGCGACAGCCCCAGGTCACACATGTGCATAAGTACAGTCCTACCCCGTGAACTCCTCTGCTCACCAGTGCTCATTCACACTGTCACATGCACAAGACGGCGCCAGGAAGAGGCAGACTGGGACAGGTGCTCATGGGCTCCCTGGCCACCCTGAGGGGGCTGGAGGTGGGCCAGTATGTCACCCAGGCAGAACTTCCAGTTTGGGGGTTCTCCACCCTCTTCCCCCTCCATCCTATGCAAGGAAGACACCAGGCACACAGAAGTTTATTTCAAAAAAATAATTTATAAAGGGCCATTTGCTTATGTGTTTTGGGCAGGCTTCTGGCCTCAGTAGAACAGGGGCCAATGCTCCTCCCACCAACATGCTGGGACAAGCAGCTGAGGGCAGTGGGGGAGGCCTGGGGAAGGGTTCAGAGGCCCGAGGGCTCTCTTGGTGCAGGAAAGCAGAGGGCTTGGGAACAGCCCTGCAGCTAGGGCCAGCTGAACTCCTGGAACCAGGGCCATGTGCCAAGGCCCAAGAAGCCAAGCAGAGCCCTGCATTCAGCAGATTAGAATGTTGGGGGTCCTTGAGACTGAGGTTGAACTCTGGGTTGGGAACCCAAGGCCAGAGCTGGAAGCCTCAACTAGAGACGCCAGGACCAAGGACAGACCTCTCCAAAGCAGAACCAGGGATATGGGACAGTACCCTGAAGTCAGGCTGGGACTGGCGAGGTCAAGCATGCTGGGCTGCAGCAGAGCCAGGTGGCCCAAGGCTACTGGCCATCCTGCCTTCATGACCTCCTGCCCCTGCTCAAGTCTGCGCCCTCAGAAAGGGGAAGGAACTGGGCCCCAGGGGCAGGGGGTCGTGGCTGAAGACAGAGTCACTGGAAGAGCAGGTGCTGCTGGCGTCCCCACCGGTGGGGGCGTAGGGTCCAAAGGTCAGGCGGAGGTCCAGGTACTGTGGAGAACATTGCTGGTCAGCCCTGATGGCTCAGAGGAAGCCCAGGAGGCAGTGGGCAGAGGGAGTTCCCAGGGCAGGAGCAGTACCTCCTCAGAGATGGCCAGCAGGACCTTGTCCAGCGCCTCCACCAACTGCTTGAAAGTGGGCCTCTGGGAGGGCGCCGCGTGCCAGCACTCCCGCATCAGCCCGTACCTGAGGGTGGCGGGGCAGAGTTGAGGGACCCACAGGCCCTGGGGGTGGAGGGAGGGGTCTAATAAGGGGGAGTGGGGCACAGAAGCTAGACCAGGACCTCCCGGTGGGCCTGGGTAGAGGTGGCTGTGGTCACAAACCACTCCCCCAAGCCAGACCCTGAGGCCAAATCAGATCAGATGAGGACTGGAAAGTGGGGGGAGGGAGTGGGGCGAGGCCTCACAGTTCTGGTGGGCAGTTCGGGGGCCGATCCATCCGATGCCCCTCCCGCAGCAGTGAGAACAGTTCCTCCACAGGGATGCCGGGGTACGGGGAACCCCCGAGAGTGAAAATCTCCCACAGCAGGATCCCAAATGACCACCTGGAGGCAGGACCAGGGCTGAGCAGGGCACAGCTTTGCTCCCTACTCCTGAGTCTAGGATGAGAGACTCGTGGGCATGACCGATCAAGGGGAGTTGGGATTGGGGCTGTTTTTTGGAGTCTGGTCCCACACAGGTCCCAGGGCTATGTGACCTTTCTGTGGGGTAGGACCCACACCTTCCAGAACTCACACGTCACTTTGGTGTGTGTAGACTCGGTCAAACAGGGCCTCTGGTGCCATCCACTTGACAGGCAGGCGGCCCTGGGAGGGCAAGGAGGGGCATGTGTGCCAGTCCTGCAGGTCCTGCCCATTCCCCCCGGCCCCGCTCCACCCTGCCCTCCTCCCTCACGTTGCTGGTTTTCTTATAGTAGTCAATGTGGTGGACACCACGGGCCAGGCCAAAGTCAGCGATTTTCATCACATTGTCCTCCGTCACCAGCACGTTGCGGGCAGCCAGATCCCGGTGGATGCACTGGGGACAGGGCAGGGGACTTAGGCTTATTAGGACACACAGCACCTCACAGTAACCCTGGTGGGTGGGAAGGATCACCCGTTTGATAGAGGAGGAAGTCAGGGTCCAGAGAGGGGAGACCTGAACAGTCGACTTCAGGGCCCTCGCATTCTCTCATGTGGCCTCTTCCTCTGCCCTACAGCTGGCTTAGGGAGCATATGAGGATGGAACGGGATATGCATTGCTGGCTACGTGCAGCAGGGCTTAGGGTAATGCAAAATAGGAGAGAGGAGAAGCTGAGAACACTGAATGCCAGGGCATAAAGTTGTGGAGATGCCCACACCTTTCGAGACTCCAGGTACTGCATGCCTCGGGCCACCTGATATGCACAGGAGACCAGGGCAGGGAAGGACAGTGGCCCCTCACTGCTCCGAGGCCCATCGGGGCTGAGGTCAGGGCCTGGGGGGCGCCGGGCCCGCAGGAACTCCCGCAGGTTTCCCTTGGCGGCACACTCCACAATCACGTACAGCGGCCCTGCAGAGGTGGAAGAGACAGGGGTGAGGGGCTGCCAAGGCTGTGCTCCCTGTGCCCACCGCCCCTACCCTGGGCCCGCCCCGCCCCACCTTCTTGGGTGCAGACGCCCAGCAGGTTGATAATATTTTTGTGTCGACCAATCAACTTCATCATCTCCATCTCAGAGACCAGGTCTGCCAAGTCTTTGTCCGAAGCGTTGTCTGCAAGGGCAACAGCCGGGGTGACTATGCGAGGCAGGCTGTGGGGTGGCGGAAGAGTTAGGAGGGTCTGGGTCTGAGTCTCCACTAGGCTGTGCGGCCTGGAAAATGTCACCTAACCTCTCTGAACCTCAGGATCCTCTTCTATGAATTGGGACAACAGACCATGCCCCAGCTCTCATGGCAGTTGCAAGGATGCAACAAGATCAAGTATCTAAAAGAGGTAAGCCTGCCAGTAAGGGGCCAGGAAATGGGTGAGGGGAGAGCTCTGAGTAGGAAGGAAGCTTGTCTGCAGGGCTTGGCATCAGTTCCTGTGTCCAGTGAGAGCTCCTGGGGCAGAAAGCAGGCTGGTGCCCTGAGGTCTGTCTGACCAGGGCCTGGCATCCATCTGGCCTGAGAATTCAGGGAGCTGCCAGTGGGGCACAGCTAGGGGAGGCCTGGAAGAAGGCTGTGGAGCAGAGGCTTGGCCCCAAGGCTGACCTGTGGCCCTGGGCCAATGACATGCCCTCCCCACCAGACCTCACAATGCACATTTCTCAATCCCTGCCTCCGGGAAAGTGCCAGGTGGCCCCAGCTGTGCAGAGAGAAGGGCTTGGGTGGGAGCGGGGAGCAGAACAGTAGTTCTTGTAGAGGGGTCTGGGGACAGCAGTGAGAGATCCCCATGGTAGACCCAAGGTGTGTCCTGAGCACCTTACAGCTCCTGTTTGGAGGCTGGGACTGAATTCAAGCAGAAAGGCTATTCCAGAGTCATAGACACAGCAGGACAGACCCAGGGGAGGGGAGGCTGAGGGTGTGATTGGAGGGGAATGAGGTGAAGGCCTACAAGGCTGATAAGGTTACTTGAGGCCAAGGCTTACACAGGTCCAGGGCTGACAGGGGGTAACAAACTCCAGTCACCCCAAATCTTTATAGTCACCATCATCCCAATGGGTAAGATTTTATGCACCTGGCGCTTTCCATGAACCTTGGGCTTGGAGGTAGGGAGATGTGAGGAAACAGAGGCTCAAAGTGACTTGCTAGGGTCAGCAGCCCAGGGTGGGATCACGCAGCCTCTCCTGGCTCCTAGCGTTCACCTGACAACACCAGGAGCATCTTCTCTTAGGCCCAAGGTCACAGTCCTCCCCACAGCCCCTGGCTGCTACACTCACCCTTGAGCATCTTGACAGCCACAGTGCTGGCTTGGTCAGGCTGGGCCGGGTCCATGCCTAAGGCCTCCGCGCATACCACCTGCCCAAAGCAGCCCTCGCCCAGGGGCTTCCCCAGCACCAGCCTAGAAATCAAGAAAGCTCAGGCCTCAGTCATCTGCACATCCTTCCTGCCTGGGGCCTGCACCTACACCCTCACTCTGCCTACATACCTGTCCCGGGGGAACTCCCACAGTGGGTCCAGAGGGAGGTCTAGACTCACAAGGCCAGCAAGCAACGGGGGGCCGCTGGAGGAGAGACGGACACCCCGCACCAGGGATGAGCTTGACTTGGCTGAGGAGCCTGACTCCAGGGAGAACTGCAAATGGGAGACTTAGTTGGCCTGCTGGCACTGAGCTGGGTAGGAACAGCAGGCCAAGAGCCTCACTATGGGACATGGCACGGTACCTGTCGGGCCAGGGGGAAACGAGACAACTTCTGCACTGTGGCGGGCTGCCGGGAATGCCGGCTGTGAAGCACCTGCCCACGATAGAGGCCGGCCAACAGCAGGAGCACCACTAAAGCCAGGGAGCCAGCGACGTATAGGATTATGTCTGTGTATCTGGCATCGGGCGCTGTTGCTGTCCATGCGAGGTCCTCCTCTGTTGTAGGCAGAAACACACAGACCCATAACTGGCCCCACACCCTCTAACTCAGCCCCCGACAGCTCCCAACACACACAGGGTGCCCATACCAAGAAAGCTGCCATTACACCCAGTCCCACATAGCCCTGGGTCGCACTGACAGTCACATGCCGACATGAAGAGGGACTATTATATGCAGAATCCAACACACAAAACCACATGCTGTGTCCCAAGCTTAGATCCCATAGGCCAAGGAATAATGTCCACCCAGCAGGTCGCAGCCCACTGCTGGGTCATAGTGGGAGCCTGCAGCCTCTCCTGTCCTCATCAGGTGCTCACCTGGCAGTACAGTGAGCCAGGCTGACTGGTACGAAAGGCCGATGGAGTTGCCTGCCAGACAGGTGTACTCGCCCGCATCCTCAGCTGACACATTACGAAGGTATAGGACCTCCACCTCTGAGCTATTGATGTCTGTTGTCTGGGGATGGGAGACACATTCAGGGGTCACAGCAGGGCCTGGTGCCAGGAAGGGAGCTGACAACTGCCCTTTCCCAACATGGAAGAAGGGCAGGGAGGGCTCAGGAACTGCAGGGGCTGGACCTTCAAGACTTGCACATAGGGGAAGCCGTCAGCACCAAAGCTGCTGCCGTTGATGACGATGTGCTTCAGCCACTGGATGTGGGGCTGGGCATCACTGTACACCTTGCACAGCAGCTCCACGTCGCTGCCTGCCACAGCTGTGGTGTTGGCCGGGAGGCCCGCCTGCAGGATGGGCCGGTGCGGGGACCGCTCTGGGGGATGGGCCAGGCCGTCAACCCTGACCAGAGACACCCTGGTCACCCACCTCCAACCTTCCTCCAGCTCAGGGGAGGGACCTTCCTGATATGCAGCTCAGATCTTGCCTGTCTCCTGCTTACTCTGCTTAAACCTTCCATGGCTCCCCATTGCCTTTGGGATAAAGGACAATTTCTCAGCCTAAACTTCAAAACCCTCCATGGCCTGGCTCCCCACTTACTTGCCACACCTTAGGCATGCACATCCCCACAAATGCACTCTATTCTTTACCCACAGGCCTTTACTCAGCCTGTGCTCTCTGCCCCAATGTCTTTCCCACTCTTCCTCTGAGCTGATCCCTGCTTCTCCAGGCCCACATTACCCTCTGTACTTCCCTCAGACCCACAGGACACTCTGAGCAGCTTGATGACTCATCTAAGACTGCACCCCTGTTGCTTGCCAGGCTGGGCCCTACCTGAGGGCAAGGTCTGGGCTCCCACCCCACACTGCCTTGCCTGCCCGTTTGCTCACCCAGCACGTCCAGCAGATAGCTGTAGCGGATGCTGCCCACCGAGTTCTCAACAAGGCAGGTGTATGTGCCACGATCTGAGGGCACCACGCTTTCCATCACCAGGCTCCAGTGCTGATGGCGCAGCTGAGGGCAGGGGAAGTGCTCACAAGGGGCCCCCAATCCATGCCCACCAGGGGAGTGGGGTGGGGGTGGGGAAGAGGCCAAGGCTATGGACTTCGGGACGAAGGAGAAGACTCTAAGAAGAGTCTGAGCCCTGAGTCTTAGCTTGGCTTTTTCCTACCTGTGCCCCTTTGAGCCAGTCTTTGCCCTCTGAGTCTCAGCTTCTTCATTACAGCCTGGAGCTAACTCTGCAGGGTCTCCCCATGAGAATGAGCTGCTCAAACTTACTGAGGCCGCTCAGTTATCCTTCCCCCTTCACAAATGGAGTCTCTTAAGCCGAGAGGCTAAGTCACTGTTAGAGAGTGGCAGAGTGGGAACTTGAACCAGAGCTGTCCAAGTCCACAGTCTAGTGCTCCTTCTGGGGCCACACAGTGGCCTTCTTCATTAGAGAAGAAACTGGGGGGGTTGGTTTACAGGTATGATGGAGCCAATGGAAAGTGAAAATGGAGGAGCGGATGGCCTTGGGACCCCGAGACTCACCCGAACGCCTCCAATGCGATGCTCCCCGTGGAAGTCCTGTCCATCTTTGAGCCAGCGGATGGTGGGCATGGGGTTCCCTGCAGCTGGACAGCGGAACTTGACGGTGTTCCCAGCAGGCACTGCATGCAGCTTCTTCTCCATACGCTGGGGGTGTGTCCAGTAGGGTGCTGGAGGGAAAGGGAGGACTTAGTGCCCCCAGAATGACTAGCTGCTTCCACACAGGTCTTTTCTCAGGGACCAGCTGGGAGGTTGGGAAATGAGTCCTTAAGGACTTATACTGACCATGCTGTGGGTAAATGTGCCTATTTGAAGGGCCATTGAGGGACTTGGGGTCCTCATCACTGTTGCTGGAGGTCAAGGAGTCTATGTCAGGGACAGAAGAGAATATCTGAGGTCCAGGACAGGGAGAGTCTCTCCTTAGGCACCCCTTAGCCCCTGGAAGACCCACTTACCATCCACAACCAAGGTGACATTGTGCAGGATGAGCATGGAGCCTCTAGCTAGGCAGAGGTAGCGTCCAGCATCCTCAGGTAGGAAGCTGGCGATCTCTAGGCGGCCCCTCCAGCCTCGTACCCGGCCAGCAGGTGCCAGGCGACTGCCCTCCTTGTACCAGTGGCCACCACGCTCAGCCTGTCCACAGCATAACTGCACAGGCTGCCCAAGGGCCACAGTCAGCTCTTGCTCTTGCTGCTCTGGGCTGGGGGCCAAGCAGGGCTCTGTGGGCCAAGGGCAGAGGTCAGAGAGCTCTGCAGCCCCAGCCAAGGCAGCCCCCGCCTACGGACAACATGCTGTACATGCAGGGCACAAGCACCTCAGACACATGCTGAACACCTGCTGCCCCCCAGCACACGCAACCACATGCCACAGACACTACTTGCAGGGCAATGGCCACGCGTCTGATGCATATCACACACATGGTGGGCAGCACACCTGCTAGGCTAGACATGACATGTTCAAGACGCACACACACACACACACACACACACACACACACAAAGGCACACGCTACAGAGCACATACCACACCACTCCAGGCCACGGTACCCTACAGTGCATAGCACATACCACACTTGATGCCTAGGCCTCCCACGCCACACACACAGCCAAGGGGCTCACCACCAGGTCTGCAGCCCAGCCCAGGGCCCCACAAGGCCAGTCCTCCCTTGTGGACACAGAGATAGGTGAATGTTTTCTGGGAGCCAGACACTGAGTCTTAATGGTTGGGCTCTGTCCTGCTGCTGCCTCCCCGGGGCCTGGGCCAGGACCCTTCCAGCTCTGCTCAGCCCCCTCTCGGTGCCCACTCTTCCCACCCTTGCCACCCTCTCCCACCTTAAAGGTCATACCCAGCTCCATTTCCTCAGAGGCTTCAAAGGATAAAACTGGAGCCCAGGATACCCTTAGGAGGACCCCCAACAGGGCCAACAGCAGCTGCATCTTCTTCCTGCTGCTCATGGGGCCCAGGCTGGGCTTCCCGCCTATGGCCTTCCTGAAACAGGGAGGGAAAAGAGCTCCTGCTTCACATGCACCTTGGCTGGCGCTAGTCCCCTGTTTTGCAGACTAGGAAACTAAGACAGGAAATGTCCGGCCACTTGTCCAAGCCCCCTGCCAGGCAGCAGCCAGCAGACTAGAAGCAGGTCTGCTGCTGCAGAGCCCAAGGCTGCCCCACATTAGGTTGTGCAGGGGGTGGGGCGGGGCTTCCTGCTCTCCACAGATCCTGCTGAGACTTTGGCACAGGTTCACAGAAAGGACAGTTTTGGGATTCTTTCCTTGGAGGCAAGCAGAGAATGGAGACATATCTTCTGCTTGTTCTTAGCACACATAATTTGTTTTGTTTTGTTTTTTTTTTGCTGAATAAATGAATTTATTTCTAAAGAGCAGGAAAAAAATCTGAAATACAATACGAGGCCAAACTTCAGCATCTGGATGTTATCTGATCTGATCCCCACTCCTCAGTAGCATTGCCAACATTTCCATGACCAGTTTTGGATACCGCCAGTGGCAAGGCGCTTACTACTAACAAAGCCAGCAGTTCTTCCTCATTCTGAACCAGGATTGCATCCTGGGGATACCTCTGCTTTTGTGTCCCCACAACTCCATCTGAGGCAATGCTGGCTCTTGTAAAAAATGTAGACTCTGGCCTGACCAGTGTGGCTCAGTTGGTTGGGTGTCTTCCTACAAAGCAAAAGGTCGCCGTTCAATTCTGGGTCAGGGCACATGCCTGGGTTGCAGGTTCAGTTCTTGGTCGAGGCATGTATGAGAGGCAACAGATCAATGTTTCTCTCCCTGTCTTTCCTCCTCCCTTTCCATGCCTCTAATAAATAAAATCTTTAAAAAAGAAAAGAAAAGTAGACTCTGGTCTGACAGAGCCAAGTTCAAATCCTGGCTCTTAACAACTTGCATGTCCCTGGCACTGTCTGGTCTACTGGCCTGACAGGACTGCTTTGAGGATAAAAGAGAATGTATGCAGGGGCTGGGCACACAGAATGTTGGAATGGTGCCCCCAGCCCCCCAGCCCCATCTCCTAGTAACTGTCACCCTGGGTCTGCTCTTGGCCAGTCACCTCCAGTTCCTGCCAGGTGTGATGTACACACCCACCCCATCTGGTTAGCCTCCTCCAAATGCCACCAGGGATGTCTCCTTTCCCTGAAAGCAACACTCAAACCTGAGCATCAGCAGGGGCAGGGGAAGAGGGTGACCAGTATAGTCCCAGGGACCTACTGGCTGTTACCTGGAGCTGGGTAAGAGTAGGGTGGCACCAATGTCTCTGGATCTACCTTACCCAGGAAGGCCACCATACCCTCTCTCCTCAGCCACTGTCCATCCAGCTCTGGCTCTGAGGGAGGGACACTTAACATGTCCTGGGTAAAGCTGTTATCTCCCTCTTCCCTGGGTTGCCCCTGCATCGCCTGTATCATCCTGTCTCCTCACCCCTGTCCCACTTCCAGTCCATTCTGCCTCCTCAGTCCCTCTCCAGTCCAGTCCACCTCCCCTGCCTGGACCCAGGGAAGGCCAAAGTCGTCTCTAGCTTGGGCCTTTGCAAACATCGCCCAGTGCTCTCCACCTCCATTCTACAGCAGGGCTTTAAAAATTACAAGTCTGGCCATGACTGGTGTGGCTCAGTTGTTGGGCATCCACCCACAAGGTGAAAAAGGGTCTATGGTTCAATTCCTGGTGGGGGCACATGTCTGCATTCAGTCCAGTAGGGGTGCATTGTGGGAGGCAGCTAATCGGTGTTTCTCTCACATTCGTGTTTCTCTCCCTCTCTTTCTCCCTCCCTTACCTTTTCTCTGGGAATAAATAAATAAATAAATCTTTTTAAAAAACTTACAAGACTGCCATGTCACCCCTCCCCACCAGCTTACAAACCCTTGTTGGCTGCTTGTGTCCAGAGGGATCCACCCCACACTGCTTGTACAGCATCTTAGACCTCACTGCCTACTGGGGCCAGGCTTTCGTTGCAGTCTGCCCCTTCAGCCCCTTCAGCACTGAAACCACTGGCTTTCAAAACTGGGCGTATCTTCCCTCTTGCCGATACTTCTGTGCTCCCATTTCTCTTCTCCACCTGGCTCAGATGGCATTCTCCGCGCCCACCCCCAGTTTCCCTGGCCCTTCCCCTGTAAAATTTCCCCACCCTCCCTTCTGCAGGAAGCGCAGCTCTCTGGGTCCACAGCTACAGTTGGGAGAGGGGTGGGAAGGCCTGTGGATGTTATTTTCACCTCCAGGATACCTGACCTCAGCACCTCAGAGACCTTAGTAGGATCACAAGAGGACAAGGGGCCAAAGAGCCTGAGTCTGGGACCAGGCAGTCCTGGGTTCACTTCCAACCTCCCGCACTCAAGCGCTGGCACTGGGCAAGTGACTGCAGCTTTCCGAGTCAGCTTTCTCATCACTCGGGGAGTGTAGACGCTCCAGCAGGTGAGGAACCGGCGCGCTCTTCCTCCACCCCAACCCCGCCAACCTGGGGGAGGTGGGAGTCGGCGGGTCCCTAGAGGGAGCTGCAGAGACAGTTTGCCCGCCCCCGCCCCGGTGGGCAATGAGTAACCAGCTCCGCGGTCTGGGTGCTCTTTGGACGCAGCGGGACAAAAGGCCCTGTGTGCGCTGCGGGTTACTGATTTACCGTCCCCTCCACCCCGCTGCCTAGCTGACGCCGGGGTCCCCAGTACTGGGAAGGGGCAGCTTCTGGAGCCCCATAGCCGCTCGCCCTCTGGCGGCTGGGAGCCTGGGTCTGCACTGGGTCCCGGCTCACCTGGAGCCTCCGCGGGCCAGCTCCCGGCACAGGATCCCTGGTTCACCTGGGTCCTCCGCAGCCCTGCTCGTAGCTCTTGCCAGCCCCGACCCCCGAGCCTAGCAGTGACGGCGGACTCAGCCAGGGCGCTCCTCCGCCTGGGGCTGGAGAGCTAGGAATGCACCCGCGAGAGCCGCGTGGCCCCAGGCGGCCCAGTGCCCCGCCCACCTCGGCCCCGCCCCTCCTGGACCAGCTCTATCCTGACAGCGGCTTGACTGCGGACCGCATGGAATCCCACCCACCTGGAGACCAGTCCCTGAACCCAATAGCGCAGAGCGACCACAGGATCAGTCCCACCCCAGGCCCCGCCCCAGCCTGCAGCACACCCCCTCAGACTCCGCCTTTTTTGTCCCACCCAGGGAGGCTGCGAAGTACTAGTCCACGCTCTACTTCTTCCTGGTCAGCCCTGGGGGACAAGACCCAGCAGTCCTGACCCGCCCGCCTCTGCAGACCTTGGCCCAGCCTGGCTCCTTCTGCGCGATCGCCAGATAGCTGCTAGCACACCGCCTTTGCTCCTATCCCCATCCAGTCTCTGCACAACCTTCAGAAGGATATTTAAAATACAAATCTGACTGTACCAACCACAGCGATCCCTTTAAAACTTTCCAGTAGTTTCCTTTAAAGTCCCTGGCCAGGTATTTCAGTTGGTAAAAGCGTCATACCGATAAGCAAGGTTTCAGGTCAGGGCACATACAAGAATCAATCAATGAATGCATAAGTAGGAGGAACAAATCGGTTTCTCTCTCTCAATCACTTTCTTTCTCCCTTCTCTCTCTAAAATAAGAAATAAATTTTAAAAAATTAAAAAAATAAAAATAAAAAAGATCCTTGGCATGACCTGTCCCCAGTCTCGTCTCCACTTCTTCCTTATTCCCATCCAACTTCTGGACCTGTGCATCTGCGTTTCCCGCTTCCAGGAAAGATCTTTTCCCCCTAGGTCTGGTTAGTTCCTCTCTTTCTTAGGTCTCAGGTCACTTACTTACAGAAGCCCTCTGGACTTGCCAGATTCCTCTTCAGATCTCTTCTCCTGTGACAAGGAGAAAGAAACTCATTGTGGGGGTGGGGTGGTGGCAGGTTGGGGGCGGGAGGTTGTTGTAGTAGTGAAGGGACTCAGAGCGCAGATTGTGGGACTCAGTCCCTGCACCATCACACATGGCTTTGGAAAGTTACTCCATCTGTATCTTCATTTTCTCCAGTGAAGCAGGTATAACAATAGTGCATCATTCTCAAGAACTGATTGCAAAAAGTAGACATGCTAGCATGTGTCAGCCTTTAGAACACTGCATGACATAGAGCACTTGCTTTGTAATGCTAGCTATGATTATTTAGGACCTGTTATTCCTTTATTTTTTCATAACATTTTTTTAATCTTTCAGTTACCATTGATGTACAATATTAGTTTCAGGTGTACAACATATCAATTAGACATTTATATAATTTATGAAATGATCACTTCAATAAGCTTGGTACCCATCTGACACCATACATAGTTATTACAATATTATTGACTATGTTCTCTGTGCTGTACTTTACATCCCCATGACTATTCTGTAATTAGTAATTTGTTGGTCTTAATCCCCTCATCTTTTTCGCCCATACCCCCAAACGCCTGCCTATGTGGCAACATCAAAATGTTCTCTCTATCTAGGAGTTTGTTTCTGTTTTGTTTATTTGTTTTTTAGACTTCACATATAAGTAAAATTATATGGTATGATTTCTCTGTATGTCTTATTTTGCTTAGCATAATGCTTTCTGGTCCATTCATGTTGTCACAAATGGCAAGATTTCATTTCTTATGGCTGAGGAACATTCCATTGTACATATGTATCACATCTTCTTTATTAATTAATCTATTGAAGGACACTTAGGCTGCTTCCATTTCTTGGCTATTGTAAATAATGTTGCAATGAACATAAGGCTGCATATGTAGGACCTGTTATCTCTTCATCTCATGTTCTAGAATTGTATCTAAACAATTAATTTTGGAAATAGAAGGCAGGAACTGCCTGCAGACTTCACTATTATATCTCAAGAGCCTGGCACATGGTAGATGCTTCCCAAATGGTTCTGCTCCACCTGGCTCAGGTCCGCCTCACCTGTGTAACAGTGGGAAATTGTAACAGCGAGGAATTCTAACCCACCCGCCATTCTTTTGACATCATTTCTGTTAAGTGCTGACTCTGACCACTGTGTAGCTTGTAGACGAACAGGATGTTTGTATAAGAATCTTAAGAACTTGTTTAAAAAAATATAGACTCTGACCTTCAATCATCCCAGCTCCGGAAGATTTGCTGACCTTCATCCATGGGGCCAGGATGACCTGAAGCCAGGATGACTAAACTGGGATGACGCACATCGGACCATCACTTATCTTATCGGAATGGACTGTGCTTGTCTGCACGTAGAGAACTTCGCAACCCCCTTCCTTAATCTCTTTGTCTATTCCCCTCTCCCTCCTTATAAAAACCTCTGTCTCCACTGAGACGGGATGGCGGGCTTTGAGACCTGAGTCCCCATCTTCCCAGGAGATAATGGGCTTTGTGACATGAGTCCCCCATCTTCCAGGTGGCCAGCATCTGAATAAACCACTTTCCTTTACATCAGCACCTGGCCCTCTTAGCAGCAGGCAGCCGGACCTGACCATCTTGACAGTGGCCAAATAGGAGGTCAACTGACCTTTGAACTCTGCCCAACCCTCACCTGAGGTCCAAGACCTCCACTCCTTTGAAGGGTTCCGGAGGAGAAAGGGAACCCCTCAGTTAGGGTCTTAGCGCCCCTCCCAGTTAGCCCAGGCTGGTGAAAACATTGGCCTTGGGGAAGCAGCTTCCTTTCCCGTTGTTATGCCAAGAAGCCTAGCCTCTCACCCTTAGTCCCGGGTGGGGTGGTGTTGTAGGGGGAAAGGAGACTACCTTTGCATAACCAAAAGGCCCATTAAAGTGATTTGTTTCTTTTATCTTTCTTTTCCTTCTCAACAAAAGAATGGTCTCCCAAAGATAAATCAGAAAAGAATTGGCTCTTTTCAGGACAGCTTGTCCAGATTCCCCTCCTCCAGGATTCCTCCTTGCTGGGGCACCCAGGAAGGTTGACGCTCCTGGCACTGGGTGTGCCCAGCAAAAAGGAGCCTGCTGTCCACAGGGGGACTTGCCAGACCCCCACCTCTGGTCCTCTGTGAGTTCCTTTAGTGAATGTGGCTGTTGAGCGTGGGGTGAGCCACCAGCAGGAACGGACCCCATACAGCTTTTATTCAGCTTCTAGGCACTTCCCAGTTTGCCTGAACTGAAGGCAAAGGCTGGCTCCTGAGAGGGGCCCAAGTGCCTTAGAATGGCACACAGCCCTGCTCCCCGACTGCACCCAGACATCCCTGTCCAGTCCCCTCTTGCACTTTCCACCTCTCATGCTGATCATCTGCAGAGTGACACTTTCACAAGGTCATTCGTTTATTCATTCACTCCTTTATTTGCTAGGTACTCATTATGTGGTTGTGCACTCTCCTATATCCTGGGGATAAAGCAGTGGTCAGACCCAGCCTCTACCCTGCAGGAGCTGTTGACACTGGAATGAGGAGAGATAGATAAGTAAATAGCAGGGAGGAGACCTGCGGTGGGTTCGAATCCAAGCCTACATTCCCCTCACAGTCTTCCTCTCTTGCTAACAATTTGTCACCAGTTACATTTGCAGATTCTCTCAAAGACTTAATTGTTTTTTATCCTCACTTGAGGACATGCTTATAGATTTTTTAGAGAGTGGGTAATGGAGGGGCATAGAGAGAGAGAGAGAAACATCAGTGTGAGAGAGAACCATAAATCGGTTGTCTTTTGCATGAGCCCCGGCCTGGAATTGAACTGTGACTCTTTGGTTTACAGGACGACGCTCCAACCAACTGAGCCACACCAACCAGGGCTCAGAGACTTTTAAACACACTCACACTCATACGCACCCCTAGTAGGGAGGGGCTCAGGAGCCTGCCATCCTAAGATCCCATTTCTCCATCCAGAAAATGAGCATGCCCACACACAACACCACCACCCCCTAAAAAAAACAATAAAAACAGAATACTGGGGAAAAAGAAAAAAAAGAAAAACAGAAAAAGGGTGCACTCCTTTTCCTCAGAGGTGCTGGAGGAAATGAATGAGTTAAGAGATGGGAATAAGTTTCACCAGAACAGGAAGCAGAGAAGTCCTCACTTTGGCTGAGCTCTCATTATGTGCCAGGCACTTGTTAGTCTGGGCCTTACACATGCAGTATGTCCTTTCATCTTTCTCCTAAGCCCAGTAGGAGTAGAGATCCTTAGCTCTGTTTTGCAGGTGAGGAAATTTAAGCTCAGGCAGATGGAATGACTTGTCTGAAGTCACAAAGCAGGTGAGCAACATAACTGAAACTTAAACCCTAATCATTTGGGACAAAGAGGAAGAGCTCAAGGTGACTCCACAGAGCTGGGACTGTCAATGCTAACACATCAACAGCCCACTTTCGCCCCCATCTTTAACCGTGGCCAGGAAGGCAGAGATGCATTCACCTGCAGATGAGAGGGGGGGTGGTAGCTGCACCTGGGTTTTGCTTTCCCTGCCCATTCAGCCAGGACTGATGGGGCACCTAAGAAGTACCAGGCCCTTGGAAGGGGTCTGCAGACTCTGGGCTCCTGTAGTGCACGGCTGGGTCAGGAGGGACTCCTGAGCAGAGTTGGGGGGCGAGGGCGGGGGAGGGGGTGTGGCCTGGCGTCAACCATGTTGCTCTTGGGTAGCAGCCGGTGCAGGGAACACTGGGGCCTCTTGTGCAAAGAGGGCTGCCCTGAGCTCCTGCCCAGGCCTGGCCCCTTCCTCTGACCTAGTCCTGTGTTTTCTGTCTTCTTTCCTGTATTTTTTTAAAAACAATTTTTATTTTGAGAAAGATTTAAAATATAGGAGAAGTACACAGTTGCCGCTCAGAACTGACCATTGTTATTCCTTACCAATTTTTCCAACCCTTTTCTACCCTGGCTTCCTCCACAGGTTTTGGGGAGGTCTGGCTTGGCTCATGGAAATAGAGGGGACATTGACAGCAGCTGAGTGTGCAGGGTTGGGTGTTAGAGCCCAACAGATGTGGATTTGAATCCTGAAAACTTTGTGACCTTGAACAAGTCACTTAATGTTAACCCTCAGTTTTGTTTTCTGTCAAATGTGATTAATAGCTCTTCTGTGAGGACTCTGTGATAATGATATAAAGCCTAAGGCACACAGCCCATGTTCAGTAGAGTGGCCAATGTATTTTTTGAAGATTTTATTTATTTATTAATTTTAGAGAGAGGGAAAGGGGAAGAGAAAGTGAGGGAGAAAAACATGAATGTGTGACAGAAACATCGATCGGTTGCCTCTCACGCCCCCAACTGAGGACCTGGCCCAGAACCCAGGCATGGTCACTGACTGGGAATCGAACTGGCAAACTTTCAAATGATACTTAACCCAATGAGCAAACCAGTCAGGGGGCCAATATTAATATTAACAACTATTGGCCTACGTGGGACTCACCACAAGGTATGGGAAACACACCTGTGACCAAGAGGGAGGGACTGTCAGGATCTCCCCTCCTCCAGCATTCCTGTCTCCTCATTCCCCACCCAGTGGGCACATCTATGTCCAATTTCTACCCAGGAGATAACAAAGCCCTGAACCACAGGCTGCCATGGGCGTTGTCCTGGAGTCAGGAAGTCTGGCGCTGATGTGGGCAGCCTGGGAAAGCTTGTGGGGATGTTACAGAGTGGGGGGTCTCCAAAAATCCCCAGAGCCTGTGGTCTGGAGGATGGGGAAAAGGGAACAGCTTTTAAGATGCCTTTGCCTGACTATGGCTAGTAGCTAGTGTCTCAGTTATGCAAATAGCTTTGGTTTTTCCAAGGCCCCAAGAAGATGGGAGGTGTTTTGACCATGGAACGGTGCAGAAAGAGCATACAGAGCCTGCGCAAGGTTCTGTGAATGGTCAAAACAGGTTACCACGCCCACTGCATCACAGGACGCAGTCAGGGATTTAAAAATAAGGTGGCAACCATTTTAGAGAGGAGGAGAGGAAATCCACGTGGTTTGCAAAGAGGGCAGAGAAAGTTCTCCACGCAGCTTGGAAAGAAAAGAGAGAACTCCATGCTGCTTTGAAAGGGAGAATACCATGTGGCTTTGAAAGGGCAATGCACATGTTTTCCTGGACTGTTATATGGAGGCTGATGACATCATACCCCAGATCCTGAAGGAGACAGCTGACAGATAAGGAATGGGGGACTTCTGGGCACGTTTTTGGCTTCTAGCCTTTTCGGGAGCAAGGGAAGTGCTGGGTCCCATGGGAAAACAGGGCTCTGAGCTGAAGTGCTCACTGCCCTCCCCAAGTTTGAATACTGTAAATAAAGACCTGTTTTCCTCAACACTAGTTGTTGGGTTTTACCCCAAGTCACCACGTGAAAGAACCTCTTTCGCTCTGTAACAGGGAGGCCACTGGACAAAGCGAGATGGAAGGAAATGAGGTAGGAAGGATCCAAGGCTCTCTCTGGGCCAGTCCTGGTGCTTCCCAGAGTCTCAGCAGCACCCCGGTCTGCTTGCCCCCTCGTCCCAGACATTGTGGACTGTGTCTTGTTAGATGGAACAAGAGTGTCTAGGGGCTCTTGTTTTCTGGAGTCAGCTCTCTCCAGATTTGGGCCCACAAGCCTGACACCCACTGGGTCTTGGCTTGCACATCCCTCACTTAGCCTCAAGTCTGGAGGTGGGTGTAGATGGGTCTGAAGTCGGGGCTGTGGTCTCTTCAATTTTCTAGATTCTTCTCTCATGGTCGCAAGATAGTAGCTTTGGCTTCTACCATCACACCTGTGCTCAGTCAGGAGGAAGGAAGAAACCATAAAGGGTCGTTAAACCCAGCAACTTCTGATTGTATCTCTGGCCAGACTGTGACACATGGCCACCCCTAGCTGCAAAGGAGGCCGGGAAGTATATTCATTCTGCTGGACACATTGTTTCCCCTAACAAAACCAGGGCTTGTTAAAAAGAAGTGGTATCCCTGGCCAGGTAGCTCAGCTGGTTAGAGCTTCATCCAAATACACCAAGGTTGTGGGTTTGATCTCCAGTCAGGGCACGTACAAGAATCAACCAATGGCCCTGCCTGCTGTGGCTCAGTGGATTGAGCGCCGGCCTGCGAACCAAAGGGTGGCTGGTTCGATTCCCAGTCAGGGCACATGCCTGGGTTGCCCTGTTGGGGTCTCCATTTGGGGTCACATGAGAGGCAACTACACATTGATATTTCTCTCCCTTTCTTTCTCCCTCCCTCCCCCTTTCTCTAAAAGATAAATAATTAAAATTTAAAATAAATAAATAAAAGAATCAACCAATGAATGCATGAATAAACAGAACAACAAACTGATGTTTCTCTCTAAAATCAATCAATTAAAAAAAAAAAAAAAAGGCTTCTGCTGCTCTCTCCTGTCCCCTCTACTTTCTCCCTAGAGACACCTGCTCTGTATTTCCTCTGCACTGAGCTCCAGGCAGGCCTTCCTGAACATGCCCCATTGTTCTCATCTTGGTGCCTTTGCATCTGCTGCCCTTGTTGCTGGGAGAGTCCTTCCTTGGTTCTGGCTGCTCCCCGCCCCTTCTTCCAGCCATCCCACCAGACGCCTGCCATTCAGTTTTCGGAAACCCTCTCAGGTATTTCTTATTCTCTGAAACCCTTGCTGACCACTTTGAACTAGACAGCTAAACCTTTTTCTCTCTCTCTGTGTGGAAGCAGCTCCTAATTTTTCTTTGAGATCCTGGCCTTCTCCTATTTCTTGTCCATGGGGGGTGTTGATGTAAGAAATGTCCAAACCTTCAGAGAATATTTATGAGTTTATTTGAGCCAAACTGACAGTTTACAGGGGAGCAAGATCTCAAATGCTCTGGAGGACAGTTTTGCAGCTTTTTTTTTTTTTGTGCATGTGAAATTAAGGAGGGAAGTAAGGAAGGATCCATGAGGGTGGGAAAAAGCAAGGTGCTTGCTCTCTTTTTAAAGGTTTTATTTTACTTTTTAGAGAGATGAGAAAGGAGGGAGAAAGAGAGGGAGAGAAACATCGATGTGTGAGAGATATATCAATCAGTTGCCTTCCACACACCCACAACTGAGGACCTGACACACAGCCCAGGCATATGCCCTGATTGGGAATCGAACCAGTGATTTTTGGTTCACAGGACTGGCATTCAACCCACTGAGCCACACTAGTCAGCACATTATGGGCTCTCTTAAGGGTCATTAAGCTTTCTTGGGATATTACTTCTGGCATTTCAAAGGTATGTTAATCTAGATTCACTAAAGAAGTCATAAGCTTGGGGTGTGACTGCCCACCATGACCTGCCTGCCCAGTTAGGAATTTGTGATTTATTACAGTGCTCCTCTTTCGTCCACAGGGTTTTGGGTGGAAATGTTGGTTGTGGTGAGAATGGCACCAGGTGTTAGACCGGTGGGGTCAGACCAGGCCATGTTTCAGTAACCTTGGTACTTAAGTTCTGGCTAGGAAAGAATTCAGAAGCAAGATTCAAACTATAAGAGAAAATTTATTTAGAAGGTCACAGAGGTAGAAGTGAGCAATGGAAGAAATGGGTTCAGGAAACAAGTTACAGAGGCAAAAGGAGGGTCCTTGGAGCTTAGGAGAAAGAACAGTGAAAGTAACAGGCCTGGGGAGAAGGAAAGGTTCAGCTGTGTTCCCCAGACAGAGAGAGTGCTAGATCCTCTATTATAAGGGATTTTGTTTTAAAAATACTTTTATTTACTTTTAGAGAGGTGAAAGGGGGGAGAAAGAGAGAGAAGGGAGAGGGAGAGAAGCATCAATGGATTGCCTCTGGTACATGCCCTGAGCAGGGACTGAAACCACAACCCAGGCACATGCCCTGACTGAGAATGGAACCTGCAACCTTGCACTTTGCCACACTGGTCAGGGCCATTATAAGAGCTTTTAAGGAGTTTGGGGATTAAGGGTGGTCCCAGGGGAGGAACTCAATAAAATATTCATCAGCTTTCCAGGTGTGTCCTTTTAGGGTCCTGGGGGGTCATTTCTCAGTGCAGCTGGTCGTGGCATCACCCATCCGGTTTTGCTGCTTACCTGGGCCTGGAGCTAAAATACAACTGAAGCCTAGATGTTATCTCCAAGGAGGAAAGGGCAGGGATATAAACCGCTTGACCAGTGATATGAAAGGTCAGGGAGTCCAAAGCCCATGATCAGTAATATGGCCTAGGAGCCAACAGAGGATAGTGGAGACACAAAGGAGGGACAAGTAATTTTTACTGGGAGCTCATTTATTAGGAGATTACCCTGGGGCCTTGGTCCTTGTTTTCCCAGTTTTGCCCATTGCTAAGTGACCTTCTGCACCTGGCCTACCATCCTTGCTCTGCTCATGTCTGTCTAACTGCACACCACAGAACCAAGAGTTCACCCTTGCTCCTGTGGTGGGCATGTGCCCCTGAACCTTGCTAATGAGAATATTTCAACTACCCCCCAGGCTATTGTGATTGGGCCAAGGATGAGCATGTGACCCAAGGAGGGCCAATGAGAGTCAGTTTGGTCTGTTTATTGGAACTAATAGGAAACTAACACTCTCAGAATTTACTGAGATATGAATATGAAAGCCTGGAGCTGCTGAGAGAGCCTGTCTGTGAATGAAGCCACCACAGGAAATAAGAGGGCCAAGAAATTGTGAGAAATGCTTACAATAAATCACTGGGACACAGGACTTCAGCAACAAAGCAAGGCGTTTATTCATGAGTCTGCAGAGTCAGGCGCACTGCCAGCCAGGAGCATGTGTGCTCGAAGTAGACAAAGAAAACTGGTTTTATACTAATGCGATTATAGCTCCCTCTCCCCTCTTCTTCTCCCCCTTTTCTCCATTACTGGTTAATCTGGGTTCACAATCTAACATGATTAACTACTTAACTCAGGGTATGATTAACTAAGGGTAATCTAGTTATACCCCCTGGCTGGTTTGGCTCAGTGGATTGAGCGTCGGCCTGCGAGCTAAGTGTCGCTGGTTCGATCTTCCAGTCAGGGCACATCAGAGAAGGAAAACTCTGACTCCAAAAAACCTCTGCTGCCTTGCGGCATACCTCTTCAGGGGAAAGGCTAAGGGAGTAAACCCCGACAGAAAATCCGGAGCCGGAGTCCCTAAGGCGGTTTGACGTTGTAGTCAATACCGGCAACTCCTGCGGCGCACCTGAAGCCAAGCTGTATTGACTCCGTCTTTCCCTTGGACCCTTCAGCTGCGAAGAGAGGGGGGGTCTGTTGCATGGGCAACAGCAGACCCTCCATATCACCCTGCCCAGGCTCTGTAGCTTCAGCTTCACTGGAGAGGACACTCCAGCGTCATCGCAAGATGTCGATTCAACACGGGAGGAGACAGATACCGTGTCACTCCCGAGTCGGACTGCACAGCCATTCTCGGCGGTGCAGATAGGCTCTTAAGAAGCTACACCATCGTCTCTCGAGACGGACGGCAGCCGCCGCCGCCGAATCTAGTTATAGGCCTATCTCCAATCTATTTGAAAAGTTATCTAGCTACATCTTCCCATTTCTCTGTGTTTGGTGATAAAAAGCTTCCTCCTTTTGATTCCAGAGATATGTATGAGGAGCTGTGGAATGTCATTTCCTCACCCCTTTTCCATGATTCATCTGTTAATTATCTCCTACTGGTTTGAGAGTCACTGGCTTGCTGCTGATGAGTACCAAGGTATGACTGTATTTCTTTATCTGTTTGTTACAGAAACAGGGGAGTCCAAAAATCCCCAGAGCTTGCATCTGGGGGATGGGGAGAAGGAAGCAGCTTTTGGAATGCCTCCACATGCCTGAGGCTGGTGGCTAGTGTCTTTCTTATGCAAATGGCTTTAATGCATCCAAAGCCTCAGGCAGATGGGAGGAGTCTTGAACCAGGGGACAGTATGGAAAGCACACAGAGCCTACGTAAGGTTCTGTGAATGGTCAGAACTGTTTGCAACGCCCACTGCGTCAGATGACGCAGTCGGGGATATATAGGCAGCTGCAGACATTTTAGCTCAGACTCTCTCAGACTCTCGCTCTGACTCTCTCTGGTATGCTCAGGCTCTGACTCTGAGACTCTCTCTGGCTCTCGCTCATGCTCTCACTCTGGGACTCTCGCTCTCAGACTCTCTCTGGCTCTGGCTCTGAGACTCTCTCAAGCTCTCGTTCGGGCTCTGGCTCTCACTGGCGCTGTGGCTCTCGCTCTCGCGCTCTGGCTCTGGCGCTCAGACTCTCTCTGGTGCGCTCGCGCGCTCGCTCTCGCTCTCTCGTGTGCTCCCTCCACGTGGCTTGGTGAAGGGGCCTTCTCCATGTGGCTTGGAGAAGGGGTCTCCAGGCTGCTTTAAGAGGCTCTCGCCATGCAGTTTTGAGAAGGAGAGAAGATCCACGCGGTTTGCAGAAAGAAGGCAGTTTGCAAGGAGGCTGAGAATCCAGGTGGTTCTGCATTGAGAGCTGGAGGGCACCACAGCACAGAAAGGACCTCCCCAATCAGATTGAATGATTGGCAGCTGCTGGTAAAGCTGAACTGTGTTGGGAAAGTAGGGAAACGGTTTCTCTGACTTCCCTAAAACTAGCCTGGTTTGGAAGGGGGGGAGGCAAGGATATGTGTTTGTGGGTGTTTTAAAGAGCATAAGACTTAACAACGGAAATCCGCAAATAACTAAATCTATATAACTATTAAATAAACAATTCGTTTTCTTTTCACCAAACTCTGGTATTGAGAGTTATAATTTTGGCGGCGGGCAATCGGGCCCCTAACTAAAGAGCCCGTGGGTTTGTTTTCAACTGGAGCAGCCCAGGGGTTCTGTAACATGCTGATCAGCAATTCTCTTTCTGTGTCAGGGACATTCTCTCCTGGAACACAATGGCTCATATATCATCTTGATTGCTTGCAGACTCCCTGAGGCACAAAGTTTGAATTGCTTGTCCACCTCTTGGAGTCATGTGGTCATGTATTCCAGTTTCTGAAACAACAGTGTTCCACATGCATTGATCACTTAAGCTTATCAACTATAACTAAAGTTAAAATATTTAACTCTTGAGTTTCCCTATCACAGGCTTAAGTGCAAAAGAAGAAAGATGAGGCAGAGGTCCAAGTAAATTGCTAGCTTGTGCACCCATGGAAGCCACAGAAGTAGAAATAAGGAAAGTCAGAGGCCAGGGAGGCTGGTACAAATTGTTGGGCTACATATGTGTCTGGAACTTCATAATGGTTTCAGAATATTGATTGCCATTTTATTGCCACAGCCTCCTTTTGAGAGACCCACCTTGCTCGTACAAAAGCCATTCTTTATGGTCCTTTGCTTTGGTCCTGTGACATTCTGGACTGGTTCTGATCTCATTTGTGGCTAAGTGTAACATGTACAATAAGTCATTTCTTTTGCTGTCTTAGCTGTGGAGGAAAAAAAAAGACTCATTCTCTTTTTTGCTTTCTTCCTTCTGACTCCATTCTCTGAAAGATGATCCCTAGAGGTGACAAAGCAGGTTACCCAACAGCTCTAGGTTCAGGGCCTCCCAGTTTAGCAAATCCTTCCCAATCATTCTAGCAGAAGGCAGGAGGATGGAGGTCATCCACACCCAGACCACAGGAGCTGAGGGTGGGGCTACTCAAGGAAAATCCTATTTTAGGAAGAAAGGTATGATTACTATACTTAGTTATTCTGGGAGACTTTATTGCATAATAAACCACCTCAAAACTTAGTGATGTTAAACATGTGATTGAACCCTGGCCAGGTAGGTCAGTTAGTGTTGTCCTGATACGCCAAGGTTGCGAGTTTGATTCCTTGTCAGGGCAGATGCAAGAATCAACCATTGAACATATAAATAAGTGGAACAACAAGTTGATGTTTCTCTTTCTCTCCCCCTCTCTCTTTCTAGTGTAGGGGCTTCAGCCATTCCTTGTAAGGAATTCCAGTCATCCCCTAAGGGTCCCATTGCCTAAGGCCTGTAAAAATTTGCAAACATCCGCTGCTAGCATTAAGTTACTGCCTCTTTGAAGCTTTTTTCTTGCAGAGAATCAGGCCTTTTTGCAGAGCTGTCTGTCCTGCAGAGAATTTGGCTAAGCAGACAACTACGACTGAAGATAACCCCATAAACCTTGTCCCTGTTGCTGCCAGATGTCACCTACACATCTACCTGCGGCTGCCCCACCCCCACTTCCTGCAGGTGTAGTTTTCCCGCTGAAGGAAAAGACCCTATATAAACCCTGCCCTAAACCCCATTCGGGGTCAGCGCCATTTTGGAGACTTGGTCTCGGCCCAGCCGCCTGCAAACCCTTTGCTTTCCTTATCCATTGTCTCTGAGTGGTTAATTCTTGCTGAATCTGCTGTAACACTAGACTCAAAACCCAAAACACATGGGTGAAAAAAGGGGTGCTACAATAAATCATAAATTCTTAATTGGACAGGTCATGGTAGTAGTCATGCCCCAGGCCTGTGACTTCTTTAGTGAAGAGTTATTGAGCAAGCCCTGGCCATTGTTCTTGTGCATCTAGGTTAAGGCACCTTTGAGAGGCCAGGAGTAATACCTCTCAAAGCCTTAAAGAGCACATAATCTTGTTAACTATCCTGTAATCCAGTCCCTATCAGGCTTTCTTCCACCCTTACGAAATCTTCTTACATTCCCTCCTTAATCTCAAATACCTAAAAGAAACTGCAAAACAGTCATTCTCAGGAGCATTTGAGTTCTTGCTCTTCTGGCAATTGTGCAATTGTCATCAGTTTTGGCTCAAATACAGTTATGTAGACAAACAGTTTATTATTTCTCATTATTCTGTAGATTAGCTAGGCTCAGCTTGGCAATTCTGCTGGTATTTTCTCAGGTCACTTGTGCTGGAGGGGCTATGATGGTGTCATTCACAAGCAGGGAGCTGGCTCCGGGCCTCTGTCCTCATGTCTAGCCTGGATTTCCTTTCACAGAACCAGAAGTGTAAACTACAAGGCCCAAGTCCTAGCCTTGAAAGTTGCACAATGTCACATCACTGTGTTCTGTGATCAAAACAAAGTCTATTTTTTAAAAATATTTTATTTATTTTTAGAGAGAGAGGAAGGGAAGGAGAAAGAGAGGAACAGAAACATTGATTGGTTACTTCTCATGTGTGGCCCAACTGGGGACTAGACCCACAACCCAGGCATGTTTGAGTGCATGTTTGATTTCCTGACCGGGAATCGAACCGGCGACCTTTTGCTTTTGTGGGATGACACTTGACCAACTGAGCCATGCCAGTTAAGGCAAGCTTTTTTTTTCTTTTAATGAGTGAGGAAAGGGGGAGGGGAGAGAGAGAAATTTGTTGTTCCACTTATTGATGTGTTCGTTGGTTGATTTTTGTCTGTGCCCTGACTGGGGATTGAACCTGCAGCCTTGGTGTATCAGGATGATGCTCTAACCAACTGAGCTACCTGGCAAGGGCAGCAAGTCTTGAGGCTAGCTTGTATCCAACTGGTGTGGAAATGGACTCCCCATCTTGATGGCTGGATTGGCATAGTTACATTGCAAAAAGGCACAGAGACAGGAAGGCAAAGATTCATGAGAAGCCATTTTTGATACGATTGACTATATCTCTTCGAGGTCCCTTCACTAACTCTTCCCACCCCAGCAACTCAGTTCCTTTGACCTTGATAACCACTAGAGGCTCAGCTCCTTTGAGAAGTCTTTCTGTGAAATCCCTACCAGCCCATACTCACTTTTACTCATTTATCCATTAATTTACTCAACCACCATGCAGTTATCAACACAATCACTGTCCTATGCTGGGCTCTAGGGACCTAATATAATGAACAAGACCCAGTTTCTGACCTCAAAGAATTTCTAGTCTAAAAGAGGAGGAAGGGAATAAAACAGATCATAACACAGTATATTAAGGGCAGTGCAAGAGTGGGTACAGGGCATCTGGGAGCATGTGGAAGGGCAACCAACTCAGTCTTGGGGGTCAGTGATCTCAGGATAAGTAGATGTCTCCTGGTTGATAAGGGGGCTAGCACCAGTATCAAGCAGATCTCTTGGTTGTAAGTGATGGAAACTCAAGTTAAACTGACTTAAGAAAAAAAGGAATTCATTTGATTTATGACTAAAAAGTTCCTGAGAATATTACCTTCAGACAAGGCTGGACCCAGGTGCTCATCAGAAATTAGTCTCTTCTCATCTTTCAGCTGTTTTCTTCTGTGTTCACTAAATTCTCAGGCAGATTGTCCTTATGTGTTGGCAAAGACAGCTACTGACAGCTCCAGACATATGATCTGGCTGCCCAGCCCTGGGTCACAGGTTCCACTGGACCAAGAAGCGGTATCAGTCTCAAAGCCACAGGGTCTAAGAATGGAGTAGAGATGTTACCCAAAGGAAGAGTTAAAGGCTGAAGAATAGGCCAGACATCAGGTGTGTTCCTAGACAGGTGACTAAATTAAAGCTCTCAGAGGTGTCCTCCAGAGGGAGATGTCCTGAGGGAAAGGCCAGTCGGCCTTTGGGGCTTAGGAAAAGTCATCCTATTCCCTTCTGCATTACACTTAACAGGTCCTGGGGCTGGTCTACTTTGCCCAGCAAAGAAGGAGCGTTCTCCGTCTAGTGGCCATTGGGGTCATCGCACCGTAGCACAGACCCATTTATAGACTGGAAGTTGCTGGTGTGAAGTTCCTGGATGCAAGAAGCAGTGTTTGTAGACCGGAAACCTGGGAGTGGCAGAGCAGGGACATGTCTGCCCTCTCTGTAATGTGGGCTTGGCACAGGGCAGAATAAGTGAGGTTGTTAGGTGGACAGATGGTCAGGGGAGAAGTTGTATTTGATGCTAGTCCAGTGGAAGGTCTGGTTAGGGGTGAGAGTAGCTCACTGGCAGGGCTGTGAAGGAAGGGCTTTCTTCTTAACCTGCTCTAGGAAGAACCCTTAACTGCCCATCACCACTACCTCTTCAGGAGTCCAGCTGGGGACTGTGATTTCTTCCAACTTGTACTTCACAGAAAATATCAAGGCTTCAGGTCACATGAAGCTGGTGGCAGGGCTCAGAGAGATGCCCAGGGACCCTGAATACCAGATCAATGTCCCATCCACACTCCATGACTGCTACTGGGTACATGCACAGTTCTGTGTCTGCACTGAGGGATACTACATCCCAGCATGGCCTTGCATCCAGCTCTGGACTAAGAGCATCATATGCATAGTTCCATTGTCTTCTCCTTAGGTGTCATTGGCTGCAGAGCCTGGGTGCCTGGGATAAGTGGAGGTGCTCTAGCAGTGCAAGGAGGTTTTATTCTTTTTTTCCTTAAAAAGCATTTTTTTTTGTTATATTATTTTTTTTTAGCAAGCAAAAGTTTATTTAAAAAGTCACAGAAGTAAAAGTAGTGAGCCATGGAAGAAGTGAGCCATGCTGGGCTGTGTGGGCTCAGGAAACAAGTTACAGAAGCAAAAGAAGGGCTCTTGGAGCTTAGGAGAGAGAAGGCAAAGGTATGTGAGCCTTGAGGAAGAAAGGGGGAGGAAAGGCATGGGCGTGCTAGAGAGAGAGTGAGAGAGAGAGAGCGCTCCTGGAAGTTGAAGGTGGTTTCTGGTCGGAGCCCAGGGAAGAGCCACTTCTGGCTAACGTGTTGCTTGCCACATGCCACTCCCTTTCAGATTGAATTAAGTTTCCAGCATTTCATAATCATTGAGTCTTTTTAAAATTGAATTTATTGGGGTGACATTGGTGAATAAAATTATATAGGTTACAGGTTTCAGGGGTACAATTCTATAATATATCATCTGTATATTTTATTGGGGGTTCATCACCCTAAGTCACATTTCCTTCCATCACCATTTATCTCTCTTTTACCCTCTCTCACCCCACTTTCCTTCTGGTAATCACCATACTTTTGGTTGTTTATGAGGTGTTTTTGTTTGTTTGTTTGTTTCCTTAATCCCTTCACAATCATTGAGTCTGAATACAGGGGGCTGTGCCAGATGCCACCTACCTACAGACTTGTTTTCCTTCCCAGGGAGACCCAGAGCTCACTTCAGGCGAATAATAAAGACAGGAAAGAGATGGAGAGAAATATTGATGTGAGAGAGAAACATCCATTGGTTACCTCTTGTACACCAGCCAGGACCATTTGTTCATTTTTAGAGAAAGAGAAGGGAGAAAGAGAGGGAGAGAAACATTGATGTGAGAGAGAATCTTCAGTGGGTTGCTTCTCGCACACACCCTGACTGGGGACTGAACCTGCAACCCAGGCATGTGTTCTGATTGTGAACTGAACCTGTGACCTTTCACTTTGTAGGACACTGGTCAGGGCTGTAGCTATTCTTTTAATTTCCACAACAACCCTGTTACTGAACAGCAATTGAGGTCTTGCTGCTGCCACCACACTCTAGGCAAAATTCCTGAGGCAAAGTTTTGGTGATAAAGGAAAGGAGTTTTAATTCAAAAGCTTCACAATTTTGGAATTAACCGCTTTCCACATGCATTAGTCACTTAAGGCTGTCAATTAAGGATAAATTCTTTAAAAACCTTTGTTTTAAAAAGATTTTATTTATTTATTTTTAGAGAGAGGGAAAGGGAGGGAGAAAGAGGAGAGAACCATTGGTGTGTGCAATTGGTTCCCTCTCTCATGGCCACAACCGGGGACCTGGCCCACAACCATGTATGTGCCCTGACTGGGAATCAAACCAGTAACCTTTCGGTTCACAGTCTGGCACTCAATCCTCTGAGCCACACCAGCCAGGGCTAAGGTTAAGCTCTTAAACCTGAGTGTTCCTAGCATTCCACCTGTTAGTTTTTAATTATCTTATTTCTATAGGGGTAGTTTACAAACTAAAACACCATAAGATACAGAAAGTACACAATTCTGGAAGAATGAAAGGCTTCTGCCTCAGAGCTCGTCCCCTCTAGAACACCCAAAGAATAACCCTGCCAACCTCTGCCAGGCCAGCTGGATCCTAAGCTACACCCGGAGTTTTTTCTCATCCAAAATACCATCTGTTGGGAAATGCAGGCAGCTACAGCACAATCATACAGGCAGCCTCACAGAAGAGAGAGCCAGCCAGAGAAAGCCCGCCCTTCTTTTATTTCAAATAATTTTGCCCATAATTCCATGCACTCTGGAGGCTTTCAGCTTCTCAACTGATCCCTTCCTAGACTGTTTACCATTGTCTTGGGCAACTTCCTCCTACGGCCTCTCTCTACTTCTCCCCAGTAATCTGATCAGATCTTTTTGTATCAACCCTATAGGGTAGGTATTGTTTCACTCTGAGGTACAGTTCAGCTAACCAAATCACATAGCCCCACAGTGGCAGAGCTGGGATATGAACCCTGGCTGCCCAATTCCAGAGCCTGAGTTCTTTGCTACTACACTAGACTATCTCTTCACAACTGATTCCTCTCCATCTGTGAGACCTTTCTTGGCCATCAGATCTATGGGGAGGAGCTCCCTCTGATGCTTACCTGCTGGATTGTATTGTGGGTCGTGGGCACTGATGTCAGAGATCATTTTAGGCTAGAGAATTTTAAACCTGACCTCAGGGGTGAACGGAGTATGAGGAGTCCTGATATGAAGTCAGGAACCTTGGGTTCAAATTTCCAAGTGTCACCAGATTGGCCAAAATTAGAAAGACTGACACAAACAAGGGCTGACAAGGATAGGGAGTAAGTGGAACTCTCCCACATTGCAGATGGAAATGTAGGTAGAACCGCTCTGGAAAGCCATTTGGCAGATCTAGACAGGCTAAGTGTGCCTGCCCTATGATGCAGCAATCCCACTCCTGGGTATATGTGTGCACGTGCACACCAAACAACACAGACAAAATTGTTCACAACAGCTTTATTCATAATTGTTCAAAACTAGGAACAGCCCAATTGTCCGTCAACAGCAGAATGGCTAACATGTGGCATATTCATATAAAGGGCTACTTACTACACAGCATGAGAAAATGAACTTCTGACACACACAATAATATGGATGAATTCATAGACATAATAGGGAGCAAAAAAGAATGTATGACTTCATTTTTATAAAACTCAAGAGCAAGCAAAACTAATTTATGGTGATGGAGGTCAAACTAGTGTTTGCTTCTGGGGGCTACTGACTAGACAGGGAAACAAGGGAAACTTCTGGGGAGCTGGCAGTGTTCCAGATCCAGCTCTGGAGGGTGACTGCCCAGATATATAACATGAGAGGAGTCATCAAAATGTACTCTAAAAATGGGAGCACATTACTGAATGTATTCTGTATCTCAAGAAGTCAGGGGGGGAAAAGAGAGAAATGGTTAAATAAAGATATGTTCTGGGTATGGCTGATAAGTTATTTTTGTCACTCATACCCAATCTTCTCCCTTTGTCTCTTAGGGACATATCTTTTTCTCTTTCAGTCAATGTGTTTTACTTTATTATTATTATTTTATAAATATTTTATTTATCTATTTTTAGAGAGAGGGGAAGGGAGGGAGAAAGAGAGGGAGAGAAACATCAGTGTGTGGTTGCCTCTTATGTGCCCCTAACTGGGGACCTGGCCCACAAACCAGGCATGTGTTTTGACCGGGAATCAAACCAGTGACCCTTTGGTTTGCAGCCCAGCACTCAATCTACTGAGCCACACCAGACAAGGTTACTTTATTATTTCTAAAATTTATTCTTAGAGAGAGGGGAAGAGAGGGAGGAAGAGAGTGAGAAACATTGATGTAAGAGAGAAACATCAATTGGTTGCCCCTCATATGCACCCCAAATGATTTCCAAACCCACAACCTAGGCATGTGCCCGAACTGGAAATCGAATTGGTGATCTTTCACTTTGTGGGATGACTCCCAACCCATTGAGCCACACCTGTCAGGGCAGTTGATGTGTTTTAGGTGGAGCTCTCTCCTTTGCAGGCCTTAAATCAGAGCTCCATTTCTCCTACCTGTAGTTAATAGTTTAGGGATGGGAACAGGACCAATCTGTCTAATGAGTCAGTCCCAGAATTTTTTGTTGGAACTAGTAGAAAAAGATATTCTTTCCACTGCAGTTCCAGTCGATCAGGATATAAGCCTGGAGTTGCCAGTGGCCATCTTGGCACCTTCTGGAGTCTGCCTAAGACAGAGGCCACACAGAGGAAAGCTTGGAGAGATTAAATTCTTCCTGATGACACTGTCACAACCTGGATCTAGCCATCTTTGTACCAAGATTTTTCATTAGGTGAATCCATAAATTTCCTTTTCAGCTAACCATTTCACATTTCTTACAGTTATAACTAGAGTCAAATATACCAAGAATCTTGGGTAAAATTATGAGAGGTGTGAGGGGAATGGAATATAAAATACCCACTGAACTTCGTGTGACCTGTTTTGTGGGTGCTGCTGCTGCCCCTGCCCTAAGTGGCTGCTTGCTTCATGAGACCATGGCTCTGCCAGATGGGCGAGGCAGGCTGAGCGGTCATGTGGGAAGGACTCTGGTCCTTGTTTGAAAAGGGTTCTGGAATAGGAATCTAGAGAATTGGCTTCCACTCCCCAGTTTCCCACCTTCTTAGCGGCAAGACCTTGGGCAAATCCCTACCCCTCTTTGAGCCTTGCTCCTTTTCTGTGCAATGGCATATCATCACCTAGTTCAAAAGGTTTTTATGCAGATCAAATGCCAGTTTCCCACCTTCTCCGGCTTTCATGCCCTGGGTTAAGTTGGTGCCTACATGCTGGGGATTCCCACAGTGCCTGGTATGACCCTGTGATCATTGCCATAATGGTGCATGAGCTCCCCAAGGACAGGAAAGTGTTCATCCCTGTGTCCCCATGCAAACAGAGCTGGCACACAAACAGCTGGCAGGAACTCCTGAATCTGACAAAGTGGTTCTGCAGGCCAAGGCTATGCATGGTAGGACATCCGACCCACCCCTCTGCCCTCGCTTCCTTGCCTGGTGGATGGATGGGTCTGATTCTGACATCCTGGGGGGGGGGGGTAGAAGGACTCTGGGGAAACTGCTAAGGAAGTGGAAAGCTGAGCACCTGCCTTGGGGGTCACTGAGGGTCTCTCCCAATTGGCCAAGAGCAGGTGCTCACAAGTGTGCTGAGTGAAGAATGGGAGCTACAGTGGTGTGGACACCTTTTTCAGATTTGACTCTCTGAAACAAAGGCTGGACAAAATACTCCTGAAGCCCTCGTACCTCTTTCTCAGCTCATTTCTGGATCATGGAAAAGGTTTTTTTTAAAAAATTTATTTTATTGATTATGCTATTACAGTCATCCTGATTTTCCCCCTTTGCCACCCCTTCACCCAGCATCCCCCACTCCCTCAGGCAATCTTCCCACCATTGTTCATGTTAATGGGTCATGGGTATAAGTTCTTTGGCTATCCCATTTCCTATACTGTGCTTTATATCCCCATGGCTATTCTGTAATTACCTATTTGTACTTTTTAATCTCCTCACCTCTTCACCCATTCCCCCCAACACCATCCCATCTGGCAACCATCAAAACACTCTCCGTATCCATGATTCTTATCTCTGTTCTCCTTGTTTGCTTAGTTTGTTTTTTAATTATTTTATTTTTTAAGATTTTTTAATTTTTATTTTTTATTTTTAGAGAGAGGTGAAGGAAGAGAGAGAGGCAGAGAAACATCAATGTGTGGTTGCCTCTTGCATACCCCCAACCGGGGACCTGGCCCAAAACCCAGGCATGTGTCCCAACTGGGAATAGAACTGGTGATGCTTTGGTTCGCAGGCTGGTGCTCAATTCACTAAGCCACACCAGCCAGGGCTTAGTTTGTTTTTTTTTAGATTCAATTATTCATAGATTTGTACTTTTTGCCATTTTATTGTTTATAGTTTTGCTCTTCTTTTTCTTAAATAAGTCCTTTTAACGTTTCATATAATAATGAATTGGTGATGATGAACTCCTTTAATTTTTTCTTGTCTGGGAAGCTCTTTGTCTGTCCTTCAATTCTAAATGATAGCTTTGCTGGGGATACCAATCTTGGCTGTAAGTCCCTGCTTTTCATGACTTTGAATATGTTTTGCCAATTTCTTCTAGCCTGCAAATTTTCTTTTGAGAAATCAGCTGACAGTCTTGTGGGAACTCTCCTATAGGTAACTAACTGCTTTTCTCTTGCTGCTTTTAAGATTCTCTCTTTATCTTTAGTCTTCGGCATTTTCATTATAAAGTGTCTTGGAGTGGGCCTCTTTGCATCCATCTTGTTTGGGTCTCTCTGTGCTTCCTGGACCAGCACGTCTATTTCCTTCACCAAATTAAGGAGGTTTTTCATTATTTTTTCAAATAGATTTCCAATTTCTTGTTCTTTCTCTTCTTCTTCTGGCACCCCTGTGATGCAAATGATGGACCTCTTGAAGTTGTCCCAGAGTTTGCTTATACTATCTTCATTTTTTAAAATTCTTTTTTCTTCTTGTTCTAACTGGTTTTTTTTTTTTTTTTTTTTTTTTTTTTTTTTTTTTTTACTTCTTTATGTTCCCTATCATTGATTTGATTCTTGGCTTCATTCACTCTACTGTTATTTCCCTGTAGATTGTTCTTTATTACAATTAGTGTAGGCTTCCTTCGCCTCCTGAATGAATCTTTCCTATGCTGCTGAGGTCCTCACTAAGTTCCTTGAGCATCCTTATAACCAATGTTTTGAACTCTGCATCTGATAGATTACTTATCTCCATTTTGTTTAGCTCTTTTTCTGGAGTTTTGATCTGTTCTTTCTTTTGGGCCATGTTTCTTTGTCTCCTTGTTTTGGCAGCCTCCCTCTGTTTGTTTCTACATCTTAGGTAGAGCTGCTTTGACCTCATGTCTTGATATAGTAGGTGTCCTGTAGGATCCGGTGGCAGAGCCTCCCCTATCACCCAAACTAGGTAGTCTAGGTGCACCCTTCGTGTGGTCTGAATATACCCTGTTGGCAGATCAATGGGAGGGATTTACCCAGGCCAGTCAGCTGCAAGGACTGGTTGTGACCACTGACCACCAACCTCTGCCCTCTGTGCAGGGACAGGGTGGTGGTGGTCTGACGTGGTCTGTAGCTGTCCACTGGGTGCGCTGGCCCTGAAGTTTCCTGGGTGGTGGAGGCCAAGGTCAGCCCCATCCTGGGGGCCACCCTGCCTGAGTTATAAAGCAATCTGAGATGGCTGCTACTTGTCTGGCCTTGGAGATTCTCAGGCAAAGCCAAGCTGTGAATCTAAGCTGTCTGCTAGTAGTGCTGGGCCTGGGGTTCAATGAAGCCAGCTGTTGCTTGTTTGATAGAATTTAGGAAGTTGTGAAGCATGAGCCAAGACCAGCCATTCATCTGGAAAAGCAGCTTTCGTGGGCCCATAAGTTGGGTGGGGTGAAGTCTCTGGAGATCTCAAGGCAGGTCAAACAGTGTTAGCTAGGTTGATGGAGACCCAGATATGGCATCAGCTTGCCTGCTCTGTGGGGGCAGGATTTATAAAAGGGACAATGGCTTCTGCTCACCTTGATGCCAGACACTTCAGTTCCTCCCTGTATACCACTGGTGCCTTTCAAACTGCTACCCTGGTGCTGGAGCTCAGAGGAAGTGAGTCTGGGTAGGTGAGTCCATGTGTAGGTTCTTTATGAAGAACTGCTTGGGGCTCCAGAAGTTTCTTCCACAGATTCAATCCCTTCTGGCTTTTGCAGCCAGATGTTGTGGGGACTTATCCTGGCACTGTAACCCTGGGCTGGGGGGGTTGGTGTGGAGCTAGGACTTCTTGCTCCCGAGATACACCTCCTGGATTTTTATCCACCACACATGGACATGGGACCAGCCTGTTCCATGTCTGTGCCCCTCCTACGAGTCTGGATGAATGTGGTTTCTTTAATTCCATAGTAGTCAGACTTCCATTCAACTCATTTATTGACAGTTCTGAGTGATGGTTGTTTTGTATTGTATTTTAGTTGTAATTTTGATGTGGTTGTGTGAAGAGGCGAGCCACATCTGCCTATGCTGCTATCTTGACTGGAAATGCCTGGATCATGGAAAAGGTTCTTCCAAGAATTATGGGGTCTAGGATAAGTCCCATTGCTGTGTAAGAGCTGAGCAGGACAAGGCTGCCTCTCTTTATGCATCCCCTTTCATTCATTCAACAAGTACTTCATGACAAGCCGCTCTGTACATTGGGGGAAGTGGAAAGAGTCATGTTGGACACAGGCTCCATTTTGACCTCCCTCTGTGTCTCCTTTCCTGCTCCCTTGCATTCCTTCTGCTGGACAGCCAGAATAATCCCCTCAAGCAAAGCAGATTACGGTACTGGTTTAAACCTTTCAAAGACCTCCACCAGGCCCAGGGGAAGGTGGGTGAGTGGAGGAGGCTGTACTAAGCTTAGCGATCCTGGCAAGACTTCCTCAGGGCTGCCAAACAATTTGGATGTCTCTCTCTGCCTCAACTTCTAAGATAAGTATTTAGGGCCCTGGGAGTCTGAATGGAATAAGGGTGAGGGGTCAAGATACACATATTTGGCCCAATGCATTATGACCCAAAATCCCAGATCTGTTAGGCTGTAGTCTGGCTCATGGGAGAAATTCTTCTTATTTTTTATTGATTTTAGAGAGAGGAAGGGGGTGGGTATCAGTTTGTTCCATTTATTTATAATTTATTGGTTCTTTTTTTAAAACATATTATTTTCCATTTTTATTTACTGATTTGAGAGAGAGATCCACCATTCTACCCATTCATGTATCCATTGGTTCTTTTTTTTTTTTTTTTTAAGATTTTATTTGATTTTTAGAGAGAGGGTGAGAGAGAAAGAGGGAGAGAAACACCACTGTGTGGTTGCCTCTCGTGTGTTCCCAAGTTGGTACCTGGCCTGCAACTCAGGCATGTGTCCTGACAGGTAATCGAACCAGCGACCCTTTAGTTCGTAGGCCGGTGCTCAATCCACTCAGCCATACCAGCCAGGGCTATTGGTTGATTCTCTATGTGACCTGCCTGACCGGGGACTGAAGTTACAACCTTGGTGTATCAGGACCACATTCTAACCAACAGCTACCCAGCTAGGGCTGAGAAATTCTTTATTTAGTTGCTTCAGTGACCAAGAGACAGAGCATAAGCACACACACACCCACCCACACACCCACATATGATACTAAAGGCATTTCACAGGCAACGGATAGGGAGTGGGAAGAGGAGCCATGAGAGCAGCCAGGGGCTTCTCTGACTCAGTGAAGGGGGCCTCAGAAGGTGCCACTCCCTAGAATTCCTGCTTGAAAGATACAAGGAAAAATACACTCCCAGTGAAATCCCAGGCCATAAATCGCGGCGGGATTGGAGAAATCTAGGTTTGGGGCTTGGGGAACACCTGATTTCTCACTGCGGACACTTACACCAGCCCTTTCTTTCCCTAGGAGCCTTATCCTATGCTCTGGTACCTAGGAATCTCATGGTGGGGGGTGGGGAAGGCTAGCACCACAGCCACCTGGGCAGGAGGTCTGCTGCACATGGGGCAGAATAGGGCTACTGAGGGCTGAAGGGCTGGCTGGCACAGGGCAGTTTGCCTTTAAGGGCACAGAGCCAGGAAGCAAACTTACACGTGGGGTCTTTCCCAATTGACCCTGGGTCAGAGTGACTCTGATGGATAAGGGAAAGGTCCCTGGAGCTTTCCATCATCCCACTGGGTACTGAGACCTTCTTCAGCTCTAGCTTGTCCCCAGCTGCTGCAGGTCCTTAGCACCATTCAGGAACTGTGGAGAAGGGGCAGGAGGGGCAGCAATGCCCTGCCAGGATTGTGGCATTGCTCCAGGAGACTTCACCGTGGGCAGCAACCTGTACAATGGCCAGCATGTGGTCCCAGGCTTAGCAAGCCTGTGCTTGTTTGGGGGAGGGGGAGTCACATTAGCTGCAAGTTTCCACGTGGCAGTTACTTTCATCTGCCTTTTCCTGCCTAGGCCAAGGTCTGGTATGGAAGTGCCAGGTTTCACTGGAGATGCCTAGGGCCTGGGGGAGCTCAGTGGTTTAGCTGTAAAGACTGGTCCAAAATGACCTGCAGAGGAAATACAGGCCTGGAGCCTCATGACGCATGGCCCACAAGGGCTAGGGAAGGGGAAAGGCCATCATCTAAACTATCACCCTTTGAGAACCCATGTCTTATCCAGATCCCTGCTCCCCTTGTCCTGACCTATAAAGGAGGCCCATTCCAAAGGGGAGGAACAGTGGGGATGTGCCTGAACCAATAAGAGGCTGCCTGTGGCCCACTTCTGCCTCAGGCCTGGGTAAGAAAGGAGGAAGAGGGAGCCATGGGCTGACCATGGTCACGGTCACGGTCACGGGGAGGCTGGCTCCCGGCTGGTTCAACCTGGGGTGCTGGACAGAAACACCTCTAGTTTTCCAAGGTAGTTGAGTCTTTCTGAGTGGGTTGTCTTTGCATTGGAAGCTGGCCCAGGGGTGATGCCGTTGTTTTAGGTGACCTGTAATTTGAGAAGGAACAAAGGCAGAGGGTCAGTTTGTGATGATTGTAACTGTGCTCCAGATAGCTTATTCTAATGGTACTATAGCTTTTCTAGGGCCTTGGAGTGACAAGCAGAACAGCTCCCCTTTACTGAGGGCCACTGCATGTTAGGCACGATGCTGGGTGCTTTGCTTCTAGTATCCTATTTTGTCCTCATGGCAATTCTGCAAGGGGGGGTGGGGAACAGCACCCCTGTTCTACATATGAGGAAACTCAAGTTCAAAAAGTCTAAGTGACCTGCTCATAGTAAGCTTTTAAGTGTGGTGGATTAAGGACTGCAGTCTGTGTCTTCCCACCATAGCAAACCATTTATTGTGCCTGCAGGGCCTCACAGGACCTGAATGGCACAGAATGACTGTCTTCCCCCTCACACCAAATCTGCAGCGGCTCTCCTGTCACTCTCTATCCCACTCTCTGGGCACCTAACACCACCTGCTCTTGTCTTGTTTATGGATTTTTTAAGAGTTTGCTTCTACCATCAGAGGGCGGGCCCAAAGGATCAGGGAACAGCATTGGTCTTGATTCCTACTGTAGTCCCAACCTCCATATGAAAGACTGGCACCCAAGGTGCTCAATAACTATTTGTTGAATGGTTAAAAACTCATCTCTAATAGCTCCCCTTATAGGTACTAGCACTTGAAATATATTATCTCTAACCCTCACATCACCCCAGAAAGTAAGGATAATGAGCTCCACTTGGAAGTGCAGAGCAAAATGAATGGGCTTTGAAGTCAAAGCGGTTTGAGTCTTGGGTCTAACACCTAGGTCTAACTAACTATATGATCCTAGGCAAGTCACCTAACCTAACAGACAGTCAGTTTCCTTGAGGTGTAAAAGGGGGTCCTAACTCAGAGCTACTGTTGAATTAAATGAGAATGAATTAGGTGTTCAACAAATTATAGCTATAATTTTATAGAAGAGGAACTGGAGCCTCAGAGAGGTTTACTGACTTGCCCAAGGTACCATAGCTGGAAGTGTAGTAATAAACCAGTAAATAACACTAGCATTTTCAAGTATGGGTAGCCCCAGAACAGGGTTCTGGTTGGTTCTAGATTGTCTGTGAGATTCCCACCAGTCAAGGTGCCACAAGCTGCAGGTATGCCGACACAGGAGGAAGCTCCGAGCTGGGTTTCTGGGACTCGTTTCAAGACCATATCTAGGAGAAATCTCAAGTCTTCCCAGTTAAAGACAAATCTACAAATAGACTTCCGGCCAAGATGGAGGCGTAGGTAGACACACTTCAGCTCCTCACACAACCATACATATAACTACCTCAAAACAAAACAAAACAAAAAAACAACCAGAGCTGTCAGAAAATTGAACTGTATGGAAGTCTGATAACCAAAGATTTAAGAAGAAATATTCATCCAGATGAGCCGAGGGGCAAAGACAGAGAGCCAGGGTGGAGAGGACACGGTGTGGCAGAGGTAAGGCCATGGTGGCAAGGCAGCGGTCCTGCATTCACATGTAGCAGATAAAAGTTAGTGGGGGACACCTGGGGAGCAATCTCAATCTCAGCCCCCCCCCCCCCCCCCCCCCGTATACAGCACAGTTTCAGCACCAGGGAGAATAAAGCCTTATTGTTCTGGCTGTGAAAACCAGTGGGGGTTGGAGTGGTAGAAGAAATTGCCCATCTCTCAGGAGAGTTCATTTAGAGGCCCCTATGGTCCTAGAATGTCGCAAACCCACCCACTCTGTGAACCATCACCAGAACAACAGCTAGAGGGGCGCCCGTAGCATACAGGAAGCGGATGAAGTGACTGGAAAAGGGGTGAGTGCCGAGCAAGTGGCATTGTTCCCTCTCCAACCCCTCCCTCACAAAGAGCAACACAAAGTGGTGAAACAGGTTACCCCCCCAACTGACACACACCTAAGGCTCCGCCCCTTACAATGTAACAGGTGCGGCAACTCTACTTAATACACAATGGCAAACACTGGAGACTTTCAATTTGAGGAGACAAGGAAGTATGGCCCAAATGAAAGAACGGATCAAAACTCCAGAAAGAGGACTAAGTGAAAAGGAGACAGCCAACCTATCAGACGCAGAGTTTAAAACACTGGTGAAAATGCTTAGAGAAATGATTGAATACGACAAATGCATAAGGGAATAAATGAAGGCTACACCAAGTGAAATCAAGAAAAATCCACATGAAACCAATAGCGAAGGGAAGGAAGCCGGAGTTCAATGAATTAGAACATAAGGAAGAAACGAATAGTCAATGAGTACAGAATGAAGAAACAAGAATTCAACAAAAACGAGGAGAGAATAAGAAGACTTGGGGACTCCCCCAAAAGTGCCAACATCTGAATCATAGGAGTGTCATAAGAAGAGGAAGAGCAAGAAATCGAAAGCTTATGTGAAAAAATAATGAAGGAAAACTTCCAAAATTTGATGAAGGAAATAGACATACAAGTCCAGGAAGCACAGAGAGTCCCAAACAAGCTAGACCCAAAGAGGACCACACTAAGATACAATATAATTAAAATGCCAAAGGTGAAAGATAAAGTGAGAATCTTAAAAGCAGCAAGAGAAAAGCAGAGAGTTACCTACAAAGGGGTGCCTTTAAGACTATCAACAGGAGACTTCTGGCCAAGATGGAGGTGTAGACAGACATGCTGTGTCTCCCTCCACAACTAAGAAGGAATACAACTACCTCAAAACTAGAAACAACCAGAAGTTCCAGAAAAATCAAGCTTCATGAAAGTCCAACAAACAAAGATATAAAGAAGAAATACTCATCCAGACAGGTAAGAGGAGCGGAGCCAGGGTGGAGAGGATGCGATGTGGTGGTGGCAGCAGAGGCGGCAGCGGCAGGCTGGTGGAAAGCAGTTACACATTTTAAAAAGTCAGGAGGGACAACCTAGGGAGCGATCCCAGCTCCTCACCAGACTGCGGAGTTCACAGTCCCAGCACTGGGGAAAATCAAGCCTCATTGCTTCTGACTGCAAACTGAAAACACATGTCAAAAAATAACGAAGGAAAACTTACCAAATTTTGCGAAGGAAATCGGCATACAATTCCAGGAAGCATGGAGAGTCTCAGGTGAGCTGGACCCAGATGAGACCACACCAAGACACATCATGATTATCACGTTGCGTACCGGGGAATTTAAATGCCTTTTAGAAATGAGGAGAATTCTCACCACCTGTACGCAATGTGTTAAAATGCCAAAGGTGAAAGATAAAGAGAGAATCCTAAAAGCAGCAAGAGAGAAGTGGAGAGTTGCCAACAAAGGGGTGCCTATAAGACTATCAGCTGATGTCTCAAAACACACTTTGTAGGCAAGAAGGGACTGGCAAGCAGTGTTCAATGTGATGAAAAGCAAAAACCGATTTCTTAAAAGAAACTTTGCAGCCAAGAAGGGGCTAGTAAGAAGCATTTAAAGTGATGAAAAGAAAAGGACCTACAACCAAGATTACTCTATCCAGCAAAGCTATCACTTAGAATGGAAGGCCAGATGAAGTGCTTCCCAGACAAGATAAAGCTAAAAGAGTTAATCATCACCAAGCCATTATTAAGTGAACTGTTAAAGGGACTTATTTAAGAAAGAAAAAAGATCAAACACTAAAATGACAACAAACTCACAACTATCAACAACTGAATCTAAAAAATAAAAACAAAATCCAACTAAGCAAACCAGAATAGGAACAGAATCAAAGGTATGGGGATCATTTGGAAGGTTACCAGCTGGGAGGGGGAGAAATGGGGATATGGTGCAGGGATTAAGAAGCATAATCGGTTGGTACAAAATAGACAGGGGGAAGTTAAGAATAATATAGGAAAGGGTGAAGCCAAAGAACTTATATGCATGACCCATGGACATGAACTAAAGGGGGTGAGATTGCTGGAGGGAAGGGCAGAGGGGAGCAAAGGGGAAAAAAATTGGAACTACTGTAACAACATAATGAAATATACTTAAACTTATTTAAAAAAAAAAAAGACAGGACTTTCAGCCAAGATGGAGGCCTAGACGGACACGCTCTGTCTCCTTCCACAACTAAGAAGGAATACAACTACCGCAAAACCAGAAATAACCAGAAGTTCCAGAAAATAAAGCTACATGGAAGTTATAAAGAAGTAGTGCTCGTCCAGACGGGTAGGAGGGATGAAGCTGGGATGGAGAGGTCAAGCTGTGCTGGCGGTGGCAGCTACGGCAAAGGCGGCAGGACCGCGGTAAGCACAGACACCTGTATTTAAGGGGAGAAGAGAAGCGCCTGGGGAGCACCCCTGGCTGCAAACCAAACCCGTCAGCTTGCGATTCCAATGCTGGGGAAGGCAGATCCCCATTGCCTCGGACTGTGAGGGCCAGAGGGCGTGGAGATGGAGGAGGAGGCTCCCTGTCTCACAGCGGAGAGTGAATGGCAGGAATCCATCTTGGATCCTGGCCCCCACACAAAGCACCACAGTGTGTTGAGAAGGGTCGCCCAGTAGTGACAAGTGCACAGGGCTCCGCACCCTATAGCATAGGAGGTGTGACAGCCACACCCAGGAAACAAAGGTAAACACAAACTGTCAGGATGGCAGGGAATGAATAGAGATCCCAATCACGCAGCTGACCAGACAGCAAATATATGATCTATCGGACCAGCCTTTTTGAGGCACAGTTCAGAGCTCTGGTTATAAGAAAGCTTACAGATCTATCAGTGGATCTTAAACAAGACAGGGAAGGAATGAAGGCTAGCCCTGCTGAAATGAACGAAAATACATATGAAACAAGTGGTGAGGGAAGGAAAACCAGGGATCAAATTAACAAATCAGAACATAGGGAAGAACAAACTGTCAACCAGTGTAGAAAGAGGAAATGAAAAGTGAGGAAAATGAACCGGAACAAAGGCAGACTAAGTAGGCAAAGAGAGTGGAAAAAGAATTACATATATGGGGAATATATTAGGGGGAAGTCAGCGGGGAGGGGCAAGGGGAGAAAGGGAGGGAGATGGTACAGGAATTAAGAAGCATAGTAGGAGGGAGTGGAGTAGATAGGAAGATGTTGAAAAGAACTATATGCACAACCAATGGGCATGGACTAAGGGGGGGGGGTACAACTGGAGGGAGGAGGGGGTCACTGGGTGGAAGGGAACAAAGGGAAAAGAAATTGGGACAACTGTAAGCATAATCAATAAAGCATATTAAAGAAAAAAAAAGACAATCAACCGATTTCTTAAAAGAAACTTTGCAGCCAAGAAGGAGCTAGTAAGAAGCATTCAAAGTGATGAAAAGAAAAGGACCTACAACCAAGATTACTCTATCCAGCAAAGGTATCATTTAGAATTGAAGGGCAGATAAAGTGCTTCCCAGACAAGGTAAAGCTAAAGGAGTTCATCAGCACCAAGCCATTATTATGTGAAAGGTTAAAGGGACTCATTTAAGAAAAAGAATAACATCAGAAGTATGAACAGTAAAATGACAACAAACTCACAACTATCAACAAATGAATCCAAAAAACAAAAACAAACTAAACAAACAACTAGAACAGAAACAGAATCACAGATATGGAAACCATATGGAAGGTTATCAGCGGGGAGCGGGAAGGGAGAGAAAGAGGGAAATGGTACTGGGATTAAGAAGCCTAATTGGTTGGTACAAAATAGACAGGGGGATGTTAAGAATAGTATAGGAAATGGAGAAGCCAAAGAACTTACATGCATGACCCATGGATATGAACTAAGGGGGCGGGGGCAAAGGGGAAAAAATTGGGACAACTGTAACAGTATAATCAATAAAATATACTTAAAAAACAAAAAGACATATCTACAAATAAGGAGAAAGACCTTCTGCAGTGGGAGAGGAGACTTCAGGCAGAGTAGAGAGGATCAAGAACATTTTTGACTCCACATTCTGTTTCTACCACCTTTAATCACTTGACTCCGTGAGCAATGTAAAATGAAATACCAGTCAAAGCAATAATTTCAGCAGACTTGCCTGCCTGAAACTCAGTTTATTCACCTATAAAATGGGAATAATTCCTACTTCACAAGGTTATGTTGGGACATACTGTCCACACCACACAGTGAGGAAGGGACATAATCATGTGGCCCTGGCCACTTCATCTCATGTGGTGCCACAGCTCTTTGTTACCAAGATGTCCTGGAGGAACGTGCTAGTGCTGTCAGCCAGAGAAGCCTCAGCTGGAATTAAGGCTCTGCCTCATAGGTCCACTTTTAATGGTGCTTGACTATATCTGTAAAATCAGAATAATAACCCCTTCCTCCCAGGGTTGTTTGATAATTACCTGGAAGAGAAGTTGCGTGCTATATGGCCTGCAACAGAACAGGTGCTCCAAGAATGTTAGTTGTTTTCAAGAGTCATGAATAGACAACTCTCTGTTTACCTCTTCCCTTCAAAAAACTCAACACAATGTTTAATTACTGGTTGTTTACTTATGTTTTGTCTCCTTTCGGAATGTAAGGTATTTAAAAAAAAGACTTTATCATTTATTTAAGAGAAGGGAAGGAAGGGAGAGAGGGAGAAAAACATTCTGGTTGTCTCTTGAACTACTTGAACCAGGAACCTGGCCCACAACCCAGGCATGTGTCCTGACTGGGAATAGAACCAGTGACTTTTGAATTTGCAGGCTGGCACTCAACCCACTCAGCCACACCAGCCAGGGCAGAATGGAAGGTCTTGAGAGCAGAGACTGGAGTTGTTACGGCCACCACTCAGGATGTTCAACAAATATTTGACTAATGAAGGAAGAAACTGGTCTTATTTGGTATGACCTGTAGAGGGAGCCCTCGCCACAGAATTGATGGTAGTGAAGAACAGGGTCTATAGGCCAAGTGAAAAAAGGCTTCCCTAGTCAGCTACAGGCCAGGAAACCCAAGTGCTCTAGGAGACCACCAAGGAAACAGTTTTCGCTTTTCTACCAAAACTTTTAGCCCAGGAGGTCCAAAGGCTGGGGAGAAGCTGATGGGAGTAAAACTTACAGAG
Organism: Furipterus horrens; assembly: GCF_987537825.1. Lineage (NCBI taxonomy): Eukaryota > Metazoa > Chordata > Mammalia > Chiroptera > Furipteridae > Furipterus > Furipterus horrens. Next base: position 63,670,621 of record NW_028327180.1, on the reverse strand, counting down.
GAGACACTTTTGTTAACTGACTGATCTTCTGTTGACTGAGAAAAGGCTGCCAGGATTCCCTTTTAGCCAAGGAATACCTGGATTTGTTCTGATTCAGAAGCTCAGAGCTCCTGCTGCAGACCCTTGAACTTCAAAAAATGATTACTCACTGGTTCTTGTGTTTGAAGCCGCTGACATGAGCTTGGTACTGTTCTATGGAGTTCAGGACAATCTTACATGTCTTGCACGGGTAGCCTTTCCCAGCTGAAACACACATAAAAGCCAACATGCTTAGTTATCCAATAAGAACAGACCTGGGATTCCTGCTTCCAACAGTGCATGCACTTATCCTTCTGAGGACGGAGGGGCAGGGTGAGGTCAGGTGGTTGGCCTGGGTGGGAACCCTGGAGGCATCCATGCTCAGGGGCATGTGCTGTGTGCCTGTGTGCTCCCTGAGGATGGGAACCTCTTCTTTTCCCCTCTGTGCCCCCAGTCCATTGTTGAACCTGTCCAGAGCAGCTGTCTGTTGAGTATATAAAAGATAGAACAAATAGGTGGCATTTGGTGCAACTGTCTTTTCCACCTTGACTGTGCTAAGCGGCCTCACTCACGATGCCCTCTGCCCAGACGTCTCTGGGCAGGTGCCACTCCTCTGGCTTGCAGTGACAGTAACTAATGAGAACGTCTCCTATGAAAACCAATCTGTTCTTCTACCTTGGGGATCTCAGACACCTTCTCTTACTACCAGGGCTGCTCCAATGACAAAGCGGCCTTTCTCTACACGGTCTAGCAGACAGATATGGTCAGGAGCCAAAGTATGGGGCTGGACTCCTGGCTTGGCCCTCATATGACTTTGGCTGAATCCTTTCCCCTTCTGACTCTCAGTTTTTCTCAACTATAAGCCAATTATATTACAATTCATAACCATAACACTTATAATAAAAAGCAGCACTGTTATTTACCAAGTGCCCGATATACAAGGTCTGTCCAGAAGGTATCCAGCCACGTAACATGACAAAGACATTTATTGAAGACACAAGATACAAGAAACGTTGTACAGAGGGCAATGACGCCTCAGTCCCCTTCAAAGTAGGCACCTTGGGACCTCACACAGTTCTCCCAGTTGCCATCAGCTGCCTCATTATAGTTTCCTGAATCTCATTGATGGTGTAAAATCTCTTCCCTTTCAAAGGTAGTTTTAGTTTTGGGAAAAGGCAGAATTGCATGGCCCCAAATCTGGCTTGTAGGGGGTGCTGAGTCATCTGGGTGATTTGATGTTTCACAAAAAAACTCTACACAAGACGTGATGCATGAGCTGGCACATTGTTGTGATGAAGCTGCCAAACAAACACCAGTTGCCCATAGCTGCAGCCTCCTGAATCATCACAATAGTTTACACAGAGGAATGTTCAGACTTAGTACAAAATCTGATGCAGATTCCTTGCTCTACTCATTCAGTCATTTTGAATATGATGGCCATACAGTATACATGCTCACTCAATGGCATCTACTGCTACCACCGACTAGTACAGTGAAGTCGTCATTGTTCACACATGTGCATTCCAGTCAACTCTCCTTGGCTGCCAGGTTACATCGATTTCGTGCAAGACATTCTTGTTATATTAACAATGACTGGACTTTTTCAAGACAGACCTCATAGGCCATGCACTTCAGAATGATTACAGAAGCTCTTTTGGCTCTGATACTTTTTCAATCACAGCTCTGCAGTGAGATCACCTAGGCTCAAAACCCAGCTGTCATTTCTTACCTGTAGGACCAGAGGCCAGTTATTTAACCTCTCTGAGATTTGGTTTCCTCATTTGTAAAAGTGGGACTTCTCAGAAACACAGGTTCCTTACCTATAAAATGAGGTTAATATTGGTATCAACCTCATTAGGTTATTGTAATGATTCAAATAAAAGCATTTGGCACATAGTGTTCAACAAATGTAAGCCTTTATCATCATTATTTCACTTTTATGTGTTCCATGAGTCACACTGGCAAAGAGGTGGAGAGCATCTTTTAAGCAGCCTTTCATGGCAGCTGCAGCTTCTGAGAACACAGGCACTGCACTCTCCTCCAATAAGCTAGCCAATGTCCCCAGTGTTCCCACTTCTGTTTGTTTCCCTTGTATCTTCATTTAAGGGAAACTTCCTGCAATCAGAATTCAGGTCCTTTTTACTTTTTAAAAAGATTTTATTTACTTATTTCTAGAGAGAGGGGAAGGGAGGGAGAAAGCAAAAGAGAGAAACATTGATGTGTGGCTGCTTCTCACAAGCCCCTATTGGGGATTTGGCCCACAACTCAGGCATGTGCCCTGACTGTGACCCTTTGGTTCACAGGCTGGCATTCAATCCACTAAGCTACACCAGTCAGGGCTCTTTTTAGACATTTAAGGCCAGAATCCATGGTTCAGCACTCACATGGAAAAAAGCTGTATAATGAACTAGTAGAACCACCCTGCCCCCAAGGTCAAGAGTAGGTCTTGGGGCTGGTGTGGGGTGACAACCACCAATGGTTAAGTCACTGATGCCCAGATTACAACAGCCCACTCTCATTATCTGTTAAGCACAAGGCACAATGCCAGGATTTTGGATATTTGTGTCGCTGGATTCTTACAACCCTGCAAGCCAGGTGGTGATCTCCATTTTTCAGAGCAGGAAACAGACCCAGAAAAGTGAAGGAGGTGCTTGACCTGGGGTCAGAGCTGGGATTGCTCTCTGACTGTGAAGCCCTGTTCTTCCGTCCGCACCACACATCTCTCTGAATTCTCCTATGAACCTCATTAGGTACAAGATCTCAGCACACTATCTGCTGATCTGAAAGCTGGATTCAAAATTGCCATTTGGGGAATTGCAGAATTCATTGGTACTCTAAAAAATGAAATCTGTCTAGTACCCACACTTATCAATTTTCATTTGCTTTTCATTTTACGTGTTTGATATTCTGGTTCACCCATGTGATTGTATGAAGTAGAAGACACTAGAGCTGATTTTTAAACATCTGGCTTATTTGGAAAAGCATCCATTATTTCCTTCTTTACTGCCAAGTCTTTTGAAAGACCTGTCTACACTTGTTACTCCATTTCCTTGCTTTTCAATTACTTTGTAACCCATCCCACCACTCACATACACTCAATACATGAGCGTGCACTTGCACACCCTGTTCAAGACCAGTGGTGGCTTCCTTGCATCTAATTTAATAGACAAAATGGGTGCTCATGAGGCCTCATCCGTACTTGAGCTCTGGACAGCACCTGGCAGAACTGGTGACTTCTCCTTCAACATCCCCTGTCCTTGGCTTTCAGCACGAGGCGCACTCTTGATTTGTGCCCTCTGGTGGCTCCTTCTCCTGTTTGATTTCCACCATTAATAGTGGATTTCCAGAGGGCACAATCTTTTTCTTTTCATTATTTTATCTTTAATTTTGGTAAAATACAACAAAAAATTTACCATCCAAACCTTTTTAGTGTACAACTTAGCAACGTTAAAAGAGAGGTCTGGCTAGAGAAACATGTGTTTTCATTATGTTTAAGTACATCACATTCATCTTGATTTCTGGCCACTCTGGCTGATGGTTGGCCTATATTTTAGTTGTAATTCTGATGTGGTTGTCCGAAGAGTGAGCCATGTGTGCCTACGCTGCCGTCTTGATTACGATATGCATATTTTAATGGGATCATATATACTTTGAGACATTGATTTGTGTTCCAAATTACCAGTATATTCTGGAAATCTTGCCACTAGAATGCTTCAACAATAACTTCTCAGTAATTGCACAGTGTATAGATGAGTGTATAGTTTTCCAGAGAAGGAAAACTCTGACTCCAAAAAACCTCCGCTGCCTTGCGGCATACCTCTTCAGGGGAAAGGCTAAGGGAGTAAACCCCGACAGAAAATCCGGAGCCGGAGTCCCTAAGGCGGTTTGACGTTGTAGTCAACACCGGCAACTCCTGCGGCGCACCTGAAGCCAAGCTGTATCGACTCTGTCTTTCCCTTGGACCCTTCAGCTGCGAAGAGAGGGGGGGTCTGCTGCATGGGCAACAGCAGACCCTCCATATTACCCTGCCCAGGCTCTGTAGCTTCAGCGTCATCACAAGATGTCGATTCAACACGGGAGGAGACAGATACCATGTCACTCCCGAGTCGGACTGCACAGCCATTCTCGGCGGTGCAGATAGACTCTTAAGAAGCTACACCATCGTCTCTCGAGACGGACGGCTGCCGACGACGACGAAGTACATCACATTGTTGTGCAACCAATCTCAACTTTTTTATCTTGAAAAACTTGAAAAGTTACACAGATTAAACAACTCCCCATCGCCCTAACCTCTGGCAACCAACCACCATTCTACTTCCTGTTTCAATGAGTTTGCTTAGATATCTCATACAAGTGAAATCATACTAGATTTGTTATCTGTGCTTATTTTACTTAGCATAATATCCTTAAGGCTCATCCATGTTGTAGCCTATGACGATGTCCAGAGGGCTGGATCTCAGACCCTCAGTTCTTCTCTCTCAACTCTTTAGAGTATCATATTAATTTCCCTGACTTCAATGATCACCTCTTAGGTTAAAACATATAAAACTACCAATATTTAAGAGTTTTTTAAAGAGTATGTTTATTAAAGCCGGGGACAGTGGAACAAAGGAAGGGTTTAGGGTAGGAGAAGCAACCAGAGAGACCTAGGTGGGGCTGCTTTTGGATCACTAAAAAGTCAGAGAAAAGTGGGCCTTGAAGACAGGTTCAGGGTGTTAGCCCAGGACGAGCTGACGCTGCCCACTGCTCCCTTAGTTGTAAGTCTTATGAGGCCCCGTAGAGCTTAGGGAAGACAGGGGTAGGTATGCTCCAGGGACAGCCCGGACATTTAACAGTTTCTGACCTACCAAAAATGGCAATATCTCTAACTCAGATGTCTTGCTTAAGGTCTCAGCCTGTATATCCAACTGCCTCTTTAGCATCTCTACTTGGATATCTCATGGGCATCTTCAACTCAAGTTGACAAAACCTGGTTATCCACCTAATTGCTTAAGACTGAATCTGGGCACCATCCTTGCCTGTTCCCTTTCCTTCATCTCTCACATTTGATGGCCAAGGCCTGACAATTCTCTTTCCTAAATAAATCTTGAATCTATCTGTTTCTACCTCCTCCACTGCTACCTCCACCCAAGCTCCTGTCTTCTCTAGTATGAATTACTACAATAGCTTCACTGCTGTTCTTTCCCTACTATCTTTCCTCCCCATTGCAAACCATTCTCCACTTTGTAACCAGTGCTTAAACTGTCAATGGATTCCCTGTGCTCTTAGGATAAAGGCCCAAATCCTTACCATGACCCACACACACGCTGTGAATGGACACTTGCTCATCTCCCCAGTATCATTTTGCCCCACACTATACTCCCGCCCCTCTGGAAGCCTCCGTTGATCCCTGCTCCCTCATATTAGGTTACATCCATAGCATTCCACTTGTTATTTGCTCAATGCCTATCTTCTCTGTAGACTCTTAATTTCATGAGAACTTGGACAATACCTCTTTTTATTATATATGCAATGCCTGGCATGTATTAGGGAAGAGATCAATAAATATTTCTTGACTACATATGAATTTTATAAGACCTGACAATCTGTCCTATGTATAGAGGTTGAAGAAACTGAGGGATCAGCATGGTGTAGAGAAAGCAGACCTGTTTTGTGTTGGAGGCAAGGCTGGAAGCGATGGGGTGAAGCAGAGGACTGCAGTAACCTGGAGGGGATGCCAAGTGCTTAGGAGGCTGAAAGGATCTGGCTGCATGAATAACATGCAGGTTTTAGTTTTAGTTCTTAAGTAAACAAGGGAAATGTGAGCCTGGAGTAAAAAGCAAACTCCAGGTCTTGTTTATTCTGCGTGGTAGATGCTGTATCTACCCCTGGTAGGAGAGATCTAGATATTTTGGGTCATCTCACATTTGACCCAAATTGTCATGAGACACTTGGCAGGAGCTCTATGGAAACTATTCTCTGGACCCAACAGAGAACTTGACCTCTTTCAGTGCTGGCTCTACTGCTGCCTAGTGTTTGGCCCAGGACATATCACTTCATTTTTCTTTCTTTCTTTTTTAAAAAAAATATTGACTGATTTTAGAGAGAAAGAGGAAGGGGAAAAAGAGAAAGAGAGAAATGTCGATTTGCTGTTCCACTCATTGGTTGATTCTTGTGCCCTGATGAAGGATCAAACTGAAAACCTTGGCATATCAAGATGCAGCTCTAATAAACTGAGCCACTGGCCAGGGCCCACTTCACCTTACTGATCCTAATGTCCTCATTTGTAAAATAGGGATAATAAAACTTGCACAACAGAGTTATTGTGAGGACTAACTCAGGTAACTACAGGTGAGAGCATCCAGCCTACAGCCTGGACAACAGCAACCACTGGTAAATGCAGGATGACTGAGTGAGTGGACAAAGGAATGAACGAACAAGCTTTGACTGAACTGCAGCTGGCAGGGAAAAGTCAAGCTGCTAACAAACCTAAGTCCTTTGCTGAAGCAGGACCCCTGTCAGCTGAAGTCACTGCCTGCATACTTTAGGTCAACACCTCCCTTGGTGAGTGAGGGCTCAGTGGGCTCAGTGCCTCTGCTCACGTCCTGTATTGGAAAAGCCTTCCGTTACATACACTTAGAGCCGGACACAGAAGGAGTTTTGGAGCCAGACAGAGCAAGAGACACATACTGATGTCACTGATCAACATCAGGTCTTATCAGCTGTATGTCCTTGAGCAAGTCACTCTGAATCTCATCTTTTTTATTTGTGAAGTGGGAAAACCATGCCTATTTATAGGAATGCTGTGGGGATTAAATTGTAATGTACATATTAATATCAAAGGGGCACATGATGCCCCTATTCCTCTGCCTAGGTTTTCATGTAAGATTTTGGCAAATGCCTTAAGCAAGAAAAACAAAAACCAAGGCTACAGTTCTAAGATTACGTGTGTAATTTAGACAAATGGAGGAGAGTGGGTACAGAAAGGAGGCTCTGGCTTGGGATAAAAGAACAGAATGGATACCAGTTAAGATAAATAGCCTGAGACACTCAGTGCTTGAGTCCTGCCAGGAAACAGATGATGAGAAATGCCCAGGGCAGGGCCGAGGAAAGGAGGGGCAGGAGCTCTGGAGCAGAGAAGGGTCAGCTGCAAGATAGCTCTCATCTATGCCAGCAGGGCGCTACACTGTTCCTATCAGTTACAGGCCTAAACAGGAGGATGTCATGAAGCAGGGTTCTAAGAAACTTGATTCTGAGGTTCATATGAGACTGATCCTTTTGAAGGGGAATGTGCTGCCTCCGTGTGGGAATGGGAAGCCAACACCAGATGTCCCTTTCCAATTTTCCTTCAATGGCACTAGGGGAGCAATCCCTAGCACCCTGCTTCACAGACATTGCTTCGCACCCTTCTCTCTATCAGTACTATTCAAGGACGGCCTGTGCTGTGTGGTTGCTTTGGGGTTTGGAGGGTTGTTAGAGAGCCATGATCCCTCCCCTTGCCCATAGTGGTCAGGGATGTCTGACATCCATGTGTTCACCTCTTCAGCACTTTGGGAAGAGCACAGATGACTCTGAGAAGCAGCTTCCCTGTGGCCAAGTTGTTGGTACCTGGATGCCATGAGGTGTTGACTATATGGTGCTGGATCTGCATGGCCTGGGGAGGAAGCCCTGAGGACCAACACACGCTCACAAGGCTCCTGAGACAGGAACTGAGTCAGTCTTGGTCACTATTGAACGTCAATTAGGAGACACAGTAAGTGCTCAATAAATACTGACTGGCTGAATGAAATAGTAATCTCGCCTCTCCCCTCCCTTACAGCAGGTGCCTAATAGTTGCTGTGATGGGAAGGGCTCCTCACTTTCCATGAACCCTCACTCCTGTGGTGCCGATGCGTGAGGCATCGTGAGCATTGTGAGGCCAGTGGAGCAGTGATATGCGGAGTCAGAACACTCTCCTTCTCCAGGTTACCCAGGAACCCAGGCAGGCGGCAGCCGCTGGGGAAGGAGAGGCCCCGAGGACACTGAAATCTGGCAGAAGCTGCTGAGGCCTTAGCAGAAGGAATGTGGACAACAGGGAGTTTAAATCAGAGGTTGCAAACTGGTGGTCCTTGGCCCAAATTTCATAGGGTTTAACATTAAAAAACATTAGTCGCCCATTTAAAAATAAGTAGCATTCTTATTCAAATCTGGCTTCTAGATTTTTTTTTGTCAAATGGACAGATATGGTGAAAACTGGCTAGAGCTGGCTAGGAGAGGACTGCATGCTTTGGCTGACCACATCCCCTCGGGGCCCTTCCCCTTGTCTAAATATATCCTACCTGGCTTGGCAGGTGTTTGAGTTTGCCATGCCTGCCTCAGGAGACCTTGGGAGGAAAGCCATAGCCTTGGTGGTTCAGCCCTGACCCAGCCACAGCTGTGGGCTGGGCCCCCTTAGGCCTCCTTACCTGATGAGTCGGTGACAGCAGGGTCTGCCAGCCGCCCATAGTGTGCCATGAGCTTGAGCTTGGTCTCCTGTTTCCTGTGTTTCTTGCCCACATAATGTTGTTGAGCCATGACAGGGTCGTTAAAAGTCGCGTGGCAGAGGCTGCAGAACTTGTCTGGGTCTATCACCTCTCTATTTTGGTGCGAGGCTAAGGTGGAGGCCACAAGGAAAGGGTTTGTAAGGCGTTTCGACAGAGCTGTGGTGAGAGAGTGCAAACAGAAACAATGAAAAAAACCAGAAGGTGCCAGGCTTTTGAGAACGCTGAATGCAGATGAAGGCTGGTCACTAGTTAGTCACACTTGCACATGTGGCCCTGCCAGTGTGAATCACACAGTGAGAGCTGCAAAGATTTGGGGGAGCTACTTCGTTCAATGGCTTTAACTACTATAGGCACATGAATCTCAATTTTCTCACAGTCTGGAAGCTCAGCACTTCTGCTATCAAGTTGCCAAATGACAACAGACTAAAGATGGTACATGCTCGTAGTCTTTTTATCCTTCGGAATTCCCCAGAACTTCACAGTTTAGGCATTTTATTCCCATCCTCACAGTACCCCAGTTAGTGAGCTAGGAGTCAATGCGCAGGTGTAGAAACTGAGGGTTTGAGGCAACCGTACTGGGCTGAGGTGGGAAGAGAAGAGGATGACAGTAACAATTTGTTACATGCTTTGTTCTCAGAACCGTTCCATGAATAAGGTATCATTTTGCTACATTACAGAGAAAAACAGGCTCACAGGTGAAATGACTTACCCAAGACCACCCAGCAAGCAAGTGGAACCCAGGTCTGTGTGATCCTAAAGACCATGCCCTCATGGCTCTCCCAGGCTGCCAGTATGGCAAGGAGACCTGAAGACTACAGTTCACTAGCTTTGGTCAGTGAATCCCATTAATCTGAGCCTAGTACAGGCATATATGTTAGCCCCCTGTGGATGAGCAGATGTCCTTCCTACTGCTGACTGCAGGCAGCTGCTGCCTTATAAAGTGGATGCCATGACTCACTGTTGAGGCCACATGGCTGGAATGATGTGGATCTAGTAACTATTGCTTTAAAAATGTGACCTAGAATCCCCACCAATGGTGGAGGAAGGGTGGGGCTCAGCAGCACTCACAGGGGGCTCAGGTGCTCTTTCATCTGGGTACCACTTCAATGGGAGGAAGTTGGAAGGATTTTAACAAGCCAGAAGAAACTTGCTGGCTTCTCCCAGTGATTTTCCAATATAGGGAATCTCAATTTCTCTGGCTATCATTTCGGCAAGTCACTCCCAAAGTAATGTACATGTTGTAGAATATTTAATAATGAGAAAAATATTCAGCATGTGGTGTTGAGTTAAAAAGATCATACAGAAATCTGTTTCTTATGTCCTCAATTCTGTAAAACGACAAAAAGCATAATGATGATGTATGAAAAAAAGAGTAAAAGGGTGCTTTTTCAGTATTTTCAACTCTTTTACAATGAATGTAAATTTTTGACATCAGAAAAGAGGTAATAGTTGACATAAAGGTCATTCTTTAACAGATACTGAAGAGAAGCATCAAAGGTGAATGGTTAAGTCAAGGTAGAAGAACCACTTGGTGGACGGCCAATGGACATGAGAGCTAAGAGGAGTCATCTCCAAGGAAACAGCTTGCAATGTGGAAAGAGTATTCCATATAGATGTTTACTATGGAGTTATTTATAAATACCAAAAAGGGGAGGAGGAAACATTAGAGGAATGGTTAAATGTGGTATGATGAGATATTTTATAGTCATTCAAAATGTTTATAAAAATGTTTTTAATAACATAAGGGAAACACAAATGAAAGGACTATAAAAGAAAACTGCACACACAATATGATTATGACATTGTGAAAAGATACACAGTTTATACATGTGTACTGGTATTTTGAAATGTAGAATTTGGGTGAAATTTTACTTTTCTCTTTGTACTTTTGCATTGTTTTGAACTAGAATTATTCATGGTGAGTATGCATCGTTTTTATAAAAATAAGATTATTTAGCCCTGGCTGGTGTGGCTCAGTGGGTCACTGGTTCAATTCCCTGTCAGGGCAAATGCTTGGGTTGTGGACCAGGTCCTCAGTTGGGGGCATGCGAGAGGCAATCACACATTGATGTTTCTCTCCTTCTTTCTCTCTTTTTTCCCCTCATTCTAAAAATAAATAAAATCTTTTAAAAAAAGATCATTTAAAGTATTGTGTGTTTATATGTAATATACATGGATTTAATCTACATATAGATAAAACAGATATACACACATACACATAACAAAAGATTATAGAAGACACAGTGGTTTTCTCTGGTAAAATTATGGGTACTTTTATCTATATTTCCATATTTTCTACAACATGCTTATATTACTTTTATGTTAAAGTGTTTAATTTCAGAAATATAGTTACAAACTCATGTAATAACAGGAAATGTGATTAAACCACAACAGAATGCATGCATGATGATCACAACTATATAAAAACACATATGCATGTGGCAAAGGCTGGAAGTGGGTATAAATAAATAACCTTTTGAATATGTAATCTTTGGGACCATGCATATTCCAGGGAATTTTCCCATTTATGGAAAGATAAGTCCATATAAAGATAAGTGAGTAGTGACCTTATGAAGTTTTCTTCTTAAGCTGGTTTCTTGGCCTAATGTTTAATCTTTTTGGTACCATGAACTGTATGAGAAGCAAGGCCAAGGAAATGCCCCAGGTGGTGGATGCCTGCACTGGAGGGGGGAATTCCACTCACTGGCTACCTTAACGATGGTGATAATACTAACAAGAGTAGCTGTTGTTTACTGGCCATCTGTTATGTCCTAGGTTCCTTATGTTTATATATATTATTTCATCCTTACAACTTATGAAATAGAAAGTATTATTGACATTTTATGGGTGAGGAAACTCAGGCATGAAGAAGTCAAGTCATAGATGGTAAATGACAGCCCTGGAACTTAAACCTGGGTGTCTGTAAGTTCAAAGTCCATATTCTGGTGTTTCGGAGCATGAATAACTAGATTCGGGTGCGATAAGAGGATATAATTATAAGTGATTTTCTTACTCTGTCTTCAAAGTCTTCTAAAACATTGTTGTCTTGTTTTTATAATATAGTAATATAAAAAAGGATAGTAAGTATTATAGACAGTATAGTCTATTTGTTGGTCCAAAATGGAGAGAAGTGAAAATTACAAAGAAAAAATAAAGAACTTTCACTATTGACTAACTGCCATTAGCAGAGGTTAAAAAATCCCAGCAAAAAAAAAAAAAAAAATCCCAGAAAGTCAGGAGTTAATGAGATGAAAGTGAGAGCCCAGTCCTGACAAGCTAGAAGGGGCTTCTTTAGAAGTCACTTTAGGGAGTGAAAGGAGTCACAGCAGTTGCAAACATAGCTTGCTGAGCAGCAGTGGCTGCACTGAAGTATTCAGCTTTGAAAGGCAAGTCCCTGTCTTGAGGAGAAGAGGCGACTTTGAGGATTACAGTGAGCAGGGCATAACCTGAGCACACAAAAAAGACAAGGTTTTAGCTTTCAACTTGGAAGACATGGTAATACGGGCAGATGGATGCTGGGAGGGAGAACCTAAGTGGGTGGGGTAGGCAGCAGGATGCTTTAGCGTGGGCAGGCCTGGAGGACTCTGGCACTCCCAAGTCATAGTATTAGTTGGAACAAAAGCTCAGGGCTAAGAAGCTTCTACAGGGAAAAACTGATGTAACCAAAGAAATGCAGATTAGGTGAGCACAACTCTGAGGCTGCATTTTAACAAAGCTGTGTCTACTTTAGTATATTTAAGGGCTCTCAAAAGTAGTCCAACCTCTCCAGGTCTGTGGCCCCAGTGAGCATTTCTGGGAGCATCTGGCTTTGGTGCCCTGAGGATGGGAGGGGTCCCAATATAGCACTACTCAGGAAAAAGAGTACCTTCCACCTTAGTGGATTGCTGCTTCAGCTTTAAGTTCTTTGCGTGGGTCTTCCCCAGGTAGTGCGACTGGGCCACGACAGGGGAGGAAAAGGTCATGTTACAGATGGGGCAGCACTGGTTCTTGTCTTTGCTTCTGCTGCTCTTCTGGTTGGAAGAAAGAACATAGGTCTGATCATGTCACTGCCCGGCCAGAAAACCTTCCATGGTTCCCCACTGCCCACAGGAGAATGGGCACTCAAGGCCCCCTTCGCACACTGCCCCAACCTACCTTTCTGGATTCTTCTCCAGCTAACTCATCCCCGGTTCTACTCACCATTCCCCACTTGATACTCTGTGGCTTTCTTGCTTTGCTTGGGCCATTCTGGTTGCCTAGAATGATCTTCCCTCTTTTCCTGCCTGGTGTATGTCTGCTTAGCCTTCAAAGCACCGATTAAATATCACCTCTCCAGGGAGACGTTTAGTCAAGAAAATCATTCAATAAACAATTACCAAGCCACTTTGTGAGGATTCCAGAAAGACTTCTGTTCCTCCTCTGTACTCCCAAAGTGCCTGAAATAGACCTCTCTAGCATAACACTTGTCACCCTGAACTGACAGCACCAGAGTTTGGGAGACTTTCCTGTGAACTCAAGCTCAATGTTATGAGCATGGCCTGTTTGACTCATCTTTGTTTCCTATCCTGCTGGAGTCTGGCACACAGCAGATCACTGGGTTTTATTTGTTGATCATGATTACTGGAAAACAAGACAGCATTTTAAACCTTGGCACTATCGACATTTGGGGCTGGATTATTCTTTATTAGGGGGTGGGGAGGAGTCTGCGATCTTATTTGAACTACTGGGCCACCCCAAGTTGAAGGAACCGAAACACAAAGAGGTGAAATGACTTGCCGGGGTTATAGCGTTGATCCTGACTTTTAAAATTCTAAACGATAAGGAGAAGGACAGCCAGGGGATCAGTCTAGTGAACTGGAGAAGGAATGAGCATGGCCCCTCCAAACCCGTGGTTGCTGAAATAGGAGGCAGTTTGTAAACTCATCGAAGATCCACTAGGAATTAAAAATTTACCTGACAAAACCCTTAAGAGGTAGGAATTACTATTTCCATTTTATGGGTGAAGGACACAGAGGTTAAGTGATTACCCAAAGTCATCTAACCAGTAAGTTGCAGAGCTAGTACCGAGCCCTAGTCTGCTGACTTCTTATCCCAAGATGTTTGCATAGCCTTCCATGGGACAAAAATTATGGTACCCCTGAGGGGTTACGGTTATTTGGCATTATTCCCATAGCAGTTAACTATCTCTAAGCCAAAAAGCAAATGTGTTTACACTTCTATCAGAGCAGGCATCTGGGAAGACGTTCTTTCCACTTGTTTATTCAAAACATTCAAGTGCTGAACTCAGCTCTGCTTCCCTGTCTCAGGAAAGCAAGTGGCCTGGCTTCCTTCCACTCTGTGTCCTGGAGTAGTGAATGGGCAGCTTCTTATCCCACTCTAGGAAACTGCCGGAGGGTAATACTCAGCAATGGCTCCATTTACTGGGCTCCTAGCGTGTGCTGGTTCTGGGCCTGGGTACTTTTTCCTTCCCTCATGTTAGTCTGGAAAATCCTAAACCATAGTTTATGCTAGCATCCTCACTTTTATGGAGGAAGAAATAAGGCTCAGAGAAGTACTAAGACTTGCCCAAGTCACAGGACAGGGCTGGGATTTGAAGCCAAGCCAGTCTGACTCAAAGCCCGTTCTCTTTTTACCACACCAACCTGCCGGCCGGCTTCAACAGGAAGCAAGCGGTCTCAGCATGGCAGCTGGATTACCTGATCTGAGTCTAGCTTCTTCGTTTCCCCCTTTAATGTCTCCATTCCATGGATTGCTAGGTATCTCTTCACTTTGTTGGCATGCTTTTTGCTCTGCAAGAACCCAGGAAAAAGATCAAAGATAGCCAAATGCCATTTCATGTGTAAGGCACTCAAAAATAATTGCTAGGTTTTCACCTGATTCATTCTCACAAAACTTTTGAGCAGGAGAGGGTGTGGAAAGAAACCTAGTTTATTGAGTTCCTGCTCTGTTCAAGGCACTTTACATGCTGTCAAATCTCATCTTCACAATAACCTACGAGAAAATGATCATCATCTCTGTCTTACAGATGAGGAAATGGAGGCTGAGGATGGTGAAGTTTCTTGCCCAAGGTGAGTAGCAGAGCTGTGAATCAAACTCTGGTCTATTTAAAGCCAAAGCGTATACTTTCTACTATACGAGTTACAAAGAAAGATATACGCATAATGATCCTGATTTGGATGCGAGAAATGAGACTTGGAAAAATTAAGTTAGTCTTCAAGTTACAGTCAACATGCATGGAGGCAAGGTCTGGGTGGCTAAAAGGAATTGCAGCTCACTGTGCAAGCCAGGGAGAAGTGAGGGCATGGAACTGGGGCTGGAGAATAAAGCTGTTCTAAAGGTACTATGGCGTACCTGGTAGTGTGCCAGCTTCTGGGACTCCGAAATGAGCAAGGCGCAGCACACCTTACACTGGGTGCTGGTGAAGAGACATTGGTTCTTCTGGATCATGTGCTCCACTGCAGAGAGGAAAACAAAAAATTTCCGAGTTAAAAATCTGCTTTAATGTCTTCGAACTGTGCTTCAAGTGCAGGCACAGAGTAAAGCAATGCCATACTAGTCTGTATCTTGGCAAACCTGTCACTCTTCCCCTGCTGCTTTCCTGACTCATGTTACATTCTTACACCATCTTTACTATTTCTTTATAATTTTATGTAAGCCAACTTTATTTACTAAATAGTTCTTTAAAAAATTTTAACCGAGATAGGACATATAACATTATATTCAAGTGTACAATATATTGATTCAATATTTGTATATATTGCGAAACGATTACAATAAGTCTAACTAACATTTGTCACTACAGAGCTACAATATTTTCTTGTTATGAGAACTTTCCAGATCTACTCTCTCAACAACTTTTAAAAAAATTGAATTTAGAGACAGAGAGAGGAAAGAAGAGGGGTGGGGAGAGGGAGAGAGAGAGAGATAAAGAGAAAGTGAGGAAGTGCACAGAAGAGATTTGTTGTCCCACTTATGTATACATTCATTGGTTGTTTCTTTTATGTGCCCTGACCTGGGATCAAACCCACGATCTTGGCAAGTCAGGACAATGCTCTAACCAACTGAGCTACCTGGTCAGGGCAGCAGCTTTCAAATATACAATACAGATTTATTAACTATAGTTACCATGCTGTACAAGTATGTTCTTTTAAAAAGGAATCTTTAGCCCTGGCTGGTGTGGCTCAATGGATTGAGTGTGAGCCTGCGAACCAAAATGTCGCCGGTTCAATTCACAGCCAGGGCACATGCCTGGGCTGCAGGTTCCCAGTTGGTAGCATGTGAGAGGCAACCTATCGATGTATCTATCGCACACTGATGTTTCTCTCCCTTTCTTTCTCCCTTCCTTCTCTAAAAATAACTAATAAAACCTTAAAAAATATTAAAAAGTAAAATAAAAAAGGAATCTTTAGATCATGAACTTAAATGTAATAGATACCAATAAAAATGAAATAATTCTAGCCAGATACTGGCACCAGAGGCTTAGCGCTCTCCCTAAAAAGAACAATAAGAAAGCAGCAACTGGGAAAAGAGGTTTTTAAGACAGGGTGCACCCAACTGAGACTTCTTCCCTGTTAGAACTGGAAGGATTGAAAGACTTGAAAAGGGAATCATTTTCTCACTGTTCTTTTAAAAAAGTTATTATAATAATACATCTGTATCTTTTATTATTTGAGGAACATTTTCAGTGGAATTAAAAATAAAGCAACCTCGCCCTGGCTGGTATGGCTGAGTGGACTGAGCGCCAGCCTGTGAACCAAAGGGTCGCTGGTTCGATTCCCAGTCAGGGCACATGCCTGGGTTGCAAGCCAGGTCCCCAGTTGGGAGCGCGTGAGAGGAAACCACACATTGTTTCTCTCCCTTCCTTCCCATGTCTCAAAAAAAAAAAAAAAAAAAAAAAAAAGCCCTGGCTGGTGTGGCTCGGTGAATTGACTACTGGCCTATGAACTGAAGGGTCACTGGTTCAATTCCCAGTCAAGGCACGTGCCTTCGTTGCAGGCCAGGTCCTCAGTTGGGGGTGCACAAAAGGCAACCAAACATTGATGTTTCTCTCCCTCTCTCTCCCCCGCTTCCCCTCTCTCTAAAAATAAATAAATAAATAAAATAAAAATAAATAAATAAAGCAACCTTTGCCCTGGCCTGGTAGCTCAGTTGGTTAGAATGTCGTCCCAATCAATAGACCAGGTTTGTGGGTTGGATCCCCAGTCAGGGCACATACAAGAATCAACAACAAATGACTGCATAAATAAGTGGAATAACAAACTGATGTCTGTCTTTCTCTAATATCAATAAATAAAAATTAAAAAAAATAGATGAGCAGATAAAACAATTAAGGGATATTTACACAGTGGAATACTACTTGGCCATAAAAAGAAAATTTTAACTTTTACAACAGCATGGATGAACCTGGAGAATATTGTGCTAAGTGAAATAAGCCAGTCAGAGAAAGACAAATACCATATGATTTCATTCATATGTGGAATCTAATGAACAAACTGAACTAACAAGGAAAATGAGAACAGACTTATAGATGGAGAGCAGGTGACAGCTAGTGGGGAGGGAGGTGAGGGGGTTGAGGGATCGAGCAAAGAGGAAAACGGACTCATGGACATGTACAACAGTGTGGTGATTGCTGGGGGGAGGGGGCTATAAGGGGACTAAATGGTAATGGAAAAAAAATACAATGAAGATTAAAAATATAGAGCAACCTTCAAATTTGCTCCACTAAAAGATAAAAAGCATTTTTCTTTTTATTCTAAAAGATTTTTTAAAAAATTCATTTGAGAGAGAGAGGAAGGGAGAGACACAGAGAGAGAAACATCGATTTGTTGTTCCACTTATTTATGCATTTATTGATTGCTTCTTGTATGTGCCCTGTCCAGGAACTGAACATGCAACCTTGGCATATCAGAATGATGCTCTAACCAACTGAGCTATCCAGCTAGGGCCAATAGCGTTTTCTTATTATTTAAATTTACATTGGTGTATACAGCAGTACACACAGAACTGGTTAGAAAGTTGTTTTGGGGTTTAATTATTAAAAGACTAGAACATTCTTTTTGTATGGAAAGAATGTTTCTGTTTATTACAGAAACATTAAAATTGGTTTTATTTATTTAAAAAAATTTTATTTATTCTTAGAGAAAGGGGAAGGGAGGGATAAAGAGAAAAACATCAATGTGTGGTTCCCTCTTGAGCGCCCCCAACTGGGGACTTGGCCTGCAACCCAGATATGTACCCTGAACTGAACTGTCAAACCTTTGGTTAGCAGACTGGCACTCAATCCACTGAACCACACCAGCTGGGGCTGGTTTTCTTTTAAATGAATCAGAAGATGTGAAAAGAAATTTTGGAGGATAGGTATCAATTCGAAGATGGTGCTGATGAGGAAAGGTAAATTAATTCTATTCTTACATAGTAAACACAAACATTATCTAATACCAGCTAAATGTTTAAAGTACAAATCATAATTAGGAACTTGGGCTCCCTAGGCATCCTGACTTGAGTTCAAATCCCTCTGCTGTTACTTACTAGCTCTGTGATTTTGCAAAAAGCACTTAATCTCCATCCCAGTTTTTTTTCTTTTTGTTTGTTTTTTGGTATAAAATGGGAGCACTGGTAACATGTATCTCATAGAATGGTTTTTCCCTTGGTTTTCTATATAAATTCACTTAGCACTGTGCCTGGCCTAATATATGCTCAATTTCAATGTTATTGTCAAATTATTTTCTGGGCCCCATGGTTCTGAGCAAATTATTTCCTATACTGTACCTATGATGATATTTCTTAATCTAAAACTGAGTAACTTAAAATTTTTCTCACTATTCTTGTTAAAGATTAAAAAACAATTTTTTTTTTTTTTTTAATTAGAGAGAGGGGGAGGGAGAAAGAGAGGGAGAGAAATATTGATTGGTTACCTCTCACATACCCCCAACCCAGGCAAGTAACCTGACCAGGAATCGAACTGGTGACCTTTTGGTTTGTGGGATGACACCCAATCCACTGGCCCACACCAATCAGGGCTTTTCTCATTATTCTTATTATGACTTTGAAACATCTGAAATCACCTTATTACACAAGTTCCACTGTAGGAAACCATGGTATTACCATGTTCTTAACTGTTGGGTGTCAAGAACAAAACCTTGCCTTTTGGGAAGGGAGTAACGCCTCCCTCACCCAGGGCATGAGTTCTAACATGACACAAATAACCCAAGGGAGGGCAGAATCCAGGCCACTGAGAGGACGGCAAACCCATGTTTTTGGTCATCTACTTTGGACCAAAAAGTGGTCCAGATGCCCTGGAGGGAGATTCTTGGTAGACAACTTTTAATGTAACTCTTTCTATTTCACTAGATCTAAAGCTTATCTATGCCAGCCCTTTTGGGCAGAAGGGTTGTTGACTGGCTATATTTGTGCCTCTTGGGTTTCTTGTTAATTTCCCCATTTTCTCCTATAGTGCTTGGCAAATTTTTGTGAAAGACTTCAACTGCCTCAGCTATGCTCAGAGAAACCAAGGGAAGTTGACCTGTGAATACATCTGGACCAGAGCTTTTTAAATTCTCACCTGAGGATATGTTTATTGCTTTTAGAGAAAGGGAGGGAGGGAGAGAGGTTGATGCTTCCTAGAATGGTCTTCATGACATTCTGCCCCATCACTCTCTACCACTTACTTTGTTTTCATAGCACTTCTCACTCTCTGTCCCTATCTTGTTTTTTAATTTATTTTGTACTCTTTCTTATTTGTTGGTATGGCACATAGAGGTGTTCTGAATATATGCCTGTGCACTGTGTGAGTGTGCTGTCTGAGTCCACAGATGATGGGAGCTTGGACTAGGCAGGGTGGCAATGGATCTGGAATCACATTGTTGGATCAGATATTCAATTTCCTAGTTTGGGTGGATGGGGGTGCTGAAGAAAAGAGAGAATTCAGGATATATCCTAGGTTTTGAACTTGAGAAACTGAACAGATGAAATGAGGACTGGAGGAAGACAGCTTTGGAGGAGAAATTAAAGACTTTTTTCCAGTTATGTTAAATGTGAGTGGTCAATATATGGTTAGAGATGTCAAGTAGTCACCTGGAGTTTCAGGCATGGAGCTCCAAGGAGAAGTCATAGCTGGAGATATAAATTAGGAATCATCAGTCTATCAATCATACTTAAAGCTGTGACCTGAAAGAGTATCCTAGTGTAGATTAAAAGGAAAGAGGTTCTGAGCCTTTTTCTGGACAGACCTTGTATACCAGGGCATAGGTCTGTGTACCACCGTAAACTGAAACAGAGTCCTTGGATGTGGTAAGAAATTCTATTCTATCTCTGGGAAACCAGTTCACAGGCAACAAATTAAACTTCCCAGTCTGCTCAGCAAGCAAACTGACCACTAGAGAAACCTGACTGCCATGCAGAGCAACGGACAGGCTTGCACAGAAGCCCACGTAGCTAGTGCATTTTTGGGTAGTTAAGCAGCTAGTTCTGCTAAGGACAGTGAAGACGATCGCCGGCCAGGTCAGGGTAGCTCTTTCCATCCCCTCTAATTTGTCTTAACCGCTGCCAGGTAAAATGCAGAGCAAGCTGCGAAGCTTGTTTCTCAGGCTCCTGGCCTGGGCATCTCATAAAAGGTAGAGACCACACAACTAGAAACAGAGGTAAGCCAGGGCTAGTCGCCAAGGCCAGGAGGAACTAGGGGGTGAGAAAAAGGCCCTCTAGAACCCTTGGAAGTGTGGGACATGAAAGAGGGGAGGCTAGAGACAGTAGGGGTGGTGGAGCTGGAGACTGGGACGGTGGAGTCAGGGAGAAACGGTGGGGGAGCTACGGTCTGGCGGGAGCGGTTCTGTGGGTCTATCGGAAGGCGTGGAGAGCGATTACAGCCCACGAGCTTGGAAGGAGCGGCGCTCTGGGGGGTGAAGACGGCGGGGCAGTAACATGCGCGGCCCGTGTCCATTTGCACGCGAGTCCCGATTTCCCGCGGCCTCGATTTTCTGCAGCTGGCCCCCAGTGCCCGGGCCTGACGGGGTGTACGAGGCCGGGAGTCCCGGGGTGAGTCACACGAGGGGGAGGCCCGGGAGCCAGGGGGTGTGACCGTAGCCCCGGGGACTGGCCCGCGTTCTGGCCCGCGCTTCCGCCACTCCTCGCGCAACGAACGGGCCGGCGAGACGCTCCCTTCCTCGGAGACCTTACCCCCAGACTCACCTTCCTCCCTCCCCACTGGTTGGGCCCCAGACACGGCTTCCCACAGTTGGCACGCCCTCTCGCGGTCGGATCGCAGGCCGTCCGGTTCCCGGCCCTCCCGCTCCTCCGAGCTGTTGTAGGGCCGGGCCCCTCCGCTGCCCGTGGCCTCCACCGTGCCCAACCCGGGATATTCCATCTTCCCCGCAAACCCAAACCGGCAGATAGCCGCTTATGAACCTTGGTCTCGCGAGAAGTGGCTGAGAGGGTGACTTTGCCTGGCAGCAAATCTCGCGAGGTTGGGAGCTGCAGCTCGTGTTCCCGTGCCCGCCCTGGCGGTTCTTTTGCTGGGTGGCTGCCTAGAGTGTAGGGTCGTGTGGTGTAGGCTGGGAAGGTGGTCTGCAGGTCTACAGCAGCCCTTTTCTTTCTGGACTGGGTCGTGCAGTCCTGGACCCAGGGCTCTCTCTTTGCTCACGGTCAGCCTTTGGCACTTCTCATTTCGTTCTCATTGAAGGGTCTGTTAATGTGGCAATATTTTCCCCATTTCACTGGTAAGGAAACTGAGGCCCAGAACCTAGAAGTGGTTTACTCAAGAGTCACTACTGCCCTAATGGGTGTGGCTTGGTTGGTTGGGCGTATTCCCAGAAAGCGACAAGGTCAGGGCACCTGCCTGTATTGCAGATTTGGTTCCTGGTCCCAGCATGTACTAGAGGCAACCAATTGGTTTCTCTCTTGCATCAATATTTCTCTCCCTCTCTCCCTCCCTTCCCCTTTCTCTAAAAGTAAATAAAATCTTTAAAAAATTCACTACTAGTAAGTTAGTGGTATAGCAGGACTCCATCTCTATGATTAAATACGCACCGTTTGAGTTCCTACTGCTAATCCCCAGCCAGAGGTGGACTAAGGTCGGTTGAGGCCCCAGGAGCAGAAAAAAATATTGGGCGCCTTAAAAAGAAAGAGGGAGACAGGGAAAATAAAAATACATGTTAACCGTATTTTTAAATAAATAAAAAATATTATGTACTATTAGTGTTTTATTTCCAGTACAATTTGAATATATATATAATATAATTAATAATAGCATAATAATCACAAAGTTTTGATGTTTCATTTTTCTAGCTACCAATCAAAATAAAAATATAAAATTTAATAGTCTGATTAGAATGCTAGAGGAGAGATTTTTTGTTATAGTGCAATAAATTAATTATTAAAATTTAAAAATTCATAAACTACGAAAATCCAGGCACTGATGTAACAACAGGAATTAATTTTATCTTAATATAATTTCAACAATAGGAATTTATTTTATTTTAGTATAATTTCAACTTACCTGAATATTTATTTATACGCACAGAAAATATTTTTAAAACTGTAAATGAAACAAGTTTATATTCACAAACTAATTTACATCCCTGCGTATTTGTGTATATTTGTAAGTCTGCACTGCAAGAGAACCTTTTTAAGTACAAAGAAGCAAATATGATTCTGTTGTTCCGATGATCAGTAGCGCAGCTGCGAGGGGCCTATGCAGCCTAGTACATGCAGTGTAGTGATGAAATAATGAAAATAAGCAAATATAAACATACTATCAGGTTTTACAGCCCATTGTAAACTTGTATGTAATTAAAATTGCACATATGAAACCAAACTTGGTGTCATTAGAAAAAAGTGTAAAGTTGGGGTTTTGCAGGGCCCTTCCCACTATGAAATGGGCAAACGTGTTGAAAGAGTCTTTAAAAAAATTCACTGAAGCGAAACACATCCTTTCACAGCAACAGCAGTTGGCACCCTGATCCAGATGGGTTCCTAGAACACTCACCTAGTGGGGGAAGCCTGTACTACAAGGGGACTGCCCTCCAGAAGATAATTCAATTTTTTGGAGACCCCCATCATATGTAAACAGCACATTTGGTTTACCCATCCATTCATCCATCAATAGATACTCAGGCTGCTTCTTCCTTTTGGTGATTGAAATAATGTTACTATGAACACTGGTGTTCAAATATCTGTTTGAATTCCTGCTTTTAATTATTTTGGGTTTGGATATATATCTAGAAATAAAATAGTTGCATCATACACAAATTTTATGTTTAACTTTTTGAGGAGCTGCCATACTGTTTTTCACAGTGGCTAACCATTTGAAATTTCCACCGGCAATATATGAGAGTTTCAATTTCTTCGCATCTTTGTCAACATTTGTTATATTCTATCTCATTTTTGAAGGATGTTTTTGCTGAGTATAGAGTCCTAACTTGATAGTTGTATTTTTTTTCACCAATTTGAAGTGCTGTTTTTTCATTCTGTTCCATTCCATGTCTGTTTCACTCTGTTTCTGTTGAAATGTTATTTCACTAATCTTATTCTTGCTCCTTTGATCATAATGTATCTTTTTATGTGACTGTTTTTAAGATTTTCTGTCTATCATTGGCTTTTAGTAGTTTAGTATGATATGTCCTTATATTTTATAATATTTATTTGTATTTATCTTGATTGAAGTTCAGTGAGCTCCTTGAATCTATGGTTTGATATCTTTGCAGTTTTGGAAAATTCCTGAAGACTATTTGAATTCTTGAAGAAAATATTTGAAGAAATCCAGCATTTCTTCAAATATTATTTTTGTTTCATTTTCTTCTCTTCTCTTAGGGTTCCTGTTATTCACTTATGTTTGAACTTCCACCATGTGCTGTAAGTCTCTTCCACAATGTATATTCCATATTATTTTTTCCTTGTGCTTCTGTTTGGATATTTTGTACTGTCATTTCTTCTTATTCACTAACCCTCTGTCCTACTACTGTTAATGTACTATGCAATCCATCTATGGTATTTTAAATTTTGGATACAGTAGCATTTTTAATTTTAGCATTTAAATTTGCTATTTTTCTTATTTTTAGATTCCAGATATCTGATGCAATTTCATCATTTAAAAAATATTTTCTTGAGCATTTTATAATAGTTATTTAAAAATCCATTTCTGATAACTCCCACTGTCTGACTCACTTGTTGATATAGTTCTATTGTTTGTTTTGTTCTTTTCGTTTTCAGTCATTTCTTCCCATTTTTAGCATGACTCATAAGTTTTGTTTTTAGCCCTGGCTGGTGTGGCTCAGTGGACTGAGCGCCAGCCTGTGAACCAAAAGATTACAGGTTTAATTCCAAGTCAGTGCACATACCTAGGTTGTGGACCAGGTCCCTTGTTGCAGGTGTGTGAGAGGCAACTCTTTCTCTCTTGCACAACAATGTTTCTCTCCCTCTCTGTCTCATTCCCCTTCCCTCTCTCTAAAAATAAATAAATGGAATCTTAAAAAACTTTTGTTTTTATTTTATTATTGTTTTTAATCCTCACCTGAGTGTATGCTTATTGATTTTAGAGGGAAAAGGAAAGAGAGAGAGACAGAGAGAGAGAAAGAAAGAGAGAGAGAAAGAAACATTGATGTGAGAGAGAAACATATATTGATTACCTTCCATACACGCCCCGACTGGGGATTGAACCTGCAGCTGAGGTATGTGTCCTGACTGGGAATCGAACCCCCAAGTTTTCGGTGCATGGGATGATTTTCCAACCAACTGAGCATCCAGCCAGGGCATGAATCTTAAGTTTTGATTGGATGTTGGACATTGTGGGGAAAAAAAGTTAGATGTTTTGGTTTATATTATCTTATTCCTAGAAGGATTAGGATTATTTTTCTGGCAAGCAGATATGGTATTTGCATGTTGTTTTGATCCTGTGGATTCTTTTTTAAAGATCTGATTTTTTTCCCTATAGCGAGAGGGGAAATAGAGGTGTTGTTTTGATCCTGTGGATTCTTTTTTAAAGATTTGATCTTTTTTCTTATAGAGAGAGGGGAAATAGAGGGTGAGAAAGGTCAACGTGTGAGGGATACATCGACTGGTTGCCTCTCGTACTCCCCCAACTGGGGACCTGGCATGTGCTCTGACTGGGTATTGAACCAGTGACCTTTCAGTTCACAGGCCAGCACTGAGTCCACTGAGTCACACCAGCCAGGGCTGATCCTGTTGATTCTTGCTTGACTCTTTATTTTATTTTTTTCAAATGTAGATAACAAAAATGGAACATTTATTCATTGTGGTGAACCACTCCTTGTGGTTTCTGGAATTGTAACCCTGGCTGTGACCCAGACTTTCCCACCCGGGGAAGTCTTTTAAGTCTCAATAGAACACTGGAAGGCTGTGTGGGAGACATGACTGAAGGCCACTCAGAGGGTTTCCATGGGAATTGGATTTAAGGAATACTTATTATGCTTTGGAACTTGATCTGCTTTTATTATCTCTTAGTTAACTATGTACAACCTCTAGCAAGGAATATATGAAACCTTGAACCTAATGCCAGTGTGGCGTCAAGATGTTTAATAGACCCTAACACAGACTGGTCACTGTGCCCTCTATATTGACATCTATAATCTGTAACTGTCAACTGTAATCCAGGTGCCTAAAAGCTATTGATGATTTATGAATTTTGACCTCGTATCTCCTATGCATACCCTTCTCAATAAAAAGCATGAGGGACGGAGGTCTTGCACTTTCTCCACTAGAGGAAACAGCCACCTCCCTTACCCCCCAGACAAAATACAGTGTCCTGGATAAGTTTGTTCCGCCATGGTCGTGAAGCTTCTGCTGGAGAGAGTATCCAACTGAGCCGGGGCGTTGGAGGCAGCAGAGCCTCAATTCATAACTTAAACAAACAAAAAACACCCCACTAAACAAATAGGTAAGAGACGAAACATAAACAGCGAGTTCCACTCCAGCCATATTTCTCCAAGGCTGCTTGGTCAAATGGAATCTCTGGCAAGATCACCTGGACTAAGGAGGACCTGTGTGCAACAATTTCGGTCTGGACTCTGGCTGCGTCTTTGGCCACTCTCCCCTTGCCTTTGGATGGACCCTGCACAAAACACCAATTCAACATGGTCAGTTGTCCCATCAAATCCTGGCCACTGAGTACTCCATAGCAGCCTGGACCTCCTTGTATGTTTCTTATTCAACTTGAGTATGCCCCTTCAGTTATCCTGCACGCCTGTCCAGGTTGAGGTGGATGCTTTTTATTTTCCCATACTCTGAGAATTTGTCATGGATGTTTTCTTCAGTGGCTTCCTCATGGACTACAGTGACAAAGAGAATCCAGCCTTCAGCTCTGGCTGGTGTGGCTCAGTGGACTGAGTGCCGGCCTGTGAACCAAAAGGTCACTGGTTTGATTCCCAGTCAGGTCACATGCCTGGGTTTCGGGCCAAGTCCCCAGTTGGGCGTGTGCAAGAGGCAACCAGTTGATGTTTCTTTCATGCACCAATGTTTCTCACTCTCTCTCCCTCTTCCTCCCCCTCTCTCTAAAAATAAATAAATAAAATATTTAAAAAATAATAATACAGCCTTCAACAGAGCATTATGGTATGGCTTCTCCATGCAGCTCTACGCTGTCATAATCCTCACGCATCTGTGTTCAAGCTCCTTAGAGTCCAAGCTGGGGCCCTTCTGTTTTCTCTCTTCTTCTTTCAGTTTGTGGATACTCTTGTTCTCATTCTCATCCTTGGAGAAATCCTCTTCCTCAGCCTCATGAAGATCCAGTATGTCACTCTTTTGATACTATACTTTAATGCACAAAAGTTTTTAATTTTGATGAAGTCAAAAACAAAGACATCATAAGAAAACCACCTGGAGTGGTTTTTTTAAAAACAAACAAACAATTATTTATTTATTTTTAGAGAGAGGGAAAGGGAAGGAGAAAGAGAGGGAGAGAGACATCAATCGGTTGCCTCTCACACATGAACTTGTGGTCTTTTGGTTAACAAGCTGGCGCTCAATCCACTGAGCCAAACCAGCCAGGGCTGGAGTCACCTTTCTTTAATAGTTCCTTAAGGCTTTGCTGGATATAGGGATTTTGATTGAAAGATCTTTTTCTTTGTGCGCTTTGAATGTGTTAACTCAGTGCCTTCTGGCCTCTGTTTTTCTGATGTGAAGTTGTCTGTTAATCTTATTGAGGTTCTTTTGTATGTAAAGTGTCATTTTTCTCTTGCTGCTTTCAAGACTTTCTCCTTGTCTTTTAGCATTTTTATTATGAAGTGTCTGTGGACATCTTTGAGCTTATCCTACTGGGAATTTGTTGCGCTTCCTCAATGTATATGTTATTGTTTTTCAATAAATTTGGGAAATTTTCAGCCATTAATTTTTAAAAATACTTGTCTCTTTTCTTTCTCACACTCTTCTCCCCTTTTGGTACTCTAATTATGTTTGTTGGTGTGCTTAATGGTGTCACACATTTCTCTGAGGTTCTGTTTATTTTTCTTCAATCTTTTTCTCTGTTTTTAATTTGCATCATTTTTATTGATCTATCTTCAAGTTTGCATAGTCTTTCTTCTCAGATTTTATATATTGTGCACTCTAGTGAATTTTTAAATTTTCAGTTAATGTATTTATTTTATTTAAAAATATTTATTTTTTTCAATTACTGTTTACTTTCAATATTATTTTGTATTAGTTTCAGATGTACTGCATAGTGGTTAGACAATCATATACTTTACAAAGTGTTCCCCCCCAGTATTTCTAGTCGTCGGCAGCCGTCTGTCTCGAGAGACGATGGTGTAGCTTCTTAAGAGTCTATCTGCACCGCCGAAAATGGCTGTGCAGTCCGACTCGGGAGTGACACGGTATCTGTCTCCTCCCGTGTTGAATCGACATCTTGCGATGACGCTGGAGTGTCCTCTCCAGTGAAGCTGAAGCTACAGAGCCTGGGCAGGGTGATATGGAGGGTCTGCTGTTGCCCATGCAGCAGACCCCCCCTCTCTTCGCAGCTGAAGGGTCCAAGGGAAAGACGGAGTCAATATAGCTTGGTTTCAGGTGCGCCGCAGGAGTTGCCGGTGTTGACTACAACGTCAAACCGCCTTAGGGACTCCGGCTCCGGATTTTCTGTCGGGGTTTACTCCCTTAGCCTTTCCCCTGAAGAGGTATGCCGCAAGGCAGCGGAGGTTTTTTGGAGTCAGAGTTTTCCTTCTCTGATGTGCCCTGACTGGAAGATCGAACCAGCGACACTTAGCTCGCAGGCCGACGCTCAATCCACTGAGCCAAACCAGCCAGGGCTGAGTATTTCTAGTACACACTTGGCATCAGACATAATTATTACAATGTTATTGACTATATATCCTATGCTGTACTTTACATCCCATAACTATCTGTAACTACCAATCTGTACTGCTCAGTCTTTTCACCTTTTTCACCCAGTCTTCCAACTCCCCCACTTCCTCTATGAAAACCATTAGTTTGTTTTCTGTATCTATGAGTCTCTTTCTGTCTTTTGTTCATTTAGATTGTTCTTTAGATTCTATATATAAGTGAAATCATATGGCATTTGTTTTAATCTGACTGACTTATTTCACTTAGAATAATACCCTCTAGGTCCATTCATGCTGCCACAAATGGTAAGATTTCATTCTTTTTTATGGCTGAGTAATACTCCATTGTATATATGTACCACTATATTTTTATCCTCTCTTCTATTGATGGGCACTTGGGTTGCTTCCATATCTTGGCTATTGTAAATAATGCTGCAATTAACATAGGATAGGGGTGCATATATTCTTTCAAATTAGTGTTTTGGGTTTCTTCAGATAATTACGCAGAAGTGGAATTGCTGAGGCACAAGGCAGTTCCATTTAACATTTTTTGAAGACCCTCCATGCTATTATCACAGTGGCTGCACCGATCTGCATTCCCACCAACAGTGCAGGAGGGTTCCCCTTTCTCCACGTCCTCGCCAACACTTGTTGTTTGTTGATTTATTGATGATAGCCATTCTGACAGGTGGGAGGTGATATCTCATTGTGGTTTTAATTTTTCAGTTAGTGTATTTTTTAACTCCTGGATTTCCAGTTGGTTCGTTTTTTAAAATGAAGTTTTAATATTTTATTCAAGTTTTATTTTAAGTGATGTAATGACAGCATTTAAAAGCGATGATCTAATTCCACACAATGGAAGACTCTGTGATGTACTCATTAAACTGTTAAAAAATAAACTGAGAGGCGAGAATACACAGAAGTCTAATTTAAGTTCCGAGTGTTGTCACCATGTGCGTATTGTCACAGAGGACTTCCAGCTTGAAGCTGGAGCTCTTAGATGCTATTTCATACTCTGGTACAAGGGCAAAAAATCCACAATGTGAGAGGGAATTAAGTCCTGAATTATTGGCTTCATCATATCCACCTTCTCCACCCAAAAATGGTACAAAAGAAGCAACAACCACACCCTGCACACTACTTTTGGTGTAAAAGAGGTGACAGACGGGTGGAAACAGGTCATGAAGATCTGTCTAAAAGAGTTCCTTCAGATGAGTTTGTACACACCATCAAACAGTGAGACTCTCTCTCAGGATAGAAAATCAAGGATCAATTCTCAAGAAGTCACAATTTCAGACATTGAAGCAATACAAATTTACAAAGTGTTTACAAATCATCGGCTTCCATTTTCAGCTACTTCTAGATAGAAAAAGAAACCTGATATCTCTAGAGAGGCTGCCAAGTTCCCCCAAATCTACAGCTGAAAGGACCTTTTTTGGAATTGGGTTTCTTCTTTACCACTGAAAGGGTAACACCTTAGAGCTGAATCATATTTAAATCTGGAGGTCTAACATGACAGTTAGCAATACTTGCATCCCAGACATACAAATTTAAAGGTACAGTATATTAAATTCTTAAGGTAGCTATGCTGCAAAATAGTTTAAAATTAAACAATCGTGCCCTGGGTGGTGTGGCTCAGTTGGTTGGATGTCATCCCTGAAAGCGAAAGGTTGCAGGTTAGATTCCAGTCAGGGCACATGACTAGGTTGGGTCTTCCTCTCTTGGGGGATGGGAGTAGGGAAGGCACCCAACTGATGTTTCTCTCTCACAGTGTTGTTTTTCTCCTTCTCCCTTCCTTCTCTTTTCTCTAAAGAAACAAAAATAAAAAACAAATAAAAGAAATGATTGTACAGTCTTCTTTTATGCTTGAAATTCCAGTTCTAGACCAAGCTCGTGGCCACTGGCGTTGTCATTCTTGCCACTCATCAGAGTTGACAGCATCTGTTTGAAACCTGGCTTTAGTGTCTGCGTGTATCAGAAACTTATCAGTCTGGAGTTCTTTGCTTTAGCGGAGAAGCAGGCATTGGGGCTGATGCGAAGTGAGCGTTACTATTTCCTGCTGTCTAGGTGAGATGTACAGCGGCCTCCAACTTCTTGTTCACCTTCTGATAAATGGAGCCACCAAACTCTGTCCTGTCCTTTACATTAGTATGAAGCTGGAATTCATTGGTCTTGTAGCCAACCGCAAAGTTGTTCTGCGTCACTTGAGACTTGGCCATCTCAAAATCTGTATGTTAGTCAGCCAGCCAGCCCTGTAACCCAGCACCAGAGCGCCCCAGATAGAAGGCCTGGTGATGTCAAAATCCACCTCGCAGCCTAGGTTCATGTGCTCCCGCTCGCACCCTGTCTTGATTTTAGCATCCTCCTACCTCCACCCTCGTGTTCGGTGAGAAGGATGAATCTAAGGTCAGCTGCTGTCCACCTGCAAGATGATCTTCTACCGTGACCTCTGTGCCCAGCATGTCGTCCATGTGCCATTTTTCTGTAGACGTCAGAACATATCCAGTCCACCCATGCCTGGTTTCCAGACTGCCCGTCACTTCGGTGGTCTCAGTGTTGGCTGAACCTGAGCTTGTAAATTTCACTCTAGTCTCAGATTTTGCTTTTAGATCGAATTTTATTAAGCCAAATCCATCCCCTTGGTGAAGATGTCCCTGGCAGATTTGCCAAGATCAACGTAAGTGGGAGGCACAGCCCTCTTCTGCTCAGAGGGGCGGTGGGCTTGGGGGGTGGCTGTGGTGGGGCTGCAGTGCTCCAGTTCTTTGAAAATAATTTTTATCTCTTCAGTGATTTTCTCTGTTTCATGGATCACTCTCATCATATCTTCCTTTGCCCTTTAGTCATTGTTTCCTTTGGTTCTATGAATATGTATATAATTATTTTAAAGCCTTTTTTTGATGTATCTTACATCTGATTGCTTTCACAGTTTCTGTTGCCTGCTTTTTTTGGTATGGATTATATTTTTCTGTTTCTTTGCATGCCTTTTAATTTTTTGTTGGAAACTGGCTATTTTATTATAGATAATTTATAATAGCAACTGTTATGGTTAATTTTTTAAAAAAGATTTTACTCATTTATTTTTAGAGAGAGGGGAAGGGAGAGAAAAAGAGAGGGAGAGAACAATCAGTCTGTGGTTGTTTCTGTCTGCCCCCAAATGGAGACCTGGCTCACAATCCAGGCATGTGCCCAGACTGGGAATTGAACCGGCAACCCTTTGGTTCTCAGGCAGGTGCTCAATCCACTAAGCCACACCAGCCAAAGCTCTTATGGTTAATTTTATGTGTCAACTTGACTGGGCCATTAAATGTCCAGATATCTGATGAAAAATTATTGTGTGAGTTTCTGTGAGGGTGTTTTTATTTGAGATAAACATTTATATTGGTAGACTGAGTAAGGCAGATTACCCTCCCTAATATGCTTCAGCCTCATCCAATAAATTGAAGGCCTGGACAAAAAGGCGAACCCTCCCTGAGGTAAGAGAGATTTCTTCCAACTTGACTCCCTTTAAACTGGGACATGGCCTTTTTTTCTGCCTTCATACTTGAACCAAAAACATTGGCTCTTCCTGGATCTCAAACCTACCAGCAGTTGGATGAGAATTATATCAATAGCTCTTTTGGTTCTCAGGCCTTTAGGCTTGAACTGGAAGTAAGCCATCAGCTCCCCTGGGTCTCCAGTTTGTTGACTCATCCTTTAGATCTTGGAATTTGTTCATCATTGTAATTGTGTGAGACAATTCCTTATTTTCTCTTTCTTTCTTTCTTTCTTTCTCTCTTTCTTTCTTTCTTTCTTTCACTTGTCCATCTTCATAATTGTGTGAACCAATTTCTTATAATCTTCCTATCTATCTAATCTAATCTATCAATCTATTAACCTACCTACCTACCTATTTATGTCTTATTGGTTCATTGTGTCTGGAGAACTCTAATACAGCAACTCTTGAGTACCGTCTCCCCAGCTCTCCAGGACTTACTGTTGTTTGCTTGTTTATTTGTTTAGTGATTGGCTGGATTATTTTAGTGAGTTTACTTTCCACCCACCTCTCCTTCCTCCATTAGTGTTAAGTCTCTGATGTTGCTCCTGAAGGAAGTGCATCTTTGGGTAAGTCTGAAGTCATCCTGGGATTGTTACAGAAACAGGGGAGTCCAAAAACAAACCCCAGAGTTTGAGGCTGGGAGATAGGGAGCAGGAAGCAGCTTTCAGGATGCCCTTGCATGCCTGGAGCTAGTGGCTGGAAACATTGTTGCGAAGATCCGCTTTACTTCCAAGGCTCAGGAAGATGGGAGGGATCTTGGACTGTGGGCTGGTACTGAAGAAGCAGACAGAGCCTACGTTTGGTTCTGTGAATGGTCAGAACTGTTTGCAACACCCACTGCGTGAGAGGACGCAGGGAGGAAGAGAGGAGCTGTGGACATTTGGGGGCTGGCTCTGGCTCTAGGAGGCTCTCTCTGGCCCTCACGCCCTCACTCTCTGGCTCTTGTGGGCTCCCTCCATCTGGCTTGGAGAAGGGATCTCCAGGCTGCTTTAAGAAGAGGCTCTTGCCAGACTGCTTTGAGAAGGAGAGGAGATCCATGCGGTTTGCAGGAAGAAGGCAGTTTACAAGGAGGCTGAGGATTCAGGCGGTTCTGCATTGAGAGCTGGAGGGCACCGCAGCACAGAAAGGACCTCCCCAATCAGTACTGAGTGATTGGCAGCTACTGGTAAAGCCGAACTGTGCCTAGGAAGTAGGGAAACGGTGTTTCTGACTTTCCTAAGACTGGCCAGGTCTGGGAGGGGGAGGCAGAACTATGTGTAAATAAACAATTCTTTTTCTTTTCACCAAACTCTGGTATTCAGAGTTATAATTCTGGTGGCGGGCAATCGGGCCCCTAACTAAACAGCCCGTGGGTTCTGTTTCAATCTGAGCAGCCCAGGGATTCTGTTACAGGATGATAATGATTTTGGCAGGACTCTCTTCCTCTTTTCCTTATAGTGCCCAGCTGTTAAACTCCTCTAATTGCCAGCTGATTGCTCTATTACTTTCAACAATGCCTTGGGATACAAAGTGCTCTACAAAATAATTCAATGGAATTATGCCTCCTTTGAAAGAATAGTTTCTGAGGTCAGTGTTTGATATTTGTTCTGACTCCAGAAGGTCTTGACTCCTCCCGGCTGTCTTATTTATTGGCTTTTTCCTGCATACTAACCGACCTATAATTTATTCTGTATCTAGATTCTTCTCACCACAATCACTGTGGTTCTAGTGAGCATTCTTGGGCTTCAACTTTTCCAGACTTTGTTGTAAATAAAGTCAATTACTTTGAGAAAAGATTAGGAGCTACCTTACCCTCACTTCCCCCAATCCCTACTTGCTTTGCCTTCCATACAAAATTTCTAAGCCAGACTGGGGAACTGCGGAAGATTGGAATAATGGCAAGATTTTCTCTGAGTGGCATCCTCTCTAGGGTACGAAGACTTGGTGTTGGGGGAGAATGGCAGCCTGAGGACCTTTTGGCTTGTTTATCCTGATGTGGAATTACAACTCTTTCAAGCTTGGCAAGGGTGACCAGAGCCTTAGTATTCTCAGTGTGCTGCACCCAAGTTGGAGTCTCCACTCCATGAGCTCCAACTTCTCAATCGTGTTGCCTCGTAGGCAACAGGTAGCTGGGAACAAAACAAGAAATGCTGATGTCCTACTCCTTACTTCCTGTTGGAAGAAAGCCTTTCAGTGGAAGCTGGGGTGGGGGAAGGGAAACCTGTGTTCTTGGCTGCTGCAGGCTGGAGAGGAATCTCTACCACACTGAGCTGGGAGAGGAGGGCAAGGGAAGGAATGATGTTCGTTCAAATACCCAGATTCTCACTATTCTCACAGAATTTCTGTAGACTTCTAAAACAAGATTTTATTCATTTATTTTTAGAGAGAGGGAAATGGAGAGAGAAAGAGAGGGAAAGAAACACCATCATGAGATCAATTGGTTGTCTCTCATATGCACTTGGACCACGGAACAAACCTGTAACTCAGGCACGTGCCCTGACTGGGAATTGAACTGTCAACCTTTTGCTTGGTAGGACTATAACTGAGCAAAGGGGGGGCCCATGCATGTGGTGCTTTGGTGTATGACCCAACAATTAGTGTTGGAGGAAAGAGGTTTTTATTTACATGAGTGAAACCTTGATGGGGGGGGGGCGGGGAACACTCCAGTTTGGAGCCCTGTTCTCCCAAGACACCCAGCACTTCCCTTCTCTACACCAGGCCATAAACCAAAAACAAGTCCATAGTCCTTATCTTAAGCTGGCTGAGCAAACAGTTCTCCAGTCCCTCTGGAACATACACTTGTGGGTTTCAAAGTCGTTATACTATCGCAGCAGCTCTCTCCTTCAGGATCTGTGGTATATTGTCCTCGGCCTCCACATACTAGTCCAGGAAAACATGTGCCTTGTTACACTGGATCATGGTGGAGCCCCAAGGAGGCACACATCCCAAGAGAGTGGCTATTCTGTACGTTCCGAGTCCCAAGAGTCCAGATAGAGTCCAGGTCTGCGAGGTGGCAGGTCAACGTCTTGCAAGGCAGAGTCTTTGGTGGCTTTGGAGTCAGCTCGAGTGCACATGATCAGAGCAGCAGCATTCCTCCTTCCTTACCACATCAGACCACCTGGCGGATCCTGACTACAAACTATATAGCTGCAGCCCTGGCCAGGTAGCTCAGTTGGGTACAACATTGTTCCCATACACCAATGTTGCAGGTTCGATCCCTGGTCAGAGCACACACAAGAATCAACTAATAAACACATAAATAAGTGAAACAACAAACTGATGTTCCTTTCTCTCTCCCTCTCTCTCCCCCTCTCTAAAAAAATCAATAAGAAAAAAACAAAACAAAACTACATAGCTGCTTGCTTACTTCTCCCTTCTCATGGCAGAGCAGCTTCACTTCAAATTGCATAGCTGCTATTTCACTAGAGGCAGCGTGGCTGAATCACCTTCTGGCCTACCGATCCTACCTCATGACTCCTCCTCTTCTCCTACACTCACTCTGTCTGCATGGTCCTCTCCCGGTGGACCAGCTCTCCACCAAGCTCTCCTACAAACTGCCTAGTTGCTACATCATGGCTCTCTCCCTTCATGATTGCCTGCCCTTCTTTTAAATCCTGACCTGGATCTTCCTACGTGACCTTCTACTTAGCTCTTCCCACAATGAGCTACAATGGCCAGTTTCCTGTATCTTCTACCTTCTCTTCTCTGCTATCTTTAGTCAGGGCAAGAGTGACTCGTGACCAGAGGTGGATTAAGGTCGGTTGAGGCCCTGGGCACAGAAGAAAATATTGGGCCTCTTATAAAAAAGAGAGAGACAGGGAAAATAAAAATACATGTTAACCATATTTTTAAATAAATAAAAAATATTATGTACTATTAATGTTTTATTTCCAATAACATTGCACTGCAGGAGAACTTTTGTAAGTACAAAGTAGCAAATACGATTCTATTGCTCCAATGAGCGGTAGCGCAGCTGCGCAGGGCCTGTGCAGCATAGTATGTGTATAGTATGCAGCATAGTAATGAAGTAATGAAAATAAGTGAATGTAAACATACTATCAGGTTTTACAGCCCATTGTAAACTTGTATGTAATTAAAATTGCACATATGAAACCAAACTTGGTGTCATTAGAAAAAAGTGTAAAGTTGGGGTTTTGCGGGGCCCTTCAGAAGTCAGGGCCCAGGTCGTGTGCCCAGCGCACCCACTGTTAAATCCGCCTCAGCTCGTGACACGGGTCTCTGCCTTCCTGCCTGTCATGCAGGTGCTATAGATGCTCCCCTGGCCATGTTAAGAGTCACTGAATGCTTTCAGAGTCCCGAGGTCGTTTTGCCTGGGGTGGTGGTACAGCTATTATTAGCTAACCAACTTGTTGTAGTTATGCAAAGTATCTTAAGCCACATCATCCATGTCTCCTCCTTCCCTCAACCATGGGTTGAGGGAAATATCTCCTATTTCAGGGTCCCCTTACTTTGAACCCCGTTTCAGGATGATGTCTAAGAAACTGAACCACACCAGCCAGGGACTTTTTTTAGTAGATTTTAAAAAATTTACTGTTTACCTTAAGCACTATTTCCAGCAGCTTGAACTGGTTGTTTAAAAAAAACTTTCTGCCCTGGCTGGTGTGGCTCAATGGATTGCATGCTGGCCTGCGAACTGAAAGGCCATTGGTTTGATTCCAGTCAGGGCACATGCCTGGGTTGTGGGCCAGGTCCCTAGTTGGGGGTGTACAAGAGGCATCAAATCAATGTATCTCTCATGCATTGATGTTTTTCTCTCTCTTTCTCCCTCCTTTACCATCACTCTAAAGATAAATGAATAAAATCTTTAAAAACATAAATATAATAATTTTCATGGCTTTCACTGTGGGTCAGTGGAACTCTTCACTGTGGACAAAAAGAGGCCACATACTAAACCTGACAAGCTCAGGGGCCTGTGTAGTGGCCTTAGAGACTCAGAGACCTAAAGTAGCCACATAGGATGGTCTGAAATTAGGAACTTTCTCACTAAAAGCAGGTCATGGCTGGTAGTCATGTCCTAGGCTGGTATTTTTTCCTAACAAAGGTCAATCTTTACCTTAACTGAGCTGGTCTGTTGTCTTTTTGTGTCTGTGATAATATACCTTTGGAATGTCAGATTTCCTTTTTCCGGACCCCTCAAAGCACAGGCACCGCACCAGGGGGAGACCACAAATCCCCCCATTGTTGTTATTATTATAGCGTTAATTGTTGACTATTAACTGTCCTGTATCCACCTGTGTAAAACAAGTACATGTCTATCCAATCCCATAGGTTTCCCCTGCTTTGCTTTCTCCTGCCTTCCTAATCTACCACCAATAGATTTCATGTAACCCCCTTATGCCTCCTCTTTTAACTGTAATGTATAAAATACAGCGCAAAACTGCCATTTTCCAGAGCATTTCCTCAATCCATTGAGATTTTGCTTCCCGGCAATTGTCCTCAGCCTGGTTCAAATAAACTCATAACAATTCTTACAGGTTTGGACATTTTTTACATTGACATCACTCTGTCATGCTCTAAGTTGATCATCTAAATAAAAAAATTTTATGGTATGTTAATTGTAATTCAATGAAGTTGTATTTAAAAAGCAAGAGAAACTGTCTTATTGTTGTGTCAAGATTGAGGGGTTGTAGTCATTGGCTCTGGTCCTGATCACCCCTCCCATTGCTCTTGTACATGGATTTCATTAAATAATAAAAATCACATTTGAAAAAAAAAGATTTCAAGTCAAAATCATCTACAGATTACAAACTTGTTTCTTGGGCACTACATACAACTTGTCTATTAGCTGTTGTACTGTGTAAGGCTCTCTTGGGATTCTATTGTCTTTGGCTTATCCTTACTTTAGATAGAGTTCTTGCCATATTTCTACAAGGTTCTCTTTTTGGAATTCCCCGGAATAATGTAATGATCTGTTATTGTATTGCTCTGCCATGGCCTATACC
This sequence comes from Furipterus horrens, assembly GCF_987537825.1. Classification (NCBI taxonomy): domain Eukaryota; kingdom Metazoa; phylum Chordata; class Mammalia; order Chiroptera; family Furipteridae; genus Furipterus; species Furipterus horrens. The sequence continues at coordinate 63,633,369 of NW_028327180.1, read as the reverse complement.
AAGTTAACCTTTCTCCCTCGGGTGAGCATTTGGACTGTTTCTAGTTTTTAGCTATAATCATCTTTGTTCAAATCTGTTCTCTCTTTTCAATCATCTCCTTCAGATGTATTCCCCAGTGTGATATTACTCAGGTTGAGAGTATAATCATTTTTATGACTTTTGACAGCTATTGTCAAATTCCTCTCTGGAAAGATTATACAATACTTGTTTACAGTGCATTCTCAATGTAGAAATATACTTATTTTCTCACAGTCCTATTAGCATTGAGTTTTGTATGTTTTAGTTGTTATTGCTTATTTAGCAGATATCCGGTGGTAGTTTTATTTTGTATTTCTTTTTTTTTAAAGATTTTATTTATTCATTTCTAGAAAGAGGGGAGGGAGGAAGAGAAACATTGATGTGTGAGCGAAACATTGGTCAGTTGCCTCTTGCACACCCCCAACTGGGGACCTGGCCTGTAACCCAGGCATGTACCCTGACCAGGAATTGAACTGGTGATGTTTTGGTTCACAGGCTTGCGCTCAACACAATGAGCTACACCAGCCAGGGCTATTTTGTATTTCTTTAATTATTAGTGATATCGCATATTTTTTCTAGTGCCTGTGTATTGTGAAAATTTCCTGTGTGCTTGAGAGTCTCAACTTTGTTTATAACCGTGCGACTTTGGGCAAGTCACTAGTCATCTTTCCTCCCTGTGATTTGATTTCTCAAACTGTAAATTAGAAAAGTTGAACTAGATCAGTGTTTACTTTGCTTAGCAGTAGAACTTTTTTTTTTGTTTTCAAAGACAATCTTATATAGATTCCTAATGTTGGAAAGAGGTAAAAGTGCTAATTTAATGATATATAGTTATTTTATAAGTTCGAAATTGTAAGTGATTTATAAAATCAATTAATTAGAATAATAAAGCAGTTTAGATACAGACAAAATTTTGAAATTGGGCATAACAGGTAACAACTAAAGTCTTTTGATCAGAATCATATAATTTATATTCTTTTAACTCTTTATTGTGGTAATTTCAGACTTAGAGAAAAATTGACAGCATAGTATAAAGAACTCCCATATATCTTTCATTCAGATTTCTCAGATGTTAGCAGTTTACTACTTTAGTTTTATCATTCACTCTACATTTGCTTTATAGGTATTATTTTTTTGAATAATTTGAGATCAAGTTGCAGACATGATGTCACTTTGCTACTTCAAATTCTTTAGTACAAATTTCTTAAAAACGAGAACATTTTCATATATAATTACAGTAGTCATCAAAGTAAAAATTACATTGATACAGCAGTATTATCTAACCTATAGACCTTATTCAAATGTCACTAATTGTCCCAATAACTTCCTTTATAACAAAAGAAAATTCTAGATCATCTGTTCCATTCAGTTGTCATCTCTCTTTTTCTTTTTCCTGCCTCAGGTTTATTTGCACAAGCACCACAGAAGGACACCAACCCAGGTGGCGCATAAGTCCTTCTGTCCTCACATTGGCAGACAGAGGCCTCTACTGTGAAGCCTTCGCAGGGGCTTGGGCACCTATGGGAGCCTGAGACTGTGCTGCAGCCCGAGCTGGGGCCACAGCCACATCTGCAGCCTGGGGATTGGTTTGAGCCTTGGGCTTGGTTTGAGCCTTGGCCTTTGGCCTGCAGAGCCAGAGACCCTTGGTGATGCGGACATGAGCACGGTTCCCAAGCTTGGGGTGAGCCATGTAGGCAAGTTGACTGAGCTGGCAGCTGCCACCTTTTGGGAGCTTGGGCTTGACATCCTTGGGCTTAAGGAGGGCCTGAGAACCTCAGCACAAGCGCTCATGGCGGTGGTGGTGTTGGCCTGCATCTTATTCAGGCCCTTCTTGTCGTGCTTCTTGGCAAAGTGCATGTTCCTCATGAACTTGGGGTCTACCCCCTTAAGAGATTTGTATCTTTGTGATCGGGGTTTCTTGATGCCATTTCTGTGCCATTTTTGGGACTGGTTGGTGTGGTTCTGGGACTTGACCATCTCTGCACCCAAGCCCACGGCTCCCAAAGCACCTGGGACCAGAAGCGACAGTTGTCATATCTTTGAAGTTTCCTTAAGTCTGGAAAAATTTGTCAGCTTTTGTCTTTCAAGCCATGATGTATTTAGAGTACAGACCAATTACCTTACAGAATGCTCCTCAATTTGGGCTTGTCTCTGTTTCTCCATGATTAGATTCAAGTTTAGATATTTTGGGCAGTGATTACCACAGGCATCATATCAGGCTGTACATGATGTGGGTGTGTCTCATGGCTAGTGATAATATCGAGCGCCACTTGATTAAGGTGCTGCCCACCAGTTTTCTTTACTATAAAGTTACCATTTTTCTTTTTCTAATCAATAAGCATCTTGTGAGGAAATTCTCTGAGACTGTACAAATTTCCTGTTAGTCATCAACATTGCAGCCACTAGTTTCAGCATTCACTGATGACGCCTGCCTTAATTACTACTCTGGTGGTTGCCAAACAGTGTTTCTCTAATTTAGTCACTGCTTTCACACTTATTGGCATTCTGCCTAATGGGAGACCTATTTCTTCTTCTTTATTTATTTACATCACTATAGACTCAAGAATTATTACTTTATTTAATGAATTATAATCCATGACTATCATTATTTATTTATTTATTTATCTCCCTTCATCACCATTTATTCTCCCTCTTCTGCCTCCCCCACACCCGTTGTCTGGGTCTGTGGGTTTTTTTCTTGATCCTTTCACCTTTTTCACTCACACCCCAAGGCCCCCTCCCCTCTGACAACTGTCAGTCTGTTCTCTATCTCTATGAGTCTGTTTTTATTTTGTTTGTTAGTTCAGTTTATTTATTAGATTTCACATGTAAGTGAAATCATATCGTATTTATCTTTCTCTGACTGGCTTACTTCACTTAGGATAACACTCACCAGGTCCATTCATGCTGATGCAAAAAGTAAGATTTCCTTCTTTTTCATGGCTGGGTAGTATTCCATTGTGTAAATGTACCACAGCTTTTTTATCCACTCATCTACTGATGGACACTTGGGCTGCTTCCAAATCCTGGCTATTGTAAATAATATTGCAATGAACCTAAGGGTGCATATATTCTTTCAAATTAGTGTTTTGGGTTTCTTCAAATGTATTCCCAGAAGTGGAATCGCTGGGTAATAAGGCAGTTCTATTTTTAATTTATTGAGGAAACTCCATTCTGTTTTCCACAGTGGCTGCACCAATTTGCATTCCCAGCAGTGCATGAGGGTTCCCCTTTCTCCACATCCTCACCAGCACTTGCTGTTTGTTGATTTATTGATGATAGTCATTCTGACAGGTATGAGGTGATATTTCATTGTGGTTTTAACTTGCATTTCTCTAATGATTAGTGATGTTGAGCATCTTTTCATTTGTCTATTGGCCATCTATATGTCCTCTTTGGAGAAGTGTCTAGGTCTTCTGCCCATTTTTTGATTGAATTGTTTAGGTTTTTTTTTTGCTGTTAAATTGTATGACTTCTTTATAAAGTTTGGATGTTAACCCCTTAGCAGATCTATTATTGGTGAATATATTCTCTCATTCAGTGGGTGGTCTTTTCATTTATTGATGGTTTCCTTTGCTGTGTGTCAGTATTTATTTTGATGTTCGTATTGTCCCATATTTGACACTAGAAACCCCTTCAAGTTGGTTCCCATGTATGTTTGACATGTCCTCATCCTTTGAGCACTGCTTTTCTTTCTTGCCCAGTCAGAATATCCAGGCTTATCTTGTACTTTCCCTGGAGTCAGCTATTTTTCTGAGGAGCCCTAGCTCCATGTAGTCAAGAATGATTTTTAAATACCAAGATCTGGGGTGGGGGTAGGGGTAGGTGTTCTTATTGCTATTGTGGTGTCGCTGCTTCTAGGCTCTTTCAGTACATAGACCTAGGGTACTTACACACATACACATATATACACGTATGTTGAAACGTGTGTATGCATGCATGTGTAGCATTTGCTTTTTTCCCTTTAGTGTGCATTTTGTTTCTTCCCCCTCTTCAGTGTGGTTATGTTATTCACTTGCAATATAGTTTGGTTATTTGTTTCTATTTGCATTTCATTTAGAGTTTTCCCCTCATCATTGTGGATTTTATTTTTTTATAAGTGAATCATTAATATGGTTCCAAAACTGGAATTCTAGGAAAAGGTTTAAACATTTCTATTTCATTCTAATGGCTACTCTCCCCATCATTCCTTCCGCCTGAGGTTACCCATGCCTAGTAAATAACCAGTTCATAGTGTCTTAAGTTGTCCCTTGTGTGTGCACACGTGCACGTGCATATACTTTTGTTTGTTTTGCTGTTGCATATTACTTTTGAATAATACTTAATTTTTGGATGTCCCATTCTATGAATGGACATTTAGGTTATTTTCAGTATTTTTAAGTCACCAATGAATAAGCTTATGTTTTTTTTTAAGTATATTTTAAGCTTATGTATTTTTGTATTATCGAAGGCATAAATCTTTTTTATTTTGATTCATAATAACTAAAAATATCTAGATTTACATAGATGAGTATTAATTACAACAGTTTTAAAGTAGCTTGCTTACGATCTCAAGCTGTTCTTCAATTGAACTGATTTGAAAGCTTTAAAAGAAAGGGAAGTTTTTGTTTCAAAATGGAATTAAGAACACTATCTAAAGGTGTGTATTCCTAAAAAAAAAAAAAAAAGAAACACCCAAAACCTACAATAAATATTAATACTTCCCCCAAAGATTACACCATGACTGTATACATATACCTGATACTTGGATGCTGTGCACATATACTGTAGTACTGTTCTCTCTTTATAGTTTTATATGTAAGTATATATAACTTTACTTAAAAAAAAATCATCCCCTGAGGACATGTTTATTGATTTTTAAAGAGAGAGAGAAGAGAGAGAGGGAGAGAGAGAGACATTGATGTGAGAGAGAAACATCAATCAGTTGCCTCCAGTACACGTCCCGACGGGGGATGGAACCCACATCCTAGATATGTGTGTTAGCTAAGTGAGCTTGCTTATACTTCAATCCTGAATTGGACTTGCTCTATTATAGGCAAGTAAACAGTTTTGGCATTTCTTGGTAGAGCTGGGAGAGGTGAGAAGTGGTGTGATGTGTCAAAATACTTACAGTCAAGAAGAACAGAGAATGTGTGCTCCATGCAGGCAGGCAGATCAGGGAGAGAGGAAAGAGCTGGGTGAAATGTGCATTTCCTTCTCTAAAACCTATGAGACACAGAGGTTAGCTCTACTTGGGAGGAGTAATGAAGAGGTTGAGAGAGGCCAAGATTATTACACTAACTGTAGTGCTCCTTCACGGAACTGGGAAAGTTGTAAAGAAGTGATCTTCCCAATATGGGACAGGAGGAGTTGTGAATAAGTCATCTTCCCAATATTAATAAACGACCCACTTCAAAAATAACAGGAAGTTTTACTTAGATATGGCAAGAGAAGTTTTAGAAAGAAAGAGATCAATACTGAAACATTATGTAACTTGGAATGCAGCAACGACTAACAGGTGATTATATTGCTTTAAAAATATTTTTATTCTAATTACACAGTAGTTCGAAAAATCAAATCAAATCATTATGGCTATATTAAGGTTCCCTTTGATTCCAATTTTGGATCTCTAGCCACCTTTTCAGAAATATTCTCTATTTTGTTTATTAAGTATCCCTATATTCTTCCAGACCTTAAAAATACTTTTACATATATCTGTTACCTTAGAAAACATGGTATTTGTGTAGGAGTCTGTGTTCAAATGAATGGAATAAGGCTGGGCATATCATTCATTCGTCTCTACTATGTGCTAGCTACTGTTTTAAGTACTGGGGTTACAGCAATGTGCAAAATAAAGTCTCTGTTCACGTGGAACTTGCATAATCCTGCAACTTGTTTTTTAATGTTAAGTTTTTAAGATCTATGATAACACATTTTTAGATCTAGTTCATTTCTTTTAATTGTTCCATTACTCTAGTATATGAATATACCATACTATGTAATATATCATTTCCTTACTGATGGACATTTATATTTATAACGATTAGGAGGATGTTATCTACTGCAAATAACAGAAACATGTCTCATATATCGGCAGCCGTCCGTCTCGAGAGACGATGGTGTAGCTTCTTAAAAGTCTATCTGCACCGCCGAGAATGGCTGTGCAGTCCGACTCGGGAGTGACACGGTATCTGTCTCCTCCCGTGTTGAATCGACATCTTGCGATGACGCTGGAGTGTCCTCTCCAGTGAAGCTGAAGCTACAGAGCCTGGGCAGGGTGATATGGAGGGTCTGCTGTTGCCCATGCAGCAGACCCCCCCTCTCTTCGCAGCTGAAGGGTCCAAGGGAAAGACGGAGTCAATACAGCTTGGATTCAGGTGCGCCGCAGGAGTTGCCGGTGTTGACTACAACGTCAAACCGCCTTAGGGACTCCGGCTCCGGATTTTCTGTCGGGGTTTACTCCCTTAGCCTTTCCCCTGAAGAGGTATGCCGCAAGGCAGCGGAGGTTTTTTGGAGTCAGAGTTTTCCTTCTCTGATGTGCCCTGACTGGAAGATCGAACCAGCGACACTTAGCTCGCAGGCCGACGCTCAATTCACTGAGCCAAACCAGCCAGGGTAAACATGTCTCATAGTGATGTATATATTAAGGATATCTATTATCTCACATCACAGAAAGACCAGAAGTGGAATGATCTCCAGATATATATACTTGTATATATGATCAGGGGTGTCAACCTGCTATTTTGTTTAAAAAAAATTTTTTTTTCTAAGCTGTGTATTAGTTCTGTTTTGTTATGTAACAAATTACCCCCAAAATTAGTGGCTGAAAACATAAACATAGTTTTTGTGGGTCAGGAATCTAGGCATGGCTTAGCCCAAAGGTGCTTTTGACTCAAGGATTTTTTATGAGGTTATGGTTAAGCTGTCAGACTGGGTGGGCAGAGTAGGGGGGGATCCTTTCCAACATGTGGGTCTCTCTACACAATTTCCTCATGATGTGGCATTTGGAGTCCCCCAAATTGAGCAGACCCAGAGGCTGAGAGTGCCCAGAAAAGAAGCCACAGTCTTTTTATAACCTAGGTTTGGAAATGACATTCCATCACTCTGCCTTATTATATTTTAAAAGCAAGTCATTAAGTGTATCCTGCCCTCAAGGGAAGGAAAGGGATTACACAAGAGTGTGATTGCCAGGAGGCTGAATGATTGTGTTACCTATGGTCCCAAGTCTGTGTGCTGGATACTTCAAAAGGTCAATATTAAAACACAGAGTTTGGAGAAGGTGCCAGCTTGAGAAGTTGGGGGGGCACTTACAGATCCTCAAATCCATCCCCAGAGAGTTCAGAATTCAGTATTCTTTTATGTTGAAGGCAGGAGAAAAGGATGGGAAAGAGATGACTGATGGGAAAGAGGTGACCTAGACATCTGGCACCCTCAGGAATCCAAGGAGGAGCGAAAACTCTCAAAACCTCCTTGTTCCTGGTCTGGGTCTTTTGCCTCTGTTGACTGAGTCACCTCTTCAGCAGAGGTACCTTTTGGCAAGGGGCTATTCTTCCAGAAACTCAATTCTCCAGCAAAATTCTTGTAATGATTAACATATATATACAGCAGGAGCTGTTGGCCTGAAGACCTGAAGGCCATGGGAAAAATGCAGGCTAGAGTTAAGACAGAGTCACAGAAACTGAGCTGCTCACACCATTACAGTTGGGGACCACTTTAGACACTGCACACCCTACACTGGCTCTCCTCAGGATTGCAGGATGGCTGCCAACAACTGCATCACTGTTCTTCTCAGAGGTAACAGGCTCCTAAGAGACCTTTCTGGCCCTCATTGAAACCTTTCCTTATTTCCCTCCTTCACAATTCAATTCAATCCAAATGTACTGAGTATTTGCTTTGGCTAGGCTCTTTGCTACTTGCTAGGGTTACATGGAAGCTAACAAGTCCTATAGAAGAGATAGATACATACAGCAAATAATGGCACTAATCATGGGTGATTGAATGTCCCAGAAGCTGAGGAAGCAAGCAGGAGAAATGAACTGGAGTTAGAGGAGGCAAATGAAGTGGTATGGATGGATTTTGGAGGATCATTTGGAGGAAGTTGACTTGGGGAGAAAGGATATGGGCATTTTAGAATTAAGTGTTACAAAAAAATACTGAGAATAATGTATAGTTAGTACCAATATCCAACTGTTAACATTTTGTTATATTTATTTTTAGGTTTCTTCTTTTTTAAAAAGAAATCATGACCGATCTACCTGAAATCCTGTTTATCTCCTCTCCCCATCCATCCTGGCTTCCACCCTTCCCTTCTCCTGACTTCATATGATCACGATGTGTGTTCATCTATCCATCTAGTTCATTTTTTAACAATTTTATTTATTTATTTTTAGAGAGAGAGAGAGAAACATCGATTGGTTGCCTCTTGCATGCCCCAACCCACGACCTGGCCTGTAACCCAGGCATGTACCCTGACTGGATATCCAACCAATGACCCTTGGGTTTGCGGTTGATGCCCAATCCACTGAGCCACACCAGTCGGGGTTAGTTCATTTTCTATAGACACATATATTTCCATAATCAGGATATACTGTCATTCTGTATATTTTAAAATTTATGTATATATCATTTTACAGTGTACGTTATTTGTTGGCATGCTGCTATTTCAATAACTCATGAGCTATCAAATGTTGCTACTTATATGACTGATTTATTCATTTTATTTGTTGTAATATTTTATTTTTATTTTCTGTTAGAATATTTTAATAAACTAGTAAAATGTTTTCAAAGAGCTTCTAATTACATGGGAAAATGCTATGGTATACAATTAAGTAAAATTGCTCAAATATATCACTTAATATAGGATGATGTTAATTATGTAGAAAGCATATATACACATAGCTATAAACATTTCTGGTTAAAAACAGATCTATATTAATAACAGTTTTCCCTGGGTTATGGAATTATGGGTGATTTAAGTTTTCTTTACACTTTTTCAAGGTTTTCTTTGTTGATGTTGTTTTATTTTTATTTTACCTGAGATTGCAATATCCTTTTAAGCAGGAAATTAAAAACTAAATGAAGGGAAGAATTTGAGTGATAATCTATCCTGACAAGTGATTCCAATATATGCACCAAAAACCCTTGAAAGATCAAAGAGAAGACTGGGAACTCATGAACTTGAACTACTGTTTTTCAAATGTTCACAGATGCACTGAATTTCAACCTCACTGAATCTGTAGAACCTCTTTTTTCCACATCAATAGACACTAAAAGGAAAATAAAACCACTAGCATGGAGATCTTCAAAAACTTATTCCCCTATACTTAGTGCCAATAGGCCACTTTATTGGAATTCCTTCTGCTATGGTACCAGTACAGTAGTCCCTCTCTATATCGTGGTTCACTTATCGCGGCCTCACTGTATTGCGCGTTTTTAAAAAATATTGTATTTAATTATCACGGATTTTTCGCTATATTGCGGGATTTTGCAGTACTGTATACGTACGTTGTTAAAGTTACGTAGGTTTAAGAGTGTAGAATATGTTTAAGAACATAAGTAGTGTTTATAAAAGTGGGCAAAAGGTTAATAAGGGAGTGGGAAAGGTTAATAAGGGACTGGGAACAATTTATAAGGGTGTGGGAAAGATTTATAAAGCCTTAAAATATATATAAATACTAAAATAAATGTAAGGTTTCTACTTGGCAGATTTTCACCTTTCGCGGGGCGGGGGTGTCTAAAACTTAATACCCACGATAAGTGAGGGAATACTGTATATAGGAAGGCCTAAGCACAGTACTTGACATTCAGTTAATAAGTTCTATGACATGTTCCTATTTCTCTGCTATGGCTTTTCATTATATTCTAAACCGCCCTTTTTCTAAGCTACTATAAAACCTGTGTTTTGTGTGTTCTTACACTGTTCAGATCCCAGAATATAATTTAAGTTATAAAGGTAAATTAACAATCAAATACCAAAGTCAAACATGCTCCGTACCCAGAATGGCTTTGTAAAAGCTATTTTAATTAAACAGTGAGGCTCTCTCCAAATGTAAAATTGAGATTACTAGAAGTTTGAGCCCTGGTTAAGTATGGCATTACCAATTTGTGATTGACTTTGGGAAAATAAATTAATGTGTGCTGAGGTTTCTACAACTGCTTCGTCATAATCCTCCCCCAAATTAAAGTCAACAAATAATTATTGTTACAAAGTAAACTACAAAAAGTTGAGTTACTTATAATAAACTATTAGTTGTTGAAGGCAATTGAGTTTATCTCAGAGAATTAGTCTCTGCTTTTTGTCTGCCAAGTTGATTTTCAGTATCCATTGCCTTTCTTGCGAGTGATTTCATTTCCTTTTCCACAGTGGTTATGGTTTCCTTCATCAAAGTCATATTTGACATTTGCTCCATACATTCATCATCAAGGTTATGAACTGTACACTCCAGCTCCTCTACCCTTTGTTCCAAGTGAGCCTTTTTATTAAATGCTATCTCTTGGGCAATCTTAAGTCTTTCCCTCAGACTATCTCCTTCTGTGGTCATCCTTCGTAAAAATCAGTGAAGGCTAGATCTCTTTCAGTCTCCGCCCGCCGGAGGATGGCATCTGCTGTTGTAGATTTAGGAGACTTACAGCTTTTCATCATTTCTCGTCGAAGTCGAGCAATTTCTTCCTGCGCCTATTCATAAAGAAAGGTCTTGTCTCTCTCAGATGTAAGAACCTTGACATTACTCTGAATTTCTGCCAAATGACGCTCATATTTTTCCAGCATGCACCTAAGTTCTTCATGATCTCTCGTTGTCTTCAAAAGCTCTACATCACAGTTTGTACCCCAGGAAGATGGAGATGGGCGTCTTTGACTTTTAGATCTACTTCTGATGATCCTTCTCAAATTTTGAGCTTCACTCTGGTAGTAATCCCTGTCTGCTTCTAAAGCCTTCACAAAGGAATAGAGCAGATATAAATCTTTTCATTGTATCTTCCAATATTATTATATTATTGTGCTGGCAAATGAATTCAATCTGGAGTTCCGGGTCCCTCCCCGGACTTCTTGGCCACCGACCACCTTGGAGATCATCCCGACGATTCTGTTGTAATATTTTATGTTAGGAACATATCACATCATCTGTATCACACTGGACATTTCTGTTTCTATTTTTTGCAAGGGTGCAGGCTTGAATATGAACATGTCTTTTCGTGCACACCTGTGTTTTTCTAGACATGAAGTTGCTGGGTCATAAAACGCACATTTTAATTTTTACCAAAAAATAGCTACTTAAAGAGTATCGTAAAAAAATAAATGTCACCAAAAGTGGCTGTTCTGGTTTTATTTTATTTTCATTAAATTTTTTAAACATATTGTTCTATTTATTCATGCATTCATTGGTTGACTCTTGTAAGTGCCCTGAGGATCCAACCCGAATCTGCAAACTTGGTGTACTGGGAACAATGCTCTCAAGCTATCCGGCCAGGGCTTGTTCTGATTTTACCTTCACCTGACATCTCGAAGTTTCCCAGATTTCCCCTGCTACCCTTAAATGATCAGACTTTCAATATTTATCATCCCGAGTTTTCAAGTGGTCATATGAACAGATAATTTCAGTGTAACTATATACATGCAAAGAAAGGGCCAGAGGAAGCTTGATATGGCAGAGAAAACTTTGAAGGGTTACCTGTAGTGTTTGGGGGGCTCTGTGCTACTCCTTGGCTTCCCTCAATGCTAGCAGAACAAATACGGCGCGAACACCAGCAGGGGCTGGGACTGCTGGAGACCGAAAAGGTGCGGCGTGCTGGCGCCCCCTGCCTCGCGAAGTTGGTACGTCCTGGCGTTGGCTCCCCCCGCGGTGCCCGTTGGTTTCGTCCCCGAACCCTTGCGCCTGCGCGGGCCAGGAAAGCGCGACTCCTCGCGGCGGTGCTCGGCCTCGCGCGCTCGTGTCCTCCTCCCTCCCGCCCCCAGGCTCCTGACGTGGTGCGGCCGCCCGTGACCTCCCGCACGTCGGAGGAGGGGCTCGGCCGAACTGCGAGGGCAGGTCGGTGAGTACCTTCCTCTGCGCAACACTCGTCCGCTTCTTCCCGCCTCCTTCTCTCCCTCACGGGGCTGCGGCCCGCTCCTCATTAGTAGGGGCGCCTCTGGCAGGCGGGTTGGGCCCTCTCGACGCTGAGGCGGGCCTCTCGAACAGCGGGGTGGGACCTTCGGGAGCGGGGTGGGACCTTCGGGAGCCGGTGGGCTTCCACCTTTGGGTGTCGGCCCGCTCCCTTTATCCCTGGGGTGCGGCCCTCCTCCTCCCGGGCGTCCACTTGGGCCCTCCTCGCCGTCCACGGAAGGGCTTGTTTCCCGCCCGCCCGTCGAAGGCGTCTTCTTCACACAGAACCCCGGGCGGGGCCCGTTCCGCTGCCTCCCCGTAGTCAGCGACCCTGGGCCGATCCGCCGCTGCCGCCTCACTCCCTTCCCTCGTTCGGGCCACGTCTGGTCGGGGAGCGGCCCTTGCATTCACGCATTATTTCGCCAGAAAAAAAGATTTTCTTTGGAAATCCTTAACCGTCAGGGACCACTCCCCCCCCCCCCCCCCCCCGCAGAGCCGGTGCGTTTCTCCTGTGCTGTGCACGCGTTTATCGAGTTCTCACAAGGAGGCGCGGGACCCTTCTTGCTTTGCGGATGAGCGGCTCTGCCTTGTGGTCTCTGTGTAGTGCTGCGGTGGGAGTAACACCCGGGAAAAGGGGGAGCTTTTTTTCTGTTTTTTTTCCTGTCAGGGAGGAGGCAGTACTTTGTAGATGAAACAAAGAATGTCTTTGGAATCAGACACATCGCGCTTCAGTTTTCAAGACAGTTGATTACCAACTTAACCACTTAACAACTGTTTGATTTTGAATGAGTTCCCCAACGTAAAAAATAGTGATAAAATGGTTTATAAAAAGTGTAAGATCATGATATCGATTACCGAGTTGTTGGGAGGAATGACCCCGAATGCCTGTGAGGTATCTAGAGTAGTCCCCCAGGGACCCCATTGGAAACTAAAAATTAATGGTTACTCCAATGTCTGTGGATTCTCTTGTTCCACATTTGCCCTAAACTGAGGCTGAGGGTGAGCAGGGGTGTAGGCGTGTATTTACCTTCTCTTTAAATTTGAGCAATAGTCCAGCTAATGGGGTCAGTTGGTAAAGAGCTTGGAACCAAATTTCTAGAATAGCGACTTATTTAGGAGTAAGAGACAAGATTCGTAAAGTGTTGTTGTTAAGGTTCCTATATCCCTGAGCCTTCGAGGCAGTTTGGATAGGTTTGGTAGGTAGAGTGTTAAGATTTTAAATGATCTTGTCAGTGATTGTTCTTCAGATAGATCAAGATGATGACTGTGCTGAAAGAAAAAGACAAATAATATTCCATATTGGAGATTTTCAGTGATACCAAAATGCTATCTGTTAAGTAAATAACAAATCTCCTTATTGGGTCACCTTTCCTGCTCCTGCATTGTTCAGAGACATTTTATTCGTAACTCAGGATTATGAAGGGGCTCTTGGTCTGGGGACTTGACTCCTCCTTTGCAGACACTACATGGTAATTCATTCTCTAGTTTCAGTGCAAGTAATTGAAAATAAGCCATTATTTTAGTGAGTGCTTCATTTTGAAGGGTAAAAACTGAAATGAAAGCAGTTGAATTATATGTGGGCTTGTTTAAATTGGCTGAGCAGTGACTTTTTTTACTCTTAGAATTACTTTGAAAACAGTGGCTACATCTCATGAAGCACTAGGATTTTGTCATCTGCGGGGTGCCCCTACATCATGCTTCTTTTTGATCCCTTATCTGCTATGATTCTTGGAAAATGGACTTTGAGCCTGCAGGGATTTTATTTATTTACACTCCTTTAAGAAATTACCTACATAAATTTGGTGGTGTAGTATCTTGCTATCAGATTTGAGCATATTGGTTTAAGTAACTCATGGATACAGAAAACATATAATTAGATGGAAACTAATTATATGTGGAATCTTAAGAACAGACAAACAAAAAACCCACCCTGACTGGTGTGGCTAGGTTGGTTGGGCGTCATCCCACAAAGCAAAAGGTCACAGGTTTGATCCCTGGTCAGGGCACATGCCTGGGTTGTGGGTTTGGTCTCCAGATTGGGGTGCATGCAAGAGACAATCAGTTGATGTTTCTCTCCTTCTCTTTTCCCTCCCTTCCCCTCTCTCTAAAAACAAACAAACAAAAACAGCCTCGTAGGAACAGAGACCAAAGGGATGGTGACCAGAGGGAGGGGGTGAGGTCACAGGAAAAGGGGAAGGGGAGTGTAGTCAACAAAGTTGTGATAACTTTGCATGGTGACAGATGATTGCTAGAATTAGAGGGGTGATCACATTGTAAGGTATAAAAATGTCAAATTATTGTATTGTACACCTGAAACTAATATAACGCATATAATGTATACCGACTATACTTACATAAAAAGTAAAAAGAAAACAATAGAAAATAAATTTACTTGTGTTTATGCATCTGTTCTTATGATGGGAAATGATTTTGTGAAGGACTTCAGAATGGAAGCATCTGGGTGTATTACTGTCCTTCCTTAATGGCAGGATTGTGCCAATTCCCTTTAATAAGTTGTAACAATTGTCTTTATTTGAGAAGTTTGTAACAGTTAAGGTCAGTCTGTTTAAGTCAGTGACTAAGCTCTGGTTATAAAATAAAATCATCTGGGGAAGATTTTTTTTTTAATTTAGGTAAAATTCACAAAACATAAAACACAACATTTTTGTCCTTTAAAAGTGTACAATTTAGTGGCTTTTGGTGCATTCAAAATGTTGTGCAGCTATTACCACTTTCTAATTCCAGAACATTTTCATCACCCCAATTAATCACTCACTCCACATTTCCCTCTCTTTCATCCCCTAATAATAGTAATCTGCTTTTTGTCTATAGATTTGATTTGCCCATTTTGGATGTTTCATATAAATACAATCGTACAAATTTGGGCTTTTGTAATTCATTCACTTGCCATATATTTCAGAGTTCACTCATGTAGCATGTATCACTACTTCATTTCTTTCTTTTTTTTACTCATATAGCAGCAGCACCATTTAATATTCTCATCAGCAGTGTGCTAGGGTTCAAGTTTCTTCATATCCTCATTAGCAATTGTTATTTTCCTTTTTTTTTTTTTTTTTTTTTTTTGGTAGCCATTATAGTGGCCTTTGCATTTTCCTGATGACTTACTGGCCATTTGTGTATCTTTGGAGAAATGTCTTATTCAGATTCTTTGCGCATTTTTTTAAAAGATTTTATTTATTTTTAGAAAGCGGAAGGGAGAGAATGAGAGGGAAAGAAACATCAATGTGTGTTTGCCTCACACACCCACAACTAGGGACCTGGCCCGCAACCCAGGCATGTGCCCTGACTGGAAATCAAACCAGAGACCCTTTGGTGCACAGGCTGGTCCTTAATCCACTGAGCCACACCAGCCAGGGCTCTTTGCCCATTTTTAAAAAAGATTTTATCTTTTTGTGTTAGAGGGGAAAGGAGAGAGAAGGAGAGGGAGAGAAACATTGATGTGAGAGATCTATCAGTTACCTTCCCTACATAGCCAGACCAGGAATCAAACCAGTAACCCTTTGCTTTGTGGGATGACATCCAACCACCTGGGCCACCCCACACCGGTCAAGACTCTTGGCCCATTTTTATGTTGGTGTATTTGTACCATGAGTTACAAAAATTCTTTATTTCAGCTACAGTCACTTTATTACATAGATTTACAAATACTTTTCTATTTTTTTCTTTTAATTCCTTTATATTATGGTTTTAAAAAATAACTTATTTATTTTTAGAGAGAGGGGAAGGGGGGGAGAAAGAGAGGGAGAGAAACATCAATGTGTGGTTGCCTCTTACATGCCCCCAGCTGGGGATCTTGCCCGCAACCCAGGCATGTGCCCTGACGGGAAAGGAACTGGTGACCCTTTGGTTCTCAGGCCAGTGCTCAAGATATTATGGTTTGATGTGCGCAAAGATTTTTGATTTAAATGAAGTCCAGTTTATCTATTCTTCCTTTTGTTGCGTGTGTGTGTGTGTGTGTGTTTTAAGATTTTAGTTTTTTATATTATTGGAGAGAGGGGAAAGGGGGGAGAAAGAGAGGGAGGGAAACATCAATGTGTGAGAGAAACAGCAGTGATTTGCTGCACACCTCCAACTGGGGACCTGGCCTGCAACCCAGGAATGTGCCCTGACTGGGAATCGAACCGGTAACCTTTCAGTTTGCAGGCTGGCACTCAATCCACTGAGCGACACCAGCCAGGGCTGTTTTGTTTTTTGTTTTTTTTAAATTCTCACCTGAGAATGTGTGTTCTACTGATTTTAGAGAGAGAGGAAGGGAGACAGAGAGAGAGGGAGAGAGAGGGAACCATGGATTGGTTGCCTCCCATAGGCTCTGTGATTGAGGATTGAACCTGCCACCTAGGTACGTGTCCTGATCAAGGACTGGACCTGCAACCTTTTGGTGTACGTGATGATGCTCCAATCAACTTAGCCAGGACTGGTTATGCTTTTGATGTCATATATTTAACAAACCATTGCCTATTCAAGATTCCAAAGTTTTATGCCTATGTTTCACTTAAGAACCTAAATCCATTTCTTGGAACTTTTTGTATATGTTAGATAGAGGTCCAATTTCATTCTTTTGCATGTGGATATATACATTTGTTGAAAAGACTATACTTTCCCCATTGAATTATTTTGGCACCCTTGTTGAAATTGAGATGTCTGAGTCCTTCAAATTTTTTCCCTTTTTTCTAGATTGGTTTGGCTCTTCTGGGACCCTTCTGTTTCCATGTGAATATTAGAATCAACTTTTCTATTTCCACAAAAAAGCTAACAGATTTTATTAGAGATTATGTTGCATATGTAGAGCAATTTGGGTGGGGAATATTGTTTTCTTAACGCTATCAATTCTTCCAATTCATGAACAGTGGATGTCTTTTAAAAATTTATTTATTTATTTTTAGACAGAAGAGAAGGGAGGGAGGGAGGGAGGGAGGGAGGGAGGGAGGGAGGGAGGGAGGGAGGGAGGGAGGGAGGGAGGGAGGGAGGGAGGGAGAGAGGGAGAGAGAGAGAGAGAGAGAGAGAGAGAGAGAGAGAGAGAGAGAGAGAGAGAGAGAGAGAGAGAGAGAGAGACCAATGTATGGTTGCCTATCGTGTGCCCCCAACTGGGGACCTGGCCTGCAACCCAGACATGTGCGCTGACTGGGAATTGAGCTGGTGACAACTTTGGTTCGTAGGCCGTGAATGTGTTTGTATTTAGTTAGATCTTCCTTAACATTTTTTTAAATTAAAAAAATTATTTTTAATCCTCACCCAGGGGTATGTTTATTGATTTTAGAGAGAGAGGACAGGGGAGGGAGAGAGAGAGAGAAAGAAACATTGATGTGAGAGAGAAACATTGATTGGTTGCCTCCTGTATGCAGACTGACCGGGCATTGAACCCGCAACCTAGGTATGTGCCCTGACCGAAGATCAAACCTGCAGCCTTTTGGTGTATAGGATGATGTTCCAACCAACCGATCTACTCAGCCATGGCATTCTTTAATTTCTTTCAGCAGTATTTTTAAGTTTTTAGTTGCAAATCTACTTTTGTTAAATTTATTCCTATGCTATTAGAAATCGAATTTTTAGATTTCAGTTTTGGATTGTTTATTGCTAGTGTATAGCAGTACAAGTGATTTTTGTGTACTGATTCTGTATTGTGTAATCTTGCTGAATTTATTCATTGGTTATAATTTTTGTGTGTATTCTTTTTTAAATTACAAAATTATGTCATCTGCAAATGAGGATAGTTTTGCTTCTTCCTTTCCAATTCGAATGTCGTTCTTCTTGAATAATTGATCTGCCTAGAATCTTCAGTATAATGTTCAATAGAACATTCTTGTCTTGTTCCTGTCTTAAGGAGAAAGCATTTAGTCTTATCTTATGGTAATAGCTGTGGGATTTTTGGAGATGTCATTTTATCAGGTTGAGGCATTGGTATTGGAAAAAAAATCTTTTAGGTAAATTAAATATACAGTCAAGAAAACCAATTATTTAAGTCGGTGTTTAAGGAACTAAGATTATTGTTTTTGTTCCTATAGAAATTTCACTAAAGCGTATTGGAAAAGATCAGAAACTCAGTTTTACTTCTATTAGATGGGTATCTTTTTCTTTTATATGACTAAATTACAAATAACATCTAGAAAACTTCTACTTTGAGTGATTATTTGTCCTTGTATTTCAGACAGAAGGATGCCACGGAGAAAGAAAAAAGTTAAAGAAGCTTCTGAAGCTCAGAACCTGGAGAAGAAAAATGTAGAAACTTCTGTCAATGTGAAGAGGAAGCGTAAACTTGAGGAGGCACTTATTGTCATATCTGATAGTGATGGAGAGGTCAGTATTTTGAAGAGTGGAGCTCTATGTCTCAAACTAGGCCTTGTTATTTAAGACTGGTTTGTGTTGAGACTAAACCTTAATGCCAACTTGCCAGACAATGCAATTTTTACTTCGCTTCATTTTGATTTGTAAATGGAATTAAGAATTATTTAAAAGAAAGTAATCATACTGTTTGACTGAGGATGGATCATGGCTCCTCAGTTTTGTAATATATTTAACACAAGATGATATTTTAAAACTACTTGAATAATCTACATCAATTAATTTTCATGTGTCTGGAAAGTGGGAAAAAGGAGTTGTAAATGCTCTTTAACTTCCTAGATATACTCTGTCCAATGTGGTAGCAATTAACCACCTATAGCTATTTAAATTAAAGTTAAATAAAAGTAAAAATCAGTTCCTTTGTTGTGCTAGTTACATTTTAAGTGATCAAAATCACATGAGTCTAGTATCTGCTGTATTAGACAACCGAACATTTTCCTCATTGTAGAAACCTTTTTTAATGCTCATCCCCCAATACTCTTCCCTTTGGCAACCATCAGAATGTTTTTTATATCTCTGGGTCTGTTTCTGCTTTGTTTATTCTTTTTTTATTGATTATATGTCATAGTGGTCCCAGTTTTTTTCCCTTTGCACTCCTCTACTGGGTATCCTTATTTCCTCCAGCAATCCCCGCCTGCCCCCCTTAGTTTATGTCCATGGGTCAGCATGTATTATTATTTGGCTTCTCCATTTGTACTATTCTTAACATCCCCCTATTTTGTTCCTCCCAATTATGCTTCTTGATCCCTGCACCAGTTCCCCATTTCTCCCTTTTCCCCCCTCCCAGCTGATACCCCTCCAGATGCTTTCCATACCTATGATTCTGTTCCTGTTCTGGTTGTTTGCTTAGTTTGTTTTTTTTTTATTCAGTTGTTGATAGTTGTGTATTTGTTGCCATTTTAATGTTCATAGTATTGATCTTTTTCTTAAATAAGTCCATTTAACATTTCATGTAATAATGGCTTGGTGATGATGAACTCCTTTAGCTTTACCTTGTCTGGGAAGCACTTTATCTGCCCTTCCATTCTAAATGATAGCTTTGCTGGGTAGAGTAGTCTTGGTTGTAGGTCCTTGCTTTTCATCACCTTGAATAGTTCTTGCCAGTCCCTTCTTGCCTGCAAAGTTTCTTTTGAGAAATTAGGTGATAGTCTTATAGGAACCCCTTTGTAGGTAACTCTGATTTTCTCTTGCTGCTTTTAAGATTCTCTCTTTATCTTTAACCTTTGGCATTTTAATTATGATGTGTCTTGGTGTGGTCCTCTTTGGGTCTAGCTCTTTTGGAACTCTCTGTGTTTTCTGGGCTTGTATGTCTTTTTCCTTTTCCAAATTTGGGAAGTTTTCCTTCATTATATTTTCACATAAATTTTCAATTTCTTGCTCTTCCTTTTCTCCTTCTGGCGCCCCTATGATTTGGATGTTGGTATGTTTAAAGTTGTCTCAGTGGTTCCTAAGCATCTCCTCATTTTTTTCAGTTCTTGTTTTCTCGTTCTGTACTAGTTGACTGGTTTTTTTCTTCCTTATGTTCCAAATCATTGATTTGAACCCTGGTTTCCTTCCCTTCACCACTGGTTTTGTGTAGATTTTCCTTCATTTCACTTAGCTTAGCCTTCACTTCTTCCCTTATGCGTTTGTCATACTCAAGCATATCTGTCAAGTCTGTGAGAATCTTTATCACTAGTGTTTTGAACTCTGTGTCTATTAGGTTGGCTATTTCCTTGTTGCTTAGTTCTCCCACTGGAACCTTGATATGTCCCGTCATATGGGCCATACTTCTCTGTTTTCTCAACTTGACAGGCTCCTGTGTTTGTTTCTGTGTCTTAAGTAGAACTGTTGCATCTTTTATGTTGTAAGGGACAGAGCCTTGGGTATTCGTCAGTATGGGGTGACCCGTTTCACCGTGTTGTGGTGCTGTATGTGGGGGAGGGGTCTGAGAGGAAACCATGCTACTTGCTTAGCACTCGCCCCTTTTCCAGGCATTTCTCCCACTTCCCATATGGGACTGGTGCCTCTTTAGCTATTGTTCTGGCCATGGTTCCCTGATAGAACTGGAAGGATTGAAAGATTTGAAAAGGGAATAATTTTCTCACTTGTTCTTTTAAAAAAATTATTATAATTTATTCTGTATCTTTTTATTATTTGTGGGACATTTTCAGTGGAATTAAAAACAAAGCAACCTTTGCCCAGGCCTGGTAGGGCATTGTCCCAATATGCCGAGGTTGCAGGTTTGATCCCCAGTCAGGGCACATACAATAAGCAAAATAAGAGGTACAACAATTCGTGCGCTCTCTCTCTCTCTCTCTCGTTCTCTGCCCCCCTCCCCTTCTCTCAAATCAATAAAAAAATAGTTGTAAAAAGTGTATTCCCATTTTTATTGAATTTTTTTTTATTATGAGTATTAACCCCTTATGAGGTAAATGAGTTGTACATGTTTTTCCATTCTATAGGTTGCCTTTTTAGACTGCTCAATAATGTCCTTTGATGCACAGTAGTTTTAAATTTTATAAAACATGTATTTATTTTTAGAGAGAGGGGAAGGGAGGGAGAAAGAAAGGGAGAGAAACATTGATGTGGGAGAGAAACATCCGTTAGTTGCCTCTTGTGTACTCCCTGACCTATACTGAACCTGAAACCCAGGCATGTGTCCTGATCAGGAATCGAACAGGTGATCTTTCGCCTTGAGTGATGACACCCAACCAACAGGGCAGTAGTTTTAAATTTTGATATAGTTTAATTAATTAATTAATTTTTTACTATTGTTGCTGTGCTTTTGGTGTTATATCCAGGAAATCCTTGACAAATCATGTCATGAAGCTTCTCTCTATGCTCTCTTTTAAGAGTGTAAAAATTCTGCCTCTTACATTTTAGGTGTTTGATTAATTTTGTGCTGGCTTTTGTATTTGGTGTAAGATAGGGGTCCAATGTTCTTTTTTTGCATGTGGATATCTAGTTATCCTAGCACCATTTGTTGATAGTTTCATCTGTCCATGTCTTTATATTATAATTGAGTTTCTTACAGACAACACACAGTTTTGTCTATTTTTTTTAAATTATTATTTTTAAAGATTTTATTTATTTATTTTTTAGAGTGAGGGAAAAGGAGGGAGAGAGACAGGGAGAGAAGCATTGACATGAGACAGAAACATTAGTCTGTTGTCTTTTGTTACACCCCCATCTGGGGACCTGGCCCACAACCCAGGCATGTGCCCTGACCTGGAATTGAACCAGCAGTCTTTTTGTCTGCAGGTGGTGGTCAATCCACTGAGTCACACCAGCCAGGGGATTATTATTATTAAATTAATTAATTAATTAATTTAGAGAGAGGGAAAGGTAGGGAGAATGAGGGAGAGAAACATCAATGTGCGAGAGAAACATCAAATTAGTTGTCTTGTGCACACCCCCAACTGGAACCTGGCCTGCAACCCAGGCATGTGCCCTGACCGGGAATCAAACTGGCGACCTTTTGCTTTGCAGTTGAGCCACACTGGTCAGGGTGGTCTTTCTATTTTTATATAATCTGACAAGTTCTCTTTTTTAAAACTGGTCTGTTTAGACCTTTTATATTTAATAAAGTTATTGAGGTACTTTAATTAAAATCTACCATTTTACTGATTGTTTCTGCATTTTTAGTTTTCTCTTTTGACTTATATCCCTTGCAATGGCCAATGAACTTATTTTACTATCTACTATCATCTCTCATTTATTGGTTGCATCGTTTCTACATTATTAGAACATATGACATTTACATGTTTTTTCTTCTGTTATCTCTACTTTTGTTTACATCTTGGATCTAAAATTAAATATATTAAATATCATCAGCTCTTTTGCCAAAGTTTTTGTAATCATTTTTTATTTGATTGATGCTTGTTCTTTATTAGATTTGTTAAGAAGGCCTGTGAGTATAGTATTTCCTGAGTTCTCGCATGCTTGATTCTATTTTTCATAGTCTGGATATCTGAAAGAGTTCTTGATGGGGTTCAAAATCATTGGTTTAAAATTTTTTCCCTTGAGTTTCTTTAAAGTATTGCCTTACTTTTAAAATTTATTTTATTTGAGAGAAAGGAGAGGGGCAAAGGGAGGGGGAGGGGGAGGAGGAAGGAAACATCAATTGGTTTCCTCTAGGTATGTGCCCTGACCATGAATCAAACCACAACCTCTTGGTATAGGGAATGATGCTCCAACCGAGTCAGGGCTATTTTCCTCTTTTTCTGTAAGTGTTTAGGACTTTTTGTTGGTGTGAATGCTTTAAATTTTTTTCTTTCTTTAGGGTTTGGGAGGTTTTCTAGAATGACTGGAAATTGATGTTTCCAGGTCTGTTTTTGCAGGCAAATGGTGGGTACATTCAATATGTAGATTCAGTTTCTTTTCTTTTAAAGTTTTCTCTGATTATAGTTTCCATGTTAGTTTTTTCCGTTGTTTTTTTTTCTTCTCAGAGACCTCAATTATGCGTTTATTGGGTCATCTTTGCCTGTATTCTATTTGTCATTTTAATTCCTTCTTATGTTTGTTTTTTGTTATCTTAAATATATTTTTGGACTTTATTCAATGCCCTTTATTAACTTTTGAGGTGGGGTGGATTTGGTGTGTTTGGTTCTCCTTTGTGTATAGAATTCTTAATTTACCCAGCTTTTCTTTTCCTTCACTACACATTGGTCACAGGGTGCTTCTTCTCTGTTCACCTACTTTCTCTCTTTTTCTTCTTCCTTTATGGATGATGATGCCTCCTTGGGATCGGCATAAGTTTAATGAATTTCTCCTATTCATATTAGGAATTTTAAATCTTAGGATGGGACTTTCTCTTTCTGGGGGTAATTTAGTCTGTTAAAAATCGGTGTTTATTTCTTGCTTACAAATAATTTGAAATTCAAAGGTATGGTGAAAATGTGGGTTATGTGTAGTTTTAGTTATCCGAATACTTTTGTAGGTTGTATAGATGATGGAACCATATTAGTCTGTTTTTCGTCTTGATTTGCTTTAATAACTAATCTTGGAAATAGTTTTATACGAGTAAATTATAAATGAAACTCATTCTTTTAGATTGAATCATGGTATGTGGACCATAATTTATTTTACCATGACCTTATTCATGATCGTTGAAGTTCATGCTTGTCATACAATCTGTGGTTCAAGGCCAGCTTCTTTTTAAAACTTCCAGTCAGTCACAGGCTTATATTTTAAAAAATACAATAAGCCCTGGCTGGTGTGGCTCAATGGATTGATAACGGCCTGCAAACCAAAGGGTCGCTGGTTCAATTCCCAGTCAGGGCATGTTGCCTGGGTTGCATGCCAGGTTGGGGGCGCGTGAGAGGCAATCAGACATTGATGTTTCCCTCCCTTTTCCCTCCCTTCCTCTCTCTCTAAAAATAAATAAACTATTTTTAAAAATGTAATAAAATTGGATTACTAGAAAAATGAAATTTAAAGAGGCAAAATATGAGGTTATATTTATTAGATACAACAGACATAAAGTTTCATGTCAAGAAATGCCCTGGCTTGTGTGGCTCAGTGGATTTGGTGCCAGCCTGCGAACAAAAGGGTTGCTGGTTCGATTCTGGGTCATGGCACATGCCTAGGTTGTGGGCCTTATCCCCTGTTGGGGGTGTGCAAGAGGCAGCCACACATTGATGTTTTTCTCCCTTTCTTTCTCGCTCTCTCCCCCTCTCTCTAAAAATAAATAAATAAAATCTTAAGAAAGGAAAGGAAATGTGCTCAGAACCAATATAACAGGGGAAAAAAAGAAAAATGGTATAGTTTCTTAGAATTGTGTTTATTGGGCAATTTAATAGAGAATGGCTATTATATTCATAATTTTTTGTCTTTCCACAATTGCAACTAAACAAAATTATGTGTGAAATAGTGAATCCCATATTAAACATCCATATGTATCATTTCAGTGAACACTATGTATATCAATATTTACAGTTCTTATTTTGGCAAATGAACTTTCTTATTGTTTAACTTACTGTTCTAGTTTGGGTTGATAACAGTGTCAGTATCACAGGGGAAAGTGTATATATCTAAAACCTATGTTTTAAAAAAAATAAGATGCAGAGTAGTGAAATAATCTTAAGTAATAAGATTGTGGTATTTTAAATTTTTATTCAAAATGAGTGGGGAAATCCTATATTTCAGAATTCTTCTTTGCTCTTTCTTGATAGTTCCAGCAATTTTTCCTGTAATGCTGTAGTTACATTTCTGTTATCTTTTGAAAGAAATAGAACTCATATCCAAGGATTGCCTATGGGTTTACTTTTTTTTTTAGGTGACATAAAATTCAAGTTTTAAATCAGATTTCTAAGATGTTGGATGATAACTTTTTATGGTTGTGTTATATCAAGATTACCACCTATTTCATTGATGTTTGTTACAAAATTATACAACATATCATAATTTGTAGAATCTCTATTCTTCCAATACTTTACTTTCATTTTTGTCCTTTGATCTTATCTGTCATTGAATTCCTTCCTTGTGTGAAAGCATTAAATTCATTGGAAATACTGAAGGTATCAGACAAATAAGCAAGTCTTGCTTTTTACTTTCCAAAAATCTTAGAAAGTTACAGAAATAGTAAGCATTCTTTTGTAGTTCAGAATTCTCTATAACTTTTCTCTTTAATCATATATCATATCTCAGCAAGTAATAACAGTTATTTATGATCCATTTACATACCATCACACAATAAAAAGAATATCCTTGAATGTGAAGGATCATACTTCTGAGTAAACTAGAATGACACTTTTGCCCTTTATTTCTTCACAGTTACTTGGATCATTATTTCTTTTATTGCCACTGCTATATTCAGAAAAATTTGTCTTTTCTTGATGATAAAAGTTTAGTGAAGCTTGTTTGAAATCTGTAAATTAGGATTAAAAATAAGTAATATGGACTTTGCTTTTGTCCTTTTTAAAATAGATTATTTTTTATTGTATTTTTCCATTACTATTTGTCCCCCTTATACCCTCTTCCACCTCACCCATCCCCTCCCTCCCACAGTCACCATAGTGTTGTCCATGTCTGTGAGTCCTTTTTCTTTTTTGCTTGATCCCTCCACGCTCCCACCTGCGCCCCACCATGAGCTGTCAGCTTGCTCTCTCTTGAGTCGGTCCCTATTTTATTTGTTAGTTCAGTTTGTTCGTTAGGTTCCACATATGAGTGAAATTAATATGCTATTTGTTTTTCTCTGACTGGCTTATTTCACTTTGCATAATGTTTTCCAGGTTCATCCATGGTGTCGTAAAGGGTAAAATTTTCTTCTTTTTTATAGCTAACTAGTATTCTATTGTATAATGTCCCATAGTTGTTATCCACTCATCTGTTGATGGACATTTGGGCTGCTTCTAAATCTTGGCTATTGTAAATAACACTGCAGTGAACATAGAGGTGCTTATATTCTTTTGAATTAGTGTTTCAGGTTTCTTTGGATGAATACCCAGAAGTGGAATCGCTGGGTCATGATGACCTTTATACTTTTCTTATTTAACTAATAGTATTAATGTATAATTAAAAAATTGACTTGACTAAAAATTAAAATTATAGTTAATATAATAAATTATAAATTAATGTCTATTTTTTCAGATATATATATACTTTGGATTTTAATAAATTTGGATTTTAACCTGTCTAAACTATCACATATTATAATTTGGTGCTCTTGCAAATGACTAGTCTGCAGCTTTCACCATGGAAGTCCTCTTATCCCGCATGGATGTTGTAGAATGTCAAATTGCTATAAACATTTCTAAATACTTATTCTCAATTTCTATGCTTATTTTGTTGCAAACTAATAATAAGTAGTGTGCTGATTGTCACCTGTAGATCATATTTTGAGTAACATTGATTGAGGTGGTTTACAGTCTTTCACAATGACAAAATAATTCTCTGCTGAACATTATTGTGCACACATCTTTTCGTTAATGTGTGAGCATATCTTTAGAATAAATTCCTAGAAGTATATTGCTGGGTAAAGAGTGTATATATTTATGATTTTAGAGGTTATTGCTAGTTTGCCCTCTAAATATACTGCATCCACTTTTTCCCATCAGTGGTGTGAGAGTACCTGTTTCCCCACAGTAAGTGTTTCATAAACATTTTATTTTTACCTAGTATAGGTAAAAAAAAGTGTCTATATAATTGTTTTGATTTGCATTTCCCAAGTGAAGTTGAGTATCTTTTTATATACTTATGAGCCCTTGTGTATGCTTTCCTATGAATTGTCTTTTTATGTATATATTGGTCTTGATTTGTAAGAGCTGTTTATATATAGTCATGCCCTGCTTAATGATACAGTCTTAGAAATGCATTGTTAGGAGATTACATTGTTGTACAAACATCATAAAGTGTACTTACACAAACCTAGATGGTATAGTCTATTACACACCTAGGCTATATGGTGTAGCCTATTGCTCCTAGGCTACAAACTTGTGTAGCATGTTATTGTAAACAACAAAACAAGATTAATCAAGCATAAGAGAAAATGGTTCAATCAAGCTATATAGTAAGCACAAAATGTACGAAGTTACTGTTGGTGTATCATGACATACTGTTTTACAATAAACTTAATAAGTAGAAAGAGCACATTCTTAAGTTATGGTTAAAAGTATAGTATAGTAAATATATAAACCAGTAACATAGTTATTTATTATCATTACCACATATTATGTACTGTTCAGCTATATGGTTGTATATATTACGTTTTTATATATTGGCAGCACAACAGATTTGTTTACACCAGCATCACCACAGACATAATATGTTTTGTACAATGTTGCAATGGCTTTGACATCACTCAGCCATAGGATTTTTTTCCGTTCCATTATAGTCTTATGAGACCACTGTAGTATATGCAGACTATTGTTGGACTGAAATGTCTTTGTGCTGTGTGTGACTGTATAAGGAAAAGTAGCCCTTTACTGACAAATATGTTGCATACTTCCCCCAAGTTGTTCTGTTGATTTTTAAACCTTCAGTCAAGCCTTTTCTGAACTTGGGTGCATGCTTACTGCTGTTTGCAGATGGGCCAGTTTTCACATAAGTATATGTATGACAGATAATCCAATAAAAATGTTACACATTTTTATTTTTATATTTATTGGTTCCAGATCTACTTTTTTTTTTTTTGTACTGTAAAGTATCTTTTACTGATGTTTTCTGTGAATGTGTACAACCACTGATTCTTTAGATGCTCAGTGGCCTCTTAGCTAGAGAGGAGATTGAAAGAGCACTACATTTAATGGTAGCCGTCCTGATCATACTTCTTGTTTTGCAACAGGAACCAAAGGAGGAGAATGGATTGCAGAAAATGAAGGCAAAGCAGTCAAATAGAGCAAAGTGTTTGGCTAAAAGAAAACTTGCACGTATGTTTTCATTTTTGTGTTGATACTGGTTTAGAATTTTTAAGTCATATTCATTAGGAAAAGATTCCTCTGAATAAGGATATGTGTGCTTTGTTTATTCTGGATTCCATTAAAATTTTTAGGAGTCAAAATCACCTATAGCTTATACAATTGACTTATTAGAGGTGGAGTGTTAAAATAAAAAATGTGACCTTCAGACTTGGGCACACTTGGATTTTAGTTCTTGCTTCAACCCTTAGTGTGTGGACTTCAGGCAAGTCACTGCTTTCAGCCTACCTGTTTCCTTGTCAGTAAAATACAAATAATACCACTCAGAAAGTTACTTAGTAAAATTGTAAGGGAAAAACTTATGTGTGTCCTCTACTTCCAACACTGCACTCTGGTCATCAAATACATAGGGTTTTTTCCTTATTCCAAGAACTAACAGACACCTACTGGGTGTCCTACAATTTAACTCAATTCCGACACACTCTCCTGGGTAAGGGCTTAGTTCCCACATGACTGTCTCAGGTTAGGGCTCATTAGTTCATCTAGTTCCAAAGGGTTATTCAATGTCATCTTGGTTAGCCAACCATTTTGTTAATAAGATTTGTTGACAAGTTTTGGATTTTCTGCTAGAGCTTCATTAATTTCAGTTACTTCTCCTGATAAGAGAATAGAATTCACTAGCAGGTTTCACACTATCAAAAGCACCAAACTCATCTTTTTCATTAGTTTTTGTCCCAACTTCAGGGCGACTACAGTAAGCAACATCTCTCAAAGCTCCCTGCTGTTTTCCATTGTTCCAGTGACATTTACTGTTGTTATCCATTAATCTTTGTGAATTTACACACCAAGAACAGAGCAGAACTGTGCATGGTGCCCGAACCAGCACACTCTCCTCAGGGCTGCAGCGGTCAGAGCCTCATGAACACTGAGGTGGCCCATTCTGCGCAGCATGTAGCACCATGCTGGCAGGGGTGTGAGAAGTGGAGGGGGTGGACTGGGTGCAGGGGCTAATAATTATAGTTTTGTGTTTTAATGTGCTGTGTAATGTTCAAATATTTCAGTGAAGTTTTCAAAAAGTATACTACTAGTTGGAATTATTACAACAGTTGACCGAAAATAAACACGGCTTTTTTTCACTGTTAATTTTCATTTCAATTATTTAAGGTGTAATTGTCAGCCTTGTAAAATTTATCATAAACAGCTCTTTGTTGTTAAATCACTGAATTACATCTAGCAGTGGCTGTCACTATGGTTAGATCTGTTGAATGTACTTGTTACTTTCAGACTTGAGATTATCAATAATAATTACTCTTTGCGATAATCTTTATTAATTGATGGTTAAATGTTTGCCTCCACTGCTAGACTGTTGATAGTTGTTTGGTTAGTAATTCTGGATCTTTGTAGTCAAAGTGGGTTTTACTTGTTTATTTAGTTGTGTCATGCTTTTTTTATCCAGTGTGACAACTTCTGTCTTACATTTCCATTGATGTGATTCAGTTAAAATCTACCATTTTGAAAGTTGTTTGTTCCAATTCTTTCTTTTTCTATCCTTTCTTGTATTTAAGTATTATTTTATGATTCCATTTTTCTGTTCACTTATTTTTGTATTTCTTTTAAAAACGTTTAGGCACTCCCCATCCTGGGAGCACGCCTGTGCCTTTCCCTTTCACCTCTTCTGTCCCAGGCATGCATCTCCTAAACTCTAAGGGACCCCATGAGACTTGCAACCAGAGGAGTAATGGGCAGTGACCGCTCCTTTTTGACTAACCCCCGACCCTTTTCTCTGACTTCTTAGTGAGCGAGAGGAGCCCTCCCTAGGCTCAATTCTTTCCTATAACATTTCTAGAGAGTCAGAATAGTCCCGCCTAAGCTCTTTGCTGTTGCCTCTTCTATCCTAAACCCTTTCTTTGTTTCACTCTCCCCTGCTTTAATAAACATATTCTCAAATAGAAAAGAAAAAATTTACGGTTGTCCTAGAGTTTACAATACACATTTAGTAACTTTCAAATACTGTTCGTTGCTTCAGGTGTGGTGTAACGACTGTAACAGTATACTTCTAATTCCTTGCTATCCTCCTTTTTATTATTTTTACCATATATTTTACTTTTGCATATGTTACAAATGCACAATACTTGATACTCTTTTGCTTTAGATAGTTGTCTTTTAGAGCAATGGAGATAAAAAGTAAAGAATTTCATACTTTGTACCATCTCAAGGGCTATTTCTTTGCATAAATCTCAGTTTCTGTCCAGTATTATATTTTCTTCTGTTGGAAGAGCTTCTTTTATCACTTCTTGTAATGTAGACACATTGCCAGTTTTCTGTTTTTGTTTGTCTGAGGAAGTTTAAAAAAAAGAATTTATTTTCAAAATATACAGCTGGCGGGACCTGTTCACGCATCTTCACCAGCAGCTGGGGCATCCCCACCCTTGATATTTCTGGTGTAAATTACTTGAGCTCTGTGCTTTGAAACTAGTTTAATAAGTCCTTTACTAAGAAGTTCCTGAGGGGCTCCCCTGGCCAAGGAACTGCAGATCTTCAGTTTCTCAGAGACAACAGCTGGGGTTATAAGCTTATTGTTGAGAACTTCCTTACAGAGTTTGTCACATGTTGCTTTGTCAGGCAGACTAGGTTATTGAGCTTGTCCTGAACTTTGCCTCTGGACTACCTCTTCCTTTTGGCCTTGCCTCCAGATTTGTTCACTGGGTCTTTGTCTTTTTTTGGATGACGTCCTGGCATCTATCTTTTTTCTTGTCATCCTTGGTTGGCATAGCAAAACTCCAAGAGCAGCTGCTACCACTGCTGCCTCAATAAGATGTCAGACCAAAAAAAGGGAGAAAGTCTTTATTTCTCCATTTTTTATGGTAATTCTTTTATTGAGATAGAACTCACATACCATATAATTCATTCATCATTTAAGGTGTACAGTGTTGTTGTTGTTTTTTTTAGTACAGTAACAAGTGTGTGCAATCATCACCACAGTCTAATTCTAGAACATTTTCATCCTTCATTCCACCCAACACTAAGCAACTACTAAATCTCTTTTGTCTCCATACATTTTCCTGTTATGGACATTCTGTATAACTGGAATCTCATAAAATGGTTTTTTGGTGACTGGCTTCTTTCACTTAGCCTAATGTTTTCAGGTGCATCTGTGTTTTGGCATGTATACTTCATTTCTTTATTGCCAAGTAATATCCTATTATATTGCTGTATTACACTTTGTTCATTTATCATTTGATGTGCATTTGGATTGTTTCTACTCTTCGGCTATTATGACTAAAGTTGCTATGAATATTAATGTGCAAGTTTTTGTGTAGACATGGAATTTTATTCTCCTGGGTATATACTTAGAAGTAGAATTCCTGGTTCAGATGGTAACTCAATATTTCTTTACTTCAGAAACTGCCAGACTGTTTTCTAAAGTGGCCACACCATTTTACATTTCCACTAGTATCACATGAGGGTTCCAATTCTTCCTCATCCTTGCCAACACTGTTTTTATGGCCATGTTAGTGGGGGCGAAGTGGTGTCTTATTGTGGTCGTGATTTGCACTAATGACTAATGATGTTGAGCATTGTTTTCATGTGGCTGTTGGTCATTTGTGTATCTTCATTGAAGAAATGTCTATTCAGATCTTTTGCTCATTAAAAAGTATTTTTATTATGGAAAAATACAGACAACATAAAATATATTATTTTAACCATTTAAAATGTGTTTATCATGAAGGGGTGTTGGATTTTGTCAAGTGCTTTTTCTGTCTGTTGAGATAATTATGTGGGTTTTGTCTTCTGTTCTCTTGATTTGGTGTATTAATTGGTTTTCATATATTAAATCAGCCATGCATTCCTGGGATGAATTCTATTTTGATGAACACAATCAAAGAAGAACTAACTATGTTAAGACTCAATAAATAAATGTTTCTCTTCACTCTCTTCTTGCTTATGTGGTTTCAGAGAAGTCAGATGTAATTCTTATCTTTATTTTTCTATAGGTAAGATCTCTTTCCTATTACTTCTTTCAGAATTATTTCTTTATATAGTTTGAAAATGATATGTCTAAATGTTGTTTTTTTCCCCCATTTTTCCTGTATTGTGTTTTCTGAGCTTCCTTGATTTGTGATTTAGTATTTGACAATAATTTGGAGAAATTCTGAGTCATAGTTTCACATATTTTTTTTGCTCTTTTCTCTTTTCCTTCTGGTAATTCTATTATGTGTTTATTACTCCTTTTGTAATTGTCCCCCAGTCTTTAGATAGTCTGTTTTATTCTTTAAAATTTTTATTTATTTATTTTATTGTTGGCCTCATCCTAAGAAAACACAGCTGTATTAATTCCATAGGGCTGTCATGAAAAATAACTGCAAATTTGGTGGTTTAAACACCAGAAATTTATTTTCTCCCAGTTCTTTCAGAAGATTCTTTTTTGCCTCTTCCAGCTTTTGGTGGCTCTTGGCATTCCATGGTATGTGGCCATATTACTCCAGTCTTTCCCTCCATCTTCACATGCCTTCTTCCCATAGCTTGTCTTACTTCGTTCACTCTTTGTTCTCTTTGCTTTTTAGTTTTGGAGGTTTCTATTACTATATCCTTAAACTCAGATTTGTTCCTCAGCTGTGTTCGTTCTACTAATCAAGGCATCCTTCATTTCTGTTACAGTGTTTTTGATCTGTAGTATTTCTTTTTGGTTCTTCGTTAGAATTTCCATCTCTATCTACATTCCCCATCTGCCTTTGCATGCTCTCTGCTTTATCTATCAGAGTCCTTAGCATATTAATCATAATTGTTTTAAATTCCCAGTCTGATAATGCCAACATTTCAGCTATGTGTGTTTCTGATGTTTACACTGTCTCTTCAAATGGTGTTTTTTTGTTGCCTTTTAGTATGTCTTGTAATTTTTTCTTGGTAGTTGGACATGATGTACCAGATAAAGGAAACTACTATTAAATAGGTCTTTAGTAGTGTAGTGTAAAGTGTAGGGGTAGGTATGGCATTCGATAGTTCTGTGATTAGTTCTCCGTCTTTCAGTGTGCCTGTGCCTCTGGTCTGAACATCACAGGTGTTTCTCAGTTTTTTCCTCTCCCACTAAGATGGGACAGGATGGTGAGAGTAGATTGGAGTTTGGTATTTCCCTTTTCCTGGTTAACTAGTTTCTCTTAGAGCAAGCCTTGTTAAAAAGAACAGAGTACTCTGGCATATTTCAGTCCAGTTCTTTTTCTCCTCCCCCTGTGGGAGGCTTAAGAGGATGTTTTCTCCATATTTATTGTAAGAACCTGGTTGAACTCTTAGAGGTAAAACTCACAAAAATGTGGGGCCCCCTGTGACTGAATCCCTCTGGAGGTTTTAACTCTTAAGCTTGTCTACACTGAGCCCCTGGCAATTCTTCACTTGCAGTTTAGGTTTTTATAACCTGCCACTGGTTTCTGTGGCAGTTTCCTCTGTTGAATCCTTGCTTTGACAGGCCAGGGCTCTCTCTATCTCCCTGTCTGTCTCTTCACCTTAGGACAGCAGTTTTTTCTGTGTTCTCTTCTTTCAGGAATCTGAAAAGAGTTGTTGACTTCTCAGTCTATTCAGCTTAGTACTTGGCCATTAGGACAGTGGCAACTTCCAAACTCCTTATGAACCAGAAACTGGTGTGTGGGCCCTATTATATTTTCATTTGGCTTTTACACCTTTTATCATTTTATATGTCTTTATGATTAGCAGTTGGATAACTTCTGAGTCTCTTGAGATAATATGTCATAATTTACTTAACCATTGCTTTGTTTTAGGCATTTAAGTCAGTGTTATTGCAGATAAAAGTGTGCTGAAATATTTTTGTGTATAGCACTTTTCAGTGATTGCTTAGGGTAAATTCCCAGATCTGGTATCACTTTGAGAATGTGCATCTATAAGGGTTTTGACACAGTGCCTTATTGCTTTCAAAAATGTTCATAAATTTATACTATGACTGGCAACAATATAAGTACATCAGCTTTACTACAGTTCCAG
Source organism: Furipterus horrens (assembly GCF_987537825.1). Classification (NCBI taxonomy): domain Eukaryota; kingdom Metazoa; phylum Chordata; class Mammalia; order Chiroptera; family Furipteridae; genus Furipterus; species Furipterus horrens. The sequence continues at coordinate 63,599,603 of NW_028327180.1, read as the reverse complement.
AGCTATATCTGTTTTAGAAAAGAAGGTTCTTAGGAAAAGATTTAAGTGAGAAAATAATTTATCTTGTTTATTTTTTTATTATATGAAATGTTCTCTTTCAGCCATTTTAAGTACTCACAAATTACACAGATTCTCTTTGATACGTACTGTCTAGTTTTGTGTTTTAGATTATTAGCAGTGTTTGCAAATCTCATTGGGAGGCTAACTTGAATGTTGGGAGATGTTAATCATTATAAATTATTGACCAGTATAATCAGCTTCACACAAATTGTGTACTACTCTGTGTTTAGTTTAGCAGAATAATTTGATAAGCTGAAGCGGCCATTTCATTTGGAGATTCTAAGGTTCACCCTTGCTGACATTTTCCTTAAGGGACATCAGAGACCAGCATCAGTATCCAGATATGGAGGATAAGTAACCTGCTCAAGATAACACAACTGAAGTGGCAAAATCAAGATTTAAACCTAAGCTGTTTGGCTCTGGAACTTCCTTCATATGACCTAGAAAACAGAATCACACTGTGTTACTAATTTCAATTCTTGTTTAATGGTGGGGCAAGAGAGCAGAGTCTGGAAAATACTTCAGTTAATGTAGCAAGCAAAGCCTCATCTCTCCAGAACCTTTAGAAGGTAGGATGTTTTGAAAAGCAGAGTATTATAAAGAACCCTGACTTACTTCTTTCATATTATATCATTTGGGGTTCTTTTAAATTGAATATAAAGGATGTAATCAACCTCTTTTTTCAAGTATTTATTTATTTTTTAGAGAGAGGGGAAGGGAAGGAGAAAGGGAGAGAAACATCGATGTGTGAGAGACACATTGATCAGTTGCCTCTTGCCCACCCCCAACCGGGGACCTGGCCCACAACCCAGGCATGTGCCCTGAGTGGGAATTGAACTGCCTTCCAGTTCTCAGACCTGCACTCAATTTACTGAGCCACACCAGCCAGGGCAGCTTTTTCTTTATGACTTAGTGACTTAGTTGGGAATGTCAATCTTTTCCATTTTAGCTAGTCTACTAGTACGTAGTGGTATCTCATTTTAACTTGCATTTTCCTGATGACTAATGACCCTTTCATGAGCCTATTGGTCATTCTGATATTTGTTTTGTGACGTATATGTTCAGATCTCTTGCTGATTATTTTTAAAATTAGGTTGCTTGTTTTCTTACCAAATTATAGGATTTCTTTATATATTCTGGTTCAAGTCTTTCGTCAGATTATATGTATTGTAATATGTTTTTGCATTTTGTGGCTTACCTTTTTATTTTCTTAAAAAGAAGTTTTAAATCCTGATTTATTTTATTTTATTTCTTTTTTCTTTCTGGATCTTGTCTAAGCAACCTTTACTACTTCAAGTTTATAAAGATTTTCACCTATGGTTTTTTTCTAGAATTCTTATAGTTTTAGCTTTTACATTTAGATATATGGTCCATTTAGAGTTAATTTTTGTATATAGTATGAGGTAAGGGTTTTAAGGTTTATTTTTCCTTTATAGATATCCAGTTGTTCTAGTACCATTTATTGAAAAGCCTGTTCTTTCTGTGTTGGAAATCAATCTGTGAATCTCTGAATTTTCTATCATGTTTCATTAAATGAGCTTGTTGGGATTTTTATTGGAATTCTGTTGAATCTATAAATGAATTTGGGGGCAGTTGATCTTTCACTTTTTAAATTATTTTGGTATTTCTTTTTCTTTATTCTTTGGCAGAATTTACCAGTGATGAATGTCAGATGTTTCTGGGATTTCCTTTATGGAAAGGTTTTTAATTACAAATTCAATTTCTTTAATAGATATATGGTTATTCATATTTTCTGTTTCTTCTGTGTCAATTTTAATAATTTGTGTTTTTCATTATTTATTTATTTTGTTTCCACTAAGTTATTGTTTCTCAATCCTTTTTTCATTGTTGTTCTCCAAAGGATCCTTTTTAGACTTTTTTTTTCCTAACCACCCCACAAATTTTTAGTACCACAGGTAATGTTGTATATCCTATTTATGTACTGATTGTATATCTGTGTTTTGTATATAAAGAGAGTAAGACTTTTTGACTTCCAAGAACCAGTTCTTATCCACCTGGGTATGGTACCATCCCTGTTGAGAATGCATGATCCAAGTTGTCAAATTTATTGGCATAAAACTTCACATTTTTCCTTACTATTCTTTTCATTACTCTAGAATCTATAGTGATATATCTCCTTTTTTATTCCTGACATTGTTAATTTGTGTTTTATTTTTTCCTTGATCAATCTAGTTAAGTTTTATAAATGTTATTGACCTTTTCATGGAACCAACTTTTTTATGATACCAAACAATTTCTTTTTCTTTTTTTATTACCATTTATCTCCTGTATACCTCCTTCCACCTACACCTACCCACCCCCATTTTATTTTTCAATTGCAGTTAACATTCAGTGCTATTTTACATTAGTTTCAGGTGTACAAAACAGTAGTTAGACAATTAAATAATTTACAAAGTGACCCTCGCCAATAATTCTAGTACCCACCTTGCACCATACATAGTTAATACAATATTATTGACTATGTTCCCTAAGCTGTATGTTATATCTCCACAACTATTTTGTAACTACCAATTTGTACCTCTTAATCCCTTTACCTTTTTCACCCAAGTCCCCAACCCCCCTCCCATCTGGCAACCCTCACTTTATTCTCTGTATCTATGAGTCTGTTTCTGTTTTGTCAGTTTATTTTGTTTTTTAGATTCCATGTGTAAGTGAAATCATATGGAATTTGTCTTTGTCTGACTTATTTAACTTAGCATATTACCCTCTAGGCCCGTCTTTGTTGTCACATATGATAAGAGTTCATTCTTTTTTATGGCTGAGTCATGTTCCATTGTATATATGTATCACATCTTTTTTATCTACTTGTCTATTGAATGGGTACTTGGGTTACTTCCACATCTTGGCTGTTGTAAATAACTCAGTAATGAACATAGGAGTGCATGTGTCTTTTTGTATTAGTGTTTTGGATTTCTTCAGGTATATACCCAGAAATGGAATTGCTGGGTCAAAAGGTAGTTATCTTTTGATCTTTGGAGGAAACTCCATACTGTTTTCCATGGTGGCTGCACCAGTTTGCAATCTCACCAACAGTGTATGAGGGTTCCCTTTTCTCCACATCCTTGCCAGCACTTGTTTGTTGATTTATCGATGATAGTCATTCTGATAGGTGTGAGGTGATACCTCATTGTGGTTTTTCTTTAAAATATATTTTATTGGTTATGCTATTACAGTTGTCCCAACTTTACCCCTTTGCCTCCCTTCACATGGTAACCCCATTCCCTCCAGCAGTTCCTCTCTTAGTTCATGTTCATGGGTCATGCATGTAAGTTATTTGGCTTCTCCGTTTTCTGTACTATTCTTAACATCCCCCTTCTATTTTGTACCTAAAATTATGCTTCTTAATCCCTGAACCTTTTCCCCCATTCTCCCCCGCCCCCTTCCCAGCTGAATACCCTCCAAATGATCTCCATAACTGTAATTCTGTTCCTATTCTGGTTGTTTGCCTAGTTTGTTTTTTTTTAGATTCAGTCGTTGATAGTTGTGAATTTGTTGCCATTTTAATGTTCATAGTTTTGATCTTTTTCTTAAATAAGTCCACTTAACATTTTATGTAATAATGGCTTAGTGATGATGAACTCCTTTAGCTTTACCTTGTCTGGGAAGCACTTTATCTGCCATTCCATTCTAAATGATAGCTTTGCTGGATACCGTGATCTTGGTTGTAGGTCCTTGCTTTTCATCACCTTGAATAGTTCTTGCCAGTCCCTTCTTGCCTGCAAAGTTTCTTTTGAGAAATCAGCTGACAGTTTTATAGGTACCCCTTTGTAGATAATTCTCTGCTTTTCTCTTGCTGCTTTTAAAATACTCTCTTTATCTTTAACCTCTTGGGCATTTTAATTATGATGTGTCTTGATGTAGTCCTCTTTGGGTCCAATTTGTTTGGAACTCTCTGTGTTTCTTGGACTTGGATGTCTATTTCCTTCACCAAATTAGGGAAGTTTTCTTTCGTTATTTTTCACATAAGTTTTCAATTTCTTGCTCTTCCTCTTCTCCTTCTAGCACCCCTATGATTTGAATATTGGTACATTTGGAGCTGTCCCAGAGTCTCCTTAGACTATCCTTGGTTTTTTGAATTCTTCTTTTCTTGCTCTTCTGGTTGAATGCTTATTTCTTCCTCTTTTTCCAAATCGTTAATTTGAATCCCTGCTTCATCTCCTCCACTGCTGGCTCCCTGTAGATTTTTCTTTATTTCACTTAGTGTAACCTTCATTTCTTCCTGGCTCTTTTTTATGCTTGTGCTGTACTCAGTGAGTTCTTTAAGCATCCTGATCACCAGTGTTTTGAACTCTGCATCTGATAAGTTGGCTATTTCTGTTTCATTTAGTTCTTTTCCTGAGGTTTTGTTCTGTTCTTTCATTTGGGCCATATTTCTTTGTCTCCTCAATTCAGCAGCCTCCTTGTGTTTGTTTTTGTGTATTAGGTAGAGCTGCTTTGACTCCCTGTCTTAGAAAAGGCACCTGTAAATTGTGTTGGGGTGGAGCCTTAGGTAGTCACCATGGCTGGGCAACCCACTTCACTGCTTCGTGGGTCTGTGGGGGAGGGGTCAAACAGGAGACATTGCTGCTGTCTGATCAGCTGTGTCACCAGGATCTCTATCATGATCTGTGCCATCCTGACAGTTTTGTGTTTACCTTTGCTTCCTGGGCGGGCTGTCACACCTCCTACTTTATAGGAGGCGGAGCCCCGTGCACTTGTCACTACCCGGTGACCCTTCTTACCACGCTGTGGTGTTTTGTGTGGGGGCAAGGGTGTCCAAGATGGATTCCTGCCATTCACTCTCCACGGAGAGACCGGGAGCCTCCTCCACCGTCCCCACCCCCTCCGGGCCTCACAGTCCAAGGCAATGGGGGTCTGCCTTCCCTGGCATTGGAATTTCGAGCTGATGGGTTTGGTCTGTAGCCGGGGGTGCTCCCCAGGTGCTTCTCGCCTCCCCTTAAATACGGGTGTCTCTGCTTACCGCTGTACCCCCACCGCCGTCACTGCAGCTCCCGCCACCAGTACAACTTGTTCTCTCTGCCCCAGCTTTGCCCGTCCGGATGAGCACCACTTCTTTATAACTTCATATGTTGGACTTCCATGTAGCTTTATTTTCTGGAACTTCTGGTTATTTCTGGTTTTGCGGTAGTTGTGGAGGGAGACAGTGCGTGTCAGTGTAGGCCTCCATCTTGGCTGGAAGTCCCGGATATGGCATCTTTAAATTCTTGGTTTTTGGATTTCCATACAGCTCAATATTCTGACAGTTCTGGGTGTTATTTATTTTGAGGTTTAGTTTTAAGTTTTTCTGTAGTTGGGTGAGGAGGCAAAGCTTGTTTACCTACGCCTCCATCTTGTTTGGAAGATTCACTGTGGTTTTCATTTGCATTTCTCTAATGATTAGTGTGACACTGAGCATCTTTTCATATATCTGTTGGGACACCTGTGTGTCCTCTCTGGAGAAGTGTCTTCAAGTCCTCTGCCTATTTTTTAAATTGGATTGTTTGTTTTTTGATGTTGATTTATATGAGTTCTACATAAATTTTGGATATTAACCCCTTATGGATATATCATTGGGAAATGAATATTTTCTCCCATTCAGTAGGTTGTCTTTTTGTTTTGTTGATGGTTTCCTTTGCAGCCCAAAAACTTTTTTAGTTTAATGTAGTTTCATCTTTTTATTTTTTATTTTGTTTCCCTTGCCCCAGAATATATGCCAGAAAAAAAAATTACTAAAAGCAGTGTCAGAGAGTTTACTGCTTATGTTTTCTTCTAGGAGTTTTATGCATATAATCAGTTTTTTTTTTGTTTAATTTTTTTCCCCTCCTGTATGCCAGTTTCTATGTTGTTGGTTTCTGTTTTTTATATTTCTTTCTACTTACTTTGGGTTAATTTCACTCTTTATTTTTTTAAAGTGGGAGATTTGGATCACTGATTTTAAACTTTTTTTCTTTTCTAATACGATCATGTAAAGCTAAGCATTTCCCTATAAACATTGTAGTAGGTGCTTTTCACAAATTTTTATATATCATGCTTTCATTCTTATTAAGGTAATTTCAAATTCAGTTGGGTGCATTCTTAAAATTAAAAAAATTTTTTTTATCCCACAAGAAGCCATGACTTCTTAATAATAATGATAGAAACAGTAGATTTCAAACCAAACTGCAATAATTTTTGAAGCAACAAAAAAAAAGAGAAAAGGTCCTCATTAGGTGGCTACATTGTTAATTCCATAATAGCATTTACAATATCATTACTGTTCTTTGGGGCTTGGACTGCCTTTGCTCTTGATAATTTGCTTGCGACATGACCATTCTATATCCTTAACTTCCACACCTATTTCATCAACCTCTTTCTCTTCACCTTCCTCTTGCACAATTGGAGTCTGTGTTTTCTTGGATATTTGAGAAATCTTCACCTTGAACTTTTAATTTCTCAGCTGCTAGCTGTGCCTGCTGAGATAAATCCTCGGTCTTGGCTTCCCCCAAAACTATGTAGGTATCTGAAGCTGGGCTCTTGTTGACATCTGATTTTGTGATGACAAAGAGGATATTCTTAGATTTCTGGATAGTGATCCTGGTAACCCCTGTAACCTGTTGAAGACCCAGTTTGGATGTAGGCTTCCCCTGCCTTCTTTTCACTCTGGTTCTGCTTTGCTTTACTGACTGGTTCTTCATTGATTTCAGCTGCTGTCACCATCAATTTCAGCTGTTGCCGCCAGCTGGGCTTGTATCATTGCTTGTGTGGGATCTTGTTCCTCAAGCTCTGGTACTGATCCATCACTGTCAGATTCTGTTCCAGACTCTGTCTCAGCCTGGGGCTGTGGCAACTCCTGCTCTGTAGCAGGGATAGTTTCTATGGCTACACCAGGTATTTTGTGAAGGGATTGTGGAACCAAGATGGCGACAGAGTTGGGTGCATTTTTTAATGTTTGGATTCAAATTTAGAGATCCACCATCCTCGTTGATTTTACTTTACTCTTTAAAAAGTATGTGTACCATTATATGATTTTATAAGTCAAAGACATACAAAAAGGTATAATCAAAGAAGTGTCACTCCCTCTCTTATCCCTTCCACTTTGTTCCCAACTACCTGTCGGTAGCTACTTGGATTAGTTTCTGACTTATCCTTTTTGTGCCACCATTTGCAAAAATAAACAGGTATATGCGTTTTTGTTGTTTCTCCTTTGTTACACAAAATGTAGACTACTGTATATACACTTCTTTATACTTTGGTTTTCCCCCCTGTTTTTACTTAATATTATATCCTTGAAATTATTCTGTTCCTGGTCTAAGGTATCTTTCTTCCTCTTATTTTACATTTATATGTATGTGTACCAGAGTTAATTCAAGCAGTGTCCTTTGTTGGTCATTAAGTAGATTCTGTGTTTCACAAATTCAGACAATGAAAAATGTAGTGCATGTTTACTTTTCTTTTAGTTAGAAGTATATCTTTAGGGTAAATTGCTAGAATTGGGATTGCTGGGTCATATATGTAGTTCTTTAGACATTGCCAAAATTCTTTCCATAGACATCATACAAAATTGTGATAGTCTATCATTTAAAAACACATTTTTATTAGCTGTAATAATTCTTTTTTTAAGTATATTTTATTGATTATGTTGTTAACAGTAGTTCCATTTTTTTCCCCTTTGCTCCCCTCTGCCCAGTACCCCACTTCCCTCCAGCAATCTCACCCCCTTTAGTTCATGTCCATGGGTTGTGCATATAAGTTCTTTGGCTTCACCCTTTTCTATATTATTATTAACTTCCCCCTGTCTATTTTGTGCCAACCAATTATGCTTCTTAATCTCTGCACCATTTCCCCATTTCTCCCCCTTCCCCCTCCCAGCTGATAACTCTCCAAATGATCCCCATACCCATGATTCTGTTCCTATTCTGCTTTGCTTACTTGGATTTTGTTTTTGTTTTTTAGATTCAGTTGTTGATAGTTGTGAATTTGTTGTCATTTGGAATAATTCTTTAAAGAGAAACTTCTCTTGATCTATTTGGTTAGCCAGTAGTATAGCTTGTGTTGAAAGAGTAAGACAAAATATTTGATTCTCTATCCTTTTATTTACCAGTTTTCAAATAATTTATTTACTAATATTCTTCAACACTGGCCAGTTAGTTCCATTTTTAAAAACGTATTATGAACTCCTGGATTTAAACATATTTAATGTATTTTAATTAATTGCATTCATTATTTTTACTGATGTTCCAGTTTTTGCCATTGAGAACCCTTTTAAGTTGGCTTTTAAGTTCTTTTGATGTGACCCTAGTAGTGTCTGATAGATTCCTTGATCACATATATGACAGATATTCTAGCTCATCTTCTACATTTCTAGTTCCAGACTTTGAATCAGACACTTCTCCAAGGTAACGCAGTTGTTTTTAATAGGAAATGATGTTTAGAGATTACATTGTGGTCACTGGGGATTGTTTATTCTACTGGTTAAATAGTCCCACCAAGAGGATTCTGATGAGTAAAATTATTCTGGTTAAATGTTGAGCATAAAGCAGTGTGATTTATAGCAAAAAGGCTTGAAAGCCTTTTCCTCTGTTTATTCATTCACCAAATATTTGAGTATCTATCTACCAGTTGCCAGGCATTCTTTTATACATAGGTGGGCAAAAGTAGGTTAATAATAATAATAAATAATACAATAATTAATAAACAATAACAAGAATAAACTTTTGCATACTCACAACTGTAAACCTACTTTTGCCCACCTCTGTATGCTGGCCATACAACAGTGAACAAAATAGGTAAAAACTTTGCCTCTATAGGAGCTCGCAGTCTGGTTAATCCAGGGTTCTTATAACTTCTGCTACTGATCTTGGCCATCACCTTACTTTTTGGGACTTTCCTTGCTTACAAGATTATAAAATTGTATTAAATGGTCTGTAGTGTCTTCACTTGAAAAGTTCAATGATTCTATTTCTTGCCTCCATGCTTATTTAGTGTTTGTGATGTCCCTTCCCTCTCTTTCCCTGTCCTTTTACAGAAATGACAGAAGAAGAACAATTTGCTCTGGCTCTCAAAATGAGTGAGCAGGAAGCTAGGGAAGTGAACAGCCAGGAGGAGGAAGAAGAGGAGCTCTTGAGGAAAGCCATTGCGGAAAGTCTGAATGTAAATACACCATGTTGAAAATGTTGGTGGAGATGCTAGGCACTATTCTTTACTTTGACAGTGTTATGGTTGCATTAGGAACTAGCTGTAGTAGTTCATAGGATTTTCAACTAATAAATATTTCCCACAGTAATTTTAAAGCCAATGTTGAATTGTTGGTGATCCCAGTTTGAAGTGTTTTGTTAATTTTATATGAAAGAGTTTTCTTTCATCTCACAGATACTCAATCCATGGTTTAAGAAAACCATAGTAGATGGCAGCTTCTGAAAAGAATTACCTATTACCAAGAAACCAAAAGGGGCAATATAAGGTACTTACCTCCCCTTTTTTGTGGAGAGAGAGCAAAGAGAATGAGAACCAGAGGTGGGTTATGGAGAGAAAGAATGGGCAGTTTAAAAATTTTTCAAATAATGTTAAATTGTGATTTGAATATGTATAGTTGAAATTATTTTAAATGTGAAGGTTATTTGCCAGTGGCAGATCCTGAGCCATTTATGCCATTTGTGCCTCTATATTAGAAAAAGGTTTAGTATAGCGATCTAGTGTAGCACTTTGCATTATGGCATCATGGTACACATTGTGGAATTCATTTGAAGTGAGCATCTATATTTTAAAGAGTAGAATCTCTTAGGGACAGTGGCCTCCCATTTTTGTCCTTTCTATAACCCTTTGTATCTAGCTGTTGTAATAATAAACCTGGTCTGGTGTGGGATCACTTATTTCAGAGTTGCCGGCCTTCTGATGCTTCTGCTGCTGTATCTCGACCTTGGGCCATTGGACCATCTTCACAGTCCCACCAAGAAAAAACCACAGACTCTGGGACCACTGAAGGCATGTTTCCCTGTTCTGACTCCTTGCACTCATCAAGTGTAACCGCATCACAGGGATCTCATGCTGAGAGTAGTTATAAAGAAATTCCCCAAACTTCTTTGGTGGTATTAAAGAGGTTAAATCAGAAAGTAGTTGAGATCTCACTAATACCTAGCATACTTTTTGCTCCAAGGAAAAGCTAATTGGTTAAACCCAAGGAAGAACCTTTTTTACCCACATTGTGTAATTCTTGGTAAGTGAGAACTTACCAAGCCCTCCTAATAAAATCAGTTTGTCCTTAGCCCTACTTTTTCTCAAAACCTACAGGCATATGGCAGCTGGTACCTCCATCACTGTTTAAAGGCTCACATATCAGTCAGGGAAACGAGGCTGAGGAAAGAGAGGAGCCTTGGGACCACACTGAAAACACTGAAGAGGAGCCGGTCTCTGGCAACTCAGGAAGCTGGGACCAGTCAAGCCAGCCAGTAGTTGAGAATGAGAACGTTAAATGTTTTGACAGATGCACTGGCCACTTGACTGAGCACACACAGTGTGGGAAGCCACAGGAAAGTACTGGGAGGGGATGTGATTTTGACGAAACTGCCCAGGGTAGGGGGGAGACATCTAGGCACTGTCTGCCTGCCTCAGCAGATGCCCAAGGTCTCCAGAACAGGGAGGGCACTGTGCACTACTTCTGGGGTATTCCATTTTGCCCAGCTGGAATAGACCCTAACCAGTATACAAAGGTCATTCTCTGCCAGTTGGAGGTTTATCAAAAGAGCCTGAAAATGGCTCAGAGGCAGCTCTTAAAAAAAAAAGGATTTGGGGAACCAGTATTACCTAGACCTCCTTCTCTGATCCAGAATGACTGTGGCCAAGATCAGGCTAGTGAAAAAAATGAAGGCATCTCAGAAGATATGGGAGATGAAGACAAAGAGGAGGAGAGGCAGGAGTCTAGGGCATCTGTCTGGCACTCAAAAAACAAGGATTTCCAAGAAAGCCCAATTAAAAGCTTGAAAGAGAAACTTTTGTTGAAGGAAGAACCAACAACCAGTCATGAGGTAAGGGTCAGTGATGCTGTGATTAAGGATGATTTATTTACAGATTAAACTAAGATTTTAGCCATTCTTTTTGTGGCATCTCCCCCCTTATTTTTAACAAAACACATGCCCAGTAAGGAAAATTAGAAAAGGACAAAAGAATGTTCAGAAGCAAAAACTGCCCATAATCCCAGCACCAAGAGAGGCAATCATTATTATGTGCATAAAAATTTTTTTTTATTTTTCAACAAAACGAAAACTTCTATATAAGCTTTGTTCCTTTCCCCCATTTGATAGTTTATCTTAGATCTTTTCCTGTTTATTGTGTTTGAAAACATATCATATGAATGTACATACATTTTTGTGTTTTAAAATTTTTATTATTTCTAAAAAGTTTTTGAATCATAATAATGTTCACATGGCTTAACATTCAGAAAGATATAAATAAAATGTCTGTCTCTTATCCCTATTCTTAGCTAACCAGTTCCTGTCCCTGGAGTCAACCTTTATGACTAGTTTTCTAGTGTATCCTTCTAAGATATTTTATGTAGTATAAGCAACTTCTTTTACACAGATCATGGCATACTCTACATATTATTCTGCACTCTACTTTTTTCATTTACTATCTCTATGAGATCATTCCATAACACAAAAATTTTTCTTTTTTTTTTGGATGTGTAATAGATCATGTATGATGAGTTATTTTATCCAGTGCTTCTGTTGGTGAACATTTAGGTTATTTCCAATATTTTACTATTGTAAACACTACTGCCATGATTACTCTTGTACAGAAAATGTTTCATTCACATGGGAGATACTTGTAGAATAATTTGTTGTAGATTGGTGGATCAGAATATATATATGTGTGTGTATTTATGTGTGTGCACACACACACACACTTACATTTTTATTAGCTATTCTCAAATTGCCTTTGATTGAGGTTGTATAAATTTACACTCACTGCAGTGTATGAGTACAAGCTTCCCCATACCACACCAATGCAGTATTATCAGGACCTCTTGATCTTTGTTAATCTGAGAGAGGAAAAATATTATCTCAATGCAATATTTTTTTCCCCCATGCAATCTTAATTTGCATTCTTCTTGTTATATGTGTAGTTGAGACTTATTTGTATTTCCTTTTCTGTGTTTAGATTTTATAGGCATTTTTCTTTCTGACAATCTTAGTGTTATGTAGGCATTCTTTATGTATTAGGGGCAGTGGTCTTTTGTGACAGGAAGTACAGATAGTTTTCTAGTTTATTTTTTCTCCCACATAATGACCTATTTCCAATTGTGCTTGTGGTAATTTTCTATAATTTACTGAAAACAGTTCCTAGTTTGGGGACATTTAGGTTGCCTTTTTATTTTTTCTGACATATCTAGATTGTATTATATATGAAAGCTTATATTCAGTATTTTTTCTGACTATTATAAATGCAACCATATAATTTAAAACTGTAAACTATAAATAGAAAGTATTCTATTTTATAATGATACTTTTTTTGTTGCTATTTCTGTTTTTGGTTTGGTTTTGCTGTTAATCCTATTTTGTCTGTTATGATAAGGGTTCAGGAAATGATAGTGATGAGAAATTTCATAGCATAATGTAGAGAGTATGAATTTGAAGTATGAATTTTGAATTTTTTGTTTTAATAGCTGTGTGCCTTGTGAAGAAACCATTTAACCCTCTGAATATCAGTTTTTTACACCTATAAAATGGTAATAACAAGTCAGTTTTTTTTTTTTTAAGTCAGTAGTTTTAATGGTTAAAGTGAATTGTATAAAATGCCTAGTGTAATGCTTAAGACAGTAAGTGGTAGCTCTGTGTAAGGGACCAGAAGTTCATTCATTGAGAGTACCTTTGGGGAGTCATTCTTCCCTAGCATCCTCTTCATCCACATTATGGAAAGATTGCTCTATATGAAGAGAAGGTATTTTTTCTTAGTAGTGCTTCCAGTGATTTGCCTTTTTTCCAAATGAAGGTTATGCTTATGATAACATATTTCGTTTCTTAGTTTTTTGCAATTTAGAGATCTTCCCTGTAAAAGAATAAATTAACTCCACAATCATTTACTGTAATTCAAGTTGTTATCTTGAAAGATTCCAGGGGCCAGTGTTCTAGAGCTTAGATTTGTCAAGTTCTGAGGTTTGAAAGCAGTGCCTTTGGAATAGTGTGGATGTGGTAAGAACCTAGTGGTTCGCCTTACTAGAATGAAGTTCTTTTACTTCATGAACAGGCTACAAAATGCTACAAATAGTATTAATTGGTACCATTTGGCTACAACAAATGAAATTAAGCCATCTTAAAAAGAGGACTTTATCATAAGGGAACATTGTGCTTCATGAGTTCTAAAACAGGATTATAACCAAACCCAGAGAACGTACCAGTCTAGAAAATCATCTGCATATTTTTATATCTCAGTGCTATATTGTATCTGCTTCATTTTTTCCCTGCAGACTGTCTTCCTTTGCTTCTGTGTTGCATAGTAGGTGGACAACACTGACTAGTCAAACTTAAATACAGATTGTAGGAGATTTACTCTCTCAGTTCAATTTCAGATTTCTAGAAAAGAAATTTATGGCTTATTTGAGGTTAATAAGCCTTCACCAGCCCAGTTGGCTGAGGCCTTAAGTGGGTACGTGTCAAATTGTACAAATGGCTATGATGCTATAATGCAGTGGTAGTGCTGAGGGGCAGTCCTCGGTAAAAGGAGACCGGACAGACAACCTAGTGAGTATCCAGTATAGTCATTAACATTAATTTTAGAGATTACTTAGAACAATTGAAAAATGTTGAAAAGTTTGAGAACGAAGTTGAAAGCATCCACAATCCTACCATCTAGTGATGTATACCTTCTTTTTTTGGACCTATTATTATTATTTTTTATATGGTTTAGATCATATTTTTGTATTTTAAAGTTAACATGTAAACATTTTCTTATAATGTTAAAATTATTTTTAGATTACAGTTAAAGTTTTTTAAAAGATTTTATTTATTTTTAGAGAGAGAGGAAGGGAGGAGGGAGAAAGAGAGGGAGAGAAACATCAATGTGTGGTTTGCCTCTCACATGCCCCCAACCTGGGACCTGGCTTATAACCCAGGCACGTGCCCTGATTGGGAATCGAATTGGCAACCTTTTGGTTCGTAGGCTGGCGCTCAAACCACTGAGCCGCACCAGCCAGGGCTAGATTACATTTTTAATGACTGTCTAATATTCTGGCTTATGAATTTACCATAATATTTTAACCATTTTCCTATTGCTGGGTATTTTGGTTATGATAAACATTTTCTAAATAAAACATTTCTTTATTTAAAATCAGTGTCCTTAGGCATACGGAGCTAGAAAAAATGCTGGGTTAAAGAGTTAAGAACATAAAAAAAGATTTGCTATTTATTGTCAGATTGCTTTTCAGAAGGGTTGCTCAAATTTATCCTTTCCTTCCAGCAATGTATCAGAATACCTACTTGACTGCAGCCTTGCCGTAAATACAGAATACTATCTTTAAAAAACAAACAGCAAAAACCTTACTAATTTATAGGCAAAAAATAAAAGAGTTATGATTGTAATTTTACCTCCTGTCTTTGTATTTTGTTTTTAGGAACTGTGAGTAGAAAGAATTTATGATTTTGTTAAATATTTTGTATTGATTTTGGCTTTGATGAAGTTGAGACTACTTGATTGATAGAGATAGCAAGACAGTTCCAGAAATAATGACCCAGAAAAACACTCACCCTAAGGCAGATTGCTTAGTGTACATGAAGGTTATAAAAGCTTTAGAATTATATGATAACTGGTTTCTGCCATCACTGAAATAATGAGGAAATTGTTAATGAAGATGGAGAGGTTATCTTGATGACCGTACAGCAGGGAGGTGGAGGGGTAGTATATTAATATGGTCCCTAATCTTCAGTGTCTGATCTTTAACTTTTTAGTTCAGATACTGGAATTTTTTTCCCAGGAATGATCCAGTTGTGTGGGGGTGTGAGAACTGACTTTGACTAACCAAACTTCAAGCTGACATGTGCGCCACATGACAGTGTTAATTTATTATGGAAGAGAGACATTTGTAGTGACTGGAATATTCAGGTCCATCATCTCCTGTACCTCCTTCCAGGATGAGGTGTATAGAAAGCTGAAATAGTAGTCAGAACATGGAAATTTTAAGGGATGATTCAACTAGTCTATGGAAAGACTTGATAAGCTACCAGTGCCGACAGCTGAGGACATTTCAGTGGTGACCAGATGATGTGTCTGTTCACTTTTGCTTCGCAGACACTGCTTGATTCTGGGTCTTTCAATTTTTCTTTTTCAGATTTTTGGAAACTGTCATGCTCCCATTAACATTTCTTCAGACAGAGTGCTATGTCTTGATTAGGCCACAGTTCCTTTAGTTAAAGTTATACCTGTCTACCATGATTAAATTTGGGTATTCAAATTGAATTTTGTTTGCTTGTTTTACTGTGTTATTTTCCAGTTTTGGGAGAACCTCACTTTACTCCATCTTCAGATTACTGCTATCGAGGTATAAGTTTAGAAATTAATACTGGTTTATTGAAATGAAGACATTCTTGGGATATATTAAAATGATTGGAAAGAAAATCATTTGAGTAAACAACATCACAGTAGTGGTTAGAGCATGGACTTTGGAGTTAGGTCCTGGTTCCATTTTTGACCAAGTCTGTGGTTTTGGGTAAATTATTTAACCTGTCAAACTTGCTTCCCTCATTTCTAAAACAATTTAATCATTTTCCTCAAGTTTCTTGTGAGGATTAAAGGAGATAATGCATGTAAGCAGTTATCATAGGCCTGCCATATAATAGGTACATAATAATCTCTTTTTAAAAACTTACTCTGAGAAAAGTAGACTTGTTTTTGCCTGAGGTAGAGGTGACGATATCTTGTAACTTTGTGCCTTGATTGATTCTGAAGCCCAAGGTTTAGTCAACAAATCATTCTAAGAAGGTAAAATTCTATTAAATGGACACTAGGTGTCAGTATTTACCCTTTTTTTTTTGAGATTTCAAGAATGGAACAGGTTTGTGACACTGAGTTCAAACTAATAGGTGAAGTATTTTTGTATTTTAGTACTTTTGGCAGTTTTGTTTAACCCTTATTTTTCTATTTTAAAGATTTTATTTATTTAATCTTAGAGGGGAAGGGAGGAAGAGAGGGAGAGAAACATCAGTGTGTAAGAGAAACATCTCACACCCCTCCAACTGGGGACCTGGCCTGCAACTCAGGCGTGTGTCCTGACTGGGAATTGAACCTTTGGTCTGTGGAACAACGCTCAACCCACTGAGCCCCACCAGTCAGGGCTCAGCTCTAATTTTTCATTATGGCTGCATTCCTGATTATTGTACAGCTTTATCTTCCCTTTGACTGAAGGGATTCCTGTTTTTGTTTGTTTGTTTTTTTAGTATATTTCATCATTTACCTGAGTGGTGGAGAGATTCCTAACTTGTTATTTATACCCTGCTTGCAGACCCTGTAAACTTAAAAGAAGCCTTATAGCCCAGGCACTTACTCATAAGTCCACCTACGTCAGCAGCAGCTGCTTTTTCTATGCTCTTTTGTGTACCTACATTTAATAAGTTGACATTTGCACCAACTTTACCATTAATCAAAGAAAATAGTTTTTCCTTACTAGTTCCTACTTGTTATGTTTCTTAAAAGGCATCCCAGATTTCAAAATTGTTGTGGCAGATTTCTGTTAAATGGAATCTTTAAAAAAAATCCTTGAGGATATGCTTTTATTGAATTTTAGAGAGAGAAGAAGGGGGAGAGAAAGAGAAACATTGATCGGTTGCCTCCCATATGCGCCCCAACCAGGAATTGAACCCATAGCCTTTTGATGTATGGGAAAATGTTCCAAATAACTGAGCCACCCGGCCAGGGCGAGTAAAAGAAATCTTTATAACCTTCCTTTTGGGATATTCTGTTATACATAACTCAGTTGTGCCCAGAGAGATGTCTTTTATGGATTGCAGTGTTTTTCCCAACTTAGTATTTCCGCTGAAAACTGGACTTTATCTCCTTCTTCCACAACAAAACTTTATAACTGCTTTTCTAAAATCATAATTCATTTGACTCACCAATTAATATTTATGTCTTGCATTCACAAAGTATATCGCATATCTTACCTTGTTTAGTTTTCACAACAGTCTGTGAGGCAATTGTTAATACTCATTTTAAGATAAGGAAACATTCAGATGTGACTTAACTAAGATCATAAAATTAATAGAAGATTCACCCATGATTTAAATCTCGATTCCACAGGATATGCTCTTTTTACTGAAACTTACTGACAGTGTAAAATATTATTCTTATTGCTAACTGCTGAGTGGTGATGTTGAACAATTAATTTT
This sequence comes from Furipterus horrens, assembly GCF_987537825.1. NCBI lineage: Eukaryota > Metazoa > Chordata > Mammalia > Chiroptera > Furipteridae > Furipterus > Furipterus horrens. The sequence goes on along the minus strand of NW_028327180.1, from coordinate 63,582,195 downwards.
TTTTTAAGGAAGGAGAAACTAGTTAGTTTGTGCTTGTACTTTAAGATGTTACATTATTCTTTGCAGTCTTCCCAAGGGCTGTTTGCTGAGGAAACTTCTGAAGAAGGAAGCACTATACCTGCCTCACAAAGGTGAGATTAAATGTTATGGGCCTGAATTCTCCTCTGATGGTGCCAGAATAAGAGAGATGAACCGCATGAGTGAGATTGTGGGACAGCTTGCCAGGAATCTTTTAGCTCTTTTATAAGCACAGACTAGGAGATACCATATTTCCCAGTACTTATATATGCATCATGTAGAAGCCTAGAATATTTGGGTGGAAGAAGTCTTGTTTTTTCTTGTCCAATCCGGCTATGTAGTACAAATCCCATTTACACAATTTCTGAGAAGTGGTTACATTCTGCTACTCTTAACCAACTACACTAGCTTCCTAAGCCAATGTGAAGGCTCTAAACTGATTTCTTGATGATCTTCTAGTCCTCCTGTCCCCAGTGTTCCCTCTGCTTATTCTTATTTTATCTGCATATCTAAATCATATACATCTTTTTTAAAAAAATTTATTTGTTTATTTACTTATTTATTTTTAGAGAGAGAGGGAAAGGAGAAAGAGAGGGAGAGAAACATCACTGTGTGGTTGCCTCTCACTCACGCCCCCAGCTGGGGACCTGACGTGCAACCTAGTCCTGTGCCCTAACTGGGAATCGAACCAGCGACACTTGGTTCGCAGGCCGACGCTCAATCCACTGAGCCACACCAGCCAGGGTTTAAACCATATACATCTTTTAAGTCTACTCTTAAGACTCCTCTTTGAAACCTTTATATTATTCAGGCCACGCAGAACCTATACCACTCTTGCTCCCTGTTTTACGCCACTTTTCATCTGATTGTATCTCATCTTTTTCTTTAATGGCAGTACTTGTATTACCTCCTTAATTATTCTCACTGATTGGTTGATGGGGTTACTTTCTTAGGTCTTCTCACTTTAATATATAGTAATTGATTGGTTATAAACTATAATAGTAACTGGATCAGGCTTCTGGTTACTTTTCCCTTTATCTGGTAGTTGACCTTCGGGGATTGCTCAAAGCTTAATCTTGTGTTGAGTGACCTTCATCTCCCATATGGAAGTTGAGGCCCAATTGCCATTTGCTGTAATTTAGTTGGTGTTCTTAGGTTTCTGGTTAATTGTACTACATATTTCTTCCTGAGCTGATGAATATGACTTTGGTTTCAGTCTCTTGCTGTTAAGATAGCTTTGGAAGTGGTTTTAACTGGAGTAGACGTTCTGCTTCCTGCAGGCCTCTCTGCTTTGTTGTAGTGAGCCTTGTACAGAGCAGATGTAGGTTTTAATAAATGATTATACACTTTGTCACCAGGAGAGAGGTAGAATTGCAGGCAATGCGGTTTGACTTCAAATTGATTAGCCCATTTTATAAATGTCAGCAAACTGTTTTGTGATGAACCCTTAGATTAGAGCCCTAATGTTACATACAGAGTAAACTGTGTCTGCCTTGAGTTTATAACAAACGCTATGAAATGTTTTATTTAGACAAAGAAATCACTTGTGGTTTCCTATCAGGATTTAGTTATTTATCATGAATCAGTGGTGGTTATTTTCTCTTCTCTGTGGTTCTTGGTTGATGTGAGGATTTGTGTCTTCTTGCATACTTGATGAAACTGATCGTAAAGCTCTGTGAAGCATGAGGGGACTGATTTAGGTGCTCGGTCTCAGCTCTGTGCTCCTGTGTCAGGAAGAGATTGCACTCCATGAACAGACAGGGTAAACTGGAAGGTGAGATGAGGGGAGCCATTCATAATGATGTTTTCCTCAGATGAGATACTTAGTTTCTCTAGGTAGATTTTTGCTGTAGGGCAGTTTGAAATTGTATCTTATTTTTGTTGCCCAAAAAGCACATCTTGAGATAAGGAGGAAATTTAACTATAAGGTACGGGAGAAGCTAGTTTGTTGTCAGGGGAATCTCCATATTTTCTCTTCAGAGTTTACAGATCTCTAGCTTTCGGAAGGCTGAAGTGGGGTCTTTGAAATACCTTTGACATCCTTATATTGGAATGGAGTTTTTGTCTTCTGTGATTTTCATAGAAAGTTCTTACCCTTCAACCTTCCTTTTTGAAGACTCCAAAAGGAGGTTCTTTACATTCAGTGATTTCACTGAAACCAAAGTTGTAAGCATGTTTATTTCCCCTATTTCTGGCCTGGAGTTTTCACTACTGATTCCTTGCTTCCCTCTTGTGCTTTTGAGGTGTTAAATAGCAGGTACCAAGTTATCTGTGGCTTTGTGAATGACTCACCGTTGCTTTAGGTGCTGTTTCTGATTTATTTTACTGGGAATTCACTTGGGGTTTGGTTCTTTTTCAGCATTACTGCTTTGTCCAGTAAGAGAAGCTTAGTCCTTATGCCAGAGAATTCTGCAGAGGAAATCACTGTGTGTCCTGGTAAGCACCCCACTGTGATTTTACTGAACCTCTGATTCCTAACTGTTCACCCCACTTCCAGGGAGTTTATGTGTGATTGGTGTGTGTGTGTGTGTGACCACACACATACATATGTATATACCATACACACACATACATTTTATTAATGGACAGTGGTTATGATTCTCAACCTTTTCTCTTAGAGATATTTGAATTTTAGAATTAACATGGCACCTTTGTCTTGTTTGCTGACCAACCTCATCAGAGATGGCAGCAAAGTATCAGGAATAACACTTAATTGTACATTCAGAGCCAAGAAGACTTTTGGGCTGTCCTTAAATATGCCTGTCATTGAGCAGATTTTTCTTAAGAGGCTTTTATTAGTTTTACATTGCCATTCACAGGATATTATTGCATAGGGAGTCAAGAAATTAAATTTTGTGCACAGTTCTGTCTTTGACTTATATTTTAATCTCAGACAAAACACTTAAAACCTGGTTAAGTTCTATGCTTTTTGTTAATTGTAGAGATGAAAAAACATGTGTACCTGCTTTAGATGCAAGAGCTGTTCATTCAAAGATGCACAAGCATAAATTTTGATATACAAACAATTTTAGATGAACTAAGATACCCACAATCTAAGAGAACTCTTGGGTTGAATCATTCTGTACTATGATGAATTATTTTGTGATATGAACCACTACTTTCTTAGCAAGTTGTTTTAGCTTGTATTTTTTGGGGGGCTTTTCTTAAAAGTGGAGCCCATTATATTTACCTGTAACCTATTTCATGTGAGATTGAGGGACTTCCTATTAATGTTTAAACTCTTGGGCAGGAAGCATTGTACAAATATTATCATAAATCGTATCTAGTTTTCCCCTATGTCTTATATAACCTGTTAGGGTCAGAGAGAGCAGTATAAACTACTTTTGAGTTTCTGTGGAAAAAACTTGAAAGAAATCAAAATTTTTAAAAACTGTTAAGTTCTGTAAATATTTGAGAACACTTGACAGCATATAATTAAGGTCTTTCTTTACTCATTTTAAAGTTTAACTATGTTGGTGTTTATTGAAAATGGTTTCTTGATTCATTTGAAATGTATTTGGATTACTGCCTACTCAGAGACACCACTATAAAGTGCTCCAATTTTGGCAGGAGCACTCAGGAATGCTGTGCTATCTTTGTGAAAAGAAAGCTTTGCCCCCTCTCTGTGTGGGGCTTCTGACTTACACCATTCTGCTCAAAGCAACCCAGTCTGTCTGTTTAGGACAATGGCATGTGATGCCACCCTGGGATCTTGCTGGAGGAACCTGCAAATACAGTAATCTTGAAGCTCTAGTTAAAGAGAGAAAAAAGCAAGCCCTTTATGACTGAGGTTAGGGAACTTTTAGATCATGACTTGTCATTAGCCTGCTAATTAAATCCAACTGTTTGCTCACACAACCACTTCTAAATGAGATTGCAGAAGGTTTTCATACCTGTTCCTTTTGCTAAGAAAGTATAACTTTCTCCATGGAGCTGGACTCCTGAGTCTAAATACATAATTCTTCTAAATATATAATTTAAAAGCTGTGTATTTAAATTGTCTGAAAACTTTGTTCTCAATAAGTGAAACACAGATTGAATGTAGTAGTTCATCTTACCTATTTTGCATATTTCTGAGAGTTTCAGGTGTCTGATATTCAAAATTACAACATCCTTTTAGAGTTAATCACTTCATTGAAGAAGCAGGATTATAGCCCTATGTGCACATTGTGTATGTTACCAGCATTGTTTATTTCTAAGGAGCTAATGCCCTTTTAAGTTGTCTTTACAGTTGAATATTCTGCCCTTTATAGAAAGCTTAATTAGAGTCTTCTTATTGTTATGGTAGAGCAAGCAGTGAGCAATTGTTATTTTTGATAAACTCAATGTCTCTTTTGGTAATTAATATCTTAGGAATCTTGATAAAGATTTTGACGTTTATGCACTGCAATCCTGTTTCTAATGTGGAAAAATTGTGTATGTGTATATCTAATTTTCAAAAAGTGATTTATTAAAATATATTTAACACTAGAAATGTATTTAATCCTTCTTTGATGACTAAGAAGATACTGCAGCATCTTACAGGTACTTTATTTGCCTAACATTGTTCGTTTATTATATTTGAGAAGCACAGAAGTACCAGTTAGATGTACAGGGTCAGTGTAGATAACAGGACTTACTGGATTTATGTTCTGAGATAAATTTCTTTTCCCAATTTATTGTCCTTCTTTGAAATACAGTTACTGTTCTCTTATTTTTTTTTGAAAGATTTTATTTATTTATTTTTAGAGCGAGGGGAAGGGAGGGAGGAAGAGAGGGAGAGAAACATCAATGTGTGGTTGCCTCTTGCATGCCCCCAACTGGGAACCTGGCCCACAACCCAGGCGTGTGGCCTGACTGAGAATTGAACTAGCAACCCTTTGGTTCATAGGCTGGCGCTCAATCCACTGAGCCATACCAGACAGGGCTGTTCTTTTGTTAAATTAAGAGATAGGGGTCTAGACCAGAGATTGGCAAACTTCTCTAAAAGCTGAATAGTAAATATTTAGGCTCTGTTGAAACTACTCAGCTTTGCCATTTTAGCACATATGTAACCATAGACGATACGAGGAAGAGTGAGTATGGCTGTGTTCCAATAAAACTTTATTAACAAAACCAGGCAGCTGGCTGCGTCTGGCCCATGAGCTATATAGTATGCTGACCCCTGAACTGGGACACTATGAGGGACCCCATCTTTCATCTCCATATTTCTAATAGCCTATAAAGTGCCTAGAACTTGTTGTTGAATAAATATTTGTTGAATTAATAGTGAATGAATAGTGCTGCTTAAAGAATATACTAAAAAAAGGCATATCTTTGTTGAGAATGTATGTTCTGTTCCTGCTTCCAAATTTTTGTCATCTTTAATCATCCCTTTAACCTCAGAACTAACATTGGCAGGTTTTTGTTTTTTGTCAAAATAATATACTTTAAAACTGAAAGCCAAGTGGATCAGTTGATGAACATATAAACAAACTGATATATCCATACATTGGAATACTACTCAGCAGTAAAAAGGGATGAACTATTGATACATAAAACAACATGAATGCCTCTCAGACACATTATACTAAATGAAAGAGGTCAGACACAAAAGACGACATGCTATATGACATTCTAGAAGGTGCAAAACTAGAGCAACATAAAGTAGATTGATCATTGCAAGGAGCCAAGAGGGAGGGGATTGACTGCAAAGGGGTACCCTTTTGGTGTGTAAGAAAGGGAGAACTTTTTGGTGTGTTAAAATATTTTATATCTTGGTTGTAGTGGTAATTACATGGTATAAATGATACATGTATAAGTTGTATGTATTTGTCAAAACTCATCAAATTATAATACTAGAAATTGGTAAATTCTACTGTATCTAAATTATGCCTCAGTAAAGCTTTAAAAAGAAACAAACTGAATCAACATGGCCACCACTATATTATCATATGCTAAACTTTAGGGAAAATGGTGTTCTGTTTTTTAAAAGATTTTATTTATTTTTAGAGGGATGATAATGGAGGGAGAAAGAGAGGGAGAGAAAGGTCGATGTGCAAGAGATATATCGATGGTTGGTTCTCTCACGCCCCCAGCTGGGGACCTGGCCCGCAACCCAGGCATGTGCCCTAACTGGGAATCAAACCAGTGACCTTTCGTTTCTCAGGCCAGCGCTGAATCCACTGAACCACACCAGCCAGGGCAGGTGTTTGTTTTTTTAATAGTGAAAATACAAAATGAAAATTAATGAGATTTATATTTTTTTTAAATTACAGAGACACAGCTAAGTTCCCCTGAAACTTTTGACCTTGAAAGAGAAGTCTCTCCAGGTAGCAGAGAGACCCCGGATGAAGTGAGAATAATAATGGCAGATAAGGAGGTGAATATTTTCTCTAATTTTTCTCAGTGCTTTCTTTCTATCGGTAGTCCTCCGTCTGATGTTACATTGACCTCGGCTGAAGAGATTTAGGTGATAGGATTGTAGCTTTTGGGACCCTTATCTCAGAGAGGGATTCTTGTAGGTAAGTTCAGCACTGTTTCTAAAAACAGTAGTTAGTGTTTTTTGAGTACTTTAATATGCATTATCATTTCTATTACAGATGGGGAATTTGAGGCTTAGGATGTTTAAATAATTCAAATTAAAACTGCTATTAATGATAGAACTAGATTTTAATCACAAATTTGTCTCTAAATCTAAGGTATTTTCCATTATATACTGATAAGTAATAGACATGAACAGTCTTGGAAGTAGTCATTATATTTATGAGGTCTGTCCAGAAGGTAGCCAGCCATGTAGTATAAAAAGTAGAGATATTTATTGAAGAGGGTACAAGAAATATTGTATGTGGGACAGTGACGACTCAGTCCCTTTCATAGTGGACATCTTTGGACCTCACACAGTTCTCTCAGTTGCCTCATTGTAATTTCCTGAATCTCATCAATGGTCTGAAACCTTTTCCCTTTCAAAGGTGATTTTAGTTTTGGGAAAAGGCAGAAGTTGCAGGGTGCCAAATCTGGCCTATAGCAGGACTGAGTCACCTGGGTGATTTCATGTTTCACCAAAAAACTCTGCACGGACGTGATGCAAGAGTGGGTGCATTGTTGTGATGAAGCTGCCAATCACTGGTTACCCATAGCTGTGGCTTTATGAATCATCCAAATAATTTCTGTGGAGGAATGTTTAAGTTTAATGCAAAATCTGATGCAGATTCGTTGCCCTACTCGGTCACTTTATTTTGAATATGATGGACACACAGTACACATTCTCCCTAAACGGTGTCTACTGCCCCCACCTACTAGTACAGTGAAATCATCATTGTTCACACATGTGCATTCCAGTCCACTCTCCTTGGCTGCTAGGTTATATTCATGTCATGCAAACCATTCATTCTCATTATATTAACAGTGGTCGAACTTTTTCTGGACAGACCTCGTATATTATGTGATAACTAACTTTCAGCCCTGATTTCTAGATGTGATCAGAAATGCAAAGTCAGAACAGTAGTGTGATCAAATAAGCAAATCTATTTGTAGTACTGCCTTGGCTAACTTCACATATCTGTCATTAATCATAAACCTGCTTGATATAAGTTTATACTTTATTTATAAAGTATATTTTATTGATTATGCTGTTACAGTTGTCCCAATTTCTTTTCCCTTTGCCGCCATCTGCCCAGTTACCACCCTACCTTCCAGCATTCCCACCCCCCGTAGTTCATATCCATGGGTCATGCATATAAGTTTTTAAGCTTCACCCATTCCTGTACCATTCTTAACATCCCCCTGTCTATTTTGAGCCTACTGTTAATGCTTTTTAATCCCTGCATCATTTCCCCTGTTCTCCCACTTCACCCTTCTAGCTGATAACCCTCTAAATGATCCCCATACCTATGATTCTATTCCTATTCTGGTTGTTTGCTTGTTTGTTTTTGTTTTTATTTTTTAGATTCAGTTGTTGATAGTTGTGAGTTTGTTGTCATTTTAACGTTCATAGTTTTGATCTCTTTTTTAAATAAATCCCTTTAACATTTCATGTCATAAGGGCTTGTTGATGATGAACTCCTTTAGCTTTACCTTGTCTGGGAAGCACTTTATCTGCCCTTCCATTCTAGATGATAGCTTTGCTGGATAGAGTAATCTTGGTTGTAGGTCCTTGCTTTTTATCACATTGAATTGTTCTTGCCTGCAAAGTTTCTTTTGAGAAATCAGCTGATAGTCTTATAAGCACCCCTTTTTAGGTAACTTCCTTGCTTTTCTCTTGTTGCTTTTAAGATTCTCTCTATCCTCAATCTTTGGCATTTTAATTATGATGTGTCTTGGTGTGTTCCTCTTTGGGTCCAACTTCTTTGTCTATTTCCTGAACTTGTATGTCTATTTCCTTCCCCAAATTAGGGAAGTTTTCCTTCATTATTTTTTCACGTAAGTTTTCAATCTCTTGCTCTTCCTCTTCTCCTTCTGGCACCCCTATCATTCGGATGTTGGCACGTTTAAAGTTGTCCCAGATGTTCCTGAGCCTCTCCTCATTGTTTTCAATTCTTGTTTCCTTCTGTACTGGTTGACTGTTTATTTCTTATGTTCCAAATCATTTATTTGAACCTGGTTTCCTTCCCTTCACCACTGATTTCTTGTGGATTTTCCTTCATTTCACTTAGCATAGCCTTCATTTCTTCCCTGTCATACTTAATCTTTTCTGACAAGTCTGTGAGCATCATTATCACCATTGTTTTGAACTGTGCATCTGTTAGATTGGCTGTCTTTTCATTGCTCAGTTCTCCCACTGGAGCCTTGATCTGCTTCCTCTTTTGAGCTGTACATCTCTTGTATGGCCTTCTATGTTTGCCTCTGTGTCTTAGGTAGAGCTGTTGAACTTGTTATGTTGTAAGAGGCAGAGCCTTAGGTATTCATCAATGTGGGGTTGACCTGTTTCACCGTGTTTTGGTGCTGTATGCGTGGGAGCGGTCTGAGAGGGACAATGTGGCTTGCTCAGCACTCACCTCTTTTCCCTTAAAGAAGCGGACTTTGCTGAGGGACTGGCAGTTTCTTTCTGCTGCCCCAACCCCCACTGGCTTTCACAGTCAGAAGCAATGAGGCTTTATTTTCCTCTGGTTCAGAGCTGGAACCATGAGCTGCATGGTCTCGTCTGGGGCTGGGACAGTTGCCCAGGTTTTCTTCCTGACTTCTATTATGTGTGTCTGTGCTTTCCACTGGTCCGCCCCAGCCATTATGCTGCTGCCGCCGCCACTGGTGCTACCACACTGCGTCCTCTCCACCCTGGCTCTGTCTCTTCTACATGTCTGGATGAGTATTTCTTCTTTATTTCTTTGTTGGACTTCCCTTCAGTTCGATTTCTGGCGCTTCTGGTTGTCTTTTACAGATTTGAGGTAGATGTACCTTTTAAAAAATTTAAATCATTTTTAACTTTTCAATTACAGTTGACATACAATATTATTTTAGTTTCAGATGTACACCCCAGTGATTAGACATTTATATTACTTACTAAGTGAGTCAGGGTTTCGTATGTAGCATAGCAGCTCCCTTACTGCCATCTATTGAAAATCAGCCCTTGACACAAAGGTTTGTAAAAAAGAAAAATAAGAACAGAAAAAAAACTTCCTTATTGATCATCCTGTTAAGTCCAATACCCATCTGACACTATACCTAGTTATTAGAATACTATTAACTGTGTTCCCTGTGCTGTACTTTACATCCCCATGAGTATTCTGTAACTACCAATCTGTACTTTTTTTTGTAAGTATATTTTATTGATTATATTGTTACAATAGTTACAATTTTTCCCCTTTGCTCCCCTCCGCCCAGCACCCCCCCTCCCCCAACAATCCTGTCTCCCCAAGTCCATGCCCATGGGTCATACATACAAGCTCTCCTGCCTCACCCTTTCATATATTCTTCTTCTTTTTTTAAAAAATAATTTTTTCAATAAAAAATAACAATCCCTCCCTCTCAGACTTAAGACCCTTTATAATCTTATAAAGGACAATGGTCAAAGGTCTCGAGCTCCTCTATCCGCTTCAAGCTGGACATGGTTGTCGTTCTACCTACCCTTGGGTCCAGAAATCCCTAATAAGAGTGGGGGTGTGGAGGCGGGGGTAGGCTTCCCACATGTTGAAGGATCATGCAGACTCCAGGTCGGTTGGCTGTCCCCAGACAACGGCATGCTTGATTTAACAGGCTGGCATCCTTGTTGTATTCTGGAGGCAACAGATTTGGCAACAGGGGTAGAAGACATCATTCAATCCATAACCACTAGATGACAAAAGGCAGGTATTAATTTTTCAATGTCCCACATTAGGGAAAAGAAGGGCTTCTTTGGAGGAGGGTGTGCCAGGTACATCTCACTTGTCCAAAACCCTTTTGCCCATTATACTTAGTTTGGGCTGAGGGAAATAGTTTAGGTTTCCCCCCTCTCAAACCTCTGGACTCTTTCTGTTCAAGCCATTAGGACAGAAAAGAGAAACCAGTTTTAAAGTGAAGCCCACAGACCACCCTGTTCTTCACCAACACAGCCACTTGGTTCAGCCAAACCGTTGAGTCTCAGGAGGCAGCGATGCAGACAGGATTAAATGAGGCCTATGTGTACAGACAATCACTCAGGTAATGAGATCATAGGCTTATGCCCTTTGAAAACAGAAAACACATGTTAATTTATGTAACGTAACCCACATACAAGTCTCTAAATCTGTAGGACTGTCTTAAAAATATGGAACGCTTCACGAATTTGTGTGTCATCCTTGCACAGGGGCCGTGCTAATCTTCTCTGTATCGTTCCAATTTTAGTATATGTGCTGCCAAAGCGAGCACCAATCTGTACTTCTTAATGCCTTCATCTTTTTCACTCATCCCCCCCAACTCTCCCTCCCATCTGGCAACCATCAAAATGTTCTCTATCTCTATGACTGTTTTTGTTCTGTATGTTTATTTATTTTATTTTATTTTTTACATTCATTTGTTGATGGGTATTATTTATTGCCATTTTAATAGTTCATATTTTTAATATATTTTTTCTTCTTCTTAAAGAAAACCCTTTAACATTTCATATAATAATGGTTTGGTGGTGATGAACTCCTTTAGCTTTTTCTTGCCTGGGAAGCTCTTTCTCTGTCCTTAAATTCAAAATGATACCTTTTCTGGATAGAGTAATTAATATTGGTTGTAGGTCATTGCTTTTCATCACTGTGAATATTTCTTGCCAGTCCCTTCTAGCCTGCAAAGTTTCCTCTGAGAAATCAGCTGATAGTCTGTGGGAGCTCCCTTGTAGGTAACTCTGCTTTTCTCCTGCTGCTTTTAAGATTCTCTCTTTGTCTCTAACCTTTTGCATTTTAATTATGATGTGTCTTGGAGTGGGCCTCTTTGCATCCATCTTGTTTGGGACTCTGCACTTCCTGGACTTTATATCTATTTCCTTCACCAGGTTAGAAAAGTTTTCTGTTATTATTTTTCCAAATAGGTTTTCAATTCCTTGCCCCCTTTCTCCTTCTGACACCCCCATGATGTGAATGTTGGTATACTTGAAGTTGTCCCAGAGGCTCCTCATTTTTTTGGATTCTTTTTTTTTTCTTTTCTTTCCTGACTGGGTGTTTTTTGTTTCCTAATATTCCAAATTACTGATTTGATTTTTGGCTTCCTTTACTCTACCATTGGTTCTCTTTAAATTATCCTTCATTTCAGTTAGAGTGTCATTCATTTCTGACTAGTTCTTTTTTATGGTTTCCATGTCCTTTTTTATGCTGTTGAAGTTTTCTCTAAGTTTACTCTTCTCCTAAGTTCACTGAACATCCTTATAACCAGTGTCTTGAACTCTGCATCTAGTAGATTGTTTATCTCTGTTTTGTTTAGTTCTTTTTCTGGAGTTTTGTTCTGTTCTTTTCATTTGAGATGTGTTTCATTGTCTCCTCATTTTAGCAGCCTCCCAGCATTTGTTTCTATGTATTAGGTAGAGCTGCTACATCTCTCAGGTTAGACAGGGTGGCCTAATGTAGTAGGTGTCCTGTAGGGTCCAGTGACAGTGGCACAGCCTTCCCTGATCACTGAAGCTGGGCACTCCAGTTGTGGGCCCTCTTGCCCCTGTGTGGGTTGTGTACATCCTCTCGTTGTAGTTGAGCCTGGATTGCTGTTGGCCTGTTAATGAGAGGGATTTACCCCCAGGCCAATCCCCTGTGAGGACTGGCCACTGAGGAGGATCAGCTGTGCAGAGGCCTGCCCCACAGTGCAGGACTTACTTCTTCGGAGCTCTGGTGCCCACTGAGTCCACCCCTTGAGTGTGTTGCTGTGGAGGTTGTTGGGCAGTATTTTGATGTGGTCTGAAGCTACTTACCTGCTGCACTGGCTCTGGAGTCTCCAGGGAGGTGAAGGCCAAAGTCAGCCACTCCCTGTGTTCTGCCCAGGGCCACCCTGCTTGAGCTACAAAGCATCTGCAGCTGCCTGCTACTTGTACTGGGCTTGGAGATGTCCAGGACTGTCTAAGCTGCAAATCATGGTCAGCTGCTGCTAGTGCTGGGCCTGGGACCACTTAGTGAGAGGTATTGGACTCACTGAGAGGACAGATGCTGCTTGTTTGAGAGATTTTAGGAACATTTGAAGTGTGATCCAAGACAGGCCATTTGTATATAAAAGGCACTGGGAACAGCTTAGGTGGGCCGCAAATTGGGTCTCAGGGAATCACCAGGGTGGGGAAAACAGTGATAGCCATGTTGCTGGAGACTCAGATATGGTGCCTGCCTGCCAGCTCTGTGGTGGGGCGTGTGGTTCTCAGAAAAGAAATAATGGCTTCTGCCAACACTTCTGTCTGGGAGAAAGCTACCGCTTAGCTCTTGCCCTGATGCCAGACACTTTGGTTCCTTTCTGTATGTCCCTGGTACCTTTTGAGATCCTGTTCCAGTGCTGGAGCTCAGAGAAAGTTAATCAGAGTAAGTCTGTATGTGGGTTTCTTATTTTATTTATTTTTTTAAAGTATATTTTATTGATTATGTTGTTACAGTAGTCTCATTTTTTTCCCCTTTGCTTCCTTCCACCCTGAACCCCCTTTCCTTTCAGTAGTCTCACCCCCCCGCCTTAGTTCATGTTCATGGGTCGTGCATATAAGTTCTTTGGTGTCGCCCTTTTCTATACTATTCTATCTATCTATTTTTATTTATTTATTTATTTATTTATTTATTTATTTATTGAGAGGGGAAAGGAGAAAGAGAGGGAGAGAAACATCACTGTTTGGTTGCCTCTCATTCGCGCCCCCAACTGGGGACCTGGTATGCAACCCAGTCATGTGCCCTGACTGGGAATCGATCCTATACTATTCTTAACTTCCCCATGTCTATTTCGTACTAACCAATTATGCTTCTTAATTCCTGCACCATATCCCCATTTCTCCCCCTCCCGCCTCCCAGCTGATAACCTTCCAAATGATCCCTATATCTATGATTCTGTTCGTATTCTGGTTTGCTTAGTTGTATTTTTTATTTTTATTTTTAGATTCAGTTGTTGATAGTTGTGAGTTTGTTTTCATTTTAATGTTCATAGTTTTGATCTTCTTTTTCTTAAGTCCCCTTGACATTTTATATAATAATAGCTTGGTTATGATGAGCTCCTTTAGCTTTATCTTGTCTCGGAAGCACTTGATCTGCCCTTCCATTCTAAATGATAGCTTTAGAATGTTGGATAGAGTAATCGTGGTTGTAGGTCCTTGCTTTTCATCACATTGAATACTTCTTGCCAGTCCCTTCTAGCCTGCAAACTTTCTTTGGAGAAATCAGCTGATAGTTTTATAGGGACCCCTCTGCTTTTCTCTTGCTGCTTTTAAGATTCTCTCTTTATCTTGAACTTTGGCATTTTAATGATGATGTATCTTAGCGTGGTCCTCTTTGGATCTAGCTTGTTTGGGACTCTCTGTGCTTCTTGGACTTGTATGTCTTATTTCTTTCCTCAAATTTTGGAAGTTTTCCTTCATTATTTTTTTCACATAAGCTTTCAATTTCTTGCTCTTCCTCTTCTCCTTCTGGCACCCCTATGATTTGGATGTTGTCATATTTAAAGTTTTCCCAGAGGTTCCTAAGCTTCTTCTCATTTTTTTCAATACTTGTTTCCTTATTCTGTACTGGTTGACTTTTTTTCTTCCTTTTGTTCCAGATCATTGATTTGAACCCGGTTTCCTTCCCTTCACCATTGGTTTTGTGTGGATTTTCTTTTGTTTCATTTAGCATAGCCTTCACTTCTTCCCTATGCAATTACCATACTTAAGCATATCTGTCAAATCTGTGAGCATGTTCATCACCAGTATTTTGAACTCTGTGTCTGTTAGGTTGACTATATCCTTGTCGCTTAGTTCTCCCACTGGAACCTTGATCCGTTCCCCCTTTTGGGTCATACTTCTGTCTCCTCATCTTGACAGGCTCCTGTGTTTGTTTGTCTCTGTGTCTTAGGTAGAGCTGTTACACCTGTTACATTGTAAGGGGCAGAGCCTTGGGTATTCGTCAGTACAGGGTGACCCGACCCGTTTCACCACATTGTGGCACTGTATGTGGGGGAGGAGTCTGAGAGGGAACTATGCCGCTTGCTCAGCACACTCCCCTTTTCCAGGCACCTCTCCCACTTTCGCACTGGACTGGCGCCCCTCTAGCTATTGCCCTGGCCGTTTTTCCCAGAGTGGGTGGGTCTGCAAACGTTCTAGGACCGTGGAAGCCCTTTAAACAAGTGGATTCTGCTGAGACCCAACCCCCACTGGGTTGCACAGTCAGAAGCAATGAGACTTTATTTTCCTGGTGCTGGGACCCTGAGCTGCACGGTCTGGTCTGGGGCTGGGAGAGCTCTCCAGGTGTCCCTCCCCACTTTTTAAAACACGTGACTGTACTTTCCACCAAACTGCTGCTGCCGCCACCACACCGTGTCTTTCCACCCCGGCTCCGCCCCTCTCACCTGTCTGGATGAGTATTTCTTCTTTATATCTTTGTTTGTGGGACTTCAGTGCAGCTCGATTTCCTGGAACTTCTGGTTGTCTCTAGTTTTGAGGTAGTTGTATTCCTTCTTCGTTGAGGAGGGAGATGTGTCTGTCGAGGCCTCCATTTTTGTCCAGAAGTCCATTTGCATGGGCTCTTTAAAAGGAACTACATGGGACTCCAGAGCCCTCCATCTCCTTCATCCTCAATCCTCGCTGTTTTTTACAACTAGAAGTTTAGGAAATTCTCTTCCCAGCACTGGAACCCTGGGCTGAGGGGCCTGATGTGGGGCTGGGATTCCTCCCTCCTCAAGGGGGAACTCCACAGCTGAGATATCCCTCCTGAGTTTTATTGGCCACATGTGGCTGGGGGAGCAGCCCGTTCTGATCTCTGCTCTTTCTACCAGTCTTAATCTGTCGCCTTCTTTAAATCACTAGTTGTAGGACTTCCATTCAGCTAGATTTCAGGTGGTTTTGAATGATGCTTGTTCTTTAGTTGTAATTTCGATATGGTTGTGGGAGGAGGTGAGTACCATGTTTACCTACACCACCATCTTGACTGGAAGCCCACATTAATGCTTCTGATGAAGATTCTCAATGTTTGTTTTCATATTTTGAGTCTGATAAAACATTTAATTACAGGACAAGAACTTTTTAAAAAGAACTTAGTCTTTTAAAAATCTGTTGTGAAAATAGCCTGAAAATTAAACTAATATTTCTGTGGAAATAAAGATTTTTGTTACATTAGTGTATACTATCTTGTTCTAAGTACCTTTAAAGGGTTTTATTCTCTTATTCCTTTTTATATTATAGGTTTTTTAAAATAGTTTTTACAGTTGAAGTTAGATCCCCTCCCTGGTTTCTGCACTGCAGGTGACTGGGTAGAAATTCTGCTTTCATGAATTGTGCACACTGCTTGGTTCCCTGGGACCTGATCTGTCACAGCTGACAGACCAAGAGTCCCTGATGCCAGTGGTGATAGAAGAGATGATGACACTCCCTGCAGTACAGAGCAACTAAGGACAGATCCTGCGAGGTAATGTCAAAATGGCCTCAGGTCCTTTTGAAAGAGGGACGAGAACCTTCTAAATGGAGATAGGGGGAACAGAGTGTTATTAACACAGTCACCTTAATGTGCAGAAGAAATCCTGCAAGCCTTTAGTTAATCAAGTCTGATTTTCACCCATTCATGACTGCAAAGGAGACTGTTCTTTGGGGCAAAGAGTGTCAACCCTGTTTAGAATTTATAGTGTATATGTCTGCACCACTACATATCAAATGGATGGAATTGTATGGTCTTCCTCACATTGCTATTTGCTGTTATCTGCTGATATCTGCAGTCTTAGAAGTTTCCATTAAAAGAAATTAGAGATGTGGTAGTGTTGAAGTTGTTGAGTAATCACTTACTAGTTATAAGTCACTTATTAGAAAGATAGAATCTGTACATTTTTAAAAAATATTTTTATTTATTTTTAGAGTGAGGGGGAGAGAGGGAGAAAGAGAGAGAGAGAAACATTGATGTGTGAGAGATACATTGATCAGTCACTTCTCGCACATCCTGAACCAGGTATGTGTCTTGACTGGGAATCGAACTGCTGGTGACCTTTTGGTTCGCAGGCCAGCACTCAGTCTGCTGAGCCACACCAGCCAGCGTGCATCTGTACATTTTATGTCTACAAAGATAGTATAATGGATGTGGACTCTTGCCCTTGGAATCTGTGTATAGGATCATTTGTCCTAAGATTTCCTGTTTATTGGAAGATGGTATGGTATGGTGCAAGTACAGCTTGAGCATTGAAATTAGAAGACATGACTTTGAATACCAGTCCCACCACTTAACTTCATGACTTAGCACATTTATTATTTTTTTCAGAACATTTTGTTTTTCATTGTTTTTAGAAAGAAAGGAAGGGAGAGAAGGAAACATTGACTGATTGCGTCCCATACATGCTTGGACTAGGGACTGAACCCTCAACCTAGGTATGTGCCCTGACCAGGAATCAAACCTGTAACTTTCTGGTTACAGGACAATGCTCCAACCAACTGAGCCACACTGGCCAGGGCTGCACAAATTATTTAATTAATCATTTTAGTCATTTATTTAGCAGGTATTTATAATTAGTATACTGGATCTAGTCATTGTTTTAGATCCTTGAGACATAAAATTAAATAAGAATAGTCCCTGTTTTCAAAGAGTTATTAAGGGGAGAGAGACACGTAAACAAAAATTATAATTATAATGTCGTCTGAGAAATATAATGATAGATGCCTAGGGCATTAGGGGAACCCAGAAGAGGGATGGTTTTCTCAATTTCAGTTTTTCATATGTAAAATGGAGACATTTACTGGGTTTCTCTGAAGATTAAATTAGATAAGACTATAGTGGAGATTTGGCAGTAGAAGTATGCGTGTGAACCAGATATTATTTTACTGCTTTGTAATGTATAGTGGCTGTTCAGTGATATACCTTACTAATGACAGAGAATTTCTTGACAGTATTTGAGGTATTTGGCACACCTGTGCTGGAACTGTAACCCCCCACCCTCACCCCCCCTTGATTTGATTTCCAGCAGTGGTCAGGTTCCTTTGGAAATGTTTTCCAAGTCTCTTACCCAAGAGTTTCCCTTAATTGGAATCTCAGCTAATCAGTTTTCAGAAGAGTTAATGGACATTATTCAGAATCAAATAGTTGGTATAGTCAGTTGGTTTTTAAGTAAATTGTGTTAAGAGACCTATGGTAAAAGGGAAAATAGCTAAACAGACAGCTTTCTTAGTTACAAAACAGGCAGATTGGGGGAAGGGTGAGGGTGGTGATTTGTAGGACGTGCTTTCATTTTTCACTGGGTCCATTTCTTGAGGTGAAAATTTTTTTGAGACCTGAAGGTAAGAAATGTTGAAGAGATCAAGATTTGATATCTACTGCCTCTTTTGAGAAATGACCATATAGTATTTTAAAAAGAAGTATAAGTAGTTCTGCGGAGACTTAATCCGAGTGCATGGTCCTAATAAAAGTTGCTTTGCTTGTATTTTTTTCTCTTGAGGTTCCTCCATTATAGTTAATATTTAAATAGACCATTTTAATGTTGCTGGAAAAGAATCTTATTTTAATATAAAAATGTTCAGAAACCTTCTGGATTGCCTATGAGTGTGATTGGAAGTGATCCTGTCTTCACAATAAGACAATTAATAGATTGCTCCCTCTTGAATACATTAGTAGTTGAAGGTACATTTCCTGCATTTTATAGAGCTGGAGTAAAATGCTGGGTGTAAGCACTGGGACATTCTTGTCATACAATATATTTCTGCACTTAGTGAACTTTAGAAGGCCAAGTAACTGCTCAGTTGACACTAACTTTCAGTAACTCAAGACTACTTGCAAATTATTGGGTATATTTGATTTTTTTTCCCCCTCTGCTCAAATGGCCTTGCATGCACAAGATGACTTTTCGTTGTAAAATTTATGAACAGGGGAACCTGGATATGTAAGAAGCTCAGTGACTAAGCTTAGAATGAATAACACCTAGAACTTCTAGACCCCACCTCCTAGAGAGGAATATAGAACCATATAATCTCCCAATACCTGGTAGAGCCAGCTTCCAGAACAAAGTAGGAAGAGACGCCTTCTGCTTTTGCCACACCATGGTGGAATGGAAATACTGAAAGGTTGATGCCATATAGGCCTGGGTTGGAGTCTATATTTCCTGCTTTCTGACTTCGTGATCAGTAGGTTACTTTGCCTTTCCAAGCCCAGTTTCCTCTTCTTTACTTCTGGAGCTCGTGATAACCTTTACCAGTTGGGTTGTTCTCTGGGATAGATATGCAAAATGCTTGGCCAGGCCTGGCATAGTATAGGAACTCAACCACTGTTAGTCCCGTTCTCATTTTATTTCTCTTTCAGAGTATGTCTTTTTAAGTACAAGGCATGTGTGTTGAAAACGACATTTTCTAGCAGTTGTAGAAACTGTTTGACTTCGTATTTAGACGGCCTGTTTCCCTCTCTACTGGATCACATTCACAGGCAGTAGATTTTAGGGATGGCCTAAACTTAAGAGACAAAAAACAGTCCCAAAACCCAGTTGGCTCAGAGCTCAGGTTATCTGCCCACTTCTGTTTTGGTCCTGTTTTGTTCTTGTAGCAGAAGATGGTTTGTTTTTTCTCTGTAGTAAGGCATAATGACAGCCCAGATGCTCCTTGCTCTTAAATAGAAGCAGTGACTATGCAGGACAGTTTCACATTGATTGGATAGGACATGCTGTCCTTTGAAGCGAATGTTAGGCAGTTGTGCTGCAGTGTTCATGCATACTGTTGAATTAATCACTGCAGAGTTCTCAGTTCTGACCTGAAAAGGTAAAATAAGACTGCCTCTGAGAGATACTGGCAACTATCGGAAAAGTGATGACTATAGAACAACAAGAGGAACAAGAGAGATAAGGAGTAAGAATGGCTTTGGCAGAATTGTCTTAATGATTTTCCTTTGGACTTCTTAAATATTTGGGTCTTTAGTTGTTATTTCCTCTTTCAATCTAAAAGTCATAAATAAAACACAAGAAGTGGTATGTCTCACTGGTGTCAACTGAACCTAGATTCTTAAATTTTAGTTGTCCTGCTTTTGCTTAGAGCTCTTTTGTTTTCAAACTATATGTGTCTCAAGTCATGTACAACATCACGGTTCTTTTGTGTGATTGAAAAAGTGTCTTTAAGATGACGTTGCTTTCCAGACACAGTACAGTATACTGACCCAGGGAAAGCAGTGCCTTGCAGCATGATGGAGGGGAATGCCCTCAGAGCTTGGAGCTCTGCCACTTACTATGTTTTGTAACTTTGGGCAGGTTGCTTTACTATTTTGGATAATGTTTTTCTCATGTATTAAAGGGGTATGTTAATACCTTTGTTAGGTTACTGTGAAGATTAAATGAATATTACATGAAGAGTACTTAGCACATAGTGGGCAGGCACTGAGTAAGTATCAACTGTGTTATTGTATCTCTCAATCCTTAATCCTGAATTTGCAAACTGACTGGCATTGTCTCTATGAAAGTAAATGAAGTATGGATAGAATTTCTTGTAGTTCTTTGGGGAAAAATTATTTTGTAAAGTAAAGCTGTTACAATTGCTGTTTGTCATTTTCTTCAGGCTGGTAACAGGGAAGATTCTGGGAAGGAAATACCTAGTTCTGCCTTCTCATCCAGTACCAAGGTATCCTGCCCACTATGTGACCAAGGCTTCCCACCCACAAAGATTGAGCGACATGCCATGTACTGCAATGGGCTGGTGGGGCAAGATGCAGGTAAGGATTGACTGAGTGATGGTTTTGTAATTCTGTACAATACAGTATAGGAAAAAGAGTTCTTCGAAGTTACAGTTGTTTTGTTTTCTATCTAGTTAATTCTTTATTACATTTCATGTTCTTTATTACTTTGTCAGATATGTTATTTGTAGCACATACCTGAGGAGAAGGGAAGCGAAAAATCTTTTTTTTAAAGTATATTTTATTGATTATGTTGTTATAGTAGTCCCTGTTTTTTAGTGTGTTTTTTTTCTTTTTTTTTTTTTTTTTGCCCTTTGCTCCCTTCCACCCAGAACCCCCCTTCCCTTCAGTAGTCTGACCACTATTAGTTCATGTCCATGGGTCGTGCATATAAGTTCTTTGGCTTCCCCCTTTCCAATATTATTCTTAACTTCCTCCTGTCTAGTTTGTATTTACCAATATGTTTCTTAATCCCTGCACCATTTCCCCATTTTTCCCCCTTCCCCCTCCAAGCTGATAACCCTCCGAATGATCCCCCTACCTATGATTCTGTTCCTATTCGGTTTCCTTAGTTGGATTTTGTTCTTAAATTTTAGATTCAGTTGTTGATAGTTGTGAGTTTGTTGTCATTTTAATGTTCATAATTTTGATCTTTTTCTTAAGTAAGTCCCTTTGACATTTCATATAATAATAGCTTGGTGATGAAGAGCTACTTTAGCTTTACCTTGTCTGGGAAGCACTTTATCTGCCCTTCCATTCTAAATGATAGCTTTGCTGGATAGAGTAATCTTGGTTTTAAGTCCTGGCTTTTCATCACCTTGAATACTTCTTGCCAATCCCTTCTTGCCCGCAAAGTTTCTTTTGAGAAATCAGCTGATAGCCTTATAGGCACCCCGTTGTAGGTAACTCTGCTTTCCTCTTGCTGCTTTTAATATTCTCTCTTTATCTCTAACCTTGGCGTTTTAATTATAATTTGTCTTGGTGTGGTCCTTTTTGGGTCTAGCTTGTTTGGGACTCTCTGTGCTTTCTGTACTTGTATGTCTATTTCCTTTGCCAAATATGAGGAGTTTTCCTTCATTATTTTCTCACGTAAGTTTTCAATTTCTTGCTCTTCCTCTTCTCCTTCTGGCACCCCTATGGTTTGGATGTTGGCACGTTTAAAGTTTTCCCAGAGGTTCCTAAGCATCTCCTCATTTTTTTCAATTCTTGTTTCCTCATTCCGTATTGGTTGACTGTTGTTTTCCGCTTTATGTTCCAAATAATTTATTTGAACCCCGGTTTCCTTCCCTTCACTATCGGTTTTGTGTGGATTTTCCTTTGTTTCACTTAGCATAGCCTTCACTTCTTCCCTTATATGTTTGCCGTACTTAAGCATATTTGTCAGGCCTGTGAGTATCTTTATCACCAGTGTTTTGAACTCTGCGTCTGTTAAATTGGCTGTCTCCTCATCGCTTAGTTCTCCCACTGGAACCTTGATCTGTTCTTCCTTTTGGGCCATATTTCTCTGTCTCCTCATCTTGACAGGCTCCTGTGTTTGTTCGCCTCTCTGTCTTAGGTAGAGCTGTTGCAACTGTTACGTTGTAAGGGGCAGAGCCTTAGGTTTCTTGTCAGTACAGGGCGATCTGTTTTACCATGTCCTGGCGCTTTATGTGGGGGTGGGGTCTGAGAGGGAACAACGTTGCTTGCTCAGCACTTGCCCCTTTTCCAGGCAGTTCTCCCACTTTGTATGGGACTGGTGCCTCTAGTTGTTGCCCTGGCTGTCGTTCCCAGAGTGGGTGGGTCAGCGGATGTTCTAGGACGATGGGGGCCCTTTAAACAAGTGGACTCTACTGAGAGACCGGCTGTTTCTTCCTTCGCCCCAACCCCCACTGGTTTGCACAGTCAGAGCAATGAGGCTTGATTTTCCCCAGTGCTGGGACAGTGAGCTTCATGGTGTGGTCTGGAGTTGGGAACGCTCTCCAGGTGTCCTTCCTGAATTTTTAAAATGTGTTACTGCGCTTTCTGTCAGCCTTTCGCCACCGCCATGGCTGCCGCCACCACCCTGCGTCCTCTCTGCCCCGGTTCTGCCCTTCCTACTTGTCTGGATGAGTATTTCTTCTCTATATTTTTGTTTGTTAGACTTCCATGCAGCTTGGTTTTCTGGAACTTCTGGTTGTCTAGTTTTGAGGTAGTTGTGTTCCTTCTTAGTTATGTAGGGAGACGCAGCGTGTCTGTCTAGGCCTCCATCTTGTCCAGAAGTCTCCATTGTTCACAGTTTTGGTCTTTTTTCTTAATTTAGTCCCTTTAACATTTCATTTAATAATGGCTTGGTGATGACGAACTCTTTTAGCTTTACCTTGTCTGGGAAGCACTTAATCTGCCCTTCCATTCTAAATGATAGCTTTGCTGGATAGAGTAATCTTGATTCTAGCTCCTTGCTTTTCATCACATTTAATACTTCTTGCCAGTCCATTCTTGCCTGCAAAGTTTCTTTTGAGAAATCAACTGACAGTCTTATAGGCACCCCTTTGTAGGTAACTCTGCTTTTCTCTTGCTGCTTTTAAGATTCTCTCTTTGCCTTTCACCTTTGGTGTTTTAATGATGATAGGTCTTGGTGTGGTCCTCTTTGGGTCTAGCTTGTTTGGTACTCTGTGCTTCCTGGACTTGTATGTCTATTTCCTTCACCAGATTAGGGCAGCTTTTCTTCATTATTTTTTCACATAAGCTTTCAATTTCTTGCTCTTGCTCTTCTTCTTCTAGCACTCCTATGATTCGGATGTTGGCATGTTTGAAGTTGTCCCAGAGGTTTCTAAGTCTGTTCTCATTTTTTTTCAATTCTTGTTTCCTCATTCTATACTGGTTGACTGTTTATTTCTTCCTTATGTTCCAAATCATTGATTTGAACTCCAGTTTCCTTCCCTTCACCAGTGGTTTAGTGTGGACTGTCTTTTGTTTCATTTAGCATAGCCTTCACTTCTTCCCTTATGCATTTGCTGTACTCAAGCGTATCTGTCAAGCCTGTGAGTATATTTTCACCAGTATTTTGAACTCTACGCCTGTAAGGTTGGCTATCTCCTCATCTATTAGGTTGGCTATCTCCTTGTCGCTTAGTTCTCCTACTGGAACCTTGACCTGTTCCCTGGAACCGTGAGCTGCGTGGTCTGGTCTGGAGCTGGAACGCTCCTAAGGTGTCCCTCCCGACTTTTTAAAACATGTGACTGTGTTTTCCACCAGCCTGCAGCTGCCGCTGCATCTGCTGCCACCACCACACCATGTCCTCTCTGCCCCAGCTCCGCCCCTCCTACCTGTCTGGATGAGTTTCTTCTTTATGTCTTTGTTAGTTGGACTTACATGTAGCTCGATTTTCTGGAACTTCTGGTTGTCTCTAGTTTTGAGGTAGTTGTATTCCTTCTTAGTTGTGGAAGGAGATGCAGCTTGTCTGTCTATGCCTCCATCTTGGCTGGAAGGAACAAAAATCTTTTTATCTTTTAATGTTTCAACCTGTTCTTTGCCATAGGTAGGCCCA
The DNA here is from genome assembly GCF_987537825.1 of Furipterus horrens. NCBI lineage: Eukaryota > Metazoa > Chordata > Mammalia > Chiroptera > Furipteridae > Furipterus > Furipterus horrens. The sequence continues at coordinate 63,558,522 of NW_028327180.1, read as the reverse complement.
AATTCATTGCAGTGCCATGGAATTTGCATTTCAACTTACATATTTTCTTTAAAAGATTATTTACTTATTTATTTTTAGTGAGAGGGAAAGGGAAGGAGAAAGAAAGGGGAGAAACATCGATGTGTGAGAGAAACGTCGATTGGTTGCCTCTTGAAAGCCCCCAACCAGGGACCTGGCCCACAACCCAGGCATGTGCCCTAACTGGGATTCAAACCAGCAACCTTTTGGTTCATAGGCTGGCCCTCAGTCCACTGAGCCACACCAGCCAGGGCTCAACTTAGATATTTAAATATTGAGACTTCTGTGGAACTTGAGGAACTCAGTTCTAGAGTTGTCCATTTTTAATTCGAAGTATGTCTTTTGTGGGTTTGTGTGTGTATATGTATGTATGTAAGTCTTCTACCTGAAGACAGCTATTGAAAAATATTTCTGATTTCCATGCATGTCCTACATATCTCTACTACTTCACCCTGGAGCTGTTGCTTATCTCTTGAAGTACATGGAACTTAAGTACATGGAACTGAGCCTCTTATCCCTTAAGTTGTTGCAATATTTTTGAGTTACTTCCCAAGGATATATTCCTGGTTTGGGTGGTAGTATAAAAGGTGGGCTCTGGAGTCCAACAATCTGAGATTAAGTCCCACATCTTTCATGTACTCTAGAGTGTGTAATCCTGTGCTCGTTTCCAAGCTTTCCTTTATGCATCTATCAAGTAATAGTAATGAACTTGTTTGGTTTTTGTGAGGTTAAATGAGATGTTTTAAGGAAAGTGTCTAGCACAGTGCCTACCACATAGTAAGTACTTAAGAACTTTTAGCTGCTGTTACTACTCCCAGTAGTGGAATTTCTAGGTCAAAGATTTTGTCATCATTTTTAAGGATTTTTGTGAATAGCATTGCAGTTTTTTAAATACAATGAAAGGTGAAGACCTAAATCTGGTCATCACTTTTTTTTTTTTAACTTCTTACCTGAGGATATGTTCATTGATTTTAGAGGGCGGGGGGTGGTTTAAATCTACAACCTGGTTATGTGCTCTGACTGGGAATTGAACCTGCAACCCTTTGGTATACAAGACAATACTCCAGTTAACTGAGCCACCTGGCCAGGGCCATCAACATCTTTTACTAGAAGAACACTGAAGTCCTAGGATTTTAGATCCATTTTAAAATTTGACATAGTTCTTCTGTCTGATTTTTAGCAGAGCTCCAGTGACTGAAAGAATTCTGGGGTTGGCCATTTGGTGACCAGAGAAGGAAGAGACTGTCTTGTGTATCACACTAAACATGCTTACCCAACTGGTATTACTTATCTGAGTCAACAACTTACTCAGCATTGAGGTCCAGAAATAAATGAGTTTGCAAAGTTGAATGCCCCTTGAGATCTAAGAGTAGATGACCTTCTTCTGGTCAGAATTATTAGATAAGGAGTAGTATAAAGCAGCTCCTACTAATACCTTCCAACTGAACTCTTTAATATTTGCTGAAACAGGAAGCTATAGTATTCACTGTGCTCAGATATCTTTCAGCTATATGATATTTGCTTTTTATTCATTTTTAAATTATATTTTATTGATTATGCTATTATAGTTATCCTGATTTTTTCCCTTTGCCTCCCTCCACCCAGCACCTCCCACTCCCTCAGGCAATCCCCTTACCATTGTTCATGTCCATGGGTAATATGTGTAAGTTCTTTGGCTATTCCATTTCCTATATTGTATTTATCATCCCCATGACTGTTCTGTAACTACCTATTTGTACTTCTTTTTTTTTTTAAGTATATTTTGTTGATTATATTGTTAACAACAGTTCCAATTTTTTTCCCCTTTGGTCCCCTCTACCCAGTACCCCACTTCCTCCAGCAATCCCACCTCCCTTAGTTCATGTCCATGGGTCCTGCATACAAGTTCTCTGCTTCACCCTTTTCTATATTATTATTATTTTTTAAATAATTAATTTTTTATAACAATAAAAAATAACAATCCCTCCTCTCAGACTTAAGACCTTTTATAGTGTTATAGAGGACAATGGGCGAAGGTCTCATGCTCCTCTAGCTGCTTCAAGCTGGGCATGGTCATTGTCCTACCTACCCTTGGGTCCAAAAATCCCTAATAAGAGTGGGGGTGTGGAGGGGAGGGTGGCCTTTCCACATAGGGAAGGATCGTGCAGATTCCAGGTCAGTTGGCTGTCCCTGGACAACGGCGTGCTTGGTTTAACAGGCTGGCATCCTTGTTGTGTTCTGGGGGCAGCAGATTTGGCAACAGGGTTAAAAGACATCATTCAATCCGTAACCACTAGATGACAAAAGCTATTTGTACTTCTTAATCCCATCACCTCTTTACCCATTTCCTTATACCCTCCTTTCATCTGGCAACTGTCAAAACACTCTCCGTATCCATAATTCTGTGTCTGTTCTTTTTTGCCTAGTTTGTATTTTAGATTCAATTGTTGATAGATACGTATTTTTTGGCATTTTATTGTTCATAGTTTTGATCTTCTTTTTCTTAATAAGTCTCCTTAACATTTCATATAGTAATAGCTTGGTGGCAATGAACTCCTTTAGTTTTTTCTTGTTTGGGAAGCTCTTTCATCTGCTCTTCGATTCTAAATGACAGCTTTGCTGGGCAGAGCAGTCTTGGCTGTAGGTCCCTGCTTTTCATGACTTCGAATATATCTTGCCAATCCCTTCTAGCCTGAAAAGTTTCTTTTGAGAAATCAGTTGACAGTCTTATGGGAACTCCCCTGTAGGTAACTAACTGCTCTTCTCTTGCTGCTTTTAAGATTCTCTCTTTATCTTTAACCTTTCGCATTTTCATTATGATGTGTCTTGGAGTGGGCCTCTTTGCATCTAATCTTATTTGGGCCTCTCTGTGCTCCCTGGCCTTACATGTCTATTTCCTTCACCAAATTAGGGACATTTTCTTTCATTGTTTTTTCAGATAGAGTTCCAATTTCTTGCTCTTTCTCTTTTTCTTCGGGCATCCCTATGATGTGAATATTGGACCTCTTGAAGTTGTCCCAGAGGTTGCTTATACTAATCCTCATTTTTTTGAATTCTTTTTTTCTTATTCTGATTGGTTGATTTTTGCTTCCTTATGTTCCAGATCATTGATTTGATTCTCTGCTTCATCCACTCTACTGTTATTTCTCTGTAAATTGTTCTTTATTTCAATTAGTGTATTTCTTCCTCTCTGATTGGATCTTTTTTATGCTATTGAGGTCCCCATTAAGTACCTTGAACATCCTTATACCCAGTGTTTTGAACTCTGCATCTGATAGATTGCTTATATCCATTTCATTTAGCTCTTTTTTCTTGAGTTTTGATCTGTTCTTTCATTTGGGCCATGTTTCTTTGTCTTTTTGTTTTGGTAGCATCCCTGTTTTTGTTTCTGTGTATTAGTAGAGCTGCTTTGACTCCATGTCTTGGTAGTGTGGCCTAATGTAGGAGGTGTCCTGTAAGGTCCAGTGGTACAGCCTCCCCTATCACCCAGGCTGGGTACTTGAGGTGCACCCTTTGTGTGGGTTGAGTACACCCTCCTCTGGTAGTTGAGCCTTGTTTGCTATTGGCAGATCAATGGGAGGAATTTACCCAGGCCAGTCAGCTGCAAGGATCACTTATTACCAACTTCCACCTTCAGTGGAGAATCAGCTGTGCAGGGGCAGGGTGGTGGTGCTCAGATGTGGTCTGTAGTGGTCCACTGGGTGGGCTGGCCCTGAGGTTTCTTGGGTGGTAGAGGCCAAGGTCAGCCCCCACCTGTATTTTGCCTGGAGTCCACCCTGCCTGAGCTATAAAGCAATCTGAGATGGCTGTACTTATGCTGGGCTTGGAGATTCCCAGGCGAAGTCAAGCTGTGAATCTAGACTGGCTGCTGCTAGTGCTGGGCCTGTAACTTGTTTGATAGGATTTAGGAAGTTGTGAAGTGTGAGCCAAGACCAGCCATTAATATTTGGAAAAGCAGTTTGGGTGGGCCCATGAGTTGGGTGGGGCAGAGTCTCTGGGGATCTCCAAGATGGGTCAAACAGTTTTAGCTGTTGGAGTCTCAGATATGGCACCAGCTTGCCATCTCTTTTGGGGGAGGCTTTAGAAAAGAGACAATGGCCTCTGCTCATCTTAATGCCAGACACTTCATTTCCTCCCTCTATGTCACTGGTACATTTCAAGCTGCTACCCTGGTACTGGAGCTCAGAGGGAGTGAGTCTGAGTAGGTGAGTCCGTGTTTGGGTTCTTTAAGAGGAACTTCTTGGAGACCCAGCATTTTCTTCCACTGACTCGATCTCTGCTGTTTTTTGCAGCCAGGAGTTATGGGCGTTTATCTCCTGGCACTGGAACCGTGGGCTGGGGGGCCTAGTGTGTGGCTGGGTCTCCTCACTCCTGAGATATCTCTCCTGAATTTTTATCCACCACACGTAGGTGAGGGACCAGCCAGTTTTTTGTCTCCACCCCTTTTTCCAGTCTGGATGGATGTGGTTTCTTTAATTCCTAGTTGTCAGACTTCCATTGAACTTGATTTCTGATGGTTCTGAGTGATGGTTCTATATTTTAGTTGTAATTTTGATGTGGTTGTGTAAAGAGGCAAGCCATATCTGCCTATGGAGCCATCTTGACCAGAAGTCACTATTTGCTTTTTAAAAAGCCTGTTCTTCCTTACTGGGGTGTGGTGCAGTAACTCACAGTCCCAAATACTTACTATTGACATTGATTCAGGCTTATTTCTGAGTTTTCTCAAACCAAGTGCAGACTTATATCACAAAACCAGGTCATTCTCATTGAACTTGAGAAGCTGACACCATCAGGTTTGGACAAAGGAGAGTGAGACTTGTATCATCATCCATTCAGGGAAAGCCTCTCAGGTTCTCTTTATCCCATTGGGCCAGGAGCAGTGACCCTGTCTAATACTGCCTAGTGGGATTTGTTTTCTAATGCAACTGGAAGCTCTTATATTTTTGGCACTGTGTGCCTTGTAGCTCTTATCCAGGTGTCTCAGACTTCCATCCAAAGATGTCTGCTGTATCCTGAGTGACAGTCACACTTTCTTTTTCATAGGGAAATTTGTTTTAAAAATAGTTCAGAAGGAAAATAAAGACAGACTTCTTTTCAGCACCAACTTATCTACCTAAAATCAGAAATTTGATTCCTTTCTATTACCCGTTGCCTTCCTACTTACCTTGAATTCATCTTGATACTTACGGAACACTTTTTTTTTTAAATGGTGCTGGACTTTGTGTGATTTATTGAAGAAGTTGAAGACAGGATTTATGCACTTAGGGAGCATGCTGTCTCACTGGGGAGATAGGCATTAACCTAAGGAATTAATTACAAAGTGACATAAAGTGAGTGATTGTGTACCCAAATGAATGTCCCTGACAGTGAGTGCAATAGGGAAAAGAAAGAGGAGCAGCAGTGAATAGGGTTGATAGAGAGGGTGGGCTTAGCCTGGGCTGCAAAGGCTGGGTAGGTTTGCATAAACACATGGGAAAGTAGGGGGCCCTATATCCTCTTATGGGTTAGATAAGGGAAGAAGGAAGGGAAACAGCACTAAAAAGCTTCCTCTTATTCTTCCTAGTAGTGTTAGCTTGCTAAATTACCCTTCCTGGTGACATTTTAGCCCTATGAGAGGATTTGGAGGAGGGAGTCGTCACTGGAACTGTCTCTCTGCTAACTCCTGCTTTCCTGAGAACAGAATTGGGGGCTGCAGGTGGTATAGAGAAGTTAGAGGAAGTATATAAAGCACCTACTAGTGCATAACATAGGCCCTCAGTAAAGTTTCCTGTGTATTTGGTTTCTCTACCAGCTTGCTTGCCCCTGTGATCCTTGCCGAGATAGTAGTGATCGTTCTCGTTCCTCTCAGCTTTGTATCTGGAGACAGAGGCCAGGCCCTCAGCCTAATTTTGTTATCTTCTGTAAAAAGAAGCCTTTCCTACTGTGGAGTGGAAAGAGTTACTCTTGAAGATACATAACTGAGACTGGGAGACCATTAGTCCAATGTCTGGAATGAGAGAGAGACCTCCCATAGTTAAGTATCCAGCTTTCCCCTGCTTCCTGTTTTTCTCTGAGTCTGATCTTAGACATGCTTGGTTTGGCTGTGTAGGAAAACTAGTAATTAGAGTCATTTACATGAATCATCTACCATTTATCTAGTTACCGTGCAGCACAATAACAATTATGTTTATCATTAAATATATGTTTGATTAACTTTGCTGTAAGTTTTATGTGATTATAATACTACACTCTGGTTAAGTTGGCTCATTCTGATCACTTTTGCTCAGTGACATGGCTATCTATTCACAACTATGGAAAAATTAGAGTAGTCTTTTAAAGGCATTGTTTGAGGGGAGAGGATTTGCTAAATTAATCTAGACTAGGACAAAAATAGGTTGCTTTTGCTTTCTGGAAAATGTCTTTGAGACTTTTTATTTAAACACCTAAGAAGAATAAGGCTCTTCATTTACTCATTTCAATAAATATTTATTAAGTACCTACCAAATACCAGATACAGTAAACAGAATATACAAAGTCCCTGTTCTCAAGAAGCTTATATTCTAGTAGTGGGATACTGACAATAAGCGATATGCCAAGTATTTTGGAGAAAAAAAGATAGCAGAGGAAGGGAGGGTGGATAGGGAATCTGAGGTCACGAGGTAGCAATTTAAAAATAGGTGGTCAAGGAAGATTTCTTAAGAATGTGACATTTGAGCAAGAGACCTAAAAGAAGTGAGGGAATAAGCTAAGAGTTTTTCATAATGGAGAGGAGAGGGTATTACAGGCAGATGGAATAGTAAGTGCAAAGACCCTGAGGTGTGAATAGGATTGGTGTGTATGAGGAATGACAAAGAAGCCAATGTTCCTGGAGTGGGGTAACTAAAGGAGAGATAAACAATGAGACAAGACAGGTAATTGGGGAGGGGAAAGTGAACAGGGCTGTTAGGCCATAATAAGGACTCCAGTCTTTACTCTGAGCAAAAGAGGAACCACTGGAGGGATTTGAGCAAAGAATGAATTAGTATTTGAGCAAAGGATCACGCTGGCTGCTGTATGCATAGATTGTCGGGATGGGGGACAAGGGTGGAAGCTGGGAGAACAGCCAACGTCTTAGTTTTGGCAATATGATATAGTGGGGAAAACATGGGCTGTGAAACTAGGTGGAACTGTAATGCTGTCAGCTGGGTAATGTTTGAGAAACTACCTGAGGAGGATCAGGTGCCTCATTTGTAAAATTAGTCTGATATCATCAGGATTGTCATGAGAATCAGAGATACTTTATAAAGTACCTAGCACTGTGTCTAGCTTGTAATAGGCATACAATAAATGGTAGCTGCTTTTATTATTGAATATTCTTCTTGCCTGTGTAGTCTTGGTGAAGTCTGTTTCTTTGTGCTAATACATAAAGGATAAGGCATCAGCCAGGTAGAGTTAAGGGAAAGATGAAAGGCAGGGAAAGGCAATCTGATAGTCAAAGTGGTAAGAATACACTAGTGAGAAATAGATCAATCATAGGAGAGTTAGGGAGGCTGAAGACATTAACTGTATATACACTTTGGGCCTAGATACAGGGCTGTGGCTTAGAGTCAAGGTACTGCTAGGAGTGATTTTCTCTTCACGGATATCTCCTGGGAAAATAATGGTGTGTTAAGTGGGTGGGCTGAGCTAATAGGAAAGGACTGAGGTCTAGAATAGCCTTGACTTGAGTGACTCAGCAACAATCCCAAGACATTTCTTAAATTGGACAAAGTTAATTTTTTTTCTTTAGTATACTCTATTTGTCTACCTGAATGTAATTTGTACCCCATTCATTCCTCTCACTTATATGTATTAATGTGGCTTTTGCGATACCCAGGATGATTAGATTTAAGTATATTGCTATTGACACCTAACTACTGAGGTGTTAACTATGTGCTTTTGGGAAATAGCATAGGTTTAATAGAAGTAACATGGATTTGGGAAACAGATTGACTCATGGGGAGATACACAAATCCAAACACAGTGAGATCATAGATAAGACATGTACATGAATAACTGTAATACAAGGTCAAATCTACTAAGGGACATATAGATTAAATCCTGTGGTGTTTCAGATGAAATGTGGTTAGAGATTGAGAAGGAAGTGCATTAATATAAAAGAACAGTAGGCAAAAATCAAATAACTAGAAAAATGTAAAGAATGTATAAGGAAGAGCTAGCAATTCAGTGTGGTTGTAGTGTGGGTAGTGTGAAAGGAAATAGTAGACAGTTGGAGAACAACAAATGTAACGATTTATATGAGTTTATATTGGACAAAATTTCCTCCAGCTGTAAAATAACTATTTGTATGCCTACCCCACTGTAGTATGTAGGACTCTTTTGGATGCAAGTGTTGGAAATATGTTCAATTAACCTTAAGCAAAAAAAGAGAAAGTTTGCATAATAATTGAGAAGTCTGGTGTAGGCTTCAGGCAGAGCTGATGTCGCTCCATCTTTTGACTTCACTTGTCTCTACTTAACAGATAGGCTTGTTCAAGGAGCGAGGAAAATGACTACCAGTAGCCATAGACTTTTAGCCTTTAGTGTCAAGAAAGAGACCACATAAGTCAGTCTAGAGAAGGACTCTAATTGACTTTACTTGATTTAAGTGTCCAACTTTGATCTAGCCACTAGAACCAGGTGGATGGGTGTGTATCGTTTATAAATCAGAACAAGTAATGGAAAATCCTTTAGTGTCTGTCAGAAAATTCTATCAGTCACAATACCAGGAAACACCATTAACAGTGGGTTTAAAATGTAGTGTTTCTTTTTCTCACATAAAAAGATGTCTAGAGTGAGACAGTGGCTCAGGGATGTAACAAGAACGTAGGCTTTTCTCTCTTGGTTCTATCATCCTTCACTTGTGTCTTCTTGACTCGTGGTTTCAAGATAGCTGCTGCATTTCTAGACCTAACCTCAGTGTTCCAGGCAGGAAGAAAGAGAAAGGGTAAAGGGGAATGACCTCAGATCCTGATGATGACGACAATGACAACTGCTCCATTAGAATGCAGTCTTAATACTCATGCCTATAATCTCATGGAATTGGGTTTATTCCAAATCGTGATAGGCTTAGGTCAGTTATAAATACTGTGCATCTGTCATTTATGTGTGTTCAGATGTCTTTATGTGTATAAAATTTAACTATCTCTGAAGTCATTGATTAATTGGTTCTGTACAGTGATTCAACTTGACACAAATTTTTGTGTCCTGCTATTAATGAAGTATTGTGGTAGGTGCTGGGGCTGCTCAAGAGGTGGTAAGAGATGTGATACAGATCTGAATGGGACCTCAAATTTGTGTTCAGGGAATTCACAGTTCAGTGAGGCAAACAGACTCGGGCACAACTAAGTATGATAGAAATCAGTTGAAGTGCTAAAATAGAAGCACCAGCCACTCAGAGGAGGAAGGGATTACTTCTGATTGGTGAGAAAAAGGACAGATTCTTACTTCAGTGTTTCTGTAATATCAAGCATGAGTTTTTACCTTTTTTTCTTATTTTGAAAGATACGCATCTAAAATAGCAATGAGCCTTGAAATGTATAAATTGTCTGAATTTCTGATGAGTTATTTCTTTAAATGGGATTATTAAAAGTGGAATTACTGGATTATATGTATAAAGTTTTCAGATTGCTTTTTGGAAGGTTAACTTTTAAATTCTCACTAGTAGCAAATGAATGTTGCTCTTGTCACACCATTTCAAATACTGAGAATATTCTTTTTTAAAAACACGGCATATTTATGGTAATCAATGGCATTTCATTATACTTTATATTTCTTTGATTATTAATGAAGTTGAAGTTATTTTCTTTTCATAAAAGCAAATTTGTATTTCTTCTCTGAAGAACTGCTCTCTGAACATTGCCTAAGTATTGGTTTCTTAGTATTTTTCTTATCAGTTTGTATGAGTTCTTTATGAAGCATTTGCCTTTTGCTTCAAAGGTACTTTCAAATTTCTTCCACCTACCCATCAGTTTTTACCAAGTTTTCAGATTTATGCTGCCTGGGTCAGCAACCCCCTTCTTGTGTGAATGCTCTCAAAGCTTTTATTTCTTGAAGCAGCAGCAGTGCTGATTTTGCAGAAAGATCTAATTGGTGTGAATAGAAGTGGCACTGATATGGGGACAAGAGTATTGGAACCCATGCAGAATTAAGGGAGGAGGGCAGCAAGGAGGAAGGAGAAAGAATTCATTGCCATTGGTGATGGGAGGAGGAAGCCAGAGGTAGAAGGAGATGTGGTAGCTTGGTACAGGGGTCATCTTAGTTGTCTTCTGAAAGCTTTTGTTCTGCCTTTGGGACATTTCCTCATAGCATCTCCGCTAATGTGCATGAATAAAGTTGTTCTAGGATGTGGCACGTAAAATGGCAGTCTGAACACAATCTGTGTCTGCTTGAGTCCTCATTGCCTTTGCTCTTCCTGTCTTGTTCCTCTTAACATTGACTGTGTTTGCTCACTGCTCATTGTGCCTTGCTGCTGAAGAGCTAGGCCTCAGGATTTTTTTTTAGCAGTTTTTATTTCTGCCAGATGTGCTTATTCCTTTCTTGAAAAATAAAATAGCTCTTATTAACATCTGAGTTAATACTCAAAGCATTATGTGTTGAAGGAATATTAACAGCTTAAAACCATTTTAAAGAAGTTCTCTAACTTCATGATCTAGACATACGTTTTAATTTAGGCAGCTAGAGCAGTGGTTTTCAACTGGTGTGCCACGAAAAATTTTAAAACATGCAATAACTGACTATTTAGTCAAGGGCACTGACCTCTTTTCCCTTAGATTGTCAAATTAAAAAGTGACAACAGCCAACGTAACAGTAGCTGTCTGGTGTGAATGCATCAAAATTATGTTGTTGTTTTTTTGTCAGATTGGCAAAAAAAAATATTTGTGTGTGCGCCACAGAATTTTAGTAATTAGTTTATGTGTGCCATGTGATGAAAAAGGTTGAAAATCACTGATCTAGAGCATTTTAAAAAAGAAGAAAGGTCAAGGAATTAATATTAGATCAGTCCTCTCCATTAGAACTGTTTTAGAACCACAGTCAGGACTAATTACCTTAGAAGGGTAAGTGTTACTCTCTCTAATTTACCTGTGAGGAAACAGATCAGAGCCTTAGTACTTGCCCAGCATCAGACAGTTAATAAGCAGCAGAGCTGGAGCTCCTGCCCAGGCCTACCTCACTCCAGAGCTAGTATTCTTCTTCATTGTTAGGTTCTGTCTGCCTTCCCATATGTAGAGATGGGGACATACACTGTTAGGGCAAAGTTTGAGGAGAGTGTGGAAGTCCAAGTCAGTTTTAGGAAGACAGAATACTAGAGTCCTTCACCCCTGAATGTAAACATGAAATCTCATCTCATCAGAATTGATCTTGTCAGCTTTTCAATTACCTGGAAGAAACAATTTGATGGATCCAGACTATTTCCTGGTGAACTGAGTCAATGTAATATACGTCACCTCTGTAAAAGCATGTGTACGAAGTCAAGGGATTAGATGAGCTATCAGAATTACCAATAACTTCTGTGGTTGCTGTGGATATTGACCATTTACAGAATCACTGGCTACTAAGGAATTTTCTAAGGGCCTAATAGAAAGGAACGTTTTTTATAGGTTCTTTTTTTTTCCCTCTTAAGATGTTTATTTTTTATTTAATTTTAATTTTTTTTTTTTTCATTTTTAGAGAGAGGAGGAAGGGAGGGAGAAAGAAAGGGAGAGAAACATTGATTGGTTGCCTCTCATAGGCACCCCAGCTGGGGACAAAATCCTCAACCTAGGCATGTCCTCTGACAGGGAAACATTCTGGTGGCCTTATGGTTTGTGAAATGATGCCCAACTAACTGAATCATGCTGGTCAGGGCTAAAAGAAACTCTTGATTGTAAAATATTATTTTTCCCATTAAACAAAAGGATTTAATTTGCCAAGTCTTTATAAATCATACCTAATTTTAACCAATAATAGCTACCATTTATGAGCACCTGCAGTGTATTAGGAACTATGCTTTTTGGTTGTTTTTCTTTTTTAATTTAATCTTTATTGTATTTTTTTCCATTACCATTTAGTCCCCTTATGCCTCCCTCCCCCCAGGAACTATGCTTTTTATATGTTTTGTTTTAATTCTCACAACAAACTTTCGAAGCCAATATTACTCCACTTTTATAGAAGAGGAAACTGAGGCTTGGTGGGAAAAATAATTTCCCCATGATTACATACTTAGAGAGCAGCAAGAGCTGGGATACACAACCAACTTAATTCAAAAGCTTATGCTCCGAAGAATCATCCATGCAAGTTCAGATTTTTTAAAAGTTTTGAGAATGCTAAATCCAATATCATAGTCAATATATTGTTGAAAGAATTTATGGTACGACTGTGTGGTACAGGAACAAAGTAATGATAATAGTTTTGAGAATAAAGGCTGCTTCTTGGTGGGGATGTGTGAAGAGGAATAATGGGATCAGAATGAAGCACACAGCTAATTGGTTTTGGTAATAGTCTAGTGTTAAGTTGGATGATTGGTTTGCATATATATTCTTTTGTATGTATAAAACATTTTTAAAAGTTCACATGTTCGTATTATGTTCCGTTGTCATTTATTTCACTCTCATAGAAACCTTGATAAAGCAAGCCACTAAAATTCAGAGTTTCTACATATGAAACTCATTTAATATTATCTTAATTTAGGATCTGATGACAGTTACAGCTACTGGATTTGACTGCCATTAATGATTCTTTAGAAAAAGGCCTCTCTTTTTTCCTTTATGCTTTATTTGTTAAGGAGACTGGCTTTTGTCTTTTAGAATTTCCCTCCTCCATTTTGCTGATTGTATCCCTTTTTTATCTTTAAAATGCTCTTCTGTTCTAGACTATAATTTCTGTAAACTTGTAGTTAGAGTTGAGCCTTGATCAGATTCATTTAGTTATTTATTTTTTGACAAGAGTATGTTATAAGTATTATATATTTCATATTGCATCAGATTGGGAGGTTACATACTATCTTGTTACCTTTCTTTTATGATGTTAAGATCAATCAGTGGGTTCATATGAATCTAGGCATTAGAAAGCCTGGCTTTTAACTAATTGTCACTGTTGATCATTGCCTAGATCTGTCTTTTCATTTAGGGTGTCCCTCAATATTTAAACAACTTGTTAAATGATTAAAGTGGTATATGCTCATTGAAAAAAATTAGCAACATAAATAATCATCCCAAAATAATCACCCCAAACCCAACCTTCCCTCCCCCTGAATTACAGTTGATATTTTGGTATACAAGTATTTTCTTTCAGTCTTTATTTTGAATTCCTTTGTAGTATTTTATTCTATATTTGAACATTGGGTTGTTTAAATTTTTTATTGTTATAAATAATGCTTTGATAAAATATCTTTGTCTTATGATTTCATCTAAATTCAGATGATTTTCTCAGAATAGATTCCCAACGTATAATTCTTCGGTCAGAAGATACAAGTTATTTTAAAATTCTAGATAATATATTGTCAAATTGCTTAAATCAAAATTCCAGCTGTTAAAGAAAAAGATTGAGCTATAAATATTATACACAAATACTAGTAGGAACTAGACAAGTGACTCTTTTTCTAAGACTTCTAAATTATTCAATAGCTCATAGATGGAAATTTTGTTCATAAAAATATAATGTTTCTAGACCCTCTATTTTTATATACTAAATAGGAATTGTGTGGTTTAAGGATTTTCTCTGTATTGACTCTTCCCTTTGGCCTCAAGGTAGGAGGCACTGTTAAGAATATTTTGAATACTTTTATCTTTGTATGGAAAGGTGTTGCAAAAGTCATGCTAACACTTCAGACTCAGAGACTAACTACAGCAGCACTGGAGGTTAAGGTCAAGAGCTCAACATTCAGGTGTACCTCTTGAGAAATCAAGCTTATCTCTAAACTTGAAATTACTACAACTTGAGTAGGGACAGGAGTCCTCTGTGGCTTTTAAGCAGCCAAGAAAGTAGTTTGTTATTGTACTGGCTTTGGAGTCTAACAGACTTGGAATCGTAGTCTAGACCAGGTATTCACAGGATTGAAGCTTCGAGCTCTTAAAATGGACCTGGGGATGCCTGCCTTTTTTAGGGTTGTTTATTCTTAGGAACTATTGACATAATCATTAGGATTTTTGAGGTAGAAGCCATTTCTAATAGAATAAGATTTTCAAGTCTAGTACTCAAGAGAACAATAAGAATTTATTTATTGAGTGGAATGAGGTAGATAGGGCCTTCCCATTTCAAGAGTTATTTCAGGCTCTAGAGACATTTTCATCTAAGTTATAAAAATATTCTATTGTTCTTAAAGCCAAGAAAATACTCTTATCAGACTTGTGAATAAGAAACTACCTTGCCAAATTCATTCATTAAATATACATTTATATTATATGTCAGTTTTGTGCCAGAAGTATGGAATTCTGAAGTGATGAAGAGAGGTTCCGCTAGAGGAGATAAATAGGTAAAGCTGTAATTAAAATGTTGTATGAGAGGTGCTATAGTAAATATGCACATGGGTCCTGTTCAGGTGCAGAGATGGGGGCCTTCTAGGGTCAGGGAAGGCTTCTGGGGTTCTGCTACTGCTAATGGTGGGCCTGAGTTGTTTTTTGAACAGTATGAAAGCAGGATTGGAGTGAGTGAGACTAGAAACAGGGAGACAAGTAATGAAGCAGCATCAATGAGAGTGGACAGATTTGAGAATCTTTTGGTGAGACTCAAATTTGGTGATTGATGGTCAGGATGAGAGAAGGCAGCTTTGGCTCAGGTTTCTGACTAAGCCCATTGTAGTATTCTCATCTTAGAGCTGACTGTGCTGTTTATAATGTATTATTTATGCTCAGTAGTTATTTAGCACCTACTGTAACCCAGCTGCTGTGATACAAGCTGAGGATACAAAAGAGAAATCTGTGCTCTCATGAAGCTTATATTCTCATGGGGGAAACAGATTTTAAAAATTAAGAAAAATAAGACAAAAGCAAGGGATAGAGAATAACCAGGGCAGGGAAGATTAGGGTGAGGGGCTGTTAAATAAAAAGATTAAGGAAGACTTCTTGAGCTGATATTTGAATAGTCATTTCAGGTGAAGGGAATATGTATAAAGGCCCTAACACAAGACCATGTTTGGCATGTTTCTTAGTGTAGCAGGGAAGGAAGCTACAGTGAATGGAGTGGGATGAACAACAGGAGAAAAGAGATAAGCAGTAGTGGTCAGTTCATGTGGGGTTTTTGTACTTCATTCTAAATATGAAAAAAAGCCATAGAAGGGCCAAGAGCAAGGGAGTGATATAATCTAACTCTGGCTACTGGGTGGAAAAAGTCTGTCTAGGGATAGGAGAAAAAAAAAGTAGAAGAGACAGTCTGCAAACAGACTAAGCAGGAGGCTGTTGCAGTATCCCAAGCTAGGTCTATTGCTTACTTGGATCACAGTAATAGTTGTGAGGTCAAGAAATGGTCAAATTTGGGATGTATTTTGAAGGTTGAATCTCCAGGATTTGTTGGAGTATAAGAAGGAGAAAACTCAGGGATTATGCCAAAGTTTTGCTCCAAGCAGCTAAGTTAATGGTGATTCCATTTTTTGAGATTAGGAGATACAAGGGATCCAGAATAGCCAAAAAACAGTCCACACTTCTTGATTTTACAACTTACTAATCAAGACAGTGTGGTACTGATATAAGGATAGATATATAGATCAGTGGAATAGAATTAAGAGTCCACAGTAAAACCATACATTTATGCGCACTCTATTTTTGACAAGGGCATGACAATTCAGTGGGCGAAAAATAGTCTTTTCAACAAATGTGGCTTGAACAATTGAATATCCACATGCAAAAGAAGTGGTACCCCTACCTCACACCATATATTAAAAAATGTATCAAAGACCTAATTGTAAATGCCAAATCTATGAAACTCTTATGGGTCAATCTCCATGACCTTAGATTTCGCAATGGATTCTTAGATCTTTAGACACCAAAAGTACCAGCAACAAGAAAAAAATAGATAAATTGGACTCCATAAAATTTTAAAACTGTTGTGCACCAAAGGACACTACCAAGAAAGTAAAAGAAAACCTACAGAAAGGGGAGAAAATACTTGCAAATTATATGTCTGTACAGGTCTAGATTACAGAATATGTAAAGAACTCTTTTAACAACAGAAAACATAACCCAATTAAACCAAAGTGATTATACTGACTTTTTTTCTAGAGAATATGTACAAATGGCCAACAAACACATGAAAAGATGATCAACGTTATTAGTTATTAGTCAAAAGCATAATGAAATAACACACCATACTCACTAGGATGGCTATTAACAAACAAACCCGAAAATAACAAATGTTGACAAAAATGTGGAGAAATTGGAACCCCAGTACATTGTTGGTGGGAATGTGACATGATGCAACCGCAGTGGGGGAAAAAGGAATGAAGTACTGAAACATGTATAACATGAATGAACCTTGAAAACATATGTTAAATGAATGAAGCCAGTTACAAAAGCCCACATATTGTACGATTCCATTTATAGGACATGCCCAGAATAGGCAAATCCATAGATGCAAAAAGCAGATTAGTGGTTGTCTAGGGCTGGGAATTTGGGGGAAAATAGAGAATGATTACTGATAAGAAGAGATTTATTTTTCAGTTAATGAAAACGTTCTAAAATTGATATGGTAATGGTTGTACAACTCCGTGGATATACTCAAAACCATTGAATATATGTGAATTATAGCTTAATAAAGTTGTTATATTGAAACAAAAAAAGAACGATGACAGCAGAGTCAGGATGGGCATTGAAGGTGGGAGGATAGTGGAGAAGACGTGAAACAGGCTCTGGGAGAGCACAAGAATAAGCTGACTCTGGAAACATTAGGATTGCTAGGCAGTACTGACAGGCCACTTGAGGTTTGTGGTCTTAAATATAATGTGAGCCCAGTCAGCACTGTTGTGCTGCTTAGGTAAGAGCATGTAATAGGTGGAGGGCTAGATTCAGCCAAGATTGGGTTTTGCCAGGGAGTACAGAGAAATTAGAAATAAGTTGAGGGAATAATCGAGGGAATTGTTAATGTGATAATCATGGCATCTAAATTTGGTAACAAGGAAACTGAGGAGATGACAGGGTAATGGACACTGAAAAGGTGACAGTCTGGAATTAGATGTCCTGGAGGGGCTGACAAATTATTGGAATTAGGGTACTAGAGGGTGTGAGTTGGAAAAGATAGGTGGTGATGATCAGAGAATGGGACCTTTGAAATTGAGATCTTGCGCTCTGGTTGGTGTGGCTCAAGTGGTTTGAGCACCAGCCTGCAGACCAAGAGGTTGCTAGTTGGATTCCCAGTCAGGGCATAGGCCTGGGTTGCGAGCCAGGTCCCTGGTTGGGGTTGTGCTAGAGGCAACTGATTGATGTTTCTCTCACACACCCATGTTTCTCTCCTTTCTCTCTCCCTCCTTTCCCCTCTCTAAAAGTAAATAAAATCTTTCAAAATAAAAGAAATTGAGATCTTGCAAGTGACACAGTTATTATTACAGGCTCAACCAGGGTTACTCATCAGAACCACAAAACAGAAAATGAACAGATTATTCTCTTCTCCCAAGGAAGGTACAAAACTGGTACCAACCATTCTAAATGCAGTGGACAGAGGTTAACTCATCACATCGAAGTGAATGCCTGAGGCATTAGGCTTACTTCTCTCTCAGAACTCCCCTCAAGAAAGGCTGGGGTGATAGGATCCATAGGACTAGATAGCCAAGAGGTCAAGCAACTGAGAGGCAAGAGTATGGGATGGATCATACCTTAGGTTGAAACCTATGAAAGCTGCAGCTTCATACACTTCAGTCTAATACAATATATAGTCATTGAAATCACCAAGAATGATGGCTGGAGTGATGGAGAGAAAGATGGTTAAGTGATAATGTTAAAGTTTTCAGTGAATGGCTGGGAAGTGAGGGGGCTGGTGGGGGGGCAGGTGACCAGGAGGATAGGCAATGATTACTTCAGGGTGGAATAGCAGGGGTAACACGTGGTTTGTGCTCCAGACTAGGTTTTCCCAGTAGACTGGAAGCAACAAGGAGGAAGAGGATATCTACCCCAAGACCAGGTCAGTAGTACTGTGGTGTGAAAAAGAAGAAACAAGCCAGTACTTGAGAAGGTACAAGGAGAGGCAGTATCTTGCTCGGAGAACAGCCGCCTTTCAGTGAGAGCAAGATGAGAACTTACAGAGGAGGTTAAGAATGTCAGGGGTTTTGTTGATCACTGACATGAATTCCAGAAGGCAGAGTCATTTCAGGAGTAGGAGGGGACAATTGAGTCAAATTAGGAAAGTTCCCCCAGGTGACAGATTAGTGTCATGTAGGTGTAACAGAACCCTTGGGCTGCTCCGATTGAAACAGAACCCATGGGCTATTTAGTTAGGGGCCCAATTGCCCGCTGCCAGAATTATAACTCTTAATACCAGAGTTTGGTGAAAAGAAAAAGAATTGTTTATTTACACATAGTCCTGCCTTCTCCTCCCAGACCTGGCCAGTCTTAGGAAAGTCAGAAACACCGTTTCCCTACTTCCTAGGCACAGTTCTGCTTTACCAGTAGCTGCCAATGACTCGGTTCTGATTGGGGAGGTCCTTTCTGTGCTGTGGTGCCCTCCAGCTCTCGATGCAGGACCGCCTTGATTCTCAGCCTCCTTGCAAACTGCCTTCTTCCTGCAAACTACGCGGATCTCCTCTCCTTCTCAAAACCGCCTGGCGAGAGCTTCTTCTTTAAGCAGCCTGGAGACCCCTTCTCCAAGCCAGATGGAGGGAGCCCACAAGAGCCAGAGAGTGAGGGTGTGAGGGCCAGAGAGAGACAGAGAGAGCCTCCTAGAGCCAGAGCCAGCCCCAGAATGTCCACAGCTCCTCTCTTCCTCCCTGCAGTCCTCTCACGCAGTGGGTGTTGCAAACAGTTCTGACCATTCACAGAACCCTACGTAGGCTCTGTCTGCTTCTTCCATACCAGCCCCCAGTCCAAGACCCCTCCCAGACCTGAGCCTTGGAAGTAAAGCGGATCTTTGCAACAATGTTTCCAGCCACTAGCTCCAGGCATGCAAGGGCATCCTGAAAGCTGCTTCCTGCTTCCTATCTCCCAGCCGCAAACTCTGGGGTTTGTTTTGGACTCCCTGTTTCTGTAACATAGGGATGAGAAGCTAGGTGATGAGAGATGCCAGGGAGGCTTGACTTTCTTGTGGTAGACAGGCTTTAGGCATGATAGTATTGTATTAGTCTTGGTTATTTCTTGAAGGAGCAGTGCAAGCCAATGGAGCTGTCTGTAATGACAGAGGTTCTGTATCTTTGGGGTTACATGTGGAAGCCAGTAGTCACACATGGCTGTTGAACATGTGAAATACGGCTCATGGGACTGAGGAGCTGAATTTTAAATTATACTTAGTTCTAATTAAGATTTAAATTTTAAAAGCCACATCACTCAGAATGGTAGATAATCAATTCCAATGATGAACTTTTTATTGGGACTAGTTTCTTAGGGGAGGCCAGCAGCATGGAGGCAGGCAGTGTGCACGTGAAATGCACCTTCCCTTCTTCCTCTTACATCCCACAGAGGAAGTGTCTGGCTGGAGCAGGGGCGCTTTTAACAGAAACACAGGTCTGTGGCCTCCTGTTATTTTCTGCTGAAGTGGTTTTGAGGTTGAGGGAGATAAATTGAGGAGATTAACCTCTGTCATTCTGCCAAATCTCTCTTTTTTTGTATTTATAATCTGTACTCTCCTCAAGGAGCCATTGTTTTCACTGTTACAGTTCTAGGTCATATGTTTTTATTTTTGATTGCTTGTTTTTGGATTTTTGAAAAAAAGGTGCTGATGTTTACATAGTATTTATTGATAATTGTTCTATAATGTTTTGGTTATTTGCTATTCATTCAGTTTGTACAAGTTAGTATGGGAACCACTTAAGACTTAAATCCTAACCCAAATTATAGACAGGCTGATAAATGCTTATTCTAAGGATGGGCTTAAATCTTTGGATAAGGCTAAGAAATAAATTTGGAAGAATAATAATGACAATTATAATTAACAATTTATGTTTGCTGAGTGCTTTCTGTGCGTTGGACACTTACAACTTATTTGAATTATCTGATGTGATCCTTACCAAATCCCATGAGGGTAGATGCTGTATTATCTCATGTTGTAGGTAAGTCAACTAATGTAATACTCAGGTTGTTATTTGCCTGTGGCAAACAGCTAGTAGAGTCTCAGTTTGGACACCATTTTGGCCATCTGTGAAGTTGGTGTACTTTATTCCACTAGGCATTGCTGCTTCCTTGTATCTTGACAGTGCCAGCACAGGTCCCTAGTGCAGCTCCTTAGGGTGTTTTCCATCCAGTGGTGTAAAAAAGGCTGAGTTAATGGTCGTAGGTTTATCGGTGGCTCTCTCAGCAATAAGTGACATCCTTCCTCTCCTCCATCTTGCTCACCTTGCTCTGGTAGTTGTTTTCCTGGTAGTGGTTCTCAGACTCCATTGTTCCTTATGAATCTTTGGCTGTTGTCACGAGCAGCAAGGGTGTTGGATTTCAATTTCATTTGAATTCTCTGCCTGTAGCTAGTTAAAATAGCTGTCTCAACCCTCATAAACTGGAATTGGAGGCTCCTTTAATAGCAACTTACACTTTTCTGTTCCTTTGTAAGGGTAGTGGGTTTCAAAGGAAAAACTGAGCTGCTGGTCATAACATTAAATAATAGAATTGGCATGTAGTCTTCAGCCATCTGCAAGGTCTCTCCACTCAGAATCTTTTGCACCTGCCCAGTCACTTACCACTTAGACTTTTTCTCTTCCCATCCTTTATTCTCTTATTTCCCAGGAAAGGCAGTCTGCTCTTGTAGAAGAATATAGGCTTCTTTAAAGTAAAACTTGTTATTACATTCTGTGAGTTTTGTGCTGTTGTTTTAGCTTTGTGATCTTGATCAGGTTATTTAATATTTCATCATCTATAAAATAAAGATAATGACATATACCTTGTAGGGTTTTATTTTAAGGATTAGAGATTAAGTTTATGAAGTGCTGGTACAGAGTAGGTCCTTATAAAACAAGAGCTCTTTTTCCTCTTGAATCCATTGCTGTGATTTATTTGACAAATATTTATTAGCATTTAATATGTGCTAGATTCTGCTGAGGATGCTGAAGAGATCGAAACAAACTCAGAATCTCTAAATTCAGAAAGTTTCATGGTGTAGAAAGGAGACTGGGATGCAAACAAATACCAGAAATGTGCTAAATGCAGTAGAGGTATATATAGAGTGCTAGAAGCAATTAATTTTTCTCCAGCTCTTGTCTGTGGAGTGGTTTTTAAGTATTTCTTTTGGAAAAATACTTGGTAGTCAAGATTGGGGACAAATAGAAAGAGCGAGAGGAAAAACAACTCTTAAAGGTTTCTGTAATCTGTGAGGTGCTCACCTTTTAAGAATTGATTTCAGCAAGGCACTTGATAAAATCTCTCATGAAATCCTTGTACATAAGATGGAGAAATGTGGGCTGGCTAAAAGAGTAGGGGGAGGCTTTGGTGGTGGTTATACAACTATGCCCAGGAAGTTTTTCTCCTGCAGTACTTTATTTTTACTTACAAAATCTCTGGGTTGGAGGAAACCTTAGAAATAGACTGCCTACTCTTTATAATATGATCTCTTTTTCTCCCTTTTAATTTTTAATTCAATAGTATAGAAAGTATGTAGTGAAAAGCATACCTCCGTAGTATTTCAGTCATCAAGTGTCCCTGCCATTTTCCCCAGAGACAAACACTATTAATAGTTTCTTGTGTGTATGACCTGGTTTTATTATGTGTGTCTCTTTACACTTGGCATTATAGTTATTATGAGTGTATGTGCTTACATTGTAAGCTCCTTAGGAACAAGAACCCCTCCTCATCCTGTACCTCCCCAAATTACTTGCACATTGAAGATTATCTATAAATATTTGCTTGATTAAATATTTAAAGGAAACTGGGACCAGGGGGGAGAAGACAGACTTCTCTGGTAACATGCCACAGTTTTCTGTCCTTGGCCATATGCTTTAAAACCATTTCCCCCAGTGAGTTGGATGAAGATGTAGAAAGCATGCTTGTCATATATGCAGATGACACAAAGCTGGAAAAGAGCTGATAATGTCAGATGACAGAATCAAGACCACAAGACTGGAAGGTTCGCCCAAAAAGAACAGGAACAAATACAAAGTCCTGTCTTGGCGGGAGGTGGGGGCCGAGGGGGAATACCCAACAATGTAGTTACTTAAGTATAGACTTAGGAGACCTGTCTTGATAGCATTTTCTTTGAAGGTGTTTTGGGAGGATAGGGGATGGACCTTAATTGCCTTTAAGCTCAATTTAAGCCAGTTAGAATTTTGGTTGGAAAAGTACAAAATCTCCCTTGGATGTTGCAGGTTGGGATAGTACACAGAAACCTTTCTTGGAGTCGACTAGGTCTTGATATCTCATGACAAATGGAGGTAAATAGAGCTCATTAGCAAAGGCAGGCATATCTTGTGTCTGACAGTTGCAGTACATATGGTGACAAGTGTTACTGTCTGTATTAGAAAGGCACATGGCCCAGTTGAATAAGATCTTAAACTTTGCTTCTTTCTATACATTTTGTCTTTTATTTTCAGAGTCTACTGCCAACTTAACAGTTTTCTTCTTCTTCTTTTCTTTTTATTGTTGAAAGCGTTGACTTGTAGGAAAGTAGAGACCCAGAGCAACAGTGGGACAGCTACCCAGACTTCCCTGGACATTGAGAAGTAAGTAGGTTTGCTGTGTTCAGGAAGCTCCTGTTCGACATACCATTGCTTGGACCAAATAAAGAGACCAATTCCTCTCTTACCTTGGGTTTCTTTGGCCTGCCAATCACTTATTTATTCCTTGGCTGCCTGAATTTCTTATTCCCAGTTTATGCCAGTGTATGTATTCCTTTTTATTACCCTACAAAAAAAAAGCCTGCTGCCCATTCCACTTTCACATTGCTTTTAGCTTTGGAATCAGCATAAGTGAAAACAGTAAAGCTAAATTTTAACATATTAGTTTTTAAAGTGGTTTAGGTTATAGTGATTTAATATAATACAAGAAAGCAAGAAAATGTATCATACTTATGCCAAATTAAAGATATTGAGTTATGTTACTAATGTCTGCAACTTTAATTTTGTTTAACACTATCTGCCAAAATAAACCTTATTCCCTAAAACTTAAAATGTGTCTATCTGTAACATGTGTGTGTGTGTGTGTGTGTGTGTGTATAATAGTTTATTATGTACAGTTAATTCTTCTGTTTTGGCTGCATTAAACTAATTTTGAAATTTAAAAAATTGTTTTCTTTGAATTTGCATATTCATATTTGGTGCTTTGGGGAAGCAGTGAGCTATTTAGTGATGTAATGATACAGAAGTTGAATTGCAAAAGATTGGGCAATACAGATGACTTCCTGGGGTTGTGGGTTGCAACTTTGACTAAGGAAGCACATTTTAGGGGGTTTGGGAGAGTGAGGTTTAAGTGTTACCACTTCCAAAGGTATAGACATTACCAACAATATCTTAGAGCAGCTAGTCATTAGGCAGAAACATTTATCTTTGAAACACATATTTTTTACCCTAAATTTTAGAGCTCCTTCCCTAATCCATTGAGCAGAGTTAATCACTTGCTCCTTTTGGAATCCTCCTGTTGTGTGAACATTTCTCTAGGACTGTATTCATCAAAATGTATTGCGGTAATTATTTTTTTGACATTTCTGTTTCCCTGGCTAGGCTGTTAGTTATTTGAAGACAGATAGTTGCCTTCTTTCATGCTTTATTCCCCAGCACCAATAAAATGTGTCTGAGACAGCAACAGCAGTAATAGCTATTTGTTGAGTACCTAATATTGTGTACCAGCCTGTGCTAGGTGCTTTATTTACTATATCACTCTCTCAATAGATGGTAAGGAAGGTAGTTACTCTTTTTTTTTTTTTTTTTTTTTTTTTTTAATAAAGAAACTGAAGAGAAATTGAAGGCAACTGGTTGAGATCATGTGGCCAGAATTGGCAAAGCCCACCTGATTTATGCTCCTTCCCCAGTGCTGCTGTCTCTCATGTGAAAGATACATTGGTCTAGCTTTTCTCATTAGGAAGAGTGCATTCTCTTAGATGATCAAGTACTTGAGAGACTTATTTCTTCTATTTTAAAGACCTCCAGAGAAATTCTTCCTTAGAATTAATCCAGTCTCCCTTGCTGTAGTAATTGATTAGTAACGGCCAGAAAGAGAAGTCTAAATAGCAAACTTTGGAGTTTTCTTTGGCTTCTTAAAACTAAGATGATCTTATGAGTCAGGCAGACTTGGCTTCTGACAAGTATTAGTTTAGGACCTTGGGGGAAAAAGTACCTTTTTAACAGGGGTGGAGAATTAATCGAGAAGTTGTATTTGAAGCACTTTCCACCAGTTCTCACCACAGAGGAAATATTTAATAAATGTTCATTTTTCTTCCTTTGTCCCCAATGATGCCATTTTCACCAATGTCCAATAAACCTTACCTCAAGGACACAATACCTTCTCTTTCCACAAACTCCACTATTATAAAAAGATAAAAATAACTATGTGTATGAAATTACGCTGAAGCCTCTGGCAGAACCACATGGTTTTGGTAACTTCCTAGTTAATTTTGCACATTGTAGAATTACGGAAATCAGCATATGGACAGACTTGATATACTAATCAGCACAAGTTCATCTACCCTGATAACACTGTCATCTTGATTTAATGCTCTTGGTGCTCTCTTTTCTGTCTAAATTTTAACTTCCCTTTGAAAAAACTATTAACACCTAATTTCAGAAGAGTTTGACAGAATGCGTTATGTTTGAAGAGCAATCAGCATTGTTTGAGACAGAAGAGGTGATTTTATTGCCATCCCACTGCTGCAGCAGCAGGACACAGAGAAGCAGCCAGGGCAAACCACTAATCACTCCGTCCTTTTGATTGTCCACCAGTTAGTTTTATCAGCAGTCCTGCTGAGCAACTCTGCATTGGTTGACATGCCTCCTCCACAGAATAACTTTGAGATGTAAAAACACAATTTGAGATATATCCAGGAGCCCAGCGTCAAAAGCAAATCTTAAAACTGTTTTTTCTTTCTTTCTTCTGATTGGCTAGGAATGAGAAGTGTTACCTCTGTAAATCCCTGGTCCCCTTCAGAGACTACCAGGGCCATGTAGAGTCCTGTCTCCAGCTTGCAAGGGATGACCAAGGAGACGGGCCTGTAGAGAGTGGGCGAGCACACTCAGATGTGGAGGGGAAGCAGCAGCAGTGGCTGAGGAACCCAAAGGTAAGTAGAGTGTTTTAGAGAAGGCTACCTGACCCTCCGCAGTTCTGTTCTGGGTTTTTCTTCCTCCCTCCTTTTCTTCTGTTTATCTTGAAAGAAGATTTGTGCTTTTTAAAATTATTTTTTTATTAAAAAGTAATATGCATATGTTCATTGTAAAAAATACAGTAAGTTTTTTAAAAAACTATAAAGATGTTGAATGTAAACTATAATTGAAGAAAATGAAATTTAAAAAAACATATGATGAATTAGGGAAAATTATCAACCATAATTTCTTCTAGTTTTTTTCTATGCATTTTTAATGTAGTTGGCACCATACTTTATATATGTGTACGTGTGTGTATACACTTAACATTATAGCATAAACACCTTTCTTGGTTTATTTTTTTATTTTTATTTTTTTTTCAGATTTAATGTGTTTTATTGATTAAAATATTACATTTGTGCCAATTTCCCTTCCCTCTGCTCCCCTCCACCCGGTGGCCCCCCTCCCTCCAGTTGTCCCCCCCTTTTAGATTATGTCCATTAGTTGTGCATACAGTTCCTCCCAACCTCTCTCCGTCTATTCCATTCCCTCCTACCTTGATCCCCAATTCCTATATCATCTCCCTCCCTCTCCCCACTCCCCCTCCCTGTTGACCTCCCCCCAATATGCTTCCTGTACCCACAGTTCCTTTTCCACTCTCGTTGCCTGTTTAGTTTGCCTTTGTTTCATCTCCCTAGCTTCTGTTTTTTAAACCAGTCCCTTTAACATCTCATATAACAGTGGTTTGGATCTAATGAACTCTTTCAGTTTTATTTTGTCCTGGAAACACTTTCTCTGTCCTTCTATTCTGAATGACAATTTCGCTGGATAGAGTATTCGTGGTTGTAGGTTTTGGATTTTCATTACTTTGAATATTTCTTGCCAGTCCCTTCTTGCTGTAGGGTCTCCCTTGAGAAGTCAGCTGATAGTCTAATTGGGACCCCTTTGTACATAATTCTTTTCTTCTCTCTTGCTGCTTTTAAGATTCTCTCTTTATCTTTAATTTTTGACATTTTGATTATAATGTGTCTTGGAGTGGTTCTCCCTGGGTCCAGTCTCTTGGGAACTCTCCTTGCTTCCTGGACCTGCAAGTCTATTCCCTTCCCCAAGTCTGGGAAGAGTTCTCCTTTATTATATTTTCACTCAATTTTTCAAGTTCTAGTTCATCTTCCTCATTCTCTGGCAAACCAATGATTCTTATGTTGGGCCTTTTATAGCTGTCCCAGAGGTTTCTGATCCTCTCATTGTTGCTTCCCATTTCCTCTCTCTGCATTGGTTGACTGCTTGTTCCTTCTCCATATTCCAGTTTGTTGAAATGAACTCTGGATTTTTTTTCCTCACCATCTGTCTCGTATGTGGTTTTGTTCCTTTCGTTATGAAAGTTTTTCGCTTCTTTCTTATCTTTTTCCTGCTCTTTTGTGAATTCTGTAAGCCACCTGATAACAATGGCCCAGAACTGAGCCTCTGACAGGTTTCTTATCTGTTCATCTGTCAGGTTCTCTATCTGTTGCCTGGTGAGCTGTGCCACCGGGATTTCTATAGTTGTCTGCCTCATTTTGACAGATGCATTTTGTTTTCTTGGGCCGGCTGTCGGGGGCAGTGCCTGTGTACGCGTCACAATCCAGCGACCGGCGCCTGTCCGCGACCTATTTCGCAGCCCTGTGGTGCTTTCTTTGGGGGCGGGGGTCCAAGATGGATTCACACAGTTATTCAGCTAGGAGACCGGGATCCGTCCTCCCGCCCCCCTGGGCCTCACTGTTCAAGGCGATGCGGTGGCTGCTTTCCCCAGCGCTGGGGTCGCGCACTGCCAGGGGCTTGACTGCCTACGGGATTTTTCACCGCCCCGCCGCTGTCTCAGGTGCGACCGCAAACAGCGCTGCCCTCTTTAACTCTTACCTGCCCAAATGGCACCGCTGGTTTATAACTTCATATGTTGGGCTTCCGTGTAGTTTTATTTTCTGGAATTTCTAGTTATCCTTTGTTTTGAAGTAGTTGTATTCCTCTCTAGTTGTAGAGGGAGACCTAGCGTGTCCGTCTAAGCCTCCATCTTGGCCGGAAGTCCCATTTTCTTGGTTTATTTTTAAACTTTTTAAAAATTACTCTGAATGTTTGTATCATAGATACTTAACCATTCTCATTATTGGACATATAGGTTCTTTCCGGTTCTGTATTATAAGACTGTGTTTAAAACATTAATCAGTCTTTGTACTACTGATTATTTCCTTAGAATAGATTTCCTGAAGTGGAATTATTAAGGCAATGGACATAAACATTTAAAAATCTTGTGAAACATACTGCCAGATTGCTTTCCAGAAAGGTTATTCAATCATACCCTCACTACCAGTATTAGAGATCAGCTCTGTTGAATGCTTTGTGTGCCTGGTCATAGGAAGCTGTGGGGTCTGGCCCCTGGTCACTGGGGAGATGGATGTGCTTTCTGGGCTTTATGATTAGAGACTAGGAATATCAAGTCTTGGCTTAGAAATCAAAGATAAAACAGCAGCTCCATATAAAGCGACCCCTGTATGAGTGGGGTGGTTTTAAGGTGGTGATTTGGAGCGGGATCCTATAGGTATGTGCTTATACCACAGAGCCATCACTGCCCCTAGAAGTTACCTCAAAACTGCTATTTTTTATTTTAAATCTCTCCAGATCTATCATAGTTCAGAGGCTACTGTTGTTTAATATGATCTTGGTAGAATAATTTGCCCTCACCCTGGTGTCTGTATTTGGATAATATTGGCATAAAGATGTAGTTTCTTCATCATGGTTTGCTTTTTTACTTGTGTACCCTTATTTATTAGAAAGCAAAAGACTTCCCTACAGGTCCGCCTCCACACCTCTTTCTCCTGGAGACAGGTGTGATCTGGGCTAAGGAAGTTATATTTTAAGATTTTCTGCTATGAGTTAACCCTTCCATTTCGTCCATTTATCTCTGTCACAGGAAAAAGGACGCAATGAAGGCCGACTCCTCAGTCTCTTGGAACAGTCTGAACACAAGACTGTAGGTGAGGACTCCAGGACCACTTTTCTGGGCTTCTGGCTAAGGCCTTCCAGTGAAAAGAACCACTGCCAACTCCCTATTCGCTTGAGTTAGGTGGATGCCCATTTGACCTGAGTAGCCGGCCTTTGAGACTCAGTCTAGGTCACTTCTCCCTAAGGAAGATGGAGAGATAGCCTGTCTTATTCACCATGCATTTCATTTCAGGTTTTATAAAGCCGTTGAACTGGGGAAAAACATTTTCAGATGACAGGGCAATGACACAAGCCCCAAGTACCTTCTACAGCAGCAGTTCTCAACCTGTGGGTCACGACACCTTTGGGGGTCGAATGACCCTTTCACAGGGGTCACCTAAGACCATCGGAAAACACATATATAATTACATATTGTTTCTGTGATTAATCACTATGCTTTATGTTCAATTTGTGACAATGAAAATACATCCTGCATATCAGATATTTACATTACAATTCATAACAGCAAAATTACAGTTATGAAGTAGCAACGAAAATAATTTTATGGTTAGGGGTCACCACAACATGAGAAACTGTATTAAAGGGTCACGGCATTAGGAAGGTTGAGAACCAGTGTTCTACAGGAATAGGTGTGGAAAATCAGATATGCCGACATTACTGCCACCTCCCCATGCTTTGTGCTTCCTTCATGGGTTACCTTGAGCTTAGTGTCCCAACTTAAGCTGAGGGATTGTAGGAAGTAACTGTCTCTTTGTGCCAAGTATTTAGGGAGCATAGAGTAGATTGGTTACAAGCACTGCATAGAGTAATACCAACCCCACAGATTGTAAGGATTATATCTAGTAAAGCTCCAAACATATTCCCTGGCACAAGTAGGCCCTTGGTAAATGTTAGCTGCTATTATTACTGTGGTTGTTATTAGTTACTATTGTTAAAATTCACTAGATGCAGATGGAAGAGGAACTTTTGCTTAAGCCTTTCTGATGCATATAAAAAGGCAGCCTCTCTGAGCCCCATATCCTGCTGCCTCTAGATCAGCAGGTTGTGATTCTTTGCAGGTGGCAACTCCTTGTTCCTCAAGTCCAGATTTGAAGTAGATTTATTCAGAGGTCATTAATTTAAAAGTGTTCAGCTCAGTACTTCTATGCAGCTGAGCCTGTTGGATGGTAAATGCTCACACTCCCTTGGTGTGGAGATTGGAGCTGAGCTACCTGGATAAGCTTGATGAAAAGCAGTGCCCAGCACACAGGAAGCACACGATCAGTGAGAAGTGGTATGATTACAACACTACTAACAACACGACTACTTTTTCTCTCCAATTACAGATACAGAGATAAAGACCAAGTCTTCAGAAACAGTGACCTTCAGGTAAATTGGGATGTGCATTGATGTGGGCTGTCAGTAGTTCTAGAAAAGGAGAGGCCTGGTCCTGGGTTCTGTGTATAGTGTGATTTTTAAACTGTTGAAGGTAGAAATCACTGGAACTGTATGACCTCTCTCTGTATAAATCTGTGACACCCTTATATTTTGGCTAACAATGGGACAGTAGTTCAGTTTGCTTGTTGTGTTAAAACAAGCAGAGCAAAAGCTATTTCATACTACTCTCTACTTCTCTATCCCCACCCGACCCTGGTCTTCTGACTTGGATTTCAAGCAGCTTGGGAATTTGGTTCTGAATCCTCATTCCCTCACTGGCTGTTAGTATACGATTTACCCAATGTCCTCATCTGTAAAAGGGAAATGATAGTACTTATCTTGTTGGATAATTACAAAGATTATGTGAATTAATAATATATGTAAAAGCTCTTGCTACAATACATGACACATACTTAGTACTTATTGATATGTAAGTGTATACTGAATTCTGAAGTTCTCCCCCTTCTCTCTAGGGCACCCTCACCAGAGATGGAAGAGGCAGACTGCAGCAGGGAGATGCAGAATTCCCTTGCACAACTTGACCTAAATGAGTCTCCCATCAAGTCGTTTGTTTCCGTTTCAGAAGCCACAGATTGCTTAGTGGACTTTAAAAAGCAGTTTACTGTTCAGTCAGGTAGCCAGACGCGGACCAAAGTAGGCAGAGGAAGAAGGAGAAAATCCTGAATGTCTGGGGTCTGAAGGTTGACAAAACCATGAGCGATAGGGGTGGGCCATGCTCATTAAGCCTTAGTGGTCCCCGGTTCATTGTTGAACAGGTTTTGGCCCTGCAGTTCCCACCACCAGCACCTGCTCAGCATTCCGGTTCTGTGTTTTCTATGATCTATACAGGCATCTGTGTATAGTATTCTGTTTTATAACAGTTCGTTTGAATTCACTTATAGTTAAAAGAAAATTTAAATATATTTATATATGTTTGTATGAAATCTTATTTCAGTGAGATGGAGATCTTCTTTTTTTCCTCTGTGTTACAGGGCTTGGGGTGGAGACATTTTAATTGTGAGGCTAGCTCTCAGACCCTTAAATTACATGTTTCTGAATGACTGTTTTTACTGGTCATTGATGTACCACCTGTATTCACCGAATGTGTAATGCATGATTCCAAACACTGTGCGATTATTCCTTTGACCTTCTGACATCATTCTGCAAGGGAACAGCACATCTAATACTACTCCTTATTCTGTTGTCTCTACCATTCAGTGACCTGTTACTTCAGCTCACTACCTCACCCAGTTAGGAATTCTCACCCAGAGCATAGGACCCTTCAGGGATATGTCCTGCCATTCTTCCTCAGTTTGTAAGTGAACACCGTTTTTAGTTAGTTCCAATGCAATTATTTTTCCTTCCGAGAATAACCAGTGGGGATGTCAGGCATGTTCATTTGTTAAAACTGCGATTGGTTCTCTTGCCATTAGAGATCATAGCAGTAACAGGAAGTAGTTCTGTTTTAGTGCATTAGTAAAGGAGCGCACATTCTCAACCACATTGCCCAAGAGCTTACAGAGCAGAACAGAGATGTGGTCTGTCCTCAGTGCATGGGCAGTCATGAGAGGGTGTTGACTGGCAGAAGCAACTACCTGAAGAAGATGACCAAACACGGATGTTAGGAAAGCTAGCTCTGGCCCAAATCGATCTGAAGATGTAATGAAAGAATGTCGGAGTGGTTGCTGATCAGGAAAGGATCCTGGGACAGGTTAAACAGGGACACAGTCAGGCTCTCCTAACTTCTGATTTATCAAGCCCAATGTTACCTTTTATTTCAAAGTGCAAATAAGGTGTTTGTTAGCCTGGGGAATTCAGAGGTACCTAGGATGGTGAGTACT
The DNA here is from genome assembly GCF_987537825.1 of Furipterus horrens. Classification (NCBI taxonomy): domain Eukaryota; kingdom Metazoa; phylum Chordata; class Mammalia; order Chiroptera; family Furipteridae; genus Furipterus; species Furipterus horrens. Next base: position 63,526,974 of record NW_028327180.1, on the reverse strand, counting down.
GTTTCCTGCCTGCTTGCCTTGCCCACAGATCTGAGAAGGCAGGCAGCGAGGGTCCTGCCTGTCCCTCCCATGCTTGGTGTTGGACGGCTCTGACGTGGAGGCCAGCACCACATAAGTAATACCAATTATTTTTTGAGCAGCTACTGTGGTTCAAGCAGTGTATGTACCTTCACTTAATCCTCACAGCAATACTGTAACATAGATATTATCCTCCCCAATTTTCAGATGAGGACAAAGACTGAGAAGAACAAATAAAGCCTCTTTTTGTCCATGGCAGTGACAGACACCACAGTGCCCCTCCTCTTCACTCCTAAAGAACAGGCTATAATTTTATTTTAATATTGATTATTAGTTTTCCTTCTAATGAAAATTAGTTTATCAGTGATGTCCCATCATCTTAACTCTCACTAGTCTTCTCATTCAATAGCATTTTTTGGAGGTAGAACTCTATAAACAGGAGATAGTATGTTATTTTTCTGCCTGAAGATAAGGGAAAGGGCTGATTCTACAAAGTGAATATTTAGCTTAAAATTGAGCAGTCTACATAGAACATGGGTCAGTGGCAAATTGTTGGAGGGGGATGTGGATAAGCAGGACCAGGAACAATAGGTTTTTTGTTATGTAATGAGGAGTCAAGGGGAAACAGCCACCTCTCCAGTTTCCCCAGCCTGCCCCCCACTGTCTTTGGTAAAGGCTGAGTATTTGTCTTATCACGTTCCCCCACCAGTAGTCCTATGGGAGGGGCATTGCTGAGAAGAGGAAGAGAGAAAGCAGGTGAAAAGAGGATCACACCGATGTGAGTCTGAACCCCTGATTCTGATACACGTCAACCTCGCTGAGATCTAGTTTCCTTGTCCATAAAATGGGGGAAATCGTTCTTACAGGGTCCTCAGGATTAAAATAATGTGCATACAGGCATAGCATCTATTACATAGAAGATGACAAGGCCATGGCAGCTGTTGTCACTAATGTGATGCTAGTTCTGTATGTCGTAAGTAGTGTTTCTGTGAGAGGCAGAAAAGCCAGAGAGAGGGTGGGGTGCAGATGCAGGAAGAAGCAGGTCTTGGAGGAGCAATCCTCTACCTTAGCTCCATCAACCACCAGGTTCGCAGAGTAAGCTCCAGTCCTGGGCATTGAGAGCTCTCCTAGGGGCTCTGGTGGGATTTTTACTTCTTCCAAGATGGGAAGCAGCTGTTTTGCTGGTGTTGCTGACCCATGGAGATCTAGGAAGCTCCCTGAACTTCACAAGCAGTTGCCATGGAGGTGGAACTTCTCTGTGTTGGGCATTGTGGTGATTTCCTTTCATCCTTACAATAGCCCTCTAGCAGAGGTAGTGCATTGCCCATTTTCCCTGGGCATCCAGCATTCCACACACGACCTCACATGGTCCCCTTGCAGGAACCTGTGGCTCTGCTGTCGCCCTTCTCTAGGCTTGCGCAGCACAGGCTGGGAGTGCCAGTGATTGGGGCCCCAAAGCAACCCTCAGCCAGCTTCTTCAGCTCGGGGTTACTGGACAGGGACTGGCTTGGAGTGGGTCTGTGGCAGGCCAGCCTGTAGTGTGTAGGTGCTTGACTTTGTGCAGGAAAGATTTCACAACACGAGCCCAGGTGATTTTAGGAGTACAATTATTAAAGCGATGGACAGTGAAACAAAGGAAGGACTTAGGATACAAGAAGCAACAGGAGAGAACCTAGGCAGTGCTCTGCTTTGGCTCCCTAGAAACATTATAGGAAAGGAGTAAGCCAAGGCGGGGCTGCTGTTAGCTCACCAGGAAGTCAGAGAAAAGGTGGCCTTGGCAACAGGGTTGAGGAGTAAGACCCGATAGAGCTGCCACTGCCTGCTGCTCCCCTGGCTGCCAGTCTCATGGGGCCCTTTAGAATTAGGGAGGGAATAAAAAGGTCCGTGCCTGGGAAGGGGCATGGGCATGCTCCAGCGCAAGCCCACACGAAGCCTTGGTCCTGAGGGCTTTGTATCTGTCTTCCATGGGTGAGAATCTTTGGGGAGGGTTTGGGGTTATTCTTTAGTCTGCTGTACTGTTTTGTTTTACTTTTATCCTGGGTCTGTCTGGCTTTTAATGGGTTTTTTTGTTATTTGTTCCCTTGACTTCATCCATACTTGGGTTTAGCTGGCACAAATGACATTACTGTAATTTGTAATTACTGTTCTCTAGTTCTCAGGCCAGGGAGATTTAAGCTATGTATTTCATTGGTTAGGGAGGAGAGGTATAAACCATTTACTTTCTAGGTGCTTTGTTAGGGGAGATAAGGTCTTGCGATTCACCCGCTGGCTGAAAGTTGCTCACTCTTAGGTTCCTGAACCTGAGGGCCTCTTTATATTTGGTACCAGGGAGCCTCACATGCATCACCTTCTTCTCAGCCCTGACCTGGATCCCTTCCCAATTCAACTATTTCTACTCAAATTTGATCTCCTGGGGGAACCTACACTAAGGCAAATCCTTTGGAGAAATTAGTCTGCCTGTTTTATACATGGACAAACAGGCACAGAGAAGTGAAGAAATTTGCCTAAGGTCCTACAGCTGGTAAGTGGGATGGGATTTGAACCCAGGTCTGCCTGACAGCAGAGCTAATGCTCTCTTAACTGCACTATAATGCCTCCTACCTCTCCCTCGAGTCACAGAACTCTGGAGATTTCGGATTTGGATAGGCTGTTTCTCACCTGTGAGGCAGAGCACCTTTAGCCCTGTGGGGTAACTCCGGACATGGCCCCTCCACGACCTCAGAGAGCAGGTGGCTGCCTGGCCAGCAGCCATAAGGGGACAAGAAAAACATCTGCAGATGGATGTCCCAACCCTCACAGGACTCCTGTTCATCACAAAAATGTAAAGCTTTTGCCTGTAACTGCTGTCCTCTCCCTAACCCTGTAAGTAGCGCCAAGGCCAGAGATGGGGCATGGTCTCTTGCCTGACCCGCCACCACAGGCGCACTCCCCAGTAACGTGTACTAAACGGCATGTTCCCATCTGCTGGTCCTCCAGGTGGTCTTTTCAGAACATCACAAACACAAGTGCAACTCCCTGGCTTGGACCTCCTGCTTTACAGCCCTGGGCTCACCAGGGGGAGGGGGAGACAGACAGTACTAAGTGGATGGCAGTAGCAGTGGGAATATGGAAACACGTACGACCCGAGTAGGGAGGCTGCTGAAGTCACGCTCCAGGAAGGCAGGAGGAGGTTACTGATTTCCTCTCAGTTGTGGGAGGGTGCTTTAATTTAACAAAAATTAACGTATTTATTTTTTGTTGGGTCTAGAGCTGGGCCCCGGGGCTCTCAAGATGAATAAGGAGCATGTGCTGGGAGCCACAGTTATCAATGCAACAATGGGAGAAAATCTAAGACACTGTGGGATCCATAGGCCACACTCAGCAGGCGTCAGGGCCAGGACGAGCTTCTCATGCAAGGCTCCCCAAGCATCACTGGTGACTGAGGTGTAATTTAAAAGTGAAAAGACTGGAGAGGGCAAAAGGGGAGTCATCCTACACCAATCAACATGAGCAAAGACTAGCAGTGAAGCAAATTGATGGGGGTGTAGGAGAGCTGCAAGGTGTATCCTGGTGAAAGGGGATGGAGGGAGTTGTGGGGAGCTTATTAGAACCCGTTTACCTTGTTGCCAGGCACTGTCTGCTGAGAGAAGCAAGCTTGGGAGCAGCTCAGAGCAGGGAGGGTCTGGCTCCTAGCCCAGCAGTGGTACTCCAGCTGTGGCCCACCTCGCCTCACACTAAGTGCCTCTCCCCATTTCCTACTTCCTTCTGGACAGCTGGAAATTGGCACCAAGAGGCTATGAGGGAGCCTTGGCAGGATTGTCCTGCCCGTTGTTGGTCTATGGGCATCGTATCTGGTGCTTGCAGAGAACTACTGCAGCCAGGACTACCAGCTGTTCACAGACTTCATGTCCAGGTTGCCTCCTCCCTCCAAAAAGGCCCTGATATCAGCTTGGGTACTGGGACCCCTCCTCTGGGGCAGATGGACACAAGATTTCTGGAAATAGATGGGGAGCCCTGGCATTGCTAATCAGGGGCGTATCCTCACGCTGGCTCAGGAGACTGCAGACTGGCTATGGGTGTGAATCACAGTGGGGCCTCTGGCACTTAGTTCCATATTCTCCTCTTCCACCTGAGCAAAGCTGGGAGAGACTGGAACTCCAGGCTAGGCAGGACACTATGTTGTGGGTGACTGTCCTCCCCACCCCTATCCTCGAGTTCCCTGCCTTTCAAGGCCTATATCCTGATTGGTACCCAGTGAACTGTGCAGTAGTCATGTCAAAACTGATACAAGAGCTACTGTCCCTGGTCTCCATCCTGGTGTAATGTGGCGGTCATGTACTATCTGTGGATGGTGGTAGGGTTACTGCTGATGAGGTAGTCTGAAGTTTTAAAGTATCTGCCCACCAGTTTCCCTGAAGCAAAGATTGGTGCAGTATGTCATCTCCTACTACGGTGAGTGTCTCAGTACATTTAGGCTGCCATAACAAAATGCCACAGACTGGGTGACTTACAAACAATAGAAATGTGTTTTTCACAGTTCTTGAGTCTGGAAGGGAGAGTTCAGGTGCCATCGTGGTTGGGTGAGGGTCCCTTTGGTGGCATGCTTCTAGTTGTGTCCCCAGCGTGGCTGGAGGAGTTAGGGTTCCCCATGACCTTATCATCTCCCAAAGGCCCCGCCTCCAAATACTGTCACCTTGGGCATTAGGTTTTCAACATGATGAATTCTGAAGGGACATGCATTCCACACCATAGCAGTGAGCACAGTAACACCCCAAGGTTCTGTGCATTCAGGAACACTAGATTAGGGGAGAACCAACTTGATGGCCAACAGCCTGACTGCAACCTAAGATTACCCTGCCCTGTTTGGTAGGGAGACCTCTGTTGTGAACCTGTGCTACCTCCTTTGCCTACAGACTAAAGGCTAGACCCCACAGTCTGGCCACCACCTCTCCCACCATGTAGCCCCATTACATGTCTCCTCGAGGCCCTTGGAGCTGTATCCCATTTTGTGAAAGTGCCTTATATTACCATTCCTTCAAGGCTTGGCTTCTGCAGCTTGCCTTGCCCACGTAAGGGCAGAGTCTTTCTCTTCCTCTTCTGAGCCCACATTGCTGCTTGCTCACTAGTACTTGCACATTTTGCAAAATTGTCCATTGGATTGCGTATTTCCCAGCCTAGGCCCCTCCATTTTCTTTCCAGGGGGGAATCACCACCTCAAAACTCAGACTGTTTATAAAATGGACAGAACTTCCAGCATTGCAGAGGGCATGTCCTAGGGCCCTTGATGTTCAGGTCTCCAACTTCCTGGGATTGTCCAACTCAAGTTTGCAATAAGTCCTACCTCTTAGGACAGACTCAAAAGGAAGTGAATCAGCTATTGTTCAGTAAGAGGTTGGGGCTTGGGGACGTTATTACTCAGGTCATGTGTGAGTTTCACTTTTGGGTGTCTCATATTGAGAGAAAAGAGCTCAGGCCTGAGGAGGCTGACTTAACTGCTGCTGCTTCCAGGTAAGAGCCTCCTCCTCTGTGTAGTTCCTGCCTCCTCAGCCCCAACCCTCACCTCATCTCTGCTGCTTGGCCCTACTGGAGGAGTGGAGGCTGGAAAGACTGCACCTTTGGTCCTCAGGGTGGCTTCCTCTGCAGCAAGCATCCTTGGATGCCTTTCTGAAGGAAGCCTCGTTCCGGCTAGCTGACTCCCCGAGGGAAGCCAAGAGGCTCACAGCTCCTCAAATTGTGTGGATGCTGGGCTGGGCTCTTGGGATCGAGCCATATGGGAGACATGTGCCACCCCACAGGGACGCTCAGTTGGAGGAGACAGACATGGGTATAGTCACCGAGAGTGACTGCTGGGGTTTCTTAGAGACAGTTTCACAGTCCCTGGCATAGAGAAGGGCTGAACAGATGTCGAATGGAAGAGGGAATGAAGGAGAGGGTGAATGAGTGAATGACTGAGCCAGCTGGGCCTTGTGAGTGAAAGCTCACCAGGTGTGTAGTCCTTGGCCTTTTCCAAAGGTACCCCTAGGTACCCTGTTTTATCTGAAACAGACCTGTGATTTCCCATGTGACAGATTTACAAATTGAGTGTAGGTATATATGACTCTGGAAAGGTTTGTTAGAAACTGATTTCTTGGTTTTCTGAGTAAGACCTCCCCACCCACCCCCAATTTTACCAAGCTGTGTTAGCACCTGCCTGTGCTGAACCTTGTGCTGGCTGTTGAAGATACAGAGAGGACTTGGCTGCGGTGGTTCTAGACTCAGGGAACACCATGAACAGAGGCTGGACAGTGGGAGGCAGACTGAAGCTTGCAGTCAATGTACAGCCTGAGCAGGAAGGGAAATAGCGACAAGAAGCTGCTGGGAGGGCATTGTCAGGGGCTTGTGACACCATAGTAGTCTTGGCTTCTTTTTCTGCAGTGAGATCCATCACCATGTGACCGCTGACTTCATTTCTTAGAGCGATAGGTCTAGGGAATGATGTGATAAGATCTATTTTAGAAGAGTCACTCTGGTGATGTGTTGAGAGTTGGAGGGGTGGGCAGGCGGAGGACAGGAGATGCAGCAAAAGTGAAAGAGAATGAATGTGGTTTTGACAAGTTTGAGGAGCCTCTCCAGCGTCTGGGTTGTGAAGCCTTAGAACATGGGACTTGGCTCAGGATGAGTATATTTAGAAGCCCTCACACAGATGTTCTAATCAAGTTTTGGGAATGAGAGAGATAAAGAGGAAATGTGGAAAAGAGAGCTGTCAGAGGCCTGGAAGCCCCATTGTTTCAGGGGAGAGGAGAGCAGTTCTGAAGACAATGAGAGACTCCGGAAGGAGGCCCAGGAGACACTGACTGTCAAGCCAAGGGACCAGAGGATTTGTACTGAAAAGAATGCCCATGGATTCCCATACCTGAGAAAGGGCAGTGCCGGTGGGACTGAGGAAGGCGCTGGGACCGGGCAGTCAGGAGATTATAGGTGACTGCGGGGAGGGATAGGAGCCAAAGGCGGGAAGGGCAACAGGGTGGGAAGGTATCTTCCCTGCAGTTTGCTTTTCCAAGAGGAGAGGTGGAGTGATTTCGTGGACAGAGGCCTCTGCCCATCCTGGGCCCTCCACTGCATTTCTTGTTTCCCTCAGCCCTGAAGGGCCCCGGGATCGCGAAGGGTCCCTCGGAATCCTCCTGGGACAGCAGCTGGAGTGAGCATGACACATAACATTCCTAAAGTGAGCGAAGGACTTTCAGAATCATTAACTCCTTTCACTCTCACAAGAACTGAGTTTGTTTTTCCTGTCCTAGAAGAGGAAATTGAGGTTCCTGTAGTTCCCATTCATGTTCAGCAAAAGAAATCTGAAGACCCTGTGCGAGGCTCTCCTTGCTCTCCTCTCATTTGCTTCACGTAGCCCGCTCGCTTACGTGGGTCCCATTTGGCAGACAAAGAAAATCAGGTCCTGGGACTGAGCGACCTGGGGCAGTAGCTGAGCGCAGGGCCCTGCAGCTCTGCATTGCTGCCCCTCCCCAAGCCCACCCAGGAGCTGAGGTTTAAATTAGATTTCTCAAACCATTTTCCCGGGTATGATTCCATGTAATTCTCACAACCACCTTGTGCAGGTAGGTATTTCCTCCTGTGTTAAAGATGAAGAAACTGAAATTCAAAGAGGTCATAAATGACTTGATCATGTTGTTTGTGCCACTAGTGGGAGCCCCCCCACCCCATCTTCATCTCTTCAGGAAGAAATTCATGCCCCACAGCTTGGCATAAAGATCATCTGCGGTCCAGCCTTCCTGTCTCTCCAGCACATCACCCCCTTTCTTCCAGAAGTTCTAGCAGCATGTCCATCCCGATCGATGCCCATGTACCTGCTGTGACTGCTGCAGGGCTCCGAGGCCCTGAATGTGGGTCCCTGACTGGCTTTGTGCCCTAGCACCCAACAGAGCAGGCATCAGGAACCTGTAAATGTGAATGAAGGACAGAATGAATAAACAGTGTTGGGACTAGAAATCAGCCTTGCCGGTACTCTCATTACATGTGCTCCTGGAAACTGAGAGCCTCCTCATTGATTACTAGGGGATCTTGGATGGTCAGAGGTTCTGAGCTCTGCCTGTAGCTTCCTTCCTGTCCCCAAGGGTCTGAGTTACAGCCTCCTAGGGCCTTTTGAGTACCAGACTGTCCTTTCTTCCCACAGGTGGCCACCCCCACTGTGGAACCACATGGACTCCATGGGGCCTGTAGGGTTGCAGCAAGGGGAAGGAGCTCCTAGCTGCCCCCTGGAGGGCTTGCCCTGCCCCCCAGACAGTTCTGAGCTGGTAAGTTCAGCACTGGGTTCCCATCCTCTGCCTATTCGGGGCTTCCAAGAGCAAGATTGGCTGACGATGATGTGGGGCCGTGTAGCCCCTTCCAGGTTTCTGAGCCTTTCATATCTGGTCTGGTAATAGTCTCCTACGAGGCTCTATACAACTGCAGGGTGGGGATTAGCTCCTTTATACCTCAAAATGAGGGGACTGAGGGAGGTGATGTGCCTTGGGTTAAGGCATGACAGGAACCTGTGCTGAGCTGAGCCCCAAATGCATTGCTTGGGCCACCTTGCCACACAGGTGCTTCTGCTCCAAGTGTGTTGAAACAGTCTTGAAAGGATCCTCTAGGATTTTCTGGTAGAAAAATGTGTTCTTAAGGCCCTTGCTTTCCCCACATCCCTAGTCACTTCTGCAGGTGTCCCTTTCCTCCACACTGTGCAGTGAGGTACAGAGACAGGCTACAGGGCAGCGTACTCCACATGCCCCCGATTAGCTCAGGCGCGAGTCTCTTTCTTCTGTTGTCTTGACCAAGATTTGGAGCCCTTCCTACCGCATCCTTGAGCAGGAAACACTTGTGTAAGTCAGTCACATCCTCCCAGCTCCTGGAGGGCTAGGTGAGTGGCAGGAGGGAATAAAGGGACTGCACAGAGGGGGCCCCGGGGAAGGGCTCTCTAATGCTTCCCTGCAGCTTCTTTAGCTCCCTGCCTGTTCGGACATCTGCTGGACTGTGCTTGTTGCCCAGCTCTGGGGGCATCACCCCTCACTGTATTTCATGCTCCCACTTCACCCTTGTCCAACCTCTGCCCCAGACCCCGTGGCAAATATTTTCCCTGTGTGCCGCCTGCTGCTGGGCCAGTTGGGGGCCTGGCCTGCCACCACCTTCCTCCACTTCCTGCTCCTGCCTCCTGAGGCTGGCTGCTGGACCAGTTCTGCCTCTGTCCTGCTTGCTCCACTGTGCACACCTGCAATTTGAAGATGGTCCACCACAGGCTGCCCCTTGGCTCCCCTTTCCACGGTCATCTGAGGACCTTAGTTCATTAGTCAACCATGTGTGGTCTGAGTGGAGCTCTTTCTCAGAGTCCCTTCCCCACCGTGTCCCAAAACCCATGTTTCAGTGAGCGTGTCCTGCAGGCCAGCCACTGCCCCACCCTTCCTCAGTTCTCCCAGAAAAAGTGGTGCTACTTTTGCTCCTGCTGGATAGATCAGGAAACCCGCTCAGAGAGGGAAACCCATAGGCCCAGAATGACTGACAGATATACAAGCTGGTCCAAGGAGCCAGCACTGAAGGTCTATCAGATTCAGCCTCTCTCTAATGCTGTGCTTCTGGCTCTCCTGGCTGAGGCTCTCCCCACTCTTCCCCGGGGGGGGGGGGGGGGGGGGCAATGGGGGAACTCCATAGCACCTGCTGCCTGCTGCGCACCCACCAGGTCATTAAGCAATAAAAACACACCCCTCACACTTGACATGTTCATGTATATGATCTCCTTGAATTCTTATGTCCCTACAACCACTCAATCAACAAATCCTTCCTGGGTGTTGCCAGCTTTGAGCTGCCACCCCATGCAGCCCTAGCATGGCCCCTGGCACTGGGGCTTTGGGCCCTCCTCAGAGACAACTGTGAATTGCCCAGGGCCACACAGCCAGGAAGTGGCAGGGCAGGGACTCAGGTGTAACTTTTCGTGTCCCAGGTCCTCTGAGACTTCTTTGCTGCAACCTTCATCACTTTTGGGTTCTTTTCAGAAATTGCTAGTTTTTAAAAGCTTCACAGTTATGTAGAAACATCTCTGCAGTCAGACGGGTCAGATTTCAAATCCCACCCTGTCCCTTCAGAGCTGCTTGGCTTAGACAGATGACTGTCCCTGTCTGAGCCTCTGGTTCCTCTTTTGTAGTGGGAATGCACCCTCCGAGCATATATGTCTGCTGTAAGCATCTGCTATAATGAAACACAGAACTGAGCCTCTGGCATTCTTGTCAGGGTCCTTTGCTGCCTTAGGGACCTGTTTCCCATCTCATCCCGAAGCAGGGGTGGGACAGAGTCATCCAATCTCCCTCAGTGGGCAGCCTCCTTTCCCAGTCTCTCCTGGCCCCCTCATCTGGTGCCCCAGTGGTTACTTCACAAACACAGGTCCAGTGTGGGCCAGCAAGTCGCAGGAACGAACCTGGGAAAGACCAAGCCCAGAAGAATGGAGTCTTTGGCTGAGATTCTCTCATGAACCCAGGGAGGCTGCTGGGCCTCTTCGAAGGACGAAGGATGGGGCAGAAGGTTGTCCAGGGAGGTTTCCATGTGGAGGGCTGGTAGCGGGGCTCTATTAAGCTCCCCAACAGTGGGATTCTGGTGGAGAAGAACCTGGGGGTCCTGTCCCCTGCCTGATCACCCCTCCTCCACTCTGACCCACTCCCGGCCCAGCCTTCCCCCAAACCAATCCCTTTCCGCTCGTTGCCCACATTTTCTAAGGGCTCCTCCCTCCCTTCGTTTAGTTCACTTCCACAGGGAGACACTCCCTGGCCAGTACCTGAAAATACTTCTGCTCCCTGCTCACTCTCAAACTTCTCCTTCCTGTGTTAAAAAAAAAAGCTGCCATTGCAACCAGACCATGTCATCTACTTCTTTGTTTATTCTCTGCTCCTACACTGGAGTGTGAGCTCCACAAGGGCAGGCCTCAGCTGGCTGTGTGGTGCTGGGGGCTTAGAATAGTGTTGGATGCCGAGGGAGGCCTCAACCAATGTTGCTGGGAGGGATGGCTGACTGAGGAGTAGGCTGGCCACCAAACTCTCCTCATCACTTCACCTTCAGACTTTCTGTCCTGTTTTTCTAATGTTCAGCTTGGCAGATTTTGAGGCATCACGTGACCTCTCTCTATAGGTCCTCCTCCACGAAGAGAGCTTTTCCCATGTGTGACATAGTCCCAGCCTACAAGGATTCTGGGCAGGGAAAGCCTTGGGGTGGGGGACACTCATAGGCTCTAGAACCACCAGCAGGCCCCAGAACACATCTGGATGGCCACACGGGGTCTCCAAATGGATCGATCCTCATGGAGAGCAAGCCCCTCCCAGCCTCAGTGATGGTGTGTTAAAAAAAAAAAAAGGGAGGGCTGGGCTTGCTCAGTCTCCAGAGTTGAGTGGATCTGGGTAGGGAAGCACCTGAACTTGAAGTTTATTCACATATGTGATCATTCATTTGCTCATTTAATGACAACTCACTGAACAGCTTGGCTTTGGGCCCGGGGACCCAGAGCAGATCAGTCATGCTGTAACAGGAGAAAGGCCTCACCAAACCTTGAATTCAATGAGGTAGAAGGGGACAGTGGGTGTAGTTGGCTGATGAGCCTCGAGGGAATGGAGCAGGAACAAGTGGGTGAATCTCTCCTCCTGAAAGGAGCCCCCAGTGGGTGTAGGAACTTGATGTGGGCTGTAAGGGGCAGCGAGCCAGGCTGTGAAGAGATGAAGGGCGGGCTGGCAGACACTGAGGAAACCAGCAAGGCTCAGAATGGGCTCAGGCCGGCCCTGGAGAAGCCAAGGGAGGGGTGAGCTGGCAGGAGGGTTGGGGCGCTTGGCTAGGCCACCAGGGCTCTTGCCCAGATGTCAGCCTGTTTCTCCCCAGGTCTGGGAGTGCCTGAACGGGTTCGAGGTGACGGAGGCCCAGCTGCGGCAGATCCAGGCCCGGCTCCTGGGCTCCATGGAGCTGGCACTGAGGGGCCAGGCCAGCCCTGCACCTGCCGTCCGGATGCTGCCCACATACGTGGGGTCCATCCCACATGGCACTGGTGGGTAACATCAACTAAGATGGGTAACCAGGCCAGGGGAGAGGTTTGTAATTTGGGGGAGGGGGAAGTTTCTTAACCCTGTCCTTACCTCTAAGGTTCCCATCTCTAAGGTCCCTTGACAAGACTTAACAGTCCTTGGGGATGTTTCTGGGAGGCAGAGGGCTTGGTCTCACCAGCTGCATGCCTCTCTGTGACCTGCCTGTCCTCAGAGCAAGGAGACTTCTTGGTGCTGGAGCTGGGAGCCACCGGAGCCTCACTGCGTGTTCTGTGGGTGACCCTGACTGGTATGGAGGGGCCCCAGGTGGAGCCCCGGAGCCAGGAATTTTTGATCCCCCAGGAGGTGATGCTGGGTCCTGGTCAGCAGGTGAGGGCTCTGTGCCCAGGCTCTGGGGCCCGCAGGGTGGCTGGGGCTCCGGTGGGCAGAGCTGAGCCCTCCGTGTCCCCACAGCTCTTTGACTTTGCTGCCCGCTGCCTCTCTGAATTCCTGGATGTGCTGCTCCCTGTGGGCAACCAGAGGGTGCAGCTGGGGTTCAACTTCTCCTTCCCTTGTCACCAGACGGGCCTGGACAGGGTGAGGCAGTGTGGGCATGGGGATTGCGGGGGAAGAGGCATGGGAAGGGTGTGGGGAGGGACTGCAGCCCCGAGAAGGCTGCTGCAGGAGTGACCCCGCTTTTCTGCCTCCAGAGCACCCTCATTTCCTGGACCAAAGGCTTTAGGTGCAGTGGTGTGGAAGGCCAGGATGTGGTCCAGTTGCTTCGAGATGCCATCGAGAGGCAGGGGGTGAGTGGAAGCAAGGTGATGGGAGGGCTGCTGGGAGCCTGCCTACCTTTCCTGCTTGTAAGCTTGATCCAGCGCAACCCGGGGCATGTGCCACCACCATTCCCATTTTCCAGGTGAAGAGACAAGGCCGAGAGAGGACATATCAGTGCGTAGGGCCATGGGGGGACAAAGGTGAAAAGGCTTGGCACTGTCTGTTCTCAAGGACCTCACCATCTAGTAGGGAAGGCATTCCAGTCAAAGACCATCCTTGCTGAGGTGGTGGTTCCGTGACTGGGAGCACAGGGGAGGGCCCACTGTGACTGGAGCAGGGACCTGAAGGAGGAGTTTGCCAGGTGTAGGAGTGGAGCTGGGGGCTGGGGAAGATCCAGTGTCAGAGAAGGGCATATGCAGAAGTCTGGGCGCCTGAGGAGGCCAGTCTGCCTGGATTAATGGCCACCCCACTGTGCTGTGTGAGCAGCTGGAAGTCAGGGCTGGGATGGAGGGGCTTGGGGAGCTGGGCCGCCATCAGGGGGAACCGGCAAAGGGCCTCCAGTGCCCTCTTCACAGTGCCATGACGCTTACCCTTGTCCTGGCCCTTGGGGGGCCCTGGTGGCCTGGAGAGGGTAGCCGAGGCTGGGAGCCACCGATATCCCCAGGGCCTGAGTTGGGGGTGGAGCAGCCAAAGGGGCGTGAGATGATGGGAAAGCCTTCCTCTGTGAGGTGGAGGACCTACAGGCATGCAAACATGTGTGTTTCGTGGACTCTGGGTGTCTCCATCAAAGAGTGGGCCCTAGCCATGCCCAACCCCCAGGTCTCCCTGTACTGCCCTCTCACTGTCCAGGCCTACAGTATTGATGTAGTTGCTGTGGTGAATGACACGGTGGGCACCATGATGGGCTGTGAGCCGGGGACCAAGCCGTGTGAGGTCGGGCTAATCGTAGGTGAGCTGTGGGCCATTTGGGGCAGTGGGTGGGGGCCCGGTTGCCTTGTGGGCAGGCCCTGATGGGGTCGTCCCTGCCAGACACTGGCACCAACGCGTGTTACATGGAGGAGGCACGGCATGTGGCGGTGCTGGACGAGGACCGGGGCCGCGTCTGTGTCAGCATTGAGTGGGGCTCCTTCGGTGACAGTGGGGCCCTTGGGCCAGTGCTGACCACATTCGACCGCATCCTGGACCAGGAGTCCCTGAATCCCGGTGCCCAGAGGTGGCCTGCCTTCTGCTCTCGGCCCTGTCTCCCCTCTCCTCCCATCCGCTGTTGCCCCTGTGCTCCAGCCCGTAGGGCCCAGCCTCTCCCTCCCAGCAGCTCAGGTTGTTCCCAGGGGACCCTGGTCAGGCTCAAAGGGGAAGGGCTCAAGGTTTTCAAGCTTTGTCCCTCCCTTATTCCTGACTGGCTAGCCCTGAGAGGAGCTGGAGATCGGGGTTAGCTGAGCAAACTGTCCCCACCCTCCTCTGAGTCCTGTCACCCTACAGAAGCCCCCTCAACCTAACCCAAGCTGGAGGGGGCAGTGAGGTCTGGGTAAACACCCACCTGTCTCCTGGGAGGCCTTTTGATTTTGGAACATTTAGTCTGGGGACCCCAAAGAAAATGACCCCTCCCTGGGGGCTCCCGCAGGTAGGCCCGGTGGACTGAGGGCTTAGGAAAGCCTCTGTCCAGCCACGTTTCCTGCCTGCAGGTTCGAGAAGATGGTTGGGGGCCTGTACTTGGGTGAGCTAGTGCGGCAGGTGCTGGCTCACCTGGCCCAGCATGGGGTCCTCTTTGGGGGCTGCACCTCCTCTGCCCTGCTGAGCCAAGGGGGCATCCTCCTGGAGCATGTGGCTGAAATGGAGTGAGTGTGGGAAGCCAGTGGGACTAGACAATGGGATTCTCTACTTGGGAGAGGGAGGGTGCTATGTCCCCCAGGTAGCCATGGGGCTTTAGGGGAAGGGGCATAGGGAGCACCTGGGACACTTGAGCTTCAAAGCAGCACCCTGCCCCCCCCAGCCCCTCGGCTGGGACAGCCCGTGTGCTTGCCGTCCTGCAGGACTTGGGCCTGCGCCCGGGGGCCACGGATGCTGAGCTGGTGCAGCAAGTGTGTGCCACTGTGTGCACTCGAGCGGCCCGGCTCTGTGCTGCTGCCCTGGCCGCCATCCTCACCCGCCTCCAGCATGGCCGGGAGCAGGAGACGCTTCAGATCATGGTGGCCACTGGAGGCCGAGTGTTTGAGTGGCACCCCAGGTATTGGGAAAACACAAGAGCCCGTGTGAGCAGGTAGCAAGGACATGTGTTTGAGACACGCACCCAGAGGGCACTCTGGGACTGGGGCTGCTGGGCAGTGGGTACACATGGCGCCCAAGCAGAGAGAGGCAAGAGGGGGGCTGGGGTGGGGCAGAGAAGGTTAGAGGACAGAAAATATGCTTCTCCTTGGGTGTGCAAGGGGTCCTGGGGGCACAGGGTGTGCAGTCAGGGCACAGGTAAATCTGGAATCAGACTGGTTTGAGATGATGGGTCCAGGCTTCAGTGAGCCCTGGGGTCAGGGCTCGGTGCTGAGACAGGGTGGACCCGGTATGTGTCTGTGTAGGTTCCTCAGCATCCTGCAGGAAACAGTGCAGCTCCTGGCCCCTGAATGTGATGTCTCCTTCACCCGCTCTGTGGACGGGGGTGGCCGGGGTGTGGCGATAGTGACCGCTGTGGCTGCCCGTGTGGTGGCCCACCGGCGTCTGCTGAAGGAGACCTTGGCACCATTCCGGTTGAACCGCGAGCAGCTGGCAGAGGTGCAGGCACAGATGCGGGAGGCCATGGCCAAGGGGCTCCGAGGGGAGGCCTCTTCTCTCCGAATGCTGCCCACTTATGTCCGGGCCACTCCTGATGGCAGTGGTGAGGACTGGTCTAAGTGTGGGGCTGGAACGTGGGCTACTGGGGCCACAGTGAGGGCTGGAGTGAAGCCACCCACTCCATCCTGGCACTGAGGGTTTCTGCCCCACAGAATGTGGGGACTTCTTGGCACTTGACCTCGGGGGCACCAACTTCCGAGTCCTCCTGGTCCGTGTGGCCATGGGTGGTGTGCAGATCACCAACCAGGTCTACTCCATCCCAGAGTGTGTGGCCCAGGGCTCTGGACAGCAGGTACCCATGGCAGAGGGCTGAGTCCGGGGCAGGGAAGGACCGTGTGCCCGCCCCCCAACCCTGCTGACCTGCCCCACCCCTCAGCTCTTTGACCACATCGTGGATTGCATCCTGGACTTCCAGCAGAAGCAGGGCCTGAGTGGGCAGAGCCTCCCCCTGGGTTTCACCTTCTCCTTCCCCTGCAGGCAGCTCGGCCTGGACCAGGTGAGGGAGGGAGGGCTGGGAGAACTCACCCCCAGGGGCTTTCCACCCCCATACCCTTCAGGAAGCAGGCAGGAGGCTGGAAAGAGGCTTCCGATATCCTGGATAGAGTGTGGGGAGAGAGGCTGCTGAGGCACAATTAGGCTGAGCCTACACCCAGGCTCAGTTTCCCTAGATGTGGCATGCCTAGGGGATGGGTGTGGTAATGTGGCCTGGAATCCAGGGTCATGAAGAGGCATGGGATGGAGAAGGACCTGGTTAGGTGTGAGCGCCTGGGAGCAGTGTAGGCCCTGACCCTGGCTGCCCGCAAGCTGGTGTTCTGGCCTGGGGACCTGCAGGAGCAGCCTTTGCCCCGGTCTCTGGAGGGGGCTGTGCTCACATGGGGTCTCTGCCCTCTCTCTCCTTCCCGGCCTTTCCACTGTCCCTCTCAGTGTCCACTGGGGGGTTGCAGAGCAGCAGGCACTCAGCACACACTTCTGCATGGCCTCCAATGAGAAGGCTGGACTTTCCGTGCACACACCTGAGACTCCAGCCAGCCCTGTGTGGCTGTCATCCTCTGCCCCTGCTCTGACCTACCAGACGGCCCTCTGCGCTCTGCCTCCCTCTCCTTGCATCCACAGAGTCTCTCTGCTGGTTGTTGCTCCCAGCTAAGCAGCTGGTGCCTTTGATTGATTATTTCTTGTAAGTTTGAGAAGCAAGTGGGACTCAAAATGCAAAATCAGGCATGCACAAGATATGGTCCTGTTAATCTTCTACCACCTAACTAAAAGTCTGGGTGAAGCCCACATTCTTTAGAGGGACGCTTCTCGGCTGCACAGTGATTGTCCTCTGCTATAAAGAAAAGTGCAGACATGAGGGGAAACTTTTGGGGAGACACCCAGGCTCCCACTGTCTGGACTCTGCCACTTCCTCTCTTGGGTCTTGACACCTTCCTTGGGAAGCAGGGCCAAGACCTCATCTGCTCTCAGATCACCCTAATCCCTGTCTCCTTCCCTGCCCCCAAGGGTGGGCCCAGTGGGGAGTGTATAGAACACCTTTCTCAGGGAGCCACCGAAACCTGGTTCTGACTCCCCACCCCGTGTCCCAAGAACAGGGGTTCCTTGTCTGGTCTGGCAACAGGGAAGCTTAGTGAACCCTCATGATCTTGTCTCCCCCAAACTGGCTTCCTGCTCATTCACTCTCATGCTTGCTGGTTTCTGTTGTGGGGGCCATGAGCACAGAGCACCAAAGATGTGGCCACATAGCAAAGCGGATACAGGAACTATTACTGGGTGAAATGTTGGTTAGTATTTCTGAAGTGTCCTGCTCCTACTTGGGGCAGAGCAGCTTTCTCCTGATGGTGGTGGAATAAATCCCCTGCCCTTCCCTTGGGGAAAGCACACCAAGAAAAGTACAGTGAAGCCCCCGCCACTAAGTCCACAATTAAAGGCCAGTTTCTCACAATAAAAGTGTACCTGTTTGTACCCTCCCGTCCCACCCAGGTGGCTGGGTTCCGGCTTTTCTGTTCTTCCCTCACACCTGGAACACACAAGTGAATTTCTCATTGACGTGGCTGTGTCCCAGCTCTGCGAATCCTTTCTCTCAAGCAACTGACTGTTCTTTCTGAAGGAGCAGAACCTGCTGTCCTGACCCCTGAGCCTCCTCTGTCCTCCCCTCTCTCACACACAACACTCACATACTCATGTGACCGGCTCTGTTCCTTCCTAACCCAACCACAAAGAGCTGCTCCTTCCGGGCAAACGTCTTAACATGGCCATCCCCGGAGACCATGGGAGCATTCCAGTGCTAATATAAAAGACATAGGTTGAAGGGTCATTAATGGGTCTCTTCACATAGGAAGGCTTCTGAGGAGTTGGTGGGGGGCAGAGGACAGGGCCCTCAACTGCATGGAAGAGTGGGCTTGGGTCCTGCTTGGCGATGGGGGACACTGTGTGCTTGAGGGGATGCAGGTGAGATTCCAAGGGGCCTTCAGCTTCCTGTCCCACTTGGCCCCACTTCAGGGTATCCTCCTGAACTGGACGAAGGGTTTCAGTGCATCAGACTGTGAGGGACAGGATGTTGTGTGTCTGCTGCGGGAAGCCATTGGGCGCAGACAGGTAAGGGACCTGCCTCCAGGGGTGCTTTAGGACTGTAGCAGGCCTTGAGGGGAGCAAAGGGTCTCTTGCTTCCTGAGATGTGGACCTTCTGCAATAGAGACCTCTGGGTCCAGCGTTGGTTGCCGTGACAACCTTGTTGCCCAGCAACTAGCAGCATCCTTTTGTGTGCAGGCAGTGGAGCTGAATGTTGTTGCCATTGTCAATGACACGGTGGGGACCATGATGTCCTGTGGCTATGAAGACCCCCGTTGTGAGGTCGGCCTTATTGTCGGTGAGGATGCTGCTGCTCTTTTGTGCCCCAGTGCCTGATACTAGTTCATTGCCTCCTGTTGCTCCCTCAGTTTGGACATTTCCCTGGCCTTGGGGGTGGGGGAATCACTCCCATCTTACCCAACAAGGCCCTGAAACACTCCACTGGGCCAGGAGTCTGGAGCTGGGCTGTCTAGTCCACCTCAGCTGCTGACTCAATGAAGCTCTCTGAGCCTCAGTTTGCCCTTCTTTTTAATGAATCCACTTTGGCATCATATAGATCTGGATGGACCTACTGGCTCTGCTACTCCCATCTGTATGACGGTGGGCAGGTCACCAGAGCCTCAGTTTACTCGTCTCTTAAGATAGAGATAATAATAATAATGCCTGTCTTGAGGGAAAGCATGGCAAGTGCTGTCTCACAGTGGTACATTCTTAGTGCTTGGAGCTGGGCAGGGGCTGGGGGTTGACAGAGGATGAGCTGTAGGGTCCTTTCGGTCATCTAAGATTCTAAGCCTTTATTAAGCACCTATTCTGTGGCCAGCTGGGGGCTGGATGAAGGGACAGGGTGATGCATAAAGAAGCGGGAAATACCTGCCTTCTCCAAACTGACCATGTAGCAGGTGTTGTGCCCCAAACAGCATGTGGCAGTCAGAGAGCTGAGCCTGACTCTGTGGCAGGGCAGCGGGGCCAGGCTCAGGAAGGAAGGGGTTCCGAGATGAGTGGGACCTGTGAAGAAAGCCCTGGAAGGAGGGACCTGGCTAGGCGGGGAAGGAAGGAGTGCCTTTGGCATCAGTCTCTTAGAGCCAGAGGTGTGTGACAGCCTCTCAGGGACCAGGAGCTTCTAGAACACAGCCTGGCTCAGAGAGGTGCTTACCATGGGAACAAAGACCTGCACGGAGGAGTCCCAGGTGGGACCGACACGGAGCCCACCTGCCGTGTGTTGGGGAGAGGAAGGGGCTGTCTTTGCCCTCTGCTTGGAATGCCGTTCCTTTCTGTGCTTCGCGGCTTCAAGGCCATATCCCAGTGTCACTTCCTCTCTGTAGCTTTTCCTGACCCTCTAGGCAGGAAGATTCACCTAACGCAGGATTCCCATGGTAATCTCCTTTGCACCTCTATTTGGGCACGGACAGGTAGTATCTGAGTTGGCTGCTCTCTGGCCCCCCTCTGGCCACCGCAGGGCTCCACTGGTCTGGCTCAGCACCTGCTAGTTTGACTAAAGACCTGAAGGCCAGTCCAGGGAGCTTAGGCCTCGCACCTGCAGGCAGTGAGGGGCTGTTACACATCTCCTGGGGGAATGACATGACTGGTGACATTTTTAGGAGCCCTGGGGTAGCATGGAAGGTGCACTGATGGTGGTGCCGGCAGGGGAAGGAGTGGAGGTCCGGAGGACTTAGGGCCAGAAGGGTCTGCATAAGGAATAGCAGGAAGGAAGGAAGACCAGGACCCAGGGCAGGACATGAGTGTGGAAAGATGGAGAAGTAAAAATGAGCCCACATTTTTCTGTCTCCAGGTGTGAAGGGCTCAGAGGGGGCTTGTCTGCATTAGTATAACAGCTCCCACACTGTCTGGCCTTCCTTGCAGGGACTGGCACCAACGCCTGCTACATGGAGGAGCTCTGCAATGTGGCAGGCGTGGCTGGGGAATCAGGCCACATGTGCATCAACATGGAGTGGGGCGCCTTTGGAGATGATGGCTCTCTGGGCACGCTCACCACCTGCTTTGATGAAAGTGTAGATCGGGCATCCATCAACCCTGGCAAGCAGAGGTGAGGGCCCGCTGGGCCGGGGTGCCTGGTGGTGGCTTCCACTGGTGCTGGTAGTTGGTGGGGTCTCCTGCCCTGTGGGCACACACACTTCCATGCAGGTTTGAGAAGATGATCAGCGGCATGTACCTGGGGGAGATCGTCCGCCACATCCTCTTGCATTTGACCAGCCTTGGGGTTCTCTTCCGGGGTCAGCAGACCCAGCGCCTTCAGACCAAGGACATTTTCAAGACCAAGTTTCTCTCTGAGATCGAAAGGTGCTGAGACCTGCATGACTTCCTCCCACAGGAGTCTTTCTGTCCTCTTTGGGTGGAACGCTGGCTGGGGGGAACTCCACCCTGGAGGACAGAGGTCACGAGGTGTGGAGTTCATGCCAGACCCTACTCCTCTGGGCTCTCTTCCTTCCCGTCTCCAGTGACAGCCTGGCCCTGAGGCAGGTCCGAGCCATCCTGGAGGACCTGGGGCTGCCGCTGACCTCGGATGATGCCCTAATGGTCCGGGAGGTGTGCCAGGCCGTGTCCCAGAGGGCCGCCCAGCTCTGTGGGGCAGGCATGGCTGCCGTGGTGGAGAAGATCCGTGAGAACCGGGGCCTAGAAGAGCTGACTGTGTCCATCGGGGTGGATGGGACCCTCTACAAGCTGCACCCCCAGTGAGTCTGGGCGCCACGCTAGGTGGGGAGGCATGGCTGGGTGGGCCCAGCTTGCCTGTGCTCACCTCAGCCCCTTCCCCTCACAGCTTCTCTGGCCTGGTGGCAGCCACTGTGCAGGATCTGGCCCCTCACTGTGTGGTCACCTTCCTGCAGTCGGAGGATGGGTCGGGCAAAGGTGCAGCCCTGGTTACCGCTGTTGCCTGCCGCCTGGCCCAGCTGGCCCACGTCTGAAGAAGTCTCCAGGGACAGGCTGTACTGGATCAGGGCCTGGGCCCCACCTGTCCCTCAGCCACCCAGGACTCCCAGAACAGCCCACGTGTGACCCCTCTAGCGCCACAGATTTCAACCTCTGGCTTCCTGGAGAGAAGCAGCACTCGGATTAGCAATATATATATAGTTTATTTACATTCACTTCCGCTAAAATCCCTACGCGCCCCGGCGGCCGGGCAAGGCTGTGTACATAAGGCCAAGTGTAAGTGCATGAATGCACTTAAGACAGAGTCAGGGCACGAGCTTCACATGACAGGCCCCAGGAGTGGGCACACCACGGCACACAAACTCGCCATCGGCCAGCCCGGGACTCCTGTTGCATATTCACACGCCCCATTGGGCAGGGGTCCTCTTGGCTGGGGGCAGGGGGAAGATCAGGGAGGAGCCATTGGGTGTCCCTGGGTGGGTGGGAGAAGGGCAACATGTGAGAGACAGATGGGGACTGATACCGGGCGTGAGAGGTGGGAGTGTCCTCCAGGTGTACAGCATGAGATGTGTGTGCGGGGGCGGTGGGGGATGCAGGTAAGATGGCACAGGAGACGTGTGGGCACACGCCTGTGTGGAGGTCGTATGCCTGAATCCAGGGGCTGACCCCACTTCGGCTGTGGCTCTCAGTCCCACAGGCTTGGAGCTGGGCCCCTCAGACATGCCCCTACCCAGCAGGCACAGAAATGTTTGCATAAGGTCCAGCTCAGGCAGCCTGGGGTCATGTCCCGAGCCCAGTGTGTGCGCACATGCCGTGTGTGTGCGACCCCAGCCAGGGGCAGGAGGAGAGGTAGCCCCACACACATACACACACACAGGCGGGCTGGGTCTGGCAGGTTCCTGGCAAGGTCCACCCTGGGCCAGGGGCAGGGGGCAGTGCCAGTCTGGCCTGGCAGCAGGGAGGAATGGGAGCGTGGGCAGGGACTGAAGGACCAGTGTGAAGGGCCAGAGTCCATCAGGAGGGGCCTGTCCACACAGCTTCCTGAGTGTGGGGGAGGGGCCCCATCCAGCCTCTGCCTGTCCCTCATGGGTCCCAGAGCTGGTGAGAGTGTAGGTGTCGGGGCCTGGCTGGCCTCAGCATTCAGCCTCTGACACTGTGAAGAGGCCACCATCCGGCTGGCCCAGTCCGGCCACCGCTGCAGCCAGCTGGCCAAGATTGCCGTTGGGGAAGTGCCTTGCCTCCCACAGGTTGAGGATCATGGCTGTGGGGCTGGGCTTGGAGGCAAAGAAGCTGAGATGGCTGCAGAGGAGGGGAAGGGAGCCCATTAGTGGCCTGGCCTCACCCAGGCTACTGCCTCCTGCCCCCAGCCCACCTCCAGGCATGGCTCCCCTCTGCCAAGCACACTGAGTGCCCTGACTGTGGTGGATGGGGCACAGGCCCCACAGAGTGTCCTGTGCACCCCACATACCTGTCCAGGTGAAGTTTCTGGGCCAGAGTCCGCCAGTCGGCACCCCGGCTGCAGGGTGGGTCCAGGCTGGAAATGATCTTTTGCCGAATGAGGAAGGGGATCTTAAAGGCACTGGGGCCCACTAGGGCTGGGACCCCCCCTTCACTCTCCAGAGCCAGCAGTTCAGTGAATCTTGTGTCCTGGGGGTGAGAAGGGGTGGAGATGACTCTTAGAACTTCCCCCTGGCCAGGCCCATGGCGACTTCCTGCTGGGGGAGCAGACAACCCCCACAGAGCATGGCGACGTGGGCAAGGTGCTTCTGGGGCACCCCTCACTGAGGGTCAGGGGTGTAGTGACCTGCCAAAGCCAGTGAGCCGTGGACCATCCCGGTTCATTCCCCTCCTCCCCCGTACCAGGCCTCCCCCAGGCTCCCCTGCCAGCCTCTGCTGAACACAAGGACTCCCTGTGCTCTCACCACCCATGCTCCTTGACTCAGTGTCCGCTGCCAGAAACGCTGCTCTTCCCTCACTGTCACCTAACTCTTACTGATCCTTCAAGACCCAGTACAAAGTCCCTCCTCAGGGAGGCCTGGGGCCCATGCTGCTCCACTTCTTCCTGCTGCTTCCACCTGTTCAGCCCCTTGCCAAGTCGCACTGCACCTGTCTGCATCTGTCTGTTCGCACCTGCACCTCCCTATCCCCCACGTGACAGAAGAGGCCAGGTGGTATCTGGTTTCTAGAAGGAGGGGTCAGGGTAGAGCTGGGGGTGCTCACGTCCCTTCTGCCCACCTTGGTGATGTTGAAGTTGATGTTGAAGCTCTGCCCGTCACCCTCCACCTGCCACACCCACACCTTGCAGGCCAGGTCACTGGTGCTGGTGCTCACACGCTCCAAGGTGAAGGTGCAGTGCAGGTACTGCTGTGTGCCGTTCCAGATGTGATAAAAGGGAATCTCCTGGTGGGGAGGGGTGGTGTCAAGTGTGCCTGATGTCAGGTGTGCCTGATGTCAGGTGTGCCGGGCTGCAGGCACCTGGAGCGCCCTCACCTGGTAGCTGACGAGGAGCTTGCTCTTCCACAGGGAGCTGGGCACATCGTGGATGGACAGGCGCAGGTTGTGGTAACTGTCCTTCAGATGCAGGACTCGAGGCTCCTGGATCAGCTGTCCTCCCAGCTGCTTCTCCAGCTGCACTACCTCCTGTAGCACCCCAGGTGGTCAGCCAAGCCTGGGGGCTGGGAGAGCCCCCTCCCCCTCCCTGAGGGACAGGAGCAGTACCTTGAGTGCCTCTCGGGTGTCGTGTAGGCAGTAGATACGGATGTTGTATTCCAGGGAGGTGCAGGTCACGGGGGCAAACAGAAGTAACTTGAGGCGTTTGGCCGCAGCCACACTGAGGGCCTCTCCCACCAGGGCAAAGCGGCCCAGCTGCTCCGTGAACACATAGCAGGCACAGGCCTCCAGCTGGCAGTAGTAGAGGTGGGAGGGCGCCTCCTCACCCAGGTGCAGCACATCCTGTGGGCAGTGCCCGACGGTCAATGCACGGCCAAGTGCAGCTCTGAGGGGTGACCAGAGACTAGGGACAGGGACCCAGCTCAAGGCCAGGTGGAAAGCCTCTTTTGGCTCCTTTGGGCGGGTGGATGGGGCTTACCTCCCAGCTGCCCTCACAGGACTGCTTTTTGAGGCGCAGGCTCCAGCTCTCGGGACAGGGCTCCCCGCAGTGGTCCATAGTGAGGATGACAGGCCGGGTAAGCAGGACTCCGGGGGGCCCGCAGCTAACGATGGGACTCAGCAGGGTCTGACAGCCGGCTAGGGGCAACCTCAAGTGGGGGAATATGGACAGGGAGGGAAGGGCATCAGTGGACTGTCCTGGACCTGGGCAGGACAGAACTGGGCAGCGGCACCTGACTCAGGAGCAGAGCTGGGTTGGGCTTAGGGGCAGCTCTTCCCTGGGTCCCCCTCAGACCAGACCAGACAAGACCCGACTGTGACTGGGCACAGGGCTCTCTGGCGACCACAGGCAGGGGGCAGGACCCATCCAGCCCCAGCTGAGGGGCCCGCGCCCACACCTCACATCCTCTGGCTTGTGCAGCGTGAGGTAGACCTCGTAGATCTTTCCACGGGGAATGGCGTCTGGGGGGATGAGGAGGCTGATCCCTGTGATAGAGCAGGGAGGGCTGGGCTTACCAGGGCTGCAGAGACACCAAACAGCCTCCTTGGCCAGCCTCTACCTGAGCCTTCCTTTGAGGACTGATCAGTGTTAGCCTGGCCTGGGACAGAGGTGCCGCAGGGACTGTCCAATTACCCACATGGGCATCAAGCTGAGCCACAGTGACCTTGAGAGAGGCCAGGGGAACTCAGGTGGGAAACACATGCCCAGTTAGCCTGGGCAGAGAGAACACTGAGACAGAAGGTGCCAGGTGTGCTGGTCCCACCTCCCCCATCACCTTGCTTGAAACCTTCCCTCTGTTTCTTCTGGATCAAGTCCAGCTCCCTGGCCTGCCATTTACACCTCTGCCCCAACTGCCTTCCTGGCAGTGCCGCCAGCCCAGCCTGTGCTGTGTATCACCGTTCCGGAGCCGCTGCCCCAGCTGCCTCTGCCTGGGCACCCTGTCCCCCTGCTCTGCTCAAGCTTCCCCACCTCCACCGGTGTGGCCACCTCTGGGGATGGCAGCTCTCTGCCACCTGCAAGACTTCGCTCCTCACTTGGCAGTGCCTGCTATACGTGGGGCAGGGGCATCAAACAGCCTTGTCTGCTTTGGTAGCCCTCCCTGGTCTGTGGGCCATTGTCCTGTCCAGCTGACTCACCTCTGCCCAGAGGCTTGCATGAACAGTATTAAGAAGTGCCCTCCAGTGCAGAGGCAGTGAGGCAGGATGCAGAGGACAGAGGCTGGGGAGCTGCTCTTGGGGTGGGAGGGGTGGTCCTGCCCCACCTTTCTGCCCTTTTAGGACAAGGAGCCCTTACACTAGAAGGAGGGGAAAGAATTCTATGACTATCCCACCAAGTGTGAAAGCACAGGCATGCTCTCCAGAGTGGGCGACTTGGTGGGCCGGTGGGAATGTCACCACTTTCCAGGAATGGAAGCCTAGGAGAGGGGAGCCAGTGATAGGGTATTTGCAGCTACTGCTCCCCCCACCAGCCCACACCACCTCCTGGTACCCGCTCCCAGTGTTGGTGACTGTCCCAGAGACCTGAGCATGGATGCACCCACATTCTCACTCAGTGAGTGCTCACACTGAGTACAGGTACTCAGGAAGGTGAGGGAAAACCACAGGCCTTGCTCTCAAAAAGCACCCAGCTTAGTGGGGGGAATACAAGTGGATGGCCATCAAGAGTCCTAGGTGCTGGGGGAGACCACCCAGCCATGGTCACCAAACACCCGTGTCCACCTGCCCCTTCCTAAGAGCTCAGCATGGACCATCTCACCTCAACCCCATGGCAGGGACATGAGGCACAGAGAGGGAGAGCTGCCATGCCATGACCTGGTGGGTGGGGGAGAAGGGCTTGTGCATGCAGAGAGTGGCATGGGGTGTGTGGGGTGCTGAGAGCCCACCACAGCCATGGTGGGCTTGTCACCTGGGTTTGCAGATGTTGGGGAGCCCTGTAAAAAGTTCAAGCAGGGGAGGGACATGGTGCAGTGTGGCTTCACTGGGTGAATGCCTGGAACTGTGAACTAAAAGACAGGTAGGTGTGTGGTCAGGGCAGGAGGGGCAGTGGGAGAGGATGAGCCGGGCACAGGAGGAACGAGGCGATGTGCGTGTAGTTAAAGCTGGTGTAGAGGTGGTGGGGAAGAAGAGCAGGAGGTCAAGGTGATTCTCAGTTTCTGACTCTGTGCTGTCCCTGAGGTGGGGAAAGCCAGGAAGCAGGAGGTTCTGGGGGAGGTGGGAGACAGTGCTGTTTTAGGCACAAGGAATGTGAGGTTTTGTGAGACTTCCAGATGGAGCTGCCCAGGAGGCATCTGGGTGTACGATTGTGTCACCCAGGAGAACTGGGCTGGGAATTTGGAGTGGGAGTGATCTGCACAGACATGGCAGTTACAGCTGTGGAGTGAGAGAGGGCGCCGGGAGGGGCTGCTGGTGGACACCTACGGCTAGGGAGCAAGCACTGGAGCTGCTGCAGGGGGGCCAGGAAATCAGGGCTATGTGAGCTCAACTAAGCCGTGGGAAGGACAAAGTTCAGGGTGGGAGTGGCCAGCTACACCAGAGGCTCTTTATCAAGGGGTCTCAGGGACACTGTCAAAGGGGTTTCTGTGAGGTGGTAGATAGAAGAGCCCCTTGTCTAGTCTAAGTGTGTGCCCTCTGCTGTCTCTTCACCTGCCCCACCTCAGGGTCCTGGGCTCTCCCAGAGCCCAGCACATGCAGGCTGGCTGGCTATGTACAGGAATAGACAGAAGTCCTGTCCTCAGGCCACTGAAGGGAGACAGCTCTGGTCACAGCCTCAGTGCTGGCCCCGCTGCCAGCCCCACCTCTGTCTCTCCCAAACTGCCTCCTCTCCTTGCTGGTCTGGCTCAGCCTTTGGGGTGAGACTGAGCGACACAGGAAGGACATCAGGGGTGGCCCACCCACCTCCATGAGGGACATGAGGACTAGTCTTCCCTCTCAGAGCTCCCTGGGGCACTTTGGGGCCCTCCCCACCTGTATGAGGGATCATTAGCCGGCCCCCGAGGAAATTGAAGGTCCCATAGGCCATGTTGCTGGTGCTGCGTGGCAGGGAGCGGAAGTAGCTCTGGGTGGACAGACGGGAGACAAAGTCCTCGGCCTCAGAGGTGGGTGAGCTGTGGTGCAGCGTATGGCGGCCCCCAGTCAGTGGGCTGAGCAGGTGCCCGTTGCTGAGCTGGAACTTAGGGCTGGGCCCATCCTGCCGGGGACACAGGCTGCCCTGGTAGGTAGTAGTGGTGGTGCTGAGGTCTGGCTGGATGGTAAGCAGATGGGGATTGTCTGCAGGATAAAGACAGACTCAGGGAGTGGCACTGGGGTTGGCCCTGTCCAGTGGCCCCTGGCATGGGGTCAGGGCAGGAGTGCTGGGGTAGGGCCACACCTGCTTTGCTGGCCTTGATGCTGACGGGCTGGAAGCCTGAGGTGAGAATGGACGAGTCAGCCACATCTGAGTCCAGCCCCTCCTTCTTGCGGCAGTAAACGAGGATGAGGATGAGCAGCAGCAGCAGGAGGCACACGGCCACGGCAATGAGGCCCACATAGAGGGCCACGTCCTCAGGCCCGGAAGCAGCTGTGGGAGAGTGCGGCATGGAGGGGCAGGTGCAGGAGGCAAGGAGGGAGAGGTCAGCGGTCTCCACCCAGGAGGATGAGGCCCACACCTGTGCATCAGCACTTTCGGGGCAGCAGATGCTGGCATAGGAGCATGGAGTCCCAGCTCTGTGCCTGCCACCACCCTGCTACATCACTCTGAACAAATCACATCCCTCATAGGCCCTATTCAGGCTGAGGCTGCTGCTCCTGGGGAATAGGAGGGAAGACACTTCCCCAGGTGGCCTTGGGTGGGGCTGCTAGACTGAACCTGTTCTTCTGAGGGCCAGGGCAGCTGGGGCTGTGGGGAGCTCCCAGGATCCTCAAAGCAGGAGGTCTGCTTCCTGGGGCTGGGGGGGTCTGCCAATCTGGTTCCTGGCAGGTCCCTGCCAGGGCTCTTGTCATTGTGTTCCTCTGCAGGCCTGGGGCAGGGTAGGGAGGAGTGATTGATTGTCTGAAGGAAACTGTATTGATTTTAGAAGGGCTTTGCATAATGGAAAAAATGTCCATCAGAAAGGAATTGACACAGATAATTAGGTTTTTAATTGAAAGAATGGGGGAGGGTGTGTTCTAGAGAAAAAAAATCCAACAGAGATCTTTAATTGTTAGTTATGGCCTTGTAATTAACGGGCTTCACAAGCCTGGTGTCCCCATAAGGTTTGTGTGTGCACTTGGGGGACAGGGAGGAGGTGAGGCCGCAGGAAGTGTGGAGGAGGATTTGGGAGAGGTACTGGGGCTGCATGTGCATAGTAAGGCTCACATGTATGGATGTCGTAGTGGTGGCGGGAGATGTGTTGGGGTGTGCAGGGCACATGTGTGGGTATTTACAGATGGGGGGGCCCTGAGGGTCCTGAGTTTTGGAGAGGGGGTGCAGCCTGTGGCAGGGAACTGACTCCCTTAGCCACCACCTTCTGGGACTGGGCAGGGCCAACCCTGGCAAACTACAGAGGGCTCTCAGGGCAGAGAGGACTCACTGTGCACGCAGAGGTCACTGGTGCAATTTCGAGTGTCCAGGTCTGCCCCCTGGCATTCCTCGCCCCCATTGCGGGGTGCCGGGTCAGAGCACTCACGGCTCCGCCAGTGGGTGCAGTCCAGGCCACAGGCCGACCACTTGCTCCATGGGCTCCAGCTGCCGTCCACTAGATGAAAGACAGACACGGACAGAGAGGGGAGGCGCTGTCAGCCTGGGAGACAGCTCAGGCTCTGGGTGCAAGGCCAGGGCTAGGCCCAGCAGTCTGTCTGCACGCCCTCTGGTGTCCAGCTGGCCTGGATGACACATGCTAATGATGGGAGGCACAATGACACCTGCCTGCTTGGCTCTATCCACACGGGGCTGTCCTGGCCCTGGGGCAGTGTGGACGCCCCAGGCCGAGCCCTGCCCGTGCCCCACACTGACTGCACCTGTCCTGACTGTACCTCAGACCCTGGGACTCAGACCCTCTGCTGTGACTGAGCTGGATGTAGATTGAACCCTGCCTCCGTCACAGAACCCTGTCCTGGACTCAGACTGAACCTGGCCCTGTGCGTGGCGGGTGGGGTGGAGCCATGATGGAGCCAGGGCACGGAGATGGCGAGGTGAGCGATGCGGGAGGCAGCGGCCGCTGGTACCTGGGCACAGGGTGGCGCAGGCTGTTTTCTGGACATTCTGCCCCTCACAGAAGGCACCCCCGTTGAGAGGCGCCGGGTTGGTGCAGCTCCGGCTCCGTTTCTGCCAGCCGCGCCCACAGCTGGCACTGCAGACGGACCACTCGGTCCACGTCGACCACCCACCGTTCACTGGCCGGACAGAGAAGGACTGGGGTCAGGGAGCGGGGGCCTCCTCAGACACGCTGGCCCAGGGGCTGGGGCAAGAGGGTTGGAAAGGAAGCCCTGCAGGGGAGGCCACGCTCTGCCAACTGCCCCTGGGTCAGGCAGCACCCACTCTACAGCCCCATCTTCCGCAAGCAGGCGCTGTGGGCACTAGGGGCAGCGAGCCCGAACTGCAGCTCCCGGATCCCTGGGGCCTGTCACAGGTGCAACTCCCATACCCCTCGCCCTGCCTGCTCCTAGGGGTGCCCAGGACACTACTTCCCACCTGAGGTCGCCTTTCCTAGTCTCCCTCTGAGCCCTCACCTCCTTGGGCACGAGCACCCCTGCCCACAGATAAGCCAGGGGATGCTGTGGCCACAGATGACCACTAATCTGTTCCACACCTTCGCCCAGACTTGTCCTTTGGCCCCCCTGATAGCCACAGTCAGGCCACTGCTCCTCCCAGTCAGGCCACAGAGGGGCCCACCTGGCTCTGGCTCCTAGGGAGCGGCCACAGTGCCATCCTGAGGACAACCCCCATGCCTCTCCCTCCTCCCGCCAGCACCGGGGCCCACCATAGACGATGACAGCAGCGGAGGCGCTACGGCGCCGAGCGACGATGTTCTTGGCCACACAGGTGTAGTTGGCCGTGTCGGCCAGGCGGGCCTGCCGCACCACCAGGCTGTGCTCCCGTGTGACGTACACGTTGGGGTCCAGGGATGGGTCCACCAGGTCCTCATTCCGGAGCCACTCCACCTGGGGGAGGGAGCCACACTGCTGCACTGCCCGCCCCTGTGGGCCCTGCCCAGCATGAGAGTGGCCCTTGGGGGGTCTGCCCCAAGGGGCTGGGGGCGGGGGGCACTGGGCAGGCAGGACTGAACCTGGGAGCCCCTCACCTCTGCTGGGGGGATGCCCTCTGGTGGGCGGCAGGGCAACACGATACCCTGCTCCAGAGACACCTCCTTGGCCAGTGGTTCCTGCTCAAAGTTCTTGCGCAAATCTGGAAGAACAAGAGTGTCCTCTAGCCTGAGCACCTCATGCCGCCAGTCTGGTCAGCTCTGTCCCTGGGCACATGACAAGAGGATATGCCAAGTGCCCAGGGGTCATGGGGGTGGGTGGACAGTGTCCTTAGAACTTTCCCCCATCAAGGTAGGACCTGAGGCTTCTGACAGGACCTCTCCCCCAGTGACACCAGGGCCACCCCACCAGAGGCAGGCCCAGGACTCACAGGCGATACGGATGTAGGCCTTCTGGCTCTTGGTGGTGCCCGAGGAGCTCCAGGCCACGCACTGGCACCAATACTCCTCCAGCCCAAACACCTTCT
The DNA here is from genome assembly GCF_987537825.1 of Furipterus horrens. NCBI lineage: Eukaryota > Metazoa > Chordata > Mammalia > Chiroptera > Furipteridae > Furipterus > Furipterus horrens. Next base: position 63,496,128 of record NW_028327180.1, on the reverse strand, counting down.
CTACTTGCTGCCTTGAGACGTTGATGCGGACCTCCATGGCGGGCAGGCCTGGGGGCGGGAGGCATGCAGCTAGGGCCCCGGCCATGCCAAGCTTCCATTCCAGTCCAGGACTGCAGACACTGGGGCAATTCTCAGCCTACAGGGGGTTCTGGGGGACCCATGGGGAGCTCAGGCCAGGAGTAGGTTCTTAACACTTCTACTCTTTCTACTTCCTTACCCAGGGGCCTGTCTCCCTGGAGTCACTTATAGAAATGTCCCTAACAGGGCTTCAGGCAGCAGGCCCTGGCCTCCCAGGACCCTGGATGAGGGGGTGGGGCAAACTGGCTAGCCTTGAGGGATTTGTGGGTAAAAAAAAGGGTGAGGAAAGATCTGGCTCAGCTCCCTGGGTGTTAGCAGGTGGATCCTGGCATGTGACAATATAATAGCAGCTATTAACAATATAATTACAGCCATTGCCTGGTATGATAATCGACCCCTGGGCTGAGTGGGCAGTTCCCACGTGCTGTCTTGTTACCTCTGCCACCCCTGCCCTGGACCCCATGCCCTGCCCGGCTCTTGTAGATGAGGACACAGGCTCACAGGAGCCACAGGTCCTGCTATGGCTGCCTGCATCAAAGCATGTTTGAGGGTGCCCACAGGGCACCCTGGGGTGGGCTGCGGGTGCCTGGGCTGTAGGGAGAAACGTTGGCAAGGGTGAGGGGGTGGCCCAAGGGGGAGGCTGGGCTGTGATGAGTGTTGGGACCAGCTCTGCACCAGCGGGGTGGAGGATCTCTCTTAAGAATGGACTGTGGCCCCTGCCCTAGGCCACACTGGGATGCGGGGGGGCTGGTTGGAGGGGATGGCGAGCAGGAAGGCCCAATGCTTCTGAGGACCTGGATGGGGACAGCAGCCCTCTTCCAGTCTCCTGGCCATGGGCCAAAACCTGTGTCTCGGGAGTGAAAAAAGACTGTTTGTTTCCCATTTCTTCTCCTTCTGACCCCAATTTCCCTTGGGTCATTGGCTTATCAGAAAGAGGGAGGGAGGCCGGGCTTCCATTGTTAACAGAGAAATTCGATTAGGGCTGCATCTCAGGAGGAGAAGCAGCCTGCTGAGCAGAGAGGCTGCTTTCTCTCTTCACTTCTCACTGTGTCTTCCCTGACCCCTGCTCACAGCCCTCCTCAGGCTCCTCTGCTCCACACTGGCCCCAGATTTCCCATCACTCACCCTGTCCCTGGCTAGTTCCCACAGGAAACTGGGGCAGTGTCACGTCTTGGGGTGGGGGCGGTGAGGGCTGAGAATGAGGGGCCCTCCCAGGGTCTGTGTACAGGAGGGGCCCTGGGCACCAGCTACTGAGTCTTGAAGCATTTTAGTAGAAGACATGCAGACAAACCAGGGGTGCAGACCTCCAGAACATTCTGAGCCAGGAAGTTTTTATCTCTGGCGGACAGGTCTACGGATGGGCCCTCCATCCCCTGCGGGGATGGGGGAGCTCACACATGCAAGTCAGCCTGGGAGAGCAGTACTAAATTTAAGCATGCCTATTTCCTCCTCCCCATCTCCTCCCACTCCTGTCCTGCCACCTCCTCCCCTCCTTCCTGCTGCTGTGAACGAAGGCCAAGTTTGTCTGTGATGTCCCACTGGGCCTTACGAGCTCCAGGAGATCCTGCCATGACCAGCCCGTGAGGTGAGGGGTTGTGCCAGAGCAGCCTAAGTTCTGGGAGCACTTCTAGGAGCAGCTGTGTCTGCACCTGCCTGGTAACTGTGAGCAGATGCCAGGTGGGAGACGGGTCCCAGCAGGCCCAGGGGCATGTGGGGTGTGAGCAGGGGGCTTGTGGGGAGGCCTGGGTGGTGTGCTGAGTACTTCTCTGAGGTAGAGGACTGGCAGGGTGGGGGCTCTGAGGCCCAGTTCGGGCTCAGGTTCTCCCCTCACCATCACATCTAATCACCCATCAGTCTGTGTAACACAGTAAATGTCACCCTTACACTGGACCCCAATGCCTGGCTTTGGAAATACCAGGCTTTTCCAGCACCAGTAGGTTTGGGTTGAGGGTTCTCAGGCTTGGGTCTCTTAACTCCTGGCCTACTGGTTAGGGAATGGGGGCAAGTGAGGGGGTGGTGCTCTCTCCAGGGGTGTCTGCCCAGCCACCCCCAGCCCCGCACAGAAATAGGGGAGGCTGCAGGTCTGACCTGATTGCCACCACACCTGCATGTCCACAGGATGTGTCTGGGTCAGGGTCTGTGTGTCTGCGTGGTGCCATGGCATGACGGCTATTTGTGGGTAAGTAAGGGAAGTCTCTCTCTAAGCTTCAAAGCACTCAATGGCTTTGGGTTCAGAAATCAACAAGATCAGTGAAAATTCACAGGTGCTTGGCCACGGAAGACCTGAGGTGGGATGCTTTGTGGAACGTGTCCCCATGAGCTCTGTGACTTTCTGGCTGGAAGGGAGCAGGGCCAACAGAGCCCGTTGAGACTGTGGGCTAAGGGCCCTCGGTGTGTGTGCTGGGCCTGGGTCTCAGCCAAGCCAGGGACTTCCAACCTCCTGATGGCAGGAGACAAAGAGGAAGAGGCTGGGAGCAGCAGGGGGCTGGCCTGGGGCCCTCTAGAAGTTCCAGGACAGGCCCTCAAGGCTGCATAAAGGCAGGCCTCTGGCTGTGGCTTCCTCCTCCTCCCCACCTGTCCTTTCCCTGGGGGACCTGGGAGGACTCATGATGCCAAAAAGCCATACTGGGCCCTGGGAGTGGGGTGGGGAGGAAAGGCCTGGAGCTGGGCTCAGACTGGACGTATGAGATCTCACGACCTCCCCCACCAACAAGCAAGGGGGCCCTCCTTGTCCCTATTTACAGATGAGAAAACTGAGGCTCAGGGAGTAGTAGAGTTTACCACTGGGATGATGTGAGCCCTAGAGCTACCCACATGGGCAGGAGGGTTCTGGCACTTCTGCCCGGTAATGTGAGCGGAGGCTCTGGCTCTGGGGGTGATGATGGGGCCAGGGGCTCTCAGGCCACAGAGGTCACTGACCTTCTCCATTCCGCTCCTGAGGGTAGAGAACAGAGCTGGGTCGGCTGCCCCAAGAGCCTTGGGGGCTGACTTCTAGCACCTAACCCAGGCCTGGCACAGATCAGGCGCTCGATTAACACCTAAGGACCCAAGGAAGCTGCCAGCAGATGCGTGTGGACCCGGGTACGAACCACTAGGAGTGGAGGGCGGAAGGTGCTGACACTTGCAGGGAAGACCAGCCCCTGCTGACCATGGTGGGGAGGATGGGCGTGAGTTCTGTGAATAAGAACGCCGGGGTGGTGCCTTTTCGGGGCCCTGCAGGAGTGAGAGCCACGGCCCCCATCCCTGCTCTCACCAGCAGGCTGGTTCTAAGGACGGAATGATGCTCGGCCTAAACTCAGGGCTTGTTTGCTGGCTTCCACGTATGGTGGAGGGCCCTGGTCTCCAGCAGGAACTGCCCTCCTCAGCCTGCCTCTGCCCAGCATGAACTCCCACAGCGCAGGCCCGGCCACAGCCCACTTCTCCCACCCAGGCTGGCCCCCCACCGCCTCTATTCCGACACTAGCATCGCTGGGCCCTGGCCTGGGAAATGCTATTTCAGGGTGGTCTTAGACGAAGCTTGGGTGGCACTCTTCTCTGGGATCTTCCTGGGTAACCCAGCGCCTCCTGCCTGGAGTGTGGGTCACCTCTGTGGGCCCATGGTCCCCTGACTGCCCCGGCATCAGCTGTCTTGGGGACAGCCCACCTGTCCCAGGCAGCACTGCCACTCGGGCCTCACGCTGGCAGCCACACGCCCCACAGGGAGTGTGCCGTGTGCTCTGTGTCTCAGGCTGGCTGAGGCAAGGGGAAGGGAAGGGGCCAGGACTTTGTCAGAGGGCTCCATGGAGCTCCAGGCTCAGGGAGAGGAGCCTAACTGGGATCCAGTTAGTGCGGAGAAAAAACTGCTGTCAGCTTTGCCAGCCTGCTCCCATCAGGCCCCACACTGGCCCCTGAGTGTCGCCCGTAGCTCTGTCCATGCTACATGGCAGCTGGAAATCTGATGGCACCACTGTCCTGGTGCACGCCCCATTCTCTCCATGCTGACCCGCCTGCACACTGCTCACCTGCCCCTAGGCCCTTGTTGTGCGGTACCCCTTGCCTGAGACACCCTTGACCAGTTGCTAATCCCCCTCTGTTCCCATGTCACCTCCCCAGGCAGCCTCAGGCCTATTCTCTGGCTGCCACAGTACCCAGCCCTCGCTCAGGGTCACCGGGCTGCCTGTCTCTCTGTGGGGGCTGCATCCCCAACACCTCAGGGAATGTGTAAAAAAATTAATAAACGAGTGGATGCAAAAACGAAATAATCACGGAATGTGGGGTCCATTCCCTCCAAACCCCTTTTCTTTGCTGGCACAGCACTGGGGACCTGTTCTTCCACCTATGGCCCCCCAGACGTTCTCAGGGTCTTCCCTCATATCCCCCCACCAAGCTCTGAGGTCTGGTGAGGGACTCCTAGGGCCGGCCTTGGGATATGTACAGAAGCCCTCAGTGTGGAGTCCTGCCTCTCCTGGTATTCTGGGTAGTGGAGACAGAACTGGTGACATCCCGGCCTTCTGTGCGCAGGCTGCAGCGGGGCGCTGTGGGCTCCTTTCTCTGCCTCCCCTTCCTGCGGTCCGCCTGCCACCCTGCGGTCCGCCTGTCACCCTGCGGCCCGCCTGCCGCCTGGTCAGCCTCACCACTGCTCCCATCGGTGCTGCGCTGAATCACATGGTCCACCTGGCGCACCCACTCCCCGTTGCACTTGAAGAAGATCTGTGTGGCAGGCGTGGCCTTGCACACCAGCAGCACTGGCTTGTTCTTGACGATGTACACATCCTCAGGCTCCACCAGGAAGTGGGGAAGCAGGTCTGGGTTGGTGCCGGGCACTGGGTTGGCCACTGTGGCACTCTGCTGGGCACCTGCAACAGGGCAAAGGCAGAAGTTGAACCAGGGCTCTGCTGGGCTTTGGGGTCCTGTGGGGGCTCTCTGCTAGTTCAAGGGCAGAGCCAGGCCACAGGAAGCCAGCTGCCTGGGCTGAGGAAGGAGTGAGGCTGGGCTGCTAAATGTCCTGCCTTCTACCTCAGTGTCCCCCTCTGTAAAGTGGGGGTGGAAGCAGCCCCCCATTTCTGAATACTGTGGAGTGATGCAGTAGGCAGGCTCATTGTAACCCTGGTAGGAGTTCAGGGATCTGGCGAGGCAACCCCCACCCTGGGGAAAACTGGGGGACAGAGGACCCCAGCAGGGGAGCAGCGCCCTCCTCTGCTGCTCTGGCTGCCTCCCGGCCACTTCTGGGTTGATCCCTATTCCTGGCCCCTTACACAGTAGCTGCTCAGAAAATACCAAGTGAGTGAAGGAGGGGAGGTGGCAGATCTTACATGAGAGGCCCTGGGGAGGGCCGGGTGGCCAGAGTGCCTGGCACAGGATGGGCACCAGGACAGTGTGTCTGGGAGCCCGAGGGACCTGGGCCACGTCCCACTCTTCAAGGAGATCTCAGTATGGGTTTCCTTCTAATTTTAACTGGAAACCACAAGCATCCCACAAATCATTTGTTGCTAATTACACAGGTAATTGGCTCTGAGGCTTTGGTGGAGGTAAACCCCATGCAGACTAACAGGCTGTTGGACCAGCAGGGCCCCTGAGGGGGCAGGGCTGGGCGAGGGAAGTGAGAGGGAGTGGGGGCACCCTCAACGATCCCCAGCTGCCCACCAAACAGGCCCCCAATGGCCTGGCCTCCCTCAGGGCTACAAGGATGTCCCCACCAGCACATATTCAGTCCACAGCGGCCTCTACACCAAGAGGGGAAAACTGGGCTTCAGGGACCCACTCTACGCCCCTGCTTGTGGTGGCCTCAGCCGAGTTGCTGCCTGTGCTGGGAGTTGCTGTCTGTCCCGGAGAGTCTGGTGCCACCTCATCGGGTCAGCCCCTGCTCCACACCCTTCCCATGGCGGTGCAAACTCACAGAGGGCTTCTAACAGGGAGGCCTGACTCCATGGACTCAGACCCACCCCGGGGGCATCCACGTTGCCCTTCCCTCCTGGGCACAGGGACGCTTTCTAAGGTGGGAGTTGGCCCCACCACCCCAAGACTGTGGTTTTGGGGAGAGAATCTCTGCCTGGTCGTGGAGGTGTCCTGGGCCAGGCAGGTGGGCTAGGAGTGCCTGCCGCAAAGCTGAGGAGCCTGGTGTGACTTCAGGAAAGCCCCCTGACCCTACAGCCACTTCGCTTCCCTGAAGAATGGGGAGAGAGCATCCAACTCTTGGGGCTGCTGTGAAGATGAAGCGAAATAAGGCACTGAGCGTGTGCTCCACAAATCTCGCCGCTGCCAACATCCGGTGCTTTTGCATCTCCCTGCCTCAGCTGAGGAGTCCTCACATCAACCTCCTCAGGGATGGGGCTGGCGAGGAAATGGAGGCACAGAGCTGGCCGCTTCCCTGCCCTCAGGATGGGGGTGGTGGGGATGCAGGCAGAGGGAAGTCATTTAGATATCTTACAAATGGGGACTCTGAACTCCGAGGGGAGTTGCCCCAGACACACAGCTTCAGCCCTGGACTCAGAAAGTATCTTGATGTCCCTGACCTGGGTAGAGTTGCACCTGGTTTGGTGGTGCTAATCTCATATCAGCCAGGGACAAAGTAACTCCTTGTTTATCCCAGGTTGGATTTTGGTTTCTGCCCATGCCTGGTTCATGCCTTGGAGACATGGATTAGTGGGAAAAAAAAAAAAAAAAAAAGAAAGTATCTTGAGCAGCCACATATCCCTTTTGTTATTACATTTGACCTTCACTGTCACTCAGCAGCGACTCACAAGCCCATTACTCAGGCAGCAGGCCCAGATCATGAGGTCTAGAGAATGAACTGGATGGTGAGCTCCCGAGTGTGGATCTGGAGTGGGGAGCTAGTAGGTCCAGTGGCCTCTCTAGACACTAATTGGGGAAGCCACAGCATCTCAGCAGTCTCTGGGGCCACACTTGGCCCCTGAGCAGGGCCCACAGGGGCTCGGGGACAGGGGTCACAGGCTCCAGAAGGGTGTAGGAGCCCACAGTGGCAGGTGCTGGCCTGCCTGGGACTTCCCCTTGTTGAGACTCAGTGTGATGGCCTGTGCCTGCCTACCGGCTGGGGGCTCAGTGGGCAGGGGTCCTGGCTGGGGGTGGAGCAAGCAGGGGTGCATGGCCCTCCAGCTCCCTGTCGATCGCAGTGCCAAGCGCTGCTCACATCAGCTGCCCACTGAACGCAGCACAATCCCTCATGTCTGCATTTAACTGTTAATGAAAAATAAATGTACTGTGACCAATGTGTGACATAGCTCACTTCTCCAGGGCCTCTGTCATGCCACACTGGTGTGGCTTCCCCTCCTCACCCCAAGGGGGCATTTATTGGGTAGAACCCGAGGGGCACCCTCTAGGTTATAGCTGTGCTCTCTAGCAAGAACCGTCCAAGGCCATGGTGAGGGTCAATTCAGGGCCCACTGAGTCCTCCTTGGGCTACAGAAGCTGCCTGGGAGCCAGAACTACCTTCCCCTTCCCCTGGCCCCTGAGTCCACTATGTGACCTCCGCCCTGGTGGTCAGCACCTGTAACCTGCCTGACACCTCACTGTCCCAGTTAGGCCTGTTGCCTGAACTAAGGCCCAGGTCTCTCCCCTCCACATTGCAGGCTATTAGAGTGAGTACTTTTTATTTTTGGCGGAACTCCTGTACTTGCCTATCAAAGATAACACAAAGCAGCACATGCTCATTGTGGAAACATCTATGATCCTTTCAATAGAGCAATGCTGGGTAGTTCACCGCAATCCCCACCCCTCCCTATTGCCCCACCCTGGGCTTGCTTCTTCTATTTCTGTCGTCTGCCTGGCTTCCACGGGCATTTCAGGATGATGTTAAGCGCCTTTGGCTGGTATCACTGAACCTGCCCCCTTCTCTGGCTCAGTCAACTCTCCAGCCTTCCTGTGCAGATGCCCACTGGTCCTTCCTGGGCACTGCTTCCCACCTCTAGGTCTCTGCCCACTGTCTTCTCTCTGTCTGAAACCCCTTCCTTCCTCCTTAGCTAGCACTTTTCTATCTTCTCCTCAGGGTCCTAACTCCATTGTCACTACCTCTGGGACAGGGGTCCCCCACCTCACTCTCCCCGGACACCACACAGGCCGTTTGGCCCTCTGGCAGGTGGGACCTGTCCTCCCTGGCACTGGAGCTCCTCCCACAGAAGCAAGCTGGGGACTGCTCCATCTGCACCACGAGGCTGTCCATCCCTGGTCCCTGTGCCCAATTCAAGGCTGCTTAGTCTGATGTTAGTGACTGGGGACTTGGAATGGGTGCCTGTCTTCACTCTTGTCAGGGCAGCTAAGGTGACAAACATGGAATAAATGCTCTCCAGGCAGACACCCCAAGGTTGCAGGGGGCAGGCAGGTGCAGAGCCCACTGGCTATGTGGCCCTGCCACCTCCTGGACCCCACCTTCCAGTTCTCCAGAAGCTCTGTCCACTGCCCCCAGCCAAGCTTTCCCACTATCACAGGACGTGACCCAGCTGTCCCCTGTAATTCACGAGATCTCTTTTGCTTACTAGCCATCCCAACTGGTCACCAGGAATTGCAGACAGGGCTATGCAGATGGCTCAGGCCCTGAAGTGGGGACCCCACTTGCAGTGAGCCCTGGAGCTGTTCCTTCCCCCAGCCCCCATCTCAGGAAGTCACTGAGACCTCTGCTCTTGCTGCTCCATTCAGAGTGGCAGGAACGGTCCTAGCCATGAACCACCGTTGGCCCTGGGAAGACCATGTTTGTCTGTGTGTGTCCATGTGTGTGGGGACGCTGGGGGCCCAGGGGGATAAGAGACCAGTGGAGTGGACCATGGTGGGCTTACCTCATGTGGTTCATCTGGGAACTTCCACCCAGCCTCCCAGTTTCAGCAAATGTGTCACGTCCTCCAGGAGGCCTTCCTAGATCTATACTCCTTGTTACCTGCCCAAGTGCCTACCTGTTCCATGAACATCCCTCTAGGGTAAACGCCACACTCAAGACTAGGGTAGATTTGTTTGCATATTGCCTCTGCTCAGGGTAGGAATGCAGGGCTGGCCTGCATACTGATGTAGTTTTTGTTAAGTGACTGAATGACCACCCTTTCTCCCTTGAATTTCAGAAGATCTGCCCATGAGTGGCCCTTTTACTCTTATTCTGCAGGAAGACCTCGAGGGGTGCAGTGCAGCCCACAGGCAGGGAGGGGGCTCTGCCCTGCCACACCCCAACATGCTACACTCTGAGGTCTTTTTATTTGTAGTCTGGGATGATAAGACCTCCCTGTGTAACGCAGCGGCCCAGAGTAGGTGTGAGAACGCTTTCAAATGTTTTATTTTTAAAGGCACCATGAAACTATGAGGTGTGATTAATCAGGCTATTAGTGAACTTACATTTACTGAGTGGGCTGGGGGCAGGGTGCCACTTCCCTGGAGCAGCCCTGCCCCACCCATCAGCCATCTGCTCCTTTCATCCTTCCGACAGCCCACCTCCAGAGACAAAGCAAGGGGGTGGGGCGGCAAGGTTCTGCTTATTCTACTTCCCTAAGAATGTTCTGGCTTTGTAATGGGCTGGAGGAGGGGCCTGGGGCCCAGCAGCCTTCATGCTGCTCCAGCCAGACCCCTTCCTGGCCACTCTTGCAGCACTGACCCTCTCATTCCGGGTACCGAACCCCCCGTCCTGGGTGCCTGTGATCTCAGCCGGCCTTGCCTGCAGACGTGCTTCTGGCAAGTGTGCTTGGGGCCTGGGTGTTGTGCTCCACAGGCCCAGGCAGGAGGAGCAGAGGGCTCAGCCCATGCACTGCACCCTTCCCCTTAGGTTGGAAGCCCTGCTGCCCCCAGGCCTGAGCTGCCACCTGGATTTGCCTCGAGGGCCCCTCCCCATACCCTTCAGGGAGGCTTTGTGACTATTTGCAATTCCTCAAGGACTTGTGTACATTCTGGTCCCAGCTCTGCCCCCACCCCCTTCAGCAAACAGCACCCGATTTTTTGCAGAAAATGCCCTCCCCCAAGCCTTTCAGGCCACCAGTCACTTATTGCAGGTGGGCTGACTCCAACTCTGGCCCCAGCGGTGAGCATACAACACTGACTGGTTCCCAGAGCAGGTCACTCATCCCAGCAGATGTGACTCTGGGATTTGGGCTGGGCTGCTGGAAGAGAGAACCTCTTTCTGCTGGGCTAGTGCTGCAGGCCCCAGGGAAGCCGTGTAGGAGGGGAGGTGTGCAGGGGTTTGAAGTGCCGCAGCCACCAGGGAAGAGGGGCCGACACCTCCCTGCAGCACTGAGGCCTGGGCTTCACCAAGCCCTGGGTTCCTCTCTCTGGTTGAAGCCAGTTGGAGTAAGACCTTGTACAGCATCAATTCATCTGCTCATCTGCTCTCCGTCTGGACTACTTCTCACCCTTCAAGTACTGCTCTAACGCCCCCTCCTCCAGAAAGCCTTCCTGACCCCCAGACAGAGCTGGCCACACCTCCCCCAGGCTCTCACAACCCCTGAGCAAACTTGCCTTACTGCCTCACACATCCTGTTTGTCATTATTTATGAATCTGTCAGCACCTTGAGGGCAGGGGCTGAGTGGTGACATCCCTCACCCTTTGGGCACCCTTATAGACTGGCCAGGTTCTGATATAGGGAGTGCCCAGCAAATATTTATTGAATGAATGTTGAACAGCATTCCCTCATCCAGGACCAGAGCCCAGAAAGGAGGGTCGGAAATGGAAGACACACATTCAGATTTGGTTGGGAGCTAGCTCTGCCATCTTCCAACCAGTCAATCAATCAATCAATCCATCAGAAACTTGTACTGGACCCATGGGAAGCAGAGGCTGATGTGCAGGATCCAGGGGTGGCAGAAGAGGCTGGGAGCCACAGATCGGGGATGCAGGAAGACACGTAGGGAATGGGGGTTTGCATTCTCCTACACCCTGGTGGCCTGAGGTGGCTTCGTGAAGTTATATTTTCAACTTGGGACAGTCTGGGATGAAGGAGATTCACTCAGGGGCTCTGAGGAGCAGAGATGGAATCTGTGCTTGCTGCAGACAGACAGACAGCTGTTGGGGGTGGGAGGCCCTAAGACAACAGATCTGGGGGCCACACAAAAACCCCTGAGGTTGCAGGACCTACCTGGAGGTGATGACAGGATGCCACAGGCTCAGAGCATGCTGGGGCGCATGTCCCAGAATTCTTCCAAACCCCTGCACTGCCTGCCAGTGGCTGCCTGGGCTCACTGGCTGCTCTAGCCTCAGAGCGGGCCACCTGCTTCTCAAACCTGTGTTTCCTCATGTGGCGTGCCACCTGCCCCAGGATGAGGTGGGTCAGGACTGCGCCCTGCCTAGGGCCTTGAGGCACCCACCATTCCTAGCCCTTTGGTCTGTCCCTTAGTCATCTGTCTACCTGACTGTCACTCCCAACAGCAAGGAGGGCAGGGACAGGTCTGAGTCCAGGCTCTATTGCCCGGGGCAGGCGGGGTGCTCAGTGAACAAGGGAGGGGGTGACTGCAGTTTCTCCTGCCGAGGAGTGTGCAGGAAGTGAAGGTGACTGGGTGTCCTTATGAAGGGAGGGCTGCTCTCCTGACCCATGCTCACACACATGCATGTGCAGCGCTCTGGTTTCCATGGTAATGTGTCAGAAGCAGCAGCCACCTCTCCAACGTTGGAGGGAAGTCCCCCTCTTTGCCAGTGGGCTCCAGAGGCCTGCCCTGTCACAGGGACAGACACAGGCACATCAGAGGATATGCATGCAGGCTCAACTGCCAAGGACAAAGAGGGTGGGGGTGGGCATGGAGAAGGCACCACCTCACCAGCTCAGGAGACTTACACCAACTGGGGTGCATGGCTGGGCAACACTGCCCACTGCTGGCTGCCACAGACCAGGCAGCTGTGCGTGAGAACCATGAAGCTCAGGACTTCCCTAAGGTCACACAGCCACAGAGGGCAGAGGGCTCTCCTTACTTCACAGTCCAAGGCCAGAACAGGGCGGGCAGGGGTCTGGTTATTTCCTAGACCAGTGCCTGGCCCACCCACCACACCACCCTCTGCTCACTCTGTTTACTGCCTGACCTTGTTTCTCAAACCCACCAAGCTGATCCCAGCACTCTGTCTTTGCACTTGCTCTTCCCACTGCCCCCTGCTCTCCCACGAATGCTGTCAACTAATCCCAGGTCTTGGCTCACATGCTGCCTCCTCCCAGAGGCCCTCTCTGACTGCTGGGCCCCACTCCCTCAGTCTGTTTTCCTCAGAGCACTCACCACCATCTGATGTCATCTCCTTACTGTTTGTGTCCCATTCCCCTGAAATGGGTCACAACAGGGAGCACACTTGTCTTGTTCACTGCTGTAGTCCCAGGACTTGGCAAAGGGCCTGGCACATAGCAGGTGTTTAATAAATACATGCTGAAAGCATGAATGAACAAATATGGGTCTGTCCCCTCTGTCATCGCTCAGAGCACCAAACCCACCAGTGAAGGGGACTTCACAACCACCAGGATGCCTGGGAGTGAGTGCTGTGATGGGGGCAGGCCCTAGGGACACCTCCCAGGGCCCCTCCCTGCCCCAGGGCCTTACTTCAGACCAGAGAAATAGTTAATAAAGCAGAGGCCTAAATAAGCATTTGATTAACAAACGATAAAATAGCTATTGTGTCCCCGAATTAAGCTATAATTGTGGCTGATAATTGGCTGGTTAGAATTGAATAAGCTGCAATTAAATAGAATGGAATCCAGGGTAATTATGTGGTCACACAGCCCAGAGAGAACTGGGAAAGGAAGGCTTCCTCTTGCTTTGGAATCTTCTGCCGGCCCAGCGTTTGCTGCTGTGGGTGTTTCTGGCCCGGGTGTGACGCGCGTGCATGCCAGGCCTCCTCCAACTTTCCTCTGGCAGCGGTAGCCAGGTGGACCCGGCTTGGCCCCCTCACCATCGCAAGGTGGGAGGCCAGCATGCAGGTGCTGAGCCCTGCCAGGGTCTGTGGCAGCCTGAGCTGAGAGAGACATGGCAGGACCCTGCAGGAGGGTGGCCCTCTTGTCTTCCTAATGAGAAAACTGGGCCCAGAGACAGGAAGGACTTGCTCAAGGTCACATAGTGATCAGTGGTCAGGCTAGGCCAGGTTCTCAGATCGCCCATGGGTCAAGTTTAAGTCTGACTGGAGGGTGTCCCCCAGCCCACCAGATCCCCAGATCCCCTCCCCATTTCTGTTCGTGTCCTGCACCAGGTAAACAGACAAGCTAAATAAGAATGTGCACCCTTAAGACAAGGTGCTCCCTGCCCCATCTGCCATTCCCCTCCTCCAAGGCTGGCCTACCCACTGGAGGCCGGGTGGGTGCAGACCTCCTGGTGGCCTCAGCCCAGCACACCCACCCCCGTCCCCAGCCCCAGCCAGTCTGGGGGGATAATGAATGGCATCGCCAACTTGCCATTTATGACCCATCAGAATTTTTACAATGTTGTTGGCAATTAATTTAATTAAAGACCCTGTCCCAGATATGGCGGCACTTCATATCTCAGCGGTTTCATGGGAGCCTGGCCAGAGCAGGGGTTGTGGCTGGGGGAGGTCCAGGAGCAACTGCCTTGTTCCCCACCAGCCTGGCTCGGTCCGGTGCACACAGAGCATGGCAGCTGTGGCCCCGGACGAAGCCCAGAGACAAGAGGGAGGCCACACAGGGACCTGCCATTGAGAGACACTGCCCACACCACAGCCAGCATGTGCACACCCACGCACACACAGTCACACCATTACAACTAACTCTATACGGATTTTCTTATTTAACTCTCACGCCTATTCTAGGAGCCAGAAAACTATTTTAAATTTCCAGACAATGCAACTGAGGCAGGGAGAGGTGGGGTAAGCAGTGAGGGAGAGATTCCCACCCAGGCAGGCTGGCTATAGGGTCCTTTTGCCCCTGACCAGGACACTGGTGGTCAGCCCCTATGTGCTGGACAGAACACACGAAGTGCGGGGCGAGGTCCAGGACACACAGCAGTGCCCAAGAAGGGCTCCAGTCTCTGCCCCATGGGGTGTCCAGTGGCCACAGCCTCACCCGGCAAGTCCTGGGCACACAGCATCCCAGAATCATGCCCACCATTCCCGGGTACACAAACCAAGCCTTCGCACACACACTGTGCACATAACCACTGCCCACTGTCCTCCAGGCTAAATTTGGCTGGGACGGTGATGCCCTTACTGGATGGTGACCCTGCAGCCACTGGTTACATCATCCTGCAACCCCATCCTCAGTAGCTGCACCCACCTGGACCCCTCCTCTTATAGGGACCCTCAGGAAAAGCCAGTCACAGACCCAGCATCTGCTGGTAGCGGCAGTGGCAGGCACACATCCCAGCCTCCCTGTCCCCCTCATTCATGCAGCTGCCTGGCCATGCTCTTCCCTTTCCCGGGGACCTTGCTTCCACATCACCCCCACGCCAGCCTCCTGCCCTTGACTCTCCTCTGCTGAGCTCCATCCCGACACTTTCCCTGTTTCTGGACACCCCCTAGAACTGTACACCTGCTGACCCAGGTGTGGCTCAGCAGCTCCTGCAAACCTGTGCCCAGGGACAGCTCTGTCTGCAGGGTCTCACCCCCAAGCGGCCTCAGGGGGTGCCTCACATCCTCCTGGCTCCCAGAAGTCCACTGCTGCAGCCCTGAGTGCCCCCAAGCCTCTCCTACCCACCCCCTCCTCTCCCACTTCATGGCTCCCCAATTCACTCACCCCACCCCCACACTGCCTTCCTGTGGCTACCTGCTGGCTTCAGTGTCATTATCAACTACACCGCCACAAAGCTATTTCTAGAAAGAAAATCTGATTCCATACTTCAAACCCCTGCAAGGGTTCCCACTGACTGCAGGGTAAAGGTCGGCTCCCAACACCCCCACATCCCATGCAGCAGCCTCACCCTAGGCACTGCGCCATGCCTTGTACCTGGCAGCCAGCTCTGTGAAGTCTGATTCCTTTCCCTGCTCACCGGGCCCTCGCAGGGAACCTGCTCACTACAAATGTACCCCCCCCCCCTGTTAATTCATAATTCAAGGTGTCACCTCCTCCAGATGTCCTCCCCAGTTCTTCTACACATGGGACACACAGCTTGCTCCTCTGGCCCTGTGGCTGAAAGACCAATATCTGACTGATACAGGCTGGTCAAGTGGGACAAGGTGGGTGAGCGGAGCTGCCTCTGCCACAGACTGTGCCCCCTCAAGGGCACGCAACAGGCCTGAGCCCCCTCTTGCAGCAGTGTCCAACCCAGGAACTGGCAAGTTGGGGGTCAGTGACGATGGGTGAGTGGAAGTGTACCCACACTATCTGCAAGCTCCAGGGTGGGCACTGAGTCATTTCTGTCCCTGGCAGCAACTGGCCCACAGTGTGTGCTCATGGAGGGAAGGAGGCAGAGGTCTCAGCTGGGAATCGGGAGACTGGGTCTCCAGTTCATATCCACGCTCCCTCTGCCTGGCTGTGTGGTCTTGGGCAAGGCACAGCCCTCTCTGGGTCCCATAAAAGTCAAGGATGGCAAACTCAGGTGACTTTAGGGGCTAGGTGGGGGCCGAGAAGGAGTAAAATGCCCGTCCAAGGGGTCAGCTCAGTCCAGCCAACAGCCACCGCCAGAAGCACGCCAGCCAAGAGGTGCCAGATTTTTTCCTTTTAGGAGAAACTGGAAATCCATTTTTATGTGAAACTTCCTGTTTAAAATGTTGAAAACTAATTTAAACATTTAAACACTGGGTGGGCCAAACAAGTTGGCAGGCCCAAGCCAGAGTGGACAATGTCCAAGATCTCCTCTGACTTCACAGTCCAAGGATCAGGGTCATGCACAGCAGGGCAAAACTCTGGTCCCCTCCCATCCCCTACTCTTCCCATCCTTGTCATCACCCCATCATCCGTTCTTCTCCCTGGGAACCCCCTCATCATAACCTCCTAGAGGAAGTTCCCTGGCATCTGGCAGAGGCTGGAGGGAGTCGTCTCTCCATCACCCCAGGTGGCTGGCATTTAGTCATCAGCATAAGCTATACCCTTGCCTGGGACTAGAGTGAGTGGTGCCCTGCTTGAGAAGGTGGTGGGGTCAGGAGAAGAGGACAGACTGTGGCCTGTCTTGCCTTGCCTGCCCTAGGTTGGGGCCTTAGATCCTAACCCAGGAGAAGGCTGCTGGAGCCAGGGACACAGGTGGGTAGGTGTGTATGGTAGGGGGAGACACTCCACAGAGGACACCCCCTGAAATGACCCCCCAAATATGGGCAGGCGGGTGCCCAGGCCTGGCTGTGGCCTTCCAGTTGGGAAGAGGGTGTTTGGCTGTACCTAAAACGCCCTATCAAGGCAGTAATGAGTCCTCACCCCATTTTAATTACCTGCTGTCCAAATAATTACCAGCTTGTTTATTTCACTTAATGGCAGCCATATTTGTCTCCTGATATTGATTTCATGTTTTCCTGGTTTGTTCATGATCTTTCCTGTCCCCTTAATGGGCTCTGAGGTCTTTCAGGTGGAGGAGAGGGGGCTGGAGGAAGCGGGGGCTGGGGGGGGGGCAGGGAGGTGAGAGGAAACACAGAGGAAAGAGAGGTGAACTTGGTCTTGCTGTGCAGCCCGAGGCAATCCTCTGCCCTCTCTGGGCCTTGAATCCCAGAACCCCAGATCCCTGCACACCCTCTTGTCCTTGATGCTATCAGAGTGGGAGGTTTTAAAATGAAGAAAAGGAGAGAGAGGGCATCAGAGGAAAGAGAAGCTGGTGTGCCCCCACCTCCAAGGGCCCCTAAAGGGATGGGCAGACTCAGAAAGGCGCGAGGGTGGGAGGGATAAGGGGGAGGGGAGGGTGCTGGGACAACATTAATGCCAGCATGAGGGAGGGAGCGAGGGGAATCCCCTGGAGGCCAGCTCAGAAGAGGCTGCCATGTGAAGGCTGATGCTTGGTTGCAGCTCTGGAGGGGTCTCCTTGTTCCCATGTCTCCCAGGTCTGGTGGGGAGGGAGCAGCAGCCTTCACCCTCATGCAGCCCAGACCCTCCTTGAACCTGAGCCTCACCCTTGGCCTCTGCATCACCTGCCTGTCATCACCATGGAAATGTGGCTGATGCTGTGATGTCACCCAGGCTGTGGGACAACAGACTGTGGATTTGCAGGGGGCAGCAAGGAGAGATGGGGACAAAGAAGGAAGGAAGGGCCAGGGTCTCTTTGGGCAAAGATTTAGAGCCTCTTAAAGGGGTCATTCGCTCTGAATAAATCACTAATAATTGCATGAATATTTAAATCTTAAAAAAATACGGTGGGCCCAGTGAGTCTCCATGTGGGTATTTACTGCTACCGGGCTGGAATATATTATATAAATGTTGGTATCGGTCTGACTGAACTGCTGTTATCACCACAGCTAAATGGGTAATTGGGAGTGAAAGACATTATCAGCAGATATAAATTACATACAGTAAACCGAGGGCATTAACTGAAGGTTTATTATCAATTATCTCTGTTTTTTCCCCTTAAAATGAACTTTTTTAGTATATTAATGAGAGCTTTACAGGTCTTCATGAATCAAGGGAAGCTCAGGCTGCCGAGGGCCCTGCCTTGGCCCCTGTTAACTGGTGGGGGCCCCCCACCCAAAGGAGGGTCTGCAGGAGGGCTCACAGGTCAGTGTGCGGGCCACAAACACCTGCTGTCTTGCCTGGGCCAGCGGTGACAATGGCCAGGCTCTGAAGCCAGCCCTGACCCTCTCCAGAAGCCACAACACAGACAGGGCTCTGGGTGGCAATGGGCAGACCTTCATCTGCCCCAAACCATCAGAGCAGCACACGTGGAATGGGGGGTCAGGAGGGGTAGGCAGCTGGGTGGGGGTGGGAGTGGGTGCCCTTGTGGAAGCTCTAGGTGGGCAGAGTGTTTGCACAGCAGCACCTCTACCCTCTACTGAGATGCAAACTCAGCCCTCAGGTCAGTTCACTTCAAGGTCAGCTTCAAGGTCAACATGGCTTCCATTTGGCTGGTGCACTTCCCAGCAGCCTCAGCTCTCTCAGAGGTGGGTCACCAGAACTGTGCCCATCTGACCTGGTGTCCTCAGTCTCTCCTGACAGGCCCTGGGCTGTGGCCTTGATTTACTAAGGAGGGCAACACCCAGCCCCCCTCTCTCAGGAGCTCACACACTTGTGGGGGACAGACATTGGCTCGATGTCAGAGCAGCAAGTCCAAGGCTACAACTCACACTCAAGAGCTCTGTCAAAGAAGCCCTGGTGGCAATGAGAGCATACAGCTGGGGGCCTGATTAGAGGCATCCAGGAGGGCTTCCTGGAGGCCAAGTTACCAAGCTGTATAAAATGTCTCGATGGTCCAAGGGTCCCCAAGGATGCTCCACTGTTCTCCATCAAGGGTAGGAAAACCAGTTGTTTGACTCTTTGCCTCTTTCCAACCTAGGTAGTCTCTCTCTTGCCCTCTGGACTCTAGTTCTGCCTTTCACCCTGTCATGCTCAGCTCTTACAGCCCTGCTTTCTCCTCCAGCTCTTCAATGAAGCCCTTTATCCCATTTGCCAAGGACCTCTCCATCTGATTCAAGATCCTTTGCTGTCAGGGCTGTGAGGTAGGGGCAGCGGGTCAGGGAAGGCATGCGTGCTGCCTTGCAGAAAGGGCAGGGGCCTCAATGGGGCAGTAGGGAAGAGCATCTAGGTTGGCAGAGCAGCAGAAGCAAAGAATTTGAGGCAGGATGTACCTGGCGGTAGCATGGGTTGGATTAGAAAGGGTTTGAATCCGCACCAGGACACTGGGCACAGAAGAGCAGGGAAGGACCTGGCGCAGGGCCCGTCCGTGGAGTCAGAGAGCTGTAGAGAGAGGGCTCTGTTGTGGGAGCAGGAGAGTGAAGGCCATGGGCAGTCCAGAGGGGGCTTCCTGGCCTGGATAGACTGCTGGAGAGGAGGGGTGGATGCAAAAGCATCTGGGAGCAGGTGAGCAGAGTAATCATCGTGGCCAGGAGGGAGGCAGGGCGTAGCAGCAGGTAGCTGTAGTTTCCTGCCTGGTAGAGTGGGGAGATGGTGATGTAGCTAGGTGTAAGGAACTGAAAAAGCCTTGGCATACCACTGGCGCTCAGAGGAAGCCAGGTCAGTGTCCTCTGGCAGGCTGAGCGAGCCACCAAACCCAGCCTGCTGCACACCCAAGTATGTAATGACCACTGGGCGTTAAGAGCGCTGGGCCAGGAGGCTGTGGCGGGCTGAGATCTGATTGCTGTGACTCCTTGCGAGCAGGCAGGTCTTGGGCCCATCAGGGACCCTCAGCCCTGCTTGGGCCTCTGTCTTCCAGCTGGGACAACAGGAGACCGGCTGGCTTTCAGAGGCTGCAAGCCACTGGCCCATAGGTTTAAACCCCCATTTAAAGACCTGGATGTTTTACACAAACAGCGGTTTCCTCCTCTTGCTGAAGAAGCAGCAGCTGGGGCCACAGGAGGCCCATGCTTCCCTGAGACACAGCTGGCTACACTCTTCAGGCACGTGCACTGGAGTCCCCCCCTGGCCCTTCCCTCCCCAGCCTGCAAGAACCAGTGGGCACCCATGATGGGCTCAGGCTGGCCTCCACTCCCACCTCTGTAAGTGGAAATCAACTTCCCTGGACAGGAACAAGGGAAGCACAGGAGGCTGGGTGTTGGTGCAGACATGTGCCCACATCCCTGGGGTTCCACGGGAGAGGGGGGATCCCATGTGTGCCCCATACCCTCCCAAGAAGACTCCTGGTGCTGTGGGATCCCAATCCATCTCGAGGACATGACAAGACCTGCACTCTGATCTGTCTGCTGAGACATTTGCAGTAGCTTAAACCTGAGGTTAGTTAAGCTTTTATTTTAGAAGAGCTTCACTCCTCTGAACACAGCCCCATGTGCTTCTCTCTCTACAGCCCTCCATCTGGTTCCCATGCCTCTGGGCCCCTCTGCCTCCCCGCTGCCTCCTGCTTGTAAATAATCCTGTCCTCTGTGCCTATAATTAGCCCTAAGTAGAATAATTCATAACAAACTTTATTTCTTGTGGCTTCTTTCTTGCTAACATGCTGCTGAGAGCCTCACAGGATCAGCAGGAGGGAAACAAAACCCAGGAAACAGCTCTCTTCCCGTGTGCCCACACCCGTGGGAGCCATGAGAGCGAGAAGACCCTTCACGCCCTCTTCTGGCAAACTGCGTGGAGGGCGGGTGCCAGGGATATGAGTGACCAACTCAAAGACCCTTCTCATAACAGTGACAATAATAGCAATAATAATAACAGCTAATGCATGGAGTTTACTATGTCTAACTCTGCCTATTTTTTGTTTTGTTTTTTTTTAATTAATTAATAATTAATTATTTTATTTATTTTTAGAGAGAGGGGAAAGGAGAAAGAGGGAGAGAAACATCACTGTGTGGTTGCCTCTCACTTGCGCCCCCAACTGGGGACCTGACATGCAACCTAGTCATGTGCCCTGACTGGGAATCGAACCAGCGACACTTGGCTCGCAGGCCAACGCTCAATCCACTGAGCCACAGCAGCCAGGGCTTTCTGCCTATTTTTTTACCCTCACCTGCAGAAATGTTTCCATTGACTTGAGAGAAAGAGAGAGAGAGAGAGAGATGAAAGATAAATACCTATTGGTTGCCTCCTGTATACACCCTAACTGGGGATCCAACACGCAACCTGGGCATATGACCTGGCTGGGAATCGAATTGGCAATATTTTGGTGCATGGAATGATGCTCCAACCAACTGAGCCATGGGGCCAGGGCAGTTCTGCCTTTTAAAAATCAGGATTGTCTTTTTTTTTTTTCCGAAATAAAATGAAACTCACCCCTTTTAAATCTATAGTTTGATGAGCTTCAACAAATGCTATCACCACCACAGCCAAGATATAGAATGGTTTTGTCCTCCCAGAAACATCCCCTCAAGCCCCTTGCCATCAAGCCTTTCTCCCAACTCCAGCAACCACTCATCTTTCTGTGGCTGCAGCTTTGCCTTTCCTAGAATGTCACAGGAAGGAAATTAGAGAGCATGCAGCCTTTTGTGTCTGGCTTCCTTCACTTCGCACCATGTGTGTGAGGGTCATCGATGTTGCTCCTTGAGTTAGGAGTTGGGCCCCTCATAATTGCTGAGCAGCGTTCCGCAGTACCACAGCTTGTTTATCCATCCACCAGTACTGTGCGTAGGTTCTGCTAATTACAATGCTGCTGCGAACTTCCATTTACCAGACTCGAGTGGACACATCTTCATTTCTCTTAGGAGTGGGATTGCAAGGGCATATGGTAAGCATGTGTTTAACTTGATTAGAAATTCTATCTTTGTTTTATGCACTATATATACTTGTACATAACATCTTAATTCTCTCAACTTCATGAGTAAGGTACCATCATTATTCTCATTTTTCAGGTGACAAACTGAGGCTCAGAGAGTGGCAGTAACTTGCCCAAGGTCACACTCCTAGACATGGCAGAGCAAACAGCCTGGCTCCAGACTCTGTGTTCTAAGGCTCCAGCTGCCACTCAGCCCAGGGTAAGGCTCAGCAGCCCTGACTAGGAGCTGAAGGCTGGAGTCTGAGTTCAGTCCCCCTCTGGTGAGCAGAGTGCCCACACGGGTGCCTCAGACTCTGGTGCACCCCTGTCCGCAAATAGCACCCACAATCACCTACATCACAGAGCAGCTCTGGGGCTTGAAGGAAATACAATGGAGCAGATATTTGGTGCCCCCTGCAACTTTAGCTCTGAGGTCATTACCATGCTGTCCTGACCCCACGGCCTTGTGAGTTCAGCAGAAGAGACAAGAATGGTTCCTTACACACCACTGCCAGGCATGGCTTTCAGTGCATGTGTAGTCCCACTGCATCCATTCAATGCCTTGTCATCATCCCCCTCTGCTGTTTCTGCTACAGGCTGAATGTTTGTGCCCCACCCCCATTCCCATGTTGAAATCCTAACCCCCAAGGCAATGGTGTTAGACGGTAGGGCCTCTGGGAGGTGATTAGGCTATGAGGGTGCAGCCCTCACAGATGGGATCAGTGCCTTTCTCACAAGTCCCAGAGAGCTCCCTAGCCCCTCACCCCCACCCCAAGGACACAGAGGAAAGACGGTCGTCTGTGAGCCAGAAAGCAGGCCCTCACCAGACACCCAATCTGCTGGCGCCTTGGTATTGGACTTTCCGGCCTCCAGAACTGGGAGAAATGATGTCTGTTTACAAGCCACCAAGTCTGTAGTACTTGTTACAGCAGCCCAGACGGACAGAGATGTCCTCTGTCTGGAGGAAACCAAAGCTCAGACACCCAGAGCAAAGGAATTAGGGGCAGCAGCCCTCCTGCCACAGCTGCGCAGGACAGTGCGGGAAGCAGGATGTCCTTCCTGCCCCACCCCCCACCTCTGTAAGGTCATCAGTGTGGGGTCACCTGGGCGGGTCTCCTGCCACCTGGTCCTGTTTAGGCCCACTGCAGAATGAGCCTTCTCTGAAGTTGGCCTGGACACACTAAATCCCTGGGTGAGTGATTTAGAAGGTGGTCCTCAGGTTGGGAAGAAGTCTCCCTCTTGTCCTGCTTGCAGGGCTCACAAGGGACAGAGAGCCCCCACTTGTCCCTCACATGAGCCCTTGGCCACCCTGAGCTCCACTCCAGGACAGGGCTGTCGGACTGGGTGAGGGTCCCTGTCAAGCAGAGAAAGAGATCAGGAGATGTGGTCACCCTGGTGCAGAGCCTCACTTGTTGAAACAAGAGCCCGGAGGGAAAGTGCTGATGTGTGATGGTGGGGAGGGAAACTGTCAGGCTGGCTGCTGGGAATGAAAATGGTTCTGGCCCCTCCCCAGACTCCCCACTCAGCCTGCCACTACATCCTACCACATCTACCACTCCCAGCGCTCTGAGCTTCTTCCCTCTTCCCTCTGGCACTCAGCTCCAGTCTCCTGTCCTTTAGACTATCTGGTCCTTACAAGTCCTTCCTCTCCCACCAACACCCCCACCCCTGGCCACTGCTAGACAGGCCTGAAGGTTAACACATTGAGGAGAAGGAGGGACCCTGCACCTTAGTGTCTGCTTGGGGACCCCCAGAAACCCTCCCCCAAGTGCCTCCATGCTCAGGCCAGGCCACCTCCTCTATGCACATCCTCTGTCATCCTGTCACATTTAGACTGGCACTGTGGGAAGTCTGCACTTTCACTGGGGGTGACAGCAGGGGATAGCCAAGGCCATGAGGGCCTGGGCACCAGGGACAGCCCCAAGTCTGCCCAGCCAGCCAGCCCTCATGGCTTCCCTGTGGCTCAGCAATGTGGTTATTCCACCCTACTGAGCCAATATGACAGCACCCATCTGTCACCCAGCTCCAGCACAGGTGCCCTGGGAGGCATGTCCCTTCCTCCCCTTACTGCTTGCAATCAGGGACTGGTGAGAAGACAGGAGAGAGAAGTGAGCCAAGCGCAGGCAGGGATCAGAGCAGCAGACTTGACTCCCCGGAGGGAGGGAGTGATGGGGTGGTGTTGGGAAGTCAGCAGCATTTGAGAAGGGCTTTGAAGGTGGCACAGGGTTATCAGTAGGTGGGATGACAGGGGACCAGCAAGTGAAAAATCACAGAAGAAAAAGAAAGAGCACGCTCATGACTGGACACCTGTTGGCTCCCCCACAGCCTGCAGCTCTCCCATTTCCCCAAACAGCAGCTCCATTTCTTTGGGGATCCCCTGTTGTTCCATACTTAGTTGTGTGGTTGGAAGGACATGATGCTCCTCCGCCCCCCTTGCAGCTCCAGAAGTGGACCCTGATTGGTTTGGATCAATTGTATTTCTTGTCCTGGCCATGTGATTGGTTAGGAGAGGCATGAGAACCAGTCAAATGAGGACATTTGCTCCCCTGAATGGTGGGGGGTGAGGGTGTGGGGACTGGGATGCTCTAGTCATTTCACTTCCAAGATAGGCCAGGTATGGAGTTGCCAGGGGCTGCCATGAAGAGGCCAAGGATGAGGCCAACACCAGAGAAGGCAGAGCAGAGACATGGAGAGAGCAATCTGGAGCAAGAGTGTTGGATCCAGTGGGTTAAGCCTTGCCTGAAGTCAGCCATACCTCTGGGCTTTCCAATTACAAGAGTCAATAACATCCACTTACTGTTTAAATCTGTTTAAGTTGAGTTTTCTGTCATATTGCAACCAAAATATTCTTAACTGAGAATCCAGTTTGGCTGGAGTGTGAGAAACTGAGAAGAAAGGTAAGAAACTGGAACTGCCAAGACAGAGCAGGAACATTCTACCACCAAAGGGATTGCATGGCAGGCACTATTTATTTCCATAGGCACTTGGGCACCATGCAAGCTCTTCAGCAGGGGCGTGACTGGATCACACTAGAATCCTAAAATGCCACCTGAATTGGCCTCACCAATCCCTGCTCCCTAACTCTCCAGTTCCTTTGCATGAGCTGAGCAGCAGAAGCAAGTATGCAAAAAAGCATAATCTGTTCACCCTCCACGGGCCTGCCAGGCGGCTTTGCGGCTCTGGGGATGTTAGTAGAAGCCTGTGGGGATGGGAGTCCACGTCCCGAGAATGGAGGCTCTCAGCGTCTACAACAGTGACTGGCACAGAGTAGGCAAGGGCTCAATAGATAAATGAATTCTCTGGAGGTGGCAGAGAGGCCCCAGACGCTGGTCGCGTCACCGAGTGGAGCTGTCCGTGGTGCTGAAATCGCGCCGTGGCCAAGGTCGCTATCCGTGGTGCTGAAACAGAACTCACAGCAAGCCGCACAGCCCATTCGCGGAGACTTGGAAAGGGCTCAAGGCATCTCCGCAACCACGCTGGGGAAGCAGACTCCATAACCTTGCCTCCCCTGCTAATTCCAGTCCCCCAGGACCTTATGCACAAAACTGATAACCTGGCACAGACTGAAGCAGTCCTGTTACCTGGTGGTGACCCTGTCTCCAGTGTGAATATGAGTCCATTCTCAAGTGCCCAGGATCTCCAGGGTTGTGGATCTCTGAGGGGCTTGAATGTCAGCCGTGATTCAGCCAGCTTCTGCTGGGGTCCTTGGGCAAGGCAGCCAATCAGAGACAAAAGCTCTGGGCAGGCAGCCAGAGGAAGATGTGACATGCCAACAGCATTAACTGGAGGGCCTGGCAGGAGCTTCCAGTCCTCACTGGCCCATAGGCACCACCAGGCAATGTGCCTGTGCTGGGAGACAGTACACAGAAAGAGGGGTGGCTGCTCTGTGCTGACAGGTGAGCTGGAGTACAAGTCATCACTGTGAGAGTAGGGATCTGCGAGTAGGACTAGGGAGCTCTGTGGAATGGAGTTTAATGGATGTGGGAGCAGCAATGGGGTGAGGGACAGGGCAGGAAGTAAAGGGAGTGGTGAGAGGTAAGCCATCCTCATCAGATAGGGACAAGCTGGTCCCAAACACAGACTCTTGGACACATCACATACAGATGAGAGGGTCACAGGTTGCTGGTGTGGCCTGGGCATTTGGCTCTGCTGAGGACTTTCTCCATGATATCATCTTCACAGGGCAGAGGCCTCCTGAAAGTCTAATTTTGCCCAAGAACTGCTATCCATGAATTTATCTAAACCTTTCTGGAAGCAATTTATAGTTCCAACCTGTACCACCTCAAGGGAAATTATTTTCAAATTCTATTCCCTGCTGAGTGCTGTGGGATTTCCTATTACTGATTTTAAACTTACCTCTCCTGAGCTTTGGTGGGGGCCAGGAGTGCGGAGGTATTCATTCAGTCAGGCTGGGATTTCATGAAGGAGCCCACATCTCCTCTGTGCCCTTTCTGATTTTATAGGTTTCAACCACATTCTTTCTTAGTCTCTCGCTGTACACTGAAGTTGTCCCAGATGGGCTAGTGATTTTATCCGACAGGTCCCTTCTCGTCACAGCTTTCCTGATAACAACTACTCACAGTTGTGAGGACTTTATAGTTACCTGCACACTGTCATCTGCGTGAGATCTCTCTCACACGCTGGGAAGCAGGACCCCAGGGATCTTTATCTCCATTTCACAGGTACACAAACCAGGGGTCAAGGAAAGGAATCACCCACATCGTGTCAGTCTGTATTAAAACCCAGGCTCCCCCAAATCTCAGTCTGGTGCTCCCCTAAAGAGTCATGACCACAAGCTCACCAGATTGTTGGATGCAGGTACCTCTCACTTGTGTCAGGAGAAGGGGACATTTATGGCTGTTTCAAACTCTCTCCCCAGCCATGTGCAGCCTTCTATTGCCCATCTGGGTCGCTCTTTAGGAAAGAAGCTCCAAATACCCTTCCCCAGACACCATGCACATCATTTCCCTCAAACTAAAACTCATGGGCCATTCTCTGCCCAGTCTACTGCCTTTCAAGGTAAGATTTTCCTAAAGCCTATCCCTCAGAGGGTTGGCATTTTACTACCACCCAGGAGAGTTTAGATTTCACTGCAAACTTGGTTAATTCACTGTACACATTCTCTTCCAGATCTTTTATTTAAATGTTGAAAAAAAGATCAACTTCAATTCTTGGCTGAGCTCACATCTTATACTTCTCCATCCTGAAGACTATTTATTCATTCAGACCTTTTGCTTCCCTCCTTTGTCAGTTCCTTATCAACGATAAAACAGTTGCATTGAGTTCCAGATGAATCCATTCTTACAACACACTTACACATGGGGCACACACCCCAAAACACTTTAGATAAACACTGTTGGAGGACAGACACACATGCACACACCCTTTACCAAAGTATCCACTGATACGGATGCTGTACCTCAATACCCAAGCTCAGGCAGTGTGTCCCCAGCACCCGCAACCCCCACCCACACACACACCTGCATGTGGAGGGGGACTCATGCTGCCTTTGAGCAGCCTGGTAATTTCATGCTTGACAGGCGGGAAGGGGATGGAGCCAGGCAGGGAAATGCCAGCACATGGGTTTGGAGGCTCTGGAGCAACTGGAACTATTGTGAGAGGATCAGGGATTTCCCTGAAAGTTGGACTGGGTGGCTAGAGAATTCTGGATGAGGACCTCTCTCAGCTGTGCGCAGGGGCCCAAGTTAATTGCCCAGCTGTCCCCTGTGGGAGCATTCTTGTGAGAATCACACACTGAGCACAAGCCAGCCCAGGCAGCCAGAGAAGAGAGGACTGGCGTGTGGCCCCAAGTCCCGAGGGGCCACCATTCCTGCTTTCCAAGGCTGCAGTGAGGGCGCCTTCACCAGTGGGCATGCGTTCTCTATCACAACAATGCCAACCTCCACCCCCAGGTGTACAAGCCAGCCCCAGGCAAGAGGCCCCATGCCCAGGCTCATGGAATGCATGAGAGCACTTGTCACCCCAACAGACCACCCTGAGACCATCTCTCTCCTTGGCCACACTGCCTGCAGAGTACAGGGGTTGCCCATGGTGCAAGGCAGGGGCCTGGAATTTCCAAACCCTTCCAAGGGAAGCAGTTGATTCCAGAATCCCAAATGGGTGATGATTCCCAGCCTAGAGAGACACAGGAGCACACAGCAAGGCTCAGAGCCCTTCATTGCTTAGGGCAGGCATACTGGCACTTGCTTCTCCCCCAGCCACCTGGCACAGGGTGGGCCTAGCCTGCCAGCCCCTCTGGCCCAGCCACAGGGAATGGTGCACACTGAGGCTGGCCCCCATAGGAACCTCACAGTGTACTTGTGGCTCCACAGAGAACTGGGAGGGATTGGGTAGGGGGAACACTGGCCAACTGAACTATAATATAATCAGGGGCACCACCTCCCAGCACCCTGGGGGGCACGGTGGGGGGCCCAGGCTCCTGCAGGGACATGGGCAGAGGGTGAGACAGAGAGCGGAAGGCACTCACACCTCTGGACAGATCCATCCCCGAGCAAGCAGGGCCCTGTTCCCTTCTGCATTTGTCCTGCTGCTCAGGAGTTCTGAAATCAGATCCTTTTTGTTCTTTTTTGTCCTCTCCTGGCATTTTTTCCCCTCTCAGAGTCCTCCGAGGATAAGGCTCCACAGAATGTCTTTAAATAAATGGCCCTTCCCGGGCCCCTGGGGAATATGTTACAGCTCTGAGTGATGGCCAGAATGGGGCAGTAACCCAGGGGAGACAGAGAGATAGATGGGGCAGGCTGGGCCACTCCTGCCAACCATGCACCTCAGCAGGGCCGGGAGCATGAGCCACTTCTCACAGGTGGACAGGACAGGGACTGAGAGGAGGAGAGGAGGGGGACCCGGCTCAGCTTCTTCTTTGTTCCCTCCTGCACTCCCAACAGCGTGCAGTGATTTCATTTCTTCATTTATCCCCTGGCTCATTGCCCACCTCCTCTTGGTAGAACGTCAGCTCTGAGAGGGCATGCGCAGCTCCCCCGTACTCCCAGGCACCGCGGGTCTGACTCTGAGATGGTCCTCAACACACATTATTTGAAGACACAAATTGACGAGTAAACAAATGAGTGGGTGATGAAGAATTAATGAGCGAAGGCATCCTAGCCAACCCAAGCGCCCCAGCCTACTGCACCCAAGCTTGTCCAGGAGACAAGCCAGGCTCCTGAGGCCGCTCAGAGAAGCTGCACCCCAGTGCCGAGGAATGGCCTATAGGTCCTCTTCAGGCAAGTTCCTCCCCTCTTTGACTTGGCCTCAGCCCCCGATGTTCCTGCTAGGCCCTAGGCCTTAGCCAATTACCCACATCCTGGAGGCAATAGTGGCTGTCATGTATGCCAGCCTCATGCTTGGCACTAGGTAAGGAAGAGAGGATGTATCTAGGGGGAGGCCAGCCTCATGCAGATCCTGACATCCTCTTGCTCCTTGTCTGCCTGAGGGGTGGCCCTGAGCCCTGCCTGCCCACCTTCACCATGGCTGTACAGCCCCTGCCATGCCAGCCCTCATCTGGATCACTCTGGTCCTGACTCTGGTCTTCACCCACTGATCAGCCACCAAGCTCTTTCTAAAACCTAGATCTGATCACGTGGTCTTCCTGATTTACCATCTTCAGCAGCTTCCCACTATCTCTGGAATGGCTCAAAGCTCTTTGGTGTGGCATTAAGGACCTAGCATGATGCAGACTCAACTTACCTCCTCAACCTCAACTTCCAGCCACCATTACCATGGCAAGAGCAAGGACAGCAGCTAACAGGTCTTAAATTCTTACCACACACCCTGTGCTCAGCCATACACTATGACACTGGCTCATTGGATCCCCTTATCCTATGGGATAGGTGAGCACTGTCCCATTTTACAGATGAAGAAAGTGCGGTGCAACTAGAGAAGTTAAGTGATTTGCTCAAGGCTGAACAGCAAATCAACTGTGAGAATTATTACTAGAGCTGAAATGCAATGGGCATGAACTCTAGTCTTGACACTACGCCAAGCACCTCATGACTGTTACCCCATTCTGTCTTCAGGTCAACCCTGAGGTCAGACCACCAGCCAGACACATGCCTCCTCTGCCCCTCGGTGTCTGCATCTGAGAAGTGGGGGCACAATGCTGTCAGCACTGCTCAAAGCCTTGTTGTAAGGCTTCGATGAGGCCGCAAGTGCATGCTTAGGACAAAACAGGGCAGGTTCTTGAGCAGGAGCATCCCTGGCAGGCTTTCAAAAGATGCAAGCACAGTGGTGGGGCAGGAAGACAGATGAGGACTCTGCCCAAAGGCAGTAGCCAGTGGTCGGGCTCTAGGAGGTAAATCGGGAGAGGGAAGAGAAGACAGGTTCAAGGTTGCCAGGCATTTGAGGAGGACCAACTTGGGGCAGGAGTCCGGGCCAGGGCCAGGGCACTGAGTGGCCGGGGACAGGGTTGGGGGGGTGCACCGCAGAACAGGGTTGTGGAGGGAGGGCCTATTGAGGAAGACAGGCCCATGTGCCGGCCCCAACCCCAACACTGACTAGGTTCCTAAGGAGCAGAAGGGCCATTCCAAGGCTCACCCTGCAGGGGTGGGGCCTCCAGGACACTCCTGTGCATGAGCCGTCTGGGGCACTCCTGGCCTGAGAAGACACATATGTGTCCCTGTGTCGGTAAAAGAGGGATGGACAAAAGGGGTGCCCCAACCCTGGCCTTGGAGACCTGGCCCCGGAGACAGGGAGCAGGGCCCTGGGGACTTCCCCACCAGCTGACTGGGGGTGCCCACTGCAGTCCTGTGACGTGCACCCTGGACCAGGCTGGCAGTCTGTTAACACAAAAGGGCTTGTCATACTTTTCAACCTGCGACAGCAAGTAATTAAAACAATAATTGTTTTCTGATGTTGCTTCTACTGAACGATAAACGCTTCTAGTAATTTTCCTTTCACTGGGGTAGGTGGTAGGAGGGGTCTGATCCAGGAGTAGGGTGCAGGGCCACAGAAGTTGGGGAGTGCAGTACGGTGAGGAAGGGCCTCCTGTGTGGCCCTGATGGAGAGGCCTGCAGGAGCCCAATGCTCGCTCAGCAAAGCCCTGAGCATACCTTGGCACACCGGTGCCCATGCAGGAACACGCCACACTGCAGGTTTGTCCTTTAGGCCCAGTCCTTAGCTGTCCTGTGAGCTGCTCTGGAGAGGGCCACCTGCTTGGGAGCCCCTAGGAGGGGAGAAAAGGGCTCCTGGCCAAGAAGGCTGGCAATGGCTGGGACCTGGAGGAGTTGGTTTGTACAAAGTCCTAGGGAAGCCTGCAGTGGCTCCCAGCCCCTCAGAGAAGAGGGGAGCACAGGCAGGCCCTAAAGAGTGGGGGTGATGAGGAAGAGTGAGGGAGTTCAGGCTGCTGAGTACTGGTTTTCGTGCTAATGAACGTGTACTTCCCAGGTGCCTGGAAGGCTAGCACATCAGAGGTTGCTTGCTTGGGCAGGGCTGGGGTTCCTCAAGTCCCAGACGAAGCTTGACTCAAGGATGATAGGACACATGGTATGGTGAGGGTCTTCTGTGCCCCCTGAACAATCATCCACCCTCCCTCCCAGTCACCCACCCATCCATCCACCCACCCATCTACCCACTTACCTATCCACCCACCCACCTACCCATCCATCCATCCATCATTTATTCATCCATCTGTCCAGCCAACAAATACTGAACTTGTAGTGCCAGTCATTGTTCTAGGCATGGGGGATACAACAGTGAGCAGGCTACAGTTCCACTAGAAGCTCATGTTCTAACTGGGGGTTTGGGGGTGGGGAAGTAGAAAATAAAGAAGTCAGTCAATAAAGAAGGTCATTCCTGATGGTAAGCATCACAAAGAAGCTAACACAGGGTGTCAGGCTGCTACCTGAGGTCAGTGGGCCAGGGAAGCCTCTCTGAGGAGGTGACTTGCAGCGAGACTAAATGGAATGGCAAGAGAGGAGAAGGCTGAAGCTGAGGCATCCGGGTCCCAGTGCCCTCTAGGACCCTCAGATCCCATACTGTACCCCCCACCCTGGGTCCTGTGACTTGTCCAATCCTTGCCACCTCCAGCCTTCTGCCCAGGAGGCCCACAGCAGGCACAGGGTAGTGACTGGCATGCGCTCTGCTGGCACTGGTGCCCATGAATGACATCACACTTGGGGCTCCCCCGCCCCCCTGCCCCCAGGCCTGCAGTAAATCACCCTGATGCTCTAAAACAAATACTTCTTAATCACTAAAAATTGAAATGATTTCATGTGAAAATGTTAATGTATTCAGAATCACAGACGTGCACTGTGTCTGACAAATTAGCACCCGGCCTGCCACATTGTTTGTGGCTTCGTTTATCCTGGTGACAAGGCTCACACATGAAGTGGAGCAGGGAGGCAGCAGGGCAGCTCCAGGCAGGGGCGTCTGGAGGAAGAGGGAAGGGGTGGAGGGAGCAGGGGTCCCAACAGGGCAGGCAAGGCCCAGCCCTTCCTCTGACAGCCAGCCGGATCCACTGTTTGAAGTCAGAGGGCCAGGGAGAGTTAGTGTGGTCTCATGACCCTCGAGGTCCCGGTCCCCCCATCTGCCCTTTGATGCCAATCCTGAATCACGAGACCCACACCATGTGGGGCTGGATGGCCTGGTGACAGGCTCCACCCAGACTCAAGCCCCCGAGAAGCACGAGCACCAAGAGAGGAGAAAAATAATTTTCATAAGAATTTAATACATCAAGCCCTGCCTGGGTAGCTCAGTTGGTTAGAGTATTGCCTCGATATGCCAAGGTTGCAGGTTCGATCCCCAGTCAGGGCACATACAAGAAGCAACTGATGAATGCATGAGTAAGTGAAACAATAAATCTCTCTCTCAAAAAAAAATAAAATAAAATAAAACAATTTAAAAAAGGCTCCTTAAAGAATTTAATATATGAGAAATAAGCCTGTGGAGAAACTGGAACCTCATGCTGGTAGGAAAATAAAAGGGTGCAGTTACTGAGGAAAAGTTTGGCAGTTCCTCAAAAAAAATAATTAAACCTAGAATTACCACATGACCCAGCAATTCCACTCCTAGCTATAAGCTGAAGGGAACTGAAAAGAGGTGTTTAAACAAATACCTGCACACCAACACCCAAAGCAACATTATTCAAGATCGCCAGAAAGTGGAAATGACCCAAGTGAATGATGATGGATAAGCCAGGTATAGTCTCTCCATACAATGGAATATTATTCAGCCATAAAAAAAAAGCAGTACTGATACATGCTCCACTGTGGGGCGAGCCATGGAAACACTACGCTAAGTGAAAGAAGCCAGACACAAAAGGCCTCCTTTGTATGATTCCATTTACATGAAATACCCAGAATGGGCAAATCTACACCAACAGGAAACAGGTTGGTGTTCGCCAGGAGCTGGAGAGAGGGGGGAATGGGGAGTGACTGCTAATGGGGTCTCCTTCAGGGTTGATGAAAATGTTTTGGAACTAGATAGAAGTGATGGTTGCACAACATTGTGAATGTACTAAATGCCACCAAATTGTAAGCTTTAAGATGGTTAATTTTATGTTATACAAATTTCACCTGAAACACGTATATATACACACACACATATATATTTATCAAAGTGCTTGAGAGGAGGGCGAGGTTCCACTTCATTGGACTTTAGCTCATTCACAGGCTGGAAGTCGACACTGGCAGGTGGTGGGGACAGAAGCACTGGGACTGCCAGACGGTGCTTAAGTGGCCTGTCCTGCCTTCTCCCACACCCTCCCTGTCCCTGCCCTCACCCCTGCGCCTGCCTCAGAATCAGCTCCACAATAGCCCAGACCCAGTCATTCTGGATCATTCTCCCAGTTTCACAAATGAGGCAGAGAGCATGTCTGGTCCAGGGCTCACACTCTGAACACAGAGCAGCTCTGGGATCTGGGCCTCCTGACCCCCTAGTCTAGGGCTGAATCCAGTGTCCCCAGACCCAGCTCTCTCATGCAGCACCTCCACCTCTAAGTCACCTTCCTCACCCCCACCAGCCTTACCAGACCTGCCTCAGCAACTTCGTACCTTTCTGGAAGCTGAGGGGGTGTCCAGTTTAAGCAACCACAGGTAAGTCACTATGCTATCTCTTCACCGAACTCCACACTTACCTGTGCCCACATGAAACAGACCCTACAGTAACCAAGTTCGTTCCCACCTCCAGGCAGCTGCACCCACAGCAGGCTCCTTCCAGTCACTCAGGTCTCTGCTCACATGTCACCGCCTCAGAGAGGCCTGACCATCCAGGCAGACTTACCTGACTTGCTGTTCACCACACCCACATCCAGCTCATTTGTGGCCACATGATTATGTGGTCCTTGTTGCTGGCCTTCCAGCTCCTGAAGAGCAGTCCTCATTCTCTGACTGTGTTGATTGTTTATGGTCACCTCCTCCCACTAGAATGTGAGTTTCTTGAGGGTGGGGACAGTGCCCACCTTGCTCACTGTGTCTCCGTAGTGCCTAAGGCAAGTCCAGTGCACAGTCAGGGTTCCATCAAGCCTACTTCTTCACCTAGCCCTGTCCC
Source organism: Furipterus horrens (assembly GCF_987537825.1). Lineage (NCBI taxonomy): Eukaryota > Metazoa > Chordata > Mammalia > Chiroptera > Furipteridae > Furipterus > Furipterus horrens. The sequence continues at coordinate 63,462,414 of NW_028327180.1, read as the reverse complement.
TAGCCTATCTTCTCCACTCCCTTCAAAAGCTCATGGGGCCCTGGGCCCTCACCCCACCCCCTTGCACAGACAGATGCTTAAAGGGGCTGGGGCTGGGACCAAGCTCTGTGGTGGCCTCAGTGTGATGAGAGCAAGTCCCTCCCCCTGCGTGTCTGCATGCAGGGAGCTCTGCACACAGTAAGCACTCAGCCTGCTTGTCCTGCTCCTGCTGCTCCCCCTCTGAAGCCTTCGAGGACCCCAGCCTTTTCTGGCTCTGATGGCCTTCCATCCCAGCTCTACAAATTCCTGCCCACCCACCTCTTCCCTAGCTCTTTAATGTTGGCTTTGGGCTTCTGACACTGGCCCTCAAGCAGCTCATCCTGCCTCTGAATGGCGCAGGTAACCTCCAGGGACTGGCACAGGTGACCCCCAGGGACTGGCGCAGGTGACCTCCAGGGACTGGGACAGGTAACCCCCAGGGACTGGCGCAGGTGACCTCCGGGACTGGCGCAGGTGCCCTCAGGCCTCCTCTGAGTAGCCTTTCCCCACAGCTTCCTCGCAGCTGCTTCCCCCTCTTTCTCAAAGCTGTAACTCCTCCCTGGCTCCCACCGCCCACTGCTGTTCAGGAAGGTCTTTCTCAGCCTCCTGTGTCTCACCCGCTGGCCCAGCCCTGCTTTCTAGGGCTGCACAGGACAAAGCCAATCCATTTCCCTCCTGTCTTCAGTGCCCTGAATTAAACAGGACAGCCCTTGCCACCTGGACCTTTTGAGGATCTCACCTAGGACAGAACTTCACAGCTGTCCCTTCGTCACCCACTGTATCTGCGAGTTCTCACCATCCTGTTACGTTCTCTTGACTTACCCTGGCTGCAGCCAGCTTCTGTTGCTTATGACCAAAGTGCTCTGTCCGATGGCCATGCTTGGGGCAGGGCCTGGCAGGGGGAGTTCCTGGTGGAGCTCCCACCCTGTGGAGCCCTCTCACTCTTTCGGCTTCTTCCCCATGGTGGCTCCCTGTTCATTTTCCATGTCTGACATCAATTCCCCTGGCTCAAAAGCCTGAATCATGTCTGTCTCTCCCCCACCCCTCACCCTCCATATGCAATACCCAGAGGCTTCTCTCTAGTGTCTCCCACATCCGTCTCTCCTACTCTGTCTCTCTTACTCTGTCCCTGCCACCTACCTGCTCGCTGGGAATGCAGCCCTCGGCATTCCTTGCCTGGATGGTGCCGCAGCCTCCTGGCTGGTCTCCTTGCCTCCAGCCTCTCCCTGCTCCCATCTATCCTCCGTGCACTGCCAGATTAATCTCTCTTAAGCACCGCTCACTGCCTGTCACTGCCCAGCTCAACAATAAAGCCAGCTCTGTGGCTTGCTGATCCCCACAGGCACTATCTGCTCCAGCTGGGCTGCACCTCCCACTCCCCTGTGCGCACGCTGTCACCAGGGAATGCCTGTGTGCTCTTCCCATCTCTTCACTGTCTGGCCCAATCCCACCACATACCAAGGCCCCTGGTGGAGTCCCTCCCCCCTCCTCTGGTCTTGGGGTCCCCACAACTCAGGATCAGAGGACACTGAGGTTGGCCAGGGACCAGCCCTGAAGCCATAGGCCAGCCTGCAGGCCAGCAGGTGGGTTGTCCTTGCCTGGCCTGTCTGGGCTCATCAATGTTGCCATGACCCCTGCATGTCCTGGGGAGCCACCTGGCTTCCAGGCTGCCAGGGGTCACACATGGACATGTCACTCTGGGTGAGTCATCCTTTATCCTGTCAAGCTTCCTTCTCAAGCCCTCTCTTGAAAGTTCGTCACCCCAAAATGAGCACTTCCCAAGGTTTTAGACCTTTAGGCCGTGCCCTTGATGCTCTGCCAGGGCTGTCAACCCAGGACCCTGTGCCCACCCCACAACATACACATATACTCTTCAGGGGTGGGTCATGGGGGAGGCCAAAAGGGAGCACAGCTGCTGCTATCCCTGCAGCATGGGTGGCAGCTCCCGTTTCTGGAGCAGTCACTAAGTGCCTGGTATTGGGCTAGGGGTTCCACATAGATAACTCATTTCACCCTTTCATTTCCCACACTTTCTGGATAAGAACACCAAGGCACTGAGAGCAGAAGTCACCTGCCTGAGGTCACCCACTTTTAGGATTCTGACCTGCCCTGTCAGCTCCATAGCTCTGATTCTCAACCACAACCCTCTGGTATCCCACCCCTCAGCCCACCAAAAAGCCTGGTGCCTGGACAGAGCAGCCCCTCCAAGCCTGCGGAGGTGGATGGGAGGTAGAGGCCTAAGGAGCCTTTGTCACTCTCTTCCTGTGACCAGGGAACAGCAATGTGCTGGAAACAGCTCAGCCTGGCTCCTGGGCCCATCAATTAAATTTCTGGAACTTTGCAAGCCAGATGACATTACATTGGTAGCTTAAAATAGGCTGTGGTAGGAGTATTTACACCAAGGAAATTGGCAAATCGGTCCCCAGCCCTCCTGGAGAGCCACTGTTAAATTCAGTAGCATGTCTCTGCTGGGAGGAAACACTGGCCACCCTCAGAAGGGCGTCTTGGCCTATGGCAGGTGGGCTACAGGTGATTCACACCAAAGACAAGCCCCCAATGGAGCCAGGGCTCTGAAAGTAAAGGGGTCTTGAGAGGACCAGGTGTGTCTTAAAGAGGGACCTCTAGCTCTGTGATCCCAAAGGATCTGGAGGAAAAAGGAGTCTAGAAAAGTGTCAGGGCAGCTGCCAGACATCTAGGTAGGCTCAGAGTCTGGCCAGACCTGCCCAGCATGGAAAGATGGCCTCATACCACACAGTCGCCAGTGAGAGGAACAGAGCAGAGAACTGAGCCAGGCAGGCTGAGGTTTGTGGGGAATGCTAAAGCTATGTGGGAGTTGGGCAGGGGGTGCTTCGAGGAGGAGGACCAGAAAAGGGTGGGCCTGTTGATGGGGGTGGGGGAGCACTGGGAAACCAGCCTCCGCACTGCACCACTTTGCATCCGAGGACACTGCATGGAGAGTGAGGACAGTTCTAGTAAGAAGGCATTCAAGACTGGAAGGCGAGGTCTGGGTGGGCTGAGTGGTTGTCCTGAGTGAGGCTAGGTCTGCTAGTCCTGGTGAGTCACGAGGTCCTGGCAAGGAGCCTGCAGAGCCCACTGCTGACCTCTGAGAAAGTGGGGCGGCGGGGGGGGAGCGGTCATGGAGTAGGAGATGCATGAGTTGTGGTCTAGTTTCCAGAAAAGAAAGTTGGATAAAGTGAAGGCATCAGTTAGACTTACTGAGTACAAGCAACAGAAACCAATTCTCATAAATCTAAGCAAAAAAGGGCAAGTAATGGTGAGAAATTGGATTGTTAAGAGAAGGAAAAAGGGGCTTAAAAAGGGGGCTCTGAAGCAGAAAAGGTACTGGGACAGGGGGAATGACTTCCTTGTCTCTCTTGGACGCTGCTGCTGAGATGAAGGGGTCCACCAAATATCCACGAAGGCTGCATTCTGGTGGGACCGGGAATGAAAGCTGAACAGATATCAAACCCAACAACTGGAATAGCCATAGCTTGGTGAGCCTGTTGCAAACCTCAGGCACGAGTCTCGTAGGCCTTCTTGGCCAGCTGCAGATGAGCAAGGGATGTGAGGACTCCCCAGACTGGAACATTACACCAGCTTCCCTCATTACAGGGTTACGGTTGGCAGATCTGGGCCAGACTGGATTTCAGCCAGGCACCTGATAAAATATCTCAGGGTCAGCAAATGGAGAGATAGGAGCCAGGTGACAGCACATTTAAGGGAATGCAAACCTGTTGAATGCTGACCATTGTTTCTAGCACAGCCAAGGTGGATGCAGACTCAGGTCCCTGGTGCAAGTCAACATCGTTACTGAATACTTGGACAAAACGTATTGGTGACATACTGGTTAAATCTGAGGCGATGTGTCCATCCCTTTTCAGTGCACAGGAAGCTGTGAGTGGTGGCAAAGACCCTGAGTAACAGGACAGTGGCATTGGTGGCTTGGGCCCAAGCTCTACTACATAATGATAAGCACCCAGCTGTGCTAACTGGCTCACACTTGGCCAAGCATTTGAACTGGACCAATGAGGAAAGACCTGGACATCTGCTGAACGACTGAGTGGGGATGGTCTCCATCCCTTCCCCACCACATCCCCAGACAGGGCCTGCAAGGATATAGCTCTGGTTACTCCTGGCAGCCACCTTGGGCCTTCCAGGGGACAGGCTGTTGGAGAGTGATACCAGCACCCCAAGAGTAGAAATGAGGTGGATCCTAGTCACAGTGTTCTCCCTGGATCCAACCATGCCTGAAGCCAGAGATGCTACCCCTGGCTTTTCAGTTACATGCACCAATAAGGCTCTTTCTCCCTCTCTCTCTTTTTGGCTTAAGCCAATTTGGATTGGGATTTCCAATATTTGCAACAGACACACTTAGTTTCCTGTACTGGTCTATGAGTCCATGTTGGGCGTTGTGTCACAGCAGGTGAACACCTGGGACTGATGTCCAGAGGCAGGAAACAAGGATGTGGGGGGCTGGCAGGGGGTCTCAGAACCAGGCTACTGAGAGGACTGGAGGTGCCAGGCAGGAGCTCTGTCTTAAATAAAAAGGGGGAAGCTATCCTGAGTGGTCCTAGAAGGAAGAGCCAAGAGCCACTTAGGGGAGCTTATAGGAGAGGATCCCCCTCATTATAAGAAATTGGCTTTGAACAGAAGACCTGCGGCCCTGGGCAAGTCAGAAAGCCAACCCGCAGGGCGTTTGGTAATACAAACTTGTGGCTGGACAACAACTCCACCCAGGGCAGGGGTCCAGAGGCAGGACAGAGGGAGGATGGGCTGGGGATGGTGAGGTGGTTAGCCTCAGAATCAGGGTACCCTGACTCTCTCCTGCGGTCTTTCAAGCCCATGGAGCACCAGACGAGCCCCCCGACAGAAAATAAGCACATGGGAGGGGATGGAGTCGGGGAGGGGTTCAGCCAAGCAGTTACAAGGTCTCAGCTCTGTCCCTTCTGAGTTTCTGTGTCCTCATCTGATAAATGGGACTAATCTCACCTACCTCGTTTGTCGTCAGAGGACGCAGAGACCAGCTCGAGCTATGGTTACTGCCAAGTTAATGAAGAATAAAAAACGTGACAGCCAGGGAAAGCTCCTGCTCTAACTGCCCCCGGCTTCTCTCCTCCTATCAGGAGAGTGCGTTTGGGTGTCAAAGACCTGGACTGGAACCCGGGATGGCCGGGAGTTGGGGCGCCGCGCGCCCTCCCTCAGCTGTAACATGGGACCACCACAGCGGTGCACTTGAAGCCCTTGACCTCCAGAAGGTGCTCAGGGGGTTGGGGCGCTCTCCTCCCATCCGCGGCGAAGGCAGCCGAGGCTCTCCAAGTTCTACACACCCCAGACTGCCAGGGGGCCACCGCCCAGCCCAGTCGCCGGGCCGGGAAGGCAGCGGGAGCGAGGGCGGGGGCTGCTTCTGGCACAGGAACCCGGGGAGGCGGAGGCCGCCAGCCGCATGCCCAGAGGCTGGACGCCTGCTCCCCGGGCGGCAGCCGAGCGCTCAGCCAGGAACTTGTTAACAGGCCCCGAACAAAGAGCCACTAATCCGGCGGGCGGCCGCAGGCGGAGGGACCCCGCCCCTTCTCGGCGCCGTCGCCGCCGAGTTCACCGCGCCTTCTTCATCCGCACCACCCGGGGACGAAGGCGGGGGCCGCGGGGCAGGACGCGCCGGTCCCCGCCCCGACTCCGGCTCCTATTGGCCCAGGCGCCACCGCCCCAGGGCCGCCCACGTGTCCCGCAACCCTTCAGGCCCGAGGCCGGCCTCCAGCCCCGGACCCCGCCCGCCAAGTACGCCGAAGACCAGGCGGGGTTGTTTTGGGGAGGGGGTAGGTTCTAGTCACGCCGGGACGCTAAGTCAGTGCTCCTACCTGCCTGCGTCTGGCACCCTTTTTTGGGGGGGGGGGGGATAGTGATGAGAGAGGGTCTGGAAAGATACAGACATGGGAAAAACCAACAGCCCCTAGACTCCACCTGGTCTCCACCTCAATTAGGAGTGGGGAGGGTCTAATTCGCGGTGTGCCCCCTGCAGCCTGCCAACTGGACATGCTGGGGTGGGAAGGCGAGAATTCCCCCTGCTACCCTGGCTGGGGCGGGGTGTGTGTGTGGGGGGCGGGTGTTGTAGAGCAGCGGTGGGAGATAGGATCCAGACCTTCTCCCCAGGAGCCCTGCAGCTGTCCTTCAGGCTCAGTCCATGTAGACTGACTACCCCTCCCCAGATCCCAGCCACATGTTTGCTTGGAGCTCAAGGTGACCCTGAGCCTTCCAGACGGACACAGCTCTGACATCCAGGCATGGGGAGGGGCTGGTCTAGGGGATTCACCCATCAGGATGCTGGCACTCCACGCTCTCACCATGGCCCTGCTCATAGGCAGGGACTTCATGGCCCCCTCCCCTACCTGAAGGGGACCTAAAATGTGCCCCTTTGTGACCTACTCTGGGGATTAGCAGCTGCCACTCAGGCTTTTTATGATCTCTATAGTCTCACCCTCGCCCCTTCTCAGGCAGGACTGGGATGGGCAGGCCAACAGCTACGCCTGGGGGCTATGACACTGTGACTTCTATATGCCCTGCCCTGGGCATCAAGGGGGCAGACAAAGATGCCAGGCCTGTCCTTGTCCCAACCTGGAGACCTTCCCTCAGGCCTCTGCCCTCCCACCTGGACGCCTCGCTGCCACTCTCCCACAAAGGGGGCACCAAGGACTGCCCGCCCCTGCAAGGACAGCATGGAACAGTGCCTTCCGCCACATCCATCCCCATCAATTGCAAACAGTTATTGAGTGCTTACTGTGCACTAGGACTGACATGCACCAGGCTGTCTAATCTGCACAACTACCCCGTGAGGCAGGTCCTTGTATGACTCCTTTTGACTGACAGGAAAACTGAGGAAATACAGGGAGGAGTGGGTCCACAGCCAGGCCTGGGGTAGGGGGTGGGGCACCTACGCGACTTAAAGTTTGCACCCGAGGCACCTCCTTTGCCTCCCCTAGTCCCAGACCTGGTCCAAACTCAGACCCTAGAACCTGCCAACTCAACTCACCGCCTCCCCCACGTTGTGCCTGGGGGTCTGGCTCCTGGGGCAAAAGGCTGCCTGCTGCATCTGACACAGTTCCTGGGAAGGGAGTGGCCTCAGGCGCAGGCATCTAAGAAGGGCTGTTGGTGCCACCGGGGGTGTTTACCAGCTAAAGCAGAGCCCACTTCCTGGCATGGGTGCAGGGACTCACAATTCCTTATTTTGCCACACAGCCGCCCTCAGCTCCATGGCAGTAGCCACCTGGCTCCAAGGATGCAGGCGACTGCTCCCAGGATGATTGGTGGCTTTGGCAGGTGCTGGACAGGTGTGAGCAACTCCTGGGGGAACCTGTTGCTGAGTGCACAGCCCAACCCAGAGTCCCAAGGCAGCCTCCCTGGGTACCAGCCTCTGCCCCAACAGTCAACAAGTCCAATCTTTTAGTTCACAAAGAGGCAAACAGCCCAGAGAGGTTAAGTGATTTACCCAAGATCACAAAGGAATCAAATGTCAGAGCCAAGACTGGAACTGAGTTCCTTTCAGGGCTCCCACCCGCCTTTGCTACTATGTTCCAGGACAAGTTGAGCCCAAATAATCATCTTCACAGAACCACAAACAAAGCTCTGTACACACCGGAGAATTCTGTGTCTGAATCAGCCTGAGTCCCTGCAGGGGGTGGAGAGGTGCAGACTGGGGCGGAGGCAATGACTACTGCAGGGACCCCTGCAGAGGGCTGGAGCAGTAAAAAGTGAAGCTCGCCCACGAGGGACCTTCTTTCCTACCTCTGGGCTGGGGCCCTGGCGCAGCTTAAGACCCCAACTGTCCTAAACTGTACCCCTTCAAATGCCAGAAAAATGGAGGAAGGCGACCAACAAATCATAGGCGCTTGCTCCAAGTAAGGTGTTCTCTCTATATTGCCCATCAACTTACTACTCTAACCCCAGGAAGCAGATGTGACCCCATTCAACAACGTGAAATAGGCTGGGGGTAACCTGGGCTGATCTGCTTCCAAAGACCCTACCCTTTCTACTCCACCTGATAGGAAGAGGGGGCTGATGCTCCCCAAAAGGCAGGAGGACCCTCTGATGCCACTCCCATGGGAGCAGACAAGAGGAACAAAGGTGTGGGCTACTAGAATTGGTCACAGAAAGCTGAGCACCCACCTGGATGGAAAGAATGGTTGGGGTCCAGAGCTGGGTTCTCTTGAGGCTGTTTCAACCAGGAGCCCCAAGTAGGCGCTGCACAGAGCAGCCCAAGTCTTGGTGTCAACCCCAGCCCTGAGGATGAGGGTGGGGCTTGAGGAAGAGGCCACCAGGAGGGATTGTTTGTTCAGGATGGGCAACACCATGACTCCCTGATCCTTGGCTCCACCTTTCAGGGATCTGATTCTGCAGCTCTGGGACCCACTTACATTATTTGCACAAAAAAGACACCCATCTGGGTACACCTATGCCTGGGGGGTGGGGCAGCGAGGTTCCTAGTCAAGAGACACGGACATACAACCCGTGTGAGGAACCCACAAACACGGACACTTGTGACAGCTGGCTTGCCATCTGTGTGAAGGGCTGGCACACAGCCACCCCATGGTGGGGCCTCACCTTGCTCATCCCTGCCCTGGACAGGTGCCATTTCCAGTAGCCCTGGAGCAGGGCAGTCTGTTTTCGGGGACAGGAGTGGGAAGGGCTGCTGAGGGGGCAAAGCAAACCTCCCCCCTTGCCCAGCCGCAGCAGTCCTCCCTGCCTAGCCAGAGAGCCCCAACTCAAGTGGAGGAAATAAAGAGAAAAAGAAGCTCACTGGGGGCTGAGAGCAGGGTCCTAGTACCAGACAATGGAAACACTGGTGGGAGGCACTGCAGTGAGCAAGGGGCCTCAGGCCCCAGGTCCCGCATGCCTCCCCACGGCTGAGGAGCTAGTGCCTCTGGCCAGTACCCCTCAGAGCTCATTACTGGCTTGGCCCTTGCATGGGCCCTGAGAGGAGTTGGGGAGGCCTTCTGGAGTGGCTGGATTAAAGCTGGAGGCTGAGAGAAGCAGACCAGTACAGACAGAGCTGAAGATGTCGAGTTGTAGGCTGGGGAGCATGGCTGGCAGTGCTGGGGGTACAGGGTTCCGCAAGACAAGGGAGCTAGTGAGGAAGGTGGAACTTGTCTGGGGGTGTGGAGTGGAGGCATGGCCCACCAGCAGGCAGAGAGCCAGGGAGGCCATCTCCTGCCCAACAGATTCACCCAGTGAAGTGTAGTGGCTTGGGGGCTTCCCCAGGGGACCCCAGGCTTGGGGTTGGAGGCAGGCACTGGGAAGGCACAGCTTCTGGCCTGGGAACCAGGGCATTAGTCTGAGTGGAGGGGATTCAGGAGGGGGATGAACAGGGGTGGCCATGGCAATGACCTAGGTGGGAAGGGTGAGGGAGAAAGGGCTTGTGGGGAGTGACAAAGGAGGAGAGGGACATGAGTAATGTCACAAGAAGGACTGAGCTGGAGAACTTGGTGACAAATTAGAAATGAAGCGTGAAGGAGAAGGGAGAGCTGAGGGAGACTCTAAGGTTTCCAGCCCCGGGCTCGGGGAATCGGGAGAGGGAGGATGGCAGAGCTCCTGCCAGGGAGGGGCGACAGGAGATGCGGAGCCTGGAATGAGCAGGCCCAGGCATGCATGTGTGTGCACATGTGATCCGAGGTGGTAGCTAAGCCCAGCACTGGCGCCTTCACCTGGGGAAGAGGTCCCCTATCTGGAGCCCAGGGCAGTTCCTGTCTTCTAGACTGAATGACTTGAGTCTGTAGATCTGTGGCCCGGAGCAGCACAAGGTAGGAGGAAGGGATGCAAGATGGTGGGGGCCTGGGGAGCTTGCAGTGAGATGGTGGCTAGCTCCTGGCTGAGGCCAAAGTTGGCTGCTCCTGGAAACCAGGCCAGTGCTTCTGGGTTGGGGTTTGGCACTTGCATCAATGCCATCCCTGGGATCCTGCAGGAAGCCCTCACCACACACACAAAGGGGAGTCAGAAGACCAGCCCTCTTCTGGAGACACCCACCCACAAGACAGAGTGAGAGCAGGATACCTCATAGTCTTAAAGAATTAGACACCTTCCTCCTCAGCCAACTGTTCCAGTCTGGGGGTGAGCAGTGGACAGAGTGGTCTAAAACCAGCCCTGAGGATGGGAGTGGGTCATGAGGAAAGGGCAACCAGAACAAATTACTGGGGTCAGGATGGGCCAGCTCCCCATGGCCCTTTCCCCAGGACTGCAGAGATCTGAGAAAAGAGAAATGTACAGGTGTGCATGGCCCACAGGGCCGGGGAGGCAGGTGCCAGCTGGGTGACTGGATACGAAAGGGAAAATCCTGTGAGACAGGCGGGCCCCTGTGTGTGGAGGCATAGAGAGGGGACCCCCAGGAGAGTGTGCTGAAGGGACTGGCTTTTGTGTGACCCAGGGTGGACGCTCAGCCCAGGAAGCAGGAGGCCGAGGTTGTGCAGGCCCCGGGCGCCCCCTGCCGCCTGGCTGGCTGACCCTGCCTCAGCCACTCACATCTTTCCCTGGCTGATGTTGTCGAGGAGCTGATGGGTGGTGCAAGAGAAGCCGGGTCACCGCAGGGCCAGCTGCTCTGGGCACATGAGCCCGGAGTCTGTGGGGAACAACAGTAAGGGGCCTAGGCCAGGTGAGAAGAGGAGCCCCTCCCACAGACCTGTGAGTGGGTACCTGGAGGCAGGCTCTGATTCCGGCCAGTCCTGCGGCTCAGGGGCCCACCTGCCAGCTCCCCGGACTACCTCAGGCCAGGCACCAACAGGTGCCCCACCAAGCAGGGATGCAGTTCCCCAACTCCAGAGCCTCCTGAGGACTCCATGTGGCAGTATCGCCCACCATGGTTGTGGTTCTGTCTTGCCAGCACCCATTACGCCCTCATGTCCACATGCGCACCCGTGCACCTCTCACAACCCTCACACAAGTGCATGGGCCACACACACCAGTGCTGCACACACTGCCAGGACCTGTCTTCACCAGGTCACATGTGCCAGCCCACAGTCCTCACACGTGCTCACTTGAACAATGTGTAGATGTGACCACATAGCCCTTTCACACATCTGGCTCCGTAAAGCTTCCCTGGGCACCTCAGTACCCGGCAGCACCTACCCTGAGTGAGGAGCATGAACACCCCAGCTCACCATGGTCAGTGGTGCAGCCCGCACCCCTTGTGTGTGGCACGTACACTCCTAACATGCACATGTGTGTGATATGAACACACACCCAGCGGCAATGCAGCCTCCCAGCTCGGTCGGGACTCAAAGGAGAGGTCATGAGGCAGAGAAGGGTTTGTTCAGCTGGGGGGATGGTGGGGTGATGGAGAAGGGAGACAGAGTGGATGGGACAGGGCAGAGAGAGGACTGAGGAGGCAGGATGGGAGGGTGGCCAGACAGGGTGGGTGCAGGGTGCACTACGCAGAGTCCCTTTAAAGAAACAGCTATCGGCCTCACTCATTGGGCTGATCTCTGAGCAATCACTCATTGATCTCTGATCAGTCTGGCTTTGAATCTCAGGAACCCCAACACTCCCTCATGACACCCCTGGGATTAAAATGGCCTGGCCAGGTGGAAGGGCACCTCCCAGGTTCTTGGGGCAGCAAGAATCAAGAATTGCTAGGGCAAGCCCCATGCCCTCTTGATCACATAAATGACCCCCCTCCCCAACACACACACACACATAAATAAGTTCAGCTCTGCTAAGTGCATGAGTGGGGGCAGAGATCAGGAGGCGCCAACAGCTCTGCCTGGGTGGAAGCTCAGGGACAGCAGACAAAGGATGCAGGGGACTCGCCCCCCCACCCCCACAAACACCCCCAGGAGGTGGGGTGAGTTACCAAGCAGGTTAGGGTGGCCAACCAAAGGGACATAAAGGGAGGTGGGAGGGCTGTGTAGTAAAAGGGAGAAGGGAAGTGGCAGCGGACCCACCTTACACAACCCTGGCCCCCATGCACCAGGGGGCCAGGAGCCACAGCCTCCGACGGGCCCCGCAGTGCTCTATGCGGGCTGCAAGGGCTGGGGGCTGGCGTATGCGCCTTCACGCCTGAGTGCGTATGTGTATGAGCGTGTGTGGTGGGGACAGAAGAGGACACTGTGTTCTGGACGTGGGCAGAGGCCAGGTGCCAGGCTGGGAACTGAGTAGCTGTTTGAGGCAGATGTTACCGGGAAGAGGTATCTTAACCCCCCTCCTCGATTTCCTGGGGACTGGGATGTAGTCAAAACCCTCTAATCCGCGACCCTCCAAGTCAGACTCCCCCGGGCGTTGATTCAAACCCCTGTCCCTGCTCTGGGGCCGGGCAGCCAGCGAACTTCCCCCGCCCGGAGGCGTGGGGCGTCTGCACTCGCCAGCCTCGCGTGCTGACAGCAGCTCCTGGACTTGGCAGAATCCAGGATTCCGGGGAAGCGCGCGAGGGGAAGCTGCGCAGCAAAGAGAGGCGGCTCCCGCGTCCCTCCTCGCAAAGTTTGGCCTCGGGGGGCTTCCTACCTGATCCGGCAACGCGGGTCAGGGACAGCCCCACCCCCAGCAGCGAGCATTCGCGCGCACGATCCCTCGCAAACCTCCCCAGAGCGTGCACGTGACTCACCCGAACCCTGAAGCCAGGCAGCGAGGACTATGCCCAGAAGCGCTGGCCACAGGCCGGGCCGGACGGCCATGGCCGCGGGCGAGCGGGCGGGCCGGGCGCGGGGCCCCGCGGGCGGTAGGATGTCTTTCAGCGCCTCAGCCCAGAGCTCCAACCTGGGGCTCCTTCAGGGCCCATGCCAGTGGACTGAACTGCCTCCCGGAGGCCGGGTATAGGGCGCACGCGGCGCGTGGCCCCCTTGGGCACCGGGAGCACAGCAATGCAGCCGGGGCGGAGCGCAGCGCCAGCCACGCCGCGCACCGACCAGCCGCCTCTCGGACCCCGCAGCCGGGGAGCGGGCCTGCGGGCGCAGCAAAACCCGGACTGGAGTCACGGAGCGGGGCGGTGGCAGGGTGGGGCGAGAGGAGGAAGGCGGGGCCGAGCCGGTCCGTGCCGCGTGCGTCGGCTACCTCCAGCTCCGGGGATCCCTCCCGGCGATGCTCTAGGCTCTGCCGGGGAGGGGTTGGGGTGGTTAGCGGGGAGGCCTCCCGTCGCCCCCTTAGTCTCCAGGGACCGGGCCAGAAGTCTGAAACCCGGAGTGGATCGGTTCTTGGATCCGGGCTCTCCTGGGCCCTCCAGTCAGCGCACAGGTGGCTCGGGAGGGGCCCAAGGCTGCGGCGACCCCGGCGCTGCGCCAGCCTGCAGAGAACAGCTCAGGGCAGGAGTGTCCGGGGCAGGTTCCGTTGCAGTCCCTTCCCTCCACCCAACCCCACTCCAGCTTCCTGGCCGCGTTCGTAGGCCGTCAGCGCGCCGTGGTACGCCACCAGCCCGCACCTTGGTTAGGGGACTGCGGGAGAGCGCCTAGATTCCTAGTCAGCCCGCAGAGGTGCTCTGGCCGGCCAGACTTGGGGCCACCCGCAGTCCCAGGCACGTAGCCTGGTGGACTCAAGAGTTACCCAAGGTTTCCCTAACCTCACGACGCCGTTTGCCTAAGGAAAACAACCCCAGGGCGCAGCATAACTGCTTGGGCGCACGGTGTTTGCGCCCGGAGCTAGCAGAGCACTGCAGACGTGGGAGTGAAGGAACAAGCTGGATTTTGGGAACTAGAGAGACCCGGGATAGGGTCTAGGCGCTTCCTCCTTCTAGCTCTTTGACCTTGGGCAAGTCATTTCCCGAAGCCTCCAGCAGTGACCGCTTCCGGAGTTTCCTGTTCCCCGCCCCCATTCCCTAACTGTGCTAAAATAAACAAGGTTGCCTTGAAAGAGAAAGAAAATGACAAACGCCCACCCAGTGAACGGAGCGAGTGGTCAGAAAGAGTCCTACGCTGGCTCGGGAGAGCGATGAGACGGATGAGGGCGGAGTCGCAAGCTAAAACGCCTACAGTGGCCCAGCGATAATATAAATTGGCGCTGCACGCTGGGCGATGTAGGAATTATCTTCGCTTCCACAGATATATATGGTCTACTGTATTTCTTGAAACACGAGGCCCTCTCTCGGTCTTTTGTTTCCCACTATTGATAGAAAAGGGTTATGAGAAATGTTTTTGCTTTCTTCTTAACTCTAATAAACATCAGCCAATGTCCAGATACTCATCTGCAGGCTCTGGGCTTCAGCGCCAAGGAGGGAACACCAGCACTGGGGACCAGGGACAGGGTCCCATCTAAAGGGACTGCTGGTTTTTCTGCTTCAGGTGCCAGTTCCAGGTGGGGGGTGGAGGAATATTGCCCAGTACCGGCCACATCTTCCAACCTCTCCATAGATTTCAATACAGACCATTGTGTGTGAAATCTTTTGATTTAAAACCTTTAACTGAAAAATAAAAATATTTAAACTTCATGTGATCCCAGATGAAAATGTCCACAAATATGCACCAGCTTCTAGTTTTTCAACTCTGCTTTGGGGGTTGCTTGAATGTACTCTGTGTCAGGAGGTCATGATCTAGCCCACTGGAGTGCGTGTGCGTGTGTGTGTGTGTTGGGGGGGCAGGGTGTGCCCAGGCCCCACCCTGCTCCCAGGGAAGAGGTGGGTAGGTGAGGTGAAACAGTAGAAGTGCCTGCATTTTGAGCTCCTAGGATGGGGGAAAAGATTAGGAACTGGGATTTGGGCTCTGGCAGGAAGTGGCTGAGGATGAAGAATTGAGATTGGGGGCTGGAATATGAGATGATATCATAATGATGTGTGCTAGATTCTGCTACGTCCTTTCCTACATTTATAATTTGGTTTGTTCCTTACATACAATCCTGTTAAATAAACATTATATCCCCACTATACAGATGAGATAACTCAGGCTTGAGGGAAGGGAAGCGCCGTATGCTTAATACCAACCTTACTTATCTTATTCAGTGATTGCAGGGTTAGTGAGTTGGGTCCCTGGGAGGTTTGGTTTCAATGTCCACGCTCCTTACATTTCTTTCTGTTGCAGTTTCTGCTCTGGAATTAAAATATGGGAATAAGGTTTGGGGTATCAGAAAGGAAATGGTCTCCTCTGTTCAGTTTGGCTGATCTGTTCACTCCTTTGGTTCTTTCTCTTTAGCTTTGTAGCAGTCAGGATAGACTAGGTTATGTCATGGTAACAAACAATCCTCAAACATCAGAGGCTTAAATCAACAAAGGTTTATTTCTCATTTGTCCATCCTGGTCTACTGACAGAGCAGCCACTCTCTGGAACACTATTGGTCAGTGAGGAAGAGGAAAAAGGACCTCTAGAAGTACACCCATTAGCAATCAATGGCTCAGCCCAGAAATGACACATGTCACGTTTACTCACAATTAATTGACCAGAACTGCCCCCCACCCAACCCCATTGCAAGAGTGCCAGAAAGTGCAATCCTGCCCTGTGCCGGGAAGGTGGAGCAGAAATGCGTGGGCAGTGATGTCCCTGATGACCACAGTCTTCAAGCCCAGTATGACCTGCCTCTGCCTAGCTTTGTCCTGGCCATGTGGCCTCCCTTGTGTTTCTCCAGCACCCAAGTTCATTTCCACCTTTGGAACTTCCCGTTTGCATTAATTCCTGGAACACACTATCTCCAGAGCTTCACACACTGGATCTTTTTGTCACTCAGATTTCAGCTCAGCTGTTTCCTCCCAAGTGGCATTCGGGGAGTATTCGGGAAAGGGGCAGGATGCCCTTGCAAAGATGGGGAAGCACACGTTTCACCCGAATTCTGCTTAAGAATTAGGAGGGCTGCCAGGAAGGACTTGTCTCAGACCTGAAGGTGATGGTCAAATGGGAGGAGGGCTCCTGACATTTCCAACCTCCTATGCTCTTGACCCCCAGCCTCGAAGGGAGGGCGGGGCCAAACCTCAACTAGGTGGTACCTGCCAACAAGGGTCTATAGCCCCCTTGCAATATCCCAGTGACAAGGCATATGCTTTACCTCCAGCCATTGTCCCGGCCAGGAGCTTCTTCTATCAAGGGAGCAAGACCCTCACTGGGTTCACTTTCTGGGGCCACAACAAGCATGTCTGAACCCTCTTTTGCTTCTGTTACTTTAGAAGACTTTTTCTTCTTTTACTTCAGAACACAAAGTCTGGGTCTACCCTGAGTTTTCTCTCCCTGGGCCAACAATCCTGCTGCTGTCACTGGCATGGTGGCGGGGCTCTGGGGTCTGCTGTGGCTGCTCTCCAGCAAGGCTACTCCTCGGAATGCATCTCCTGTAGGGAGTCGGAGCATCTCCTGCCCATGTGGCCTGGTGCACAAGCCCATTTCTAGGACTTTTGTTGGAATAAAGAGAGAAAGGATTTTTTTCTTGCAGGAAGAGGACATCCTGGGGCTGCCATGATGTGAGGAACACATGTCTGAGACTACAGCCTGGGCAGAGAGCAGAGCCTGGAGGGACATGCTGAAATCTGGTTCATCAGTCAAGACCCCTGGATCCAGCTACTCCTGAAGCTATCAGATATGTCCCTGCTTTTTCAGTTACTTAAGCCAATAGATTCCCTTTTTTGTTTAAGTTCACTTGAGTTTCTTACAGTTGCATTTGAAAGAATGATACAGAATTACCCTTTCTAGATGCCTGTTCTAGAACCTTTTCTAGGATAAGGCAAGCATTTATTAGTGCATACTGTTTACAAGACTCAGTGCTACTCACTGGGGGAAACTGCTGCCTGTGGGAGAAGACATGGGTGTCCCCCAGTTGTCAGTTAAGGTGGGGTGATAGTCTGGTCATCAGGCAGGTAAAAAATGTGGGGGCAGAGGGTTAAGTGGGAAAATAAAACTAGAAACAAACCCCTTCAGAGGACCCCTGAAGCATCTGGACCAGTCCCTTTTGCACACTGAACCCCACCACCTAATCCCAACACCCTGAGTCAAACACATACCTACACAGCATGCCAACACCCACTAAGTCTCTGCTGCTCACATAAATGCACTTCCCATTCCCAACTCACACAGGTGCATGCCTGCAACTGAACACAACCATAAAAATGCATCGGTTCCCTGTATATATTTACATACATGTAAAAGCACTTCCACACATACTGCCTCTTTCCTGCACAGACTATTCACGTGCCCATTCTCTATGGTGCCTCATGCTACTGAGAACTGCCTGCTTGAGCCTCTCTGATGCCTCAGTACAGCAGCTGAGATGGCGCCTTGTGGCCTTCAGGACCAAGGACAGTGCTGGCGTTTCCTGAACCCTCACCAAGTGCCCAGCACAGCACTGAGCTCATTACCTGGTTTATCTCTTTCAATTCTGATGACCCCTCACAAAGACGATGCTGTTATCGTCCCCACTGCATTGATGCAACAACTGAGGCAAAGAGAGGGGATATAACTTGCCTAAAGTGGCTAGCTAGCTGGTCAGGGATAGAACAAGGATTCAAATCTGGATGCTGCTTTAGAATGTTCGCTGAGTGATTGCAAGAATGTTCCGCCTAACAAATGGTTTTATTAGGGGTACATGCGCCTGGGATATATGTGCTATCTGTCTCTCTCTTTCTCTCTCTCTCTCTCTCACACACACACACACAGAAATACACCCAGAGACAACATTTCCAGTTCCATGAGCTCTGTGGCATCTCAGATTCTCAGGTTTCCCTGGCTACACAGCCCCATTTCTAGTGTCCCCCCTGTGTGCTCTCAGGTAGGTTTGGAGGTGAGGTGATCCCTGCTGAGGGGCCTGTGTGAAGGAGGGGGCAGGAAATTGTTGGGAAGGGGCAGGAGCTGAGGAGGAGGAGGATGGGATTGGGCAAATGAAAATCTGGCCCCATGCCCTCCGCAGATGACCTGATGAGCATTTTACAGAGTTAATTTCATTAGCATCTTTGGGAGATGAACAATTAGCAAGATGCTTTGATGTCTTTAAAAGCTTAAGAGAGGGAGAAGGATGCCTTCCTGGCTTACCTACCAGACCACAGTGTCCCTGCCTCCCTGCTCTTTCTCCAGGCTCCCTCCATCTCCACCTCCCACCCACTCACATCTCACCCTCCCCTCTCCTGCCTTCGAGCCCTGACTCACTTCTACCCTCAGCCCACCCTGCTCCTTAGTCACCATGATGGCCCCTCCCCCACCCTTGCTGGACCGCTGCCCACAGAGAGTCAATTGGTCCCCTGTGATCTGATCACTCAGACACTAGGGGCTGGCGCTTGGCACTGGTCCAGTCCTCCAAAGAGGCAGAGCCTTTCTTTGGCACCCACAAAAGGCGGGGCCAGGTAGGGGGGGTTTCTGTTTTTGATTGATTTTGCTACCAGCTCCTTGGCAACTCCCAGATGGGGTTCCAACCCCTGACAGGCTGGAGCTGCAATTCCAATCCCAGTACTGGGGGGAGGTTGGGGCTCCCAGAAGGAAAGCCCAGGACAGTGGAGAGGGGCATCTGTGGCTCTACCAAACAGATGGAGAATGGGGTGCAGGCACCTTGGGTCAGTGTTTCAGACTCTAGCCACATGACCCTGGTCTTGGGGACATACTCTTCATTATGTCTCCTGTAAGTCCCAGTCAGGGGGATGGATTCTGGTCTGGCTGCCAAATTTCCTTTGGGGAGCCCTGGGACAGCTCTGCCACAGGAAGCCCTTAATGGCCAGGGCCCCAGCTTTTGTGAGTTGGTTCCAAGTTCTCTAGGTCTGGGTTGGTGCTCCAAATAGACCTTCTCCCCTCAGAGTAGGTGGTCCCTGCTTGTCCTAAACTCCCTTCTGCTCCAGAGTCCCCCCTCAGCATGGCTATCAGAATCCCCAGGAAGCTTGCTAAAACCTAGATTTCTGGACTCCTTCCCAGTACTGCTATGGGATCTCTGAGGGAGAAGGGCAGGAATCTGCATTTTCAGAGGGTTCCAACTGGGCCCTTGAGAGTGGGAATTATGGTGTGTAATGACAGGTCATGGGGCCTTGGAGCCAGAAACTCTGACTCTACATCACGAATTCTCAACAGGTGCAATATTGCCCCCAAGGGGGCAGAAACTGGTTCTTTTGGGGTGGAGGTGAGTGAAAAAGATCTTTCTTTATATAAAGCACAGATTTATATACTGTATACAAACAGATATACAGTATATCTGTAGTATTACAATTTCAGAGCAGGGATGATTTGGAAAAAATGTCTACAAGTCTCCTTATGGGGTGGTAGTGAAAAATAGGTTGAGAACTACAACAGAATGAGAAAGGCCCTAAGAAGCATGAGTATAACACACACCCCATGCTCCATGCCCAGACAAACACCTGCACACACAGATGCACACACGTTGGTGCACCCTACATACAAATGCACTACAGGCATGTCTCTTGCACATCTGCAGATTCCCGCGCCCCCATTTTCCCCCTCCTACAGGCCTCAGGAGGCTCCACCGAATGTGCTTGTGAAGAGGAGACTAGGTGAGGATTTGTATAATTTTTCAAATAAATAAATATATAAAAACCTCTATACCAGGGCCTTCTCACTTCTTGTTAATGTGACATCCCTGGCTTCACGCTTCCTGAGAACAGAGGAGCCACCCAGTCATCTTCATGCATGTAGGTGTGTTTCTGAGATGCTGCATGCTCTCTTCATGGCTGTGAAGGAACACGGTGTGCCCGTGGGGGTGTGCAAATATCTGTGAAGTGTGTGCTGGTTATGGGGTGGATGACTGGTCAGGAAGGAGTGCATGTGCTTGCATGTGTGAAGCCCATGGGGGTGGCTTTCAGGTTCTTAGCCAGATGCTCGGTCTACATTCTTCTGTTCATCACTGCTTCCTTTCGCCAATGCATCATGTACACACACTCCAGAAACACGTGCTGAATGAGTGAATGGATCAATGAATGAATGAATGGATATCACTTACAAGGCATCTTGACCTCTGTTCTCTTAATTAAACCTCTTAAATTGTCCCATGTTCTACATATTTGCTGTGCTCATTTTGCAGAGGCTCAGGGCATTTAAGGCAGCACCTGCAGCATCAGTGTCCAGGAAGTGATAGTTGAACAAAGTCTTCTAGTTGGTTCTGGGCTTTTCCTGGTGCACATCGCTACCCTACAGGAATTTGGGAGTCCTAACTGGGGTGGGCCAGGCTGAGTTCTCTGTAGCCACTATGTAAGGGGTCACTTGCAGAAGGACTGCTGAAGAGGCAGCTATGTTGGAATCCAGAACCCATGGAAAGACTCCCCTAAGAGGTTCCTGACAACCCCTACCCACTTTTTCCTCTGCTTGGCAACTGGCACTCAGCCCACTGCCCTGGCCCCTGCAGGGTCAGCTGGAGGTAGCCAAAAGCAGACTGGTGTTGTTCCCCCAGCGCGGCAGTTCTGACTCAGTTCCTTGGGGATTGGTACATACTATGTGCCAAGGTTAATTAAACTGATAATTAGAAAGAGAGATGCTTAATCTCTCTAGTTAATAAAACAACCCCCTTTGCAGCAGCACATGGACGCTGTCACTCGGCTGGGAGGCAGCAGAGATACCGCAGCCCCAAGCTGTGGGATCAGTGAAGCGGATCGCTCTGGATTCCTCTGGGCCTGGCTCCGTGCTCTCCCTGTCCCTTAGTCCTGAAACCGATTCCTGGGCCCATCTCAGTCACCCCAGGAAGCAGCTGCAAGGAGACCCAGGTCTGGGAAGGCCGCAGGAGGAACCCAGTTCCAGGAAAGCTCCATGGTTTGGGTGGGGGAGGGGCTCCTATGCTAGGAGCGACCCCTCTCATGCCCTTTCATGACCTTGCATGCCACTTCCTTCAAGAGCTAGGTCTGACCATCACACTCTAAATTACATCCTTGGTGAATATCTTTTAAGATTAATTTGAAATTTCACATATAAAACATGAATACCTTATTTTTGTAAAAAAAAAAAGAAGCTACAAATAACTTGGTTTTAAATCTTAGGTATTTCCATTGATGGAAGGCTGGCATGTAGTCTTCTGCATATACACAGGTATATATGTTGATATAACTAGACAGAGTTTTGTTAACTTTAGGTGTTTTGCAACATGGCATCTTACTGAGATACCTTTCTGCCGTGTGCACCTCCCTGAGCCAACCCCCACCCCCCACCGCCGCCCTACAACTCAATAGTGACATGGAGAGTTGATGTTTTTTCAATCATTCACCGAGATGGAATTTTGAGAATGGTGTGGTATATGCATCACAGTGTCCCTGACTATGGTCTCAGCCCAGTGGGTCTGTTCTGTCCCCCACTGGTTATTGCCCAGTGCCCCGCCTGCTGGGGCACCCCCCTGGACCCTGTCTCTCCTCAGCGACTACAGTGAGCCAAGGTCACAGCGGTGTCCCTTCCCTCCTGTGGCCTCTATTGCTGACATCAGCATCAGCTCAGCTCACAGAGGGCTGTGCAGTGAGGCTGCCACAGCACCACCTCGCAGCCACCCCAAGCTCAGGTGTGGGGTCCTCAAAGAGACAGGCCACCTTTCACTTCCCACCTTCCAAAACAGCCCCGGGGGACAGGGCCTGAGTGACACACATCCCAGGAGGCTGTGTGAGGACTGAGCTCACCTGCATGGCCGCCAGTAGGAGGGCAGTGAGCGCTCTCCCTGTTCCTGACAACAGTGACGACCCAGGGGCAGCAGGCCTCAGGAGGAGGCAGAAGTGTGCTCCTGCAGGGAGAGGGGTTTACTAACCTCCTAGATTGGTTGAAGTCAGGTGAATTCAGCACCTAGAGCAGGTGGCACTAAGGCTGTAGAGTGTGAGCTGGTGTGAAGGGGGGGGTCTGGAGGGTCTTTAGATACCAGAGCTCTAAGTCAATTCCTATTCTAAAGAGGGTGCACCGTTTTTAAGGATGAGAAACAGGTTAGAGATGAGCTCAGCCCAGCCATCTATCCACCTATTCACTCACCCACTCACCCATCCACCCATCTACCCCCAATCCACCCAGCCATTCACCCATTCCTCCACTGACCCATCCCCTGTTCACCCAGCCACCCAGCCACCCACTCAACCACCCACCCACCTACCATTCTCATGTAACAAGTACTTCTTGACCCCCTCCTATATGCCAGGCCCTGTACTGCATGTAGATCCTGTTTTCTTGGATCTAGTTATCCCAGTGGGGATGACAGGCAGGAGAGGAACTAACAATAAATAAGGCAGCAAATAAACCAAGAGATCATTCCAGCTGGTACAAGATCTAAAATGGGTCACGTTAGACTGAGTGGAGGGAGAAGGTGGGGAGGGCGTGCATCCTTAGCATGGCCAGGGAGTCTCTGAGAAAGAAAGTGATGTTTCAGTGGAGTGATGAGCAAGTGGCAGCTATTTGGGGATTTGGGGAAAAGTGTTTTGGGCAGAGGGACAGCAAGTGCAAAACATCCAAGAAGGAAATGAGCTTGGTGTTTGTGTGACCAGAGGAAGGGCAATACAGCTGGAGTACCTGGGGATGGCAGGAGGGGACAAGGTGAGGTGGGGTCCCACCATGGGCAGAGACCAGATCCCAAGCACCCTTAGTCGGGGAGGGGAATCTGGACCCCTCCAAGAGTGAAGGGAAGCCAGTGGCAGGATTGGGCCAGGAGGGACAGGATGGGATCTCTATCTGAAATCCATTCCTCTGGCTGCCTTGTGGTGATGACTACAAAGCCAGAGGCAGGGGAAGGTGGGGGGTGGGGGGTGGAGCCAATGATTTCTAGGCCCCTTTCAGTTCCAGAATCCTGTAGTCCCGGCCCCAGTCCTATTCTAAAACAATGGTAAGGACAATCTCTAACCTGTGAAGGGTGTTCTCACTGTTTACAAATCACATTCCAGGCATGGTTCTGAGTAGCTGTCATATATGCTCCCAGGAAGTGGCTTTCTCTGAGCCCCCTCGGGACAACACAGAGTGGAGCCTCTGGGGAGCAGAGCCCTGAAGGGTGCTGCCCTGAGTGCCGGCTGCAAGCAGAGGATGCGCCATCGGTCTCATCATCAGCATTGGGCTCCCAGACCCTCTCTTCCAGTAACGGAACTCCTTTTCCCTTTGGAGAGCCTTCACCACCACTGCTCAGTGTCTCTATGGTTCAGAGGGAGCCACTCATACCCCTGGCTTCAGGGGTGGCCAATCAGGTTCCCAGGATCCTGGCTTCTGCAGTGGTTGATTCAGGTTGGGGCCCCAGTGTGTACCAATGGGAACCAACCTTGGGGCTTAATGCTGGGGTTTATACAGGAGATACTTCCCTTCAGGTGGGATCTGTCAGCCTGGGGGCCTGCAGTGGCTCAGGGCCACCCGTGGATGAAGAGCCTGCCTGAGAAGGGAGCCCCACAGAGGAGCCATGCTCTGCTGGAGTGCCCTGCTCCAGTTATGCCTGAGGCCATGCCGCCCCTGCCTTGGGAACTTCTCAGTTACAAGAACCAATGAATAACCTTTGGAGCTTGAACCAGTTGGAGGTGGATTTCTGACCCTTGAAGCCTGTGGGTCCTCATCAATGCCCATCTGCGCAACCCTTGAAGGGTTATAAAAACATTCTCCTTCTTCAAGCCATCCTGGGAGGTAGACATTAGTCTCCATTCCACAGAGGAGGACAGCGAAGCCACAGATGTGATGGGTTGCCAGAGCAGGGCTGGGACTCAGATCCAGGCCTTCGGTCATCTCCAGAGATTTCTTTCCAGTCATAGCTACACTTCCATTCACCCTTCCTTTGCCCACCAAGGACCTGGACTCCATTTCCTGGCTTCTCTTTCCTGGTCACTGCCCCCTTCCACCTAGGGTGGCCACACCACCTATCTGTTGCCATCTCAAGCCAGTATAGCCCTTTAAGGAGTGTAAATGTGAGTGACTCCATGGAGATAGAGGGCCCCCTAAGGCCTTTCTCTAAACTGCTGGGAGACCACGTGCCACAGAGGAGAAAGTGTGGAATATGGAGCCATTAGCCTACTCCTTTCTATAAGTAGTGTGACTGCACACTTGGAGCCTCAGCTGCTCCATCTGTGAAATGGGCTAATAATTTACCAGCTTCACATGATGAGCATTAAATGAGGTGAATGGAGAAAACTCGTGGTAGAACTGGTATCGGCATTATGAGCCCCTTGGAGGTCTCTCTGGTCCTGACCCACCCTCCAGCTGCATCACCTTCTGTGCTATTCAGTTTCTTGGGCATTCCCAGGCCAATCGGCTCTTCCTCTATGATTCATTCATTCACAGAGGAATTTATTTATTTCTGTATTTATCCTCACCCAAGGACATGCTTATTAATTTCAAAGGGAAAATGAGGGAGAGAGAGAGGGGGGAAAACACCAATCAGTTGCCTCTTGCACACAGCCAAACCTACAACCTAAGTATGTGCCCTGACTGTGAATCGAACCCATAACCTTTTGATTTAGGGGACAATGTTCCAACCATCTGAGCCACACTGGCCAGGGCACAGAAGAGATTATTAAATGTCTATTGTGTTCCAGGCTCTGCTGTAGGCAGTGGGAAACAGCAGTGAATAAAATGAGAGCTTACATCTTAGGGGGGAAAGACAGACTAAAAACATGCAAAGGAAATAGTTTCACATAGGGGATTTATGTGCTAATCAGAAAACAAATGAGCAAAACCCAGGGAGATGTGATAGCTCCCAGATGAAGGAGGGGGCGCCAATCAGCATGTGGAAAGCCCCTTCTGCTGAGACCTAAATGAAGAGAAGATTGAGACATAGGCAAGAACTGTTGACTTGAGTGTTCCAGGCAGAGAGCACAGCAAGTGCAAAGGTCCTGAGGTGGGACCTGGTTGAAAGACCAATAAAGCCAGTATGGATGGAGGGTGGTGAGTGAGAAATAGCTGGGGCAAGAGGTAGGAGAGGTCAGCAGGGCAGGTCCTGAAGCCATGGGTGGAATTTGAGCTTCATTATGTGAGCAATGGGAAGTCCTTTGAGAGGGGAGGGCAGCAGGACAGAGGCGATCTGATGATCATTCTTGAAAGAACAACCTGGCAGTTGTGGGAGGACCCACAGCAGGGGCACAGAGAAAGCAGGACTGCCAGCCTGATCCCTTGCCTTGTCCATCCCCTGTCTGAGCTGGTGCCCCTGAGCCCAGCTCAGCCCACCCCCACCAATCAGACAGTGCAGGAGCCCCCCAGCTCTGGGCTCCTGAGGAAGGAGGAATCTGACAACCCTGAGCAGACGCTATGGTTTCTCCAGCAGCCTCCCAGCTTCTCCTCCATGACTTATCCTCAGATAAGTGCCCCCACTCCTGCCCATCACCCTGTGGAGATGGTCTGCAGTTTCCTAACACTGTCAACAAAGACACACTTGCTCAGACCCCAAGTAGTCTCTGCCAAGGGAAGACCCCTTCCCCCAAATGCCAGAGACTATTTCCTTTCTCAGTAGTATCTGAGGGTTTGGAGGATCCAGGCCTCCCCTTACTCCCCTCCACTGCCCTCCACTTCCCCAGGTGGTGGCAGGAAGCCGCACCATGGAGGAATGCTGTGCCCACCTGCCCACAGGTCCTTGACTGGGAGAGCTCTGGACCTAAGTCAGGAGGCAGGGAAGGACCCTGGTGCAGCAGGGAAAGGCCCTGGGCTGTGTGAACCCAGCTGCCGCCACGTGTCTGCTCCCATCAGGAGAGCCACCAGCCTCCCGGCTATTTCATCAGTGCTCGTACGTCTGTCTGTCTCCTGTGTCTTGCTGTATCTTCTGATGTGTCTTCCTCTCAGCCAGCAGATGCCTCCTCAGCTGGAGCTAGTATTTCTGAAGACAGACACAGACCACAGAGGTCAGGCGCGCGCACACACGCTCTGGCAGGGGGTGGCCAGGGGGCCTCATGAGGGGCCGGTCTATACCGTGAGGAAGAGCAACATCAGCTCCTCCCTTGGCAGCACCCCACTTCACAGTCTGCATTTCTCTGTCCCACGCATATTTAATTATATCCCTACCTTGTTCCAGAAGGAGTTCAAGGCACCAGCCTTGTGTGTGCTCTTTATAGTGAGTGACACTGTAGGGCTGGGGGGAGGCAGCAGCCTAGCCCACTGGCAGCTGGGGCACTGTGGTTAAAGGGCCTTGCCCAGGTCCTGCAGCCAGCGAGTGGGCCACTGGC
Organism: Furipterus horrens; assembly: GCF_987537825.1. Taxonomy (NCBI): domain Eukaryota; kingdom Metazoa; phylum Chordata; class Mammalia; order Chiroptera; family Furipteridae; genus Furipterus; species Furipterus horrens. Next base: position 63,436,466 of record NW_028327180.1, on the reverse strand, counting down.
GTGGCTGGACTGCTATTGCAGGAAGTTTCCGGAGCCCCCCCTCTCCTGGAGCTTTAGAACTTGTTCTGCCTGGGGGTGTCCCTGGCCCCATGCTGTCATGGGCTCAGCAAATAAAACAGGACACTGCCTGGCTCTCTCAGACTCTGATCCCAGATTCAGTCCTTCTGTCTCCTGTCTGGAGTCCCTGCAGGACGCTCCCAGAACTAGGAAGTTGAGGGACCCCACAGGAAGTGTGGAGCAGAAGGGGACTGAGCGTCTGGGCTGTGGTGGGGGACAGGCAGGGTGGCGAGGGCAACAGTGATTGCCCTGTCTGTGCCTTGCTCTGCAGCCTGATCCTGGGGACTGAGGCCTGGGGCCGTCTGGAGGGGTGTGGTGGGGGGGAGAAGGGGCTGCTCAGCTGACAGCAGGGGACAGGGGCCCAAGCTGCTGCCACTGCAACAAAGGAGGGGGACGAGGGGAATGACGAGGCTTGGCAACCGTTTGCCCAGCTGCTCTGGGTTTGAAGCGGAGCCACTTTGCTGGCTCCAGCACAGCGCGAACAGGTGGCACCAAGATTGGCACAGCCAGGAAAATTCATCTTGTGGAGGCCAGCGAGCAGCAGAGTGGGAGAGGAGCAGCCAGACTGAGAGGGAGGGCGGAGAGACACAGAAGAGGAGGGGCTGTGAGGGGGGACTCTCCACTCTGCTCCACAGGCTCAGCCACCCCGGGACAGGTCCTCTCTGCTCTTCCCACATGAGCATCCACATGTGCCCACGCAGCTACCTCTGCACACCCAGGCACCCACAGGCCAGCCAGGCCCCCTACCCAACGGTACTGACAGGACCCCTGCTTGCCCCTTTCACCTGGCTGCCTGTGTCTTCTAGCCAGCTCACCTCTCTGGTTTGTGCCACTTGGGCAGCCTGGCACAGGGGACACCTGAGTGCCTGGTGCAAAGGGAGGGACTGCGCCTACCAGGTGGGCTCTCAACTCCAGGAGCTGCAGGCCAAGTTTTCTTGCCTGTTCAAAGGCCCTGGGGCAGAATGACCTTGGCCTGTTTGAGAGACAGAGGAAGACCAGTGTCCAGGGAGCAGGCAGGGCATGGATCACACGGGACCTGAAAGCCATGGGAAGAGCTGCAATTTTATCCCAAATGGGATGACAAGCTTTTGGAGAAGAGGTTTATCTAGTGGCTGTGGGGAGGACACACCAGACCATGTGGGGAGAAAGGCTTTGGGAGAGTAGGCAGCAGCATCTGCTGGACTGGAATGTAGGTGGAAGGAGGTGAGAGGCGGCTGATTTGAGGGTGCTGGAGGTCAGCACCCAGGGCTGCTCCGGCGTTGTGCACAGAGAAGGAAGACTTAAGGACAAGTTTGGGGTTGGGCCCTGGGGAGGAGGCATTCTCTGGGCTGGGGGCATAGAGGACATTCTTTCTCCTCTTCCAAAAGTACAACCCAAAGGGGAGTCCCACACTGTGCATGGCCCAGAGCATGTGCCCCTGCCCCTAGTCCCCACACTGGAGGCGAAAATCCATCCCTAACCCGTGGGCACATCCTCCCAGACGCCAGCTCTCTTGCGCATTCTGAGCAAGTCATGTCCCTTCTTGAAGATGGACTGCACTTTACAAACTCCATATGCTCAGTTTTCTTTTGTTATTTTAATTTCTAACTACTCCGGATCATTTCCAGCATTGCTTGTGCTGTGATTCTCATACCAGCAGACACACATTGCTTCCCCCCTCCTCATCCCTCCCTTTGTCAGAGCTACAGAGATTTCTCCCAACCCTAGGGAGAGCTGGAATACAGGGAGGGAAATTCAGCCAGCACGTGTGTGCCCCGGGGTTCTGCTCAAAGGTGACACTGACCCCAGAGGGAGGGGGGGTTGGGGTGTGCAGGGTGGGCAGCAGGTAGAACCTGGCCTGGCAGGTGGGAGCCCAGGTCTTGCTCGAATGGGAGGATGGTTCTAAAGATGCTATAAGGGGCCCTGGCACCCGATGGGAACTGAAGGCTTCCTCATGCACCCCAACCCACACAACCACCCCCAGGCCTCTCCAACAGGGACTGAAACCCCCTCTTCTCACACTAAACTCCCTGCACCCGCTACCTCCAGCAACAGACCTTCCTTCTGTCTCAAAGACAACTCCCAGGGAAGTTTGCTCTGCCCTCTGCCTAGGGTGCTCTCCCCCAAACCTTGCAAAAGTGCCCCTTTTTGCCACAGTGTCCCTTCTTATGCAAAACCTTCCTGGATGCCCAGTCTGAGGGAGCTCCTTTTGATGAGCTGAAATCTCCGGTGTCGCTTTGGTGACATGTTCCCACAGGAGCAGGAAAGTATCCGTCTTTGTTTTGTTTGCTGTTTTACTTCCAGGGACCACAACAGTGTCTGGTATAGACTAACACATGCTTGTTAAATGAATGAGTGCGTTTCCTGCCCACCTTCTCCAGCCAGCTCCCATTTGTGGAAGGAATTTGGGATGTTCTGGAAACTCCAAATGTAGTATATGGAAGAACAGGAAAATTATTGACCGGCCACTGTGCCAAGAGCAGTACAAGTGACCTCATTCAATGCATTACCTGATTTTATATGCAAGAAAATAGATGCTCAAATGAATAAAGGGACCTGTCCAGGAGCAGACAGCTCACAAACAGGGGAGCCATGGTTCAGATTTGCTTCACGGCTTTTCTGCCCACCAGGCTGCAGATGGACCACAGACAGCTGACCAGTTTTCAAACAAATGGAATAATAAGTGCACTTCACACCCCATACTGTTATTGACCTCAAGCTAGTGGCACTTGGATGACTCAGAAGGTGATGATTTCAGAGCCTCATGGGGTCCTTTCATGCTGGGTCCTGATCTCACGTTGGGACCACCCCATTGCATGGTGTAGGGGCAGAACAAAGTTGCAGTGACTGCTGTGCCCTGGAGCTGCCTTCTAAGCTACACCTCTCATCTCTGCCCTGATGTGGGGTTTCCTACGGGTGTCATCATGACCAGCCTCAACCAGGAGGGATGGCAGCAAGGCTGGGTTCTTCTGCTCCTTCTGCCTGCTGCCATCCTTCCCAGGTGTCTGCAAAGACACAACCTCACCTACGAGCCTGCACTCGCTGCCAGGTCTCAGTGAAGCTTGATCCAGTGAGCTTGCATCCCCTTCTCGGATTCACGGGCATGCAGATCACCGGCCACCAGCTAACACACCAGGAATTTATTTCTCCCCTGCCTGTCCCCCCAGACGGTAAGCTCCATGAGGGCAGGGGTTTTGCCTGCTTGGCTTCTGGCCGTATCCCTGCATCTGCGCACAGCAGGCAGTCAGCATCATCTGGGCAAAGACTATTCCCCGAACCGGGGCCATTCACATCTGGCCTTCGCAGCTTTGGCCATGTCTGTGTCCCGTTTGCCCTACCTAATATTCGTCTCTCAACCAGCCACTTTTAAACAACTTAAGAAATGAAATATGAAAGGAAGCTTTTTATCACCGTCATAGATGGGAAGCCAATATTACTTGCCATAAATAGAAGACAACTGTTAAAATAAATGCCACGAACATCAAACAGTGTGAGGAAATCTGAGCAAGAGCCCGTTGCCAGTGGAGGCAAGTGGCTAAGGCCCACTCACTCTGCTGGGAGGAGTGGTCAATGAGAGCAAGAGAGGCTCCAAACTCAGGCTTTGTCCTTGGTGGAAGGTTTCCGAGGGAACTGCATTGGGACTCTCTGAGTGAGACCATGTAACTTGGCTCCCTTCTCTGCACCTCCTCAAATCTAACGCTGCCATAGTCCTCTTCCTGGGAACCCGGAATCTGGAGAACTTGGTAGGGTTAGGTGTGGAGAGATGGCCCCACCACAATGTGCCTGGCATTTGTGGCCGCTCTAGTACCTAAGGTGTTTTTGTGCAGATTGGGAACAGGTGCTCCCTCTGGGTGTCTGGGTGGAGGTGACACTCTAGCCTCTGGATCCTGCCCTCCTGCATCATCCTGTCCCCAGGCTCCTGGCCTGTGGATTACATCTTGATCTCAACATTTATCCCTGCCCCGTTTGCATCGCTGTGAGTTTTGTCCCAGCCTGACTTCCTCACCTGATTGGGAGCTCCCCGCTGTGGGGACTGGCCTGATTGGGTGTATGTCTTCTATCACTCAGCAGAGTGTCCAATATGATTGGCTTTCAGGAAACATTTGTGGACTTGAGTGGAGTTGGTGATTAATCAAACTCCAAAGAACCAACATTTGCTCCTGTCCAGACTAATAATACCGAAAAATTCATCTGCTCACTCACCTTGGGCTTTTTCCTGGAGTTTTCCAGGATACTTCAATCTCCTATCTCCTTTGGAAGAACTTTGTCTTCCTGACTCCTGAGCTCTCCTTTCTGATCTTCTCTTGGTCTGGTCCAGTTGCAGGGAGTTTTAGCTAGAATGTTCTATGCTGCAAGTGACAGGTCATATCATGGGGGAGTTTGTTGAGCTGTCTGCAAGTAGTGTTAGCATCAGGTGAGGCTTGGTCCAGCAGCTCCAAAGGTGTCACCAGACCTTGCTTCTTTCCAGCTCACTGACTTCCATGTCGTCAGTTTCACCTCAGACTTCTCACAGAGCCTACCCTGACCTCCATCTTGAGCATCTCCAGGCTATTGCTTCCTGGTAGCAACACAGCTGCCCTCATTCTAATCTTATACCACATTACTTAGGAGAACCATGAAGATCTCTTCCAGACATCCATGCAAGACAAGCTTTTTCAGAAACATTCGGAATATTGTCGTGTCTCTTTGGCTCTGGTTACTGACCATCTCTGAACCAATAGCCAATGCTGGGTGTGGGGATATGCTGAGTAGCCAATCATGGTCTGTCTGCTCCTGAAGGTGGGTGTGGAGGAAGCTCACCAATCGTAGGCTGAGACTTGGATGTTTATTCTCAGGGGGTGTTTGGGAGGACTATTTCCAGAGGCAGAGGGATGGATGCTGCGGGCAAAGCACAGATGTCCTGAATGTGAGGCTGGTAAGTCAAGCAAGCCAGCCACTGTGAGACACTGGGCTTTTATAATAGCTTCCTTTCCTGCCCTGGATGCAATTGAGTGGGACTATCGGTAGGGTCCGGTCTGGGAATCAGGGTGATGCTGGGCCCAGAAAGGACAAGATTAACTGTGTGAGACCCACCTCCAGACCTCCCACAAAGACATAGAAGGTTAGGACTGGAGGAACCATCAGCTCAGGGGTCTTAACCAAGGATCCATGGACAGATTTACGGAATCAGTCATATCCATGGGGTCTTATGTGCGTACTTTTTTGGGCAGAGGATCCACAACTTAATGAGTCTCACAGGGGTCTGTGGACTAAAAGGTTTGCTGAAAGGGGTAGCTACGTGCTTGAAGTTGAACAAGATCTGGAAGCAGATCCAGAAGAGAACCTGGACTCCCAACTCCCCCACCCCACTACATCTCAGAGGGAAGTCAGCACCCACATTCCCACTGTGTGCAAGCCAGTCCGCATGTCTCATCCCATTTAACCGAATCCTCCCATGTGTCCTAGGATGTAGCTGCCATCCCCACTTGGCTGATGAGAGGATCCATGGTTGGCTCAAGGTCACAAGTGGCACAGTGGGTTCAAGGCCAAGTCTGATGCCACACAGCCCTTCTCTGCAGCACATGAAGCTGCTTCACTTTCTTTTATCACTGTGGTTCCTTAGAACCACCCAGGCATGTGAGATCAGCTGATGGAGTCACAAAACTGCCAGCCTCCAGCCTTGAAAAGGGAGCCTATTTTTGCTGTGGCTCTAAGGATGCTCTCCTGGGGACTGCCAGGCCCTGGCTTGGCCTCCTATGAGCCTGGTGATTCTTAGCTTGCTGTGTCGCATCTAAGGGCTTAGGTCCCTCAACCTGAAATAGGATTAACAATCCTTCCCTTGCAAGGCTGTTTAGCGGATCCTCACGGGTCCTCATTGTGACAATTCTGTGTGCATGGCCAGGCCTGATGCAGGTAAGAGGCTGTTCTTGGTCTTGGCAGATGTGCAGTGTCTCTGAGAGGTTGCTCTCAGCACTCTGCCTTTCCCTGGTGGAGAGGTGATCAGCCACAGAGGAGGTGGGAGACTCATCCTGAGTGACAGCGTGGCTCAGAAAGCCAACTCCCGTGTCAGGTGCTTTGCATATATGATCATCCTTCATTCCCTTAGCTCCACCAGACAGGTGCCATGGACACCCCCATTCTTCAGGCCAGGAAATGGTAGCTCAGGGGTGAAATCACTTGATCTGGGTGACAGAGCATTGGAGGAGCCAGGACTTAATCCAGGTTTGTCTGAGCCCAAAGCTCATGCCCCATCCCTTGCCCACCGTCAGCCACAGGGCAAAGTCATTCACCTCCTAGTCTCATCCAGCAGAGGTCACTGGCTCCACTGCCCACTGCAGCTCCCGCAGCCCTTGGGCTCAGTACTGAGGGTGGGGATTGCGGGAAGCCACCACTACCACACACTGCTCCGAAGGCCCTGAAAGCCATAAAGCAGCCAAGGAAAAATGACAGCGGGCAAGGAAACGAGCCACGGAGGAAATTAACTCACACCCAGGGAGCTGCGCGGCTTTCTGCTGACAGAGAGGGCCGGCTACTTCATAAAACTAAACACTTAAACTCTCCTCTTTACAATAATTACAGGGCCTCGAATGCCTCTCCCCGCTGCCTGCTGCCCGGGCAGTGCGGGGCAGGAGCCAACGCTCCGCAGAAGGGATGGAGGGAGCGTGGCCGCCAGAAGCAGAGTCCCCTCTGCAGGGGGGCTGCCAGTGAGCCCAAGAATGTTAGAGCTGGACAGGGACTTGGGGACCGACTGCTCCAACCCCCTCATTTGACAGATGAGAAACCTGGGGGCCCAGAGAGGGTTTGACTAAGTGTAGGTCAAACAGGCAGTTAGTTGGTAAGACTGGAAGCAGCTTCTTTCCGAGGCCACGAAAGTGGCTGCTCTAATTCCACAAACAGCTCCTGAAGCCCCTCCTCTCTGAGCCAGACCCTGGAGGGCAGAGGGCACGGGGTGGGGGGGTGGGGGGGCGGTGACAGAGCAAGGGCGTGTCCTTGGCCCTAATTAGAAAGTGGCCAGGACCACATCTGTTCAGAACAGCAGCCTTAAACCCCTGCGAGAGGACGCGTGTCCTCACCCCCGGCCATCGGGGCAGCCCCAGGAAGCTGGTTGTTGCCACTAGAAGCTTCCCAGCCGCGAAGAGCCTCAGGAGCCGAGGGCGTGCCTGCCGACAGGGGCGGCGTCAGACGTCAAGCCATAGAGGATGCGGCTTCTCTTCGCTGCTCCAAACTGGCCTCTGGGCCTTTGACCCCAGCTCCTGCCTCTGTCCTGCCTTCAGGGCTGCCCCTCGGTTTCGCTGCGAAGATCCCAACCATCTGTGACCGCACGACTGCCTGCTCCCCAGCCCCTCCACCCACCTCACTCAGACTCCTTCCCCAGCAACAGTTTTCCTCTCGGGCTTGGCAGGCTGCCTTCAAACCGCCCCCCCCCCCCAATCTCTCCCAGAGTGCGGGACAGCTGTTGTTTTTCTCTGCAGGTGTCAGTCCCCCTCTGTGGGGCCATCTCTGCCCCTTGCTCGGTTCTTGAGGTTCAGAGGAAGCTGATCGCTCAGGGAGGAGTGGGGGTGGCGCACACACCCCAGGCCAGGCCAGTTAGCGCATCTCATCACCCTGGTTACAGGAGTAGTTTGGAGATGGACCAGGGACTCAAATTCTAGTCTGGGTGAATCATGGGACTGTGGGCGGGGTCCTCTCTCCCTATGGGGACGCTGAGCTGTGCAAATGAAGCCAGCACAGAGGAAAGTGCCCTGAGATGGGGACTTACAGCTTCCTGAGGACTTTTTGAGCACCCGGATCCAGCCATGAGCTAGGAAATAATATTGTTTATAATAATTATTAGTAGTATATCATTATGTAAATTATATTGTATATAATCATATATTATATAATTGTTATTGATTATATAATTATTGTGATTTACAAACTGTGATAGCAATTTTACTATTACTATTTTGCTTCAGCCAGTCTGAATTTAGTTTCTCTCATTTGCAACCAAAAGGCTCTGAATAACATGGCAATTTACAGATCCAGCTAGAGTGCAGTGGTCTCTCCCAGCTCCATCCCATGGAGCAGCCTCAGGTCTTGCCTGAGCCTCTGCTTTTAGCTCTGTCATTTTATGCCTTTGAAAGTGAAAGGCTGGGTCTTTCAGGTGTGCTGAGAGACTCTGCTGTCTCTGGGGACAACTGCCTGAGCAGGAGGATCCAGCTGTTCCTGTCCCTGCATCTTCAGGTTCATATTGTGACTTTTCCCAGACCCTGATGCCAAAAAGGTAAGCAAGGGTCCAGCCAATTTAGCCAGGCCTGGAGTTTGATATTTACTCTGGTGAATCATTGTACATGCGGACCCGTTAGTACAGACGTTCTTGCGTTAGAAGGCACATCAGGCTATTGAAAATGAAAAAGGAAATTAGGAATGAACGTAGTGGCTCCCACACTAGCACCCAGCCCAGCATCCCCCCTTCTCCTCACTCTCTGTACCTTAATACTTTCCTTCTGGGACCACCGCTATCAGGAGGTGGGCACCTGGGACGGGCACCTGGCTGAGGCTTGCCAACCCAGAGCCTGCCGTCCCTGACACAATGATGTTAAGGTGGGCATGCAACCCTGGACAAGCCAGAAGAATTCCATCTGGGACATTTATCATATCTATTAGAAATGAAATCCTCTCTTTCCTTGGAGATACTTGGAATATAAACTTGGAGCTACTGGGGACCACCGTGGAGAAAGAGGCTGCCAAAGAATGAGGCCAATGCAGAGGAAACTGACCTTGGTGGGGAGAGGGAGCAGAATCCTGAGAACTATGTTTTTGTACCTGGATCCAGCCGTGCCTGAAGCTGCAGCTCATACCCTTTGACTTCTCAGTTCCCCGGTTTTCTTGAGCCTATTTGCATTGGGTTACTGACTCTGACAAACAAAAAAAATACTGATTAATAGAGAAAACATTCCAAATAAGTCATTTTAAGGAAATAATGATGATAGCAATTTACAAGATGCCTAAGTCATATATATGACTGGTACAGTAGATAAGATAAATGCCAGGATTAAATGGCTGAGAGGAGACTGGCCCCTGTGCCAGCCAGACCCTGAGTAGCCGGGGTGACCAGAATGGTGCTTTTATTTTCTCCTTTGGAGCACGCCGTGACTCTGAAGTGACAGGCTGGCGTCCACCACCTTATTTACCAGGTGGCTTTGTGCAGCTTTGTTGGCTGGCTCAGGTTCTGTCTGCCTTTCCTGTCGAAGGGGATGCATGAGGCACCAGGTATTAGCAGAAGCCTGAGGCTGGCTGCCCACACACCTCTATGCCCAGAGGGAAGGAGATGGGGAGCAGGGGCTGTGAGTCAGGTGCCCGGTGAGTCAGGTCCCCCATAAATCTTCTTTCTGGGTCTCCCAGAAGCTGTGCCCCCCTGCACAACATTGAGTGTGAGTTTCTTCCCCCAGATCCCTCAGCACGGTGACCCTGCCTGATCCCAGCCCACTGCTGGACATCAGGTTGACAAAGAAGACTATCTGAAGGACACATCATCCAGGAAAAGAATTGGTCTCAAGACCAAACCATTTTGCACAAAGAAAACAAGACACAGATGGCTTTGAAAAATTCTCCAAAGGAAGTTGCCAGGGATGATCCTAAACTTCTCTCTCTCTCTTTCTCTCTCCTCACTGCCCCCCCACCCATTCTCTCCCTAACTCAAAACCCCTCACAGCAGCCTATTGAATTAAATCCAAAGTTTTTGCCCTGATTCTAGATGGCTCTGGGCCATGCTACCCAATACCTTCCAGGCACCCCATCTGCTTGCTGCTCCCTGAGCACATCTGATGGGTGCCTATTGAGCTGGTGCCATACCGCTCCCCACCTCTGGTCTCAGTGCTCCTGCAGGTGCACCTGACTGTAAGCCAGGGGCCCGGGGGGTGTGGGCATGAGGTCATGAGATCAGCTTCCCAGGCACAGAGCTGAGAGAGGAGGGACAGAGTGACAGAGTGGGTGGGGGGCAGGGAAGGGTGCTGGACTGGTTTCTGGTTGCTGCTGTAATCAATTATCACCAACTTGTGTCTTAGAACACACATATTTATTCTCTTACAGCTCTGGAGGTCAAAAGTCCAAAATGAGTCTCACTGGCTAAAATGAAAGCATCACCTGGGCTGCCTTCTTTTCTGGAGGCTTTCAGGAAGAATCCCTTTTCCTGCCTTTTCTTGTTTCCAGAGGCTGTGCACACTCCTTGGCTTGTGGTCCCTTCCTCCACAGTCACAGACAGCAGGGGCAGGTCCAGCCTCCCGTCACCATCTCTCTGGTTCCGACTCCTGTTTCTTTCTCCCCCATTTACACACCTTGTGTGCCTCCCACTTATCACTTGCCCCCTGCTTCACTAATATTGTGGGTTCTGTCCTCACACTGTTTCAGTTTCCTAGGTCTGCCTAGTAGCAAAGTATGTACCACAAACTGAGTGGCTTGAACACCACGTACTTACTGTCTTACTGTCTGGAGGCCAGAAGTCCAAGATCAAGATGTCAGCAGGGATGACTCCTTCTGAGAGCCAGAAGGGAGAGTCTGTTCCAGGCTTTCTCCTCATTTCCAGGGCCTTGGTTGTTCTTGCAGATGGCACACTCTCTCTGCCTTCAGATTGTGTGCCCTCTACACGTGTCTGTCTGTGTCCAAATGTCTCTGTTTAATAAGGATACCAGTCATATCGAATCAGGGTCCACGCCAATGACCTCATTGCAACTTGATTACTGCTGAAAAAATTCTATCTCCAAATAGGGTCACTTCTGAAGTACGGGGGATTAGGACTCCAAGATATTTTGGGGGAAGAGAAACAATTTAGGCCATATCACTCACCCTGTCCATTCAAGGCCATACATGTCCTGGCCGGCCACCCTGTTGTTAGCAGTGAGGGCCCAGCAGAGTGTTCTCAGCTCAGCCAGATCTACTGCTACAGAGATTTTGCAGGTGACCGCAAGGGGGATGCCTTTGGAGGGAGCCTGGCCATGTCTCAGGGATCAGGGCAGAGTGGGTGGGACTGGAGGAGGCGGCAGGGTAAGGGGGCACCAAGGAGGTGAAATTCACAGGTTTCTCGAGAGGGATGCAAATGTCAGGTTTGCTGTTAGAGAGGAGAGGTGGGCAGTTGTGCTTTTGCTGAAGCAGGAGCAGATTTTAGCAGAGGTTTTGTGCAGGGTAAAAACAGCAGATTGAGGTGGGGAGAAGACAGAACGGTACACACAAAAACCCACTGGAGAGACCTGGGCCCAAGCTGGCAACCAGAGCAGGGGCAGTTCAACAGGCAGCAGGCCCATGAGGGGCACAGAGAAGGGATTGGGTCCTCTCAGGATGGCCGCCTGCCAGGTCTTGCATGGCCTTTGGAGACCATGGAGCCTGGACAGACTGGTTTGTTGGTGCCGACCTTTCACCTTCTCTGTATCCACACCCTTTCTCATGTGGCTTCGTAGTTACCTCTCCCACCCTCCAAAGCTGAAGGTCCCCCTGTCCTTTAACTTTGGACTCAGCGCTATGCCAGCTTTGCCCAGTGGAATGTGGGCAGAAGAGCCTGTTCCGGGCCTGGGCCCTCAGAGGCCTCTTCATGCTCTCACTTGTCCTCTTGTGTTGGTGCCATTGCTATTTGAAGACATGACCTGGCTGACCCATGGATCAGAGCACCCAGACAACCGTGAAGGCATCAGCCAAATAATGCTCATTGCCATGCATCACTCAGTCTAATAGTAGTTTGTTGCTTAGCAACAACTGGCCAAGGTAGAGTTAATAACACCATTTTTCAGACGAGGGAACTGAGGCCTCAAGAAGTTAACAGACTTGCCCAATAATATATAAATAATAAATAGCAAAGGTCTCTTGATACCTAGGCTGAGATCCTTTCTTTCTGCTCTGTTGCAGTGACTGTTACCCAACTTCTGGTTTGTTAATTCGTTCATCCAACAAAGGTGTTACTGGTGATTTGTAGATGACTTCAGTTGTTCTTAGCCTTCCAAGACCTCTGTGTGCTGGTGATGGGGAGACAGATTTCAAGCAGATCATGATAAATGTGGTAAATGTTAAGGCACAAAGAACAGGTATCTAACCCAGCTAGGGAAAATCAAGGCAGGCTTCCTGGTGAAGGGGATTTCTGAGTTGAGTCATAAAAAAACAAGAAGACATTGACCAGGCAAAGCTGAGAGGGGAAAGAGTTGGTATGAATGTGGGCTGGAGGTGAGGCATAGCCTGGGGTTGTGTGTTTGATGGGTGCCTGGTGGATGGAGGGCAGCAGTGGGTGGACTTCAAATTCCTTTGACTATTCAAACCATTTCAGGGGAGGCAGGGAGTGGCAGGGGATGAGGCTGGAGATGAAGGAAGGGCCCTTTACTGCAGGGAAAGAACTCACCCCTTTCACTGGCAGGTGATTGGAGGCCTTCTGGGTGTGGCCTGGGACCAGACAACTCATTCTCTGGGCCTTGGTTTATCCCTAAAATGGGGGGTTAAACAAGAAAGCCTTCAGGGGTTTCTCTAGCTCAAAAGCCTTTGTAGGGGATTGACGGGGAGGGCATGCCACAGAAGAGGCCACCTGTCCTGGTGGCTGACCTGACCAAGAATGGAGGGGGGAGGGCCCCTCTGCCTGCAGGAGGGGTTTGGGTGGCACCTCAGGTAACTGGGCCTTCCTCCTCTGTACTTTGGCAAGGAGCAGGAACTGTCCTCTGAGCCGAAGGCTTGTCTGGGGACACGACAACCATGGGCAAGCTGGACATTCAACCCTCAGTGTAGGAGCCTCCAGGTGGGGAGAGTGACTTTCTGTTTGCCTTCCTCCTCTTCCAACAGAGGGAGCACAAGGTTGGCAGACTGGTGGCTGGGATTAGTCAATACTGCAGGGGAGGGGGCCTTTCAGACCACCATCCAGTCTCAGAGCCTCATCTTTGGGCCCTGCCTAGAGCCCCAGACAGAGGCCACAGAAAGGGCAGACAGACACCTAATACAAGCACTCCCATTTAACAGGACAAACACCTAACTCAAGCAGCCCCATTTAACAGAAGAGAGCCAAACCAGCCAGAAAAAGATTCAGGGAATTGATATTATTCTCCCATTGACTGTGTTCTGCTAGAAAAGATTTTGGTTACAGGGTATAATGAAATCACACTTAAGAATTCTTCTAAAAGATTACTTTTATAATGAGAAAACGCACTTTTAAAAAGGAATCTCTGGTATTGCCTCCTGGGAGGGCAATCTGGTAATACCTATGAAAACAGCAAAAGCACATACTCTTGGATGCAGTTCTACTTGTGGGAATAGGTCTTGAAAGTGTTTGCGTGTGCACGTGTGTGTGTGCGTGCACACACACACGCACACACATGCCTGTGTGGGACCTGATGCCCTTTGCAGTACTGTTGGTGGTAAGAGATTGGGAACAACCTCACTTTCATTGGTAAGGGTGGGGCTAGGCCAAGCAATGGTGGAATACTACGCAAGCAAGAAGAAGACCATGGCAGCCATCTGTGAGAAAGATATTCAAGCACCACTTAAATAAAAAAGCAAGAGGAGGTAACTGAGCATGGAAATGGAGGGGGGCGCGATACAGAGAGATGGACAAAAACTCTGTATTAGTTTTCCGTGGCTGCCATAACAAATGGTCACAAACTGGGGATTTATTCTCACTGTTCCGGAAGCCAGAAGCCTGAAATCCAGGTGTCAGCAGGTCTGTGTTCCCTCCTGAACTCTGGGGGAGAATCCATTGATCACCTCGCGGAGTCTGGTGGCTCTATCACTCCAGTCTCTGTCTCCAGGGTCACATTGTCTCCTTCTCGTCCCTGAGTCTATTTCATAAAGATATTTTCATTAGATTTAGGGCCCAATCTGGATAATCCAGGCTAATTTCCTGACCTCCATATCCTTAATTATTGTACGCCTGCAAAAACCTTTTTTTCCATATACGGCCACACTCACAGGTACTGGGGATTAGGGCATCTTTGCAGGACCATCATTTTTCTTCTCATTATAAAAGTAATCTTTTAGTAGAATTCTTAAGTGTGATTTTATTATATCCCTTAATCAAAATCTTTCCTAGCAGAACATAGTCAATAGTAAAGTGACATCAATTTCCACATCAGATTTCAGCTCCATGGGAGAGCAGAGGCCTCTGGGAAGAGAAACCAAGACACCAGGGGTCTGGATGAGTGAAGATTTGCTTTCCATGGTAACCTTTTCTGTATTGTTTTACTTCTCTCCCAAGAGCATGCCTTACCTATTTTTTAAAGAAATCCTCACCCGAGGATATGGTTATTGATTTGAGACACACACACACACACACACACACACACACACACAGACAGACAGAGAGAGAAACATCAATCAGTTGCCTCCCATACCCGCCCTGACTGGGCATTGAACCCGAAACCTTTTGGTCCTTGGGATGACGCTTCAACCAACTGAGTCTTACCTAGTTTTATAAGGTTCAAGCAATAAGTAATCCAGCAAGCCAGTTTTCTGGGCACCTTCAAAAGGTCTTCGGCACATGTCATCTCCCCAACTATCCTTACATGAGGCCCTGGCCAGTGTTCATCTCCCCAGGGCGGGGGTTGGCTATAAATGTCCTCAGTGGGTTCCACAGCTGGACCCATAGCAGGGGTCAGGAAGGACCTACTGATGGGTTTTGAGCTCCACACTCCAATAAGAAATAGTAACTCTCGGTTTCACTAAGAACACAACTCACGATATTTCTAATATTGCCTCAGGCTCAAGGCAAGTCACACACTGCAAGCCCAATAGCAGACACTTCGTTCCCAGGGATGCCCATGCCATAGCAATAGCCCCAGGTCCCTCAGGGGGCCAGCCCTGGATGTGGTGGATCCACTGGGGCTGCTTTCCCATGTAGCACCATGGATTCTCTGTTAGCATAATCCACAGAGAACTGTCTATTTCCTCAAGAAATAGTCTCTCCTTCGATCTTTCAGTCAGGGCACATCAGAGAAGGAAAACTCTGATTCCAAAAAACCTCCGCTGCCTTGCGGCATACCTCTTCAGGGGAAAGGCTAGGGGAGTAAACCCCGACAGAAAATCCGGAGTCGGAGTCCCTAAGGCGGTTTGACGTTGTAGTCAACACCGGCAACTCCTGCGGCGCACCTGAAGCCAAGCTGTATTGACTCCGTCTTTCCCTTGGATCCTTCAGCTGCGAAGAGAGGGGGGTGGGTCTGCTGCATGGGCAACAGCAGACCCTCCATATCACCCTGCCCAGGCTCTGTAGCTTCAGCTTCACTGGAGAGGACACTCCAGCGACATCGCAAGATGTCGATTCAACACGGGAGGAGACAGATACCGTGTCACTCCCGAGTCGGACTGCACAGCCATTCTCGGCGGTGCAGATAGACTCTTAAGAAGCTACACCATCGTCTCTCAAGATGGACGGCTGCCGACGAGTCTCTCCTTCATCTTTTCTCTCTCTTGATCTGTTTTGTTTGCCTACTTTTGATAAAGAAGAGATCTGAGAAATATATTCCTTTCTTCTTAAATCTCCAAAGGGAAAATCAACTGGGAAAACTTATTAGTAAATGGCACGTGATGCTTGGCCTCTGGGTGGGGAGATCCTGGGGGCCTGTTGGGGCTGCAACAAAGAGGACAGAGCTCTGAGGGACCGCCCTTACCCATCCCCAGCACCGCTGCTCAGGGCTGTCAGAGCTTCCAGCTTTTCAGGAGAAGCTCAACATCTACATTTTAATGTAAACTCTCCCAATTATTTAAAGTAGGAAAGTGATTTAAACTTTTTGTAACTACTGTGTAGGCCAAATAAAACATCCATAGCAGATCTAGCCTGCAGCCCTAGTTGTAGAACCTCTGCCCTGATGCATTAACACTTTAAGTCCTGGTCAGCCTCAAGCTGTGTCTTCACCTCCACATACTCATACATGCAAGCAAACCCTTAGACTATTTTTCCCCCCTTTTTTGCATTTTTCTCAGTTCTTAGACTAACAGCTTCATGTGGTGTGACAAAACATTCCGTGATTGTGCTCTGGGCTGGGGACTCACAGCCTAGGGAGATCCAAGCAGAACTGAGGGCACCGGGCTCCCTGCTTATTCAGACGAGGTGGCTGCCCAGCACAGGCTGGATGGAGGCAATGTCTTCCCCCTGATTTATTGCCCGGTTGTTTTGGACATTGCTTGTGTGGACTGTTCTGTTCTCAACCTAATGATGCCATTTTTAGTGACTCATTAGGATCCTCATTAAGAGTTGTTAGCACATCACAACAGTGGTGGCGAGAGCTGGCAGAGGGCGGCTTCTTGGACGTTAACAGTTATCTGGATTTCCCTGGCAGCAGGGAAGGGACAAACTGGCAACAAATGGATTCCCAAATGCTATCGGTGCTGTTTCCACAGGAAACACTTACTGAGCACCTACTGTGTGCGTGCATCGGGGTACAGGATCTTTCCCTGGGACAAGTCATCAACTCCCACTCTCCCCCAGCTCAGCCACTCCAACTACACTGACCTTTCTATACTGCAGACATGGTCTTGTCCCTGCCTAAGGGCCTTTTCACTTGCTGGGTCCCCTGCTTGGCTGCTCTACCCAGCCCTCAGCCCCAAACATCCCCTTTCTGGTGAGATTGTTCTCTGATGCCCTGTCTGCTGTTGCAGACCCTCGTCTGTCACTCTCCAACCCACTGCCCTACTTTATTTACCCTGTAGTTCTTTCTACCAGTCCAGATGATCATATTTGTTTGCTTATGGTTTACTGTCTGGTCTCCTCTCCCTAGAATGTCAGCTTCAGGAGTGCTGGGACCTGTTCTGTTGGGTCCCCAGCTCCCACAAGATGCTGGCACATAGTAGGTACTCAATTAATATTTGCTTAACAAAAGGGAAATACTGAGGAAGACACAGCCGCCCCACCCCCGTCTCCTCAGCCCAGAGTCCATCATCCCCTCCATTGTGCATTCCGAGGAATAAATCTCATGGCTTTACCCTGGTCGATGCGGCTCAGTTGTTCAGGTGTTGCCCCGCAAAGCAAAGGGTCTTGTGTTTGATTTCTGGTCAGGGCACATACCTGGGTTTCAAGTTTGGTCCCCCGTCAGGGCGCATGTGAGAGGCAACCGATTGATGTTTCTCACATCGATGTTTCTCTCCCTCTCTCTCTCCCTTCCTTCCACTTTCTCTAAAATTAAACAAATATTATAAAAAAAATTAAATCCCATGGCTTTATAAAAGACATCTGAGAGGTGGCAGGAGAAAAGATAATGCATAAATTTCTTCAGGTCATGATTCTCAGCAAGGGATAGCCGTGCAGAAGCACCAGACTCACCCCAGTGCTGTCCCTGCTGGTCAGTGCCCAGAAGGGTCTCAGAGGCCATGGCTGCAGGCAGAAACAGGAGGGGCATCCCAGAGCTAGGCTGTGCCAATAAATTATTTCTCTGAATAATTAAGATGGAATTAAAAATCAATTCTTTCCTTCAGCTGATTGCATGTCAAGGGATAAACTGAGTGTTATGGCTTTTGTGAATTTTTTCTCCCTAAATTAAATTCAATCTTGTTTTCAGAGGCAGAGGAAGTGAGAACACTGGGATTAATCCAGCATCTGAAGTCCCTGGGGAAGGAAGCAGGTGAATCTGCCTTGGGAGCTGGTGAGCACAGAGGTACAGGTGTTCTGCCCTCACAGTGGGCTAAGCTCCCCATGGAGCAGCTTGAGTTGGTGCTGGAGATCCAGCAATTCTGATTTGCCCTTGTTACTGTAAAACAGGAAGTCAAGCTGCCTTGTCTGCTCAACATGGGGAAGTGAGCTGGATCAGCCAGTCAGACCTGGGTTCCAGGCCAGCTCTGCAACTTACTGGGGGCAGTTAGTCTCAGACAAACTTCTCTCCCTGAGCCCCAGCTTCCTCATCTGTGAAACGGGTGTGAACCACCTACCTTCCACAGTGCTGGGAGCATTACGCGTATATGATTAGGTTAGCCTAGCGGCATAGGTATTCCATAATGTGTGGATTTCTCCACTCACAATCTCCTTATCCTCTAAGCTGCAGGAGAAGGGGTTTCCTTCCTTCCTTTTAGATTTCATTCATTCATTCATTCGTTCACTCACTAGGGCCATGTTTTTCCATAATGTAAAATCAAAAAGTAGAAAATGCTCTACAGTGAGGATCTCCCTGACACCACCGTTCCCAGAACCCTGGCCCCTTCTGCAAAGGCAGCCAGTGTTATCTGTGTCTTGTTTATCTTTCTAGAGATAATGAAAAAATATGTTCACGTCGCCCCTCCCCTTTTTTTACACAAAGGGCAGTGTACCAGGTTCATCCTTTCCCTTTATTTTATTTTATTTCAGTGGGTTTTTCTCCATGTAGCACTGTATTTTGGAGAATATTCCATAGTGTAACAGAACCCCTGGGCTGCTCCGATTGAAACGGAACCCACGGGTTGTTTAGTTAGGGGCCCAATTGCCCGCCGCCAGAATTATAACTCTCAATACCAGAGTTTGGTGAAAAGAAAAAGAATTGTTTATTTGCACATAGTTCTGGCCTCCCTCTCCCAGACCTGACCAGTCTTAGGAAAGTCAGAAACAACGTTTCCCTACTTCCTAGGCACAGTTCAGCTTTACCAGTAGCTGCCAATCACTCAGTTCTGATTGGGGAGGTCCTTTCTCTGCTGTGGTGCCCTCCAGCTCTCAATGCAGAACCGCCTGGATTCTCAGCCTCCCTGTAAATTGCCTTCTTCCTGTAAACCACGTGGTGAGAGCCTCTTCTTAAAGCAGCCTGGAGGCCTCCTCCTCCCATCCACATGGAGGGAGCACTTCTTAAAGCAGCCTGGAGGCCTCCTCCTCCCATCCACATGGAGGGAGCACTTCTTAAAGCAGCCTGGAGGCCTCCCTTAAAGCAGCCTGGAGAGACCCGCTCCTCTAAGCCACATGGAGGGAGCACACCCCAGCTAAAATGTCCGCAGCTGCTTATATATCCCTGACTGCATCCTCTGACGCAGTGGGTGTTGCAAACAGTTCTGACCATTCACAGAACCCTACGCAGGCTCTGTAGGCTCCTTCTGTATCATCCCACAGTCTAAGACCCCTCCCATCTTCCTGAGCCTTGGAAGTTTCAAAGCGGATCTTTGTGCAACAAAGTTTCCAGCCACTAGCCCCAGGCATGCAAGGGCATCCTGAAAGCTGCTTCCTTTTCCCTATCTCCCAGCAGCAAACTCTGGGGTTTGTTTTTGGACTCCCCTGCTTCTGTAACAATAGTGGTACATTAACATGGTCCCTCAGTCATTTCTGTGTCTGGATAGATCTCCAAATGCCTGGCTGTCTCATGGTGTATTTAACCCATCCCCTCTTGCTGGACACTTATTTTGTTTCCAACTTTTTAATGTTCCAAAAAGACAGGACTAATCTTAAGGCTATAGAATGCTTCTCCTCACACCACACCTTACCACCACATCACTAAAGTTCTGTTGACCACAGTTCCTTTTAATCAATACATCATGTCCAGCTTTCAGAAAAAAAAAGAAAAAAAGAAAGAAAAAAATCACAAGGCATACTAAATGGCAAAGAATGCAAGAGACCGAACAAGCACCTGACCAGACTCAGACATGGCAGAGATGTTGGAAGTATCAGACTGGAAATTTAAACTAACTGTAGTTAATATGCTAAGGGATATAATAAAAAAAGTAGACAACATTCAAGAACAGATGGGTAATATAAGCAAAATCATGGAAATTCTCAGAAAGAATAAAAAAGAAATTATATGAATCTAAAGCACTGCAGCAGAAATGAAGAAGGCCTTGCATGCGCTCATCAGTGGAGTGGACACAGCTGGGGAGAGAATAGATGAACTCGAAGACATGTCAACAGAAGCTACTCAAGCTAAAATGTAAACAAACACATAACCGAGAATAATGGAACAGATTATCTAAGACATGTGGGTTAATGACAAAAGGTATAATGCTTGTACACATACTGGGCATACCTGAGGAGAAGAGAGAAAGGAAAGAAACAGAAGACAGGTTTGAAGCAATAATGACTGAGAATCTTTCTAAATTAATGCCAGACACCAAGTCGCAGATTCAGGGACCCCAGGGAACACCAAGCAAAATAAATGTCCCCCAAATTACACCTAGACATATTACCTCACACTTCAGAAAATCAAAGACAAAGAAAAAGTCTTGAAAGCAGCCAGAAAGAAGAAAGTATCTTACTTATAGAGGAGCAAAGTTAAGAATTACATCCGTCTGTTCAGAAAACTTTCAAGCAAGAAGCTAGTGAAATGAAATATTTAAAGTGTTGAGAGAACCCCACCCCACCCCACCACCACCACCAGCTTAGAAATTATTTTTTAGAAGTGAAGGAGAAATAAGGACAAACAAAAATTGAGGGAATTTGTCACCATCAAACCCACTTTATAAAAATGTTAAAAGCAGTTCTTCAGAGAGAAGAAAAATGATATAGGTCAGAAACTTGAATCTACATAAAAAAAGAAAAAGCACTAGAGGAAAAAAGTAAGTGACAGTAAAATAAAAACACTTATTCCTTTATTTTTTTAATTGGTCTAACAGATTTGTTTAAAATAGTAATAGCAACAATGCATATGATGATTATACTTATGGAGAAGTGAAATGAAAGCCATATGAAGGGGTGAGAGGCAGGAATTGGGTATTTGCATTACCTGTGAAGTGGTATAATGTTATTTGAAAGTAGACTCTAATTAGTTCTAAAGTTAAAATGAGAAGAATTTATATGCTAAAAGGAGAGAAAATAAGATTTAATAAAATGGTCAAATAAAACCACAGAAGACAGAAAAATAGTGGAAGACAAAAATAAGAATAAAGAATGAGGACAATGACTAGAAAACAGGAACAAATACAGTAGATATTAATCCAACTCTATCAAAAACCACTTCAAATGCCTGTGGTATAGTAGCTTTATTCATAACTTCCAAAACATGGGAGCAACCAAATATCCCTCAGTGGGTGAATGGACAAATAAACTGTGGTACGTCTAGACAATGGAATATTATTCATCATTAAAACAGAATAAGCTATCAAGCCATGAAAACACATGGAGAAAACTTAAATGTATATTGCTAAGTTAAAGAAGCCAATATGGAGAATTCTGGTCAAGATAGAGGTATAGGTAGACATGCTTTGCCTCCTTGAACAATAACAAAAAGAATTACAACTAAACCTCAAAACAAAAAATCCCAGAACGGTCAGAAAATTGAACTGTATGGAAGTTCATGAACCAAGGCTTTAAAGAAACCACATTTATCCAGACGGCTAGGAGGGGCAGAGACACAGAGATGGAGCACACAGGTGAGGAAATATGGTGTGGTGTGGAGAGGAGGTGGCAGTGGAATGGGCACAGGTGGCTCCACATTTACATGTGGGGGTAAAAATCAGGAGGTATACTTTGGGAGCAAGTGATCCCAGCCCCAGGCCAGACTGCACAGCCCAGGGTTCCAGCACTGGGAAGACAGATTCCCCATAACTTCTGACTGTGAAAACAAGTGGGGGTTGGAGCAATGGAAGAAACTACTGGATTTTCAGGTAACCTCACTTAAAGGGCATGCACGATCTTCGAACGTATAGGATCCCACCCACTCTGGGATTCACCACCGGGCAACAGTTGGAAGGGTGCCAGTCCCATACATGAAGTGGGCGAAGTAACTGCAAACAGGGAGAGAGCTGGGCCAACCCCCAGAAGCCAGGCAGCAACACAATCCCCTCTCTGAATCCTCCCCCCACACAGAGCCACAAACCCGTGAAGTGAGTTGCCTCACCCTGGCAATTACCTAAGGCTCTGCCCCACACAATTTAAAGGTGTCTTTTACAGGGAGTCAAAGAAGCTCTACCTAATACACAGAAACAAACACAGACAAGTTGCTGAATTAAGGAGACAAAAAAATACAGCCCAAATGAAAGAACAGAACAAATCCCAGAAAAAGAACTAAACAAAATGGAGATAACCAGCCTATCAGATGAAGAGTTCAAAACACTGGTGATCAGGATGCTAAAAGAACTTGTTAAGTATAGCAACAACATAAAGGAAGAAATGAAGTTTACGCTAAGTGAAATAAAGAAAAATCTACAGAGAACCAACAGTGAAGGGAAGGAAGCCAGCCAGGATTCAAGTCAACAACTTGAAACAGAAAGAAGAAATAAACATTCAACCAGAACAGAAAGAAGAAACAAGAATTCAAAACAAAAACAAAAACAAAACCAAGGATAGAATTAGTAGACACTGAGACATCTCCAAACGTGCCAAAATCTGAATCATAGGAATGCCAGAAGGAGAAGAGGAAGAGCAAGAGCAAGAAATTGAAAACTTATTTGAAAAAATTATGAAAGAAAACGTCTCTAATTTGGCAAAAGAAATAGACATACAAGTCCAGGAAACACAGAGAGTCCCAAACAAGTTGGACCCAAAGAGGACCACACCAAGACACATATCTTAATTAAAATGCCAAAGATTAAAAATGAAAAGAATCTTAAAGGCAGCAAGAGAAAAGCAGAGACTTACCTACAAAGGAGTTTCCATAAGACTATCAGCTGATTTCTCAAAAGAAACTTTGCAGGCAAGAAGAGACTGGCAAGAAGTATTCAGTGATAAAAAGCAACAACCTACAACCAAGATTACTCTATCCAGCAAATATATCATTTAGAATGGAAGGACAGATCAAGTGCTTTCCAGACAAGGTAAAGCTAAAGGAGTTCCTTATCACCAAGCCATTATTACATGAAATGTTAAAGAGATTTATTTAAGAAAAAGAAGATTAAAATTGTGAACATTAAAAGGACAACAAATTCACAACTATCAACAACTGAATTAAAAAAAAAAAAAAAACTAAGCAAACAAACAACCAAAATAAGAACAGAATCATAGGTATGGAGATCATTTGGAGGATTATCAGCTGGGAGGGGGAAGGGGCAACAATGGGGAAATGGTGCAGGGATTAAGAAACATAATCGGTTGGTACAAAATAGAGAGGGGGGTGTTAAGAATAACAAAGGAAATGGAGGAACCAAAGAACTTACACCCATGACCCATGGACATGAACTAAGGGAGGATTGCTGGAGGGAAGGTGGAGGTACAAGGAGGAGGGGGGAAAAGGGGGAACAGTAATAACATAATCAATAAAATATACTTTAAAAAAAAGAAGCCAATATGAAAAGACTACACATATACTGTATGATTCCAACTATATGACATTCTGGAAAAGGCAAAACTATGAAGACAGTAAAAAGAATCAGTGATTGGAGAGCAAAGTTGGAGGCCTCACACTTTCTGATTTCGAAAGTTACTACGAAGCTATGCTATCAAAATAATGTACTGGCTTAAAGACAGATATGTAGTCCAATGGAAGGAAACAGAGTGCAGAAATAAACTTTCACGCGTATGTCAAATAATTTTTGATAAGGAGGTCATGACCACTCAATGGGGAAAAGATAGTTTCTTCAACAAATGGTGCTGGGAAAACTGGATCCCTCACATGCAAAAGAATGAAGTCAGAGACTTACTTTATACCATATTCAAAAATTAATTCAAAATCGATTAAAGATCTAAATGTAAGAGCTAAAATTATAAAATTCTTTGAAGAAACCTTCATGGTGTTGTATTTGGCATTAATTTCTCAGATATGACACCAAAAGCACAGGTAATAAAAGAAAAAATAGATGAATTGGACCACATCAAAATTAAACACTTCTGTGCATCAAAGCAGACAATCAACAGAGTGAAAGTCAGCAAATATTTGCAATCCATACATCTGATAAGATGTTAACAGCAAGAATGTATAAATAACTCTTGCAACTCAACAATAACCAAACAATTTGATTAAAAATGGGCAAAGGACTTTGAGATATTGTGATATGCTAAGAAAGATATATCTTTGGTCTTCATCCTCGGTCCTGACATAAGTGTTTCAAAGACCCTTGTACTCTGCAGAAGGATACCAAAGTTTTTTTTGTATGTTACTAAGGTGAGTGAAGGGTGCTAGACAGCTTCAGGTTGGGGGATGGTGGCCAGAGGAACCAAACTATGCCATTAGAGGGTTGGGACTTTCAGGCCCACCCCCAACTTGCAGGATGGGAAGAAGGTCTGAAGGTTCAGTTAATCATCAATGGCCCATAATTTAATCAATCTATACTTGTTAATGGAGCCTCCAAAAACCCTAAACAACAGCGTTCAGAGAGCTTGTGAGTTGAACACACCCATGAACTGGGATGAAGGGTGGGACAACCCAACTACATGAGGATAGAATCTCCTGCACTCAACACCCTTCCAGACTTTGTCTTATGTGCCTCTTTCTCTGGTTGTTAATCTGTATCATCTCTAAATGTCCTTTATAATAAACCAGTAAATGTAAGTGAGTGTTTTCCTGAGTTTCGTGAGCTGCTCCAGTGAATTATGGAACCTAAGGGTGGGGATGGGTGGGTTGTGGGAACACTTGATTTTGTATACAGGTCAGATAGAAGTGTGGGTCCCCTGAGGACCCATTGCTTGACACTGGCTTCTGAAGAGAGGGCTGCCTTGTGCGACTGAGCCTGAACCTGTGGAGTCTGGCACTAACTCTGGATAGTTAGTGTCAGAATTGAATTAAATGATAGGGCAATCAGTTGGTGTCCAGAGAGTTGCAAAATTGTTTGGTTTGTGGGAGAAAAAAATTCCCACACATTTGGTGTCAGAGTGTTGTAGTAGAAAAACAGTCTTTCTTCAGACTTGAATAGACATTTTTCCAAGATATACAGAGAGCTAATAAACACATGGGAGGATACTCAAAATCATCCATTATTAGGAAATTGCAAATCAAAACTACGTGAGATAACCCCTACACCCATCAGGATGGCTACTATTAAAATAATAATAATAATAACTGAGTGAGGATGTAGAAATTGGAACAATCATGCACTGTTGGTGGGAATTTAAAGTGGTGCAGCCACTGTGGAAAACGGTATGTTGATTTCTCAAAATATTAAAAAACAGAATTACCATATGATCTAACAATTCCACTATTGGGTATATTCCCAAAAGAAAGTCAGGATCTCAAAGAAACAGTTGTACTCCCATGTTCATAGCACCATAATTCACAATAGCTTAACCTTGGAAGCAAGTGTATATCAACAGAAACAAATGTGGTTTATACATACTATTAACCATTCTTAAAAGAGAAGGAAATTTGACATGTGATACAATATGGATGAACCTTGAGGACATTATAAGTGAAATAAGCCAGTCACTAAAGGACAATTAATCTATGGTTCCACTTATGTGAAGTACTTGCAGTGGTCAAATTTATGGAGACAGAAGCAGGATAGTGGTTGCCAGGGCCTGGGGAGGAAAGAATGGGGAGTTATTGTTCTATGGGGACAGTTTCAGTTTTGCAAGGTGAAAAGATTCCTGGGATGCATGGTAGTGATGCTGTCCAACAGCGTGAATGCACTTAATGCCACTGATCGTACATTTAGAAATGGTTAAGCTGGTAAGTTTTGTTATATGATTTTACCACAATTAATAAAGAAAAATCAGTGGTGTCCAGGGGAGGGAGGAGTGAACAGGAGGAGCGCAGACAATTTTTAGAGCAGGGAAATGACTCTGTATGATACTAGGGTGGTGGATACACATCATTACACATTTGTCACAATCCATAGAATGCACAACATCAAGATTGAACCCAATGTAAACGATGGACTTTGGTTGACAGTGAGGTGTCAATGCTGATTCATCACAAATGTACCATGTTGACACCAAATGTTGATGGTGGGGAAAGTTGGGGCAGTGGTATCTGGGAGCTCTCTGTATTTCCCACTCAACTTTGCTGTGAATCTAAGTCTGCTTTAAGAAACAAAGTCTATCAATTTCAAAAGAAGATATGTACGTACATTGTCAGAGCACCCTCATAGGAGTTGTGCACCCCAGCAAGGTAAGAGAGTGCCTGTTCACACATGCCAGCCAGCCAAGTGCACCATCCAGCTCCAGACCTTGGGTGGCTTTTGGTATCTAGGTGTAATTTCTTATAAAAGAAATTTTTATTGAAGTCTGACATACCAAAAAGAAAGCACACATCATAAGTGTACACTTTGATAAACTTTCAGAAAGTCAATGCATATAATGAACAGCACAAGATCAAGGTTATAGAGCATTACTACAGCACCGAGACCTTCCTTGACACCCTCCTTCTCGTCCCTGTCCCTCCGATCATGGTCACATTTAACCTGACTTCTATAACCATAGATTAGTTTGCCTATTTTTGCCATTTATAGAAATGAAATTTTATGGGATGTGCTCTTGTGTCCAGCTTCTTTCACTCGACGTAATGTTTGTGAAATTCATTCATATTGTTGGGTATAGCTGTAATGCATTTATTTTTGTGAGTGTATAGTATGCCGCTAAGTGACTGTTCTGCAGTTTATTCACTCTGCCATTGACGGTCATTTGGGTTGTTTCCTGTTTGGAGCTGTTACAAATAATGATGCAATGAACATTCTTGTACACGACCCTGCTGCATTATGCACTCATGACTGTTGGGTATATGAGGGGGACCCCCAAAACCAAAATTATCTTTGGAGGGTGGGCCCTTGTAGTACAGGCTTCCTCCACTAGGTTAGTGTTCTAGAAATCCATCTGTATCAGTGTACCAGCTGGCATTGTTGTGAGAGGCTGTGTTCGGCTCCAGTGAGTTCTTTTGAAGACTCATTCAACACATTTGCCCATTTCATGAGCACCTGCCCACACCACGCTGAGTGTGTGTTAAAAAAAAAAAAAAGTCCTTAAAAGGAAACATTTATGGAAGAGGTGAAACAAAAAATGGCAGAAGCACTAAAAGGCATCAAAATTGATGAGTCCAAAAATTATTTTGAGCAGTGGAAAACATGTCTCAATATGTGTATTGCATCAAATGGAGAGTACTTTGAAGGTGACTGAAAGTTAAACATGTAAGAATAAATACATAATTTTTTATAAATTCTGGGTTTTTGGGGTTCCCCTTGTATGTCTAGAAGTGGAGCTGCTGGTCATAAAATATGCATATTTCAGTTTTAGGAGATAATGCCACACTATTTCCCAAAGTGGTTTTTCTAATTTACACTCTTGCAGTGATATGAATTCCAGCACATCGTTATCCTTACGAACACTTGCTAATGTCAATCTTTTTAAGTTTTGTAATAATTATCTTACTGTTGTTTAAATTTATGTTTCCAAAATGACTAATTAGACTAATTTCATAGACCAATTAGATAGTCCCTTTTGTGAAATGCCTGTTCAAGTCTTTTGCTCATTTTTCTATTGTCTTATTTCTTTTCCTTGGTGTGTTGGAATTCTTCCTAAATACTAGACAGAACTCTTTTCCCCTCTATGCATTGATTTTCCACTGTCTTAATGGTGTCTTTTGATGAACAGAAGCACTTGATTTTAATGTAACTGAACTTATCAGTGTTTTCCTTGATGTTAGTGCCTTTGTACCCTATTGGACAAAACTGCCTTCCCCAAAGTCACAAAGGTAGTCTCCAATGTTATCTACTAAAAGCTTTATTTTCTTTCCATATGGATATCTTATTGACCTTGCTACATTTATTGAATAACCATCTTTTTCTCACCGCTCTGTGATATCAACTTTGTGAAAAATCAAATCCCTACATATATGTGTATATCTGTTTCTGGACTTTAGTATGTCCCATTGGTCTATTGTTTCCCTAATGCCAATATTGCACTTTCTTTTTTTCAAAGTATATTTTATTGATTGTGTTGTTACAATAGTTCCAATTTTTACCCCTTTGCTCCCCTCTGCCCAGTACTCCCCTTCCCCGGGCATACACTTTCTTAATGGCAATACTTTATATTTTAAGTTTTGGTATCTGATGGTGTAAACCTTCTCACTTTATTTTTCTTTAAGATTTTTTTTTTTTGAAGGCTAATTTTCACCCTTTGCCTTTCAATATGACATTTAGAACTAGTCTGTCAATTTCAACAAAAATCTACTGAGATTTAATTGAAATCTTATTGAATCTATAAGTCAGTTCTGGGGAAATTGACACCTTTATAATATTGAGTTTTTCACTCCATAAATGTAATCTCTCTCTGTTTACTTGGGTGTTCTTTAATTTTTCTCAATAATGTTTAATAGATTTCAGCATAGGAGTTTCATTAATCTTTTCTTACATTTATCCTAGATTGTTCAATGTTATGGTATTATAAATGTTACCATTTTTAAACTTTTTGTTTAAAAATTTTTACTGGTATATAAAAATATTGAACTTGTATCAAGTGACCTTGCTAAATTCAGATATTAATTCCTGTGGCTCATCTATTGATTCTTGTGGATTTTCTCCACACACAATTATGTTATCCATAAATAATGACAGGTTTATTTCTTCCTTTCCAATTCTTCTACTTTTTAAATTTCATTTACTGGCCTCACTGCACTAATGAGTGCCTCCGGTACAATGTGGAAGAGAAGTGGAGAGAGAGGATGTTCTTGTCTCATTTTATAATCTCAGGAATACCTAGCATTTGTCATTAATTATGGTGTTTCTTGTATGTTTCCATATTAAGGAAGTTTCCATCTTTTTCTGGTTTGCTAAGACTTTTTAAAAATTGCAAGCGGATGTTAAATTTTATCAGTTGCTTTTTCTGCAATTTATTAAGGTGACTACACGATTTTTGTTTTTTATTTTGTTAGTGTGGTAAATTATATTGATTTTTTAAAGCCAACCTTGCCTTCCCTGAAAAATGTAACTTGGTTGTGATGTATTATTCTGTATTACTGGATTCGGCTAACTAATAATTGATTTAAAAGCATATGTCCATGAAAGAGATTGATATGTTCCTAAGAGAGATTTTCCTTTCTTATGCTTTTCCTAATCAAGTTTTGGTATGAAGATTATGCTGGCCCCTATTCCCTGAAAGAGTTTGTGTAAGATTGGTGACATTTCTCCCTCACATATTTGGAAGAATTATTCAATGAAGACATAGGATCCAACAGTTTTTCTCCTGGGAAGGATTGCAGTTATGGATACAATTTCTTTAACGGATATAAGAATTTTCAAATTTTCTTCTCTTCTTGGGTCAGTTTTGGTAAGTTGTGTTTATCTAGCAATTCTTCCGTTTCATCTAAATTTTCAGCTTTATCATCATGTAGTTGTTCACAAGATCTCTTTATCTTTTATCATCTGTATGATCTATAATGATATTTCCTTTTCGTTTCTGATATTAATTATTTGTTTCTTATCTTGTCCTCTTAAAAATCGGGTTTCTTAAGGGTGTATCATTTTATCAGTCCTCAAAAAATTGACTTTATTGATACTCTCTATTCTAAATTTGTTTACCATTTTCATTATTTCTACTTTTATTTCTTTTCTTTTACATTTCTTTTTTTAAGTATATTTTATTGATTATGTTGTTAAAGTAGTTCCAATTTTTCCCCCTTTGCTCCCCTCTTCCCAGTACCCCTCTTCCCTCAAGCAATCCCACCCCCTTTAGTTCATGTCCATGAGTCGTGCATATAAGTTCTTTGGCTTCACCCTTTCCTATATTATTCTTAACTTCCCCCTGTCTATTTTGTACCACTCGATTATGCTTCTTACTCCCTGCACCATATCCCCATTTCTCCCCCGCCCCCCTCCCAGCTGATAACCCTCCAAATGATCCCCATACCTATGATTCTGTTCCTATTCTGGTGGTTTGCTTAATTTGTTTTGTTTTTATTTTTGAAATTCAGTGTTGATAATTGTGTTTGTTGTCATTTTAGTGTTCATAGTTTTCATCTTCTTTTTCTTAAGTAAGTCCCTTTGACATTTCATATAATAATGGCTTGATGATGATGAACTCCTTTAGCTTTACCTTTTCTGGAAAGCACTTCATCTGCCCTTCCATTCTAGATGATAGCCTCGTTGGATAGAGTAGTCCTGGTTGCAGGTTGCCTTTCTTCAGATTGAATACAGCTTGCCAGTCCCTTCCTGCCTGCAAAATGACCTCTGAGAAATCAGCTGATAGCCTTATAGGCACCCCCCTGTAGGCAACTCCGCCTCTCTCTTGTTGCCCCCAGGACTCTCTCTTTATTTTTCACCTTTGGCATCTCAATCATGATGCTTCCTGGTGTGGTCCCCTCTCTGTCCAGCTCGCCCAGGACCCTCCATGCTTCCCGGACCTGTATGTCCGTCTCCTTCACAAAATTTGGAAAGTTTTCCTCATTTTTTTCAATTTTTGCTTCCTCATTCTGTTACAGAAACAGGGGAGTCCAAAAACAAACCCCAGAGTTTGCAGCTGGGAGATAGGGAAAAGGAAGCAGCTTTCAGAATGCCTCCGCAGGCCTGAGGCTGGTGGCTGGTGTCTTTCATTATGCAAAATTGCTTGGATGCTTCCAAGGCCTCAGGTGGATGGGAGGAGTTTTGAACCAGGGGACGGTATGGAAAGCACACAGAGCCTATGTGGGGTTCTGTGAATGGTCAGAACTGTTGGCAACACCCACTGCGTCAGAGGACGCAGTCAGGGATATATAGGCAGCTACGAACACTTTAGGGCGGTGCGCTCTGGGGCTGTGTCCCTTGCTGGCGGGTGTTCGCAGGGGTGCTCTGGAGAGGGAGAGGCGGTCCACACGGTTTACAGAAAGAAGACAGTTTGCAAGGAGGCTGAGAATCCCGGCGGTTTTGTATTGAGAGCTGAAGGGCACCATAGCACAGAAAGGACCTCCCCAATCAGATTGAATGATTGGCAGCCGCTGGTAAAGCTGAACTGTGTTTGGGAAGTAGGGAAACGGTGTTTCTAACCTTCCTAAAACTGGCTAGGTTTGGTAGGGGGAAGGCAAGGATATGTGTAACTGTTAAATAAACAATTTTCTTTTCACTCAACTGAAGTATTAAGAGTTGTAATTCTGGCGGCGGGCAATCGGACCCCTAACTAAAGAGCCCGTGGGTTTGTTTTCAATTGGAGCAGCCCAGGGGTTCTGTAACAATTCTGCACTGGTTGACTGTTATTTTCTTCCTTATGTTCCAAATCATTGATTTGAACCCCGGTTTCCTTCCCTTCACTATTGGTTTTGTGTGGATTTTCCTTCTTTTCACTTAGCATAGCCTTCACTTCTTCCCTTATGTGTTTGCCATACTCAAGCATATCTGTCCAGCTGGTAGGCATCTTTATCACCAGTGTTTTGAATTCTTCATCTGTTAGGTTGTCTATCTCTTCATCTGTTAGGTTGGCTATCTCCTCATTGATTAGTTCTCCCCCTGGAACCTTGATCCATTCCCCCTTTTGGGCCATACTTCTTTGTCTCCTCATTCTGACAGGCTACTGTGTTTGTTTGCCTCCGTGTCCCAGATAGAGCTGTCGCTCCTGTTATGTTGTAAGGGATGGAGCCTTAGGGATTCGTTAGTATAGGGTGACTTGTTTCACCACGTTGTGGCACTGTATGTGGGGGAGGGATCCAAAAGGGAACAATGCCGCCTGCCCAGCACTCGCTGCTTTTCCAGGCACCTCTCCCACTTCTGCACTGGACTGGTGCCCCTCTAGCTGCTGCCCTGGCCATTGTTCCCAGAGTGGGTGGGTCTGCAGACATTCTATGACTGTGGGGGCCCTTTAAACAAGCAGACTCTGCTGAGAGACCAGCAGTCTTTGCCTCCACCCCAACTGCCACTGGTCTGCACAGTCAGAAGCAATGAGGCTTGATTTTCCCCGGTACTGGGACCGTGAGCTGCTAGGTCTGGTAAGGAGCCGGGAATGCTCCCTGGGTGTCCATCCTAACTTTAAAACGTGCGACTGTGCTTTCTGCTGGCCTGCCGCTGCAGCTGCTGCTGCCGCCGCCACTGCCGCACCGCATCCTCTCTGCCCTGGCTCTGCCCCTCCTACCTATTTGGATGAGTATTTCTTCTTTATATCGTTGTTTGCTGGACTTCCATGCAGTTTGATTTTCTGGAACTCCTGGTTGTCTATAGTTTTGAGGTAGTTGTATTCCTTCTTCGTTGTGGAGGGAGATGCAGCTGTCTGTTCTACACCTCCATCTTGGCCGGAAGTCTTTTTTTACATTTCTTTAAAAGATAAATATGTTGTTCTTTTTCACCTTAAATTAACATTTTCAATTTTTCTTTTTTTTTTAACTTTTTCTCACTTAAGGCTGTAACTTTCTTCTAAGCATGGCTGTAGGTTTTGCTTTATTGTGTTTTCATTATCATTTTAATAAGAATGTTTAAAATTTTTTCATGATTATTTTAATTTTGAGCCCAGGACATTTAGAAGAATACTTTATAATGTCCAAAAAATAGAATTTTTATTTAAAAAAACAATTTATTGTTTTTTTTTTAGCTTAAATCCCATATGGTCAGAAATTTCAATGTTATGAAATTTGTTGAGACTTGCTTTAAGGCATAACATATGGCTCATTTTGATAAATGTTCCAAGTGCACATAAAAAGAATGTGTATTCTGAAGTTGTGGGGCTCAGTGTATTATATATGTCAGATCAAATTTATTAACATATTCTATGTCCTCACTGATGTTTTGGTCTGCTTATCTTCAGCATTAGTGAGAGTAGTATGTTAAACCCCAATGATGGTTGTGAGTTCATCCATATCCCCATTTAGTTCTATATATTTTTGCTTTATATAGTTCAAGGCTATATAATTAGGTGCGTAAAAATATATAACTTATATTTTACTAGTGATTTAGCTTGTATCATTAAGAAATGTATCTCATTATACCTCATTAAGTATTATACTTTAAAGCTTATTTTATCTGATCCTAATGTAATTACCTCAACTTATTGTTGTCGTCAGTATTTTCTTGGTATATCCTTTTGTCCCCCCCCTTTTCTGTTTGAGGTTTATCTCTTGTAAGTAACATATGCTTTTTTTTTTTTTCAGATTTAATGTGTTTTATTGATTAAAATATTACATTTGTGCCAATTTCCCTTCCCTCTGCTCCCCTCCACCCGGTGGCCCCCCTCCCTCCAGTTGTCCCCCCCTTTTAGATTATGTCCATTAGTTGTGTATACAGTTCCTCCCAACCTCTCTCCGTCTATTCCATTCCCTCCTACCTTGATCCCCAATTCCTATATCATCTCCCTCCCTTTCCCCATTCCCCCTCCCTGTTGACCTCCCCCCAATATGCTTCCCGTACCCACAGTTCCTTTTCCACTCTCGTTGCCTGTTTAGTTTGCCTTTGTTTCATCTCCTTAGCTTCTGTTTTTTAAACCAGTCCCTTTAACATCTCATATAACAGTGGTTTGGATCTAATGAACTCTTTCAGTTTTATTTTGTCCTGGAAACACTTTCTCTGTCCTTCTATTCTGAATGACAATTTTGCTGGATAGAGTATTCATGGTTGTAGGTTTTGGATTTTCATTACTTTGAATATTTCTTGCCAGTCCCTTCTTGCCTGTAGGGTTTCCCTTGAGAAGTCTGCTGATAGTCTAATTGGGACCCCTTTGTACATAATTCTTTTCTTCTCTCTTGCTGCTTTTAAGATTCTCTCTTTATCTTTAATTTTTGACATTTTGATTATAATGTGTCTTGGAGTGGTTCTCCCTGGGTCCAGTCTCTTGGGAACTCTCCTTGCTTCCTGGACCTGCAAGTCTATTCCCTTCCCCAAGTCTGGGAAGTTCTCCTTTATTATATTTTCACTCAATTTTTCAAGTTCTAGTTCATCTTCCTCATTCTCTGGCAAACCAATGATTCTTATGTTGGGCCTTTTATAGCTGTCCCAGAGGTTTCTGATCCTCTCATTGTTGCTTCCCATTTCCTCTCGCTGCATTGGTTGACTGCTTGTTCCTTCTCCATATTCCAGTTTGTTGAAATGAACTCTGGATTTTTGTTCCTCACCATCTGTCTCGTATGCGGTTTTGTTCCTTTCGTTATGAAAGTTTTTCGCTTCTTTCTTATCTTTTTCCTACTCTTTTGTGAATTCTGTAAGCCACCTGATAACAATGGCCCAGAACTGAGCCTCTGACAGGTTTCTTATCTGTTCATCTGTCAGGTTCTCTATCTGCTGCCTGGTGAGCTGTGTCACCAGTATTTCTATAGTTGTCTGCCACATTTTGACAGATGCGTTTTGTTTTCTTGGGCCGGCTGTTGGGGGCAGTGCCTGTGTACTCGTAATGACCCAGCGACCGGCGCCGTTTGGCGTCACAAGTCAGCAACCGGCGCCTGTCTGCGACCTATTTCGCAGCCCTGTGGTGCTTTCTTTCTTTGGGGGCGGGGGTCCAAAATGGATTCACACAGTTATTCAGCTAGGAGACCGGGATCCGTCCTCCCGCCCCCCTGGGCCTCACTGTTCAAGGCGATGCGGTGGCCGCTCTCCCCAGCGCTGGGGTCGCGCACTGCCAGGGGCTTGACTGCCGCCGGGATTTTTCGCCGCCCCGCCGCTCCGCAAACAGCTTTGCCCTCTTTAACTCTTACCTGCCCGAATGGCACCGCTGGTTTATAACTTCATATGTTGGGCTTCCGTGTAGTTTTATTTTCTGGAATTTCTAGTTATCCTTTGTTTTGAAGTAGTTGTATTCCTCTCTAGTTGTAGAGGGAGACTTAGCGTGTCCGTCTAAGCCTCCATCTTGGCCGGAAGTCCAACATATGCTTTTTAAAAAATCTAATTCAACAATATATGTTAGATTTTAATGGGAATCATTGAAATATTAAATTTTCATTGGAATGTTTAGCTCATTTACATTATTTTAAAATATATTTTATTGATTATGTTATTGCAGGTCCCTCAACTTTTTTCCCTTTTTCCCCCTCCACCCAGGACCCCTCTTCCCTACAGAAATCCCCCCTTAGTTCATATCCATGGGTTGTGCATATAAATTCTTTGACTTTTCATTTCCTATACTATTTTTGACATCCCCCTGTCTATTTTGTCCTACCAATTATGCTTCTTAATCCCTGTATCTTTTCCCCCATTTTCCCCCTTCCCCCTTCCAGCTAATAACCCTCTAAATGATTTCCATACTTATGATTCTGTTCCTGTTCTGGCTCTTTGCTTAGCTTGTTTTTTTAGATTCAGTTATTAATAGTTGTGAATTTGTTGCCTTTTTAATGTTCGTAGTATTAATCTTCTTTTCCTTAAGTAAGTACCTTTAACATTTCATGTAATAATGGATTGATGGTGATGTACTCCTCTAGCTTTACTTTGTCTGGAAAGCACTGTATCTGCCCTTCCATTCTAAATGATAGTTTTGCTGGATAGAGTAATCTAGGCTGTAAGTCCTTACTTTTCATCACTTTGGATACTTCTTGCCAGTCTCTTCTTGCCTGCGAAGTTTCTTTTGAGAAATCAGCCGGTAGTCTTATGGAAACTCCTTTGTAGGCAACTCTTCTTTTCTCTTGCTGCTTTTAAGATTCTCACTTTATCTTTAACTTTTGGCATTTTAATTATGATGTGTCTTCGTGTGGTCCTCTTTGGGTTCAACTTGTTTGGGACTTTGTGTACTTCCTGGACTTGTATGTCTATTTCCTTTGCCAAATTAGGGACGTTTTCTTTCATTTTTTTTTTTCAAATAAGTTTTTAATTTCTTGCTCTTCCTCTTCTCCTTCTATCAACCTTATGATTCAGATGTTGGTATGTTTAAAGTTGTCCCAGAGGTTCCTAAGCCTCTCCTCATTTTCTTGAATTCTTTTTTCTTTCTGTTGTTCTGATTGAATACTTTTTCCTTCCTTGTGTTCCAAATCATTGATTTGATTCTTGGCTTCATCTCTCCACTGTTGGTTCCCTGTAGATTTTTCTATATTTCATTTTGTGTAACCTTTTTTTCCTCCTTTATGTCTTTGCTGTACTTAATGAGTTCTTTGAGCATCCTGATCACCAGTTATGAACTCTGCATCTGCTTGGTTGGTTATCTCCATTTCATTTTGTTCTTCTTCTGGGGTTTTGTTTTGTTCTTTCATTTGGACCATATTTCTTTGTCTCCTCAATTCAGCAGTCTCCTTGTGTTTATTTTTGTGAATTAGGTAGAGCTTCTTTGACTGCCAGTCTTAGAAAAGGCACCTGTAAATTGCATGGGACAGACCTTTAGTTAATTGCCAGGGTGGGGCAACCTGCTTCACTGCTTTGTGGCTCTGTGTGTGGGGAGGGTTCAGAGAGGGGACTGTGCCTCTGCCTGGCTTCTGGGGTTGGCTTGGCTCTCTCCCTATTTGCAGTCACTTCACCCGCTTCCCGTATGGGACTGGCACCCTTCCAGCTGTTGTCCCGGTGATGAATCCCAGAGTAGGTGGGATTGTGCACAGTCTAAGTTCATGCAGGTCCTTTCAATGGACTCTCCTGAAATTCCTTCAGTTTCTTCCACTGCCCCAACCCCCACTGGTTTTTACAGCTAGAAGTTGTGGGAATTTTATCTTCCCAGTGCTGGAACTCTGGGCTTTGTGGTCTGGCCTGGGGCTGGGATCACTCACTCCCAAGCTATCCCTCCCAATTTTTATCCACCACACATGAATGTGGGACCTCCCATTTTGCTGCTGCCACCACCTCTCCATGCCACACTGCGCCTCCATGCCTCTCTGCCCATCTCTGTGACTCTGCCCCTCCTACCCATCTGGATGAATGTGGCTTCTTTAAATCCTTGTTTGTTAGACTTGCATGCAGCTCGATTTTCTGACAGTTCTGGTTGTTATTTGTTTTTGAGATATAGTTGTAATTCTCTCTGTGGTTGTGTGAGGAGGCAAAGCGGGTCTACCATGCCTCCATCTTGACCAGAGGGAGCTCATTTACATTTAATGTAATTGTTTATACAATTGGGTCTGAATCTGCCATCTTATTTTTTTTAGTGTGTGTCCCATCTGTCCCTTCCTTTGTATTAATCAAATACATATTTTACTTCACTTTTCTTTCCTTTCTCTATTAGGTTGTTAACTTTAGCAATCAGCATAAAATCTTCTCCTTGACTTAATGAAGTCTATTGTAAATTAATAATTTTACCACTTCCTAGATTTTTAAGAACCTTAGGACACTTAATTTGAATTACTTTCCTCCAACCTTTATGCTGTTGTCATTTTCATTTCGATTTTCTATTTTAAACGCTAAAAGACATTTTTATTGCTTTATAGAATTAATAACAATTTAATTTTCTCTAATATTTACATTTTCTGTTGCTCTTCTTTTCTTCCTGCATCTCGATGTTCCCAAGCAGGGTCATTTTCCTTCTGCCTGAAAAACTCTCCTTAGTATTTGCTTCAGGGCATGCCTGCTGGTAATGAATTATCTTGCTTTTTGCTGAAAATGTCTTTTCATTACCTGAAGAATATTTTCAGTGGAATTTGAGGTTGGCAGTTATTTTCTTCCAGCACTTTTCAGGATTTGAAATCAAATCTTATTGATTTCAAGGTTTGCTGTCGGGAAGTCAGTTATTAGTCTTCTATCTGTCCTTTGAAAGTAGTTGGCGTTTTATCTCTGTCTGCTTTTAAGATTTTATTTGTTCTCTGGTTTCAGTGGTTTTACACTGATATACCTAGGTGTGGTTTTCCTAGCTCTGCTTGACTCTATGACATGTTATCTCCTGTATGTTTTTTTTCAGAAAATTTCAAGCCATTATATTTTCAAATATTCCTTTTGCCTACTCTTCTTTCTATCTTCTTTTCTCTTCTTCCTGGATTCTAAATACTTATTACGTTGGCCCCTTTCACCTTGACTCATATGTCTCAACTTCTTTCCTATATTTTCTATTCTGTATATTTTTTCATATTTTGATCTGGGATATTTCATTCTGGTCTATCTTACAGTTCCACAATCTTCCCTTTGGGTCTCTAAACCCAAGTATTTAGTTCTTTATTTTAGTTATTGTATTTTAAAATGATCTTTTCCATTTCACAGAGCTGTATTGGATCATAGTTGATGGATAAAGAACTGCACGTGTTCAAAGTGGGCATGTTGATCAGGTCTGAGCTATGCATACACCTGTGAAACCATCACCATAATGAGCACAGGGGTGGGCAAAAGTAGGTTAATAAGAATAATAAATACAATAATTAATAAATAAACTTTGCTCACCCTATGTAATGAGCTTAGCTATACCCCCCAAATTTCCTCATGCCCCTGTCTGTGCCCTCCCATCCTCTGTTCTAAGCAATGACTAGTTGACTTCCTATTATTATCGAATAATTTGCATTTTCTAGAATTTTATCTAAATGAAACCATAGGGTATTTATTTATTTATGGTCTGGCTTGTTTTTAACTCAGCATGATTATTTTGAGATTCATCCATGTTGTATTAATATACATCATCCCCCTGTATCAATAGTTTATGCATTTTTAGTACTGAAAAGTATTCTATTGTATGGAGATGCTACAATGGATTTATTCATTGCTGGCCTTTAGACTTTTTTAAAATATGCTTTATTGATTATGCCATTACAGTTGTTCCAATTTCTTTTCCCTTTGTTCCCCTCCACCCAGTGACTCCCCCTCCCTCCAGTTGTCCCTCTTCTTACTCCATGCCCATTGGTTGTGCATATAGCTCTTCTCAACATCTTCCTGTCTACTCCACTCCCTCCTACTATGCTTCTTAATTCCTGTATCATCTCCCTACCTTTCCCCTCGTCCCCCTCCCTGCTGACCTCCCCACAAAATGTTCCCCATACCTATAATTCTTTTCCCACTCTCATTGCCTACTTAGTTTGCCTTTGTTTCAGTTCCCTAGCTTCTGTTGTTGGTTGTTGTGATACAGTTCTCATTTTAATGTTCATAGTTTTGATCCTTTTTCTCCTAAGCAAGCCCCTTTAACATTTCATATAACAGTGGTTTGGGTCTGATGAACTCCTTCAGTTTTACTTTGTCTTGGAAGCACTTTCTCTGTCCTTCTATTCCAGTATTTTTTGGAACTCTCTGTGCTTCCTTAACCTGTTAAGTCTATTTCCTTCCCCAAGTTAGGGAAGTTGTGCTTCATTACTTTTTCACATAATTTTTCAATTTCTAGTTCTTCTTCTTCACCTTCTGGCAACCCTATGAGTTGGTTGTTGGCCCGCTTATAGCTGTCCGATAAGTTTCTGAGCCTCTCCTCATTTTCTTCACTTTTTGTTTCCCTTTCCTGCACTGGTTGACTGTTTGTTCCTTCCCTATGTTCTGAGTTTTTTATTTGATCTCTGGTTTTCTTTCCCTCACCACTAGTTTTGTATGTGTTTTTGTTCATTTCAGCAGGACTAGCCTTCATTCCTTCCCGTCTTGTTTAAGATCTGCTGTCAGGTCTGTAAGCACTTTTATAACCAAAGCTCTGAACTGAGCCTCAGAAAGATTTCCTATCTGCTGCTTCATTAGATTAGATATTTGCTGTCTGGTCAGCTGTGTCACTGGAATTTCTATCATGATCTGTGCCATCCCGACAGTTTTGTGTTTACTTTTGCTTCCTGAGCAGGGCTGTCACACCTCCAATGCTATAGGGGGCGGAGCCCCGTGCACTTGTCACTACCCGGTGACCCTTCTCACCACACTGTGGCATTTTCCGTGGGGGTGGAGGTCCAAGATGGATTCCTGCCGTTCATTCTCTGCTGAGATACTGGGAGCCTCCTCCTCCGTCCCCACTCCCTCTGGGCCTCACATTCCAAGGCAATGGGGGTCTGCCTTCCCTGGCATTGGAATCGCAAGCAGATGGGTCTGGTCTGCAGCTGGGGGTGCTCCCCAGGCACTTCTCGCCTCCCCTTGAATATGGGTGTTTGTGCTTACCACCGTCCTGCTGCTGTCGCCACTGCTGCCACTGGCAGCACAGCTTGACCTCATTTATTTTCTGGAACTTCTGGTTATTTCTGGCTTTGCAGTAGTTGTATTCCTTCTTAGTTGTGGAGGGAGACAGAGTGTGTTGGTCTAGGCCTCCATCTTGGCCGGAAGTCTCCTGTGTGTGTTTTAGCCTTTAGACTTACAGTTGTTGGCTATTACAAATGAAGTTAATATTAACATTCATGTATAAGTCTTTGTGTAGACACACACTTTCATTTCTCTTGATAAATCCCTTGCAGTAGAATGGCTGGATTTCATGGTAGCTGTGTGTTTCAATTTTTAAGAAACTGGAAAATAAGTGTACCAATTTATATGCCCACCAACAGTATATGAAAGTTCCACCTGCTTCACACCCTCACCAACACTTGGTAGGATCAGTGTTTTTAATTTTAGTCATTCTAGTGGGTATGTGGTGGAATCTCACTGTGGCTTTAATTTGCATTTCCCTAATGACTAATGTTGAGCATCTTGTAATGTGTTTATTTGACAACTATATATCTTCTATGGTGAAGTGTCTAGATAAGTATTTTGCCCATTCTTAAAGTTGAGTTGTTTGTCTTATTGAAAAGTGGTAATAGTTTTTAATATATTCTAGATAAAATTCTTTTGTTATGTATGTTTTGCAACTTTTCTCCTGGCCTGTGACTTGCCTTTTAATGTACTTAACACTGTCTTTTCTTTTCACTCTGAACAGTTTTATCAAAGTATAATTTACATATTGTGCAATTCACCCCTTGTCAGTATAACAGGTCAATAATTTCTGGTACATAGTACAGTTTTAAGTTATCACCACAGTCCAGTTTTAGAACCCTTTCACCACCCCTAAAGTTCCCTCATGCCTGTCTATACACTCCTCACCCCAGCATGGGCACCAAACAATCACTGGTATATTTATCTGTATTTTTATCTTTTCTAGAAATTCCATATAAATAAAAACACTAATATATATTCTTTTCTATCAGGCTTCTTTTACATGGTAAAATGTTGTTGTGGTGAATGAATCATATTGCATTTACCCATAACTCATTTCTTCAGTATTGCTGAGTACTACATTATTGTATGGACTCACCATTTGATGAACATTTGGATTCTTTCCAATTGTTGGACATATTATGAATAATGCTGCTATGATTATTCACGTGCAAGTCTTCATGTGGACTTTCTTCTAGAAGTAGAATTGCTGGATCATATGACAATTGAACCTTTTAAGACACTTTCAGACAGAATAGTGTCTTTTGAGCAGTTTTAATCTTGATAAAATCCCATTTATAGACTTTTTCTTTTATAGTTAATTTTCTGTGACATATTTAGAAGTCTTCACCAAACTCAAGACCACTAATATTTTCTTCTAGAAGCTTTATAGTTTTAGTTTTTTCACTTAGATCTACTAGACATTTTAAGTTAATTTTTGTATACAGCGTGAGGTCATTTACTTGTTCATTTATTTGCATATGGTTATCCAAGTGTTCCAGCACTATTTGTTTAAAATAATATCCTTTACTCATTAATTCTATTGCTGGACTCAATCTTCTGCTCCACTGATCTCTATGTCTATGTTTGTGTCAATACTATACTGTTTTTTTAAGTCTTAAATAAGATAGTATAAGTTCCCCAAATTACTCTTTTTTCCCCCAAAATGTTTGGCTGCTCTAGGTCTTTTGTATTTCCATATAAACTTTAGAATCAACATGTCAAGTTCCACAAAAAACATCCCATTGAATGTATAGATCCATCTGGGGAGAATTGACATCTGAACTACATTGAGTCATCTGATCCATAAACACAATATATTTCTGTTTATTTATAGCTCCTTTAATCTCTCAGCAATGTGCAGGTCTGGCACCTATTTTGTCAAATTAATCATCCCCTTTTATCATTTTTAGAACTTTCATGGTTACTTTTTGATAGTTCCAAGTTCTCTGTTGAAATTCTCTGTTTCATCATCTAATTTGTTGATTCTATTAATTATAGTTATTTCAAAGTCCAACCCTAATACCTCAAGTATCCAGATGCCCATGGATATGTTTCTAATATGTTATTTTTCTCCTGATTTTTGTCCCATTCCTTTTGTATTTCTGTTTTTCATTGAATATCAGACACAATAGAGGAACATGGGAAAGATCATTTGAGGATCTGGATGTTGTTATCTTCCTCCAGGAGAACTGACTTCTACTTCTGCCTAAGCCAGGAGCACTAGCCACCTCAGGTTGCATTTATCCAATCAGGATTGAGGTGATTAGGAATGAGCCTACTGTCCCTGAGAGAGGGCCAGTTTCATTCGGGGTCACTTGCCAATGGTGTATAGCCCTTTGGGGTCTGAAATGAAATGCCTAATGTATTTACCAACATTCTTCTATTTTTTTAATGTGGTGAAATATATACATATATAACAAAATTTTTTCATCTTAACAAATTTTTTACATTATATTTTATTGATTATACTATTAAAGTTTTCCTGATTTTCCACCATTCCCCTCCTCTACCCATCACCTCTCACTCCCTCAGACAATCCCCCCACCATTGTTCATGTCTGTGGGTCATGGGTATAAATTCTTTAGCTACTCCATTTCCTGCTGTACTTTACATCCTCATGGCTATTTTGTAACTACCATTTGAACTTCTAATCCCCTCACCTCTTCACCCATCCCCCATCATCCACCTCCCATCTGGCAACCATTAAAATGCTCTCTGTATCCATGATTCTGTCTCTGTTCCTCTTGTTTGCTTAGCTTGTGTTTTAGATTAAATTGTTGGTAGATATGTATTTTTTGCCATGTTATTGTTCATAGTTTGGATCTTCTTCTTTTTCTTAAATAAATTTCTTTAACATCTCATATAATAATGGTTTGGTGATGATGAACTCCTTTAGTTTTTTCTTGTCTAAGAAGCTCTTTATTTGTCCTTCCATTCTAAATGATAACTTTGCTGGATAGAGCAATCTTGGCTGTAGGCCCCTGCTTTTCATGACTTTGAATATATCTTGCCAATCCCTTCTAACCTGCA
Source organism: Furipterus horrens (assembly GCF_987537825.1). Classification (NCBI taxonomy): domain Eukaryota; kingdom Metazoa; phylum Chordata; class Mammalia; order Chiroptera; family Furipteridae; genus Furipterus; species Furipterus horrens. The sequence goes on along the minus strand of NW_028327180.1, from coordinate 63,393,851 downwards.
AAGTAGGTTCTGACTGTTTGTTTTTTGCTTTCTTTGTTCCAGATTGTCTATTTGATTCTTACCTTCATCCACTCATGTTATTTCTCTGTAAATTGTTCTTTATTTCAACTAGCGTATCCTTCATTTCTGACTGGATCTTTTTTATGCTTTTGAGGTCCTCACTAAGTCCCTTGAGCATCCTTATAATCAGTGTTTTGAACTCTGCATCTGATAGATTGCTTATCTCCATTTTGTTTAACTCTTTTTCTGGAGTTTTGATCTGTTCTTTCATTTGGGTCATGTTTCTTTGTCTCCTCACTTTGGTAGCATACTGTGTTTGTTTCTATGTGTTAGGTAGAGCTGCTTTGACTCCATGTCTTGGTAGTGTTGCCTAATGTAGGAGGTGTCCTGTAGGGGCCGGTGGCACAACCTCCCCTATCAACCAAGCTGGGTACTCAAGGTGTGCCCTTCATATGGGCTGAGTATATCCTCCTCTTGTACTTGAAACTTGGTTGCTGTTGGCAGATCAATGGGAGGGATAAACCAAGGCCAGTCAGCAAGAAGTGCCTGTGACCACTGAGGACCAGCTATGCAGGGGCAGCATGGTGGTGCTCTGAAGTAGTCTATAGCCTGGGGTTTCCTGGTTGGTGCTGGCCAGGGTCAGCCTTCACCTGTGTTCTCTCTGGGGCACCCTGCCTGAGTTATAAAACAATGTGAGATGGTTGCTACTTGTGCTGGGCTTAGAGATTCCCAGGCGAAGACAAGCTGTGCATCTAGGCTGGCTGCCACTAGTGCTAAGGCTGGGGGTTCACTGAGGCTGGCTGTCACTTGTTTGAGAAAATTTATGAAGTTGTGAAGCATTGGCTAAGACCAGCCATTCATATGGAAAAGCTACTGTTAACAGCTCTTTGGGCCCATAAGTTGGGTGAGACAGCCTCAGGGGATCTCCATGGTGGGGCAAACAATATTAGTCAGATTTATGGAGTCTCAGATATGGCACCAGCCTGCTGGCTCTGTGGCTCTGGTGGGGAGAAGGCTCAGAGAAGGGACAATGGCCTCTGCCCAACTTTCTGTCTGACAGAAAGCTGCCTTCCAGTTCTTCCCTCGATACCAAACAATAAACTATAATTTTTTTAAAAGTCCTTCCTTTTTAAGGATGAATAGTATGAAGTCTGTCCAGAAAGTATACAGCCATGTACTATGGAAGACAGAATTTGTTCAAAGAAGATACAAAATACAGAAACATTGTACATCGGACAATGATGCCTCAGTCCCTTTCAAAGTAGGTACCTTGGGACTTCCCACAGTTCTCCCAGTCGCCATCAGCTGCCCTGTTGTATTTTCCTGAATTTCATTGATGGTCTGAAAAATCTTCCCTTTCAAAGGTGATTTTAGTTTTGGGAAGAGCCAGAAGTCACTAGGTGCCAAATCTGGGCTGTAAGGGGGCTGAGACACCTGGGTGATTTGATGTTTTGCCAAAAAACTCTGCACGGGATGTGGTGCATGAGTGAGCATATTGTTATGATGAAGCTGCCAATCACCAGTTGCCCGTAGCTGCGGCCTTCTGAGTTATCCCAATAGTTTCCACAGAGGAATGTTCAAGCTTAATGCAAAATCTGATGGAGATTCGTTGCTCTATTCACTCAGTCATTTTGAATGCAGTGGCCACACAGTATACATGCTCACTCAACAGTGTCTACCGCCCCCACTGACTAGTGCAGTGATGTCATCGTTGTTCACACATGCACACTCTCGTCCACTCTCCTCGGCTGCCAGGTTACAGTGATGTCATGCAAACCATTCTTGTTATGATAACAATGGCTGGACTTTTTCTGGATAGACGTCACATTCCATTGTGTGTATACACCACATTGTGTTTTATTCATCTGCTGGACACTTGGGTTATTTCCACCTTTGTGCTGTTGTGAATAACGCTACTATAAACATGGATATACAAATAGGCTCGTAACTTCTTAAGAGTCCCTGAACTCCAGTTTTTGTCTCCCCAGTCCTTGAAGTTGCCAAAGCTCTCCTCAGCCTCTCAGTCCCTGCTTTAGAACTAGGATGTGCCTCAAGAGGTGGAGACAGCCAGAAACCAGACCCCTCTCTGAGCTTCCCTTCTCTCTGGGACTTGGGGCCTTGATAGCTCTCCAATATCTGCAAACAGTTGGCTTTTGTAAAATTTCATCCAGTTTTCCTAATTATTCCCAACAGAATGATTGGTCTAATACAAGCTAGTCCATCATGGCTAAAAGCAGATGTGTCTGTATAATTTTAATTTCCATCTTTCTTGTTACGCATGAAGTTAAGCATCTTTTCTGATATTTAAATGTTGTTTGTATTTTCTTTGACACCCTTTCCCATTTTTCTACTGGGTCTTTCTTCTCATTTATTTGTAGGCATCTGTTACATATCTGGGAACTTAGGCTTTTGTCTTTGCCCTAGAAAGAGTATTTTGAGGCCAATTCCAACTTACCATAGAATCAAGTCATTTTCACCTGTGGGACTTGGTTTCTTCATTTGCGAAATGGGTGAGAGGGCTGGACTTCACCGCATGTCCTCAGTTTCCTATTGATCTGTCATTCATTGATCTCCTGTGTACATGAGACCAAAAATTGGCAGTGGGGGTGGGGGGAGTGTTATTGAGACAAAAAAAAAAAAATCCTCTGGCATCCTCCCTCCACATCCCACTGTAAATAAGTATTTAATACTGCTCTCTGGCTTCAGAAACATTGATCACTGTGACAGGATGTGGAAGCGGGGAGCTCAGTGTCTTACCTTTAGTCCCAGGACCGCAGGAATGTAGCACAAAGCTACACTTTGCAAGCTTCCATCACCCATGTGAGTTTTGCACTATTATTTACTTACGTGTTTCCAATAAGTCGACTCACTTGTTTTTATTCTAAATACCTTTAGCCTCATCCTAAAAATAATGTGTGTTAAATCACAGGTTTACTGTGCTAGATCATTTTTTTCAGACACAGATTCACACAACGAATGACAATTATCATTTAAAATGTTGTTTGTGGACCCCGTCAATCCTCTGTAAGCAGCCACCAGCCTGGTCCCTGGTCCAGTGGCCATGCCTGCCAGGTGCAGGCGCAACACCCAGAGCCTCCACCCACCAGCTGGAAAACTTTGCCCAAGCATTATTCGGTCATTACTCATTATTACCAGGGTACTGCCAACAGATCTTCACGCAGAAGCAGAGCCCTTCCTGCTTTGTGGGTGGGTTGATTTTGTGCTGAAGTGTTTGCAGCCTTTGATGAGAAGTGGCCTAAGGTGACCCCCCAGACAGAGGCTACTTGCCACAGCTGCCACCTGAGGTCACTGGAAAATGTGCTCCTTTCGGAGGCTGTGCTCGTGCGATGCAGAGCCTCTTTCTTCTTCTGAGGTTGGTTATTGCTTTTAGCCCAGAGCCATCACAAGACTTAGAGAGCAAAACTACAGCAGGGGCCCTAAAATAAATTATAAGTCCCAAATGGAACGCACTGAGAGTGAGCACTGAGTAAAACTAGGTAACCGTTTAGAGCTGTTTCATAAAAGAACCACCAGCCCAGTCTATCATTGGGTCTTTGAAACTGTGCCATCTGAATAGGTTTAATTTTGATTTTTAACATGACCAGCGCACCTCACACGTTTGTGCAGTTGTATTGTCTCTGTGCTGGACAGTAACTAATTTACTTGTCTGTTTGGGAGTACATTTCATTTCTCATGCAAATACTAACGAAGACCCTTTCTCCGAGGTATTGCTTTCCATGGTTCATTAACCCTGGCCCATGGTGGTTTGAAAATATCAATGGAAAATTCCAGAAATAAACAGTTCATAAGTTTTAAATTGAGCGTCATCTGAGTAGATGGTGAAATCGCACCTGTCCCACTCTGTCCTACCCAGGATGTGACTCATCCCTTTGCCCAGCATCTCCACACGTAGATGCTCCTCTGCCAGTAGTCGCTCAGGAGCCCTCTTGGTTGTCACATCAAATGTCATGGTATCGCAGTGCTTACATTCAAGTCACCCTTATTTTACTTAATAACAGCCCCAAAGCACAGGAGTAGTGATGCCGGCAATTCAGATGTGCCCAAGAGAAGCTGGAACATGTTCCCTTTTAAGTGAAAAGGTGTGTCTGTATAGGAAAAAGCATAGTATACGTAGGGTTGAGTACTACTTGTGGTTTCAGCCATCCACTGGGGTCTTGGACCGTGTCGCCTGCAGATGAGACAGAGCCACTGTCCCAGCTTTCTGCCAGGCACTGGGTTCCTGGTGAGGAGTCACACCATCCACAGAGAGCTCCGGGTCTGGTGGACAAGTTGAAATCATCCTGGGTAACGTCTGGCACAGTCTTTGAGATACTTAAGGGGCAGATTTGAGGAACTCTGTCTGGGCTGTCCCCTTCAGAACCTTTTCCTCCCCAAAGGGCACCCGGGCCTTGCGCTCCCGCAGCGGAGCTCTTGTGACTGGCAGGCACAGCCTCCCACAGGGCCCGCGCTCATGAGCCATGTAAGCATGGTCAGCTGTGTTCCACGTGGGACCACACTATCCCGCCTTTTCTGGGTGTGTAACTCTGGCATGGATGCCAAAGTAGAGAACTGAGTGTTTTCCCAAAGGGAGCCCACCTGCTTCTCTTGATGAGCAGGGCAGGCTCTTAGCCCGTGGCCGGAATGTTGCCGGCTCTGTGGGAGGTCTCACACTGGTTCCCACATGCCCTGAGGCTGGACACATCTTTCTCTTTATGCCACTGTCCCCCTTAATGTGCCCCCATGCTCCATCCTGGAGGATGGCCAGAGTCGAAGGGTAGGCTGGGGTTCCTGGGGCTCAGACAGGTGTTACTCCTCTGCAGAGCCCTGATGGGGAACAAGCTGACCACTGACCATTTGTGATCACTGGCGACTACGGAGACCACTCAGGGCAACCCAGCTTCCATGTCGTGACCTGGTCCTCCTGGAAGGGGTGGAAAGGAAGGGGTGCTGGGGCGAAAGGGAGGCACATGCCACTCTTCCCTCCCAGGGTCTCAGCCCCTCCTGCCTCCCTCCCCCACTCAGCCCAATGCACGTGTCCACCAGCACCTTCCTCTCATGCTCGGCCTGGTAGCTCCTCAGCCTTGGCAGCCTGGAAGTCTGGCTCCACAGCCCATGACTCATGCTTGGCGGTGGAGGCTGGGAGAGAAAAGACACCCTCAGGGCAAGGAGAAGAAATTCGGGGACTGCAGAAGTGGGTGAGTGGGAGCTGGACATGCTTATGGAAACCTCGGTGTGCATGAGCATGTTTACTGAGCTGCTTGCCACCACAGAGCCAGAGATGAGCTTGTTGCTCACATGAGAAGTGAGGACTGCCAGGAAGTTCCCAAAAGGGAAGCCCCCTTGGAAGGCTTGACTTGGCCATGAGGGCCACCCAACTGGGTCTGGCTGGGAGCTGAAAGCCAGAGGCCAGGAGAGGGGTGTATGAAGTTCTCTCCCTCCCAGGGCTGGGGGCAGCCTCCCCTTGGATCAGGTCTGCAGTGGACAGGCTGGAGCCCTGGCATGTGAGGGTGTCAGGAGACTTCTGAGGCTAAAAATGCAGGAAAAGGGGAATTACGGAGCAGCCATCGGAGCCTCCTGAAATCAGAAGGCTGGCGGACCAGGCCTGCGAGTGAGTGGGAAGTGAGATGAAGAGGCAGGAAGCCTAGAAAAGGGCTTAAGTCTTTGTCAGGGTAGTGCCAGTAGCCACCAAAGTGCCAGAGTCTGGGGGTAGGGGTGTGAACGGGCCCTCCTGTTGTCCCATCGTCCCTGAGACACTTGATCAAGAGCCAGGGTCCCAGGAGAGGACATCTGATGGAGCTCAGGCCCAGACCTGCCCCTTGCTGCCTCTGGGGTGGGGGAAGAGAAACCTGGTACCTTCGATTCTGCCCTGCCTGAGTCAGATATGGGGGGTGGCAGTTTTGGCGTGATAGCCATAAAGAAGGTGGGTTCTGAGTGCCAAAAAATGACAAGTGGCCACCACAGTCATCAGGGCTGCTTTGCTCTCTCATTTCCTTCGCTCTGCCTGCCGTTTCCATTTAGCACAGCTGAGTTGTAGTGCGCAAGCTGGGTTCTTGATCAGAGGCCCCACCTGCCTTGTGGGCTGCACTGGAGAGGAGGGAGGAGTGAGAGGTAAGAGGCTGCATGCCTGAGCTCTGGAGCAGCGCTCCACCCCCCCCCCACATCTGTGTCCTGGAGAACCTCTTCCGTGGCCATTGTGGACACCTGGGGTTCAGCAGGGAAGTATCTATGCACCCCTCTCTCCTCTGCCCCTTTGGGCTTTGGGGATGGGCAGCGACTGGGACCCCAGCCAGTCAGTTCATCCCATACCCCAGGCACAGTGGTGCACCTGCACAGGGATATTTGGTCCAATTTCAGCCAATGTCTTTTGGGATCAGGCAGGTCTTCCTTCTGACGTGACTTCAAGAGGACGGGCCTCTGAAGGACCCACAGAGAGCTTGAGATTGAAGCCTGCCCCGTGAAAGGAAGATCTGAGAGACGGGTTGGGGGTGGGGGGAGAAACTGAGTCCCTGGATACAGCTGTGCCTGAAGACCCTCTCCACTTTTCAGTTATGAGAGCTAGTACATTTCCTTTTTTTCATATGCCAGCTTGGGTTGGGTTTTCTGTCACTCACAAGCAAAAATGACCTGGCAATAAATACAGTGGATGGAAAGATGCCTTTGGCTCCCAAAAGCTCACGTGGGAGGTAGCAGGGTGGGTGTGTGCGCGTGCGCAAAACATTAAAAAAAAAAAAAAAAAAGAGCCCTACTCAGCTGTGCTAAATGAACCTAGGGAGGATTTTTATTCTGCTCAAGCCAGAGTTTAGAGCAAGAAGCTACATCTTAGGAAATTCCCATGGTAGTAGGGATAGAACTATAAGATCCTCCTCAAGGGGAATGTGGAATAGGGGAGGGGGCGGTCCCAGCCAGAGCCTCCTCTCCGCACAGCTCAGCCCCACCTGGAGACCCTCTTGCAGCTTTTTGGCTCTCTTTTAATAAGAGGCCCAATTCTCGCCTACAGTATGTAATTGCATATTTTAAATGCGGCTTGACTCGGCTCTCAGAATCAACAGATAATACTATAAATACCTAGTATTTGTGCAGCTCTGTCACTGAGGATCATCGCCCTTCCTCCCCGCCCCCTTCCCAGTCCTATCCGCCTCCTCGGCGCTGCAGCATCACCGCTCTCCTCCCTCTTGGTTGGCGGCTCACCCTCTCTCCATGGCCTCTGCGCACTGTCCACTGTTCCTGGTCTGTGAGAACCACGGTGACAGCAGCCGGGACACAGTTCACAGAATCACCCTGAGCTGGGTTATCTGCCCTGGGTTCACACAGCCCTCTGCTTCCCCCCTCGTACTGTGCCCACCTCTGAGGCTGGTTCTCACCCCAATGCCAACTTCTCCCCAGAACACCCTTCATTTCTGCCTTCTTGCCTAGCTGTCCCTTAGCCCTGCGTTTCTCTCATTAGGCCTCCCTGTACAGAACATCAGCATGTCCCCACCAGCTCACTTCCACCTGTGGAAGGAGGGCTCCTGCTGCCGGGTGTTGGAAGAATCGCTTTTCTTGAACATCGTACCCTTTCTAGGTCACCACCCCTTCCACACGCCTGCCCTTGTGCGCATGCGCACACTCATACACACGCTCGTTCATTCACAAACCCCCACGCCCACACCCACAGGTGTCTCCCCGCCCACACACCCGCCTACTCCCCCTGCCTCGACACACATACACACTCCCACTGTTTCCCCTCCTGCAGATGTGCGCCCACACATCCCTAACATGGAACAAGAGGAAATTTTGTCTTCTGCAAGTTTTTACTTGCAGGTGGGCTGGGTAGGGGAGTGCAAATACAGGCTGCTTGCAAATTGGAAGGAACTTACTTTGTGGTTTATCCTACAGACAGCGTTCAATTCCAGAGAGGGGCAGGAAGTCGAGAGAGGGGAAGGAGGGGCAGAGAAATGAGAGAGTGGGTCATAATCGTGGGTAAATCATTGGTCCACCTCGCCATTCACCCAGCACCTGGCACCAGGACCTGGAAACCCTCTAACAGTTTAAGTCACTTCCCAGGTGCTTTACAAACATGCCTTTAATGTTGGAAAAGAATTGTTCAGTGTTTACTTTTCAGCTGTTAGGTGTATGTCCTGGTCGGATACTGCACTAAAGCACCACATGTTGTGTTCATTTAAATATGCACAACCCAATGGGTAGATATTACTAACCCCACTTTACAGATGAAGATACTGAGGCTCTGGCTTGCCCAAGAACAGACGGCGAATATAGCAGAATTGCAGCTGGGGCTCAGCAGGTCTGCTGACAGTTCAGTCCTAATCATAACCACCAAGCTGTGATGCCTGACACTTTCGAAATTTCCATTAAATCTGAAAATACCCACTTATTTTGTCAGAGCAGGTGGCTACAAAATAACTTTGCTGTTTTCTGAGAGAATAAAATTATCTCATATGTATGTGTTAATACTTTGTTGTTCTGAGCCTTTCTTTTAAAATTCACTAAATGTGAGCTTCCTGTGGCTAGAAATATATTTGATTCATCCTTCTTTCTCTGTACTCTACATAACATTACTTACACATATGAAGTAGCCAGTCAATGTCCTAAGGAAATGAAATAAAAGAAAATCCAGGTTTTTGCTATGGACGTTGTCCCAATAAACTCATAAACAAGAGGAGAGGGGAGACCAGCAATCACAAAAGTAACACTAAATGAATAATTCCTCAGGGGTCAAATGGCCTAGACCCTCTTCAGAGCTCTTTAATGATTCTTATCAAACTTTCAAAGTGTAATCTGGTTAGAAAGGCCACATGCAAAATCCACACCCTTGGTTGCACAGTCCTCAACCTGCTAAGCCACTGTCCAGATTCTGAAAACCCATCTCTCCCTTGAGTCTGTTTCTCGCAAGCCTGTATCCTGCACCAATATGCTTGTGCTTATGACACACTTAAGTGGATGAAGCGTTCCTTGCACTCTCAACAATAGGGTGCAAAGGGGAAGGGTATGCAGCCCGGCCATGAACCTGGTCAGAATCCTGGCACAGTTTTTCCTAAGTGGGCGCCGGAGCCCTGCTCACCTGGGATGTTGACATAGGCACTGGGCTCAGATATACAAGATGCTCAGCATGGCTCTGGTGCCCAGTAGGCACCGGGGACTCACAGTTGCTCCCAACCCCTTTCTTGCACATTTCTGCCATGGCTGCTGGTTCCCCTGGGTAAACAGAGGCATGCCCCAAAATCCCAGGACCTGTCAAGACATTCTCATCTCCTTAACTTGTTTCTGCTCAAGTCTCAGCTTTTTGTAATTTCTCAAAGATGCTTCCCCACCAGGGAGAGCCCAGTATTCCAATTCTTGAAGTGAATTCCTAACCACTTTTGTCATCCCTGCCATGGTCCCATTTCCAGTTTGCTTCTTACCTGGCCCCTGTCCCCCACCCAGTCCCTCGGCCCTGTGAGAGAGAGCCAGACAATGGAAAATGAAATTCAGTCAAACACATGGGAAAAAAAAGAGATTATGAAAATGAAAAGTAAATAAATATGGATGTTGAGGACCTAATTCTGATAAGCGGATTTTCAAAATTAGCCATTTGCAAGAGTAGATTAAATGTATTTAATGTGGTGGGTGGAAGGAAGTTGATTAAGATGCACAGCAAACCCTGTTTCAGCAGATTCTGGGGTGAAGGCATTGCGGGCCCCCTTTGCAGTGAGCTTGTTTGCAGGGATAAATGCTGAATGCCTTTTAAGAGGACTAATTCGTTGTTGTGCTGGTAAACAGGTCTCCTGGAAAGGGGCTACTCGCTGCCTTCTCTGTACAAGAGGCAGATGGGCAGGACCGGGAGGGGACCCCTGGGAGGACGGGCTGCAGAGGGGCTAGCACTGGGGGTGTAGGGGGACCACTCACTGTCTTCAGGGATGCAGGAAAACACCAAGGACAAAAGAAAGACACTGGCTTCCCCATCCCTTCCCCAATCATCTGCCCCTCCCCACTCGTCCTCTGCAGTGAGAATTCTGATCCCAGAATGCCTTGCAGCTTCTTCCATGGCAACAGTCGCTTTCCCTTCCCGAACTACTCTGCCTCCTTCCTTCCTGCTCCTTCTCACTGCAGCTCACTCCTGCCCTCAGAGCCAGGTCTCCAGAGGGGGTTGGCCCACCCCTCAGGCAGGTGGCCAGTCTGTCCATTCTGTGAGGAGACCAAGCCCCACCAGGGACAGAACCCCAGGATAGCCAGGCCCTGGGGCACCTGAAAGGGCCCCCACAAGCTCTGGTTAGATTTTAGGTTTGAGGACACAAAAAAGAGAAGGACTATTCCTTGCCATCAGTGAAAATCCAGTGATCTAAGCAAGCACACCTGGATGGGTTCAAATGGGATCCCAGCACCCAGACCTGGGAAAAACCTTAGTTCCTTAGAGGACCAGAGGCCCCAAGTCATCGTGTGACCTTATGGCACAGGCCCTGCAGGATCTCCCCACTGCTGACCTCTCTGATCCTGTGTGTCCCCCCGCACACACCGCCACTGCTCCTCCCAGTCGACGCTCCTGCCACATCAGCCCCCTCCCTGATCCCCTTGCAGGCTGTGCCCATTCCTGCCAAAGACCTTAGCATTTGTTCTCTCTTCCTGAGAGGCTCTGCCATTTACACCAGGCCTGTCACTTGGCATCCAGGTCCCCAGAGAGGCAGCCCCCACCTTCCAGCTGTCACTCTCTATCAGCCTCCTTTTCCTTGCCTTCACAACAGTTATCACTATTTCTTCCTTTCTTTCTTTTTCTTTCCAGTCATTTTGTTTCATTGACTTGTTTGTGAGTTGATGGTCTGCGATCTCATCTTGCAAAAGCCGGAGCCTTGCCAATCTGGGAGAGCTGTGTTCTGGCACCGAAAAGGTGCTTGCCCCACATCCCACAGGCAGCAAGTGGTGAACCCAGGACTAGAAGCCTCGTGTGCCCGGCTCAGAGCCTTTCCCACCCCTGACAAATCCCACCACCTGGTATCTGACAAGGATGGGGACAGGTAAGGGACAGGCTCCAATCTGGGATAGCTTCTACCTGAGCTATTCTCAGGAAGCCCTAACACACAATGCCATCCACTCCCTTGCAAACAGTGCTCAGAGGAAGCTGAGCAGGGCAGGTAGGTTCTGCTTCTCTCCCATTTTACAGATAAGGCCGCTGAGGTCAGAGGATAAAGTGTCCAGCCAAAATCCCCCAGGTTGGAAGTGGCAAAGATGGGGCTCAAACCTAGGCAGTCTGGGCAGGAGGGGAGGAAGTTAAGGGGCTTCTGGTCCCAGAACCATGATGTGTCTGTCTACAGTAGCTGATCTCAAACTTTTCAAAGCAAGAGACTCTCTGCAGTAGTCACGTGAAAGGTCATTGTCAGGGCCCTGCCTCAGTGATCCTCACTCCACAGATGACCCAGGTACCTTATACAGGAGCCACAGGGACCCCTACACTTTGATGGGGGGTGTTCTGGCCAGAGGAGCCGCCACTGCCATGGTCCCTTCAAAACACTATCCACCTTCCCCTCCCCCTGCAAGCCAATCCCCAACCCCACCTCCATGCAATGGCAACCAGCTGTCAGTGAGAGGCTCTGAAATTTCCCGTGTAGCTCCCTGTGAGGTGATGGAGTGGATGAACAGGAGGAAGGAAAGGCATCTGGTCAGATTCTCTCCTGTCCCTCCACACCAAGCTGGGAACCTCCTCTCCGGGGGGACAACATGGTCCCCATCTGCAGTGCCGTGTGCAGGGGGTGATTAGAAAGCCTGGTGTCAGGAGACAGTGCTGTCTTCCAGAAGTTCGTCTCGGTTCAGAGGAGAGGAACCCCTCCACAAGGCCCCTTAGAAGATGGTGCTATAACCAGTGTACCCCCAAGTTCTACTTTGTTAGGGGTTTCTTCAAGCAGCCCCTAGTCCCCCTTCGGACCCAGCCCTGTGCCTGTGGAGGGTGGGTGTAGGGTCTAGATGGGGCCCTTCAGAATCCAGCCAGTAACTTGGCAGGTGGGTGAGCCAGGCTGTCCCACCTTTACTGTCACGACCCCCAGAAAGGACACTGTGCTCCATGGTGCCGGCTCCCAAGGCCGCTCACAGAGAAGGCCTGGAGCAGGCAGAGCGGAGTGGCTGTGGCCTCACTGCTCTGTCTGGATGTACTGAGGCTCACCTGTTTATTATCATAACTCCTCTCGCTGCCTGATGGTTTCTCATGAGACAGGAGCCAGGTGGACGCAAGGGCAGGTTGGGACCCCAGAAGTACAGCAAGCACTCAAGTACAGCCCCACACCAGACTCCAGGCCAAGCGGTGGGCAGGGTGGTCTTCTTTGCCCAAAGTTCTGGAGCACCAGGTACTGCAGTTGCCCCCAACTCATGGATAGGGAAATGGAGGCCAGAGCAGCAGGCCAGAGAAGCCAGCCTCCCACCTTCCTCCTGACCTCCTCCCAGGCCCATGTCAACGAGGACAGGAAGCTTCTGGGGAGCATGTGTCTGGGTCCAAGTGCAGTTGGAGAGGGGCTGAGGATTAGCTGGGTCAGGTGCCCATGTGAGCCAGTCACTGAAACACTGAAAGGCTCCATCCCAGGTGATGAATGGCATCCGCCTCAGTTCCTGGAGACCCCACCCCCTCTGGCCTCTGGGGCCCTCTGGACCTGTCTGAACCCTCTCATGGCTGGCCACCTCTCTGATGGATCAGTGCCTGGCCCTTCCGGTTGTTAATTATTTTGACTGTCATTCGGGGTTTCAGGAAAGGATTCATCACAGATCTCACCTGAAGTCCTCTGTAAGCAATGAAAATCTCTGTCCCCTTGGAGGCTGTCTGCCTGGTACAGCAGCAATACTGAGATGGGATCCTCAGACCATCATATATCTGGACCCATGTCTGCCTGGAAACAATCCTCTTTCTAAGGCTCAGCCTCTTTCTCTATCAAAACCAACAACAAAGGCAAATGCTTCCTCCTCCCTCAAGGAGGATCCGCCAGGTAACTTCACCGGCAACCTGAACCTTCCGGCCAAGGGAGCGAGCAAGCGAGCACTCAGAGCTTCCCAGTCCACAAGCTCTCTGTCCCCTTTGGAAGCAGACTCAGCTCCCATCCCCACCCACCCTTTCTTCCTTGAAACCAATATTGCAGAATTACGCTTCAGTTCTGGACAAGAGAAAAATCATTTGAATTTTTCATCAGAAACTTGCTTTCATCTGCATTTACTGAACCCCAGCCCAGGGCCTCTGTTGTTCTTATTTGTATTTTTCCTGGGTCACTGACGAGTTGTTTTCAAAATCCAGTTGCCCCTGTTCCAGGGAAGCACGGGCCTCCCACACGGTGCTCAAATTGGCCTTCTCTGGCTTCCATGTGGGGCGAGAGGGAATTGAGATTCCAGATGGCTTAAGGAGCCACAGTGGGATGGAGGAGCCGGAGGGAGAAATGGGAGGGAGGGGAAGTGTGGAGCACTAAGGTAAACAAATTTGAGGCCAATTACCCATGGCAACCTTACCCCCCCCCCCCAACAAGGGGAGATGGCTGGAAAAGTATGAAAATAATATGGAACTAACCACATGGTGGTGGAAGTTGGTGCCCAGCTGGGAATTTGCTACCATCCCTCCTCCAACCCCACGGGGTAGGAGTGGGGGTGTCTTTGAAAATTGCAGAATCAAACAGGACAGGGAGGTTGGCAGAAGGGTCTGTAATGCTAACAAGTGCAAAATGGCTAAGAGGGAAGGGTCTGTGATTAGGAAAGAGGAGCAAGAGGGACTGAGAGCAGGCACCTTGAACCAAGATGCTGTCCACCCCTCACCTGCCACCCTGAGGCCCCTCCTGCAGTGCCTGCTGGGTAATGAGGACCCAGGTCTGTTCCAGACACAGGAGCTCCCTTCTTACTGGAATATCTTTTTGTCCTTGAGCAGGCGGTGATAGAGAAACCAGCTCTAAGCAGGGTGGTAAGTAGCCCAGGGTCACAGGGAGAATTAATATCAAAATTGAGAATAACAGCGAGGCTTCCTATTTACTAGATAAAATAGCGCCAGGGGATGTGCTGAGAGACAGGAAAATAGAATTTGAAATAATTTTTTATTTCTCAGCGAATGTGGTTGGTGTTGCGTTTTCCCTTCCTCACCCTGGGAGAGGCTGGAGCTGCCACTGTCTTCTTCTTGTCCGTGACAGATGCTGAGGCCCTGTGTTCCCCTGGATTTCATAGCCTCCCACTCAACAGGGCAGTTTCTCTGAGCAGGTTCCAGGGACAGGCAGAGCATCACAAGGGGCGGGGCATGGCCACCAAGGCCACGCCAAGGCCACCCCATAAGTTGAGAAGTGTCCCCGGGAACTGGGACCCACCACCAGCCCCCTCCATACCAGGAGTTCAAGATGGAGGAAGGGGTGGCGGTTCAAATCCCAGCTCTGCCCACACTAGAGGCTCAATTTCCTCTCTCTGAGAAATGAAACTACTCTAGAAAGGCTGTGATGAACATCCAGTGTGACCAATATGCCCAGTATCTTGAAGATGGCAGCTGTGACTAGTGACTGCGCTGCCAGAGACGGCATTACCCACGCAGCCATGAAAGGAAAGGACTTTTAGGGCAACTATGTGAGAACTTTCAAGAGCTATGAAATTAATTGGAAGGTGTTAACTATAGAAATAAAGTAAAAGAAGAAAATAACCTCTAAAGAATTAGAACAAAGCAATTAGTGAGAAAGAAAAATGGTCTCGAGGAGAGAACACGCACACGGCTGTGGTGCTGAGCCCCGGGGAGGCGCAGCGTGGAGCTGCGGGGCTTCAGGAGCTGTGCAGGCACAAGGAGAGGTGAGCCGCTGAGGCTGGAAGCAAAGGCAGACACAGGTAAGACCAGGCTCCCAAGCAGCAGGGCAGATGGGAGGTAAATGACAGTTAGACATGGGTTCTAGTTTCTGTCCTGCATTCACTGGCTGTGTGATCTCGAGCATGTCATTGAAGAAGGGTGGGAGCCATGAACCCTAAGATCCTCCCAGGTCCCAAATCCAGGAGTCTAAGTGTTCTGGAACATGGAGGGTGGAGGGGAAAGGACAGATTGGATGAGGAGGGGTTGGTGTAAGAAAGAGTCGCTCAGAAGGCCATCAAGATGCGGCGAGCAGGAAAAAAGAAGTTTATTGGGGGAATTAGCAAGTGGGGAGGGAGCCGTACCGCGGGTGGCTCAGTCTCCGAACTCCTAGGGGAGAAGGGGTTGCTTTATAGAGGGAAGAAAAAAGGAACTATTAAATTCAGTTTGGTTATCTCACAGCTGCAAGCATGGCGGGCCAATCAAGGCCAAACATGGTTTGGCTTGATGCACCCTGCTATCGTGGGGAACTTCCAGCCCAAAACATCTCTATCTCCCAGCCAGCTGCAAGCCGGGGGTGGGGGTGGGGGTGGCAGGGGAGAGGCATGGGAACCGAGGCTGTCAGCTGGAAGGAACTTGGATAAAATAGAGGCTGGAATCCCTCTGTCCCAGTGTTATCATCTGTTAAATGGGGAGAAGAATCCTGCAGAGGCTGTGGAGAGAGGTAAGCTGGATGGAGCATTGGACGCAGGCTAGGCCATAGTTATGAGCTAACATCTGCTTGCTTCTTAACCAGGTTGGCCCCACTCTGGGCCTCCTGCTCCCTGTAAGGCTTGGAAAGAACTGACACCCTACCCTCCTCTCCTGGACCCTTTTAGAGGGCCAAGACAATCAGCATATCTCATCCTGCTGGCCACAGTGATTGGTTTGGGGAATGGGCAAGTGACCTAAACCAGTCCAATCAGAAAGAATCTCAGGACTTTTGTAGCAAATGTCTGTTCTTAACAAGCTCTTCCCCATGTTAAACAGGAAACATGGTTTCAGGAAATATTGAATGTTCTCACAGGGAATCCTGGATCCAGCCATACCTTAATAGATTGCTACATGAACCAACATTTTCCCTTGTTTGCTGAAGCCAGCTTGGGTGCTGGCTTATTCTCAGCCACTACTTAATAAAGCCTCTTCCATCCAACTGAATCACCAGCTCATTGGAAACTGAAAGTCCCTTCCCACGAGTGCCCCCGCGAGGCTCCAGGGTGGGAACTGTCACCTCCAGCAGGCTCCATCATTCCCGCAACAGCAAGCACTGGGTCATTGAATGTGGCCATTGCTGCCCCTCCCAGGCACCCCTTGTGCTCAGGAGCTCCATGTGCTCACCTTGCCATTAAGCATAAGCATAAGAGGCCTCTCTCCACTCTGGGCCCCATGCAGCCAGGCTCAGAGCTGCCTTAACTAAAGACAGCAGCCCTGGAACTGTTAAAATGAATCTACGTCAGCAAGGACAGCCAGGGGATGCCTTTAAATAGCTTGTCACCAAGGCCAGCCAGGCAGGCAAATGTTGCCTTCAGCGTTATTCTCTCCATCACTCATGTGGACCCTCCCACTGACTACTTTTAGCTCACCTCACCCCAAATCCTGTCATAAACTAATTCACACAGTAATGACTTAGTTTGAGAAAGGAGCAGAACATAAGAGTAGGCAACGTTTAACCTAAAGGATAGACGTGGTGATGCTGAAATTTTAGGGATTTTAAAGCCACAACGGATCCATGAAATATATGACTCAGGGCAAAGGAACTTCTCCACCCCTGCTTGAGCCACAAAACCCAGCCTCCACTATCCCCATAAGTTCACTGACTGCGAACACTAAATCTTTCCTCCTGGGAGGCATATCTCAAAGTTTATTCTGAGCAGAGTCCAGTTCAGGTTTGTGAGCTCCCGCCTTCAGGGAAAAGGGGGAGGGAAGAGGGAGCCTGTTTTCTGGGAGGGACGCCTCCAGGCCTGAGGTCAGATTTCCTGCTTGCCAGGGGTTCCATCACTGGCAGCAAGACCTTGAAAGAGAACCTGGGGGTGCGGGTGGGGCTGGGGTCTGGGGTGGGGTAACAAGGAAGTCAGGGCTTTCTTGGGGTGAGGTTGCTACTGACCCCATGGCACAGCTAGGCGCCCTCAGCCCCACCAAGGCAGCCAGGAGCCCTGCCTGGGGTTTGCTTGCTTACCATCTGTGCCAAGGGCCAGGCGCTCCCTAAAGGCCTCAGGTGCATTATTCCTTAATCCTCCAAACTAGACTGTGAAGTAGATAATATTTTATCTCCTCTTTACAGATGGGGAAAGTGGGGGGTCAGAGAGGTCAAGTTGCTAGGCCAAAGTCCCTCAGGCAGTAACCACAGAGCTAGGATTCAAAACCTGGGAATCGGGCTCCCCAGCCCAAGGCCTGTTGCCTACAATCCCCATCCTCCCCTGTTAAGCCCTATGCCACTGTTTATTGCCTACCCCATGCCGGGCACTGAGCTAGCAGATCGCGGTTGTCCTGTTTCTCTTCATCACCACCCTGCAAGTGAGGCCAGCGAGCCATTCACAGACGAGGACACTGAGGGTGAGAGCAGGTGCAACGGGCCTCCAGCCACTCAGCCTGCGACGGGCAGTGCTGGGACTTGAACTCAGGTCTGTCCGATTCCAAATTCCATGCTCTACGCCCTTGAGAATCCATGCATTGCTGGGTGTGGCAGTCCACCAAGGACTGTTTAACTTTTTATTGGGCAATTATTACAGATTGAAAAGAAGATGCAAAGGAAGCAGCACCGGGAGGCACCCTGTACCCTCACTAAGCTTCCCCCAATGGTGACCCCCTGGAGTAACACCCTATGTAACTCCAGTAAAATGGCAAGGCCAGCACACTGGCGGTGGTACAATGTGTGCATATCGTTCTGCCATTGTATTACCAGTGGAGATTCTTGAAGTCACCACAGCACCCAAGATACAGAACTGTTCCATCAGAGCTGTCCTTCATGCTGCTCCCTCATTGCCACCTCCGTCTCTTTCAGCATCCCCAACCCCTGGCAACCACTAATATGTTTGCTATCTCTTTAACTGCCACTTCAAACATGTTATGTAAATGGAATCTTATGATGTGTTAACTCTTGAGGATGGCTTTTTTTCACCCACAAAATATTTATTTTAAAATAAATAGTTTTTCAGTATCTACTACACATGAGGCAGGTGTCAGCCCCTTTCAGGAATATATCACATAAGACTCTTGGTTGCAAGTGACAGAATCCACCTCAAGCTGTACTGTAAAAGGGATTGCACTGACATTGGTAATGGGAAAGCCCAGAGGTGGAACCGGCTTCAGGTTCCGCTGGATCTAGGGGCTTGTTAGGCTTGCGCTCATTTCCCATGTTTGGGACTGTGAGCAGCTCCTGTGCCAGCCTGTATGGCGAGAGTGGGAGGCAGGGGGTCCCACTCTCTGCTCTCCTCTGTGCCGGTTTCCCTCACGGGTCAGCTTTCACCACTCAGCAGCTGCCAGTAGCTCTGGCCTCGAATCCTGCTGGCTCACAGACCCAAGAGAAAGGAGCACCTCTATCCTTAGAAAACTTCCAGCAAAAGTTCTGCCCCTGACTGGCCCAACTCGGTGCCCATCAGACCCCAAACCAATCACTGATGGGGGACTGGGGGGTAGGGGGGTAGTTTGCAGCGCTCTGATTGGCAAATTCTTGGTCATGTGCCCTCTCCTGGAGCCCAGCCTGTTGTCAGCTCTGCACAAATCACAGAAATTAGGGGAAGGGGGTGTAAGGAAAATGTAAAGTGCTGTTCTTAGAGAGGGAGAATAGGTGCTAGGCCCATGGGATATCTCAACTCAACTTGTTTGTTTTTCAAAAAATATGAAGAAAGTCAGACTCAGAAAGACTAATTGATCCAACCAAATTCAGAGCTCTAGGTCCTGGGAACTGCCCTGCTGCGATCTGACTTCTGGCTGGAGGTGCCCACCCTCCCTCACTTTCGTTCTCAATGTCCTGGCATTGAGCAAAGCCTGGGCCTGGCTGTGGCCTTCGGGCAGGGCCACCCTCTTTGAGACTCAGTGAATGGTCCATGTGACCCTCTGGGCTGTGGAGACCCTTGAGTGGAGGTTGGCCCCGAAGTGGGTCCCCCGACTCCCGGCGTGCAAGCTGGCCTGGGAGCTGCTTATAGTCCCATCCCCATGTGTGTGCAGGCTCTGGCACCCACTGCATGCGTGGGCTGCCACGTGGCACCAGGAGAGCCAAGAAGAGACAGCCGCTGTCCAATAGCAAGGACCGGCAGATGGAACTAGTGACTCAGCATGGAGACCAGCTGTGGCCAGATGAGAAGAATAAACACAGAGACCAGAGGCCAAACCTGCCGTGGCCCGCCTCAGAGGCTGGCCTGGTCGCAGGGCCAGGCGGGCAGTGACAGACAGACAAGGATGGGAACAGGGGAGATGGATGGCCCCATCAAGCCCAGTGGAGTGAGGAAAGCCAGACAGATGCTCTCATTAAAGAAACCAGCCCAAATTTGGGAACAGGGCTCCGTGTGGCAGTGGGGGGCCAAGGTGGGCTCCTTCCTGGCAGGGGTCCTGTAGGCTTGGGCGGTTCCAGCTGGGGCTTGGGTCCCTCACTCATTCTGTGTAAGGGGCTACCAGGTATGGGCACTACTGGGACCAACAGCTCAGCATCCCTGGCCACAGCAGGTGGGCCATGAAGTCCTTGACCTCACATCCTGTCCCAACAAATCCCGCCGCCCCTCATCAAAGGCCTCATTACTGACAACACTGTTTGTTGAGCACCTGCCACCCAGAAACTACACTGGACATTCCAGGTGCATCACCTTTGCGGTACCCTTGCTGTCCCCTCAACCTGGAGCCCTCTCCCCCCAGGTCTCCACACACTGACCATTCCTCAGTGGTCTTCTCCTTCCAGAGGCCCTCCCTGACTACCCCATCTGAAGCTGACCCAACACTCTCTCCCCCAAGACACCTTTTAGTTTTGTCATCATCTCATTGCCATCTAAACTCATCCCATCCATTTACTTCCTGGCTTGTTCCCTGCTAAAATGGGAGGTCATCCAGGATACTGGTCAGGTCTGTCCTGTTCTTGGCTGTGTCCCACATCCTAAAACAGTGCCTGGCACATAACAGATACCCAAGGAATTGGTGTGGACTGTATTTTTGCGGCCCAGAGCAGCAGCCTGCCTGAGCCTCCTCTCCCGATCCCTGCTGCCTTTTCCTCCCCAGCTCTTTCCACTAACTCTCATTCCACATACCTCTTCATTCTCCATCTCCCAACTAGCACAGAGGCATCATGAGATGCTCTGTTGGGTCAACAGATGGTCCTGGGTAGCTATGGTCACCCAAGGAAGCTGAAAGTGGGAGGAAGGGACCTGCCCATGACCTCGTAGAGAATGAGGCCAGCGTGGGGCCAGTGTGGGGCCAGCGCCAGGCTTCCCGTGAAGTGGTCTCTATGATGAACCCTAACTTCCCCACAAAGAAACAGATGCTCAGAAAGGGGAGGCAACTTGCCCAAGGTCACACACCAAGTAACAGAGCTGGGTTCTGATTTATTTGTTTTTCTATTACAGTCATCCCATTTTTCCCCCATTGCTCTCCCCACTCCGCCCACCCCTTCTCCCACAGTCAATCCCCACCCTATTGTCCGTGTCCATGGGTCATTTATACTTAGTCCCAAGAGCTGGGTTCTTAATCATCATCTCCTGCCTCACTCAAAGCTGGATCAGCCAGTGTCAATAACCACTGCCACGGGCACTTAAAGACCTTTTTTTTTTTTTAAGGTATATTTTATTATGTTGTTACAGTAGTCCCAATATTTTTTCCCTTTGCTGCCCTCCATCCAGTAACCCCCTTCCCTCCAGCAATCTCTCCCCCTCTTAGTTCATGTCCATGGGTTGTGCATGTAAGTTCTTTGGCTTCACTCTTTCCTATATTATTCTTAACTCCCGCTGTCTATTTTGTATCAATCAATTATGCTTCTTAATCCCTGCACCATTTCCCCATTTCTCCTCCTTGCCCCTCCCAGCTGATAACCCTCCAAATGATCCTCATACCCATGATTCTGTTCCTATTCTGGTTTGCTTAGTTGGATTTTGTTTTTATTTTTTAGATTCAGTTGTTGGTAGTTGTGAGTTTGTTGTTATGTTAATGTTCATAGATTTCATCTTCTTTTTCTTAAGTAAGTCCCTTTAACATTTCATATAATAATGGCTTGGTGATGATGAACTCCTTTAGCTTTACCTTCTCTGGGAAGCACTTTATCTGCCCTTCCATTCTAGATGATAGCTTTGCTGGATAGAGTAATATTGGTTGTAGGTCCTTGCTTTTCATCACATTGAACACTTCTTGCCACTCACTTCTTGCCTGCAAAGTTTCTTTTAAGAAAGCAGCTGATAGTCTTACAGGCACACCTTTTAGGTAACTCTCTGTTTTTCTCTTGCTGCTTTTAAGATTCTCTATCTTGAACCTTTGGCCTTCTTTGGGTCTAGCTTGTTTGGGACTCTCTGTGCTTCCTGGACTTATATGTTTATTTGCTTATCAAATTTGGGAAGTTTTTCTTCATTATTTTTTTCACATAAGCTTTCGATTTCTTGCTCTTTCTCCTCTCCTTCTGGCACCCTAATGATTCAAATGTTGGTGCATTTAAAGTCGTCCCAGAGGTTCCTAAGCCTCTCCTCATTTCTTTCAATTATTGTTTCCTCATTCTATACTGGTTGACTGTTTTTTTATTCCTTATGTTCCAAATCATTGATTTGAACCTCAGTTTCCTTCCCTTCAGCATTGGTTTTGTATGGATTTTCCTTCGTTTCACTTAGCATAGACTTCACTTCTTCCTTTATACGTTTGCCATACTTAAGCATATATGTCAAGCTTGTGAGCATCTTTATCACCAGTGTTTTGAACTCTATGTCTGTTAGGTTGGCTATCTCCTCATTGCTTAGTTCTCCCCCTGGAACCTTGATCCGCTCCCTCGTTTGGGCCATACTTCTCTGTCTCCTCATCTGGACAGGTTCCTGTGTTTGTTTGCCTCTGTGTCTTAGGTAGAGCTGTCGCACCTATTACATTTAAGGGGTGAAGCCTTAGGTATTTGTCAGTACAGGGTGACCTGTTTCACCATGTTGTGGCACTGTATGTGGGGGAGGGGGTCTGAGAGGGAACAATGCCGCTTGCTCAGCACCTGCTCCTTTTCCAGGCACTTCTCCCACTTCACGTATGGGACTGGCACCTTCTAGCTGTTGCTCTGGCCGTCGTTCCCAGAGTGGGTGAGTCTGCGGATGTTCTAGGACCATGGAGGCCTCTAAACAAGTGGACTCTAATGAGAGACCGACAGTTTCTTCTTCCGCCCCAACCCCCACTGGTTTGCACAGTCAGAAGCAATGAGGCTTTATTTTTCCCCATGCTGGAACCAGGAGCTGTGCAGTCTGGTCTGGTGCTGGGAGCACTCCCCAGGTGTCCCTCCCTACTTTTTAAAACATGTGACTGCGCTTTCTGCCAGCCTGCCACTGCTGCAGATGCTGCCACCACCACACCCCATCCTCTCCACCTTGGCTCCATCCCTCCTACCTGTCTGGATGAGTATTTTTTCTTTAAATCTTTGTTTGCACTTCCATGCAGCTCAGTTTTCTGGGACTTCTGGTTGTCCCTAGTTTTAAGGTAGTTGTATTTCTTCTTATTTATGGAGGGAAATGCTGCATGTCTGTCTAGGCCTCCATCTTTATGTTGCTTTTCAGCAGCTTTTAAAAGAGCCATAGTATATAGCTTCCTTTCTCTCTGTTTGCAACCTGGCATTCTCTTTTATTTAATCACAGACCAAAGTCTCATTCTGTCCTGATACGCCCACAACTATATGAAATTGCCTAGAAAAATGCAAAAAAATTTAGTTCCTGTTCTCAAAGGCCCTACTGCAGAGCCTGAGATGACAGGTTGCAGAACAGTGCCAGCCAGCCACGCCTGGCCCATAGAGAGATTTGGCTTGGCAAATTCTTTTTAATTGGTGCCCAACACATAACCTCAGAAGCTTCTCTTCCCAGTCAGAAGTGGGTCAGGATAGGCTGAGCTCTGCTTCGGTAACAAACCCCTTTGCTCTCAGGGCTTCCCACACAAATGCCTCTTTCTTTCTTTTTCACACCATGTGTCTAATGCAGGCAGGCTGGGGCTCTGCTCCAGTGGGTCTCGCAAGGACCCATGCCACCACCCTGTAGTGGCGTGTGAGACATATGGCCTTGTCAATTGCTGCTTCAGGGGAAGGACAGGAGAAGAGCACATGGACATTGCAGAAGCTCAGCATGTGACACACATCTGACTTCCGTTTGTTCATATGTCATTGTAGTGACGTGTCCCATCACACTCCAAGGGAGGCACAGTGTTCTGTGAACGCTACTCTACCACACCTTCCTACTTGGCAGAAAGTCCCTAGAGCTGCATGAGCAATGTCTCTTGCAGGGTTGCCAGGGATAGGTGCTCAGGATGTGCCCTGTACCACACCAGGAAGCACAAACGATGTTGCAGTTACTGGGCCTGGTGCTCCCTGCAGTGCGTGGAGCAGAATCTACAGAACTGGCCCTGGCAGCCTTTCCCTCCTTAGACAGATGCACATGCCCCAGGTTGCCCCAGTGCTAGGCCAACCTCTTCAATGAAGTCTCCATAGCATTCCAATTGTAACCCCTGTCTTGGAGTCACTAATGTGGACCCAAATCAAATGCAAATCCCTCATTAATATCAGCTTCCTATAGGATCAAGTCAAAGCTGCTGTGCAGGGCATTCGAAGAATTAACATGGGCCTCAGCTTCATTACAGCAGCACCCCTGCTCATTCTGCCCTCCCCCCCCCAGCCCCCTCTCTTGGCTGCCATGTGTCCCTAAGCTCTGGTCAGTAATTCTGGGGAGTTAGATGGGCCTCTGGGCCTTCAGGGTGCCCCATGAAGCAAATCAGCTTGGGAAATAAATGGGGTACACTATATCCCACCCCAGAGAGTGACAGTGAACAATGAATTCAAGGTTCTGACAAGTCCTGCGTGCTCAATTTCAGTTGGTTTGATCCAGTGTTACCGACTTGGGCCCTTTCGCATACAGAACCCATGAAGCCCTAGGACAACCCTCTGCCCCTGTATCTATGTTCTTTTCCTCACACTTCCTTTCCTCGAATCAGCTTAGCAGCTCCTGCTCATTCTGCAAAGGCCCTTTGGAAGACGCCCCTGATGGCCTATGTCTCATGTGTCAGGGTCCCTGGACAAAGACATCTGTAGGACAGAACCCTGACCTCCCCTGGGGGCCACAGACACTGCTGCCTCCGGGGTGTGGCTCACAGCAGCCTCAACGCCTTGTCCTTGAAGGGGACATCCTTGGCCCCTGGCATGCTCCACCACTGTGCTCAGTCTTTCTCTTTCCCTGAAGTGGGCAAGGCCTCTAGACTCAGCCACCCACAGCCACGCTCGTCCCTGGAGGCTCTTAGAGGGCAGGAGAGTCTTAAGTAAAGGTTATTTTGAGCTCTCCTATGTTAAAAACACAAGAAGTGGAGAAATAAGCATGTAAAATGTGATGAGAACTGGGAAGAAAAACAGAGCAGAGACTGGGGTGGGGAGGATGGGAAGGAGGACAACCCCTCTTCTACGGATGGTTCAGGAAGGTGACATTTGATGAGGTGATATTTGAGTGGAGATCCAAGGAAGAGAGGGAGTGAGACCCACAGAGATCTGGGGGAATAACCTTCCAGGTAAAGAGGACAGTGAAGGCAGAGGCCCTGAGAGATGGTGCCCACAAAGGGGTAGGTGGTTGGAGCAGAGCAAGGAGCCAGAAGGAGAGGCTGAGACTTGGAGTTCCGCCCTCTCTCCCCCTCCCCCGCCTCTCTGTGGGGTCACAGCAGAGGGTCTGGTGGGGTGGGTGTGGGCAGACCCTGAGGACAGGGCTAACAGGCCTGGCTGAGAGACCTGGGGTTGGGGGGGGAGTAGGAGGGACAGAGCCAGGTCAGGTTGATGGCAGTTGACACTGAGTGGCTAATGTGCCTCTTTTCCATCCTGAGAGAGCGTCCCTCTGAATCTGCACATCTCTTCAGCTGCGGTCTGAGTCCGAGGCTTGTTAACATCAGACCTGCCTGGACCCCCTTCCTTCCCTGTCAAAGAAGATGCTGGTCCCTACAGACTCTTTATTCCTTGAGACAAACTGCAATGTAGAGGTTGATGGCCCATGTTTTACAGGCTACAAAATGGTGTGTTTTTTTGGGAAGGGCAGTTTGATGAGGCCTCTGGGCCCTGGGGCAGAGTAAGTTCTCTGGAAGCCTGCCCAGATGACTGCCAGGGGAGAGGCAGGAGGGCAAAACAGTCTGCTGCCCAGGGCACGATGGGAGAGACAAAAGAGTCACAGGGCCCTGGCTGATGTGGCTCAGTGGACTGAGTGCTGGCCTGGGAACCAAAGAGTCGCTGGTTCGATGCCCAGCAGGGGCACATACCTGGGTTGTGAGTCAAGTCCCCAGTTGGGGGTGAATGACAGGCAACTGACTGATTGATGTGTCTCTCATGCATCAATGTTTCTCTCCTTTTCTTTCTACCTTCCCCTCACTCTAAAAATAAATAAGTAAATTTTTTAAAAAATGAAAAGTTAAGTCCCTCAATATGTGGACAAGTTATTCTACAAAAAAAAAAAAAAAAGAAAAGAAAAAAAGAGACCCACAGGGCCAGGAAGCTGGTCACTGAGGAGGGTGGGCCTGGAGTGGGCTGGCCATGTCTGGGGGTCACTCCCTTCCACTCCATCCCTGGGCAGAGAGGGATTGAGGAGTGGGGGAGGGGACGCCTTCCTCCAGCAGCAGCGGTTTCAGGGGGAGCTCTGGAGTCCAAGGGCTCTGGAGAGAAATGAGGCCTCCAGTCAGCCAGTGGCCTGAGCCCACCGCCTGACCTTTCCAGGCCTCAGGGCCTGCCTACAGCAGCCTTCAGTGGGTGAGTAAATTGGGCGCCTCACCTCCGATGGCCATTGCCCAGCCCCCGCGCCCCGCGCCCACGGGGTCCTGGGTCTTCCGAGCCAAGACCACACCCAGGGTTCTGCTCCATGGAGACTCAGGGTGGCTCCTAGGCCATGTGTGACCAGCACAGTGCCTAAAAAGCAGGAAAGGTCCGAGTTTAAAATTCCAGATTCCCAGTTCCTCTTTCAGTCTTAGTGGGACCACCAGCTGGGCCTGCCTGCACACGCCTCCCTCAGGCGGAGCCCACAGGGTCTGCCCCTGCCGCCTCCCCCTCTGCTGGCTTGGCTGTGGCCGTGGGGCTTTGCAAGCCCTGCCTTAATGGGACGAGGGTTCCAGCAGGAGTCTCACCCCTGCCACCCCTACAACTAATGGATGAACCGTCTCCCACAGGTCCCAGGAACAGGGTCACTCATATACTGAAATGACTGTCCCCAAGGGCAAGCGGCACAAGCTGCCGCTCTACCCTCCCACCGGCCACTGGGGATGGGCGGGGTTGGGTGGGCTGGCACATCCAGGGTTCACCCCGCCTACCATGCCATTCCTCCCTTCTGGGCAGAGAACGCGGCTGGAGAGGCTGATGGGGAGAGGCGGCCACATGGATGGTTCCAGAATCCTGGTGGAAAGGAGCCGGGTAGTTTGGTGGTGGTGGTGGGGTGCTTCCGTCCTGGGAGGAGCCAAGGACTGAACGCCCACAAGCTCATGCAGAAGCTCCTCCCATTGGTCACGCCTCCAGGACCGAGGGCGCAGGACACTGGCCTACAGGAAAGAAAGGAAAGACGGGGCGGAGGCAGTCGGCAGCCCGCCCAAAGACCTGCATTTCCAACCGGGATGTGTGTGACGCTTTTGTGTGGCAACAGGAGAACCTCTGAACCTATCTGGGCATCACTTTGGGGTGGTGAGAAAGAGGGGGTGGCCTTGATGGTCTCTCAGGACTCATTTTACTCTGAACATCCCCATCTCAAGTAAGAACCTGTCTAGGCTCGCAATACTTGTCATTTATGATCAGCCCCACTTGCCGGGACTGCGCGGCCTGACGACACAGCTGCAGGGCCGGGACGAGATGACACCCTCGGCATAAAGTGCTCGGGCCATCCCTGGCACAGCACGCTATGCATGAGCAATAAACACGTCCCACGAATATGCCGGCAGCGCTGCTGCCACTGCGCGGATGAGCAGCTAGGTCCTAGCAAGGCTCCGAGCCTGAGCCGCAAGGGCCACCATGCTGCCTGTGGTGAAGGGCTCCCCTGGAGTGTGCCACTGCGGCCTAGTCACTCAGTGAGCAAGAGACACACCAGAGCTCCACAGGGCTTCCCTGTCACACTCCCAGGATCAGCTAGACCCACCTCCCCGCACCAACCGCAGGCCCCAAGGAGAGGAGCTCTGGTTTAATCAGCCATGCTTGGGTCACTCAGTGATCCTGTACCCTCCCCAGGAGCTGTGAGGGTCACCCCAATGTCCCACCTGCTAAGAGCATCACTCACTGGCCGAACCTCCTGTAGGCATGGTAGGGTTACCGGAAGGAAAGCAGGTGGGTGTCAGTGGGGCTAAGCAGATATTATATATGCTTAGACTCATTTGGAGGAGGCTTGCACCTCTCCTCTGGGGCCACCCGCTGAGTGGAGTGGAGGAGGAAGCCACTGAGACCCCCTTTACACTGGTGTCCTCTGCAGCGCCCAGGTTGCAGTGGAACTCCCCCCCCCCTCACCCCAAAGCAGGTGCCAGCTTGCTGTGTATTCATCTCGGAGACCCCGAGAAAAGCCTAGTACATCATTTGGGGGGTGTCTTTCTTACCAGCTCTGAATGTCTGCTGTTCATTATGCTTGAAGGCACTTTTAGGAAAAAGGCTTTTAGGAAAGAGTAAGTAATGCAAGATGGGAACAAACACCTTCAAGGAGTCCTTTCTGCAAATGCTCTGCACTGTCAGAAGCAGATAGACGACCTGCAATTACATGCCCGGATCCCCCCAGCCTTGTCCAGTCCCTCCCGCCTGGTCTCCAAGCAATTTCAGACTTTTTGTACATCAAAAGCAGAGATTGTATATGCTTTCTCCCTTCGGCAGAAGCAGCTTTCAGGTGGGGGGTTGAGGCCACGGTGTGTGTATTCTCCAACAAAGGACGTTGGAGATAGATCAAGTGCACAGCCCTCCCTCAGCCACCCGTTCCCTCTCTTTCCCCAAATTCCAAGGCCCTCATTCTGACAGCAGAGGGGAGATGTGAAGGTGTGTGCTCAGCTCAGCCTCTACAAGGTGCCAGGCCCTTGTAGGGGCATGGAGTGCTATTTGGGTTCCCATGTGTGGCTGCACTGACGGGAACAGGTTGTGTCTATCAGTACGGGAACCAGGCCAACATGTGTTGTCATAGGGAAGCCCCTTAACCTGGCAGGCCCCTCTAGTGTCTTCTCTCTTGGGAAAGAGGCAGGATTTGAGCTTTCCCATTTTAGAATGAGGTCCCCTCATTGGCATCTGGGGACATGGTGGAAGAGAGACAGGAAGGTGTGGGAGGGATTAGAGTTGCAGGCAGCCCATCCACAGCCAGGCCAGGGGCTGCGCTTGCACAGGACACCCCCATGATGCCCCAGCTCCCTGCCAGCTCCTGGGGGTGAGGGAACATTCCGGGCATTAGAGACAGCCCAAAGCCACAATACGGAGAGTCCCCAAATTCAGCCATCAACAGTCACCTTCAGGATTTGGGTCACATCTATGTGTTACCTCTGCACTCATTTGAGTTTTTTTTTTTTTTTTAATTTACTCAGCGGTGTGGTTCCAAAAGCAAAACAAGGCTCAAGGGTAAAGGGGAAAGTCTCTCCCACCTCTGCCCTGTCACCCTGTTCCCCAGGCCTCCCACCTACCACAACAGGCAGGCCTGTTTAGTACCAGGTTTTTGTCTATCCTTCCAGAGTATCTTTATGGAATATAACAAATACAAAGACATTCTTACTTTCTCTCTTTCTGTGCAAATAGTAATACGTAACATGTCCAACAGACTGCTCTGTATCTTTCTTACCTGATACACGGCACAGGCGTTGCACTAGTGCCTGTGAAATGGCACGTGTGCAATGGCATTCACTGAACTACAGCAGTAGAAGAATGAAAGCAGCTCAGGTGTCCAGCAAGAAGGGCAGATCACTAAACTAGGGCCTGTGTCTATACAGTGGAATATTCCGCTGTAAAAAAAAAAAAAAAATGAGGAGCAGGGAGATGAGGAAGCTTTCTGTGTCCCAATTAGGAAGTGATCACTAATCTTTAGACCATAGTAACTGATTAGGATAGGTGTAGGATAAATTCCCAAAAGTGGGGTTGTGGGGTCAAAGGATATATGCATTTGTGATTTTGATAGCTATTGTCAAATCTTTTGTGGCTTCTGGATTTTTAAGTCACAAATTGAAAGATCTTTTCATTTACATAATATCCTGCTTTATAGCAATACATTTTTACACTTAATATTTTAAACATAGATATTAGTTATTAGTCATATCTAGATCTTACTAGAATAAGGGGAAAAACAGAAATTGAGAAAGGTAATGGACAAGTCAGGGTCTTCCAGTACAATAGAACTGAGTATATTTCAAAGCAATAGAAATGTATTTTGGCTGATGTGAACAGAAAGGTCCCTGATAAAGGGTACTTGGACCCCAGGCACCTTCTGGGGGCCCAAGGAACATTCTTAGAGACTGAGCATCCAGGAAAAAGCCACCAAGACACCACTGTCCTTGCCCTTGGCTTTGGCATCCCAACCTTCGCAGCTGGGCCCTGGTTCCTATCCCCACTGCCTCTGGAAGCTGGAGGAGACTGCTGCCACCATCACCCATTGATACAGATTCTGGGATCCTGGGTGGTCTGCAGCTTTATGATGCTGGCTGGTTAGGGTGGGTGTGACTGAGGGGGAATCCTAGTGGTCAGGGAGGCCTGCAGAGAAAATGTCCAGCATTTTGGCTTATACAGAGGAAGGATGGCTCTTCCTTGTCAGGAAGAAGGTTTTAGTATAGGTGGCCAAAAAGAATGATGAGTGCCCACTCCCAGAAGGACAGTACTACATTGGGGTGGCAGGGGAAGAGGCAGATGTGACAAAGCTGCACAGAGAGAAGTGTCTGGAGCTGTGATCCAACTAAAGATCCAGAGTGCCAGCAGATTGTGGAAATATGTAGGCAGCCAATGCAGAGGCCTGGGAGTCCCAGGAGGGCAGGGAAGACTAGGAGGGGAGAAGGGCAGGAAGAGGGTCTGGGGTCCGGGTAGTAGGACGGGGTGGCTGGGAGGAGACTGAGGAGGATGGAGGGTTAGATCAGAGACCTATGAGTAGGACAAAGGTGTGTAGGGAGAGGTGCCAAGCATGAAGGAAAGGCAAAACAAGGGACTAAGCGGAGGGTGGGGGACACATAGTAGGTCAAGGACAGGTAGATGCCCAGGAGTACGTACCTCAAACTAGGCTGCAGGAGCATTTTTCTGAGCCCAGCAGAGAAGGCAAACCTGTCAGTAGGGTCAACAAGAGACCTCTTGTGTCCTCTGCATGCCCCCTAAATTCCCAAGGACACCTGGACCCCACTTTGGGAAACTGGGATTGCATTTTTCCTGCACCTGAGCTTCTGTCACACCCATGAGGCCACAACAACAACACAGAGTGGCAGTAGCTGAGGGTTCTCTGGCCCCGCAACTCTATCCCCTTTCTCTCTGCTGCTTCTCCCACTTGTGCTGATGCTGCCTGGAGGGCGGTGCCCCGCCTACTTCCTCACAACAAGGTGGTGTCTTCAATAAGGTGGTGGGCCCTCTCCTCCCAGACCCCCAGCAGCCAGGCACCCCGAGCTGTGTGTAAATTCTTCATTTTTCATGGCTCTCAGATGTTGGCAAAACACACAGATCTGGGCTGGACCCAGCACCGTTTCATCTGTAACTCCCAGCTCACTCCTTCCCTCACGATGCCTTTGCATTTGATCAGCTGCAAGGCTGCAAATTTGCCTCTTTTTTCTTCAGACAGAATCATATTGTCAGGGGCTCCCAATAGCCTTTAGTGGCACAGACTGCTAAGGAAATTCTCTTTAAATAGAAAAAGAAGAACATCCCCAGAGCAATAAGCGAGACACCTCTGCATGGAAATGTCACAAGCACATGAGACAACAGCTCAGAGCAGAGAACAAAGCAGCCGATCCAGGTGTGCATGGATGAGCCCAGGAGGAGAGGCGAGGCTGGTCCCAGTTTTCTCTGCCTTCTTTGTGGTCCAGGCTTGAAAGTTGGTTGATGAGAATACCCACTGCTGACAAGGCTGCAGGGACACAGACTACTGAGGCAGTGTTGGGGGTAGCATATGTTTCCAGAGACTTCCAGCTCCTGTATATTCTCTTACCTATTTGATCACTCAATGACAATGATTGTATCAGGCCTCAGGAAGCCAGTGGCAAGGAATCCAGTTCAAGCTTGGTCTAGATGGGGCAACTGTTGGCTCTGCAACTGGAAAGTCAGGAGGTAGTCACTGCTTCAGTTATTCCTGGATCCAGGGGTTCAGAAGTGGCTTCAAAACCTGTGGGTCCATCAGCTGTACACATCAGACTGGTTAAGATGGTAAATTTTATGTTATGTGTATCTTACAACAATTTTTATTTAAGATTTTATTTATTTATTTATTTTAGAGAGAGGGCAAGGGAGGGAGAAAGAGGGGGAGAGAAACATTGATCAGTTGCCTCTCACGTGTCCCCCACCCGGGACCTGGCTGGTAACCCAGGCATGTACCCTGATGGGGAATAGAACTGGTGACCTTTTGGTTTTTGGAACAACGCCCAACCCACTGAGCCACACCAGTCAGGGCAATTTTTATTTAATAAGCACACACACACACAACCCCCTGTGCACCATGCCCTCTCCCACCTCAGGCGGAGCCTATAGGTTGCTGCTTCATCTGGAACGCCATCCGCTCACATCATCCAAGTCTGCCCCAATACCGACTTCTCAGCCCCTCTCTCCGAGGGCCGGTCCAAAGCAGCCACCCTCCTTAGACCACTTGCTCTCACCCTTCAAAGCACTTGTCACATCTGGAAATCATCCTGTTTATTCACCTGTTTCCATATATGCTTAAGTACTGTTGAGGCTGTTTCCCTTGCTGGAACGTCCATGAGTTCTGTGAGGCTGGGGGCTCTGTCTTGTCCACAGCCATTTCCCCAGGACCGGCAACAGGCTTAGCACAGAGTGCAACTGAACAAACAAATGTCGAGGGAGGGCATAAATGAAGGAATGCGCTCTTCGCTTCTCTTACTCCTACTCTCCTTGCACTGGCACTGTTCTCAGGTGGGGACTCCCTGTACAGTGGTAAAAATGACTGCAGGCAGCTCCAATGTCCCACTCTCAATATTACCTCATGGTGAATATTTCATCTTACGATATGACATCAGTGCTGCATCTCCTCTCAGCCCCTTGTTCCATGGGAAGAAAGGGCTTCTCAAGTGTCCCCATACTGCAACTCATTGACTTTGACTGGGTCATGTGACCTTCCCTGAGCCAATACCTGCAAGCAGGGACGCAGTGCTCTGATTGGCCAGGCCTGAAGCCCAGGTACAGGGCTAGCGTAGAAAGCAGGGGCTGTCAGTACTGAACCTGCACGCAGAAGTATGTGGTTTCCCCTGGGAAAATTAGTGTGTTGATGCCAGGGGACAGGGCCCAGGTGTGGGGCGGGCACCCACTTCAAGCTACAAGCACCTCAGACTCCCCATGTTTTATACCAGGCTCTAGAGAGCCCAAGATACATAACACTTTAATAAACATTTGCTGAAAGAGAGCACGGGACAGGGATCCTGTGGTCATAGGA
This sequence comes from Furipterus horrens, assembly GCF_987537825.1. NCBI lineage: Eukaryota > Metazoa > Chordata > Mammalia > Chiroptera > Furipteridae > Furipterus > Furipterus horrens. The sequence goes on along the minus strand of NW_028327180.1, from coordinate 63,361,358 downwards.
CGTGTTTACGCTGAAAGAAGATGCAGCTGTGGGGGCACCTGTGTCCCTCCCAAGAGCTGGGACCGGGTCATTCTGCTGTTGACAGGGTTGAAATGGGCTTAAAGGTTGGGGACATGCTTGAAACAGAGATTCCATGAATTTACTCAAAAGGAGAAATAAACTATATTGTGCAAGAACCGTTGTTGTAGCGTTTTGTTTGTTTGGTTTTTTTTTGTGACAGAAAACTCGAAAAACTGGAAACAGCCCACATGTTCCCCAATAGGGAACTAGTTAACTAAATGATGAAACATCCACTTGATCAACTATTCTAGAGCCATTAAAAATGATTGTTATGAAAATGACAGAGCAACAGGGGAAACAGCATCTGCTCTTGTGCACAGTGAGCAGCAGCACAGAATACGAAGCGGTGCCCTGTGGTTAGGACACAGGCAGTTCCTGACCCTGGACGCTCCTGGTCCCGTGGCTGGGAGAGTCGTGAAAACAAGTAATAACTCTCTTAACTCTCAGGTGAGAGAGACAATGGCAGATGGGTAGGGGTTTCTCGGGACTGAGAAAGCTGCCCTGGGAAGTGGACTTTGAGCTGGTTTTTATGGGGAGTGAGTACTAGGACCAGAGCTATGTGAACATGTGGACAATTACAGGAAAAAGCTTGAAGGCAATACACACACAAAATGAAAATAGTTTTGCCAGGTGGAAGTATGGGTGATTTTCCCCCTCTTTGTCCCAAAATTTCTTTCTTGTTTTTACAATAAAAGCCAGTGGAAAACTAAGCTCAGATAAGAGAGAATAATTTTCACTACCAACAGTCAAGTCTGTAAATCATACATGAGTTCATAAGTATTTCATTTCCTTGAGAGAGGAGAGAAGTGGGGAAACATTTGTTGAAGTTTTGCCTGTTGCCTGGCCCTGTGCTCTGCAGTGAAGGGATGAGACACATTTCTAGTGGGAAGAAAAAGGTAAAAACATATGAAATAGTACATACTTTCAATATTTAAGGAACGGTTTGAGATGCTTTTGGTGGTCAAGGGCTTGAGTGCTGCTCTGTTGGTGTCAGAGAGCATGAATCTGGCTGAAACAGAGGAGCAAACATGGCCAGAGTGGATGGAGGTCTGCAGCCAGACAGTCTGGTTTTGGGCCCAGAGACACTGACAGCCACAGAGTGGTGTTTGCCTTTGGCTAAGGAACAAGAGCTTGAGGGTCAAGAACTGGGAGTGTCAGAAGAGGGTCCATTGAGAAGATACCCTTGGGGGAGGGGGCACTTCAGATGCAGCTGCAAAGGGGCTGAGTAGACCTGACAGCAGGGGGAGGACAGGGTGTCATGTCAGAGACCTTGGCCCTGACCACAAGCCTGCTACACAGTTGTGTGTATCACTCAGGGTTCTTAGCTGACCATGGTCCAAATCCTGCTAAGATCTGGGCCAGGGAGGACAGCACTGCCAGCACCCTGGCTGTGGCACCAGAGCTTGCACCAGACCCAGCACAGCCCCTGCTACTACCCCATCCAGAACATTTCCCCCAGCTCTCCTTCTTTGCTCACTAGCTCCTGACCAGATCCGGGGTGAGGAGCATCTCTTTGGCTGGGCTTGGGACCCAGCCGAGCTGTGAGGGTCAACAGGACTGTGTGTCTGGCACTTTCAGTGTCCACATGGGAGGGAGCCCAGGAAGTGAGGGCCTCCATTAATGTGGAAGGGGTTCAGATGTGCAATTACTGCTCATCTCCACAGGAAGCCTGACTCTCACCCACCTTATTTGTAAGAGGGCAAGGGGTGGGGAACTAGATGGCAGACTGAACACTGTACCTAATTGCTCTACCTACCAGCCCCCACTAAAGCTACAGAAGATGATTTTTTAAAGATATTACTCAAAAAGAAGATTAACTAAGGAGGAGATGGCAGCAGCGTGATTCTGGAAGCTGGAAACAGAGGGAGGAGTGATGCCTGGCTGAGAGGTCCTGGAGAGATAGAACAGTAGTCTGTTTGGTTCTCTAGAAGAGAGTGACAGCCAGATCAAGAGACAGCAGAGCAAAACTTTTGACAACCTGTGAGAATATAATCCCCAGCCTCACTCCAAGCTGTGGGATAACACCCTCTCTTTCCCATCAAAAGTCCAGGGTTTATTCCCTGGATTGGAGGAGGCAAGGCACAGCTAAGCGCTTAGCTGCTATACAGTACTGAAAAGAAGGGATACAGAATGCTGCGACCCCCAACAAGATTCCTTCCCTACTCAGCTGCAGAGTCACCAGGCCAGACATCTTGCCCAGACAGGAGACTGAAAAGGTTTCCCTAGGGAATCTGTCCAACCCCGAATGAAAGACCTCAAGGTACAGACACTGGTGGATACCCCACCATGATCCACTGAGGTCTCAGAGTTTCTAATCAGCCATTTGGTAGTCACTCACGATTTGGTGAACCATGGGTCATCAGACATCCAAGGGACATCTGTCTCATGAGACAACAAAGCAGACAGGCAGAAAAACTGTGTAAGAAACAGAGACTGTGCAGGTGAAGAAAACCTTTCAAGACTGTTATTAATACCCTTGGGAAGATAAGAGATTACATACATTAAGCTCTAATAACAGAAACATTCAAAGAATAGAGAATTAAAAGAGAGTTCTTAGAAATTAAAAGTGGAAAGAAGTGATTAAAAAATAGATGGATTAGAATGCCAATGTGAGGAAATTTCCCAGAAAACAGCAAAAAAGACAAAGAAATGGAAATAGAAGAAAGGTAAGAATACTGACAGACTGATTCAAGAGATCCAATATCTGAATAATGGGAGTTAGAGAAAGAAAATAGAGAGAAAGTAATGAAATACTTTTAAAAATGTTCTCAGGAATGAAGGACATGCCTCTTTGGATAGAAATGACCCAAACTGTGGACCTGATGGATAGAAAGACCCCACACCAAAGCACATCACTGCAACATTTCAGGAGCCTGGAAACAAGAACCTACAAGTTTCCAGAGATACTAGAAGACATGGAGTAATGCTCTCAAAATTCTGGAGGAAAATTATTTTCAAACTGGATACTATATCCAGGTAAACTTTCTCAAATGAGAGGAGAGAAAAAGACACCTGCAGGCATATAAGACCTCAAACACTTAAACTCTCTTATGCTCTTTCTCAGGAAGCCCCTGCAGTTTGTGCTCTGGGATTACAGAGAGTGGGGGGCAGAGACAGTCCAAGAAAGAAAATGACCTGAGACATGGGGATCAGGAGACCAGGCCCAGACAGAGCAAAGGAATCCCTAGGCTGATGGAGACAAGGGACCCCCAAATACCTAGTGAGTCCCAGGCAGAGGTTGGTGATAGCTTGAACACTTGTGGCTGCACACAGCCCAGGGCTCCATAGGCATAATGGCCCTTCCTCCCAAACATACAAGTGGGCACCATGAAAGCCGGAAGAGCCACACCTTCTACAAGGAAGCTGGGGTGTGGCTGACTCAGAGTGAGCCAGCAACCCAGTATGTCTCTAACATGAGTGGCCACACTGACGCTGGGGCTCTTGGCAAGAACCTTCTTGCATCTGACCCCATAGGCCACCACACAGAAGAAAATGCAAATTAAGGATTATCCTCTGTCTGCATATACGCCTGTAAATGAACAAGCATTGTGCAGAGCAGTGAGCAAAAGCGAGTCTCCCTCCTCATGTGGAGCCCAAGCATAAAACATATGAGTTCAGATTGTTCCAAGTGCTTTCGAAAAAAATAAACCAGGCTTATGGGGTTGAGAGTGGTGTGGTGGGGAGGTTGGGGCAGGCCTCTCTGAGGAGGTGGCATTTGAGCTGAGACCTGCAAGATGCAGTAAGCTGTTTGTACACGGATCTTGAGGGCAAGACTTACAGGCAGGGGAACTTCAAGTGCAAAGGCCCTGTGATGGAAATGAACTTGACAAGTTGAAGATATGAGAGAGGGAGGAGGAGAGCAGTAGGAGAAGAGTTAGGAGACGGAACACAGTGGCTGGATCCAGCAGGGCTGTGGTGGCCAGGGTGAAGGGGCAGTTTTAAGCAGGGGTAGGCCTTGACTTTTATTTACATGGTGTCACTATTAATATCCTAGGACAGGGGTGGCTAACTGCCTTCCAACCTCCATTCACCTTTCTGTCTCACTACAGAATCTTGGGCAAAGGGCTCAGCTTAAAAAACAAACAAACTACATTTCCCAGCCTACCTTATAGCTAGGTGTGGTCAATACACTAAATTCTGAAATATAATGAAATGTAAGCTCTTTGCTCCTCCACTTTTCTCCTTCCAGCCTGACATGATGACTGGAGATCCAGCAGCCATGTTTCACCATGAGGTGACCTTAGGATAGAAGTTGCATGCTGGGAAGGGACATCAGACAAATAGAAGGAACCTGGGACCCTGAGGACCACAGCTGCTCTCATCAGCCTTAGGCCACCAACCTCCAGACTTGTTTTATGTGAGAAAATGAACTTTGTGAGGGTAGGCCGCCATCTTTCAGCTCACCTTGATTCCAGAGTCACCTCCAAGAAGGGTTGAGTTCTTGCATGGGACCCTTGGAATTGTGGATGTTTAGAGGTGTTGGCCTCTTGTCTGAGCGCTTCCTACCTTCACACTCAGGCAGGAGACACCTCGAAAATTCCTGTACCTTCTGAATATCAGGGTGTAAGAAGAGAAGGGCCTTTTGGGAGGATGGGGATTTGGGGACAGGGCACCCACACCCTTGCTAAGGGAGGGGACTCTGAATGGGGTCTTCCCTTTCCTGCCAGCAAGGGGAGAGAGCAGTAATGAGTGACATGGCAAGTGGCTTTCTATGTTTAAACCTTTGTATCCTGATCCCTTGCTCGCAAACCAGAAGCCTCGGGCTATGTTCTTTATACACACAGAATTCAGCCTCCAGAGCTGGAGCTGGAGGGCTCAGAGCTTCGCTGGAATCAGATCATCAGATTCCCATGAACCAGGAACCCAGCAGCCTCCCTGCTTCCCTGCCCTGCGTTTCCCTGTCTCGGGGGCTGGCTCAGGCTCCAGATGCCGCATCCTCCCAGTCCCTTCCTGCACACCGCCCCTCAGCAGAGGCTGCTGGCTCCGCCCCCACCCACCCAGGACCCATCTGACTGTCCTCTTCCTTCCTCTAGGGCCACCCCAGCCCCGGCTCCTTCCTCCCTCAGTCTCCTGAGTTTTCTATCACTTCCTACCCATGCTCTCCATTCCAGAAGAGCACCTGGGTGGATATTTATAATCAGAACGAGGAATTCTCCAGTCCCACTCACACCCTTGCTCCGTCTGGCTCACTCATTTCCCTTCTTTCCATCCCCAGAACATCCTATGCCGGTTCCCACCTTGGGGTTCTTGCCCCTGCTGTTCCCTCTGGCTGGCATGCTCTTCCCCCAGGTTCTCATCATCTCTCAGGTCATAGCTTAAGTGCCATCCCCCTTTGCTGCCCCGGGCGATTTCCACACATCTCTATTTTATATTCTGTACAGCAGTTACCTGGTGCTATCTTGTTCATGTATCTGCTTACCTTTCTATTGTTTTCTTCATTTCCCATGTGAGCAGGGAGCTTAGTGGGCATATCCACCAGATGATCCCCAACAGTGTCCAAGTGACACCTGGCATGTAGTAGGCACTTCATACATGTATGTTGAATGGATGAGCAAATGTGTGCAGCACTTGTCTGCTTACTGTCCTATTTGATCCCTGCAGCTCAGGGAGACACGGAGGCCGGAGGTGAGTGTGAGCTGGCCAGTTGGCTGGGCCTTGACTCTGACAGAGTTCTCACCCAGGCTCCGAAGTTCACCCATCTACCACGCTGGCCTTGAGCTCATTGGTGGGATATAGGGAGAATCTGTGTTTTGCGGTTTCCCTCTCTTCTTGAGCTCCCAACACTGGGCTGGTGGCTGCTTCCCCACCTTCCTTCCCAAAGAGGCAGCACCCTATGTTCTCAGCCCCTTCCTGTGTAGATGGATCCAAACCCCCCAAACAGTAGGTTCTCTGAGCTGCTGCCTGGTGGGGGATTTGTCTGCCCCCTCTATTCAGATGTTTCCCCAGCTCCTCCTGGTGCTAAATCACCCCTCCAAATCAGCAGGAATGCTAATTACCAACCCACCTACCACCCATTAGGCAGAAAATGTGTCTCCTGTAGAAGCTCCCCCAGACGCCAGGTCAGCCCTCCTCACTCCTGGATGGCGGTGAGGAGGGGGTCCATGCCAGGGTGCCGCACGGTGGCTGCAGGTTCCTGTTCTGCGCCCTCACTGCCCCTGCCACCCCTGCTGGGAGGGCACATGCAGATGCCCCAAGGGTTTGTGGTCCTGCCTCTGTTGCAGGTCTGTGTGTGCTGCTGGGTTTTAAAGAAGACTTTAGGGCAGGAACATTTATAAATCAGCGAGAGCCAGAAATCCTTTACTTCAAATTCAATCCTTCCACCTTCTACAATTTGATGAGAGCTTTTAAAATAGCCTGTGGGTGCTCTTGGCTCCTGCTCATTCCCAGGCCTTCAGGGCTCCCAGCTGCCCAACCAGGGGCCTGGAAACCACCTTGAATCTCAATCCCAATAAGAAGTGCTGGAAGGCTCTAGCTCACTGTAGATTTTTACAGGCTGCTCACAAGACTGCCTTCAGGGAACGGGAAACTGATAGAAACCAGGCATGAAATGGCTCATCCTATACAAAATGTATAATAAATGTTGGCTAACAACAACAGCAATAATAATAATTTTGCCTACACCTTCTGTATTGTCTAAGGAAGTGTCAGAAGCACAATTACAGACTGATGGGTGAAAAAGCAATATTTGGCTGCTTAAAAAGAGCCTCCTTTCGCTCATTAGTGGGGCATGTGCCTGAGGGCAGCACACTTACATTCAACTCAGGAATTTTTATCATGCCAGCACTTCACATGTGTGCTGAATTCAGGCCGATTTCCTGAGACCATTCTCCTCAGCACCAAGGGAGCCCCGGACATCACCTGTGGGCAAAGCTCTCTATTCATTTATCCACCGCACATTGATTGAGCTCCTACTACGTTCAGGCACCATTCCCAATGCTAGGATATTCAAGAGGTTAAAAAATACCAGTACCCCCCTGTCTTTATGGGCTTTATTTAGTCTGCTGTTGTGGAGATGGATGAGCAAACAAACAAAAGTCCAAAGATAATCACAGATAAGTGCTATGGGAATAAAAAAAAAAGAAAAAGAAAAGAAAGAAAGCTAAGCAGAAGGTTGGTTGTCATGGAGAAAGGCAGGGTGGGGGACAGCAGGCGACTTGAACTGGAGGGTCCTCACAGGCCTCACACTGTCAAGGGCCATCAGAACCAGCAGCTTCAGCTTCTCTGTGAACTTGTTAGGAGTGCAGATTCCCACGCCCCACGCAGACCTTCTGGATCAGGGTTCGGCAGGCCCTCCTGAGATTGTGATGTGATGCATGGCGCACACAATGACAGAAAGTGATGAGCCTGGGGTACTAGGAAGAGGGCCTGTCAGAGGGACAGCAGAGCCATGGTGTCAGCGAGCTCGGGCCCAGAGCGCAGGGGGTGACATGGGGGTAGCTGGCAGGGGTTTCACATGCCTTTGTAAGACATTTGTATTTTGTTCCAGATGTGCCACTGTCCTCAGGCCTTCCTCCCAACCTCACCCAGTGTGTTATGAAGGCTCTGAATTTCACCTGCACCTCTTTCCTGGGAAAAGAGCAGGAACTGGCCTTTAACTCAGGCCCCACCTCTCAGGAGTGTCCAGGTTTGACCCTCACCCCAGAGGAATTGACTGATCATTTCTCTCCTCCAGTCTAGGATGGTAGAGAGGTTTGGAGGAGAGTCTCTGCTACTCCTAAAAATAGAAAAATGAGTGTGGAGGTGAGAAAAGCAAAAAATTCAGAAGGAAAGGCTGAGAGAGCCCGAGAAAAGCAAGCCATGCTGGGGGCGGGAGGGATGGGAGGGGAGTGAGGAGCAGTTCAGGAGAGATTCGGACGTCCTCCGTTTCTTCCAGTGCCAGCCAGGGGATTTGAGGGGCTCAAGACACCTGAATGCTGGAGATGTAGGTGTCACGTCCCCCCCAAACCCATCACAAGCTACCTTGCAGGCCACACTAGTGATGTGCAACCCAGGGGGGACAGACAGACAAGCTCCTGGGGACCCACAGGGGCATTTCTCCTGCAAGTCAGGCCACGAGCCCTCCCAGTGGACCCAGCCTTAGCACGCAGGTCAGGGCAGCTTGCAGAAAAGCCTCCTGCCGTGGTTGGTATTCTAGCAGCTCAGCTTGAAGGCTGATGGCTCACAGACAAGCTAGATTGCCAAGTGGAGGTCCCAGCCCAGAAGGCGGGACACACACGAGAAGGGCTCGATGAACTGAGAAATCAGAACAGTGCAAGGAACTCCTACCCTTTGCGACAGCATGGATGGAAACGGAGAGTATTATGCTTAGTGAAATAAGCCAGGCAGTGAAAGAAAAATACCATATGATCTCACCTATAAGTGGAACCTAATGAACAAAACAAATGAGCAAAATTGAACTAGAGATATGGAAATATGGAACCAACTGAGAGTGACCGGAGGGGAGGAGGGAGGTGGAAAAGGGGGAAAGAAGGGGAAGGGACCAGTGAAGGAACCACTATAAAGGGCCCATGGACATGGACGACAGGGCAGAGACTGACTGTGGGAGGGGAGCGGGTGGGGCAGGGGAGAGCATGGAGGGAAAATTGGGACAACTGTAAGTGAACAATAATAAAATAAAAAAGAAACACCAGTGGGGAAAAAGAAAAGAAAAGAAAAAAAAAAAAGAAATCAGAACAGTGCACATGAGCTCCATGAGGCCATTCGCTCTTTCCACTGTCATAATCTTTCCTAAGCACCTACAATGTACTGGAGACTATTCTAGGTCCCGAGGGTCTCACATCCAGAGACAAGATAGACAAAGTGCCTGCTCCCCTGGAACTTACCATTCAAAGGGATGACATAATGATAAGCAAGTTAACAAACAGGAACATTTCAGACTGTGAGTAGTGCTGTAACACACAGGGATGCTTGTGGTGGGGCTTCTCAGAGGACCTGAGAGGAGCTGAGAGAATTGCAGGAAGCATGCTCTGGGCAGAGGGAACAGCAAGCGCAAAGGTCCTTACAGCGGGGAAACTGGGGCGTCCCACAGCAGCAGGGCTGTATGTCAGAGGAGGTGTCACTGACTCTCTCTTTCCCCCAGAACAAGCTAAGTGCTCACCTAAGTGGGGTTTCTCCACACCCCAAGCGCTAGTGAGAAAAGAAACCAAATAGAATCAGGCTGATATTGACAGGTCTCTGGAGCTCACGTTTGGGGGAGTGTGTGTGTGTGTGTGTGTGTGTGTGTGTGTGTGTGTGTAAAGCCAGGGGCTGTCCTGCCAGCCAGACATGGGTGAGGGTCCCAGGTCATCCCTTGCCAGCTGCGTGACCTGGGAACATTGCCTCACATCTCTGGGCCTTCGTTTCCTCACCCCTAGCTTGTTTAAATGTACGTAATTCCTGAAAATACTATTTGTGAAGTACTGGCGTAGGTAGCTGCTCCATCCCCAGTAGCTGTGGTTGAGACATCACATTTCCACCCGCACAGTTTGCTTCGCAGGGTTTCTTAAGCATCTACTAACCTCAGAGGGAAGATACCATGGTTGCCATCCTCTAGTTCTACACGCAGAGGGGTAGGTGTGTCCGGGGAACGACAGCGCAGAGCAACACGGGGCAGCACTGCCACTACAGGCTGCTGTCCTGCCTGCCCAGCATCCAGGCCTCCTCTCCTTGAAATAGCATTGGGACTTTCCACCAGTCCCTGCCCATCAGGTGGGGCCCACTCCGCTAGCTTCAGGGCCACAGGGACCCAGGCCTGGGCATTCGCTGGCCCCGCCCCGCCCCGCCCCACCTCGGTGATTGGTCAGGGATGGGCCAATGAGAATTGCCTGGGACTTCTGCAGATCCCTGGGCATACCTGAGGGATGAGGGACTGAACTGCTCCCACTCCCTTAGAAGAGCCTCCTGAGAATGAGGTCGCATAGAGGGAAGCAGAGCTGAGAGATGGAGAGACCAAATACCGATTGCAGTTCGAGTCTCTGGAACCCGGGGCCTAATGCCAGCAGCACTATCTCTGGACTTTGCAATTATGTGAGACAATTCCCTTTTGGCTCATGCCAATTTTAATTGTGCTTCTGTTACTTGCAACTGAATAATCCCGACCATTACAGGTTTCTATGGATGGACAGAGTGTGGGCTTCTTCCATTAATGGTTTTGGATCAATAATTAGGGAGAGATAAGGGTATGTATTGAGCACCAGTAAGAAATGAGATCGATTCCCTTCCTAAAAGAATTCCAAATTTCCCAGCCACGCATTTGGGTAGAGTCAAGCCCACATGCCCTGCAGGGTGAGCCGAGGTTAGCTCAGCCAATCAGTGTTTCCCATTGCATAATGGCAGGTTAATTAATAAAGGAGCACATGACCTATGCCAACAGGATCAGGGCCATTGAAATTCATTTCTGGGAATCTTTCCCACTGGACACGAATAAGGAAGCAAGTGGCCTTGGGAGCTTCTGGCTGAGAGAGAGCCTACGGAAAATGGAGCCTGCTCCCAGGCAAATCCAAAATGCAGCTGGATTGGTCACCTTAGTGGAGTCCTGGACTGAGCACGCCTGAAGAAGGAGCTATTTGGCTACAGGAGCTAATGAAGTCCCTTTGAGTTTAAGCCAGTTGGTTCCATATAAAAAAGACTCTTCTCTGTCTCCAATGGGGCCCATATCCTGCCGTCTACCTCCCCCGCCCTCCATTTTTGCACCTTGTAGCCACCAGGAAAGTATTCTGCTTCTCCCAAATTCTCAGACCACCAGAGTGCAGGGTCCCCTCTGGAACCCTGGGACCAAGATTCCTGAAGGGGCCAGGGATGGACGGAAGCCCGTCTGACATGCCAGCCCAAGTCCCTGACTCTCAGGGAAAGGTAATGGCTCACCTGGGTCCTCTTCTGCCCCTCCTCCAGCCCAGTTGGGCAAGGACAGCCATCAATCCCACTTATGAGGCATCTTCTTCTATCCTTTATCTGGCTGTCTCAGGTGTCACTCCAAATCCTTAACATAGAGTTATGAGAGATTGAGTGCTCAGGCCTGGGCTGGCTGAAGGATTCACAGGTCAGAGGCTGCCCATTCATCAGACAGATCTCAGCGGCTTTGGGGTGGGGTAGAATATGACTGACTGGGCCTGCTGTCAGCAGCCAGAAATATCAAAGTCACAGAGAGGAAGGTGGCAATAGGAGTGGTGACATTTGGTAAGAAGACCCCTGCATTCCTGGGAAGACAGTCCCAGGACTCCAGAAGTATGAGGAAGACCTGGTCCAGGAGCTGTAGCTGCATTTTGCAGCCAAACTTGCAATTCACTCAGTGATTGTGCAGCTTCCCAGACAGGGGGGCCCAGGAAAGTACAGAGCCCAACTTGCCCCAAAGCAATCCAAAAAATCTTTTAAAACTTGTATCAAACCATGTCTTACCCTGCTTAAAATTCCCCAAATGGCTCTCCATAAAATCCCAGCTTCTGACCTTAGTTTACAAAACCCTCCTTAATGCAGCCCCTGGCCCACCTTGCCTACCACACTCCAGCCCCTCCAGTCTCCGCCTGTCCCTCAAACACTCCAGTTTACTCCTTTCTCAGGACCTTTGCACACACTGTCCCCACTGCCTGGATGTGCTCCCCACAGGGTCTTGTGTGGCTGGGGCTCTTCAACCCCCTGATGATCCTCCCTCTGCCACATGGCCACATTCTCTTTATAGTGCTTAGCAGGGGCTGAAATTGCCTTGTTCCTTTTCTTGAGTAGAAGCCAACTAGAATTCTGGTACCTGAGGGCAGGTTCTGTCTGCTTTCTCCATTGCTGTGTCTCCACTGTTGCTGGGCATTGCAGGCCCTAAGTAAACGTATTCGGTCGGTCAAAAAGTTCATGTGGTTTTTTTCCATAAAATAAAAGACACATTTTTCATTTTCACCCATAACTATTGATTTGGATATTTTGAGTATGTCAGCTATCTCCTGCGTGGTATAACACTGATGGTTCTCAATTAATGTCTCCATTTGATTGTTATCAATTTGAGCTGGTCCACCTAACTGTGGAGCATCATCCAGCAAGGAACCTCCAAAACAATACTTCACAAACCACTTTTGACACAATCAGTCACAGCACTTCACCATACATTGCACAAATCTTTTCTTGTACTTCAACTGTATTTTTACCTTTCTTGAAATGATAAAGCATAATATTAAAATGGCTACACAAAAACTCACCAATTTTGGTAAGCGTTTTTTTTTTTTTTTTTTAATGCATGCTGATATGACAGCTGTCACAATACGATCTAACACAATTGTTTCAAGTGAAGTTAAAGATAACTAACTAGAGCCATCTTACAGAAAAAAACAAATGCACTTTTTGACCAACCCAATGTGTTAAAGCAAATAAATTGCTGTTCAGCTGCACCCTGCAGAGCACAGCCCTGGGACTAGGCAAGTTAGAAAATGGACTGCCTTGGCATTGGTCCTCCGTCCATGGTGCTGAGGGTTCCATGGGACACGGCTGCTGTGGCTTCTCCAAGCAATGGGGAAGAAAACGCTGTCCATTCTGGGAGGAATGACTGTTTTGTGTCGCTGTTGGTTGCCATGGGAACACCTTGCTGTGCAGGAGGGAAAAAAAAAAAAAAAAAAACCACCTTAAAGTTAAAGATGTGGTGATAGGAAGTGATTGCAGAAGTCAATGAAGTATTGACCAGCAACTGTGGGGCCTTCAGCCACGGGCAGGGAAGGACTTTTGGGTCACCCTCACCTGCCCTCAGCTTCATCTTGCAATTCCTTTCTTTGTCCCTTCACATCCAGCTTCAGCTGTGTCTGGCCAGCTCCCATCTGGGTGGCCAGAGGACTGGCCTGGGTCCATGGCAGAGAGTTGCAGAACTGTAGGAAGCCAATGTTACAGAAGTCATTCAGGCATCAGTGCCCAATAGGGCAGCAATCCCAGAAGTCACAGGTGAGGCATCACAGTAGGAATGCCTGGACCACTTCCTGTATGCACATCTGACTCAGGGCTTAGCCAGAGTCTTCACACCCCTGGATTAGCCACCCAGCCCAGAGGGACTTGTGATCATGTCCTCTATTTCACAGATGAGGGAACTAAGGCTCAGCGAGGCTACACAGAATTTTTTTTAATTCTCACCTAGTAAGAGGTAATTCCAGGATTTTAACCCAGGGAATTCAAATTCAGAATTCAAGCTCTTAACCATGCCACCATCTCAGAATTCTAAAGACAATGCAGTAGCTCCCATTTGTCGGATGGCTGCAGTGACCCAGGCATACTGTGAAGTGTGCATATCTGTTAGAGCAGACTGGGGCAGGGACTGCGGGGGCAAAGGCACTCACCCAAGCAGTTGAGTTTGGACCTGCATGCCTGTCCAGAGTCCAAGTTCATTCTCCCACATCAACAGAGGCCTGGACCAGCTCTGGAGTCTGGGAGGGACCGCTAACACCTCCGCACCCTGGCCAATTCCAAAGTTTAGGAAATGGCAATGACCCCTTTCTCCAAACTCCACCATGCCTGGGGCTCAGGGCGGGCACCAAGGTTGCCCAATAGCCTGACAGCTACAAATCCCCCCGGGGCGGGACCACAGCCAGGAGGAGGACAGCACCCATCACTGCTAGCTCTTCTTATCTGAAACAAGCTTCCTTCAGCACACCCATGAACTAACTGCCTTCCCCACTCAGATTCACATGGGTGTTGAGGCTCCATGTGACAGCGATCCCCAACCTGCCACACAGGCAATGTGGAAGCTGCAGGGCAGGTGAACCCACCGTTAGGAAATTGGATAAATTGGAGTCGGTACTAACCATTGTGAGGCTTCCTTTCTTTATGGCCCTCCAACTGAATTCTCTTAAAGGCCTTTCAAATGGATATCAAATTATAAAAGTTTCATTTAAATGCTGTTTTCTAGGGATGTGAGAACAGTGCACGTGGCTTAGAGCTGAACAGCTGTGCCAGGCCCACAACCAGCCTCGACCGTGTCCACCCCTGCTTGCTGTGATGACACACTCCCCCAGGCTCTGACTTCATCCATCACCAGGGGACAGACAGCAGACCTGGGGACACGGGTGGGCTGAGCTGGGGACTCTTTGTTCTTTAGGCCGTGTCTGGCACCTTCCCTCCCCCACATACCTCTTTTTCCCAGGCACCCTGGCAGAAAAAGGCATGAGCCATCCTGACAGAGGGAAGGCCAGACACCCTTCCAGATTCCAGGAAGCACAGGAGACTTTTCTGGGGGATCCCCCAGTTTCCTCTCTGATACTGCTGCTTTTGCCTTGCACATCCAGATTGGCAAAGCTCCAACTAAGCTTGCAGCCTCTTTGTATTGTCATTAGTCAGCTATTGGCCATATAACAAGCAACCCTAATAGCTCAGTGACTTAAAACCACAAACACTTATTTTTGTTTACTTTTCTTGTCCAGTCTGAGGGTCAGCAGGTGGCTCTGCTTCTGGGACCAGTGGCTCCCAGGGTATCTTATTCTCATGGTGCTGGAAGAAGTACAAGAGGCAAGTACAGACCACACTCACAGATGTAAAACCCCTGCTCACATCACATCCCCTAACATTCCATGGTCAGTGTGAGTCTTGTGGCCAAGGCCAACATCAATGTCTTCAGCCCATGCCAGTGGGAGCCACTGCAAAATCACGTGGCATCCTAAAGTCTACACCTCTAAGTTAAATAAACAGCAAAAGAACAAAAAAGCAGCCACATGGCAGAGGGTGGGGGCTGTATCATCGCATTACAGGGAGGGAATGATTACAAATAAGATGGACAGTCTAGGTTGGTCACTGCCTTCAAGTCCACTTTCCTTCAGGAGGATTCATCCCTCCCATTTGGAGCAGTTTGAGTAGGACTGACCCCATTATCAGGTCTGGAGGACAGCCTGACAGCCCATCCCGCCAAGAACAGGCATGTGACTGAATTCTGACCAATGGGAGTCACTCAACCCCAGAAGAGGATCCAGAGTGTTCCTCCCTTTCTCACTGGAACAAACAAAGAAACATGGAGTTTGAGGAGCTCCTGGACACCCACGTGTGATCCTGAGGGACCCAGCCTTAGGATGACACTGTGGAAAATGGTGCAGAGGGCAGGAAAAAAATCAGATCCCAGGGAGATGTAACTCTGCTGGACCAAGAATCACCTGAAACCTGACCTACCACTTGACTTTTGACTTCCAGAAGTATATACACTACCATTTTTGTTTAATCCAGTTTGAGTCTTATTCTTCATCATTTGCAACCCAGAGATTCCTAAGTGATAGAGATGATGCTGGAGAGGAGACAGAAGAAAAGAGCTGAAGTTCCCAACAACCCGGCACACTACTGAACAAGCCTGAGACACTGGGCCTGAGAGCACTGTGTGGTCGAGTCAGCTCTGCTCAGCACACTCAGAACCAGCCAGACCTACAGCACCTTGCTGCATCTCCCTTGGGCCTCCAGCACCCCAAAATCACCCTCCTCATCCAGACCCATTCACTTTCTTGATGTGGCCTCTAGTCTCTTGTCCCAAAGTCCTGGGAGTCTGGAGCTGCTGCCTCATACATCAAAGATGCTTTTGCCTGGAGGCAAAAGTATAGGTCATTTTTTAATGCGTGTGGCTCTCTTTGAGCAGCTCTGAATGCCAGGTGTGGGGCTGGGGAGACAGGACTAGGTAAATGAGATTGGTTTCAGAAGGAGCTGCCTACATCTGCCTGTGCTCCCCACCCAAGATGGGAGAGATGGGGGAGGGGCTAGGAAATGGACTGTGAGAGGTGTTTCCACCCTCTACACATGATAAATAGGGATGAGCTTGTGTCTCTTGGACCCCAAAGCATTGTCCCCAACCCTTAGCTGCTAGGAAGAAAGAAAAGTTGCCTTGTTATTATTGTCATTTTAAAATATTGTTTTGTGAACTAGAAGAAGAAAAAAGGCAAGTCCATTAAGTCATTTATTCCTAACACTCCAGCAATCACCAGCTGCTGGGGCTTGAAAAAATATCAAGACAATCAGTGCCTGTGAAAGGGAAAAGCGAGCGAGCTGGCCCTGCTCAGCCTCCTCCTGAAGCCCACTCTCTGCCCCCTGCAAACCGCTCAGTGCTCCTTCCTCACCCGGTTCTTACTCCTTGCCCTGCCCACCTCCTCCCTGCTGTCCACACCCCCTGGGGCCAGGCAGGCCACCTCCCCTCTGCCCTCCCTGCAAACCCAGCTCTGCCTTCCATCAGCTCCACGGCCTGAAAGGACAGTGCCCCCCTCAGGCCACCCTTGGCCCTCGGCTGTCGCAACTCACCTGCCAAAGACAAACCCCGTGGGGGCTTAGGAGGAGGACACAGCAAACCTTTACTGGTGACCCCAATTTCAGATTTGAACCCGGGTCTCCAGAGGTGACTGTGAAGAAAATGCCTAAATTAAGATGCTAATTATTGTCTTCAGCAGTTCGTTACCAGACAGTCCCTTGTATCTATTATTAACAGCTTCCTGCCACAGCCCCAGCTCACCAAGAAATGCAGATGAGTTAAAGATTTGGTTGCAAGAGAAAATAACAGAAAACCATGTCTGCACCATGATGCTTAGCCTGTGGATATGCCACCCCCACTTTGCCCACCTGTAGAGAGATGACAAGAAGCCCCACTAAGGGCGGCACAATGATACCACACCCCTAGAGGCCACTAGGAACCTCCCAGGTGGGAACCTGGGAAGTGACTTGATCTGCCCCATATGCTGGACAAACTCCTGTGTTTAAAAATATCTGCAGACCCCTTCACGATTCACAAAGTACCTCCACATTTTCGTGATTAAACACCAGGGTTCGGAGAGGGCAGGAGTTTAGTTCTGGTGACGAGGTAGAAAGAGGCCCAGGTGAGCTGCCACCCTGGGCACTAGCCTGACCCCGCCTGCTCCTGGAGCCTGGGAAGCTTTGCTGCTAGGGAAGAAGTGCTGTGAGGTGCCAGCTCCCAGGTGAAGCACATGCCAGCTCTTTGGAGAGCCCAGGTGCCATGCCTGGACTCCTGCAGTCACACTAACCTCCAGAAATAAGATGGAGCTTATCTTAAGAGATGCCTTGGGGTCTTGGCCATGCCCATGGAGGGTCTGCCCAGGCTGAGGGCTTAGGGGACCAGGAGTGAGGAGGCAAGGAACAAAAGAGGAGCATGAGGTGCAGGTGGAAGAGAACTGCAGAAGGACAGCCAAAATAACCCAAGCATTCACCTCCCTTGGTTCACCGTGGGCAGAGAGGGGCTGAGCTGCCCAAAGTCACGAGGAAATGCTGGGTAGAGCAGAGTTGGATTCAGATCTCCTAGACTCACAGTGTAGGAATGACATTCAGAGGCCTCAAGGCCACGCACCCCAAACACACACACACAACCACCTGGTTAAGCTGCTGTCACTGTGACTCCAGCCCCCTCTGAGGTGATCCTGTCCCTGATCTGATCTGCATGCTCACAGAAGCAGGGACGAGTCTGCCTGGTGTCCCTGGAACATGGATTTGGATACATAGAGGGTACCCATTATTTCTTATGAATTGATAAAGAAATTTAATGCTGTACACGAACAGCTTCGAACACAGAGGACAGCCCCTAGCAGCTCCTAGGAACCAGTGGTTAATGTTCAATATTTGTGAGCTGGTTTTTAAAGAATTAGGAGCTGTAAATCAGCACGAGAGTATTTAACACCACCACAATCAGCAAGTGTTGCAATGGGGGCTTTTTTCCCTCCTCCACCCCACTCCCAGTGAAACACCAATAGCCAATCCTCTTAATCTGGGTTAATCTGCTTCATCTCCAAATCTTCCAAATACACCTGTACAGGAAATGTTGAAATGCCTCCTGCATTTTACTCCCTCATTCTGTTTCCTTGGTGCATGAGTTCCCTACAACTCACCCACCACCTGGCAAGCCTCGGCCCCTCTCCTCTGCGTCACAAAGCCAGGCCCCTTCTGGAGACGGTGCCAGAAGAATGAATCTCCACCAGCCCCTAGTCTCGCTCAGGTACCACCTGTTCTGCCTAGGTTCTGGCCCTGGTCAGTATAAATGCCCCCAGTGATGAATGGTCCTACAAGCAGCATGCCCGAGCCCTCTGCTCCTTCCACCACCTGTTCTGTCCCAGCTGGATGGAGGGGAGGGGAGGAGGGGGCTTCCATCTGAGTCAGAATCATCCATCCTAAGTAATTAGCTGCCAAAGGGAATGCAAATCTCCTGAAGGGGAGCAGAGGTCCCTACAAACTTCTCCAAAGTCTTCCTGCCCCAGGCTTGCCTCGGGGGCTGCTGGGAGGAACCTGGACACCTGAGGAGGCCAGGAAACCATCTGCCAGGGCACAGGGTCTCTTTGAAGATCAAAGACTAAGACACTCCTTTCCCAATGCCCTGCTGTCAGAGGCAGCTGGAGCCCAGCCCATCTTCTCTGGCAAGGCTGGTGTTCTGTCTTCTCAACCACGCTCACCTCAGTCTGGGAATGGGAAGTGTGTTTGGCAGACGCTGTTGGTCACCTGCCCGTGTGCTCTTTCTTCTTACCTGATATTGTTCAAGTTGACTCTTGGTGGCCCATGTCCCATGCCTCTGACTTGTTTAGGGGGCAGGGGAGTGGGAGCTCTGTCCAGGTAAAGCCAATGACACACAAACAGTGGTCCAAGGTTTCTTTGATACTATGAGAGAATCATAGGGAAAGATGTTTTCTTCTGTCTCTGGGCATTATGGCATCTAGTTGTGAATCCTGGAGCTTCTGTAGCCATGTGTGACCCTGAGGGATGCCAGACTGAGGCTGGTGCCGACATACCAACAAGAACAAAGTAGAGGCAGGGCAAGAGCCCAGGTTCCTGGTGATTCCACCGGACCTCTGACTCCCAGGCTGAGAAGCACCCCTGCAGACCTCCTGCAATGTGAGATAAAAGTCCTTACCCATTTTGAGTGTTGGACTGTTTGCCTGCAGCCAAAGGTGTCCCAACTCAGAGAAAGTAGCAGGTGAATACTGTATCACCACCCAGCAGAAGCAGGCCCTGACTGCAGGTCCCATGCAGGTAATGGGTTGGGGTTGTGCCTGATGCCCAGGCCCCACCCTCTGCCCATTTTGATGCTTTCTTGGGGCCTTTCTCTGGCATCTGGAAGGCTGCTCTCTTCCCTGCTATTAGGGCCAGAGTGCTGGGAAATACAGCCCTCAACCAATAACTGACTGGAGATGCTGGGTAAGTACCCCGTATTTCTCTCTCCTCTCCCGTCGAGTGGGAGAGCTCTGAGGTGTGCAGGCTATGGAGCTGCCGGGATTCAGGATTACACTCTGGTGGCCCACATTGGTGACCTTCTGAAGAACATGCCCCTGTTCCTCACCCCCTCCCAAATAAGCTGATTGCACTCAAAATTTTGTCTCAGGGTTTGCTTCTGGGGGGGACCCAAACTAAAGCTACCTCCCTCCAGTGCATTACTGAGAACTGCTATGTTGCAGGCACTGCAGAGAAGATAGGAAATAATATGTACAGGCTTCCCCGCCTGGGCTCACATTCATGTGCAAAGACAGGTAATCAACAAGTCAGCCAGTTAGATCATGTTAAGATCTTAAATACAGAGATCACAGTGTAACGGGATGGCAACAGTGATGGGGAACGGTGCAAGGAGGGCAGTGCTAAGACATCTCTCCGAGGGTCAGCCATGCCAAGAGCTGCACAAAGAAGAGTCCAGGCAGAGCGAACAGCAAGTGCAAAGGCTGAGGCAGGAGCACATATGATGGCAGGAAGGCAGTGAGCCAGGAGGAAGGGGGGGATGTGGACTGAAGAGGAAGGCAGAGGCCAGCCCAGGTGGGCTTCCACAGAGCATGAGAAGAAGTTTGGAGTTCGGAAGCAATGGGAATCTATGGCAGGGTGATAAAAGGTGGGGGCAGGGCTTACTCAACCCAAAGCAGCAGCAACCTTCTACTGCCTTCTCCATGGAGGGGTGCAGGAGAGGCCACTTTTGATCTCAGTCGCCCAGGTAGGAGATGCTGGCACCTGGAGCGCCCTCATGTCCTCTACAAGTGAATCTCCCATTTGCAAATGGGCCTCTTTCCTCTCTTTGCCTAGGACGAGACCCTGGCGTGGGTGGGTGCGCCATTCCCTAGTGCCTTCCCCAAGCAGGTGACCTCTACATCCAACATCAATGCCTGAATCCATCTTGCCCTTGGTTAATTCCACAGTGCCACTGTCACTGCCTGCCCCTAAGTGAGCAGGTCTCATTCCAGACCCAACACCACCAACCCCCTTTACTTCAGACTGCATGGCTGATGTGAACAGCTCCCTTGCTGGGCCTGGAACCCTCATCCCAGGGCCCAGAACAATTATCATTTAGTGGCACCGAGGGACTGCACTGGCACTGAGAATGGCAGCTTCTGCTGAGCCCCTCCGAACATATTACCCACATTAGTTTTCACTCTCTACCTATCCAGAATCCCTTGAGAGAGCTGAAGGACTTGGCTCAGTCCTAGTTTACAGAAGGGCTGTGCAGACAGAATGGTTTGCACAGTGTTCAAGGGCTTGGAGTGACAGACCCTACGCTTGTTACCGCCTAAACCAACACAGTCAGGGGAAGACTAGTAAGCCTCATACGGAGACAGCCTGTGGGTTTGTGCCACACTATCTGCCTCCACTGGGGAACAGGCCCACAGACCCACGGGTGGCCCAGGCTGGTGACCTAAACCGACAAACTAGACAGAAAAGACCCTGACCCTTGAAAACCATCAGGGGAGACTGAGAGCTTTTTCCAGGTTAAGGGCAGGAGCACGGAAGTTAGCAGAAGAGAAAGAAAGAGAACATAGGGCATGCTGTTACATGGGAAGTTGGTGAAATCATGGCTATGAACACACTTAAGGAGCCCAAGTTATAAGCTGCTGGTTACACCCCCCATTATCCATGCCCCCCCTCCTTCTGATGTTTAGTTGGGCCCAAGGCTGCCTGAAATTTGCCCACATGACTAACGTGTGACCAGAACGCTGTAAACACAAGCACAATGTGCAGTCCTGGAGAGTGCCCTTAAAGACAGACATGCACTTCTTTGTCCCTTTCTCCTCCTGGGGGCTGGAACCAAACAGACACATTGGACCATGAAGTAGAAGCCACTTGAGGAAGACGGCTTGAGCCGCAAGAATGATTGATGTTGACTTTGAGAAATCTCTCTCTCAGCCTCTTGACTGTTTGACAGAGAAGTAAACTTTATCTTGTTGGCACGGTTTCTCCCATTGGGGTGGTGTCTGTCACAGCTGAACCTAATCCTGGTCCCTACAGACCAGAGCCTAGATCTGGTGTCCCCAAAAGACCAGGCCATCCACCCCATAACACCTGATGAAGGCTCCAGTGTTCAAACCCAGTGGGTACCACTCAGGATGTGCCAGTGAGCTGCCAGGCAGAGCAGGGGGCCCTGGCTCAGGACCCCCCAATGCTGAGTTCCAGCTGGAAGGTGCCAGGGGCCAGTCTGCAGGGTCCGGAATGGCTGGAGGTTTGGTTTTGAGAAGGGTGGGAAAAAACTTAAAGAACAGGGAAGCTAAAGACAGGAGGACTTGTTGGCTGGCTCAAAATTCCAGCATCTGGGAAAACAGAAAGCAAGTGCATTCTTAACACGCCTGCAAAGCGTGAGAACATGCTAGCGAGGGGCCCTCAGATGTCCAACCTCATCCTTGGAAAGACTGGCAAGCGATTCCCAGGACACACTATGCAGAAAGGATCCTTTCGCCACCTGGGAGGACAGAGTGCCACAGCCCACGGGTGGCAAAGCAGCCGTCTTCGTTCCAGCAGCCCGGCCACCTGTTCACCCTTTTCAGTGCTAAGAGCACCAGGTTGCCCCTGGGAACCCTCATCCCCTTTTCAGCCCTGGGGCTTCAAATACAGCTGACTCCACCCCCAAGGTCCACGGACCCCTGTAGTCAGGCCTGACCAATCAGAGTGCCTGTATTTCCCTGCCACCCAGATTGGTCAGGGATAAGCACGAGACCCAGTAAGAGTCACTGAGACTCCAGATTTGCAGAGCCGGTTAAAAGAAAAGCAATCTCTGCTCTTGAATTTGAACCTGGGGCTGCTGGCAGCCGTTTTGCTGCCACTTGGAGCCTCAGAAGGAAGAAGACAAGAGCAGAGCCAAGAGACAGAGAGGCGTCCTGGTTCTAGGTGGATCTCGGCCTGAAGCCCACCACCCCTCACGCTTAGAGATAACAATGTATTTCCTCCCCCACCACCACCCAGAATGACTTGCCTGTGCACATTCTGGTCTATGTGGAACACTGTTTCTTCAAAATTCCCCTCTAGCGACCCAAGACTGGCTTAGACCACCCCTCCCGTGGCAAGGCCAGCTCTGGGTCCCCTGCCCTGGTTGAGCACATGGATCCCACAGAATGAACTGCATCCTTGTCGGCTCCACTAGCATGGAAGTCCTTCAAGCACAGGACCTGCCTCTTCTTTAACTTGGTATCCAGTAGGCACTCACTAAATGCTGGTTGAATAAATAAATGAATGACTGCAGAGGCGCAAGCTAACCGTTCATCAAGTTTATGGATGACATGAAATTGGAAGCAGTTTCTAGCCAGAGGTTAGAATCATAAAGCAGATTGGCTTTCACAAATGAGTGTGGCAAGGCTGAATTGGAATTGGATGACGTTCATTAAGTAACTAGTTTGAAGAAGTCATCACAGGGAGTTTGTGAGAGCTAGGGATGGAAGGATTTCTGTGCACATTCTGAGATAAGCTATGGGGGGCAGGCGGGACGTGCACCAGAAGAAGCTGGCCTGCAGAGCTCCCATGTCAAGGTCAATTCAGGGGCTTGTGACAAGGAAGACCCAGGCAAGTGTTTCTGCTTCCAGGAAGGCATTCTGAACTCTGTATATTGGGAGACAAAGAAGATGCAGCGAAGATACAAAAACAGCATTTAAAATAGTGAAAGGGGAAGACAAATGGATTACTGAAGTCGAGTTAAAGAGACGGGGTTGCTGTTTCTGTAAGGAAAAGAGAGAGAAAATCACTTCCCCAATGGGATTTAATGAGAGGCGCCACCCCAGGACGGAGATGGAATCCCAGAAGGAGCGGGATGAGCAGGGAGGCAGTGGCAGCCTGCCCTGCCCCCACTGCAGCCTCCAGAACTGCTGACACCCCTACTGTTTACGCTTTTATCGTTTGCAATGAAAGACGATGATGTGTGTGCGCACACTATATTGATTGTGCCTCTTAGATTTTTATGTCGTTGTGGAAAGTGGCAATTATGCCGACTCTGGTGGGAGCAAACGGCCCCAGGGGAGGACAATGCAGGTCCAAGAAAACTCAGAAGACAGACGGAGATGTCCAGCTCAGAAGTTGGGGCATGAGGCAAGCAGGACAGGGGAAGGGGCTGACTGAACCTGCAAAGGGACAGGAATCACCTAGGCTATAGGCTTTTATTAAGCACCTGTGATATACACTGTATTCAACTAGTGGTTTCACACTCCTCTGCCTCAAGGCCTTAGCCCTTGCTCTTCCCTCTGCCTGAAATGTTGTTCGCCACACTCTACCCTGTCATTCATTACTTTCCCTTTCAGGCCTCTTCTCAAGTGTCACTCCTCACAGAGTCCCATCCTGCCCATACCAGTCTCTCTCTGTCACATCACCTTCTTTTCTTCATAGCACTTTCACTCTGATATACAGAGTGGGGAAAAGTAGGTTTATAGTTGTTCATATGAAAAATAATACATTATTAATAAGTAATAAAATTCCAGTCAAGATGGAGGCATAGGTAGACACACTTTGTGTCCTTGCACAACCATAAAAAGGGTCACAACTAACTTCAAAACAAAAACCACCCAGAACTGCCAGAAAATCTAACTGTATGTAAGTCTGACAACCAAGGATTTAAAGAAGCCTTATTCACCCAGATGGGTAGTAGGGATGGAAATGGGAAGCCAAAGCAGAAAGGACACAGTGTGGTGGTGGCAGCGAGGTGGTGGCAGCCAGCAGAATGGGCAGTCCCATATTCACATGTAGCAGGTAAAAATCAGGAGGGATACCTAGGGAGCAAGCAATCCTAGGCCCAGGTCAGACCACAAAGCCCAGAGTTCCAGCACCAGGAAAATAAAGCCTCATAGCTTTTGGCTGTAAAAACAAGTGGGGGTTGGGGTAATGGAAGAAACTGCTAGTCTCTCAAAATAGTTCATTTAAAGGGCCCACATGGTCCTAGAACATCTGTGAACCCACCCACTCTGGGAACCACCACAGGGCAACAGCTAGAGGGACACTGGTCGCATATGGGAGTGGGGTGAAGTGACTGGAAATGGGGCAAGTTCCAAGCAAGCCTCCAGCAGTCAGGCAGCATCATTGTCCCCTCTTCAACCGCTCCTTCACATACAGAGCCACAAAGTAGTGAAGTGGGTCACCCTGCACTGATGAATACCTAAGGTTCCGCCCCATACAACTAACAGGTATGCTAAGTCAGGGAGTCAAAACATCTCCACCTAACACACAGAAATAAACACATAGAGGCTGCCAAATTGAGGAGACAAAGAAATATGTCTCAAATGAAAGAACAGAACAAAACTTCAGAAAAAGAACTAAATGAAATGGAAATAGCCAACCTATCAGAGACAGAGTTCAAACACTGGTGATAAGGATGCTCAGAGAACTCACTGAAGTACAACAAAAGCATAAGGGAAGAAATGAAGGCTACACTAAATTAAATGAAGAAAAATCCACAGGGAACCAACAGTGAAGAGAAGGAAGCCAAGGTTCAAATCAATGATTTGGAACATAAAGAAGAAATAAACATCCAACCAGAATAGAATGAAGAAACAAGAATTAAAAAAAAAAAACAAGGATAGAATAAGAAAGTTCTGAGACATCTTCAAAAGTGCAAACATCTGAATCATAGGAATGCCAGAAGGAAAAGAGGAAGAGCAAGAAATTGAAAACTTATTTTAAAAAATAATGAAAGAAAATATCCCTAACTTGGTGAAGGAAACAGACATACAAATCCAGGAAATAGACAAACAAGTTGGACCCAAAGAGGAACACACCAAGACACATCATAATTAAAATGCCAAAGGTTAAAGATAAAGAGAATCTTAAAAGCAACAAGAGAATAGCAAAGAAATACTTACAAAGGAGTTCCCATAAGACTATCAGCTGATTTCTCAAAAGAAACTTTGCAGGCAAGAAGAGACTGGCAATAAGTATTCAAAGTGATGAAAAACAAGGACCTACAACCAAAATTGCTGTATCCAGCAAAACTATCATTTAGAATGGAAGGGCAGATAAAATGCTTCCCAGACAAGGTAAAGCTAAAGGAGTTCATCATCACCAAGCCTTTATTATATGAAATGTTAAAGGGATTTATTTAAGAAAAAGAAGATCAAAACTATGAACAGCAAAATGACAACAAAGGCACAGCTATCAACAACTGAAGCTAAAAAATAAAAACAAAAACAAACCAAGGAAACAACCAGAACAGGAACAGAATCATAGGTATGGAGATCATTTGGAGGGTCATCGGCCGGGAAGGGGAAGGGAAAGAGTAAGGGGAAAGGCGCAGGGATTAAGAAGCATAATGGGTAAGTACAAAGTAGACAGGAGGATGTTAAGAATAGTATAGGAAATGGAGAAGCCAAAGAACTTATGAGCACGACCCATGGACATGAACTAAGGGGGGGTGGGATTGCTGGAGAGAAGGGGTATACTGGGCAGAGGAGGGCAGAGGAGAAAAATGGGGACAACAGTAATAGCATAATCAACAAAATATACTTTAAAAAATAAGTAATAATAGAAATATGTTTCACATACTCAAAACGGTGAACCTCCTTTTGCCCACCCTGTATTCTTCTTGTCTGTTTATGGGTTCATTGTCTGTCTCTCCCACCAAATTGTGAATACAGAAAGGATAGGGACCTTATCTCTTTTTCACTGCTTTGCCACCAACACTTAGAGGAGTTCTTGGCACACAACATGAGTGTAATGAATATTGATAAATATTATTAACTCCAGTTAACAGTGGAGGAAACCGAGTCTTAGAAAGTATGTTAATTAACACTCTGTTTGACTGTAAGTAACAGAATATTCAACTCATCCTCAGAGGTCCAATTGTTTAATGATGTCCTCATAGGCTGAGGAACTTTCTGTCTTCTGCCCAGTTTTTCTTAGACCACTACTCTTAGCTTGTCCCTCATGTGTTACAAAGTGGCTGCTGCTGCTCCTAACATAATTTGGCATTCAAAGCAAGGAGAGGAGAAGGCAAAATTCTAATTCAGTTGAGTAAGTTTTCCTTTTTATTGGACCTTTTCCATCTCCAGAATACCCCTCACTAGGATTCCAAACCCAGCTCTTTGGCCAGATTTGTGTCACTGTTGCAAGAGATATTGGGAAGCTGGACTCCCTGTGTTCCACAGTAGAGGGAAGCAAAAGAGAATGGGGTTGGACACGAGTATCAGTGATGGACACAACTATAAACAGCAGAACTAGGAGTTGAGCCCATGCCTGTCTGATCCCAGGGTCCCTGCCCTATTTGTCACACCCCGTGCTTCTCTCTTGGCATATGGGTAAGAGAGCAAAGGCATTAGAGCAGATACCAGAAGTGCCATAAAGTCTTTAGCCAATACACAGTTGTGTTGAAGCTGGCCTTTCTTTATCCCAGCATGTCCCCTCCTTCACACAGCACACCCCAGTGCTCTGGCCACAGCCATCCACTCAGGCTCCCTGAACCCGCTAGGTCTTCCACTCTTCCACTCCTTTGCACATGCTGCCTTTGCCCAAAGCCCCTGCCACCTCTGCACCAGTCTGTTCATCCTTCAAAGATCAGCTCAAATGCCACCTCCTCTAACTCTTCTCTTTTCCCAATTAGGCATGTGCCAGGGACCTGCCCTCTTGGCCGAGAAGGAGACAGACAATAAAATAAATAAATAAACAAACAAACAAACAAACAAACAAACAAATAAATAAATAAATAAATAAATAAATAAATAAATAAGACCGTTTTCTCCAGGGATAAGTGATGAAAGCAAAACAAGGTGATGTGTTAGAGAGCAACTGGGAGGCTGTGGAAGGCCGCATAACGCCACTCCTCCCAAAGATGTTCACGTCCTAATCCCCAGAACCGGAGAATAAATCAGGGCGTGTCCAAAGGTTACAGAGGGCTCCAGGCAGCATATGAGAAAGGAGTGACTGGCTTCTGTCTCTGGTGCTAGGGAGGTAACCTCTAAATTCTTAGAATTTCTAAAGAGGTAGGAGTGTCTTTGTTATTCATGGTGGCCTCTCAGATTACACCTGAGACTTTATCCTAATGAGGTGACTCAGGGAGGGGCCTAATGAGGTGACTCAGGGAGGAGGCTGGTCCTGCCAGAAAGAGCAGCCCTGTGATTAGAGTCGGAGCGCTGACCTCCGGGGAAGAGAAGGGCGCTGGTCTTAGAATTAAAGCACGCGGCCAACGACTCGATCAATTCAATCCATCCTGCCTACACAATGAAACCCTGATAAAACTCCGCACTTGAAGCTCCGGTGAGCTTCCTGGGTCGGCGATACTGGATGTGCTGGGTGGGGGGTTGCTGGAGGGTAATGCGTCCTGACTCTATGGGAGAGGACACGGAAGCGTCACATACCTTGTCCTTTGCGTCTCTCCCTTGGACTGCTTCCGATTTGTACCCTTTTGTAATCATAAATACAGTGCTTTCCTGAGTTCTATGAGTCATTCTAGCAAATGATAGAACCGGGGGGCGGGGGTGTGGCAGTGAAATCCCCTGACTTCGTAGCCAGCAGGTCAGAAGTGAGGGTGGCCTGGGGACACCTGAAGTTGCAGCTGGCATCTGAAGTGAGGACAGTCCTTGGAGGCCTGTAGCCTTCGCTTGTGAAGCGTGACCTCATTCCAGGTGGCTGGCATCATTGCAGGTTGCTAATCAGCTGACCTTGAGTTGGGAGAATATCCTGGACTTTCTGTGGGCTCACAACCAGGGTCCTCGGATGGAAGAAAGAGGCAGGGAAATGGCAGCACAGGCGGCCCAGCCAACACTGCCGGCCAGGGGCTGGAAAGGACATGGCCGCGGACCCCCTCCAGGATTCTGCCGAAGGAGCGCAGTCCTGCCTGCTGTCACCTTGACTGTAGCCCAGTGACCCCTAGTGTGGACCCCCAACCTCCAGAACTGGAAGATGACAGAAGCGGGTTGTTTTCAACCTCTGTTTTATGGTGATTTGTTAGAGCAACAATGGGAAACTAATACAGGGGTGTTACTTAGTGAGGGGGCCGGGTCAGGGACGGGGTCTCTCTGAAAAGGTGACAATTAAGGCTAAATTCCCCTCCTTGTTGTTGTGTTGTCGCTGGTTTTGTCTGTAAGAACCTCAGAAATGTAGACCTTACTGAATCAGAGGCACTGAATCACCTACTGGAAACTCGGGGGTGAGCCCCAGGAATGTTCCCCTCACAGCATTTTTGATTTGTTTACTTCTAAAATAAAATAAAATTCTTTTTGCTTTTATGTGTATAGTTTATAAATTTTAACTATCGTGTGACTATCACATCAGGATGCAGAAGTGTGCTGTCACCCCCATAGAGCTCCTGCATGCTGTCTCTTTACAGTCACACACTTCCCACACCCCAGCTCCTGGCAACCACTGACCCATTCTCTGTCACTAGAACTTTGTGGTTTTTTTATACTTCATTTTTTGTATTTGTCTGTTTTCCTTTATTTGTTATTATTTTTATTTTGTTCTTTTTGGAGCTTTGGGGTTTTTTGAGAATGTCAGATAAATTGAATCACTTTTTGAGGCTGGCTTCTTTCACTTAGCACAATGCTTCTGAAATGCTTTTAAGTGGTTGCATGTATCAATATAGTTGGCCATCGAACAACATGGGCCTGAATTGTGTGGGTCCACTTATATGTGGATTTTTTCCAGTAAATACCTGTATAGTTTTCAATCTGCAGTTGGATGTAGAGGGCTGACTATATGCATTGTTCTACACCATTTTATACAGCAGACTTGAGCACTTGTAACTTTTGTATCTGCACTGTGTCCTGGAATGAGTCCCCTGGAGAAACCAAAAGACAACTACATTTGAGGGGAGTCAAAAGTTGTATGCAGATTTTAGACTATGTAGAGAGGGTTGTCACCCCAACACTCATGTTGTTCAAGGGTCAACTGTAGTTTGTTCCTTTTTATTGCCAAGGGGTATTCTATTGAACAGATGTACCAGTTTATCCATTATTCTGGGGGTCCCCACCCCCACTCCCTCAGACGGTACTGGTGGGGGACCTGTTAGGAATGGGCTGCACAGCAGGAGATGCGCAGCAGTGAGCAGGGAAGCTTTCTTCACTTTACCACCTGAGCTCCGCCTCCTGTCCCTTCCCCACCCCACCCCCCATCTGTGGAAAAATTATCTTCCATGAAACTGGTCCCTGGTGCCAAAAAGGGTGGGAACCGAGGACATTTGGATTATCTCCCATTATTGGCAATTACCAATAGAGCTGCTATAAACATTTATCTGCCAGTTTTCATGTGAAGATAAGTTTTCATTTCTTTGGGGTAAATACTCAGGAGTGGGATTGTTAGGTCCTATGGTTAGTATAACTTTATAAAAACAGCGAAACTATTTTCCAGAGTGACTGCACCATTTTGCATTCCCACCACCAATGTGTGAGTTTCATTGCTCTGTATCCTTGTTAGCATTTGTTTTTGCCAGTATGTTTTCTATCTTAATAGGTGTGTGGTTGTAACTTTTTGCCCTAATGGCTAATGATGTTGGACATCTTCTCATGTGTTTATCCCTATATATTTTTGGCTAAAGTGTCTATTCAATCTTTTGCCCAGTTTTTAATTGGGTTTGTTTTCTACTGTTGAGTTCATCTACTTTTGATATAAATCTTTTGCTGGATATGTGATGTGCAAATATTCTTTCCAAGTCTGTAGTTTTTCTTTCGTTCTCTTAATGTCTTTCTCAAAGCAGGACTTTTGATTTTGATGAAACTCTTATGGGTTGTCCTTTTTAAAATATTTTTATTTTTTGACACTCAATATTATTTTATATTAGTTTCAGGTGGACAGCACAATGGTTAGACAATCATATAATTTATGAAGTGATCCCCTGGATAGTTCAAGTGCTCACCAGACACCACACATAGTTATTACAATATTATCGACCATACATATTCCCTGTGCTGTACTTTACATCCCTGTGACTGTTGTGTAACTACCAATTTGTGCTTCTAAATCCCTTCATCTTTTTCACCCAACTCATTAACCCCTGTATCCTCTGGCAGCCATCACTTTGCTCTTTGTATCTATGAGTCTGTTTCTAATTTGTTTGTTCATTTATTTCGTTCTTTAGATTCTGCATATAAGTGAAATCATGTGGTATTTGTCTTTCTCTGTTTGACATATTTCACTTAACACAATACCCTCTAGGTCCATCCAAGTTCTCATAAATGGTAAGATTTTATTCTTTTTATGGCCAAGTAATATTCCATTGCGTATATGTACCACTACTTTTTAAACCCATTCATCTATTATTGGGCACTTGGATCACCTTTATGTACTGTGCTTTTAATGCCATAGCTCTGCCTGTTTCCAGGTCACAAAGATTATCCCCTATGTTTTCTTCCAAAAATTTTATCTATAAGCTATCTAGAATTAATTTTTGTGTAAAGTGTAAGATTTAAATTAAGATTATTTTTCTGCTTATGAATATATCCTATTTTGTCTCTTTCTCTCTCCATTTTTTTTTTTTTTTACTATATCTCTTTTAAAGTTTTTTTCAGTGGTTGCACTAGGAATTACAATAGGTATACTTAATTTTCAGTCTACTTAGAATTTATATTTTACCACTTCATGTGGAACATGAAAACATTACCACTACATAGACCCTTTTACCCTCTTTTTTTGTTGTGCTTGTCTTCTATGTCATATCTCTATTCTTCAAAAATCCCATTAAACAATGTTATATATTTTTTATTTTCAGCCATCAAACATGTTTTAAAGAGCTCTGCAGGAAAATCAGCAGGAGAAAAATAGTCTATCAAATTTATCCAAATATGTACCACTTCTGCTACTTCTCCTTTATTCCTGATGTTTCAAGTTCTTTCTGCTCTTATCTCCCTTCTGTCTAAAGAACTTCCTTTAGCAATCTTTTAGTGCAGATCTCCTGGCAACAACTTTTCTTAGCTTTTCTTCATCTGAGAGTGTCTTTATTTTACCTTCATTTCTGAAGGATATTTCCTCTGCAGAATTCTGAGTTGCAAGTCCTTTTCTTTCAGCATTTAAAACTGTTGTTTTACTGCCTTCTGGCATTCATGGTTTCTGATGAGAAACCCACAGTCATTGAAATCATTGCTCACCTATAAGTAATGTTATTTTTCTCTGGTTGCTTTTAAGATTTTTTTTTTTTTTTTTTTTGTCTTTAGTTTTCAGAAGTTAGTTATGCTGTGTCTAGGCATAGATTTCTTTGTATTTCTGGATTCGCTGAGCTTCTTAAGTCTGTATGTTTCTGTTTTCCACCAAATTTGGAAAACTTTTACCATTATGTTTTACTGATTGATTGAATTTTAGAGAGAGAGAGAAACAGAAATATTGATTTATTGTTCTACTTATTTACACACTCATTGGTTGCTTCTTGCGTGTGTCCTGACTTGGGATGGAACCTGCAATGTCGGTGTATCAGGACAATGTGCTAATCAACTGAGCTATCCAGCCAGACTTACCATTTTTCTCTATAAAAAAAATTTTTTTATCCTCACCCAAGGACATTTCTTTTTATTGCTTTCAGAGAGAGAGGAAGAGAGAGAGAGAGAGAGAGAGAGAGAGAGAGAGAGAGAGAGAGAGAGAGAGAGAGAAAGTGAGAGAGAGAGATCAGTGTGAGAGAGAAACATCAATCAGTTGCCTTCTTGTATGTGCTCCAACCGTATGCACCCCAACCAGGGATCAAACCAGCAACCTAGGCATGTGTCCTGACAGGGAATCAAACCTGTGACCCTTCAGACTACGGGAAGATGCTTCAACCAACTGAGCCATGCCAGCCAGGGATACCATTTTTCTTTAAATGTTTTTTTTCTAGACCCCGCTCTTTCTGTTCTTCCAAGACTCCAATGACCTGAATGTTACACTTTCTGATATTGTCCCACAGGTCCCTGAGGCTCTGTTCATTTGTTTTTCTAATCTTTTTTCTCCCTGTTACTCAGATTAGGTAACTTCTATGGGTCTATCTTCCAATCCACTGGCTGTTTCCTCTCAGCTCCATTCTGCTATGGAGCCCATCCAGGGAGTTTATTATTTCAGTTATGTATTTCTCACATTTAAATTTCCATTTGGTTCTTCTCAATATCTTCTAATTCTGTGCTGAGACTTTCCTTTCATTTCAAGAGTATGTACCCTTTTTATGGGACCGTTTTTATAATAGCTGATGTAAAATCTTGAATACCTCAGTTAAGTCATCTCAGCATTGGAATCTGTTGATTGTCTTTTCCCAAGTGAGTTGAGATTTTTCTGGTTCCTCCTGTGTGGTACAATTTTGATGTTTTCCTTTTAGCATTCAGGTTCCCACCAACCTCCTGTAGGTTGTGGTCCAAATGTCAGTTCATTTGCAAAGTTTATAAAGTGTTATTTGGATCTGTCCCATAAAGGCACCACCCCCTGGCCAATCTGGGGTTTGGGCAATGGTCTTTTACATAGTTCAGTTCTCGGGTTTCTGTATGCTGCTTATGGTCAAACCATGTACAGTTTGGGGTGAGCTCAGATTTCATAAAGAACTCTAACAGGTGCTTTCTCTCCTTCCTCTCTGTGATCTTTCCTGGACTTTCCAGTTCTCTGAGGTTCCCCTTTTCCAGTCCAGAGGCCAGAAAGCTCCAGTTTTATTTACTTGTCCTGGCTGTGCACTTCTGTAGGTGCTGGTGTTGAACCCAAGCTGCAGAGACAGCAAAGTAGCAGTGGCCCTTCCCACAGGTGAGGAAGGTTCCCCTCCTTCAGGAAGTTTGGGTTCCTGCCCATCATGCCCCAGTTGCTGCTGCTGCTGCTGCAGCCAACTAGTGATTGTTTGGGAGCTGGGGCACAAGAGGATGGAAAAGAGGGGAAAGAAAAGGCAAACATGAGGCATCAAGCAATAGGTGACCTTTTTCTTGGTCATCCAGACAGAATCAGAGGGTCCTTCCTGGAGCTCCCTGCAGAGATGGGGAAACCCAGTTCAAGGTTTCAGGCTGCACTGAGTCCAGCCCAGGGATACTGGAGTGAGAAAAAGTAGTGAACTTACCACTGATTTGGCGTTACTTTTATATCTTGCCTTCTTTCAAGTGAATTCAAAAAGCTAGTCCATGCATTTCATCCAGGTTTTAAGCTGCATACAGTAGGAGAGACAGGGTGGAGTGTGTTTGCCTCATCTCACCTGGAACTGGGACCTCCCAGTATTGTTTTAAAGGACATGATGTGTGCCTACCCACCTGGTGCTAAAGCCATCACTCAGTGAGCTCCTCTTATGTCAGGCACACGAACAGAACTTCGCGTTCCCACTTACATTCAGGCAGCTCAGGGTTTGAACCCAGCTGTCCCTCTTTCTAGCTGTGTGATGCTGGGCAAGAATCCAAAATGGGTATAATCCTCAGCGTCCTGGTCTGGAAAACACAATCATAGGAGTGTGGTGAGGAGGAGATCCAATAATGCATAGAAAGCTCTTTATCTCAGGACCCAGTGGGTAGTATGTGCTCAAGAAACAAGGGCTGCTCTTGGTATTATTATTACCACTTATTTTACTGCAGGCAGAGTCCTGGGGTTGCAAGTTACAGAGATGGACTCTGCCTACATTAAGCACAAAGGGAAGGTATATTTGGAGCTCCCAGAATTCAGGAGCTGGAGGACCAGGTTTAGGAACAGCAGGGACCACAGGCTGGGTTGAGGTTCATAGACGAGCTCATTCCTGGCCCCACAGCATGAGACATGCTGACCCACAGGCTCCCACTGTGGGAGGCATCACTGCCTTCCCATGAAGACCACACCCACTGGGGACCTTTCCAGAGGGACATGGGAACTAATACGCAAGGGGCCATGGGTTCTGAAAACAACAAAAACAACAACAACAACAACAAAAACCCTCTTCCCTCTTACTAGTTATAAGGCAGGCAGTTATCCTAACCTTTCTACACCTTGGTTTTCTCACCTGTCAAATAAGGCTAATAATAGTATGAACTGAAGATTTCATTCGATAACATCAGAAAAAAAATAATTTGGGATCAGGCACTGAGCTAGTGCTCCAATACAAAATATTATGTTTGTTAGTACACATGGCTGCTCATTCCGTCTTCACAACAACTTCTGGGTGTTACTGGCCTCACTCTCTAGCTGAGAAACTTACAGAGTGCTGTGATTTGGCCAAAGATGCAGGTGGAACTCCTTTTAAAGCTGGTTTGGTTCCCAATAAACCTCACATGTCATCAAGGTGGGGGTGGTCAGAGTGCCACCAATGGAGAGGCAGACCCCTTGTGTGTACAGCTGAGAATAACAGCAGCCGCAACAGAGGCAGATCCAGGGAATGGGGTCTGGTAACAAGGGCTGTGGGACCCCTGCTCTTCTGAGGTCCTGCAGACGTTGGAAGAAGGTGCTGCCTACAGTGTGGGTGCACTTGTGTGTGCGAAGCATGTCTACCCTCAGCACACACGTATCCTGCTCTGTGCTTTTCTTTCTTTTTATTTTTATTTTATTTTATTGTTTTTCAATTACAGTTGTCCCATTTTTCCCTCATTGCCCCCCGCAACCCAGCCCACCCCTTCTCCCACAGTCATATCCTCCCCCCCCCCGTCATTCATGTCCATGAGTCATTTATACATATTTCTGTGCTTTTCTTACCAAAAACATCAGTTATTTGAACATGGCTGTCAGAATAAAAAATCTGTATGACACCCCACTCATGGGCTTGGGGGAAGGGCAGGGTTGCCACAGGGTCTGTGGGTATGAAAGTGGCTGGTGCCACTTTCAGGGCTAGGCTGCGGCAGGGTGGTTGGGTGGCAACGGGACACGAAGCAGGGGCAGGGGAAATGGAGGAGCAAGTGGGACCTGTGAGGGGCGGGAGGTGATGCCGCTGCAGATGACATCTTGGTCCTTTCTGCCTATTTCCCTCCTTCCTGCCTTCTTCCTTAGCTTTTTTCCCCCACTTAAGAAAAAAGCTGTAATGAGAACAGCAAGATTGATTATGTCATTCTGGCCTTTGAGGGAAGAAGGGGGGACAATATCAAATTATTGGACAGGGTTCTTTTAAAGAACTGCTGCCTTAATTTATTTTCTTATATTTTTGTCAATAGCTATTCCTTTTTACTTAAATAAGCACTGCACTTTTTAAATGACTTTGCTTGGGCAAAACAAACACAGTCACTTCATACTTTTCCTTCCTTTTAAAACTTATTTAAAACACAGCGAGTGACTACAATGGACACAGGGCCTGACCAAAGCTCAAAGGTGACAGGTGACTTTAGAGAGATGTCCAGCCCCAGGTGGTATGGGGGCAGGAGGGAGGTTGGACACAGCAGCAGACTCATGGCACAGCCTGGGTCCCAGGCCTATGCACACCCCCCACCCTGCCTTGAGGAGTGTGAGTCAGTGAGTCTGCAATGGGTCCCAGACTCGGTTCTGTAAGCTCAGGTGACTGGATAATAAATCCAAGCTCGTCAGCATCTTTCAGCACTCAGCCCCTGCTCACCCCATGCACCCTGGACTCTGTCCTGCAGCTCAGACTCACGTTTTCAAATGGCATTCAACCCTGTCACCCTGCCTGGGCGGCTCCATCTCTTCATTCATTCATTCAGCTGCACATCGCAAATGCATTTATTCAGCACCTTCCCATGCCAGGCACTGGGCTTGGCATTACAAGGAGTAACATGCAGAGATGCAGAGAGAGGAAGAGTCCTTGCCCTGCAGAAGCCTACAAAACAGCCGAGGGGTGGGGTGGGGTCGAGGGGAGACAGGGCTCTGATTCTCTGGACTCTGTTGCATCACATGTCATCAGAGGTCCCAAATCCAGACATCCCCAAGAATCCAAGAGAACCCTTGATTAGTGAAGAGGAGGCAGGGTTCTGGCTAATGTGGCCCACAGGCCCCTTCCACATGGGACTGCAACCCAATTGTGCCTTCTGGAAGGCAGCTCAATGCTGACAACTAGTTTTCCAGAAGCTAGGAATCTGGGTATTGGTATGAAATCTCCTGGATTTTCAATGCAACTCTGGTTTTCTTTAAATCCACCTGCCCTGGGAGCCAAGACAAAACCAGCTTGCCTGCAGACTGACGGGCAGCTAAGACTCCAGTTCAAACCCTCTTGGAACCTGAGGCAGAAGGACCTGCAGGTTGGGGGGGGGGGGGGCTAAAATGTCCCCACCCTTCAAGGGACCACCCTGGGTGGATGAAGCCTGACCAGACAGCCTGAGCTGCAGCAGGCTCTGCCCTGGGGCACCCCCACTCCAGGACTGCCCACTCCCCTCGGCCTGTCCCCTCCTGCCGCCCCAGGAGACCCTACCAGGGCTAGTCTCTTTTCTCCATCATAGCCATCCCCCAGGAAACAGGCTTCACCCCACTTGCTTTGCGGGCTTAAATAATAAATTGCATCAGAGAGAGGGAAATTAAGCAATGCTGGATGGGGAACTGGGGGCTGGGGGCTGGAGGCTGGAGGCTGAGATGGAAAATCTGATGAGGAGCCAGTGAAGTGAAAAGGGGCAGGCAGGCAGCTGCTGCACGGGGGTGGGTCTTCCCTCTGCCCCATCCCCTGAGCTTGGCCTGGAGCAGAGCTGCATTGCAGCCTCCATCTGTCAAAACCAGGCATCTAGCTCAGTCCTGCCAAGTCTCAAAAGGAGAAGAAGCTGGCTGCCTGACCCACTCCCCTTTAGCCCAGCCCCTCTCTACCAGCCTTGCTCACACACGCTGGGAACCCAGCACCCCTCAGATTAGTCCCCCTCTTGGTTCATCCTGATCAGTAGAAGTGGAGGTGCCCAGCAGCTTTCTTCCTTTCACCCCTTAGTCTCCCTTTTTCTTGGGATCCCCCATTCTCTGACCCCAGGGAACCTGATGGTCTAGGGCTAACATTTATGCCCCACAC
The DNA here is from genome assembly GCF_987537825.1 of Furipterus horrens. Classification (NCBI taxonomy): domain Eukaryota; kingdom Metazoa; phylum Chordata; class Mammalia; order Chiroptera; family Furipteridae; genus Furipterus; species Furipterus horrens. The sequence continues at coordinate 63,324,394 of NW_028327180.1, read as the reverse complement.
AGCAGATCAGAGCAGTTTCCTGTCAAAGCACTAAGAAGACCCTCCAGGCTGGGGAGAGCCCTGGAGTGAGGTGGAGGAGAGGAAAGCTATCCTGGCCATGTGTGGAATTTGCAGGTCCCAGGGTAGCAGGATTGTGCCTAACTTTGGAGGTGAGGCCTGGGGAACAGCAGGGCCCATAGGAACCCCCACCCACTAGGTCCCCAGCCAGCAAAGTATATGAAAACTCATTCAGAGGGGTCAGGACACACAGCCTTGGGCAGCTTGGAGGGTCTCTATGTGTGCCATCAAGGCAGGAGGTTTGTCTTGCAATGAAACAGTCACCAGAGTGGCCCTGGAACCTACCAGGGGACAAACCCCATGAAAGGGAAGGGGTATGTGGCAGGGGATTGGATCTGGAGCAGACAGGACAGGGGACCTCATCAGGAGCCCGTGTGGCTGACAGGGAGCCCTGAAAGTGTGCATGCAGCCTGGACGTGGGCACAGGTCAAGGAGCTTAGCCCTATCAGAGACCTTGACCCTCCATGAGCCCCTTGCCCATTGCAAGTGCAACCCTAGTGAGACAGAGCAGACTTGAGTGACTGCAGAGACCCAGAATTGACCAAGGACGCTCCAAATTGACTACATTTATACTGAACTTACTATAATGGGGCTAAGATAGAAATTGAGTTTTCAAAAGCTTGAGAACTGCTTTTGCACACGTGATTTTGTAGCCCGGGAGCCTGCCTAGTGCTTGGCACTGAATTTTCAAGAGGCATTTGGGGTCCCATCAGGGACTCGTGCAGGGACGGATGCAGCAATGAGCCAGGCAGCCAGGAGCCGAGGTGCCTGCCCATGGGTGCACAGAGGTATTGGGGGAGCCCGTTTCAGACTGTGGGGAGCGCTGTTAAGAACGTGGCCCAGGGACCCGGAATCACAGTTTAGGACTCCTCTGGAGGGGACCCAGGGCGACCTCACTGAGGCAGGACACTGGACTGGGAGAAAGAGCTGAAGGTGAAGGTCTGTGGCGCGGGGACAGCAGGTGCACGGGTGGGAGCTTGGAAGGGCTTCCAGGAGAACAGTAAGACAGCCGCTGCCGCCCCCCGCCCCCCCACCACCACCACAGCATTGCGCTGGGGCAGTGAGCTGGGAAGGCACAGGCAGTCTGCCCTTTACGTTCAGCGTGATGGGACAGCAGGGGCAGGAGGACGGGAGGCAGGGAAGAGACCTGATCTGATTTACTTATTTTAAAGGATGGCTCCCGTGACAGGGCACAACCTGCTGTAAAGCAGCACCAAGCAGACTAACAGCCCGCATGCCGACCTCGCGGCCTGCACTGGACCACAGCGCAGCCCCCACCCACTCAGGGGCTCCAGCCACAGACTCCTCCTCCACACCACGCAGCAGGGAACAGTGCAGGACTCCACGTGCCAAGACCAACTGCTCCAAAAGTCCTGGCTGCTTCTCTCTCTTCTCGCTCTCTCCCTCCAAATTTGCCTCCAGATCACATCCCCTGTTGTCCCTTCACTGTCTGAGTCCTTCTTGCCTCTCTTGTTTGCCTTTCTTTGTCTTCCCCTCATTCTCTCCTGACTGCTTCCCCCTCCCTGCGTTAAACATGTGCTTTCTCTCCAAGAGTGAACACTTTCCCGCATGCTGTGTGCTAGGCATGTAATATCCATTCATGTACATACATGCATGTGTAATATCTATGGCAATTGTCACAGGACTCTCTCAGTTGCAGAAGCCCAAGCCACATTGGCCTGGAATGGTACGACAATGTGAACTGAAAAGTCAATGGGTAGATCTGGCTTAAGGCAGACTGGACCCAAGAATGCAAACTATGTTTCTGTTATGGACTGATGTGTCCCTCCAAATTTGTATGTTAAAGCCTCAGCCACCAACTTATTTGAAGACAGGGCCTTTAAGGAGGTAATCAAGGTAAAAAAGGTGGGTCCTGATACGATAAGATTAGTGTCCTTATAAGAGAGACAGAGTGTGTGCTCTCTCTCCCCTCCACCACCATGTGAGGCCACAATGAGAAGCTAGCCGTCCATAAGGCAAGAGGATAGGCCACGTAATGAAGCCTAACTTGCCAGCATCTTGAACTTGAACTTCCCAACCCCCAGAACTGTGAGATATAAATGTCTATTGCTTCTCTCTGGGTTCCGACCTAGTTTCCAGCAACATGGATAAATGCACCAAAAAGGTTGGAAGTGTTAGTGAACAGGGGACTTGTTACGGTGTCTCCCTCAGGAAGATGGTGAAGAAAATTGAACTCAACCAGCACAGCAAGTGCATTTGCTCCTTCTGTGGTGAAACGGAGAGGAAGAGCCAAACTGTGGTTCCTGCATGGAAACATGGCTGGTGGCGCCTGGACCTATAGCAGCACCACCCTGCCGTCACAGCCCAGCCTGCCATCAGGAGATAGGGGGCTGAAAGGCCAGGAGACACTCCATGGTCTGAAACATTGCTAGCCTAAAATAAATGGGCTAATTTATGTAACAAAAAAGTTAAATAAATAAATAAATGTCTGTTGTTTAAGCTACCCAGTCTGTGGTATTTTGTTTTTATTTATTTATTTTTAGTGGGCGGGGGGAGGAAGAGAGGGTGAAAGACATCGATGTGAGAGAGAAAAACATCAGTTGGTTGCCTCTCGCACGCACCCTGACCAGGGACCGAACCTACAACCCAGGTATGAGTCCTGACTGGGAATCGAACTGGCGACCTGTCTCTTTGCAGGACGATGCCCAACCCACTGAGCCACACCAATCAGGGCATCTGCAACATTTTGTTATTCCAGCCTGAGCTGACTGAGACAGACTACACTTCTTTCATCCCTCAGCTCTGCTTTCCTCTGAGTAAAGTCATTCTCAGATAAACCACCTCTTCACAGAGGCCCCCAACAGCTCCAAGTTACATGCTCACCACTCAGCACCCCTGGGAGAGCCAGCTCCTCCTTGCCAACCCTTCGAACCAAGGTGCCAGAATACAGTCTTGTGGGCCAGGCCTGCATCACCTACTGACTGCTGGAGCAGGGGCCCCAGGCAGGGCTGAGGAACAGACAAGGTGGGAAGGGCAGAGCTCTCCCTGTTTGGGGTGAGGGCTGAAGGCTCAGAGAGCTGAGGGGCTTGCCCGGGGTCCCAGAGCTGCCACGTCTGCTGATTTCTCACCCTGTGTCTACACGAGGACACCCACTCTGTCCCCACAGCCTCCTCCATGCCTCTCCCATGACTGCTAGACCACCCAGCTCCCCTGCCACCTCCTGCCTCCCTCCTCCTCATCGGCTCCTATCAGTGTCACTGACTGAAAAGACACACTGGGTAACAGGAAATATGATGGCTCTGCCCACCGCTCCCTCAGCCCCTTCACTCCCCCAGGCCTGCGTGTGGCCAGACACGTGGACCCTGAGGAGTGGGGTGCGGGGCGTGTCCTGGCCCAGCCAGCTCCCCTGCCACGCTGCCTCCGTGACCCATGGGAGCCACCAGTCACTGTCCTGAATTAAGCCACGGGTTGCGGGTATGAATATTCAGACACCACATCAAGTGTGCCAAGACCGCAACCTCGTCTTCCTACTGTCAGTATTCCGCTGTAGTTCAAATCCCCCTTTTTCTGCCAGCAGCAGAAAATGAGACTTGGTGAGCTCAGCAATTAGGATTTAAACTCAGTTGGTTCAGGGCACCCTTTCCCCCATCTCCTTGTCCCCAGATTCCAGTGAATGTTGATGGTGCCAGAATACGGTGGGGGACATTGGCAGATGGGTCATAGGTCCATGTTGACCCTGTTGGCACCCCCAAGACATACATGAGGACATCTGGTTCTTGGCTGCCATCTCCCTTCAGCATTGGCAGCCGACGAGGTGTCTGTATCCCCATCTGGTGCCTGCTTGTAAGGGCCAAGACAGTTTTGATGGTGGTCTCCCGTCGTCACAACTGGGAGGCCCCTCCAGGCCACCACCACCCCTGCTCCAGGAATCTTGGCTGTTCCCCCAGTGCTCAGGGGACAGGAAGCTCACCGGGCTGTCCTTGCTTTGTGCCATCTCTCACCTCCTGTCTACAGCCACCACTGCATAAAGGCTCAGGGTACCTCAAGACCTCACCCAGACAGGAAACAAGGCTCAGCTATTCCTTTATCAGATCCCCAACTCCCTTGGGGCATAATCCTCCCACCCACCCCCCCATACCCCCAACACACAGGAGAGCCCAGCAGGCCCAGCTCACTCCTTCCCTCCCTATACTCCTCCTTTTCCCAGCCAGCCAGGATCTGTAGTCTCATCTCTCTGTGGTGGGGGCAACACACTGTGCTCAGCAGGCAGAGCTCCAGATTTACCACTTATGATGGGACCCGGGTCTTTGGAAGCTCAAAAGTGGAGAGTTAATACCTTTTCTCTCTCTTTGCTTCTCCACCTGGCCTGCCCCGCTGCGGCCAGGCCTGGGTGCTATGGACGGTGCGGATGAGATAGGGTAAAGAGGGCCTTGTGGGCAGTACTAGCCCACACAGGGGCTGACTTCTGTGTCACTTGCCCCATTCTGGCTGGGGTGAAGCCACAACCCTGGGGAGACAAAACCACTTCTGGGGACCTTGTTCTGAGAGCCACACATGAGGTAGGGGTTGGATGCAGAGGTGTGTCTTTCCCTCTGGGTCAGGTCCATCAAGACATCAAGATGCCTGGTGGGGAACCCCTAGCAGAGGTCAGACGAAGGGCCCAGCCCAACACACAGAGGTCGAGAGGACCTGGAAATGGAGAGCAGGGGCCAGCAGTTGGTGAACAAGGCCCAGGAGCTGACACTGGGGTGAAGGGGCCAGCCTGCCTGGCCTGCACCTCCTGGCTCTCCCTGTTTATACCTCTGTGAAGTCCCAGCAATAACAAAGCTGTGCTCAGGGGACCCAAGGAAAAGTTATTCACATGGGAGCCAGGACAGCATGGGTAGCAGGAACCAGAGGAAAAGGCTGCCAGGGAAAGAGAGAAATTCTGAGCAGAGAGGTCCAGATTTCATTCATAGAAGCAGGAGCTCCTTGTGGGGCCCCAAACTCAGAGGGAAAACTGCAGAGGACAGACAGGGCTTATTTGCCTGGTCACATCAGGGTGCACCACGTGGCCCCTGGTGGGCTCCCGGACCCTCAGCCCCTCTAAAGTACTAATGGAATTAGTCAAGTATCTTTTGGTTTCAAGTGACCGAAGTGCCACTGTGACTATCTTAATCACAAGAGGAAATATGCTAACTCACAACTGAAAGTCAAGCGGTGGCTGAGCTGGCTACTGGGAGTCTCTGAGAAGGTTCACTCTGTGTATCAATTTGACTGGACTTGGGGGGCCCAGATATTTGGTCAAACGTTGTTCTGAATATGTTTGTGAGGGTATTTGTGGATGAGGTTTACATTTGAATCAGATAGCTGAGTGGGACAGATTGCTCTCCCTGGTGTGGTTGGGCCTCACCCAACCAGTTGCTGGCCTGAATAGAACAGAAAGGCAAGACAGAATCCCACCTACCTGGTTGCCTTTGAATGGGAACACTAGATACCAATTCCTCCCAGGTCTCCCACTGGCCAGCTTTCAGCTCTCCTGGCTCTACAGCTTGCCAGCACCCTGCAGAACTTGGGACTTCTCAGCCTCCATACTCACAGGAGCCAATTCATTATAATCACTCAATCCATCTCTCACTCTTTGTCATTACCCCCCTCCCCTCCCCGTCCCTTCTATTGGTTCTGTTTCTCTGGAGAACCCTGACTAATACAATCCCCTGGAGCCTTTGAGGGAAGGAGACTCCAAGTGCACATCAAGAAGTGGCTGAAGCTGCCTGACATGGCCAGGGTCTGATGGAGATGAAGCCTACCCAGCAGAGAGCAGAGCTGGGGGTGCAAGAAAGCCCACTTCTCTCCTGGATAAGCTTGTGCCACCAGCTTCTGAAGTTGCCTCAAAAAGCAATTCCCCCTACTAGGATGGCTGGAATCAAAAATCAGATGATAACAAGTGTTGGCAAGAAATGCAGAGAATTCAGAATCCTCACACACTGTTAGCAGAAACATAAAGTGGTGTGGCCGCTTTGGAAAAGTCTGGACGTTCCTCATACACGGAGTTCTCATGTGAAGCAGATGTTCCACTCTTAAGGAAATGAAAACATATATCCACACTGAAGTGTGTACGTGAATGTTTATAGAATTATTCATAATAGTCAAAAAAGTGGAAACAACCCAAGTGTCCATCACCTGATGAATGATAACCAAAATGTGGTCTATCCATGCACTGGCATGCATATTACTCAGCCATAACAGGAATAAAGTAGTGACAGGCTGCAGCATGGACGAACCTTAAAAACATGCTGCTGAATGAGTTAAGTCAGACACAAAGGCCACACGGTGTATGATCCATTCATGTGAAATGTCCAGAACAAGAGGTCTCCAGAAACAGCAGATTGGTGGTTGCCTAGGGTTGGGGGAATGTGAGAATGATGGCTAAAGGGTCTCTTTTGGATGTGATGAAAATGTTCTAAATTGACTGTGATGATGGGTGTATCTGTGAATACACTAAAAACCACTAAATTGTACACTTTAAATGGGTGAAGTGTATGGTGTAGAAATTTTATCTCAATAAAGCTGTTTTGGTTTTTTTTTAAAAAGCAACCCTCTCTTGTAATCTTTGCAATTTGGCTTCCCAGAGAGTTCTAGAACCTGAGTCTTTCTCCCAAGATGAACAGCCTGGTCCCCACTGAGCCACGGCCCCCATTTTCCTAGCTGCCCTCTCATATCCCTGAGGGGAGGGGGGCCAAATGCTGTCCCATTGGCAGGGCCTGGGCAGAGGGCCTCAGCCCACACCTGTGGGCTGAACTAAGTCTCCTGTGCTCGGCTGGACCCACAGGTCTCCATGCTGCCATCAGGGAGCTGGGCTCCTTGGAGTATCCTCCATGGCCAGGGCTCCACCCCCTGCCCTGGATTGCCACGGTCCACCAATTAAGCTTTGCCTCACCATCTCCTGGGTACTGCTGAGCTATCCTGCGAGCCACACAGGAGTCCCTGATTCCCACCCTCCAGCCCTTGCCTGTGGCTTCCCCATCATATCGAGGGCCATGCCTGTTGACATTTTGCCTGACTCACCAAATCCTACCTCCACCTGTGTGGTCACACCTGGAGCTCTTGGGGTCCTTCTAGCATGCCAGGTCTCCCCTTCCACTCTGGTGCCCTGTCCAGCCAGCTCTTTGCAGCTCCCCTCTCTTCTATCCTCTTGGGTAGGAACCCAAGAGTGAACCTTCATGTGCTTTCCTTTGCAGTCACCCAGGAGACAGGCAGTGGTGAGGGTTCCAGGGGCCACTAGCTGTAGCCCCACCATGGCGACACTTTGGGCAGCAATTGGGTAGTGACTTCCAGCTGAAAATGCATTCTACTCCCCACCAGTAAGTTCACTGCTCACCTGCCCTCGAGAAACTGGCCCAGGTGCCCAGGACAAGGACAAAGGTCCCTGTAGCATGGCTCGTAATTGTGAATAGCTGGAAGATGCCCAAGTGTTCATCAGGGGACACTGGGTGGCCAAACCACGGGCTTCTCCTGGAAGGAAGAACCGCATAGCAATTCCCAGAAGGAAGGAGACCCACACGGGTCTGTGCACACAAAGCTCAAAAACACTGAGAGCAAAAAAACAAGGAACTGGATGATACCATTTAAGAAAGCTGTGTATACTTGTGAAATCAAGAAGAAAAATATTTTAATAGCAGATACCTCTGGGGAAGGGGAAGAAGAGGTGGGGCTGGGGCTGGTGGTCACAGGGGGCATCACCTGAAATGTTCTCAGTTTTTCAAAAGGAGAACAGATCCCTGTATGACATATGTGATTTATCATAACTGAAGGAAGACAAAGAATTCCAAGGGCTGGGTCACATGCCCCCTGTGCCTACCTTGCTTCCGGCTCCCCGCCTACCCCCACTCCCACCGCCCTCTTCCCCCACCATGTCCCCCACCCCCCAGGTCTTCATTCAGTCCCATCTCTGGCTGATCCCAGAGCTAGAGCTAGCTGTTACATCTTCCATTTAAAACTCCTCATCTGCGCCTCACTGGGGAGTTTCTATTCCCTTTCAGATGTAACTGTCTGTCACCAATAATAGTCTTTTTTCGATTTCATTTCCTTCAGCTCCTGCCAACTGCTCTGAGTGCCTCCTTCCCAGCCCTGCTGCACCTCAGCCCCAAGTCAGGGGGAAAAAAATACATTTTTGCCTTTACTATGATGTATGTGATCCCATAAAATAGTGAAACAGATATGAGAGGTTGAGAGAAGGTAGATAAATGGCTCCTATTATTCTACCAATCAAATGAAATACCTCTCCACGTCCTCATTTGAATGATAATAAAACTCAGAGAGGCTGCTGGTTTGCCGCCGCTACTGTTGTAATCGCTGGCAGCAGCTTCAGCCCCGAGCCACAGGCCAAGGTAACCTTGCAGTGTCCTCCGCAGCTGGCAGGGGCCTGCAGCCCTCATCTCCTCGCCTTTCCCCCGTCCCTGCTCTTAACTCCCACCCCCGTCCTCAGTTCCCTACCTGCCAGCCTATGTGCCTGTCTACGCAGCCCCAGCTCCCTCTAAGGCCCCCGGAGGCAGAGCCAGGGCCCCTCTACCCAAACTCCCTCCCTCTCCACCCCAGCCTGTCACCCCTCCTCACCCTCTCTGACCAAGACCTCCTCTAAAAGCCCCACCCCCTGTCTGGGCTGCCCACCCTTCCCAGGCATTCCCATGGCACCGGCCACATGCCTTGGGGACAGGGCTATAGCCTGTGTCTTGTTCTGTCTGCAGGGCACGCCTGTCTGCACTGCTCGACCCAGGGCTCGGAAAGCAGGAGCCATGAGGGATGCACTTGGCAGCAGCCTCAGAGCCCACGCTTGGGCGCGAGCTGTGTTCACTCCACCTGCATTGACCAAACACGCCCGGAGCTGCATCAGCGAAAGAGCCGGTGGGAAGCCCTTCCTAACGGCAGCCGCTCTTAGGCACAGGGTGCAAGTGAGGCCACTCCCTCTGGGCCCCACAATACCAAAGCCGCCTGTGCTCACAGTTCGGGTTCCTGTGGCTTTGCTGGGGGCCTCCTGTGAGTCCTTGCCTGACAGCCAGGGGGACACCTGTGGCTTTTCCCTTCCCCGCATTCCCCCTATTTTTCAGGGCCCAGCAGTGGAGGACTCACCCCTCCCCTAGCACAGGCCCTGCTGACTAACTATCAATCACAGACCTCAAATGGGCTTTCGGATGCAGGCCTGAAGCCAGGCAGACCCGTCTGCAGTTTGACTCCAGCAGAATTTCCTGTCCTGTTGCCCAGCACTACAGGCTTCCCTTTGCTTTCTCCCTACCTGCAACCCCTGTGCTGCCCCAATTTCTGGCCTTTCCTTGTTCTGGGCCAGGGACAGGCGAAGGTCTGGACAAGCCCCCAGTTGGCCCCCAAGGCAGGGGCACTTGCTCTGTCATCATGCCCAGCTGTGACATCTTGTTGTCTGTCCCTCTCCAGTTGGATCCTACTCCATCTTTCCAGCACCAGGGAGAGCACCTGCCCAGAGTGGGCCATCCATGGCAGCGAATGCAGTAGGGCTCAGGGTGCCCACATCACAGACCAGTGAGGTGAGTCCCAGACAGCGAGTGACAACAGGACCCACATCTGGGTCTTCACTCCCTGAGCCTGGGACCCATCCCTCTGTGCCAGCTGCTCCTGAATATCAGGCTTTCCCTCTCCTGGTTTCCTCAAGCCAAGGCAAGTCCCCAGGATGCCTTTCTGAGAGAAAAGCCTAGGCTAAGGCATCCAATGGGTCATGTGGGGCAGTAGTGAGCATGGTATGCAGCTCCCAGAATGCACTGGAAGGCAGCTCTCTGGACTAACAGCAGGCAGAACACCCAGGCCAGCAAATGGCCAGGAGCACTTTGCATCCCTGGGCCCCTCCCTCTGCTTGGGCTCCAAGCCCTGGGACAAGAGAGGGGCCTAGGACCTGCCTACAGCCAGGGTAGGGCCATGGGTGACAGTTCCTGCTGGGCTGCATGTAATGCAGAAGAACAGTAACTGCACATCATGCAGCTGGGGAACCCGAGGCACATGGAGAGACGGTGACAGCGCCAAGTTCCTTCCTACACCAGTGTGGGGCCAGTCCTGCCTTGGGACCCTCAGGTCTCCACCAGGGAAGCAGCAGCATACTGCATTGGAAGCCAGGAGCCATGCAACCCTGTGCAGGCCACTGCAGCCCTGAGCCCCCACCTACTTATATAAAATGTGGCTGCTTTGCATGGCAATGGTAAGGATTAAACAAATATGAAATTTATTTGCTCATGTGAAAATACTTGGAGTGGAAATGAAAACATATGTCCACATAAAGATTTGTACATGACAGTTCGTGGCAGCTTTGTTCACATCACCAAACACTGGACACCATCCAAAGGCTCCATCCCCAGGTGAATGAGGACAGGCTCGGCGCCCACATGATGAGACACAGCTCAGCAGTGAGGGGGACAAACCAGGATGCAACCAGCGATTTGGGGGAACCTCAAAAGCATTATGCTAGGGGGCAGAGCCAGTCACATAGTCACTTCCCACTCTTGATGGTGGTGGGCTCTGAGTCCGCGGTGGTGGACACTGAGTCCGCGGTGACAGACACTGAATCAGTGGACGCTGGACCACTGTCCCTTGGGGGACAGGGGATGGCTTCCTGTGAGCCTCTGGCCACAGCATTTTCATCAAGCAATTGATACCTAACTTTATTGCATGTGTGTTTGTTTAAAGACATGCTATTGAATACATGTTATTGATTCATTAACATTGAACTCACAGCCAACAGCACTGTAAGCCACATTGGAAGGAAGGAAGTTCATCTGACACATGTGTTTTCTCCGTAAGGCACAGACAGCATGGCCTTCTCACACTAGACAGCACTTCAACACCATGCTTCGGGGCCAATTGAAACAGCACAACCACCCACAAAAAAACACACAAAAATGTGGAAAACATGGCATTAAATAGAATGCCGAAGAGACAGGAGTCCGGTGTAAGACCTGACCCAAGAAGATGGAGTGCCGCCTTGCGACCTCCGCTGGCAGCCTGTGCATCGGGCCCGTGACATTTTTTTTTTTTTTCATTCCTAGGTACTTTATTTTTCTTGTTGCTATGGTAAATGGGGTTTTTCTTTTAGTTCCTATCTCTGAGATTTCATCAGGGCCCATGACATTTTCACTGCTCTGCACATGTCCTCGAATGACCACCAAAGCACCCGAAACGTTGATTTGTGGGCTACAATAAATTTTAGTGAGTAAGCAAGTTCACAAATGTGGAATCTGTGAATACTGAAGAATGATTGTATATGAAACTAGAGAAAAAAAATCTAACTCATGGTGACAGGAAGCACCTCAGTGGTTGTGGAGAGTGGAGAGCAGAGACTGATGAGGAAGGACCACAAGGCACCTTCTGGGTGATAGAAAGTTTCTCTTTCTTTCTCTCTCTCTTTTTAAAGATTTAATTTATTTATTTTTAGGGAGGGGGGAAGGGTGGAAGAAAAGAGGGAGAGAAACATTAACGTGAGAAACATCCATCGGTTGGCTCTCTTGCGAGCACCGACTGGAAATGAACCTGCGGCCTTTGGCTTTGCGGAATGATTTCCAACCCACTGAGCCATGCCGGTCAGAGCAAAATGTTCTCATCTGGATTGTAGTGCGGTTATACAGGGGGACAAATTTGTAAGACTTATTTGTAACACTTAAAATGGGTACATTTTACTATTTGTAAATTATACCTCGATGAACTTGATGTGACAGAAATTACTTGGCATAGCGTCTGACCAATCCTCGGCATTCCTTGGGACCTTGGTGCAGCTCCCGTGGGGGGTTCATCACGGGACAGAGGAAGAGGCAAGAATGCCGACTTGGGCTCTATCTGGAAGCCGTTTGCTTCCCACTCCCGGCCCCATGAGACATCATGATGACTCAGATCTTCAGCTTCTCCCACCCAGACACACGCTCACTCCCCCTGCATCCATTAGAACTCTCTTGGTTGTAGCTAATAGAAACCTAATTTGAATAAGATTAGACAAAAAGGGGGGAATATTTTTGTTTGCATCACTGGAAAGAACGGGGGAGCTCTGCAGCTGACATGGCTAGATCTAGGGCTCAACTGTGGTCACCCAGCTGATGCTGGTCACCTTCTCCTGATCCTATGTCTCCGTGTCACCTATACTCTGGGACCCTGGGCAGGAATGTGGTCACCAGCAGCCCCAGAACTCCAAGGAGTGGGAGCTTTACTGTCTCAGCAAAGACTCGGAAGTAGCTGTCTTTGCCCAGTTCCCCATGGCCAATCAGGCCTGGGTCCATTCCCACTCCCCTTGATGAACATGGACTAAGGGTCGGGGAGATTTGTCCCCAAAAGTAAATCCAGGTGCCATTTCCAGAAGTTGGGGAAGAGATGGGGACCAGGGAGAGACAGTAGGTACCCAACACCCAGTTTGCCTTGAGCCAGAACTACTTTTCCTGGAGGTGTCAGACGCATGTAAGAACGTGAACCTAGCAGGGAATAACTAGATGGGAAGAGGAAATTAAACTCAATATTCTACAACTCTGTGGAAACCAGCAGGATATTACGACTCTAGGCATCCCAAGAGAAAGAGCAGAAAGATATCCCCTGGGCACACGTCTCTTATCCCTGCAGCTCCCACTGGTCCAAAGACACTGCCTGGCTCTGCTGCCCCCATGCAGAACCCAGGTGCCATCTACACTTCTTACCACCAAGATGCCACCAACCTAAACATCTTTCCCCTGTTTTTAGAGCAACACCAATTATTTTTAAAACTAAAGCTTTTTCCTGGCATCCCTACAGTTCTGGTCCTAGGGAGATATTGTGCTTCTATCTTTTTAACAGGACCGCAATCACAGAACCTCTTGAGTGCAAATGAATTTCCTCAGACTTTTGCTATTAGAGGATCAGCTCTGTCCTCACCCCCTTCAAGAACTTACAGACACACTGAATTGTTCTTCAATTTAATGAACATTTATTAAGTATCTGCTTAATTGGAAACAAGATAAAAGAAATGGTTCCTGCCCCTGTCTCTTCCTCCCTAAGCTTTATACTTCTCATTTATTATCTTGTGTTATTGCATTGGCTAGGGCTCAGATATAATGCTGAATGGCAGCACTGTTCATCAGCATCCTGGTCCTATTCCTGCTACTTAGGTTTCAACACTGAGTATAACATTTGTTCTATATGTCTTTACCAGGTTAAAGAAATTCCCCTTTATTTCTCATTGCTAAAAAATTGTGATTTTTTAAAATCATAAATTCATGTTGAAATTTATCAAATGCTCTTTCTAGGTCATATTTTACTGGGATTTGTGATCCAAAAGCTATACTACATTGAGCTACAGTAGAGGGGAGGCGGGAGCCTAGAGGAGGGCCAAGGAGGACCAGAGACAGGTAGGGAATGAAGGAACACTTAGTAGGTTCTTCAAGGTTGTAAATAAACTGACCAGTATGTATCAATAAGGGGGATGGTATTATGCATTGGAGGAACAATCCAAGCAAGGATATCGGGGTATGAACATGCCCTCAAAGATGGGGATGAGTCTGGTGTGGTCCTTTCATGTGAGACTCCCCCCTGGTTTGCAAACACCTGCCCACTGTGGGTTCAGGACACATCTTAGCCTGTAAGAATGGTCACTTGGGCATTTGACACTGAAGTCAGCATGTGGGGCAAAAATCAAGAATAGCTAAGATTACCCTTGGAAATTGCTTAAATTGCCCATAAATACACATGTAGGTTTTACATTTAAAACCCCGTAAGTATTCTGGCGTGCTCCTTGCTTACCAGGCTGACTCCAACCACTTCCATATTAAGCTTTCTCCTATAACACGCATTAATAGATTGTTAGTTGCTGGGAAGATTACCTGAGTTGTATCTCAAATCAGCCACAAGTTAGACAGTGCAAAATATCATTGTGTCATGCACGCAGCAGGGACTGAACACATTCTCCCAACACTGTGTCTCCTCTAAGTCAGGCTGAGGCTGACCCAGCCCCCTGGAAACACTCCCCTCCCAAACCTGCAGGCACAGTGACCAGGCAGTGACAAGGGTCTTCCCCAGCCTGGCTTCTCTGGGGTCCTCCCATCTAGCTGACCCAGGCAGGACCTTAGTCCCTGTCTGTAATATGGCCAACACCACCTCTGGAAAGGTGTCCTGTCCACCATGACCTCGCTGACCTGACAAAGTGGGCGTCTGGCCTAAACCATGACACTCCTGGCTTTATTGCCACTGAATTCTCAGCTTCTCTCCTCCTTATGGACCACCATCGAGCCACACAGGCCCCTTTTTTCCCCTCAAATGCCACAAGCTCATTCCCACCTCAGGGCCTTTGCACTGCCTGTTCCCTCTGCCTGAAATGCTTCCCCTTCTCACTGTTAAGGTCTCAGTTCATGTGCTGCCTCTGCAGAGAGGCCTCCTGAGGCCCTTTCCTAAAGCACCCCCTCCATTCAGGCACCCCTATCACATAACCCTGTTTATTTTGTTCTGAACAGTTATTCATCTATTACTATCTTATGTATTTGCTTTCCTAGCTACAGTCTATCTCCCTGCACCCATGGAAGAAGAGCTTCACTGTCTTGGTCACCTTGCAGCTACCTGGTGCCTGGCACATAGTGAAATTTGAATAGTTACTGACTGGCTATATGATGGAATCCTTGTTCTGACTGGCCCCATGACTGCTCAATCCAGCTTTGGAGTATCTCCCTCCCTCCCCCACTATGACAAATCAGGGACACTGCCTGCCTTATTTACATTGGGGCCCCAAAGCTCATAGCCTTCCTGGGATGCCATCCTTAAAAACCTCCTAGACTGGCCCTGCTGCTGCCTCAGTGAGCAGCTGAATTTCAGAGCCCCTCTGCCCACCTGCGTGCTTGTCCTGCCCCAGGGTCCAGGTTGGGGACCGATGACAGCCTGAGGGTGTGAAATGAGGTGGGCAGAGGCAGCTTCAGATTCCCCTTCTAGGTGAAATGCCATCTCCTGCCTACCTCTCTGCTCTGTGTGGGCCTTGGGGTGAGCATCCCTTGGCGGCAGCACCTCCCACCACATTCATCCCCATTAGCTGCTGTCCACACTGGGCCAGAGGGAGATCAATTACCAGTGCTGGCCACTGAACCGTGCTAATGAGGATGTACACTTGCCTGGCTGGTGGCAGGGATGGGTGGGAGGGACATGAGAGAGAGGGATGGAGAGGAGTGATGAGGGCTACCTCTCTAAAGGCTTTCGGGGCAGGCCCCCTCTGAGAACACTGAAAGGTGCCCCCTGGAGCGGGAAGAAATCCCCAAGAACCTAGATTTAGCTGAAGCTATGCTTGGAAGCAGAGAAAACAGCCTGGCTGGGGACCAGGGCCTCAGGGAGCAAGGGTAACACTGGAGAAGAGGAACACCCCCAGGCCTGGACACCCCCCCACCCCCCACCCCACCTCCCACAGGCCAAAATGCCCTCCCTGGTCTCTCTTACACCCCAAGAGCCTGCTTTCTTCACCTGCAATGCTCCTAGACCACCTCCACTCTCACCCAGACAGAAAACACCCCACCGCTGCCGCACCTGGCCCCAGGGGACCTCACTGTATGATTCTGATCATACCAAGTGGTGCTGATCTGCATGAAAAGATGTCTGACCGGTCCCGTAAGAGCAATGCAGAGGAAGCCACGTGGAGAAGTACCCTTTTCTGCTAGATTGGCAAAGATGGAAAGGGGGGCAAGGCAGTGCAAGCTCTGACTGCTGGGAGCTGGAGGGGCAGGTGCCTCTTACTAAGTGGACCTGACCTCTGGGAGGGGCAATTTGGTAATAGCTATGCACAGTTAAAATGCACATGTCCTTTAACCCAGCCATCCACTTCCAAGCATTTATTGTCCGAAGATAAAAGTACAAGGTTGTTGGCTGCCTGCAAAAATCCTGCACGTCCACCAGGAGCAGCTATGAAAGTGGGTCAGGCTGCATCACATAGTGTGGTGCTCCTGGCCCCCTCGCCTGCCACGTGAGAGAAGCAGAGCACCTACCTCCCAGCTGTTTGGGGGAGTAGATCAGTTAACATAAATAACATGCTTAGAGGAGCACCCTGTGCACAGTAAGTACAAGTTCTTATTATTATCCATTTGCTGTTGTTGAAAGGGATTGGGTGGATCTATACATACTGATATGTAATGATCGCCCAGAAGTGCTGGTCAGTGAAAAATGCAGACTGGAGAGCAGGAGAGGCTGGGCAGTGTGTGGGCTGAGCTTTGGCTTGCTTTGTCTCTTGAGGCAAGCTGCTTCTGAATGCACAGGCGGCCTCTGGGAGGGGAGGACAGGACGGGACTATCTGCGGGGAGGGGAGAAGGCAGGGTGAGAGGGGGATTTGCACATTTCTGCCATGTAGTTTAACGTTTGTAACTGCGTGCCTGCACCACCTATTCAAACAAATAAATCACTTGTAGAGACTAAGGACTCACCTGTTAGCGTCTCCCACCATACCATGAACCCCTGAGGACAGGAACCCTGTTGGAGCGCCTGCTAAACTCCCAGTGTCCAACACGGCCTGTCACACAGACAGGGCAAATATTGGCTGATGGGCAAGCCAGATGGGATCCCATGAGGCCCCTCTACTGGGACCCCCTCTCTCTAGGTACAATTCCCAGGAGACTCTCACCAGTTGGGGTTGGGCACACTGGGGCAGCCTGGGGAGGGCCTGGC
Organism: Furipterus horrens; assembly: GCF_987537825.1. Classification (NCBI taxonomy): domain Eukaryota; kingdom Metazoa; phylum Chordata; class Mammalia; order Chiroptera; family Furipteridae; genus Furipterus; species Furipterus horrens. The sequence goes on along the minus strand of NW_028327180.1, from coordinate 63,307,744 downwards.
CTTGGCAGGAGGCAGGCCTGGAGTGCTAGTCACCAGACATGACTGTCCTCGCAAGCAGGACCCAGGTGTCCAGGTGCGTCCAGGCCTCCAGGCGCCTCAGGCAGACTTCTTCAGTCAAGGGCTGGATGCTCGGGCCACGGCAGAGGCCCCTCTGTATACAGGGTGCTGACATCCCCAACTGCCTACGGGGCTACACAGGGGACCAGTAGGCATTACCATGGCAACAGCCTTGGCAATGCCAAGGGGCTAATTGGGCGGATTTCACACCTCTGATGGGCTGAGTTCCAAGCCTCTGATGGGCATGGGCATCGGACCAATGGCTGGGCTGAGGAGCACAATGAGGCCCATAGGCCCAGGAAGGGACCTGCTGGGGCCACATCTGCCATCAGCCCCAGCTTGAGGCCACCCTCCCCTGTAGCCCACATCCTTCTGCCCATCAGAGCAACGACTCTTCCAGTCAGAACCCCAGAAGAGGGCTTGGCTTTGCCTTTAACCAGAGTCTTGGGTGCCAAGATCCCCAAAGCGTGAATGGCTTGACTGTCCATCACCCATCAGATGAGGGACAGAGAGGTAGACACACCTTGTTCCAGCAGGGAAGCACCTCCACGGTCTCCTCAAATGAGCGGCTTTAATGCGCAGACATGACTAGGGGGGCGGAAAAGCAAGCCTCAGCAAGATGGGGACAGTAACCTGCCACTTAGAACACACAGAGGCAATACTGAATGCTTTCTGTGGATACATAACATGCATGCAAAAGTTGGAGAACAAAGAAGTTTCCTGAAGCTGGGGGAGGGGAGTGCAGGGGAGAGGAGCAGAATGGGGCCCTAAGGGGACCTGAGTATCTTTTATTTTTAATGTAGGTTGGGTTCCTATTTTACCTATGCTATCAAGATAATTTTCAATAAAAACAAAAAGTCTTTGCTCCATTTTTTTTCCTCAACGAGGCCCCCCTCTGAGCACCCCATTTGATACAGAGGCCTGATCTACCCCCACACTGCCAGGGCCTACACTCCCTCACACTCACACCCTTTCCCAAGTGAGTGACCCAGGACAAGATACACTGCATGTCACCTCCCTTCCTAGGCTGGGGGTCCCCAACTGCAGATCCTGAGGCAAATCCAGCCCACTGCCTGTTTTTTGGTAGCTCAAGGGCTAAGAATGGTTTAGTATTTTTAATGGCTGAAAATCAAAGGGGGAATAATATTTGGTGACATGTGAATATTACATGGAATTCTAATTTCAGTGTCCAGAGAATCTACTGGAAGACTTCCCTGCCCATCTGTCCTGTGGAGAGTGGCTTTCTGCTACAAGAGCAGAGCGGAGTGGCCTGAAAGCCTGCAATATTGACTCTTTGTCTTTTGCAGACAAAGGTTGCTGACCCAAGTCTGGACTGGGAGCACCAGTAGGTGGGTCCCACTTCATTCTCCTATGTATCTCAAGTGCCTACAACAGTGTCTGGCACACAGTAGGTGCTAAGTAAGTCTGGCTGAAGGAGTGGATGAAAGTGTATGCGGTGGTGCATGTCGTTTCAGCCTCCAAGAGAAAGTGACACCCACCTCCAGCTCAGTCTGGCAGACACCACTACCTGTGGGGGCTGGAAGGTGGGCTCAGGTCGCAGAAGCACTGGGAAAGGGAGGGAGGTGGAGAGCAGAGCTGTTTGTCCCTGGAGTAGACAAAGCAGAGGGTGGCAAAGCCTGGGCTTGGCAACAGGGTGGGCGGCAGGTCTCTGAAATGGTGGCATGGCCTTAACTCAGACTCAGGGGTTCCCCTCTGGGACCACCACACTCAGCCCCTCCTTGTCCTGGGGTCCCGCAAAGCCACGACGGTTGCACTTTGGTGCCCTCTGGTGGTCACCGGGAGTGGCTCCCGGCAAGGCATGTGCCCCGTTAGCCTGGCTGGCTATCCACTGAGAGGGGACCCCGTCCTGACCTCCTTAGACCATCTGACCAGATCCAAAGGTTTGCCTGTACGCGAGCTCTCTCTCTGTACCTTCTGGTTCCCTCTCTGGCCCTCTCTCTGAGGCAGCACAATGTCCCACGAAGCTGGAAGTACCTTCTGTGGTCAGACTAGGCAGGCCCAGGGTTCCTGGGGCGCTCCCAGGCTGCCAGACAATGACCACCTCTGTTACCTCCAGTGTGCAGCCCTCCCTGACGGAGGGTGGGGAAGTCACCCTGGTCCCCACGGCCCAGGGACCTGCCTCAAAGGATGGGCAGGGGGCAGCCTTACACACTTCCTTGTGTTTCCAACATACCTGGAAAGGTCGCCATCTGAGTAAGGGCCCCTTAGTACAAGGAAAAGAACTGCTTTAAGTTCTAGCTTGGGGACAGGAAATTTGTCTCTAAGCAACGTGACACACCACCTAGCAGTGATCAGGTGCTTGTCACCATGTACACATGGCATCACTAGCAGCTGCCCTCGGCTGCCTCTGCCAAGAGGCTCTGGGCTTGGGAAGGCAAGGGCAAGTGCAAGTTGCTTCAGTGACCTCAGCCTCCAGCCAGAAGCTACCTGTGTACAAGTGTGTGTGGGAGGGTGGCTATCCTATGGCAGAACTGAGCTTTGGAGAACTCTGGGTCACCAACCAGGGTCACGGCCAGTTCTACCAGTCATTCTTAACCCATTACACCAATCCTATTTCCAAACACCACCTGGCTCCACTGCCTCCCTCTGTGCCCTCTGCCCCTCAGCCACCTCCACTTCTCCAGCACCCAGGCTTCCTCCTGCCGAGCCCACTCCGCCTTCATGGCATCTAGAGCAGCTGGTACCAAAACCTGGAACAGTTCTCCTGGAGCTTCCCAGAGATGGCACCCTCTCCTTCAGCCATGCCCATTAAAGGGGTCCCTTCTCCCAGACATCCCAACTTTCACTGTCTAGCCTATCACTCTTACTTTTTCATGCACATATTAACACAAATGCTTACTTGCCTACCTAGCTCTGTGTCCCCCCCAACAGGAATGCAGCATGAGGGCCGGGACTCCACCCTGGTCTCCCCTACATCCCCAGCACTTATGCAGATGCTCAGCTCATGCTTGCAGGTAACACCTTACTGCCTGTTGCTGGTGGGCACTGAGGTGCGCATGTTCCGCCCTGATGTGTCAGACAGGCAGGACAGGCTGGGGCAATGCTCCAAACACGGGGTCAGCACTGGGTGCCTCTTTCAGCTGTGTGCTGGGCAACTCCCTCCCCTCTCTGAGCTGAAGTTTCACGAGGGACAGAGCCCCCACCTCACACAGGGATTATGAGGTTTGGAAATGGGGAATGAAAGCAAAAGCATTTGAAAGTAGAAAACACAAGACAAATGCACAAGACTGTGAACTCAATTTATAGTAGCACCTATAAGCCACTTGCAACTGGCACCTATCAGGGCCCCCAGGACATGGCGCTGGGTGCGTGCTCCCCCCTGCCCCCCACTCACCTGGCAGCAGTTCCAGCATCCTGAATGGCAGGGCAGCCAGGGCCTTTGGGGGTGACTGTCCCAGAAGGATCTACAGTGGCACAGGGGCCAAAGCTGGCCCCACACCTTTTGTTTGGCTTGCAGGTTTTTAAGTTTTTTTCATTAGTTGCCAACAACTTAAAATCTAAATATTTTACATAAAAACCTAGATTTCTGGCTTCTCCAGATGACTAACATTAGACCTACATTCTTACTTTAAAGCAATGAGCTTCAACTTAATGACAGCCACCCATTCCAGATGGGTATCTGTGCTTTGCTGCCATCCCCACCACACCCTACTGTCTCTTGGGTCAGTTGCCATTATCAACTTCTTGGTGCAAATATTTCTTGTCACAAAGCAATGTCTCTCTGTGTCCCGTCTTCAGTGACAATGGGAAAGCCACAGTCACACTAGAAAAGCCTCACTACTCAAAGGCCCCCTTCATTCATCCATAACATGACCTACCAGGCCATCAGGACATCTGAGTTTGGGATCTGGGGACTAGCCACACAGGCAGCCCAGGAGGGCTATGGCAGTCACTCCACACACACGCCTTCACGCAGCGGATAAAAGGCAGAGCTGAGAAGAGCATCCAAACTTCCCCACGTCTGAGCCACTTTGCTCCTTTTGAAGTTTTCAAGTTTGCTGAACCCCGAAGCACCAGTAAGCAGGGTGGACACACAAGGCCGTTGACTGTCCCTGGTGAGGTTGCCAGAGAAATGCCAGATTCAGGGAACACTGTGCCAGCACACCCTCTGGTGGCAACGAGGAAGCTCTGCAAGTCACTGGGAAGATCCTGAACTTGATTCCAAGTAGTGAGCCCAGGAGTCAGTCATTGATGACCCCCTACCCTAGATGGGCTCCCCACCCCAATGGGTGCCCAGCTCTGGGATTCCAGCTACTTCTTTCCCCAGACCTTCCTGATCTCCACCCCACTCCCCAGCCACCTTCTTGGGCCCAGTGGTACCCATTTCAGTCCCCAGCAGGGTCAGCTCCGTCCCTGGCCTCTTCAGAGTAGGGTCCAGCCTCCATTCTTCACATCCCCGTGGTTCCCTCCAGTCTTGATCACAGCAGCCTCCTGGTGTTGGCAGGGAATAGCCCTACAGAGGTGGGGCAGACCAGCTCCCTGCCTACAGGGCCAGGTAGGGCAGAATGGAGCAGGCAGAGCCTCCAAACGTGAGGAGTGAGCGTGTGCCCAAGGAGAGGCTGCTGAAGCCACACCTGGACTTTTATGTGAAATATACCAAGTTTTAAAGTTTGGCTTAAATGTAGACATGACCCAGGCTGAAGAAAACAGGGAAGGGTGGGTGAGGCCAGGGTCCCCACAATGGACAGAACCAGATGTGGGTGTAAGCCAGCGGTTTTCAAGGTTTTGTTTATTTGAGTGGTTTGTAGCCATCATCATGTTTGATCCTGAGAGGCAAGCAAGGGAGAGAAAATTCTTGGACTTGTTTTAGAGTCTGAGACATTGAGGCTGAAGTGGGCTCCTGGAAAGGTCAAGGTCATGGCGAGTAGAGAACTCTGAAACTGCATGAGGCTGTGCCTCAGACACCAGCAGGCCCCAACACCTGCCCCATACCACCACGCAGAGGTGGGTCCCCCAGCCTGCGCTCTTCCTAGTCCCCTGGAGAGCCTGCCACACAACCCCAGCAGAGACAGTGACTCCTTGTGCACACCCTCCGTGCACACAGGTCCAGGACAGACAGCCCAGGCACAGCTGTACAGCTTTCTCTGTGGGCCCCGTGTGGGGCTAGATCCGAGCAGAAACGCCTCCTGCAGCCTTGCCCATCACGGCATGGCGGCGGGTCCCTGGGAAGGCCAGGCGAGCAGCCATGGCCAGCTTGGCAGCCTCACCAGTTGGCCTTCACTGCCTTGATGTCACTTACGAGGTTCTGGGCCAAGCAGATGCCAAAGATCTGTAAGAGGGAGAGTACCATCGGTGGGGGCAGCCCAGGGCAAGGGCGTGGGGCAGCATGCGGAGTCCCCAGACTACCTGGAGGAGGGCGATACCCACGAAGACCCCGGCCACGACGACCAGGTTGTCCTGCAGCCATTTCTCAAACTGCCCCACGCAGCCTTTCGTGTGGATAGAGCCCTGCTGCTCCAGCTCCTGGGGGCACACAGGAGTGAGGCTCAGCCCCGCCGCACCCCGGCGTGCCCGCTGCCTGCAGGCCTCTGTGTGGCTGGCTGCTTCCCACAGCAGGTCTCTGCACAGATGCCTGCTCCTCCGAGGGGCCTCTTCTCGCTGCCCAGCCCCCATCCCATCACCTCCTCTACTTTGTTTTCTTCCCAGGTCTGAGCTGAAAGCGTCCCATTACTGTTCACATTTATTTATCAATGAGCTTCCTGTCTCCTTCCACTGGAGGGGGAGCTCCTTGAGAGCCAAGCTTTATCTGTCTCAGGAGCATGCAACCTGCGTCTAGGGCAACGCTGGGCACCCAGTGAGTGCTCAGTAAAGAGTTGGAGTGAGCATACACAGCTGTGCCCATGCCCACTGGCCCACCACCTCATGTCTGAAAGTACCAAGGCCTGGGTGCCGGGATGGTTCTCGGGACCCAGCACCACCTCCCCTACAGATCCCTGAGGCCTTTCAGAAGAGCTTATGGGGGCCCCTTCCTCTCCCAGTGCCCCCCACCCTAACCCCACCCCTCTTACCAGTTTGAGCCGCACATCGTAGCCACACTGGGTGTTGAGAACATCTTCCTAAGGAGAAACAGGTCCATGAGCCATGCGTGAGCGGGCACCCCGGGGCCCATGGCTCCCAGCACTTCTCGGGGAAGCAGACGGGATGATTCCCCGCGCCCACCGCTCCTGAGTAAGGCTCACTGAGGCCGTGTGCCTCTGCCTGATGCCAGGGCACATGGCTGCACACTGGCTTAAGTGCTCCTGCTTAGGAACCCTGCCTGCTCCTGGCCCTGTGGCTGCAGGCATGCTGCTGTGAGTAGCTTCTGCTCTGAAAGAAGCCATACAGGGATTGGGGCCCCCATACCCTGCCATGCCAGCATGGTGGCCCAGGGGTATGGTGGTTGGTCGTGGCCTGGGGTCCCCTGCCACATACACCCATGACTGAGGGAGTACCCCAACCTTCAAGCTGGCCAGGAGCAGACACTACCTGGGCTGTATTTAGCTGGGAACACAGGGTGCCCAGATCCCAGTGGGCAGGCCCTGTGCCCGGGGTCTGCCACTTCCATCCTGCTACAATCAAAGAGACAGGATTTGCTGAAGGGACGCAACTCCTGCCCCAGCAGGCCTCAGCACTGCCCTGGACATGAACTCCCAGGCTGGTAGGGGAGCCTCATATAAAATGACTCCTCCCGATAGCCACAGACCTGGGGGCGGTGGGGGTTACGGCAAGTGCTGAGTGAGCCCTGTGGACTTTTTCCCAGACAGGGTCTGCACTCAGCAATGTCATCCGCCCCACACACACATACCGGGCCCCACTCACCGCGGGATCCCTGACGCAGCAGGAGAAGGGCACCCCACAGCGCTCCCGACTCGGGTTCAAGTCAGTGCAGTTGAAATAGATATTAAGGTTCCAGTCGTTGGGCCCTCGGGCTCCACAGCAAGACCACTGGAGGGGGTGGTGAGGGAGGGGGGAGTCCCAGGTAAGCCAGGCCCACCCTGTTTGGTGACAGGCTGAGGCTGTAGGGACAGGATCAGAGTGGGAAGGGGTGTAGAGGCAGCCAGGAGGGTGGGTACCTCTCTGCTGCCCCCCACCAGGCAGGCCAGGCTCCTGCCCAGGCTGGTAGCAGCAGGGGGTAGTGGAAAGGGGCTCCTGAGCTTGTCCCCCTAACCCAAGAGAGGCTGAAAAAGGAAGGGATGGGGCAAGGATGTTGGCCCAAGAACTGTTGACTTCCTGCAGGACACCCTGAGGGGTGGGTATCAGGCCAAGCCCCGTGGGGAGAGGATCCATAACTACGTCCATGTCACATCTCCCATGCTCACCCAGAGACCTTAAGAAGATCTCTCTTCCTTTCTGCAGGAGCAGGAGGGCAGTTCTGCCCCCCTCATAACCCTCCCACCGCACTTCATAAATGCTGTCATTAGCCCCTGTCCCCGTCTTCCCTACACAGAACATCACGGGCTACCCCGCTAGGTGGGTCAATGGCAAGGGTGAGGCTGTGATGAAGCAAGGAGCTCATGACCTGGTAGTGGAGGCAGGAGCGTACGGCCTTAACTCACTGAAGCAGCACCAGCTCTGGAAAGCCAGTCCCTGAGGGACCCAGCTCAGCAGCAGACAGCAGGCCCTATGGGCCAAGGCCAGGGAGGGAGGGAGGTACAGCCATGTGGCTCTGTGTGCACAGCCTGGCCTCTGCCTGACTGCTCTCCTCTGCCTGGCTGGCACCTGCTGCTCCTACTGGGGAACTCACCCTCTCTTTACCCAGACTGCCATTCCCATCAGAATACATCCCCACTTTCTTCACCATGGAATCCCCAGCACCTAGCCCAGGGCCAGCACAAAATAAACCTATAGCGATTCTATGTTGAATGAACAAACCACATCTTAACCACCTGGCCATATGTCTGCCCAGCCCTGGGTTGAGAGCACCTTAAAGCAGATACTAGCTCTTGTGGTTCACCTTTGGATCCCAGAGCAGACTTTGTGGATGGCGCCAAAGGAGTGTGACTGTGTAAGTGGCTGTGAATGGGTGTCATGTGTGAGTGGGAGAGAACTTGCAGGTGTGAGGTGTCTAGAATTTTGTGAACTGTTCACTGACTGCTTCTTCATCAAGGTGGGTACTTAAGCTTGAGGTCAGAGCTCTATCAGGAGTCTCAAACTCTAATATGTTCAGAGGCCAAACAAATAATAAAATACAGAGTGGCGGGGACAGTGACAGAGAGCACCAGTACTAACAAAGGTGGTAGCAACGAAGTAGCCCCGGCCAACACTGTGGGCCCAGGGGTTTGCAGAAGGTGAATCTATGTTTTTATTCCCACTCTAAGTGTGGTGTAAGCCCTGGCCTAGGCGTTGCCAGTTTGGCATCTCTGGCCTCTATTCCCCAATACTGTTTCTCCGCAGGACTAGGCTCATGGGGACCCAGAGAGCTGGCTTCGCCTCAGACAGCAGAACACCTGGCTCTCTTCCTAGGGCCTGTCTGGCCAGATGGGGGAGGGAATGGTCCCTGCACACAGTGAACTTGCTCCCTCACTCATCTGCCCAGCAGGTGCCTCCTGCAGGTGGTGGGCCAGTGCTGGATGCTGGACTCACATATTCCTGAGCAAAGTCAATGAGGTTCTGGAGGTCAATGTCATCCCGATAGGCTTTGACGTTGTTATTGATGAAGAGGTTGAGCTGGTCTCGTATCCAGTCTTTGAAGACAAAAGCCAGGATCCCTGTTGCCAGCTCCAGGAAAAAGATGAGGCCAAGGAACACTGAGAACTGAGGGTAGGGACACACAGATGGTGGGGGGTCACAGATGTAGGGCCCGGGGGTGCCACCAGGCAGAGCTTCACCCCCACCCAGATCCAAGACATCCCAGAGTCTCTACCTTCTATCATGTTAGTGTTGTTTTATATTGAAAAAGACAGCACTGTCCTTACCTACACATTCATTCTGCTTCCCCTGGTAATCGCCCATTTTTTTGTTTGTTTGTTTGTTTGGTTGGTTGGTTTTGTTTTGTTTTGTTTTAAGAAACTCCCCTTCACATACCCTTCTGTTTCTGTGGCTCAACTGGAGCCATCACCTCTTTCTCCATTCCCAGAGAGAGAAGTAGGCATTCGCCAGGAGCTCACCAATCAGAGCACTACCTCCCCTGGGGCCCCAGGGATTGGCCCAGACACGGCCAATCAGAATCAAGGAGATGCAATTAGAGGACTTGGACAAAATGACTGAGAGGAGCCTCAGCCTTCAGTATGAGTTCCTAAGAACAGCAGGAAACCGGCACCCACTGTTGCTGGGCATCCTTCGATCCCATGGGGAATGGAGCTAACTGAGAGGGAAAGAGCTGAGAAACAGAGAGACCAGGACAATTGACACTGTGGTGGTCCCTGGACCCGAATGTGCTGGCAGCTATAATACCCATGGGATTTTCTTAGTGAGTCAATAAATAAATGCCCTATTATGCTCAGGTCACTAGTTTCCAGTCATTTACAAAAGAAAGGATCCTATAAATATAGATGATATGATTCTGATATTTATTGCTATAACATAATAAAACTACCTGTTACTAAGCATAAACTATATGCAAGAAGTGGGTGGGAGGAGGCTGGGGTCCCCCGTGGATCTAAGTGGGGGGCACTCACAAATTTGAGCAGGAAGGTGTTCTCCCGGAGGGCCCCGATGCAGCCAGCAAAACCCAGCATCGACATGACGCCTCCAACCACAACGAACAGCCACACAGGGTCAAGGCCTCCTAGATCTGTCAGCGCCGAGATATTGGAGAGAACACCCTGCTCCGGGAGAGCAGAGGCAAGTGGGGGTACTGATCCTCCCACCATTTTGACCTGCAGCAGCCCCACGCCCTAACCCCCTACCTTACCTTCTCACCCCAGGCCCAGATGCCGATGGCCAGGAACAGGGCTCCCAGAACCTGCAAGAGCAGAAGCAAAGAATTGAGAGCTGGGGCACCAGCATCCTGCTTCACCCTGGCCCAGCAAAGCCTCTTTCCCCCAGTACTCAGGGTCTTCAGGGAGACAGAAAGGAAGAGGGCAAAGGGCTGTAAATAGGATTCAGGATCTTTTCCACCTGCCCCCAAAACACATCTCAGTGGTTTTTCCTCACAGCACACAGCCTGGAAGATTAAACACCCCCTAGCCCTAGGATGGATATCAGGGCCTCTTCCTGGAACTCAGAACTGGAACAGAGGGCAATGAAGACACTCCCATCAAGAGTTCTAAGCCTCAGCTCCGGCCCCAGCCCATGCTGGGCTTCAAGGCTCCTGGCCTCTGTCCCCTCCCAATTCCAGCCCTCCAGCTGCCCTCCAACTCTGTGAGCCCCAGCCCACCCCCATTTCACCATTTCTACTTCTGTCTGCCAGAGGTCATTTTCTGTCAAGTTACATTCTCAGAGCTCAAAACCAAAGTTTCCTGCATGAAAACAAATCCTGATGCAGAACAGGACCCAGCTGAGGGGCCTCAGCCTAGGCCAGTGGCTATACCCTAGAAAACACATGACCATAGCTCTGCCTGTGCCTTCTAAATGCCACCTGCCATCTTGCCTCAAGTCCTTAACTGGGAAAAGACCTGGATGTCAAGGCCACTGCCTGACCCTGAGCAGATCCCTGACCATCCATCACCTCCTGCTCACCGTGCCCAGGGTCATGAGCCCACTTCTTCAGACCTCCTGCTACTCCCACCCTCTTCTATACAAGCTCCTTCTCAGCACCTAGCCTCAGTTGGCTCCACCCCACCTTTAAGGCCTTCCCTGCTCTAACCAGAGGCTCCTCCCACTGCTGTACTCTCTAGAAATGTCTTTCCTTCCCTCCTCCACACTGGATCTGGGATGTGAAACCAAACATTACTTCCCCTGCCTCATCCCACTTGACCCACCCATGGCCTTTAAACAGTCTCCCACCACACTTTCTCCTTCCTGAACACCCCAGTGACTAACTCAATGACATTCTTAGACCTGCACCTTCTCAGTCTCCCTCCCAGCACCTCTGCTTCACCCATACCATGTAAGTGACCACGCCCACTGGTTTCAACCTCAGCCTTCAGCCCTTCCTCCTCTTCATACTCATTTTCCACGCCTTCATGATACTGACATCGCCAGGATCACCAGTCAAGCCTCTCCCTGGCTCCTGACACTTCACTGCAGACACTTCCACATCCCAAGTTATGTTCCAGATGCTGGGGACACATCAGTGAATAGGACAGATGGCTCTCAGCCCTCATGGAGTTTATACTCCGGTGTGGAAATCCACAGTGAGCAAACAAGGTAATTTCAGTGACCAACAGATCCTTTAAATCAAACAGGGCGACGCAATGCGGAGTGATTATGGGTGACTAAGGGTGGGCTTTAGTCAGGGAAAGTGGTGACATTTTATCTGTGCTTTAAATAATTAAAAGGTACAGGGATGAGACAAGAATTCCAGGGGGAGAAAATGGCAAAGGCCCTGAGGTTAGGTCAGTTTTGGTTGTGCAAGGGACAAACTGAAGGAAGCAGGGCCAGACCCCAAAGGGTGCTGAAGGCCATGGAAAGGAGTCTGGGCTGTATCCTAGTGAGAAACCACTGGAAGATTATGAGCAGGGTAATACCAGGATCTAATTTCCATTGAAACAAAAAAAATCTCTGGACCTGTTTCATGGACACCTCCCTTAGGCCACCTTGACCCAAACCTGAAACACTCCCTCTACTCCCCACCCCAAGTGGCCTGGACCTATCAATCCAGCCTTATAACTTCCCCTGGAGCTTTCCTCCCCCCATGCCCACCACCAACCCAACTTTGCCCCAGCCCTCCTCCCTGGTATCCTTACTCCAGCCCCTGCCCCTCACCCACCCTCCCCTAGGCAGCCAGATATTTCTGCCTCAAATAAAACAGCCAGAACAGACCCATCACCAGCATTGAAGCCCTCGCTGCTCCACACTGCCCTCTACATAAAACAAACTCTGCCTCAGCCCCAGGGCCCTGGAATGAGCCTGGGTCATTCATGCCCATCTCCCCTTGGCATTCGAGGGCTCCCGCTGCTCAATGCTCTGCCCCACCTCCCCATTGCCCACTGGGCTGTCACCTTGGCTCTGCACTTAGTGGCTGTGTGTCTCTAGATGAAATGACTTTAACTTCTCTGTGCTTGTTCCCTTACATGTAAAATATAGATAGTAATAACATAGCTTCAAGAATATAGTAAATTATAATTCATTTGCTATGCTAACCCTGGGTGCAGGCTTCATGATCACCCTCTCCCAGGGAGGGAAGCAGAGGCCCACAGAAAAGTGACACCCCCCTCTGCCCTGGGGTCTCACAGATAGGCGTGTACCCACAGGCCTCCAGACCTCCCCACCAGGAAAGTCTGCACGCAGCCCACACCCTCCAGAGCTGAGCACCACTGGAGACAAAGGACACGGCGTGCGGGTGACTGCACGGGCAGCATGTGGGTGGAGGGCAGCGTCGCGGGGTCCTGCTGAACAAAACTGAATGGGCCTGGCATTTTGACCAAGGCAGCAGAAACAGAGACTGCAGGGGCACCCAGCAGCCTTGGTGAGATGAGATGGGGGAGGGAGAAGGGGAAGGTGACTTGGCAGGGCCCAGGGGCACAGATGCCACCCTGGGAGGGGCACCAGCAGCTCCCTTCTTAGGACAGGGGCAGCCCTGCCCTGAAACCTCGGTTTGGTCAGCTGTGGAATGTAGAATTCTGTTCCCCAGGGTCAGCTCCCAGCCTCCCAATCAGAGGTCCTCCCCCGGGATTCTCACTATTGGCACTTCCTGGCGGAAAGCCTCCCAGTACCGGCTGGTGGTGGAAGGGCTGCGACCCCAGCCCCCTTTGCCAGAGCTCAAGGCAAGGCGCCAAGGCTCAGGTGCTGGAGGGGCAAAAGGAACCGGCCCTTCCCTTCTCAGTAGACTCTCCTCCCTAAACCAGGGCTGGGGCTCAGCGTGCACCCCACACCCCAGGGTACCAAAGTGAGTTGGGCAGGAGAGAGGGCCAATCGCACCATGCTTGCCCCTGAGGTCTTCAAGAAAACACTCCCCCTTCTCCTCCTCGCCTTAGCCTTCGGAAGACCTGGAGACTCCCCTTCCCCGCGCCACGCCTGCGATGGCTGGGACCCGCTCCCCCTTTAATCTGTGCTCCCCAATAGTTCCCTCCAGTGGTTCTGGGGGTTGGGCGGGCAGGTGGGAGTGGCAGGAAGTAGTGGAGACCTCCTAAGCCCTTGTGGCAGGGAGTGGTCTCCCCTTAGTAGGAGACTGAACCTCCTCCCATCACCCCCAGCACAGGGCCCGGAACCCACCCCACGCTCACCCAGAAGACAATGTTGAAGCCAAACAGGAAGTATTTCCCGCAGCAGCCGACCTCGGGTTCTTCGAAGTGCTGGTGCTTGCCGGGCATGGTGAGTGGCCGACCACCGGCCGGGTACCCGAAGCTGGGGGCTGGACCCAGCCCTCCGCAGGCCGCCCCTGGGCTACAGCCGCCCAGGGCCTAGCCCGGCGGCTGTGGCTTCATGGCCAAGGCCATACAGAAAGCCCGTTGGGCCCCGCCCACCCTGCAGGGACCGCCCCCCGGCGCCAGGGCCGCCCAGCTCTGAGACTGCTGAGTACCCTCAGAGAACCTCCGCCCCCCTAGGCCGAACGCTGCCATCGCCCGGGGCCCCGCCCCCCAGCGCGACTCAATAGCCTCCGAGCCCCACCCCTGGGCCTGGGCCTGGCCCCGCCTCCAGCTTCAAGGCCCCTGCAGGCCCGCAGCCGCAGGGAGCCGCAGGGCTTCCTTACAGTCCTTGCTGAGACGCTAGCTCATGGGAGCGCAAGCCGTGGGTGGGAAGGACTCGCCGTCCACCCACCCTGCAAGACTCAATCCCTGCGCCACCCCAATCCCTGACCTTGCTGTGGGACCTCATCTCTGGAGAGGAGTAACTACTGCGCCGCTGTGATGGGGATGGTGATTCACTCATGTTTTATTACAGTAGAGTCCAATCAGACACGCAGTTCACGCCCCAGAAATTCAGCCCTACCTCTTACTGGCTCAGACTCCCGGGCCAGACGACTCCCGGGTCTTGTGAATGCCCTACCAGCTGCTCCCTGACCCTTCAGTTTTCCTGGCTCAAATCCTTTTGGCGTTTGGAACCCCCCCAGCCTTATTCTTCTTCCGCCATCCTTTCTTGTGCCTGATTGGGCTCCTTGGTCCCTGGGAGTCACACACGAGACTCTTCCAGGGAGCACTAGGGCAGATCCAGGTTTTAGAGGAACTGAATCATACTCAATGTTAAAGCCCTCCCTAAAAATCATTCCAGTTTTGTTCAAAAGGGAGTATTTATTTAGAACAGGAATGGTAAGGGGCTTGAGCTTCACAAATTAATTCACCCCTAGCAGAACCACATGGTGAGGCCTGACCACCACTCACTCCTCTCCTGGGCGGGGCCTCATCCACCCACCTCCACTTAAACCCCCACCCCATCCCCACCCCCCACGCAGGCCAGGAAGGCCCAGACTGCCTGGCCACAGCTGGGGAACGGAGGAAGAGACCACAGGGTGCTGTCTCTCTCCTCAGTTCCCCTCATATCCCTCTGTGAGGTGATGTGGCTCTGCCCTCAGCAGTTGGGGGTGGAGAGAGGGGCGCAGCCCTACTCCCAGAAGGTACACGATTCAGGGTGGGCTCCAAGTCTACCACTCTGATGAGAGGCAATCCACAAAGGTTTTTCAGCAGTGATCACCAAGAGGAGGGGCCCCTACTTCTATCCCTGAACTCCAGCTCTCAGAGTGACAGTGGCCTTGAGCCCCACTCCCCTAGAATAGAAGGGTTTGGACCTCAGAACCCTTAGCTAGCCCCCCTCCCAGGTAGATACAGAGTAAGTACTGGATTATAGACTTCGCTCCTGTCATCTTTCTACCTGCTTGCCATTGAGCCGTCCCTCCCCCAGTGACTCACCCCACCCCACCCTGGATGAAACAAGGAAAGCCAGGGGTTCCCTCCACCTTCCCGCTGCCCTGGGTCCTCAGCCTGCATCCCAAACACGGAACAGCCCCTGGGCCTGAGCCCTACCTCTTATTAAAGAATAGTCATGTTTACTCCAGAACAGGTGAGGAGTAGGCCCCCTGCGCTCACCCCCAGGCCTGCCCAGGACACCCACACAGCAGTGAAGGGCGGGGGTGAGGGGCACTGACTGGACAGTGGCACCAAGGCCCTCACACCACAAACTTGTTCTTGGCCAGGGTGTTGCTCTTGGTAGCTGTGTCTGCATGGGCCTGGTACCCAATGATGGTCTTTGTAGAGAGTCCCAAACGCTCTTTGTAGACACGCCTGTGGGGAGGGGGTGTGAGTGGGGGAGGAAGTGAGACAGGCAGTCAGCTGCTGGTCTTGGAGATAATTTGGGACCCTGGGTCCTCTGCCCAGAGCCCCTGCCCTGATTCCAGCCAGTCCCTCTAGGGTTGTGTTTGAATCATGTGGAAACCCAAAATAGGACTAATGCCAAAAAAAAAAAAAAATCTGAAATCTAGACCCCAAACCATTTATACATGTGGGTAAGGCAGAAGGGAGAGTTCTAGAGATTTCCCTTGCAGACCAAACCATCCCCCACATTTTGCCTTCTCCCCTAGAAGAGACACAGCCCGCACCCCATGCCAGAGACACCCTCACCCAATGTGGAGCACGCCTGTCTGGTTCTCTGCCTCTCGCGTCCACACAGCAATCTTGTCGCCCTTGGCTCTGATGTTGATAACAGCCCCACACACTTCCCGGCTGTACTCCTCAAAGCTCTCCCCAATGAGACACAGCAACTGGGGCCAAAAAGGGAGGCATTGAGGCTGCCAGCTTTGGCCCAGGGACTGTATGCCCCATCCTCGAGACCACTGCCACCACAAGTCCCATACCAGCCCAGCCCCGCCCCTTCCTTTGGAGGACCTTCCCTCCTAGCCTCCCCACTCACTGTCTCCAGCCACAGGCGGTCCAGCTCAATGTGGCGCTGCTGTTTGGCAAGGCTGACCAGCCAGCGGCCACCCCGCTTATTCCTGGTGTCTTCCCACATAGGCTGGATGCCGTCCTGAGAGTCCAGATGGCAAATCAACTGCCTTTGTTCACAGAGAATTGGGGGCCCAGCTACCTTCACAGGTCATGCTCCTGCCCCTCAGTAGGCCCCACAGGCCAGGTTCTCTCTCACCTCCATCCCCTCTGTACAGGCAAGTGCCACCGTCAGCCATTCAGCCCCATTGCCTCAATATTTGTCACCTATTATAGCCTTGTATGTGTGTGCTTGTCTCTTACTGAACAGAGTTCCTTAAGACACGAGTTCAAATGAGGGGCATTAACGAAGCCTCTGGGGTAGCCCCAGTGTGGACCATGCCAGACATCCCAAGCTCAGCTGGGCACAAGTTCACCTGGCAAATCTTTAAACACTAATGTCAGGGTTCTGCCACACACGTCTGCTGGGCCAGCCCTCTAGCAGCTGGCCTGGACCTTAATGAGCAGTGTCCATGGGCAGTTCTGACACCTGTTCCTAGTTAAGGACCCAGGCCACAAACCAGGACTCCTCCTTTGTTCCCCCACTTTTCAGGCTCTTCAATGGTCCTTCAAGGCGCAGCTCCGGTCTGACACTTTGCTTGAGCTTCTCTACAGCAGTTCCTGCTCTTGGCTCTGAGGGAGGCTGTCCTTGGCCCCCCACCCCTAAGCCCCTGTGAGGAAGTAATGCAGCAGATATGGGGAGAATCAGCCCCCTCCCCGTGCCCTGGGAGGTTGGAAGCAGAGCTTACCTTGAACAGGGCGTAGTCACAGCCTGAAGAGAGCTTACTGGCCAGCTGGATGTGATTGTACATCCTGGAGAGAGTCCCCGACCCAAGCTCAAAGTCCAAGCTTTCAGGACCTGTTTCTAACTGGCCTCAGCCCCACAATTTTCTACCAGACCCCACTGCTTTCCACCCACCTTCTGGCCTCTGAGCCTTTGCTCACACTGGTGCCTCCACCTGGAATCCCATCCTTATTTACTCAAACCCTCAAATCCCACCTCCTCCCTGGAGCCTTCCCTGACCATCCAAGCCCAGAGGGGAGGTTTTTAGACCCGACCCGCCCTAGTGCAGGGGTTTGTTTCTGATGCCCCCTCCAGCTGGAGCGTCAGGCCTTCTCACGTACCCCTGGGGGTTTGCACAGAACCTTTTTGGTCCCCCCACTTGATCCCCCATGGACACTCTGAGGCACTTTTATCCTCACATTGTGATTGAGACAAGCTCAGAGAGGGAAAGGAACTTGCCCAGGGTCTCAAAGCATGAAGTAGCAGAGTCAACTCCTTGCTTATCAGCCTTCACAGGTTTTCTCCCTAAGCCCCAAGAAGGCTTCACAGGGCCTGTACCTCAGCCCCAACACCCCCGGCAGAATCCACTGAGCCCCAGGGAGTGCTGGGAACTCTGTGTAGGAAGCAGCCCTTCAAAGGGGTGGGGTCTGGGAATGATCCTGAGCTCAGAGACCCCTGGCCCCAGCCTCTCCCACAAGGGGTAGACACTCACGCCCAGAAGTCCTCCACTGTGTCAAACTTGGTGACCAGATGCAAGTTATCCTGCCAGGCCCGGTTCCGGTCATTCTTGAAGAACCACAGAGCCCACCTGGGGGGAGGGGTGGCCAAGAGGAAGTAGAGAACCCCAGTGTCCACCCCACCAGGCAACACCTGGGCTGGCAGGAGGTCTTACCCTGTAAGGACAAACTGAGGGCATGATTTGGGGTACAGTCCTCCCAAGGTGACTGCAGTCAGTTACCCTGAAGGGCCAGGGTACTGGAGGAGAAGTGAAAGCATTTAACCCAGGATCCCAGTTATGTTAAGGCTGGGAAGGACAACAAGGCCCAAGTCTTAGGCCAGCTCCGCCTCCCCCAAGGAGGAACTGGGGCCCAGAGATGAAGGGGTTGTCCAAGGATCCAGAGAAGGGGCCTTCCCTACCTGCTCTGCAGAAGGTGCAACTGCACCTTGACCTCTGTGGGGCCTTCATCCTGGGCCTTCCTCCTAAGGGACTGCAGACCTGTGGGAGAGTTCAGAGCCTCTTCTCTCATCGATGCTCCTGCTGCTGCTGCCTCCTCTTCCTCTTCCTCTTTCTCCTCCTTCTCCCACTTTAGGATCTCACCCTCAGCCTCTCTGACCTGACAAAGAAAGGGGTCAGGGTGAAGTGGGAGCCCTCGCCCTGGCTGCCTAGGCTGCCCAGGCCACCCCAGTTCCATCCCTGCTGCAGGAAGACACACAGGTGGGCTTACAGGGCTTGCGGTAGCCATGCTGTAGCAGAACATCCAAGGGGCCCCAGCTGCTGGCTCTTAACCCACCCGCGCCCCACTGGCGCCCCGCCCCCGCCTGCCCAGGGCAGGGAAGAGGGAGGAGCCTGCATGGAGGTGCTCAGAGAGAGAAGGGCTCACACTATTCCTTCTGTCAGCAAGCCTTCATAGAGCACCCTCTATGCAGGTTCAGGGCTGGGGACAGGTGTGACAAGGCAGACTCAGTCCCGCCCACATCATGCTGGCCTCAGGGTAGGAGGGAGCATCTGAGACAGGAAGGAAAGGGTCAGTGCTAGGGGTCTGCACTTCGTGAAACTGCATCCCGTAGTGGGTGGGGCCTGAATTTAAAGCAGTCTGTCCCAGAGCTGGCAGAAGCAGTGACTCTGACATAGCTGGGCCAAGGACAGGTGTCCCCTTGTTTGTCTCTGCTGCCATTCACCTCCCCAATCTGGCCACCAATGTCATCTAACGCAAGCATTCATCTGGTCTCTGGAAGCACCTGAGTTTATTTTAAAAGTAATCATCCAGAAACAGGGAGATTGTATTAAAAATACACACTTTTGGTTTCTCTGGCAAATTTGGAAAAATCTGGCAACTCGGGGGCCTTCCCCAACAGGCCCGCAATGTGCTGCTGCTGAGGCTGCACTTTGGAAGAGCAAATGAGATTCCATGAGGCCCCGCTGGCCGACCGCACTTTTGGCTTATCTGAGTATCCCCCATCCAGGCGTGAATGGTGAGGGGCAGTGCCACAGAGTTGGGGTTTGGATCCTCCCAGCCCTGACCTCAGCCAAGTTACTGAACTTCATTGAGTCTATTTCCTCTTCTGTAAAATGGGAAGGTTAATGATACACAACTCAGAAGCTTATCATATTAAATGATATAAAACACAAAAACCCCATAGAAGGCCTGACTCACGAGTCAATAGAAATCACCTGAGGATGGCCCTAGTTGGGCAGCTTAGTTGGCTAGAGCATTGTCCTGATAGACCAGGGTTGTGGGTTTGATTCCCCTTCTGGGCTAAATAGAGCAACAAATTGATGCCCTCTTTCTCTCTCACTCCCCCTGCCCCCCGCCTTCCTCTCTAAACTCAACAAATAAAATTTTTAAAGAAATACAGAAATCACCAATGGCTACCCCCGGTGAGAACTGATAAGGGAGGGGGAAAGGGAAAGCTCTGGCTCTGAGTAAGCACCCTTTCCCAGACTTCTGAACAGCACACTTTCTACAGGGGCTGATGCCTCCACAAGTTTCTTAAGGTTTCTCTCCCTCCCCCTGGCCACTTTTAGGGGCCTAGCTCTAAGGGGACCAGTCCCTTCCCCTCCCCTACACCCAGGGAAGCCCATGACCGCCTGGAGGCTGACAGTCAATATGTATCTAACCCCCATCCCCTAGGTGCTAGATACGTGCTAGGAGGCAGAGAGGAGTAAGAACTGGGTGGGCCCCTGAGCTCTGGTCTGCCAGGGAGCCAGACCTCAGATAATCTCACCGAGATGAAAGAAAGGAATTCACAGGTGGAAAAGATAAAACCCACCACCTGAGCTGGAGCATGGTGTCCCAGCTACCTGCTGCTGCACAACAACCCACCCAAACTCAGAGGCTTAAAACAATAATCATTTCTCTCACTCACAGATCTGCCGTTTTGGTAGGGGACGGTTGGGACAGTTTGTCTCTGTTCCAGAGCACTACAGGTTGGAGCGGCTCGCAGGCAGGGGCTTCGATCATCTGCTCTCTCCCGGTGGGACAGTTGATGTCTCTCAGCTGGGGGTGTTGGCTAGGACAGCTCTATGGGCCTCTCCACATGACCGATCACTTCCTCATGGTGGCTGGGTTCCCAGAGCAAGAGTCCCAAGAGACAGGAAGCAGAAGCTGCTAGTTTCTTTCTTTCTTTCCTTTTATAAAGATTGTATTTATTTATTTTTTAGAGAAAGGAGAAGGGAGAGAGAAAGAGAGGGAGAGAAGCATTTGTTGCCTCTCACACACCCCCAGCTGGGGACCTGGCTGCAACCCAGGCATGTGCCCTGACTGGTAATCAAACCAGCTAACTTTAGGTTTGTGGGACGACACCCAATCCACTGAGCCACACCAGTCAGGGCAGAAGCTGCTAGTTTCTTAAGGCCTGGGCCCCAAACCTGGCACAGCATCATGTCTACTGTTGAGTCCCAGGACCCACATTCAAGGATGGGGAAATGAAAGCAGCCCCCAAGAGGAGGAGAGTCAAAGGATTTTGGACAGAGGAAGCACCGGAAGAAGGCCAGCCTTGAGAAAAGATTGTAAATCTAGATTTGATGAAGGAAAATAGAGAAGGTGAGGCAGGATAGTTAGATGTTAGAATTTTTGACAAGTGGGGAAAGGGAAACTGAGGCAGATGGTTAGACAAATGGGGCCAAACAATGTGAGCCATTTACAGCCAGCTAGTAAATCGCAAGATCTTATCTTCTTTAACCAGGGACACTTGAGAGCAGATGGTTTACTCCTCTCTTCCTCAACCAGAGAGTAAATAGCTTAAATCACCCTGGTCCCGGAGAGAGATAACAGAGACCCAACTAGTGTCATTAGTGCCACCCAGACCCAAGGACAGATGAAGTCAGGGGAACAAATGACAAAAACCCAATAAGAACCAAACAAGTCCAAGACAGAAAGTAAGGCTGACCAGAAAATTACCCTGGTCCCTCTTTCCATTCATTTCGGCACATCAGTATATTAAAGAACACACCTGGAAAGCTGATGAATATTCAGCTGAGACCTCCCCTAGGATTTCGTCGGCAGAAGAGAGATAAAAAACCCTCAAAATAAAGGATGCCAGTGCGGGCTTTCTCTCTGGCACACATCCATGCCTTCTCTTTCTTGGAAGCTAACTTTCTCCTAAACTCTAAGGGACCCCATGAGACTTGCAACCTTGGGAGCAGTGGGCAGTGGCAGCTCATCCTGGGCTTCCCCTGAACCTGCCTCCAAGGCCTCCTTTCCTCTGACTTTTCGGTGGGCTCACAGCAGCCCCACCTTGGCCCACTTCTGTCACTGTGACTTATACTTCTCAGTGAGTCCACACGGCCCCGTGTGGCTCACTCCTTTCCTATAGCATTTCTAGGGAGCCAAAGCAGCCCTGCCTCGGCTCTCCTCTTTCTTCTCGTATCTTAAGTCCTTCCTTTGTCTACTGTCCCCAGCTTTAATAATTATACTCCTAAAATCACCTGGGCTTGTGTTGTGAACTCTTTCCTGCACAAAGTTAAGGACCCATACACTACTGGCCCGAGGCAGACCTGCTCCAGGCCCCTGTCCCTTTCCCGTGAAAAGGGGACCCTCCCAAAGTGCCGGGCATGGTCTTAGCTGCCATACAGGCCTGGCCCAGAGCCTGACATGGGATGGCCCTGACAGTCACAATATCCCTTCCCACCATCTCCTCGTCTTCCAGCCTGGGTGACTAAGGAGATGCCCTAGCCTGACTGGAGTCTTGGCCCCTACCCAAGGCCCTTTCAAGTCAACCTCTGAGGGACATCTTTGCAGTGGAGTTGAACGAGCAGGAGCTCCTAATCCTGCTTTTCTGTCCCTAAAATATCTTGAATCTGCCCACTCCTCTCCTTCTGCATTGCCTCCACACCAGGCAAGCCCTGCCACCTCTGGCCTGGACCACTGCCAGGTCTCTCCTAACACTCTCCTTGCCTCTACCCCTGCCTTCCTATGGAATATTTTCTATGTGCCTCAGAGATATCATTTAAAATATTAATCCGATCACTTAACTCCTCTGTTTAAAACCCTCTAGGACATCCAGGATGTGATTCAAAGTCCAGGTTCTGGGCCTGCACATTCCTGCATGATTCAGCCTCACAGCACCCCATGAACACTAATCTTTCAACAGGCCAGATTTACTCCTGCCTCAGGGCCTTTGCACCTGCTGTTTCCCTGCAACTCTTTTCATGACTGCTTTCTCCTCTTTGTCCTTCAGGGCTTAGCTCAAATGTCACCTTCTTAAAAAGGCCCCTCCCTGACCACCTGTCTAAAACAGACCACTCTCCATCATGCACTCTTTAAGTCATCACCTCATTTTATTTTCTTCTTAGCACCATTCATTCATGTATTCATTCAGTTATTCATTCAACAAGTACTGGCCTAGCAGCTACATTATACCAGGCACTGCTTTATGCTCTGGGGAACACAGGTGTGAACAAAATCAATGGTTCCTCCTTTTCGCTTTGGAAGGCCCCAGGACTAAACCCTTGGTCCTCTTCTCTGCTGTGGTAACATTTGCTGTTTCATGACCTCATCCAGTCCTGGAAATTAAATGTCACATTCACAGTATATCTTGGACTCCAACAACCTGAAATCTAGAACACATCCAACTGCCTGCTCACAGCTCCACCTGGGTGGGTATCTAACATGTCTCTACCTCAGGCTTATTGCATCCAAACTGAATTCCTGACCTTCCCTGATTCCCAGACCTGCTCCTCCCATAATCTCCTCTATGCTCCCAACTGCTCAGCCAAAAATTTTGGAATTGTCATGGACTTTTCTCTTTCTAACCCATCAGCACATTCTGTCTTCAGCTCTACCTTCCTAATAGATCAGGTCCAACCACGTCTCTCCATTGCTGTGCCACCACCCTATAGCCCAAGCTGCTGCCACCCTGCCCATGTTGTGGCCATGGCATCCGATCTTGTCCCCAGCTTCCACCCTCGCCCATGGGTGATCTATTCCCTACACAGCGGCTGTTAGAAAGGCAAGTCAGAGCCCACAGCTCCTCTACTCAGAGAGTACAGGGGTCTACAGGATGCAGCAGTTCTCTGCCCTCCTCTCCTACTTGTTCTGCTCCAGCCACACTAGCTCCTTCAGACAAGCCCAGCCCACTCCTGCCTCAACGACTGTCACTGGCTGCTACCTGTACTCTTAACTCAAGCGAGGCCTTCCCTGCCCATTGTGGTGAACTGTCCAGGCCCGCAGTCCACTCCAGCACCATAAACTTTACTTATTTATTTCAGCTATCATCTTCCTTCCTCTAGAGAATATAAAGCCCCCAAGGCCTCTTTGGCTCACACTGTGTTCTCCAGTGCCTAGAATGGGGCCTGGCACACAACAAGTACTCAGAGGTCAGAGTGAGGAGGGAGAGTGGACCATGAGATGAGCAAGACAAACATCGCTGATGTAGACAAAGAAGCACCATCTAAAGCATCTTATTTGGTTACTAGTTCCCTTATTAATCACCTGATGTTTCCTGCTGGCAGGACCTAAAGAGCAAGCACTTTACTGGTCATGTTTTCCGCTGAATCTCTGGTACCTAGAATGGGGCCTGGCATGCAGGAGGCACTCAGGGGAGACTGACTGAATATGGATGTCACTGAGCAGGTACCAGGGACTTCCTCTCTCCGAGTGTTCATTTCCTCATCTGTAAAGTTGGAAGGAAAATGCCTGCTTTAAAGAAGTGGTTTTAGGGCTTGGTGATATAATAAATGTAGTGCCTGGCACACAGTTAGGTGGTCAGTAAATGTCACCCATTTCTCTCTCTGTTCTCAGCCCCCCATCCTGCCTGCCTATCTCCCCACCCAGAGGCCTCTGAACTGCAGGAATGTTGGTAAGGTGCATCTGGGTTTATGCAGGACCAGGCAGGGCTGACATCCCCAGGAGCCTCCTAAGAGAATGCTTTCTGCTCCAGCTGCCTCCACTGGACTCTCCTCCCACCCCCTTCCCCATGTACTCCGAACTCCCCTTCTATAGCCATTCTCCTTAGTACATTCTCTCTCTTTTTTTTTGAAAATCAATTGACCATATACACTTGGATGTGTTTCTTTTCTTTTTTAATAATTTATTTGTTTGTTTGTTTATTTTTAGAGAGAGGAGAAAGGAGAAAGAGAGGGAGAGAAACATCACTGTGTGGTTGACTCTCACTCACGCCCCCAACTGGGGACCTGTCGTACAACCTAGTCATGTGCCCTGACTGGGAATCGAACCAGCGACACTTGGCTCGCAGGCTGACACTCAATTCACTGAGCCACAGCAACCAGGGTCCTTAGTACATTCTTAAGGAGGGGAGAGAGAAGAGAGGAATGGGGAGGCCCATTTTCCAGGGGCAGAGAGAACAGAAGCAAGGAGAGCCCCTAACCTCACCCCCCGGGACTCACAGGTTTAGGGTGTAGCCAGAAAAAGACCAGGGGGCCTAAGCTGTGCTGTCCTATGCCCTAAAGGGGGACTGGCATTGTGGCTTGGGGTAGAGGATCCACTGTGCAAGTGGCAGCCCAGTGACCACACCCTCTTCTTCTGAGGAAAGTGCATGTGGAGAGAGAGCAAGAAAACTGCAGCCAATGCCAACCACTGGTGAACCTAGGTGAAGGACATTCGAGTATCATTGTGCTAATATGACAGCTCTTCTGGAGGTTTTGTTCATTGTACTATGCTTGCAACTTTCCTCTAGGTTTGACATTGTTCAAAACAGAAAAAATTGAAGGCAACCTTCTCTTACTTCGCTTCTGAAAAGCCACACGCCCAATTAAATGACCACACTTTCCCAGTCTTGCTACACCTAGGCATAGCCAATGAGAGAGAAGCCAATGAGAGAAGCAGAAGTTGCTGGATTGGATTCTGGGAAAACTCCTTGTGAAAGATAGATAACTGGAAGGTGCTCTTTTTACTCTACTTCCCCTCCTCCTGCTTTTTGTGTAGACTTGATGGCTGGAGCTGCAGCCATCGTTTTGGACCATGAAGTAGCCTTGAAAGTGAAATCCATGTACTAAGAATAATGGAGCAGGAAGAAAGGAGTCATTACACAAACTGTGGACTGGCTCTCATTGGACTTGTTCTTTTTTAGATAATTCTTTTTTCCTTATTTATTGCTATATTTGAGAGAGAGAGAGAGAGAGAGAGAGAGAGAAACATTGATTTGTTGTTCTACTTATTTATGCATTTATTGGCTGATTCTTGTGTATGTCCTGACCATGAATTGAACCCACAACCATGGTGTATTTGGGATGATACTCTAACCAATGAAGCTACCCAACCAGGGCCCATTGGGCTTCTTTAAGTGAAAGACTAAAAACACTCTCTTTGCCTAAGCGTCTGTACTAGCAGCCAAATGAACTTCTCACCTGATTCAGAATGTAACTTGTTTTCTGTACCCTATACTCTGAACTTCCCACCTGCCAGATCCTCTGCCAGAATGCTCACCACCACTTGTAAGATACTTCTCATCTTTCAAAACCCAGCTCAAATGTCACTTTCTCCTGGCCTCTTTCCCTGGACTCTCCTTCCCTCCTGGGCTCCCCAGCCCTATCCCCCACTGTGCAGCTCCCCAACAGCCCATTTGCTGCCAGTCCTAGGGCTTCCCAATTCCTGGCTTTGGCCCCTCTGTTGCATTCATCAGTTGTCCTCTCATGCCCTTGGTTTCCCTGCTTCCACTCTCCAGCTTCTCCTCCCTACACTGCTCCCTCTCAGTCTTTTCGCCAGGCTTCTCTGCCTCTGAAGGTTGCAGTGCCCCTGGATTCTGGACTTGAGTTTTAAGTTCTGAATCCTCTCTTCTCACTCTCCACACTCCTCTGGGCAATGGTCTCCCGCAGCTCTAGCCACCACCTCCATGCTAATGACTCCAAATCCAGTGGTGTGCAGACGAGGACAGCTCCCCGTGCTCCGGCTGGGCATGGGCAGTGCAGCTTGTCCTGTCATGCTGAATGCTCCCAGAAGTAGTGACACTGCTGCATGTGGTCCCTGGCAGAAGCTGCCACCACCATCACCACCTGTCCTCACCAGAGCAGACTCCTTCCTCCCCTGCAGCTCTGACACTAGCTGTAGGTTCTGAGCCTCCTAAGAGAATGCTTTCTGCTCCAGCTGCCTCCACTGGTCTCTCCTCCCACCCACTTCCCCATGTTCTCCCACCTCCTCTTCTATAGCCATTCTCTTTAGTACATTCTTTTTTTGAGGGGGGGGGGATTTCTGGGGCTGAGGTCACAGGTCCTGGCTACAAGGAAGCTTGGGAAAGCCCTGGGAGCTCCTAGAGGAGGAGGCAGGCTCTGCCTCAGAGTGTGAGGCATCTCTCAAACATAGGTTTTATTGGAAGTCCTTGCAGATGTGTTCTCTATATATCCAAGTTTAAGTAATTCTGTATATATTTGTATATATATATAATGTGTCTATGTAACAAATATAGTATATGATCAGTTTATACAGGGGTGAGCAAAACTAGGTTTACAGTTGTAATACAAATAAATAATACAATAATTAATAAATAATAATATAAGAATAATCTGTTTCATGTATTAACAACTGTAAGCCTACTTTTACTACTCCTGTATCGTCGGCAGCCGTTCGTCTCGAGAGACGATGCTGTAGCTTCTTAAGAGTCTATCTGCACCGCCGAGAATGGTTGTGCAGTCCGACTCGGGAGTGACACGGTATCTGTCTCCTTCCGTGTTGAATCGACATCTTGCGATGACGCTGGAGTGTCCTCTCCAGTGAAGCTGAAGCTACAGAGCCTCGAGAGACGATGGTGTAGCTTCTTAAGAGTCTATCTGCACCGCCGAGAATGGCTGTGCAGTCCGACTCGGGAGTGACACGGTATCTGTCTCCTCCCGTGTTGAATCGACATCTTGCGATGACGCTGGAGTATCCTCTCCAGTGAAGCTGAAGCTACAGAGCCTGGGCAGGGTGATATGGAGGGTCTGCTGTTGCCCATGCAGCAGACCCCCCCTCTCTTCGCAGCTGAAGGATCCAAGGGAAAGACGGAGTCAATACAGCTTGGCTTCAGGTGCGCCGCAGGAGTTGCCGGTGTTGACTACAACGTCAAACCGCCTTAGGGACTCCGGCTCCGGATTTTCTGTCGGGGTTTACTCCCTTAGCCTTTCCCCTGAAGAGGTATGCCGCAAGGCAGCGGAGGTTTTTTGGAATCAGAGTTTTCCTTCTCTGATGTGCCCTGACTGGAAGATCGAACCAGCGACACTTAGCTCGCAGGCCGACGCTCAATCCACTGAGCCAAACCAGCCAGGGTATTCTATCCAGAAAAAGTCCAACCATTGTTCATATAATGAGAACAGTTTGAGCGACATCAATGTAACCTGGCAGCCAAGGAGAGTGAACTGGAATGTGCATGTGTGAACAATGATGACTTCACTGTACTTGTCAGTGGGGGCAGTAGATGCCGTTGAGTGAGCAAGTGTACTGTGTGGCTGTCGCATTAAAAATAACAGAACAAGTAGAGCAACGAATCTTCATCAGATTTTGCACTAAGCTTGAACATTCCTCCATGGAAACTATTTGGATAATTCAGAAGGCTGCAACTATGGGCAACCGGTGATAGGCAGCTCCATCACAACAATGCTCCCACTCATGTGTCATGTCTCATATAGAGTTCTTTTGGTGAAACATCAAATCATCCAGGTGAAATCAGCTCCCTACAGCCCAGATTTGGCAACCTGTGACTTCTGCCTTTCCCAAAACTAAAATCACCTTTGAAAGGAAAGAGATTTCAAACCATCAGTGAGATTCAGGAAAATATGATGGAGACTGGAAGAGCTGTGTGAGGTCCCAAGGTGCCTACTTTGAAGGGGACTGAGGCGTCATTGTCTTATGTACAATGTTTCCTGTATCCTGTATCTTATTCAATAAATGTTTCTGTTTTTCTTAGTACATTGCTGGATACTTTCTGGACAGACCTCTCATATATGATTTTCTATGAATCAAAATTGGCTTGTCCTACACCTTCCAGTTTGGTGCCCGTGTCAGTACACATGGGCCTGGATAATCCTTTCTAGGCAACATAGCATTTCACCAAGCTGATGTACCACAATTGACTAGCCAATTCTTTACAGATGGACATTTAGATTCCTCTCAGTTTTTTGCTACAAGAAAGCCTGCTGCAGTGAACATCCTTGCACAAATGTCTCTACTTGCACAAGGGATAAATTGCTGGAAGGGGGAACTGCTGCCTCAAAAGGAGCATGATTTCTGTCTTTGGTAAATGTTGCCAAGTTGTCTTCCAAAAAGCATGTGCCAATTTGCAGCTCTAGCAGCAACCTGTGAACATTTTTCCCCAGGCCCTGCACACTCTGGCTGCTGGCTGCTCACCTTGTTACCTGTCACTTACACACCCTGCGTTTCCAGCCATAGTGTTTCTGCCCAGGCTGTATCCACAGACTAGCACTCTCTTCCTCCCTTGTCCACCAGATGAAATCTTTCCTCCCCCACGAGGCCCAGCTTACATGTCACCTCCTTTGTTACAGCCTTCACTGGTTCCTCTAAGCTGTCAGAGTCCCCTTCCTCTGGGGTCCCAGCTTCTTGGGCATAATTCTGTCATAGTACTAAGGGCCTATGTGTGCCTGGAATTTTATGACCATTTTGACAATCCCCACATAACCATGCAAAATTGGTCTTGCCCCTCTCCTTCTCCCTCTCTCCTGACTCTCCAGCTGCACTGCTTTTTATCTGTTCTGAAGTACAGTCCTGTCTGAGGGCCTTTGCACTTGCAGTTCCCTCTCTATGGATCCTGCCTTCACCCATCCTGGCCCTGGAGCCTTCTCTGACCACTCTGTCTCAAGCACCCCTCCGCTAGTCACTCTGTAACATTGCCATTTTATTATCTTCATAACACTTCTCACAAGTTGAAATAATCTTATTTGGTTTAAATTTTCTCTCCTGTGTCCCATCTCTACACACACACACACACACACACACACACACCATTGTAAGTTCCTCGAGAGCAGGAACCTTGTTTTCCTTTTCCACTGTCTCATCCTGGCATCGGTCTAAGCGCTCAAAAAACGTTCCTCCAATGAATCGTCTGTATTTTACAGAAGAGGAAACATTCAGAAAGGAAAACTGAGTAGCCCAAGGTTCCACAGACTCAAACCCATCTGAACTCCAAGTGGGGTCTATTTCTTCCCCGATCTTAGCATACTGCATTGTCTCCCCCTCCACACTGGTCTCTGGGGGCCAGTCCTGAGTCTGACTCCCGGTGTCTCCAGCGGCAAGCCCCAGGCCGGCTCGGGAGGCTAGCAGGCTCTGCGGAGATGTCACCCTCCCCGCCCCCTTGTCAGTCAGGCCGACGGGGCGGGGCGGCCGCCAGAGGCAGCGCTGAGCTCAGAGCTGCCGCAGCGCCGGAGAGAAAGCAGGAGACCCAGCGCACAAGAGAGCAGCGCTCTAGGCGCGAGCGGTGGAAGGCGACGCACCCAAGGCCAGAGCACTGCTGCGCCCGGCTCAGGGTCCGCGCTCCGCCTGCTATAGGCCAGCCTAAGCGCCTGACCACGACCGGATCCCCCCACCTGCCCCGAGACCCCCCTAGCCCGGCCTAGTTGAGCGCCTGCGTCTTCCCGCCGCAGCCGCAGCTCCATCCCCAGCTCGGGCCCCGCATCCAGGTGAGGTGGCCGCGCTCCGGTAGCCGAGACCCGGCAAGGACTGGGGATAGAGAGTGGACTGGGTGAAATGGAGAAGGGGCTGGAGAACGGAGAGAGAGGGAGCCGGTGGGTGCGTGTCAGTGTGCGCCCCGAGGTACGTGTGTCTGCAACTGCTTGGGTGGCCGTGTGGACGTCCGTGTCGGAGTGTCAGTGCGCGCTTGAACCTCTGCGTGTCCTGTGTGCACGTGAGCGTGTCCATGGAGTATGTTAGTGTGCATGGGCGTGTGGCACTGCCGTGTGGTCTAGTTAGGCTCCGGGGCTTCGCGCTGAGTCCCTCACTCCGGTTCCGCGGGGCTGCAGGTTGTGGGGCCCTGGATAACCGAGGCAGTTGGCCCCTCCCGCGTCCCCGGGTTTCAAGGACGCTAGGACTCGCAGCGGCCCTGTGGCCTCGCGCTGGGGACCAGGAAAGGCGGGAGGGGGCTCCGGGCCGGAAGGGCGCCACGGTCTCAAGAGGGAGGGGAGTTCCCCAAGCCCCGTCCCTCGGGAAGCACTGGGGTGAGGGTGGACAAGCGCACCATGCCCGTGTATTCGCCCTCCTAGGCCGCCAGGATGGACGTGTTCATGAAGGGCCTGTCCATGGCCAAGGAGGGCGTCGTGGCAGCCGCGGAGAAAACCAAGCAGGGGGTCACGGAGGCGGCAGAGAAGACCAAGGAGGGCGTCCTCTACGTCGGTGGGCGAGGGGCGGGGCTAGCAGGTCGCCTGGTTCGGGCGCCCTCGGGGAGTGGGGGGGGGGAGTGGGGCGGGGTACTTAGAGGGACGGCGCGGGGGATTGAGGGGGGGCGTCAGGGCAGGAGAGTATGAGTCAGTAGGTGGGGCAGGTTGGGCAGAGGTCACTGGGGACACAGCCGGGAATGGGAGATAGGACTAGGAGGTAGGACTGGTGAGGGTAGGATTCAGCTGAAAGGGCAGGGACTGGGGAAGTGATCAAAGCAGGTACTCTTCCTTTTCTCTGAACCCTTACTCTGCCAAGTACTATGTGAAATGCCCTAACACGAATTACCTCACTTGTGCTCCTATCCATGCCATAGGCCAGGGCTGGGGTTCGCAGAGCTTTGCCTCTCTTGCTCAAGGTCACACAGCTGATACACCTGAAGCTGGACTCCAGAGCCTCACTCCCTCCCCTTGCTGCCTCCCTTCTGTATTTTGGGGGCTCTTTGTGTCTCCCAGTGCATCCCAGTGCCTGTGGTTCCACCACTGCCATCTCTCCTCTGGGTCCCCTCCTTGCAGCGCCAGCAGGCATCAGGACAAATGTCAGGGGTTAAATCTCTCACCCTAACTATGAAAGGAGAGGGAGCCTGCAGGGTCATTTGCATGAAGAGAGGCAAAGCCCAGAAATGACATTTTGCTGAATCCATTCCGTGATTCTGGCTTTTCTTTTGTGCAGTGGGTAAAATTGTCCCCAATGCAGACTGAAGAGGGCTGCATTTGGCTTTGGGGTCATCTGAAAAATATTTATTGACCACCTACTATGTGCCAGCTATTGCATGGCTCCTGGGGATGTAATATAGAGCATTCCAATAGTGGGATCTGACATCAAGAGGCTAGGGCAGGGGCCACTTTGGTAGGGTGGTTGACGAGGGTGACAGTCACGCTGAGCTCCGAGAATAAGGAGCCAAAAGAGGGTGGGGGAGGCTGGAGAGCAACGAAAGGGTGGATGAGTGGGCAAGAGAGGGTTCGTGATGGGTCCTTGTAGGCCAGGACAAAGTATCATTATAACTGTCACAAGAAGTTAGAAGGTTTGGAAAGGTCTCTGACCCCTGGGACAGAACAAATTGCAGGGAGGCCCCCTGGAAGGTAGTGTAGCCACCAGACCAGGGTGACTAGAGCCAGGGCAGAGGTGATGGAGTTGGGGAGAAGGCTTGAGCCCACACCTGCTGAGCCCCACTCTGGCCTCCCTCCCTGCCCAGGAGCCCCTAGTGGCCCCCACTTCCTACCCTGTTAAGCCTCAGCTCTCTGTAGCCTGGCATGGTCCTGCCTCAGTCTCTGCTCCCAGCTTTGTTTCTCACCATTCCCATCCCTGCGGGCACACAGACTGCCCTGATGTGCTTTGTGTAGGCCCCAATGTACACCTCTCTGTGCCCTACCTGCATGGTTCCTTGTGCCTAGAGTACCCTCTCCAGTCTCCTTTCTGCATATCTACCTGCTTCTCACCTGTCCAGGCCCAGGCGATGCCTCCTCCCTTGCCACATGCCCCTGGATGCTGGAGGTCCTCTCCCCACAGCTTAAGGTCCTGAGCACCAAGTCTTCTCTTCTCGTGCCCACACCTGACAGTGAGGGATTGGCTTGGGGCCTGGCACAGAGCCGGTGCCAGCAAATGTTTGTGGGAGGAAGGAATGAGCACATACAGATGTCCCCTGTCCCTGGGTCTTGCTGGCCTTAGATGTGAGAACGCTGTCTTCCCACACGGGCCTCTCCTCCTCCTCCCAGGAAGGTCAGCCCGCCCACACACCCATTTCTGCATCTACCAGCTGTTGTCTGACTTGCCAAGTCCTCAGGATAGGAGATTCCCATCTCCCTTGAGGGCTCCCCTCACCTCAGATAAGGCCCCCTTGTCTTCCCCAGCAGCCCCACATCTTGCTGTGACCAAGTCAATACCCTCTTGGGACAGCCCTGCCAATGGTGTGGGGTCAGCTACAACCTGCCCATCACCTGTAGACCCTTCAAGAACCCAAGACTCTCCACTCTGGTCAGAAGAAGGAATTCGCATCCTTGTTAGGGAAGAAATGGGGGGGGGGGGTAGATGGCGCTGCCCATAGGTGGGATGTGGGCAGTCATGCACCAGGAGCACCTTTCCAAATACATAGCCTATTTGACGCCCAGGCCCTCCCTAGCTGCTCCCACCTGGGCAATTAAATGGACTAGTATCGCACAGTGCTGGTGTTTCAGCGACAGCCTTGAGAGGTGCAGGTATCACATCAGGTAGGGGTGGGAGGGACAGACAGTGGGGAGAACTGGAAGTCCTGCAGAAGTGTGGGAGGCTTCGTGCTATGATGGGGGGCTTATGGGATTTTGAGGCCCAAGGAGGCAGTGATGGGGCCAGGATGCCCACCGCTAACTGGCTCCCTTTACTCATTTGTGTAACCACTGTGCTTGCCAGTCTCCATTCCCGCAGCTCAAAACCATTAAATGTGCCCCTTTGTCTTCCTGCAGGAAGCAAGACCCGAGAGGGGGTGGTGCAAGGAGTGGCCTCAGGTACCAGCCCAGCCCTGGCACAGCCCCTTTCCCTCCCCCAGCCTGAGACTTGGCTGGTTCCAGAGGGTGGGGTAGGGGTGGTGGAAAAGGTCACCCCAAGGCTTAGGGGGTGCCTCACCAGAAAGGCAGGCCCTATGTCACTAGAGTTGAGGATGCACCTATGCCTCCTTCACCCTGTCCCCCAACCCCCTTCCCCAACCCTCTGCCTGCTCTAGTGGCTGAGAAAACCAAGGAGCAGGCGTCCCACCTGGGAGGAGCTGTGTTCTCTGGGGCTGGGAACATCGCAGCGGCCACAGGCCTGGTGAAGAGGGAGGAATTCCCCACCGACCTGAAGGTGAGCGGTCCTCCCACCACACAGGCATGAATGCAAAGGCACACACGTGTGGGCACACCCATAAACCTGCCACCACACTCCCTGCTTCCCCAGCTGGCCTTGGGCACAAGCCACCTTGCCTCACCTTCTACAGGACCCTGTCAGACTCAGCTCAGAATGAGTCTGTGTGAGGGTGTGTGTGGCTGTGGCGCTGCCTGTGTCATGACCCAGGGCTGGCTGAGTACATGCATCCTGCTGGCAGGTGTGACCTGGACCACTTCTGGCCAGCCTGCTCGTCCATTCATTTCTTTTTATTCAACCAGTACTCACACCAGAGAGGAAGTGTTCTAGGGGTTACTGCAATGAACAGTTACCTGCATTCATGCAGCTGACATTTCAGTGGGAAAAGGTAAAAAGCCAACCAATAAGCAAAATCATTTCAGACAGGGATAGGTGCCATGAAGAAAAGACAACAGGGTGATGGGATAGAGAGTCAAGGGATGAGGGGGCTACTTCAGCTGAGAGAGCCTTCCTGAGGGGGTGACATTTGAGCTGACACCCAAGGGAAGAGGTAAGCCAAGTGGGAAATGTACTTCAGGCAGTAGGAGCAGCTCATGCAAAGGCCCTGAGACAGGCATGAGCAGGTGTGGGTCATGGGGGAGGGGTGAGTCGTGTGTCAGCTGCTTGTGCAGGCCTGTCCCCTGGGGAGTGGTGGTGGCTATCCCTGGGTGCATCAAGACAGATGCCTCCATTTGGACAGGCTGCAGAGGAAGGGCTGTGAGCTGTGGAGCCTCAGAGAGTGGGATCTGAGTCCCAGCTCCACTACTTTCTGATTGTGTGACCCTGAGAAGGTCCCATCATGTCTCTTGAACCTGAATCTTTGCCTGTAAGATAGACAGTGAACACAATAGGGCTCTTATGTAGATGGAAGATAATACAGATCAGAGGTTCTCAAAACTTGTGTGCATCAGAATCACCAGGAGGCCAAGTTAAAATACAACAGACTATTGGCCCCATCCCTAGAATTTCTGATTCAGTAGGACTGAGGTGGGGCCTGAGAATTTGCATTTCTAACAAGTACCCAGGTGATGCCGATGCTGCAGATACAGGGATCCCATTGGGAGAACCACTGATAAAGAGCCAGGAAGAGACAGTGGACCCATGACCATGTGAGTGGTCTGTGCCTGCACTTGTGACCACAGGTGTGACCACAGGTGTACCAGCGTGACAGTGCATTCTGTGGGCCCGTCTGTCTGCACAGACATCCCTCCTCCTGTGGGATGCTGCATGTCTGTCCACGCACACGTGCAGACGCTGCCTCTGCGGTGGTGGGGCTCCTTCTCCCGCATCTGCTTTGGGAGAACAGGGTGCATTCCACAGGAGTGTATGCATGAGGCTGTGGAAGAGGCACCGCCCCACCCTCCTCTCCAGACATTTTACACAGTTGCTTCCTTCCCCATCAGAATTCTGGAAGTTGAGAAGTTCTGGTTCAAGTCCTACCTACGCATTTTACCAGCTGTGACTTCCAGTTCTTATCATTATGTTTCCAGTGATTGCTCCCATTCCTTGACCTATTATATGGGCAGGCACTGCTCTAGACATGTTACCTGGAGTAACTCACTGACATGTCACAATGTCCCTATGTAGAAAGCACCACAATTTGCCCATGTTATAGATGCAGGAACTAAGGCTCAGAGAGGTGAAGTGACTTGCCCAAGATCACATTCCTGCCTGCCTCTCTGAGAAGGTGGTTGAGATGATAAGCACAGGTCCATAGCATTAGAGTCTCTTGGTGCCAATAGGGTGCCAGGTCCTGTGCTGGGGGCTATGGTGCAGAGAGAGGCAGGTCTGGGCTATTCATGAGGGGCATTTGCCCGGAACCAACTTTCTCCAGCCACCTTCCTCCTAACAGCATTTCTTGACACCTCAAGCTTCCTTTCTCAAGGAAGCTCAGGGTCATAGATTTACCATCCAAACCCCAGCCCTTTGGCGTGACCAGACCAGTGTGCGTGTTCCTGAGTGTCTCTCCCTCCCTGCCTGCTCACATATGTTATGACGGAAGTCTCCTGCACTCCTACAAAGCAGAGACACCATCCCACTTCCCACCCAAGGCCACGGGGATCAACGGTGAAGTGACTTCCTTGACGCCAGACAGCTAGTGAGTGGCCAGGCTGGGAAATGCCCCGCGCTACGAGCACCCAGATCAAGACACAGAACATCAGCCTGTCGGAAGCTCCCCTTTCTACCCCCTTCCAGTCCTTACCCCCAGGGCCAAGACTAGGGTGAGTCGAGGGAGGTGCCTGGGGCACAGAACTTAAGGGCTGCGTTCACCCTGGGGTCTCATTCACATGGACCTGAGAGCGGGTGCCTTCACAACACTTGCCGTCTCAGTGCCTGACTCTCCTCACCTTCAGCCTGGCCCTGCTTCCCCCTCCATGGATAACTAACCACTCCCTGACTTCTGCCACCACAAATTAGTTGGGTGTTTTTTAACTTCATATAAATGCTATCCTAAAGCACATGCTCTTCTGCACCCTGGCTTCATCCACACAACAGGAAGCCGTGCTATGTACTGTGGTCTCCATGGTTCTTGTGCAGCATCCGTGGGGGATGATGCCACAGCACACACATCCTTCTACTTCTGTTGGATCTCTGAGTTGTTTCCAAATGATGTGCTTAAGCTGGGATTTTTAATACTATGTTTCTCCCCTGGGTTCTGGTCATAGCTGGGTGACTTTGAGCAAACTAACATTTCTCCACCTCCTGGGCCTTGGTATACCCGTCTGGACACTGGGCAGAATAAGCCAGGGCAGGAGCTGTAGATTCCTGTGCAGAGGGCCCACCTAGACAGGTAATTCAAAAGAGCTGAAGCTGCTTGGATGGGCTGGCGCAATGGGAGTGCACAGTGGTCTGGGCCGGCTGCCTCAGTGCCAGCCCTCCAGGGTCCCAAGAGTCTCATCTCCACCCAGTAGGGAGGGACAGTTGTACCTGTGGAAGTGAAGGAGGTGGTATGCTCTCCTGCCTACTGGTTCCCCAAGGGGTTCAGGCATGTACCAGCCCATGTGTCCTTGTGCAGCCATGCATGGGAGCCAGGTTATTATGTGTGTCTGTGCATGCAGCTGCTCCATCCCATGTTTGTGCAAATACATGTGCTCCCTGCAGGTGGCTGGCCATGCGTCTGGCAGCCCCCCACTTGTGTGCCTGCTGGTCAACACCAGGCTGGGCAGCAGATGTAGGGGGAAGGGAGAGTCTTAGCTCACACATCCAAGCAACACCACTGAGCTGTTGTTTCCAGCTTATCCTAAAATAGCAACAGCTGAAGAAATCAGGCCACAAAGGACCCTGGGGGAGGGATGGGTGGAAGGTGGCAGGGGATGGCTCAGAGCCCCTGCCTGCACAGCCCAGCCCTGAGCCTCCATCTCCCTCCAGCCCAGAGGAGCCTCCAGAGTTATCTCTGGGATCCCAGTGCCCTACACACAGAGCCTG
This sequence comes from Furipterus horrens, assembly GCF_987537825.1. Lineage (NCBI taxonomy): Eukaryota > Metazoa > Chordata > Mammalia > Chiroptera > Furipteridae > Furipterus > Furipterus horrens. The sequence continues at coordinate 63,271,136 of NW_028327180.1, read as the reverse complement.
ACGCAAGGGGTTGGGGATAAATAGGTGACTGTATATGCTATCTCCCCATCCCATTCAGTCCAAATGATGGAAGTGCAGGAGGCATCCGGGTGATGGAGAGAAGGGTATGGAGAGCCCTGCTCCACTCCCCACCCCCAGCTTCAAGCAGGATTTGGAGCGATTTCATTCCTCATGCATTCATCCAGCTTCCAAAGCACTACAAATAAACAATTTAATTAGAAACTCTGGTTGTACTGCCAACAAAGCTTAGCCTTCCCCTAATCAGCCAAGAGCTTCCTAGGGTAGGAATTTGTGGGGCATCCCCGGCTGCCTTCACAGGCCCTGTCCCTTTCTCTGTCTGCAGCCTGAGGAAGTGGCCCAGGAAGCTGCCGAGGAACCACTGATTGAGCCCCTGATGGAGCCAGAAGGAGAAAGCTATGAGGAACCGCCTCAGGTGAGGTGGGGTGCAGGGCTGGGCAGGGCTTTGGGCATCCGGGAGGATTGCTGCCACCGCTACCTGGGGTGGGAGGTCCCTGGCAGGGTAGGGTTGGGCCAGGGAGCTTGGGCTCCCTCTTTCTAGAACCAAGGGCCCAGGAGGTGTCAGCATGGAAGGAGGCCAGTTGGTGTGCAACACTGGGCCCCAGGCACCCCTGCCCAGGACTGGAACAGTTGTCCCCAACTTCCAGGTTCTTGCCTGCCCAGGGGGAGGGGTCTCAAGCCCAGAGCCTGGCCATTTGGTTTCCAACCCCTTCCTCTTTTGCTCTTCTCCACTCCACCCCCATCCCTCTGATGCAGGAGGAGTATCAGGAGTATGAGCCAGAGGCGTAAGGGCCCGTGAGGCCCCACCCCCACCAGCAGCACAATCCCTTCCCAGTCCCTGCCCCGCCCCCCCCCCAGAGCCAGGGCTGACCTTCCCCCAAACACGAGATCTTCCTTCACTCCGAGACACCCCTCTCGGAGCCTGTGTTAGTGTCTGACCATCTGTCTGTTCTACCCACTGGCGTCCAACCATGGGGCGTGGACAAGGCCACTGGGAGCCCCGCCCCGCCTGTGTTGCCTCCTCCCCGCCCCATCCTGTCCAGTGTCTGCGCGGATGTAGCATGTTCTATGTGTTTTTAAACTTAGAACTGAGAGCGACGGCTCCCTACCCCACCCTGACAGAAGCTCTCCGAGCAACGCCGGCAGCCCCAGAGCCCCCCACCCGACTCCCACATTGACCCCAAGAACCTTTTTTTAACCAGACCAGGAGCCAGGCTATGCCATGCCCCTTTCCCCAGCCTGCCCGGTCCAAGCGCGGGCGTTGTGTGTCGTGACTGTGGCATGGAGAGTCCCCCAACCCCTGTGTGGGCGTGTCCCGGGCGGGCGGCACAGCCGCCCCTGCGTGTCCATGAATAAAGTCAATCTGTCTGGAGCCGGCCAGGGCTGGGCGCCGGATGGGGGTGGCCGACGGGCTTCCAAGTTCCAACCTGCCCCACTCCCCTCTTTGGGGCCCGGCACACTCGGCCCAGGTACGAGACTGACAACTTCGGACCTCAGCTTCTCCACCTCCCACGGTCTCCGTGGGACGACCTGGGGGGAAGGGGTTTACCCCAGGCTGGGCCAGGCAGTTAGTTGGCTGGGAGGCGGGTGGGCAGCCCCGGGAGCCACCTGCTGGACGGTTAAGCCCCTGCTCCCGGCTCAGGGAGGAGAGGAGTCCCGCGCCGCCGCAGCTCAGGGTGGACAGGCTCACACCTCACCGCACACGCAGCGCAGGCGCGCGGACATGCGCGCACGTACGCTGGTCCCTGCGCGCCAGCGGGACTGTACGCACTCGGGCAGGCGCTCACGTGCAGACCCGCGTGCACGCACGCTAGCCGATTAGTGCGGACACGTGCTCACTCACAGTGGGTCGCGCGCCGCGAAATCCTCGGAAACCAGCAGGGCGGGCACTGTAAGGCGCTGTTACGCGCAGACCTCTGGCCTCCCGGAACGTTTACACGCATACACACCTGCGCACACCTGCCCAACGCAGACAAACCCATCCGAGGGCGGGGGGGGGATGGGCGCCTGCCTCAGAAGGAGTCACGGCTTGGGCAACCGGTGCTTCATCCCTCGCAGAAAGGCGCCCAAAGGCTTACGGCCTGGGCTTACGAGGGCAAGGGTCTGCAGAAATCCGGATGCTGGCCAAGCGCCTCGAGCAGACCAGGACCGACACTAGAGGGACCCCAACACAGCCTTAATGTGGGAAAGAAGGGGTGGAGCTACCACGGTGCTGCGCAGAAGCCCCGCCTCCGACAAGCGAAGGTGCTGCTCTCATTGGTCCCGCCCCCATCAATGCGACGATCCCGCCCTCTTTGCCGCAGAGTCCTTCTAACTTCACTCCCACAGAGGCCGACCCCGCCCAGAAGGAATCCCCATCTTGCTTTGACGCTGGATGCCCCCAACCTCACCAGTGAAAGATCCCACCCTCTTCTCTGCCTCCCCAGGGCTTGAAGGAGCTTACACTATTCACTCAGCCCCAAGTGTTAGTGCTTCCTCTTTCCCTGAGGGGTTGGAGCTGGTGATGGTGCCAATTTCTGGAAGGCCTTGAACACTGCGGGGGACCGGTCCACATTGGTCACCTTGGCCTGCAGCCTACCGAGCCTTTACCTCCGGATGTCGCAGACATTTGGCAGATATGTGTGTGTGTGTAGGGAGAACACATCTGTGGGCTTGGATTCTCTGACTCCACATGAGGGTGCCAGGATCTCCAGATCCCTATCCCTTTGACTGAATCAGGACACTGTTTACAACTCATGGTCTGCAGGGATTGCAAATTCCTGGCCCTCAGGTTGCATGTGGCCTATAGGCATGTTTAATTTGCTAGCACAGGTTTAATTGTTTTTTTCCTTTTATTCCATTTGGCAACAGTCCATTTCTCTCCCTATTCACTTATTTTCATGAACTGCCTGGTCTCTAAAGAATTTGAGTTTGCCACCTCCTCTCTCAATTTTAGATGCTAAAACAAGGTTCACCATCTGGCTTGGGGTGGGGGTAGTCTTTCTTTGCGGGTTCCAAGCCACACACCTGGTTTTCTGAGCTTGATTTCTGCTCAGAGACCAATGTTCTCTTCTGCCAGGGCCATTTTAAATGCATTCTAGGCACAGGGCCAGAAGCATCAGTGGAAGATGCCAGCCCTGTGTCAGATGGCAGCCCTGACTGTGGGTGCATGTGTGAGAACACACAACTCACGGGCCCCTCCCTCGTGACAGGGATGGAGCTATTTACCAAGTGCCCAGTATGTCCCATGCATCTGACACTTGTCTCCATTAACTTCACTTGAAACTGCACTCAAGGATTCCTTGTTATTAGTCCCAATTTACAGATGAGAGAATGGAGGCCAGAGAAGCAGTTACTTGCCCTGGGGAATGCTGTTGAAAAGTGACAAAGGCCACAAGCCTGACCCCCAAGCCCAATTTTCCAAAAGGAATTTGCTCTTGGGGGGGAGACAAACACAAAACCACCAACAAAGAAAAACAGGGCAGCTGAGTGGACATAACAGATGCTTGTGCAATTTCATGAAGATTGCAAGTGAGTGTGTGTGTATGTATTGGGGGTATGTGAGCTGTGCGTGCACATGTATATGTGTGATGTGGTGTGTGTGATGGATGGTCAGCTCAGGCCTCTGAGGAGCTGAGGTTGTAGCTGAAACCTGCATGAAAAGGAGGTGGCCTGGAAGATCTGGAAGGACAGCCTTGCAACAGAGGGGAGTCCCACCTTGCTGTCTGCATGGACTTGGGGTGTGGTCAGCACCGATGAGCCCAGCCAGGCCTCCTGAAATCTGTGGGCCCAGCCCCACCTCTCCTGACCTATGCCTTCCCTTTCCCTGTGTACTTTCCTCAACCACTGCCCTCAGCTCTGCCTGATGAAATCTTTCCCTCCTCTAAGCTTTCCCTTGTCCTCCAACCAGAAGTGATTTCTCCTCATCATCCCCATCCTGGCTCAGCTGTGCACACAGAGACCCCTCCCACCCATGTCAGCACTCTGTGGACCTTTGCTGGCTGACTAACCTGAAAACTGCCCTCTCCCCCTGATGAAGGACTGGGGGCTGTCCCTGTGTCCTCACCATTCCCTGTCTCCCTCTCAGTTCCCCACTCCCACCCCATCCCCTGGTAATGTGGCTCCCCAGCTTTCTCTGGAACTTTATTTTTGTTTTCTCCCTTCCCTATTTATAGCTCTCTCCCCTCCAGAACCATCCCTGCATCCATCCTGTTGCCTAGAAACCAGCTCTGGGCTGAGGGTGGGGGAAGGCCAGGCCAGCCAAGGCAGAGGGAAAGAAAAGCTGTCACCCCCTCTCAGCACTGCTCCCAGGCTCCCAGAAACCCACCCCACCCTCTGCCCAGCACCTACGGGTGATTTTTAAAAGATAAAATGTGGAAAACAGCAGCCTTTGTGATTTGTGAAGTCCTTCACGGTTTCTAAAGGGCAATATACATGCAATTCACTCACGCCTCTCAGTAGCCTACCCTGTGGGAGGCCTGGACCCATTTTTTCAGATGAGAAAACTGAGGCTTCAGGAAGCAAAGATCCCATAGCTCAAGTCTTCTTGGTAGAAATTCCATGGCTTTGGATGAGGTAGCCTTGAGATATTGGCCTGAAACACTGAAAGGAAGTTTTAAAAGCTTAAATAATCCCATGATCTATTAATTTCAGAAAGATGAAGAGAAATCCTACCTGTCATACCCCCCGACATACCCTCTGCAGCTCAACATAGTCTCAACAGGTCCCTGCAGTGCCCCCACCATGCCCAACTGCAGCTCAACTCCTGCCTTAATCCTTACCTTCCACAGATTGACCAGCGAGCCTGAGCTTGCTTCCTGGTTCTGTTACTTCAACTGTGTGACCTTGGACAGCTCAAAACTAATGCTAATTTCCACCCCAGAAGACTAGTATCTCTTACTAGATACTGATGAGAAAGTGTTTGAAAACCGTATGGGCCATGGGCTCACCAGGCAGAAAGGCACCTTTCCCTGGAATAAGGAGAGGCATGGCTGTGGATGGTTTGGGAGCACAGGCAGACCACTGAGGGGTGGGGAAGGGCCTGACTCCTCCTGTTCTCAAGTACCCTATCCCCTACTGCCCCACTCCCTGTCTCCCACCCAAAAGACCCACCTCTGCCTTCGGAATAGGCTCTCTAGGCAGAATGGGTGAGAGGGCTGTCAAGGAGCAGGTGGGCCATGATTCAGCCTGAGTCACTCATCCAAATCCTGGGGCCGCCCCCTGCTGAGCCAGGGCCTGCAGCTGCTGTGGGGTGGGGATGTGGAGAGGAAGGGAGGGGCCTGTGTGGGCAGCAGGTTGTGCTTACAAGTGCCCAGGCCAGGGCTCTCATGCATATCAGAGCAGCTGGAGAGAGGGGTTGGGAGAAGTGCTCAGGAAGAGGTCCGAGTTGGGAAACTGGGTCAATGGACGCCAGTTATCTGGGTTGATGAAGGGGGAGCAGGGTTTTCATGCGTGTGTGCGCGCGCACATGCATGGGGTATTGCAGGTACATCTGAGTAAATGAAGAACTAATAGTGTGGGCTAGAGTTTGGCTCCCAGCATTGTCACTTTCCAGCTGTATGACCTTGGCAAGTTATCTCACCTCTCTGAACTTTTGTTTCCTCACCTATGAAATGAAAATAACAATACTATCAATATCAGATGACTTTCCTTAAGGAGTAAATGTAATGAGATGATGATGGACTGTAAAACAATTAGGCAAGCTGTAAATGGTTCCTCACTGTCATTGTCATCATGTAGGGTGTATTGGGTTATACGCTGCCCCCTGAGGGTTTGTGTGCAAGGGTATGTCCATAAAAGTGTCATGGGATGCAGGGTCTGGGTGAGTATTTCTTGAAGGAGCTGGTGATTGTGTGTTGTGTGTGCATCTCTGAAGCAAACACAAGCACTTTCCGGAAAGTTGGGTTAATGTGGCACTGCCTGCTATATGCTCCCATGCCCCACATGCACACACACCACCACCACCCCTTCCTTAGAGGCTGTGATTTGCTGAAATTGAGTCTAGACATGGACCACTGTCCAAGCAAACAGGTCAGGAACTGTGGACGCTGTCTTATTGGGACTCTCAAACCTTCTCAGAAACCTTCAGCCTCAAGCGAAGCTGGAATGGGAGTAATTGGCTCGACCTCAAGGGTGGGTGTACCTGGGTGTGAAAGGGCAACTGTGTTTGATAGAGTGGATATGAACATGAGAGAGCACGAGATGCATGTGTGCGTGCATGTGTGTGTGTGTGTGTGTGTGTGCAGGGGTGGCATGGGGGGTGGCTCCTGGCTCTGCTCTGGTGCAGTCTGCTTGTCTCCATGGTGCCTGTTGCCACACATGCTTGCTTTTCAGAAAGTCACCGGGATTGTTTTTTTCCACCCCCGGCCTGGGTGCTGGCCAAGGAGCTGCAGGCGCGTGTTTATCTTGTGGTGTATATGAGTGTGTATGGCTTCCCAGTGGCAGACCAACTGAGATACATACACACGCACACTCACACAGGTGTGGGTGACCATGTTGGTTGTCACAGAATGAGCCTGAACCCCAGGATGAGCCAGAAACCTGGACCCAGTCATGCTCACTCCACATGGGGACAGAGAGGACCCTTCAACAGCCCTGGGGACACCGTGGATTTAGCAGTCCCCAAAGCTCCAGGAAAGTGTGAGAGCCAGTTGCCCTCACAGGCCTAGGTTCTGTGCTGCACCCCCACCCCCCAGAGCTAGTCACTGCACAGCGATCGGCCTGGCCTGGGTCACTGCCCGCCCCTAAAGCTGGCAGTCAGTTAAGTCCTACCCTACCACTTGGACTGGAGTGGGGAGGTGGTTCCCCGAGGAAAACAGAGGTGCTGTGGTCAGAAAAGGGTGCACCATATCAGGCTCGCCATTCCCCTGGTGTCCACCATGAGTGCTACACTATGCGTGTGATTGGTGTGGTTTATTTTGTTCTTTGTTGTTTGGGTTTTTTTTCTCCCTACCTCCTCCTTAGAGCTCTGAGAACTGTTATATACAATGAAGGTGAGGCTCAGAAAGACCTCAGTCAAAGCCACACAGCTAGTAACTGGAAAGGCCAGGACCTGGACCCACCTTCCTGCCTCCATGCCCTTTCTGAGCTACCACTCTGCCTTAGCATTGGGTTTCAGTGTCCGAAATTTTTCATTTTTAAACGCGTTTTTATCAACAAGTCCCCATGGAACAAGAATGGTTGGAGTGTGGCAAAGGGCACAGATGGAAAGAGGCCCTGACTGTGCCCACATAGCAGGCATGGCCAGAGCTCTGACCACATCTCCTCAGATGACTTGACGATTTCTGTGCCCACCAGCAGGACTCCCCACAACCAGGACCTGCATCTTCATCAAAGAGCTTCCTCTGGCTGTGGAAGCCACTTTGTCTCCATGCACTATGAGCCAGAGCACCTGGAAAGTAACACACAGCCCCAGTGTCTGCCAGGCACTCAGATATAAATACACCAGCTCTCTCATTCTTGGCCAGGGGAATCCTGAGATGCGCCTTTATCCCATTTCCTAAGACTTTCTGCGGGATTAAGCTTCACTCACCCACTTGTGGTAGCTGGCTTAAAACCACCTCTTATTGGATGCTTTCCTCTCCTGGGTCACCTTCCCACACCGCTGCTGGTGTCCCTGCACTTCCCAAGTAAACCACATTCGCTCCTCGATCTTCGTTTCAGGGTCTGTGAACTGTCCCATGGTGCTGGGTCCCATCTTACCCTTCCACCCTAAGCTTCTGGGCCCAGTCACCATGCTCTCCTTTCCTGGCCTCTCCCCTTTCCCTTTCTACTGCCCCCTCCCATCAGGATTTAAATGCCTCCAGTCTCCTCCTAGCCCCATGTAGAGACCATCTCACCTCTTCTTCTTACAAGCCCAAACTTGTTGAGAGAGTCATCTGCTTGCCTTCTCCAGTAGTTTCTTACTCCTCTTTACTCATCAATGGCCCTCCTCCCCCACCCCACCCCAATGCCACCAAGTCTGGCTTCCATCCCCACCATTCCATGGATGTGCTTTCATCAAATTTCATTATCTTCTTTTCAAGTCCAGAGGATATCTCCTGGGCCATATCTTGTCTTCCAGATGCAGTTGGCCCTGCCCTCCTTCTGGAAAGTTCTCTTCCCTTGGCTTCTGAGACATCACACTCTCCCGGGTTTCTTCTGGTTTCTCAGACAACTGTTTCTCATGTTTCATGGCAGCCTCTTCCCAGCTGGTCCCTTATGTTGGTGCTTACAGGATGGACCTGTGATCTTTGTCTCACCCTGTTTGTTCCCCTCATGCACTGACCCACCCTCCTGACATCAATCACCAGCTCCCTGGTCTGTTTGCCTTGGCCACTCCAGAGCTCAGTTTTGCACTTGTATGTGTCAGCACAGATGTCCCACAAGCCCCTGCTTCCCCAGGGCTCATTGGGTATCTCTCCTCCATCCACTTGATTCCCCTGCAGACCTCAGAGAAACAGCAGAGTCCCTTCTCCCCTCAAACCCATATCCAGCCCATGACCAAGGCCTAAATGGGTATCAAATCTGGCCCCTCCTTTCCATCCCAACAAACACTTCCATGGTCCAGGCAGCGTCATCTCTCACTTGGACAACTGCCATGACCTCCTCACTCAAGTCCAGATCTGGCTCAGATCCACCCTCACCCTGTCCCAGTGGGGCTTTTAATTTTTTTAATTTTTGTTAAATTTTCACTCAAGGATATATTTATTGATTTGAGGGTCGGGGGGGGGGGCATTGATGTGAGAGTCATCGTTGGCTGCCTCCTGTACTCACCCCGGCAGGGATTGAGCCCACAACATTTTGGTGTGGGGGATGACGCTCCAGCCAACTGAACCACCCTGTCAAGGCTCAGTGGGGCTATTTTATTTTATTATTTTCCTGTGGGGCTTTTTAGATTATAGGCTGATCTCACCACTTTTCACATCTTGTGAACTTTCCCAAGCCTCCATGTATTCATCTGTATCACGGGGCCAATAATGTTTACGTTGAAGGACTGTAGGGGGAATAAAATGAAATGGCGAATGTAGAACAGGGTTTGTAAACTATGAAGCGAAGTGCCCTTGTGAGCAATTTTCAGGGCTGGTATGGATGCTGTCCGTGGTTCTGAAAACTTGTCCGGGACTTCGCTATTTTCTGCTTCCCTGGGATGCTGGCTGAAGACGCCGGACCGATGGGTTTTCTTCATTTGCCATCAAGATTTTTTAAATTAAAAAATATTTAAGGATCCCGGTGACAAGGTTCACCAGATAAGTGAGAGGAAGAGAAAGCAAGGGTTAAGCATGAGGTTTCAGGAGTTAGCGCCACTACTAACAAGCTGGGTGAGCAGAAACAAGTGATTTATCAGTATCTCGATTTTCTTATCTAAAAAATGGGTCTATAATACATTAATATTAACTTTCTCCTAAGTGATTGGAAATTAAAATATAGATGAAACCAGTAAACAAAACTTAGCACAGTACCTGCCCCTACATTAGCTGTTACCATTTTTAGAAGGTGGTTTCACAGGACGGGCGAGAAGGTTTTATCGCCTCTCGGCAATTACAGAATTATTTTTTTCTCCTCTGGAAAGCCAAAGGGGAGGGGACTATTTCCCGACAGAGAAACGTCGAGGCGGAGTGGGCTGCAAGTCCTGATGTCCTTGGCAATTCGCATCCAACTGGGAGCCCCTGAGTATCTACTTCAGTCTCCATCCTTCCAAGACCACTGCGAGGTGATTAATGTTAGTCCCATTTTATAGATCGGGGAATTGAGGCTCAGAGAGATGAAGTAATTTTCTCGAGGGTACCCAGGGGGAGGAGAAGTGGACTTGCACAAGCTAGACGGTAGGCGGGCGGTCACCTGGCTGGGGAGGCGGGCGGCAGGGGAATCCAAGGCGCTTCCCCTCAGTCTCCACCACCACTCTCATCTGCTCCACTCGCCAGGGCGTGGGCAGCGGCAAGACAAAGGGCGGGGGCGGGGGCAGGGAAGGGAAAGGCCGGAAATGCGTGCGACCAAGGGGGAGGCGGGTAATTTCCGCACGGTGAGAACTCGAAGATCTCACCGACCTAGGTCCCCATCCAGGCGCTAAGTGTCCTCAGACAAGTGGCTTCCCCTCTCTGAGTCCCAATTTCCTTCTCGGTGAAACGTGGAGAGGGTGTTCCTGGGGCTGGATTGAGTGAGATCTGAGACAGCGCGCCCCGCTCTCAATAGGCACACAGCAAAAGGGCAGCCTCTCCGCCAGTCTGTGAAATGGGAACCGGGGGGAGTAGAGCAGGGACCCCAGGAGCCCAGAGGCCGTGGTGAGGGGCGTTCCTTCTTCCCCCTGCTCTGCTGCCCAGCGGCCCCGCCAGCACCGCCCCTCCCGGTTCCGAAGCCGGAGTCGACCAGCGCGCATGCCCGGGGCGGGGCGCGGGGCGGGAGCGTGGAGCCGGCGCGGGGGACAGCGGTGCAGAGTCCGCGGGTCCTCCCGCCACCCCGGCCGGAGGCAGCCGAGGCCGCTCGGGCGGCGGCCGCGGGATCCCGAGCGGAGCGTGCAGAGGAGACGGATCGGCGGCACGACTGGGTAAGCGCTGCGCCTGCACCTGCTGCCCCTCGGGCGGACGGCTTAGAACCCCTTCTTCTCTCCTGCGGGCCCCGAAGCCGCTGTCCATGGTCCTCGAACCCCATGAGTGGCGAGACTTCGGCCCCGTGCGCAGCATGTGTCTGTTATGAGCTCGGGTCCGTGTGCACACGCTCGGCCGAGGGTGGTGGGTGTCCCTCTGTCCAGGCTCCTGAACTAAGCGGGGCGGGGGCGGATCCCACTGTGCGGGCCGAGTCCCCGAGGGGCCCCCGCTGGTCAGCCCGCGTGTGTGTAGAATCCCGGCCTGCTTCTGGCTTCGCTGCGGGCAGCCCCTTTGTTCGGCATGGCCGTTCTGGAGGGGGCACTTCCCTCCATGGTGGGGAGGGGGTCCGATCGAGTTGATTCATTTCTCCCCTAGAGCAAGCAAAGCGCTCCCGTGGCTCTACTGTCTACAAGACACTGAGCACGCTTGCCGTCCCACACTTAGTGTGGCACACACTCTGGGATCCCACCACACATTGCCACAATGAATGGGGCCACGGGTCCACACACATACACTGTGGCCCTTGGTCATTCCATCAGACTCATACACTCGGCTGCCTGTGTACAATACACCTAGTTGCATACACACCCAGGCGTAGCTACGCATTCAGACCAGCCATCACCTATCACAGCACACTCAACTCGGCAATACTCCCTGACTGTAACATACTCGCAGCCACCCTGCTCTGGCCTACTTGTGCCTGTTCACACCTGCTCAGCTGCTCATCATAGTGTCCCTCGTGTATCCCAGGCCCTGGAGTAGACTGTCACACTTGTGTACACTCTCCCTATCACACAGTCTCCGTCTCTTAGCTTGCTATCCACCCTCCCCAAGTGTGCACACACTCTTAGCCTCTTGGAAATGGATGGATGGATGGGTGATCTGTGGGCCATTTTTGGAAGAAGGTTTGGCTATCACCTTTTGCTAGGCTCTTTCTCATCTCCAGCCCCAGGCAGACAACTTTGCTGCTCTGAGGGTACTAGGTAAGGGGCAGCAGGCCAATATCGCCAGACATAAACAGGGACACACTCACACCTGCCAAAGTCCCACAAGCCTTTGTAGGTCTTGTCATTGTGGGAGGTGTTCACAGCCCTGGCTCCACGTTGGGAAGAAATCCTAGAGGGAGAGGGATGGGATGGCCAGGTCTCTGAGCCCGAATGGGCATTTATAGGGTCTGCTCTGCCTGGGAGCAGAGCACAAGTGCCTGTACACACCTCCAGGCCAGCTCTCCCATTGAGTGCAACTCTGAGGTCATGTGGCCACACATGTGCACACCCACAGGGTCCAAGTGGCCCCCAGTGACACAAACAACAGGCCATTCTGCACATACAGGTTGCCTGGGTGCACACCAAGCCCCTCTTCAGAAGAATGCAGGAGTCAAACCCTGGCTCCCCAGGCTGGCCTGTGCCGGCACAGACATCCAAAGCAGTCCACACGCCTCTGCACACCAGGGCAGCTGGCCCACACACCTAGGGGCTCATCTGCTCATGGGATATGTGTGTTCCCACAGGTGGGTGTGTACACGGGGGACACGCTTGCTCCCTTTCCTGAATGCTCCCTGGTGCTGTTGTCTGTTAGGCCCAGGGGACAGGGAGGTCCATTGGCCTGACCCCAAAGAGCAGAAATGGGTTTTAAAAGTCAAGCGTTAGTGTCCAAGATCTCTGGTATGAGTAGGAAGAACCTAGGCTTTGGATTCAGACACAATAGGCTTTGAACCACAATCCCCTGCCCCAGCTGTGTGCCCTTGGTGTCAAGTCTTTTCTCCCTCTGGCCTGTGTCCTCATCTCTGAAATGGAATGATAATGCCCCCTCGTGAGAGTGTTGTGGAGTCCAGATGCTAAAGGAGCCCAGGATGCTGGGCCCGGGCTGCGCACACACTGGGGGAGTGAGGGAACTGGGCTCTAGAGAGAGGGTAGGGTAAGGAGGTGGTGCCCTGGGCCCAGGCTGCCTCTCAGGGAAGTGGCTGGAAGACACCAAGGCTTCCACAAGAGCCAGGAAGGGTACAGCAGAACTAGAACTGTGGGCAGCAGGGCCCATGATCTTCAACCCTGGGCTGGGCCAGCTCTTCTAAATATAACTGCATCCCTTCTGCCATTCCACAGAGTGGGAAAGACTCACCCAAAGTCATGGAACAGGTTAACAACTAAGCTTAGCCTTGACTCCACATCTTTCTTAACCCCTTGCCAGGCTCTGTCTCTACCCCAAACCTGATCCCAATTTGGAGAACCTAGAGCTAGGAACTGAGAAGCTGGACTCTCCCAGGAGGAAACTTTCAGAAGAGGCGTGTTACCAGCTGGGCTGTGCCTGCCTCTCTGGATCTCAGCTTCCTCCTCTGGATAATACGAGCACAACATCTGCCTGGCAGGTGTACAGGGTCTGCACAGATACACAGTAAGGGCCTGTGTGTGAGGTCACTTCCCACCTTTCTTGGGATCTAGGTCAAGGGTCAGAACTCAGGTGGCTACAGGCCAGGCAGATAACAAGCATGAGGGCTGGCTATGAGAAAAAAGATGGTACAAATTCAGTGGCTGATGGGAACAGACAGTTGACCTCAGTGTGCAGGACACCGTAGGGAGGGGTGGAGATTGTGGCTAATTGGAGAGTACCCCCCCATCTAACGCCTGGGTCCAGCTGACAGTTGCCATGCAGGAAACACGCTCAGATTGCCAAATTTTAGTTTTCCAAAAAGAGCTGGAAATCTGATTTTCACTGAAATCTTCTAATTTTTGGAAGTTAATTCCTTAAAAAAAATTTTTTTTTAGCATGCTGCGTCAAACAAGCATACCTGAGGCCTGGGTTTGCCAGTTTTTGTCTCTGCTACAGGCCCGGCCTCCCCTGCCCCTGCCCTTACCCACTCCCCTGACCCCTCTCTCGAGCACAGCTGCCCTCTGACAGTCTGTGTGTATAAACACAGGCCTTCCACATACGCAGCCCAGCCCTGAAGTGCTGAGCTGTGTACACCCCTCATCTTCAATTCTCACAGCAGCCCCATGGGAGCAGGGTGTGGGTTTGCCAAGGTCCCCAGTGAGGGACTTACCTGAGGTCACAGAGCTGGTTAGGGGGGAGCTGTCCAGACCTCTTGCACAGGCCATACCCCGGAGGAGGGAGCTTGTTGGAGGGGCTGGTGTGAGGGGACCCAGGGCTGGGCTACTGGGGTTGGAAGGAAGGGTACTGAGGACTCAGAGCACCCGTCCTCCAGCCCTGGCTGACTCCTTCCTGCTCCATCCCAAGTTTTCCCTACATCTTCCAGGTAGCTGGTAAATTCCTATTTTCCAGAAGAGGAAACTGAGGTTGCCAGAGGCAGGCATGGCAGGCAGACCAGAACCTGGGCTCTCTCTCTCTCTCGGCCATCTAGCCAGTTGATCAGGGTCACAGCATCCTTTTCTACAGCCAAGGAATGGATAGATCAGGGGTCTTAAGCAAGGGAGCTGGGGGTCAGAGCTGGCCCACAAAAGTGAGTTCTTTGGCCTATGCAGTATTTTAAAAATTAACCAACATTTAAAATACAGAAAAATCCAAGTTGATGACTTTGCTCAAAAAATGAGAACTGGCCGTGCAGGACCCACATTCACTTTCCTGCTTAACACACCCCAGGGGTGCCCTGGCCAGTGTGGCTCAGTTGGTTGGAGCATCATCCCGTAACCAAAGGGACGCAGGTTCAATTTTGAATCAGGGCCCATGCCTGGGTTTTGGGTTCAATCTCTGGTCCTGCATTTACCATACCGGGTCCGGGCACATGCGGAAGGCAACCTGTCGATGTTTCTCTCTCACATTAATGTTTCTCTCTCTCCCTTCCTCTCTAAAAGCAATGGAAAAATGTCCTTGGGTAAGAATCAAAAAAAAAAAAAAAAAAAAAAAAAGACACCCCAGGGCTTTTCCAGCACCCTAGGATACACCCCCACTCCTCCCCAAAGGCCTGAATGATGGGCCTGACCTGCCTCCTCTCCTTCCTCTTCCAACTGCAGTCCAGCCACACAGGCCTTTCCGTGGCTGCCTCAGCTGTTACCTCCTCGGAGGAGCCTCCCCAACCTTATGTTAAACAAGCTGCCCACCCCTTTATCTTCATAGCATCTATTAGTATTTGAAATTACATGATTTATTTGCTTACTTGTGAATTGCTCTCCCCCAATCTTTCCACACCTGGAAGGCAGGGACCATGTATTTGTTATTCACTGCTATATTCTCAGTACCAAGAACAGTGTTTAGAACATTGCGTATGTGCTAAATACGGGTTGAATTAATAAACGAATTCCTAATTAGCTAGTAGGACTTAGTGCTGGAAGGGGCCAGTGCTCTCTAGTTTACCACAGTCCCCACCACTCTCTCTTGCCTCCCTCACCCTAAGGATATAAGGAGTCTTTAATCATCTCACTTACTCTGCTGTTTTTCTTACGGGATAAAAATGCTTAGCTGTGACCACATCACCATCTAGAGGCAAAAAAATGAAAATGGACACAGTTCATACCACTCAAATCTGATGCCTGCCCAACCCCTGTAGGCCAGTGACCTTCCAACTCATTTTTATGCTGCTGAAAATCAGATCCAACGAATTCTAGCCAGACCTCTTGCAGCTAGCTGCTCCTGGACATTCCCCCTTAAGTCCTACAGGCACCTGGTTCACCTTCCCAAAACCCAGTGCTCACCATTCTCTGCAAAACTGCCCCTCCCTTATGTCCCCAATTTGGTGATGACCCACACCCCCCAAGTCCCATAAGCCCAAAGCCTGAGGACCCAGTGGTGAACAGGAGGAGCTAAGTCCCTATCCAGGAACCTGAGAGCTAGGCAGGGGACCCAGAGATCTAAAGGGCTAAGTTCAGTCCTGGCTAGTGTGGCTCAGTGGATTGAGTACCGGCCTGTGAACCAAAGGGTCACCAGTTAGATTCCCAGTCAGGGTACATACCTGGGTTGTGGGCCAGGTCCCTAGTCGGGGGTGTGTGAGAGGCAAACCAGTAGATGTTTCTCTCACACATTGATGTTTCTCTCCCTCTCTTTCTCCCTCTCTTCCCCTATCTCTGAAAAATAAATAAAAATTTTTTAATAAAAAAAAAGGGGGGCTAAGTGCAGAATGACGTGAGTCTGGTTAGGGGAAAACAAGAGGCTGTAAGAACCTGAGGGAGCTGGTGGGCAAAGAGGGCTCACAGGGGAGGAGAAGGCGTTTAACCTGAGACCTAAAGCCTGAATAACAACCAGGCAGGAGGGAGTGTAGAGGCCACAATGGGAGAGATGTGAGGCCATGGAGGACCCCAAAGAGGCGGTACGTGTGTGCATGTATGAGTGAATATGGGTGCACACGTGTGTGTAAGTGAATATGGGTGTGCATGTGTATGAGTGAATATGGTGTGTGAGTGTATGTACATGTATATAGGGGTGAGTGCATGAGTGTAGGTGAATATGGGTGTGTGCATGTGTGAATGAGTGAATATGGGTGTGTGTACATGAGCATATATGTGTATAGAGGTGTGTGTATGTGTGAGTGAATAGGGGTGTGTGTGTGTAAGTGAATATGGGTGTGTGCATGTCTGTGTGAGTGAATATGGGTGTATGTATGTGTAGGTGAATATGAGTGTGTGTGTGAGTGAATATGAGTGTGAGTGTATGTGTGTGTGAATAGAGGTGTGTGTATGAGTATGTGTAGGTGAATATGGGTGTGCACATGTGAGAGTGAATATAAGTGTGGGTGTACTTGAATATAGGTGTGTGTATGCATGTGTGTTCATGTTGCATTTGTATTCTTTGGAGGAGGGAGTGCATACTGAACAATATAGCCCAGCAGGTCAGTAAGTTCATGGGGGCTTGAAAGCACATTTTGGAGTCGGACTTGACCCTAAAGGTACTAGGGAGTCATTAAAGGTTTCTTTCTTGTTTTGTTTTTTAAATCAGTCATAACCTCAATTCAGACTTCACAAAGGGGCATACAAAAAAGTCTCTTCCACTTCTAAATCCTTGGTCTCACTTCCCAGAGGCAATCACTACTAAAAGTTTCACAGGTTTCCTTCTAGAAACATTCCCTCAGTAACTAAACCATAGATGTGTACCTGTCCTTTCCTTGGCTTTTTCCACTTATTTTATTATGGGCGTCTTTCCTCGTCGCTCCGCAAATCTGACAGCTATGAGGGGTCCCAGTGGTTGTCCTAAATTTCCTGAACCCAGTTCTTGGTTTTCTCCTCATCACCAGCCATGTTCTTGTGCACCTCCATGCACAGTGGTCCCAGAGGTGGACCTGCTGGCCCAAATGCTATGTGTCATGGAAACTTTGATAGGCATTGATAAATGTCCTTCCAAAAAGATTATGGCCAATTCCTCAGCAAGAGCCAGGAGAAGCAAATTGCATGGAATGCCATGATTGGACCAACATCTTAAAAAATCTTTCAGTCATTCATTCAACAAATACTTACTGGGAGCTACTAACTTACTACCTGCCAGTCATTGTTCTCAAGGCTGAGGATGCATCAGTAAACACAACAAAATTCCCCCTCCTGGAGCTGACATTCTAATGGGAGGACAAATCATAAGCAGCAAACCAATGGCATAGGTCATATGATGACAGGCACTGTGAAGCAAATGTAAGCAGGGTGAGGGAGATGCAAAGTGCCAGGCTGTGCTGGAGAGGAGACTGTTTTATACAGGATGGGTCAGGGAGCAGACCACGCAGATGTCAGGCAGGAAGGCAGCCAGTGCAAAGGTCCCAGGGCAAGCAGGTGTTTGAGGATCAGCCAGATAGCCGGTATGGCCAAAGCAGCAAAATTGAGGCAGAGGTACTGGGGCCAGAAAATGCAGTCTCATGGGCCATTGTAAGGGGATTACTTTACTTTGCATGAGATGGGGAGACACTTGCACAGGAGAGATATCATCTGCCTTGGATTCTATTAAGATCCCTCTGGCTGCCTTGTTGAGAATGAGCTGTTTGGGGTGAAGGGAAAGGAGGGATGGTGGATCCAGGTGGCAGATGGTATGGGTTAAGCTCAGGGTGGTGGCCAGGTTCTGGATATACTGTGAAGGTCGAGCCATTATGATTTGCTGATGGATGGGATGTAGGCTGTGAGAGAAAGTCAAGGGTGACTCTAGGGACTTTGGCCTGAACACTAGTGAGGTGACTTTGGGGACGAGGGCAGAAAGAGCAGGTTTTGGGCTCGCTTGGGCTGCTGACTGTGCAATGGAACAGAGTTGCTTGCACACCCAGCTGCCTGCCAGACCCTCTCCCTGGCTGTCGCCCAGGTACCACACACTTGGCTTGTCCAAAACACAACTCCCCATTTCCCCACATCTCCTGCCCAGCACCGTTGCCTGGCAACGCACCCACCCCAGTGAGAACCCTGCAGTCCACCCCCACCATCACCCTCTCCAGCCAACTGGTTCCTGTTGGCTCTCCCTCAGAGCTCTCAATGCTTCTGAACCCCATTCTCTCTCCTAGACCATCACAGCTCCCCGGGTCCACTGCAGGGAAGGGACTGGGTAACTGAATGAAGCACTGGATGGAGGAGAGATTGAATGAATGATTGACCAGCTCCCTCGCAGGTCTTGGCCAGCGCCTCCTCAACCCAGCCTGCACACCATTCCAGAGCAATCTCTGAAAATACACGTATCGGACTATGTCACTTCTTTGACCATAAACTATTCCCCGCTCCCCAGAGCCTACACAGATACATTTTGTTTGGCCACCACAGTGCTGTGTGTGTTTTTTTAATCTTGAATTAATTAGGGTATTTTACATTAAAGAGCTGGATTCCCTACTTCTCACTGGTACTGCCAGGATGCACTTCTCCAGAGCAGTCTTGGCTGGTGGAGTAGTGGCCCCCCCAGGCAGGGCATTCCCTCTCCAGTTTGTTGTAGTCCTCACCACTCCCTACTGCTCTACACTTAGCCTACTTCCCTCACTTAAATTACCTACCTGGCCCCAATGGCGTCAGAGTTTGTGACCCATGAGCTGGAGGTCAGAAGCATAATTTTAGGTAGCATGTTGCATAGGGTGGGCTGACAAGAGAGAGATGACAGCAGACAAAGTTGAAAAGTTAGACTGCAGCTAGTAGTGAAGGGCCTTGAATGTCATGTTAGGAAATCAGGTTTCCTGAGAGCAGTGAAGCAGGGGAGTGATGTGCATGGGTTCATGTTTTTAGGCCAGGCCCTCTGGACATGAGGGGACCAAACAAGAGCAGAGAACCTAGAAGGAGGGAGAGAGAGAGGAGGCCCAGATGGAGGCTCCTCCCTCTGGGTCTCCCCCGAGTCTGAGTCTGCTCTCTCTGTTTCAGAACCAGACCACAGCCTTGGGCTGCAGCACCGTCATGAGGGCTGTTGGGCAGTGCTGAAGAACCAGCCTGGCTCCAGTGGCTTCGAAAGGACTCCAGTCCCCCAGAACCTCAGCCCTCAGCCTTCTGCTGCCTGCAGGATGGGAGCCTGGAGGCTGGGAGCCCGGCCATGAGGGATTACTGCCCCTCTCTGCTAAAGGCCAGTGCTGTACCGCCCAGACACACCCCCACCCAAAGCCCAGGCATGGATTCCAGATGCAGCAGCCCCAGTGAGGCTGGGGAAGGGGCCTCCTGCTTTGAGGGTCCTAAAGGGAGCTTGGCCTGCTCATCCCTGACCTGCGTCCCTCCCCAAGAGGCAGCCACCAAGGAGACAGTGGGGACACATGGAGCCTCGATCTCAGGGACACCAGAAGTCACCTTCTCTGGAAAGCCAGAGCCTGTGTTCTCAGTGAAAACTGATCCCTCATCCTTGGAGAACATAAATCCTATATTCCTGAAGAAGATGGACTCCAAGTCTTCAAAGCAGGCAGATTCCACTTCCATAGGAAAGGAAGATGTCGGGTCCTTGAGAAAGGCAAATTCCATGTTCATAGAAAAGGCACAGCCCGCAGTCTTGGGAAAGGGGGATCCTGTGGCTTCTGGAAGGATGGATCCTAGGGCCCCAAGAAAGGAGGATCCTGGATCCTTAGGAAAGGTAGATCCTGCATGCTTGAGCAAAGTAGATACAGTGTCCCCAAGGAAGGAGGGTCCTGTATCCTCAGCCAAAGTGGATCCTGCATGCCCGAGAAAGGGGGAGTCCAGGTATTCACGACAAACACTTCCTCTGTCCTCAGAAGAGGTGGATTCTGCATCTGCAGGCAAGACAGATCTTGTATCCTTGGGAAAGAGCAATTCTGGACCCTCAGGAAAGGCAGATCCCAGGTCCCTGGAAACCACCAATTCTGCATCTGCAACAAAGACAGGTCCTGGGTCAGCTGGGATGCTAACTCCAGGTCCAGCGGGCAAAATCCAGTCTATATCCCATGGAACAGTGGCTCTGGGGTTGACAGGAGGCGATCGACTCCTGGAGACAACAGATCCTTTATCGATGGGAAACGCAGAAACTGTACCCTCTGCCAAAGAGGACCCTTGGTTTCTGGGAATGATGGGTCCCGCCACCTCAGGAAAAGGAGATCCTGTGTCTGTGAGAATGACAAAAACCGGGTCTGCTGGACAGGTGGCTGCTGTGTCCTTAAGTGAGGTGGGCCCAGCTCCTTTGGGAGAGGTGGGCCCCATGTCCTCAGGAAAGCCAGAGCCCCTGTCTCCTGGGCAAGCTGAACTGATATCTGTGGGGAAGACAGAAACTATCTCTGCAGGGAAGGAGGACCCAGTGTCCCCCAGGAGGGTGGATCCCATTATTCCTGTGGGAAATACAAATACATCATCTTCTGGGAAAGTGAGCCCTGAATCTTCAGGGAAGATAGCCCCTGTGCCCTCACTTCCAGGGGAACCCAAGTTCTTAGGAACAGTGGGACCCCCATCCTCTGTAAAAGGGGAGGCAGTGGCTGGGGGGAAAGCAGCTTCACTGTCCTCAGAGAAGGCAGGTCCTGTGACCTCTGGAGAGAGGTCCCCCACGACTCTAGGAAAAACAGTCCTGGCACCCTCGGGGAAACCAGATGCTGTCCCAGCCAAAAAGGTGAATCCTCTGTCTCCAGAGAAGGAGAATCCTGTGAACTCCACGAAGGTGGACCGCCCGGCCTCGGAGAAAGCAGAACCCAAGTCCCAGGGCAAAGCAGTGACAAAGCCCCCTGAGCAGGAGGATCCCACTTCATCAGGAAAAGCAAAATCTCCACAAGAGAAGCCCCTGGCCTTGGAGAAGGGTGATCCTGGATCCTCAGGAGAAGCAGACCCTGTAGCCCTGGGGAAGGCCGACCCCGCACCACCTCCAGGAAAAGCAGAGCCCCCATCCTTGGGGGATGTGGCCCCCTTGCCTCTGGGGCAGGCGGAGCCCTCTTTCCCTAGACAGTCAGATAGTAAAGCCTGTGGTTCAGCCTCTTCTCCCTCCGGTGCTGGGGGCGGTGGGGACCTTATGGAACGAGCGCCAATGTCCAGCACAGAGGCCTGCACCCTGGACCAGAAAGACGCAGTGGCCACTGGGGCCCAGGGAATCCCTAGCTGGGAGGCTGAAGCGCCCCCGCCTGGGCCGCGAACTCGTGACAACTTTACTAAGGCGCCGTCATGGGACGCGAGCGCCCCGCCGCCGCGCGAGGACGCGGGCACGCAGGCGGGCGCTCAGGCCTGCGTATCGGTGGCCGTGAGCCCAATGTCTCCGCAGGATGGCTCGGGCCGCCCGGCTTTTAGCTTCCAGGCGTCGCCGCCCACGCCCAGCCCCGTGCCCAGGCCGCCCTCGCGCCGGGACGCGAGCCTGCAGGTGTCGATGGGGTCCGCCGAGACGCGCTCTGTGGCCACTGGGCCCATGACACCGCAGGCGGCCGCGCCGCCCACCGCGCCACCCGTCTTCCCCGAGGTGCGGGTGAGGCCGGGCTCGGTACTGGCTGCCGCCGTGGCGCCCCCAGAGGCGGCCGAGCCCGTCCGAGATGTGAGCTGGGACGAAAAGGGCATGACGTGGGAGGTGTACGGGGCCGCCATGGAGGTGGAGGTGCTGGGCATGGCCATCCAGAAACATCTGGAGCGACAGATCGAGGAGCACGGCCGCCAAGGGGCACCCGCGCCTCCCCCCTCTGCCCGCCCCGGTCCCGGCCCCGGCCCCGGCCGTGCGGGTTCGGTACGCACCGCGCCCCCCGAGGGCAACGCCAAGCGCCCGCCTGGCCTCTTCCGAGCGCTGCTGCAGAGCATGCGCCGGCCACGGTGCTGCTCGCGGACGGGACCCACGGCCGAGTGATTTGCCCCGACCCCCGCCCACCCTGTTTGTACTCTCGGGTTTCCAGCCTCCTCAGGCTCTCGTCTTGACCCCAAGCCCCTAGAAGGGATCCCCTTGACATGCGACAGGCTTCCAAGGTATGGGCAGCCTCTAGGGCCTTCTCATCCCCTTCTTTCCACCCGTCCTCTCCCTTCCCCTCCTAAACAAGTGAACCCACTCTACCCTTCTCCCTCCCCACCATGAGTCCACAAGCCCAGCCCTGACACCCTACTGTCCCTTCACAGCTCTCAGCTCCGCTCCCAGTCAGACCTGAGAGCTGAGGCAGGCTCCTGAGATTTCCAGGCTGGTGGCAGCCAGGTCCCCAGAATGGGAGAAACTGTGTGCAAAACCTCCAAGTGTGCAAGGAATGATGTGTGAGGCCCCAGAGTGTGCAAGCCTCAGAGTGTGAGGCCCTGGGCGAATGTGAGTGCACGTCCTCACTGCGGGCTGGCCCGCAGGGCCCAGGCGTCTCTTGCATGCTGGTAGTCATCCCTAATTCCTGTCTGCCTCTCACCGGGCCCAACCTCAGCCCTGTGTCCAACCTCACAGGACAGGTTCCCAGTTCCCAGAGGGGGCTGGCAGCTGCAGGAGTGCCTGGCACTGCCGTGGAAAGGAGAGTCACAGGAAGGCCAGAGGGTCTCAGACAGGTCTGGGGAAAACGTCCAAGGTGATGGAAGGTCTTGGGTACGGGGGGCAGAATGGAGAGCTCATTCTACAACCATAATTGTCCACTAAAGGTCTCCCTCTCCAGCCCCCATACCCTCTGTGCTGTGAGCCCCACAAGCCCCTGAAGACCACTCGGAACGCCTGTCCCCACCCCTCCAGCCATGGTTTTTGGCTACAAATTATCACAAGATACATTAGTAATAAAATTTTTCCCCAACATTCATCAGCTGTGATTGGCTACAAACAGAAGGAGGCAGAGCAACATGATATATTACTATGTTCAAGGTGGGTAGGTGTAGTATGGGAGAGACAGGGTCTCTTCAGAGGTAGACCAGAAGAGTGGGGGCCCTGCAGGGTTTTGTGGCAGGGCCCCATCACAGGTCTGTGGTATCCAGGCCACTGTTGGTGAAGGACAGCTCCTTCTGCCGTCCCCCTGTGCCCGCCTGCCTTCCGGACAGCACCATGCTCAGGGGCTCTGCCTCCAGCCCCGTCGGGCTGCACAGGGGCTCCTTCTGCAGGGGGACAGAAGAGAGGTGTGAAGGCAGGGCAGAGTGGGGTGATTTCACCAGGCCCTACAACCAGATGGTTCCTTAACTGGAGTCCCACCTTGTTCCTCTAGGTGGTCGTGGCCACTGGAGGTACAGATGGGCTCAAGTGAAGTGCTGGGCATGGGGTGGGGGGCTACTCTGGCCTTTGCCCCATTCACAGACACAGTTGTGCTTTGGTGTTCTGGCCAGTCCTGCATAACACCAGGCCCAGAGTGCTGTGTTGAGGAGCCAATCCAGCACGTTCCCGCCACCGGCATCCACAGCGGGCATGTGCTGGGTGCATTCTATCCATTACCTGAAGCACCCATGGGAATCCCCTGAGGGAGGATCTGTGTGCCCCATTTTCCAGATGTGGAGACAGAAGCCTGGAGGGCTCTCATGACAGGGAGGGGCAGAGCTGGGTTTGAGTTGCTGGTCTTGTGGGCTCTAATGTTTGTGCATGGCACATTTTTGCCCCTGCTCCAGGCTGGCATCACTCTCTACCAGCCCCAGAGGGACATGGCACACCAGGGTCCCACCCTGCTTGTTGTGGTGCCCTCTCACACATCTCCCTGCCTTTGTTTCTCCCTCCCCACGTGACATGCTGCACACACACACACAGCCAGTCACAGACACCTCACAAGTGTACTCTCCAAGGGACAGGACAGCCCCCAGGCTCAGCTGCTCTAGAGCAGAGACCCCACAGGGCAGAGCCCTCCACCACCACCACCCTCTGTACGGCGCTCCAAGGGCTTTTTTAGGCCAGCCCTGTTCCAGTCCCTGGTAAACAGAGGGGCATCTAAGGAGCCCTAGAACTCTGGCCACTGATCCCCAGCACACACAGAAGCTATTGGCGCTGTGCACTCCAGGAAAATGCGACCTGGCCTGGGAGACAGAAGACCTGGGCTCTTGTCTGCCCTTGCCTGGCAAGCTTTCCGACCTTGAGCAAGCCAGCACCCTTCCCTGGCCTCGGTTGCTTAAAAAGGTAGGATTGAATGACCCCTCAGGTTTCTCATAATTTCCACACAAACACAGAGGTCTTGGATGAATCAGGGTAACAGGGATCCAAGGAAAAATGCTCCCTACTGTGTTCCCCACTCAGCCAAGGGAGAAGAGGGAGGGGCAACCAGATCCTGAGAAGGCTGGGGGCCTCCTGGGCCTGCCCACCGCTACAGGAGAGGGGGTGGAGCCTCAGGCAGCTTCTGGAATATAAGGACCCTCTGCCATCACAGGACAGTGGGGCTCTCCTGGCTTTGAAGGCTCTCAGTGGGCTGGCCCCCTCCCTCTCCAGACTCCAGAGCTCTCAATCCTCCCCAGCCCCCTTGCTGGGGCCTGCTTTGGCCTCTCCAGGAGCCACCTGTGCAGCCGTCAGCTCAGGCAGGCAAGACTTGCCTTCTGCCTCAGTTACCCCCAAATATGTTCACTGGAGTTTTTGCCTCAAACCATCTTCAACCAGAGACGAGGTGTTCACCCAGAGATCCCCACCACCGCCTGATGGCCTGGATTACCACCAATGACCCCTGTCCTGGGGGCCTGTTTGGAGGCCTCTTTGTTGCAGCAGGTCCCTGTGCAGCATTCTGGTATTTTAAGGCCCATGAGAGGCCTTGGTTGGCCAGGTCCCCCATGTAAGGCATCCGCAAGGGAAATTCGATACTGAGGAGAGCGGGGCACAGCTGAGGGTGGGATCCAGATGGCAGCAGGTACCTCACCCTCTCCTCACGCATGCAGAACCACAGACTCATAAGGCTCAGTAGGCCTTAGAGCTTCTACTCCAGTGACAGTTTTCAAAGTGAGAAGGAGAGATGGTAGTTCCTTCGGTTCTGGTGCTGCACCCCTCCAGGGAGAGGGCCCACCACCTGCCCTGCCATGGCTCTACTCTCGGGCTGCACCTGCAAACCCCAGGAGCTTTAATAACATGCTCATGCCAGGCCCACCTCAGCCATCAGATCCAAGTCCCCGGGCTGTGACCCAGTAAGAGCTCCCCACGTGTGTCCATTCAGCAGCCCTGGCTGTGTGAACTCTTGAGCTAATAGAACCCACTAACCTATTGAACAAATGATGGTACTGTTGTTTACCTTCTCTCCCTTGCTAGGTTATTGTCACCTCCAGCTCTCTCCCTCTCACCCCACCAGCTTTTCTATAAGGGATATAAAGGCAGGGAACCAGATATTTTGGCACTTGCTTTGTGCCGGGTGGTTTTTATACCCACTCTTAGTGCACCCTTACAACAGCCCTGCATAGTTGGTGTTCTAACCCCCATTTGCAGGTGATAGAACAGAACACAAGGGAGAAGTTGCCCACCCAGGGTCACAGTGAATAGTAGAGGAGCAAGGATTGGACCCCATTCCAAAGCCATAAGTGTCCGAGGGCCTGGAGCAGAGACATGCCCAAGTCAGTAGCAGGTCCTTCAGCTCTGTCCTGAACCCGACTGCTTCAGAGAAGGACCCTAAGTCAGAATCCCCAGACAACAACTCATCCCCCCTCTTGCCTTGATTTCCTGTTTGTTCTTTTCCAGATCCACAGAGTTGTCATCCAGGGAGTTGAGGCTGTGAGGGAGATGATGGAATTCAGATAGTTGGCAGGCCTGGTCCACCCTGTCTGTGGTGAAGAACCACCACTACCTCTACTACCTCCTCTACCATACCATCGCTATCACCACCATCACCACTACCAACCAGCATGGCTGTGAGGGGCATTGCTCACCTGAGATTATCCATGTCACTGGAGGAAGTTTGGGACTCAAAGCCCAGATCCTTGGTGGAGAGGTTCAGCATGGGATTGGCCCTGGAGAGAAGGCCTGATCAAGCGGCCATGGGCCTCAGCCACCCAGTGAGGCCTCTCAACCCACCCTTCGAGCCCCACTCACCGTTCAGTGGTATACATATTAGTCCCGGGGATGGTGGAGGTTAGGGGCATCACCCCTGCTGCTGTTTTCCGGGCCTCTTTGGCAGCCTTTATAGCCCGAAGCTTCCGGTGGTAGCTGTGGGGAGCCAGAAAGGGGTCCCTACTTTCCCTGCACTCACTGCTGTGTGCCCAGTGCAGGCCCTGGGAGTGTGGCTTCACAGTGACTCTGGCAGGTGGGAGCATTGTCTGCATTGTGCAGAGAGTACAAGTAACAGCCAGAGAAGAGGAAGGATTTGCCAAAGGCCACACAGCTAACCAGTGGCAAGGCATAGAATCAAACCCAGATGGGGCTGCTAACTGCAAATACATTGGAAAAAGGAAAAGAAATAGCATTTATTCAATGCATTGTATGTGCCAGACAGCTTGCTGGGAATGAGATGCACATGCCTTCCTCAAGGACTTTGAGGAATCTGGTGTCTTGCCCATTCTGCAGACAGGAAAACTGAGGCTTGAGGAGGGGAGATCACCTGCCCAAGATGTCACAACAGGTCACTAGGGACTGAATACAGATATACCTGCTGCCTAAACCCAAGCTCTTTTTCCCCTTCCCCTGATTTGTTTTTTGGGAGTGGGAGAGGTGGGGCTGGGGACACAGGGCGATGGGAACAGCACCTCTTTCGGGCACACACGAGGGCCATGGTCATGATCATGATGACCAGCACCAAAGCCACTCCCAGTCCTATGATGACACTACGGAGCAGCGTTGGCTCGTCGGACTGCTGTCTCTCCTGCGAGCCCTGCAGCAGAGGAGTGTGAGGGAGGCTCAGGGGTGGACGGACCCCGTTCTGCCCCCACTACTTCCACTTCACTGTCACTCACCAGCACCACCAGTCCCAGCTGCAGCAGCCGCGTCAGCGAGTCCTGATCGTCCCGGATCACCCTGCCCACAGAGCCCCGCTCAGGCCTCAGGCACATGGGCATCCCTCAGGTTTCCTGGTCACCCTCCCGCCTACCCCCAGGGCAACCCACTCACACACTCAGCTTGTCAAGTGTCAGGGCCGACCCATTCGAGAAGACAAAGTAGGCATCGAGGTAGGAACGGCCCCGGGCCCTGGCATGGGCAGGGGTGGAGCATTAACAGCAGCCTAGAATCAGCCAGCAGGCCCTCCTGCCACTTCTCTTCCCCATCCCAACCGCTGAGCCTGTGGGCACTCACCGAGCCATGGAGTCTATGTCCTTGATGTCCACAATGTAGACAGTTGTCCTGGTCGCCTGAGCGAGAGCCCTACAAAGTCGGCAGGTGTCACAGAGGCCTGGGGTAGGGGCCTTAAACCAGGCCTGTGGCCAGGGCTCCACCAGCGGAATTGTGAAATGTGTGATTTTGAAAGGGGCACTTCCATTGACAGTGCCATTGGCTGAGCAGGTAGCACCCCTGGGCACATAGACGAGGAAGCCCCTTCCCCTGGGGTTGGGTTTACAGCTTAGCAAGCAGAGCGCCTGGTGCAACACACGGCCTTAGCAACTGCACGTGGTAGCCCTGTTTAGGTTTCTCCCCTCCCAGCTAACCACAGGCTCCTGGGAGCGTGCAGGAAGGAAGTGCAGGTACAGGGTCAAAGACAGGCACGAGATACAATGTGAGTGTGGGACAGGGCTGAGAGACATTCCATCCAGGTCTTATCAGGGGGTTCAGGCCCCCAGGCCCTGTTCTTCCCCACAGCCCCCTCCCAGGCTCCCAGACCTACGCCTTAATCTCATTTGTGTTGGCGCCCACTTCCTCCTTGCTCGTGGAGAACTGCAACCTCACACGGTAACTCTGATCCACAGTGAAGAGCTGTGGGCAGAGGGCATGGGGGGAGGTGAGGCACAGGGACCGGGGGCTGGCAGGGGGCCCCCAGGGCTGGAGGCAGGGTCCAGTGCTCACGTTCAGAGTGGTTTTGGCTTTCAAGGCAGGACCCGCTGACGGTCTGTCCTGGGCCTGGACTGTCACTTGGTAGGTGCCTTGGAGAGTGGAATCAAGGCTGGTCACCAGCCTACAGAGGTAAAAGAGCACAGCTCTGCCTTGGGGTCCAAGCTGGAGTCCTCTGGAATCTACTCGTTCACTTCCAAACATGGGGAACTCACTGCCTTTACGTCCCCTTTGGGCTCCCCCTACCCCCATCCAAGAGCTGCCCGCAGTTACTCAATGTTGCCAATGAACACATCAGCCTCTGAAGAGGTGGAGACCCGAAAGAAACCCTGGAAAGAGGTCGTCGCCCCATCCTTAGTGACGAAATCCACTTGGAGGATGGAGAATAGGATGGCCCCGTTGTTTCCTGAGTCATCGTCTCTGGCCTGGGAGCAAAAGCAGACAACATCTGTGGGACAGGCCAGGGACCCCTCCCCGCCAGCAGGAATCAGAGGCTGAGGTGGCCTGGGACACTGATCCACATGATCTCTCTCAGCCACCACAACTGAGAAAGTGCTTTACACAAATCCAGGTTTGGGCAAGTCCCTGCCTCTGGGCTCCTAACCCAGCAGGTTACCATCCAAAGTCCTTTTCATGTGGAAATCCCTGTCCCCACAACCCACTGCCACACACATACAAGCACAAGACTCTCCAATTTCCAGAACATCTACTGTGTTCCAGCCTCCTTCCCTTGGAGCCTTCATTTCAGTGCTTACTGATGTGAGTACGAATTCCCCTAATGGGCCATGAAATAATTGGGGGAAAGGGCACTAACATTTTTATTCATTCTAGTGCCTTTTAGAGAAAAATACAACCAGCACACAGAACCATGAGTCCACTGATGTCACTATTCAGGATGAGGCCAAAGCTGGTGTTTACATTTCAAAAAAATAAGTTAAAGAAAATCGTTCAAAGCCATGGCCAGACTGATGACATTGGGAGGTCATTGGCTAAAGACTGGAAAACTGTTGAAGGCTTGAAGGAACCTGGAGAGGAAGACTTACTATTTCCATTTTCTGGGAGGAAACTGAGGCTCCAAGAGGGACCCTGTCCTACCACAGACCGAGTTCTAAGTGGGGCAGGCCAGGCCAACCGTCTCCTATACCACGTCCTTCCCACAGCACAGCATGTGGCCCCCAGACACCACCACCTCTGGGTCAGAGCTTACTGCCAGGAGCAGACACCTTCCTCTCTAAGAGGGAAACTGAGTTCCAGAGAGGTGTAGAGGCTCTGCAGGTCAGTGAGAGGCCCGCGGGCCCAAGCCCCAGGCTGTGTGGGCATCCTCGTGGGCTCGGCAGAGCCACCACCCTCTGACCAATGCACCCACATCTGACACCGTGAAGAATTGAAAGTCTTTTTATGATGCTGCTCTGGAAATGATCTAACTACAAGGAACTTGTTTAATGTACAGTTGATTTCTCTATAATACTCAAGAATCATGGTGTAGTGAGACAAATCTAGCCTGCATGTGGTTTTTATGGTCGTGAAAGTTTTATGAACACTAAATTTAACAATGAATGAAGTTTAATTGTATCAGTTAGGCAGGAGTTCATTTCCATTCTTTTTTGTTGTTGTTGTTGTTGGTTTTTTTAAAATATGGTGAAGCCAATAAATTTCCTTTCCAGTATTAAAACATTTGGGCGAGGGTAGTGGAGCTCAAAAGCCTGAGGGCCTTGGCCTTCTGTCTCCTGGGTTAATATGACTGACAAAAGCTAGAACCAGGAACTTACCTGGACGGAAGCCACCTGCTGGTTGGGTATCACAAGCTCTGGGATGATCACTACAGGTGTGGATTGGAAGTGGGCAGTGTGGTCAGGGCCAGGGTCCACCTGGCCTGGTGCTGATCACGAGTGCAGCTCACCCTCAAACTGCCCCCAAGCGCTCTGTCAGCAGAGACTACCATAACCACCACCCGAGCCATTAGTTAGCGGGTCAGCCACCTCCCGTTGTGCAGATGGGGAGACTGAGGCCCAGTGAGGGAGGGCCTGGTCCCAGGTCAGATACGAGTTGGGGCAAAGGTCTCCTGTCCTGTTGAAACCTAGGGGGAGAGGCAGGACTGGAGGCCCTCCCCCCTTTCTAATGGCCCACCTGGGGCCTGAGGAGGGTCCATGGGGGTTGCCCAAAGGTAGTCCTGGTGGTGGGGAGGGAGAGAGTAGCTGCTTACCAAAAGTCTTATCCTCAGGCAGAAAATAAGGTGCATTATCATTTATGTCCTCGATAGTGATGGAGAGGCTTCCTAGAAACAAGGTTGGCTGGCTCTGGTATCTGGGCAGAAGTCTAGCCCAGAAAGCAAGGGCCTCAGCCAGAGTCCCAGTAGCCTCCCTCCCATGCCTCATCAGTGCTCAGTCCTCTCCCCTGCTCCTGACCTGGGTGCCCAATCAGTCTCCTCTGGCCTTTATGGGAGGGAGTATCATTCCCAGACTTCAGAGAGGGTAAGCAATTCATCTATGGTCACACAGCCAGAGCAGTGGGCCAGGATTGAGACCAACGCAGGTCTGTCTCACCCAACCACAACATAACACTAACACTTACTACCTATGCAAGCTAGGTTATTGAATGGCCCATTCCATGCTTTAGTTTACTCATCTGTTAAATCGTATAGGGGTCACCTACCTCCTGGGTTCTATGGGAGTGAAATTTAGAAGTGCCTACCTGGTGGCTGGCATGGCTCTTGGCTGTAGTAAGGACTCAGTATCTGCTAACTATTAGTTAGCATGGTTATTTCACTACTGGGTCAAAGGGGAGACACACCTCACAAAATGATAGTATGAGTGAAACGCTTGCTGTGTGCCAAACACTGTGCTAAATGCTTCACATGCATGTTCTCATTTGCTCTGCAAGCCAACCTCCTGCCCACCTCCACCTGACAGATGGGGACAGTGGAGCTTAAGAAGGTGTCATGACTTTCCCAATGGCACAGCTGGCAAGAGCTAGAGCCAGGCTTTGAACCCAGACTTTGCATGTTCCAGCCCAGGGCTCTCCCCAGCAACCCCTGTGTTCAACCTGCCAAGCTCTTCATGCCAGGCTGCCTCACCATTGTCACTGTAGGCCTGGAAGCGGGGGTCTGTCATGAGGTCATGGGCCCGCACGACCAGCGTGACCAAGTCACAGGTCTCGTAGTTGATGGCCTCACTCTGATTCACGAGCACAGAGCCGTTGGCCAGCACAGAGAACCAGCCATGGCACACGCTGCCCACGTCAGCCCCAGCCTTGGAGCAGATGACATTCACCAGCTGCACCTCCAGCTGGGCATCCGTGTCCACGTCATGGGCCAGCACCTCTGCCACCAAGCCATGCTGTGAGCCATTCTCAGCCACATGGATGCCCTGGAGTGAGGCTAGGTTCAGGGTGGGTGGCTCGTCGTTCACATCCTCCACACGCACGAAGATTCCGGCTGTGGCCTTGGCCCCCTGGGGGTCTGGGTTCTCAGCACTCACTGTCAGATTGAAGGAGGCCTGGGTCTCGTAGTCCAGGCTTACATCAGAGGGTAGCCTGAGGTGGCCCTCAGCCCACCCAGAATCCAGCACCCAGCCTCGGAGCAGGAAGTTGTTGGCACCACTCCCAGACAGGCTGAAGCTGATGCGGTTGTTAGCTTCTGTCTGGTCAGCGTCCCAGGCCTTCATCACGCCCACAAGCACACCTATGAATGAGGGCCAGAGCTCGGGGCAACCCCTAGCCTGCATCCCTCCCAAGGCACCCCCTACTCTCACCTCCCACAGGTGCTTCAGGTCTTCCCTGGAAGGGGTCATATGCCACCCTGGGTACCCCACCCCCACCCCCGTCAAAGCCCAGCCTGGCCCAGAGAGGACTTACCTGGATCCCTCTCCCTCACCAAGAAGATGTAGTTGGACTGGTTGCAGATGGGCAGATTATCATTGATGTCCTGCAGATGGGCAGTTCTGAGTCTTGGGACCTCAAGAGCCCCAAGGCTCAGCCTTCCCAGAGCCCAACTGAGAAACCAACACTTCCTCCAGCCTGAGGCCCAGATTGTGATCTCAGACGGTGCTGCCCACATCATAGCGGAGGAAACAGCCTCTGAGAGGATGGAACTAGACCGGGTCTCACACCTGGGACTCCAGGGCCTGTGGTGGGGCCTCTGAAGTTCACTAACATGTCCAGGGTGCCCCACCTCCTACCTACCTCTCTGACCACAGCTCCGAACTGTCTTAGCCCCTGTCTTCTGGAGGAATGGTTCCAAGTCCCCATCTGTGTCTCTGTCTGGCCCAGCTTGAGTCCCATCTCTCAGATGTATTGTGTTGACACCAATACCACTGTGTTTCCACAAAGGCCCTGCAGCCTAAGCTTTCCCCTGTCCCCTCCTGCCCCTCTGCCCACCCCACAACACCCAACACCCCTTTGTGCTGGGCACAGGCCAGGGTGGAGACCTGGTCCTGCCCTCAGTCCCCACTGTTTTCTGTTCTCGGCTTCCCCCTCCACCCCCCCGCCCCGGAATGTTGCCACTGTTGTTAGAGCATCCAGCAGGCCCCACCACCACTTTGGGCCCTGAGGCTGGGGTGTGCAGGGGTTGCCCTTGGCTTTTCCATCCCACCCCCATGCAGTCTGCAGGCACCTGCTTTTGCTTTCAGCCATTTCTAAATAATGGTAGAATGGACATCTCTAGAAACAAAGCACCCTCCCTCTTAACGGGACCCATTCTCTCTTTTTTTTAAAAGTATATTTTATTGATTATGTTGTTACAGTAGTCCCAATTTTTTCTTCCCTTTGCTCCCCTCTGCCCAGTACACTTCTTCCCTTAGCAATACCACCCCTCTTAGTTCATGTCCATGGGTCATGCATATAACTTCTTTGGCTTCACCCTTTCCTATATTATTCTTAATTTCCCCCTGTCTATTTTATACCAAACAATTATGCTTCTTAATCCCTGTACCATTTCCCCATTACTCCCCCTTCCCCCTCACAGCTGATAACACTCCAAATGATCCCCATATCTATGATTCTGTTGCTATTCTGGTTTGCTTAGTTGGATTTTGTTTTTATTTTTTAGATTCAGTTGTTGGTAGTTTTGAGTTTGTTGTCATTTTAATGTTTATAGATTTGATCTTTTTCTTAAGTAAATCCCTTGGACATTTCATATACGTAATAATAGCTTGGTGATGATGAACTTCTTTAGCTTTACCTTGTTTGGGAAGCACTTCATCTACCCTTCGATTCTAAATTATAGCTTTGCTGGATAGAGTAATCTTGGTTTTAAGTCCTTGCTTTTCATCACCTTGAATACTTCTTGCCAGTCCCCTCTTGCCTGCAAAGTTCCTTTTTTGAAATCAGCTGATAGTCTTATAAGCATCCCTTTGTAGGAAACGCTCTGCTTTTCTCTTGCTGCTTTTAAGATTCTCTCTTTATCTTTCACCTTTGGCATTTTAATTATGACGTGTCTTGGTGTGGTCCTTTTGGGTCTAACTTGTTTAGGACTCTATGTGCTTCCTGGACTTGTATGTCTATTTCCTTCGCCAGATTTGGAGAGTTTTCCTTCATTTTTTTCTCACATAAGTTTTTAATTTCTTGCTCTTCCTCTTCTCCTTCTGGCACCCCTATGGTTTGGATGATGGTATGTTTAAAGTTGTCCCAGAGGTTCCTAAGCCTCTCCTCATTTTTTTCAATTCTTCTTTCCTCATTCTGTACTGGGTGACTGTTTTTTTATTCCTTATGTTCCAAATCATTGATTTGAACCCCAGTTTCCTTCCCTCCACCATTGGTTTTGCATGGATTTTCCTTCATTTCATTTAGCATAGCCTTCACTTCTTCCCTTATGCATTTGCCATACTTAAGCATATGTGTCAAGCCTGTGAGCATCTTTATCACCAGTGTTTTGAACTCTGCATCTGTTAGGCTGGCTATCTCCTCGTTCGTTAGGTTGGCTATATATCTCCTCATCTATTAGGTTGGCTATCTCCTCGTCGCTTATTTCTCCCACTGGAACCTTGATCTGTTCCCTCTTTTGGGCCATACTTCTCTGTCTCCTCATCTTAACAGGCTCCTGTGTTTGTTTGTCTCTGTGTCTTAGGTAGAGCTGTTGCTCCTGTTACGTTGTAAGGGGTGGAGCCTTAGTATTCGTCAGTACAGGGTGACCCATTTACCGCATTGTGGCACTGTTTGTGGGGGAGGGGTCTGAGAGGAAACAATGCCGCTTGCTCAGCACTCTCCCCTTTTCCAGGCACCTCTCCCACTTCTGTAAGGGACTGGTGTCTCTCTAGCTGTTGCCCTGGCCATCATTCCCAGAGTGGATGGGTCTGTGGACATTCTAGGACTGTGGGGGCCCTTTAAACAGGCAGACTCTACTGAGAGACCAGTAGTTTTTTCCTCCACCCCAATCCCCACTGGTTTGCACAGTCAGAAGCAATAAGGCTCTATTTCCCCTGGCACTGGGGCTGTGAGCTTTGTGGTCTGGGGCTGAGAATGCTCCCCAGGTGTCTCTCCTGACTTTTTTAAATGTGTGGCTGTGTTTTCCACCAGCCTTCCACTGCCACTGCCACTGCCACTGCTGCCACATCTGCTGCTGCCACCACACCCTGTCCTCTCTGCCCTGGCTCCACCCCTCCTATCTGTCTGGATGAATATTTCTTCTTTATATCTTTGTTTGTTGGACTTCCATGCAGCTCGATTTTCTGGAACTTCCGGTTGTCTCTAGTTTTGAGGTAGTTGCATTCCTTCTTCATTGTGGAGGGAGACCCAGTGTGTCTGTCTAGGTCTCCATCTTGACCGGACGTCTGACTGGACCTGTTTTCTGATGGTGCTTTCCCAGAAATGTGGTGACTGGCTCAGCACATATCGCCAGCTGCCTTCTCAAGGCCTTCCTGACTCACGGCATAGCTAAGAGCACAGTCATGGGTCAAATCTGGCTCTACCTCTGCCCCACATGTGCCTTTGACCCTTGTGGATCTCATTGTCTTCATCTGTAAAATGGGCTTGTAGTCTCCACTTGCAGGGCCATGGTGAGGACTAGCTCACGGCCATGAAAGATCTGCATGCTCACAAAATACAGTGCTGCTTTCTTCCTTCTCTGTGGCTCACTCCTGTTCCAAGAACAGTGGACAAGTCCTAATGCAGCTTCTGTTCCTCCATTTTCCCTGAGGTGTCCCTCTGATCCTTGTAGGAAAGCAGCCCTTCCCAACCCAATGGGCCACAGGGCTGCCTTGTGCACTGCACACCCCAGGGTGCTCCACCCACATCACAGACACAGCAGAGACACACTTTGTCACAATGCTTATGTAGGGGAAGGGGACTTGTGGACTGGTAGCAGCTGCAACACCAGACAGACTGGGCTCGACACCCTGTTCTGAGGCCCTAGGCAAGCTGCTCCACCTCTCTGGACCTCAGTTTCTCTATCAGTCAATGGTAATAACCATGACAACCTTGCAGGGCCAGGTGTGTGGCAGACACTGTAAATGCTGATTTTCACCTCTTCTCTTTGCCCTTGAGCGATGGGGGGCGAGGGGAGGAGGGATTCAGGCAGCTTTGTGAATGATAATTGGACCTAATATTTATTTAGTGCTTTCTATGGGCCAGGCACTCTTCAAAACACTTTCCATCTGCTAACTCACTTTATGTTGTTTTCACCCCCATTTTACAGCTGAGGAACTTCAGGGCACAGAGAGGTTGAGCAAGTGCTTAGAGACACAACATCAGGAGCCGATTCTCACCCATCAGCCTGTCTCTAGAACGCTCTTACCCACCATACCACAAAGGGCAGAAATGTAACTTGACGTGGGGGGAGGTGGGGAACTGGCCCTCTGCTCAGGAGCCCCCGCCCCCAGCGCCCCCCGATACAGAGCGCATCCTGCCCCCTACCCCAGCTGAGCCAGGTCTTACCTCCACAGTGATGGTGATGTTGACCTCAGTGCTGAGGACAGGCATGCCGCAGTCAGCTACACGCACCGTCAGCACAATCCGGCCCCCCAGGGAGGGGTCAATGGCCTCTCTGTCTAGGGGCCCCAGGTTTCTGAGGAGCCCTGTGTCGGGGTCCACAGAGAAGTTGTGGCTGTAGGGACCGGACAGCAGGCTGAAGTACAGGCGGCTGTTGTTGGTGCCTGGCTGGTCATTGTCCTGAGCCTGTACAGAGAAGCAGGGGTGGGCACCAGCCATCAGGGGCAACCTGGCCCCCAGCCACACCCCTGCCACCCGGTCTACCCCTCCAGTGCTGGCCCACGAGGACAGGGATTGGGCCTGAAGCCAATGGGATGCTGGCCAACCTCTCAGCCTCAGTTTCCCATCTAAGGGAGTCATATTGGTAGCTCACAAGAGCTTCTGCAATGGTCACTCATTCATCCCACAAGTGTTCACTGTGTACCCACAATGCGCCAGCCCTGTTCTAGGCACAAGGAATAGAGTTGGGATCAAGACAGGTCCTTAGGAAGCTGATATCCTAGTGGGGAGGGGGTCATGGGGGCAGTGTATTAAAGACATCCAAAGTTTAAACAATGTAAGTGTGAAGTCCAGCAAGATTCTGATTCTCCCATGATGACTGTGTGTTCCTATCCTGAACACATGCTTGATTTGCCTTGGGGGTGATCGAGCACAGAAAATGCAGCAGGTTCTTCCCTGCCACCGGACCTTTGCACATGCTATCACCTCACCCTGAATACCCTTTACACCTTCTCTGCCCGACTCCAGGACAGGCTGGCCCCTCTCCTGGACCTCCATGATTCCTGGGTTACCTTCAACATAGCACAAGTGACACCTTTGAGTTACTGTCCAGGGGCTGGATTAAAGTAGATTCATCTCAGAAAACCTGAGGTCTAGCAAAGGGCCTGGTGTATAGTAAGTGCTCAACAAATGTGATTTTGAATCCAAAGCTGGGCTACTCTGACTTGGAACCAACTCTGTCCTCGTCCTCCCTTCCCAGCCCCGACCTTCAGCTCTTTCATTTCACTTCTGTTGGAATCTTGTTTATGAAATACCTCCTGCCTAGGCAGCCAGAAATGGGTTTTCCAAAAGCCTGACCCCATCTGTTCATCCCTCGGCACCCTGAACTGAGGCCAGCTACTTTACCCAGTGCTTCTCAGACACAGCTACAGCAGCAGGTCTGGCATGCCACCCTGGGAGCTCACGGGCCAGGCTGAGGGGCAGCGAGGGGCAGCGGGAGGAGCAAGCCTCAGGGCAAGGATGTCTGACCTCCAGCCCAGCACTGCTTTCACTGGCTACGCAACAACAGGGAAGTCTCCTCCTTGAGCCTCAGTTTTCTTCTTCTGGGAAGTAGACACGATGGCAGCATCTGCCTCACAAGCCAGTCAGGTCAAGGATGGGAGAAAAAGCCCTGGAAACCACTCAGCCCCAGAGAGATGCGAGGGCTCTGTGGCCATGGTATGACCTGGTTCCCTGCTTCTCACAAGCTCCTTTTCAGGTCACTCAGGGGAGAAGCTTCCCTCCGGTGGGCTTCATCTCATAGACTTGGTGAATCCAGCCATTGATCTCATTTCCTTTCTTGCTTTGGCCATTAGGAAGCTCAGAACTGAATTTTCAGCCCACATCTAGTAATTGTCTAGCTTTGGGTTCCAGAGCTATCTTTGTGCCCTTTAACAATACAGCCCTTATTTTCTCTCTTTCTCTATTTCTTCCATACTTTTATCTTACTTTTTAAGATTTCATTTATTTATTTTTAGAGGGAAGAAAGAGAGGGAGAGAAACATCAATGTGTGGCTGCCTCTTGCACGCGCGCCAGCCAGGGACCAGGCCCGTAACCCAGGCACGTGTCCTGAACGGGAATTGAACCTGCAACCTTTCACATTGTTGTGGGATGACACCCAACCCACTGAGCCACACCAGTCAGGGCTATCATCCTTTTAAATCTAAGCCACCTCAAATGCTTTTGGAGTAAGGGAGGACCCTGAATTAAAACGAGCAATATGTTTAAGAGGGCTTGCTCTGTGCTAGGCTCTGTGCCAAGCACTTTACATATATTATCTCATTATTCGCCAGTGACCTTGGGAATAAGTAGTATGATTGCCTTCATTTTCCAAAGGGGAAACAAGCCCAGAGAGGCTGAGTGACTTTCTCAAGGCCACACAGCAAAGCCCAGATGCCAGCTCAAAGCCAACGTGACTACTGCAGAGCCAGGCTTAGTGTCCTTCCTCCATCCCTCCCACCAGGTCCAGACTGGCTTGTACCTGGATGGTCACAGAGACGTTGTCTTTCTCCTCCTGGACAAAGATGTTGTAGGAGCCGATGACCACCGGCTCATTGTCATTGATGTCCAGCAGATCGATCTTCAGCATGGTGGAGGATGACAGGTTCCCGCCGTCAGTGGCCTGCAGCGTGAGGTAGTACACGGCCTGCTTCTCCCGGTCCAGCAGCTCGCAGTTTCTCACTGTCACTGTCCCTGAGACTGGATCCACCTCAAATATATCTGCCCTGTGCAGAGTGCCCAGATTGAGCAAATAAAAAGACAGGATGCCCACTTAAATCTGAAGTTCAACTAAGTAACGAAAAATATTGTACCATGTCCCAGCAAATATCTGCAACCTACTTATACTAAGAAAAAGTATTCATTGTTTATCTGAAATTGTAATGTGACTGACTGAGTGTCCTATATTTCGTCTGGCTGCCCCGCACAGCCCCGCCCACCCTGAGACCTTACCCATTCCCTGGAAGCAGGCTGTAGGTAATGAGGCCCCCCTCACCCGTGTCTGGGTCAAAAGCCTGGGGGATAGAGAAACAGATAATGGCACACCATTCAGAAGTGTTGGTGCCCATTGCCAACCACACGATTGATGGGGACTGGACTGGTCTACTTCCCAACACAAACACACACCCAGCCACACTCACACATGCACTCGCACTTGCTGAGACCCAGAGGCACCCGATGATACAGAGGCTCAGGTAAGGCCACAGTTCCCAGTCTGCCCTTCTCAGTGTCTCCCAGCCTGGCCCAACCCTCTCCCTGGTCACTCACATGGATGCTTTTGGCAACCACACTGTCGATTGCACAGTGCTCGAAGACACTGAGGTTGTACAGGCTGTGAGGGAATGCGGGCCTGTGGTCATTAATGTCTCTAAGGTGGATGGTCACCAAGGCGACAGAAGAGTTCCCACTGACAGAGTCAATGGCCACGACCTGAGGACAGGGAAAGGGCAGCAGCCTTGGGACCAGATCGCCCCAGGGCCCAAGCTCCCCAGGGTCCCGGACGCCCCGAACCTGCACCAGCATCACTGTCTGCTGCTCGTAGTCCACCAGCGCCGGCACCCGCACTAACACCTGCACGTCCGCTGAGCCTGACGCCCTCTCGGGGGAGACGCTGAAGGCCGTGGCATCAGGGCCCCTCAGGGACAGCAGGAAGGTGCCGTTGCTTCCCTGTAGAAGACGGCTGTGTAGTATAGAGACTCCACCCATCAACACAACCCACACACACACCTTTGCCCAAGTTCCTGGCCTCAGGTTCCTGCCTTAGGAAACCCTGCGCATTGAAGACCATGAAAGGGGGGCTCTCCAAAAACTGAGGCACAAGGGCCCTGGGAGATTGGGCTGGTCACTAGTCCCTGAAAACGTGGGCTTGTGAGACTTCTCTGGGTCCTATGGGTCCCAGGTCTGGGTTGCAGAGGTGGAGCCTTGATAAACGCACACCATTCCCATGAAGCATTGCAGTGAGCCTTCCTTTCCAGCCACCACTCCCCACCCTCCACCCTGCACCCCAACACCAGCACCACCAACACCCAGTATCACCACATTGCTCATACCCCCTCCACTCCACTAAACAACAGCCACCAACTCACCACACTCACCCAGCTACCACCACCCAAGAACACCCTCCACTCCACATCTTGTACCAACTCAATATCACCAAATACAACCAAACAGCATCCAGAGCTAGTCATCATTCAGTACCACCAAGTCACCCACTGCTCAATATCACCCTCCACTTAAGAACACCCTGCAAGTTAACACTCACTCAGACCACTCTGTGCTCACACTACCCACATCCCAACACCCAGTTCTATCCCAACACCCCTCAGCTTCACCAGCCCCCTTCACCATCCTCCCCCCAGCACCACCAAATGCTGCCTTCCACTCAGTACTACCAGCATCCAGTACCAACCTCCATTCAACCCCCTTTCTGTTCACTGCCTCCTCACATCACCCGAGCGCAAGACTACCCACCAGCGCAACATCCCCCAACATTTCCAAATAGCACCCAACAACTGAATTTCGCCACCACTTGTGACTGACACCAGCGTCACCCTCCACTCACCTCCATCGCACACTGAGCCAACTCCACTCCAGCAGTCTCCCACTGCCCCCCCAGCCATCTCCCACTTTCTCCCAGCCATCTCCCACTGTCCTGCCTGTCCCTGCTGCCCTTGGTCAGGGTGCACCTGCCTTGTCTGGATCATACACCACCATGGTGAGGTCATCGATGGGGATGCGGGTGGAGGAGTGCTCGTCCACAGAGCCAGTGAAGTTGACTTGGATTTCTTGGGGGGTGAAGATGCAGGTCGGGAGACTGCAGTTGAAAAACTCAGGTTTGTGGTCATTGACGTCCATCACCCTCAGCGTGACCCACATGCTCACCTTGGCATCCTGCCCATAGATGTTGGGGTGCACCTCTGTGGCCTGAGAGCAAGGCACAGGCCAGAGGGCAGAGGTCAGGAAACCAGTGCTCAAAGAAAGCTAGGGTCAAAGGTCAGAGGTTAGAGAGTGAGGTGGGAAGGTGGTGATGGGCCTCTCACTCACCGTGACCTGCACCTGCACCTCCTCATCCTCCTCCAGCAGCTGCTCCCGGTCTAGGGCACTGCTGACGCTGATCACCCCATCTGGCCCAATGTCAAACCACCCAGGCCTTGTGGAGTCTGACAAGAGGCAGCAAGAACAGCTGCTTGCAGTGGCTCTGAGAGAGCCCCTACCCTTCTGCAACCTATCCCCAGCCTGGGCCACCCTTGTTCTCACTGGAGATGATATAAGTTATGTCGTCGTTGATGCCTCTGTCTTCGTCCACAGCCTCCACCTTCAGCACAGAGGTTCCCTGTCAAAGAGGTGTGGTCAGTGGCCTAGACCCTTTCTCTGTCTCTCATCTCCACCCACAACCCCCACCTCAGGGCCCCAGCGCACCTGGGGTGCGTTCTCAGCCACAGAGGCTGAGTATGACTCCCTGATGAACTGGGGGTCCAGGTCTGGCTGGTCAACCACAGAGATGGACATGAAGACAGGGGAGGAACACCGGATGATGAAGCTGTTGTTGTACATGCCACCTGAGTCCTGTGGGGAGACAGGCCTACCTGAGCGAGGCACAGTTCCGGATGGCCCCCAGTTGCACCTGCACCCCTCCCCCACTCACACAGGCCTCCAGTTTCAGCTGGTAGAAGGCACTCTTGTTGTTGTAGCTGAGACTACCATTGAGAATGATGGAGCCATTGGACAGGATCCGAAAGAGGTACTTGTTGTCTCCAGTGCTTGGGATGACCTGAGGCAGAGCACAGTCAGGCCAAGCTCCCCGACTCCTGCCCTGAGAGGCCTGCGGTCGGACCTACCAGGGCACTTAACCTCTCAGAACCTTGGTTTCCTCTAGGAAATGGGCTTAGATGTTTGCCTCCGTGGGCTGAAAGAAGGATGCCAAGCAGGGAGTGGGCACTC
This sequence comes from Furipterus horrens, assembly GCF_987537825.1. Lineage (NCBI taxonomy): Eukaryota > Metazoa > Chordata > Mammalia > Chiroptera > Furipteridae > Furipterus > Furipterus horrens. The sequence goes on along the minus strand of NW_028327180.1, from coordinate 63,229,874 downwards.
CTAGATGGGAACTTCAGCTAGCAAACCTACTTCATGAGAACTGGGGTCACACCCGTATGGCCTGTGTGACCTTGGACAAGACCCTGGACCTTTTGGGGCCTTGATTTCCTCTGCCAGGTGGTTTGACACGGACAAGGCCCAGGGCAAGAGGGTGGGAAGAGGAGCCCTGTTCTCAGCAGGGACCCTCCTTATGCCTCTGGGACAAGTGAGGTCCAGAGGGGGCCAGCCCTCAAGGTCCCTGCCAGCTGTGTGGGAGGTGCTGCCCCCTGATTGTCCTAAGGGGTGGTGGGGCCCACGCTGCACTCACCTCCTTTATAAAGTATTGCACCACCCCTGCAGACGCCGTGTCTTTGTCCGTGGCCAGCACTGAAAACACCAGGGAGCCCACCGGCAGGGTCTGTAACAAGGGACTTGTCATCTACAAGCACCAATCCATCTCCTTCATCCCTGAGTGCGTCACACCCCCACCCTGAGCTTCAGTGTCCCCAACTGTCCCATGCGGATAATGATAGCATTTCCAAGGCCTGAAACCCAGCATCCCACAGATGTTCCCTTTTCTTTCCCAACTGGGCTGGGCTGGACCTCTGGAGGCAGCTGGGGGCACAGGGAACAACCCTCCTCTCCCCACTCAGCCTCTCTACCACTTGAGCTGGCTTCTCATTTGCCATGATCATTCCAGAACCAAGGATGTGCCCCTCTGTTGATCAGACATCCCTGTGGGCTCCCTATCGCCTGCAGCCATAGGTCCCAGGCAGCACCCCGCCAAACTGAAAGGTTCTTTCAGGAGGCCTTTGCTGCCTGGGACCTGGCACTGCAATTCCTGTCCACACCCTCACTGTTTCCACGTGGTGGCTGAAGAGATCCTTGAAAATCACAAATCAGACTACATCATTCCTGTGCTACAAACACAACGGTTCCTCATTCTGCTCAGAACACGGACCATGATGCCTCCATAGACCTCCACTGCCCACCTCCCTGGCCTCCCTTCCCCCTCGCTCTCCACCCTCCATCCACACTGGCTTCCTGGCTCATCCCCATCTTAGAGCCTTTGCATCTGCTGTTCCTCTGCCTGGAACAGCCTTTTCTGGAGCATCCTGTAGCCAGCTTCTTCTTGCCGTATAGGTCTCTGCTAAGATGTCACTTATTCAGAGAAGCAGCCCCCTCCCCAGTCACTTTCTCTAACTTTGCCCTGTTTTATGAGCTCCATGGAGCTTCACACCATCTGAAATAATGCTGCTTATTTAAAGTTTCCTTGATTAGTGTCTTCTCTGGACTAGAATATGAGCTACTGAGGAGGGTAACGAAGTCTGTCTTGTTCACCAGATATCCTCAGCACCGAAGACAGTGCCTGGCACATAGTAGGGCTCCATCCCAGCCTGGCATCTGGCATTGAGTAGAGACCTAACCTCATGGATCTTCAAAGCCACTTGGTAATAAAGATTCAGGAATGGCACTGTTTGCTGCTCAGAGACCCTTGGGGAACCTCTACCCATCCATGCAGCTCAAGTGAGGCTGCCTTCCCTTACTAGAGGGGAAGACCAATGATGCAGACCTAACCAACCACAGCATTCCATATCCACATGACTCAAAATGCGCCAATGAGAGTCAGCCCTGAGGTTTTGGCTGGGACCACTGAAAAAGAGACAGTCTGTGTTGACGTTGCACAGCTGGTGAGATGTGTGCCTGGAGTTGCTGGGAACACTTTTGTCACATCAAGGAAGAACTGCCCGCCTACCCCAGGATGGAGGAAAGGAGACACAGAGCTGAGAGGTGGAGAGAAATCTCTTCTTGATGACTTGGTTTGAATAATCTGGATCCAGCCATGCCAGAATCTAAATGCACCTCTAAATTTTTCGGATACATAAAAAAATTAATTCCTTTTTTTCCCTGTTATAATTGAAAGAATTCCAAAGCAGTCTGCTTGACTGTCAAATGTTGCTGTACCTATTGTTCATGGGGTTACATCCCCTGGACTTGGTGCCTGCAGCTGCCCTTTCTGGCAGTTCCCTTTTCTTAACCCAGCTCCCCTGCCAGCTGTGTCTGGTGGTTCCCACTCTTAGAAGAGCTTCTAGGACTGTCTTCCCCACCAACACACACCCCAAAAGGCAGGTGTTACCTCGTTGATACTGGTGGAGAAATCAGTGTTCTGGAAAACAGGTGCATTGTCATTTCTGTCCTCCACGATCACCTGAAATTCCTTCTGCACCTGTGGGGAGAAAGCCCAGTAAGCCTGGAAAATATGGGCTCCTGAGAAAACAAGGTATGAAGCATCTGGCCAGGAGAGCAAGTGGATATACTTTCTCAGGTAGACAGTTAGGCAATGTTTGGGGTAACCTTTTACCTGATACAATTTCAGATGCCAGAAAAATTTTAAGTATAGTACAAAGAATTCACCATACCCTTCATCCAGGTTTCTCTCCCTCTCTCTTCATGTTTACTGAACCATTTGAGTGTAAATTACATACATCAATAGGTCACTTTTTATAAGATTTTATTTATTTATTTATTTATTTATTTAATCATTTATTCATTCATTTTTAGAGAGAGGAAAGGAAGGGAGAGAAAAAGGGAGAGAAAAATCAATGTATGGTTGCCTCTCGTGTGTCCCCAACTGGCGACCTGGCCCACAACTTAGGCATGTGTCCTGACTGGGAATCGAATGAGCGACCTTTGGGTTCACAGGCCGGCACTCAATCCACTGAGCCACACCAGCCAGGACCGTTACTAGGTCACTTTTAAAAATCTAAAATATGCCTGTCCTATTACTAGAATATTCATTTCAGCTTTGTTTGCCATCATATGAAGATGTGGACAACCTAAATGTCCATTAGAAGAGACTGGCACCATGTTTGGTCCCAACACTGGAATGGAGACAGTAAAGAGATGGAGACTCAAGCACAGACACAGAATGAGCTTCAAAGCTGAGAGCTAGGTGGACAAGGCAGTTCAAGACAATATATGCAACCTGGCCAGGTAACTCAGTTGGTTAGAGCGTAGTCCCGATAAACCAAGTTGTGGGTTCAATCCGCAGGCAGGACACATACAAGAATCAATGAATGCATGAATAAGTGGAACAAAAATCTCTCTCTCCCTCTCTCTCTCTCTCAAATCAATAAATAATAAAACTTTTTTAAAAAACATAATATGTACAGTAGGACCCCATGTGGATTTCAGAAAATGCACAAACACACGACCTTTCTGCTGTGAGTGTGTAGATGTACATGAACACTCAGGAGAGCTCTGAGAGAGCACAGTGGAGGTGGACACCAGGAATGGGTGGACTGAGAGGCTTCTCTGAGAGGACTTGATCTTCATCTGCAGTTTTTGAGATGTTTACGAAGAAAATGCATTCATAGATACCTAAGTCATTGAAGTGATTTTTTTTAATGGATGGGGTTTGGAGAATATGTTACAAAGACAAAACCCTCAACTTTCACAGACACAAGGCACAGTGGTCCTTGGAAACACGAGCACTGATAGCAACACATTCAGCTGAAGATGTGGAACTTTGCCATCTCAGAGGAGCTGGGTAGGGAGGTACTGGGCATTTGTTTTTTTATTAATACATATATTAATTAATAATATAATTTGCCTTTTTTATAATACAAACAATATAGTTATATAATTAAAATAAATTAATAATTAACATTAAGGTCTTGGTAATATTGTATAACAAAAAGTGGACAAGTATAATTTTAATAAAACTAAACATTCAATTCTTTTTGTTGTTGTCCTTGTTAACTGGGCCTCTCTCTGCTTGTTTGAGGCAGGGGACACAGTCAGAAATGGGCCTATCGTCCCTGGACCACCCTCCCTTCCACACCCCATGCCAACTCACTGGGCTGTTGTAACTGTCATTCACAGCAATGGTGACTGAGAACCAGTAGTGTGTCTGCAATGGGAGGAGAGAGGAGTCCCAGTGAGCATTACTCGGGGTGACCATGCAGCCAGGCTGCCCACCAAGGAGACATGGACTCCCAGGGTCCCCCTCTTCTCCCCATTCCCCTCACGTGCCTTCCCAAGTCACTGCCCTTTACCTCATAGTCCAGCAAGCTGGCCAGCTTCACTTCCCCAGTGTCTGGGTTGACAGAGAAGAAGTAGGCATTGGGGCCACTAATCCAATAGGTCAGAGGGTCCTGGTCCATGTCCTTTGCTACCAACCAGAAGGCCTCAGCACCTGAAGACGGGACAGGGAATGCCCAGGGTCCACAGCCACCTCCTTCACTACTGCCTTGCCTGAGCTGCCCACGAGGCTAAGCTCAGCGGCCTAACTTCTCGGAGCCCAGAAATCTGGGACCTTCCAGCCCTCACAGCTCCAGTCCCTATGGTCATGGGTGTCAGGTTTGGTGGTTGTTCCTCAGCACCCAACCAAAGGCCTTTTGATTACAGCACCCTCCTCTCCTTTGGAGGAATGACCCGAACTTCAGGTGAACTCAGTGCAGTGGGCTGTTACCCAGGTGTCACCCCCTCCCCTGGCCCGGCCCCAGGACATGCCCTCCTGGAATTCCTTGAGAGAAGACCAAAGATGGTTGGAGTTACGGTATCTAGCTGCAGCAGTGGTGTGCCTCCTAGAGTGAGGGCTGCTGAAGACCCTCTGGAGGGGCCTGGGCCCCTTCTAAGTCTTCCCTCCACCCTGGAGCTGGCCCAGAACATGCAGAACACTCTGCCCAAGAGAGCAGCTGCTGCTGGCCTCCCAGGCCAGCTCTCCCACCGTCCCCTGGAAAACACACCCCTGGGCAGGGCAGCGGTGGCAGTGCTGAGGGAAGGGGCTAGAAAAGCCCAAGGTCATTTTCTCTCCAGCCTGAAAGGGAGGTTTTACAGATTCATCAAGCCCGCACCTCCACCCCAAGCCTCACCTCCTATATCACATCCAACCACCTCCAGCGCCAGAGCTTCCTCTCTCTTCAGTCTCCCCCCTTCCATTCTTGGACAGCTGTTTATTAGCCAGAGCTTTCTCCATTTTCTCAGAATGTGTTTCCCTGGAGCTCCCGCCCATGGGTCTCCAAGGTGTGGTGCCCAGGGCCCATGATACTTTTAAGGGCCCACAAGAGAGTTTAATTTCTTTGAAAATGAGAAGGAAGAAATTATTATAGGCGGCAAGCATTTTGGCAAGGATGACTCCATGTGAGTTGGAAAGGAAAGAAAGAATTCCATGCGGCTTTGAAGGGGCAAAGAGAGAACCATGCATGATCCAGTGCAACATGGCATTTGTTTTCCTGGACTGTTACATGGAGGCTAATGACATTGTACCCCAGAAGACAGCTGACAGATAAGGGATGGGGAACTTCTGGGCATGTTTTTGGCTTCTAGCCTTTTGGGGAGCAAGGGAAGTGCTGGGTCCCGTGGGAGAATAGAGCTCTGAGCTGAAGTGCTCACTGCCCTCCCCAGGTTGGAATATTGTAAATAAAGACCTGTTTTCCTCAGCACTAGTTGTTGGGTTTTACACCAAGGCGCCACGTGAAAGAACCCCCTTTCACTCTGTAACAGGTTGGGAGTCATCTCACAAAGCAGAAGTCACCAGTTCGATTCCTAGTCAGGGCACAGGCCTGGGCTGTGTTTGGGTCCCCAGTTCTGACTGGATGTGCGGGAGGTAACTGATTGATGTTTCTCTCCCTCTCTTTCTGCCTCCCTTCCCCTCACTCTGGAATCTTTTTTTTTTTTTTTTTTTTTTTTTAAGTCTGCTTGAGGACTCTACAGATTGCCCAGCCTTAGTGTTAGGAACACAGGTCTTGTGCAGGAAGGAGTGGCTGAGAGGCCTGGGGGTGCTGGCAGCATCCAGTGTCCTGCTCCCATTAGTGGCTATGTGTGATTCTAGTGCGCTTCCCTGTACATAAGTCATACAGGTGTCCCCACTTTTCCAAAGTTTGCCCTAGGCCACTTTGCTTTTACGAAAGACCTACATTAGTACCTGTTTTTGCCAACTGAAAGAAATCCGAGGAGGGTTTTCTATGAAAATAGGTGAAAAGCAAAAATAGGGTTCATCATCTGTTCTACAGCCGGCCTTCCAGAGGCAGCAGCGCCCTGTAGGGAGAGGGGCCCCGCCCACTGAGCTCCACCCCTGGGAACCACATCACAGCATCAGGCCCTAGCTTTGAACTGGGTCTGGGAGCATCTGTGCTCCATCTCGGTTCATCTTGTGCATCTGCTAGCAAGATGTGTCCTAAAGTATCAGAAAAGCCTAAGAGAGCTCGTAAGGGCATTACGCTCGTATAAAACTGGACATAATTAAGAGTTTTGATTGTGATAATAAAATTAAGACACTGCGTGCATTGAATTTTGGGACTGGGAATGCTCAAGAAATGTTCCATTTACTCGATAATTGCTTCTCTGCTAAATGCCATTCGGCTTAGGAAAGGTTTCACAGGAATACTCTACATTAGGATAGTGGGAAAAATCTGTACTTCAAAATAAAAAGACTAAGTAACATACTCTTTTAAATCTGATTGGGAATGCTTTCCCATTGCATGAGAACTGTAGACGTTGTCTCAGGGAAGAAAACATTGCTCTTGGTTCAGAGGGGTCATGTGGTTATAAAAGAGCCAAAGACCCTCCTTTGGTCTGGCTGAGAAGGAGGGGGGTGCCTTGCTCTGAACAATAAAATAATTAGCTTTTCCAGAGGCTGCAGAGGGCAGAGTATTTGGGAGGAGCCCTGGGAGAGGAGGGACAGGCAGGCGCCAGAGAACCTGACCTAGAGGGACACTCCCTTGATGACAACAAGTGCCGTCATCTCTTCTCTTCTCCCCAGACTGGCCTCAAAGGTTGGGGCTGCCAGGGAGGGGGAGGCAGGAACAATGGTTAAGCTACAACCCCCAACAAGAACAGACCCCAGAGCGGCCTCTAAACTGAGATGGGGACTCCTGCTGTTTAATTTAGATATGAAACATGAAAGGATTGCCCTGGAGAATGGAGATTGTGAAGGCATTTGGGTTATATATATTTGTAACATTTGTTTGAAGGACTGTGTGTGTGTGTGTGTGTTTATATATGACCAAACAGCTATGAAAATATATGTAAATATCATTAACATGTATGTGTTACTTCTCTGTTCTACAAAGAACATTCATGAATATCAGTTTAACCTCCACCCAGTCCTCCAGGGCAGGCTATGTCTTCCCAGAGTGTAAAGAATGAGACTGTCACGTCTCTCACCCTGGCTCTAAACCTTTACTAATATAGCCCTCGGTAGACTTTGCTGCTTTGGCAACCATGTGCAAATGGATGTGGCCTTTGTGGCTGCAATGCCCACCCCCATCCTCTCCTCCTGGTTCCATACCTAAACTTTTGAGTCCCGGAATCCCAGGGTGGAGTCTGGGGAGACTTCTTTGGTGCGCAGCCTCTTGCTTCACTGGTAGCTTCAGCTGACAGTAAAAGAGCTCTTCATACCCACATCCCCTTTCTCTCAGACTAATAGAGCCCAGGATTTTAGGAGCAGAGAGAGTACACAGCCAATCAGAAGAAAGTCCACATTTCTCAGGTTTCCAGGCAACTAGGTGTGGCATGTGGCTAAGGTGTGGCCATTGATGTGTGAACAGAAGTCAGAAGTATAAAACATGAAGCCTGTCCTATGAGTCAGGGAGGAGCTCGCTGGGCCCTTTCTCTCCAGGTGGCTGGGGTGGGGTGTGGCCTGTGCCCCGGAGACCATGATGGGGAGGGCCGCATGCTGGAAAGGCCTAGCAGGGAACCTGAGGATGGAACAGAGCCTCCAACAGCCCCAAACTTGCAGCTCCACACCTCTATGTCAGAGAACACTAAACCCTGACCTCACTTACACCTCTGTCTGGGGGGGTCTCCTACGCACAGCTGACCCTCCATCCCATGAATACAGTCACCTACCGCTTCTGCTTCCTCAGCCCGTTCCTACCTGCTGGGACCGTGGCATCCAGCCCTTTGGCTTCTCCTGAACTGATGTTTCCCAAACGTCACTCACTCCTGCGCACTGCTGTGATCACTACCATAGACACATCTCATTATTTACATCTCTTCTTTTAATCAACTTGTGACTTCATAAAAATGAACTTATTTTAAAAACAAGCATTAGATCACTACCATCAACGGAAAACCCATCCCACTTGCTATAGATACAAGGTAATTTGATAAAGGCAGTAAGAACGAAGTGAAGGTCTTCACTTCTGGAGTGCTGTTGGGAGGGGCAGGCCAGAGGGACACCACCAGTGTGAGGGGTGTTTGTGAGAGAAACATGGGCCCAGTGGATGCCCTCTCCTTGGGGAGCCAAAGGACAGCAGGAGCTGGGAAACCAGAGGAGCTCTCGTGAGAGTCTGGATGCCTAGGCCTTGATCCAAATGCCGAAGAGCCTAAAGCAAACCTCTGAAACAGTCTCCCTTCAGACGGCCTTTGCCCCATGACCTGCCCTGGAGCTGTGGTGCAGGGCTTGGCATAGTCTGGGCACGGGGATGGTTACTCACCCACGGGTAGGTCCTCGGGCAGGGTCACTGACGTCATGTTGGGCAGGAACTCAGGGGCTACATTGGCTGCCACTGTAGGGACACAGAGCCCTGGGATATCAAACACCCCTGTGAAACCTGAGCCCTCACCAGTCCCATGGGAGCCCACGCCCATCCGACTGGCCAACTTCCATCCAGCTCACCAGCCTGGGTCTGATTTCCTCCCCAGGGCTGCCAACCAGAAGACTGGGTTGTAAAAGCTGGGTGTTTGCTGATGAGGGAGCTGCCCCCCTTCTGGAAGTTTCTACCTATGGTCTCCAGATTAGTGCTACTTGGTCGGGGAGGAGAGGCACCCACCAGACACAACAAGGGCAGGAAGAAGCAAGCAGGACAGCCACAGCAGCGCCATCACGTCTGGAGAGACCTGGAGAAAGAGGCACAGAGGAAGGAGCACTTGTTCCCAGGCCTTCCTCTTCAGGCAGACCCCCATCGGCATGGGTCGGACCCAGGCCCGCCCATCACCACCACTCAACTGTCCTCCCTCGGTTGCTGTCATCCTCCACCCATTTTCCAGGTATTCTAGGGTGAGGGGGTGTTGGAGGGAACGAAGGGGGTGAGCAGGGTAGCTGAGCCTGGTCCAGAGCCCAAACCTGACACTGGCCTTGAATTTGACCTCAGAGTTCAGAGCTCACTGGGTAGCAGGCACTGACCCACGCACATTAGAAGCACACAGCAATGAGGTGGCTGCTGAGAAACCAAGACGGAGAGAGTAAGGGGCTTGACTGAGGCCACACAGAATCGATGATAAGACCATGCTCTGACACAGGTCCTCTGGACACAGAATTCACTCCCTCAGCCACTGCACTATTCTCCCTGTTTGAAGTGCATGTATTCAGAGAGCTGAGGAGTGACAGAGCCTCACTGGGTACTGCCTGCCCTTCTCTGACCTGCTTTTTCTAATAGGCATTGGGGGGAACATAGAATAAAAGGTGCCAGCTCAGTGTCTGGCACATAGTAAGCGCTTCTGCATCCTGCAGGGTCATCTTCACTTTATCACTGGTACAGCCAGCACAGTCACCATGGAAACTGATCCGGTCTCACCCCGATGCCCATCACCATGCTCACACGCTGAGAAGGCTCCAGAGATCGTGGACAGGGCGGGATGTGTGTGGATGAAGCCAAGGACTGTATTTCTGATCACTCCCTGCAGTGTGACTCTAACCAGTACCTCCTGAGAAGTGACTGTGAAAACTACTGGCCTGCCAAGGTCCCCAGAGATGATAGTTGGGGACAGCCCACATGCTGAACAGTAGGGCTATGTCCAGCCAGGTTGGAAAACGTAGATGACCCAGCTGCTCAGGTGGAAGTAGCAGGTCGTCAATCCTCATAACAGTGTGTGCTGAGCCACAGTCTTCAGTGAGAGAGATGATACTGTGGCAGGTGCTGACATCATGCAGCTGGGTCAAGTGCAGTGACTGAGTCGGCCCTTGAGCTAGGTGTGGAGGCAGGGCTGGGGACACAGGCAGCAGTCCACATCTGGGATGGCATTAGGGATGGAAGCAGTGACCGTGGTGGTGATGAGGTAAGGAGGGACACGTTGGAGATGTTTGTGATGACAAGAGTGGAGTGGCAGACAGAGCTGGAGGTGGTGATGGCTGTGGCAATGGGGGGGCTGGCAGCAGAGATGCAGGGGAGCTGGCAGTGGTGGTGGTGCAGGGTGCTGGCATCCACCATGTGAGCAAAATCCAAGACCTGAAACGCTGGCTGAGTGCAGTGAGTACTGGCATCCCATGTTGTGTGATCTTGGGCCTGACTGTCCGCCTCTTTTGTTCTCCTTTCCTCTCCTTTAGAGGTGAGTCAGCAGCCACAGGACAGCTAGTTACAAAGTGTGCAGCCTCAGGAATGCAAGGCGTGCTACTCGCCATGACAAAGGTCACCCCAGTGTAGTCAGAACGACAGGAATCTCCTGACTTGGGGCCCAGTCCAGAGGGCCACAAGCTATGACTAGGACTTTGTCCCACATCATTTAGTCTTCAGCCCACCAAGGTCCAGGAGGGGAAGGGACAGGACTCAGCAGTAATGGGATCAGAGCCCAAAGCAGAAAGTCTGTGCTGGATCCCTGAGGCCTTCACTTCCAGGTCCCCTTCTTACCTGCAGCTCATCAAGTTTTCTTCCAACTACCTCCCTACCTTTCCCACAGGGACTAATGAAGCCTTACTCTGAGCGGCATGGTGACCCTGTACATTTGCATAAGGGTCTTGACACAATCTTTTTCTGCATCTGGTCCTCACCATCACCCTGTAAGGAAGAAGTTGATGTCACTCCCTCCCCCTTTGGCCTGAGTCCCAGGGAAGCTAACACTCCTGCCCGAAGCCCCCGAGCCAGTGAGAGACTGAGCTGGGCCACCAGTCCTGACTCCCAGCCCAGTGCTCCTGTGCACCCCTCCTTTCTGAACTGCACACACTCTCCTCCTTCTCACAGACACTTTTACAAACACAGGCTCATCTGATCATAATGAGGCCAAAGTCCTACGGTTCAGAGTGTCACCATCTGCATGTGGCCACCAAAAGAAATAGTATGGAGTCTGTGAGCTGGGGAAAGCCTGGGAGGAACCCGCCCCCCAGCAAGCGTCCCCACCTCACTGAGCACAGCCACCCTCAGGCTCAAACCTCCACCATGGCTGCCATGGCTGCTGGACACAATTCCTGCTCCTCGGCCTGACAGGCTAGTTCCTCACAGGTCCTGGGTCCCTCTTCCCACAGAAGGCACTCTAGCTGGTGGCCTTGAATGCTCCTGGCCTTGGTTGTCCTTCCTCCTGGCAGTTGTGCATGCGTTCCATCTGCCCAGGATGCCTTCCCTTCCCTTCTGGTTCATGCAGACTTTGCATCCTCTAAAAGCAGGTCCAGTGCAGAGGCCTGTTAAGGCACCAGTGACCTTTCCTCTGGCCCCTGAGCTCCTGATACCCCAGCAGGGGCAGTGGGCAGAGCGGGTGCAATGGGCAGGAAGTGAATGGTGTGGACAAAAAAGGGGCCACGCACTACACCTGACAAGCTCAGGGAGGCCTGAATGGTGGCCTTACAAACTCAGAGACCAAAGTAGCCTAACTAAAGTTGAGTCATGGCAGGTAGTCACATCTTAGACCGATAGCTTCCCTGACAAAGGTCAATCTTTAATTTACCTTAACTGAGCCTGTCTATTGTTTATTCGAATCTGTGATAACAGACGTTTGGAATGTCAGACCCCTCCAGAGCACAATCTCCCACTAGAGCTTGAGACCCATTATTATCTTGTTCCCTGCATACCATCTCTATGCGCTGCAAATGTTAACTATCCTGTACTACCCCGCCAATGTAAAAGAGGTATGTGTCTATCCGTTTTACTTTTTATCCAATCCCAGTGGTTTCCTCACTTTGCTTTCTCCTGCCTTCCTAACCTATGACCAATGGATTTCATGTAACCCCCTACGTCTTCCCCCTTGATTCTGATGTACACAATCTGTCCAGAAAAAGCTCAGCCATTGTTAATATAATGAGAATTGTTTGCACAACATCGACATAACCTGGCAGCCAAGGAGAGGGAACTGGAATGTGCATGCGTGAACAATGATGACTTCACTGTACTAGTTGGCAGGGGCGGCAGGCTCTGTTGAGTGAGCGTGTGTACTGTGTGGCCATCGCATTAAAAATGAGTGAGTGAGGCCCTGGTTGCTGTGGCTCAGTGGATTGAGTGTTGGCCTGTGAGCCAAGTGTCGCTGGTTCAATTCCCAGTCAGGGCACATGACTAGGTTGCACGTCGGGTCCCCAGTTGGGGGCGTGAGTGAAAGGCAACGACACAGTGATGTTTCTCTCCCTCTCTTTCTCCTTTCCCCTCTAAATAAATAAATAAACAAACAAAAAAAAAAAATGAGTGAGCGAGTGGAACAATGAATCTGCATCAAATTATCGCTAAGTTTAAACATTCCTCCGTGGGAACTATTTGGATGATCCAGAAAGCTTTCAGGGATGGTGCAATCAGTGCAGCACAAATAAAAGTGTGACACAAACATTTCAAGATGATCAAGAATCTGTTGAAAGTGGCCCATGTTCTGGAAGGCCGGCAACAAGCAGACACCTGAGAATGTGGGACGTGTACGGGCTGCAATTAACAAAGATCGGTGAATGACAGTGCGAGAACCAGAAGCTGATCTCAGGATTCCAAAAACTACTGTCTGAGATTTTGACAAGGGATCTTGGCATGAAACGTGATGTGGCAAAATTTGTTCTATGGCTTCTGCTACCAGAGCAGAAGGAACATGGTGCTGCAATAGCTAATGACTTGATTCAAACCACTACCAATGAACTAGATTTCTTCAAGAAGATCATAACTGGAGATGAATCGTGCATCTACAGCTATAATCCGGAAACAAAGGCCCACTCACCCCAAAGGAAGTTGCCTGGTTCTCCCACCTGAAGAAGGCGCAACAAAGTCGCAGCAAGATCAAGATCATGTTAACTGTCTTTTTGGATTGAGTACGCCCCTCCAGGCCAAACAATTAATAAAGAGTACTATCTCAGCGTACTTTGTCAGTTGAGAGATTCAATATGACGAAAACGGCCGCAGCCATGGGCAAGTGGTGACTGGCAGCTTTATCATCACGACAACGCGCCCACTCATGCACCACATCTTGTGCAGAATTTTTCGGCGAAACATCAAATCACCCTGGTGACTCAGCCCCCTTACAGCCCAGATTTGGCGCCCTGCAACTTATGCCTTTTCCCAAAACTAAAATCACCTTTGAAAGGGAAGATTTTTCAGACCGTCGATAAGATTCAGGAAAATACAACAGGGAAGCTGACAGCAATTGGGAGAACTGTGTGAGGTCCCAAGGTGCCTACTTTGAAGGGGACAGAGGCATCATTGTCCTGTGTACAATGTTTCTCGTGTCTTGTATCTTCTTCAATAAATGTCTCTATTTTTCATAGTGTGTGGCTGGACAGACCTCACATAAAATAAGTGGTAAAACTGCCATTTTCCAGAGCATTTTCTTAATCTCTTGAGCTTTTATTTCCTGGCAATTGTCATCCAGTTTGACTCAAATAAACTAAAAAATTCTCTACAGAAAAAAAAATTCTGTAGAGTAGGACAATGGACAGGCCCTGGATAGTGCCCAGGCCGGTGCATCCCCAGGCCCCGCTGTGTGGGCCGCCCCAGCAGGGAGTGAGGGTCATGTTGTCCTGTAGGCCGGTCACTACGCAGCCTGCCCAGGGCTCTTGACTCCTCCTCTCTGTCTCTCAGTTTGCCTTCTAAAAAATGGGACTACCTACATTCTAGAAATTACGACTTCCCCCCCACTCCCTCTTTCCCCACTCTCAAAAAGGGCTGCGGGGCCCTGACCAGTGTGGCTTGAGCACTGGCCTGCAAACCAAAGGGTCGCTGGTTTAATTCCCAGTCAGAGCACATGCCTGGGTTGCAAGCCAGGTCCCTGGTTAGGGGCCTGCAAGAGGCAACCAATCGATATTTCTCTCCTCTCTCTCCCTCCTTTCTCCTGTCTCTCTCTCTCTCTCTCTCTCTCTCTCTCTATATATATATATATATATATATATATATTTTTTTTTTTTTCTTTTAATTGCTTGAAGAAGGATCAGAAAGGACACAGAGGTGACTCAGCCTCTCAGCCTCCACGGGAGGAGGCATCCCCACAGCTCTCAGCAGTCAATGGCTCCAGGACTTTCTAGAGTTTGGAGGCACAGAGAGTGGGGAACCCGGGCCTTCACAAGGCTCTCTGAAGGGCTAGAGAGGGAGGTGGTCCTCCTCACACATAGGTCCCCAGCAGGCCGGCTCAGCCTCCATTGCCACCAATGCCTATAGCTCACAGCAAACTTTCACTTTCACTTTCTTGTGTACTTCTCACAGTTGTTCCTCAGCTGAAGGAATGGTCATCCCAGGGTCCAAGTGAGGAAACTGAGGCTCAGAAAAGCTCAGAGAGCATTGTCCAGAGTAAGGGCAGAGGGTTAGACCCAGACTGGCTCCAAAACCAGGAGTCCCTGTGCCACCCTGGGCCAGCCTTCATCTGGGCTCCACTGGACTCCACAGGGGCCATACCTGGGCCCACAGGGCAGACACCAGCCCAGCTGGCATGGTGCCAGAATGTGAACCATGGGGCACTGGGCTCCCTGCCAGGGGCCCCCTCTAGTGCCCACCCCCTAGGCTGCTTCACCAAGTGGTCCCAGGTTCAGATTCCAGCATTGCACTTACTGTGCCACGTTAGGCAAGCCCAGACTCTGTGTCCCTGCTGAGAAATGGGGCTAGGACAAGAACCACAGAGCCCACACATTGTCTCCGTCAGCCAGATCCCAATGTGCCCTGAGCTTCGGGCCTAGTGTCCAACCCAGCAGACCCCACCTCATGGAAGAGCTCCAGGCCTGGACCAGGCTCTCAGCTGAGTCTCACTAGATACACCAGGAAGAAGACACATGTCAGGGCCTGGGAATGAGCCAGTGCCTGGGGCCAGCCTGCTACAGTCCCGGACAGGCACTCCCTAGTGCCAGCTGAGGTGACACTGGAGCCGGTCACCCACCATAGGGCCAGCTCTGCGTTGGGGGCTCTCTATACTCCTTCCTGCACTATCACCATCTCCATTCCACAGATGAGGAAACCAAGGCTCAGGAAAGTTACAGAGCTGACCCACAGTCAGGATAGAATTAGGATCTGAATCCAAACTGATGGGGTGGAGCCCAGGCTCAGCCACTATGACTTCATCCCCTTGAGTGTCCTGGGAAAGAGGTCCACTCATTTTCCTGGGGCACCTGCCTTCCCCCCATCCTGTGAAGAATTCTCAGTAGGTCCAAATAACCCAAGGCCTTGGAAGGGCAGAAAGAGAGCCCTCTGAACCCTGGGAAGAGGTATTATTGACCCCACACTGCCAAGGACACAGGCCTGATGGCTGGGCTGGGACTCTCTCCCAGGCCGCCCCTCCCAGGACCTGTGGTCTCCCCTTGTGCCCAGCACTCTCATTCAGCTGTGCTGGGACTCCCAAAGCTCGCCTTGGCCTCAACGACCCTCCTGGGTCCCCACACCTACCAGGACCCCCCACACCCTGCTGCAGTGAAGCTGGGTGCTCCCTACCTGTGCCCCAAAGGGGCCACGGAAGCGATCGATGGGCACTGGCAGGCACAAGTGGGCACCTCTGAAGCCTTCAGTGCACAGCTTGAAGACTTTGTCACCATCTCCGCCTCCCTGAGCAATCATTAACCCTGCCAGAGACCGCACCTACCAGGATGAGATGGCTTCACCTTGGGAGTGGGCAGGAGGCTCAACCTCGGCAACAGTCCCCAGTGTTCCCAGGAGGGAGGCCCAGGCCACAGCAGAGAGGGCCTGCAGAGCCCCAGCGCAGGGCACCAGCAAGCCAGGCCCAGTCCTGGGTCAGGCAGGAGGAGGGAAGGGCAACAGTGGACGTCCAGGGCGACACTCCGGCCCTTGGTCCCCTCCCCAGGACAAAAGTCCCCCGTGACAGGGGTCTGTGGAGCAGGGAGGTCAAGAACCAGTGAAAGAGTGGAGCAGTCCAGTGTGAGCTTTTCGCAGAGGATGGAGGCCAGCCTTGAGCATGGATATTGTTGCTGTTGTTGCTGCTGAGGCCCTCTGGGGTGTGACCCTCCTGGCAGGGCTTCATCTACTCTCTCTGTGGCTCAATATGGGACATTGGCATCCGTAACTTGGAAAAACTATTAGTACATCACGGGATTCTTGTAAGGTTAAAACCAGGTCATGGAGATACCGTCCCAGGCACGGGCCTGGCATGCAGCAGGGAACCCAGCCCCGCTGTCAGCCGGGGCTCCTGGGACACTGAACCTGCAGCTTCTCAGGGCACAGGCCCACTGTCCTGCCGTAACCCTAAGCGACCCTCTCCTCCTGGACAGGGGCCACGGCCGACACAGCCTCAGTAGATATGGATCAAGTAGTTACTATGTGCCAGTCACCAGCTCTAAGAAGGATGTTTGTTTCCCAATTCCCAAATGTAAAACAGATTATCAACTACACATGCAAGTACATCCATGTTCACAGCAGTGCTATTCACAGCAGCTAAAATGTGGAAGCATCCCAAGTCTCCATCGACAGATAATGGATTAACAAAATATGGTACATACGCACAATGGAATATTATTCAACCTTAAAAGGGCAGGAAATTCTGCCCTGGCCAGGTGACTCAATTGGTTGGAGTGTTGTCCCATACACCAAGGAGTTGTGGGTTCGATCCCCGGTCGGGGTGGGTTCAAGAAGCAACTGATCAATGTTTCTCTTTCATATCGATGTTTCTCTGTGTGTGTGTGTGTGTGTGTTTGTATTTCTCTCTGTCTCTCTCCCTTTCCCTTCCTCTCTGTCTAAAATCAATACATGCTACAATATGGATAAACCTTGAGGACATGATGCTAAGTGAACTAAGCCAGTCATAAAAAGGACTGTGTGAGTCTCCTTACATGAGGTTTCTAGAGTGGTCAGATTCACAGACACAAAGTCGAATGGTAGTCAACAAGGGCTGAGGGGTGAGGGAGGGGGAGTTATTGTTTCCCGGGCAGAGTTGCAGATTTGCAAGATGAAATGAGTTCTGAGGATAGATGGGGGTGATGGTTGTACAACAGTATGAATGTATTTAATGCCACTGAACTATATACACGAAGTGGTTAAGATAGTACATTTTGTGTTATGTGTATTGTATCACAATAAAAACAATTAAAAAAAATGTTACAAGCTTAAAAAGGTAAAGAAACCTTGATGAAAGGAAAACGAGTGAGAAAAATGAGGAGAATCTAGGCCTGAATAGTGTACACAAAATATTTAAATATTTGCCATTAAGTTTTGGGTAATTATCAGAGGTGGGTCATGAATTGAATTCCAAGCTTCCTGGCAGGCGAGGTAAAAAGGGAAACAGGGTCCATTAAGTCCAGCATTCATCCATTACAAAGAAGATGTGAGAGAGTGAGGGGGAGACAACAGGCTGGGACCTGGGAGCTATGGTGCAATTCTGAGTCTGATCCTGAGTGTCTTCTGTGCATCTCCAAGGCAACCACGCGGCAGGAGGTGGACAGCACTGGATATGACTCTTACAAGGCAGTTTGTTCTAAGATCAGGCTCAGAGGTCAGGGCCTGCATTCAACTGTGGTGGGACAAGTTGCAGAACCTCTCTAAGCCTCAGTTTCCACAATCTGTGGGTAATGTGTGAAACCAACCTCTGCAGGTGGTGGTGAGGATGAAATGAAGTCATACATTTACAATCCCAAGCACAGTGCCCAACCCAGAGTAAAATCTCAGCAAATGTGAGTGTTTGGAGTAGTAATGGGATAGCTGGTGGGCCAATTGGTAACAAGGACAGGCAGGTGACCCCACTCTAGGCTCCAGGTTGACCCCATACCAAGGGAATCAGCCTGTCTGCAGCCACCCACCTGCTCTCCCTCCCTCCCCCAGGGCTGACTGCTGGAGCCAACTCCTCTGGCCCTCAAGAGGTGTGTCGTGGCCTGTCCAGCCCTTTGGTCAGCATCTGGATGAGCCAGGGGTGGCCAAATGGTGTCTTGTCCATCTCAAGGGGTACATGTCTGCCTGCCATTAGGCATCTGAGAAGCTCAGGCCCAGGTCCGGGGGCAACTTCAGGGAGTGGCAAGTGGCCAGGCAGAAAGTGGAGCTAAGAGGCCAGGATGTAGATTCAGATGACCTGGGTCCTAATTTCCTCCCCACTACTTACCAGCTAGTGGCTTTGGGTAAGGAAACTCATCTCTCTGAGCCTCAAGTTTCTCATCTGTAGAATGGGCCTAACAGCAGAACGCAACTCAATTAACAAAGATTAATCAGGACTTCCGGCCAAGATGGAGGTTTAGACTGACACACTCGGTCTCCCTCTACAACTAGAAAGGAATACAACTACCTCAAAACAAAAGATAACTAGAAATTCCAGAAAATAAAACTACGCGGAAGCCCAACATACGAAGTTATAAACCAGCGGTGCTCGTCGGACAGGTAGGAAGAGCGAAATCAGGCGGTGCTGTTTGCGATAGCACCAGGGACAGCGGCAGGGAGAGCAATCCAGGCTGCAGTCAAGCCCCGGCAGTTCGCGACCCCAACGCTGGGAAAGGCAGCCCCTGCATTGCCTCGGATGACGAGGCCCAGAGGGCGGGAGGACGGATCCCGATCTCCCAGCAGAGAATAACGGCAGGAATCCATCTTGGACCCCCGCCCCCACACAAAGCGCCACAGCACCGTGAAAAAGGTTGTGGATTGCCGCAGGTTGCTGGGTTGTGACGAGTACACAGGCTCCACCCCCTAGAGCTGGCCCAAAAAGCAAAGCAAAACGCAAATCTGTCAAAATGAGGCAGACAACTATAGAAATCCCAGTGACACAGCTCACCAGGCAACAGATGAAGAATCTGACAGATGAACAAATAAGAAACCTGTCGGAGGCTCAGTTCAGAGCTATTGTTATAAGGTGGCTTACAGAATTAACAAAAGTTTTGGAAAAAGACGAGAAAGGATTGAAAACCACTCATACTGAAAGAACAAAAACACATACAAAGCAACTGGTGAGGAAATAAAATCCAGAGATCAAATCAACAAACTGGAACATAGGGAAGGAGCAAACAGTCAACCAGTGCAGAAAGAGGAAACAGAAAGCAAGGAAAGTGAGAAGAGGATCAGAAACCTCTGGGACAGCTATAAGAGATCGAACATATGAATTATAGGATTGCCAGCGGGCGAAGAAGAAGAACTAGAAATTGAAAAATTAAGTGAAAACATAATAAAGCAGAACTTCCCAAACTTGGGGAAGGAAATAGACTTAGGTCCAGGAAGTACAGAGAGTTCCAGAAAAACTGGACCCAGGGAGAACCACTCCAAGACACATTATAATCAAATTGTCAAAAATTAAACATAAAGAGAGAATCTTAAAAGCAGCAAGACAAAAGAAAAGAATCATGTACAAAGGGGTCCCAATTAGACTATCAGCTGACTTCTCAAGAGAGACCGTGCAGGCAAGAAGGGACTGGCAAGAAATATTCAAAGTAATGAAAATCCAAAACCTACAGCCACAAATACTCTATCCAGCGAAATTGGCATTCAGAATAGAAGGGCAGAAAAAGTGCTTCCAGGACAAAATAAAACTGAAAGAGTTCATTAGATCCAAACCACTGTTATATGAGATGTTAAAGGAACTGGTTTAGAAAAAGGAAGATCAAAATTTTGAACATTAAAATGAAAACTGCATCACAAGAACCAACAACAGAAGCTAGGGAATTGAAACAAAGGCAAACTAAATAGGCAACGAGAGTGGAAAAAGAACTATAGATATGGGGAACATATTGGGGGGAGGTGAGCACGGAGGGGGAAGGGGGGAATAGAGGGAGATGGTACAGGAATTAAGAAGCATAGTAGGAGGGAGTGGAGTAGACAGGAAGAGGTTGAGAAGAACTATATGCACAACCAATGGACATGGACTAAAAGGGGGGCGGACAACTGGAGGGAGGGGGCCCACCGGGTGGAGGGGAGCAGAGTGAAGGGAAATTGGGACAACTGGAACAGCATAATCAATAAAACATATTAAAAATAAACAAACAAACAAAGATTAATCAGGTAATGCAATCAGGCACTTAGCACAGGGCAAATGATAGAAAGACGTGCAAATGAGGAAGCGATTCAGATATACATTAGCCATGATTTGTACGCACTGTCTTAGGTGTCTGGTTCTTTTTTTTTTTCTTTTTGTAATTATGTTTTATTGATTATGCTATTACAGTGGTTCTGATTTTTCTCCCTTTGCCCCCTTCTGCACGGCACCCCCACTCCTGCAGGCAATCCCCTCCACCATTGTTCACTTTCATGGGTCATGCATATAAGTTCTCTGGCTACTCCGTTTCCTATAAAGTACTTTACACCCCCATGGTTATTCTGTAACTATCTATTTGTACTTCTTAATCCCCTCACCTCTTCACCAATTCTCCCCCAACCCCCTCCCATCTGGCAACCATCAAAACACTCTCTGTATCCACAATTCTATCTCTGTTCTTCTTGTTTGCTTAGTTTGTTTTTTTAGATTCAATTGTTGATAGATACATATTTACTGCCATTTTATTGTTCATAGTTTTGATCTTCTTTTTCTTAAATAAGTCCCTTTAACATTTCATATAATAATGGTTTGGTGGTGATGAACTCCTTTAGTATTTTCTCGTCTGAGAAGCACTTTATCTGCCCTCTGGTTCTAAATGATACCTTTGCTGGGTAGAATAATCTTGGCTGTTGGACCCTGCTTTTCATGACTTGGAATATTTCTTGCTAATCCTTCTAGCCTACAAAGTTTCTTTTGAGAAATCAGTTGACAGTCTTATGGGAACTCCCCTGTAGACAACTAACTTCTTATCTCTTGCTGCTTTTAAGACTCTCTCTTTATCTTTAACCTTTGACGTTTTCATTACGATGTGTCTTGGAGTGGGCCTCTTTGCATCCATCTTGTTTGTGACTCTCTGTGCCTTCCAGACTTGCATGTCAAGTTCCTTCACCAAATTAGGGAAGTTTTCTTTCCTTATTTGTTTTCAAATAGATTTCCAATTTCTTGCTCTTTCTCTTCTCCTTCTGGCAGCCCTATGATGGGAATGTTGGAATGCTTGGAGTTGTCCCAGAGGCTGCCTACATTATCCTCATTTTTTTTTTTTCATTC
The DNA here is from genome assembly GCF_987537825.1 of Furipterus horrens. Classification (NCBI taxonomy): domain Eukaryota; kingdom Metazoa; phylum Chordata; class Mammalia; order Chiroptera; family Furipteridae; genus Furipterus; species Furipterus horrens. The sequence continues at coordinate 63,208,802 of NW_028327180.1, read as the reverse complement.
TTTCTTCTTATTATTGTTCTGATTGGTTGTTTTTGCTTCCTTATGTTCCAAATTATTGATTTGATTCTTGGCTTCATCCACTCTAATCTTCTTTCCTTGTAAATTGTTCTTTATTTCAATTAGTGTATCTTTCATTTCTGACTGGATCTTTTTTATGGTGTTGAGGTGCTCACTAAGTTTCTTGAGCATCCTTATAACCAGTCTTTTGAATTCTGCATCTGCTTATCTCCATTTTGTTCTTTTTCTGGAGTTTTGATCTCTTCTTTCATTTGGGTCATGTTTCTTTGTCTCCTCATTTTGGCAGCCTCCCTGCATTTGTTTCTATGTGTTAGATAGAGCTGCTTTGACTTCCTGTCTTGGTATTGTGGCTTAATGTAGGAGGTGTCCTGTAGGGTCTGGTGGCACAACCTCCCCTATCAACCAAGCTGGGTACTCGAGGTGTGCCCTTCATATGGGCTGAGTATATCCTCCTCTTGTAGTTGAACCTTGGTTGCTGTTGGCAGATCGATGGGAGGGATATAACAAGGCCAGTCAGCTGCAAGGAATGGGTGGTGGTGCTCCAATGTGGTCTGTAGCTGCCCACTGGGTGTGTGGGCTCTGGGGTTTCCCAGGCAGTACAGGCCAAGGTCAGCCCTGACCTGTGTTTTGCCTAGGGCCACCCTACCTGAGTTATTAAGCAATCTGAGATGGCTGCTACTTATGCTTGGCTTGGAGATTCCCAGGTGAAGTCAATCTCTGAATCTAGGCTGGCTGCTGCTCGAGCTGAGCCTGGGACCACTTAGCAAGAGGTACAGGTGCTGGGGCTCTCACTGAGGCTGACTGTCAGTTGCTTGAGAGGATTTAGGAAGTTATGAAGCATATGGAAAAGCCACTGTTAACAGCTTGTCAGGCCCATAAGTTAGGTGGGACAGAATGTCAGGGGACTTCCAGGGTGGGACTAATAGTGTTAGCCAGGTTGATGGAGTTTCAGATACGGCACCAGCTTGCTGGCTCTGTGGCTCCGTGGCTCTGTCAAGGGAGGGTTCAGAAAAGGGACAATGGCCTCTGCCCACCTTTCTGTCTGAGAGAAAGCTGTCCTCAAGTTCTTGCCTTGATGCCAGACACTTCAGTTTTTCCCAGTATGCCACTGGTGCCTTTCAAGCTGCTATTCCAGTGCTGGAGCTCAGAGAGAGTGCGTCTGGGTAGGTGAGTCCATGTGTGGGTTCTTTAAGAGGAAATGCTTGGGGATCCACCAGTTTTTTTCACTGACTCAATCCATGCTGGTTTTTTCAGCCAGAAGTTGTGGGGACTTATCTTCCTGGCATTGAACCCTGGGCTGGGGGCCTGGTGTGGGGCTGGAACTCCTCACTCCTCAGATATCTCTCCTGGATTTTTATCCCCCACATGTGGATGTGGGACCAGCCCATTCTGCATCTGCATCCCTCCTACCAGTCCGGATGGATGTGGTTTCTTTAATTCTGTAATTGTCAGACTTCCATTCAACTCAATTTCTGAAGGTTATCAGTGATGGTTGTTCTATAATTTAGTTGTAATTTTGATGTGATTGTGCCAGGAGAGCTGTGTTTACCTATGCTGCCATCTTAGGTGTGTGTATTGGGGGGTGGTTTGCATTTTTCATAGTTTATTCTTTCACAGTTGTACCAATTTTTTCCCCTTTTTCCAACCCCCACAGTCAACCCTCACTCTGTTGTCCATGTCCCTGAGTCATTCACACATGTTCTTTGACTAATCTCTTTCCCTTCCTTTCACCATCCCCCTCCTCCCTAGGTGTGTGGTTTTTAAAATTTTGAACAGCAAAACTTTTCATTTCCTGTCTTTGCTGGCAACCTACTATGTTGGACTCACTGTGTTCAGAAACTGATCAAGTTGAAATTAAGTCCTCAATTGTCCCTAGCTGCATGACACATTGAGCTAAGCCATTCCTCTCTGAGCCACCACTTCTTCATCGGCAACCTAAAGATCTCCCCCCTACCCCCCACAACACACACACACACACACAGTTCATGGCTTCAGAGGAGAGCCTGCACCGACAGGGGCTCTGCTGCAAACGTGTCTAGTACCTCCTCAGCTTCCCAGTCATCCCTCCGTGTTGCACAGAGCTTTGCAGAATACAAACTTTCTCCACTGCTCTGTTCTGCAGTCAAGGGGCCAGCCCAAGAGATTCACGACCTCCCACCTAGAAAGAATTTGGGAACCCAAGAGACCAACCCATCCCCACCACTCAGACCCCTGAGCCCCTTTCCAAGACACACATTCTCTCTAAAGCACCCCCTTCCTAGTGGCCGTTCTGGCACAGCTTGCACACTTCCAGTGAAGGGGAGTTCACCTCCTCCCATGGCCATCATGCCACAGCCCCAAGTGTGCATGTTTCATTGAGTTGAGAGCTGACTTGGCCTATTCCACTGTGCTTGCATGCTGGGAGCACCAGTCCCACTTCCTGTCTCTTGCTGTGACAGCCCCTGCCTCAAGTCTTCCCTCAGGCTCCTACAATCACTCCCTACAGCCATGACAAGCAGACCTGGGTTCACATTCCTGCTCTGTCCCTTCCTGGCTGTGTGACATAGATGGGCAAGCCACGCTTCACCTCCAAGTCTCAACTTTCACATCAGGGAAATATGGGGAAGGACAAGGATCATGTGGCTGTTTTCTTTAGGCACAGTTAGTGAAGCTCTGAGATGGAACGTGTCGTCCTGAGCCCCCTGCCACTTCTGTGTTCTTTGACAGACTGCGCATTCACTCTGTGCCAAGTACTGGGCTGGGAACTGTGCTCTGGGTCCTGGTGGGCGGTGTGGCGTGTGCATCCCTGCCTCCACACAGGGAGACTCTGTGAGAGAGCAGAGCAGGCCAGGCCAAGAGGAAGGAAAGGGAAGACCAGTCAAAAGGTGTCCAAAACCAGATTCTGGAAAAAGCCTGGCCCTTGGGAGACCTGAAAGACCAAGGTGGCTGGAACTCAGAAGTCATTTGTTCAGAGGATCAGATTTCAAAAACTACTGTACATTCGTACAACAGAATTCTATTTAGTAATTTCTTTAAAAGACACACCCAGTGGGTTGGCCATTATCCCAAAAACTGAAAGGTCCACAGTTCAATTCCTGGTCAGGACACATGCCTGGGTTGTGTGTTTGGTCCCTAGTCAGGGTGCGTACGAGAGGCAACAGATCAATGTTTCTGTCTCGCATAGATGTTTCTCTCACCCTCTTTTTCTCTCCTTTCTCCTCTCTCTAAAAATAAATAAACAAAATCTTTTTTAAAAAAAGAGCCTTGGCTGGTGTGGCTCAGTGGACTGAGTGCCAGCCTGGGAACCAAAATGTCCTTGGTTCGATTCCCAGTCAGGGCACATGCCTGGGTTGCAGGCCAGGTCCCCAGTTGGGAGCATGTGAGAGGCAACTGATAGATATATCTTTCTCAAATCAATGTTTCTCTGCCTCTCTTTCTCCCTCCCTCCCCCTCCCTCTAAAAATAAATAAATAAAATCTTTAGAAAAAACACACACACAAAAGAAACACCCCAATGTTCATTGCAGCATTATTTACAGTAGGCAAGGCATGGAAACAATCTAAGTGTCCATCAGCAAATGAATGTATAAAGAAAAGGTGATACATAGTGCGATATTATTCAGTCATAAAAAATAAGGAAATCCTGTCGTTACAAAGAATTTTTACACTGAGATTTAATTAGTCCCTCAGGGTGGAGAAGCCAAGCCACACAGCTGCTATCAGGCTGTGCCTACAATACCTGCAGATTTGGGTGGATTCCTCAAGTTCTCAAGGTCCCCAAAATGTCTTGAGGTTCTTTCCTTGCCATCTCCCAGGAAAATAACCTTTGTTCCTTACCTGGAAATATAACAGTGGAAAACTGTTAACGGTGGGAAATTGTAACCACTCCACTGTTCTTTCGACATTGTTTCTGTAAGTGCTGACTCTGAAGAATATGTAGCTTGTAGATAGATGAGCAGCGTGTTTGTGTAAGAATCCTAGGAACTAACTTGAAAAGATACAGACTCTGACCTTCAGGCATCCCAGCTCCAGGAGATTTGCTGACCTTCATCCATGGGGCCAGGATGACGCATACCAGACCATCACTTGTCTTATCGGAATGGACTGTGTTCATCTGCATGTAGAGAATTTTCAACCCTCTCCCTTGGTCTCTTTGTTCTGTTTCCCTCTCCCCCCTTATAAAAACTGCTGCCTGCACTGAGGTGAGGAGATGGACTTAGAAACATGAGTTCCCCATCTATCCAGGAGATGGACTTTGTGACATGGGTCCCCCATCTTCCAGGTGGCCAGCACCTGAATTTAAACCACTTTCCTTTACACTTGCCTCTTGAGTACTGGCTTTCATAGTGGCAAGCAGCTGGTCCTGCCTACACTGTCATTTGTGACAACATGGATGGACCTGGAGGGCATCCTGCTAAGTGAAATGAACCACACAGAGAAAGACAAATGTTTCATGATCTTACTTGTGTATGTAATCTTTAAAAAATAAAATTAAAGAGTCAAATAACATATTGTAGAAACAAATTGTAGAATCATGGTTGCCAGGGGCTGGAGTTTGGGGGAAATAGGAGGATGTTGGTCAAAGGGTACAAACTTTCAGTTGTAAGATGAATAAGTTCAGCCCTGACCAGAGTGACTCAGTGGGTTGGGCATCATCCCACAAAGTGAAAGGTCAGTGGTTTGATTTCCGGTCAAGGCACATGCCTGGGTTGTGGGTTCAGTCCCAGTTGGGACTGCAAGAGACAGCCAATCGATGTTTCTTTCTCACATCGATGTTTCTCTTCCACTCTTACTTTAAAAAAAATTTTTTTATGTATTGATTTTTGGAGAGAGAGAAAGAAGGAAACAACTATTTGTTGTTCCCTTTACTTATGCATTCATTGGTTCTTTTTTGTATGTGCCCTGACTGGGGATCAAACATGCAACCCTGGCATATTGGTTTGATGCTCTAACCAACTGAGCTACTTGGCCAGGGCCTTTTTCCCTCTCTTTCTCCCTCCCTTCCCCTCTGTCTACAAATAAATAAATAAAATCCTTAAAAATGTTTTTAAAAAGATGAATAAGTTCAGGAGACTAATGTACAACAAGGTAATTTAGTTAACAATATTGCTCCTATCTCATACTTGAAAGTTGCTATGAGAACAGTTTCAACGTTCTCACCATAACAACAAATGGTAATTATGTAGGTTAAGGATGTGTTAACTGTAAACATTTTGCAATATATACATGTATCAAATCATTATATTGTACAGCTTAAACTTACACAATGTTATATGTCAATTATACATCAATAAGTTGGGAGAGGGCAGGGAGACAGACTACTAATACAACAGGTTGGATCTCAAAAACGTGATGCTGTGCAAAAGAAGGCAGCATTCACACAGCCAGCCATTCCACTGCCACAAAGTTCTAAATAGTGACAGGAACCAGATCAATAGTCACGTCTGAAGGGGACTGACTTGGAGGGGGTGAGGGGGAACTTTCTGAAGTGATGAAGACAGTCCAGATCTTGATCAGGATTTTAGTTGTGCAGAGGCATACATTTATGAAAAACTCAGTAAGCTATACACATACGGTTTGTGCATTTTACTGTATGTCTGTAAAGTATACCCTAAATTAGGTCTTCATGTAATTCTTTTCTCTTTTTATTATTAGGAAGGGATATGTTTTGAATATTTATTACCCTTGGTCTTTAATAATTTAATTACAAAGTTACATAATTTATTTTTTAATAACGACTGTGTTTAACAAATGGCTTGCAACAAAATTCCTAAAAATGGAATAATTCCCCCGAGCTGATGTAAGCCAGCTCCAGGACACCACTGCTCCCAAGACTCCAGGTAGCCTCAGGATTGTCGCATCCACTTTATGACATTGATCAAAGGGAGACAGTCTTGGAGGTGCTGCCAGTTTATTACTATATTTCCTTTTCGGATGTTTGAGGAAGCGGGAAAGGAATCTCCAGCAGGCTGCCACCAAGGAACCGCGGTCCTGCTCACTTAAATTCAGCTATGCTCTGGTCCCCTTCTTTTCTTATCTACACATTCCATGGGGACTGTGAGCTTGAGGGGTTTACTCGAATGATCAGAAAGGGGAAAAAGAAGCGGGGAAGGCTTTGATGTGGAAGAATTAGGGCTGCAGCTCCAGGGAGCGACAGGGAGGAGCTGGGAGACAGGTAGCCTCTCTGTTCTCACCCTTCAGCTCCAGAAAAGCAGACTTAGCAGAGTGGCACAGATGCCTTTCATTGGTCTGACCAGCATGACTAGTAGGGGGTGTGGGCAGAGCTCCCTTATTTGTCCTGGCTCTGTCTTCTCTCTCCTGGGAGCTCGTGACTCACCCCTAGGGGAGAGGAGTGTCCTTAGGCAGGGGTAGCAGGCAGAGCTAAGATAAAACATATGGGTTGGGATTTGAAAGGGGCGCAGAGTGATGTAGAAAACATGGGGTTACTAGACCATCCAGATAAACCGTCCATGGGGTGAAGCAGAGGCCATTTCCCTGCAGGAGCCCCTTGTTCTTGCCAGGAATGGGAGGGGTCAGCAGAAGAGGTTTCCCCTAGAGGCTTCCTACTGTGCCCTTCATGCCATCAGCAATTCCCAAATGTTGTCCTCACCTTCCTTCATACTGTGCTCCCAGTAGGATTTTTTCTGCTTCAATTCTTTAATTCTTTATGCCGCTATTTTCTGTTTTTCTAACAGCTGATTGTAAATTACCTCCTTGGCTTGAAGAATAAACATTCTTCCTATACCCCATACATGTTAGTCTCGTCTACCAAAGTAACAATCTCTGTATCTGTAAGATGGGCATGCTTTTTCATTCTGTTCAGCTGTTCAATCTGTATGTCTGTAAGCTTCATCTTTTGTTATGTGTCAATAACTTTGGTCTGAAGCTCTGAGAAGGGGTTCTTCAACTCCAGATCCATGCCCTTCATGTAGTTCTAATCACAAAAAAAGAAAAAGAAAAATACATGTTTGTTGAAGAATGAACCAGAGGTAGAAAGCAGGCACTACTTCATCTACAAAATGGGCATTACAGCAGCTCAGATGTTTGTTATAAAGATCAGTCAACGCTTAGCCCAGGGAAAGCAATAGAGACCTGTACTTGAAGTAGCAATTCAGATACAGGTCAGGCTTCTTTCACAGCATTGAAAAGAACTCCTGGGCCCTGTCACTTTCTAGTAAAATTCCTTCACCTCGCCATGTGTCAGTTTTCAAATCTGTAAAACAGGGATAATAATAATATTCCCACATTGGTTAGATTTTAGGAATAACTAACTTAATTCATGTTAAGCACTTAGAATATTGTTTGTCCTGTGGTAAAAGCTCAACAAATGAAAGCTTTCAAAAAGAAGCTGGCTTCGCTAAAAAAAAAAAAAAAAAAAGAATGAATGAAATTGGCCTCAAGGTAGCGGGCCTAACCACCAGAAGGGGGCCAAGTCCTGGGCTGAGAAAAGGAGGCCTCATGGGGCAGCCTCTGGGAGGGCAAGGCCTACAGAGGCCCCAGCTCCGCGCCTGACTTGGCCAGAGCAGGACACACTGGGAGCTGTACTCCTCGCTGCGCGGCTTAATACACCCAAGGATGCAAGGCACCCGGATGCCCGCGGGGGTTTGGGGTGGCTGGCCTGAGCAGGTGTCCACCATCCTCTGTCCAGGCTGGCTTTAGAGATGGGCATATGTCTCCTCTTGTCATTGCAGTGTCCCAGCCTCCCCAAGGAGGTATTATTGCTCCCATTTCGCAGATGAGGAAACTGAGTCTCAGAAGAGAGCCCAAACAGGGGAACCAGAGTGCTCTTTGTATACGGATCTTTGCCTCTCATCGAGGTGGGGAGAGACAAATCTCCGTGAAACAAAGGCTCTTTGAACGCTCACAGAATTGTATTAATTTTACAAACGAGAGAAGGTGTTAGTCACTAGCTAAAGGTTATGCGGACAGTAGCCACCAGCTGGAAAATAGGTCTAGGGGCTTCGCCTTTGCCCGCCCTTTCCCGCCGGAAGCTGAGTGGGGCGGTCGAACCATGCCACGCCCGTCTCCCCTCTGGCTCCCGCGCGCTTGGTGTAGTCCAGGTAGTTCCACATGCGCGCGGGAGCCAGGGGTGAAAGCTGCGCAGCCGGCCTGGGCCCTGCGCTTGCGCCCAGTGGTGAGGTCTGCGGACGGTCCACTGAGTGGGGCCAGAGGGGGGGCCGCGGCTGGTGGCGCTGGGGCCGCAGCAGGACGGAGACCCGGGGCTGCAGCGGGAGCGACACACTGGCCGCCCGGTGCGGGTAGAGCCCCGCCGCGGCCCCAGGTAACGCCCGGCCAGCCCCCTGCGCCGTGCGCCCCAGCCTCAGGGACAGCGAGGACAGAACAATTGGGGGCGACTACGGGCTGGCAGAGTAGCGCAGGGACCTTCAGCGAGACCCGGAGCCGGAGCCGATCCGCTCAGCTGTCCGCCCACTAGGTTCAAGTGCCCCATTCGGGGAGCCCCTGGGAACTACAAGTCTCAGCGTACCCTGCGTACTGCGCATGCCCCAATTGTAACCCCTGGCGGGTCTCAGTTTCACCTGGGACCCAGGCGTCTGGGATGGAGACCTGCAGTCCTTTGGCCTCGTGGGGTCCGTTCCATTTTACCGGCGGGCCTTGTGCCAACCCCTGGGGAGCCAGAATGGCCTGGCCCATGCCCTGGAGTGGCTGCGGGTCCGGGAACAGATTACTGCACCCCAGTGCTGTCATTAACTGCTTTCAGGATGTTGGATCGCAAGGGTGTCCAGAGAGGGTCTTGTCTTGTCCAAGGTCACACACTTCCGTTGCCTGAGAGCCACTAAGCTTGAGTCGAGCTGGTGCTGGTGGTTGGGAAGGCGGTGTCGGCAGGAAGAGAGTGGTGGGAAGCTGGCTTTCGAGTAAAAGAGACCCTTAAGATGGAAAGAAAAGGGGAATTTGGTTGGACTTAGCTCCCTGGATCTGCTAGACGCCACAGTGCTGTAGTCCCAGTTTTCAGCTGTAGATGATGTGGTGACACTACCTGCTAACTGTTCTGCAGACCCTGGGGGTTCCGGTGGTGAGAGCTGCAGGAAAGAGGAAGTCAGAAGGGAGAGCCCCTCCCAGCACCATACCCACCCACAAAGCTCCCACATCCAAGCACAGTCCCAGACCTGGAAAGTCGGGCAGGTACCCCTAAAGATGCACACATAGTGAGAGCAAACCACTGTTGACTCTCTAAGGTATGTACTGTCACCCTATTTTATACCTGGCCAAACAGCCTTCAAGGGGATGACTTCTCAAGGTCACACAGGCTGGCTTCAGCGGCTCTGTATTTAATCATCAGTGTATTCCTGCCTTCTTGGCCCATACTAAGTACTCAGTAAATGTCATCTGTCACTAGTGTTGTTAGTGTTGTTATCAATGTTCTGATTTTACCAATGAGAGACTGAGGCAGAGAGAGGCCAAATAATCAACCCACAGTTCCAAAGCTGGAGACAGAGTGCTGCAGACCTGGGCCCAAACCCGGCAACATCTAGGTTACCCTACCCTACCCTTTGCATAAACAAAGGTGCTCCTTTTTAGGGGAGTCAAAGCTTGGGGCTCCCACTTGAGGACGGTTTGTTCAGGCCTGTCCTGAGCTGACTCTTCTAGGCTGGGCTGTGTGGCCTGGGTGGTTCCTCAGTCTCTGTTCTGCCTAGAAGGCTGTGGGGGCCCTGCTTCTTTGGAGGGTTTGAGGAGTCTTAGGAGAAAGGAGTGGGGTACTTTCTGACCCTGAGGAAGAGAGGGTAGCAGCCAGCTGCTCAGGCTTTTGCATAGGCCAGTGGAGCAGGGCAGAGCCCCTGCCGGAAAAGACGACCCTGCCTTCTTCCAGTTAAGAGAATCCCATCTCTTTGCACAGGAGACCTGGGGGTGGAAACTGGAGTGTAGCATTCATTGTTTTGCACTTGGACCCATCAGGATTCAAACCCCTCTACTGCATATTTACCGTGTGATCTGGAGGCACCCACTAGTTTCTGATCCTCTGGTCTCCCTCCTCCTGTCCCAGGACATCTGTGCTTTTGCTAAACAGCGCTTGGGTACCCTTTGTTGACATTTGCATGGCAAGAACAAAACAATGTGAGATTAGAATGTGATCCCAGGTTTACCCCTTGATGGCTGTATGATGATGGGTAAGTTATATCCCTTCTCCCCTGAGTTACATCTATAAAATGAGGTGATGCTGGTGCCTAGCTCATAGTTCATTGGAAGAACCAGTGAGCCAATGATCAGGATGGGACTTGCCCAGACCATGCAGGAGACCCTGGGACCCCAATTTCTCCACAGAACCTCATGGCAGATGCCTGGGCCAAGGTGAGCCACCTCTACCTGCAGTTTCCGGAACCCAATGGACCACACTTCCGGGATTTTGGCAAGGGGTATTACTTCCTGAGCCACCTTCCTCAACTGTATGATGAAATTAGCAAACTGACCTTCCACAGAATGGGATGAGCTGGCGAGAATGAGGCTTGCAAGAGGTGTGCAGGCCGCATCCCCACAGTGGGGCTCCAAAGCATAAGACTTGGCAGTGAACCTGAGAGGGGATTTCACGGGGAAGTCCAATTTCTGGCTTCTCTGGACAATCTGGTAAAACTGAGCCTCCTCCTCATTTGCTCCAGAGTGATTCTGCATGTACTCAGGAAGGTTATTCAGGTTAGAGGGAGATGTGCTATTGGCCTTGGCAAGAACCCAGAGGTGCTGTGAGGGTCCACTGAGGGCCCCAGGGAGTTGTGCATGAGAGGAGGCAGGGCAGGGATCTCCTGGCCTTGTAGGACAGGGTGAGAGTCATACTCAGAGCCCCTTCCTTGGGCGTCCACCACCATGTGAGCCAGGGTCAGGGGAGTCCCTGCCTGACTTGATGTGATGACAGTCGTGCTGTGTGTGGAGGAAGTCAGAGCAGTGGACAGACTGCCAGAAGAGGGGTTAGGAGGCCCCAGGCGGCAGTCTTTGAGCTGAGTCCCAAAGGTTAAGCAGGGTTTTGCCTGAGGTGAGGAGAGGCTGTTGAGGGTGTACTAGGCAGAGTGAATTGTATATAGTCAGAGGCTTAATGGCTTCAAAGTACAGAACTGGATTGTGACCAAGGGTCACTTTCTGAGGGTGGAGAATGGGAAGGTTTCTTAGTGTGTGGCCTGGAGCAAGTCAGTTCACCTCCTGGAGCCTCAGATCTTCACCCATAAAATGAGGCTGGTGGTGTCTGCCTCCCAGGGAAGGCTGGATGTTAGTGCCCTTAAAAATTCTGAATCCCCTCAGGCCAGAGGAGCATAGAGTGATGGATTGTGACAGGGATATGTGCAAATTAAATGGCATGAAGGGAAGGTCATGGTGCATTGAGCTCTTGAGTTCAGAGATGGGAGACTTCAGTACCAGCTAGAAACTTTGGAGCTTCCTGTATGAGGTGAGATGGGAGCCAAGCTTCAAACGGCAGAGAAGAGGGATGGATTATAGAAAGGCAGAGAGAGGGCAACCCCTACAGGAAAGTGGCAGGCAGGGAAGGCCAGAGGGAGCACCAGCCTGGTTATGGGGGAGAGCAGGGTAGAGATGAGCCTGAAAAGTTTCATGGGAGGAAGCTTGGTAGGAGCATATACCTGAAAGCCAAGCAGTACGTTCTATCCCTACACAGGCAAGCAGCGGGTTGTCTTGGAATATGGGAAGAATTTTCTAATTGCTTTTGCATGGTGGGAAAAATAAAAGATTGTAAGGGTTGTAGAAGAAGAGAGTTGAGAAGATGATTAGAAAAAACTATCCATGACACTGTACATCCCCATCTATTCTTATACACACATAGTGTTAACTATGATGGAGAGAGAGTTTGGCTTCCAGGTACCATTTGTAGTAATGCATCCTGAACTTGACCTGTGCCTGCATATCTGCAGCCGATACCATCTTCAGCCATTGTGTTGCTGGCTGCACATACATGGTGCTAAACAACACTTAAGTAAGCATGTCTGTTCCCCAAACTTCTAGGTTTTTCCATTGATACTTTTCCTGAAGAGGGATTTCTGACTCTAGGAGATTAGAAGTTTTTATGGCTTAAAAAACTAAAAACATACTCTTTGACAGTAATTTTCTTTAGATTTTTCAGCAGGTTATACTGTATAGGGTTTTTTTTTTTAAAGAGCAAATGTACAAAAGCATATACAATTAAAAGTCTGTCCTCCTGACCCAGTGGTCTCTTCCAGTTCTCCCTGAGGACAATTGTCAATATCCTCTATATCTTTCCAGAAATATTCAGCAGATATTGTATATATCTAATTTTTAAAAATAGATACATATTGTTATACTCTGCTCAGTATCTTGCTTTCAATATTTTAAAATTTAGGATTATGAAATATACCAAAGAAGCATGGAAAATGACACCTCCTTTGTAGCCTCACCACACGTTAACTTTAAAAAAGATTTTATTTATTTATTTTAGAGAGAAGGGAAGGGAGAAAGAAAGAGAGGGAGAGAAACATCAGGGTGTGGTTGCCTCTCACACGCCCCCAACTGGGGACCTGGCCTGCAACACAGGCATGTGCCCTGACTGAGAATCAAACTGGGAACACTTTGGTTCACAGACTGGGCTCAATCCACTGAGCCACACCAGCCAGTGCTATAATTTATTTTTAGAGAGAAAAAGAAGGGAGAAAGTAGGGAGAGAAACATCTGTCAGTTGCCTCTTGTGTGCCCCCCACCGGGGACCTGGCCCCAAACCCCGGGATGGATTCTGATAGGAATCAAACCAGCAACATTTTTGGTTTGCGGGTGGACACCCAACCCACTGAGCCACACCAATCAGGGCCAAGTTAACATTCTTCTCTGGCATCTCTTAGGGCTGTCTCGGAGGTAGCCCTATGTCGGTATATCTCCATACTGAGGAATGAGTTATTTATTGTATACATACACCATTTTTTTGTTTCTGCTACTGTTTTTTCATACAGTATTCTTTATTGGGCCAGTTCCCAGCTCTTGGATATTTCGGGTATTACTGATCTTTTTGCTTAAATAATCAATATGTAGGTAATATTTCACTTTGTATCTGCCCAGGGAAGGCATTGAGACAAAGGGAGGACCTCCGCTTTGGCTTAGGTTCAAATATGTTGATCAGCCACACTTCTGAGGCTGTGTGACCTAGGGTCAGTGACACCCCTCCTTATCCTCTTTACCCAAGTGTAAAATGGACAGGTTGTAATAATCCCTCCATCTCATAGCTAACTGCTGGGAATACAGTAGAAAACTAAAAATTTCGCTGGGCTTACTTCCCCAATCCTCCTAGTTAAGGAGCAACTGAAGTGCCAGACAACAGCTGCTCAAGCTTCAGATTGTTATCCGCCCTTTCTCCAGGCCACGTTGGGGGCGGGGCAGTTAAACTATCTCTGTGACGTTAGCGTGCGCAGGACCAATCCCCCTGCCGGTTAGGCGTTAATTTATTTACATGGGTTGCCCGCTATTGGTCCGTTAAGCAGTGCGGGCCGTCCCAGTTTTTTAAAGCCGCAGCGCAGTATAAACAAGGAGATGCGGAGCAGCCAGACCATGATGTCATCGAGCACAGTAGCTTTGGGGGATGACGTCATCTCTGGAGAGGCTGCCGGCACAGAGCTGTTAGAGCTTTCCTAACCACTCGAGCTGGCCTAAGAGGACTTCCTATCCTGATCGAAGATCGGCCCCATTGCAATTCAGTGTCCCAGTGGTGCCCTGCCTCGAGGAGGGAACCATGACACAGTAAGTCCGGGCTTCGGTTCTCTTGCTGGGACCCATTTCTCCAACAGGGAAACTGAGCCTCAGAGGCGCAAATGGCTCGCCAATTTGCTTAGCAACTTCGAATTGCAGCTGATTGGTCTTGCCCACCTGCGAGTCTCCCAGGTTTAGGTCAGGCCATGGGGCCCCGCCCCTTGCCTGTGACGGTTGCGGTCACTTTAAGTGCGAAGATGGGGGACTTTTTGTTTTTTTTAAATCTGCCTCCCAAAATGGCGGCCCGCTAATCACGTGCTTAGTCGCAGTGAGTGATTGGCTCTCTGGGCCCCAGCGGGGCGGGGCTGCCACGGGCAGCTGCCTGCTACTGTTTGTCGGATCCTCCCGGCGCGCCCCCGCGAGGCCCCCTCCCGTCCGGCGCGCGACCCCGTCGCTTCCAATGTTGTGAATCAAATGTCGGGTTTGTTACATTCCGCTGGCTCCGCGGACAGTTCTTAAAGGGCCAGCCGCGGGCAACTGCGCAAACCCGTCCGCGTCCTGTGCCGCCTCCGGCTCCCGGAGGGCCTGGGCCGAGAGAGGCTGAGCGCGCGTGGGCCTCGGGAGACAGACGCCAGCGGACGGACAACAAAGAGAGGGCCCCAGAAGGAGCCAGACTGCCCCCGGACCGGGGGTGGGGGTGGGGAGGAGAGCACATTGTTCCGCAGGGCGGGGGCCCTTAAAGGGTCCGGGCAGCCCCCACCACCACCGCCCCCTTGCCCAGCTTGGCCGCCCTAGATCGGGAACAAAGGAATCAACGTGTGTCCAGGCACCTGAAGGTGAGTCAGGGCCAGAGCCCCCAACTCTCGATTTCTGCATCCCTGGAAACTGCTGTCCCCTCCCTTGGGACTGGGGTCTGTGATGTAGCTGGCTCCGCAGGGGTTAATCACAGGAGGTCCGGCGGGGGGCGGTGAGACCTCTAGGATTAGAGACACTCCACCCCACACCCCAGCAACTCCCAAGGCCTGGATGAGTCTCCCTTCGGAGTCTGAGCGCTGCGGTTGGAGAGGAAGGGGCTGCCCCTCCCCCTGCCACTTCCTTTGTTGTTGCTTTTGTCTCACGCCGAGCACATGGTCCAGGATCCTCGACTCTTAAAGTCACAGCGCTCGTGCTTTGGCCTCCCTCCCCGCGTGTCTCCAAGCGCGGCACAAAGGAGTGAGATGGGGACGAGAGAGGCTCCTCTCCTGGCGGGTGTCCATACCCTGGCATCCCATTCCCTGGGAGGGATAGCTGAGGAAGCTTCCCAGAGCCCCGCAACTTGTACCTGGCCCGCGTTGAGGAGGGGCCTGCCCCTCAGGGACACTGGTTTCCTGCCCCATGAATGTGACCACCTGGATTCTTGCATCTTGTGTGCTCTGATTTAATTGGGTTGCTCCGGGAGGGAGAGATTTCCAGCCCCACTTTACAGTTGTGACAACTGAGACTCACAGAACTGAAGAGATTTCCTTGAGCAAGGTCACCCATGGAGTCTGAGCTGGCCAAGCAAGGACTCCTAGTTCTAAGTCTGGTGGTCCCGGACTGCCTTTTGGGGGGGTTGGGGGGGTTAGTGAGGAGAGAAGAAAGGGGATTTCTCATCCTGCTTGGTCTTCTCATGCTTTCAGGCTGACATTGCTTATCTGCAAAACAGCATCTGGGCCCAACTGCCATGATGTGGGAGGGGTTCCCTAGACCCAGATAGGAGTACCTGCTGGGGCACTGGAGGTGGGTAGGGCATGGATGCAAGGGGCAGTGCCTGTGGCCAGGCAAGACTGGATTTAGGGATGGACTTAAGTGAGAGCGCAGCACAGAGGACTGTGCAAAGCCGAGCAGTTAGGGGATGGCCACCCTTGCTGTTTGACCTTGAGCAAGTTGTTAGCTCTAACTCTGAGCCTCCCTTGCTTCTCCTTCTCTGCACAGTAGGGCAAATCCCAGGCACCTTCAGGAGAGCTCTCCTGATCTCCTTTAGGGCCTTGAATAGGGAATTGGGGTTCGGTGGTTCTTAGGCTTATGATGCTAGTGAAGAGTCAGGAGTTGGGGAATCTGGGCCCAGGGGGTCCCAGTCAGGACTGGTTTTGTCCCTCTCTGGCTTTGTGGTCTAGAGAAAGTTAATTCCTTTCTTTGGGTCTCAGTTTTCTCCACTGTGAAGTGGGTGTGTCCCCTCTTTGCTGTCTGTTCCTAGTAGGATTTCAGGAACCAGGACCCCCTTCCTTGCCAGCTTGGAATTTTCCCTAGGAAGGCATAGTTCCCAGTCACTACCTGTGGAGCTTGAAGCAGCCCCTGATTTCTGCTTGGAGGGTGGGAATGGAGGTGAGCCTCTCTTATTTTCCAACAGTAATTGTTCACACGTGAGTTTTATATACCACTCTATCCAGAGCTTGGGAGCAGCCCTTGCCAGTCCACTGGGAGGTGGTCATTGGACTGTTACCACTTTACAGTGAAGAAGCTGAGGTTCAGAGAGGGGAAGTGATGTGCCAAAGACTCTCGCAGAAGTCAGGGTGTGCTGTGTAAGAATGCAAGGATCAACACTGTCTTCTGTGGCACCGTTGCCCACAGCTGGAGCCCCTTCTGTCTGTTGGTTTGGGTTCTCAGCTCCTTGCTACTTCCCTTTCCTGAGGAGTGGGTATCTGAGGGACTGGCCACAGAGCAGATTACCATGGGTCTGGGCCTCTGGGGGGTCTGGACCCCTGAGTCTTAACACTGCCCAGACTTCAGCAAGACAGCCTGGCACAAGAGGAGCAGTTGAGGCCACTGCCGGGTCTTGTCCCAGTGCACTTAGAACTCTAGCCACCTGGCCTTGGACCTTGCTGCTGTGAGCCTTACTGTCCCTATTCCCTCGGGTTACTGTGAGGACTCATCAAGACGTGCATGGGAAGTATCATAGTTACTGTTCATGTTCCTCATCACTAGGACACTGGGTTCCCAGAAGCTCTGAGGTCAGTTAGAGGTTCCCACACCTGGCTATGCTGTAGAACCTGTTGGAGGATTTGGAAAAAAATCTAGGTGCCCTTGTTCCCTGTAAAGATTCTCATCCAGGAGGTCTGGGTTTGGTCAGGGGCCTCCTGTTTCAGTTCCTTGAAGGTTTCCTCGGAGTCTCTTGGCCTTTGTTTGCTAGGCTGACTTGTCAGTGGGGATCAGGGAGGCTGTGTGTTCACATGCGCGTGTAAGGTTGTGCACTTGGCCCACTCCAGGGACCACAAACCCAGTCACCTGTGGTGAGCAGGTGGAGAGTGGTCTTGGGGTGGCTCACGCTCCAAGCAGGATGGGGGTGGGGGGCAAGCAGAAATGGGGGCCCAGTGGAACCAGATTTTCTGCCCCACTCCCCACCCCAAAGACCAGATCTGCATGTAGTCTCTCAGGTTTGAGTCACTGACACTATTTCACTCCGCCAGGTTGGCCTCATCTCTCGGGTGCATTACGGCACCAGGCCAGCCTTGCCTGGCCCTGCCCAAGCCTCTGACAGGCGAGGTGGGCGGGAGAGGTGTAATTTCCAGCTTCGACCTCCTGGCTATGGCCTTCGCAGGACACTGACCTGACAGCTGGAGGAGAGCCTTCTGTGCAGGCTCGTTTTGAGAGGCCCAGGCTTTAAAAGCCCAGCACAAAGAAAGTGTCTTTGCCACTAGGGGCAGGAAGGAACAAGGTGCTGAGGGGACAGTACAGCTGCTCCCAGCTGTATCAGCAGGGAGGCACACTTAAAGCTGTAGGTCAAGGCTGCAGAGGAGTTTTGCCAGATGGAGAAGGGACGGTGGAGGCTGCCCTGTGGCAGAAAAAGCAAAGGCCTTCAGCTTTGCAGGGCCAGGCAGGTTCTAGAACTCCCTGCCAGGGCCTCATCCCAGCCTTTTAAGGTAATAAGTGGTACTTCCAACTTGCCCCCTTGAACCCCAGCTCCCAGGCAGGGAGGAAAGCTGCCACACCCCATTCCCACTCAACTTCCTCCCTTAGGTCCTGGCCTCCCTTCTCAACAAGTTCCACCTCCCACTTGGAGGCTGTGTGTGGCCCTCAGAGCAAGGGCCTGGCTGCATTCTAGACCTACCTGACCAACAGGGTGCTGGCTTCCTTGTCACCTCCTAGGACCCCTCCTGTCAGTGGCAGGGTGCAGCGAGAGGCTTGTGGTCATCCCACCTCCCCAGTTTTGAAACTTGGGCAAGTCCCTACCTCGCTCTGAGCCTCCATTTCTCATCTGTAAAATGGAGGCAACAATACCTTCTTTGAAGACCAAAGGAAGTCACACATGGATAGGCACTGTGGGGATGGGTTATAGAAAGAAACAAAGGTACAGCCAGGTTTGTACCTAGGTAAGCCCCCAGCTAGAGGAGGGAGGGAGGGGCCCAGCAGGACTTTCTCACTGGGGGCACCCTTCCTTGCCTTGGACTGGGAGTTCCCAAGGGCAGGAACTGGGTTAGAGCCTCTTTCCCGGCAATAGAGGAAGGAAAACTAGGCCCCAAGCCTGATTGGAATTCCCCCTGAGCCCACCAGATGGAACGGAGGAAGCTGGAGTTGCCCCCCCCCCCCGCCCCCCGCCCCAGGAACCCTACCTACCTGGAGGCCAGAGCTATAGACCCCTGTCCCTGAGTGTGGCCTGGGGTCCCCACACTGAGGGAGCCTAAGTAGAGCCCCTGGCCCAGAAGTGTGCTGGCCAGTGTGAACTCCCTGCAGGCCAAACTTGTCCCTGGTCTCAGCCCCGAGCCCCAGTGCCCAGCAGAGGGCCAGGCCCAGAGCGCATGTGCGTGGGGAGCACGGAGGTGGGGTGGACATCAGTGGCCCAAGATTCAGACTGCAGAGGTTTGATTCTGTCTTCCAGACCCCTGATGGAGCAAGTGACTGGACTTATCTGTGCCTCAGTTTCTTTGTCATTTTGACTCCTAGGGTTGTGAGCCCCAGTCCAGCCCCTCCCTCTCGCGGCCACCCCTGATGCGACCATGGGCTCTGGCAGTGACTAGGTGGCCACCCTCGACCCCTGTGGGTCAGCGGCGATTATCTGCAGGCCCCAGCAGCACCCCAGCCCAGCTCCAGGGAAGGTAGGAAGGAACCTTCCAGTCATGCAGACCCTGGAGCCCCTGGAGCTAGGGCGTCCACTGGGGCTGGGCAGGGGCTGGGGCGGCGGGGCGCGGGCCCTGAACCTTCTTCCTTCCCCCATGGGTGGCGGTCTTGGCTGCTTTCCATGCTCTGTGAATGAGTGGCCCCTCAGTCCTACCCGAGCCTCCTCTCTGTGGTCTGTGGTGCAGCCCTGGACGTGAGGCCCACCTGCTCTCCCAGGATGAGCACTTACCCTCCCAGCAGCCGCTGCCCCGACCATCACACCTCCCCGTAGAGGAGCGCCGAGCCTCTGCTCCTGCCGGCGGGAGCCCCCGAATGCTGCACCCAGCCTCCCAGCAGAGCCCATTCATGGTTGATGTCCACGAGCAGGTAGACAGCACCCCCCCCCCCCATTGCCCCCGGGCTCTGGTGAGCCGGTCTGTGAAGCAGAGGTTGCAGAGCCCTGATTTCGCCTTGCTTAACTCATCGCATGTTTGGGGAACTGTTGTTAGCCCTGCATTACAGGTTGGTAAGTTGAGGCCCAGAAAAGGGAATGCCTGGGGCCACACAGTGGGTGAATGGTAGAGCTGGAAGCCCCTCTCAGGTTCCTGAGCGTTCTCTGCCCTTTGGGGCATGGGGCAGAGGGACAGCCAGATCTGTCCTGGTAGGACCCAGCTAGAGAAGGGAGGGAGGTGGCCCATCAGGACTTTCACCTGGGGGCAGCCTCATGTCCATGCTTCCTGCCTGCAATTCCCTGTCTTTCTCCGCCCACAGGTACACCAGGGAGCCATCCCTCTGTCTTACACAGTCACCACAGTGACAACCCAAGGCTTCCCCTTGCCTTCTGGCCATCACATCCCTGGCTGCAGCTCCCAGCAGCTCCCAGCATGCTCCGTGATGTTCAGTGGGCAGCACTACCCGCTCTGCTGCCTCCCACCCCCGGTGAGTGAGGGCCTCCACCCCCATCCCCACCAGAAGGCCCAGCATAGGCCAGTGGCAGAATCACCAAACTTACCACGTCCATCCAGGCTGTCGACGCCTACAGGCTGCACCCAGCCTCCCAACAGAGCCCATTTGGAGTGGTAACCATGGGCCTTAAGAGTGGACTGTCCTGCCTGGGTGGCCTAGTCTAGTGATGGGGCGATCAGTCCAGAGGGCTTCAGTGGAGGCCTTTGCTGAATGGGATGGCCCCTGGCCCTTGTCACAAGCATACATCCAGCCCAGAAGGCCATTCTCCAGCTCTGCCCCCTCTCTTGGCAGCTGATCCAGGCATGTGCCATGCAGCAGCTGCCCATGCCCTATCAGGCCTACCCCCACCTCATCTCCAGCGACCACTACATCCTGCACCCCCCGCCGCCAGCCCCACACCCCCAGCCCACCCACATGGCGCCCCTGGGGCAGTTCATATCGCTACAGACCCAGCACCCGCGGATGGTGAGTGTGGGCGATGGGGCTGAGGCAGGAGGAGGCAGCGTTGGGGTCAGGGTTTCCCTATTACTGACTCCAGCTGACCCACTCCTGCCTCTTCCAGCCCCTGCAGCGGCTGGACAATGACATGGACCTCCGGGGGGATCAGTACCCCCTGGGGAGCTTCACCTACTCCACCTCTGCCCCAGGCCCGGCCCTGTCCCCGTCTGTGCCCCTGCACTACCTGCCCCATGACCCACTGCACCAAGAGCTGTCCTTCGGCGTGGTGAGTGCCACCCCTCCCAGGCTCTGGGGCGACGGGCCGGACCCTCGTGCTGACCCCTCCCCCTATCACAGCCCTATTCTCACATGGTGCCGCGGAGACTGAGCACCCAGAGATACCGCCTGCAACAGCCGCTGCCTCCGCCGCCCCCGCCGCCGCCCCCACCATCGTATTACCCCAGCTTCCTGCCCTACTTCCTGTAAGTACCGACACATCTGCCCCAGAGCCGTGTTCTCCAGAGGCCTCCAGTGGTTCAACCCAAACCCAGATGGTAGTGTCCGGGACCTCTCAGGCCATCTGGCACCCTGGCAGACCGCACGCGCACACACAGCTGGGCTCTCCGCTTCTCCAGCATCCTGAGGCAAACCCTGGGCCCCCAGTGCCTCCTGACCCTGACCACTCTGCTTGTCTCCCCTAGGTCGATGCTGCCAATGTCACCAACAGCAGTGGGACCCACCATCAGCTTGGATCTTGATGTGGACGATGTGGAGATGGAAAACTATGAGGTCCCATGGAACCCCGTCCTGGGAGGTGGTGGCTTAGGGACCTCCAGCCCAGGTCACTGCTGACCCTCCCCCTCCTGCCCGCATGCAGGCCCTCCTGAGCCTGGCGGAGCGGCTGGGAGACGCCAAGCCTCGAGGCCTCACCAAAGCCGACATTGAGCAGCTCCCGGCCTACCGCTTTAACCCAGACAGCCACCAGTCTGAGCAGACGCTGTGAGTTCCAGCCCCACCTCCTGCCTCTGTGAGCACAGATGGGTTGCCAGGGAACCCTGTCCTGGGGAGCAGGGGCCTCACGCTCAGCAGTGAGCCTTCCCTCACATCAGCGTGGGGGTGACGTGCCTGGCCCTCCTCCCAGGTGTGTTGTCTGCTTCAGCGACTTCGAGGCGCGGCAGCTACTCCGTGTTCTCCCCTGCAACCATGAGTTCCACACCAAGTGTGTTGACAAGTGGCTGAAGGTAACGCAGCCCAGGCCACTCCCGGGTACTCCTCTGGTGGGGGAGGAGGGTGGGCTCATGGGCTTCCTTTCCCTCCTCATCCTTGTCATTGTCACCCAGAAGTTCTGGCTAGACTCGGGGCTGCGTCCCCATCAGGCCACAGAACACACCCGGATGGGATGGGGGACAGGTGAGAGTGGGGTCTGATGTGCAGCTGCTTGTCCCCCACCCAGGCCAACCGGACATGTCCCATTTGTCGGGCCGACGCCTCTGAAGTGTCCAGGGAGGCCGAGTGAGGCCCACCACTGCCCATGAGAACCCTACTCGAAGCTCTGGAAGCTCGGGGGGACCCAGGGAGGGCGAGGAGGGAGTGGCCCAGGCCTGTCCCATTGTTCCCGCCTGCATCTCCAGAGCTGGTGCTGGGGTCAGTTCTGCAATAAGCCCCTGCATTTGCCAAGCTCCAAAGACTCCATCCCCAGTCCTCTCACCACTCTGCCCACCACAGAGCTGCCTGAGGGTCCCTAACTCAGTCTCCCTCCTATTTGCCCTCAGTCTGTCTCTCTTTCCTGACAGCTCTGGAAGCCAGGGGTTTGTTCCTCCAGTGCATCTGGTGGAGACCCTTTGGCCGCATCCTGGGTCCCTTGGTCTCTTGCACTGAAGTAGCATGCCCTCTTCCCAGGTGACAATAACAGGCACAGACAGAGAATGGCACAAGGCCATCTCCAGGCCTTGGTCCTCTGGCCTTGACCACAGACAGACAGTCCTGCGCAGCCTGCGGTGAGGGTTGGGTCTGGCTCCCTAGAGGCACCTCCCCCTAGGCTAGAGGTCCCTGAGCCTGGGCAGCTGTATCCATAGGGCCCTGAGCCACACCAGGGAAAGTGACCTGTGTCCTGGTGGCCACACCTTGGCGGTGACAGGGCCAAGACCCACACCTGCTCTCCCTTCTCTGTCATTTTGCATGAATGTGAGGAGTAGCAGCTTTCCTTTATTCATTTGGCCCAAAATCTCATGTAGGATTTGGGGGTGTGGATTTTTAAACAATTTCGTTTATTTTAGTTAAATCAGGAGGTAGGTATAGGGACCACCCAAGACTGAGTGCCCAGGGGTGGGGAATGGTCCGTCTGGTGGTGCCGCCCGGTCCAAATGCATGTGTGCGGCTGGGGCTTGGCCGGGTGGCTGGCAGTCACGGGGAATTTGGGGGTGTGCTCAGCTGTTAACTGCCATGCACTGTACTGCACACGTCCCCAGAGCCTACCGGGACCGTATGCTTTTCAGGGCATTTCTCCCTCCAGCCAGGGCCCATCTGCCACCTGCCTGGGCATGTCTCCTCCACAGAAGTCGCAGGAGGAAAGGGACCAGGGAGGGCGTGGGCCTCACCTCCAGGAGCCCCGTCCCAGCCTGAACCCTGCCCTCCAAGGTCTGGAGGGGACCCTGTGTCAGGGTCTGGCTGAGCTCTCCTCCCTTGCCCTCCTGGTCCCTTCCCTGTCCTCCCAGCTGGGGTTGCTGCCCTGAATGAACGAACTGCGTGTGGGGCCGGCACATCCTAGCAGGCGGCCCCTGGCGCCTGCTGCCTCAGGGATGCTCCAACCACCCTCGTTCCCCGCAGTGCCCTGGCTCCCACTTCCCCCAGCCTGCCACGGGCCGTCTGCCTGGCCCCACCCTCGTGGAGAACCCAAAGTCTTACTGTATATAACTCCAGGTGATGTTTCTATATTTATAGCAGTGTTGAAACTCCATGTGTTTTACACAGAAAACTATCCTCCAACCCTCCCTTCCTCACCCCCACAAAAGGTCTTCAAGCCCCTCCGGTTCTGGGGGCAGGCGGAACAGGCTCTGGGATTTGTGTTGGCTGCAGCAGTGGCTCCCATGAGCAGCCACAGAGGGGGCGGGGGGAGACAACATTTTAAAAAATCATTTAAAAAAAAGATTTATAAAACAATTATTTAGGATGTTTGTGATTTGCCGACCTTGCTATAGATGCCATGTTACCAATGATTTCCTATGGTGGGGGCTTGTTGATGTTTACTCTTATTTACCAGCTTCTGGCCTGGGCATGGCAGTGGGCAGCATCCCAGCCTGGCTGGGCCCAGCACCTGTGTTCTGTGTTAGGAAGGTGTTACATATATATATAATATATATATTATATATATATGTACCTACATATATATATAAATATTTGTAATTTGGGGGCCCTGGTCCTTGCACATTTTACAGTTACCTCATTTTTCCCATGTATGTATTTGAGAAAAATGCTAATATATAGAGAAAAAAATGGTTCTTAAAGCTTAAATGTGTGGTTTTCTCCATTCCATTGGATTCACATTGGTTTGTAGCATTTAACATAACTAGTATGTTGTATTATATATGTGTGTATACTGATTGAAATTTTTAACAGATTTGTACTTTTTTAAAATGAAAGTTGCTAGTTCTGCTTGACCAAGTAGTGCAATCATTATTTTTTTTTAATATTGTTGCTGATTTCAGAGGGATATTCACTAATAAATGTATGATGTATATCGAGTATTGCCCAAGCTGCCTTTGGCCACCTGTGTGCTCTCTGTGTGGGGAGTGGGGCCAGGGTGTCCATCTGAGAGTGGTGGGGGCAGGGGTGAGGCAGGAGAGTGTGAACAAGTGACAGGATTTCTTTTCACGGGTTTGAGGGAAGCGTCACTGTGGGTCTCCTGGTATTTAAATTCTGGAAGTAGGTTCTTTGAACATGACAGGGTCAAGGGTCCTTTCACCTGACAGCTTGGTTTCAACGGAGTTCTTTCTGTGTGGTGCTTATTGGTAGCTCCAGCTCAGTTTTCTGTAGTTGAGCATAGTCTCCATGGGAAACCCATTTACCCTGGGAATTCTAACAATTTTCAGGGTGGAGTCTGATTACACCAACTTGGGTTGTGTGCCCGTCCAGGGACCCTTTACTGCCGGCAGGGAGCTGCAGCAGCAGCGTGATTGGCCCAGCCTGCATGTGCACCCACCCACCCTAACCTGCCCCCACTGAGGCCACATGGGCTGGAGCCACCACCCTACGCTCAGTGGGGACGAAGGGCCTGAGAGCCACCAAGGGGCCCAGATGACCATGTTGCATTCCTCCTACTCAACGTGGCCTGAAGTGCTGCAAGAAGCAGCTTGGGTTGGGGTCCGGACACCTGGGCCCTGGTGTCTGTGATGCCACTCAGCCCTGGTCAGGGCACTTTTTCAG
Organism: Furipterus horrens; assembly: GCF_987537825.1. Lineage (NCBI taxonomy): Eukaryota > Metazoa > Chordata > Mammalia > Chiroptera > Furipteridae > Furipterus > Furipterus horrens. The sequence goes on along the minus strand of NW_028327180.1, from coordinate 63,184,287 downwards.
GTTTTGGGAACAGAATCCATTGTGTAATTCCCTAAGTGGGTTTCAAAGAAAGTCCTGTGGGAGCATGACAGGGTTTATGCAAATAAAAGGATTATGATCAACTAAATTCGGAGCCCCACATGGAAGGTAACAGGAGCCTGAGTGGCCTTTCTGAGCTTTGGCTATGCAGATGTAATGTGAATCTCAGAGTGAATACATACTGTGGGCAGCATTTCCATTTGGTCACATGGAGCACTCCAGTCACACACTCCGTAGCACACTGGGACATGGGGACCAAGCCAGTGGAAACAACTGACTTTTTGGGCCCTGGTCTGAGAAAATTGTCAGGGGAGGTAGTCTCTAAACTTTTTACAGTGTTTAAAGAAATACTGAAAAGAGTACTGGGAAAGAAAAATCACAGTATCATATCAATGGATGCAAAATAAAATTGCCTAAATACACGCATCATAAAAACTCAGCAAGCTAGTGATGGAGGCTAACTTCCTCAACTTGATAAAGAGCATCTGCAAAAAACCCAAGAGCTAACAGTATACGTCATGGTGTGAAAGACAATGCTTCCCCCAAGATGGAGACAGCCAAGGATGTCTGCTCTCCCCAGTCCTCTTCAACATCATACTGGAAGTCCTAGCCAGCACAATGAAGCAAGAAAAGGGAAATAAACTTAGGCATACAGATAGGAAAAGGAAGAAATAAACTACCTGTTTGTAGATGGTGTGATGAAAACCTACGTAGAAAATTCCGAGAAATCTAAAAAAAAATTAAAAATTCTAGAACTACATGAGTTCATCAGATCATAGGATAAAAGATCAATATACCAAAATTAATTGTATTCCTATATACTGACAATGAACACAAGGAAATTGAAGTTAAAAAAAAATACCATTTGGAATCACTTAAAAGAAATAAAGCATGTATAAACCTAACAAAACGTTATAAGACTTGTACAGTAGTAGCTCCCTCTTGTGTACAGGGGATACACCCCAAGACTTCCCAGTGGATGACTGAAATGGCAAATAGTACTGAACCTTATATACACTGTGATTTTTTTTTATACATACATACACTTTATGGCTTCTCTTTGGCACATCCAAATAGCCAGCATCACTACTCTTGTGCTTTGGGGCCATTATTAAGTAAAATTAGGGGGACTTGACCACAAGCACTGTGATACCACAATAGTCCAACAACAACTGAAAAGGATACTGAGTGAGACTAAGAGGTGGGGGCATCTACAACAGCATGCAGACGATGGAAAAAGGATGAGTCACGTCCCAGGGACGACTGAGGTTGGATGGAGCAGGGTGGTAAGAGATTTTATCATGCTACTCAGAGCGTCTAGTAACTTAAAACTTTTAAGTAGTGTATTTCTGAACTTTCCATTTACTGTGTTTGGACTGCAGTTGATCACTAGGTAACGGAAACCACAGAAATTGAACTCATCGGTAAGGGGGACTATCATATGTTGAAAACAACAAAACACTGATGAAAGAAATCAAACACATAAATGAAGAAACACATCATGCTCTTTGACAGGAGTCTCAGCATAGTAAAGATGTCATTTCTTTGCAAATTGATCTGTAGGTTTAATGCAATTCCTATAAAAATTCCAGCAAAGTGGGGTTTTTGTTGAGATACAGACATACCTATTTTTAAATTATATAAAAAGTCAGCCCTGGCTGGTGTGGCTCAGTGAATTGAGCGCCAGCCGGCGAAGCAAGGGGTCACCAGTTTGATTCCCAGTCAGGGCACATGCCTGGGTTTCAGGCTGTGTCCCCAGTCGGGGGTACATGAGATGCAACCACACATTGATGTTTCTCTCCGTCTCTTCCTCCCTTCCCCTCTCTAAAAATAAATAAGTAAACTCTTCAAAAGAGAAAAAAAAAAGACATAGAACCCAAAGTACCTAAGACAATTTAGAAAAACAAGAATAGGACTTCCAGCCAAGATGGAGGCATAGGTAGACACACTTTCACCTCCTTCCACAACCATAAGAAGGATTACATCTACCTCAAAACAAAAAACAACCAGAACTACCAGAAAATCAAACTGCATGGAAGTCCAACAAACAAAGATATAAAGAAGCAATACTCATCCAGACAGGTGGGAGGGGCGGAGCTGGGGAGCCAGGGCAGAGAGGACTCGGTGTGGTGGTGGCCACAAGGCAGTGGCTGTGGCTGGCCCCCTCCCTCACATACAGTGCCACAAAGCGGTGAAACCCATCACCCCACACAGACAAATACCTAAGACTCTGCCCCTTACAATGTAACAAGTGTGACAGCACTACCTAATACACAGAGGCAAACACAGGAGACTGTGAAGTTGAGAAGACATAGAAGTACGGCCCCAAAGAGGGAGCAGATGAAGGCTCCAGAGAGAGAACTAAGTGAGGAAGAGATAGCCAACCTAACAGATGCAGAGTTCAAAATGCTGATGATAAAGATGCTCACAGACATGACTGAGTACAGCAAATGGGTAAGGGAAGAAGTGAAAACTACACTAAGTGAAATAAAGAAAAATACACACAAAACCAATGGGGAAGGGAAGGAAGCTGGGGTTTAAATAAACTATTTGGAACATAAGGAAGAAATAAATAGTCACCCAGTACAGAATGAAGAAACAAGAACTGAAAAAATGAGGAGAGGCTTAGGAACCTCTGGCACAACTTTAAACATACTAACATCCAAATCATAGGGGTGCCAGAAGGAGAAAAGAAAGAGCAAAACATTGAAAACTTATGTGAAAAAATAATGAAGGAAAACTTCCCTAATTTGCCAAAGGAAATAGACATACAAGTCCAGGAAGCACAGTCTCAAACTAGCTAGACCCAAAGAGGACCACACCAAGACACATTATAATTAAAATGCTAAAGGTTAAAATTAGAGAATCTTTTTTTAAAAATACGCTTTATTGATTATGCTGTCAGTTGTCCCAATTTCTTTTCCCTTTGTTCCCCTCCACCCAGTGACCCCCACTCGCTCCAGTTGTTCCACCCCCCCTTAGTCCATGTCCATTGGTTGTGCATATAGTTCTTCTCAACATCTTCCTGTTTATTCCACTCCCTCCTACTATGCTTCTTAATTCCTGTACCATCTCCCTCCCTTTCCCCCCTTCCCCCTCCTTTCTGACCACCCCCACCAAATGTTCCCCACACCTATAATTCTTTTTCCACTCTCGTTGCCTACTTAGTTTGCCTTTGTTTCGATTCCCTAGCTTCTGTTGTTGGCTGTTGTGATACAGTTTTCGTCTTAATGTTCATAGTTTTGATACTCTTTCTCCTAAACAAGTCCCTTTCACATTTCATATAACAGTGGTTTGGATCTGATGAACTCCTTCAGTTTTACTTTGTCCCGGAAGCACTTTCTCTGCCCTTCTATTCTGAATGAAAGCTTCGCTGGATAGAGTAATCATGATTGTAGGTTTTTTATTTTCATTACTTTTAATATTTTTTGCCAGTCCCTTCTTGCCTGTAGAGTTTCTTTTGAGAAATCAGCTGACAGTCTTATTGGGACCCCTTTGTATGTAATTATCTTTTTCTCTCTTGCTGTTTTTAAGCATCTCTCTTTATCCTTAATTTTTGACATTTTGATTATAATGCATCTTGGTGTGGTTCTCCCTGGGTCCAGTTTATTTGGAACTCTCTGTGCTTCCTGGACCTATAAGTCTGTTTCCTCCCCCAAGTTAGGGAAGTTCTGCTTCATTATTTTTTTACATAAATTTTCAATTTCTAGTTCTTCTTTTTCGCCTTCTTGCAACCGTATGATTTGGATGTTGGCCCGCTTATAGCTCTCCCATAGGTTTCTGAGCCTCTCCTCATTTTCCTCACTTTTTGTTTCCTCTTTCTGCACTGGTTGACAGTTTGTTCCTTCCCTATGTTTCCATTTGTTGATTTGACCCCTGGTTTCCTTTCTTTCATCACTAGTCTTATATGTGTTTTTGTTCATTTCAGCAGGACTAGCCTTTATTCCTTCCCTGTCTTGTTTAAGAACTGCTGTCAGGTCTGTAAGCATTCTTATAATCAAAGCTCTGAACTGTGCCTCAGAAAGATTTCCTATTTGCTGAGCTGTTAGATCAGATATTTATTGGCTGGACAGCTACGTCACTGGAACAGGATGATCTGTGGCATCTTGACAGTTTTGTGTTTACCTTTGCTTCCTGGGCAGGGCTGTCATACTTCCTCTGCTATAGGAGGCGGAGCCCTGTGCACTTGTCACTACCGGGTGACCCTTCTCACCATGCTGTGACATTTTGTGAGGGGGCAGGGGTCCAAGATGGATTTTTGCCATTTATTCTCCGCTGAGAGACTGGGAGCTTCTTACTCTGTTCCCACCCCCTCCAGCCTTCACAGTCCAAGGCAATGGGGGTCTGCCTTCCCCAGTATTGCAATTGCGAGCTGATGGGTCTGTTCTGCAGCTGGGGGTGCTCCCCAGGTGTTTCTCGCCTCTTTTTAAATACGTGTGTCTGTGCTTACTGCCATCTCGTCGCCATCGCCACAACTCCTGCCACCAGCACAGCTTGACCTCTCCGCCCCAGCTTCATTCCTCCTACCCATCCAGATGAGCACCACTTGTTTATAACTTCATACATTGGACTTCCATGTAGCTTTATTTTCTGGAATTTGTAGTTATTTCTGGTTTTGCGGTAGATGTATTCCTTCTTAGTTGTGGAGGGAGACAGAGTGTGTCAGTTTAGGCATCCATCTTGGCTGGAAGTTAAAGAGAGAATCTTAAAAGCAGCAAAAGAAAAGCAGAGAATTTCCTACAAAGGAGTTCTCATAAGACTGTCAGCTGATTTATGAAAAGAAACTTTGCAGGAAAGAAAGGACTGGCAAGAAATATTCAAAGTGATGAAAATCAAGGGCCTACAACCCAGATTACTCTATCCAGCAATGTTATCATTTAGAATGGAAGGGCAGATAAAGTGCTTCCCAGACAAGGTAAAGCTAAAGGAGTTCATCATCACCAGGCCCTTATTATATGAAATGTTAAAGGGTCACATTTAAGAGAAAGAAGAAGATCAAAACTATGAACAGTAAAATGACAACAAACTCACAACTATCAACAAATGAATCTAAAAAAAAAAAGCAAAACAAAAACTAAGCAAACTAGAACAGGAACAGAACCATAGATATGGAGGGCATATGGAGGACATTCAGCTGGGAGGGGGAAAAGGGAGAAAGAGGGAGAAGGTGCAGGGATCAAGAAGCATAACTAGCAAGTAAAAAGTAGAAAGGGCAATGTTAAGAATAGTAAAGTAATGGAGAAGCCAAATAATTTATATGCATGACCCATGGACATGAACTAAGGGGGCAATTGCCAGAGAGACTGGGGAGTGCTGGATGGAGAAGGGCATAGGGGAAAAATAGGGACAACCATAATAGCACAATCAATAAAATATATTTAGAAAAAGAAAATCAAGAATAAAGTACAAAGAATCACTCTGCCTGATTTTAAGATTTAGTGTCGAGCTGCCTTAATCAGTGTGCTCACAGAGGAATATCAGTGGAACAGGGTAAAGAACCCAGAAATAGACCCACGAAAGAACGGCCAACTGGTTTTTGAACATTTGATGAAGGATAGTCATTTCTTTTCAACAAATAATACTAGAGTAATTGGACTTCCACGAGGGGAAAAAAAAAAAAGAAAAAGAATTGACCTAAGCCTCACACTTTGTACAAAAATGAACTCAAAATGGGTCATATAGAGAGGAGGAGGGCTGGGAGGAGATAGAAGAGGGTATGGGGAGATAAAAGCAGGGATAAGTGGTGATGGAAGGAGGCTTCACTGGGGTGGTGAACACACAGTATAATATATGGATGATATAGAACTGTATATCTGAAACCTATATAATTTTACTAACCAATGTCACCCCAAATAAATTCAATAAAAAATTTAAAACTTTTTAAAAAGCATTATTGCCTGGCTGGTGTGGCTCAGTGGGTGGAGTGCTGGCCTGCCAACTGAAAGGTCGCCGGTTTAATTCCCAGTCAGGGCACATGCCTGGGTTGCAGGTCCGGTTGAGGGCATGTGAGAGGCAACTGATTGATGTGTCTCTCACACATTATGTTTCTCTCCCTCCCTTGCCCTCACTCTGAAAATAAATAAGTAAAATATTTTTAAAAATTAAAACAAGCTGCAAGTTACATGTCTGACAAAGGACTCATATCCTTTCGAACTCTCAAAATTCAACAAAAAACAATCCACTTAAAACAGTGATTTTTGACAGAGGCAAATAAACACAGGAGCCTGTCAAGATGAGGAGACAGGGAAGTATGGCCCAAAAGATGGATTAAGGTTCCAGTGGGAAAACTAAGTGATGAGGAGATAGCCAACCTAACAAATGAGAAGACAGCCAACCTAAAAGATGCAGAGTTCAAAACACTGGTGATAGAGATGCTCACAGACTTGACAGATATGCTTAAGTATTGCAAACACATAAAGGAAGAAGTGAAGACTATACTAAATGAAATGAAGAAAAATCCACACAAAACCAATGGTAAGGAGAAGGAAACTGGGAATTACAAACTGATTTGGAATATAAGGAAGAAATAAAATGGTCAACTAGTACAAAATGAGGAAATAAGAATTGAAAAAAATGAGGAGAGGCTTAGGAACCTCTGAGACAATTTTAAACATGCCAACATCAGAATCATAGGTGTGCCAGAAGAAGAGGAAGAGTGAGCCCTGGCTGCTGTGGCTCAGTGGATTGAGTGTCAGCCTGCGAGCCAAATGTCGCTTGTTTGATTCCCAGTCAGGGCACATGACTAGGTTGCATGTCAAGTCCCCAATTGGGGGCGCGAATGAGAGGCAACCACACAATGATGTTTCTCTCCCTCTCTCCTTTCTTCTCTCTCTAAAAATAAACAAACAAATAAATAAATTATTTTTTAAAAAAAGAAAAAAGAGGAAGAGCAAGAAATCAAACGCTTATATGAAAACTTAATGAAGGAAAACTTCCTTAATTTGCCAAAGGAAATAGACATACAAGTCCAGAAAGCACAGAGTCCCAAACAAGCTAGACCCAAAGAGGACCACACCAAGACACATCATAATTAAAATGCCAAAGGTGAAAGATAAAGAGAGAATCTTAAAAGCAGCAAGAGAAAAGCAGAGAATTTCCTACAAAGAGGTGCCTCTAAGACTGTCAGCTGATTTCCCAAAAGAAACTTTGCAGGCAAGAAGGGACTAGCAAGAAGTGTTCAATGTGATGAAAAGCAAGGACCTACAACCAAGACTACTCTATCCAGCAAAGCTATCATTTAGAATGGAAGGGCAGGTAAAGTGCTTCCCAAACAAGATAAAACTAAAGGAGTTCATCATCACTAAGCCATTATTATATGAAATGTCAAAGGGACTTACTAAAGAAAAAGAAGATCAACACTATGAACATTAATATGACAACAGACTCACAACTATCAACAACTGAATCTAAAAAATAAAAACAAAAACAAACTAAGCAAACAACCAGAATAGAACCAGAATCATAGGTGTGGGGATCATTTGCAGGGTTATCAGCTGGGAGGAGGAAGGGGGAGAAATGCAGAAATGGGGCAGGGACTAAGAAGCATAATTGGTTGGTGCAAAATAGATAGGGGGAAGTTAAGAATAATATAGGAAAGGGTGAAGCCAAAGAACTTAGACGCACGACTCAGGACATGAAATAAGCAACGTGGGATTGCTGGAGGGAAGATGGGTACTGGGAAGAGGGGAGCTAAAGGAAAGGAAATTGAGACTATTATAAAAACATAATCAATAAAATATACTTTAAAAAATAGCAATTTTCAACATTTTAAATTTCATGGCACACAAACTAATTACTAAAATTCTGTGGCATACCAAAAATATAATTTTTGCCAATCTGACAAAAAAATAAAAAATAGGTACAATTTAGATTCATTCACATAAGACAGCTATTGTTGTGTTAGCTGTGCTCATTTTTTATTTGACAATCTAGGGGAAAAAAGGTCCGTGCTTCTGACTAAACAGTCAGGTATTGCATGTTTTAAAACTTCTTACAGCACGTCAGTTGAAAATCTCTGACTTAGATATGAACAAAAGACGTCAACATACATTTTAGCAAAGAGGATATTTCTTGTGTTCAGCATCAATAGCCATTAAGAAAATGTCAATTAAACCACATTAAGATTATTACATATCTATTAAAACAACTAAAATAATATGCAATGACAATATCAAGTTCTGGCAAGGTTGCAGAGAAACTGTATTTCTCATACATTGCTGGTGAGAACGTTAAATAGTACAGCCACAGTGCAATAACAGTTGACAGGCTTCTTTTTTTTAATGTTTTTAATGTTGTTAAAAGCATGTATTTTGATATAGTCCATAACAAATAAGTCAGTGGGTTGAGAGAGACTCAGGGTCCCTCAGAATGGATGAAGAAACTACTCAGTCACTTACCATCTGAGGAAGGAAGGGAGGGGGTTTTCTCTGAGGAAAATCGCCCCCGTTTCTTTATTAGCGAGGGTTTTTGTCTACTTTCTACATGAGGAAATGCATAAGAAAAACATGCAACCCTTCACCAAATGGTTGGGAGTAATAACAAAGGGAGATGCAGATCAATACAGGGTTGAAGCTCCGGGGTATTTTACACAAGTTCAAAAACACTCTTACTCAATCATTTTGTTTTGCACATCCTACTGACAAGAATTTGGGGCTATTTAGAGGAAAACAGAGCAGGTTCCCTTTTCCTTAAAAGCCACTTTGTATTTCTATTCTCTTTAAAATCCCCCGAGGGTGAGATTCATAACAAGCATGGAAGACAAACCTGCCAGTTAAGGCCCAGGGCAGGCACCTCCACACAGCGGTCAAAGTCTTTTGAACCATGCCTGCCTGTCTTCCACCATGGGTATTCTACTCAGCCATACATGCATCTGCGAAATAAGACCCCTATACTGTTCACCTGATGACTATCTGAGCAATGTCCCACCTCTATGCACCCCAGCAGGAGTACAGTTTCCATGTTGTTTCTGTCCTTTGCCTCCAAATCCACATGTCCATGTCATCCTTTTTACCCCAAAGTAAGTTCAAAATTGTTAGTGCGGGCATTCCGGGATCTGCACCCCCCTTAAATCCCAGGTAAGGCATGAGAGGGGTAGTGTAAGAAACAAGAACATAGTGACTCCCAAACCAGTAGAAAGTCATTAGTAACAAAGGGCAAATGTAATTAAAGGGTCTTAAGGGCAAATGTAATTAAAGGGTTTCAAGGGTAAATGTAATTAGAGGATCTCTAAGAAGGGAGTTGACAGCATTAGCTTATTTACAAATCACAACAGGGGCATTTAGATAATCGAGTTAGATTGTAACTCCAGAATAACCAGTAATGAAAAAACAGGGGAGAAGGAGAGGAGTGGGGGAGCTAATCACGTTAGGAAGGGGGAGCTAATCACACTGCTATAAAACCAGTTTTCTTCATCTACTTGGCGCGTACATTCTCCTGGCTGAGGGTGTGCCCCACTCTGCAGACTCATGAATAACCGCCTGGCTTTGCTGCTCAAGTCCTGTGTCCTGGTTTTTATTGTGAGCATTTCTCACAGTAGGGCTCCAGCTGATGGCCAGGTAGCCACACTTCAGGAGCCACTGCAGCCTCTGCTTGGTCTCTGGCCCAGCAGTTTCCTGTAAACCTAACCCCACATTGACCACATGACCCAGCAACTTCACTACTGGCCGTCGATCCCAGAAAAACAACATGTCCACACAAAAAACACAAACACTGATGTTCACCAGCTGCTTCTTTCATAATAACCCCAAACAGGGAATAACCCAATTATCTTCAATGAAGAAATGGTTAGACAAATGTAGTGCTTCTACATCCTGGAATACTACTCAGTAGTGAAAAGGAACTGACTACAGATACATATGACAACTTAGATGGATCTCAAGGGAATTATGCTGAGTGGAAAAAGCCAGTCACCAAGGTCTTAGGCATAAGACCCGGGTTCTGGGAATGCAGGTCTGGTTTTAGCAAGTCCCTGCAGTAACTGCTGGTTACAGGGACTGCCTAACCCCCAATACTTCTGCTGCCCCCACAGTAACTGTATCCTTCAAAGATATCTTAGCCTGCTGGCAAGGCCTATGTCCTCCAAGGATATCGTAACTTGCCAGCAAGAGTGTAGTAACTTTTCTGTTTTAGTAAAGTTCTCGGTTCTCAGAGCCAACTCCCCCAAAGCCATCAACAGAGAGAGTCCCTTCAACTCCCTTCCCCCTTCCCTTACCCCTTTAACAACCCCAGCCTTTGTTTTACTCGGGGCTGCTGACACCTTCCCGCCTTCTTGGTCTCAGCCTTCTTGTGCAGCTGGTCAAATAAATCTTTTAGACTCATGGCCTGTTCTCCTGTCGTTTCTTCTCTCACTCTCGCTGGACCTAACATAAGGGAACATGTAATTCCATTTATATAACTATCAAAATGACCAATTTGTGGTTGCCAGGGTTAGAGACGGGAAAACAGAGTGGGGGGGGTGGGTAGCAGGAGGAAGATCTTTGGGCAATAGAGCTGTTCTGTATCTTGATTATGGTGTGGCTACATGAATTTACACAGGCGAGGAAACAGACAGAACCCCCCCCCCACACACACACAAACAGATGGGTACATGTAAAACTGATTAAATCCATGCCAATGTCAAGTTTCTGGTTTCAGAAAAGAGCTTATCATTAAGGAAAACGAAGCGTTCATAAAACTTTTTTGTAATATTTTTGCAGCTTCCTATAAATCTGTATTTATTTCAAAATAGTAAATAAAAAAGCCCATGGGGAAATTGGATCAAGTCCAAGCTTTATGAATCAGATTAAAATCCTATCCTGTGTGGGTCCAAGTTCCATTATTCTCAGGTGTGGCCAGGGTCGACCGTGAGCATTCTCCTTACCTGCTTCTATTAGGGGCTCTGCCTGCCAGCGTCTCCAGTGCCTGGCCTATGGAGGCCACTCTCTGAAGAACAGATGGATTGGCAGTAAAGTGGTGTGTCTTTATTAACTGTCAGGTGGCCCGATCAATGTCTTTCCAAAAAGTGCACAGCACAAGCTTTTCTTGGAGGAAGGAGGAGAGAGTGTCAGGGCCAGGTGCTTTCTCACCATTTCTGCCTTCAGGGTCCTTCAAGCTCAGCCTGGGTACTGCCAGGGAGGACACTGTGTTCCCTAGGCACAGAAGGTGTGACAGCCCTCTGTGTGAGTGCCACTGACCCTCAGGGCCTGGTCGGGTGCTTGGCATGTCATTTGTGCTAAATAAATTCATTCAAAAAAACTGGCTGAGCCCTGGCTGTGTGGCTCAGTGGATTGAGCGTTAGCCTGCAAACCAAAGGATCACTGGTTCGATTCCCAATCAAGGCACATGCCTGGGTTGCAGGCCAGGTCCCTGATTGGGGATGTGCAAGAGACAACCACACATTGATGTTTCTCTGCCTCTTTTCCTCCCTTTCCCTCTCTCTAAAAATAAATAAATAAAATCTTTAAAACCCTCTCTCGGCAGCCGTCCGTCTCGAGAGACGATGGTGTAGCTTCTTAAGAGTCTATCTGCACCACCAAGAATGGCTGTGCAGTCCGACTCGGGAGTGACACGGTATCTGTTTCCTCCCGTGTTGAATCGACATCTTGCGATGACGCTGGAGTGTCCTCTCCAGTGAAGCTGAAGCTACAGAGCCTGGGCAGGGTGATATGGAGGGTCTGCTGTTGCCCATGCAGCAGACCCCCCCTCTCTTCGCAGCTGAAGGGTCCAAGGGAAAGACGGAGTCAATACAGCTTGGCTTCAGGTGCGCCGCAGGAGTTGCCGGTGTTGACTACAACGTCAAACCGCCTTAGGGACTCCGGCTCCGGATTTTCTGTCGGGGTTTACTCCCTTAGCCTTTCCCCTGAAGAGGTATGCCGCAAGGCAGCGGAGGTTTTTTGGAATCAGAGTTTTCCTTCTCTGATGTGCCCTGACTGGAAGATCGAACCAGCGACACTTAGCTCGCAGGCCGACGCTCAATCCACTGAGCCAAACCAGCCAGGACAAATCTTTAAAACACAGTGAGGAAAAAGACCTGGCTGAGGGCCTCTGCCTAAAGTCAGACACTGGTCTGGCACTGTGGCAGCTGTGTTGAATGAGATGATGTCCCTGCATCCAGGAAGCTGGCACCTGGAAGGAGAGACAGACACGGATGAACAGCACTTTCAAATTATAACAAGGGCAGTGGTCTTTCAGAGGAGGCAACGTTGATATTAGGGAGACCTGACAATGCTAGCCAGGAGAAAAGTATTCCAGACGGAACAGAATAGTCAAAGGCCCAGAGGCAAGGATGAATTTGAGGCCCTGACCAGGTAGCTCAGTTGGTTAGAGTTGTGAGAAACGCTCACAATAAAAACTGGGACACAGGACTTTAGCAGCAAAGCAAGGCATTTATTCACGAGTCTGCAGAGTCCGGCGCACCCTCAGCCAGGAGAACAAAGAAAGCTGGTTTTATAGTAAAGTGCCTCACCCTAAAGTGAAATTGCCACTCTAAAGTGAAATTGATTAGCTCCTCCACCCCTTTCCTTCTTCCCCGTTTCTCCACTACTGGTTACTCTGGAGTTACAATCCAAGGCGATCCTCTAAATGCCCCTATTGTGATTTTAAATATGCTAATGCTGTCAACTCCCTTCTTAGAGATCCTCTAATTACATTTGTCCTGGAGACCCTTTAAATACATTTCCCCGTTGTTACTAATGACTTTCTACTGGTTTGGGAGTCACTATGTCCTTGTTTCTTACAGAGTCATTCGCATAAGCAAAGGTTGTGGGTTTGATCTCCCATCAGGGCACATACAAAAATCACCCAATGAACGCATCAGTAAGTGAAACAACTTGATATTTCTCTCTCTCATCTCTCAAATTGTTACAGAAACAGGGGTGTCCAAAAACAAACCCCAGAGTTTGCGGCTGGGGGATGGAGAAAAGGAAGCTTTAAAGACGCCTTTGCTTGCCTGGGGCTAGTTGCTAGTATCTTTGTTATGCAAAATGGCTTTGATACTTCCAAGGCCCAAGAAGATGGGAGGAGTCTTGAACTGTGGGATGGTATGGAAGGAGCCTACAAAGCCTGCGGAGGGTTCTGTGCATGGTAAGAACTGGTTGCAACACCCACTGCCTCAGAGGACGCAGTCAGGGATATATAAGCAGCTGTGGACATTTTAGCGGAGGTCTCACGCTCTCTTGGGCTCTCTCACTCTATTTCTCTCTCTCTCTCTCTCTCTGTCTCCCACCCCCTGCCCCATGCAGCTTGATGAAGGGGCCTTCTCCATGCTGATTAAATAAGCTGAGTTCTCCATGGGAGGGCTCTCCAGGCTGCTTTAAGAGGCTCTCGCCATGCAGTTTTGAGAAGGAGATCAGATCTACTCGGTTTGCAGGAAGAAGGCAGTTTACAAGGAGGCTGAGAATCTACGCGGTTCTGCATTAAAAGCTGGAGGGCACCGCGCCGCAGAAAGGACCTCCCCAATCAGATTTGAGTGATTGGCAGCTACTTGTAAAGCTGAACTGTGCCTAGGAAGTAGGGAAACGGTGTTTCCGACTTTTCTAAGGCTGGCCTGGTTTGGTAGGGGGAGGCAGAACTATGTGTTTGTGGGTATTTTAAAGAACATAGGACTCAACAGCAGAAATCTGCAAATAATCTAAATCTATTTAACTGTTTAAATAAACAGTTCCTTTTCTTTTCACTAAACTCTAGTACTGAGAGTTGTAATTCTGGCGGCGGGCAATCGGGTCCCTAACTAAACGACCTGTGGGTTCTGCTTCAATCGGAGCAGCCCAGAGGTTCTGTTACAAAATCAATAACCATAATAATAATAAAGAACGAGTTTGAGCAAGAGCACAGGGTGAAGCTGGAGAGGAGGGTAGAGGCCACGTCCCAGGGGGCCTTATAAACCAGTGTTTCTTTTGCTGCTCAACCTCCTGAGTCGAGGTCTGTATCTTTGGCTTCCATTTGGAGGAACGGAAGCTAGAAGAGGCTGCAATCTAGGCCCAGGTGGAAGATGAGAGAATCGGACCACCCATGCGTTCTCCAAGTCAGTGAGTCCACTTTTTAAAATTTATCTATCTGTCTATCCATCTATCCATCTATCTATTTTTAGAGAAAGGGGAAGGAAGGGAGAAAGAGAGGGAGAAAAACAACGATGTGATATGTGAGGGAAACATCAATGGGTTGCCTCTTGCGCGCCCCGAACTGGGGACCTGGCCCGCAGCCCAGGCATGTGCTCTGACTGGGGATTAACCTGTCGCTTTGCAGGACTAAGCCCAACCAACCCACTGAGCCACACCACTTTTGAGAAGTCCTAAGGAGGCTTCCCTTTAGTCTCTTTGTCCCTCTCTTCCAGCTGCCCCACCCCGTACCACAAACTTCCTGGGCACAAGAAGCAGTGGAAGTCCTTTGCCCCTTTCAGGGGTTCTTGGGGGGCTGGCAGCCACAAAAGGCGTTTCACTTCTTTTGTCTTTTTCGCTTTGATGAATGGAGAGCCTGAAGCCAGACCGAGTTCAGCCCCGAAAATAACCCTCCTTTGTCCTTTCAGAGGAAGGCTGATGATGTCAGAGAAATGGGTTTCGGAGTTTGCTTCTCCCCAGCGCTGTTTTCTCCGGCTTCCCTGAGCGAGGGGCGGGAGACAGCACAAGAACCAGGATCCCCAGCTGGGCTCGCTCTTGTCGGCCCCGACCCTCGGCCCCCCAACCAGGCTGGGTTCTTGCAGTTTCCACCCGCATAGCGCGTGCCGTCCCCCCTGCGGAAGACCCCTGTCGTCCCCGACGCGGCCGCCTGCGGCGCCCGGCCCCCCACAGACCTCTGTCGTCTGGCTGAGGGCGCGGCCTGAGGCTCAGAGAGGGGAGTGGGCTTCCCCAGATCTCAGGGACAGCACACAGCAGAGTGGGATCAGGCCCAGGCGCGTCTGCCCCGCACTCCCTTGCCCCTGAATCAACCTGTGTTGCCTCCCATACTTTCATGTAAACTTCCCCAGCCCCCTCCCTCAAGCAGAGCCGGCCACACGTCCACTGGTCTCCCAGGGCACACGCTACGCCGCCCTTCTCCGCGCGTCTCCCCCGTTAGGACTGGGCTGCCGGTTGCCCGGGTCTCTGCTGACCCAGCCCCCGGCCCACGTGCCTGCGCTCTTTCGTTCCGTGTCCAGCAGAGTGCTGTCCACGGTGACCGATCTCATTCCCAGTCATTCATTCATTCGTGTGATGAGGACTGCGGGCGGCCCCGCCCCGCTCCTCCGCAGAGCTCACGAGCTGGGGAAGCGTGCCCCTCCGCAGCCCAGAGCTCAGCACCACGCAGGCCGGTCGCCTGAGGGTGGGCGCTGAGTCCGACTCAGCCGCCAGTCAGCCACCTGTGCTGAGCATAAAGGGCGTTATTTTAGCAAATGTATAAGCATTTTATGTGATTTTAACCAAAGTGTGTCCGGAGAAAAAAAGCTGGAAGCAAATATGTAAAATAGTAATCATTTTGGGTGGTGGGAATGTGAATAATGTTTTCTTTCTACTTTTTTGCAGTTTTTTAATAGAAAAACTCATTGAATGGGGTGCAACTGAGCACAGAAGCGCTGACTTGCTTGCAACTTGTGCTCCCCTCTCCCAAAGGTGGGGACCCTGATGACATCCCAAGCTGTCCTCCACCTCTGACACCCCTGCCCACAACGGCCCTCAACCCACCCTTCCGGAGGTTCGGCTTTCCCATCTGGGACCTGCCCGCTCTTCCAACACATCCATTCTCCCCCTTAAATTAGCTAGAGTGGCTTTCCTGATTGTTGCTTGCCAACTAAGCCCCTCTGATAAAGGCACCCAAAGGCCGGCACTGCATGAGAACAGGAGGGTGTGCGGGCTTTGTGCGCATCAGTGTGCCTCCCATAGTGACGGTACCACGCTACCTGCTGGAACGTGGGTTGTGACTGAGTCTTTCTTATATGTGGTTCTGGAAGACTGGGATCATGCTGCCTAGGGGCTTGCCTCTCTGGCCATCAGAGGGTTTGAAAAACTGACAGCACATCCTTTAAACCATTTCTTTGAGTACAGTAGTCCCAGCCTCACGTTAGGTGGGAAAGTTTGAGGTGTGTCTAGGGAACAGCCAAGAGATCTGGGTAGTCAATGAGTTTAACATGTGGAGGGACAGAGACAAATGAAGTTACACAGCTCCCAGGGGCCCCAGAGCTGGACAAAGGAGGCACTGAGAACTTCTGAGTGCCCGCCGTGTGTGACCTGTTTTCAGAAGGAAATTGGTGGCTGTGAGGAAGGTAGATGGGGACACATGGCTGACGAGTGGATGCCTACTCCCACCGTGTGTCCCAGTCCGTCTCCCCGGGCCCTCGATTTGCCCAGAAAGCCTTCTAAGACATCCTACACTTCTGATGAAACAGCTATTTCAAACCTTCCTCAGTCTTCTTAGACCTCCGAACTGGTCCTCTCCCCTGAACCTGACAGAGAACAGAGGCCATCGCTCGGGGACGCCCTCCACTTATGCCTTCAAACCTGCAAAAGCAGTGACTTCTTCCATCCTTCCTTGCCCCTCCCTCCACCCCAGTGACATCTTTCTTTGTGCACCTTCAACTTCTTCCTCTAAAACTTGATTGCTTTTAGCCATTAAACCTAATGAAGTTTCTCCTACCTCAGGCCAGGCTCCTCTCTGGCTTGTCCCATGTGCCCCTAGCTTTCCCTGGCAGACTTTGGGAGAGCTGCCATATTCAATCTTCCCATGTCCCCTTCCTCTTATTCTGTCTGCCTTCTGACACTGCACTCCACTGAAATGCACCTGTCGACGTCATCAGTCAGTCTTTGTTCCTAAATCCAGTTGTTTGAAGCCTGGGCATCACCCAAGTTCCTTCTCCTTCCCGGTCCATACCTGGTCTGCCTCCAGGCCTGGTCCGTATGCTCGAGTCCTCCACTAGCTTCTCTCCATCGCTGTGACTCCTAACTCAAGACCCCACCGTGTCACCTTAGTCTTGCTTACTATCTTGCCCCTCCCATCCAGTCTCCATGGTGACAGAATCAGCTTGCAGAAACCCAAATCTTATGTGTCTGCCTTGCTTAAAGCTGCCAGTGGCCCTTAGGATAAAGTGAAAATTTCTTAATCTAGTTCATGTAACCTGACCCCTGGCCTGTGGGAACAGAAACAGGGTGACACTTACTCTACGTCAGGTACCAGTTGGGAAACTACCGTCAGAAAGGTCTTGAAAGAGACCAAGGAAAATGGTGATTAGGTCACAGGTGCCTGTGAGAGGTGGTCAGTGGAGATGAAATGAACAAGAAGGGAATGGGAGCTGGCTGCGCAAACCACCCTGTCGGGGAGGAGATGGGGCGCTGGGTGGCCTGTAGGCACTGCAAGGTTCAGGCTTTATAAGGAAGAGACGGCAAGCCTTGTTGGGTGGAAGATAAAGAGGTCTAGGTGACAGAAAGGGAGCTGATAGCTGTTGGTCAAGGTTTGGCAGCGGTGACCTGAACAGGAGACTGAGCACTGCTGGCAGGAGTATAATTTTCTATACTACAATTTGGGGATAAAACATTTAAAAAAGTAAAAATTCCCATTTCTATTTTGACTCCGTAACTTTCCATCTAGGACTTCTTTTTTTCCTGAAAAAATAAGCATGGATGTGCACATTTAACTTCAAGGTTATCAACCTGCTATATAGAAAAGTAAAAAAAAAGTTTTAACAACCTAAATGTCACAAGATAACTGATAACCTAAATTACAAATTTATGGTACATCCATTCAGTGAAATGCTGCATAGCCATTAAAAATATGTAAAAGAAATGCATGAAATATAGATAATACAATATTTTCAATATTATCCCATTTCTGTTAAAAATTTTTTATACGTAAAGTCTGGGAAGAATATTAACAATGGACATCTCTGGACAGTGTGGTATTAATGTTTTTAAAAATTTATTTTTATGAATTTTTAAAATTTATTGATTTTAGAGATAGGCAGAGAGTGAAAGGAACATCAATTGGCTCTTCCACTTATTCTTGTATTCATTGTATGTGCCCTGACCGAGGATGGAACCCACAACCTTGGTGTAGCAGGATAGCACTCCAACCAACTGAGCTACCTGGCCAGGGCCTGGTATTATGAAATTTAATTTTCCTGACATAAATAGGAAAATACTTGAATCAGGGAAACAATTTATAAAATCACATACACACAAGTCCACTTACATGAAGTTCAAGAATAGGCAAACCTTCTACGGTGAAAGAAGTCTGAATAGTGGCTCTCTGAGGGGCTAGTGACCAGAAAGATGTATGAGGGAACTTTCTGGGGTGAGGAAGTATTCAGCATCTTGGTTTGGGGGTACACACAGGTAAAATTTTATCAAGCTGTAGATTTAAGATCTGGGCATTTTACTGTGTATAAGTTATGCTTTTAAAAGAAAATGCAGCCCTGGCTGGTGTGGTTCAGTGGATTGAGTGTCGACCTGCAAACCAAGGGGTCACCAGTTTTATTCCTGGTCAGGGCACATGCCTAGGTTGCAGGGTGGGTCCCCGGTTAGGGGCATGTGAAAAGCAACTACACATGGATGTTTCTCTCCCTCTTTCTCCCTCCCCTCTCCTCTCTCTAAAAATAAAATCTTCAAAAAAAAGAAAATGCACCCACAAGACAAGGGAAAGAGGAAGCAGGTGATATCACAGAACAATCTGGGGGTGCAAAAGGAGTTCTGTGACAAGACCTCAGTTTTCTCAGGAAGTAGGCTGGTGTGGTAACGGGCTTGTAGAAGGATGCAGGTGGCCCGGGCCTGAGAAAGGGGGACACAATGGAGCGGTGTCAATGTGAGAAATGCCCTGGGAGGTCCCTGGAGCTGAATCAAAGGTGTGGATGGGAGCCACCCAGGGCTCTTCAGTTCGTGCTGATGGGTTCTAGGCATATGCAGCGTGATGGCTGGGTTGACATCAGGAATTGTGTCTGAGTACTGGCTTGTAGTGGAGGTTGGAAGCCAAGACAATTCCAGCGGGGAGAACTAAAACCAACAAGGAGGGACAGAAAGGCTTTTTGAAGGCAGAGAAGGGACAGTGGAGTTGGAATGATCATGGCTGTGGTCAGCGAACGGCTGGTTCTGAGGTCCTGAGGGTGAACCAGTTCCAACTGTAGGCCTCACTCCAAGCCTGGCACTGCTGGGAGCAACAGGAGGGAAGGAGGCACCACCAGCCTCCTACTGCCAGGCACTTCAGATACCAGCCCACTCAGGGGTGCCTAACTGTGCAAGTGTGTGGTGCCACGGCGCTCACAGGTGATGAAACTTGCCCTCATCAGTGAGCAATCAGCTGAGCAGTTTCAAAGCCAGATTTGACTCCAAAGCCTCTTCCCATCATCCTCGGCTGCAACTCACCGCAGGACCTGTAGGACCAGTTTAGAGGATCCACAAGTGGAGACGAGTCACCCAGGACGTGGTGGAGTGTCAGTTGCCAACATCCGGGCAATGGCCAGTAGCAACCAGAATGGGATAGTCCCAGCAGATGGCACATGCTCCAGGAGGACAGAGCATCAAGGTGGCAGAAGACAATACAGATCCTGACTCCTGGTGCCAAGATTAATGGAAAAATGAGTGCTTAGGTGTTTTTGGAAGTGGTGTCTTAGGGGAAAACCAAGTTTCAGTTTAAGAGGAAGAAACCTGGGAATTCTGGACACCATTCTGAATCAGTAAGGGGAGGCAGACAGGGAGGGTTGGGGAGAGGTTCAGCACTGCGCTAGCTGAGCTCACAGGCTGTGGAAGGGGTGGCACCATCAGGGAAAAAACACACAAGGAGTCTCAACTGCCGCACCAGAGGCATGTCAACAAGTGTTGGCATAACCTGCTCCCAAGCAAAGCCTCAGCTGAAGCCCATCCCCTTCCTCTCTCCTACACCTAACCTTGTGTAGGGCGAACCACTTGGTATTATTTCCCAGACGCTTTACATTTCTTGCCCCTCACCACAGCTGTGCTACCATCAGCCCTGGTTTACAGATGACACTGAAGCCCAGAACTGAGGTCACTTGGCTAAGATCAGGGCCACAGGCAGGATTTGGGTGCAGGTGTATTTGGCATCAGAGTTTGAATGTTCCCTGGCTGTGAACTGATGGCCACATTTTTATACATAAGCTTCAAAATAAATTGTAAAATGTTCATTCTTAGTGGATTCTGACCTAAGATGAATAAACTCTTGCACACTTCTGAGGCTGAGCAGAAGACGTTACTGTTCATACTTAAGATGCACATTAAAAACTGAAGGCCTCACATTTTGGGTTAAGTAACAGGGCAGACTGTGACAGTGACAAGAATCTGACTCACAGGACAATGGGGAAGAGAAAAGGCAAAGAACAGAGGCTTACATTTCCTCAGAAACGACAATATACACACAAACACCTTACAAGGGGAGCTCCATTAGTCCAGGATGTGTTAGATTGAAAGTGACTCTCCTCTAGTCACTCCTCTGCAGGGACACGGATGTCTGCTCAGGCAGAAGTGACACTCCTTACAGATCTGACAGTTATTACTGCAAGAAAAACCTCCCTTCAGAATACCCTCGCATGGAGATAGGAACACTCACTCAGGGACACCTTTGACAGGTGCTTCATGTACATTTCTTTAATTCTACAGACCTATGCTGAGCAGGATGGTATCACCTTCATTGACCTTCAGGAAATTAAAGCTCAGGGGAGCTCAAGAAATTGCCTGAGGTGCCAAGCTGACAGAGGACAGGGCCCAAACTTGAACCCAGATCTGTTGCTCTGTCTACACCACAATGCCAGAGCTGCTGTCCTCCACAGGAACGCACGAATCTCCTTGAAGTCTGAGCTCTGGTTCTCCCAGGCTTCTTGGTAACACGTTGCCCTGCTCCCTCCTCAATGTTTTCCAACCACTCCATCACATACAGAAAAATATCTACCACCTCTGCCCCAGATAGAAGGACCCACAAGTTGTTACAAAGTTTTTGTTATAAAACATTTAATGTTAACCTACAATACAATGTAAACTTTTATGAAAAAATTTAAAGTACACTAGATTTCTTCAGTCAATTACACATAACTATTCTGGTGCAGTTCAAGCTGGGGCACTGCATCCTTTGCGGATGGATTTCCTGTTGCTGCGTTCCTCCCAAGTCCTAAAAAACCGGCCGTAAAGTGGAGCTTCTTGCTCAAGCACTAGAAACACACTCCTGGTTTTCCATCCTGGGGGTTGCCATTCCTTCCCATCTTTTCTGAAATTCTTTCCTTGGCCTTGGCACCATTACCAATTTTCATAACTGCTCAGTTCTTTATAGCCTTCTTTTTTTTAGAGAACTATTCTCCCCATGCCATCTCATCCAAACATCATAGTGGAGGCAAGCAAGGAGAAAAATATTTGCTGTAGGAAATTCTGCAGTAGAAAACACAAGGGCCCCCACTGAGGCTGCAGGAATTCAACTAACTCCAACTGGGTGTCTTCACTTGGTCCTTTCCAACGGTTGTGCAGCTGAATCTACAGCTTCAGTCTCAGGAGTGCAAAGGAAACTTAAAACAATCGTTTGTCCTTAGTTGATGACTTGCCATTTGGAAACAACAGCTGGTATCACCCAGAGGTGACCTGGAAACCAGAGCAAATGCTTGCAGGTCACTGCTTCTTGGTATTTTCTCCCTGGCAGGTGCCATGAGTCCCCATAGGTTCCTGGGGGGAACATACAGATTGTACTGGCATCAACAAAATGTGCATCCTTTGGGGAGGAAGGGAGATGGCACTTGGCAGCAGCTCTAGGGTCAGCAGGGACACAGGATTGGGTCTGGGCTATTTCACATGGACTAGGGAAGGAGCGTGTGCTTTGAAAGCCTCTGGAAACCTAAATGCACAGGCTGTCCCAGGAGTTGTACCAAGAATTGTACCAACAGACACAGAACATTTTAAATATTCTGCATCTAACTTCCTTCACTGAATAAGATAGCAAAAGGCAAGAGGCGTAAAGTGCACATTGTAGAGTAAGATGCAGATTGAACTATTAAGGAAAACAATTTACAACTTCTCAAAGAGGTATGGGCCGGGCAGCACCTGGCCCAGCAAAGGTCCACCCTCCCTGCCCAGGACTGCCAGGGAGCTAGCAGCAATCCTCAGGGAGGGAGGCTGAGGGCAGGGGAGACAGTCCTCTTTGCATAGCTGTCAGCAGGAAGCAGACTTCACACAAGGTTGAGTGGAGGGAGAACACGGTTCATCCTGGTATTCACTCGATATATTTTATGAGGACAGCAAATTCCTGTTCATGTGGCCTTGGGACAGCAGGAAACAAAGTGGAATAAAAAGCCCTAGGAGCAGAATTAAATGTTCTAGAGCCAGTGTTCTAGACACCCGCGTCAAGGCCATTGTAGGTGACAGCCATGGACCTCCTGCCTGGCCCTGCACGTGTCCCCACTGAGGCTGCAGAGAACAGTAGCCAGGCTGCTGTAAGAGCGGGCCTCAGGTTCTAGTTAAGCAACAGAGAAAGCCTTTGACAACAGCCAAGCCAGCAAATTATGCTTCATCTTGACACAAACCCCTTGACCTCACGGCATGCTGGGAGCTACAGGAACTTCAGTAGGTTGCAGTGTTAAAACAAGTCTGCACCTGTCTAGCCACAGAACACTTTGGAATACTTGTCAGCTCACGCTGCCATCTGTTAATACATGGCTGGACCCATGTACCCATTATATAAACCATCACTGACAGGACACCCGGAGGTTAAAAAACCCTATTACTTCAACACAGCAATAGAGGAAGAGGATAAAAACTGGCTCCAGCAGGTGGCTGCATCGGAAAACGGAAATCTGCCTTGCAACAGTGTACAAGCCTGAGTGATCTGGGCTCCTCTCAAGCCCTCTAGACTTTGTACCCTGCATACACCAGCAGCTCATGCCCGAGACAGGCAGGGTACTGGCACGTGGGCGCACTGGCTCCACCATGCCCTGCCAGTCCTCTGGGAAGGCACCAGGCCTGGCAATCCGGCAGAGCTCGGCGCTGGGCAGCATGGCACGCGCATGTCAGGAGAGGAATGAAGAGCTGCTATCCTTTGGTTCAGACCCCATAATAACCATCTGGTACACATTCTAAGGAGCACTGCATTGTGTGTACAGGTGAGTATGCACAGAGTGCACACTGCACACACAGGTACATCTGTACACAACCTTTGCAGGAGGTACACACCCAGATTTCCTCCCACTGCTCCAGGTGGAGTGCGCAGGTGACAAGAACAGCAAGAGTTGGACCAAAAATAAAGACCCCTCTGGGAACCTGAGAGGGGCAATGGCAGAAATAAACAGAAGCCAGCCCGGGGCACCTTTATTACACTCTGTGGACTAAGGAGCCAAGGGCATGAAATAATGTCATGGGTTTAAAAATTGGCTCTTTATCAAATGAAGGAAAAAAATACACCTATCTCAGCCTCATTCCTTTGGTCATTACAAAGCAACAGAAACAAATTTAAAAATTATGCATAAATTGTGGGAAGTTCAAGGACATCTCTGCTCCGTGCCTTCTCTTCCCTCTTCTCCAGAGGCAGGAGAAGCAAGTCCTTAGGAGATGTCGCAGTAGCTGCTTGACATAGGTTTGTCACTTTTATTTTCCATAAGAGCAAGAACGAATGTCCTGTTCCCCTCTGGGACGACGGCTGGGCTGGAGGTGAAGAGCCTCCCCTTATGGGGAGGTGTGTGGTACAGAGGCAGGAGAGGAAGGTGGGCTGCTGGCCAGACGCTCACCGCTACCCTCACGCGCGCGCAGGTGGTGACTCTGCAGGCAGCATGGTTTCTGATCCTTCCTTAGGATGCAGCAGTCATTAAAAAAAATATTGTATTTAATAATAATAATATGAATTTTTATCCCCCCCCCATTTCTTTTAGGAATTGGGGTGGGAGGGCAAGGAAGAAAAAGTGTCATTCGTCTGTGAGGTCCTGAACAAAGAGAACTTCTGTGTGGCTGAGTCCAGCCTCCTGCAGCGTGGGGGGGTTGGGCCACTCCTCCGAAGGGGTGCAGGGCAGCACCCGCCGGGGAAAGTTGGCTTCGATCTGAAACTTCTCAGGGCTTTCTTTCAAGGAAAATAAGAAGTCGTGGATTACCTGCAGAGGTGATACAGAAAATGAAAGGCAGTGAGAAAAAGACAGACACACAATCCCCACCATGAAATCAAATATCCCTTGAAACATGAAGTCATCACATCATACTGGAATTCTACTTCAAGGTTTTGTGTCAAAGAGCAAATTTGTAGGGTAGTTTGTTGAAGATATTTATTACGCAACCCAAAGCTAGTCCTACTCTGAATTGATTCATCTGTTTCTCCTTTGATGACTTGTCTGATATAAATCTAAAAAATTGTTACTCAGAAATAATCTGAGTTACAGAAAAACGCAGGACACAGAGGTTTCCCCTGTCTTTGCATGAGCTGCGAGTGAGCTGCCAGCCGATGTCCCATCACTCTGGAGTGTCTCCACACGCCTCAGGCAGGGACGCACGGGACACTCCCCTAGATAACCACACCACAGCCCACAGGGGCAGGCTAGTCAGCTGATTCAGCTGTCATTCAGGCCCCATTCAACTTTTGCCAGTGCCTTTTATAGCAAAATTATGCCCTTTAGAGCTGCGTGTTATATTTAGTTGTCACATCTATCTCCCCCAGGCTGCAGCAAATACTCAGTCTTTCGTGACTTTCTTGGGCGTTGTTATGCCTCTTTGGCAGGAGTGTTTGTTACAGAAACGCTGTGCACTCCACTCAGTGCATCCCATGCAGGCGCAGCTCTGTCTACTGGTTCTGACTTAACGATATCTACTTTGATCACTGAAGTTATTCAATCCCCTTTGTCATTAATGAGCACTTTGTGGGGAGGCACTTTGAAATTACGGACAGCCAACTCCTCAAACTTGCTATTTATTTATTTATATTTCTAGAGTCATGATTTCCTATTTTATTAGGTAGGTTACAATGTTATAATCATTATTTAGTTTAGTGTTCAAACTACTCCAGATGGAGTCGGAAGGAGCCCACTCAAGCGGCCTTCTGTGTCCTTCTGACACAGCCCCCTTTTCTCTGAACAATCACAAGCTTCTGGGCACAAGCTGCTCCTATTCACTTGTGTTGTCCCTGCCCAGCCCTGGAATCGGCCTCTGCTCCAAGGATCCTTGGTTTTCCTTAATGAACAATGGGATGAAAAGCCACCCCTCTGGGTGCTAGGTATGTTCACTGCTCTTAGGGGCTGCTGCTCCCAGCACCACCTGTGGAGAAAGCTGGAGACTGTTAAGTACATACCTGTTTGTATCTATTATACACGTCAGACTGCTATATACATACACGAACGCAATAAGTTCTTCCCCCCTCCTTACCCAATTCTGGCTTTAACATCCCAACCCACCATAGGCCACTGGGACTCTTGACTTCTCTGCACTGGCTGCCCTCGTCATGGAGACACCAACCTCTCTTCTGTGGGAATGCCCTTCTCACCTTGCTCTGGCTCCGACAAGGCACAGGTAAACTTAACCAGAAGTAAGGCAACCTCAAGAAAACTCACACTGCTGAAACTTGGAATGCGAGACACGTACGGACCAGGACATTCTTGTCTTCGTCTCTTAATGCCACACACTGAGGACAGGCACCTGGGTCTGCTCTACGGGCCCTTTATCTGGCATTCGGTGTCTGACAAAGCCCCGAAGGGACACACTGTGACAGCGTTGCTGGCCCCTTTCAGGTCAATCCCAAAGCCCAGGAGCACACCGTTCCAGTGAGCTTTACTTTCTGAGGGAGTCAATTTGTTTTTTGTTCCACCTCTAAGCTTACTCTCCTCTGTGTGAAGCAGTCCTTCCTTCACTTGTCCTAAACTTACTTCCTTAGAGCATGTGAGGGGCTACACTCCCAGGATGTAAGGAGTAAATCCATGGCCCTCTTATCTAATTCATTCATGATTTTAGCTCCTAACATTTCACTCTCCTTTTCTTTTCTTGAGATGCATCAATTAGACTTGCACCAAGTATTCTGGGTATGACTCCAACATGGGTTTTATGTAACAGTGATATAATATTTCATTTTCTTTTCAATCATTGCTTGAGAATACAGCAGTCCCCTGTTATCTGTGGGGATATGTTCTAAGACCCCCAGTGGATGCATGTAACTGTGGATAGTAGATACTGAACCCCCTCTACACATTATACAAGCTATGCTTTTTCCTATACATATGATAAAGTTTAATGAATAAATTAAGCATAGTAAGAGATTAACAACAACAATAAAATAGAATAGTTATGACAACATACTGAAATAAAAGCTACATGAATGTGGTCTCTCTCTGACAACCAGGAACGGGCAGAGCGTACACAGCATGGGTGCGCTGGACAATGGGAAGAGTCACGTCCTGGTCACGCTACTAGGAACAGCATGTGACTTAAATCTTATAAATGTTTTTTTTCTGAAATTTTCTATTTAATGTTTCGGACCACAGTTGATCGCGGGTAACTGAAACCACAGATAAGGGGGGACCACAGTTCTCAACCTTGGTACAAAATTGGCATTTTTGTTCCCACTGATGGGGCAACAGGAAACAGATGACAACACCTCAAAAAGTCCCTTTCGGTCTGTGGAGGACAGGAAAATGAGCTCTGGGCCGAGTACAATTTGGATCCCCCCTACATACATCATATAAGAGAAAGTCAGCTGCCACTTTTCTGACCACTCATGAGGCCTAGAGACTTTTCCACAGTTTATCCTTTGTTATCTCAGCATTTTACCACTATCAAGAGAGGGGCATGATGTGCAAACTATTTCACTGAACATTCACTCCTTGAGATTACTGATGAAGTGTGGAGATCATAGGAGGACATAAAGTCTCCCAGGGCACTAAAAACCAAGTTATTCTGCTGCATGTTATTAACTCCATGAATGTGAGATGAGGCTGGAACCGCCCCTACACACCACTTCTTTCCTATCCCTGAGCCTTATCCCCATTTACAACCAAGTAGTTCTCAGTCTGGGGTTTGTTTTCTGTTCTTTAAATAACTCTTACTGAGAACTTATTTAAAAGCTGCTAAAAATTAAATAGTTAATGAAACTGTTAGTGAACATGGCTACCAGCAAACCAGGGGAAGGATGCCACTTAGCAACCACCTACTACATGGTAGGTACTGTGTGATGCTCATTTGCTTTATCCTAATTTAAAAAAACCCAAAGTTAAGAGATGTGAGCACC
Organism: Furipterus horrens; assembly: GCF_987537825.1. Lineage (NCBI taxonomy): Eukaryota > Metazoa > Chordata > Mammalia > Chiroptera > Furipteridae > Furipterus > Furipterus horrens. The sequence goes on along the minus strand of NW_028327180.1, from coordinate 63,157,164 downwards.
TTCCCCCATATACATAAATGAGAGATAAAAAGAGGAAGCTATTTGCTTCTCACTCACCAGGACGGCTCATAACTATTTCTTTATATTAGCCCTTTGAGTCTTACATTCCTGACTGGCCAGTAAGTTCCATGAATTCCAGAACATCTCACTCATCAGCATAATCCCTAGAGTGAGTACCAAGGCGTGCCTGACACCTTCAGTTTCAAGTTACCAGAAGGCCAACTGGAGTTCCTTTTACCAGATGGGCTATGGGAGACCCTGTAAAAGACTCCACGACACATGCATCCAGTTCTCCAGTTCAACCAGGAGACATACTGGATCTGCTCAAGCCTCACTTGACTATGGTGCATCCTCATTTCCAGTACGCAATTACTCCTGACTATTTCCAGTGATGGGGAAATGGCAGATCTACTGCACTTACAAATTTGGAAAATGAACTTTCAATATAAACAGAAACTTCTTTTTGGTTATAAATACCAAAATTAAGTTAGTGTTTGAGTTAGGATGAGCCAGGCACACGTTGAACATTTTACATACGAATTTAATCCCAGCAATCATCTTATTACAGAGTGCTTATCACACCTGTGCTATAGATGAAGAAACTGAGGCTTACCGATGAAGACAAATGGCCAAAGAAACACCTCTAGTAACCCTGGAGAGTGAGAATTTGATCTTCATTCTGTGAGGTATATATTAATAGGAGTGCCTACTTTCAAGTACTTCCTGTGGAAAGACAAACACTATTCACCTACAGATGCCAGATTTACAAGGGCGCCCCATGAGGGGGGCTTCCCATGGCCTATGTGGGTAGAAAGGGACAGTGACAACTGCATGCTGAGGGCACGTGCTTTTACACTCAGATGCACAATTCCAGAACGCCTGGGTCAGCAGAGACAGAGCTTTCCCTACACAGCAATGGGTTCTGCTGTGAGCCTCTCACCTCAAACACACAGTATTTTGTGGGACTTCTTGGTAAGGTACATTTTTTCTTAGCTGAGCTCCAACATGATGAAAGGAACCCTTAGTACTGCTTTGAGCAGGCAGCTAGAGCTGGCGGTGTCTGAGGCAGTTCCCTGTGCTCCTCCTGCCTCTCTACCCTCTTCCTCCTGGTTCATTAGAGGAACAGATACACCAGCAACACACTAGCAATTCTTAGAAGCCTTCAAGCCTACAGGCCAGACTTTACCCCCACACCCACGCAACTTGGGCGGTCCTTACTGTTAAAGACTGTGAAAAGTGGAATCGCCTCTCAACGCGAGAATCGTTAGGTAATTTGAAAACAATCTTGACACTTTCAGGGTCATCAGGGGAAGGCTCAGGAGGCAGGCACTCCAACTTCCTTTCCTTTTCCTCCTGCAAATTCTGTAGAAACATAAAGCAAAGGTGAGGCTGTGGCTCCAACAGGGAAACAGGAAATGCAATCACCATGTAGGCCTATTGTGTAGTTAAGAAAACATTAGTAACTAACAAACTAATAATCATGAGAAAAATTTGTTGGCAAGAGTCAGAAACAACCGAATTCCAAGTACTGCTGCGTCACATGTACTATGTATTGACTGTATTGAGGTGTTTAACTGTTGGAAATAAAGGGAATGACTAGAGGACACTGGCTATAATGAAGTGGTAATACAAAATGAAACAAGACCATGAATGAAATGTCAACTGAGCCAATACTGATATTCAGAAATGACTGCTGTGAATAAACAGCACTGTGAACTGTTTATTACCCCTATTTACTTTTCATGGAACAGACCTGTTTTGCCTTTTACTCACTGTTGTAATTTTTTAATTAAAATTTTTACAAATTTAAAAATATTTATGAAAATGTAGTAAATTTAGCTGGCTGATGTGGCTCAGTTGGTTGGGCATTGTCCTATAAACCAAAAGGTCACTGGTCCAATTCCCAGTTAGGGCACATGCCTGGGTTGCAGGGTCAGTCCCTAGTCAGGCCATGTACAGAAGACAACTAATCGATGTTTCTAGCATCAATGTCTCTCTCCCTTTCTCCCTCCCCTCCCCGCCCTAAAAAGAAAGAAAGAAAATGTTGTAAATATAAAAATGGCAAAGAAAATTTAAATCACCCACAATCCCATCATCTTCCAGTTTTTTCCTTTCACACTTAAGTAAGGACTGCTTTGGGCCCTGGTTGGGTGGCTCCATCAGCTGGAGTGTCGACCTGTACCCCAAAAGGTTGCAGGTTCGGGAGGGAACCAATGTTTCTCCCACGCCCATGTTTCTCTCCAACCCCCTTCCTCTCTCTAAAATCAATAAACATAATCTCAGGTGAGGGAGGAATGAAGGAAGAAAGGAAAGAAAGGAAAGAAAGAAAAGAAAGGACCAGTTTGGGAGTCATCAGGAGTAGACAGGTGCATTACCCGCCGCCGTCTCTCCTCTGCCAGCTTCTGCTGTTTCACCTCCTCCTCCTTCCGCCGCTTCTGCTCACGCTCCTCCCGCTTCTTTCTTTCCTTCTCCTGGTCAGCTCTGAGAGAGGCCAGGTAGGCCTCGTCCTGCTGCTGCCTCAGCACCTGGGTCTGGTTCCGCTCTTCCCTACGGATAGATCAGAAGCACAGAAGAAAAGTGTGGTCTTACCAAGCCCTGGGTTTCCCACGCTGACACATGGGAGTAAGAGGTCGACAACCTCGACAGAGGACCAGCTCCCACTACCTTTACAAGGGCTCCAAAGCAGACGGCAGGATAGAAACATGTCGTCTCTTCTCCCAGTTTAATTTGGCAGAAAAAGAAATGCCCAGATTGTCCCTTCCCTTCTAACTTCATTGTTAAAATTAAACTTTTTTTCCAAATTCTAACAAAAGTAACAGTATTACTGTTATAAAATGATTATCAGATCCTATTTTACAGAAAAATAACCCTTTGGGCTACTACATTTTTGTGTATGCTGCTTTCATAAAAAAAAAAAACAAAAAAAAAACAAAAAAAACCCACATACACACATCTTAGAAGATCTGAAAAAACATAGAAACATCTTATTCAGAGTTCTACCAACCAAAGAGAAAACACTGTAACATTCTGGTGTATTTCCTATTTTCTCTCCAAAAAACTGTGTACGTTACACAGATGTGTGTGTGTGTGTGTCTATATAATTATTATCATTTTTAAAGAGCTTACATTTTTATTTTATTTTTCATCATTTTTTAATCCTCACCTAAGGATATGTTTATTGATTTGAGAGAGCGAGAAACAGAGATGTGAGAGAGAAACATCAATCAGTTACCTCCCATAGGTGCCCTATCTGGGGATTGAACTCGCAACCTAAGCATGTGCCCTGACTGGGAATTGAACCTGCAGCCTTTCAGTGTATGGGGTGACGCTCCAATCAACTAAGCCACATGGACAAGGCATGTCTATATAATTAAAAGAAAATATAAGAGAATGTTAAAAGTGGTGGTAGGATTATGGGTGATTTTAAATTTCTTCTTGGTGCTTTTCTGTGTTTTCCAAATTTTCTACAATTAATGTACATTACTTATGTAGTGGGGAGAAGAATTACAACCATTTCTCATTTTTTACATTTAAGCTCTTTGTATTAAGGCTCTGCTATTCTAAATAACACAATATGTATTCTTGAGCACAGAGCCCCACCCGTATTTGCTTCATATTGCTAAGAACAGATGATCTGATGGAGTCTTTATGTCAAAATATATAATATTCTAACATTATATAAACAAAGCTTTTCAAACTGCCTAAGGGAGAGGAATTCCCCAGTACCTTTCCAGGCGCTCTGACACCAGGTATGTCTGGTTTGCATCCATAATAAATGTCAGCTGGTTGATGAGGTCCTCAGGTTGAATGAGGCCTTCTAGTCGGCCCACCACAGTCATCCTCCGATCCTTCAGCATGATCATGGCCAGGAATGGGTAGGTGTTCTCTCGTAAAGCCTGCGAAACTGACAGGGAAAAGACCTTATAGTTAAGGGCAGGACTTGGGGAAAAAAAAACAGATCAATTCTTAGATGTTCCACAACAAGCTAGAGAGAACTGCTTTAATCCCGGCTAGCGAAGAAGAGAGGTGTCATTCCTTCTCTGCCTCTTCTCCCTCTTAGTTTCCTAATCTGTTGTTGTTGTTGTTGTTGTCCCTTCTCCCAGGTAATTCATTAGACTAAGAGAGGCTTCTCTGGTGGGGGTGTGGCCGTCATGATGCTGCCAGGGAAGGCTGCGAATTCAAGGACAATGTTTATTTGACGGGGAGGAAAGAATCTGTAAAACTCCAGCTGCTGCCTAGCAGAACTTCCCTGTGGAAGGGTCCAGCTGAAAGGGAGCAAGGCTGCCAAGTCCCACCCTGTGCCACTAAAGCCGATCTCCCCCACCACCTCCACTGGTCTTCTCTTGCTCCACAAAAAAAGAGCAAGTTTTTATGTTTCAAAAGACTTTACCACAATAATGTTTTATCTATGATTTTCTTAGTTTGAAAGAAGGGATTTCATAGATGTCTATAAAGAATATCCTGAGCCGCCTCCTACTCGCCATCTACCACCCCCAAAGCCGTACCAGAACGGCAAACGCACGCTGTAGGAACTGAGCTGGAGGCACATCATCTGCTGCCTCTTCAGCTCTCAGGGTCTAGCACAGTGGCTGGTATGCTGGTACACACTCAAGAGCTGCTGAAGTAGCTGCAAAGTAACTACATTTTTCTTCATGGGAAGACTTTGCATCTCATACTGATTTCTGAAACTGCTTATCTCCAGTTAAAGAGTTATTGTTGCAAAGAGCTGAACTTTCTGAATCCCTATCAGCACCCAAGGTACTCAAACAGCTAACTCATTGTGCAAGAAGCACTATTAAAACAACTGATGATGAGAATAAACCCTCAGTAAGAAGCCCATTAACATTAAAGGCGAGCTGCTGGCCAGGACTGGGTGTTTTAAAGAATAAAACAGGCTCTGGCAATGGTTAAGTATAAAGAATGAGCTAGTTTGGGGGACTAGGTGAAAAAAAGTGAAGGGATCAAGAAGTACAAATTGCAGTTATAAAACAGTCATAGGGATGTAAAATACAGCACAGGGAACATAATCAATTATAATAACTATGCATGGTGCCAGGTGGAACTAGGCTTATTGGGGGGATTACTTCATAATTACATAAGTGTCTAACCACTATACTGTATACCTAAAGCTAATATAATATTAAATGTCAGCTGTAATTGAAAAAATTTTTCATTAAAAAAATAAATAAATAAAAACAATGGGCTAGAGCCTGAAAGACCTGAGCTGGCTACAGAACTTGCTAACTGTGTGATATGGGGCCAGGCTTAAACTTTCTGAACCCACGGCCTACACCGTAAAGCAGAGGTAATAGCACTGACCTCCCAGGACTGCTGAGAGGAGGAAATGAGACCGTGAGTAAACAGCAACTACCACTGTGTCTGCCACAGAATAACCATGCAATAAATGGCAAGTCTTCACAGATGATCCAGAGACAGCCTGACAATCCCGATGAGGAGGCAGCAGCAGCACTTACCCCTGTATCCCTCCGGCTTGTTGGTGGAGCATGCCCAGAAGAGCATCCTTGTGTTTATCAGGGAAATCACTTCAGGGGCGCACAGGGTGTTGCTGTGGAGAGGGATGAGAAGGCCACAAGAAGAACTTGCTTACTGCAAACTCTTGGCAGATAAGGCCAGAAGAGAGAAGACATGACCCCTGCACTTACCGACAGAAGTCATCCGAGTCCTGGTGGTCATCTCCATGAAGATATACCAGAAGAAAGCGCAGTTCCCGCTTGGCATCGTTAAGTGCCTGTGGGAAACAGAAGATCACCAATTATGACGATGCCTGTGCCTTGAGCTTTCCATTAGGCTGAGGGTTCTAACGGGTACACTTAGAAACAAAAGGAAAGATGAGGAAAAAAGGTGAGCAAGAAATCACAGCTGGGCTCCCGCCTTCCTATCCTGCCCTTGCAGCTCATCTCCCTATGCAAAGTCCAGACTTAACAAGCTTTAATGAAGACATTTTAGTATTGTTAGGATTTAAACTGCAGCAGGCACATGAGAGTTGACAAGCTGACAAATAAAGGTCCCAAAGAAACCACAGAAGTCAGCTGTCCCCAGTCTAAAGGAAGATAAAAACCGCGTGAAAAAGGAGGTGAGAATTTTGCCACCTTATAGCTTCGCCATCCTTGTAAATGTAAAAAGTGCTATGAAGACGTTCCCAGGCCACATACCAAGTAGGAATGAGGAACGGTGGGGCCCAAAGGCATTCTAAAGCGCGTGGGGTTTAAAAGATCATCAAAGACAAGGCTATAATGTCCAAGGTTCCTGGGTATGCTTTTGCATCTGCATAATCCTAAACTCATTTCAATTCAATTAAGATTTCCTGAATGACCAACAGTGGTCTGCCCTTAGCATCACAGCAGAGACAATGCATGAGATGTGCCCATCCCGTTCAGTAACTCTAACCCTGAGCACAATGCCTAGCACAGAGCAGGTGTTTCATGCTTGTCGAGTGGGGGGGAGCAGCCACTGACAGGGAGCGACCACAGGGAGAGGCATATGGGAAAGAATCAAAGCAGGAAACAAGAGTAGTACTTTTCTTTTTCTCTCAATAGAGTCAGGAATCCTGGTGGCTGCAGAACACAACCACCCTAGGGCCTGTGCCCACAACGATACTTCTACTTTTTCTCTGACAAACTAGAGACAAGCTTAACATCCAAAAAACTCTAATTTTCACCCTGAGGTAACAGGTCAAAGGTTAGTGTGGCGTGGGCTAATGAGATGTGCTGCCTTGAGGTTATGGCCATTCAGCTCTGTGTGGATCAAAGAAGACTGCAGGCTTTGCCTTCAAGGGTCCTATTGTCTGGTATAGGAGAGAAGACAGACAACAACTAAAATACAGAGATGAATGTGAAATTACTGAAAGAGTAAAAACAACACTATGAAAGCACAAAAGGGAAGACTGCTATTTTAACCTGCAAGGTAGGCCAGGGTGGGGCACAAAAATTGGGAAAGGGCATAAGAAGGGGTTGATGTGAGCTGGCTGCGGGATGGGCAACTCTATGAGCAAACATGGGAGGGCAGCATCGCAGGTGGAGAACAGCCAGAGCAGAGGCAGAGAGGGGATAAGTACAGGATTTGTTCTGGAAACAGCTCAGCTGGCACCTAGGGTACTGGGAGGATCTCCAAGGAAGGCTGGGATTAGGCCAGAAGGGCCTAGCTGAAAGGCCTGGTCTTTTTCTTGGGAAGCAGTGAAACGCTAGTGAGGGTTTCTTGGGGAAGAATGGCATGATCAGTACTGGGCTAGCCTTTCCTTTGTGGACAGAATCATATCAACAAATTGGCATCTGTATCGTTTGTGGCACTGACCTGGCTGTATGTTCCCTGGTAGAAGACAGGGTGTGCCCTCCCATATTTCTCTTCAAAAGAGTGCATAAATGAAACAATGTCCCCAACAGGGTCAGTGACCCGGCTGCGAGGGTCAGGCCGTATAAAGCGAAGAGCAAACCTGGGGAGGAAGGAATAAATATCACATGAATCGGCTTACTGTAGTGCATACGGAGCGGGCCAGTCTGTAGATTCCCGTCCCGGCATGGCAGCAAAGGCAGGTGGACGGTCTGGGACGGACCATCACACCTGAGAGGGCAGCCCGGCTCAAAAGCTGCCAAGCAGCAAGTGCTGTTCCATTTCCTATTCAAGAAGAATGCGAACTACGAGGATTATCCATTTCAACAGCAGCCTAAACAAATTCCAAGTGCTTTTTGCAGAAAAATTTAGGGCTAGGAGAATTGGGAAGGGAAGACATAGTATCTGAAAAAAGTCCGTACTCTGTTCCCAGACTCTCTAGAATGACACTAATATGGGAGCCATGTGGCTATGTAAATTTAAGTTAATGACATGAAATACAATAAAAAATTCAGTCACTGTAGTCATGTTAAGTGTCCAAGAGCCCCACGTGGTTAGTGACTGCCACACCAGATAGTGCAGTGACAGAACGTTCCCTCCCTCACAGAAAGCTCTGCTGGACAGTGCTGGTCTAGGACAGAGCTGTTTCTTTTTGATTTTCCTACTTGCCTCTCCCTCTCCTTCCTCCTGGAAATTTGAATTTTTAAGTATATACTTCCAAGCTATTTGAATTATGGGCAGGAACTTGAAACTCGAACTTGTAGTCATAACTTCCTTGCTCGTCAAAGAGGCAAGTAAATTCTGCTTGATGACTTACGGTTGAAGGTAGCCAGGGAGGAAATTATGCCACTGACCCTGAGCGCACTGGCGGATTTGGAGGCCTGGCAGCTACTGTAAGATTAAGGATGGTACCACACATCTGTCTCTAAAGAGCCTATCTTACATATTTGCATAGTGCCGTTTATCTATCCTTTGGATTTCCACAGAAAGCAGTGGAGCAGAGGCATAGTAAGTCACTGTGCTACCTACCATTAAACAAGTTGCCTGGAGGATACAGTTGTATTAAAATTAGTAACACATGCCATGCATTTTTCCCCCAAGGAAACAAACAATATTCATATACTTGAGATGACTTAAACTGTAACACTTGCCATACCAAATCTTGAGTTGATTCCAATTCCTTATCCCCTCAAATTCCCCGTGTGTATATGTGTACAATTTCACTTGGAATTTCTCCTGACTAATCAAAGCAAATGGATCAACACAAACATTCCAGAGTAATTTGAAAACAAATGTAAGAAGCTGTGTAGAGTCCAATAAATGGTGAGGAAAGGAGACTAAATTTTGGGTGGTGAGCATACAATGCAATATACAGATAATGTATTATAGAATGGTACACTTTATAGTCTTGTTAACCAATGTCACCCCATAAATCTAATTAAAAAAAGAAGCTTTGTATGTGGGTAGAAATCCTTTAGAAGATAAATGTTTATAAGTTTCTTTGAAAGTAAACATTTTAGGATATCTCATTAGTCTTTAAGTTTCATTTTGATGATTGAATGGATAACGCTTTAACTTTTCTGTTTCTCTTTACAAAGCATTCCCATGGCCTACATAATTTAGGACAATCAGCTTTACAAAAAAAAATAAGAGACGTTAACTCTGTCTTCATGATTTTATAGGTCATTATGTGCCCATTCTTAAAATAAAACAGAGATGGAAAGCATACTAATTGGTTAACTGCTGGCATGTGAGAACTTTGCTGAAGCAAGGAAGCCATTAAGCGAGCAGCCTCCTATAACACCAAATGGCCATGGTAAAGGTGTCTTCTGACCCCTGCACTTCTGCCACTGCTGGGCCCTCACCTCAGGCCTCTGCTCCCCAGAGCCAGGCAAAGGCTCTCCCACATTTGAGGGAGGTACAGGCTGCCCTGTATGCAAGGCCCAGACCACAGGTTCTAGCTCTATCTGTTGGCCTGAATGCCCATAAACATTTTAGGTCCCCATAAAGCCTGGGTGTAGGTTCATCTACTACCCAGACTTGACCAGACACCCCAAGCCTGATGTGCCAGCAATTTGGACCCCCTGGATAATTTGACCCCTCTGTAGCTTCCAGTGCTGAGCTCTCTACACAGTGCATGAAGGAAGTGAGAAGAAAGGTGTTGGTGTGAAGCGAGAGCTTAAACTTTGAAAGAATCTGGAGACGTGACTAACCTCAGAACAGGAGAATGTGTTGGAATTATCAGTAGTCAGATAGAGTTATAGGTGGTTCGGGGTAAAAGTCACAAGGAGTGTGAAGCTAGTAGATAATGGTGGTTAGAAAGGAAAGGGGGTAAGGATTACCTAGGGAATGTCGAGGCAACAAGCATGGTGGGAGGAGGGAGGAGGGAGGAGGGAGGATGATGGTAATCGCGTGAACTGATTCTTGAAAATGGTATGTAAGACTACTTGAAAACAATTTCAGTTTAGAACATCTGTTTTTCTGTCTGGATAATTTAAAATATTTTTGTGCTATATAAAAAAACTGGTTAGGAAGAGTGCTCAATCAGATGACAAACTGGCGAGTCAAAATTGATAAAAGCATAAACCTTATTCTGGTCTATGTTTCAGCTCCAAAGTCTACCCTGTTGCTACTAACATAAATACAAAGGTACGTACCTAAATATATCAAGTATTGTGTAATAGGTAAACCGGAATGGAAGCATTATCAAGTAATAACCCCATCCGAGCAGCCCCTGAAATTCCAAAAACAAAGTTAAATACCAGTTACTCATTTCCTAAGCCTTACAAAATGGCTAGTTCCCTCTTCCTGGCCATCTCATCCTTCTTAATGACCAACCGCCTTTGCTCTCATTTCATCTAATACTGTCCTATTTTTTTTTCTCACACGATTTTTGTATTAAATCTGCTTTAGCACTTTTTCTGCAGCTAGTTATATTAGTTGTCAAACTCAATTACAAATTTTCTTCCCCAAATCAAAACTATTCATTCTTTCCTTTTTTCAGATTTATACATTAAAATATGGTATACAGAAACAGCAAGAAAGATAATCATTATTATTCCCTGGACTTCTGTATATAATTGACAATTATATTAACCACAATTATAAATCTCCACATAGCTGCCAATCTTAGTGATAATGCTAATTATTATTTTAACAATGTTGATTACTGCTGCTGCTGCTATTATCTAGTATATAAGAAGAAAGCTCTCTAGTTTACAAAGCATTCCTTATACATCCTATTGAGTTAACCTGAGCCCCTCCCTGTGTCTGTAGCAGGAGCTCTGGAGCCTCAGGGATGACATCAGGGCTCCAAACTCCGAGACAAGCCAAGAACAAACTGAGGAAACACTGGGCATATAAAATTGCTATAGGACCCTGCCCTTCTACTTCAGAATACCCCAAAATGACTACTGAGAAACTCTACTTAAAAACATTGTTAAGTACTCCACAAAAAGGTATAATGATGAAGGAAATCCTAACTGTTGTGAAGTTAAAGGGAGTGCTTTCTTGGGATTCTAAATCCAAATATAAGAGTTTAGTGTAACTCCCAAGAATTAAGAGAAACCAAAACGTTCTCTGGAGCTCGTTATCAGTATGCACATCTGAGGTCCCTAATTATACCGTGAGCAATATGAAGGGGCCCCTCTCCATGTATCTCTGGATCCCCAGCAGCCAAACACCAGGTACAGTGAGCAGCCGTGCTCTGAAATACCTGTCGAATTTAGCTGCACCACTTCCTTGCTCCTAGCCCTTTCAAGGCTAATTCCAAAGGTATGCCTAAGGCTCCCAACAAAAATTACAACTATTTCTCTAGAATTAGCTTAAAATTAAGTAAAATGAAGCAACAAAGAACTCAGTAAACATTCTAACTTAAAAGTGGAAAGTCTTATAAACAAGTAGCAAACATTTTTAAACATGTAAAAACAACTACTGTGTACTGAAAACAAAAACAAAGGTGCAGAAAATGCTTCAATAACTGGCAAAGAACACCCCCCCCCACTCCCCAAAACACAGGTAGTTGCCATATCAATTCATTGAAGAATCAAGGAAAAATAATAAACCTAATAAATCTACGATGGTGCCAGGTAAAGCTATACATTCTCAGTATTTCTTTTGCTCCTTTCATAGAGAGATTAATATAACCAAGTGAATGGACTTAAAAATAAAATGAGGCCGTTCCAGTTATGAAATAACTTGCCCTTGGCTGTGGTCTTGAGACGACATAGCTGTAGATCCTGTGGTCAGCTGTGTTAACCTGCAGGGGTCGAGATGGAGGGGGATTGAAAACACTTGGTACGCCCTCCTGCTCATTCAATCTGTCCTGTACAGCAGCCTGAGAAGGAAAAAAAAGTAGAAAGAATTTCAGTCATGCTCAAATCCACTAAGAAAAAGAGATGAGGCAACTGTTGCTAGGTGTTACGAAACAAGTGACCGGAGAGGTATACCTTCTTGGACCTTGAACTTGCTATGGAAGAGAGGCAATGTGTGCTGATGGCTCCAGAATTCACACAAAAGCAGGAGTAAAAGGAACCTGTCTGGAGACTCCATTTATGCAGCAAGCACACTGCCTGTATTCAATGGCATGTGCTACTGAGGGTGGCTGGGATACAGGTGCTTCCCTGTAGGGCCTGCGGAGAGCCACCCACAGAGGAAACAATGTAGACAGGTAGACAGTGCCCTTGGGGCTGTGCACTGGAACAGTCCCAACTGGGGCTGTGTGACAGAGGCCTTCGCTTTAGAGTAGAGATTCAGCAGAATTGCAGGTCCACCACTCAGAAAAGCTGCTTGGCTTATGAGCCTGTTACCTCATGTGCAAAATGAAAGAACGAGACTTCAGGTCAAAATGGAGGCTCAGGTAGACAAAATTCCCACCCTCGCACAATCATAAGAAGGATCACAGCTAACCTCAAAACAAAAACACTCAGAACTGCAGAAAACCAAACGGTATGGAAGTTCAACGACCAAGGATTTAAAGAAGTTGCATTCATCTAGATGGGTAGGAGGGGTGGTGCCGGAGAACCAGGGCAGAGGATGCGGTGGTTGGTGGTGGCCGGCAGAATGGAAAGTCCCACATTCATGTGTTGGGGATAAAAGTCGGGAGGGACATCTGGGGAGCACGCTGATCCCAGCCTGAGGCCAGATTACACAACTCAGGGGTTGGTGCCAAGAAAATAAAATCTCATAGCTTCTGGCTGTAAAAACAAGTAGTGGTGGCAGGCGGATCGAGGGCAACAGAGCCGCAGCTCAGTGCGATCCTGAGGTGGAGGAAGTGGCGGGTCCCTACAGCAGCGACGAGAAGATGGCCGGCCGGCATGGTGGGGCGGGAGAAGGAGCTCTCCATCCACTTTGCTCCGGGGACCTGCCGGCTGGTGGAGGAGGACTGCAAACAATCAAGACGGAATCTGAGCCATTTTACTGCAGGGTGACCACCGCCCAGGGCACAAATGAAAGAATGCGGCAGCTTTTACCCGATTAACTTCTTCCTTGGATTCCAAATGCCTTGCCTACACTTTTCTTCTCCTTATTAAAAGGGTCTGTCCATTCATAATGGAATTGAAGATGATCTGTTGGGGTACAAACCTGCCATCTTTTCAGATGGTGGAACTTCTGAATAAAGCACCCATAAAGATTAAAAAAAAAAATTAAAACAAAACAAAACAAAAAAACAAGTAGTGGTTGGGGTAGTGAAATAAATTGTTGGTCTCTCATCAGAGAGTCCGATGAAAGGGCCCACATGGTTCTAGAAAGTACGCAAACCCATTCATCTGGAAACCACCACCAGGGCAACAGCTAGAAGGGCACCAGTCACATACAGGAAGGGGGTGAAGTGACTGGAAACAGGGCAAGCGCCGAGCAAGCTTCCACCAGCCAGGCAGCGGCACTGTCCCCTCTCCAACCCATCCCCCACATACAGAGCCACAAAGTGGTGAAGCCCGTTGCTTCTCCCTGGCAAATACCTAAGGCTTCGCCCCATACAACTCAAAAGGTGCACTAGACAGGGAGTCAAAGCAGCTCTACCTAATACACAGAAACAAACACGGGGAGGCTGCCAAATTGAGGAGACAAAGATAAAGACATATGGCCCAAATGAAAGAACAGAACAAAACCACAGGAAAAAAACTAAACAAAACAGAGAGAGCTAACCTATCAGATGCAGAGTTCAAAACACTGGTGATAGGATACTCAGAGAACTCATTGAGTATAGCAAATGCATAAGGGAAGAAATGAAAGTTATACTAAGCGAAACAAAGAAAAATCTGTCCTGGCTGGTGTGGCTCAGTGGATGGAGGGCCAGCTTGTGAACCAAAGGGTCAAGGTTTGAGTCCTAGTCAAGGCACATGCCTGGGTTGCAGGCCAGGTCTCCAGCTGGGGGCATGTGAGAGGCAACCACACATTGATGTCTCTCTCCCTCTCTGCCCCTCTCTCTAAAAATAAATAAATAAAATCTTTAAAAAAAAATACTTAAAAGAGAATTACGACTTATTTGAGTCCTAAAGAATTTTAGAAAGCTTGCCATATAAACTTGACAATTTCCTAATGCCTTTAAAAGCTTCTCTGATGAGTTTGGTGGTGCTATTAATGAATCACATTATACAGTAAAAAGCATCAACATTTGGAAGATCTGCATTAATTCAGCAAGTCATTATTTTCCAAATAACCAATGCATGAAATTACAAAACCATGCATTGGTAAAAGATCCTTTCAGAGTGCAAGACAAACCAACCCGACTTGAATATAAAAGATGATGAAAAGTTCCTTGATATGGTCTCATATTCCGAATTGCAACTAAGAACTACTACAGGACTTCCGGCCAAGATGGAGGTGTAGTTAAGACACATTGTGTCTCCCCTCACAGCTAAGAAGGAATACAACTACCTTGAAACTGGAGACAACCAGAAGTTCCAGAAAATCAAGCCTCATGGAAGTCCAACAAACGAAGATATAAAGAAGAAATTCTCATCCAGACAGGTAGGAGGGGTAGAGCTGGGGCAGAGAGGATGCAGTGTGGCAGCTGCAGCGGCAGCTGTGTCAGGCCAGCAGAAAGTGTAGTCACATGTTATAAAAACCGGGAGGGACACCTGGGGAGTGCTCCTAGCCCCAGACCAGACCGCACAGCTCACAGTGCGCCAGGGAAAATAAAGTCTCATTGCTTCTCACTGTGAAAACCAGTGGGGGTTGGGGTGAAGGAAGAAACTGCTGATCTCTCAGCAGAGTCTGCTTGCTGAAAGGGCCCCCATGGTCCTAGAACATCCACAGACCCACCCACTCTGGGAACCATGGCCAGGGCAACAGCTAGAGAGGTGCCAGTCCCATATGAGAAGTGGAAGAAGTGCCTGGAAAAGGGGCAAGTGCTGAACAAGTGGCACTGTTCCCTCTTAGGGCTCTCGCCCACATACAGAACCACAAGGTGGTAAAACTGGTTGCCCAGCACTGACGAATACCTAAGGCTCCGCCCCTTACAATGTAATGGGTACAACACCTCTACCTAAGACACAGAGCCTGTCAAGTTGAGGAGACAGAAAAGTATGGCCCAAAAGAGGGAACGAATCAAGGTTCCAGTGGGAGAACTAAGCAATGAGGATGTAGCCAACCTAACAGATGAGGAGATAGCCAACCTAACAGACACAGAGTTCAAAACACTGCTGATAAAGATGCTCAGACTTGACAGACATCCTTGAACATGGCAAATGCATAATGGAAGAAGTAAAGGTTAAGTTAAGTGAAACAAAGGAAAATTCACACAAAACCAATGGTGAAGGGAAGGAAACTGGAGTTCAAATCAATGATTTGGAACATAAGAAATAAACAGTCCACCAGTACAGAATGAAGAAACAAGAATTGTAAAAAAAAAACCTGAGGAAATGCTTAGGAGCATCTGGGACAACTTTATGCCAACATCCAAATCATAGGTGTGCCAGAAGGAGAAGAGCAAGAAATTAAAACCTTTTGTGAAAAAATAATGAAGGAAAACTTCCCTAATTTGGCAAAGGAAATAAGACATACAAGTCCAGGAAGCACAGAGTCCCAAACAAGCTAGACCCAAAGAGGACCACACCAAGACACATCATAATTAAAATGCCAAAGGTGAAAGATAAAGAGAGAATCTTAAAAGCAGTAAGAGAAAAGAGTTACCTACATAAAGGGGTTCCTATAAGACTATCAGCTGATTTCTCAAAAGAAACTTTGCAGGCAAGAGGGGAGTGACAAGAAGCATTCAAGGTGATGAAAAGCAAGGACCTACAACCAAGATTCCTCTATCCAGCAAAGCTATCATTTAGAATGGAAGGACAGAGAAAGTGCTTCCCAGACAAAGTAAAGCTAAAGGAGTTCATCATCACCAAGCCCTTATTATATGAAATGTTAAAAGGACCTATTTAAGAAAATGAGGATAAAAACGATGAACATTAAAATGACAACAAACTCACAACTATCAGCAACAGAACCTAAAAAAATAAAAACAAAACAAACTAAGCAAACCACCAGAATAGGAACAGAATCATAGGTATGGGGATCATTTGGAGGGTTATCAGCTGGGAAGAAGGGAGAGAAGTGGGGAAATGGTTCAGGGATTAAGAAGCATAATTAGTTGGTACAAAACAAATTGGGGGAAGTTTGAATAATACAGGAAAGGATGAAGCCAATGAACTTATATGCACAACCCATGGACATGAACTGCTGGAGGGAAGGGTACTGGGCAGAGGGGAGCAAAGGGAAAAGAAATTGGGACAACTCTAACAGCATAAACAATAAAATATACTTAGAAAAACCTATTACAGTATCTATCCAGAATTATCTGAAAAGGCCATTAAAATACTCTTGCCATTTCAAACTATGTATGAGGGTGAAGCCAAATTTTCTTCACGTACTTCAACTAAAACTATCTACCACCACAGATTAATGGCAGAGTTAGATATGAAAATCCAGCTTTTTTCTACTAAGCCAGACATGAAAGACATTTGCAAAAATCTGTTAGTGTAAGTTTATTATTTTAAAAATTAACATATTTTAAGAAAGTTTTCAATTTTAGTTTTCAATATGGTAATAAATACCAATATATATATAATCCATATAAATAGAAGCTTTTGGAAGTTCTCAATAATTTCTTTTTTTATTTTGAGGGAAGGGAGAGAGAAGGAGAGAAACATCAATTGCGTGGTTCCTTCTTGCACACCCCCAACTGGGGACCTGACCCACAATGTAGGCATGTGCCCTGATTGGGAATTGAATTGGTGACCTTTTGGTTTGCAGGCCGGCATTCAATCCACTAAGCCACACCAGCCAGGGCTCGATAATTCTTAAGTGTAAAGAGTGACACCCAGGAGTTTAATAACCTCTGGTTTATTTAGGGAAAAACACATGCACATTTTTTAAACAGGCATAAAAATATCTTGAAAATATTAAAAGAAATTGTAAAGACTGTGATGGTGTAGGGGTAGGACTGAGAAATAGTGGTAGTCGCATTTCATCTTAGGCTTTGTTTTAACTTTTTTAAATTAAAATTCAAACTTAGAATATCTTACTGATACTCCTTATTCTTAAACAGAAAGTTCTACCCACGCTGCTGTTGGTTCAGTGGATTGAGTACCAGCCTGCAAACCAAGTGTCAGTGGTTTGATCCCTGGGCAGGGCACATGCCTGGGTTGTGGGCCTGGTCCCCAGCTGGGGGAATGCAAGAGGCAACCACACACTGATGGTTCTCTCCCTTTCTCCTTTCTTTCCCCTCTAAAGACATACATACATAAATAAATAAATAAATAAATAAATAAATAAATAAATAAAATCTTTAAAAAATAAAACACAAACTTATGTTTTTATGGAAACCCAAGATACTGCCTTAGAAAGTGTTCCTAGATAAAATGTTTTTCATAATAGTCAAACTTAAAAAGAAACCCACCTATAATTAATGTATTTTATGTACTGAATATTATCTTTGAGTTACTAAAATAGACTAATAAAGTGAAAAACAGTAAATATAGCATAATCCTGCTTGTGTAGAAGAAAATTATATATAAACAAACATAAAAAGTCTGAAAGAATATACACTAAAATTTAACACTAGCAAAAAAAAAGGGAAGAAACAAAAAATAACACTAGCTATCCATGAAGTGGTGGGATTAAGGGCAAGCATTTTTTTCTTCATGTTTTTTGGAATTCTTTGCCTGTGTGGGCAGGCACATACATATGCCTTTAGTATTTCTGGAAGTCACTACATGTTAAAGAATTGATATATCATAATTATAAGCCAATAAATAAATAAACCAGGGGGCAATATTATATTACCACAGGAAAGTTCTAATAGGCATGTGTCTTTATGAGTCAAATAAAATAAAGTATATAAAACTTAAAGTGTCTCTTCCCTAAAAAGATACGAGTCTATTAATGTATTTTATTTGCATTCTGTACTGCCTCTTCTACAGCATGTACAAAAAGCATTCTCTTTGATATATTTGTTATTAACACTGGAAAAGTATACACATATTATCAGCACACTAAGCAGAGTTATACACATAAGATTGAAAAGACATGTATTAAAACATCAAATGTGGTTATCTCAAGTATGATTATCAAGAGGTTTCATATTCAACTTTATAAACCCCATTTTAAATTTTTGCAGACATTGTTTCTATATTTATATAAAAGGTATTACCAATAGGAAATTAAAGAAATCTGGAAAAATACATTCTAATTCATCATGTCATCTCACTAAGTAAATTAAAAAAAAAAAAGAAAACACATTTTAACCAGACATTTAATAAGCGTCATTGAATATAAACACCTAGTTGTTAACAGTGGCTATACTTCTAGGAAAGAAGGAAAAGAAGGGGAGGGGTGTGAAAAATGACATTTATGCCACTCATATGGGGCTTCAATTTTGTCCAATCTGTTTAAAAGAATTTTAAAACAAGTATTAAAAAACGTCTGGCTTTCAGGAGCTGGATGGTAGACATTCCCTATATATCTATATCTATAGTTTTATCTAAATGTGAAATATTTATAAATTTTTTAATTTATTGATTTTAGAGATGAGAGAGAGAGAGAGAGAGAGAGAGAGAGAGAGAGAGAGAGAGAGAGAAAGAGAGAGAGGGAAGGAGGGAGGGACAGGGAGAGATTGATCAGTTGTTCCACTTATTTATGTATTCACTTGTTGATTCCTCTCTTTGTCCTGCCCGGGGATCCAGCCTACAACCTTGGTGTTTCGGGACAACACTCCAGCCAACAGATATACCAGGCAAAGGCTCTGAAATATTTAATTAAAATTATATGTACATGCAAAAAAAAGGGAAGAAAGAAAAGAAACTAGACCACCTTCTTACACCATATACAAGAATAAACTCAAAATGGATTAAACACATAAATGTTACACTAGAAACAATAACAATCCTACAAGAAAATATAGGCAGTAAAATCTTGGGTACGATTTGTAGCATTATTTTTTCTGATATATCCCTCGGGAAAGGGAAACATAAATAAATAAATAAATAAATAAATGGGGCTATATCAAACTAAAAAGTTTTTTCACAGCAAAGGAAACCATCAACCAAATGAAAAGACAAGCACTGAATGGGAGAACATTTTTGGTGATACATCTGATAATGGGTTAATATCCAAAATTTATATAGAACTTATAAAACTCAACACCAAAAAAAACAAACAATCCAATTTAAAAATGGGCAAAGTATCCTAATAGACACTTCTCCAAAGAAGACATACAGATGGACAACAGACATATGAAAAGACACTCAATGTCACTAATCATCAGAGAAATGATGCAAATTAAAGCCATAATAATATATCACCTCACACCTGTCAGAATGGGAATGGCTAACATCAATATATCAACAAACAGCAAGTGTTGGTGAGGATGTGGAGAAACGGGAACCCTTTTGCACTGTTGGTGGGAATGCAGACTGGTGTAGCCACTGTGGAAAGCAGTATGGAGTTACCTCAAAAAATTAAAAATGGAAATGCCTTATGACCCAGTGGTTCTACTTCTGGGAATGTATCTAAAGAATCTCAAAACACTATTTTCAAAGTATATAACCACCCCTACAACCATTGCAGTGTTATTTACAATCGCAAAAATTTGGAAGCAGCCCAAGTGCCCAGCAGTAGATGTGTGGATAAAAAAGCTGTGGCCCCTGGCTGCTGGGGCTCAGTGGATTGAGTGTCAGCCTGCGAACCAAGTGTCGCTGGTTCGATTCCCAGTCAGGGCACATGAATAGGTTGTATGTCAGGTCCCCAGTTGGGGGCTCGAGTGAGTGGCAACCACACAGTGATGTTTCTCTCCCTCTCTTTCTCCTTCCCCTCTCTCTAAACATAAATAAATATATAATTTTTTTTTTTTTTAAAGCTGTGGCCTGTCCCATAATGGAATATCACTCAGCTGTAAAAAGGAAGAAAATTTTACTCTTTGTGACAGCATGGACAGATGTGGTAAGTATTATGCTAAGTGAAATAAGCCAGTCAGAGAAAGACAAATACCATATGATTTCACTCATGTGGAATCTAATGAACAAACTGAACTAACAAGCAAATTAGAGACAGACTCAAGAGAGAGAGAGAACAGATGACAGCTGTGTGTGTGTGTCAGGGGGGTTGAGGGTGGTACAGGGATTGAGTAAAAAAGAGAAGACACAGAGAGCAGTGTGGTGACTGCGGGAGGAAGGTGGGTCAGGGAGGTGGAGGAGAGTCAGAGGGGATAAATGGTGATAGGAGACTTGACTTGGAGTGGTGAACACACGATACGGTGTACAGATGATGTGTTGTGGAGTTGTGCACCTGAAACCCATATGATTTTGTTAACCAGTGCCACCCCAATGAATTAAATAAAAAGTAACTAAAAATATATGTACATATTTAATATTAATGGAATGTTATTAAGTTACAAGGATCTTAATAGATACCTATATGAAATATAAGAAGTTAATACAAATAGGATGAATAGAAACAAAAAAGAAGTTACTAGGACTAAGTGTTAGGCCAAAGGGGGGAAAAAAAATCAACATATTTACTTATTTTTTTAATAAAAAAAATTTTGTTTTTAAACATCAATATGAGAGAGAAACATCGATTGGCTGCTTCCCACATGCACCCTGACCAGGAATCGAACCCACAACCCTCTGGTATATGGGACAACAGTCCAACCCAATGAAGCCAGGGCAAATATCAAAACTTTTAAAATGTATTTTCAGAAGAAATTTCAGTCTTAAATGTAAGAAAGGTATAATTAACCAAGTTGTAAAAAATCAAGATGCTAAAAAAACCATAAACCTACAAAAGGATGAAAATATATTAAAGATAGATTTTTCTTAAGAAGTAAAAATACAGAAAAAATAACAGATAAATGAGGTTTTTTCCACAAACAAAACAAATAAACAATAAAATAAACCAGTCTCCAGCAAGTCTCACTTTAAAAAAAGGAAAATAAACATTAAAAAAACAGAAGAGGAGGAGAGAGAACAGACACAGAAGCAAAAGATATGCTACACTGTATATAGTCTATGCTAAGAAACTTGCAAACCTCTAAAAAGAAAGCATTTTCTAAGAAAGCTTATCAAGAAGATGTAGAAAACAGATTATGAATGATGAGGGAAAACATGAAAAAGTTAACAAAGAAAAAACAGGAACAAGTGTTCAAGTGTTTTGTTTCAAATCTATGCTATTTACATGTCTCAACTAATTTTATCAAGTCATTTTATAAGTCAGCATGTGCTTGAAATGAAAGTCTAACACTGAAGTATCATACAGTGCAACATCATTTCCTCTGCCTATAAGGCATTTCCCCCAAATTTTCACATTCAAGCACCCGCTCAAATATAACCTCAGAAAGTCCTTACTGGACCACCCTATTTAAAAGCACTTTCCAGGCCCTGGTCGGGAGGGATATCAACTGGTTAGAGCATTGTCCCTATGCAACATTTCCCGGCCAGGGGACATGCAAGAATTAACCAATGAATGCACAAATAAGTGGAACAACCAATCAATCTCTCTTTCTCTCAAATCAATATAAATAAATAAATAAAACAACTTCCCAGGTCCTGTTACATTTCCTACACTCATTTTATGCACGGCATTTATTATAAATTGAAATTATCTAGAAATGAGTTCCACAAGAGTAGGGACTTAAGTCTCATTTGTTGGTATGATACCAGAGCCTAAAATTCAACTGCTCAAGAACAGGTGCTGAATAACTAAATATCACTTAGAAATATATATTTCCGACTTCTAGCCAAGATGGAGGTGTAGACAGACACGCTGCATCTCCCTCCACAACTGAGAAGGAATACAACTACCTCAAAACTAGAAACAACCAGAAGTTCCAGAAAATCAAACTGCATGGAAGTCCAGCAAACAAAGATATAAAGAAGAAATACTCATCCAGATAGGTAGGAGGGGCGGAGCTAAGGCAGAGAGGACGCGGTGTGGTGGTGGCAGCAGCGGTGGCGGTGCAGCGGCAGGCCAATGGAAAGTGCAGTCACACGTTTTAAAGTCAGGAGGGACACCTAGGGAGCGCACCCTGCTCCTCACCAGCACTGGGGAAAATCAAGCCTCATTGCTTCTGACTGTGCAGACCAGTGGGGGTTGGGTTGGAGGAAGAAACTGTTGGTCTCTCAGCAGAGTCCACTTGTTTAAAGGGCCCCCACTGTCCTAGAATGTCCACACACACACCCACTCTGGGAATGATGGCGAGGGAAGCAGCTAGAGGGGTGCCAGTCCAGTGCGGAAGTGGGAGAGGTGCCTGGAAAAGGGGCGAGTGCTGGGGAAGTGGCTGTATTCCCTCTCAGACCCCTCCCCCACATACAGCGCCACAACAATGGTGAAACAGGTCGCCCTGTGCTGCCGAATCCCTAAGACTCTGCTGCTCAAAATGTAACAGGAGCGACAGCTCTACCTGAGACGTGGAGGCAAACAAACACAGGAGCCTGTCAGAATGAGGAGACAGAGAAATATGGCCCCAAAGGAAGAATGGATCAAGGTTCCAGTGGGAGAACTAAGCGACAAGGAGATAGCCACCCTCACAGATGAGGGGATAAACAACCTAACAGATGCAGAATTCAAAACACTGGTGATAAAGATGCTTACAGGCTTGACAAATATGCTTGACTATGGCAAACGCATAAGAGAAGAAGTGAAAACTATGCTAAGTGAAACGATGGAAAACCCACACAAAACCAATGGTGAAGAGAAGGCAATCCGGGTTAAAATCAATGATTTGGAACATAAGGAAGAAAAAAAGTCAACCAGTACAGAATGAGGAAGTAAGAATTGAAAAAAATAAGGAAAACTTCACAAATTTTGTGAAGGAGATGGACATACAGGTCTGGGAAGCATGGAGGGTCCCGAGTGAGCTGGACCCAGAGGGGACCACACCAGGATGCATCATGACTGAGATACCAAAGGTGAAAGATAAAGAGAGTCCTGGGGGCAGCAAGAGAGAGGTGGAGAGTTGCCTACAGGGGGGTGCCTATAAGACTATCAGATGATTTCTCAGAGGACACTTTGCAGGCAGGAAGGGACTGGCAAACAGTATTCAATGTGATGAAAGGCAACCTGCAACCAGGACGACTCTACACAGCAAGGCTATCATTTGGAATGGAAGGGCAGATGAAGTGCTTTCCAGACAAGGTGAAGCTAAAGGAGTTCATTATCACGAAGCCATTATTATATGAAATGCCAAAGGGACTTAAGAAGAAGAAGATCAAAACTATGAACACTAAAATGACAACAAACTCACAACTATCAACAACTGAATCTAAAAAATATAAAAGCAAAATCCAACTAGGCAAACCAGAATAGGAACAGAATCACAGGTATGGGGATCACTTGGAGGGTTATCAGCTGGGAGGGGGAAGGAGGAGAAATGAGGATATGGTGCAGAGATTAAGAAGCATAATCTATTGGTACAAAATAGACAGGGGGAAATTAAGAATAATATAGGAAAGGGTGAAGCCAAAGAACTTATATGCATGACCCATGGACATGAACTAAGAGGGGTGAGATTGCTGGAGGGAAGGGGTGTACTGGGCAGAGGGGAGCAAAGGGGAAAAAAACTGGAACTACTGTAACAACATAATCAATAAAATATACTTAGAAATCCAGCACCCTATTCAAGTAACATACCAAATTGAAACAGTAATTTCAATAGAGAGCAATGGGTATTTGATAAAATTCAACTTACACTCTTGATATAAATTATTAATATGCCACAAATAAACAGAACAAGCAGTCAACAGCTATTTATTGAGAGCTTATGAGGTACTAGGAGCAGTTAATTTAGATGCTGGGAATACACCAGTTAGCAAAACCAAAAAAAATAATACTCCGCTTGCATGAAGCTTTCACTCTAGTGGATCTATCTGAAAATAACCACCAACATCACAGTGACAATAAAACAAATGAGACATTACAGTGAGGACAAGATGTTCGCTATCACCATTATTGCATTGTTTTGAATTTCTAGTTAGTCAATATTCAAGTAAAACAAACAGAAGATCCGACTTCCGGCCAAGATGGAGGCCTAGACTGACACACTCTGTCTCCCTCCACAACTAAGAAGGACTACAACTACTGCAAAACGAGAAATAACCAGAAGTTCCAGAAATTAAAGCTACATGGAAGTCCAGTGTATGAAGTCATAAACAAGTGGTGCTCATCCGGATGAGAAGAGGGGTGAAGCCGTGGCTGAAAGATCTAGCTGTGCTGGAAGCAGCAGCTGCTGCAACAAGCAGTGGGACCCGGTAAGCAGACACCTCTATTTGGGGGGAGGAGAGAAGCGCCTGGGGACCACCCCTGGCTGCAGACCAGACCTGTGGGCTTGCAATTCCAACGGGGAAGGCAGACCCCCATTCTCTCGGACTGTGAGGCCCAGAAGGTGTGGGGATGGAGGAAGAGGATTCTGGTCTCTCACCTGAGAGTAACAGCAGGGATCCATCTTTGACCCCTGCCCCCATGCAAAGTGCCACAGTGTGGTAATAAAGATCGCCAGGTTGTGATGAGTACACAGGGCTCCACCCAATATAGCATAGGAGGTATGACAGTGCCCTGCCCAAGAAGGAAAGATAAACAAAATAGTCAGAATGGCAGAATTAATGATTGAAATACCAATCACGCAGCTAACCAAAAAGCAAATAAGGGACCTGACCGATGAACAAATAAGAATCTTTCTGAGGCTCAGTTCAGAGCTATATTCATAAGGCAGTTTACAGACCTAACAGCAGGTCTTAATCAAGACAGGATAGGAATGAAGGCTAGTCCTGCTGAAATGAACAAAAATACATACAAGACAAGTGGTGAGGAAGGGAAAGCCATGGATCAAATCAACAAATCAGAACACAGGGAGGGAACAAACAGTGAACCAGTGCAGAAAGAGGAAACAAAAAGTGAGGAATATGAGGAGAGGCTCACAAACCTCTGGGACAGCTATAAGTGAACAAACATTCGAATTATTGGATTGCCAGAGGGTGAAGAAGAACTAGAAATTGAAAAACGATATGAAAAAATAATGAAGCAGAACTTCCCTAACTCGGGGAAGGAAATGGACTTACAGGTCCAGGAAGCACAGAGAGTTTCAGATAAACTGGACCCAGGGAAAACCACACCAAGACACATTATAATCAAAATGTCAAACATTAAAGAGAGAATGTTAAAAGCAGCAAGAGAGAAGAGAAGAATTATGTACAAAGGGGTCCCAGTTAGACTATCAGTGGATTTCTCAAAGCAGACTTTACAAGCAAGAAGGGACTGGCAAGAAATATTCAAAGTAACGAAAATCAAAAACCGACAACCTAGATTACTCTATTCAGCGAAGCTGTCATTCAGAATAGGAGGGCAGAGAAACTGCTTCAAGGACAAGGTAAAACTGAAGATGTTTGTTAGATCCAAACCACTGTTATATGAGATGTTAAAGGGACTGGTTTAGAAGAAGGAGGATCAAAACTATGAACATTAAAACGAAAACTGTATCACAACAGCCAACAACAGAAGCTAGGGAATTGAAACAAAGGCAAACTAAGTAGGCAACGAGAGTGGAAAAAGAATTATAGGTATGGGGAACATATTGGGGGGGAGGTCAGTGGGGAGGGAGAAAGGGGAAAAGGGAGGGAGATGATGCAGGAATTAAGTAGTAGGAGGGAGTGGAGGAGATAGGAAGATGTTGAGGAGAACTATATGCACAACCAATGGACATGGACTAAGTGGGGGGGCAACTGGGGGGAGCGGGGCCACCACGTGGAGGGGAGCAGAGGGAGGAGAAATTGGGACAACTATAACGGCATAATCAGTTAAAAAAAAAAAAAGAAACAGAAGATCCATATACTGAAAAAAATAAATAAATCACTGAGTTTCAGATGACACAAATACCTAAAAAATCCAAAAGCATACACTATAAAATATGTTAAAAAATAAAAAAAGGTTTACATTAAGGTATCTGGTTAAAATCAAATATGTGTGTGTGTGTGTGTGGTGTGAAGAGTTTTCCCCAAAAAGTCATTAAAAACAGATAAAGAAACAAACAAAAAAACCCACACACAGAGGCACTACAGTGAGGAATCTGGTCACTATCTTTTCTATGATTTTATTGTATAGATTTTTATCATAAACCTTCACCTTTTCCACATATTCATTTTTAAAGACTTAAAGGGATGTACATTTGAAAAACAAATCTACTAAGAGAAAAGATTCCTGCTGTGGAAAAATACATGTCTTTGAATTATTATCAGACCATGGAAAAAGAAATTAGCTCAGAATAAATCCTGTTTTACCTCTATGTTCCAGTTATGCTGTTCCAAGGTATGACGACATTGATCCATAGATTCTATGCCAGTCAGATCCTGAAAAGGATAAAAACAAAAAGTTACTGAGGGAAAAACCAACAGTACATTTGTAGATATTTTTCTCCCTAATAGAATACTTATGAAAATGTCTAAGAAAAAGACACTGAAAAGTGTAGCTGGTGAAGTGTGGTAAAACTTCACTATTCAGAATTTATCCATTCAATTTCAAGAGATTACATCCACATAACAAAAAAAATGAAAATTCCTTGTCTTTCAAAACATATTAAAATTAATATTCTCCTCTCAAATTCATATTAAAAAAATTAATTTCTTTAACCTCAGGTCCAGCAAAATATCCTTCAATGCTAAGCACCTATTGGGTTTATAATACATAATCATATAATGCAGGCTTCCTGCAAAATAAGAGTGACTTGAATTAACTTGCATTGTTTTACCTACTAGAATATAATTTAGCTTACAATACAAACTGCATACAACTTTTTATTAGAAAGAATAATTCAGATGTTTTCCTACAATAAGTATTTTCTCCACTTCCTTCTCCTTGGACTGTTCTCAGGTTTCCCTTTGTCTCTGACCAAAGTTCCTTCTCTGGCTCCTCCTCTTCCTGCATCCCAGTCATAGAAAGTTCTCTAAGGTTGTGTCCTTGGTTTTTGGCTCCATATACCCCTCTCCCTGGCAATCTCATTTAATCCTCAGCCTTTAACCACCCTTTCTGCTCAGATGACTCCTAACTTAATGCCTGGACCCACCGTCTTTTCTGAAGTTTAGAAGCACTTTTCCAGTAGCCTATTCAATATTTCCACCAAATGTGGCATCAGTACCTCACATGTATCATTAAAACCACTATGTGTGGTAACACACAACCACCCTCCCAAATATATAGGCTAGGATGACATGTGGAATCTCAGCCTCATCTTTTGAGTTCTATCCCTTGAACTCCACACTTCCTCAGTTATCAAGTTGGGACAGTTTTCTGCAGTACATCTGTAACCTCATTTTCATTCCCACAGCCACAATCTTTTAAACAAAATTTTAAAAAATAATTATTTTATTTTATTTGTTTTTAGAGAGAGGGAAAAGGAGAAAGAGATGGAGAGAAACATAAATGTGTTGTTGCCTCTCACATGCCCCCAACTGGGGACCTGGCGTGCAACCTAGGCATGTGCCCTGACTGGGAATTGGACCAGCGACACTTGGTTCGCAGGCCGACGCTCAATCCACTGGGCCACACCAGCCAGGGCTAAAATTTTTATTTATTTATTTTTAGAAAGAGGAGAAAGGAGAAAGAGAGGAAAAGATCAACGAGCAAGACATACATCTATAAGTTGCCTCTCGCACGCCCCCAACTGGGGACCTGGCCCGCAACCCAGGCATGTGCCCTGACTGGGAATCAAACCGGCGACCTTTCAGTTCATAGGCTGGTACTCAATCCACTGAGCCACACCAGCCAGCACAAGCCAGCATCTTTAATCCAACTTTTGTAAGACCTCAAGTGAATTGTCAAAATAATTAATTTCTCTTCATCCTTCTAACTCTTCCTCCTATTTGTTTTTTTTTTGTGTGTGCAAGTCCTCTGCCCAAAACTTCTCAGTTGAATGAATAATAAATTCCAAAATCCTTAGGTTGACATTCAAGTGTTCCTACAATGTGGTCCCAATCTAGCTTTCTAGATTATGTATTTTCTCACTAGTTCCCTTTAGATGTCCAATCTAACAGTTCACGCTGATGTCTAAATGACCAGAATTTCCATAGAGCTAAATCCTTGCCTCCCTTCAAGGTCTATTGCTATTGTCTATTCCTTAGAGTCCAAGTGACTTAGAGATGAATACTCTAATAGTCTCCATCCTCAAGAATTCCTCTTAACAACCAGGAAGCAACAGGAGAAAGAAATTGATCTCAACTTGACAAGATTTCAACATGCACCGAGGAGTCAGTAGACTGAGGTTTTTGCCTGTGACCATGGACCAGACATGTTAACCTCTGGATTTTAGCTTCCCTTACATGCAACGTGAGGAATTTAATTTGGACTGGATATCCTTTCCAGAGCTTAAAAGAATAAAACAAAAAACTGAGGTTTCAATTCCTTAGGTATGCAATTGTTTATTTTTTAAAATCACACCAGAGCTAATAAACTTGGCTAATAATTTTTTGTTGTTGTTTAAAATGTTATAAAAATTTCATACTGAAATTGCAAAGTTCTGTTAAGAACCCTCAAGCCATGGCTGGTGTGGCTCAGTGGACTGAATGTCAGCCTGTGAACCGGAAGGTTGCCCGTTTGATTCCCAGTCAGGGCATATGCCTGGGTTGTGGGCCAGGTTGCCAGCTGGGGCTGTGCAAAAGGCAGCCACACATTGATGTTTCTCTCTCTTTCTTCCCTTCTCTCTAAAAATAAATAAATAAAATCTTTAAAAAAAAAAAGAACCCTCAAGCTCTGTTAAGAGAACCACTAGCTTTGCTAGCTCTGACAGTCCAGGCCTCTTACTAGTTTGGTTGTTGCCTCTGGCTTGCAATGGGCTCCCCCTAACTTCCATTTCCTTTCAGCCCACTGCAGAGGACTGGATGTCTGAACACTCTTTAAGAACTGGACTCTACTTTTACCTTCTCAGAGTGTGAATAAGCATTCTGTCTTTAAATACCAAAATCGTTTTCTACCTTTCTTATGCACCTATTATTTTCTACCTTCTACTAAGATTGTTAGCCTCATTCTGCTGCCTTCCCAGACAGAGGACACAGGCTCCTGGAGAGCAGTGTCTGTGCCTTGTCCACATAATGCTCCCCAGAACCTGGCACACAGTAAGGGCTTAAAAAGTTGCACAAAAAGTTAGTCCAAGTTAAATATACTTTTCTGTACAAGCCTCAAATGTTGTAGCTATAAACTGAAATCCTCAAGGCATTCTCACCAAATCTCATTGTATTTAATACCATGACTAATGCTAAGCTGGTTCTTAAAAACAAATTTCACACACACACACACACACACACACACACACACACACACTCTCTCTCCCTCTCTCTCTCTCTCTCTCTCTCTCTCTCTCTCTCTCTCTCTCTCTCTCTCTCTCACTCTCTCTCTGCTAATAGCCAAAGCAATCCTGAGAAAACAGAACGAAGACAGAGCTATCACACTCCCTGACTTCAAATTATGCTACAAAGCATCAATAATCAAAACAACATGGTATTGGCAGAAAAACACACACATAGACCAATGGAACAGAACTGAGAACCCAGAAATAAACCCACATGTATATGGGCAAATAATTTTTGACAAAGGAGCCAAAAAGATGCAATGGGGGAAAAAGCCTCTTCAATAAATGATGCTGGGAAAATTGGAAAGCCACATGCAAAAAAATGAAACTAGATTGCTATTTGTCACCATATACGAAAAATAACTCAAAATGGATCAAAGACCTAAATATAAGACCTGAAATAATAAAATTGGTAAGAAGAAAACATAAGTACTAAACTTATAGACCTTGATCTTAGAGAGGATTTTGTGGATTTGACCTTAAAGGCAAGTGAAGTAAAAGCAAAAATAAATGAATGGATCTATATCAAACTAAAAAGCTTGGGGGGGGGGGGGGGCGCGGACAAATAAAGAGCCGTTAGCAAAACAAAAAGGCAACCAACCTCATGGAAGAAAATGTTTGCAAACAATACCTCCAATAAGGAGTTAATATCCAAAATATATAAAGAACTCATACACCTCAACAACAAAACCCCCCAAACAATCCAATTAAAAAATGGGCAGGGGACCTGAAGAGACACTATTCCCAAGAAAACATACAAATGGCCAACAGATATATGAAAAGATGCTCAATTTTACTAGCTATCAGAGAAACGTAAATCAAAACTACAATGAGATACCATCTCACACCTGTTAGAATGACTATTATCAACAAAAGAGGTAATAACAAGTGTTGGAGAGGCTGTTGAGATAAATTAAAATTAACCCTCATTCACTACTGGTGGGAATATAAACTGGTACAGCCACTATGGAGGTTCCTCAAAAAAATTAAGAATTACCATAATTAACAGTTAACATATGACCCAGCAACCCCTCTTCTGGATATCTACCCCCAAAATTTGAAAACAACTTATTTGCAAAGATATATGCACCCATATGTTCACTGCAGCATTATTCACAGTGGCCAAGACATTGAAACAACCATAGTGTCCTTTGAAAATGGTTGGATAAAGATATGGTGTGTGTGTGTGTGTACACACACACACACACACACACACACAATGGAATCCCACTCAGCACTATGCTGCCATTTGAGACAACATAGATGGATCTTGAGATCATCATGCTAAGCCAAATAAGCCAGAAAGAAAAAGTCAAGAATCATAGGACTTCACCCATATGTGGGATATAAAACTAAAAGTAGCAAATGAACAAACAAGACAAACAAACACTGATAGACAGAGCCCAACCTAATGTGGCTCAGTGGATTGAGCGCCAGCCTGCTAACCGAAGTGTAGCCAGTTCGATTCCCAGTCAGGGCACATGCCTGGGTTGCGTACCAGCTCCCCAGTTGCAAGCGCACAAGAGGCAACCACACATTGATGTTTCTATCCCTCCCTTTCTCCCTCCCTTCCCCTTCTCTAAAAATAAATATAAATCTTTTTTAAAAGTTTATTAAAAAAAAAAAAAACACCTGATAGACACAGACAACAGTATGTTGGTTACCAGAGGGAAGCAGGGGAGTAGGGTGGTAAAGGGTGAAGTGAATCAAATACATGGTGAAGGAAGAATTGCCTTTGGGTGGTGAACACACAATGCAATATACAGAGGATGCATTACAGAGTTGTCTACCTGAAAACCTATATAAATTTATTAATCAATCAGCCCAATAAATGTAATAAAAATGAAAAACATTACAAGTTTACACAATCTTCCTGGAAATCAGTAAGTCAGGGATGGAGCTGGGGAATTAGTGTTTTGTTTTGATTTTAAGCTTCACAGCTAATTTTAATGTACAACCAGGCTGGGAAATCCATGGTATTGTACAATTTTAAGTAGGACCAGAGATTATAAGTCACTTATTTTACAAATAATAATAATAATAATAATAATAATAATAGTTGTAGACATTGTAGGAGAGATCAGGATAACTGCACATCTTCAATATACTGAGATACTTACCTGAATTTGAAAGCAAAACCCTGCTGTAAGCAGTGAATCAGGGTGAGCTGGAAGCCCAAATGGACAAGGCTGCTTTTAGTCATGGCCAAGGACTATTAAAAATATGCACTAGAAATATATCAACAAATATTCATTGACCCAGTATTCTACATATCCAGGATACAGATATAATCCCTGCTCTCATTAAGTTTGTATCCTACTAGAGAGAGACTGACCAAAATAAACCACACACCCAGGAGCAAATAAATGAACAAAATTTTAGGCTAAGAAATTCCTTTGGATCAGGGCCCCAAGGAAGGCCTCTCCAAGGAGAAAACATTTCAGCAGAAATCTAGCTGATGAAAGACAAGAGTCCAGCCACAGGAAAATATACAGGAAGAATATTTTAGACAGGACAAAAATGCAAAGACTCTAGGCAAATGGATATATAACACCATTCATTTGTTAAAACCCACAGAACCTGAGAGCAGAGTGAACTTTAAAGTACATAAATTAAAAAAAGCATTTGGGAACTCATATGACCCCAGGCAGGCTGTTACAAAAGACTAATTATATTACAAACACAAGAAAGAAACTCACTGAAGGCCCGGGGGAAAGGGGGGGTTGCTGACTCAAGAAACTTTGGAAATGAGTGGAGTTGCTAAGACTATAAGCCAAAGGACCTCCACATAAGCACGGTTCTCTAGTTGTAAATTTGTTTCCCATGTGCTAATTTGCAAGCCACTGTAAATATCTATCTATTTACTAGAATTGAACAATTAAACAGATAGTGGGGGCCAGTTTTCTCACTGTGGGAAGTTACAGATAACCAAGGGGAGAAGGCTAGAACAATCCATGTAATAATGGATTAGGGCTGGAGACATCTGAATTAATACGTTTAGCTTAATATAAAAGGTTACATACAAAACTAGTGAGCTTAGTATATGAACACCTCTGTCCTTGCTCTGTTGTTTGAGAGGGCTTATAAAACAACATGCACCCCATAGCAAACCTGTATAATTCCTAGATCTCAGTTTTTAATATCATTGTCCAAAAAAAAGCAGCCAGGTTCCTGGGAGAAGTAGCACGAGGGCAGGAACTATACAAGATGAGAGTGGAGAAGCCTGTAGTGCCAAAAAGTAAGAAAATGCTCAAAAACCCCCACAGTAATAGGGTAGTAATAATAATCCAAAGTACAAAACAAACATCCATGGGTCCATAGTGATATAACTTCATAGTGCAGAGACCTAACAAACACCTCAGCCAAGTGACCCAAGTCAACATTAACAGTGACAAATCATGCTGATGGTAGGTACCCTTCTTCGATAAGATGTAAAAGCATTTACCTCTGAGGTCCTCTTCCCCAAAAACCGTAACCCCAGCCTAATCATGAGAAAAGCATTACACAAATCCCAGCTGAGGGGCATGCTACAAACCCCTGGCCTGTTCTCCTGAATCGAGGTCTTCGGAAAGAAGGTCTAAGAAACTGTCATAACCTGGAGGCCTAAGGAGACTTGACTAACTAAAGAGCAATCTGGTGTCCTGGAACAGAAAGGACACTAGGTAAACACAAAGGAAATCTGAATAAAGTATGAATTTTAGTTAATAATAATGTAATACCGGTTCACTAACTGTGACAAATGCACCAAACTAATAATGTAATATGTCAATAGGAAACAGAGTGCAGGGTCTATGAGAAGTCTGTGTACTGTTTTTATAACTTTTCTGTAAATCTGAATCTATTCTAAAATAACAAGTTTACGTAAAAAGTGAAAACAAAACTTCGAGGGAAGAAACCAGGTTTCTTTGTCTACTTTGTGAGCCCATGCCCTGGCTGGCTGTGCACCCAACTCTGCACTCGTGAAAAAATGCCTCCCTTTGCTGCTCAAAAAAAAAAAAAAAAAAAGCCCTGGCTGGGGTGGCTTGATGGATTGAGCCCCAGCCTCGAACCAAAAGGTCACCAGTTCAATTCCTAGTCAGGGCACATGCCTGGGTTGCAGGCCAGGTCCCCAGTTGGGGACATGGGAGAGGCAACCACACATTGATGTTTCTCTCCCTCTCTTTCCCCCTCACTTCCCCTCTCTCTAAAAACAAATAAATAAAATCTTAAAAAAACAAAAACAAACAAACAAAAAAAAACAACTTTGAGGGAGGGGAGCTACTTCTGAGAGAGAACAAGCTTGGCAAGTTGACCGATGAGGCTGAGCAGCAGGCAAGGAAGAAAACGTCTACTGAGGACAGTGTTTGTCAACCTTAATTGTGTATCAGAACCACCTGAAGGGAATCTACAGCTGTCTAGACCCTCACCCTAAGAAATTTAATCAAATTCTCTGAATATGCAGGGTAGGCATAGGTCATTTTCTCCTAGGGGATGGGGAGCTTCCAGATACTCTAATGTACAGGCAGGACTGAGACTCACTAACCCAGAGCCTTAATTCTAAGTTCAGCATAAGTGTCACAATCATGGCACTTTTTTTTTTTTTTTTTGGTGCACATTTCAGTTTTACTTTATTTTACCTATGTTTTTACTTTATTTTTATCCTTGACACTATTACAGATGTCATGATGAGATTTTTTAAAAAGTCAGTGTGGCTGCTGTGTGAAGAATTAGCAGGAAAGAGAGGAAGACATGAGCAAGGGAACTACACAGAAGTGCAAGGGAAAGAGAATGGTGGTAGAGAAGGATGATAGCAGGGAGGAAGGGAAAGGCGAGGATAGATCTGGGGTGTACTCTAAAAGGAGAGTCAACAGGACCAGATGACAAATTAAATATGTGGGGGCGGAAGAGAAATATGATGATGGACTCATGGGCTTAAGCAAATGGGATGAGAAAAACTGTTGAAATAATTTTGCTTATCTCCGTGAGAAAATTTTATTTCTGGTAAAAGAAAGGATTTTAAAAGATTGTGTGTGTGTGTGTGTGTGTGTGTGCACGAGTGGGAATGGGCTCCCTGACCTTGATGCCAGCCAGCAGGATGTCCAGTGATTCATCAAAGGGTCAAATGAAAAACATACTTAACTCGTTTGGCACTGTCTCAAAAGAGCTGCACTCATTCAATTTGATAGGGCTGTCTACTTAGGTTTTCTTAAATTTTTACGTTTTCTGTTTTTAAACCTAGTATAAGTTAGATAAAGAAAGTTTACATATAACAGAAAGACTGGGGAAAGGGGAGGTTTCCCTGTGGTCCCAAACACTACTGATTGGCCAAAATTTTCATTTGGTTTTTTTCTAAGCTTAGTTGTCTTGAACTTCATTCGAAACAATTTTGTTAAGATTGTATTATGATAGCTGTCCATATCAGCATGCACTAAAATAAACTTACCAAAATTGGTAAATTTTTGTGCAGCCACTTTAATATTGATGGAAGAAAATACACATTTTCAGCACATTAAGCTTTATTATTTCAGGAAAGGTAAAAACACAACAGAAACGCAAAAAAAGATTTGTGCAGTGTGTGGAAAAGATGCTGTGACTGGTTGAAGGTGTCAAAAGAGGTTTGCGAGGTTTCATGCTAGAGATTTCTCGCTGGACAATGCTGCAGTCATGTAGACCAGTTGAAGTTGAGAGAGATCAAATCAAGACATTAATTGAAAACAATCAATGTTATAGATTATTGACGTACTCAAAATACCCATATCAATAAAGTTAATGGTGAGAATGAAAATGTGTCTTTTATTTTATGGAAAAAATTAAATGGACTTTTTGGCCTATCCAATCCAACTGGTTTACATTTTAGTGTATTTCCTTCTCGCTCACCACACTCCAAGAAAAGGATTTAGGGTATGGATTAAACCTTCTTTCCAGACTTCCAGCCAAGATGGAGGGGTAGACAGACATGCTGCGTCTCCATCCACAACTAAGAAGGAATACAACTATCTCAAATCTAGAAACAACCAGAAGTTCCAGAAAATCAAACTACATGGAAGTCCAGCAAACAAATTATAAAGAACAAATACTCATCCAGACAGTGCCACAACATGGTGAAACAGGTCGCCCGTTACTGATGAATCCCTAAGGCTCCGTCCCTTACATCGTAGTAGGAGCAACAGCTCTCCCTGGGACACAGAAGCAAACAAACACAGGAGACTTCTGGCCTAGACTGACACACTCCGTCTCCCTCCACAACTAAGAAGGAATACAACTACCGCAAAACCAGCAATAACCAGAAGTTCCAGAAAATAAATGGAAGTCCAGCGTATGAAGTTGTGAAGAAGTGGTGCTCGTCCAGAGGGTAGGAGAGGCGAAGCAGGGGAGCAGAGTTTAAGCTGTGCTGGCAGCGGCAGCAGGAGCAACCGAGGCAGGACAGTGATAAGCAGACACCCCCATATTTAGGGGGAGGCAAGAAGCGCCTGGGGAGAACCCCTAGCTGCAGACCAGACCTTGCAATTCCAAAGCCAGGGAAGGCAGACCCCCATTGCCTTGGACTGTGAGGCCCGGAGTGGGTGAGGACGGAGGAGTAGGCTCCTGGTCTCTTTGCGGAGAGTGAACGGCAGGAAACCATCTTGGACACCCCGCCCCCCCGCAGAAAATGCCACAGCGTGGTAAGACGGGTAGCCCAACTGTGACGAGTACATGGGGCTCTGCACGCCATAGCATAGGAGGTGTGACAGCCCTGCCCAGAAAGCAAAGGTAAACACAAAATGGTCAGAATGGCACAGACCATGATAGAGATCCCAGTGACACAGCTGACCAGACAGCAAATATCTAATCTAACAAAGCAGCAGATAGGAAATCTTTCTGAGGCTCAGTTCAGAGCTTTGGTTATAAAAATGCTTACAGACCTAACAGCAGATCTTAAACAAGACCGGGAAGGAATGAAGGCTAGTCCTCCTGAAATGAACAAAAACACATACGAAACTTGTGGTGAGGGAAAGAAAATCAGAGATCAAATCAACAAATCGGAACATATAGAAGGAACAAACAGTCAACCAGTGCAGAAAGAGGAAACAAGAATTGAGGAAAATAAGGAGAGGCTCAGAAACTTATCGGACAGATATAAGCAGGCCAACATCTGAATCACAGGGCTGCCAGAAGGTAAAGAAGAACTAGAAATTGAAAAATTATGTGAAGAGATAATAAAGCAGAACTTCCCTAACTTGGGGAAGGAAATAAGACTTACAGGTCCATTTACCTTTGCTTTTTTATGTTTGTGACAAGGCCTTTGTGGGACTCTCCTGGTGTTTTCTGTCCTAGCTTGGGAACCCATCTCTCCACATCACTACAGAGTCAAAGTTTGGGGAGCTTTCTTTATTTTTTCTGAGACTCCTCTCTCCTGGACATGTACAGTTTTGAGCATTCTTAGTATATCAAGTATTCCCTTATACACTGGTTCTTTATAAGCATCTTACTGGTTATATAATATTCCAATTGGCTAAAACAATTTATATATGTTACAATTGCTTCTGATTTTCCCATACTGAAATGTCACTTTGATGAACATTTCTGTTTATAAAATTTCTCTGTATTTAGGATTTTTCCTACTCAGGATCCACTTAAAATTATGAGCCAATAAGTTGGTTCTTGATACACATTGAGAAAATGTACTTCAAAAGACTATTCTAATTTATACTGGATAGGGCTGGTTTCAATGTGACTCAGAAGTTGAATTATGTCTCAATATCCACTCCCACCTCAGTGCCAATGAGTTTTGCAATGCCAGTTTTGTTCAAGAGGAAGATTGCAGTTTTGGCTGGAGATACTGCATTAGCTCTGTTACCAATTTTCCCTCAGCAATAACATATTAACCAGCCAGGGCTAATTCTCTTTTAAAAGGGCATTTCTTCTGAGGAGAGACCCATTTATCTCTATATCCCCAAGACCCAGTGCAGTGCCTTAGCATACCATAGAAAAATGTTTGCCCTGCCGATGTGGTTCAGTCAATAAGAGCACTGGCCTGCAAACCAAAGGGTCACTGGTTCGATTCCCAGTCAGGGCACATGCCTCGGTTATGGGCTGGGTCCCCAGTTGGGGACGCGTGAGAGGCAACCACACATTGATGTTTCGCTCCCTTTCTTTCTCCCTCCCTCCTTCTCTCTCTAAAATTACATAAATAAAATCTTTAAAAAAATGTTTGAATAAATGAATGAGTCCTACCTCACACCAATGAACAAATGTTTGTTTCTTTAACACTCTAGTTTTTAAGCACTGTTCTTCTCATTATCACGCCCTTATTCCTATTTTGTGTCAGGAACTATGCTGGCTGTCTTCACCACCTTTTCCCCAACAATCCTGAGAACATGCTACGATACCCATTATTAATGGAGAATATCGCAACTCTTTAAAAAGAATTTTGTGGAAGACCCCACACCAGTTCAGAAACACACAGGAAGTGCTCAATAAAGGTTAGCTAAAACTGCCATCTTTCTTATCTGGCTTGATCTTCGGAACTCTCCTTTACATTCAGGTCTACTGACACTGAGGTCACTTGAGATCGCACTACACAAAATAGCTGCAATGGACAGAAAGGTGAACTTCGGCACCTCCTCCTTCCTCTAATCTCTCAAGACTAGTGAATCTCTTGTTGGGCACATCCATCCAGGTCTGTCGTACTGAGAAATATCACTTGCTCTAAGATAATCCTTCCCCTCCTCCTTCTCCCCTCAGAGCTAACTCATCTTCCATGAACTGCTCTCCCGAGAGGTTAGGATAATACTGCCTTTAGTTATAGCAATGAACACAAAAGTGTAACTGCTAGCATTAGCAGAAGGGCAGTAGTTATCTTAAGGGCAAAAAAACAGCCTGAATCCTAGTCAATCTCTAACTAGTGAAATGTACAGGGGAGAAATGCAGAAATGTATGACCTTATCTATACCCTCCCCAGTCTTGGTCTGATTGCCTCCTCTGCCAAGTTAGATGACCAGAGGATATCACACCATTTGGCCACCTGCCATTGATCTGTTGCTAGAGTATGATTCAAGGAAGGTGTCACAAATGATAAATGATATAATGTTTAAACCAGATGTCTCACTCAACTCTTTAGAGTGAGTAACTCACTCAAGTGATTACTAAACTGCTCAAGTGATAACTCAAGTGATTACTAAACTGCTTTCCTAAGGAGTGTTTCTCCTTCCACATCTCATCTATTTACACTAACACGGTAGAAGTTTGCTGTGAAATATCAGTTGAAATCTAAGTAATCTCTAAGTTCCACCTGGTTTGTTGACTCCAGCTTGTTGAGAATGCATATTGTAACTTGTTTTCAGTTATTCCCAGAGAGAAAGTTGGCAAAACCAGGGATCTTTTCTTGCTCCTTCCCACCACGCAGGTAGCCTGCTTTATGCAATAGGCAGCACCCCCTCTCTGGACTAGCAGAGAAATGAAATCTCAAGTCCCTTCAGGAAGCCAAGGGGTCACACCTAGGATCTGATTTGTAACTAAAACTCTTACACTCAGATCTTAACTAGTCACATTTAATTCCTAGACTTACCAATATAATACTATCAGCTTCTGTTCATTAAACAACCATTATTATGTAATAGCTGCTGTAAGCCATAAAGCCTTCATTTTCACCACAAAGAAAGCCAAGGAATCAAGAGGTTTTCTACTTTGTCTAAGAATGTCTCTGTCTAGAATAATGAGTGGTATAATGGACACTGAAACCTAGAATACTACCTCCAAAGTCCAGGCTGTCTCCTTCTCTACCACACCATATTGTGTTGTTATTTGATTAATTCACATTAGAAAACAAAGTTTTCGGGACTTTCGGCCAAAATGGAGGCTTAGACTGACACGCTGTTTCCCTCCACAACTAAGAAGGACTACAACTACCTCAAAACTAAAAACAAACAGAGGTTCCAGAAAATAAAATTACATGGAAGTCCAATGTATGAAGTTATAAACCAGTGGTGCTCCTCCAGATGGGGAGGAGGGGCAAAATCGGACCGGAGAGGTAGGGCTGTGCTGTGGGTGGCAGCAGCGGGGACAGCGGCGGGGACTGTGGGAAACGCCAGGGGAGCACTCCCAGCAGCAGTTGAGACCAGTCAGCTCGCGATTCCAACGCTTAGGAAGGCAGACCCCCCACTGCCTGGGACTGTGAGGCCCAGAGGGCGCAGGGACGGAGGAAGAGGATCCCAGTCTCTCAGCGGAGAGTAATGGCAGGAATCCATCTTGGATCCCTGCCCCCACACAAAGCGCCACAGTGAGATGAAAAGGGTTGCCAGGCAATGACAAGTGTACCGGGTTCTGCCTCCTATAGCGTAGGAGGTGTGACAGCCCCACTCAGGAAGCAAAGGTAAACACAAACTGTCAGAATGACACAATCGTGATTGAGATCCCAGTGATGCAGCTCACCAAACAGCAAATACGGGACCTAAGCAATGAACAAATAGAAAACCTTTCCGAAGCTCAGTTCAGAGCTATAGTCAAAAGGCAGCTTACAGATCTAACAGCGGGACTTAATCAAGACAGGAAAGGAACGAAGGCTACTCCTGCTGAAATGAACAAAAATACATAGGAGACAAGTGGTGAGGAAATAAAATCCAGAGATCAAATAAACAAATCAGAATATAGGGAAGGAACAAACAGTCAACCAGTACAGAAAGAGGAAACAAAAAGTGAGGAATATGAGGAGGCTCAGAAACCTCTGGGACAGCTATAAGCAAATGAATATTCAAATTATAGGGTTGCCAGAAGGTGAAGAACTAGAAATTGAAAAATTATGTGAAAAGATAATGAAGCAGAACTTCCCTAACTTGGGGAAGGAAATAGACTTACAGGTCCAGGAAGCACAGAAAGTTCCAAAAAAACTGGACTCAGGGAGAACCACATCAAGACACATTATAATCAAAATGTCAAAAATTAAAGATAAAGAGAGAATCTTAAAAGCAGCAAGAGAGAAGAAGAGAATCATGTACAAAGGGGTCCCAATTATACTATCAGCTGATTTCTCAAAGGAGACTCTGAAGGCAAGAAGGGACTGGCAGAAATATTCAAAGTAATGAAAATCAAAAACCTACAGCCACGAATACTCTATTCAGCGAAACTGTCATTCAGAATAAAAGGGCAGAGAAAGTGCTTCCAGGACAAAGTAAAACTGAAGGAGTTCATTAGATCCAAACCACTGTTATATGAGATGTTAAAGGGACTGATTTAGAAGAAGGATCAAAACTATGAACATTAAAATGAAAACTGTATTGCAACCACCAACAACAGAAGCTAGGGAATCGAAACAAGGCAAACTAAGTAGGCAATGAGAGTGGAAAAAGAATTATAGGTATGGGGAACATATTGGGGGGAAGTCAGTGGGGAGGGGGAAAGGGGAGAAAGGAGGGAGATGATGCAGGAATAAAGAAACATAGTAGGAGGGAATGGAGCAGACAGGAAGAGGTCAAGAACTATATGCACAACCAATGGACATGGACTAAAAGGGGGGGGACATCTGGAGGGAGGGGTAACTGGATGGAGGGGAGTAGAGGGAAAAATAATTGGAACAACTGTAACAGCATAATCAATAAAGCATATTTAAAAAAAAGAAAACAAAATTTTCAATATATTCTCAATTCAAAAAATTTCAGAGGACTTCGATCAAGATGGCAACATAGGTAAACACAGTTTGCCTCCTTGCACAACCACATCAAACTTATAACTTAAATACAGAACCATCACTCACAACCATCAGAAATCGAGTTGAATGGAAGTCTGACAACTACGGAATTAAAGAAATCATATCCATCCAGACTGGTAGGAGGGGTGCAGATGCAGATGAGCTGGTCTCTCACCCACGCATAGTGCATAAAAATTTGAGAGGGATGTCTCGGGAGCAAGGAGTCCCAGCCCCACACCAGGCCCCCAGCCCAGGGTTCCAGTGCCGGGAAGATAAGTCCCCACCACTTCTGGCTGCAAAAACCAGTGGGTATTGAGTCAGTGGAAAAAACTGCTGGAGCCCCAAACAGTTTATCTTAAAGAACCCACACATGAACTCACCTACTCAGACTCACTCCCTCTGAGCTCCAGCACCAGGGTAGCAGCTTGAAAGGCACGAGTGGTATATAGGGAGGAACTGAAGAGTCTGGCAACAAGGTGAGCAGAGGCAATTGTCTCTTTTCTAAACCTTCCCCCAACAGAGCCAGCAAGCTAGCACCACATCTGACATTCCATCAACCTGGCTAAAGCTGTCTGACCTGTCTTGGAGATCCCCAGAGACTCTGCCCCACCCAACTCACCGGCCCACCCAAGCTGCTTTTCCATATGCATGGTTGCTCTTGGCTCATGCTACACAACTTCCTAAATCCTCTCGAACAAGCAACAGCTGGTGTCAGTGAGCCCCAGGCCCAGCACTAGCAGCAGCCATCTCAGATTGCTTTATAGCTCAGGCAGGGTGGCCCTGGGCAACCCCAGGGCCAGCACACCCAGTGGAAGCACCTCCCCACTGCCCTGGCACAGCTGATCCTCCATGAAGGATCCTTGCAGCTGACTGGCCTGGGTAAATCCCTCCCATTGATCTGCCAACAGCAACGAAGGCTCAACTACACAGGAAGGGTGCACCTGGAGTACTAGTGCGGGTGATAGGGGAGGTTGTGCTACTGGACCCTCCAGGACACCTACGACATTAGGCCACGCTACTGAGACAGGGAGTCAAAGCAGCTCTACTAATACACAGAAATAAACACAGGAAGGCTGCCCAAAATGAGGAGACAAAGAAACATGGCCCAAATGAAACAGTTCAAAACTCCAGAAAAAGTGTTACTCAGCCTTGGCTGGTGTGGCTTAGTGGATTGAGCGCCAGCCTGTGAACCAAAGGGTTGCTGGTTCGATTCCCAGTCAGGGCACATGTCTGGATTGCGGGCCATGTCACCAGTTCGGGGTGCCCAAGAGGCAAACACACATTGATATTTCTCTCCCTCTCTCTCCTTTCCCCTCTCTAAAAATAAATAGTCTTTAAAAAAAAGCTAATCAAAATGGAGATAAGCAACCTATCAGACGCAGAGTTCAAAACACGGGTTATAAGGATCCTCAAGGAACTTAGTAAAGACCTCAACAGCATAAAAAAGATTCAGTCAAAAATGAAGGGTACACTAATTGAAAAAAAGAACAGTTTACAGAAAAACGTTAGAGTGGATGAAGCCAAGAATCAAATCAATGACTTGGAACATAAGAAAGCAAATAGAACAACCAATCAAAACAACAAAAAGATAAAAGAATAAAAATAAAAAAAATAAAGAAAAGAATATAGCATAAGCAGCCTCTGGGACAACTTCAAGAGGTCCAAAATTCGCACCATAGAGGTGTCAGGAAAAGAGAAAGAGCAAGAAATTGGAAATCTATTTGAAAAAAAAAATAAGGAAAGAAAACTTCCCTAATTTGACAAAGGAAATAAGACATGCAAGTCCAGAAGCACAGAGTTCCAAACAAGATGGATGTAAAGAGGCCCACATCATGATTAAAATGCCAAAGGTTAAAGATAAAAATCTTAAAAGCAGCAAGAGAAAAGAAGTTAGTTACCTACAGGGAAGTTTCCATAGACTGTCAGCTTATTTCCCAAAAGAAACTTTACAGGCTAGAAGGGATTGGCAAGAAATATTCAAAGTCATGAACAGCAGGGACCTATAGCCAAGACTGCTCTGCCCAGCAAAGCTATCATTTAGAATAACAGGGCAGATGAAGTGCTTCCCAGACAAGAAAAAAACTAAAAGGAGTTCATCATCATCAAGCCTTCATTATATGAAATGTTAAAGGGACTTATTTAAGAAAAAGATCAAAACTATGAACAATAAAATGGCAAAAAATACTTATCAATAACAGAATCTAAAAAACAAACTAAGCAAACAAGAATAGAGACAGACTCATGTATACAGAGTGTTCTGATCGTTGCCAGACGTGTAGCAGGATAAGGGGGAATGGGTGAAAAGGTGAAGGGACTAAGAAGTACAAACAGGTAGTTACAGAATAGCCATGGGGACGTAAAGCACAGCATACCAAAAGGAGCAGCCAAAGAATTTATATGCATGATCCCTGGACATGAACAATGGTGAGAGGACTGCCTGAGGGAGTGGCAGTTGCTGGGTGAAAGAGGGCAAAAG
Organism: Furipterus horrens; assembly: GCF_987537825.1. Lineage (NCBI taxonomy): Eukaryota > Metazoa > Chordata > Mammalia > Chiroptera > Furipteridae > Furipterus > Furipterus horrens. The sequence goes on along the minus strand of NW_028327180.1, from coordinate 63,113,877 downwards.
GGGAAGAATTGGGATAACTGTAATAGCATAATCAATAAAATAAAATTTAAAAAAGTTTTTAAAGAAAGAAAGGATAGAAAGTACATCAACAACTCTGGCTGGTGTGGCTCAGTGGACTGAGTGCTGGCCTGAGAACCAAAAGTTTGCCAGTTCAATTCCTGGTCAGGGCACATGCCTAGATGCGGGCCAGGGCCTGGATGGGGGCACGCGAGAGGCAAGCTGACTGATGTATCTCTTGCGCATTGATATGTCTCTGCCTCTCTTTCTCCCTCCCTTCCCTTCTCTCTAAAAATAAATAAAATAAAATCATTAAAAAAAATACACATGAACAAAAAGCATCATGTATTTTTTCCTTTAGGTAATAAAGAGTGATGAAGCCAAGAGGTAAGATTTTTTGAAATGAGTTTGACTCTACAGGCTGGAGTTCAGGCTTAATTTTCTATAATTTAAGAGAACAAAGGTCAGACCATAATATCCATTTAAAAGGAAAGAAATTTCTTTCTTCTGTGCAAGTAGAAAGATCATTTCTTCCTCCACTGGCCACACATAGAGCTCCTTTAGTCCCTTCTCTCTGTCATGTCAGCCTTCTCTAAGTGTCCAAACAGCAACCTAAAGGAAGCAAACCAAGGTCCTAGGGGAGCCTGCTATATTTGGAAATTTGGGAAACTGGACTTCAATAAAAGAAACCTTTCCCCATACCCACATTAGCTCTTCTTAAAACCTATTCTAGCTCATTTGACACAACTTGAAGCAAATATCTGTATTAGTTATTCATAACTCAGTGGGCTCCAAAATAAATAGGAGGAAAGAATAACTACAAAAATTATAGAAGACAGTGAACAGACTAGGAAGCATGATAAATACAGCTAGTGTGTTCCAATCAAATCATGTCACAAAAAGTGAAATAGAGAAAACCTGAGATTTCTAAATATTTTACTTCTGCTAATTTCAACATAGCAAATAAAGCAACATACTGAGAACCAGCTCCACTCTTTCTCCTCCAGTCCCAGGTGCTTCAGGAGCCATGGGGTGGGTGCAGAGATGGCCACGTCCCAGAACCCCACCACACACAACTAGTCGCGAAAATGGCACAGAAATGGCATCAAGAAACGCTGATCACAAAGATACGAATCTCTTAAGGGGGTAAACCCCAAGTTCTCATGGAACGTGCACTTTGCCAAGAAGCACGACAAGAAGGGCCTGAATAAGATGCAGGCCAACACCACCACCGCCATGAGCGCTTGTGCTGAGGCTCTCAGGCCCTCATAACGCCCAAAGACGTCAAGCCCAAGATCCCAAAGGTTGGCAGCTGCAAGCTCAGCGTACTTGCCTACATCACTCATCCCAAGCTTGGGAAACAAGCTCATGCCTGCATCACCAAGGGTTTCCGGCTTTGCTGGCAAAAGGCCAAGGCCAACTCTCAAGCCAAGTTACAGGCTGCAGCTGCAGCTCAGGCTCCCAAAGGTGCCCAGGCCCCCACGAAGGATCCACAATCAAGGCCTCCGTCTGTCATGTGAGGACAGAAGGACTGGTGTGCCCCTGGGCTGGCTGTCTGCATGAAGCTGGTGTCCTCCTGTGCTATTTCCCCCTGAGGCAGGGGGAAAAAACTAGCTCCAGCAGTGTTATCCTGTTCTGTCCTGACCCCTGTGGAAGTTCCAGCACATGCTCCATACTGTTGGTCAGTGCAGCAAACCTGAAACCTTGTGTTGTGTCACCCCCTAGTTGAAAAAAAAACTTGTGATGGCTCCCCATGCCTACAGATTAAAATTTCAAATACTGTGCACAGCTTTTAAAGGCTTTGGGAGGCCCTGGCTCTAATTTATCTTTCTAGTCTTGTTTTCCACTTCCAGTTCTCTAGATCCACCACAACACATATGCCACACTCCATCCCTTGCTTGAGCTATTTCCTCAGCTTTGAACACCCTCCTGCCCACCACCTGTTGAAATTCTATTCCTTCTTCAAAGCAGCAAAGCACAGTGGAATGAGCCCAGTTGGAAAGTCCAGATCCAGACCCACTGGTTTCTAACTCTAATTCCATCTCCACTACTTAACAGCTTCATGAACTTATGCAAATACTTCAATAGATATTTTTATTCACCTAGGAGCAGGCACACTACCTATGGCACCCTGTGAGGCTACTACTGCAAGTATTAAACATAACGGTTATAAACTAGCACCATGCAAAAGGCATAGTATACTTCATGGTAACTACTTAGCATTCCTCTCCCCTCTCTCCTCTCCTCCCCTAAATTCCCATAGCACTTGGTTTATACCATACCACACTATGAGTACTAACAAACTGTGGGACACTCATTCATCTGTGTATTAGATTACAGACAAGATGGTATGGTTACGTATTTCTAAATCTCGGCCATATACTACTTGTGCATCTTACTTGATCTCTCAGAACCTGTTTATCCACTAATAAATTGAATGGAGGTTAACATCTCATAGTATCATTAAGAAGTTTAAAAGGGTTCATGTACATTAAATACCTGGCATAATACTTGACACCCAGTAAGGTTCAAAGAATGTATAATGGCAATCTGGATGATAAACCTGATACAGAAACTGCTTAAAGAACACATCAATGTAAAATTAATTTGCCCTATTTGATTCAATCTCACAAAGTGATCTTAATACAACTTTAACCTGCCATTTCTCTCTTACTGATATAGATGTCCAACAAAGAGAAAAACAGGGGTTCTTATGCATTCGTATAACCAAAGCTCTGAACTGTGCCTCAGATGGATTTCCTATCTGCTGCTTCGTTAGATTAGATATTTGCTGTCTGGTCAGCTGTGTCACCAGGATCTCTATCACGATCTGTGGCATCCTGACAGTTTCGTGTCTACCTTTGCTTCCTGGGCGGGGCTGTCACACCTCCTACGCTATAGGGGGTGGAGCCCCGTGAACTCGTCACAACTGGTGACCCTTCTCACCAAGTTGTGGCCTTCTCTGTGGGGGTGGGGGTCCAAGATGGATTCCTGCCATTCACTCTCCACTGAGATACCAGGAGCTTACAGACCTAACAGCAGATCTTAAACAAGATGGGGAAAAATGAAGGCTAGTCCTGCTGAAATAAACGAAAACACATATGAAACTAGTGGTGAGGGAAAGAAAACCAGGGATCAAATGAACAAATTGGAACATAGGGAAGGAATAGTCAACCAGTGCAGAAAGAGGAAATGAAAAGTGAGGAAAATGAGGAGAGGCTCAGAAACCTATGGGACAGCTATAAGCGGGCCAACATCTGAATCATAGGGTTGCCAGAAGGTGAAGAAGAAGAATTAGAAATTGAAAAATTATGTGAAAAAATAATGAAGCAGAACTTCCCTAACTTGGGGAAGGAAAGACTTACAGGTCCAGGAAGCACAGAGAGTTCCAAAACAACTAGACCCAGGGAGAACCATACCAAGACACATTATAATCAAAATGTCAAAAATTAAGGATAAAGAGAGAATCTTAAAAGCAGCAAGAGAGAAGAAGAGAATTACATCCAAGGGGGTCCCAATAAGACTGTCAGCTGATTTCTCAGGGGAAACTCTTCAGGCAAGAAGGGTCTTGCAAGAAATATTCGAAGTAATGAAAAGCAAAAACCTACGACCACGATTACTCTATCAAGCAGTCTGGATATGCAGAATAGAGGGGCAGAGAAAGTGCTTCCAGGAAAAAGTAAAACTGAAGGAGTTCATCAGACTCAAACCACTGTTATATGAGATGTTGAAGGGACTTGTTTAGGAGAAAGAGGTTCAAAACTATGAACATTAAAATGAAAACTGTATCACAACAACCAACAACAAAAGCTAGGGAACTGAAACAAAGGCAAACTAAGTAGGCAATGAGAGTGGGAAAAGAATTATAGGTATGGGGAACATTATGGGGGGAGGTCAGGTGGGAGGGGGAAGGGGAAAAGGGAGGGAAATGATGCAGGAATTAAGAAGCATAGTAGGAGGGAGTGGAGTAGATAGGAAGATGTTGAAAAGAACTATATTCACAACCAATGGCCATGGACTAGGGGGGGGGACAACCGGAGGCGAGGATGTCACTGGGTGGAGGAGAACAAAGGAGAAAGAAATTGGGACAACTGTAACAGCATAATCAATAAAGTATATTTTAAAACAACAACAACAACACGGTAAAAGCCTTAAGAGCTGTAGGGGGTAAAATGGTCTGTCAAAGTTAAACAAAACTCTGACATTAGTGGTCTACCAAGAAGTGGAAGCTGTTCATTCATTCTGATTCTAATTTGCTGTATCATCAAATTATCTACTCAAAACTCCAATCAAATGTCAACTAACTTCTAATATAATATTTTTCCATTTTAAACACTTACAACCCACTGCTCAATTTTTTTTAACATACAAGAGCCTATTCGTTTCAGGTGTGACACTGCTAAATTTAAGAGGAAAAAGACCCTCCAATATTAATTACAGTGAAATCTAATAAAGAAAATTATGGAAAAGCAAGAACTTGCTAAAACAAGACAAATCACAGCATTTGGACTCCACTCTCATAGAGATCCACAGGTTGTATAGCATACAAGTCAATGGACTCAGCTTTAAATCTGACACCACCACTGTGTAACCTAAACACCTTACTTCTTAAGCCTCATATCCTTCATCTGTATCTCACAGCGCTGTATTAAACATGATAATGTATGCTATGTGTTTAGCAAAGTACTTACATCAACTAGGAGTGCCTGACCACTAAAGTTCTTGGTAAATAACTGCTGAAATTAATAATTAGTATATTTTATACTAGAAAATAAGTGTATCACTAAGTTTAATTCTCTCTGAAGTTAATAAGCAGCAATACTGTCGGGGCATTTTACATTTCACAAAGCCCTTCGACCATCCATAAACTCAGTTGATCTCCACAGTATCCTGGGGGGGAGAGGGGGTAAACATTTCAAAAATACGTATTTTAGAAATAAGGAAATTGGTATCCATCAGGGTAACAAAGAGTCAAGGTTACCCATCCTAGTGGCCTCCCCTACCCAATTCTCCAGCTAGAGATAAGTGCTTATCCCTCAAGTTCTTAACCCTACTTGGAGATTCCTGCAAGTTACCACCACCCTCCTCTAGCACGTGAGTCCAGGAATAAGCCCAGGGTCGTAAACCCCGCCAGAAGCCACTGATGACATTTATCATGTTGCATTTGGTTCCTTATGTGGAGTGTCCTCCCACGCCTTTAGGGCGGGGGCCAGGCCTGCCCTCTCTTACCAGATCGTCCAACACAAGACCTGGCATTCAAGGTGCCCTGAGTAAATGTTTATGGAAATGGCATGGGATGCTGATAGGTTTTCCAGGGACCCGGAATGAGCCAACTCCGCGGTGGGAACTTAAAATCCAGAGTCGCTGGGCGAGGAGGGTCCGACCTGGGAAGGAGGCCTGAAGACGGGTGCCCATAGGGACACCAGGGAGACTGAACCGCTGACGGAAAAGGGGGAAGCGGGTCTGGCAGCAGCCACCACCGAAAGGCCAGAGACAGACAAGCTCGGGGGCAGCAGGGCAGTTGGCGTCTGGGGGAGAGGGGGAGGGGGCCGCCGGATGGTCTGAGGAGAACCCTGGGCCCAATCTCAGGAGAGTTCTGTGGTCCTCTGGGGGCCCACTTCCCAGCCCGCGGAGGCACTTGCTGCACCGAGTACTCGCTGCTACCTGAAACTGCAGCAGCTTCTCTGTCTGCTCCTGGGTTAGATCCCGTTCCTCCGGCGCCGCCATTTTGCCGCCGCCTGTACGCTCCTGACCCGTCCGCACCGTCACCCGCCGGAACTGATCTCAGCAGCTACTACATCCGGTTGGAGCGGCCGCCGGCGCGCAACTGCGTCTGCGCGTGCTGGCCCCGCCAGGGGTGGTGGTTGTAGTAGTGTCGGTGGTAGTGGTGATTGTTTGCGCCGCCAGAGGGCGCCACTCTCGGGCAGGTCCCGAACACTTTCGGAAATTGCCGAGGGCCTGTAGGTACCAGTCGGCCTGACAATTTCGGCAAAGAACGGATCTGCTAGGAAGCTAAGACTACTGAAGAGATCGCAAAGAGCCGAGCAGTCCCGAATTCTATCGAGAAGCTCCAGAAATTCCCGAAAGCGTCTCGGCTGTTTTCCGCTGTGTCCTAACCCTGCACTGGTGATCTATAATATTCCCGAATGTTTCTTAGGAAATTGTGGCCTTTACGGAATATTGGCGGTTTGATGTTTGATTCCTGCTTTGACATTTGCAAAAGATCCTGGCCATCCCTCAGAGGTTCCTGAAGTCTCCGAATACTGGTCGGGCCGTTAGGACGCAACCTTCGAGCCGGAAGCTGCAGAAGGCTGTGGCCACGGGAAAATCCATTTTGAAGTCGCTTGCTAGGATTGTTTGGACTTGGCTCCCAGGGTCTTGGATGTTTAATGGCGCTACCAGCCTTGGGCAGAGCTTTCTGTCCAACCCCATGTGACTCAGCTCCTGCTGCCTTAAGCCTCCAGTCTTCTGCCCACTGGGCCACTGAAGGGAAGATCCGTGGACTGAGATCAGAAGACTGGGGCCCGTTCAGGTGCTAGTGCCCACCTGGTGAAGTGAACATCCTAGGGCAAACCGACTTCTCTCTGGGTTCCGTTTTGCCATTGGTGGAATCAAGTTCCCTGGTAGCCCTGACATACGGCCTCAGTGCATTCTCATTGGATGCAGACCTTAACCCTTTGCGAGGCCTTAACCCCACCTGTCAATGTCTGCCTTCCTCTGCACTGTCCTTGTTCCTTCCAACCTGCTATCTCTCTTTAGAGCTCCTTTCTGCATTTCCACGTCTTGTCTTCTTCCATCTGCCTCCTCTGGCCACTGTCCTCTGATACCTCCCCACCTTGGCGAGGCAGAGGGGTCAGGTTCTGGTGCACACTTCCGTAGACTCCCCGTGTGACTCTTCTAGCAACGCCCCGGTGTTGTCCCATTCTGCAGAATCCCACCACTGCCTGTTACAGAGCTAAAGGGGGTTCTTTCACGTGGCGCCTTGGTGTAAAACCCAACAACTAGTGTTGAGGAAACAGGTCTTTATTTACAGTATTCCAACCTGGGAGGGCAGTGAGCACTTCAGCTCAGAGCCCTGTTCTCCCACAGGACCCAGCACTTCCCTTGCTCCCCAAAAGGCTAGAAGCCAAAAACATTCCCAGAAGTTCCCCATCCCTTATCTGTCAGCTCTGTCTTTCAGGATCTGGGGTATGATGTCATCAGTCTCCATACAACAGTCCAGGAAAACATGTGCCGTTGTTGCACTGGTTCTCTCTTTGCCCTTTCAAAGCCACATGGATCTCCTACCTCCTTGCAAACTGTGTGGTTCTCCCTATTTATCTCCTTGTAAACCGTGTGGAACTCTCCTCTCTCAAAATGGCTGCCACCTTATTTTTAAATCCCTGACCATGGCCTATGACACAGTGGGCGTGGTAACCGGTTCTGACCATTCAGATTGCACAGGCCCTGTACAATCTTTGCTAACCATTACATAGTCAAAACCCCTCCCATCTCCTTGGGGCCTTGGGAGAACCAAACCATTTGCATAACTAAGATGCTAGCTACCAGCCATAGATATGCAAACTCATCTTGAAAGCTGTTCCCTGCCCCATCCCCCAACCACAGGCTCTGGGGATTTTGGGGGACCCTGCTCTGTAACATGCCCACCTCACAGGGGTGACCAGGTGAATGAAACAGGACAGAAGGTACTTTGAAAGCTGAAATCCTGTTAGAAGTACATTAAGGAACGGAAGGATTTCCATTAGGGCTACTTCTTCCTTTCAGGCCTGTATCAGGTCTTACTGATGGGGGATTCAAATTTTAGTTTCCTAAAATGGAAAATTTTAGTTTCATGTAACAGATAATAAACTTCGTAATCAGTGTTTGTAAAAAGCTACCGTTTCAGGAACTGGAGGTATGACCCACCTTCACTCCAGGAGACCATAAGCAGTTCCACCTTTGTGGCTCAGGAGGACTGCAGGCAATCAAGATGGTATCTGAGCCATTGTACTCCAGGGTGAGACGACCACCACCCAGGGCACAAGGACCACTGCCCAGGACACAGATGAAGGAATGCTGCAGCTTTTATCTGATTAACCTTTTCCCTGCCTTTCAAACCCCTTACCTACACTTTTCTTCTCCTTATAAAAAAGGTCCATTTATAATGGAATTTGAGACAGTCTGTTAGGGTACAAACCCACTGTCTTCTCAGATCACCAACCATCTGAATAAAGTGCCCATAAAGATTCAATCCCTGTCTCTGCTTATTGGGTCTGGAAGTTGACAGGCAGCATGACCACCAGCTTTTCTGGTTTCATTACCAGGTCTGTACAAACTTCACAACAATGTCCTGAAACTTTTCTTACACCTTTCAGGTAAAATTGGAAGTAAATAACTGTGACTTAAAATAATTTATTACATCGACTCAAAGCTCAGGGGAGACGTGTTACTGTTCAACATATCCAATGATGTTGGACTCAGACAAACCAGGTGAGGCAGGGCAAAGTCAGATGCCCTCTGCGGTTGTTGCGCCATTCTGATTTAAGGTGTACTTTTTCTTTTTTTTTTTTTTTTTTTTCAAGCTCACAAAAGTACTTGATATTTGAGGCAAGGAGAAGCCTGGCTGCAAGGATTAGTTCCAAGCAGCCAAAACCCAATTGTTAGTGGCCCTATCTTTTCACTTTGTAAATTCAACTTAGGAAAGGATATCGAGGTGGTAGTCCCGCTGGACAAGAAGGGCAAAGGAAACTGAAAGAGACGTCTACTCAGACTGTTCTTTGGCACCACGGCCAGGCCGGCCAGGCCCTCGCCGGATCCTCTGCAGGTGGCTGCGCGGCCGCTGAGGGCCACGGGCCACGGGCCACACTACACTACACACGGGGAGGAGGAGGAAGGGGGGACGGCTGCAGGTCTCTGGTGAAGAGCAGGCACCCGCAGCTTCAGAACTCTTCATGGAAGGGATAATCCTTGTGGGAGACACAGCTCACCAAGGCACAGACCCTCCAGTTCCTGTTGTAGCTGAGTAAGGTCGCCATATCCTCACTGCTCAATTCAAAGTCGAAGACCTGAAAGTTCTCGGCGATACGTTCAGGTGTCACAGACTTGGGGATCACGACCAAGTTCCTCTGCATGGGGAACCGGATCAGCACCTGCGCTGTGGTTTTGTTGTACCTGTCAGCTATGGCTTTGATCCTGGGATCCTCCAGGAGGGAAGGGTCCTCAGGATTGGCCCAGGGCCTGTCAGGAGAGCCGAGGGGGCTGTAGGCAGTCACCGCAATGCCCTTGGAGTGGCAATACTGGATCAGCTTCTCCTGAGTGAGGTACGGGTGGCACTCGATCTGGTTAACTGCTGGCTTATATTTTAAGCCAGGTTTGTTTAAGAGCTTCTCGATTTGGACGTGGTTGAAGTTGGAGATTCCAATAGCTTTCACAAGCCCTTCATCCACCAGCTCTTCCATGACCTCCCACGTGTCCAAAAAGTTGGCGTCAGAGGGAATCACGTTGCCTTTCGCATCCAGCGGGAAAAATTCGTTGCCTGGCTTGAAACTGATGGGCCAGTGAATAAGGTAGAGGTCCAGGTAGTTCAGCTTCAGGTCGCTGAGCGTCTTCTGGCAGGCTCCTTTCACCAGGTTTTTCTCGTGGTACGTGGACCACAGCTTGCTGACAATGAAGAGGTCCTCACGCTTCACCACCTGCTCCTTGAGCTTCTCCTGGATGGCCACCCCCACCTCATTCTCATTCTGGTACACGTGCGCACAGTCAATGTGGCGGTACCCAAGGCCAATGGCCGCCTTCACAGCCTCCGTCACTTTGCCTGGAGGGGACTTCCAGGTGCCCAGGCCCACGAGGGGCATCTTGGCGCCGTTGGAGAGCACGATATGGCTGGCCATGACTTCCGCGCTCCACTAAGGTGTACTTTTTCAACATCTTCATTATAGTAAACACCACTGGATGTTTTTCACTTCTGCATAGATACACCTTCTTGGTCTACATTTCTGTTTTCTTCTTTTAGTAAAGACATAGTTCCAAGACATATTTTACTTTTTTTTTTTTTCACTCCACTGTAGGAATTTGTCTCACTGCAGGGCATACAAAATGGCGAACTTGAAAATCCCTTTCCTGTTCAAAGGGGGTTTCTGCTTTTAGCTGCAGCTGATGGCTTCCCTGTAAGACCAGTATTGTAAGAACTTCTCATTTTTAGATAGCACCTACAAATTTGGATATGCCTGTGAAATCTCCCCATTTAAAAATAGTGATCACTAACTCAGGTTTTAGGAAAATTACTCTGTCATTCAGCCATAGTTGCAAGCTACTCTTCAGCTCCCTGAGCAGCTGCCAGGCAGAATCCTCATGGCCTCCTGTGCCATGGAAGAAGACAGTCTTGGGAGAAACTGAAGATTTTTTTTGATAAATTCAAGAAGAGTATGGAAAATGTCATCAATTATTGGCTTGCCCTCTTCTTTCAATTTTTCTCTGTCTTTTATTTTGCCTTTTAGAGCAATGCTGTCCAATCAAAATATAATGTGAGCCACATGTAATTGTAACTACTCAAGTAGCTACGTTTAACACAGGGAAAATTAAGTTTAGCAATATATTTATCCAACATATCCAAAAAAAATGCCAGTTAGAAAGGACTCCTAGTGGCTAACTGGGCTCAAATTTTCAGAGTCTAGTAGCCATTTATTAAACAGGGACCTCTCATGCTCTCTGCACTGAGCTGCCAACTTCCTGGATTGTCTTCTGCTGCCTGAACAAACCCTTATGAAGGAGATCCTAGGAATGTAATCAACCAGTGGGCTGAACACCTGCCCCAGCATCCAGGCTGTGCAGCTAGAGTTTCATTTGCATCTTTATCAACCAATCAAAAGGGCTCCATCCCAACCAATCAAGGACTGGAGTTGGGTGCTCTTCTATATATAAGCCAGCTTCACCTTTGCCTCAGCTGATCCGACTTTCGGTTTCCATCCAGTATTGTTGCTGGAACCATAACACTGGATCGGAGCAGAGCTGTCTTCACTAAATATATAGTCTCCCCCTTCACTGTGTCCCAAATTGGGAACTCAAATTGGTGTTGAATTGGCAGTGACAACAACCTTCAATTGCTAGTTCTAAGTCTTCAAAATCTGGTGTGTATTTTATGCTTACCCCACATCTACTTGGACTAGCCACATATCAAGTACTCAACTGACACATATGGATAGTGGCTACTGTACATAGTGGACATGCATTTCTAGGACATTCTGAAAATTTTTTAAATGCCCAAGGATATTTTTACCGATTACTTTTTAGAGAACAAAGAAGATAGAAACATCAATTTGGGAAACATCCGTCAGCTGCCTCCAACATACACCCCACCCTGACCAGGAATCCAGCCACAACCTGGGTATGTGCCCCTGCTAGGGATAGAAGCAGCCACCTTTTGGTGCACAGCACAACACTCTAACTAGCTGAATCACCCTGAAGATTTTTTAATAGATTTATTAATTATATTCATCTACAGATTTTAGGAATTCATTAAATAGATTTTTAAAAAATGTTTTATTGACTATACTGTTACACTTGTTCCAATTTCTTTTTCTTCTTCTCCCCTCCACACAGTGACCCCCCTCCCTACAGTTGTCTGTGCATCCTTAGTCCATGCCCATTGGTTGTGCATATAGATCTTCTCAACACCTTCCTGTCTATTCCACTCCCTCCTACTATACTTCTTAATTCCTGCATCATCTCCCTCCCTTTTCCCCCTTCACCCTCCCTGCTGACTTCCCCCCAATATGTTCCCCATACCTATAATTCTTTTTCCACTCTCATTGCCTACTTAGTTTGCCTTTGTTTCAATTCCCTAGCTTCTGTTGTTGGTTGTTGTGATACAGTTTTCATTTTAATGTTCATAGTTTTGATCCTTCTTCTTCTAAACAAGTCCCTTTAACATTTCATATAACAGTGGTTTGGATCTAATGAACTCCTTCAGTTTTACTTTGTCCTGGAAGCACTTTCTCTGCCCCTCTATTCTGCATATCCAGACTGCTTGATAGAGTAATCGTGGTCGTAGGTTTTTGCTTTTCATTACTTCGAATATTTTTTGCCAGTCCCTTCTTGCCTGCAGAGTCTACTTTGAGAAATCAGCTGATAGTCTTATTGGGACCCCTTTGTATGTAATTCCCTTCTCTCTTGCTGCTCTTAAGATTATCTCTTTATCCCTAATTTTTGATATTTTGATTATAATGTGTCTTGGTGTGGTTCTCCCTGGGTCCAGCCTATCCGGAACACTCTGTGCTTCCTGGACCTGTAAGTCTATTTCCTTCCCCAAGTTAGGGAAGTTCTGCTTCATTATCTTTTCATATAATTTTTCAATTTCTAGTTCTTCCTCACCTTCTGACAACCCTGTAATTCAGATATTTTCTCTCTTACAGTTGTCTTAGAGGTTTCTGAGCTTCTCCTCATTTTCCTCACTTTTCATTTCCTCTTTCTGCACTGGTTGATTGTTCGTTCCTTCCCTATGTTGATTTGTTTATTTGATCCCTGGTGTTCTTTCCTTCACCAGTTGTTTTATGTTTTTGTTCATTTCAGCAGGACTAGCCTTCATTTCTTCCCTGTCTTGATTAAATCCCGCTGTTATTTCTGTAAGCTGTCTTATAACTATAGCTCTGAACTGAACCTCAGAAAGATTATCTATTTGTTCATCCGTTAATTCGTGTATTTGCTTTTTGGTCAGCTGCGTGATTGGTATCTCTATCATTTCCCTGCCATCCTAACAGGTTTATTTACCTTTCCTTCTTGGGCGGGGCTGTCACACCTCCTACACTATAGGGGGCGGAGCCCCGTGCACTCATCAGTACCAGGCGACCCTTCTCACTGCACTGTGGCGCTCTGTATGGGGGCAGGGATCCAAAATGGATTCCTGTCATTCACATTCTGCTGAGAGACCGGGAGCCTCCTCCTCCATCCCCAAGCCTTCTGGGCCTCACAGCCCAAGACAATGGGGGTCTACCTTCCCTGGTGCTGGAATCGCGAGCTGACAGGTCTGGACTGCAGCTGGGGGTACTCCCCAGGCGCTTCTCGCCTCCCCTTAAATACGGGTGTCTGTACTTATTGCAGTCCCACCACTCGTTGCTGCAGCTGCCACTGGCAGCACAGCTTGACCTCGCCACCCCAGCTCTCCCCTCCTACCTGTCTGGACGAGCGCCACTTGTTTATAACTTCGTACATTGGACTTCCATGTAGCATCATTTTCTGGAACTTTTGGTTATTTCTGGCTTTGCGGTAGTTTGTGTTCTTCTTAGTTGTGGAGGGAGATGGAGTGTGTCAGTCTAGGCCTCCATCTTGCCTGGAAGTAAACAGATGTTTTTTGAGTGACTCTGGACCAGATGCTTCAAAGATAAACAGGACACGCCACTACCCTCTAAGAACAAACAGTTTAATAGGAAACTATTCCAAGGCTCCTCTGCCCGGCCCCCTTCCTCCCCAGCCCTAGGTGGGCTGGCTGCCTTACCTAGTAGCTCTTACCAAAAATCAGGGTTCCCCTACTCTCTTCTCTGTTCCTCAAAACCTCCCCTTCCCTGCCCTGCTGTCCCCTCCCAGGCCATAATTCACCCCACATCTTTCCCTACCCCTAAAAAAAAAAAAGAAAATTAAATTAATTTTATCACTCTCAAAGAATGTGTGTGTATGGGGAGGTGTTTGGGTCCCAGTTTTATTCGTATAACACACTGGGATGTGTGACCGAGAGATACTTCAGATAATCTAATGAGTATTTGTTTATCTAATCCTAGTAATAAGCCTCTGCTGACACCTTACCATTTTGTTCCTCATAAAGGACAAAGTCTGTCCTGCTGAGTCATGGAAATCCTAGAACAAGCCCTTGATTTCTGGGTACCTTGAACAAAAGCTCTTTCCTATCAGTTGGGAACATGGCATCCTTTTTTTTTTTTCCAAAGAAAGAATTACTTTAGGTGGGTGTATCTCTCCACACCAGGCCCCTCTTCTTTCTTGGTGAGTGAATGAAAACTCTATTCACTACACTGTCTTCTCTTTGTGAATTATTTCACAGCCTGTGTCACTGACTATCCTAATGAAACACACAGAGCGAAGGCAGCCATGTGAAGACAGAGGCTTGAGGGATGCACCTATAAATCAAAGACTGTTAAAGATTGCCAGCATACTACCAGAAACTGGGCAGAAGCAAGGAAGACAGGTTTAAGAGGGGCATGATTTCAGACTGCTAGCCTCCAGAAAGCTGTGTTTCAGCTCCAGGCCCAGAAAAGCACCAAAACCAGACAAGCAACACCCTGACTGACACTAGGACAAGCTGCATTGACTAATGACCCCATGCCACCTGAAAGGTCACACCTGGAAAGCTGATGACTATTCTATGGACATCCTCCCCTGGGACCTTCCCTAAAAGCCCTCAAGACAGAGGACCCACCATGCCCTTCCTCTCAGGAGCATGCCTGTGCTCCCTCCCACCCCATATCTTCTTCTTTACTTTTCTCTCTTTCTCCTAAGCTCCAAGGGCCCTTGTTTTGCCTCTGTAACTTGTTTTCTAAGCCCATTTCTTCTACCACTCACCCCTACCTCTGTGACTTTCTAAATAAATGTTCTCTTATAAGACATTATTATTTTGGCATGTATTTTTATTGTGTTTTTTTCCCATTACTATTTATCCCCCTTATACTCCTCTCCACACCACAGTCACCACACTGTTTTCCAAGACCATGAGTCTTTAACAGAGCATCTTGATTGCTGAGTATAGCAGACTGTTGAGATGTCAATAGTACTTTTTGTTTGGCCTCCTGCTCCATCAAATTATTCATTATAGATTCATCCAAAAAGTAAGAGTGAGAAAGGTAATACTTGCACTCAATAGTCTATTATAGCTTTGCCTTCAATAAGTCACAAAGTACCTCCCACGCTCTTCAGGGAGACCTGAGTACAAACTCTGATGCCACCATTCATTGAGTGTGTACTTTGGCAAGGTACCGTTTCCAAGCTCCAGCCTGCTCAGCTCTCAGGTATAAACAAATTGATGGCCTCTACCTCATAGGTGTCCACATAAAAAAGTCCAAACCTGTAGGTGAAAGGACAAAGCCAGTGCCATTTGCTACTGTGGTAGTATGAGAAACACTCAATAAATCTCCGGGACACAGGACTTCAGCAGCAAAGTGAGGCATTTATTCATGAGTGCAGAGTTGGGCACACCACCAGCCAGGTGCATGTGCCCACGAAGTAGACAAAGAAAACTCGTTTTATACTAATGCAATTAGCTCCCCCTCCCCTCTCCTTCTCCCCCATTTCTCCATTACTGGTTAATCTGGGTTCACAATCTAACGCAATTAACTACTTACCTCAGGGTGTGATTAACTAAGGGTAATCTAGTTATAGGTCTATCTCCAACTTATTTGCAAAGTTATCTAGCTACATCTTCCCATTCCTCTGTGTTTGGTGATAACAGTCTTTCTCCTTTTGGTCCCAGAGGTATGTGTGAGGAGCTGTGGAATGTCATTTCCTCACCACTTTTCCATGATTCACCTGTTAATTATCTCCTACAGGTGTGAGAGTCACTGGCTTGCTTCTTGTTCACTAAAGTGCCATTTCCTAGCAGGTCTGTGACCTTGGTAAACATGACTAGCATTTTACTCTTCTGAGCTTCTGTCCTCAGGATTGGAAATTACTGGAAAGCAAGAGCAGAACTTGACTAACTTCACCCTCACAGCCACAGACAAAAGATAACTGAAGCAAACTGCAGCTAATGCAAAACCACCCAAAGCCCTCTGTGTTACACTGCCCCCAGCTGCCCAGGGCTCGCACAACATCACCTCCCTCTCCTGGGCTTTTTAAATACAATTATAATCCAATTAAAACTCAAAGCCCCCACCCCTCAGGACTGCTATGTATTTCCACAGAGCCCTTTCTTTCTCTTGGGAAAGTAAAATAAACTTTGCTTTCTAAACTCCTGGCCAAAATGGAGGCCTAGACGGACATGCTGGGTCTCCCTCCACAGCTAAGGAGTACTGTGACAGAACCTCTGGACTACTCCAATTGAAACAGAACCCACAGGCCTTTTAGTTAGGGGCCCAATTGCCCACCACCAGAATTACAACTTTCAGTACTAGAGTTTAGTGAAAAGAAAAAGAACTGTTTATTTAACAGTTAAATAGATTTAGATTATTTGTAGATTTCTGCTGTTAAGTCTTACATTCCTTAAAATACCCACAAACGTATAGTTCTGCCTCCCCCTACCAAACCAGGCCAGCCTTAGAAAAGTCAAAAACACTGTTTCCTACTTCCCAGGCACAGTTCAGCTTTACCAATAGCTGCCAATCACTCAAATCTGATTGGGGAGGTCCTTTCTGTGGCGTAGTGCCCTCCAGCTTTTAATAAAGAACCACATTGATTCTCAGCCTCCTTGTAAACTGCCTTCTTCCTGTAAACCGCGTGGATCTTCTCTCTTCAAAACCGCATGATGAGAGCCTCTTAAAGCAGCCTGGAGAGCCCTCTCAAAACTGCATGGAGAACTCAGCTTCTTGAGTCCCCACAGAGAACCTAGCTTCTCAAAACCACATGGAGAAGGCCCCTTCACCAAGCCACATGGAGGGAGAGCTTGAGAGCAAGCACGAGAGAGCGAGCTTGAGAGCAAGCACGAGAGAGCGAGCCAGAGAGCGAGAGAGAGCTAAAATGTCCACAGCTGCTTATATGTCCCTGACTGTGTCCTCTGATGCAGTGGGTGTTGCAACCAGTTCTGACCATTCACAGAACTGTACGCAGGCTCTGTAGGCTCCTTCCATACCATCCCACAGTTCAAGACTCCTCCCATCTTTTGGGGCCTTGAAAGTATCAAAGTCATTTTGCATAACAAAGACACTAGCAACTAGCCCCAGGCATGCAAAGGTGTCTTAAAAGCTGCTTCCTTTTCCCCATTCCCCAGCTGCAAACTCTGGGGTTTGTTTTTGGACACCCCTGTTTCTGTAACAGTACAACTACCTCAAAACTAGAGACAGCTAGAGGTTCCAACAAACAAAGAAATAAAGAAATGCTCATCCAGACAGGTGGGAGGGGTGGAGGCGGGTTGGAGAGGATGTGGGGTGGTGGCGGCAGCAGCCGTGGCCAGTGGTGGGCTGGTGGAAAGCACAGTCGCATGTTTTGAAGTGTCAGGAGGGACACCTGGGGAGCGTTCCCAGCTCTTGATCAGACTCCGAAGTTCACGGTCCCAGCACTGGGAAGAGTCAAGCCTCATTGCTTCTGACTGTGCAGGCCAGTGGGGGTTGGGGTAGAGGAGGATGCTGCAAAACTCTCAGCAGAGTCCACTTGTTTGGGGAGCCCCCACAGTCCTAGAGCATCCACAGACCCACCCACTCTGGGAGCGACGGCCAGGGTAACAGCTAGAGAGGTGCCAGTCCCATTTGGAAGTGGGAGAAGTGCCTGGAAAGGGTGTTAGTCTTGAGCAACCAGCATTGTTCCCTCTCAGACCCCTCCCCCACAACGTGGTGAAACCAGTCGTCCTGTACTGACAAATCCCTAAGGCTCTGCCCCTTACAACATAACAGGAGCGACAACTCTACCTAAGACACAGAGGCAAACAAACACAGGAACCTGTCAAGATGAGGAGACAGAGAAGTATGGCCCAAAAGAGGGAATGGATCAAGGTTCCAGTGGCATAACTAAGAGACAAGGAGATAGCTAATTAACAGATGAGGACATAGCTAACCTAACAGACACAGAATTCCAAACACTGGAGATAAAGATGCTCACAGGCTTGACAGATATGCTTGAGTATGGCAAACGCATAAGGGAAGAAGTGAAGGCTATGCTAAGTGAAACGAAGGAAAATCCACACAAAACCAATGGTGAAGGGAAGGAAACCAGGGTTCAAATCAATGATTTGGAACATACGGAAGAAAAAAACAGTCGACCAGTACAGAATGAAGAAACGAGAATTGAAAAAAATGAGGAGAGGCTTAGGAACATCTGAGACAACTTTAAACGTGCCAACATCTTAATCATAAGGGCGCCAGAAGGAGAAGAGGAAGAGCAAAAAATTGAAAGCTTATGTAAAAAAATAATGAAGGAAAACTTCCCAAATTTGGTGAAGGAAGTAGACATACACGTCCAGGAATTACAGAGAGTCCCAAACAAGCTAGCTCCAAAGAAGACCACATCAATATACATCATGATTAAAACACCAAAGGTGAAAGATAAAGAGAGAATCTTAAAAGCAGCAAGAGAAAAGCAGAGTTACTTACAAAGGGGTGCCTATAAGACTATCAGCTGATTTCTCAAAAGAAACTTTGCAAGCAGGAAGGGACTGGCAAGAAGTATTCAATGTGATGAAGAGCAAGGACCTACACTCAAGATTACTCTATCCAACAAAGCTATCATTTAGAATGGAAGGGCAGATGAAGTGCTTCCCAGACAAGGTAAAGCTAAAAGTGTTCATTATCAACAAGCCATTATTACACTATTCCCTCACTTATCACGGGTAATACGTTCTAGCCGCCGTGCCCCCCCCCCCCCCCCGCCGAAGTAGGAACCTTACATTTATTCTACTCTCTTAAACCTATGTAACTTTAACAACATACATATACAGTACCACAAAATCCCATGATATAGCGAAAAACCCGAGATAAATAATAAAATATAATATTTTAAAAAATCCCACGATACAGTGAGGCTGTGATAAGTGAACCGCAATATAGAGAGGGACTACTGTATATGAAATGTTAAAGGGACTTAAGAAAAAGAAAATCAAAACTATGAATGCTAAAATAACAAACTCACAACTATCAACAACTGAATCTAAAAAAAAAAAAATCCCACTAAGCAAACCAGAATAGGAACAGAATCACAGGTATAGGGATCATTTGGAGGGTTATCAGCTGGGAAAGGGGAGGGGGAAAATGGTGCAGGGATTAAGAAACATAATTGGTTAGTACAGAATAGACAGGGGGAAGTTAAGAATAATACAGGAAAGGGTGATGCCAAAGAACTTATATGCACGACTCATGGACATGAACTAAGTGCGGTGGGACTGCTGTAGGGAAGTGGGGTACTGGGCAGAGGGGAGAAAAGGGAAACAAATTGGGACTACTGTAACAACAATCAATAAAATATACTTTTAAAAAGTATGCTTTCTGCAATTTCTTCTCTTTGTGAAATTCTTTCACAGTCCATGTCACTGACCACCCTAACAATAAGAAATTTTTTTCTTTTTAAAGATTTTATTTATTTGTTTTTAGAGAAAGGAAAAGGGAGGGAGAAGGAGAGGGAGAGAACCATCAATGTGTGGTTGCCTCTTGCATTCCCCCAACTGGGGACCTGGCCCACAGCCCAGGCATGTGCCCTGACTGGGGATCGAATCAGCAACCCTTTGGTTTGGAGGTCGGCACTCAATGCACTGAGCCACATCAACCAGGACAGTAGGGAATTTTTGTAAGAGTTTATTTGAGCCAAACTGATTACATATACCTGGGAACAAGATCTCAAATGCTCCAGAGAAGGACAATTTGCAGGGTTTTCACATTTGAAATTAAGGAAGGAACATAGGAAGAATACATGGAGATGAAAGAAAGCAAGGTGGAGATTGGATTACAGGTTAGGTATCAAGATTATGTGCTCTTTGGAGGGTTAATACCTTCTTCAAGGGCTGTCCCTTCTGGTATTTCAAAGGTGTGTTAACCTAGATGCACAAGAACAAGACAGGGCTGGCTTAAGGCAAAGATAAACCTTTTACTAAAAAGTGTAGGCCTAGAACGGAACTACCCACCATGACCTGTCCAGTTAGAAATTTATGATTACATCACCCTGTGAGATAATTATCCATAGAACCACTTTTTTTTTAGTTCACACTATATTATGGCAAGAATTATTTAATTTTTAAAATTATATTATTTTTTATTTTTAGAAAGAGGTGAAGAGAGGGAGAGAAACACTGTTGTGTGAGAGAAATATTGGTCGCTGCCTCTCCCATGCACCCCAGTGGGAAACTGGCCCACAACCCAGGCACATGCCCTGACCAGGAATCAAATTGGCAACCTTTTGGTTTGTAGGATGATGCTCAACCAACCGAGCCACACTGGTCATGGCAAAGAGTAAATCATATTTAAAAAGGAAATCAGATTGTAACAGAACCCACGGACTGCTCCAATTGAAACAGAACCCATGGGCTGTTTAGTTATTAGGGGCCTGATTTCCTGCTGCCAGAAGCATAACTCTCAATACCAGAGTTCAGTGAAAAGAAAAAGAATTGTTTATTTAATGGTTATATAGATTTAGATTATTTGTGGAGTTTTGCCGTTAAGTCTTATTTTTTTTCAAACACCCATGAACACATAGTTCTGCCTCCCCCTACCTAACCAGGCTGGTTTTGTAAAAGTCAGAGATACAGTCTTCCTACTTCCCAGACACAGTTCAGCTTTACTGGCAACTCCCAATCAATCGTTCCAAATTGAGGAGGTTTTGCCTGTGTTGTGGTGCCCTCCAGCTCTTAATGCAGAACTGCGTGGAGTTCCAGCCTCCTTGTAAACCACAGAGTTCTCCCTTTCCTTTCAAAGCTGCATGGTGTTCTCCTGCTTCTTTGCAAACTGAAGGGATCTCCTCTCTTCTTCTCAAAACCTCATGGAGAACCTTTTTCTCAAAACCACATGGAGAACCTCCTTCTCAAAACTGCATGGAGAACCTCACTAAAATGTCTGCCACCTATTTTTAAAGCCCTGTGTCCTCTGATGCAGTGGGTGTGGTAACCAGTTCTGACCATTCACAGAACCTTGCGCAGGCTCTGTATGCTCTTTCCATACCATTCCATGGTCAAAACCCCTCCCATCTTCTTGGGGCCTTGGAAGAACCAAAACTATTTGCATAACTGAGACACTAAGCTTCTAGCCATAGTCATGCAAAGGTGTCTTAAAAGCTGTTCCCTTTTCCCCATCCCCCAACCCGCAGGCTCTGGGAATTTTTTGGAGACCCCTATTCTGTAACAAGATCACATCACTTGCCAGCTCAAAACCCTTTGTTGGCTTCATATTGTCTTCAGAATAGAATCCAAGATCCTTACCATGGCCTACTTGATGGCCCTATGTGATGTGGCCCCTACTGCTTCTCTCACCCGGTTACTGGGAACTCATTACTCTCAAGCTTCCTCCTCATTATTCTCATTTGTGCCCCAGGTACTTTGCATTTGCCTCTTGCCCTTTCCTGGAGTCCTCACATGGCTAGCTCCTTGTAGCATTCAGATCTCAGCATGAGTATACTGTGTCCTCAGAGAAGACCTAAATATGTGATGTTTTCTTCAAAGCACATGTTACTGTTACAGAAACAGGGGAGTCCAAAAATCCCCAGAATTTGTGGCTGGGGGATGGGGAGAAGGAAGCAGCTTTCAGAATGCCTCCACATGCCTGAGGCTGGTGGCTAGTGTCTTTCTCATGCAAAATGGCTTGGATGCTTCCAAGGCCTCAGAGAGATGGGAGGGGTCTTGAACCAGGGGATGGTATGGAAAAAGCAGACAGAGCCTATGTAATGGTCAGAACTGTTTGCAACACCCACTGCGTCAGAAGACGCAGTCAGGGATATATAAGCAGTTGCGGACATTTTAGCTCTCTCTCTCTCCTGTGCTCCCTCCATGTGGCTTGGAGAAGGGGTCTCCAGGCTGCTTTAAGAGGCTCTCGCCATTCGGTTTTGAGAAGGAGAGGAGATCCATGCGATTTGCAGGAAGAAGGCAATTTACAAGGAGGCTGAGAATCCAGGCGGTTCTGCATTGAGAGCTGTAAGGCACCACAGCACAGAAAGGACCTCCCCAATCAGGATTGAGTGATTGGCAGCTGCTGGTAAAGCTGAACTGTGTTTGGAAAGTAGGGAAACGGTGTTCCTGACCTTCCTAAGACTGGCCAGGTTTGGTAGGGGGAGGCAAGGCTATGTGTTTATGGGTGTTTTAAAGAACATAAGACTTAACAGCAGAAATCCACAAATAATCTAAATCTCGTCGTCGTCGGCGGCGGCGGCAGCTGTCCGTCTCGAGAGACGATGGCGTAGCTTCTTGAGAGTCTATCTGCACCGCCGAGAATGGCTGTGCAGTCCGACTCGGGAGTGACAGTCCCTGCCACACTTGTTACAGGTGAAGGCAGATGGCCGTTGTTGCTGCTGTTGACGCTGCTTCCGCCTCGATCTTTTCTGGACCGCCTCCTCGTTGCGCGCAGCCTCTGCACGTGACGTACCTTGCCTGACCGCGAGCCTCCAGGCTAGGCGGTCGTCTGCTCTGTAGCAGACGAATCTAAATCTATATAACTGTTAAATAAACAATTCTTTTTCTTTTCACTAAACTCTGGTATTGAGAGTTGTAATTCTGGCGGCGGGCAATTGGGCCCCTCACTAAAGAGCCTGTGGGTTTGTTTTCAATTGGAGCAGCCCAGGGGTTCTGTAACATTACTAGATGATATTATCTTGTGTACTGTTTATCTCCCAGTGCAGCATTCCATGAGGGTAACAGAGAACAGGTTGGGTTGAGCCACCACTGAGTCTCCAGTGCTAAAATTCACTGGGCACAGACAGTACGTAAATATTGGGCCAGGCTAGATCCTAGAGCAAAGACCTCATGAACGTGGATGTGAAAGAGGGTGCAGCTATTCCTCACAGCCCATGGTTTGGGAATGGGGGAAGCAGATAATACAGCTTTTAGCTTGGTTTTGGCTTATAATCTTGTGGGGAGCAAGGGAAGTGCTGGGTCTCATGGTGATTGGGGACTCAAATGTTGGAAAATTTTAGTTTCAGATAACAGCTAATAAGCTTAGTAATAAATGTGTGTAGAAAGCTATTGTCTCAGGAACTGGAGGTCTGACCCACTTTGATTCCAGGAAACCAGAAGCAGTTCCACCTCTGTGCCTCAGGAGGACTGCAGGCAATCAAGATGGTATCTGAGCCATTGTACTCCAGGGTGAGACCAGTCAAGCCCAGGACACAAAGACCACAGCCCAGGGCACAAGGACCACCTCCCAGGACACAGATGAAGGAATGCAGCAGCTTTTATCTGATTAACCTTTTTCCTAACTTCCAAACCCCTTACCTACACTCTTCTTCTTATAAAAAGGGTCCATTTATAATGGAATTTAAGATGGTGTGTTAGTGTACAAACCCGCTGTCTTCTCAGACCACCGACCAACTGAATAAAGTGCCCATAAAGATTCAACGCCTATCTTTGCTTATTGGGTCTGGTAGATGACGGGCAGCATGAACACCAGCTTTTCCAGTTCAGTGGGAGAACAGGGCTCTGAGCAGAAGTGCTCCCAGCCCCTCCAAGGTTGGAATACTATTAATAAAGACCTGTTTTTCTCAACACTAATTGTTGGGTCATACACCAAGGCACCACGTGAACAAGACCTGCTTTGCTTGGTAACAGATGGACTTACGGGAATTAAGCCATGGTGTTACAGAGTGGGGTCCCCCAGGAAACCCCAGGACCTGTGGTTTGGAGGATGGGGGAAGGGAAACAGCTTTCAAGATGCCTTTGCATATCTAAGACCCTGGTAGCTAGGGTCTTAATTATATAAATGGCTTTGGTTCTTCCACAGCTCCAAGGAGTAATGAGCAGTGAATAAGCAAGGCCTGAGGAAGGTTCTGTGAATGATCAGAACAAGTTACCACACCTATTGCATCACAGGCCACAGTCAGGGATTTAAGGAAAGGGTGGCAGACATTTGGAGGAGGAAGAAAAGAGGAGAGAAAGAAAGAAAGAAAGAAAGAAAGAAAAGAAGAGAGTTCCACATGGCTGGCAGAGGAGGAGGATTAGACAGTTTACAAAGAGAAAGGTAGAGAAAGAGAATCACGTGGTATTGCAGAGAGGTAGAGGAGAGATCTATGCTTTCTTTGCAAGGAAGCTGGGAACTCCACAGATCTAAATCCATGTAATCTTTAAATAAACAATCCTTTTTCTTTTCACCAAATTCTGGTGTTGAGAGTTATGCTTCTGGTGGTGGGCAGTCAGGCCCCTCATAACTGAACAGCCGGCCGGTAGGGTTCTGTAACAATGGGAACCAAATTAGGAGATACAGCTAATGTCTGTGGGACGGAGAGGGATGGTGTTTAATTAGGGTATCTTAAATTGGAACATGAAAGGACCACCTGGATTTTAGATGGTGGGGGAAAAATTCTGATAACAGATGTCCTTTAAAGTGGAGATATTTTATTGCTCTTTTAAAACCCCATGTCCATTTAAAAATTACACAAGGTCAAACAACACCGCAGTTGGCAGGAGAAGAGACCTATTTACAGATGGTTTAAATAACTCAGATGCATTTAAATTTTCCCCACAATCTTAGACTCTGGTTTTGGGAGGGAGTTTAAGCATCAATAAGTATAATGAGTCACTGGTTCGATTCCCAGTCAGGACACATGCCTGGGTTGCAGGCCAGGTCCCTGGTTGGGGGCATGCGAGAGGCAACCTATTGATGTATCTCCCACACATCGGTGTTTCTCTCCCTCTCTTTCTCCTTCCCTTTCCCTCTCTCTAAAAATAAGTATAAAATCTTTTTTTTTTAAGTATAAGGACTAGCTCTTCTCCACTGAATTGCCTTTACAACTTTGTTGAAAATCAGTTGTTTATATATGTGTCTTTTTATAGTCATTATCATGATGACAATACCACATTGTCTTGATTATTGTTACTATAATACATCTTGAAGTCAGATAATGTTAGTATTCCAATTTTGCTCTCTCTCTTATCCTCCCCCCTCCCTTTCTCCTTCCCTACCTCCCTCTCTCCCTCTGTCTTTTCTTTATTTCACTGGCTAGAACTGCGAGTACAATGCTGTGCAGAAGTTGTAAAAGCAGACATTCTTGTCTTATTTCTATAGTAAAGGAAAAACATTGTCTTTCATCATTAAATTTTATGTTAGCTGAAGGTTTTTCAGAGCTGTCCTTTATCAGATTGAAGAAGTTCCTTTCGATTTTTAGTTTGCTGAGAACTTTTATTAGGAATCCTTGTTGAATTTAGTCGAAGGTTTTGATTTGGCTTTGTTAATACGGTGAATTACATTGATTGATTCTTTAAAAATTGTGGTAAGCCCTGGGTGCTGTCTCAGTGGATTGAGTGCTGGCCTGTGAACCAAAAAGTTGCTAGCTTGATTCCTGGTCAGGGCACATGCCTGGGTTGCAGGTTGGGACCCCAGTTGGGGGTGTGCGAGAGGCATCCACACATTTATGTTTCTCTCCCTCTCTTTCTCACTCCCTTCCCCTCTCTTTAAAAATAAAATAAATAAAATATATTTTTTAAGATAAACATTCTTTATAAAAAATAATAAAATTAATAAAAATTGCAGTAAAATTTACAATTTTGATCATTTTATAGTGTAGAATTCACTCATTAGTGGCAACCACTAATTTACATCTGTTGCTATGAATTTGCCTATTCTGGATATTTAATATACACGTAATCATACAATATGTGGCCTTTCTGTTTGGCTTCTTTCTCTTAGTATTATGTTTTAAAGACCATTCACTGAGGAAGCCTGGCCTCCACAGGAAATGCTGCTGGGACAATTGGATGTGCATATGCTAAAGAACAAAGGTGCACACTTGCCTCACATGGTACACAAAGGTAAATAAAAAGGATTCTTGTGGTAGTATGTACCACTGCTCAGTTCCTTTTTATAGCTGAATAGCATTCTATTACATGTATATATCATATTTCTTACCCATTTATGAGTTGCTGGACATTTCTGTTGCTTCCACATTTTGGATCTTGTTAATAGTGTTGCTATGAATATTTGTGGACAACTCTTGGTTGAAATACCTGTTTCCAGTTCTTTGGAATATACCTAGGAGTAGAATTTCTAGGGCAAATGGTAATTTATATTTAACATTTTGAAGAACTACTAGTTCTCCACATAGGCTGCACCATTTTACATTCCATCAGTATGGTGTGAGGGTTCTAATTGCACAACATCCTGGGCAACACTTATTGATCCTTTAAAAAAAAGTTATAGCCACCCTGGCAAGGTAGCTCAGTTGGTTAGAGCACCATCCTAATACACCAAGGTTGCAGGTTCAATCCACCATCAGGGCACATACAAGAATCAACCAACAACTGCACGAATAAGTGGAAAAAACAAATCAATGTTTCTCTCTCATCAATAAATTTTTAAAAATTTTAAGCACTATTGAAAATATTATAATCACTCTAGTGAATCTAAAGTGGCATCTTATTGTGGTTTCAATTTGCATTTCCCTAATAACTAATGATATTGAGTGGCTTTTCATGTAATTGCTGCTCATTTATATATCTTCTTTGGAGAAAGTTCCATTCAAAAATTTTGCCTGTATTTTAAATTGGATTGTTTGTCTTTTGATTGATGGATTTTTTAAAAAAGCTTTATTGATTATGCTGTTACAGTTGTCCCAATTTATTTTCCCTCTTCTCCCCTCCACCCAGTGACCCCCCTTCCTCTAGTTGTCCCCCCCACCTTAGTCCATGTCCATTGGTTGTGAATATAGTTCTTCTCAATATCTTCCTGTCTACTCCACTGCCTCCTACTATGCTTCTTAATTCCTGTACCATCTTCTTCCCTTTTCGCCCTTCCACCTCCCAGCTGACCTCCCCCCATAACATTCCCCATACCTATAATTCTTTTTCCACTCTCATTGCCTACTTAGTCTGCCTTTGTTGGTTCCCTAGCTTCTGTTGTTGGTTGTGGTGATACAGTTTTCATTTTAATGTTCATAATTTTAATCCTCTTTCTCCTAAACAAGTCCCTTTAACATCTCATATAACAGTGGTTTGGATCTGATGAACTCCTTCACTTTTACTTTGTCCTGGAAGCACTTTCTCTGCCTTTCCATTCTTCATGACAGCTTCGCTGGATAGAGTAATCGTGGTTGCAGGTTTTTGCTTTTCATTACTTTGAATATTTCTTGCCAGTCCCTTCTTGTTTGCAGAGTTTCTTTTGAGAAATCAGCTGATAGCCTATTGGGACCCTTTTGTATGTAATTCTCTTCTTCTCTCTCACTACTTTTAAGATTCTCTCTTTATCCTTAATTTTTGACATTTTGATTATAATGTGTCTTGGTGTGGTTCTCCCTGGGTCCAGTTGTTTTGGACCTCTCTGTGCTTCCTGGACCTGTAAGTCTACTTCCTTCCCCAAGTTAGGGAAGTTCTGCTTCATTATCTTTTCATATAATTTTTCAATTTCTAGTTCTTCTTCTTCACCTTCTGGCAACCCTATGATTCAGATGTTGGCCCGCTTACAGCTCTCCCATAGGTTTCTGAGCCTTTCCTCATTTTCCTCACTTTTCTTTTCCTCTTTCTACACTGGTTGACTGTTTGTTCCTTCCCTATGTTTTGAGTTGTTGATTTGATTTCTGGTTTTCTTTCCCTCACCATGTGTTTCATATGTGTTTTTGTCTACTTCAGCAGGACTAGCCTTTATTCCTTCCCTGTCTTGTTTAAGATCTGCTGTTAGGTCTGTAAGCATTTGTATAACCAAAGCTCTGAACTGTGCCTCAGAAAGATTTCCTATCTGCTGAGCCATTAGATTAGATATTTTCTGTCTGGTCAGCTGTGTCACCAGGATCTCTATCATGATCTGGGCCATCCTGACAGTTTTGTGCTTACTTTTGCTTCCTGGGCAGGGTTGTCACACCTCCTATGCTATAGGGGGTGGAGCCCCATACACTCATCACTACTGGGTCACCCTTCTCACAATGCTGTGGTGTTTTCTGTGGGGGTGGAGGTCCAAGATGGATTCCTGCCATTCACTTTCCGCTGAGAGTCTGGAAGCCTCCTTCTCCATTCCCACACCCTCTGGGCCTCACATTCCAAGACAAAGGGGGTCTGCCTACCCTGGCATTGGAATTGCAAGCTGGTGGGTCTGGTCTGCAGCTGGGGGTACTCCCCAGGCGCTTCTCACCTCCCCTTAAATACGGGTGTCTCTGCTTACCGGTGTCGGGCCGCCATTGCTGCTGCTACTGTCACCAGCACAGCTTGACCTCTCCACCCTGGCTTCGCCCCTCCTACCTGCCCGTTCGAGCACCACTTCTTTATAACTTCATACGTTGGAATTCCATTTATTTTCTGGAACTTCTGGTTATTTCTGGTTTTGTGATAGTTGTATTCCTTCTTAGTTGTGGAGGGAGATGGAGCATGTAAGTCTAGGCCTCCATCTTGGCCAGAAGTCTCCTGTGTGTGTTTGCCTTGATTGATGGATTTTTAAGAGGTCATTATATATTCTGGATACTAGGCCCTTATCAGATATATGATTTGCAGATATTTTCACCTATTTTGCTGGTTGTGTTTTCCATTTTTTTCTTTTTCTTTTCTTTATCTTTTAGTTTTTTTCTTTTGTTTTCTTTTTGTCTTTTGTTTCTTTTCTTTTTTTGTCTTTTCCCTTTTTTGATAGTGTCCTATGGTGTGTGAAAATTTAAATTTTGATGAAATCCAATTTATCAATTTTTTTTCTTTTGTTGCTTGTGCTTTGGTGTCATCTCTAAAAATCCATTCCCAATCCAATGTTGTGAAGATCTATGCTTATTTTTAAGGGTTTTATAGTTTTAAGTTTTACATTTAAGTCTTTGCTCTATTTTTATTTAATTTTGTTTAATGCAAGGCAAGTGGGCAAATTTATTCTCTGGCATGTGCACATCCAATTGTCCCAGCACCATTTGTGGAAGAGGCTAGTCTTCCTCATGAATGGTCTTGGCATCCTTTCTGAAAATCAACTGACCATAGATATATGGATTGATTCCTGGGCTTTCAATACTAGTCCATTGATCTATGTCTATCATTATTCTGGTACCACACTCCTGATTACTGTAGCTTTGTTGTAAGTTTTGAAATTGGGAAGTGTAAGTCTTCCAACTTTGATCTTTCTTTTTCAAGATTGTTTTGGCTATTCATGGTTCCTTGAGATTCCATATAAATTTTATTTTATTTTATTTTTTAAACATTTTATTTATATACTTTAAAAAAAGAGACATTACTTTTTTTATATTATTTTTCCCTACATATACTTTTATTTATTTTTAATTTTTAAAGTATATTTCATTGATTATATTGTTACAATAGATCCAATATTTTTCCCCTTTGCTCCTCTCTGCCTAGTATCTCCCTTGCCCCAGCAATCCCAGCCCCCTTAGTTCATGTCCATGGGTTGTGCATGCAAGTTCTCTGGCTTTACCCTTTTCTATATTATTCTTAAAAAAAATTAATTAATTGATTTTTTATAACAATAAAAAATAACAATTCCCCCCTCTCAGACTTAAGATCCTTTATAATCTTATAAAGGACAATGGGTGAAGGTCTCATGCTCCTCTAGTTGCTTCAAGCTGGGCATAATCATCGTCCTACCTATCCTTGGGTCTAGAAATTTCTAATAAGAGTGGGGGTGTGGAGGGCAGGGTGGCCTTACCATATAGGAAAGGATCGTGGAGACTCCAGGTCAGTTGGCTGTCCCTGGACAACGGCATGCTTGGTTTAACAGGCTGGCATTCTTATTGTATTCTAGGGGCAACAGATTTGGCAACAGGGTTAAAAGGCATCATTCGATCCATAAACACTAGATGACAAAAGGCAGGTATTAATTTTTCAATGTCCCACATTAGGGAAAAAAAGGATTCTTTGGAGGAAGGTGTGCCAGGCACATCACACCTGTCCAAAACCCTTTTGCCCACTATCCTTAATTTGGGCTGAGGGTAATATTTTGGGTTTCCTCCCTCTCAGACCTCTGTGCCTTTTCTGTCCAAGCCATTAGGATAGAAAAGAGAAACCAGTTTTAAAATGAAGCCCACAGACCACCCCATTCTTCACCAACCCAGCCACTTAGTTTAGCCAAACTGTTGAGTCTCAGGAGGCAGCGATGCAGATAGGATAAAGTGAGGCCCATATGTACAGACAATCACTCAGGTAATAGATCCTAGGCTTATGCCCTTTGAAAACAGAAAACACATGTTAATTTATGCAACATAACCCACAAACCAGTCTCTAAATCTGCAAGACTGTCTTACTGGAAATACATCCAGTTACATGGCATTTGACATTCTTCTTGCCTGTAAATTAAGCATCTTTGATGATGCCACAGATCTAGTTTAACTTTCAAATGAAAACAAACTTTGAATGAAAAGAAACTTTAAAGACAGTTAACTGCACTGCTTTAAAGTCTACCACTGAGCATTGTGATTTTCTTTGAATCACAATTTTTCTCCTTAAGATTACTCTCCCTGTCATTAAAGGGACTGCATTAAGTCCATTTTTAATTCATCCTTTTCATTTGAATAAACACAACAAGAGCAGCAAATGATCACATATGATCTTTTTTTTTAAATTTCACCTTCATTTTTAATAAACTCATTGCCAAAGATGAAAATATGTAATTTGGAATTAAGGAATTTTCCATTTTCATAGCTTCATAGAAATCATTTTATCCTTTTAATTTCTACAACTCTTTTTTTTAAAGTATATTTTATTGATTATGTTGTTACAGTAGTTCCAACTTTTTTCCCCTTTGCTCCACTCCGCCCAGTACCCCACTTCCCTCCAGCAATCCCACCCCCCTTAGTTCATATCCATGTGTCGTGCATATAGGTTCTTTGGCTTCACACTTTCTTATATTATTCTTAACTTCTCCCTGTCTATTTTGTACCAATCGATTATGCTTCTTAATCTCTGCACCATTTACCCATTTCTCCCCCTCCCCCCTCCCAGCTGATAACCCTCCAAATGATCCCCATACCTGTGATTCTGTTCCTATTCTGGTTTGCTTAGTTGGATTTTGTTTTTATTTTTTAGATTCAGTTGTTCATCATTGTGAGTTTGTTGTCATTTTAGTGTTCATAGTTTTGATCTTCTTTTTCTTAAGTCCCTTTGGCATTTCATATAATAATGGCTTGGTGATGATGAACTCCTTCAGCTTCACCTTGTCTGGAAAGCACTTCATCTGCCCTTCCATTCCCAATGATAGCCTTGCTGGATAGAGTAATCCTGGTTGCAGGTTACCTTTCATCACATTGAATACTGTTTGCCAGTCCCTTCCTGCCTGCAAAGTGTCCTCTGAGAAATCATCTGATAGTCTTATAGGCACCCCCATGTAGACAACTCTCCACCTCTCTCTTGCTGTCCCTAGGACTCTCTCTTTATCTTTCACCTTTGGCATCTCAGTCATGATGCGTCCCGGTGTGGTCCCCTCTGAGTCCAGCTCACTCAGGACCCTCCGTGTTTCCCGGACCTGTATGTCCATCTCCTCAAAATTTGTGAAGTTTTCCTACTTTTTTTCAATTTTTGCTTCCTCATTCTGCACTGGTTGACTGATCTTTTTCTTCCTTATGTTCCAAATCATTGATTTGAACCCCGATTTCCTTCCTTTCACCATTGGTTTTGTGTGGATTTTCCTTCGTTTCACTTAGCATAGCCTTCACCTCTTCTCTTAGGCATTTGCCATACTCAAGTATATCTATCAAGCCTGTGAGCACCTTTATCACCAGTGTTTTGAGTTCTGCATCTGTTAGGTTGGCTATCTCCTTGTCGCTTAGTTCTCCCACTGGAACCTTGATCCATTCTCCCTTTTGGGCAATACTTCTCTGTTCCCTCATTCTGACAGACTCCTGTGTTTGTTTGCCTCCGCGTCCCAGGTAGAGCCGTTGCTCCTGTTATGTTGTAAGGGGTGGAGCCTTAGGGATGCGTCAGTACAGGGTGATCTGTTTCACCTCGTTGTGGCGCTGTATGTGGGGGAGGAGTACAAGGGGGAACAATGCCACCTGCCCAGCACTCGATCCTTTTCCAGGCACCTCTCCCACTTCTGCACCGGACTGGCGCCCCTCTAGCTGCTGCCCGGGCCGTCGTTCCTAGAGTGGATAGGTCTGCGGACATTCTAGGATCATGGAGGCCCTTTAAACAAGCCAACTCTGCTGAGAGACAGGCAGTTTCTTCCTCCACTCCAGCCCTCATTGGTCTGCACAGTCAGAGGCAATGAAGCTTGATTTTCCCTGGTGCTGGGACCGTGAGCTGCGAGGTCCAGTGAGGAGCCGGATCGTTCCCCAGGTATCCCTCCTGACTTTTTAAAACATGTGACTGCGCTTTCCACTGGCCTGCCACTGCGATCGCTGCTGCCACCGCTGCTGCCACCACCACACCGCGTCCTCTCTGCCTCGGCTCTGCCCCTCCTACCTATCTGGATGAGTATTTCTTTTTTATATCTTTTTTTGCTGGACTTCCATGCAGTTTGATTTTCTGGAACTTCTGGTTGTTTCTAGTTTTGAGGTAGTTGTATTCCTTCTCAGTTGTGGAGGGAGATGCAGCAGTCTATCTATGCCTCCATCTTGGCTGAAAGTCTCCACATATGATCTTTAAGTGTGCTTTGCTGGAACTTACACAAGGAACCTTTAGGGTGACTTTCAGTCTGCCCTTCAGGGCACAGAAGCTGAGCCACATACCTGCCATTCAGCCTTGCCTGTGAACACCTGTCTTTTCCAAGTCCTTCAGGTTTTCCTTTGTGCCTTAAGGTCCCTTCTAGCCATCTTTCAGGAAAGCAACATTCGTTCCTTCCCTGGAGAAATTGCCATGGACTGCACAAACAACTAAGGTACCTGGCCTTTTTTCTTGTGGGCTTTTATTACCTTCGAAAGTCAGTCCTAGTTCCTCAGGGCTTTTTGGTGACAACCAGAGCCCAAGCCTGTCTCCTTTAGGCATGACATACCAGTCAAAGTCTTGGTCAACAAAGCCTCTATTAAAAACTGGTCTTATTAGTTTTATGCAAAGAACCTATGTCATTACTTACTTCTTGAGAATGCCAAATTCTGGAGGGATCACGTAGGGAGAAAAACATGCAGTGTGAAGGAAAATCCTTGTCCTTCTAATATTCACGAAAATTGCATTTCCATTCTTTATATTTTCTTTTGTTCATTTTCCTACATGTGAGGATTTTTGGGGGGGGTGGGTTTGCTGGCTCAGTTATTAATTTATTTTGCTTTCAATTTTTACCTCCCCCTAAAAATTTTTGTTTGTTTTTCTATTACAGTTGTCCCACTTTTTCCCCTATTCCTTTCCCATACCCTCCCCACCCCTTCTCCCACAGTCAGTCCCCACCCAGTTGTCCATGTCCATGGGTCATTTCTACCTGTTCTTTGACTAGACCCTTCCCCTTCTTACCCCCTTCTCTCCCTCCCCCCACCCCCCTTGTCTTTGTTAGTCTACTCCTTGTTTACATACCTCTGGTTCTATTTTGCTTGTTTGTTTGTGTTCATTAGTCTCCTGTATCAGGTGATATCATATGGTATTTTTCTTTCATTGTCTGACTTACTTCACTAAGCATAATTCTCTCTAGTTCCATCCATGTTGTTGTAAATGGTAGAAGTTCCTTCTTTCTTTTTGCTACATAGTACTCCATTGTGTAAATTTACCACAGTTTTTTGATCCACTCATTTATAGAAGGGCACTTAAGTTGTTTCCAGCACATGGCTATTCTAAATAGTGCTGCTATGAACATAGGGGTGCATAGGTTCTTTTGAACTGGTGTTTCAGGATTCTTTGGATATAATCCTAGCAATGGAATTGCTGGTTCAAAAGGCAGTTCCATTTTTAGTTTTTTGAGGAAATTCCAAACTGTTTTTCATAGTGGCTGCACCAGTCTGCATTCCCACCAGCTGTGCACTAGGGTTCCTTTTTCTCCACATCCTTGCCAGCACATGTTGTTTGTTGATTTGTTGATGATGGCCATTCTGACTGATGTGAGGTGGTATCTCATTGTGTTTTTTATTTGCATCTCTCTGATGGCTAGTGATGTTGAGCATTCTTTCATATGCCTATGTACTCTCTGTATGTCCTCTTTAGAGAAGTGTTTGTTCAGGTCCTTTGCCCACTTTTTAATTGGGTTGTCTGTCTTCTTGGTGTTGAGTCATATAAGTTCTTTATATATTTTGGAGATCAATCCCTTGTCTGAGGTATCATTGGCAAATATATTTTTTCATATGGTTGGTTCCCTTTTCATCTTGCTGATGTTTTCTTTTGCTGGGCAGAAATTCTTTAGTTTGATGTAGTTCCATTTGTTTATTCTTTCCTTTATTTCTCTTGCCTTAGGAGATATATCAGTGAAAATATTGCTGTGTGGGATATTTGAAATTTTCCTGCCTATGTTTTATTTATATACTTTTAGAGAGGGGGGAGGGAGGGACAAAGAGAGAGAGAGAGAGAAACATGGATGTGTTGCCTCTCACATGCTGCCAACTGGGGACCTGGCCTGCAACCTAGGCATGTGCCCTGACTGGGAATCGAACCACCAACCTTTCAGTTCACAGGCCATCACTCAATCCACTGAGCCACACCAGCCAGGGCTGAATTTTAGAATCAACTTTCCGTTTCTGCAAAAATTGCCATTGGGATTTTTAATTTAAAAAAAATTGATGAGAGAGAGAGAGAGAGAGATCCATTACTCCACCTATGTATGCATTCATTGGTTGCTTCTTGTATGTGCCCTGACTGGAGATTGAATCTGTAACCTTGGGGTATTGGGATGGTGCTCTAACCAACCAAGCTACCCAGCCAGGGCACAATACAACTTATTTTTTTGAAAAAGATTTTTATTTATTTATTTTTAGAGAGAGGGGAAGGGATGGAGAAAGAGAGGGAGAAAAACGTCAATGTGTAAGAGATACATTGACTGGTTGCCTTTGCACACCCCCAAATGGGGAACCTGGACCGCTACCCATACATGTGTCCTGACTGGGAAACT
This sequence comes from Furipterus horrens, assembly GCF_987537825.1. Classification (NCBI taxonomy): domain Eukaryota; kingdom Metazoa; phylum Chordata; class Mammalia; order Chiroptera; family Furipteridae; genus Furipterus; species Furipterus horrens. Next base: position 63,079,213 of record NW_028327180.1, on the reverse strand, counting down.
AATGGACGACTCTGGTTTGTAGGCCAGTTATCAATCCACTGAACCACACCAGCCAGGGCAATACAACTGATTTTTGAGTGTTGATATTATATCTTAAAACTTCGTTAAAATCATTTATTAGCTCTAATAGTTTTTAAAAATTATTGATTATGCTGTACAGTTGTCCCAATTTCTTTCCCCCCTGCTCCCACTCCCTCCAGTTTTCCCCCCACCTTAGTCCATGCCCATTGGTTGTGCATATAGTTCTTCTCAACATCTTCCTGTCTACTCCACTACCTCCTACTATGCTTAATTCCTGTACCATCTCCCTCCCTTTTCTCCCTCCCCGCTGACCTCCCCCCAATATGTTCCCCGTACCTATAATTCTTTTCCCACTCTTGTTGCCTACTTAGTTTGCCTTTGTTTCAATTCCCTAGCTTCTGTTGTTGGTTGTTGTGATACAGTTTTCATTTTAATGTTAATAGTTTTGATCCTCCTTCTTCTAAACAAGTACCTTTAACATCTCATATAACAGTGATTTGGATCTAACAAACTCCTTCAGTTTTACTTTGTCCTGGAAGCACTTTCTCTGCCCTTCTATTGTGAATGACAGCTTTGCTGGATAGAGGTAATCGTGGTTGCAGGTTTCTGATTTTCATTACTTTGAATATTTCTTGCCAGTCCCTTCTTGTCTATAAAGTCTCCTTTTAGATATCCACTGATAGTCTAACTGGGACCCCTTTGTACATAATTCTTCTCTTCTCTCTTGCTGCTTTTAAGATTCTCTCTTTATTCTTAATCTTTGACATTTTGGTTATAATGTGTCTTGGTATGGTTCTCCCCGGGTCCAGTTTATCTGAAACTCTCTGTGCTTCCTGGACCTGTAAGTCCATTTTGTTCCCCAAATTAGGGAAGTTCTGCTTCATTATTTTTTCACATAATTTTTCAATTTCTAGTTCTTCTTCTTCACCCTCTGGCAATCCAATAATTTCAATGTTCGTTTACTTATAGCTGTCCCAGAGGTTTCTAAACTTCTCTTCATGTTTCTCACTTTTCGTTTCCTCTTTCTGCACTTGTTGATTATTTGTTCCTTCCCTATGTTCTGATTTGTTGATTTGGTCCATGGCTTTCCCTTCCTCACCACTTGTCTTGTATGTATTTTTGTTCATTTCAGCAGTACTAGCTTTCATTCCTTCCCTGTCTTGATTCAGCCCCATTGTTAGGTCTGTAAGCTGCCTTATGACTACAGCTCTGAACTGAGCCTCAGAAAGATTCGCTATTTGTTCATTGGTCAAGACTTTCACTTGTTTTTTTCATTAGCTGTGTGATTGGTATTTCAATCATTAATTCTGCCATTCTGACCATTTTGTTTATTTTTTCTTCTTGGGCGGGGCGCTGTCACGCCTCCTGTGCTATATTGAGTGGAGCCCCGTGTGCTCGTCACAACCTGGCGACCTTTCTAACCACACTGTGGCACTTTGCATGGGGGCGGGGGTCCAAGATGAATTTCTGCTGTTACTCTCCGCTGAGGAACAGGGAGCTGCCTCCCAATGTGGTCTGCCTTCCCCAGCGTTGGAATTGCAAGCCAATGGATCTGGTCTGCAGCCGGGGCCAGGGCCAGCTCCCAGGTGCTTCTCTCCTCCCCCCAAATACAGGTGTCTGCTTACCAGGTCCCACTGTTTGCTGCTGCTGCTGCCACCTCCAGCTCAGATCCATCTTTCTCAGCCGCGGGTTCTCACTTCCTACCTGTCTGGATGAGCACCACTTGTTTATGACTTCATATGTTGGACTTCCATGTAGCTTTATATCCTGGAATTTCTTATTATTTTTGGTTTTGCGGTAGTTGTAATCCTTCCTAATTGTAGAGGGAGACAGAGCGTGTAGGTCTATGCCTCCATCTTGGCCAGAAGTCTCGAATAGTTTTTTATTGCATGTATTCTTGAGGATTTTCTACATATAAAATCACCTCATCTGTGAATGGAAATAACCTTATTTCTTTTACAATTGGCATTTCCTTTCCTTTCTTCCTTCCTTCCTTCCTTCCTTCCTTCCTTCCTTCCTTCCTCCTTTGCCTAATTGCTCTGATTAAAGTTCCAGTACAATGTTGAATAGAAGTGAGTGTTCTTGTTAGGAAGATTTTTAAGTACAAATTCTATTTCTTTAATAGATGTATGGGTATTCTGATAGTTTGTGCCTTTAAAGTAAAATATAGACCTAAATGTAAAACATAAAACTAGGTTTCCACAGTGGCAGTATTGTAGCCAATGAAGTTTAAACAAGAAACAATTATTGCTAATTGAAAACAGACAAACAAATGAACAACCCCATAAAACCATAAAACTTCTAGAAGATAACATTAGGCAAAAATATTGGGTTAGGCAAAGATTACTTAGATATGATACAAAGACATAATCCATAAAAGAACAAGTTGATAACTTACAATTCATCAAAATTTTAAACATCTGTTCTTCAAAAGACACTATTAAGAAACTAAACAGACAGACTGAGAGAAAACATTTGCAATTTATATGTCTGATGAGGGACTTTAGGCAGAAAATATAAAGAACTATCAAAACTCAATAGTAAGAAAACAAGCAATTAAAAAAAAAACCTAGGTAAAAATTTAAACAGATATTTTACCAGTGAAGACATATTATACTAATATCATACTTACTTTCATTAATAAGATATCAATATTGCATCATTAATAATCACAAATGTACCATACTAATGTAAAATGTTAACGAGGAAGCTGGGCATGGGAGGTACGGGAACTCTCTGTACTACCTTTCTGTAAGTCTAAAGCTCTTCTAAAAAATAAAAAATAAAATTAAATGATAAAAATTTTAATTAAATTTACTTCTGAAACTCAGCACTATAAAAATGAATTAACTACTGATGCATGGAGTGACATGAATGAATCTTAGAAGAATTATGCTGACTAAAAGAAGCCAGACAAAAAAGAGGGACTATTGTATGATTCTATTATATAAAACTCAAGACTTCTGGCCAAGATGGAGGCCTAGACGGACATGTTCCATCTCCCTCCACAACTAAGAAGGACTACAACTACTGCAAAACCAGAAATACCATAAGTTCCAGAAAAATAAAGCTACATGGAAGTCCAACATACAAAGTTATAAAAAAGTGGTGCTCATCCGGACGGGTAGGAGGGGCAAAGCTGAGGCAGAGAGGTCAAGCTGTGCTGGTGGCGGCAGCAGCAGTGACGGCGGTGGGGGGACAGCGGTAAGCAGAGACACCCGTATTTAAGGGGAGGCGAGAAGCACCTGGGGAGCACCCCTCGCTGCAGACCAGACCTGTCAGCTCGTGATTCCAACGCCGGGGAAGGCAGACCCCCATTGCCTTGGACTGTGAGGCCCAGAGGGTGTGGGGACAGAGGAGGAGGCTCCTGGTCTCCCAGCGGAAAGTGAACCGAAGGATTCCATCTTGGACACCCGCCCTCAGGCAAAGCGCCACAGTGTGATGAGAAGGGTGGCCCAGTAGTGATAAGTGCACGGGGCTCCGCCCCCTATAGCATAGGAGGTGTGACAGCCCTGCCCAGGAAGCAAAAAGCTGCCAGGATGGCAGGGATAATGATAGAAATCCCAATCATGCATCTGATAAGAAAGCAAATACATGAATTAATGGACGAACAGATAGATAACCTTTCTGAGGCTCAGTTCAGAGCTATAGTTATAAGACAGCTTTCAGAAATAACAGCGGGACTTAATTAAGGTGAAGAAGGAATAAAGGCTAGTCCTGCTGAAATGAAGAAAAACACATACAAAGCTAGTAGTGAGGGAAGGAAAACCAGGGATCAAATAAACAAATCGGAACATAGGGAAGGAACAAACAGTCATCCAGAGCAGAAAGATGAGACAAAAAGTGAGGAAAATGAGGAGAAGCTCAGAAACCTCTGGGACAACTATAAGAGAGCAAATATCTGAATTATAGGGTTGTCAGAAGGGGAGGAAGAACTTGAAATTGAAAAATTATGTGAAAAGATAATGAAGCAGAACTTCCCTAACTTGGGGAAGGAAATAGACTTACAGGTCCAGGAAGCACAGAGAGTTCTGGATAGGCTGGACCCAGGGAGAACCACACTAAGACACATTATAATCAAAATATCAAAAATTAAGGATAAAGAGCAAGAGAGAAGAAGAGAATTATGTATAAAGGGGTCCCAATTAGACTATCAGCTGATTCCTCAAAGTAGACTCTGCAGGCAAGAAGGGACTGGGAAGAAATATTCAAAATAATGAAAAGCAAAAACCTACAACCACAATTACTCTATCCAGCGAAGCTGTCATTCAGAATAGGAGGGCAGAGAAACTGCTTTCAGGACAAAGTAAAACTGAAGGAGTTCATCAGATCCACACCACTGTTATATGAGATGTTAAAGGGACTTGTTTAGAAGAAGGAGGATCAAAACTATGAACATTAAAATGAAAACTGTATCACAACAATCAACAACAGAAGCTAGAGAATTGAAACAAAGGCAAAGTAAGTACGCAATGAGAGTGGGAAAAGAATTATAGGTATAGGGAACATTATGGGGGGAGTCAGCGGGGAGGGAGAAGATGGAAGGGAGGGAGATGGTACAGGAATTAAGAAGCATAGTAGGAGGGAGTGGAGTAGACAGGAAGATGTTGAGAAGAACTATATGCACAACCAATGGGCATGGACTAAGGGTGCGGAGACAACTGGAGGGAGGCCGAGTCACTGGGTGGACAGGAGAACAGGGAATAGAAATTGGGACAACTGTAATAGCATAATCAATAAAACATATTAAAAACACTCAAGACCATGCATAAGGTACCTCGGTGGTTTCTTGGAGATTGCAGAGAAATCAGGAGGAGAGGAATTACAAAGGGCCAGAAAGTTTTCAGGGCATTGAATATGTTCATTATCTTTATTGTGATGAGGATTTCTAGGTGTACACATAGGTCAAATTTTATCAAATTTTAAACTTTAAATATGTACAATTTATTGTATGTCAATTATAGCTAAATAAATGTACTTAACATATGCCTATGCCCTGGCTGGTGTGGCTCAGTGAACTGAATGCTGGCCTGCAAATCAAAGGGTCATCAGTTCTGTTCCTAGTCAGGGTACATGCCTGGGTTGCAGGCTAGGTTCCCAGCTGGGGGTGCATGAGATGCAACCGTACATTGGTGTTTCTCTCTCTCTCTTTCTCCCTCTCTTCTCCTCTCTCTAAAAAATAAATAAATAAAATTTAAACATATATATAATGCTTACAATGAACTGAAACATAGCGAATATGTATAAATCCAGGAGTTCATTATGGTACCAAAAAGAAAACAACCCACAAATAAATAGTTCATTATTCATTTTTGGAAATTGCCAGCACACCATTGTTCTGAAAGCTGATAAATTAAGAGAAACAAGTATTCATGTTATCTTTCTTCTGTGAACTCTACCTCTGCGTAGCCAAACTGATAATGAGTGAAAATTCTTTAAGAATTTCCATCTCGTCGTCGTCGGCAGCCGTCCGTCTCAAGAGACGATGGTGTAGCTTCTTAAGAGTCTATCTGCACCGCTGAGAATGGTTGTGCAGTCCGACTCGGGAGTGACACGGTATCTGTCTCCTCCCGTGTTGAATCGACATCTTGCGATGACGCTGGAGTGTCCTCTCCAGTGAAGCTGAAGCTACAGAGCCTGGGCAGGGTGATATGGAGGGCCAGCTGTTGCCCATGCAGCAGACCCCCCCTCTCTTCGCAGCTGAAGGATCCAAGGGAAAGACGGAGTCAATACAGCTTGGCTTCAGGTGCGCCGCAGGAGTTGCCGGTGTTGACTACAATGTCAAACCGCCTTAGGGACTCCGGCTCCGGATTTTCTGTCGGGGTTTACTCCCTTAGCCTTTCCCCTGAAGAGGTATGCCGCAAGGCAGCGGAGGTTTTTTGGAGTCAGAGAATTTCCATCTAATGCAGAAATATTGAGAGACAGAGAATCAGCACAATTTTTCAATTCCAAATAAAGTGATTATTTAAGATAATGATACCAAGACTGCTGAAAGCAGAGGTGAGAAGCTGACCTGGAACTTTATTATCAAGTGACTGGGTAACACCACCCAAAACAGCTGATCAATCTTCATGTCACTCAGAGGCAACTAGACATGATGTGGTGTCTGATGTAATGCAATGGAAATTTCTTAACACCATGTATGAAACATTCTTGCAAAAAATTCAACTGGAATCTGATCAAGCCTCTAGATCAGGGTTTCTCAACTTGGGCATTACTGACATTTTGGGCTGGATAATTGTTTTTTTCATAAAGGGCTCTCCTATACATTGTAAGGTGGTAAGCAGAGTCCCTGGCCACTACCCACAACATGTTAGTAGCACTCCTGTAAATTGTGACAATACAAAAAGATCTCTAAATATTACCAAATTGTCTCTACCCCAGGTCTCAACCTGTTTAAAATCACTACTCTAACCAGTGTAACCCGAATAAATTAAATAAAAAGGAAAAAACCTACTACTCTAGAACTGACTACCAACTTATAGGAAATAGTAAAGATCCAAGCCCTGGCCAGATAGCACAGTTGGTTAGAGCATTACCCTGATATGCCAAGATTGCAGATTTGATCTCTGGTTAGGGCACATATGAGAATCAACTAATGAAAACATAAATAAGTGGAACAACAAATTGATACTTCTCTATCTCATCAATAAATTAAAACAAACAAACAAACAAACAAAACAATAAGCAGTACAGAACTGTGATCCCTGAGAAGAAAAACAAACATGTAAACCTTATGATCCTCCAGGCTTTCTAGCTGAAGAAATTTATAAACTGCTGAGTAGAAAAGTGCAACTCTAACAGAGCCCAATGGTCTCAAGAGCCAAAGAGAAAGCAGTGTGGGGAGGTTTAAATGACTAGGATTTAAATAACAGAATCCTGGAGCAGAGCTAGGCAGAGCAAGAATTCCAGACATACATAGAAGTTGCCCATGAATTTTTTGCCAAATAGCAACTGCATGTGATGATCTGATCTGATATGTAGAAAACCCTAAAGATTTCACACACACACACACACACACACACACACACACACACACACACACACACTGTTAGAACTAATAAACGAATTCAATAAAGTAGCAGGATACAAAGCCAACACAGAAATTTCACTTGCATTTCTTTATATTACAATGAACAATTTGGAAAGTAAATGAAAAAACTATGTACAATTGCATCAAAAAGAATAAAATAAAATGACAACAAGCCCATAACTATCAACAACTGAATCTAAAAAATAAAAACAAAAACAAGCTAAGCCAACAACCAGAATAGGAACAGAATCATAGGTATAGGGATAATTTGGAGGGTTATCAGCTGGGAGGGGGGAAAAGGGGGAAATGGTGCAGGGATTAAGAAGCATAGTTGATAGGTGCAAAATAGACAGGGGGATGTTAAGAATAATGTAGGAAAGGGTGAAGCCAAAGAACTTACAAGCTCGACCCATGGACATGAACTAAGGGTGGGATTACTGGAGGGAAGGGGGATACTGGGTGGAGAGGAGCAAAGGGAAAAGAAATTGGGACTGCTGTAACAGCATAATCAATAAAATATACTTAAAAAGAAGAAAAGAACAAAATACTTTGGAATTAACCAAGGAGATAAAGACTTGTACATTGAAAACCACAAAACATTGCTGAAAAAAATTAAGAAAGACCTACATAAATGAAAAGACACTTAGTGTTAATGAATTGGAAGACTTCATATTGTTTAAATGTCAATACTATCCAAAACAACCTACAGATGCAATACAATCCCTATCAAATTCCCAAGGACATATTTGGTGGAAAAATTTGAAACATTCTAAATTCATATGAAATCTCAAGGGACTATAGACAAAATGATCTTTAAAAAGAAGAATGAAACTGGAGGACTCATACCTCCTGATTTAAAAATCTATAGCATCAAAATGGTATAGTATTAGCATAAAGACAGTCACATAGACCAACAGAATAAAGAGCCCTGAAAGAACCCTTGCATCAGATGATTTTTTGACAAGGGTTCTAAGGTCATGCAATGGAGAAAGGAAAGTCTTCAACAAATGATAAGGGGAAAGCTGGATATCGACATGGAAAAGAATGAAGGTGAACCAAGACTTTACACCACATACAAAAAATTAACTCAAAATGGATCCATGACCTAAATGTAAGACCTAAAACAGTAAAACTCTTAGAGGAAAACATAGGAGAGTAAAGTAGAAGGATAAAAATTTAGTATTCAGAAATTGGTTGCATTTTAAAATTTTCACCTCAGGATATATTTATTGATGAGAGAGAGAGAGAGAGAGAGAGAGAGAGAGAGAGAGAGAGAGAGAGAGAGAGAGAGAGAGAGAGAGAGACATCAGTTGGGGACTGAACCTGCAACCTAGGTATGTGCCCTGACCAGGGACAGCCTTCTGGTGTATGGGATGATGCTCTAACCAACAGAGTCACCTGACCAGGACAGAATTTGGATGCATTAAAAAAATTTTTTTTTATTTATTATTTTTAGAGAGAGGGGGAGGGAGGGAGAAAGAGGAGCAGAGAAACATTGAGGTATGGGAGAAACATTAATCAGTTGGCTCTCTCTAACATGCACCCTAATCAAGGACCAGGCCTACAACCCGGGAATGTGCCCTGACTGGGAATTGAATCAGCGACCTTTCTCTTTATGGGGCAGCGCCCAATCAACTGAGTCACATCAGTCAGGTCTTGGTTGCATTTTTATACACCAATAATAAACTATTAGAAAGAAAAGTGAAAAAAATCCTACTTATGATTGCATCAAAAATAATAAAATATCTAGGAATAAATTTAACTTAGGAGGTAAAAGGTCTCTACTCAGAAAAGTATAAGAGAGACTTCTGGTCAAGATGGAGGCATAGGTAGACACGCTGCATCTCCCTCCATAACTAAGAAGGAATATAGCTACCTCAAAACTGGAGATAACCAGAAGTTCCAGAAAGTCGAGCTGCATGGAAGCCAAACACACAAAGATATAAAGAAGAAATACTCATCCAAATAGGTAGGAGGGGTGGAGCTGGGGCAGAGAGGACATGGTGCGGCGGCAGTGGTGGCGGTGTGACAGTGGCTGTGGCTGGCAGGCACAAAGCACAGTCACACATTTAAAAAACTAGGGAGAGACACCTGGGGAGAACTCTCAGCACCATACCGGACTACACAGCTCATGGTTCCAGCACCGAAAAAATAAAGCCTCATTGCTTCTGACTGTGAAAACCAGTAGGAGTTGGGGGCAAAGGAAGAAACTGTCAGTCTCTCAGTAGAGTCAATTTGTTTAGAGGCCCCCACAGTCCTAGAACATGTGCTAACCCACCCACTCTGGGAATCATGGCCAGAACAATAGGTAGAGGGGCATCAGTCCCCTACAGGAAGCAGGAGAAGTGCCTGGAAAAGGGGTAAGTGCTGAGCAAGTGGCATTGTTCCCTCTCTGACCCCTCTCCCACATACAGCACCACAACTTGGTGAAATGAGTCACCCTGTACTGACAAATACCTAAGGCTCCACTCGTTACAATGTAACAGGTGCAACTCCTCTACCTAAGGCACAGAGGCAAAGACAGGAGGCTGTCAGGTTGAGGAGACAGAGAAGTATGGCCCAAAAGAGGGAACGAATCAAGGCTCCAGTGGGAGAACTAAGTGACGAGGAGATAGCCAAGTTAACAGATGAAGGGATAAGGAACCTAACAGACACAGAGTTCAAAACACTGGTGATAAAGATGCTCACAGACTTGACAGATATGCTTGAGTACAGCAAACACATAAAGGAAGAAGTGAAGGCTATGCTAAGTGAAATGAAGGAAAATCCACATGAAACCAATGGTGAAGGGAAGGAAACTGGGGTCAAATTTATGATTTGGAATATGAGGAAGAAATAAACAGTCAACCAGTACAGAATGAAGAAACAAGCATTGAAAAAAATGAGGAGAGGCTTAGGAACCTCTGGGACAACTTTGAATGTGCCAACAAATGAATCATAGCGGTGCCAGAAGGAGAGGAAGAGCAAAAAATTGAAAACTTGTGTGAAAAAATAATGAGGAAAAACTTTCCTAATTTGCCAAAGGAAATAGACATACAAGTCCAGGAAGCACAGGGAGTCCCAAACAAGCTAGACCCAAAAAGGACTACACCAAGACACATCATAATTAAAATGCCAAAGGTTAGAGATAAAGAGAATCTTGAAAGCAGCAAGAGAAAAGCAGAGAGTTACCTACAAAGGGGTGCCTATAAGACTATCAGCTGATTTCTCAAAAGAAACTTTGCAGGCTAGAAGGGACTGGCAAGAAGTATTCAATGTGATGAAAAGCAAGGACCTACATCCAAGATTATTCTATCCAGCAAAGCTATCTTTTAGAATGGAAGAGCAGATAAAGTGCTTCCCAGACAAGGTAAAGCAAAAGGAGTTCATCATCACCAAGCCCTAATTATATAAAATGTTAAAAGGACTTATTTAAGAAAAAGAGGAGCAAAGCTATGAACACCAAAATGACAACAAACTCACAAGTATCAACAACAGAACATAAAAAATAAAAATAAAAACAAAAACAAACTAAGCAACAACAAGAATAGGAAGAGAATCATAGGTTTTGGGATCATTTGAAGGGTTATCAACTGGGAGGGGGGAGGAGGGGAAAGGGGGGAATGGTGCAGGGATCAAGCAGCATAATTATAGGTACAAAATATACAGGGGGAAGTTACAAATAATATAGAAGCCAAAGAACTTACATGCATGACCCATGGACATGAAGTAAGTGGGGTGAGATTGCTGGAAGGAATGGGGTTACTGGGTGGAGGAGGGCAAAGGGCAAAGAAATTGGGACAACTGTGATAGCATAATTAATAAAATAAACTTAAGAAAAAAAGAAAACTGTAAGACATTGAAGAAGATACAAATAAATGGAAGACTATATCATGCTCATGGATTGGAAGAATTAACATCATTAAAATGGCCTACTACCCAAAGCAAACTACAGATTCAATGCAATCCTTATGAAAATTCCAATGGCATTTTCACTGAACTAGAACAAGTACATCTACAATGTATGTGGAACCACAAAAGACCCTGAAGAGACAAAGCAGTCTTGAAAAAGAACAAAATTGGAAGTCTCATGGAGTATACTTGATATCAAACTATACTACACAGCTATAGTAATCAAAACAGCATGGGACTGGCATAAAAACAGACAATGCAACAAAATAGAATGCCCAGAAATAAACTCACACACATGTGGTCAATTAATCTATGATAAAAGAGGCAAGAATACATGTGGTAAAGGCAGTCTCTTCATTAAATAGTGTTGGGAAAACTGAGCAGATACATGCAAAAGAATAAAACTGGATCATTTTCTTATACGATATGCAAGAATAAATTCAAAATGGTTTAAAAGCCTAAATATAAGACCCAAAACCATAAAACTCCTAGAAGAAAACATAGGCAGTAAACTCTTTGACATCATTCATAGTAATATTATTTTGGATATGTCTCTGGGCAAGAAAAAATAAGCAAATGGGACTACATCAAATGAAAAAGAAGTGCTGCATAGTTCAAAATACAACTTGAATAACTATTTTAATTTTTCTGTAGTTTAACTGTTCTACCTGGCTGGTTTGGCTCAGTGGATTGAGCATCGGCCTGCGAGCTAAGTGTCGCTGGTTCGATCTTCCAGTCAGGGCACATCAGAGAAGGAAAACTCTGACTCCAAAAAACCTCCGCTGCCTTGCGGCATACCTCTTCAGGGGAAAGGCTAAGGGAGTAAACCCCCACAGAAAATCCGGAGCCGGAGTCCCTAAGGCGGTTTGACGTTGTAGTCAACACTGGCAACTCCTGCGGCGCACCTGAAGCCAAGCTGTATTGACTCCGTCTTTCCCTTGGATCCTTCAGCTGCGAAGAGAGGGGGGGTCTGCTGCATGGGCAACAGCAGACCCTCCATATCACCCTGCCCAGGCTCTGTAGCTTCAGCTTCACTGGAGAGGACACTCCAGCATCATCGCAAGATGTCGATTTAACACGGGAGGAGACAGATACCATGTCACTCCCGAGTCGGACTGCACAGCCATTCTCGGCGGTGCAGATAGACTCTTAAGAAGCTACACCATCGTCTCTCGAGACGGACGGCTGCTGACGATGACGACGAGTTTAACTGTTCTAAAAATAAAATCTATTAAAAATATAACTTTAATAATAATTTTTCATATTAATGCTTAAGAGTAAGTGTTATATACAAAAGCAAGCATGGTAGCAGAATAACCTGGACCAGTAACTTTTATAAATTAAGCATGGAGTTAAATTCTTCCAATGACTTAATTAGGAAGGAGCAGGAAAGAAGGAGAAAGTTGTTCAAAGGGTCATCTGCCATGGATTTGCATGGGTATATGCTGGGTCCTGTTGCCTAAGTTACTGATTGACATCTTTGGGAATCAAATCAGAACACCCGGCGGAGGTCACAATGGACACATAGCATGTTCACTAGTCCTGTCTCCTAAAACCTGGAATTGATATTCATGGCTGGTTTGTTAAATTAGCAAACTTTCCTGGTCTTTTCAGTATCCCAACCTATGGTTGGAGGAACTAGGAAGAGATGTGAGATGACGGTGGAGCAGTGTGCTTGGACCAGGTTAAATTTCTTTCTTGTTTCTACTACTACTACTATTCTCATCATAAGAGTGAAACCTACTGAGCATATCTGAAATCCCCCTATCCTCCAACTCCACATCCACTACTGACCCACTATGGGAACCACCACCCACAGTTTGGGCATATCTTTCCTTTCTCTATTCCAGTTTTTCATTGATCTTCAAGTCTCAATTCAGAAAGAAAATCCCAAAGCACAAATCCCACGGTGGCTCTCAGTGTCTCCCAGGTCTCCGTGTTTTAATGCCAGAGCACCTTGCACACGGGCCAGGACTGGCCATTGGCCGTCTGTTGGTTTTGTAGATTGTAACCGCCCGAGGTTAATTTTACTACATTTTGTTGCCCAAGTGCTTGGCACAGCGCTTGCAAGGAGGAGGCAGCAGGACACTGTTTACTGAGGGTGAATGGGTGCAGGAATGGCAGGCTGCCTGGATAAATTGTCTGCCTTTCCTAGGCTGGTTCATATACTTAACGGACACTTAAGGGGCCCAGCCCCTAAGCTGTGATCCAATCAGGTCATACACACTCTGGCAGCCTGAGCTGAAGCCTCCTCAAATGAAGGGAAATGCGAAAGTAATTCACTGAAGTGAACGGGCCTGGCAGTGCGGGCAAGGTGCAATGAGGCCATGGGACTTAGTGTCACCTCTCTAAGCCTCATTTTTCTCCTGTTACAGAGGAGGAAAATCTCATAATAATGGAATTCATAACATCTGCCCAGTTTAGGTGGAGAAACTTTGTAGAATAAATCAAAAGCAAGGTCTGCGCAGCAACCACCCCCTACGTGCTCCCGAACTCCCGGATGCCCACCCCCGGTGGCCCTCTCGCTATGACCGCTTTGTCCAGTTCATTTCGCCTCTAAACCCGGCCGGAGCTGTGCGGTGTCCCGCTGTCCTGGAAGCGACCGCGGGTGGCAGAGAGCAGAGGCTATCCCGGCCTCCTTGCCCCTCCGGCTGCGCCGCCCTCCTGTGGCCGCCGGGAGGCGACCTCCGGCCGTCCTGCGGGCCCCCTCCCTTGGACAGTGACATCACCGCATTCCTGTCCGGGCTCCTCCCGACCGCACCGCTGTGACAGGCGAGCTGGCGGTAGCAAAGAGGAAGTGCGGGCCCGCTGCACGGAGCCAGTCCCTGCTGAGGTCCGCTCCCCGGGCTGTCGGGTGACAGTGTCGCGACCGCCGCGCGCAGCGCCGGGCACGCGCCGCGCACAGCCGAGCGTCAGGCGGACGCCCCAGCAGAGACGCGGGGGAAAATGGCTGATGACTTTGGCTTCTTCTCATCGTCGGAGAGCGGGGCCGCCGAGGCGGCCGAGGAGGACCCGGCGGCTGCTTTCCTGGCCCAGCAGGAGAGCGAGATCGCGGGCATAGAGAATGACGAGGGATTTGGGGCACCTGCCCTCGCGCAGCCAGGACCCGCGAGTGGCGGTGAGTCAGCACGGTGGCCTGGGCATGGGGGGGCCTGGGGCTCGCACTGGGTATAGGGCCAGCGCAAATTGGGCCTCCAAGACCTGCAGTGGAGTGCAGAGGGCCTGCTCTCCACCAGCGAGGGTCAGGCCTCGGGCTTGTGCGTTTGTGTACGTGAGGAGGACCTGGAACATGGGAGGAGCCTTCTTGGAGAGCCCCATCTGAGTCCTGGATCCGGTACTCCCCAGACAAGAATGCTTCACGACACTTCATTCCCAGGCCAGCTCCACCACTGCCTGGCTCTGGAATCCTATGCAGCTCAGCAGCCCAGCCCTGACAGTGTCACTGGAGCCTCCCCGTAGCCGCACCCCCCCTCCCCCCACCACCCCGCACGTAGCCCGGCTGACTTGGGCACCCAGCTAAGGCCTGAGGGTGTGGGTGCTATAGCACACCTCTCTGCCCCTCAGACTTAGCTTTCTCCTAGAGCTGGGAAGGCAGAGGACACTGGGTGCTCCAAAAACTCACAGACTTGACCTTGGGACCACCTGCTATACTGCAGCCACAGGGCTAGGTACTTCACTTACATTCAATCATTTTACACACAGTATTAAACCTATTTCAGAGAGGGCAAAGTTGAGGCTCAAAAAGCACAGTACTAAAACAACTAGCAAGTGGCAGAGCTACAATCTAAACCTGTTTCTATGGAACTGTACACCCTCTCCACCTGACCACACTGTCTTGCACGTGCCTGATTCTGAGTTAGACACACCGGGGCATAAAGGAATTCTCTCCAATGGGGTCCCGCCCTCAGGCGTTTTCCAGGGGGGGCCCAGGGCTGTTGTGGTTAGCTTCAGACTCAGGGTTCAGGGGCCTGCTGTGGTTCTGGCTTGAAAGAGGCAAAAGAATAACTTCTTGAAATGTTTAGTAAAAAAGTAGGTATCATCTCATGGATGGAACCCAAACAGCCCTTGCTTCCTATTAATGTCAGGTTTTTTTCTGCGGGGGTGGGGGGCAGGTTATGGGCATGTTGGAATAAGTGGTAGCTTCCATATTAAAAAAAAAAAGTTTATAAGTAAGCCTCCTTAAAGTCATGTTTGTATTCATTCAACATTTACTGAGCACCCACTGTGTGACAGGCCTGCTGGTGATACAGACATGACTAAGACAGTTCCTGTGACTTGAGAAACTTGAAGCATCTCTGTAGCCCCTTGCTATGAGATATGAAACAGCCTTTTGTAACATATAAGAAATTGGAGGCAGCCCTGGCTGGTGTGGCTCAGTGAACTGAGTGCCGGCCTGTGAACCAAAGGGTCACCAGTTCGATTCCTAGTCAGGGCACATGCCTTGGTTACAGGCCAGGTCCCCAGTTGGGGGTTGCATAAGAGGCAACAACAGATTGATGTTTCTCTCCATCTCTTTCTCTCTCCCTCCCCCACTCTCTAAAAATAAATAAAATCTAAAAAAAAAAAAAAGAAGAAAGAAAGAAACTGGAGGCCCAGAGAGCTTGGCTATCTTGCCTGAAGTCACACAGCTATGAGCGACAGATCTGGGACTTGATCCAGTCCCAGGCCTCCCGAATCTGGGTTGCATGCTCTTTGAAATGCTTGCGCAGTCACCCTGGGAGGTGATGGCATGTCAGGGTGAGGAGGGGAGTGAGTCTTTTGTTACCCAAGCAGCCATTTAAGTTTTGTCAGCAGCAGCTCAGCTGGGACCCTCACACCTCTCAGGGAATTCCCAGGAAATGCCTGTCCACAGTCAGGCACCAGTGTTCATTTGTCCGCACCTCCTCCTTGAGGCTCTGAGCCTCACCAGTCTGGCTTGGCCTGAGGGATGTGCTGCTGGAAAGAGCCCAAGTCAGAACCCCCTGAGGGAGAAGCAGGTAGAATCAGGCGCAGGGCAGCCAGAGGCCCCTGGGAACTGAGCAGGTCCTGGCCTCTCCCAGGACAGTGGGGCTCCAGGAGTGGTGGTTCCCTCTCTGGCAGGGGTGGGGCTCAGATTGACTGCATGCCTGAGGTGGCAGGGAGAGGAGCAGGAACACGGCCCTCCGAGGGTCTCCGGGACACACACCCGCAGAAGCTGCAAACACTCAGTTCCCTCCTGAGTGGGGCAAGGGGATCCGGAGGTGTTGTCAGTTCGTGGCTCAATAGGTGTCTGAGCAGGATAGACTTCATCTGCTCTTCTAGGCCTAAATGGTGCTGAGCAAGTAATGTCCCCTGACTAGTGCTGAGTGCCAGCAGCCGAGATGGAGGGGGAGCATGTGCTCTGGCCTGCTGGGAGCTGGGCGGACACTGGCTCCTGCCACTGCCACCACTGCCAGTCAGCACCTCTGAGTGTCACTTCTTATATGACGCTTCTGTGATGGGTGCCCTAATGTTGGGTCCCCAGTGCCCCCGGAGAAATAGGTGTCTGATGGAGGCCTGAGCCTCAGCCACATTGTGTCTCCTCTGGGGCTGGATCTGTGGCCAGCCTGAGCAATGGACACTTTGTTTCCATTCGTCACCTGGGGTAGGGCCCAGAAGGTTTACTTTTTCACACCCAGATTGCTGAGCGCCACGCCCAGCTCTGCTCCTGACTTGGCCTAGTCAGTTCCTGGCAAGCCTTTTTCCCCTAGTGGGCCTCAGTAAGCTCCCAGGAATGTTCTGGACCCTGTCTTTCCCCGTCCCAAAGAGGGTCAGGGATCGGAGTGAAACAGCACCCACTGGTCATGCATGGGACTTGTGTCTGCTGTGCTCCTGCTCTGCCGGGCTCTGACTAGGGACACATGTTATAAATTGTGCCATGGACGAGTCAGAAAGCACTGTGGGAACAGATACTTGTAATTATGTGTGTGGGTGTGTGTGAGTTCCCAAAGAGGTTGAAACTTCATCTCCAAAGGAATGCTTATGGGACTGGCAGACTGGTGCTGAGACACTTTCTGAAGGCTAGGGTGAACCTCCTGTGGACGAGGCCTGAGCCTGGGACTGGTCCGAGTGGAGGAGGGTGGTGCAGCTTTCGCTCCAGAGTGGTCAAATGCACAGACTGGCATTGTCTTTAATGGACCCTGATAACGTAAGGCCTTGGGGGAGAGGCTGCCACTGGGCAGGAGGAGCCCTGTCTGAATGAGTAGGGATGACAGCTGACACAGCTGGTTGGAATCAGTCACTGTTTGACTAAAAACAGAGTTGATTATAATTTATATCAACTGGGGATTATTCCATGGATTAAGCATCCCTCCCTTCAGTCACCAGGCTGAAAGCAGCAGTTGCTGCTGCTCACAGCTCTGTCTGGCTTGTAAAGGGATACTAGTCCATCTGTGGTCATCTTGTGTGGTCTCCTGTGACTTTTTTCTAGGACGCACTGCAGTTTCTGAGAGGCCGCAGGCAGGCTTTATGGATAACAGCGGGCCCCCAAAGAGCAATTCCATTTCAACTTAGCCAACATTTACTGTTCATCCACTTCGTGTAGGAGCCTTTGGGAGCTGAGTAGGATACAGAGCCTGATAAAGGAGTGCATCACCCTGGGAGGTCACAAGCAATTGCATAAGAGGGTGGGGGATGCTGTAAAGTATTCCAGGATACCCCAGAGGTGAGATCTTTCATCAGTGCCAAGGGAAGCAGGAACAGTAGTGGAGGGCTTTCCAGAGGAGGTGACTTATGAACTGGGTCTTGGAGCACAACTGGATCTAAGAACATTTTTTAGAGAGGGAAGCAGGAAGAAAGGCATGGGGTATAGGAGGTGTATTTGGGGCGGGAGGAAACCAGAAAAGGGTTTGTGGGAGGGACTGGTGGGCAGTGAGGCAGGGAAAATTGATAGGACCAGATTGGAAAGACCCTCAAGTGCTATGGTCTGAGGGTTGATCTGCTCATTTGACAGGTAGTTATTGAGTCTGTGTTACATGCCAGGCACTAGGTGTTGGGCCCCCACAGTGGACAAAACAACGTTCCTGTCCTCATGAAGGGTCCATTCAGGTGGGGAATACAGACAATAAGCACACACACACAAATGAACACATGAAGCTGTGGTTAGTACTATAGAGAAAATATGCTGGGGAGTGGGGAGCCCCAGGGGTGAATATCCGGGGTAGGAGGTGGTCAGGGAAGGCCAATAATAAGGTGACCAGAGGCTGAAGGGAGTGAGTAAGCAGCCCAGGTAGAGGGAGCAGTACCTGTTGAGTCCCAGAGGCAGGGGCAGATCCTATAGACCACTGTGGTCCATGGGAAGTGGATTTCCTTTTGGTTTGTTTTTATTGTATTTTAAACCAGAGGAATGACATAGGTCAACATATGCTTTATGGGCATACTCCCTGGGCAAGAGCCGGAGCCGGAGCAGGGCAAGGGGCAGAGGGCAGAGGACAACTTTGCGGGTCACTGTTGCAGCAGAAGCCGCAGGAATTTGTGACGAAGCAGATGTCAGGGAAGGGAACCAGGAGGAGCCCTAATCCAGGGGAAAATGAAATCCTCTGGGAGAGGCAGAAGGAAGAAAAATAGGGCAGGTGCTTCCTGCTCTCCCAGGTGGAGTAGTTGCTTCAAGCACGGCAGGGACAGACAGGGACTGGCAGGTCCCTCTTCCTCCGCCTGGTAGACCCCGCCCTGAACCTGCAGCACCTCTGCCTTCTCACTGGGCACAGGCCCTGCAGACAATCAGGCTGCTCCCAGCTCAGCAGAGGTAAATCAATTTCAGGTAGGAAAGGAGTGTGTTACTGGGTGACCATGGGCAACCACATAGCCTCTTGGAACCTTAGTTTGAGAATCTATAAAATGGGTTGATAACAACATCATCCTAAGGCTGTGGTGAAAATCAAACATGTTACAGGCTGTGAGGGGGTGTGGTGAACAGTCAAAGGACTGAGCCCAAATATCCATGACACCTGGGTTGGGGGGGTCCATACACGATGGGCACATACAACAGTTTGCTCAAGCACTAATGCAGGACCAATCCATGCCTGCTATAAGCCGAGCAACAGGTAATGCCGTCTCCTTGTTCTCTTTCTAGTTGGTGCTGAGGACATGGGGACCACGATCAATGGAGATGTGTTTCAGGTAAGCAAGCTTCTGCCTCAGCAGCTGTAGGGACTGATAGCCTGTACCTCAGGAACTTCTGACCCTGTCATCAGTAGGATTAGGGCTGCCAGCCTTTGGCTCACTGCAGTCTAATGCATTGGGAGGGGCACACCGAGGTTTTGACATGTTTTCTTGTCATGTAGGACAAAGGGATGAGGAATAAAGGCCAATTGAGACAGGGAGCAATGGGGTCTGGCCTCAGTCTGCCCATGGGGTTGTCCTGCTTCCAGAGGGAGGGATAAAGTGGCCCACAGAGGCATGGTCTGAAGGAAATACCAGGTCCTGCTCATGTGGGCCCTCCCAAGCTGAACTGAGTGGCCATCTCTAACTGGGCAGGCCTTTGACCCAGAGCTTCCACATCTCAGAATTTTCCCTAAGGAAGTAACTGGA
Source organism: Furipterus horrens (assembly GCF_987537825.1). Lineage (NCBI taxonomy): Eukaryota > Metazoa > Chordata > Mammalia > Chiroptera > Furipteridae > Furipterus > Furipterus horrens. Next base: position 63,059,742 of record NW_028327180.1, on the reverse strand, counting down.
CAAGGACACCCAGGTTATTTGCAGGATGATGTGTAATAGCAGACAAATGGAAACCACTTATGTGTCCAGTGCTGAGGCTGGGGTGGGTAAGTTGGAAACCCATACTGTTGTTAAAAAGAGCAGTCAGAGCTTTCTGTACTGACATGAAAAGATGCCGGCAGTATAGTCAATGGGAAAGCAGCTTGCAGAATAATATGCCCTGTATGGTCCTACCTTTTTTTTTTTTCTCTAAGAAATATGTACAAAATATCTGAAAGAATGTGTACCAGCTGTTCAGAGTGGTTAGCCCTGAGGTGAGGCGTGCAGAGGAATAAGAGAAAGGCTTTCACTTTCATTGTTTAAAACTCCTTATACTGGTCCTCACCACAACCGCCCCCCCCCCCCGCCCAAATACCTAGTGAGGACATTACTAGTTAAAGACTGCCTCTCTCTGTACCCACCTAACTCTCCTCCCCTCATATAGATGTAAATTGGTTTGAAAGTACTTAGACTGATGAATAATTGTTGTACACCTGAAACTCGTGTAATATTGTATGTCATCCACTTTAATTTTTAAAAAGAAGTATTTAGATGTAGAGAACTCGACTCACAGACGGTATCCCCAGAATCCCACTGATGTAACAGTCCTCACCCTCCCCATGACCTCACTCTTTACCTCCCCCTTGTTCGTCCCAGATGCTTGGCTATGGCAAAGCCTTCATTGGATGAGCCTTAATTCCCACTGGACTGGATGGAAGACCCTTGCCTGCTTGGATGCAGCTCTGGGGTCTGTGGAGCCCCGCCCTGGCCCCCTGCAGCCAGCCCTGCTGCCCTGTCAAGGAGGCTGCCTCTTGAATCCCTGGGGAGAAAAAACAATACTTTCTTATGTAAGAGGGATGGGCTGGTACCTTACACAAGGAAACTGGCCAAGTCCTGCTTCTGGAAAATTACTCAACTATCTGAGAGCTAGAAAAGTCAGTCTCTGGGGCTTTCAGACTTAGAGTCTGTGTGGGCCTGAGAGCCCCAAATAATCGGCATTGCCTCCTGTTCAGTTTGGAAGATCACTGAGACCCAGGCTGCCCCTGCCCCAGGCACCGTCCAGAGAACTCTGCTTGGCCCAGGGGCCTGTGTCTTAAAGTGGACCTGGAGCTGGAGATACATTTGGAACCACAGAGGAAGCGCGAGCACTCTGAGGAGGGGCCTTGTCCCTTCCGGTAGCTGAGGATCTGGGCCTTGTCCCTTCCGGTAGCTGAGGATCTGGGCCTTCTCCCTCTGTATGCTCTAGCCTGGCTTTGTGTCCTGCGGATCTGAGGAAGCCTGTGCCTCCTCCCCAGTCTCGGTGGGGTCGCTCGTTCTCAGGGGTCCCAGTGATAACCCCAGGTATGTTGTTTTGTACATTGTTTCACATCTGTGCCACCCGTGAAGCCTTACAGGCAGATGGGTCACAGATGAGGCCTGTCACTCAGAAGCCAGGTCCATCAGACCTCCTGGCCCTGACCTGGCACCCTTTGCACCACATCCTTGTTGGTGGGCAGTGTACACGGGTTGCCAGTGGAAGGCCCGCAGTGGAACATAGAGCAGGGTCTGGCTCATACTGCAGGGGAGGTGGAGCCTCGCACAGCAACACTTTCAAGGGGCCCTGGCAGGGGTTTCTCGCTACTTTTGTTGTTCTTTTTGGTGGCAGCCTGTGGGCCACTAGGGGGCCCAGCTAGGAACCTGATCCCTAGCAAGGCCTAAGAAAAAGCCTGCTCACACCTATTCCAGTTACGTCTGCAACAGCAGGAGGTCCCTGCAGCGCTCCCTTCTGCACAGACTCCCCCACCTCACCCCACCCAGCATCCCCCTTTGAGCTACTTAGAGGAATCAGCAGCTCAGCTCAGCTTAGCTTAGCTTTACTGCTCAATCCCAAAGATGATACACTTCACCCTTCTGGCTGTCTCTGGACTCACAGCACGGCTTGGCTCACGCGGATGCTCATGTGTATAGTCCAGCAGGGCAGCCATAGGAGAGGGGTACCTTCTGGTCCTGCCATTCCCAACCCCTTCCCTCTCCAGCTTGGGAGGGGCTCAGAGCATTCCTGCAGCCACGGGGGTGGAGGGTGTCCTCCCAGGCTGCCAGCCCTCCTGGCAGCTGACCTGCTTCCTCACTGGAACATCCCCATGATTAAAGAGGCGCCCTGGTGTCCTCCCCTCACCCCTTGCTGGCAGAGGCGCAGCCAGGAGACAAGTTCATAGTAGCTAAAGAAGAGGAGCCCGCAAACTGTGTCTCAGGACTTGGCGTGCGGCAGTACCACTGTGCTTGCCCTGGTGGTGGTGCGTCTGGGGCTGCCATGCGGCCACAGTGAGCTGCCTCACCTGACGGCCCTCTCAAGTGCACGTCCTGCACATGGATGGCATTTGTGGTACATGGTCCCCACTTTGCATCCTGAGTGTGATGTTGGTCTTCCCATTTGACAGGTGATGAAGCACAAGAAGCCCAGGAAAAGGACTCTCAAAGGTTTCACATCCAGGAGTGGCAGGAAGGGACTTGAAGCCCAGTCCCTCTGATGCCATGTCCCAGGCAGTTCCCCGCCCTCCACTGTGCTCTGCTGGCAGCCACTTCCTCCTTCACTGACCCAGTTAGTGGCCCCTGAGTGCCACGCACTCTGTGGGGCAGTGGATGTAGACAGAGGCAAACGCAGCACCTCTCTGTCCACAGAGCTTGCATGGGAAGAAGTGAGGGTTGAACGGACAGCAAGGGCTTGGATGTGGCGGAGTATGAGGAGCCGACTCTGGTTCTGCCCATGTATCAGGCACCATCAAGAGCTTCATGTGGTTTAACTCATTTCGTCCTCCCCCAAACCCTACGATGTAGGTTCTGACATTGTCCCCACTTTGCAGGTGAGGGGGGGTACCCGTCGGGAGTTAAAGCTCACTCTGGTGATGCAGCTGGGACTTGAACAAGGCTCAGGCGCCAGGTGCTGCACTGAAGTCGGGGAGTGCCTCAGGGAGGGGGTGCTGAAAGTGGTGTCCAGGCTGTCCAAGGGGATGTGGGTGGTCCTGGCTGAGTGGACAGCATGTGCCAAGGCACAGAGGGTAAGACTCCATCCAGGGCTTGCCCAGAACCAGAGGCCCGCTGTGGAGAGGGCGGGAGGAGTGCTGGGGGGCCCGTGGAGGCCAAGGCTGCCATGCCTGTGGCGTGAGGTGTGGGGTAGACCCGGCTGCCGGCCAGAGCGTGCAGCAGGCACCACCGTGCATGTGCAGCTGTTCCAGAGGCTGAAAGGACTGCCTGGGAGGCCAAATGCTCCTCAAGGCTGCTCCATGACCCATACTGGGTGGAGTCGGACAGTCTGGGCTTCAGTTCTGGCTTTTCTCAGGCAGATGACCTTGGGCTAGTCATTGCTCAAGCCAGATCTCTCAGGTGTGTGGAACAAAGTGCTTTGCAGCCCAGGAAGCTTCTTACCAATTCCTGATCACACCACCAAGTGTGCCCAGGAGCTGTGTGAGAGAGAGAGATGGCAGATGGGGCAGGGGCTGAGGGACACAGGCTCTGGTCCTGGGGAGATAGATTTATCTGGGAGACAAAAAGTAGGCGCAGAAATCATATGACACAGAAGTGACTTTGGTCCCTATTGGCAACTATGTGGCCACTATGTTCACACGGAGGAATTCAGTTTGAGTCCTGGCTCTGCCGCTTCCTGGCTGGGTGATCTTGGACTTTGGTGCTGGACTTTCCCTACCTGTAAAACAAAGATTATAAAATCCACCATTTAAAGATCAAAGAGAACCGTTTAAGTTCTGTGCCAGTTTTAAAGCTCTGTCATCTGGGAGTGTTCATTTTAGGGCAAGCTTCATAAGACAGTGGGCCCTGAGGGACCGGGAGGGTGAGGCTCCTGCCCAGAGGACCCTTCCAGAGCCCCCCCCACCCCCCCCAGGTAACCTCTGTACTCAGAGCTTCCCAAAGGCACCTTCCCCGCAGGGCCTGAAAGGCCCTCCCCCATCTTTACTGTCCTGCTCTGCTCTCAGGCTAGAATGGCCATGCCCTTCCTGTCCCCCTGCTGCCTGACTTGTGTCACAGCATGTACCCCAGCCTTGGCCCTCATTTGTGAGGGACAGGCCCCGCAGATGGGCTGTGTTGTTCATCCCTGTCCCCAAGCCTGGGCATGTTAATTCATTCAGTAAACGTTCTTACTGGGCTGCTGTGGCTCAGTGGATTGAGCGTTGGCCTGTGAACCAAGTGTCACTGGTTCGATTCCCAGTCAGGGCACATGACTAGGTTGCACGCCAGGTCCCCAGTTGGGGGTGCGTCAGAGGCAACCACACATTGATGTTTCTCTCTCTCTCTTTCTCCTTTCCCCTGTCTCTAAAAACAGACAAATAAAAATAAAATAAAATAAAGTAACCTTGTTAAAAAATAAATTTAAAAATGCAAAAAATGTTCTTGAACTCCTCCTACAGCCATCCCTCCCCCCTCCCCCCTCCCCTGTTCTGGATACTACACAGACAGGCAATCTATCCTCAAGGAGCTCACTTCCTTGGAGGTAGGAGACGGATAGTGAACTCTAAACAAGCCTGTCTTCCAATTTCGATAGGTACAATGAAGAAGATAAAATACAGCACATGGACTAAGACATTCACCAGAGCAACTGCAGCCTACAGAGGGGCTTGTGGAGGGTTGGGCAGGGACCCTGGCAGCTTGGCCACAGGGCAGGGTCCCTCTCTGAAGTGGACAGGGTGGGGCTGGCCCAGCAGCGCTGAGCTTTGGGCCTGGAAAAGTCCCTGGGGATGTCTGGAGACTAAACTCCAGTGCAGTGCTGTGCAGGAAAGAGGAATAAGGGCTCCACCCAAAGTGCCCCACTCTGGGCTGTCCTTGCCCTTTCCCCAGACAGCAGGAGACCGGCATGTGCTCCTTCACCCTGGCTGCCTGTGCTGGCTCCCACTGCACTGACTGCGTGCCTAAGACAGTGGTGGGCACCCTGGACAGAGGGCGTGCCAAATGCTGTAGGGAGGAAACTGCGCAACACTGATACTCATGACAGTTTTGAGGAGTGGTTGAAAGAAGAGCCATGAAAGGGCGGAGCTGGGTTTAGAGGCTACAAGCAAGGTCCCGCCCTGCCTGCCTCCACCCCCAGACTTGGGATGCAGTGAGGCTTACACAGTAGAAGTGAAATCAGAAAAGCTGGTGTTCCTGCTGCCTGTCACCTATCAGATCCAATATGCAGAGATAGGGAGTGAATCTTTATGGGCACTTTATTCAGATGATTGGCGATCTAAGAAGATGGTAGGTTTGTACCCTAATAGACCACCTTAAATTCCATTATAAAGACCCTTTTTGTAAGGAGAAGAAAAGGTAAGGGATTTGGAATTCAGGGAAAAGGTTAATCAGATAAAAGCTGAAGCATTCCTTCATCTATGTCCTGGGCGGTGGTCCTTGTGCCCTGGGCTGTGGTCTTTGTGTCCTGGGCTTGACTGGTCTCACCCTGGAGTACAATGGCTCAGATACCATCTTGATTGCCTGCAGTCCTCCTGAGGCACAGAGGTGGAACTGCTTATGGTCTCCTGGAGTCAAGGTGGGTCAGACCTCCAGTTCCTGAAACAATAGCTTTTTACACATATTGATTACTAAGCTTATTAGCTGTTAACTGAAACTGAACTTTTCCAACATTTGAGTTCCCCATCAGAAGGTAAAGGCTGTGACAGAGCACAGAGGGAAAGGATGTGACATCTGCTTGGGGTTGGGAACTATCCTAGAGCTTGTGATTTTTAAGCTGAAAACTTGTGGGATGGAGTAAGATTCCATTAGCTGGAAAAGAGAAGGGAGACAATTTCAGGCCAAAAGCAGAGGGGGCCACCGGAGGGGGTTGGATGCTACAGACAGGAATGCAGAGAGCATGTTGAGTGCCAGAGTGGGAGTGGTGGGAGATGGGCTAGATCTTAAAAGGCTTAGCTACACTAGAGGGGAACCACATCCTTACTGGGCTGAGCTCTGAACCCCAGTGCTTGCAGTCCCCACCTCTGGCAGGTGGTGTGGAGAAGTGGGTAGAGCCCTGGACTGGGAGTCAGAGGCTGCCACTACACCATGCCATCTCTCCTGGCCTCAGTTTCCTCCCCTATAAAATGGGAATGAAGACCATTCAGTCTTCTAAATGTGTTGCAAATATTGTTGCCCCAAGTCCTCACAACAGCTCTTAAGAGGCAGTTTTATTATTATTCTCATTTTCAGGTGACAAAACTGAGGCCCAGCAAGGTTAAGCCCCTTGCCCCTGGCTACATGCACATCTAGTAAGCAGCAGAGGCAGGGTTTGAACCCAGACGCTCTGACTGCAGAGTCCAAGTTCTTCACCACATTGCTAGGCATGGCCGTCCTACCTATCTCAGGGCTGCTTTTGGTCAGCAAATATTAATGGAGCATCTACTATGGGCCAGGCACTCTGCTGGGCGCTAAAGACACAGCAGGGAACAGGACAGACAAGTCCTTGTCACTATGAAAGTGACATTCTGATGGAAGAGACAGACAATGGACAAGCAAACAGAAAGGTCATTTCGGACTGTTTATATATTGGGTAAATAAAACCGTGATAGAGATTGACTTTAATGATAGGAACACAAAGAACTCACTATGTGCCAAGAAGTGTTAGAAGTTCTTGACATTTGTAAAACTCATTTCATTCATTTATTAAAGGTATATCTTATTGATTATGTTGTTACATTTGTCCCAATTTCTTTTCTCTTTGCTTCCCTCTACCCAGTAACCCCATTCCCTTCAGCAATCCCATCCCCCTTAGTTCATGTCCATGGGTCATGCATATAAGGTCTTTGGATTCATCCTTTCCTATATTTTTCTTAAGTTCCCCCTGTCTATTTTGTACCAAACAATTATTCTTCTTAATCCCTGCACCATTTCCCCATTTCTCCCCCTTCCCCTCCCAGCTGACAACCCTCCAGATGATCCCCATACCTATGATTCTGTTCCTATTCTGGTTGTTTGCTTAGTTTGTTTTTGTTTTGTTGTTTTTTAGGCTCTGTTGCTGATAGTTGGGAGTTTGTTGTCATTTTGTTTATTATTTTTTAAAGATTTCATCTATTTATTTTTAGAGAGAGAGGAAGATAGAGAGAAAGAGAGGGAGTGAAACATCAATGTGTGGTTGCTTCTCCCACAACCTCAACTGGGAACCTGGCCAGCAACCCAGGCATGTGCCTTGAATGGGAATCGAACTGTTATTTTAATGTTCATAGTTTTGTTCTTCTTTGTCTTAAATAAGTCCCTTTAATATTCAAATAAAAAGGGCTTATGAACTCCTTTAGCTTTATGTTGTCTGGGAAGCACTTTATCTGCCCTTCCATTCTAAATGATAGCTTTGTTGGATAGAGTAATCTTGGTTGTAGGTCCTTGCTTTTCATCACTTTTGAATACTTCTTGTCAGTCCCTTCTTGCCTGCAGAGTTTCTTTTGAGAAATCAGCTGATAGTCTTATAGGCACCCCTTTGTAGGTAACTCTCTGCTTTTCTCTTGCTGCTTTTAAGATTCTCTTTATCTCTAACCTTTGGCATTTTAATTATGATGTGTCTTGGTGTGGTCCTTTTTGGGTCTAGCTTGTTTGGGACTCCCTGTGCTTCCTGGACTTGTATGTCTATTTCCTTTGGCAAATTAGGAAAGTTTTTCCTCATTATTTTTTCACACAAGTTTTCAATTTTTTGCTCTTCCTCTTCTCCTTCTGGCACCGCTATGATTCATTTGTTGGCACATTCAGAGTTGTCCCAGAGGTTCCTAAGCCTCTCCTCATTTTTTTCAATGCTTGTTTCTTCATTCTGTACTGGTTGACTGTTTATTTCTTCCTCATATTCCAAATCATAAATTTGACCCCAGTTTCCTTCCCTTCACCATTGGTTTCATGTGGATTTTCCTTCATTTCACTTAGCATAGCCTTCACTTCTTCCTTTATGTGTTTGCTGTACTCAAGCATATCTGTCAAGTCTGTGAGCATCTTTATCACCAGTGTTTTGAACTCTGTGTCTGTTAGGTTCCTTATCCCTTCATCTGTTAACTTGGCTATCTCCTCGTCACTTAGTTCTCCCACTGGAGCCTTGATTCGTTCCCTCTTTTGGGCCATACTTATCTGTTTCCTCAACCTGACAGCCTCGTGTCTTTGCCTCTGTGTAAGAGGCGGAGCCTTAGGTGCTTGTCATTATGGGGCAGATCTGTTTCACCACATCGTGGAGCTGTATGTGGGAGTAGGGTCTGAAGGGGAACCATGTCACTTGCTCAGCACTCACCCCTTTTCCAGGCACTTCTCTTGCTTCCTATATAGGACTGGCACCCTTCTAGCTGCTGCCCTGGCTGTCATTCCCATAGTGGGTGGGTCTGCAGATGTTCTAGGACTGTGGGGGGCCTCTAAACAAGCGGACTCTGCTGAGAGACCAGCAGTTTCTTCCTCTGCCCCAACCCCCACTGGTTTTCACAGTCAGAAGCAATGCAGCTTTATTTTCCTCAGTGCTGTACCTGTGAGCTGTGCCTTCTGGTCTGGTGTTGGGAGCACTCCCCAAGTGTCCCTCTCAACTTTTATAATGTGTGACTGCGCTTTCCACCAGCTGGCCACAGCCACTGTCGCTGCCACCGCTGTCTCTGCCGCCACACTGTGTCCTCTCTGCCCCTCCTACCTGGATGAATATTTTTTCTTTATATCTTTGTTTGTTGGACTTCCATGCAGCTCGATTTCCTGAACTTCTGGTTGTCTCCAGTTTTGAGGTAGTTGTATTCCTTCTTAGTTGTGGAGGCAGATGCAGCGTAGTTCCTACGCCTCCATCTTGGCTGATTCCTCATTTCATTCTTATATCAATCCTAAGTAATGGGTACTCTTATTTAGCCCATTTTATGACAAAGTAAGTGAAGCATGGAGAAGTGGGATAACTTGCCTAGGGTCACACAAAGGGAAGGTTTGCTGGCAGAGGGCATAGCGGGTGCAAAGGAGACAGTGGGTATGAGGCTGTTTGAGGTGTGAGGGGATCCCCGGATCCTGGGGCAGCAGAGACCAGGGTTCGAGTGGATGGCCTGGGTGCACAGCTGTGTGTTTGTGCCCTAGGAGGCTAACGGCCCAGCTGACGGCTATGCTGCCATTGCCCAGGCTGACAGGCTGACGCAGGAACCTGAGAGCATTCGCAAATGGAGAGAGGAGCAGAGGAAACGGCTGCAAGAGCTGGGTGAGGCAGGGCTGAGGCTGGACTGCTGTTGGGAATGTGGTGAGGAGTGGGGAATCGTGTGAGGATGGGCACTGGGAGCTGAGAGGAGAAGCAGCCAAAACAGCCATGCACTTCCCATCTGTACTGAAAAGCTACCACTTATTCTCCTGTTGGGGTGGCAGATGCTGCCTCCAAGGTGACAGAGCAAGAGTGGCGGGAGAAGGCCAAGAGGGACCTGGAAGAGTGGAACCAGCGCCAGAGTGAACAAGTCGAAAAGAATAAGATCAACAACCGGTGAGAGATACTATGGGATATGAGGGGCTATGGGGACAGGCGAGGAGCTATGGAGATAGGAGGGGAGCTATGGGAATAGAAGAGGAGCTGTGGCCACCAAAGGGGGCTCTTGTGATAGGAAAGTAGCTATGGAGATAGGAGATGAGCTCTGGGAACAGGAGAGGAGCTATAGTGACAGGAGAGCAGCTATGGGAACACAAGATGAGCTATGGAGACATGAGGGGGCTATTGTGACAGGTGAGGAGCTATGGGGATATGAGGAGCTATGAGGACAGGAGAGATGGTATTGTGACAGGAGAGAAGCTGTGGGGACAGGAGAAGAGATATGGAGACAGGAGAGGAGCTGTGTGGACGAGAGGGGTTATTGTGACAGGAAAGAATCTATGGGAACAGGAGAGGAAATATGGCAACAGGAGGGCCCTATTGTGACAGGAGAGGAGCTGTGGGCACAGAGAGTAGGTATGGGGACAGGAAAGGAGCTTCATTATTAGGGGACTATCTTGAAGAGGGTGATTTCATGGCGAGGACATGGTAGTAAGAGAAGATGAAGTGCCATTGATTCCTGCCTTGGGGGCATGTGGAGGTAAGCGCTGACCGCTGAAGAGCTGGACACTGTTCCGCTCTCACCTCCTCACCACACAGAGTGAAGCCAGGTCTGCCATCATCAGCAGGAGAGGCCCAGGTACCTGGCATGTGAGCCAGACTGTGCTAGGGCCCTACCGCTGGGCCTGGACCCCCTGTGGCCTTGGTCAGTGTCACCAAGAGTGCATGCCTTTTGAGAGTGAAGGCATAATCTGGGTTGGGGTTTTGTTGCTTATGGCCCTTTTCCCCCAGTGGCAGGGGCAGGCACAGTGGGCTCAGGGGCTGAAACAAAGTCAGCTGGCACCCACTCTTACTATCTCTTAGCTCCTCTTTCCTATGGGGCCTTTACTCTTGGACACACACACCCCTGGGATGGGGGCAAAATGTGCCACCAGCAGCTATAGGCTTCTGCTGTATTCACTTGGCAATCTCAGTGAAGAGCCTCCTGCTCCCAGTAGCTCTAGCATAAGTCCTTGACCTGACCCTTGCTGGTAGGGCATGGGTCAGGCCCAGTGACTGTCCCAGAGGGAGGGACTCTGATGGACCCAGCTTAGGCAATAGTCTCATTGCTGTCCAGGTGCATGGGGTCAGTCTTCCCTTATCCACAGGGACTGAAGTGCAAAGGTCAATCAAGGTGCCCTTCCTGGAAGAAGGGGGACAAATGCTAAGCAGACAAAAACAGCAGATGCCACCTTTGTGGAAATGGTCTCAGAGCATTTCCGAGATGCTATCCAGCAGCCCAGCCTTTGAGGCTGTGCCCTTCAAGGTACCAAGCCTGCCAGAAAGGGGAAGGCCAGCTCTGGGAAGCCACTGCACTTGTGTTCAAGAAGCTGCTGCATGCCAGGCCTTGGGCTGGGTACTGGGAAGACAGATGAGAAGCACCCATCTTGTATCTTCAGAGCTCAGAGGAAACACGGGTCCAGCTGAGCTCCACAGCAGGACCTCTGCAGGAAGGCCGTGCAAGCCAGGGTTGCTGCTGGGGGCACCTCTGTGTCTGGGGACCTGGGCTTTGGAGGATGATTAGGAGTTCGTTAGGGAAAAGAGGGCAGGAGTCAGGGAGGGAAATTAGACCAGGGATAGAATGATATGAAAGAAAGAAAGGACATTGTGTCTTGGGCAGCAGGGAGTCAGGGAGTGGTGGGAGAGGTCATCATGCTGGGCAGACATGGGCGGTGGGGAGCCACTGAAGGTCTGTGAACAGGAGTAACGTGATTGGGGCGAGTGTCAGCCGAGGCACCCGGGTGGGTGGTGGAGGATCCCTGCTTGCCTCTCTGGCTGTGGGGAGTTGCAGAGCCTTCCAGAACTGTGCTTCCTAACAGTTCTTGAACTGGAGGTACTAACGCTGTCTCTCTTTCTCTTTAATCCTCTGCCTGTCTGTCTGTCTGTCTTGCCATCCCATCTCCTCCCCAACATAATCCTTTTCCCTTAAGGATCGCTGACAAAGCATTCTACCAGCAGCCAGATGCTGACATCATCGGCTACGTGTACGTGTCCGGCCACTGCTCTGGCTGGGGCACTGGAGAGCGCGAGGCCTCTGTGTGGCTGGCAGTTTCTTTTCTTTTTTTAAGATTTTATTTATTTATTTTTAGAGAGAAGGGAAGGGAGAGAGAAAGAGAGGTAGAGAAACATTGATCAGTTGCCTCTCACACACACCCAGCCAGGGACCTGGCCTGCAACCCAGGATGTGCCCTGACCGGGAATTGAACCACTGACCTTTTTTTTAGCTGGATGATGCCCATGTCACTGAACCACAGCATTCAGGGCAAAGCATAGTTTCTTGAGTCTCCTGCTATGGGGTATAAGTGTGGGGCCAGGCAGGGGTGGGGGTGGGGCATAGTGACCAGAGCAGGAGGTGAATACCTAGGGCAGGGCAGCACCTCCACCCTCCAGCAAATGCTTATTGAGGCTTCTTCTGCCTGGAGGCACCTTTGCTAAATCCAGGCAGAGGAAAGAAAAGAATGCACTGGCCATGTCTGGGTGGGAGGGACAAATGGCAAAGCACCCCAACTCCTTCCCAAAGAGATGCCTCTTGAGGGTAGGTGGAGTGAAGAGGTCTTCTGAACAAAGCAAACAGTGCTGGTTGCTGGTGATTCAAAGAGCTAGGAGCACACCTGTCCCCTTCTGCTGCCCCCAAGTGCACTGCTCCTCCTCAAAGCTCCTACCTGAGCTTGGCCACGACCCCTGCCCTGACCACCACAGGGCCCTCACCTGTGTTCCTGGTTTGGGTTCTAGTTGGTACTGTGACTAATCTAGACAAGAGATGGCATAGGCTCCTTCTCCTGTCACCTAAGTTGGTTGACAGCGACACCTAGGGGGATGTTGGGGATTGTGAAGCTGAAGGGAAAATGCAGCGAAGAGTGGGTGAGGTCAGCCCAGTATTGGTGGTTTCTGGTGCTGGGATATGGCCAGCAGGCCTGAGACTGTCTGTCTGGCTGACCCTTCTCTTACAGAGCCAAGGACACCCCGAGTATGAGCCTTTCATGCACTCCCTTGGCTGTACAATCCTCACGGGTACTTAGCCAGTGCCAGCCTCTTGTTGGACGGGAATAAGGCACATATGGTCCATACTTCCACACTGCTCATGGTCGGGAGTGTGTGGTAATCAGAGCTGCGCAGAAAGACACATGAAGCTCTGGAAGCCACCTTCTTCTGTGGGAACCAGGGCAGGCCTCAGAGATGCGGGATCTACAGCTGGACCTTAGAGTGGGAGGAGAAACGACTTGATGGGGAAGGTGATGAGAGGGGAAGGGCATGCTAGGTGGAAGAAGCTGCTGGGGCAAAGGAGGTGGGATAGGAGATACCTTACAACCTGTGGCTGCAGGTCAGCTTGGGGCCAGCTGCAAAGATGCCTGTTGTGACAAGCCAAGAAGGTGATCCTGAAGACAGCAGGGAGCCACAGAGGTTTCAAGCAGGAGAGTGGGAATGGCAGAGGGGCATCGGGGCTGGGGTGTGGGGTGGTCAGTGCTCCTGTTGTACCCCAGAAAATGGACCAAGGTGCAGACCAGCACACTCCAGACCTTCATGTGCCTGTGAATCACCAGAGATCTTGTCAAAATGAGGGTTCTGACTCAGTAGGACGGAGGTGAGCCATGATTCTGCATTCTAGCAAGCTCCGTGGTACCACTGATGTGGCAGGACCACCCACTACACGTTGAGCTTCCAGGTTAACAGGAGCCTCCTGATGCAGGACAGCTCCTAGGAAAGCCCCCTTTAGCCCCTGGACACCCAACTGCACACAGCAGTCTCCATCTTCCCAAGCTTGCACACACGTGCCATCTCCTCAGATTCTCAGGCCACTCACCAAGGTGGAGACTTGACAGATGGTAATAAGCACATGGCACATAAGCAAGATCACTATGGAGGGGCCAAGTCACCTGATAATGGGCCAGAGCATCCTTGGCACAGCCCATGTGGACCATCTGCCAGTGCCTGGTCATGCTTGAGATGCAGAGGGGGCTTTCAAGGACAAATGGGCTTTCCAGGGACCCTCGATGGCCAAACAAGACAGAGGCCCAGCCCTCCCCACCTGAAAATCCTTTGTCTTTCTCTTAGTAATGCCCATGTTTAAGTTTTGTCTATGAAACTATGATATCCTCTTTCCATTGTTCCTTCATCAGTGGCTTAATTGCTGTCAGCCAGAACTTCTAATGAAGAAGCCACCAGTTCATACTAATTAATTCCAACCAAAAGCAAAGACAAATAAATGGAGCAGTCTCCAGGCTGTGGCTCCATAGATAAGCTATTCTGGGCTAAAAAGTGCTCTGCCATCAAATATGCTTGGGCTGTAGTGGATTCTCTCGGCATCACTATCCCACCCATGCAAATGAGCACATGGGAGGCTTTGAAAGTCTGCCTTTGAAGATCCTGTTTCACTGAGGTACTTCTATGGGTGTTTGACTAAACCCTTTTCTGGGGAACACTTATAGGGTACATAGAACATTGAGGCAATGCTAAACTAGGTTCTTCAATTAGTTGTGGTTAGTCAATGTCCTATCTCTGCCAAGTTTTTGGAAACATTGAAAATGGCCAAGGTAACACATTACTTCTTCCATGACCATTAAGTGCCAGAAGCCCCAGGTTGGGAACTCATTATGGAGAGGTAATGACCAGAGAGTGCTTAGGCTGGGGCTGGGGTGGGGTAGGAACAGAAGGGAACTTTAGCTAGGATGCTAAGGGAAGACCACTCTGAGGAGGAGAGGCCTACACTTGGTCCTGAATGACTAAACAAGCCATGAGCAGTGGGTTTGGGGGAAAAGCATTCCCAGAGGAGTTGACAAGTGCAGAGGCCCTGAGGCAGAACCAAACTAGGCTTCCTTTGATGCCAAGGCTGTTCCTGAGGGGTCTGAGGTCAGAGGGCACAGGGCAGTCCAGAGTAGGCTGGGCAAAGCAGCCGTGCTCAGTGGGGGCAGAGCATCACTGATTCAGGGAAAAGGCAGACAGCTCTGAGACCTCTGTCCTATCTCCACTCGCAGGGCATCCGAGGAGGCTTTCGTGAAGGAATCCAAGGAAGATACCCCAGGCACAGAGTGGGAAAAAGTGGCCCAGCTGTGTGACTTCAACCCCAAGAGCAGCAAGCAGTGCAAAGATGTGTCCCGCCTGCGCTCTGTGCTCATGTCCCTGAAGCAGACACCACTGTCCCGCTAGGTGCCTGTCACCAGCGGGGCCACAGAGCACGGGCAGGGCAGGGGCAGAGAAGGAGCAGCCGCTGCACACGGCCTCCTCCCGTTCCCCCCATCTCCCAGGGCTAGGGAGGGAACACGTGTCCCTCTCACGCAGTCCCTCGTGGCCCTGGGGCACAGCCCCTCACACCACCTCTCAGTCCACAAAATTGTGACTATCCCTACTGATGTACTTTTTTCTTGGCTTAAAGGGTGTGTTAACTCTTTTTACACTTATTTATTATCATTCTCATTTCTCTGGAAGCCACAAATGGTGTCAGGGCTCCGTTTGTGCTTAGACCTTCCCCACCCTCATGGCCTTGAGAGATAAGGCCGTTCCCCTGGAAACCCAGGAGCTCCCTGCTGCAAGTGGAGGGCTGAGCTGTCTAGGTCTGCTGCCTCTCTCCTTCGCCCCCAGGAGCAAAGAACCTCTCACGGAATGCTTTTGCCACCTTGACCCCTTCTGATCCTGAAACCAGTGTGTGAGATGGGGATCCTGGTGTTCTCATCACATAGGTGCAGACACTAAGGCTCCTGAGGGTCTGAGGCTTGAAGTGGGAGGGCAGAGGCGAGAGCAGAGGTTCCCAGTGGAGGTTCATTTAACGCCAGCGCCCCTTCCTTGGGGTTGGCTGGGGGCTCTGCCTGTGGATGGCCAGGGCTCTCCTTCCTTCAGCTGTGCCCCCTGTAGATTTGGGATAAAAAGCAGTGACCACACCTTCCTCCCCTTCAGCAGAGGTTGCAAACCTGGCTATATTCAAAACATTGTGACCCACACAGTGTTTAAAAAGATTAGGTTAATTGCCAGCCATATTAGTTTCCCAGAACTTTTGTAACAATGTATGACAGTGTTTTGTTTAGAACAACAGATGGCCTTACTTTCCAGGAGGTCAGAAGTCCAAATCCAGGGTCAGCAGGGCCATGGTCCCTCTGAACGCCCTAGAGAAGGATGTGTTTCAGCTTCTCTTCCAGCTTCTGGCCACCTCAGGTGTTCCTTGGCTTGTAGATGCAACACTACAATCACCTGGCCTGTCCTCTATGCATGTCTGTATTTGTCCTAATTTCCCCCTTTTTATAAGAAAACTAGCCATTGGATAGGGCCCACCTTAATCTCATTTTAACTTGATTACCTCTGTAAAAATCCTATTTCTAAAGATCAAATCTGAGGTTACTGGGGTTAGAACTTAAATGTATCTTTTTGGAGGGATACAATAATGCCTACAGTTAAAAAAAAAAAGAGACCATCCCCTTTAGAAGTGCCATAGTCATCAATCCATATCCATTCTTAGAATCTTGAGGCCAAAGTACACAATATACTGTTCTTCACTTGTAATCTTTGCCTTATATGAGAGACCACAGTGGGGCAAACGTTCAGCTGCCCCTGGTCATACACTCCTCCATTTAGAAACCTAGACTATCTGGTGCTCAAGAAGTGGGTGTGTCTTCTTTACACCCTCCTTTCCATTCTGGCAGCTTGCAGTTAGATGTTGAAATTACGGGAGTCACACAAGGTCTGAATCAACACTAAAGGGCTGACCACAACCACAGACCAGGAACACTGATAGTGCACATGAATGCAAACATCACAGGCTGCCTGTCTTCTAGACTTTGCTCAGGTCCTCAGCCTCCTTTTTAAAAAATTTTTTTGATTTATTGTTTTTCTATTACAATTGTCCCACTTCTCCCCCCCTCCCCCTTCTCCCAGACAATCCCCACCTCCTTGTACATGTCCATGGGTTATTTATACTAGTTCCTTTACTAAACCCTTCCCCTACTTAACCCCTTTCTCTCCCTCCCCACCATCCGCCCTGGTAACTGTTACTCTGTTCCTTGTTTACATGCCTCTGGTTCAATTTTGCTCATTTGTGTTGTTCATTAGTTTTCTGTATTAGGTGATATCATATGGTATTTTTCTTTCGTTGCCAGCCTCCTTTCTTCCTTAACTCAGACACTAGGTACACAAACCACTGACAGACTCTGGAACTGTGCTCCTTCCACTACATTAGGTTGCTTTCTGAGCCCATTTCCTGTTCTGTTAAATATAGCAAGAACCACAACAGGATGGTCTAGATTAGTAAAGTCTTAGGTGCTCTCAGGAGGTGGAAGGGGTGTGAGGAGCAGAGAAGTACAGTGGAGGACCAAACCCCTGCCTCTGACAGGACCATGGCAGGCCTCCTCTTACGGAAGGTTTTCCTACTGAAAGTGTGGGAATTGTTGGAAAGATCCTCTTCCCTCTCCCGGACAGTATCATCCTAGGGAATCTCTGCTTTTAACAAGTGCCCCTCTGCAGTCTGTTTATCCCGTAACTAGAACACAAAAATCTTGAGGGTGAGACTGAGAATGAATTCATCAAACTACAAGTGGATCAGAGTTTATTAAGTAGGGAATGGAAAAGTTGCAGCAGACATAGCAGTATGCAACATCCAAATGCAACTGAACCTAAGATTCCTGGGGGAAAAAAAATCAGGAACTCAACTGGCCACTTCGTCCACCATTGACACAGGGGCTTGTCAGGGGAGAAGAGGGAATAAATCCGGTGGTAGGACTGCTGCTTGCTCCTGGGCCTGGGAAAGAACCCTGCGGAGCTTCCAAGGCCAGGCAGCGGACTCAGGGTCGAGACTTAAGAGCGGATGCAGCCAAACCCAGCAAGATAGCTGCGACCGTGAAGCCCTGGGCGGCGATCCGGGTGCGCATCATGAGCTGGGAGCGCTGGCTCTGACCTCGGTGGAAGCAGTAGAGGCCGTAGGTGAGGGCGGCCACCGTGCCCAAGCAGCCTGAGGAGGGGGACACAGCAGGTGGGAAGTGGCAGGTGCTGCCCCAGAGGCACCTTCACGCTTTGGGTTTTCTTTCTTATGAGTCGAGATCTCGGAACAGGAGCAGATGGCGAGGGGTGGGCATGTATGGCGGGGGTTGGAGGCCGGGGGACGAGGTAGGAGGAGTTGGTCCTGGCAAGGTTCTCGGAGTTAAGAATATGCCGCGTCCCAGCCACGGAATCCCATTCCTGCTCCAATCAGGTTCACCTCTTACCGCCCGGCCCCTTCGTCACATATCTGGTCAGCTCTTATTCCGGGCTCACTCGGCTCCCGGGTCCTTCCCTATTTCACTTCCCCCGAAAGCACTAGCCTCTCCATCTACAGTTCCTACAGTACTCGCTTACCTATGGGTACCATTGGATTCTCGCGAGTCTTGCGAAGGAACTTTTCTTTGAAGCTTTCCTGATTGCTGTAGACACTGGGGCTAAAGCCCTCAATGACTGGGGGCTGCGATGGTTCGAAGGGTGCCTTAGGAGTCGCAGGGCCAGGAGACGCCATATCTTAGTCAACAAGCAGCCGGAGAAAATGGGTATTGTAAACTCCACCTCCTGTGAAGTCATGAAAGGGGGCGGAAATAGGCATTCGCTGAGCCTTGTACGCAGGCACAGTCTCCCCATTGCTTTCTGGGAGTCGTAGTAATCATCATTGTATCGGTACGGGGCGGACTCGTCGTCGTCGTCGTCGTCGTCGTCGTCGTCGTCGGCAGCCGTCCGTCTCGAGAGACGATGGTGTAGCTTCTTAAGAGTCTATCTGCACCGCCGAGAATGGCTGTGCAGTCCGACTCGGGAGTGACACGGTATCTGTCTCCTCCCGTGTTGAATCGACATCTTGCGATGACGCTGAAGCTACAGAGCCTGGGCAGGGTGATATGGAGGGTCTGCTGTTACGGGGCGGACTACATTTCCCAAAATGCCCGGCAGGCCATGCTTGTGCTGGGGGAGGAGTCTGTTCCATGAGGTGCTGAAAGTGAAGGCGCTGAGTCTGAATAGCCGGTGAGGTGGTCAGCGCAATGCCTAAGGCCAAGGGGAAGACCCGGAGGCAGAAATTCGGTTACAACGTTAATCGGAAGCGTCTTAACCGGAATGCTCGACGGAAGGCGGCGCCACGGATCGAGTGGTGAGGCATCCGGGGTTCAGAAGGCAGGGGGTCTGGCCGGGACGGCCGGTGAGTTGATGGTGCTGCAATCTCCCTCTCTTTGTACGTAGCTCTCACATCCGACATGCTTGGGACCACGCCAAATCCGTGCGGCAGAACCTGGCCGAGATGGGGTTGGCTATGGACCCCAACAAGGCGGTGCCCCTCCGTAAGAGAAAGGTACTGTACTGAAGCGGCAGGATCCCGGCCCTTGCCCCGCCCCATTCGCTGTTCTTAGCGGGGTTTCAGGACTTGATCCTTCATCTTTTTCAAGCCCTTCCTGGGTTTGCGACCGCAGATAGCCAACTCGGCCAGCGTGCACTGTTTGAGGGTCCCTTTTAGACCTTCCTCATACTTCCGACCTCAGCACAAATTGGGCATGGGTTGAAGTTCTTTCCTTCTTCATTCTTTTTTTCTTCTGAAATTAACCTCCTTTGGGTCCCTTGGCATCTTACTGGTATTTTCCAGAATTTATTTTCTGTCCTTACCTTTCCTAATAAAGACTCCCCAGAATTTGGGATCTTGACTTACTCTTCCTCTAATCGTCATTGGTTTTAACTACTGAGTCTGGTTTTTCCCGAATAAGACTTTTTCTGGACCACCCTTTCAAAAATAGCACACGTTTCCACCCACTTAATTCTTCCTGGTTTTATTTGAATTCATACCGTTTACAGATACTTGATGGTATATTATGTACTTATTTATCTGTTTATTGTCTGTATCTCTTTCCCTGAACATACTCTATCTCCTTGGGGATAAGGACTTTGGATTTTGTTCACTACTGAATCCCCAGTGGTGCTTAACATGTGACTAGTGCTTAATATACTTGTTGGGAAAACTCAGTTGTTCAGAGAGATATCCCCATACGCTGTGGTTGAAGGTTTGATCCCTGGTCAGGGTACATACAAGAATCAAACAATGGCCCTGGCTGGTGTGGCTTAGTGGACTGAGCACCGGGCTGTGAACGAACGAAAAGTCACTGGTTCGATTCCTTAGGGGTCAAGGGCACATGCCTGGGTTGCAGGCCAGGTCCCCAGTTGGGGTGTGTGAGAGGCAACCAGTCTATGTATCTCTCACACATAGACGCTTCTCTTGCTCTTTCTCCCTCTCTTCCTCTCTCTTTAAAAATAAATAAAATCTTTAAGAAAAAAAGAAGCAATGAATACATAAGTGTTTCTTCCTATTCTGCTCTAACATCAATTAAGTAAATAAATAAATAGTTAACCTACTGAATGGTGATTGAACTTGTCTCACTGCCTTTAGGCAAGTTTCTTTGTATCCCTTCAAGCCAGAGGGAAATGGAATACTATTTCTAGAGCAAATGTGAAGCTGTAGCCAAGCACCATCAGGTTGCTCCTCATAGAGGTGTCTGAAGTCTCCCCCTCATTGTAAATTATAAGGCACTTTCAGGTGTACTATTTCATTTGCAGTGAGGCAGGCAAGGGGTATTATGTGAGTTGCTTGCTTGAATCTCTTGAGAACCATGAGGCCTCCGGGGCATGGGTTCCCCTTGTCATCTATTCCTGAGGCTTTGTATATGGATCTTTATGGGTCATACAGTTGTGCAGGGAAAGTTGGGAGCCTCTAGTCTTTTCCTGCATCCAGGATCCTTTATCTCCTAGTCTGTGTTCTATGCAGGTAAAGGCCATGGATGTGGATGCAGTGGATGGGCCTCAGGAACTCGTGCGGAAACCCTATGTGCTAAATGGTAGGTGCTGGCCATGTTCCTGTAGGTCACCATTCTGTACAGTTAGAGCTGGAAAGAGCCCTCAGAGGTCTTCATTTTACAGGTGGAGAACCTAAGTTCAGAGGGAGGAAGTCAGCTGGTCCAGGGCTCACAGTCCAGGGTCTGTGTCCCCAGTTGGGACATTTTCAGTCTACTAACTAAAGTGTATGAAGTGAGATCAGAAATGTCCAGGTCTCCTAAACGGTAATAGAAGAAAATACAATAAAGATTAAATTAAAAACAAACAAGCTTTCTGGTGTCCACCAAAAAAAAGTAAAAGAGAAAGAAAGAAAATGTCTAGGTCCCTAAAAGGATACAAAATAAACTTTTAAGTCTTAGGTGTGCATTTCAGCTTCTCATGACTTTAAGGGTGAGCAGATTTTTAGAGATTCCACCGTCTCATTTAATCTTTCCAATGACAAATCAATTTCATGTATATTGAGGCCAAAGAGAAGGAAATAAATATTGCATGAAAACAAGAATACTGTGGAATTTTCTGTACATCCTTCCTCTTACCTGTCTATGATTTTTATCAGTTCTGAACATAAAAGGATTTGCATGGCCAGACATCTGATAAACGATTCTTGGAGTTTCTGTCTTTAGTGTATCTCAGTGAGTCTCTAAGAATTAATGCATTGGCTTGCATATACAAAATCGTGTACTTAACTGTAGTCAAAGCTAATTTTGAAAAGTTTTAATTCTTTTAAAAAATTAAAATTGTAAAAAAACATTACATAAGGTTTATCATCTTAATAATCATTTTTAAATGTATAGTTCAGTTGTGTCAAGTATATTCACATTGTCATGCAGCAGATCTCCAGAATTTTTTCATCTTCAGAATTGAAACTATCCCCATTAAGCAACAGCTACTCATTTCCTCCACCCCCACCACCCTGGCAACCGAGGGAAAGATAATTTTAACTATAGCACTTGTAGCAATCAATCCCTGGATAAGATTTGACCACCTCATTTCTTTGAACTATTTTTCTTTCTTCTTAGACAAGAAATAGGGAGTTTTTGTTAAGCTATTTTAAAAGTGAACCCATTATTAGCTCCATAGCTTGGCTTTTTCCCTCATAAGAAGCAGAGTTACCTGGGCCCAGCCTTAGGCCCTAGTTGCTACAGCTGTAGTTCTCATTTATTCAGACCTTTCCACTTCAAGATAAGAGGTTCTTACAGAGTTTTAGAGCTGGAAGGGAACCCTGCCCTGGCACTAAGTAAAGATGATTATTTTGGTGTCTTTTCTTTTACCCCAAAGAGATGACCTGCCTTTTAGGTAGTTGCCTCACTGATAGGTGATTGTATCATAGACAGAGCCTGGAATCTGAGGGCTAAAGAAGGTTCTAGCTCTATATGGGGATGGAGAGGCAAAGCCCATCAGATGGCTGGTGTAGCAACTCTTGTGGCTTGGGATTAGGTGAAGGAGACTGGGCAGCTCAAATAGGATAGGAAGCAATACCTCATTCCTGTCTCCCGGCTTCTTTTACCCCAGACCTGGAGGCAGAAGCCAGCCTCCCAGAAAAGAAGGGAAATACACTGTCTCGGGACCTCATTGACTACGTCCTCTACATGGTGGAGAACCATGGGGAAGACTATAAGGTGAGTGGCTTGGGCCTGGCAGATGGACCACTTAACCCATTGGGAAGGTGCCCTAGACCATTTGTGATTTTATCTGCTTGCCTTGGGCCTATTTCCTGAAACTGAGTGGGAACAAAGGTATGAAAAACTCTAGGAAGTGGATCCCACAGATGATGCTCATAGCTGGGGTAGACTGAGTGGATGATTACACAGATACATTGTTTTGTTTGCATGGTGTTTTAAAAGAACTTGAACTAGTTGCCATTTTAATTGTGGGAGGTTTCAAATAAAAGTCCCTATTTTTGGCTTCTTAAAAATGGAAAGATTGGTTACATTGCAACCTGTGCCTTAATGGGATTAGTTGGCCATGGATGGAGCATGAGCTGCTCAGCTGGCCCCTGTGGGAATCTGCACCCATTTCCACACATACACCATGGCTTTTGAAGTGAGGAATGTTAACCTCTGGGATAGGAAGCGGCTTGCCCACCTCCAGCAGAAGTGGGATTTGAACCTTTGCCTGTTCAGCCCTCAAGTGGCCCTTCTCCTTCCTTAGGCTATGGCCCGGGATGAGAAGAATTATTACCAAGACACCCCAAAACAGATTCGGAATAAGATCAACGTCTATAAGCGTTTTTACCCAGCAGAGTGGCAAACCTTCATTGATTCTTTGCAGAAGAATAAGATGGAGGTTGAGTGACTGGTAACACCTGCCTCAGGCTGAGGCTTCTTCCTGGACCTGAGAGGCTGGAGCCAGGGTTCAAGGAAAGGAGGGGTGTGTGGCTGCAGGTGAGGTGGGCCCACCCTCATGTAATCAAATGATTTTCTTTTTCTCTTACTACCCACTCTGCGGAAGGAACTGTCTCCCAAAGGCTTCAGTGTATATCCTTCTGGGATTGCAGGGAAAGCCAGAACCTGCTGGTTAGAGAGAGGTGGTTTGCTTGAATATATTATGTATATAATAAAATAAAACTATTTTACTTCTCTGATGGTTTTGTGTTTGCCTCTCCCAGCTAAGCACTTGGCCACCCCTGTAAGAAACAGCTCAGCGGGGATAGGAGAGCCACCCAGCCTTTCATGTGTCTCATTCACGTCCCTCCTGGGTGCAGGCTCCTGAGATGGGAAGAGATTTCTCCCTGTCTTTGTATCGCTCTGTTTTGGTTTCCTGCATGGCAGTTCATTAACCCTCCTACAGAAGCTTCTCAGGAACCCTGGGCCACTTTGAAGGGGCCTTCCTCGCCAGTACTACCCCCACTCCGCCCCCCAGCTAGGCTGGGGGCTGCTGGACTGGTTTTCCATGGCTCTAGCCTGAGGCCAGCTGTGGCTCAGCTGCCAGAGGGTGAGGAAGCTGCCTGGCTGCCTCCTGGTCCACCTCCTACCTGCCCTCCATACTCATCTTCAGGTTGTTTGTCTTGGCCTTGGCCTTAAGGGAACCTGAGGCACCCAAACGTGCTTTCTGAGACTGGGGACTGCCGAGTACCATCCTACTGTGTGCCATGCCCTGGGCTACACACTGTATGGTCATTCTCTGGGACTGGGCCTGCCTGATCAGGGTGACGTGAGGATATGGTGATGATGACCTCACATAACAGGATCTTAGGCAGGGTGTGGAGTGGGCATGTAGCATTTCCTTAGTCTTGCTAGTTTGTCATCAGGTATTAATAATACAGAAAATCCTCTTATTTCTAAGGTCTCTAGAAGTATCTAAAACATCTCAGTGTTCTTGAAAAGAAGGGCTTAGTATTTCTATATAGATCATTTCACATAAAATCCTATGAGGTGTGTGGCTTTATTTTCATCTTACAGGTAAGAAAATGGAGGCTTGAGAGGTGTTAATGGGGGCAGGGTTTGAAGGCATGTCTCTCAACAACTAAACCTAGGCCTTCACTTGATGTGTTTCCCTTTGGCTCCTGAAGGTAGCCTGCCCATGCCACAGAGTCCAGGCAAATAGGCTGGGAGTGTCCAGAAAGCCCTCCCCTGCTGGACCCAGCCTACTCAGACTCCAGCACTGTGAGCACAGCCTTCAGGATGGAGTCTGCAGCAGAGCTCCGGAGGGCCTTCGTTATTTGGCCCCATAACTTCTATCCTTCGTAGCCCCCCCAAATTCAGGTCTTTCACTAGGCTACTACTACTTTACCTTGTTTCTTTACCCAGTTCAGGTGCCAACTTTTGAAAGCTTTCCCTACCACTACTGTTACCGAGCAAAGTGTGGCTCATTCACGTGGTGCCTTAGTGTAAGACCTACCAATTAGTGTTGAGAAAAAAAGGGTGTGTTTTTTTGTTTGTTTGTTTGTTTTGAGAAAAACGGGTCTTTATTTACAATATTGCAACCTGGGAGTGCTCAGAGCCTCAATTTCCCCTGAGACCCAGTACTTCTCCTCAAAAGGCTATATGCCGAAACCAAGCCCAGTAGTTCCCCACCTCTTTATCTGTCAGCTGTCCTTCAGGATCTGAGGTATGATGTCATGAGCCACCATATAATGTCCAGGAAAGCATGTACCGTGTTACACTGGATTATGGCGAAGTCCAGGAAAGGCACAAGTCCTGAGAGTGTCCTCTCTCAGTGTTCCTGGTAGCTTCCATCCATCCGTTCCTGGTTGTGTGAGGGACAAAGAAAAGTGACTCTCAAACCAATAAGAAATGATTAGCAGCAAAAGAGAAATGTGATAAGCAGGTTAAGAAAACTTTCAAGAGGGGCTAGAGACACAGATGGTCAGAATTAAGGAATATTTATCACCTGAGAAACAGAGTTAACCCAGAGTGTAAAGGACATAATATTTATAACCTCGGAAAATGTGATAAGCAAGTTAAGAAAACTTTCTAGGGGAAATGAGGCTGAAGGCATAAACAGTCAGAGTTAACTGAGTGTGAAGGGCACCCGTCATGGAATATTTATAACCTGGGACTATGCATGGTCAGTGAGATAAGGAAACTTATTCATAAGCTAATCGCTACCCTTAGTTGATTTAGTCAATCGCATTAGATTGTAACTCTGGAGTATCCAGTAGGGAAAAACGGTGAGGAAGAGGAGGGGGAAGAAAGTGGGGGTTTACTTGTGTTAGGATAAAAGTGGTTTAATCTAAGCCCTGGTGTGTGCCTTTTGTTAGACTGCGCCCGCAACTGCAAATCCGTGAATAAACAACTGCCTCGTTTACTGCTTAAGTCCTGTGTCCCAGTGTTTTATTATGGGTATTTCTCACAGTTGGGAGGTCCTGCCTGTGCCACAGTGTTCTCCATGCTTAGTCTAGAACCCCGTGGCACCTTCTTACACACCCGACCTCGTGATGGGCTAGTGGGGTCCCTCTGTAGTCTCAAACTGTGTGGCCCAGCGCCTAAAATGGCTGCCACCTTTCATTTAAATCCTAACTACGGCCCTAGCTGGTGTGGCTCAGTGGATTGCGCACCGGCCTGCGAATCAAAGGGTTGCTGGTTCAATTCCTGGTTAGGGTACATGCCTGGGTTGTAGGCCAGGTCCCCAGCTTGGGGCACGCAAGAGACAACCACATATTGATGTTTCTCTCCCTCTCTTTCTCCCTTCCTTTCTCTAAAAATAAATAAAATCTTTTAATAAATAAATAAATCCTAACTGTGGTCTGTGACTCAGTGGGTATAGTGAGCAGTCCTAGCCACCTGCAGAAATCACACAGGCCCTGTGAGCCACCACTCTTAAGGTCAAAGTTCCTCCCATCTCCCTGATCTCCACCCCAGGCAGCAGCCATAGCTATCTGCATAACTAAGAAACTACCTATCAGCTATAGATAAACTACCTTCAAAGCTGTATTATTTCCTTCCCCAATCCCTAAAACCAGGGGCTGTGGGTCATTTGGGGACAAAGGTGCTTCCTAACACTATCCCCTGGCCCAGGCTAAGTGTCCTGGAGTCCCAATGTCCCAGACCTCCTATTACCAATACCTATCACAGTCATAACTGCATTTTAACCTGCTTGACATCCCCCAACCAGGCCTGCTGAGTGCAGGGGCCTGATCTAGAAATCCTCAGAGCCTGGCCTGAGGCAGGTGCTAGGGAAATGCTTATGGAATGACCAACTGCATGGCCCTTGGGGAGACAAATCAGAGCTGTGAGATTTAAAATTTTGTTTTTAAATTTAATTTTTTTTTATTTTAGAGAGGAAGGGGGAGAGAGAGAAACATTGATCCGTTGTTCCATTTATTTATGCATTCATTGGTTGCTCCTCCGCTGCCTTGCGGCATACCTCTTCAGGGGAAAGGCTAAGGGAGTAAACCCCGACAGAAAATCCGGAGCCGGAGTCCCTAAGGCGGTTTGACATTGTAGTCAACACCGGCAACTCCTGCGGCGCACCTGAACCCAAGCTGTATCGACTCCGTCTTTCCCTTGGACCCTTCAGCTGCGAAGAGAGGGGGGGTCTGCTGCATGGGCAACAGCAGACCCTCCATATTACCCTGCCCAGGCTCTGTAGCTTCAGCGTCATCGCAAGATGTCGATTCAACACGGGAGGAGACAGATACCATGTCACTCCCGAGTCGGACTGCACAGCCATTCTCGGCGGTGCAGATAGACTCTTAGGAAGCTACACCATCGTCTCTCGAGACGGACGGCTGCCGACGACGACGACGACATTGGTTGCTACTTGTGTGTGCCCTGACTGGAGATTAAACCCACAACCTTGGCGTATAACGATGATGCTCTAACCAACTGACCTACCTGGACCTACCTGGGCCATATCAAGAGTTGGAGATTTTTTATTTTTTTAAGATTTTACTAGAGAATGGAGAGAAATGGAGAGAGAAAGAGAGGAAGAAAGACATGGATTGGTTGCTTCTCAGAGATATCCCTCCTGGGGACCAGGAACCAAATCCACAACCCCAGTCGTGTGCTCATGTACCCTGACCAGAAATCGGAATGGGACTGGTGACCTTTTGCTTTGTGGGACGATGCCCAACCAAAGGTCAGGGCTTGTGAGAATTCTTTTTAAAATTTCATTTATTTTTTTAAGAGAGAGGATAGGGGAGGGAGAAAAGAGGGAGAGACATTAATTAGTTACCTCTTGCACACCTCCAACTGGATACCTGACCTGCAGCCCAGGCGTGTGCCCTGACTGGGAATCAAACTGGAACCTTTTAGTTTGCAGGCTGGTGTGCAATCCACTCAGCCACACCAGTCGGGGTGGGCCTTGTGAGATTTTTTTATTGGCATCTCTTTGCAGAGGACTGGAGGCTGTGATTGACTGCATCCCCTGCCATTCTTTCAGTTGGGTCCACTTCATCAGTGAAAGCTGTTTGGTTCGTTTTGTTACCAAACAGGAAGTGTGGTCCCGCTGCCTGCTACTACCCACTAGGCAAAATTTCAGATGCCAAGGTTTGATCATAAAGGAAAGAAGTCTATTCAAAAGCATCACAATTTTGGGATAACAGCTTTCCACATGCATTAGTGTCTGAAGCCTATCAATTAAAGCTAAACTCTTTAATTACAGCTTTAATCACTTAAACCTACTAAGGCTAAACTTTTTAACAACTGAGTTCTATCATTAACCCTGTTTTAAAATGTTATTTATTTTTAGAGAGGGGAAAGGAGGGAGAAGGGAGGAGAGAAACATCCATGTGTGAGAGAAACATTGATCAGTTGCCTCTTGCCCACCCCAACTGGGGACCTGGCCTGCAACCCAGGCATGTGCCCTGATAGGGAATCAAACTAGTAACCTTTCAGTTTGCAGGCCAGACTCAATCCAGTGAGCCACACCAGCTAGGGTGTCCCTGTTAGTTTTAAGTATCTTATTTCTATAGGTTAGTTTATAAACTAAAACAACATAAGGTACAGAAGCTACACAATTTTGGAAGAATGGCAGGCTTCTGCCTCAGGAACATATTCCCTCTATAACATCCTAAGAAGACTAACCCTGCCACCGTCGGCCAGGCCAGCCTGATCCTAGGAGCTCTGGTCCCCCTCCATTTAAAATACTGTCCATTGGGAAACGCAGGCAGCTACCATGTGATTACCCAGGCATCCTCAAGGAAGAAGAGAGATCCAGGGAACCAGAGAGCCCTTCTTTTATTTCAAATCTTGTACATAATTCCATGTGCTCTGGAGGCCTTCACCTTCTCAGCCAATCCCTTCCTAGACAGTTTACCATTGTCTTGGCAAACTCCTCTACAGCCCCTCTTCTCCTCCCCAGTGATCTGATCAGGCATTTCTGTATGTATCAGTGTGATTCCAACCAAAAGCAAAGTCCCAAGGTTGTGGCCTCATAGAGGTAACAGTCATCCTGGGCTAAAAGAGCTCTTCCATCAAACAGGCTGGGGACGTGGTGGATTCTATCTCCATTACTACTCCACTGGTTTACATTAGCACATGGAAACCTCTGAAAGCTTGGCTTTGAAGATCTTATTTATTGTTTATTTATTTTTTCAAGTTAATCATTTTTATTTTTCAATCACAGTTGACATATATCATTATATTAGTTTCAGGTGTACACTCCAGTGATTAGACATTACACAACTTACTAAGTGATTATCCCAATAAATCTCACACCTACCTGTGAGAAACGCTCACAGTAAAAACCGGGACAGACTTACGACTTCCGGCCAAGATGGAGGCTTAGACGGACACGCTAGGTCTCCCGCTACAACTAGAGAGGAATACAACTACTTCAAAACAAAGGATAACTAGAAATTCCAGAAAATAAAACTACACGGAAGTCCAACATATGAAGTTATAAACCAGCGATGCCATTTGGGCAGGTAAGAGTTAAAGAGGGCAGTGCTGTTTGCGGTCGCACCCGGAGCGGCGGGCGGCGAGGAATCCCGGCTATGCAAGCCCCTGGCGGTGCGCGACTCCGGCGCTGGGGAGAGCGGCCGCCGCATCGCCTTGAACAGTGAGGCCCAGGGGGGCAGGAGGACGGATCCCGGTCTCCTAGCTGAATAACTGTGTGAATCCATCTTGGACCCCCCCCCCCAAAGAAAGCACCACAGGGCTGCGAAATAGGTCACGGACAGGCAGGCGCCGGTCGCTGATTTGTGACGCCAAACGGCGCCGGTCGCTGGGTCATTACGAGTACACAGGCACTGCCCCGGACAGCCGGCCCAAGAAAACAAAACGCATCTGTCAAAATGAGGCAGACAACTATAGAAATCCCGGTGACACAACTCACCAGACAGCAGATAGAGAACCTGACAGATGAACAGATAAGAAACCTGTCAGAGGCTCAGTTCTGGGCCATTGTTATCAGGTGGCTTACAGAATTCACAAAAGAGCAGGAAAAAGATAAGAAAGAAGCGAAAAAATTTCATAACGAAAGGAACAAAACCGCATACGAGATAGAAGGTGAGAAAAAATCCAGAGTTCATTTCAACAAACTGGAATATGGAGAAGGAACAAGCAGTCAACCAATGCAGCGAGAGGAAATGGGAAGCAACAATGAGAGGATCAGAAACCTCTGGGACAGCTATAAAAGGCCCAACATAAGAATCATTGGTTTGCCAGAGAATGAGGAAGATGAACTAGAACTTGAAAAATTGAGTGAAAATATAATAAAGGAGAACTTCCCAGACTTGGGGAAGGGAATAGACTTGCAGGTCCAGGAAGCAAGGAGAGTTCCCAAGAGACTGGACCCAGGGAGAACCACTCCAAGACACATTATAATCAAAATGTCAAAAATTAAAGATAAAGAGAGAATCTTAAAAGCAGCAAGAGAGAAGAAAAGAATTATGTACAAAGGGGTCCCAATTAGACTATCAGCTGACTTCTCAAGGGAGACCCTACAGGCAAGAAGGGACTGGCAAGAAATATTCAAAGTAATGAAAATCCAAAACCTACAACCACGAATACTCTATCCAGCGAAATTGTCATTCAGAATAGAAGGACAGAGAAAGTGTTTCCAGGACAAAATAAAACTGAAAGAGTTCATTAGATCCAAACCACTGTTATATGAGATGTTAAAGGGACTGATTTAAAAAAACAGAAGCTAGGGAGATGAAACAAAGGCAAACTAAATAGGCAACGAGAGTGGAAAAGGAACTGTGGGTACGGGAAGCATATTGGGGGGAGGTCAACAGGGAGGGGGAATGGGGAAAGGGAGGGAGATGATATAGGAATTGGGGATCAAGGTAGGAGGGAATGGAATAGACGGAGAGAGGTTGGGAGGAACTGTATGCACAACTAATGGACATAATCTAAAAGGGGGGGACAACTGGAGGGAGGGGGGCCACCGGGTGGAGGGGAGCAGAGGGAAGGGAAATTGGCACAAATGTAATATTTTAATCAATAAAACACATTAAATCTGAAAAAAAAAAAAACCGGGACACAGGACTTGAGCAGTAAAGCGAGGCCTTTATTCACGAGTCTGCAGAGCCGGGCGCACCCTCATAGCCAGGAGAGCGTGCGCCCCAAGTAGACAAAGGAACCTGGTTCTATAGTCTTAGCTTCCCCACCCTAACGCAACTAGTTTCCCCTCCCCTCTCCTCCTTCCCCGTTTCTCCATGACTGGATACTCCGGAAGTACAATCTAACGCGTTCATCTAAATGCCCCTATTGTGATTTGTGAATATGCTAATGTTATCCACTCCCTTCCCAGAGATCCTTTAATTACATTTGCCCTTAAGACCCTTTAATTACATTTGCCTTTTGTTACCAATGACTTTGCTACTGGTTTGGGAGTCACTATGACCTTGTTTCTAACATACCTTGTTATGGAGCATTAGCGAGCAAAGAGGACACGAGGCAATTTAGAAGTAAATTTATGGCGTTTATTTACCTGGCCAGGGACGGGTCTTCCCACTTTCAGAAGCAGAAGATGGGAGAGCCGCCCCGCCTTACAGACTAAAAGGTTTTTAAAGGCAACAGAACTATTCCTATGTCCTTGGTGTAACTAGATAACAACAAAAGAGAAAAAAACTACACAGGCGTGAGAAACTACATATATACATACTTTCTAATTTAGAAGGAACTTCAGCTGATAAATACTTGGCCGGACACTATTCTCATGTCCTTGGGGTGGCCAGATAACAGCTAGAGTCAGCTAGCAAAAGGGGGCTCAAGGTTGCTAGGATACGTGAGCAAAAAATAACCTGCCACTGAGGTAAAACGCAAAAGATGGCAAAGAGTAAAAAAAATAACCCATTACATTCCCCACTGATTTTTGTGACTGATTCAAATCCTTGAATCTTGAGTATTTAATTTATTATACTGGCTATGGAGAACTAGTAGCTTTACTGCTTGAATTCTACGTTTGATATACTTTACTAGGCAGTTAATAATGTAAGGTCCTACTCTTAACGTAAAAAGGAGAAGGGCAAGCGGCCCAGTTAAGGCTGTTAAAAGAATTGTTGCCCAAGGGGACATAGATAACAATTGTTCATACTAATTTTCATCTTTTTTCCTGGCCTCTTCCCTATCCTGCAGCCTCTTACGAAGCTGGCTAAGGCTGTCTTTTATAACTCCAGAGTGGTTAGTATAAAAACAGCAGGTTTCTTCAAGAGCTAAGCATAATCCTCCCTGTTTAAGAAGCAAGTTTAGACCTCTTCTATTCTGTACACTACTTCTGCTTAGAGAACTGAGTGAATTTTCTAATTTACTGATACTTTTCTTCTAACGTTCCTAAATTCTGATCTATTTGAGCACTTAAATCCTTAAAGTTCTTGTCTCCAACTAGTAAGGCCGAGGTTCCTATGGCAGCAGATCCTGCTATTCTAAGGCCAATGAGCGCCGGGACCAGTACTGGAGCTCTCTTATACCAGTATAAACCTTCTAACCTTAGGTGCTCTTGACCTTGACTGCTAGAATAATAGTATACTTGGGGAAGGATATGAACTAAAATACACAATTCAGGAAAACTGGGATCTAGTGCAGAGGAAGAAATACAGGGAGTTAATCCACTTGTACATGCAAACTAGGTACCTGAAGGAGCAACTAAGACAAATTCCGCTGTACCTCTGGGGGGTAGGGTAGTCATATGGGCGCAGGAGCTACTATACGGGGAAGTGGTGAGGGCAAAACTGGAGGAGAGAACACAAGCTCCCTGGCCTTCAAAAGACCCTAAAGTTAGTTTAGGAGCATGGCCCCACCGGCAGTCTTGGGGTCTTTTGGCTAACTGGGATAGAGTTAAGTTCTGTATATTCTTATTTTGGTTACCAGAACTGCGGTTGGCACCTATGCCAACATAATATGGAGGCTCTGGGTTAAGGCACAGCCAGCAGTCTTTAGTCATGTTAGGCTGCATCTTGTTTAGATATTGAAAGACAGTGCTCAGGGTCCTGAATATAGGCTGGGTCTCCGGCTCCGGGGTAGTAAGTGAGACTGGTCTGAAGGTGACCACCCTAGTGCTTCGGGGGCCGGGTTTCCTATAAGGGGACGGTGAAGCTCTGGGCAGGGGCGGGGGTGCCTTGGGCTTCTCGGGTAACCCGAAACCTGCAAGGGGACTGACTGGGAGGCTAGGCTGGGAGATAAGACGCTTTTGGATGGTAAGGAGAATTCCAGGATCCCGACCAACTGCGACAAGTCTCAGTCCCCAGGTTTTTCCACTTTCCCACTGTTTGTCCCAGGGTTCGAGAGGCCACATTGAGACAGGATTACAGGTGCGCAAGGTTTCACATGTCATCGGACCTTTAGGCCGGCTCTGGGAGAGGGATGTATCAGAGCTGGCTTGCTGGCTTATAGTAACACAAGACTATTGGGGACAGTAAAACTCTGTGGCTTTATTACACGGTGGGGATTCTGAGAGGGGGCACATATAAAATTGAACAGATTGTAACTGTTTTTCTCCTGGTAGGGTACCGCACCCAGGCCCGGTTAAAGCTTTATTAAAGGCCCTAGTACCTAGCCGGGCGCCTAACAGCCCTGGAGGGAGTCTTGGGGTCCACTTTTGCCCCCATTCTCCAGGGTAAAACTGATTACCGAGAAGGGCACAAAGGTCAAAAGTGGGGCTCTAGGAGTGCTAACCTGGCTGACGATTTTTCCGTCTCCAGTTCGGGAGAGATGCCAGGTGTAATTAATTAAGCGGTGGGGGTTTTCTGCAACTATAGTTAGGAGGGGGAAGGGGGAGAGGAAGAGGAAGAGTGCCGCCGCAGCCACACCCGCAGGGGGTGCTCTGTCCGCTCGACTGTCCATTTCTCAAGGTCCTTGTCCGATAGTTCTGCCGGCTTGACCTGGGAGCGGTGGATCCAGTACCTTTCCCGGCGACTTTAACTGCAGTGGGGGTGCTGAAGATCACCTGGTGTGGTCCAGTCCACCTCGGTCCGAGCTTGTCCGGATTCCACTTCTTTAGCTACATGCGGTCTCCCGGTTCCGCCAGTGGTTGTCCGGAGTTGTTGTCACTTGGAGCGGGCCGGCACTCTCGGATATAGGCGTGCAGTCCTCGGGTGTTTGCTGAAAAAGCCTGCAGGGCCTTAAGAAGTTCTTGGTTAGTTATAATAGCTGTAAAATCGGCCCTGAGCTTGGGGAGCAAGGGCGATGGCCGTCCGAACATAATTTCAAAAGGAGTATACTTCTGAAAATAAGGAGTACAGCGGGCTCTTAACAGGGCAAAGGGAAGGAGGCTTAGCCAGTTATCGCCAGTTTCTAGCTTTGATTTAGTCAAAGTCTCTTTTAGGGTTCTAGTCATTCTTTCTACCTGACCTGAACTCTGGGGTCTATATATGCAGTGGAGTTTCCACTTGGTGCCTAAAGCTTTGCTTAATTGTTGGGTTATTTGGCTAATGAAAGCCGGGCCATTGTCGGACCCCATAGCTACGGGGAGGCCAAATCGAGGGATGATAACCTGGAACAACTTCTTAGTTACTATTAGGGCTGTTTCTGACCGAGTGGGGAAAGCCTCAACCCAGCCCAAGAAGGCATCTATAAGGACTAGAAGATATTTGAAACCACCTCGAGCTGCAGGCATCTCTGTGAAGTCAACTTCCTATAGTTCTCCCCGCGTGAGTCCACACTTACAGTGATGAGGTGCTAATGGGTCCTTGGAGACTGGAGCTGGGTTGACAGCAGCACACTGGGGGCACAGGCGACTGACACTCTTTGCCTCTTGGTATAGTCCCGGGATATAATAGGCTGTCTGCAGGAGTTCTGCTAATCTTGTTCCCCCTAAGTGTGTGCTTTGATGTACTTGCCTGATGAGCTCCCTCCCTAAAGCCTCTGGAACTAAGAGGTGGCCGTCCTTGAGGCACTTCTATCCGTCCTGGGTCTCCGGGGCTTTTAGTCTGATAGCCAGCACCTGATCTTTCTCTGAGTATACAGGAGGCTCTTGGAGAACTGGAGGCGGGATAAGCGGCAAAAGAGTGAGCGGTTCCACTGGCTGCAGGGCAACCTTCCGGGCCTCCTGATCAGCGAAGGCTTTTCCCCGGGCCTCTGGCGTCCGGATAACCTGGTGCCCTTTACAGTGAATTACAGCAACCTGCTTTGGGAGCCAGATAGCAGCAAGGAGGTTCAGGATTTCCTGAGCATTTTTTATATGCTTTCCTTCTGATGTTAAGAGTCCCCTTTCCTGATAAATGCTACTATGAACATGTACAGTAGCGAAAGCATACCGGCTATCTGTATAGATGTTTACCCGCTTCCCCTTTGACCAGTGCAGCGCTTGTGTCAAGGCTATCAGTTCCGCCTTCTGGGTAGATGCCCCAGGTCCTAAAGCCTGCGCCCAGATGACAGTATCTATGGTTACAACAGCTGCTCCTGTATACCAGATCCCTTCCTTGACAAAGCTGCTGCCATCGGTGTACAGGACAGCATCAGGATCTGTCAGGGGAATATCTGTTAGGTCTTCCCGGTAATTGGTGAGGGCAGTGAGCACATCAAGACAGTCGAAGCGGCTGGCTGGGATCATCATCCGGGAGGAGAGTAGCTGGATTGAGGGCTGCAGACTGGAAAAACTTGACATGGTCTGGATCTAGAAGTAAAGCTTGATACTGTACAGATACTGTACAATACGAGCATTGGAGAGCTATCTATCAGGGGGGCTTTTTAGCAGAGTCTTTACTGCATGGGCAGAGATAATTTGTAGTTCTTGCCCAAAAGTTAACTTCGTGGCTTCCTTCACTAGTTGTGCAATAGCCGCTATAGCTTGCAAGCAGTTCGGCCATCCCGAAGCAATGGGATCTAATCGCTTTGATAGATATGCTACGGGCCTCCTCCAGGGACTTAGTTGTTGTGTGAGCACCCCCTTGGCGATTCCTTTGTTTTCTGCTGCATAAAGTTGAAAGGGCCTGTCAAGTTTGGGTAGGGCTAAGGCGGGGGCAGTTGCTAAAGCCTCCTTAAACGCCTGGAATGCCTCCTCCTCTGTTTCAGTCTATTTTAGAGAAGATCTCGACCCAGGAGAGGAAACAGGCAGTCAGGCATGACTGAAAAGGAGTGCATGACTGTGCGGCCACCGAGGTCTGTGATTCTGGCCTCAGTCCAGGAGTACGACTTAGCCTTGCCTGTAGCCCCTTGTATAAGAGTCTTTTTCTGGCTGATTGGCCCCGGGCTTCCTGAAGAACTGAGAAAGTCGCGCCTGTGTCCACTAAGAAATTGATAGGTTGGCCCCCTACTTTGAGACAGACCCTGGGCTCTTTGGGGGCATAAAGTAGAGAGCCCCGGCCCCATCAGTCCTGAGCTTCCTGTGCCAAGACTGGCTGATGGGGCATATGAGCCTTGCGCCTGTGGCACTCATGTTTCCAATGTCCTTCCTGTGTGCAGTAAGCGCACTGGTTTCTGCCAAGGGGGGAGTCTTTTCCTGTCCCATATACCTTGGTCCTTTAAACAGTCGTTTGTCCCTCCGTGGGGGATCTCCTGTCATAGTTAGGAGAACACGAGCCATCTTCTTATTCAAGTCCCTAGGATCCTCTCGGTTGATAAAGACACGCTGGGCAATCTCTACCAACTCGGTCAGGGGCTTTCCCTCAAAGCCTTCTAATTTCTGCAACTTCTTCCTAATATCAGGGGCCGACTGGGATGCAAAAGCTATATTTAGAGCCCTCCAAGAAACGCGGCTGGCAACTCATTAGAGCCCTGACTTACCTCTGTGACCTTAGACAGATTAGTCAGCCAGAAAGCCGCAGCGCGGAGGGCGCAGAGGAGAATCTGGCGATATTGATTTAATGCCTCCTTACCTCATTCACTGGGTCCCAAGTTGGGCGCGTTAAGGGGAAGACGTGCTCTAGTCTCACCGAGTCCTCAGACAGTTGCCCGTCTGGCCCAAGGACGAGCTTCCGCCCTTCCCCTCTTACGCACTCTTGCTCCTCCAAAGTGAAGAGGGTATGGAGCAACTGCTGACAGTCATCCCAGGTTGTCTGGTGAGTAAAGGAAACAGACTCTAAAAGGGAGATAAGTCCAGTAGGATTCTGTGAAAGAGACAGGTTTTGATTCTTCCAGTTATACAAGTTGCTGGTAGAGAAAGGGACATATACTATAAAGGGCCAACCTGAGGGCTCAGTGGGGGCTGAGGCCTCTCGCAGTAGGAGAAGGGGAGCTGGCCCTATTGTCGAGTCAGGGGGAGTGCAATCCCGGCCTGAACGGGTTTGGGAAGGACTGCAAGGAGGATTGCGGCCTGCCGCATCCCCCCCAACAGAAGGCTCCGGAATCAGTTGGGTGTAGGGAGGGGGTCTCACAGGAAGGGGACTTTCCTGCGAGGCCGGGAGGACCGGAGGGGGACCCTTAAAGGGCTACCCTTCGGTTTAGATGTAAGCAAAATAGTTGCATTTCTCTTCTGACAATTTTGTAGCCATTTGGGCTTTTCTTCTAAGATTTCAATCTAAATTTGAATATATGGAATTTGGTCGGGGTGGCTAGGCTTCCCGGCACAGACCTGGCAGACCCCGTAGGCCGTTTGAAGGTCAAAAGACCCCTCAGATGGCCAGGAGGCCTCTGAGAATGTAGGCCATTCCAATTCATAAAATTCACAACGAGTCCGTAGTCGTCTGGGGGACACCTTCCCCCTAAAGAAGCTATAAGCCCTTCATTTAAAATCAGGAAAATTCTCAAGAAAACATTCTAAAGGAGAACAAGACGAACACGAAGAGGACTGACCTATTTCAGCAAAAAAGAGACCAAGACCGAGACAGACAGCAAACAGAACAGGAAACAGAACAGTAACCAGAAAACCTGAGGTTCGAACCCACCGTCGTGCGGTCCGACCTAGTCCGGGGAGTAAGACTGCGTCCAGTCCTCCACCGGACCCCCTGGGTGCACCAATTCCAGACCTGTCCAAATACACCTTTCCCTCGGTGTATTTGGCAATACCTGAACGCCAAACAGCCAATCAAGGATACAGTAGTGGTACAGCTTGGACTGCAGAGTCGGGGCCGAGAAAAATTTCTCGGAGATCTCCCCCTTACTCTCGTCCGGTGGCCGTCCAACCTCGACCTCCTTTCCCAACAAAGGTTGGGGATCTCGCTGGGGCCTCCAAATGTTATGGAGCATTAGCGAGCAAAGAGGACACGAGGCAATTTAGAAGTAAATTTATGGCGTTTATTTACCTGGCCAGGGACGGGTCTTCCCACTTTCAGAAGCAGAAGATGGGAGAGCCGTCCCGCCTTACAGACTAAAAGGTTTTTAAAGGCAACAGAACTATTCCTATGTCCTTGGGGTAACTAGATAACAACAAAAGAGAAAAAAAACTACACAGGCGTGAGAAACTACATATATACATACTTTCTAATTTAGAAGGAACTTCAGCTGATAAATACTTGGCTGGACACTATTCTCATGTCCTTGGGGTAGCCAGATAACAGCTAGAGTCAGCTAGCAAAAGGGGGCTCAAGGTTGCTAGGATACGTGAGCAAAAAATAACCTGCCACTGAGGTAAAACGCAAAAGATGGCAAAGAGTAAAAAAAATAACCCATTACAACCTGACACTATATATTGTCATTAGGATACCATTGACTGCCCTGGCTGATGTGGCTCAGTAGATTGAGCTCTGGCTTGTGAACCAAAAGGTCACCAGTTCAATTCCCAGTCAGGGCACATACCTGGGTTGCAGACCAGGTCCCCAGTTGGTGGCATGTGAGAGGCAACCGACTGATGTATCTCTCACACATGGTTGTTTCTCTTCCTCTCTTTCTCCCTTCCCCTCTCTCTAAAAAATAAATAAAATCTTAAAAAAAAAAAAAAAAAAAAAGGAATACCATTGACTGATTTCCCTGTGCTGCACTTTACATCCCTGTGACTATTCGGTAATAACCAATTGGTACTTCTTAATCCCTTCAACTTTTTCACCCATCCCCCCGAACCATCCTTCTATCTAGCAATCATCAAACTGTTATCTGATCTATTTTTGTTCTGCTTGTTTTTTTTTTTTTAACGTTCATTTGTAGATGGATATCTATTTATTGCCATTTTGTTGTCCTTTTTAATCCTTTTTTTTTCTTCTTAAAGAAGACCCTTTAACATGTATGTAATACTGGTTTGGTTGTGCTGAACACCTTTAACTTTTTCTTGTCTGGGAAGCTCTTTATCTGCACTTCCATTCTAAATGATAGCTTTGCTGGATAGAGTAATCTTGTTTGTAGGTCTTTGCTTTCATCACTTCGAATATTTCTTGCCAATTCCTTCTGGCCTGCAAAGCTGCTTTTGAGAAATCAGCTGACATTCTTATGGAAACTCCTCTGTAGGTAACTAACCGCTTATCTCTTGTTGCTTCTGTAGGGGCACCAAATAGTCCCTGTAAAAAGTTTCAATATGTAAGTATGTAAGGGCTTTAAATGTTCTTTATAAGAAGTAGCAAGGACTTGCTAAAAGGCCTTGAAAAAAGGAATGTAAAAAGAAGTGTTATAGCAATTAGTAATTTACAAGCTAAAAGGACTTCAGCATCTATCACCTCCCATTTGCTTGCTTGTGTCTGGTTTATAACATTTGTGAAGGTTGTGCTTTGCAGAATGTCTAGCCCTTTAAAAATAAATTGCTTCACAGGGAGTTCGTCCCTGGCTGAAGAGCTATGCTGCCCTCGAAGATAACCTTTAGCCTTGCAAATTTCTGTTCCTGTTACTGCCAAGACATTCCTGCAGTCCTGCCCAGCCCCCTCTTCCTAAGGCTGTTTCCCGCCAAAGAAGAAACAAAAAGACTGCACCAGTATAAAAACCCAGCGGTTAGACTCCATTGGAGATTGGAGCATGTTAAAGACCTGCTCAGGGTCTGCCCAACTCCTGGCCATTATTAAAAATCCTTTGCTTAACTTTATACACTGCTTCAGAGTGTTCAATCTCGCCTATGTTGCCGTAACACTTCTAAGATTCTCTCTTTGTAGTTAGTGTTTTGCATTTTAATTCTAATGTGTCAGGTTTTTATTTTTATTTTTATTATGATGTGTCTTGAGGGGCCTCTTTGGGTTCATCTTCTTTGGGACTCTGTGCTTCCTGGACTTGTATATCTATTACCTTCCCTAAGTTAGGGAAGTTTTCTGCCATTATTTTCTCAAATAGGCTTTCAGTATCTTGCTCTCTTTTCCTTATGACACTGCTGTGAGAAACGCTCACAATAAAAACTGGGACACAGGACTTGAGCAGTAAAACGAGGCCTTTATTCACGAGTCTGCAGAGCCGGGCGCACCCTCACAGCCAGGAGAATGTGCGCGCCAAGTAGACAAAGGAACCTGGTTTTATAGTCTTAACTTCCCCACCCTAACGCAACTAGTTTCCCCTCCCCTCTCCTCCTTCCCCGTTTCTCCATGACTGGATACTCCGGAGGTACAATCTAACGCGTTCATCTAAATGCCCCTATGCATGGAATACAGCAGCCTAAAGCTGTGAGGACACCTGTTACCACTATGAGGGATACCAGAGCTGATGAGATTATTCCTTTCCAGTTGCCAAACCAATTTTCTAACCATTCTGTTATGGGATTGTCAATACCTGAGTTTTCTGCTAGCTTATTTGCTAAGGTAGTTAGTCCCTGCAGAGCCTTAGTGATAGATTCATCAGGGGCTGTATTATTAGGGATAAAGGTGCAACACTGCCCCCCAAGCATTACACATACACCTCCCTTTTCTGCCAGCATCATATCCAGTACCATCCTGTTCTCCCAAGCCACTCAACTGGTGGCATTTAATAAATAATCAACAGAAGAGCACTGACTCAAACACTGCTGCTATTTGATTTCTAGCTTTAAACTCATTTGGAACTCCTCTGGGGACCCCAATTGCGTCAATATAGATATGAGGATCAAAGGATCCACCAGGCACCACTGACCTCTTTTCCCTAACAGGGGCAGTCTAGTCTGGACCAGTTTTGGAAATGCTAGGGTAAATGGGATAGCCAATTGAACCAGGGCACAGGTTCCACTCCACCTGTCAGGTAGGATTTTCCAGAGACTCCTTTGCCCACAATACCACCAGACATCTGCTCTGGGGACTTGGAGGGGAATATAGTCGCCGGCCCCACTGTGAAGGTGGCTCGCATTTCTGGTATGAGTGCATGTTCGGAGTTCTTCTGCAGGGGTACCCGAATTCGCTTCCCACCTAGAGAGGCAAGAAGAGTAATTCATGGGCCCCACTGAGTATGAAGGGAGGGATTGAGTCCCATTACTCCTTATAGAGGGAAGAGGAGAGACAAGCTTCTGCAAGTCCCATTTCCCCATGCATTCTCATCCTGGTAGAGAGCGAGCATACAGGCGATTCCCGAGGGGTCAGAGTCCCAGCCTAGTGGAAATGGTACAACCTGTGCCTGGGGTCTCCCTGTGGTACAAGCATAACAGTTGCTTTTATTCAGGGAATTAACAGCAAATTTGACCCATTCTACCCAAGCATTTGCGTCTCCGTACCCAGTCTCTATCTCTAAGGTTTGTCTGAGATCTAATACCTTAAAAACTTTTACCTTGGCTGGATTATTCTGGAGTCTTTTCTGAGGTGTAGCTGAGAGAAGTTAGATTTTCTAGGGAAGGAGTAGTTGTCACTAAGTGAAGACCTAGCCACTCTACTGGATTTATGTCAGATACATTAGCTTTTAGGCCATAAACTCTGGCAGCCACATGGGGTTCCTGACTTAAGGTCTGTGGCTGGTTCAGTGTCAGAAGAAGAGGGTTGCACTGGAGAGGCTGGCAGTTTCGGGAAGGAGCTCCTTGGTGAAAGTTATTTTAAGCAAAAGAGAGACCAGTTTAAAGTGAAGCC
This sequence comes from Furipterus horrens, assembly GCF_987537825.1. Lineage (NCBI taxonomy): Eukaryota > Metazoa > Chordata > Mammalia > Chiroptera > Furipteridae > Furipterus > Furipterus horrens. The sequence goes on along the minus strand of NW_028327180.1, from coordinate 63,018,790 downwards.
CACTGACCAACCCATACTTCGCCAACCCAACCACTTAGTTCAGCCAAACTGTTGAGTCTCAGGAGGCAGCAATGCAGATGGGCTTCTTAAGTGAGGCTTCTATGTACAGACAATCACTCAGGTAATGAGATTATAGGCTTATATCCTATGAAAACAGAAAGAACACACACATGTTTATTCACACAACACAATTCACAAACCAATTTCTAAATTTGCAAGACTGTCTTATTGGGAAGACATCCAGTTGCAAGGCATTTGACATTCTTCTTGCCTGTAAATTAAGCATTATTGATAATGTCACAGACCTGGTTTAACTTTTGAATGAAAACAAACTTTTAATTAAAATAAACTTTATAGACACAGCTGCACTAGTTTATAGTCTACCACTGATCATTGTGATTTTCCTCAAATCACGATTTTTCTCCCTAAGATTACCCTCCTCGTTATTAAAGGGACTGCATTAAGTCCAGTTTTAATTTAGCCTGTTCATTTGCATAAATACAACAATAGCAGCCATTGATAGCATAAATCTTTTAAGTCTGCTTTGCTGGAACTTACACAAGGAACCTTCAGGATTACCTTTAGTCTGCCCTCTGGGCACAGAAGCTGAGCCACATACCTGCCATCTGGCCTTGCCTGTAAAACCCATGCTTTTTACAAATTCTTCAAGCTTTCCATTGTGCCTTAAGTTTCCTCCTAGCCATTTATCAGGGAAGCAACCTTTGTTTCTTCCCTAGAAAGATTGCCATGGACCGCACAACCACCCAAGGTGTTAGGCCTTTCCCTCATGGGCTTTCATTAGCCTAAGCATGTCTCCTTCAGGCATGACATTCCAGTCAAAGCCTCGGCTGACATAACCACCATTAGCAACTGTCTTTTTAGTTTTATGCAAAGAAACCTAATGTAATTACTTCTTTAAATTGCCAAGTTCTGGAGGGATCAGGTAGGGAGAAAAATATACAGTATGAAGGAAAATTCTTGTCCTTCTAATATTCCCTAAAATTGCATTTCCATGCCTTATACTTTCTTTTGTTCACTTTCCTACATGTGAAGTTTTTTTAAATTTTCTCTGGGAAACCTCAATTTTCCTTTCAGATTATATGGCCAGTACCAATACAGAGAATTCCAAACCCTTCCTAGGCCTCAGAGAATTCTAGGTCTCCAACAGCTAAATGCCAAACCAATACAGGGAATTCCAAATGACCTTTCATAGGTCCCCAATGGCTTAATGCCAATACAGAGGTACAGTAACCATACAATTAGACCACAAGTAGTTGAGGTTTCCCTTTTCCCAGGTTTAAAAACTTTCACAACCTTTCTATACATTTTTATGACTTTCCACAGACTTTCTGCAACATTCACAAACTTTCTAAATACCCTTTACTGCTTTAGATTTAACCATAACATGCTTCCAATCCCTGTTCTTTTCCACACGGTGAAGGACAGTACTCAAACTCAGTATCTGGCAGCTAAAAGTTCCTAGATTTGTAGATATTCTGCAGTTTTCTGAAGCTTAGACCTTGCAAACACCTGTCATGCAGCAATGACTTGAATGTTTAGACATATACCACTTTGCAAACAAAGCACATCACCTTAAGAGCATATCTAACCCACCATTTTGCCCACTTCAAAGATGGCGGCAGCATTACATGCAGCATCTTTGAAGACGGTGGCACCCATAAGTGCCACCCACAAGAAGGTGGCAAACCCACCTGACTTATCCACCATGGTGGAGCACTCACGTGGCTTACCCTAAATGGCAGTATACCTATGAGGCTTAGTGTCCGAATCACAACCTTCATGCAGGCTCTGCAGGGAGAGACCCATTTCTCCTCCTGCAGAGGTGGAGTTATTTTGGCTTTGCAGTCACTTCAGAGGCCATAACCAAAAGGCGTGCTGAGAGGGAAGTCCCTTGAATCTGCAGATGGGTGGGCACTGCAGAAACCACGCTCACCTGCAGGGGGGCTGCGCCCCAGGAGCCTCCGATGCTGCTGCGGGAACCGCCCCCACCTGGGGAGAGGGCTGTGCTGCGGGAGACGCCCCTACCTGTGGAAGGGGTGGTGCCATGGGAGGCGCCTTTACCTGGGCGCAGTTTGGCGCCAAAACAGTTCCTTTGTCTCCCGGATTTAGAGAGTTAAAGAGGGCTACTTCCTCATTCTCCTCCTCTCTTCTAACATACACTTTCTGAGCTTCCCTGAGGAGTTTTTCAGTTGCTTTAATTGGCCCATTCACTTACTTTTTGCAATTTCTTACAAATATTTGGCCAGTTTCTGTTACAATGGTGACTTTTAAGACTCCCTGTCCCACAGCATTCTCTGGATTTAGACCAGAATATTCCCTCATTTTGTCCCTGAGCTTCTGCAGGGATCTGATGGAGCTGTATTTCGAATGCCTTGGAGACATTCTGTGCATGGGGAATGGACTCCTTGATTTCCCTGATGACGAAACTCCTAAGGTCTTTCAATTGAGCCCTAGCCTCCGGCCTGTTATCCCAATCAGGGTCTATACTGGGAAACTTCTGTTAGGCCGGGACAATTTCCTGACTGGGGGGATGTTCCCTTTCCCATATCCTCATAGCAGCCCGTCTGATCACTCCCTTTTCTTCCCCACTGAAGATGTCTAGTATAGACAGTAATTCTGTCCACATGTATATGCTGGGTCCGGGGAACTGATCTAATTATTCTGCCAGTCCAAGGGGGTCCTTTACCAAGCGCTTCATATTGCGCTTGAAGTTTCTAACTTCAGTGCTTGTTGAAGGAGCATTTGACATATCTAATATGTCCTGGACCCATGGAGACCTCCCTAAGGGGAAACCGGCTGCTCTGAGGGAATGGGGAAGTTCTTTAGGTCTTGCTTACATTGTTTCAATTCCTTTCTTAATTTAGATAAGTTGCCACCAGCGCCTTAGGTGTCATGGGGGCGGATACTGGTGGGGTATCTGTTAGGTGTTCCTGGCCTCTTCCGTCTGTACTGTCCGTCCACGGTGCCTCTGCCTAGTTGGCCGCCGGCTGGCCAGGGCTATAAGGCAATGGGAGACAGGACAGAGGGTCCCAGGCCTTATCTTTTTCTTTTTTACAGGGAAGAGACCTGCGGATCTGCTGGTAGGTGGTGATCAGCAGAGTATATTCCCTCTCTTCCTTAAAGGCTGATGCCTGGCCCTGGCTGTTGTGACCCAGTGGACCAAGCACCAGCCCGCGAACCAAGCGTCGCCGGTTCAACTCCCAGTCAGGGCACACGACCAGGCCACACGCCAGGTCCCCAACTGGGAGCACGAGCGAGAGGCAACCACACAGCGATGCCCCTCTCTTCTTTCTCCAAAAACAAACAAACAAACAAACAAACAATCCAAAAAAACTGAACACACATATAAGACCAGGGCTTGACAAACCCAACATTCATCAGACCCAAATAGGGGCTAGGAGACAGATTTCCCCTAAATGGGTTCCTTTGGCCAAAGGAAACAACAATAATTTACCATTGTCTGTTCTTCCTTACTTTTGGTCCCCACCCCTAGGCCTAAAATTTCCATTTCCCATCCTCAGCTGATTCCCGTGGCTGAATCCGGCTGTGTTCTCAACCTAACGGACCCAGCAGAGGGGCACTCCACACTCGCTTACTTGCACACAGACCGAGATGCTTCGTTCATCTCCGGCCGCTTCCCTCACAGGACAATGGACCCAGCGGAGGTGCACTCCGGCCATTTCCTCACAGGACAACGGACCCAGCGGAGGAGCACTCCGGCCGTTCCCTCACAGGAGAACGGACCCAGCGGAGGTGCACTCCGGCCGTTTCCTTCACGGGACAACGGACCCAGCGGAGGTGCATTCCGGCCGTTCCCTAACGGGAGAACGGACCCAGCGGAAGAGCACTCCGGCCGTTTCCCTCACGGGAGGACGGACCCAGCGGAGATGCACTCCGGCCGTTTCCCTCATGGGACAACGGACCCAGCGGAGGTGCACTCCGGCCGTCTCCCTCACGGGACAGCGGACCCAGCGGAGAGGCACTCCACACTCGTACCAGCCACACACACAACTCGTACCAGCCACACGCACAACTCGTATCAGCCACACGCACAATCAGCTTCCCGAGGATGCCCAACCACCAAGGCAGTACTTAAGTCCAATTTTACTACCTTGGCCCGTGCACGAGGTTGCCTGGTTGCCGCGGTGTTTGCTTTTGTTTCCCCCTGCGTCGATCCACTGCTGTCCCAACAAGAAGTCTCGGGTCGTTTCCGGACACTGAGGCGGGTGGGCCCTGGGTCAAGCGGGCCACCCAAAAGCGGGTAGGACGCGTCTCCCCACCTTGGCTCAGAGCCCTTCCCACACACAGGCAGAGGATCCCGGACGAGCCCCCAAATTGTGAGAAACGCTCACAATAAAAACTGGGACACAGGACTTGAGCAGTAAAACGAGGCCTTTATTCACGAGTCTGCAGAGCCGGGCGCACCCTCACAGCCAGGAGAATGTGCGCCCCAAGTAGACAAAGGAACCTGGTTTTATAGTCTTAGCTTCCCCACCCTAACGCAACTAGTTTCCCCTCCCCTCTCCTCCTTCCCCGTTTCTCCATGACTGGATACTCCGGAGGTACAATCTAACGCGTTCATCTAAATGCCCCTATTGTGATTTGTGAATATGCTAATGTTATCCACTCCCTTCTCAGAGATCCTTTAATTACATTTGCCCTTAAGACCCTTCAATTACATTTGCCTTTTGTTACCAATGACTTTGCTACTGGTTTGGGAGTCACTATGACCTTGTTTCTAACACTGCCATGATGTGAACGTTGGCATGCTTGAAGCTGTCCAAGAAGGTTCCTATACTATCTTTATTCCACCCACCCGCCTTTTACTGTTCTGATTGGGTATTTTTTGCCTCTTTATATTCTAAATTGCTGATTTGATTCTTGGTTTCATCTACTCCATTGTTGATTCCCTGTAAATTATTTTAAATTTCAGTGAGCATATTTTTCATTTCTTACTGGTCCTTTTTTGTTGTTGTGGAGGTTCTCACTGACAGGCTCAGTTCCGATGCCATCCCCCATCTCACCGCCTGCTTGCAGCTCTCTGGAAGTCTCCCATGACAGTGGGGAGTGTCAAGCTGAGCTCCATTCGGCCTTGATCAGCCCCTAGACTTGCAGCTGCACGATAACGACTGAATTCAATAGTGCCTTTTTTCTTCCCCCTATAAAACAGCCCCTCTTTCCCTAGGACCCCAGAGTCGGGCCATTCGCAGCAGGGCTTCCTCCCCGCTTGCTAATTTCCCTCAATAAACTTTTCTTCTGCTTGCTGCATCCTCATGGTTCTCTGAGTAACACCGTTCTTATACTCACTAAGTTCACTGAGCATCCTTATCACCAGTATTTTGAACTCTGCACCTAGTAGATTGCTTGTCTCTATTTTATTTAGCTCTTTTTCTGGAGTTTTCTTCTGTTCTTTCATTTGGGAGATATTTGTCTCCTCATTTTGGCAGCCTCCCTGTGTTTGTTTCTATGTATTAGGTAGAGCTGCTATGTAGCAGGTGTTTATAGGGTCCAGTGGTACAGGCTCCCTGATCGCCCAGGCTGGGTACTCAAGGTGTACCTTTTGCGGCTACTTAAGTGAGATTGAACACTCTGGAGCAGTGGATTAAAGCAAGCAAAGGTTTTTATTTGCCAGCGGTCGGGCAGAGAACTTGTCTCAAACAAAGTACCAACAAAAATGGGATTTTTGGGCAGGGGTTTATATAGGATTTGGCTCCCTCTCTAGTGAGAAGCAGCTTTTGGGAAGCGGAGTGGCAGGACAGGGCTGCAGGAGTGTCAAACAGGAATAAAGTTCTCAGGGCCAAAAGTTTGCAGGGCCATAAAGTTATCTCCGGTGGCAGCATAGCGCTCTATCCACGGATGAATTCTCTGCGAAGCAATTTATCTTTAAAGGGCTAGATATCCTGTAAAGTATAACTTAACATATGTTATAAACAAGACATAAGCAAATAGAAGGAGATAGAGGCTGAGACCTTTTAGCTTGTAAATCACCAATTGCTGCAACATTCCTCCCTCACATTTCTTTCTCTAAGGCTTTCTAGCAAGTCTTTGGTACTTTTTAGAGAACATCTGAGGTTCCTACATATTTACATATTTAGCAAACCTCTGCGACTTTTTTTACAGAGAATAGCTGATGCCTCTACATACCAAACCCCTCCAAACCAGTGTGCGCTTTGTATACCCTGGTCTTGTAGTTGAGCCTTGATTGCTGTTGGCACGTCAATGGGAGGGATTTACCCCCAGGCTGATCAGCTGCAAGGACTGCCTGCGAATACCAACTTCCAACCACAGTGGCCCACCACACAGAGCAGGGTCTACTCAATCCTGAATGACTAGAAACAACAAGCCATGAGCAGCGGGTTTGGGGGGAAAAGCATTCCCAGAGCAGTTGATAAGTGCAGAGGCCCTGAGGCAGGACCAAACTAGGCTTCCTTTGATGCCAAGGCTGTTCCCAGGGGCCTGAGGTCAGAGGGCACAGGGCAGTCCAGAGTAGGCTGGGCAAAGCAGCCGTGCTCAGTGGGGGCAGAGCATCACTGATTCAGGGAAAAGGCAGACAGCTCTGAGACCTCTGTCCTATCTCCACCTGCAGGACATCCGAGGAGGCTTTCATGAAGGAATCCAAGGAGGATATCCCAGGCACAAAGTGGGAGAAGGTGGCCCAGCTGTGTGACTTCAACCCCAAGAGCAGCAAGCAGTGCAAAGACGTGTCTCGTCTGCGCTCTGTGTTCAGGTCCCTGAAGCAGACACCACTGTCCCGCTAGGTGCCTGTCACCAGCGGGGCCACAGAGCACGGGCAGGGCAGGGGCAGAGAAGGAGCAGCTGCTGCACACGGCCTCCTCCCGTTCCCCCCATCTCCCAGGGCTAGGGAGGGAACTGTCCCTCTCAAGCAGTCCCTCGTGGCCCTGGGGCACAGCCCCTCACACCACCTCTCAGTCCACAAAATTGCGACTGTCCCTACCGTTGTATTTTTTTCTTGGCTCAAAGGGTGTGTTGTTAACTCTCTTTACACTTACTATCATTCTCATTTCTCTGGAAGCCACAAATGGTGTCAGGGCTCCGTTTGTGCTTAGACCTTCCCCACCCTCATGGCCTTGAGAGATGAGGCTGTTCTCCTGGAAACCCAGGAGCTCCCTGCTGCAAGTGAAGGGCTGAGCTGTCTAGGTCTGCTGCCTCTCTCCTTCGCCCCCAGGAGCAAAGAACCTCTCACGGAATGCTTTTGCCACCTTGACCCCTTCTGATCCTGAAACCAGTGTGTGAGATGGGGATCCTGGTGTTCTCATCACATAGGTGCAGACACTAAGGCTCCTGAGGGTCTGAGGCTTGAAGTGGGAGGGCAGAGGCGAGAGCAGAGGTTCCCAGTGGAGGTTCATTTAACGCCAGCGCCCCTTCCTTGGGGTTGGCTGGGGGCTCTGCCTGTGGATGGCCAGGGCTCTCTTTCCTTCAGCTGTGCCCCCTGTAGATTTGGGATAAAAAGCAGTGACCACACCTTCCTCCCCTTCAGCAGAGGTTGCAAACCTGGCTATATTCAAAACATTGTGACCCACACAGTGTTTAAAAAGATTAGGTTAATTGCCAGCCATATTAGTTTCCCAGAACTTTTGTAACAATGTATGACAGTGTTTTGTTTAGAACAACAGATGGCATTACTCTCCAGGTCAGAAGTCCAAATCCAGGGGTCAGCAGGGCCATGGTCCCTCTGAAGGCCCAAGAGAAGGGTGTGTTTCAGCTTCTCTTCCAGCTTCTGGCCACCTCAGGTGTTCCTTGGCTTGTAGATGCAACACTACAATCACCTGGCCTGTCCACTATGTGTGTCTTTGTCCAAATTTCCCCCTTTTTTATAAGAAAACTTGTCATTGGATTAGGGCCCACCTTAATTTCATTTTAACTTGATTACCTCTGTAAGGGTCCTATTTTCAAATATGATCACATATGAGGTTCTGCAGTTGAATTCAACATAGCTTTTTTCAGGTAAACAATAATGGCAACAGTTAAATAATAGTGACTACTCAGTGATATAAAGTACAGGATAGGGAATACAGTCAATAATATTGCAAAAATTATCCATGGTGTCCAATGGGTACTAACTGGGGTATTACTTTGTAAGGTATATAAATGTCAAAGCACTATGTTATACACCAGAAACATGTAATTTTATGTCAACTAATTAAAAAATAAATTGTAAAAAAAAATATTTTTAGCACTGGCAGGGTAGTTCAGTTGGTTAGAGCATTGTCCTGATACACCAAGGTTGTGGGTTCAATCTCTGGTCAAAGCACATACAAGAAGTAACCAGTGAATGCATAAATAAATGGAATAACAACTTGATGTTTTTCTTGTTCCATTCCTCTCTCTAAATTCAACTACAAAAACAAACAAACAATAAAAAACAACAACATTGTAACCCTCGTCTTTAGTTGTGCCATAGTCCTTACCAATCTATATCCTTGAGGCTTGAGGAAAGGGTCACTACAATGAACTATTCTACACTCATTCTTTCCCTTATGTTGAGAGACCACAGTGGGGCAGTTTAGCTGGCCCAGGCCATACACTCCTCCATTTAGAAACCTAGACTGTGTCCTGGTGCTCAAGAAGTGGGTGTGTCTTCTTTACACCCTCTTTTCCATTCTGGCAACTTGCGCTGGTATTGAATTTAAGGAAGTCACATATGAAAGTGTGAGAAACGCTCACAATAAAAACTGAGGAGTAAAGTGAGGCCTTTATTCACGAGTCTGCAGAGCCAGGCGCACCCTCACAGCCAGGAGAATGTGTGCGCCAAGTAGACAAAGATGGCTGGTTTTATAGTCTTAGCTTCCCCACCCTGAAATTGCCATGGCAAAGTGAAATTGACTAGCTTCCTCGCAGTAAAGTGAGAGAGATCAGCTCCCTCTTCCTAACGCAACTAGCTCCCCCTCCCCTCTCCTCCTTCCCCGTTTTTCCATGACTGGTTACTCCGGAGTTACAATCTAACGCGCATTCATCTAAATGCCCCTTTTGTGATTTGTGAATATGCCAATGCTGTCAGCTCCCTTCTCAGAGACCCTTTAATTACATTTGCCCTTTGTTACTAATGACTTTCTACTGGTTTGGGAGTCACTATGTCTTTGTTTCCTACAATTCCCCCCTGTCTCTTTTGAAAAATTGACTACTCAAACCATTCTATTTATCCCTTCAAATCTAAGGAGGATTTCTCGACTTTCTTCCTCATGGTTAGGATTCCCTTTGGTCTCTTGGAGGAGGAGATTATGAAAAGTTGCTGGCATCTGTTTAGTTAGTGCAGTCTCAATTAGCCTTTGAACCAGACCTCTGACGCATGGAATAATCGTCGGCAGCCATCCGTCTCGAGAGACGATGGTGTAGCTTCTTAAGAGTCTATCTGCACCGCCGAGAATGGTTGTGCAGTCCGACTCGGGAGTGACACGGTATCTGTCTCTTCCCGTGTTGAATCGACATCTTGCAATGACGCTGGAGTGTCCTCTCCAGTGAAGCTGAAGCTACAGAGCCTGGGCAGGGTGATATGGAGGGTCTGCTGTGGCCCATGCAGCAGACCCCCCCCTCTCTTCGCAGCTGAAGGGTCCAAGGGAAAGACGAAGTCAATACAGCTTGGTTTCAGGTGCGCCGCAGGAGTTGCCGGTGTTGACTACAACGTCAAACCGCCTTAGGGACTCCGGCTCCGGATTTTCTGTCAGGGTTTACTCCCTTAGCCTTTCCCCTGAAGAGGTATGCTGCAAGGCAGCGGAGGTTTTTTGGAGTCAGTGTTTCCTTCTCTGATGTGCCCTGACTGGAAGATCGAACCAGCGACACTTAGCTCGCAGGCCGACGCTCAATCCACTGAGCCAAACCAGCCAGGGGTGCATGGAATAATACAGCAGCCTAAAGCTGTGAGGACGCCTGCTACCACTACAAGGGATTCGAGAGCTGATGAGATCATTCCTTTCCAGTTGCCAAACGAATTTTCTAACCATCCTGTTATGAGATTGTCAATACCTGAGTTTTCCGCCAGCTCATTTGCTAAGGTAGTTAGTCCTTGCAGAGCCTTAGTGATAGATCCATCAGGGGCTGTATTATTAGGGATAAATGTGCAACACTGTCCCCTGAACATTACACATACACCTCCCTTTTCTGCCAACATCAGATCCAGTGCCATCCTGTTCTCCCAAGCCACTCGACTGGTGGCATCTAATTGTTGAGCGATTCCTTCTATAGCATTCCTACTATAATTGATAAACCTCTGTTGGTTATAATAAATATAGTTTATCCAATCAACATTTTTATTAATGGTCGACCACCAGAAGGGCACTGACTCAAACCCTGCTGCTATCTGATTTCTAGCATTAAACTTACCTGGAACTCCTCTGGAGCCCCCGATGGTGTCAATATAGATATGAGGATTGAAGGATCCACCAGGCGCCATTGACCTCTTTTTCCTAGCAGGGACAGTCTGGACCAGTTTTGGAAATGCCAGGGTAAATGGGATAGCCAGTTGAACCAGGGCACAGGTTCCACTCTACCTGTCAGGTAGGATTTTTCAGAGATTCCTCTGCCCACAATACCACCAGACATCTGCTCTGGGGATTTGGAGGGGAATATAGTTGCCGGCCCCACTGTGAAGGTGACTCGCATTTCTGGTATGAGTGCAAGTTAGGAGTTCTCCTACAGGGGTACCCGAATTCGCTTCCCACCTAGAGAGGCAAGAAGAGTAATTCATGGGCCCCACTGAGTATGAAGGGAGGGATTGAGTCCCATTACTCCCTACAGAGGGAAAGAGGAGACAAGCTTCTTCAAGTCTCGTTTCCCCATGCATTCTCATCATGGTAGAGAGTGAGCATACAGGCCATTCCCGAGGGGCCAGAGTCCCAGCCTAGTGGAAATGGTATGACCTGTACCTGGGGTCTCCCTGTGGTACAAGCATAACAGTTGCTTTTATTCAGGGATTTAATGGTAAATTTGACCCATTCTACCCAAACATTTGCGTCCCTCTACCCAGTCTCTATCTCTAAGGTTTGTTTGAGATCTATCACTTCAAAAACTTTTACCTTGGCTGGATCATTATGAGGTATTTTCTGAGGTGTTTCTGAGGTCCGGCTGGGGGAAGTTAGATTTTCTAGGGTATGAGGAGTTGTCACTAAGTGAAGACCTAGCCACCCTACTGGATTTATGCCAGATACATCAGCTCCTAGGCCGTAAACTTTGGTAGTCACATGGGGTTCCTGACTTACGGTCTGTGGCTGGTTCAGTGTCAGAAGAAGAGGGTTGCACTGGAGAGTCTGGCAGTTTGGGGGAGGAGCTCCTTTGCTTAAAGTTATTTTAGGCAGGAGCAGTTTTACTTGCTCAGGGGGAGCAGACGTTTACCCACTAGGGTTAGTTGTCCACCAAATATCCTCCCAGGTAGGACAAGGGCCGTTCCCTAAGTATGTAAGAATCCCATTGTTTTCTAGATAGGGACAGAGATACTTCTCCTGGGATGACAGCCAATGTTGATAAGTAAGGTCCCCACAAGACAAAACTCGGCATGCATCAAACTTCAGAGTTTGGGGATTTGTACTTTCAGTTACATTAATAATTAGGGTTATTGGCCTGACCCAGCCCAGAGTGCCCTGGAAGGAGACAGTTATCCAACAGAGCATTATAATAAAGGGCCCACACCCCCACCTGGGGAACATGACTTTTTCCTGAGAGTTAACTTCAGAGGGTCCCTCCCCTGCTCCGAGGTTACTTCCCACTTAGCCTCTACCTCTTCTTCTAGGGGTCCCTTTACCCTAGTGTAATGAGTCCACCCTTTTTCAGCAGTTCTCTCGGCAGTCTCAGTGGTCAGGAGCACCTGGAACGGTCCTTCCCACTTGGGCTGAAGTTTCTCTTCTCTCCAGGACTTGATCAGGACCTTGTCACTAGGCTGGAAGCGGTGAACCGGGAACTCGAGTGGTGGGGTCTGGGCAAGGAGGCCTTTCACCTTGAGAGAGGCAAGGGTAGATGAAATAGCCAATACATATTTCTTTAAGAACTGATCCTTAGTCTCCAGGGTGGGTAGCTCAGTCCTCCCTCCTAGGTAAGGGAGTCCATGTAGGAACTCCTAGGGTGATATCCAAATATCCTTCCTTGGAGCTGTCCTGATCCTGAGGAGAGCCAATGGAAGACACTTGGTCCATGGTAACTTGGTCTCCAAGTTCAATTTAGCTAATTGTTTCTTTAGGGTTTAGTTCATGCGTTCTACTTGGCCTGAGGAAGGAGGGTGCCAGGGGGTATGATATTCCCATTTGATGTCTAGACACTTCATAACACCCTTTAGCACTTGGGAGGTAAAATGACTCCCACTGTCTGAGTCAATATTTTCGACTAAGCCAAACCTGGGGATAGTTTGTTGAAGGATTATTTTAACCACCTTGCTTGCTGTGGCTGATGGAAGTGGTAAGTCTTCTACCCACCCCGAGAAATGATTTATTATAAGAGAAATTTTTGATGACCCACCTTTGGCATTTCAGTAAAATCAACCTGAATGCTCTGAAAGGGCCTGAGTCCCGGCGGCCTTCCCCCAGCTGGCATCTTTCGTACTGCCTGTTTGTTCACCTTCTGGTATATGAGGCATCCATGACAGATCTGCTTAGCTATAGTGTAAATTCCAAACCCCCCATATTGTCTGAGGACTGTGTCACAGAGAGGCTGAGGTCCCCAATGGCTGCCTTGATGCAGTGTTATCATAATTTCCCTGAGGACATGCTTATTCAGCATCTCCCTCCCATCTGGGAGTTTCCACTTACCAGTCGCATCTTTCGAGGCTCCTATCTGAGTTAATCCTTGATTTCCTCCAAGGAAAAGGTAGGAGCTATTGACACAGTGGGGAGGCACGGGACCAGGTAGAGGAGTTTACTTTCTCCCTCTAACGCAGCCTGCTTTGCTGCATTATCAGCCAGCCTATTTCCTCTAGCTTCATATGATTCCCCAGTTTGATGCCCATTGATGTGGACTATAGTGACTTCTGCAGAGAGTAGGAGGCCATCCAGGACTGACTTGACTAGTCTTTCATGTACTAGTTCTTTCCCCCTGCTATTTATTAGTCTTCGTTTTAGCCAAATTTTTCCAAAGGTATGGGCTACCCCATAGGCGTACTTAAGAGTCCGTATAGATGGTTCCTTTCTGATTCTTTAGTAATTTTAATGCCTGCCCTAAAGCATAGAGTTCACATGTCTGTGCAGACCCATTATTAGGCGGCCTCCCTCCCTCAGAAAGCGCTTGAGAGTCCCCATTAATAATGGCATATTCATTATGCCTTTTCCCATTGATTACTCGGGAAGAGCCATTGATGAAGAGGGACTGTCTATCCTGTAAGGGCTTTTCTCTAAAATCCGGTCTGACCTAGTCTGGTATTCTATGACATCAAGGCACTTATGCTCTAAAGCCTCTTGAGTCCCCTTTTCCCCTGCCCAAAGGAAGCTAGCAGGGTTTAAACAACTTTTCCACAGAACTTCTGCAACATTCACAAACTTTCTAAACACCCTTTACTTCTTTAGACTTAACCATAACATGTTTCCAATTCTTGTTCTTTTCCACGTGGTGAAGGACTGTACTTAAACTCAGTATCTGGCAGCTAAAAGTTCCTAGATTTGCAGAGATATCCTGCAGCTTTTTGAAGTTCCTGCTTCTCCTCTCTTCTAACATACACTTTCTGAGCTTTCCTGAGGAGTTTTTCAATTGCCTTATTTGGCCCATTCATTTACTTTTTGCAATTTCTTACAACTATTTGGCCAGTTTCTGTTACAATGGTGACTCTTAAAGAGTCCCTCTCCTACAGGACTCTCTGGATTTAGACCAGAATACTTCCTCATTTGGTCCCTGAGCTTCTGTAGGAATTTGATGGAGCAATATTTCAAATGCCTTGGAGACATTCTGTGCTTGGGGAACGGACTCCTTGATTCCCCTGATGACGAGGCTCCTCAGGTCTCTCATCTGAGCCCTATTCTCTGGCCTGTTATTTCATTCAGGGTCTATACTGGGAAACTTTTGTTAGGCCGGGACAATTCCCTGACCGGGAGGATGTTCCCTTTCCCATATCCTCATAGCAGCCTGTCTGATCACTACCTTCTCTTCCCCACTGAAGATGTCTAGTATAGACATTAATTCTGTCCACATGTATATGCTGGGTCCGGGGAACTGGTCTAGTTGTTCCGCCAGTCCAAGGGGGTCCTCTACCAAGCGCTTCATATTGCGCTTGAAGTTTCTAACTTCAGTGCTTGTTGAAGGAGCATTTGACATATCTAATATGTCCTGGACCCATGGAGACCTCCCTAAGGGGAAACATTGGCTGCACAGGGAAGTTCTTTAGGTCTTGCTTACATTGCTTCAATTCCTTTCTTAATTTAGATAAGTTCCCACCAGCGCCGTAGGTGTCATGGGGGCGGATACTGGTGGGGTAGCTGCTAGGTGTTCCTTGCCTCTTCCGTCTGTACTGTCCGTCCACGGTGCCTCTGCCCAGTTGGCCGCTGGCTGGCCAGGGCCATAAGGTGGCGAGAGACAGGACAGAGGGTCCCAGGCCTTATCTTTTTCTTTTTTCCAGGGAAGAGACCTGCGGATCTGCTCGTAGGTAGTGATTAGCAGAGAGAATATTCCCTCTCTTGCTTAAAAGCTGATGCCTGGCCCTGGCTGCTGTGGTCCAGTGGACCGAGCGCCGGCCCGTGAACCAAGTGTTGCTGGTTCGACTCTCAGTCAGGGCACATGACCAGGCTGCATGCCAGGTCCCCAACTGGGGGCATGAGCGAGAGGCAACCACACAGTGATGCCTCTCCCTCTCTTCCTCCCCTCTCCTCTCTCCAAAAACAAACAAACAAACAAATCCAAAAAGAAGGCTGATGCCCAATCACTCACATATAAGACCAGGGCTTGACAAATCCAACATTCATCAGACCCAAATTGGGGCCAGAAGACAGAGTTCCCCTAAATGGGTTCCTTTGGCCAAAGGAAACAACAATAATTTACCGTTGTCCGTTTTTCCTTACTTTTGGTCCGGGGATCCTTTCCCCAGTGCTCTAACATTCTCCCTAATGGACTGTTGGGTGGAATGTTTGTGGGGCCTTCCTTGGCCCCATCCCTAGGCCTAGAATTTCTATTTCCCATCCTCAGCTGATTCCCGTGGCTGAATCTACCTATGCACTCAAGCCCGAGATGCTTCAACCGTCTCCGGCCGTTTTCCTCGCGGGAGAACGGACCCAGCGGAGGGGCACTCCACACTCGTACCAGCCACACACACAATCAGCTTCCCGAGGATACCCAACCACCAAGGCAGTACTTAAGTCTAATTTTCTTACCTTGGCCCATGCACAAGGTTGCCTGATTGCCGTGGTGTTTGCTTTTGTTTCCCCCCTGCGTCGATCCATTGCTGTTCCAACAAGAAGTCTCGGGTTGTTTCCGGACACTGAGGTGGGTGGGCCCTGGGTCAAGCGGGCCACCCAAAAGCGGGTAGGACGCATCTCCCCGCGTTGGCTCAGAGCCCCTTCTCACACACAGGCGGAGGATCCCGGACGAGTCCCCAAATTGTGAGAAACGCTGACAATAAAAACTGGGACACAGGACTTGAGCAGTGAAGCGAGGCCTTTATTCACGAGTCTGCAGAGCCGGGCACACCCTCACAGCCAGGAGAATGTGGGCACCAAGTAGACAAAGATGGCTGGTTTTATAGTCTTGGCTTCCCCACCCTGAAATTGCCACCTTAAAGTGAAATTGACTAGCTTCCTCACATAAAGTGAGGGCGATCAGCTCCCCCTTCCCTCTCCTCCTTCCCCGTTTCTCTGTGACTGGTTACTCCAGAGTTACAATCTAACGTGCGTTCATCTAAATGCCCTTTTGTGATTTGTGAATATACCAATGCTGTCAGCTCCCTTCTCAGAGACCCTTTAATTACATTTGCCCTTTGTTACTAATGACTTTGCTACTGGTTTGGGAGTCACTATGTCCTTGTTTCCTACAAAAGGAACCTAGGTGTGAATCAACACTCCAGAGCTTACTGCAACCAGACCAGGAACACCTGCTTGATAGTGCACATGAATGCAAAAGTGCAAAAGTCACAGGATGCTTGTCTTCTAGAGTTTGCTCAGGTCCTCAGCCTCCTTTCTTCCTTAACTGTGAGACACTAGGTACACAAACCACTGACAGGCTCTGGTACTGTGCTCCTTCCACTACACCAGGCTGCTTCTTTGAGCTCGTTTCTTGTTCTGTGAAATGCATCAAGAACCACAACAGGATGGTCTAGATCAGTAGTCTTAGGTGTTCTCAGGAGGTGGAAGGGGTGTGAGGAGCAGAGAAGCACAGTGGGGGACCAAACCCCTGCCTCTGACAGGACCATGGCAGGCTCTCTTACAGGTTTTTCTACTGAAAGTTTGGAAATTGTTGGAAAGACCTCTTCCCTCTCCCAAATAGTATCATCCTAGGGAATCTCTGCTTTTAAGACGTGCCCCAGCTGCACCAAAGTTTGGGAATCATTAGATCGTGCGCATCGTGAGCTGGGAGCTCTGGCTCTGACGTCGGTGAAAGCAATAGAGGGCGTAGGTGAGGGCGGCCGCTGTGTCCAGGCAGCCTGAGGAGGGGGACACAGCAGGTTGCTAGTGGCGGGATCCCTTCCATCTTTGGGCCTTCCTTCCGCAGGTTGAGTATCTCAGAATAGCAGGGGGTTATCTAGAGTGGCGGCCAAGGTGGGAGGGTTGGTGGAAACAGGATTTCTGGTGTTAATAACGTCCACCCCATCTCAGGCCAATTTTCCGGCTTTAATAAGGTTTAACCCTCACGCCCATCTCTGCTATTTCTCTTCCGGTCCTTCCTGGCGTCACAGGTCCTCCCATATTTCACTCCTCCCGCCATCACGGTCCTTGTGGTTTACAGTTCCTACAGCATCCGGTTACTTATTGATACTGTTGGGTTTTCGTGTGTCTCGCGTTGGATCTTTTCCTGAAAGCTTTCCGTTGTTCTAGGGCGCTCTCAGGGTGTTTTGGTCCTGCCCACGCCATCACAACTGGGCACGAGGGCGTTCTGTCCTACTCGTCCCCGTCTCATTGCTCTGGCCTGGGCCGAGGCATCTGCCACATGGGACAGAAAGCTATCCTCTGGGGTCCAGCCTCGGGGTGATTCTGCTGCAAAAGAAATGAACGAGTCGGCCACTCGTAGGCAGAACACCAGGGTTTTCCCTTGCTTACAAAATATCAGCCTGTCTCCAGCCTTTCACTACCCAAAGACCCTCCTTCCCTCCACCCTCTCTGGGTCTAAGAGGGAGCCTGGGAAGGCAGCGGGGGAGAAAACCCCGCCTTGCCTGCAACGTTCAGTTCAGTGGTGGCCTCTTCCCGAACCCGATCGCCGCCATCGGGTGCCCACGTGGGAAGCAGCCGCCCAGCGTCACTCCTGCACTCTCGCAGAGTGTGGCTCCCGCGAGTAGACTTAGGGCAGTAGCCCAAGGAAGAGACTTGGTAGGTACCTGGCGGCGGCTTCATCCCTGCCAGCGGCTCCGCCCACGGAGACGAGGTTTAAAGGGTCGGGTGGGTCCTCCCTTGCCGCACAGCCCCTCCCGCTCCCGCTGCCAGCCCAGGCCGCACCCACTTGGGGGTGGTGCGCCAGGGCCTATTTCTCCCGCGGCGGCCGCAGCTGCTTTAAGTGTGGGCAGAACGGCGTGCGGCAGTTCGCCCGAGGCCTGTGCTGCGTTGGTGGTCGCAGGTCGGAGCTGCGCGAGGCCGGCCGCCGAATTCGGGGTAAGTGTGGGAGAGGAGCGGAACGGCCCCGGGAGGCGCGTGCGGCGGCTACCACGGGTGCGGCGCGGGCCAGGCGTGGGGAGGTCTTTGCGACACGGCGGCTACGTGGAGTGACAGAGGGAGGCCTACCTGTGCCCACGATTCCCAGTCTCTCGCGGGGCCCAGTTCTAGCGGCAACCTGTGCTGTTGCCTGTTCGAGCTGGAGAGCCACGGGAGGCGGAGGATTAGCTGCGCGGATATTGGTCCTCGGCCCTTTCCGTAGCACGGCCTGGGAGGCGGGCGCTGCGGGTCCTGGGGCCGTGACAAAAGGAGGGAAGCGGGGGCCGTTGGAGCCCGGGAGATAGAGCGTGGGATTTGGGCACCGTTCCTCCGAAGTGCCCTCGCTCAGCCTTGGCATTTTTCGGCCTTCACGCAGATACCTGGCTCGCTTGGCTTAGCGTGAAGAGCGAAGGTAGTGGCGAGGACAGCACCCCCTCTGGCCCGGCGGCGCCTCCTCAGGGACTGGCGGCGGGCTACGGGCAGCGGGCGTTGGGTGGCGGGGCCATTTGCTTGAGTGCGGCTGCGGCGCAGGCTCGGGCCTTCCCACCTGGATCTGGACGCGGGGGCTCCATGGAAGCAGGGCCTGGACCCTCAGCCTCCGGGGTCTTGGATCTACTCCCCAACAGAAAGGCAGGATGGGACGTTTTCCGGCCTTAGGCATCCCCCATTCCTCCAGGGCTGGAAGACGGAGCCAGGCCCCTCAGAGATCTGGGAAATGGAAGAGTTGACGAACCCAGTGGTAAAGGGGGTCCGAACCGTTATGAAATTTGGGGACGACGAGAAATTTATTAGACGGGGGCGGCCGTGACCCTGAGTCTTGTGTGTCCGAGATGGGGATGCGAATGGGGTGTGGGGCCTTCTGCGTTTGGAGAGGGGAATGTGGCCTGGAAAAAGCAGCAGTAAGTAGTCTGGTCATCATCCAGCAGGGTTGACAGAATTCCTACCTTTGGTCTCTTTAGGGTCTTTTCCTGCATTGGGCCAGAGGGGTGGGACTTATGGTGGGCTCTGCTAGGATGGAACAGCTGTGAGTGCTCTCTCTGCCTCGGTGGGAGCAGTGCTTTTGGGGTCCTGGGAGAGTGGCCAGAGCGGCTTTGTGGTGTCAGAGTGTCCCCGTCGCATGGGGAAGTAGTGTGAGCTGCAACGCAGTGTATCGGGTGGGGCAAAGTTTTTGAAGGGTCTGCGGAAGAGCTATTGGTGTGCGTTGAAGAAAGAAAATAAGACAGGAAGCGCCTCTTCAGGCATACTGAACTGAGGTATGTGCAAGGAGGAGAGGTAAATAGATTCCCCAGGTTCTCTGGACACTTGTGCAGGCTTTGAAAATAGAATCCAAGTTTTCCTCTATTTTTCAGTCTGAAGTGGCATTTCTCCCAGTGTGGTCAACAACAGCCTGTTTCTGACTCAGGTGTTTTTTTTAGAGCATTTTATTCATTTATTCAATGTGCATTTTTTGAATGCCAATTGTATTCCAACTGCAGATTGTTTACAGCTTCCTGGCTTCTCTCTGGGTTCTGCTTGGGAATCCATCTCTGGCTCCTGGTGATTTAATGAAAGCACATTGAAGTTGGAGACAAGTCACCTAGGGCAGAATTGGCCAACCTACAGCCTGCTGAGCAATGCAGCCTGATGCTTGTTTTTATATAGGCTGTGAGCTAAGAATGGTTCTTACATGTTTTAAATGGTTGGGAAGAAGTCAAAAGAAAATGTTTCATGACACGTGAGAATTATATGAAATTGAAATTTCAGTGTCCAGAAATAAAGTTGTATTGGATCATAGCTACCGTTGTTCATTTATATGGTGTCTGTGGCTGAGTAGCTGTGATAGACTTCATGGCCACAAAGCCTAAAATATTTACTATCTGGCTCTTTATAGAGAATATAAAGAATGCTTGTCAACCCCTGGCCTAGTGAATGAAGGAAATATGGTAGGAGAGAATAGCATTTGTCTAGAAAAATCATGTATAGAAATTAATAGATAAAGTGGATTTAGGTAGGTTTTATTTTTTAAAAAAGCAGGGTTGGAATAGTGTATTCTGGATTAATGCAAAAATATTTACATAAATGCAGGTATTTAGGTAGGATTTTTGTAGCAATTGTGAGACTGTGCCCTTAATAAATTGGCTAATTTATTTATTTCTTTTGATAGACTGGGTAAACTCATGGACTTGATACTTTCCTCTTGAGAAGTAAACTAGATAAAAAGAAAATGGCATTTGTTGCAACACAAGGGGCCACCGTGGTTGACCAAACCACTCTGATGAAAAAATACCTTCAGTTTGTTGCAGCTCTCACTGATGTAAATACCCGTGAGTTGATTCTTTTTGTCATTAAGAAATGCATTATTGTGACTCATTCATCTCAGTTCAAAGAGTATACACATATCTATAAATAGTAATGTTCACTTTTATCCTAATTTCCTCTTTCCCTGCCTTGTGGAGAAGCAAAGTGATGAGCATTACTGGCTGGAGCCCCAAAGAGGCACGTGTGTGTGTGCGTGTGTGTTTATCTCTCCTGATATGTGCATGCACACATATGTCTGGGAGTATGAATGTGTGTTGACTGGTTGTAGGGAACTAGTTATGTGCCTTCTGTTGGACCATGACAGTATGACTGATAAGATCTGATTGCTTCTCTTATTAAATCCAGTAGTTTTAGGAACCTCCTTAACATAATTTCAATTACCTGATGATTTGTTTTGTGATTTTACAGCGGATGAAACAAAGTTAAAAATGATGCAAGAAGTTAGTGAAAATTTTGAGGTATGATCTTTATATTTTATGCTTTTCATTTTGAGGTAAACATTCTTAGGAGCTTTCCTATTCTGTGTCAATCTTTTCACTAGTAACTTCAAAAATATTATTTATGTTAATGTAATTTATTGTATTTTAAAGTTGGAATTTGAAAGTTTGCACCCAGTGTTGTCCAACTTCTTTATATTATGGATAGTTGCTTTGGTTTTGGTTGTTTAACATTTCTTAATTTTTAAATATAACTCTTTAGGCATATTCTCTCAGGATGCACTCAAACTTTTGCTGTGAATTTATATTCGGTCAGTAAGTGGTATATGACTGGAATGAGACCAGGATATCAGTTTTGGCTCTATTATAACTTCTATGACCTTGATCAAGCAGTTTATCTCTCACAAACTACAGTTATATTATCCATTAGGTCCCTCAGGCTTGGTTCATTTTTTAGTTTTTTCTTTTTTGATTTTTAGGTTGGGTAAGTTCTAGTGATCTGCCTTCAGGTTCATTGGATAATTTCTAGTGATTTGCCTTCTGATTCATCGACTGTTTTTCTGCCATTTCCAATCTGCTGGAATGTTAATGTTTTAAAAAAATTTCTTTCCTTAAGATTTTATTTTTTATTTACTTTTAGAGAGAGGGGAAGGGAGGTAGAAAGGGAGAGAAACATCAGTCAGCTGCCTCTTGCGTGCCCTCCACCAGGAACCTGGCCTGCAACCCAGGCACGTGCCCCAGCTGGGAATCAGACTAGCGACCTTTTGGTTCGCAGGCCAGTGCTCAATCCACTGAGCCACACCGGCCAGGCTGGGATACTACTTTTAAAATTCAGTGTGTATATGTTCAGTGTTTGCATTTTAAAATTTTCATTATTGTAGTTTCAGTTACAGAATTTTGATTTGGTTCTTGATAGATTTCACTTCTCTGCAGTTTCCCTGTCTTCATTTATTAAGATATTTTCCTTTTATTTTTTTTAACGTATTTATAATGACTGCCAAAATTTGTTACGTACAACATTTGAACTCTAAAGGTTGATTTCTGTTGACTGGGTCACATTGTCCTGTTTCATTGCATGCCTAGTAGTTTCTTTTTTTTTTTAAAGTATATTTTATTGATTATGCTGTCTCAATTTCTTTTTCCCTTGCTTCCCTTTGCCTAGTATCCCCCTTCCCTCCAGCAGTCCCATCCCCCTTAGTTCATGTCCATGGGTTATACATATAAGTTCTTTGGCTTCACCCTTTCCTGTACTATTCTTAACGTCCCCCTGTCTATTTTGTACCAACTAGTTATGCTTCATAATCCCTGCACCATTTCCCCCATTCTTCCCCTTCTTCCCAGCTGATAACCCTTCATATTGTCCCAATACCTATGAATCTGTTCCTTTTCTGGTTGTTTGCTTATTTTTTATTTAAAAAATTTTTTTAGGTTGTTGATAGTTATGAGTTTGCTGTTATTTTAATTGTTCATAATTTTGATCCTCTTTTTCTTAAATAAGTCCCTTTAACATTTCATATAATGAGGGCTTGGTGATTATGAACTCCTTTAGCTTTACCTTGTCTGGGAAGTACTTTATCTGCTCTTCCATTCTAAATGATAGCTTTGCTGGATAGAGTAATCTTGGATGTAGGTCCTTACATTTCATCACTTTGAATAATTCTTGCCAGTCCCTTCCAGCCTACAAAGTTTCTTTTGAGAAATCAGCTGATAGTCTTATAGGAACCCCTTTGTAAGTAACTCTCTTCTTTTGCTGCTTTTAAGGTTCTCTCTTTATTTTGAAACTTTGGTATTTTAATTGTGGTGTGACTTGGTGTGGTCCTCTTTGGGTCTAGCTTGTTTGGGACTCTCTGTGCTTCCTGGACTGGTATGTCTATTTCCTTTGACAAATTAGGGAAGTTATCCTTCATTATTTTTTTCACATATATTTTCAGTTTTTTTGCTGTTCTTCTCCTTCTGACATTCCTATGATTCTGATGCTGGCACGTTTAAAGTTGTCCCAGGGGTTCCTAAGCCTCTCCTTGTTTCTTTCAATTCTTGTTTCTTCATTCTGTACTGGTTGACTGTTAATTTCTTATGTTACAAATCATTGATTTAAACCCAGGTTTCCCTTCCCCACTGGTTTTGTGTGGATATTCCTTCGTTTCACTTAGCGTAGCCTTCACTTCTTCCCTTCTGTGTTTTTTGTACCTAAGCATATCTGTCAGGTCTATGAGCATTTTATAACCAGTATTTTGAACTCTGCATCTGTTAGGTTGACTCCTTGTTGCTTAGCTCTCTCACTAGAACCTTGATCTGTTCCCTCTTTTGGACCATACTTTTCTGTGTCCTCAGCCTGACAGTCTCCTGTGTTTGCCTCTGTGTCATAGAGCTGCCACACCTGTTACGTTGTAAGGGGTGGAGCCTTAGGTGTTTGTTGGTACTGGTGACCCCTTTCACCACCTGTGGCGTGCTGTATGTGGGGGAGGGGCCTGATAGGGAATAATGCTGCTTGCTCAGCCCTCACCCCTTTCCCAATCCTCCCGCTTCCCATATGGGACTGGTGCCTCTCTAGCTGTTGCACTGGTTGTGATTCCCAGAGTGGGTGGATCTGTGGACTTTCTAGGAATGTGGGGGCCTCTAAACAAATAGACTCTGCTGAGAGACCAGGAGTTTCTTTGGCTGCCCCAACCCCTAATGGTTAGCACCGTCAGAAGCAATGTGGCTTTTTTTTTCCTGGCACTGGAGTGGTGAGCTGCATGGTCTGGTCTGGTGCGGGGGGGGGGGGGGGGAGGGAGGGTGCTGTCCCAACTTTTTTTAAATGTGTGACTGTGCTTTCTGTCTGCTGGCCACAGCTGCTGTTTTTCCAGCCATTGCTACACTGTTGTCTGTGCTCTGGCTCTGCCCCTCCCATCTGTCTGGATGAGTATTTCTTCTTTATATCTTTGTTTGTTAGACTTCCATGAAGCTCGATTTTCTCAAACTTCTGGTTGTCTCTAGTTTTGAGGTAGTTGTATTCCTTTTTAGTTGTGGAGGGAGATGCAGCGTGTCTACCTATGCCTCCATCCTGGCCGTAAGTCTTCTAGTAGTTTTTGATTGTATAGTGGATATTATATGTGAAATGTACATTCTGTTATTTTCCTGTGAGCAGTGTTGATACTTTTATTGTAGCTGGCACTTCAGTTGTAGCTAATCTTGGTTTTATGCTATGGTAGGGAGGATCTGTGGGAAACCCAAGGTGTTACATGAGAGGCTGAATTTAGAATGTGTTGGAACCAGTCTAGAATAGTCCTTACTCTAGAAAGTTGTCCATCTTCAGATGGATGTCTGGGGTGTTGTGGAGGTGTTAAGGTCTTTGCACTGTGGCTACGTTGGACCCCCGGCATTTTTTAGTGTTGCTAGACCTCTGATATCTCTGGTCATCTCTCAGCTCCAAAGCTGCCACTCTCTATTAAGCCTCAAGTGTCTTATGCTACCTTATCTGTACATGTAGCCCAGCGCTCAAGGTCTAGGTCAAGGTCTCAGATACATGGGAGACCATGCTCACCCTCATCCTGCAGTTCCTTTTTTTCTGGGGCTCTGCCCTACAGATTTCTTGCCAGGACCCCATGATCACTTTGGGCCCCAGCCTGCTGAGCCCCAGTTGGGAATTCAGACCTAGGCAGAGAGCCATGGTGACCGTGGGCTCAGCGTGTGACTTCCCCTTCTCTTGGAGGTCATGGTCCTGCTGCTTCTTGTCCAGCACCTGAAAGCTGTTCTCTCATATTTTGTCCAACTTTATAGTTAGTATGGTTCCATTTAATCTCATAGGCAGATTAGACAGTCACATTTATTTTTAACACGGAAATTATAAAACCTTGGCCAATATGATTTAAGAACAATAGATAAAATGTTTCCTAGCCTGTGGCATGGTCATTTGAATTAGTAAACATTAAATAAATGCTAGTGCGATTGAACCAGATACCCTAGTATCTGTAGTAATGGATAGTATTTTCATTAATTTTTTTATATAGCTGTTTTCAAAGACTTGTTGACTTGAACTGAACTGGAAAAAACATCCTGAAATATTTAGAGATTAAGCCAAAGAGCTTTCTCTTTTGCTCAAGCTGCTAAGGCAAGTTGTTAAAAAAAAAAAACACACAAAAAGAAACCCCAAAAAAAGGTGGGAGGTAGAAGATGATAGGCCTGAATTCTGCATTTTTTGAACTAAAATTTTTTATTGATTTGAGAGAGAGAGAGAGAAAGAAACATCGATTTTTTGGTTTTACTTACACATTTATTGGTCGATTCTTGTATGTGCCCTGACTGAGGATAGACCTTGCACCTTGGCGTATCAGGACAGTACGCTAACTAACTGAGCTACCCAGCCGGGGCTGTTCTGCATTTTATTGGAAGAGCCTATAGGAGAGAATGAGAGCCCTGACAGGGTTATTTGAGAGGTTGAAGTCACGGAGCAGCATATGAACCTGTAGGAACCAGCACATTGGGCAGGCCTCCAAGTGTGGGCTTGAGGCTCTCTGGATCAAGTGTCTGATCTCTTTCTCTCCTGTTTAGAGTCTGACAGTTAGCAAGTCAGTTCCTGGCTTTGGTCTTAGATGTATTGATTAAATTAGCAGAATTAAAAGTTATTGAAGCAGGATACTTGGGATTTTCCAAAAAGTGACTTTTGAGCTGTGTACGATATAGACATTTACCTTAAATTCAGATGAATAAGTCTTTCAAAGAATTAAATACAGTATTCCCTCACTTATCACAGGTATTATGTTCTAGACCCGCCCCCCCCCGCCCCTGCGACAGGTGAAAATCCGCGAAGTATGAACCCTACATTTATTTTAGTATTTATATATATTTTAAGGCTTTATAAACCCTTCCCACACACTTATGAACTGTTCCCAGTCCCTTATTAACCTTTCCCACTCCCTTATTAACCTTTTCCACACTTTTATAAACACTATTTATGTTCTTAAACATATTCTACACTCTTAAACCTACATAACTTTAACAACATACGTATACAGTACCACAAAATCCCGCGATACTGCGAGAAATCTGTGGTAAATAATTAAATAATATTTTTGAAAGTCCTGCGATACAGTGAGGCCGCGATAAGTAAACTGCAATATAGAGAGGGACTACTGTAATAGAAGAACCATTAGTAGATAATTTTAAATTACTGTTAATGTCATCCCAGGAAAATTTAAATGAAGTGAATGAAATTAAAAAAAAAAAAATCCCCATGACTTCAGGAGTCTTAGAAGTTCATTTCACTAATCACTCAGGGATAGGATTGTAGGCTAAGTAAATATCATGGGCCATCTTTCAGGTCAGAAAGTAAGAAAACTGTTGAGTTAGAAATCATTGAAAAATTCATATGGATCAAAAAGCTGACAGCCAAATTAAAATACTGGACAATTAAAGAAAAGAAAGATTTTTATTTATTTATTTTTAGAGGGAAATGGAGGGAGAACGAGGGAAACACCACTGTGTGGTTGCCTCTTGTGCGTCCCCAACTCCCCAGGCATGTGCGCTGACTGAGAATCTTAACTGGCGACTCTTTGGTTTGCAGGCCTGCACTCAATCCACTGAGCCACAGCAGTCAGGGCAAAAATTTGTTTAATGAATCTTTTTTATGGGAGAAATTTGGCACTCAGGTGTTCTTTGAAGGGTATGGAATCAGTGGTTGGTGTGGGCTGCTGTGCACGTGAGCTTGACTTCTTGATAATCTCGATCATGTTTCAGTGTGAGGCTTACCCCTCTTTTCCTTGAATCCTTGAATGTGAGTGTTTTGTAAAGTTTTAAGCTTTGGGGATAAAAGGTGACAAGCACAATCTTTAAAAATAATTTTTTATTCTTCTGTTACTGTTGACATACTGTATTATTTAGTTTTAGGTGTACACCATAATGATTAGGTATTTATATAACTTACCAAGTGATCACCCTGATAAGTCTAGTACACATTGGACATCATACATAGTTATTACAATATTATTGACTGCATTCTCTATGCTGTGCTTTACATCCCCATGACTGCTTTTATAACTAGCAGTTTGCACATCTTAATCCTGTTTCCTTTTTCACTTGTTCCCCTTTTGGCAATCATCAGCATGTTTTCTGTATCTATGAGTTTGTTCTGTTTGTGGATTTATTTTGTTTTTTTAGATTCCACGTATAAGTGAAATCATATGGTATTTGTCTTTCTGACTTATTTCACTTAGCGTAATGCCCTTAGGTAATTCCATGTTGTCACAGATGGTAAGATTTCTTTTTTTTTTTATTTTGGCTGAGTAATATTCCACTGCAGATGTGCATTACATCTCCTTTCCCATTTATCCATCGGTGGACACTTAGATTGCTCCCGTATATTGGCTATTGTAAATACTGTTAAAATAAACTTCTTGAATTAGTGTTTTGGGTTATTTTGGATAAATACCTAGAAGTGGAATTGCAGAGTCCTTCTTTGTCTCTTGTTATAGTCTTTGTTTCAAAGTCTATTTTGTCTGATATAAGTATTGCTACTCCAGCTTTTTTTTTGTTTCTATTTCCATGAAATATCTTTTTCTTTAAAAAAAAAAAAATATTGATCATGCTATTACAGTTGTCCCGATTTTTCCCCCTTTGCCCCGCTCCACCCAGCACCCCCTCCCTACTCCCTCAGGCAACCCCCCCACCATTGTTCCATGTCCATGCTCTGGCTACTCCGTTTCCTGTACTGTACCTTACAGCCTCCTGGCTATTCTGTAACTACTATTTGTACTTCTTAATCCCCTCACGTCTTCACCCAGTCCCCCATATGCCCCTCCCATTTGGCAACCATCAGAATGCTTCCTGTATCCATGATTCTATCTCTGTTCTTCTTGTTTGCTTAGTTTGTGTTTTAGATTCAGTTGTTGATAGATATGTATTTATTGCTATTTTATTGTTCATAGTTTTGATCTTTTTCTTAAATAAGTCTCATTAACATTTCATATAATAATGGGTTGGTGAGGATGAACTCCTTTAGTTTTTTCTTGTCTGGGAAGCTCTTTATCTGCCCTTCCATTCTAAATGATAGCTTTGCTGGGTCGAGTAGTTTTGCCTGTAGTTCCCTGCTTTTCATGACTTGGAATATTTATTGCCAATCCCTTCTGGCCTATAAAATTTCTTTTGAAAAATCAGTTGACAGTCTTATTCGGACACCCCTGTAGGTAACTAACTTCTTTTTTCTTGCTGTTTTTAAGATTCTCTCTTTATCTTTAACCTTTGACATTTAAATTATGATGTGTCTTGGAGTGGGCCTCTTTGCATCCTTGCATGTCTATTTCCTTCACCAAATTAGGGAAATTTCTTTTCATTATTTTTTCAGATACCTTTCCAATTTCTTGTTCATCTTCTTCTCCTTTTAGCACCTCTGTGATGGAAATGTTGGACCACCTGAAGCTGTCCTGGAGGCTGCTTACACTATCGACGTTTTTTTTTTTTTTTTTTTTTTTTTTGATTCTTTTTTCTTCTGATTGGTTGTTTTTTGCTTCTATATGTTCCAAATCATTATTTGATTATTGGCTTCATCACCTTTACTGTTGTTTCGCTGTAAACTGTTCTTTATTTCAATTAGTGTATTCTTTGTTTCTGGCAGGATCTTTTCTATGCTGTTGAAGTCCTTACTAACTTCCTTGAGCATCCTTATAGCCAGTGTTTTGAATCTGATAGATTGCTTATATCCCTTTTGTTTAGCTCTTTTCCTGGAATTTTGATCTGTTCTTTCATTTGGGCTATGTTTCTTTGTCTCTTCATTTTGGCAGCCTCCCTCTGTTTGTTTCTATGTATTAGGTAGAGCTGCTGTGACTTTCTGTCTTGGTAGTGTGGCCTAATGTAGTAGGTGTCCTGTAGGGTCCAGTGGCACAGCCTCCCCTATCACCCAAGCTGGGTACTCAAGGTGTGCCCTTTGTGTGGGCTGAGTACATCCTCCTTTTGTAGTTGAGCCTTGATTGCTTTGGCAGGTCAGTGGGAGGCATTTACCCAGGCCAGTTAGCTGCAAGGATTGACTGTGACCACTTATGACCAACCTCCACCCTCCTTGGAGGATCAGTTGTGTAGGGTCATGGTGGTGGTTCTCTGATGTGATCTGTAGCTGTCCACTGGGTGTGCAGGCTCTGGGATTTCCGGGGTCAGCCTCCACGTGTATTCTCTCTGGGGCACCCTGCCTGAGCTATAAAGCAATCTGAGATGGCTGCTACTTGTTCTGGGCTTGGCAATTCCCAGGTGAAGCCAAACTGTGAATCTAGGCTGGCTGCTGCTAGTGCCCAGTCTGAGACTAATTAGCAAGAAGAAGGGGGGCTCTAGGCTCACTAAGACTGGGCTTTGCTTGTTTGATAGGATTTAGTAAGTTGTGAAGCATGGGCCAAGACCAGCCATTCATATGGAAAAGTCACTGGCCCATAAGTTGGGTGGGAACTGAGTCTTAGGGGATCTCCAGGGCAGGGCAAATAAAGTGTTAGCTAGGTTGATAAAGAATCTCAGCTATGGCACCTGCCTGCTGGCTCTGTAGTTCTGTGGCTCTGTGTGGGGAGGGCTCAGAACGGGACAATGGCCTTTGCCTGCCTGCCTTCCTGTCTGAGAGAAAACTGTCCCCCAGCTCTTGCCTTGATGCGAGACAATTTAGTTCCTCCATGAAAATACACACTGGTACCTTTCAAGCTGCTACCCCAGTGCTGGAGCTCAGAGGCAGTGAATCTGATTAGGTGAGTCTGTGTGTGGGTTCTTTAAGAGGAACTGCTTGGGGGCTCCAGCAGTTTCTTCCACTGACTCAGTTCCTGCTGGTTTTTGTAGTCAGAAGTTGTGGGGACTTATCTTTCTGGCACTGGAACCCTGGGCTGGGGGGCCTGGTGTGGGGCTGGGACCCCTTACTCCTGAGGTATCCCTCCCAATTTTTTATCCACCACACATGGATGTTGGACCAGCACATTCCACATCTCCGCCTCTGGATGTGGTTTCTTTCTTTTTCTTTTTCTTTTTTTAAAGATTTTATTTTTCGAGAGGGGGAAGGGAGGGAGAGAAGCATCAATGTGTGGCAGTTTCTTGTGCGCCCCCAACTGGGGACCTGGCCTTCAACCCAGGCATGTGCCCTGAATGGGAATCGAACTGGCAACCCTTTGGTTTATAGGCTGGCGCTCAATCCACTGAGTCATACCGCCCAGGGCTAGATGTGGTTTCTTCAATTCCATAGTTGTCAGACTTTTATTCAACTTGAGTTCTGATGGTTCCGAGTGATGTTTGTTCCACATTTTAGTTGTAATTTTGATGTGGTGCGAGGAGGTGAGCCATGTTCCCCAGTGCCGTCATCTTGACTGGAAGCCTCATCTTTGAAATGTCTTTTCCATCTCTTTGTGTTTTTCAATCTGTAGGCAACATATGTATGGGTCTCATTTTCTTATCCAATCAACCACTCTGTTTTGATTAGAGCATAATCCATTTACATTTAAAGTAATTATTGATAGGCAAGTAGTTACTGCCATACATAGTATTATTTATATACACATATTTTTCTTCTTGAAGGAGTTGTTATTGTTTCTTGTAATGCTGACTTGGTGGTGCTGAACTCCTTTAGATTTTTTCTGTCTAGAAACACAGTTCTTGTCCTTCGTGAATTCACCGGCTAGCTGGGGGGAGGCTCTTGAGGTGCTGCCCAACTCCTGGGGCGCCTGCTGTGTTCTAGGTGAGTGGAGCCCCTGGGATTGTCCCCTGGGATTGTCCCCTGGGCTGGCCCTCGGAGATTGATGGTCAGCTGTGTATTCCAAGAGTTGCAGCGCTTGGCTTTTGCCGCTGTGGCACCTCACTCTTCTGGTTTTTTCCTGTTTCTCTGTTTCTTCCTTGGTAGACTACTCTTCTAAGATTACCTTATATAGTAGGCAACCCCAAATCTAGATGGGTGTCTGAAGTTCCAGACAGTTAGATTTCACTGCCCAGGTGCTGCGTCTCCCTGGCTTGTCTGACTCGTGAACTTTTTTTAGAGCTTTCTTATAATTTCG
Organism: Furipterus horrens; assembly: GCF_987537825.1. Classification (NCBI taxonomy): domain Eukaryota; kingdom Metazoa; phylum Chordata; class Mammalia; order Chiroptera; family Furipteridae; genus Furipterus; species Furipterus horrens. The sequence continues at coordinate 62,988,301 of NW_028327180.1, read as the reverse complement.
TTCCTTTGCATATGCTTTTCATGAAACCTTCTTCTTTTTCCACTTTTTCACATGGTTGACTCCTACTGACCTTCTGTGTTTTAGTATAAACATCACTTCTTCAGGAAGGTGGTCTCTGCCATTGGTTCTGTCTATAAATTATGTTCCATTGTTAGGTGTTCCTTCATCATAGTTCTGTGTTGTTAGTTTTTCTCTTGATATTTGTCTTCCACAGCACACTGTTCACTGCTGCCTTCCCATCCCTTATGTTGTGAACTGTATACTTTCTGCATCATTTTCTCTCTGCTGAGCAACTGATAGGAGCTTAATACATATTTGTTAAATAAACTAGTGAGACTTTAAAAAGAGAAAAAGACTTGGATGTTATACTTAATTCGAATCCACTTCCAAAACTTACTGATTCTGACATTTCAGCAAGTTTTTAACCTCTCTGAGCCTCTTTCTTTATCTGTGGAAATGGGCAGAATATTTACCTGAGGGTTGTGGCGAGGCCTGAGTGAAAAAGAATAAAAGGCATGTAGCACAGTATTTATTTAGCACATAGGTGCTCTCTGAATACAACAGAATATTTATTGAGCATTCATAAGCTTTATATATATTAACTTATATAATGTTTACATGATCACATAAGGCAGGAAATATCCTTTCTTTCTTTTTTTGATTTTTAATCCTCACCCAAGGATATATTCATTGATTTTAGAGGTAGATGGAGGGATTGGGGTGACGAGAGACAGAGAAACAAAAACACCCATTGGTTGCCTCCGGCATGCAATGTGCCCTGACCGGGATGGAACCCGCAACCTTTTGGTGTACAGGACGATGTTCCAACCCACTGAGCCACCCGGCGGGGCAGATATCCTTTCTTAACAGATGGGGTCACTGCGGCACAGAGGTTTATAATCCTAGGTGGGATCCAAAAGCTGCCCAAGTAGCCATTTTACTCAAAACTAAAGTTTGATTTCCTATTTTCCTTTTAAAATTAGTGCTGGGAAAAATAATGGATTAGATTTAATTATAATCTAATTCATCTAGACCTAATTAATACATGAGATTTTTAGGTTGGAAGATGGTGTCAGTTGTTTAGGCTCTTCATTTTTCATATGAAGAAACTCAGCTCTAGAAGCTAAATGACTTTTCCGAGGTCTCATACTTAGTGTGGCGGAGCCTACTGAGAACTGGCTCCAAGTTCACTGTTTTCCACAGCAATTGCATTTCTAGTTTTAACGGTAAATTTTAGCATTCAGTTCTCTCGAATTGGATTTCAGAGGCAACAATCATCCTAATTTGTTTACATTATCACCAAAGTATCTAAAGTATTAAAAATTATTGTTGAATCTGTAAAATGTTTTATATACTATGTAAATTTAAAATGAAAATATATACACAAACTTAATGGGGATTTCTTTTATTTTTCATAATTAGAATGTCACATCATCTCCTCAATATTCCACATTCCTAGAACATATCATCCCTCGATTTCTTACCTTTCTTCAAGACGGAGAAGTTCAGTTTCTTCAGGAGAAACCGGCCCAGGTAATCTGTTTAAAAACATCAGTGAGAAAAAAATAGCTTGTGGTAGGATTGAAGACATTTATGGATTAAAACAATTATAAAAACCCCGTGGTTCCACTTAGAAATGGAAGAGGTTTTGTTACATAAGGATGACTTTACCCAAGGCCTTTGCTTTTTCAGTTACTGGTTTTATTTTGTCAAGGCCATCTCTCTTACAATTTAAAATGTTCACATTTGCTGACTCGGTGATATGTGTGTACACTCTTTATTATAAATGAATTGGAATATATACAAAAGAAGGAATAGTAGTCTATTGATCCTTCCCACACCTCTTGTCTAAACTCTACTCCTACTCATTTTAATTCCTGTAATTCAGTTTTGTTTTACCTGTTGCCCCACCCACTCTTTTTACCCCCTCCTTGTGATTTTTTTTTTAAGGGAATCCCATTACATCATTTTTTTTCTTTATATTATTCAGCATGTATCTCTTAAAAATAACTTAAAAAATATTACCATGTTACCAGTATATCGCTAAATAAAGCATTAACAATTTATTACTTTTTGATTTTTAGAGAGCGAGTGAGAAAGGGGTAGGGGAGAGAGAGAGAGAAACATTGATTTGTTGTTTCCCTTTTGTATGCGTTCATTGGTTGATTCTTGTATGTGCCTTGACTGGGACCAAACTTACCACCTTGGTGTATCGGGACAACACTCTTACCCACTGAGTTACCCAGCCAGGGCTAAATAAAGCATTTTTATGTTGTACCAGTTCAAAATATATATGTATATTTGATCTCCTTTGTAGTTGTCAGCTCCATAGACAGAATCATGACAGTTTAGTGTAGCTTATGATGAAATTAGTCCTTGGGTCCAAGGTAATTGGAGAGAACATTACAGGAGCTAAACTGAGATTATAGAGGGGATTTCTGTAATGAAGTTCCCTTTGTTGTTTTGCTCTTTCATCATAAGTTCACTCCACGCTCACACACTAGTGCCCTATCTGGCTGAAATAAGGTGTGAAAGAGGAAAAATTTGATGTACTTGATTTGGTACATAGTTGTAGAAATATTGGAAGAAATGATTTGCAGTATATGCTTTGGATCACACTGAAGTAATTTACAGGAGTGTTTCTAAGATGGAATTCATCCTGTGGTATGGTGGTTACCAGTGGTGGGTACAGATGGCCATATGACATGTGTAGAATGCCAAAGATTTACTTTGGAATTCTTGGAAGGATTTTATATTCATGTTGTTAATTTATTTTTCACCAGCAACTGCGGAAATTAGTTCTTGAAATAATCCACAGAATACCGACCAATGAACATCTTCGTCCTCATACAAAAAATGTTTTGTCTGTGATGTTTCGCTTTTTAGAGGTAACCTTTGAGAATTCTTGTTATTTTGCTATATTCAGAACTGTCAGTGATTTTCTTAATGTAAAATCCAGTGTTATACAACTGATTCACAATGTCTATTTTCTCCTATTTTGCCAACCAAATTACTCTGGAAGAAATCTTTTAGGAGGGATGCACATGGATCGGTGAGGGAGGAAGGGGACACCCGCCTAGCCAGCCAGATCAGCCGAATCAACCCTGGCGATCAGTGGGGTGACAGATGTTGTAGCCAGATTACCCTCACGTCCATATAGTGGAAATCTTTGAAAATGAGTTGATGGTGGTTGACAAACTCCGTACAGGATGCTTTGGCTTTGTGCTTTCTAGTTTTGTTTGTGTCAAGCAGCAGTAGAGGCTCATAAAGAGTTTCTCAAAAACTTGGGGCTCTTTTACCTGCTACCTGTTAACCTCTAAAATTATTTTCTTGCTGTTCTTAGTCTTGATGTGTTTAGAATTCTGTTGTATCTCTGGGCCCCTTAGAAAGATGAACTTTGGAGCGGGGAGAGGGTTGGGTTCAGATCCCGGCTCTGCCATTTATTAGCTGTATGGGGTTAGCAATGGTCCTTGTCTTCTCTAAGCCTTAGCTTCCTGGAGGTGTGGTGTGAATGGCACCTCCCACTTAGAGAGGTTGTGTGTAATGTTTAGCTTGGGGTCCAGCACAGGGTGGTTGTTCAGTAATTGTTTATTCTTTTGGCAGTACTTTCAGACCTCACTTTGTTCACTGTGTGACTTGCCACAAATGCCAGTTACCTCTTCTGTTAAGAGTGTTACTGACCTGAACTTACTGGTGGGCTACCTTCCAGATGGTCCACCAAAGACCATGAAAGCATCCTGTTGGGGCAGTTCTATTTTATGGTTTAGTGAATTCTCAACAAATCAAATCTGAGTTGGTTGATGGAGCATGTATAGACAGAAAAATGCTTAGAAAATAGTCTTTAATCTTTAAATTAAGTCTTTAGAATTGTAACTGTTTAAATGCTTTTTTTTTAAAGACAGAAAATGAAGAAAACGTTCTTATCTGTCTAAGAATAATTATTGAGCTACACAAACAGTTCAGGCCAGCCATCACTCAAGAAGTAAGTCTTTATCTTGAGAGCATTTCTAAAGTGTGCTGACAAGTTCCTTGTGCTATGTAAATTTTTATTCTCTTTTTGTGTTGTTGGAACACATACTGCTTGCAGGTATAGAAAATATAGCCTCTTTGGGGGAAATTCTATAGGGGTTTAGCAGTTACCTTTTCTATTTTGAATGTGTATTTGAATATTTAACTGAATTTGTTTAGTAGTTGATTAGTGTTACCAGCTAAATTGCTAGGGCTGTTTGGTGATTCTGGTATTCAGAAATGTCTGATGTACCAGAAGGTGCCAATCATTTTATGTTAATACAGGGGTTAAGATGTGGGTTCTGAAGTCAGAACTAGGTTTGAATATCAGCTCTGCAACTCACTAGCTATGTGACACTGGGTTAATTTCTAGCCTTTTGGAACCTTTTTTGCATAATGGGGACAATCACAGTATATCCTCAAAGATTGCTTGAAGAATTAAATATAAAAGTTAAAGTTCTTAGCACAGTGCTTAGCACCTGTGGAGTAAGCATTAAATACTCTCTGTTAGCAATAATTAATAGTATCTTCTGTGATGATATGCTTAGTAAATGCCTGTTGTAGATTATTTGGAAATTAGAAGCATTATAATAAAATAGAATTTCTTCCATATTACAGAAAATATTAATTTCCTTTTCTTTCCCCCACCTTGTGTATATGTAATATTTTCTGTATAATAGCAGTAATACTGTATATGACATTTTAACATTTTTAAAAATAGATTTTATTATTTGTTTTTGGAGCGTGGGGAAGGAAGGGAGAGAGAGCAAGAGAAACATCAATGTGTGAGAGAAATATCAATAGGTTGCCTCTCGCATACTCCCTAACTGGGACCTGACCTGCAGCCCAGGCGTGTGCCCTGACACGGAATCGAACAGGCACCCTTTTGGTCTGCAGGCCAGTGCTCAATCCATTGAACCACACTGGCCAGGACTGAATATGACATTTTACATCTGATTGTTTCCTTTCACTTATATAAGCACTTTTTCAATAAATTCTTTATAAAGTTAATTTTTAATGGATGTATAGTATTCTTACATGTTGGTGTCCTCCTTTTTGGATATTTAACGTATTTAAAAACTTTTTATTTTTGACTATTATTGAATATGTTTCTAGTTCAAATTACTTCATAGACTGGCTTTATCAACATAGAATTACTAGGTCAAAAGTGTTAATGTTTTCATACCCCTGATATATATATATACATATATATATATATAGACACACACATATATTGTGAAACTGATTTCCAGAATGATTTCAGTAGTTTATGAGAGCCCCCTCTCGTGGCAGTCTTTCCAGTGTGGGGTAGTATTATTTCATGAAAGGCAAATAGTGGTATTTATTTTAGTTTTTATTCCTTCACTCCTCCTGAGCTAGAAAGCTTGTGTTCTGTTTGTCAGCCTTTTGTGTTTTATTTATTTATTTGAAAAATTAAAAAAAGTATATTTTATTTATTTTTAGAGAGGGGAGGGGAGGGAGATGTGTCTGAGTTGCCTCAAACTAAGGACCTGGCCCACAACCCAGGCTTGTGCCCTGACTGGGAATGGAACTGGTGACTTTTCGATTCACAGGCCGGCATTCAATTCACTGAACCACATGAGCCAGCGCATCTTTTTTGTTTATATTCATTGCCTGTTTGTATTTTGAGTCTGACATTTTTCTTATCTGTTTTAAGAGTTCTTGTATGTTAAGACTATTAACATTTTTTATATTTATTGTAAGCATTTTCTGTTTATAAATAAGTTCCTTATACTTTTATTTCTTTAGATTCATCATTTTTTGGATTTTGTGAAACAGATTTACAAGGAGCTTCCAAAAGTAGTGGTATGGTTTTAATATTTTTTGAATTTATAACTTATGTTTATTTATTATTTCCTTATTCCAAAGGGAATTTGGAGCACTTGGGTTGAAGGAATAATTGGGCAGGGGTTGCTAATTTTAGAGTTGGTAGTGTTTATTGATAATCAGAATCTAGGTTTTAAATGATCTCAGTCATAAAAATAAAACAAAAAACGAATTCTTTTGGTTTCACTGTTTAGATTAAATACTTTATCTAATATATTCTTACTGTAAAAATTTTGCAAAAGACAAACCAAAATATAAATCCATAACTTGATCACTTGCAAGCAACCATTGACATTGATGTTTTGTTTTGTGTTTTAATTGATGCTTTTTAAAGATGGTTGTGTTTGGGGAGGCTTTCAGCATTTTTCTGTATCATTAAAATTCTTTCCTTTATTGAATGAACCCTTCCCATGTGATACCAACAGTGTACAATGTGTGGAATAGAAGAGGACTGTCTCCCCTTCATGTTTTTCTCACTAACAGAAGGAATCACTAGTAACAGTTTGGAACATCTTCCCAGACTCTTTTTCTGGCAGCCATAACTTTTAGTGTTCCCATCATTATCTGTCATATATGTGTTCCTCAACCACCTCCTTGTTGCTGGTTTTCCTGATTTTCAATTCTTTATCACAAATATGCTTTGGTAAAAATCATTGCGCCTAAGCCTGTTTATGTGTCAGAGTTTTATTTTAAAGATTTTGATTTTTGTATCCAAAATATGCTTATTGGGATGGTTCCCACTCATTTAGATCCAGGGTGCTTTTAAGTGCTGCTTCCTTTTGAAGGAGGAGCATTCTTCTGGAAGCCTTGCTTTTCCTCTTGTAGGCTGAGAGGACCATGGAGCAGCCAACACACAAACTACCCTTTGTGCAGGGCTAAAGATGGTGATTTATAGCATCCTGGGCATTTCACATCCATAAAGTAGGAACAAGGGCTCTGCACAGGCGTGTCTTCTGTGTTTCCTCTTCTCCTCTGGAGAGGGATGAAGGCAGTCCTTAGTGAGAGGCATGTTGTCGTGGCAAGGTTGTCATTGCTGGAAAACTAAAGATTTTTTTAAGATTAAAAGTTTTAAAAAATAATGAACATGGTAAAGTTGACTGGTATTTTGAGGATTTTAATCTGCTAATAACATAAATTTAAAATTAATTACATTGAGTTATCAAGTTGTGTCACCTACCATAGCAGTCAGAGTTGTTCACAAGAAGCTATCTTGTTGAACATGAAGTCCAAATTCCCCTGAGAACCGAGGCGACAGTGAGGTCCTGGCTTTTCAGAACGTCTTCTCTTCTCTGTTTCTGGCCCCATCTTTGATCTCTAGTTAGGTGACTATTTGGAAAGTTAATTCAGGGGGTACTAACTCCTAGTTACTGCTGCAGGGATGGGTCTGCTCTTCCTGCCCCACAAAGCTAGTGATGTCATCTGGCATGCACTGCCTCTTGCTTCATCCAGGAAGGAGCAGGAAGTGCTTAGGATGAGCTTTTGTTTCTGTGGGAGGTGGAGAAGTGCTGTCCCTGTCATGTTGTCTTTATGGTGTTGAACAAAGAGGAGCCAAGTACTATGGGATGGAGCAAGAGAAACATGGAGGACATTTGCTTTCTTCACCACATGTGTCAGGTCTGTTTCATTCAGGGGTGTTGTGTTAGACTTTAGGAAAGATGACTTCTCTTGTCTTTATGTAGAACCGCTATTTTGAGAGCCCCCAGGTGATCCCTGAGAATACAGTCCCTGCCCCGGAAATGGTGGGCATGATCACAACGATTGCTGTGAAGGTCAGTCCCGAACGGGAGGACAGCGAGACGAGAACAGTAAGTTTCTCAGTTGCTTTGCTTCGTTTTTGTCCACATCTCTGTACTTGGTAGAGTAAAATAGGAGATAATGACTTTTGAAAACGCTTAAATTTTTTGTTCTTAAGAACTTGGAAGTATTTAAGATGAACAGGTGTGGGAGCACTAGAGCATTGCTGGCTCTGCTGCGCAACCTCAGAGCGTTGATGCATAGAAACATAATTGTAGTGGAGATCCACAATACTTGTTGGGAAGAACAGCGGACCAGGCCAGGGATGCCTCTGGTCCACCATTAGCATTGACACTAATGAGTCCCTTTAGATCAGTGTCTGAGAGTATGGACTCTGGGGACAAAAAACTCTGGGACGATAATATGGCTCCCTTACTTGGGTTTTCTGAGTGTAGGCAAGTTCATGAACCTTTGTTCTGACCTTAAGTTTTCCTCTCATTACATACCTGAAAAACCTGTTGTGTGGAATTTTGTGAAGGTCAGGCTGGTATTGTCTGTGGGGAATATACTTGTAGTATCTGCTCCATAGGTAACATGTATTGAACATTTACTATGACTATTTTTTTATGATTGCATTAAGAGTATCATCTAGATTAGTTTTACTGAGATGATTTTGCAGAATTTTTAATTTGTGCTAGGATAAACAAGAAACTGCATTTTGAGTTAAGCTTTCATTCCTTTGCTCTTCCTGAATTAGAAACTTGTTTTCTGTTATGGGCCTTTGTGTTTTCTTTTGCTTGTCTGTTTCTATCCATTGCCCATTTGTATATTGAGACCAACGTTTTCCTTACCTGTTTTATGAATTCTCATATATTAAGACTATTCACGTTATTTTTTTTTTTAAAGATATTATTTATTTATTTTTAGAGGGGAAGGGAAGGAGAAAGAGAGAGAGAGAAACATCAATTTGTGGTTACCCCTCTCATGCCCCCAAATAGGGACCAGGCTTGCAAGCCAGGCATGTGCCCTGAGTGGGAATCAAACCAGCAACCCTTTGGTTTGCAGGCCGGCACTCAATCCACTGAGCCACACCAGCCAGGGCTAAATTTTTTCTTATATTTATTGTAAGCGTTTTCTGTCTCTATTAAGTATTTTTGAATAAAACTTGGTAAATGTGCACTCTTTGTTATTGTTCTTTTAAGTAAAATCATAGATACTAATTTAAATTTTTTCTCACATGATTTGAATTTCTAAGTTTTGAAAAATTTCCTGAACTTATTTACTACAGGTGACTACATTTGGAAAATATAAAAACCTCTCTATTAAATTTTCTGTGTACTTTGTTTTAAAAAGTTTGGATCTTTCCCCACAGATACTTAAAGGATGCATCAGTATTTTCCCTTTTATATTAGTGGGGCATTGCTCAGTAATGGGCACTGACTGGGGCTGTTTTCAACCACAGTCCTGCTTGTTTCTGTCTTACAGCATTCCATTATTCCAAGAGGATCTCTTTCTCTGAAAGTGTTGGCGGAATTGCCCATTATTGTTGTTTTAATGTATCAGGTATGTTTCTTGTGTTTTTGGCTTCTTTTATAACACAGTTCACATATAATTATCTGTGGCAAATAGATGTGTATGATACAGGGTAGCTGATGTAATGACTCCTGTAGTGTCTTTGGTATGCCAAATTATTTTGCTATAGCAGAAAGTGTGAAGGCATTAAAATCTGATGTGTTTGCTTTTAGCTGTACAAACTCAATATCCACAATGTTGTTGCTGAATTTGTGCCCTTGATCATGAATACCATCGCAATTCAAATATCTGCACAAGCCAGGTAAGATTTCTTCAGACAGCGACGTAGCTGACTGTCATAGTGCTTTAATTCCAAGTAAAAACACACCTGCTGCTGTCATTTGTAAGGGATAAAAATTTTAAGTGATGAAATTTTGGGAAAAGTATATTTATTTTTTACTTTTTGAACTTGTGTTTCAATGATGATAGTAACACATTTTAGTTTCTTATTTTGAAAAATGAACTAAACCTTGGTATTTGGTGTCTTGTAAATTTAGAACTATCATTAGGTGTTACTAGACTCATTTATCTGTCTGTGGTATCTACAAGCCTTTCTCACCTTCAAGCCATTCTTTGTTTTTGCCATTCCTTTCCACACGAGTGCTAGAATGTTCTTTACCCTCTTTATTTACTGCCATTTCCCCAGCCATCCCTCTCGATCCCTGATTAGGTGAACCATGTTCATTTTCCCAGGGACACGTTTTCTTAGACTTGATAGCACTCCTCTTAAGACCTTTATCACTTGCTTTCTTGACTTATAGCCTGTTTGGCACTGAGTCATTTGAGGGCAGGATCTGAGGGTAAATCGGCTTGGATAGTCCATGTGGCCCTAGCCCAGGCTCTTCCCCGGGGCGAGCGGGTGCCTGATGCCGGCTGCCAGTCAGCGACTCTGGGATTCCCATTGCAGTGGCTGTGGAATGCCTGGCAGAACGGCTCTCTTCATGCCTCTGAACCCTTTCTGTCACTTGGAGCTGCATGAAAGTATGGAGTGGCTACTGTTGCTGCTGTGTTGCTCTAGTCTGCGTAGGAATCAAACTTTCGGGCTCAGTAACTATTATAGGCTAATAAGTACATTTTATTCATTTTTCATTCAGGCAACATAAACTTTACAACAAGGAGTTGTATGCTGATTTTATTGCTGCTCAGATTAAAACATTGTCATTTTTAGCTTATATCATCAGAATTTACCAGGTAAGTTCTTTGACCTTTGTTTTTTCAGGTTTACTAAGATATAATTTACATGCAATAAAGTTCACATTTTGTAGGTGCATTGTAGTTCCATTGCATACGGTTGGTAGCCACCAACACATCAAAATACAGAACTTTTCTTCACCTCCAAAATTTTTCTTTTGTACATTTGTAGTCTTATTTCCTCCTCCCACCCCCAAAACCTCTCAAGTACTGAAAATGGAACATTTGGTTTTAAAAATTTGAGTTAGGCACCCCTTAATATTTTAGTCAGCTTGAGTCACCACGGTGAATTGCCTTCCTAAAACCCCTTAAAAAGCGATTGTGATTAGAACTTATTCTGAGTTGATTAAACGTGTCTTTTGTGTCATTCAGAATTTGCATTAATGGGATGACTGAGTAAAGAGTATTTTTTTATAAAACAGATTTTATTTATTTTTAGAGATAGGGGAAGGGAGGGAGAAAGAGAGGGAGAGAAACATCAATGTGTGGTTGCTTCTCTCACCCCTAGATGGGGACCTGGCCCAAAACCCAGGCATGTGCCTCAACTGGCAATTAAACTGGCGACCCCTTAGTTCGCAGGCCGGTGCTCAGTCCATTGAGCCACACCAGCCAAAGCAAGAGTATCTATTTAACAAACAAAAAAAGGCAATATTTCTCTCTCTTTCTCCTTAATACTAAAGTAATGCATGTACATTGTTGAAAGTTGAGAAGATACAGAAAAATACAAAGAAGACATTCATAATCCCATTATGTAAAAGAAACTGTCATTTATGTTGCTAACCATCCTTCTAGTGTGGCAGTTTGCACACATGAACTATTAAAACCTTTTGTATGATACTTGTTTCTTAAGCCTGTTACTTTCTGGGAGTCCTTTGAGCCAATCTTAGTCTTAGTGATTTTATTTTATTTTTCTGCATGGATACCTCCACTGTTAATGCTTTGTGGAAGTTAGTACATAGATGTGATTCTTGAATGTATTTGATTTGTTTTTTTTATTACATTTTTTTTATTGTTGTCCTATTACAGTTGTTCCAATTTCCCCCCCATTGCTCTCTCCTGCCCCGCCCACCTCCCCTTCTCCCACAGTCAGCCCCCACCCTGTTGTTCATGTCTGTGGGTCATGTCCTTGACTAGTCCCTTCCCCTTCTCCCCCTCCCCTGACCCTTCTGGTCACTGTCAGTCTGTCCCTTGTTGAATTTTTTTTTAAGTTTATAAATTTTGGGTTTTCTTAATACCCACCAATCAGTGTAATTGTGTTGTTTTCCTCTTATTTTTATAGGAGTTGGTGACGAAGTACTCTCAGCAAATGGTAAAAGGGATGTTACAGTTACTTTCAAATTGCCCAGCGGAGACTGCACACCTCAGAAAGGAGCTTCTGATTGCTGCGAAGCACATCCTCACAACAGAGCTAAGAAACCGTATGTCTTTTGTCTGGAATTCTGGCAGACTGTCCTCATCTTCAGGGCTGGGACCTGCTGACATTCCATGTTTTTTTTTTTTTTTTTGGTCAGGGCTCTGAGCTTTTATTGGATTATAACTGGATTAAAAAAAGGTGTGTGGGGGGTTGCTGTTGTGTGTCCCCTGGGCTGTTGGGGCTGCATTTAGTTCCAGTGTTGTCTCTGCCTGTGGTTGGCTATAGGGAGCAGTTAGTTCTGTTTTTGCTTTCTAATAATTTCCAGTCCAATGATCACTGACTGGCAGTGAAGATGGGATAGGAGGAGGCTGTCCACAGAGTCAGGAGAGATGGAGAAGGATTAGAATCCGCTCTCCAAACCTCACAGAGACAGAGTTAGGGGGTTAGCCTGGGTTGAACTTCCACTGCCCACTGTTCCTCTAGTTGCAAGTCTTAGGAGGCCAGAGGAGGGGGAGAAATAGGGAATGTCCCTGTACAGGCCACCACAATGTTCAGGTGGTGGGTGACATGGGCTATGAAATAATTCACAAAGGGAAGAAAGTATAGTGAGTAAAGTTTTTATTCACTCTCCAAGAAAGGAGAGGGGCCTGGTGTGGAGACATACCCCCGCCTCCATTCTTTTCACATTAAGAGTTTACTAAGAGTTGTGTCTTGGGTGGCAGAAGGCAACATGGATGTCCTCTCTCTGCCTGACATTCCCTTGTCATGGGGAGTTTAACTCATTCCAGTGGCCAAATATTTCAGGCTCAACTTTTCCTTTCTTTATTGCTGCTGTGAGTGGATTCTTTCCCCTTCTTTTGCTGTCTTTCTACTGCCCCCTCTGCCCCCGTGCCTGCCGCCAGGGTTCTCCCTTCATCCTCTCAACAACCTCATAGTTAATGTGATGATTTCCTCAGTGTAGCTTGCTTACGTTCTGAGTTTTGCTTGGTACATTTCTGCCTTTTGACTGCATAACTTTTGAAATTGCAAATAGACATTTGCTGTGTGACTTTAAAAGGTAAGAAGGAAAAAATGATTTTGTTCTGTGAAGTAATGGGTTGGTTCTGTTTTATGCACAAGATTGATACTTTTGCTAATCTGATAATTATACTTTTCCTGTCAATTATTAAATTTTAATTTTTAAATACTTTTATATTTGGTATGTCCAAATCATTAAGTTGAAGTTACATCCTAATTGTTTTGATATGATAATCATTTCTTTCAGTAATTTTTCAATATTAAATGTTTTATTTGCTTGTAAATCAGAGCATATGTAAAACTGAGATCGAGCTTCCTAATGTAGTTTTTAGACATGAAAATAAGGGTGCAGTTTGAGTGTTTACACTTGAGTTAATATGGTAAAGCTCAGACATTTTGTGCTATTAAAGTACAAATTATAGTGTGACTCTTGTATGTTGCTATTGCTGAAAGGAAGGTAGATTTAAAACATGTTTTAAAATGTAACACATACAGGAAAGTACATAGAAGAAATATATAATTTCACCAAAAATGACGAGACAAACATGTGCAGACATCACACAGGTTGAGGACTGAATGCTGCTCTGTGGCTGGCTGAGGGGCTGCTTCCTTTCTTGTGTCCTTTCCTGTGTGTTCTCTCTGAATCAGGTCAAAGCAGAGTAATTTCAAATGGAACGTTTTAGATCTACTGAAGTCACTGGTTGTGCCTGGACTACCATTTCACGTTAACTTTGGTATTCCTGCCATTCAAATAATACGGGTTTTGGAGTTGCATCTGGGAGGCTTTGTAGCAGGAGGCTTCTACCTGTTGAAGTGCTGACAGGTTGAAAACTCCTCATGCTCCCCATCATGCACTCCCAGGCTCTCTTGAGACCATGAGATGCTACTTCCAGGGGCTGATCACGTTAGACTTGTTGAATTCAGCTTTTAAGACGGTTTATTTTGAAGGCCATAGTAGTTCATGGAGTTAAATAGCTAACAGCATCACACCTCAAAATGTTTTTATTGAAAGAAATATTGAAGAATAATGTTAAATGTTAACCACATTATTGAAAAGTACAAAAATGTATGCACATAGTTAGAATTTACACATCCACTAACATTTCTCATGTAGCCTTACTTTTTTGGCATCTTAGATGATATCAAATGATAACCCATTTGCCTTAATTCTGAAGAGCAGTCGTTTGAGAGAACCTGATGGTTTACCTGAGTTACTTACCCATTTTTTCAGACACTCCGGTTCTTGGTCACGGAGGTGATCTGGAAACCAGTGCTGTACAACCTCATTACTTACCCTTCTCCTTGAACTTATCCCCAGCCAGCCCTGCAGCGCTCAGTGTTTAAGCCCTTTGCCCCTCTCCTTCTGTGCCTCCTTCCTCCTGGTACCTCATGGAGGACAGTGCAGGGGTGTTGCCTCCTCTGAGCTGCTCTCCCTGGTTGCATCCCCCTGGGCTGCTGTGCTTGTTACTTAGCCCGCGTGGGTATTGTGTCTCCAATGCACACACTTGTCTTATAGCTTCACCCTCAGCAGCTGATTGCTGGGGAAGAGCGTGCTTTATTTGGCTTATTGAAGCTGGCCGTAATATCAGGCTTGTTCCAGAATCTAAACGTCCTTTGATGTTTTTGGCTGAAGTTTCCCAAGGGGAATATGGAATAGAGGCCTAGAAAATACAGGTTGCCACCTGCCTGCATGTCCTCAGACATGTGAATTGTCCCTGAGTGGAGACTCACTCTTCCTAGTCCTGTTCGGTCCTCAGGCCTGCAGGGAGAGGAAGGGATAGTGCTGTTTCTGTCTGCAGGATTAGAGGGACAGAGATGCCCCTGTCAGCTTCTAGTCAGTTTCATCCAGGAAGTTGGGACCCCTAACCTGGGACCCATGCCCTTGAGAAAACTAACATTTCCTAGACCTTTGTGATTTATATGCTGAAATATTCTTCATTCTCCATAACTACTAACCATAAAATGTTTTAAGAAGGGTGACATCAGGGCAGTGGCTCAAGGGGCATTGAGGAGATACTGCCCCCTTCTCCAGAAAGGTTTGGGCTGATGGTGGCACCTTTCTAAGGACAATGGATAGGGGGCAAGGTCTCTGCAGTGGGACATGATGCCTACCTTTTCTTAGTTTATGCTTCGATGCTGTGCGTGGTTCTGACAGTATCTTGGACAGCAGATGGCTTCTGAGGCTCAGTAAAGCCAATGCCTTTGACTAAAACACAGTGTGTGTGCTTTTTTCTCCTTCACCCTACAGATTGGCTACTGTGAAAGTACTGTTAAGCAATGTATAATTGGTTTAGTTGGTGATATGTGCAATGGACATTTGTGTGTTCTAGAGTTCATTCCTTGCATGGACAAGCTGTTCGATGAATCCATACTGATTGGTTCAGGATATACTGCTCGAGAGACTCTCAGGTATGCGATCCCACTCATGATATCTGGTTGATGAAACGTGAGGGACAGTGATTCCTGGTGCTAGATATTACAAATATTTCAACAAACCGGCTGTTGGGCCCTCGTTGCGATTGGATTTAGAGTTGCAGGGATTTTTTGAAATGCCTGAGGTTGCTTTTTGTGCCTCAGCTTCAAGGGAATAATCAGAGTAGTCATTTTGATTTTAACTGGAGGTGAAACTATCTGACTAGCATTACTTTCTGTTTTTTGCTTTCTATATAAGTGAATCTTTTTATTATAAAAGAATATTTGATAACCTACCTAGAAGAAAGAAGGAAAGAAAACCTTTTGGTCCTGCACGAGGAGCTCAAGTAACACAGATAATATTTTGGTGTATTTCCTTCTAGTTTTTATTTCTTAGGCATTTTATAAGATAAATGTAGTTGTGACCATGTTTGTTGTTTCTCAAGGAGAAAATTAACATTTAATCATCTCACAACATACAATGAATCAACATTAGTAATATTTTTGGCTTAAATAAGGGAGGTATATTGGATCTTTTGAAAAATAGGCAGAATGCTTTGAATATGATGTAGACAATTCACTGTTTTCTATATAAAAGTTATAAAATAGTAAGTAAGACATTATTTATAACTTGTGGTTGAACTTGCCTGGATTTAGACATTAGATTATGTCCCTCCTGCTGGAAACCCTCCAATGGCTAAGTGCTTCCCTTTGGCAAAGACAGAACCTAGACTCTCTTGACTGTGGCATGCGACTCCCACGGGGTCTGGCTCTTCCTTCCCTGATCTGCAGCCATGCTGGCCTCCAGCTCTGGGGCTATTCCAGGCAGTTCCCACTCAGGGCTTTGTCACTCTTGTTTCTTCCATCTGGGCATTTCTCAGGCTCTGCTCCACAGCATCTTTTGTCCTTAAGGTCTCAGTGTTAATGTCACCTGAAAGGGACTTTGCCAGGCATCCTTTCAGAGTAGTCCCCCACCTGTCTGTCCCACAGTGCTCTTTTCACATCTGCCAAGCACTAATTAACTTATACATTTTATTTCTTTACTCGTGTGTTTCCCCTTCTCTAAATAAGCTTCCTGAGGGCAGGAACTCTCTTTACTTGGGTCACTGTGGCCTCCTGGTGTCTAGCCCAGTGTCTGGCTGGTGCCCAATTGTTTAGTGAGTGAAAGCACTAAACAACCCAGACATTGTTGTATCTCTATAAAATGGCTCCCACACAGGGTATGGCAAAAGTAGGTTTACAGTTGTTCTTATGGGAAGTAATGCAATAATTAATAAATAATAATGCAAGAATAAATTGTTTCATATACAACTGTAAGCCTGTCTTTTCCCCACTCTGTATACAAGGTATTAATTGACACATACTGTTTATCTTTGAGCAACAAAACCCATCAGTGCATAATTGAGCTGGTACTTATTTCTGCTTATGTTAAGTCTGTGTGCCAAGGTTATTATGACATGCATGAACTTGGAAAGGAAAGACTTGAAGCACCAACATGAGAGTTTCAGTTGTGTAGCTGGGGAAACCGGAAGCCTATAAAGCATGCTCCAGGCGTGCTGTCCCAGTGGCAGTGTCCCGGGCAGGCAGTGGTAAAGGGGTGCCTGCAGATGTGGGCCTGTGGAAATGTGACAACGTGTACTAGCAGTGGTCTCTGCCCGCAGGCCCCTCGCCTACAGCACTCTGGCCGATCTTGTGCACCACGTTCGTCAGCATCTGCCCCTCAGTGACCTCTCCCTCGCAGTCCAACTCTTTGCCAAGAACATTGATGACGAGTCCCTGCCCAGCAGCATCCAGACCATGTCCTGCAAGCTCCTGCTGAACCTGGTGGACTGCATCCGCTCCAAGAGCGAGCAGGAGAGTGGCAATGGGCGAGATGTCCTCATGCGGATGCTGGAGGTACTGGCTCTCGGGAGAGGGCCCATGCTCTTGAACCCCGCATGCTGCTGAGCTTGGACCAGTGCTTTACTGGCAAGTTTATGGGGCTGCCAGATGGTCTAGAGTGATCCCAGACATTAGACTACTTTGATTCAAATCCCTGTGCCTCCCATTAACTAGCCAAGTGTCCGTGGGTGGAATGCTGAACTCTGTGCCAATTTACTCAGCTTCTAATCAGGGATATGTACAGTGTCTACCTCATAGGGTGGTTGTGAGAGAGAAGACATCACACAAGACCTCTTAGTACAGTACCTTCCAAGGTCTTGAGACACTGCACAGCCAAGTGCTGAATTAGCTGTGAACATTTCTGGAGTGATGTCCAGTTGGGGGTGTGTTTAAGGGCTAAAGTGTGATTTCTGCAGCCAGTGGTTAGTCGTGTGGGCCATGGAGCTGTCCTAGGTTACTCCCAGGCCCTGCCTGCTAGCCCGGTCACCCAGCTGATTTTAGGTTACTCACTGGTGCAGTGGAGATAGTGAAACATCTACAGTTACCAGAGGGGCCAGACAGCACTCTTTTTTTCCTTCTAATTTTTAAAAAATTGATTTGTATGTATGTATGTATTTATTTAGAGCAAGGAAGGGGGAGAGAGAAACATGATTTGTTGTTCCACTTATGTATTCATTGGTTGACTTTAAAAAAAATTTTTATTTTTATTTATTTTTAGAAGGGGGGGCAGGGAGGGAGAAGGGGAAAGAAGCGTTAATGTGTGAGAGAAACATCTACTGGCTGTCTTTTGCATGCCCCCAACTGGGGACCTGGCCCACAACCCAGGCATGTTCCCTGATGGGAATTGAACTGGCAACATTTTGGTTTCCAGGACAACGCCCAACCAACTGAGCCACACCAGTCCAGGCCAGTGGTTGATTCTTGTATGTACCCTGATCAGGGATTCAACCTGCAACCTTGGAGTTTCATGATGAAGCTCTAAGCAACTGAACTACCTGGCCAGGGCCCACTCTCTCTTTTGATACAAAGCAGAATGATGTTAGCAGGTGGTTTCGGAGAACATTTCTTGTCCTGACTTCTGATAGGGTTGTTGACCTATTGAAAAGGAGTGATTTCCATCTTCCCCTCCACTTTCTCATTCTCTTAGGTTTTTGTTCTCAAATTCCACACCATTGCTCGGTACCAGCTCTCTGCCATTTTTAAGAAGTGCAAGCCTCAGTCAGAACTTGGAGCCGTGGAAGCAGCTCTGCCTGGGGTGCCCACTGCCCCTGCAGCTCCAGGCCCTGCCCCCTCCCCAGCCCCAGTTCCTACCCCAGCCCCACCCCCCTTGCCCCCCACTACCCCCGCCACCCCTGTGACCCCAGCCCCTGTGCCGCCCTTTGAGAAGCAAGGAGAAAAGGACAAGGAGGACAAGCAGACATTTCAGGTCACAGACTGCCGAAGTTTGGTAAAAACCTTGGTCTGTGGAGTTAAGACAATCACGTGGGGCATAACGTCATGTAAAGCGCCTGGTGGTAATTCCGCTCTTGAATTTAGACAATGTGTTTCACAGAGTGGGTTTATTTGCATTGGCTTATTATGCTATCTCTTTTCCAGAAGCTCAGTTCATTCCCAACAAGCAGTTACAGCCAAAAGAAACTCAGATTTACATAAAGCTTGTCAAATATGCAATGCAGGCTTTAGATATATATCAGGTAAGGAAGTGCCCTCAACCAGTCTATTGAATGTGGAAATCACCCCTTAGTATTAGAGATGCTGGTGATTGAACAGGTCTTGAGAGCTCTGTTACTTTTTGATGGTCTACAGTGTTTATATGTGCAGGTGTGCTTTTGGTCTGTAGTACAGCATTGCATTTATGGTGAGAATTGTTATTTATAAGTGTCCATGTGTGTATTTTGAGGGGAGGTAGTGTAAATGGAATGTAATAGAAATAAGGTTTAAGTTTACAAAACATAATTTGTTCCTTTAGGAATGCTGAAAAAAAATTTTTAAAAGTATTTTCTAAAATTAAGCAAAGAATAGAGAATTTGAAAGATTTTAGGGGGTGGCATTTACTCTCTGATTCAGGTGCTCTCTTTTAAGAATGCAAGTGTTCTGTTTATGTGATGGAATGTATTCAGAGATGTTCAGGGTTTTTTTTTTTTTTTTTTTTAAAGATTTTATTTATTCATTCTTAGAGGGAAAGGGAGGGAGAAAGAAATGGAGAGAAACATCAATGTGTGGCTGTGTCTTATGCGCCCCCAACTGAGGACCTGGCGTGCAACCCAAGCATGTGCTGTGATTGGGAATTGAACCAGTGATCCTTTGGTTCGCAGGCCAGCACTCAATCCACTGATCCACACCAGCCAGGGCGAGATGTTTGGTTTTAATGATTGGTTTGTTTTTTTTCCTGTGCTAGGTCCAGATAGCAGGAAATGGACAAACGTACATTCGAGTAGCAAACTGCCAGACTGTTAGAATGAAGGAAGAGAAGGAGGTACTGGAACACTTTGCTGGTGTGTTCACAATGATGAATCCCTTAACATTTAAAGAAATCTTTCAAACTACAGTCCCCTATATGGTGGAAAGAATCTCAAAGAATTATGCTCTTCAGGTATAAAACTCCTTTTTTATATTCAAATTCTTTATGTGTCGACTTGAGATGCTTTGGACAAATTCCTTTCTCATCCCCCTCCCTGTTCTCCACACCTCCTTTTTAAAAGATTTTCTTTAGTTTTAGAGAAGGGAGAGGAAGAAGAAAGGAAGAGAAACACTAATGTGTGAGAGAAGCATTGATTGGTTGCCTCTCGAACACCCCCAGCTGGGAACCTACCCGGGAATTGAACTGACGACCTTTCAGTTTGCAGGACGATGCCCAACCCACTGAGCCACACTGGTCAGGGCTCGACAAGTTCTTTTCATTAGTACAAATTCAGTATGTATTATGCGTAGGTTCTTGGTGTTTCATGGTAAGGATAGAATACTAGATAAAGTACTTGAAGTGAACTGTTCAACTCAAGGCTCAGTAAATCTCTATTTTTTTCCTTTGGTGAGTAATTTCTTGGAGTGTGACAGGTTTAATTTTGTATTTTTGGCAAGTTTATTTCTCTTAAGGATGCATTGGGGAAGGCATTATTTTTTGTCACAGTCTTTTCTTGTTTTGACAGATTGTTGCCAATTCTTTCTTGGCAAATCCTACTACCTCTGCCCTGTTTGCTACAATTCTGGTGGAATATCTCCTTGATCGCCTGCCAGAAATGGGCTCCAATGTGGAGCTCTCCAACCTGTACCTCAAGCTGTTTAAGTTGGTCTTTGGCTCAGTCTCCCTCTTTGCAGCTGAAAATGAACAAATGCTAAAGGTAAAGCTTAGATCCAAGTAGTACTTTGTTTTAGGGTTTTTTGTTTAATTCTTGTTTTCCCTTTTGAACACAAATTAGAATGGCTCTTTTTATATTTGTAAAGTGCTCTTTGAGTTAAT
Organism: Furipterus horrens; assembly: GCF_987537825.1. Classification (NCBI taxonomy): domain Eukaryota; kingdom Metazoa; phylum Chordata; class Mammalia; order Chiroptera; family Furipteridae; genus Furipterus; species Furipterus horrens. The sequence goes on along the minus strand of NW_028327180.1, from coordinate 62,967,827 downwards.
AAAATATTTGCAACAACTAAGGGCCAAGTATGAAAAACATTTCATGTATTTCTAAGCAGAGCTTAATTTATCTGGTGATTTAGAATGAAAACTTTGGAACACTTAGGATATATTGCTACCACTAATTTTCTTTTTCCAGTTTTTATTTTTATTGATTTTAGGGAAAGGTGGGGTGGGGAGAGAGAGATAAAGAAAGAAAGAAACATTGATTTGTTGTTCCACTTATCATGCACTCATTGGTTGTTTCTTGTATGTGCCCTGGCTGGGGATTGAACCCACAATCTTAGTATATATATATATCAGGTCGACACGCTAACAAACTGAGCTACTTGGCCAGGGCCCAGTTTTCTTTATAAAATTCAATTCCTTTTTCTGGATTACACAAGTAAAATTAGAAGCACATCATCCTTTTTAAAAATATTAAGTGATGCAAAAAAATATAGAAGGAAAAAATGTCTTACCTCTCAAATCTGATTATATCAGCCGTTTTCCACTTTTAATTTTGTTTCTTCTGTGTGTTTGTATTCTTTGTGGCAATACATAAACATTCCATTTCAGGACTGTTTATTATTCCCCTTTAAGTCAAGAATTCTGATCATCTTGTGTTCCTTAAGAAAGACATCTTGGAGGAGTGTGACTCCTATATTTTTTTAAGTGATTAATCCTGTGTAAATTGATTTTGTCAGTTGTTTGAATCTAGAAAATGGGTAAGAAAACCCACTCATGGTTATATCACCCCTTAAAAGTGGCAGATGGCAGAACAAAAACTTGTAAACATTCATTTCCACTTATGGCTAAATTTTAATTCCTATAGAAGGTTGAATATTATCCAGTTGAGTCTGAAGAGAGATGTTTCACATAGGGAAAATTTGAAGCTGCAAACAAGATCTATTTTTTCTAGAGTAAAAGTACAAATAGTGATAAAAAGCAGTCTGTGCTTTTATGTGATTGTGATGGTTTTCTCAGGTTTTTTGTTTTTAAATATTTTTAAAATTTATTTTTAGAGAGAAGGGAAGGGAGATAGAGAGGGAGAGAAACATCAATGTGTGGTTGCCTCTGGCTCGCCTCTAACTGTGGACCTGGCCCTCAACCGAGACATGTGCCCTGACTGGGAATTGAACCTGCAACCCTTTGGTTTGCAGGCCCACACTCAATCCACCAAGCCACACCAGCCAAGGTGGTTTTCCCAGTTTTTTTTCAATTACACAGTAATTATGAAGAATCTTAATATTACTTTTGTGTTACTATGAAAGAAAAAATATGTGAAAGAAAAAATACAAAACTATAACAACAAAAACAAAACCTAACAGGGTTAGCCCTGGCCAGATAGCTCAGTTGGTTAGAGCATTGTCCCAATACACTGAGGTTGCGGGTTCAATCCCAGGTCAAGGACCGTATAAGAAGCAGCCAATGAGTGCATAAATAAGTGGAATAACAAATCAGTGTTTCTCCTGTGCTCTCTCTCTCACTCCCTCCTTTCCTGTCTCTCTCTTAAAGTCAATTTAAAAAATCCACAAAACCTGATGGGAAGATGCTCAAGAATATATTAAAGAACAAATTCATAGAATTTTTGGTCTCGAGAACTATATATAGTTGATTTATTCTGTAAAGTAAATATGTCATGCCATATACAGGAACAAGTTTCGACCAGTATCAGTAACTATACCAATAGTTTACAGTTCATGGTTCACTGTGACCATGCAAAAAAGTTACATGATTTAACTGTCACATGTCAAAACCAGGATTCGAAGTACAAGATGAAAAGCCTAATCTGGATTACAAGGTTAATTAAAATTACTATAAGCTAATAAAGTGCTTTTTAGTTAAAGAAATACCTATTTTTCAACCGTCTTCTAACACCTTATCTTAAATGACTTTTGAGGCTCTTCCAAACTTTACATATTTTAAAAAAGATTTTTAAATATCTTTTTTAAGGGAGAGGGGAAGGGAGAGGGGAGAGGGGAAGGGAGGGAGAGAGAGGGGGAGAGAAACATCGATGATGTGCAAGAGAAACATGGATTGGCTGCCTTTCGCACGCCCCAAATGGGGACCTGGCCCACAACCCAGGCCTGTGCCCTGACTGGAAATCAAACCGGCTACCTTCGGTTTGCAGGCCAGCACTCAATCCACTGAGCTACACAAGTCAGGGCCAAGCTTTACATATTTGATTGATAGGAAAGTTTAGTTTCTTTAGGTTACTTCTTGTATTTAGATTGTTCTAGGAAATGGGGTTCTTTGATCTGCTTGATTATTTAGTGACGTATTCTCAAGAACTGCAGAGCTGACAGATAGGAACCTATTAAATGCTTCTTTCACAGCCAAACAGTGAATATGAAAATATATGTAGAAACCAACATATATTTTAAGAGAAATACATTTGAGTCAAATAAAGGTTGGAAAGTTCTTGTTTTTCTTCCCTTTGGGAATAATTTTATAAGAATTACCTTCCATTTCTGTTTGATTCCAGTGAATGTTTAGCGTAGTTCTTAAGGATGTTGACCGTCCTCATTTGGAACTTATTAACCTGCCTTTCTCCGCCCTGCAGCCCCACCTGCACAAGATCGTGAACAGCTCCATGGAGCTCGCACAGACTGCCAAAGAGCCCTACAACTACTTCCTGCTGCTTCGGGCCCTCTTCCGCTCTATTGGGGGAGGAAGCCATGATCTCCTGTATCAGGAATTTTTGCCTCTCCTTCCAAACCTCCTGCAAGGTCAGAGCAATGATTTTAGTTGCCTTTTAGCCTTGTTTGCGTGCCTGGATCTGGCTGCTTTTGCTTGCTGAGGTTCATCTTCTGCACCCATTGAAGGTCATGATGTGGGTATATAAATGCATGTTCCCTGCAGAGAGAAAGAGAGAGAGTGTGCCCCAGTCCCATGTTCTGTTCTCTTTCAAGTCAGTGGGACTTTGAAAGGAGCCCCCCCTGTTTAGGCTGGGCTCGTCTCTCCACTCAGAATTGAATGGGAGTTAGAAGGTTTTAGCTTCTCCAGTTAGCATTTGGTGAGCTGATCTAGAAAGAAAGTTGTTTCTAGTGGTTTTATGAGATCAGGAATCCCTAGATTTGAAAGAGAATCAGAATAAGAAGGGAAAAAGCAAGTTATAAAGTTGATTTATACATTTATATTTTTATTTAGTTACTAATTACACAACCATAATCCTGTAATTCCTGTATAATTAGGAATTCTTTCAAGACATAGAGCTAAAGGAACTAGTATAAATGAACCATGGACATGGACAACAGGTTGGGGATTGACTGTGGGGGAGAGGGGCAGGGGTGGGGGTGGGAACAGGGAGAGCAAAGGGGGAAAAATGGGACAATTGTAATTGAACAACAATAAAAAGATATAGAGCTAAAGGGCATCTTGAGTTCATTCAGTGTTTATGGGTATGAACTGATTGAACCACTGTCCTAGGAACGTGTATTTTTGTGAAGTGTGAGCTCCTGGCATCCTGGCACGGGGAAGCCATTTACAACATAGTATAACCAGGAAATAACTGGGAAATATTTGGATATATTGACTGTAACATGGTCATGATTGTTCCATAAGCCAGACATGTTGCTAAACCATTTTTCATATTTAGTCCCATCTCCAGTCAGTCCTCAACCTGAGCCCTCTGCTCTGATGAGCCTGATTCTTCTTCTGCACGCTCTCGGCTGGCCCCATGCTCCTCTCTCCCTAACCACATGTGTTCAGGCGGATACCCTTCTAGGCACTTAGTCTCTCCCTCTCCTCCTCCTGCCATGTGATGCCTTCTGTCAGTGGCTCTTTTCCAAGCTCTTGTTAATCTGCAGTACCTGGATGTGCCTTGTGTCAGGTTGGCTGCCACATGCTTTTCTCTTTCTGTTCGTCTCCAAGTGCTCCGTGAGCCAGTCTGGACCTGCCTCGTGCCAGGGAAGAGCTCAGTAAATCCTTGGTTCCCCTCATGCAGAGTTGGGAGGTCGGCTTTATAAGGAGGAGGCTCTCCTCTGTATAAAAAAACAGAAGTGGAGTTTTAGAAAAATTTATATTTTAAAGTGTAGACATCAACTGGTCTACTGGAAGCTTGAAAAAAGATGTAAGATTGTAAACCTTAAACTTGAGATGAATATGTCATATCAGAAAGCCTGTGTCTTTAGATTGGGCTTATTAATAGTATAAGATTATTAAAAGGTTGATGTGTAATCCTAGTGTTATTACAAGAGCATAATATTATCATTAATTTAATTTATTTTTTATTTTTAAAAATTTTTTTGTAGTGCAGATACTCTACTTTTTTTTTCTTTTGTTTTGCAGTTTATTTATTTTATTTTATTTTTTTATTTTAAAAATATGGAACGCTTCACGAGTTTGCGTGTCATCCTTGTGCAGGGGCCATGCTAATCTTCTCTGTATCGTTCCAGTTTTAGTATGCGTGCTGCCGAAGCGAGCACTATATAATTTAACTTATAATAATTATATGCAGCTTGCTGTTCCTCTGGTTAGCATAGACAAAAGCGATCATGGATGCAGTTATAGAACAGGGTAGCTAATTAATGCAGTTCCTTTTAAGGAGGGCATAAACAGTCTCTCTGTCATCATGTTCATGTATATGACAAAATGTGGACCAGTCATTTTGTGCAGTAACTCTGGCTGGTGTCTGGAAGGTGACTTCTCCTTCTGTGTGCTCCCCCCCTCAGGGCTGAACATGCTGCAGAGTGGCCTGCACAAGCAGCACATGAAGGACCTCTTTGTGGAGCTGTGTCTCACCGTGCCCGTGCGGCTGAGCTCTCTCCTGCCCTACCTGCCCATGCTCATGGATCCCCTGGTGTCTGCTCTCAATGGCTCACAGACGTTGGTTAGCCAAGGCCTGAGGACTCTGGAGCTGTGTGTGGACAACCTGCAGCCCGATTTCCTGTACGACCACATTCAGCCGGTACGCGCAGAGCTCATGCAGGTAAGTCTGGTTCTCTTGAGCGCCAGCAGGGGCGTCAGGTGCGCCTGTGTCTGGTCCTCACTGAAAATTTCAGGCAGGCAGGCAGTTTCTGGCAGTGACAGGCCCCTCTTGAGCTCTCCATGCTCAGTGGGTAACTTTGCGGAGTGAAGAGGTGAAGCTTTCAAGTTACTTTGTGCGTCTTCTGGCTCATGGGAAGGCGTAAAGAAGTACTGTAAGTATTGAGTGGATGTTGGTTTCATAGTACCGCTCCCCTTTTTGGAGGTTTTCACAGGTGCCCTATTCTCACTGAGGTGCTGCTTACAAAGGCAGGTGTTAGAAACACTGTCGCTTCCAGGGAGATCCTTTCTTTATTCACCAAAGATCTTGAGTTACACAGTAAAGAGATGCAGATTCCTAAGGCAAGGTATATCTGTCTGCAAACATGTTGTATTTTTTTGTTCATTAAAGTTCAGATATCAGATATCAGGTTTTTCCTTCATGTATTGCTGCTGTTATTGGTTTGTAATGTGGTTGGTCATTGTTAAGGGGTTTGCCTGTTACTTACTCATGTACCCTGTTAGCATAGTGTTTGACCCCAAGCTGGGAGGGAGGCAGAATATAAAGCCAGAATTCTGGTGGCTTTATATGATAGATACTCAGTAACTCCTAGGGGACAGAAGTCTTTGGACAGAGTAGATTGGAGATGGCAACTTGGAAGGCCCAAGCCAGGCAGGGGTGAGTGCCATGCGGGAGGAAGAGGTGGAAGGGCTTCTCTGGCCTCCTGCCCTCCTCTCAGGAGACGGCCCTAGGCAGAGGCAGGGCCCCAGCGCGTTTCGGAGTCACGGCCCCCTGTCCTCCGGCCCGGCGGTGTGAGCTGCCTCGCCTCAGCTTCATCAGCCTGCTCAGCCCGTGTGAGCACCGGGCCATCAGCCCTGCCTGGGGAGTTACTCAGAGGTCACTTCTGAGGATGTGTGAGGACTGGTGGGCCAGGTGGAGGGGCGGGGTGAGGGGACCAGGACAACACCTCTCAGCAGTTGTTAAGGAGAAGCTTCTTTCGACCTACAGGAATGGAAGAGACATTTTTACTTTAAAGAAAGGTACCATGATTTTATGTTGATTATTGCTAGATACTAACATTGGGCATTGCTCCAGAAGGTGATTTAAGAAAATACTTTAATAGTGAGCTATGGTAATTTTCAAGACATGGTAATTTAGCTGGGAAAATATGGGAAGATTGACAGTTTTTGGAACAGTTGAGTCCATGTGCCCCTTTTACTAATTGTAAGTACAAGGTACACATTATTTATTCCCATAATGCAGATCCTGACATGATCCCCATTTCCCCCTTTTGCTATCCTTTTTAATGTGAGATTTGAAATCTCTAATTTATATATCGTGTTTTAAAGATATAAAACCTAATAATAGAAGTAAAAACCTCAGAACTCACCATCTAACCCCAGGATGAGAACTTACCAGTAAATTGCATTTCCTTCTATGCTCCTCCTAATTTCATTTTGTTAAGATGCTTAAACTATATATGGCTTAATTTTCTTGCTTTTGAGCTCTGCAATATTTACTATATGCTATCGTTTGTATCTCAGGAGCATGGAGGAATGTTTATATACATACATGCATTTCTGTAAAGACAAAACATTTCTTTGGGAGGATACACACACAAGGCCAATAACATTGGTTTCCTCCAAGAAGAACTTGTGTGTTTGGGGGACAGATGTGGAAGAATTTTTGCTGTGTAGTCTTTTATAACTTTTGAACTGTGATTTGTGAACCATGTACATGCATTACCTTGAAAGGATTTTAATGAAAGCATGTTGATTTCTAGGCTTTATGGCGCACTTTACGCAATCCTGCTGATAGCATTTCTCACGTGGCCTATCGTGTACTTGGTAAATTTGGTGGCAGTAACAGGAAGATGTTAAAGGAGTCCCAGAAGCTGCACTATATTGTGACTGAAGTTCAAGGCCCCAGTATTACAGTGGAGTTTTCCGATTGTAAAGCATCTCTTCAACTCCCAATGGAGAAGGTAAATTTGGAAGTCTCTGGGAGCTTCTTAAAGATACTATAAGTTTCATAACTGCTGCTCTCTTTCCTGGCTCCTTAGCCAGCTGTGAGCAGCTCTTTTGTTGCTCTCTACATGCCTTTTAGAACACTTCCGTTGCATAGCAAATGAACAAATTGTGTGCCCAATAACCTGCAGTGTTCCATTCAACTGCTTTTGCTTTATCCTCCTTAAAAAAACTGTTCTATCCTGGCTGGGTGGCTCAGTTGGTTAGAATATCATCCTGTACACCAAAAGGTTGCAGGTTTGATCCCCAGTTAGGGTACATACTTAGGTTGTGGTCTGGGCATGTACAGGACACAACTGATGGATGTTTCTCTGTCATGTTGATCTCTCTCTCTCTCTTTCTCCCTTCCTCTCTAAAATCAGTAAACATATCCTATGGTGAGGATTGAAAAAAAAAGAAAACTTTTCCCCCTTCATTTAATTACACCTCTCAGTCCTTTGTTACATATGCATTGTATGTATTATTCTACATAATTGTAATTTACATTGTTGCATTTGAATTTTCCTCCTTATTGTATAACCAGCTTTTTCCCCACTGTGCTTTTATTACTATGTCTTGTATATTGGGTATTTGAAAAAGATTATTAGAGTAGGCTTTTATGTGTATCTAAGCAGCTCAGTCATTTCGTTAAACCCCCGTCAGCAGAGATTCCTGTGCTACTTGCAGATCTGGTGTTAAAACGGCATTCTATGACATGGAGTGATTCAAAGCTGTCACTTTGCTCAGGTTGTTTCATATTTTAGAAGTTGGCATGAGTACCTGTCTGGATAAGAATTCACCCATATAATGAGTTCTGGGAGTGTGTGCGCGTGTGTGAGATTATATTAGGATAACACCGGTTAATAACATTATAGAAATTTCAGGTGTCCAACTTCATACTGTGACATCTATATATGCTCTGTTGTATGCTCACCACCCCAGGTCTAGTCTCTTCATCACCATGTATTGGACCCCCTTTACCTTTTTTGTTCTTTCCCCACCTTCTTCCCCTCTGGTAACCACCATTCTGTTGTCTGAATCTATGAGATTTTTTTTGTTTGTTGTTTTATATCCCACATGAGTGAAATCATATGGCTCTTGGCCTTTTATATCTTGACTTATTTCACTTAGCATAATAATACTCTCAAGATACACTCATGTTGCAAATGACAGTCGGTATTTTATCATTTTTTACAGTGGAGTAATATTCCATTGTATTTATGTACCACATCATCTTTATCCAATCATCCATCAAAGGACACTTAAGTTCCATGTCTTGGCTATTGTAAATAATGCTGCAACATATGGGTGTATACATCTTTACAAATAAATGTTTTCAATATTTTGGATAGATATCCAGAAGGGAGTTTGCTGGTTCATATGGTAACTATTCTTAATTTTTCGAGGAACCTCCATCCTGTTTTACACAGTGGCTCTACCAGTTTGCATTCCCACCAGCAGTGTATGAGGATTCCTTTTTTCCCACATCTTCTCCAACACTTGTTTCTTTTCTTACTGATAAAAGCCATTCTAACAGGTGTGAAGTGGTATCTTATTGTGGGTTTGATTTGCATTTAACTTATAACAGTGACGTTGAGCATTTTTTCATGTTATCTGTTGGCCATCTCTGTGTCTTCCTTGGAAAAGTGTCTATTCAGGTCCTCTGCCCAGTTTCTCCCTTCCTCCATCCCTTCCTTCCTTCCTTTTCTCCCTCCCTCCCCCCCAAGGATATGTTTATTGATTTGAGAGAGAAAGAGACACTGATGTGAGAGAGAAACATTGGTTGCCTCCCTCTCATACACTCCTTGACTGGGGATTGAACCCACAATCCAGGCCTGTGCCCTGACTCGGTATTGAGCCTTTAGCCTTGTGGTATATGGGACAATGCTCTAATCACCTGGGCAATCCAGCCAGTGCTGCTTATTTTTTACTCAGGTTGTGTTTTTTATTGTTGAGTTGTGTGAGTTCTTTACATATTTTGGATATTTATCCCTTATTGGAGGGATTGTTTGCAAATAACTTCTTCCATTCAGTTGGTTGCCTTTTTGTTTTGTTAATGGTTTCTTTTGCTGTGTAGTCCCATTCATTTTTTTCTTCTATATTGCTTACCTTTGGGATCAAATTCACAAAAACCCCTCTCAGTCTGAGGTCTATATGTTTAGTGTCTATATTTTCTTCTTTGTATTTTATTGTTTCAAATCTTATATTCAAGTCTTTAATCTATATTGAGTTAATTTTTGTGTGTGGTGTCAGATGGCAGTCTAATTTCATTCTTTTGCATGTGGCTTTCCAGTTTTGTGAATAAGACTTTTCTTTCTCCATTATATGTTTTTGGCTCCTTTCTTGAAAATTAGTTGCTTATATATGTGTGGTTTAATTTCTGGGCTCTCAGTTCTGTTCCATTGGTCTGTGTGACTTTCTGCCAGTACTATACTGTTTTGATTGCTGGTGCTTTGTAATAGAGTTTGAAGCCAGGGAGTGTTAATTACCTACTTTTTTTTTTTTTTTTAATTTTATTTATTTACCATAGTTTTTGCACGATAAGACGCACCTGACCATAAGACGCACCTGACCATAAGACGCACCTAGGTTTAGAGGAGGAAAACAAGAAAAAAAATATTCTGAACCAAATGGTGTACTAAAATATTTAATAAAATATAATAGAATAATATTTCAACCATGTAAAGTGAACAGCAGTCAACAGCGGTATTAAGAATCATCATCACTGTCATTAACAAATGAGGAGAGACTCTAAGGTTCAATTACTCTTCTAGTTTTCTGGGAACCCTAAGAACTCATCATTGCTAGTGTCAGAATTTATGAAGCTTAGTTGCTCACAATCACTGATATTACTTTCTTCACTGTCTTCATACTGACCAGACACCCTGAGATTCAGCAGTAAAGTGGAACATTTAAGTGTCCCCTGGGGTTTCATGTGGGCCCACCACTTCCTCGTCTAACTGCTGTCGCCACTGCTGACAGGTCAGGTAATACACATCACAGTCTGTGACACAATATTTGCTCCATAAGACGCACAGACATTTCCCCCCCACTTTTGGGGAAAAAAAAGTTTGTCTTATGGAGTGAAAAATATAGTACTTTTAGAGAAAGGGGAAGGGAGAAAGGGAGAGAAACATCAGTGTGCGAAAGATGCATTGATCAGTTGCCTCTCCTACACCTGCAACTGGGGGATCTAGCCCACAATCCCAGCATGTGCCCTGCCTGGGAATCGAACCGGTGACCTTTTGGTTCACGGGCCGGTGCTCAATCCACTAAGCCACATCACCAGAGCTGCTTTTTTCTTTTTTTTCTCATGATTGCTTTGGCTATTTGGGGTCTTCTGTGGTTCCATACGAATTTGATGACTTTTTTTGTTCTGAATGTTTCTTTGAAAAATACCATTGGGATTTTGATAGGGATTGCATTAAATCTGTATGTTCCTTTAGGTATTATGGCCATTTTAACAATGTTAGTTTTTCTAATCCATCAACACAGACTATCTTCTCATTTCTTTACATCATTTCCTTATGTTCTCTTTAATTTTTTCAACAGTGTCTACAGTTTTCAGTGTATGGGTCCTTTGTCTCCTTTGTTAGTTTTATTCTTAGGTACTTCATTCTTTTTGTTTTGTTAGAACTTTTTTATTTCTCTTTCTGTTATTTAATTAGTATATAGGAATGCAACAGATTCTTGTATATTGATTTTTAATCCTTCAACTCTACTGTATTTGTTTACTGTTTCTAATAGTTTTTTCTGTGGTGTCATTAGGGTGTCTGTATATAGGATCATGTTGTCTGCAAATAGGGACAGTTTTACTTCTTCATTCCCAATTTGGATGCCTTTTATTTCTTTTTCTTGCCTAATTGGTCTGGCTAGGATGTCCAGGACTCTATTGATAGTAGTGTTGAGATTGGGCATTCTTATTTCTAATCATAGAGGAAAAGGTCTCAGTTTTTCATCACTGAGTATGATATTAGCTGAGGATTTATCATGTATATCCTTTATGTTGAGGTACTTCTATACCCATTTTTATTGTGTTTTTATCTTAAATGGATGTATCTTGTCAGGTGCTTTTTCTGTGCTTATTGATGAGATTATGTGATCTTTTTTTTCTTTTGTTAATGCAGTGTATCACATTGATTGGTTGCAGATGTTCAACTATCCCTGAATCCCTGGAATGAACCCCATTTGGTTGTTATTTTTTTAAAACCAGACTTGACTAAATGTTTGGGAGGAAGGATAATTGTCAGTTAGGAGTTGTTTTTTTGTCATCTCTTAGTCCAGCTGTCCCCCTACTCCCTTAAGCACATGCCATCATCCCCAGCCCTCTCCAGCTTTACTCTGTAGATCGGTGTTGCCTTCTCCAAACCTTAGGGGTGAAGTGCAGTCTCAGCTTCTCATCCAAACCCTTATCAAAATGTTTGCCAAGTAAACACCCTTTCCTTTTAAGAGAATACTGACAACTAAAATTCTCTCTTATCTTGACATTGAAAATCACTGTAGTGAGCTTCCTGTGTTTGCAGCATGTTCTCACATTTCAGGTAATTTCTTTAAGTTAGGATTCTGTTTGCTTTAGCTCTGTCAGTGGCAAGGTTGATAGCAGTGAAAACTAAGGCATCTGACTTTTATTTGACATCTGTGACATCTGTATAGATAAGCAGAGCAAGAAAATCTCTTCAGAAGTTGTTTTTCCCAAAACAGCTAAAGCCTTGGGGCACCAGGTTTTGAAGATGGGTTCTGTTCCCACAATCCTGGACACGTGTGGGAACCTCTCGGCTCATGTGGGCCTCCCTTCCCAGCAGGCAGCATCCTCAGGGCCTGGTGCAGCCATGTGCTGAAGGAGGGCACTAGGCAGAGGGAGTGAGAGCAAGGCCAAGCCCGTGGCCAGCGAATTCCCTTCCAGTAATCCCGCGTTAGGCATACTCTCCAACCCTTTATTCTTTTCAGCGGGTAATTGTCTCATACATCGATTCTTTTCTTCTTAAAGATTTTATTTGTTTTATTTTTAGAGAGAGGGGAAGGGAGGAAGAAAGAGAGGGAGAGAGACATCAGTGTGTGGTTGCTTCTCGCAACTGGGGACCTGGCCCACAACCCAGCCATGTGTCCTGACTGGAAGTAGAACTGGTGACCCTTCGGTTTGCAGGCTGGTGTTCTCCATTGAGCCACACCAGCCAGGACCACATTGGTTCTTAAAAATAAAATTGTTGAGATTATCTTCACATGATTTATTATTACCTATTAATGATCAGGTCAGAGGCGGTAGGGGAAGTGACAATTCTAAAGTGCCCTAGAAGAACTCGGGCCTATGGTGGGGCACTGTGGTGAGGAGCCCTGTCACCTTCTGAGTGGTCATGCCACATGGAGCAGCTATGTGCGCTTTGTTACCTGGTTGGGTCTCGAGTGCAGAGCTCTGTCCCTCGGTTCCCTCTCTGGCTCCTCACACAAAGCCTGGATAAATATTTAATCTTTGACACAGATTAGTTCTTTGATGTTTATGTATATAATTACCAAGTTAATATCTTAGTGGTTAATGGCTTCAAATTATTTTTTGTGTGATTGTGACTCTCCTGCCTTCTTGGTCAACCTCATTGAAATAAAAAGGATAAAAATATGAGTGGAGTGTTGCTATGCAGGTTTTCTGCAAAAATGATGTACAACTTTTTCTCTTTTAAAGAGCAATTTAGTGAAAGCTTGGGAAAGTTGTCTTCTAGCTTTGAACTGAGACACAGGGAAGTCTGCAGAGAGTTCTCTCTTCTCTTGGGGACCTTGACACCTGTGTAGATGACTCAGTATCTAGTGTAATCCAGCAAATCCACTGCAAGCGGTCTTCTGAGCTCACGTAATTTCTGGGATCTCCCATTGGCTGTTTTTTTTTTGGCATTTTTTTAAAAGTATATTTTATTGATTATATTGTTACAATAGTTCCATTTTTTTCCCCTTTGCTCCCCTCCGCCCAGCACCCTACCTCCCCCAACAATCCATCCCCAAGTCCATGCCCATGGGTCGTACATACAAGCTCTCCTGCCTCATCCTTTCATATATTATTATTTTTCATTTTTAAAATAATTAATTAGTTAATTAATTAAACAATAAAAAAGAACAATTCCTCCCTCTCAGACTTAAGACACTTTATAATCTTATAAAGGACAATGGGCGAAGGTCTTGAGCTCTTCTAGCTGCTTCAAGCTGGACATGGTCGTCGTCCTACCTACCCTTGGGTCCAGAAATCCCTAGTAAGAGTGGGGGTGTGGAGGGGAGGGTGGCCTTCCCACATGGGGAAGGATCATGCAGATTCCAGGTCAGTTGGCTGTCCCCAGACAACGGCGTGCTTGGTTTAACAGGCTGGCATCCTTGTATTCTCTGGTTCAATTTTGCTCATTTGTTTGTGTTGTTCATTAGTTTCCTGTAATAGGTGACAGCATAAGGTATTTTTCTTTCGTTGCCTGGCTTATTTCGCTAAGCATAATTTTCTCTAGTTCCATCCATGTTGTTGTAAATGGTAGAAGTTCCTTCTTTCTTTCAGTACTTACTCATTGTCATTTTCCCCCTTTGTACTCATGTTCCTCTCTGTCTCTCTCTGTTTCTTCAACTTCTTAAAGCAGACCCTTTAGCATCTCTTGCAGTGCTGGTTTGGTGGAGATGTATTCTTTTAGCCTTCTTTTGTCTTGGAAACTCCTTATTTCACCTTCCATTTTGAATGAGAGCCTTGCTGGGTAGAGTATTCTTGGTTGTAGGCCTTTGTTTTTCATTGCTTGGAATATTTTTTGCCATTCCCTTCTGGCTTGTAGTGTTTCTGCTGAGAAATCTGATGATAGCCTTATTGGAGCTCCCTTGTATGTTACTAGTTGTTTCTCTCTTGCTGCTTTTAGGATTCTCTCTTTGTCTTTGAATGTTGGCATTTTAATTATGATGTGTCTTGAAGTGGGCCTGTTGGGGTTCCTCTTCATTGGGACCCTCTGTGTTTCCTGGACTTGCATGATTCTTTCTCTCTTCATGTTAGGGAAGTTTTCTGTCATTAGTTTTTCAAAGAGGTTTTCTATCCCTTGCTCTTCTTCTTCTCCTTCTGGAATTCCTATGATACGGATATTATTACGTTTCATGTTGTCCTGCAGCTGTCTTAGAATATCTTGAGTCTTGTACAGTCTTTTTTCATTTTGTTGCACTGTCTGGGAGTTTTTGTCTACATTGTCTTCCAGTTCCCTGATCGGATCTTCTGCTTCCTCTAGCCTGCTTTTAATTCCTTCTACTGTGTTCTTCAATTCAGAGATCGTATTCTTCATTTCCTCCTTGCTCTTATTGATAGTTTTTATGTCCTTTTTCATGCTGGTGTAGTTCTCAGTAAGTTCCTTGTAGTTTTTCTGGAGTTCCTTGTAGTTTCCCTGGAGTTCTTTGTAGTTTCCGCTGAGCTCATTGAACTTCTCCATAATCCATGTTTTGAATTCCATATGTGATAGTTTACTCCTCGCTACTTCATTTAGCACTCTTTCTGGGGATTCTACCTTTCCTTTCGATGAGGGGTTGTTTCTCTGTCTCCCCATTTTTGTGACTCTCCCATTGGCTATTTCAGCACAAAAATTAGTGAACTCTATTTTTCATTTTAATTTAAACCGTGCATTTTCTTCTTTCACAGTACTTCCATGTGGTGAGTACCTGCTGGCCCATGTAGGCCCACAGTGCTCACTTCTGGAGAAATTACGCATTAAGGTTCTTTGTGGTGCTGCGAATGCTTTCAGTGGAAGCCTGCCAAAGCCGTGTAATTCAGTACAAACTGTCATTTTTTTTGTTTCTTTGTTGTCGTAGGCCATTGAAACTGCTCTGGACTGCCTGAAAAGTGCCAACACTGAGCCCTACTACCGGAGGCAGGCTTGGGAAGTCATCAAGTGCTTCTTGGTGGCAATGATGAGTCTCGAGGACAATAAACATGCTCTCTACCAGCTCCTTGCACACCCGAAGTATGTCGATAATTTAATTCTCTGCAGTTGGACATATCTTGCTTCAGGAATGAGGGATGGAGAGGACCTCCCAGATTTCTTAGTGTTGTGAGCATTTTCCTTAAAGTTAGGAAGATGACTTGTGATTTGCCTAGTTATACTTCTGCTGGCTTTTAGAAAAAATATAGAGAACTTAAGTGCATGACTATTAGAATTTATCTCCGTTGTGTTCTGCCTTTATGATTGCTTCCTCATAAGATTGGAAGTTGCAAGAACCAAGGGTCATACTGTTTTCTCTTCCTTCCTCTCACCATTATATATATCCATAGCACCTGTCACATGATACACATCAGTGCATCTTTTGCTTTTCCAGTCCATAGTGACACTTTCTTTCTCCAGATATTTATCATGATAGTTGTATTTTGCTCCTACAAATTAGGTTGTGATTAGTGGTTGCCCTGGGGGTAGGCATGGGATTGACTTTTCAGGATGACATGTTTTAGAATTGGATTGTAGTGATGGTTGTACCACTATAGAAATTTAAAACTCATTGACCTGTATAATTAAAATAAATGAGTTCTATGGAATATAAATTATACCTCAATAAAGGTGTTAAAAATCATAATGGAAAAGAATAAATGTCTAATTGAGCTAAATACTTATTTTAAAAATTAGAAGAAAATTAAAAAAAAGAAAAGGATGAGAAGAAATGAACAGAAGGAAAACATACAATAGAATGCAAAAATCCAAAAGTTGATTTTTTAAAACTGTGATAAAATAGAAAAGCTACTGGCAAGGGTGAAGAAGGCATTAAAGTTTCTTTCCTTCCTTTCTTAGCATGAAGAGAAGGCACAAATAACCAATATCAAATAAAAAGGTAGTGGCAGTCTAGGCGCTTTTGACATTAAAAAGACAGTTACGAACAACTACTTTGCTCAGTAAGGTTTTAAATTGATGAATCTATCGAAAAATAGAATACTTATTTGGCATTACAAAATCTTTTATGACATTAACATTTTCGGAAAATACGGGCCAGTTACTTTAAAAAAAAAAAAGATTTTATTTATTTATTTTTAGATAGAGGGGAGGGGAGGGAGAAAGAAAGGGAGAGAAACATCAATGTGTGGTTGCCTCTTAAACGCCCGCAGCTGGGGACTTGGCCTGCAACCCAGACATGTGCCCTGACTGGGAATTGAACTGGTGACCCTTTGCTTTGCAGGCTGGTGCTCAGTCCACTGGGCCACACCACCCAGGGCTAGACCGGTTACTTTATAGACTATCCCTAGTGTGGATTTGCCTGTTTTCATGATTAGATTCAGACTGCTCATCTACTAGAACCCCGCTCACACCCTCAAAAAAAGTGTTCCTCTCACAGTCACATCAAGGGCTGTTTGATGTTGGCGCTTCCCTTGGTAAGAGTGTTGTCGGCCCCGCTCCACTGTCAGGTTATTATTTTACTGTTTGTAGTTCATAAGTAATTGGTAGGGAGAGAGTTTGAGATAATGTAAATATCCTCTTTGTCATCAGAGTTTTATTTGCTGGTTATAACGTTCATTGATGGTGCTTTCCTGATTCAAGTATTGGTATGATGATTACAAAAGGGTGGTTTTCTTTGTTTTTAACAATTTTATTGAGGTATACTTTATATATTCAAAATTCATCTACTTCAAGTGTTACAATTTAATGATTTTTAGTAGAGTGTTGCAAATAAGAATCAGATTTAGAACATTTTTATCCCCCTAGTAAGACTCCTCAGTGCCCATTTACAGTTAACCCCCATTCCCAGCCCCAAGCAACCATTAATCTACTTCCTATCTCTATAAATCTGCCCTTTCTGGACACCTTATGCAGGTGGAACC
Organism: Furipterus horrens; assembly: GCF_987537825.1. Lineage (NCBI taxonomy): Eukaryota > Metazoa > Chordata > Mammalia > Chiroptera > Furipteridae > Furipterus > Furipterus horrens. The sequence goes on along the minus strand of NW_028327180.1, from coordinate 62,951,083 downwards.
ACACTGTGTATGGTCTCTGTGTCTGGCTTCTCTTCCGCCGGCATGATGCTTTTGAGACTCATCTATAATGTACAGTTAGTCAGTAGTTTGCCCCTCTTTATTGCTGTAGAGATATCAAAAGCTGATTTTCTATTCTCAGTTTCCATTTTTTGTAAAGTAAGGAAGTATATTTGTTTATAGCAGTCCAGGCTCATGGACTTTTATTTTATTTAATGTCTGACAATTCATTATTTATTTTGATTGCCAAATTATCCAGATGTAATCAATGAGCCCTATCCTGCCTGGCTCCTGTCCTCTTCTGATGTGTCCCCATCAGTTTCTGGGCACTTCCTTTCTAGCTCGACAAGATGCTTTTGGCCCCCTGTGTGCCTCTCCCCGTGTCCCCCAGCCTTGGACTTGCTGGTTTCTGTGAGAGGAGGGAGGGCTCCCCGCAGACATGAGCTGATACCTAGGGCTCTTTGCTGTGCTCTGCTCATTGCTATTGGGGTGCCGTTGTTCCTAAGTCTTTCTTTTTGACCTTTTAATTAATTTTTTATGGGATTTTTCCCATTGCCATTTATCCCCCTTATACTCTTTTCGACTTCTGTACACCCTCTTCCCCTTTCAGTTGAATTTTTGATAAGTAGAAGTTCATGATTTTACTGTGATCAAATTGATATAGTTTTTAATTTTGTGTAATATTTTTCATATCATTTGTAAGGAATTGTTTCCCACATACTAGCCATGAAGGTCCTCTCTTGTATTATCTTTTCAAAGTTGTATCATCTGTTCTTCACATTTTGACCTTTAATGTCTTTAGACTTTATTTTTGTGAATAGTGTTGCATAGGGTTCTACTTTCAGTCTTGGCCCTCTTGATAGCCACTCTCCATTTATTATAAAGACCACCCTTTCTCCATCTCTGCGTTTTCGCTGCTTCCACAGATTGAGTACCTTCTGGTGCCAGGTGTTGTTCAAGACTGCGTCCTAGCATTCAAGGAACTTTATTCTAGTGGGGAGAAGACACCAAGCAGAAAGAAACAAATGTGTACTATTTCAGCAGTGGAAAGTGCTATTAAGTATATCAGGCTAAAGCAGTGACTTTCAGCCAGTGTGTAGTGCTGCAAGATTTTAAAAAACAGGTGATACCTGACTTTAGTCAGGGGCACTGACCTCTTTCCCTTAGATTGTGAAATAAAAAGTGACAATAGCTAACACAACGATAGCCATCCAGGGTAAATGAATGTAAGTTATACCATTTTTTTTTTTGTCAGATCAGCAAAAAATATATTTTGTGGTGCTTCAGAACTTCAGTAATTAATTCATGTGTGCCATGGGATGTAAACGGTTGAAAATTGCTGGGCTAAGGGGATAGCTGTCGAAAAGGGCAGTTTAGTAAATCAGGTGGTCAGAGTAGTCCTCTGGGGGTGGTAGGTGGTCCTGAACAGAGGTCGCGGTGCAGTCTGAAGATGAGGTTGAGAGAACCACAGAGGCTCAGGGAATGCCAGGGCAGAGGTCGCCTGATGGGCCCAGCAGCCCAGGGATGCAGGCGCACTGGCTGAGAGGGGTGGTGCCTGGTCAGGGCTGAGCAGGGCCTCGGGAGGACTCAATGGAGACCTTAGAGTTTGCTCTTAAGTATTCTGGGGAGTGGATGAAAGTATGTAACTCAGTCTGGCTGACTGAGGGTTTTCTTGACTTGAAGCCCAAAGCACCACTTTACTGGGGTGTTGGGGTCCTTGGGGAAGAGCAGGTTGGGGAGGATACTGGGAGTCATGTCTGTGCTGGGCACCTCAACCCCAGTAGCATTGGAAGGAGCATTATGATGAGCTGGACAAGACTTAAAAAGCCTTCTGCTCTGTTTAAAGCTGCTGCGTGTGGTAATGAAGGACCTTCATGTATCTTAATAGCTTCAGAGGCAGAACCAGAGAGTTAGTGGGAAAAATTGGAGGCTGGTTTCATGTCACAGAAAGAAAGTTCTGTTATCTGGAGCTGTTCAAATTTCAGAGGAACTAATAATTTTTAAAATACTGATGACTATTTCTTATCCTTGTGTTTGAAGTCTGCTTCCTTGATTCTGCCTGTTTGGACTTTAGCTAATCTCATGTAATTGGGAGTAAATGCTTTATCAATGAGGCCCATCACCCTGTTTGATCCTGTATCTGTGGTTTGATTTTTAATGTATATAGATGTATAGCTGCCTTTAAGTAATAGCTTTTTTCATCCCTATTTGATCATGTTACTACTTAGAATTTGGCTTATTTAATTATAAATGATTAAATTCAAACATCAACCTAAAATTTTAAAATTATAAAAATATTGAATCTGCTGCCATTTTGTAATTTACTCTGGGTCATTGTCATGCTCATATCAGGTAAAACATACTTGGTGTCTCTTGAACCATTGGTTATAAATGTTCATAACGAAATTCATTATGTTTGATTCCCAGTGTTGTTGAAATTAAAGCAGAAATTAACTCACTCCGGCCTATCTGAACAAGAGGAAGGTGGGCAGGTTGAAAATAATTCATGGCAGAACCATCAGCTCAGGACTTCAGTGTTGTGATGATGGATTTAATTTTGTCTTCCAGCTTTACAGAAAAGACCATACCTAATGTCATCATATCACATCGCTACAAAGCACAAGACACTCCAGCTCGGAAGACGTTTGAGCAGGCTCTGACTGGGGCCTTCATGTCAGCTGTCATCAAAGATCTCCGACCTAGTGCCCTGCCCTTCGTGGCCAGCTTGATCCGCCACTACACAATGGTGGCAGTGGCCCAGCAGTGTGGTGAGTGGGGCAGAGCACATGGTCATGTGACCTCTTTAGGGTGCTTCAAAACCTTGGTCAGGACAGGGTGGTGTTTTAGAGAAGCTGAGTTTGGCTTGTTGATTTTTGGCCTTTGTTTTCTAATTTTCCACTTAATTACATTGAAAGTGATCATTGGTATTTCAGTGATGGGTGCTGTGTTGTGAAGATTGTGGGGTGTATGTAAGAGAGATAGTTTGCAGTTACACTGATGGCTGACCTTCCCCCATGGCGCCATTTTCAATGTCACCTGTTGCCTTGCCAGCTCCTCCAAGGCTCCCTTGCAGTGCTCGTCTCTGCCCTGGGTTGATCTCCAAGCCCTTTCCCTGTCTAGCTAGAATGGCTGCTTGCCTCTGTAGCAGGTGTGCTCAGACTCCAGTGGTGAAGGACCGGTTTTGTCTCCTTGCTTTTATTTTTAACCCATTGCAGACTGGTGCTTTTTTGTAAAAGACAGTAAGAATGTCATGGCACTGCGCAGAGCTTTCTAAGTTTCTGAACACACACAATATTTTTTTAAACTTTATTTTTAAAAAAATATTTTATTTATTTATTTATTTTTAGAGAGAGAGAGGGAGAGAAACACCAATGTGTGGTTGCCTCTTGGACGCCCCCAGCTGGGGACCTGGCCAGCAACCCAGGCATGTGCCCTGACTGGGAATCAAACTGGTGACACTTTGGTTCATAGTCTGGCACTCAATCCACTGAGCCACACTAGCCAGGGCTGAACATGCTCAATTTTTGTCACTCCTCCTGACCAGCACTGATTGGTGGGCATGCTTGAGTAGCACTGATCTAGCTTTGTCCTCAGAGCCATGCCCTGGAGGACACTGAGTAGCTCTCTGAGTGCTGCAGGACATGTGGGGCTTTCTCTCTTTGACCTCTTCTCGGCCTGAACAGTTAGTAGTGTACAGTTTAGCGCTTACTTTGTTTCTCAGTGTTTCCTCTGTGTTAACATTAACTTCCCAGCAGACCAGTAAGCTTCTTGCTGGTACTGGGCACCCTGGAGGCATTAATTTAATAATAGCTGCTGGCAGCCTGGCCTGTGTGTGGTGGGTGTCATAGCTGGATGCTGTTGCTTTTCATTGTGGTTTGTGTGTCAGGAATGTCCAGAGGGTAACCCATAGTCATTCCCGGGCTCTGCCCCTTGGCCTGTTTAATGATTTTTTGAAAAGAAGATACCTGGTTGTGGGTCTCATTTTAAATTAATACATTTTTGATTTATGATTGAGAAAATCTGAAAATAATACAATGTATAATGGAAAACATTCAGAAAAATTACTTGGTGCAAATCAGACCACTTAGTTTACAAATAATTGCAGTTTAGCAGAAGTTGGTCTATTGAGTTCCTGACCTCAAAGAAAAGAATGAGGTACTTTTGCAGTTTGAGGGACAAGAATATTGTGTGTGTACTCACCTCTCACGTACCTGTGCTCCCCTCCAGGTCCCTTTTTGCTACCTTGCTACCAGGTGGGCAGCCAGCCCAGCACAGCCATGTTTCACAGTGAAGAAAACGGGTCAAAAGGAATGGATCCCTTGGTTCTCATTGACGCCATAGCTATTTGTATGGCATATGAAGAAAAGGAACTTTGCAAGATCGGGGAGGTGGCTCTCGCTGTGATCTTTGATGTTGCCAGTATCATCCTGGGCTCAAAGGAAAGGGTAAGGACAAATTGAGAAGTGGCTTCTGTTTGGGGTGTTTGTGCCTCAGGGGGAATTGCAGCAATATGTTAAGGTTGGTGTGTTTGTGTTTCTCCCCAGGCATGCCAGCTGCCCCTGTTTTCTTACATTGTGGAGCGCTTGTGTGCGTGTTGTTATGAGCAGGCCTGGTATGCAAAGCTGGGGGGTGTGGTGTCCATTAAGTTTCTCATGGAGCGGCTGCCTCTCACTTGGGTTCTCCAGAACCAGCAGACATTCCTCAAAGCACTTCTCTTTGTCATGATGGACTTAACTGGAGAGGTAGGTGATGGGGTGGTTTCCAACCTACCCAGGCTGTCACAAGATGCTGGTTTGCCTGGAGAATAGTAGTTAGGAGAACAGATCTGCAGAACTGACTCGTGCGAACAGCTTAGGTTTCATAACAGTGTCTTTAATAAAAGGACAGACCGGAACCCATCTAGGCTTCTTTCTCTGGTTATCAAACACCCATCTGCCTTCAGAAGCCAGAGCCCCTCTGTGAGGGAGCACTGCTCCTTAGTCTTTCCCTGGGCTCAGCAGTGCTCATGCTCCAAATTTATCTACAGCAGCTGCATTCCTTTTTTTTTAAAGATTTTTTTAAAATTTATTTTTAAAGATAAGGGAAGGGAGGGAGAAAGAGGAAGAGAAAGATAAATGTGTGCGCCCCTAACTGGGGACCTGGCCCACAACCCAGCCATGTGCCCTGACTGGGAATCGACTGGGTGACCTTTCGGTTCTTAGGCCAGCGTTCATTCCTCTGAGCCACACAAGCCAGGGTAGCAGCTGCATTCTTTATGAAGCTGTGTGCAGGTGTAACTTGAACAAATAGAATATGGTGGGCACTGCCCTCTTACTTGTTTGGCAACTACAAAGATCATGTCAATATCCACATTTTCTTTTGTGAATGACAAGCAGGAATTTTGTATACGAAGGTGATTCAGCGGCTGAAGTACCTAGTGGAGCTTTTGACATAGTCTTATTAAATTAGTTGGTGTGGGGTGCGACCCACCCCCCTGCCGCCCCCCTTTTCCGGCCCGGCAACGGTTACAGTGTTTATGGAAGGCAGGTTGTGCAGCAGACATGGGTGCCCCCTGGGTAGCAGTTCCCTTTTCAATCTAAGGAGTCCCTGGCCTGCAGGTTTCTAATGGAGCGGTTGCCATGGCCAAGACTACGCTGGAGCAGCTTCTGATGAGGTGTGCAACACCTTTAAAAGATGAGGAGAGAGCAGAAGAGATTGTGGCCGCTCAGGAGAAGTCGTTTCACCATGTGACACATGACTTGGTTCGAGAAGTCACCTCTCCAAATTCCACTGTGAGAAAACAAGCTATGCATTCACTACAAGTGTTGGCCCAGGTCACTGGGAAAAGTGTGACCGTGATAATGGAACCCCATAAAGAGGTGAGCTTTCTGTCACCAGATGAAGGTAACTTGAGCAAAGCGTCTGAGGCTTTCTTCACTTCAAATCTGAGATGTAGAGGATATGTAATTTATAATTTTGTGTCCACTTCACAGAGTACTGTTTATACATGCTGCTTTTGACCTCAGATACGCAAAAAGCAATGTGTTTGTATTAATGGTGGCTATATTGGTAATTGTCAGTGTCAAGAGAATAGGAGGCTGATTTCCTGGGTCAGTATAGCATCATCTGGTAGGTTTGTGTTTGCTTGTTTTAGGAGAGGTTATTCTGGAGTCTTAGGAATGAAATGTATCGGACACCCACAGCCCAGTTTTAGCACATGAAACATATCCTCTGACACCTAACTAAAAGACATGTGTCATAACCTGTCATCTCTTACGGCTTTCAGATTGGTAATTGTTCTAGAGTACTGTGATGAGAGGCATTTGCTTTTCAAAGGGCAGGTGGTTAGTGGTGCTTCCTCCTTGCCCGTCCTAGGTCCTCCAGGATATGGTCCCACCTAAGAAGCATTTGCTCAGACACCAGCCTGCCAACGCGCAGATTGGCCTGATGGAGGGAAACACATTCTGTACCACGTTGCAGCCCAGGCTCTTCACAATGGATTTGAACGTGGTGGAGCATAAGGTGTTCTACACAGAGGTAGGGGGGTGGTGGTGCGCATGGTGTGGATGGTGATGACGTGTGTCTGGTAGCCTGTCTTTGTGTGCGAAGATTGCTCAGGCAGCTTTCAGAGGAGGCCTGGGAGGTGGCCGCAGGGAACCAGCCAGAGCCTGGCACGACACTCTGCCCTTGGCGTCAGTCTGGGACTGGGGAGAAGGCGGGCGTGGTGACTGCAGATAGGTGTTCCGCAAAATGTGGGTGTTTCCTGAGTCCTTTGAACTCTGTACGCCTTCCTCAGGGATCCTTGCTCTTCAGGGCCTTCAAGTTGTAATCCAGAGCTGAGACCACTATCTATGTTAGTTGCCACTGCCCCAGTGGCTGGTGCCAAAATAAGACGCACAGCAAGTTCCAGCTTACTGGACTTAGTGATCACTTGGTTGTGCCGCACTGTTGCGCACTTCCTTCATGCAGGTGTCCTCTGTAGCTCTGAGGTCTCGAGATGCAGAAAGGCAGCCTGAGAGTTTGTCACACACCTGAGGCCACAGCAGAGAAGCCACAGACCTTGGGTGGGGACCATGACTGCTGTTTCATAGCCTGGGCCCTAATCACTGCTCTGTCTGGCTGGTTCTAATGCTGTTCACTGGACTGGACTTGCCCTTGGACTCAGGATAGTGGGCAGAGGCAGGTGGCATCTTGCAAGTGTGTGTTACTGTTAACTTTCCAGGGAGTGCTGATACCAGGCAGTAAATAGAAATTAAACTAGGTATAAATTATAAGCATTAATTCTTAGAATATGGTACTCGTCTGGTGATCAGTCCCAGTTGGAAGTTTTTCTAAGACATTAATTACGCTTCTGGAGGCGTTGTCCTAAGGAAGTGAATTTGTCCTGATCCACACTTAGTCCGAATTTCCAATGACAAAAATTTACCTCTTGGTTTTTTAAGTCCTATGTGTTTGCTTGGACATAGGGTCATGTGATCATGCTGTCTGGTTTTGGTCTTTCATAGCTTATGTCTGTTGTATAATAGTCATCACTTCTGAGTCTTGACTGAGGGTCCAGCAGAACCACCGGAAGTGGGAGGACGGCTTCTTTGGTGGTTCTAGAGGCAGACGACCTTTAACCAGTGTGGAAATTTCCTCACTGAGCTTCAGACCAAAACCTGGTAGTGCTGAATAATAAATCTTGGGGAACGAAACTAGTTTTCCAAGTGTGCGTCAGTATGCTAGCTGCAACAAAACATGTGAGGATCTTTTGAAAAATAGAAATTTGAGTCCTCTCTCTGGTGATTCAGGTTCAGTAGATTTGGGATCAGGCTTGGGAGTCTACCTTCTGAAAGTTTCCCGGGGATTCTGGTGTGTGGCCATGTTGGGATCTCTGGCTTTATAGCGTAGCTACCTGGATATACGTGTAGGTGTTTGTGTCTGTGCAGGTGCACACACCTCTTCACGTGTGAGGGGCACAGAGGGTGTTTCCTAGTGAAGGGGGACAGGCTGGTAGCTTGCAGTACTCACTGTATATCCTTTTCTGCTCTCCTACATTTCTTACTAGATGGAAATCGTTAAGGAAAAAAAAAATGGTATAGTTTATTTTTTGAGGATGTAAATGAAATGGGGAAATAATAAAACACTGTATATTTTATATATTACATATATAAAAAATATATAAAATGTCAGAAGTATCACCACTGGAATCTCTGAGTTATAGTATTCCTTGAGACTTTGACCTTCCTTCTTTATGCTTTTCTGTACTTGAAAAAAAAAGAATGACAACTCAGATATTTGAATTGTAGCTAGCACATGCATTTGCTGAGCACTTGGCCCAGTTGTGAACAAGGAGGAGAATGTACCTGCCATCGTGGAATTGGCAGTTAGATAAAGTGATTCTCTGTGTAAAGAAAAACACTGGGTGAGAAAGTATGTAAGAATTTTTTTCACTAATGAGGTTGAGTTTCCTTTAGAATAAGGAAGCTTAGTCATATTTTCATACTTAAATTCTTTAGGATTTGTGTTCCGTTTGTCAGTTGCTAATTGTGTTGTGGGGTGTGTGGAAGATTGTTGTGTTTTTTAATTTGCAGTGTTAATTGGTTTTTACAGTAAGAGCAGGCTAAATTAAGTTGCTTTATCTTTTGCAGCTCTTGAATTTGTGTGAGGCTGAAGATTCCGCTTTAACAAAGCTGCCCTGTTACAAAAGCCTTCCGTCGCTTGTGCCTTTGCGAATTGCAGCACTGAGTAAGTTAATATAAATCTGAAATGAGCTGCTGGGGACAAAAGTGAAAGCGGACAGTAGCCTTTTTTTGTTGTCTAATTTTTTTGGCTTTTTATGTTGTTTTTAGGGTTGGATCAAAAATTATGTTTGTATGTTTATTGAACTCGATAATGAAATATCAATGGTTTATGTAGATTGTTAGGATTTTAGTTATTTTTTTACTCTATAGAAAACTGGATTTTACTCTGTAATAAACTTTTTGTAGTTCTATGAATTTAATATTTCGGTTTAAGAGAATTGTCATACCACTCATATAGCCATTTTTATCCAACTCTATATAGTTATATATAACAATCTTTATTTTTTAAAGATTTCATTTATTTATTTTGGAAAGATGGGGAGGAAGGGAGAAAGAGAGGGAGAGAAACACTGATGTGTGAGAGAAATAATCGGTTGTCTCTCTCATGCCCCCAACCAGGTACCTGGCCCACAACCCAGGCATGTGCCCTGACTGGGAATCAAACCAGTGACCTTTCAGTTTTCAGGCTGGCGCTGAATCCACTGAGCCATACCAGCCAGGGCTATACAGGAATCTTTATAGACTTTGCAAGGTTTCAGAAGCATTCGAGAATCCTACTGTCTCTAGGTTTCCGTAAATATTAATTATCTGTGTTCAGCATAGGAATTGTGCTAAGTTTTGACTAGATCAGTATTCACCCTATACTTAGAAGCAGTCATTTCCTCTTCTTTTGGTAAATAAATACCCAATACAGATTCCTTCAGTTGATGCTGTCTCTTGCTTTGTTGATATTTTATACCCTTACTAAAGTATTGCCAGACTCCTTGAATTAGCAGTAGAGGAGCTGAGAGATAGAGACTGTACACCTGAGCCCGAGGATGGGGCTGGGGTGTTCAAGACACAGAAGCCAGGGGCAGTGGGTGCAGGGATGTCTGCCAGCTTCTCTCTTATTCTGATGGGTTTTCCTTCCTCTGGGGTGCCCCTCATACATTCCTTTTAGCAAATATGGGCATTCCTCTTTCTAGAATGCTACCTCTTAACTAACATAGGATTGAGGTGTATCCCCTTTCCTAAGAATAGTTGTATTTTTCAAAGCCTTAATCTCCTAAGTTGGGAGAAGGCTGCCCAATTAGTGGTTAATACTGCAGAGAGGCCAGGCGGTGACTGTCTGTCCTTTCATCACCGAGCTCCAGGCTGTGCCCTCTGGATGGAGTCAGCATGTGTCTGCCTGGAGGTCAGCCATGCTCAGCCTGTACGAAGGTGTCTTGGGGCCAGCAGGGTCAGTGGGGACTCCCTTTGTTCCTTCTGCAGCCTTTCTTCCTCCTGTCTGAATAGGGTAAGATGTATCATGGCCTCTCAGGCAGGCTGTTGACTTCTCCTAGATCATGGGAGTACATCATATCTTCCTCTGTCTTTCTCGAGGTCAGATACTAGGGAAGGGGTTTAGTGATGCTTTTTTTTTGTTGTTGTTGTTGGTAAGAGCCTTTAGATAAGGAAATTGTTCGTGTATTTTGGGGATTAATAATGAAATTGTATATTTATTTTCCTAAAGATGCGCTTGCTGCCTGCAATTACCTCCCTCAGTCCAGGGAGAAGATCATTGCTGCACTCTTCAAAGCTCTTAATTCCACCAATAGTGAGCTCCAGGAAGCTGGAGAAGCCTGTATGAGAAAGGTGAGCGGTGTGTGTATGTGAACTCTGCCTCAGGAGCTCTGTTTACCTTGTCTGTGTGCCTGGAAACCTGCCTGTGCTTATTAATATACAGTGACAGTAATAATGTCCCTACCTGGTCCATAGTTATACTGAACCTTTAAAAACATTAAACTGTAATGACTACTCTTCCTCATGTCATATAAACTTCTGCAATACATATATTTAATCTTCTATTTTCCCAAGGAAGACAAAAGCTTGCTGCTAGAGTAGCATATGAGTTCTGTTCTATTACAAATTATATTCTGTTATCTGTTTCTGTTTGTAACCTTTCTTTTAACATAGTTTTTAGAAGGTGCTACCATAGAAGTAGATCAAATCCATACACATATGCGACCTTTGTTGATGATGTTGGGGGATTATCGAAGCTTGACGCTGAATGTTGTGAATCGTCTCACTTCGGTTACCAGACTCTTCCCAAACTCCTTCAATGATAAGTTTTGTGATCAGATGATGGTAAGCCAAATGCATGTAAACATACTCTATGATAAACCTGAACAATTTGAATTTTTTAAAGTAAGTGACATACGAGGTCTGCCTAGAAGATATCCAGCCATGTACTATGAAAAATAGAGACATTTATTGAAGAAGATACAAGATACAAGAAACATTGTACATAGGACAGTGACACCTCAGTCCTTTTCATAGTGGGCCCCTTGGGACCTCACCCAGTTCTCTCAGTTGCCATCAGCTGCCCTGTTGTGTTTTCCTGAATCTCATTGATGGTCTGAAACCTCTTCCCGTTCAAAGGTGATTTTAGTTTTGGGAAAAGCCAGAAGTCACTGGGTGCCAAATCTGAGCTGTAGGGGGATGAATCACCTGGGTGATTTGATGTTTTTCCAAAAAACTGCATGAGACTTGATGCACGAGTGGGCGCATTGTCGTGTTGAAGCTGCCAATCACCAGTTGCCCATAGCTGCAGCCCTCTGAATCATCCGAATAATTTCTGCAGAGGAATATTCAAGCTTAATGCAAAATTTGATGCAGATTTGTTTCTCTTACTTGCTCAGTCATTTTTAATGCGACAGCCACACAGTACACATGCTCACTCAATGGCATCTACCATCCCCACTGACTAGTATAGTGAAATTGTCGTTGTTCACTCATGAACATTCCAGTCCACTTGTGTTGGCTGCCACGTTACATAGACATCCTACAATGGTTCTCGTTATATTAACAATGGCTAGACTTTTTCCAGACAGACCTTGTATTTATATGGTTTAAAATTCAAAGGGTGTAGAAGGGTATGCTGTGAAAAATCTCCCTCCAATCCCATCCTCAAGGTCCCTATCCACTTCCTGGAGACACCCAGTGTTAACAGTGTCCTGTATGTTTTTCTAGAGGTGTTTTACATTTGTAATGGGACATGTGTTTATTTTTTTGTTTTCCACAAAAGGAAGCCTAATATATATACAGTTCTTACTTTTTCTATTTATGACCCCATCATTTCATATAAGAACATAAAGTGCTCCTTCACTCTGTATTATGATAACATAATACTTGATCATGTGGATGTGCTCTCATTTATTGCACCATTCCCCGACTGATGACCATCTAGATTGTTCCCAGGCTTTTGCTGTTATAGACTTACAAGTGAAAAACTTGTAAGAATTTTAGAAGTCCTTTGGGTTTTTAGAATTACCAAGGAAATAATGATGCAAATAAAATCTGGCGATTAAAAAAATATTTAATTGATTATTTTTTTTAGAGAGAGGGGGAAGAGAGGGAGAAAGAGAAGGAGGGAAACATCAATTGGTTGCCTCTTGTACACACCCCGACTGGGGACTGAACCCACAACCCAGGCATGTGCCCTGAGCAGTAATTGAACCAGTGATCTTTTCTTTGTGGGGTGATGTCCAACCAAGTGAGCTACACTGGTCTGAGCTGTTTGGCAATGTTTAAGTTGGATGTGTAAACAGATGAGGAGGTTCAGCTATTAACTTTCTTACGTATTTGATTTTGCTTCTGGTAAATAGACTTTTATAAATGATTTAACTTAGGATTTCATAGACTGTTACTGCAAATATGCATGTATTTTTCATAAGTAATGTTTGGTCACTTAGCTGTTTTAAGATACAGGTGGGGTTTGTTTTTTTATTTTTGTTATTTTTTGGTTTTGTTTTGTTTTGATTTACCTTTCCCTCAGCTGTAAACAGTGAGCAGATAGATTGCTACTTTTAGATATAAATATACTTGTTTCTTTATCGGTAGACACCTAAGAAATGAAAATGACTCAAGCACTTAACTAGGAATTGATAGTATTATTATTGGACCTAAAAGTCATGGTGCCATAATAGAAGAGTGTAATTGGGAAGTATTTTATGCTAGTGAATTTTCCAAGTTGGAAGACTCCTCCCCTTTAAGATTCCAAACATATGTAATACACATACATACCTATCAATTTATACCCATCCATTCACAGGTATGGTTAAAGTAAGTGACATTAATCACTTCCTGCTCTGGACAAGCACGTGCGTTAATCTTTCGTAATGTTGCCATTACCAGTTCTTTCATATATGAGGTTTGTGTGTGTCTTTTCAATGTCCTAGTGTTTTTATGTTTGCCTTCTTGTTAAGATTTTTCTCTGCTTCTGTCAGCCGTCATTTCAGTCTTTGCATGCCTGCCTGAGGCAACTTTTTTTTTTTCTTCTTTCTTTTTATCCCTATTCTAAACCCTTCAGATCTGCCGTGATCTGGGAATTCCTTCAGTAAATGTTGTTAGTCAGGTCTTTTTAGAGCAGTGTGATGAGAACTGCCTTATAATCTGTGGTTTCTGACTGAGGCTAGGAAACCTTTTTCCTAAAACAAAGTCACACGAGTTTGGGGGATTTGTTCCTTCTCCGGCGGTACAAATGCCTCCTCACTGCTTGAAACGCCTCTGAAAGCAGAGTGTTGGTGCACTTGGATGAAGAATGACCGAAGCTGGCGTGTGTTGGGCCATTTTCATCTGGCGCCGTCTCACCCGTGTGCAGCCTGAGCCTGTGTTGATGGTGTTTTGTGTTTGTGGCTCTGGTGTCCCTGCCACATCCCACATCCACTGTGCTCTGCCAGGTGTGGCGGTCGAAGACACACTTGCCCTTATTTAGTCATGTCCTTCAGAACTGTGCTCCGTCGCTGAGCCTTTGTTTTCCCTTATCGTATGCTTTTGAGGTTAACAACTCAAACCTTCGGCATAGTTTTGAGAGATAAGACAAGACGCCTTACTCTGTAGAGTGGGCATTTGTGGGAATTTCCCTTTCTTAAAATTTGAGCTTCTTGGCACTTGGTATTGAAGTCTCTCAGGTGTTTTGGATATCTCCTTATTGAACTAGACATGGGTTTTATATACCTATTAACATTCTTTTTTTCCTTTGGGGAGTCTAACAGCAGAATGATGTTGTTGGCCATTTTTTGCATCTTTTATTTTGTTACTTTTATGTCTTTGTTATAAATAGCTATTCTAATAAGATGCAGGGTTTATGAACACATATTCTGGCAATTTTCTTCAAGGAATTTTACGGTAAAGCATTGTTAGCTTAGTGCACCTTATTTCTTGAAGAAGTATGTGTTTAGTGTTTTTCAACATATGTTTCTAGGAACATTGGTCCTGTAAAACATAGGCTTTCCATGAAAAACCTACACTGGCTAAGTTTGGGAAACACAACTTACTGTATTCCTCTTGAAGTTTACATGAAAGGCTCACAGAAAAGTGTTTAGACGTATTTAAACCATCTGTTCCTAAGCCTGTTTTACCGTGAAGTCCTTTTCAAGCAACTTGTTCATGTCGCTTTGAAGAACATGTTAGTTAGGTCAGTGTAGGCTAATGATACTTCTGTGATTTGGATGTCTTGTGGTTTTAGCTGTAGGCACTGGGTGCTTGTCTGCCTGGTGTTGCTGGTCCCCGTGGGTGGGATGGGTAGGACCCTGACTGCCCCATGCCCAAGTCAGGCTACAGCTGCTTTGGGCCCAAGGGCTCTCTCCTGTCGCTACAGCAGCAGAACACAGGGTAAGTACAGAGCGATTGCCCTCAGTCTGCACAGAAGGGAGTTGCTGCCCACCGGCCCTCCTCTGCATGGCCTCTCAGCTGATGGGGTCATGCTTATTCTCAGTGGCCTATCCCTGGTCTCCTGGGAGCCCGTCTCCTCCCACAGCAGCCACCTTTCTCTTGTGGCTTCAGGCCTTTGTCCTCTTCTCTCTGTCTGCAGCACTTGCCCCTGTGCTCCTGCACGTGTGCTTCACCCCGACCTCCTCCACCGCAGCTCAGACGGCTCCCGTCCTTCTGTCACAGCACGCGCCTGTGTGTTTCACCTTGTTCTCCCCTCCAGAGCCCTGACTCCGTGGGACAGGGCAGTCTGCTTGCTCACTTCTCAACCGTACGCCGTGACTGGTGCCATGGCATGGCAGCACTCCGTGAGGGAACAGCTGCCTCGCCGGTACCGGCCACGCATGGTGGCAGTAGAGATGGTGGCAGTAGTAAACATCCTGGTATTGGAATGGCAAGGTTTTGGGGCATTTTTCAGCCTTTCTAGTTACAGAGCATAAACAAATGCCAGTTACTCTCATTACCAGTTGGATGGTTAGGCTATCTCTTTAACAGAAACACTGCTGTTCTCACATTAAATTGGATGGAAATGAATGTTTACATATGTATTTTCACCTAAAAGCAGCATTTTGGAATTGAAATACTCCTATTGTGAGGAAGAAATGTCTAAGGATGTACTTTTTTTCAACAGCAACATCTGCGAAAGTGGATGGAAGTGGTGGTCCTCACCCATAAAGGGGGCCAGAGGAGCGACGGAAACGTGAGTGACTTGTTTGTTTCTGGGAGGGGCCACCCTGCCAGGCACTGCCATTATGTGTTACTATTGGAGCAGTGCTTTTAATTAAAGTGCTGGTCAGAATCTAGTTTTATATGACTATAGGCCATTGAAATTGTTAAACATATTTTATCAGCATTGCATTTTAAAAAATCGTTAACAGTTCTTTTTGTGTTTTTTGAAAATCTCCCTTTATTCACTTCTATATGACATTTTTGTTGATGGAAATTGTGGGAAGCTTGAAATGTTAGTATTTTAGCTTTACTAGCTTTGCTTTAAAGTGCATCAAGTGTATTTTCTAGACTGTTCTGGCAGTTGCTGTTTGCATGGTGGTGACTTCTCAGCTGTTCTCTCCATTGCTTTTGTCATCATCACCTCATAAACCAAGTAGCAATTTTAGGAGAACGTAATAAAGAATTACATAAATAGAGAAGTATTTATGTTTTCTAGGTCTAACTCCCCAACCCCTGTTGTTTGCCGGAAGTCAAATGGCCACTACTTCAAAGGTTTTCAGAGAAAACCACTTTAAATCTTTTTGAGTATTCAATACGGTCATTCAAGATTTTGTCTCTTAAACATGAATGGTTTTTGCTGCTCTGACTCTAATCTTACCTGTATATGTCAATGTTCTTTTGAAATGTGCTTTAAGTCGATGCGTGTCCTGTCAGTGGGGTGGTGTTTTCCTGAGTCTGTGTCGCCAGCGCCACTGTGCCCTGAGGAGGGCCTCCGGTAGCTCGGCAGAGGTATCACCCATGCAGCTTCTGTCCTCTTGTGCCTACTCGTGGATGCTGTGTTTCATCCCAGCCTGATTTTTTTTTTCTTTATTCTTTGTTTTGACCATCCTGTGTCAACCGTTTTATTTATGTAAGTCTTGTTTCTTGCTGCTTCTAAAGAGCGAACTAAGCAAAACTAAACCAGGATTTTTAACTTTTTTAGGATTGGTATATCATCTGTGACCTTTTGGAAGGTTTGTTATTTATATAAACAGGAAAAAAGCCAGGGATTCTTTGGGGGGAGAGCACAAGTGTATTTTAAAAGCCTAAGCCCTTGGGAGTTAGGGGCAAGTGCTTCTGTGCTTTTCCTTCCCATCTTTTGTCTGCTGTGTATTTTTGCTCTAAATTTTGTATGTGTTTGTACAGTAAGCTGTTAATTATCTGAAACACACAGCAACCCCAGAATAAACATTCAAAAACCTTGTGGGTTGATGAATGACTTCCATTAGATCAAAAAGATTCCATAAACTTTGAGAGCAAGCCCTCTGGAGGGCTGGGGGTGGGGGCAGTTGCGGGTGCTGGGAAGCCCTGGAGCTCCTGCTGGCTGAAGTGTGTGGGCTGTCGCAAGATGTGTTCCTTGAGCAGCTTGGGACGCCCAGCTGCCTGAGGGGACTCGCAGGTCTGAATCCAGGACATGGTGTTTGGGGCCACAGGTGGCATGGCCATGGCATCATCGCCTTCGTCCAGTGCCAAGCCTTGCCTGTCGGTTCCTGGGTCCTGGTCCTTTTTCACGCATGCTGTCCAGGATTGGGAGTGGGTCTTGGAAAGTAGTTGGTTCCTAGTTGGTCAAATCTCCCAAAAATACTACTTCATTGAGAGACTACTAAAGACACATTAAACAGTTGACTAAAAGTAAACAAAAGCCCCTTTGTAATGTTGGGCACCCCCGATGATGATCAGAGATTTGTTTACCGTCATGTTTAGGAAGGCTTGCCTATTTAGCATTGAACTTACAGGGCAGAACTCAGGACCACCTGTTATGCCATGTCTGTAAACACATACACAGCCCCCAGCATGCAGTGTGCACACACATGCACACACTCCCAACATGCATACACACGTGCACACACACACACACACACACAGCTTTACTTGACAAGATGGCTCAGATATCTAGTCGTGGCCTATGGCTTCTTCTGAGTGCTAGGGCCTCACGCCTAACTGATGTGGCTTAAGCCCCCTGGTACTCTTCTGACTTTAGCTGGGATAAATAGAGGTTTTTAAAAATGTCTTAGCACTTCACAAAACAGCTTGAGGTAGTCACTCTAAACAAAGCAGTTATTTAAATGTAGTTGTCTACAACAAAGTTTTACAGTTTCTCCCCTAGACAAGAATTTTGAAATTTCTGTGTTTTAAAATTTGAAGTATGGAAGGAATACACTTCATTCGACACTATAGGAGGGGCTGAGTTTGACATGTAAAGGGTGGAAGGTATATTTTTCTTTTTTCTTTTTCTTTTTGCCGTTGAGCATTTGTTAATTATTGTGTGCTTTTGATAATTGTGTCTTTACTGTCTTGTTTACTCCAATAACCCTTCTGTATGAGTATATGGGAATTTTTTATGTAAATAACATAAATAGAAAAAAGATGATTTTCCTCCCCATCCTCAGGAAAGCATTTCAGAGTGCGGGAGGTGTTCCTTGTCTCCATTCTGTCAGTTTGAGGTGAGAACAACCTATTAAAAGTCAGTTTATGACTTGCAATGTGAAGAACAGTTTATATTTTCTTTTCTTTTCTTTTCACCTTTCTGTTGCCCTTTTTCATGCTGTAATTTTTGTTTTGGTTCAGCCTGCCATGGAAGGGGTAGAGGTGAGAATTGCAGTGGAGGCGCAGGAGGGGGCCGTGGTTGTCCTTGGTTTTGCTGTGACTTGTGGTTCTGTGGTGGACAGAGTGCGTTGTGCCTTGGAGTGCAGTGAGCCGTATTGTCTGTCTGTGGCGGAGTTGTATCAGTATCATTGCTGTGAATTGTCCGGGTGCCACGCATGTTTTCTTTTAGGATATTTTAGACAAGATTCTAAGTTCTCTGGTTTTCTACATGTCAGAATTGCAGTATCTCAACATTTAAGATTTCGCTGGATTTTGCTATCATAGTTTATATGAACTCACACATCTAACAACTCCGGAGAGGAAACTCCACAAAGACTGTATTATACCTGCTAGAAATGGGCGGGAGTTGCCTAGTTACACTGACGGGCTGCCTTGACTTCAGAACCCCCTACCACCCTGCCCCGTGCGCCCTGCGTCTCATTCACGCACACCATACAAACGTAGTCACAGCACTGGAACTTGGATGGTCAAACTGAGGTTTCCCTCTCTTGTAAAATGGGGATGATAATTGTCATTTCTGTCCTATGAAGGTTTTGCAAAGACCAAAAGAAGTGATTTTGTGACAGTGCTTTGAAAACAAAAAGCCATAATATAAAAGTACTTTTACTAGAATGTTATTCTAATTTCAAGATAGAGCTTACTCTGTCCAGAAACAAGAACTCTAGAGATTACAGTCATCTGATTTTTCTCTTTTCTCACCCATCTCATTGTTTGGCCTTTTGGTTTAAAGAGGTTTTAGAGCTGTGTCTCCAGTGCTGCTGTTGTGTATCATCCCCATTTTACTGTGCTTAGAGTAATGGACATCCGATTGCACCAGACAGGACGGTGCATCAGGAAGTCTTCCGTCCTGTGGTCATGGGGAATTCCCTTGAATTGCAGACAAAACTGGGGGGATTGAAACTGAGAATGAAAAGTTGGAATTACACTCAGCAATTGGCCATGGAGCTGTTAGCACTTTTGAAAAGTGCAAAATTCTTGGTGTTTCACATTTTTCAGTATGATTCAATAAAGTGGTTGTCAGCTTTATTTTTAGGCCTGGTTGACAAATAATTAGTGCCATGGTTAGAAATTTATTTACATTGATATTTAATTTCCAGGGTAAATACTTAAGTATTTTTTGAGGACTTTGTGCTGAGTTTTGAGGGCAAAATAAATCTTTGCCTTCAGAGCTTCGTACATTGGGAAGACCCCATGACATCAGAGAAAACTGAGGGAATCCTGACATTCTCACGATCACACCCTCCCCTGTGAGTGGTCAGCCTAGGCAACCCGTCAGGGCACTTCCAACACTGGCCAGTATGTGAGGAGACTGACACAGCACAGTCCCGTCTGGTGTACATAGTCAGCACCCCACCCCCGTGCTGCCCCCCAAGAAACCCGAAGGCCAAGGAGAGTTAGTTTCCCTAGGCCGTAGCTATCATGTGGGGTTTGGTAAGTTGTGCTTTTTACATGTTAACTCTTTGCTGCTGGTGGCTAGCCTTGCGAATGCAGCTAGACTGTAGTAGGATCTGTAGTGATGTTGATATATCTAGCTAGTGAAAATAATTGGCCTGTTTTGTAATTTCTGGCCTTCTTCATTAGGAAATGAAAATTTGTTCGGCTATCATAAACCTTTTTCATCTGATCCCAGCTGCACCTCAGACTCTGGTCAAGCCTTTGTTGGAGGTTGTGATGAAAACAGAACGGGCTATGTTGATTGAGGTAACGGTCGAACTCAGGATTAAGTCTGAGTCTTCCTCTGTTGCTTTTAATATTTCCACTTTGTTATATTTTAGGTGGATTAATCTAACAGTCTACAGATACTAGCTATTACTGTTTGCCTATGGCTGTTAGCTCAGAGGTAGTTACGGGGGAGAGGGAGGGACGCTGCTCCATGTGCTGCCACCGTGTGCCTTCCAGGCTGGCAGTCCCTTCCGGGAGCCTCTGATCAAGTTCCTGACGCGGCACCCCTCCCAGACCGTGGAGCTGTTCATGATGGAGGCGACGCTGAACGACCCGCAGTGGAGCAGGATGTTCATGGTAGGGGTGCGAGGGGCCGGGGTGGGATGTCCCTGCAAACTTGTGTCAGCCAGTGAGACTCCACATCTGAGACTCACCTCAGTGCTCAGTGCCAGACTCTCTTCTTCTCAAGTGTATGGAAAAATCAGAAACATCATTTTTATGTATAGAAAGAGTTCAAGTCCGGGAATGTCTAGATTCTGGGGGTGGTAACAACTGAAGGAACTGCAAGTATTATCATAATCATAATCATAAAGTATGATTACTGGTTAAAAAGCATTTTTAGAAAAGAGTGTTCATCGTGGTTTTATTTTTCTTTTCTTTTTCTTTTTTAGCCTGCCTAGAGAGATTTAGAAAGAACCTTAGAGTTTATATCATGTAAACCTTTTGGGATTTTTTTTTAAATTAGCTTAAAATGGCTTGTTTTGTTTTTAGAGTTTTCTAAAGCACAAAGATGCCAGACCTCTTCGAGATGTGCTGGCAGCTAACCCCAACAGATTCATCGCTCTGCTGGTGCCTGGAGGCACTCAGACCGCCGTACGGCCCGGCTCACCCAGTACCAGCACAATGCGCCTGGACCTGCAGTTCCAGGCCATTAAGGTAGCATCCCTTCATTAGACACCTGAAATTTTAAGAGCTTAGTTGAGACACAGAGAACCCTGCCAGTTCCCTAATTATCTCTTCTTTGACAGATCATAAGTATTATAGTGAAAAACAATGACTCCTGGTTGGCCAATCAGCATTCTCTGGTGATCCAGCTGAAACGCGTGTGGGTTAGTGAGACCTTTCAAGAAAGGCACCGGAAGGAGAACATGGCTGCCACAAACTGGAAAGAGCCCAAGTTGCTGGCCTACTGTCTGCTGAATTACTGCAAGTGGGTGCACCTCTTGTGTTTTATACCAAGTGATGTATTTCATCAAATATGCAGTCTTTTCTCATTTGAGTATAGCTGTGGTTCTTTGGATATGCGCAGTCACATACGGGGTAGAGAAGGGGCTATACATTAGCTGTTTAAAATTAGACAAGTCAGTAACAGGGGGAGAATTGGGACAGTTGTAATAAAAAAACCAATAAACAAATTAAAAAAAATCAGATAAGTCAGAGGTAATACAAACTTACGAAAATTGCCACAACTTAACCCTGTTTTCTTATTTGACCTTTCAGAAGGAATTATGGAGATATAGAATTGCTGTTCCAGCTGCTCCGAGCCTTTACTGGTCGTTTTCTCTGCAACATGACATTCTTAAAAGAATATATGGAGGAAGAGATTCCCAAAAATTATAGCATTGCTCAAAAACGTGCTCTGTTTTTTTACTTTGTGGATTTCAATGAGCCCAACTTCGGAGATGAACTGAAAGCCAAGGTGAGTCCCACTGTGACTCAGGAGCAGCTGTGGCTGTGGGAGCCAGCTGTCTGGGGAGCCCAGGACACTGTGCCTGTCCTGCTGTGCCTCTGTTGACACTTGCGTCGCAGTCTGGACTGTTTAGGAGGAAAATGCTGTTGTTGAGAAACACAAGGCAGGTCCAGCAGTGAAGCAGTGTTGGAGAGTAATTTGTTAGTTATCGTCTTTTTACTTTTTTAAATTGAATTTATTGGGGTGACATAGGTTAATAAAATTATATAGGTTTCAGGGGTAGTTTCCTTGTTTTTAGAAAATGCCTTGTTTGCAGTGAGAAGAGTAAACCAAGCTGATGTCTCTTTTCCTCAAGTTTTTAACCTACCTTTCCAGTGTACCATTTGAGTAAAAGTAAGGATTGTCAGTTGCACCCCAGATTGAGTTCTAACCTTAGAGCTTACAGCCTGCCCACCTTGTTAGAGAAACACAGAGCATGGCTTTGTTCTCCTTCCTCATGACTGCATTGTTTTGCAGGTCCTGCAGCATATCTTGAATCCTGCTTTCTTGTACAGCTTTGAGAAGGGTGAAGGAGAGCAGCTCCTCGGGCCTCCCAACCCTGAAGGCGACAACCCAGAAAGCATCACCAGCGTGTTCATAACCAAGGTGGTGATGCAGGGGTTTGAAAAGTGACTGGTGGGGTGTGTGTGTGTGTGTGTGTGTGTGTGTGTGTGTGTGTGTGTGTGTGTGTGTGTGTGAGAGAGAGAGAGAGAGAGAGAGAGAGAGAGAGCGGTTCACTGAAATAAGCTTAATTTCCTAAGACTTAAATTATTTCTCATGATTGCATTCATTTGTAACAGGGCATTATACTATAGTCTCCTTTATTTTTGGAGGGATACGTTCCAAGACCCCCAGTGGGCGCCTGAAACTGCAAGTAGTACTGAACCCCGTATATACTATGTGTTTTCCTGTACATACATACCTCTGGTCAAGTTTAATTTATAAATTAGGCACATTGAGAGATTAACAACAATAATAAAATAGAACAGTTACAACTGTATGCTATAATAAAAATTATATGAATGTGGTCTCTCTCTCTCTCTCTCTCTCGCTCTCTCTCTCTCTCTCTCTCTCTCTCTCAGAATAGCTTATTATACTGTTCTTGCCCTTCTTCTTGTGACGATATGGGATGATGTAGTGCCAGACCTTGGCTGGGTCTGTGGCCACTGTCCCTCCCTGTGGAAACTGGCCTGGTGTCATTCATTTCGGGGGGCCTCTTACTGACATCTTCGTATAGGCTCACTGCTTTCTGGCACAACTCATTCTTTGTTCATGTTTTTCACCCACAAATTTAATACCTTTTCCATCTTAAATTAGTACTTACTACGCACTGTGGCCATAATTTTTGCTTGAGGTGCAACAGCAAAACTAGCATGGATCTCTTTTTCCTTCACAGTTTCACAGATAGAAGTCTCGTTCTTTCCCAAAGAGCTTAGCAACCTCTCAGCATACTTTTTTTTCTTTCCTTATTATGTTGAGAATTTTGCATTTTCACTGAAAGGGAAGCACTTTATGGTTTCTCCTTGGCATATACGAATTGCCAGCATTACTACTCTTGCACTTTGAGGACATTTTTAAGTAAAACAAGGGTTACTTGAACACAATGCTGCGATATCCCAACAGCCAATCTGATAATGGAGATGGCTAGTAAGTGGAATGGGCAGGGAGCTTATACATTGTGGACAAAGGGGTGATTCATGTCCTGCGTGGGATTGGGCGGGATGGCGAGAGATCTTATCATGCTTCTCCGAATGGCATGCAGTTTAAACTTGTGAATTATTTCTGGAATTTTTCATTTAATGTTTTGGAACCATGGTGGTCTGTAGGTAACTGACTGGGGAAAATGAAACCATGCGGGGAGGGCAGGCGCTATTATAATTCTTAATAGTGAATTTTTAAAGTCTGCCTCACTTTGAAATGAATTAACTTTTCTACATTAATAGATTTCAGTGAGAAACAATTATCTCAATGAAAATTCAGATATCAAAAGTTTTTTGTAAAAACGCCTGTTGTTGATCAGTATAGTTTATACACACACACATTACATATATATAACACACACACACACACACTCACTCACTCACTCACTCAGTATTTAGCTTTGCAAAGGAATCTCCGAAAAGTCAAGTGAGAATATTAGACTGGATACCGGGGCTGCCGTGACCGCTCTGTTGCCAGCTTAATGAAGTGTCTTTGTGGCAGGATGATGTCTGAGCTTAGCTTAGGCTTTAAGGTCTTTGCATTTTTATAACAGTGTTTCTAGTGTGCACTAAAGAGGTTTTTTCGAATTGAATGTTTCTTTGGGAAATGCCTGCCCTGTGTTTTTCCCAAAGCCTGGCTGGCCACCCTCTGCAGGTTAGACTATTGAATGTCATGGGCAGGTGTTGGGTTGAGCGTTTGTACATGGGTGGGTGGGTTGGAGTGCTGTGAGCAACTGGCGTTCCAGGTCTCCAGCGCTCCACATGTACGTTAACGCTCTCTCTGGAAGCATGCAATTCTCTTACCCATTTCATTGCCTTCCTGTTTGGGGTCCAAGCAGAGTGGACTGCTGTTCCTGTTGTCAGGTTACTGGTCCTTACATAGTGTTTGTTCCTTCTGCAGTTTGACCCCTGTCCCACCCTTCCAAAGAAATGAGAGTTAAGCCCAAGGAATGATTTTTTGGTTTCCATTACTGACTCAGCGCAAGTGAGGAGTTGGCATTTTGAATGTTGGATGAGGATGAATGGTCCTGGGCTGGCTGGAGTCCTGAGGAGGAGCCGCAGTAGATCCAGGGGAAGAAGGACTTAGGGACTATAGGGACCCAGATGAAGGCACTGTTGTGATGGAAGGTGTCCGTCTTTCAGGGATTCCGGTAGACAGAAAGTAGTGAGAATCCTTAGGGGAACTGAATGGTGCAGTTTAATACTTGTTTCACTGGAGACATGCAGAATATTTCTCAGAGTGTATATTTCTTCTAATTTCTATGAAACACATAAGAGATCTGTCAGATACTTGATTACATGGAAAACTAGAACAGTTATTTTTTTTAAACCAAGATTTTTTTTTTAAGGTAACATTTTCTGATCCTAACACTGAAAAATAAGGACTGGATAATTGCTAGTTGATCAGGAAAAAATGTCGACTACTTGGAAATTAAGAAACTCGGTCCTAAATCACCTTATATCAAAGAGGAAGTCTTCCTTTTCCACGTCAAGTCACTTTACCCACTGCATTCTAATGTAAGCCTGCTCTTTTTCGATGCAGTGTCGAAATAAATTCAGTGAGCTTCTACCATAGGTATTAAAGGAAACTTGATGAGATATTTTGGGTCCCTCATTATAAAACTTATATAATTCTATAGATAGGTTTGTGCATGTGTGTGTGCACGTGTGTGTGTTTTTTTAAGGTTTAAACTTGTGTGGCATTTAGTAGGTAACGCAATTCAAAACTGGAAATGAGTTCCTTGTGCTTGCCTTACCTGCAGGTCCTGGACCCCGAGAAGCAGGCGGACATGCTGGACTCCCTGCGGATTCACCTCCTGCAGTATGCCACGCTGCTGGTGGAGCACGCCCCCCACCACATCCACGACAACAACAAGAACCGCAACAGCAAGCTGCGCCGCCTTATGACCTTCGCCTGGCCCTGCCTGCTCTCCAAGGCCTGCGTCGACCCAGCGTGCAAATACAGCGGACACTTACTCCTGGCGCACATTATTGCCAAATTCGCGATACATAAGAAAATTGTCCTTCAGGTATTTTGCGAGGCTCCCTCCCTTCTGCCCGACAGTTGCAGGCTTTCTCACACATGCACATGCTGCTCCTATACCATCATGATCTCTCCTTCCCTATTGTCTTTCCCTGATGCTGTTCAGTGATGCTCGTCTCTGCCGTCTCCTACGTGCTGTGATGCCCCCCATGACTGTTCCTTCTCCCCTTGCTCCCCAGTCAGTGCTCTGCTTATGTCTCTCTGCAGCCTTGCTTCTGAAACGACAAAATGCCTCCTTTGTCCACCTTGTGCTCCTCTTCCCACTGCGTTCTGGCTTCCAATTCTTTGTTCCCTTTGCTGCAGACAGCGGGGACTCATGAACCCTCACCTTATAAGCCCTCTGCTGTGTGAATGATCCTGAGCACATCCTGAGTCCCTGGTGGCTGGCTTGGTTGTCAGACAGCCCTTGGGTGGGTTGATTCCTGTCTCTGTGTAAGAATTCAATGTGATAATAGACTTGAGCGCTCAGCCTGTTGTTCCCATTTAATTGCATTTGTCCTATTCTCTGAGGTCACTCTTTGTTTCCCCCTGACCATTCCCTCTTGTGGAGGTCTGTGGCATTAAACCCCAGGCACCAAAAAGCCAGTGACCTCTCAGACCTTACCTCTTACAGGCAGTTGAGCTGTTATGAGTATAATCTCTGTCATTGGCACTGCTCTCTCCCCAGTTGTCCTAGCCGCAGACCGGAGGGCCCTCTCTGACACCCTCTTGTTCTCCTCAGAGTCAGGGCCTGGGCAAGTCCTGTGGGTTTCCAGCACCCTCCTGTCCCTGCACCCCTCAGTGCCATCGCACAGTCTTTGTGTGCCCTGAACTTACTTATGTAAGCACTTGCTGCTCCCTGAACTACTGTGAGGTTACTTCTGATTGTGGTCCCTTTCACTCTTTTTCCCGCCGTGGCCGGAGTAAGATGATTTTTGTACTTTGACTGACTTCCCTCCCATAAGTTAAGCTACACATTGACGCCAGCAAGGAGCTAGGTCTCATTCGTCTTGATATACTCCACCCTAGCCAGGAATGGGCACAAAATAGTTGCTCAGTAAATATTAGAATGAATATATTCATGGATCAAAATTGATGAAGGAGAAAGCAATTGCGTTGTTTTCCAATAAGAGCCCTGAGGCCCTGGCTGGTGTGGCTCAGTGGGTTGGGTGCTGGTCTGCGAACCGAGGGGTCGCCAGTTCAATTCCCAGTTAAGGCACATGTCTGGGTTGTGGGTAGGGCGTCCTGTTGGGGGCGTTTGAAAGGCAACCACATACTGATATTTCCCTCCCTCTTTCTCCCTCCCTTCCACTCTCTCTAAAAATAAATAAGATCTTAAAAAAACAAACAAAAAAGCCCTGAGGAATTTTATGAAAATTGTTTTGCAAAGATGTGCCTTGGTTCAAGAGATTGTTTTCATCTTGTTTTTAAAGCCTTCATTCTCATCTTAGTTAAGAATTTCTCTCCTGTTCTAGGTTTTTCATAGTCTTCTCAAGGCCCATGCAATGGAAGCTCGAGCAATTGTCCGACAAGCGATGGCCATTTTGACTCCGGCAGTGCCGGCCAGGATGGAGGATGGGCACCAGATGCTGACCCACTGGACGAGGAAGATCATCGTGGAGGAGGGGCACACCGTCCCTCAGCTGGTGCACATTTTGCATTTGATAGTGCAGCATTTTAAGGTGCATAAGCAAGCACTGTAGATTGAAGTGTGATGCATTTTCAGGCATTGGCTTTGAACTTTTGCCTGTTTTTCAGTTTTTGCCATAATAGGAGATTATTCATCTTGTAGTTCAGGTATTTCAGGACCGTTGATTAGTGTGTGTGTGTGTGTGTGAATGGCTTTATCAACATGGAAAGTGCGGTACTTTAGAGAATGTGTCAGGTGTATTCTTTCTGTTTAGACTGCATATTTTTTATAAATACTCAGTTAACAGTGATTATAGGTTATTACTTTGGGAGGAGTCATCATTAACTCCAAATTTTAGTAACTAGGCTTAAAAAGTTGTTCCTATTGCCGGCATCTCCTCTCTATGGCCATTGCCCACTTTGTTGGGTTTCGTATATTCAACAAATGTAAATGTTGTAAGTATGTATTTCTTATAGATTTTGGGTAGAGGAGAAAGAAACTAGTGGTATTGAGTTGAAAGCTGTTATAGCCAGCTCTGCTAGAATTGGTAATTTGACTCTCAGCATGGCTAAACTATTAGGACGGTAAGTAGAAAGTTTGCTATGTGTGACTAGACTTGTCTACCTAAAGAGAATTCAGTGTGTCAACATTTTTAAAAGATGGTACTAAAATACAGAAATAAATACACTGTTGTATTGGGACTCCACCAGGGACAGGGGAAGTGAGTATTTTGGACCTGAGGCAGGTTGTGTGCGGGCATATGTGTATGTGTGTGCACGTGCGTGTATGCTGGGGTCACAGCGTCCCTGTCGTGTGCCCACAGGTGTACTATCCGGTGCGGCACCACTTGGTACAGCACATGGTCAGTGCCATGCAGAGGTTGGGCTTCACTCCTAGTGTCACCATCGAGCAGAGGAGGCTGGCAGTGGACCTGTCGGAAGTTGTCATTAAGTGGGAACTGCAGAGGATCAAGGACCAGCAGGTAGAGATGTCATCCCTCTTGTGTCATCCAGGATTGTGTTTGTTTTGCTGCTCCGTAGAAATCAGTAAAGTCAAATGTGTATATTTTTGAAGCCGGATTCTGATATGGACCCAAATTCCAGTGGAGAAGGAGTCAGCTCTGTCTCATCTTCCATTAAAAGAGGCCTGTCGGTGGACTCCGCCCAGGAGGTGAAACGCTTCAGGACGGCCACAGGAGCCATCAGCGCAGTAAGATCACGTGCATACACTGCATGCGCTTTCTTTTCCAGGCTCTACGCTTCCTGTTGAGGTTTATTCCCTTACTCAACAAACTTAGAATGTGGCCTAAGTGCCCAGCACAGTGCTAGAGAGACATCTGGGAAAGGCTGTGCTCCACAGAGAGACCCAATGACATGCACTCTCTCAGGAGTTTCCCAAGTTAGCAGACACATTTTCCGCTGTGCCACTTCATACCATTAGAGTGCTGATGATATGAGTCATTATTAACAGAAAGGCATCAAGAGAAGAAACTCTGTAGGGCAAGAAAATTGATAGAGACCATGCACCCATGATGTGTTCAGCTTTAAAAAAGATAGTGTGTTCCATTTTGTTTGGAGGGCAGCTGGTGCCATGAGAGCCCTGGGGGTATTCACTCTGCCCCCCACTCCTCTGTTCCTCTGGACATGTGGCCCCTACATTCACCCTTGCTCAAATTAGAGACCCGGAGCCATCTGTAGTCTTCCCATTCCCTTCTCTCCACACATCTGGTCAAGAGCAGGTCCTGGTAGCTTTGCCACAAATACCCACCCTCTACTCTCAGTTCTGCTCCCACCATTGTGTGCGAGCAGGTGCCCCATCACTTTGTACTGGGATCACTGGAACTGCCTCCCAGTTTCCTCACTCCTCCATCTCTCTTCATTACACTTTTCACAAAGCAGAGTACCAAACAAGTCCCAAATTTAAGCCAGGGGAAGCTGGGTGAAGTGCTACGTGGGACTTTTGTACTCTCTTTGCACTTTCCTGTGAATAATATGCTCATTTCAAATAAAAACTTTAAAAATGAAGACAGACTGTCTTTTCCCTCAGCAGGACTTTCCCTTGACTCTGGCCTCCAGAGCTTGTGTGACTTGGCCCTTCTGTGGGCGTCCATGTCTTGCACCTGCTCAGCCAGCCCTTTGCTCCATTCCAGCAATGCCCGGTTCTGGGCTCTCTCTTAGCACTTGTGCACTGGCTCCAGCACCTCCCGCAGGCACAGTTCTCTCTTGCCATGGCTGGGTTTTTCTCAGTCTGAGAACCACCTTGATAGCATCCTTTCACTTTCTTGACCACGGTCCCTTCCAGTCTCAAGCATATGACTTATCACCTCCTTCGTGGCTACTTTATTAGTTGTCTTGTGGACACCACTCCTGCCTCTGGTGTCCCTGATGCCCAGAGTGGCATCTGTCCCAATAGCAGGCTGCACGAGTCAGTGCCATATACTGGAGTGCATTGTTGAGAAGGCTCTTCTTGCCTTTGTAGGTATTTGGGAGGAGCCAGTCACTGCCTGGAGCGGACTCCCTTCTGGCCAAGCCCATTGATAAGCAGCATACGGACACTGTGGTGAACTTCCTCATTCGAGTGGCATGTCAGGTGTGGGCTCTGAATGTTGTCTGTTGGGGCACTTCAGAGCAGAGACTGCGTGGTCAACTCCAGAATGTTACCCGTAACAGTTTAGTCAAAAGAGAAATAGATAAACCAAGGTCTGACAGCTAATTCTATCACTTTCATACCAAATTCCATGGATTTCATGACATGCTAATAATTGTGAAATCTGCACTTTTTTTTTTTTTTTTTTAGTGGCAGTGGAATCATGGTATTGGTGAAACATGGTGGTTCAGTGATCTTGGGCAAATTATTTAACATCCAAGTCACGTATCTCACAAAGGTGTTGGTATGGTCCAACTCAACATTTAGTAATTTAAATGCTTTTACACCTTGAATTTACGCCATTTATATCAATATATGTTTTCATGGAGTTATTGGGAATCTATTTCTAAAACTTTTCATTTTTATATTTCATAAAAACATTGTAAATGAAATTAGGCAGTTTTTAAAAATTTGGGTATTTTAAGTTTTTATAATTACTAAAAACCAAAAAGTGTGTTTTACAATACTGTTGAGGCTTTCCAAGTACTGAAAGAACCCACTAAACCTGCAATTTTCAGCCTTTTTCATCTCATGGCACACATAAACTAATTACTAAAATTCTGTGGCAAAAAACATACTTTTTGCTGATCTGACAAAAAAACAGGTTGTAATTTTGATTCATTCACACTGGAATGGCTATTGTTGTGTTGGCTGTTGTCATTTTTTTGTTTGACGATCTAAGGGAAAGGAGGTCAAGTGCCCTTGATTACATAGTCAGGTGTTACATGTCTTAAACATCCTGGCAGCGTACAGGTTGGAAAATCTCTGTATGTAACGACTCAGCCCCTACTTTCCTGCCTGCTGGCAGTGCACAGCCAAGCAGGTTCAGAGGGGAGGGACACAGATCCTACTCTCTGGGGGCCTCTTGATGTTAGATCAGTTAGTCACACAAATGATTACAACTCACCACTCACCCACTGCAAGGGATAGGGAGGGCCCTGTGGGGAGGGTCCCTGAGGTGGAGAGGGCCAGGAGGAGTCAGCTGGGAGGGGAAGTGGCAGTGAATTAGAGCTGGGAGGCAAGGGCGTGGGGCACCGGCAAGAAGCAGTGTCCCAAGAATGATGGTAAACATGTATGCAGTGACATGTGGGCTTGAATTGAGTGAATTTCCAGGTAAACGACAACACCAACGCTGCCGGGTCTCCTGGGGAAGTGCTGTCTCGCCGCTGCGTGACCCTCCTGAAGACTGCCTTGCGCCCGGACATGTGGTCCAAGTCCGAGCTCAAACTGCAGTGGTTCGACAAGCTGCTGATGAGCGTGGTAGGTGTGGGGGCTGCTGTTGCCTGGGCATGGGCCGCTATACCAGAATCCAAGTTTTCCATTCCTTTGGCCAGTTGTGGCCTCTTCCACTTCCCCTACTGGTTACTGTTGACCCTAAAAATAAAAGTCAGATATTTGACCAGAAAAAAGGGAACAGCAGAGAAATGATAAACTATAGCAGAAAACCCCAGGGCAAGTCAGCAAGCAAAGGGGAAGAACATGACTTTCTAGAAGAGGAGGAGGAAGATGGGAGGGGCTGTTTGAACACAAGTCCTTTGGAGGAGTGGAGGAAAGGGAGAGCTCAGGGCGGCCACACTTTCTTGTTGGCTAAGTCGTTGGGCAAGGAAGGAGCTCTTCCTGCCGCAGTAGTAAGGTGGTGTGCTTTTTTTTTTCTTGTTGAGATCTGTAATTGACAGTTCTTCCTGGTGGGGTCTGTAATTGACCACTTCCTGTCTATAATTGACCCAGGGATAGTGCCCAAAGGCTCCCCCTTCTCACCTTTTTAAATGAGCTTTCATTTATTAATTTTCATGCTGCTGATGAGGAGGAAATTTCATTTCCTGAAAATGGTTTAAAAACCACTGCTGTCAGGGCAGTACAGTACAGTTTTTAGAACATAATAGTCCTCTTGCTTTTCAAAGTCTCATTTTTTAAATTGAAGTACTGGTTGGCTTGAAATTAACATTTTTTAGTTGATTTATGCAACAACCTTTAAAATAAACTTGAATTTTTAAAGTAGGTGGACATAGAATTTGTTATCGAGCACTGTATAGTCAAGTAACAAAGAAATAGCCCCCGATGCTGATTATTTGGTGGGCTTTGGTTTGTTTTGTTTTTATAAAACTCTGGATCCTGTAACCATGGTGGTTGCAAACCCATTGTAAGCTTTTGTTCTTTTGCATTGCAGAGACTACCATCGTTGCTTAGGTTTTTTGAAAGGTTGCAAAGGTAACCTGTGCTGTGAAAACAGTTGAATCATAGGCCTCTGAGTCTCTAGTTGGCTTTGTTTCCAGCCTGATAAATAACTTCTGGATTGTCTGCAGTTTCTTTCCTTTTTTTTCTCTTTGGAGGGTCTGATTTCTTTCCTATCTATCACAGTTAGATCAAGCTCAGCTGTAAGTAGACAGCCTCTGTCTGCAAATAGGCTAATGTTTGCATAGCACAGAGTTTGGTGGGTTTCAAAATTTTAACATTTAATGTTGAATATTTTTCATGAGTTTTTAAAGGTTTGCCTAAATATTTTAAGCAAATTTATTAAAAGAAACACAAAATCCTACTGTATTAATATAATATGGTGGTCACATGTTTTTATATGTATCGTTTATTTTTTAGTGGTTTTTTACTTCATTTCTAAATACTTAGAAGCACATAGTTTTAAATTGGTTAGATGCGATTTACTGGAGTATTTATTTCATGTGTGTGTGACCTGTGCCCTCCATTCCAGGAGCAGCCTAATCAAGTGAACTATGGAAATATTTGCACAGGATTGGAGGTGCTGAGTTTCTTGCTAACTGTCCTCCAGTCTCCAGCCATCCTCAGTAGCTTCAAACCCCTGCAGCGTGGAATTGCGGCCTGTATGACGTGTGGAAACACCAAAGTCTTACGTGCCGTCCACAGCCTTCTCTCACGCCTGATGAGCATTTTCCCAACAGAGCCAAGTATGTGGCCTTTTCCACCCATGCCTTTCTCTCTGAGTAGGTGGGTGGGCAGAGAGCTTGTGACTGGAGAGTGCTCATCCTCTAGCCCCTATTTGGAGCATTTTGTTAGCTCACTTTTTACTTTCAACCTTTAAAAGAATCTGACCAAGAACTTAACAGCAGTAGTCATTGCATTATATTTTTTGTCTGCTTTGGAAGTGCAGTTCTTCATCAACTGAGCATTACTGTTTCCTTAAGGCATTGAAGGGGAGTTAGGTGAAAGTATTTTGCCAGATGTTGAACAGCTGACAAGATAAATACTCTAAGTGTATTTAGAGTGGCTTCTAATGATATAAAAGGTTGTTGATTAGCTTTGTAAAGTAGGAGCCCCTCCCAGAGGTGGGCACCAATGGGAGAGGAATGCTCATGCCAGTTGCCACAGATCCCAGCAGAACTAAAGCTCAGCCCTGCAGTGTGAAAGAAGTTAATGTCCCAGGGCCTGGACAGGCCTGAGGACCCAGATCACAGGGCCCAGGTTCATGCTTCTGTTTCAGGCACCTCCAGTGTGGCCTCCAAGTACGAAGAGCTGGAATGCCTCTATGCGGCCGTTGGGAAGGTCATCTATGAGGGACTCACCAACTATGAGAAGGCCACCAACGCAAATCCCTCCCAGCTCTTTGGTGAGTATGTGCCTGACTGTTTTCCCAGCCGTAGTTCAGCATGGCCTTGCTCTACCTGTGCTCCCTGGATGAGCTTTCCTTAGCAGGGACAGGCTCCAGCTGTCTAGGGGGCTCTGAGCTGGAGGCATTGTTAGAGTGATGGTGTCTGCATCTGGCCTGGTGCATACAAGGCTTTGGTCCCTTGTGCTCTTTTCTTTTTTAATTTAGTTTTAATTTTATTTATTTATTTTCAGGGAGAGGGGAATGAAGGGAGAAAGAGGGAGAGAAACACCTATGTGTGGTTGCCTCTTGTGGGCCCCCAGTTGGGGACCTGGCCCATAAGCCAGGCACGTGCCCTGACTGGGACTCGAACTGGCGACCCTTTAGTTCGCAGAGCAGCGCTTAATCTACTGAGCCATCAGCCACAGCTGTGGCCTTTAAAAAAAAAAAATCCTCACCTGAGGATATGTTTATTGATTTGAGAGAGAGAGAGCAAGAGATAGAGAGAGAGATATCAATTGGTTGCCTCCATACATGCCCAAACTGGAGATCAAACCTGCAACCTAGGTATGTGCCTTGAACCCACAGCGTTTTGGTGCATGAGATGATGCTCCAACAAGCTAAGCCACTGGGGCAGGGCCGGTCCTCTGCGGTCTTTGAGGTGAATAACTGTCACCCTGCCCAACACCAGTGCTTCCTAGTTTCTTCTGCTTCAACCTCAGATGCAGGATTTGGTTGTGAGGGTAATTTCCTGGTGTTGCATAGATACTCTTGACTCTGTTTTACTCAAGTACAAAGATGCTGGTAAAGCTATGTACAAACATGCAGAATCACTGCTTTTCACAACATGTTCACCTGTCAGCAAGCCACTCACCAACCAGAACCTGTCCTCATTTACTTGATGAGGCTCTGGCTGCTCCAGGTGAAACAAAAGTTGGTTTCTTGGGTAATCAGGGCAGCTGGGTGACTTTGGCCTCTAAGAAGTCAGATGTATAGATACTCTGCTTTCTGCTAAACCCACATGTGTGAGTAGGACTAGACCTTGGGTTAGCAATTCTGAAAAATTTTTTCTCCCTTATTACATATTCATTATATAAAACTTTGAAAATACAAATGAAGGAAAGCTAAATAGAAGTTACCTGTCAGCCTCTGTCCTCATTCAGCATTTTGGAGTGTGTGTCTTTTTTCTGTACATACATATAGAAATCCCTTGTTATGCAAACACTTATGTCTGCATTTGTAAACTGAATACATTATGTTTTTAATGAGTTTTTTGCTCTCCAGACTTTTCCTACTTGCTATGTAAAATTCAGGAGTCTGATAAATTTAGTTAAAATAGTATCCCTTGCTATTCATGCTTGCTGTTTCTATTCTGGAACCAGATAGATTTGGATAGTGAGTAATGCTTTCGTGACTTTATAAAGCGAGTTCATACAGTAGATCCTGCTCTGCAACCTGGCTTCCATTGCAGTGCAGCATGAACATCCTGTTAATTCTCCAGAAGACTCTCTTCGAGAAGAGCTGGCCACTGTGGGCCCTGCCTCCCTCCTCAGTAGGGGGTGACAGCATGCCGGTACAGCCTTGGGCGAGGGGGTCTGTCGGGTGGGCCGCAGTGTTATTAGACCCAGGACACCATTACTAATGACTGCTTAGTAGAGGCAAGCAAGGTAGCCAGGAACGGCCAGAACATGTTCCTTATAATCGTCGTCACCCACCAGGGCCATGGGTTACCTGTTGTAGAATCGTATCGGTCACTCATTCACTGCAGTACCGAGAGCCAGCCATTTAACAAGCAAGGCTGAAACTGTCCAAATCTGGGATGATGGCACCTGAAAATGGCAAATCAAGACCCTCTTATGATGTGAGCTATGAATACAAAATTAAAATTTAATGTGTAGGTCAGGGTCAAGGTGTTTATAAAAATGCCAATTATGAAAGATAAAATATTTTCATATACTCAGGGTTCATGTTCTGGTGTTATGCAGTTTTTGAGAATGAGATGCAAATTTAATTTTAAAACATTTGTCATGCCCTGATAGTCTACATAAAAAAACATCCCTCCCCCACTCCCAAATGTATCATGGGACAAAAAATTTTACTGAGGATGGTTTGCCATACATAACATAAAGATAAAATGCATAACTGAAGATAAGAATGTTTCTATTAAAGAACAAAAATCCATTTTTATGCCTGAAAATGTTGCTCATGAATAAGAGTGAACATACATAATGCTTCAAAATATAGTCTATACCATAGAAAAGCTTATTATGTTGACATTTGGAATTAATCCACATGTTTGTTGGAAACAGCACATTGTTATTTAGCACATTATAAAATGTTATAATTAGCACATTTTTGTCAATCATTCAATTTTCAAGAACTTTCTAAAAGCCAGCTGACAATTTCTGCCCTTTAGGGACCCTCATGATCCTGAAGTCGGCCTGCAGCAACAACCCGAGCTACATAGACCGGCTGATCTCAGTCTTCATGCGCTCCCTGCAGAAGGTGGTGCGTGAGCACCTCAGTCCACAGGCAGCCTCGGGCAGCTCAGAAGCAAACTCAGGTGACAACCCTGCATGGTCTCCAAGTTTTTCCTCAGACTTTGTGTAACACCTAGACACTGCTGGCTTCGTGGCCGAATTCTAACAGGAACACTGGTGCCTGTTGTTTGTGTGCAGTTCATTATCAGTTGCTTTAACAAAGAGTTTCTGAGTGATTCATTTAAAACCAAAATGAGACTCCTTTTTCGAATGAATTGCTTTAAAAATTTGTGAATTAGAGAATGAAGAATTTTAAAATAATCGGACATTTATGTGGAACATATAGCACTAAATGAGAGCCATCTAATAATTTTGCCATAACACAGGGCTTGCTTAATTAGAGTGGTTACGTCTGATGAAGAATTAAGTCACAAGCTCCAGGAATCTGGGTGAAATATTGTGTGGGTGGATGGGGGGTGAGAGGGGGGTGATCAGCACAGCTGCTCAGTGCACCTTGGAGCACAGTGCCATGGGTGTGAATTCATGGCTGTGCCCCAGAGCTGCCTGCACTGGTTCCAGCAGCCCCATCATCTCCTCCCTTGAGGAGCCTCTTCAGGGCCACTCTTGCAAGGTGGTGGAATAGCAAGAAAGTGACGTGGCTGGAGAAAATATTTTGGAGAAAAATGGGCAGAATCAACGCGCCACCTAGTGCAAAGTGGTAGCCTGTTGAGGTATATCTGTAGAAACTGCTGAGCTCTGTTCCTTCCTGGCCCGAGCAGGAACCAGTGAGCTGGTGATGCTGAGCCTGGAGCTGGTGAAGACGCGGCTGGCTGTGATGAGCATGGAGATGAGGAAGAGCTTCATTCAGGCCATCTTGACCTCACTCATTGAAAAGTCACCCGATGCCAAGATCCTCCGGTCTGTGGTTAAAATTGTGGAAGAGTGGGTTAAAAATAATTCCCCAATGGCAGCCAATCAGGTGAGCTGGGAGGAGGGGCTGCATGTTGGCCAGGTGACCTTCCTTTGTAGATAGAAGAAAACTCTGGCTTCACTTTCTCAGCTCTTCTGGAAGTTTTCAGTCAAGCAAAACACTTTGTTCTCCTCTATTTGCATTCACAGTATCTTTTGTTAGGTGAATTTTTCTCACTTAATGGATTTAAAATAGAAACTCACCTTAATGTGGCTTTACTTACTAAAATGTTAAATGAACCTTTTATGGTGGCGAAGGTAAGTGGAGAAAAACATAACGAGGAACTATTACGTAATATAATCAGATGCTTGCAAACTTCTGATTTGTTTTATGATTTACTTGCTTTCTCTCCAAAATGAGTTGTAGTCCCTAGGAACATTATATTGGCGTCTGTCTTGATTTTAAGTGTCCAGACATAACCAGGGCCATCTTTGATTTTGTGTGTTTGTTTAGAAATGACTGTCTTATTTTACTTGACTGAATAGTAGAAGTTTAAAAAGTATTAGAGCTGAAAGAAGTACTCTTGGACATACTTCTCTCAGGTAGAAGTAATTGACCTTTTGTTTAAAAAATTTGTATAGACACCTACACTCCGGGAGAAGTCCATTTTGCTTGTGAAAATGATGACCTACATAGAAAAGCGTTTTCCAGACGACCTTGAATTAAATGCACAGTTCTTAGACCTTGTTAACTATGTCTACAGGTAATTATAGCAATTCTCACATAACCCGTGAATCAGTCCATAATGTGTTCTCTGACCAACCAATGTTATATTACTTTAATTTTTTTTGTTATACTCAAGTTTTATATATTCATTTAAGTTCCAAATCATGTAACATACTTTGGTATTGTTATGGGATGTTTTGTGCCAATGCTGCATCAGCCTACGATGACTTATAACATATTGGTTTTTCCAAAGATGTTTTGGGAAGTTGATACCCACTTGTTTTGTGCGTGTTTGCTTATGGCTTGAGGGGTCTGTCTTTGAGTGTAGCTTTTTCATCTCACTTATTCCTTTGATTACAGGGATGAGGCACTGTCTGGCAGTGAGCTGACTGCGAAACTTGAGCCTGCCTTTCTCTCTGGGCTGCGTTGTGCCCAGCCACTCATCAGGGCAAAGTTTTTCGAGGTTTTTGACAACTCTATGAAACGTCGGGTCTACGAGCGTCTGCTTTATGTGACCTGCTCCCAGAATTGGGAAGCCATGGGGAGCCACTTTTGGATTAAGCAATGTATTGAGGTAGGCTGAGCTCAGTTTACCCTCTGTGGCGGGGACACTGAAGCTAGCAGGTGTTCACACATGCCAAGATGAATAGAAATCTTCACTATTCAATTACTTTTAATCTCTAGTAGGAAAAAAAGACATAAAGCTATACTTTTATCTAAAGCTTTTTTGGGGTGATTTTTAGTGCTTTAATTACAAAGTTGGATAATACTCCTTAGTTTGTAGCTAAAGATTCATTTCCCTCAAATATAAAAATTGTAAATTCGGTCTACATGTCCTAGACATTGAATGTACAATAACTGTCAGCTCTCATAATTCTTTTTTTTTTTTCTTTTTTAAAGGAAAGACTTTTTTTTTTTTTTAAAGGTTTTATTTCCTTGCTTTTAATGAGTTGGAAGGGAGGGAAAGGAACATCAAAGTACAAGAGGCACGTTGATCTGTTAACCTCTTGCACGCCTGCGACTGAGGACCTGTTCCAGACCCAGGCCTGTGTCCTGACTGGGTATTGAACTGGTGACCTTTCGGTGCACAGGCTAGCACTCAATCCACTGAGCCATACCAGCCAGGGCTCA
Organism: Furipterus horrens; assembly: GCF_987537825.1. NCBI lineage: Eukaryota > Metazoa > Chordata > Mammalia > Chiroptera > Furipteridae > Furipterus > Furipterus horrens. The sequence continues at coordinate 62,913,086 of NW_028327180.1, read as the reverse complement.
TAATTCTTTCTATAAAAAAATATTTATTTTTCTCACCTGAGGATGTGCTTATTGATTTTAGAGAGAGGGGAAGGGAGGGAGAGAGAGAGGGAGAGAAACACTGATGTGGGAGAGAAACATCAATTAGTTGCTTTTACACATGCCCTGACCAGGGAGCGAACCCGTGACCCTTCGGTTTACGGGATGATGCTCCAACCAGCTGAGCCACACTGCCCAGGGCTTTTAAAATTTTTTAAAATTATTTTTAAAAATTTATTTATTTGAGAAAGAGAGAAAAAGAAACATCAATTTCTTAGAGAGAGAAAAAAAAACCAAACAAAAACCCCATCAATTTCTTATATGTGCCCTGACTGGGGATTGAACCTGCAACCTTGGTGTATCGGGATGATGCCCTAACCAACTGAGCTGCTTGGTAAAGCAGGAAGGTAGGGCATCCACGCCAGCCCACGGGCTCTAATCCATCAGCGTGGGGAGTCAGGGTGCTGGGGATAAAGGCCTTTGTAAAGCAGACCAGTTCTGTAGGTGGTAAGTCAGATATTTTTGTATGTTTCTAATAGGATTGTAGTGAGACTTCTTGTTTTCTCGTTTCCTTATTTTAATTGGCTCTCCTTCATTTTTTGGCTTAGTTATCAATTTACTGCACCATGCAACGTAGGTTTCCTGTAGTACCTGCTATGATGCAAGTAATCCAAGTCTCTCACCCAGAATGAATAAAAACTAGGTTACCAGATGACTTGCTTGTTTGTGTGTGTGTGTTGGCTGTTATCATTTTCTTTATTTCTTTTTTTTAATATGCTTTATTGATTATGCTGTTACAGTTGTCCCAATTTCTTTTCCTTTTGTTCCCCTCCACCCAGTGACATCCCTTCCTCCAGTTGTTCCCCCCTTTTAGTCCATGCCCATTGGTTGTGCATATAGTTCTTCTCAACATCTTTCTATCTACTCCACTCCCTCCTGCTATGCTTCTTAATTCCTGTACCATCTCCCTCTCTTTCCCCGCTTCCCCTTCCCTGCTGACCTCCCCCCAATATGTTCCCCATACCTATAATTCTTTCCCCACTCTCATTGCCTACTTAGTTTGCCTTTGTTTCAGTTCCCTAGCTTTTGTTGTTGGTTGTTGTGATACAGTTTTCATTTTAATGTTCATAGTTTTGATCCTCTTTCTCCTAAACAAGTTCCTTTAACATCTCATATAATAGTGGTTTGGATCTGATGAACTCCTTCAGTTTTACTTTGTCCTGGAAGCACTTTCTCTGCTCTTCTATTCTGAATGACAGCTTCACTGGATAGAGTAATTGTGGTTGTAGTTTTTTGCTTTTCGTTAACTTTGAATATTTCTTGCCAGTCCCTTCTTGCCTGCAGAGTTTCTTTTGAGAAGTCAGCTGATAGCCTTATTGGGACCCCTTTGTATGTAATTCTCTTCTCTCTTGCTGCTTTTAAGATTCTCTTTATCCCTAATTTTTGATATTTTGATTATAATGTGTCTTGGTGTGGTTCTCCCTGCGTCCAGTTTTTTTGGAACTCTCTGTGCTTCCTGGACCTGTAAGTCTGTTTCCTTCCACAAGTTAGGGAAGTTCTGCTTCATTATCTTTTCACATAATTTTTCCATTTCTAGTTCTTCTTTTTCACCTTCTGGCAACCCTATGATTTGGATGTTGGCCCACTTATAGCTGTCCCATAGGTTTCTGAGCCTCTCCTCATTTTCCTCATTTTTCGTTTCCTCTTTCTGCACTGGTTGACTGTTTGTTTCGTCCCTATGTTCCGATTTGTTAATTTGATCCCTGGTTTTCTTGCCCTCACCACTAGTTTCGTATATATTTTTGTTTATTTTAGCAGAGCTAGCCTTCATTTCTTCTCCGTCTTAAGATCTGCTGTTAGGTCTGTAAGCATTCTTATAACCAAAGCTCTGAACTGTGCCTCAGAAAGATTTCATATCTGCTGCTTTGTTAGATTAGATATTTGCTGTCTGGTCAGCTGTGTCACCGGGATCTCTATCATGATCTGTGTCATCCTGACTGTTGTTTTGTGTTTACCTTTGCTTCCTGGGCAGGGCTGTCACTCCTATGCTATAGTGGGTAGAGCCCCGTGCACTTGTCACAACCGGGCGACCCGTGTCACCATGCTATGGCGTTTTCTGCGGGGGTGGGGGTCCAAGATGGATTCCTGCCGTTCACTCTCCGCTGAAAGACCGGGAGCCTCCTCACCACCCCTGCAGGCCTCACAGTCCAAGGCAATGGAGGTCTGCCTTCCCCGGCTTTGGAATCGCAAGCTGACGGGTCTATTGTGCAGCTAGGGGTGCTCCCCACGTGCTTCTTGCCTCTCCCTAAATACGGGTGCCTGTGCTTACTGGTGTCCTGCCTCTGTCGCTGCTGTTGCCAAAGACAGCAGAGCTTGACCTCTCCTCCCCAGCTTTGCCCCTCCTACCTGTTCAGACGAGCACCACTTCTTTTTAACTTCATACGTTGGACTTCCATTTATTTTCTGAAACTTCTGGTCATTTCTGGTTTTGTGGTAGTTGTATTTCTTCTTAGTTATGGAGGGAGATGGAGCGTGTCAGTCTAGGCCTCCATCTTGGCCAAAAGTCTCCTGTGTTTGTTTGCTTCCGTGTCCCAGGCAGAGCTGTCCCTTCCACTGTGTTGTAAGGGGTGGAGCCTTAGGTATTCGTCAGTACCGGGCGACCTGTTTCACCACATTGTGGTGCTGTATGTGGGGGAGGAGTCTGAGAAGGAACAATGCCGCTTGCCCAGCACTTGCCCCTTTTCCAGGTACTTCTCCCACTTCCGCACCGGACCGGTGCGCCTCTAGCTGCTGCCCTGGCTGTCGTTCCCAGAGTGGGTGGGTCTGTGAATGTTCTAGGTCCGTGGGGGCCCTTTAAACAAGTGGACTCTGCTGAGAGACTGGCAGTTTCTGCCTCCGTCCCAACCCCCACTGGTTTGCACAGTCAAAAGCAATGAGGCTTGATTTTCCCCTGTGCTGGGACAGTGAGCTGTGCAGTCTGGTGAGGAGCTGGGAACGCACCCCAGGTGTCCCTCCTGATGTTTTAAAACGTGTAACTGCACTTTCCGCTGGCCTGCTGCTGTTGGCCGCTGCTGCCACCACCACACCGTGTCCTCTCTGCCCTGGCTCCGCCCCTCCTACCTGTCTGGATGAGTATTTCTTCTTTATATCTTTGTTTGCGGGACTTCCATGCACTTTGATTTTCTGGAATTTATGGTTGTTTCTAATTTTGAGGTAGTTGTATTTCTTCTTAGTTGTGGAGGGAGATATAGCATGTCTGTCTACGCCTCCATGTTGGCCGGAAGTCCAGATTACTTGTTTTAATGAGACAGAAGGTTGTGAAATTCTCTTGGAGGGAAAAGAGAATTGTGGCACTGGGTTTCAGTGAGAGCTTGTTAACATGTTTCTGTTTGTATTGCATTTATGTTTTCATACTGCTGAGTACAGCATATATTTGGAATTTTGCTAATGGCAACAGAGTGGGCAAAGTTCCCAATATAATCATCACTCACTCAAGAGACCTATCGATTGGTGTTATAGGTGCCAGGCCCTGGAAGACATTGCTCATGGCAGATATACAGGAATCAGTAGAGGACAAGGCCAGCTTTAGGGCCCAAGCCAGGAATCCTCCTGGCCTTCCACATTCTCAAACAGGTCACGTTTGGGATGCCATGCTGAAGTGGACAACCTCTTCTCTGTCCGCCTACTGTTCCTTGGTTGCTGTCACGAGTACGTGTCTCTTCATGTGTTGATATTGGTCTTGTCCTTCCCTCTGACACTTCAATGTCCGGGGGGCAGGGGATACCATCTCTGTGAAGTTGACACATGGATCTCCAGGGCCTCACACTAAGTGGGTGCTCAGTAAATACTTGCTACAAAAATGCAGGCACAGCTTGACTGGAGGGCAGCGTGAGCAACGGCTGGGTTGGGCAGCATGTTGGGGTGTGAGGAACAGTCACGAAGGGTTACTTGCATGTGTGGATGGAGTGTTACCTATGAAGACCTTGTGAGCCATGCTGTGAGGAGCCGCACTGTCCCCTGGGGACTGTGGAAGCCATGGGAGGGTGCATGCGGGGCCCTGGATCAGCTGCATGGAAGATGATCGGTGTGAGAAGAGGTGTCAAGAGGGGTCAGGCGGTGTGTCCAGGCAGGAGGTGACCGCTGTCTAGGTATTCAGGAAGTAAAGTTGGCAAGACTTGATGATGCGGTGTGAGTGATCAGAGAGAAGAAAAAGATGGGTGAGGGAAACGAAGGAAGCTGCCTTATCTGAGAGAATGGAGAGCAAGCTTGTCTAGTAGGGCAGAGATGCTGAGCTGAGCTGAGCTTAGACACTTGAGTCAGACAGAGGTTCCTCAGTGAGGGTTGTGTGCAGAGGTCAGACTTTCCATCTAAGCTGGGGAGGGGCGGAGCAGAGCTGTGGGCTCGGGAGTGGTCAGAATGGGCCTGCCTGTGTGGGTGACAGGTGACTGTGGCTCTACACACCCCACCTGTGAGGTGTGGGTGCTAGGCTTTTGTTCTGGTCCACACCCTCTAGCTCCTTTTGGCCGTGTGCGAGAAGAGCACGCCCATCGGTACCAGCTGCCAGGGAGCTATGCTCCCGTCCATCACCAATGTCATCAACCTGGCCGACAGCCATGATCGCGCGGCCTTTGCAATGGTCACTCATGTCAAGCAGGAGCCTCGGGAGCGAGAGAACAGCGAGTCCAAAGAGGAGGTAATGTCTCGATGGTGTGGTGACCCCTTTTTACAGTAGAATGCCCATTTCTCCAGTTTTGTATCGGTGTTATATTTTTTTAGGCAAGAGCAATGTTTTAATATCTGTACTTCCAAGCTTCTAAAGTGGTATGCACATTCAATTAGATTTTAGTTGAGATATGATTGACATACAACATTGTATTGCTCTTAGCAGATGGACAACATAATGATTTGATATTTGTGTATATTGTGAGATGATCACAATAAGTCTAGTTAACATCCATCACCACACATAGTTAGACTTTTTCTTGTGATGAGAACTTTTAAGAACTACTATTTTAGAGACTCAACATATGCAGTGTGGTATGTTATTAACTATAGTCACCGTGCTGTCCATTATATCCCCATGACATGGTGGAAGTCAGTGCCTTTGACCCTTTGCACCCATTCTATCCCCACCCCTACCCCCTGCCTCTGGCAACCACCAGTCTGCTCTCTTTTTTTTTTTTTTCCAAAGATGATGCAATGAACTTTTATCACCCTTTGGAATAGTTAATATATTTTTTGTTTGGTGTTAAAATAGTAATAAACAAACACATAACAACAAAACAAAAAACAAAACAGATAGGTTATCACTAAGAAGAACATATAAAATTGTTAATAGACAAAAAGTATATCAAGAAAGATGATGTTATAATCTACAATCTGGCTGATTTGTATTTATTTCTTAGCAATTATTTCAGCATATTTAAACACTTCATAGGCATCATCCTTGGCAATCTTTACAATTCTATGAGTAATTACATATAACAAACTATATACATTCATACAACTAATAAGTGGCATGATCAGAATTTCTTTTTTTTTTTTTTTTTTTAAATATATTTTATTGATTATGCTGTTACAGTAGTTCCAATTTTTTCCCCTTTACTCCCCTCCACCCAGTATCTCCCTCCCCCAGCATCCCCCCCCAAGTCCATACCCATGGTTCGTAAAAAATAACTATCCCTCCCTCTCAGATATTAAGACCCTTTGTAATCTTGTAAAGGACAATGGGCGAAGGTCTCAAGCTCCTCTAGCTGCTTCAAGCTGGACATGGTCGTCGTCCTACCTACCCTTGGGTCCAGAAATCCCTAATAAGAGTGGGGGTGTGGAGGGGAGGGTGGCCTTCCCACATGGGGAAGGATCATGCAGACTCCAGGTCAGTTGGCTGTCTCCGGACAACGGCGTGCTTGGTTTAACCAGTCTGCTCTCTTGACTTATTTCTCTTAGTGCATATCCTCAGGGGCCATTCATGTTTTCAAAAATGTCAAGACTCCATTCTTTTCTATGGCTGAACAATATTCAACACACACACACACACACACACACACACACACACACTTTCTTTTATCTATTGATCCATCCACAGACATTTAGGTTGTTTTTATTCAATTAGATTTTTAAAAGTTAGAATTGATAAGCATCTCATGTTGCCTACCATTCAGTTTTTTAAAAATATTTTTTTTATTTATTTTAGGGAGAGGGGTAGGGAGGAAGGGAAGCATCAATGTGAGAGAGAAACATTGATTGGCTGCCTCTTGCACGCCCCCCAACGGGGCACCTGGCCCACAATCCAGGCATGTTCCCTGACTGTGAATTGAACCAGTGACCTTTTCAGTTTGTGGGACAACAACTAACCCACTGGGCCACATCAGCCAGGGCCCTACCATTTGGTTTTGACCTAGAGCACTTTATTATGCAGGGTATTCCACAGGTGATTTTTCTGTCTGAGTGAAAAGAGCCCATGTTGTATTACAAAGCACTGCTCTCAGGAGTGATGCCTGCCATTGAGGAGCTGGTTCCACCAGTAGCCTTTGCTGTGAACCTCGCACGTCTCTGCCTGGTCCTGGCAGGGTCAGCTGTGGAGCCAAGGGCAGGCCAGCCAGGCTGCTGCCTTGGTCTTGAGGGTTGTCACTCGGTGCCCCACGATGAAGTGGCTGACACCACTCCAAACACAGGTCTTCGAATTGAACACTGTCTGGAGTGTTGGGTTTTAGGTGACAGGCACCCAGTATTGAAGGAGAAGGTACCCTTTTTTGTTATAAAAGGGATAGTTTATTCCTTCTTCTGTATGTGAGATTTCAATTCACTTTATTAACAAATTAGAATTTAAAATTTTCTTTACTACATTGCTAAACACTAGCTCATTTGGTGATAGGACCTTCTTTGCTTTCTGTAATCCTTCTATGTGAAGTAAATTGCCAAATTTGAAGTGGTTCTTCCACATTGTCAAGGGCATGTACCAAACACTTGGCACCTTGCTTAGAGGCTAATTTGATGATTGAGTTTTGACTAACTTCCCAGTAACTTCTGGCAGAAATAAGATTTTTTCCTTTTTGGGAATGTGTTGTGTGAAACATTATGCCAACAAGGATCTGTGTGGTGGCCCCAACATTACTCTTAACCTGAGTGAGCAAGTCAGCTAGGCAGCGATACTGCATTTTGAGGAATGATAGGCTGTATGTAATCCCTAATAATCTTTATTATTTTTGATGTTCATACTTTGCTTTCTGTAGTCCAAATATGAGAGCAATATGAGGTCATCAAAAAAAAGAGTAAGAGAGGAGGTGGGTCTAGTTTAGTTAATTATTGTTTATTTTAGAATTTAAGATTATTTTAATAATATAAACATCTAAATTAAACTTTTACTTGCTAAAAGTGTAATAAGTTTATAAGAATCATGTTTGTTGGATTTTAAGTATTGACTTTTGGTTTTGCTTATTTATGTTTGTTTTGTGTTTTAGGATGTAGAGATAGATATTGAACTAGCTCCTGGAGATCAGACCAGCACGCCCAAAACCAAAGAACTTTCTGAAAAGGACATTGGAAACCAGCTGCATATGTTAACCAACAGACATGACAAATTTCTTGATACTCTGCGGGAAGTGAAGGTCTGTGTGCAGGTTTGGAGGGATAGTTTTGGATTCCTGCCCTTCCCCCACCCCCTTGAATACTTGGAGTCCTAAATCAGGATTTTTCCACAGCAGTGTCAAATTTACTTTGACAAGTTGCATTTGCTTTCCTTTCTCAATGGAAACTCTTCTAAGTTCTGTGAGATTCTAAAGTAGATGCTTTATGTAAAGATTCGAGAAAATATGTCCCTTGAGAGGAATGGTTAGATTATTTACTGCATATATATGATGAGACATTGCTGGATTATTTTTCAAATGCAATTAAAAAGGAGAAAATGGGAATATGTGGTGAAGCAAGTTCGTTTTGGGGAATGGGGACCTCTAGGTGCATCTGTTTTGAGATCTGTCCAGATCTTTGGCTTCCACAAACTTAGGTGAGTTATAGATACGATTGTTTTTCCGGTAGTGATGCAGAATCACTCATGGCTCCATGTTCTGAATTGCTTTTGAGGAGTATCACAAAGAAACAGGGATGATTCTGTTTGCATATGAAACGGGGCAGGCCCCAGGGGCTTAGAGCATGCTAGAAAGCTGGCTGTTTACGGAAAATGTCAGCTAGATCAGATTTTCAAACACAACGAAGCTGTGGACGAAATCAAATGCATCTGTGGACTTGATGGCTTTTTGGGCCCTTGAATCCCACCTCTGGCCCCCTTCACAGGGCGTTTCCTTGCATTCCAGTCAGTTGTCCATCTTTTGTCTGCTGTCAATTGCAGAGACTCTGAACTTTCAGATCTTGATTTGTTCTTCAGAATGGTACCTATTGGCAAATAACTTACTTCCTACATGTGTGGTCCTTGTATTTCCCATTTTCTCTGGCCAGTGGCCTTTGCCTGATGGCACCCATGTACCTCTCCTGTGCACTTCCAGTGTTGGCATGTTTGGAAATATCCTTCAAGTTAAAATGAAGGCATGTCACTGCTGAGCCTCTTACCCCTGCCTGTCTTGGCCGCTAAGCCCAGTGTGAGTTCGTCTCTGGTGCCCAGAATCTGTTTTCACTCTGACATGACCCTTGCTCAGGTCCTTGGAAGTTGAAAGTGGAGCAGTGTCTGGCAGCTGCCGGGCAGGAGGTTTAGCAGCAGCCCAGGCCCAGCTGCACTGACCGAGTTTCTCTCTCTAGACGGGGGCGCTGCTCAGCGCCTTTGTCCAGCTGTGCCACATCTCCACGACACTGGCAGAGAGGACCTGGGTCCAGCTTTTCCCCAGACTGTGGAAAATTTTGTCTGATAGACAGCAGCATGTGAGTGTATTTTTAAATTCTATTTTGGAAAATGCAGTTTTAGCTTTTGATAAGTATTTATGACAAAATAGTTTTGGTAAAGTTTCAGAGAATGGGGAAACGACTGACTTACTAACAAGAGTGAATTATCAAAGCCATTTGCAGATGCTGGATGTGAAAGCAGAGACTTTTTGGTTTTGAATGAAGGCCTGAATGAGCGTGGTCTCTGGTTTCAGGCTCTCGCGGGCGAGATCAGCCCGTTCCTGTGCAGCGGCAGCCACCAGGTGCAGCGGGACTGTCAGCCCAGCGCCCTGAACTGCTTCGTGGAGGCCACTTCCCAGTGCGTTCCTCCCATCCCCATCAGGCCCTGTGTGCTGAAGTACCTGGGGAAAACACACAACCTCTGGTTCCGCTCCACGCTAATGCTGGAGCACCAGGCTTTTGAAAAAGGTCTGAGTCTGCAGATTAAGCCGAAGCAAACGACGGAATTTTATGAACAGGAGAGCATAACACCACCTCAGCAGGTTCGCCTACCCCCATTTGTCAATCACGTCTTCCCTGCCAGTGACCTAACCTCTCAGTAAACATCTCCTCAGTGATTTTTAGTTCCAGCAGTGAAGTTGTTTTATTGGGGAAAAAAAACGTATTTGTCATGAGCACTCAGAAACCACGATCTCTGTTTTCAGGAGATACTGGACTCCCTCTCAGAACTTTATTCTTTGTTACAAGAGGAAGATATGTGGGCTGGTTTATGGCAGAAGCGTTGCAAGTATTCGGAGACAGCAACTGCTATTGCTTACGAGCAGCATGGATTTTTTGAGCAGGTAGCCGCTGTCAAATGAAATGGATGGGTTGCATGGTTATATTATAATTATAATGGTGTTGTAACATCCTCGAGTCAGTTCACATTTACATAAGAAATTTACTGTTTAACTTGAAGTATTCGTCCTACACTTAAAAAGGCCTTTGAGAAGGGGGATAAGTAAGGGAAGGGTTTAGTCAAAGAACCCGTATAAATGACTCATGGACATGGACAACGGGGAGGGATATGATTGCGGGAGAGGGGGTGGGTTGGGTGGGGGAGAGAAATTGGGGGAAAAGGGGACAACTGTAATTGAAAAACCAAAAAAAAAAAAAAAAAAAAAAACAACAACAAAAAAAGGCCTTTGACTGAAGATTAAGAGAAACATATACAACATGAGCATTTTTTAAAAGGGTATTCTTGTATTTTCTTTTCTTTTTTATTAATGAGCATTTTTAACACTCAATCCTAAATCCTTTGCCATTAGAAGCTAATATGGATGGTTTTTATCTGTACTCATTGGTCCTATTGGAAACGGAAGGTAGATGGCATTTTGTGTTTAAATTTTAGCTTCGTGCTTGTCCTTTCAGTGTAGCACGGTCTTGTCCTTAGCCCTGTTTAGGTCACTGAGCCACAGAAACTCAAGAAACCTCTGCTCTGGTCACCGAACCCAGGGCCAGGCAGCCTCCTAGTCCTCCATCCTGTGGGGGTACGCCCTTGGTTCTCCTCCCTGCTCTGTGCTCTGTGAAGAGGGGATTCCAGGAGGCACAGGAGGCCCGTGATTGCAGAGAGGAGTGTGAGGCACTCCTGGGTTTATGATCCAACTTGCCCTAAATCATTGAGCAATGGCTGTGGAAAGTTTTCTAGTTAAACAGCAGTTCGAAAGCATTATTAACTCTTTCAGGCACAAGAGTCCTATGAGAAAGCGATGGATAAAGCCAAAAAAGAGCACGAGAGGACTAATGCATCCCCTGCTATCTTCCCTGAATACCAGCTTTGGGAGGACCACTGGATTCGGTAAGCTGGACAGGGATGGATCAGGAGTCAGTTAAGGGAACCCATAACAGATCTCTGAAATGTTCTCATAATGAGTGTTTCTAAGGGAACTCTGCTGCTTTCTTTATGGTCCGATAGAGAAAAGAACAAACACAAATCCATGGGCACTTTTAAAGTCTTGAGTAATTAGAAATGTCTGTTGGAGAGCAGTGATTCCGGTCCCTTCCTGCTCTGGTGTGTGGAGTGCTCTGCTGTGTGGGGGCCAGTCTTTTGTGTCCAGGCAGCAGCTCCTTCCAGAGGGCATGCAGTGCTTGCAATGGACCAAGCTCAGCATCCACAGAAGCCCACCCTTCTCTGGGGGAAGGATGTCTTTTTGCTTCGGTGGGATGCGAATAAACGGCTGTTGCCTGTGCTTTCTGACTTTGTGGTAACTGACTTACCAACTCCCTGGTCTTCTAGGTGCTCTAAGGAGTTGAACCAGTGGGAAGCCTTGACGGAGTACGGCCAGTCCAAAGGCCACATAAACCCTTACCTCGTGCTGGAGTGTGCTTGGCGGGTGTCAAACTGGACCGCCATGAAGGAGGCGTTGGTGCAGGTGAGGCTCCCTCCCACTTCTTTGCTGACATGTCCACTCCCAGCCCACGTTCCTCACAGCTGCGTGGATGGCTTTCACCAAAGCTGTGAGCCTCTAGAGATTGCTCCTCACTTAGAACAGCCTGGGCCTTTTGGCAGATAAAGGTAGCTTTTGAGAAGCAAGAATGATTTTTGGTTACCTCGTTTTCAATTAAACTAGAAATTAAGTATTTGTTTATTATTCAATTATAATAATAAGTATCGTGTGGAGACCTTGGATTCTATGAGCAAACAAATAAATAGGACTTGGAGAAATGTAGAAGAACAGAGTCAGTTTTGCAAAGGGGCCCTGTAGGGCCGGGGCCTGGCACATGAGCTGCTGTCAGTAAACATTTGGTGAAGGAACCTGTATCCTATGCAGGCACGTTTTGTGTTATGGAAGAGATGGTGGTATAGTGTAAGTGAAGTTGTCATTAACTTGGTGGAGCTCCACACTTAAAAAAGTTACCCTCTATCAAGAGTGGTTGGGGCATGATGGGAGAGTGGCTACAGCTGTTCTCCTTTGCTTTATTTTTTCCTGCCTCTGTGCCCACCCATCGTGTGCTCCCTCAGCCGCTGTCCCTGTAGCTGCGGTCCAGGTTTTGGCCTCTCTGGGTGGCGGTCATGTGAATGGGGTCTCTTTGTCTTAATGTGGAGGCTGCAAAAAGCACATCTTTAAGCTGTTGTGGTTACAGCATTTATTTTGTTACTAGTGTTCCTTTAACAAAATGCAAAAGATTGAAGAACTGATGCAGGGAGCTTGTGTTGCTCTGAGAAATAACCAAGCACTTGTAAAGATTTTATATATATACACGTTTATATATATATACATATATATATAATTAAAGTATATTTTATTGGTTATATTGTTACAGTTGTCCCAGTTTCTTTTCCCTTTGCTCCCCTCTTCCCAGTACCCACCCTTCTCTCCAGCAGTCCTTGGGTTTGTTCATGTCCATGGGTCATGCATATAAGTTCTTTGGCTTCATCCTTTCCTCTGTTATTAACTTCCCCCTGTGTATTTCGTACCTACCAATTATGCTTCTTAATCCCTACACCATTTCCCCATTTCTTCCCCTTCCCTGTCCCAGCTGATAACCCTGCAAATGATCCCCACATTTACGGTCTGTTCCTGTCCTGGTTGTTTGCTTAGTTTGTTTTTGTTTTTATCTTTTAGATTCAGTTGTTGATAGTTGTGTTTGTTGTCATTTTAATGTTTATAATGTTGGTCTTCTTTTTCTTAAATAAGTCCCTTTAACATTTCATATAAGAATGGCTTGGTGATGATGAACTCCTTTAGCTTTACCTTGTTTGGGAAGCACTTCATCTGCCCTTCCATTCTAAATGATAGCTTTGCTGGATAGAGTCATCTTGGTTGTAGGTCCTTGCTTTTTGTCACATTGAATACTTCTCACCAGTCCCTTCTTGCCAGCAAAGTTTCTTTTGAGAAATCAGCTGATAGTCTTATAGGCACACCTTTGTAGGAAACTGCTTTTCTCTTGCTGCTTTTAAAATTCTTTCTCTATCTATAACCTTTGGTATTTTAATTATGATGTGTTTTGGTGTGGCCCTCTTTGGGTCTAGCTTGTTTGGGACTCTCTGTGCTTCCTGGACTGGTATGTCTATTTCTCTCACCAAATGTGGGGAATTTTCCTTCATTATTTTTTCACATAAGGTTTTGATTTCTTGCTTTACCTCTTCTCCTTCTGGCACCCCTATAATTTAGATGTTGGCACGTTTAAAGTTGTCCCAGAGGTTCCTAAGCTTCTCATTTTTTTCAATTCTTGTTTCCTCATTCTGTACTGGTTGACTGTTGTTTTCTTCCTTATGTTCCAAATCATTGGTTTGAACCCAGGTTTCCTTCCCTTCACCATTAGTTTTGTGTGGATGTTCCTTCGTTTCATTTAGCATAGCCTTCACTTCTTCCCTTATGCGTTTGCCGTACTCAAGCATATCTGTCAAGCCTGTGAACAACTTTATCACCAGTGTTTTGAACTCTGTGTCTGTTAGGTTGGCTATGTCCTCATCGCTTAGTTATGCCACTGGAACCTTGATCCGTTCCCTCTTTTGGGCCATACTTCTCTGTCTCCACATCTTGACAGGCTCCTGTTTGCTTGCCTCTATGTCTTAGGTAGAGCTGTTGCTCCTGTTATGTTGTAAGGGGCGGATCCTTAGGTATTCATCAGTACAGGGTGACCTGTTTCACCACGTTGTTGCACTGTATGTGGGGGAGGGATCTGAGAGGGAATAATGCTGCTTGCTCAGCACTAGCCCATTTGCCAAGTACTTGTCCCACTTGGTATGGGACTGGCACCTCTAGCTTTTGACCTGGTTGTCGTTCCTGGTGTGGGTGGGTCTGCGGATGTTCTAGGACCTTGGGGTCCCTTTAAACCAGTGGACTCTCCTGAGGGACTGGCAGTTTCTACCTCCGCCCCAACCCCCATTGGTTTGCACAGTCAGAAGCAGTGAGGCTTGATTTTCCCCGGGGCTGGCATAGTGATGTGCGTGGTCTGGTCAGGAACTGGGAACGCTCCCCAGGTGTCCCTCCTGACTTTTTAAAATGTGTGACTGTGCTCTCCATTGGCCTGCCGCTGCTGCCGCTGCCACTGCTGCTGCTGTTGTCGCCATCACACTGCATCCTCTCCGCCCGGGCTCTGCTCCTCCTACCTGTCTGGATGAGTATTTCTTCTTTATATCTTTGTTTGTTTATATCTTCCATGCAGCTCAATTTTCTGGAACTTCTGGTTGTCTCTAGTTTTGAGGTAGTTGTATTCCTTCTTAGTTGTAGAGGGAATTGCAGCGTGTCTGTCTAGGCCTCCATCGTGGCTGGAAGTTGATTATTCTTTCTTTTAGTCTGATAAAAGTTCTGCTGAATAAATACTTAAAACTCCCTCTATCTTTTAAAAATATCCTTTCCAAGGTTTCAATTAGCTGGGTATGTGCAGTATCATATGGTCGATAGGTCTGACAAACAAATTTCTTTTTTCACAAAGTCTTGATTATTTTCCAATGATTGTAAGGCACTTACTGATTAGAAAAAAGATCAGTATATACAAACATTCTGAGTAATAATGAATTAATTTCAAATGGTCTTTATAGGACTATTTATTTATTTGCCAGTATTTAAAAGAAAAAACTGAAATTATTTTTTTATTTCTGTGCATTATGATTATAGGGCTGCTTGTAGTAGTCCATTTCTTATTATGATTTGATGGATGGGCTAATTATTTTCAGGGAGGGAAATGAAAGAGGTGCCTTTGCTCTTAATTTTAGGATAGGGGTTATAATTGACAAAAGCTTATGTTCAATAGGGATAAAGTCCAGAAAACGTGAGATTGATATAGTTTTAGAGGTTCATGTTGGAAGCAGATGTATTCACAAGCTTGCCTTCCTGAATTTCTTCATCCTTGGGTTATTGAGATCTAAGAGGGGCCAAGAATGTAAAAATTTTTTTGAAAGTATAAGATGTCAAAATAAGCCAAGGTATAATAAGCAAGAGTATTATTATTACCATTATTACATCATTTGGGCAGATAGCACTAAGACACTAGAATGTGTATGATTTTAATTGTTGCTTCCCAAAAGTGCTTCAGAATGAATGTTGATTGATCTTGTTAGAGCAAGTTCTGTGCAATTTCTTCAACAGAGATATCCTTTCATTTTCTTATACACCAAGAGGTTATTTTTTAAAAGACTTCAATATTTTATCACTTAAATGCTCTGTAAGAGAGTGCTAATGTGTGATGAGTTCTAACGCTTTCTATGGAGCTGGTCAGCCAGCACATGGCTTTCAGAGGCACACGTGCAGCCATTCCACGGATGTAGCTGTGTGTGCAGGAGCAGGGGTTGGGGCTGGGGTTGGAGGGATGTGATGACTGCATGCTCAGTCTGCTTCATAATAGAACTGATAACCAAGATATAAGGAATACAGGGAAAGTTGTATGATAGATAGTAAAGTGTGGCTTTTAAATGACAGTAAATTTATGAATATTCAATCATTCTTATAAACCTGAATCACTGCCTTCTGCTTCCTTGTGTGATGTGGAACAAATTAGATTAATTTCCCAGAATAAAAATTGAATTGAAAACCATTAATAATTTTATTGATATTTATCAGAATGGAAATGAATATGTATTTAGTACTTTAAAACTTTGTTAGCTGGCCCTGACTGGTGTGGCTCAGGTGATTGGACATAATCTTACAAAGCTGCCAATTTGATTCCCGGTCAGGGTACATGCCAGGGTTGTGGGTTCGGTCCCAGGTAGGGGCACATATGAGGCACATATGAGAGACAACCGATCAGTGTTTCTTATATTGATGTTTCTCTCTTTCTCTTTTCCCTTCCTCTTTCTCTAAAAGTGAATAAATAAAATCTTTAAAAAAACTTGCTGGATTTGTAGCTAAGTGATGGTTGTTAATCTGGTCTTTCATAGCAGTGTTGATCAGTTTGCCCTTTTTGAAACTGCTAATACCTTAAAGCGAAGAGCCTGTGGCATACCTTCCTTCGTAGCTAGAGATTAGCCATTGACTGGTATTCAGAAAAGGAGAGTGTCCAGGAAAAGCAGTCTAAACATACGACTTCTCTAAAGAAAATAAATGTCTGTTTATGCTTAATTTCTGCTTATTGCTTTACATAATTGACTACAAAAAATTGACTTCCCTCTTTGACACTTTCTACTGAGAGGAAGAATACCCATATTACATTCCTCTGTAATGTTCTTTTACTACCAGGTTGAAGTAAGTTGTCCCAAGGAGATGGCTTGGAAGGTCAACATGTACCGTGGATACCTGGCTATCTGCCACCCTGAGGAGCAACAGCTCAGCTTCATCGAGCGCCTGGTGGAAATGGCCAGCAGCTTGGCCATCCGCGAGTGGCGGCGGCTGCCCCACGTGGTCTCCCACGTGCACACCCCTCTTCTCCAGGTGGGTACAATACATTAATGGGAGCAGTCTTGGGGGGCCTATCATAGCAGAGAACCTCTTGTCCAGATGTAGGTCCGTAAACTGTCTGGATGGCAGAGAGGAAACTCCTCCCACTTGCCTTATGCTTTCCCATTTAAACTCATCCTCAATGGAAGGAAGGCCAGAGTGAAAATGTAGAGGACTGAAATGTTGCTTCTCATTTTTGGAGCTTCCTAGGGATTTTAAGTGTCAAGAGACATCCTTAGAGTGATTTTGATGATGTGCGTTTTTGCTTTAGGCATTTTCTTTAGGGCCCACTATACCGCCACCAGTGTGATGCCGCTGTTCATTTTGGAAAGGTCTCTCTGCCTCTGAAACTCTTATGGTTGAGTAGACTGTGCCTTGGCTTCTTCCTTATGTGCCATCTTCACGATTTCGGACAGTTTGTCCAGGCATGTTGCTCAACTCTCTCCCCCCACATCTCCTCACGCATGCTGCTCTTCTCTACAGAGCATATTTCTGCCTGCTCCTTCCAGCTCCTGTGTGCGTGTGCATCTGTATGCGCACACGCACCCTGGGGGCTGAGCAGCTACCTGTGTTACTGAGTAAAACTGTAGGCTGGTATTATAACCATAATGCAGAATGGTCATACTTTTTTTTATATTTGAAAGAGTAGTTTTGAGACTAAATTGGTAATGTTGATTTTTATCATAGTATAGTTGTATATTAATGTACTTAGATTTTCCTGTCTTCTGCAAAGTGAAATAGTTCATTGATAACTTGTTTTGTTTTGATATTTTTCTTTTTATCTCTGTTATCTTTTGCTTTTTCTCAGGCTAACTTATGAGTGCATAAGTATTGTGAATAACACAATTGCGAATAAGTAGAAATTATTCTGAGTTATATATTTAAAGCATAGAGTTTAAAATGCAGTATTTCAGACACTCTTGATTCAAGTACTTTGCAGGTGAAATCAAAGGTAGTTTTGTTTCTCTTCCACTGCTTCACTCATGGTTGATGCTTGATAAATGTTTTTTTGATTAGCTTGGTTACACATTTGACTGTAAAATAAAGACTGTGTCCATAAGAATGATTTTAGGAAACATTTAAAATTTCAGTTTGATCATTTTGATAACTATTCTTATGTTTAGGGTATTACTGGTATATAATTTGAGACAAGGAAGGTGAAGAGAATGGGTTAGAGAAGTGCTTATTTTTAAAAAATCAAATAAGTACCTTTTGCCCAAACTTAGTAAGTGTAAGTGCCTAATTTTAAGAAGCTTTATTATATTAGGTTTTAAAGCATATATTTTGAACTTGTGACTCTTCCACTTCTCCAACTGCCACCAAAAAAAAAAAAAAATTAGTGAATGGACCGTCTTGTTGCTTTTGCACAGTAACATTCCCATTTTACTGATTTTAGACTTCAAGTTTTGGTACAGATTTTAGCTAATTAGTCTGTTGCTTTGGCATACTGAAAACACCAATACTGGGTTTCTGGTTCAACTACTGATCTTAAAAGGAACAGAGAGTCTGAGTCTTATTTTGGAGAGAGTGACTTTAATTACCATATTGTTCAGCCAGATCACCCACAGTAGCAGAATAAAGGCTTCTGAAGTTCTTCTTCATAAAAGCAGCAACTACACTGGGGAAAATTATCATAAACAACTTTCAGGATTCTGGAAATTAAATACAGACTTGCAACAATCCAAGGAGCATTTATGAAAAACAGCCATAATTAGTAAGAATAGCAAGCTTTGTAGCATTTAATTGTCCTACTCCCATTATTCCTCTCCCCCTCTCTGCAGTAGTGTTGAACACCAAGCACTTCCAACCATAGCAGCTGTGCCAACCAGTAGCCTATCAGCCACCAGTGGAGGATAGAACAGATTTAGATACTCAAAAAGAAGAACAAAAAGCAAACAAACAAAAAAACCTCAGCCCCGGAGAACTGGCACTATTTGACCAGCATTGCAGCTCTCTAGAAAAGCCCTGTTCACAGGGTTTGCTTCTGTTTGACCTGACTCAAAGCACACTTAGTGAAGAAAGTAATGTCTGGGGTCATTTGTCAAAAACAATCAGTGGCAATTGTTTGACATCACAGCTGCCTGAGGCAGCAATACCAGCTGGGACATAGAAGAAGAGACTGGCTAAGTAAAGAGAAGATTAGGGAATAAGATGTCCATAGAGATTTTGAAAAACTCTAATGTATTCTTGGAAACCTAGAAGGGCTCATAGATCTTTGCACATGCTTAGGAGACTTGAGAAGACCCTGAGCTTTCACCATGGGCTGACCTCGAGGCCCCTTACAGGCAGGAAGTGAAGGCTAAGGCAGAACTGACATTGCCTGGGTGGGTGTGGAAGGCACGCTGCTGCAGGCACACAGAGCCCCTTGCATTGGCTGGGGGTCTTGTTATTTCAGGTCCTTAAGGAAAGCTCTGACTAATCATTAGCTGACCACTAAGCTAACTGAGCAGAAACTATGTGGTTACATTCCACAAGTAATGCAGACTTTATAGAATTAGTCCCAGAAAGTCATTTAACAAATAGCAACAACCAAAAAAAGAAAACAGAAACCAAAAAAACAACCTTTACAAACCCCTGGATTGGAGGAATCTGATTTCCAGAGTTGCAACATTATAATATATAAAATGTTCAGTTTTCAACAATATGAGACATGAAAAGGAATAGGAAAATATGGTTCATGTAAAGGGGGAAGAAGCAGTCAATAGAGACTGTCCCTGAGGGAAGCCCAGTTGTCGAACTCTAGATTCATAACCTTTAAATCAGCTTTGGTAAATATGTTCAAAGAACTAAAGGAAACCATATGTAAATAATTAAAGGAAAATACAAGAATGATGGCTTACCAGCTGGAGGGGATATCAATGAAAAGATAGATTAAAAAAAAACCCAGTAGTTCAGAAGTATAACTGAAGATAAAAATTCACTAGAGAAGCTCCATAGCAGATTCAGCAGGTACAAGAAAAAGTCAGTGTACTTGAAGACAGATCAATTGACATTGTCCAGTCTAAAGAACAACAGAAAGGAAAACTAACGAAGAAACATAAATGGAGACTCAGAGACTTCAGGACATTGTTAGATGTACCAAGACACTCGTAATGGGAGTTTCAGAAGGAGTAGGGTGAGAAAAGGGGGCAGAAGGAATATTTGAAGAAATAATGGGTGAAAGCTGCCCAGATCTAGAGAAATTAAGAAAGCAATTCATTTACAATAGGATCAAAAGGAATAGAAGACTTAGGAATAAATTTAACTTTTGTATTCAAAGAACAGTATCAAGAAAGTAAAAGGATAGCCTATAGAATGAGAGAACATATTTGCAAATTTAAAAAAAGACTTTTATTCAGAATGGGTAAAGAACTCTTGTGAGTACTCAATGAAAGACAACTCAATATCAAAATGGGCAAAAGATTTGAATAAACGTTTCTCTAAAGGAGATATATGAATGACCTTGATAAGCACACAAAAAAATGCTCAACATCATTAGTCATTCGGGAAATGCGAATCAAAACCACAATGAGATACCACTTCACACCCACTAGCATAACTAGAACAAAGAAGACAGACAAAAACAAGTATTGGTAAGGATGTGGAGAAATGGAACCCTCACCCATTGCTGGTGGGAATGTGAAATAGTTCTGCCTCTCTGGAAATAAGTCTGATAGTGTCTCAAAATATTAAACATGGAATAAGTATGATTTAACACTTTTAACCCTAGGTATAAATCTAAGAGAAATTAAAACATATGGCCACAAAAAAAAAAAACTTAAATATAAATACTCAGGGCAGTAATACTCATAGTAGCTGTAATGTGAAAACACTCCAAATGACCATCAACTGAAAAATGAATAAATAAAATGTGGTACATCCATGAAGTAGAGTATTATTCAGTAATTAATGTATTAACTGGAGTATTAATCAGGAATTAAGTCCTGATAACATGTTGCAGCTTGGGTAAACCTTGAAAATAGGCTGAGTGAAGAAGCCAGACACAGAAGGTCACAGTGTATGATTCCATTGATAGGAAATGCACAGAAGTGGAAAGCAAATGGGTAGGTGTCACCTGCTGGGGAGGAAGAATGAGGGTGCCCAATGGGTCCAAGGCTTCTTTTGGAAATGATGTAAAGGTTCTAGAATGAGATAGTGGTGATGGTTATATAACTTTGAGAATAGGCAAAGAACTATTGAATTGTACACTTTAAGAGGCAATTTTGGTCTTTTAATTATATCTCAGTAAAACTGTTTTTACAAAACAAATATCCCATGTTCTATTTTCAATAAGCTTTGGGTGGGAGAGGGAGGATTAGATAAAGGTTTTAGAAATCTACATGTAAGGAACTAAACCTGAAATATAGATAATTCTTGTAGGCAATTAAAAAAATTAAGACCAGGCCTGGCTGGTGTGGCTCAGTGGATTGAGCACCATCCTGTGGACCAAAGGGTCACAGGTTTGATTCCCAGTCTGGGCACATGCTTGGGTTGTGGGCCAGGTCCCCAGTTGGGGGCATGTGAAAGGCAACCACACATTGATGTTTCTTTCCCTCCCTTCGCCTCTCAATCAGTCAATCAGTCAATCAATAAATCCATACATCCATACATCTATCTTTAAAAAAACATCAAGACCAAACAACAAGATTTAAAATATTTTAAACTTGTATTCTGCCTCAAAGAAGCATCCAACTGGAGAGAAATGACAATCTATAAGAAGCAAAATGTAAAATAATAATTAGAGGGAGACTGTGTTTCAGTGCCATGTAGGTAGGAGCAGTCCGTTCCCATGGGAGGGGAAGGTGGAACTTAATGGGTAGAATTCGGTTAGGCTCAGAATTGTGACCAGGGCCTTCCTAGTAAGAATACTGCACCAGAAATTTGGAGCCAGCAACACATCTGGGATTTAAAAGGTAGTGAACTAGACAGACTAATAGGGATGTGATTAAAAATGTCTAAGCCAGCCCAAAGAGATCGTCAAACCATATTTTAAAATGGTTACTGTGGTTTTGGGATTTTCCATGTTGATGGAAGGAAAGCTTGCAGGCAGGGAGCTAGGCTGTTCTCAGACGTTGGTAAACAGTCAACTCTAGTTGGAAAAGAGAATTGTTTGGGGGGCTATCCATTAGCAAGTTTTGGTGTCTACACCATTATTCTCCCCATCTCCTGTCTCACAGTGGCCACAGAGCTGAGGTTTTAAAATTGGGGTCAGGGGATCAGGAGAGCCGTGCTGGAGGTGAAGAGTGAGTGAAGTGTGGAATCAAAGGTATCTGTATAGGTTAGACTGCTTGCTTTCATAATCGAATTGTGAGCTCTGTACAGTAAATCAGATCCCTGATCAACTCTGGTTCATTTTCTCATGTAATCTTTGATATAATGCTTACTGTGGAATCGCTTATATTGGTCCCATTCAGGCCGCCCAGCAAATCATTGAACTTCAGGAAGCCGCGCAAATAAATGCTGGCCTGCAGCCGACCAACCTGGGGAGAAACAACAGCCTGCACGACATGAAGACGGTGGTGAAGACCTGGAGGAACAGGCTGCCCATCGTGTCTGACGACTTGTCCCACTGGAGCAGCGTCTTCATGTGGCGGCAGCATCATTACCAGGGTAAACCTACCTGGTCCGGCATGTATTCATCATGTAATTTTCCAGACATCCCACTGTTCTGGTTTCGTGTCTTGGTTTTGTTTTGTATTTTCTTTTACCAGATTTTCTATTTTTTGGTGGGTATGGGAGATGGTGGTGGTGTGGCGAGGCAAAGATCAAGGTTGTGAAAGATGGGAAGGACTTTTCCTACCTGTTATATTTTTCTGTAGCTAGAAGAGAAACACTGCTAGACTTTGCTTGTTGTATCAGGGGCTCAGGACAGCGCGGAGAGCTGTGGGTTGTGGCTCTTTGTTTTGAAGCTGTGTCCCCCCCACCCCCTGCTTCCCCGAGGAAGAGCTGCTCTCCTGTGGCTACATATAGCCTCCAGTTTTCTGGCCTCCTCTGCTCATAGTTAGCCAAGATGCTAACACTCAACTCAACAGTGCTTTTTGTATCTTCCTTTTAATATAAAATACAGGGAAAAGTGATGAGAGTTAGTCACAGAGCTTTCCATTTTCATAAGTAATATGTGTTTGTTTTCACTTTTTATTTAAGCCTCATTGTGGAGCACTTTGAAAATGTTTAGCATAGACTGATAAGTCATTTCTTTGCTCTCTAGCTATTGTAACTGCATATGAAAATAGTTCTCAGCATGATCCAAGTTCCAATAACGCTATGCTCGGGGTGCATGCGTCTGCTTCAGCGATCATCCAATATGGAAAAATTGCCCGAAAACAAGGACTGGTCAATGTAGCTCTGGATATATTAAGTCGTATTCATACTATTCCAACCGTTCCTATTGTGGATTGCTTCCAGAAGATTCGACAGCAAGTCAAATGCTACCTGCAGCTGGCAGGGGTCATGGGGAAGAACGAGTGTATGCAGGTACAGTGCCAGCGGGTCTGGTGGCTGTGTGGGGGCAGCTGGCTCAGGTGATAGGGCTAGAGCCTCCTCCTCCTGCAGCCTGCGTTGGGGAGACAGGCCTTCCTAAACCAGAAAGGGAAAGGCTACCCCTTGAATATTTGAAATACATGTCATTGTCTCTGTCCTACCATATACTTGGTTAATGCATCTAAGGAAAAAAAACTGCAGAGGTAATGCATCTAAAAAAAAAAATTGCAAGGTAGATTTTGGCTATGATTAGAAACTGATTAGATATATGAAGCTGGGAGAAAATAATACCCTTAATGTGTCTCGAATTGAATTTGGCATTTAGTGATTCCGTTTCAGTACTTTTTGTTAGTCTACACATATTCATGGTAGGCAAATCTGTTGTCAAATGAAAGTATATTTGTCAATAACTTTTAGGACTTATTGCCTAGATAAATCTTTTAATGAAGTTGTTATATTAATATTATTGCCTAGAAATTTCAAGAACTTTTTTCTACACATTTTTATTTAAACAGGGCCTTGAAGTTATAGAATCTACAAACTTAAAATACTTCACAAAAGAGATGACTGCTGAATTTTATGCACTGAAGGGAATGTTCTTGGCTCAGATCAACAAGTATGTATGTTACATAAGAGGGGAATAAGAGAATAACCCATCAGATTTTTTAAATGCTTATTTATTATTGAAGCCAATGCGAAGGTCAAGTTGGAAATTGGTATGAATCAGTGATAGTTGTCAGGAGTGATATTTCAGGTGTTAAACCTCTGCAGAGGTAGTAAACTTGCAGCCAACGGATGAGCCAGTTTGTTGTGTAGAACTTGAAAAGCTTTTTAAAAAGGAGTTGCTTGAAAACAGAGCAGTGGATGACATGGTTTCATTTCTCTGTTTTCTCAGCATGCTGTCTGTGAGCAGAGATCCTTTTTATGGAGGAGGGGCTTATTTTGGAGCAGGGGTCAGTCATCTGTGGCCTGCAGGCCCCAGCCGGCCAGTGTCTGGTTATTGTAAATGGTGTGTTGGAACACACCCACGTGTTGATGTGTCTGTGGCTGTTCATGAGAGAGCCACAGAGTTGAGTTGTGACAGAAATTAAATGGCCTGCAAAGCCTAAACCATTTTCTCACTGGCCCATTACAGAAAAAAGTAGCTAACCCCTGTTTTAGAGAAATAAACATCAGATGAAATTTTATAAAAATATGCAAATGAGATGTAAGATGCTACCCATTGCCATATATAGAGCTTTAAAGCCCACTTCTCACATTTTTAATTACAGGGGTTTCCTTTAAACTTATTTTTAAGTAAGGAAGTGATGTCAAGATAAAAGGAATTTATTTATCCTCTTAAAATATGTTTTAAATTCACATGACATAAACTACACCATTTGAACATATATAATTCAGTGGTTTTAGTATATTCACAGTATTGTACAACCATCACCACTTGTTAATTCAAGAACATTCCCATCATCCCCAAAAGATGCCACATACTGTTAGTAGTCACTTCCTTTTCTCCCTTGCCTTCATCCTCTGACAACCAGTGATCTACTTTCTGTCTCTCTGATGTGCGTGTTCTCAACTTTTCATGCAAATAAAATTATATACAATATGACCTTTGAATCTGGCTTCCTGGTATAATGTTTTCGAGGTTATCTGTATGTATCAGGACTTGTTCCTTTTCATGGCCAAATGCTGTTCCTTTGTATATTCACATTTTATTTATTCATTCAGCGATTGATGGGCATTTGGGTTGTTTCCACTTTTTGGCTACGACGGATAATGCTGCTGTGAGCATTCATGTACAAGGTTTTGTGTGAGCATGTTTTCAGTTTTCATTGGGTACATGTTAATACGTAGGAGTGGAATTGCTGGGTCACATGATACTTTATCTTTTTGAGAAACTGCTGGTTTTCTACAGTAGGTGCTCCATTTTAATTTGTACTGGACTGTTTGTATTTTCCAGTTTCTCCACATCATTGCAGCACTTGTTATTTTTCCACTTTTATGACTAAGGCTATTCTAGTGAGTATGAAGTGCTGTTGCTTTGTGGTTTTGATTTGCATTTTTCTAGTGACAGGAAGTTTAGCATCTTTTAGGTGCTGCTGTGCCATTTATATAGCTTTTCTATAGATGTATCTATTCTGTTACTTTGCCCATTTTTAGATTGAGTTATTTGACTTGTTATGGTTGAGTTCTGATTCTTACACGTTTGGTTATGTTGCTTTCAGATAGATCATTCGAAAATATTTTCTCACATTCTGTAGACAATCTTCTTAATTTTCTTGATAGTGTCCTTAATGCACAAAGTTTATCATTTTGATGAGTCCAATTTATTTTTTCTTTCATTGCTTATACTTTTGGTTTTGTATCTAAGACACCATTGCCTAACCCAAGGTCATGTGCATTAACTCCTATGGTTTCTTCTAAGAGTTCTATAGCTTCAGTTCTTACCTTTACACCTTTAATCCATTTAGAGTTAATTTTTTATGTGGCATGAGGGTAGTGGTCCAAAATTAATTTCTTTAGCATGTGTATAGTGTGTTGTCCCAGCAGTATTTGTTGAAAAGACTATTCTTCCCCCCATTAAATGGCATTAACTGAATCAGTTCAATAAGAATGTAGCTCTGTGCCGTTGGGGTGTGTGTGATCCTTACACTGGTTCACACTGTCTGGGTTGCAGCTGCTTTGCAGTAAGTTTTGAAATTGGGAAGTGTTCTTAAAGTTTGTTCTTTTTCAAGATTGTTTTGACTTTTTGAGGTCTCTTCCAAGGGAATTAAGACAGGGATTGCACTGAAGCTGTAGATTAACTTGGGGATGTATCACCACTGTCACAGTATTAAGCCTTTAATCCATGAAAACAGGATTCATTTATTTAGATCATCTTTAGTTTTTTTTTTTTTTTTTTCTGATTCACTCATGTTTATTATCAACAGATACACTGGAGAAATTCGAACAATGAATAAAAACAATGTATAACATCAAAAGGAATAAAATATTTAAGGATAAACGTAACATAAGGAATACAATGAAAACTATGGCCAAAGTGTATGAATGTACTAAAGGCCACTAAATTGTTGTTCACTTTAAAATGGTTGATTTTATGGGTACGAAATTCACCTGAAAAGGAAACCAAGTTAATATTTTGATTTGTGTTCTCACAGGTCTGAGGAGGCCAACAAAGCTTTTTCGGCAGCTGTACAGATGCATGATGTGCTGGTGAAAGCATGGGCCATGTGGGGCGATTACCTGGAGAACATCTTTGTGAAGGAACGGCAGCTGCATCTTGGAGTGTCTGCCATTACCTGTTACCTGCATGCATGTCGGCATCAGAACGAGAGCAAATCAAGAAAATACTTAGCCAAGGTGAGGCCAAAAGAAGTAACTTTGACCAAAGACCATTTGGTAGCCTTTAAATTGGATGACAGTTTAGCTATTTGCAAGTCTCTGCTGGCTGAGAGGCCTTAACTTGCCATTCTCATCACTCTCCCAAGTTCAACTTCAAAGCTGAGGAAACTGAGGCCTGGACATACTTGGGGTCCCAGGACGTTTAAGCAGCAAAACTGAACCTGGAGTCTGGGTCTTAGGTCTCAAGTTCAGTGTTCTTGGTGGGATCACACACTGGATAGGGTCCTGCAGACTGATGACGGTCTGGCAAGGAGAACACACCTGCTAGACACCCGCTGGGTTCTGATCTCTCACCTGCAGAGCCAGTGCACATGGTCATAGAGCCTGTCAGCTCTATGGTTGCAGGCTGTGTACAGACCAAGGCCATGGTTGCTGGCACTCTCATCCTGCGTTGCTCTGAGGTAGTGCCAGGCATAGGACTGGCAGTTTGACAGATGCCCACTGATGCTCATCAGCGTGAGAGTCCTTCTTCAGTGTTGCTCCATCTTGTGCCAAGAAACATATAAATACAACCCAGAATTAATTCTTGCTGAAAACTTAAGAATAAGTTGTGCTCTTCTGTTTTGTCTGTTAAAAATATGATTTTTTTTAGAATTCCTTGATGTTATGCCAAAATTTGAAATGTCCATCATCAGCATATAGAAACAAACCAACTGTCGGACACAAACTACCTAAATATCTGATTGCAAATTTGCTGTTTCTAGATGTCATTGTTTCAGACACTAGGCTGCCCACCTGTGGCTTACCTGATCCTAGGTTGGTGCTCCTCTGAGGTCTTTATAGCCGGAGTGGTTTTGTCCTGGTGAGATCATGAGGTGACTAAGTAGATGGGCAGCCTGTGCTGTTCTCCCACTGCCTCCTTGGGGTCGCTGGCCAAGCTGATTCAATCCGTTAGTAATTGGCAGTAGAGCTAAGTCTAGACAAAAACTTCAATCAGACTTTTGATTTTATATATCTGTTATGTTGAGCAATATTGTTGGCCCTTTGGTAGATAATGTTTCCAGTAAAACTACTCTATAATGGTATTTTAATGCTGGGAAAAAGTCACTTAAAGGCCTCAGAATTTTCATTCAGCTCTAGAATTTTTTCTTCTCTCTTAGGTGCTGTGGCTTTTGAGTTTCGATGATGACAAAAACACGCTGGCTGATGCTGTGGACAAGTACTGCATTGGTGTGCCGCCCATCCAGTGGCTGGCCTGGATCCCCCAGCTGCTTACCTGCCTGGTGGGCTCCGAAGGGAAGCTGCTTTTGAACCTTATTAGCCAGGTCAGAATAACAAGGTGGCTTTGTTCACCAAAAATTATGTCTTTATTTCACATTTTTTCCAGAAAGAAGATGTGTATGCTCGAAGTATGGAAAATAGGTCAAAGAGATGAGAACATGTACCCATTTAGATACCAGTTAAATGTGATTGAAAAATATGTCAGGGTTGAAATGAAATCATCTGCTATAGTGTTACAGTATTAAAAATGGTAGTCTTTGCTTGAACATGTTGCCACATAAGATGCAAGTAAAATAAGCATTCTTTTAAAATGTAAGATCATTAGTGAGTACTCTGAGAGTCAGTCACAGGGAAATGTGTGCCTGATTGAGTTTATAACTGGTTTCCTGCCTGTGCTGGGAGGTCTTCAGAGCTTCCCTTCAGAATAAACTCTCCCGTGAATGTGGAGGCTGTTGCCCTTGGGGCGTGGGGTCAGTGTTGGGCTGCGGCTGTCAAAGGTCAACAGCTATGGGGACGGGGCCTTGGATAGGCAGCTTTCATGACTGTTATTTGAGAGTGGTTCCAGAATGTTCCTCTCCTGAGAAACTACTAGGGTCGGAGGAAGGACCCCAACAGTAGAAACTGAGAGATGCTTCAGTCTGGGATACGTATGGTGCCTCCTCTTGTGAGACGATAGTCCTGAAACTAACTGGTCACGAGCAAGGGGTGGCGGCATCTGGCACTGAGGAACGTGCCGCTCGTTGCTCTCCCAGTTTACTTTGTTTCTCTCACACGGTGCGTCATCTGCGTTGTGCCCAGAAACGGTTTTATTTTTTCTCTTGAGAGGAGGTAGCTTATTTTTCTGGATACTGGCATTTTGCTTGGGGTTTATCTGTCGGGATGTAGATTCAGTCAATTTATTTGTATTGTCATTCAGTGAACAACTCTTAATGCACATTAGCCAACCACCCTGTGGCTTGTGCCAGAGTGAAATGGCATCTCCTCAGCCCTTCGGAAGGAGCCCCGTAATCCCAATTTGGTAAAGCGGGGTTTTCGTACTGTAAATAGAAAAATTTCACTCTCCTTGCGACAGTTATGCAGAGGAAAGTTACTCACCGATAAGCCATTTCACAATTCCCAGTGAACTGGGCCAAATGCAAGACTGACTGGTGTTGTTTTGTGCTTTCCTGTAGTTTGTTTGCCTGAGTGAGGTCCAGGGACTTGTGCATTTTACATTCCTGGGGTTTACTGAGTCAGATGCAAGTGTGCTTTCTGTGTCAGTAAGATCCCTGGGCAGCACTGAAATGCGTGCGCTGTGTTGCTGTCTCTTGGATGTTTTACCTGCTGGTTAATCTGGCCCCGTCTATTAGTTAGGTCCGTGGTGCAGCATTTGCCTCCTTGGTCCAAGTGCAGACCAGCCATGGTTTGTGATTTATACCAGTTCTGTTGATTTAGCTGTATTCCTGTGGAAGCACAGTGGTGAGTGTGTGCTTCATTCCTCCGTGTCTCTGAGCAGGTTGGACGAGTGTACCCCCAGGCAGTCTACTTCCCCATCCGGACACTGTACCTGACCCTGAAGATAGAACAGCGAGAACGCTACAAGAGCGGTATGTCTTGGGCGGGGCCCGCCAGCCAGGCTGTGGAGGGATTGTTGTGTGGGGTGTCCTGTCCATCTGCTGTGGATATGCTGGTTCCACAGCTGACGGGCTGGCTTCCTAGCCCGTCTTTTCTTCAGCCATGAGAGGGTATTTGGGGACCACAAGGCAGAGCCTGATCTATTGAGTGAGGGTTATGGGTCTCCTCTGCCAGTGTAATTGGATGTCCATTTACCTGAGTGATTTGATCCTTAAGTAGAAATCATATATGAAATTTTTAGCTATAGATAATTATAAATAACTTATGTTATTAGTTATAAGTGCATCCTGGTAAGCAGTATAAATGTTAGTTGCTATGTTTATGTTATTTAGGTTATAAGGAATAGCTTCAGCTGTCAGAAAAATCAGCATAGAAATCTATTTCACCAGATGTCAAAATTTACTCAAAATATAATATTTTAAGTCTATATTGAGTAGTCCCAGTGTGTAAAGAAATAACTTACGTGATGGTTTCAGCTGCCCACTAAGCATAGTACTTTTTAAACAAGTTAAGGACTGTTTGCTTAAAAAATTTTAATACCCAGACACTCGTGCTGCAAGCCCAGCCTTTCTCAGTGGTGCCCTCTGGCTGGTGGGGGCCCTGTGCCTGCCGGGGAGCTGGCGGGTTAGGAGGTCGCACAGCACGTTCCTCTTTCTAACCTCCTGGAGCCACCTAGGTGGATTCATGTTTTGGGCATTTGAAAATTAAGACGTTTTATTCTTAGTGGGCTGAAGCTAGAAAAATGGGGTTTAGGGGTTTTAATTCACTTCTCATATAGCAAGTGACTGTAGTTTTCAAAAATGCCATTTTACACATGTGGTTTGGCTTTCTTAGCTGAAAAATGTAGACTTGCTTGTTAAATACTTTCAGGTTCTCTGAACTACACTATAAGAAATGTATTGCTAAATACTTTCTCGAGACATTTAAAAATGTTCACACATAGTCAGGTTAGAAAAGAGAGTGCAGCAAGCACTTGCCCGGCCTCTCCTGGGCTCCCCTGCTTGCACACGGCTGCATCTGCTCTCTGTCAACACGGACGCGTTCCACAGACCCCGTGGCAGCCTGGCTGTGTACACTCATCCTGCCCTGCCGCATCCCTCACTCCCTCTCCTGAGAACCAGGCGTCCTCCCACACAGGCTTGGGAGACAGCCTCGTGGTGTGTCCACACACCGGCAGGAACCAGTGTTCCTCTGGCCGGTGGGTCCTCTAGAGCATCGAGCTCTAGCATCGGTCAGTTTGGCGCTGACATTGGCGTTGTGTGTGTTGCTCTCAGATTCTGGACAGCAGCAGCCCAGTTCAGTGGGTAACCAGTCCCATTCTGCATCAGATCCAGGGCCCATAAGAGCAACAGCACCCATGTGGCGCTGCAGCCGAATCATGCACATGCAGCGGGAACTGCACCCAACCCTTCTGTCTTCCCTGGAAGGCATCGTCGATCAGATGGTCTGGTTCCGAGAAAACTGGCATGAAGAGGTATTTGGATGCGATCTTGAGAGTGTCATTCTATATGTATTTGTGCCTGTGTGACCTTCAGTTAGCTGCCTAGTCATTTTATATATTTGTTGTTGAGTTTAAGGATCAACAGGCAGAGTTAATGTCTGCATACTAGTGCAACCTTAAATATTTGAAGTGGGAGATTTAAAAGGATGAAATTGAGAAAACCATTTTCGCCCTTAAAATGCTGACTTTGCTAGTTGTATGAGCTCAGTAACTTAGATACCGCATGTTGGGCAGGCAGCAGCGGCGGGTGTGACCAGGAGCAGGGTGCAAGCAGCTGGCCGCGGCAACCCCTAGCAGCAGGAGTCAGTTCTTCAGTGATCTTTCCAGCAGCGGGGCCACCCCCTTAGTGGTGTTTGTATGAGCTGATGATAAAATAATCAGCCTTTATTGCCTAGACGTTTACCCAGTTGGCCATGAGGCCTCTTGCTGTTGCAGCGTCCTCTGTGCACACAGACATGTGGCAGCGACCCGAAGCATCTGAATAAGGTTTTCCTGGGGTTAATCAGCAGAGGAGATGTATGTCACCAAAAACGGGGTGGGGGGACATTCTTCTTGTTTAATGTTTAGGACACTTACTCCAAGCTGTTAAAAAGGCAGCTCAAAGCGTGGAGCACACACTGAGTGTCCACCTGCTGTGTGCCACAGAAACTGGCCTGGGGCGGGTCGGGACGTGCTGGCCAGGTGCTCTGTGGCAGGTTAGCGGCTTGACTTGAGCTCTCCTTTGCAAATTGTGTTGGTCTCTTTCTGCTAGGTTCTCAGGCAGCTCCAGCAGGGCCTGGCAAAATGTTACTCTGTCGCCTTTGAGAAAAGCGGAGCGGTGTCCGATGCCAAAATTACCCCTCACACACTGAATTTTGTCAAGAAGCTGGTGAGCACATTTGGGGTGGGCCTAGAGAATGTGTCCAACGTCTCAACCATGTTCTCCAGCGCAGCCTCTGAGTCTCTGGCCAGGCGGGCGCAGGCCACGGCCCAGGACCCTGTCTTCCAGAAGCTGAAGGGACAGTTCACAACTGGTGAGTCTCACTGGTCTTCCTCAGGCACCTTGATTGGGGCAGCTACGTCCTCTCTGGTGCCTCCCGTGTTGGTGTTGATTGGGCCTTCGCTGCTTCTGATTCCACGTTCATATTGTTGACCCCTCAGCCATTGTTTCTGCATTTAGCTGCAGTCCAGTCTGCAGCAGCCCTGGAGAGTGGGAAGGTGGGGAGGAGGCCATCTCTGCCAAGCTGGTGGGAGGCTCTGCAAGGCAGTTACAAGAGGGGCCGGGAGTCTGCCTGGACTCAGGCTGCACAACCTAACCCTGGGCAGGTGAGGGTGCAGAAGGTGCAGAAGAGCATCTGGAAGGCGTGGAGAGGCCTGGCCGCGCTGCCACGAGCTCGGGGGTGAAGCTGCCTGTGCTGCGTCTGCAGCCATCTGCTTGGCCTCAGGACCACCGGTCCTTGTCAGCATGAAGACAGAAGTGGGTGGGCTTTTCTTGACCTTTGGACTCTGGCAAGTTAGGGGATAAGAATCCCATTCACCACTGGTGCTAATCTGGGAGGGAATTAAGTATTTTTTTTAAGAAGGACTTTTCATTTTAATTGACCTTTAAAATTGAGTCTTTTTTTTTTTTTTAATACTTTGCATTTACACTTTATTATATTTGTGTTTTTATTTTATTTTATTTTTTTAAATGTTTTTTATTGATTATATTGTTAAAACAGTTCCAATTTTCTCCCCCTTGTTCCCCTCCACCCAGCACCCCCCTCCCCCAGCAATCCCCCCCAAGTCCATACCCCTGGTTCGTAAAAATTAACTATTCCCCCCCCCCTCAAATATTAGGACCCTTTGTAATCTTGTAAAGGACAATGGGCGAAGGTCTCAAGCTCCTCTAGCTGCTTCAAGCTGGACATGGTCGTCTTCCTACCTACCCTTGGGTCCAGAAAACCCTAATAAGAGTGGGGGTGTGGAGGGGAGGGTGGCCTTCCCACATGGGGAAGGATCGTGCAGACTCCAGGTCAGTTGGCTGTCTCCGGTCAACGGCATGCTTGGTTTAACAGGCTGGTGTCCTTGTTGTGTTCTGGGGGCAACAGATTTGGCGAAAAGGGTTAAAAGACATCATTCAATCTATAACTACTAGATGACAAAAGGCAGGGATTAATTTTTCAATGTTCCATATTAGGGGAAAAAAAAAAAAAAAGCTTCTTTGTAAGAAGGTGTGCTAGGCACATCTCGCCTGTCCAAAACCCTTTTGCCCATTATACTTAGTTTGGGCTGAGGTAAATAGTTTAGGTTTTTCCCCCTCTCAGACCTCTGGGCCTTTCTGTCCAAGCCATTAGGATAGAAAAGAGAAACCCGTTTTAAAGTGAAGCCCACAGACCACCCCATTCTTCCCCAACCCAGCCATTTAGTTCAGCCAAACCGTTGAGTCTCAGGAGGCAGCGCTGCAGAGAGGATTAAGTGAGGCTTATGCGTACAGATAATCACTCAGGTAATGCGATCATTGGCTTATGTCCTTTGAAAACAAAAAACACGTGTTAATTTATGTAACATAACCCGCAAACAAGTCTCTAAATCTGGAGAAGAAACTTTTAAGACGGTTAGTTGCCCTGTTTTATACTCTACTACTGATCATTGTGATTTTCCTTGAATACTAATTTTTCTCCCTAAGGTTACCCTCCTTGTCTTTAAAGGGACTACATTAAGTCCATTTTTAATTTATCCTGTTCGTTTGCATAAACATAACAAGAGCAGCAAATGATCACTTATGATCTTTAGTTCTGCTTTGCTGGAACTTACCCAAGGAATATTTGGGGTGACCTTCAGTCTGTTCTTCAGGGCACAGAAGCTGTGCCACATATCTGGCATTCATCCTTGCCTGTACACACCTGTTTTTTCCAAGTCTTTCTGGTCTTTCCTTGTGCCTTAAGGTCCCTTCTAGCCATCTTTCAGGAAAACAACCTTCGTTCCTTCCCTGGAAAGATTGCTATGGACCGCACAACCAACCATGGTACCAGGCCTTTTATCTCACGGGCTTTTATTACCTTTGAAAGTCATTCCCAGTTCCTCAGGGCTTTCTGGTAACAATCTGAGCCCAAGTATGTTTCCTTTAGGCTTGACATTCCAGTCAAAGACTTGGTCAAAAAAAAAAGAACCTCTGTTGACAACTGGTCTTATTAGTTCTATGCAAAGGAACTTATGTCATTACTTACTTGTTTACAATGCCAAACTCTGGAGGGATCAAACAGGGAGAAAAATATACAACGTGAAGGAAAATCTTTGTCCTAATATTCACTGAACTGGCATTTCCATTCTTCATATTTTCATTTTTCCCCCACTAAAAAATTTTTTGTTTGTTTTTCCATTACAGTTGTCTCACTTTTTTAGCCCTCTTGTTTCCCTGCACCCTGTCCCTCCCCTCCCCCACATTTAGTCCCCACTCAGTAGCACCTGTCTGTGGGTCATTCATATATATATATATTTTAACTTGACCCATCTCCTTACACCTTTCTTTTCCTCCCCCCTGCCCCCCTTGTTACTGTTAGTCTACTTCTTGTTTACATACCTCTGGTTCAATTTTGCTCATTTGTTTGTGTTGTTCATTAGTTTCCTGTAATAGGTGACAGCATAAGGTATTTTTCTTTTGTTGCCTGGCTTATTTCACTAAGCATAATTTTCTCTAGTTCCATCCATGTTGTTGCAAATGGTAGAAGTTCCTTCTTTCTTTCTGCTACATAGAATTCCATTGTGTAAATGTACCACAGTTTTTTGATCCACTCATCTACAGATGGGCATTTAGGTTGTTTCCAGCACTTGGCTATTGTAAATAGTGCTGCTATGAACATTGGAGTGCATAGGTTCTTTTGAATTGGTGTTTCGGGATTTTTTGGATATAATCCTAGCAATGGAATTGCTGGTTCAAAAGGCAGTTCCATTTTTAGTTTTTTGAGGAAATTCCAAACTGTTTTCCACAGTGGCTGCACCAATCTGCATTCCCACCAGCAATGCACCAGGGTTCCCGTTTCTCCGCATCCTCTCCAGCACAAGTTGTTTGTTGATTTGTTGATGATTGCCATTTTGACTGGTGTGAGGTGGTATCTCATTGTGGTTTTAATTTGCATCTCTCTGATGGCTAGTGATGTTGAGCATACTTTCATATGTCTATGGGCCCTCTGTATGTCTTCTTTGGAGAAGTGTTTGTTCAGGTCCTTTGCCCATTTTTTAATTGGGTTGTCTGTCTTCTTGGTGTTGAGTCGTATGAGTTCTTTATATATTTTGGAGATCAATCCCTTGTCTGAGATGTCATTGGCGAATATATTTTCCCATATGGTTGGTTTCCTTTGCATCTTGCTGATGTTTTCTTTAGCTGAGCAGAAACTTTTTAGTTTGATGTAGTCCCATTTGTTTATTCTTTCCTTTATTTCCCTTGCCTTAGGAGATATATCAGTGAAAATGTTGCTACGTGGGATATCTGAAATTTTCCTGCCTATTTTTTCCTCTAGGACTTTTATGGTGTCACGGCTTACTTTTAAGTCTTTGATCCATTTTGAGTTTATTCTGGTGTATGGTGTGAGCTGGTGGTCTAGTTTCATTTTTTTGCATGTCCCTGTCCAGTTCTCCCAACACCATTTGTTGAAGAGGCTCTTTTCACTCCATTTGATGTTCTTTCCCCCTTTGTCAAATATTAGTTGACCATATGAACCTGGGCTTATTTCTGGGCTCTCTATTCTGTTCCATTGATCTATATGTCTGTTTTTATGCCAGTACCAGACTGTTTTGATTACCGTGGCCTTGTAGTATAGTTTGATATCGGTATTGTGATTCCTCCTACTGTGTTCTGCCTCAAAATTGCTGTGGCTATTCGGGCTCTTTTTTGGTTCCATATAAATTTTTGAAGTATTTGTTCTAGGTCTGTGAAATATGTTGCTGGTATTTTAATAGGGATTGCATTGAATCTATAAATTGCTTTGGGTAGTATGGACATTTTAATGATGTTGATTCTTCCCATCCATGAGCATGGTATACGCTTCCATTTATTTGTACCTTCTTTAATTTCTTTCTTCAGTGTTATGTAGTTTTCTGTGTACAGGTCTTTTACCTCTTTGGTTAAGTTTATTCCTAGGTATTTTATTTTTCTTGTTGCTATGGTAAATGGGATTTTTCTTTCAGTTTCTATCTCTGAGTTTTTATTGTTGGTGTATAAAAATGCCTTCGATTTCTTAATATTGACTTTGTATCCTGCTATTTTGCCGAATTCACTTATTAGATTGAGTAGTTTTTTTGTGGAGTCTAAAGGATTTTCTATGTACACTATCATGTCATCTGCAAATAATGACAGTTTTACTTCCTCTTTTCCAATTTGCATGCCTTTTATTTCTCTTTCTTGTCTGATTGCTGTGGCTAGAACTTCCAAGACTATGTTGAATAGGAGTGGAGAGAGCAGACATCCTTGTCTTGTTCCTGATCTCAGGGGGAATGCTCTCAGTTTTTGCCCATTGAGTATGATGTTGGCTTCAGGTTTCTCATATATGGCCTTTATTATGTTGAGGTATGCTCCCTCTATTCCCATTTTGCTGAGAGTTTTTATCATAAATGGGTGTTGTACTTTATCAAATGCTTTTTCCGCATCTATTGATATGATCATGTGGTTTTTGTCTTTCATTTTGTTTATGTGGTGTATCACGTTTATTGATTTGGGAATATTAAACCATCCTTGCATCCCTGGGATGAATCCTACTTGATCGTGGTGTATGATCTTTCTAATGTGTTGCTGGATCCGGTTTGCCAATATTTTGTTGAGGATTTTAGCATCTATGTTCATCAGCGATACTGGTCTGTAGTTTTCTTTCTTTGTTGTGTCTTGACCTGGTTTTGGAATTAGGGTTATACTGGCTTCATAGAACGAGTTTGGGAGTCTTCCCTTTTCTTGTATCTTTTGGAATAGTCTGAGGAGGATAGGAGTTAGTTCTTTCCTAAATGTTTTGTAGAATTCACTTGTGAAGCCATCTGGTCCTGGGCTTTTGTGTGCTGGGAGTTTTTTGATTACTGCTTCAATTTCACTACCTGTTATTGGTCTATTCAGACTTTCTGCTTCTTCTTGATTCAGTTTGGGCAGACTATAGTTTTCCAGGAATTTGTCCATTTCCTCTAGGTTGTCAAATTTCTTGCCATACAGTTGTTTGTAATAATTTCTTATAATTCTTTGTATTTCTGTGGTATCAGTTGTTATTTCTCCTCTTTCATTTCTGATTTTATTTATTTGGGTTCTCTCTCTTTTTTTCTTGATGAGCCTGGCTAAAGGCTTGTCAATTTTGTTTATCTTTTCAAAGAACCAGCTCCTACTTTTGTTGATCTTTTGAATTGTTACTTTAGACTCTATGTCATTTAATTCTGCTCTGATCTTGATGATTTCCTTCCTTCTACTTGATCTGGGTTTTGCTTGTTGTTCTTCCTCTAGTTCTTGTAGCTGTAGGGTTAAATTTTTTATTAGAGATTCTTCTAGCTTTTTTAGGTAGGCTTGTATTGCTATGAACTTTCCTCTTAAGACTGCTTTCGCTGTATCCCATAGGTTTTGGGTTGTTGTG
Source organism: Furipterus horrens (assembly GCF_987537825.1). Classification (NCBI taxonomy): domain Eukaryota; kingdom Metazoa; phylum Chordata; class Mammalia; order Chiroptera; family Furipteridae; genus Furipterus; species Furipterus horrens. Next base: position 62,876,127 of record NW_028327180.1, on the reverse strand, counting down.
TGTTCATTATCATTGGTTTCCAGGAACTTTTTGATTTCTTCCTTGATGTCATTGTTAACCCATTCATTATTTAATAGCATGTTATTCATTCTCCATGAGTTTGAATGTTTTTGAGTTTTTTCCTTGAGGTTGATTTCCAATTTTAAGGCATTGTGATCTGAGAAGATGCTTGATATAATTTCAATTTTCTTGAATTTATTGAGGCTTGTTTTGTGTCCTACCATGTGGTCTATCTTTGAAAATGTTCCATGTGCACTTGAGAAATATGTATATTTTGCTTCTTTGGGGTGTAAACTTCTATATATATCGACTAAGTCCATTTGATCTAAAGTGTTGTTCAGTGCCTCAATATCTTTGGTGTTTCTTTGCTTTGAAGATCTGTCCATTGTTGACAATGGGGTGTTAAAGTCCCCTACGATGAGTGTGTTGCTGCCTATATCTTTCTTGGAGTCTTTCAAAATTTTCCTTACATATTTGGGTGCTCCTAAGTTGGGTGCATATATATTTATAAGGGTTATATCTTCTTGATGGATTTTTCCCTTAAGTATTATGAAATGCCCTTCTTTGTCTCTTTTTATGGACTTTGCTGTGAAATCTGTTTTGTCTGATATAAGTATTGCTACCCCGGCTTTTTTTTCATGTCCATTTGCTTGGAATACATTTTTCCATCCCTTTACTTTCAGTCTGTGTAGATCTTTTGTTCTAAGGTGGGTCCCTTGTAGACAGCATATATGTGGGTCATTCTTTCTAATCCATTCAGCTACCCTATGTCTTTTAGTTGGAGCGTTTAATCCATTTACGTTTAAGGTTATTACTGATAAGTACTTATTCATTGTCATTTTCCCCCTTTGTACTCGTGTTCTTCTCTGTTTCTCTCTGTTTCTTTATCTTCTTAGAGCAGACCCTTTAGCATCTCTTGCATTGCTGGTTTGGTGGAGATGTATTCTTTTAGTCTTCCTTTGTCTGAGAAACTCCTTATTTCGCCTTCCATTTTGAATGAGAGCCTTGCTGGGTAGAGTATTCTTGATTGTAGGCCTTTGTTTTTCATTGCTTGGAATATTTTTTGCCATTCCCTTCTGGCTTGTAGTGTTTCTGCTGAGAAATCTGAGGATAGCCTTATTGGAGCTCCCTTGTATGTTATTAGTTGTTTCCCTCTTGCTGCTTTTAGGATTCTCTCTTTGTCTTTGGATGTTGCCATTTTAATTATGATGTGTCTTGAGGTGGGCCTGTTGGGGTTCATCTTCATTGGGACCCTCTGTGCCTCCTGGATTTGCGTGACTCTTTCTCTCCTCATGTGAGGGAAGTTTTCTGTCATTAGTTTTTCAAAGAGGTTTTCTATCCCTTGCTCCTCTTCTTCTCCTTCTGGAATTCCAATGATACGGATATTGTTACGTTTCATGTTGTCCTGCAGCTGTCTTAGAACCTCTTCAGTCTTGTTCAGTCTTTTTTCATTTTGTTGCATTGTCTGGGAGTTTTTGTGTACGTTGTCCTCCAGCTCTCTGATCCGATCTTCTGCTTCCTCTAGCCTGCTTTTAATTCCTTCTACTGTGTTCTTCAATTCAGAGATAGTATTCTTCATTTCCTCCTGGCTCTTATTGATAGTTTCCATGTCCTTTTTGATGCTGGTATAATTCTCAGTAAGTTCCTTATAGTTCTTCTGGAGTTCACTGTAGTTTTTCTGGAGTTCTTTGTAGTTTCCGCTGAGCTCATTTAGCTTCTCCATAATCCATGTTTTAAATTCTGTATCTGATATTTTGCTCCCCTCTATTTCATTTAGCACTCTTTCTGGGGATTCTACCTTTCCTTTTGATGGGGGGTTGTTTCTCTGTCTCCCCATTTTTGTGATTCCTTTTGTTTGTTGGTGCTTCTTGGAATGATCAGTTCTTCCTGGATCTGCCTCTGGTAGCGTCAGATCATGTACCAGACTGGCCCTAGGCAGCCTGTTGGAGACTTCCAGGGATCTACTGCCTTTGTCTCTCTTCTTTAGTTGTTACTATACTCAATCTGTGATCAGCCGTCAGGCTTAAGGACCGTGGGTGTGGCAACTTAATTCCTGTAGGCAGGGCTTTTATTTCCCCTTAGTATGACACCACTTGGAGGGGGATGGTCTGTCTGCTGTACTGGGGCTGAGTCAGCACTGGCTGGTCCTGGGAGGGGGTTAGTGTAGCTTCCACTTACTCCTCCGCCCTCCTGGATCTCCGTCTGTGTTGTCCTTGATGATATTTCTTTAATCTGTCTGGTTGTATTTCAACTACTTTTTGGTGGACCTTTTTCTCTGGTTAGTTGATTGAGAGTCACTCTGCCCACCTTGTCTAGAGATCTTTTGTGGAGGTGCTGCTAAAACATAATTACACAACCCAGGCAAGAAACCCACACCCTCCAATGTCTCCCCCAAATACAATCCCACTATAGGCTGCAAATGAGCCCGTGTTAATATACTTGTGGAGATATTGGGACTCTTATTTCTTAGGAGAAACAGAAAGGAGTTGTTTTAAATGAAGGAAGGGTAATTTTTGAGCTGGAAGTTGATAGAGTATTAATATTAGCAATTGGGATCAAGGTTATGTAAGAGAGCAATTAACACTTACACTGTCTGTTTGAAAAGGAGGGGAGGGTTACAGTGTGGAGTGTGAAAGTTGAAGTGTATGGTATTAGGATTATATAATCGGTATATACTATATGATTAGCGTGGGAGGTAGGGTAGACACAACAGACATCCAGGTAGACAGACAGCCAGAAATTGAAAGAGAGGGCTGGGGAGGTTAGAAGGTAGGAACTAGATTGAGAGAGAATATTTTAAGGGTAAAAATACAGAGTAGAAAATAGCAAGACAGGAAGGGAGAGAGGAAAGAGAGAGAGAAAGTAGAGAAGAGAAGGGTAGGAGAGAGAACAAAAGAAGAAGGGGAGGTAGAAGAGAGGGGACTGGATTAAAATTCTTTTTTAAATTATATGTTATAAAAAAGATTAGGAGATTAAAACATGATATAAAGTCGCAAGATAGAGAGAAAGGGTGAATATAGAGAGAGAAGAATAGGAGATAGGAAAGCAAGAGGATTTGGGAGGAAAAGAGCTCAGAGGAGGGAAGGAAATCAGGAGGAAGAGGAGATATTAGGGAGGGGAGGATTGAAATTGAAGAGTTGGCAAAAGATAGGATGAAGGAGAGAAATACAAGAGGTAGGGAAAGAAGTGGGGGGATGGGGTAGAAAAAGAGAAGGGGTAAGAATGGGAGAGTGAAGGGAGAGGGGGATAGATTAGAATTATAATTTGAATATTAAGAGATTAGAATATAAAGTGTAATAGGGAGAGAGAGAGATTATGTATAGGGAGAGAAGGAAAATAAGGACAAGAGATGAAAGAAAAATGAATGTAGACTGAAGGGGGACAAAATAAAGAAAGAAATTTAATAAAGTTGAAGGTGTGTAGCGCAGAGAAAGGAGAGGTTGAGAAAGGGAGAGAACTTAAAATTATAAAATTAACTGAGAATAGGATGCAGGGGAGAATGCTAAGGGGAGAGAAGGGAGGGAAGGGGAGGGGAGAAAAGGAGCGAGAATAAGAAGGGACTGACGGTAGGGGTAGTTAGAGAGAGAGTGAGAGATAAAAGAATGAGGATTTTAACTCAATTCAACTTTTATGCACAGTCTCTGGGTATTTTTGGTTTGTTTGTTTTTTGGTTTTTCCTTGCTTCCTTCCTGAGTCTGCTCCTATTCAAAATTCCATGAGTTTCAAATCTTTTCTGGTTGGTGGGCTGGCTGTGGGAGGGTTCTGCTTGATCTGGGATTGCTAGTCTCTTCTTTGTGGGCCTACCACCGCTCTGCTGTGGGCTGCATTTAGTTTTCCCCTCCTGAGGCACCCTCAGCCCTCCTCAGGCTTGTCCAGCTACTCCTTCCCTCTGTTGGTCCAGCCTGTGCCTGCCAGCAATCCCCGCCCTGCCTCCAGTCCTGTCTATTCCCAGGCTACAGCTTCTGCTCTCTTCCCTGTCTATATGCCTGCGCACCCTACCTCTCTCCCTGTCTCAAGATCGTCCTTTTGTTCTGCAGGACTCTGGCACAGTCGGTCAAAGTGCCGGGCCCAGTGGCCCTTTCCTGCCCAGGGCCTCTCCCCTAGTCTGGAGCTTTGCAGTGGCTTTCCTGCCTGTGCTCTTCTCCTTGCCCCAAAACTTTCTCTATTCCGAGCTACCGCTTCCGCTGGCTTCCCTGTCTATCGGCCTGCGCGCTCTATCTTTCTTCCCGCCACAGCACCGTCCCTTTGTTCTGTGGGACTCTAGTGTGGTAGGTCAGCGCAGCACTCTCCTTCCCCGGAGCTCTCTGCCGGTCTGGAGCTTCGCAGCAGCCCTTCCCTGCGGGCCCTTCTCCCTGCCCTAAAACCGTCTCCCCTCCAGAACCTCCGCCTCCACTCTCTTCCCTACTTACACACCCTGCACGTCCTATTTCTCTCTTAGCCCCAAACCTGCCTTTTGTTCTGTGGGATTCTAGCGCGACTAAAGAGCAAACACTGATTTCAAGAACACAGTTCTCCCCCGGTCCGGAGTTCCGCAGCAGCTTTTCTGTGCGGCCCGTCTCCTAGCCCCAAAACTGCTCCTTTGTTCTGTAGGGCCCTAGCGCAAGTGCTGGGCGTGCCCGGGATGCCGAGCTTTCCGTCGGAGGTTGCAGCTGAGGATGTTTCTCAATAGACTCAGGTCACACAGTTTCTCCCAGTCCTGGTTGTTCACTGTTCTCTCCCTCCTCTGGCTTTTTCGGCCAAATCCTCTCCCTAGCTCCCTACAAGAATTCACTCCCAGCTAGTGAGCTCTCCAGCTTGATACTGCAAACGCACGGAGTCTCAGAATGACTCAGCCTGCAGTTTGTGATAAACCCCTCCACCCCCCTCCACGCTGCTCCCACGATCTCCCCGTTCACGTTATCAGATATTCCCACTCACTCAGTCATTCCTCCCCGAGTTTGTTCCTCCTGGATTGTCTCCTTAACAGGAGCGAGCTGAGAACACTGTTCCTACTCCGCGGCCATCTTGGTCCCCCTATGTAAAATTGAGTCTTAATAAACTCTGAGGACTGCGTTAACCAGAGCATTTTTAATGCTTAAGTGAAAAGGGATGTCTTCCATTTTTGCCATTTTGATTTCTTGCCTTTAATTCCTTCTGATGAAGCTGATTTATAATTTCCCTTTCTGGCTATTTTCTCCTTTTGCTCCAGCTTGATTACATAGGGCCTTGGTGTCCAAGGCAACACTTGCTCTCAGAGGTGACCAGCGTGTGGCAGATGGGCTCCCAGCACCCTAGGGGGGTGGGGTGGGGGGGGCTCGATGCTGAGACATGGATGCAAGGGCCTCCCGGGGTCCCCACATCCTTCCTAAAGGGGGTGGGTTGTGTTGGGGTGAGGGTCCATCTCTGGCACTGGGAGAGCGGCCACACTGGACTTTGTTTTCTCTTTTTAGGCCCCAGCTTACACATTGAAAGGCAAGAAGGTCTTTGGGGCGTGGTGGCAGATAAGATAGAAAATAGGCCTGTTCTAGCTGGGAGGTGCTTGAGCAGTGATTGGGGGTGAATTAGAAATAGCCCAGGTGACTAAAAACGTTTATGCATATTTTATTTTGAAGATTTTGACTTCAGTGTTCCAGGATCCATGAAGCTTCATAACCTTATTTCTAAATTGAAAAAGTGGATCAAAATTCTGGAGGCCAAAACCAAGCAACTTCCAAAGTTCTTCCTCATAGAAGAGAAGTGTCGGTTTCTGAGCAATTTCTCGGCACAGACAGCAGAGGTTGAAATCCCGGGGGAATTTCTGATGCCGAAGCCAACGCACTATTACATCAAGATTGCTCGGTGAGTGTGCCTGGCCTGGCTCAGCTACTCAGCCGGGCCCGCAGAATACCCACCGGGCGGTGTGGTGCCTGTTTCACAGAACGCAGGCATGCCCGAGGCTGAGTGGTGGAACCCCTGAAGGGTCTGGTCTGATTGATGGGTTGAATGTCTTGTTTCAGTCAAGTTTGTGTTCGCTTCCCAAGGACCTTTTCAGATTACCCACAGAACTTCACAAAATAAAGTTCCCTGTGTCTGTTTACACTTAGCACAGGATTCAGACGGATGCAGGCAGTTGTGAATACAGTGCAGCACCTTACATCTCATTTAAAATGTAAAGAGGGCTGTGAAGTGGCTTTCTTAACCAGTAGTCAGCTGTCTGGTTTTATTCTTCACTCAGACACGGAGCTCAGCTTTCCCACACAATCCAGAGTTTCACTTCCCTGTCCCCCAAGCCTGATGTGGGCCCTGGCCAGGCTCCTCCTCCCTGACCTTTGTCAGTCAGTGGCTGAGGCCCACAGCGCGAGGGCGAGGGCGTGTCCGTTGCCCTGCTGTGAGTGCTAGAAGGGACGCCCTGGGCCCTCCCAGCTCTGCCCTGCTGTGCCTAGGGGCCCATATGCCGCTCCTGGAGTTGGGCTCTGGGATCAGTCTTCTGAAACTCCAGCTCATCTTCCCTCCCGCCCTTGGCTTTTCCTCTGCTGTGGTTTCTTCTTGAGTGATTGCGCCACCTTGTCAGGAAGAGGCGGGGTGCGAATAAGTGACAGTTCCTGCGAGGCTTTCGGAACGCTGGTTTTTTTTTCCGAGAAGAGGGTCGGAGTGGAGACTGAGTGGTGTGCTTGTGCCGGCAGGTTCATGCCCCGGGTGGAGATCGTGCAGAAGCATAACACGGCCGCCCGCAGGCTGTACATCCGCGGGCACAACGGAAAGATCTACCCGTACCTCGTCATGAACGATGCTTGCCTGACGGAGTCGCGCAGGGAGGAGCGCGTGCTGCAGCTGCTCCGCCTGCTCAACCCCTGTTTGGAGAAGAGGAAGGAAACCACGAAGCGGCACTTATTTTTCACAGGTAGGAGAGCTGCGCTTGCAGGCTCCCTCGTAGTGCACGCTTGCCCGGGACGGTTCCGTGTGCGCCGTCTGCCAGCACTGAGCACAAGCCGAGCTGCGCCACTCAGGGACAGCCTCGTGAGGGGCACGGGCCCCTGCTCCTGGAGGAAGCCTCTGCCCAGTCTGTAGGTTCCTCTTTGCCAGAGGTCTTTGGAAAACGAGGCGCCATGCCTGTGCCCACTGCCAACTTCACTTCCCCAGGAATCAGCCCCGGGATCGGCGACACCTGGGCTGAGGGGAGGGCCTGTTACGGGTCTGTGACCAGCACTTCCATGTGAAGTGAGCTCTCTGAACGCCCCCTGACCACATGCTGCAGGGTGTGGCGCCGCTCCAGCTTGCTGTCAGTGGCTCGGGGAGTCCTGGGAGGACCAGGGACCGTGGCCGGTGGCTGCCATCAGCCCCTGAGAGGTCTCCCACAGCTGAACTGTCCCTGAGGGTGCACTCGTGAGAGGCCTTGTCTGTCTGTAACGGGACTAGATGAGATACCTGCAGTCCCACCCAGAGAAGACACTGGTGGTGAAACGCTTTAGTATTGAATCCTGAGGCTAGACGCCCATTGTGGTGCATATTCTAGTCACATGTGGAAGTTTTTTAAATTCAGTATTGCCAGGATAAGAAGTAGGTTAAAAAAACAAGTCTATAGAAAGCTGTATTTTGACACATATGTAACGTGATCTATAGGGTTGCTTCCAGCTGTGGATAATAGCTTGTTCTTTCCTTTTTTCAAAGAGACATTTAATTACCACCAAATTGTAGTCTTAAGTATATATGCATGCGCTGGAGTCCTTTTGAATTTCTTCACAGACTGACAGCACGGCAACAAGCCAGCAGCTGTGGTTTATGTGGCAGGAGACTGATCTTGCTCTGTTCACAGAGTTGGAGCGTCTGTGTGCCCCTGCTGACGGTCCTGGGCAGGTGGCCCAGAGGTTAGCGATGGGGATGGGTCCACGGTGGCTGCTAACCTGCTCAGCAGCACCAGTACAGCTGGCCATCTTCTTATTCTTTTTTTTGAGATTGCCTTCTTGAGACTTTCTGTCCATCTGTGTCTAAACATAGGGTGCTGGCAGGCCAGGCTCCGGCCCCAGCACAGTGAGCTCCGTGCTGTGGGTGCTGCCTCAGGACACGCAGTGGGACCAGAGTTCCTCCAGCTCTGCCCCGTACCCACTGCCGCTTCCAGGACAGCCTTGCAGCTGTAGTGAGTGCCGGCGGCTGGGTACGCGCTCAGCTGCCCCACGGCTCTCGCCCTTTCTCCGCAGTGCCGCGGGTCGTGGCGGTGTCTCCACAGATGCGCCTGGTGGAAGACAACCCCTCTTCCCTTTCCCTGGTGGAGATCTACAAGCAGCGCTGTGCCAAGAAGGGCATCGAGCACGACAACCCCATCTCCCGGTACTACGACAGACTGGCCACCGTGCAGGCGCGCGGCACGCAAGCCAGCCACCAGGTATGAGCCGGGGCAGTTGGAGTTCCAGCTGCTGCCTGAGGCCTTGGAAGCGGCTGCTTTCGGCAGTGGTCCTTCTGAGACAGGGTGCTCAGGAAAGGGGTGGGTGTATGTGTGGGGGAGTGGGGGTGGGGTGCAAAGTTCCAGCTTGGACTTGTGAGATGGAAGAAGCAAGATGGCTGCAGATTTGGTGAAGGGACATTTGCTGCAGATCGGTTTTTATAACAAGAAAAAGAGGTAAGTTTTTAACCTTGGAGAGGTCCCCAATTCTTTACCTGCGCTTAGAAAACTCATTGGCAGCCAAACCTGGTCTAAGTGGTGTGAGGCTGTTGATCTGCTTAGCACTGTTATCCGGTCTATGGCTGGGCCCTAGGTATACAGCCTCGATGCTGTGCACACTTTCTAGAGCACAGGAAGTGACAAGCCCCGAAGCACGTTGGACCTGGCTGTGTGGGCCCCACATAGGCTCTGACTGCACCCACCGGGGCGACAGAGTTTTCTCCTCACCTGTGGATTGCGGCCCATGGAGGGCAGCAGAGCAGCGTGGGCTCACAATTAGAAACGTTTGTCCAGGACCATGTGTGTCTCCAAGGGGCAGCCGCCAGATGCCGTGGGTCCTTGTGCTTCCCGAGAGGGCCTCATGGGTCCTGGGAGTGACACCACAGAGCAGGAAGTGGTAGCCTTGCCTCTGCTCTCCCAGGGGCTTGTTCTGGTGCATCTGGGGCCCAGAGGACTTGACTCTGCCAGTGCTCCGTGCAGGCAGAGCCCCCGGTCGTGCAGGCCTGGGGTCTGGCATAGCCTTCCACCTCCGTGCAGGCAGAGCCAGTGGGACCCCTCTGTCTGGTTGGCTCCTGTGGATAGCTCAGCTTCTCCCTTGGGAATCAGTGTCAAGGCCTCACTGGGGCCCAGGTCACTCTGGACCAGGGGAACTTTCGAGGGGTTTGTGGAAGATGGATGGATGGTGTTTTTAAGGCCACATTCACTTCTGACAGTGTGGGAGCCGGTGGCCTCTGTTTGCAAACACGTCTGCTGTTTTATAAGCAGCAAGTCTAACTGATGTGTCCAGATGCTGACAGCAGCACGGACAGCTGCATGCCCTCCTGCTCTGAGTTCCTTGGTTTGCTGTGTTATGAACTCTGCTCCTTCGTCCTCTGCATTTCTGTAACGTTTATTGAGACATAATTCCCATGCTATAAAGTTCATTCACCCTTTAAAACGTACAATGCAGTGTTTTCAGAATATTCACAGCTGTGCAACTACAGCGAGGCCACTATCTGTAAAACATTTCCTCATTCCCCCAGAGAAACCTCATACCATTAGGAGTCACACCCTGCTCCCCTGTTCCCAGCCCCTGGTAGCCACGGTCTTTCTGTCCCTGAGTTGCTTATTTGGGACATGCATCAGTGGAAGCATGCAATAGGTGGTTTTTGTGGCTGGCTCCTTAGCTTCATGTTTTCAGGCTTCATTCATTTTGTAGCACAGATCAGGAGTTTATTTCTTTTAATTGCTGAATAATAGTCCTTTGTATGACTATACCATGTTTAAATTGTCCACTCATCAGTTGATGAACTTTTGGGTTGTTTATACTTTTTCAGTATTACAGCTAATGCTATAATGTACAAGCTTTTGTATGGATATGTTTTTACTTCTCGTAGGTGCATATGCGGGAGTGGAATTGCTAGGTTAAATGGTGTAGCTCTTACTGTTTAACATTTTGATGAACTGCCAGACTCTTTCCCAAAATGACTGCAGTGTGTGAGGGTTCTAATTTCCCAGGACACTTGTTATTGTCTTTCTTTGATTATAGCTGCCCAAGTGGGTGTGAAGAGCTGGCTGCTGTTGTTGATAACTAGTGATATTAAGCATCTTTCATGTGCTAGTTGGCTATTTGCATATTTTCTTTGGAGAAAAGTACTTAAGGCATTTGCTCATTTTTAAATTGGGTGATCTGTCTTTTGTTGATTCTAAAAATGTTTTATATGTTCTGGACATAAGTAACTTGAAGCAAGTAACTTTTTTTCCCATGGATTGGCTATGTTTTTCTGATTCTTTGTATGTAATAATTTTTGTTGTTATTGAAAACTGGACATTTTAAGTAATATAATTAATTACATAAGTAACACAATTATTAAGTAATATAATTATTTAAAAGGATCTAGAAATCAGATCTTTCCCCCTAGGCTTTGTTGTTCCTGTTTTTGTTATGTATATCCATTGAAGTCACTATTCAGTGAGCTTGTTGGATAAAAACTTTTTAAGTTTCTTTTTTTAAAGATTTTATTTATTTGCTTTTAGAGAGAGGGGAAGGGAGGGAGAAAGAGAGGGACACATCAATGTGCAAGAGATACAGGGATTGGCTGCCTCTCGCATGCTCCGAACTGGGGACCTGGCTCGAAACCCAGGCATATACCCTGACCAGGAATTGAACCAGCGACCTTTTGGTTCACAGGCCGGCACTCAGTCCACTGAGCCACACCAGCCAGGGTCTTAAATGCCTTGAAATGATAAGTCTTTCACCTTTTTTGAGGGCCTTTGTGTGTGTGTGTGCGTGTCTCAGGGCATACTTGAGAGTGGCCAAGGAGTTTACAACTGCCTTGACCTTCACTTCCTGCTTGTGCAGGGTCTCAAGGTCAACCAGGAGAGCATAGGGCCTTCTACAGTCCCAGGACTGGGTTAGAGCTTTTCAGAACCCCTCTGTCACTTCATTCCCCAGGTCTTCCTCTGGTTTGGCTGCCTCTTGTGTCCCAGCTGGCATCAGGGCCTCAGCACCCTCAACCTTGTGAAATGGTTGTCCCTGATTGTTTCCAACAAATGCCTCAGACAGGATGCTCCTTGCTGAGTGAACTCTGAGTTCAATTAGAGACAAGCCTAATGAATGAAACTTTTCAGGAAGCTGCTGGACAGGTCCAAGAGTGACAGCTGTGGCATTGAGGCTTGCTTTGGGATCACCAAGCCCATTCTGCTCACTCCTTTGGCTGCTAGTTTCTACAGTTGCCACAGTTACAAGGTTCGTCTGGAGCTGTGGAGAAGGAGGTGGGAGTATGATAACTAAAATGCCACAAAGGTGCCCTGGCTGGGTGCTCAATGGGTTGCAGCATTGTCCTGTACACCAAAAGGTTGCAGGTTTGATCCCTGGTCAGGGCACATACCTACGTTGCGGGTTTGAGCTCTTGTCTGGTTGTGTATGGGAGACTATTGATCGATGTTTCTCTTTCTCTCTCAAATCAGTAAAACATATCCTTGGGTGAGGATTTAAAAAATAATAAAAATAAAATGCTACAACGCCTACTGTTCTCACCAAGAGTCACCTTTATTTTATTGAATAAAAGCTGCTCAGATTATTGTAAGCTTTTGTTTAGTATCTAGAGTTCTGGAAAAGATTGTTTTGCTGATTTTTGCCAGTGTTCCTACTACTTTTACAAAGGAGCAGATTTTGAAAGTCCTCACTCTGCTATCTAGAAATGATTCTTTCCATTTTACAAAGGAGGAAATGAATAGAAACTGTGTGTGATTGATAGCCTGCGTGGCTCTTGGTTGCTGGGGGCTCACATGCTAGTGGTTACTCAGAGAGCTTGGTGGGATGTGGCTCAGAATAGACCTTGTACTTCTACTAGTGGGTCTAACAGGAACTAAATTAACTCTGTAAACTTTTTATTGAGGCCGTCTCTAAATCTGCAGTGTTTCAGATAGTCCTGAGTCTTCCAGCATAGAATTCAGTTTTAAGTATTGTGTAACATTTGCTCTGATTTTAGACTAGCTCTTTACGTTATAAAACTTTCGTCTTTAACAGTCTTAGATATGAAGTGGTGGTGTTGGATCTAACAATTCTTTTGTTCTTTTTGTTAACTGGCCTGTTACAGTCTGTAGTTAGCAAGACATTTACTTAAATGTTTGGTGAGACAGACACCACACACCATGAACTAGGGCTTTTATGTAGACAGCTTCTCTGCCACATTGAGCATGAGTGTGGGACCCTGGAGGGAAGCTAAGTGGCCCGTGCACCCCTTGGTTTAGTCAGAGGGCACTGCGTGTGTATTTGTTGGCAAAATTAGCTCTGCTGTTATGAAGGAAGACGTTACAGTGTGAGAGTTTTCCTTTGGAATGAAAAAATAAAGCGTTAGGTGGGAAGTCACGAGTGATCGATCCCCTATTTTAGGTCCTTCGGGACATCCTCAAGGAGGTCCAGAGCAACATGGTGCCGCGCAGCATGCTGAAGGAGTGGGCCCTGCACACCTTCCCCAACGCCACTGACTACTGGACGTTCCGAAAGATGGTCACCATACAGTTGGCGCTGATTGGCTTTGCAGAGTTCGTCCTGCATTTAAATAGACTCAACCCCGAGATGCTGCAGATCGCTCAGGTAATGTGGTGTGGCCAGCCAGGCCCTCTCCTTCAGATGCCTGCAGTCTCTGTTTAAGTTGCTGAAGTGTCTCCTTCTGGAATTCAGGACACCGGCAAACTGAACGTTGCCTACTTTCGCTTTGACATAAATGACGCGACTGGAGACTTAGATGCCAACCGTCCTGTCCCTTTTCGCCTCACGCCCAACATTTCTGAATTCCTGACCACCATCGGTGTCTCTGGCCCCCTGACCGCTTCCATGATCGCTGTCGCCAGGTGCTTTGCTCAGCCAAACTTCAAGGTAGGTCATGAGGCCATCTGTGAAGCTGGGCTGGGGCTACGGAGTGCGCGCTGTGGCCTCTCCGGAGTGCTCAGCAGAAGCTGCTGTTGCTGTGCAGCTGGAGCTCATTTGCTGAGAGAAGGGATGTAAGATGCAGTGTTGGTGATGTTGAGGAACCCGTTTATGAAAGGGGTCCAGAAGCCTTGGTTGGATAATCTCCCTGAATGTTAGCTTGCGCATCCATTGTATTTACTCTGTTTTATAGCCACCTTCTGCTTGCATTTTGCAAACCTCTGTGCGCTAAAAGGCATGAGTAGCCTTTAGGGCGCTGTCTGTCTTATGAGGGCTGTGGTGACGGGGCCCGCACGCACCTGACATGCGAGGCTCGTTGCAAACTCCCAGTGACAGGAGGTGTGGCAGCGTGCCCTTGGCCATGTGGGGGTGTGTGACAACTGTTCCCAGGGACAGCTTCCAGCCACCTGGGCCCTCCCTGGGTGCTGTCTGGTCTGGCACTGCACTGGCTGCTGAGATGGAGTCTCATCAAGTCCTCCCAGCAGTTGTGCAGATGGGGAAACTGAGGCCAGGGGAGGTGAGCGACTGGTCAGAGGTTATCCAGCTAGGGCAGGACATACAGGGCTTCAGAGCCACTTCATTCTGAAGCTGTCTCTTCACAGTTGAGGAAGGACATAACCGGTGGGTTTTTGTTTGCTTGTTGGGTTGTTTTAACTTACGAGACCAGCCGTATCTTTTTCCCTTTTTATCTTTTTTTCTCAGGTAAGTAGCTTGTGCCTAGAGAAGGCTTCAGACACTAATAGTTTTCCTGAAACATTTACTTGGGATAGTTTTTAAATTATTGAATAAACTCTTAACTGTGAATAATACTTTATATTTTATACACATCACGCTCTTTTTGATGGTCAGTGGCACATACCTATTGCGTGGAATGCTGTTTTGGGGTATCGGGATTGAACTCTTGTGAACACGAGTAAACATGAGGAGCCTTTAGGTTTCTTCTTGAGGGAAAAGTTTGCTCTGATGCGGTGAATAGCAGGTCACTGTTACCCATTTATACTTTGGGGCTTGAAATGTGAAGTTCTTGCATAGATAGAAATGTTACACTTCTGGAAATAATTGTAGGGTAATCCTTAGAATATTAGAATGGCATTTAATTTGAAAACTAAAGAGAACGAAAGCTCCCCTTATGTACTTCTTAAGTTTATTTTTCAATTATAGTTGACATTCAGTTATGTTAGTTTCAGATGTGCATCATAATGATCAGACATTTATTGACAGAGCGATCACCCTGATAAGGCTAGTCCCCACCTGGCACCAGAAATAGTTGTTTGTGCTGTACACCCTCATGACTGCTCTGTAACTACCAGCTTGTACTTCTTAATCTCTTCACCTTTTTCACCCATCCTCCAACCCCTGTTCTGTCTGGCTATCAGTTCTCTGTATCTATTAGTTTCTGTTTTGTTTATTTTTTTCTTTAGATTCCACATATGAGTGAAATCCTATGATGCTTGTTTTTCTCTGACTTATTTTGCTTAGCATCATACCTTCTAGGGCCATTCATGCTATTGCAAATGGCAAGATTTCATTCTTTTTTGTGACTAATAGTCCATTGTATATATGAACCACAACTTTTTTATCTACTTGTCTATTGATGGGCACTTGGGTTGCTTCCATATCTTGGTGGTTATAAGTGGTGTTGCAATGAACCTAGGGGTGCACATATCTTTTTGCATTAGTGTTTTTGATTTCTTTGGATAAATACTCAGAAGTGGAATTGGTAGATCCTATGGTAGGCCTATTTTTGATCTTTTGAGGAAACTCCATACTGCTTTCCATGGTGGCTGCACCAGTCTGCATTCCCACCAACAGTGCAGTAGGGTTCCCCTTTCTCCATGTCCTCAGCAACACTTGTTTGTTGATTTGTTGATAATAAGGCGCTCTTTATTTTAAAGGCATGTTACAGCTTGGCGTAACACCATGCGTTACTCATTGCATAGACTGTGCTGGTGAAGATGGGAAAAAATTGGGCCTTCTCCAGACTGGGCCCAAATTTCTTCACAGCCTGAATGTAGCCAATGCCTTTACCTTAAGGTAAAATGGAGACCATTCTGTATGGGGATCTCTTCTAAAAACACATTCTCTTAGCACCTAGTAACGCCGAGTAAAACCCTCAACATATTCTTGTGAAGTTATTGTTGAGCGGCCCTGGGTGTTTTAACCTGACAGTGCTCAGCAGGCTTTGAATGTGTTGATGGATTGTTGCTGGATGTCTCAGTTCATGAAGATTTGGCAAGGCTGGTAGTCGGTCTGTCTCCTGAGTGATACTGCTGTCTTTCCTGGATGACCTCAGGGCCAGTGTTGTCCTGCCTTTCAGTTCCCTGCCCGTCTCCTCTAGCCCGGCTCCCTCCTCGTCCTGCCAGAGCAGCCCTCAGCCGCCTCCCCAGTCTTCTGATCTTCCTCCCTGGAGGACACGGTGCCCGGGCTTCTGTGAGATCCACCACCCCCCCACCCCCCCAACCCCCGCCAGCCCTGTGCCTTCAGCTCGGTGTCCCTGGCTGGCCCCCCTGCTTGCTCTGACCGCATTTGCCCATTGAAAGTCCAGCGCTGGCAAAGCCCAGCCCTCAACTCCCACCGCTCCTGGGGAGACAGACGAGTGCGGGAGATCCCACCTGAGTGGCCTCTGGCTCTGGAAAGGCGATGGTTTTACTTTGGCACCATCAGAACATAATGCCAAACCCACGTGGTGTGTGTGTGCCCTGTCTGTAGTCTCTGCACTTGGACTGGCCCCTCTTCCCGTCCTCCAGCTGGTGTCCCCCACCTCAGCGGCTGCCCTTGTTAGCTCCCTCACCGAGGGCAGCTATGTGGCAGTGGAGGGGCCCTCTGTGCTGGCTCCTGCCTGAGGCAGCCCTGCCCCATGGGCACTGCTCCCTCCCATCAGGAGGTGGTCCCAGCAGGGGCCCCACTCTGGACTCTGTACAATTTATTCAGTCTTTTAATCTTCACATAACTTGAGAAGAGAGGCTGTGTTACTGTGCCCTGCTTATAAGGAGAAGCTAAGGCGCTGAGGGCTAAGCGTTAGGAAGTGGGGGAGCTATGGCTCTGCCTCCGTCTGTGCAGGGACTTCTCACAGGCCCAGGCGGCTCTCCCAGGCCCTCCAGCGTCCCCAGGCGACTCGCAGCTTGGGCCTGTGTGCCCGTCCGTGTCCCGAGACACGTGCCCTGCAGCACCCACGTGCTTGCACCCTCGCCTCCCCCGTTTGCCCCGGTGTGACCACCTCACAGGCCCCGAGAACTCCCCCTTGCCTTTCTCACCCCCACTTCCCTCGACCGCGCCAGCGCCGCCCGGCACCTTGTGAGTTTAGGGGTGTGAGCCTTCTTAGAGCTGGTGTTGGTGTTTCTGACTCCTAGCTGCCAAGCTGGGCACTAGGGGGTGTGGGGTGGAACAGAGGGCAGATGGGTGGGCCCCAGGGAGCAGCACGAGGCAGCAGGCGCCATTGGATGCGTGTGCCCAGCTCTGTGGGGACCGGACAGCAACGCCGGACCTTGATGTGAGGCTTTCCGCCACTGCTCTGTGTGGAGGAGTGGTTTGTCCAAGCAGCTTCCCGAGCGCATTTGGGGTGGCTGAACCCGAAGGGCCCTAGGCTGTGCTGAGTTCCCTGGGGCAGCTGTCTCTCCAGCCTTTCTTGCTTAAACATGGATCATTTCATTCCCTCCTCGCACAGGTGGACGGCATCCTGAAAACTGTGCTTCGGGATGAGATCATTGCTTGGCACAAGAAAACGCAGGAGGACACCTCCTCTCCCCTCTCGGCTGCCGGGCAGCCGGAGAACATGGACAGCCAGCAGCTGGTCTCCCTGGTGCAGAAGGCTGTCACGGCCATCATGACCCGCCTGCACAACCTCGCCCAGTTTGAAGGTGGGGAGAGCAAAGTGAACACCCTGGTGGCTGCCGCCAACAGTCTGGACAACTTGTGCCGCATGGACCCCGCCTGGCATCCCTGGCTGTGACACGGCCACCCCATCCCCCGGAACAGGAAGGGCGCCGCCCAGACTCCCCACCGCTGGCGCTCCAGCCAGCTCCTTGGCTTTGCTCACATGTGTTTGGGAGCTCTGGTCCCCATGGTGCTGCCGCTTTGCTGACAGTTTGCGTGAGAAAGGGTGGATTCAGCTGAGTGGGGGGCTGAACTAAGGTGGGGGGGGTGTGGTTCCAAACTCCAGAGCTGGAACTCACTCTGGGCTTTTAAAAGAACCTCTCAGGAAGGCAGGGTCCCTGGCCTGGATTTTATGTGTGACTCCCTGTCCCCTCCGTCTGGGTGAGCAATAGCCAACCTGTAGGAACAGCTCTGTGATGTCTGTCCATAGCTCCCAGAAGCAGTGCCTCACTGGGTTTTGTGCTTCTGTACAGACCCTATCATACTGTACAGAGGCCCAGTGGTTAGAGATGTGGGCATCTAGGAGCAGGTCGTGAGCATACATGTCTGTGCTGTGTGAGCCGGTGCCAGGGGTCTCACTGAACGTGTGACGGGTTCAGGAGGCCCTGTCACCTGCGGGGCGCCGTCCTCGTGCCTTTGGACGGATCCCACCAGAGAGCTGGCTGGGGACTCATGCTTTTTACTGGCCGGCTCTGAATGTCTGCTAGACATTTACTATCATTGTACCCGAAAAAAATCACTTCTCCCTTCCTAATTTAAAAAGAAAAACAGCAACGGAAGTTTGTCTGTTAACTCCAGTCTATGTTCACATTTTTATAAGTGAGTATTGAGAATGTTGTATCTAAATTTGTACAGTGTGATTTTTTTAGAATAAATATTTTATAAAAGGATGCATTGTCTCTTCTGTGTTAAGATGCCTGTTCCTAAGGTGTTTCTTCTGCTCTTAGAGACCGGGGGTCCCTGGCTTGCGTGGGCTGTGCATGGTGATGGGTGCATCCTGCCTGGAACTTGGGTGTGAGACAAACAGCACCGTTCCTGATGGCGACAAGGCAGGCAGGTTCGACTTCAATGGCGTGAAAGCTGGCCCAGGATTCTGGTTCTTTTCAGCTTTTTTTCCACGTGTCAGGGCTGCTGTGTGAGCGGATAACCTCTGTGTGCACATAACCAGTGTATGCACATAATCTGCGTGCTCAGATAACTAAAGTATATTTTATTCATTTTATTCATTATGCTGTTACAGTTGTCCCAATTTTGTCTCCCTTAACCCCCTTTCGTCCAGTATCCCCTTCTCTCCAGCAACCTTCTCCTTGCACTTAAAATCCATGGGTCATGCATGTAAGTTCTTTGGCTTCTCCATTTAACATTTCATGTAATAATGGCTTGGTGATGATGAGCTCCTTTAGCTTTACCTTGTCTGGGAAGCACTTTATCTGCCCTTCCATTCTAAATGATAGCTTTGCTGGATAGAGTAATCTTGGTTGTAGGTCCTTGCTTTTTATCACTTTGAATACTTTTTGCCAGTCCCTTGCCTGTAGAGTTTGTTTTTAGAAATCAGCTGATAGTCTTATACGTACCCCAGTTGTAGGTAACTCTCTGCTTATCTCTTGCTGCTTTTAAGATTATGTTGAACCTTTGGTGTTTTAATGATGATGAGTCTTGGTGTGGCCCTTTTTGGGTCTAGCTTGTATGGGACTCTCTGTGCTTCCTGGACGTGTATGTCTATTTCCTTCTCCAAATTTGGGGAGTTTTCCTTCATTATTTTCTCACATAAGTTTTCCATTTCTTGCTCTTCCTCTTCTCCTTCTGGCACCCTTATGGTTTGGATGTTGGCACGTTTAAAGTTGTCCCAGAGGTTCCTCAACCTCTCCTCAGTTTTTTTAATTCTTGTTTCCTCATTCTGTACTGGTTGACTTTTGTTTTCTTCCTTATGTTCCAAGTCATTGATTAGAACCCCGGTTTCCTTCATTATTGGTTTTGTGTGTATGTTCCTTCGTTTCATTTAGCATAGCCTTCACTTCTTCCCTTATGTGTTTGCTGTACTTAAGCATATCTGTCAAGTCATTGAGCATCTTTATCACCAGGTTGGCTATCTCCTCATTTGTTAGGTTGGCTATCTCCTTGTCGCTTAGTTCTACCACTGGAACCTTGATCCGTTCCCCTTTTTGGGCCATACTTCTCTGTCTCCTCATCTTGACAGGCTCCTGTGTTTGTTTGCCGCTGTGTCTTAGGTAGAGCTGTCATTCCTGTTACATTGTAAGGGGCGGAGCCTTAGGTATTCAGCAGTACAGGGTGAACTGTTTCACCACGTTGTGGCGCTGTGTGTGGGGGAGGGGTCCGAGAGAGAACAATGCCGCCTGCTCAGCACTCGCTCCTTTTCCAGGCACCTCTCCCACTTCCGTATGGGACTGGCACCTATTTAGCTGTTGTCCTGGCTTTTGTTCCCAGAGTGGGTGGGTCTGCGGACGTTCTAGGACCATTGGGGCCCTTTAAACAGGCAGACTCTACTGAGAGACTGGCTGTTTCTTCGTCTGCCCCAAGCCCCACTGATTTGCGCAGTCAAAAACGAGGCTTAATTTTCCCAGGTGCTGGGACTGTGAGCTGTGCAGTCTGGTCTGGTGCTGGGAGTGCTCCCCAGATGTCCCTCCTGACTTTTTAAAATGCGTGACTGCACTTTCCGCTGGCCTGCCACTGCCACCGCTGCTGCTGCCACCACACCGCGTTCTCTCTGTCCCGGCTCCGCCCCTCCTACCTGTCTAGATGAGTATTTCTTCTCTATATCTTTGTTTGTTAGACTTCCAGGCAGCTCAATTTTCTGGAACTTCTGGTTGTCTCTAGTTTTGAGGTAGTTGTGTTCCTTCTTAGTTGTGGAGGGAGATGCAGTGTGTCTGTCTAGGCCTCCATCCTGGCTGGAAGTCCCAGACCATGCATTTTTATTTTTATTTATTTATTTTTTTTCAGATTTAATGTGTTTTATTGATTAAAATATTACATTTGTGCCAATTTCCCTTCCCTCTGCTCCCCTCCACCCGGTGGCCCCCCTCCCTCCAGTTGTCCCCCCCTTTTAGATTATGTCCATTAGTTGTGCATACAGTTCCTCCCAACCTCTCTCCGTCTATTCCATTCCCTCCTACCATGATCCCCAATTCCTATATCATCTCCCTCCCTCTCCCCACTCCCCCTCCCTGTTGACCTCCCCCCAATATGCTTCCCGTACCCACAGTTCCTTTTCCACTCTCGTTGCCTGTTTAGTTTGCCTTTGTTTCATCTCCCTACCTTCTGTTTTTTAAACCAGTCCCTTTAACATCTCATATAACAGTGGTTTGGATCTAATGAACTCTTTCAGTTTTATTTTGTCCTGGAAACACTTTCTCTGTCCTTCTATTCTGAATGACAATTTCGCTGGATAGAGTATTCGTGGTTGTAGGTTTTGGATTTTCATTACTTTGAATATTTCTTGCCAGTCCCTTCTTGCTTGTAGGGTCTCCCTTGAGAAGTCAGCTGATAGTCTAATTGGGACCCCTTTGTACATAATTCTTTTCTTCTCTCTTGCTGCTTTTAAGATTCTCTCTTTATCTTTAATTTTTGACATTTTGATTATAATGTGTCTTGGAGTGGTTCTCCCTGGGTCCAGTCTCTTGGGAACTCTCCTTGCTTCCTGGACCTGCAAGTCTATTCCCTTCCCCAAGTCTGGGAAGTTCTCCTTTATTATATTTTCACTCAATTTTTCAAGTTCTAGTTCATCTTCCTCACTCTCTGGCAAACCAATGATTCTTATGTTGGGCCTTTTATAGCTGTCCCAGAGGTTTCTGATCCTCTCATTGTTGCTTCCCATTTCCTCTCGCTGCATTGGTTGACTGCTTGTTCCTTCTCCATATTCCAGTTTGTTGAAACGAACTCTGGATTTTTTTTCCTCACCATCTGTCTCGTATGTGGTTTTGTTCCTTTCATTATGAATGTTTTTCGCTTCTTTCTTATCTTTTTCCTGCTCTTTTGTGAATTCTGTAAGCCACCTGATAACAATGGCCCAGAACTGAGCCTCTGACAGGTTTCTTATCTGTTCATCTGTCAGGTTCTCTATCTGTTGCCTGGTGAGCTGTGCCACCGGGATTTCTATAGTTGTCTGCCTCATTTTGACAGATGCGTTTTGTTTTCTTGGGCCGGCTGTAGGGGGCAGTGCCTGTGTACGCATCACAATCCAGCGACCGGCGCCTGTCCGCGACCTATTTCGCAGCCCTGTGGTGCTTTCTTTGGGGGCGGGGGTCCAAGATGGATTCACACAGTTATTCAGCTAGGAGACCGGGATCCGTCCTCCCGCCCCCCTGGGCCTCACTGTTCAAGGCGATGCGGTGGCTGCTTTCCCCAGCGCTGGGGTCACGCACTGCCAGGGGCTTGACTGCAGCCGGGATTTTTCGCCGCCCCGCGGCTGTCCCAGGTGCGACCGCAAACAGCACTGCCCTCTTTAACTCTTACCTGCCCAAATGGCACCGCTGGTTTATAACTTCATATGTTGGGCTTCCGTGTAGTTTTATTTTCTGGAATTTCTAGTTATCCTTTGTTTTGAAGTAGTTGTATTCCTCTCTAGTTGTAGAGGGAGACCTAGCGTGTCCGTCTAAGCCTCCATCTTGGCCGGAAGTCCCCAGACCATGCATTTTTAAAAGGAGTAATATGGTTCCCTTATCACTGGGGGATAATTAGGTAAAAGGGTCTAAAAAGCCCCCTTTGGAGGGTGGTATAGATTCATTTTTAGTTTTAACAGTTTTTGATATGCATTTTTTTAGGTTTTCCTATATATAAGATCATGTTTGGTCTGCTTTGCTTTCTGGTTTGTGAAGGGGACAGGGACCAAGTTGCCAGTTCCCCCAGCCTATCCTGCTGGGTAGCCAACCACAACTAAAGGAGAAAATGCAGCATTAGTTTACATTAGCCAGAAACTGGATAAGATTGAAACAAGTTTGTAATAAGATCACATTTTATATTGTACATTTATAAGTGGTATCCTAAAAATTACAGCATTATGAAGCTTTTATTTCAGCTATTGTGTAATCACTTAAATAACAGCAATAAAACTAAAAGAGAAAATGGTCAAAATTATTTTAGAAGACAAAAAGTTATTGCTGTACTTACGGATTGCTTCAGTAGATTTATTAATAACATTTCTGTATTAACACTACCTACAGATAGAATGGAGGCAATTACCTTATAAGATTCACATTTAATTACTCTTCAGTTACGAATCATTCTAGAATAATTCCATCAAGATTCTAATTTGAACCACCTTATCTGTGAACTAAAAACAACGAAGGTAAAGGAGGAAAAAACTCGAAATGACTTCTGTACAGAGACTGTCAGGTACAGAGTCTGGCTGAGGTTCTGGCTCTTTTGACTGGAGCATTGGAAGGCAGATGGCGGTACCTTGAGCTGTGTGGACAGGTGATGTCCAGCGCCTGGTGTAGACATTTCTGTTGTTGGTAGACTGTGTGTTGGGACAAGGGAGACTGTTGGAGGAGAGAATTCCTGGTGGCGAGGACATTGTCCTCATTTTCCTGAATATAGGGGAGGACAGGTGTCTGAGGTGGAGGACCAGATCCACAGCCAAGTGGTCCCAGGCAGATGGGGGCCCAGCCATCAGGGTCCTGAACTCCTCTGATAGGCATGGAGGTTCTGGGCCTGCAGGGGCCATGGGTGCACCCTGGGCCCTGGCTCAGCTCAGTGGAATCTGGGTGCTGAGGATTCGCTGGTGCGCCAGTCTGGCCTCTGCCAGGTGCGTCACCTGAAACAGCAGGGACACACGGTGAACTTTGATTCCTGCTGAATAACCTGCCTGAAGTGTGCACTTTCTTTTCCTAAGTCATGTGTTCCTCTCATGGGAAGTGAGCTGGCCTCGACAATGGCCATTGAGGGTTTGTTTCCACAAGCACTTCGGTCTCTGAAGAGTTCCAGTTCTTGGCACATGTGGCTGATCTTTTAAATTGCTTTGGCAAGTCTCTCTTCATAGGGAATGCATTCTTCATTGAGTATTCAATAGAAATTCATTTATCTCAGTGCAGTTTCTGCCTGAACAACACCCCCCCCCTTTTTTTTTTTTAAGTTATAAAAGGAAATGGGAGATTGACACCATCCAGGTTCTCTTCTCAGCACCAGGTTTCCTAAGTACGCAGTTGTGAGTCAGTGTGGCTGATGTTCCCGCAGGGTCAAGGCGCTCCGACTCCCTTGAGCTGCAAGGAGACCCAGCCAACACAGGTGCCTGGAGGGACATGTCCAGTCTGCTTTCAACCCCACAAGGTCATAGACGAATTACCATCAAGACATTAAAAAAGGGTTTCAAGCTTTTAATTTTTTGTATGTGTTAGGATTTCCCTGTTTTATTGAATCTAACTGACACATCACATTGTGAGAGTCCAAGGTGTACAATGTAATGATTTGATATATCTACTCACCACTGTTTTTTCTGGCTGTGGTGACATTCTGTTTGGGGATTTAAAAAAAATCCTTACCCGAGGATATGTTTATTGATTTTCTAGAGAGGAAGGGAGCAGGGGGAGAGAGGGAAACATTGATCTGTTGCCTTCTGTATGCGCCCTGACCAGGAATCGAACCTGCAACCTTTTGATGGCTCCAACCAACTGAACCACCCACCAAGGGCTGTTTAGGGATTTTTAATATGATCTTTAAGAGCATTGACAATTATATCTTTCTTTGCTATTTTAGCATACATTTGGTTTCACCGTACTTCAAGAGTTTTAAAGTAAGTACCTAGCTCAGCCACTTGTCAGTTTCTTTGAAAAATCCTTCCAGCTTGCCTTCTGCAGGGTTTCTATGTCCTGGTGGAGTTGGCCTGCGTCTTCTCGGCGATGCTGCGCATTCCCATGGGCGCCCAGCGGTGGCCGTGTGGGGAGCGGCCTGGAGGGGGCAGCATTGCGAGAGGGAGCCCAGCAAGGGAGAAAGTGTGGGTGCTCGATGGGCCTGAGTCCAGCCCCCCCTCCATCAGGATGACCCCTTGCTCAAAGGACACAGGGTGCTGAGAGTGCAGCCTGGGCACGACCTGCCAGCTGCGGTAGGGGCTCTGGGTGGCAGCTCACAGGGAGAGGGGTGGCTGGGAAGCTTGTGTGATCCTGCACTAAAAACTGAAAACCTTTCATCAAAGATCTGGGTAGGGAGAGACTAATGGAAAATATGGGACTTCAAAGGCTGACCTTCTGTCTAGGGTGTGAGACAGTGACAGGCCTGGGCCAGTGTTTTGGAGCAGAGTCCCCAGCCCCCTATGGGAGCTGGGAGGGAGGGGGCACACGCCCCCTGGGTGGGCTCTCCTCCCAGGGTGGGCCTTTCATCTCTTCCGTCATTTGCCACCACCCAGACCAAGGACCACCACTCTTAAGGCCCAGCAGGCCCCTCGCCCGCAGGAGGGAGGGCTGTGCTGACAGGCTATCTCCTCGGGCTCTGTGGCCAATGTTTCTGAGAATCTTCCGTGTTACTATAGCAGTTGATCTTTTAAATCTAATTTTAGATAAGGAAATGGAGGCTACAGAGTTAAGTCCCTCCCCCAAGATCACATGGCTGTGGACTGGAGCTAGATTCAACCTCAGGACCCTCCTCACGCCTCCTAACCCTGCCCCACCTGCCCAGAGCCCCAGATGCTGGACCCTCTGGTTCTGAAAGGGCCAGGTTTCCTGCCCTTCCCGGGAGGCCACCTCCACGCTCTGTGTGGAGGAGCCCAGAGGGAAGCGGGGTATGGAAGGTAAGACCCTCACGTGGGAAGCAGCAGTGTTTCCCATGGACAGATGCTGGGACAGGACGGCCACGGTGACAGCCTTTCCGTGTCCACACCGCTCTGAGCACCTCACGCAAGCACATGTGTAAGTGTTCCAGTGCCCTGGGAGGAAGTGCTCTCATCTCATTTCACAAATGAGTAAACTGAGGCACAGGTTAGGGATCATGTGCAAGGTCATGGTCCAAAGCCAGGGTTCAACCCTAGACCCCATTTCTGCTCTCGATGGCACTGACAGGAAAGGAAGCGTGTGTGCGTGCGCGTGTATGTAGCTGCGTCCACTCAGCAGGGAAAGTGCGGAGGACGAGGGCACCGCTGCTCTGCCTGCCCAAGGGAGGGCATGCTTATGTCGGGGAGGAGAGGACGAAGGAACAGACTAGGCAGTTCCAAGAGAGCAGGCTTTAAAAAGCCATCACGATAGTAGGCAGGGAAGGTGTGGGGACACAGGTAGGTATACGACTTGTTTAAACACCTGGAAGGACTGTGATGTGGGTAGTAGAAAACCCCTGATGAGTCCGACTGGGGCTGAGCCACATGCGCTGCAACAGGGCGGAGACAAAGGTGACCAAGGTGGTAGCAAGGATGCCAGTGGAGCAGGAAGCAGGGGGGATCTCTGCTTTGACAAAAATCAGAGTTGCAGAATCTGATTTAATTCTTTTGAAACTCTGGAGTGTGAATGCTCATAACTTTGAGGGGAAAGCTTGGCTGGGAAATGGATTGATTCGGTGAAGTTCAGCTTTTAGAGCAGGAGTGGCTGCTGTGCACCATCCCAGCCCCGCAGCAGGTGCCCATCTGTTCCTGGTGCAACTTGCTGAAGCCAGGGAAGGAAGGAAGGACCATGTCCTCCAGCTACTAGGTTCTGCGTTCTGATTGCTGACTGCTGTTGACCCAGGAGGTGCAGACACAGAGCCTGGCAGCCACTGTCACACCCTACCAGCTACAGAAGGCTCTGAAGGACTTAAAGGAACAGTCTCAGCTTTCAAAATTCTTTCCCCATCTGGGGAGCCAAACATTTAAGGATTAGGATGTTCAAAAGCAACTGCATGGACAACAAAAACTAGGAAGAAACCAGGACATTCAGTCACAAACCCACAAGAAGAATTCTGCCAACAAATGAAGGACTTGAAGAGGCTCATTTCCCGGTTCAGCCGTGAGAGAAGAAATCGGTCTGGCCGACACCAGAGGCAGCCTTGTGAGCCTTGGAGCACAGCGCCAAATGTGCTATCAGGAGTCTCAAGCTATGGAAAACGGGAGCGGTGGGGAGAGTGTGTGTTTAAAGCGACCTCCTGTCCAGGGGATGCAGAAAGCCATACTCACGCCCAGGGAGGGAGACAGGTTCAGGGGAGACCTGAGAAGACTGCAGGCTTTTATCCGAGGTTCATCAGACACTTTTAACAACTGAATGAACAAACAAAAACTCCAGGGAGAATCTGATTTCTAGAGTTACAGTGTAAGATTCAGGTGTTCACTTTTCAACAGAAAGTCACCAGAAATTGTCACTGAGGACGCATGGATGGCAGATTTGCTAGGCAAGGATGAAACGGCTGTCTGAAAGCCACTCAAGGGACTTGAGGCAGATGCGGCAAAGACAGTAGAACAATACCTGTGACAACAACCGGAATGAAAGTTCCTCAGAGGAGTTCAGAAGCAGATGCAAGTGGGCAGAAGAGACAGTGAACTTAAAAGACAACTGAAATACTGAGAAAAAGGAATGAAGAAAAGTGATGAACAGAACCACAGAGACCATGGGACCCCAGTCAGCAAACCATATGTATTGTGGGAATCCCAAAAGTTCAACAAACTTCAGGTAGAAGGGACCCACGGACATATCAAGACACATTATAATCAAACTGTCAAAAGAAAAACAAAGGACATTCTTGAAAAAGAGCAAGAAAGACGTCACATACTAGGAATCCTCAATAAGATTGCCAGCAAATTCTTCATCAGAAACCTTGGAGGCCAGAAAGCAGTGACTGACTTACTCAAACTGATGAAAGAAAAAAACTGGCAGAGTTCTATATCCAGCAAAACTGTTTGAAAAGGAGGGAGAAATAAGTCATAAAAACTGAGGGAGTTCATTACCAAAAGACCTGCCTTGCAAGAAATGGCTAAAGAAAAAGTGGACATACAAATTTAAGAAACTCAAAACCCAACTAAGATAAATTCAAACAGCAAACACTGAAAAACTGAAGGGCAGAATAGCTTTACAATAATAGTAGGACACTTCAACACCCTGCTCTCAGTAGGGTAGAACAACTGAGACAGATCAGGAAAGAAAAGAGGACTTGAACGACACAGAGCAGCTAGGTCTGACAGACATATATAGAACACTCAGCCCAACTGCAGCGCCACGCACATTCTCATTGGTGTAGGGGAGCAGTCTCCAGAGGGAGCCTGTTGGGTCATAAAACAAGTCTCAACAAATTTTAAAAGATTGAAACTATTGAGAGTATTTTTTCTTTTTACTACAATGGAAGGAATCTAGAAATCAATAATGAAAGGAAAATTCATAAATATTAATTGGAAATTAAGCAACATCACAAGGGGAATTTGAAAATATCTTGAGATAAAGGACAATGCAGTTCATAACATATCAAAACCAAAAGCAGCATTAAGAAGGAAATTATAGTTGTAAAGGCTTACATTAAAAAAGAAGGAAGGTCTCAAATTGACAATCTACTTTATACCTTAAGGAACTAGAAAAAGAAGAAAAAACTAAATCCTTAAGCTAGCATTGGAAAGAAATAATATTATAGCAGAGATAAGTAAAGAATAGAAAAATAGAGAAATCACTGAGGCCAAGAGTTGGTTCTTTAAAATAAAATCAACTTAATGACAGAACTTTTAACTAGTAAGAAAAATAAGACAAAATCAGAAATGAGGGGACAGTAATTGTGAATTTTACAGAAATAAAAAGGATTGTGAGAGCACAGCTGACCCTTGAACAGTGCGGGGCTCATAGGTTACTGACCCCTGCCTATAACTTTTCACTCCCCAAACCCTTAACAATCAATAGCCTACTTTTGACCAGAAGTTTTACCAATAACACAGCCAATTAACGCATATTTTGTATATGTATTATATATTGTAGTCTTTAAAAAACTAAGCTAGATAAGAGAAAATGTTAAAATCATTAAGGGAAACTCATTTATAGTATTCTACTGTATTTATTGATACTGTAAGTTTATTGTCTGTTTACAAGATGAATTGTCTATCAGTAGCAACATCAATATTGTCCTATAAAATACTGTAGATGTAATAGGTATTATTAACATTAGACATAAAAAATGAAAAGGTAATGTGGAAAAAGAAATTCACATTTACTACAGGTATAATGATTCACGCACTGGTAACAAAGAGGCAGGAATATGATTGCTCTATGGTAGCCTGGTGTCATCAATACAACCGCTTCACAATAGTAAGGAAATCTCAAAAAAAATTTCCAATATATTTATCAAATAAAATCCGTGGTGTTTACTCAATAAAAGGATCCATGCAGTTCAAACCCATGTTGTTCAAGGGCCAACTGTACTATGAATAATTGTATGCCAATAAAAGGACAAACTTCTAAAACAAATTACCAACACTGAATCATGAAGAAATAGAAAATCTCAATAGACCTATAATTAGTAAGGAGATTGAATCAGTAACCAAATACCTGCCAACAAAGTGAATTCTACCAATCATTTAAAGAAGAATTAACACCAACTCTCCAACCCTTCCAAAAACATGAAGCAGAGGGAAGATTCCTAATTCATTCTGTAAGGCCAAAGACACCACGAGAAAACAATAGGTTAATGTCCCTCATGAATATTGATGCAAAGTCTCCAACGAGATATTAGCAAATTGAATCCAACAGCCCAGGAAAAGAATTATACATCATGACGAAATAGAATTTATTCCTGGAATGCAGGATCACTCAATACAAAAAAATCAGTCAATGTAATATATCATATAACCGAATGAAGTCAAATGGTCACCTCAGTTGATGCAGAAAATTACCTGACAGAATTCAACACCTTTTCATGATGTAAACGCCCAACAAACTAGGAACAGAATAAACATAATAAAAGTCATAGGTGAAAAATCTCACAGCTAATATACTGGTGAAAGACTGAAAGTGGTTTCTTTAAGATCAGGAACAAGACAAAGATGTCCACTCTCACCCCTTCTGTTCAGCACTGCACTGAAGTCCAAGCCAGGACAATCAGGCAAGAAAAAAAAAAGAAAGCACCCAATTTGGAAAGGAAGAAGTAAAATGACCTGTTTATGGACAACATGATCTTATATTTAGAGAACCCTAAAGAATACACGTACACTTTTACAACTAATAAATGAAATCAGCAAAGTTGAAGGATACAAAATCGACAAACCAAAATTGTTTGTTTCTGTACACTAACAATGAACAATCCAAAAAGAAAATTAAGAAAAACGATTCCATTTAAAATAGTATTGAAAAGAATATAATTCTTAGGAATAAGCTTTGCCAAGGAGGCAGAAGACTTACACACTGAAAACTACACAACACTACTGAAAAAATTAAAGAAAACCTAAGATAGTAGCCTGTAATATCTTTTCTGGGTAGTGTGGCCAGTCAAGTTGTCACATATAATTAACTATCACACCAAGTGTTCATTAAATGAATGGAAAACAAAATGTGGTACACTCCTACAATGGAGTATTATTCATCAAAGGAGTAATATTTGGTATATGCTCTTAACATGGACGGACCATGAAGATACATGAAATGAGTCAGACACAGAAGGACAGATATTGTGTGATTCCACCTATATGAAGAAGAGGAATTCATAGAAAGTTGAATAAAGGCCACCAACGCCTGGGGGTGTGTGGGCGTTATTGGCTAATGGGCATGGTTTCAGTTCGGGAAGATGAAGGGTTTTGGGAACAGACGGTGGTGCTGGTTATGCAGTGCTGTGCCGTGTATATAATGCCACTGGGTTATACACACGTTAACTTCAGGTTCCACTGACAGATATTATGTATATTTTATCATGATAAAATATATCAAAAGGAAAATAAAAACCCAAACCAACAGACATGTCCAGCATTGTGAAGGAGAAGCCAACAGGTCAGTACCACTCAGAGGCCCATGAGGGTTTGCTGGGTGGGGTGCGCTCATGGGCTGTGTGTTTGCCTTAGTTTCCCCTGCAGTTCTGGCCCTACATTTGCCCTTCTCATCACAAGGCCGTGGCCAGTGTCTCTGACCACTGCCTGCCTTCCTTGTGGCAATGGCATGAAACTGGAATCTCACTTCCACAGCAAAGTAACAGATGCTGAAAACGTAAAGTCGTGAGTTTATTGCGTGTTTAACAAAATGAACCTGCCCCCGGGGCCGCCTGCTGTACAGTCCCTGTTGGTTTTGTTTCCAGCTGGTTCCATAACCACATTAAATAGAACTAGTATTTCTTTAAATACTTTTGATTTCGACACACAACAGAACATTAGTGTACAACTTTCACAAAATCAGCAATAAAAACAGTGGGAAGAATAACAAGGATAGCAGCAATACTTAAAAACAAGACATTACAAAATAAATTAAAAATATATTATAAAGTGGTTGAGAAACAAAAATAATATGTTTTGGAAAGGCTGCCATGCAGCTCAGCTTGGCTGCAGATGGGGTGGGCGGGCCTTCTTTCTGCACAAGGCCCCTCCTGACACTCAGATTTGAGACCCAGTAGGCTGAGCAGTCTCAGGGGCCATAGTTCCACTGGGCGGTGGCTCTCCCTTCAGAAGTTGAGAGGGCTGAGTTACTGCCCTGCACACAGCCCCTTTGCTTTTCCCACCTAAAGCGCTGGCAGAGCGGTGGTTTGCTACATCCCTGAGGGTCGGCTGCTGACCGCCAGTGGGGGCAAGCCTGAAGGTTGGGGCCTGAAGCATCGGGGCTGAGCAGGGCAGGGACAGGGTGGCCGGCTGGGATTGCCGAGGAGGGTACCACAAAGGAGCGCGCTTCGATGGGGTTCCTGCAGACCTGGACTGGAGTTGTTGGGAGCGCTTACCAGGTGCTCGCTACACTATTCTTTGGGGTAGGTTCAAAAGGCCCAAACAGTTGTCAGTATTTAAGGTTCTAGAAGTGCAGTGCTGCTGACAGAGGCCTGTTTGGCAAGAGTAAACGGGAGCTCTGGAAAGTTCTGCCCTTTCAGGCTCCTTGGTAACACTCACAGCGGATGAGGTGCACGTGCAAATTAAGTAAAAAAGCAGAGACCTGGGCCTCATGGATGGGCAACTGGTGGCCAGAGCAGCTCCTGGAGGAGCCAGGATGTGACCCTGTGGACCTGGCTGAGGGGACACCTGATGCGGGAGCAGCACAGGGATGGCAGGTGTGGTGTCTGAGACTTGTCATGGCTCCGCCCAAAAGCAGGAGGGAGTTTCCTGGACCACCGGCCCCCGGCCCCCTCGCAGGTACTGCAGGTCTGGGTGCTGCCGCACAAAGACGGCGGTAGGGGCCTTCCTACCTCGGTCTGAGGGCCTCTCAGGTCTGACGGGCGTCCCCTCCTCCTCCCTGGTCCAGTCGGGTGAGAGGAGGCCTAGCCGGTGGGAGGCATTTTTCATATCCCTCTTACAGGAGATTCCGAGGGGGGACTGGATGGATCCCTGGAGCCAGCTTCTAGAACACTCTCAGAAAGTGTCACAGCAAAAGAGACAGAGGATACACCCCACTGCGACACTGCACACCTCTTGAAAGACAAAGCCACGATTTGGCCTGGATTTGTGAACGGACCGAGTTTTCCTTCTGCATCCCTTCTGTCTAGAAGCCCAGTATGTAGTCCAGAAGCTCGCTCTCTTGCAGCTCAGGAATCCGCCCAATGGGACAAACCTCTGTGCAGGGCTGGGGGTCCAGAGGGAAGGTCTGAGCGCCCCCATGTTAGACTACAGATGGTTCCTGGGGCAAGCCGAGGAAACAGCAAGATGCAGAAGGTAAGTGTGCCTCACACCTGCCCCAGTCCACAGGCACTGGTGACAGATGAGAAGGGCACCACAACAGGAGGCCAAAAGCTCTTTTCAAACCACCTCGGACCCACAGCGGAGCCCGGTGCCTACCTCAGAAGTGTCAACAGCGAAATTTCAACAGTGAAATGTCTCGCTAATAAATGACCATGCATTTGTCCCCAAACAAAAACAACAGAAACCAGATGGGAGACTCCATGGCTGCCACCATTTTTCACTGAAGGTCAGTTACCTGGAATACCAGCTGCTTGTTAAAATACGCTTTGAAGACTTGTGCAAATTGGAAATCGGTGCAAGGCTTACTTTGGCCTTGCTCATCATATGAGGACATCAGGGCAAGTAAATTGAGGAGCAATTGTTAATGTCACCATCTGACACTGTGGAAATGGCCCCAACAGTCAGGGTGGAATCGCCCTTTTCTGCTGTCAGGTTTATGCCACGCCCTGCTTTTTGTAAAATAGTAATGGGCTGGATTTTGGTCACCAAGTTTATCTATTCCCCCTCTCCCTTTTAAGCTAGTTTGCACCAAGCCAGCAGCTATAATAGAATTTCATTTCATTAGTTTAGCTCTTAGCAATTTCCGCCTAATAGTTTGTTAGTACTGGAGTGACCCAGCTGCCCCTCTCCTGCAAACAGGTGGTGTGGGGGCCACAGCTTGGGAGCACCATTATGTGGTGGTCTCACTAGGAAAGTATTTTTAACTGGATAATGTGGCAAAAGGGACTTTTAAAAGGAAAGATCATTTTTCTCTTTGCAAAACAAAATTTTCAAGCAGGATAACCCTGAAAAGTAAAGTAGCCTGGGCCTCCAGCTAGAGCTGCCCCGATTCCTTTTCCTTTCAAAAAGGACTCAAGCTTCCTACTGTGGCAGAATTCCAATATACGTGTATTAGACTATTATTTTTCAGGTAGAAATTAATCTGGAACCTGGAGCAGGCTGCAGGATGTGAAATCTGAAATTTGAGCTGAACTTGAAAAGAGGCCCAAGGGCTGTCTGAGACAGAACGGCTAGTGCAGTGACCAGTTACAGACCCTTCATGAGTAAGCGCAGTCCTGGCCTGCAGGCCACCACTCCCGTACACTAGCAGGGCAGCGAGCCTGTCGCCACATGTTCTGGCTGTGGCAGGATGTCCTTCGTGACCGGAGCCAAATCCAAACCTGGCTGCATTTACTAGATGGGCGATGGAAGAGGTGGGAGTACTGTTGTAAAGGAGGAAAATATGGGCGGGAGCCACCAACCAAAGTCCCCCCGCCCCCTCAACACAAAGGGGGGGAGACAACCCTTTCCCACGGGTTATCGAGAATTCCAGTGCCTCAGCCCGCCTTGCAGGAGGCACGCGGAAGGCGACAGGCGTTTGGTCTGGTGGTTGTCAGCTAGAATCTGTTGCCTTTGGTTGCCCTTCACTCCACCGCAAATCCACAGGTCTCCTCCACCGCAATCAACAGCTTCTCGTAGAGCTTTTCATAAGACTCATAAGGTGGAATGTCGATCCGGTTAAAGCTGCAATGGGACAAGAGTGAGAGTCACTGTGGGGGGCAGTCTGGCACCAGGACCTGCTTTGAGGACAAGGACAGGCAGGGGCAGAGCCTTCGTGGCCACAAGCTAGCTGTGTGCACCTGTGCGTAGGTGTGCATGTGTGTTTGTGGGCCTGTAGGGGTATGGGGTGAAGAGAAGGGGAAGTTCTCTCATTCCGAGTTCTGGGGGGATGAGGTGAATGGACACGCCCCCCCCCTTACTTTTCTGCTTCTAATGCAAAGGTTTTTTAAATCAACACTTAGCAAAATAAAACTTAAGATCTTTAAAACTAAAATAAAATCAAATTACTATTTATTGGGGATATTAGGACAAAGCTCTAACTTGTTCTGTTTGTATTTTGTCTTTGGGAGAAACCCCTGAGTACCAGGAATGCCGTCTTTGCAGACCCGTATAATCCAGACTGGCCGGCAGCCAATCACCAATAACGTTGTGCTGTGTGTCTTTCTGTTCCTATGTGACTCGATCTGAGACCAAAACAGAGCGGTCTGGAAAACTCACTGCAAAACTAAAAAAGGTGAAATCTCTGATAGGTGAAGTGAATCTTAAACTTCTGACTCAATATCCCCATGGGGAAATCCATTTTCAAAGTTTGTGCAAAGAAAAAGCCACCTCTAAGAGCTGGTATTTCAACAAATCAAAAAGCACAAAATGGTTGTGACCCAGGGGACTCAGAACGGCCTACTGAATTTCTAAGGGACTTGCAACTCAGGATGGTTTTTGTCAAAAAAGGGTCAGGCAAAATGGTGTTGTGGCCTTTTTTCGGCAGCTTTTCATTCCCGGCGCTGGAGAAGGCCACAGCCCTGCGCACCAGTGGGGGCGGGGTGGGGGTCCTGGGGGGCGGGGCCTGCCTCCTCCCGGTCCAGGCCGCTGCAGCTCTCAGGGCTCATTTCCCACATGTGGAAGCCTAGTCAGGGGCCTCCCGCACTGATGATGCAGTGACAAGTGTTGGACTGGTTCTCCTGACGGAGGTGACTGTTGTTTTGATTTTTAAACCACAAAGGAAACAACTCACCACAAATATTATTTGAAATTTAGGCAAGGCGCATCTGTCATGGGCACAGCTCAGAGGGACCATGGGGCCTCAGATAAAGCGAAGACAGTAGGTCCCACTTAGAGACAACAGGTTCCCCTATGACAGGTACACGTGGACACATGCACACACACAGGCAGCATGACCCAGGGACGTGTGACGGGACATCTCATGACAAACCCGGTTTCACAGAAGAGACTCCTGATGACCCTTGGATGTGACACGCCGCCAAATGCTCGTCCCACTGGACACTGGCACCACAGCCCATGTACCTGGGGCTCTTGAGCACTACCAGGGAGGAGGAGGTGAGCGAGCCACATGGTACGGCATGCACGGGGACACAGTTTCCCAAAGTGTCACAGTCCTTACCAGGTGTGGGCCTTCGGGAGGTTGTCTGTGTTGGCGTCGATGAGGTGGATGGTGAACAGCCGGGGCCCTGCGGCGCCTGTAGAACCTTACAAGACAGCATTCTAGTTACTGCTCCTCGGCGGCCGGCCCTGCCTGGCCCTGCCGCCCACCGCGGCCCCGCCCACGTGGCCGTCCACTGCGGGGTCCTGGGGTTCCCGTGGCAACTGCCTGGCCAGCAAGTGACCAATACCAGACACTTGGAAAGTAACAGGCGTGGAGCAAACGCTGGTGAGCCCTGCCCCGGCGGGGTATTTGAAGGGAAAGCCCTACATCACCAGGGATTTATTTAACAAATGTTTAGCAGGTGGAGGAGGGCCAGGGTGTCAGAGAAGCAGGTAGGCAATTTCTCTCACTCAGACACCCTTAAAATGAGGAACAGTCTACAGAGAATGTTTTATACATGAATTATACCTGCTGTCACTATTAATATGCAAAGTTCAGTTTACTGAATTTTAATATATTCTCTTCACTTTACTCCTTCTGACTATCAGGGTTATCGAGTGATAAAAATCTAAAATTTCACACACTGCAGTGCCAGGGAGAAGCCTGCGGGGACTTGTGGCTGACCGTGTGCCCTGATATATCCTCATGAGGCACAGACTCTGGGGTGTCTACAGCCTTCCCACCCCCATCCTCCGCCACTCCATACTGCGGTGAGCGGGGACCAGTTGGCTGGGCAGGGATGGGGTGAGCAAGAGCCAGTTAGCTGGGCAGGGATGGGGTGAGCGGGGACCAGTTGGCATGGCAGGGACGAGCATGGGTGCCAGCTGGATGGGGAGCTTGCCGGAAAGCCCACCTTGTACAGGTCAGGACACTAACTGAGCACCAGGGAGGCTGCCGGGAGCCAAGGGCCCGTGTGGTCTGCTGATACTCAGGCCCGGCCCCTCTCTCCTGAACCCACAGTACACTTTAAAAACTCCGATTTCTTTCTCCAAACCTGTTGTTCTTTGTACCCTCCCTTTGTCAACCAATTCTGTGGAGGAAGGAGAGGTGCGAGGCTCCCCTGGGCCCTTCCTTGCCCAGGTCATTCCACACTCAGCCCTGAGTGGGCACCAGGCTGGCCAGCACCTGCTCCTGCCACTGCTGCTGTCCCCGCTGCGGTAAAGACTTGGGTGCCCGGGTGACATCCCACCTGCTGAGTCACTGGGAAAGTGGGCTGGAGAGGAGGTTGGGCTTTGTTTTGCTGGTAGCTCCTCCTACGTATTTACAGATAGTTTTTTTTCAGCATGGGCAAGGGATAGCAGAGCCTTGAGGACTGGGAACTGGCAGAGATCATGGTAACCAAGAGACCAGCACCACTATGGTGGCCACTGGGAGCACTAACACCATGCTAAGCATTTGTGATCAAAGCACATAGGTCATGTCATTTTCCAGTACCATTTCAAGAAGCCAACCCCACCATGTGTTCAGTGTCGACACATGGTGCCAAGAGCCCCGACTCCACATCAGTCACCTTGCAATGCCTTGAAGCCCTGGAGCGGGACACGGGTGGACCCTGTCACAAACTGCAGGAGCCTGGCCCGCCTCTCCTCATCAAAGGTCTCCACCGCCTGCCAGAACCACCGCACGATGTTGCTGTCAGCCACACAGTGCTTGAGCCGCGTGTTGGACTTCCAGTCATTCAAGTCTATTTTATCCAGGCCGCCTATTATCAACTGGGAAGGGGTTTAGAGGCAAGTTACGTCTAAACTGCATAACCAATGTCGTGATGTGTGCTCCCTGTTCCCAGGAGACACCTGGCCTTGTCCTGACGGCTCAAACATCGCCCTGTGTCCCCTGAGCCCCCATATCCATCCGGGAGCCCTGACACATGCCTGGGTCCGCCGGCCCCCCAGGGCAGCCAGGCAGCACGCCCCCAACCTTCATCATATCTGAGTCCTTTGATAATCACATGACTCAGCGAGTAGAGCACATACCTCTAGTTCCTTCTGGTCAAAAGGCTTCAATAAGTGTTGAGGAATGAGTTCATTAAACCCTTTCTGAAGAGCTAAGAATTGGGCTTCGATTCCTCTCATAAACCTCCAATTTACATATAACCTGAAAGAAAAATTCACAAGTTGGAAGCAACACCAATGGTCCATGAAAACACTTTTTCTCTATGAGCAGGTCCTGACATCTGCTGAGTCTAAGGCCTTGCCCATCTGGCCTCCCCGAAACCTACCAGGTGGTGGCCCCTAACCTAAGTTACAGGTTAAATAAACTGCACATGCCCTTGTATATTCTGATGCATTGCTGGAAACAGCAGCAGGATTTAACCCAACCTGTTCAGGAACTGCCGCGATGTGAAAGCATCGCACAGTTGAAATGAAACACAGGATGCTGGGAGGACCGCACAGCAGCCTGACAGCCTGAGCTCAAAAGGCACCGTGTTTCTAAATCTCCACTGTAAAGATCAGCCATTTATTTGCCTTGATTTGAGGTGGGAGAACAGACTACAATGGAGCAGACATATTGGAGACTGATCTCAAGGAGTGTCTAGGCTTCCCCCTCTCTCCTGTACTCTGGTACCTTTACACAAAGAACTGGGTAGTCACTTGAAAGTCCTCCCCCAATGGGGCTCCTTATTCTCCCATTACCAGGTCAGCCCTGGCCCCATCAGGACACCCCATGCAGAGCTCCTACTGCTGAACCCAAAGACTTCGGGAAGTCTCTTCTGTAATGGGACACTAGTCACGAGTGCTGGCAGACAGGTAAACTGCACACAGCAAAGGAGCCTCCACAAGCAAACGTGAACCAGGCCATGACCCACAACAGTCCTGGGAACCTGGGTGTCCCTACTGGTGACCACCAAAGTTCCCCAGAACATTACCGGACATATTCTTTCTTATTCTCCTCTGTGACAGGAACATTTCTGCCATTGGGTTTCAGTTCATGCTGAAGAATCCTCCCGAAAGCATTGTGCTCCACACAAAAAGTGTGGTCCAGCACAGGGGTGATATCATTCTCTCTGTCAAAGTTAGAACAGAAGATGGATGTCAGTTAGGCCTTTGCCACCACACAGCAGGGAATGAAACATTAAATGGAACAATCTAGTGGAAAGAGAGAGACAGAGCATTTACTGATTGCCAGACCCAGGGAGGTGCCTCAGGTGGACACAGAGCTCGGGGGTTGGGGGAGAGGGGCAGGAGGGCGCAGGTGTGGAAGGAGCCAGGGGACCATCGCTCCAGTTCCAGATGTGTGACCGACTCTTGGTTTTCTCTTTCATGGGGCAGGGGATGGGGGTAGTTCCTCTACCCACCTATGATTTTATGAGGCACTGGGTTGCTTTGAAAACTGATTCTATGAGCAGAAAGAAGGGGGTCATGAAGAGGGAACTGAGCCAAAGGGAGAGCCACCTGCAGGAAGCACACCTAAGAAGTGCCGTCCCCCTTTTAAGGCAGCCTTTTCAAGTTCATCAGTTGAACTTGAAAGCACTTGAAAGTTAGGGTAGATTAAGGAGCCAGTTTTATTTCTTGAAACGGAGGGAAAGGCTTCCTACAGGAGGAAGTCCCTAGCCCCTGCAGATGACCCACTTCAAGCTGGGACACGTAGATGAGGCCGACTGGATGCAGCACACAACTGAGAGGCCTGACTCTTGTCCACTCCCTGGCTTGTCCTCCAGTGAGACTGACTCAGGGGACACCTGGGTTTACCACAGAGCTGTGCCTGCTGCTTTAAAGGGAATGTTTAGGATAATTCTAAAACAAGGGGAATAAATATTGGTTTTGTTTTGATGCTTTCTTGTATCAAAGTATTTGAAACAAGATACTACTTTGATACTAATTTTGTTTTTGATACTTTCCCTCTAGAGATTAACTGGTGACACTTAAGAGTGTCAAAAACCAACCAACCACCAGGCCTGGGGATTAAGGTTTATCATGTTATTAATTCAAGGAAGTAACTAAAGAAACTGGTCCATGAAAAGAAACTGGCCAAACATCATGAGGAAAATAAGTCAATTATTTTTTGTTAAATCTACTTTTATATTTCTGATCATAAAACAACAGTTTCTTTATTTCTCTTCTCCAATTTCACACTCATTCCACAAACACACTCACAGAACAAATGTATTTTGTGTACATGGAGATGGTGGATGTTCAATTACTGAACAGTGAGTCAATACTTACAGAATCCACACTAAGCTCTTATGTAGTTCTGGGTCCACCGATTCCAAGTCAGAGAGCTGGATGGGTTTCCCTAGTAGCTGCTTATAGAAGGGAACTGTGAAACCCCCGTTTATGTAGTGTCCATGGAACACAGCCAGACCCATGATCCGACCCACAAAGTGGAAATAAGACAGATGGTCCTGTAGGGGGCACCAGAGAACATAAATTCATTAAAAATAAAACATGGCCAAGGTGGTTGCATTGTGGTTCCTCCAGCTTCTTGGGAACAGCAACCAGCACGGAGCCAGCTTCTCACAGGCTGCATCCAGGGCCATATGAAAGAAGGCAGCCCAGCAAGTCTATTTTGAGAGCATGTCTCTTGTATAGCTCATCGGGACAACATTTTATTTGCTCTCAGTTTAAACATCTTTTCCTCAGAATTGCTACATGATTGAGGAATGCAGTGCAAAATGAAAATACAGAACCCCTTATTCAAGAATCATTAAGAATTCCAACATGGCAACAGCAGACTCAAACCAAGTTCAGCCCTTCTGAGCGGCCCCTGTGCCCTGGACGGGTTGCTGGCCACACTTCTTCCTCCAACGCATTGAAAAGAAATAAGAAGCAAAGGGCAACTCCCATCTTCCTCCACCATCCCCTGCCTCCATCCCACAGGAAAGAAGGGAATCAAAGGAAGGGAAAAAGAACACAGAGGAAAATAAGCATGAACAATCCAAGGAAAAGAAGCATTTTAAGACCAGAGCTGTCTGTTTCTTTTTTAAAAGATTTTATTTACTTATTTATAGAGAGAGGGGAAGGGAGGGAGAAAGAGAGGGAGAGACACATCGATGCGTGAGAGAAACATTGATTGGTTGATTCTTGTACAAACCAACCCTGCAACCCAGGCATGTGCCCTGACTGAGAATCGAACTGCCACCTTCCGCTTTGCGGGACGAGGCCCAACCCACGAAGCCACACTGGTCAGAGCCAGAGCCGTCTGGTTGTTAACTAAAGAGGGAACCTCACATTTCTACTGTTAGGTTGGAATTATAATCAGAGAATTAGTCAGAGCTTAGTTTTATGTTGGTAAAGGCTCAGTCACATCTGTAGGCTTGCAGAGTGGAGCTGGTCTGTGACTTGCATGGTGGCAATGGCTGCAGGTTGCAGCCCCATGGAAGAGTCCAGCCTTGGGTTGGTCGCTCACATGCGCCGATTTCCTCTTCTCTAAAACAAGCAGCTACAAGTGCCAGCACTGGTGGCCAGAAAGGCCAACTATGGGGACATTCTAGTTTTGACTGGGAGGAGGACAGACTTTGACCCCATAACCCACTTCTCAGAATGATACCGCCAACAAATGCGGGCAGCATCCCAGAGTTCCCTCAAAGGGCAATAAAGTGCTGAGCTGATGGCAGCTCAAGGCCCCTCTTGTTGTCCTTGAAAACAACATACTCAGCACCCCTGTCACTAGATCGACACCACCTTAATCCAGGTCTCACTCTACTGTTCAGCGTTTTATTTCCCACAGACTCTGAGGAAGTCCCCAATGAAGAAACCCAAAACCAAGATTGAAACTGAAAATCCATTTTAAAAATCCCCCAACTTAGATTCCCTACCTCTTTATTCATTAATACTTACAGGGTTGATAGAAGAATCTGGGTTGATCTGCAATGTGTAAATGTTGTCCGTAGAATACTGGAAGAGTCCATAATATGGATTCAACATTTCATGGCACAATAAATAAAGCCACTCCCTAGGAACAACAACAACAACAACAACAACAAAAAAACATTTTACATGTGCTCACATTTCTAGTTTTACATTATAACAAATGGACTGAACCACTAGAGGGCAAAACTGGTGCCCAACTGAAAATACAATTTGTACAGATTGGAAAAATAAGCCTAAAGAAGTAAAAACTTGTTCTCGTAGATCAGAATGATTTTTCTGGCCAAAACGCCAACAGCTCTGAACGCAGAAAGAACTGTGGTTGACTAGAACTAGTACCACCATAAAAGTACAGTATTCTCAGCTGTTTATTTGTCGGAGTTTTCTTGGCTACTTTGAGAAGCTCCGGTGATGCTAACATGTGGTTACTATTGACAAAAGTGCAGTAAAAAGCAGTAAGATTCTACTTTTATTTTAAAAGTGTATGTACATGCACACACACAACACAAAAAATACATAATGCAGAGCACAGAAAAAATGGGAAGGACTTACATGATGATAGTAGCTAGCTTCTAATTAACATTCTGGTGCATTTTCATTGTTTCTTTTGCTTTCTAGTTTTGAAATTTCTGATTGATCATAACATATAATAATGTTCAAATAAGGAGAAAGTATTTCACAGTCTAGACAGGTAGGGATTGTTTAATAATGTCTTTTCCTGTTCATAAGTTTTTGTCCTATTGAATTCTTTTTTTTTTTTGCCATTAACATTTATCATGTTTATAATTAAAAAATTAGTTTAAACTTATAAATATTCTGAGAATTTAAAAATCTTAAATATAAGAATGAAATTATTTTCTTAATTCTTTTATGCTTGAATCATTACCATATTAAAAAAAACCCAAATCAAAAACAAATGTAAAAAGCACTCTAAATATAAGCTGTATGTTTGATTGCTCTGGCCAGGCTGTGAAAAGCCCAGGTGTGGGGAACCGTATATAAATACCTGTGGCCATTCTATATGCAGCCTTTTATTCTTTCTATTCAAACTCCTTTCAAAGAGACAAATCTCATGAAGAGAGCAGCCCCAAATTTTATTCTGGATTTCTTTACTCTTTCAAATAGAAAAGACAGAGAACTGAGAGAGAATAGCAAAGGATAAGCACAAATGCAAATAATCTAAGAAAACTGTGAGAATTCACAAAAACGATCAGGCCAAAACAAAGTTAACATATCAAACTCCAAAGAACAAAACGGCACTGCCTGGCAGATGAGACTCCAAATATTATAAAGTCTCTTGACTAGAAAGGCAAGATTTCCCAGCGACAGTACTTTGATTTACCCCCAAGTTTAGGGGTTTGGATTTGAGAAGAATCATTTTTATAAAAATCAGGGACCTGCAACTGTCTAGACAGGAAGTGATTAAGATACAAGCAAACATTCTCACCAAGCCCAGGGAGAGAGGCATATTAGGAATGTTCTGGAAGTGGGAAGGGAAGAGCGACACTGGCAAAAGAGAACAGAAACAGTTCAGAAGCAAACTCTGGGAAAATAAGTGCAGACTGTTTCTCAGTGAGCAGAGGATGAACACACTCACACATGTGACTGCATCTCTTCCCCTGTCTAGATGGGCCTTCTCCCATTTGGACCTGAGGAGGAACCCAAGAGCTGAAACAGCGACATGAAATCAAACTGGAGGGGGCAGAGCCGGGGTTCCGCTGGGGCACTGTGTCACTCAGGGAAGCCACACAGTCTGTCTGCATGTGGAAGACTCGGTAACTATGGAAAACGCAGAAGAACAGAGCTCCTACCAAACCAAACCAAATCAAACCAACCGATTCACACGTGTGCCTAGGACTATACAATACCAGCCATACAAAGAAATAACGGCAAATTAAAACAGCCTGAGAGGCCAAACTCTTGAGACATCTTGAGACTGGAGGCATGGAAGCAGCCCTGTCTGCACTGACAGGACAAATGTAAATGGAAAGGGGCACTGGAAGCCCAAGCCTCGTGCCAGGACAGGGAACGTGTTACCGAGAGCAAAGGGAAGTCACGTTTGCTAAAGAAGGATGGTTTCTGCAATCAAGATTGAGAAGATCAAGGAAGAAACTTGGAGCAATCTCGAAAGAAAAAGTGTTTCCCATGGACAGGCAGTGTCAACGTGAGCGCGGGTAAGAAAATGCAGGCTTTCACAGATGCAGCACGGCTGAGGGGTGGGGGTGTGGGACACAGAAAGAGATAGCAGATGGAAAGAGTTTAGTGGAGTAATTGTGTTCCAGGACCAGAAGGCACACTGTGACTTTTTTCTTTTTAATTCTTTTCTTTAGGCTGCTAAGAAAATCTCAACTCTACCCAGAAACTAAATGAGACCTTGTCAGAATGCTTATCAGAACATAACTTTGCTCAAGAGAACTGCTGTAGAATTCGCTTGTGTTTCCTAAACTGTGATGGTCTGAGGCTCTCCTGCCCCTGAGCCCGTGAGGCAGGGCCACTATTACGTGTCCTCGCACAACGTGGGCCCCCTTTGTAGCATCTGCCAGATTTGTGGTTTTATATGTACGTGTGTAATTCTCTGATTTGGGCCTGCATCTCATCAG
This sequence comes from Furipterus horrens, assembly GCF_987537825.1. NCBI lineage: Eukaryota > Metazoa > Chordata > Mammalia > Chiroptera > Furipteridae > Furipterus > Furipterus horrens. The sequence goes on along the minus strand of NW_028327180.1, from coordinate 62,833,168 downwards.
ACTGAGAATCCAGAGTGTAGGGGGGTAAAGGGGGCAGAGAACATGTTACTGTGCTCATGGCTGCCTTCCTAGTACACGGCAGAGGCTCAGTATTTAAGTTAATGAATAAATATAATGATTACAGCACATACAAATTATAGGGAGATTCTCCTTTAAAAAGATCCAATCACATGATAGATACGTTATTTAATTCTTTCATTTTGTAGTTTATCATAATGGAATTTGATGAATAAATATGCTATGGTGATTTAGAAAACAAGATAAAAAAATGCTGACACACTAGAAGAGAAGTTGAGAAAATCTCCCAGAAATGGGGTGGGGGGATGAAATTACTGAGGAGTAAAATTCACTCATGCAGCAGGTATTTTTGGAGAAGAGCGCTTGCCACACATCAGGTGCTCCTTAGGAACCAGACTAAGCTCCCGGGCCAGAGGCAGCGTGTCTGCTGGAGACAAGGTACCGGGAGCAGCTCTCCCAGCACCATACACCAGGGGGCTGGGGCGCCCGTCACAGGAGGAGGGAAGCCCTCTCTGAGGGTGACCTAAGAGAACAGAGAACAAGCTGTGTGGCATCTTAGGGATGAGTTCCAGGCAGGGAACGTTGAAGGAGAAGGCCGGGGCCTGACACACGTGCTGGGTAGCAGGAACGGCAGGAGGGAGCGGCTGAGGGACAGGAGTGGTGAGATGGCTGGCTGGGCCGGACAGGTCTCAGGTGAGAACCTGAGGGCAGTCGGTGGGATGGGAAGCCCTTGGGGGCTCAGGTTCAAGGGAAAGACTCGCTCAGTTGTCAGATCATACTGGCTGCTGCTGGGAAATGGCCTGTTGAGATGAGATAGCAGGAAGGTAAGTGGAGGGACTACAGAAGCAGCCATTCATAGGCAGAGAGGCAGAGCCTGAGTCAGGGGGGAGGGGGAGGGAGAGGGAGGAGCAGGACTCTTTAGAGGGCCCATGGTGCTGGGATGGGCGCTGGGAGGTGCGCCAAGTCCCGGGAGAGTTAAGGGTGACACCACAGTCTGAGCCAGAGGAACTGAGTGGGGCCATACAGTGAGGTGGGAAAAGACCAGCAAGGAGCTGGTATGAGAGGGGAAGTCAGAAATTTTGGCCTGTTTAAGAGGCTTTAAGAATATTCAAGGAGAGACAAGAGGCGGTTGGGTAAGCAAGTGTAGGGTTGAGGGGAGACACAGGTAGAAGGGATATATGCAGAAAGCACCGAAAGCCGTGAGGCTTGGCAGGTACCCCCGAGTACACAGAGGGCCCCTCCCTCAGGACTGAGCTCAGAGGCTCGCTGATGGTCAAGGGAAGGAACAGAAGGAAACGACAGGAAAGGGGCTTGAGGGGAGCCAGAAGGAGAGCCGGGCGTGCAATGACAAGGAACCAAGTGCACAAACTGTTGAGAAGTAGGGGGTGAGCGCTGCCGACAGCCCAGGTGAGGCAGAGACAGAGGAAGCGCCAGTGGGCCTGATGAGATGTTGCTTGAGGTCACCTCGACCCAAAGGGCTACAGAGGGCAGTACAATCTGTGGGAAACAGGTTCAGGGGACAGCGAGGGGCGTAGAAGTGGGAATAGGGGGTGCATCAGCCCTTTAGAGGGGTTTGCTACAGAGAACAGAGACACAGGGAGCGACTGAGTTAGCATTCTTGAACAGGTTTGGTTTGTCCTGGAATTTATAACTGTCATTACTTCGCTTTATTGTCTTTACTGCCTCCTTAAAGTTCAGACAGGAAGGGGATATGGTGTCCAGGGAAGGTTCTTTTGGGGAGCATGTTTATTTCCTTTACGAAGGGAGTTGCTGTAGCACATTTGTATGTGAATGAGACTGAGCCAAAAGGACATTTTGAAGCAAGGAGGTAGATGTGACATGAGAGGAGAAGTGAAGGGCCTGGGGTGCACTGTGCAGGGGGTTGCTCTCAAACCAGAGCATGCCGGGCTGTTCAGGGCCATAGCAGGGAAGGCCGAGCCCACGGGCGCAGATTTGGGCTGATGGGATGTTTGGTGGTGCTGAGCAAGGACTCAGATTGCTGTTTACTCAGTTAAATAAGCGAAGTCAGCAGCTAAGAGCAAGGCTGGGAGAAGTAAGGCTGCAGATCTGACAAAGAGAACAGGAGTGTCCTGGCTGGGCAGCTGAGTTGGTTGGAGTGTCGTCCCATATACCCAAAGGTTGCGGGATTGATTCCTGGTTGGGGCATGTATGGGAGGCAACAGATTGATGTTTCTCCCCTGCCCCCTTCCTCTCTCTCTAAAGTTAATGAACATGTCCTCTGGTGAGGATATGAAAGAAAAAAGAGAGAACAGGAGTGATGAGAGGACTGAAACCTCCTTGAGGTTGTGGCCATCGACGCAGAGGAAGGCCAGCAGTGTGGAAGTGAGTTTGCCCCTTGCCACATTCCTCTGCTCAGCTGAGGCCCAGCGCAACCAGAGGATGGGGTCATTCAGAGCTGGGGTTTTGCTAGGCAAGTACAGCAAATGGAAAGAGGAGCAAGGGAGTCATTACAATGGTGGATTGTGAGTAAGAAGGAAGTGAGAACAGGAGGAAGTGAAAAATAGAAAAAGGTGGTAGAATCTATGGGTGATGGCTGGTCCTGAATGGGTTCAAATAACTTCTGATGGGTAAGTGACTGTTCAGTGATACTGGGTGCTGGAAGATAGCACAGCATCTGAATGAAAATTACTTTCTTCCCAGAAGTCTATAAAATGCCAAACCATCAGTCAAAGTATAAATTAAAAGACATCTGCAGACCCAAGACCTTGGAAAATTCACCTCCCAAACACACCCCCTTTCTAAGAAAGTTACTTGAGGATGTACTTCAGCAACATAAGGGAGTAAGCCAGGAAAGAGGAATCTATGGGATCCACAAAACAATGGCTCTAACCCAGGAATACAGTGAAGTCCTACGATGACAACTGTGCCAAGTCCCAGAGAATCATCACTCAGCGTGGACAGTCTCCCTGAGGGAGAGACGTGGAGAAAGGGGGTGGATCATGGATGGAGAAAAATTAAGTTTAATGGGACAATAAAAACAAAGCCTGGTTTAAAAAGAATAAGAAAAAGAAGTTTTTAGAAAAATTAAAATCTGTTCAAAAGGACAGAATAAATTATAGAATACCACCTAACCACTCAGTGAAAATTTACATTGTCAAAACAGTAAACAATGTACTGACTTTTAATTTTTAAAAATAAAAGATAGACAAGCATAAGAGATGCTTAGTTTGGGATATAAAACAGAATGTAAATCTTAACCTTGACATTTTACAAGTAATATTACAGGAGGCAGAATGTAAGAGAGAAACGGTGGAAGTATGCTGAAGGGGAAGTCAGGAGGATTATTACCCTTTCTTACGAAAAATAAGAGGTCAAGAGAATATGCCTCCAGCTGATGGACCAAAAAATAATGGTGAGCCGCACGTCCCAGCCAGCCTAGCGATCCTGCCGCGCCTCAGGCCAAGCCCTGCCCCCACAGATTCTGTTTACTCATCTCTTCTAAACGACCTCGCCAAAATGCCGTCTCAAACGGAACACACCATGGAAACCATGACGTTCACATTTCACAAATTTGCTGGGGATAAAGGCTACTTAACAAAGGAAGACCTGAGAGTGCTCATGGAAAAGAGTTCCCTGGATTTTTGGAAAATCAAAAAGACCCTCTGGCCATAGACAAAATAATGAAGGACCTGGACCGGTGCCGAGATGGCAGAGTGGGTTTCCAGAGCTTCTTTTCGCTAATTGCTGGGCTCCCATCGCGTGCAATGACTAGTTTGTAGCACACGTGAAGCAGAAGGGAAAGAAGTGGGCAGAGGAGCAGCTACTTCCTCCCTGATAAGAGTTCTCCCAATGCGTCATTTAAGGAATCTCTGCCCCACAGCTTCCCCCTGTATAAGGATTTCATGAGCAGATTGGGACCCTTAGAAAATGTACAAATAAAATCCCACCCCCATTTGACAAGAGGAAGAAAAGCTAATTAAAGCCAGAGAAGCTTTTGATTTTTATATTGCTTGTATCCTCATGCCCTCAATAAACAGATTTCTTTTTTAGTTCAAAAAAAAAAAATGGTGAAAACACATTATGCAAAGTTACAAAGATAATGATAGAAGTTTAAAAAATATTGATATTACTAACGTCAGAAGTGGGAGTATTAAATTAGATCCTCACCACAATCACTATCCATCCAGTTTACCTGTGACTATGACCATAAATCATGAAATCAGTAGATAATATCTGAATATGATCAATTTGGTGATATAAAGATATCTATAAGACTAAACAGTTGAAAGAGCAAAAAAAGCATTCTCTTTAAGGTGCAAAGAGGTAAAACAGGAAATAGAAGCTTTTCATTATTATAGTCTATTTAAAAAAGTTATTGCCATAAATTATTTTGATCAACATTTCACTTGACAAAATTCCTATGAAACAAATGCGACGTCCATGCCGCCTCTCAGCCCTGGGAGTCCTCAAGTGAGAGGCGAGGCTGCCTCCCTGCTGACTTCAGGAGCAGGTCCTTCCTGGTTCAGGTTCTGTCATTCTAGATGAAGAAGGGGCTAAGTATAGAAGTTTAATTCTCACTCTACAAAAAGTACACTAATGGCGAGGATCACATACATTCTGGTAGGTTATGGCAATGCTAGTGTTCACATGCTCGTAGGCATTCTTATTCTAAGGAAGCTCCCTGAAGGCAACATTTGAAGTCCTGACTGTTCCAAGACGAGCACCAGAAAGAAGGTGACAAATGACTTCTTTCTGTAAATATTTCATTACAGTTACACAGAAGTCCATGCAGCAGAAAAGGAGAATAAATTAGCGTCTCACCTCGCCACTCCACCATAGTCCAAACCTTCTTCGCCACGGAATTTCACCATTAGTCGTTTTTTCAAGTCTTTCGGCCGCATCTTCATTATCTGGCGATAAGACTCCTATATATCACAATTACAGTTTTAGAGAGGAGAGCTTTTCTTATTCTTAATGTAATAAAAAGAGGAAAAAGTGTTTATAATGGAGCCTGATTCAAAATAAACATTCATTCAAATTCAACTTCTATTTGGTTTCTATTCAGACTGTCCATACAGGGTGGGGCAAAAGTAGGTTTTATAGTAGTTCGTATAGAAAATACAATAATAAATAAATAAAAATAAAAGAAAAAACTCTATGTTTTGCATCCTCACTACTGTAAACCTACTTCTGCCCCACCATGTATTCATCAACTTTTCAGCCACTGTTTCTAGTTCAGAAACCACAACAAAACAATACGTACTAGGTAATACTGCACCTACAGGAAACGTTTACTGTCAGCACCATCACTAATGACTTAAGAACACACATCCTCATTAGAGTTGACTTTCTCTACACAAATTAATCTCACTGTGTCCTACAAACACTTTATATATTTTAATCAAAATGAAGACATCATTAGAGTCTGAATATTAAGACTTCTGAGCCTGTTTTTATATCTGAAATGAAAAACCACACAGCTCCCACTGAGCCCAAAAGCAAGAAAGGGTTTATGTGAGACATAAAAGTGTCTTACCCAAAATATAGAAAACATGTGATTAGCCTAATATTCCCTCCTGTTCAGGATTTTGAGTAGAACTAGCTAAGTTTTTGTAGATATTTTCAAGTGATAAAGCACTTCAGCATCTTTTTATGCTTTACATTTAATGTAATTCAAACTCTGCCATCCCCAGAGGGAAAGAGGAGGTTGAATGGAAATGATCCTGCAGCAAAACGTCAATAATTCAGCTCTTTCCTAACCTTGGCAACATCTGAGATGGCTCAACGGGCCAACCTGGGCACGTTAGTGGGTCCACTCATCCAGCACTGACCCGCTGCACATGCGGACCAAGCGCGGCCTCTGCTGTGGAGAGAAGCTGGGCTCCCTGCAGCTACGCCCTGGCCTCCCTAGGGGGCTGCGGCCCAGCGAGAGTCTGTACTCAGTTCTCACCCAGTCTCATTAGCCAATGATGGGTCACAGCTACCAATGGTTCCACAGAGGCCGGCAGGTTAGGGCCCAAACACAGTGGAGATTTTACCTTATGATCATGTTCCTGGAGAAAAGAGCCCTGTCTACAAGTGGGTCCTGCCTGTTTAGGGACTCTGATCCCACAAGGGATCATAAGGGGCAGAGCCGTTCCCAGGGACCATGTGATCTTCCTATTTCCAGAAGAGACAACAAGGAGTCAGCTTGGCCACTAAGCTCTGAGGAGGCAGTGCTATTAGATCAGATTTCATGCGAGGTTGTGGCAAAGGAAGGACTGGTTCTGAGGGAGCTGCAGATCGCAGGACTAGATGATCCGTGCAATGTGGATGTGGAGATTTACAATTTTGGTTCCACTTTCTGTATATAGCTCTAGGTGTTTACCTCAGAAACTGTCTGAGTTTTTAACTTTTACCACAGGAAGAAATACAGTTCCCTTGCTGACAAAACCCTGCATTTCACAGAGCAATAAGCTCAACACCTGAAACACCAAGCAGAAAGAAGGGCTCGCAGAAACACAAAAGCTGCTTATGGAGCAGTCCCTTTGAGCACCTGAGAAGCCAAGGTCACTTAGGAGGTGATTCCTTGGGCTGCGTCACCTTCTTTGTTTAACACGAGTGCAGTCTGTGCCTGACTGTTAGCTGCACTCAATTCCATACCTCAAATACTTCCTCTCTGGATACTTCGATGCGACAATGGCCGGCTTGAGGCTGCTGTAGTGAGAGCTCGTGTCTGAGGACCTTCAGCTTCTGAACTAAATCTCTTTCGTATCTCTGAGCAGGAAGCTCCTCATCCTCCACGGAGCCCTCATTGGGCAACGGCAGCGGTTGGCTGGGCTCCTTGAGTTGGCACTGGTGACTTGAGAACAGAGCACAAAGTCACTCCAATGGCAGTGGCCAAGGGGCTGCAAGCGATGCCCCCCATACCAGAGGGAGTGAGAAGAGGGTTTGTTACACAGAACTTTAAGTAGACATTATTTTCTCTGACCCACAGATATGTAAAAACTGCTGGTAAATGCCACTAGCCCAAATATTAGTCTAGGCTACAGTAAAGGGGCTACCCCACTTCCAAGCAGTAGCTTAGTTCCTGCATTACCATCGCTATCACTGAAAACAGCAACTGCTATCAGTTGCCACCTAGTCTGCACCTGAGACTGACCAATGCACTGGTAGATGTGCCTTGGTGGTCTGAATTAAGGGAATTGACATGAAACATTTTAAAAACAGATTATAGTGGATGGGGGCAAAATAAATAAGAGCAAACAACTCAGATGAATCTAATGGTAACCAATCCTTTTCAGAACCAACAGATTGCTAAGCCCACTCATTAAAGAGAAATTCCAGTAAAATAAAAGGACTAGGACTAGTAGAGGGACAAAATGGCACTTGTCTTGTTCCAGTTTTGCTACTAATGTCAGCTGTCAGTGAGAAGAACAAACCTGGAACTCAATGTGGGAGCCCAGACAGCTCCCAGGTCCCGGGCATGCAGGAGTGACAGGCACAGGGAGAGGGCTGGCTGTGGCAGCCCTTCTAGACTGTGATGGGCAGGCACTAAGGGAAACTACATTTACTGCTTCTCACTCCTGAGCCACGTGTTTCACCACAGGGCTGTGTAGAAGCTTCATGGATGAAGCCACCTGGTCCTGCCGTCTCGGGGACTTTAATTTTGGCTGCAGGTCAGAAGAGGGTGGCAACAGCAGTAAGACATGGCTTCAGCACTGCTCCCAGCTCACTGGAGAACTTAAAACATGCAACTGCCCACCAAACAGTTATCCTAGTTTGCTTATGCTTATTCTCCCCTAACAAACAATACAGTAGATAAATTAAGTAAAATATTAGTAGGCAACATTAAATGATAAACGTAAGAAGTCAACAAAGATTGCATAGAAGTCTTACTTCATGATGTGGTGTAACCTTGGGTCTGTAAACTGGGTTGTTCGGTTATTATGATCTACAAAATATATTCTCCCAGAAACTGTACTTCTGACTTCCCAACCTGGTGGCAGTGGTCCAAGTTCATCACAATTCACACTGTTAAGGTCTCTACAAAAATAGAAGACAGAGAGGTTTGTCCATCTGTGTAGGGAGGCATATGACCAAAGCTTCAGCAAGAGGAACTACAGGGGTCTTTATCGATGCGGCTGTGTCCCAGTGCTGCTAAGAGGGACAGTCGCAGTGCTACTTACACAAAACTCACACTGAGTCCAGGCCTCTGTGCTGTCAGTGGCAGCGAAATCCAACAGATAAAAAGGATACTTTCAGAGCCTGTAACTGTGAGAGGAGCATGTCTACATGGGCAATAACACTTCTTATACCAAAGAGGGCCAGGGAGGTAGGAAGGACCCGAATGTGGCTGGAGAACTAGCTGAATCCACAAGTTCAATGAAATGCTCAAGGGCAGAAAGGTTGCTTCATGGAAAAGCCCCAGACAGCACACGATTTCTAAGGCTGAAAATGATGTAGTAACGTGCGTTTGGAACCTCAAAATTCTAAACTGTTGCACTAGAAGAGGCATTCCCACTTTTTAGTTGGCTTTGTTAAGTAACTGTTTCTAATTCCAACCTCCTGATTAATTATTTCAATACAATCCACAGTTTCCCTGGCTGGTTTGGCTCAGTGGATTGAGCGTCGGCCTGCGAGCTAAGTGTCGCTGGTTCGATCTTCCAGTCAGGGCACATCAGATAAGGAAAACTGACTCCAAAAAACCTCCGCTGCCTTGCGGCATACCTCTTCAGGGGAAAGGCTAAGGGAGTAAACCCTGACAGAAAATCCGGAGCCGGAGTCCCTAAGGCGGTTTGACGTTGTAGTCAACACCGGCAACTCCTGCGGCGCACCTGAAGCCAAGCTGTATTGACTCCGTCTTTCCCTTGGACCCTTCAGCTGCGAAGAGAGGGGGGGTCTGCTGCATGGGCAACAGCAGACCCTCCATATCACCCTGCCCAGGCTCTGCAGCTTCAGCTTCACTGGAGAGGACACTCCAGCGTCATCTTAAGATGTCGATTTAACACGGGAGGAGACAGATACCGTGTCACTCCCGAGTCGGACTGCACAGCCATTACTCGGCGGTGCAGATAGACTCTTAAGAAGCTACACCATCGTCTCTCGAGACGGACGGCTGCCGACGACGACAATCAACAGTCATATGGGAGCACAGCATTAGTGACCAAGATGCTTGTCTAATTAGCACAAAAGCCTGACATTCTGACAGTGAGTACTGAAGAGGCACTGAATCCATTTGCATGTAATAGTGCCATTCTAATTACAGATTCCAAATCTTAAATTTAACACAGGTTGGAAAAATCAAAGGCAGGAGGCTTGTTCTCAGATGAAACAAATTATGAATAAAAAGGAAATGAGCATTACTAAAAAATGTTACTAGGTAGTAATGCTATTCTAAATAAAAAGAATTTTTTTAAAGCAAAGCAAAGCAAAAAGAAATGTCACTGTTATGGGGTGGCGGTGGGGAGCTCTCTGACTTGGGCTCAGATGTATGGTCTTGTAGAAGGAATTCATAGAGAAAAGCTTCATCCCCCCCGGAATGGTCCCCAAGGGACTGAGGCAATAGGGACAGTAAAGTAGAAGACAGAAAGGATGATAGAATCTTTATATTTCCTTTTTAATGCTTTATTATGAAAAATTTTAAGCATATAAAAAAGTAGAGAAACCATAATGAATAATCAACTTTAACAATTATCAAGTCATTGTCAACCTGTTTCAGACATACCCCAACGTTCACTGCCCCACCCTAATTATTTGAAGGAAATCCCAGATGCATATCATCCATTAATATTTTTAGTTTAAAATGAGAACACGTCTTGAAGGGGTGAGGCCTTTTTTGGTCATGTGATCTGATTTCCACATTCAGGGCTGCTTTCTAAAGGACCCTTTGTTCCAGCAGCTGTTGCTGGACCAGGTGGAGGCCTGGAGGTGGCAGCAGAGCGGGACTCACCCTGAGAGCCTGGGGCTGAGACCCCATGGCAGGCATCCTTTTTGAGCTGCCTCTCTCTAGTCCAGGTTTACAACTTCCAACCTGAGGAGCTCTCTCGGCCACAGGGGTCTCAGACAAATGCTGGAAAACCGGCTTTGGAGCGCATTTTAGAAACCTACCTTGGTATCCGGGGGTCGTGCCACGTGCTAACACCAGTCTGTGTGTGCAAAAAGTAAACTTGCCCCTGCACTGTTGTTCTTTGTTCTGTACGAGAAATTGGGGGATATGATTAGTTCAGTTCAATTTCAACCAGTTTTCAACTCTGAGTACAGAGTCTAAGCTTTTTTCCAACATTGTTTAAAATCACCCAGAAAAGGGCAGTGGTCAACTTCTGCCACATTTCCCAAAGTTGCAGCCGTGCAAGCATGTGGGCCTGTCTTCCTTTCCCTGTCCCACACCCGGGGAGGCTGTGCCCTCCTTAGCCAGAGCCCCAGAGGATAGAGCCGCTGTTGGTGTATCCAACAGCACTGACCTTACCTTGACCTCTGTTACCTGCACTTGCTCTTGCTTCTGGTCTGATCTGCCACATACACACCACATTCCTCCTTCATTAGGGTCTCCCTCTGGCTGTCCAATGATTCCTTCTTCTCACCCTTACCCTATACTGTCCTTTCCACATTTAATCACAGAGCACTAGACAGACTCGCATCTAGCCCATGAACCACCCTGATTTCCTTGGATATTCATTTGCCTAAAATGCTCATGCAATTGCTAAACTGGGAGACTGGTACAATTGCTGACAAATTCATGATGAGCAAGTTTTATCACCATCTTTTTCTGGTCATTCATCTTTATACCGACACACCGCCGTACACACAGCTCTGCAAATGGCCGTGAATGCGTGTACAGGTTACTAAAAAAGCTTTGCAAACAGGAAGCTCTCTGACACGTTGTAGAGAACGCTCAGGATAGCGGGGCAAGTTCTCTCACCATAGCCCTCGGGCAGTTCTGGTGACTGGTGGCCGTGTGGTCGGTTCTGAGGCGTCTGGAGGGACCCACGGATCTCGGGATTGCGAAGTCGCTGTGCCTGAAGCCTTTGCTCTTGGCTTGGAGACTCCCCGAATCTGCAGCTGCCACCCCCAGCAGCAGCGCCGGTGCTGTCCACGTAAGGGGCTGGCTCCTCCATGAAGCAGCTGAGCGGCCGCCCGGGCCCGGAGTCCTCATACATGGGTCTGAAAGGGGCAGAGCACAGCCTGCATGGGCACGTGGCAGGACAGAACCCGGCACTCAGTGCACTGCTCTTGCATCCATTTATTTTGCTTCTCTTCAACAATTTACAGTGTCCCAAGTGCTTAGTTTCATAAAACTCATCCTGTCCTATTTCAGTAGAAAGACTTTTTTTAGGAACAAGCGGCCAAAGGGAGGCACAGGTAAAGCACCATCAAAGCCACCTGCAGGAGCTCATCCTCCAGTCGTGCTGAATGAGGGCAAAAACCATCCTTGGGCTCTAAGGAGCTCATAAAATAAGATTTGATTTTTCTTTATTTAAAGTCAAGTCTAAATACTCCATTTTCCTTTTTATTTTCCTCTATAATAAAACTCCTGGTTACATAAAATACTGCATTGACTTTAAGTACTCTTTAATATAAATCTTCACCCCATGAACAATTTTGAAGACAATTTACCCTAATAGACTATTTTCCCTTATGAGCACTTTTAAAAAACATTTCACACTGAAATATTTCAAATGTATTCACAAACTGGAAGAGGAATCTCCTGGACTCATTGCTGTGCTACAACAGGGACTGTCTTGTGGCTGCTCTTCCAGTTCTTCCTCTCCGCTGAATTACTCTGAAACCAATCCCAACAATTCCCATTTCATTCTTAAATATTTCAGCATTTACTTCTAGAAGATAGACTTTTTTTTATTATTGTGCCTAAGAAATGTACATTAATTTTTAAAAGATCATCAAATATCAGTCAGTGTTCAATTTCTCCGGTCAATTGTCTTAATCAGGATCCAAGTGAGGTCCACATATTGCATTCAGTAGGTTTGCCTCTCACATCTTTAATTATTCACTCATAGGTTCTCCTCCTTCCTTGTGAGTAACTTCTTTTTCTAGCATGTCGTTGTGAAGACGCTGGGCTGTCTTCCATCCTCCACCAAGTGCCCCCCTCCAGACAGTGCTGGTTGCATCCCCTTGGGATTGTGCAACACATTCTCTCATCCCCTGGGTTTCCAAGAGGAGGTGTCGGATTACCTATAATTATCACCCAGCTTCATTAATTCATTGGGAATTACAAAATTGTGATAGTGACCAATGAGTTTTCAGGGTTTTTTAAAGTATTTTGGGGTTTTCTTCTCTTCTGATGAACACATAACACCCATTTTTAACAAATTTGATAAGTTTCAATCCATTAATTATAATTCTTACTGATGCTCAAACTGTCCCATCTTTGGCCAGTGGGAACCTCTTTAAATTGGATCCTGAGTCTTTTGGGCACATCCCCCCCACCCCCACCAGTCTTTACAGCTTCCTTTATAAGCAAGGAAATCGATGCCAGTTTTATCCCAAGGCCCTTTCCTGCATCTCAAGCACTCAGCACAGAGAAGAGGTGTGCAGGACACTTCACAGAGAGCGAGAGCCCACGGCAGCAAGGAGCTCAGCAGGCACCGCCGCGGGGATACGTACCCTTCATTTTCTAACAGTCCTCTGCAGTCTACCACAGACCCTCCAGTGCCTATTCTGTCTCGTGTCTGTAAACTGACTAAAACAGAAAAGAACGCCTTGCATTAAAATCCAGTGGTATTTCATGCAACTGTAATACAGTCAGCCATTGCGAATGCATCATTTATGCACAATATTGTTTTTAAAAGCGAGGCATGTGCATACACATACACACATATATTCCTAAGCTTTCAAGCATAAAGCATGTTATTCCAGTAGCTGCTACATATCACCACATATCGCCTTGAACATTCTGGTAACTATGGAGTCCAAAGAGGTTTGTGTTTTTCGTACTCTCCATAAACATAACAGAACACAATATTCACTTCCTCTAAGTTACCTTATTCTTTATGGAGATTTTGACTTATGTTTAATATGGACACAGAGAGCACTTTCATTATTGCAAAGTCTAGATGAATCCAAATATTTAATCTTGGTCACTACTATGAACAACAAAGACATTTATAAAGTTGTTCTCAGTTATTCATTTTTCCCAGCACACCCCTTCACAAAGAAAAGAAGAGATCACGAACAGAAAAGCACTCAGGGAGAACTTTTTTGTTATGATAGTTTTTAGGACGTATACCTCACTGTTCTTTTTATCTTGGGTCAAGTCTACATAAGACAATACCTAAAAGATTTGGGGTCACTCTGGTGTGCTGCTGAAATAGTATGTTTTCTTTGATCCCTTGCAATGCATTTAATCAGCATACAATATTTTAGAGTTACCCTAAAATGCTAAAAAAAGTGGATGAATAATACAATGAGTTACTTAATGGATAAATCACTTCCAAGATAAGAGCACCAGCCAACACTCTGTAACATTAGCACATTTTATTTGTTCTTTCTAAATAACCCACTCCTCTAACTCTGTAAAATCATATTACATGGAAATCTTCAGAAATCATTTTTCCTTTTTACATATATGATGGGTTTTCCTAAAGAAATTATTTCCCAACTCTTGCATATATGGCCACTATTCTTTCCATTTACCTCTGGATAATACAATGACAAATTAATTATCCATTATGTGATGATTAAAATGACATTTAAAATTATAATCCTAAATCCCTTTGTACTTTAGTCATTTTAACTCAACTCTGGATGATAAGTTGAAGAGAATTAGATAAAATGATAAAAACCACACAAGATCAAACTTTTTAGTGCTGAAGAGATGGCCCCCTATGTGGTTTGTCCTTTGAAGTATGTCACCATGTCAGTGCTTGTATATTTTTTCTTAGTGATGAAGAGTGAATGTTAAGTTCTGTAAAAGCATCTCTTTAGACAGATGAGAAAATTCTTACCCACTATTTGGCCACGCACTGCATCAGTATCTGAGGGGTTTAGTTTGCATAGATCCAAACGCTGGTCTGCAAACAAACAATGTAACACTTAACCCAGGGAAGCATTAACTAGGGAGAAGGGCAGAATTCTGTTTTCAGTATTAAAAGAGGAAAAAATAAAGATGCCTTATAAGCCTTCTTCAGTTGTATTAAGAGGCAGGAAAGCGTGTGGTTCTTACATCCAGTATCTTTTAATCTGCTGATGGCATTGGAGAGCAGCCGCACACAGCCCAGGAAGCCAGCTCCCTGCTTCTTGTGAATTTTCTTGTGGTTCCACACGCTGATGGTTATAGAGTCAGTTTTCCCAACATATCTAAAAATGACATGCAAACTCACTTTTAACTGTATTTCTGAATTATGATAGCCTACTGAGATTTCACCTCACTAACTTGTTAGTAGAGAAGAATTATTTTAAAATAATATTGGTTCTATATAGCATGTGCAGCAGGCACTCAATAAATATGTCTACTAACTTCAACGGGCTGGGAAAAGAACTATAACCAGTTATATAACAAGCAAATGTAGAGAAGAGAAGAGAAGATTGATGTGAGAGAGAAACATTGACTGGTTGCCTCCTGTATGTTCTCCAACTGGGGACGGAACCTGCAACCTAGGTATGTGCCCTGACAGTGAATTGAACCCCTAACCTTTTGCTGTACAGGATGACACTCCAACCAATTAAGCCACCCAGCTAGGACTAGGCTTACTACTGAATGCTAGTTTGCAACAGGGGACTACCTATAAACCCACAGATCCATCCAAAGAACACTAATGGGTACTAACTCAGACATTAACCCCCCAATTGCTCTCAGTACAAGTCAACCATAGAGGGGAGCTTTCAGGATAAGAATTGACAACCACTTCCCAGGCCCTTATGGTACCTCAATATAACTGAAAGTGAGTTTTAGACTCCAACTATTAAAAACCTCACCCAAACCCAGTATAATCTGGTTAATAAAAAAACCAATAATCACACAGTATTACTTTGACAAAAATTTCTTAGGGACATGAAAGCATAGCTGCATACAAAATAGTCGTTTTCAAAGTGCAATCAATTTTATGAATGTAAGAAATTGTCTGATGGTGTATAGATTTATATACATTGAATCATACCAAACTATATTTTATCTTACAGAAAATATATTTGTACTAAAAACAGAATTAAAAACAACAGAAATACATATATATATAATATGTATTTGCATAGTAAGTATAATAATGTATTTTTAAAATAAAAAATCTAAAACCAGGTTTAGGGTTTCACTGAAATAAAAAAAAAAAAAGTTAGCATATAGAGACCCAACTATGGCCCTTTTTTTCCTGTTAGAATGGCCAGTGGATTGAAGTTACAGAAGATCACAGTTACAGAAACAAATAATAATAATCTATAAAAATGTCAAACACAAAAAGTGCCAAATATATGAATTCTAAATTAGGTAGTTATTTGGCCATCTACTTTTCTTATCAACAACAAGTTAGAAGTCCTTTTATTTTTATTTTTAAATGAAATGTTTCTCTTAAAAGGTAGATACTGACTCTCCCGCCGCTCCCCAAATGGCTTATACGATATTCAACTCACAGATCATAGTGCTGGTTCCACTTTGGGTCCAATGTGTTTTTCACAGTGTCTGTTGAGTGGCACTGCCCAGATCCGTCCACAACAACCTTTGCAAAGGGGTCGGGGAGTC
This sequence comes from Furipterus horrens, assembly GCF_987537825.1. Classification (NCBI taxonomy): domain Eukaryota; kingdom Metazoa; phylum Chordata; class Mammalia; order Chiroptera; family Furipteridae; genus Furipterus; species Furipterus horrens. Next base: position 62,817,519 of record NW_028327180.1, on the reverse strand, counting down.
CTGGAGAAAAGGGGACAGCCATGCCTGGATGAGACTACAGACCTATCAATGTGACATTAGAATAGTTTTGTAGGCGAATGGGAGCATCAGGATCCTCTGATTTGGTAAAGAAGATTATCCTGGTAGATTTCTGGGAGTCTTATTTAAGGATGGTTTTGATCTATTTAGCTTTCTAAGAAAGGCAACCCAGTATGACATCACTCTCAGGTTTTTAGAGGCTAGAAAAGAAAACTGGGCTTAAAGAAAACTATAAAAATAGGTTTAAATTCAAATTCCCATTTTTGATGATTGTACGTGTGGCTAATTAAATGGAGGAAAGGTGTCTATAATTAACTGTATTCATACTTTAAAAAAAAATCATACTTAGAAATCTTGTTTACTAACTTTGTCTATTTTATCTCTGGGAGCAAGTATTCACTGAGTCATAATTAGTTAAGCTCCTAAGTGAATCAGACAGGTTTATAAAGTCAGAGAGCAGCAAGATGAGGGTTTTGGAGACAGGCCTGGATGTGAGCCAGCAGTCTGGAGCTCCCAAGCTACCTGAAAAACACCTGTGAGGCTTCGTGTCTTTACCTTTAAAGTATGGATGAGAACTAAGCAGTGCTCTCTGAGGATTGGGAAGAGGGTGAAGAATTCCAAGCTGCAGGCACCTACTTTATTGTAGGTGAATGTCTTGAGTTTTGTAGGGGTGATTCCTTTCTTCAGAAAAAGAGCCTCTATTTTAAACAATTCCTTTAATTATCTACCAGGCTTTAAACATGTGATTTAATTTATAAAATTTGACTAACAATTTTACTTACACGCAGCTATTTTGTAGTAAAATGTCCCACCTATATTTGAGCTGAGAACACTATCCAGTGCACAGCAATATATTAATGGGTGGATAGACAGAGAAAACAGGGTGTGGCTGAAACAGGGCATGAGAGAAACAGTTTTTCTTGTATGAGTTATACATTCTGTGCCTTGGAGCTAAGGAGTCTTTCTGTGTTGTAGTCAACTGGGAAATGAAGTTTGTTAAACCATGGATTTCTATTCAGGAACAGTCAGGATTTCAGGAAAATACACCCTGTTGTTTTTTTTTTTAAACAACTTTAAAATTCAGAAATATGTGAAAATATTAATATTGTAAGAGAGCAAAAGTAGGTGTTTACTTACTGAAGAAGTCTTTCTTTGCAAGGTTCTTGGCACATAATACTAAAAACAAACAAAAAACGCCAGGGTTAGCATTTACGGATGAGAGTTTCACCACAGCTGGTTGCTATGGACTGAATTGTGTCCTGCCTCCCCCCACCCGCACCCCCACCCCCGATTCACATGTTGAAGCCCTATGCACAGTGTGATGGTATTTGGAGGTGGGGCCTTTGAGAGGGGCTTAGGTTTCAATGAAGTCATAAGGGTGGAGCTCCAATGATGGGATCAGTGTCCTTATAAGAAAAGACCACAGAGCTTGCTCTCACTCTGCTCTCCATGTGAGACACAGCAAGAAGGGGACGTCTGCAAGCCAGGGAGAGGCCCTGCACCAAGAACCCACTCTGCTGGCTTCCTGACCTTAGGCTTTCCAGCCTACATAACTGTGAGAAATAAATGTTCATTGTTTAAACCATCTAGTCTATGGAATTTTGTTATAGCTGCCCAAACTGACCGAGACAATAGCCTATACTTACGATGGAAAAAAAAAATTCTAAAAATTATCTTTGCCAATGATTGCCTTTTAAATTTAGTACTACATTAAACAAAAAATTGCCAAGTAACTATAAAGTGTTTTATCCTCCAATTGGGAATCAGCTATAACAAATACAAAATATTTTAGTTCAAACTAAAAATCTTAAAACACATGCAGACAGATTTATCAATATGCTCTTATAAATGCTTAAGATCACATAAATGCAAATTCAAATTAAGACTTATGGTATTTACCTTTTCAGCTATTGTTAACAGCAAGAAAAGAAACTGGCATTTTTCCTATTCTGATAAATAATACAATTTTATAAATGTAAACTTTGGTATGTTAGGCCAGTACTAGGTGTTGTGAAAAACAAATGACAACACATTTGTTAAAAATTTGGTAAAATGTTGGCATATAGAAAGAATGCAATAAATGCTATTATTGTTAACTTATTATGAGGTAGTATCAATTACTGTTAAGAAATTTTGTCAGCAGATCTGTTACAAGATTAAAGCTACTATGTCAAGGGAACGTACTCTAATGCCTCTTACATTGCTTCACAAATTTTGCTAATTTTTAAGAATAATGTGTTTTGTTATGAACTTTTAAATACTTATTTACAAAGTATATTCATATTTATATAATACACATTGTTCTGCATCTTTTTCACTTAGTATATTTTTCATATAACAGCTTTATCACAATATAATTCACATACTACAAAATTCATCCATTTGATGTATATAATTCAGTGGTGTTTAGTATATTCACAGGGTTGTACTACCATCACCACAATCAATTTTAGAACTTTTTCATCATTCCCCAAAGAATTCCCATACCCATTAGTGGTCATATTCATTTAACCTCAAATCCTACCAGTCCAAGGCAATCACTAATCTATTGTACTTTAGGTCTTTGTGGATTTGCCTATATGGTATTTTGTGACTGCCTTCTTTCACTTAGCATGTTTCTAAAGTTCATCCATGTTGTAGAATGAATCCATTCTTTTTCATAACTGAGTAATATTCCATTGTATGAATATACCACATTTTCTTTATTGATTAACCAATGGATGGACATTGGGGTGGTCTCTGTCTTTGGTTACTGTGAATACTGCCATCATACAAGTTGTTGTGTAGACATATATTTTATCTCTCTTATATACCTATGAGTAGAGTTACTGAGTTACACGTTTAGCATTGAGGAACTATCAAAGAATCTCTCACAGTATCTGCACCATTTATATTTCCACCCACAGTGTATGAGTGTTCTGATTTCCACATCCTGGACTAATACTTATTATCTGTTTCTGTGGTTTTATATCTGTAGTTTTAACTTGCATTTCTCTAAAGACTTTGAACATCTTTTTTATGTACTTATTAATTATTGGCATATCATTCTGGAGAATTTTTATTTAGATGTTTTTGCCTATTTTAAATGGCTGATTTGCTTTTTTATCTAAAGACAAAACATACTTATCAGATTTGCAAGTATTCTCCCATTCTGTGGGTTGTCTTTTCACTTTCTTGATGGTGTTCTTTGAAGCACCAAAGTTTTCAATTTTGATCAAGTCAAATTTATCTGTTTTCTTCAGCTGCTTGTGCTCTGGTGTCATGTCTAAGAAGGCTTTGCCTTATCAAAGGTCTTAAAGGTTTAGTCCTGCATTTTCTTCTAAGAGTTTTATGCTTTTAGCTTTTTTATACTTTCAGCTACTCTAATTACTCTTAAATTACTGTTACATTACTCTTAAATAGACATTTAGGTCTATGACCTATTTGGAGTTCATTTTGTGTGTTAGTGAGAAGGGGACCAAATTCATTCCTTTGCAGGTAAATACATACACAATTGTACCAGCACCATTTGTTGAAAAGACTATTCTTTCCCCATTTGACTTGTCTTGACACGCTTGTGGAAAAACAATTCACTGTAAATGTGACAGTTTGACTCTCAATTCTATTCTATTGATCTACATGTCTCTCCTTGTGCCATGATCATACTATCTTGATTACTGTCCTAGTCTGTTCAGGCTGCTATAATAAAATACTAGAGACTGTGTGGCTTACAAACAAAAGACATTTATCTCTCAGTGCTGGAGGCTGAAAGTCCAAGATCAGGGTGCATGGCTGGGTGAGAACTCCCTTCCAGAGTGCAGACTTCTTATTGTCCTTTCACATGGCAGAAGGGGCGAGGGATCTCTGGAGTCTCTTTTATAGAGCATTGGGCTCTACCCTCATGACTTAAGCACACCCCAAATTCCCCACCTACTAATACCATCACCTCTGGGGGTTAGGATTTCAACATACAAATTAGGAGGGGTGTATGAACATTCAGACCATGGTAATTACCACAGCGTTGCAGTAAATTTTTAAGTAGGAAGCATGAGTCCTCTAAGTTTGTTCTTTTTCAAGACTGTTTTGGCTATTCTAGACCTGTTAATTATTCTACGATTAACTTGCTAGACTTTTATAGGAATTTTACTGAATTTGTAGGTGAATTTGGGGAGTACTGTCATCTTAACAATATTAAATTTTCAAATCCATAAACATGCAATGTCTTCCCATTTATTATACTTCTTTTATTTTTTATTTTTTAGACCATGGTCAAAGTCGTGGTCTTTTTTAAAAATAATTTATTTGCTTATTTATTTATTTTATTTTTAGAGAGAGGGGAAAGGAGAAAGAGGGAGAGAAACATCACTGTCTGGTTGCCTCTCACTCGCACCCCCAACTGGGCACCTGACGTGCAACCTAGTCATGTGCCCTGACTGGGAATCGAACCAGCGACACTTGGCTCGCAGGCTGACGCTCAATCCAATGAGCCACAGCAGCCAGGGCTATACTTCTTTTATTTAACTTATTCCTAAGTACTTTATTCCTTTGATGTTATTGCAAGTGAAACTGTTCTCTAAATTTCATTTTTAGATTGTTCGTTTCTAGTGTACAGAAATACAACTGATTTTTGTATAATCAACTTGTATCTTGCAATTTTGCTGAACTCATTTATTGACTCATATTTTTTGTGTTTTTTGGAATTTCCTATATATAAGATCACATCATTGGCAAAGAGAGGTACTTTTCCTTTTCAATCTGAATGCATTTGCTTCCTTTTTCTTGCCTTACTGCTCAGTACATCCAATACAACATTGAATAGAAGTGGTGGGCATCCTGTCTTGTTCCCAATCTTAGGGGCAAAGCATTTAGTCTTTCAACCATTGAGTATGGTAGGTGTTTCACATGTCCTTTATTAGATTGGGGAAGTTTTTTTTCTGTTCCTAGTTTCTTGAGTGTTTTTATCATAAAGGGGTGTTAGCTTTTGTCAAATGCTTTTTCTGCATCTACTGAAATGATAATTTGGTGTTTGCCCTTTATTTATTGTTAGGATATAGTCATTAATTGATTTTCAGATGTTAAACCAACTCTGTATTCTGAGATAAATTCCTCTTGGTTATGGTGCATAACCCTTAAAATGCTGCTGTCTTCAGTTGCTAATACAGTAGTCCCTCTCTATATCGCGGTTCACTTATCGCAGTCTTGCTGTATCGCGGGATTTTTAAAAATATTATATTTAATTATTTATCGCGGATTTTTTGCTATATTGCGGGATTTTGTGGTACTGTATATGTATGTTGTTAAAGTTACGTAGATTTAAGAGTGTAGAATAAATGTAAGGTTCCTACTTCGCGGGGGTGGGGTGGCGGTCTAGAATGTAATACCCGTGATAAGTGAGGGAATACTGTATTCTGTTGAGGAAATACTTTTTTTGTATATAATCTTAAGGGATATTGGTCTGTAGGGAATTTTATTTTATTTTATCTTTTTTGTATCAGGGTGAAACAGATTTCATAAAAAACACTGGTAAGTATTCCTTCTTGTTTTATTTACTTATTATTTATTTGGGGTATGGGGAAGAGTTTATGAAGAAATGGTATTCATTCTTCTTTACTGTTTAGTAGAATTCACCAGTAAGTCATCTAGGATTGGTCTTTTTTCTTTAATTTTTGGTAGGAATTGTTTTTCAATTACTAATCCAATTTCTTTACTTTTTAGAGGTCTCTAAGAGTTTTCATTTCTTCTTGAATCAGCTTTGGTAATTTGTGCCCTTCTAGAAATTTGTTAATTTCACCTAAGTTATCAATTTGTTGGTATATAGTTATTTACTGTATTCCTTGATAATCCTTTTTAATTCTGAATAGTCGACAGTAATTTTCCTATTAATTGTAATGTCTGTACACTTCCTTTCCAATGTAAATATGCCATTATACATATACATATATATTTGCACACTTATACACACATTCTTCAGTCTTTTTTGTGGATAGGTCATAATTTATTACAGGTTCTGATGGTGTTTTATTTCTTGTTTCTCTAATTAGAAAAGTAATATATATTGTAAAAAATGAAAACTGGGAAATGTGTAAATAAAAACTACATGGCCCTAAAACCTCATCCTTACTCTGTTGAGCATTTTCCTGGCTGGTCTCACATGCTTATTTTTCCCACTGAACTTTAGAACCATTTTGAGCAAGTTAAAAAAATAACTTCATAAATAAATTTGAGGGGAATTTACCTCTTTACAATATTGTGTATTCCCATTCTTGAATGTTTATCCATTTATTAAATTTTCTATAATGCCCTTAAGTGAGGTTTTAAAGTATTTCATAAATTTTTCCACATTTCTAATTGGGTTTATTCTTGAATGTTTTGTTTTTAGTTACTATTGTGAACAGAAGTGTTCCTGTATTTGAATAAGAAAAAAGTTTTCCTTACATTAATTTTAAATCAGTCATCTTTTTCAACTCTTCTCAAATGGACCTGCAATGCTGTTTCCTTCAGTTTCCCTTTTCCTTCCCACAGCTTGAATGTCTCAAGGCCCTCACATCAAACTTGAATTGTCCAAAATGGAACTGAAATCTTCCCACTCCTCCTAGAAGCCTGGTCCTGGCCCAGGATCATTACTTCAGAATCACAGCATCGCCAACCGACTGCACAGCCAGAAAGCTGTATGTCAGGCTTTTCCTTCTCAGTCTCTCCAGTGTGTTGGCTTTCAGCCATCTCCACCCTTGTCCAAGCTCCCAATATTAGCTATCACAAGTACTTTTTAAAATTTAAACCTCATGTCTCATTCCTTTTTAAAAATTCCACAGTGGTTTCCCATTGCCAAATCCCAGCCTCTCCAGCCTCAAACATTATCCTCCAGCTCCAGGCCCGAGATCTTCTGAGCTGCCATTGCTAGGATTGCTTCTGACTGGAAGAATTCTCACCATATCTCAGAAAGATTAATCTTCGTTCGTATTTACAAGACCAGCAATGTTTTCATTTCAGGCTCATTCCAGTGAATTTGGTTATATCACAAGGTAGGAAAGTCTCAATACTGTCAGCACAAAGAGAACTTTGCCTCAGTGTTGTGCCAAGATCATTTGGGGTCATACTGATCCTAGTTCAGTTAATGGCATGTGGTTTCTCCTACTGGAATAATTTTGTGATATCAAGATAGAATTCTCTTTGTCCACTCTAAGAGATGCAGCGATAAAAGATAGTTTATTACACAGCATAAAACCCCACACTACTGAATCTGCCACTCATTTTTAAACAAATATGCTATACACCATTTATGAATTAGGTTCTGGGGACACAACAATGAACAAAAGAGACATTCATAGAAGTGAAGCTCAGTGTTTCAGTGCAGACCACTGCATGGCCGCTTCAACTCCACTCTGGAGTTCCCCTCTACTTTGGAATCATCCCTCTCACATCCTATAATTTCCTAATCACATGCCAGAATTTCCTAATATTGGGGATAAAGAGCATATTACATAATATTCACTTAGCACCTCAAAATACAAGGGTATGTTTTGCTAACTTGTGCATTCAATTAGTAAGGCAAGCTTCTTTACGGGTCCTTGACAAAGCCTGGGATCCCTCAAACTATCTGTGGCTGTAATTTTTATTCCTCTCTCCTTTTATATTTATATGTGTCAAGTCCTAACTTTTCCTTCTTCTACAAGTCTCTTGACCTTGTCCTTTCCCCTACTTTTGTACCCATTCTCCTATCCTTGGCTTCACCCACTCCCAGTTAACAGAAGGGCAACAGCGCCCTTCCTAACTCATAATACATTCAGGCACCAGATTCATCTTTTGATGTGGGATTTTCGTGTTTTGAGGCTCAAAAACTTCAATGGCTCTGTATTGTATTTTACTGCAAATATAAGTTTCTCCTGAGTTTTAAACTGTCCCATTCTCTACCATCACCTTGATCTTACACTCCTTTCCTAAGTATAGTTCAGTTCATTCCTACCCTCCTCTGGGCCCCACCTGTTCCTACCTCAGGCACTTCCTCCTGCTCCTCAATCCACTTGACAGTCTGTCTGTCTCTCTGCCTCCCTTCCAGGCGAGGCCCCCTGCCTCAGCGAAGCTTCCTTCAGACCCGTACTTCCCGAACGCCACTCTGGAGTAATGTTTTCACAAGTGCTAGAATTTAAAAAATAAGGACAATGTGGTGGGGTTTTCACGAAACTGAGCTCATTAATTTAAAATGTTTTTTTGCTTTGGTGTTATGTCTTTTCTATTATTTTCATGTTAAAATAGTTCTTTAATGAAGTTAAAAAAATGATAGTTTCAACAATGGCTTCGCACAATGAAAAGTTGGCAATTTTATGTTGAGAGCCACATTTACACAAAGGTTTTGATTGATCTAGGAATCTCTAGTCTTAACTATGGGCAATCTGTTCCCTCTCTTTACTCCTCCATACTTTCGGAGTCATTCAGTTGAGTGCCCAGGGCCTGTCATGCAGGTGACCTTGTCCTCCAGCTAAGTTCAGTTCCCCTGAAGGAGGAGCCCCAGCTTCTACCCCTCAGACATGGGCTTCATGTAGTGCTGGCTACTCCACAGGCTGTAATAAGACTGACCATGATGAGCATGGAGCAGAAAGCAAGCCAGAGAGTAACAGTGATAAAAATATAGAAAATCAAGCTGTCTCAATAATTTAAAACACTTAAGTAAAATTTTCAGTTATTAGAAAATATAATGTACCAACTAGGATGGCTGCCAACACATGATATGCACGTAATGTGTATTATTAGCTGCCTGCCTCATCTAACTTTTACACCTAAAACTCAAATTTTTAATCTACTTGGGGGAAAATTCTTTAAGCTACAAAAGGGGCACAAAGAGAATCTCTGTTTGTTGGTAAGTGTGTCTCACTAGCATGTCATCATCTAGGCCTGTGTATCAGTCACCCATCTGTCAGTTCTCAGGCCATTTTAGGAAACCCTCCAATTTGCCTAAAGAAGAAAAAATAAATCCCATTCTAGTTACATCAACAGAGGCAACCATCTTTAAATCCATACAGAACTAAGCCCTACTCCATTATTTGCTTAATGAAATAACTTCTCCTAATCCTTCCATGAAGTTTGTACATAACACACATACATGTTTCACTATTCAGACACCATTAGATGACAAAATGATTTATCCTCTGCAGGGAAAACTGTCTAAGTTAACAAAACATGTTTTAGCAACCATCCTATTGGCTTTGCTGGGGGGGGGGGGGCGGCGGCGGTGCACGACTCTGGTAAACTGACAATCCTTACAATGGTTTTCCAATCCTTACAACAGTTTTCCAAACTTCATTGCTTAAAATAAGTCTTACAGCCTCATTTTCTATAAATGTATTAAGTTAATTTAAAACTAAATGACAAAATGTGTAACTTTATTGAACTCAATATGACAGAGTTCATCTCATGCCCAAACCCTGAAGGGTGAGGCAGGATATCCCATAAAGTAGAGGTTGGCTCCCAGGACTAGGGGAGTCCCTGCTCCCCTGCTTGTCCCCCTGCGTCCCCACCAGCTGCAAACACTAACATTATTCTTGTGACTTTAGAGTATTAGGATTTTTTTTAAAGTATATTTTATTGATTATGTTGTTACAGTAGTTTCATTTTTTTCCCCTTTGCTCCTCTCTGTCCAGTGCCCCTCTTCCCTCCAGCAATCCCACCCCGCTTAGGTCATGTATATAAGTTCTTTGGCTTCACCCTTTCCTATATTATTCTTAACTTCCCCCTGTCTACTTTGTACTAACCAATTATGTTTCTTAATCCCTGCACCATATCCCCATTTCTCCCCCTTCCCCCTCTCAGCTGATAATCCTCCAAATGATTCCCATGCTGGTTTGCTTAGTTGGATTTTGTTTTTATTTTTGAGATTCAGTTGTTGATAGTTTTGAGTTTGTTGTCATTTTAGTGTTCATAATGTTGATCTTCTTTTTCTTAAGTAAGTCCATTTGACATTTCATATAATAATGGCTTGGTGATGATGAACTCCTTTAGCTTGACCTTGTCTGGGAAGCACTTCATCTGCCCTTCTGTTCTAAATGATACCTTTGCTGGATAGAATAATCTTGGTTGTTAAGTCTTTGCTTTTCATCACCTTGAATACTTCTTGCCAGTCCCTTCTTGCTTGCAAAGTTTCTTTTGAGAAATCAGCTGACAGTCTTTTTTTTTTTAATCGACATCAGAGCAATATTTTATTTGTTGTTTCTGTAGTTTTAAAATGTTTTATTATTATGCTATTACAGTGGTCCCAATTTCTTTTTCCTCTGCTCCCCTCCACCCAGTGACCCCCACTCCCTGCAGTTGTCCGCCCCCCTTAGTCCATGCCCGTTGGTTGTGCATATAGTTCTTCTCAACATCTTCCTGTCTACTCCACTTCCTCCTACTATGCTTCTTAATTCCTGAATCATCTCCCTCCCTTTCCCCCTCCCCACTGACATCCACCCAAAATGTTCCCCATATCTATAATTCTTTTTCCACTCTCGTTGCCTACTTAGTTTGCCTTTGTTTCAATTCCCTAGCTTCTGCTGTTGGTTGTTGTGATACAGTTTTCATTTTAATGTTCATAGTTTTGATCCTCCTTCTCCTAAACAAGTCCCTTTAACATTTCATATAACAGTGGTTTGGATCTGATGAACTTTAGTTTTACTTTGTCCTGCAAGCACTTTCTCTGCCTTTCTAATCTGAATGAAGCTTTGCTGGATAGAATAATTGTGGCTGTAGGTTTTTTATTTTCATTACTTTGAATATTTCTTGCCAGTCCCTTCTTGCCTGCAGTCTCCTTTGAGAAATCAGCTGATAAGTCTAACTGGGACCCCTTTGTACATAATTCTTTTCTTCTCTCTTGCTGCTTTTAAGATTCTCTCTTTATCTTTAATTTTTGACATTTTGATTATAATGTGTCTTGGAATGGTTCTCCCTGGGTCCAGTTTATTTGGAACTCTCTGTGCTTCCTGGACCTGTAAGTCTATTTCCTTCCCCAAGTTAGGGAAGTTCTGCTTCATTAGTTTCTCACATAATTTTTCAATTTCTGGTTCTTCTTCTTCACCTTCTGGCAACACTATGATTCGGATGTTCGCTCTTTTATAGTTGTCCGAGAGGTTTCTGAGCCTCTTCTCGTTTTCCTCACTTTTTGTTTCCTCTTTCTGCAGTGGTTGACTGTTTGGTCCTTCCCTATGTTCCAATTTGTTGATTTGATCCTTGGTTTTCCTTCCCTCACCATTTGTTTCATACATGTTTTCGTTCATTTCAGCAGGACTAGCCTTCATTCCTTTCCCGTCTTGATTAAGTCCCGCTGTTATTTCTGTAAGCTGTCTTATAACTATAGCTCTGAACTGAGCCTCAGAAAGGTTATCTATCTGTTCGTCCATTAATTCATGTATTTGCTTTCTGGTCAGCTGCATCACTGGGATCTCTAGCATGATATGTTCCATCTTGACAGTTTTGTGTTTATCTTTGCTTCCTGGGCGGGGCTGTCACACCTCCTACACTATAGGGAGAGGAGCCCTATGCACTCGTCACTACCGGGCGACCCTTCTTACCACACTGTGGCGCTTTGTGTAGGGGCGGGGGTACACGATGGATTCCTGCCAGTTTCTTTCTTCTGAGAGACCAGGAGCCTCCTCCACCCTCCCCAAGCTCTCTGGACCTCACAGTCTGAGGCAATGAAGGCCTGCCTTCCCCGGTGTTGGAATCGCGAGCTGATGGGTTTGGACTGCAGCTAAGGGTGCTCCCAGGTGCTTCTTGCCTCCCCTTAAATACGGGTGTCTGTGCTTACCGTAGTCCTGCCGCCCATTGCTGCATCTGCTGCTGCCAGCACAGCCTGACCTCTCTGCCTTGGCTTCATCCCTCCTACCCATCCAGATGAGCACCACTTGTTTATAACTTCATACATTGGACTTCCATGTAGCTTTATTTTCTGGAACTTCTGGTTATTTCTGGTTTTGTGGTAGTTGTAGTCCTTTTTAGTTGTGGAGGGAAACAAAGAGTGTCAGTCTAGGCCTCCATCTTGGCCAGAAGTCGCTGATAGTTTTATAGGCACCCCTTTGTAGGTAACTCTCTGCTTTTCTCTTGCTACTTTCAGGATTCTCTCTTTATCTTGAAACTTTGGCATTTTAATTATGATGTTTCTTGGTGTGGTCCTTTTGGGTCTAGCTTGTTTGGAATTCTCTGTGCTTCCTGGACTTGTATGTCTATTTTGTTCGCCAAATATGGGGAGCTTTCCTTCATTATTTTCTCACTTAAGTTTTCAACTTCTTGCTCTTTCTCTTCTCCTTCTGGCACTCCTATGGTTTGGATGTTGGCATGTTTAAAGTTATCCCAGAGGTTCCTAAGGAATTCCTCCTTTTATTCAATTCTTGTTTCCTCATTATTGGTTGACTGTTGTTTTCCTCCTTATGTTCCAAATTATTGATTTGAACCTGGTTTCCTTTCCTTCACTATTGGTTCTGTGTATATTTTCCTTCGTTTCATTTAGCATAGCCTTCACTTCTTCCCTTATGTGTTTGCTGTACTTAAGCATATCTGTCAAGCCTGTGAGCTTCTTTATCACCAGTGTTTTGAACTCTGCATCAGTTAGGTTGACTATCTCCTCGTCGCTTAGTTTTCCCACTGGAACCTTGATCCGTTCCCCCTTTTGGGTCATACTTCTCTGTCTCCTCATCTTGACAGGCCCCTGTGTTTGTTTGCTTCCATGTCTTAGGTAGAGCTGTTGCTCCTGTTACGCTTTAAGGGGCGGAGCCTTAGGTTTTCTCATCAGTAGAGGGCAACCTGTTTCACCACGTTGTGGCACTGTATGTGGGGAGGAGTCTGAAAGGGAACAATGTCACTTCCTCAGTACTTGCCCCTTTTCCAGGCACTTCTCACACTTTGTATGGGACTGGTGCCTCTCTAGCTGTTGCCCTGGCCGTCATTCCCAGAGTAGGTGGGTCTGCGGACTTTCTAGGACCATGGCCCTTTAATCAAGTGGACTCTGCTGAGAGACCATCAGTTTCTTCCTCCGCCCCAATCCCCACTGGTTTGCACAGTCAGAAGGAATGAGGCTTGATTTTCCCCAGCACTGGGACTGTGTTTGGTGCTGGGAGTGCTCCCTAGGTGTCCCTACTGACTTTTTAAAATGTGTGACTGAGCTTTCCGGCAGCCTGCCGCCGCTGCTGCCACCACACCGGGTTCTCTCTGCCACAGTTATGCCCCTCCTACCTGTCTGGATGAGTACTTCTTCTTTATATCTTTGTTTGTTGGACTTCCATGCAGCTTGATTTTCTGGAACTTCTGGTTGTCTCTAGTTTTGAGGTAGTTGTATTCCTTCTTAGTTGTGGCGGGAGATGCAGTGTGTCTCGGCCGAAGTTGAGTGTCAGGTTTTTTACACACATTTTTCTCTACCTAGTTTGGCCAGATGAGGCACATGGACATACAGGGGAGGTGTCATTTTTTTCCAGTTTGTTGGTGAAATTATTACGACGCAGAAAGACTTAGCAGCCACCTCCACTTCTACCCCATCTCACGTTACACTGTCACAGCAGCTGTTATCAGGGTTTGAAATAAAATCCTCTATTTACTGTATTTATATGCTGCTTCATGTCGGCCTCTCCCCTACAAAAATGTCCTCTGGAACAAGGACTGTATATTCTGCACTGTATCCCAAGTTTGGTATGCTGCACACACGTTATTTTAAAAATATGTACTGAATAAATGAACTAGGTATTAACCTTTTATTTTTCCTTCTTAACTAACTGCTCACTAGAACATAAGCACCAAGAAGGCAAAGATTAATCTTCTGAATAATTATATTCCTAGTATGGTGCACAAGAACTAAATATTCAGTAGATATTTGTGGAAATAAATAAGTGCTTGAATGAATAAATGATTGAGATCATTTTGGTAGAGCCTCCACCACGGTGTGTCTGACTGCTGTTCCACACACGGCTGACAGGTCCTGTTCTTTAGAGCGGAGTTATGCTATTCCTCATGGTATCATTAGTGACATTCATTTGGCACTAAGAAAACAAAATGTTCCCCCGCAGTTTCAACTTAATGTAATAGTACAATGAGAGAGGACTAAAGTCTATGTCAAAAAAACAAGTCCAGAGGGCATTTGGAAATTTTTGTTTGAAAAAAGTTCTCATCAATAAAGTCATTTTTTCATCTAGAGGAATGATTTCCAAGGATTGATGAAGCTATTACATTTCAAGAAAATTTAAAACTAAGGGACATATTTAATTAAAAATGTTTATTAATTTTAAAGATTTTATTTATTGACTTTTAGAGAGAGGGGAAGAGAGGGAGAAAGAGAGGGAGAGAAACATCAGTGTGTGAGAGATATGGATCGGTTGCCTCTTGTACATCTCCAGCTGGGGACCTGACCTGCAACCCAGACATGTGTCCTCACTGGGAATCAAACCGGCAACCTTTTGGTTCAAAGGCCAGCACTCAAGCCAATGAGCCACACTAGCCGGGGCCGTTTATTGATTTTAGAAAGAGGAAGAGAGAGAGAAACATCAGCTGGCCGCCTCTTATACGCACCCCAATCAGTGATCAAACCCGTAACTTTTTGGTGTATGAAATGATGCTCCAACAAACTGAGCCACCTGGCCAGATTTAATTTTTATATTTTAATCTTAAATGCTGTTTTTCTTTACACCCTGAGTGTGCCCTGTAGAACCTGCAGGGTTGACTTCTTTCTCCCTGGGTGAAGAAAGAAGGCCTCACAAAAAGCACTCTCTCTTACTGTTTGACTTCTAAGTTTATAAGCTAGATACCTTTGTCCTAGAAGGTAAGAAGAGTATGTCATTTAAAGTATGTCTTTTAGAATGATTTTTATCTCCAGATCACACTTCTGTCTTAATAAACTAAATGGAATGTTTTCAACCATGTCAGAGTAGAACAAGTGTATTAAGAATCTGGGTGATTTTACAGGTGGAAGGAAGCCCATTTCCTTTCCTCAGAACATAGGGAAAGTCAGGTTTTCATCAGAGAAAGTTTTGTCTAAATATTTAAAGTTATATTCCAAAAGTAATCAGTTCCTAGATCAGTAAATTATCAACGTTTTCTCCCTAAACATGTTTACTTTTCCATTCAAATGTCCTATTAAATGCCTTATGCAAAGACAACGTTTATTAACTCTAATACTTGAGCTCCAGATGTCTAGTATTTCTTCTCCTAAAAAGCACACAGTGATTTTACAACCAGGAACCAAGGAGCAGTTTTCAACTGGAGCTTCTAAAAGCATCCTGGGAAGCAGACTGTCTCCCAGGCAACCATCTGACCAACATCTCTGCCAAAACATTTGATGAAGCCCATCAATGGAACATCAGTGGACAGTCTGGAAGGACTGGAAACTTTGTTACTGTTTTATGAAACTTTAAAAATACAATCTAAATCCCTTCAGTATAACTAATAACATTACCTAAAATTTACTGAATATTTGTATAAGGTAATTACTTAGGCACTAAGCTAAGTATCTGAGATCATAATTGCATTTATTCAACATCACAATCTCATGAAATGGTTACTATTATATGTTCATTTTCCTGATGAAAAAGCCAAGGCTTTAAAAGATTATAGAACTTGACCAATCAAAGTCACAGTTGGTAAAAGCTGCTGCTTCTGAGCAGTGAATCCGTTTATTCATTTCAACATTTGCTTATCGCCCAGCACAGGCCAGACCCTGCTCCAAGTTCCGAGGATTCCAGAAGAACAGCAAAAAAGTTGCTTGTCCTGAGGTATTTCCTTTGCCTGAGGGTTTGACTTTTAAGGAAAATAAACAAATATCACCTTTAGGAAAAAAAAATTTAAGTAACTGCTTAAAATTGACTTCTCAAACTTGGACTACTTTCCTAAGGTTAAACAGTACAAAATAAAACCCACCTTTGCCAGAAAAGAGATGAATTTTTACCCAAAAGCCTGTCATTATATAAATTATATCTGAGTGTCTCCCTAGAAGGAAACAGAATGAACTCCATGAACAGGAGATAATCCAGGGTGAACAGGGAGGAGAGTGCATCCAAACATCCTCCCCCACCTGACCCCCGAAGACGTGGTCATACAGCAGGCAGCTCTTCTGAGGAAGTCACTAGTACAAGGCGGTAACTGCTGAGGGTGAAACGAAAACTGGGGGACATGCTGGGAAGAAAGCAAACTATCTACAACCTGATAACCAGACTGGACCTAACATACATAAGGACAAAAAGTAATAATAAATAATAAGAGAAAGTTCTGTCATAATTTTCTCTCCTTCAGGTACTGAGCTGACAAACGAGGCTTTATTAATCTGATGCATAAAAAACAAACAGAAAACCCAAAGGTGAGGACAAAATTAAGCAAAGTAATGTAGCTGGTAGAAGTGGGGCTCTTTCACAGGATTCCAAGAAAACCATGTCGTGGATCAACACACAGGAGATGGTGGTGTGGCAAGGTTTTTGGGTAGAAATGGAAGGCTGCCCCTATGTCCCATCTCCATCTGTCCTGCCACGGAAAAAGTTCAGCCATGTCTTCAGCAAGGCCAAAACAAAGTCAATGTCCAGAGTTTCTGTTTCATATGAAAGCTTAGTCCTTTGGAGCCCAGGCAGTTACTAAGTTGTTTCAGTCCCCATCTGCTGCTGGCCACGTGGGTGCTAGGGCCACAGGGTTATGGAGAGAATGTGTGAATGAATGGGGCAAGCACAGGTTCGTGGCAGGTGGAGCGGAGCGAGGAGGGAGGAAGAGGAAGAGAGAGAGAGAAAGAGAGAGAGAGCAAACACACGCTCTTAGCATGCTTCTTTATTAAACTCGGTTATAGTATCTTGGCCTTGAGATGAACCAGGAGCTTTTCCATAACAATCAATCAACTTCTTTAGTGGGCTTCTGGTGGGTCCACCCTCTAACCAATTGATCCCTTTTCCAGGTTAGACTGATAGGCTTCTAAGGTCAAGCACCACCCCCTGTGCCATTTCGACTTCTATTGTGTATGCGCTTAACCCCTCCTACTCCTCCCTCCCCAATCTGATAACCAGTCCATACCAGAGGGCAGGCAGTGCTCCTGGAGAGATTTCCTGTCTGCTCCCAGGATTATGTTTCCTTGGCACCAGTCCCCTGGAGTGCATGGATGAGTCTGTAAATGCTATAGCTTCCTGGTGAAGCAAGCAGGCTTATGCTCCTTGGTTGATTATGTTCAACAATGTTCGATTCCCTTTCCTTCCTTCCTTTGGTAATAACTAGCTAACTACCTATGGTAACACTGCAAATATACCCATGCATGATTATTAAAAACTCATATTACACAATCTTCATAATACACAGTTTTCAACCAGCAATGCAAAAAATTTCAAAACATGCAATACCTGACTACTTAGTCAAGGGCACTGACCTCCTTTGCCTTAGATTGTGAAATAAATAAATGACAACAGCGAACACATCAATAGCTGTCTGGTGTGAATGAATCAAAATTATATCTATTTTTTTTTTGTCAGATTGACAATGATATATTTTTTGGTGTGTTGCAGAATTTTAGTAATTAGTTTATGTGAGCCACGAAGTGAAAAAGGTTGAAAATCACTGTTCTGGAAAAGTCCTTTATATTTCTTTCCTATTTTGTTATATTATACTGCTAGGTTCTATAGAACTGAATTATTTAAAGGCATTATTTTGCATGATTTTATCATAAAATCTTTTATAATTACTTAGCTAATCATTATCCACATCTTGGTGTAAGTCAGAGTAAAATCATTGTGTTCAATTTAGTCAAGAAAAATACAAGCTCAGGAGATTGAAAAACTTGCTCAAGGTGAGCCAGCAAAGTTTGAGATGGAGATAAGAACTTGATACACCCAACTTCCAGTCAAGATAAAGGTGTAGGTAGGTACGCTTCGCATTCTCGTGCAACCACTAAAAGAATTACAGCTAAATCTCAAAACATGTAACACCCAGAGCTGCCAGAAAATCGAACCGGAAGGAAGTCCAAAAACCAAGGATTTAAAGAAGCCACATTCATCCAGATGGGTAGGAGGGGTGGAGACACAGAGACTGGAGGAGAAGTGTGGTGTGGTGCAAAGAGGTGGCAGTACTATAACAAGCATGGGCGGTCCTATATTACATGTGTGGTGGAAAAAAAATTGGAGGGATACCTTGGGAGCAAGCAATCCCAGCCCCAGCCAGACTGCACAGCTCAGGGTTCAGTACCAGGAAGAAAAATCCCCATAACTTCTGGCTGTAAAAACCAGTGGGGGTTAAGGTGGCAGAAGAAACAGCCGTATTTTCAGGGAACTGCTTAAAGGGCCTGCATGGTCTTAAAACATATGTAAATCCACCCACTCAGGGATTTAACATGAGGGCAACAGCTGGAAGGGTGCCAGTCACATACATGGAGTGGGTGAAGTGACAGGAAACAGGGCAAGTGCCAGGCAAACCTCCAGAAGTCAGGCAGTGGCACAGTTTCCTCTCCAAGCCCTCCCCCTACACAGAGCCACAAAGCTGGGAAGTGGGTTGCCCCACCTGGGTGATTACCTAAGGCACTGCCCCACATAATTTACAGGTGCCTTTTCTACATAGGCCATGCTAATAAGACAGGGAGTCAAAGCAGCTCTACCTAATACACAGAAACAAACACAGGGAGGCTGCCATATTGAGGAGGCAAAGAAACATGGCCCAAATGAAAGAACAGAACAAACACCCAGAAAAAGAACTAAATGAAATGGAGATAGCCAACCTGCCAGATGTAGAGTTCAAAACACTGGTGATCAAGATTCTCAGAGAACTAATTGAGTATGACAACAACCTAAAGGAAGAAATGAAGGTTGCACTAAGTGAAATAAAAGAAAAATCTACAGGAAACCAACAGTGAAGGGAAGGAAGCCAGGATTCAAATCAACGATCTGAAACAAAAGGAAGAAATAAATATTCAACCAGAACATAAAAAAGAAAGAAAAAAAAAACAAAAAAACGAGGATAGTATAAGAAGACTCTGGGATATCTCCAAACATGCCAACATCCGAATAATAGGGATGCCAAAAGGAGAAGGGGAAGAGTAAAAAATTGAAAACTTATTTGAAAAAACAATGAAAGAAAACTTTACTAATTTGGTGAAGGAAATAGACATACAAGTCCAGGTGGTAGAGTCCCAAACAAGTTGGACCCAAAGAGGACCACACCTCGACACATCATAATTAAAATGCCAAAGGTTAAAGATAAAGGGATAATCTTAAATGCATCAAGAGAATAGCAGAGTTATCTACAAAGGAGTTCCCTTAAGACAATCAGCTGATTTCTCAAAAGAAACTCTGTAGGCAAGAAGGGGCTGGCAAGAAGTATTCAAAGTGATCAAAAGCAAGGGCCTACAACCTACATTACTCTATCCAGTAAAGCTATCATTGGGAATGGAAGGACAGATAAAATGCTTCCAAGACAAGGTAAAGCTAAAGGAGTTCATCATTACCAAGCCCTATTACATAAAATGTTAAAGGGACTTATTTAAGAAAAAGAAGATCAAGACTATGAACATTAAAAAAGGCAACAAATTCACAACTATCAACCACCGAATCTTAAAAACAAACAAACAAAAACCACACAAACAAACAAAGCAAACAACCAGAACAGGAACAGAATCATAGATATGGACATCATTTGGAGGGTTATCAGTGGGGAATGGGAAGGGGAGAATAGGGGAAAAGATGCAGGGATGAAGAAGCAAAATTGGTAGGTACAAAATAGGTAGGCAGATGTTAAGAATGGTATAGGAAATGGAGAAGAAGACAAAGAACTTAAATACATGACCCATGGACATGAACTAAGGAGGGGATTGTTGAAGGGAAGGGGGGTACTGGGCAGAGGGGGACAAAGGGGGAAAAGTGGAACAACTGTAATAACATAATCAATGAAACATATTTATAAAGAAGGAACTTGATGCATCCATAATGAAAACCACAGAGTTCACTGAATGATGCTCCTTCATTAAGACCTGTCAAAATGAAAGTTTGTAAAACATTAAAAATTTCAAACCACCCTGGCTGCTGTGGCTCAGTGGATTGAGTGTCGGCCTGCGAACCAAGTGTCGCTGGTTCGACTTCCAGTCAGAGCACATGACTAGGTTACACGTCAGGTGCCCAGCTGGGGGCACGAGAGGCAACCACACAGTGATGTTTCTCTCCCTCTCTTTCTCCTTTCCCCTCTCTCTAAACATAAATAAATGAATAAACAAACAAACAAATTAATTAATTAATTTAAAAAAGTTCAAACCAATGTGGCCAACACTGGATTCATAAGATTATTTAAATTATAAAAGAAAATCAAACATAACACAGCAATTCCACCCTTAGGTATGTAATCAACAGAAATGCACATACATATATGTTAGCCACAGAGTTGAATAGTTGTAGGAGCACTGTTAGGAATAGCCAAGACTGTGAACCATTGAGATACCCATCAACAGAACAATAATAAAGAAGCTGTGGTATTCATAGAATGGAATTTTATACAGCAATGGGAAAAACAAACTACAACTACACACAACATTATGAATGAATCTCACAAATGTGGCATTCAATGAAAGACACACTATATATTACATTATGGCATTTATGTAAAGCACAAAACAACTTTAATAATACTGTTGAATTCAGGCATGACTGTCCTTTTGCAGGACAAGGTAATGACTGGAAGAGATCATGTGGAAGGTGTCTGGGGAACTGGCTAGGCTCTGATTCTTGATCTGGGTGCTGTTATACATGTGTGTTCAGACTATGAGAATTAAGTGAGTTAGGCACTTGAATATTTATCAGTCAATCATAATAATCAATGGAACAGAAGAGAAATTATACAAATACAGATCCAAAGTATGAGATCAATTGATTCTCATCAAAGGTGTCAAAATAATTCAATGAGAAAAAAAGTGTTTTCCAGACTGGAAAATAAGATATCTAGTTGAAATAAATGAGATATGCTTAGGGGGGAAAAATAAATAAGTCTTAATCCTCACCTTACAACATACACAAAAACTGACTTGAAACGGAGCACAAACATAAACCCTAGGTACCATTAAGAAAAGTCCCCCAGTTAGGAGAAAAATCTTCATAATATAGATATCTGACAAAAGACTTGTATGCAGAAAATATAAAGATTCAAATTATATTATAAAATTTATTTTAATTATATAAATTAAATTATAAAAAAATTTTAAATGGGCAAAAAGACTGACATGTCACCAAAGGAGACATCAAATGGCCAGTAAGCAAATGAAAACATGCTCAACACCACTAACCATCAGTGAAATGCAAATAAAAACCACAATAAGGGACTTCCAGCCAAGATGGAGGTGTAAATACACACGCTGCGTCTCCTCACAACTAAGAAGGAATTTACAACCACTTCAAAACTAAAAATATAAAACAGAAAACACAGAAAACTGAAACTACAGGCAAGTTCGGCAAACAAATAAAGAAGAACTAATCAGCCAGAAAGGTAGGAGAGGCGGAGCCGGAACCCAGAGAAAGACCAGCGAACCAGCGGCTGCAGGGGCGGTGCTTGGCAGGCAGAATGGCTAGAGTGGTGAGGCTGGCGGGTGGGTGCAGCTAGCAGTACAGCGACTGTAGCCATGGCGAAAAACACAGTCATACGGTTCAAACCTGAGACCGTGATCCCAGCCCCAAACCAGATGGATCCCAGCCCCAGACCGGACCACGTAGCTTGTGGTTCCAGCGCTGGGGAAAATAGAGCCCCATTGCTCTGAATGTGAAAGCCAGTGGGGGTTAAGGCAGAGGAAGAAACTACCAGTCTCAAAAAGGAGGCAGCTTCCTTAGTAAGGGAATGGGGAGAAGTGCCTGGAAAAGCGGCAGCAACCAGCACTGTTCCCTCTCAGACCCCTCCCCCACATACAGCACCAAAACGTGGTGAAACAGGTCGCCGGCACTAAGGAATACCCAAGGCTCCGCCCCCTATAATGTAACAGGTGCCAAGGCTCTACCCAAATCACAGAGGCAAACACAGAAAGCTGCCAAGAGGAGGAGAAAGAGAAGTACGGCCCAGAAGCGGGTGCAGAGCAAGGTCCCAGTGGCACAACTAAGGAACGAGCAGATAGTGCATCTAACAGATGAGGACACAGAGAACTTAACAGATGCACAGTTTAAGGCACTGGTGATAAAGATGCTCAAAGACTTGACAGAAGAAGTTAAACAGGGCGGGGAAAGAATGAAGGCTATCCTGGTTGAAATGAAGGAAAATCCACATAAAAAGTGGTGAAGGAAAGGTAACCAGGGTTCAAATCAACAAACTGTAACACAAGGAAGAAACAAACAGTAAACCAGTGCAGAAGGAGGAAACAAGAATTGAAAAAAATGAGGAGAGGCTTAGAAACCTCTGGGATAGCTTTAAATATGCCAACATCTGAATCATAGGGTTGCCAGAAGGTGAAGAGAGAGAGCAATAAATTGAAAAATTATGCAAAAAAAATAATGAAGGAACACTTCCCTACTTTGTGGAAGGAAATGGACATACGGGTCCAGGAAGCACAGAGAGTCTTAAACAAACTAGACCTAGGGAGGACCACACCAAGACACATCATAATCAAAATGCCAAAGGTTAAGGATAAAGAGAGCATCTTAAAAGCAGCAAGAGAGAAGAGCAGAATTACCTACAAAGGGGTGCCTATAAGACTATCAGCTGATTTCTCAAAAGAAACTTTGCAGGCAAGAAGTGACTTGGTAGGAAATATTCAAAGTGATGAAAAGCAAGGACCTACAACCAAGATTACTATCCAGCAAAGCTATCATTCAGAATGAAAGAGCAGAGTAAGTGCTTCCCAGACAAGGTAAAGCTGAAAGAGTTCATCATTCCCAAGCCCTTATTATATGAAATGTTAAAGGGACTTACTTGTTTAAGAAAAAGAAGATCAAAAGTGTGAACATTAAAGTGAAAACAGTATCACAACTATCAACAACAGAAGCTAGGGAATGGAAAAAAAGGCAAACTAAGCAGACAACCAGAGCAGGAACAGAATCATAGGTATGGGGAGCATGTGGGGGGAAATCAGTTGGGAGGGAGAGAAATGGTACAGGAATTAAGAAGCATAGTAGGGGGGTGGAGAATGGACAGGGGGATGTTGAGAAGAGCTTTATGTATGACCCATGGACATGGACTAAGTATGTGTGTGGGGGACTACTGGGGGGGGGGCGTTGCTGAGTGGAGGGGAGCAAAGGGAAAAGAAATTGTGATAACCGTAACAGCATAATCAATAAAACATACCAACCCCCGCCCCCAAAATAAGGTATCACTACACACCTACTAGGATAGGTAAAATTAAAAAGACAGATGATACTGTGTTGGTGAAGATGTGGAGGAACTACAAGTCTCACACATCGCTGATCGAAGTATAAAATGGAACAGTCACTTTGGACAATTATTTAGGAGACATCTAGCCTATGACCTAGTAATTCTAGGTTTTCATCCAAAGAAAACATGTCCACAGAAAAATGTGTTCATGAAAATTGACAGATTTCTTCATAACAGGCAAAAATAATATCTATCAACAAGTAAATCGACAAAAAAAAAAAAAGGTGGTGTATTCCTACAATGAATACAACACAGTAATAAAAAAGAATGAACTACTGATACATGCAAAAACATGGGTAAATCTCAGAAATATTAGGAAACACTTGAGAGTACTTATATGACTCTTTAGAATAGACAAAATTAATCAATATAAAAAGCAAATCACTGCTTGACTGGGTCGAGGTGCTCGGTGGGAAGACTGGTTGCAAAAGGTCACCAGGAACTTTGTGGAGGATGGAAATGTTCTCTCTCTTAACTTGGGTGGTGGTTACCTGAGTATCATATATTTGTTACAACTCATTCAACTATATGCTTTTAAAATGACTGCATTTTATTTTTCATTTTTTCCTTTCATTTGTTGATTTGAGAGAGATATAGAAAAGGAGGGAAGGAAAGAAAGAGTGTAACATCAGTTTGTTGTTTCACTTACCTATGCATTCATTGATTGAGTCTTGTATGTGCCCTGACCGGGGATTGAACCCACAACCTTGGTGTATCCATGTGATGCTCTAATCAACTGAGCTACCCAGCCAAGGCCATGAATACATTTAACTATAGGTAGATTATATTTCAGTAAAGTTTATTTTAACAGTGAAAACATTCATAGTGCTGTAAGAGAATATTTAATGACATGGAAAATCGGTATATTTAATTGGAAAAAGCTTATAGTATTTCTCTATCACCGTCCTTTAAAATAAAAGAAAAAAGGGCATCAGGGAGAAACGGATGATTCTAGAACTGGGACAGGTAATATACAAGATGAGCATCTAATAATGACAGAAAGTAAGGAAGTGCTAAGAACAAGTCCCAACACATTGATGGAGCCAAATGACAGCTTGAAATAGCCAATGCTGGAACATTTTGAGCAACAAAGTAAATAAGTGGTACTGGATTACAATCCCAAGTATAAAATCAATATCAATGAGTCCAGACTGATATTAACAAATGATTGCATACATTACTAATAGGGGGAAAAAACCAAATCTAATGTATTGAAAACTCCAAATAAATTATGCAGCTATTCCACACTAAGGAAGGGGTGTGGGCTGTGCACAGTGATTTTCTTCTGTAGAATGGAGAATGGTAAGGGGGAGAAAGAACAACTTTACACTGGAGAAACCTGACAAACACGACCTCAGCCAGTGATCAACATCAACAACAGCAGTTATAAATCATGTTGATAGTATGTACTTTTGCTATGATGTGATAAAAATGCCATTTTACCTATGATGTGATAAAAATGCCACTCTACCTGTGATCTTTCTCCTCAAAATGCATCATCCCAGCCTAACCACAAGAAAAACATCAGACAATTCCAAGTGATAGACTTTCTACAATACCCGAAGAGTACTCCTCAAAACTGTCAAAGTAATAAAAAACAAGGGAAGTCTAAGAAACTGTCACAGCCAAGCCCAAACCCAAGAAGACATGACAACTAAATGTGATGTCATTTCTTGAATGGGATCCTAGAACAGAAAAAGTCCTTAGGTAATAACCAAGGGAATCTTAATAATAGAGTATTCAGTGAATACAATGTATTAACATTGATTCATTAATTGTCACAAATGTACCACATTAGATCATAATTGGGGAAATGGTGTGCAGGTATGTGTTTGTGTGTATGTGGGTAACAGAGAACTCTACTATCTTTACTCAATATTGTAAATCTAAAACTTCTAAAAATAAAGTCTTTAAATAAAAACATTAAACAAAAACAGGTTATAGAATAAGCAGTATATACAGAATGACTCCTTTTCTGGAGAAATTGTGTGACTAGATGATATGTGTTCATTTTGTTTGGCTACACTCTAAACTTTCTGTAAAAATTAGTACATAAATACCATTTTTAAGGAAAAATAAAATCTTTTAAGTTAAAAATTAGTGACTTTGTGAAAAGGATTGTAACGACAGCAAGGGTTCTTCCTCCACTTCTTAGCATAGGCACTGCTGCTACTTCCACCCTCTACTCTTCACGCCGCTTATTAATGTGCCATGATTTCAAAGGGCTGGAAATGGCCTTTTCCAGGTTGGTACATGAAGATGTTAGGGGAGACTGAAGTCAGTAATAGCATTAAACATAAAGCTTTGAAGACTGTCCTGAGGATAAA
Source organism: Furipterus horrens (assembly GCF_987537825.1). Classification (NCBI taxonomy): domain Eukaryota; kingdom Metazoa; phylum Chordata; class Mammalia; order Chiroptera; family Furipteridae; genus Furipterus; species Furipterus horrens. The sequence goes on along the minus strand of NW_028327180.1, from coordinate 62,791,906 downwards.
ATTTTCAAAAATTAATTCCCAAGCAAAATAATTTTCAGAGCCCTGAAAGGGTTCATTCCATTATTCTGCTCCCTGCTTTGCTTCCTGAAATCTTGTGGCTTTTAATTTCTTTATTTTAGGAAAAACCAGGAGCACCACATTGACCACACTCCCACCTGGAGTAAAACTGACAGGTTATTAGGTTTCCAGGCTGACAGAATGAATATGAGCTGCTCTCTGCCCTTCCCTCGCAAAACCAACAGGAATAATAACATACATATTTAGGGTATATATTCCCGTAGCTCTCCTCACAAATTTTAAAAATCCCTAAAAGATGGAGAACAAACAAGGAGAGGGAGACCGTAGCTATAGACAGGTGACACAGCCACATGAAAGCCGGTGTACCTGCAGAAGGGGCGCCGGCACACACGGCAGTCTGGGTGTAAGGTCAGGAAGGTGGGGCCCAGGCCAGGCCACGGCATGGTGAGTTGGGCTATGATGAGCTACTGCAGGAGGAGCAATCAGGCTCTAGCCAGGCAGGCCTACTGCCCAATGGGGGCCAGCGACCCAGGGTCAGGTTCTGCCTCCAGCTGCAAGACTGAGTGCAGAAGCATGGCTCTGGGACTCAGGAAGGTGTCTTGTGGGCAGGGAACAATGACTGAGGGACAGAATAAGAGCCCCTCCTGCACACCCATAAGGCCTCCCTCCATCCCTCTTGCACCCTGACTGAGAAACAGGAAATCTCAGCTGCAAAAATGAATATATAACAAAGAATTATCAGACGTTTATAGGAAGTCACATAATGACAGAGAAAAATAATAAGAATGGTTTTCTTAAAACTGAGAATACACATTCTTTTCATACATGTGTGGAATTTAGAAAACTCAAAGTGGAAACAAGGAACTACTAGTATTTAGAATCAAATGAAAACAAAAAAGTACTGTATGTTAAAATGTATAGGCTTAACTTCATTAAAACCCCAGAAAGATGTTATGTATATGACCTAAGCTTTTAACTCAAGAAAGAGAAATAAAATAAATCCAAAGAAAGCAGAAAGAAGGAATTGATAAATATGAGATCTGTCCAGAAAAAGTCCAGCCTGTCCGGAAAAAGTCTAGCCATTGTTAATATACTAACGAGAACCCCTTGCACACACTGATGTAACCTGGCAGTCAAGGAGAATGGACTGGAATGCACATGTGTGAACAATGACGACTTCACTGTACTAATCAGTGGGGGGTGGTAGAAGCCGTTGAGTGAGCATGTGTACCATGTGGTCCTCACCGAATTCAAAATGACTGAGTAGAGCAATGAATCTACATCAAATTTTGTGTTAACCTCAAACATTTCTCCACAGAAACTATTCGGATGATGCAGGCCGCAGCTCTGGGCAACTGGTGATTGGCAGCTCCATCACTACAACGTGCCCACTCATGCGTCACGTCTCATGTAGTTCTCTGGGAAAACATCAGATCACCCAGGTGACTCAGCCCCCCTATAGCCCAGACTTGGTGCCCTGTGACCTCTGGCTTTTCCCAAAACTAAAATCATCTTTGAAAGGGAAGAGATTTCAGACTGTGGATGAGATGCGGGAAAATACGATGGGGCAACTGATGGCGATTGAGAGAACTGTGTGAGGTCCCAAGGTGCCTACTTTGAAGGGGACTGAGGCATCATTGTCCTATATACGTACAATGTTTCTTCTTCAATCAATGTGTCTTTTTCATATAAAATGGATGGACACTTTCTGGGCAGCCCCCCTGTACACACACACACACACACACACACACACACACATTTTTATCCTCCCCCAAGGATATTTTTCATTGCTTTTAGATAAGAGAGAGGAAAAGAGAGATGGAGAGGGAGAGAGAGGGGTGGGGAAAGGGAGGGGGAGAGAGAGGGAGAAAGAGAAACATTGATCCGTTGTCTCCACACACACGCCCTGACTGGGGATTGAATCCACAACCTAGGCATGTGCTCTGACTGAGGATCCAACCTGCAAAGGATGATGCTCCAACCAACTGAGCCACACCAGCCAGGACAGAAAAACATATTTTTTAAAAAGTATGATTTTAAAAAAGTAAAAAGGGAAATCTGCTAGATTTTGTTTCTAACTAGAGAAGGAAAATATTTGTAGTTGTGGTACCTCATTAACTATATATTTTCAATTATAACAACTTATTAAGATATAATTCACAAACCAGAAAACCCACTTTTAAATTGTGAATACAGCTCAGGCTGGGTAGCTCAGTTGGTTAGAGCACCATCCCAATATGCCAAGATTGCATGTTCAATCCCTGGTTAGGGCACATACAAGAATCAACTAGTCAATACATAAATAAATGGAACAACAAATTGATGTTCCTTTCTTTCTCTCTCCCTCTCTCTTTCTCTAAAATCAATAAATTAAAAAAAATATATTTTTAAGTGTGGCTACAATTCATTGGCTTTCCGTTAGAGTTGTACGACTATCATCATTTGATTTCTCAATATTTTCATAATACCCCACAGAAATCCTGTGCCCATTAGCAGCCACTCCCCATTTCCCCTTTCCCCAGCTCCTGGCAGCCATTAATCTACTTTCCATTTCTATGCATTTGCCTATTCTGGACAGCTCACATAAATGGAATCATATAGTACATGTGACCTTTTATTACTGGTTTCTTTCCATCAGCATAGTATTTTCGGGTTCATTTGTGTTGCAGCAAGTATCAGGACTTCATTTCTTTTTGTTGCCAAACAATATTCAATTGTATAGCTACGCCATATTCTGTTTAACCATTCACCAGATAATGGAAATTTCAGTTGTTATCACATTTTGGCTACTGTTAATAATTCTGGGAATGAACATTCATGTAACAAGGTTTTATGTAGATTGTTTTCTCTTTGATATATACCTAAGTGTACAATTGCTGGGTCATATGGTAACTCTATGTTCAACATTTTGAGGAACTACCAACATTTTTTTCCAAAATGGCTGCACAATTTTACATCTCCACCAGCAATGTATAAAGGTTCCAATTTCTCTGCCTCCTTGCCACCAGTTATTATCTGTCCAAGAACCATTTGTTGAAAAGACTATTTCTTCCTCCATCGAATTGTCTTGACATCACTGTCAAAAATTAACTGACTATAAACATGAGGGTTTATTTCTGGATTCTCAATTCTATGCCATTGATCTACATATATCTATTATTAATATGAGTCACATTCTGTCTTGATTACTATAGCTTAGTAATAAGTTTTGAAATTGGGACGTGAATCTCTAACTTAGTTCTAGTTTCCAAGACTTTTTTGGTTATTCTGGATCCCTTGCATTTCTATTTGGATTTCAAGATCAGCTTGCCAAATTATGCAAATAAAGCCTCCTGGGATTTTGATAGGTAGGAACTGTGCTGCATCTGTAGATAAGGCTGGGGAGTACTGATATCTTATCAATGTTAAGTTTTCCTGTTCATGAACATGGGATGTCTTTCCATTTATTTAGGTCTTTGTCAATTTCTTTCAACAATGTTTTATAGTTCTCAGTGTACAAGTCTTGAACTTCTATTGTTGAATTTCTTCCTAAATATTTTTGATGTTATTTTAAAAGGAATTGTTTTAAAGTTTCTTTTCTAGTAGGTAAGAGTGCACAGGGAAGGGAGGGATGAGGGGATTTGGGGCTGACAGCTAAGGAGTACAGTATTCCCTCACTTATTGTGGGTATTATGTTCTAGACCCCTCCCTGCAATAGGTGAAAATCCATGAAGTAGGAACCTTACATTTATTTTAGTATTTATATATATTTTAAGGCTTTATAAACCTTTCCACACACTTATAAACCATCCCCAGTCCTTTATTAACCTTTCCCACTCCCTTATTAAGCTTTTCCACACTTTTATAAACACTACTTATGTTCTTAAACATATTCTACACTCTTAAACCTACGTAACTTTAACAACATACATATACAGTACTGCAAAATTCCGCGATATAAGAAAAAATCCATGATAAATAATTAAATACAATATTTAAAAACATCCGCGATACAGTGAGGCCGTGATAAGTGACCCGTCATATAGAGGGACTACTGTATAGGGTTTCTTTCTGGGGTGGCAAAAATGTTCTACCATTGATTAACCATTAAATGGTACACTTATATAAGTGGATTTTATGGTATGTGAATTATATCTCAATAAAGATGTTACCAAAGGGGGGGGGAGAGGAAGAGAAAAAGGGAGAAAGGATGATGATGAGAAAGAATGAACCCTACTGAGCAGGTGAAACAAATCCTTGGCATTTAGTACTTGTTCATTTCTCTCAGTTGAAAGACGTTCCACTTCCCCAGACCAATGTCAAAAGACATTGGTGATTTATTGGAAACATTAATACCTGTTAAATTAGCATGAAACAAAGTTGGATATGACTGCCATAATATTAAACCAGGGGAAAAACCCCTGCTGCTATACTTTAATAATGTTTATCAAGAACATTTTAGATTGACAAGCAAATAACCTGCCCATTAAACAAACCAACTAACGAGTGCTGCAATAATTTCAAAATTATTAGAACAGTTTCTCAACTGGAATTCCTACTTCCTATGATGATTAAAATCTAAATTATTCTTAAAACATTATCAAAATCCTTTCTTAGAATGTCTTAGAGGTCTCCGTTGCCTACAAACTGCTTTCTTTAGAGTTTAAAATACAAAATACAATTTCTCTTGACCTACCTTACCAACTTTATCACCAAAATATGGTTTGTTTAACTGTTCCCAGTCCACAAGGTGGCAAGTTTGATCTCTGGGCCTTTCTTCATGTTGCCTGTTGTCCTCTTTTGACAACATCTGACCAGTATTTCTTGACTAGAATGTGGACTCGACCATAGTGCAAGTCATGTAGTATGTAGATGAAGAGCTCTATTTGTGTTACGCCAGACTCTGTCCCACGCACTTCACCTATGTTATCTTCTGCAGTCCTTCATAATCCTATGAGGAAACTAAAAGTCTGGGAGGTTACTTGCCCAAAGCTACGCACATTAAACCATTGTCCAGTGATTGAAATTCTATTCATTCTTTGCATTACAGCTCAAATCTGACCTCTTCCCTGATAAACCACGGTGATTTCCCCTTTCTCTGAATTTCTGAAGTACTTCCTGCCTTTGACACATAATCTATACTACCTTAATTATATATTTTTAAGTAGGCTTTCCTTTTTAGAGCAATTTTACGTTCACAGCAAAATTGAAATGTAGGTACAGAGATTTCCCACATGTTCCCTGCCCCCAACACAAGCACGGCTTCACCTACCATCAACAACCCCCAGAATGCTATATTTGTTACAATCCTGATCCTACACTGACATATCATTATCACCCAAAGTCCATAGTTTACAATAGAATTCATTACTAGTGTTGTGCATTCTACGGGTTTTGTTTTTAAAATCCTCATCCGAGGACAGTTGTTTTCATTGCATTTTAGAGAAAGGAAGGGAGAGAGAGAAACATCGATGCAAGAGAGAAGCATCAATTGGTTGCCTCCTGTATGCATCCTGGCTGGGGACTGACTATATGTGCCTAGAACAGGCAGGGGTCAAACCTGCAACCTAGATATGTGTCCTGACCAGGAATTGAACCTGCAAAGTTATTCTGGGTAGCCACAATGCTCTCCTTGGGAAGTAATACCACCTAATGTTTAAAGTAACTTCAATGAAAATTCTTATCATCCACATAAAACACAATGGGTGTCCTTTCTACTTTGGGCAGCCACTAGTCAGGCCATACATGACTCAGCAGCCTGGGAGCTATGGAGGAGAACACAGGCTCCTGGGCTGCACACCAGTTCCCTGAGCTTCTGGCTTCTCCAACCCCCACCTAAACCTAGAAAGCACACACAATGGGCACGAGGCTGGACCTGGTCATTTCTTTTATCAGATTTGTGTTTGCTGTAGTGGGTGCAAGTGGGAAGTTCCTAAGGGTGCAACCCATGGCAAACCTAGCCAACCACCTGCTGCTCACCTGTAGCCATGACACCACCAGTGCTCCCAGAGTCCTGAATCCTTATTAGACTGGCAAAAATTCCATACACAGATCCTATGAAGTTGTTATCCTCATTGACGTAACCATAAAGTTATCAGAAGAAATCAGGGGCATCACCAGGGGCATTACCAAGCCAATCCATAAACACAGGGAGACAGGTGGCATGCTATTCCCTGACTACAAATACCAGGCTTAGGAAAGGACCACAGGTTTCACACCACCACCAGTAGCTCTCATGTGTTGTTTGTAGGCTCTAATACTCCAAATCCACAATCACCACCAACTTAAGCAAACTATAAAATTCAAACCAAATAAACAATAATTTTCACTTAAAGCTGAACTGTTAAAACAGATGTCTGCACCTTATTTCATGAATGTGTTGTCAAACTTACGAAAGTTAGTATTTTATAGTGGTGCCATGCCTGTTCAACAGGAAGAGAACAGTTTCTTCAACAAATGATGCTGGGACAACTGGATAACCACATGCAATAGAATGAAGTGAGGCCCCTATCTCACATCATTTATAAAACTTAGAAGAATGCATAAATCTTCATGACCTGGGACTAGGCAGTGGTTTCTTAGATGCAGCATCAAAAGTACAAGCAGCCAAAGAAGAAGAAGAAAAAAAAAAGACAAATGGACTTCGCCAAAATTAGAAGCTTTTCTGTTTCAAAAGACATTATCAAGAAAGTGAAAAGACAGCTTTGACTGGTGTGGCTCAGTGGGTTGGGTGTCATCCACAAACTGGAAGGTCACCAGTTTGATTCCCAGTCAGGGCACATCCTTGGGTTGCAGGCCAGTTTCCTGGTTGGGAGTGCACGAGAGGCAGCCAATTGATGTTTATCTTGTGCATGGATGTTTCTTTCCCTCTCTCCCTCCCTTCCCCTCTCTCTAAAAAAAAAAGCAAGTGAAAATGGCAAACTACAGAATGGGACAAGATATTTGTAAATCAAATATCTGCAAAATCTGGTAAGGGACTTGTATCCAGAATTTATAAAGAATGCTTACAAACCAACAACAGGAAGACAAATAACCCAGTTAAAAAATAGGCAAGGGGTCTCAACAGATATTTCTCCAAAGAAGATATAGAAATGGCCAAGTCCATAAAAGATGCTCCACATCATTAGCTATCAGGGAGATGCAAATAAAAACTATAAAGAGATACCATTTCTTATCCACTGGGGTGGCTAAAATAAAAAACATGGGACACATGTAAGTGCTGACAAGGATGTGGGGAATGTAAAATGGTGCAGTCACTTTGGAAAACAGTTTAGCAGTTTCTCAAATGCTAAGCATATAGTTGCCATATGAACCAGTAATTCCACTCCCAGGTATACTCAAGAGAATTGAAAACAAAATCTTGCACACAAATGAGACATGCTATAGCATGAATGCACCTTGAACAGAATATGCTAAGTAAAAGAAGCCAAACACAAAGATCACATGCTGCATGATTCTATTTCTATGTAATCTCCAGAACAGGCAAGTCTATTGCTATAGACTGAATGTTTATGTCCCCTCAAAATTCATATGTTAAATCCTAACACCCAAGGTGATGATATTTGGAGGTGAGGCCTTTGGGAGGTGATTTTGTCATGGGTGGAGTCCTTATGAATTATTAGGGCCCTTATAAAAGGGACCCCAGAGAGCTCTCTAGCTCCTTCAGCCACGTGAAAACATAGTGAGAAAGTTCTAATCTAAGAACCGAGAAGCAAGCCCTCATGGGACACTAAATGGGCCAGCACCTTGCTCTTTGACTTCCCAGCTTTTGCAACCATGACAAGTACACGTTTGTGGCTTATAATGCACTCAGTCTGTGGCATTTTGTTGTAGCAGCTCAAACAAATTACTTAAACATCTATGGAGACAGAAAGTAGATTGGGGACGGTACCTTAAATTAGTCTAGATTGCAGATACAGGGAATAGGAAGTGACTGCTAATGTATGTGGCGTTTATTTTGAGGGTGATGAGAATATTCTGAAATTAGATGGTGATCTTTATACAAGTCTATGAATAGACTAACAACATTGAATTGTACATTTTAATGGGTAAAGTTTATGGTTTAATACTTACATCTCAAGTAAGAAATAACAAGCAACAGTGATTTGAAGATTAATATGAGTGATATCTGTTTTTCATAAGACAAACCCTTCAGTCTTAGCTTTATCTTCTTAGGGAGTTACAGGTCATTGTTTAAAATGCCATGCTGTGTGGAATAAGTCGTGTTAAATAAATTATTTAAACAAAAATAAGAAAATAATGGGCATCTACTACAAAAGGAGCAGAAAACATAGTGTCTATCCCAAAGAGTTTATAGTTTAGCTGACAAAATGTATCAACAAGGAAACCGAATGATAGAGCCAAGCAGTTTGCTTTTGCTTACCACATTCAATTCCTCATCAGGTCATATCAATTCATCCTTTGTAGAAGCTGCAATCTATTCTTTCCAGACCCACTGCTATTGCTCAATTTCAGGGAACTCTTGTGTCATGTCTGAGTTACAACAATGGGCTCTGGCAACTCTTTTCTAATTCATTTTAGTTATGAAATAATTACTTGTTGGACCAATGAATAAAACACTCTTCATTTTGTAATTCTCACACACATAAACCTCTGAGCTCAGCACCACTTACAAAATGAAATATAAATTCTTCTGTGCTCTGAGATTGTATATACATAATAACCTCAGTGGACAAACTTCTTGGGGATTTATGAAATAAGAAAAGCGCATCCTTGCCAATACTATCCTGGCTTTTGACTACTTAATCATTTATATATATGGTTGTTAATACAAACACAGTTTGCTGAAATCCATGCTATGCATACTCATCAAACCTGAACCAGATGTAAAAAATAATCATTCCACAGAACAAACACCATGAAGCATTCCTATCAAATTACTATGTTGTAGTCTACTGAAAAATATTTGCAGACTACAAGCAGAAAATGATAGAAAACTTCCATGTGTCTGTTTCCCTGAGGGCATTCAAAACACTGTTCAGCCTTGACTCAGAAAAATCACTCCACCATTGCTGGGAGGGGAGAGGGGAAAGTGCCTTTGGGAGGCCTTTATTACCAAGTGCTCTAGGGACCTGGGATGCTTCCCAATGCATTCCACCTCCAAACACCAGCTGTGTGAGCATGAGAAGCCCTCCAACACCACCCAAAGAAAGGACCCAACTTTGGATTAAGACTGAAAAGAACAACACTCGTAAGTTAAGTCATTTGGAGTACTGGAGAAACAAAAGTGTTTTCACAGAATGCTAACTTTCTTGTAGCTGTAAGGACTTACAAAAGTCAAAAACATATATAGGAAAGCAATTATAAGTGCTACTCTTTACAAGTCCAGTTTTGGAGAGCTAGGAAGATGTCCAAATACCAGAGTCTCAAATCCATCCCCTCCCTCACATACAAATGTTCCTTGCCAAGATCCTGCTCCAGCTGAACTCTTAACTACGGCCTCTATTCCCTCCAGCCACCCTGGCTTTTACTCCAATCTAAATTATAAATTTCTATGACTTTGCATCCAGCACTTGTCACTTGGATCACTCTGGGCTCAACCCCTGTCCTGATTTCTCCCTCTTCGTCCATCACAATGCATTTCTCTTTGCCTAACTACCTCCTGACCTCAGCTGGATTTGTAGATCCCAACTGGATTATTGGGGACCAGAAGCCATATGTAATCTTTCTTCATATTCCAGGCAAAAAGATTTTGAAATTATCAAGTCCTGGGTTCAAATTCCAGCTCAGCTATATAGATAGGTCACATGGAGCAAACTACTCAATCTCCCTGGGCCTTAATTTTCTCATCTGTACCACATGCCACCCAATTTATGGGCCCAACCAAGCTGTTAAAATTGTTTTTTCCATATGAATGGCTGTTCTTGGCTCATGCTTCAGAACTTCCTAAATCCTCTCAAACAAGTAACAGCTGGCCTCAATGAGACCCCAGCACTCCCCTTCCCCACACCTCTTGCTAAGTGGCCCCAGGGCCGCACTAGCAGCAGCCAGCCTAGTTTCACAGCTTGGATTTACCTGGGAACCTCCAAGCCCAGCACAAGTAGCAGCCATCTGCAGATTGCTATATAGCTCAGGCAGGGTGGCCCCAGGCATAACACAGGTAGGGGATGACCTTGGCCTGCAACACCCAAAAAATCCCAGAGCTGGCACAGCCAGGGGACAGCTACAGACCACATTGGAGCACCACCACCCTGCTCCTGCACAGCTGATCCTCCACAGAGGGCGGAGGTTGGTGGTCAGTGGTCACAGCCAAATCCTTGCAGCTGACTGGCCTGGGAAAATCCCTCCCATTGACCTGCCAACGGCAACCAAGGCTCAACTACAAGAGGAGAGTGTACTCGGCCCACATGAAGAGTGCACCTCCAGTACCCAGCTGTGCCACTGGACCCTACAGGACACCTACATTAGGCAACGCTACCAAGATGGAGAATCATAACAGCTCTACATAATACATAGAAACAAACACAGGGAGACTGCCAAAACGAGGAGACAAAGAAATATGGCCCACATGAAAAAACAGATTGAAATTCCAGAAAAAGAACTAAACAAAATGGAGATAAGCAACCTATCAAATGCAGAGGTCAAAACACTGGTTTTAAGGATGCTCAAGGAACTTAGTGAGGACCTCAACAGCATAAAAAAGATCCAGTCAGAAATGAAGGATACGCTAATTGAAATAAAGAACAATTTACAGGGAAACAACAGTAGAGTGCATGAAGTCAAGAACCAGATCAATGATTTAGAACACAAGGAAGCAAAAACAACCAGTCAGAACAACAAGAAGAAAAAAGAATCCAATGAAATGAGGATAGTGTAAGCAGCTCTGGGACAATTTCAGGTGTTCCAACATTCACATCATAGGGGTGTCAGAAGAGAAAGAACAAGAAATTGGCAATCTATTTGAAACAATAATGAAACAAAACTTCCCTAATTTGGTGAAGGAATTAGACATGCAAGTCCAGGAAGCACAGAGCCACAAAGAAGACGGATGCAAAGGGGCCCACTCCAAGACACATCATAATTAAAACGCCAATGGTTAAAGATAAAGAGAGAATCTTAAAAGCTGCAAGAGAAAAGCAGTTAGTTACCTACAGGGGAGTTCCCATAAGACTGTCAGCTGATTTCTCAAAAGAAACTTTGCAGGGTAGAAGGGACTGGCAAGAAAGTTTCAGTTATGAAAAGCAGGGACCTACAGCCAAGATTACTCTACCCAGCAAAGCTGACATTTAGAATTGAAGGGCAGATAAAGATCTTTCCAGACAAGAAAATACTAAAGGAGTTCATCATCACCAAATCCTTATCATATGAAATGTCAAATGGACTTATTGAAGAAAAAGGTCAAAACTGTGAACAATAAAATGGCAATCATTAATTGAATCTAAAAGACAAACTAAGCAAACAAGAAGAATAGAGACAGTCCTGGCTGGTGTGGCTCAGTGGACTGGGTGCCAGCCTGCAAACCAGGGAGTTGCTGGTTTGGTTCCCAGTCAAGACACATGCTTGTCTTGCGGGCCAGTTCCCCAGTTGGGGGCATGTGAGTTGTAACCATACATTGACGTTTCTCTCCCTTTCTTTCTCCCTCCCTTCCCCTCTTTCTAAAAATAAATAAATAAAATCTTAAAAAATAAAAATAAAAACTTCTGGCCAAGATGCAGGCCTAGACTGACACGCTCCATCTCCCTCCACAACTAAGAAGTAATACAACTACCGCAAAACCAGAAATAACCAGAAGTTCCAGAAAATAAAGTGACATGGAAGTCCAACATATGAAGTTATAAAGAAGTGGTGCCTGTCTGGATGGGTAGAAGGGGCGAAGCCAGGGTGGACAGGTTAAGCTGTGCTGGCGGCGGCAGCTGTGGTGACAGTGGTGGGACAGCAGTAAGCACAGACACCCGTATTTAAGGAGAGGCGAGAAGTGCCTGGGGAGCAACCTCAGCTGCAGACCAAACCTGTCAGTTCACAAATCCAACACTAGGGAAGGCAGAACCCCATTGCCTCAGACTGTGAGGGGCCGGAGGGCGTGGAGATGGAGGAGGAGGCTTCCAGTCTCTCAGCAGAGAGTGAACGGCAGGAATCCATCTTGGATCTCCGCCCCCACACAAAGTGCCACAGTGTGGTGAGAAGGGTCGCCCAGTACTGACGAGTGCATGGGGCACCACCCCCTATAGCATAGGAGGTGTGAAAGCCCCGCCCAGGAAGCAAAGGTAAACACAGAACTGTCAGGATGGCAGCTTATGATAGAGATCCCAATAATGCAGCTGACCAGACAGCAATCATCTATCTAATCTAACGGCTCAGCAGATAGGAAATCTTACTGAGGCACAGTTCAGAGCTTTGGTTATACAAATGCTTACAGGCCTAACAGCAGATCTTAACAAGACGGGGAAAGAATGAAGTCTTGCCCTGCTGAAATGAATGAAAACACATATGAATCTAGTGGTGAGAGAAATAAACTAGGAATCAAATCAACAAATCGGAACATAGGGAAGGAACAGTCAACCAGTGCAGAAAGAGGAAACAAAAAGTGAGGAAAATGAGGAGAGGCTTAGAAACCAATGGGACAGCTGTAAGCAGGCCAGCATCTGAATCATAGGGTTGCCAGAAGGCGAAGAAGAAGAACCAGAAATTGAAAAATTATGTGAAAAAATAATGAAGCAGAACTTCCCTAACTTGGGGAAGGAAATAGACTTACAGGTCCAGGAAGCACAGAGAGTTCCAAAAAACTGGACCCGGGGAGAACCACACCAAGACACATTATAACCAAAATGTCAAAAATTAAGAATAAAGAGAGAATCTTAAAAGCAGCAAGAGAGAAGAAGAGAATTACGTACAAAGGGGTCCCAATAAGACTCTCAGCTGACTTCTCAAAAGAAACTCTGCAGGTAAGAAGGGATTGGCAAGAAATATTCAAAGCGATGAAAAGCAAAAACCTACAACCACAATTACTCTATCCAGTGAAGCTGTCATTCAGAATAGAAGGGCAGAGAAAGTGCTTCCAGGACAAAGTAAAACAGAAGAACTTCATTAGATACAAACCACTGTTATATGAGATGTTAAAAGGGACTTGTTTAGAAGAAGGAGGATCAAAACTATGAACTTTAAAATGAAAACTGTATCACAACCACCAACAACAGAAGCTAGGGAATCGAAACAAAGGCAAACTAAGTAGGCAACGAGAGTGGGAAAAGAATTATATGTATGGGGAACATTATGGGGGGAGGTCAGCTGGGAGGGGGAAGGGCGTAAAGGGAGGGAGATGGTACAGGAATTAAGAAGCATAGTAGGAGGGAGTGGAGTAGATAGGAAGATGTTGAGAAGAACTATATGCACGACCAATGGGCATGGACTAAGGGGCGGGACAATTGGAGGGAGGGGGGTCACTGGGTGGAGAGGAACAAAGGGAAAAGAAATTGGGACAACTGTAATAGCATAATCAATAAAGCATATTTAAAAAAAAGAGCAGAGACAGAATCATGGATACAGAGTATGTTTTGATGGTTGCCATATGGGAGGGGAAAATGGAGGGGTAAATGGAGGAATGGGAGAAGAGGTGAGCGGATTAAGACGTATAAGTAGGGCCTTGACTAGTGTGGCTCAGTGGATTGAGTGCCAGCCTGCTAATTGAAAGGTTGTTGGTTCAATTCCTAGTTAGGGCACATGCCTGGGATGCAGGCCAGGTCCCTGGTTGTGGGCATGCAAGAGACAACTGATCGATGTTTCTCTCCCTCTTTCTCCTTCTCTTCCCCTCTCTCTAAAAATAAATAAAATCTTTAAAAAAAAAAAAAAAAAGAGGTACAAATAGGTAGTCACAGAATAGCCATGGGGTTGTACAGTACAGTAGTCCCTCTCTATATCGCGGTTCACTTATTGCGGCCTCACTGTATTGCAGGATTTTAAAAAATATTATATTTAATTATTTATCGTGGATTTTTTGCTATATCACTTGATTTTGCGGTACTGTATATGTATGTTGTTAAAGTTACGCAGGTTTAAGAGTGTAGAATATGTAGAATATGTTTATGAATAAGTAGTGTTTATAAAAGTGTGGAAAAGGTTAATAAGGGAGTGGGAAAGGTTAATAAGGGACTGGAAATGGTTTATAAGTGTGCAGGAAGGGTTTATAAAGTCTTAAGATATATATAAATACTAAAATAAATGTAAGGGTCCTACTTCGTGGATTTTCACCTATTGCGGGGTTTCTAGAACATAATACCCGCGATAAATGAGGGAATACTGTACAGTACAGGAAATGGAGAAGCCAAAGAACTCATTATACACATGACCCATGGACATGAACAATAGTGGGGGGGTTGCCTGAGAGAGTGGGGGATGTTGTAGGGGTTGGCAAAGTAGAAAAAGTGGGACAAATGTAACAGCCTAATCGATAAAATATAATTTAAAAAAAGAAAATAAGATTTAATAACTGATACCTAAAAGTAACCTGAAATATTCTAGGACAGCAAACTAAAAATACTAGAAATACAAACAGGATCAAACTAAAAATGCTTAAATAATCCCTTTTGTATAAAAAAAGAAATTAAAAAAAACCATAAATAGCTTTATATATGATAAAGAGACTATTTCCTATTAATTGAAAATGTCAAAACTAAACAAGTTTAGGACAACATTTAGCAACTTAATTTTAAAAAACTCCACAAGTAATTTTTAAAATACGGTTCTGACTAAATCACTGTCTTTTAAGTCACTTAAATTTAACATGAGCAGCTGCACAGGAGACTAACAGGTGAACTGGAAGAGGATATAAGGGAATTTGAATCAATCCAAATAGCATCTATCCTGCTGTGAGTTTCTGTAACACAGGTGAGCTCTCGTTAGACTGTTAAGTGGAAATGACACCTTAACAGCATGGGAGTCTCACTGATTCATTTGTGAGTTTCCAAAGCAAAGAAGTGGAGGAAATGGAATTATTTGAAATCGTAGGCAAGAAAGGAGAAAGTCATCACTTAATTGGGCCTCAGCCACAAACTGTGCTTTAAGAAAGCTGTCAAGAGAGCCTGCACGTGGGCCTCACTGCCCAGCTGAGTGCTCTGGGCTGGAACGCTGCCCTGGCTGCTGCTGACAGCCCTGTAATGTCAGAACTTTGCTTCTTTTTGTGTTGTCTCAACACCCCAGCAACATACCAATTCAGGCACTGCTGGAATTTACGCTTTGCTAGTTTTGTATGTTTTTAGTGTTTATTTTAGCAACACCCTTCCACACTGAGATGTATACCCAGGTGGTCCAGGCAACCTGAGGTACAATTATTGCTTTTGCTAGTGGTTACCAAGTTGCACAGATTTTTAAGAGATGTCACAATCTTATTTTTTTCCATAAGATGCTATTTTTAGTGCATGATTTGCAGGATACAAGGTTTTTCAGAAATATAAATATTACATGATAGCAAAAAGAGCTATAAATAATTATCAAGTGCCTACCTACTACTCTGTACAGGCAATGGGCTAGGTATTCAAAGTTATATTCAAGACCTGAAAGAATATGTTTTCCTAAAGATCTCAATTTAGAGAAGTGAACACCTCTTCATCAGTTCGCTAGGATTGCCATAACCAAGTGCCAGGTGCGGGTGGCTTAAGACGACAGAAAAGTGATCGTCTCTCAGTTCTGGAAACTAGAAGTCTGAGACCAAGGTGACAGCAGGGTTGGTTCTTCCCAGGGTCTGTGAAGAGAAGCCTCTCTCTCAGCTTCTGGTGGTTTGCTCGCAATCCCTGGTGTTTCTTAGCTGACTGATACAACACCCAAGCTCCACCTTTGTGTTCACAACATATCCCCCTTCCCATGTGTCTGTGTCCAAACAGCCCCACTTGATAAGGATGCCAGTCATATCGGATTAGAGCCCCCCCCCCCACTCCATATGACTTCATCTTAACTAATTACATCTGCAATGGTCCTATTTCCAAAAGGATCACATTCTGAAGTACTGGGTATTAGGACTACAACATATGAATTTTGGAGGGACACAATGCAATCCATAACAACTATCTAGTTCACAAGCCAGAAAATATTAAAAATTATCATTATTTCCAACTCCTGACAATGGTAGATGAAAGGTAAGTCAGTCTGCTGAAAACAGCAATAGCTGAAGAAAATACAGAAATTATCTTCCTTAGAGCACCAAATACCTTACTAGTTAGTGAGGATACACTGAGCCCAGACCCAATCAGCACTTGCGCCCAACAAGAATCAGGAAGTCCAGCAGCTTTTCCTTGGAGTCATTTGCTGAGAGGTGCCCTTTTAGGGTTAACAGGATGTGAACTGGAATCTGGTTGGGCTTTTTTATTTTTTTTAAACATCAATGTGTGAGAGATACATCAATTGGTTGCCTCTCTCACGTCCCCAAATGGGGACCTGGCCCGCAACCCAGGCATGTGCCCTGACTAGGAATCGAACCGGCGACCCTTTGGTTCGTAGGCTGGCACTCAATCCACTGAGCCACACAGGCCAGGGCTGGAATTGTTAACTACCAAAGATGGGGTCCTGGTGAATTATCTCTCAGTTTGGGCTAGCCCTCAAAAGGCAGCATGCTGTGGGGTAGGAGTTCAGAGAGCAGCCCAACTTTGTATCAGCTGTGTGGGCAAGAAAGTCTCAAGCTGTTGTTCTGGACTACTATGGATTCACTTTCAGATACAGATGTCCAGCACACCTGAACTCAGGGTAAACTACCAGCCAAATTCCAAGTGGTCACCAGTGGCACTCAGGTAGGTCAGATACGAATAATGTTGCCTATATTATGAAAACAGAACCGACGTTAAAATCACTACCCACAGAAGGCTGATTAGTACACACGCCCTGAACCCAACTCAATCAATGCCTGCTGAAACCAATACAGGGTGGGCAAAAGCAGGTTTACAGTTGTGAGTATAGGAAACAGCTTATTCTTGTATTATTATTTATTAATTATTGTATTATTTTCCATATGAACAACTATACACCTAGTTTTGCCCCACCCTGTACATTAACATTAACCATAGGATTTAAACAAGCCACAGAGTCTCATAACATAATATTGAAAATATGCAGTATATAATACAAAATTAGCATAGAACCGGAAAAATTGCAACTTACATGGATAAAATGATATACCAAGAAACCATAACTCTAAGAAAGCTGGAATGGTCATATTACTATGAGACAAAATAGACTTCAGAACAAAGAAAACTATAGAGGATAAAGAGGGACATTAATAATTGAGAGAAGTTAATTTTCCAAGAAAACACAACAATCTTAAATGTATATGCACCTAACACAAGAGCTTCAAAACACATGGAGCAAAAACTGACAGAACTGAAAAGAGAAGTAGAACAATCCAAAACAGTAGCTGGAGACTTCAACACTCTTCTCAGTAATAAAAAGAACTAGTACTGTAGACAGAAAGTCAGCAACAATATAGGACTGATATCATCACTAACTATCACACTGGCATTTACGGAACATGCCACACTACCACTGCCACATATACATTACTTTCAATACACATGGAACATTCACTAATCAAATTTTAACAAACTTAATTGAAATTATGTAATATATGTTCTCTGATCATAATGGAATTAAACTGGAAAGCAATTCAAAGACACAAGAAAATCTCCAAACACATGGATAGTAAATACCACATTTCTAAACAGTCCACAGGTCAAAGGGAAGTCTTAAGGGAAATTAAAGAATATTTTGAACAGGAAGAACAATTTTAACTTAACATATCAAGATTTGTGAAATTCAGCTAAAGCAGTCCTTAGAGAAAAAATATATCTTATACATTTTCTTTATTTCTCTAATGTAAAGGGCCCAGTGGAGGCATATCTGAAAACTAAACTTTAGTTATTTTCTGGCAGTTGATACTCAATGCTGTAAAACGGGACCGAGGACCCACCAGTAGAGAAACACATTAAAACTAAAAATCAAGAACCACTAACTGTAATTTAAACTATACTTCTACAATTTCTCAAGTGTCATTAATAAACCAAAGTCACCGAGAAAAGCAGTAACAGAAGGTCTAAAGTATTTGTGTGTGTGTGTGTGCCTCAACGTCCAAAGACTATCCTAACCACTGGCTTAAAATGTTCAGCTCAAGCTATTTAATAGGTTATGTTTCCAATTAAACTAAATAAAATTAATAGAATAAAAGTGATAGGAAAATATGGTAAAGGAATTCTGAAAAAAAAAAAAACACCCTCTATTATCTAGCCTATTTTGATAAAATACACAAGTCAACAAATTCACATCTCTTAAAATATATTAAGTAATCAGAGTTCAAGATAGTTATCCACAAAATGTCACATAAGAAAAAATTTTTATTAGAAAAGTTGCAAATGAAAAATCTAACTATACCTTAAGAAATTAGAAAAAGAGCAAAATAAACTGTTACAGTGAGACACTCCAATTTAACTGAACTGTAGTCCTAGAAAGATGAAGAGAAAATGGGGCAAAGGCTATAATGAAAAAGATCCTGGCCCTGGCTGGTGTGCTCAGTGGATTCAGCACTGGCCTGCAGACCGAAAGGTTGCTGGTTCAGTTCCCATTCAGGCACATACCTGGGTTGCCGGCCAGATTCCTATTGGGGTTGTGCAAGAGGCAACCACACATTGATGTTTCTCTCCTTCTCTTTCTCCCTCCCTTCCCTTCTCTCTAAAAATAAATAAATAAAATCTTTAAAAAAGAAAGAAAAAAAGAAAAAGATACTGGCTGAGAATTTTCAAGAAGTGATGACAAACATCAATTCATAAATTCAAAAAGCCCAAGCAGAATAAATAAAAAGAAATACATACCTGGCTATATCACAATGAAACTGTGGAAAATGAAAGACAAAAAGAAAAATCTTAAAAGTAGTCATAGGAAAAGGAAAGGTTACCCCCCAAGTATTGATGACTGACTTCACAAAGGCAACAATGAAGGTCTTAAAGACAGGAATATCTTCAAGAAAATAACTGCTAACGTAGAATTCTCTACCAAGTGAAAATGGCTTTCAAGAGTCAAGATGATTCAATTCCCAGTCAGGGCATATGACTAGGTTGCACGTCAGGTCCCCAGTTGGGGGCGTGAGTGAGAGGCAACCACACAGTGATGTTTCTCTCCCTCTCTTTCTCCTTTCCCCTCTCTCTAAAAATAAATAAATAAACAAAATAAATAAATAATTAAAAAAAAGGAAGAGTCGAGATGAAATAAAGATTTCTTCAAACAAACAAAACTTGAATTAACCACCAGTAAGATTTTTATTGTTACCATCACAATGTGCTTTTATTTAAAATACACATAAAAAAACAAAACAAAGGCGTTCTCAATCAGTGAAATTTTATCAATTATACAATAAAGCTAAATTTACTAAAAGAATAAATAAGATAATCTGCTCTGTTTCCCTTACATTGAAGAGTTAAATTGATCCTCAAATTTAAAATATAAGATAATTATCATATTCTTTGGTAAGGTAAAGAAATTCAAGGCCTCCATTAAGTTGGCAATGTAGGTAAATGAAGTTTTGAATCCTCCCATAACCACATCAAAATTATAGCTAAACTACAGAACCACCATCATTTAGAACCACCTGAAATCTAGGTGAATGGAAGTCTTTACAACTAGGGATTTAAAAATGAAGCTGCACAGAGACTGGTAGGAGGAGTGGAGACGTGTGACAGGCTGGTCCAAAAAAATGAGATAGTGTAGGAACCCTCTGGGATAACTTCAAGCATTCCAACGTGTGCATCACTGGAGTGCCAGAAGAAGAGGGAGAGCAAGAAATTGAAAACCTATGTGAAAAAATAATGACAGAAAACTTCCCTAACCCAGTGAAGGAAATAGCCATACAAGTCCAGGAAGCACAGAGAGTCCCAAACAAGATGACCCCAAAGAGGACCACACCAAGACACATAATTAGAATGCCCAAGGTTAAAGACGAAAAGGAGAGCTAAAGAGCTTCCCAGACAAGAAAAAGCAAAAGCAGTTCATCACCACCAAACTAACATTACATGAAATGATAAAGGATCTTCTTTAAAAAGAAGAAAGATAAAAACTGAACAAAAAATGGCAATAAATTCATATCTATCAACAAAGGAATCTTATGGGAATTTGGGGTGCTTGGTGGTGGCAAATGTAGCTCAGCCCCAGAGTGGAAAACCACTGGGAGCGTGGCAGCACACAGGACCCACTCCACACACCGTTTCTCCTGTGGGGAACCAGGCCTGCATTTCTATAATAGCTAAAAAACTTGCTTTCTGCTAAAGGACCCCCTCATCCTGGGCTGAGAACAACAAATGTTCAGCGTGTAACCTTGAAGCAGTTTCTTAGGATCTATTCTGGGCTGATTTTCAAGCACAGGATGTGGCTAGACGAGTTATCCTTATCATCCACGCATGTGTAACATTCTTTTCTCTGTTGTATAAAGTAATAATCATATAAGGCAATGATTGACACAATGATTTACAACTTTCTTGGATGTAATCCACCTAAAAAATCAATAAAAGCCTGGTAAGGCAGGGGCAAACTGTGCTTTCTCCTCTAGAAAGTGGCCAGTTTTGTCCCCTCTTCTCCACAGGATTCTTGCAGTCCATGTGCATTTATTCATTTCATTCACAATGCCGTGGACCCTGCTGGTCGGAGGTCCACGACAGAATCTAAAAACAACAAAATAAATGAACAAACAGAACAATATCAGACTCATAGATACAGAGAATGTTTGAACATTTGCCAAATGGGAAGGGGGGCTGGGTAAAAAACGTGAAGGGATTAAGAAGTACAAAGTGATTGTTACAGAATAGTCATGGGATGTAAAGTATAGTATAGGAACTATGGTCAAAAATATTGTAATAACTACGTATGGTGTCAGATGGGTATAAGATTTATGCAGATGATCATTTAGAAATATATATAATGTCTAATCACTAGGGTGTACACCTGAAACTAATATAATACTGTATGTCAACTGTAATTGAAAAATAAAAATGATTAAAAATAAAAAGATAAACAACAATAAATTGAAGCCTGGGGTAGGGGAAACTATAATATTTTAAGCCCAAAATGAATATTTTCTTATGGATATTACAAAGACAACTAAGTTAGAAGGATCTCTGTCTATAACCATGCTAATGAGAGAGAGACAGAGACAGAGAGAGTGACAGCCAGATAATAACACAACAATACCAGGTGGCTCACAGAGTAGAGGGAATCTTTTTTTAAAAAACCTGACATGACTATGCCTATAATGGAGAACAGTCCACTTTCTCATTTTCAACACTAATTGACTCATATTTCTGCCCTGTGTCACCACACACGAGCCCCCGAGTCACAGAAACTCTGCCTGCAGCTTTACTGAACAAAGGACAAACACCTAGAAAATAACAACAGTGCCCTGGGAAAGGCACAGAACATGAATCTATGTGGCTGATTGAAACTGGGTAGTTTTATATTCGCGCCACATCCAGCAGAAGTTAAGCTAACACACAGTTCTCCATTGATCCACATACTAGTGACTTTCAGCCCTTTGAATGTCTTCCCTCCCCATTGGATTACAGGGCCTTTTAAGCAGGGATTCTGCCTTATTCATTCAAAAGAACATTTCAGAACTAGTATGGCCAGGCCCTGTGCCACTGCAGTGATAGAGAGGACCAAGTTTCTGCCTCTCATTGTTAGCAGCAGGAAAGACAAGGAAGTTTCCGTGGGAAGAGGAGAGAAGGTGAGTAGCCCCCAGCAAACAGGAAGGGCCAGGGGAGGTCATCCTGCAGAGAAGAAATATGTGTCAGGGTGTTTGAAAGGCATGCGACACTCAGGGAGAAGGCTGTGCTTCTATGGAATGTCTGGTTCCACAGTCAGAGAAAAGGCTAGAGCCAGACTAGATAGGTCTTACAAACAAGGCTGAGGAACTCGGATTCACCCTATGGGTAATGAGGAACCTAACAGGCCAGACTGGGCCTTTTAGGAAGCTGTGAACTCTGACCCTGGAGTAGAAAATGAGGAGTCGGGGTAGGCGGGAGGAAGGAAAGCTGACCTATTGGAGGTTTTTTGTCTAAGGAGGATTTATTTTACTTTTTCCTCCCCCTGCAGCCGCTAGCGTGGTGCATTACATATAGTAAAAGAATACTAATGATGAAGAAATTGACTCTAAGAGAAAAATAACTAAATCTCTTACAAAGTGCTTTCCTGCTTTCTAAGGCAATTCCTTTCTCAAGATGGGAGAGGGAGGGACAGGAAGTCACACCATGCACCCTGAGAAGCTGCCAATGCTCTTCATCCAATCCTAACATACAGCTGAGATCCTGAAGAACCCTGGTTCTCACAAGTTTTCCTTATCTTCATTTTATCACATTTTCACTCATCTCAAAACATTGGTGGAGAAGTTAAAAAACAAAACAAAAAAACAAACCACCACCAAAAATCTGCAAAGCAAATTGCCACATATGTATTTTTAATACTGAAACCAAGGAAAGGATTCAGTATATAGACAGTTCCAGTTTAGTGGTTCCTCAAATGATCTAGTTTTGGATTTGTATTGATTTTGCCACCAAGATACAAATCTTCTATGCATACTCCTCAAACCAAGACCTGTTCCTGAGGTTGACTACAATCAATAGCAGAGATTTGGTAGACAATTTAAAATAAGATGGCATCGACCCAAGGTATCCCTATAAAAATTCCAGCTGTTTTTTTTTTTTTTTGCATAAATTGACAATATGACCCTAAAATTCATATGTAAATTAAATAGGCCCAGAAGCCAAAATGATCTTAAAAAAAGAACAAAGTTTGAGGCTCACACCAATTTCAAAACTTAAAACCAAGCTACAGTAACCAAGACAGTGTGGTGCTGCCATAAGACTAGACATATATATCAACGGAATAGAACTGGGAGTCAACAAATAAGCCTTTACATTTATGTCTAGTGATTCTGGACAACCAATTTTTGAATGATGGAAATGTTCTAAAATAAGACAGTGGTGATGGTTGTAGAAAGATGTGAATATACTAAAATCCACTGAAAATGTAAACTTTAAAAGGTGAATTTTATGGTGTGTGAATTGTATCTCAATAAAGCTGACATTAGATATATAAACCCACCTATTATTTATCAATTAGATTGGCATCTGCATTGATGGGTTAATTTCTCCTTATAAACAATCAGCTTTAAAATAATTTGGAAAAATACTGAACCTGAAAATCATCACAAAGGTGGGATGAAGAGTATAGAAATATGACTCTGAAAGATGTTGAACTTTAAAATAATGCCAACATGTAATACTCTTTCTAAATATATAGGATATGATCTATTTAAAAACTGACTCAAGTTAACCTCTTCAGTTTGACCAACAGTCCCTATTTCTACAAAGTCCAGAGCGCTTCAGGCATGCGGGCTAAAAGTACATGCTGAAGACATGGGTTGTAGCAACTTAATTGGTTGGGACAGAATGGAAATGCAGACATTTATTTCCTGTGTTCAGAGGGTTTGAAGCAAATTATGCTTGAAACTCAAAGGGATTCTGCTTTTTGTTTTAAACAATTGGCCCAGGATCATTATTAATAAATACTCAAATGTTCCCATAAATACATTGAGGTTAATAATAGGTCAGATGGCAGGAAATCTATGAGTTTAGTGCTGGAAAGAAGTTGTACGAGAGAGAGAGAGAGAGAGAGAGAGAGAGAGAGAGAGAGAGAGAGAGAGAGAGAGAGAGAGCAGCACTTCAACTTAATGCAGTTGGAAGTTCTGAGCCCAACATTATAGAAATTTTTATATATAGTCATAGTTTATAAGTTGATACTAAAAACATGCTATCAACGATCAAACCAAGACTGAAATAGGAAGATTTCATAAAGTGAAGATGAAATCTAGACATACCCTGTGAAGCAACAAGAATATTCAGAGTCAAAAAGAGAATACATGATAATCCTCACCAAAATTTAAATCCATATCTCAGACACAATGGACAGAGACAAACTTGGCAGGAAAAGGAACTCTTTACTTAGTAATTACTCCAGTTATTTACTTTAATAATTAGAGGAAGAGGTAACCAATTTTTAACCACACAAAAAATGTCTTAGGCGTCTGTTTTCATTTTAGAACTCAGTTCAATTTTTTGAAAACTTACCAATGAATATTATTCTTGATAAGGAGCAATGCTATTATTGTGTCCTGAAGAAGTGGGGGGGAAGGGGGGAGTAGTGCTAAGAATGTAACATGCAGTTTCCACTAATTTAAAAACGGAGATAGTGTTCCTGGCTCTTACTTGGCAGGGAGGTTTAAACATGCAAATAATACACTCCAGGAGACATGCACAATTAAATTTCAAAATGAAACACAATACATATATTTAATTTGTGGTAGGATGTGCAATCAATTTTTGTAAAGAGTGGTGGGAATTCCACATCTGAAGGTCAAGACATTTTAATCTTGCACTTAAGGGGGAAAATGATACATACAAAAATATACAATAATTTGCTCTTATTTGCATATTCATGTCCAGGCAAACTCAAAGAGTGTTTCAATATGATATTAGTGGAGGCAGGTATAAAAGATATAATATTATGGTTGCCTTTGGAATTAAAAAACACAAGGCATTGTAAGTGAGCTATTCTTTCAAGGCGCATACTAGGATTCTGAATTTTGACCCCATTTATATCTATGTTCTGCACAAATATAGGAAAAATATGATCTATAAACAGTAACAAAATTTTTACATCTTATTCTAAAATCTCAAACATTTTTAAAGTATATTTTATTGATTACGTTTGTTACAGTAGTTCCAATTTTTTCCCCTTTGCTCCCCTCTGACCAGTAACCTCCCTTCCCTCCAGCAATCCCACCACCCTTAGGTCATGTCCATGGGTCGTGCATGTAAGTTCTTTGGCTTCACCCTTTCCTATACTATTCTTAACTTCCCCCTGTCTATTTTGTACCAACCAATTATGCTTCTTAGTCCCTGCACCATTTCCCCATTTCTCCCCCCGCCAGCTGATAACCCTCCAAATGATCCCCATACCTGTGATTCTGTTCCTATTCTGGTTTGCTTAGTTGGATTTTCTTTTTAATTTTTAGATTCAGTTGTTGATAGTTGTGAGTTCGTTGTCATTTTAGTGTTCATAGTTTTGATCTTTTTTCTTAAGTAAGTCCCTTTGACATTTCATATAATAATGGCTTGGTAATGATGAACTCTTTTAACTTGACCTTGTCTGGGAAGCACTTCATTTGTCCTTCCATTCCAAATGATAGCTTTACTGGATAGAGTAATCTTGGTTGTAGGTTGCTTTTCATCACATCGAATACTGCTTGCCAGTCCCTTCCTGCCTGCAAAGTGTCCTCTGAGAAATCAGCTGATAGTCCTATAGGCACCCCCCTGTAGGCAACTCTCCCCCCTCTCTCTTTCTGCTCCCAGGTCTCTGTCTTTATCTTTCACCTTTGGCATCTCAATCATGATGCATCCTGTTGTGGTCTCCTCGAGGTCCAGCTTGCCTGGGACCCTCCGTGCTTCCTGGACCTGTATGTCCATCTCCTTCGCAAAAATTTGGGATGTTTTCCTCATTTTTTTGAATTCTTGCTTCCTCATTCTGCACTGGTTGACTGTTTTTTTCTTCCTTATGTTAGAAATCATTCATTTGAACCCCGGTTTCATTCGCTTCACCATTGGTTTTGTGTGGATTTTCCTTCGTTTCACTTAGCATAGCCTTCGCTTCTTCCCTGATGTGTTGGCCATACTCAAGTATATCTGTCAAACCTGTGAGCATCTTTATCACCAGTGTTTTGAATTCTGTGTCCATTAGATTGTCTATTTCCTCATCTGTTAGGTTGGCTATCTCCTCGTCGTTTAGTTCTCCCACTGGAACCTTGATCCGTTCCCCCTTTTGGGCCATTTTTCTCTGTCTCCTCATCTTGACAGGCTCCTGTGTTTGCTTGCCTCCGCATCCCAGGTAGAGCTGTAATTCCTGTTATGTTGTAAGGGGTGGAGCCTTAGAGATTTGTCAGTACGGGGCAACCTGTTACACCACGTTGTGGCGCTGTATGTGGGGGAGGGGTCCGAGAGGGAACAATGCCGCCTGCCCAGCACTCACCCCTTTTCCAAGCACCTCTCCCACTTCCGCAGCAGATTGGTGCCCCTCTAGCTGCTGCCCTGGTCGACAATCCCAGAGTGGGTGGCTCTGCGGACGTTCTAGGACTGTGGGGGCCCTTTAAACAAGTGGTCTCTGCTGAGACCCGCAGTTTCTGCCTCCACCCCAATCCCCACTGGTCTGCACAGTCAGAAACAATGACACTTGATATTCTCTGGTGCCAGGACGTGAGCTGCAAGGTCTGGTGAGGAGCTGGGAACAGTCCCCAGGCGTCCGTCCTGACTTTTCAAAATGTGTGACTGCACTTTCTGCCGGCCTGCTGCTGCCGCCGCTTCTACCACCACAACACCACTTCCTCTCCGCCCCAGCTCCGCCCCTCCTACCTGTCTGGATGAGTATTTTTTCTTTATATCTTTGTTTGCTGGACTTCCATGCACTTTGATTTTCTGGAACTTCTGGTTGTTTCTAGTTTTGAGGTAGTTGTATTGTTACAGAAGCAGGGGTGTCCAAAAACAAACCCCAGAGTTTGTGGCTGGGAGATAGGGAAAAGGAAGTAGCTTTCAGGATGCCTTTGCATGCCTGGGGCTAGTGGCTGGAAACTTTGTTGCACAAAGATCCCCTTTGAAATTTCCAAGGCCCAGGAAGATGGGAGGGATCTTGGACTGTGGGATGGTAGGAAGGAGCCTATAGAGCCTGCGTAGGGTTCTGTGAATGGTCAGAACTGGTTGCAACACCCACTGCATCAGAGGAGGCAGTCAGGGATATATAACCAGCTGCGGACATTTTAGCTCGAGCACTCTCTCCATGTGGCTTGGAGGAGGGGGTCTCCAGGCTGCTTTAAGGGAGGTCCCCAGGCTGCTTTAAGAGGCTCTCGCCATGCGGTTTGAGAAGGAGAGGAGATCCATGCGGTTTGCAGGAAGAAGGCAGTTTACAAGGAGGCTGAGAATCAAGGCGGTTCTCCATTGAGAGCTGGAGGGCACCACAGCACAGAAAGGACCTCCCCAATCAGAACTGAGTGATTGGCAGCTACTGGTAAAGCTGAACTGTGCCTAGGAAGTAGGGAAACGGTGTTTCTGACTTTCCTAAGACTGGCCAGGTCTGGGAGGGGGAGGCAGAACTATGTGCAAATAAGCAATTCTTTTTCTTTTCACTAAACTCTGATATTGAGAGTTACAATTCTGATGGCAGGCAATCGGGCCCCTAACTAAACAGCCTGTGGATTCTGTTTCAGTCGGAGCAGCCCAGGGGTTCTGTTACAGTATTCCTTCTTCGTTGTGGAGGGAGACGCAGCATGTCTGTCTACACCTTCATCTTGGCTGGAAGTCCTAAAATCTCTTAACATTTTAATGGCGTCACTTCAATATTATTTTGTGTTCTTTGTACATATTACTAACATCCTATACATCTGTCTCTAAAGAATTCTGAAAGAAAATTTGTTTTCTCAATAGTTATGTCAATATTATATATAGACATTCTTTAATAACGAGGGGGGGCGGTGAAAGAATCCTAAGGGAGAGAAAGGTCTGGTAGAAATTCAATCATTGGTCAGGGGCTATATGTAGCCTGGGCTAATGTGCAGATGTGATACTTACAGATAAAAGCCAGTGGAGGGCAGCCATGGAAGTAAAAACTGCAGTTGCCAGCTATCTTCTGACCATCTGTGCAAACCTGGAAGTCTGTAATCTCTTAATTCATAGCATTTTCCCTGTTAGTGGTCCACCTAATGGCTTATCTTAACAATCAATGTGATTTTGGGTTTGAGTTGAGACTTAGTAAAAAGGAAGAGGAAACAGAAATATGGAGTTTTTTCATTTCCAAACACCAATATATACATCACTGACAGCACTGTGTGTGTGTGTGTATATATATATATATATATATATATATATATAAATATATATACATATGCATACACATGCAGAGCCTTTTCCTAACTTCCTGTGAAATCAAACACAAATTTTCAGTCCAATAAAGTAACTTCTACAAAGTAGTAAAAAACACAAGGAAGAGAACTGAAAATCTATTCTGCCAACTAAATGTGTTTGCTATTGCAGGTACTAAACCAAATGCACTGCATTCACGTTAAGGCATGATGGGGCAGAAATCTAATATAGGTATGATGTCTATTACTCATTTGAGTCCATGACTCAAGAGTATTTTAAATATACATATGGAAACCAGAGTCTTGTTATAACCAGACTTTACAAATGAGAAACTCGTGCCAAGAGGTGACAAACACAATTCTTAAAAAGCTCACAGATTTAAATCTTCCATTTAAAACACAAACTATTTTATCAAAGCTTTGATGTAATCCTGAAAATGCAGCGACACAGGGTTTAAAATTTCAGTAACATTTTCTGGTTTTGATGATGGTAATCATTTGTCCCATTAATGGTAAAAACACACGGTATGACACATAGAAGTTCAAAGAGGAAATTCATACATTAATGAAATTAATTATTGGAACTTCTTGTTACATATGGAAAGAAATTTGCAGTGGAAATCTCTGAACACCGCAATTTAACTGGAAAACATGTACCTAAAACTTTATTTTCCAATACATTCTCTTGTGCTTAAATTAGCCAAAGTCAGTTTCTGTTGCTTATAACCCAAACACTTTACTGATATACAGTAAATTAATATCATATTAATTTCAAAACTGACTCACTGAAAACCTGTGACACGTGCACAGGTGCACAAACCATGCATGCCCACACATGTACACATGAATTGTAAGTTATACCACTAACCAATCTTTGCAATCTGCTAAATTCCAGGAAGCAGTCAGTAAAACTATACAGCTGCACTGCAAAGTACAAAGACTCTCAAAAAGACAGGCATTTTTATCCCAATGAAAATTCTGCTATGATAGTTTTCATGTTATTATAGCCCTCGGTTGCTACCATTTCACCACTGCAACACTATACAGACTATCTAATCTACAGAAAGACTACTCTAATCTTTCTCAGAGAAAGAAAATCAAACTGCACATTACACCCAAATACTACTACTACTGCTACTACTACTAATTACTGATATTTATATACCACTCTACACATGCCAAGCACTACCTTATATATGGATCCTTTAATCCTTGCAGTAAGCCTGTAGATAGGCAGTATTACCCTCAGGTTGTACATGAGGAAATGGGGGCATCATTGAGACTGAGTGATTTATCTAAGGTTAGACAGCTATTCAAGATTTAAATCCATGCAATACAGCTTCAAATCTGTGTTCTTAACTGCCACACATACGGCTTCTTCATTTTTGTCTTATAATGACAGATTTTTGATTTCTGATCATATATTAAATTTCTGTTATTATGTCATAGTTGGTGCCCAAATGCCAAGAGAATATCTACCACACAGATGGACTCTCAATAAATACCTCATCTTCTACTACAGCTTCTCCCACTAAGACTATGATCCCAGTATACAGAACAACTTATCAGTCCCCCTCCCCAATAAATGCCAAGTGCTGTTCTACTCTAAGCATTCACTCAAGTTACTGCCATTATTTAAAATGTCTCCCTAGCTGGTGTAGCAAAGTTGGTGGGTATTGTCCCACGAAGTGAAAGGTAGCCAGTTCAATTCTCAGTCAGGGCACATGCCTGGGTTGCAGGTTTGGTCCCTGGTTGGGACACTTATGGGAAGCAACAAATTAGTGTTTCTCTCTCACATCGATTTCTCTCTCTCTCTTTCCTCCTCCCTTCCCCCCTCTCTAAAAATAAATAAATAAAATCTCTAAAAATATACAAATAAATAAAATGTCCTCCCAACCCAATAGCCATATGCCTATTTCCATTTAATAAGGCAATGCCAAGTTCAAAAGCCACATCTTCCACAAACCTTCTTCACACCCATCCAAATGGAATGGATCTGCCTGCCCTCTATATTCTTGTGATTCTGTTTTACCTCCAGTAGAGTATGTGTTGCAAACTGCTAATATTCCTCCCCACTGCTCCCCTTCCGATGTAAGATTCTAGAAAACTGTGACTACATCTGATAAAATCTATTCTTCTATTTGGAATTCTCCTCAGTATAGAAAAAAGTTATTGCAAGAAGTAGTTGCTCAATTAATGTCTATTGAGATTAGAACGGATATCGAGGAGTTAAAGACTTCACTAGCAAAGTGAACAATACCAAGGAAACAAACTGGAAAATATCAAAGGTTAAAAAAAAAAATTAGCCTATCATTAACCACTCTAAACCCCTATAATCTAAAAGCCTATCTTTAAGAGAAACAATCATTTGTGGAATTTTAACATTTATCTCAATAGGTACTTTCATGGTTTGAATGTGTGTACACTGTGGGAAATGAAGAACAATTTTAAAAACTATTTAAAATATTTGGTAAATACTTGGAACACAAGGTCACATGAACCACAAGGAAGAAACCTAAACTGGCTGCCACTTGAACCAGCAGTGAGGGTAATAACTGCTAGCAATACTGGCAACTCTGACAGGTGGCCAGCTCCAACTCTCAGAATCCTGTTGCCTTCTGTGAGCTCCTTTTAAATTTTTTTTTATTTTTACCCTTTATTTACTTATTCTATATTACTGAGTATGTTATTACAGTTGTCCCAATTTTCCCCCTTTGCTGCCCTCACCCAGCACCCCCCACTCCCTCAGGCAATCCCCCCACCATTATTCATGTCCATGGGTCATGCACATAAGTTCTTCGGCTACTCCTTTTCCTATACTGCACTTTACATCCCCATGGCTATTCTGTAACTACCTCTTTGTACTTCTTTTTTCTTTTTTTTTAATTTTCTGCCTTTTTTTTTTAAGTATATTTTATTATGTTGTTACAGTAGTTCCAATTTTTTTCCCTTTGCTCCCCTCTGCTCAGTACCCCCTTCCCTTCAGCAATCCCGCTCCCCTTAGTTCATGTCCATGGGTCGTGAATAAAAGTTCTTTGGCTTCACCCTTTCCTATATTATTCTTAACTTCCCCCTGTCTATTTTGTACCAATCAATTATACTTCTTAATCCCTGCACCATATCCCCATTGCTCCCCCTCCCCACTCCCAGCTGATAACCCCTCAAATGATCCCCATGCCTATGATTCTGTTCCTATTCTTAGTTTGCTTAGTTGGATTTTGTTTTCATTTTTTAGATTCAGTTGTTGATAGTTGTGAGTTCGTTGTCATTTTAGTGTTCATAGTTTTGATCTTCTTTTTTGTAAGTAAGTCCCTTTGACATTTCATATAATAATGACTTGGTGATTATGAACTCTTTTAGCTTTACCTTGTCTGGGAAGCACGTCATCTGCCCTTCCATTCCAAATGATAGCCTTGCTGGGTAGAGTAGTCCTGGTTGTAGGTTGCCTTTCAGCACATTGAATACTGTTTGTCAGTCCCCTCCTGCCTGCAAAGTGTCCGCTGAGAAATCAGCTGACAGTCCTATATGCACCTTTCTGTAGGCAACGCTCTGCCTCCCTCTTGCTGCCCCTAGGACTCTGTCTTTATATTTTACCTTTGGCACCTCAATCATGATGTGTCCTGGTGTGGTTCCCTCTGGGTCCAGCTCGCCTGGGACCCTCCGTGCTTCCCAGACCTGTATGTCCATCTCCTTTGCAAAATTTGGGAAGTTTTCCTCATTTTTTTGAATTCTTGCTTCCTCATTCTGCACTGGTTGACTGTTCTTTTCTTCCTTATGTTAGAAATCATTCATTTGAACCCCGGTTTCCTTCACTTCACCATTGGTTTTGTGTGGATTTTCCTTCATTTCACTTAGCATAGCCTTCACTTCTTCTCTTAGGCGTTTGCCATACTCGAGTATATCTGTTAAGCCTGTGAGCATCTTTATCACCAGTGTTTTGAATTCTGCGTCTGTTAGGTTGTCTATCTCCTCGTTTGTTGGGTTGGCTATCTCCTCGTCGTTTAGTTCTCCCACTGGAACCTTGATCCGTTCCTCCTTTTGGGCAATACTTCTCTGTCCCCTCATTCTGACAGGCTCCTGTGTTTGTTTGCCTCCGCATCCCTGGTAGAGCTGTCGCTTTTGTTATGTTGTAAGGGGTGGAGCCTTAGGGATTCGTCAGTACAGGGCGACCTCCCTCACCTCGTTGTGGCGCTGTATGTGGGGGAGGGGTACAAGGGGGAACAATGCCACCTGCCCAGCACTCGCCCCTTTTCCAGGCACCTCTCCCACTTCCACACTGGACTGGCGCCCCTCTCGCTGCTGCTCTGGCCATCATTCTGAGTGGGTGGGTTTGCGGACGTTCTAGGACCATGGTTTCCCTTTAAACAAGTGGACTCTGCTGAGAGACCTGCAGTTTCTGCCTCCACCCTAACCCCCACTGGTCTGCACAGTCAGAAGCAATGAGGCTTGATTTTCCCCAGTGCTGGGACAGTGAGTTGCTAGATCCTGTGAGGAGCTGGGAACACTCTCCAGGTGTCTCTCGTGACTTTAAAATGTGTGATTGCGCTTTCTTCCAGTCTGCCACTGCCGCCGCTGCTGCTGCCACCACACCGCGTCCACTCCGCCCCTCCTACCTGTCTGGATGAGTATTTCTTCTTTATATCTTTGTTTGCTGGACTTCCATGCACTTTGATTTTCTGAAACTCCTAGTTGTTTCTATTTTTGAGGTTGTTGTATTCCTTCTTAGTTGTGGAGGGAGACGCAGCCTGTCTGTCTACGCCTCCATCTTGGCGGGAAGTCCCTATTTGTACTTCTTAATCCCCTCACCTCTTCACTCTTTCCCCCACAACACCCTCCCATCTGGCAATGATCAAAATGTTCTCCATAATCTTGATTCTGTCCCTGTTCTTGTTTGCTTAGTTTGTTTTTTCGATTCAGTTATCGATAAGATATATTTTTATTGCCATCTTATTACTCACAGTTTTGATTTTCTTTTTTTTAATAAGGTCCCTTTAACATTTCTTATAATAATGGTTTGGTAATGATGAACTCCTTTAGTTTTTTCTTGTCTGAGAAGTTCTTTATCTGTCCTTTGATTCTAAATGATAGCTTTGCTGGATAGAGCAATCTTGGCTATAGGTCCCTGCTGTTCATGACTTTGAATTTTTCTCACCAATACCTTCTAGCCTGCAGTTTCTTAAGGGAACTCTGCTATAGGTAACAAACTGCTTTTCTCTTGCTGCTTTTAAGATTCTCTCTTTATCTTTAACTTTTGGTATTATAATTATGAAGTGTCTTGGAGCGGGCCTCTTTGCATCCGTCTTGTTTGGGACTCTCTGTGCTTCCTAGACTGGCATGTTTATTTCCTTCACCAAATTAGGGAAGTTTTCTTTATATTTTCATACATATTTCCAACTTCTTGTTCTTTCTCTTCTTCTTCTGGCACCCCTATGATGTGAATGTTGGAACACTTGAAATTATCCCAGAGGCTGCTTACACTATCCTTGGTTTTTTGATTCTTTTTTCTTGTTGTTCTGCATGGTTGTTTTTTGCTTTCTTGTGTTCCAATCACCGATTTGATTGTTGACTTCATCCACTCTACTGTTGTTTCCCTGTAAATTGTTCTTTATTTCAATTAGTGTATCCTTTGTTTCTGACTGGATCTTTTTTATGCTGTGGAGGTCCTCACTAAATTAAGTTCCTTGAGCATCCTTATAATGAGTGTTTTGACCTCTGCATCTCATATGCTGCTTATCTCCATTTTGTTTAGTTTTTTTCTGGAGTTTTGATCTGTTCTTTTGTTTGGGCCATGTTTCTTTGTCTCTAATTTTGGCAGCCTCCCTGTGTTTGTTTCCATGTATTAGGTAGAGCTGCTTTGATTCTCTGTCTTGGTAGTGTGGCCTAATGTAGTAGGTGTCCTGTAGGGTCCAGTGGCATAGCCTCCCCTATCACCCAAGCTGGGTACTCGATGTGCACCCTTCGTGTAGGCTGAGTACACCCTCATGTTGTAGTTGAGCCTTGATTGCTGTTGGCAGATCAATGGGAGGGATTTACCTAGGCCGGTCCGCTATAAGGACTGGCTGTGATCACTGACTACCAACCCTCTGCCCTCTGTGGAGGATCAGCTGTTCAGGGGCAGGGTGGTGGTGCTCTGACGTGGTCTGTAACTGTCCACTGGGCATGCAGGCTCTGGAGTTTCCCAGGTGGTGCAGGCCAAAGTCAGTCCCCACCTGTGTTCTGCCAGAACCACCCTGCCTGAGCTATAAAGCAATCTGAGATGGTTGCTACTTGTGCTGGGCTTGGAGATTCCCAGATGAAGCCAGCTGTGAATCTAGGCTGGCTGCTGGTAGTGTCAAGCCACTTAGCAAGAGGTATGGGGGCTAGGGGATTACCTATGCTGGCTGTTCCTTATTTGATACGATTTAGGAAGTTGTGAAGCATGAGCCAAGAGCAGCCATTCATATGGAAAAGTCATGGTTAACAGTTTGGGTGGGACTGTAAGTTGAGTGGCATGGAGCCTCAGTTTATCTCCAGGGTGGGGCAAACAGTGTTAGCCAGGTTGATGGAGTCTAATGTATGGCACCCACCTCCTGGCTCTGTGGCTCTGTTAAGGAGGGTTCAGAAAAGAGGCAATGGCCTCTGCCCACCTTTCTGTCTGGGCAGAGCTCCCACCTTGATGCCTGACATTTCACTTCCTCCCCATATGCCACTGGCGCCTTTCAAGCTGCTACTCTGGTGCTGGAGCTCAGAGGGAGTGATTCTGAGGGGTGGGTCTGTGTGTTGGCTCCTTAAAAGGAACTGCTTAGGGCTTCAGAAGTTTTATCCACCTACTCAATCTCCACTGGATTTTGCAGCCAGAAGTTATGAGGACTTATTTTCCTGGCACTGGAACTCTGGGCTGGGGGGCCTGGTGTGGGGCTTGGATTCCTCCTCCTGAGATATCTTTTCCAATTTTTAATCCATCACACATGGACATGGGACCAGCCCATTCTGTGTCTCTGCCCCTCCTACCAGTCTGGATGGATGTGGTTTCTTTAATTCTGCAGTTGTCAGACTTCTGTTCAACTTGATTTCTGACGGTTCTGAGTGATGGTTGTTCTATATTTCAGTTGTAATTTTGATGTGGATGTGTGAGGAGGCGAGCCATGTTTACCTATGCTGCCATCTTGACCAGAAGTCTGTGATCTCTTTTTTCCTTCAGTTGGTTTTCCTCAAGTGACTTATGAATTAAATCAAAGCTAAGGCACTCTGCAGTTTTTGAGTTACCTACTTATCACTGCAGTGAAGATGAAATAGGCCATCTTAAAGAACACGTTCTTTTCAGAAAACTAAAGCCTCACTTTCAAAACTATAAAACCTGGAAGACGAGACTTCCGGCCAAACTGGAGGCGTAGAAAGACACTCTGCATCTCCCTCCACAACTTAGAAGGAATACAACTACCTCAAAACTAGAAACAACCAGAAGTTCCAGAAAATCAAACTGCATGGAAGTCCAGCAAACAAAGATATAAAGAAGAAATACTCATCCAGACAGGTAGGAGTGGCGGAGCCCAGGAGGAGAGGACATGGTGTGGTGGTGGCAGCAGTGGTGGCAGCAGCGGCGGCAGCGGCAGACTGGCAGAAAGCGCGTCACACATTTTAAAAAGTCAGGAGGGACACCTGGGGAGTGTTCCCAGCTCCTCATCAGACCTCGCAGCTCATGGTCCCAGCAGCTCATGGTCCCAGCACCGGGGAAAATCAACCCTCATTGTTTCTGACTGTGCAGACCAATGGGGATTGGGGTGGAGGCAGAAACTGCTGGTCTCAGCAGAGTCCACTTGTTTAAAAGGCCTCCACGGTCCTAGAACGCCTACAGAGCCACCCACTCTGGGAATGACGGCCAGGGCAGCAGCTAGAGGGGCGCCAGTCCAGTGCGGAAGTGGGAGAGGTGCCTGGAAAAGGGGCGAGTGCTGGGCAGGTGGCATTGTTCCCTCTTGGACCCCTCCCCCACATAGAGCGCCACAACGAGGTGAAACAGGTCGCCCTATACTGACGAATCCCTAAGGCTCCACCCCTTACAATGTAACAGGAGTGACAGCTCTACCTGGGATGCAGAGGCAAGCAAACACAGGAACCTGTCAAGATGAGGAGACAGAGAAAAATGGCCCAAAAGGGGGAACGGATCAAGGTTCCAGTGGGAGAACTAAACGACGAGGAAATAGACAACCTAACAGATGAGGAGATAGACAACCTAACAGATTCAGAATTCAAAACACTGGTGATAAAGATGCTCACAGGCTTGACAGATATACTTGAGTATGGCAAACACCTAAGAGAAGTGAAGGCTATGCTAAGTGAAACGAAGGAAAATCCACACAAAACCAATGGTGAAGCGAATGAAACCGGGGTTCAAATGAATGATTTCTAACATAAGGAAGAAAAAAACAGTCAACCAGTGCAGAATGAGGAAGCAAGAATTCAAAAAAATGAGGAAAACATCCCAAATTTTTGCGAAGGAGATGGACATACAGGTCCAGGAAGCACGGAGGGTCCCAGGCGAGCTGGACCCAGAGCGGACCACAGCAGTATGATTGAGATGCTAAAGGCGAAAGATAAAGAGAGAGTCCTGGGGGCAGCAAGAGAGAGGTGGAAAATTCCCTACAGTGGGGGGAGGGTGGGAGTGGGGGTGGTGTGGGGGTGGGGAGGTGCCGGTAGGACTATCAGCTGATTTCTCAGAGGACACTTTGCAGGCAGGAAGGGACTGGCAAGCAGTGTTCAATGTGATGAAAAGCAACCTACAACCAAGATTACTCTATACAGCAAAGCTATCATTTGGAATGGAAGGGCAGATGAAGTACTTCCCAGACAAGGTGAAGCCAAAGGAGTTCATCATCACCAAGCCATTATTATATGAAATGTCAAAGTGACTTATTATGAAAAAGATAAAAACTATAAACACTAAAATGACAACGAACTCACAACTATCAACAACTGAATCTAAAAAATATAAAGAAAATCCAACTAAACAAACCAGTTTAGGAACAGAATCATAGGTATGGGGATCATTTGGAGGGCTATAGCCAGGATGGGAAAGGGAGAGCAATGGGGATATGGTGGAGGGACTAAGAAGCATAATTGGTTGGTAAAAAATAGACAGGGGGATGTTAAGAGTAATATAGGAAAGGGTGAAGCCAAAGAACTTACATGCACGACCTATTTACATGAACTAAGGGGAGTGGGATTGCTGGAGGGAAGGTGGTTACTGGTCAGAGGGGAGCAAAGGGGAAAAAAATTGGAACTACTGTTACAACATAATAAAATATACTTAAAAAAATAAATGAATAAAATAAAATTAAAAAAACAACAAAAAAATCCTATATAACCTATGTGGAGATCCTCTGATTGGGCCTCATTCATGGTTTATGACCACAGCTCATTAGGTGCTCCTGGAAATCCCATGCATCTAACACAGCTAACAACTGGAAAGCAACTATTCTCAGACACAGAGGTAGTTGAGGAACAACCTCCAACAGCCCCCACTGGAAATGATCTGTAGGTCCTATTTGCAAGGCTGCCCTATGGCAAATAGCATACAGGTATAGGAAATAAGAAATATTAAGCTGGTATCAAATGGGATTCCCAGAGAAAAGAGGTTGTTATCCTTAACAAAATCTCACTTGTACTCTGAATAATAACACCAGCATAGTGAGAGACACTTTACTGTTCACTTCCATGGCAGGGTTATTTGCATTTATCCACATCTGACCCCCAAAATATGTGACAAATATCCCTAAAACGTGAAAAGGGTGAAAAATGTGGTTGTTAAAACTAATTTGCCTATGTGAGAACACTTTCAAAAGTCATTCTAAGAAGATTATTCATAACAGACATCTCCAAACTCACTTGGAAGTTTAAGAAAATCCCTTGAAAGTAAGTGAAAGGCACACACAGAGCAGACCTAATGAAACCACAATGAAGCTCACATCCCGTTCACAACCGAAAGAACACTTGGACATTGTTGCCATGTGACATCTTAATGACTGGTCCATACCAGGCATTCCCTGTTACGCCCGTGCACTCAAGGCTTTCTATTTTAAAAAGATTGATAGGATCTCTCCTCTTGAAAAGAATCATTCGTTTAATAAAGAATAATAACACTTAAACTAGAAAAAATCTCTTTAGAAATGTGCATGTGTTTGGATGTATGAGTACACATGTTGCAAAAGTAGATGTGTTGAAGATCCTGTATGTGCTATGTCTATGTGTCTGCACATGCCTTTGTCAAGCCCAGCTCCAGACTTTAGCCTCTCTCTGTATGACCTCCTCACATGGTGACCTACGACACTGCTAAACATCTGAGAGATTAAGTTTTAGAATTTCTAAGAACAGAACTATACCAGAGAAGATGGCTTGAATAGTCAGATAGGTAAGTTTTCTATCAAGTGACCATATTAACCAAACCAGGGCACTTTTTTAGAGAAAGAAAATGTACTGTTATTAATTATGCCAGCCCAACGGATTTAAAACAGAATTGTTCCAGGCAGAAGCAGAAAAGATGGTTATTCCAGAATATGCCCATCAGGTAAAACTCTTTTTTCAGTTTTAAGAGATATTTCTTTTTATTTTTTTTTTAATTTTATTTTTTGGTTATTCAATTACAGTTGTCCCATTTTTCCCCCATTGCTCCCCCCTCCCAGCCCATCCCTTCTCCCACAATTATATCCCTCCCCGTTATCCATGTCCACGAGTCATTCATATACGTTCCTTGACTAGACCCTCCCCTTACTTATCCCCCTTTTCTCCCTCCCCCCTCCCCCCTACTGACTACTATTCTAGTCTTTGCCTATTTAGTTCGTTTGTTTGTGTTGCTCTTTAGTTTCCTGTATTGGGTGATATCATATGGTATTTTGCTTTCTTTGCCTGGCTTATTTCACTAAGCATAATTCTCTCTAGTTCCATCCATGTTGTCGCAAATGGCAGGAGTTCCTTCTTTCTTTCTGCTACATAGTATTCCATTGTGTAGATGTACCACAGTTTTTTGATCCACTCATCTACAGATGGGCACTTAGGCTGTTTCCAGCACTTAGCTATTGTAAACAGGGCTGCTATGAACTCAAGAGATATTTCTATTGTTCCCTGAATGCAAAAACATGCCATATATCACCTCCTTTTGGGTGTGCTATTTGATAATGGCAGAATAAAAGGAACTAGGGTTAGGACTTGAAATACTCAAAATAGGCTGTTTGTCCAATAAACTGATGTAGAGACTGTGGCACTCCTACCCCTCTGAGATTTGAAAGGACACAGAAGCATCGTCTAATAGATGCACAGCACCTTCCAGAGCCATTTTTTCAATCCGCTAAAGACACAACTGTAAGCCTGAAGTAATACGCACACCTTAAATCCAGGGAGAAGGTTAGTAAGAACCTTGGATGGAATTCAGAATCTACAAGATTAACAAATCTGTGATGTGATTGTAATTTAGAAGAGATTGATTTCTCCTAATATGGTATTAAAAAGTGAAGTAAATTTTAAGAAGCTGAATACCAGTCTGTACATTTGAAAATAAGAGGATAAGTAAATATGGTGATTTCTTATGTGCATTTATTTGTCCGTGTTCTCTCTTCTCCAAGCCCACTCTGCCCTACTCTATGATGCTGAGGCTGCTGTTCTACAAACTGCATTTCCCAGACCCCATGCTGGGTGGCCCCCTGTTCACTTCTGCTGATAGGAAGTCCTTGAGAGGCTGAAAGAGGAGAGGGGAAGAGAGAAAAGAGTCTTCCTTCCTGTTTTTCTATTTCTGTCAGCATCACTCCAGCAGGAGCTGGATTTCCAGTTGTAGAAACTTACCCACAGGTATGCTCGCAAATGTGTAAAATAACACATGTTAAAAAAATTCACTGCAGCATCCTATGAAGGCTGGCACCACCCATACATGCCCATCAAAGAGGGCCAGTTGATGTAATACAAACAAGGCAATAATGGAGGAATAGAGTAACAAAACAAGGACATAATAGACATACAGAAAACGAATATCAAAATGGTAGACATCTTTATCAGCAAGTAAATGTAAATATGTTGAACTCTTCAATTAAAGGCAGAGATGGACAGAATGGATAACAAAACATGATCCAACTATATGGTGTCTATAAGATACTTATTTCAGATCCAAATAAATACATAAGAAAGTTAAAAGTGAAAGGAGAGAAGCAGATATGACACACTAACAGTAACCAAAGACAGCTGGATTGGCTACACTCATATACAACAAAACAGACTTCAAGACAAAAAAAATCACTAAAAGGGACAAAGAAAAATGTTACAGAATGATAAAAAGAGTCAATTCATCAAGAAGCTATAACAATTATAAATATATATGCACCCAACAATATGAAGGAAAAACTAACAACTGAAGGAAGAAACAGAAAATTCTACAATAATAGCTGATCAGTAAGTACCTCACTGGACAGTATATCAACAAGAAAGCAAAAATTAACACTATACCAACTTAACCTAACATATATATATATATATATGTAGAATGTTCCATATATATATATATATATATATATATATGTAGAATGTTCCATCCAACAATAACAGAAAACACATTTTTCTCAAGTGCATGTGGAATATTCAAGGATAAACCATATATAGGGTTTATACTTGTTGGTATGGAAAATAATGCAATTATTAATAAATAATAATACAAGAATAAACTATTTCATGTATTCACAACTGTAAACCTATGTTTGCTCCTCCCTGTATTAGGCCATAAAACAAGTCTCAATTAAACTTTAAAAGATTAAAATCATTCAAAGGATCTTCTCTGAACATAGTGGAATGAAATTGAAAATCAATAGCAGAAGGAAATCTGGATTTCACAAATATATTGAAATTAAACAACACACTTAAAGAAGAAAAGAAAAAATTACAAGGTAAATTAGAAAATATTTAGAGATGAAGATAAAAACACAATACATCGCAATATATAAGACGTAGCAAAAGCAATGCAGAGGAAAATTTATAGCTGTAAATGCCTACACTGAAAAAGAAGAAAGATCTTAAATTAATAACCTAACCTTCCATCTGAAGAAATGAGAAGAATGAGAGCAAATTAAATTCAAGGCAGGCAGGAGAAAATAACATTAGAGCAAAAAGTAAAATAGAGAATAAAACAACAGAATCAACAAAACCAAACGTTGATTCTTTTAAAAGACCAACCAGACTGATAAATCTTTAGCTAGATTGACCAAGAACAAGATGGCAAAAGCACTAAAATAAGGAATGAAGTGAGGTCATTCCTAGAAATCTTACAGAAATAAAAAGAATTATGAGAAAATACTATGAACAATTGTATGCCAACAAATTAGATAACCCAGGTGAAATGGACAAATTCTTAACACATAAATCTCCAAAAAGGACTTAGGACACAGAAAATCCGAATAGACCTATAACAAGTAAAGAGATTGATTCAGTAATTGAAAGTTTCCAAAACAAAAACTCCAGGACCAGATGGCTTCACTGCTGAGTTCCACAAACATTTAAAGAAAAATTAACACCACCTTCATAAATGCTTCCAAAAATAGAATAGGAGGGAACATGTCCTAACTCCTTGTGTGAGGCCGGTATCATCCTGATAACAAGGTCAAAGACATCACAGACCAATATTCCTTCTGACTACAGATGCAAACAGTCCTCAGTGAAATACCAGCAAGTTGAATATAGCAGTGTATTAAACAGATTATACACCATGACTGAGTGTGTTTCATCCCAGATATGCAAAGGTGGTTTAACAATCAAAATATCAATCAATGTAATATATCATATTACTAGAATGGAAAAAAACTGCCATAACATACAAATTGATGCAGAAAAAAGCATTTGACAAATTCCAATACCCTTTCATGATTAAAACTCTCTCTCTCTCTCTCTCTCTCTCTCTCTCTCTCTCTCTCTCTCTCTCTCTCTCTCTCTCTCTCTCTCTCTCTCCCCCTCCGCCTCCCTCTCGCCCTCTCCCCCTCTCTCCCTCCTTCTCTCAAGTGAAATAGAAACAGAAGGGAACTCCCTCAACTGGATAAAAGGCACCTATGAAAAACCCACAGCTACAACATCATACTTAGTAATGAATGACTGAATGGTCCCCCTGCTAACTAGAGTAGGACTAGAATGTCTGTTCTTGCCAGATAAAAGGCATCCTGATTGGAAAGGAAGAAGTAAAACTTTCTCTACTAAAAAATGGCATAATATTATATACAGAAAACCCTAAAGACACATAAAAACATCAGAGCTAATAATTAGCTCTGCAAAATTACAGAATATAAGATCAACACACTAAAATTGGTTGTATTTCTATAAACCTGCAATGAACAACCCCCCCCCCAAAATTAAAAGATAATTTCACTTACATTGGCATCAAAAAGAATAGAATATTTGGCAATAAATTTAAGCAGGGAAGAACAAGACATATACTGAAAACTGCAATACATTGCTATAAGAAACTTTTATTTCTTTACCATTTATTTATTTATTTTTAATATGCTTTATTGATTATGTTGTACAGCTGTCCCAATTTCTTTTCCCTTTGTTCCCCTCTATCTAATGATCCCCTTCCCTTCAGTTGTCCCCTCCCTTAGTCCATGCCCATTGGTTGTGCATATAGTTCTTCTCAACATCTTCCTATCTACTCCACTCCCGCCTACTATGCTTCTTAATTCCTGTACCATCTCCCACCATTTACCCCCTTCCCCCTCCCCACCAGACCCCCCCAAAATGCTCCCCATACCTATAATTCTTTTCCTACTCTCGTTGCCTACTTAAATTCCCTAGCTTCTGTTGTTGGTTGTTGTGATACAGTTTTCATTTTAATGTTCATAGTTTTGATCCTCCTTCTTCTAAACAAGTCCCTTTAACATCTCATATAACAGTGGTTTGGATCTGATGAACTCCTTCAGTTTTACTTTGTCCTGCAAGCACTTTCTCTGCCCTTCTATTCTGAATGACAGCTTCACTGGATAGAGTAATTGTGGTTGTAGGTTTTTGCTTTTCATCGCTTTGAATATTTCTTGCCAGTCCCTTCTTGCCTGCAGAGTTTCTTTTGAGAAGTCAGCTGAGAGTCTTATTGGGACCCCTTTGTACGTAATTCTCTTCTTCTCTCTTGCTGCTTTTAAGATTCTCTCTCTATTCTTAATTTTTGACATTTTGGTTATAATGTGTCTTGGTGTGGTTCTCCCCGGGTCCAGTTTTTTGGAACTCTCTGTGCTTCCTGGACCTGTAAGTCTATTTCCTTCCCCAAGTTAGGGAAGTCCTGCTTCATTGTTTTGTCACATAATTTTTTAATGTCTGGTTCTTCTTCTTCGCCTTCTGGCAACCCTATGATTCAGATGTTGGCCCGCTTACAAGCTGTCCCATAAGTTTCTGAGCCTCTCATCATTTTCCTCACTTTTTGTTTCCTCTTTCTGCATCGGTTGACTGTTTGTTCCTTCCCTATGTTCTGATTTGTTGATTTGATCCCTGGTTTTCTTTCCCTCACCACTAGTTTCATATGTGTTTTCATTCATTTCAGCAGGGCTAGCCTTCATTCCTTCCCTGCCTTGTTTAAGATCTGCTATTAGGTCTGTAAGCATTCGTATAACCAAAGCTCTGAACTGTGCCTCAGAAAGATTTCCTATCTGCTGAGCCATTAGATTAGATGTTTGCTGTCTGGTCAGCTGTGTTATTGGGATCTCTATCATGATCTATGACACCCTGACAATTTTGTGTCTACCTTTGCTTCCTGGGCAGGGCTTTCTCACCTTCTATGCTATAGGGGGTTGTGACCCATGCACTCGTCACAACTGGGCGACCCTTCTCACCGCACTGTGGCATTTTGTGTGGGGGTGGGGGTCCAAGATGAATTCCTGCCATTCACTCTCTGCTGAGAGACTGGAAGCCTCCTCCTCCATCCCCACGCCCTCTGGCCCTCACAGTCCGAGGCAATGGGGGTCTGCCTTCCCCGGCATTGGAATCGTGGGCTGATGGGTTTGGTCTGCAGCCGGGGGTGCTCCCCAGGTGCTTTTTGCCTCCCCTTAAATACAGGTGTCTGTGCTTACTGCTGTCCCCCCACCACCATCACTGCAGCTGCCACCACCAGCACAGCTTGACCTCTCCGCCCTGGCTTCGCCCCTCCTACTCATCCGGATGAACACCACTTCTTTATAACTTCATATGTTGGACTTTTATGTAGCTTTATTTTCTGGAACTTCCGGTTATTTCTGGTTTTGCGGTAGTGATATTCCTTGTTAGTTGTGGAGGGAGATGGAGCATGTCAGCCTAGGCCTCCATCTTGGCTGGTAGTTGTCTCCTCCAAGAAACTTCTTAAAAGACCTAAATTGATATTCCATGTTCATGAACTGTTAAGATGCCAGTCCATCTTAATGTTCATGTTAAGATGAAAATAATTTTAAAATCGAACTACATATACAAAGCAATTTCTATCAAAACCCAACTGCCTTTTTACAGAGGTGGACAAGTTCATCCTAAAATTCATATGGAATTGCAAGGGATCGAAAAAATCTAAACAATGTTGCAAAAGAGCAGTTAGAAGACTCACACTTCGTATCATTACAAAGCAGTAGTTATCAAAATAGTATGGGACTGGCATAAGGAGAGCCATTACAGATCAACAGACTATAACTGAGAGTCCAGAAATAAAGCAATACATTTTTGGTGAACTGATTTCCAACGAGATGCCAAGTCTATTCAATGGGGGAAAGTCTTTTTCAACAAGCAGTCTTTTAAACATA
This sequence comes from Furipterus horrens, assembly GCF_987537825.1. NCBI lineage: Eukaryota > Metazoa > Chordata > Mammalia > Chiroptera > Furipteridae > Furipterus > Furipterus horrens. The sequence continues at coordinate 62,747,233 of NW_028327180.1, read as the reverse complement.
CAGTGTTGGGAGAACTGGATATTCACCTGCAAAAGGGTACATTTGGACCCTTACCTCACAATATATACAAAAATTAATTTAAAATGGGTCAGAGACATATATATAAGAGCTAAACCAATAAAACTCTTAGGAGGAAACAAAGGGATAAAGTCCTTATTATTTTGGATTAGGCAATGATATCTTAAATAAATCACAAAAATACAAAAAACAAAGTTTAAAAATAGATAAAAGACTTCATCAAAATTAGAAACTTTTGTGCACAAAAGGATACTATCAAGAAAATGAAAAGATAAGCTGCAGAATGGGAGAAAATATTTGGAAATCACATCTGATAAGGGTCTAATATCCAGAATATATGATGAACACTTACAACTCAGCAACAAAAAGACAATCCAATGAACAGACATTTCTCTAAATGTCTATTCTCAAGAATATGTACAAATGGCCAATAAGCACATGAGAACATACTTAACATCATTAATCACTAGGGAAATGCAAATCAAAACCATAGTAAGATACCACCTCATACCCATTAGGATGGCTAAAATAGTAACCTTAAAAAAAAAGGTTGGGGTGGGGGTGGATAACAAGTGTTGGCAAAGATGTGGAGAAGTTAGAACCCTCATGCATTGCTGGTATGATGCTACAATGATGCAACCACTGTGTAAAACAGTGTAGCAGTTCCTTTAAATTTAAACATAAGACTTCGACATGACCTAGCATTCGTACTCCTAGGAATACACCACCAAACAGCATTGAAAACATACGTTCACACAAAACCTTGCACATAAATGTCACAGCAGCATTGTTCATAACAGCCAAAAAGTGAAAACCCAAATGTCCATCAACTGATGAATGGATAAACAAATATGGTATATTTATACAGTGGAACAGTATTCACCCAGAAAAAGGAATGACTTACTGACACATACCACAGCATGAACAAACCTTGAAAACATTTATGCCAAGTAAAAGAAGTCAGACATCAATGGCCACATACTGTACCACATGACTGCATTTTTATGAAATGCCCAGAATAGCCAACTGCATAGGCACAGAAAGCAGATTAGTGGTTGCCAGGGACAGTGTTGGGGGAGTGGAGAATGGCTGCTGCCTGGATTTCAGGTTTCTTTCTGGAGTGATGAAAATGTTCTGGAATTAAGAGAGTGGGAATGACTCTACATCACTAGAAATGTATTAAAAGGCACTGAATTATACATGGTGAATTTTTATTTCAATTAAAAACAAAGAATGAGGCAGCTCCATATGCACTGATATGGGAAGCTCTACAAGATATATTATTGACTGAAAAAAGCAAGATAGAGAACTGTGGATAATATGCTCCCCCTTTTAAAAGGGAGGTTTGAGGAAGAATATAAAAGCATTTTTATCTAACATTATCTTCGCAAAAATATTCAAGAAATTGTTACCAGTACATTGTCTCTGGGGAAGAGAACTTGAGGCCAAGGGGCAGGTATGGAGGGAATTCTTTTTCAAACTAAGCCATCTTCTACGGTTTACATGCTGTCCCATGTAAATATTGCCTTTCCCCACACAACAAATTAGCCTTTTAAAGAGTCAATACTTAAGTAGTTGCAGAATGAGGATGTGATCATGGGAAGGCCGCTGATCTGTGCTGATGGGGAAACACTGTGAGTGAGAGTCGACATGTGTTTATCTAACTATGAGAGATATTAGAATACTTGTTTTAAGAATGTAATCATGCATTTCCCAAATATAAGATCTATAAGCACTGTGATGCTCACATAATAGAAACTGAAAGGCTGGGACTGTGATGACAGGCTGGTCCAACTACAAACGCTACCCAGTGTGCAGCCTCCCCCTCACTGCACTGCACAGGGGTCCCATTGGGAGCCCCCGCGCTGACAGGCAATGATGTGCTCCACACTGAAAGAAGCCTTAAGAAACCCTTTTAATGATTGAAAGAGAGAGAGGGAGATTGTATAAAACACACATGATTATAGTCCAACAGCCCATTTGCAACTCTCTCTCTTGACTGAAAGTCTTCCAATTGCACTGCTATCCTTAAAAATGAAATGTACTGGTTTCACTCCTGGCTCACTGGTCTCCAGGTACATTTACGGTGTCAGACAAAAAGAAGTTCTGTCTTTATCCATTACTAGCTTCAACTTACAATACAACCCAAAGGGTTTGTTTGACCCACACTCCCTCAGACTGGTGATGATCTGCCATTTCTGTCAGATCACCCCCAGATTTTCTCCCTTAATCTTTATATTCATTCCAGAAGCTGCTAGATTCTGACTACAAGGGCAGAACCTCTGGAAGCAGTTGGGAGTGAGATCCAGTCCTTCCTGCCCTGTCTTTTTTATTTCTAGAGCAGAAAAAAGTAACAAACCTGGAAGCCCCATGTAGCTATGGTATTTGCAGTCTGTGACTTAATTTAAGGATGTATTCTATGAAACCTTGGAAAAGAATATAAATTTAGATTGAAGTATTTCACCATCAATGCCAGCCTCTTCTGCTGGGGAATCTACACTCAGAGCAGCACAGTGTGTGTGTTGGGGCAGGGGCAGAACAACTTTAAAATATAAATAAATGTGTCATCATTGAGGGAAGTGAAGCTGGCACTATTCAGGCCAAAGACATTTTCTTCTGGTACCACTACTAATTATCAAAGGAGTAGTGGCTATAAAAACTTTTAGGGAAAGAAACAGTGAAATAAGGGATTCAAGTTTTCTTTTAAGATTTATACTAAGAGAGCAAGAAACTACCCTCTATACCAGGAGGTTTGTAATGATCTAATCTGGTATTGAGGAATTGAAATCAACATACTGTCTAAAAAGAGTTCACTACCACTGAGTCAGACAAGAAGGAAAAACCATCTACTTACTTACCACCACTATTTCCTCAACACCTCACTCTTCCCAAACGTGTCAAGTAAGACCTTGAACTCTGAGATAAAAGTCACAGCAAAAACTCTGGTCTGATGTGAGATCAATGACAATGAACAGGGAGATAATGCTCTTTTCTCTGCATTGAAGAATAAGCCTGATCCACTGAAAAGTTTATTTGACCCAATGTTTCATTTCCAAAATATAATTAAGATACGACATATAAGTTTTAAGAACATGTAACAGCCTATACCACTTCATACTCCAAAAATGGTTCTAATTTGCAAGCCATATCTATAGACAGATTTCATCAGATGACTGTGTAAAAGATAAAAAGGGAGTGAGATTTTCTCCCTTCTCTCAGACTAGCTTCCTCCTCTTCTTCCCACCCCCAGCCAGCTGGGAAACAGTCCCAGATTCTTTCCAAGTTCAGTTTGGAAGTAAAGCCCAGCCTTGATAAACAGTCAGCCCAGGAAATGCTTTGGATCATAGACCACTTAGAATACTTAGTTTGTCCTTTCCCAAGAGGTCTTTCTTCAAACTCAGTTTGATAGGCAGTTTGGCAGTTTTACATTTTCCCTAAGCCCTTCTAGAACATTGCTGAGAGATACAATCAGCGGGCTGCAAACTACACAAATGGTGCAGGGAAGCGCCACACCCAGGCCAAGCTCCTCAAACTGAGGGGAAAAACCATTGTTCAAATGAGCACGTCACAGCATTTGCTCTCGTGGGAATCAGGGAGTGGGGTGGGACCAGTCTCCACTACCTGTGTGCCCTGTGCGCGTTTCCCTCATGAAGCCACCTGTGTCCTGTGCACGTTTCCCTCACAGTGCCACCCACCATGGAGCTGCTTGATGCTGTTAGGACGCAATGGAAACAACTACAGGATGACCTGGTTTTAGTATTTTTGAAGTGCTAATGTCCTTGTCCCTGCACTAATAAGAAGACGGCATCAACCAAACATTTTTTTTTAAACATAATTATAATTTCACATAATTTCTCCGTCTTTTGAACAACTACTGGTGTTGCATTTGGATACTGTTCAAAATGTCTCCAAGCCCCAATAATTATCTATGCTAGCAAATTCTCTCTGAAATTTGATTTAGGATTTCAAAGGCTGATTAAACCACACCACAAAATGCTCTACCTCAAAGTGACAACCAGCTTCATGACACTAAATAGAATGTAAAGTTCTTTCACAGAGAAAGGGTGGTGACGAGGACTCCAGACCAAATAGAAAAACAACAAAGAATTATTAAACTTGTGGAAGTCATCAAAATTTTATTTAATTTTGTTAGTGGAATCGTAATTACCAAGTAATATTCCAGTAATATATATATAATAAATAAGACACTTTATTCTTATTTTTAGAAAATAATCAATAGGGGTGTAGGTCAAGTAGGGAATAGCAGCAAAAATAACTAGGTTAAGAAGTGGTGGAAATTTGGGGAGAACAAATACCCTCTTTCCTTTTTATATTTTTACTCATTCATGTCCCATGTCAGTGCCATTTGCCCTCTTGCAAAAAAAAAATCTTTGACTGCTTTCTGGGACGGCTGATTGAACATAAGAACTTCTAAATGAATGATATTTAATGAAGACCTTAATTTGGAGACAAAAAAGATTCAGAAACAATTTTACACAAACTTATAAAATAACAAGCCAAATAACTTCACAAAGCAGTTAAACTTTAATCTACTCACAAGGTACTCAGTGAAGCCTTAGGCAAGCTAGCCCCTACCAGATGCTGGCCAACAGCTGGGTTGCTAAGTTACTTCATTTATTCTTTGTAACCTTATTACACAGTATTGTCTGAGGCTTAAAGATGAAACATGTGATTTGCCCAAGGCTACTGGTTTGTGGTGCAACTGGGTCAGCTGACTCCACTGTCCCCAAAATGGGGACAAGAATAGTCCCTATCTCATAAGTTGATTGACAAAAGGAAATATGGTAACTCATAAAAAGTGCTTAGTACTAAGAGGGACCCCCAAAAAACCAGAATTTATTTATTAAAAATTGTGTATTTATTCTTACATGGTTCAACTTCAGTCACCTTCAAAGTACTCACCATTTGATGCAATATGTCTATCGAGACTTTTTTCCACTGCTCAAAACAGTTTTTGAACTTACCGGTTTTGATGCCTTTTAGTGCTCCTGCATTTTTTGTTTCACCTCTTTCACACTGGCAAAATGTTTCCCTTTGAGGACTTTTTTCATTGGGGAAAGTGAGAAGTGAATAGGGAGGGTGGAACGAGAGGGTCATGCATTTTTGGTCTAAGGCTGTTAAACACTCAGCACAGTGAGGGCAGGTGAGCTATAAATCACCCTTCATGAAATGGGCAAATGTGCTGAAAGTGTCTTAAAAAAAAAATTCACTGAAGCCGAATGCAGCCTCTCACAACGCCAGCTGGTACCCTGATGCAGATGGGCTCCTAGAACACTCACCTAGTGGGGGAAGCCTGTACTACAAGGGTCCCACCCTCCAGAAGAGAATTCCAGGGTTTTTTGAACCCTCTCCCATATAGTGCCTGCTTGACCAAAAGCCTCTGTAATGGACAAATACCTTTATTATTATTGCCTAAAGCCACCCAGTTCCTGGGCAGCACAGCTGGAACTGAAACCCAGGTCGTTGAACTCTAACATCCATACTCTAACCACAGTGTTTATCCACAGTGTGGAGTTTGCATACCTGACCTAGTTTCCATGTAAAAAGGCCAAAGACAGAAGGGACACCCCAAAGAATTATGTCCCAACACTGAAGCTTTAAAGCTAGCACTTGGCAGATGCTTATTCTAAAGTTTTTCTGAGAAGACCAAACGCTGGGCGTGAGGGTGGCATGGCCTTTGTAAGTGACCCGGGGTACAGCCATGGGAAGAGGAACAGCACAGGGCCTTCCGAGGGGTCTGCCTCCCCACCCCAAGCAGGCCCCTCCTGTGTGCTTTACGGTTGACCTAGTTTGCCCACAAAAGATTTTAAACAGTACCTGACTGTAAATGGAAGAAGGTGCAATGTCAAAAAAAAAAAAAAAAAAAAAAAAAAAAATCACTACACAAACACCAACTTACCATCAAGACTGGATGAGCCACACTTGGGCTCCAATTAGACTTTCTAAGGTTTGAAGTAAACATGTTGCAATCAAGCAGCAAGATACTAAAGTTAGTACTTCCCTTGAATGCCCACTGCCTTTTACCAGGATATCCAACCTCATTTGGTGCTCACAACATTTAACTTGCTTTCCAGACACTTCCTCCTCTAGTTGGAATAGTTTTTCAAGGCTCAAATAGGGAATCTGATGTTAACACTGTAACAATGCATAGACAGGGTAAACAACAAGTATTTCAGTTCCTCTGGTCTTTACCCACTTCGCGATGTATGCTACTTGCCAGACAACCCGCCACTTAGTAGTTACTCAATAAATGTTTGTTGAAAGAAACTTTGCAGACCATTTAGTCTAAACTTGGCCCCAATAAAGGATTCCTTGTAAGGCACCCTAGAAAGACTAACATTCATAATTTCCATAAACACAGTAACACCACACCACTTTGTGAAGGGGCCTAATTTATTCCCTCATTAGAGGGTTTTCACGGTTACAAAGTCCCTTTCCAGTACTAGCAGCAGTAGACACCATCATTAACTTCCCTAAGCACTTAGCTTGCACACCCTTCCCAGCACCTTCCATGGCTAGAAAGTGGCAGAGCCAGGACTAGAACCTGGGCCTCTAGCGCCCAGTCTCTCAGGCACTACCCTACTCCATTCTCTGGCTCCTGTGCCGCTGCCTTCTGAGGACAAAAGAGACCCTATACACGGCAGGTCTCAAAAATAAGAACTTATCATTTCACTTCCTGATTGAGCATCTGATGTCCCACCACTGCTACCCACACAGACTCCCCAGCTGCCCACGAAACACCGCATTCTCTATTCCCTCCACCTGTTTGGCATCTCTTGCTTTAGTCTGACCTTCAAAAGGGCCACACTCTCACTCCACTCTGCCTTTATATTATTACTGCATAATCCTCCCTACCTGGACCTTCCAGAACTGCTTCAAATTCAGGCTCCCCAGCAGAATTCTCCGGCCACAAGGAGCTGCTTTTGCAATCCAGCACGTCCCTCGGTGAATGCCTCACCTCCCTTGTCCTGTTCTGTTCCCAGCAGAGATGACTATACTTTTGCAGTGCTCCTTTCGTCTGTAAGGATCCTGCTCAGTACTGGGTGGAGCTGGTATCTATGGCTTTGGCACTTACCCTCCTTCAGAAATAATCTGACTTAAAATTAATACCAAATTCAAATGCAAAAAGTATGAACTATAAAGAATCAAGCCCCGTTAAGATAATAAAATGCTTATTTTTTCTTTGTATTTTTCAATAGTAACTTATTTCTTAAAAAGAAACTATACAGATAGATACGCTACATTTGTATAGTAACACACTGGGGTAAAATGTATTTTTCTGGTATTTGTTTATTTAAAATGATTATTCTCCAATTAGATACCTTTTTGTTTAATAAGCTATCAGATCATCTGAACTGTGTGCATTCAAAGTGTCATGAATTTCATATCTGTTATCAAGAAATAGGCTACATCAGGAGAGGCTGATATGTGAAAACAAATGATGTGTCAGAGATTTATTCCTTGCTCTCATGACATATCCAACATAGGCTGGGTCTGGTGGGGCAGGCTGGGTTGAGGGGGACCCTCTGGTCCACTTTATCATTCAGGGACCCTGGCTGAGAGAGGCGCCACCTTCTGATACCCAGTTCAGGGTGCTCTATGGCAGAGCTGCGGACTTTTACTGCTTCAGCTCCAGAATGGGACGAATCACTTCTCACAGTTCACAAGCCAGGACATATGGTCCCACCTAACTGGAAGGCAGGTGGGAAATGGGACACAGTCACTGAGCAGTGATGTTTCTTCCACAAAGGCAGCTCTGGAGATACAAAAATGGAGCAATCCCTGATTCTGTGAAAAAGCAAAGAGCGCTACAGTGCACACACTATGCCCATCATCACCTGTGCGAAAGAGAGGGATGAAAGGCACCAGAAAATCTCTGGAAGAATACAGGAAAAACTAGTAATACTGTGGCAATAGGAGTTACCTCTCTGGAGGCAAGCTGGTTGACAAGGGACAGGGAGGAAGGGAGACTTATTTTTAATGGGTATCCTTTCATATCATATGCATGCATGATCTATTTTAAAACTAACTAAAATAATTTTTAGACTGTGATATACATGCTTCAAATGAATGAAGCGGGTTCTTTTCTGAATAAAGTCCAATCTATTCTAAGAAACATCAAATCCTTGACTCATCCTGCTTGAAATTAAATACCTGGTGTAACAGTGACATGATCACATTCCTTTGTAAAGCCCTGATGAGAAATCCTGGACTGGCTGCTGTCTACTCTAAATATAAACATCACTACTAAGCAGGTAATGAGGAAAGTACTTAAGTTGATAAACTGACTCCTTTTGGAAATTATTTTCCTGTAATTTCAATTTAGCAACCATTTTCTAAAGTAAAACTCCTTTCCTAAAAATATATTTTTTGGTATTGCTAAGCTGAACCCTATACGAATGACAGCAAACAAACTATCCTGGGTTTCCAGAAAGAAAACAACACTGCTTTTCTGAACGCATTAAAATGTGGAATGTACTGAGATACAGTCTTTTTCAAAATCATCATCAACACCTTCAAATAATGTCAAAATACTTCATGTGTCAAATGAGCTGGGGACAGCCTTTGGGGCTCATGCAAGATAACCCAACTGCCTGTCTGTTCCGTTTGTGTGGTTTTCTTAAACAAAAGTAGAATCCCACTGACATGCAGCTTATGAAATAAGCCATAAATTATGCAATAAGTAAACAAGCCAAGTGTCTAAAAAGACTTCCACAATTCATTTCAATTTTAATACAAAAAACAGGACTAAAAAAAGAAAATCCATGCTCATACTACCCCATTCACAACATTCTAAATACCGGGCTCCAAGAGAAATAGCACTCAATCAAGATTATGTATATCCATACAGATTTTATTTCTAAATTTATGCTAAGCATATTACATAGCAACATTTTACTACACCAAGTTGGTACATAAATAGCCTGTGACTATGTCTCAATCACTACAATATACTGTCCACATTTATATTTTAGTGGAAAATCAACTACCATGCATTGCTTTCAAATACCAGTATTATGCTTTCTAAACTCAGTGTGTCTGGGTGTATGAAAAGCGTTTTTCTTACCAGCCTTCCTGCCAACTTCGGCTCTTCTGAAAGGTTACAGGCACCATTATTTAACCTGTCCAAATGGATTTATTCAACCAATATTAATGATTTCCAAAAATGTATCTCAATTTTTTTTCTCAAATCACTGTGGTAAAACAAATAACCAAAGTTGCCAAGCCTGTTATCATGGTCCTGTATAATCCATTATTAAACCTACTGGGCTGGCCAAAAAATCCATTTAGTTTTTTTCCTGTAAAAAAGACACATTTTAAAATTTTTCACTAATAAGTTTATTGATTTGGGTATTTTGAGTACGTCAGCTATCTCCCACTGTTGGCTTCTAGTGCAAAGAGACCAGGGGTGCTGCTAACGTCTTCCAATGCATAAGACAGCCCCACAGCAAAGAATTGTTTGGCCAAAATGTCAATAGTACCAATAAACTTTGCAAACCACTTTTGACACATTCGATCAGTTACAGCACCTTCTCCATACACTACACAAATCTTTTTTGTTTCAGTTGTATTTTTACCTTTCTTGAAACAATAAAGCATAATACACCTAAAATGTTGTATATCTTCTTCCATCTTCAATATTAAAATGGCTGCACAAAAATTCACCAATTTTGATGTTTTTAAAAAAAAATGCACGCTGATGTGACAGCTGCCATAATACAATCTAACAAAACTGTTTCAAATGAAGTTAAAGACAACTAAGTGCTACTAGAGCCATCTTAGGGAAAAAAACAAATGAACTTTTTGGCCAACCCAATATATGATGAGTCATTAATTATTAAATTGCCAATATTGCAACACATGAAACCAAATCCAATGTGAGTTCAGGAAAAGAATCAAAATGAAAAGAAACTTTACATTGTACTGTGTTATGTGTAAACTGAAGACAGATGGCATTAATTTGTGGGTATGCAAACAATTTTCAGGACTTTTAAGTCATACACAGCCATAATACCATATATCATTGATTCTGAGACACTTTAAAAAAATATTTTAAAATATCTGAAATCTTCAAATGAATCATATGTTAAACTGTAATTACTGGTGTTTCTTTTTTAGTGGTACATAAAACAATGGTGTGACTTTCAATCAAATCAACTTAAGATTCCATGAAATAAGACAATGTTAGTATCAGCTGACATGCATTAGACACCGACTATGTACCAGATGCTACATGTGGGTTATTTCATTTAATACCCATAACACTCTGGAGTGACTCCATTTATTTTCCCCATTTTTATAGTTAAGGAAACTGAGAGATGAGGTCACACTTGTCTAAAGGCACAGGCTAGCTCCAGCCCAGCTCTTACCATCCCGCCTCACCGACTCCACAGAGGGAAGAGCTTTGGGGTCTGAGAGAGCCAATCATTTCTTGAAGCATGGGTTCAAAGCTCAGCCAAGCACCCTATAAGCACATTTTTCATAAACATAAGCATGGAAATACAGGGCTTCAAATATCAAAAACAGCTATATTAATTTAAATTCTTTATTATAAGAAGTTGGTAATCATCTAATAAAAAATTATATTTTGCATAAAACCAAAATTTTCTCTTTCTATACAACCTGAATTCAATTCATAAACACTAGCATAAATTTTTCTCTCTTAAAATACCCTATTATGTCTAGAGAAATGATGTAAGAATGCGTTCCTATAATCTGAATTTTTGTTTAAATCTTAGTATTGAAATAATCCCAAATAAAACAATATTGTACAATAGTCCAGACACATTCCATAATACAGATTGACAATGCAATTTGTTGGGGTAAGTTTACATATGAAACTACCATTCCTAACTTTTGGCAAAAATGTTTGGCACTTCTACAAAAAATACCCCTTTTGCTTTACACTACTACAAAGAAGGCATACTTCTTTTTCAGAACTTCATTTACCACCCTTGTACAAAGCTATCATTATACTTTAAAACAAACAAACAAAAAATATGGTATTGTCTGCTTATTGGTAGTTGCCTTCCTAGCATCCATTTTTCCCGTTCCCTCAAAGGCTCCCATCCTATGTGTTGGGTGGGACTAATACCATACTAGGTTCCAAGAGGGACTCTAATTGTCCAGCCAGCACACCCCATCATCCTAGTCTGCGTGGCTGTTTCAGAGATGCACACATGGCCCAAATTAGGTCAATCAGACAACAAACTTCAACTGCAGGATTCTACTGCAGGACGGAGCTGCTGGGCCAGTCTAGAAGCAAACAGCCATGGGAGTTGCTGCTAGCGACCTTCTGAACACAAGGGCAAGAGCCAAGAAGGGCTCTGAGGTCACAGCTCTGCAAGATGAAGGGACATTGGGTTCTTGCCATGCCACTGAAACTACTTTTGGATTTTCAGTTAATTTATTGAATATGTACAATTCTTTTTATTAAGCCAATTTAAGATAGGTATGTATTCTGCTAATTACATCAGAAAGTATCCTGTTTTTAGAAAAAGAATAAAAAATCAGTATCAGGAAGTATGGTATTGTAAACAAACAGAGAAGTAAATGTGAAACGCACTGAAGAATTCAATGAATATCCTCTGGACCCAGCCTGAGCATTTAACTACTTTTAGCGACTAAGAAGGAAACCATCAGATTGTGGCCTGGTGTGCCCACCAAGACTACAAGGAACATTAGGCACTTGGTAGGAAAGACTCAAGGAAAGGTTGTGACTACTTCTCACAGCATTTAGTTAAGGGCTTTTAAGGAGAGAGAGAGAAAAGGGAAGAAAATATACCTTTGCTGAAAGAGGCTGCTTTCTGGTACAAACTGCAATTGGAAGAGATTTGAAGACAGAGAACTGGCTAAAGAGAGGAAGGGAGGTGGCAGACTGGGCAGGAGATAAGACCGTGGGGTAGGGTGGACAAAAGACTCCTGACCCCCAGGCATCTGGAGATCAAACACTCTTGTTAGGTATTCTCATCCTAAAAATGGGAAAGGTCATTCAAGATGCAACTGCGAACCAAAGGCTCTGAATACGGGCCCCATTCTAGACTCAGGAACACGTCAGGCTTTGATTCAAGCCCCTGCAATTGCCCAGAAGCCAAGGAGACTAGGTTTTTTGGGTGTCAAAGAAACCCCAAGTCCAGTGACAGCCTGTGATTGCCCAGTCCCCAGGCCCCCTCACTCACAATGTGGCCAAAAAGCAGTGGCCTACTAAGACAATGCTACCTCCAGGAGAGGCATCTTCCACTGGGACAAAGGAGAGAGCAACACAGAGGAGGCCAGGGAGGCACATGGGGTAAAATCACAGAGGGAGTTTGATTTTACGCTGAGTAGAAGCCTGCTGGAGGACTTGAAGGGAATGACACGATCTGACTAATAATTTGAAAAGATTTTGAGATGGCGAACAGATTAGTGATTGCCAGGGGTCCCAAGGATAGCAGAGAGAGGTAGGTGTGGCTATAAAGGGAGAGCACGGAGAAGCTTTGTGGTGGCTGTACAGCTGTTGATTGTGGTGGTTATACAAATCTACACACGTGATAAAACTGCACAGCACTCTACACACACACATACACACGCGAGTGCACATGCAACTCGTGAAATCTGAATAAGCCCTGTGAATTGTACCAATGACAACCATCAAGTCCCTGATTTTGATATCATACCATAGTGATGCAGAATGTTAACAATGCGGGAGGCTACGTGAGGGTACAAGGACCTCCCTGTACATTTCTTTGCAACTTCCTGCGAATCTACAATTACTTCAAAATTAAAAGTTAAAAATATACTGCATATTTGAAAGTTGCTGAAGTACATCCTAAGAGTTCTCATCAAAAGAAAAAAATTTTTTGTAATTATGTAAGGTGACAGGTGTTAACTAGACTTACTGTGGTGATCATTTCACAATGTATACAAATATCAAATCATTATGTACATCTGAAATTAATATAACGTTATGAGTCAATTATCCCTTGATATTTAAAATAAAATTTAAAACAAAAAGCATAGCTAATAACAAATGTTTTTACAATAATAAAAGATTAAATACCTAAAACTCACATGGCGATTGTGTGAAAAGTATGCATCTAACGTAATTCTTTTTGGACCAAATATATTGAACTTAGGTTTATAATATAGTAGTCTATGTAACTCTCTGTTCATATCATTTAAATCCAGTAGTAGTTATTTGAAAAGAAAATAAGTCTGAATCTACACAGGAGATCTCAGGAAGACAAACTATTATTTAAGTAATAAATTAGAAACTATTCACCAAAATGAGTTATTCAAGTTTTGACTAAAATTCTTTTTTAACCTTATATTACACCCAAATACAGACTAGATTTTTTAATATGTAAACATATTTGCTAGTGGCTAGCGGGTGCGGGGATGCCAACAGTCTGAGTTTCAACAAGCCTACTGTGTGACTCTGACGCATGCCAGGGGACATCATTCCTTCTCAACAGGGCAATCAATAGGGCCTAGAAGGGGTGAAAATGGTGTTTTGGGAGAGAAAATACCTTAGGTATTTAAATGGTTACACCAAAGCTATACCCTACCTTAAAAAAAAAAAAATGTTGCCCTCGCTGGGTAGCTCCGTTGGTTAGAGAGTGTCACTCCAATATACCAAGGTTGGAGGTTCAATCCCAGGTCAGGGCACATACAAAAATCAACTAATGAATGCATCGATAAGTGGAATAACAAACTGATATTTCTTTCTCTCCCTTCCACACTCTAAAATCAATTAAAAAAAATTCTTTAAGTTAAGAATAAAGGATGTCTAAAGCTGCCATTTAAGGTATGGATTAGAGACAAGTAGAAGCAAAACCACAAATGATACCATGCCACACCAGCCAAAAGGGTTAACATGAAAAAGAAAACACCAAGGTCAGCAAAGACATGGAGCCACTGGAACTCCCTTACACTGCTGATGGGAATGTGCATTGGAACAACCACTCTGTTCAAGTATTTGACAGTTTTGTTAAAGCTGAACATCTGTGCCTACTCTATGACCCAGCACTTCCATTCCTAGGTATATGACCAATGGAAATGCATACACAGCCTCACCAAAAGACATGCATCTGAATGTTTATAGTAGCAATATTCATAGTAGCCCAAATAAGAAACTATCCAATTGCCCATCATCCAGGAAAGGGGTCATCGTGTCGGCAGCCGTCCGTCTCGAGAAGACGATGGTGTAGCTTCTTAAGAGTCTATCTGCACCGCCGAGAATGGTTGTGCAGTCCGACTCGGGAGTGACACGGTATCTGTCTTCTCCCGTGTTGAATCGACATCTTGCGATGACGCTGGAGTGTCCTCTCCAGTGAAGCTAAAGCTACAGAGCCTCGAGAGACGATGATGTAGCTTCTTAAGAGTCTATCTGTACCACCCAGAATGGCTGTGCAGTCCGACTCGGGAGTGACACGGTATCTGTCTCCTCCCGTGTTAAATCGACATCTTGCGATGACGCTGGAGTGTCCTCTCCAGTGAAGCTGAAGCTACAGAGCCTGGGCAGGGTGATATGGAGGGTCTGCTGTTGCCCATGCAGCAGACCCCCCCTCTCTTCGCAGCTGAAGGATCCAAGGGAAAGACGGAGTCAATACAGCTTGGCTTCAGGTGCGCCGCAGGAGTTGCCGGTGTTGACTACAACGTCAAACTGCCTTAGGGACTCCGGCTCCGGATTTTCTGTCGGGGTTTACTCCCTTAGCCTTTCCCCTGAAGAGGTATGCCGCAAGGCAGCGGAGGTTTTTTGGAATCAAGAGTTTTCCTTCTCTGATGTGCCCTGACTGGAAGATCGAACCAGCGACACTTAGCTCGCAGGCCGACGCTCAATCCACTGAGCCAAACCAGCCAGGAAAGGGGTAAATTATGGTATATTCACATGATAGAATACTATTCTGCAAAAAGGATGAATGATAGACTACCAAACACAACAATATGGGTGAATCTCATGAATATAACGTTGAGCAAAAGAAGCCAGTTCACAAAAGAATACATACTGTATGATTCCATTAGTATGCAGTTCAAAAACAGGCTGTTATAAGTCAGGACAGTGACTATCTTTGGGGATGGGGAGTAGAAACTGGGAAGGGAGCTTGTGGGTTATTTCAGGAACTAGTAACATCCCATTTCTTGATCTAGATCAGTTTCTCCAGCACTACTGACAGTTTGGATTGGATAATTCTTTGTTGTGTGGATAATTCTGTGCATTGTAGGATGTTTAGCGGCATCCCTGGCTTCTACCCACTAGATGCCAGTAGCACCTACAAAGTTCTAATGATCAAAAATGTCTCCAGACATTGCCAAATGTCCCTTGGGAGGCAAAACTGCTCTCAGGCGAGAACCGCTGATCTAAGATATAGTCCACAGGTAGACTCAGTTTATAAAACATCAGCAAACTGTACACTGCTCTTTTCTGTATGTATAGATGTTTCAACATACAGAAGCAGAAAAACCATTTAGGAGACAACTATTGCAGGCATCCAAGTGAGGTGACATTGCTTAGGGTTAGGGTGGTAGCCGTGGAGATGGGCAGGAGTAAAAATATTCAGCTTATGGTACATGAAGTAAGAGCTGACAACTTCTAGAGAACAAGAGAGAAGAGAACCAAGGAGGAACCCAAGTTTTTTGTCTGAGCAACTGACTGGCTGATGATATCACTTACTAAGATGGGACAACTAGGGTCAGAGCATCATGGGAAATGGTTATGGGGGATAATAAAATCTAGAGGCAACCAGTGTGCTGCTCCTGTACAAGAGAATGTAACATGTACTCTGGACTGGAAAGACTACTATATATTTCCCATTCCCGACTCACTCAAATAGCAGTCTTCAGTTTGGTGTCCCGACCTCTCTCCACCATTGGACAGAATTACACTTGTCACTGGCCATCCCTAAATCACCAGCTACCATGACAAAGACGACTGGCCACCCTCAGTAACACTCCCGTAGCTGAAGCCAGTGGCTGCGGGCACAGAAGCAGAGAGGAGCAGCTTTCCATCTCCCCTGGAGAATCAGCCAAAATGAGGACTTTTCTAATCAATCTTTTTACATTTTTGAAAAAGATATAAATAATACTGTAGTGCAATGGTTTGGGTTGTAAGCAACATTTAAATAAAAAAGGGCAAGAAGCACCTGTCCAACCAGGGGATGATTACAGCTGGAACTAGAATAGGGGCAGTGGACGAGAAGAGAAGACACGGTCCAGATAAATTGTGGTGGCAGAAATGACAGGACTTGAGGATAAATTAGATATGAATGACACTGAGTCTTGATTTTTGGTCTGAGCAACGGGGTAGACCTAATGAAGTGGGGAGGGCTGGGGAGAGGAAGGTTTCTGGGGAGTAGAACCAAGAAGACTGTCCTGGACATGTTAAAGTCTAAGGTGTCTACTAGGCCCATTTAGGAGAGAAGAGCAATGTCACGGTTTCCACCCTGCATAATAATGGAGGGAAAAAAGCTACCTTACCTCCAAAAAGCTCATCTAATTTAGTGAGTGCGAATTAGCCTCACTAAAGCCTAAGCAGGGTTAAGTGATGTCCCATGAGTAAATGTGAGCCTTCCCCTGCTCATGACTATTGATTTTGTGTAAAGCATGTGAATTTATGAGAGCTGGGTTAAGTATGCTTCTGAGTATTTTTTATATCTGAACATGAAATGGTTACCCATTTAGGACAAGAGAAACGAATTTTTCTCTCCTGTAAAATGTGGTTTTAAATAATAAAACTGCATGCTACATGCATTTTTTTTTTTTAACCTAGAAATAACACATGCAAAAAACCAAAACCTTTTGAGCTTGGCTTGATATTTTGGCTCAAGTGAGGAAATATATAGGAGAACTCTTTGGAAACTGTGAAATATAAGATTTGAGGTGTTAATAATACTGACAATATATAAACAGGCAATAAGCAATTCTCAAATCTATAATTTGTGGGTAATATATGGAGAAATACAATCCAGTAAAATTTAGGATTTTTAACCCAATGATCTAATAGGAAAAAAGGCAATAAATTACCTGCAGTTACTTTTTCTACTTTTATAGAAAAAGCAAGAGAGAACCCCAAATGAAACTCCAAATAAATGATACAAACCAGCACTATTATTCAGAATTAAGACCCCAGTCTTCCAAAGGACTCACCATAGAAAGTAGGTCTAAGGAGGATCAGATTTCCTAATCTGGGAAGCCTCATTTAGGCTTACTTTAATATCATGCTGGAACAATTTTTCTTTTTCTTTTTTTTTTGAGCTGGGGTGGGGGAGTCTCAGTATCAGAATAAACATATGCTCTAGGGAAAATAAGTTTGTTCAGAGCTGAAGATATACAAATATTTTACTTTATAGAACCCAGAAATCTTCCTGGTAAGGAAATATATATAAATATGGGTACTGGGTGCCCTTAGAAAGGATTTTAGGTCTGAGGTACATTAGGAACAATTATTTTGAAATTTCAGAACACTTGTTTTTCAAAACAATTATTATTAGCAATAAATGTACTACTTGCTCTAAGAAACTCTTAAGATCCATAGAGTCTTTTTTGTTAACATTTGTTTGTTTGTTTTTTTGTTTTGTTTTCCCAAGGAGTTTATTTGGGCAGACCAGGGGACAGGGAGGCTCTGCATCTAAAAGAAGGTGTTGGGCCTCCTGGTGGTGAAGGCTGGCTTGTGCTGGCGACAAAGAACCCGGTGGGGCAGCGGGAACTTGATCTTGGAGTCACGGAATCGCTTGACAGCCGGTCGGCAGCACTTGCTTACTGCAATCTCCTCCACTTTCATGATCTGGATCGAGTGGGCGCGGGCACGGTGCCGGGTCCCCATGTCTGGGTAGCACTGGGTGACAGCGCCTGCGGTGGTCAGGTCCCGGTACTCCCGGTACATGCTGTGGGTCCCACTGTGGGAGTCGTAGCGCAGCCAGATACCGAAGTTCTTCACCCAAGAGGGGATTTTTCAAATGCCTGCCCACAGCAGACAATTTTCCCTTAAGATTTCTTCATCTTCTTAAGTTGAGACACAAAGTACCAGGAGCGGGACTTGGCAATACCATGGTTAGGTGCAAAGATGCGCATGCGGTAGAGGGGCGGTGTGCGGCACTTAGGGGTTGGCAGGCAGCGCCCCACCACCTTGTACTCTCGCAGCTGTCTGGATGAGTATTTCTTCTTTATATCTTTGTTTGTTGGACTTCTATGCAGCTTCATTTTCTGGAACTTCTGTTTGTCTCTAGTTTTGTGGTAGTTGCATTCTTTCTTAGTTGTGGAGGGAGATGCAGTGTGTCTGTTAACATTTTTAATTGTTGAAAAGAAATACATGCTCAAGAAGGGGAAGAGAAGGGAGAGATTAAACAATACAAAAGGAATACAGTGAGATGACACTTCTCTCTCACCTGGATGCTCAGGTCCAAGAGGAAATCACAATCACTGTTTCCAAGAGTATCCTGCAGTGACACAGATACACCTATAAATTCACTTTTATGTTTGTTTTGTTTTACTTTTCAAACAGCATGTACAATATCCACTCTTCTGAGAAATCATGTTTCCCCCCACTCAATAATATATCTTGGAGAGTGTTCCATATCAGAATATAAAGCACTATCTTATTCTTTTAAACAACTACACATCCCTGGGGATATGTCATAATTTATTTAATTAGTTCTCTACTTATGCACATTTAGGTTGTGTTTAGTCTTTTATGATTTCAAACAATGCTGCAATAATTCTGCACATAACTCTGGACATAAATGTATGAATATATCTGTAAGAAAAATTCCTAGAAGCAGAAATGTTCGATCAAAGGGCATAGACATTTATCATCTGACAATACCAAACAGCCCTCCTTATTCCAATGTATCAATTTACATCTTAACCAACAGTGTAAGAAAGTTTCTACTTTTTTACACTTCTGTAATCGTGACATATTTTCAGACTCATTGGTCTCTGCCAATCTGCTACATGAAAACTGTTTCATCTTTAGTTTTAATTGGTATTTTGCTTAGTATGAACAGGGCTGAATCTTTTCACATATTTGAAATTTATTTTCATTATTTTCTGTGATTTGTCCATATTCTTTGCCAAATAGGTTACTGGCCTTTTACCGATTTTGAAAACTCTTTATATAATAAGCTAGACTTTCATTTTCAGATTGCGAATTGTTTTTCCTAATTTGTTTTTGCATATCAATTTTTATCCATTTCATTTTTCCATGGGGAAATTTTCTATCCAAACACTTTACTAAAGGTCTCTCTCTCTCTCTCTCTGCTTATACTTGTTTTTCAGCTGATTCTTTTAGATTCAAGAAATAAGATCATATCACCTGCAAATAACAGCAATTTTGCTTTCTGCTTTCTGATGTCCTCCTCTAGTTAATGATGACTGTAATAGTTACATTCCTGTATTGCTCCTGATTTTAATGGAAATGCTTCCTAGATTTCATAATGAAGATGATGCTGGTACCACAATTTCTCTAAGGAACTTTCTGAATGCAGAGAATTTAACAATTCATTCTTGAGTATTCTTTTTCCATGTTTATTAATAGGTTCTATAGCTTTTCTTCAGTGCCACTGTACATCATTAGCTTTAGCATTTACATGATGGCTTAGGAATAAGAAGTAACAGGAATCTAGGACCCTGTATTTACATTGTGTCACTCTATAAATAATTCATAACTATTCATCAAACTAGTATCAAGTCCTTGTGCAATATAAAAAGGCAGATATCTTGCATTACTGAGAGAAAAACTGAGTCATGGAAAGATAATCCCACCTACCCCCCTCTTCATTGCAGTACTTTGTGAGTTAGAAGTATACAGAATTCAGGCCTTCTGATTCCCAATCCAGTGTTTAAGCCACACGAAAGCACTATAGCCTTTAGAGAATTTAACAGATGCCCAACATATGAAGAAGAAAGCAGGCTGCCAACTACAACTCTCAGCTTCACAATGTTCTCTTCCAGGCCCTTGAAAGCAACCTCCACATTGGACTCAGGAGTTTCAAACATCTGAAATGCATCACCCAACAGCCAGCATAATGGGTTCGTGCTCAGTGCTACCCAGTGTTGCCGACATTACTCAGCCAATTAGAATTCCTTTCAGCTGCAATGGAGGTGAACACAGCTGGAATTACAGAGTGGGGTGCAATACCAGCCTCACTGATTGTACATTATTTAAGCCTTGTTTTAAAACAATAAAGGGATTTTTCCCCTTTAATCCAGAAATATGAAACATTCCACTTAGTTTAAATATCTAAATGGAGTAAATTGCATCTGTAGACACAACAGTAATTCTAACATTTTAAAAAGATTTGCCCGATCCAGATGGCTAGGAGCTTTTCTTTTTTCCAACATAGCTCTGCAGCTCTTCTTTGACTACAATGGCCTTAGAGACTGTCAGCTAGAATCTCAGTGCTATGGACCACAGGCCAATTTATGTTCGGGGCTTTCTCTCAATAAAACTCACCTACAACAGACCAACCAGTAATTTAAGTTGCTCAGTGATCAAAAAAAAAACCTCACATATTTTTAATTCTCTATTTGTTAAAAAAATATTTAACCTCTAAAATGGTTTTGAAATTATAAAAATTTGATCCAAATAAGAATCCTAAAAGTTAGGGTTTCTCCACTAGAAAAGACCAAATTTTTTCATCCATTTCAGGTTTTTTGAACTTTCCTTTCAGTCTTGCACTCACTAAAGTGCACAGTTCAGCTATTTTAACTTTTAACCAGTGCCCACAGACAAGTTACACAACAACCAGTCTAGTTAACTGGATCATTAAGCTGATGTTGAAATATTATGGGTCAGTCTGTCTGTCTTTCTTTTTTATTCATGAGGAAATACTCCTTCCCCAGTGACAGTCCCTGGCAACTCCCTGGTTCCACACCAGACAATGTGGTCAAACAGAGAAAATGAAAATTTGCAGAAGAAAAGGGAAAACTCAAAGTCCAGGTGCAGAAGTTTTGATCTCTGACAAATAAATAGACTTGAAGTCACAAATTTTGCTCCGATAAGTCACAACTACTGTAAAAATACAGACAGAAATAAAGTATGTAAAATATTTCACTTCTCAAGTCTAGTTGGGTCAAGAAAATTTAAAAATGAATTAAAAAAGTTTTTTTCTTAAGACAACACAAATGTGATCAAATCACAAATAAAACCAATAATAGTCTTGTATTTCGCAGAATGTGACTCCTTTTAAAGTATAACTGCAGTTTAAGTTTTGTAATAGTATTATATTTGATTTATCCCACCCCACGCCCTTTAAGATTAGCTCAGAGAAGTGCCTTGACTGTACTTCATAAACTTGAGGCTGTCCCTAAGGAAAATATGTAAACTGAGGTGCAATGCAAGGCTAAAAACTGATGGTTAGAAATTCCATCTTACCCACGTTATGATTGTTAAAATTTTGCCTGCTTTACATAAGGGAGGTTCCTTGCTGGTACAAACTGACAAAGGCAATACTCCTAACAGCTTTATCTTTCTTAAGAGAAACATAACTATTCTGAATCAATCAGGTCACCTGTTACTGATTGATTAACGTTATTAACAACTATTTCTCTCCAAGTTGCATCATCTGGATACCAAAACACAAGCCAGCCTTACATCACATGTGCTACAATTTTTAAAATAGCCTCCATTCCCATATGCTATCAAGGAAGGTCTCCCTCCCTCTCTTTACTTGGAGTTAAGATTTTTCCTCTCTTCACAATATGCAGTCATGGTCCAAAAGATAAACAAAACACAAGGAGATCAGAGGATTTCAAGGCATTAAAAAAAAAAAAAAAAAAAGTGCAGACATTTGGTATTTCAACTAACTGGTTAATATTATGATAAAATTTAATTTCTATGAAGAGCACTGTGGAACCCTTAGAACTCAAAACTCCATTCTTTTACCCAAAGTGGCCTAAATAACATATCTGGGATTCATTTGTGTACCACATAAAAACAAAGTTTTTGCAAATACTACTTGAATTTAAAATAAAAATGTTTCCCAAGTGTTGATTTGCCAGCGAATTCTAAAATGTCTGCAAGATAATGCTCTTTAACAAAGATCACTCTATTTTGAAAACATCATGCCCCAAACTGACTGATACCTTTAAAAATTATTATTCTGCTAAATTACCACAAAGACAGTTATTAAAATTATATTCTTTTAAATATAAAGACTCAAACATTCTTCTACTGTTTAGGCCAGATTTCCAAAGCAGTTCAACGACTACCCAATAGTTTTAAAAAACAAAAAGCATTCCACAGGAAGAAAAATAAAGAAATCATAAATGTAATCAATACACAAAAGTAATGCTTTTCATAAATCAAACACAAGTCCCATGTTTTAACACAAATTTCTCAGTATCAGGATTGAGACCTGACAGAAAACATAAGCACCCACTGGTAATTTGGAATAAGCCAAATGGATAAATCTTGTAAGAAGAGTCAAAGAGTGCTTTTTTAAAAAAAATAATAATTTATTTATTTATTTGCTTATTTATTTTATTTTTAGAGAGAGAGGAAAGGAGAGAGGGAGAGAAACATCGCTGTGTAGTTGCCTCTCACTAGCGCCCCCAACTGGGGACCTGACATGCAACCTAGCAATGTACCCTCACTGGGAATCGAACCAGCGACACTTCAAAGAGTGCTTTAAATAGAGTTGAAAGCTCATTTTATATATGAGGATACTGAGACCCAGAAAGGTTACATAATTTGTTCCACATCGTGCAGTTTATGGTAGATCTGACCAAAACCAAGTCTCTTAATTCTAAATCCAATGTTCTACTCACCACCAAATACAATTGTGGACCCCAAAGTTGTAAATGCTTTTATAACATTCATGTCTTCCATATTTTGCATTGAATAATTATGCTGTGTGGTACTCACTAGTTAGAGTAGCTCTCATTTCTAAAAGTCATTTTTTCTAGTATCACATGTGGAAATAAACTATGAAACCTGTAACAAAAGTGTACACTTTTAAGGATGGCTAGGCAACCTGCCAAAAGTGAAGGTATTTCAAACTTCCCAGGACAATCTTAGAGATAAGGCCAAAACCCAGCCTATCTTCAGCAAGATACTTAGTTCCAATGTTTTCCCGTCAGTAATGTTCAGCAGACAACTGGCATCAACCCCAAACTCTCAGTCCTGTTTCAGGGACAACCATGCTCTGTTGTATCATTAACAACAGCGACTGGGGGAAAGGGAAAAGGTGTTCCGGAAAAAACACTCCTCACCTGTTCCTTCAATAGCAAATAATATTCCAACTCTTTGAAGCATTTCTACATCTAGGACATAAATTCCTGAATCCAAAAACAATTTGGGAAGACAAACCAAGCCCTCCCTTTCACAAGGAAAAGGCCCATTCCCAGACCTGCCTGTTAGGATTAATACGTATCCACCAGTTGCAAACATTGCGATTGAAACCTGTTACTTCTAAAACGCTAGTCACATTTCTACCAGGACTCACACGATCAGTTACTTATGCTTTTAACAAGAAAACTGAAACCAATCTGATGTCAATTATAGATTACTTCGGAAATGAAAACCAAATTAATGTTTTCAGTAATTAAAGTTTTACAAGCATTACAAAGTAAAAAACGTGGCTTTCATGTAACCATAAAAATAACAATGTATACACTGCACCTATAGAATGAGAAGCGTTTCCTACCTGCCCCGGAATCCAGGGTTGTGCTTCTCCAGAATCACAGGTCCCTGGCAGGTGCCTGCTGCTTTACAAAGCCAGGGTCTAGGTCCCAATCATCACTTGACCTGGTCATATTACCTGACCATAACCTGATCTGATATTTTCATACCTAAAATATATATAACCCTCTTCTTGAAACAAAAGAAATGGATCATGCAACCACTGTGGACTTCCAAAGGAAATTTCAGTTTGAAAACAATTTGCTGTTTTCATGGATTTACCAGTGATTTAGGGCTATGCATCTACCACCAAATGTCCAAAATACTCCTTGTTTCTATGAAAGGGTCTCTGGGGTCCTCATAGACGAACCACTGAACAGAAAAATCCAGGGGGAACCCATGACAGGGGTCAGCCTAAACTTTATTTCCTTTTCAGAGCTGGAAATATTTGAGTTTGGAAAGTCCCCCAACAGAACGGTCTTGGCAACACCACACTCGGCCTCAGCTGGGAGGTGAAGCCGGAGGCGGCAGCAGCCCCAGAAACGCAGAGTGAGAAGGGGCAGCGAAGGCTGCGGCCGGTGCAGGTGCCCCGGAGGCCGCCGGCATTACACAGCCGACCGTCCCGCCGCAGGTCGACGCGGAGCTTCGCGCTCACCCTTCACGGAGGCTCTACAGAGCCACCTAGGAGACACAGGCGTTTCACTGAGGACGACAGGAGTGAATCAAGGAGGCTGCGGCGAGGCCGCGGCCAACAGCCTCCAGCGTGAGTGTGAATGTGAGTGTGTGTGTGTGTGTGCGCGCGCCGGAGGAGGGGGATCGACGCCTAATGAGGACTGGGCAGGGGGGCGGGGCGGGGGGCGGTGGTAAAGTGCAGTGCAGAAAAGGAAAGCGTGGAAGGAGCACAGTCGAGGGTGGGCAGCGGCCGGGCCTGAGGGAGAGGAAGTGGCCTAGACGGTAGAAGTCTGGGCCGGAGGGGAAGCGAGAAGCAGTTCGGAGATCGCACGAGGAATTCGAGGCTGAAGGAAAGGGTGGAGGCCGCGAGACAGAAGCCAGGGGCGTTCTGCGAGATAAGCGAGGGCGGGGCTCCGTGGAAATGAGGGGCGGAGTTTAGGATAGAAAGTGAGGGGACGACGGGGGGGAGAAGAAAGGGGCGGGGCCAGAAGGGAAGAAGCAGGGGGCGAGGGGGCCAGATGACCACCCGGTAAAGGATGACGGGGCGGAGGTGTGAAGTAGGGCGGGCAGGAGGGAGAAGCGACCAGGCAGGTCCAGAGAGAGAGGGAAGTCAGGGGACGCGAAGGTGGTGAAAAGGGGGGCGGGGCCAGGAGGGAGAAGAGAAGGGACGCGGCGAGGAAAAGGGAGGGAACGAGAAGGATGGAAGGGTTGAAACGAGGGGCGCCAGGAGGGCAGAAGCGAGGGGGCATGTGGAGGAATAAAGAGGGAAGCTGCAAGGCGGATGGGGAGGGGGGTGAAAAGCGAGGGGGCGGGGCCGGGGAGAAGCTAGGGGGCGGGGCCGAAGCGAGAAGAGAGGGGCACTCGCCCAGGGGGGTGACGAGGTCCTGGGACGGCGACCGGCGTGGGGGAGGGCCACTTCGGCAGAGCGCTCTGCGGGAAATTCCAAGGCTGGTGCGGGGTGCGAGTGGGCGCTGGGGGTGGGGGGCGGTCTGGGCCTCCCACCGGCCGTACCTGTCAGACGGATCTTGATGCTAGAGCCGTTCCTGCGCGTCCCGGGGTTCGACATCTCTCGCCAACGATTGGGCAGCCGAGGATCCAGCGCCGCCGCCCCCCGGCCCGGCCCGGCCCGGCCCCGCCGCCACCGCCTCAAGGTTACGGCTCCGGGCTGGGCACCGGGGTCCGAGCCGGGACACAAACTCCACGGCCCAGGCGTCCGAGCGGCGTGCGGATGCTCGAGCTGAGGGATCAGCGCTCGACCCGGTGCCACGGACCGTCGCTCGCTCACGGCCCAGCCCAGCCCAGCCCAGTCCGTAGCCGCTGCCACCTCCTTCACCAGCTCAGAGCCGGACGACTGCCTCCCGCACCGCTTCCGCCGCCGCCACCGCCACCGCCTCCCGGATCCGCGCGCGCTCTCGCCGCCGTGCCAGCCCGGCTCGCGCGCGCCTGGGCTGTGCGCCCCCGCGCCTCCGTGCGCGCGCGCCCCCGTGGAGCACGTCGGGGCGGGGCTCGCCGCGCGGCTGCGTTGCCCGCTCAGGGTTGGCCAGGCGGGTTCCGCAAGCTGTGGCTGGGCTTCCCCCTTCCCCGCGACTTGGGACAGAGGAGAGCTGCTCCCGGACCTGATCGCGCCCCGGAATCCCGCGCTCGAGGTCCATAGCAGCAGGCCACGGGTGTACGGAGACCTGGCTCTAACCGCCAGCGCCAGGAGTGACCGCGCACGGTCGCCCCGGGTCTTCGCCGCATTCTCGCAGGGGACCTATTCACAGATGCGGATGTTGAGGTTCAAAGAACCGAGTTTATTTTCCAGGCCTCTGATTCAAGGCTCTGGGCTCCTGATAGTTATTGAAGGGAAGGTTACATTAACCCGTGTCCTGTTACTACACCAAGCACCTTGCATAAATAGGCAATACTTTTTTTTCCCTTTTTTTGAGTAAAGAACTTTGAGGTAATGCAATTTCAAGAGAGTGACTGCTCTAAAAGACAGTCTCTAAATGTGTTCTCTGCAGCTAGTGCTCTCTACTAACTCTTAAAGTTGCCAGAATCACAGGAAGTGCCACATATGAACAGGGTGAGCAAGATTCTAGAGAAAAATAATGTGGAGAGGTAGATGTTTGTTATTATCCAGTCCACATGAAGTTTAATCAAACATAAAAGCAGCTTTACAGCCAGTGTTTCCCTGCCTTTGTTCAGTTTTCCCTTCCTCCCAGAGTTGTGGGAAAGAACTAGAAGCTCATCATGTTTTCTCCATCAAACCAACTCCTCTCTTAACCTGTTACAGAAAGGAAATAATATGCTAATAAAGAGGGAAAAGCTGAGTTTGATTATCAAACTTGTTTCTGACCAACTACCTAATTCTTTGAATACCCTTATTGGGTTTGTGTCCTAAAGAAACCAGATTTGAGCCCTGGCTGCTGTGGCTCGGTGGATTGAGCGTCGGCCTGTGAGCCAGGTGTCGCTGGTTCGATTCCCAGTCCGGGCACATGACTAGCTTGTACCTCAGGTCCCCAGTTGGGGGCGCCAGTGAGAGGCAACCACACAGTGATGTTTCTCTCCCTCTCTATCTCCTTTCCCTTCTCTCTAAAAATAAATAAACAAAACAAACAAATAAATTATTTTAAAAAATATCCAAAGAAAGAAAGAAACCAGGTTCGGAGCCATTGCTGCCACCCTCTGCAGCTGTGGGCCTTTTCTGAGGTCACAGACCACAATAAACAGCACCCTCTCCCTAGAGCCCCTTGGTCCTCCTGTCTACCTCAGCCTGCACACTGTGAAAGCAGTCTTTCCTGGGCTGGATTCAAGGCTTCTTTGAACTTCAATCCATCAAATAAAGGACAGGCCTATGTCATTTCTCTGGCCCCGTACAGCTCAGACTTTCAATGATTCTAGTGAAATACCAAAGAATACAAGCTATGTTTAAGCAACAGAGCAGTAGATCCAGGATCCTGTTTGGTTTCTCTTAAGAGTGAATCCCAGGGTCTGAAAAAATCCATTCGGAGTTTCTGATGCCCCCCCAAAACCCCATTCCTCTTTCAGTCCAGGTAGTACTTACTTTCCTCTTTATTCCCATATTCAAGAAGTCTCTTCTCTCTAAATTTCTCTCTGGCCCCTTTTCTGATACCCAGTTGTTTATCTGACCTAAAAGCCTTTTATTAACCTGTTCTCTTACCTGCCTAGACATCTGGACCTTCCTTTGCTTCATTGAATCCTCAATACCTGAGTCAGGAGGTCATTTTTGGAAGTTACTGAAAGGTGTTTCAGGTTACTCATTAAGTAATTGCTGTTGTCATTTAACTAGGTACTGTACATCTAACGGTGTCTTTCAACACAGCCTGCACAAGTAGGACCTTCCTAACTGGAAGCTAATGTTTTATTAATCAGCAAACATGGCCACCCACTATGTGACTAGGGGCAAGGAACACAAGTAAGTCACAGCTATAGTATTTCGGAAGCTCAGCTGATAGGTTGAAACAGACAGGAACAACTGACAATGACACAGTGATGCAGATGTGTCCAGGGGGCTAGAACATAGATTACAGGACAATTCTGCCTGGGAGCACAGAAGTGGGGAGATCTTAGAAGAATCGTAGAAGACCTGGTCTAGAACTTAATGGCAGAGTTTAAGTTTGTTGGGCAAAGAGATGGGAAGGGCACTGTAAATAAGAGGGGACGGCTTGTACAAAGGCATGAAAATACACATATTTCAGTGTATGTGCAGTCATGTAGCACAACATCTTCCGTCCTTATACTGTAATTCCATTAAACATTGGTAAAGATGATGGAAGATATTTGATAAAAATCAACAGGCACAATGTTGTGCTAAGGCTGTGGGCCAGCTCTTACATTGAACTTAAGGTGAACCTCGATATCCTTTCATCATATATCAGATTTATCAAAAATATTATCTTCTGAAGATTTCTGGAACAAAAAGTTGGAAAATGTCAAGCAATTCTGCCGAGACAGAGATGAAGTTCACTGAATCTCTTCAAGTGTCCTCTGCAATGACTTTACACAGAGCAGTTTTGACCCTGCTTTCTATGTAGGATTTGCCAGCTGATTTTATTTTCCCCAGATGTATCACTTCTCTGAGCCAGTGAAAAAAGATCTCTCTTTGGATCTGAATGTAGAGTTCTTTACCTGTTTTTTGAGTCCCAAACCTCTTTGGAATATCAGATGGAAAAAATGGACCCTTTACTCAGAAAAGCTTATATGTGCAAACATATACTAAATTTTGTATCTCATTTCAGCGAGTACACAATTGCCTGAAGCCAAACTTTAGCTCTTGTAAGGTCTCATAGCTCCTAGATTAAGAATTCCTAATCTAAAAGAAATGCGCAAGCAGACAACATTGGGAGTGTGCCATATTTGTTGGTTTAGGAGCCAGCATGGTAGTAGCCCCCTTTGAAGGCAGTGGGTATGCTGGAAAGAGGGCAGCTCTGACCCACGCAGACCTGGACTCTATCCTGGCTCCACCACATACATGACCAGCCCGTAGTAGAGCAAGTTAATTAAATTCTCCAGGCCTCACTTTGTTCATCTGTAAAATGGAGATGACAATGCCTCTCACCAAAAGTTAAAAGTAAATAATGGATTTAATTTAAATTCTTCATTTAACTGACATCATGGGTTTAAATTAAATCCTGGATGTAGACTTAGTAGTGGATTACGTTAGGCACTCAGTAAATGGTAGTGCTCATTAGTACATGTAAAATGTGTGTGCTAGTCTTTGCTCTGAAACTTATTAGTGCTATGGCTCTAGGGAATCTGGGATGTTGTGCAGATGGTCCCCAGTTATAACAAATGCATCTTGGGAGCACATTGCTGTACCTGAGCTGATCTATCCGTGGCCAGTGGCTAGATCAGATCTAGGACCTAGGCTTTAAGGTCTTTTTAGATCTAGGATCTAGGCTTCTTTGGCTTTTCATCTGAACATCCAGTTTTTCAAACAGTTGGATGCACAAAATTGTGATTAACTGGCATACACACTTATTGGTTCTTTTATGTCCAGAAGCCTTTAGAATCTTCCTCTAAATTACAGTCTAAACTTAATATTACCAGTATGCAAGTCTTACTATAGTATTACCATTGACAGGGGTTATTACTTGGGTTTGAGTTTTGTTAATTGAAAATTTTATTGAGATAATTGTAGATTCACATGCTGTTGTAAGAAATAATACAGGGAGATCCCTTTTACACTTTGCCAGTTTCCCCAGTGATAACAATTTGCAAAACCATAGTGTAATATCATAGCCAGGATACTGACATTGACACAATTCAATGAAATTCAGATTTTCCCAGTTATGCTTGTACTGATGTGTGTTTATTAAGTTTTTAACAACTGTGTAGGTTCAAGTGTCTACCACCACACTCAAAATACTGAACAGTCCAAACACCACATGAATCCTTCATTATTTTTTCTGTACTATCTCACTCCCTTTCCCCTCTCCCGCTCCCCATTGACCTCCCCCCGAAATGTTCCCCACTCTCGTTGCCTACTTAGTTTGCCTTTGTTTCGATTCCCTAGCTTCTGTTGTTGGTTGTTGTGATACAGTTGTCATTTTAATGTTCATAGTTTTGATCCTCTTTTTCCTAAACAAGTCCCTTCAACATTTCATATAACAGTGGTTTGGATCTAATGAACTCCTTCAGTTTTACATTGTCCTGGAAGCACTTTCTCTGTCCTTCTATCCTGAACATCCAGCTTCGTTGGACAGAGTAATCGTGGTTGTAGGTTTTTGCTTTTCACTACTTTGAATATTTCTTGCTAGTCCCTTCTTGCATGCAGAGTTTCTTTTGAGAAATCAGCTGATAATCTTATTGGGACCCCTTTGTATGTAATTCTCTTCTCTCTTGCTGCCTTTAATATTCTCTCTTTATTCTTAATTTTTGACATTTTGGTTATACTGTGTCTTGGTGTGGTTCTCCCTAGGTCCAGTTTTTTTGGAATTCTCTGTGCTTCCTGGACCTGCAAGTCTATTTCCTTCCCCAAGTTAGGGAAGTTCTGCTTTATTATTTTTTCACATAATTTTTCCACTTCTAGTTCTTCTTCTTCACCTTCTGGCAACCCTCTGATTCAGATGCTGGCCCGCTTACAGCTGTCCCATAGGTTTCTGAGCCTCTCGTCATTTTCCTCACTTTTCGTTTTCTCTTTTCTGCACTGGTCGACTGTTACTTCCCTATGTTCTGATTTGTTGATTTGATTCCTAGTTTTCTTTCCCTCACCACTAGTTTTGTATGTGTTTTCATTCATTTCAGCAGGGCTAGCCTTCACTTCTTCCCTGTCTTGTTTAAGATCTGCTGTTAGGTCTGTAAGCATTTTTATAATCAAAGCTCTGAACTGTGGCTCAGAAAGATTTCCTATCTGCTGCTTCATTAGATTAGATATTTGCTGTCTGGTCAGCTGCATCACTGGGATCTCTATCATGATCTGTGCCATTCTGACAGTTTTGTGTTTACCTTTGCTTCCTGGGCAGGGCTGTCACACCTCCTACGCTATCGAGGGCGGAGCCCCATGCACTTGTCACAGCCCGGCAGCCCTTCTCACCATGCTGTGGTGTTTTGTGTGGGGGTGGGGGGTCCAAGATGGATTCTTGTCTTTCACTCTCCACTGAGAGACTGCAAGCCTCCTCTTCTGTCCCCACCCCCTCCGGGCCTCACAGTCCAAGGCAATGGGGGTCTGCCTTCTCCAGCATTGAAATCGCAAGCTGACAGGTCTGGTCTGCAGCCGGGGGTACTCCCTAGGCACTTCTCCCCTCCCCTTAAATATGGGTGCCTGTGCTTACCTCTGTCTTGCTGCCATTGTGACTGCTGCCACTGCCAGCGCAGCTTGAGCCCTCCGCTCCTACATTGCCCCTCCTACCTGTCTAGACGAGCACCACTTCTTTATAACTTCATACATTGGACTTCCATTTATTTTCTGGAACTTCTGGTTATTTCTGGTTTTGCAGTAGTTGCATGCCTTCTTAGTTGTGGAGGGAGATGGAGTGTGCCAGTCTAGGCCTCCATCTTGGCCTGAAGTCTCCTGTGTGTCGAATCCTTCATTTTTGTAACCATACCTTTTGCTCCATCCTCAGGGCCTGACAACCACTAACCTGTTCTTCAATTCTAAAATGTTGTCAGTTTAAAAATGTTGCATATATATGGAATCACAGAGAATATAATCTTTTGTGAAACAGCACAATTCCCTGGAGAGTCATGCAAGTTATTACATGTATCAATAGTTAGTTCCTTTTTATTACTGGCTAGTATTCCATAGTATGGATGTATCACAGTTTGCTTAACCGTTGACCCTTTGAAGGACACCTGGGTTAACTCCAGATTTTGGCTATTACAAATAAACTACTATGAACATTCATGTACAGGTTTTTGTGTGAATATAAGTTTTTCGTTTCTCTGGGATAAATGCCCAAGAGTACAACTGCTGAGTCATATTGGAAATTACATGTTTAGTTTTATGAGAAACTGCCAAACTCTTTTCCAGAGTGGCTATAGCATTTTGCTTTCCTATCAGCAGTGTTTCTCATTATCCTTGCAGTATTTAGTGTTGTCTGTTATTCCTTTTCACCATCCTGGTAGGTGTGTAGTTGTTGTGTTTTAAGGCTATGGAATTATTTGATGTATAGATTATTTCTTCAAATATATTCAGCCAGGTAATTAGGGACAATTATAGAAAAATAGTCTTCCTTCCTTTCTTCTTCCCTCTTTCTCTTTTTTCCTTCCCTTTCCTTCTGTTTCCTTCCCTTTCCCTCCCTTCCTCCCTCCCTTCCTTCCTTCTTTCTTTTAAAAATTCTTTCTTTAAAGATCCTAGCTGAACCCCACAGTCTATGTTCAGAAATGGCTAAGGTCATCAGTGAAAATGAGAAAATTATTGAACTGCTATTATTTATTAAAAATGTAATTTTGTTTAGAGAATAGTTCTCACTTATATGAGCAGTGTTTTAAACAATTAAATTGAATTTTTAATAAAAATAATCAGGACACAATTCAGACTATAATAAGCTCAATTTAAAAAATTCAGACATGCACAGCCATTTTATTGTAAGTAAAGAAAAGCCCTGTCCAGGTAGCTCAGTTGATTAGAGTGTCATCTCAATACACCAAGGTTACAGGTTTGATCCCTGGTCAGGGCACATACAAGAATCAACCAATGAATGAATCAATAGTAGAACAACAAATTGATCTCTCTCTCTCTCTCTCTCCTTTTCTCTCTCTCTAAAACCAATAAATGAAAAATAAATACATAAAAGAAGGAGTTGTCTAGGCTTCTTTTTTAATGGTTCTGGAAGCCTAGATAAAAATTCTCCAAATTTATTATATTTCATCTCTAATATATAAGCAACAATAACCAGGAAGATCAACAAACCAAAGGAAATTCCAAGTAAGACCCCGAATTGTTGTTTATTGACTAAATGTTTTTGGTAGTTTTTGGATAGCGTTGGAGGAAGCTCTACTATAAGCTAGGCCAATGGTTCTTTAAAGTGATCATGAAGCAGTGGTGTCACCTAGTTAGAAATGCAGATTCTCAGTTACGACCCAGCCTTAGTGCACCAGAAGTTCCGGAGGGGGCCCAGTCGCCTGTGTGGAATGCACCCTCCTGGTGATTCTGATACCAGCTTGTGTTTGAGAACCACAGTAGAAGGCAGGCAGTTACCTTGCTGTTGTCCTAACTAAAGGCAAAGAGCAGTGATGTACAACATCCAGAGCAAAGATATTTTTCCCAGAATGTTAAATACAACTCTAGATAACTTAAGCTCAAATGGGATGTAGTAGAACTTCATGGGGTCATAGGATCCTTGCTTGGTGTTATGATAGAGAAAGGGAAGTGATCAACAGATCTGCACAGTCAAGCAGCAGACTTTTTCATTAGAAACAGCATGGCCAGGAGGCCAGGGCTGCTCTCCTAGGAACTCATGCCATCTGTCCTGTCTCCCTGGAGTCACTCTCTCAAGATTGTGAGCCTGGGAGGAGTTCCCAGTTGGCTGAGTTTAGTCCAGGCCCTGGGCCCTGATGGCCTGGGGACAGCAAGCAGGAAAGATGAAGAAGCCCCTTTTACTTCTGTCGTGGGAACTGAGGCTCTGCTGCCTGCCCAAACTACACACAGTAGGGCTTTCTGCCTCATAGGAAGAGAACTAAAGAGCTCCCAAGTGACTCACGTTTGTCTAAGGAATGTGATGGAGAAGGAGGGTGGCAGATTAACACTTCCTATAATCTGATTAAACTGATTCAAATAATTTAGAGTTCAGTTTTTGGTTCTCTAAGGACACACTGACTTGAATGTGAAGATGGAGGCGGCCTAATGAGAGGAAAGACGAAAGGAAGTCTGTGACTTAATAAAGCAAACTGGAAAATTTATGACTCACACATTCTTGCACTAATTATCACAAAAGAGCTGTAGTAAGTACCCATCTGTGGCAAATATTAACCATACTTTCTGCTGGCAAGGAGCTGACCCAGTTCTGCAGTCCTACAGAGGCACTACACCAGTACTCAAGTCATCACTCTATGCATTCTGCCCCGTGTTAAAATCAAACTCATCTTTCTGCTGAGATCCAGCGAGGCTCTAATCTTACCCTGATTGTGCAAAAATAGAAACAAGTGCAGATGAAAGTGACAAAGGCTCCCCTAGTGCTGAAAGGGATGGGAGCTGTACCTCATACTTAAAGGCATGACTATAAACAAATTAAGTTAATTTGGGGTTCTGGTTTGTGGGAGAAAGGGCTGCTATATAATTATTAGCTTCTATTCCTACTTAGTGAACGTGATCAAGATTTTCAAGGATAGCTGTCTCAGGTCCAGGCTCATCCATTTTTTCGGTGACTGTCACAGCACTGTGGTGTGCTGAAAGCTAACACTGTGTCCATCTGTCCATCTCTCCAGCCTGCATCCATCTCCTGCCTGCCCAGGATCTCTGGGATGAATGGGGCTTAGGCCACAAAACAGCTTTAAGACTTCCATTTTTTCTTCCCAGGAACCATATTTTAGAAAACACAGTCTTGTCATTTGCATGTACTAATTTATAATATGAGTTCACTTTTCCTTTATATTGAACTGTAGAACATTGAGCAAACATTTATTCATGTGCTAATGTGCAAGGAATTTTTATTGTTAAGCTGTTTTTGTTGTGAAATATGACACATGTACAGAAAAGTGAAGCTCCTGTGCATTCGCCCTGAGGTAAGGAAATAAAATGTTGCCAGGCCCAGAAGACCCCAGGTCCAGAAGACCTCCTGCCCTAACCCTCCTGACTTCCTGTAATCATGTCTTTGCTTTTATTCATAGCATTACCTATTAAGTGTGAATCCTTAAGCATACAGTTTTGTCTGCTTTTGAACTTTCTATAAATGGAGCCATGCAATATGTACTATTTTGCATGTTTTGTAAAAAAAATTCAACATTCTGTTCTTGAGATTTATCTATATTTGGGGGTTGTGGCTACAGTTAATTTATATTGTTTGTATAATATTCTATTGGGTGATAATATATTGATTTATCCATTCATGGACATTTGGATTGTTCCATTCTGGGGCTAATATAAACATTACGTTAAATTGCATTTCCTGATTACCACTAGGGTGTTTCTTTGGCTATTTGGAATCCCTTTTGTGAAGTGCATAGTCAAGATTTTGGGTGTTGTTTTATTTTTTTTGATGTTCATTTTTTTAAAAAATCCATTTTTCTATGAGATTTTCTATCTTTCTTACTAATCTACAGGCATTCTTTATGTAGTTTGGATATGACTTCTCTGTCAGTTTTTTTCCCCAATTATTTTATTGTGGCAAAATACGGATAATATAAAACTGACCATCGTCACCACTGTTAAGTGTAAAGGCACTGGTATTAAAGCCATGCATAATCAGAACATCACCCATCTCCAAACTCTGTTCACCTTGTAAAACCGAAATTCTGTACCCATTAAACACTA
Organism: Furipterus horrens; assembly: GCF_987537825.1. NCBI lineage: Eukaryota > Metazoa > Chordata > Mammalia > Chiroptera > Furipteridae > Furipterus > Furipterus horrens. The sequence continues at coordinate 62,712,011 of NW_028327180.1, read as the reverse complement.
ACTGCCCATGCCTCCCATTCCCCTCAGCCCCTGGCAACCACTACTCTCCTTCTGTCTCTGTGAATTTGACTACTTGAGCTAACTTTTATAGGTGGAATTATACAATCGTTACCTCTTTATGACTGGCCTATTTCACCTAGCATAATTTCCTCAAGGTTTATCTATGTTATAAAATGTGTCAGAACTTCCTTCCTTTTTAAGGCTGAATTGTATAGATAGGCCACACCTTGCTTATCCATTTTTCTGTCGATAAATACTTGGAAGCTTCCACCTTTTAGCTACTATGAATACTGCCGCTATGAACATAGGTGTACAACTATCTCTTCAAGACCCTGCTTTCAATTCTTTGGGGTGTATACCCAGAAGTGGGATTGCTGGGTCATACGGTAGTTCCATTTTTAATTTATGAGGAACCTCCATACTCCTTTCCATAGTGGCTGCACCATTCCGCACTCCCACCCACACTGCAGGAGGCTCTGATTTCTCCACATTTTCACTGGAGCTTGTGTTCTTCTCATTTATTTATTTACTTTTGATAGTAACCACCTTAGTGGGTGTGAAGTGCTAACTCCCTGTGGTTTTTATTTGCATTTCCTTAATGACTAACGACCTTTAGCATCTTTTCATGTGCTTGTTGGACAGTTGTATATCTTCTTTGGTGAAAGGTCTATTTAAGTCCTTTGCCAGTTTTTGAATCAAGTTGTCTGCCAAAGAATTTTTAAAAGATTTCATTTATTTATTTCTAGAGAGAGGGGAAGGTAGAGAGAAAGGGAGGGGGAGAAATATTGATTGCTTGCCTCTTGAATGTGCCCCGTTGGGGACCAGCCCACAGCTTAGGCCTGGGAATCAAACTGGCAACATTTTCCTTTGTGGGATGACACCCAATCAATTGAGCCACACCAGTCAGGGCTAGCAAAGAATTTTCAAAGGTCAGTTAGGTATGGTCCCTGCATTTTGTGGCCCACATCTAGTAGTGGGGATCAACATATAATCAAAGCATTAATATGACTGAAGGTTCCTCTTTCTTGTGGACACCAATATGCTGTTGGTGTTAGTGAACAAAGGGAAGGGTTCAACTGTTTCACGTGGACATTTATGGAAGGTGACTGCTTGCTGAGCATTTTTGTCCTGTATCTTAAACAGCGAATTCCTAAAGAGGTTAAAAAGTTAACAGTGATTAATTCAGGAGCATCACCATTTTAAAGATATTTGGGACACATGGTTGGTAACTTTATGTCTCATAAGGCAGCCCCCAACCTTTGCTTTTTAGAAGAGTTGAGCAGCTTTCTTGACAAGCCACATCCATTCCTGCTATGAGTTTTCATCTTAGGTTGTCACTTAGAGATACAATAAATTTAGACATTGCAATTTGCCCAAGAGCAAAGTTGGTGATGTCTTAACTGAACACAGGAGACCTCTGCCGTGCCTCTAATGAGCAAGAGTCCTGGGGATCAAATGGAAAAAGTTTTATTTTCACCCAGGGAAGTACTGGCTGCAAAGAAGAAAGACTGTACTTACTATAGTTGAATTTATGAATTATGGTTTGAGTCTCAACTCATGGATGAAAATAAAGAGACTTGAATGATCATTGTTATCCTACATAAACCACACTGCATCTGAACGGAATATTTTGATAATAATGGGCTGGTCTCAGAGGATGCTTCCCTTGGCAAAAGGGAATGTCTCATTAGAGGTGTTTCATGGGGCCACGGGCAGCACACCCTTCCCCTGAAGGAGTTTCTACTCCCTGGATGTACTCCTCTGTAGAATGATTCCTACATAAGTGGGAGGGAAAAGAGGGTGTCAGGAGACCGATGCCAACCATGAATGACTCAGGAAAGTTATGAGCCTGACAGTTGCCTGGAATATAGTATTTGGGTAGCACTAGGTTGTTTTGCCAAAGAGCTATTTCTGTTCTTATCAGGGAGAGCTGGCCTGGAAGTTCAGAAGAGAGCTGCCTCCTTGACCTTAGGTCAGTCCGATTAGAAAATTCCTGGAGTTTTGACAGAAGAGAAATTCTATGCAGAGAGCCAGATTTATGGCCGTGGGCAGAGAGAAAGCCTACGTGCTCGTATACCAGGGTTATTAGGACAGATGTACTCCTTGAAAATCCTAGAGGAAGTCCTACAAAAACTGCTTTCAGGCTTCCTTTGGATTCTGGTTTCTCGCTCACCCAATGTCACTTACCTTGTTTTTCCTCAAAGCTAGAGGCATGTCATCAGCTATTTAACAATCATTTGTTTCCTTCCCTCAAAATGTATAAGGAACTAAAAGTCCAAGGCATGTAAGATCCAGAATAAACCCCAGAGCCGCAAATTCCCTGGCCATCGCTGGGTTAGGGACACAGCCTGGAGCTGAGGCACAGAATGCGCTGCAGTTCTCCCGTTTCCTGGCTATGTGATCATGGGTGATCCCCTTAAATTATGAGCTTCGATTTCTTCATCTATAAAATAGATGTAGTATCAACATCAAACTGTTATTATAGGCATTACTACTGTGGAAGACGATGTGTGTGAAAACACTTTGTAAAAGTGTCACATAAATAATTGTTTGTAATCTAAGGGTATTTGTATCTAAACCTGCAAGCTTCCAGAGAGGGGCTTTTGTTTCCTTGGTGTATTTACTCAACAGAATGCATAGGTGGCTACCAGAACTTTATAAAGAATAATAAAAGTTCCCATAATTTTTAACAACTGTTAAGTGTTGTGATGCCCCATTCCCCAAAAAACACTGTAAAGTTTTTCTAAACAATCACATTTCTTAACAACAAGCCAATCAGGGATATGGAGTATTTTCCCACTTATGATTCACCCAAACAGACTAAAAAAGTGTTGACTTTGTGGGGGAGACGCACCCTGAAATGCCTTTTTATAACTGGTGACTCCCAAGGCATTTGTCAGACTTTCATTGTATGGAGTCATGCTCCAGGAATGTAGGACTTACATCCACAGTCATCCAATACACCATGAGATCACACAATTCTAATGTCTTTGAGGGTTTTTATATTTTAATTACTACTAAAAAAACTACCAGTAGGCAATGAATGAAAAATGCCATATGCTAGCACCTATTATAGGAGACTAATGAACAACACAAACAAAAGTGCAAAATTGAACCAAGGATGCCAGCCTGTTAAACCAAGCACGCCATGATCCAGGGACAGCCAGCTGACCTGGAGTCTGCAAGATCCTTCCCCATGAGGGAAGGCCACCCTCCCTTTCACACCTCCACTCTTATTAGGGATTTCTGGACCCAAGGGTAGGTAGGACGACGACCATGTCCAGCTTGAAGCAGCTAGAGGAGCACAAGACCTTCGACCATTGTCCTTTATAAGATTATAAAGGGTCTTAAGTCTGAGAGGGGGGAATTGTTATATTTTATTGTTATAAAAAATTAATTAATTAATTTTAAAAAAGAAGAATATAGGAAAGGGAGAAGCCAAAGAACTTGTGTGCATGACCCACAGACATGAACTAAGGGGGGTGGAATTGCTGGGGGGAGGGGGGTACTGGGCAGAGGGAAGTAAAGGGGGAAAAAATTGGAACTATTGTAACAACATAATAAATAAAATATACAAAAAACATTTTAAAATCTTTTAAGAACTTTTGTGTATATGGGTTGTATCTATAAATATTTTTGATATTCAAAAGTAAAACTGAGAATTTTGTTTATTAATTTGTTTAAAAATAACAATAATAAACATTGTTACATGTTAAAAACAAAAACAAAAAACTACCAGTGACATAATTTGAATCCCTGCTATTCAGTCTCCCAGCCAGAGGTTGGCATTTCATTGAAGAGGCTCCTAGAATTTTTTCTATACATATACTACAAGATATAGGATACTTTTACAAATAATAGTATATCTACACTGGTTATTTCTTGATTCATCAATTTAAGGTACTATCTATTGGCTTCCCACTATGAAAGATAAGGAGTTAGGTAGCTAACACTTCCCTCCTCATGTCTCCATTTTTGTAGTTATGTTTGCTTCTTCTACTTGTACTTAAAAATTTTTTTTTTAAAAATTCTCACTGGATGACATTTTTTCACTGCTTTTTGAGAGAGAGGAAGGGAGGGAGAGGGAGAAAGAAACATCAGTTGGTTGCCTTCTTGTATGTGCCCCAACCAGGGATCAAACACACAACCTTTCCATCTATGGGACAATTCTCCAACCAACTGAGCCACACTGGCTAGGCTATGTGGACTTTTAAATAACCTTTTTGAACCTGTCTGCTCTTCTATCAGCGTGTAACTTGTGACCCCTCCATGTTAGATGAAGATATTGATCCCCTACCTTCTAGTTCTCCTGTACTCTCACACCTTCATTTTGTCAGCTGAACTTTGACTATGTCAAGGATGATGACATTCACGTTCTCTTCTGGATGCAGAGTTGGCCTCCCCGTTTTGTCTGTTGGTTCTGTGAGTTGGTTGTTTTAGAACCAAGATCAAAATCATACCAAGTATGGCAAGGGAAATATAGTCAGTAATATTGTAATAACTATGTATGGTGCCCGGTGGGTACCATAAATATCAGGGGAACACTTTGTGAAGTATGACTGTCCAACCGCTATGCCGTACACCTGAAACTAATGCAAAATAATATTGAATGTAAACTGTAATTTAAAAAATTATTTAAAAAATAAAAATCTCCCACACTTAGGTTTGCTTCATGTTTGGCCATGAATTTCTTACACAATTTTCCCCTCAGTTCTTCTAATTGCCTTTTTTCTTATTGATGGAAGAAACAGACATGTTTTCTTCATCACATCGTTAACATCATCTGGATTTTCAGTTATTCTATTACCTGGATCTGTTTCATTTCTCTTGTTGAGGACATTCTATCTGGAGCTTGCTGCCTTCTGCTCTACTATGCAACAAACAGCCTTTCAGCCTCACTGCACAACTCTTACCTTGGGACTGCTTTTCACTGGACTTATGGGCTGGTTCCATCATTTCTAGCATCTTATGTCTTTTTTTTTTTTTGGTGAAGGGTAGATTGTTTTCATCCTTTGTTGATGGAATACATTCTAAGATAGCTTACTTAGAAAGTACTTGAACAGTAATCATTCTGAGTTTATATCTGAAAATATGATTATTATACCTTATATGAAATCTGTCCGGAAGGTATTCAGACATGTAATATGAAAAATAGAGACATTTATTGAAGAAGATAGAAGATACAAGATACAAGAAACATTGTATTATGACAATGATGCCTCAGTACCCTTTAAAGTAGGCACCTTGGGACCTCACCCAGTTCTCCCAATTGCCATCAGCTGCCTTGTTATAGTTTCCTGAATCTCACTGAAAGTCTGAAATCTCTTCCCTTTCAAAGGTGATTTTAGTTTTGGGAAAAGCCAGAAGTTGCAGGATTCCAAATCTGGGCTAAAGGGGGGCTGAGTCACCTGGGTGGTTTGATGTTTCACCAAAAAAACTCTGCATGAGACATGATGCATTAGCGGGCACGTTGTCGTGATGAAACTGCCAATCACCAGTTGCCCATAGCAGTGGCTTCCTGAATCATCTGAATAGTTTCCATGGAGGAATGTTCAAGCTTAATGTAAAATTGGATGGTGATTTGTTGTTCTACTTGCTCAGTCATTTTTATTTTTTATTTTATTTTTTAAGTATATTTTATTGATTATATTGTTACAACAGTTCCAATTTTTTCCCCTTTGCTCCCCTCCTCCCAGCACCCCCCTTCCCCAACAATTCCCTCCCCAAGTCCATGCCCATGGGTCGTACATACAGGCTCTCCTGCCTCACTCTTCATATATTCTTCTTCTTTTTTTTAAATAGTTAATTAATTTAGTTAAATATTTTAACAATAAAAAATAACAATCTCTCCCTCTCAGACTTAAGACCCTTTACAATCTTATAAAGGACAATGGACGAAGGTCTCGAGCTCCTCTAGCTGCTTCAAGCTGGACATGGTCGTCGTCCTACCTACCCTTGGGTCAAGAAATCCCTAATAAGAGTGGGGGTGTGGAGGGGAGGGTGGCCTTCCCACAAGGGGGAGGATCGTGCAGACTCCAGGTTGGTTGGCTGTCTCTGGACAACGGCATGCTTGGTTTAACAGGCTGGCATCCTTGTTGTATTCTGGGGGCAACAGGGTTAAAGGACATCATTCAATCCGTAACCACTAGATGACAAAAGACAGGTATTAATTTTTCAATGTCCCACATTAGGGAAAAGTAGGGCTTCTTTGGAGGAAGGTATGCCAGGTACATCTCACCTGTTCAAAACCCTTTTGCCCATTATACTTAGTTTGGACTGAAAAAAATATTTTAGGTTTCCCCCCTCTCAGGCCTCTGGGCTCTTTCTGTCCAAGCCATTAGGACAGAAAAGAGAAGCCAGTTTTAAAGTGAAGCCCACAGACCACCCCGTTCTTCACCAACCCAGCCACTTAGTTCAGCCAAACCATTGAGTCTCAGGAGGCAGCAATGCAGACAGGATTAAGTGAGGCCTATACATGCAGACAATCACTCAGGTAATGAGATCGTAGGCTTATGCCCTTTGAAAACAGAAAACACATGTTAATTTATGTAACATAACCCACATACAAGTCTCTAAATCTGTAGGACTGTCTTATCGGAAAGACATCCAGTTGCAAGGCATTTGACATTCTTCTTGCCTGTAAATTAAACATCTTTGATAATGCCACAGACATAGTTTAACTTTCAAATGAAAACAAATTTTAAATGAAAAGAAACTTTAAAGACGGTTAGCTGCACTACTTTATAGTCTACCACCGGGCATTGTGATCTTCCTTGAATCGTGATTTTTCTCCCTAAGATTACCCTCGTTGTCATTAAAGGGACTGCATTAAGTCCATTTTTAATTTATCCTGTTCATTTGCATAAACACAACAAAAGCAGCAAACGATCACTTATCATCTTTAGTTCTGATTTGCTGGAACTTACGCAAGGAACATTTAGGGTGACCTTCAGTCTGCCCTTCAGGGCACAGAAGCTGAGCCACATACCTGGCATTCAGCCTTGCCTGTAAACACCTGTCTTTTCCAGGTCCTCCTGGTTTTCCATTGTGCCTTAGGGTCCCTTCTAGCCATCTTTTAGGAAAACAACTTTCATTCCTTCCCTGGAAAGATTGCTATGGACCGCTCATCCATCCAAGGTACCAGGCCTTTTATCTCGTGGACTTTTATTACCTTTGAAAGTCAGTCCCAGTTGCTCAGGGCTTTTTGGTAACAACCAAAGCCCAAGCATGTCTCCTTTAGGCATGACATTCCATTCAAAGTCTTAGTTAAAAAAAAAAAAACCAAAAAACCTCTATTAACAACTGGTCTTATTAGTTTTATGCAAAGAAACTTAGGTCATTACTTACTTCTTTAAAATGCCAAATTCTGGAGGGATCAGATAGGGAGAAAATATATACAGTGTGAAGGGAAATCCTTGTCCTTCTAATATTCACTGAACTTGCATTTCTATTCTTTATATTTTTATTTCTTCCCCCCACTAAAAATTTTTCTGTTTGTTTGTTTTTCCATTACAGTTGTCTCACTCCCCCCCCCCTTGCTTCCCTGCACCCTGTCCCTCCCTTCTCCCACATTCAGTCCCCACCCAGCTGTCCATGTCCATGGGTCATTTATACATGCTCTTTGACTAGACCCTTCCCTTTCTTACCACTTCTCTCCCTCCCATCTCCCCCTTTGTTACTGTTAGTTTATTCCTTGTTTACATACCATTGGTTCAATTTTGCTCATTTGTTTGTGTTGTTCATTAGTTTCCTGTAACAGGTGATAGCATAAGGTAATTTTCTTTTGTTGCCTGGCTTATTTCGCTAAGCATAATTCTCTCTAGTTCCAATCATGTTGTTGCAAATGGTAGAAGTTCCTTCTTTCTTTCAGTACTTATTCATTGTCATTTTCCCCCTTTGTACTCGTGTTCCTCTCTGTCTCTCTCTGTTTCTTCATCTTCTTAAAGCAGACTCTTTAGCATCTCTTGCAATGCTGGTTTGGTGGAGATGTATTCTTTTAGCCTTCTTTTGTCTTGGAAACTCCTTACTTCACCTTCCATTTTGAATGAGAGCCTTGCTGGGTAGAGTATTCTTGGTTGTAGACCTTTGTTTTTCATTACTTGGAATATATTTTGCCATTCCCTTCTGGCGTGTAGTGTTTCTGCTGAGCAATCTGATGATAGCCTTATTGGAGCTCCCTTGTATGTTATTAGTTGTTTCTCTCTTGCTGCTTTTAGGATTCTCTCTTTGTCTTTGAATGTTGGCATTTTAATTATGATGTGTCTTGAAGTGGGCCTGTTGGGGTTCATCTTCATTGGGACCCTCCGTGCTTCCTGGACTTGCATGATTCTTTCTCTCTTCATGTTAGGGAAGTTTTCTGTCATTAGTTTTTCAAAGAAGTTTTCTATTCCTTGCTCTTCTTCTTCTCCTTCTGGAATTGCTATGATACGGATATTATTACGTTTCATGTTGTCCTGCAGCTGTCTTAGAGCCTCTTCAGTCTTGTTCAGTCTTTTTTCATTTTGTTGCACCGTCTGGGAGTTTTTGTCTACGTTGTCCTCCAGCTCGCTGATCCGATCTTCTGCTTCCTCTAGCCTGCTTTTAATTCCTTCTACTGTGTTCTTCAATTCAGAGATCATTTTCTTCATTTCCTCCTCGCTCTTATTGATAGCTTCCATGTCCTTTTTGATGCTGGTATAATTCTCAGTAAGTTCCTTATAGTTCTTCTGGAGTTCACTGTAGTTTTTCTGGAGTTCTTTGTAGTTTCCGCTGAGCTCATTGAGCTTCTCCATAATCCATGCTTTCAATTCCATATCTGATAGTTTGCTCCCCTCTATTTCACTTAGCACTCTTTCTGGGGACTCTACCTTTCCTTTCGATGGGGGGTTGTTTCTCTGTCTCCCCATTTTTGTGACTCCTATTGTTTGTTGGTGCTTCTTAGAATGATCTGCACTTCCTGGATCTGCCCCTGGTGGCGTCAGATCCTGTACCAGTCTGAGCCTAGGCAGCCTGTTGGAGACTTCCAGGGATCTACTGCCTTTGTCTGTCTTCTTTAGTTGTTAATCTATTCAATCTGTGATTAGCCATCAGGCTTAAGGACCGTGGGTGTGGCAGCTTAATTCCTGTAGGCAGGGCTTTTGCTTCCCCTCAGGCTGACACCACTTGGCCGGGAATGGTCTGCCTGCAGCACTGGGGATGAGTCAGCACTGGGACCCGGCCAGCCGCTTCCCCAGCTCTCCCCTCAAAGCCACCACACCAAACTCTCCCCAAGCATTTCCTGTCCTCTGTGTCTTCCCTCTGCTTGTGCCCAGGGTAAGTGGGGGCAGAATATTTTCATATGTGATCCGCTTAAGAGCTCTTTTTCTCCAGCTGTTTCTCTCTGGCTAGCAAGAAACCCTGTGGCTTTTCGTTTTTCTCAGCTGGATACTATTTTACTTTCCACTCTGTTGCTGTAGGCTGGGAAGCTCAGCTGGGGGTTTAGACCCTGCCTTTCTCAGGGGGAATCCCTGGCTGCTGAGCTGTTTCTCAGCCCCTTCAGCTGCCACCCGTGTGAGCCCAGCCAGCCCTTCCGCATCTCTGCACTCCCTACCGGTCACGTTGTGATGTAGCGGCCTTTTCTGTCTCTCCGTGGTTATAAGACTTCTCTCCAGCTGGTGTTCGGTTGGTTATTCCAGATGATTTCTCCAAAATTATGTTGTAAATCCAGACTAGTTCTGGGAGGAAGTTAGTGTAGCTTCCACTTACTCCTCCGCCATCTTGTTTCTCTGCTCAGTCATTTTTAATGTGAAGGCCACACAGTGCACATGCTCACTCAGTGGCATATACTGCCCCCACTGACTAGTACAGTGAAGTTGTCATTGTTCATGGATGCTCATTCCAGTCCCCTCTCCTTGGCTGCCAGATTACATCAATGCCATGCAAACCATTCTTGTTATATTAACAATGGCTGGACTTTTGCTAGGCAGACCTTGTTGTATAGCTATTATCAATTCGAAATAATTTTCCCTCAGAACTTTAAAGGCCTCATTCTATTATCTTCCAGCATTCAGTATCTCCAAAGAAAATCTAATGTTAATCTGATCTCATTCTTTTTTAGGTAATTTAATTTTTCTGTCTGGAAATATTTAGGATCTTCTGTTTATTTTTGGTGTTCTGAAATTTCACAGCATTGGATGCAGTTGTTAATCTTTTACTCATTTATTCTGATTGATATGCAATGAGTCCTTCAATCCAGAGATTCCTTCAATTCTGATAAGTTTTCTTTTATGATTTCTTTGATAATGTCTTTCCCTGTGTTTTCTCCTTTGTCTTTTTGATAACTCCAGGTACTCAAGGTGGTAGACCTCTTGAATTAATCCTTTTATTTTTCTCCCAACTTTATCTCTTTGTAACTTTCTGGTCTACATTCTGAAAAATTTCCTTAAATTTTACCTTTAAACCCTTTTTCTTATTTTTTCCCTGACAATTATTTAATTTCTGAGATTGTTCTTGTTTCATAGCATCTTTTTGTTTTATGGCTGCAGTATTTATGTTCTCAAGTCTGTTGAGAATATAAATTAGAGAGCTAATTCCCCCTAGCTTCTCTGAATTATGTCTGTTTCTTTCAGAGATAGCTGTTTTATTTATCTTGGTCTTTCTCTTTAATTAGGCAGGTTTTCTTCTTGTGCCTGATCCTGCATATTTAAGAAGAGGAGCCTGGGTTAATTTTCCTGGGTAATTGGTTCAGGTTTCCTGCAAATATGCATCTATGTATTCCCATTAGGATTCCCCCATGAATAGATTAGTGAACTGGGGCCCTATGTATGTGATAAAAGGTTTCTTGACTGGCAGCTGAGTGTGGAGAAAGTCATTCTGATTCTTGAACTTTTGTATGTGACTTGTTTCTACTTTCTGAAAAATTGGAGGCTCTTTTCTTTCGCCAGAGTTTTGAAATTGGCAGTCATGTGCTTTGGCATTGGTTAATTTCTAACCATTTTTCTGGGCCACTCATTGGATCTTTTAAATTTGGAAATGTTTTCTTCTGCTTTGGGAAATGCTCTCAAATTACAACTTTGATCATTTTCTTTCCTCCATTATTTTTTTCATTCTCTACTTCTGGAATGCCTCTATTCAGATTTTGAAGTTCTTAGACTCCAAGATTTATACAGGGTGGGGCAAAAAAGTAGGTTTACCATTTTTATGAAAAATGACATAATGATTAATGAATAGTAGTACAAGAATGAACTCTGTGTTTCCCATACTCACAATGTAAAACTACTTTGGCCTCATCTTACATAATCTCATCTTTTCTGTCTTGTTTTTGTCATTTTGCTCTACTTGATGGGAAGTCTCACCAACTTCATCTTCCAACCTTACTGTGGAGTTGTTCATTTCTGCCATATTAAAAAATTTTATGTCCTTTTTCTTCTTGCACTTAAAAAAAAAGGCATTTTATTTTTGCTTCATGGCAGCAATCTTCTCTTATCTCTCAAGTATGTAGGATTGCTTTTTTGTTTTTCTTTTCCTTGCTTGGTGTTTCTTCTAAATCCCCCACCAGACCATTTTTTTTTAATACCTTCCTCAGATGTCTAGCAGTTGTTGGTTTGTACATTTAAGAGTGAGGTACTAGAGAGCTGGTCAGAAGCTCTGTAAGCCTCAGGTTATCTGGCTGCATTGTTTCCTTGTCGAACCACCATGTCAGCATCTTTAGGATGTTCTTCTTAGGATGGTCAGGTTTCCCAGATAAGAATATTCTAGTCTCCTGTCTGGAGGATATAAACCTGGCTGGCAGCATTCCATTTCCCTAGTGGGGTATCGGTTGAGGAGCTCCCCATTCCTTATGTAATTTACTTAATCCCCCCTGCATTTAGTATGATAAATCTGCTTTCACCCTCGCCCACCATATCCCAATACAGAGACATTTATTACCCGATTGCAAAGACAAACTTCCAGTTTACTGCCAGGGTGAAGGGGCAGATGATCAGCTTCATGGAGTAAGAAGATACAATGGCTTCTTTAAATTAAAGATTTTATTTACTTATTTTTAGAGAGAGGGGAAGGGAGGGAGAAAGGCAGGGTGAGAAACATTGATGTACAAAACATTGATTGGTTGCTTCTTGTATGTGCCCCTACCAGGGACTGAACCCACAATCCAGGCATGTGCCCTGGCTGAGAATTGAACCGGTGACTTTTCGTTTTGTGGGACAACACCCAGCCATCTGAGCCACACTGATCAGAACGATGGCTTCTTTTTAAACTTTAATTATGGAGAACTTCAGACATCCCTAGGGTTGGGGAACAGAACAGTATAACAACCCTCCATGGACACACCTCCAGCTATCATCACATTGCTAGTTCTGACCCATGTGTATCTTCCTCTTCCACTTCCCTTATCCCATATTATTTTGAAACAAATGCCAAACATCATTTCATCTGCAATTATTCAGTACATACCTCTTAAAGATAGGGACATATTTAGTTAACATGGATTATAAAACCTAAAAAAAAGGACAATATTTTAATGTCATTGAACCTCCAATGTTCGAATTTCCAATGATCTCATAAATGTTATATGTTTTATTTTGACATCTGTTTGTTGCAATTAGAATAAAAATAAAGTTCACACATTATGGCTGGTCAATTATGTCTTTTCTGTCTCAATTTATAGTTTACTTCATGTGTACTTTTTAAGTTGAAATGTATTAGATGAAGAGACAGTTCTTTGTCCTGATGAGTTTCTCACAGGATGAATTTTGCTAATTGTATATCTGACATTTTTCTGTCTTCTGTATTTCCTGTAAATTGATTGTTGGATCTATGTTCAATTGCATCTTTCCATTGTTCTATCTTCAAGTTCACTGATTATTTCCTCTGTCTACTCTGTTCTGCTTTTGAGCCCAACCAGTAAAGTTTTAATCTCAGTTACTGTAGTTTTCAGTTCTAAAATTGCCATTTGGTTCTTTATCTCTTTGCTGAGATTCACTGACCCTAGGCTATCATCTAAGTGATCTATTTTAAAATGTGAATACATGGCCCTGACCAGTGTGGCTCAGTTGGTTGGGTGTCATTCTGCAAAGTGAAAGGTCATCAGTTCAATTCCTGGTCAGGGAAGGTTTGGGTTGCAAGTTTGGTCCCTAGTCAGGGCATGTACAAGAGGCAACTGATTGATTTTTTTCCCTCCCTACCTTCCCCTCTCTCTAGAAATAAATAAAATCTTTTAAAAAATGTGAACATAGGGTAAAGTGGCAGAATGTTGTCGTCAGCCTCCAAGATGGCTCCCAATGATATGTCTCTTAGTCTTCACATCCTCTGACATTCTACCAAGGTTAGTTTGTGTAATTCAATACTGCATGGCAGGTGTGATGGCATATCACTTCTGGGCTTACGTTATGAAACACTGAAGCTTCTGTCTTGGGCATGTTCTTTCTCCCAAGCACACATACTCAGATCACTTGCTCTGGGAGAAGTGAGCTACCCTGCAGCAGTTCTTGGAGATACCCATGTGGTGGGAAACTGGTCTCCATCCAACAGTCATAGAGGACCTGAAACCTACTATCTATCACATGAGCGTATTTAGAAGCATATCCTCCCCCAGTTGAACCTTCAGATGAGACTACAGTTTCAGCAAAGCTTGAATGTAGCTTCATGAGAGACTCTGAACCAGAACTACCAGCTCAGCTGTCTCCAGATTCTGGCTCACAGAAACTATGAGATTTCTTTTTAATTCTCACCTGAAGAAATGTTTATTGATTTTAAAGAGACAGGACGGGAAGGGGAAGGGAGGTAGAGAAACATTGATCAGTTGCCTACCATATTCCCCCTGCCTGGGGATTGAACCTGCAACCTTTTGGTATATGGGACAATGCTCCAACCAACTGAGCCACCCAGCCAGGCCAACACAGTAAGTTTTTTTTTTTTAAGCTGTTTAGTTTTGAAGGAATTTGTTGTGTAGCATATAACTAATAAATTGGGGTTTGTACCTGAGTCCCCGCTCAACCACTTTCTAAAAGATTCAGGATAAGTTGAATAAGCTCATAGCACAAGTTTCTTTACTTGGAAATTGATGACCATTTTTGCCTCACCAAGTTTTCAGAGTTCCTATGACTCTCACATAATATAAAACATTATATAACTATTAATTTTTCAAACCCAATCCCCCTACTTATGAAAATGGAAAGCCAAAAGGAGTAAAAAGAATGGACTGATGAGCATTAAGATGCAGAGAAATCACACAACTTTTTCAGGCTTCAGTGCTATTATCATTAAACAGTCACTCCATGTTTCAGGGAAACAGACAGTAGGTAAATTATGGATTGTACATGGTTAACTAAGAGAACTGCATTTCCTCTATGGCACATGACAAATGTGGAATAAATGCAAGAGTGTCAGAGGTGTTCCAATTCAGCTCTTACATTGTAAAGCCAACACAGCCAATTACTCCTTCCTTCACTCCTTGTTGCTCTGCCAGTCATGCCAACACACTGAGTCCAAGCACATGGGCACCCATCCAGGTGACTAACACCATCTCTTTGCACCCAAACCATGTATATTAAGAAAATAGCTCCCTTCTTTAAAATCTTGCTAGGCAAGTTGGTATCAGTTTCTTTAAACTACAAATACTTCTTTGTATGCAATTTAGTAAAAAAAAAAAAAAAAAAAGTTGACGAGAGGAGAGAAAAGAGACAAACAGTATTTTGAACCAATAAGAGCAGACTATTTGGGTAACAGTGATTCATCTCAATGGGCTTCAGACCTTAATTTAAAAAATGTTTTTTCCTCAAAGAAGTATTTTTGTAAGCAACCTCACCTTCTGCTTTCCCCTCAACTTCAGTCTACTAATAGGGGAGAAAGTGAAGTTTGGAAATGTTGAAAAGAATCAGGTAAATAAAAACATGTTGATTCAAGCTGAAAGAAAAAATGCAAACATAAAATAGTTGTATTGGAGTGGTAGGTCATTTTTTTTTATTCCTAGTTTTGTTTTTAATTTAAAAATATATGTATAAATAATATATACTATGTGGTAACATAGTTTATATATCATTTACATTACATATTTACATTATATTTTTAATTTAAAGATTCTAATTTTGTACAATGTCTGTCTTGATAAAATGAAATTTAATAGATTTTTTGGATTTAAAAAACTACTAGTTATGGTTTAGTTTTTCACCTTTCATGTGCATCAGTTAAGATTCTTTAGATGTGAGCCACAGAAACTACCTCTGACTACTTAAACAAGAAGAGAATGTATTGGAAGTGTATGGGAGAGAGTCTAGGACCCGCAGGGAGGCTTTAGAGAAGCAGGAAGCAGGCAGTGTCCACTCCACTGAGCCTGAGGCCCTGCCACTGGAGTAAGTGAACACTTGCCAACTATTTCTGCTTCCTCTGTGTTTGGTCCCTGGGTTTAAAGTGCAGAGTCCTTGCAGAATGAGATTTTGCTTGGCCAAAGACATGCCAAGCTAGAATGTCCTCAGATGATGAACTAAGGAGGGAGTTGAAAGGAATCTCCCTGGTCCTCCTCCATTTCCACATGGAAGAGCAGAACACTGAGGATCCCATCTCACTCATGAATGTGTCCCTCAGCAACGGGCAGGAGATGAGAGTACTAATCAGGAGGCCCAATGTCCACTAAGTCGCAGACTTGTTCTCACTATTCAACGAAGTTTGAGAGAACACGAACTGTCCTACATGTGTATTTTATATTTTTAAAAAAACATTTTATTTATTTTTAGAGAGAGGGGAAGGGAGGGAGAGAGGGCAAAAAAAAAAATCAATGTGTGGTTGCCTCTCCCTTGCCCCCAACTGGGGACCTGGCCTACAACCCAGGCACGTGCCCTGGCTGGGAATTGAACCAGTGACCCTTCGGCTTGCAGACTGGTGCTGAGTCCACTGAGCCACACCAGTCAGGGCTCCATGGGCATTTTATTAGCACCACACTCTAACCAACTGAGCTAACCAGCCGTCCATTCCATGGACATTTTAGATGGATGCTCATACATCTCTCCTCCTCACTTACCAAGGACCAGCTTTGGGCATGATGTTTTGGTGTGATACTTTATATAGCTTGATCTAATATCTACACTGACATGTATCAAGTCCAATCCTCCTTTAAACATTCATTACCAATGCCTAGTACTGTGTTGCTAGGTCCTTCCCTTCCCAGCCATTCTCTCGTGTTTTTGCCTCCTTTTGGTGGCCCACATAGCTTTCTCTGAAGCACGTTCTGTATTAACAGTGTAACCCAAGCTATATAGATATGCACACACACTGTCTTCTATACTTCTGCCAACCCTGACTTTGATAATTGCCATCCTGTCTTTTCAGGCAGATGCCTGGATGATTTGTAGAACCAGGGGGCTAATCCAGCTCAAACTGCCTGGGACTGGCTGAAGGGGACTGAGGACCCTCTGTTGACCTCCTCATGAACTTTTCTCATTAAACCTTCATTGTAATGCTAAAATCTCTTCCCAGGAGGTGGAGATTTTCCACCACTTTTGAATATGCAATGTATGTATAGGCATGTTTGCTAACTGCACAGGCACAGGAATGTCCCCACTCATATATGTGATGACAAAGCATGCCTTGATGTTAATGCATGATTTCCCTGAATAAAGACATATCCGGACTTCCGGCCAAGATTGAGGCGTAGACAAGACACTCTGCATCCCCCTCCACAACTAAGAAGGAATACAGCTACCCCCAAACTGGAAACAACCAGAATTTCCAGAAAATAAAACTGCATGGAAGTCCAGCAAAAAAAGATATTAAGAAGAAATACTCATCTGGACAGGTAGGAGGGGCGAAGGCTGGGTGGAGAGGATGTGGTGTGGTGGCAGCAGCAGCAGACAGGCCAGCAGAAAGTGCAGCCACACATTTTAAAGTCAGGAGGGACACCTGGGAAGTGCTCTCAGTCCCTCACCAGACCTAGCAGTTCATGGTCCCAGCACCAGGGAAAATCAAGCCTCATTGCTTCTGACTGTGCAGACCAGTGAGGGCTGGGGTGGAGGCAGAAACTGCCAGTCTCTCAGCAGAATTCTCTTGTTTAAGGGGCCCCCACAGTAATAGAATGTCAGCAGACCCACCCACTCTGCGAACAATGGCCAGAGCAGCAGCTAGAGGGGCGCCGGTCCCATGCAAAAGTTGGAAAGGTGCCTGGAAAAGGGGTGAGTGCTGGGCAGGCAGAATTGTTCCTTCTTGGACCCCTCCCCCACATACAGTGCCACACATGGTGAAATAGGTCGCCCCATACTGACAAATCCCTAAGGCTCCACCCCTTACAATGTAGCAGGAATGACAGCTTTACCTGGGACATGGAGGCAAATAAACACAGGAGCCTGTCAGAATGAGGAGACAGAGAAGTATGGCTCGAAAAAGGAAACGGATCAAGTTTGCAGTGGGAGAACTAAGCAACGAGCACATAGCCAACCTAACAGATGTAGAATTCAAAACACTGGTGATAAAGATGCTTACAGGCTTGACAGATATGCTTGAGTATGGCAGAAACATAAGAGAAAAAGTAAAGAGTAAGCTAAGTGAAATGAAGGAAAATCCACACAAAACCAATGGTGAAGGGAAGGAAACCAGGGTTCACAGCAATGATTTGGAACATAAGGAAGAAAAAAGTCAACCAGTGCAGAATGAGGAAGCAAGAATTGAAAAAATGAGGAAAACTTCCCAAATTTTGTGAAGGAGATGGATATACAGGTCTGGGAAACACAGAGGGTCCTAGGCGAGCTGGACCCATAGGAAACCACACTAGGACACATCATGATTGAGATGGCAAAGGTGAAAGATAAAGAGAGAGTCCTGGGAGCAGAAAGAGAGAGGTGAAGAGTTGCCTACAGTGGGGAGATTGTAGGACTTTCATCTGGTTTCTCAGAGGACACTTCGCAGGCAGGAAGGGACTGACAAGCAGTATTCAATGTGATGAAAGGCAACCTGCAACCAGGACTACTCTATCCAGCAAGGCTATCATTTGGAATGGAAGGGCAGATGAAGTGCTTTCCAGACAAGGTAAAGCTAGAGGAGTTCATCATCACCAAGCCATTATTATATGAAATGTCAAAGGGACTTACTTATGAAAAAGAAGACCAAAACTATGAACAGTAAAATGACAACAAACTCACAACTATCAACAACTGAATCTAAAAAATAAAAACAAAATCCAACTAAGCAAACCAGAACAGGAACAGAATCATAGGTATGGGAATCATCTGGAGGGTTATCATCCAGCAGTGGGGAGGGGGAGAAATGGGGATATGGTGCAGGGATTAAGAAGCATAATCGATTGGTACAAAATAGACAGGGGGAAGTTAAGAATAATATAGGAAAGGGTGAAGCCAAAGAACTTATATGCACAACCCATGGACATGAACTAAGGGGGGGTGGGATTGCTGGAGAGAAAGGTGGGTACTAGGCAAAAGGGAGCAAAGGGGGAAAAAATTGGAACTACTGTAACAACATAATCAATAAAATATACTTAAAAAAAAAGACAAATCCAGTGTTTTGTTCTGGTAGCACACTATTCTAGGGGCAATCCCCAGTGTGTTTCTTGCTTGCTGGCTTGCAAAAAATTTCTTCTCAAAAAATCTCAAGGAGTTGTCTTTGGTTGGTAACTACTGACTAATTGGACTCTGTTTGGATCTGGTAAAAATAGGTGTTACATAAATATGAAAAGGGAAGGGAACCTGCATGTTTAAGAGATACTGGTTACACACACAGGAGACTTCCAGCCAAGAGGGAGGCCTAGACTGAGGCGCTCCATCTCTCTCCACAACTGAGGGGAAGTGCAGCTACTGCAGGACCAGAAGTGACCAGAAGTTCCACAAAATAAATGGACGTCTAGCATATGAAGTTGTAGAGAGGTGGTGCTCGTCCGGATGGGTAGGAGGCGTGAGGCCAGGGCGGGGAAGTCAGGCTGTGCTGGTGGTGGCAGCAGTGGCAGTGGCGGCAGCGGTGGTGGGCACAG
Organism: Furipterus horrens; assembly: GCF_987537825.1. Lineage (NCBI taxonomy): Eukaryota > Metazoa > Chordata > Mammalia > Chiroptera > Furipteridae > Furipterus > Furipterus horrens. The sequence goes on along the minus strand of NW_028327180.1, from coordinate 62,693,086 downwards.
ACACCTGTGTTTGGGGGGAGGTGAGAGGCTCCTGGGGAGCACCCCTGGCTGCTGATGGACCTGTCAGTTTGTGATTCCAACGCCGGGGAAGGCAGACCCCCATTGCCTTGAACTGTGGGGCCTGGAAGGGGTGGAGACAGAGAGGGATGCTCCTGGTCTCTCGGCAGAGAGTGAGTGGCGGGAATCCATCTTAGACCCCTGCCCCCACAGAAAATGCCACAGCGTGGTGAGAGGGGTCACCAGGTTGTGACGAGCACATGGGCCTCTGCCACTTATAGCATAGGAGGTGTGACAGCCCTGCCCAGGATTCAAAGGTAAACACAAAACTGTCAGGATGGCACAGATCATGATAGAGATCCCGGTGATGCAGCTGACCAGACAGCAAATATGTAATCTAATGAAGCAGCAGATAGGAAATCTTTCTGAGCCACAGTTCTGAGCTTTGGTTATAAAAATGTTTACAGACCTAACAGCAGATCTTAAACAAGACAGGGAAGGAATGAAAGCTAGTCCTGCTGAAATGAACAAAAACACATATGAAACTTGTGGCAAAGGAAAGAAAGCCAGGGATCAAATCAACAAATCGGTGCATAGGGAAGAAATAAACAGTCAACCAGTGCAGAAAAAGGAAATGAAAAGTGAGGAAAATGATGAGAGTCTCAGAAACCTATGAGACAGCTACAAGCGGGCCAACATCTGAATCCTGGGGTTACCAGAAGGTGAAGAAGAAGAACTAGAAATTGAAAAATTATGTGAAAAAATAATAAAGCAGAACTTCACTAACTTGGGGAAGGAAATAGGTCCAGGAAGCACAGAGAGTTCCAAAAAAAACTGGACCCAGGGAGAACCACACCAAAACACATTATAATCAGAATGCCAAAAATTAAGGATAAAGAGAGAATCTTAAAAGCATCAAGAGAGAAGAAGAGAATTACATACAAAGAAGTCCCAATAAGACTCTCAGCTGATTTCTCAAAAGAAACTCTGCAGGACAGAAGGGACTGGCAAGAAATATTCAAAGCAACAAAAAGCAAAACCTACAACTATGATTACTCTGTCCTGCGAAGCTGGATATTCAGGACAGAAGGGCAGAGAAATTGCTTCCAGGACAAGGTAAAACTGAAGGAGTTCAACAGATCCAAACCACTGTTATATGAAATGTTAAAGGGAATAAAGAGGATCAAAACTATGAACATTAAAATGAAAACTGTATCACAACAACAAACAACAGAAGCCAGGAAACTGAAACAAATGCAAACTAAGTAGGCAACAAGAGTGGGAAAAGAATTATAGGTATGGGGAATGTTATGGGGGGAGGTCATCAGGGAGGGGGAAGGGGTAAAGGGAGGGAGATGGTACAGGAACTAAGAATCATAGTAGGAGGGAGTGGAGTAGACAGAAAGATGTTGACAAGAACTGTGTGTACAACAAATGGGTATGGACTAAAGGGGGGGGAACAACTGGAGGGAGGGGGGGTCACTGGGTGGAGGGTAACAAAGGGAAAAGAAATTGGGACAACTGTAACAGCATAATCAATAAAGCATATTAAAAATGTTGTATAGCTTTTGGTTAGTGTACTTATCTTTATGAATACAACTATGTATGTATGGCTTCATTTTAAAAACTATGTTGTATTTAGGTATCTACTAATCATTTATATTAAAAATTATTATTTGTTCTTCAATTCAAAAAGAAGAAAAGAAATACTGGTTAAACCAAATCTACAAGTCAAAGTTTTTCTAGATAGCTAATAGACCATTCTCTTCTGGTTAAAAACACCATTAAACTACATATTCTTAGGAAATATTTTCTACATGGCTTTCAGACACAAGTAGTTAACTGCCCTTTTGATAGAGGTGAAAGTTTCAAAAATTTTATTAACATTCAGTTTTAAAAGCTTTATGCCTGGGTACGGGGAGATATAGGAATGCTGCTTCTTAAAGAAGTTACCCTTCAGGGTTTGGTCCTTGGTTTAGAAGCTGCAGAGCTTTGGCATTTTTATGTTAAGTGTTTTAAGAATCCATTATCTTCATCCAGGGATGGTGATATTGTGCCATTTTCTTCTTCCTTCAGGGGAGAAGAGACACTATTACACTCCCAGGCTCTCAACACATTATTCCCACACAATTGACTTCGTAACATCTTCTGTGAATTGGAATTTGCTCTAAATTAGCCCCGAGGCTCCCTCAGAGGAGAACTTGAAGGAAGGAAGCATTGGAATATTTCTTGAGATGAATTGTAAATGCAGGTTGTGTATGTGTGTGTGATAAAACATACATATCCTAAAATTTAACATCTTAGGTCATTTTTAAGTGGACAGCTCAGTGGCATTAAGTATATTCACCTTGTTGTGTGGCCACCATCATCATCTTTCCAAACACAAATCTCTGCTCATTCAGCAACCCCCACCCTCGTCTCCCTCTTAGCCCCTGGAAACCAGCACTCTACTTTCTGTCTCTAGGCTTTGGACTCCTCTAGATCATACAGTAGTTGTCCTTTGGTGTCTGGTTTATTTTTAAATGCAGTTTTGATAATGGAATACTAGCTTTACTGTGAGTAAGGATACAGTGGGTATAGTTGTTACTTCTAGATTAGAAGTCTTTAATCTGGTCCCCTTAGCTGAGTTCTATGGATCCGAACCCTCTTTAGAGGACAAGCCTCCTAATTACAAGGTTTCATAAGAGCTTTAAATTCAAGAGATGCTAATCACTGTTCTCAGTCTTCTCTGCTTTGAGAGCATCCTCTTGGTCCCAAACCAAGATTAGCTGCCTCTGGTCAGCAACATCCACCACCCTGGTCATAGTTATTGTATGACCCTGGATTTTGCTGATGAAGCAATTTTGACGCCTAACAGTATCACTCACTCTGTGAATCCCTAGCCCTATGTTTACCTGGACACATAAAAACTTTGACCCAACCTTTCTCATTTGAGAATTATCAAACAAAAATCCAAATCAAAACCATAGATACCACTTCACATATCAGGATGGCTATGATAAAAATAAAAAGAAAATAAGTATTGGTGAAGATGTTGAGAAATGGGAACCTTGTGCACTGCTGGTGGGAATATAAAATGGTATATCCACTATGGATAATAGTACGATAATAGAACCACGGGTTCATCAAAAATTAAAAACAAAATTACCACCCTGGCTGGTGTGGCTCAGATACTGGGAGTATTGTTCCATAGACCAAAGGGTCATGGGTTTTAACCCCTTTTGGGCACTTATAAGAAGACAACCAATTGATCCTCTCTCTCTCCCCTCCTCCTTCCTCTCTCTCTAAAATAAGCAATGAAAAAATGTGCTCATGTGAGGATAAAAAAATAGAATTACCAGCAATTCCACTTCTGGGTTTAAACCAAAAGGAATTGAAAGCAGGAACTTGAACTGATATTTTTACCCCCATGCTCATAGCAACAGTATTCACAAGAGCAAGAAATAAAACAACCCAAGTGTCCATGGATAAATTAATGGCTAAACAAAATGTGGTATATATATACACTAGAACATTCTTTAGCCTTAAAAAGGGAAGACATTCTGACATCTACCACAACACAGTTGAACCTTGAAAGCATTATGCTGAGTGAAATAAGCCAGTCAGTCACAAAAGGACAAATACTGTCTGATTCTATTTAAATGAAATGCTTAGAGTAGTCTGATTTACAGAGACAGAGAGGAAAATGGCGGGCACCAGGGCTGAGGGCAGGGGGCATGGGGAGTTAGTGTTGAATGGATACAGAGTCATGGTTTGTGAAGATGAGAAAGTTCTCACTGGACAGTGGTGATGGCTGCACAGCAATGTGAATGTGCTTAATGCCACCAGACTGTTCACTTAAACCATGGTTCACACGGTCAATTGTATGTTATGCATATCTTACCACAATAAAGAAGTTTTACAGAACTTCCAGCCAAGATGGAGGCTTAGACTGACACTCTGTCTCCCTCCACAGCTAGGAAGGGGTGCACCTACTGCAGGACCAGAAATAGCCAGATATTCTGGAAAATAAATGGAAGTCCAATGTATGAAGTTATAGAGAGGTGGTGCTCATCCGGACGGGTAGGAGGAGCAAAACTGGGGTGCAGAAGTCAAGCCGTGCTGTTGGCGGCAGCAGTGGTGACAGCAGTGGGACTGCAAGGAACACCAGGGGAGCAGCTCCGGCTGCAGTCGAGACCTGTCAGCTCGAAATTCTAATGCTGGGGAAGGCAGACCCCCATTGCCTCAGACTGTGAGGCCCAGAGGGCGTGGGGATGGAGGAAGAGGCTGCCGGTCTCTCAGCAGAGAGTGAACGACAGGAATCCATCTTGGGCCCCCGCCCCCATACAAAGCACCACAGTGTGGTGAGAAGAGTCGCCGGGTTGTGACAAGTGCTCAGGGCTCTGTACCCAATAGCACAGGAGGTGTAACAGCCCCGCCCAAGAAGGAAAGATAAACAAAAAATGGTCAGGATGGCAGGAATAACATTAAAATACCAATCATGCAGCTAACCAAAAAGCAAATATGGGAATTAACCAATGAACAAATAGAAAATCTTTCTGAGGCTCAGTTCAGAGCTATAGTCATAAGGTGGCTTACAGGATTAACAAAAGATATTGAACAAGACGGGGAAGGAACGAAGGCTAGTCCTGCTGAAGTGAACAAAAACACATAGGAGACAAGTGGCGAGGAAACGAAAACCGGAGAACAAATCAACAAATCAGAACATAGGGAGGGAACAAACAGTCAACCAGTGCAGAAAGAGGAAACAAAAAGTGAGGAATATGAGGTGAGGCTCAGAAACCTCTGGGACAGCTATAAGCGAACAAACATTAGAATTATAGGGTTTCCAGAAGGTGAAGGAGAAGAACTAGAAATGGAAAAATTATGTGAAAAGATAATGAAGCAGAACTTCCTGAACTTGGGGAAGGAAATAGACTCACAGGTCCAGGAAGCACAGAGAATTCCAGAAAAACTGGACCCAGGGAAGACCACACCAAGACACATTATAATCAAAATGTCAAAAATTAAAGATAAAGAGAGAATCTTAAAAGCAGCAAGAGAGAAGAAAAGAATTATGTACAAAGGGGTCCCCATTAGACTATCAGCTGATTTCTCAAAGGAGACTCTGCAGGCAAGAAGGGACTGGCAAGAAATATTCAAAGTAATGAAAATAAAAAACCTACAGCCACGATTACTCTATCCAGCAAAGCGGGATATTCAGAATAGAAGGGCAGAGAAAGTGCTTCCAGGACAAAGTAAAACTGAAGGTGTTCATTAGATCCAAACCACTGTTATATGAGATGTTAAAGGGACTTGTTTAGAAGGAGGAGGATCAAAACTATGAACATTAAAATGAAAACTGTATCACAACAGCCAACAACAGAAGCTAGGGAATCAAAACAAAGGCAAACTAAGTAGGCAATGAGAGTGGAAAAAGAATTATAGGTACGGGGAACATATTGGGGGGAGGTCAGCGGAGAGTGGGAAGGGGGGAAAGGGAGGGAGATGATGCAGGAATTAAGAAGCATAGTAGGAGGGAGTGGAAATAGGAAGATTTGAGAAGAATTATATGCACAACCAATGGGCATGGACTAAAAGAGGGGTGGACAAATAAAGGGAGGGAGGTCACTGAGTGGAGGGGAGCAGAGGGAAAAGAAATTGGGACAACTGTAACAGCATAATCAATAAAACATATTAAAAAAAAGAGAAGAAGTTTTACAAAATGTCTAATGTTATCTGATCACTATTCCCAGATCCTGCAGAAAACTTAGAAACCTTTTATAGGATTTGTCCCCAAACGCCATAGTCTAGAAAGAGGCAAAATGCAATAAACAACAAAAAACAGTTTTTCAAAAGCTGGGCCTGCCTTAGTTGCCTGCATTTTTCAATAAAAACCCACTTGAGCATCATATCCCCTCCTGTACTACTGCCCTGCCCCCAAAAGAGTCAAATAGGGGAAAAAAAAAAAAAAAAGAGTAAAATTTAAAACCAGAGGCAACAGGAGAAAGTTCTTTGGGATTCGAACAGTTTCCAGGAGCCCAAAAGCTGCTACTCAAAGGCAGCTCACACACCATGGCTAGGGGAGAACTCAGAGCTAAATCCCAAGAGGAACCCCCCACCCGCTGGCTTCCGATCACCCGCCTCACAGTGGCAGCAAAGGCACCATGTATGGACATTCTGTTATCCTTGGAGTCACCTACCTCAGAAAAGTGTTTCTCGATAATTCTCTGAGCGGTCAGGGCGACCTGATGGTTCTTGTGAAATTGCAAAGACTTGATTCTATCAAGCCCACCAAATTCCTCGATCAGAAGACACAGGGATTCATTCATGGGGAGCTTCTCGGCTGCCTGGGGGAGGGAGGAGAGTGAGGCCCGGGCCAAAGCCTGAGCAGGGGCTGCCGCAGTGGGAGCGCCCCACGGCTCCTGCGCCAGAAGAAGCAGTGGCAGCTTCACACCCCCCACAGGGATCTAAACCCACACGGCTTTCCTCCCAGTTTGGATATTTATATTAAATATACTTAGGCATCTCTTTGTCTCAAAAATACATTTCTTTGGCTGAATATGATGCCACTCATAAATACCTCACTACCACCATTTAGTAGCTATCCTACTTCTAATGAATAAAAGTTGTTTTAAGTAACAGTTCATAAAATGTTCAAGGGATGCTCTGTCAATGCAGATGTTCTGGCCTGGAGGCATGGAAAGGTGAGACCGGAGACCCTCAGTAACAAAAGCCACACCGTGGCTAATGATGAAGTCACAGGAAACAAATGACAGGAGAAGATTTAATCAAACACTGGTCACTGGATTTATCTGTGGGGCTATTCATTCACTCACACAGGTACCTATATGATGGGTGCGGCACATAGAACTGAGAAAGGATTTAGAGATTTGTATTTTGTAACTCTTAGTATCAGGAGAGGTGAGTAAATACTTGTTATGATGCAGGAAGTAAGATATAGTAAACGACCAGAGGTTTAAATGACAGAAGATGTGCAGGGAAGGCCTGGAAACTGACACAAGGTTTTAAAGAACAATAAATACTGTGCTGGATCAATCAGAATAATGACATTCCCTACCCGAGGAATGGCAAGGGCAAAATTTTGAAGGAATGAGGATTGAGTGTTACGAGAAGAGGGAACAGTTCAGCTAAAAAGCATACCTGGGGATGTTGAGGAAGATGAAAATATTTTGCTGCCATATCCTGAAGGGCACTGCTCACTATTTTGTGAGCCGTGATAGAAAATCTCCTACTGGTCAAATTAAGATTCTTTGGGCCCGATTTACCTGATGACAGTTTGCACTCTATGTGTAAGCCTTGATACCCTCCAGCCCTATGAGTAGTTGGATTTGAGTGAAGAAAGTAGGAATCAGCATTCTAGGATTAGCTTCAGAAAGAAAACTGGGCTGTGGGCAGCAGCAGCCCTGGCCAAGGATTTTGGACCCTAAGAGCAAATGGCCCAAAGTTACTTTAAAGAACTTCAACTATGTTCTGCTGCCGATTTGAAGCTTTTCCTGTCTCATGTTCATCTTTCTAACCTCCTGCCCTTAGTGCCTCTGTCTGATACAGGGGCTTCCCTGGCCCATCAGATGTGATTTGTCTAGACTCTCCCAAGAAAGAATCCCAAGAGTTTAAACTAAGTGAAACAGGTGAAGTTCAATTTCCACAGCCCAAATTTGCCAAGTCTCTACTCTCTGTGTGACTTGCTCCAAGCCTGTGTCTAGCTGGGTTGGGTGTCGGATCTGTTCTTTAGTCAGGTCATTTCTTCCCAAGGCAGTTACATGGAAAGGGTGCTGAAAGGGAGCTTTCAAAAGGAGCTCCCTGGTGTTACTTTGAAGCTTTCCAAATGGCTTAGTTGTATATATAAAGACCTTGCCCAAGATGGCCTCAGGTGATCCCTGGTATTCATGCCCTCGTGTTGGTGTAACTGTTAACTAGGGCTGGTCCATGTAACCAACAGGATGCTGTTGAAATGACCTCCTTTTTAGGTCAGGAAAGACATGGGAGCTTCCATTGTGCTTGCTTAGATCACTTGCTCCTGAGGAAGCCAACTGCCGTGACATAAAGACACCCAAGCTGTCTTCCGGAGAGGTCCAGGTGATGAGAAATGCTTGGCAGGTACATGAGTGAGCTGTCCTGGAAGCTGACCCTCTAGCCTCCATAAATGTTCAGATGAGACTGAAACCCCCAATTGACATCTTGAATCTCATGAGAGACCCTGAGCCAGAACCATCCCTCTAAGCTGTTCCCAGATTCCTAACCCCATAAATTATTGAGATGATAAATGCTTAAGTCCCAAGGGGTAATTTGTTATGCAGCAATATAGAACTGAGACAAATAGTACTCTAAAAATATTGCCTTAATTTACCTTTCTTTTGGAAATAAGACTTTTCTAGATTTCTAATTCAAGCTTTTCTAGTCTGTTTTCTCAGCCATATAGTTGAATGGAAAAGGAACTCTAGCCCTGGCTGGTGTGGCTCAGTGGACTGAGCATTGGCCTGCAAAACAAAAAGTTGCTGGGTCAGTTTCTAGTCAGGGCACATGCCTGGGTGGCAGGCCAGAGGCAATCAATGTTTCTGTCCCTGTCTGTCTCCCTTCCTTCCCATCTCTCTAAAAATAAATAAAGTCTTTACCAAAAATAAAAAAGGAACTCTAGTCTGACCTCTTAACATATATCCCTGCTAACTTCTTGCTGCTCCTTCCAGTATATACTGTTTTAGCCTTCAAAGAGAGCCAGATGTGTAGCTCACTGACTACTTTTTCCCTTCTTCAAATCTGCAATTGGTTTCTTCATCTCACTCAGAGAAATACAAGTTCTCACAGGCCTTATGTGATCTGGCCCCTGGGTGTCTTGTGCCTCATCTCCCACCTCCTGGCATCCCTTCACTCTGCTCTGGCCATATCCCTCTGCTTGCTCTTCCTAGAATATTCTTCCCCAGATACCCACAAGACTCGCTCACTCCTCTGAGGTCTTCATCCACATGTTACTCCTCAGAAGTTTCTCCTGACTACTGTATGAGAGATCACCTCCCTCTCCCCACTCCAAGCCATAGTGACTATCCCTTTGTCAGATATATTTACCCATAACTCCCGAGCTGATGTGTCCATCCCCCTCCCTGCTACTATGAGAGCTCTGAGAGCAAGGACAGTGCTCTGCCATACCCAGAGCTTCTAAAACGCTGTTGGGCACAAAGACACTCATTTGAGAAAATGAAGATATGTACCTCTTTGAAAGTCCTCTTTTTATCGTTATGCATAGTATGTGTGCACTGAGGGCATAGATAAGGGTGTTGGAAAGAAAGAGAAGCCTATTTGTTTTAAGAACAAAATTAAGTGTCTTAAGTTTGGAGACTCCTACTTAGAAACCAGCATGTTCAGAACAGCTCACCTGGAGGAGAAAAGAGATAATGTCAAGGATGATGATAACAAATTTGGTGTCGGGGATGCTCAGCAGGTTCACCAATGGCTCTAAGACTCCAGAGTGGACAAGCTGGGTCAACTGGTCCATGGTGCCCCCAGTCATGAAGTTAGCCACCACCCAGACAGCCTCTTTCTGGACTTTAAAACCGCCCTACAGAAACAGAACAGTTTACATTCTTGACAGATCGTGAGGAACTTAAATATAGTGATACTAATGTGATTCAGTTTCTAGTTGGCTGGGGACAGCCAGGGCTATATGTGCAATTTACACAAAACACCTTAGGGACTTGCTTCTAGTTCTTGAGAAGACAGCATCTTTGAGAAGTCAAGGAGGACACTGGCAGACTGCTATGGGGTTTTAGAGGGAGGTTCTAAGTTCAAACAGGCTCATTTCATTAACTCAGGTTATGGGAAAAATAGAACCAACATAAACCAATCCAGGTAATTGATATAGATTGAGAGTTATGCTTGGAATTTTAGATTATAGTGGCCTGTGGGTACATTTCTAGTTTCTCTGCCCTAGTGAAACCAGACAAGAACTTCCACAGCTACAAAGATGAGCACACAGATGTGACCCTGGTGGCTGAGACAGCCCCAAGGTTACAGAGGAAGGCCACTGAAATACCACTCAATGCATCCCTTGCATTTATAGAAAGGACTAGGCCCACAGGTATGGGAGTAATTTAGCATGGATCCTTCTATCCCCAAGCAGAAGAGTTATTCCCATTTTGTGGTGGAGAAAACTGTGACCTCAGCTTAAAACAAAAATAAAAACTTGAAAAACTTATGGTTCCAAGCAAGTTATAGTTCAAAAGGCACAGTTTGGAATAAGATTACTTCTTGAGTCATAACTGGGTGTTTCTGATTAGAATACGTGCAGACACACTGTAGAACACAGGATAGGAAGTGACTGGAGGATGCTCTGATTCGGGTTGCACACCTGGCCTAGCTTTCATTCTTAATGAAAACCTGGGACCCCACCACCCAACCTCAGAGCAGAAACACCTAAGCAGAAAACCATAGCTCATCCATTAAAGGTGACAAAAAGAAATGCTGATGACAGTAGTTGTTCCATAGAGGGCACGTGGGAATCAGGAGGCAAAAGGAAGTTTTATTGTATTTCTACTTTTATATTTGGATTTTCTGTGTTTAGCACCACTTTAATCAATGTGACTTTTAATACTGAAGAGGCTACCATTCTTCAGTGTATAATACAGCATAACTGGATATGTTTTTCCTCCTAAAACAAAACTAAATCTTCTTTGTCGTTTGGCAAGTAAAGAGTACTGTTTAAGAGCTTGAGATTTTCCTGGATATTTGAGCTGTGGGGGCCGCCTTTTTATTGAACAATGCTTGTTTAGTCATTTAAGTTTTCCACGGGTTGTTCAAAATGGGATGCCACTTCCTCTGTTTTTGAAAACAAATATTTCATAGTTGTGGCCTCCATTAATTTGCTTCTGAGCCTGTGTTTGCATTACTGAAGGAGTTCAGTACTGGGCCTGTTAGAAATTAGCTGTCTGTCATGGAAGCTGAGTGTGACACTTACATTTTTTAGCAGAGCCACCAAGGGAGGCAGAACATTGCAGGCAATGAGGTGCTGCAGGTGTTGGTGGGGCCCTGCGGCCACATTGCTCAGGGCCCAGGCTGCCTCCTGCTGGATAGAGGACTTGGGGTGCAGCAGGAGCTGAGGCAGCACACTCAGTACGCCCGCGTCAATGGCCACCTGCGTCTGGTGATCTGTTCCTGTGACGATGTTGCCCACAGTGCGGAGAGAGGGGATCTGGAAGAACAAGGCTCAAAGTGGAACCAAGTATTGCAAATTTGTCACCATGGAAGGTGACAAGCACAAAAAGATCTGTGTCCTCCTAGATATCAATCATGCTGTGCTGATGGATCTCTGGAAGCCTGTGAACAACAATGACATCCTTGACCCTTATTAATTCAGCCCAGCAATGGCTGTTTATATAGCTTAGGGGTACTTGCCAGTTTCCCGGCAGTAGTGCCTCTAGTGGAATAGAGGCCAAGGGATACCTTTGTCAAGAAATGATGCTCTCCCTTTTCTACCCCTACATTGGGAAAATGGCTAAATTGACTGTCGTGTTTGTAATGCAATCATGTCTATTGAATTTATATTTAGCACCATAGTCAAGTCCCTGTTGTATATATTGTTGGAGCTAATGAGCTCCCAATGGCAACTGTTGGTACATTCACAAACCTCCTCTCAACAACTCTGATGGTTTCTGGGTGGATCTACAATTGGGCTCTAGACAATCATCCTCGGAGAGCTGATTTTGGATTTATTTTGGTTTCTCTGCACTTTAGTGAGAGATAACAGTTCTAGAATTTCCCTAGCCTATTATGCTGGGTATCTGCTACTCAAGAGAGAGGTGAAAGTGGTGCTATGGGCCAATCACAGCCTTGCCAGGCCTGGCAGTTTTCCCCCAAGCCCCCAGGATAAGTGGCTTCTGATAGACATTCTCTTCATACCCTCCATGCTAGCAGCACTATCCCCAAACTAACCTTTACCTCTGAGGAACAGAGGATCACTAAGACTTCATAACACACAGGATTAGGCATAGACATCAAAAGGGGCATTCACATTTTAAAGACATTTTCAAAAAGTATATTATGTAAGTGACACATTTTATAACATAGCAAATTATTGGGTTTTAGTTTCACTTACTTTTCACCTGTATCTGAAGTAGTCTTAGAGAACTAACTGGGGAGAGGATAAGAGAGTTTTCTTTTATACTTGAGTAAGGAACTCAATGTTATACAAGCTTTACATTAATACACACACTCACACACACGCACACCCTGTATCAGCCAACTTGTTAACGTCTACACGCATGGACCATCAGGAGAAAAGGCCACAAAAGGATAGTTTACTAGCTGAAGGGATTATAGGCAGTTTGATTTGGTGCTTTCTATAATTTCTAGTATTCAGGTTAAGAGAAAGTACATTACTTAATACCCACTAGGATTTTGGATCAAAATAGATTCAAGTATTTGGCTAGAGAGTAGCAGAGACCAGGGAAATGCAGACAATAAGCTTTGTTCTAGGTAAAGAATGAGAGCTGAGCATAGAAATCAGGGGGTGGGGAAAGAACATAACTTGCTAAAGTCACTATGACTCATGACCTTAATTGCACGGCCTATACAGAGACAGACAAGGCCTGGGGTATTTACCAAGACATTGAGTTCTGAGCTGGTCATGAGCTCAACCAGCCTGGGCAGCACCCCTACATCAATCACTTGGCCAATGCGCTCATTGCAGCCCTCAGTGAGGTAAGACAGGGCCCAGCAGGTGTTGGAGAGCACCTCACTGTCTTGGTGCTGCAGGAGGTGGAAGAGGATGGGTAACATTTGCTTCACTGCTTTTCTGCAGGGGTATGGGTTCTTGTTTCGGCACAGGTTGGACAGAGTCCATGTGATGTTCCGCAGAAATGTAATCTGTAATGAGAGACTGCCTTTAGCATCAGGTGCAAAGAAAAAAAATGCAAATGGCAGTGTGTCCTTGCCACTTTTGATCAATATTATTGACGAGCATGAACCAAAGAATTTGTTACAAACATGAATTTGTCCTAGGTAGTGATGTATCTATGATAGGGACACAAAGAATGAGCTTTATGTTTCCTATTCAAATGCTAGATGGAGGTTTCCTTACATTCTTCAAAATGTCCTTCCTCACTTGACTCCATCAATGACATAATTTCTTTTTTCATTGGTGAAACAAAGATGAAGCAGGAGTTTCTTATTCTTCACATCAGTCTATAACCAACATGTCATAATCACATTTCTGATGTTCTATTTGAGGATTAGTCTTCTTACCTCACCTCTGAACTCCATCACTTTTCATCTTAAAACATTCTGTCCCCAGGATCCCCTCTCCCCACTGGATCACTCCCACTACTATAGAAACACACTCTGTGACCTTCACCCCTTACCCTTCACCTCTCCAATCATCATCCCACTTCTGATTTTCAGAGTCTACTCTCAAGGGAGCATCTGTATTCACTATCTACCTAGCAGCATCCCACCTGGCTTCTAGCCTTCCTACTCTGCTTTCCAACCCTACCTCTTTGTAGTTAGTGATGAAATCAGCTCCTTTCAAGTCACTAAACCCCACAGCCACTTTCTTTACTGTCCCTCTAATTTGTATTTAGCCTCTAGTTGTTCCCTTTTTGGCATCTGTGACACCAAGCCTGTTTTTTTTTTTTTTTTTGTTTGTTTGTTTTTTTTATTGCTGAATGGGCTGTTCCTTCTCAGCCTTGGCAGGCTCTGCCTGATTCCTGAATGTCAGAGTCCCTAGAGCCTGGTCTTGGAGTCTCCCCACACGCTAGGTCAGGGATTGGCCAAATTTATCTGTAAAGGGCCGGAGAGCAAACATTTTCAGCTTTGTGGACCCACAGGGTCTCTGTTACAACTAGTCAATGCTGCCCTTGGAATACAATAAAAGCCAGACAATCGTGCATGTAAATGAATGGGCATGGCTGTATTCCAATAAAACTTTACTTACAAAATCAAGCCATTTACCCTTACTATAGATGGTCTTGTCCAGCTGGGTGACATATGTGTGCACAAGTATCTAGGTCTGCATATCCTTCTGTTGCAATGGTGCCTCTTATTCACTTCAACTAAATATGTACAGCTAAGGTTCTGATTCTTTCTTCCCTCCCTCTTTTCCATTTCTCCAGGAGGACAGTCATCCAAAATGATCTAACTCAGAACATGGCCATCTTTGCTTCTTTCTGTCTCACTTCCACGCCTAGCACAGCAGCTTCCCAGGTCTATCTGCTCTCCCATCTCCCTTTGCTACAATCCTTCAACAAGCAGCCAGAAGGGTCTTTCAGAAAGACCAGACCACTTTACTTCCTGTGTGGAAATCCTCCAAAGGCTTCCCTTTGCCACCAGGATGATATCCAAGTCCCTTGCCCTATTTGCCATGTTATACTGCTTTCTCCTTACAAACTTCCGTGCTCATGCCAACCTTCCTCTGGTTCAACCATGACAGTATTTTTCCCACCTTGAGGGCTGGTTGTATATTCCCTTGGCTTTTGGAAGCCATCTTCTCTTCATGTTTATATTCGAGGCAAAGCTAGAATGCAAATTTAATTTCTAACCGGGGAGTCCTCTATTGTTGCCACATCAATGGACTTTGACTCTAGTCTTCAAACTGAAACCTTATTACCTAGCAACAGAATTGGTAAGCCACTACTACCCTTTAGTGGTAAAGCTTAGTCATCTAATTTTGAAGGATGGTAAGCTGAGATAAATCTTAATAAACCTTTTCCAATGCTCTCAAAAGAAAGATTGGCACTGCTGCTCGCTGAGGACAAATTTGGATCAATTTTTACCCAAAGTGATATTTGGTCCTAGGCCTTGTTTATAATTGCTGACATAATCAGGCAGTGACCACATGATCTAGCATTGATTTGGAAATAGTTTCTCAATTTCCCCAGCTTTGGGAACTTGTTATCAGCTAGGTTTTCTAATTTGAACATACTCACTGGTACAGCCATTGATGGGAGGGGCAGGTTAGAGGGTGGGGGATTGTGCAAAAAGTAAAAAGGACTCATGGACATGGAACAGTGTGGATTATGGGGGGAGGGTATGCAAGGGGGTTAAATAGTAATGGAAAAAATACAGTAAAAAATAAAACAGACAGACACTCACTGGTATGGTTGATGAAGTCAGGACCAGCAGGTGCGGGATGGCATTGCTCGAGATAACAAAGTCTCTAAATTCTGGGCCATCACCTATAGGTAGATAAGAACAGGACATTCAAAGAGGGGACAAAGAGAATCCTGGGAGAGGGGACTAATTTTTATAAGTCTGTGCAAAGAGTGAGGCCAAAATGCTTTCCTGGGTTGGGCACATCAAGAGTGAAGTCATGAACTAGATCCTGAGTTTCCAGCACATTGGTAGGGTGGCTGGGCCTGGTGTGAAGGCACCACACAGTAGCAGATGCTCTCAGCTGAGTCTGTGGTTACACACAGGAGCCAGCCAGTGGGGCCCAGCAGGACTTGCTCACTGCTACAGTATTTTACAGCATGGCTCTTGGGAAGACTGAGGCCATTGCACACCAAACTGTCTTCCCAGAAGACTTGGGCAAAGGGCAGTGACTTCTAGAGGCAATCTCAGAACAAAGCCTGGGAGATGGGTGGGGGTTAGTCATCAGCTGTCTGTGACTTCAGCTAGAATACCATATTTCTAGACCATGAAAATCTTAGTGTGCAATTCTTCCACCATCAGACAGGGCATAAGTTATATTACACTACCCAAGTTTGCCTGTTCTTTACTGAACCAATCAAAACAAGAGACAAAGTCTCTGCAACCGGTGCCTTATTTCTGCAAACATTTCAAAACCAGACTTATTTTATATTCTGTGTTTGCTAATCCCAATATCTGAAGTCCTTGGAGGTCTAATCATACTGCTTGTTTCTGCTGACTCAGTCATGCTGGGCGGTGGATTCTCTGAATTTGAAATTGCTACTATTTGGTTGATCATTGTCACAATCCTGAAGGGCCCAATGGAGTTCGTTTCCCCCAGAGCATACTGTATTTATATCCAGCCAGGAATCAGGGAGCTTCCAGCCTTGCAGTATGAAGTCCTCAGCTGTGCTTTCCTGGACCAGGTGGGGAACACAGCCTCACGTCCCAGGTCTAGGAGGCCAATCTTAGGATTGTGTTTTCAGGGGCGACTTTTACCCAAAGCTAAGGCAATACTTTTTGTATGTTTCCTTGGAAGCTTTCTCTGGAGGTGTCAAAAACCCCCACATTGCATGAGCAAAAAGCTCATTCTTTGTTCCTGAAGCCACTGAGACGGAAGGGTACAGGGCCTGGTATTGGCAGATGTTCCCAGGTAGTCTGTAGCTCAGGACTTACTGCATTATCTGATGTCAGCTTCAGTGTAAGGCCTCTGAACATGACTCTGAATTCTGAAAAAGCCTGTTGTGCTTTCCCCAGCATTTCTAGGGGAGGGTCTCACCTGCTATATTACCAAGGGCCCACACTGCCTGTTCACGCACAGTCATATGGGGGGAAGACAGTAGCTCAACCAAGGGCTGGATGGCCCCTCCTTCCACAACAGCCCGAGTCTGCTCTGAAGTCCCTGAAGCAATGTTGGTCAGAGCCCAGGCTGCTTCAAACTGCAAGCAGGGATGACGTGAAAACTTCAGGAATTCCACCAGCCTGGGTATGAGCCCCGCTTCCACAATCAGTTTTAGAGGAGGGTTCCCTTTCTGGGACAGTATTCTCCTTTGCAGTGAAAGAGAAAAAAAAAAGAAAAGAAAAGAAAACCAAGTCATGTGAAGCAGGTATTAAGCACTTCCTTTATCGATGCTCCTGGCATTCCCAACTATCACATGAGACAAACAGCTGGGTCAGAGATACTTAATATCCTAGAGTTTAGCCTGTAGCACTTTGTAGTGATGAAGCAACATTTCCCCTTCTACTATTATCTATCATGGAGATTCCCATAGAGGCAGATTTAAATTAAGCAATTCATCTCTGACAACCCTTGTATATCTTAAGTTGTTCTCAAGGACAGTGCAGAGGAGACATTCAGTCTCACTTTGGGATGGACTGACCTTTTCTTATGTTGCATGGGCATTTTGCCACCACCAAGAAACCAAACAGGCTGTTGGAGCTCACTTCTAACTATGAACCTGTCAACAGCAGCAGTCTATTGGGTGATACCTGGTTGCCTGGGTGGCTTGGAAGCATAGGTCTGGATCTGAGGCATTCACACCATAGATTATTTCTTGCAGGGTGAGGCTGACCTGCAAAGAGACACACATTTGGGTCAGAGTCTCTGCCAAAAGGAACCACAAAGGTCATCTAGTCTAGCCATCTATCTGATTAGAATAGGCTGGCTTGAACAGTATGTCCCAACTACATACTGGTCTATATTAGGGGAGAGAGGAATATTTGCTGGTCTCACAGGTTTCACAGATTTCTGAGATACTCCTTGTGCTCTGGGGGAGAGGTAATTCCTATTACCACTTGGATCCCCAGAACCTTTTAATAATATGCTAGTGGATGTCAGCAAAAACGACAGAGTAAGAACCTCCAAAAATTCTCTCCCCCTAAAAGCAACAAGAAAATGGACAATAGTTGGAATCAACTTTTCCAGCGCTCTCAAAACTGACCAAATACTTGCAGCAATGTGTTTTACTTATGCTTAAGAGATTATTCAAGCAAAATGTCTAGATTTCAGTAAGAACAGTGAGCATTGCGGCATACTGCTTTGCCTTATTCCCCCCACCCGCACCCTCTAGCTCCAGGTAGCCTTGAAAACTAACATCTCAGTAGCCACTGGAGTTAGGGCTCCTGGAATCTTATTCCCATAAATTATTACTTAATCTGGCTGGTAGTTTCCTGGGAGATCCCATTTGTAAGGTTTTCTTTATTTTATTTGACTCAGATATCACATAGTGCCTAAGTCTTTTCCTTGGGGGCTTTTGTTTAAAGATAATTAGAGGAATTTAACTTCAAAGCCATGTTTGGAAGAAGGAGTGCTGAATAAAGAGTTGGGAGCAAACAAGCAAAAACACTTAAAAGGAAAAGCTGGGGAATGAGATGTTCATTGGGGCTTTGAAAGCTCTGACACAGCCCTGAAAACCTAGAGGCCATGTGCCCTCTTTTTGGCTGACTTGGAGGCTCTGGGCCAACAGGCAGAGGTGTAAGACGAGGCTCTCAGACACCTGGTTGAGTGTTGAAGGCATGCTCCAACATGCACACTGACTCTTTGGTAAAGTTTGGGTAAGCTTCTGTGTTCAAGTATTTAAGAAAATCTGTGCAATCATTAGCTGACCACTGAGCTAACTGAGCAGAGAACTCAGTGGCCGCACGTAACAGAGAATACAGACTTTAAAAAATTAGTTCAGAACAAATAAACAGCAACCAGCAACAATAACAAACTGTAGGGAAAAGGGTATCTGATATCCAAAGGTGCCACACTTTGTTATTGAAAGCAACTGATTGCCAAAGAAATTGCAAGATATGCAAAATATAGCATGTACACATGAAAAAAATGAATAGAAACTGTTCCTGAGGAGCCCAAACATTGAACTTACTGGACAAAGACTTTAAATATGTTCAAAAAAGAAGTGGAAACCATGTCTAAGGAACTAAAGGAAAATATGGCAATGATACCTCACTAAATAGAGAATATTGATGAAGAGATATAAACAGGAACCAACTAGACATTCTGAAATTGGAAAGTACAATAATAACTGAAATGAAAAATTCACTGAAAAGCCTCACGGCAAATTTGAATATACAATCAGTAAGCTTGAAGATAGGCCAATTGAGATTATCCAGTCTGAGAAAGATAAATAAAAGAGTGAACATGAAAATTAAGAGATCCTTATAGATCTGTGGGACAACATCAAGCGTAATAGGATGGAGAGGAGAGAAAGGGGTAGAAAGTATATCTGAAGAAATGATTTCCAAAATCTTCCCAAATTTGATTAAAAAATAATCTACACATTTGAGAAGCTCACTCAACTCCAAAAAGAAAAAAACCAAGAGATCCATACAGATGCATTATAATTAAACTGTTGAAAGACAAAACCAAAGTAAGAAACCTGAAATTGTCAAGAGAAACAACTCATCATGCACAAGGCCTCAGTCAGATTGAGCTGATTTATCACCAGAAAGCATGGAAATCAGAAAACAGCAGGATAACCTATTTTAAATACTGAAAGACAGACTATTAAGCAAGAATTCCATACTGAGCCAACTATAATAGAGAGGAAATTAAGACATACTCAGGAAACAGAAATAGAATTTGTTGTTAGCAAATGTACTGTACTATAAGAGTTCCTCAGATACTAAAAAGTAGATAATACTGTAATTTATATCACATTAAGAAATTAAGAACACCAGTAAAGATACATATTGGTAAATACAAAAGACAAAAATATGAAGATATTTCTGATTGTAACTCTTATATAATTTAAAAGACAACTGGATAAAGCAATAATTATAAATCTATATTGATGGGCACACAATGTATAAAGAGGTAACTTGTATGACAATAAGAACGAAAGGAGGAGGAGAGGGAATAGAATTCTATATGATTAAATTTTGTGTACTACTACAAGTTAAGATGTTAACTATCCCCAGGACAAAAACTTTTAAAAAATTAAAAAATATAGCAAAAGAAACAGGGAAATTAAAATGTTAAACTATTTAGCATAAAAGAAGTAATAAAGGAGTAGAGACACAAAAAAGCTATAAGACATAGATACTAGCAAAATGGCAGACATACATCTTATTTTTATCAGTAATTTCATATGTTAATACATTAAACATTCCCAATAAAAAGCAAGGAGTGCCAGAATGAATTTAAAAATTATGATCTAACTATAAGCTGTCTATAAGAGATACACTTTAGATTCAAAAATACAAATGGGTTGACAACAAAAGGATTGAAAACAATATGCCATGCAAATAGTAACCAAAGAGCTGGAGTAGGTAAACTAATATTAGAAAAAACTTTAAGACAAAAGTTGTTACTAAAGACAATGACATTTTATAATAGTCAAATTTAGCCACCAAAAATATAATTATAAACCTATACACATCTATCAACAACCTCTAAATTACATGCAACAAAAACTTAACAGAATTAAAGAGAGAAATAGAGATGCCAATAATGATAGGTGGAAACATTAAATTCACATTCAGAAATAGATGGATCAACTAGATAGAATACCAAGAAGTTGATAGAAGACTTGAACAACACTACAAATCAGCCAGACCTAACAGACATCTACACTAAGGAACAGCAAAATACATGTTCTCTCCAAGGGCATGGAATGTTCTTCATGATAGATCATGTGACATGAAACATGTCAACAAAGTTATAAGAACTGAAATCATGCAGAGTATATTCTTCAACCACAATGAAATAAAATTAGAAACCAATAATAGAAGAAAAATTGGGAAATTCACAAATTTGTAGAAGTTAACTGACACACTCAAAGAAGAAATCACAAGGGAAATTAAAAAATACTTTGAGATGAATGAAACAAACATAAAAAACTGGTAAGATATAGCTAAAGTGGAACTTAGAGGGAAATATATAGCTATAAATCCATATATTAAAAAAGTAGAAAAGTCTCAAATCCATAATCTAACTTGTAACTTTAAAAAATAGAAAAATAAAAGCAAACTAAACCCCAAACCAGAAGAAAGAAAATATTAAATAATAGCATGGAAATAGATGAAATAGAGAATAGCAAAATGGGAGAGGGAATCAATGAAACTAAAAATTGGTTCAAAAAGTCAACAAAAATGATAAACCTTTACCTAGACTAACCAAGGGAAAAAGAGAAGACTCAAGTTATTAAAACCAGGAATGAAAGCGGGGACATTACTACTAAACTTATAGAAATAAAAAAGATTAGAGACTAGGAAAACAAAATATGCCAACAGATTAGATTATTTAATAAGGGACATATTCCAAAGAATATGCAAACTACCAAAAGT
The DNA here is from genome assembly GCF_987537825.1 of Furipterus horrens. Lineage (NCBI taxonomy): Eukaryota > Metazoa > Chordata > Mammalia > Chiroptera > Furipteridae > Furipterus > Furipterus horrens. Next base: position 62,672,185 of record NW_028327180.1, on the reverse strand, counting down.
GACTGAAGAAGAAACAGAAAATCTTAATAGATCTGTAAAAAATGATTAATTAAAAAACAAAAACAAAAAAAAAAAACCCTTCCAGAAAAAGAAGCCTAGGCCCAGATTGTCTTCACTGATGAATTTCCCCAAATATGGAAGGGAAATTAAAATCAATCCTTCATAAACTCCTCTAAAAAATAAAAGATGAGGGAATTTTCTAGCTCATTCTATGAGTCCAGTATTGCCTTGATACCAAACCAGACAAAGACATTACAAGAAAAAGTACAGACCAATGTTTCTCATGAATATGTATGCAAATACTCTTAACCAAAATGCATCAACATATGAACAGGACTATACATCATGACCAAATGGGATTTAACTCAGGAATGCAAGGGTCATTCAACATAGGAAAATCAAAATAGTATACCATATAAATAGAATATAAAGAAAAAAATCACATTATCATTAACAAATGCACAAAAAGTGTCTGACAAAATCCAGCACCCTCCTGTGATTTAAAAAAAAAAAAATAGCAAAGTAGGAATAAAAGGGAACTTCCTTAAACCAATAAAAACATCTACAAAAACCCCACAGCTAGCATTACACTTAATGGTAAAAGACAAAGCTTTCTCCCTGAGATCAGGAACAGGACAAGGATTTCCTCATTTATTACTTTTATTCTTCATAGTATTAGAAGTTCTAGACAGGCTAATTAGACAGAAAAAAGAAATAAAAGACAGCCATATTGGAAAGGAAGAAGTAAAACCATCTCTATTTGCAGATGTCATGACTTTGGATGTAGAAAATCCTACGCACACACAAATATAGAGCTAATAAACAAGGTTCAGCTAGGTTGTAGGATTAACATATAAAAATCAGTTGTATTTCTATACATTAGCAATGAATAATCCAAAATTAAAAGAAAACTATTTTATTTACAGTACTATTAAAAATGAAATATTTGGGAACAACTTTAACAAAAGTGTAACACGTATACTGAATATTGTAAATAAATGTAAGGAGGACCTAAATAAATTAATAAATATCCTATGTTTATGAATTGGAAGACTTAACATTAAGATGGCCACACTCCACAAACTGACCTATAGACTGATTCAATGCAATCTCCACTGAAAGCTGAGTTTATTGAAGAAATTGAGAAGTTGTTTCTAAAATTCATATGGAAATGCAAGGGATCTGGAATAGCCAAAGTAATCTTGAAAAAGAAAAACAAAGTTGAAAGACTCGTACTTCTCAGTTTCAAAATCTTCTACAAAGCTACAGTAATCTAATCTTTGTTGTGCTGACATAAGGATAAACATGTAAATCAATGGAAGAAAATTCAGAGTCCACAAATTAACCATCACATTTATGATCAATTGATGTTTGACAATGTGTTAAGACCATTAAATGGGGAGAGAATAGTCTTTTCAACAAATGGTGTTGGGACAACTGGATATCCACATGCAAAACAATTTGATTAGACCCCTACTCACACCATTTACAAAAATTAATTCAAAATGGACCAATTACCTAAATATAAGAGCTAAAACCATGAAACTCTTAGAAAAAAACAAACAAACAAACAAACAAAGGATAAGTCTTTATGACTTTGGATTAGATATGATACTCAAAGCATACGCAACCAAAGAAAAAAGTAGATAAATTGGACTGTTTCAAAATGAAACACTTTTATGCTTCAAAGATTCTATCAAAAAAAGTGAAAAGATGACCAACAGAAAGGGAGCAAATATTTGCAAATCATATACCTGGCAAGGGTCTAATATCCAGACTATACAACTCAAGAATAAAAAGACAAATTACTTGATTTTAAAAATGGGCAAAGGGTTTAAACAGACAAAACTCCAAAGAGAAGAAACAAATAGCCAATAAGCTCCTGAAAAAATGCTCATTAGTCATTAGAAAAACATATCAAAACCACAAGCATGCACTAGATGGCTATAATCCAAAAGTGGACAATAACAAATGTTGGTAAGAATATCAGTGTACAATGAATGGTGCAGCTACTTGGGAAAAACAGTTAGGCAGCATATTTCTTATTGCTACTCTAAAAGTTGCCACAAGTGTAGTGGCTTACAACAACACAAACTATTCTTTCCCAGTTCTAGAGGTCAGAACTTCATGATCTGTTTCACTGGATTAAAATCATGGGGTTGGCAGTGCTGGTTCCTCCAGAGGAAGTTTCTAGTAGGGCTGCCTGTGTTCTTTGGCTTGTGACCTTTTCCTCCATCTTCAAAGCACAGCACACTAATCTCTGCTTCTGTCATCTGTCACCTTCTACTCTGACTTGTCTTCATCCTTCTCATTAGAAGGATTGATGTGATTACATTGGACCCATCAGATAATCCAGGATAATCTCCCCATATTGAGATCCTTAATTTAACCACATCTACCAAGTCCCTTTCATCATATAAGGTGACATCCATAGGTTCTAGGGATTAGGAGATGGAGACATTTGGGGGGTGGGGGGCATTATTCAGCTTACCACATGCAATTCCTCAGAGTTAAACAGAGTTACCATATGACCAGCAACTCTAGCCCTAGGTATGTACCGAAGAGAATTAAAAACATGTTCACATAACAACTTGTACACAAATGTTTATGGCAGTACTATTTATAATAGCCAAAATGTGGGAACAACTCAAATGTCCAACTAATAACTGGATAACCCAAATGTAGTTTATCCATACAATGAAATATTATTAAGCCATAAAAGGAATGAAGGACTGATACCTGCTAAAACATGGCTTGAAAACATTCTGTCAAGTGAAAGAAGTCAGACACCAAAGGTCATGTATTATGTGGTTCCATTTACATGAAATATCCAGATAGGTAAATTCAGAGACAGAAAGTAGATTTATAGTCACCAGAAACTAAGGGGAAGGAGGATTGAGAAGTGACTGCTTACTGGGTGTGGGGTTTCTATTTGAGGTGATGAATATGTCCTAAAATTAGCTAGTGGTGATGGGTGTACAACTGTGTGAGTATACCAAAAACCAGTGATTATACACTTTAAAAAGGTCAACTTCCAGGTGAGGGGTAACAAGTGAATTCTTGATCCAAAGCCCCATTTTCCCCCCATAAGAACCCAGATCCCAGACTGACAGCCACAAAGGTAATGGCCCCTAGCTTTTGGACAACACCAGTTGAGTTCTAACTAGGACCTCTCCACACCTTTATTTCAAGACCCCCCATTAGAGCTTGCAGGTTCTGGATGAAACCTTTCCATCCAGAGAAATTTAATAAGGCTGTATTTTACACACAAAGGCTGGAGAAACACACATTCCCAACATACCCGGTTGGGCCCTTCTTCAGAAGCTGGGTAAGTGGAGAGATTGACAATATTTCTTCTCTTTAAGACCTGCTCATCTTTCTTGGCCTTCCGGAGTCTCAGGCTGACTGCCATCCGCTGTTGCCGCATCATCTGGTGAGGGGAAAAAGGAAGAGCGCTGAGAGCTGAGAAGTCAGGCTGGTACCAGATCAGCCTTTTGAGCACACCAAAAGCTTCTGATTTTACTTGACCAATTCAACAGGCTGGAGGAGTTAAGATCACACAGCCAGCAAATAGTCCCAGCCTGATGTCTCTCATCTGCTTTCTCCTACTACTCCACATCTACAAGAATAGTCACTCTTCCTCCCAAAGTAAAGAAAGGTCATGCACACCCATGACAGGCCAGGACTCTCAGCTAGTAGAGACATCTGAGCAGAGTGTCCCATGGCCCTGAGTCAAGCACATCTTCATTGGTGCCAACTGGTTCCTGAAGATCAGGCCTGGGCCTTCCAACTACGGGGATCCAGGTGGGACTAGGCATGGACTGCCCAGGCTCAGATGTCCCTGACCATGTCCACTGTGAGGGAATCACTCTCCAGAGCATTCAAATCTTAATCCAGTCCCAAGAGTTTTACTTGGACATCAGACTAAGGCAGATTAAAATTTTAAATAAAAACAACCCTTTTCTCATATGAAGCAACACTCAGGCTTTATAGTAAGGAGAAATGATCTAACCTATTTGGATAGATGAGCTTTAGGTTGAAGACTTCAGGATTAATTTAAGAAAGTTTATATATATTAGGTACTTCTGGTTCCCTCAACAAGCCATGTGAGTCTTGCTGGAAAATAGGGTCACTGTGGTGATACCCGAACATCTTCGGGGCCCACTGAGCCAATTGTACTGCTACCCTGCCACTAAGTGGCCACTCCCTGTGCCTTCTCCCTTCTCATCTCCTTGCCTTTTCTGCTGCCATCCACCAAGAAGCTTTAGTTCCTCTGTTCTAATTGGTTTCCTTTGATCTGCAGTGGTCTTGGAAGCCAGACAGACATGCTTGTGGAAACGGGTGTGAGTGATGTGGCTCTGGACGGTGCCCTACCCAGATGGCTTCTCCCATCCTCAGCTAACTTTCAGATTCCCAAGGTGTACAATATCACAGTGGAAATACATAGATATAGGACAGAGCTAGAGCCCCAAAACTAAACCCAGAGAAGCAGAGTGAGAGAATCCACATGTGGCTCAGGCTCCCTGCCCCAGGCTCTTGTGCTCAGTCCAGCAGTGAGAAGAAGAGTCTGGACTTACCAGTTCCAAGTCCCATTTCTACAAGGCATGCTTGTTGCCATTAGCTCCTTGGTAAGCCTCCTTGATGACAGTGGCTACAGTCACGCATCTACATGCCAGGCATTGAAGCTGCTATCCAGTCCCTAAGAGGGAGGTATCAGCCCTGTTTTATAGATGGAGAAACTGAAGCTCTGAAGGCAATAGTTCCAAGATCACATAGAGACCTTGATTTGAGGCCATAGTTGCCTGGCTCCTAAGTCCTTGAGCTTTTGTGCTCCTCACTCTTGAAATCATATTATGAAAATTTTAAACATGTGGAAAACCTGAAAGAATTATTTGGTGAACACCCATGCACCTATCCACAATGAACATTTGGCTATATTTGCTTTGTCACCTCCCTTTTCCCCCACACTCTACTCTTTTTTAAAATCCTCACCCAAGGATATGCTTTTTAAAAATGTATTGAGAGAGAGAGAGAGGAAGGGGGAGAAAGAGAGAAACATCAATGTGAAAAAGAAACATTAATCAGTTGCCTCTCATACATGCCCCAGCTGGACACTGAACCTGCAGCCTGGGTATGTGCCCCGACTGGGAATTGAATCTGCAACCTTTTGGTGTATGGGACGATGCTCCAACCAACTGAGCCACCTGGCCAGAGGCCACTCTATTTTTGATGCACATCAACCATGTGCATTTTACTACACTTGTCTTTGATAGAGCAGGGCAGTTGCCTCATACTCACAGATGCATCTTTGCCTCGGTACTTAAATTTTCTCAGCCTCTCATCTGGAGCTTCTAAAGTTGGCATATTGATTGGAAGAAGTAAACCACCTGTAGGTAGGACAGTTACAAAGAGATTTTCAGTGCCCAGTGTGTGGATTACTATGTTAAAGACATCCAGGCTCTAAGCCCTTAAAGGGCTTACAGTGGGATGAAGAACAGATTCAGGAAGTCTGCTTCCCTGGGCATCACCATGTCAGCTCAGCAGGTGACGAGCACTGTGGGAGCTCAGAGGGGACCAGTCCTGGGCTGCAGATGGAAGGGAAACCTGTCAGAGGCAATTCGGCTTGAACCGGGCCTTTGATGGCTAGGGAAGGCTGGAAATAAAGCACTGAACCCTTCCATGTGGCTGTGTCTGAGGAGCTCTATACAGAGCATATGTGCAGGATGGTAAGGAATCCAATCAGCCTATAGTAGGAGATGGCCCTCTCCTCCCACACCCAATCCACCGGGTCAGGGCAGTCTCCAGTGTGACCTACTCCTTCTAATTCTTTAGTAGAAGGCCTCCACCTTGAACCAGCTCACCGTCATCTGTCAGCCACACTATGGCAATTGCCTCCCAACTGTTCTCCTTGCTTCTACCATTGCCTTGTTCTAATCTGTTCTCTACACAGAAGTTATATGATCTTTTAAAGACAAGATTCTGATCATGTCATTTCTCCCACTTTGAAGCCCTCTATTAGCTGCCCATTGATCTTAGGAGAAAACTCAAACTCCCTGTGATGCTCTGCATGAGCTGGCCTCAGACCGCGCCCTCTCTCCCACCCAAGAATCTAAGTTCTTCACACTCAGTTTGTTTCATTTTCTCTATTGCTTTTTACCACCACCCAATCTTTTCTCAGTTCTTGTGCGCATCTTTCTCCCCTTGCTCCCAATGACAGCAGGGCTGTATGTATTTTAGGCATAATTCCTCAGGCGCGTCGCAATGCATGGCATATAACAAGTAGGTACTCAAATATTTGTTGGACGATGGTGGTGGGTGATAAGGTCACAAAGGGAGTTGCCCCTCAATTAGAGGATGTTATTAAAAATCAGACCAAGTTTGAACTTTCTACAAGGCCACAGGGAATGACATTTCTTAAAGGTGTATAATAAATATCTGTTTCAAAGTATACAGAATAAGCAAGGCTACGCTGTAGAAGAGGAAGTTGGATAAAGAAGATCAGAGTCTATTCTGGAGTATATAACAGCTGAGAACAATTTTGGGAGGCAAGACTAATTTAGATGTATCAGTTTGGAAGGGATAGTGTAGACTACTTGGAGAATTCCATGAGTAGAGAGTCAAGACTGATGTCTTAAGAAGGGAGATGAACTCTGTGAGAACAGACCAAGAACTGAGTCTTAGTGACACTCATATTAGAGCCCAGGAGAATGAAGGGCCAGCAGGAGACCAGGAGGACAAATGGAACTGGAGACAGAACCACAGAACATAGTTTCAAAGGCACATGGTAACAGCTGGTTGCTAGGCCAAGGAAAACTCCCAAGACCAAAGCACCACCAGCCATAGCATGTCAGCTGCACTTTGTTGTGGTGACTGTGCCTGTTTTAAAGCATTAGTCTCCTTAGGAGCTTGAGCAAGAATAGCCTACAACTTGTCTGCAAACCTGAAAAACGCAAATTACTTCCTGAGTTGACCAATCCCTCCCGTAAACCCCAGCACAGCTCCATCTGGAGAAGTGGAGAGTGATACAATGGTTCAAAGGAACAGCAAGGAAGCGCTCAACCTTTCTGCTGACAAGGTCATGTGGGCCACCTGCTCCGTCCCCACCCCCCACCCCATCCTGTAGAATAGAGGGGCCTTCAGTGGCTGTATATTTAGCAGGAGAAGCAACTCATTGAAATTGGCTAAATCAATCTCAGGCTTTAGATTAATTCAATTCAAAATTAAAGAAGGCAGTAGCTTCACCTCCAGCAACATGTTGGAAGCCAGCACATCAGGAAGATGGGGACTGTGTTGCAGGACAGTCTCAGCCCTGGAAGCTTAGGCCAGAGAGTAACCATGTCCTGTACTTTCCTCTACTTTTAAGTAATCTCAAATTCTGCCCCATAAGGAAGAAAAGAGTTGCTTTTTATGACCAAAAGGTAAATTATTGCTATGATTCTGACCCCCTTTAAAACACCATCTCAAAAGAGTTTTCCAGTTGCTGTAATAACAATCAAGAGGATTATCAGGGGAAGTCTGAGACTTGCGTTTAATCAGAAGCCATATCTTACATCTCCAAGAGAGAAGATATGTACATTGTATAAGTCTGGAGTAGACTAGCATTATGGGCCTCTTTCAGGGAGCAATAGCCCAAACACATTGATTACATGCCGGGAGTGCGGAACACAGGAGTAAATGAAGCCACATTAATAGTGAGGTAGAGATAGTCTCATTTTGCAGGAGCAGAAACCATCTTAGACATCATTTCCCACAGAATCCCAGAGTTACCACAGCTGTTACACATCAGAGCCAGGACTCTAGCCTAGATCTGTCTGATCCCTGCGTGATGCTTTAGATCATTAAGCTTTGCAGGAAACAATATATAAAAATAGGTCTGGTTAGGAAAACACCAAGTCACCACCATGGTACTTAACATGTAGGGTGAGGTGTTGGAAGATAGAAAAGCACATGTTTTAAGCAATGAAAGCCCTGGAGCCACCTCTGAAATACTCTGCTGTGTGTGGCCACCTCATCGCTATCTCACCCATTGTAGGTGACCCACCAGCTCAGTTCATGAGGCTGCCTGAATGCGCATTATAAGGCAGTTTCGTACAAGGGGATAAAATGCCTAGCTCTACGACCATTGCCATGGGACCCATTCATCCTTCTGCCACATTCCAGAAGGTATGGCCACAGAAGCCTTGCAAATGGAGCCAGGGGTTCAGATGGCTGCCACATTCCTTCACATCAGATGTCGAGAATGAGATGGCATAAGTAGAGAGCTCCGCTTCAGATATGACAGGGTCCTCTCCTATCTGAGGCGTTTTGAGGGAGCAGTTTGAAAGTCACAGATTTGGCCAAACTACTTCATTTGGAGACATTCTGAAAAGCCACCTGCAAAACAAACTCTACTGGCTTTCACAGGCCTCTCTAGTTAGAGCTCCAAGCAGTTTCCTTCCCTCACATTGCTACCCTATTATCCTTTACCAGCAGCTTCTGGAGTGGAGCTCCTGAGAAAGCCAGGCTGGTTATTTAGGCAAACACCACCAAACTAAAGGGCTTTATCTATACCCCCCTCCCCCAGCCTCAGGCCAGCTCTGCTGCTCCTCACAGAGACTCCCATCCTGGGTGTCAGGGGGCAGAGACCAAGTCAAGAGTGGCCAAGACTTGTTAATGGTCCTGAGTCACTTTTTCTGGGTGCGCATTACAGGACATTTTTTCCCCCTATGCATTTCTTGATGTAGTCAAGCTTTGAATGAGAGCATCTTTCATGATCTGAGAACTGTGTTAAATTAAGATATATTTCGTCATCCTAGAGTTGGCTTCTCTAAAGCAGTATTTTTCTATTTTAAATTAACCCAGTCTTCAGAAGTGTGCTGAGCATTAACTCCCAATAACCCCCCTCATCCTCCAAGTGAACCTTTGCTCCGCTGCCTTTTATGAGCCCCAGCGCTCCGCTGGTGCACGGAGGGGCAGCTAATTACAGAAGGGGAATGAGAGACACGGCTTTGGGGCACGTTCCTCTTCTTTGCCTGGACTGTGGATCCTTTTGATATCAGTATGTTGAGATCTACGTCACTAACAGACACTTTCCAGACAAAATAAGAATTATTTTAAGCTAAAACTACACGTGGGGTTCGACTGAGGCCTGTTCCCCAACAAGGCCTGAGCTGACTGCTGCTCCAAGGGCGCAGGTCAGCAGGCAGACACTGTGGCAGCAGAGCTGGGCTGTGAGCCCTGGCAGGGGCTGCGGCCCTAGGAAACTAGCCCCATCGCGGTATACTTTGGCTTCCTGCAGGGCTTTGCCAACACGAATAAGACATGTCCAGACACCACATTCAATGCACGGGGGCACACAGCCAGGCCTCCATTCAGGCTCACACAGGGAGGGGAGGCGGGTGTCCCAGCAAAGAAGGAAGCAGGAGACCAGGCCCTCTTCCCAGTGACCCCACCTCCCAGGCTTGGAAGGCTTTGTGCGAGGGTCAAAGTGGGTGGGCAACTCCCCCCGGTGAAAATGTCCGGAGGGACAGTCCAGGGAGAGGGAATGCAAACAAAGGCCCAGGCCACCCAGGCCTGCAGGCTGCTGTGCAGTCACACAGATATCTACGTACTGGAGAGCTCTCATCTGGGCTCTGCAGAGTCAAGGACACCCTCCATCGGCCACATCGTCACCCACCCTGGAAACAAGCCAAGGGCCCCCAGCACAGTGTCTGTAAATCGAGGCTGAGTTCAACAAGGAGAGTCCCGACTGAGGCCATCTGGGAGCCATTGGCTTTGGAGAGAGCAAGACAGCAGAACCGCACCAGGGTCCCCAAACTGCTTCACAGCTCTTTACCTGAATGCAAGGTGTCTGGTGAAGCCCTAGAAAGAGGGCTTGGGGAGCACACAGCCACCCTAAAAGCCCGCAGCACCCTCACACACAGGGACAACCACCAACACTTGTTACTCACTAGGCAAGGAGCTGCAGCCTCCCACCCGCTGGGCAGCCTTAAATGCCCTCAGCAGGTGGCAGGCATTTGGCCCTTTCCCACTGGGCTGGTTTCTGACTTAAGCCAATGGATCTTAGCTCTAGGTGCACATTGGAAGCACGTGAGTAGCTCTGAGCCCTTGTGCCTGGGCCTTAGCCCAAAGACTGAGTTGGTCTTGGGTAGGGGGAGGGGCAGGCCTCCAGGTGATTAACCTGTGCCCGAGAGGTACAGACAGTAGCCTCAGAGGCACCGTGAAGCTTCAGGCTCTACAGTTGCAGCCTTTTGAGACTCTCAGATCAATGATTAAAGGTGAGTGGCAGGGGCATCTCTCTCCAGGAGAGTTGCATGCTCGGTGCTTAGGCTTCTGGGATTGCTAGATTGAAAGGCCCCTTCCTAAAATCAGAGCATTAGGCTTCAAGCAGATGTTGAACAGTTAACAAATGCTTGTTCCCATGGCAAGGAGATAGGCTGGTGGGTTTGCTTTGTATTGAAGTAGAAATAGGAACAAAATTTCATGTATTTATTCAGCAAAGATTTATAGAGTGTCCACTGTGTGCCAGGCCCAGGCATGTGATAGTGAACAAGATGACATGGTCCCTGCCCTCCCATCAGGAGCAGAGATGGGTTCTCCCAACACAGTGGAAACAAGATAGCAACTGGGACAACACAGGGCCGGGGAGGTCAGAAAGGGCTTCCTGGAAGAGGTGGTGCTGAAGCCAAGTCCTCAGGAAAAGCAGGAGTTAGCAGATGAAAAACTGTGAGAAAGATGCTCCAGGCAGAGGAAACAGCCTAGGAAAAGGCACTGAGGCAGGGAAAATGGCCACAGTTCCCCTAGAAACACGGGCCATTGAGGATTGCCAGAGGAGTGACTGGGTCAGGGCCAGGGCAAAGATGGGCTGGTGTATGGAGGAGGGGGTGGTGGGAGCTGTCCATTCTGGTCCATGCAGGAAGGGGTAGGCCTGTCTGTAGGGGGTTTTAAGCCAATGATAAACTGACTAAAAGTCTGCTTTTTACTGTCACGAGTCAGGAATTCTGAACCACGTTGGAGAGTGGCATCCACCTTGCTCCTCACTCTTTGAGAGTGTTTGGACTTTGTCCTGAGCGCAGCAGGGAGCCCCGAAGGCCTCTGCAGGGTGGTGCTGCTTTTTGCATTGTTTTTGCCTTTTCCTTATGGAAAGTTCCAAACTCCATAAGAGCAGAGAGAACAGTACAAATGAAGCTTTGAGTACCTGTCACTCAGGTCCAACCATCACCATCTTCTATCTTCTTCCCTCCATTTCTTCATTTCATAGTTATTAACTTTTGCTGGACTGTTTTAAAGAAAATCTCAGACATCAGGTCACTTCACTCATAAATATTCAAAATAAATCTCTAACAGAAAGGACTTTAAAAACTAAAACCAAAAGACCCCGATCATGTCTAACAAAATCAACAGTCATTCTGAGTGTGCCATTTTGGAATACTTAGGCTAGCCTTGGAGACTAAAGAGAAGGAGGAGGAGCAGTGAGGAGGTGGCTGGAGGAAAGAGGGGAGGGTCTGACCCCAGGCCGCTCTGGTTCTGGGAAGTGATGGGTATGGAGAAGCGGGGGTTCTGAGAGGGTGAAGCATGGAGTTCAAAGGTGGACCCTCCCACTCAAGTGCCTGAAGGACCTTGAGGTGGGGATGCAGCAAAGGCCAGTCAGTTCAGACCTGGGCAGGACTCAGTGATGCATTGGAGGGGGTAGTGGGGTGACAATAATACAGATGTGTAGCTGATGCCATGGTTTTAAACTGAAGTGTCTGGTGAGTGGTAGCACCAGAAGAGGGGGTTCAGAATGACATGTGCATGCCTGGCCCTCGCAGGATCCATGGCTGTTGTGAGGAATTGCCCAGCCGTCCCTGCTATTTACAGTGACACCTCAAGCACACAGTGCGGGGTCCAGTCCCCTTGGCATGGAGGAGTATTTACACTGAGGACAGGGCAGGAATAAAAGCAGATTGATTTCTGCTCCATTTTCATTCTTGTTTTTAAGTGCTCTAGAGTCAATGCACCCCCTTGTGATCCACACCCTTGGCCAACTGCTTTCACCAGCCCCCCAACTTGGGACATCACTGGTTATTTATAAATGCCTATGCATTATATTATTAATATAAAAATTGGAGAGTTGCTGGCACAGGTCCTCAGGGGATTCAGAGAAGGGTTTGTGCTCAAGGTTAGGTTTGGAAATCCACTGGCTCCTGATGGAGCACCTGGTAAACATCATTGGCCTCTACATCTGTGAGCCTGTGTTTCTGTCTGTTTGTGTGTGTGTGTGTCTGTGCTCACACATGTCAGAAAATCCCCAGGTTCTGGAGTGACTTTAACTTCTCAGATGTTGACCCTGACAGAGCTAATTTTAAACCCTGGGTAGCTGTTATCTGGCCCAGAACCAGGAGATGCTAAGCAAAGGGGATATTAAGGGAAGAGAAAGGCGGGTGGAAAGACAGCAAAGGAAACTGAGGGCTGATTGTTTATCAGAGGGTTCTCCAGTAAAATCAGAACTTGAAATCCTCCATACAGTCATTATTTCCTAAAAGTATGTTCTGTTTTTCTTCTCTTTGGGGCCTCTGAATAGCAGGAGCAGAAATTGTGCCCAGAGTACATGGTGATATGTAGCCTTTTCCTAACACCATATACCTCAGGCTGTGGACAAGGCTCCATCTGGGAGCAGCTCCTGGGCACCGCTCTGCGCTGACCTCCTCCAAGTGCAGGAGTGAACCTGGCAGGGGTTCTGCAGCCAAGGACTTCAGAACTCACAGCTGCCACTGCTTAAATGTCTAGACTCTAATAATCACACAGGACCCTTGTGTCCATTATGATCACCTCACTGTGTAACAGCCTGGTGAGATAAATGGTATCATCATCCCAGATGAAAGAGTGAGGTAGGTATTCCAGGACAGCACTGGGTGTCCAGCATGATGCTGACACTCCCTGTGATGGCTCTGTGGGGAACATGCTGTCTTCACAGAGGTCAGGATAATAGGAGGAGAATAAGGCCAAGGTTTGCTGCAGCCCAGTCCCTGGCCCAGAGGGAATGCCATAAATATATGCTGAATGGGTGAATGGATGAATGAATGGATAGATGAATGGATAATAACAGTGAATGGAGGGATGATGAATGATGGATGGGTGAATGGATAAGAGTACCCAGATGAGTTGGAGTTTGAATCCATCTGAGCTTTTCAGACACTGGGCTTTACTTGACTTTGCAAGATACACAGCAAGTAAAGAAACTCTCTCCTTTAGAAAAATAATAAATACTTCTTGATGAAGGGAATGATGCTGGGGGATGAAGTGGAGGGGGAGATGAAAAGTTGACATTTTTGAGATAGAATGAAAGGGGCACTTTAGTGTCAAATAAAATTAGATTGAGGTATAATTTTAAATGCAGCATGAAAAAGAAAGCAATGCCACTGGAAAAATCTGTCTTCGGCAGCCTTGACCAACATATTGCTAGATCCTAAAGAATTCAGGATTCATCAGAAAATCTCCAGTTGGCCTGGAGTCAGAGACTTTGCCAGCTGGAGAACTTCTTATCCAGGTCCCAGCTGGTGTCTGCTGCAGTTCCAGGTCCTTCTGCCCAGAGGAACCTGTCCTGGGCCTCACACTCCATTTCAGAGCCTGTGACAAAGCTTCTAGCAGTGGTCTGCTCAGGTTGTCCCTGCAGAATTCCAGAGGTCTCTGGGACAAGGGCACAGGCTCTGTGTCTGTGTTTGGTCTTCAAGGAGCACACTGGGAACTTTGTTCAACTTGCCAAGGTTCCACCTCACATCTGTCCTGGGAGGGCACTGACCTCCCCTTCCTCCAAGGGGCCAAACAACAGCTGGAGATGAAGCTTCTGGAATATGCCAGGAGGGATCTCCCACCACCACCTTGCAGTGGGTGGGGGGAGGGGGGAAGAAAAGCTCTGACATATATTTCCTTTTCTTTCCTAAAATGTAAGTTCACATACTTAGAACAGCCCTTCTCATTAAAAAAAACTTCAAGCAACACTGATATATTTAAAGAAAGTTTAACAACAAATGACCAGAAATTCCACCAGCCAGCACTAATGGGTGTGATCAGCTGGCTGAGCATATTTTCTTTCTCTCTCTCTCTCTTTTTTTAAAATATGCTTTATTGATTATGCTGTTACTGTTGTCCCAATTTCTTTTCCCTTTGTTCCTCTCCACTCAGTGACATCCTTCCCTCCAGTTGTCCCCTCCCCTTAGTCCATGCCCATTGGTTGTGCATATAGTTCTTCTCAACATCTTCCTATCTACTCCACTCCCTCCTGCTATGCTTCTTAATTCCTGTACCATCTCCCTCCTTTTACCTTCTTCCCCCTCCCTGCTGACCTCCCCCCATAATGTTCCCCATACTTATAATTCTTTTCCCACTCTTGTTGCCTACTTAGTTTGTCTTTGTTTCGGTTCCCTAGCTTCTGTTGTTGGTTGTTGTGATACAGTTTTTGTTTTAATGTTCATAGTTTTGATCCTCTTTCTCCTAAACAAGTCCCTTTAACATTTCATATAACAGTGGTTTGGATCTGATGAACTCCTTCAGTTTTACGTTGTCCTGGAAGCACTTTCTCTGCCCTTCTATTCTGAATGACAGCTTCACTGGATAAAGCAATCATGGTTCTAGGTTTTTGCTTTTCATTACTTTGAATATTTCTTGCCAGTCCCTTCTTGTCTGCAGAGTTTCTTCTGAGAAATCAGCTTACAGTCTTATTGGGACCCCTTTGTTTGTAATTCTCTTCTCTCTTGCTGCTTTTAAGATTCTCTCTTTATCTTTAATTTTTGACATTTTGATTATAATGTGTCTTGGTGTGGTTCTCCCTGGGCCCAATTTTTTTGGAACTCTCTGTGCTTCCTGGACCTCTAAGTCTATTTCCTTCCCCAAGTTAGGGAAGTTCTGCTTCATTATCGTTTCACATAATTTTTCCATTTCTAGTTCTTCTTCTTCACCTTCTGGCAGCCCTATGATTCAGATGTTGGCCCACTTATAGCTGTCCAATAAGTTTCTGAGCCTCTCCTCATTTTCTTCACTTCTCATTTCCTCTCTCTGCACTGGTTGACTGTTTGTTCCTTTCCTATGTTCTGATTTGTTAATTTGATCTCTGGTTTTCTTTCCCTCACCACTAGTTTCATATGTGTTTTTGTTCATTTCAGCAGGGCTAGCCTTCATTCCTCCCCTGTCTTGTTTAAGATCTGCTGTTAGGTCTGTAAGCACTTTTATAATCAAAGCTCTGAACTGTGGCTCAGAAAGATTTCCTATCTGCTGCTTAGTTAGATTAAAAATTTGCTGTCTGGTCAGCTATGTCACTGGGATCTCTGTCATGATCTGTGTCATCCTGAACAGTTTCGTGTTTACCTTTGCTTCCTGGGCAGAGCTGTCACACCTCCTATGCTATAGGGGGTGGAGCCCTGTGCACTCATCACAACCGGGCGTTTTCTGCGGGGATGGGGGTCCAAGATGGTTTCCTGCTGTTCAATCTCCACTGAGAGACCGGGAGCCTCCTCCTCCATCCCCACCCCAACCGGGCCTCACAGTCCAAGGCAATGGGGGTCTGCCCCCCCAGCTTTGGAATCGCAAGCTGATGGTCTGGTCTGGTCTGCAGCCGGTGTGTTCCCCAGGCGCTTCTCGCCTCCTCTTAAATATGGGTGTCTGTGCTTACCGCTGTCCTGCTGCTGTCACTGCTGCTGCCGCAGACAGCACTGCTTGACCTCTCCTCCCTGGCTTCGCCCCTCCTACCTGTCCGGATGAGCACCACTTTTTTATAACTTCTTACATTGGACTTCCATTTATTTTCTGGAATTTCTGGTTATTACTAGTTTTGTGGTAGTTGTATTCCTTCTTAGTTGTGGAGGGAGATGGAGCGTATCAGTCTAGGCCTCCATCTTGGCGAGAAGTCTCCTGTGTTTGTTTGCGTTCATGTCCCAGGCAGACCTGTCACTCCTACTATGTTATAAGGGGCACAGCCTTAGGTATTTGTTAGTAATGGGCGACCTGTTTCACCACATTGTGGCGCTGTATGCGGGGGAGGGGCCTGAGAAGGAACAATGCTGCCTTCCCAGCACTCACCCCTTTTGCAGGCACTTCTCCCACTTCCGCACCGGACTGGCGCCCCTCTAGCTACTGCCCTGGCCATCATTCCCAGAGTGGGTGGGTCAGCGAATGTTCTAGGTCTGTGGAGGCCCTTTAAACAAGTGGACTCTACTGAGAGACTGGCAGTTTCTGCCTTCATCTCAACCCCCACTGGTTTGCACAGTCAAAAGAAATGAAGCTTGATTTTCTCCAGAGCTGGGACAGTGAGCTGCTCTGGTGAGGAGCTGGGAACGCTCCCCAGGTGTCCTTCCTGGCTTTTTAAAACATGTAACTGCACTTTCCAATGGCCTGCTGCTGTTGCTACTGCTGCCACCACCACACCGTGTCGTCTCCGCCCGGGCTCCACCCCTCCTACCTGTCTGGATGAATATTTCTTCTTTATATCCTTGTTTGCTGGACTTCCACACACTTTGATTTTCTGGGACTTCTGGTTGTTTCTAGTTTTGAGGTAGTTGTATTCCTTCTTAGTTGTGGAGGAAGATGCAGCATGTCTCTCTACACCTCCACCTTGGCCGGAATCTTTCTTTCTTTAAGTGTTTGTCCATTCTTTATATATATAAAATATGTGTGATTATGTCTTTTTTAAAGTACATTTTATTGATTATACTGTTACAGTTGTCCCAATTTCTTTTTCCTTTATTCCACTCTGCCCAGTAATCCCAGCAATCCCACTCCCCTTAGTTCATGTCCATGGGTCATGCATATAACTTCTTTAGCTTCACCCTTTCCTATATTATTCTTAATTTCCCCCTATCTATTTTGTACCAACCAGTTATACTTTTTAACCCCTGCACCATTTGCCCATTTCTCCCCCTTCCCCCTCCCAGCTGATAACCCTCCAAATAATCCACATACCTCTGATTCTGTTCCTATTCTGGTTGTTTGCTTAGTTTTTTCTTTTCCTTTTTTTTTCAGGTTCTGTTGTCATTTTAATGTTGATAGTTTTGATCTTTTTCTTAAATAAGTCCTTTTGACATTTCATATAATAAGGGCTTGGGGATGATGAACTCCTTTAGCTTTACCTTGTCTGGGAAGCACTTCATCTGCCCTTCCATTCTAAATGATAGCTTTGCCGGATAGAATACTCTTGGTTGTAGGTCCTTGCTTTACATCACACTGAATACTTTTTGTCAGTCCCTTCTTAACTGTAAAGTTTCTTTTGAGAAATCAGCTGATAGTCTTATAGGAACCTCTTTGTAGGTAACTCTCTTTTCTCTTGATGCTTTTAAGATTCTCCCTATCTTCAGCCTTTGACATTTTAATTATGATGTGTCTTGGTGTGGTCCTCTTCGGGTATAGCTACTTTGGGACTCTCTGTGCTTCCTGGACTTGTATGTCTATTTTCTTTTTCAAGTTAGAGAAGTTTTTCTTCAGTATTTTTTCACATAAGTTTTTAATTTCTTGCTTTTCCTCTTTTCCTTCTGGCACCCCAATGATTTGGATGTTGGCAAGTTTAAAGTCGTCCCAGAGGTTCCTAAGCCTCTCCTCATTTTTAAAATTCTTGTTTCTTCATTCTGTACTAGATGACTGTTTATTTCTGCCTTATGTTCCAAATCATTGATATGAATCCTGATTTTCTTCCCTTCACTATTAACTTTGTGTGGATTTTCCTTTGTTTCATTTAGTATAGCCTTCACTTCTTCCCTTCTGCATTTGCCATACTTCTCTGTCAAATGTGAGCATCTTTATCACCAGTGTTTTGAACTCTACACCTATTAGGTTGGCTATCTCCTTGTGGCTTAGTTCTCCCACTGGAACCTTCATCTGTTCCCTCTTTTGGGCCTTACTTCTCTCTCTCCTCATCTTGACAAGCTCCTGTGTCTTCCTCTGTGTGTTAGGTAGAGCTGTTGCACCTGTTACACTGTAAGGGGTGGAGCCTTGGGTATTCACCAGTATGGCATGACTGGTCTCACCACATTGTGGCACTGTATGTGAGAAGGGGTCTAAGAGGGAACAATGCTGCTTGCTCAGCACTGGCCCCTTTTCCAGGCACTTCTCCCATGTCCTGCATGGGACTGGTGCCTCTCTAGCTGTTGCCCTGGTTGTGGTTCCCAGAGCGGGTGGGTCTGCAGATTTTCTAGGACCATGGGGGCCCTTTAAACAAACGGACTATGCTGAGAGACCAGCAGTTTCTTCCTCTGCCCCAAGCCCCATTGGTTTTCACAGTCAGAAACAATGTGGCTTTATTTCCCCTCCTATCAGAACCATGAGCTGTGAGGTCTGCTCTGGTGCTGGGAGTGCTCCCCAGGTGTCCCTCCCTACCCTTAAAATGTGTGACTGTGCTTTCTGCCATGGCTACAGTACCTGCACTGACACCACTGCTGCCACTGCCACTGCTGCTGCAGCTGCCACACTGGGTCCTCTCTGCCTCTCCTACCTGTATGGATGGGTATTTCCTTTTTATATCTTTGTTGGACTTCCATGCAGCTCGATTTTCTGGAACTTCTGGTTGTCTCCAGTTTTGAGATAATTGTATTCCTTCTTAGTTGTGGAGGGAGCTACAGCATGTCTACCTATGCCTCCATCTTGGCCAAAAGTCTTCTGAGCATCCTTTCTGATGAGCTCTCAGTGAATCTGCTCACAAAATGGGCTCAAGCTGTTCTAGAACCTGTATTTATTTATTTATATATTTTTATCCTCACCCGAGGACATTTTTTTCATTGTTTTTAGAGAAAGAGGAAGGGAGAGAAGGAGGGAGATGTCAATGTGAGAGAAAAACATCGATCGGCTGCCTCCTGTACGTGCCCTGATCGGGAATTGAACCCGCAACCTTTTGGTGCATCGGTCAATGCCAGCTGAGCCACAAAAGGCCAGGGCTCTATAACCTTAAAAAAAAGATGCAATCTGCTGTGGTCCTCACTCTGTGCCAACAAACATGAATTTACATTGTCAGGGAAAAAATATCCATTGTACATTGTTTTTACTTTATGTTCACTTTATTAACTAACCCTCTATGAATGGATATTTAGGTTGTTGCCAAGTTTTAATTCTCACAATCTGTCCACCCCAGTAGTGGTTTCCTACAGAATTTCTCCTTCTGCTTCCTTCTACAGGAAGCCAGCTCAGAGCTGCCTGATGGAAGGTGGGAGAGAGAGGAGAGAGGAATGGAGACTGTGGGGAGGAAGGAAGAATAGCTTTCGGGCTTCTGAAGAGGTCCCCCAGGGAACTGGGGCAGCAGCCTGGGGCCAGTACTGCCTGGTGAGGGCCAGAAGCCTCAGGCTGGTCCCAACCACTCTTCTCCAGAGCAGAAGCTTCCAGAGCCTAAATATTCTAGAGATCTGGGCCCTGCCTGTTCCTATCCCCATAGTGTAACAACCTACACACCCAAACTGTGTGGCATTGGAGCTGGGACTGTCAGAGAGGTGGCGATGAGATGCTCCCATGGGGGACAGGGAATCAGGCTGCTGAGGACACAACCCAGCATGCACCTGCAGAAACCAGCTGAGGCACACAGAGGCCTGATGAATGTGCTCTGATTCTGTTCTCACTCTCCTCAAGCCAAGCACAGGAACTCAGGGCTCTAACCCTTGCCCTTGCTCAGAAAAGGTCAACATTTTTCAGGGAGGCAGCCTAGGATAAACAATGTAGACGGAGGGGGAATTTCTTGAGATTTCCATTCTGAGTCAGAGAGACCCTTAACTTATAGGCTGCATATTACCACTTCAAAGCATTTTCAAGAGAAGCCACAGACCAGGAAAAAGTATTTACAAAGCACATCTCTCGTGATACTATTGTATCTAGAATATGTAAAGAGCTCTCAAAATTCAATAGAAAAACAAACTACCTGATGATAAAATATGGGCAAATGATGAAAAGACACATCACCAAAGAGGATATGTGGGTGGCCGATAAGCATGTGAAAAACTGCACAACATTATTATTTGATGATGATTAAACAATTTAAAAAGCATTTTCAAGTATTATTCCCACTTGATTGTCCCACCAGTTCTGTAAGGTCAGTTGTTATTATTATTCCCATTTTATAGTAAAGAAATGGAGGCTCATAGAGGTTAAGTGACTTGCTCAAGGTCAGAACAGAGACTCAAAGCAAGGAACTCTTTCCACTTGGGAGGTTTCCATGTTCTAAGAATGTTCTAGAAGCCAACACTTAGTATCCAACTGGACAAGATCACACTTCTCATTTTAAACGAGGAGAGAAGACCACATTCCACCCACATACTCCCGCCATCCTGACCAGCCTGATAAGCAGTAGGACCCAGCCCAGGGCCTCCCCTATGGGGTTCCAGTAAAGTGGGAATCAAGTGACTGTTTAATGGCTAATAGTAGTGTTCCTGCAGGTTGGGAAAGGCTTGCCCTGTGGACAGACCCCAGATGGCACTTTGCTTCATAGAAAGGGCACCTATTCCAGGGGCAGCTGGTCCAAGCCCAGGGCCTGGCCACAGCAGGAAACCTGTTGTTTCAGCTTCCTGGCCCTGGGTTTGGACAGGGGCTTGAGGTGTTGCAACATACCTTGACTGAAAACTCATTCCAGCTGAGGTTCTCAGCCCTGGTCCTGGCACTGGGGCCCTCCAAGGGCACAGGGCATGGGGGACTTCAGGCTGGCAGAAGGAGAGAAGAGCACAGGATTGAACATAGCCCCACTCCTCCACCTTTATCCACTGTATCTCCTCTGCTATCCCCAGTTCATCACCCATTATGGCATGCAGCTCAGTGTTTCCCCACCAGAGGCCAAGAAGTGATTCTACAAACTCCTCAAAGGCAGAGAAATTGTCTAGTCAGCTGCATATCTTTGCTAGAATCTAGCAAAGAACTTGGCACAGAGCTCAAGGAACTGGGAAAAGGAAGGAAGAGGGGCCAGCGTGGGGAGAGACTGACCCATAGGACTAGCAGGCCTATTTCCTAAGTTGCCTGTTAGGGGGCAGGGCCTAGCCTTCTGTATATGCCAAGTTTAGGGGTTTCTGTATGTGGATGTCAAGAGCAATTCCCATCTCAATGACTACCTGAACAGAGTACTGTGCTTGAAGTCATTGTTCCCATCACATGGATCTGGCTTTCATTCATTCAACACATACAAATTGATCATTTAATAGATGCCAGGCTCTTTACATATATGAACTCATTTAATTCTCATAACAAGCCTATTTGCTAAGTACCATGATTATCCCTGTTTTATAGGTGAGAAAACTGAGGCATGGAGAGGTCATAGAGCTGGAAAGGGGAAACCCAGAAAATCTGGATTCACAGTGCAAGTTCTTAACCACCTCAATCTACTGCCTTCCAGTGTAGAGATCAGGCCAAACCCCTGCCCTCATCCTGCTTATATTCTATGGGGCAAAGAGCCCAGAAATCATCTGATAGATTATTGTTAGACAGTGATAAGTACTAGAAAGAAAAACAAAGCCATGTCTCAGTCACTGATTTGCTCTGTGTCTTTGGGCAAATTGCTTCACCCCTCTGAGCCTCTGTTTTCTAATTCAATGAAAAATTCAGGTCAATTTTTTTTGGATGTATCTGTCCAATTTTCCCAACACCATTTATTGACAGATTATCTTTACTCCATTGTATGTTCTTGCCTCCTTTGTCAAATATTAATTGACCATAAAGACATGGGTTTATTTCTGGGCTCTGTATTCTGTTTCATTAATCTATATGTCTGTTTTTATGCCAGTACCATGCTGTTTTGATTACTATGGCCTTGTAGTATAGTTTAATATCAGGTGGCCTGATTCCTTCACCTTTGTTCTTTCTCAAGATTGTTCTGACTAGTCAGGGTCTTTTGTGATTCTACATAAATTTTGGAATATTTATTCTAGTTCTGTGAAATATGCCATTGGTATCTTGATAGAAAGTGCATTGAGTTTATAGACTGAGTAGTACATACTTTTATTTTTTAATTTAAAAAGCTGAATTTATTTAATTATTTATTTAATATGCTTTATTGTTTACGCTATTACAGTTGTCCCAATTTTTTTCCCTTTGTTCCCCTCCACCCAGTGACGCCCCTTCCTCCAGTTGTCCCCCTCCTTAGTCCATGCCCATTGGTTGTGCATATAGTTCTTCTAAACACCTTCCTGTCTACTCCACTCCCTCCTACTATGCTTCTTAATTCCTGCATCATCTCCCTTCCTTTTCCCCCTTCCCCCTCCCGCTGATCTCCTTCCAATATGTTCCCCATACCTATAATTCTTTTCCCATTCTCATTGCCTACTTAGTTTGCCTTTGTTTCAATTCCCTAGCTTCTGTTGTTGGTTGTTGTGATACAGTTTTCATTTTAATGTTCATAGTTTTGCTCCTCCTTCTCCTAAACAGGTCCCTTTAACATTTCATATAACAGTGGTTTGGATCTAATGAACTCCTTCAGGTTTACTTTGTCCTGGAAGCACTTTCTCTGCCCTTCTATTCTGAATGACAGCTTCACTGGATAGAGTAATCGTGGCTGTAGGTTTTTTATTTTCACTACTTTGAATATTTCTTGCCAGTTCCTTCTTGCCTGCAGAGTGTCCTTTGAGAAATCAGCTGATAGTCTAATTGGGACCCCTTTGTACATAATTCTCTTCTTCTCTCTTGCTGCTTTTAAGATTCTCTCTTTATCTTTAATTTTTGACATTTTGATTATAATGTGTCTTGGAGTGGTTCTCCCTGGGTCCAATTTTTCTGGAACTCTCTGTGCTTCCTGGACCTGTAAGTTTATTTCCTTCCCCAAGGTAAGGAAGTTCTGCTTCATTATTTTTTGAAATAATTTTTTAATTTCTAGTTCTTCTTCTTCACCTTCTGGCAGCCCTGTGATTTGGATGTTGGCCTGCTTATGGCTCTCCGATAAGTTTCTGAGCCTCTCCTCATTTTCCTCACTTCTCGTTTCTTCTTTCTGCACTGGTTGACTGTTTGTTCCTTCCCTATGTTCTGATTTGTTAATTTGATCCCTGATTTTCTTGCCCTCACCACTAGTTTTGTATGTTTTCTTTTTCATTTTAGCAGAACTAGTCTTCATTCCTTCCCTGTCTTGTTTAAGATTTGCTGTTAGGTCTGTAAGCATTTCTATAACCAAAGGTTAGAACTGTGCCTCGGAAAGATTTCCTATCTGCTGAGTTGTTAGATTAGATATTTGCTGTCTGGTCAGCTGCGTCACCGGGATCTCTATTATGATCTGTGCCATTCTGACAGTTTTGTGTTTATCTTTGCTTCCTGTGCAGGGCTGTCACACCTCCTATGCTATAGGGGGTGGAGCTCCATGCACTTGTCACAACTGGGCGACCTGTCTCACTATGCTGTGGCATTTTCTGCGGGGATGGGGGTCCAAGATGGATTCCTGCTGTTTACTCTCTGTTGAGAAACCGGGAGCCTCCTCCTCCAGCCCCATCCCCTCTGGGCCTCACAGTCCTAGGCAATGGAGGTCTGCCTTCCCTGGCTTTGGAATTGCAAGCTGATGGGTCTAGTATGCAACCGGGGGTGCTCTTCAGGTGCTTCTTGTCTCCCCCTAAATACTGGTGTCTGTGCTTACCGCTGTCCTGCCTCCGTCGCTGCTGCTGCCTCAGACAGCACAGCTTACCTGTCCTCCCCAGCTTCACCCCTCCTACCCGTCTGGATGAGCACCACTTTTTTATAACTTCATACGTTGGACTTCCATTTATTTTCTGGAAATTTTGGTTATTTCTGGTTTTGCAGTAGTTGTATTCTTTCTTAGTTGTGGAGGAAGATGGAGTGCGTCAGTCTAGGCCTCCATCTTGGTGGGAAGTCTCTTGTGTTTCTTTGCCTCGGTGTCCCAGGGAGAGCTGTTGCTTCTACTACGTTGTAAGGGGCGGAGCCTTAGACGTTCATCAGTAATGGGTGATCCGTTTCACCACATTGTGGCGCTGTATGCAGGGGAGGGGTCTGAGAAGGTACAATGCTGCTTGCCCAGCACTTGCCCCTTTTGCAGGCACTTCTCCCACCTCCACACCAGACTGGCGCCCCTCTAGCTGCTGCTCTGGCCATCGTTCCCAGAGTGGGTGGGTCTGCGGATATTCTAGGACTGTGGGGGCCCTTTAAACAAGCAGACTCTCCTGAGAGACCAGCAGTTTCTGCCTCCATCCCAACCCCCACTGTAGTCAAAAGCAATGAGGCTTGATTTTCCCTGGTGCTGGGACAGTGAGCTGTGCGGTCTTGTGAGGAGCTGGGAATGCTCCCCAGGTGTCCCTCCTGACTTTTTAAAAGGTGTAACTGCACTTTTCGCTGGCCTGCTGCTGTTGCCGCTGCTGCCACCACGACACTGCCTCCTCTCTGCCCCGGCTCCGCCCCTCCTACCTGTCTGGACGACTATTTCTTCTTTATATCTTTGTTTGCTGGACTTCCATGCACTTTGATTTTCTGGAACTTCTGGTTATTTCTAGTTTTGAGGTAGTTGTATTCCTTCTTAGTTGTGGAGGGAGACGCAGCAGGTCTGTCTGTGCCTCCATCTTGGCCAGAAGTCACTATAGACATTTTAATGATATTAATGCTTCCTATCCATGAACACAGAATATGCATCCATTTATTTGTATCTTCTTCACTTTGTTTCTTCAGTGTCTTGTTATTTTCTCAGTAAAGAACGATTTTGTTTTTTTTGTTTTGTTTTGGATCTCAACCCCTACTTCCTTTTTATTTTATTACTTTTTTTAAAGTATATTTTATTGATTATATTGTTAAAATAGTTCCATTTTTTCCCCTTTGCTCCCCTCTGCCCAGCACCTCTCCTCCCCCAGCAATCCCCCCTCTTCAAGTCCATGCCAATGGGTTGTACATACAAGCTCTCCCGCTTCACCCTTTCATATATTCTTCTTTTTTAAAAAAAAATTAATTAATTAATTAATTATTTTAACAAAAAATAACAATCCCTCCCTCTCAGACTTAAGACCCTTTATAATCTTATAAAGGACAATGGGCGAAGGTCTCGAGCTCCTGTAGCTGCTTCGAGCTGGACATGGTCATTGTCCTACCTACCCTTGGGTCCAGAAATCCCTAATCAGAGTGGGTGTATGGAGGGGAGGATGGCCTTCCCACATGGTGAAGGATCGTGCAGACTCCAGGTCAGTTCTCTGTCCCCGGACAATGGCGTGCTTGGTTTAACAGGCTGGCATCCTTGTTGTATTCTAGGGGCAACAGGTTTGGCAACAGGGTTAAAAGACATCATTCAATCCATAACCACTAGATGACAAAAGACAGGTATTAATTTTTCAATGTCCCACATTAGGGGAAAAAAGGGCTTCTTTGGAGGAAGGTGTGCCAGGCACATCTCATCCGTCCCAAACCCTTTTGCCCATTATATTTAGTTTGGGCTGAGGGAAATATTTTAGGTTCCCCCTCAGTACAGGTCTTTTACATCCTTTGTTAAATTTATTTTTAGGGATTTAATTTATTTATTTAAAATTTTATTTATTTATTTTGGGGAGTGGACCCCTGCTCTGTAACAATTCCCCCCTCTCAGACTTAAGATCCTTTATAATCTTATAAAGGACAATGGGCGAAGATTTCGTGCTCCTCTATCTGCTTCAAGCTAGACATGGTTGTCATCCTACCTTCCCTTGGGTCCAGAAATCCCTAACAAGAGTGGGGGTATGGAGGGGAAGGTGTTATTTTATTTTTGATGCAACTGTAAATGGCATTGTTTTCTTAGTTTCCCTTTCTGATAGTCTGTTATTGACTTATAAAAATGCAACTGATTTCTACATATTTATTTTGTATCCTGCAACTTTACTGAGTTCTTTTATCAGTTCTGATAGTTTTTTGGTAGAGTCTTTGGGGTTCTGTATGTACAATATCATATCATCTGCAAATAATGACAGTTTTACTTCTTCCTTTTCAATTTGGATGCCTTTTAGTTCTTCTTCTTGTCTCATTGCTGTGGTTAGGACTTCTAGTACCATGTTGAATAAGAGAGGTGAAAGTGGACATCCCTGTTTTTTTCCTGATCTTAAGGGAAACGCCTATAGTTCTTGCCTGTTGAGTGTGCTGCTGGCAGTGAATTTGTCATATATGGCCTTTATTTTGTTCAGGTATGTTCCCTCTATTCCCACTTTGCTGAGAGTTTTGATCATAATGGTGCTAGATTTTATCAAAAGCTTTTCCTGTATCTATTGATATGATCATGTGGTTTTATCCTTCATTTTGTCTATGAGATGTATCACATTTTGATTTGTGAATACTGTACCAACCTTGCATCCCCAGAATAAATCCCACTTGACTGTGGTGTGTGATTTTTTAAATGTATTGCTGGACCTGGTTTGCTAATATTTTGTTGAAAATTTTAGCATCGATGTTCATCAGGGTTATTGGCCTACAGTTTTCTTTCTTTGTAGTGTCCTTATCTAGTTTAGAATTAGAATAATGCAGGCCTCATAAAATGAGTTTTGGAATCTTCCCTCATCTTGAATTTTTTGAAATAGTTTGAGAAGGAGAGGTGTTAGTTCTTCTCTGAAATTTTGGTAAAATTCACCTGTGAAATGATCTGGTACAGGATTTTTGTTTGTTGGGAGGTTTTTAATTCGTCGTCGTCGTCATCGGCAGCCGTCCGTCTCGAGAGACGATGGTGTAGCTTCCTAAGAGTCTATCTGCATCGCCAAGAATGGCTGTGCAGTCCAACTCGGGAGTGACACGGTATCTGTCTCCTCCCGTGTTGAATCGACATCTTTCGATGACACTGGAGTGTCCTCTCCAGTGAAGCTGAAGCTACAGAGCCCGGGCAGGGTGATATGGAGGGTCTGCTGTTGCCCAAGCAGCAGACCCCCCCTCTCTTCGCAGCTGAAGGGTCCAAGGGAAAGACGGAGTCAATACAGCTTGGCTTCAGGTGCGCTGCAGGAGTTGTCGGTGTTGACTACAACGTCAAACCGCCTTAGGGACTCCGGCTCCGGATTTTCTGTCGGGGTTTACTCCCTTAGCCTTTCCCCTAAAGAGGTATGCCACAAGGCAGCGGAGGTTTTTTGGAGTCAGAGTTTTCCTTCTCTGATGTGCCCTGACTGGAAGATCGAACCAGCGACACTTAGCTTGCAGGCCGACGCTCAATCCACTGAGCCAAACCAGCCAGGGGACAACAGTAGAGTGGATGAAACTGAGAATCAAATTCAGCATAAGGAAGGAAGAAACAACCATTCAGAACAACAAGAAGAAAAACATAATAATAATAATTTAAAAAAAGGATAGTATAAGCAGCCTCTGGGACAATTCAAGAGGTCCAACATTCTTATTCTCATCATAGGGATGCCAGTAGGAGAAGAGAAAGAGCAAGAAGTTGGAAATGTGTTTGAAAAAATGAAAAAAAACTTTTCTAATTTGGTGAAGGAAATAAACATGCAAGTCCAAGCCCAGGAAGAACAGAGTTCCAAACAAGATGGACCCAAAGAGGACCACTCCAAGACACATCATAATTAAAATTCCAAAGATTAATGATAAAAGAGAGAATCTTAAAAGCAGCAAGAGAAAAGCAGTTAGTTACCTACAGGGGAGTTCCCATAAAACTGTCAGCTGATTTCTCAAAAGAAACTTTGCACTCTAGAAGGGACTGGCAAGCAATATTCAAAGTCATGAAAAGCAGCCAACATTGCTCTACCCAGTAAAACTATCATTTAGAATAGAATGGCAGATAAAGAGCTTCGTGGATGAGAAAAAATTAAAAGAGTTCATCATCACCAAACCATTATTATATGAAATGTTAAAGGGACTTATTTAAGAAAAATAAGATCAAAACTATGAACAATAAAATGGCAAAAACACATACCTATCCACAACTGAATCTAAAAACCAAACTAGGCAAACAAGCAGAACAGAGACAGAATCATAGATACAGAGAGCATTTTGATGGTCGCCATAACAATGGGGCTGTGGGGAATGGGTGAAGAGATGAGGGGATTAAGAAGTACAAGTAGGTAGTTACAGAATAGTCATGGGGTGTAAAGTCGTCGTCATCGTCGGCAGCCGTCCGTCTCGAGAGACGATGGCGTAGCTTCTTGAGAGTCTATCTGCACCGCCGAGAATGGCTATGCAGTCCGATTCGGGAGTGACAATCCCTGCCGCACTTGTTACAGGTGAAGGCAGACGGCCGTTGTTGCTGCTGTTGACGCTGCTTCCGCCTCGATCTTTTCTGGACCGCCTCCTCGTTGCACGCAGCCTCCGCGCGTGACGTACCTTGCCTGATCGCGAGCCTCCAGGCTAGGCGGTCGTCTGCTTGAACTTCCCATGTGTTGAGATTGATGGAGCATTGTGTCATGTCCTTTTTGCAGATGTCTTTGAACCGCAGTTTTGGGCGCCCTGTCATCCTCTTGCCTTCTGCTAGCTCGCCGTAGAGGAGGTCTTTGGGGATACGGCCTGCATCCATTCTTTTGACATGGCCGAGCCACCTGAGGCGTCTCTCACTAAGAACTGCATGCAAACTGCTCATATTGGCTCGCTTCAGCACCTCGGTGTTGGGGACCTTATCCTGCCAGGCGACATGCAGGACGCGTCGCAGGCACCTCATGTGGAAGCTGTTGAGTTTCCTTTCGTGCCTTGCGTAGGTGGTCCACGTCTCGCTGCCATAGAGGAGAGTGCTGAGTACGCAGGCTTGGTAGATGCGCAGTCTGGTTTTCTCAGTGAGGCTGGAATTGTTCCACGCTCGCCGGTTCAGTCTGGCCATAACTGTGGCTGCCCTGGCGATTCTCCGGTTGACCTCCAAGTCGACTGACAGAGAGCTCGAGATGGTGGACCCGAGGTAAGTGAAGTCGTTGACAACCTCCAGGGTGTATCCATCGATGGTGATGCATGGGGGAGTCCCCGTGCCTTGAGCCATAACGTTCGTCTTCGTCAGGCTGATGGCTAGTCCGAACTCCTTGCATGCGTGGGAAAGGCAAGTGACTAGCTGCTGGAGTCCCCCTTCGGAGTGTGATGTCAAAGCTGCGTCGTCGGCGAAGAGCATCTCACGAGGTTTTTAATTACTGCTTCAATTTCATTAGTTGCAATAGGTCTATTCTTGCACCACATACAAGAATAAACACAAAATGGATTAAAGGCTTAAATGTAAGACTCAGAACCATAAAAATTCTAGCAGGAAACTTAGGCAGTAAAATCTCAAACATTTCTTGTAGCAATATTTTTTTCCCGTGTCTCATCAGACAAGGGAAACAAAATAAAAAAAATAATAAACAAATGGGACTACATCAAGCTAAAAAGATTTTGCACAGCAAAGGATACCACCAACAAAATTAAAAGACAACCCACTGAATGGAAGGACATATTTGCCAATGATACATTCAATAAGGAATTAATATCCAAAATTTATAAAGAACTTGTAAAGCTCAAACACTCCCTCCAAACAATCCAATTAAAAAATGGGCAAAAGACCTGAATAGACACATTTCCAAAGAAGACATACAGATTGCCAATAGACATATGAAAAGATGCTCAACATCACTAATCATCAGGGAAATGCAAGTTAAAACCACAATGAGATACCATTTCACACCTGTCAGAATGGCTATCATCACTAAATCAACAAACAAGTGCTGGTGAGGATGCAGAGAAAAGGAAACCCTCATGCACTGTTAGTGGGAATGCAGATTGGTGCAGCCACTTTGGAAAACAGTATGGAGTTTCCTCAAAAAATTAAAAATGGAACTGAAGAATCCCGAAACACTGATTCAAAAGAATGTAAGCACTTCTATGTTCATTACAGCATTATTACAATAGCTGATATTTGGAAGCAGCCCAAGTGCTCATCATTGGATGAGTGAATAAAAAACTGTGGCTCATTTACATAATGGCATACTATTTAGGTATAAAAAAAAGGAAATTTTACCTTTTGTGACAGTGTGAATGGACCTGGAAATTATTATGATCAATGAAATATGCCAATCAGAGAAAGACAAGTGCCACATTATCTCACTTATCTGTAGAATTTAATGAACTAAACAAATAAGCAAGATAGAAATAGACTCAGAGGTACAGAGAACAGACTGACAGCTGTTAGAGGGGAAGGGATTGGGCTGGGTGAAAAAGATGAAGGGATTAAACAAACAAATAAAAAAACTCATAGACACAGACAATAGTATGGTGATTGCCAGAGGGAAAGGGGTGGGGAGGTAGAAGAGGATAAAGGGGGCACAAATGGTGATGGATGGAGAGACTTGACTTGGGGTGGCGAACACACAATACAATATACAGATGATGTGTTATAAAATTGTACACCTGAAACCTATAATTTTATTAAGCAATGTCATTTCAATAAATAGTTAAAGTTAAAAAAATAATTAAATAAAAGCAGACCATTACTCATCTGTCACACCCACTTGCCCCAGTTGTTGGGAGGGTCAAAATGAGCTAATGGACATGGGAGTCCTTCATTTTAATTTTTTTTCTACCAACACCAAACCCACAATGAGATACCACTTCACACTCACTGTTATGACCATAATGAAAAATAATGAAAAATAAGTGTTTTTGAGGATATGGAGAGATTGGAACTCTTGTGGATTGTTGGTGACAAGGTAAAATGATTTGGCTGTTGTGAAAAATAGTTCAGTGGTTCCTCAAAAGACTAAACATAGAATTATCAAATGATCCAGCAATTCCAGTCCTAGGTACATATTCAAAAGAATAAGAAATGGATGCTCAAATACCTATATGTACACTTCTGTTCTTGGCAGCACAATTCACAATAACTGAAACTGGGAACAACCTAAATGTCCATCAGTGAGTGAAAGGATAAAGACACTATGAAATATACACACAATGGAATGTTATTCAACCATAGAAAGGAATGAAGTACTATATAGGCTACAACATGGATGAACCTTGAAAACATTATCTAAATGAAAGAAGACAGTCACAAAGTATCACATATAATTCATTCATGTGAAATACGTAGAATAGGTAAAATCATAGAGATAGAAAGCAGATGGGTGGTTACCAGGGGCTGGGAGAGGCTGTTTAGTGGACTCTAGTTTTCCTTTTGGGCTGATGACAGTGTTTTGAAACTAGATAAAGACGGTACTTGCACAGCATTGTGAATATACTAAATATCCTTCAGTCATTCACTTAAAATGGTTAATTTTATGTTATGTTAATATTTTTCTCAAAAAAGTGAATTAAGGACCTGGGGCGGGGGGGTGAGGACAGGGATGATGGCAGATGCCAGGAAGAGAGTTCCCCAGGCAGTTTTTCCCTCCTGACCCAGAGGTCATCTCTGGGCTTGAGAAGGGCATGGAGAACTCTCAGAGTCTATCTGTCCCATGGTACAGCCTCAAAATGCATGAGAAGTCATGGAGGAGTTAGAGAGAGGATTTGCAACTCAAAGCTGACTCTGCACCACGATGCTACATGGCCTCTGCTGGTCACCGTAGGCTGGCGTGGGCCCATGGCCATGACCAGATGAGTGAAGGTCAAGCTTACACTGGCCTTTTGGCTTGAGCATGTGAAAGGGACAAAGTCATCAACCAAATGGCTATCTGGGCTGATCTGAGCCAAAGGCTTTGCATGAGTCAGCCCAGGCCCTCCTTGACAGTCAGTCTCCTCCATGAGTGAGTTACAGCTTTAAGAGGAAAAGCCATTAGCCAGCTGTTCGATTTCTGCATTCTTGGGCCGAGGTCATCAGTTTCCTCACAAGGCCAGGGAGGAAGGCAAATGTCCTAGAATTAGGCATTCATTGATGCACCCCACTCCCCTGCCCCTGCCCTGACAGACTGGAGCATCCAATCAGGGCTGGAGGGTGAGGCCAGCTGAGCCACTGGAGCCCTGAGGGGTTCTTTTGTTACTTAAGGCTTTGCTGTCTCAGACCTGTTGGGTGGGTATAAAAGGGACAGGCCAGCCTCTGCTGGGCACCCATGTCTTTCAGTATGGTCTCAGGTGGGAAGCTGTCAGAGATGGAAAACAGGATGGGGGGAGGTGCCGTGGAAGAGCCACACATGGACAGCAGAGGTAATGAGAGATGGGCAGGAAGGAGCTCATTTCTTGAGCATCTGCCTGCCCTGGGGATACAGAGTGGGTACCTCATTCACTGTTTCATGGGCCCCAGACCTACAGGCAAGGAGACAGCTGCAGGAGCTCATGCTGCAGTCCACAGGGAGGCAGGGGAAGCTGGGATCCACTGCACTTCCCTAAACCAGCCACCTTCCTCCAGCAGATGGAGAGGGTGCTGGAGTCACAGTGACTTGAATCCCAGCCTGCCCTTCCCAGGCTCTGTAATTCATCTCATCCCCTGAGGATGCTTTTAGCTTTTGCATTCATTGAGCTGAGGTTTTTTTTTTTCCTGTTTTGTGGTTCGTAATTTTTTTGGTAATCAGAAAAACCTGGCAAGAGCTCTTGCTGGTGGGGACAGGAGTGGTTTCTATTTAGGGGGTCAGGGAATTGGGGTCACCACTGAGCAGGTGGCTGCTGGCCACAGAGAAGGGTGGAACCTGGGACCAGAGGCCTGCATAGCCCTCTGGGCAGTGCCTGGTCCCAGGGATCTGTGCCCCAGGCCACCAGGCCAGGACAACAGTAATGACACCTCAGCTTGTGTTCATGGCAAAACCACCATTGAAAAAAGTACAAGTAAAGGAAGGAGAATTTCTGACCCTTCTCCCACATCAGAACAATTAAAAAGGAACCTAGCACTCAGACATAGCAGTTGTTTGGTTTTAATGACAAAGCTAATGCATTTTAGTCTGACTTGGCTGACACACAAATTTTCTTTTCGTGTGGATTTTTGTCTCATCTCCCTGGTGATTCCATTTATGTTTAACAGAACCAGGAAAATGAGACAGCAAAAGGATAATGCAGGTGAGTGTCAGGAACAACAAATTACAAAAAAAAGTATTTCTATTGAGCAATTGTAGTACCCAGAAAAGCTGTGGGGGTGGCACAAGGAGTCCACTGAGCTGCCCAAGGTGACCTGTGGCAGAGCTAAGGGTAACCCAAGTTTCCTGGATGCTGAATGAAGACTGCTTGGAGCAAGCAGCAGAAACCACAGCCTCGAACCCAGTGCTCCTCAGTTATGGGACTCAGGAGGGACGGGGCATGGTTGTTACCCTGGGCTAGGAATCTTTAGTGGGAAAATGATCCCATCATGATTTACACTGCCTTCATCTGAAACGTACCATTTCCTCCCCTTTTTAACACAGGCACAAATCACAGTCATAGCAACAGCACCTGTGACTTTGTCAGCCATGGGAACCAGTTCTATTTTCATATTATATTATGATTGTTGCAGAGAGTCCAAAGATTGTTAATTCTCATTGTTGCTTCAAAACTACAGAGGTTGTTTGACCTACTGTTAGATCCTGTTATTTGATGTATTAGTAAAGAAGCACATGTATTATCATATCATGCATGTTTAATATTTTGTTAGCTATATATATATAAATATAAATATATATATTTAAATTTTTATTAAATTCATTGGGATAACATTGGTTAATAACATTGTGAGTTTCAGTTGTACAACTTTATAATACAACATCCATATACTCTATTATTATATGCTCACCACCTGAAGTCTAGTATCCTTCTGTCATCTTGCATTTGACCCCCTTAAGCCTCTTTATTCTCCCCCCAACCCCATTTCCCTATGGTATCCACCATTCTGTTGTATCCATGAGTTTGTTATATCTATTATTTGTTTGTATGTTTGTTTTGTTTGTTTATTTGTTGCTTTTTATTTTACATCCCAAATATGAGTAAAATCATGATTCTTGTCCTTTTCCATCTGACTTCACTTAGCATAATACTTTCAAGATCCATCCATGCTTTCATAAACGACAATATTTCATTTTTTATGGCTGAGTAGTATTCCACTGTATACATGTACCACATCTTCTTTGTCCAATCATCCACTGAAGGACATTTAAGTTGTTTCCATGGCTATTGTGAATAATGCTGCAATGAGCATAGGTGTACATACATCTTTATGAATGAGTGTTTTCAAATTTTGGGGTGGTAGATACCCAGAAGAGGAATTGCTAGTAGCTCTGTCCTTAATTTCTGAAGAACCTCCATGCCGTTTTCCATAGAAGCTACACAAATTAACAAGTCTGCCAGTAGTGTATGAGGATTTCTTTTTCTCCACATCCTCTCCAAAATGTTATTTCTTGTCTTATTGGTGATGGCCATTCTGACACATGTGAGGTGGTTTCTCGTGGATTTTATTTGCCTTTTCCATATGATTAGTGACATTGAGCATCTTTTCATATATCTGTTGTTCATCTGTATGTCTTTGTGGAAGAGTGTCCTCTTTTTTTAAATCTAATTGTTTTTTGTTGTTGTGGATTGCATGAGTTCTTTATATATTTTGGATACTGGCTCCTTTTCCTGAGGTATTGTTTTTAAATGTCTTCTTCCATTTTGTTGGATGCCTTTTTGCTTTATTGATGATTTCTTCTGCTGTGTGGAAACTTTTTAGTCTGATGTAGTTCCATTCATTTACTTTTTTCTTTTACTTCCCTTGCCTTCAGGGTCAACTTCACAAAAATGCTTTTGAGATCAAGGTCCATAAGTTTAGTGTCTGTGTTTTCTTCTATGTATTTTTTTGTTTTAGGTATTATAGTAAGGTCTTTAATCCAGTTAGAGTTAATTTTTGTGTGTGGTGCTTTCTCTCTTTGAATATTTTGAATATTTCATCCCACTCTATCCTGACTTATCAGGTTTCTGATGAAATATCTGATGGTAATCTAATGGGATTTCCTTTGTAGGTTACAGTCTTTCTCTTATGACTTCCTTGAGAATTCTTTCTTTGTCACTAATTTTTGACAATTTTACTATAATGTGTCTTGGAGGTGTTTTTGCATTGAGGTGATTAGGTGTTCTGTTGGCTTCTTGAATTGGAGGATCCAGTTCTTTCCATAGGTTTGGAAAATTCTCACTGATTATTTGTATGAATAGGCTCTCTGTTCCCTTCTCCCTCTCTTCTCCTGGTATGCCTGTTGTCCTATGTTGCTCTTTATACTGGAGTCAGCTTGTTCTCACAGAGCTCTTTCATTAAAAAAAAAAAAAAACCTCTCTGTTCCCTCTCTTCTTCCTTCTGGGTCATGGCTAGGTTTCTAGCTTGAGCCTGCTAATTCTCTCGTCCATCTGGTCTTCTCTGATTCCTGTGCTTTCTAAGGAATTTCTCATCTTATCCATTGAATTCTTCAACTCCAGAATTTCTGTTTGATTCATTTTTATAGTTTCAATCTCTTTGGTAAAGTACTCCTTTGGTTCACTAATGTTCTTCCCAAACTAATTGGACTGCCTTTCTGGATTCTCTTGTATCTTGCTGAGCTTCTTCATAAGTGCAGGCATAAGTTCTCTGTCACTTGTGTTAGTCTTGCATGACTTTGAGATTTGTTTCTGGAGACTTTTCATTTTCTTTCTGTGCTTCCACGTTACCTTGATTGTTTGTGGTATTTGATGGATTGTCTGTCTGCCTGCATATTTGAAGTAGTGAGTTCATTTCTTGTTTAGATACTGTTTTGCTGGCAACAATTCAGAGATTGATAGGGTACTTTTTTGTTTTCAGCAGATGGTGTTATAATGCAAGT
Organism: Furipterus horrens; assembly: GCF_987537825.1. Taxonomy (NCBI): domain Eukaryota; kingdom Metazoa; phylum Chordata; class Mammalia; order Chiroptera; family Furipteridae; genus Furipterus; species Furipterus horrens. The sequence continues at coordinate 62,636,696 of NW_028327180.1, read as the reverse complement.
TTTCATTTTCTCTTACTTTGTGCCACTGGGATCACAGTGGAGCAGCATCGCTTTGGTTAAGGAAATTGCTGTGTGTCCACTGGGACCAGGACTGGCTCTCTGAGACCAGCTCACCTTGGTTATGGGGCACTGCCACTGTGTGTGTGGGGGTGGTGGTGGGGGACTGGTTTTCTGAGCTCCCAGCACTGCCTCTTTTTCACTAACGGTCACTGGCTCTGCTGTATTTCGGTGGCATCTCCACCATGGCTTCTACCAGGCTCTTCCAGGATGCGGGGCAGCAGATTTCACAGCCTTGCTGCACTGTGCACTGTGTAAGGCATTACAGTTTTCTCTCGCTGACTCTGTCCGGGGGTATAGAGGCAACTTCCCCATCCTGGGGCTCACCCTCTTCCGGTAATGGCTGTCAGTAGCGCTTCCTAGCCACCCCTGCCTGGGGCTGCGGTGATGGGGAGACCACTACTTCTTCCCCTCTTAGTCTTCAGGATGCAGAGGGCGCTGTAGCCTGATTTCTCCACTGCTATGGAGCTTGCTGGAGTCTCAGTCGTGCAGTACTGAATCTGCAGCAATGTCCCTATCCTTGCCGCCACCCCTGTCCTTCCCTCCATACCTGTCCTTCCTGCCATCCCACCTCCCTTACTCTTCCAACCTGCCTACCTTCAAATGTTCCATGGGTGGATCTTTGGAGCATGTTTATGTGTTATGCAGCAGATCTTTGTTGAGTTATAGTTGTCCCATTTGTAAATTTAAGGGAAGAAACAAAGGAGTCTTCTCGCGCCACCATGAAGCCTACATCACTTCCTTGATTTTTAAATTTACTTGTTAAATAATATATCAGGTCACAAAACAGACAATGACTTTGGGATGCTTGTATTTTAAAATAAGTTTAGTTTTGAGAAAAAAAAGAACACTGCAAATCAATATGTAAAACATAAGCACAAATGGTAAATAATTCAAATTGTTATGATAAAGTCTAAATGTTTAATTAAAATATGAAAACTGTTCAACCTCATATTTAATCAGTGAAAGGAAAATTAAAACCACAGAAAAATAGCATTAGACACCATAAGATTGACAGAGAGTGAGAAGAGGGGAGACTACAAAATAATAGGCAAAAAAGTATGGAAAATTTCAACTTTCAACTCGTATATTCCTAGTATGATATAAATTCAATAAGAGATCAATTTGGGGCCATTTAATAAATCTCAGTTTAATTTCCCTTCCGATAACATACTCTAGGGGGTGCCTGCTAGAATGGTGACAGGTCTGTTGCTACAGGATGCTCAGTCTTTCCTGGGATGTAGGGGCTGCACAAGAAATTTTAGGCTTGGATAGTGGGGTACAGGAGTCTTGCAAGCTGTTCTAGAAGGGTCTGTCTTAAAATTTTTAAAAGAGCCCTGACTGGATGGCTCAGTTGCTTGGAGCATCATCCTGTGCCCCAGAAACTTGTGAGTTAGATTCCTGGTCAGGGCACATACCGAAGTGGGTTCAATCCCTGTCTGCTTTAGTCACAATGTTTGTGTGTTGAGAAACATCCCAAGATTGTAAGAGGAGTAATGGAGTGAAAGCTGGGGCAGTTACCTTCTGCTGCCCTCACTAAGCAAAGCCCAGGACAGCAGGCTGAATTTGGCTAAAAGGATAAGGGCTAGTTTATATCCCTTCTGTCCACTGGAAGCCGTTTCCTCCTTCTTCTTTAGTACCAAAATACCTCCTTTTAAGTTGAGGGGTGGGCATGTGGCCCACTTCTGGCCAATGACATGCTAGGAGAAGTTTGCTCAGGGGTTTCTGAGAAAGATACTTCTTCCTTCAACCATGGCAAAGGAAGCAGAGAAATTGCTCTCCCTGTGTTGGCCTGGCTTCCAGACCCTGAAGACAGTCGTGTGGTGCCTGGAACTATAGTCCTATCACAGGACCATGAGAGGAAGGGTGACAGAATTAGACAGACGCCAACCTTAAACTATGACATTGCTGAACTGCTGTCCCTGCAGCCACCACCCTCCTCTGGATTTCTAGTTATGTGCAAGTGTAAGTGATTTGTCAGGCATTCTGTTTCTTGCAAGTAAAAGTCTTTGTAGTTCACACAGTATATATAAATAAATTCACAATGTCAATAATTTAGGTTCAGAAACCTTGAAGCACACTGACATACCTACAGTCAGCCATCCATATCCACAGGTTCCATATTGGCAAAGAGAGTCAACTATGCATTAAAAATATTTGAAAAAAATTTACATTGTTGCTGAAGTGTACTATGTATGGTTGCATCTGTGCTGAACATGTACAGACTTTTTTCCTTGTCATTATTCCCTAAACAATACAGTATAACAACTATTTACCTAACATTTACATTGTATGAGGTATTATAAGTAATTTAGAGATCATTCAAAGTATACAGGAGGATGTAAGTTGGTTATATGCAAACATTCTGCCATTTTATATAAGGGATTTGAAAGTCTGAGGATTTTGGTATCCACAGGGGTCCTAGAATTAATCCTCATGGATTGGGGAGAGTGTGAGAAATGACTTCAGGTTACTCAAGAATATTAAGGAGAAAGAATAATCAAATTTAGTTATTCATTGATTTGTTCAAGTATTTATTGAGCCTGTATTATTTGACAGGCACTGTATTACTGGGAACACTTTGATGAAAGAGGTGGACAAAGTCTCTGCCTCCATGTAGTGTGTGTGCGTCATTGATAAATTTATGAAAAAGATGAATACTGAAGGACAAGATACATTTTAAAGACAGTGTGAGTTCCAAGTTTAAGAAATAGTTGGTAATTTTGCTTTTTCCTTACCACCCCAGGAGTTCCTTTATTGAAAAATGAACAAGACTCAGCATTGGCCAGAAACTTCCTGCTGAGATACACGGACATTCTGAAATACAGAATATAATAAATTGGAAACACTTTTCTAATTTGGCAAGGAGAATATATTAAAACAGAAATATGACTCTGAGAGAATGTTCTTTGAAAAGAAAATGAAGACAGAGTTAGGAATGCCATATAGGCCAAGATTATTACTGCTTTAATATAGTAATATAATTCTAAATTATACCAAGAACTAAGGATAATAAACATTTAAGACTAGTATGCAAAATTGTATACTTAAGAAGAAAATATAAATAGACACCTCCTTCATTATCTTATTCATTTTCATATTCCACATTTATTTACCTGCCTGTATACTTACCCAAATTCTCTGCCTTGCATTCTCAATAGAACAAGTGTCCCTGATCCTACTGGAAGCTCAACCCCCCTTCTATGCTCTGGATTCCATCTTTCCAAGGACTATACTCTTTCAATTATCTTCTCTCCCACTGCACCATATATCTGTCTCTTTTGCTCTGGCTGGTGTGGCTCAGTTGGTTGGAGTGTGACCCTGTAATTGAAAGGTTGCTGGTTTAATTCCCAGTCAGGGCACAGGTTCGATCCCTTGTTGGGGCATGTACGGTAGGCAACTGATAGATGTTTCTCTCTCAACTCTCTTTCTGCTCTCGACATTAGATTATTTCCATTAATCTGCTTACAATTTCACTAATCATTTCTTCTGTAACCTATAATCTGATGTGTAGACTATACAGTGAATTTTTTTGTTCCAGATATTATGCTTTTCAATTTTAAAACTTATATTTGTCATTTTCATTTCTATGCTGATACTCCCCATCTGTTAATTCTTATGACCCTTCTTTACATTCTTTTTAAAGTATATTTTATTGATTATGTTGTTACAGTTGTCCTAATTTCTTTTCCTTTTGCTCCTCTCTTCCCAGTACCACCCTTCCCTCCAGCAATCTCACCCCCCTTAGTTCATGTCCATGGGACATGCATATAAATTCTTTGGTTTCCCTCTTTCCTATATTATTCTTCCCCCTGTCTATTTTGTACCAAACAGTTATGCTTCTTAATCCCTGCACCATTTCCAAATTTCTCCCCCTTCTTCCTCCCAGCTGATAACCCTCCAAAAGACTTCCATATCTATGATTCTGTTCCTATTCTGCTTTGCTTAGTTGGATTTTGTTTTTATTTTTTAGATTCAGTTGTTGATAGTTTTGAGTTTGTTGTCATTTTAATGTTCATAATTTTGACCTTTCTCTTAAGTAAGTCCCTTTGACATTTCATATAATAATGGCTTGGTGATGATAAACTCCTTTAGCTTTACCTTGTCTGGGAAATGCTTTCTTTGCCCTTCCATTCTAAATGATAGCTTTGCTGGATAGAGCAATCTTGGTTGTAAGTCCTTGCTTTTCATCACATTGAATACTTCTTACCAGCTCCTTCTTGTCTGCAAAGTTTCTTTTGAGATCAGCTGTTAGTCTTTTAGGCACCCCTTTGTAGGTAACTCACTGCTTTTCTCCTGCTGCTTTTAAGATTCTCTCTATATCTTTCACCTTTGGCATTTTAATTATGATGTGTCTTGGTGTGATCTTTTTGGATCTAGCTTGTTTGGGACTCTCTGTGCTTCCTGGACTTGTATGTCTATTTCTCTCACCAAATGTGGGAAATTTTCCTTCATTATTTTTTCACATAAGCTTTCAATTTCTTGTTCTTCCTCTTCTCCTTCTGGCACCCCTATGGTTCAGATGTTGGCACATTTAAAGTTGTCCCAGAGGTTCCTAAGCCTCTGCTCATTTTTTAAAATTCTTGTTTCCTCATTCTGTACTGGTTGACTGGTTTTTTCTTCCTTATGTTCCAAATCATTGATTTGAGTCTTGGTTTCCTTCCCTTCACCATTAGTTTTGTGTGGATTTTTCTTCATTTCATTTAGCATAACCTTCACTTCTTCCCGTATGCATTTGCCATACTTAAGTATATCTGTCAAGGCTGTGATGATCTTTATCACCAGTGTTTCAAACTCTGTGTCTGTTAGGCTGACTATCTTGTCATTTGTTAGGTTAGCTATCTCCTCATCGCTTAGTTCTCCCACTGGAACCTTCATCTGTTCCCTCTTTTGGGCCATACTTCTCTGTCTCCTCATCTTTACAGGCTCCTATGTTTGTTTGCCTGTGTGTCTTAGGTAGAGCTGTTGCACCTGTTACATTGTAAGAGGTGGAGCCTCAGGTATTCATCAGTACAGGGCAACCAGTTTTACCACGTTGTGGCGTTGTACGTTGGGGAGGAATAGGAGAGGGAATAATGCTGTTTGCTCAGCACTCACCCCTTTTCCAGGCACTTCTCTCACTTCCATATGGGACTGGCTCCTCTCTAGCTGTTGCTCTGGTTGTCGTTTTCAGAATGGGTCAGTCTGAGGATGATCTAGGACCATGGGGGCCCTTTAAACAAGCAGAGTCTGCTGAGAGACTGGCAGTTTCTTCCTTTGCCCCAAACCCTACTGGTTTGCACAGTCAGAAGCAATGAGGCTTGATTTTCCCCAGCGCTGGGACCGTGAGCTGTGCGGTCTGGTCTGGTGCCGGGAGTGCTCCCCAGTTGTCTCCCTCAACTTTTAAATACATGTGACTGTGCTTTCCCTCGCCTGCCGCTGCCGCTGCTGCTGCTGCCGTTGCCACCACACTGAGTCCTCTCCGTGCCGGCTCTGCCCCTCCTACCTGTCTGGATGAGTATTTCTTCCTTATATCTTTGTTTGCTGGGCTTCCATGCAGCTCGATTTCCTGGGACTTCTGGTTGTCTCTAGTTTTGAGGTAGTTGTATTTTTCTTAGTTGTGGAGGGAGACGCAGCGTGTCTGTCTAGTTCTCCATCTTGGCCTGAAGTCCCCTTCTTTACATTCTTAAATGTACTTACAATAACTGCTATGAAGTTTTTCCCCCATTAATTCCAACATTTGGGTTTTCTTGAGATCTGTTTCTGTGCACTAGAAAATTTTGAACAGAAAGTTATACACTCTGAAATTATGTTTTTAGAAAGTACTATTCTGTTTGCCATGTGGTCAATTAACATTTGGGGTACAAATATGAAAAAAGTGGGCAAAGTTTATGAGGATAGTGTTGAGAAGGAACAAAGGTAGTTTTGTCTTGGGTGGTGGTACTGGTGTGGAGGAGAGGATTCTACCACTGGGTCTTGTTGACAGACAGGAAGGAACACTTTTATCATTAGCCTGCCCAGAATAGGCAGCTTTTGTAATCAGTAAGCCTAGAGGAACCTTTTTCTTATTAGCACAGATTTGCATGTCTGCATACGGAAGACCTTGCAATGGAATAGTATCTGCAAAAATATAAATTTGGGTCTGATGCATTCAGACAAGCGTTTTAAGTGGAATCTCTCTAAGTTTGATAATAAATTAGAAAACAAACTATTTTCAGTAACTTGGGTACACGTGAGTAATAAAGGCCAAAGGATGCTCTTAGCATCACTTGAAAGCAGTGGTTCTCGGTTGAGGGCAAATTTGCCCCCTGGGGAATATTTGGCAGTGGCTGGAAACACTTTGTGGAGAGTCAGGACTGGGGAAGAGTGGAGTGCTACTGGCATCTAGTGGATAGAAGGCAGGGATGCTGTAGAAGACAGCAATACCACTGAGAAACCCTGCATTACAAGCTGCTATTTTGTAGGAAGAGGAAACCACTCAATTCTAAAATATCATTTTATGTTTAAACTCATGGGCCTTCCCACGATCTGTGCCTCGGATGGCCCTAAGAAAACATTTTTAGCTCCGCTGTACTTGAAATATTTACCAGCCTGTCCTATTGGTTTTACGATTACCACTGCCATCTTCGAGGTCTGCGTGCCTCCGCACAAGGCCACAGGTGACGTGTCCCCGCTGGGCAGCCCTGTGTCCTCAAGCACAACTCGAAACTTTGCAAGTACACCGCTCCTTCGGAGGTGCGGGAAGCAGGGTGAAGAGGCGTGCAAATCTCCTCTGTGGATTGCAGAGTCCCTCATCTGCGAGGTGACCAGGTTCTCCGAGGCCGAGGTATGGCGCTCTGGGTGTGCAGCCCCTGGGCCAAGGGCCGGTGGCAGGGGGCGGGGCGGGGGCAGGCACAGGCTCGCACTCTCTCGCGCCCGCGCACCCGCCCGGACCTGCCCCTTCGCCATACCCAGTCTGCTGACGCTCCGAAACAAGGTGATGGTGGCGGAGGTGGTGGTCCTGACGCTTCCCAACGGGGTCTGGGCGCTGTCATCACGGTCCCCGCGCGCTTCTCCTCCACGGTCTTCGTGGGGCACTCATCTGTGCCATAGGGCACGGGCTACGAGCTGTTCATCCGCAAGTCCTCAGCCTGTACACCGACCAGCTCGATAGGAGCCGCAAGTTCCTGGTGCAGCTCTTCGCGGAGGAGCGGGGCCAATACTCGGACCTGCTCTACGGTTTTGCGTGGAGCAAGAGCCGCGAGGTCGCCTTGTGCCTCTACAGATCCAGGTGGGCCCTGCGGGTGGGCCGCGCGCCCCACCGGCTTGGAAGGACCGCCCCACGATCCACAGTCTCAGGGACAGCCCAGATAATGTGCTTGTTGCAAGGTGACGGCCACCAACTGTCCGCAGTAGAGGAGGGGTCGCGGGCTGCACAGCTGGTTGCGGTACGCTCGATCGCCCCCACGTGTGTGGTCCTCAGGCGCTGGAATCCGCCCTGTGTCCGAGAAGCAAGTCCCAGCCTCTTGGCGTGAGCAAAGGGCCGTGCAATAGCGACCATGTCTTTGTTTCGGGGTGCTGCCCAATGCGGGCAAAGAGACTGGAGGAGTATTGGCTTTAGGGTTTGTTTCCCGGAGTTGTGCTCACCACGTGGGAAACACGAACTTCAGGAGTCAGACCCTTGCGCCTCCTCTTCCCTAATTTTCAGTTTCTCCAGCTTAAGCCTCCACTGACGCTAAGTGCAATAACCATTTGCTTGGCTTCTTCCTAGTAACTGTGAACTGAATCTGTTGATTACATATATGTTGCTTGCTGAAAAAGTCCTTTGACTCCAGGACCTTCTTAAATGTCACCGTTAGCTAGACCGTGATTTCCTGGTCATGCTGGCTGAGAGAGTTGCGGTGACTAAGGATTATTTTATAGCTTTTTAATGATTGTTAAAAAGCCATGCTCTTATACGACGGAGGGTCGATCTCCTGTCCTCTTTTTACACTCGGAGGATTCAATGGAGAATTTATATTTTTGGAAAGAAAGACCAAAAGTTTAGGAATTACACCATCAACACTTTTTCTCTAGTTGAGAAACTAGAAGCCATTTCTTCGGAAGATAAAATTGAAATGTGGGGTTGGTGTTAGAAGGCAATTTAATATTCAAGAGTCAGTTTCTGATGATTATTTCTAGTTTTTTTTTGCCCCCAGGCTATAGTTGGCTGCGAAATTGGTCTTATTTCCTATCACCCAAGCACCCATGCCAGAAGCTTCCAAAGCAGGTAGTTTAACCTGAGTGAAGGTCCTACATTCAGAGGAAAAAGGCTTTGAGAGTCCACTGTCCACCCCCGGAGAGCCTAGAGGAGGCACATGGCCGCTGATAGCTCAGAATTAGCTCTGCTGTTCCTATGGAGAATTTGGACAACTGTGGTTCCTAGGTGTTCACTGCTCCCATTTTTATGTCTTTAAGAGTTCTTATGGCTGACATCCCTCTGCAGTCTTCCATGTCAGCCTATGTAGATTATCGTTGCCAAAACACCTCTTAAGTTGGATGCACCTTTGATAAATCCGTTAATAAAGGTGAGACTCCAGATACTAAGGAGGAGTTGGCTATCCTGATGGCTTCCTGTAGTGGTTGGGAGGGAGGGTGGTCTGGCACTTAATAAGAGGTGGTGCCAAATTAGAGTACTTCCCATCTGGAGGTTCCTTCCAAGAGGGGATTTTTCTATTTTGAAAAATTCAAGGCTGGGGTCTGGCAACTCTTTTTAATTATTCTGGAAATTAATAATGTACAGGTATCCCCTGTATAACATGGTACTTCTGTAACACGGTTTTGTTCTAACACGATATGACTGTAGAAGATATCCAAGAATTGCTGGTAGAAGAAGAAACTGATGAAGCAATTTTGGTGGAAATGACATCTAGAATGTGCCAAGATAACTTAGGGGACAATAGCACTGATGAAAATGAAGAAGTTAAACAGTTTACTCTAAAAAGCATAAAGGAAGGCCTAGACTTAGCCGAACAGTTCAAGTCATATTTCTTAAATGAAGATCCTTGCACTGAAAGGAGCACGAAGTTTAAGAGAGGACTTCAAAAGTGCTTAGCACCATATAATGAAATTTATAAAGATCTCTCAGCTAAAAGCAAGCAATCTAAAATAATAGATTTTTTTTTTTGTAAAAAGTAGAGCATAGAAATCAAGATAATGCTGAAGAAAGTTCAGAGGATGATGATTATCTTGTCAAAAAGGAAAAGCATTCGGTTAATGGAGCTTAGTAGTGATGACGAAGAAAACATTAATTCATATTAATATGTAATACTTTGATGAAAATTGCTTTAATTAAGATCTTTCTATTAATTACAAATATATAATAGTTTTTAAAATTTTTTTGGAACCTAAGCCCCCTTTTTGTACTAGTTCTTTGTTTTGTTTAACATGGATTTGCATAACATGGATTTGCATAACATGGAATTTGTTAGGAACCTAACAACCATGTTATACAGGGGTTACCTGTATGTGTGTATATTTAAAATGTCTGTACATTCTCAAAGGGCATTATATAATTCAGGTCACTTGTGGCTTTTGAAATATTTTGCTTGGTATAGGAAATACCATATTTAGTTTTTTGTGGTTTAAAATAATTATAATAAAAGCACTATTCTTTTCCATCATTTTAAATGTTATTTTTTCACTTTATTAAGTATCTGTTATATAATACTTTATATATTTTAAAATATTTTTCTTTCATATTATCTCCTTTTAGTAATCATAATACTTTGACTTCTTCAGCCAGGTACCTCTCCCAGCTTCAAGATAGATAATGTGGCAGGATACCCAAACATACATACCTCTCCCCCAACATGCAGGGTGGGGCAAAAGTAGGTTTACAGTTCTGGGCACATAAAATAGTGTTTATTATTGTATTATTATTTTTTAATTATTGTATTACTTTCCATACAAACAACTGAAAACCTACTTTTTCTTCACCTTGTATTCCATATAACTATTCTGATATCTATTTATGAGAAGAAACACATATATGTACACATATTTACATGTATATATGCATATATATACTCTCAGAGGAGAAAATATTTCTACCATATATTTTGGAACCTAACTACATAATCCTAGAGACAGGGACATTTTATGGCTAGATGAGACCACAGAGAGCCAGGAGTGCCCGGTACCATGAATGCTAACATGGATAGGATCCAAAGGTGGTTTCTTACCTGATGATCTAACTCTTTCAAAAGCGGACCATTCAGGCAATTGCCCAAAGTTCCATGGTAACAGTGGAGATAGCAAAGCATGCGGAGATCTTCCCTCATAGGTGATCCTACATTCATGTTCTCTTTTTACGTTTATTAAAATATCAAGCTGAATGGAAAACCAGCCACAGACTTAGGCTTGTAATATCATTTGTTTGGAGGCTGTTCATTGCTCTTTGGAATAGTTGCCTGTCACATCCGAAGACTCAAGAATGGCCCCATTAGTGAGGCCATGTTACTGGGTTGGTAGGCCCCTTCTCCCAGAGGCAGGGACAGAGAGGGTAATTTTGGCCACCTGTAGTCCACTGCTTAAATAATGTGACTTGTCATTTCTCAAGATGTAGGCCACAGAGCCTGTGTGGCCCTAGCTCACATATCATAAATTCTAGAATGTATTCTTCATTTCCACAAGGGCCTGCATTTGCTTTCCCGTGTGTTCTGACTGCCATTGCTAGTGACCTGTAGAACACAGTGGCTACCCATGCCACACCATCTGCACTGCAGCTGCCTGCTGGTTCTGTGGAGACTGACTACAGTATTAGTCTTTTTCTCTTCTGAAATATTCTGTCAAAGTGACCAAGTGTCTGCCGACAGCTCAGGCAGCTGAAGGCAGCTCTTTGCTTCAAGCATGGCTAATGGATGTGTCTTTTTAACTTTGTCAGATGCCTGAAGTCTGAGAAATTTAGAGATGCAGGATGGAATGAATACAAGGGGATTGTGCAGTGCAAATTCATGTCACTTTTATGAGTTACAAGTTTTAATTTTTCCGAAGGTGTTTCCTGAGTTTTAACAAGTAGAAACACTTGACTCTGGAGATGCACGTGACTGCGATATCATACCACCACCAGTGTCTTGTCCAGTTGGTCATCAGAGAGGCAGGGCCCAGACAGGGGAGAGAAAGGAGGAGACGTCATGAGGAGGACATTGTGAGAGGCTTTTGCTTCTGTCCATGGGAGAGAGGGCACTGCCAGCGTTTTGTGGGCAGAAGATAAGGACTTCTGTGGGAAGGTTATTTCGGCCTTCTCCTGCGATGGTTAATTGAGAAGGGATTTGGCCATAGCTTTCATTTTCTTGGAATTGTATTACTATTATACTATGATTATTTTAAACAAGCTGGTGGACATTTTATAGCTAGAAGAGACCCCAGAGTTCATAATGGAGGGGTTTGGAAAGATGAGGGAAGGTCATCTGCTCTCCCTGGGCTTGCTCGTTAGCAGTTGTGATTCTGGGTTATGGACCCTTTACCAGGGCACCATGTAGGACAAGTGAGTAGAAATAAATATTTTTTTGTAGCCTAAATTAAAAAGGCCAAATCCTCTTTTGCCAGCAACAGATCACATAATGGTGACATTTGGAAATCCACTTTATGACTAATTTTTAAAATTCTGCAGACTGTGTTAACATGTTAGGCAACAGAAGTATTTCCATATTATTATTATTATTTTTAAGTATATTTTATTGACTATGTTGTTACAGTAGTTTCAAGTTTTTCCCCTTTGTTCCCCTCTGCCCAGTACCCCCCTTACCTCTAGCAATCCCACCTCCTTAGTTCATATCCATGGGTATGCATATATGTTCTTTGGCTTCACCCTTTCCTATATTATTCTTAACTTCCCCTTTTATTTTGCATTTACCAATTATGCTTCTTAATCCCTGCACCATTTCCTCATTTCTCCCGCTTCCCACCTCCCAGCTGATAACCCTCTGAATGATCCCCATACCTATGATTCTTTTCTTATTCTGGTTTGCTTAGTTGGATTTTGTTATTATTTTTCAGATTCAGTTGTTGACAGTTGTGAGTTTGTTGTCATTTTAATGTTCATAATCTTGATCTTTGTCTTAAGTAACTCCCTTTGACATTTCATATAATAATGGCTTGGTGATAATAAACTCCTTTACCTTTACCTTGTCTGGAAAGTACTTTCTCTGCCCTTCCATTCTAAATGAGAGCTTTGCTGGATAGAGTAATCTTGGTTTTAAGTCCTTGCTTTTTATCACCTTGAATATGTCTTGCCAGTCCCTTCTTGCCTGCAAAGTTTCTTTTGAGAAATCAGTTGTTAGTCTTATAGGAACCCCTTTGTAGTTAACTCTCTGCTTTTCTCTTGCTTCTTTTAAGATTCTCTTTTTATCTTTCACTTTGACATTTAAATTATGATGTGTCTTGGTGTGGTCCTTTTTGGATCTAGCTTGTTTGGGACTCTCTGTGCTTCCTGGACTTGTATGTCTATTTCCTTCACCAAATATGGGAAATTTTCCTTCATTATTTTCTCACATAAGTTTTCAATTTCTTGCTCTTCCTCTTCTCCTTCTGGCACCCCTATGGTTTGGATGTTGGCATGTTTAAAGTTGTCCCAGAGGTTCCTAAGCCTCTGCTCATTTTTTAAAATTCTTGTTTCCTTATTCTGTACTGGTTGACTGTTGTTTTCCTCCTTATGTTCAAAATCATTGATTTGAACCCCAGTTTCCTTCCCTACACCATTGGTTTTGTGTGGATTTTTCTTCATTTCATTTAGCATAACCTTCACTTTTCCCCTTATGCATTTGCCGTACTTAAACATATCTGTCAAGCCTGTGAGCATCTTTATCACTAGTGTTTTTAACTCTGCATCTGTTAGGTTTGCTATCTCTTCCTCACTTGGTTCTCCCACTGGAACCTTGATCCGTTCTCCCTTTTGGGTCATACTTCTTTGTCTCCTCATCTTGACAGGCTCCTGTGTTTGTTTGCCTCTGTGTCTTAGGTAGAGCTGTCAATTCTGTTATGTTATAAGGGGTGGAGACTTAGGTTTTCTCGTCAATAGAGGATGACCTGTTTCACCACGTTATGGTGCTGTATGTGGGGGAGGGGTCTAGTAAGGAACAATGTTGCTTGCTCAGCACTCGCCCGTTTTCCAGGCACTTCTCCCACTTCCATATGGGACTGGCGCCTCTCTAGTTGTTGCCCGGGCCGTTGTTTCTGGAGTGTGTGTGTATGCAGACATTCTAGGACCATGGGGGCCCTTTAAACAACCAGACTCTGCTGAGAGACAGTCATTTTCTTCCTCCACCCCAACCCCCACTGGTCTAAATAGTCATAAGCAATGAGGCTTAAATTTCCCTGGCACTGGGACTGTGAGATGCGCGGTCTGGTCAGGAGCTGGAAATGCTCCCCAGGTGTTCCTCCTCACTTTACAAAACATGTGACTAGGACTTTTGGCCAATATGGAGGCGTAGACAGACATGCTGCATCTCCCTACACAGCTAAGAAGAAATACAACTACCTCAAAACTAGAAACAACCAGAAGTTCCATAAAATCAAAGTGCATGGAAGTCCAGCAAACAAAGATATTAAGAAGAAATACTCATCCAGACAGGTAGGAGGTGTGTAGCCGGGGCAGAGAGAACACGGTGTTGTGGTAGCAGCAGCGGCAACAACAGCAGGCTGGTGAAAAGTGAAGTTAGATGTTTAAGAAAAAAAGTCAGGAGGGACACCTGGGGAGCATTCCCAGCTCCTGACAAGACCATGCAGCTCACTGTCCCAGCACTGGGGAAAATCAAGCGTCATTGCTTTTGACTGTGCAAACCAGTGGGGGTGGGACGGAGGCAGAAACTGCCAGTCTCTCAGCAGAGTCTGCTTTTTAAATGGCCCCCATGGACTGAGAACATCCGCAGACCCACCCACTCTGGGAACAATGGCCAGGGCAGCAGCCAGAGGGGTGCCAGTCCGGTGCGGAAGTGGGAGAAGTGCCTGGAAAAGGGACAAGAGCTGGGCAGGTGGCATTGTTCCTTTTCAGACCCCTCCCGCCCACCCCCACCCCCACATACAGCACCAAACATGGTGAATCATGTCTCCTGTTATTGATGAATACCTAAGGCTCCACCCCTTACAATGTAGTGGGAAGGACAGCTCTCCCTGGGACATGGAAGCAAACAAACATAGGAGACTTCTGGCCAAGATGCAGGCCTAGACTGATACGCTCCATCTCCCTCCACAACTAAGAAGGAATACAAGTACCGCAAAAACATAAGTAACCAGAAGTTCCTGAAAATAAATGGAAGTCCAACATATGAAGTTATAAAGAAGTGGTGCTTGTCTGGACAGGTAGGAGGGGTGAAGGTGGGGAGGAGAGTTCAAGCTGTGCTATCCACGGCAGCAGCAGCGATGGAGGCAGGACAGCGGTAAGCACAGACACCCGTATTTAGAAAGAGGCAAGAAGGGGCTGGAGAGCACCCCCAGCTACAGACCAGACCCGTCAGCTTGCGATTCCAAAGCCAGGGAAGGCAGACCTCCATTGCCTTGGACTATGAGGCCCGGAGGGGGTGGGGATGGAGGAGGAGGCTCCCGGTCTTTCAGCGGAGCGTGAACAGCAGGAATCCATCTTGGACCCCCAGCCCTGCAGAAAACACAGCGTGGTTAGAGGGGTTGCCTGGCTGTGACGAGTGCACGGGGCTCTGCCCCTTATAGTGTAGGAGGTATGACAGCCCTGCCCAGGAAGCAAAGATAAACACAAAACTGTCAGGATGGCACAGATCATGATAGAGATCCCAGTGACGCAGCTGACCAGACAGCAAATATCTAATCTAATGAAGCAGCAGATAGGAAATCTTTCTGAGGCTCAGTTCAGAGCTTTGGCTAAACAAATGCTTACAGACTTAACAGCAGATCTTAAACAAGACAGGGAAAGAATGAAGGCTAGTCCTGCTGAAATGAACAAAAACACATACAAAACTAGTGGTAAGGGCAAGAAAACCAGGGATCGAGTCAACAAATTGAAATATAGGAAAGGAACAAACAGTCAACAAGTGCAGAAAGAAGAAATGAGAAGTGAGGAAAATGAGGAGAGGCTCAGAAACTTATTGGACACTTATAAGCAGGCCAACATCTGAATCATAGGGCTGCCATAATGTGAAGAAGAAGAACTAGAAATTGGAAAATTATGTGACAAAATAATGAAGCAGAACCTCCCTAACTTGGGGAAGGAAACAGACTTACAGGTCCAGTAAGCACAGAGAGTTCCAAAAAAAACTGGACCCAGGGAGAACTGCACCAAGACATGTTATAATCAAAATGTCAAAAATTAAAGATAATGAGAGAATCTTAAAAGCAGCAAAAGAGAAGAAGAGAATTATATACAAAGGAGTCCCAATAAGACTATCAGCTGATTTCTTAAAAGAAACTCTGCAGGCAAGAAGGGACTGGAAAGAAATATTTAAAGTAATGAAAAGCAAAAACCTACAGCCACGAATATTCTATCCAGTGAAGCTGTCATTCAGAATAGAAGGGCAGAGAAAGTGCTTCCAGGACAAAGTAAACCTGAAGGAGTTCATCAGATCCAAACCACTGTTATATGAAATGTTAAAGGGACTTGTTTAGGAGGAGGATCAAAACTATGAACATTAAAATGAAAACTGTATCACAACAACCAACAACAGAAGCTAGGGAATCGAAACAAAGGCAGACTAACTAGGCAACAAGAGGGGGAAAAGAATTATAGTTATGGGAAACATTATGGGGGTAGGTCAGCTGGGAGGGGGAAGGGCGTAAAGGGAAGGAGATGGTACAGGAATTAAGAAGCATAGTAGGAGGGAGTGGAGTAGACAGGAAGATGTTGAGAAGAACTATATGCACAACCAATGGGCATGGACTATGGAGGGGGACAACTGGAGGGAAGGGATCACTGGGTGGAGGGGAACAAAGGGAAAAGAAATTGGAACAACTGTAATAGCATAAACAATAAAGCATATTTAAAACAAAAACAAAGGCATGTGACTACACTTTCCACTGGCTTGCCACTGCCCTCCCACTGGCTTGCCGCTGCTGCCACCACTACACCGCATCCTCTCCGCTCTGGCTCCACCCCTCCTACCTGTCTGGATGAGTATTTCTTCTTTATATCTTTGTTAATTTTGGAGGGAGACACAGATTGTCTGTCTAGGCCTCCATCTTGGCCAGAAGTCTTCTGTATTATTTTTTAACGGGTCTTGGTAGTTAATGGTATTTTAACCTACTTATGGAAAGAGTTTTTTTTTAAAACATGTGCTGAACTTCAAGTGTAGTGTTTGTTTTCTGTATGAGGTATATCACAAGAGCCTAATATACTTATTGATTGATTACATGAGGCTCACTTAATTGTTGGAAGAGCCCTAAGAGGTAGATACTATTTTTCTTGCTTTGTTACAGATTCAGAAACTGCTGTTTGGAGATCTTAATGATTAGCCTAATTTGCCCAATTTGATGGAAATGAGTGGAATTGGGATTTGGACTTCGATTTGCATGTCCACGGGCTGTGCTGTGTAGGGAGCCTCGCAAGCCGGAGTCAGTCACAACATGCAGACCTCTGTTTTGAGTGAGCTGGTATGGGAGCAAGATCTTACTGTCACTGTAGTGATCAGTTTCCTTAGAAACACTTCTGAGTGAAAGAGTGTATGCCCCGTGGCCCCTCTGGACTCTCTCCCAAGAGGATCATGCTGTTTTGTGACTATAATAGACTATCAAAACTTTGAAACGCATCACATTTACAATTCCAAATTTTAATCATTCCTAAATAAACACAGCTTACTCACCGTAGTGGGCTGCTGTAACAGACTTAGTGGCTTATACAAGAGAAATATATTTTCTCATAGTTCTGGAGGCGAGAAATCAGGGTTGTTTCTTTCTGAGGGATGTGAGGAAGCCCCATTCCATGCCCCTTTCCTGGCTTTTAGTGGTTTGTTGGCTATCTTTGGCATTTCATCGTCATCCTGATCTCTGCCTTCCTGTTCACAAGGCCTTCTCTATGTCCCAATTTCTTTTTTGGTACATACACCAGTCACTGTGGATCAGGCACCTGCCCTACTCCAGTTTGACTTTACCTTAACTAATTATATTTTCTTTTTAAAAAAAAAAATCTCCATTATTCTCTCAAATATTTTTTCTGTCTCTATTTTCTTCTTTTTCTTTCTTTTTTTATTGTTGTTCTATTACAATTGTCCCATTTTTCTCCCATTGCTCTCCCTTGTCCTGCCCATCCTCCACCCCACAGTCATTCCCCACCCTGTTGTTCATGTCCATGGATCTAATTATATTTTCAATGACTCTATTTCCAAATAAAGTTACTCACTTTTTGAGGTACTGGGGGGTAGGAATTAATATATGAACTTGGGGGACACAATTCAACATATAACACTCATCATGCATGACTTCTATGGAGAGAATAGAACTTGGGGCCAGTGCAAGGTCAGCCACCCTAGATGCACTTGTCCTGAGTGGCCCAGGGGCCAGGCTGGGGTTGCAAAGCAGAGTGGTGGCAGTGGTGGCAGCCATTGCTAGAAAATGCTCACAGCACGTGTGGTAGTAAATACTGTCAAGGTAATGAAAATTATGGAACTTGGGGATGAAAAGTCTTTTGAACATGAAATTTAAGGTTAAATCCCAGTTATGACACCTCTTAAGAAATTGGACAGAAAATTTGTACTTGAAATGGATCTCTTAAACTCTTGCTCGAAGAAGCTACTGGCTGTTATCCATTTTCTTTTTTTTTTTTTTTTTTTGTATTTAAATGTATATTGAAATACTTGTGCATATAGGTAGAGATGTATGTAGATATATAGATATATGAAGGTGTGCATATATACACACTTTTTTAATATGTGATTTCTTCATGCTTCTTGAACGTGCATTGAACTGTAATGGCTGCACTTTTACTGTGATGTTGTTTGGTCAAGTTCACTTTTAATTTGCTGTCTTGTAGTTGCAACATGTAAAAGTTTGACTATGAGCAACATTTTTAGTTATCTGCAAGATTTTGGTTTAAGAGAAATTCATGAATCAAAGTAAGAAGTCCCTGAATTACAGAGTCAGTGTGTATTTTAACAACAACTTATTGGACTTCATGTGAATTTGGTGGTGGGTTCAGTTGGCCATTGTTAGAGTCTTTCAGGTGTTTTTTATTATAGTCCTATAGCCTCCTTTTTGGTTTATAAAATATGGTGGTTATTCATAAAGTAGCATCTTTCACCCCCACCATAGCATAGGGAGACAATTTTTTTAAATAAGCCTTTTATTTTAGAATACTGTCAGATATACAGTTACCAGGATAGCACAGGGTTCCTGCATATCTATACCTAGTTACCTTCTTGTTAACATCTTATATTACTGTGGCATATTTGTCACAATAAGCAACCAACATTAATAAATTACCCAAAAGGGAGGCATAGTATTTGCATGGAAAATTTAAGTAAAGAAACAAAGATAGAATGTGTAATTTAAGATGCTTGAATATTTATTTTAATCATATTTTATTGGCAAAGCAGGAAACCCTACAC
This sequence comes from Furipterus horrens, assembly GCF_987537825.1. Classification (NCBI taxonomy): domain Eukaryota; kingdom Metazoa; phylum Chordata; class Mammalia; order Chiroptera; family Furipteridae; genus Furipterus; species Furipterus horrens. The sequence goes on along the minus strand of NW_028327180.1, from coordinate 62,618,139 downwards.
ATAATGTTAGACTGACAGATAGCACTTGTTCTGACATAAACTCAGTGTTGGATTGCACATGGTTGATCAATGCACATCTATCAAGTTAATACTAGAGGAAGGTTAACTTGCCAGAGTCACTCAGACCAGTCATAGGATTAAGGGTAAAAGATCCCTCCTAATGATTCACTCAGCCCTGTGGTAATTGTTTCTTGAGAGTATGCTGTGTGCAGAAGTGCTAAGGCAGAGTCTGGGGCCACCACCAAGTAATGGGGACACAGTTCCTCTAGAAAATCATTAGTAATTATCATCAGTGGGTGGTTTCAGAGAAAGCCAAATGGGACCACTGGAGGAGAGATTTAGTGGGTGGCCCGTAAGAATAGTGGTATGGTTCCTTCAGGACCAGACTGTAGCCTTTACAAAGCTCCTATAATTGGAGAAGATGGATGGAAAGACACCAAGGACTTTTAAGAATCCAGTGAGATTAAATTCTTGTACAACAGTTACTTTCACTTTTTGGGTAGATTCATATTGGGCCCAAGTTAGAGTAGACCAGCTTCAGCAATTTCATCTTAATTTTTTGACTTTCCTTTGACTTTGATTATGATAAATGTGTTTAAGAATGCAGATGTTGAATTTATGTCAGTCCATTTAACAGTGGTGATGTGCTTGTCATCATTTCATTGCATTTTTTTTGGAACTCTATAAGAAGTTAATTCTGAGAAGAGTGTCTTAATATTTCTGTCTTGATAGCAATGATTCTGGATTTGTTTCTGTTGGCCTTTTCAACTTTATGTTCTGTGGTTTCTGCTATAAATCATGTTAAATTTCACTCTGTATTTGTAAGCAATGTCATCATCAAATTTAACTTTCTTAGCATTGTGGCATTTTTCTGACTATAAAAGTAATGCAGAATTTTAAATAGTATTTAGGAAAATTTTTTAAAATTTATTTTAGAGGGAGGAGAAGGGAGGGAGAAAGAGAGGGAGAGAAACATCGATGTGTGGTTGCTTCTTGCACACCCCAACTGGGGGCCTGGCCTGCAACCCAGGCATGTGCCCAATCCACTAAGCCACACCAGCCAGGGGTTAGGAAATGTTTTTAAATAGCATTTGGAAAATATGAGAAAGATTTGAAGAAAAAATGTTACCAATACCCCTAACTATTTAACCACTTGTTATTATTTTCATATATTTGTTTCTACTTTTTATTCACATTTTTACATTATTGGAATATTATTGGACTGTACTGCTTTTAAAATTAACCTTAAATTATGAGCATGTTTTCTTAGATGGTATGAATTCTTTAAAAACATATACATTTTATTTTAATTGGCTAAAAATGGTTTGTCATGTGAATGTGTCAGCATTTGTAAAATCATTTTTGTATTGTTGGTTCTTGGTTTATTGCTAATTTTCACTATTAAAAGTAATTCAGTGAACATCTTCATGGATAATTTTGTTTCCTATAATTCAGATAATTTCTTCTGGATAGTAGTTGTAGAAATTGACTTATTGAGTCAAACAGAAGGGACATGTTTCTTCCTTTATTTACTTCCAATAAATATCATTGTATAATGAGTGCTAAATCATTCTTTTTATTTTTTTTTCCCTCAGCTCACTACCCTGGGAAATCTTACACCTTCAAGCACTGTGTTTTTCTGCTGAGATATGCAGGAAAGGTTCAGATCAGCCCTCAAATAGTGTAGAGAAACATTGGTATGCTTGTTTATTTTTTCCAATTTACTGAAATATGATATATGCATATATGCATTCATATATACACACATGTGTATTGCTAAATGTCTTTGTGTGTTGTTGTTGTGTTTTCAGTTATCAGGGGCCCAGATTTTAGGAATTCCAGTGATTGTCATGGACCACTGCCCTAAAGGACTCGAAGCACTGTTCAAACACTTGACTTAACAGGTGTTAAACTGGTACCTCCAAAGACCAAGTCTCCAGTGATATTAGCAGAAGAAGAAGTGACATTAGCAGAGATTTCTGGAGTCAGGAGAGTTGTATTATTTGGAGTAGAAGTAAGTGCCTGTTGTTTTGGACGTAATATCATTTGTAAAAAACCTGTATTTCCAGAATGCAGTTTTGTATATAGACTACTGTGTAGGTGGTAATCATGACCAAAAAAAGCAACTGTTTATTGTATCGACCATTTTCATGGCACTGAGGGAAACACTTTATATAGGTAGCCACTCATTAAACCTTGCAGTAGCCCTCTGACCTAAGGATTCTTGGTGTTCCCATGGTATAGATGAGTGCATGTACAAACAGAATATAAATATTAGTTCATAGGTTATTTTAAACAACTGTGAACTAAAATTAAACTTTATTTAAAAAACTATAAAAACAGTAAAATCCAAATAATAATATTAACTTAATATATTTATTATGTTTTGTTAGTAGTGATATAGTAGGTAGTAGGTTTTAACCATAGAGAGATGCAGTCTCCGGTTTAGATGTATGTTAAAGATCACTGTAGTTTGATGTCAGTAATGACAATATAGTGGAAGCCTATTGTATAAATATGTCACACTGAATGCTGCTTCTGATGTTTGCACTCTTTTTTTTTTCTCGTTCATTATTATGAGACCTCATGCCTAATGAAAATCATTGTGAGCAGTTCTCCAGCACTAATTTTAATGAGGTGCCAGCTGATAACTCACCCAAGCCTTCCTGTCACATGAAGGTAAGTTTGGCACCATGGTGTCACTGAAATCTGCTCTAGTTGGCTGTGTAATCCAGTTATTGTTGGAGCATGTTTTTACTTTCCATTCTCTGCTAGTGAATTGTTACAGGTTAGTATGTGGAAAGATGAAATCTGTATAATACACTTGCTGGTAACACATACTGGTTTTTTGTTTTTTGCCTTTGTCACGTGTTATTCCTAAATTGGCCTACCTTTACTCCTGAGTGCCGTGGAGTGACCCAGCTTTCCCACTAGTTTCTCAGTCTGCAGCACTGCAGACTCATCCTGCATCTTAGGTACTTGATGTAGAATAAGCCCAACATCTAGTGACGTCAAAACTGAGTGGTAGCAGTCAGCTATATGAAGATCAATCACATAGAGGGAAATTTCTAAAAAAAATTCTCACAGAGCTCTAAGAATTTGTCCAAGGTTTCTAGTATAATCCTATTTCTGACTTTACAAAGAGGAAACCAAAGCCAGAGATACTGTTTATACTCGATTACCTGGTGCATGAGAGGCAAAGCTAGATGTAGTTCAAGGTCATTAGACCTGTAGTGCTCCTTTTGCTTGATCGATTTGTTGCACATTTGTAAAATATGTTTAGTTTGCTGCATTCTTTCACATAATTTCTTACTTGCTGACTAGATTCTGTGTGCATCTAGCAAATAGCTCTGGAACCGGCTGCCTGAGGTACTGAGGTTCACTTGCTGCTGATGCCACCTCATTGAGAAGCATGATGGGTATGATGCTTGCTCGTGAGGTAAATATCCTGCTTTAAATAAATCATTTAAATAAATTTAAGGAGTATTGAATATTTAACAGCAATGAAAGATTTACCCCTTACCTTGAGCTTGGTCAGACAAAGTCAGATGCGTTGATTTCCAGACCATGTGCTGACTGACCTTTGAGGTCTTCCAGCCACATTCTCTTTTATACTTTGTGTCTCTTTAGACACCCATTTATTTTTTGTAATAATTTTGCTATAGTTTTATACATAAACTAAGGTCTTCCAATAAGCTTAATATGAACCACTCAGAGCTTTGCAAGTTAAGAGCAGCTCACCGAGGTTTAACCCAGCTAAGATTTAGCCAAGTCTAGGACTCAGTGGCCTTGTATTAGGTTTCCTCAAACTTGAACTTCTGAGATTAGGTGTGGCACTGATGGGGGCCAGCACTCACATATAGTTTCAAGGCTCTGCACATACTCAGGGGGTCAGTGATTTTTTTTTCTTTTTGGTCAATGTTGAACAACAGTGATCTTATTTAATGCTCTCCTATTCCAAGACCATGGAAAAGCAAACTGCCACATAATCCTTTGAAACATTCACTCCATGTTGTGGATCTGTCACTCTCTCATGTTTAATTTAAATTCTGTAATAATTTTTGAGTAATATGCATGTGGATTGAGTTGCCAAGTTCTTTAACTGATTATTTTTATTGAGAAGGGGAAATACAGATTTTTTTTTCAAGACCTTCAGTGTCCCATGACAAGTGGGCCTAGAAACCACTTTCTCTATGGGATTGCTGAATTAGCTTTTTAGTTTGGAATGTTTCCTAGGGTGGTGAGGAAGAGTCTGAGGAAGGAAAGGGAAGAGCAAGGCAGTGGGGCAGGCTGACACAGAGTGGCGGGGGACCAGCCGCAGTGTGGTGTGAAGGCCCTGATTGGCCATCCCTTCTCCATCCTTCCAAGAGCAGTGAGTCCTGTTCTGGGATCACAGGTGGAAATAGCTTTATTTATTTTGTTGAACTATTTTTAAGTCCACTTGGACTATTGTGTTCGCTAGCAGTTAGGTGCTGTTGTTCTTTAAAATTTTTAAATTTTATTTTTAAGTATGTTTTATTGATTATGTTGTTACAGTTGTCCCAATTTTTTTTCCCTTTGCCCCCCTTCACCCAGTACCCCCCTTCCCTCCAGCAATCCTTCCCCCCTTAGTTCATGTCCATGGGTTGTGCATATAAGTTCGTTGGCTTCACCCTTTCCTATATTCTTAAATTCCCCCTGTCTATTTTGTACCAATTGATTTTGCTTCTTAATCCCTGGACCATTTTCCCATTTCTTCCCCCTTTCCCCTCCCAGCTGATAACCCTCAAAATGATCCCCATACCTATGGTTTTGTTCCTATTCTGGTTTGCTTAGTTGGATTTTGTTCTTATTTTTCAGATAAAGTTGTTGATAGTTGTGAGTTCATTGTCATTTTAATATTCATAATTTTGACTTTTTTTTTTCTTAACTAAGTCCCTTTGACATTTCATATAATAATAGCTTGGTGAAGATGAACTTCTTTAGCTTTACCTTGTCTGGGAAGCACTTCATCTGCCCTTCCATTCTAAATAATAGCTTTGCTGGATAGAGTCTTCTTGGTTGTAAGTCCTTGCTTTTCATCACATTGAATACTTCTAGCCAGTTCCTCCTTGCCTGCAAAGTTTCTTTTGAGAAATCATCTAGTAGTCTTATAGGCACTCCTTTGCAGGTAACTCCCTGCTTTCCTCTTGCTGCTTTTAAGATTCTCTCTATATCTTTCACCTTTGGAATTTTAATTATGATGTGTCTTGGTGAGGTCCTTTTTGGGTCTAGCTTGTTTGGGACTCTCTGTGCTTCCTGGACTTATATGTCTATTTCCTTCACCAAATTTGGGGAGTTTTCCTTCATTATTTTTTTCATTTAAGCTTTCAATTTCTTGCTCTTCCTCTTCTCCTTCTGGCACCCCTATGATTCAGATGTTGGTATGTTTAAAGTTGCCCCAGAGATTCTTAAGCCTCTCCTCATTTTTTTTTTCAATTCTTGTTTCCTCATTCTGTACTGGTTGACTGTTTTTTTTCTTCCTTATGTCCCAAATCATTGATTTGAACCCCAGTTTTCTTCCCTTCACCATTGGTTTTGTGTGGATTTTCCTTTGTTTCATTTAGCATAGCCTTCACTTCTTCCCTTATGCGTTTGCCATACTTAAGTATATCTGTCAAGCCTGTGAGCATCTTTATCACCAGTGTTTTTAACTCTGCACTTGTTAGGTTGGCTATCTCCTTGTTGCTTAATTCTCCCACTAGAACCTTGATCCATTCCCTTTTTTGGACCATACTTCTCTGTCTCCTCATCTTGACAGGCTCCTGTGTTTGTTTGCCTCTGTGTCTTAGGTAGAGCTGTCACCCTAACTGTTGTCTTAGTGTTGCTTTTTCCCATCTCAGCAAAAACCTTTAAGCTATTCTTACAGTCATGAGCTAACCAGCTTCTGCTTTTCAGCACTTCCATCATCAGATTCTCACCATCTCGGCAAACAGCTCTTTTCCTCTGTGGATAGTTGATGGTAATGCCAAGGTCCCAAACTTGAAGTATTTCTAAGGAAGTGAAAATTAAAAGACACACAGAACCCTTAGTGTTTCTTGCTTACAAAGACATTTCAAGGACTTTTGTCCACACTCATATATTATTTTTAGATATGTCTTTCTTATGGCATTTGTTTCAGAAGATTTTGATTGTTGGCAATTCTGTCTTCATACAAGACTCAGAGTAAAAACACCCTTTGAGCCTGTATTCCCAGTGATTCGGACTTCAAATAGGGGAAAGATAATGGGGTTTGAATGCAGGTTCTGACATTTTGTAAATTTGTGTCCTTGGATGAGTCACTTAATATTCATGCCTCAGGTTTCTCATTGGTGAACTGGAAGTGTTATTAGGCATTACCTGGGAGGATTTTGGTGAGACAATGTGTGGATAGCACTGAGTACAGTGCCCCAAACAGTAAACACTCAAATGTTAGCAGCTGTGTTTATTTTTATTGTTACTTTTTTGTTGTTGTCTTCATGAGGTTAGTCTTATCAGAAACATATGGGCATATATTAGCTTCCAAGACTAGCCCTGAGAAGTTCTGAGGAAAGAAGGGAAGAATGTGGTCAGGGCTGGATTTGGAAGAGCCTAGAGCCAACAATGTTGCTTTGGGTTCAAGTGTTGGAGTGGAAAGAGAATGAAGAATCAGGTCAGGGACTTCAGGCCAAGATGGAGGCTTAGACTGACATGCTTGATCTCCCTCTACAACGAAGTAGGAATACAACTACCTCAAAACAAAAGATAACCAGAAATTCCAGAAAATAAAACTACATGGAAGCCCAACATATGAAGTTATAAACCAGTGGTGCTCCTCCGGACAGGTAGGGGTGAGAAACCACGGTGCTGTTTGTGGTAACAGTGGGGATAGCGGCGGGACTGCGAAAAATGCCAGGGGAGCAATCCCAGCTGCAGTTGAGACCTGGCAGCTCCCAATTCCAACTGGGGAAGGTAGAACCCCATTGCCTCAGATGGTGAAGCCCGGAGGGCGGGGGGATGGAAGAAGAAGATCCCGGTCTCTCAGTGGAGAGTAATGGCAGGAATCCATCTTAGACCCCCGCCCCCACACAAAGTGCCACAGTGCGGTGAGAAAGGTCGCCAATCGCCACCGGTCGCTGGGTAATGACGAGTGCACGGGTCTCTGCCTCTTATAGCCTGCCCAGGAAGCAAAGGTAAACACAAGAATGTCAGGATGAAGCAGACAACAATTGAAATCCCGGTGACACAACTCACCAGGCAACAGATGCGGGACCTGACAGACGAACAAATAGGAAATCTTTCTGAGGCTCAGTTCATAGCTATAGTCATAAGGTGGCTTACAGAAATAACAAAAGATTTGGAACAAGACAGGGAAGGAATGAAAGCTAGTCATACTGAAACGAACGAAAACACATACAAGACAAGTGGTGAGGAAATAAAATCCAGAGATCAAATCAACAAATTGAAACATAGGGAAGGAACAGTCAACCAGTGCAGAAAGAGGAAACAAAAAGTAAGGGATATGAGGAGAGGCTCAGAAACCTCTGGGACAGCTATAAGCGAATGAACGTTCAAATAATAGGATTGCCAGAGAGCGAAGAAGAAGAACTAGAAATTGAAAAATTATGTGAAAAAATAATGAAACAGAACTTCCCTAACTTGGGGAAGGAAATAGACTTACAGGTCCAGGAATCACAGAGAGTTCCAGAAAAATTGGACCCAGGGAGAACCACACCAAGACACATTATCATCAAATTGTCAAAAATTAAAGATAAAGAGAGACTCTTAAAAGCAGCAAGACAGAAGAAAAGAATCATGTACAAAGGGGTCCCAATTGGACTATCAGCTGATTTCTCAAAGGAGACCGTGCAGGCAAGAAGGGACTGGCAAGAAATATTCAAAGTAATAAAAATAAAAAACCGATAGCTACGAATACTCTATCCAGTGAAGCTGTCATTCAGAATAGAAGGGCAGAGAAAGTGCTTCCAGGACAAAGCAAAACTGAATAAGTTCATTAGATCCAAACCACTATTATATGAGATGTTAAAGGGACTGGTTTAGGAGAAGGAGGATCAAAATTATGAACATTAAAATGAAAACTGTATCACAACAACCAACAACAGAAGCTAGGGAATTGAAACAAAGGCAAACTAAGTAGGCAACAAGAGTGGAAAAAGAACTATAGGTATGGGGAACTTATTGGGGGGAGGTCAGTGGGTAGGGGGAAGAGGGAAAGGAAGGGAGATGGTACAGGAATTAAGGAGCATAGTAGGAGGCAATGGAGTAGACAGGAAGAGGTTGAGAAGAACTATATCCACAACTAATGGACATGGACTAAAAGTGGGGGACTACTGGAGGGAGAGTTGTCACTGGGTAGAGAGGAGCAGAGGGAAAACAAATTGGGACAATTGTAACAGCATAATCTATAAAACATATTTTTTAAAAAATCAGGTCAGGCGGTGATGGGGCGGAGATGCCACCTTTCAGAGTTTTCATCTCAATCTGAGCTCTATAGGTGGTGTTTTAGTTTTTCCCCACATGATGGGAAGAAATAAATTTTCTCTTTTAGTCTATGATTGTGAGTGTTGAGTATACTCGATCTGGCCTGCTCCTCTTCTTTCTTCCTTTAAAACACAGTTACTGAAGATAATTCCTGACCCCACCCATACTGCCTGCTGTGATTATTATACTGATAAGATTCATAGTTACCTTTACTGAAACTTCTGTGCTAGGGTCTGAGATGCATGCTTACTCAATAGAATTTTTTGAGAACCTACCATCTGTCAGGCATTGTTTCTTTTGACCAATAATCGTAGAGTAAATGCAGGATAAAATAGAATAAAATCCTGTCTCACCTCCGATGTCCTTGTCCTTCTGGGGAGTTATTAGTGTTGGTTGGAAACTGAAGGGGTGTGTCTTTTTCCCCCTGAGCTCTCTGAGGCCAGTCTGGTTTTGTGCTCTTGCATTTCTCAGTTTGGGCGCAGAGGAAACTTTCCTTTCCTTTGGCCTAGCTGAACTGAGTTTGCAAGTGTAAGGGAAGAATTCTGGAAACCCATTAGCTGTGTAGCCGAGTGTGAGAAATAGCTGGAGTTTTAATTGCCCCTTTTTGAGCCAGGAAAGCAAGAGTTTGGGACTGGTGTCTTGAGTGTGCTTGTAGCTCAGGGTGGCAGGCAACGCCTGCCATGGTCTGGCCCAGAGAAGCCGCTGTTCTCTTTGCTCAGGCACCTTTCTGGCTGGTGCCGTGCATGCACTGTGGGAAGACCTGCTAGCCTGACCTAAAAGCCTTGTGCTTTGCTGAGCAGTGCCTCCCCCAGCACAGGTTCTCGGCTTTAGTTCTTTTGAATGCAGTCTGTATTGGCCATATCTCAGTCCTGAAACCAAGTAGTATTGTGTAGGCTTCAGTTGCTGTGCCTGTTGTCTCCCAGCCCATCTCTGCCACAGCAACCAGAGCCAGCTCCAGCGTCCTTGAGGATGCCTTGACCAAAGGGGACCAGGCTCTGGCCCCACAGAGCACTAGGGAAAACTGGCTTCTTCCTAGGTTGTCATATTGCTTCCTCAGACCCAGGAGTGCTTTCTGTCCTTCCTGCCTCCCTCAAGAACTGGAAAGTTAGTGACAACTGACCTTTGTTGGCACTTTGCAGCTTATAAATCCCTTTCATAGACATCGAGAGTATGTGATTCACATTCAGACTGAATCCCTGAAAATCCATCGACTCAACACTGAGCAGAAAGGCACTCAGGCAGGGCAGGGCAGGGCAGACAGGGAAGACAGGGCAGGTCAGGGCAGGCAGGGCAGACAGGGCAGGTCAGGGCAGGCAGGGCAGACAGGGCAGGTCAGGGCAGGCAGGGCAGACAGGGCAGGTCAGGGCAGGCAGGGCAGACAGGGTAAGGCAGGCAGGACAGGGCAGGGCAGGCAAGGCAGGGCAGGTCAGGGCAGGTCAGGGCAGTCAGGGCAGACAGGGCAGGGAAGACAGATCAGATGGGGTAGGCAGGAGAGACAGGGCAGGGCAGGGCAGGGCAAGGCTGGTTTCATGGTTGAGCTGCAATAGTCTTATACTCCCTGGTCTTTGATCTGCAGCAAGCACACAGTCCTTTGAGATTTCTAAGGGTTTTGATTTTGTAGTCAATAGTTGACTGAAAAGCACCTGGGAGGAAGTTAGTGTCTAGAAGTCTTTAAAAGACTCAGAGCTAACTCTCCACCCACCTCCCCATGGTATTTGTTTCAACACGAAGGGCCCTGGCAGCCTTGCCTTTTCCTCCTGTCTCCTACTGAGCTTGCTGCTGGTTTTCATGTCTGGAGGGTTGTACTCAGCTGCTCTGTGCATTCTCCTGTGCTGGTTGTTGAGATCCAAGCTTGCTTTCAGATACTAGGGCTCTCTTCTCCATCATTGGGATCAAAAGGAAGAGTATGCCAGGGAAGAGGTTGGGTCTGCAGATCTACAACCCCATGAAGGAGAACTGGCTTTCACTGCAGAGAGCAGTCCTGGCTACTCCCTGTCTATGACTAGAGACTGATCTGAGTCTTTTTCTCTGGCCTGCCTGTGAATTTTTCTAACTACCTCCTCTTCCATGGTCCTTACACTGGTGTTTCCTGGCATTGCAATAGGCCCATTTTTTTCTTTTTCTTTTTTGCCTAGGGTTTTCGATAACTGATATTGAACATCCAGAGAATGAATCTCTACTCTAGAATTATCCTCTGGCCCCCTTCTCCCTCTCCCCTCCCCATCTACCCCCACTTTCTCCTCTTTGCTCTCCTCCCTCCCTCTTGCCTCTTCCTCCCCACCTCCACTCTCCCTCCTTTCCCTCCTTGAGATTTCTGTCCTTGGATTCCACTGGAGCAAGGACATTCTTTGACTTGTCAGCGAAAGATCAGACAAACTTAACTCTTACAATCTGTTTAGTGATTCTCAAAACTTAATGTTGGTGGCAGTGGCGTGGCTGTGTCGTCATCCAGGGCATGTTCATAACCTCTTCTATCAGCAGTCATTTCTTTCTTAGGGGAAGGACACATGGGTATGTGTCAGGTGCTTAGGGAGAGAAAAAAGAAATGACAAATCATTGTTTTTGTCATTAGCCTTGGTTTGCTTCTGTCCCTGGCACATAGATGTCATCATATTGGCTGTCCATTTTCTTTGACCTGCTGCAAGCCCATATTACTACCATTGAGAGTAATCGTGATGGGCTTGGGGTGTGGCTCATTTGGAATCTGTGCCCATCACTGAATTTGATGGTGTGGCTAGGGACCCTGGTTTGAAAGGATGACACAATTACTGTGTCTGGCATACTGTTTACCAGTTTAATCTAGCGTTCATTCGCATACTTACTTCTCGATTTGTCTTTATCATTTTCTTTTTAAAGCCTCTTGCTTGAACTGGGATCATAGTGACTACAAGGGAGCCTGTTCTACTATAGCTGTTGACTGATAAAGACCATCCAAAATTCAGGGACATTCAGAATCTGACTAAGGCGAGTGCTCCAGAGTTGGGTCTACTTTCCAAATTGTAGGACATTTGAAGGGCTGGTGACTGTTGTGCTGCTCACCGTCAGGTGATGGGACTGGAACCAGACATGCTCTTATCTCTACTAGGATTAAACAGTTAAGTCAAAATTGGTTCTTTCTTTGCTTTTCTTGTAACTTAACCAGTTAGGACATTTGGGTTACAAATGTCAAAGGCTTCAGGGGCTGCTGGTTTTTTGTTTGTTAATGTGCTTTCATTTTACAGTGGAGGTGCCTGTTTTGTCTGTACTTTATACATTAATTTGTCAAAAGTGCACACTCTTGTGACGTTTTCTTACATTGTGCACTGGAAGGAGAAAGATACCGAAAATGGCTTGACTTTGGTAGTTTTGGAAGATGTAGGCTACAACATTAATATGGATTCAGTGCTTTTTACTCTGCAGGTTGATTGAAATAGGATTATTATATGAGAATTTAAAAACAGGACTCTGCTTTTTGTTCCTTCTTCTGCTCCCAAGGCAGTCAACTTATTTGTTGACCTTGGTTGGTCAAAACTTCTTAAATTGGTTTAACATCTCCTCTTGACCCTTTGGAAAATTTCTCTATTGAAAGACCTGATAAAGATATAAATGAAAGATAACTTGGGAAGGGAAAGAGTTAAATGATTTCTCTCCACATTAACTTGTAAAGTAGCAAAGCACAGTCCTGGAAAAATCCACAATTATGCTATCATTAGTTGTTAAAATTTGGATGGCACACAAACTATTTTGGCTGATTAGAGTGTGGAAAGATGTAAGTCCAGGTGCACAGGGATTTATGTATATTAACATCATCCAACAAAAGCTCTTCTGCCCCGGAAAACTGGCAGCATAGGTTTTGAAGTATTTTAACATATAAGAAATATAATACAAGCAAACCTGAGCTACCAAGAGTTCTCTGGGATGAGTATATATGGGTTTATTTGTTCTTTCAGTACTGCGTTATTGATCACCTTCCTGCTGGGGACAGTCTAGAGAAGAGAGAGCTATTGTTTCTGAAGGAAACCAGTTGAGTGCGTGACCCAACAAAGGCCACATAGGGAGGCTGGTACACAGGTGAGGTACTGGGCAAAGCTGGCAAATGCCGATGACAGATTCTCCCCAAACAGATTAGGGTTTTGTAAGTCCAGAGTCTTTTTGTTTTAATTTTTTCTAGTAGGGTTTTTTTTTTTTTGTTGTTGTTGTTTGGTGGTTGGTTTGGGTTAATATACAAAATATTTCCTGGCCTCTTCTTAACAGGATAGGAAATTTTTGCTCCAACCTTATAGTCTCTGTAAGGAGCTCAGGGTCTAGTCTAGAAATTACTGCCCAGCATGCACTGGGCATACCCAGCTCCTATGCACAGGTGAAGAGCATAGGCACCAGGTGGGTAAATAGAGCAGCTTGATATTCACTGAGCCCCTACTGTGAGCCAGGCACTGATAAGTGCTCTAGGTCTACTATCTAAGTCTCAGAGCCTTGTCAGGTTTCTATTGTCTTCACTCAGATGTTCAGTACCTGGATCTGGTAGTGGGGATGTGTGCTCTCTGTTTTACGGGCCCTCAACAATTATGTGAACTTGAATGTTTCTAACTACAAATTGTGGGGAGTGACAGCTCTTTAGTACAGACACTGGAGCAATTATTCATTTTATGCAAAGTCACTCTTGATTAAAGACAGCTCTGCTGGGAGCTGCTAGTCATGCCATGGGGCTTGGAGTCAGCATGCAGTATGCATGACTCAACCTGCGCTTTCAAACTTGGCTGCCCACAGGGTGAGGCAGGCACTACAAATAAATGAGATGAGGCAGGTAGGCCCGGCACATGGGAAAGAGCACATACCTTCTAAAGGGGCAGGCCCCACTTAGTTCTGCTGGCACAGGGATGCAGACACTGTGGTGGCAGAGCTTCCAAATCTAGAGAAAATGAAAAGCCTGACTTTTAGATGTGGGTCAACTGGACGTGAAACCTGTCTGTAAGTACAACTCACCCCGGCCCATGGTGCTCTTCAAATCCCTCTGCATTCACTTTTACTAGGGGTTTTAATTTCAATCTGGATAAGCACTGTGAGGCAGTGGTCTTAGAGTTAGCTACCAATCAGAACTGCCTGGAAAGCTTTTACAACTCTGATACCCAGAGCATTTCCCATACCAATGAAATCGGTCTCCATGGGTGGGGCCCAGATATTGTGTGGTTTTATTTAACTCCCCAGGTGATTCCAGTGTGCAGCCAAGTCTGAGAAACCAGGCTCTAAAACCTTGCTGCTCAATGTGCCCCTCACATCATCAGACTCATGCCTGAGGACAAATGCAGAATCTCAAGCCCCAGCCTGTACTATTGAGACAGACCTACACATGGACAAAATTTCAGGTGATTCCAACGCAGGTTCAAATGTAAAGCATTGCCTAATAATGATCAAGTGACAGGTTGAACCTCACTTTGAAGCTTTAGGAGAGCGGTTCTTAACCATAGCTGCACATTAAAATCATCAGGGAGTTTAAAAAACGTACTTGTATCCAGGCCTGTCTCAGGAGAGTCTCAGTTGATTGATCTGTAGTGGTTCTGGGCATCAATCAGGATTTAGAAAAACTGTCTCGAAGTGAGTCTAATATGCTACCGGAGTTGAAAGCAACTCACTGCCTTAGGTCAATTTTCTTCATTCTGTACTTTGAATTCATCTTCACCCAATAAATATGTCTACCATAGAGTTATCTGATAATTACTTCGTATTGAACAAGGCGCTGGGATAATTTTGCCTGGTAACAAAACCGTGTCTGTGGTTATGTCTAAGTCTGAATATATATATATATATTTTTTAAATTTCACTGAAACCCTAACTTGTGTGCCTCGGTTGATTGGGCGTCATCTCACAAAGTGAAAGGTTGCTGGTTCGATTCCTAGTCAGGGCACATAGGACAGGCAACCAATCAATGTTTCTCTCTCACAATGATGTTTCTCTTTTTCTCTTTTTCCCTCCCTCCTCCTCTCTCTAAAAGTAACCAAATAAAATCTTTAAAAATTTTTGCTCAAGATATAATAATTTTTAAAAAATTTTATTTTGAATATTTCTATAACATGAAGTAAGACTATAAACAATGTAAATAAAGTTTTGAAAGTAATGCATTTCTATGATATAGAAGAATGAATAACAAAATCATGAGAGAGCTAGCTAACCATGATATATTGAATTTACTTCTTCCCAAAGTAATTTCTTTGGTTTTAATGAGCCTCCATAATTATGTAAAAGCAGACCTTTGATGTACAGAGGCATAAAATAGTATAAAAATACAAGTGATATTGAAAAATACAGACCGACATCACTTAGCTAATGCAGGCCACAAAGCTTCTATGTAATGAATTATGAAAATTATGTGTATGGCTGGCCTAAAAACTTACTTTAGAAAAATACTTTATAGAAGACAGTTTTGGTAATGCCTGCTCTGAATGTCTTTAGATTATTTACACAAGTTAACTCTTCAGTAGCCACGTCTGAAGATGGACTTAAGAGTTAGCCAACTGTGGTTTGTAAATAGGCAATCCTTCACTCTTTTTTTTTTTTTCATTCATTTTTCCAACATAGCAAAATAATCTGGGGACCTTTTCAAAAAATAAGAATGCCTGGACACAACCACATTGACTGTTTCCTCAGAGCTCAAAGGGATCATTCTGGTGGGTGAAGGGCAGAACCAGCGCTCCAGTCTCCCCAACACAGGCCTTAACGAGCTACAGGAATGGCTCAATCCACCTGCTATCCACCCCAGGGGACTTCAAGATCACCTGGAGTAAATCAGATTTTAACGTCATTTACTCCTGTGGACTCCAGTGTCTTGAGCTGTTAACAATGAGATAACAGCTCGTGTTACTTATGAGAGAACTTCATATCATCTTTATCAAGTATTTAGTTGAGTGTCCACTCTCACTACTTCTCAAAGCCTAATCCCACAGCGCACATTTTCTGACAATTCATTTTAAGTAGTGTTTCATTGTAAGTGGTGTTTATCAAGGACTTTGTCTCCCTTTTAAAAAATTTCTACCCAAATTAAAGCAGTTAAAAAAAAATGAACTGGTTGTTTTCTTTCCAATCATATAAATAGAAAAAGAACCACCTTTCTTTATATAGGTGACATGGATTACCTTTAAGGACCAGAAGTGCCCCTAGTAAGCCGGATGGTACTCTTTAATGTGGAAAGTAAGCAGCACCCCACCCCTCCACCCCCAGAACAAACTAAGCAATTCAACTGAGCATTCAGTTTATTTGGCTTTGTGGGGGTGCTGGAAAGCTAATTCATGTGGAGGAGCCTGCAGTCAAACGTACTTGAAAATTCTTGTTGTCCTGGTTGGTGTGGCTCAGTGGATTGAGTGCTGGCCTGCAAACTGAAAAGTCACTGGTTCTATTCCCAGTCAGGGAACATGCCTGGGTTTCGGGCAAGGTCCCCAGTAGGGAGTGTGCGAAAGGCAACCACACCTTTATGTTTCTCTCCCTCTCCTTCTCTCTCCCTTCCCCTCTCTCTAAAGATAAATAAATAAAATCTTTTAAAAAAAGATTCATGCTAAGATTCTTTTGTCACAGTAGCCAATAGGTCACACATGTTATTCAAGTTTAACGGGCTAATTTATCTGAGTCAAGTATCTCTCTATCATAGCAGAACTAAGAAAGAAAAGCTAACATCTCTGGGGTACTTTGGGGTAAACAGTTAAAGCTTGTCTAGGAGAAACCATATGCTCGAATGCTCCCACCACTCAGAGGGCTGGAAGGATCCTTACCAGCACACAGGATTGGTAGAGACAGAACCTGCACCAGAAGCTCTGTGGCACCCCTTTTGGGCACACTGTGGGAATAAGGCTCTCAACATGGCTTCCTCAGCGCTGCTCAGATCTCTTTTTCTTGTTTATCTTCCATATGCCCCCGAGTCTTCATTTACAGAAAAGTAAGGAAAATTCCTGTATGGAGCAAGGGATAAAAAATGAAGACTCACTGCTGCTTGTTTTTAAAAATGTAAATTCAGCACTGGCTGGGTATCTCAGTTGGGTGGGCGTCGTCCTGTACACAGAAAGGTTGTGGGTTTGATCCTGGTCAGGGCACACACCTAGGTTACAAGTTCAATCCCAGTCTGGGTACGATCGATGTTTCTCTCTCACGTGGATGTTTCTCTCTCTCTCTCTCTCTTTTTAAAATCAATTAAACAACAACAACGACAACAGCAACAAAATATCCTCTGGTGAGGATTTAAAAAGAGTAAATTTATAATGGTACTAGACTCAATGCAGTGATCACTTCATAAGGTTTATAAATACCTAATCACTGTTGTACACCTTGAAACTAATATAATGTTGTATGTCAACTGTAATTGAAAAATAAATTTTAAAAATCAGCTATGAAATGTGTTACAGTAATCCAAAACACTGTGTAGTTTGTCCCAGCATAGGATGGCAGGTATTTATGCTGAAGCTTAAAAGTTGGGCTGTTCTGATTTTGGTGCATACTGGATGAATGTTAAGAGAGCTGTGTACCTGAGACCTAGCATCTGGGTTTCTATAAAGCATTAAAACTCTATAGAGTAGAACTCTCCATTCTTAGCTGCTTTTTAAAAATGTTTTTGTATTAGAGTAAGTGTTGAATTAGCAATGAGAAATATTGCTGACCCCCCCAATGTAAATTTATAAATTAGAAAATTATTTTTGAATTAGTATGCTTCTCATTTTTAGCTCGCAAAAAGCATATGCTATTTGATGTAAATTCCTGAAGTGATCTTAAACTCCTCACTTGTGTTCTGTATTAAGGCATGAACTGAACATTTGTATTTCATGCCTCCTCTGCCCCAGGCTCACAGCAAAGCCTGAAGAGGGAAGTCATGGGGTTGGGGTGAGGAAATGAGCAGCTGCAATTCAGCTCCATTGCCATGCTTGGAGTTCTGCCATCAGATGGAACCGTTGGTGTTTGATGGTCCTCTTCCCTTTAATATAGACACCTAGTCAGAAACCTGCCAGAAACTGAACTACCTAGGGCTATTTTTCTTCATCTTGTCTGTGTCTGTCTCCTGTCATTCTTCTTTCTGCAGAGTCATTATTTCAACACCAATTTTTTGGTGTGTGTGTGTGTGTGTGTGTGTGTGTGTGTGTGTGTTTCTACATGTTAGATGGATTCTGAGGATATGAAGATATAATGAGGAATGGTCCTACATGAAGGCATTTACCTGCTCAAGGGAAATTCTGACTCACCAACTCCAGAGTGAAGCACCCGTAATTCCTGCTAGTAGTCAACAATGCCACATATAATAAAAACTCATTTTTTTACTCAATAGTTACTGAAACAAAATTCTTCATTTTAGGTGTTCAGAAATGTATTATGATTTAAAAAATGGAGTAAGAGACTGTATCAGTACAGGAAATGTGAGGAAACATCATACATTTAATCTGATAAAGACTTTTGGCAAAGCCATAATACAGCAAAGCAATTTTTTCCTCCAGCAAATGCTAATGTAGTTCTGTGATTTCAGATTACTAAAAACAAAGAAATATCCTCTTTATACAAAATTTAAGAGTAATTTTCTGAGAGAATTCTTTAAGTTTTATAATGAATTAGTTATAAAATTATATTATTTTTATTATAAAACATTATTTCACCTGAAGATTAAGACTGAAGTGAGTTTTCACCATGCTAAGTTGGACTTACTTTTTAGGTTATTTTAAAAGGAAGACAGGGTTGATTCCTTCTGTCCTTTAAAAATAAATTGTAACTGAATTCAGTGCATTCTCATGCTGGCTGATTTTACTGTCAACCTTAATATAAGGACGGAAAGTCACCTATAACATCAATTTTTAAAATAAACTTTATTTTGAATTAATTTTAGATTTACAGAAACTGCAAAGATAGTGTTGTTTCCCCTGTTCACTTCTTATATAACCATGATACTTTCATCAAAAACAAGAAGCCAACATTGGTACATCACTATCAATTAAATGCCTGACTTGATTCATATTTCACTAGCATTTCTGCCACTGTCCCATCTTCCTGGCTCCAGGTTCCAGTCCAGGATGCCAGAGCTCACTTCCTCATCGTGTCTCCTTGTCCTCCTCTGGCCTGACAGTTTCTCAGCCTTCCCTTTTTTCAATGTCCTTGGAAGTTTTGAGTACTAGTTGAACGTTTTGGAGAATGTATCATGATTTTTTTCATGATTGTACTGGGATTTTGAGACCCGGGGAGCACAGCATAGATGTGTCCACAACACAAAATGTCAGAGTCCATGACATTCATAGACATCCCTGGTGGTGTTGACCTTCAACACTGGTAAAGATAGTCTTTCCAGGTTTCGCTACTGTCAAGTTACTATTTTTCTCAGGTTCATATTCTGTTCTTTGGAAACCAGTCACTAAATCTAACCCACACTCACTTTTAACTAGTGTGGTTGGCAGAGTTTTTAAATGACCCCCCAAGGTTCCCACCCCCTGGTATGCATACTGTGACTAGTCCCTTTCTCTTGGGCTTGTGAATCTGCTGGGGCAGTGGTAAGGTGGTGGGATAGTCACTGCTGTGTGTAAGACTGTATAAGGCTGGAGGGAGAGTCTCTAGTGGAATTGAAAATGTAATCCCCATGTTATCAGAGGGTCACATGGCTAAGACCTGAGAGTGGCCTCTTGGAACTCAGAGATTGTAGTTAATTTGTTTTACAGCCATAGAAAGTTAATTCTAAAAATTATAGGAAGTTAACACAGATACTTAGGATAGGCAAACTTACATTCTTTTGCTATCAACATTGTCTTCTCTGCCTTATCTATAGATTACTTCTCTTTTTTATTTTTTAGATTACTTCTAAATGTAGAAAAACAATAACTTAAATTATTATGGTCAAATATATTCTGCACAATTTAAATATTATATGAGCTAGGAACCCATACAAGTCAAATGAATTTTCCTTTCTTCTGCTTCAGTGCTCAGAACGTATGGTGCACTCCAATATGCTTTAGATTTAGTTTTTGGTAAATAATATTTTATTTTTAAAAAATCCCTTCATTTTTTTCTAATAAAAAGAAAGATCCAAATACCTTTAAACCTATATTTCTATTTATTGAGTAGAACTACTGTGTTCTTTATTTGAAGGCAGATTTCATAGAGTCTGTTGATTCCTATGCCAATTTGGACTCTTTGAATTCTTGGCCTGATGAACACACATCAGCTTTTGGTGCAATATAATCTAAGATCTCTCTGGGATGCTTATTAACATTAAAAAAGTCCCTTTTGTCCATGAGTTAATTGTTTACCATGATCGGTTCTCTCTGTTGATCTTATTTTCTTTGCTGCTAGTTATCTTCATATGACCAATAATCAGTGATTATTCATTCATTTTTAAGAATAAGGAACTGTGTTGCTTATACCAAGTACTTGGTATTGGTTTCTGATGTTGTAGATGGACATGTACTTTACTCATAGGACTTTCCTCTGAATGAGAAGGCTGGTTAGAATCTCTTACTCCCTGTTTTTCTCTGAGTGAGTCTTAGTGACTGACAAGTTTTGCGGTCAGAGGCAGAGCATCGCCTTGTAAGTTAGGAGTTTCCCCAAGTCCTGGAACGAGGATGTCTTCTGGGGTAGTCACACCCACACAAGTGCTGTAGCTTCCTCTGGGCAGCTCTTTACACTGTTTTTAGAAGAAGTTAAATGTGTTTTACGGTGGGAAGAGGGAGGTAAGCACTGTGTGTAGAGTGTGTACAGGGCATGCGCATGCGCAGGGCTGTGTGTAGGTGTATTTGCCGGTGTGTTCACTCTATAAAGAGACATTGAATGAAAACTACTTTGTTTGCTCCTTTCACTTCTGTGCTCTATGCTTACCTACACTGAGCTTAGTCCATCTGGGATTCTATTGGGGAGGAGGTTGGAGTTACCCTTCATTTTGATTCCCTCCTGGTCTTCCTTTTTTATTAACAGATTTCCACCTGCAGTAATGTCTCAGTTAATGCCACCGGTAGGTTCTGCGGCTTTAAGCGCCACGCCAGATAATGAAACCAATTTTACTCTAGGTTAATTGATATTAATGAGTCAAATTCCTACAGCATCTCTTTGGCATTATAACAAAATGACGGTGAATGAAAATGACTTTATTCAAGGATCTGCTGTACTTTCAGCCTACCAAATTCCCAAATGACCAACTACAAATCTCTTTGCTCTTACAAGTTAATTCATGTCTTGGTTCAGGCAAACGCGTGCACCTTTGAACAGCACAGAGGAGCTCCCTCTTAACCCTGACTTTCCTCTGCCGATCCTGTTAGCCTCGCACCTGCCCGTCCTTTTTCTGCTCTACTCACCTCCAGTTAGGTTTGCACAGGGGCAGATTCCTGTGTTTCAAATTGGCTCTGGACCTGTCTGGTGGATCACTTTAGAAGAGCTGTTTAAAATTTGTGCCTCAGCCAGGACCTAATCAAGATGATTACTGTTGTCCACTTCACAGAGTAATCTGAGAATGACTTCATGTGTTTTCACGGCCACAGCATTTCCAAATCTGTCTTCTGACTTTAAAATAACCTCTGTCATAAAAACCATAAGTGGACACAGAAGAATGCCAACAGGCAGAGGTAAACTGAATATAGTCCAATGTCCCATCAACACATCTTGAAAGTTCTTCATCATTCTCACTGGGGAGCAATTCCTAACCAACACACAGAATGCTAGGCTTAGGGGCCAGCCAGGGAGAAAACTGGCAATGTAACTTTCAAAACCCTGCCCCTTGGTAGAACTTATCCTCAGTGTTGATTTCATCATGGTTTCCTTTTTTTATGATCCTCTGATTAAATGAGAACTTGATGAATCATTGCATAATTAAATATCCATGGAACAGCAGGGATGCACATTCTGGGCTCTCTCAAACAGGCGAGACATGTTTTCACTTTATTTGGTGGAAAGAAAAAAGGTGCCTCTAAGGGGAAATTTTTCTTACTACATATACAAGAGCTACATAGGCAGAAATAAAGGCCTTTCATCACAAACATCAACATACATATTTTTAAACTTTTATAGACAATTAACCAAAGAAGAGGCGCTACCTTTCAAGGTTCCTTTACGTATTTCCAGGATTGGGGTGAACTAAATGAATCATGTCCATCTAGGTCTGGGCTCTGTCTGGCAGAGACACCAAAGGCCTACTGTGGGAGGACTTGGTTGTTATCTTTGCTATTTGTCTCAGAAAATTAGTTGAAGAGCCAAAACACTCGGATTCTCTTAATATCTCATTGAGGATGTCAACATTTATATGCATATCTAAAACTTTTGTGTTTTTAAGCTTTTTCAACAGTTATTACTTTAGGGAATAACTAAATAATGCTATTACTGCTTATGAAATAATTTTTTAAGGCATTATTTAAGACACAGATCAGGTGCTCGGTGACAGTTCTTATCCTTTTTCCTTCCAAGTATGTCTCCTTCATGACTTTCAGACCATGCTTTTGGGTGGGATTCAGGCATCAGGAACTGTAGAAATGAGCCCCCTGGGTTATGATTCACAATAGACTCTGCAGTTGAAGTCTCTTCCCTCTAAATAGTTATATACCTTAACTTGATGTTACCTGGAATTTTTATGTCTGTCCCCATGGCCTTTAGAGCATTTTCCTTATCATTTTGATTTTTCAATGTCCAGAGATGTTTGCTATGGGTGCTGTAAACTTAAATATTAAATAAGACCAATCCTGGCCAATGTGGCTCATTGGTTGGGCACTGACCTGTAAACCGAAGTGTCACCAATTTGGTTCCCGGCCAGGGCACATGCCTGGGTTGTGGGTCCAGTCACCAGTAGGGGCACGTATGAGAGGGAGCCAATCGATGTTTCTCTTGCACATCAATGTTTTCCTCTCTCTCTTTCTCCCTCCCTTCCCCTCTCTCCATAAATAAGTACATAAATAACCTTTAAAAATAAAAATAAGACTGCATCTGTCATTAATCCTGAAGGGACCCAGTTCTTCATGTTGCTTCTCCTGGAGATAGATGTCATTCATTTTTTTAAATTATGAAAAATTCCATCTTTATGCCAGTTTTTCATAAAATGTCTTTTTTAAAGTATATTTTATTATGTTGTTACAGTAGTTCCAACTTTTTCCCCTTTGCTCCCCTCTGCTCAGTACCCCCCTTCCCTCCACCAGTACTACCTCCCTTAGTTCATGTCCATGAATCATGCATATAAGTTCTTTGGCTTCACCCTTTCCAATATTATTCTTAACATCCCCCTGTCTATTTTGTATCAACGATCATGCTTCCTAGTCCCTGCACCATTTCCCCATTTCTCCCCTTCCCCCTTCCCAGCTGATAACCGCCCAAATAATCCCCATACCTATGATTCTGTTCCTATTCTGGTTTGCTTAGTTGGATTTTTTTTTTAATTTTTAGATTCAGTTGTTGATAGTTGTGTTTTTTGTCATTGTAGTGTTCACAGTATTGATCTTCTTTTTCTTAATTAAGTTCCTTTGACATTTCATATAATAATGGCTTGGTGATGATGAACTCCTTTAGCTTCACCTTGTCTGGGAAGCACTTCATCTGGCCTTCCATTCCAAATGATAGCTTTGCTGGATAGAGTCATCTTGGTTGTAGGTTGCTTTTCATCACATTGAATACTGCTTGTCAGTCCCTTCCTGCCTGCAGTGTCCTCTGAGAAATCAGCTGATAGTCCTATAAGCACCCTGCTGTTGGCAACTCTTCACCTCTCTCTTGCTGCCACCAGGACTCTCTTATCTTTCACCTTTGGCATCTCAATCATAATGCGTCCTGGTGTGGTTCCCTCAGGTTCCAGCTCGCCCGGCACCCTCCGTGCTTTCCAGACCTGTATGTCCATCTCCTTCACAAAGTTTGGGAAGTTTTCCTCATTTTTTTGAATTCTTGCTTTCTCATTCTGCACTGGTTGACTATTTTTTTCTTCCTTATGTTCCAAATCATTGATTTTAACCCTGATTTCCTTCCCTTCACCAGTGGTTTTGTGTGGATTTTCCTTCGTTTCACTTAGCATAGCCTTCCCTTCTTCTCTTATGTGTTTGCCGTACTCAAGCATATCTGTCAAGCCTGTGAGCATCTTACTCACCAGTGTTTTGAATTCTTCATCTGTTAGGTTGGCTCTCTCCTCGACATTTAGTTCTCCCACTGGAACCTTGATCCATTTCCCCTTTTGGTCCATACTTCTCTGTCTACCCATTCTGACAGGCTCCTGTGTTTCTTTGCTTCCTCATCCCAGGTAGAGCTGTTGCTCCTGTTATGTTGTAAGGGGCAGAGCCTTAGGGATTTGTCAGTACAGGGCGACCTGTTTCACCATTTCGTGGCGCTGTATGTGGGAGAGGGATCTGAGGGGGAACAATGCCACCTGCCCAACACTCTCACCTTTTCCAGGCACCCCCCCCCCCACTTCTGCACCAGACTGGCGCCCCTCTAGCTGCTGTCCTGGCCATTGTTCCCAGAATGGGTGGGTCTGCAGTTGTTCTAGGACTGTGGGGGCCCTTTAAACAAAAGGACTCTTCTGAGACCGGCAGTTTCTGCCTCCACCCCAACCCCCACTGGTTTGCACAGTCAGAAGCAATGAGGCTTGATTTTCTCCGGTGCTGGGACCGTAAGCTGTGTTGTCCCGTGAGGAGCTGGGAATGCTCCCCAGGTGTCCCTCCTGACTTTTTAAAATGTGTGACTGTGCTTTCTGCCGGCCTGCTGCCGCCACCACCACACCAAATTCTCTCCGCCCCGGCTCCTCCCTTTTTACCTGTCTGGATGAATATTTCTTTATATCTTTGCTGGACTTCAATGCAGTTTGATTTTCTGGAAATTCTGGTTGTTTCTAGTTTTTTTTTTTAATTTTTCACCAATAACTTTATTAATTTAGATATTTTTAAAGTATATTTTATTGATTATATTGTTACAATAGTTACAATTTTTTCTCCTTTGCTCCCCTCCGCCCAGCATCTCCCCTCCCCCAACAATCTCCCCTCCCAAGTCCATGCCTATGGGTCGTACATACAAGCTATCCTGCCTCACCCTTTCATATATTTTTTTAATTAATTAATTTAACAATAATAAGGAACAATCCCTTCCTCTCAGACTTACGACCCTTTATAATCTTATAAAGGACAATGGGCGAAGGTCTGGAGCTCTTCTAGCTGCTTCAAGCTGGACATGGTCGTCATCCTACCTTCCCTTTGGTCCAGAAATCCCTAATAAGAGTGGGGGTGTGGAGGGGAGGGTGGCCTTCCCACATGGGGAAGGATCGTGCAGACTCCAGGTCAGTTGGCTGTCCCCGGACAACAGCATGCTTGGTTTAACAGGCTGGCATCCTTGTTGTATTCTGGGGGCAACAGATTTGGCAACAGGGTTAAAAGACATCATTCACTCCATAACTACTAGATGAAAAAAAAAAAGGGATTAATTTTTCAATGTCCCACATTAGGGAAAAGAAGGGCTTCTTTGGAGGAAGGTGTCCCAGACACATGTCACTTGTCCAAAACCCTTTTGCCTATTATGTTTAGTTTGGGCTGAGGGAAATATTTTAGATTTCCCCCCTCTCAGACCTCTGGGCTCTTTCTGTCCAAACCTTTAGGACAGAAAAGATAAACCAGTTTTAAAGTGAAGCCCACAGACCACCCCATACTTCACCAACCCAGCCACTTAGTTCAGCCAAACCATTGAGTCTCAGGAGGCAACAATGCAGACAGGATTAAGTTAGGCCTATACATACAGACAATCACTCAGGTAATGAGATCATAAGCTTATGCCCTTTGAAAACAGAAAACACATGTTAATTTATGTAACATAACCCACATACAAGTCTCTAAATCTGTAGGACTGTCTTATCAGAAAGACATCCAGTTGCAAGGCATTTGACATTCTTCTTGCCTGTAAATTAAACATCTTTGATAATACCACAGACGTAGTTTAACTTTCAAATGAAAACAAATTTTAATACAAAGAAACTTTAAAGACAGTTAGCTGCACTACTTTATAGTCTACCACTGATCATTGTGATTATCCTTGAATCACAATTTTTCTCCCTAAGATTACCCTCGTTGTCATTAAAGGGACTGCATTAAGTCCATTTTTAATTTATCCTGTTCATTTGCATAAACACAACAAGAGCAGCAAATGATCACTTATGATCTTTAGTTCTGCTTTGCTGGAACTTACGCAAGAAACATTTAGGGTGACCTTCAGTCTGCCCTTCAGGGCACAGAAGCAGAACCACATACCTGGCATTCAGCCTTGTCTGTAAACACCTGTCTTTTCCAAGTCCTTCTGGTTTTCCAATATGCCTTAAGGTCCTTTCTAGCCATCTTTTAGAAAAACAACCTTCATTCCTTCCCTGGAAAGATTGCCATGGACTGCGCACCCAATCAAGGTACCAGGCCTTTTATCTTGTGGGTTTTTATTACCTTTGAAAGGCAATCCCAGTTCCTCAGGGCATTTTAGTAACAACCAGAGCCCAAGCATGTCTCTTTTAGGCATGACATTCCAGTGAAAGTCTTAGTAAAAAGAAACCTCTATTAATAACTGGTCTTATTAGTTTTATGCAAAGAAACTTATGTGATTACTTACTTCTTTAGAATGCCAAACTCTGGAGGGATCAGATAGGAAGAAAAATATACAACATGAAGGAAAATCCTTGTCCTTCTAATATTCACTGAACTTGCATTTCCATTCTTCACATTATCATTTTTTCCCCCACTAAAAATGTTTTTTTCCATTACAGTTGTCCCACTTTTTTCCCCCTCTTGCTTCCCTGTCCTCTGTCCCCCCTTCTTCCACATTCAGTCCCCACCCAGTTGTCCATGTCCATGGGTCATTTATACATGTTCTTTGACTAGACCCTTCCCCTTCTTACCCCCTTCTCTCCCTCCCATCTCCCGCTTTGTTACTGTTAGTTTATTCCTTGTTTACATACCTCTGGTTCAATTTTGCTCATTTGTTTGTGTTGTTCATTAGTTTCCTGTAATAGGTGATAGCATAAGGTATTTTTCTTTTGTTGCCTGGCTTATTTTGCTAAGCATAATTCTCTCTAGTTCCATCCATGTTGTTGCAAATGGTAGAAGTTCCTTCTTTCTTTCAGTACTTATTCATTGTCATTTTCCCCCTTTGTACTCATGTTCCTCTCTGTCTCTCTCTGTTTCTTTACCTTCTTAAAGCAGACCCTTTAGCATCTCTTGCAATGCTGGTTTGGTGGAGATGTATTCTTTTAGCCTTCTTTTGTCTTGGAAACTCCTTATTTCACCTTCCATTTTGAATGAGAGCCTTGCTGGGTAGAGTATTCTTGGTTGTAGGCCTTTGTTTTTCATTGCTTGGAATATTTTTTGCCATTCCCTTCTGGCTTGTAGTATTTCTGATAAGAAATCTGATAATAGCCTTATTGGAGCTTGCTTGAATGTTATTAGTTGTTTCTCTCTTGCTGCTTTTAGGATTCTCTCTTTGTTTTTGAATGTTGCCATTTTAATTATGATGTATCTTGAAGTGGGTCTGTTGGGGTTCCTCTTCATTGGGACCCTCTGTGCTTCCTGGACTTGCATGACTCTTTCTCTCCTCATGTTAGGGAAGTTTTCTGTCATTAGTTTTTCAAAAAGTTTTCTATCCCTTGCTCTTCTTCTTCTCCTTCTGGAATTCCTATGATATGGATATTATTATGTTTCATGTTGTTCTGCAGCTGTCTTAGAGCTTCTTCAGTCTTGTTCAGTCTTTTTTCATTTTGTTGAACTCTCTGGGAATTTTTGTCTACATTGTCTTCCAGCTCGCTGATCCAATCTTCTGCTTCCTCTAGCCTGCTTTTAATTCCTTCTATTGTGTTCTTCAATTCAGAGATCGTATTCTTCATTCCCTCCTTGCTCTTATTGATAGCTTCTATGTCCTTTTTCATGCTGATGTAATTCTCAGTAAGTTCCTTGTAGTTTTACTGGAGTTCCTTGTAGTTTCCCTGGAGTTCTTTGTAGTTTCCGCTGAGCTCATTCAGCTTCTCCATAATCCATGTTTTGAATTCCATATCTGATAGTTTACTCCCCTCTATTTCATTTAGCACTCTTTCTGAGGATTCTACCTTTCCTTTCGATGGGGTGTGGTTTCTTTGTCTCCCCATGTTTGCGACTCCTATTGTTTGTTGGTGCTTCTTAGAATGATCTGCACTTTCTGGATCTGCCCCTGGTGGCGTCAGATCCTGTACCAGTCTGGCCCTAGGCAGCCTGTTGGAGACTTCCAGGGATCTACTGCTTTTGTCTGCCTTCTTTAGTTGTTAATCTATTCAATCTGTGATTAGCCATCAGGCTTAAGGACTGTGGGTGTGGCAGCTTAATTCCTGCAGGCAGGGCTTTTGCTTCCCCTCAGGCTGACGCTACTTGGAGGGGAATGGTCTGCCCAGAGTACTGGGGATGAGTCAGCGCTGGGACACGGTCGGCTGCTTCCCCAATTCTCCCCTCAAAGCCACCACATCAAACTCTCCCCAAGCGTCTCCAGTCCTCTCTGCCTTCTTTCTGCTTGAGCCCAGGGTAAGTGGGGGCCAAAATATTTTTTGTATGTGATCCGCTTAAGAGCTCTTTTTCTCCAGCTATTTCTCTCCGGCTAGCAAGAAACCCTGTGGCTTTTCGCTTTTCGCAGCTGGATACTATTTTACTTTCCACTCTGTTGCTGTAGGCTGGGAAGCTCAGCTGGGGGTTTAGACCCTGCCTTCTCGGGGGGAACCCCGGCTGCTGAGATGTTTCTCAGTCCCTTCGGCTGCCACCCGTATGAGCCCAGCCAGCCCTTCCGCGTCTCCGCACTTCCTACCAGTCACGTTGTGATGTAGTGGCGTTTTCTGTCTCTCCGTGGTTATAAGACTTCTCTCCAGCTAGTGTTCGGTTGGTTATTCCAGATGATTTCTCTAAAATTAAGTTGTAAATCCAGACTAGTTCTGGGAGGTTAGTGTAGCTTCCACTTACTCTTCCACCATCTTGTTTCTCTGTTTCTAGTTTTGAGGTAGCTGTATTCCTTCTTAGTTGTGGAGGGAGATGCAGCACGTCTGTGTATGCCTCCATCTTGGCTGGAAGTCCCATAAAATGTCTTCTGATTCTCATTTTATAAGTTTGTAGGAGCAGTTACCAGCAGAAATGTGTTATTGAATTCTGGAAACACAATTGTACCCACTGCTTCCTTACATGGCTGCTGCAAACCCCTCTCTTCAACTGCCCCACCCCCCAAAAAGACCCTACTTAACTAATGTATAAAATCACTTCTTTTTCTGGTAGATTACATTTACCAAAACCATTTACATTCTTCTTCATGGATTAATGAAAAGACATGACCGGAAACTGGAAAGATGATGATGGAAATAGAAAATCTCCTAGCAAAATTATTTTAAGAAGAGTGTTTTCCTTTAAAACATAGAAGCTAGGAATCTTGAATTGTCAGTGAAGCCTTCTCCTGACATTAGATAAAGCCCTGTTCCAGCTTAGTGAGGGAATATGTGCCTCTACATTCCTAAGCATTTCATTCCAGTGACTGGGATTTTGTTACATAGAGTCAGACCACATAGAATTTAATTTCTAATAGCTATATTTTAAATTGACCTTCCATTAAGTAACTTGTCTATGCATGCTTTTTAGTCTATTTTTATGTGTAAGTATTTAAAATTTTTTAAGGTTTATTTTATTTTTATAAGAGAGAGGAGAGAGAGAGAGAGAGAGACATTGATATGAGAGAGGAACATGCATCCATTGCCTCAGCATGAACCCCAACTGGGAATCAAACCCACAACCTAGGTATGTGCCCTGATCACGGGTTGAACCGGTGACCTTTTGGTGTATGGGACAGTGCTCCAACCAACAGAGCCACATCGGTCGGGGCTGTATGTTAAGTCTTGAAATTTGAATGAATTATGAACATACATTTGAGAAGAGTGCCTTTACAATATGACTAGTTATCAAAGCACTTCGCATGACCTATGCAGACCACATTCTTAGGCCGAGAGAGTCTCATATATTCCATGGAGTTTTGTAACATTTAAGTTCTGCATGTTGGTTGTCTTATGAGACCTAGGCAAGGTGCTGAAATTATTTTTTACAATGAAACAACTAGTATTTTGTCTAATCTGCAGAAGATTAGCATCAGCCTTTTAAAAGCAATAGGGAACATTTGATAATTGAGGGACCATTGGGGTCAGGGTCATATAACCAAGCTTTTTTCATTATTTACTGTCTTTGCAAAGCATCTGGTTGATGGCAGGAGTTACAGAGACAATTTAACATCCTTGAGTTTAAGCTGATTATGGTTTAGTAGAAGAAACAAGAACTAACTAGGAGATAAGAGAAAAGGACTCTATAGAGGTACAAATTTCCATGGAAACAATGAGAGGGGTCCTATTACTTCCATTTGTAGTAATTTCCAAAGCCACAAGGAGTCTGAATTTGAACTCAATTTGTGCTCCTCTCTTAGTGGCCATCTTTGGGTTGGGGAGGTGGAAAAAGGAGAGTACATTTCTCTAGTCTTTTCCCACCCAACCAACTTCTAGTCTTGTTTCCATCCTAAGTTTCCGCCCTGTACAATTAGTTCTAAAGAACTAATTTTGTGCCCTGGCTGGTGTGGCTCAGTTGGTTGGAGCATCATCCGATAAAATGAAATGTTGCAGGTTCATTTCCCAGTGAGGGCATGTGCCTGGGTTGAGGGCTCAGTTCCTGGTTGGGGTGCCCAGGAGAGGCAACCAATTGATGTTTCTCACACTGATGTTTCTCTTCCTCTTTCCCTCCCTGCCCCTATCTGTATCTAAAGCAAACAAACAAACAAACAAAACCCTAATTTTGTACATTTGGAATTTCTTGCTAAACTGGACACAGGATGTAGAGGATAAGACAGATTTTAAATTTTGTACTTTGTGGGCAAGACAATGAATATCTTTCCAGTCAGCCAAGAGTACATCACATATTTAAAGGAATTCTTGAAATGAACATGAAAATTATTAACATTCATGATTTTGACAAGAGCACTTAGATTTGGAACTTGAGTGGACAAATTAACCTTACATCCATTTACTGCGAAGTTAAGAGTGACAGAAGAGTGATGAGCATGGGCGTGTTCCCATGACCAAGAGCTCAGGAATGATGTCATTTTATTAATCACTCTGAAAAACACACCCTAAGTTTGCTAGCCACACAAAAATTTCTGCTCTGTTACACTTCAGTTATCTTTTAATTCCTTGATGGCCTTGTCACCTTCGATCCTGTTAGGTGTTATTATGATTACTTAGAGGTGTAAAAGAAAGGCAAAAGGAAAACAAAACAAACAAGCATAAAGACCTGGGATGGGGTTGGGGTACAGCAAAGGGAGGAGCCCACATTTTTAGCTGGTTATTTTTGGAGATGTGAGGCTTCTAGCTATTTTATGTTCTATGAGTCCTATCTATATATTTTTGTTCTCCTAAATGTTTTCATTGGTAAGTTTCAGGAATTTTAATGAAAAAATCATGAGACTCTATAGTCTTTTCATGTGTGACAATTCTTCGAAAAAAATTGTTGCCTCCTGTACCCACTTAGACTGGAGATCAAATTCACAACCTAGGTATGTGCCTTGAGTGGGGAGCAAACCTGCTACCTTTTGGTGTGTGGGACGATGCCCCAACCAAAAGAGCAACCTGGCCAGGACAGGACATTCCTTTTTTTAAAAACCGCTGGTGCTGAAGCTTCCTTGATGCTACCTGATGACACTAAGCTGTGCAGAGCACGGGGTGCTGCTCCTGACTTGCTTTTCCTCTGCAGACGTGTCTGTGGGTCAGGTGCCTTCTGTCCTGAAGATCACAGTATGAATATTCCACAAAATTGTCACTTTTAGTCACAAAAGAGAGAATGGGGCTCTTCTGTGGTAACTGAAGTTGAAGTTGGACAGGCAAATTATTATTCCCAGGGGCCATTCATAAACACCTCTGTTCTTGACTGTTTTGGGTCAGAGAACCAGTACCAGCTATAAAGCAGGGATAGCTATGTCTGAGCCACTTCAATGTCTCCTCAGTTACCAGAGGGGACTGGGGGTTGGGGGCGGGTAGTAAAGGGCAAAGGGGGTCAAATATAAGGTGACAGATGGAGATTTGACTTTGGGTGGTAAACACACAATGCAATGTACAGATGATGTGTCATAGAATTGTATACTTGAAACCTACATAATTTTATTAACCAATATCACCCCCATAATTAATTAAAAAAAGAAAATTGCTGAATGCTGGTAAAAATTAAGATATTAGACTTTTCTATACCTATTGACCATTCTAAATTTGCCAGAATTAACTAATGTATCATGAAGTAAATCATAATCGTAATCATAAATCAGAATACTTATACTCATAAGTCATGTGATTGTAAGTTATAATCATATTATCCAGTCTTTAACCTTAAACTTGCACTGAATAATACTTCATAATTTTCTGGTTTCTCAAGCAAATAAATAAATGGTGGTAAAATTTTAGCTTAACTAAAAATGTTCACAAGAAAATAAAAGTTATCAATGTCCTATGATTTTTGGATTGGACTGTTCTTTTGACTATTTTACATAATATAGGTTGTGAAGGAATTAATGGAATTTAATTCAACTGGAATTCCAAAGGAATTGGCAATTGAAAGGAATGTTCATTCTATAACAAACCTTGGGTCAGAGAGCACCTGTAGATATGGCATTCTTAGCATAGGATATTCTTTACACTATAATATATTTCATTAAAATATTGGTATGATGGAAAAAACACATGTACTTAATTGATTGGATGTGAGGATTTCATGCCACAAGCCTGGTACTTTTTATCTCTTACTCTGGTTAAAAATTTTTTTCCTGTTTTTCTCCCCAAGGCACTTAATAACTTCTAACATATTACATAGTTTACTAACTTAACATGTTTATTATTCACTTCTTTCGCTCCAGGATAAAGTTTAAGCTCCACGCAGATAGAGATCTTTGTTGTTTTTCTTTTTTTAATTGATGAATCCCAAGTATCTACAACAGCATCTAGAATAATGTCAGTGTTCAACAAATATTTGTTGAATGAATAAATAAGGATAATGATATTTTCCTCATTAATTAAAAGGTATCATTTTATCTGTGCTATAAAATTTATTTAAAGTTCTTTTAGAAATAGATATTTAAAATACACTATGAGAATTGAGTTAAATACTTATTTAAACTTATACTTTACTATTCTAGTATAAATATTTTAAAAATATTATGTCATTTTTAAATGAGATAATCTTAGCTGATTTATATCTTGTACTAACATTTTAAGAAAAATGGATTTATGATAAAGAGTCAACAATTTCTAGGCTTTGCTTTTGACTCAACAGTTGCTATTTTTTTGCTATCAATCAAGTTCTTTGTTTTCTACTTCCAAGATACCAATGGTTTTTATTTGGAAATAAAAGGTTATACTTGACAGACTCCAGAGAAAGTTCATTGACTATAAGGGATGCTGCTGTAGAGAAAACAAGAAATTTATTAATACTCACATAGAAATACATAAAACAAACTGTCTTGCCTACCTATTTATGTATCTATCTAATTTTTTTGAGGCAATGTTCTTCAGCCTTCCTGGCCTTGACACCTTTCTGCTTCTTCAAAGAGAGCTGGGGGCAGCCACAGCCTGGAGCAAAGGGCGAGGCAGAAGGGTGAAAGCCAGGGTGTATGTGAGGGGCAGAAGGGCTGACACTAGGCAGGGCTGCCCTGTGGGAACTGGATTGAGGAATTTGGTTGGAATCTTGGATGTTAGTATCCTGGGGCAATGGCGTTCAAAGCAAGCAATGCCAACGTCCAGGTAGGTCTCAAGCACTGAAAATTGGAGAGGACCTGATGTTCAGAAGTACTCTTCCCTATTGCTGGCCTCCCAGGGGGCCCCTGGCCTCACCTAATCCTTCTCCTGAGGGGAGAAAGCAAGCTATGCCCTCCTCCTTTGAGGACTATGAAACCTTATAGGCTGTTAACAAAGGGGAGGCCTATTTTAAGGATTAATCAAGCCACCC
Organism: Furipterus horrens; assembly: GCF_987537825.1. Lineage (NCBI taxonomy): Eukaryota > Metazoa > Chordata > Mammalia > Chiroptera > Furipteridae > Furipterus > Furipterus horrens. The sequence goes on along the minus strand of NW_028327180.1, from coordinate 62,584,744 downwards.
ACCCTCAGGGTACAGAACCTTTCCAGGCCCCATACCCCTCTCTGTTAAAGGGTGAAGCCTGGCATTAGGAATGGGGAATTGGCCTCAGGCTGGAATATGCAGGATCCATATATATAGGAGTGTGGGGGTAAAGTATTTACAATTCTTGTTTAAGAACTTTAACTCTTCTGTCCTCAAATAAAAGACTAATGGTTTCAGGGGCTCTCGGGTTTTTAAAAAGATACACTGAAGCAAATAAAACTTTTCCCCTCATCCTCTCAGTACCCTCCCCTGTTGCAGCCGTAGCCTATTTTCCATCTCTATGAGTCTGTTCCTGTTTTGTTTATTCATTTGTTTTGGTTTTTTCACATATAAGTGAAATTAGATAATATTTTCTTTTTTTTTCCTTAAAGTATATTTTATTGATTATGTCATTACAGTAGTTCCAATTTTTCCCCCTTTGCTTCCCTCTGCCCAGTACCCCCCTTCCCTCCATCAATCCTATCCCCCCTTAGTTCATGTCCATGAGTCATGCATATAAGCTCTTTGGCTCCACCCTTTCCAATATTATTCTTAACATCCCCCTGTCTATTTTGTATCAACTGATTATGCTTCCTAGTCCCTGCACCATTTCCCCATTTCTCCCCTTCCCCACTCCCAGCTGATAACCCTCCAAATGATCCCCATACCCATGATTCTTTTCCTATTCTGGTTTGCTTAGTTAGATTTTATTTTTAATTTTAGATTCAGTTGTTGATAGTTGTGTTTTTTGTCATTGTAGTGTTCACAGTATTGATCTTCTTTTTCTTAAGTAAGTCCCTTTGACATTTCATATAATAATGGCTTGGTGATGATGAACTCCTTTAGCTTCACCTTGTCTGGGAAGCACTTCATCTGGCCTTCCATTCCAAATGATAGCTTTGCTGGATAGAGTCATCTTGGTTGTAGGTTGCTTTTCATCACATTGAATACTGCTTGTCAGTCCCTTCCTGCCTGCAGTGTCCTCTGAGAAATCAGCTGATAGTCCTATAAGCACCCTGCTGTTGGCAACTCTTCACCTCTCTCTTGCTGCCACCAGGACTCTCTTATCTTTCACCTTTGGCATCTCAATCATAATGCGTCCTGGTGTGGTTCCCTCAGGTTCCAGCTCGCCCGGCACCCTCCGTGCTTTCCAGACCTGTATGTCCATCTCCTTCACAAAGTTTGGGAAGTTTTCCTCATTTTTTTGAATTCTTGCTTCCTCATTTTTCACTGGTTGACTATTTTTTTCTTCCTTATGTTCCAAATCATTGATTTTAATCCTGATTTCCTTCCCTTCACCATTGGTTTTGTGTGTATTTTCTTTCATTTCACTTAGCATAGCCTTCACTTCTTCTCTTATGGGTTTGCCATACTCAAGCATATCTGTCAAACCTGTGAGCATCTTACTCACCAGTGCCTGGAATTCTGAATCTGTGAGGTTGTCTATCTCCTCATCTGTTAGGTTGGCTATCTCCTTGTCACTTAGTTCTTCCACTGGAACCTTGATCCATTTCCCCTTTTAGTCCATACTTCTCTGTCTCCTCATTCTGACAGGCTCCTGTTACATTGTAAGGGGCAGAGCCTTAGGGATTTGTCAGTATAGGGCGACCTGTTTCACCATGTTGTGGTGCTGTATGTGAGGGAGGGGTCTGAGAGTGAACGATGCCACCCGCCCAGCACTCACCCCTTTTCCAGGCACGTCTCTCACTTCCGCACTGCACTGGCGCCCCTCTAGCTGCTGCTCTGGCCGTCGTTACCTGAGTGTGTGGGTCTGCGGACATTCTAGGTCGTTTAAACAAGCAGACTCTACTGAGAGACTGGCAGTTTCCGCCTCCACCCCAACCCCACTGGTCTGCACAGTCAGAAGCAATGAGGCTTGATTTTTCCTGGGGCTGGGACTGTGGGCTGCGATGTCCGGTGAGGAGCTGAGAATGCTCCCCAGGTGTCCCTTTTGACTTTTTAAAATGTGTGACTGCGCTTTCTGCCAGCCTGCCTCCGCCGCCACTGCTGCTGCTGCTGCCACCACCACACCACATCCTCTCCGCCGTGGCTCCACCCCTCCTACCTCTCTGGATGACTATTTCTTCTTTATATCTTTGTTTGCTGGACTTCCATGCAGTTTGATTTTCTAGAACTTCTGGTTGTTTCTAGTTTTGAGGTAGTTGTATTCCTTCTAGTTGTGGAGGGAGACACAGCGTGTCTGTCTACGCTCCATCTTGACTGGAAGTCACATAATGTTTTTTTGATTGACTTATTTCACTTAGTATAATACCCTCCTAGGTCCATCCATGTTATTGTAAATGGCAAGATTTCATTCTTTTTTATTGTCGAATAATTTTCCCTTATATATGATGGGGGATATATATATATATTCATGTACCTCACATCTTCTTTACTGACACAACCTAGGTTGCTTTTATATCTTGGCTATTACTACTAATGCTGCAGAAAACATAAGGCTTCATATAGCCTTTTGAATTAGTACTTTTGTTTTCTTCGGATAAATACTCAGAAGTAAAATTTCTGGGTCATAAGGTAATTTTACTTTTAATTTTTTGAGGAAATTCCATACTGTTTTTCAAAGTGGCCACACCAATCTACAATCCCAAAAACAGTGCATAAGGGTTCCCTTCTCTCCACATTCTCAGCAGCACTTGATGCTTATTGATTTATTGATGATAACCATTCTGACAGGTATGAGGTGATAGCTCATTGTGGTTTTGATTTGCATCATTTCTCTGGTAATTAGTGATAAACATCTTATCGTATGTCTGTTGGCCATCTGCATGTCCTGTTTCAAGAAATATCTATTCAGGTGCTCTCCCCATTTTTAAATCAGATTGTTTATGTTTTTGATGTTGAATTGTACGTGTTCCTTATATATTTTGGATATTAACCCCTTATTGGTGTATTATTTGTCAATATTTTCTCCCATTCTGTACATGTCTTTTCATTTTGTTGATGGTTTCCTTTGCTGTAGAAACTCTTTTTAGTTTATGTAGTCCCATTCATTTATTATTTCTTTTGTTTCTCTTGCTTGAGTAGACATATCAAAAAGATATTACTAAGAGCAATGTCAGAGATTTTATTGCCTATGTTTCCTCTGCAGGAATTTTATGGTTATGGGTTGTACCTTTAAGTCTTTAATTCATTTTGAATTTATTTTTGCATATGATATAGGAAAGTGATCCAATTTTATTTTTTGCATGTATTTGTCCAGTTTCCTTAGCACCACTTATTGAATAGACTGTTTTTATCCCATTGTATATCCTTGTCTCCTTTGTTGTAGATTAATTGACCATATAAGTGAGGAATATTTCTTGGCTTTCTATTCTGTTCCATTGATCTGTGTATCTGTTTTTATGCCAGTACCATGCTGTTTTGATTATTGTAACTTTGTAGTAGAGTTTGATATCAGGGAGCGTGATACCTCCCTCTTTGATCTTTCTCAGGATTGCTTTGGGTTTTGGGGGTCTTTTGTAGTTCCATAGAGATATTAGGATTAGTTGTTATGATGCTGCTGTCACTTTGGAAGCAGGAACTCAGCAGATTCCTTCAGGCAAGTGGAAGACTGATTGCATGGCCTGCACTGTGACACCATCAGTCCTGGCTCTGCTGTTCTCTCACAGGTGAACTCTGGCTGGATGGAAGGGCAGCTTTGAAGTCATACAGCAGCTGGAGATGTGCAACATGTAAGCGAGAATAAGGGTGAGGGTTCTTTAAAGACCAGATGAACAGATCTAAGATGGCAGAGGAGTAAGTGGAAGCTACACTAACCTCCTCCCAGGACAAGTCTGTATTTACAACTTAATTTTGGAGAAATCATCTGGAATAACCACCCAAACACTAGCTGGAGAGAAGTCTTATAATCACGGAGAGTCAGAAAAGGCCGCTACATCACAACGTGACCAGTAGGGAGTGCGGAGACGAGGAAGGACTGGTTGGGCTCCCACGGGTGGCAGCTGAAGGGATTGAGAAACAGCTCAGCAGCCAGGGGTTCCCCCTGAGAAGGGCAGGGTCTAAACCCCCATCTGGGCTTCCCAGCCTACAGCAACAGAGTGGAAAGTAAAATAGTATCCAGCTGCGAAAAGCGAAAAGCCACAGGGTTTCTTGCTAGCCGGAGAGAAACAGCTGGAGAAAAAGAGCTCTTAAGCGGATCACATACAAAGCCCCCACTTACCCTGGGCTCAAGCAGAAAGAAGGCAGAGAGGACTGGAGACACTTGGGGAGAACTAGGGGAGCAGCCGACCAGATTCCAGTGCTGACTCATCCCCAGTACTGCAGGCAGAGCATTCCCCTCCAAGTGGTGTCAGCTTGAGGGGAAGCAAAAGCCCTGCCTACAGGAATTAAGCTGCCACACCCACGGTCCTTAAGCCTGACAGCTAATCACAGATTGAATAGATTAACAACTAAAGAAGGCACACAAAGGCAATAGATCCCTGGAAGTCTGCAACAAGCTGCCTAGGCCCAGACTGGTACAGGATCTGATGCCACCAGGGGCAGACCCAGGGAGTGCAGATCATTCTAAGAAGCACCAACAAACAATAGGAGTCGCAAACATGGGGAGACAAAGAAACAACCCCCCATCGAAAGGAAAGGTAGAATCCCCAGAAAGAGTGCTAAATGAAATAGAGGGGAGTAAACGATCAGATATGGAATTCAAAACATGGATTATGGAGAAGCTCAATGAGCTCAGTGGAAACTACAAAGAACTCCAGAAAAACTACAAGGAACTTACTGAGAATTACACCAGCATGAAAAAGGACATAGAAGCTATCAATAAGAGTAAGGAGGAATGAAGAATACAAATTCTGAACTGAAGAACACAGTAGAAGGAATTAAAAGCAGGCTAGAGGAAGCAGATCGAATCAGCGAGCTGGAGGACAACATAGACAAAAACTTCCAGACTGTTCAACAAAATGAAAAAAGACTGAACAAGACTGAAGATGTTCTAAGACAGCTGCAGGACAACATGAAACGTAATAATATCTATATCATAGGAATTCCAGAAGGAGAAGAACAAAGGATAGAAAACCTCTTTGAAAAACTAATGACAGAAAATTTCCTAACATGAGGAGAGAAAGAGTCACGCAAGTCCAGGAAGCACAGAGGGTCCCAATGAAGAGGAACCCCAACAGGCCCACTTCAAGACACATCATAATTAAAATGGCAACATTCAAAAACAAAGAGAGAATCCTAAAAGCAGAAAGAGAGAAACAACTAATAACATACAAGGGAGCTCCAATAAGGCTATCATCAGATTTCTTATCAGAAACACTACAAGCCAGAAGGGAATGGCAAAAAATATTCCAAGCAATGAAAAACAAAGGTCTACAACCAAGAATACTCTACCCAGCAAGGCTCTCATTCAAAATGGAAGGTGAAATAAGGAGTTTCCAAGACAAAAGAAGGCTAAAAGAATACATCTCCACCAAACCAGCATTGCAAGAGATGCTAAAGGGTCTGCTTTAAGAAGTTGAAGAAACAGAGAGAGACAGAGAGGAACATGAGTACAAAGGGGGAAAATGACAATGAATAAGTCCTTATCAGTAATAACTTTAAATATAAATGGATTAAATGCTCCGATCAAAAGACACAGGGTAGCTGAATGGATTAGAAAGAATGACCCACATATATGCTGTCTACAAGAGACCCATCTTAGAACAAAAGATCTACACAGGCTGAAAGTGAAGGAATGGAAAAAAGTATTTCAAGCAAATGAAAAAAAAGCTGGGGTAGCAATACTTATATCAGACAAAACAGGTTTCACAGCAAAGACCATAAAAAGAGACAAGGAAGGACATTTCATAATACTTAAGGGAAAAAATCCATCAAAAAGATATAACCCTTATAAATATATATGCACCCAACTTAGGAGCACCCAAATATGTAAGGAAAATTTTGAAAGACTCCAAGAAAGATATAGACAGCAACACGCTCATAGTAGGGGACTTTAACACCCCATTATCAACAATGGACAGATCTTTGAAGCAAAGAAACACCAAAGATATTGAGGCATTGAACAACACTCTAGATCAAATGGACTTAGTCGATATATATAGAACTTTTCATCCCAAAGAAGCAAAATATACATTCTTCTCAAGTTCACATGGAACATTTTCAAAGATAGACCACAAGCCTCAACAAATTCAAGAAAATTGAAATTATATCAAGCATCTTCTCAGATCACAATGGCTCAAAATTGGAAATCAACCTCAAGGAAAAAAACTCAAAAACATTCAAACTCATGGAGAATGAATAACATGCTATTAAATAATGAATGGGTTAACAATGACATCAAGGAAGAAATCAAAAAGTTTCTGGAAACTAATGATAATGAACACACAACAACCCAAAACCTATGGGATACAGTGAAAGCAGTCCTGAGAGGAAAGTTCATAGCAATACAGGCCTACCTAAAAAAGATAGAAGAATCTCTAATAAAAAATATAACCCTACAGCTACAAGAACTAGAGGAAGAACAACAAGCAAAGCCCAGATCAAGTAGAAGAAAGAAAATCATCAAGATCAGAGCACAATTAAATGACATAGAGACTAAACTAACAATTCAAAAGATCAACATAAGTAGGAGCTGGCTCTTTGAAAAGATAAACAAAATTGAGAAGCCTTTAACCAGGCTCATCAAGAAAAAAAGAGAGAGGACCCAAATAAATAAAATCAGAAATGAAAGAGGAGCAATCACAACTGATACCACAGAAATACAAAGAACTGTAAGAAATTATTACGATCAACTGTATGGCAAGAAATTTAACAACCTAGAGGAAATGGAAAAATTCCTGGAAACATATAGTCTTCCAAAACTGAATCAAGAAGAACCAGAAAGCCTGAATAGACCAATGACAACTAGTGAAATTGAAGCAGTAATCAAAAAAGTCCCAGCACACAAAAGCCCTGGACCGGATGGCTTCACAGGTGAATTATACAAAACATTTAGGAAAAAACTAACTTGTATCCTCTTCAGACTATTTCAAAAGATCCAAGAAGAGGGAAGACTCCCAAACTCGTTCTATGAAGCCAGTATTACCCTAATTCCAAAACCAGGTCAAGACACAACAAAGAAAACTACAGGCCAATATTGCTGATGAACATAGATGCTAAAATCCTCAACAAAATATTGGCAAACCGGATCCAGCAACACATTAGAAAGATCGTACACCACGATCAAGTGGGATTCATCCCAGGGATGCAAGGATGGTTTAATATTCACAAATCAATAAATGTAATACACCACATAAACAAAATGAAAGACAAAAACCACATGACCATATCAATAGATGCAGAAAAAGCATTTGATAAAGTACAACACCCATTTATGATGAAAACTCTCAGCAAAATGGGAGCAGAGGGAGCATACCTCAACATAATAAAGGCCATATATGAGAAACCTGAAGCCAACATCATACTCAATGGGCAAAAACTGAGAGCATTCCCCCTAAGGTCAGGAACAAGACAAGGATGTCCACGCTCTCCACTCCTATTCAACATAGTCATGGAAGTTCTAACCACAGCAATCAGACAAGAAAGAGAAATAAAAGGCATCCAAATTGGAAAAGAGGAAATAAAACTGTCATTATTTGCAGATGACGTGATAGTGTACGTAGAAAACCCTATAGACTCCACAAAAAAACTACTTGAACTAATAAATGAATTCGGCAAAATAGCAGGGTACAAAGTCAATATTTAAAAATCGAAGGCATTTCTGTACACCAACAATAAAATCTCAGCGATAGAAACTGAAAGAAAAATCCCATTTACCATAGCAACAAGAAAAATAAAGTACATAGGAATAAACTTAACCAAGGAGGTAAAAGACCTGTACTCAGAAAACTACATAACACTGAAGAAAGAAATTAAGGAAGATACAAATAAATGGAAGCATATACCATGCTCATGGATGGGAAGAAGCAACATCATTAAAATGTCCATACTACCCTAAGCAATTTATAGATTCAATGCAATCCCTATTTAAATATCAATGACATTTTTCACACACCTAGAACAAATACTTCAAAAATTTATATGGAACCAAAAAAGACCCCGAATAGCCACAGCAATTTTGAGGAAGAAGAACACAGTAGGAGGAATCACAATACTTGATATCAAACTATACTACAAGGTCACGGTAATCAAAACAGTCTGGTACTGGCATAAAAACAAACATATAGGTCAATGGAACAGAATAGAGAGCCCAGAAATAAACCCAAGTCTATACGGTCAACTAATATTTGACAAAGGTGGAAGGAACATCAAATGGAGTGAAAAGAGCCTCTTCAACAAATGGTGTTGGGAAAACTGGACAGGGACATGCAAAAAAATGAAACTAGACCATCAACTTACACCATACACCAGAATAAACTCAAAATGGATCAAAGACTTAAATGTAAGCTGTGACACCAAAAGTCCTAGAGGAAAACATAGGCAGGAAAATTTCAGATATCCCATGTAGCAACATTTTCACTGATATATCTCCTAAGGTAAGTGAAATAAAGGAAAGAATAAACAAATGGGACTACATCAAACTAAAAATTTTCTGCTCAACTAAAGAAAACATCAGCAAGATGAAAAGGAAACCAACCATATGGGAAAATATATTTGCCAATGATATCTCAGACAAGAGATTTATCTCCTAAATATATAAAGAACGCATACGACTCAACATCAAGAAGACAGACAACCCAATTAGAAAATGGTCAAAGGACCTGAACAAACACTTCTCCAAAGAGGACATACAGAGGGTCCATAGACATATGAAAGAATGCTCAACATTACTAGCCATCAGAGAGATGCAAATAAAAACCACGATGAGATACCACCTCACACCAGTCAGAATGGCCATCATCAACAAATCAACAAACAACTTGTGCTGGAGAGGATGTGGAGAAATGGGAACCCTGGTGCATTGCTGGTGGGAATGCAGACTGGTGCAGCCACTAGGGAAAACAGTTTGGAATTTCCTCAAAAAACTAAAAATGGAACTGCCTTTTGAACCAGCAATTCCATTGCTAGGATTATATCCGGAAAATCCTGAAACACCAGTTCAAAAGAACCTCTGCACCCCAATGTTCATAGCAGCACTATTTATAATAGCCAAGTGCTGAAAACAACCTAAGTCCCCATCTGTAGGTGAGGGGATCAAAAAACTGTGGTACATTTACACAATGAAGCACTATGTAGCAGAAAGAAAGAAGGAACTTCTACCATTTGCAACAACATGGATGGAACTAGAGAGAATTATGCTTAGCGAAATAAGCCAGGCAATGAAAGAAAAATACCTTATGCTGTTACCTATTACAGGAAACTAATGAACAACGCAAACAAATGAGCAAAATTGAACCAGAGGTATGTAACCAGGAGTAGACTAACAGTAACAAGGGAGGAGGCGGGAGGGAGAGAAGGGGGTAAGAAGGGGAGGGGTCAAGTCAAAGAACAGGTATAAATGACCCACGGACATGGGAACTGAGTGGGGACTGAATGTTGGGGAAGGGTGGGACAGGGTGCAGGGAAGCAAGATGGGGAAAAAAGTGGGACAACTGTAATGGAAAAACAAACAAAAAATTTTTAGTGGGGGAAAAATGAAAATATGAAGAATGGAAATCCCAGTTCAGTGTATATTAGAAGGACAAGGATTTTCCTTCACATTGTATATTCTTCTCCCTATCTGATCCCTCCAGAGTTTGGCATTCTAAAGAAGTAAGTAATCACATAAGTTTCTTTGCATAAAACTAGTAAGACCAGTTGTTAATAGGTTTTTTGTTTCTTTTTTACCTAGTCTTTGACTGCAATGTCATGCCTAAAGGAGCCATGCTTGGGCTCTGGTTGTTACTAAAATGCCCTGAGGAACTGTGAATGACTTTCAAAGGTAATAAAAGTCCACGAGATAAAAGGCCTGGTACCGTGGTTGGTTGTGCGGTCCACAGCAATCTTTCCAGGGAAGGAATGAAGGTTGTTTTCCTGAAAGATGGCCAGAAGGGACCTTAAGGCACAATGGAAAACCAGAAGAATTTGGAAAAGACAGGTGTATACAGGGAAGGCTGAATGCCAGGTATGTGGCTCAGCTTCTGTGCCCTGAAGGGCAGACTGAAGTTCACCCTAAATGTTTCTTGCGTAAGTTCCAGCAAAGCAGAACTAAAGATCATAAGTGATCATTTTCTGCTCTTGTTGTGTTTATGCAAATGAACAGGATAAATTAAAAATGGACTTAATGCAGTCCCTTTAATGACAAGGAGGGTAATCTTAGGGAGAAAAATTGTGATTCAAGGAAAATCACAATGATCAGTGGTAGACTATAAAGTAGTGCAGCTGACCGTCTTTAAAGTTTCTTTTCATTTAAAATTTGTTTTCATTTGAAAGTTAAACTATGTCTGTGGTATTATCAAAGATGTTTAATTTACAGGCAAGAAGAATGTCAAATGCCTTGCAACTGGATGTCTTTCTGATAAGACAATCCTACAGATTTAGAGACTTGTATGTGGGTTATGTTACATAAATTAACATGTGTTTTCTGTTTTCAAAGGGCATAAGCCTACGATCTCATTACCTGAGTGATTGTCTGCATGTATAGGCCTCACTTAATCCTGTCTGCATTGCTGCCTCCTGAGACTCAATGGTTTGGCTGAACTAAGTGGCTGGGTTGGAGAAGTATGGGGTGGTCTGTGGGCTTCACTTTAAAACTGGTTTATCTTTTCTGTCCTAAAGGTTTGGACAGAAAGAGCCCAGAGGTCTGAGAGGGGGGAAATCTAAAATATTTCCCTCAGCCCAAACTAAATATAATGGGCAAAAGGGTTTTGGACAGGTGACATGTGCCTGGGACACCTTCCTCCAAAGAAGCCCTTTTTTTTCCCCTAATGTGGGACATTGAAAAATTAATCCCTTTTTTTTTTCATCTAGTAGTTATGGAGTGAATGATGTCTTTTAACCCTGTTGCCAAATCTGTTGCCCCCAGAATACAACAAGGATGCCAGCCTGTTAAACCAAGCATGCTGTTGTCTGGGGACAGCCAACTGACCTGGAGTCTGCACGATCCTTCCCCATGTGGGAAGGCCACCCTCCCCTCCACACCCCCACTCTTATTAGGGATTTCTGGACCCAAGGGTAGGTAGGACAATGACCATGTCCAGCTTGAAACAGCTAGAGGAGGTTGAGACCTTCGCCCATGTCCTTTATAAGATTATAAAGGGTCTTAATATCTGAGAGGGAGAGATTGTTATTTTTTATTATTAAAATAATTAATCATTTATTTAAAAAAGAAAAATATATGAAATAGTGAAGTGGGAGAGCTTGTATGTACAAACCATGGGCACATATTTGGGGAGGATTGCTGGGGGAGGGGGGTGCTGGGTGGCGGGTAGCAAAAGGGAAAAATTGGAACTATTGTAACAATATAATCAATAAAATATACTTAAAAAAATAAATCCACAGAATGAGAAAAAGAAATAAAAAGGCCAGATGAAGGCATGCCTATTAGTCAGAAAATCTGAAACATGAGCTGGCAGAGCTGATTGCTGACCAGCACCCTCAGTCCTAAGCAGCCCCTTCCTGGACAATGTGCTTGTTCCCTGTGTGAAGGTTCAGCTCTTCGTGTGATGCTAAAGTGCTGATGAGTCTAAGGACAAAGGAGTGGGGACTGGGATTCACAGAGTTGCTGGGTTCTTGTCCTTTATTTTAATGAGTCACAGATGGTTTCACTTGCTGACAGGACCTTGTTTGTTGCCAGTGTTGGTATTACAAGTTAATCACGGGAGAGAGAGTAGGTCTGTACAGCACCTGATGGATCTCTCTGGGTCACTCTGTCCTTCTCTGGCCTCCACTCCCTTCTGATATTGTGTACTTACATGGCCAGCACTCTCCAAATAAGGTTCACCTTTTCATAAATTTTCTCCAATGTGTGGGCTTTGGGTTTCCGCATCTGGAGGCTATTAGCTAATGCAGTTACAGCCAGGAGTCTCTTAACAGTTTTTCACTGGTTGTTATCTTTCTGCTCTAACATTGTTCAGTTAGGTTCTGAGTGGGTAAAGGATTATGACTAAACCTCAAGAGCAAAAGCCCTTTCTTACTTTTGTAAGCCCACTGATATTGACAATCTTTTTTCTTTTTCTCCTTATTTTGTAAGGTTAACAATGTCTTTGCAACCCTTTTAGGTTACTGTGGGATGATTAATTGGAAGTGCAATATTGCTGACTAAATAGTTCAGCTTTTCCCAGTGTTCTCATTTGTGAAATTCAGTTATCTCATACAGGTTTGCCTTCCACAGATCAGTTTTATGGCTATCCAAAAGGTTCTCTTTTGAAAAGAGGATGTCCACAGTGGAAGTTATTTTTAGACTCTAGTGATTGGATTCTGCTCCAGTACCCACACTTCTCTTACAAAAAACTGAGCTTGAGAAAGGCTCTTTGACCTGATCAGACTCATGGAGAGAACTCTGGATAGAGCCAGGATAAACTGTGCACTTAACTCAGAGTTTTGCGACTCTCTTCATCAGGGTACTCACCTGGGATCCTCCTTGAAAATAAAACTGTTTCCCCCTGACTCCACCCCAGAAATGACAGAATTAGAATGTACAGGAGAAAAACCTCCAGAGAAACAAAACCAATAGGATACGCAGTGGGGAAGGGTGGGTGGGGCGTGCATATATGTGTGGACATTTATTATAAGAAGTTGGCTAATGTAATTCCAGAGGCTGAATGGTCAGTCCCACAATCTGCCATCTGCAAGCTGGAGACCCAGGAAAGCGATGGTGTGGTTCAGCCCCAGTCTGAAGGCTTGAGAATCAGAGCAGGTGATGCTGTGTATTCTGGTCTTTGGGCCAGAGAAGAATGAGATGTCCTGGCTCAGTCTGTGAGGCAAGAAAAAGAGGGCAAATTACTCCATCCTCTACCTTTTCTTCTCAACAGGCCCTCAACAGATTGGGTGATGCCCAACCACATTAGGGAGGGCAATCTACTTTACTGAGTCCACTGATTCAAATGCTGATCTCATTCGGAAGCATCCTCACAGAGACTTCCAGAAACACTGCTGAATGTGAGTACATTGTGGCTCACTCAAGTCAATACACAAAATTAATCATCGCAAGTCCAACTCTTGTCAACTTGGCACCCATATACATCTCCTTGCACCGTACTTCATCTCCAGATAAATACACAATAAGTCATAATTCTGCCTATTAGGAGACAGCTATGCTGTGTACAACCAAAAATGTGCTAACTCCTTTCCCAAAAGAAAAGTCTTTGAGTGATTCTTTACTCTTCTCCATGATATCCCATAACCTGTACTCTGATGTTAAATTAATGATACTAGATTACTATGATATGAAACCAACATATCTTATGTTACATGATAAGGGAATAAGAGAGGAAAGAAAACAAATGTGTGTGTGTGTGGCAGATATAGAAACAGTCCTACTTCCTGTAACTGTTCACATGGGTGTAGCTGGTATTTATAATTACCTTTCTCCACCACCCACTCTGTACTCCCCTTGCCTTCAGCTAGCACCTCTATTGGTCGTGGTTCTTTAACCAGTGGGGTGAATCAGATCTTCATTCCTGAAGGACCTGGGCATTAGTAGTCCTGCCTGGACTGGATTCGTGTTTTTTGTTGATTATAATGACAGGATATAGTAACTGTAGGTGACACCTTAAGGAATTATCTGTGTTCCAAGTACATTCCTCCTTGCCTCCATTGTAAACAGTAGTCCAAGTTTCCCTAGCTATAAATCAATCATCCCAGCTTACACTGAAAGTCCCTTTTGGGCATGTTGATTCCGAAGCATGAGGATCGCCAGTGGCTAGCCGATGGCAGTCTTCACTCCCAGTTCACCGCTGTCTGTCCTGGTGGGAGCATCCCTCTCAATGGAACTAAGGCCTCTAGGGCAGCAGAGCACAACGTTGTAGGAAGACAAAGCAACAATTTTTCTAGTAGGTAGCAGGGTAATACTGAGGGCTTCCACTTTCATTCCCAGCCCTTGATTCCTGGACCTATGAATGCTGGCCATGGGAGAAAGAACACCAGGGACCAGGTACCAGTTCAGAGCAGATCTAGCCTTCCGGAGAGCCTTGCCTCAGCCCTGCAAGTTTGCCACCTAGCTGGTGTGTAACTTAATCCTTGAAAGGCCATTTCACCATTCTGTCCAGCCAGCTGCTTCAGGATGGTGGGGAACCTGAAGAGACCAGTGCATCCCACAAGCATGTTACTGCACTTTTGCTGTGAAGTGGGGTCCTTGATCTGAAGCTATACTGTGTGTAGTACCATGATGATGGATAAAGCATTGTCTAAGTCTATGAATGGTAGTTTCAGCAGAAGCATTGAGTGCAGGTATTTGTCTATTCTAGTAAAGACAAAAAACTTCCCCTCCCATGATGAATGTCATCCAATGGAGTCAACCTGCCACCAGGTAGCTGGCTGATCACCTCAGGGAATGGTGCCATATGGTTGGCTCCAAATTGGTCTCTGTTGTTGGCAGATTGGGCACTCAGTAATGGCAATAGCCAGATTGGCCTTGGTAATTGGAATTCCATGTTGCTGAGCCCAGGTATAGCCTTCACCCCTGCTATCATGGCCAGTTCGTTAAGGAGCCCATTGGGCAATAATGGGAGTGGATGGGGAGAGAAGCTGACTGGGATCCACAGAACAGGTCATCCTAGTCATGTGGTTATTAAAATCCTCCTCTGATGAGGTCACCTTTTGGTGACACAAATTCACATGGGACACAAATATCTTTATGCTTTTTGCCCAGAGAGATCTATGCCTATACTTCTTCCCCAAACTTCCTGGTTCTCAGTTTTCCAGTCTTGTTCTTTCCAAATCCCTGCCTGACCATCCAGCCCACAGCCCATGAATTGGTGCATAATTGCACATCTGGCCATTTCTACTTCCAAGCAAAGTGCACAAATGGTTACACTAGCCACTGGGAGGATTTCCTTTGACTGTTGTCCTTCAGGATGTCCCAGGGAGGGGCTACAGTGCACTTTCAGGGGGTGCTTGCAGAACCATTGTAAACTAGGCTCCCATCCTCTATCAGCTGGCTGTGAGGATAGCCCCATGAGGCCCTAGATGCAGGCAAGGGGAACAGGAGTGGGGATCACAGGAGCCTGAGCCACTTCTTGTGACTGACTTGCACCTTCAGGCCCTGCTTGGGGTCAAGCCTGTACATTCCACTTCAATTTGGTTATGGAATATTGCTGCAAAAACCCCACTTTATAGCTTGGTGGCTCACATAACACCATGGCTAGGCAAGTTGCTATTTCTCACTCACCAGGTCCATTCGGCATAATTGTTATCAATGTAATAGACTGGTGTGATACCTGGAAGGGAAAGGTGAGGAAATCTCTGTGAACTAAAGTATGACATGGTGTTGGAGGGTTGTGACATACCTCTAAGGTGGAATGGTGAAGGTGTATTGCTGAAAAAACAAAACAAACAGAAAGCCCTGTTTCTGTGGCCCTCCAGAACAAGTATGAGAGGCAGACCTGCACCAGATCAGTAGCTGCATGCCAGGCACAGTACCAGGGGATGTGCTAATTTGCTCCAGCAGTGAAATCTCATCTAGCACAGTAGTTGCAATTGGAGTCACCCTCTGCTTAACCTTATAATAATCCCCAGTCATTCTCTAAAACCCATCTGTTTTTTGCACGGGCCACACATGGGAGCTGCATGGGGACATGGTGACAGTCATCCCTTCTGCCCTATGTCTTTACAGCCCTTGGTAATGGCATTAATCTCTGTAGTCCCTCCAAGAAGGTGGTTCCCTAATTTCCCAGATAGAAACAGTTCTAATGGATCCTACTTGGATTTCCTACCACAGAGCTCTCAGTCCATGGGCCAGGGAACCAACATGGGGTTCCACCAGCTGTGCTATAAGTCTATTCCAGTTATTCATTCTGGATCTGGAGAAATAACCACAGGATGCATTCTGCAATCCCTGGGCCCTGCTGTGATGTTGACCTGAGCTAGAAGCCCATCTCCTGACCTGTAAAACCCCTGCTCTGACTGGTAGGCCATTGTGATATTTTGGGTCTCCTGGAATTAATGTCAGCTCAGGGCCAGTGTCCTGTAGTCCCCAAAAGGTCTAATTATTTCTTTTCCCTAATGTACAGTTATCCTGGCATAAGGCCATAGGTCCTTTTCAGGAAAGCTGGGGGAAAGTGAACAGTATACATTTCTGGTAGTGTAATGGAATCCTTCTTCAGGGGACCTGGCCTCCTCTTCATTCAAGGGGTTTGGGGTCTGGAAATTGATTGAGGAGCTGTGATTTTCTGTTTTTATGATTCAGTTTCCACTTTTGTTCACTTAACCTAGAACTTGTCTGCTTATACAGATTAAGTAAGAATTTAATAAGTTTCCTATTTATTTCAGTTCCCTGAGGAACTAATCAACGGCACAGGTTTGTGGAAGTCAGACTGTTCCGAGTGCTGCTTTGGTTCTGCTGTCTGTCACAGTGACTGTGCCCACCTTGTCTTCAGTGGTGAGTGCTTTCTCTTGTTTGCTGCCACCTCATGACCCACGTACTATCGCTGCCTTTAGGTGTCCCAGTTCAGTGACCTCAGTTCCCACCAGGAGGTCAGAGCCCTTCAAGGGTGGGGCAGCTTCCTTCACAAATGTATTTCTCAGTCTCAGTATTTAGGTTTTAAATGGCAAATCTGTCCTCCCATTCCGCTCTCCCCGGGTCTATGACTGCCTTCCCCTACACTGAATACAGCAGGTGTGGCATTTCTGCTAGCTCATGGTGGGCCACCTGTCAGTCCGCATCTCAGCAGAATGACCGGACTGGGAGACCCGTTCTCATCGCTGGAGCTGCAGGTTATGCGCAGCATCTCTGCTCCGTGAGTGGAATCAGTTCTGCCTGATCCAACTTGATGCTCCTTCCACCATTATTTCCCACCCTTAGTATTTATTTGCACATGCATTCCCGGATTTCTGTCTGTATACATTTAAGATGCAAGTATAGCCTATCTCCTCACAGATCACTCATTGTCCCTCACTTCTCGGGGCCTGCTGGGACTTGACTCTAGCAGTAGGTTTAGGAGCAAAGAGCAGGTGGTCGGGTGGGTCCTTAGGGGAAGCAGCTGGTTGCTCTAGTTTTCTCAGGCAATGCAGATTTAATCTCTTCAAATGGAGGAAGACTGGCGATACTACCTGGGGTGGGGAGGCCATGTCCACTGGCGAAGAAGACGCATCAGCATTTAGTGGCTCAATGTCCCAAGCTTTATCAGGGTCCCCATTCTTTCTCAATTAACGCCCTCACTTTAACCCTAGTACCCTGTAAGGCTGGAGTTCAGCTTTCACTGTAATGCAGCCAGTCACAGGATGTGATCCTACTTTTCCTGTTTAGCAGGTTCTGCCAGGAGGCTATAGAGGAGAAGGGTCTCCTTCAGGGTGTGCATCCAGGTTATTGATGCTGTGCCTGAGCTAGTAATTCAAATCCCTGAGCTCACCCTTTTCTTGCACCACTTTGTCCATGAACATTAGGGGCAACCAGCCAACATAATCAAATTTGTTTTCCAAAAATATTAGAAAGTGGACATATGCAGAGTTATTCAGCTCCTTACTTATATAAGTCATTGATTAGAAGTATCCAGTGTAGATAGTTTTTGTATCTTTATTGACAGATCATGCCATGGACTATCAGCGCTCTCTTTATTCCTAGAAACTGGGTCATTAGGTTAGCACTTTTAGGTCTAATCAAATCAGATTGCCAATTCCGAAAACTCCAGACCAATTCAGAAAACTCAACTTTAACATTCTGTTCTTCTAAAACTACTCTTGGTACATAAATATGTATTAATCAGTATTCTCCAGGGAAATAGAACCAGTGGGAAATATATAGATCTATACAGATATGATCTCTCTCTGTATAGGTCATTTCTCCTCTCTCATCCTATATCACATATGTGATATGTACCAATATGTCATGTATCATATACCCTCTCTCATCACATATCATATATATGATATACACCAATATATTCCAATATATCATATATATCTCACATATAATACATAACTCATATATATCCTCAGAATATTTCTCAGGTATCTCATCTCTCTCTTGTATATATACCATATATATACATGGGTGGGCAAAAATAAGTTTATAATTGTGAGTACACAAAACGGAATTTATTCTTGTTTTATTATTTATTAATTATTGTATTATTTGCTTGTACTACAACTGTAAACTGACTTTTTCCCACACTGTCTATATCTCATGTATGTAATGGAATCCTCTCACATGATCATAGAGGCTGAGAAGGCTCAGGACCTGCCAACTGGAGACCCAGGCCAGCCAGTGACAATTTAGTAAGGTCTCTGTCTCTGAGAATGAGGGGAGCCTCTGGTGTGAATCCCAGTCCTAAAGCAGGAACAGATGAAATGTTCCAGCTCAATGAATGAGGCAGGAGATGAGGGAGGCAATTGTTCCTCCTCCTGCCTTCTGTCATGTTTGGGTCCTCAGTGGATCAGTGATGTTCAGTCACACTAGAGACAGCTAGCTACCGAATCCTCTGATTCAAATGGCAGTCTCACCTGGAAACAATCTCACAGACACACCTAGAAACAAGGTTTAATCTGGCACCCCCTGGCCCATCTAAAATGACACAAATTTGACCTCCACACCTAGATAAGAATCTTCTCACCAGAGTAGTTTTCTGTGGGTGCAAAATTGGGGATCACTCATTTCCACTCTCAGTAGACACAAAATTTGATATCATATTGTAAAAAAGGTCAGTAAAATGTTCTCCCAAATATGCACATTCTAGAAAGTAGAGAAAGTAAATGTAATCAAGTTCTTGAGAAAAGAAATAAATGTTTAGACATTTGATCTTGCAAGATTCATTTGCCTACTCTAAACAGGAGTACCTGAGCAGATATGACAGGGCAATGAAAAGGACAGTTAGAGAATGTAGTAGACAAATATAGTAGTAATAATAAATTGGTTATTCTTTACCTTTTTTCCATTTTAGGATTTGTTATAATGGTAAGTTTTGGAAAACTTACCAGTAGGTGGTAGTACTGTTTAACAAATATAACCCCAGATCTCAAAACAAGTGGCTGAATGAATCATTGGCTGGAAGCAATATATGTCAGAATATTGGATTGCATTTCATTCTATGACTTGTTGGCCTTGTCACTTTGCAAAAATTATCTAATCTCAGAGTGTTTAAATAAGATTGTAAGTAAAATCAGGATAGTGATAATAATAACTGTCCTGGCTTGTATTTTTTTATGGGTGGAAAGAGAGATTGTGAAAATATGATGGAAAAAGCAGACTGCTATGTACATGCAAATATTGTTTCTCATTTTTTCTCTTTATTTCTTGTTATCCAGGTATTTATGTTAAGATGTCTTCTTACTAGCAACAATAGTCATCATCATATCAACCTTAAATGTTAAATGGTTTCTCATTGTTCACATACTCTACTATTTTTTGACCATTTCAATGCTATTTCATTTCCGCCTTATGTAAGGGGCCCATACCCCACATTTGTTGGGTCTGAGAGAAGATAGCTCCAGCCTCTGGGTGCGTTTTCACGCACAACCTTTGCTGGCTTAATCTTTGCACATTCATGGACTAAAGAGGAAATGTACAAGAGAACCCAAATAACTTCAAGGATTTTTTAAAAAAGAAATAGCATCTCTATGCACTGGCATATTTAAAGTATAAGGAGCATAGCAAGCCAGCACTTTACCTTGACTGAGTATTATTCACTGTATGCAGAGCAGGGTACTAATAACTGAAAACATTTTAAGATACAGAACCCAGAGGATCTTAAAAATGAAGAACTTCCATTCTTTGTTTTCTCATTTCAGATATTTATGGTTCGTGTTCAGGAGACTGGACACTTTACATATGTAATTCTCAAAGTTGCAACTTCTCCAGGTGAATGGTGAATTGCTCTATAACCCAGAGCAAAAAGATACACCTGTACAGGACAGAGGCCAGGGGCAAGAGCCATGAAAGGGAATGAGTAGCTGGTAACTCACCTGAAGAAGGCTGAAGGCAAGCAGAGATTCTAGGAGGAAGCAACACCTCCAAATGCAGGTACTTGATGTGGTGGAAGCAGGTTATAATAGTGAAGACTATATAGGCTTTGGAATCAGAATGATCTGCAATAAAGTAGTAACTGTACCACTTACAAACTGAGTGTCCAGTGGCAAATTGCTTTGATCTCTTTGATTCTTGGTTTCCTCATATGTAAAATGCAGATGATAGTAATATCTATTTTATGTTTATTGTGAGAATGATATGTGAAAATTAGTGCATAGTAAACTCTTAGAGGGGAAAACAAACAGAATTTTATGAGGTATATAAAATATATAGAAGAGAAGTTGATACAAGGCACTGAACACTGAAGACTGAAGTCTAGGTTTATTATAGCAGAATTTGGGAAGTATAGACTCTTGTACAGAGAGAGGTTTCAGTGAAAAAGACGCTTAAAAGTGTTACAGCAGTGTGCACAGCCTGTTTTGGAAGAGACTGAATGGAGGCAGGAGAAGAAAGGCCATCTCAAGAGTATGGATATGAGGTAATAGGAGCTTCAGAAAGGGTAAGGCATTTGGAAAGGCTTGGTGATGAATTGGATATGAGATCAAGGGGGAGAAAGAATTAAACAGTTATTCCAATAACATGAGCCTGGGGAACTAGGGGGGTGGTTGTCCTTTGGCAAAAATAAAGGGTATTTTAAAAAATATGTGTAATGAAAGCAAATATATTTATTCTTATGGGAAAGAACAGTAAGAAGACACAAAACACTAGCCAGGAAGGGTATACGATCAAGACTGGACATTTCAGTTGGGAATGATCTGCTGGCTTTCAAAGCCTTCATTGAAACCAGCTGCTGTAGGGTGGTTGAAGGCAGTACAAAAAAAGGAAAAAGAAAAATCACATAAATATATTTTGCGAAGAATATCCTTGAAGGAGATAGAACATTTGAGAAAGTGATCAACTTATCAGCTTCACAGCAAGTCAAACTCTGTTTACATGAAGTTGGAAGAGTAATTGTCTCTGCCTATGGAGCATTTTCCCCAAGTCCTTGAAATCCTGTTCTCCTTAACCAGTGTCATGAGTTGAATTGAATTAAAATTCCTGATAGTAATACATTATAATTCATTTAGTATTTGGCCTAGGTCATGTATAGCAATGTCAAATAGCAGGTACTTTATCATATTAAATTATTGTGTTCTTGAGGGGATCCAAGATGGCAGTGAAGTAGGTAGATGTTATAGTCACCTCCTCCCAGGACCAAACTGGAGTTACAACTAATATATAGAGCAACCAAACTAAATAACCAATGGAAGGACCATCTAGAGGGCTTCCGGCCAAGATGGAGGCTTAGACTGGCATGCTCTGTCTCCCTCCACAACAAGAAGGACTATGACTACCACAAAATCAGAAATAATCAGAAGTTCCAGAAAATAAAACTACATGGAAGTCTAACGTATGAAGTTATAAACAAGTGGTACTCATCTAGACGGATAGGAGGGGCAAAACCAGGGTGGAGAGGTCAAGCTGTGCTGTCGATGACAGCAGCAGCAGCGACAGCAGCAGGACTGCAAGAAACACCAGGGGAGCAGTCCTGGCTGCAGTCAAGACCCGTCAGCTCATGATTCTAACGCTGGCGAAGGCAGACCCCCATTGCCTTGGACTGTGAGGCCCAGAGAGCATGAGGATGGAGGAGGTGGCTTCCGGTCTCTCAGCAGAGAGCGAATGGCAGGAATCTATCTTGGACCCCCGCCTTCACACAAAGCACCACAGTGTGGTGAGAAGGGTCGCTGGGTTGTGACAAGTGCTCAGGTTTCTGCACGTAATAGCGTAGGAGGTGTGACAGCCCTGCCCAAGAAGGAAAGATAAATAAAAATGGTCAGGATGGCAGGAATAATGATTGAAATACCAATCATGTAGCTAACCAAAAAGCAAATATGGGAATTAACCAATGAACAAATAGAAAATCTTTCTGAGGCTCAGTTCAGAGCTATAGTCATAAGGTGGCTTACAGGATTAACAAAAGATATTGAACAAGACGGGGAAGGAACGAAGGCTAGTCCTGCTGAAGTGAACAAAAACACATAGGAGACAACTGGTGAGGAAACAAAAACCGGAGAACAAATCAACAAATCAGAACATAGGGAG
This sequence comes from Furipterus horrens, assembly GCF_987537825.1. Lineage (NCBI taxonomy): Eukaryota > Metazoa > Chordata > Mammalia > Chiroptera > Furipteridae > Furipterus > Furipterus horrens. The sequence goes on along the minus strand of NW_028327180.1, from coordinate 62,562,603 downwards.
GGAACAAACAGTCAACCAGTGCAGAAAGAGGAAACAAAAAGTGAGGAATATGAGGTGAGGCTCAGAAACCTCTAGGACAGCTATAAGTGAACAAACATTAGAATTATGTGGTTGCCAGAAGGTGAAGAAGAAGAACTAGAAATTGAAAAATTATGTGAAAAAATAATGAAACAGAACTTCCTTAACTTGGGGAAGGAAATAGACTTACAGGTCCAGGAAGCAAGAGAGTTCCAGAAAAACTGGACCCAGGGAGAACCACACCAAGAGACATTATAATCAAAATGTCAAAAATTAAAGATAAAGAAAGAATCTTGAAAGCAGCAAGAGAGAAGAAGAGAATTATGTACAAAGGGGTCCCAATTAGACTATCAGCTGATTTCTCAAAGCAGACTCTGCAGGAAAGAAGGGACTGGCAAGAAATATTCTAAGTAATGATAATAAAAAACCTATAGCCAAGAATATGCTGTCCAGCGAAGCTGTCATTCAGAATAGAATGGCAGAGAAAGTGCTTCCAGGACAAAGTAAAACTGAAGGAATTCATTAGATCCAAACCACAGTTAGATGTTAAAGGGGCTTGTTTAGAAAAAGAAGGATCAAAACTATGAACATTAAAATGAAAACTATATCACAACAACCAACGACAGAAGCTAGGGAATCAAAACAAAGGCAAACTAAGTAGGCAACGAGAGTGGGAAAAGAATTATAGGTATGGAGAACATTTTGGGGGGAGGTCAATGGGGAGGGGAAGAGGGAAAAGGAAGGGAGATGATGCAGGAATTAAGAAGCATAGTAGGAGGGAATGGAGTAGACAGGAAGAGGTGGAGAAGAACTATATGCACAACCAATGGACATGGACTAAAAGGGGGGGACAACTGGAGGGAGGGGTGTCACTGGGTAGAGGGGAGCAGAGGGAAAACAAATTGGGACAACTGTAACAGCATAATCAATAAAACATATTAAAAAAATAACCAATAGAAGACTAGCTGAAGAGAAATTTTATAACTAAGGACTTGTAGAAGAAGCCACATTGAGACTGGTAGGAAGGGCAGAGACACAAAAATGGCTTGTCCTGCATACACAGGTGGTAGCTGAGATTCCAGAGGAATATTTCAGCTGCAGAGGTTTCCCCTGACAAGATTGTGGGTCTCAACACCAAGCTGGGATTCCTAGCCCAGAGCACCAGAGCTGGGAAGAGGCTCCCACATAACATCTTTCTGTTAAAAGCAGTGGGGATTCTGTCCACCAGAAGAGAGTGGAGTCTGCTAGAGACACAGGTGCCACCTTAAAGGGCCAACATTCAAATTCTCTTTTGCAGGCACTTGCCCTGGCTCTGGTGGAGAGAGGGCAAAATGAACTATGAGGAGAGACTGGGATTTGTTGCTCTGGGGAGAGAGCTGAAGGGACAGCTGCCAGGATCCCTGTGGTGAGTCCCTTACACCAGAGATGTCATCTTTCTTGGGTGGAGATATGGCATCAACCTGGGGGAAAGCAATAGCCCACCCTCTGGATTCCCTGTTGCCTGGGCTGTGGTGTTGAGGTCTGGGCAGACTCAGGGGGAGTCAGTGACAGAGTTGTTTGGCTTTGGAACAAGGCCACTCCACCCACCTTCCCTCAAGCCTAACCAATACCTCCCCCTCACAGGAGATCCACTAGCCCCATTCTCCCAACCCTTGGCTGCCCTTGTGAAATTGGGCTCCTGGCAGAATCTGAGAGAGACTGAGTTGTGTGGATTTAAGATGTGAGCCATTTTTTCTTCACATGCTTAACTGGAGCTGAGCCCTCACTTCACATGGTCAAATCTTGGTCTGTTTGGTCCTGATAAACTCTGCTGGCTTCACTTTGACAACTCTGGAGACCCTGACCTACTACAAAGATGTGCAGCACGCAGTGGGTAGCAGCTAGAGTTAGCATACCCTGGAGAATTGGCTGAATGGCCTCAGATAAAGTGCTGGCACCAAGTTTGAACCTGTATCATTTTGGTAAACACAACTTGCTCCTACCTGGGACTCACTGAGACTCTACCTCATGCAACTAGAATACTGTCAGAGGTTATTTAAATGACCGAGCCTAACAGAAAGCCAACAGGCAGAGGCAGGCAGAGGCAGAACTCACAATGCCTTGGGACTTTTGCTGACCTGCCTCCAGGCCAGGCGCTGGTAAAAGCCAGCTTTGGTGCAGTTTCATCCTTCCTGCACACACCCAGGCCCAGCAGAAGCAGCCACAACCTTTGGATCAGTTTGTACCTCCAAACAGGTTTCCCAGAGCAAGTCACAGGCAGCACCTGATATTGGTCTGCATCAGAGTCCCTCCCAAGTGGCCCAACAACTAACGCACCAAGTGGCCATCTTCAGACAACATCAGAGCAGGATCATTTACTGTAGCTTCACAACAGGCATAACCATAGGGAGATCACAATAGGCACCAGGTCCTGCTGAGATAAATTCCACCTCATGTGGTCAGTACCTGCATAACAACTCATAAACTGTGGTAAGGGTCAATTCTTACAGTCAGCTAACCTGAGGGTTCACCCCATGCACAAATAGGCCAATAGAAATCAAGACTCAATGACAATACAAGGGCCACATAACCCACATAAGGGACACTCCTGGAGTACCCAGCTCATGTGATCAAGAAGTCTTCCCCACTGGGTACCATAGTACATCTACTACATAAGACCACCCTACCAAGACTGGAAGTTATAGCAGATTTATCTAATACAGAGAAACAAACACAAAAAAATGTATCCAAAATGGGGAGAGAGTGAAACATACCCTAAATGAAAGAACAGGATAAATCTCTGGAGAAAGAGCTGAATGAAATGGAGGCAAGCAATTTTCCAGATACAAAGATCAAAAAAATAATTATAAGGATGCTCAAGGAATGTATAGAGAACTTCAAGAAATTTTGTAAGAACTTTAACAGTATCAAAAAGGACATACAAACCATGAAAAAGAATCAGTAAAATATAAAGAATACAATGTCTGAAATGAAGAATACACTAGAAGGAATAAACAGTATGTTGACTGCAGCAGAGGATCATACCAGTGATTTGGAAGACAAAGTAGCAGAAAATACCCAATGAAAGCAGAAAAAATAAAAACAAATTTTAAAAAATGAAGGTAGTTTAGGGACCTTTGAGACAACATGAGGCACAACAACATCTGCATCACAGAGTTACTAGAAGAAAAGAGAAAGCGAGGAATTGATAACCTATCAAGAAATAATGCCTGAAAACTTCTCTAACCTGGTGAGGGAAAAAGATACACAAGTCCAGGAAGCACAGAATCCCAAACAAGATGAACCAAAAGAGGCCCACATTAAGACACATCATAATTGAAATGGCAAAGCTTAAAGACAAAGAGAGAATATTAAAAGCAGCAAGGGAAAGACAGTTACCTACAAGGGAGTTCTCATAAGACTGTCAGCTGATTTCTCAACAGAAACATTTCAGATCAGAAGAGATTGGCATGAAATATTCAAATTGATGAAAAGCAAGGACCTACAACAAAGACTACTTTACCCAGCAAGACTACCATTTAAAACTGAAGAAGAAATAAAAAGCTTTCTAGACAAAAAAAAGCTAAAGGAGTTCATTAGCACCAAATGAGTATTGCAAGAAATGTCAAAGGGTCTTCCTGAAGAAAAAAGAGGAGGAGAAGGATGAAGAGAAAAACAGAACATAGTTATAAAGAATAAAATGGCAATAAATGTATACCAATCAATAATCACTTTGAATGTAAATGGCTTAAATGCTCCAATCATAAGACAGATTAGAAAACAAGACCCATATATATACTGTTTACAAGACACTCATTTCAGAATGAAAGACACACACACACTAAAAGAAAAGGAATGGAAAAAGATATTTCATACAAATGGAAAGGAGAAAAAAAAAACCTGTGGAAGCAATACTTATATCACACAAACCAGATTTAAAACCAAGGCTATAGTAAGAGACAAAAAAGGACACTACATATTGATAAAGGATATAACCCTTGTAAACATTTATGAACACAACATAGGAGCACCTAAATATTATATAAAGTAAATCTTTATGCAAGTGGGCATAAAGTGATAGATCAACAGTAATAAAGTCATAGTAGGATATTTCAACACCCACTTACATCAATGGATGGATCTTCCAGATGGAAAATCAACAAGGAAAGAGAAGCCTAACTGAAACACCAGATCAGATGGATTTAATTGATATCTTCATAGCATTTTATCCCAAAGCAGTAGAATATATATTCTTTTCAAGGGCACATGGAACATTTGCTAGGATAGACCACATGTTAGGATACAAAACAACTCTCAATAACTTCAAGAAGAGTGAAATCATATCAAGCATCTTCTCTGACCACAATGATATGAAACTAGAAATCAACAACAAGAAAAAAACTGAAAAACACTCAGACACATAGAGGTTAAATAACATGTTACTAAACAATGGATAGGTTAGCTATGAGGTCAAGGAAGAAATCAAAAGATACCTCGAAACAAACGAAAATGGGAGCACAGCACCAAAATCCATGGAACATAGTGAAATAGTCTTTATAGGTAAATTCATAGCATTCGAGGCCTACTTCAAAAAACAAGTAGACTTCCAGCCAAGATGGAGGCCTAGACAGACACGCTGGGTCTCCCTCCACAACTAAGAAGGAGTAAAACTACCTCAAAATTAGAGACAACCAGAAGTTCCAGAAAATCAAGCTGCATGAAAGTCCAACAAACAAAAGATATAAAGAAGAAATACTCATTCAGACAGGGAGGAGGGGCGGAGCCAGGGCAGAGAGAACATGGTGTGATGGTGGTGGCAGGGGCAGTGACAGGCTGGCAGAAAGCACAGCCACATGTTTTAAATAGTCAGGAGGGACACCTGGGGAGCATTCCCAGCTCCTCACCGGACCTCACAGCTCAAGGTCCCAACACCAGGGAAAATCAAATCTCATTGCTTCCGACTGTGCAAACCAGTGGGGGTTGGGGCAGAGGAAGAAACTGCCAGTCTCTCAGTAGAGTCTGCTTGTTTAAAGGACCCCCATGGTCCTAGAATGTCCGCAGACCCACCCACTCTGGGAACAACAGCCAGAGCAACAGCTAGAGACACCAGTCCCATACAAAAGTGGTAGAAGTGCCTGGAAAAGGGGCAAGTGCTGAGAAGTAGCATTGTTCCCTCTCTGACCCCTCCCCACATACAGCGCCACAACATGGTGAAACAGGTTACCCTGTACTGATGAATGCCTAAGGCTCCACCCCTTACAATGTAACAGGTGTGACAGCTCTACCTAAGACACAGAGGCAAACACAGGAGCCTGTCAAGATGAGGAGACAGAGAAATATGGCCCCAAAGGGGGAAGGGAAATGGATCAAAGTTCCAGTGGGAGAACTAAGCGATGGGGAGATAGCCAACCTAACAGACAAGAAGATAGCCAACCTAACAGATGCAGAATTTAAAACACTGGTGACAAAGATGCTCACAGGCTTGACAGATATGCTTGAGTATGGCAGAAACATAAGGGAAGAAGTGAAGGCTATGCTAAGTGAAACGAAGAAAAATCCACACAAAACCAATGGTGAAGGGAAGGAAACTGGGGTTCAAATCAATGAATTGGAACATAAGGAAGAAAAAAACAGTCAACCGGTACAGAATGAGGAAACAAGAATTGAAAAAACTGAGGAGAGGCTTAGGAACCTCTGGGACAGCTTTAAACATGCCAACGTCCGAATCATAGGGGTGCCATAAGGAGAAGAGGAAGAGCAAGAAATTGAAAGTTTATGTGAAAAAATAATGAAGAAAAACTTCCCAAATTTGGTGAAGGATATAGACATACAAGTCCAGGAAGCACAGAGAGTCCCAAACAAGCTAAATTCAAAAAGAACCACACCAAGACACATCATAATTAAAATGCCGAAGGTTCAAGATAAAGAGAGAATCTTAAAAGCAGCAAGAGAAAAGCAGAGAGAGTTACCTACAAAGGGGTGCCTATAATGCTATCAGCTGATTTCTCAAAAGAAACTTTGGAGGCAAGAAGGAGCTGGCAAAAAGTATTCAATATGATGAAAAGCAAGACCTACAACCCAGATTACTCTATTCAGCAAGGCTATCACTTAGAAGGGAAGGGCAGAGAAAGTGCTTCCCAGACAAGGTAAAGCTAAAAGAGTTCATTTTCACCAAGCCATTATTACATGAAATGTTAAAGGGATTTATTTAAGGAAAAGAAGATTAAAACTATGAACACTAAAATGACAACAAACTCACAACTATCAACGACTGAATCTAAAAGATAAAAACAAAATTCAACTAAGCAAACCAGAATAGGAACAGAATCATAGATATAGGGATCCTTTGGAGGTTATCAGCTGGGAGGGGGAAGGGGGAGAAATGGGGAAATGGTGCAGGGATTAAGAGTCATAATCAGTTGATACAAAATAGGGGGATGTTAAGAATAATATAGGAAAGGGTGAAGCCGAAGAACTTATATGCGTGACCCATGGACATGAACTGAGGGGAATGGGACTGCTGGGGGAGGGGGTGTACTGGGCTGAGGGGAGCAAAGGGCAAAAAAATTGGGACTACTGTAACAAAATAATCAATAAAATATACTTTAAAAAGAAGAAACAAGTAATATCTCAAACAAACAATCTGCCTTATACCTAAAGGAACTAGAAAAAGAACAACAAAGCCCAAAGTGAACAGAAGAAAGGAAATAGATCAGATTATAAATATACAAAATAAAGTCTAAAAAAATACAAATCAATGAAACCAAGAGCTGATTCTTTAAAAAGAAAAACAATATTGACAAACCTTTAACTAGATACATCAATAAAAATAGAAAGAGGACCCAAATAATTAAAATCAGAAATGAAAGAGTAGTAACAACTGACAGCAAAAAAATACAAATTATTTAAAGAAAATATTACAAACAACTGTATTCCAACAAATTGGACAATTTGGATGAAATGGATAAATTCCTAGAAACATACAATTTTTCAAACTGATCAGGAAGAATTAGAAAATCTGAACAGCCAGATGACACCTAGTGAAATTAAAGGAGTAATAAAAAAAAAACTCCCCCAAAACAAAAGTCCTAGACCAGATGGCTTCACAGGTAAAATTTACCAAACATTCAAAGAAAAACGACTGCTTCTCCTTCTCAAACTATTCAAAACATTTTAAAATAAAAAAGACTCCCAAGCTCATTTTTTGAGGCCAGCAATATCCTAATTCCAAAACCAGATGAAGACACTACAAAGAAGGAAAACTGTAATCCAATAATCTTGATAAACATAAATGCTGAAATCCTCAAAAAAATATTAGCAAACTGGATCCAGCAATATATTAAAAAGGTCATATACCATGGTATTTATTCCAGGGATGCCAGGTTGGTACAATATCTGCAAATCAATAAACATGATACACCACATAACCAAAATGAAGGATAAAAATCACATGATCAAATCAATAGATGCAGAAAAGGCATTTGATAAAATCCAGCACCATGTATGATAAAAACTCTCAGCAAAGTGGGAATAGAAAAAACATACCTCAATGTAATAAAGGTCATATATGACAAACCCATAGCCAACATCATACTCTATGGGCAAAACTAAAAGAATTTTTCTTAAGACTGGGAAAAAGACAGGGATGTCTGCTTTCACCACTATTACTCAGCATAGTACTGGAAGTATAACTACAGTGGTCAGACAAATAGAGGAAATAAAAGGCATCCAAATTAGAAAGAAAGAAGTAAAACTGTCATTATTTGTAGATGACATGATACTATACATAGAGAACCCAAAAAAACTACTAGAACTGATTAATGAATTCAGGAAAGTAGCAGGACACAAAATAAATATTCAGAAATTAGTTACACTTTTATAAATCAATAACAAACTATCAGAAAGGGAAGCTAAGAAGTCAATCTAATTTACAATTGCATCAAAAATATAAAATATCTAGGAATAAATTTAAGTAAGGATGTAAAAGACCTGTACTTGAAATATTATAAGACACTGAAGGAAAAAATAGAAAGAGATACAAATAAGTGGAAGCATGCACTCTGTTCATAGATAGGCAGAATAAGCACAATTAAAATGTCCATACTATCCAAAGCAATCTATAAATTCAATGTAATTCTTATCATGATACCAAATGGTGTATTTTACAGAACTAAACCAAATATTTCAAAATTTTATGTGGAACCACAAAAAGACCTGTAATAGGCCACACTGATCTTGAGAAAAAAGAACAAGCTGGAGGAATCATGCTACCTCATATTAAACTATACTACAAGGGCATAGTAATCAAACAGCATGGGGCTGCCATAAAAACAGATATATAGATCAATGGAACAAAAAAGAGAGCCCAGAAGTAAACCCATGCCTTTATGATCAATTAATATTTGACAAAGGAGGCAAGAACATAGTCTATTCAATAAATGGTGTTGTGAAAATTGGACAGATAACTTGCAAAAAAAAAAAAAGAAAAGAAAAGAAAAAGAAAGACATTAGGCCACCTTCTTACACCATACACAAGAATAAACTCAGAGTGGATTAAAGATTTAAATGTGAGACTTGAATTCATAAAACTCCTAGAAAAAAACATAGGCAGTAAAATCTCACATATTTTTTGTAGCAATATTTTTTCTGACATATTTCCTCGAGCAAGGGAAACAAAAGAAAACAACAACAACTAGGATTACATCAAACTAAAATGTTTTTGGAAGACAAAAGAAACCATCAACAAAATCAAAAGACAACCCAGCCCAGGCTGGGTGACTCAGTTGTTGGAGTGTCTCCCCATACACCAAAGTTGTGGTTTTGATTCTGGGTCAGGGCACATACCTAGGTTGGGGGTTTGATACCCAGTTGGGGCACATATGGAAGGCAACTGTTTGATGTTCCTCTCTTACATTGATGTTCTCTCTCTCCCCCCCCCCCCTTTCTCTCTACAATCAATAAACATATACTCAGGTGAGGATTAAAAAAAAAGACTACACACTGAATGGAAGAATATATTTGCCAATAATACATCTGATAAGGAGTTACTATCCAAAATTTATAAAGAACTTATACAACTCAACACCAAAAAAACAAAACAACGCCCCCCCCCCCAAAATCCCAAACAATCTAATTTAAAAAATGGGCAAAGTACATACAGGTGTCTAATAGACATATGAAAAGATGCTCAACATCATTAATTATTAGTGAAATGAAAATTAAAACCACACTGAGATATCATCTCACATCTGTCAGAATGGCTATCATCAATAAATCAACAAACAAGTGTTAGCCAGGATGTGGAGAAAAGGGAACCCTTTTGCACTGTTGGTGGGAATGCAAACTGGTGCAGCCACCTCAAGAAATTGAAAACGGACTGCCTTTTGACCCAGCAGTCCCACTCTGGGTATACATCCGAAGAAACCTGAAACACTAATTCAAAGGAATATAAACATTCGTATATTCATTACTATGTTGTTTACAATAGCCAAGATCAGGAAGCAACCCAAGTGCCCATCAATAGATAAGTAGATAAAAAGTTCTTGTACATTCCTAAATCAAGACAAGGCAGTAGATACAGTCATGGAAAAAGACAGGTTATCTAGGAATATTACAAAAAATATTACTGTTATTTTTGGTGAAAGTCAGTTTTATATAGTTTGTTTCAATGTAAATAAAATGTGAATTTTGTTTAAAATTAAGAAAAGAAAACTGGTACATTTAAACAATGGAATACTACTTGATCATTAAAAAAAAAAGGAAATCTTACCTTTTGTGATGGCATGGAGGGATAAGTGAAACAAGCCAGTCATAGAAAAACAAATACAATAGGATTTCACTTATGTGTAGAATCTAATGAACAAAATACTAGCAAACAAAATAGAAACAGACTCAAAGAGACAGAGAACAGACTGACAGTTGTCAGAGGGGAGGGTGGTTGGGAGGCTGAGTGAAAAAGGTGTAGGAATTAAGAAAAAGCAATAACCCATAGACACAGACAACAGTATGGTGATTACCAGAGGGAAAGGGGGTGGGAGGAAGTAGAAGAGGGTAAAGGAGAATAAATGGTGATGGAAGGAGACTTGACTTAGGATGGTGAGCACACAGTGTAATATACAGATGATGCATCATAGAATTGTACACCTGAAACCTATTTAATTTTATTCACCAATGTCACCCCAATAAGTTCAGTAAAATAAGTTAAAAATTATTACTTAGTTTTTCCAGTTTTTTTTTTGTAAAGAGCATGGAAGGTCTCTCTGGAACAAGCTGACCTCCCATTAAACATAAAAAGATGAAACAGTAAAATCTCCTTTAGGGGCTGGGAAGACTTGCCTGACACCATAACCTCACAACTGTGTTAGGCAACTGTTCTCAATATTGTAACAGTATGCAACATATATTCTTTTTTTGCCTGATTTCCTTCACTTAGCATCACACTTTTAAGTCACCTATGTTGTTGCATGTTTCAGTATTTTGTTCCTTTTTAAAATTGACTAAAGTCTTTAATGTCTTTTTCCAGGATCCAATCCAAAATACCACATCAAATGTAATTGTTATAGCCCAAAGGAGTCTACAGAGACATAACTGTTTCCCAAGCATTTCTTGTTTTTGATGACTTTGACATTTTTGAGGAGTACTGCTCAGGTATTTGATATAATCGCTTTCATTTTAGCTTGTCTTGTGGTTTTCTCATGGTTAGAGTAGGTTTAAGGTGCTTTATCATGTCAAAATTTTATTTCTAATCTGATGAAATTTCACAGTTTGGGAGAGAGGTTGGATATTTTCAAATACTTTTTTGCACATCTATTGAGATAACATATTTTTTTCTCTTTTCAGTTTGTAAATATAAGAATTACATGTGTCGATTTCTGAATATTAAGTCAGCCTGACATTCCTAAAAAAACTCAGCTTCGTCATGATTGCTATCTTCTTATATAAATTTTATATGAAAATTAAAAAAATCTTTGCACTTATATTCGTGAGAGATATTGGTCTGCCTTTTTCTGCAACGTCTTTGTCTGGTTGGGATCAAGGCTTCATAGAATAAGTTGGAAAGTATTCCCTATTCTTCAATTTTAAAAAAGGTTTTATATAGAATTGGCATTAATTCTTCCTTAAATGTTTGAAAGAATTTACTATTAAAACAACCTAGGTATGGAATTTTCAAAGTAGGATGGTTTTTAATTGCAATTAAATTTATTTAATATATATAGCTATTTAGGTTATTTTGTCTTTAATGAGCTAAAGGATCTGGGAACATACCTAGGTTGGGGGTTTGTGTGTATATTTCAAGGAGTCTGTCCATTTCATCTGAGTTTTGAATTTATTTTTATAAAGTTTTTAAGATGATTTTCTTATCCTTTAAATATCTGTGAAATATGTCCTGGTGTCATATGCCTCATTTCTGATCTTAGTAAATGTCTTTTTTTTTTTCTTGGTCATTCTGGCCACATGTTGTCATTTTATGTTCATTCAGAGAAAAGTACTTTCTAATTTTCTTTTGATTTCTTCTCTAAACTGCTGGTTATTTGGGAGTGTTACATACCACACATGTATGACTTACCATAAAATTCTCCCATTTTAAGGTACAATTCAATGATTATTTTGTAAGTTTATATAAGTACACAACCATCACCACGTCTAGTTCGACAACATTTCTATCACCTGTAAAGATTCCTGATGTTCATTTGCAGTAAATACTGGTTCTTGCTCCCAGCTCCAGGCAATCACTAGTCTACCATCTATCTCTATCGAGTTGCCTTTTCTGGGTATTTCATATTAATAAAAACATAACGGGTTATTTAGAAGTATATTGTTTAATTTTTAACATTCATGAATCCTCAAATTTCCTTCTGTTGTTAATTTGTAATCATGTGCTTCATATGGTTTTAATTCTTTTAAATTTGTGAAGGCATGACTACAGCCTAGGATATACTGTAGTTTATTCTGGAGAATGTTCTGTCTACACTTGCAAAGAATCTGTGTGCTGCTGTGTAGCGGACAAAGTGCCAGTTGTTGCCAGTGTTGCCCAGGTCTATGTCTCTGCTGATTTTCTGTCTAGTTGCTCTTTTCATTGTGAAAGTGTGGTGTTGAGATTTCTAATTGTTGAAATTTCTTTCCCTTCAGTTGTCATTTTTAAATTTAATGTATTTTGGGGTCTTATTTTTAGGTACATATCTGTTTATGTATTGTACATTTTTCTATTGAATTGATCAATATATCTTTTTTTTTACTTGAAAATGTTCTTTTTTGATAGTGATATAGTCTTTCCAGCTCTTTTATGGCTCTTATGGTTATTATTTACCTAATATAGCTCTCCTCATTCTTTTACTTTTAGCTTCTTTGTGTTGTTAAAACTAAGGTTTGTATCTTATGGATATCATTTCATATATATGTATATAAACTTGCCAATCTCTATTTTTAGATCTTTATATTAGGGGGTTAAGTACATTTACATTTAGTGCAATTATTAATATGATTGGATTTAAATCAGCCATTTTGCTATTTACTATTCCTTCTTCCTCCTTTACTGCCTTGTTTAGCTTTAAATAGATTTTTGTGAGGATATCACTTCAATTCCTTAAAAAATTTTTTTGAATAGTTTCTTAGCTATTACAATGTACATTTTACTTTAAAATAATCTGCTTTAGATTAATGCTAATTTAATTCCCATAAATTAATTTTGCTCTAATATGACTCTTTTTCTTTGTGCTATTATTGTCATACATTACATCCTTAGATATTATATAATAGAAGTTATAAAAAGTTTTGCATTTGTTTTATGTACTTTAAATTAGTCAAGAGAAGAAAAGAGAAAAATATATTCAGATTTTCTTTTATTTTTAAGTAATAACCTTTAGTGGTGCTCTTCATTTCTTCATGTGGATTTAATTTTTAGTCTGATGTCATATCCTTTTTGCCCAAAGAATTTCCTTTAGTATTTCTCATAAGACAGGTTTGCTAGCAATGAATTCTCTTAGTCTTTGATTATTTGGAAATATATGTTTCCATTTTTGAAGAATAGTTTGAATAAAAAACTCTTCATTGCCTTCTTTTTTTTTTTTTTTTTTTCATTGCCTTCTTTTTTTATATCCTCTAGACCTTAGTGTTGCTAGGAGGATCTGGCCTACTTCTTATAAGTAGTCCACAGTATTCTTCTACTAATGTAACAATTTCACAGAATACCAGCATCGGAAAGTCTCTCTGTTATCAGAATGGATCAAAACAAACAAAACCGCTCTATAGTAATGTCTGAACACATATAAAAAACAAAGAAAAGATTGCCCTAACCACAAACATTCTCAGCTACACCTCTCTCATGATTAATATGGTTAATAGGAGTGACTGTTATTTTACTGATTGTTGGTTAGCCTTGTTTCATTCTTTGCATATCACAGCTAAGAATTTTAAAGATAAAATCATAAAATTGTCCCCACTTTATGACATCAAGTAATCCTTCATCAAGCCCTACTTTCCTGAGCCTGCTTCCAAATCACCTAACATAATCCCAAGTTCTATAACAACCTCTTACTAAGGTTGTTCCTCATGATGTGTGGTCCCCTCCATCACAACCAGGTGTAAACTCAACTAGCTCAGCTTTGGTGATTTTATAGTCTCTTTGGCTGTAGGGAATTGATTAATGAATTAGAAAGAATCAAAGTTAGGATGTGCAAAGACATCATCCATTCAATGTAACCAAAATGAAGTTATGGATCATTATATTAATATCAAAGAGGTCTTAATTCAATGCAAATCATTTAATTCAGTTAATAGGTAAACAGCAAAATGTAAAATCTGATATAAAAATCTAAATTGCAAGTCTGTAGGTACTAAAAAAATCATAAAAATGAAAATGGGAGGTGCTGTCCTGGGATCCTCATGCTCTAGGTTAGAGGTCAGCAAGCTTTTTCTGTAAAAAGCCTAAGAATTAACATGTTCAACTTTGCAGACCAGATCTCTGTTGCAACTACTCACTTTCGCAATTGTTTTGTGAAAGCAGCCAAAGACAATACACAAAGGGACGTGACTGGGTTTGAAGAAAACTTGATTTATAAACACTGAAATTGGAATTTTAATATTATTTTCAGGTGGTAACAAAATATGCTTTTGATTCTTTTAATAATTAAGAGATGTAAAAACCATTCTTAGCTTGGGGATGTACAAAAAATAGGTGAGGGATCAGGGGTGGCCTACGCACCTTACTTCTTATACCTTCTCTAGCTAATTGTGTGGCACATGGCTTCACATCTGCACTGTAACATCATCTTCCCAGTAGGGACCTTCCCTGATGACCTTTTAATAATGGCACCTCCTCTTTGCCTCCTCTACTTCTTTTTCCTCTATTGGATTTCAACTAATTACATGAATGATCTTTTATTCATTTGTTTATTGTTTGGCTAGAATGTATCTTCTGAAAGTTAGGATCTTTGGTTTTGTTTACCACTTCAGCCCAGTGCCCACACAAGTGTCTGGTGTGTTTTATATAGTTAGTAATACCTATCTACTGAATCAATTAGAATCTATGGGAATAATTGCACAGCAGCAGGTGACAGTAGTCACCTGGGTAAAGGGCTGGCCTTGTTTCAATGTCTCCATTCAACAATACACATGGCCAACACCTTAACCTCCCTATCATGACAAAACTTAGGCAACATCTTGAGGAATCCAAGGACAAAGCACATGATAGCTAAGAGACTGAGCTTTTATTCAATAGTCTGAAATACTGGAAAAGATTGTTCACATTAGGGAATTCAGCCTAAAAATCCAGTTTAGATTACCTGCCCTCCACCTGAATACCTAGCTGGTGAAAGTTTATAGGAAGTATTATAACAACTGCAGATAGAAACTACAATTTTATTACCTCTGAGTTGTTGTGCCAGTAATTTCTTGGTCCTGCATTTAATTAAAAAAGAAAAGCTTTAATAAGGGTAGAATGAGTGGTTGCCTTAAGAGGGAATTCTGGGGGTTTGACAAGGAGGAGAACTTACTTTTCATTTGAATGGTTTAAACACCATTTAAGGAGAGAGCCCGGGATTCCTGTGTGTGGGAGTCTTAGAATGCTAAGCAGCTTTGAAGAGGGGAAGCAGTAAGCTTCCTTTGGGTATTTGCTTGTGTGGCAAGCAGCAATGGCTTAGACCAGCCTGGGGAGGTGTGATGGACAACATGAGGCCTAATGCCACTGCAAACCACATTTGGGGTTAGATATAATCATCTGTATGCTTTCTTTCATTTTCAAAAGATTTTAAAAAACCTTTTAAAAGTGTACATGTGTCAGATATACAGAGAAAACGTTTTCCAATAATCTGAGTCCCTTATTTATAAAATAAGCAAGAGTACGGTGTGCCAGTTTCTCAAATGTTTCTCCCATTTGCTTACAAGCCCAATAAAGATGCAAAGTTGTTTTCAAGTTTTACTGCAGTCAAGTCAGGCAGTAGAAGACATTCCAAGTACACGCACTCCTGGAAATGGGGTGCCTGGGGATGGGGGCAGAACTCTGAAACCAGTTCCCCACTTCCTCTTTGAGAGGAACTACCACTTACTTTCTGACTCAGAACGAAGAGAACCGGGCTGGCAAATCAAATCCATCCAGGGAGAAGTCTGTTCATGCAAATGCAGGGAACACTGCCTGCTGCAGAAGGAGGGGGATCAGTGGAGCAGATGGCAGCCACCACCATGGAGAAGAAGCACAGTGACATTCAGGGATGGTCAGAGGCCACCCTAATATCAAAAAGCATTCAAAACATGGGCTTGGGATTGCCAAACTTCCAGGTCCTTAAGAGAAGATAGACATTAGGTTTGTATATGAGTTCAATCCAATTTTTATTATTTTCTACCCCTCACCCAAGCATATGTTTTTATTGATTTTAGAGAGAGGAAGGAAGGGGGAGAGACAGACAGACAGACAGACAGAGAAATATCAGTCTGTTGCCTTTTGTACACGCCCTGACCAGGGATCGGACCTGTAACCTTTTGGTGTATACGAGTAGGACACTCCCACCACTGAACAACCTGGCCAGAGCTCAATCCAGTTTTTAAATGTCAATCAGTACTTTAAGATATTATTAAATGTTACATAGTTCTAACCATGTTGCCCTTAATCTTCTGGCTTCCAGCTTGGTGGGACCTCTGAAAGAGTTGATTGATAGTTGTTTTCTTTTGTGTGGTTAGGGAGCTACTGGGCCATACAAAGTTTATAGTATCTGGTAGTAACTCTCCCATTCCGCTCATAGGTAGTCACTGCTGAGAAAGAAAAGGAAAAAGGTGGGGTGGGATGTGGACTTGAGTACATTTGTATTTCCAGAGTCTTGAGTTGAGACTCTGGATATCTAGATAAATAGATAAAGGCCTAGGTATAGATAAAAAGGTATTCACTTCTTGCTGTTGTGATCATCTTCCTTGGCAATAACAGTCTATTAGCAGGGTGGGAAAATAATTCCAGACACTATAAACTTTATATCATCTTATACCTCTGCAACCGGGTGAAAGAAAAAAATGATATTCAAAAAAAGTTGAGTGGTAGATAACTGTCATTAAAATAGTGCCACTGAAACCACACTTTTAGAACAAGATAGGCTAAAAGACTTTGGCAAACTTACAAAGGGAACAATCTCATTCACAGCATGGCTTCTATGAGAATTAATTCCAAGTACTAAACTATTTATATTCCATTGAACACTTAAAATATAGCCCTTTCCATAACCCAGAGCTTGCCTGCCTGTGGTCTCTCCTCCCAGAGAACAAGATTTGGCTGCAAGGAACATTTTCACCGTTCCTGAAGCTTAGTGCAGCTACGGAGCCAAGAGTCTAATAAAGGAAAGAAAGAAAACGTGAGTGGTATGCTGCCTGGCACCTGCCAAATGCAGGACTGTGCTGAATGTGAGGAGACTCTGAGGTTTATATTTTCTTTTCTCTTAACCTTCTGATAAGAAACCTCCTTATTGCTTTTAGCGGCTATTTGATCAAGCTCAGGAAGAAGGGACCTAACAGGGACCCTTGGGCAGCTGAGTAAGTTTCACAGGCAGTTCATCCAGCCTTCCTTCTATTTCTGATGCACGACTTGCCTCCCTAACTGCCAGTGTCTGGAGGCTGGGAAAGTTTTCAATTCTCAGTATGTGTCTATAGAGTGTGTTGGTTAGGATAACACATTTCCCTCATTCTAACTGGTGTGTAGTAGCTCTGTTTAATATACACAAGGATGTGAAGGTAAATTTCCATGTACTTTATGGGCATGTCTCACATCAGTAAGCCAAGACCATATCCTAAATATTCAACAGCACTTTAAGAGCTTTTGAATGTTTCTTTCTAATATTAAAATGTTAAATAAACAATCACCTTTTAGCAAAAAGAAAAAATCTGAGTGCTTATATTGTACTGTTTTGCTATGTAAAAATTATTAAAAGAACAAAAATAGATATCATTCTTGCTCCATTGAAGCCTGCAGGCTCAGACAGCACATGGAAGGGCTGGTCATTTAAGAAGATGAAGCTGGCAGCCGCTCCAGGTGTAAACTGCCTTTATGGTTCTGACTTACTTTGAGATGCTGTTCTAGGTTGTTCTAGGTTTTCAGACTCTGCCCTTCCACAGTCCTGGCACGAAGTGGAGGTAGATCTTCCTATCACAACCAGCTTAATCAGACTCCCTTGTGCGTGCAGTCACTTTTAGCAAGCAAAAAAAATGTCTACTTTCAGACTTCTGAGCATTACCTAATTGCTCTATGTTTATGTAAGAGACCATGCTCTTAAAGGAACAATACCATTTTAAAAAGAATTCAGGTCCTTTCTCCCTTATATCCAATTCAAGGCTGCCTCTTCTATGAAACCATGTTTTCTAGTCCTTCATTAGGGATTTAAAAAAAATTAATTTGTTTTCCAGTTACTGTTGACATCCAATATTATATTAGTTTCAGGTGTACAGCATAGCGGTCAGATATTTATATCTCTTATGAAGAGATCATCCTGATAAATCTAGCATCCATCTGACAGCATGCACAGTTATTATAATATTATTGATTATATTCTCTGTATCTCCTTATTTTGAAACTGACAATTTGTACAGCTTTATCCCTTTCATCTTTTTTACCCCTTCCTCTTCCATATGGCAACCATCAATTTGCTTCTGCTTTCTCTGTTTATTTTGTTTTTTTAGATTTTGCTTATAAGTACAATCATATGGTACTTGTCTTTCTCTGTTTGACTTATTTCGCTTAGCATAATAGCCTCCAGGTCCATCCATGCTGTCACAAATGGCAAGATTTCATTTTTTTTTAAAGGTTGAATAACATTCCATTGTGTAATATACTACATCTTCTTTATTCACTAGTCTATTAATGGACACTTAGGTAGCTTCCATATCTTGGAAATAATGCTGCAATGAACACAGGGGTGCATATATCTTTTTGAATTAGTGTTTTGGATTTTTAAAGTTTTCATCTCAAGAAAGATTTTGCCCAGTGTCTGTTTGGATTCTGAGTTTATCAGCCCCATACATATGTCTATTGCCTGTGTGTCTAGCTCATTCACAGTGTCTCCCTCTCCCCAAGAATTCTTACTTGGAAAACCCACTTTATCTCAAGTGCACTCCAATAACTTCCTCCTGGATGTTCAAATTAGATGTTTTATTCATAGAGGGCTATAGCAAGAATTATTCTGTTACAACTCTGCTTTAGAATACCCTAAGAACTCTCCTATGAAGCACAGTCAGCCCTTTGTGTCCCCTCCTCTTCCCCTCTTTAACAACAATTGCACTTGTGCACGCGCACGCGCACACACACACACACACACACTTTAAAATTTGCCCAAAAATGCAAACAGAAAAATGAATCTGAGTGATGGGTACAGGAGGCAGAAACATGCCCCCCTCCCCAATATTCATATCCTAACTTCAGAACCTACCTAAAATATGTCACCTTATTTGGCAAAATGGGTTTTGCACATGTGATTAAATTAAGGACCTTGAGATGGGGACATGGTTCTAGATTCTGCAGGTAGACCCGATGTAATCACAAGATCCCTCCCAAATGAAGAGGTAGGCGGGGGACTGGGTATCAGAGTCAGAGAGAGATTTGTAGAGGCTGCTGACCTTGTACAGGAAGGAAGGAGCCACAGACTGAGGAATGCAGGCGGCCTCTAGAAACTGGAAAGACAAGGAAACTGGTTCTCCCCTAGAATCTCCACAAAGGAATAGGTTTTGTTGACACCTTGATTTGTAGCCCAATGAGACCTGTTTCAGACTTCTGAGCTCCAGAAATACAAAACAACAAGTTTGTGCTGTTTTAAGCCATTAAATTTATGGTAATTTTTTTTTTTTTTTTTTTTTTTTGCAGCAACAGTAGAAAACTAATAATAAGGGGGAAAGGATTTTAGAATTCTCATTCCATCTTTAAATTTTGCCTTACTGCTCAGCCTCTGGTTGGAGATCATAGGTGAGAAGGGAATCTGGGTAGTAGAGGGCTCCACAGATGGTTAAATGTCACATACTACTTGGCAGGTAAACTATGGACAACCAGAAATCACGTTATTTTCATACTTGCTCATCTCTCAAAAAGCCACCAATTATTTGAACCAATTCCTTGGTTGCCTGATAATTTAACTCATGTTTTTGAAGAATCTGCATTAAAATCCGCTGAGTTCATTCTTCTGGTTATTTTACTTTGAATACTGAAAGATTTATCTTCTTAATATTAGAAGTTAATTTGTGTCATTAACATTTGACATTTTTGCCTGACTTTACATCCTTTTTCCCTTTGTGAGCTTAGCTTCTGCAATTTCACTTGATTTCTGTTGGGCTGTCAATCATGTGACCCTGCTTCCCCTGCCAGAGGGGAGTGAACAGGAGCCAGGGAGGATTCATGTGTCGAGAAAAGACCAGAGTCATTTTGGGAGTTGCTAAGAATATTGGGGAAGATATTGGACAATATGCCGGAGATAAGACAACATGTTAGAAAGAGAAATAAGGTTATAAGTTAGCATACCTAGTGTCTAAGGAGTGGAAGAGAGTGTTACAAACTGGAGGCATCAGAGAAAGTGTTATGCCACTTAGAGGTTTGAGGAGCAGGTAGGATTTATATGCATGAAGACAAATCAGGAGGTGTGTGAAGTGGGTGACAGAGGTGGGGGTTCAGGGGAAGGGGCAGGTCATAGTAGGTGGAGGTGCTACAGGAATCCTTGCAGCCAGCCGTACTGACTGGGACAGCAGAAAGCAATGCCCTCACTTCCGCTGCCACTGCATGGTTCTTAGAACACAGACAGAGCTCTCCACCGCACCTGTGATGGGTCCTCTCTCCAGACCATCCAAACCTGCAAGTTTATCAGTGAATCCATTTATTCACTGGTCAGCTGGCAAATAAAAACCAGTGACATTTTTTCTACTTGGTAGTAGGTGTGGGTTTTGACTTGTTAAGTAATTTCTTCTCTTCACAGATTTTATCTATTCCAAGTAATACTTTAGCCAACATGTGAGGAAAGGTAGGCAAGAGGAGAGGGAAGGAAGAAAGAAGGTGGTAGGCAAAGACCTCTTAAGCCATCCAAGAGCAAGTGTGCTTTGGATTCATTTAGGGTGTGTTTCAGGAAAAGCACTTGAAGAAAATGAGATTAAAATCAGTGAGATTATGAAACTAGAAATCAAACTGGGAATTAGAATTTCCAAGAGATTGACAAGCTAATGACAACGGATAAAAAGTCCCTACCAAAAAATCACCAGAAGCCAAGTTTAGCCATGAAAATCAAAGTGACAGTGTTTTTATTTATGGGAGTCTTACCAGTAACTTTCAGGTGTGATTGATGGAAATGGGATAAGCATTTTGCCTAAGTTATCTGAGTTTGGCTCTAACAAAACAGTATGTGTGGTCCACTTCTGCACTTTATTGCTGCAGTGCTGCAGCCTTCACAGTGTGTGCCTTATGTCTTGTGTGAAACCCCAGAACTCAAGCTGAAGCCTAGGGAGTGGAGTGTTTCACCTGAGGTCACAGAGAGTGCTCTGGTAATCCTACAAAGGAAAGTTGTGTTCTAGAACTTTCATTAAGTATGCTTCAGAAATTTTACAAAGAATTAGCCATTTATTTATAGTTTTCATATATAGTATTTATTTTTAATAGTTTATTTTTTATTGTATTTTTTTCATTATCATTTATCCCCCGTATAACCCTGGCTGGTATGGCTCAGTGGATTGAGCGTCGGCCTGCGAGCTAAGTGTCGCTGGTTCAATCTTCCAGTCAGGGTACATCAGAGAAGGAAAACTCTGACTCCAAAAAACCTCCGCTGCCTTGCGGCATACCTCTTCAGGGGAAAGGCTAAGGGAGTAAACCCTGACAGAAAATCCGGAGCCGGAGTCCCCAAGGCGGTTTGACGTTGTAGTCAACACCGGCAACTCCTGCGGCGCACCTGAAGCCAAGCTGTATTGACTCCGTCTTTCCCTTGGACCCTTCAGCTGCGAAGAGAGGGGTGTCTGCTGCATGGGCAACAGCAGACCCTCCATATCACCCTGCCCAGGCTCTGTAGCTTCAGCTTCACTGGAGAGGACACTCCAGCGTCATCGCAAGATGTCGATTTAACACGGGAGGAGACAGATACCGTGTCACTCCCAAGTCGGACTGCACAGCCATTCTCGGCGGTGCAGATAGACTCTTAAGAAGCTACACCATCGTCTCTCGAGACGGACGGCTGCCGACTCGACTCGACTCGACTATCCCCCGTATACCCTCTTCCACCTCCATCCAGCCCCTTTCCTTCCAAAATCACCACACTGTTGTCTGTGTCCATAAGTTCTTTTTCTTTTTTGCTCAATCCATCACCTCACAACTCTCCCTGCCCCCCTGAGTTGTCATCCTACTCTCTGTCTATGAGTCTGTCTCTATTTTGCTGTTAGTTCAGTTTGTTCATTAGATTCCACATATGAGTGAAATCATATGGTACTTGTCTTTCTCTGACTGGCTTATTTCACTTGGCATGTTCTCCAGATCCATTCATGCTGTCACAAAGGATAAAATCTTCTTTTTTAAGGCCAAGTATTATTCCATTGTGTAAATGGACCACAACTGTTTTGTTCCCACACCTACTGATGGGCACTTGGGCTGCTTCCAAATCTTGGCTATTGCAAATAATGCTGAAATGAACATAGGGGTGCTTTCATATATGGTATTTAAAGAGCAAGGGCATGTTTAAGTAACTTTTTAGTCTGTTGGAAGACCATCTATAAGATTTGTAATTTTAGTTAGCATTAGAGAAGAACTCTAATTTGGTTCACCTTTAGAAAGTTGACCACTCACACAGACTCAAAGTGTTACATGTATAAAAAGGAAAACAAGGACTCTGAACAGAGGCATTCATTCAGTGAATTCAGATTTATTCAGCAACGCCTGTATCCTGCTGATGTTGGTTTAACTATTGTGATGTTAACTTGAATAGGGTAGTTTGTGACATCCCTCATGATCTATGTTAGAGGTTGGCAATTGTTTCCTGTAAAAGACCTGGGAGTAAATATTTTAACCAGATGGTTTCTGTCACAATGACTCAACCCTGCTATTGTATCCCAAGAGCAGCTGTGGACAATAATGGAATGGGTGTGACTATGTCCAGTGAAACTTTACAAAAACAGGTGGTGAGCCAGATTTGTTGATCCTTGATCTGTGTTTTAAAAGAAACTGAAATAGAGACCTAAGTGAAAGAAACAGAGAACTGGGTAGTTCATCATTTTAGGCCATAGTTTACATTATACTTTTCTACTTTTTATGCTAAATGAGTATGGTTTTTAAAAACCTCTATGAGTTAATTATAGTATTTAGACAAACATCTCCATTGGAGTTAATATTTGCAAGGAAATTAAAATGTTCAATTTTAATACTGTACATTTCTTAGGAAAAAATGTGATTTTCTAGAATATGTATTATATACACAAGCTTTTCCAATTTCTGAAAATTCTAACAATATCTTCATTTTCTGATTTTATAATTGTAGGAAAAGTCTTCACTACAAATTTGGCATATTTCCCTGTCTTCTCAGTGAAAATAGAAAATAAAAAACAAAACCAGAAAAGACACCAGAAAAATAAGGGAAGGAATCACTGGCATTACTTAATGCCTCTAATGTTTCTGAGAACTGTAGATAAAAATCACAGACTTGTGAGTAGAGTGTGTGTAAATAGTAAAAGGTGGTTACAACAAGTGACAGGATGTTACAGTTTTCCTTCTGACAGCAAAGAAGGAAGGGGAAGAAATATTTTTCGAGCTCATATATGCCTCGGGCATTGTGCTAGAGTTTTGAACCTTAAAAGCAACACTGCGAGGTAGATATTTTTATCTCCATATATACAGCTGAGAAAACTGAAGCTCAGAGAACTTAATGTCACAGTTAGCAAGTAGCTGAGCCAGTACTGAAACAGGACCCATGTGAAAAAAAACTCTACATATTTGGTTCACTAAGGCAATGGAACATCTGAGGGCAACATCACATCTTTGAGAAGTTTGGTAATGGCTTTGTTCCATGGTCTGGCTTGACTCTAGGGGAATATATCATCTTAAATTCTGATAAGTCAAAACATGCAATGTAAGCATGCTATTTAAAGTTTAATAGTAACCATCAGAATGTATAAAATAGACACTGATATCAATGGTTGCTTCTGGGGAATATAAATGGGATAACCCATTTTTGTTTATTTTAAATTAATTCTTACTTTTATCAAAAAATTGTAGTAAATAAATCAAACCATTCTATACATTTTATAAAGACCATCACTTTCTTTTATTTTTTTATTTTTAAAAGGTCTCAAATTTTAGTAAGATACTAGAAATTGAAATAGCACATAAAAAAATTTGTTATAATTCAAATTTTTGAAAACCAGAGAATCTAGTTAATACACCCAGGACTAATCATACTCACCAAACGACCCAATTTTTTTTTTTTTTTTTTTACATTCTTTCTGCACAAGTTACTTGCTTCTAATTCTTGATGTTCAGTTTCATCTTACCAACCAGGCTTCTACAATACAACGATAACACTCAAGACCTATTAGGACTTCTTTGGGTCAAATAAAAAAGTAACTGAAGTCATTCAAATGCAGGCTACATAGATTTCCTATAAGTCACTAGCATCAACGTAGACAAAAAAAAAAGATGCAAAAAAAGAGACATCACAGAACTTCTATCATAGGTAATCAAAATATTGGTCTACAGTCTATCCTAGAATAGTCACTTTCCCAAGCTGCTGCATAATGGCCTTAACATTACCAGCAAGAAACGAAAAGTACAAGGGTAAGTTTTATGGCTAAATTGACTCCATGTCATAATTATTCTCCATGCCAATAGTGTCAGAAGGGTCTCCATGATATAGGCAGTAATGACAGCCACATCTAAATTTTCTGGATCTTGATTCAATCTCAAGTTTCCTCTCCTGTGGGTCTTTTCGAAGCAGAGACAGGGTGCGATATCTAATAACTTGCAGCATCCTTCGCATCTTTTCTTTCTGAGCAGTTGCCAATGTCCTCACCCCACGTCTCCTCTGGTAGAGCATACCTTGACTCAGCCCCAGGCCCAGCCCCTGTAAGAGTTTTTCTCCATCCTGCTGTTGGGGTGAACATTCTGGTAGAAGGGAAGGGAGTTTGTTACTAGGGTTGAGTGTCAAGTTACCAAGGTTCTTTGCTAGTAGTTCTGAGACAGCTTGAGCATCAGCCGAATATTCTTCACGGGGCATCTAAAGAGACTCAGAGGTCCAGGTTGGATTAAGCTTCTTTGGGGAGTCCATTGGATGTCTAGCCACAGCCTGAAACTCCTAGATTCTCCAAAGGGTTCAATAGAAGGCGATACTCAAAACTCTCGAATTGCTACAAAGTAGCTCAGAAAGAACTCTATAGCCCAGAAACCACTAGAAAGTCCCGAACTCCAACCAAATGTGAAAGAAAGAGCAAATCTCAAGGCCATCACTTTCAACTCCTAGTTCATTTGTATATATATCAATTTTTCTAAATGATAGGCTTTCACTGTTATGTTTAGATATTACCTAAAACTTCTCTTTGGAATAAAGGCTTAGCTGTGATATCATATCACAATTTATAGCAAACTCAGTAGTCGGTGTCGGCATGTTTACGGAAGTATTGTCCTGTACTGATTCAGGGAATGGGCTGCAGCTGCTTCCTGACATCTGTCATTTTCTGCTTTCTGTGCTAAATGATTGCTTTCTTTATGTTTAGTGCATTTTTTTCCAAACACACATACATCTCTCTCATATACCTTATAGTATGTGACATTTACACTTTGGAGTGTGTGATCTCACACAGGTTTGAAACTCCTGTCAGCCTTTATTTTTGGGTCCTGAGGATCAGTCTCGCACAGCCCCATGGCTTCCTGTTTCACACGAGTCCTGTCGCTCTAGCTCTCACCTTTGGATGCCCTACTGGCTCTTCTCCAGCACATTCTCCCAAGTGTGACTCCTGCGCCAAACCCATTTCCAATAGCTTGAATAT
This sequence comes from Furipterus horrens, assembly GCF_987537825.1. Taxonomy (NCBI): domain Eukaryota; kingdom Metazoa; phylum Chordata; class Mammalia; order Chiroptera; family Furipteridae; genus Furipterus; species Furipterus horrens. Next base: position 62,537,154 of record NW_028327180.1, on the reverse strand, counting down.
ATAACTTTGGAAAACAAGGCAGGGGAACAGAATTTGAAGTTTCATAGATCTGTCTTCCTTTCTTCTTGGTTTACTCTCACTCTTGATTTGAGAACATTTTCTGGTCAATACTTTTAAGAGAGTATGGGGGATCATTTAAAAAAAAATCTTTGCTTGACTGAATAATATTTTCATTCTGTCTTCTCTCATCAGTGATAATTTGGATGTATATAGAATTATAGACTTTGGACTATGTAATGCTACCTTGTACTCAGTGTTTTGTTGATGAGCTGAAAACCTTTGAGGTTCTCCTCACACCCACCACTCAGAGACTTAGGGATCTTCATCATTCATTAAGTAAAATTGCATATTTTTTCTTCCATTCATAATGCCAGGCTCTTGGTGACCAGTTACACTTCTGAGGCCATTGTCTTTTAGTTCAGATAAAATTGCCTGCATGTTTCCCCATTACATGAGAGAAAGTCTTTTACTTTCATTTCACATTTTGTGGTTTTGCCATCTTCACGCATTACTTCTGTAATTCAGGCATGAACTCAGGGACCTGGTGGCATGTCCCAGGTGGTGTGCAAGAAGATCATACCTGGCAGGAGAGCCTAGGCCCATGCACACCAGAAACACAGCTGAGAAAGGGGAGTGAGCCCGAGGACGTGGACCTCCTGGGTTCCAGGTACCCCTCTGGTTCTTGGAGCTGCTCTTCCTGCAGTGTCTGGGTGACCCCACATTCATATTGAGCTAGTTTGACCTGTGTTTCTGTCACAATTCTGAATTGAGTCCTAACATTTCACTGAAATTGGAGAGACAGTTACTGATTTGGGCTCTTTGTTTTCAGAGATAATGGAATTTGGTTAAAATTCCCTTGACTCATTGATTTGCAGCCACTGCTGGGACTCTTCCTTACCCAAAAAGTGGCTGGCGTCTCTGAGAAAAGATGAATGGCTTAAAAAATCTTGCTTTGTATTAAATTTATAACTCAGGATTTTCAATCTTAGAATAGTGTAACGAGGAAGCTAAAATCAGAACTCCCAGTGTCTTTAAATACAACATAGGTTATTTGGAGATAATTTAGTCATATTCCTGCCCAAAGACTAAAAGCTAGAATTAATCAATATTTTTCTAAATGTTTTCTAGAGAAAAAAGTGGAAGGTCTCAATGATATAAGTTCATATACACACTTGAAAGAAACTATTGTCATTATAAACAGATGAAGTTCTATTTTTACCATATCAAAAGTAAGCAAATTTGCAGAAGAATGTTTAAATCATTAAACATAAGAACTTTCATTTTAAATTCTGTTTTTATAATTCTATATGCCTTTGGTAGTTTAGAGAAACTAATATATCTTTAGTATGTACATAATATAAAAATATCGTCATCAAAGTTATATACATAATGCAATGGATACTTATATTTAAAAAATTACTTGGTTTACTAAAAGCTATGCTAGAAAAAAGTTGAAATTTAGGGGCTTTTAGAATATTTACTAAAATTTTTCAGTTTTTCAGCAATGTTTGCTATTTAAAGGGCATAAAACTACATAGAGACTATTATTGCCAGAGCTGAATTTTGGTAATCATGTTGAATGTATTTTTAATAATTAAAAAAATTGTAATCATAAAAATCTAGAATAAAAATTTCAAATACTTCCCAATTTATGTCACCACTAGCAGAGATGCCACTTAAAGATTATCTACCACCCAAAATTGCAAGTTTCTTTGTTTTATGATTAACACATGGTATGGGTTCAGGCAGATCATGTGTTTTACAGGAGAGGCTCAACCTGTTACAAAATGGGGGTGCAGAGAAGAAAGATTATTTTGTCAACATTTTAAATATTTTTCAGTACGCTCACTGTCGAATCCAAAATAAACATTTCGACTTTCATTTTTTATCTTTAGATGTCAGTGGCACAACATTGATCATTTTATGTCACTGTTTTCCTGCAACATCAGTTAAAGGGGGGTTTAGCCCAGAAATGTGCTGTTCTAACAGCAGGAGAAGTGAATGGAGTGAAATATACCCACACTGTATATTTTCCATCTGCAGAGCTTTTATGAAAAGGGGGGTGACTGGTTATCGGAGCCAAGTGGACACAAAATGCTTGAGTCATTGTGTGAATGGGGAAAATCCTTAAATCAGAATCTTGAATTTTACTAGAATGTAGTTGACATTTTTTAGGAGAAAACAAAATTTATTTTTAGAACATTGAAGTCTGACCAACTTGTTAAGAACATAAATTCTATTTCCATTTCACTAAGTTTTTATACATTTTACCATGTTACTAGGTTCATCCGGATTTAATTTAGAAATAATATCTTCCTGGGGAATATAACTTTTTTTTCACCATGAAGTGATTATTTTTACCTTGAGCAATGCTTTTTCATTGATGTCTATTTTGTCTTATATTAATAGTATGACTATCTTTTGGGTGATAATTTTCATGGTAAAACTCATTCCATCCTTTTACTTTCACCCTTATGTTTTGTTGTGTCTGCTTATAAGTATATTAACATTAATTTTTAAAAATTAAGTCTGATAATTTTAGACTTATTTTGTCCTGAATAGCATAGGTTTTTCTTCCTTTCCTTTCTTAACATTTTGGGGTAATTAATTTTTTTTCTCATTAAAAAAAATGCTAAATTAAAAGTTATTAAATATGTTTCTGTAATATAAATGGTTCCATTTAAAACTATATAAAAATCTAAAGGCAAGTTTTAAAATTCTCTTGCAGACAATACAAGGGTATCAGGAAACGTAGACATTTTAATTTCCTTACCTATTTAAGAACTTATGGCTGCTAGGGAATCTAGGTCAAGAGGGCAGCATAGGCAAATGTGGCTTGTTTCTTCACATAAGCACGTAAAAATTACAACTAAAATGCAGAACAATCATCCCTCAGAAAGATCAGAAATTGAGTTGAATGGAAGTCTGACAACTATAGAATTAAAGAAATAACATCCATTGAGACAGGTAAGAGGGTACAGATGCAGAATGGGCTGGTCTCACATCCATGCATGATGGATGAAAATTTGGGAGGGATATCTCATGAGTGAGAAGTTTCAGTCCCACACCAGTTCCCCCAGCTCAGGGTTCCAGTGCCAGGAATATAAGTTCCCACAACTTCTGGCTGCAAAAACTAGCAGGGATTAACTTGGTGGAAGAAACTGCTAGAACCCAAAGCACTTCCTCTTAAAGAACCCAAACATGAACTCACCTACTCAGAGCTCCAGCACTGGGGCAGCAGCTTGAAAGCTAGCAGTGGTATACAGGGAGGAACTGAAGTGTCTGGCAACAAGGTGACAAGAGGCCATTTCTAAACCCTCCTCCCACAGAGTCAGCAAGCTGGTGCCATATCTGGGAATCCATCAACCTAGCTGAGACTGTTTGACCCACCTTGGAGACCTCCAGAGACTCTACCCCACCAAATTTATGGGCCCACCCTAGCTGCTTTTCCATATGCATGGATGGGCTTGGCTCATGCTTCATAACTTCCTAAATCCTCTCAAACAAGCAACAGCTGGTCTCAGTGAGCCCCAGGCCTGGCACTAGCAGTGCCAGCCTAGATTCACAGCGTGGCTTTACCTGGGAATCTCCAGGCCCAGCACAGGTAGCAGCCACCTCAGATAGCTTTATAGCTCAGGGTGGTCTCAGGCAAAACACAGGTGGTGGCTGACCTTGTCCTGCACCACATGGGAAACCCCAGAGCCAGTGCACCCAGAGAAGACCTACAGACCACGTCAGAGCACCACTGCCATGCCCCTGCATAGCTGATTCTCCATAGAGAATGGAGGTTGGTGGTCTGTGGTCACAGCCAATCCTTGCAACTGACTGGCCTGGTTAACTCCCTCCCATTGATCTGTCAACAGCAACCAAGGCTCAACTAGAAGGGGTGGGTATACTCATCCCACACAAAGGGCATACCTTGAGTACCCAGCCTGGGTGATAGGGGAGGCTGTGCCACTGAACCCTACAGAACGCCTACTACATTAGGCCACTCTCCAAGACATGGAATCAAAGCAGCTCTACCTAATACACAGAAAAAAAGACAGGGAGGCTGCCACATTGAGGGAGCAAAGGAACATGGCCCAAATGAAAGAACAGATCAAAACTCCAGAAAAAGAGCTAAACGAAGTGGAGATAGGCAACCTATCAGATGCAGAGTTCAAAACACTGGTGATGAGGATACTCAGAGAAATGATTGAGTATGGCCACAAAATAAAGGAAGAACTGAAGGTCATACAAAGTGAAATAAAGAAAAATCTACAGGGAACCAACAGCGATGAGAAGGAAGCTGAATTCAAATCATTGATTTGGAACAAAAGGAAGAAATAAACATTCACCTGGAATAGAAAGAATAAACAAGGGTTGGAAAAAAGTAAGGAGAAGCTTAGGAACCTGGGACAACTTTAAACATACCAACATCTGAATCATAGGGGTTCCAGAAGGAGAAGAGGAAGAGCAAGAAATTGAAAACTTATTGAAAAAATAATGAAAGAAAACTTCCCTAATTTGGCCAAAGAAATAGACTCACAAGTTCAGGAAGCAGAGAGTCCCAAACAAGTTGGACTCAAAGAAGACAACACCAAAACACATCATAATTAAAATGCCAAAGGTTAAAGATAAAGAGAGAATCTTAAAAGCAGCAAGAGAAAAGAAGAGAGTTATTTACAAAGGAATTCCCATAAGACTATCAGCTGATTTCTCAAAAGAAACTTTTTTTTTTTAATTTTATTTTTTGGTTATTCAATTACAGTTGTCCCATTTTTCCCCCATTGCTCCCCCCTCCCAGCCCATCCCTTCTCCCACAATTTTATCCCTCCCCGTTGTCCATGTCCATGAGTCATTCATATAAGTTCCTTGACTAGACCCTTCCCTTACTTATCCCCCTTCTCTCCCTCCCCCCTCCCCCCTACTGACTACTATTCTAGTCTTTGCCTATTTAGTTCATTTGTTTGTGTTGCTCTTTAGTTTCCTGTATTGGGTGATATCATATGGTATTTTGCTTTCTTTGCCTGGCTTATTTCGCTAAGCATAATTCTCTCTAGTTCCATCCATGTTGTCGCAAATGGCAGGAGTTCCTTCTTTCCTTCTGCTACATAGTATTCCATTGTGTAAATGTACCACAGTTTTTTGATCCACTCATCTACAGATGGGCACTTAGGCTGTTTCCAGCACTTAGTTATTGTAAACAGGGCTGCTATGAACATAGGGGTGCATAAGTTTTTTTGAATTAGGGTTTTAGGATTCTTCGGGTATAATCCTAGCAGTGGAATCACTGGTTCAAATGGCAGTTCCACTTTTAGTTTTTTGAGGTAATTCCATACTGTTTACCATAGTGGCTGCACCAGTCTGCATTTCCACCAACAGTGCAGTAGGGTTCCCGTTTCTCCACATCCTCGCCAGCATTTGTTGTTTGTTGATTTGTTGATGATGGCCATTCTGACAGGTGTAAGGTGGTGTCTCATTGTGGTTTTTACTTGCATCTCTCTGATGGCCAATGATGTTGATCATTTTTTCATGTGCCTATGGACCTTCTGTATGTCCTCTTCGGAGAAGTGTTTGTTCAGGTCCTTTGCCCATTTTTTAATTGGGTTGTTTGTTTTCTTGATGTTGAGTTATATAAGCTCTTTATATATTTTGGAGATCAGCTCCCTCTCTGTGATATCATTGGCAAATATGTTTTCCCATAGGGTTGGTTTCCTTTTCATCTTGCTGATGTTTTCTTTTGATGAGCAGAAACTTTTTAGTTTGATGTAGTCCCATTTGTTTATTCTTTCCTTTATTTCTCTTGCCTTAGGAGATGTATCCGTGAAGATATTGTTACGTGTGATATCTGAAATTTTCCTGCCTATGTTTTCCTCTAGGACTTTTATGGTATCACGGCTTACATTTAAGTCTTTAATCCATCTTGAGTTTATTCTCGTGTGTGGTGTAAGTTGGTGGTCTAGTTTCATTTTTTTGCACGTCCCTGTCCAGTTCTCCCAGCACCATTTGTTAAAGAGGCTCTTCTCACTCCATTTTATGTTCCTTCCTCCTTTATCAAAGATTAGTTGACCATAGAGGCCTGGGTTTATTTCTGGGCTTTCAATTCTGTTCCACTGATCTATATATCTGTTCTTATGCCAGTACCAGACTGTTTTGATCACAGTGGCTTTGTAGTATTGTTTGATGTCTGGTATCGTGATTCCTCCTGCTGTGTTCTTCTGTTTCAAGATTGCTTTTGCTATTCGGAGTCTTCTTTGGTTCCATATGAATTTTTGGAGGATTTGTTCTAGGTCAGTGAAATATGTCATTGGTATTTTAATAGGGATTGCATTGAATTTGTAAATTGCTTTGGGTAGTATGGCCATTTTGATGATGTTGATTCTTCCCATCCAAGAACATGGTATTTGCCTCCATTTATTTGTATCTTCCTTAATTTCTTTCTTCAATGTTGCATAATTTTCAGTGTACAGGTCTTTTATCTCTTTGGTTAAGTTAATTCCTAGGTACTTTATTTTTCTTGTTGCTATAGTAAATGGTATTTTCTTTTTTGCTTCTGTCGCTGAGATTTTATTGTTGGTGTACAGAAATGCCTTAGATTTCTGTATATTTATTTTGTACCCTGCTATTTTGCCAAATTCACTTATTATTTTGAGTAGTCTTTTAGTGGAGTTTATAGGGTTTTCTATGTATACTATCATGTCGTCTGCAAATACTGATAGTTTTACTTCTTCTTTCCCAATTTGGATGCCTTTTATTTCTTTGTCTTGTCTGATTGCTGTGGCTAGGACTTCCAACACTATGTTGAATAGAAGTGGGGAGAGTGGACAGCCTTGTCTAGTTCCTGATTTCAGGGGGAATGCTTTCAGTTTTTGTCCATTGAGTATGATGTTGGCTTCAGGCTTCTCATATATAGCCTTAATTATGTTAAGGTATGCTCCCTCTATTCCCATTTTGCTGAGTGTTTTCAACATAAATGGGTGTTGTACTTTATCAAATGCTTTTTCTGCATCTATAGATATGATCATGTGATTTTTGTCTTTCATTTTGTTTAGGTGATGTATTATATTTATTGATTTGCGAATATTAAACCATCCTTGCATCACTGGGATGAATCCCACTTGATCATGGGGTATGATCTTTTTGATGTATTGTTGGATCCTGTTTGTCAAAATTTTATTGAGGATTTTAGGATCTATGTTCATCAGTGATATTGGCCTGTAGTTTTCTTTCTTTGCTGTGTCTTGACCTGGTTTTGGGATGAGGGTAATACTGGCTTCATAGAAAGAGTTTGGGATTTTTCCCTCTTCTTGGATTTTTTGGAATAGTTTGAGGAGGGTAGGAATTAGTTCTTCCCTAAAATGTTTTGTAAAATTCGCCTGTGAAGCCATCCGGTCCAGGGCTTTTGTGTGCAGGGAGATTTTTGATTACTGTTTCAATTTCCTTCTCTGTTATTGGTCTGTTGAGACTTTCTACTTCTTCTTGATTCAGTTTTGGAAGGTTATATGTTTCTAGAAATCTGTCCAGTTCTACTAGGTTGTCAAATTTCTTGCCATATAGTTGTTTGTAGTAATTTCTTATAATTGTTTGTATTTCTGAGGATCAGTCGTGATTTCTCCTCTTTCATTTCTGATTTTGTTTATTTGGGTCTTCTCTCTTTTTTTCTTAATGAGCCTGGCTAGAGGCTTGTCAATTTTGTTTATTTTTTCAAAGAACCAGCTCCTAGTTTTGTTGATTTTTTGGATTGTTCATTTAGTTTCTATGTCGTTTAATTCTGCTTTGATCTTGATGATTTCCTTTCTTGTTTTTGCCCTAGGCTTTGTTTGTTGTTGCTGTTCTAGTTCTTGTAGCTTTATGATTAGGTTTTTTAGTAGAGATTCTTCTAGTCTTTTCAGATATGCCTGTATTGCTATGAACTTCCCTCTTAGGACTGCTTTTGCTGTGTCCCATAGGTTTTGGGCTGTTGTGTGTTCATTGTCATTAGTTTCTAGAAATTTCTTGATTTCCTCTTTGATGTCATTGTTAACCCATTCGTTATTTAAGAGCATGTTATTCATTCTCCATGAGTTTGGGTGTCTTTGATTTTTTCCCCTGAGGTTGATTTTTAGTTTCAAGGCATTGTGGTCTGAAAAGATGCTTGATATAATTTCAATTTTCTTGAATTTGTTGAGGCTTGTTTTGTGTCCTATTATGTGGTCTATCTTTGAAAATGTCCCATGTGCCTTTGAAAAGAATGTATATTTTGCTTCTTTGGGGTGAAAAGTTCTATATATATCAGTTAAGTCCATGTGGTTTAGTGTGTTGTTCAATGCCTGTATATCCTTGGTGTTTCTTTGCTTGGATGATCTGTCTATTGTTGATAATGGAGTGTTGAAGTCCCCTACTATAAGTGTCAAAAGAAACTTTGCAGGCAATAAGGAACTGGCGAGAAGTATTCAAAGTGCTGAAAAGAAAGGCTCTACAACCAACATTACTCTCTCCAGCAAAGCTAACATCTAAAATGGAAGGACAGATACAATGCTCCCCAGACAAGGTAAAGCTAAAGGAGTTCATCATCACCAAGCCCTTATTATATGAAATGTAAAAGGGACTTATTTAGGAAAAAGAAGAAGATCGAAACTATGAACATTAAAAAAACAAGAAACTCACAACTATCAACAACTGAATCTAAAAAATAAAGACCAAAACAGAAACAAACTAAGCAAACAATCAGAATAGAAACAGAAACATGTATGGGGATACTTTGGAGGGTTATCAGCTGGGAAGGGGAAGGGGAAGAATGAGGGAAATGGTGCAGGGATTAAGAAGCATGATCGGTAGATATAAAATAGACAGGGGGATGTTAAGAATAGTATAAGAAAGGGTGAAGCCAAAGAACTTACACGCACAACCCATGGATGTGAACTAATGGGGAGGGGATTGCTGGAGGGAAGTGGGTGCCAGGAGGAGGGGGACAAAGGGTAAAAAATTGGGACAACTATAACAGCATAATCAATAAAATATACTTTAAAAAGATGAAATATAAAAACAAACAAAAAATAAATAGAAAAAGACATTTTGGTTGCAAATTATCAACAGTGATATTTCCCTTTTTCAACCTTGTACCCAGGTTTAAAGAATCAATTTTTTTTTATAATTCTTAAGGCAGTAATAGGATTTGTGAGTGGCTCTTATGGGGTGATAGAGTCCACTGTGCTCAAATTCGCTCAGATTCATCAGGGAAGAATGTAGGATTATTACTCTTCAAAGGCAAGTAGCCTCAGGTTAACTACAGTCAGCAGCTCTCCACTTACACCCTGTGATCCTGCTTTCTTTTATTTTTTTAGACCTGAGAATTTCTTACCCTCATGCTGACTTTTTAATGTTTCACGGAACATATTTTCTATATTTTATCAAGAAATACTTACTGGTTTTGGTGAAGGGTTGATTTAGGCAGCTAGCCCATTATATTGTTCAGAAATGTAATTCTTCTAGTTCCTAAGTTTTGTGATGGTAATTTTTTATGTTGACTTCAATATTTATGTTTTAGTTTTGCAAGGTTAAGCCCAGAGGCTAATTTTGTCTTAGGAACTCTGCTTGCCATTTTAGGAATGTCTACAGTAAATAAAACCAACATTCTAATCTACTATCAAATAGCTTTATTAAAGAAGTTAGTAAGCATCACAAAATTTAAGTTTTGTTAAAAAACTAAACACACAAAAAAGTATAAATAATAGTCATGAGCCCCTGTATACTCAGATTCAACATCTATCAATTTTTTGACATTTTAATTTATGCTATTTGTTTTTTCATTTTTACCCTTTACTGGTCATTTAAAGCTAACTTTAGCTTTCATACCATTTTTCCTATGTATTTATGAGAGCATTTCTTACAAATATGTAATTTTTTTTTACATAACTACAATTTTATTACACATAATAATATAACCATTAACACTTTCTCACACCTAATACTCAAGCCTTAAATTTCCCCAGTATTCTCAAAAAAATTTTTTCCAAGCTGGCTTACTTGAATTAAGATCTTAACATGGGCCACTCATTGTATTTAATTATTTTTCTTAAGCATCTTTTTTTCTAGGATAGTCTCCCAGTCTACTTCCATTCCTTTTTCCCTGCCATTCCTTTATTGTATATTGAATTGCCTCTCACATGTAGTGATGCTCCAGTAAATCAAGTGGCAGCTTGAACTCTCTGTTGTAAATTTCCCATCAGTCTCTTTTTTGTTTCATCTGTTGATGATCCTTACCTACATAAATTAGGCTTTAAGGTTTACAACATGGAGGTGTTCTCATTTTATTATCCCTTCCATACTTGTTAAGTTCACTTTGTTATTTTCAGTAATGCTGAATTAGCATCTAATTTGAGGGGCTATCTTCATGAGCTCAAGGCTTTTTAATAACTGTGCGTTCATTTGAATTTATTATTTATTATTGCTTAACAAGATAGAAAAATGTTTACTTCTGTCATTTTAAAATAACTGGTTAGTTTTTGATACCTTCCTTGCTTTCTAAAAGTCTCTATTGTTTTATCTACTTGTCTATATCTGTGTACTCTTCACTAGGAAAAATAAAGATATTAGGGGTATAGTACATTTTACTGGGGATATCCTACACCCCCACAATTCTGTACACTTCAATTCAACCCCCAAGACTTGTTCTGCTTTGTTTTACTTATATTTGGTCTTGGGTGGTAGTTAATTACAGTAGGGCCAATTCTGGAACCTTTCAGGAGGCCCCAGACACTGATAGTTCTTTTTAGAATAAAGAAGGTTAGTGCCTGTGCTTTCATCAGTGGACCCAAGTTGTCAACTCTGACTCAATAAAAGTCCCATTTAATCTCTGGTCATAAATTTTACAAAACTTTCAGGCTTCTTGACTGAGATTTTAGTTCCTTACTACAGATAAGGTAACACTTACAAAGGTAGATCAACTCCAACCCCTTTCCCACATGGGCACGCGGCCCTATGTCCTATAAGTTCACAGGTAACATGCCCAGTATTCCTACAAACAACTTTATGTCCACTACTGCTATCTTTCTGACTTTGAATTCCCTCTTTATTTCTGGCAAAATAGGTAATATCTTGGTTTCAAGCTTGCCATGTCACTAAATTTCATTTTTAGAGATATATTATCTGCAATTTCTATGTACCTTTGTATGGAGTTTTGTTCAGTCTGCCACAATGACAGAAAGTTCTGAACATTGTAAGGAGAGATGAAAATTGAGAAATTTAAAAGTCTCTTTAAGTATTTTCTGGTATACAAAGGTTAAAACACTGATATAAGTTGGCTCTGGCTGGTAGCTCAGTTGGTTAAGTGTTGTCTCAATATGCCAAGGTTGTGGGTTTGGTCCCCAGTCAGAGCACATACAAGTATCAACCAATGAATGTATAAATAAATGTAACAACAAATTGATGTATCTCTCTATCTCTCCCTCTCAAATCAATAATAAAAATAATTTGATATAAGCATTTATTTTCCTCCATGCTGAATATTTAAAAACTCATAAGCTTCATCAGGAAAAAATAAAACTTAAAATTATTTAGTAATTTTAAGTAATTAGTAACATAAAGTGTAATACTCTCAGTTAAAGATGGCAATGCTAAGGCATTTCTAGTTTACTATGACACAAACTTAAAAAGCAAACTAACTTCCACCTTCAATGACAGTAGTATATAACAAAAACCCAGTCTACTCATTGAAAACATTAGCAGCCAAGCAGTGTGAAATTTTGGCTAAATGAAGAAAAATACTGAGAATTGTGTGTATTTTTATGTATTTTGGATACTGCCCTTCCAGACTTGAAGGGCTTAGTCAAGAGACCCTTACTTGGAACACAGAACACTGAGGGCCTGAGTAGGCCATGGAATTGTTCCATAGTAGGAAGTGCCATGCAGGCTGTATAATTTTATATCATGAAAACACAGAACAAATCTCCTTTATTGTGCCTCAAAATATTTACTAAATTGACTAGATATTTGTGCTATATAGGGCATTTAAATTAATTCCATTAAATAAAAAGCATCACATTTTCTGAGCACAGTGCATTAAAATTAGAATTGAATAACAAATGTAGAAAACAAAGTAAGTCCAAAAAAAAAAAACATTCAGAAGGAATTAGTGAAGATGAAGATAGATATTAGTGAAAGAGAAAACAACAAAAGTAGAATTAATAATCATATCGAAAGAATGATTTTTGAAAAACCCAATGAATTTGAGGCAAAAAAAAAAAAATTTCCTAAAAGTACTAGTTAATCAAACAATGATTAGAATAGTTAAATGCAGAGACACATAAAAGACAAATTTGATAGAAAAAAAAATTTTTTAATAATTTGTTTGTTTGTTTGCTTGTTTATTTGTAGAGAGAGAGGAAAGGAGAAAGAGAGGAAGAGAAACATCACTGTGTGGTTGTCTCTCACTTGTGCCCCTAACTGGGGACCTGACGTGCAGCCGAGTCATGTGCCCTGACTGGGAATCGAACCAGCGACACTTGGCTCACAGGCCGACGCTCAATCCACTGAGCCACAGCAGCCAGGGCTGATAGAATGATATAAAAGCATATTTTATTCAAATAATGCAAATAAATTTGAAAAACTTATTAAAATATTTTTCCAATAGATGATAAAATATAAAAATTCATCATGAGAGTTTTAGCAGAGCAGTTACCCAAGGGAACTTGGAATGTAATCCACCTGTTAACCAGCAAACCACTGCGGTCCCATTCAAATTCACCAATGAATTCTGATAATCCTTCAGAACTATTCACCAGAGGAAAACAAAACTATTTTTATGAAGCAAGGGTAATATTTACATCAAAACTTGACAAAAATAGCAGCAAAATGAAACACATAAACATCACATAAAGTATTTGATATACTAGGCAAAGTTTAATAGACAACTTGTTCATGTTCTAAATACTCAGAAAGAAATAACAGTGGGTCTAGTGAAGCTAATAGGAAAATGTAGAAAAAGATACAGATGATGTATTATAAAATTTTACTTCTGAAACATATAATTTTATTAAGCAATGCCACTCCAATAAATTTAATAAAAATTAAATAAAAAGTAATAAAGACTAGAAAAGGAAAAAGCAGAATAAAAACATCAAATTTCAAAAGAAAAAGAAAATGTAGGAAAAAGTTAGGTTTAAAACTGGTGAAAATTATGAATTTTATACCACTTTGGAATAAATTACCTCATAAGACTTTAAAATACACATAATACCAATTAAATCTTAGGTTAATTTTTCTTTAAGTTTCTTCTTTAATTACTTAGATACAAATTGGTACTATTTAAAATTGAGTTTTTGTCTTACTAATGTAACAAAGGTTTTAAAAATAAAAAGGGATGAGCCCTGGCTGGTGTGGCTCAGCTGGTTGGTGTGTTGTCCATGCACTGAAAGGTCATAGGTTCAATTCCTCGTCAGGGCATGTAAAGGAGGCAACTGATTGATGCTTCTCTCTCTCTCTCTCTCTCTCTCTCTCTCTCTCAAACAACAAATGTAAAAAAAGAATTTTTTAAAAAACGAATAACCCTTTAAAAAAATCACCAAAACACGTGTTAATAAGTGTTACTAATGGACATAAGTGCAAAATATATCCAAAATAGAATATTAATATAGCCACACATTAAAAAATGCACACCATAAACAAGTTGGGAAACTTTCCTACAATGCAGTAGTAGTTCAATATTCTGGCTTTTTATGTTAATTCTGCCATTAATATGATTCGAATAGATCATTTTAATATAGTACTAATAAATCACAGAAAAGATCATATCAAGAGAAATTGCACTGAAAAAAATCAACTTCGATTTCATCAAAAAAATCTATAAATTAGGTAGAGATGGATACTTCCTTAATCAGTACAAATTTGATCTCTGAGCAAATTCTAGTGTCGTGCTCAAGACTGAACTATTTTAAGCACTCCCATCAGAATGCCTTATTTTTAATATTATGGAATGCTGTGCCCATGTCAGTAAATGATACTCAACAAATTTTACCGAGTTTTAAAAACTGAAAGTTGAAGCAAAATTATAATTTTTACAGAAAATGTGATTGTATTCTTGGAAAACTCACATTAATAAACTGAAAAAATAAGGGGAAGGGACTAGTCAAGGAGCATGTATGAATGACCCAAGGACATGGACAACAGGGTGGGGATTGACTGTGGGAGTGGGGGGTGGATTGGGCAGAGGAGAGCAAAGGGAGGGGGGATTGGTACAACTGTAATAGAACAATAATAAAATATTTAATTAAAAAAAGAATATGAAGTGATCAGCTTGGTCACATAATCAATAGCTTTCTTATATGTCCATTATAACTTGTTAGAAAATATGTTAGATAAACCTATTTACAACAGCAATGAAACAGTAACTACTGAGATATTAATTTAATGTAAGTTCATAGGATTTATGTAACTGAAAGCTACAACTGAAAGAGTTTGGGACCTGCATCCTGTGGTTCCCAACTCTGACTTTGCTTACCGCTATCCCAGGAAATCTGGATGGTTTTCAGTTTATGAAGGGTGAATTTTCCTGCATACTAGTTGCTGAAGAATTCCAGCAGTTGTTTGCTTTTGAACGGCAAGACCCAGAAACGTGGGCAACCCAGCAGTATTGCCAGATAGTTTTGCTACAGAGATACAAAGATTCCTTCACCTTCTCATAGATGCAGAGAACAAACTGGTGGTTGCCAGAGGGATGGGGGTTTGGGGGTCTGGGTAAAAAAGGTGAAGGAATTAAGAAGTATAGATTTCTAGTTACAGAATAGCCACGGGGATGTCAAGTACAGCACAGGGAATACAGACAATAATATTGTAATAATTATGTCTGGTGCCAGGTGGGTACAGGAAATATCGGGGGGGGGGGGTACTTAGTGAAGCATATGATTGTATGACCACTGTGCTATACACCTGAAACTAACACAGACTAATATTGAATGTAAACTGTAATAAAAATAATAAACAATATATTCTGGAACTAAAAAGAAAACAAAGTCCCCACCTTATTTGGGGGAATGCTGGCTAAGGATCTTGGGGACCTATGCCAGGTGAAGGACTTCTACTTCAGTATGTGGGTGACTTATTTATAGCAAGCTCCACTTATGACAAATGCATGCAACATACTATTAAGACTTTGAACCATTTGACTGAATGTCTCTCAGAAAAAGGCTCAGATTTGTAAACAGCAAGTTACTTACCTGGGTTTCACCCTTGTCCCAAGGTCAAAGGGGTCTACTGCCTGACAGAGGCAGCCAATTGCAGACCAGAGCCCCCCCAAAACTTGAAGATAACTATGGGGATTTGGGGGAATGGTAGGATTCTGTCAAATTTGGATCCCAGATTATGGACTCATAGTAAAACCCCTTTGTCAGGCTTTAAAAGAACAGGATCTGGAATCTCTTACTTGGACGAAAGAATACCAAATAGCTTTTGATGCAATTCAGGACAAGTTGATTTCAGCCCCATCTTTAGGGGCTGAAATGACAAAAGCCCTTCAACCTGTATGTCCTTCAACCTCTATGTCCAGGAGAGACAAGGCACAAGTCTTGACATGTTGATACAAAAGCTCTTCAACCTGTACATCCACAAGAGACTAGGCATGAGTCTTGGCATGTTGACACAAACTTTGGACAACATTCCATGACCAGTCACTTACTTCTTCAAGCAACTAGACCACTCAGCAAAAGGTGGCCCCTTGCCTTCAGGTCGTGACAGCTATTTGCTTAAAAATGTACCCTGGGGCAACCCACCACCACAGATGTCCTCTCCTTATTGGAAGAAAAGGGAGATTATTGGCTTACGTCAGGAAGAATGGGAAAGTATAAGGCCAGGCTACAACTAACATCAGCTTTAAACCCAGCTGCCCTGCTCCTGAATGAGGCTTCATAAACTCCAGAACATGTCGCTGAACTGGGAATTCTAGCTGGTCGTACCTGACTCTCCAGGGTTAGCTGAAACGGAGTTTAAACTCTTCACTGATGGGTGTAGCTTCATGGACCAAGGTAAGCTTCATGCTGGGTGCACCGTGGTGACTTTACAAAGAACTCTAGAGGCAAAAACCTTACCCCCAGGAAGTTTGCCACAAAAGGCAGAAATCATTGCCTTTACAAGAGGGCTTTTGGCTGAAGGAAAAGAGGTAAATACAGGGATGGGCAAAAGGAGGTTTACAGTTGTAAGTATGTGGAACAGAGTTTATTCCTTATTATTATTATTATCATAACCTGCATGTCTTTTTCCATACAACTGTAAACCTACTTTCGCCCCACCCTTGTGTGTGTGTGTGTGTGTGTGTGTGTGTGTGTGTGTGTGTGTACGTGTTTTCCCCCCTGGTAAGCCTTTTTAGTGGTACATGCCCATGGAGCCGTTTAGAAAGAAAGAGGGCAACTCATTGGCAAAAATAAAGGTATTAAATATGCTTCTGAGATTCTGCTATTGTTAGATGCAGGTTACAATCCCTCGTATGAGGCCTTTATACACTGCCCTGGCCATCAGTAGGGTGAAACCCACATAATCAAAGGCAATCAACCTGCTGACCAGGCCATAAACAAGCAGAAAGAGAAGGCGATATCTAGCCGTGACAGGATCTCTCCTCCCCAAACTGACTTATCTCAGTGCCAGCTAAGATAATTAAAGACTGAGAAACAGCCAAGGAATGGGGATTTGCTTTTGATTTGGCCGGACATGTAACACACAGGAATCTTCTTGATTCCAAAGACACTTCTGAGTACTGTGGTCTGACACACATGTGACAGTACCCATTAGGTAACACATCCTTGCAGTGGACCCAAAAATATATAATAGGACCTGATTTACAAAAGGCTGTCCAACAAATCACTCAGGGTTGTAGGACCTGTGCTGGAACTTATGCTAAGCCTTTGCAGGTAGGAATTCAATGTACAGGGAATGCACCCACCAAGGACGGGCAGAGAGACTTGACTAAAAAGTCTTGAGCCTCTGGAACTTTTAGGTACTTGCTAGTGTTTGTAGACACCTTTTCAGGATGGGTAGAAGCCTACCCCACCTGAAATGAAAAGGCCTCTGAAGTTGTCAAGGCCCTCCTAAAAGACATCATGCCTCGATGTGGATTGCCACACAACCTTCCAAGTGACAAGGGGCCCCTGTTCATTCCCAGTGTCACTTAGCAGGTATCTAAAACATTGCACATCCACTGGAAATTACATTCTTCTTGGAGACCACAGCCAACAGAAAAAACTGAAAAAACAAATCCCACTCTGAAAAGGAGCATGGCCAAAACATGTCAGGAAACTCATTTGACTTGAGATAAAGCGTTGCAGTTGCCCTGGGAAATTCTGTATGGTTGGCCATGTCAGGTCTCTGTTACTGCAGGTGAATCACCCATTGATACTTGGCAAGATCTAGCAACAGGTCACTATTATTAAGTTAAGAGCCCTAGGCGCCACACGACCATCTGCCCATGAGTTTTTCTCCAGCAGGCCTGCTATCTTGCTGATGTGACCTGCCTTCCCTTTCACCCAAGAGAGCCAGTCCTCCTGACGACCCAGAGAGAACAGGGACCTGAACAGCAGCTGGCTGCCAGGCGGTCCGGGGCCATTTGAGGTTCTGCCAAGCACCCACCCACTTGTCTGTCAAGCCAACTGGAGTGAGGCCGTGGACACCTCCCACTGGAATAAAAGCAGTGGCGCCAGAAGTCATTCCATCCGAGGAAGAAAATAAACCACAGACTTGAAGACCTAAAGCTACTACTTCACAAAAGAGATAAGTAAAATGAAGACCTGTTATGCCTTGTGTGTCCTGTCCCTCTTCTGGCGATTCGCCCTTGCGGGGAGGGGTAATTTCTTAATTAGAATCTCTCAATCTATAGCTTTCTCTGCCAATTTATCACATTGCTGGATCTGTCATCCCAAACCTTCCTCTGTGCTGGGTTATTCTGACCCTCTTGTCATGCCTGTTTTAAATTTCTCTCAGATACCGACTTTCCAAGTCACTTACAACATGAAATTTCCTAAAGCTGTTTACCGAGTGAGGCTTGTTAATGACAAGGTTCCTGTTCCTTGTTTCTTCCTCACCCCACCTGAGAGTTTTATCACTGTGGTTTCAGGTAACAATTGTACAAAGCCTGAATCCTGGGGGCACATTAATCTGACCATGCCAGATGGGAGAACTGCTATTGCCTGTCAATATAATAAGACATATTTCCCTGACCCAGTTTCTCTCCCTTTGATTCGACAACAATGTGCAAATCTGTCCTCTGCATATGCTTCTACTAAACTATGCAGAACCTGGAGGGATCAGGATACCACCCATCTGAAGGACGCCCCCACCCCTTTACAGAGCTGCCATATGACTCCATCAGGAACCCTGCCTCGCACTGACCCCTGGTTAGAAAATGTCTTGAGCCACCTTCCCCAAGGGGATAGCCTTAATTTTCAGAATATGACTGGGGTCTTATGTGCTCCCATGGGTTACATTTTTGTTTGTGGATCCAATAATGAGGCCTGGGCCTACAGGTGTCTTGACAGTTGGCGTATAGGTGGAACCTGCCTATTAGGCTTCTTGGTAACCCCATTGTCTGTCTATAATGTTTCAGAAACTGCCCATTGGACCAGTTCCCTGGAGCTGTTCCCTAGGATTGCTCATGATATCCCTGATGGAGACAGTTCTTTCTTTGGCAACACCTTCCTCCCTTGGTGGGATGTGGCAGCTCATCAACATGTGCTTGGGGACCTATCAAAAACCTTAGATAGTATTGCAAGTGAAAGAGCCACCACCCTTACTGGGCTGTACACGTCCTTGGAGTCTCTTGCCAAAGTTGTACTTGACAACCGTACAGCTTTAGATTATATGCTTGCTGAACAAAGTGGAGTCTGCATTGTTGCTAATACTACTTGCTGTATGTATGTCAACTCCTCTTCTGAGGTAGAGACTCATATTGCTAATGTTAGACAACAAGCTACTTGGCTCCAACAAACCTTAGAATATCAGAGCAGAGGAAGCTTAGGTAGAGTGAGAAACTGGTTCACTGACCTTTTCTCACAGAAGCTGAATGGGGTACGTTCAATCGTAGGTAATATTTTCAAGTTAGGTCTTGCTATCCTTCTTATAGTTATTTTATTCATAATACTTACATACTGTATAATTAAGTGCTGTGTTAACAAGGCCAAGCCTACTAAGACAGGCAGGGAAATACCTATGATAACTATAAAACCCCCGTATTTAAGAGGGGCACTAAAGAATATTTCATAGATCATGTCAAATGGTTCCATTCCACAACCTCACCTCGCCAACCCCAATCAGCAGGAAGTAGCCAGATGAGAGACAACGTCCCATTACCCCTGATTCCATAGGATTGTGGAATGGACCAGTTGACAGTGGGGAACTGTAATAAAATAAATAGTTAGTCTTTGTGATCCCCATCTTGTTCAAGCCTGGCATGTCAGTTAGCAACTTCATCCTGCATGGAGATATGGTACTCATGAAAGGAATCTAACCTGCAGCCTAGGAATTACAAAAAAAATCTCCCTGTTTGAGACTACCTCTGCAAGGAGGAAAGAAAGTTATGTACGAAACTAATGATTGCTTATTAAAAGATTTATAGGCACCTCACAACTGGGACCCAACAGCCAGAGTTTGTTAGCCAAAAGGAAAGATGTTTCATTGTCCCCCTTGGGCCCTCACTGACGTCCAAATGTCTGTGTTCATCAATCACCTCCTGACCTCAAACCCTCTCATTTACCCCTGACATAAAAGAAGCCTAAATTCTGTATTTTCTCATGATGGTTCTTCAGGACTCTAGTCTGCCATCTTCTCGGTTTGCTAGCTTTCCAAATAAAGTCTCTTTCCTTGACTCAACTTCTTGTCACTTGACTTATTTGCTGTCATATGGCATGCAGAACAAGCTTACATTCAATTGCAGAATGAGGTTTAAATGAGTAGAATGAGTTCATTGTTCTTAGACAGTAAATGGGTATTCTAGAAATTGCAACTCTAAATTATTTAAACTCGATATTGTGACAATAAAGAGGAAAGTGATTTTTGTACCATAAAACTGATTAGAAAACTCAAGAGAAATAAGCACTCAAATAAAATACAGAAAGCTTAAAGAAAAAGAGTAATGAAAGCTCATCAGACTTGTAGGATTTATAGTTTTTCACAAAGTTTGACTATAGAAGACAATTTTGTTGTACTTGAGGAGAATATCGATAAATCAATGTATAAGAGAGAAGTTAAATTATAAAATAAACCAACACAGATGTGAAAATTTAGTAGTATATGATGATGGTGGTAAATCTGGGTAGTTATTTGGGGGAAAAAAAGGCTGGAATTCTACCTTAGAGAGTTTACTGAATTCACAACATACACATACTCCCTATCTCCTGGCAGATCATGATTTTTTTCTATATATAAGTGAAATCATATGGTATTTGTTTTTCACTGACTGGCTTATTTCACTTAGCATAATAGTGTCCAGGTCCAGCCATGCTGTTGCAAAAGGTAATAGGTCCTTTTTTACTGCTATCTAGTATTCCATTGTAGTAAATGTACCACAGCTTTTTTATCCACTCATCTACTGATGGACACTTAGGAAGTTTCCATATCTTGGCTATTGCTTTGAATGCAGGGATGCATATATGTTTTTGTATTGGTGTTTCAGGATTCTTAGTATATATTCCCAGCAGTGGGATCACTGGGTCATAAAGCATTTCCATTTTTTAATTTTTGGGGGGATACTCAGCACTGCTGTCCACAGTGGCTGCACCAGTCTGCATTCCCACCAACAGTGCACGAGGGTTCCCTTTTCACTACATCCTCCCAACACTTGTTGTTTGTTGACATATTGATGGTAGCTAGATCACAAATTTAAAAGTTAAAACAAAACAAAATAAAACTGTTCCTTGGAAAATATGGACATTTAAAAAATAATACTGGTATGGGGAAGTTCAAGACATAAAATTCATACTTCATAAAGAAAAAAATACATTTGGTCACATGAAAATGTAGATGTTCTCAATGAAAAAAAAAAAATTAGTCAAAATAAAAGTGCCAAACTGAGAAAGATATTTACAACCCCCAATGCAAAGACCAGTTTATTTATGGAGGAGTTTGTTAATTGCCATTCACATCTTCCCCACATTTTGATGTTTCTAGAATAGGGATGTAGGGAAGCTTCTTATAGTCTCATGGTAGAAAACAGGTGGCTGGCAGAGGGGAGTGGGCTATCAGACTTGTTTAGCAACATTCCTGCAGCCCAGTCAAGAGCAGGCTAGTTCTGCTTCATTGCAATTTCAGCCTAAGAGCTCTCAGCTCTGATGGCTTTCAGCTCCTTGCAGAACTGCTTTCTGAAAATGCTGCAGCATCAGAGCTCTTGATTGCACAGAAGATGCTGTTACAGGGAAAACAGAACTAGGCATTGCGAAGGGATTCTGAAAAGTCAGACACTGAATTGGAGACATTTGCATTATTTCCCATCTCTATATACAACCATGAAACATGTCAAAACTATCTGCCTATTTCAGTAGGAAAGGATTATTTTAATATGTTCAAATTTAAAATTATAGGTGATAAGAAAGCATTGTTTCTTAATTTAATGGGCAAAGATTTTATTTTCTTTTTATAATAAATGATGTCTTTGATTTGGTGAAATATAGAAAATAATGGGCTTTGACAAATCAATAAGAGAAACAATCCATATTCATATTTAAAGAAATACAAATGGCACTTAAATATGAACAGATGTTAATATTTATAATTTTAAAAATACAAATTAAAAATGAAATGTCATTTCACCTATCAGATTCACCAAAGATCAAATATAGGGTAAACAAGGGTACGTGTAAACAGACATCCTCATAAAGTTTCACTGCTGGATTAAACTTTTCAAGGGACCAATTAATGTCCTTACAGACAATTTGATAAAATATTTCAGAATTAGGAACACAGATTTTGACCAGCAATTTAATATTTGCAAATTTATCCTATAGATATATACAGAGATACAGATGTACAGAGATAACTTTAGAAAGAGGTACCTTCATTACTTGTAACTACAAAGAACAAAAACAATTTGTTTTCATGACTAACTGAGTAAATGATGGGATATTCAATCAATGTAGTATTATCTAGTCCCTTAAAGTGAGGCAGATGTTCACATGCTGTGAGAAATGCTCACAATAAAAACTGGGACACAGGACTTGAGCGGCAAAGTGAGGCATTTATTCATGAGTCTGCAGTCAGGCGCACCCTGAACCAGGAGAATGTGTGTGCAAAGTAGACAAAGAAAACTGGTTTTATAGTAATGTGATTAGCTCCCCCTCCCTAACCCGATTAGCTTCCCCTCCACTCTCCTTCTTCCCCGTTTCTCCATTGCTGGTTACTCTGGAGTTACAATCTAATGCGATTATCTAAATGCCCCATTTCTGATTTGTAAATATGCTAATGCTGTCAACTTTCTTCTCAGAGACCCTCTAATTACATTTGCCCTTGAGACCCTCTAATTACATTTGCCCTTTGTTACTCATGATTTTCTACTGGTTTGGAAGTCACTATTTCCTTGTTTCTTACAATTCTCCCCCTGTCTTCCCTTGAGAAACTGACTACTCAAACAGTTCTATTTATTTCTTCAAATCTAAGGAGGATTTCTTGACTTTCTTCCTTATAGATAGGATTCCCTTTGGCCTCTTGGAGGAGGAGATTATGAAAAGTTGCTGACATTTGTTTAGTTAATGCAGTCTTAATTAGTCTTTGAACTAAACTTCTGAGGCATGGAATAATACAGCAACCTAAAGCTGTGAGGACGCCTGCTACCACTACGAGGGATACCAGAGCTGATGAGATTATTCCTTTCCAGTTGCCAAACCAATTTTCTGACCATCCTATTATGGGATTGTCAATACCTGAGTTTTCCGCTAGTTCATTTGCTAAGGTAGTTAGTCCCTGCAGAGCCCCAGTGATAGATCCATTAGGGGCTGTATTATTAGGGATAAAGGTGCAACACTGCCCCCCGAGCATTTCACATACACCTCCCTTTTCTGCCAACATCATATTCAATGCCATCCTGTTTTCCCAAGTCACTCGACTGTGGCATTTAATTGTCGAGCAATCCCTTCTATAGCATTCCTAGTATAATTGATAAACCCTTTGCTGGTTATAATAAATATAATTTATTCAATCAACATTTTTATTAATGGTCAACCACCAGAAGAGCACTGACTTAAACCCTGCTGTTATTTGATTTCTAGCTTTAAACTCATCTGGAAGTTCTCTAGGGACCCCAATGACGTCAGTATAGATATGAGGATTGAAGGATCCACCAGATGCCATTGACCTCTTTTTCCTAGCAGGGGCAGTCTGGATCGGTTTCGGAAATGCTAGGGTAAATGGGATAGCCAATTGAACCAGGGCACAGGTTCCACTCCACCTGTCAGGTAGGATTTTCCAGAGACTCCTCTGCCCACAATACCACCAGACATCTGCTCTGGGGATTCGAAGGGGAATATAGTTTCCTGCCCCACTGTGAAGGTGGCTCATACTTCTGGTATGAGTGCATGTTAGGGGTCCTCCCACAGGGGTACCTGAATTTGCTTCCCACCTAGAGAGGCAAGAAGAGCAATTCATGGGCCCCACTGAGTATGAAGGAAGGGATTGAGTCCCATTACTCCCTACAGAGGGAAAGAGGAGAGACAAGCTTCTGCAAGTCTTGTTTCCCCATGCATTCTCATCCTGGTAGAGAGCAAGCATACAGGCCATTCCTGAGGGGTCAGAGTCCCAGCCTAGTGGAAATGGTATGACCTGTGCCTGAGGTCTCCCTGTGGTACAAGCATAACAGTTGCTTTTATTCAGGGATTTAATGGTAAATTCGACCCATTCTACCCAAGCATTTGAGTCCCTCTACCCAGTCTTTATCTCTAAGGTTTGGTGACATCGAATACCTCAAAAATTTTAGCTTGGCTGGATTATTCTGGGGTATTTTCTGAGGTGTTTCTGAGGTCTGGCTGGGGGAAGTTAGATTTTCTAGAGAAGGAGGAGTTGTCACTAAGTGAAGACCTAGCCACCCTACTGGATCTATGCCAGATACATCAGCTCCTAGGCTATAAATTCTGGTAGCCACATGGGGTTCCTGACTTATGGTCTGTGGCTGGTTAAGTGTTAGAATAAGAGGGTTGCACTGGAGAGTCTGGCAGTTTGGGGGAGGAGCTCCTTTGCTTAAAGTTATTTTAGGCAGGAGCAGTTTTACTTGCTCAGGGGGAGTGGCCGTTTGCCCACCGGGTTTTGTTATCCACCAGATATCTTCCCAGGTAGGACAAGGGCCGTTCCCTAAGTATGTAAGAATTCCATTATTTTCTAGGTAGGGACAGAGATATTTTTCCTGAGATGACAGTGAGCATTGACATGTAAGGTCCCCACAAGACAAAACTTGGCATGCATCAAACTTCAGAGTTTGGGGATTTGTACTTTAAGTTACATTAATAATTAGGGTTATTGGCCTGACCCAGCCCAGAGTGCCCTGGAAGGAGACTGTTATCCAGCAGAGCGTTATAAAGGGCCCACACCCCCACCTAGGGGACATGACTTTTTCCTGAGAGTTAACTTCAGAGGGCCCCTCCCCTGCTCCGAGGTTACTTCCCACTTAGCCTCTGCCTTTCCTTCTAGGGGTCCCTTTACCCTAGTGTAATGAGTTCACCCGTTTTCAGCAGTTCTCACAGCAGTCTCAGTGGTCAGGAGCACCTGGAATGGTCCTTCCCATGTGGACTGGTTTCTCTTCTCTCCCGGACTTGATCAGGACCTCATCGCCAGGCTAGAAGCAGTGAGCCGGGAACTCAAGCAGTGGGGTCTGGACAAGGAGACCTGTCATTTTGAGAGAGGCAAGGGTAGATGAAATAGCCAATATATATATTTTTAAGAACTGATCCTTGGTCTCCAGGGTGGGTAGCTCAGTCCTCTTTCCTAGGTAAGGGAGTCCATATAGAAATTCATAGGGTGATATCCCAATATCCTTTCTAGGAGCTGTCCTGATCCTGAGGAGAGCCAATGGAAGACACTTGGTCCATGGTAACTTGGTCTCCAAGATCAATTTAGTTATTTGTTTCTTTAGGGTCTGGTTCATACGTTCTACTCGGCCTCAGGAAGGAGGGTGACAGGGGGTATGATATTCCCATTTGATGTCTAGGCAATTCATAATGCCCTTTAACACTTGGGAGGTAAAATGACTCCCATTGTCTGAGTCAATATTTTCAATTAAGCCAAATCTGGGGATAATTTGCTCAAGGATTATTTTAACCACCTTGCTTGCTGTGTGGCTGATGGAAGTGGAAAGGCTTCTACCCACCCAGAGAAATGACCTACTATAACTAAGAGAAATTTTTGATGACCCACCTTTAGCATTTCAGTGAAATAAACCTGAATGCTCTGGAAGGGCCTGAGTCCTGGTGGCCTTCCCTCAGCCTGCACTCTTTGTTCTGCCTGTTTGTTTACCTTCTGGCATATGAGGCATGCATGGCAGATCTGCTTAGCTATAGTGTAAATTCCAAATCCCCCATATAGTCTGAGGACTGTGTCACAGAGGGCCCGAGGTCCCCAATGGCTGCCTTGATGCAGTGTTATTATAATTTCTCTAAGGACCTGCTTAGTCAGCATCTCCCTCCCATTTGGGAGTTTTCACTTCCCAGTTGCATTTTTCGAGGCTCCTATTTGAGTTAATCTCCTTACTTCCTCCAAGGAAAAGGTAGGAGCTATTTACACAGGGGGTGGGGGGTGGCACGGGACCAGGTAGAGGAGTTTACTTTCTCCCTCTAATGCAGCCTGCTTTGCTGCGGTATCAGCCAGCCTATTTCCTCTAGCTTCATATGATGCCCCAGTCTGATGTCCATTGATGTGGACTATAGCGACTTCTGCAGGGAGTAGGAGGCCATCCAGGACTGACTTGACAGTTTTTCACATACTAGTTCTTTCCCCCTGCTATTTATTAGTCCTTGTTCTAGCCAAATTTCCCCAAAGGTATTGTTACAGAATCCTTGGGCTGCTCCAATTGAAAACAAATCCACGGGCTCTTTAGTTAGGGGCCCGATTGTCCGCCGCCAGAATTATAACTCTCAATACCAGAGTTTAGTGAAAAGAAAAAGAATAGTTTAACAGTTATATAGATTTAGATTATTTGCGGATTTCTGTTGTTAAGTCTTATGCTCTTTAAAACATCCACAAACACATATCCTTGCCTCCCCCCCTACCAAACCAGACTAGCTTTAGAAAAGTTAGAGAAACCATTTCCCTACTTTCCAAACACAGTTCAGCTTTACCAGCAGCTGCCAATCATTCAATTCTGATTGGGGAGGTCCTTTCTGTGCTGTGGTGCCCTCCAGCTCTCAATGTAGAACCGCCTGGATTCTCAGCCTCCCTGCAAACTGCCTTCTTCCCCTTCTTCCTGCAAACCTCATGGATCTCCTCTCCTCAAACCCGCATGACGAGAGCCTCTTAAAGCAGCCTGGAGACCCCTTCTCCAAGCCACGTGGAGAACTTAGCTTCTTTATTCCGCATGGAGAAGGCCCCTTCACCAAGCCACGTGGAGGGGGCGAGAGAGTGAGCGTGTGAGAGAGAGCGCGCAAGAGAGCTAAAATGTCCACAGCTGCTTATATATCCCTGACTGCGTCCTCTGATGTAGTGGGCGTTGCCAACAGTTCTGACCATTCACAGAACCTTACGTAGGCTCTGTGTGCTTTTTCCATACCTCCCCTGGTTCAAGACTCCTCCCATCTACCTGAGGCTTTGGATGCATTAAAGCCATTTTGCATAAAAAAGACACTAGCCACCAGCCTCAAGCATGTGGAGGCATTCTGAAAAGATGCTTCCTTCTCTCCATCACCCAGCCACAAACTGGGGATTTTTGGACTCCCCTGTTTCTGTAACAGTATGGGCTATCCCATAGGCATACTTAGAGTCCGTATAGATGGTTCCTTCCTGGTCCTTTAGTAATTTCAATTCCTGCCCTAAAGCATAGAGTTCACATGTCTGTGCAGACCAATTATTAGGCAGCCTCCCTCCCTCAGGAAGCACTTGAGAATCCCCATCAATAATGGCATATCCATTATGCCTTTTCCCATTGATTACTGGGGAAGAGCCATCGATGAAAAGGGACTGTCCACGCTGTAAGGGATTTTTCTCTCAAATCTGGTCTGACCTTAGTCTAGTATTCTATGACATCAAGGCAGTTATGCTCTAAAGCCTCCTGAGTACTCTCTACTCCTGCCCAAAGGAAGCTAGCAGGGTTCAAATTTGGGCTTTGAGAGAGGAAAATCATCCGTTTCTAGGAGGATGGCCTCATACTTAAGAATTCTGGAGTCAGTTAACCACTGCCCTGCCTTCTGGTTTAGAATTGTTCTGACTTGATGAGGGGAGGTTACAGTGAGAGGCTCCCCAAGGGTTAATTTCCTCCTTTCTTTTACTAACAAAGCTGTAGTGGCCTTTGATGACCCCTTCTGTTCAGTGTTTTTAGTCTTTGCTTCCCCTGGATAACTTTCTCAACGATTGAGACCACGATTTGGGCCTTCTGCTTCTGCTTCTCCTCCTCTCTTCTAACATACACTTTCTGAGCTTCCCTGAGGAGTTCCTCTATTGTTCTTTCATTCCATCCATTTACCTTCTGTAATTTCTTACTAATATTTGGCCAGCTTTTTGTTACAAAGGTGACCTTTAAAAGTCCCTGCCCTACAGCATCCTCTGGATCTAGACCAGAATACTTTCTCATTTGGTCCCCGAGCCTCTGTAGGAACACAGATGGAGCCTCATCTCTTTCTTGCTGTATCTCAAATGCTTTTGAGACATTCTGTGTTCCAGGGATGGACTCTTTAATTCCCCTGATGATGAGACTCCTAAGGTCTCTCATCTGAGTCTATCTGCTGGCCCATTATGATCCCACCCAGGATTTACACTGGGGAACTTCTGTTCAGCAGGGACAACTCCCGGACCAGGAGGCTGTTCTCTTTCCCATATCCTCATAGCAGCCCGTTTGATCATTTCCCTCTCTTCTCCACTAAAAAGGATGCCTAAAATAGACATTAATTCTGTACACGTGTATGTGCAGGGTCCAAGGAACTGGTCTAGCTGTTCTTCCAGTCCAAGGGGTCCTCTGTCAAGCACTTCATCTCATGCTTGAAATTTCTGACTTCAGTGCTTGTTAAAGGAGCATTGACATATCCAATTTGCCCTGGACCTATGGGGACCTCCCTGAGGGGAAACATCGGCTGCTCTGAGGGAATGGGGAAGTTCTTTAGGTCTTGCTTACATTGCTCTAATTCCTTTCTTAATCTAGAATAAGTTCCCACCGGCCCCGTAGGTGTCATGGGGGTGGATACTGGTGGGGTGTCTGCTAGGTGTTCCTGGCCTCTTCTGTCTGTACTGTCTGTCCGCGGTGCCTCTGTCCAGTTGGCCACCAGCTGGCCAAGGCCATAAGGTGGCAGGAGACAGGACAGAAGGTCCCGGGCTTTCTCTTTTTTGTTTGTTTGTTTGTTTACAGGGAAGAGACCTGTAGACCTGCTGGTAGGTTGCAACCAGCAGAGAGCATATTCCTTCTCTTCCTTAGAAGCTGATGCCTGATCACTCACATATAAGACCAGGGCTTGACAAATCCAACATTCATCAGACCCAAATTGGGGCCAGAAGACAGATTTCCCCTTAATGGGTTCCTTTGGCCAAAGGAGACAACAATATTTTACCATTGTCTGTTTTTCCTTACTTTTGGTCTGGGGATCCTCTCCCCAGTGCTCTAACATTCTCCCTAATGGACTGTTGGGTGGAATGTCTATGGGGCCTTCCTTGGCCCCACACCTTTTAATTTCCCTAGGCCTAGAATTTCTATTTTCCATCCTCAGCTGATTCCTGTGGCTGAATCTGGTTGTGTTCTCAACCTCCTTTACCAGAGATTTATTGAACATAAACCCCGCGAGCTCAACCCCCCTATACCGGAAAATTTCTACCCACGCCCCGTATACTCAACCTCCCTTACTGGAAGTTTCTTGTACACAGTCTTGTTTGCCCAACCCTCATACCAGAGACTTTGCACACAGCCCGAGACGCTTTGTCCATCTCTGGTCGTTTCCCTCACGGGAGAACGGAATCATGGATCAGGACTCCGCACTCACTTCGTGTCTTGAGACACGTCCCAGCCAAACACACAATCAGCTTCCTGAGGATGCCCAACCACCAAGGCAGTACTTAAGTCCAATTTTCTTACCGTGGCCCATGCACAAGGTTGCCTGGTTGCCACAGTGTTTGCTTTTGTTTCCCCCTTGCGTCGATCTACTGCTGTCCCAACAAGAAGTCTTGGGTCGTTTCTGGATACTGTGAGGCGGGTGGGCCCTGGGTCAAGCAAGCCACCCAAAAGCGGGTAGGATGCATCTCCCCACCTCGGCTCAGAGCCCCTTCCTGCACACAGGTGGAGGATCCTGGATGGGCCCACAAATAGTAAGAAATGCTCACAATAAAAACTGGGACACAGGACTTGAGCAGCAAAGCGAGGCGTTTATTCATGAATCTGGAGAGTCAGGTGCACCCTCAGCCAGGAGAATGTGTGTGCAAAGTAGACAAAGAAAACTGGTTTATAGTAATTCAATTAGCTCCCTCTCCCTAATGTGATTAGCTTTCCCCTCCCCTCTCCTTCTTCCAGTTTCTCCATTACTGGTTACTCCGGAGTTACAATCTAATGGGATTATCTAAATGCCCCTCTTGTGATTTGTAAATATGATAATGTTGTCAACTTCCTTCTCAGAGATACTCTAATTTCATTTGTCCTTTATTACTCATGATTTTCTACTGGTTTGGGAGTCACTATTTCCTTGTTTCTTACAATGCTAACAAAGAAATAGCTCCAAAATATATTTTTTTGGCCAAAAGAGACCAGGTACAGAATAGTACTTATGTGTATATATGTTTTCATTTGTGAAGAATACCAACCAACCAGATATCCATGTATATGCACACAAACACACATTTTAAAATATTATACCAGCAACTGTTACTTATGGTTTTGTTTTGTTTTTTCAATTACAGTTTATATTCAAGTAACTGTTATTTTTCAGTTGAAAAGAAAGATTAGACAAGAGGTCATGTGACATTTTGCACTCTTGGGAAAGTCACCTCAGGCAGCTTTCAGTACCTGTATGCAGTGACTCATGCAGTTGACTAAGCCAATATCTGTGTACCTTGAGCCTGTTTCACGTCTTTTGCTTTCTTGGTGTGTACATCACGGAAAGACAAGCCTGTCCTTCATTCTCCTTGTCTGTTTTAGCCCCAGGTGACCACTATATGCAGTGCTCTTCTAATTGTACAGGTATTTCAGGGATCTTTCTGTTGAAAGATGAGGGTCTGGTTTATTTATTTATTTATTTATTTATTTTACTTTTTTTGGTTTGGTTTTGTCTCACTCTCTGCAAGAGCTGTTCTCTTTGATTATCCTTTGTAAATAGGTCATGGGGTGCTGTCCACTAAGGTGGATATGTCCATTCTCTGTCCTGTCTGTGCTCCCTAACGTGCTGCTGTTCGGGATACTGAGAAAGCCGTGTTGTCACTGTGGCCAGAATGTGTCCTTTCTTTCTGGTCATTGTTAGGACAAGCACTGTTATTTTTGCTCTTGCCTGGGTTGAATGACGTACGAGTGAAATATTTTAATTTTTGGAACACAACATTTTGGACTTCTCCTCCATCAACCCTTTTAAATTACTTTGCTGGCTAGATTGAAATACTGCTTCATTCCACTGCGGCTGCTTTTAGTTTTCCTTGTTTTAGGAAAAACTGCCCTGGGTTTACCCACCAGAGCTCTCTGACAGGAAAGCATATGGCTTTGAGAGGCAGTGATGCCACCGCACTGCCAAGAACAATATCCCTGTTTAAGTGCTTTGCTTGCATTAAATTCTTACAAAATAAATTTTCTTTTCTTATACATTTTACATTTGTCATGTCGATAAACGAACCCCCCAAAAAATCTTAGTTATCTTATCTCCTTAGAAATAATGTTGTGTTAATTAAAATAAACCCAAAGAAATAATATTTTCTATTGTCATAGTGATGTCCTTAATATAGGTTGTGTCAGGGCAGCCTTGCTCTGAGAAATCACCCGGAGACCACTGTGAGATCAGGGAATGGGTTTATTGAGGGAAAAGGGGTGAAGTGGGTGAAGGAGAGAGGCAGCTCCTGGACCAAATCTAGGGCCTGTAGGAGCAAGGGGAATGGGGTGCAGGGGAATGGAGAATGGGGATTGGAGACTCCTGGTCCTCCTCAAGGGCCTGTAGAAGTTCTGCCTGCACTTCTGCAGGCACCTTTTTTTATACTTGTCAACCACACATTTTGGTGAGGGTGAGTTTGCTTACCAACATATTCAGTAGATCATTTACATCTGATCCCCCCCCACACACACACCAGGTTAGTTAACATATCGGGCTAGATCCATTACCATTTCCCCTGGGAACAGTTTCAGTCCATCAGCATATTTTGGGAACTGCTAAATTCAACAGCATATCTTTTGGGAATGGCTAAGTCTAGGACCAGGTTGATTAGCATAAACCAAAAGTCCAGGTGTGCATTCTAGCTGCCTCCATGTTCTGACACTTCCAGTCTTTTGTTTCTAATAAAAAGAATGATGTGACTTCCAGCCAAAATGGAGGCGTTGACAGACACGCTGTGTCTCCCTCCACAACTAAGAAGGAATACAACTACCTCAAAACTAGAAAAAACCAGAAGTTCCAGAAAATCAAACTGCATGAAGTCCAGCAAAAAAAGATATAAAGAAGAAATACTCGGGGACTTCCGGCCAAGATGGAGGCTTAGACGGACACGCTAGGTCTCCCTCTACAACTAGAGAGGAATACAACTACTTCAAAACAAAGGATAACTAGAAATTCCAGAAAATAAAACTACACGGAAGCCCAACATATGAAGTTATAAACCAGCGGTGCCATTTGGGCAGGTAAGAGTTAAAGAGGGCAGCGCTGTTTGCGGTCAGTGGCGGGGCGGGGCAGTGAAAAAGCCCGGCGGCAGTCAAGCCCCTGGCAGTGCGCGACCCCAGCGCTGGGGAAAGCAGCCACCGCATTGCCTTGAACAGTGAGGCCCAGGGGGGCGGGAGGACGGATCCCGGTCTCCTAGCTGAATAACTGTGTGAATCCATCTTGGACCCCCGCCCCCAAAGAAAGCACCACAGGGCTGCGAAATAGGTCGCGGACAGGCGCCGGTCGCTGAATTGTGAGGCGTACACAGGCACTGCCCCCTACAGCCGGCCCAAGAAAACAAAACGCATCTGTCAAAATGAGGCAGACAACTATAGAAATCCCGGTGGCACAGCTCACCAGGCAACAGATAGAGAACCTGACAGATGAACAGATAAGAAACCTGTCAGAGGCTCAGTTCTGGGCCATTGTTATCAGGTGGCTTACAGAATTCACAAAAGAGCAGGAAAAAGATAAGAAAGAAGCGAAAAACATTCATAACGAAAGGAACAAAACCACATACGAGACAGATGGTGAGGAAAAAAAATCCAGAGTTCATTTCAACAAACTGGAATATGGAGAAGGAACAAGCAGTCAACCAATGCAGAGAGAGGAAACGGGAAGCAACAATGAGAGGATCAGAAACCTCTGGGACAGCTATAAAAGGCCCAACATAAGAATCATTGGTTTGCCAGAGAGTGAGGAAGATGAACTAGAACTTGAAAAATTGAGTGAAAATATAATAAAGGAGAACTTCCCAGACTTGGGGAAGGGAATAGACTTGCAGGTCCAGGAAGCAAGGAGAGTTCCCAAGAGACTGGACCCAGGGAGAACCACTCCAAGACACATTATAATCAAAATGTCAAAAATTAAAGATAAAGAGAGAATCTTAAAAGCAGCAAGAGAGAAGAAAAGAATTATGTACAAAGGGGTCCCAATTAGACTATCAGCTGACTTCTCAAGGGAGACCCTACAGGCAAGAAGGGACTGGCAAGAAATATTCAAAGTAATGAAAATCCAAAACCTACAACCACGAATACTCTATCCAGCGAAACTGTCATTCAGAATAGAAGGACAGAGAAAGTGTTTCCAGGACAAAATAAAACTGAAAGAGTTCATTAGATCCAAACCACTGTTATATGAGATTTAAAAGGGACTGGTTTAAAAAACAGAAGCTAGGGAGATGAAACAAAGGCAAACTAAACAGGCAACGGGAGTGGAAAAGGAACTGTGGGTACGGGAAGCATATTGGGGGGAGGTCAACAGGGAGGGGGAGTGGGGAGAGGGAGGGAGATGATATAGGAATTGGGGATCATGGTAGGAGGGAATGGAATAGACGGAGAGAGGTTGGGAGGAACTGTATGCACAACTAATGGACATAATCTAAAAGGGGGGGACAACTGGAGGGAGGGGGGCCACCGGGTGGAGGGGAGCAGAGGGAAGGGAAATTGGCACAAATGTAATATTTTAATCAATAAAACACATTAAATCTGAAAAAAAAAAAAAAAGAAGAAATACTCATCCAAACAGGTAAAAGGGGCGGACCTGGGGCAGAGAGGATGTGGTGTGGTGGCAGCAGCAGCGGTGGCAGTGGCAGGCCGGCAGAAAGCGCAGTCACATGTTTTAAAGTAAGGAGGGGTATGTGGGGACCATTCCCAGCTCCTCACCAGACCTAGCAGCTCACAGTCCCAGCACTGGGGAAAATCAAGCCTCATTGCTTCTGACTGTGCAGAACAGTAGGGGTTGGGGTGGAGGCAGCGACTGCTAGTATCTCAGTAGAGTCTACTTGTTTGGAGGGCCCCCACAGTCCTAGAATGCCTGCAGAGCCACCCACTCTCAGAACGATGGGCAGGGCAGCAGCTAGAGAGGTGCCAGTCTGGTGTGGAAGTGGGAGAGGTGCCTGGAAAAGGGGCGAGAGCTGGGCAGGCGGCATTGTTCCCTCTCAGATCCCTCTCCCACATACAGCGCCACACCATGGTGAAACAGGTTGCCCTGTGCTGACGAATCCCTAAGGCTCCGCCCCTTACAATGTAAGAGGAATGACAGCTCTACCTGGGACGTGGAGGCAAACAAACACAGGAGCCTGTCAGAATGAGGAGACAGAGAAGTATGGGCCAAAAGGGGGGATGGATCAAGGTTCTAGTGGGAAAACGAGGAGATAGCTAACCTAACAGATGAGGAGATAGACAACCTAGCAGATGCAGAATTTAAGACATTGGTGAAAAAGATGCTCACAGGCTTGACAGATATGTTTGAGTATGGCAAACACATGAGAGAAGAAGTGAAGGCTATGCTAAGTGAAACGGAAAAAAAATCCACGCAAAACCAATGGTGAAGGGAAGAAAACCAGAGTTCAAATCAATGACTTGGAACATAAGGAAGAAAAAAACAGTCAACCAGTGCAGAATGAGGGAGCAAGAATTCAAAAAAATGAGGAAAACTTGCCAAATTTTGCAAAGGAGATGGACATACAGGTCCGAGATGCATGGAGGGTTCCAGGCGAGCTGGACGCAGAGGGGACCACACCAGGATGCATCATGATTGAGATGCCAAAGGTGAAAGATAAAAACAGAGTCCTGGGGGCAGCAAGAGAGAGGCAGAGAGTTGCCTACAGGGGGGTGCCTATAGGACTATAAGCTGATTTCTCAGAGGACACTTTGCAGGCAGGAAGGGACTGGCAAGCAGTATTCAATGTGATGAAAGGCAACCTGCAAACAGGATGACTCTATCCAGCAAAACTATCATTTGGAATGGAAGGCCAGATGAAGTGCTTCCCAGACAAGGTAAAGCTAAAAGAGCTCTTCATCACCAAGCCATTATTATATGAAATGTCAAAGGAACTAACTTAAGAAAAAGAAGATCAAAACTATGGACACTAAAATGACAACAAATTCACAACTATCAACAACTGAATCTAAAAAATAAAAACAAAATCTAACTAAGCAAAGCAGAATGGGAACAGAATCATATGTATGGGATCATTTAGAGGGTTATCAGCTGAGAGGGGGCAGGGAGAGAAATGGGGAAATGGTGCAGGGATTACGAAGCATAATTGATTGGTACAAAATAGACAGGGGGTAGTTAAGTATAATATAGAAAAGGGTAAAGCCAAAGAACTTATATGCACAACCCTTGGACATGAACTAAGGGGGGTAGAATTGCTGGAGAGAAGGGTGGTACTGGGCAGAGGGGAGCAAAGGGGAAAAAATTAGATCTACTGTAACAACATAATCAATAAAATATACTTAAAAAAGAAAGAAAGAAAGAAAGAATGATCCTGAA
Source organism: Furipterus horrens (assembly GCF_987537825.1). Taxonomy (NCBI): domain Eukaryota; kingdom Metazoa; phylum Chordata; class Mammalia; order Chiroptera; family Furipteridae; genus Furipterus; species Furipterus horrens. The sequence goes on along the minus strand of NW_028327180.1, from coordinate 62,501,953 downwards.
GTCCAGGGTCATGGGTGGAGGGTTAGGGGAAAAGGGCATCGCAGTCATTCTGATTACTTCGTGCTGACATACGGACATAGTGAGAGTGTATATTAACCTCTGTGTCTATATTTCTGGTGTTTCCTGTGCTGGAAGGGGTTGGAACTGAGGAGTAGACAGGAGCAGGAGTGTGAGCTGTCTGTGCCGTAGCTGTAGTTGACAAAGAGTCGCAGGAGGCAGGGTCCTAGAAGGAGAGTTAAAAGTAATGTTAGCAAAGATGTAAAAGGGGTTGTGGGGCTTTTACTCCTATTCAAGCGGTGTGTGTCTCATCTCTCAGCATTATGGTTGAGTGGGTTGCCTGTGTCATAGCTGCATTGACAGCCCTATGGATAAAATAGTATAATTAATAATGATGCTGTGTGGTGGATTCAGGATTTGATTCCCATCAGCTTCAGGAAAAATGCATTGTCCACAGTCTGTTGTTTGACCAGCTGCTGGGTAGGGCCTTGAATCTTCCAGGTCTTTAGTAAGACTCAGTCCCCTGGCTGGAATGGGTCAGGTGGACAGACAAAGCTACAATGAGTAAACTTGTGCAAAACTGTTAATTTATACCACAACCTACAAACCAGTCATAGAGTCTATAAGACTGTCTTGGGAAGACAGTTCCATGCCTTCTTTTTGGAATGACATTTAATAACTGCAATTTGAAATTTTTCTTTGTCTGTATATTGAACATCTCTGATGTCACAAACCCAGTTTTAACTTTTTAATAAAAATAAACTTTGAAGACAGTTAGCTACACTAGTCTATAGTCCACTAGTGAGCATTGTGATTTTCCTTAAATAACAATTTTTCTCCTTAAGATTACCCTCATTGTCACTAAATGGACTGTATTAAGTCCACTTTTAATTTAGTTTGTTCATTTTCATGAATACAACAAGAGCAGCCATTGATCACATGTGATCTTTAAATCTGCTTTGCTGGAACTTACACACGGAACCTTCAAGGCACAGAAGCTGAGCCACACACCAGCCACCTGGCCTTGTCTGTAAACACCTGCTTCTTTCAAGTCCTTGAGGTTTTCCATTGTGCTTTAAGGTTCTTTTTAGCCATTTTTCAGGAAAGCAACCTTCATTCCTTCCCACGAAGGATTGCCATGAATTGCACAACCCACCAATGTACCAGCCTTTTTTCTTGTGGGCTTTCATTAGCTTTGAAAGTCAATCCCAGTTCCTTGGGGCTTTCTGGTAACAACCAGAGCCCAGGCCACCTCCTTCAGGCATGAAATTTCAGTCAAAGCTTCCGTTGACAAAACCCCTGTTAACAACCAGTCTTATTAGTTTTATGCAAAGAAACATGGAGTCATCACTCATTCCCTCAGAAAGTCAAATTCTGGAAAGATCAGGTAGGAAGAAAAATGTAAATGAGGAAGAAAAATTCTTCTCCTTTTAATACTCACTAAAATTGCATCTCTGTGCCCTATACTTTTCATTGCTAACAAAACTTCTATATACTTTTCACAAACCTTCCTCATTTCCATGCCTTACACTCTCCCTTGTTCACATTCCTACATAGTGTGAAGCTTTAACTCTCCCTGGGAAACCTCCATTTCCTTTCCAGAGCAGAAACATATCAGAAAATAAGCAGCTGAGGTTTCTTTTTTTTCAGGTTCTAACTTTCACACCCTTTTTCATTTATATTTACAACTTTGCACAGACCTTCTGCAATATTCACACACTTTCTAAAATACCTTTTACTTCTTTAGATTTAACCATAACATTCTTCCAATCTTGTTTTTTTCCACATTGTGAAGGACTATACTCAAACTCAGTATCTAGCAGCTAGAAGTTCCTAGATTTGCAGAGATATCCTGCAGCTTTAAACAAACTTCTGCTTCTCCTCCTCGCTTCTAACGTATATATTTTGAGTTTTTTTTTTTTTTTTTTGAGGAGTTTTCTAATTGTTTTATTTGGCCTATTTATTTACCTTTTGCAATTTCCCACAAACATCTGGCCAGCTTCTATTACTAAGATGACTTTTAAGAGTTCCAGCCTTAGAATGGCCCCCTCACTCTTGCCCTGCTGTCTCAGGGCAGGGGCTGGAGAGAAAGGCTGCAGCTGAAAAATGGCTGGAGTTCAAAAGCGTCACTTTTCTTTTCTTTTTAAATTTACATAGACTATTTACAACTTACATGCTTAGCTGCTTTGTAATATATGCAATCTGCAAGATTACATTTTAAAATATAGAATTATAAATAATTAGAATTTTGTAGACTTTTGGAGATTTTTGTAAAAAATTTTTATTTGACAAAGCTCTTCAAGTGTTTCAAAATGTCTTAAGCCTGATTTGTCTAGAGTTTTCTTCTTTTTGGTAAGAAAATAATAAATCCTTGAGATATATCAAGGGCCCTTTGAAATACCTCAAAGCTATAGAGAAAAGTCCTATAAAGATTAAATTCTGGAAATATTGTCAAACATTTGATTTAAGGAATATATATTATGAAATGATTTTTGACTTTATTTAAAATGATAATAAGAAGTATATAACATTAATAGGCTGACAAAAATTCAATTCTTAGCATTGAGAGACATGAGTTTTTGAATATTAGTTAAGTACTTGAGTAATATACCACAATACATAATTATTTTATTAACCAGAACCTTAGCTTTTAGGAAAATATAGGAAAAGCTTTTTACAGCTTTTCTGTCAAGGCTTGGCTTAGGCAGGCAATGAATGAATAGCGTCACCTCCTGCTAGGTGATTAGGTGGCTGCTTGGCTGAAAAACAAACACAGCAACTACTTTGTAAAGCAGATAGAAATGAGGGTGGTCAGGGGAGCTTTTTGATGCAGAGGAAATGCAGGCAGAGGTCAGTTGAAGGAGAATAAGTTGGAGCAGGGAGCAGGAGGAGCAAAGGGACGGTCTGTTGTGAAGAATTAAAAAAAACCTCCGCATATGGAACTTTGGGCCATTTGCTGTTATGCCTGAGGTAGTTGTGGAGATTAGTAAGACTTTGGAGGTCAGGTAATAGCGGAGAGAGAAATTAGCTTTTTTAGTAGGAATGATATGCTTCCCTGAGAGTAACGACCCAGAGGGTGAGCCTGAGACAAAATGAATCAGGAGGGTTAAGGGGTGTCCCCACTTAAGCCGCTGATTCTATGAGGCACAAATGCCTCCAGCGAACTGTCCAGGGGGAGGGCGTCCCCAGCCGCCTCTGGAAGTCCAACTGAGCGCAAAGTCTCCAAAGCGCTAAGGCCCCAAACGAACTTGCCAATGGGGTGGGCGTCCCCAGCCGCCTCTGGAAGTCCAACTGAGCGCAAAGTCTCCAAAGCGCTAAGGCCCCAAACGAACTTGCCAATGGGGTGGGCGTCCCCAGCCGCCAGTGGAAGTCCAACAAGGCACAAGGCCCCAAGGAAGACTGACCTAGGTCTAGGATTTTCGAGCAGAGAGAGCCACAGTAGGCTCAGAAATGAGACAGTCAACCTGACGAGACTCACCCAATGAGATGAAACTCGACTAGTTGGTGTCAGGTGTGGACGGAGGGCTGGCCACGGCAAAGGGTCCGGAGGTGGCGGTTGTCAGACGGTAGATCTCTGAGCAAGGTGAAGGAGGAGGGGCAAGAGAGTTCCAACAGGTGGGTCAGGGGATAAGCCTGGGACATGCTGCCGCAGCCCACTCCTCCCCTGCCCACAGGATGCAGTCAACTGCTCTCAGAGCCCCTCCTGGCTTTCAGCACCAAGATGTCAGGGCAGCCTTGCTCTAAGAAATCACCTGGAGACCACTGTGGGATCAGGGAATGGGTTTATTGAGGGAAAAGGGAGGAATGGGGTGAAGGAGAGAGGAAGCTCCCAGACCAACTCAAAAGCCTGTAGGAGCAAGGGGAATGGGGAGCAGGGGAATGGGGGGGTGGGGAATGGGGACTTCCAGTCCTCCTCGTGGGCCTGTAGAAGTCCCACCTACACTTCTGCAGGCACCTTTTTTATACTTGTCAACCACACATTTTGGTGAGGGTGAGTTTGCTTACCAACATATTCAGTAGATCATTTACATCTCATTGCTCCCCCCCCCAACACACACACACACAGTTAGTTAACATATCAGGCTAGATCCATTACCATTTCCCCTGGGAACAGTTTCAGTTCATCAGCATATCTTTTGGGAACTGCTAAATTCATCAGCATATCCTTTGGGAAGGGCTAAATACAGGACCAGACTGATTAGCATATACCAAAAGTCCAGGTGTGCATTCTAGCTGCCTCCATGTTCTGACAGGTGTCTTTGTGGCACAATAGTTGTCCTGCTTTCATTTCAGTTATTAACATTTCAACGTTTCCATTTACAGTGGAATAAAAACGTTTTGTTCCAACACTCTGGAGTAGATTACTCCTTCCTTCACTGTATTGATGGTGAATGCAAGAAAGTTGAAGGTTGACAACTTTTGTAACATTCTAGCAGTGAAATTGGTAAATGAATCAGATATTATCAATAATTAAGGATAGTAAGAAATCTTGGTTGTCCAGTAAGTTATTAATGAGACAAGGCCTTTTGTGTCTACACTTGTTCTATATAACTATAAAATGTCTGCCACTTATCTGGACACATATTTACTGTTTTTTTCTTCATAACATTGTCAGGATTATGTCTCTGGCCTTGAGGCTTAGTGAAGACAGAGGATATGATATACTGCAGAAGTTCATTCTGAATAGAGGCTGGGGTGAAAAAAGGTATTCTCTTTAAAATGAACTAGAGATCTGTCTGACTTTCCTATTGGCCATTTTCTGAGATGTGGTCCCTTGTGTCCAGAAATAGGTGAGGAACGAATCATCTTGTTCCAGACAAAACTCTTGGGATAATATTCAAAAAACAAACTTCAGTTTATTATGCTCAAGAGTTTTTTAAAACAAGAAATGGAACTGAAACCTGGCAATCAAGAAAAGGTGATTTTTTTATTTCTGGTATGCAATCTATAACTGTCCCTTATGTAAGACATATTACAGTGTTAACATGTTGTTCTCTTCTCCTTTGGTTCTTCTTAATGTCAGAAAACCTCTTCTCTATCAGAACACTTAAGACAAATCATATCTCTAAAGTCTAAGCCAGCAGAACCCTGGAACTTATTTCTGCCCCCAATCCTACTTTTTTGGAGGATATACTCTAATTGGCCTAAGAATCTTAAGAACATACTGACAGCCTCGGTTTCCACACCATCCCCTCTCCCCCCACCTGCCTGCAGCTGTCTGGGAGTTTCCCATGACAGTGGGGTTCTGTTTGGCCTTGATCAGCCTTAGACTCACAGCTGCGAGATAACGACTGAATTCAATAGTTTCTTTTTTCTTCCCCCTATAAAACAGCCCCTCCTTCCCTAGGGCCCCAGAGTCAGGCCATTATTGGTACGGCTTCCTCCGTGCTTGCTAATTCCCTCAAACAAACTTCTTTTCTTCTGCACGCTGTGTCCTCATGGTTCTCTGAGTGACACCGTTCTTACACATACATTTATTCATTCAACATACACTTGTTTGTCTCTCCTATGTGCCAGGTACTCTTGTATGCATTGAGAATACAGCAACAAATGAGATGAAGAGGCTGCTTTCAGGAAGCTTATGTTCTAGAATTAGAATCTTCCACCAGCCCTTTTCCTAGTTGAGGTTTCTTAGGTAGATTATCTTTTACTATCTAAAACTAACTTCTCAAAAACGCATTCTTACCCATTTCCTTCCATATTTTATTCTGTGATCTGTTAATATTTACTTTTAGAAAGAAAACCTAAGTCCAAACAATTTTTATTCTATTCTTAAGAAGTGAGGAATTGTTGATTCACAGCCTCTATAGAAATAATTCTTGATCTGGAGATCTTATTAAGATACAGATGTCTCCCTGGCTGGTGTGGCTCAGTTGTCTGGGCATCATCCCACAAACTGAAGTGTCACAGGTTCGATTCCCAGTCAGGGCACATGCCTAGGATGCGGGTTTGGTCCCCAGTTGGGGTATATGAAGGGCAGCCAATTGATATATATCTTGCTCATTGATGTGTTTCTCCCTCCTGCCCCTTCTCTGTAATCATTCAGTGTGTCATTCAGCTTTTATGGTGTAGTAACTAGGAGATTATATAACATAGCGGTTAAGAGTTTGGAACTTAGAATCAGAAAATCTCTATTAACCATATAACATTAAGCAAGTTACTTAATCTCTCTAAACCTGTTTCTTCATCTGTAAAGTGGCAATAATTACTATTTCTTGGCACGTAGGATTATTATAAAGATTAAATGAGGTGATGCATATAAAAAGCTCACATAATTTATGACACTGCATGCTCAATAAAGGCTAGCTTTTCCGATATTAGAGTATTGAAACGGTATAAAGGATAAAAAATAAAGAAGGCTTTTACTCTGTCCTTAGAGAATCCACTATAGGAGGATTGGTAAAGAAGAACAAAAAGTGCAATTGGAGCCAGAAGAGGAAGTGATTTGTTTTACTTTTGGCATGTGACCCTTGGCCCTTACAAAAACTCACTATGCATCAGTCAATCAGCAGCTAGTGTTTTACATGTTAATTTATTTAATCCTCATAGCAATCTGTGTGGTAGGTTCAACCATTACTCTCCACTTAATGGAGGAGAAAACTGCATTGTTTGAGAAAGGTTTCTTTGCCCCTAACTAGGATGTAGTTGGTGTAAGTGTCAAAGTCAGTCTTACTCCTGCATCCACCTACTAACCACTGTCTTACTGTGATCTGAAAAGACAGAAAGCTGAAGGTGGTCTCTAAGCTGGGTGCTAGCAGCAAGACAATACCCAGATGAGGGTGGGAAAGGGAGAAGGTTGAGAAACGAATTTCAGAGCTACTGAGTATGGCATGGGCAGAGGCAGAGACTGGAATATGGGACCAAGTAGGGAAAAATGAGAGTGGTTGGATCTCTTGGTGGCACATATGCATTATAGAATTGAATAAATGGGCAAGTTCACTTACATTCTCTGAGATTTTATTAATATTCCATTAATTTCCAAGGAATCAAGACTGTTTTAGGACTTTTTGGGTTTCCATGGATGGTGTTCTTTCAAAAACACCACCTCAGTGAAAAAGACAATGAAAGCTAGCAGTTGACATATATTTACGAGAAACGAGTTCCCGAGGGATATGCAGGATCTGTTTTTCTTTGTTAGGTTTGGGTGAAATATGTGTTGTTTTCCCTTTGACTTCCTAGGAACAGTTTTTCATCTATTATATTTTCATCTTCTAATGCTGCTGTAATAAGGATAAATAATATTTGCCAAACTTTAGCAGCTGTTTTCTTTGTTTTACCATTGGGATTATATTGCTCATTCAGCAGTTAGAGGTTTGATTGTATAGCGTGACAAAAAGGGCCACATACTAAACTTGACAAACTTAAGGGAAGCCTGCATGGTGGCCTTACAAACTCAGAGACTGAAAGTAATTGCATAGGATGGTCTGAAATGAAAACTAGAAAACTATCTAACTAAAATTGAGTCATGGTGGGTAGTCATGGCATACATTGGCACCTTCCTTGACAAAGGACAATCTTTACCTCAAGTGAGCCTGTCTATTGTCATTTTACTTCTATGATAACAGACCTTTGGAAGGTCAAAGTAATCCCCTTTTCCCAGCCAGACCCCTCAGGGCACAGCTTTCCACCAGAACAAGAGACCACAGAGCCCCCTCATTTTTATCCCATTCCCCAAATACCATCTCTATGTGCTGTAAATGTTCACTATCCTCTACCCACTAATATAAAAGAAGTATGTGTCTATCCGTTTTACTTTTTAGCCAATCCCAGAGATTACCCAGCTTTGACCTCTCCCTAATCTATTACCAATAAATTTCATGTAACCATCCTTACATCTCCTCCTTTGATTGTAATGTATAAAATAAGTTCCAAAAATGCCATTATCAAAAAAATTCTGATTTTTTGTTTTTCAGGTAACTAAAGAACCAGGTGAAGACATTGACCTATTTGATATTAAACAATTGAAAAGTTTGTTTGAGAAAATTCTTCAGAGAGCATTTAAAAATGTATGAATAAAATCTTTCTGGATTTTTATGCACTTAAAACAAAACAAAAAACCTGCTATTTTCCAGAGCATTTTTGCAATGTGCTGAGATTTTGCTTCCCGCAATTGTCAGTTTGGCTCAAATTCTTTACAGGTTTGGACATTTCTTTCTTTCTTTCTTTCTTTTAGATTTTATTTATTTGTTTTTAGAGAAAGGGGAAGGAAGAAAGAGAGGGCAAGAAACATCAATGTGTAGTTGCCTCTCACACACCCCCAACTGGGGACCTGGCGTGCTACCCAGGCATGTGTCTTGACCAGGAATCAAAATCAATGACACTTGGTTTGCAGGCCAATGCTCAATCCATTGAGCCACAGCAGCCAGGGGTTTGGGCATTTCTAATGTCAACAATAGGCTTTGTCTAATCTATCTGGTTTATTACCTTGGAACTTTGGAGACCATATAGAAGAAACACAGCTGGCTAATCACTTCCCTGTTTTCCTACTCTTAAAAACTCACCCCCTTCCTCTCTCTTAGTGCACACAAAGACATGATTCAAGAGACTTTATTATTTCTAGTTATATCATTCACTCTCTAAACAATATCGAAAGATCCTTTTATATTTTGGGGGCTTATTGCAATGCAGGAATAACTATATCGAGATATTTGAGGGTAATGTATGAGAAGTACTTAACATTTCTCAGGAGAACATTTTTTGTGGTGTTAGGTGTTACTTTATTTCCAAAACACATGGTCATTTTTTTCCTTTATAGATATTATATCGTAAGAAAACCAACAGATAAGTAACCTGGTTACTCTATTTTAGATAGGAAAGTCAGGCCTCTGAGAATCTATCACTGAAACATTTTCTCTTAAAAGACTTGAACCTGGAGAAGGGTTTTTGTCCCACTTGTGCTGTTTGTGCAATTGTATCTGTTGAGCTATGCAGAGGTGAGGAAGAGGTGTGTCTTGGAACTCAATGAAGCAGAACAATGGATTGAGTTTTGTCCTACCCCCCCATTCCCCCATTCTCCATTTTTACCATTTGCTGCTTTAGAAGAAAATAGCAAATGTTAAGAGATAGAAACTAAAATATCATCTGTATTTTTATATGGCATTGTAGTAGGCTGAATTAAGGTCCCCAGGTATGTCTAATCTCCAGACTGACTGTACTTTATATGGTAAAAGGAACTTTACAGATGTTAAAGCACTTGAGATGAGATTATCCTGGGTTATCCAGGTGTTTGCAATGTTTGTAAGAGGGGTACAGGAGAGTTAGACTGAGAAGGTATGTGCTAGCTGAAGCAGAGGTTGCAGTGATGTGGGAACATACCCCTCCTCTTCTCAATAATATATCATCAATGTAGGACAGGCACAACAGGCTCTTCCTTCTTTCACCTGGCTCTTTCCACTCCCTGATCCATTAATAGCCTTTCTCTTTCTTTTATTATTTGGTCCAGGCCTTTTTAAATCTTCTTGCTATGCTTATATCTTCTAGGATGCAATGGTTTCATGTAAAAATGATGACACTCTGGGGATTCCAGCCCACACCCCATTGTCCAGAGAATATAGAGCTCAGGCCCTAGATCAGGCAGGTAGAGCTTTTCCATCCCAAGTGAGGCAAAGAATACATCTAATTTCAGCCTCAAGCAACTACAGAAGACTGATCACCAACTCTTCATCTTCTCATATGATTACAGGGTTAAAATCTCTTGGGATTTATGAGGCAGGAAAGTTAGAATAGAGACCAAAGGCCACAAGCTGTAGCCCTCCCCTTTCTCATCTTGGCTGGTACATCACAGACATGACCTTCACTGACCACCTGTTCCCCTGCTTGCTTTCCCCTTCCCATCTGGAGAGGAAAGACAAGGACATGCAATCACCCCACCAGTGTCAGAAACAGAAGACCACCCTCCCTTCCCCCTTGCCCATGTTTAATAAGAACCTTCCTCCCAGACCCCCTAGGCACATCTTGTTCTCTGAGGTCATTCTGTTACAGAAACAGGAGAGTCCAAAAATCCCCAGAGTTTGTGGCTGGGGGATGGGGAGAAGGAAGCAGCTTTCAGAATGCCTTCACATGCCTGAGGCTGATGGCCGGTGTCTTTCATTATGTAAATTGCTTTAATGCATCCAACCAAGGCCTCAGGTGGATGGGAGGAGTCTTGAACAAGGTGATGGTATGGAGAGCACACAGAGCCTACGTGGGGTTCTGTGAATGGTCAGAACTATTGGCAACACCCACTGTGTCAGAGGATGCAGTCAGGGATATATAGGCAGCTGCAAACACTTTAGGGGGGGCACGCTCTGGGGCTGTCTCCCTCGCTGGTGAGTGTTCGCAGAGGTGCTCTGGGGAAGGAGAGGAGATCCACGCGGTTCACAGAAAGAAGACAGTTCGCAAGGAGGCTGAGAATCCAGGTGGTCCTGCATTGAGAGCTGGAGGGCACCACAGCACAGAAAGGACCTCCCCAATCATATTGAGTGATTGGCAGCTGCTGGTAAAGCTGAACTGTGCCTAGGAAGTAGGGAAACGGTGTTTCTGACCCCCCTAAAACTGGTTAGGTTTGGTAGAGGGGAGGCAAGGATATGTGTAACTGTTAAATAAACAATTTTTCTTTTCACTCAAATATAATGTTCAGAGTTGTAATTTTGGCGACGGGCAATCGGACCCCTAACTAAAGAGCCCATGGGTTTGTTTTCAATTGGAGCAGCCCAGGGGCTCTGTAACAATACCTTCTCACTTCTCAAGTGTGTACTATTGCTTTGTTAAGTTTACTATGATTTCTTAAATCTTTCTGCACAGATTTGAATTTCTTCTTTTTCCATGGCAAGAACCTGGATCATGGTGAGACCTCTGGGTGCCGCATACCATCAAACTAATGGCATTGGGAAGCTTCTACAAGGTATAAAAGTCAAGGAGTAAGACAGGGAAGAAGCTAGGCAAAGATATGTGTTCAGCTGAAGTCTTGTTTTGTCTAATACCACAGGGAGCTCTGATGTACAAATGACACCACAGAGTCTTTCTCTTTGAGACATGGGGGCCAGCTTATGTGTCCCTCTGTCAGGCAGTTCCTAGCTTGGAGTTGTGCCTGAGGGTGTGGTCACGCAGGCCTGAGTCCAACTACAACAGGAGAATGCAGCTGTGAACTGTCGGCAGTCAGCACTTACAGCAGCTGGAGAGTGCGTGCATGGGCTCCACATGCCCAGATGTGTAACCAAAAGTATCTACTAAGTATTCTACATTTAAGAACAATTTCTCAAGCCACTTCCTTAAAAAGTAAGGAGAGTAATATAAACAACAAAATTTCTGCCTCCCAAGCAATATTAATAACAAGTATTTGAAGAAGGTTTCTTCTTTCTTTTTCCTTTTTAAACCATAAGCCATCAATGTCCTCTATTCTTTGTAGAATTGCCTTTGGTTTCTTCCAGTTTCTTTAAGATTCCGCTCTTCCACATTTATGTTCTCTAATTGTCCCAAGTCATTTTCATGGAAAGGGTATTCTCCTAGTCTTAAAGATATTTTCTTAGTAACTTTGTTTGAATTGTATAACACAAAAGTGGCAGCTTCTTTATTTGTTCTTCCTGAATATCAGTTAAAGCCTGTGTCATAGTGGAAACCCAGTGATCTTGAAGTGGTCTAACTGATTTTCCTCACGAACCTCTGTTTAATGTCCAAAATGTTTAGTTGTTTTTAATCATAGAATTTGTGGGGACCAAGTTTCTTAATGAGGTCCATTTAATTTTATGTCAGGGGAACAATAGTTTTAGAACTCCCCTGCATTTATTATGAGATTACTGCTTATTGTAAACTATGGCTCAATTAAGCTTCTTTGCTAACACTAAAAATATGAAATTAATCTAAAACAGCAAATAAAAAATATGTTGTATCCTTAGTATGACTATATACATATACAGGGCAATGTCATGTTTTACTTAGGATGGTAGAAATGCTGAATGATGATTTCATCCAAATACTCAAAATTCATTTAAGTTGTTCATCTCCCAGTCCCACCAACAGACAGAGTTAACCCATCATTGAATCAGCTTTGCATGTTCTCTTCCTCTGTTCAATTAGCCGTCAGGAACATCCAAGCCCCAGAGAAGATAACAAATCCTAGTACAACAGAGGAAGATGGCATGGGAATGGGTGGGGGGAATTACTTATGTCCTCAGGACCTTATAGGCGTAACCCCGAATGTACTGATCTTGTTATGCAACAAGTAGCCGCTGTGGCCACCTAAGATTATAAACCTTGTAGATCTGACAGCTCACAATTGGTGGCTTTGGTGCATAGGCATTTGGTGTTTCAGGATCAGATATCATCAGATATGAAGGCATAGCTGTACTTCAAAGCCCTAGAGGTCTGTGCAAATGATCTCTTGTACATGCCAGAGATTCCATATTGCATTTTCACCTGTCCGTGATGTGTCTAGCACCATGGGAAATGCTGGTCCTGTGGCTCCAGGAGCCTCCCACTTGTACTGCCTCGCCTCCCATTGCTCTGTGCCTCTCTCAAAACTTGCACTAAAAATAGATGGGAGCTGTATTTGCCTGGAATATAGGCTGCCTCTGAAACCTGGTGCAGATTGCCAAGCTCTGTGCCTCTTTCTTAGTGATGGGTGGTATGATGTGCTCTTGACCTCAAAGGGGATACCACAGTTTAGCCAAGACCTAGAAGTTATTGAAAGTGCAGCTGTCTCAGTTTCACCTAGAATTCTATATTGTTGTGATTAATTGTCTCTCCATCAGAGGTGATTTTTTTGGAGTCCTCTACTTAGAATATCCTACAATAGCTCTCACTCCACAAGACAAGAAACCCATGTGAGGGTTTGGCTAGCTCTTAAGTATATCCATCCTGATTAGGCATTCAGAAAATGACCACCAGGTGGAGGTTGGGATCCAGTGGCCACACTATGAGATGGCCATGACTTTATTACCTGGCCTCCAAATGTCCTTGAAAAATAGGAGGGCTATGAAAGCATTTGGGACACTTTAATATCAGCGATAAATCAGATCCTGTACACAAAAGCTTTGCCAAGATCTAGACAGTTTTCCAGTGTTCAATTACACTAGCTCATTTTTTAAAAAAGATTTTATCTATTTTCAGAGAGAGGGGAGGGGAGGGAGAAAAAGAGGAAGAAAAACAGTTATCTCTCACAAGCCCCCAGTTGGGGACCTGGCCTACAACCCAGGCATGTGCTTTTACCTGGAACCAAACCAGTGACCTTTTGGTTTGTAGGCCAGCTTCAGCTAGGGTGACACTGGTTTTTAAAACTTGCTCAGGAATGGAAACTGAGCAAGCAGGGTATTATGATTCCTTCTGTTGGGAGAATGATAACAGCCTATAACAAGAGAGAACCTCCTTGGCTTCCCATTAGTCTTGCTTGTGTTATTAGCCATCATCATGAATCTCCATGGGTCAAAGTCCCTTGGTTAGCAATCTGATGTTGCCAGATACAGTAATCGCATCGAACTTGAACCTTATGGTTAAGTACCGCTACATGGCCTCTTCTATTCCAGAATCCTATCATCCTAATTGTCACTAGAGATCCCAGTTGTGTAACATCATCCCCACCGTCAACCCTGTCCAGCAAAGGACAGCCATTACTCTTCACTAGCTCATTGTGTGCTAGTGCAAGGCATGTTCCACTAGTCCTCCTGGCAAACCTAGTCACCCAGTATGTTCTTCAGTCTTTTATAATAGATCATGAGAGTATGCTGTATCTGTAAGTATTTTTCTTCTCCTTAGCCAACAATGCTAATGCAGTTCTAGCACCTTCACCTCATTAGGACTCCCTTTAGGGGTTGTTGCAAGTGCATTGTTTCTAAGTCTTGGGAGGATATTCCCAAATGCTCCATTATTCAGCTATATATTCTACCCTGGCTTAGTACCCTAAGGTCCCATTCCCTGGCCTGTTTTCTGAATTCTTGCTGGAACCCATTTATAGGTCTTGCAGATCCTTATGTGAATAATCCCTTTATCTTTTGGTAGGGTCAGTACTTTCTCAGTGGGCTAAGCTGAGGTTTAGTTGGTATAATAGCCAGGAGGAGAGGTGGGGTGGATTTTGAGGAGAACATGTATTTTCTTGCAAGACATGTACCTCATCTGAGCTTATCAGGAAGGCATAACATTGACATATGGACACATCAGTACAGCAGACAATGTCTATGAAAGCTCAGTTTGAAAGAACTGGGTATTTTGGCTCAGCTATCACCCTGAAACTGTCCATGACAATAAAAACTGAGACCATTTTACAGTGCAGGTACATAGAGAAACTTCTTTTATTTTAACTATTATACTGAGGGGAAGGGACAAAGTAGGGGATGTTTGCTATTTCTCTTCTTTTTCCAAGATACCGCACATGGGAACTGCGTTCTGGAGTTTGTTCTGAGTTCTAAATCATTCCTGTTATTTCCATTCTGTGTATTAACATTAACAAAGTGAAAAGCCAGTGGAAACGACTTTGAAGTAACTTCCAACCAGGTTTTATAATGCTTGAGTGATCTTAAAACAAAGCCGATTTTAAAAATATGTTTAAAGTAGTCAGTTATAAAATAGAGGTCAATCATTTTTTTCACAATTCCCTAAGTCTTTTTGTATTGACCCATCATTTTTTATTGTGACCCACTTTTAGCACTTTCTCAGTACATCTGGCACCAGGAGGTAACTTTAAAGGTGGTAAAAGGTCTGTGAACCAGAAGCTGGGTTTTATAATTTCCTGAACTAGGCTTTACCTCTGAAGATCTGAGATAAAATAATAGGTAAGTCCTGTAGTCAAGGTGAGAAGAGCTTTCCTAGTAAATGATAAGAAAGCTCTTGGTTTACACAGAAGCCATATGGAATAGAAACACCAGAAATCAACTTTACAGATAAAATTTAGCTTATTGATAGAGTTCTCTTGCTTTTGTTCTTCTTGTTATTTTTAAGGTGGCTAGAATAGGGGGAATACAATAGAGATTTTTTAAAAATTAAAACAATTTTTTTACTTATTTTAAAACTATAATTGAATGGTAGTTGTTGACTGTTTCTTCTCAAACTTCATGGCTAATGACAGTGCTGATAGTTTCTCAGTAGTTACATATTAGCACTCATTCTGGATACAAAAAAAGAACGCATTTAAAATCCAGTTTCTTTGGTTTAATTTTTTATATTCTTCTCTAGTAAATTAAAGGGCTGTGTTTTTTAAAGATTAATTTTTTTTTTACTTTTTAAAGTATATTTTATTGATCATGCTATTACAGTTGTCCCAATTTTTTTCCCTTTGCTCCTCTCCACCCAGTACCCCCCTTCCCTCCAGCAATCCCTTAATTCATGTCCATGGGTCATGCATATAAGTTCTTTGGCTTCACCCTTCCCTATATTATTCTTAACTTCCCCCTGTCTACTTTGTACCTACCAATTATGCTTCTTGACTGCATTTTCCACCAGCCTGCTGCTGCCACTGCTGCTGCTGCTGCCACCACACCTCGTCCTCTTCACCCCGGTTGCACCTCTCCTACCTGTCTGGATGAGTATTTCTTTTTTATATCTTTGTTGGCTGGACTTCCATGCAACTTGATTTTCTGGAACTTATTATTGTCTCCAGTTTTGAGGTAGTTGTATTCCTTCTTAGTTGTGGAGGGAGGTGCAGCATGTCTACCTATGCCTCCATCTTGGCTGAAAGTCCTTGTGTTTTTAAAGTAAAGATCCTTAGACCAACTATCATTTTGTAGAGTGCAAATGTTTATCTATTATAGACATGACACAACATACATAGGAATTTCTTGATTTTTTATACATATTCTACTACAAGAATAGTTAGCTGTAACAACAAGACTTTTTATATATGTATATTTACTTATTTTGAAACTTTATGCAATATATTATAGATATAGATATAAAGATACCTCCAAGGGGAGGAAAGTGTCAACTTTGGAGGTAGGAGAAAATGAAAATCCAAATTTGGGGCTAAAGGGAAACTACATTGCTAGCTTTCTGTTTAGAAAAAAATTTTTTGATTTGCTGAAGGTGAGGAAAAGCTGCAGTTGTAAAGCTCTCAGAGTTTGGGATACACTTGAAGTGAGTCCCTCAGAGGTTGACCAATCTATGGCCTAAAGGAGTAGAAATAAGTGGTTTTGTACTTATCATCTGCTATGCCAGTGGTTCTCAAATGCCTTGATCTAGGATCCTTTTATTACTCTTAAAAATTAATGGAGGCACCACAGAGTTTACTTTGGAAGATTTTAGGAGATACAGAATCCACAAATGTGTGTTTCCTTTGGTGTCAGAACGATGATGGCAACAGATGCTATCCAGCCTCTGTGGATTTTCACTGTACAGTTACAAGCATATGAGAGTAGAAAAGGTACAAAACATCTTAGTTACTATTTTAAAGTAGTCCAACCTTCTGAACCTCCAGGTCTCCCAAACCATACTTGGAAAACCACTGCTCAACACATTGTCTGGAAAAAGAAGTTTGAATGAAGGGAAACTGATTTTAATGAATTTAACAATGTGATTTATTATCTTCATTGGAAAAATATGTTTTATTTATGGAAGAACATGTACACTCACAGTATAAGAAGTGAGTGTGTGTGTGTGTTTGGGGAAAACAAAGGAAGGATGTCTTTATCATCTCATGGAGGTGGGGAGTCTTGAGTGGACCAGACTCAGTGTTTCCTGTGTACAGAGTACCACTTCCTAGCTGTAGTGTCCTGCTGACACATTTAAGGTACTATCTTATACTCAGGAACTCAATTTGGGAGGATGCATGAACTGCTGGGGTGGAGGAGGGGCTAGAGTACCAAGCTGGAAGTTTCTCTGTAGGGAAGGAACCAGAACCTCTTCAAGAGGAGTGGGGATTAACACAGGAAGATGAAAAACAGAAGTCCCCTCTGCCAGAGTGATGGGTAGACCCTCAGAAAGGAAGGTGAAAGCTAAAAAAGGGGATTGTCCCATAATGTTTTGTTCTTGGATTCCCAACAGTCCTAGTTAGCATACAGTTTTAAGGTATCTTCTTCTAAGACAGGAGCAGAATCATAGATATGGAGACCATATAGAGGGTTATCAGCTGGGATGGAGGGGCAGGCGGAGGATGGGGGAAAAGATGCAGGCATCAAGAAACATAATTGGTGAGAACAAAATAGATGGGGATGTTAAGAATAATAAAGGAAATGGAGAAGCCAATGAACTTATATGCACAACCCATGGACATGAATTAAGTGGGGAGATTGTTGGAGGAAAGGGGGGTTCTGGGCAGAGGAGGACAAAGGGGAAAAGTTGGGACAACTGTAATGGCATAATCAATAAAGTTTATTTTAAAAAATTAAAAAATAAAGGTATCTTCTTCTCACACATGTATATAATACTTTGTAGATATTTCCAATTTTTCAGCAAAGTGGAGGTTTCCATATGTGGAGAATGAAGTTCAACTGTGGCGAGAGAGATGGCACTACCTTCACATTTCCCTCTGGTGAGGGTATCATGCCAACCAGGACCAGCCAGGGCATCCCTGTGAACTCTGTCCATGGTGTGCGGTGGTCACAGACCTCAAAGCTGGTGTCTGTGGGGATGGAGGAGGACTGCCCTGGGGCTAACAGAAGACTGCATGTGAGACAGACTCCTTCCCTTTTCAAGTGCATAGGAGGAAGAAGATGAAGAGGAGGAGGAGGACCCTGACATCTGGGAAGGGAGCAGGGAGAGAGCATGCTGCTTCTTACAGTTTTTTTTGTTTTCATTCTCCTTAAAAAGTTACTTCCTTAGACGTATCTTGGCAGTTGCAAGTCATTGTCATCTTTTGGCCTTGACTTTGACCCACAGTCTTGAACAATATGGAAATCCAGCATGCTGGCTTTGGAGGGTTTCTCTTGCATCTAATTTTGAATTGAGTGTCCTTCTCCACCTGTCTGTTGAGTGCTTTTATTTTTAGTTACAGATTTCTTTAAATGGCCCATAAAGGTGCTCAGTATTGCTGCTAATGAGAGAAATAGCAGGGCTACTGATCACACTGTTTTAAAAACTCTTCTCTACTCTGTGAACTATTTCTCTTTATTCTTCTTTCCTAGGGATTGCCCTCTATCTCTGGGCAATGGGGTGGAAATTAAACCTTACATTGAAAATGATATATTTCTATCTCTTTCTAAATATCAGGAAATTTTTTCTAATACTTAATAATATTAATTTATTTTATATCAATTTAATATAAAGATATATCATCTTTAATTGATAAAACATATTAAATGTAGTAAAAAGCATTATGTATTACATATACTTATATGTCCTTTTTAATTAAAAGGAAGTGTCTGTAAGTAGCACTTACTGCTGGGAAAGAGTACGCAGACCACATTCAGTGCAGCCCTTCAGGTCAATGTCTCCAAAAATGTCATTGCAAACCCAGCTGGCCTTTGGAACAGGTACTACAGCCACATCTGTCTAATGCATTTTGTTTCATTTCTTAAGCTTTTATGCAGGGTGTTTAAAAAATTGCTAGAAATAAAGCATTCTTTACATGTAACTGAAGTATAATTCACTTATTTTAATATTTCAGGGGGCATAAAATTGAACAATACTCTGGCCTAGAGCATTCCGACTTTAATTAAAAATACTGTTCCATCTCACTGTTGGAACTCTTTTTTCATAGCCTCATTCTGTTGGTGCAGCTTTTTCCTTTCACAGTATGGCATATGAACAATTGAGAACACTTCTTTCTTTTTCTGTCCTTCTTTCTAGTGTTTCATATCAGGAGTTAATCACAAAACAATGGACCCTTAACATTGGGGAATAGTTTAATGAGTCAAGACCATTCAAAACTTTAAATCCTTTTTGAATTGAGCTATAGTATAAATGAAAAATGGCCACGGACACATAGGTGGCAGTGTTGTGAAACATAATGAAACCATTATTATATGATAGTACCATATTCATCAGCTGTTATTAAAGTTCTTTATCAACTGACAGAGCTTAGTGATGACATTCCGTACTTTCCTTATTTTCACCATACTATCTAATACAAAGCCTTTGCAGTAAGATTTTAATTAAGTGGTTAGAAAACCAGTTAAAAACTGCTACACTCTCTTCTGGAAGGGGAAATATCATTTTAATAAAGTCATAGAATGGAAAAGATGAAAAACTGTTACGCTTCACAGAATCCTCTGAAGCAGTTTAAATAACTTTTCCTCCTGTAAAGACTAAAATATCACAGAATGTTTAAAGTTCCTTCACTGTTTTTCAAGAGAAAAGTCAAGTGGAAGTAGAAAGGAAAAGAGAACCATCAGCAGAGCAACTAGAAATCTTCTTCATACCATGTTAATAGTCTACCAAATGGTAGTCTTGCCATTTGGAACAAATCCTGTATTTGTTTGTCTTCCTGTAGCATTACAAAAATGTGGGGGTTATTTGCCCATAAAAAAGACTTTCCCATAACCGTCCATCTTGTTATACGGTGCCGTATTTCCTCTGGAGCGGGTACAGGTAGGTAACCTTTCTCCTTCCTCATATGATTTCAACAAGCATTGTAGGCACTCTTACTGGTTGCTAAGCGCTAACTTCTCTTTCCTGGGATCTCAGATGGAAGATGGATTACATGAATAGTCTCAGTTCCTCACCCTTCCCTGCAGCCACTCTCAGCCATGTGAATTCCTACCTCCTTTCAATAGAGATGGACAATCTACTTCCCTGCCCCTTGGATCCGGGTTTTCTTTCGGCTTGCTTTGGCCAACAGCATGAGCTGGAAATGAGTGTGAGACAGTTCCAAGCGTGACCTCGAGAGGCGTTCCTGTGTTCCTCTGACTCCAGGTCCTTTGCCCTTGCCATGAGAACACGCCTGGCTTTACTGCCTGGAGAACTGAATTGCAGAACCCTGTCATCTCCGTTACCAAAGGGCTAGCCTAGATTAGCCAGCAACACACCCAACTCCTTACATGTGGGTGAGCCTACCTTTCTGTGGGTCTCTGACGTTCTTTCATTTTGTTACATAAATGCATGTCTGCCTTGAATTGGGGGGATTTACTTTGTAGCCTATTACTGGCTTGATATTTATCAGTGTACGACGTAGGTTTTAAATAACAGTGTAGATGCAGAGCTATCAGATAAATCTTATTAAGTATATTATTTACATCTTTATTCTTAATTTGAGTTTGTTTGAGCTGTAGACTTCTTAGAGACTTATATTTTCCTTATATGATTTATATAACATTTTCTCATTAAAACTTCCCCTTTTCTTCCAGTAGACCATACCAGTCTTAGCTCTATTTACAGACAGTCCCTACCGTACCATGTTTCAACTTGCGATTTTTTGACTTTTTGATGGTGCAAAAGTGACAGGTGTTCATCAGAAACCATACCTCAAAGTCTGAATTTTGATGTTTTCCTGGGTGGTACACGGTCCCATAGCCTGTTGTGAGGCTGGACAGTGGCAGCCAGCATAGTTCCCACGGCCACGTGATCACTCAGGGACCCAGCAGTACTCTGTCGTATGGTGTGCCAGCTGTTTTGGGGGGTGATATTGTGTTCTGAGAATGTTTAAGGTAGGCTATGCTATGCTATAATCTTTGGTAGGTTAGGTGCATTAAATGCATTTTTGACTTAAGGATATTTTCAACTTACAATGGGTTTATCAGGATGTAACCTCATAGGAAATTGAAGGGCGTCTGTATTTCAAGTGTCCGTTGATAAGTGCATGAAACTTCATGACTGGTACTTTTCTTGATAGGTTAAATAATAGTTTTCTGGTGACCATATTCATGATTTTAATTTTGCAGTCTGTTTTTATGGTATTAATATTGTTTTACTCTTTGTAGTTAAGTGAATGCTAGAGGTTAATCTATCTTATTTTAATCTGATGTTTTATTAAAAATACTGGATGATTTGAAATAAAAATTGAAAAAATATATTTTGTCTCTTATTTTACAAAGAACATTGTTGATATTTTTTGAAAAGATTAATGTAGAGAGACAAACTTTCTCTGAGATTGAGAAAGAGAAAATATAAAATACTACAAAATAAAAAGAAATAGCTATAAAAATAGTAGAAGTTGTAAATTATAAAAGAATACTATGAGCAACCATGCAGGAATAACTGAAATCCTGAGTCAAATACTTTTGGGGGGAAAATGTGAAATGCAAAAATTGGCATAAGAAGGAGACTCAAATAGACCAATGGTTCTTGAAAACTTTGGATTGGTAATGAAAAGTGTTTCCAAGATAGAGAGGGGCAAATATACCACAGTTAAGTTTTTGCAAATGTTAAATTTACAGGTAAAAAATTTTAAAGGTTTTCTGGTTACAAGATATCTGAATATTGCTGTGATACTAGCGTATATTAGAAACCTGATCTCAATGACAAGAGATGAAATCATAGTCCATTTTGTTAATAATGAAAATTCTACACAAAGTAGTAATGAAAATAAAGAATTTTCTATGATTGATTTTTTTTAGATAAAAAAATTAATAGAATGGTATTTATAACAGAACTCAAGATGATTTTCCTTTGAGGTGCTGGAGAAAATTTACAAAAATTAATGTTAATTTCCTCTATCTCTTCTGGGTTAGTATTCAAACTTACTATAGAGTTTATCAATATATAAAAATCTGTTTGATTTACCATCCCACCTCCACCCTGCCCCATCCCTGGCATCTGCTCCGTTTCTCTGCTCTGTTTTACAATTAAATTCCTTGGGCATGTTACCATAATTGTTTTCAGTTCCCTTCTCTCATTTTCTCCTTTTCACATCCACTGTCCCCCGAAATTGCTCTTTCCAAGATCACCATGGTTAATTTTCCATCTTCCTCTGTCTGATTTATCAGAGTTTACCATAACCGATTATTTTATTTTCCTTAAAGAACTTTTTCACTGAGTTTCTAGAACACTCTATGGGTTTTCTTTCTACCAGTTGCTACTTCTCAGTCTTATTTGTTGATTCTTTTCCTTTTCCAGAATGGAAAACATCAGAGGACCTTCAGATTTTTTGGAATTCTTTACTCTTGTCTAAACACTCCCTTGTTGAGCTTATTCACTTACAAGCTTGAGTTCCCAAACTTATATCTCTGTTCCTAAAATTTATTTGAACCCAGTGAACATCTCTACTTAGGTATTAAACATGTCAATAGGTTCAAAATCAAACTCCTCATCACCCTCTCTAACCACCACCTAGACAAACAAGCTACACCAGCTGTTTTTTTCCAGCAAGCTTAATGGTAACATGATCCTTCCTGTTAATTAGACCAAGAAGCTTGGGAGACATTGTTGGCAGGACAGCTAGCTCACCCGCATTTTCAATTCTTTCATTTAGTGATAGACTCTTCTCCAACCACATTTTGACTGGCCATATATATTCATAGGCTGGAGGCTATGTTTCAGACTTTTTGTAGCTATGTGTATATGGCTAAGTTTTTCTCCAGTGACTTGAATAAAAGTGAAGCATGCAATTTCTTCTGCTGAATTCATGTTTCTTTTTTTATTTTTTAAAGATTTCATTCATTAATTTTTTAAAGATTTTATTTATTTATATTTATTTATTTTTAGAGCAAGAAGAAGGGAGGGAGAAAGAGAGAAAGAGAAACATCTTTTTTTTAAATGTGTTTTATTGATTATAATGTTACATTTGTCCCAATTTCCCTTCCCTCTGCTCCCCTCCATCCAGTGGACCCCCTCCCTCCAGTTGTCCCCCCCTTTTAGACCATGTCCATTAGTTGTGCATATAGTTCTTCTCAACCTCTCTCTGTCTATTCCATTCCCTCCTACCATGATCCTTAATTCCTATATTATCTCCCTCCCTCTCCCCGTTCCCCCTCCCTGTTGACCTTCTCCCAATATGTTCCCCATACCTATAGTTCTTTTTCCACTCTCGTTGCCTGTTTAGTTTGCCTTTGTTTCAATTCCCTAGCTTCTGTTGTTGTTTCTTGTGATGCAGTTTTCATTTTACATTTCATAGTTTTGATCCTCCTTTTTCTAAACCAGTCCCTTTAACATCTCATATAACAGTGGTTTGGATCTAATGAACTCTTTCAGTTTTGTTTTGTCCTGGAAACACTTTCTCTGCCCTTCTATTCTGAATGACAATTTTGCTGGATAGAGTATTCGTGGTTGTAGGTTTTTGCTTTTCATTACTTTGAATATTTCTTGCCAGTCACTTCTTGCATGCAGGGTCTCCCTTGAGAAGTCAGCTGATAGTCTAATTGGGACCCCTTTGTACATGATTCTTTTCTTCTCTCTTGCTGCTTTTAAGATTCTCTCTTTATCTTTAACTTTTGACATTTTGATTATAATATGTCTTGGAGTGGTTCTCCCTGGGTCCAGTTTTTTTGGAACTCTCTGTGCTTCCTGTAAGTCTATTTCCTTCCCCAAGTTTGGGAAGTTCTGCTTTATTATATTTTCACTTAATTTTTCAATTTCTAGTTCATCTTCTTCGCCCTCTGGCAAACCAATGATTCTTATGTTGGGCCTTTTATAGCTGTCCCAGAGGTTTCCGATCCTCTCATCCTTGCTTCCCGTTTCCTCTCTCTGCACTGGTTGACTGTTTGTTCCTTCTCTATGTTCTGGTTTGTTGATATGAACTCTGGATTTTTTTTCCTCACCATCTGTCTTGTATGTGGTTTTGTTCCTTTCATTATGAGTGTTTTTTGATTCTTTCTCATCTTTTTCCAGATCTTTTGTTAATTCTGTAAGCCACCTGATAACAATGGCCCTGAACTGAACCTCTGACAGGTTTCTTATTCGTTCATCTGTCAGATTCTTCATCTGTTGCCTGGTGAGCTGCGCCACCGGGATTTCTATAGTTGTCTGCCTCATTTTGACAGATGCGTTTTGTTTTCTTGGGCCAGTTATAGGGGGCAGTGCCTGTGTACTCGTCACAACCCAGCGACCGGCGGCGATCCGCAACCTATTTCGCAGCCCTGTGGTGCTTTGTGTGGGGGCGGGGGTCCAAGATGGATTCACACAGTTATTCCGCTAGGAGACCGGGATCCGTCCTCCCTCCCTCTGGGCCTCACTGTTCAAGGCGATGTGGTGGCTGCTTTCCTCAGCGTTGGGGTTGCAAGCTGCCGGGGGTTCGACTGCAGCTGGGATTGTTCTCCCTGCCGCTGGGATTGCTCTCCCTGCCGCTGTCCCAGGTGCGACCGCAAACAGCACCACCCACTTTCGCTCTTCCTACCTGCCCAAAGGGTGCCGCTGGTTTATAACTTCATACGTTGGGCTTCCGTGTAGTTTTATTTTCTGGAATTTCTAGTTATCTTTTGTTTTGAAGTAGTTGTATTCCTCTCTAGTTGTAGAGGGAGACCGAGCGTGTCCATCTAAGCCTCCATCTTGGCCGGAAGTCCAAAGAGAAACATCTTGATTGAATGCCTCTCATATGTGCCCTGATCAGGGGACCGAACCCACAACCCAAGCATGTCCTTTGACCAGGAATTGAACCAACAACCTTTCACTTTGCAGGATGATGCCTAACCCACTGAGCAACACTGGCCAAGGTTTTATGTTCTTAAAATGTTGTTTGAGCTCCATGTTTTCTTTCTTCTTTCCCATGAGGTAAAATTTGGCTTTAGTTCTTGTGAGCTACTAAATAGATTAGAGATATTTAGGGTGGCAGGGCCCCTTTCCAGGCTGGTTCTTGGGTGAGTCTGTTGAATAGTGCACCCCCAATACACTCCATATTATTTGTTTTATTTGTGCCATTCATTTTTTTTTTTTTTTTTTGTCTCATGGTGACAAAAATGTTTAGCTAATACACCATTCTTGACTCATCTTGTTTCTAATCCTTTTTGGCTTTGCCTTTGAGATATATCTAGAATAGTTGTTCTAAATCAGGATCAAATTTTTTCCTCCAGGGCATTTGGAAATGTTTGGAAACATTTTTGGTTGTCACAAATGAGGTGAGTGTTTGCTCTTGGCATCTAATTAGTTCAGACAAGGGATGCTGCTAAATACCCTACAATACACAGAACAATTCTCACAAAATAAACTTATCAGGTCCAAAATATCAATAGGGCCAAGGTTGAGAAATGCTGCTCTCGAATCAGGTCACTTTTCAGCATCTTCTCTACTACTTCCTGTCACCAGCTTCTCTCACCTGAGTTGTTGTTATGGAGAGTCACTAGTTCCACTCTTGCCTCCTTGTAATCTATTCTTTGCACCGCATCCAGAGTGGTCTTCTAGAAGATATCATTTCACTTATCTACTAAAAATCTTCCAGTTGTCTCTCAGCTCATTCAGAGTAGAAGTCAAAGCCCTTAGATGAGCCTCCAAGGCTCTACACCTTCAGTTCAGATTCTCTCACCTGTTTTTTACTCCATTCCAGTCATGCCGGCTTCCTTGTTCTTCCTCAAACAAACCAGACACATTCTTGTGTCAGGATTGCACCCTTGCTTTTCTCTTCATCTGGAC
Organism: Furipterus horrens; assembly: GCF_987537825.1. Classification (NCBI taxonomy): domain Eukaryota; kingdom Metazoa; phylum Chordata; class Mammalia; order Chiroptera; family Furipteridae; genus Furipterus; species Furipterus horrens. Next base: position 62,476,621 of record NW_028327180.1, on the reverse strand, counting down.
CACAAGAATCTGCATGGCTTGCTTATCCCCATTAGGTCAGTGAAAACTATTGATTCTACTCCCTTCCCACAATGTTCCTTATCCACCATGGCTTGCTTTGTTTTCTCTATGAGGGAGACCCCCCCAAAACCAAAAGTTATTTATAAAAAATTGTTTAATTATTCTTATATGTTTAGTCACCTTCAAAGTACTCTCCTTTTGATACAATACACCTATCTAGATGTTTTTCCTCCACTACTCAAATTAGTTTTTAAATTCATCAATTTTGATGCCTTTTAGTACTTCTGACATTTTTTGTTTCACCTCTTCCATCTACAGCATGGTGTGGGCAGGTGTGCTTGTAAATCACCCACCACGAAATGGGCAAACACGTTGAATCTCCCCAAAAAATTCACTCAAGCCAAACACAGCCTCTCACAACAATGTCAGTTGGTACCCTGATTCAGATGGGTTTCTAGAACACTCACCTAGCAGGGGAAGCCTGTACTACAAGGGGACTACCCTTCAGAAGATAATTTCATTTTTTTTGGTTCCCCTCATATAGTAATTATCATCTATATAATTTAATTTTTGTTGTTTTTTTTCTATCCCCACCACTGAAATATAATCAGCATGAGGACAATGATTTTTGCTATTTTTGATCATTGATATATTCCCAGGTCTAGAATAATGCTAGGTACATAGTAGGCACTCACTAAGTAAATATTTGGTGAATGAATGAATGAATAAATGAGTAAAATTATCTTGGCTCTTAGTTTCATATATTAGTGTGGCATTTATTCAAGAATGTTTACCTGATCTCCTCTTGTCTTTAGATGTAGGTAATTTTCATTTTCTGGTTTAGACTTTACTTCTAACTGACAAAAGTTTTGATTTTGTTTCCCTAACAGCTTTTTCAAGATATTTTACAGGTTAAGTGTTTTAGGATAGACTTTCCTTCTAACTTTCTTATGGGCTCAGATTGGTTTTATGATGGGCTCTTCAGGTCCCCGAGGCAGTTAGATCTGCCTCTTTCCCTCTAGGACCACCCAGGTCTCACTGTGGTGTTTTTATGCTTTGACATCAGGGCCATTAGGAGCGTTACCAGTTTTATGCATGTAATGCTTAAGCACTTCAATAGGCAAGCAAAGTCACTTAAGATGAGCTCTTAAACACTGACCCATTTATACTTTTTCTTCCATCTGTCTTCCCATTCAAGGCCCCCTGGTATGCCCCAATTTTATGTGAAAAGAAAAAAGGAGAGCATGATGAGATGTATCATCTCTCATTGTTGCTTTGGTGTTGTACATGGTTATTCCACATACAGATGGTTTTAAAGGTACAACTAGAACAGTTAGACACAATTGATATAATTGGTCTTTTTTCTATAAACTGTCTACTAGCCCGTGAAAATCAGTTTACCTGAATACCCCATGACAATCTAAGGTTGCCTATGTTATTCATTGTCTTAAAAATGCTAAATGAAGAAAGATTCTATTTGACTGCTCTGAACCCCACCCAGGAATAATTACTTTAGAATGAAGTCTTCTGTACTCATAGCGTACCAGGCCCCTTCTACTATTTTCATTAAAAATAACACAAGTGTATTTTTCTGTAGACATGCCTTCAAAAAGTTAACCAGAAAAAGACAATAAAAATAGAAATATTAGGTGCCTGTTCAGTCTCAGGGTATAGTATCAATGAAATTCAATTAAATTTCTTGAAATATCAGGCAGTACTCTAACCAACTTTTATGTTTGGTGCACGTACTTCAAGTAAGATTTAATTTAGAAAGGTAAATGAGAATTTATAAGCATAATTTGAAAAGCATTTTGCTTAAGTTACTTGGAGGCATGATAATGTGGTAGCTTTTATTGTGGAGCACATGCATTTGGCTTTTATAAAATCATTTTATAGTTTTGATGTAACAAGAAAGTAAAGACTTTTTTTAGATGACATGATTAAAAGGACTCTGTGATCTGTTTTTCATCAGTGCCTGATGGATGGCTTTTTGTTTTTGACATTATAAGAAACATGATACTCTTTTATTGTTTAATAAAAAGAGCCATTCTTCTTGAGTTATTTGATTTGAGGCGAAATTCAAAATTCATAAGGCCTTAAATGAGTATGAGATAGAAATTCATATCAAAATGTATGTTTTTGTAATTAAAATGGATATAGAAGATCATCTTTATTTGGTTCCTATATTTCTTGTCTGTTTGAGGAGTAAGGTTAACTAGTAACAGGAAGGATAAAATCCTTGTTTGGTCAAGGGAAGACAATATTTCCTAGAGAGGTGGTATAATTTTTTTGATGTGATCACACTCCACAAGTTCATAAGAAATGCATTTATTGAGTAATACTATAAATTACTTTAGGTTTTTATTTCAGCCTGTTCCCCCATCTTTAACATTGCTCTTACAAATTTTTTTAGTGGATAACCATTGCAATTTATTCCCAACTTTCTTAACAGTTGGATGTGCTATTAATAATAAAATGACACATGTTTCACCTTTCCAAACCATATCATCCACCCAAACTAATAGTCTGTCTTGTAATTGACTATGGCTAAGGATTATTAATTCTTGCTGTTTTTTAAAACTAAAATTTCTCTAGCAGATTCTCCTTTATAGAAGTGAATTACTTTTAGTAATTAATAGAGATGACAATCTTTGCTTTACTACTGAGGTGCTCTATGACATAAGGGAAGGTCCATCATCTCATTTGTAATTTTGTTTTTCATCACCATTTATCCCCCCATACCCTCTTCCACCACCCTCTCACCCTTCAATCACTACACTGTTGTCCCTGCCCATGAGTTCTTTCCTTTTTCTTCTTTCACTCAATCCCGCCACTCCCTTAAAAATCTAGGTGGGGTTATAGCAGTATGAATCTTTGTGCCATTTGTTGTTAAAATAATACAAATAACACTTAAAATATAGAAATAGGCTTTTGTTTTTGTTTTCTTGAATTGATCTTTTTCTTACTCAGAGATATCTGTCAGTCTAGTCATTTGTGGCTTTATTGCAATTAGCAAACATAAAGAGACCATGCTCTTACTTTGATTTCCCAAAAGATCTTTGAATTTTATTTATACTTGAAAAAACAACCCTTGAATAAGTATAGTGTTTAACAATAAGTCAAAGTATAGTGTAAACAAAGGCTATTCCATATGGGGAGTTCACCTTAGAGAAGAAGAGTAAAAGAGGGGCTAGGAGCAAGTAGAGAGATAAATACCAGGAGAGAAACCCTGGGGAAGCTGAGGAAGGCTAAGAATGTTCACCTGATGCTGCGCTTCACAATCATGTTCAACATGGTGTGGGCGAAGAAGAGTGAGGGCAGATGGCAGTGTCTATAAGCATGGGCTTGAGAAAGAGCCCTGATGCCCACAGCCTACAGAATGTGTGCCAGGCCCAGGATTTTTCATGTGTTTTGTGAGACATGATAGTGCTAACACAACCAATGAAACAATTGAAGTTTGTATCTGAAATGAGGAGATGGTCATGAGATGCAAATTTTATGGACTACAAACTTCATCACGTGTGCTGGTATGACAGTCCAAGAGACCAGACAGATGAGCTACACAGATCTCAATCATGAAGCTCAAGAACTGTATGTATCATATACAGCACTGGAGATCAGTACAGAGCACTAGAGATTAGCACAGGGCATGGGTTCAGCACAGAGCACTGGATCAGTACAGAGCACTGGGGATCAGCACAGAGCACTAGGGATTAGCAAGAAAGCACAACACACATACCAGAGTTTCTTCCCCTACTGTCTTGCCATGTATAAGCTTTCCAATATTTGGCCTTGGGTAGAAGGAGGGTAAAAGTATGCTCTTTGAGAAGAAGGAGAACCCTAAGGCAAAGTAGTACATCTCTAATAATAGATATTTAATTAGAAATACAATTGGCAGTAAAATATAGTCTTCGTGGAATGCAGGCTCCCTTTATAGCCCCATAGAAAACTCCTTAATAACCCTGTATTAAAGAATAACCCATTAATTCTGCTTGTATCACTAATTCATTTACAAGCGACTACACCCAGGTTCTCCACTGTCAATAAGCTTCTGAGGATGAGTGTTAGAAACGCAGAGTCTCCTGCTTGCAATAAAGGTTGACCTAGAAGCATTTTTGGAGACCAGCCTGCCTGTTAAGGGAAGGTGTGAGTAACAGCCACGAACACGCACACTGACAGCATTTTGGCCCCTTCTGCTCAAGTAGTTCCTCTGCAGCTAGCTGCTGCCTCTGAACTTGACTCAAATGCTTTCTGTTACTTAGGGAGACAAACTCTAGTAATACCAGCCTTCAAATCACTTGGTTGGCCACCTGGTACTCTAGTTCAATATCTAACTTGATTATTTAATGTAGTATATTCTTACTAAAAGTGTGTTTAGTATGACTTTCAAACTTTGTTTCCCTAATGTGAAATAATCAAGATAATATTCTTTTTTCCTAAAGATTTTATTTATTTAATTTTAGAGAGAGAGAGGAACGGAGGGAGAAAAAGAGGGAGAACATCAATGTATGGTTGCCTCTTAAATGCCCCCAAATGGGGACCTGGCCCACAGCCCAGGCATGTGCCCTGACTGGAAATTGAACCAGTGACCCTTTGGTTCACAGGCTGGTGTTCAATCCACTGAGCCACACCAGCCAGGCCTCAAAATAATATTCTTAAAAAAATTCTCCACGTAAATAGTCACATGGGTATTTCATGCAAACTGCTCACACATATATACAACCAATAATTAGATAAAGTAGTTCTAGTTAACTCATAAAACACTTTTATTTCACACGTGAATAACTAAATAATTAGATTATTAAAAGTCATACATTTAACAATAGATATATATATGTATTATTCACACACAGAAATGAATAACTTCAGATTACATGGAAATTACTACTGAATAATTCTAAAATTGTTGATTGTTTTCTTTTTGATCAAAATGAGTGAAATTTTTCCTAGCCATGCTTTCTGTACATATGACTAAGTTAAAGAAAAGATTCTGTCTTTGAGATGAAATGTCCTGTGCCTTAAGTCAGAGTTCTCCAGGAGGCGACCTGAGGCAGGGATGAAGGGAGGCATGCTGGTGAGAGACAGCAGACCTGAAACAGAAACAGAGGAAGCATTCAAAGACTTGCCATTGAACAGGTTACCACTTGGGCAACTCAAGCTGAATCCCTCCAGGGGAGTGCTGAGAGGGAGTGTGGGGCACCTCTCATTCCAGCTAGGGGAGGGGATGCTGGGGGCGGTCCAGTTCCCATCAGTCACTGGTTGAAGGTTGCTCCCCGAATGAGGAAGGAAAGCCTTAGTTCCCTGGTACTTGTGATCTGTCTCTAGCCTGGGCTGAGGGAGTAGCCTCTGATAGCCAGAGAATATCCTTAGGGAAGAATTACTAATCACAAATATTAAAAAGGCCGAGACAGTACATAGGGGCAGGAAGTGGTGTTTTAAGTTAGTCTGGTAAAATAGTGAACGTGCCAGGCAGAAGGAACAGCAAGAACTAAGGACGCTAAGAGGGAGAGTGCCCAGTGCTTTCAAATAAGTGAAAGAAAATCAGTGTGGTGGATTCTGGCAAGCTACTAAGCACATATTATGAAATGAGGATGGAAAGATTACTGGGGCAGTTTGTTTAGGACTTTGCTGACCATGTTTAAGATTTGGATTATATCCTATGTGGAACAGGGAAGGAAAAAAGGGTTCCAGCAGGGAAGGTCATTAAATTTTAAGATCACCCATGCTGCTATGTGGATAATGGATTGGAGGGAGGGAGGCGATAGTACACAGAACAGGACAGATGGCAAAGGAGACTATTACACACTCTAGGATGTAGACAATGGTCATTGGAATTAGAGGGGTGATTGGGAAAAGTGGATGATTTTATATACATTTTAGAAGTAACATTAAGCCTTTTTATGTCAGTGACAAGTAAAGAGAACATGACTTTCTGACTGTATTAATGGATCACTGGGGGCACCATTTACTTAGATTTACTTTGGGGTAAAAATGTAGAGGCCAGATCTGGAAAACTTAAATCTGAAATGTCTCTGAGACATAAGAGAAAATGTGAAGTTAGTGAGGCACACGAATGTTCTTGAGTTGAGAATGTAATTCTACAAATTAGGGACCACTTTTCTGGAAATTGTCAGAGGTATCAGAAACTACTATTCATGCCCTGATACAGAGAATTCAACCAGAGAAAAGGAGCCAAAGTAATTTAAACAGAAAACCAAAAGTAAATAGAAAATTTCATGTTTATGTATAAGGTCCTTACGTAGTAGGTGGAAAGTTCACTGGATTGGAATATTTTCCCAAAGCTTGCTGCATTAAAGTTTGGCTTGGTGTTGTAGCAACCATAATTATCATATACTTTTCACAAGCTTTGATTTAACACACAGTTTATCTGAGGGAAATTATTGTTGCTTCATAATACATGGAAAGTGGTAAAAGACAGTGGTTTGGAATTGTTCAGTAATTGCATAGAATCTCGTTTTTCCAGAATTATCCAATGTAATGTAGGAAAGTATCCCCTCAACTATAGCATGTCCCCCAATTCTTGCCCTTCAACTACTAGGATGATTTAGGGAGCCCCTAGGCTCTTGGAGTGGCTGGGAGAAATTTAAGTCTAAGACAATAATCACTCAGATCTGGGGAAATGGTGCTGAGCAAGTACTATGAGCCCATAAATCTGAAAAATAGTGTCAGATCTGAAACCTAGATTCAGGATCAAGCATCCAAAACTCACACACATACAACAGTATGGTGGTTACAAGAGGGAAAGGGGAAATGGGGGGAGGCAGAAGAGGATGAAGGGGGATCAAATATAAGGTGACGGAAGGAGACCTAACTTTGGGTGGTGAACACACAATGTAATCTACAGATGATGTGTCATAAAATTGTACAGTGGAAACATATAATCTTATTATCCAATGTCACTCTAATACATTTAATAAAATTATAAACAAACTGGACCAGAGCAAGTGTCGCAGAGATAACACATGGCAGAGCTGGCTTCTTGGAAACCAGCTTGTGTGTGTGGGTCTTGTGTGAACTGGAGGAAGGCCTGGCATTTCCAGGAGCAATGGCTGACCCTCAGGGCATGGGAGCTGATGTTTGGGCTCCAGTGCATAACGACCTCTAGCTAATACTATGTTGCATAATCTTCTCATCTTTTCCTAATACTCAATTAGAACCCATGGCCTCATGAGGATTCATCTCTTAAGTGGTGTCACCTCAGAGGAAATATGCATCTCTTGCAGTCTTGAAAATACAGACCTGTATTTGGGGCTTCTGTTAGAGTGGGAGCCAGAGCGGTTTCATGCTGCCTGTCACATGGAGTGTTCTTGAAAACCCCATTTGGGGAGCGCTTCTTTGCAATTCAGCAGCTGCTCAGAAATCTTTTCTCCTCGTCTTCCCTCAGTCTGATCTCCATTCTCATGGCCTCTCCTGCAGTTGGGTCCCTGCTGGTGTGCCCTGAAGATGAAGCATCAAGAACTGAGCCCTGTCCACAGAAAAACATATTCGCTGTGCAAGGAAAAGAGAGGGAAAACTTATACAATGATGTAATTTTTGATCCCATTATTTTGACATATATTTACATGCTATATTTACCTTCTTTTCACCAATATTTATGGTGGCTCTCCCACCCAAATGTGATACTGTTATGAAAATCAGAAAACCAGAGTTCCCAGCCAATTTCCTAACATTCTGTGTATCACTCTACATTTTTGAGACATTGTTTTCTAATTCAGCAATTTAGGAATATACTCGCCCAACTTGAATAAATACTTTTAAAAAACACTTTGTGAGAGTGTCATATCCCAATCGTCGTCGGCAGTCGTCCGTCTCGAGAGATGATGGTGTAGCTTCTTAAGAGTCTATCTGCACCGCCGAGAATGGCTGTGCAGTCCGACTCGGGAGTGACACGGTATCTGTCTCCTCCCGTGTTGAATCGACATCTTGCGATGATGCTGGAGTGTCCTCTCCAGTGGAGCTGAAGCTATAGAGCCTGGGCAGGGTGATATGGAGGGTCTGCTGTTGCCCATGCAGCAGACCCCCCCTCTCTTCACAGCTGAAGGGTCCAAGGGAAAGACGGAGTCAATACAGCTTGGCTTCAGGTGAGTCAACGCTAGGAAAGTACACTTAGTTTATATACTCAATATAAAATCTGGCACAGAACTGACCTATAGTAAATATTTATGGAATGAATGGAGACCCTAAAATAAAAAGTAACAAGTTAATCTTTTTATACACTTATAAAAATGTTATTAACTCAATTCCAGTTAATAATAATTGAATGCTTTATTTTAGTTTTAAGGTAAATAGCAGTTTCACACTTGAAGCTCAAGATATCAAGCTGAGTAATACATACATACATATTATCCACAGAGGAGCACAGATAAATAGAGGCAAAATAAAACCACAAAAAGTGATTTAATTGTTTTTAAAAGTTTTATTTTCATTAGTGACTTTTCAGAAAAGTCACTGCAATAGTCTCCTTGCTTCTCTTCTTACTTCTTTCTCAGGACAGTTCATTGCAAAGATCCCAGTCACACACAGCAATCCATTCTCCAGAAGCCCTTCTGTCGATGCAGGCTGTGAACGAGACTGTGCCTCTCTCTGCTGCTTCTTTTTCTGTTGGCTTGATTGCACAGTACCCGCAAGTGGCCTGTTTAACTTAGAATCCAAAATGAGAGTTTACTTATGATGCTTCAGTGAACAATGATGTAGCTGAACACATATTAAAAACAAAGAGACCCTAAAATGGAAAAAAACAACAACCCCAAAACCTCAGAGCATATTCTCTAAATAAGGTTGCAACCTGGTAACGATGCCAGAGATGGGTTATGATTCCTGGCCAAACTGGAAAGTGGATGCCACTGTGAGTCATTATTTTGTTTTATCTCTTCTTCTGTGGATTTTGGCTCCTGTGTATCTGTTAAGTGGTCAGTCTAATCTTCATTTCCCCCGCCCTCTCCCTCCCCCCATAATCTGAAGCCAAGGAGGGCTGGAAAGGACTCAGAGTTGCCATCACATTTATTGCATAGCACGGAGAGCTGCAGGACAGATAATAGGCTGAGTTAAGTCTTAAGGGGGTGGAAAAGTGCTGGAAGTTGGGGGTGGGTCTGAGAGAGGAATTTAAAAAGATAAAAGATATTTCAATGAGGCTGTTTTCAGCTTAGGAAACAAAAATGCCTTTGAACTCCTAGGAAGTCATCACAGGATGCCCATGCTCAAGTAAGTGAAGTAACATCCAGTTCAACCACTTTTGGTTTTATCAATTATCACACCACTAGTACTCCAATCCTAATGGTTCTGAGCCAAGTCTCAGGAAACTGTTTTCTGCATCAGCCTGTGAGCAGATTTAAAGGAGACAGTTACAGATTTAAAGGCGATTTAAGTCTGAGCAGAAACAGAATTAGGGACTGAAAACTTAGGCAGCTCTCCACTTCAAGATGTCAAATGTGAATTCAGACACACAGCTAGGTGCACAGCTAGGGATACAGCTAGAATTTTGTATCCAAGACCAGCCTTTGATGTCTTTGGTTCAATCACTTAATTATAATGCCAACTCAAACAGCAGTTAAGCACTTGCTAAAACAAACACTGGTTCACATAATTCTGATTAGAGGTTTATGCAAAAGCTCATCTCCTGTGTTAATATTGGTTTGAAAAATGCAAAATCAAAACCAAAAGGGGAATGAGTACAAGCAGCAATGCAGATGGCGGCATACCATTGGAATAATATTTATTTTTTAATCATAAACTTTGGTGTTTGTAAATTTTCAAATTATAGATTGAAAATAAACTGTTTTCCTTAGAGTGATTTGTTTACTCCTGAACCCTTGAATTTGCAAAGAGTTTGCACATAAGGATGAGGTTCAATAACACTCTGATTTTCATAATTGCATGGACTGCGCAGGATGCCAAAGCTATGTGACTTATGCTGGCTCCCGCAGCATGGAGGATACCCAATAACACGTGTTAGCAAGAATGCTTTGAGTTTCAAATAACAAATTAGACTCCACTAGAGGAAACAACAAACTTCTTAATTTTTTCTTTTCATTTATTTATTTATTTTTTATTTTTGGCTTTTCAGTTACAGTTGTCCCATTTTTTCCCCCATTTCTCTCCCCCACCGAGCCCACCCCCTCTCCCGCAATCATATCCCTCCCCGTTGTTTGTATCCATGAGTCATTTATACACGTTCTTTGACTAAACCCTTCCCTTACAATTTTTTCTTTTGTAAAGAAAATATCCAGAGTTAGAGCTGGTTGGAGATGAGGCTAATTAGGAATCACCACCTTGTTGTCTAAGACTCTGTTTCTTTCCAGCTCTGTGCTTCTGGCTGACTACTTCTGGGAATCCAAGATGGCTTCCCGCAGCTCCCTGTGCTATTTAGTTAACAAAAACGTCAGTAACAGCTTTCTTTGCACACACAGCAAATCCTAGACATTCTTTCCACCTGAACTGTCTTAGACACATGCACAGCCTTCATCCCATCACTGTGATATGAGATTTGCTGATTGGCTTCTATTAGCTTTGGAGCTGGGCTGGAGTCAACCTTTCCAGAATCTGTGGTCTCCACAGAGGAATCAAGAGATTTCTGAGGAGGAAGAAGACCTGAAGGAGGAAAAGAATGTTAGGAGAGTAGCAAACAAGTACTTGCTACGAGTCTTAACTTTGGCAATAATTATTGACATTTAGGGTTTTTATTTTTAAACAATGTGCCATTAAATTTTGAAAAAGGTTAGACTGCTTTATCAATTAGAAAGATGGAAGAATGCTATATTAGGTTGTATAAATTATTAATTTGTTTATTTTAGCTTCTGAGTTAATTTGATATTACTCAGTTCCATCAGTTACACTTCTGAACACTCAAAGGCATCATCCAGTGTTCATGTTTTACACTGAGCTTAAATCACCATCATTATCATCTTCAGAACTATGCATGAATTACCTGTCTGGTTTATAATTTTTTTTCTCATCAGAAGTAAAGAGCATTTTTAAAATCCAAGTTTTATATGTAAATGAATATATATATATATATATATATATATATATATATATATATATATATAGTATTTAAAAACTGCAGGCAAAATTATTGAATTTTACACCCAGTAGAATGAAACAAGTGCTGGCGAGGATGTGGAGAAAGGGAAACCCTTTTGCACTGTTGGTGGGAATGCAAATCGGTGCAGCCACTGTGGAAAGCAATATAGCATTTCCTCAAAAAATTAAAAATGGATCTGCATTTTGACCTAGCAATCCCGCTTTTGGAAATATATCCAAAGAAACCCAAAACACTAATTTGAAAGAACATAAGCGCCCCTATGTTCGTTGCAGCATTATTTATAGTCACTAAGATATGGAAGCAGCCCAAGTGTCACCAGTAGATGAGGGGATAACACAACTATGGGGCATTTACACAATGGAATACTACTCAACTGTAAAAAAGAAGAAAAATTTTACCCTTTGCAACAGCATGGGTGGATTTGGAGAGCATTATGCTAAGTGAAATAAGCCAGGCAGAGGAAGACAAGTACATTATGATTTCACTTATACATGGAATCTAATGAACAAACTGAACTAAACAGGAAAATGGGGACAGATTCACAGATGGAGAGCAGGATGACAACTAAGGTGGGGGGTGGTTAGGGGGCAGAGGGATTGAGCAAAAGGAAAAAGGGCTCACAAGCATGGACAACAGTGTGGTGATTGCAGGGGGGAGGGGTGTATAAGGCATTTAAATGGTAGTGGGAAAAATACAAAAAGAAAAAGAAAAAAATAACCACTTACTTTCAAGGTTCTTACATAATTAAAGAAAAACAAAATCTTTTGATGGTCATTGTTACTAATTTAACTTTGGTTTTTAAGGGTCTCTCTAGATTGTTTCCCAAAAGGATTCCAGATAATACATAGCAAAATATATGGGATTTATGGATAATCACATACTGCAAATAATTTGGGAATGCTGAAAAATAACAAGATACATAAGTTCCAGACTCTTCATAAAGTAGTTTCTACTATTATCAGCATTTTCCAAATGAGGAAATAAAGCCCATAAGTGTAAGACAACAAGATAGAAAGGTACTGAAGGACTCAAGCTCAGAGAGTATGACTCTAGGGACAGAATCCTTTCTTCCTTCTTTCCTTTCCTCCTTTCTTCTTTTCTTTCTCTCTCCCTCCTTCTTTTTTAATTTTTTTGCTCAACTTTTTATTGTGGAATATTTCATACATACAGAACATAGAAAACAGTATATAATAAATGCCTGCTTACTCACCACTTGTTAACATTTTACAGTATTTGCATCCTCTATATGTCTGTATATCCGTGCACTTGAAAATTTTGTGAACATGTGTAATTTTTGACAATGTGACCTTTCACCTTTATTTACTTCAGCAGGCATTTCCTGAGAATAGCATCTTACATGCCCACAATACCATGACCCACCTAAGAAAGTAATTTGTTAACATTATCTTATATCCAGTTTATACTCCAATTTCCATGTTTTTCCTCTAAACAGAACTTACATCCAGTTTGCTTCAATCAGGATCCCATTACAGTCAATGCCCTGCATGTGGCTAGGAGGAAACTGTACTCTAAATCACTACACAAAACTGTCTTGAGGGAGTCTCAGATTGTTAGTCTAAGAATTCACAGAACTGCATTTCTAGCCTGTCTCTAAGTGCAGAGCTCTGCTGGAATAAACCGATCTGTATATCAGTCACAATTCAACCAGTTACTATTGTATTCATGAACTTGGGTGAGTTGTTTGATTTCCCAAAGCTACACTTAAAAAATTTCATCTGGAAGTTGTGAGGATTAAAGGAGATAATACTGGCTGTGTTTAGCATAAAGGTTCAGTAGGTGTGGATACAGATTAGTAAGGCATTACCTGGAATAAAAAGTATACAAATACATGAGAGGAAATTTTTAGCCAGCACTTGCTAATTTTAATCATCATAGATCAGCCATGAATGTGGTACAACCCACAATCATATCAAATACAGAAAAAAAATGAGGAGGAAAACATAACTTGAAATCTACAACCCTGGCCAGGACAGAATCATGACGGGCTGCCCCACTGGGCTTCTGTTTTGAATATACTCTGTGAATTCTAATTCTGACAGATTTCATCATTGAAGTAAAGTTTCACCATCTGGCGAGTGGAGCAAGCAGCCCACTCCCTGAATTAGATGGAGCAAAGGATCTTGATTGGCAGTTCATTAACAGATAACATCTCCTTACTCCCACCCCCCATTCAAATGGCAATTGAAAGGTGAATTTTTTTTATACACATAAAAGAATATCATAGTAAATGGGTCACAACAGCATGAGAAAGAGATGATGAGGTAGGTAGTCACAGAAAGCAAGGTTTAACTTTTCCTCTTATATTGTTGAATAGTTGCAATAGTGGTGTTCGTTTGATCTTTTTAGGCTGTGGTATTGTGTTGTGCAATAAACTGTGAGCAGTAAATGCATATATAAGCATCATGTGGCTATTTTACATATGTTTAAAACATGTATGTTGATGGTTTAATTTCTCAATGAAAATAAAATGATTTGGCTGGCAGGCAGAGAATAAATAGTTCCTTATTAAAAACCCATTGCAGAAGCAGAGTCTTAGGCAACTGTCAAATGAGCTCAAACTTGTTCCATAACTCATTGTAACTGATATTTCAAGCTACTTTGCTCAGTCTAACTCAGGGAGTGGACTATTTCTTGACTTGCCAGGTGGTAAAATTTTAATAATGAAATCTTTCATAATTAGACCCAAAAGTTAGTTCCTATACATATGTAAACAAAATATATTAATTTTAAAGCATGGCAAATGCAATCTTCATAATTATACTGGCTCCATTCAAAGAAAGGAATCACCTGGTGATACAAGCTTCTAAAATTCTTCCATCTAAAACAATGTAAAACCAACTATTTGAAATGTGCCATTGGTGCATATAAAGCCTTAAAATAGCAGACTGATCTGGCTCACAGAAACAATGGTAAGGTCTGTGGTGGTTCAGTTTTGGGGGACTCTCTCTACCTCATCAGACTGTTCAATCTAGCCTTGTCAGGGGCACTGTCTGGTTGTTTCCCCCGACTGTTGGCCAGGATCCAAAGTCTCCTACTAGCTGTTCCTGCCAAGTCAGGGAAGGATTTCACAATCAGGGCTATGGAGGACACCTTTTTCTACTTTGGGAAAAAATAATAAACACAGCTATCACAGTGATGGGGAGGGATGATACAAAGTACAGGAATGGTTCATCGGAGGTGGTTCCTTTACTGGCAGACTCACAACTCAGCCTTGAGGTGTAGTCTTCCAGAACTTTGTTACACAGAAACCATTGTGCTTTTATTTCTTTCTTCTTGAGAGGGCTATCCCATCCCAGCAAGTGGTACAGTTTTCAGAGTGCTTTTCTTTGTTTTTTATCAGTTAGGTGAATGCTGATCAAGATGTTTAGTCAGGTTTCACTGACTTTATAGCTATTTTTTAAAAATGAAGAAGTTTTATTTAAAGCAGCATTATTTATAAATTAAATTGCATAAGCTGAAGTTGATATATATCAGCTTCGGATCTGGGGAGCTTGTGTACTCTGCTGTTCATGGTTTTCAATATTATTTTGTATTGGTTTCAGGTGTATAGCATAGTGATTAGGCAGTTATATACTGTACAAAGTGATCCCTAATTTCACAGCTATTTTTTTATGTTTAACTTAAAAGTAGCCCACTTAATTCAGGGGTAACTCTGAGAGAGAAAATAAATTGTACACTTCAGCATGAACTACTGTCTAATAAAATAAAATATAAACAGTGGCACAAGACTGAAGATGTCCTTAAATTATTTTTTAAAATCTGAAAAAATTTAAGGGAGGAAGTATAAACATAAAACCAATAAAAAATTATAGAAAAAACAGGGAAAAATTAAACAATAATAGAGCAATCATTGGAAAATCCTCAAAATGAATATCATCTATACTTACATCTTTTGAAATGAAAAGCCAATACATGCAAAAGACTCTACACTAGCCACAGAGATTTGTGAGTTTGCAGATGGCACTGAAGAATGCATGAAATAGAGTAGAAAGATTCATAAGAAATATAGTAGAAGAACCTTAAGAGATGAAAAGTATATAATTAATTAAAAAGAAAAGCTAAATTGAAAGACTGCAAACATTTACATAATAATAGTCCTAGAATGAGAGAGTGAAGAAAGGCAGAAAAGATATTTTTAGACATTAAAATTATTAGAAGAAAATAGAAGATAATTACTGTATGACTTTGAGGTAGGAAATGTTTTTTTAATAGAATCAAATTCAGAAACCAGTATGAAGACAACCCCAAAATGGATTTTTAAAATATTTTTGCTTTTTGGGGTATTGTCAGTTGACAATAGTCTTTTTTTTTTAATTAATATAGGTCATTAAAAATTTACTGAACATGTTATCTTTCTCTTTTTTTGAGACTTATCAATATTATATTTTCATGTGGAATTTTATAAACTTCAGAACTTTTAACATCATGGTTTTTACCCCATAGTCTATGATATATTAACATATATTTTTATTTTCATTTAGTTAAACATATTTTATAATTTCCTTATTGATTTTTTGGCCCATGGATTATTTAGAAATACATTTTTTTCATTTTATTTCCTTTTTTTTAGTATAGCTTTGTTACTGAATTCTAATTTAATTCCATTTAATTCCATTTGGGCCAGTATGATTTAAGTTTTCTTAAATTTATTGAAAGTTGTTTTATGGACCATAATATGGTTTTTCTTTGTGAACTTTTTGCATGCAGTTGAAATGGCTATGCATTCTACTGTTGCTGGGTGTGGTATTTTATATGGTTGTCAATTAGGAAAAGTTGGTAGATTGTGTTGTTTAGGTCTTCCATAGCTTTAATCTTTGGTCTTCTTAACCTATCTGTTAGTGAGAGTTTTGTACAGAAAGCCAAGGTATAACTGTGGGATTCATCATGTCTCTTTTTTAGTCTGTTTTTGAATCCCTGTTATTAGGTGCATGCCCTTTTAGGATCTTCATTTCTTCATACTCATGTGGCATTAGGAAGTATCTTTTTCTACTCTTGGCTATATTCTGGTCCTACTTGTCCTCAGTCTGCTTTGCCTTAGGTGAACGTAGCCTTCCAGCTTTCCTGTTAGAGTTTGTATGAAATATATTTTAATACACATATGCAAGTCTCATGTGGCTTATTAGAAAGGATGCAATCTGTAAAGCCAAGTTGTGTGAGGCCAATAATAAAGTGTTTATCAATTACTAGTTTGCAAAATACAATGCTGAGCTTCTGTAAGAAAATAAAAATGTAGAAAGACATATGAGGTCTGCCCAGAAAGTATCCAGCCATGTACTATGAAAAATAGAGGCTTTTTAAAAGAAGATACAAGATATAAGAATCATTTTACATACAACAATGATGCCTCAGTCCCCTTCAAAGTGGGCACCTTGGGACCTCACACAGTTCTCCCAACTGCAGCACAATGTTTCTTCTGCTCTGGTATCAGAAGCTGCAGAATGAATTTTGCCACAATACGTTTCGTGCCAAGATCCTGCATCAGTCTTGGACACACTGGTTTTTGGAATCCCCAGATTAGTTCCCAGTTCTCTCACTGTCAGTTGCCAATGTTTGTTGATTGAAGTTCGTATATGTTCCACATTCTCAGGTATTCTGTTTGTTACAGGCCTTCCAGAACGTGGACCACTTTCAACAGATTCTTGCCCATTTTATTTGTGTTGCACTCATTGCATCATCCCTGAAAGCCTTCCAATCATCCGAATAGTTTCTGCAGAGGAATGTTCAAGCTTAATGCAAAATTTGATGTAGATTTGTTGCTCTATTTGATTAGTCATTTTGAATGTGACAGCCACACAGTACACATGCTCACTCAACAGTATCTATGCCCCCACTGACTACTAGTACAGTGAGGTTGTCACTGTTCACACATGTCTATTCCAGTCCACTTGCCTTGGCTGCTAGGTTACATCAATGTTGTGCAAACCATTCTTGTTATATTAAAAATGGCTGGACTTTTTCTGGACAGACCTCGTATATATATTTTTAAGCTTTGAAAAACATACACCATGGCCTTTACATTAACCCTTTCAGTCTGAACTTTATTTATTCATTAAGTGTATTGCTTCTTTAAAAAGCTATGGTAGATTACCTTTCAAAGCTTTTAAAGCATATCAGGATAATAATCTGAAATTTTATCATAATTTAAAAAATATGATTGTACTAATACTCTACATCATTAGCATACAACACTGTTATCTAAGTGATGAGTGAGATTTTATCCTGTATATTATATTTGTGGGGCATTTTATTTCCTGTGTATTATTACAACGCATTATTGGAGTAAAATCTTCAAAAAACTGTGTGTTGATACTTCTGGCCAAGATGGAGGCCTAGATTGACATGCTCCATTTCCCCCCACAACTAAGAAGGAATACAACTACCACAAAACCAGAAATAACCAGAATTTCCAGAAAATAAAGCTACATGGAAGCCCAATGTAAGAAGTTATAAAGAAGTGGTGCTCGTCCAAATAGGTAGAAGGGGCGAAGCCATTGTGGAGAGGTCAAGCTGTGCTGGCTGAAGCAGCTGTGGTGATGGTGGCATGACGGTGGCAAGCACAGACACTCGTATTTAAGGGGAGGCGAGAAACACCTTTGGAGAACTCCTGGCTTCAGACCAGACCTGTCAGCTCACAATTCCAACACCAGGGAAGGCAGACCCCCCATTGCCTAAGACTATGAATGCTGGAGGGTGTGGGGACAGAGGAAGAAGCTCTCCATCTCTCAGCGGAGAGTAAACAGCAAGAATCCATCTTGGACCCCCCACCCCCACACAAAATGCCTCAGCGTGGTGAGAAGGGTTGCTTAGTATTGACGAGTGTAAGGGGCTCTGCCCCCTATCTCGTGAATGGTGTGACAGCCCCACCCAGGAAGGTAAACACAAAACTGTCAGGATGGCACAGATCATGATAGAGATCCTAATAATGCAGCTAACCAAACAGCAAACATCTAATTTAACAGCTCAGCAGATAGGAAATCTTTCTGAGGCACAGTTCAGAGCTTTGGTTATAAAAATGCTTACAGACTTGACAGCAGATCTTAAACAAGATGGGGAAGGAATGAAGGCTAGTCCTGCTGAAATGAACAAAAACACATACAAAACTACTGGTGAGGGAAAAAAAAACAGAGATCAGATCAACAAATCGAAACATAGGGAAGAAATAAACAGTTAACCAGTGCAGAAAGAGGAAACGAAAAGTGAAGAAAATGATGAGAGGCTCAAAAACCTAAGGGACAGCTATAAGAAGACCAACATCTGAATCATAGGGTTGCCAGAAGGTGAAGAAGAAGAACTAGAAATTGAAAAATTATGTGAAAAGATAATGAAGCAAAACTTCTCTAACTTGGGGAAGAAAATAGACTTCCAGGTTCAGGAAGCACACAGAGTTCCAAAACAACAGGACCCAGGTAGAACCGCACCAACACACATTATAACCAAAATGTCAAAAATTAAGGATAAAGAAGAATCTTAAAAGCAGCAAGAAAGAAGAAGAGAATTACATACAAAGGGGTCACAATAAGACTATCAGCTGGCTTCTCAAATGAAACTCTTCAGGCAAGAAGGGACTGGCAAGAAATATTCAGAGTAATGAAAATCAAAAACCTACAACCACGATTACTCTATCCAGCGAAGCTGTCATTCAGAACAGAAGGGCAGAGAAAGTGCTTCCAGAACAAAGTAAAACTGAAGGAGTTCATTAGATCTAACCACTGTTATATGAAATGTTAAAGGGACTTGTTTAGGAGAAGAAAGAGAATCAAAACTATGAACATTAAAATGAAAACTGTGTTCGGGTTCTCCGCCGCCATCCAGGCGGAAGGGGCACTCCTGCTCCTAACACGAGCTCGCTTTGTGTCAGCCTTGTGCCTTCAGTATCCTTCGCGAGGGGTTTATGGTGCCCTCAGGGCGGAATGAAATGACCAGTACGGGTGGGAGTCAGCGGATGCTATTGCTCCTCCAGACGCAGAAATAAATGGCAGAGAAGAAGATAAGGATTTGACAATTTGGAGGCCAGTTTTACTAGTGTTCATGAAATTTTACCATCTGTTCAAGTAATCAAAAATGGAAAAATCTGCAAAAGCAAAGGAATGTGGAAAGATCTTTCTTGAAGATGCTAAAGTATCAATAGACTCGGAAACAGAGTCTTCATTCAGTATTAATGAAAGCACAACCTCTTCTGATACTGGGCTTTTTGAGAAGCCTCCTACCTCTGTGCAAGTAGACACACCAAAAAAGAGAAAAATGGAGTTTGCAGATGGTCTTGTAGAAGAGAGTTCCAGTTGTGTAGAAGACACTCCATCCAAGGAAAGGAAACTTGTTGCTGAAATTGTCCCAGAGGAAAAAGGTTCTGGTGATGATGAAGGCATTTCAAGGAAAAGAAGACTGGAAACTGATGATTTTCCAAAAGATGAACCTTCTCCTGGAGATAGCACTCAGAAAAAGAGAAAAATAGAACTTGAGGATGTTCCTGAAAAACAAAGCAACTTAGAAGAAGGACACAGCTCAACAGTGGCTGCTCACTACAATGAACTTAAGGAAGTTGGTTTGGAGAAGCGTAGCCAAAGTCGTATTTTTTACCTAAGAAACTTTAATAATTGGATGAAAAGCGTCCTCATTGGGGAATTTTTAGAAAAGTTGCGACAAAAAAAAAAACGTGACATTACTGTTTTGGACCTGGGATGTGGTAAAGGTGGAGATTTGCTCAAGTGGAAAAAAGGAAGAATTAACAAACTAGTGTGTACTGATATTGCTGATGTTTCTGTCAAACAGTGTCAGCAGCGGTATGAGGACATGAAAAATCGTCGTGATAATGAATATATTTTCAATGCAGAATTTATAACTGCTGATTGTTCAAAGGAACTTTTGATTGTCAAATTGAGTGACCAGGAAATGCACTTTGACATCTGCAGTTGTCAGTTTGTCTGTCATTACGCATTTGAGTCCTATGAGCAGGCGGACATGATGCTCAGAAATGCTTGTGAGAGACTTAGCCCTGGAGGCTATTTTATTGGTACTACTCCCAATAGCTTTGAACTGATAAGACGCCTTGAAGCTTCAGAAACAGAATCATTTGGAAATGAAATATATACTGTGAAATTTCAGAAGAAAGGAGATTATCCTTTATTTGGCTGCAAATATGACTTCAACTTGGAGGGTGTTGTAGATGTCCCAGAATTCTTGGTCTATTTTCCATTGCTAAATGAAATGGTGAAGAAGTATAATATGAAACTAGTCTACAAAAAAACATTTCTGGAATTCTATGAAGAAAAGATTAAGAACAATGAAAACAAAATGCTGTTAAAACGAATGCAGGCCCTAGAGACATATCCTGCAAACGAGAATTCCAAACTTGCTTCTGAAAAGGTGGATGACTATGAACATGCAGCACAGTATATGAAGAATAGTCAAGTGAGGTTACCTTTGGGAACCTTAAGTAAATCAGAATGGGAAGCTACAAGTATTTACTTGGTTTTTGCATTTGAGAAGCAGCAGTAAGCACCAGAACAGCTGTGTTCCATCTTATACAGATTTGAATGATCTACTTTAGATAGATTTCACAACTTTCTGTTTGTTTATTTTAATTATTTTAAATGTACAGGATGCTGCCAGAAACTCCATTGTATACATTTAATATTTGCTGTCTGTGACAGATGAACTTTTGTGTGTGTATATAAGAATAAGTTGGGACCTTCCTCTTTAAAAATCTATTTTTAATGTTCAAATAATTCCACTTGCCTCTACTCTCTT
Source organism: Furipterus horrens (assembly GCF_987537825.1). Classification (NCBI taxonomy): domain Eukaryota; kingdom Metazoa; phylum Chordata; class Mammalia; order Chiroptera; family Furipteridae; genus Furipterus; species Furipterus horrens. Next base: position 62,455,791 of record NW_028327180.1, on the reverse strand, counting down.
AGCTCATAAAAATTATATGACTTGTTAAAGCCACTGAACTCTTTCCACAGTGCTTTGATTTGTTCAATCTATTTACAGTATTAAATTTATTACAGTTGTAGAATTGATGAGGAAGTGTACTGGTTTGCAGGTGTGTGCTCTCATTTCCATAGTTTTATTATATAGTGTTTTTCAAGATTAAGTGGATTGCATCTCTGTACAATTGAATGTAAATGTATCACTAAAGTTAAAAATTTAAAACTAAATTTTAGATGGTTATAATACTTATTTACCCAGAATTTTAGCCAGTTATTACATATTGTTACTATTTTATTTGCTAATATGATGTAATTATGGAACTGGATAGAACATTTTGGATGCCAGCATAGAATGGCTTTGGATTTGGGGGGCTTTTGCTGAAGAATTTCCTGCCATACCAATTAGTTTTTCTAGATTTCAAGAATGTAATTAGATTTATCTCTTTTCATTGGATAAAAATGCCCTTGTTTTTTCTTGAGATATAATGAAAACCTCTCCATGTAAACCTGTTGCAGATTATCCTCGAATTTAGATATGGAACTGCAGTTGGAGGATGTGGCTATGCAAAAAAGCTGACAGACTTCAAGTTAATTTTTCCCATGTTAGATCTAGGTTACTGTCACTACATGCTATAGATTGTTACTCCCTTCATCCCAGAAAGAAGCAGGAGTATTGATTCCTCAATTACAACATTATACTTTGCATAGTAGGATCCATCATCTCATTACCATTCAGAATTTGTATTCGCCATTTCTAAACTGTTACAGTCATCAGCCCTGGCTTCTCACTTGCCTACTCTTCCAAAACTGACAGCTAGGTGACCTGTTGTCCTCACATCACTGTTTAGAAAACTTGCCAATTTTTGGATGTAGGATAACCTAAAGAGCAAAGCAGAGGAATTTTTGGCATATTCTTTAAAAAATCATTTCTTTAAAGCATGTTTAAAAACATTCCTTTCTAAAATTATCTTGAGTACTTGTTTAAAAAGTGTAGTTTTTCAATTTGTTTATATATGTTGTTCATGGTGTTGGAGTAGCAAGTCTTTTAGCAAGAAACATTGGTTAACTAATTTATGTTTCTTTTGCAATCTGTCAATCTCCAAACTGTTAACAAATTTACAAAAATTAAGTCTTTTTGCCATGGTGGTTGCCATGAGTCATTTGGGGAAATAAATAATTGTATGTCTCATTATGGTGGCTGCTCTTAGCTAGCTGAGGTTTTTGTAATGGTGCTGAGGAGGTGGAAATGGTGAGCTCTTAGTATCACATATCCAGGTTCATTTTAGTTCTGGAGGAAGTACCAGAAAGTATTATGAAAGTTCAGTAGAACATGAAAAGCTTCTTTATTATTTTCTATCACTATTCTCATTTAATGGCCTTACTTAATTGTAAGCAAATAATAAAACATTTTTGGCCTTTTCTGCTCTTTTCACCCCAAAGGATGGTGTAATTGTTGGTAATACAAAGCAGGAAGAAAAGGAAAGTCTAGGGCCATGGATAGAAAGGAGCAAAGGAGACCCCAAATGGATGGATCAGGGTTTTCGGTCTGAGTAAGCTGTTGTGTGTGCAGGAGAGGTGCAGAGCCTCACCTGAGGATGTGTAGTTCCAGAAGTTATCATTTTCTTTGAGCTGTTAGTCTCACTGCCTTCTCTGGTCTTCACTCCCTGCTGCAATTAAGTGTCTGGACAGTGACTCAAGAAGAACTCTTAGGAAGAGGTGGCCATTGCCCAACATCACCAAGGCAAAAGTTGGTAGGACTCCCCACTACCACCATGCACACACACAGACACACAATCTAAATATGTGGTTATTTTCCATTCAAGACCTGTAACTCTTAGGGAAGGGAAGAGTATAGCTTTTCACTCTCAGGTCAGTGATGTAAGCGGTTCATGGGAGAGACTGCAAGGCCCTTTTTGTTCTCAGAGGATGAAGGTAGAAATGAAGATCAAATCAGCCATTTGTGGGAAGAACACAACCTGAGATTGGAAGGATTGATCTAGGAATATGCTGGTACAACCAAGAACACTGAAATTGAATTCTTTGGACCTAGAATATGCTAAAGGAAAGTCATTATGTAGCCATAGTGTTCAGAGAGGAAAAACTGGCCAATTCCAGCTGCAAAGAGGTATCTTAACCTATAGACAGCAAGAAGCCTGCATGTAGTAACTGCTTTTTCTGTGCCCACAAAGCCTCTGGTTCTAGTGTGTCTCCCCAAAGAAATTTGCCTTCAGAAAGAGAAGGTATTGATTAGAGACTGACTTCTATTAACTAATCCTTTTTAACTCTTCCCCAAACTTGGAAATTGAGGAAATATGATTGTTGTCTAAATTAGGCAATAGCATTAATAGGGCTCAGAGAAGAGGTGTGCAACGTAAGACAGACTTTTAGGCAGGGTGCGTGTTGATCATTGGAGAGGCATAAAAAGCATTGTCAGATATCCTGATCTCCAGTCCCTTTAGCTCTTTTGGGAATTTATTCTTTAGCCAGATTAGCTTATTGCCATTGCTATTTTGATATGTTGTTAAGTATCCTTCTAATGAAGATTTGGCTTGTGTAGGTCTACCTTCAGAGAGAAATGCCTGTGTGAATATTCTCGTGAATATTCAGTAGGACATTATTTTTCACTGTTGATAAAATGACTTTGTTTTCTACCTCGGGCTTTGTATGTATCATGAACCAGTCACTGCCAAGGTTTCTGGGTTTTCAAAATAGAGGCCAGATCTGGGACCAGGGCAGTATAAATAAAGTACTAAAATGCCTGTGGCATTTGCTGGCCCTTTGGTCAACTAGGAAGCATATACGATGTCATCACCTCCGTAATTGCTGTTTTATCCAATACTACACTCCTCATAAGAAGTTTCTTCATTTTGCATCCTGTAACAGAGCAACATTCCTTATTCTTCGAAGGCAATAGATGCAGTGGGTGCTACGCTTACTTAGTGATAGACTTATTTAGCAGATATATATGGGGCTGGGGAGAGCCAGCTCCACCTTGTGCCCTCAGTTCCTCTTCTGGTCCCATTTAGCCCTGAAGCATGTGTGCCCGCTCCTCACTGCAATACTGAGCAACTATGAGACACCCAGGAATATTCTTCTCAGCTTGCCTGGGGAAACTTACGGTCAGCCCTAAAGCCCTCTGCTCCGTAAAATCCTGGGCCCTGCTTCTTTGGGATGTACCTCAGATAAAGTCAGGTTGACAGCTAACATTAAGCTCCTACCTTAAGTCAATCACTTTTCTAACTTAAATGTAACTCACTTTGGTCCTTAAAACAACTGTATGAGTTAAGGATAGAGATAATTTTTAATGATTAGGAAACAGGCACAGAGAGGTTACAGACTTGCCCAAGGCAGAGCCAAGATTTGAATGTCCCACATCCCCCAACTCAGGCCTGCACTTTGATTTCATGTTATTCCTCAAGAGGTTTTAAGACTGGGATGACTCCTTGCCCATCCACTACCTGCAACTTGAAATGTTAATTATTGGAACACCCCATCCTTTTTGTTCAAAATTTAAATACTTTTTATTGAAGTGTAGTACTGATTTTTCACAAATAAAACACGTGAATACCATGTGCACACATATCAACAAACTATTACCAGCACCCTGGAAGTCCCCCTCATGTTCCCTTCCAGTTACTACTTCCCCAACGGTAACCGCTATCCTAATTTCTAAAAGCATATAGTTTTGTCTGGTCTGGGACATATGAATAGAATCAAATAGTAAGTATTTTGTACTTGGTTTATTTGCTCAACATTGTGAGATTTTTGTTGCATGTATTTGTTCATGGTTCATTCTGACGCTGCATGAATAAACCACATGAAAGTTTAAAAAAAAAATAAAATAAAATGAAAACTGTATCATAACAACCAACAACAGAAGCTAGGGAATCAAATAAAGGCAAACTAAGTAGGCAATGAGAGTGGGAAAAGAATTATAGATATGGAGAACATACTGGGGGGTGGTTAGCTGGGAGGGGGATGTGGGAAAAGGGAGGGAGATGGTATAGGAATTAAGAAGCATAGTAGGAGGGAGTGGAGTAGATAAGAAGATGTTAAGAAGAACTATATGCACAGCCAATGGGCATGGACTAAGTGGAGGGACACCTGGAAGGAGAGGGGTCACTGGGTGTAGGGGAACAAAGGGAAGAGAAATTGGGACAACTGTAACAGCATAATCAATAAAACATATTAAAACAACAACAACAACAAAAAAACTGTGTGTTGATTTTGTCCTGTGGATCACGTAGATTCATGTCAAAGTCACCCTGGCCTGTGAGAGTTGCATTTTTTTTTCTTTGTATCAAATGAATTTTGACAGTATTATGTTTATTTTCAGAATTTTCTCTTCAGTATCTGTGGATAGTTTTCTCCTTTTCCTTTTATTATTGTCTTTTCAAGTACATTTTTCAAAATATTCACCCAAATGCAAACACTCTAATTCATTCACTGACTGTATAAAAAAAAATGCATGTTATATCCACCCATTCAAGTTTTTATACTTCTACTATATAGGCACGTGTCTATAAACACCATTAGTATTGTTCTCTATACTTAAAATTTTGTTTTCTGAAATGAAAAAATATGCTTTAGATTATCTTTGCAACTAGTTTTTTTTTTACTCATTGTTTTGTTTTTTAGCTTTATTTATGTCAACATGTCTATACATGTAATTTATTTTAGCTATATATAACTGTAAATATAAGCTGTCGAATATTGGCAAATTTGTATTGTTTGGTCTCATATATTGTATGGCTATTCCACCATGTAGATGTGCATAAAAGAGAGTTTTTTAGGTTAAACACCTAGATGTAAAACTGCTAGGTGCACTTTCAACATGTTTAGATCAGCCATGTTGTTCTTGAGGTTGATAAACTAATTAGCCTCTCATGAGCAGTTAAGCCTTTCCATTTAAAAAAATATATATATCAAGCTCTTTTATTTTTGCCTAACAAAGGGGAGAAAAATAATACCTTTTAAACAAACTTTAAAGATCCATAATTTCTAGTGGGTGTGAGAATCTTTGTTAAAGTTTTGGCCATTTATTTTATTTTAATTGATTTTTCATCACCATTAAGTACAGTGAGTTTTTTATTTCAATAACAAATTCTTCTTGAAAATGTGTTCCAGTTTCTTTTCCCCACTTGGACAAAAGTTCATTGCAATATGATGAAATATAACCATTTTATTGGTTTGCATATTCCTGTTTCAAAAAATTTCTCATGGACTTCTAGCCAAGATGGAGGCATAGGTAGACACACTGCATCTTCCTCTACAACTAAGGAGGAATACAAGTACCTCAAAACTGGAGACAATCAGAAGTTTCAGAAAATTGAGCTGCATGGAAAACAAAAAAATAAAAAAGAAATATTCTCCAGACAGGTAAGAGGGGCGGAGAGGACGCTGTGTGGTGGTGGCAGCAGCGGTGGCAGGGGCAGGCTAGTGGAAAGCACTGTCACACATTTTAAAAAGTAGGGAGGAAACACCAGGGGAGCATTCCCAGCACCAGACCAGACTGCAAAGCTCACGGTTCCCGCGTCGGGGAAAATAAAGTCACATTGCTTCTGACTGTGAAAACCAGTGGGGGTTGGGGTGGAGGAAGAAACTGCTGGTCCCTCAGCAGAGTCCATTTGTTTAGAGGTCCCCCATGGTCCTAGAACATCTCCAGACCCACCCACTCTGGGAACCACAACCAGAGCAACAGCTAGAGAAGTTCCACTCCCATGGAGGAAGTGGGAGAAGTGCATGGAAAAGGGGTGAGTGCTGAGAAAGCAGCATTGTTCCCTCTCAGACCCCTTCCCACATATAGCACCACATTGTGGTGAAACGGGTCACCCCATACTGACAAATACTCAAGGCTCCACCCCTTACAACATCACAGGTGTGGCAGCTCTACCTAAAACACATAGGCAAACACAGAAGGTTGTCAAATCGAGGAGAGAGAGACGTATGGTCCAAAGGAGGGGGCAGATCAAGGTTCCAGTGGGAGAACTAAGTGACAAGGAGAGAGTCAACCTAATAGATGCAGAGTTCAAAGCACTGGTGATAAAGATGCTCACAGATTTGACAGTTATACTTGAATACTGCAAATGTGGAAGGAAAGAAGTGAAGGCTATGCTAGGTGAAACAAAGGAAAATCCACATGAAACCAGTGGCAAAGGAAAAGAAACTGGGGTTCAAATCAATGATTTGGAATGTAAAGAAGAAACAAACAGTCAACCAGTACAGAATGAAGAAACAAGAATTGAAAATAATGAGGAGAGGCATAGGAACCTCTGGGATAACTTTAAACGTGCCAACAGCTGAATTATAGGAGAAGAGGAAGAGCAAGAAATTGAAAACTTCTGTTAAAAAAATAATGGAGGAAAACTTTCCAAATTTGGTGAAGAAAATAGACATACAAGTCCAAGAAGCACAGAGTCCCAAACAAGCTACATTCGAAGAGGACCATACCAAGACACATCATAATTAAAATAACAAAGGTTAGAGATAGAGAACCTTAAAAGCAGCAAGAGAAAAGAACAGAGTTACATACAAAGAGGTGCCTATAAGAGTACCAGCTGATTTCTCAAAAGAAACTTGGCAGGCAAGAAGTATTCAAGTGATGAAAAGCAAGAACCTACAACCAAGGTTACTCTATCCAGCAAAGCTATCATTTTGAATGGAAGGGCAGATGAAGTGCTTCCCAGAAAAGGTAAAGCTAAAGGAGCTCATCATCATCAAGCTATTATTATATGAAATGTTAAAGGAACTTATTTAAGAAAAAGAGGATCAAAACTATGAACATTAAAATGACAAACACAACTATCAACAACAGAACTTAGAACAAAGAAGGAAACTAACTAACTAACTGAGCAAACAACAAGAATAGGAACAGAATCATAGGTATGGGGATAATTTGGAGGGTTATCAGCTGGGAGGGGGAACAGGGAGAAATAGGGAAATGATGCTGGGATTAAGAAGCATAATCGGTAGGTATAAAATAGACAGGGGGAAGTTAAGAATAATATAGGAAAGGGTGAAGCCAAAGAACTTATAGGCACGACCCATGGACATGAACTAAGGGCAGTGGGATTGCTGGAGGGAAGGCAGGTACTGGATGGAGGGGAGCAAATGGAAAAGAAATTAGGACAACTGTAACAGCATAATCAATAAAATGTACTTTAAAAATTCTCACTAGAGTACATGTTTTACTAGGGCAGACTATATTATTCTTATTCTGTATTTTTATTCTTACATCCATCATAGTAACTATATCATAGAAAGGTCTTGATAAATATTAGTTGGAACAATAAACACATACAGTCTTTTTGTTTCTCACTGCCACTTATTGAACAACCAAACTTCTAGGCATGGAGGATACAGAATGCACATACCGTAGTTCCCATCTGTACAGTCACTCAAATAGACCTTGAGAAACAAAATGATTTTCAATGTACTCATTGCAACATCTTCCTGCTCAAATGTTCTTTTAGCATGAGTGGTTTTAGATTTTGACTGACAGTCACATTCATAAAACACACGTCTTCATGTAGCACAAAATTCGCTGGCTCTAAGAAAGACTATAGAACAGGAACAACAACATAGTTGAGGTCTTGTGACTTGCAGACATAGTGTCTGATGTCCTGTACTTGGGGGTGGGGTGTGGTCAGAGATACAGGCTAAGTGGAAGCACAATCTCTGTTCAGGAAAGCCATCAGCTCTAGAACCGCTTCAGCTTCTGTATTATGCTAGTCACATGCCAGCCTCAAATGAGCATAACCACTCCCTGGTCTCCAATTGCAACCGAATGTTATCAATACTGATGATTCATTCCTTTAAAAGCAATGTCCATAAAGAGGTATAGGTGCTTAGTTTGGCACATTATCCTCACTCAGATTCTGATTTATCTTGGATTAAGGTATACTTTGAATAAATAGGTACACGAATTCTATGAGTTAGTATTACAGGAAGATTCAGTCAGAGGTTAAATGCTCAGATATCCCCGAAGCTAGAAGTAAGGTCACAGACTCAACTGATAACACTTACTTCCAGTTTCTTCCCAACCCCTCCATTTTTCTCTTATACTTTTAACACAGCAACTTCTACAATATTTGTTGCACAAAAATAACCCTGCTAAAACATCAAAACATCAACAATGATCAGGACCTCTATTATCCAATGAACAGTTGTTAAATAAAACAAAACCCACATTAACTTTGATTATACCCCCTTACAACTTTCCAGTATTTCTGTGCCAATTAGACTACTTTTAAACCCATTTAGCAATAATTATCTGTAGCTTTTTAAAGGTTTTATCAGACATATTCACCTGCCTGTGCAAGTTTTCCAAAGCTAGCTTTCTGCTTTGATTCAGTCCCATGATTCAATACACTGGTTCCCCAAACCTGAATTTCCTCCTGTATGTTGGGGCCAGTGTGAAGTACCAATAAGTGTTTGCTTCTGAGTTCTTAGGGCATGTGTACAACTCAATGCATTGTGGAGGACGTCTAGATTCCTACTCAGCGGGTAGGGAGCTTGTAAGTTGCCACTCTACCTAACCACAGTAAAAGGATGAACAAACTGGAAAATCAGCAACTTTCCTTAGATGTTAGAAAAAGAGCTCACAGGGCAAACCACTGCCCGGAGAAGTGGAGAGACAGGCATACACAGAGAATCACAACTTTCCAGAGTAGACATCCACGTGCAGAACCCTCTGTGGAAACCAGGACCAGTGTAAAAACTGTAATTGATGAATTGCTGGAGGCTCAGAGGAGACAATGGAGAGTTTAAGACTCCAGGAGAGTTCCCACATTTTTGGGACTTACCTGCTGGAGCGCTACCAGCTTTTCCCAGTTAACAGCAGAGAAAAGTCCCCTCCTACCTCTAATGGGGGGGGGGGAGCAAAAGAACCCCTTTTGGAATATGCCAGAGCATTCTGTTCTTAACATGTTCTGCTCTCATGAGAAACTGTTTTACTAGAGCTTAACCTATTAGGATTTTATCACAACCTAACCAACCTGTAGGGAGGGAAATCTCCAACTCCAGCTCCTGGACTGACAGGCACAAGTAAAATTCATAGTCCCGGCACACAGACTCACTGTCTGAGACACAATCATAGGGCTCCCAATGCTCTCCTGCTGCCGCCACACACACACATCACTAAAAGTCTGTTCCCTGGAGTTTCTTTAATTTCATATAACATGCCTGGCTTTCAACAAAAATTTACAAGGCAGATTAATAGGCAAAGACACAGTTTGAAGAGACAGAGCAAACATCATGACTCAAATGTCAGGGAAGTTGGAATTATCAGACCACAAATATAGAACAACTATGATAATATGCTAAGGGCTCTAATGGAAAAGAAGAAAATAGGCAGGGACAGATGGGAGTGAAAGCAAAGAAACTGAAATTCTAAGAAAGAATTAAGTATATTGTGCCTCCCACAAAGTATTAAGTGCCCCCAGGAAGTTATCAGTAAAGCATATTCTACTTCTAGTTGCTGTTCTGTCTGAGTGTGGCCAGAAGGCTTTCAAATTGCCTTTTTGCATGTCCTTGGACAAATCACCAGTGATGACAATAGTCACTGTGTTGCATGTATGATTTCTTGACCTCCTGTTTTGTGTAGTATCCCATACACATTCATATCAAATAAAACTTTTTAAAAAAACTATACAGAGCAAGCGATAATGACATGCGGCCCTTCATAAATTAGGCAACATCTTGATTTATAGTAACATAATGCATCAGCTAGCAGTTGCCAGGAACAATATGTGCCAGTTTAGTGCAAAGCTGGGAAAACCAAACAAACAGACCACCACCCGCTCCCAAAACACACAATCCAGTGGTAACTCCAGACTATTATTACTCAGGTGGGCCTTCAACTAGGACCATCATCATTAAGAAATGCTGGTTGATATCTTTCCTCCTAACCACCCAAAGAGACTTCTTGGGTAAATGTTATAGTCAGCTTCATTCAAATAATCTTCCAGCAGAAGATGAATTCTGAGATTTCTTCCAGCAGTGGCCATGGGTTGGCACTACATTTGAAAGTTGGAACTAAGAAGACTACTATTCTGATCTGAAATGTTTTCCTCCTTTAAGACATTATCACCGATTTAATTGTTTACATCCCTCCTGATTTCCTAGTTTTGTTTTGTCAATTTCATTCACTATGTGTCTCAATCCAGGCTCAGCCACCCTGAGTAGGATCTCTGATTCTGGCCCCACCCACTCATAGGACAAGTGTCCCTTCCTGAGAGCTTCTTTTTGGCCAGTTTCAGTTTAAAGGAATGGGATGGGATAATATCAATAACTAGACAACAGGGCTATGCTTACAGTAAAACCACACAGACTGAAGATATCATCCAGCCATTGTTCCCTGAAGAATGCACACATATTCAGAGGAATTGAACTTTGGGGCAAGTGCAGCCCCATCCACAGGCCACTGGGGCCTGACAGTGTGTCAATTGTGAAAGACAGTTTGTCTCTGTGTCATCCTCCACCCCTCATTCCCACTTCCACACCCCACAAACCTCAACAAGTTTCCTCCCTTTGCTGCCATTCATAGATGTCAAATTCATTCATCTAGTCAAGCCAGCCAGCCCTCATGCCCTTACTCTCCCACTGCTTAGTAAAGTTACTTTTAATGACCTTCCTCCCCAACTAGGGAAGTGATAAGGACTTGATTTTCTATAAATGCTGTAATTTTTTCTTTCTAAAATATTTTTCCATTCCTACATCATTGGGTGTTAGAGTAAATTCACATGATGATGATGATTTTTTGGAGTGTCACTAACAGCAGACCTAGACTCCTAATGGCATAGAAAAAAACAAACAAACTAGAAAGCATGTGAATTGTGTACAATTGACTGGCCTGTGAGAGAAGTATGGTTTTTGCTTTTCATTCTTATTTCTCTAAGTGATCTTTCAAATATTCTCTGTTGAAAAGGACGCTTGGTTTTGTTTATGTGGTGAGTCATTATTTATTGATTTGCAAATGTGTGTCAACCTTGCATTTCCAAAATAAATGCCACTTGATCATGACATATATCTTTCTGATGTATTGCTATATTTGGTTTGCTAATATACATTTTTTTCTAATCAGATCTTGTTTATTACTTTTTTAAAGTATATTTTATTGATTATGTTGTTACAGTAGTTCTAATTTTTTTCCCCTTTGCTTCCCTCTTTCCTCCAGGAATCCCACCCCCATTAGTTCATGTCCATGGGTTGTGCATGTAAGTTCTTTGGCTTCGCCACTTCCTATATTATTCTTAACGTTCCCCTGTCTATTTTGTAGCAACCAATTATGCTTCTTAGGCTCCGCACCATTTCCCCATTTCTTTCCCTCCCACTCCCAACTGATAACCCTTCAAATGATCCCCATATTTATGATTCTGTTCCCATTCTGCTTAGTTTAGTTGGATTTTGTTTTTATTTTTTAGATTCAGTTGTTGATAGTTGTGAATTTGTTGTCATTTTAGTGTTCATAGTTTTGATCTTCTTTCTCTTAAGTCCCTTTGACGTTTCATATAATAATGGCTTGGTGATGATGAACTCCTTTAGCTTCACCTTGTTTGGAAAGCACTTCATCTGGCCTTCCATTGCAAATGATAGCTTTGCTGCATAGAGTGATCTTGGTTGTAGGTTCTTGATTTTCATCACATTGAATACTGCTTGCCAGTGACTTCCTGCCTGCAAAGTGTCCTCTGAGAAATCAGCTGATAGTCCTATAGGCACCCCCCTGTAGGAAACTCTCTGTCTCTCTCTAGCTGCCCCCAGGACTCTGTCTATATCTTTCACCTTTGGCATCTCAATCATGCTGCATCCTAGTGTGGTCCCCTCTGGGTCCAGCTCGCCCGGGACCCTCTGAGCTTCCCAGACCTGTATGTCCATCTCCTTAGCAAAATTTGGGAAGTTTTCCTCATTATTTTCAATTCTTGCTTCCTCATTCTGCACTGGTTGATTGTTTCTTTCTTCCTTATGTTCTAAATCAATGATTTGAATCCCAGTTTCCTTCCCTTCACCATTCGTTTTGTGTGAATTTTCCTTCATTTAACTTAGCATAGCCTTCACTTCTTCTCTTATGCGTTTGCCATACTCAAGCATATCTGTCAAGCCTGTAAGCATCTTTATCACCAGTGTATTAAATTCTACATCTGTTAGGTTGTCTATCTCTTCATCTGTGAGGTTGGCTATGTCCTCATCACTTAGTTCTCCCACCGGAACCTTCATTCGTTCCTCCTTTTGGGCCATACTTCTCTATCTCTTCATTCTGACAGGCTCCTGTGTTTGTTTGCCTCCACATCCCAGGTAGATCTGTCATCCATGTTACCTTGTAAGGGCCAGAGCCTTAGGGATCCGTCAGTACAAGGCGACCTGTTTCACCATGTTGTGGCACTGTATGTGGGGGAGGGGTCTGAGAGGGAACAATGCCACCTGCTCAGCACTCGCCCCTTTTCCAGGCACCTCTCTCACTTCCGCACTGCCCTGGCACCTCTCTAGCTGCTGCCCTGCCCATTGTTCTAAGAGTGGGCGGGTCTGCGGACACTCTAGGACCCTGGGGGCCCTTTAAACAAGCAGACTCTGCTGACGCCAGCAGTTTCTGCCTCCATTCCAACCCCACTGGTCTTCACAGTCAGAAACAAAGAGGCTTGATTTTCCCTGGTGCTATGACTGTGAGCAGCAAGGTCTGGTGAGGCATTGGGAACACTCTTGAGGTGACCCTCCTGACTTTTTAAAATGTGACTGAGCTTTTTGCCAGCCTGCTGCTGCCGCCACTGCTGCTGCTGCTGCCGCTGCCACCAAACCGCATCCTCTCTGCCCCGGTTCCATCCCTCCTACCTGTCTGGATGAGTATTTCTTCTTTATATCTTGGTTTGCTGGAATTCCATGCAGTTTGATTTTCTGGAACTTCTGGTTGTTTCTAGTTTTGAGGTACTGTAGTTGTATTTCTTCTTAGTTGTGGAGGGAGACGCAGCATGTCTGTCTATGCCTCCATTTTGGTTGGAGGTCTAGTCTGCTAATATTTTGTTGAGGATTTTAGCATGTATGTTCATCAGTGATATTGGCCTATAATATTCTTTTGTGTGTGTGTGTGTTCTTTTCCCCAGGAGATGTGTTTTATATTTATTAATCATACAAATAGTTTTCTATAGTATCCCAGGGCAAACCAGTAAATTTGGCAGTTCAATTGGTGGTGGTGTGTGTGTGGGGTCCCCTCAGAGACCCACAGGCCAGTGGCATGGGCCCAGAGTGTCCGGGTTCACAGTGCAGTTTGTCGCTCGTGTCCATCTTGTTGGTAGTTTTTTCGCCACATCAAATGACTGGGATCCCAGAGATGACGGGGATGGGGAATCCTCCAGGTTCTTAGGAAATTTCACTCCGCTTCTCCTGCTCAATGGTCTCTTTGGTCAGCAGGGTGTTCTTCTCCTGCGTCTCCATCTTCTTCAGCTTGGCCTTATCAAAGCTGGCGACTTCTCCCATGTCCCGCTTGTCTGCCATTTTCTTAAAACAATCCTTGGCCTTGGCTCTCAAGACTGGATCCCAAATACCCCTGGCGCTGCTGCAGCAAGAGACCTTTGTGTGTGTTTTTATCTCATTTTTTAATTAGGATGATGCTGGCTTCATAAAATGAGCTTTGGAACCTTCCCCTCTCTTGAATTTTATGAAATACTTTGAGAAGGAGAGATGTTAGTTCTTCTTGGAATGTTTGGGAAAATTCACCTGCGAAGTCATTCGGTCCACAGTTTTTGTTTGTTGGGAGTTTTTCTTTTTATTACTGCTTCAATTTCACTAGGTGCAATCTGTTTATTCAGATTCTCTGATTCTTCCTGATTTAGTTTTTTAAGATTGCATGTTGCTAGGAATTTATGCTCTGATTTTTATTATTTCCTTTCTTCTACTCACCTTGGGCTTCATTTGTTGTTCCAGCCAAGGTGAAGGTGCAGACAGACATGCTGCATCTCCCTCCACCACTAAGAAGGACTACAACTACCTCAAAACTAGAAACAACCAGAAGTTCCAGAAAATTAAACTGCATGCCAGTCCATCAAACAAAGATATAAAAAAGAAATACTCATCCAGACAGGTAGGAGGGGCGGAGCCTGGGTGGAGAGGACGCAGTGTGGTGGTGGCAGCAGCAGCGCCGGGAGCAGCAGCGGCAGTGTTGGGCCAGCGGAAAGAGCAGTCACACATTTTAAAGTCAGGAGGGACACATGAGGAGCATTCCCAGCTCCTCATTGGACCTCACGGTTCATGGTCCCAGCACTGGGGAAAATCAAGCCTCATTGCTTCTGACTGTGAAGACAAGTGGGGTTTGGGGACAAGGCAGAAACTGCCAGTCTCTCAGCAGTGTCCACTTGTTTAAAGGGCCTGCAGGGTTCTAGAATGTTAGCAGACCCACCCACTCTGGGAACGATGGCCAGGGCATCATAAGAAGCAGAAGGACTTTGTAAAGGAACTAGTATAAATAACCCATGGACATGGACAAGAGGGGGAGGATTAACTGGGGAGAAGTGGTGGGCTATTCGGGGGGGGTTGCAATGAGGGAAAAAGTGGGACAACTGTAATGAAAAACAACAAAAATAAAATTAAAAAAAAGAAATACAAATAAAAATAAATGAATTTAAAAACAAAATAAAATACAGATAAAAATGCAAAAACATAAAATAAAAGCATAAATAAAATAATAAAATGTTAAAAGCTTGAGAAAAATAAAATAATAAAATTAAAAATGCAAATAAAAAATTTAAATAAAATAAACAAATTTTAAAGCTAAGTAAAAATACAAATAAAAATGTAAAGAGTGAAATAAAAGAGAATAAATAAATTAAATAATAAAATATCAAAAAATTGAAAAAATATAATGAAAACAAAATAGAAAATACAAATAAAAAATTTTATAATAAAGATAAACAAATTTAAAAACAAAAAAATGTAAAAAGTAAAAGAAAAGAAAACCCAAAAGAAAACAAAATTAATAAATGAAGAAGAAAAGAAAAATGAGAAAATAAGCAAGCTTGTCCACATCCCACAAGTCATCACAATCAGCTCTCTGTGCTCTCATGGACTGAGACTACCTCAGCCCTGCCAGGGGCTTATATAGCAGTGATTTGGGACCTATCACAGTGCTGCCTTATCAGGTCAGAGCAAGAAGTGGACCCCTGGCTGGTGATAAACTGCAGTGGTTTTTTTGGTCTGATAACTGTTTTACTCAGGAAAATAAATAAATAAAAGGGTACCCCAAAGTTTTATTTTTTTTAAATCATCTGGTATTTCTCTTTCTAACTTAATTCACTCAGCTCAACACCCTCTAGGACCACCCATGTTGTTACAGATGTCAACATTTCACTTTTTTTCATGGCTAAGTCATATTCCATTTATGCACCACATCTTTTTTTAAAAATATGCTTTGTTGATTATGCTGTTACAGTTGTCCCAATTTCTTTACCCTTTGTTCCCCTACACCCAGGGACCCCCCTCCCTCCTATTGTCCTCCCCCCTTAGTCCATGCCCATTGGTTGTGCATATAATTCTTCTCAACATCTTCCTGTCTACTCCATTCCCCCCTACTATGCTTCTTAATTCCTGTACCATCTCCCTCCCTTTCCCCACATCCCCCTCCCAGCTGATCACCCCCCAATATGTTCCCCATACCTATAATTCTTTTCCACTCTCATTGCCTATTTAGTTTGCCTTTGTTTTGATTCCCTAGCTTCTGTTGTTGGTTGTTGTGATAGTTTTCATTTTCATGTTCATAGTTTTGATCCTCTTTCTCCTAAACAAGTTCCTTCAACATTTCATATAACAGTGGTTTGGATCTAATGAACTCCTTCAGTTTTGCTTTGTCCTTGAAACACTTTCTCTGCCCTTCTATTCTGAATGACAGCTTTTCTGGATAGAGTAATTGTGGTTGTAGGTTTTTGCTTTTCATTACTCTGAATATTTCTTGCCAGTTCCTTTTTGCCTGCAGAGTTTCTTTTGAGAAATCAGTTGATAGTCTTATTGTGACCCTTTTGTAAGTAATTCTCTTCTTCTCTCTTGCTGCTTTTAAGATTCTTCTTGATCCTTAATTTTTGACATTTTGGTTATAATGTGTGTTGGTGTGGTTCTCCCTGGGTCCTGTTGTTTTGGAACTCTCTGTGCTTCCTGGACCTGTAAGTCTATTTCCTTCCCCAAGTTATTTTTTCACATAATTTTTCAATTTCTAGTTCTTCTTCACCTTCTGGCAACCCTATGATTCAGATGTTGGCCCGCTTATAGCTGTCCCATAGATTTCTGAGCCTTTCCTCACTTTCTTCACCTTTTGTTACCTCTTTCTGCACTGGTTGACTGTTTATTTCTTCCCTATGTTCCGATTTGTTGATTTGATCCCTGGTTTTCTTTCTCTCACCAGTATTTTCATATGTGTCTTCATTCATTTAAGCAGGGATAGCCGTCAATCCTTCCCCATCTTGTTTAAGATCTGCTGTTAGGTCTTTAAGCATTTTTATAACCAAAGCTCTGAACTGTGCCTCAGAAAGATTTCCTATCTGCTGTTTCATTAGATTAGATATTTACTGTCTGATCAGCTGCATTATTGGGATCTCTATCATGTCTGTGCCATCCTGACAGTTTTGTGTTTACCTTTGCTTCCTGGGTGGGGCTGTTACACCTCTTACACTATAGGGGACAGATCCCCGTTCACTCGTTACAACTGGGTAACTCTTCTCACTATGCTGAGGCATTTTCTGTGGGGGTAGGGGTCCAAGACCAGTATCCTCCTCCTTCATTTCCACTCCCTCTGGGCCTCACAGTCTGAGGCAATGGGGGTCTGCCTCCCTGGCATTGGAATCACAAGCTGACAGATCTGGTCTGTAGCCGGGAGTGCTCCACAGGTGTTTCTTGCCTCCCCTTAAATATGGGTGTCTGTGCTTACTGCTGTCCGCTGCCGTCACCGCTGCTGCCACCGCCAGCACAGGTTGACCTCTCTGACCTGGTTTCACCCCTCCTAATCGTCTGGACAACCACCACTTCTTTCTAACTTCATATGTTGAACTTCCATTTATTTTCTGGAACTTCTGGTTATTTCTGGTTTTGCGGTAGTTGTATTCCTTCTTAGTTGTGGGGGGAGACTGAGCATGTCAATCTAGGCCTCCATCTTGGCTGGAAGTCTCTCCCCTAAGTATTTTTTAATGTGTGATATTAGAGGTTGATATTTACTTTATTGGAAATGAAAATATGCCAGATGCAAAAAATGAAAATGAAAAATCTGACTTATTCTCACATTACAGATCTGAGTTCAAACACCACCTGCTTAGAGAGGGCTTCCCTGATCCACCCTTTCCTACTCGCCTCACCCAGCTCATCACGTTTGTCATCTTCACGGCACTGACCACGGAACACCTGGCTCTTGTTCGCTGTCTGTGCTTCCCATGAAGGGAGAAGCATGACTGCAGTGGCCGCTGTATCTAGCACGATGAGTAGCAACAAAGTAAGTGTTTAATAAATGTTTGTCCACTGGGTTAGTAGAAGAGTTTAGGGGAACAAAAGAAAATATGGCTATATATTAATCAAAATGATTCATAAAGTATCATTTAAAACTTATGTCTCCTCACTCAGCTTTTAGGGCAGATAAGACAGGAAGGAGGGAGGCTGAGATCTGGTTTCCAGGTATGTCAGCACTCGGTGAGGCCGAGGAAAGGCTAACTGGAAGGAGGTTTGCTGTAAAGATTGAAGAAGATGATTCACTGTCCCTCCCTCCAGTGCTACTTGCTAAGGATGTGAGGAGTTTGGATCTGCAGTGAGGCTGCAAAGTGTTTTCACACTTTGGACATCCACTTACAGATCCCACAAAGGACCTCTCAATGGACCCTGAGCAGGCCAGTTAGGTGAATTTTTGTGCTACTGAAATGAAGCAGCTCTGTGGAAAGACATGATGATGAGGCTGGTTAATTTACATTTGCAAAAACACGTGGAAACCTCTGGATGAAAGGACTTCTGCAGAGCCACTAAGGATGAGGTGACATGTAGGGTCCTGTTCTACCCTTTTATGGTGTCACAGAGGGAGCAGGTGGGGCTTGAGGACATTTAGTGGGAGCCTCTGGCACATTATATTTCAGACTAATCCTCAAAGAAAGCTCCCTGCTTTCAGTCCATGGAGTGTTTTAATCACATGTGTAAGTTTATGTTCTAGTAATTATTTTCCTTTAATATTCCTTTCCTAAACTCTCAACTTTGCATAAAGCATGTCTTTAGAGAGAATCGCCTGTGAAGTTTTCCCTCTACAACACTTTAGTTTGTTAATTTTTACCTACATCTGTGATACTCAGTTCCTAAGCATGACAGTCTGTGTTGCTGAGCTGATTGGGACCAAACGGGATCATTCCATCAATTATAGACAGATGTTTACAAGTTACAGCTGGAGATTAGAATAAGCTCTGGAAGAAGAGAGAATAAATTTCAACAAAAGCTGCCGGTCTGTGATTTAATTATATCTATTTATAAAAACAGAATTCATAGTTACTTAAGAAAGAGTACCAATAGAGTAGAACATTTTCTTAGCATAATGATCTGATTTCAGCAAATTAAATGCAGACCCAAAGATACAACATGTAATGTAAAGCTGTCAAGGCAAAAGCCAAGCTCTGGATAACTCTAATTTGAGGTCCCCTATAGGCTTGGGTGTTTATTCAAGTGAATAAGGTATAAGTTGGAGAGCCTTTTAAAGTAAAAATCATAAATTCATGAATCAGTACTTATTGACCTTGCAACCTCAAGTATTAGTTAACAATATTCAGTATTGTTCACTCCAGCGAGGCTGGAGAATACTGTTTTGATGGACCACGTATCCAGGTTATAGGGCCTTGATCTTTGGTGTCTTCGTCTCCCCAGGAATGCACTGTGAAAAGATAGCTCTATAAGCCTGCATTAATTTCAAGAGCCTTTGCATGTCCTTTGCAGTAAGTTAGAAGGACTTTTTTTTTTTTTAACTAAAATGTACACATTTATTTAGCAAGTGAATGTTGAACTTGAAATTTAAAACCTTTCTCTTTTCTTTTTTTCTTTTTTCTTTTTCTGGTGCAGTTTTTTTTTCTTTTCCATTACAGTTGTCCCATTTATTCCCCCACTGCTCCCCCAACCCAGCCCACCCCTTCCCCCACAGTTAATCCCCACCCTGTTATCCATGTCCATGTGTAATTATACATGTTCTTTGACTAGACCCTTCCCCTAATTATCCCCCTTCTCTCCCTCCCCCCTGTTCCCTGATAACTGTTATTCTGTTCCTTTTTCAGTTCTGTTCACTTGTTGATATTGTTCATTAGTCTCCTGTATCAGGTCATATCATATGGTATTTTTCTTTCATTGCCTGGCTTATTTTGCTAAGCATAATTCTCTCTAGTTCCATCCATGTCGTCGCAAATGACAGGAGTTCCTTCTTTCTTTCTGCTGCATAGTATTCCATTGTGTAAATGTTCACAGTTTTTTAATCCACTCATCTACAGATGGGCACTTAGGCTGTTTCCAGCACTTGGCTATTGTAAACAGTGCTGCTATGAACATAGGGGTGCATACGTTCTTTTGAATTGGGGTCTCAGGATTCTTTGGGTATAATCCTAGCAGTGGAATCACTGGTTCAAATGGCAGTTTCATTTTTAGTTTTTTGAGGTAATTTCATACTGTTTTCCATAGTGGCTGCACCAGTCTGCATTCCCACCAACAGTGCAGTAGGGTTCCTGTTTCTTCACATCCTCGCCAGCATTTGTTGTTTGTTGATTTGTTGATGATGGCCATTATGACAGGTGTAAAGTGGCATCTCATTTTTTTTTAATTTGCATCTCTCTAATGGCTAATGATGTTGAGCATTCTTTCATGCGTCTATGGACCCACTATGTATCCTCCTTGGAGAAGTGTTTGTTCAGGTCCTTTGCCCATTTTTTAATTGGGTTGTCTGTCTTCTTGGTGAGGAAATGTGTAAGTTCTTCATATATTTTAGACATCAATCCTTTGTCTGACGTTTCATTGGCAAATATGTTTTTCCATATGGTTGGTTTCTTTTTCATCTTGCTGATGTTTTCCTTTGCTGAGCAAAAACTCTTTAGTTTGATGTAGTCCCATTTGTTTATTCTTTCCTTTATTTCCCTTACCTTAGGAGATATATCAGTGAAAATATTGCTATGTGGGATATCCAAAATTTTCCTGCCTATGTTTTCCTCTAGGACTTTTATGGTGTCACGTCTTACATTTAAGTCTTTGATTCATCTTGAGTGTATTCTGGTGTGTGGTGTAAGTTGGTGGCCTAGTTTCATTTTTTTGCACGTCCCTGTCCAGTTCTCCAAGCACCATTTGTTGAAGAGGCTCTTCTCGCTGCATTTTGTGCTCCTTCCCCCTTTGTCAAATATTAGTTGACCATATAGACCTGGGTTTATTTCTGGGCTCTCTGTACTGTTCCATTGATCTACATGTCTATTCTTATGCCAGTACCAGACTGTTTTGATCACAGTGACTTTGTAGTATTGTTTGATGTCTGGTATTGTGATTCCTCCTGCTGTGTTCTTCTGTCTCAACATTGCTTTGGTATTCGGAGTCTTTTTTGGTTCCATATGAATTTTTGGAGTATTTGTTCTAGGTCTGCGAAATATGTCATTGATATTTTAATAGAGATTGCATTGAATCTGTAAATTGTTTTGGGTAGTATGAACATTTTAATGATGTTGATTCTTCCCATCCATGAACATGGTATATGCTTCCATTTACTTGTATCTTCCTTAATTTCTTTCTTCAGGATTATGTAGTTTTCCGAGTACAGATATTTTACCTCTTTGGTTAAGTTTATTCCTAGGTACTTTATTTTTCTTGTTGCTATAAAAAATGGAATTTTTTTTCTAGTTTCTATCTCTGATATTTTATTGTTGGTGTACCAAAATGCCTTCGATTTCTGAATATTGACTTTGTACCCTGCTATTTTACTAAATTCACTTATTAGGTCTGGTAGTTTTTTCATGGAGTCTATAGGGTTTTCTATGTATACTATCATGTCATCTGCAAATTTTGACAGTTTTACTTTTTCTTTTCCAATTTGGATGCCTTTTATTTCTCTTTCTTGTCTGACTGCTGCTGCTAGAAGTTCCAATACTATGTTGAATAGGATTGAAGAGAGTGGACATCCTTGTCTTGTTCCTGACCTCAGGGGGAATGCTTTCAGTTTTTGTCCATTGAGTATGATGTTGGCTTCGGGTTTCTCATATATGGCCTTTATTATGTTGATATATGCTCTCTCTATTCCCATTTTGCTGAGTGTTTTCATCATAAACCGGTGTTGTACTTTATCAAATGCCTTTTCAGCATCTATTGATATGATCATGTGGTTTTTGACTTTCATTTTGTTTATGTGGTGTATTACATTTATTGATTTGTGAATATTAAACCACCCTTGCATCCCTGGGATAAATCCCACTTGATCATAATGTATGATCTTTTTAATGTGTTGCTGGATCCGGTTTGCCAATATTCTGTTGAGGATTTTAACATCTACGTTCATCAGTGATATTGGCCTGAAGTTTTCTTTCTTTGTTGTGTCTTTACCTGGTTTTGGAATTAGGTTAATACTGGTTTCATAGAAAGAACTTAGGAGTCTTCCCTCTTCTTGGATTTTTTGGAATAGTCTGAGAAGAGTAGGTGTTAGTTCTTCCCTAAATGTTCTGTAAAATTCGCCCATGAAGCCATCCAGTCCAGGGCTTTTGTGCACCGGGAGTTTTTTAATTACTGTTTCAATTTCACTCTTTGTTATCGATCTGTTCAGGCTTTCTGCATCTTCTTGATTTAGTTTTGGAAGATTACATGTTTCTAGAAATTTGTCCATTTCATCTAGGTTGTCAAGTTTCTTGCCATATAGTTGTTTGTAGTAATTTCTTACAATCCTTTGTATTTTTGTGATATCTGTTGTGATATCTCCTCTTTCATTTCTGATTTTGTTTATTTGGGTTTTCTCTTTTTTTTTTTTTTTTTTTTTTTTGATGAGCCTGGCTAAAGTCTTGTTGATTTTGTTTATCTTTTCAAAGAACCAGCTCCTACTTTTGTTCATCTTTTGAATTGTTTGTTTAGTCTCAATGTCACTTAATTCTGCTCTGATCATGATGATTTCTTTTTTCTACTCTACTCTGGGCTTTGTTTGTTGTTTTTGTTCTAGTTCTTGTACCTGTAGGTTTAGATTTTTTGGGGGGGATTTTTCTATCCTTTTTAGGTTGGCCTTTATTGCTATGAATTTTCCTCTTAGGACTGCTTTCGCTGTATCCCATAGGTTTTGGGCTGTTGTGTGCTCATTATCATTAGTTTCCAGAAACTTCTTGATTTCTTCCTTGATGTCATTGTTAACCCATTCATTATTTAATATCATGTTATTCATTCTCCATGAGTTTAAATTTTTTTGAGTTTTTTTCCTTGAGGTTGATTTCTACTTTCAGGGCATTGTGATCTGAGAAGATGCTTGATATAAATTTAATATTCTTGAATTTGTTAAGGCTTGTTTTGAGTCCTACCATATGGTTCATCTTTGAAAATGTCCCGTGTGCATTTGAAAAAAATGTATATTTTGCTTCTTTGGGGTGAAAAGTTCTATATATATCAATTAAGTCCACTTTGTCTAGAGTGTTGTTCAATGCCTCAATATCCTCATGTTTCTTTGCATGAAGATCTGTCCATTGTTGACAATGGGGTATTAAAGTCCCCTACTATGAGTGTGTTGCTGTTGATATAGTTTTTGTAGTCTTCCAATATTTTCCTTATATATTTTTGTGCACCTATGTTGGGTGCATATATGTTTACGAGGGTTATGTCTTCTTGATGGGTTATTCCCTTAACTATTATAAAATGTCCTTCTTTGTCTCTTTTTATGGCCTTTGCTGTGAAATCTGTTTTGTCTGATATAAGTATTGCTACCCCAGTCTTTTTTTCATGTCCATTTTCTTGGAATACTTTTTTTCATCCCTTAACTTTCAGTCTGTGTAGATCTTTTGTTCTGAGGTGGGTCTCTTGTAGACATCATATATGTGGGTCATGTTTTCACATCCACTTCGCTACCCTGTGTCTTTTGATTGGAATCCATTTACATTTAAGGTTATTATTGAGAGATATTTATTCATTTCCCTTTGTCCCTGTGTTCCTCTCCCGCTCTTTTTCTCCTTTTTCTTAAAGCATTCCCTTTAGCATCTCTTGCAATGCTGGTTTGGTGGAGATGTATTCTCTTAGCCTCTTTTTGTCTGGGAAATTCTTTATTTCACCTTCCATTTTGAATGAGAGCGTTGCTGGGTAAAGTATTCTTGGTTGTAGGCCTTTGTTTTTCATTGCTTGGAATATTTTTTGCCATTCCTTTCTGGCTTGTAGTGTTTCTGTTGGGAAATCAGTTGATAGCCTTATCGAAGCTCCCTTGTATGTTGTTTGCTGGTTTTCTCTTGACACTTTTAGGATTCTCATTTTGTCTTTGAATGTTGTCATTTTAATTATGATGTGCCTTGGAGTAGGTCTTTTTGGATTCATTTTCATTGGAACCCTTTGTGTTTCCTGGACTTGCGTGACTTTTTCTCTCGTCAAGTTAGGAAAATTTTCTGTCATTTCTTTTTCAATCAGGGTTTCTATCTCATATTCCTCTTCTTCACCTTCTTGTATTCCTATTATTTGAATATTTTTTCATTTCATGTTGTCCTGCAGCTCACTTACCTCCTCTTCATTCTTTTTCAGTCTTTTTTCATTTTGTTGCACTATCTGGGAATTTTTTTCTATGTTGTCCTCCAGCTCACTGATCCGATCTTCTGCTTCATTTAGCCTGCTTTTGATTGATTCTACTGCATTCTTCATTTCAGAAATTGTATTCTTCATTTCCTCCTGGCTCTTATTGATATCTTCTATGTCCTTTTTCATGCTGGTGTAATTCTTAGTAAGATTCTTGTAGCTTCCCTGGAGTTTCTTGTAGTTTCCCTGGGTTCTTTGTACTTTTCTTTGAGCTTGCTGATCATTGAGCTTCCCCATAATCTATGTTTTGAAGTTCATATCTGATAATTTGCTTTTCTCTATTTCATTTAGCATTCTTTCTAGGGATCCCTCCTTTCCTTTCGATGGAGGGTTGTTTCCCCGTCTCCCCATTTTTGTGACTCTTGTTTTTTGCTGCATCTTAGATTGATCTTCACTTCCTGGATCTGCCCCTGGTGACATCACGTTGTGTACCAATCTGGGCCTAGGCAGCTTGTTGGAGACTAGCAGAGATCTACTGCCTTTGTCTATCTACTTTAGTTGTTAATCTATTCAATCTGTGATCAGCCATCAGGCTTAAGCACCAAGGGTGGGGTAGATTAATCCCTGCGGGTGGGGCTTTGCTTCCCCTCAGGCTGACGCCACTTGGATGGGAATGGTCTGCCTGTAGTATGGGGAATGAGCCAGCATTGGGAATGCATCAGCTGCTTCCTCAGTTCTCTCCACAAAGCCACCGCCCCAAATTCTTCCCAAGCATCTCTAGTCCTCTCTGCCCTCCCTCTGCTTGAGCCCAGGGTAAGTGGGTGCAAAAATATTTTCATACATGACCCACTTAAGAGCTCTTTTTCTCCTGCTGTTTCTTTCAGGTCAGAAAAAAAAAAAACCTGTGGCTTTTCACTTTTCACAGCTGAATGCTATTTTACTTTCTGTTCTGTTGCTGTAGGCTGGGAAGCCTTGGTAGGGGTTTAAACCCTGCCTTTCTCAGGGGGATCCCACAGCTGCTGTTTCTTAGTCCCATCAGCTGCCCCCATGGGAGCCCAGCCAGCCTTTTGCATCTCTGTACTTCCTACCAGTCATGTTGTTGTGAAGTGACCTTTTCTGTCTCTCTGTGGCTATAAGACGTCTCTCCAGCTAGTGTTCAGTTCGTTATTCCAGATGATTTCTCCACAATTAAGTTGTAAGTCCAGACTGATTCTTAGAGTAGGTTAGTCAGGTCTCTTTGTATTTTCTATTTTGTTCTTATTTTATTTTTCTCAGTTTTTTTATTTTTTATTATTTTATTTTATTTTACTTTTTACATTATTTGTATTTTGTTTTAAAAATTTTATTTTTATTAAAAATTTTTATTCATATTTTCTATTTTGTTTTATTTTTCTCAATTTTTTGATATTTTATTTATTTATTTATTTGTTTGTTTGTTTGTTTATTTATTTATTTACAAGTTGCCATGTCTAATGACTTTGTAGCCACCTCTGGCAATAAGCAGTACTGCACTGGTGATTATATAATGTTGAAAAGAATCGGCAAGGGAACCTATGCCGAGGTGCAATTGGCCCAGCACGTTCTGACCAGGATAGAGGTGGCCATCAAAACCATTAGTCGGTGGGGCATCTCTAACCAGTTTCAGGAGCTGCAATGTCTCAAGAGCTTATACCACCGAAATATTGCAACACTATATGAAGTGATTACCACCCGAGATAAACACATCCTCGTCTTGGAGCACGTCAGCAGAGGGGAGTTATTTGAGCACTTATAGGAGTACGGCCGCAAAACCAAAGAGGAAGCCTGAGCCATGTTCAGGCAAATGATATCCATAGTTTCAATACTGCCACCAAAAGGGGGTTTTGCATCGGGACCTGAAGCAGGAGAAGAATATTCTTCTCGACTGTGACGTTAATATGAAGGTAGCAAATTTTTTATTTGGGAGGAAATTTACAAATTATACCCTCACCACCTTCTGCGGCATCCTCTCCTACATGGCCCCGGAGGTATTGCAGCGTCAAGACTATGATGGCCCCAAAGTCGATGTGTGGAGTCTCTGGGTCGTGTTGCACAGGATGGTGACGGGTGGTGAGCTGGTTGTGGGGGACAACCCTGCGAAAGTGCTGAAGGAAATACACAGGGGGAAGCTCCGTGTCCCAGAATTTATCTCTGTGCCATGTGAACAACTGTTAAGCAAGTTGTTGACTGTTCACCCCAAGCAAAGGCCAAGGCTAGAAGACACAATGCAAGACACATGGGTCACCATGGGTCAGAAGGAGGAACTGAGGCTATACACCAAGCAGCCCTGGGGCGACATTGACTCCCAGGTGACAAAAATAATGAAGGACATGGGGTTTAAGAAGGGAGACATTCAGGAGTCATTAACACACAAGAACTATGACAGAGTTATGGGAACATACTTGATCCTCAGGACAAGGACAAGCAAGATGAAGGACTGCACCAAAAAGGTCAGGCCCTTCCCCTCCCCCTACCCCGAGTGGTGCTTCCTCCAACCAAGAGGTTGAGCCTGCCATTCCCTCAACCGTTCCCCCACCCAGCCTGGAATCCAGCTCCACCACTCCCCCAGGCAGTGAGGAAGCCAGGAAGAAAGATACTCCAGCCAGAGTGGGTGTGATAATGGCCGCTCCTGCACCCAGCCTGGAATCTAGCTCTATTACTTCCCCAGCCAGCCTACAAGAGAGGGCGATCATTCCCCCACCCAGCCTGGAATCCAGCTCCACCATTTTCTCATCCAGCCAGGAAGAGAGGGTGACTGCTCCCCTACCTGGCCCAGAGTCCAGAACCACTGTCCCAAGCCCAGCTCTCCAGTGTGGCCCTCAGGGTTCCTCTACCCACAGCAGCAGCACCAGCAGCGCTGGAGAAACCCCAGAGGCTGCACAGCCTGATGGTGGGGCCCCAGCCTCTCCCGCTGGCCCCAGCCACGGCCACTGGCAGGGGGTGGCTAGGAGGTTCCTCAGGTTCCTTTCAAAATGTATATGTTGTCGGTTGCTCACCAACAAGCAGTGTCACAAGAAAACAAGGGTCAAACCAATATAATTTTTAAAATTGTGGATGGTGAGGCAGTGCCCCTGTCAGACACTGGGGTGAAGAAGCTGCATTCCCTGCATCTTATTTTATTTTCAAATTCTATTTTCTGAGTCCATTGG
Organism: Furipterus horrens; assembly: GCF_987537825.1. Lineage (NCBI taxonomy): Eukaryota > Metazoa > Chordata > Mammalia > Chiroptera > Furipteridae > Furipterus > Furipterus horrens. The sequence goes on along the minus strand of NW_028327180.1, from coordinate 62,428,922 downwards.
GACACAGTCCACATGGTTGTAGTGTCTCCCTTCTAATTAAAGCCCTTAATTGGACTTTTCTGGCTCCAGGTCCTTTCTTAATCACCTGGGCTACCTAACATATACCACTGGTGCCTCTCAAGCTGCTACCTTGGTGCTGGAGCTCAGAGGGAGTGGGTCTGAGTAGGTGAGTCCACATGTGGGTTCTTTAAGAGGAGCTGCTTGGGGCTCCATCAGTTTCTTCCACCGACTCAATCCCTGCTAGTTTTTGCACCCAGAAGTAGTGGGGACTCATCTTCCTGGCACTGGAACCCTGGGCTGGGAAGCCTGGGGCCTCTCACTCCCGAGACATCCCCCCTGAATTTCTATCCACCACATGTAGGTGAGAGACCAGCTCGTCTGCATCTGAACACCTCCTACCAGTCTGGATGGATGTGGTTTCTTTAACTTTGTAGTTGTCAGACTTCCCTTCAACTATTTCTGATGGTCCTGAGTGATGATTGCTCTATAATTTAGTTGTAATTTTGATGCAGCTGTGCAAAGAGGTGAGCCATGTCTGCCTATGCAGCCATCTTGCCTGGAAGTCCAAGGCAGTTCCATTTTTAAATTTTTGAGTTAACTCCATACTGCTGTCCACAGTGGCTGCACCAGACTACATTCCTGCCAACAGTGTGTGAGGGTTCCCCTTTCTCCACATCCTCACCAGCACTCGTTTGTTGATTTATTGATGGTAGCCATTCTGACAGGTGTAAGATGATATTTCATTGTGGTTTTAATTTGCACCTGATGATTAGTGATGTTGAGCATCTTTTCATATGTCTATTTGCCATCTGTGTGTCCTCTCTGGAGAAGTGTTAATTCAGAACCTCTGCCCATTTTTTAAAGTAGATTGTTTGGTGGGAGGCGTGCATATGACATAATTATTAGAACACTCTTTTCACATTTCTTCCATTTGCATTTTACTGAGCACCTAGAATTATGGAAGTGGCCTTGATCTCCAGCCCTCTGAGTCGATGTCAGCTCTAGTGTCAGGAAGAGGAAAAGGTTCCTCAGCCAGGAGACCAGGTGTCCTTGCCAGGCCACTGCTGAATGTAGGTGTCTGTGTGCACGTGGCCTGGGGTGGGCTGAGCTGTGCCAGGAGTCCAGGCCCAGGCAGCGAGTCCCATGCTGACAGATGCGCAGCTGCGTGTGTCTGCAGAACCCCGGGAATTGGATTCCATGCTGCATCCCATACTTTTTCCTCTGCCATCCCCGTGCTTTTGGTAGAGCCGCACCTCCCCCTGTAGACCTGTATCTCCCTCTGCGCTCTGAAGAGAAGGCCCTGCACCCGACTCGACCAGAGCATGGTGATGGGCAGGCTGGGACCCCAGATTGTCCAGGGCACAGAATGAACCCATAGGCCAGCTGCTCCCCATCCCTTTGCTTCTCTAATGGAGGCACTGATTTGTGGAAGGAGGCACCTTCTCTGCAAGACAAGCCTTCAATGATCAGGGGAAGCTGGAAACTGGAGGACCCCTGGGTTGGGCTTCTATTTGGGGGCTACGGGAGGCTGAGGGATCTAAAGCAAGCTGCCTACACCCTCTGGCCTGAAAGAGAAGTGGGAGGGAGGGTAAGGATGAGGGGCATTTTTGAAGCAGGGGGGTGACCATGGTGTCTGGTAAGCTGCCTTCTTGAGCCCCCAGGTGCACAGCCCTCAATCACATGGGTCTCATCGCTGTTCTGTCACTTCCCTGCCTGGACTGGGATGAGCCAGCTCTGGCTCTCCCACCTGTGTGCTGCCTCCCCTTGTGTCAGATGCCACTCCTCCCCACTCCCAGGGTCAGTGCCAGACCCTCCCCTGCAGTTAATATATAAAACACAAAGAACTCTTGGTGATGTTACTGATAGTCACAACAGGGTGGGAAGGAGACTAGATTTCAAGATACCTGTGTTCTGTCCACAGATTTTGGAGGACTTCCCCACTAGTGTTTTAAAACTCTAAGAATGCCTGCAAGAGAATGAAGAGAATAGGGTCCACCTGGGAAAATCAGTTGGCCTAACCCAGGAGAGGGAGGACTGAAGTAGTCCACTTGTTTAATAGCTCAGGGGCAACCTATATTATTTGCTCCTCTTTTACAGTAAGAAGGAATGAAGAATTGTGGTGAGCAGTTAGACAGACATGAGCAGAGCAAGGATGGTGGGCCAGGTACAGAAGGTCACCAGGGCGGAAAGCCCTGGGTGCCTAACAATGGGCAAAATGGGTAAAACAAGGACCTTGCCCTCAAGGTGACCTTTCCTTCCCTAGCACATCACTGGTCATGTGGTTTAGACCCTCTGACCTTTCATCTATAGATATAACATGCAGGCCTCAGTTGTGTTTCAGTTCCAAGCCCAGAAAAGCAGCAAAAGCAAACATCAGGACCAGCTGCACTGACCAACGAGCCCCTGCCCTGGCACTGAAGTGAAGACCACCACCCTGAAAGGACATACCTGGAAAGATGGTGAATATTCTATTGAGATCCTCCCCTGTGACCACCCCTAAAGTACCCCCCCCTTAAAGGCCCTTAGGACAGAGGACCCAGCTGGAGGTCTCCCTGGAGCACTTTCCCCACCCTCCTTCCTCCACGCACATTTCCCTCGCCTCTTTCTTCTAAGCTTCAAAGGCCCCTTCTTTTGCCTCTGTAACTTGTTTCCTGAGCCCATTTCTTCCACAGCTCAGTTCTTCTATCTCTGTGACCTTCTAAATAAAATTTCTCTTTGAGTTTAAGTCCTAGTTCTGAATTGTTTCCTGGCCAGAACTCAAGTACTGAGGTTGCTGAACCAAGGTCCAGTCTGACTCCACCTGTGTAACACCTGGTGCCATTTGGCCACCAACAGAATGACAACTAAAAATAAATAAATAAATAAATAAATAAATAAATAAAATAAAATTTAAATAAATTCAAATCAAACAAAATATAAATTTATTTACATAAATAATAAAACAAGTGAAATTTACATCTCTAGCTTTAAAAGTCAACTCATCTTTTTTTTTTTAACTCATCTTTATCATGTGGGAACATATAAACACTGACATATTGTTACCTTTTTACTTTTCCTAGTTTGATCTAAGTGCACAGCATATAATTGAAGGAGATGAAGGCAGTGTTAATCTGTGAAGTTAATTGAACCCGTATAATCCCCTAGATGCTGGATATAAGAAATTCATGACAAGTTTCTTTAAGTCAGTTTTACTGAACCATTAATAGAGCAGAAGACTGATTTGAATTTCAGTTCCAAAATCTAATATGAAGTTCTACAAATCCCAAGAAAAATTTTTTATTAAAATTATATTAATATTTTAGTTTTATTTATAATTCTGTGTGATAAGAATGTATATATAACCTGTGCAGGGACTGACTGGTTCTTAAAAGAAAAAAATTTATTTGATTAAAGCCATCTTTCTACTCAGTGTGCTCTGAGGAAAATAGTTTGCCAACAGAATTCTAGAAAACACAGTAAGAAATCAGTACAAAATTTGTATTCAGGTTAATTTAGCTAAAAAAGTCTATACAATTACCAGTGTGTTAGTCCTTCTAAAAAAGGGGGTGAGACTTAAAACTAGATATTTCTCAACTCTGAAAGACTGTTTCATATTTAAGAACAAAAAAGTTCTCTTAAGTCAGAACAGTGATTTGTTAAAAGAAACCTCTTCTCTTTCTTTTTTTTTTTTTTTCCTTAAAACAACATTAGCCCTCCTGGGAGAGAATATAAATCACATGTTAATTAGCAAAAAGTTAGGGGACTTATGGCAAGATGACTCCTAGCTACTCAAATTGATCAGCTCTCTTCAAAACACTCAAAGTGTTGTTTTACTGGTAATTGAGGGCTTTGATTTCTGAAATCTGGATGGAGAATCAAACATGGTCTTTAACTTTAAGTTTGTTTCACTAGAGCTCACCCATGACTTACTACATGATTAGTACCTCTCCTAATTTAACAAAAACCAAGTAGTGAGTAGGTAAAAACAAAAACAAAAACATGATGCATACCAAATTGAATGCATTATCACTTCTTTTTTTAATTAAAGAATTGGTTTTGCTTTTGTGTGCCTGCATTAGTGTATTCCTTAATTTACAGTTATAATTATACATGATCTTCCTACTTTTGCCTTTTAGCCTTTCTACTAGTGTTAGTGTTTGTTGGTTCACTGGTTTTATTATGTGTTTGCTTTGCCAGTTTGCTTTGTGTTATTTTCTTATCCATATTTTTACTTTCTTCTTCTTAAAGAAGTCCCTCTAACATTTCTTATAAAACTGGTTATGTGTTGATGAACTCCTTCAGCTTTTTCTTGTTTAGGAAACATGATTTTATACATTGTACCATTGATGAACAAAAAGATTCATTTTAAATCTTTCATTACTGTTTTACCTAGCAAAAGTAAATTTCAAATCTTAGCAAAGCTGTATTTTCTAGTACTTCTGTGAAGAATTGATTATGGAGAGACCATTATATGTATTTAATTTTCAAAAAATACCAGACAGGATGCTGCATCTCCCTCCACAACTTAGAAAGAATACCTCAAAACTAGAGACAACCAGAAGTTTCAGAAAATCAAACTGCGTGGAAATCCAACAAAGATATAAAAAAGAAATACTGATCCAGACAGGTAGGTGGGGCGGAGCCAGGGTGGAGAGGATGTGGTGTCACAGCGGTGGCAGTGGCAGCAGCAGACTGGTGGGAAGCTCAGTCACACATTTTAAAAAGTAGAGAGGAACACCCAGGAAGCACTCCCAGCACCAGACCAGACTGCACATTCACGGTCCCAGCGCCGGTGAACATAAAGCCTCATTGCTTCTGACTGTGCAAACCAATGGGGATTGGGGTGGAGGGAGTAACTGCTGGTCTCTCAGCAGAGTCTACTTATTGAAAGGACCCCCATGGTCCTAGAACATCCACAGACCCACCCACTCTGGGAACAATGGCCGGGGCAACAGCTAGAGAGGCATCAGTCCCATACGGAAGTGGGAGAAGTGCCTGGAAAAGGGGCGAGTGCTGAGCAAGCAGCGTTGTTCCCCTCAGACCCCTCCCCTACATACAGTGCCTCAACATGGTGAAACTGGTCACCCATACTGGCGAATACCCCAGGCTCCGCCCCTTACAACATAACAGGTGCGACCTAAGACACAGAGGAAAACAAACACAGGAGCCTGTCAAGATGAGGAGAAAACTTCCAGCCAAGATGGAGACCTAGGCTGACACATTCCATCTCCCTCCACAACTAAGAAGGAATACAACTATCGCAAAACCAGAAATAACCAGAAACTCCAGAAAATAAAGCCAAATGGAAGTCCAACATATGAAGTTATAAAGAAGTGGTGCTCATCCAGACAGGTAGGAGGGGTGAAGCTGGGGCAGAGAGGTCAAGCTGTGTTGGCGGCAGCAGCTGCGGCAATGGCAGTGGGACAGCGGTAAGCACAGACACCTATATTTAAGGGGAGGCGAGAAGCACCTGGGGAGCACTCCTGGCTGCAGACCAAACCCATCAGCTCACAATTCCAACACCAGGGAAGGCAGACCACCATTGCCTCGAACTGTGAGGGCCAGAGGGTGTGGGGATAAAGGAGGAGGCTCCTGGTCTCTCAGCAGAGAGTGAATGGCAGGAATCCACCTTGGTCCCCTGCCCCCCCCCCACAAAATGCCACAGTGTGTTGAGAATGTTCGCCCGGTTGTGATGAGTGCATGGGGCTCTATCCCTTATAGCATTGAAGGTGTGACAGCCCCACACAGGAAGCAAAGGTAAACACAAAACTGTCAGGATGGAACAAATCATGATAGAGATCCCAATCATGCAGCTGACCAGACAGCAAATATCTAATCTAATGAAACAGCAGATAGAAAATCTTTCTGAGGCACAGTTCAGAGCTTTGGTTATAAAAATGCTTAAAGACCTAACAGCAGATCTTAAACAAGATGGGGAAGGAAAGAAGGCTATCCCTGCTGAAATGAATAAAAACGCATATGAAACTAGTGGCAAGGGAAAGAAAACCAGGGATCAAATCAACAAATCAGAACATAGGGAAGAAATAAACAGTCAACCAGTGCAGAAAGAGGAAACGAAAAGTGAGGAAAATGAGGAAAGGCTCAAAAACTTGTGGGACAGCTATAAGCGGGCCAACATCTGAATCATAGGGTTGCCAGAAGGTGAAGAAGAAGGACTAGAAATTGAAAAATTAGGTAGGGAGCTTCCGGCCAAGATGGAGGCTTAGACAGACACACCCGGTCTCTCTCTACAACTAGGAAAGAATACAACTACCTCAAAACAAAAGATAACCAGAAATTCCAGAAAATAAAACTACATGGAAGCCCAACCTATGAAGTTATAAACCAGCAGTGCTAGTCTAGATGGGTAGGAGGGGCGAACTCGGAACTGGAACAGAAAGATCAGGCAGTGCTCTTTGTGGTAGCAGCAGGAATAGCGGCAGGGGGAGCAATCCTGGCTGCAGTCGAGTCTCGGCAGCTCGCAACCCCAACGCTGGGAAAGGCAGCCTCCCCATTGCCTCAGACAGAGGTCCAGAGTGCGCGGGGATGGATTCTGGTCTCCCAGCAGAGAATAACGGCAGGAATCCATCTTGGACCCCCGCCCCCACACAAAGCGCCACAGATCAGCAAAAAGGTTGTGGACCGCCGCTGGTCGCTAGATAGTGACAAATACATGGGGCTCTGCCCCCTACAGCCTGCCCAGGAAGCAAAGCTAAACACAAATCTGTCAAAATGAAGCAGACAACGATTGAAATCCCAGTGATTCAGATCACCAGGCAGCAGATGAGGAACCTGACAGGCGAACAAATAGAAAACCTTTCAGAGGCTCGGTTCAGACCTATAGTTATAAGGTGGCTTATAGAATTAACAAAAGATTTGGAACAAGACAGGGAAGGAATAAAAGCTACACATACAGAAACAAACAAAAGCACATATGAGACAAGTGGTGAGGAAATAAAATCCAGAGATCAAATCAACAAACCAGAACATAGGGAAGAAACAAACAGTCAACCGGTGCAGAAAGAGGAAACAAAAAGTAAGGAAAGTGAGGAGAGGATCAGAAACCTCTGGGACAGCTATAAGAGACTGAACATTTTGGATTATAGGATTGCCAGAGGGTGAAAAACTAGAAATTGAAAAATTATGTGAAAAAAATAATGAAGTAGAAGTTCCCTAACTTGGGGAAGGAAATAGGTCCAGGAAGCACAGAAAGTTCCAGAAGAACTGGACCCAGGGAGAACCACTCCAAGACACATTATAATCAAATTGTCAAAAATTAAAGATAAAGAGAGAATCTTAAAAGCAGCAAGAGAGAAGAAAAGAATCATGTACAAAGGGGTCCCAATTAGACTATCAGCTGATTTCTCAAGGGAGACCCTGCAGGCAAGAAGGGACTGTCAAGAAATATTCAAAGTAATGAAAAGCAAAAACCTACAGCCACGAATACTCTATCCAGTGAAGCTGTCATTCAGAATAGAAGGGCAGAGAAAGTGCTTCCAGGACAAAGTAAAACTGAAGGAGTTCATTAGATACAAACCACTATTATATGAGATGTTAAAGGGACTGGTTTAGAAAAAGGAGGATCAAAACTATGAATATTAAAATGAAAACTGCATCACAAGAACCAACAACAGAAGCTAGGGAATTGAAACAAAGGCAAATTAAATAGGCAACGAGAGTGGAAAAAGAACTATAGGTATGGGGAACATGCTGGGGGGAGGTCAGCAGGAAGGGGGAAGGGGGAAAGAAAGAGATGGTACAGGAATTAAGAAGCATAGTAGGAGGGAATGGAGTAGACAGGAAGAGGTTGAGAAGAACTATATGCACAACCAATGGGCATGGACTAAAAGGGGGGGACAACTGGAGGGAGGGGGGCCACCGGGTGGACGGGAGCAGAGTGAAGGGAAATTGGGACAACTGTAACAGCAAGATCAATAAAACATTAAAAAAAAAAAGAAATTGAAAAATTATGTGAAAACATAATAAAGCAGAACTTCCCTAACTTGGGGAAGGAAATAGACTTCCAGGTCCAGGAAACACAGAGAGTTCCAAAACAAGGGGACCCAGGGAGAACCATACCAAGACACATTATAATAAAAATGTTAAAAATTAAGAATAAAGAGAGAATCTTAAAAGCAGCAAGAGAGAAGAAGAGGTCACGAAGGGGTCACAATAAGACTATCAGCTGACTTCTCAAAAGAAACTCTGCAGGCAAGAAGGGACTGGCAAAAAATATTCAAAGTAACAAAAAGCAAAAACCTACAACCACAATTACTCTATCCAGTGAAGCTGTCATTCATAATAAAAGGGCAAAGAAAGTGCTTCCAGGACAAAGTAAAATTGAAGGAGTTCATCAGACTCGAACCACTGTTATATGAAATGTTGAAGGGACTTGTTTAGGAGATAGAGGATCAAAACTATGAACATTAAAATGAGAACTGTATCACAACAACCAACAACAGAAGCTAGGAAATTGAAATAAAGGGAGACTAAGTAGGTAACGAGAGTGGAAAAAGAATTACATATATGGGAAATATATTGTGGGGAGGTCAGTGGGGAGGGGTTAAGGGGAAAGGGAGGGAGATGGTACAGGAATTAAGAAGCATAGTAGGGAGTGGAGTCAATAGGAAGATGTTGAGAAAAACTGTATGCACAACCAATGGGCATGGACTAAGGAGGGGGACAACTGGAGGGAAGGGGTTCACTGGGTGTAGAGGAACAAAGGGAAAAGAAATTGGGACAATTGTAACAACATAATCAATAAAGCATATTAAAAAATAATAATTACTTAGGAAAAAATAATGGGGGAATATAAATATGCAGGTAGTTCTAACTAAAATTACAAAAATTATTATATTCATTAGTGTTATGACCAACACTGGTAGAAATAAGGGTAGAGTTAGATATAGGAAAGGCTGGGTATTATCTCTCTCATATCTTACATGTATTATTCCTCTTACATATAGTCATGCAAGTGAGCACGCACACTTGCACACACACAGACACACACAAATAACCACCTTGTAAATGTTCTCGCTTCACATACACTACTGTTTTTTTTCACCAACCACTGGAATTATCAAATGCTCTCTATTGTAAAGCTGTTTATGTCAAGTCCTATTGGTCACTTGAATTTTCTCAGTGCATCTTCTGAAAAAAAGACTGGCACAGGTATAGGAATAAAAAGGAGAAAAACACAAGGCATGTTTTGTTGACAATAAGTAAATTAACTTATTTAGAAATATGAGAAACACTCACAATAAAACACGTGGACACAGGAGTTCAGCAGTAAATGAGGCATTTCATTTATTCATGGGTCTGCAGAGCCAAGAACACAGCTAGGGACATGCGCGCAACAGCGGACAAAATATACTGGTTTCATACTAACGCGAGCAGCCCCCCCCCATTTTTCTATTAGCTGAATACTCCAGAGTTACAATCTAACATGACTAACTAAGGGTAATCTGGTTATAAGTCTGTCTCCAGCTCCACCTTGAAGTTTTCCTAACTTGTTTGCTGAGTTGTCTAGCTACATTTCCCATTTCCTTGTGTTTGGTGATGAATATCTTTCTCCTTCAATCTTAGAGACATTTGTGATGAGCTGCAGAAAGTTCTTTCCTGATTTGTATAATTATCTTCTCCCTTTGTTTTACTGTTGACTTGGAGATCGGCCCCCTGATCGTCATTCAATTACAATTGGCATTATCTGTTAATTATTTTTTTAATGGTTTGAGAGTCACTAGCTTCTTTGTCCTTTACAGAAAGTTACTTATGAGTAAGGGAAAAGGATGAGAATATTGGAAAGCAGGATGTAGGTTGAAAGTGAGGACACCCGATTGATAAATGAACGTTTTGGGGTTTATCCTTCACAACACGAGAAATCATTAATATTTTTCAAGCAAGGGCACACTATAGTTAACCTCATGCAACTGGAAATAACATTAAATCCGTATCTATCTCAAGTATAAGCTTCTCTGGAGCAAGAAATGGCTCTTTTGAGTAACGCAATATTGAAAACTTTCTTCTGTGTGGGGAAATTATTTAGGAGCATAATGGAGAAAGAAGAATGAGGAAGCAGATATATAGGTACTAGATGTTTGACCCATTTCTGAAAGTAACTGATGATCTTGGGTACTCAGCTCCTGGAAGCTTTCTTCATCTGTAACACTCAATAAACATACACTTGAGTATGTTAGCTGTGGGTTTGGCATACATATTCTTTATTATGTAAGGTGTTTTCCTTTCATACTCAAGCTTTTGAGGGTTTTTATCAGGAAAAGTACTGTATTTTGTCCAATTTTTTTCTGTATCGATTGAGATGATCATGAGATTTTTTCTTTCATATTAATGTGGTTATATCACATTTATTGATTGGTTTATATTGAATCATCCTTGTATCTCAGGGATAAATACTACCTGGTCATGGCATATAATCCTTTTAATGTGTTCTTTAATTGGGTTTGCTAATATTTTGTTGATAAATTTTACATCTACATTTATCAGGGATATTGATCTATAGTTTTCTTTCAGTGTTCTTATCTGTTTTTGGCATCAGGGTAGTGTTAGTTTTATAGAATAAGTTCAAAAGCACTACTTCCTCTTTAATTTTTGAAAAATTTTTGAGAAGGATTGGCATTAATTTCTTGAACTGTTTTGTAGAATTTGCCAGTGAAATTTTTGATCCAGCAGTTTTCTGTGTTGAGAGGTTTTTAATTACTGATTCAACTTCCTTATTTATCATTGCTCTGTTTATATTTTCTATTTATTCCTGATTCAGTCTTAGTAGATTGTGTGTTTCTAGAAATTTATCCGTTCTTCTAGATTGTCAGATTTATTGGTATATCACTGTTCATAGTTGTCTCTTAAGATGTTATGTATTTCTGTAGTATCAGTTGTAATGTCTCCTTTTCATTTCTAATTTTAATTATCTGATTATTCTGTTTTTTTCTCAATCTAGTTAAAGTCTGTCGATTATGTTTATCTTTTTAGAAAACCAGCTCTTATTTTTTTAAATCCTATCTGTTGCTTTTTTTTGTCTTTATTTTAATTATTTCCACCCTAACATGTATTATTGCCTTCCTTCTGCTGCTGTTTGGTTTAAATTGTTCTTTTTCTGGTTCCTTGTGGTATAAATTTAGGTCATTTGAGATTTTTCGAATTTCTTAGTATGTGCATTTATTGCTATAAACTTTCCTCTCAGAACTGCTTTTACAGCATTCCACAGATTTTGGTATATTGTATATCCATTTTCATTTGTTTTGAGATTTTTAAAATTTTCTTTTTAATTTCTTCTTTGAGCCATTTCTTGTTTAAAAATATCTTCCTTAGTTTCCACATATTTGTAGACTTTCCAGTTTTTTTCTTATCGATTTCTACTTTTATTGTGGTCAGAAAAAAATAGTTGGTATAATTTTTATCCCCCTAAATTTGCTATGACTTGTTTTGTGTCCTGTCATATGATCTATGCTGGAAAAAATTTCTTGTGCCCTTCAGAAGAATGTATATTCTGCTGTTGTTGAATGAAATGTTTCTATATATGCCTGTTAAGGCCAATTGGTCTAAGGTATGGCTCAATTCCAACATTTTCATGTTGGTTTTCTGCCATTAAGGTCAGGAACAACACAAGATGCTCTTTCTCACCACTCTTATTCAATATCATAGTGAAAGCCCTAGCCAGAGCAATCAGACTGGGAATTCAAATCAGAGAGAAAGAAGTAAAATTGTCATTATTTTCAGATGGTATGATTTTGATATGTTTGTGCAATAAGGTAAATAAAGACCCAGTTTAGTTCATAGCTTTTTGGTCTACCAGTCTCCATACATTAGCATTTTCTCTCCACTTGGTCACAGATGAACTCTGCACCCTGCAAGACAGCATCTTGCATAGAAGGAAAGGTCTTAAGGGGTTGTTGTTCTCTTGGCTTCACTCTAATCTTTCATCTTTCTCTGAAGCAGTTCTCCAGGGGAATTCTCCTTACATTTCACTGATGAAGAAAGAGTTTACGGTCCATCATAATTGTCTTGGGCCCTGGGGCTAAGCATAATAGTGTTCAAACAATAGTTGGCTAAAAAGAAGAGAGGATTGCTACTGGGTAGGCAAAAAGAGTGTTTGGCGGAGATCCAAGATGGCGGAGGAGTAAATGGAAGCTACACTAACCTCCTCCCAGGACCAGTCTGGGTTTACAACTTAATTTTGGAGAAATCATCTGGAACAACCAACGAACACTAGCTGGAAAGAAGTCTTATAACCACGGAGAGACAGAAAAGGCCGCTACATCACAACGTGACCGGTAGGGAGTGCGGAGACGCGGAAGGGCTGGCTGGGCTCACATGGGTGGCAGCTGAAGGGACTGAGAAACAGCTCAGCAGCCGGGGATTCCCCCTGAGAAGGGCAGGGTCTAAACCCCCAGCTGGGCTTCCCAGCCTACAGCAACAGAGTGGAAAGTAAAACAGTATCAGCTGTGAAAAGCGAAAAGCCACAGGCTTTCTTGCTAGCCGGAGAGAAACAGCAGGAGAAAAAGAGCTCTTAAGTGGATCACATACGAAAATATTTTGGCCACCACTTACCCTGGGCTCAAGCAGAGGGAAGGCAGAGAGGACTGGAGACACTTGGGGAGAGTTTGGCACGGTGGCTTTGAGGGAAGAACTGGAGGAGCAGCCGACTGGGTCCCAGTGCTGACTCATCCCCAGTACTGCGGGTAGACCATTCCCCTCCAAGTGGCGTCAGCCTGAGGGGAAGCAAAAGCCCTGCCGACGGGAATTAAGCTGCCACACCCACAGTCCTTAAGCCTGACAGCTAATCACAGATTGAGCAGATTAACAATCAAAGAAGACAGACAACAGCAGTAGATCCCTGGAAGTCTCCAACAGGCTGCCTAGGGCCAGACTGGTACATGATCTGACGCCACCAGAGGCAGATCCAGGAAGTGCAGATCATTCTAGGAAGCACCAACAAACAATAGGAGTCAAAAAAATGGGGAGACAGAGAAACAACCTCCCATCAAAAGGAAAGGTAGAATCCCCAGAAAGAGTGCTAAATGAAATAGAGGGGAGCGAACTATCAGATATGGAATTCAAAACATGGATTATGGAGAAGCTGAATGAGCTCAGCGGAAACTTCAAAGAACTCCAGAAAAACTACAAGGAACTCACAGAAAATTACGTGAGCATGAAAAAGGACATAGAAGCTATCAATAAGAGCCAGGAGGAAATGAAGAATACGATCTCTGAATTGAAGAACACAGTAGAAGGAATTAAAAGCAGGCTAGAGGAAGCAGAAGATCGGATCAGCGAGCTGGAGGACAACCTACACAAAAACTCCCAGACAATGCAACAAAATGAAAAAAGACTGAACAAGACTGAAGAGGTTCTAAGACAGCTGCAGGACAACATGAAACGTAATAATATCCGTATCATAGGAATTCCAGAAGGAGAAGAAGAAGAGCAAGGGATAGAAAACCTCTTTGAAAAACTAATGACAGAAAACTTCCCTAACATGACGAGAGAAAGAGTCACGCAAGTCCAGGAAGCACAGAGGGTCCCAATGAAGATGAACCCCAACAGGCCCACCTCAAGACACATCATAATTAAAATGGCAACATTCAAAGACAAAGAGAGGATCCTAAAAGCAGCAAGAGAAAAACAACTAATAACATACAAGGGTACTCCAATAAGGCTATCATCAGATTTCTCAGCAGAAACACTACAAGCCAGAAGGGAATGGCAAAAAATATTCCAAGCAATGAAAAACAAAGGTCTACAACCTAGAATACTCTACCCAGCAAGGCTCTCATTCAAAATGAAGGGTGAAATAAGGAGCTTCCAAGACAAAAGAAGGCTAAAAGAATACATCTCCACCAAACCAGCAATGCAAGAGATGCTAAAGGGTCTGCTCTAAGAAGATAAAGAAACAGAGAGAGACAGAGAAGAACACAAGTACAAAGGGGAAAAATGACAGTGAATAAGTACTTATCGGTAATAACCTTAAATGTAAATGCATTAAATGCTCCAATTAAAAGACATAGGGTAGCTGAATGGATTAGAAAGAATGACCCACATATATGCTGTCTACAAGAGACCCACCTTAGAACAAAAGATCTACACAGACTGAAAGTAAAGGGATGGAAAAAAGTATTTCAAGCAAATGGGCATGGGAATGACTGGGAATGACTTTCAAAGGTAATAAAAGCCCGCGAAATAAAAGGCCTGCTGCCATGGTTGGTTGTGCGGTCCACAGCAATCTCTCCAGGGAAAGAATGAAGGTTGTTTTCCTGAAAGATGGCTAGAAGGGACCTTAAGGCACAATGGAAAACCAGAAAGACTTGGAAAGGACAGGTGTGTACAGGCAAGGATGAATGCCAGGTATGTGGCCCAGCTTCTGTGCCCTGAAGAGCAGACTGAGGGCCACCCTAAATGTTCCTTGGGTAAGTTCCAGCAAAACAGAACTAAAGATCATAAGTGATCATTTGCTGCTCTTGTTATGTTTATGCAAACGAACAGGATAAATTAAAAATGGACTTAATGAAGCCCCTTTAAAGACAAGGAGAGTAATCTTAGGGAGAAAAATCATTATTCAAGGAAAATCACAATGATCAGTGGCAGACTGTAAAGTAGGGCAGCTAACCGTCTTAAAAGTTTCTTCTCACTTAAAAAATGGTTTCACTTGAAAATTAAACCATATCTGTGATATCACCAAAGAGATTCAAGTTGCAGGCAAGTAGAATGTCAAGTGCCTTGCAACTGGATGTCTTCCCAATAAGACAGTCTTACAGATTTAGAGACTTGTTTGTTGGCTATGTTACATAAATTAACATGTGTTTTCTGTTTTCAAAGGGCATAAGCCTATGACCGCATTACCTCAGTGATTGTCTGTACGCAAAAGGCTCACTTAATCCTCTCTGCAGCGCTGCCTCCTGAGACTCAACGGTTTGGCTGAACTAAATGGCTGGGTTGATGAAGAATAGGGTGGTCTGTGGGCTTCACTTTAAAACTGAATTCTCTTTTCTATCCTAATGGCTTGGACAGAAAGGGCCCAGAGGTCTGAGAAGGGGGAAACATAAACTATTTCCCTCAGCCCAAACTAAATATAATGGGCAAAAAAGGGTTTTGGACAGGCGAGATGTGCCTAGCACACCTTCCTCCAAAGAAGCCCCCCCCCTTTTTTTTTTCTCCTAATGTGGAACATTGAAAAATTAATCCCTGCCTTTTGTCACCTAGTAGTTATGGATTGAATGATGCTTTTTAACCCTTTTTGCCAAATCTGTTCCCCCCAGAACACAACAAGGATGCCAACCTGCTAAACCAAGCACGCCGTTGTCCGGAGACAGCCAACTGACCTGGAGTCTGCACAATCCTTCCCCATGTGGGAAGGCCACCCTCCCCTCCACACCCCCACTATTATTAGGGATTTCTAGACCCAAGGGTAGGTAGGACGACGACCATGTCCAGCTTGAAGCAGCTAGAGGAGCTTGAGACCTTCGCCCATTGTCCTTTACAAGATTACAAAGGGTCTTAATATCTGAGAGGGAGGGATAGTTATTTTTTATGAACCATGGGTACGGACTTGGGGGGGGATGCTGGGGGAGGGAGATACTGGGTGGAGGGGAGTAAAGGGGAAAAAATTGGAACTACTGTAACAACATAATCAATAAAATATACTTTAAAAAAAAAAAGAGTGTTTGGCTATTTTGACAATTAGTAAATGTAATTTTATTCAGGTCAACAAGACTATATTAAATACCCTATGTGTGAGTTGCTAGGATGGTAAAGTGAGACAAGCCATAGTTCCTGTACTTAAGCAGCTCACAGTATTTTTGTTTTTAGAAAAATAAACAATTAAAAGTTTATTGTGACAAATCTTTCAAAAAGTGATAATGGTGAGTGAATGGGAGTGAGGAGACAGGAACCCATGCTTACAAGGCAAAGAGAAGCAAACTCCCATTTACTGAAATTCTATGCTATGCTAACGTCATAAATGTACACTGAATAAATTTTTTCAGTGAAAAATAATTTAATTAATAAATCCAGGTGTAGAGCTCATGACTCCAGAGCCAAGGTCAGTATATCTTTCATCAGGTATTAATTCACATGCTTAAATATCACATTATAAAATCTTATCTAGTTGTCTTACCTGTCTTCCCTTTTTAAAAATGTGGAATTCTACTTTACATATAAATATTTTTAATGTAATTAATCTCTTGGTTCAGATCAAATTGAATCCATCTAATTGGATTTTGGTCCCATCCAATAAATACACCAAACATAACACTATTACTCTTAATTTTCCATTAAGAGCAATTAATGGAAAATTAAAGGAGGCTGTGCTTTTCAGAGATGAGACTTTATATACAAGAGGAAAAATGATAGTCATAAAATAAAATAATCTTGAGATTTTATGCAGTTTACCTAAAAAAGTCCTGTTGAGAACCGAACACCAGCTGGAGAGAAGTCTTATAACCACGGAGAGACAGAAAAGGCCACTACGTCACAACATGACCGGTAGGGAATGTGGAGACGTGGAAGGGCTGGCTGGGCTCACACGGGTGATAGCTGAAGGGACTGAGAAACAGCTCAGCAGCTGGGGGTTACCCCTGAGAAGGGCAGGGTCTAAACCCCCAGCTGAGCTTCCCAGCCTACAGAAACAAGAGTGGAAAGTAAAATAGTATTCAGCGGTGAAAAGCGAAAAGCCACAGGGTTTCTTGCTAGCCGGAAAGAAATAGCTGGAGAAAAAGAGCTCTTAAGCGGATCACATACGAAAATATTTTGGCCCCCAGTTACCCTGGGCTCAAGCAGAGGGAAGGCAGAGAGGACTAGAAATGTTTGGGGAGAGTTTGACACGGTGGCTTTGAGGGGAGAACTAGGGAAGCAACTGACCGGGTCACAGTGCTGACTCATCCCCAGTACTGCAGGCAGACCATTGTCCCCTCTCCAAGTGGCATCAGCCTGAGGGGAAGCAAAAGCCCAGCCTACAGGAATTAAGCTGCCACACCCACGGTCCTTAAACCTGACTGCTAATCACAGATTAAATAGATTAACAACTACAGAAGACAGACAAAGGCAGTAGATCCCTGGAGGTCTCCAACAGGCTGCCTAGGGCCAGACCGGTAGATGATCTGACGCCACCAGGGGCAGATCCAGGAAGTGCAGATCATTCTAAGAAGCACCAACAAACAATAGGAGTCACAAAAATGGAGAGAAAGAGAAACAACCCCCATCAAAAGAAAAGGTAGAATCCCCAGAAAGAGTGCTAAATGAAATAGAAGGGAACAAACTATTAGATATGGAATTCAAAACATGGATTATGGAGAACCTCAATGAGCTCAACGGAAACTACAAGGAACTCCAGAAAAACTACAAGGAACTTACTGAGAATTACACCAGCATGAAAAAGGACATAGAAACTATCAATAAGAGCCAGGAGGAAATGAAGAATACGATCTCTGAATTGAAGAACACAGTAGAAGGAATTAAAAGCAGGCTAGAAGAAGCAGAAGATCGGATCAGCGAGCTGGAAGACAATGTAGACAAAAACTCCCAGACAGTGCAACAAAATGAAAAAAGACTGAACAAGACTGAAGAGGCTCTAAGACAGCTGCAGAACAACATGAAATGTAATAATATCTGTATCATAGAAATTCCAGAAGGAGAAGAAGAAGAGCAAGAGATAGAAAACCTCTTTGAAAAACTAATGACAGAAAACTTCCCTAACATGTGGAGAGAAAGAGTCACGCAAGTCCAGGAAGTACAAAGGGTCCCAATGAAGATGAACCCCAACAGGCCCACTTCAAGACACATCATAATTAAAATGGCAACATTCGAAGACAAAGAGAGAATCCTAAAAGCAGCAAGAGAGAAACAACTAATAACATACAAGGGAGCTCCAATAAGGCTATCATCAGATTTCTCAGCAGAAACACTACAGGCCAGAAGGGAATGGCAAAAAAATATTCCAAGCAATGAAAATCAAAGGCCTACAACCAAAAATACTCTACCCAGCAAGGCTCTCATTCAAAATGGAAGGTGAAATAAGGAGTTTCCAAGACAAAAGAAGGCTAAAACAATACATCTCCAACAAACCAGCATTGCAAGAGATGCTAACGGGTCTGCTTTAAGAAGATAAAGAAACAGAGAGAGACAGAGAGGAACACGAGTACAAAGGGGGAAAATGACAATGAATAAGTACTGAAAGAAAGAAGGAACTTCTACCATTTGCAACAACATGGTTGGAACTAGAGAGAATTATGCTTAGCGAAATAAGCCAGGCAACAAAAGAAAATTACATTATCCTATCACCTATTATAGGAAAATAATGAACAACACAAACAAATGAGCAAAATTGAACCAGGGGTATGTAAGCAAAAAATAAACTAACAGTAACAAAGGGAGATGGGAGGGAGAGAAGGGGGTAAGAAGGGGAAGGGTCTAGTCAAAGAACATGTATAAATGACCCATGGACATGGACAACTGGGTGGGGACTGAATGTGGGAGAAGGGGGGGCAGGGGGCAGGGAAGCAAGAGGGGGAAAAAAGTGGGACAACAGTAATGGAAAAAAAATTTTTTTTAGTGGGGAAAAAATGATAATATAAAGAATGGAAATGCAAGTTCAGTGAATATTAGAAGGACAAGGATTTTCCTTCACACTGTATATTTTTCTCCCTATCTGATCCCTCCAGAGTTTGGCATTCTAAACAAGTAAGTAATGACATAAGTTTCTTTGCATAAAACTAATAAGACCAGTTGTTAATAGAGATTTTTTTTTGACTAAGACTTTGACTAGAATGTCATGCCTAAAGGAGACATGCTTGGGCTTTGGTTGTTACCAAAAAGCCCTGAGGAACTGGGATTGACTTTCAAAGGTAATAAAAGCCCACAAGATAAAAGGTCTTGTACCTTGGTTGGATGCGCGGTCCATGGCAATCTTTCCAGGGAAGGAATGAAGGTTGTTTTCCTGAAAGATGGCTAGAAGAGACCTTAAGGCACAATGGAAAACCTGAAGAACTTGGAAAAGACAGGTGTTTACAAGCAAGGCTGAATGCCAGGTATGTGGTTCTGCTTCTGTGCCCAAAATATTCCTTGCGTAAGTTCCAGCAAAGCAGAACTAAAGATCATAAGTGATCATATTCTGCTCTTGTTGTGTTTATGCAAATGAACAGGATAAATTAAAAGTGGACTTAATGCAGTCTCTTTAATGACAAGGAGGGTAATCTTAGGGAGAAAAATTGTGATTCAAGGAAAATCACAATGCTCAGTGGTAGACTATAAAGTAGTGCAGCTGACCATCTTTAAAGTTTCTTTTCATTTAAAATTTCTTTCCATTTGAAAGTTAAACTATGTCTGTGGTATTATCAAAGATGTTTAATTTACAGGCAAGAAGAATGTCAAATGCCTTGCAACTGGATGTCTTTCCAATAAGACAGTCTTACAGATTTAGTGATTGATTTGTGGCTTATGTTACATAAATTAACATGTGTTTTCTCTTTTCAAAGGGCATAAGCCTATGATCTCATTACCTGAGTGATTATCTGTACCTATAGGCCTCACTTAATCCTATCTCCAGCGCTGCCTCCTGAGACTTAATGGTTTGGCTGAACTAAGTGGCTGGGTTGGTGAAGTATGAGGTGGTCTGTGGGCTTCGCTTTAAAACTGGTTTCTCTTTTCTGTCCTAATGGCTTGGACAGAAAGAGCCCAGAGGTCTGAGAGGGGGTAAGCCTAAAATATTTCCCTCAGCTCAAACTGAGTATAATGGGCAAAAGGGTTTTGGTCAGGTGAGATGTACCTGGCACACCTTCCTCCAAAGAAGCCCTTCTTTTCCCTAATGTGGGACATTGAAAAATTAATACCTGCCTTTTGTCATCTAGTGGTTATAGATTGAATGATGTCTTTTAACCCTGTTGCCAAATCTGTTGCCTCCAGATTACAACAAGGATGCCAGCCTGTTAAATCAAGCATGCCGTTGTCCAGGGACAGCCAACTGACCTGGAGTCTGCACAATCCTTCCCCATGTGGGAAGGCCACCCTCCCCACCACACCCCCACTCTTATTAGGGATTTCTGGACCAAAGTGTAGGTAAGACGACAACCATGTCCAGCTTGAAGCAGCTAGTAGGGCTCGAGACCTTCGCCCATAGTCCTTTATAAGATTATAAAGGGTCTTAATATCTGAGAGGGAGGGATTGTTCTTTTTTATTGTTAAATTAATTAATTAATTATTTAAAAAAAGAAGAAGAAGAATATATGTAAGGGTGAGGCAGGAGAGCTTGTATGTACAACCCATGGGCATGGACTTCGGGGGGGGGATTGTTGGGGGAGGGGAGCAAAGGAAAAAAATTGTAACTATTGTAACAATATAATTAATAAAATATACTTTTAAAAGTCCTGTTGAAAGAATTTTTTTAAAAAGTGAAGAAAATGTTATGTTCATTGGAAGACCTGTTTTGTAATGTCAATTGCATCAACACAGTGCATTTCTTCTTCGTGTATAATATTCACCAGACTTTCTAAGTCCCACAGAAAAGTTCTGAAACAGGAGAAAAGATTTAATCCTAATTAGAAGTGGGTTGATCAGAGGAATTTATTAAGGGGGATTAACCATCCATTCAGAGGCCAAATTCTTATTCCTTCTTAGCTTCAAAAGGAGTTGCAAGAACTAAGACAAGTGGAGTGAAGAGAAGGGAAATAGAATCTGGCTCCATTCCTCATTTTTCTGAAGGCACAGAAAGGTTACGTGATGCCTCAGGCAAGGGAATCAGAATGGCTGAGTCATAAACACGAAGAAGTAATGTTGAATGTTACACTTTCAGCTCATCTAAAAAGTTTAAATTAGAATGTTGTTTTGGAGCAATACCTTTAAAACAGAAAACAACTTTAATGCTTTTTCCAAATCATTGACTTAGTGTATATATTCTTCATCTTGTTCTGGAATTTTCAGAATACATTTGTTGTCACTATATGTATTTGTGTTGTTATATTAATGAAACTTTACTAACTAGGAAAATGGTGCCTATTTATTATTTTATTTTCTTTATTTTTCTTCTGTATACTCTAGTAATTCCATTGTTAATTATAACACACAATGAATCATATCAATATTATAACAGCAAGAGGAAAGCTCTAACTGTTGGAATCATTAGAGAAAGTGTATATGGTTAGTATAGTGTTAACTTTATTGTTTCTTTAGTAAACTAGACATTACTTGCTTGGCCTCTTTCAAGAACACAGAATTTTCTTAGTTTAACAAGTAAATACAAAAGAAACTGAATGGAAAACACATATGAACAATGGTATCACACTAACTTCCACAATCCTAACTACTTTCAAAGTAGTTTCTGTAGAATATGTATTAAATTTCACAGAAAACATGAGGTGTTTTTTTTCTTATTTATTTATTTATTGTTTTTCTATTACATTTGTCCCACTTTTTCCACCATTTCTGCCCCCAACTCAGTCCACCCCTTCTCCCACAGTCCATCCCCACCTCGTTGTGCATGTCCATGGGTTATTTATACTAGTTCCTTTACTAATTATTTTATATTTGACATTTTAGAGTAGGTGTTATAAACCATGATAAAATTTAATGCTTTTGTTAAAATAACTTAATTTTCAAAATTAAAATAGTTTTTTATAATAGGAAAGCTACATATAACTAAGAAAAACCATAAATAGCCCTTGAAAGGATTAATTTTAAGCATTGTCATGTTGTATTCATTACAAGAATGTCTGTTTCACAGAAGAAATAATAATTCTAGTTACTTTGGAATCAAAATAAAGATAACTTTTAGAGCTGCTGTGATTATTTATCTTTCTGTTCCACAATCAATAATGTTTGAATAAGTTAACAGTAAACTCAGTTTAAGACCAAGGGGAAAATATTCTGTTAAGTTCTTTGCTGTGTTTGCAAAAGATCTCAGCTCTTCTTTTGAAGATAAGTAATACATTAATTTTAGACTTCTGACAGGTGATAGAGAATGTATTTCAAATTAGTTTTGCACTTGAGAAGAATTGTTCCCCTTGAAGAAATTCTTATATTGAATGTCATAAATAATTGTTACTGTAAACACTTGCACTACTTTCAGGTGACTGTGTGAATGAAGAATAAGAAATTTACTTTCATTATCATGTTGGTTTGAGATTAAACCCTTCTAAACTTGCTTGTGGCTGAAATAAATAAAGAAGCATCACTTTAAAATAATCAAAAAAACTATATACTTTTAAAAATAAAATACCATTTTCCCGATTAATATGATAGATGGCTTTTATTCTTTTAAAAATACATGGAAGTAAGTGGAAAAAATTTAACACTAAAAGTATGTATTATATAAATATTACACATCTTCTATCTTACTCAGACCACTTACCGGGGTTATGTTTTTTTTCTATATGCCTCCAGGCCTGCCAATAGAAGCATGCTATAAAATGTTTAGGAACTCTATTTTCATCTAACATGTCCTATAAATCTTTTCATAGCTAAAGCATTTATTTTAGTGACTACTAAGTATAAAATGGTATAGAGATAATATGATTTATCCAACTAGTCCTGTTTCTAGGCTACTTATTTTACAAAAGTGCAGCAAATCACCTTTATGCATTATTAGGCTATGGTATGGAAAACTCCTGGAAATAAAATTTGGGGGACAAAAGGCTCAAACAAAAACAAGCCTCTTTGCTTATAATATTTGTAGCAAAATTTTTTCCCAGTTGGTTCTTTGTCTTTTGTAATTTCTTTCTGGTGGATTTTTCTAAATGTGTCAGTAATAAAATTTTCATTTTTATGTGTATAAAATACACCTATATGTATGGCTTCTAGGTTTCTATCGCACTTGTGAAGGTTGTACTATGCTTTTAGATAAAAAATGTCTTATTTTTAAATAATTATATAGTTCATCGTTTTTGTAAATGAATATTAAGAAAGGTAAGAGTTTAGAACCCTGAAAAATTAGCATTGACAAGATCTCAGGCTTAGCTGAGCTCTGAGCACAGGCATGCTTGAGTTCAGCTTTCTTGAACTAGCCTAGTAAAATGCTTAGGAAAGACGTGTCATAGATTTAAATTGCTTTAATTTAGGTTTCTGGCAAGGCTAATTCCCTATGCGAGACATCAGTGACCATATTCCTAAATATATGAAATCTATCAAAAGCTTTATTCACAAATGTAGTTTCTGTCTTTAATCTTTTCATGAGATAAACCAGTTAATGCAATGAAAAATCTTTATTGAGTACTTTCACAGGGCCAGGTACTGTGCTGAACAATGAAAAGAGAGAAATGTAGCAAAGCAGGCAGAATACCTGCCTTCCTGGGATTGACCGTTCATCTGTTTATTTAAAAGGATTGTTTTTCTTTTGACATTTCCCCCTTAAAAACATTGCCTGTATTTCTAAATGGAAAACTGAAATCTCACTTCAAAAGTGATATAAATAGCAGTAAAATATTAACAATCTTTTAATCATGTATGGGTATGTGCCAGCACCTTTGCATAACACCTTTGATATTGCCCACACCTACCTAGCCAGGACAGGATTACCATTTTATAGGTGATACACTTAAAAAGACAATATTCTACTTAAGGATACAAAACTAATCCTAGATAAGATATATATTAAGTCTAAGCCAATACAATTAAATCTTGCATGTTGTCAACAATAGACCACAATTCTTTATTTGGGTGTTGTGTAATTTTAATGTAGATTTTTTTTGTCTTTATTCTTTGTTTTTTTCTTTTTTCTTTGTTTATTATCTGTTTTTAAGGTTGATTTTTAAAAATTGGTTTCCTTAATTTATATTTCCATTTTGTTTAGCTGGGCATCCTGGGTGAAATACTTAATTTTTCTAGGCTGATTTTTATAAAATAGGAATAACAGTTCCAACTTCACAGGATTTTAACTGACCTCACATATGATATACAACCTAGAAGCTAGACAAAGGTTTTGCATATTTCAAATCTTTGTGATAGTTTTAAAAGTATAAGCCATCAAATTTGTTTATAAATATAAGTGTACATTTCTGGGAATGGTTATGTATTTTATTTATTATTTGTGAAATTCATATCTTTGTTATGTTGTAGTGAAGTTTATATAAAAATTTGAAATGTAGTTTTATAATACACTAATTTTCAATGGATTGTTAGTTATTGGAAATTTTTAACAGTTTTGATGATGTTCTCTGGGTCAGATGGCTAGAGTACTGGTTTACTTTCCTTTGGGAAATGTAAGGAAATACTCTCTATTTGAATTAAACATTTTAATTATTATTCAAGCATCATGTAATTTTAAAGCTTCAGTCTTACCAGATATGTTCTGTTCAATGCTTCACTTCCTCTCTGGTCAGTTTTTTCACTTCCCAAAACCTCAGTTTCTTTTCTGTAAAAGGAAAATAACACTGACTGGATAGCCTACTATAAAACATATAAAATATCTATTTAAATATATGTAACACAATGCCTTGTACTTACAGGCCAATAAATGGAAGTTCCCATTCTCTTTACAATAAGAATTCATATATACTAAACATAAAAATCGAAAAGTGATGGAGAAAAAAAGTCATAAACATTAACTATTTATTCTGGACAGAGCCAATGGGCTAGGTTTCAATATTTAAATTCCTTAGATTTGTAAAGTAAAATTCCCTAAACTACTGCTTTTGAAAGTTTTTCCTCTGGAGTACTGCTTACAAAAGACAAAAGTTGATGGAAATTCCTAACAATTGGGAGACTATATTAAAATAACCGAGTTTTGATTTAAAAGTTCCTGCTAATGTTAGATTTAAGTCCATAATAAGAAAGGGATGAGGGTGATTAAGCCATAGGCTTTGGAGCAAAGCATATAAAAATTTAAATCTAGGAAATATTATATATTTGTGATCTTACACAAAGTATTTAATTTCTTTGAGCCATCAAGTAAAACTGACATTAGAGTGATAGATCAGGTTTATCTAGGCATATTGCTAAAGGACAGTGACAATATTTTCACAAATTCTTTTCAGGGGAGAGTGCAAACACTGTGCCCCCACTACCACAAATTCTGCATCGAGTTGCCCACATCTGGGGAAATCGCAGGGGTCAGCATGTGTGGAGTGCAGTGGGTGAGCCTTGCCCTGGGAAAACTTCCTTCACCATCACGATATCTCCCCTGCCATGTATTAAAATTAAAAAAAAAAAAATTTTTTTTTTAGAAGAGGGGTAAAGAGGGAGAAAGAGAGGGTGAGAAACATTGATGTCATCCATTGGTTGCCTTTCACATGCCCCAACTGGGAACCAGGCCCACAACCCAAGCATGTGCCCTGACCCAAAGTTGAAACTGGTGACCCTTTGGTTTGCAATGTACACTCAACCTCCTGAGCCACACCGGCCAGGGCAAATTTTAATATCTTGATCTTAAGATTTTTCTCCAGATGCACTGGAAATGAGATTTGAGATAGAGATAAGTGGTTCTACAATTGTCACATTTAAATATCTTTATTGTTTTTGTAGATTATTTCAGTCTGCAACTTACAGAAGGGATTCCAATGATGTAACAGACTGAGTAAGCAACATTTATTTCTGTCTTGTGTGCAATTACAAGACATGTTCCTGTCTATAGGAGGTAGGAAAATGATATACAGTCATACCTCAGTAGTCGTCGGCTTCAGAACTCGTCAAACCGTGTACTCGGTGCATTTTGATGAGAAAAAAATGTTTCAGCCCTTGGCGCTTGCTCGGGACTCCTTGCTAGAACTTCAATGAGTAACAACACCACCCCACATGAGAAAGTGCTTCATGGTTCAGTACTGGCCGGTTTTGGCACTCGTCATGAGTTCCAGAATTAATTAATAATAATACCATGGTACCACTGGATAACACAGTACTTGAAGTTCTATTTCAGCCACGTAATGTTCACATTATTTTCTGTCTTTTGAATTTTATCTATCAATGTATATTCACATGTTAACACATATAGCAGAGAAAAACTGCTGCTGAAAGCTATTTTGAAAGCATTTAGATATTTTCATGACCTATTGTAATTACTGGATAAATCTTAGCAAAAAAAATAAATGTGTAAAAATCTTTTGAGAAGATCATATAAAGTTTTCTCCTTTAATCTTTTTAGGTGATAAATTGCATTAGATATCCTATATACCTTGAATAAACACTACTAGGACTTGATGTGATTTTGAAAATAATCTTCAGAAATCTATTTGGTAATATTTTATATCAAATCTATACATGGATTAAGAAATAACACTGAGCTATCTATTTCTTTTGTTGAACAGTCTTTGTTTAGTTTTCACAGCAATGTTATAAACCCTTTGTAAAATGAAGTTGTTAACTCTTTCTCTTTTGTATTTCTTCTTAGTAGTTTATATACAATAGAGATTCTTTTTTCTTTATTAATTTGATAGAACTCGTCCTTTCAAATATCTGGGCTTTGTGACTTTGGGACCTGGAGTAGAAGAACTGAAAAAATTTTTGCTTTTGATTCAGGATGTAGTAATTGTTTTTTCTAGTTTTCCTTCCCATCATATTTTGCTTGAAAATTGTCCAATTACATTTCTGAGTCTATACTTCAAATATGTCTGAAATTCCTCCTAACATGAATGCAAAGGACAGTGGCTAATGCAAGACATAATTGTCTCTTACCTATGCAGTTACAAAAGCCATTTAATAATTTTTCTTTTTCTACCTTTTCTTCTCTTCAAGTTACTTCCCAGCCAACAGCATGAGTGATCTTTTAAAAATACATAGCATGATTTCATTCCCCTGTCTAAGGCTGAGCTCTCTATTTGGCCTTCCAATGATCCAAGGATGATATTTCTCTTTAATAATTGGAATTCATTGATCTGCAAACCAAATTTTTTTTTAATTTTATTTTTTGGGTTTTCAATTATAGTTGTCCCATTTTTTTCCCCATTGCACCCCCCCCACCCAGCCCACCCCTTCTTCCACAATTATATCCCTCCCCCGCGTTGTCCATGTCCATGAGTCATTTACACATGTTCTTTGATTAAACCCTTCCCTTACTTATCCCCCTTCCCTCCTCCCCCTCTTCCCACCCCAATAACTGTTATTCTGTTCCTTGTTCTATTTAGTTCATTTGTTTGTGTTGTTCCTTAGTTTCCTGTATTTGGTAATATCATATAGTATTTTTCTTTCTTTGCCTGGCTTATTTCACTAAGCATAATTCTCTCTAGTTCCATCCATGTTGTCGCAAATGGCAGGAGTTTCTTCTTTCTTTCTGCTACATAGTACTCCATTGTGTAAATGTACCACAGTTTTTTGATCCACTCATCTACAGATGGGCACTTAGGTTGTTTCCAGCACTTGGCTATTGTAAACAGTGCTGCTATGAACATAGGGGTGCGTAAGTTCTTTTGAATTAGGGTTTTAGGATTTTTCAGGTATAATCCTGGCAGTGAAATCACTGGTTCAAAAGGCAGTTTCATCTTTAGTTTTCTGAGGTAATTCCATACTGTTTTCCATAGTGGCTGCACCAGTCTGCGTTCCCACCAACAGTGCAGTAGGGTTCCTGTTTCTCCGCATCCTCGCCAGCACTTGTTGCTTGTTGATTTATTGATGATGGCCCTCTGGTGTGAGGTGGTATCTCACTGTGGTTTTTATTTGCATCTCTCTGATGGCTAGTGATGTTGAGCGTTCTTTCATGTGTCTATGGACCTTCTGTATGCCCTCTTCAGAGAAGAGATATGCTTCCTCTATTCCCATTTTGCTGAGAGTTTTCATCATAAACCGATGTTATACTTATCAAATGCTTTTTCTGCATCTATTGATATGATCATGTGGTTTTTGTCTTTCATTTTGTTTAGGTGGTGTATTATATTTATTTATTTGCAAATATTAAACCATCCTTGCACCGTGGGATGAATCCCACTTGATTGTGGATATGATCTTTTTAATGTATTGCTGGATCCTGTTTGCCTGAAGGTTTACCACTGTAACAGTTGTTCAGGATACCTGATAAGGTTCTGTCCATAGGGTTCAAGGGCTGTTTTTATCTTGATATGTATTCAAGAAAAACAAGTTTCCAGGTTTTAATTCATGCAAAGTTTGATTTGTTTGATGTTGAGGAAAAGTCCATATATTTTGATAAGACTGTGTGCTCTGTATTAATTTCTTGCACTATTTGACCATGTATTC
This sequence comes from Furipterus horrens, assembly GCF_987537825.1. Taxonomy (NCBI): domain Eukaryota; kingdom Metazoa; phylum Chordata; class Mammalia; order Chiroptera; family Furipteridae; genus Furipterus; species Furipterus horrens. The sequence continues at coordinate 62,400,827 of NW_028327180.1, read as the reverse complement.
TTGCAGCAAAGTGCAGCAAAAGATCATAAATGATGTTATTGAATTTATGAGTTGACCTTTTTTCTGACTTATGGAGAACCAATTAACTGCCAAATGCTCTCTGCAACTATAGCATGGACAATCAATTGGACCTATAAAGTTCCAACTGTTTTTGGAAAGTTTGGGTCAGTTTCATATGAGTATTCCTTCCATTTGCCTGAAGATTGAAGGTGGTATAGATCTGGAATCCGCAAATATTTTCTGTTAAGAGTCAGATAATAAATAATTTAGGTTTGTGGGCCTTGTGTTCTCTCTTGTAGCTACTCAAGTCTGCATAAATGTGGCCATAAACAATATGAAATGAATTTGTTCTAATGAAACTTTACAAAAATGGTTGGCAGACTAAATTTGTACCTTGGATCATTGTTTTGTCAGCCCCTGGCATAGACAGTGGAGTATTTGAGGAAGTGGTAGTGCTTTGTAGTAGAATTGATTAATGACAATAACTCTAAAGAGGGTTAGAATTTCCCAAGCACAAGCCATGAAATTGAATAACATTTTTGCCATTTCCGGAGAGTGGCTTTACAAGAGGGAAGGACTTGACCCATCCTGAAAATAAGCAGACAACATCCAGAGAACACTCATATTCCATTGCAAGTGGGCACTAGCACAGAGTTCACTTGAAGGTGTTGACACGGGTTGTTCAGTTTTGAGTTCTGTCCATTCCCCACTTTGACAATTTTGCTAGAATTGTGCTGTTGGCAGGTGAGGACAGCACAAAAGACATATTCCATGATTGTATTGTTTAAAACTTACCTGTAAGTAAGTGTTGCTTTAGAACAGTGGCCGGTTTGTGGCTGCTGTGGTGCAATTATCTCATGTAGGATCTCATCCAGGTTCTGGATGACTTCTTCAGCCACAGTCAGATTCTCTCAGAAGGATGCTGTGTTTCTTTTATTGTAGTTTATATCCAGATCATTTAAAATATTCTTATCTGATGTTGAGGCTGAATTGTGGCATTTTATAATGCTTTCTTTGAATTCCCTGAAAGCTTGGTTTGGGGGGAATGTCACAACTTCCTTTGCAAGAACAGCTTAGACAGTGTATTTCCCTTAGTCTTGAGATTAGCCAGTTTTTAATGACTGTAGAAAGAATCTTTGTAATAAGAGCTTTCTTTGCAGCCTTAGGTTGTCTAGAGGTGCTTTGACTTGTCCAGCATTTGACTGGGAAGACTCACTATTTCCAAAGCATTGCAGCATCATGGACATGAGACACATATCTACAGTTTGTTTATAAATCAACTTTCTTTCTCTGGCCAATTGGAAACTTCTGGTGAAGGCAGTTTTGTCATTTGAACTGATTTACCCCTCATTATGGAATTATATTCTGAGGATAAAGGGAAATCTTTAATAGCCAGACCAGAATTTCTTGTTGTTGCCTTTAGTTATATAATCCAACAATAAACAAAGTTAAGTCTAGATTTTTCTAAGTAGTTTATAGTAACTATAAAAGGGGCATGAACAATTCTGAGAGATGTTAAACTAATTTGTTTCTCCTTCTTTTGATAAGAGATGGAGAGAGGTGATGTTTATGTGCTACTATAATAAATAGTTACATATAAAGGAGAACATAACAATATTCATGAAATTGAGCCAGCTTGTGGTGAAATAAGTATTTTTCAGTAAGTAACAAAGTTTTTTCAGTCAGAAGATCATTAGATTCATGAAAGACTCCAAAATTATGCTAGCAGAAGCCTTCATGTGTTTTCCAGCAGTTTCTATAACCTCAGGGAAAGATGGGTTAGCCTTTGTTCATGGATTGAAAGACTGTAACTAGCTATAAGCCTGACTGTGTGGTTTATGAATGCACACAGAGAGAAAGGTCTATGAAGTGAGGCAAACCTGGAGTAGGAAGTTGTCAGAGCTAACTTCAGTTTGCAAAATGCAGGTTCACATTGGGAACATAAAGAGAGGACATTATTTCAGAGAAGGTGGGAAACCAATGTCCAAAAAAGGTGGTGAAAATTAGATTATCCAGAACTGTCTTCTAGTTATCTGCCTTGGAAAGCTCTCAATGACCTATGGTAAATTACAGGAAAGAGACTTGTGCCCCTGAGTCACCTCATGCCTCAAGTAAGGTGACAAATTATAGATTTTATTTTTCTTGTGGTCCTTTTTTGGAAGATAAGTTTTAGAGACTTTTTCTTCTTCCTTTTAATGTATTTATTTATTTTTTCAATTACAGTTGACATACAATATTATATTGGAGCTTTGTTTCTGTCTTCAGAGTTTTGCAGTAGATAACCCACATATTGGATGAGAGTAGGATGTTAGGAAATTTGAAATCCTTGTGAATCTGTTTAGAAACCTCTGAAAAGTAAGATAAAGCTTCTTTAAATCTTTGGGGCATGACAATCCATATGCACTTGTTGATGCTCCCAAGTGAAGGTAAACAGGTGTTGACTATCTAAATGGAAATGACTATAAAATATGTTTCAGGTGGAGTTAAAGAAAAAACAATACAAGGACTACTGCAAGGGATGAGCACTTTGTATATTAGTCCTTCAAGAAAAGTCTTATTCCTAGTTTCAATCTTTTGCATGTGGCTTTCCAATTTTCCTAGCACCACTTATTAAAGAGTGTTTCTCTTCTCTATTGTATGTTTTTGGCTATTTCTGGGCTCTTAATGCTGTTTTATTGGTCTGTGTGTTTGTTTTGCTACCAACTCAATGCTGTTTTGATTATTGTTGCTTTTTAATATAATTTGAAGTCAGGGAGTGTGATACCCCTCAGGATTGCTTTGGCTAGTTGGGGTTTTCTGTCATTCCATACAAATCTGATTTTTTTTGTTCTATTTCTTTAAAAAAGGTCATTGGCATTTTAATGAGAATTGCATTAAACCTGTATATGACTTTGGATAATATGGATGCTTTAACTATGTTGGTTCTTCTAATTCATGAACACAAAATATCTTCTCATTTCATTGTGTCTTTTTAAAAAAATTGAATTTATTGGGGCAATATTGGTTCACAAAACCATACAAATTTCAAGTGTACAACTAAAGAAAATATCATCTACACACTGTATCATGTGCCCATTGCCCTAAATAAAGTCTTTTTCTGTCTCCATCCCCTTTTCCTCTGGCTCTCACCACACTGTTGTCTGTGTCTATGTGTTATGTATATATGTTTTCTGGTTAATCCTTTCACCTTCTTTCGTCCAGCTCTCACTTCGACAGCTGTCAGTCTGTTTCATGTATCCATGGCTCTGTTCTATTTTGTTTATCAGTTTATTTTGTTCACTAGATTCCATATATAAGTGAGATCATAAGGTATCTTTCTTTCTCTAAATAGCTTATTTCCTTCAGCATAATAATCTCCAGGTCCATCCATGCTCTTGTGAAAGGTAATATTTCGTTCTTTTTAATGGCTGTGTAGCATTCCATTGTATAAGTGTAGCACAATGTTTTTATCCACTCATATTCTGATGGGCACTTGGACTGTTTCCAGGTCTTGGCTATTATAATAATGCCTCAATAAATATAGGGGCACCTAAATTCCCTTGGATTAGTATTTCAGGATTCTTAGGATACATTCCCAGAAGTGGGATCACTGGGTCAAAAAGCAGTTCATTTTAAATTTTTTGAGAAAACTCCATACTGTTTTCCACAGTGGCTGTATCAGTTTGTATTCCCACCAACAGTGCACTAGGGTTTCTTCTTCTCCACATCCTTGCCAGCGTTAGTTTTTTGTTGATGATGGCCATTCTCCCAGTTGTGTTTTAACTTGCATCTCTCTGATGATTAGTGATATTGAGCATTTTTCCATGTGTCTAATGGCCATGGAAAAGAAGGGTCTAGTCAGATCCTTTGCTCATTTTTTAATTGGATTATTTATCATCCTGGTGTTGAGTTTTATAAGTTATTTATATATTTTGGAAATTAACTCCTTAACAGATATGTCATTGGAAAATATGTCCTCCCATCAGTGAGCTGTATTTTCATTTGGTTGATGTTCATTTCCTTTTGCTGTACAGAAGGTTTTTAGTTTGATGTAGTTTTATTTGTTTATTTTTTCCTTTGTTTCCCAGGCCCTAGGAGATATATCAGCAAAAATATTGCTACAAAAGATGTCTGAGATTTTATTGCCTATATTTTCTTCTAAAATTTTTATGGTTTTGTGACTTAGAGTTAAATCTTTTATCCAATTTGAGTTTATTCTTGTGTGTGGTGTAAGTTGGTGATCTAATTTCATTTTTTTGCATGTACCTGTCAAATTTTTCCAACACCACTTATTGAAGAGGCTGCCTTTACTCCGTTGTACGCTCTTTGCACCCTTGTCAAATATTAATTGGCCATAGAGATCTGAGTTTATTTCTGGGCTCCCCATTCCATTCCATTGATCTATATGTCTGTTCTTTTGCCAGTGCCAGGCTATTTTGATTATAATGGTCTTGTAGTATGATTTGATATCAAGTATTATGATACCTCCAACTTTGTTCTTCTTTCTCAAGATTGCTGTGGCTATTCAGGATCTTTTTTTTTCAAATAGATTTTTAGAATTTTTGTTCTAGATCTGTGAATTATGCCATTAGTATTTTAATAGAAATTGTATTGAATCTATAGATTGCTTTGGATAGTATGGACATTTTAATGATATTAATTCTTCCAATCTATGAACACAGTATATGCTTCCACTTATTTGTATCTTTTTCAATTTCTATCTTCAATGTCCTATAATTTTCTGAGTACAGACCTTTTATCTCTTGGTCAAATTTATTTGTAGGTATCTTATTTTTTGTTGTTGTCGCAGTAGTAACTGGTGTAGTTTTTTTCTGATTTCTCTCTCCAATAGTTCATTATTGGTGTATAACATCGCTACAAATTTCTGAATATTAATTTTGTGTCTTGCTACTTTGCCAAATTTATTTACTAGATACAGTAGTTTTTTTAATAGAGTCTTTAGAATTTTCTGTGTACAATATCATATCATCTGTAAACAATGACTGTTTTATCTCTTCATTTTCAATCTGGTTACCTTTTATTTCTTCATCTTGTCTGATTGCTGTGACTAGGACTTCCAATACTATGTTGAATAAGAGCGGTAAAAGCAGACATCCGTGTCTTGTTCCTGGTCTTAAGGGAAACACTTGTAGTTCTTGCCCAATGACTATGATGTTGGCTGTACATTTGTCATATATGGCCATTATTATGTTGAGATATGTTCCTCCTAGTCCCACTTTGCTGAGAGTTTTTATCCTAAAAGGGTGCCAGATTTAATCAAATGCATTTACTGTATCTATTAATATGATTATATGATTTTTATCTTTCATTATGTTTATGTGATATATCACATTTATTGATTTGCTAATTTTGTACCAACCTTGCATCCCTGGAATAAATCCCACTTGATCATGGTATACAATCTTTTTAATGTATTGCTTAATTCTGTTTGCTAATATTTTGTTGAGGATTTTAGCATCTATGTTCATCAAGGTTATTTGCCTATAATTTTTTTTCTTTGTATTGTCTTTATCTGGTTTTAGAATTAGAATAATGCTAGTCTCATAAAAAAGTTTGAAAGTCTTCCCTTCTCTTGAAATTTTTGAAGTAGTTTGAGAAGGACAGTTATTAGTTCTTTTTTGAATGTTTGGTAAAATTCACCTGTGAAGCCATCGGGTCTCACACTTTGCTGGGAGATTGTGATTACTGCTTCAATTTCATTACTTGTAAATCAATCTATTCAGGTGTTCTGATTCTTTCCAATTCAATTTTTGGAAGATTGTATGTTTCTAGGAATTTATTCCTTTCACTCAGGTTGTTCAATTTATTGGCAATATAGTTGTTCATGGTACTCTCTTAAAAGTTTTTGTATTTATTTTGGTGTCAGTTGTTATTTCCCCTTTCTCATTTATGATTTTATTTATTTGGGCCCTCTCTCTTTTTTTCTTGTTGAGTCTGGTTAAAGGTTCATCAATCTTGTTTATCTTTTCAAAGTTTCACTGATCTTTTGTATTGTATTTTTAGTCTCTGTGTCATTTATTTCCACTCTGATTTTTATTATTTCCTTCCTTCTACTAACTCTGGGCTTTGTTGTTGATTTCTAGTTCTTGTAGGTGTAGCTTTAGATTGTTTGTTTGAGATTTTTCTTGCTTCTTGCGGTAAGACTTCAATGCTATGAACTTCGCTCTCAAGATGGCTTTCACTGTGCCCTACAGATTTAGGATTGGTTTGTTCTCATTTTCATTTGTTTCAAAGTATCTTTTGATTTCTTCCTTGATCTCATTGTTAACCCCCACATTGTTTCATAACATGCTATTTAGCCTCCATGTATTTGAATGTTTTTCAGTTTTTTAAATTGTAGTTGATTTCTGGTTTAATAATATGTGGTTGCAAAAGGTGCTTGATATGATTTCAATCTTATTGAATTTGTTAAGACTTATTTTATGTCCTAAAATGTGGTCTATCTTTGAGACTGTTTCATGTGCACTTGAGAAGAATGTATATTCTACTGCTTTGGGATGAAATGTTCTGTAAATATCAATAAAGTCCATCCAACCCAGCATATCATTTAAGGTCACTCTTGCCTTGTTGATTTTTTTTTTTGTCTTGAAGATCTGTCCTTTGATATCAGTAGAGTGTTAAAATCCCATATTATGACTGTACTGCTGTTGGTGTCACCCTTAATGTCCAGTGATATTTTCTTTATATATTTAGGTGATCCTGCGTTGGATACATATGTTTACAAGGGTTATATCCCTCTTGTTGGATTGATTTTTTTAATATTATGTAGTAACCTTCTTCTTCTCTTGTTATGGCCTTTATTTTAAAATCTATTTTGTCATATATAAGTATAGCTACTCTAGCTTTTTTGTGTGTTTGTTTCCATTTGCATGGAGTATTTTTCAAGCCCTCCACTTTTAGTCTGTGTGTATCTTTTGTTCTGACGTTGGTCTCTTGTAGACAGCATTTATGTGAGTCATGTTTTCTTGTTCATTCAACTACCCTATGTCTTTTGACTGGAGCATTTAATTCTTTTACATTAAAGTTATTATTGATAGAGATTTATTTGTTTTTAATTTTATTTTTAAGTATATTTTATTGATTATGATGCTTTAATAGTTTCAATTTTTCCCCCTTTGCTGCCCCCCACCCAGTAGTCCCTTATCCCCAGCAATCCCACCCACCTTAGTTCATGTCCATGGGTCATGCATATAAATTCCTTGGCTTCACCCTTTCCCATATTATTATTTTTAATTAATTAATTAATTAATTAATTAATTAATTTTCTATAACCATAAAAAATAACAATCCCCCCTCTCAGACTTAAGACCCTTTATAATCTTATAAAGGGCAATGGGCAAAGGTCTTGTGCTCCTCTAGATGTTTCAAGCTGGACATGGTCATCGTCCTACCTACCCTTAGGTCCAGAAATCTCTAATAAGAGTGGGGGTGTAGCAGGAAGGGTGGCTTGCCCACATGGGGAAGGATCTTGCAGACTCCAGGTCAATTGGCTGTCCCCGGACAACGTTGTGCTTGGTTTAACAGGCTGGCATCCTTGTTGTATTCTGGGGGCAAAAGATTTGGCAACAGAGTTAAAAGGCATCATTCAATCCATAACCACTAGATGACAAAAGGCAGGGATTAATTTTTCAATGTCCCGCATTAGGGTAAAAAGGACTTCTTTGGAGAAAGGTGTGCCAGGCACATCACACCTGTCCAAAACCCTTTTGCCCACTATACTTAATTTGGGCTGAGAGGAATATTTTAGGTTTCTCCTCTCTCAAACCTCTGGGCCCTTTCTGTCCAAGCCATATTAGGATAGAAAAGAGAAACTAGTTTTAAAGTGAAGCCCACAGACCTCCCCATGCTTGACCAACCCAGTCACTTAGTTCAGCCAAACCGTTGAGTCTCAGGAGGCAGCAATACAGACAGAATTAAGTGAGGCCTATACATACAGACAATCACTCAGGTAATGAGATCATAGGCGTATGCCTTCTGGTTCAATTTTTCTCGTTTGTTTGTGTTGTTCATTAGTCTCCTGTATTAGGTGATATCATATGGTATTTTTATTTCATTGCCTGGCTTATTTCACTAAGCATAATTCTCTCTAGTTCCATCCATGTTGTCACAAATGGTAGAAGTTCCTTCTTTCTTTCTGATACATAATACTCCATTGTGTAAATGTACCACAGTTTTTTGATCCACTCACCTACAGATGGGCACTTAGGTTATCTCCAGCATTTGGCTATTATAAATAGTGCTGCTATGAACATAAGGGTGCATAGGTTCTTTTGAATTGCTGTTTCAGGATTCTTTGGATATAATTCTAGCAATGGAATTGCTGGTTCAAAAGGCAGTTCCATTTTTAGTTTTTTGAGGAAATTCCATACTGTTTTCAATAGTGTCAGCACCAATCCACATTCCCGCCAATAGTGCACTAGGATTCCCTTTTCTCCACATTCTATCCAGCATTTGTAGTTTGTTGATTTGTTTATGATTGCCATTCTGACTGGTATGAGGTGGTATCTCATTGTGATTTTTATTTGCATCTCTCTGATGGCTAGTGATGTTGAGCATGTTTTTATATGCCTTTGTACCCTCTCTATGTCCTCTTTGGAGAAGTGTTTGTTCAGGTCCTTTGCCCATTTTTTAATTGTGCTATCTTCTTAGTGTTGAGTCATATAAGTTCTTATTATATTTTGGAGATCAATCCCTTGCTGAGGTTTCATTGGAAAATGTATTTTCCCAAATGGTTGGTTTCCTTTTCATCTTGCTGATGTTTTCTTTTGCTGAGCAGAAATTCTTCAGTTTGGTGTAGTTCCATTTGTTTATTCTTTCCTTTATTTCCTTTGCCTTATGAGATATATCAGTGAAAATATTGCTACATGGAATATCTGAAATTTTCCTGCCTATGTTTTCCTCTAGGACTTTTTTGGTGTCACGACTTACATTTAAGCCTTTGATCCATCCTGAGTTTATTCTGGTGTGTGGTGTAAGTTGATGGTCTAGTTTCATTTTTTTTGCACATCTCCGTCCAGTTCTCCCAGCACCATTTGTTGAAGAGGCTCTTTTCACTCCATTTTATGTTCCTTCCCCTTTTGTCAAATATTAGTTGACCATACAGACCTGGATTTATCTCTGGACTCTCTATACTGTTCCATCGATCTATATGTCTGTTCTTATGCCAGTACCTGACTGCTTCAGAATCAAGCTTTGAGGGCGCTCTTGGGTTTGGCCCCTTAGCGCGATCGCAGGCAAGTTTTGGACCCGGAGAGCTGCAAATTCACGGCGACTGGTCCCTCCAGCCTGCTGGCTCCTCCCTTGCCTCAATTTCTTCCCCGATGGTCCGCGTGCCGTGGGGGTCCGGATCAAGGAAGAGACCCGTTTGGTGTCCATCTTTGGGGTGAAAAGTTCTATATATATATCAACTAAGTCCATTTGATCTAGAGTGTTGTTCAATGCCTCAATATCTTTGGTGTTTCTTTGCTTCGAAGATCTGTCCATTGTTGACAATGGGGTGTTAAAGTCCCCTACTATGAGTGTGTTGCTGTATATATCCTTCCTGAAGTCTTTCAAAATTTTCCTTACATATTTGGATGCTCCTATGTTGGGTGCATATATGTTTACCAGGGTTATATCTTCTTGATGGATTGTCCCCTTAAGTATTATGAAATGTCCTTCTTTATCTCTTTTTATGAACTTTGCTGTGAAATCTGATTTGTCTGATATGAGTATTGCACCCAGCTTTTTTTTTCATGTCCATTTGCTTGAAATACTTTTTTCCATACTTTCACTTTCAGTCTGTATAGATCTTTTGTTCTAAGGTGGGTCTCTTGTAGATAGCATATATGTGGGACATGCTTTCTAATCCATTCAGCTACCCTATGTCTTTTGAATGGTGCATTTAATCCATTTACATTTAAGGTTATTATAGATAGGTACTTATTCATTGTCATTTCCCCACTTTGTACTTGTGTTCCTTTCTGTCTCTCTCTGTTTCTTTATCTTCTTAAAGCAGACCCTTTAGCATCCCTTGCAATGCTGGTTTGGTGGAGGTGTATTCTTTTAGCCTTCTTTTGTCTGGGAAACTCCTTATTTTACCTTCCATTTTGAATGAGAGCCTTGCTTGATAGAGTGTTCTTGGTTGTAAGCCTTTGTTTTTCATTGCTTAGAATATATTTTTGCCATTCCCTTCTGGCTTGTAGTGTTTCTGCTGAGAAATCTGATGATAGCCTTATTGGAGCTCCCTTGTATGTTATTAGTTGTTTCTCTCTTGCTGCTTTTAGGATTCTCTCTTTGTCTTCGAATGTTGCCATTTTAATTATGATTTGTTTTGGAGTAGGCCTTTTTGGGTTCATCTTCATTGGGACCCTCTGTTCTTCCTGGATTTGCGTGATTTTTTTCTTTCATCAAGTTAGGAAAGTTTTCTCTTATTAGTTTTTCAGGTTTTCTATCTCATGTTCCTCTTCTTCACCTTCTTGTATCCCTATGATTCAAATGTTTTTTCATTTCATGTTGTCCTGTAGCTCACTTACACCCTCTTCATTCTTTTTCAGTCTTTTTTCATTTTGTTGCACTATCTGGGAATTTTTTTCTATGTTGGCCTCCAGCTCACTTATTCGATCTTCCGCTTCCTCTAGCCTGCTTTTGAGTCCTTCTACTGTGTTCTTCAATTTAGAAATTGTATTCTTCATTTCCTCCTGGCTCTTATTGATAGTTTCTATGTTCTTTTTTATGCTGGTGTAAACTCAGTAAGTTCCTTGTAGTTTCCCTGGTGTTCCTTTTAGTTTCCCTAAACTTCTTTGCAGTTTTCTTTGGGCTCGCTGGTCTCATTGAGCTTTTCTATAATCCATGTTATGAATTCAAAATCTGATAGTTTGCTTTCCTCTATTTTATTAAGCACTCTTTCTGGGAATCCCTTCTTTCATTTTGATGGGGGGTTGTTTCCCCATCTCCCCATTTTTGTGACTCTTCTTGTTTGTTGCTGCTTCTTAGATTGATCTGCACTTCCTTGATCTGCCCCTGGTGGTGTCAGATTCTGTACCAGTCTGGGCCTAGAGAGCCTGTTGGAGACTACCAGAGATCTGCAGCCCTTGTCTGTCTCTTTTTGTGTTAATCTATTCAATCTGTGATCAGCCATTAGGCTTAAGCACCAAGGGTGGGGCAGATTAATCCCTGCAGGCGGGGCTTTGCTTCCCCTCAGGCTGACACCACTTGCATGGGAATGGTATGCCTGCAGTATGGGAGAATGAATGAGTTAGCACTGGGACTCGGTCAGCTGCTCCCTCAGTTCTCTCCTCAAAGCCATTGCCCCAAATTCTCCCCAAGCATCTCTAGTCCTCTCTGCCCTTCCTCTGCTTGAGCTCAGGGTAAGTGGGTGTGAAAATATTTTTGTACGTGATCCACTTAAGAGCTCTTTGTCTCCAGTTGTTTCTTTTAGGCCAGCAAAAAACCCTGTGGCTTTTCGCTTTTCACAGCTGGATGCTATTTTACTTTCTGTTCTGTTACTGTAGGCTGGGAAGCCTTGCTGGGGGTTTAGACCCTGCCCTTCTCAGGGGGAACCCCCGACTGCTGAGTTGTTTCTCAGTCCCTTTAGCTACCACCCGCGGGAGCCCAGCCAGCCCTTTTGCATCTCTGCACTTCCTACCAGTCACGTTGTTGGAAGTGGCCTTTTCTGCCTCTCTGTGGTTATAAGACATCTCTCCAGCTAGTGTTCAGTTTGTTATTCCAGATGATTTCTCCACAATTAAGTTGTAAGTCCAGATTGATCCTGGGAGGAGGTTAGTGTAGGTTCCTCTTTCTTCTCTGCAATCTTGGATCCTCTAGGTCAGAGATTTATGTATTTATTGCTATTTTCTTTTTCACACCTATGTTCCTCTCTCTCTCTCTAGTTCTTCTTATTCTTAAGATAGGCACTTTAAAATTTCTTGCAATACTGGTTTGGTGGTAATGAATTCCTTTAGCCTTCTTTTTTTTTTGGTCTAGAAAGCTCTTTATTCTGCCTTCAATTTTAAATGATAGCCTTGCTGGATAGTCTTGGTTGTAGGTTCTTGCTTTTTATCACTTTAAATATTTTCTGCCAATCCTTTGTGGCCTGAAATGTTTCTGTTGAGAAATCAGCTAACAGTCTTACAAAAATTCTCTTATAAGTAACTTACTGCTTTTCTTTTGTTGCTCTTAAGATTCTCTCTTTGTCTTTAACCTTTGTCATTTTAATTATGATGTGGCTTGGTATGGGTCTCTTTTGGATTCGTCTTGATTGTGACTCACTGTGCTTCCTGAACTTGTGTGACTTTTTCTTTCATCAGGTTAGAGAAGTATTCAGCCATTATTTCTTGAAAGAGGTTCTCTATCCCTTGCTCACTCTCTTCTTCTTCTGGTACCCTTATGATGTGGATGTTGTTGCATTTGATGTTGTCTCAGAGGTCCCTTAACACTTTCCTCATTTTAAAAAATTTTTATTTCTTTTATATGCTCTGCTTGGGTGCTTACTGTTATCTTGTTCTCTAAATTGATCCTCTGCTTCATCTAACTTGCTATTGCTTCTTTCTATTGTATTCTTCATATAAAATATTCTATTCTTAATGTGTGACTGGTTCTTTTTTTATGGCTTCTAGGTCCTTTTTAGACTTACTATCTCTTTAAGTTCTCACTGAGATTGTCCATTCTTCCCCTAAAGTCTTTGAGCATCCTTATAACCATTGTTTTAAACTCTGCATATGATATTTTGGTTGCTTCTATTCCATTTAATTCTTTTCCTGGAAATTTCTCTTGTTTTTTATTTGGGGCATATTTTTTGATTCCCCATTTTGTCTTTGTGTGTTAGGTAGATCTGCTATGACTCCCAATCTTCTTATGATGGTTTTAGGATGAAGGTGTCTTGCTGGGCTCAGTGGCACACACTTTCAGACACCTGAGCTCCATACTCCAGGAATATTTCTTGTGTGTTATGTGCACGCTTCTCTTATGTTGAGTTTGAATGCTGTTGGCCCTTTCATGGATTGAATAACCCTTCAGGCTGGCTGACTATAATAAGGTAAAACCTCGGTCATTGTGTATGTGTTGCTATGCAGAGTTGTTCGCAGCAGGGTCTGGTACCTGCCATAATCCCCCTTTGGGTGTGCCACTCGTGTGGCTATTTAGGTTGATCTCTGGTGTTGTCTGAAGCCCATCACTGCTTGTGTTGGTTCTGGGTCCACTTGGTTGGAGTTCAGGTATATGGCAATGTGAGATAGATGTAGTGTGTAATAGCCTTGGGCTACCTGTCTGGAACTACCATGCTGTTTATTGTTTGTGGCTGTTTATACTGCACCTGGGTATGTGTGAGAGAGGCCAATCTGTGTATAAGGGTTGACTTTCTCCAGCTTAGAGCTGGGAAAAGATCTGTAAAATACTGAAGCTCCCTGAGGTCTTCTTGTCAGCTACTCCACCTCCCCCTGAGGTTGCCTGGACTTCTTCCAGAGCCTTCTGAAGAAAGAATGTAGAAGAGTCCAGGCTGGGTGTGAGCCATAGCCCCTTCCATAGGTTGCGAGCTCAGTAGGGTGGGTCAAGTGGGGATGAGAGGACAGGGCTAGTGGGCCCCCTACTTGGGAATCATGCTGTCAGGCACTCAATGAGAAGAAAGTGGTCCCTACTCTAAAGCCAAAGCACTCAGTCTCTGTGAGAGTCTCCAACTAGTTCTCCCTGGAGGGGCTCACTCTAGGTTCAAGCTGGGTTCAGCCAGCTTCCCTTCTGAAGGAGCAAGGGAAGCCACCCTGTACTCAGGGGGACAGATCAAAAGAGTCTCCCACTGCGGGAGATGCCAGCCCAGCACACAGGATAAGGGTAAATTCTTCCCTCTGGTCCCAGGAAATTGCCTCTGAAGGACTCGCACTTTGAATGTCCAAGCTCTGAGCCACTTTTTCTCCCCCCTACCCTCCATAAAACTGAGCCTAGCAGGGTGGAGTATCCAGTACTTGGCAGGGCTTATCCACACAGTCTCCTATTGGGGGTGGTGCTTGCAAGCTTGTAGGATGGGGGCCAGCACTTCTTCCCCTTATTGGGGTAGCACAGCCTGAGCTCACTGGGGAGATGAGTGATGTCCCCCTCACCACAATGCAGCCACACACCCTAGAACGTTCCTGTCTGGTTCCAGAACAGAAGCTTCCCTGGGAGATGCAGCCCAAAAGTCCAAGCTCTACAGTGGCACTTTGGCTCCCCCACTCGGCTGAACTCAGCAAGGTGAGATGGTCAAGTGATTCAACAGGTGGAGGGAGGGGACTGGCTGTGTACCTGAAGTTGGGGAGACTGCCCCGCTTTCCGAAGTCACACAGTTTAGTCATTATCTGGGTCTCCACCGAGAACCTCCCCAGAAAAAGAGAGCTCCAAAAGCCACTGCTGGTGCAGACCCCTCTGTAGGAACTAAGTACAGCAGGGTGACCTTGTCAGCAGATACCAGGCATGCACTCCCCAGGCTTGCACTGTAACATGGAAGTGCTCATCGTTGGGAATATGTTGTATGGGTCTCCCAGGCGTACTTAATTCGCACTGATTTTTACCACCAGATGCTATGTAGGCTCCTCTGCCCATCTCTGTTGCTCTGTGTTGAGGACCCCTGCATGAGGTTGAGACTCCGTGGTCCTGTGGGGAGGGAGTTTTGTAGCCATGATATCCCCCTGCCTTCTTAGCTGTTGCACCTGGGTGTGGGGCTAGTCCTTTCTGTATCTCTGTCCTTCTTACTAGTCTTTATGTAGCTTCTTCTGTAAATCTGTGCCTATATTTCAGTTCAGGTACTATTCAGTTGGCTATTTAAGTTGATTGTTCTATAATTTACACATAAATCCAGTTTGCGGCTGGGAGCAGGTGAGTGTAGCTTTCACCTACTCTGCAGCTATCTTGAAACATCATTGTGTCTCTTTCAATCTCTTTTAAAAGTGCTTTGTAGTTTTCTGTATTTAGGTCCTTCACATCTTTATAATTTGAAAACACTCATTCACAAAAATATATGCACCCCTTTGTTCATTGCAGCATAATTCATAGTAGCCAATACATGGAGGCAACCAAAGTGTTTTTTGGTAGATGATCAGATAAAGAAGTTATGATCATATATATTATGGAATACTACTCAGCCATAAAAAAAAAATACTGCTGTTTGCAACAACATGGACCTTGAGGATATCATGCTAATCAGAATAAGTCAGACCAAAAATGTTAAGAACCATATGATTTCACTCACATGTGGGATATAAAACTGAAAGCAACAAATGAATAAATAAGAAAAACAATGAAACAAAAACTCATAGACAAAGTGTCGCTGGTTCGATTTCCAGTCAGAGCACATGACTAGGTTGCACGTCAGGTCCCCAGTTGGGGGCACAAGTTAGAGGCAAGCACACAGTGATGTTTCTCTCCCTCTCTTTCTCCTTTCCCCTCTCTCTGAAAATAAATAAATAAAAAGAAACAAACAAGTAAATAAATGAAAAGATCAATTCCTTGAAAAAAACAAACAAACTCATAGACATAGACAACGATATATGGTTACCAGAGGGAAGGGAGGGGGAGGGGGAGTAAAAAGTAAATGGGTCAAATATATGGTGATAGAAAATGATCTGGGTGGTGGGCACACAGTAAAATATACAGATCATGTATCATAGACATGTACCATTAAAACCTATATAATCTTATTAAGCAATGTTACCCAAATACATTTAATTTTAAAAGTCTTCTTTTATTTCAAATGTTATTGTGCAAGCATGGGGAAATGTTTGGATGTATCTATATGAACTTGATGGGGTTAGCTTCAATGATCCTGCCAATATGGGTAGAATTTTTTACTGTATGGAGCCTGGTATTTCATAGAGATCCCTGACAAATATAATAAATTTAAGAAAACCTAGATCTCATAGGATGATTGAAGTCCTACAATAAAATTAATCATGTCATTCTCTAGTTTAAAATTATTTCCCACTTTTTGCATTGTTTTCAGAATAATTTTCAAACTGCATAGCTTGGGTCACATGATCATTTACAATATGGTACCCAACTACTTCTTTAGTCACCACACTCCAGGTATTCTACACTATTGTCACAATGCAAATTTAATTTCTCACCCAACAAGCTCCAGTTTGTTGAACATTTACTCTCTTCATAAGGTGAGTTGAGGAAAGAAATTTACTAGATTCTCTTGGCAACTGTTCTCATTACTAGCTCCTATAGTTAAGAATTTTCTATATATGTATATTTTAAATGTATCATGTTATGTCTATCTTATTCCTTTTACTGAAGATTAAACTATATGGTCAAAATCAATAATTATGTAAAGTACTTGAAGATACTGTACACAAATAGGTACTCTTGGAAATTTTCTTCTTAAAACTAAATAAATATTTCAACATTAAATCACTTATCTGCCTTTTTCTGGCCCTTTGAATCATTATTTTAGTTTCCTCTATAGCCTTTTCAAGTTCCCCTCACACAGAAAATAAAGTACTATATAAAATTGTTTATAGTATTTGTCAAGCATTCATTGTAGGACTTAGTTTAACAAAGTGATGGTGCAGTGTCCCTCCTGTTTATGCATGAGTATGTATTATGTTTGCATTTTAACAGTGGCAGGCCATGACTGATTCATGGCCACTGATGAGTCACTTTCTTGATTAATTATGTTAGGCCTGTTTGTGTTCTGAACAACAAAACTAAGTGATGGATAGCCAGGTTCTATAGTTTCAGACAAGAACAGATGTTAAGAGTTTGTATTCAGCCTATTAAAAGAGGTAACCAAATAATTAGTCATATATGCTGTCTTTTTAGAGCCGTCTGGCAACAAGCATTGCCTTATAAAAGCTGAACTTTCAGTCCCACTGACAAATGTTGCTGTTTTTCTTCACCCACATTCACAATGGAAAATGCGTGACAATAGTTGTCTTTTATAATTGATTTAATTAAATTTCAATCGGGTTTTTCTATCATATTAAATTTTGACTGTAAGAGAGAGGCTCACTTTTCAGAGACCTCCATTTTATACAATGAAAATGTGATCCAGATTATAATATTGTCTTGGTTATTTCCCATTTGAGTAGCTGTTATCTCCTTTGTAACCGATACCCCGTGTCTGTAATATCTACATATATATCTCAAATTATTAAGACTGAAAGTCATGTGACTCAAGTCAATCTAACCTGCCTCCTCCATATCTCCAGGATATCAGCATAGCTGGTCAGCCTTACTTGCACGATCTTGTTGGAGCCACAGATTCAGGTACCTGACTTTGTTTTGAGTTTCCTTTCCTTAGAAAGAATGATTTGGGTTTTTGGTACCTCTTTAGGAATCATGGAATTGGAAGATGATCTATGTTAAAGAACAAGTTAGACCACAAATATATTTTATGGTGTTATGCAAATTATACATCTATCTAGAGTAAATTGTTTTCCTTATCAGTGACAGGAGAATAAGAATACCTGTCCATCTCACAGAAGTGTTGTGTTTTTAAAATATAGCATACATATAAGAAGTTTATCTTTATCTTTGTTTTTGTTTAAAATCTTATGTGAATGCAAAATGGCATTGTGGTCTCACTGCCTCTTCAGGCAGCACCCTGTACTGGTTGTTCTTTTCCAGACACCAGTAGGCAGTTGTAGAGCCAAGCTTATTGTGAGCAGCTTGGAGGTTTTCAGATATCAAGAACACACATAGTGGACTTCTGGCCAAGATGGAGGCTTAGACTGACATGCTCAGTCTCCCTCTACAACTAGAAAGGAATACAACTACCTCAAAACAAAAGATAACTAGAAATTCCAGAAAATAAAACTACATGGAAGCCCAACGTATAAAGTTATAAACCAGCGGCGCTCATCAGACAGGTAAGAAGAGTGAAAGTGGGCGGTCCTGTTTGTGGTAGCACCAGGGACAGCACCAGGGAGAGCAATCCAGGCTGCAGTCAAGCCCCAGCAGTTCGCGACCCCAACTCTGGGAAAAGCAGCCACCGCATTGCTTCGAAAGGTGAGGCCCAGAGGGCGGGAGGACAGATCCCAGTCTCCCAGCAGAGAATAACGGCCGGAATTCATCTTGGACCCCCGCCCCCACACAAAGTGCCACAGAGCCGTGAAAAAGGTTGCGGATTGCCACCGGTTGCTGGGTTATGACAAGTACTCAGGCTCCGCCCCCTATAGCCAGCCCAAGAAGCAAAGCAAAACACAAATCTGTCAAAATGAGGCAGACAACTATAGAAATCCCAGTGATGCAGCTCACCAGGCAACAGATGAAGAATCTGACAGATGAACAAGTAAGAAACCTGTCAGAGGCTCAGTTCAGAGCTATTGTTATAAGGTGGCTTACAGAATTAACAAAAGATTTGGGGAGAGACAAGAAAGAATTGAAAACCACTCATATTGAAAAGAGCAAAAACACATATGAGGCAACTGGTGAGGAAATAAAATCCAGAGATCAAATCAACAAACCAGAACATAGGGAAGGAACAAACAGTCAACCAGTGTGGAAAGAGGAAACAGAAAGCAAGGAAAGTGAGAAGAGGATCAGAAACCTCTGGGACAGCTGTAAAATATCAAACATAAGAATTATAGGATTGCCAGAGGGCAAAGAAGAACTAGAAATTGAAAAATTTAAGTGAAAACATAATAAAGCAGAACTTCCCAAACTTGGGGAAGGAAATAGACTTACAGGTCCAGGAAGCACAGAGAGTTCCAGAAAAACTGGACCTAGGGAGAACCACTCCAAGACACATTATAATCAAATTGTCAAAAATTAAAGATAAAGAGAATTTTAAAAGCAGCGAGAGAGAAGAAGAGAATTACGTACAAAGGGGTCCCAATTAGACTATCAGCTGATTTCTCAAAAGAAACTCTGCAGGCGAGAAGGGACTGGCAAGAAATATTCAAAGTAATGAAAAGCAAAAACCTACAATTACGAATACTCTATCCAGCAAAGCTGTCATTCAGAATAGAAGGGCAGAGAAAGTGCTTCCAGGACAAAATAAAAGTGAAGGAGTTCATTAGATCCAAACCACTATTATATGAGATGTTAAAGAGACTGGTTTAGAAAAAGGAGGATCAAAACTTTGAACATTAAAATGAAAACTGCATCACAACAACCAACAGCAGAAGGTGGGGAATTGAAACAAAAGCAAACTAAATAGGCAACGAGAGTGGAAAAAGAACTATAGTATAGGTGTGGGGAACATACTGGGGGGAGGTCAGCAGGGAGGGTGAAGAGAGGAAGGGAGGGAGATGGTACAGGAATTAAGAAGCATAGTAGGAGGGAATGGAGTAGACAGGAAGAGGTTGAGAAGTACTATATGCATAACCAATGGACATGGACTAAAAGCGGGGGACAACTGGAGGGAGGGGGGCCACTGGGTGGAGGGGAGCAGAGTGAAGGGAAATTGGGACAACTGTAACAGTATAATCAATAAAACATATTAAAAAAAAAAGAACACACATAGTATGTACAGTTAGATTGAAATGAAACAGTCCTGAGACATTATCCTTGTATGTATAATAGAATAAACTTCTTAAATGTTTGTTATTATTATGTTTATATAATTCACAGTTAACTTCAATACTTCAGCAAATAGAGTTTTATGTGAAGTTACAGTTGTCAAGCTTCTATTACAAATGATGGCACTTAAAGAATACTACTGCTCATTCTTCCTACCCTTGGTTATTTGGTACAAAATCAGATTTTCCACCCTGTGATCTATTTGCATACTCAATATCTTTTCTCTTCCTTTTGATTATTTTAAGAGTCTCTATTGTTGGGAGCAGCAATGTGCCCATCCCCCAAATAGTATTTTCTGGTCTCCCTTGCTTATGGGGAAGGCTAATGATATGAGCAAAATATATTGAGCGAGCTTTGGGGAAAGTTTTTTAAGAGCTCTGGAACTGACAAAGAAGCTTTTCCTTTTCTCTTTTCTTTCATCTTCCTATCTGGAATGTAGTAATTGTTATGGGAGTCTTGTGACATGTGAATCTGAGGATGGAAACTACACATTAAGGACGGTGGAGCAAAAGGTATCAGAACTCAAGCCCTCACAGCTTTATGGAACCCCTATTCTAGGTCATGTTATGTGGGAGAAAAAGACATTCTGAAATTAAGTGTAAGCCACTGTTATATTTAAAGTCTCTGCTACAGGCAACTCACTATAACTCTTAGCATACATTACCTTTCTTAAAATCGGCTTACTTTTTCTCTTTCCCTTCTCAAAATCAGAAAACAAATAAAAACAACAGCAATAATCAAAACAACATGCCACTATACGTATGTATGTATCTCCTAGGACACATGTGAACAAATAAATTCATGATAGAAACATCGAGCTGGACAATGTGTATATTTTCACTCTGACTCCTACTCAAGCATTCATGTCTTGATTACAACAGCTGCTATAAAATGATTTTCTTTCAAAGTTGAAATGGATTCACTTTAAATACAAAGAAAATGACTGAAAAAATTTCCTCCTCTTGAGACTGATGCCAGGAAATGTCAGAACAACCGGTGAAGTACAACTGAGAGGTGATGGCCAGACCCCGGGTGTTCCACAAGGTCAGCACTGCCCTAACTGTAGCTATGAGCGCCGGTGATTAGGCATTATCTTTGGAAGTTTTCTCTGGCTTTCTTTTTCTGATGGGTCTGTCTTAATTAAACCCAATTTGGAGCAAAATATATAAGAATAGCTGCCATTTCAACCCATTTTTTAAAAAAAGAAGTCAGTCAAAATGACAAATAAGCTCATATGTATTTATCTTTTCAAGAAAAACAATGCCATTGGAAATTAATTTTTTTTTTTGAAAAAATCTTGTGCTTTTCAGATTTATGTTTAGGTGTAAGTCATTGTTCTCTTTCACAGAATAAGAAAGTTACTCCTAGGTGTAAAAGTATGCAAAATCATAAACCTCTGGGAAGAAATAGAGTTATGGAATGGGTGAAGGAGACTTCGCAACACACATATATGTCTATGAAAATATGTATATATAAAAATGTTCGGAAGAAACATTTGATCAAAAGAAGGAGAGTAGTTATTTGCAGCTTTCAAAATATAAGCTTATGTCATTTTCTTATTCAAATTTTCTTGTACTTTCCAGTATAATGAAGATGAAGCTCTTTTGTAACTAGAAAATAAAATTATTGAAGGAACATATTGAATAAAATGGTACTATCTAGCACTTTTGGATTCATAATTCTCACATAATAGCTGCATGCTCATTTTTATTCTCAGAATATCTAGTCATCTTCCTATATCCGTTTTCCACATACACTGTAGTGGTTTTAAAACTACATCCACAGCCCTGACTGGGTGGCTTAGTTGGTTGGACATCATTCTGTACACCAAAAGGTTGCGGGTTCTATCCCCAATTAGGACACATACCTAGGTTGTGGGTTCAGTCCCTGGTCAGGGTGCATGTGGGAGGCAACTCATCAATGTTTTTTCACATTGATGTTTCCCTTACTCTCTTTCTTCCTCTCTCTCTTTTTTTTAAAGCATATTTTACTGGTTATGTTGTTACAGTAGTTTCAGTTTTTTCCCCTTTGCTCCCCTCTGCCCAGTACCACCCTTCCCTCCATCAGTCCCATGCCCCTTAGTTCATGTCCATGGGTCATGCATATAAGTTCTTTGGCTTCACCCTTTCCTATATTATTCTTAACTCCCCGCTGTCTATTTTATACCAATCAATTAATACTTCGTAGTCCCTGCACCATTTCCCCATTTATCCCCCTCCACCCTCCCAGCTTATAATCCTCGAAATGATCCCCATACCTATGATTCTGTTCCTATTCTGGTTGCTTAGTTGATTTTGTTTCTATTTTTTAGATTCATTTGTTGATAGTTGTGAGTTTGTTGTCATTTTAGTGTTCATAGTTTTGATCTTCTTTTTCTTAATTAAGTCCCTTTGACATTTCATATAATAGCTTGGTGATGATGAACTCCTTTAGCTTCACCTTGTCTGGGAAGCACTTCATCTGCCCTTCCATTCCAAATGATAGCTTTGCTGGATAGAATCGTCTTGGTTGTAGGTTGCTTTTCATCACATTGAATACTGCTTGCCAGCCCCTTCCTGCCTGCAAAGTGTCCTCTGAGAAATCAGCTGATAGTCCTATAGGCACCCTGCTGCAGGCAACTCTCTGCCTCTCTCTTGCTGCTGCCAGGACTCTCTCTTTATCTTTCACCTTTGGCAACTCAGTCATGATGCGTCCTGGTGTGGTTCCCTCTGGTTCCAGCTTGCCCGGCACCCTCTGTGCTTCCCAGACCTGTATGTTCTTCTTCTTCACAAAGTTTGGGAAGTTTTCCTCATTTTTTTGAATTCTTGCTTCCTCATTCTGCACTGGTTGACTATTTTTTTCTTTTTCACGTTCCAAATCATTGATTTTAACCCTGATTTCCTTCCCTTCACCATTGGTTTTGTGTGGGTTTTTCTTCATTTCACTTCTTCTCTTATGTGTTTGCCATACTCAAGCATATCTGTCAAACCTGTGAGCATCTTTATCACCAGTGTTTTGAATTCTGCATCTGTTAGGTTGTCTATCTCCTCATCTGTTAGGTTGGTTATGTCCTCATCGCTTAGTTCTCCCACTGGAACTTTGATCTGTTCCCCCTTTTGGGTCATGCTTCTCTGTCTCCTCATTCGGACAGACTCCTGTGTTTGTTTGCCTCCATGTTCCAGGTAGAGCTGTCGCCCCTGTTATGTTGTTAGTGTTGGAGCCTTAGGGATTTGTCAGTACAGGGCGACCTGGTTCACCTCGTTGTGGCACTCTATGTGGGGAAGGGGTCTGAGAGGGAACAATGCTACCTTCCCAGCACTCGCCCCTTTTCCAGGCACCTCTCCCACTTCTGCACCAGACTGGCGCCCCTCTAGCTGCTGCCCTGGCCGTCGTTCCAAGAGTGGGTGGGTCTGTGGATGTTCTAGGACTGTGGGGCCCTTTAAACAAGTGGACTCTGCTGAGACCGACAGTTTCTGCCTCCACTCCAACCCCTACTGGTCTGCACAGTCAGAAGCAATGAGGCTTGATTTTCCCTGGTGCTAGGACTGTGGGCTGTGATGTCTGGTGAGGAGCTGGGAATGCTCCCCAGGTGTCCCTCCTGACTTATTAAAACATGTGACTGTGCTTTCCGCTGGCCTGCTGCTGCCGCTGCTGCTGCTGCCACCACACCGCATCCTCTCTGCCCCTCCTACCTATCTGGATGAGCATTTCTTCTTTATATCTTTGTTTGCTGGACTTCCATGCAGTTTGATTTTCTGGAACTTCTGGTTGTTTCTGGTTTTGAGGTAGTTGTATTCCTTCTTAGTTGTGGAGCGAGATGCAGCATGTCTGTCTAGGCCTCCATCTTGGCTGGATGTCCTCTTCCACACTCTTAAAATAAATAAAAAATATTCATGGGTGAGGATTTAAAATAAAAAAGGATATCCATACATGCTTTAATATTTCTTTCTTCAAGGGGTAATGCCTAATTTCTCTACCTGTGAGTATGCGCTAGACTTAGTGACTCACTTCTAATAAACAGAGTAAACAAGAAATGATATGTCACTTCTATATTCAGGTTGAAGATAGTACCTTTCTCTCTCTAACCACTCACCATGAGGAAAACAATATGCCATGTTGTCAACAGCCCCTTGAAGGGACCCATATGACAATGAATTAAGGTTTTCAGTCCAATAGCCCCCAGGGAACTGAGGCCCAGCAACAGCCAGGCGGTAACCTTGAAAACACATTCTTTAGCTACATGCATGTCTTGAGGTAGTACAGCCCTGGAGGACACCTTGATGGCATCCCAGTGAAGGACCCTGAGCTGGCACCCTGGTCCTTGACCCTCCTATATTGTGACATAAATGTGTGCTGTCTTAAAGGCTTCTAAATCCTGATGTGATTTGTTACACAATAGATAACTAAGACATATGTGAGGATTATCCAAAAGCTTTTTTGGAATTATCAGATAAAATAAAATTCTCCAACCTATATCTCCACCTCAGACTAAAAATGTTTTCCAAAATATGAGTAAATATCAGACAGCTTTGCCAAACATAGCAATTATAAAATGAAAGAAGGAATCCAACATCAATCCATACTGGCCACCAGAAATAAAATTTGTACATCAACCATAATGTTTATTCCTATCTTTTGTTTGTTTGTCCCCCTCAGATCAATGGGTAGAAACAAGGGGAGAAAGTGAGAAAACCTGCCAAACTTTAGCCATTTGGGTAGGAACCATGGATGTCATTGCAGACCAGAGGGACTGAGGGACAATGAAGTGCCTCTATATATGCATTTATATTGTCTGCCTTCTCTTCTGCTTTCTATTTGTTTTGCTTCCCCTACATTTCTCTCTCATTTATTTTCTTTAATATTCTCTTTTCATTTTCCACCCTCCTCTGGTTTGGAAATTAGAAGATATATTTCTATTCTTCAATTGGCCAGGTTAAATCCATTATTTCGACAAGCTAACTTTACTTTGATGTCTACAGTTAACAATATCTTACCCATTGCCAGCCTTGAATGATTCTTGAATTGAAGTTCTCTATGAAATATTCAAGGGCCTTGTTAAAATGCAGATGCTTATGTAGCAGGTTGAGGGTGGGTCTGTAAGGTGATAGTCTAATCAAGTCCTAGGTAAGTGTGGTACTTCTGCTCTGTGAAACACACATTGAGTTGCAAGGCCCTCGACCCACATAACTCTTTGTTCTTCCTGATTTATATTGACAACCTATTATTATTGTATTTTAAGTCTATATGATTTTTCTCTTTTGAAATCATGTAGATATTACTCTTGTTGTTTTATGTCACTCCTTGCATCTCACATCCAGCCTTTGTAGTAATTTTTTTTCCTACTAAATATGATGATATAAGTAGTAACAAA
This sequence comes from Furipterus horrens, assembly GCF_987537825.1. Classification (NCBI taxonomy): domain Eukaryota; kingdom Metazoa; phylum Chordata; class Mammalia; order Chiroptera; family Furipteridae; genus Furipterus; species Furipterus horrens. The sequence goes on along the minus strand of NW_028327180.1, from coordinate 62,376,007 downwards.
CTTTCAATTTAACTATGTCAGAAAATACCTTTATTTTGCCTTTATTCCTCAACTTTGGTATGCACCTTAGAAAAATAAGAGGATTTTTCTATATAGCCAAAATATCTCATTTAAAGTAAGTTTCTTAATATGCTATATTTTCATTTCTTATTCAGGAAATGACCTCAAATGTCCAAAACAAGAGAAATCTAATATTGTGGATTTAATTTGCTTCTTACATCTTTTAAGTAAGGAACATTGGAAATGGGGCCTCTGAGGCCAGACACTCCCAGCCTCCAGCCCCCAGTCCCCATTAACACTCCTGCAGATATACAATTAATATGAAGCCTTTATTTGCAAGTGCTTACAGAAATGGGAAGATTTAACTAGAAGTGATATCAACCCAAGATGACCAAAATATAGCCCTTTTGATGTCCAAACCAATTTTTGCATTTGAAGGTAGAAAGAGACAGCTCTAAAAATAAATGGAATGAAGGGGAAGCTTAACTTGATTGGAAATTAAAGGATTTTAGGAGGAGCACAGGTAAATTGCACTCAGAATAGAAAACCAGGAAGGCCAGTTTCAGGTAGAGGGGAACCAGCAATTGCATACCTTCCTTGGACTAGGACAGAATGAAAGAATCTACCTAAAAATTTCCCTGACTGGATTTCTGGGAGCAAAACAAGAGAATTGCTAAATAGGGTCTGCCAGGGAAACTCCTGTAGAGAAGTGTGTTCTTATGTGGAAAGCCAGGTCACCTTCAGAATGGGTCTAGAAGACTGAAATGGGATTCAGAACCAAACACAGAGCTGCTCCAAGGACTAGGAGTGGGTGTTTCTACTTCTTACTAATAGTTTAGGAGCAATTGAATTTATCATAAAAAGGGATGCTACTAAGGCCCTTATAGATACTGGTGCTTCTCTATCTGTTCTTAACCTCCTCGCCTGACTAAGTTGCCTCCCCCCTCTAAATAAACCTTTTACTCAAGTGGCAGGGACATCTAATTAGCCAGTGTCTGTTTATACATCGAAATCTGTTCCCTTCCAACTAGGAAATGTTATAGGATAATATGACCTGAGATGATTAGGTTTTCTTGAAATCAATGAGGCCCATATATCCTGTTTTCAGAAGGGTGAAACATATTTAGAACTAAATGAATCAACTGGGGAAAATGATGTTAAAGGAATTTCCTTTAAAGAGGAAACAAATCTTGAAACTGACAGAACGTTATCTTTTCATCAGTATTAACTTCCAAGAGCACCTCAGGGATGGCTTATCAAGGTCTCCCTTCCCTTCAAGGGGTGGCTGTGCTCTCACCTAGGCCTCCAAAAGGACCAGGGCTCTTGGGAACATGAAAGACAGGGTAATAGGTCACTAACCTGACTACCAAAGATGAGAGTTACAGGATGAGTTTTCCATCTGAGGTGACAGAGATACTAAGCTTGTGGATGGAGCTCCAAGTGCCTTTACCTCCCAAGTCCTCTCAAACCCTCTTATGTATCTCAGTTTCTCTCCCTGGCTATGTAATAGAGCCATGAGGACTTGGAATGCTAGGTAGCCAACTTTTATGTGTGCATTTTTAGACAAGTCAATTATTTAATTACATTTCAGTTGGAATTCCCTATGGGGCTCCTGTACATCATGAGATATGCCCTGTGACCCCTCCACAGAGATGTTTGGTCATCTGACAATATCTGAGATTTGAGCTGGAGGGAGGAAGTGCTGTTTATCATCAGAGCCAGACGAGTTCAAACTCTTATTTATCCAGCAAAAGGTTTTGTTCAGACCCTCAGAAAACAATTCCAATTAAAAAAACAAAGTTAAAAACCAGCCACCTAATTTTTTCCTGCCCCTTAGTTATCTCAACCCTTAACTTTAGCCTACATTATCTCAACCCTTGACCTCTAGCTCCACCTCAAGGATTTAAAAAAACAAAAAAACAAAAAAACAAAAAACAAAAACAGTTCTAAAAAAGTCAGACCCTTACCTTAAAATATGGAGGTCTGGAATTCCAGGGAAAACTCGCCCAAGACTCCCCAATGCAAAGCAAGGGGTCCATGGGGCACAATGGGCCCCTGCTAGTACCTAGCACAGGACTGGATCTGCAAGGTGGTCCTTTGTGGGCTCCTCTGGAATCCTGCCTCACTAGGCCATGATAAGACCATCTGAATCATGGCACACCATAAGTTGGCAGTGAGAATGGCACCAGGTGTTCGACTGGTAGGGTCAGACCAGATCTTGGTTCAGGAATCTTGATATTTGAGTTTTGGCTAAGAAAGAATTCAGAGCTAAGACTCAAACTCTTATAAGAGAAATTTTATTTACAAAGTCACAGAGGTAGAAGAAGTGAGCAGTAGAATAAATGGTCTCAGGAATCAAGTTACAGAGGCAAAAGAGGGGGAGCCCTTGGAGCTTTGGAGAGAGAAGGGTAAAGGTAGCTCACCTAGGGGGAAGAGAAGAGGGACAGAAAAGGTTCAGGCGAGCTCTGGGGAGGGAGACACCCAATAACTCTTCATAGAAGTTTACAGTGTAAAGTTATACTTGGAGAAGAGCAAAGGGAATTGTTTATTTTTAACTTATAAACTTTCCAAAGTTTATATTTGGAAAATTTCCATGTACCAATATTATTCAAATTAAAAAATAATATGCATTCAACTCTTTGGATTAAATTCTGTAACCTACTTTTTAAACTTTTTAAAGAACTGTGTATAAGACAAAGCCTGTGTATAACAAACACTTTCATAATGTCATGATGGTACCCACATACATAGAAAAACATAGATAAACACTGTGCAAGCAATCTAAGATAACGCAAGTAAATAAGAATAAATTCTTAATAGAGATTCCTCTACACCTAGAATAGGTTCTGTAACTCCGGGCCCTGAAAGTTTGTTTTTGCACCTGAAATTTTCCTTTCTAAAAGGCATTGTGGCAGATATGAGGATGTTACACGTTTATTGCACTGTCTTTATTTTGTTGTGTGGAACTGTCCTGTGACTCAACAGAGAAGCTCAGAATCTCTACCTGCAATTTTGTAGACAGAGGACTAAACTCTGTCTCCTCAAATAAAAGGTTTATGCAGTGGAATTTAGCCTTTTCTCCTAAATGTGTTTGCTTCATTAGCTTTTGGAAGAAACTGCCTTAAATGAAAAAAGAGGCTTGAAACCCTTCTGAGTTCATCAGAAAGACTTCCTTTGCATAGAATCGTTCATCAATTTCAGCAGTAACAGAAAGTAATGGATACGTGATCTGAATGGGTAGCTGAAAATTGAGTAGTAACTTAAAACTCCATTGAAGTTGTTCATCACATATAGGGCATGGCTTGTTCCTTGTATTATAAATATTGAAAGGTTGTGGACATTTTTACCACAATTAAAACATTTTTGCCCAAAGGAATGGAGATGATATGTGAGTTACATGGTTAATGCTCTTAACCTTCAATGGGCAGATGAATTGTGGCAAGCATTTTTATAACTGATTTAAAATAAGACCTATTGATCTACAGTATTCACAAATAGGCAAATCTTTATTTAGAGCTGTAAGGGAACTTATTCCATCTGAAAGTTTATTATTAAAAATATTTTTCAGAGAATAACTGGTTTTAAAGCTGCAAGTGTTTGCACAGAGAGCAGATTTTTAATTTTAGGTACTCCTAATTGTGTGCTGTCCACCCTCAATGTTAAAGTTGTTAAATTTTCTTAGTTTTTTACAAATATCATTTACTTGTAGTTTATATACCTGTATTTACAGTTTTTGATAACTATTGAAACAGAAGTTCTGTGCCTGTCCAACTTCTCAAAAGAGATAGAGCAGAGAGTGTAAATATTAAGTCTAGAAATATTTTTTAAATGAAAAACAACAGAGTAAGAATCAATCTGTGGTTCCCCCCAAAAGAAGTAAGTAAAATCCTATAAAATTCTTAAGGTATTTAATCTATAAATATTGGAACATTATTAGATCCTTTGGTCTTTTTAGTGATTGGTACATTGATTTAGTTGTTGTAGAATTATTATCCCAAGAAATATTTTGTGATTTGTAAGAAACAACTATTTCCCTATGGTTTTGGAAAAGCTTAACTTCTCTGCAACAAACAAAAAAGAGTGCGAGAGAAAGAAGGCAAAGAACAGAGAAGGAGCAAGTGGACGTAAAAAAACTGATTTTACCTAGTTTCTTTGAGATGAGGAGAGATTATCGTAATGTTTTCAAACAAAAATTATATACACGTAATTCTATGAAATAAGATGAAGACCAAAATGATAGTAAAGATCGTAGATACTACACTCTGAAACAGTGATTTTCAGGCTGCGTTTTAAAAACAGGGACAACTTAAAACCCACTATTTTTAGCACTTTCCTGTCCTCTTTGAGAATACCTACACAGTTATATTTTCCAATATGACATTTAAAATATATATCATTGCCCTGGCTGTTGTGGCTCAGTGGACTGAGCATCAGCCTATGAACCAAGTGTCACTGGTTCGATTCCCAGTCAGGGCACATGACTAGGTTGCACGCCAGGTCCCCAGTTGGGGGCGGGTGAGAGGCAACTGCACATTGATGTTTCTCTCCCTCTCTTTCTCCTTTCCCCTCTCTCTAAAAACAGATAAATAAAAATAAAATAAAATAATAAAATAAAGTAACATGGTTAAAAAAAATAAAATATATATTATTAAAGTTCTGATGAATCTAAAACATGAGAGTAAAGTTAGAGTTGTAATTATTGATGTCTCTTTAAAATATTTGGAAGAAGTCCCAACTGGTATGGCTTAGTTGATTGGATATTGTCCTGCAGAGCAAAAGGTCACAGTTTGATTCCTGGTCAGAGCATGTGGCTGGGTTTTGGATTTGGTCCCCAGCTGAAGCGTGTATGAGAGGCAACCAATCAATGTTTCTCTATCATACCAATGTTTGTCTCCCTTTCTTTCTCCCTCCCATCCTCTCTCTCAAAATAAGTAAAAAAATCTTTAAAATATTTGGGAAACCTGGCTGCTGTGGCTCAGTGGATTGAGCGTCGGCCTGTGAGCCAAGTGTCACTGGTTCAATTCCCAGTCAGGGCACATGACTAGGTTGTAAGTCAGGTCCCCAGTTGGGGGCGCAAATGAGAGGTAACCACACAGTGATGTTTCTCTCCCTCTCTTTCTCCTTTCCCCTCTCTCTAAAAATAAATAAATAAACAAACAAACAAATAAATAAATAAGTAATATTTGGGAAAAATATATCAACATTTCAGTCAATGATCATTTAAAGTGTATATATGTACCTATATGCATACATATGTATATTTATGTTCAGTATAAAATACATATGTGTATACATGTATACTGTTCAAAATTTATTTATAATATATTGAAGAAAGTAACTAAGTTTATATCCATGACTTTTTATGCAGTGAACTATAGTAAATTCTTCTTTATCTAGAATTTGTTCTTTAATCTTAAAGGCCAAAGGATCATCACCTTCCTTTGTCCACATTTTTAAAAAGTAGAGTAATAACAATCAGCTTAAACTTCTACCTCTAAATAAATATTAAATCGATGTCTTATTAAAGGCTACAGCTGTTCAAGATAAATTAATCATAGAGGGCTGAAAGAATCAAATAAAAGAGCAAAGGTCTCTGTGTGTTAAGAGACCTCTTCACTAACTTATTTTTTTTCTGTAGTTTTGAATTGACTCCTTGAGGTACTTAGCAGTCTGTGTCCCATATGGGAAGCCCCCATGGTTGTTATCAGTGGCTCCAACCTACTGCTGATTCCCAAGATCAAACAAGCATCTAAATTTTTATACAGTCAGCTTACATATCCAGGACACTCCAGCATATTCTTTGAGTGAACTCACTTCTCAATCAGCAGTTTTATGATCTCTTAAGCATTGCTGTGGCTCAAGATTTTGTCATGTCTTTTTATGTTAGTTTTTTATTTTCATCTCTTAAATATACTTACGTTAGATTTTAAAAACCTGTCCTTACCTCCCTCAATCACTCCTGGGGTCTGCGGTATTCCCTCCCAGGTCCTGGTAGTCCATCTGCTACCATAAAATCAGGGTATCCCATTTTAGCTGCTAAAACTTTACTTTTACCCTATTATCCCTTACTCCCACTCAGACCTTTTGTCAGAGGGGAAAGGGCATCTTGTGGAACACACAGAGACCCGTTGTATTCCACGTTGGCACAGGCAGTCTCTTAGTGAGTAGTATATATAACCAGTCGGTCATGGTCCTTATGCTCGCGGATCCTGTAAGTACAGTAAGAGAAACCAGGCAGCCAAACCAGAATGTAAATTTTGGAGCTCCTATCTTGGCCAGGCTGTCATCTGGAGCATGTACTGGTGGGCTGGCCTGAAGTTGCTGTTAAGGGAAAGAAAGGAGCATCATGTCCAGAAATGCTCCTGGCAGAATCCTGAATTTTCCAAATTAGTATATAGCCTTCTATTCCTTTTGGCCTGATTATTCCCCAGGAAGTGTCCGGTAGGAGATGATCCCTTTTGGGGGGCAGCTACATTAAGTGACTAAACAGCTTTTTGAAGGTATGAGGAATAATAGAAGGTGAAGTAATTAGAGCCAGAAATCTTCTTGAGTGGGCTTCTGAAGAGGCTGTTCCAACCCCCAAGAATACCAGAAACCTGTGTGGGTGGTTGGAAGCATGGTAAATCCATAGAATAACTTCCCACCGTTGAGAAGCCTTTGCAATAAAACGTGCATCATTTTAAGACTGCCAAGGACCAAGAAAGCCAGAAAGATGATACAGATTAGTTTCACAGGTCACAGTGAAGTGCGTGGAGTTGGCTGATTAGACTGGAACAGCAACACTAACCCAAAATGATGTCAACACTGGTAGAGACACCACGGGAAGTCTCCAAGCAGCCAGGATTCTGAGGATTCGCCCAGTTTTTGCCCCTGGTGGTTGTGAATTCACCTCCTTTCTCACTTGGGGCACCAGTGTGTCTCCATATCAACATCAATCAGAGGAAAAAAAAGCATTCATTTATTTATCGTTTCTTCATGTCATTATAGCGCCTTAGACATAACTTGCTGTTTTACCCAAAGAATAAATTTCTACTGTTAGAATTTTAACTAGGGCAAAAAATTTATATATCTGAAGTGCTGCAAATTACAACAAGCCTGTAAGTAACCATTTCTACAAGCGGCCAGTCCTGATGGAGGATGTCGCTGTCCTGGCTGCTTTGTCCAACGCATGAAAGCAATAGTATGCTTGTTGTAGTAGTAACAGATCCACTGGCATCTGTAAGATTCTTCACATTTTACAAAGCAGCTTTCGCATTATGATTTCATCTACCTTCTCAAACACCCTCAAGGAAAGTGATATCCCTTTTTATCAATAAGAATATATGACTTCCCCAATATTCTGCCGTCTCGAAGTAACAGAACTGACAGAAACTGGGGGCTTTGACACTGAAAATCTGGTGCTTGTCCAGGGCTCTCATTAAAGCTTTCCTCCTCCAGAAGGAAAGTATGCCCAAGGCCTTTTGTTCTGCACGTGGAGAGATCTCCTTATGTAACTTGTAAATGTCCACAAGAAACTTGAGGGTTTTTGATACTTAATTACAAGATTGGATCAACTGATAGAATGCCATGGATTCTGAAGTTCCCATTAGATACTTTTGATGTTGGAGGTTATTGTGTGTGCCAGAGGATGCAGAAGGTTGATTTGGCCCAGGCTGTCATTCACTGTCCCCTTCCCCCAATTACCTGGATGATGTATTGGTATAGCGGGCACTGCTACTAAAGAATTCTTTCATCAGAGAGTGAAGACAAAAACACACTAGTAAGTTCTCCCTTCGTTGTGCACTAGGTTTTTGTTTTATCTTCTGAAGGTTTGATGTTGATAATGAATAAATTAGGATAAAATATGAATGCACCCTCTGTAAGGGCCCAGCGGGAAACACTGCTGTTGAGCCAGAGCTCAATCAGCAAATGAAAGAGGTTCATTTTGGCATCAAGACCAAGCTTGTGAAGTCTGCTTATTTACAAGAAAATTCAAGATGAAAAAAGCAGTGTGTGTGTGTCCAAAAGATGTAATAAGTAGGCTGAGGAAAGTTTCAGTTTTATAGAAGTACCACAAATTTTATATAAAATAACTTATTTCCTTCTGTAACTTATTCTTTAAAAGTATTTATTAAGTCATTAGTTATTTCTTTATTCTTAATTAAATTGGCATGAATGTTTTATTAATGCCCATCATGTTTTACCTCTTGGAGCCTGAACATCTCTTGAATCTCACACACATATGTAAAATAGCGACACTGCTGGCTTCCACTGTTGCTTTCCTGCAGCGAGACAATGGGAGTCATTTGTAAGAAAGAAAATTGTACAGAAACTGGCTTTACGTGGAATTTACATGAACCGTCCAAGGCTGGATGTCTATTAATACTTTCCTTTATTATGAAATTCACACTGACTTCTCTCTTCCTGGTCTCCTACACAGTTAACACTTCTCTTACAGGTTGCTGACACACTTAGTCTGAGGACAGGGCCCTAAGAGACTCAGCCGTGTCATTAAGACCAGGGCCTGGGCTATGAGAGCGCCTATCTAAGCTGGCAGTGATTCCAGGCTGTTGCCATGCTCTTCACATCTGCCCCACCACAGAGCTGTCAAAGGAGGTTAGCAGCTCCCAACTCTTCCTGCCACTTGCCTGTGGATAGAGAATGGCGCCTGCCCACAGCCCTGCCTTCCGCCTAACATAAGGGACAGCCGGGAGCTCAGGCAGAGGCCTTGGTTTTGAACTACACAGGAGGGAGAAAGTCCAGTCAGAGAAACGTTGGCAAGTAGCAAAATGGTTTTCTGGCATCCCGTGGGCACTCTCCCCCTCTTTACTGTGTCCTTTCCACCCTGTTTTAGACTCTAGAATGGCTGGGAAATGAGCCTTAAGGAAAGTTGTGCTAGGTGGGGTAGCACTCATTTTTTTGACATCTGTCCCCTGTTAACTTCTGCACTCATTCAAACATTGAACTCCCTTTTTAACTGCAGAGCCTAAAATTTAATTTCTAAATGAAAAAAATCTGAAAGTCTAGTTAGCATGTTAGAGAGATATTTGGAGTGGCAAAGGCGCTTCCCCAAGTAACCTGTACAGATAGCTTCTCACACCACATTTCTATACAACATGCCTGCCATGAAGACAGGGTCTTTTTTTTTTTTTTTTTTCCTGGAAAGCACTTCACAGTTCTGTTCCCCGAGGTCTTGTTCCAGCCATTGAGCACACAATAGTAATTCTTATTCTTACTTATTTTGCATGATATAAATTGACCTGGCTCAGTGTAGAATCAACTTACTTTTAAGTAGAGTCAACTTGGAAGATAAAGAAAAATGTAGTGAGTCCATTCCTTATTATATGGATATTGCAATTAAAAGTTTTTTTTCAATCTGCAATCAGATATATGTTCTATTCTGATATCAAGAAATAGGAAGATATAGCTAAATCGGCAGCTAACTTCTGAAACAGTATGATTGAATGATTTTAAGAAAAGAAATTAAGATTTTTTTCTATTCCTTTGAAAGAAATTTTAGACTTAAAGTGTTTTAATAATTAATGTTTCTTGAAAGGACAGGGAGAATAACAAGATATACAATTATGTATTATGTATACAGCAAGATCAAAATACATTAAATTAAAAGTAATTTCCTTTTGTATTTTATATAACTCTAATTGACATTCAATATATTTAGTTTAAAATTTTTTGACCTCTTATTACTTCCTTTATTCTTCATGACTATTAAAGCTGAGATATTTATCTTTTAATTAATAGCACAAACTTATGTTACTGTTGCCTCAGGCAAGCATGTTAAGTTCTACATTGCTAGCATATCATTAAGTGACTTTCAACGTGTAAGAGGGAGGAAGGGGGTTGAAAGAGAACAAGAGAGAGGCAGAAAGTTGTTAAAGGAAAAATATCCATTATAGGCAAGTGTATTATTATATTAATGACTAATAACTTGCAGTTCTCTATAATCTCACTAGGTGGCATGTGACTGATATAACAGAAATAAAACTGGAGATGAACCAGGAAAGTCGTGATACTAAAAAAGAGTTGTATCTGGAAGTTATCTGTATCTATTTTCTTACCTAGTTGCACACTTCACAATTTAAAGATCTCAAATATTTATTGGGGAGCAAATGATATCGTCGTCGTCGTCGTCGTCGTCGTCGTCGTCGTCGTCGGCAGCCGTCCGTCTCGAGAGACGATGGTGTAGCTTCTTAAGAGTCTATCTGCACCGCCGAGAATGGCTGTGCAGTCCGACTCGGGAGTGACATGGTATCTGTCTCCTCCCGTGTTGAATTGACATCTTGCGATGACGCTGAAGCTACAGAGCCTGGGCAGGGTAATATGGAGGGTCTGCTGTTGCCCATGCAGCAGACCCCCCCTCTCTTCGCAGCTGAAGGGTCCAAGGGAAAGACGGAGTCGATACAGCTTGGCTTCAGGTGCGCCGCAGGAGTTGCCGGTGTTGACTACAACGTCAAACCGCCTTAGGGACTCCGGCTCCGGATTTTCTGTCGGGGTTTACTCCCTTAGCCTTTCCCCTGAAGAGGTATGCCGCAAGGCAGCGGAGGTTTTTTGGAGTCAGAGTTTTCCTTCATACAGACAAAAGTGCTGTTAGTTGAGTGTACTGTAGCCCCCAACATTTATAAACTTACTTTTGTGTGATTAGTCAAAGTACAAAGTGTTTTCCTGCTGTTTATGTTGGTATTAAAATGTATAATCTTATTAATGAGGGAGGTCAAAAATTTCTATAACTAATAATATGTATTCAAGTGGTATAAATATTTGTTGAAATGCTTCTAATTATTTCTAAACTTTAGGTAAATATTGTAAAGAATGACTACCATCTGAATTCCACAGAGGATTCTTAAATATAACAAACAAGCCCCCCCCACCATATACTGAATTCAAATTTCTAAAACCTACAAATATATATGAGTATATTACCCACATGTTCTGGTGACCAATAGCATATTTCCCCATGTTTATTTGAAAATTAATGAATTATCACACATTACACTCCTCCTTCTTCTATGGAAAATATACCTAAATACAATAAAAATTAATATGAATAAAAATGGCTTTCATAAATCATCATGGTATGTTACATGTGTTGACGTACAAAATGTCCAAACCTGTGGAGAATTTTTATGAGTTTATTTGAGCCAAACTGACAATTGCTGGGAAGCAAAATTTCAATAGATTGAGAAAATGTTCTGGAAAATAACAGTTTTACTACTTACTTTATACATTAGAATCAAAGGGGAAGCTATAATGGGGTTACATGAAATCCATTGGCAGTAGGTTAGGCAGGCAGGAGAAAGCAAAGTGGGCATATCTCTGAGGTTGGATAGAAAAGTATAGTGGATAGACACATGTTGTACTTCTTTTACATTGGTGGGTATAAGATAGTTCACACTTAACATTTACAGCACGTAGGGATAACAAGAGGGCTCTGTGGTCTCTTGCTCTGGTGGGAGGTTGTGCCCTGAGGGGCCTGGGAAAAGGGGATCACTCTGACATTCCAAAGGTCTGTTATCATAGAAGTAAAATGACAATCGACAGGCTCACCTAAGGTTAAGATGGACCTTTGTCAAGGAAGATACCACTCTAGGACATAACTAGCTGTCATGCCTTGCTTTTAGTTAGGAAGTTTTAATATCAGACCATCCTATGTGGTTACTTTAGGTCTCTGAGTTTGTTAGCCCACCATGGAGGGCTCCCTGAGCTTGTTGGGTTTAGTATGGAGCCCTTTTTTCATCACATATGTATGATGGTAGAAAAGAGAACCATGGAAAATTATAGCAATACATTAGAGTGTTGTTGATATTGGCCTACCCTGAGAAGACAAAGTACGGCTGGTGAATAAATGTACATAATATTCATTTTCACTTCTTAAGATATGAAAATAATGACAGAGAAATACCTTGAAACTAGGTTCAAAACTGTTCATGTAATTTATCTCCTGGAATAGGTCATTTATACAGACAACAAGTTGAGCACACATTTGAGATAACTCCTTAAATAGAAGTTTGAGTCACTTCCTTTGATAACAAAAAATATGAGACTTCCGGCCAAGATGGAGGCCTAGACAGACATGCTGCATCTCCCTCCACAACTAAGAAGGCATACAACTACCCCAAAGCTAGACACAACCAGAAGTCCCAGGAAATTGAGCTGCATGGACATCCAACAAACAAAGATATAAAGAAGAAATACTCATCCAGACAGATAGGAGGGGTGGAGCCAAGATGGAGAGGATGTGGTGTGGTGGCAGCGGCAAGCCAGTGGAAAATGCAGTCACACGTTTTAAAAAATGGGGAGGGAAATCTGGGGAGTGTTCTCATCTCCTGACCAGACCACCGCCTAGTTCACAGTCCCGATGCCAGGGAAAATTAAGCCTCATTGCTTCTGACTGTGCAAACCAGTGGGGGTGGGAGTGGAGGAAGAAACTGCCAATCTCTCAGCAGAGTCCGTTTTTTTTTAAAGGTCCCCCACAGTCCTAGAGCATCCGCAGACCCACCCACTCTGGAAACAATGGCCAGGGCAACACCTAGAGAAGCACCAGTCCCATACAGGGTAGGAGAAGTGTCTGGGAAAGGGGCAAGTGCTGAGCAAGCAGCATTGTTCCCTCTCAGACCCCTCACCCACATACAATGCCACAACGTGGTGAAACAGGTCAACCTCTACTGTTGAGAAAACCTAAGGCTCTTCCCCTTACTACATAACAAGAGCAACAGCCCTACCTAATACACAGTGGCAAACAAACACAGGAGCCTGTCAAGATGAGGAGACAGAGAAGTATGGCCCAAAAGAGGGGATGGATCAAGGTTCCAGTGCGAGAACTAAGCGATGAGGAGATAGCCAACCTAACAGATGCAGAGTTCAGAACACTGGTGATAAAAGTGATCACAGTCTTGACAGATATGCTTAAGTATGGCAAACGCATAGGAAAAAAGTGAAGGCTATGCTAAATGAAACAAAGGAAAATCCACACAAAGCCAATAGAGAAGGAAAGGAAACAAGGGTTCAAATCAATGATTTGGAACATAAGGAAGAAAAAAACAGTCAACCAGTACAGAATGAAGAAACAAAAATTGAAAAAATGAGGAGAGGCTTTGAAACTTCTGGGACAACTTTAAAGATGCTAACATCCAAACCATATGGATGCCAGAAGGAGAAGAGGAAGAGCAAGAAATTGAAAACTTATGTGAAAAAATAATGAAGGAAAACTCTCCATATTTGGTGAAGGAAATAGACATACAAGTCCAGGAAGCACAGAGAGTCCCAAACAAGCTAGACCCAAAAAGGACCACACCAAGACACATAATAATTAAAATGCTAAAGGTTAAAGATAAAGAAAGAATCTTAAAAGTAGAAAGAGAAAAGCAGAAAGTTATCTACAATGGGGTGCCTATAAGACTAACAGCTGATTTCTCAAAAGAAACTTTGCAGGCAAGAAGGGACTGGCAAGAAGTATTCAAGGTAATGAAAAGCAAGGACTTACAACCAAGATTCCTCTATCCAGCAAGGCTATCATTTGGAATGGAAGGGCAGATGAAGTGCTCCCCAGACAAGGTAAAGCTAAAGGAGTTCATCATCACCAAGCTCTTATTATATGAAATGTCAAAGGGACTTAATTAAGAAAAAGAAGATCAAAACTATGAACACCAAAATGACAACAAACTCAAAACTATCAACAACTGAATCTAAAAAATAAAAACAAACCAGAATAGGAACAGAATCATAGATATGGGGATCATTTGAAGGGTTATCAGGTGGGAGGGGTTAGGGGGAGAAATGGGGAAATGATGTAGGGATTAAGAAGCGTAATTGGTTGGTACAAAATAGACAGGGGGAAGTTAAGAATAACAGGAAAGGATGAAGCCAAGAACGTATATGCACGATCCATGGACATGAACTAAGGGGGGGTGGGATTGCTGTAGGGAAGGGGGCATACTGGGCAGAGGGGAGCAAAGGGGAAAAAACTGAAACTACTGTAACAGCATAATCAATAAAATATACTTAAAAAAATGAAAAAACAAAAATAATGAAAAATATGGACAAGTAATTACTGAAAAGAAAAAAATCAACCTTTCATTCTGAGAGAAAGAAACAACTTTAGTTTATTGAGTATTTACTTTGTGACAATTTTTTTTTGCCAAGAAGCAGTGTTTCTCAATAAACTGTATAATATTTCCTCATCAGAATAAGTAGAGTTTTATCCTTAATCAAGTATTCAACACAAAACAAATCATAGATTTTATATATAATATGTCATAAAAGCAACTGTGAAGCAACTATAAACCTCAATAATAATGAAAATCATAAAAATAAACTGCAAGTTCAATAAAAAGAGCATAAATCTTCAGTACACATTACACAGGGGAACAATTTTTTTTTTTTTTCTTTCAGATCAGAATCGCCTCGATAATCAGCGGCTCGGGACAAGCCCGGCCTCATCTATCTGATCAATTCATCACTTCTGAGGGGAACAATTTTTAACATAATTCCTATTGAGTTTGATTTTTCAGCTGTATTAGACATAAATAGGTATGTTGATTGCAAAATTGCAGTTAGTTTTCTTCTATCACACCAAGCTTTTTCTGTACAGTTTGTCTTTTTTTTAAATGTACTTTATTGATTACAGTGTTACATTTGTTCCATTTTCCCTTCCCTCTGTGCCCCTTCACCCGGTGCTCCCCCTCCCTCCCCTTGTCCCCCCCTTTTAGTCCATGTCCATTGGTTGTGCATATAGTTCTTCTCAACCTCTCTCTGTCTATTCTATTCCCTACTATGTTTCTTAATTCCTATACCATCTCCCTCCCTTTCCCCCTTCCCCCTCCCTGCTGACCTCCCCCAATATGCTCCCCATACCTATAGTTCTTTTTCCACTCTCATTGCCTACTTAGTTTGCCTTTGTTTCAATTCCCTAGCTTCTGTTGTTGTTTCTTGTGATGCAGTTTTCATTTTAGTGTTCATAGTTTTGATCCTCCTTTTTCTAAACCAGTCCCTTTAACATCTCATATAACAGTGATTTGGATCTAATGAACTCTTTCAGTTTTATTTTGTCCTGGAAGCACTTTCTCTGCCCTTCTATTCTGAATGACAGCTTCGCTGGATAAAGTATTTGTGGTTGTAGGTTTTGGATTTTCATTACTTTGAATATTTCTTGCCAGTCCCTTCTTGCCTGCAGGGTCTCCCTTGAGAAGTCAGCTGATAGTCTAATTGGGACCCCTTTGTACATGATTCTTTTCTTTTCTCTTACTGCTTTTAAGATTCTCTCTTTATCTTTAACTTTTGATATTTTGATTATAATGTGTCTTGGAGTGGTTCTCCCTGGGTCCAGTTTTTCTGGAAATCTGTGTGCTTCCTGGACCTGTAAGTCTATTTCCTTCCTCAAGTTTGGGATGTTCTGCCTTATTATATTTTCACTTAATTTTTCAATTTCTAGTTCTCCTTCTTCACCCTCTGGCAATCCAATAATCTGTATGTTCAATCTCTTATAGCTGTCCCAGAGGTTCCTGATCCTCTCATCATTTTCCTTGCTTCCCATTTCTTCTTTCTGCACTGGTTGACTGTTCCTTCTCTATGTTCTGGTTTATTGATTTGAACTCTGGATTTTTTTTCCCTCACCATCTGTCTCATATGTGGTTTTGTTCCATTCAGTATGAGTGTTTTTCAATTCTTTCTCATCTTTTTCCAGATCTTTTGTTAATTCTATAAGCCACCTGATAACAATGGCCCTGAACTGAGCCTCTGACAGGTTTCTTATTTGTTCATCTGTCAGGTTCTTCATCTGTTGCCTGGTGAGCTGCGCCACTGGGATTTCTATAGTTGTCTGCCTCATTTTGACAGACGCGTTTTGTTTTCTTGGGCCAGCTATAGGGGGCAGTGCCTGTGTACTCGTCACAACCCAGCGACCGGTACTTTGTGACAATTAAATGCATTAGTTAAATCATAACAATAACTGATTAAAATAAGTATCATTATAACACATATATGAGGAAAATGAAGTACATATAAGTAAAAATACTTGCCTAAAACTACTCATCTTGCGAATGGAAAAATTTGGATCAAAGTTAACGGACATTCACATCAGGTTGTCTTTGATGAACATTTCTAATTAACAGATCTTCTGGATGGTCAATTAGAATTGTCACCAGTTTTTATAAAAATGCATTGTTCACTATTATTTGTTAATCACAGTCTTACAAATGAAGAAAGAAATTATACTTGTACGTATATGTGATAATGCTTTGCACTGGCATTGAGATGTGCTTTATAATACAAATTTTAAATGGATCAAAGATCCGATATTCAAAGTGGGGAGATCACAAATGATATTTGAGTACTATAAGGATAATTTAAAATATTGGTGGCATTTCTGATTCTAGTAGAATAGATTAGATAATTTGGACAAAAACTCTCATGGGAACAACTAAAAAACCTGGGGTTGATCGTGTGTTCTGAATGTACTGGAGAGTGGAAGAGAGAATTAGAATTTATCAGTCCATAATTTGGGAAAGGATAGAGCCCCACTGAGATAAGCCTAAGATTTGGGGTTGCTTTCTTCTCTAAGCATTTGCCACTCAGGACACAAGAGCCAAGGCATGAAGAGGCGAAGTAAGCACTTTGACAATCTGGTGTAGACGGGGAAAAGGGAATTGGACTCCAGTAACCTCCAAACGTAACTGGGGAGATCTGGCCAGATTGCTGGTCAGAGGGGAGGGATCCCCAAGATGGCGCATAAGAGCCCAGGCCCCTGAGAAGGGAGGGGTTGGGAAGTGCCTAAGGTGGGAGGATTGATATGGCAACTGAAACCACATGACAGACTTCCATACTGTCCCTCACCCCCCTAGAAAGGATAAACAACTATCGCAGCCCGTGACACAGCTTGCACAGAGCATGAGTGGACTGAAAAGGTCACAACACAGGTGTATCTCAAGGTGAACATGGCAATGCCTCACCCTGGAAAGAGACACTGTGTTCCTGCACACAACTATAAACCCCTACTGGCTTCTGGATCATGGTGGCAAGAGAAGGGGCAAAGACATGGAAGAGCAGAGGTTCTCAACCTGTGGGTCGCGACCCCTTTGGGGGTCAAATGACCCTTTCACAGGGGTCGCCTAAGACCATCGGAAAACACATATAATTACATATTGTTTTTGTGATTAATCACTATGCTTCAATTACGTTCAATTTGTAACAATGAAAATACATCCTGCATATCAGATATTTACTTTATGATTCATAACAGTAGAAAAATTACAGTTATGAAGTAGCAACAAAAATAATATTATGGTTGGCGGTCACCACAACATGAGGAACTGTATTGAAGGGTCACGGCATTAGGAAGATTGAGAACCACTGCTGTAGAGGCTGACCTGCATGATGAACACCAGCCTGAACTGGCTGGCAAGCTGGATGCTCTTAGAGTGTGCAGGATTTTGGAGCCAGAAGAAGTAAATGGGGGCGTGGAGTCTTGGCCTTTTTTTTGCCTTCCCCTGCTTGCCTGGTTGGGAGCAGGCTCCCCTGGATGTGTGCCTTGCTGGTGACAGCCTGCGGATGCTGCAGCTTGGCCAGACCACTCCCATTCTCTCGCTCTGAGATCTGCGCACAGACATTCAGGCCAGGAACGTTTGCCGGCCCAGGGAGCAAGCAGCGTTGGATGCTGGGGCCCCACAGGCAGAGCCCCTGTATGGCCGGCAGCAGTGATCTGGAAATGTGCCCAGGCCCCAGAAAAGGGAGGAAGCTGCCACCATGCTGACCCCACAAGCGCACACTCCAGAGAGAGAGCGAGCTGGGGAGATGGAGACCCGTATATGTAACAGCCCTGGGCCCCAGGAGGACAGATAAGAATAGAGCAAGGTGTCGGGGCACTGACTCTGGTACTGGGGTGGCCGGCTTCTTTCTGTGTTTTGCAGAAGGGATTGGCTTGGATGTAGGGAGTCACTACTCCTCCGAATTGGGCAACCTGTTAAAAAAGACCTTTTTCTTCCCCACCAGTTTTTGTCTTATGCTTGTGCTCGGCAGCTGGTAGCCAAATCCCATTTTGTTCAGTAACATAAAAGGGTGGAATTGGAGGACCTCTCTCACTTTAGGTTGGGACTACAAAGAGCCCCACTCTGGGTTGAGAGGGATGTGTTTGTAGAAAGGCCCTTCCAGAGACTGGCTCAGGTTGATCTAATCTTAATCCCTCAAATTGAATTGAGGCAATCCCAGATTTCTAGTGGCCCCATGCAGCTAGCCTGAGCAAAATAAAAACGACTTTGGAATAAGATGACTTATTTGGAACAAGATAACATGTTTGATTTCAAATTAGTTTTCCAGACAATTTTTCAAACAGATATCCACATTACTGAAACAAACATAACCAGACAAACGAGGAGACAAGATAGCATGAGTGAAAACCAGCAGCAACAACAGGACGTGGTACCCTGGTCTAAATGTTTGTCTCCTCCCTGTATTCATATGTTGAAATATTAATCCCCCAAGGTAATGGTATTAGTAGGTTAGACCTTTGGGAGGTGATTAGGTCATGAGGGTGGAGCCTTCATGAATGAGATTAATGCTTTTATCAAAGAGATTCCCGGCTTCCTCTGCCACATGAAAATACAGCAGGAAGTCTGAGATCTGGAAGAGAGAACTCACCCACCATGCCAGCACACTGATCTTGGACTTCCAGCCCTTTCTGAACTGTGAGAAATAAATTTCTGTTGTTTATAATCTACCCTGTCTGTGGTACTTTGTTATAGCACCCTGAACAGACTAAGAGGTATAGAAACAAATCTTTGGGGGCTCCAAATATCAGGAAAATATTGAAATAATTATACTGTGTATAAAGTGACACTAGTCAGAATTGAAATTTTCAGAAGAAAATAGCAAACTATACAAATAAATAAACAGAAATTCTAGAAGTGAAGCATAAAGTTACTGTAACGAGGAACTCAATGAATGGTTTAAGGAGGGACTGAAGCATCTGAGAAAGAATTTGTGTAGTGGAAGAGAAAAGAGAAGATATCTTGACTAATGCACAAAGAGACAAAGAGGATAAAACCAAACACTAGAGACTGAAGGAGGGTAGTATAAGAAAGCTTAACATAACTGTAGTTGGAATCCTATAGGAGAGCAGAAACAATCTGAAGAGGTAAAGACTGCGACCTTTGTAAAACTGATGAAAGACATAAAAACACTTTTCAGTCCTGGCTGGTGTGACTCAGTGGGTCACTGGTTTGATTCCCAGTCAGGGCACATGCCTGGGTTTTGGGCCAGGTCCTTGGTTGGGGGTCTGCGAGAGGCAAGAGGCATCCACACATCAATGGTTCTCTCCTTCTCTTTCTCTCTCCCTTCCCCTCTCTATAAAAATGAATAAATAAAATCTTTTTTAAAAAAAACCCTACTTTTCAAAGAGTATGAGCAGCAAGCAAGACAAATACAAAGAAAATTCACACCTAGTCACATCAGTAACTGCTGAAACTAAAGCCAAAGACAAAACTTAAGAGCAATCAGAAGGTCAAGGAAACTTTAAGGATTATATTATAGTGTGTGACAGTTAAATTAAAACCTACCTTTGCTATGACAACAAAGGAAAACAGGAGGCAGCTGAGTGACATTTGCAAAGTGTTGATAGAAAACAACTGCCAACCAGAATTTCATTCCCAGCAAAAATGCCCTTAGAAAGTGAAAGTGAGAAAATTATATTTTCAGGCAAACAAATGCTAAATGAATTGTCACCAGCAGACCCTACTATTGGGAAGAAAAATACCTCTTCTGAAAGAATATATGGGATCTCAGATAGGAGATCAGAGCTGGAAAAGAAACAAAAATGGTAACAAGAATGTATATAAATAAAGTTGGATAGTACAAAAATGATAATGTACTGAGGGTTTATATTTTATATAGTTAATTATATATAATATAGTTATAATACAATAAATATTTAAATATTTATTTACATATTTGCTTACACGGGGTAAGAAGAAAGTCCATAAATTGGAAGGTGGGAGTATTAAGTATTCCAAGGAACTGTCTGAGAGAGAGAGAGAGAGGAAGGGAGAGAGAGACAGGAAGGGAGAAAGAGATAGGAAGGGAGAGAGAGAGAGGTGGGGAGAGAGAGAGAGGGAGAGAGACTCCGTTATAGAAATGTTAAAACTGATGAATCATTCCCTCCTCTCTTTTCCTCTCCTCTTCCATTATTGTGCTAAACAAGGTCTTCCAAAACCATTTGACGGAGGTAAGCACATCTCTGCCATGGTCCAGAGCAAGTATCAGGTATAAGAAAATGGGACTTACTAAAACACTTACCTTTGTTTGAAATCCTGTGGTGAATTATTTCTTTAAAAAGTACAAAAGCTGATGGTGAACACAAAAATACTCAGTTTCCTCGGACTGTATACTCACTTTCTTCTAGTCACCAGAATCACAATTGAAAAAACAAACTTTAGAGCAGTGATTTTCAACCCTTTTCATCTCATAGCACACATAAACTAATTACTCAAATTTGGTGGCAAACCAAAAATATATATATTTTTGCCAATATGAAAAAAATAGGCATAATTTTTATTCATTCACATTGAACAGCCATGGTTGTGTTGGCTGTTGTCATTCTTTTTTTTTTTTTTTTTTTTTGACAAGCGGAGGGAAAAGAAGTCAGTGCCCCTGACTGAATAGTCAGGTATTGCATGTTTTAAAAATTCTTATGGCACACCAGTTGAAAATCTCTGCTTTAGAGTATCAAGATAAAGCCTCTGTGGAGTTTGGTATAAATATGACAGCATACTGACCAAAACATGCCCACATATTATCTTACAGTGACAAGAATCTTGGGTATATGTACACAAAGAAAAAAGGTATATGTACACATAAGGAAAAAGGTAGCCTCCATCAGGCAAGAAAATCATGCTAGTTCTCATGCCCAAGGATATAAATGGACACAGTAATCAATTGTTTAAATATACGCTTAAGAATGCCTCTCTACTAAGAAGTACCAACTTCAAAAGAACTTTTATTTTAGAAACACATGCCACAGGTCACTAACGGAAACGCTTTTTATGACAACTTACTCTGTCTTTATCGAAGCAGCCAGCCACATATGGCGTTATGATGGATGTTTATTTTGTGGCATTAGCCCGAAAAACTTAAATTCAAAGATCATTACGGCACAATGATTCATCTTCATGATGGCATAGAGATGAGGATGAGTTCTCAATGTTTTCATCTTTACTGCAGGGTGTATTTAATAGACATTCACCATGAGGTTATATTTGGTTATGTTTTTTATTTTGAAAACATTATCTTAAATTATTAAAAGTGTTCTAGGAATAAAATGCATTACAGTGTTCTCAATAGGTTGACAAATACTCATTTTAAAGAAAGGAGTCATGTAATCACATGATGGTGCTCAGCGAAGGGACGGGTTTGGGCTACAATATAACCTGAGGTCTGCTTCTAGTCAGTGCCCTGCCTGGGGCCCGGAGTCTCTATCCTCCTCCCATACAGTGTCACTGTACAGCTTAGTCTGGGCTAAGAGTTGTCCCTGATGCCTGAGTTCATGCTGACTCAGCTGTACTACTGAGTGATCCACTTAAACAGAAGCATTTCTTCTAATCTCCCCCAAGGACTGGTCACCCATCTCCTCAATGGCAAGGAGACTCAGAGCAGGACTGCTGTTCTAACTTTCTGTTCACTTGGGAAACAGCAATTTTTATATGCCCTCAAATTCCACTCTAGGTAGATGGGAAGCTTTGGGTGTTTTCTCTAGAACTATTTTGGCTGGGAGCCCTTTGCCTTTCTTAGATAACTTTCTGTCTTAGTTTTAGCTAAAGCCGCCAAAGGTCCAAATCAGAACAATATTTAGCAGCTATGTCCACACTTTAAGACTAAATGCTACACTCCTTATTTAAGGTTTGTAGAAGTGAATAAATCCCCATTTCTGTAATGGGATCCAGAATGAACATATCAAAGAACTAAGTGTGAAGAAACCTACAATGTTTTAGCAGAGGTGCATTCCAATGCTATGGAATTTCTGCTCCTCATCCCATCAGAGAAGGAAGCACACACTTTTCCATTCCCTGAAACACAGTGATAGGGGCTTCATGGAGATCCTTCAGGCAATAATCCTCTGAGATCTGAGGAGTTTGTGCATCTTTTAAAACTCTGATCCTATGCAACCGACTACCCACCATCATGGTATAACCTCCAGTATCCCTATTGAAATAGAGATGGCCCCAAGAGAAGAAAATAATGTGACAGTTGACCTTGCCAATAATAATTAGAGTATGATGTGATAAACACTCTAATAAAGGTGTCAAGGATTTTAAAATTCATTTTCAATTACACTTGACATACAATATTATATTAGTTTCAGGTGTACAGCATAGTGATTAGATGTTTATAGACCTCACAAAATGGTCACCCCAATAAGTCTAATACCCACCTGGCACCATATATAGTTATTACAATATTATTGGCTCTATTCCCTATGCTGTACTTTGCATCTTCATGACTATTTTGTAGCTGGCAATTTGTAGTTCTTAATCCCTTCACCTTGTGGCCGATTCTCCAACCACCATTCCATCTAGTGACCATCAATTTGTTCTCTGTATCAGTGAGTTTTTTGTTTTGTTTGTTCATTTATATTGTTTTTTAGATTCCACATGTATGTGAAATCATATGGTATTTGTCTTTCTTGTCTGAATGATTTCACTTTTAATGATACACTGTAAGTCCATCTATGTTGTCGCAGATGGCAAGATTTCATTTCTTTATAGAGAAGTAATATTCCTTTGTATATATGTACCACCTCTTCTTTATTCACTCATTGATGGATAGACACTTAGGTTGCTTCCATACCTTGGCTATTGTAAATAATGCTGCAATAAAATAGGGGTGCATATATCTTTTCAAATTAGTGTTTTGGATTTCTTTGGCCAATAACCAATAAATGGAATTGCTGGATGTTAGGAAATTCTATCTTTAGTTTTTTGAGGAGCCACCATACTGTTTTTCATAGTGGCTGCACCAATTTGCAAGCCCCACCAACAGTGCACAATGGTTCCTTTTTCTCCACATCCTCGCCAGCACTTATTTGTTGACTTCTTGATAAAAGCCATTCTGACAGGTGTGAGGCGATATCTCATTGTGGTTTTAATTTGCATTTCTCCAATGATTAGTGACCTTGAGCATCTTTTCATATGTCTGTTGGCCATCTGTATGTCCTCTTTGGAGAAATGTCTTTTTGCCTTCTGTCCATTTTTTAAGGTGCCATGTTTTAAGAAAGTTAAAGGAAGAGAAATGATTAGCCCTGCCTAGAGGAGTCTATGAAAACTGATGGTAAGAATGAAGGTTTGGGAGGAATGATTGAAGGTGAATTGGAGTTATCCAGCAGATGAGAAAATCTGCTCAGAGCAATAAGTGTGCTGTTTCTAATGGAAGGGAGACTAACCATGCTCTGGGTAAGGGCAGGAGATTGGACGTTGCTAAACTGTAGGGAGCGTGATCAGAGATGGACTGGAGAAGCAGATGGGGGACTTGGATAGCTTCCTGAGTCATCTAAGTATCTAAGAATATTCTAAACCGAGACTGTGTGAGAGGAGACTTTTTCTGTATGATTTGAAGACAAATTTAAAACTTCTGGTTAAGATGGCAGCATAGGTAAACACGGCTCACCTCCTTGCACATCCACATCAAAATTACAAATAAAATATAGAACAACCATCACTCAGAACGGTCAGAAATTGTGTTAAGTAGAAGTCTGACAACTACAGAATTAGAGAAATCACATCCATCCAGACTGGTAGGAGGGGCACAGATGCATAACAGGCTGGTTTCTCACTGATGTGTGGTGGATAGAAATTCAGGAGGGCTATCTCAGGAGTGAGGGACCCCAGCCCCACACCAGGCCCACCAGCCCAAGTTTCAGGTGCCAGAAAGATGAGTCCCCACAACTTCTGGGTGCAAAAACCAGTGGAGATTATGTCGGTGGAAGAAACTTCTGGAGTTTCAAGAAGTTCTCCTTAAAGAACCCACACATGGACCTACTCAGACTCACTCCCTCTGGGCTTTAGCACTTGAATGGCAGCTTGAAAGGCACCAGTGGCATACAGGGAGGAACTGAAGTGTCTGGCATCAAGGCAAGAGCTGGGGGACAGCATCTCCCAGACAGAAAGGTGGGCAGAGGCCATTGTCCCTTTTCTGAACCCTCCCCCAGCACAGAGCTACAGAGCCAATAGCCTGGTGCCATATCTGAGACTCAGTCAACCTGGCTAACACTGTTTGCCATGCTCTGGAGATCCCCAGGGACTCTGTCCCAGTCAACTTACAGGCACACCCAAGCTGCTTTTTCATATGAATAGCTGGTCTTGGTTTATGCTTCACAACTTCCTAAATCCTCTCGAACAAGCAACATTCAGCCTCAGTGAGCCCCCAGCCCCTGTACTCCTTGCTAAGTTGCCCCAGGCCCAGCACTAGCACCAGCCATCTCAGATTGCTTTATAGCTCAGGCAGTGTTCCCCAGGTAAAATACGGGGGGTGGGGTGGGGGTGTGGCTGACCTTAGCTTGCACCACCCAGGAAAACCCAGGGCCAGCACACCCAGTGGACAGCTACCGACCACGTCAGAGCACCATTGCCATGTCCCTGCACAGCTGATCCTCCACAGAGGGCAGAGGTTGGTGGTCAGTGGTCACACCAATCCTTGCAGATGACTAGCCTGGGAGGAAAAATTGGGACACCTATAAAAGCATAATCAACAAACTTTTATTATACAAGTAAATGCAAAGTCCGCTCTGCACCTGAAATGACACCTAAGAGAAATGCTAAGTTCTGTTTTTTACTTTTTTTTATACCATTAATTTCCACGAAATAGTGGGTTGGCTGCATGTATAAGCTTGAATAATATCTTCTATATTTTTACTCAAAGGTATTTTCACCTATGTATGGAAAAAATATATGAATATTTGATTTCTTCTTGAGTTGATTGTGTTTATTGTATTAAAATGTTAAAAATAATGTAGGTTTTTTTTTCTCCTAACAATTTAATTAACAAGATGCGAGGGCAGAGCTTTTATGTGTGAGAATTTAAAAACCTGTGCTACGCTCCACAGAAGAGAAAAATGAAGATCCAGTATGTGATCTTTCCCAATGTTTTTCCTTACAATTATAGGAAAATAATCACACTTTCCTAAACTTAGTGAGAAGTGCATTCAGTTTTTTTAAGAGCTCCAAATCCATGTCACTTCTCTTTGTTTAAATAATCTTTGCCTCTAATTTTAAGTGTTAGAGTTGATTTTGTTGGAATTTGTCCCTGACATGACTCTAAAATAACCATTTCCACAGACATTCTTTTCAAGTTGTCACCTCAAAAGAAGATCCTTCAGCTGTTTCCTTTTTAATCAGGTGTCTCCCCCTCTCAGTGTGAACTCCGGCCTGGAGGCCTGGCACACAGGGCAGGGTGGGCGCGCTGGGACAGCTTCCACTGACCTGAATACTGATGAAGTGATAACTTCAAAGATGTCATTGGCTCACCACAGCAGGCCTGCAGCTGCGAGACAGGAACTCCAGTGGTAGGTCCTGGATGATTCATGTCCTTGGTGACTGTGGAATAGACTTATGCAGTGACTTCTCGGCATATCATCTAGCTTCTACTCCCATTACTAATAGGACAATCAATAAGACATGTCTAAGAAATTGTGGCTTCTTGTCTCAGAAAACATCTTGTTTCCCTGGCTGGTGTGGCTCAGTGGATTGAGCGTCAGCCTGCATTGGCTTGCCAAGTGAAAAGTCACTGGTTTGAATCCTACCTGTCAGGGCACACACATGGATTGCAGGCCAGGTCCCTAGTTGGGGACACACAAGAGGCAAACTGATGTCTGTCTTCCTCTCTCTCCTTCCCTTCCCATTCTCTAAAAAATTAATAAAATCTTAAAAAAAAAAAAAAAAGCACCTTGTTTATATAACCCTGCTGACATTTTGAAACTTGGGGAATTCAAGGCTTGTCATCATCTTCCAGGTATCTTGTTATCAAGCCACAGAGAATGTCTTTCATTAATGCATAGTCTAAGTGATGGATATATTGTCACCTGATGGGCAAGACTCCTGAATCAGAGCAAAACAGAGGTTTGTGTGGGATTATGGTTAGGGTTAGGGTTATGGTTAGGGTTAGGGCTAAGACCATTCCCTCTCACCCTCCTTGCCCCTCCTATTCCCCATGATGAATGTAATTTGTATTCTTCTCACTGAGCATCCAAGTCAACAGGTAAATTCATGGTCTGTGATGCATAAGCTTTTCTGTTACAACTCTTAAACATAAAAATACAGAAAAATGATTAATTATAGTCACATTTTAGTAATTTAAGATTAATATATAACCCACAGTCAGTGACATAAAATATACCATAGCAATTAAAGTGCATTCTTTGGGACAAACTACTCTCGGACACAAAAACATTAATTCAAAGCACACACACTACTGAAAGTAGATCAGAAGAAAAGCTAAAAGCAAAAAAAAAAAAAAGAGAGAGAGAGATTTCATTGAAACCCTAAAATCTTTAAATATATTCTTGCAAGTATACGTTTAATATAAACAAATAGAATAGGTAGCATGCATTAAATTCATTCATAAAATTTTAGTGACAGCCAAGACTGCTTTCAAATAAGCTTATTAACATTATATTTCCTGGCTTATAAGAAAGCTTTTTCATTCACTTTCATTAAAGTAGATTTGGTTGAACATTTTTTCAAAGTGATATTGATAATTAATGGAGGTTAGGGCTTCTCACTTTAACTCACATTCCTATAAACTAAGGCAAAGCACACAAACCTAAGAGTTATTCCTAGAAAGCCA
This sequence comes from Furipterus horrens, assembly GCF_987537825.1. Classification (NCBI taxonomy): domain Eukaryota; kingdom Metazoa; phylum Chordata; class Mammalia; order Chiroptera; family Furipteridae; genus Furipterus; species Furipterus horrens. The sequence goes on along the minus strand of NW_028327180.1, from coordinate 62,349,193 downwards.
AATCTAAAATCAGGCACAATGAATATTACTTACCGTTTAGCCTAAACAAGATCTATCACCCACTAAGTGTAATGGACTCAAAAACTAGTTCACATTCAAGTCTCTGAAAAGTTCCATTTTGCTGATTCACTCCCCTTCTCCAGTATTATAGCTCTCTGAAATAGTTACTTACTATTTGGTTTCCTGAATAATCAGATAAATTAAATCAAAGGAAATATTTTCACTAGAATCTAAACCACAGAAGTTCTCCCAAAGACTCAAATTTATAGTCCCTCATTTCCTTGGCTTACTTCCCTTGGGGTAAACGTTTGGATTTAATTAGCATATTATTAAATGCCTGCTCTATACCAGGCATTGGTTTACTCACTTTCACACATGTAATCTCATTTAATTTTTAAATGAAAAAAAAAACAAAACAAAACAACTCTCTCAGTGGCATCAATAAGAGAAAAATGTGTTGGGATTTTTGAAACTACTTGCACAAAATGTGAGTGAGTATGTCTTCATGGGCTGTGTGTTCTCAGACAGATTTCGGCCTGATTATTTGACTAGGTATTGTTGCCATGCTTCCTGAAACAAAGTGAATTTGTTTCACATCTGTTCTGTGTCCGCAGTACTTTATATTATCTTGATATAATAGGCATTTGTTTTGCTTACTCGCAGACCATGTCGCTGAAGCCTGCTTAATATTGCCGCATGCTAATCCTCGTTGCTTCTACGATTTCTCCCGGAACAGTAAGAAAGGTATGCTCGTTAAGAACAGTCTGTTTCCACTTTGATCTTTATCACTGCTCTTCTGCTGAGTTTTATCCACTTTCACATTTTCACAACTGGAATTTGTAGACGTTGCCTCAGCTATGTGCATCTGTAAGCTTATCCAGCTCCTTACAACAAGGATTTTAGGGGGAAGCTAGGGAGGAATAGTTGAAAAACCTGTCGTACTAATATTTCCCCATAGCAGTGCTGTGAGGGCATGTCCTAACAGAACTTGAAGCACTAGACCCTTCTTCAGGTCTCTAGGGCTTTGCTTAACTTACCACCTAGGGCACTCTCCTTCTCTGTAAATCGTTCTTGTAGGAATGTTAACTCAAGCAATGCGCATCTTAGGAAAACAAAGTCCCCTTGACCCACTTCCCCTTCCACTAGAGTTCCATCTTTTCCTCTCCCCTTGGTAGACAAACTTGATGGAAAACCCATTAATATATCCTGTCTCTTTTTCCTCACCATGCATCCAAGCTTCAGTTTGTTCCAGTTTGGCTCAGCCTCCAGCCCACAGCAAAATTGTTCTTATCAGGGACCTCCACTTTTCCAAATCGCATCAGAGTTTCTACTCATGGCATTCAGATTCTTGCTGGCATTTGACAGTTATTCTATTAATTGTTCTCCAAATATTCTTCTCTACTAGTTTCCCTGGGCTTCTCCACCTCTGTAGCTGCTCCTTCTAGGCATGCCTTCTTATTTGTCTGCATTGAAAAATTTGTAAGTTACAAGGGTCAGATCCTAGACTTTCTCTTACCTCTTGACATTCTCCCTTTGGTTATTTTATCCATTTTTCTGGCTTTAAATATCAGCTTACATTTAAGGCCACTCTCCCATCCAAAAGAAAAATATTATTTCTTGCTCAGCAGAAAGTCATCTCATTTTGCCAAAAAAAAAAAATCAGTAGGAAAATATTATTTAATTTTGTCTTACTATTAAGTATCTGAAAGTCCTCACATAAACATTTTCTGTTATCAACTTCCTCTCTTCTCTGTGGTCTCATTTTCTAACATCTCTCAATGTTCATTGAATTACAGTGAATGTTACGGAGTACACAGCACAGGTTCATGTTTGGTGATGCGTAACTTTCAGACTGTATGACATGATAGCTTACCTGTTGGAGACATAAGAAACACTGGTATAAAATATTTATATGCCAGAACAGATAATACTCTATGTTCTTAAAAACATACATATAACAATTGGCATGATATTAAGAGGACAAAAAGGTAAATAGCAGCTGGAGTGATCTAGAACACTAAATACAGAAGACCCTTTCCATCCCGAGATTGTTGTTTTCAAAGGAACTTCAGCATAGTCCTATCATAGATTACCAACAGCCTCAAACATAATCAACACTTTGTCCCCACAATTCCAATTCAGAGGAATTATTCCAGAGAAATAGTCAAAATTAAGCATGAATTTAACTTATAAGAATGTGTTTTAGAATGTTATTCATAATAAAATATAAGCTACTTATGTCCACTATTAAAGTATATTAATTTTGATAGAAAAACTACACAGCATATGGAAGAAAAGTATATATACAAGTATGTAAAATAAGACTATAAAAACAAAAGATCAAAATGTAAACTATGTAGAATCAGATATTAATTGCAATAATTGCTGCATAGTTAATTTTTGGGTAATATTTTATTGTGTAGTTCTCTGTATTAAACTTTTAAATAATAATTCCACAATGTATCAGTGACCAGAAAACTTAAACACATAGTAAGTACCTATCTACTCTCTCCAAAAAGATTTCCTTTACCAGAAAAAATAGCAGCTGGGATGCCTCCTACCCAGACACTGCTGTTAATAGTCGTTGCATTCACACTAGGCCTTTCTGCTTGCATATAAACTAAAACCTTAACTTACTGGTGTAGTGTATGTCCAAAATATTTGTAATTATTTATTTTGCTAATTCTTAGGAAGTAGAAGTTAAGCCTGATATCTCTGCTCTGTATCACCTCTACAGGCAAACATGTGATGTGTAGTAATTTTTATTTTTAATTTAATTTTTTGTTTTGTTTTCTTTTTGAATATTTTTTGTGAAATATCATTAAGATAAAATTGAGTAAAATGAATCACATTGGTTTAAAGGGCAATAATGAAATTAAAATACATGTATTCATTGCTCACTTTAAGAAATATTTTCTTTCAATTCCTGTGGGCAGTTCTCCTGGGAAAACTAGTGAGTAACCACCATTGCACATGTTCATCTTTATTGGAACTGATAAACAACAACAGCAACAGCAACAGCAAAACCATGTGACTGTATCCATCGAACTCCTGCTGGTGGTAGGATAAAAACTTCCCATTGTTCCAAACCCTTGCACACCTAGTATTGATAGATTTCAATTTAATTTTAATTATTATTAAGTTGTTGAATATAAAATTGAACTTAATTATGGAAATAAGGTTCTTTTCTCTGATGTTTATGAAGTTGAGCTTCTTTACATAGACTTATGACCTATTTATTCTTTCCTGAAACACCTATTGATGTTTCAACAACTCTTCTATTTTATAATTGTTTTTATTGACATATAGATGTTATTTATACATTCTGAATAAAAATTCTGTGTTAGTTACAGGCATTATTCTGGCAGTGTGTAGCTTATATTTTTCCTTTTGATTTAATCTTTATTGTATTGTTTTCCATTACCAGTTAGTCCCGTTATACCCCCTACCCCCAGAAATCACCACATTGTTCTCTATGTCCATGAGTTCTTTATCCTTTTTGCTCAATACCTCCACCCCCTCATACCCCCCCGACGCTACTTGTCATCTGCTCTCCATCTAAGAGTTTGTATCTGTTTTGCTTGTTAGTTCAGTTTGTTCATTAGATTCCACTTATGAGTGAAATCATATGGTATTTGTCTTTCTCTGACTGGCTTATTTCATTTAACATAATGTTCTCCAGGTCCATCCATACTGTTGCAAAAAGTAAAATTTTTTTCTTTTTTATAGTTGAATAGAATTCTATTGCATAAATGTCCCATAGTTGTTTTATCTGCTCATCTATTGATGGACACTTGGACTGCTTCCATATCTTGGTGATTCTAAATGATGCTGCAATGAACATAGGGGTGCTTTATCTTTCAACTTAGTGTTTTGGGATTTATGGATATAAAGTAGGATCATTGGATCAAAAAGCAATTTAATTTTTAATTTTTTGAGGCATCTCCATCTGCTTTCCATGGTGGCTGCACCAGTCTGCATTCCCACCAACAGTGCATGAGGGTTCCCCTTTTTCCACATTCTTGCCAGCACTTGCTGTTTTTTGATTTACTGATTATAGCCATTCTGCATTTCTCTGATGATAAGTGATATTGAGCATCTTTTCATATGTCTATTGGCCAGCTGTATGTCCTCTTCAGAGAAGTGTCTATTCAGGTCCTTTGACCATTTTTTAATTGAGGGTTTTTGGGGGATTTTTTTGGTGTTGAGTTTTGTAAGTACTTTATAAATTTTGGTTATTAACTTTTTGTCAGATGTATCAGTGAGTATGTTCTCACATCCTGTGGGTTGTCTTTTTATTTTGTTGATGATTTCTTTTGCTGTGCAGAAACCTTTTAGGTTAATGTAGTCCCATTCGTTCATTATTTTTCTTTGTTTCCCTTGCCTGGGGAGGTATATCCAATAAAAAATTTCTATGAGCAATGTCTGAGATTTTGCTGCTACTTTTCTTCTAAAATTTTTATGGTTTGGGGTCTAACATTTAAGTCTTAATCCATTTTGAATTTATTTATTTTTAATTATTTGTTTGTTTGTTTGTTTGTTTTTAGAGAGAGGGGAAAAGAGAAAGAGAGGGAGAGAAACATCACTGTGTGGTTGCCTCTCATTCACGCCTCCAACTGGGGACCTGACGTGCAACCTAGTCATGTGCTCTGACTGGGAATCAATGAATATATTCTTGCATGTGGTATAAGAAAGTGATCCATTTCATTTTTCTGCATGTATCTGTCCAATTTTCCTGACACCATTTATTGAATAAACTATCTTTAGCCCATTGTATGTGCTTGCTTCCTCTGTCGAATATTAACTGACTATAAAGGTGTGGGTTTATTTCTGGGCTCTCTATTCTGTTCCATTGATCTATGTGTCTGTTTTTATGCCAGTACCAGGCTGTTTTGATTACTATGGCATTGTAGTATAGTTTGATATTAGGTAGTGTAATTTCTCCAACTTTGTTCTTCTTTCTCAGAATTGCTGTTGCTGGGCCTTTTGTGGTCCCATATAAATTTTTTAAATATTTGTCCTAGTTCTGTGAAATATATCATTAGAATCTTGATAGGCATTGCATTGAATCTCTAGCTTGCCTTGAGTAGTACAGACATTTTAATGATGTTAATTCTTCCTGTGCATGAATATGGTATGTGCTTCCACTTATTTGTATCTTCTTCAATTTCTTTCTTCAGTGTCTTATAATTTTCTGTGTACAGGTCTTTTACACTCTTGGTTAGGTTTATTCCTAGGTATTTTATTCTTTTTAAAACAATTGTGAATGGGATTGTTTTCTTAGTTTCCCTTTCTGATTGTTCATTATTGGTATATAAGAATGCAACTGATTTCTGGACATTAATTTTGTATCCTACTACTTTAGTGAATTCATTTATCAGTTTGAGTAGTTTCTTGGTGGAATCTTTGGGGCTCTCTATGTACAGTATTATGTCATCTGCAAATAAATACAGTTTTACTTTTTCTTATCCAATTTGGATGCCTTTTATTTCTTCTTGTCTGATTGCTGTGGCTAGGAACTCCAGTACTATGTTGAATAAGAGACGTGAAGTAGGACATCCCTGTCTTGTTCCCAGTCTTAAGGGGAATGCTTGTAGTTTTTTCTTATTGAGTATGATGCTGGCAGTAGGTTTGTCATATATGGCCTTTATTATGTTTAGGTATGTTCCCTTTAATTCCACTTTGCTGAGAGTTTTTTAAATCATAAATGGGTGCTGAATTTTATCAAAAGGCTTTTTCTACATCTATTGATATGATCATGTGGTCTTTATTGTTTGTGTGGTGAATTACATATATTGATTTGTGAATGTTGTACCAACTTTGCATTCCCAGAATAAATCCCACTTGATCATGGCGTATGATCTTTTTGATGCATTGCTGTATTTGGTTTGCTAATATTTTGTTGAGGATTTTAGCATCTATGTTCATCAGAGATATTGGCCTATAATTCTCTTTGTTTGTAGTATTTTTATCTGGTTTTAGAATTAGGATATTGCTGGCCTCATAAAAGGAATTTGGGAGCCTTTCTTCCTCTTGAATTTTATGAAGTAGTTTGAGAAGGAGAGGTGTTATTTCTTTCTTGAATGTTTGGTAAAATTCACCTGTGAAGCTATCTGGTCCAGGGCTTTTGTTTGTTGGGAGTATTTTGCTTACTGCTTCAATTTCATTAGGTGTAATCTGTTTATTCAGAATCTCTGATTCTTACTGATGTAGTTTAGGAAGATTGTATGTTTCTAGGAATTTATTGGCTTCATCCAGGTTGTCCAGTTTGTTGGTGTATAATTGTTCATAGTATTTTCTGACAATTCTTTGTATTTCTTTGGTGTCAGTTGCTATTTCTCCTCTTCATTTATGATTTTATCTGTTTGTGTTCTTTTTCTTTTTCCTTTTTTCTTGGTGAATCCCATTAATGGTTTGTCAATCTTGTTTATCTGTTTAAAGAACCAGCTCTTAGATTCACTGATCTTTCATATCATTTTTAAAAAAGATTCTCCTCATTTATTTCTGCTCTGATCTTTATTAGTTCCATCCTTATACAAACTTTGGGCTCTGTTTGTTGTTCTTTTTCAAGTATGAAGTTAAGTTGTTTATTTGAGCTTTTCTTGTTTCTTGAGATAGGCTTGTAATGCTATGAATTTCCCTCTTAGGATTGCTTTCCCTATGTCCCACAGATTTTGGATTGCTGTGTCCTCATTTTTACTTGTTTAGTTACCTTTTGACTTCTTCCTTTATCTTGTTGTTGACTCACTCATTGTTTCATAACATATCATTTAGCTTCCATGTATTTGGATATATATTTAAAAGAATTGAAATCAGCATCTTGAAGAGATATTAGTACTCCTGTTTATTGCAGCACTATTCACAAAGTTAAGATGTGAAAACAATATAAATATTCGTGGACAGATGAATGGATAAAGAAAATGTGCTATATACATGCAATGGAATACTATTTAACCTTTAAAGAGAAGGAAATTCTCTAATATGCAAGAATAAGGATGAACCCTGAGGATATTATAGTAAGTGGCATAAGCCAGTCACAGAAAGACAGATACTTCATGATTCCACTTATATGAGGGTATCTAAAATGAATTAATAGAATCAAAGAGTGGAATGGTGGTTACCAGAGGCTGGGGGCAGTTAACAAGAAGGAGTTATTGATCAAAAGGCATATGTTTCAGTTAAGCAACGTAATTAAGCTCTAATGATGTGTTATATACCATTGTATCTATGACCAACAGCAATGTTATTGTACGTTTAAAAATTTAATAGAGATCTCATGTTAAGTATTCCTATCACAGTAAAATAAAATAAGGTAGTAATTTTTAGCATTTGTTATATTTCATTTACACTTGATTTTTTCAGTACATGATATTGATTATGTTGTTACAGTAGTCCCAGCTTCTTTTCCTTTTGCTCCCCTCTGCCCAATACCCCTTTCCCTCCAGCAATCCCACCCCTCCTTAGTTCATGTCCATGGGTCGTGCATATAAGTTCTTTCGCTTCACCCTTTTCTATATTATTCTTAACTTCTCTCTGTCTATTTTGTACCAACAAATTATGTTTCTTAGTGCCTGCACCTTTTCCCCATTTTCCCTCCTTCCCTCTCCTAGCTGATAACCCTGCAAATGATCCCCACACCTATGATTCTGTTTCTGTTCTGGTTGTTTGCTTAGTTGGATTTTGTTTTTGATTCAGTTGTTGACGGTTGTAGTTTGTTGTCATTTTAATGTTCATAGTGTTGACCTTCTTTTTCTTCAGTAAGTCCCTTTAACATTTCATATAATAAGGTGATGATGAACTTCTTTAGCTTTACCTTGTCTGGGATACCTTTCCATTCTAAATGATAGATTTGCTGGGTAGAGTAGTCTTGGTTGTAAGTCCTTGCTTTTCATCACATTGAATACTTCTTGCCAGTCCCTTCTTACCTGCAAAGTTTCTTTTGAGATATCAGCTGACAGTCTTATAGGCACCCCTTTGTAGGTAACTCTCTGCTTTTCTCTTGCTGCTTTTAAGATTCTCTCTTTATCTTTCACCTTTGGCATTTTAATCATTATGTGTCTTGGTGTGGTCCTCTTTGGGTCTAGCTTCTTTGGGACTCTCTGGACTTCCTGAACTTGTATGTCTATTTCTTCACCAAATTTGGGAAGTTTTCCTTCATTATTTTTTCACATAAGCTTTCAATTTCTTGCTCTTCCTCTTCTCCTTCTGGCACCCCTATGATTCGGATGTTGACACGTTTAAAGTTGTCCCAGAGAGTCCTGAGTCTCTCCTCATTTTTTTCACTTCTTGTTTCCTCATTTTGCACTGGTTGACGTTTTTTCTTTCTTGTGTTCCAAATCATTGATTTGAACCCTGGTTTCCTTCTCTTCACCATTGGCTTTATGTAGATTTTCTTTTGTTTCATTTAGCATAGCCTTCACTTCTTCCCTTATGCCATTGCCACACTTAAGGATATCTGTCAAGTCTGTGAGCATGTTTATCACCAGTGTTTTGAACTCTTCATCTGTTAGGTTGGCTATCTCCTCTTTTGTTAGGTTGGCTATCTCCTCATTGCTTAGTTCTCCCACTGGAATCTTGATCCATTCCCTCTTTTTTTTTGCCATACTCCTCTGTCTCCTCATCTTGACAGACTCCTATGTTTGTTTGCTTTTGTGTCTTAGGTAGAGCTGTCACTCCTGTTACATTGTAAGGGGCGGAGCCTTAGGTATTCGTCAGTACAGGGTGACCCGTTTCACCACGTTGTGGCACTGTATGTGGAGGAGGGGTCTGAGAGGGAACAGTGCCACTTGCTCAGCACTTGCCCCCTTTCCAGGCACTTCTCCCACTTCTGTACAGGTCTAGAGCCCCTCTAGCAGTTGCCCTGGCCATTGTTCCCAGCATGGGTGGATCTGCAGATGTTCTAGGACTGTGGGGGCCCTTTAAACAAGTGGACTCTGCTGAGAGACTGGGAGTTTCTGCCTCCACCTCAACCCACACTGATTTGCACAGTCAGAAACAATGAGACTTTATTGTCCTTGGTGCTGGAACCCTGAGCTGTGCAGTCTGGTCTGGTGCTGGGAGTGCTCCCCAAGTGTCCCTCCTGACTTTTTAAAATGTTTGACTGTGCTTTCTTTTGGCCTCCTACTGTCACCACTGCTGCCGCCATCACACCGCGTTCTTTCCACCCCTCCTAGCTGACTGGATGAGTATTTCTTCTTTATATCTTTGTTGGACTTCCATGCAACTCGACTTCCTGGAACTTCTAGTTGTCTCTAGTTTTAAGGTAGTTGTATTTCTTCTTAGTTGTGGAGGGAGATGCAATGTGTCTGTCTAGGCCTCCATCTTGGCTGGAAGTCTACACTTGATTTTTTAAGGAAAGATCCATTGGATCCTAGCTTTGATGATGGTGATAATAATGATAACAACAACAAACATTTGAGTGTGAACTATATGCCAAGCTCATTGCTAGGCTCAATGTATTTTCCACTAAGAATAGCTTATGATGCTGCTGCTAATATTATTCCAAAAGAAAACTGAGAATTAGAGTTAGGAAGTACTTCTCCAAGGGGCATGAAGGTAATAAGTGGTAGAGTTGGGATTCAACCCCAGGTTTGTGTGATCCCAAAGTGAATTAGTGTTTTCCATCTCCGTGCTGCTACACACAGGTAGGTTCAGATTTGGAAAGGCCTCTTCCTTCCCAGGGCAAGCTATGGGCTTTCTCTTGCCTGTATCCAAACTCACTTGTTTTGTTTCCCACAATTTCCTTTAAAAAGTTATGTTGATGTTGGTCCAAAACAGGTAGAAGCCATCCCCATCAATGAGAGTGGAATTAAAGTCTTTTTGACAAATGAAACTTTAGCTAAACTTAGACAGCAAATTTGCACTTTAAAATTTACAATAGTTTGATTTTATAAGCAGGTAAAACGTGACTATAGTGAAAAATAATTATTTCTTATTCTCTTCATTTAAAGGGTTGGAGAGTTTGCCATTTACCATTCTTGTATGAAAAAGTGAGATGTCTTGGAGTAACCAGGGAAGGCTCACTAGGACTTAGCTGGAGATTAGATTCTAACCTTCTAATTCTGACAGTTTGATCCTCTGAGGCCTGTAAAATGATTTAGGTATACAAGTTGTAGAAAGATTCAGTTGATCTGGGGAATTGTACTGGTTTTTGTTGGTAACTTCTAATGCATTTTCAAAACCAAGAAACGATAGAATTTTACAGTTGATCTATTTGATCTAGGGCATAATCTAGTTCTATTTCTTTGTTTTAATAATGGAAAATTGTAAAAATGAATTTCAAAACAATTAAATTACCAGCTTTAGAGCACACATCCTGCCAGACTAGATGAGGTTAGAACCAGTATCATTCTCTTTTCACTTTGAATTTACACATGAATATTGATTAGTTTATATAAGATGTAAATAGTGTTTTTTGTGTAAACATCTGTTAGTCCTAGAAAATAATTCTATAGTGACTAGTGCAAAATTTCACAGCCAGCTCAACTATATCAAACCATGATAATTAGAGACTTCTCCAGTTAGACTGCTACAATTTAACCATGGCACACTTGTGGGGCAGGAATTTTATCATGAATTTCAATCTTTGTGCATTTATATGTTATGTAGTACTTACATATATAAATCATTTGTATTATGGGTTTGTTTTGTTGTTATGGAATTAGTTGGTCCTAAGAAATAATTCTGAAATGATAAAATTGGCCTATGTGTGCACATTTAAAAGCAAAAAAAAAAAAAAAAAAAAGGAGGAAAACAAAACAGTGCTTCAAATTATGTAACTAAAGCATCAGAGCTTAGGTTAGAACTGCATGAGAAATAATACAAAGGTCTGGCCACTGTGTATGTGTGGTCTGTGAGACAACTCATGTACTCAGACTAGACTATGTGATGTGCCATAGAGATATGTAGTGAGGCCAACATATTTCCTGAAAACTTGTCTTGCAAAACGGTGCCTTGTTTACAGTATTTCTCTGCATACTAAGGTATTGCTCTGGGACATTCAATGTGGACAAAGAGCCTGTTGTTCACGCAAAAAGTTTCCCCTCCCTTCTTCATGTCATTTGATACCTAATGGCCACAAGTGATCTAAAGGCTGTCTGGGTGCTGAAGCACAAAAATGAAGGAGACACTTAGGAAGTTTGTACTCAGAGTCTTGGGTGGGAAAATGAGTAATCTCTCTTTGTTTGTTTGTTTTTTGAAGCTCTATGTAGATGAGGATTTGTGGTGTGTTCATTCTTCCTTGACCCTGTTCCCACATCCTAAGATAGGTCTTGCTGCTAGGGATAGGTATGTATTTCCTTACCTCCCAAGACCTGCACTTGGGTGGCAGCTCATTTGCAGATTATGGATACAGAGTCTTTGATTTTGTAGTGTGGCAATGGGAGCTGTGGAAAAGCATGCTCACTCATCCTGGAGCTGCCTGGACAAAAACAAGGGGCCAACACTTAAAGATACTCATGTGGCACAGACTAGGAACTCAGGGGCTAATTATCTACAAAGACAGTCACAAAAGACTTCTCCTGTCCCTGCTCATGCATGCCTGCCTTCCACCTGGGGGTCAGGTGTATGTTTCACCTTCTGAACTTAAGTCAACCTTGTGATCTACTTTGACCAACAGAACATGGCAGAAGGGATGTTCTTGACTTTTGAGCTCATACCTTTAGAGACCTTGTAGGTTTCCCTTTAGCAGTCTTGGAAACCAGGCTGCTACTTAGGGAAGTCTGACTGTCCCTGTAGAATGAGTGACTCCCAAGGGAAAGGGAGAACCCAGATGGCCTGCAGCCATTTCAACCACTCAAGTGAGGCAGTAGCCATGGGAGTGAGGGTATCTCAGACTTTCCAGAAGACTCCATGGACAGCAAAAGAACTGCTCAGTTGAAGCCAGCCAGCCCTCAGAATCATGAGAAATAGTGAATTCTAGTCATTTTAAGTTGCCAATTTTGGGGTTACTTTGCAATGTTTCAGTTGTCCGCCAAAATAATTTTACTACAGATGAATGAATCAAGAAAACGTGCTATATACATGCAGTGGAATACTATTCAGCCTTTAAAGAAAAAGAAACTCTGTAATATGCAAAGACAAGGATAAACCCTGATGATACTATACTAAGTGAAATAAGCCAGTTACAGAAAGACAGATACTGCCACTACCCTCAGTGAATCTGCTTCTCTCTCTCTCTCTCTCTCTCTCTCTCTCTCTCTCTCTCTCTCTCTCTCTGTGTGTGTGTGTGAGAGAGAGAGAGAGGAAGGGAGGGAGGGAGGGAGAGAGAGAGCCTGTTGCATTTGATATCTCTGATTATGCCTTTTCTAAGCTTTAATTTCTTTAAAAATATTTTTTCTTTTATTGACTCCAGAGAGAGGGAAAGGGAGGGAGAAAGAGAGGGAGAGACATGTTGATGTGAGAGAGTAACATTGATCCATTGCTTCTGGTACATGCCCGATTGGAGACTGAACCTGCAACCCAAGCATGTGCCCTGGCTGGAATTGAAACCTCAACCTTGAAGTTTGTGGGATGATGCCAAACCAACTGAGCCACACCAGCCAGGGTTCCAAACTTCAATTTCTGAGGCACTTTTGTCTCCCAATTCTCTTCTAACCTTAATTCTTTTTCATTTCTATTATCAAGCCCCTTTCTTATCTCCCATTAAATATGGATGGTTCCAAGGTTTGAATCTTGTCTCCCTTCTCTTTTTGTGGTATATAGTCTCTTTCATGCCTCCTTCCAGAATTCATGTGTCTCAACCATCTATTTCCTAAATCGCCAACATTTCTAACTTAAACCAGATCCGTTTCAGTCAGTTAGACTCTTGTATTCAATTTTGTGCTGGAAAACTTTGTTTAAATATCTAAGTATTTCTCTCTGGTTGGGTGCCTCAGTTAGTTGGAGCATCATTCTATACACCAAAGGTTGTTGCAAGTTCATTCCCCAGTCTGACTGATGTTTCTCACATCGATATTTCTCTCTCTCTCTCTCCGCATCCCCCTTCCCTCCCCTTCCCTTCCCCTCTCTCTAAAATCAATAATCAATAAACATATCCTTGGATGAAGATTTAAAAAATCTAAGTATTCCTAAACTAAGCTCCTAACTCCTTATCACAAAATTATATTTGCATGATTTAAAAAAATTATTACTTAATCTACTCATTGACATTGCTCTCTGGCTCTTCTGAGCCATAATGTGGGGTGATCTGCTGTTCGTCCTTCTTTCATGGCTAATCAGCTCTAACTGGAATGTGCCCCTCAGGTCTGTCTCTTCCTTTCTTCTGATTTAATCTAAGGCTCTCAATATTTATTACCCAAACTAAATCTGCTATCTCCTAAATTGTTTCCTTGTCTTTATTCCTTATTTCAATTAAACAGGTTTTTCCAAACTGCAGATAAAATCATGGAACTTCCTACCTTAAATCATTAAATGGCTCCCTTAACTACAGCAGAACTTTCTGCTCTGTGTACTGAGCACAAGGACATGTGTGCACAACAGTGAGTCTATAATGTTTAACAACCTGCTCTCCATGAGAAAAAAGTGTTTGTGTGTGTAATAAACACACACACTACACATATGCATGTGTGTGCATGGATATATATGTGTGTGTGTGTGTATGTGTATATATAAACACATAAGTTTTGTATATTTTATTGATTTAAAGAATGCACAACATACAATTTACAAATAATAAAAAAGTGCAATACTCTTCCTTATAAATTTAATATAGCCATTTGATTCTAATAGACTACTTTTGTTGATTTTTGCTGAATGGTTGGATCTGGAGCCAGGCTATTGTAGCAGTTGTTAAACAACTATCATCTGACATGAATATTAATGATATTTTCATTTACACTAATGATTCAAATGAACATGAATAATGATGACATATGTTGGAACTTCACTCATTAGTAACAAGCAATTTCATTGCTGAATCAGGTAATAGTTTTCTAATACTTCCACAATTTACTTGTGCTATTTATGATGTACCAGCTATAGCTTCAATGTCTTTTAAGTGTAATCTGCATTATTTACATTTTCTTCATCACTTTCTTAAGCTCAGATGGCCAACAAAAACAATAAATAAAACCTGGTTTGTATTGTTTGCTTATTTTTTCTGTTGTAAATACTCCTGCTGTGACCAATTTCAAGCCACCAACATGATGTCACTCTGTTACCTTTGTTTTTTAATATAATTTATTTTATTGTAAGTTTACAGAAGATGATATTTAATAATGACTCTGTTTATCAACCAGCTTGCAAAGTTTCCCACATTTGAACAAATGGCTCTCTTTAAATCTGTATTATTAGCTGGTGTCCAGCACTCCACTTGGTGTACTCAAGACCTTGATCTGCTTGCTGTAGAGGAAGCTTGTAGGGCTTGGGTGTCAGTGACAGCTGAGTTCTTGGCTCTATTCCCCACATGGAGAACTCCTGCTAATCCTTCACTTCCTTAATAAGTTGCAGGGGAACCCCTATCCCTTGTCCATGCAAACAGAGATGACTTCCTCCTTTATGCCCACTCTAACCTTTCTCCACCTCTTGCAATGTCTGTCACATATAGTGTGACTATTTATCATTACCTTAATATACTAACAGTCTTAAGAGTCTGCAGCAAATAACTGTGACCTATAATAGGTGTCCAATTTATATGGAAGGTGAGTGGGCTGTATGGGGTGATGGAAAACAGAATGTTGAAAACAAGCTCACTGGCCCTGACATCATCTCGTAGGAAACACGAAAGCGACTCACTTTCATCAGGGTTAGCAAGATAGCACTGAAGAAGAACAGAGAGCAGTCTGTCCTCACGCTCCTTCATCAAGGATCAGCAAGCTCTGTAGAAGACCAGAAGTACTTCAAAAGATTTTCTTTCTGAGAATCTGGCAAGATACTACATTATAAACTTTGTTGGAAATTTTAAAGAAACCAAAGTAATCAGAGAGAACAAAATCCTTAGCCTTAAGCATATGAGCTTCTGGTATTTCCTTAACACACACAGCACCTAAGGATCAGTTAGTATTATCACCACTTCTGAAAAAGAAATGGAAACACCTATAGGAAACAGGGCATTTGTGACACTCCAAACATTACTCATAATGTGCTTGGAGTTTAAAAGCAAAATTGTAAAGGCTGGATTCTGTCTAACATGCCTTCTTCCGATTTACTGTGGAGCTTGCTACCTCTCTCACTTCTCATGCTATATCTGGGAAAACATGAAGATCAGGAAGGTTGATGATAGAGGCCTGAAACTAAGCCAGTTTCTTATCATCTTGGCTGCATTCCTTCCAAACCCACCCTGCTGGGCTGGATGTGGGTTGGTCGCAGACGGTAGCATATCAAGGTTCTGTATATCCACGGAGAGTCCTTGCCAACAGGGAAGAGGGCTCTCTTTAAAGATAATTTAAAAACCTGAATGCTGCCCACACTGAAGCCACAGGTTGTCACTGATTAGTAACAATAAAAACAGATACATTGGTTGACCACTCACTGTACTCAATACTGATGTTCACTAATTTTGTAACACTGGTAAAGCTCATTGCTTGCAGTAAATAAAAGTTACCAACAGGTTGAATATTTTCATGTATGAAACTTGTTTAATAGAAAATTTTATATCTAATATCTACAGTTATAGATAAAATCCAAAGGCTCAACGAGGTGAATTTTCTCACACAGTATCACATATGTCGGAAGTGGCAGAACTAAATTCAAATACAGGCCTAATGCCAAAATTATGTTATTTACCCTATGTTATTAAATAAATGTATGCTTCATGCATTAGACATTAAAGTTCAAGTTCACTTTGTTAATCATATTAGTCATAAGTCCACGACACCATCCTTAAGTACGGAGGATAATGGTCAGAATGTATCTCCTTTCACTGTGGGCTGAGATATAACCATCTGAAATATTTGGATGTCACTATTCATGTCTATAAACTTTCAGATGTTTACTGAACTGCAGAAAATTGTAAATCTCCCAAGGACCAGGAAGTGTGCTAAGCACAGATGGCATCCCAATGAGCAAGACAGCAGAATTCCTGTCACCAAGGAACTATATTTCAGTTGAAGAGGGCAGATCATAACCACATAAGTAAAAAGTAAACACATAAATTACTATGATCATTACAGATTGTGAAACTCGTTAGGAAGGAAATGCACAGTGTGACGGATAGAGAATAATTAGAAGGTGACTATAAAAGCCAAATAATTTGGCACTGCTATTTTCTTCAATAACAATGGCATCAGTAGAGAGCATGTTTGAAGTTTTCTAGGAAGGAAAAAAAAAATCATCAGTAGGTGCCTGCATCATCAGTCTCCCTGCACAATCTGAGTGATCTGAGAAAAAATCCTTCCATTCAGAGTTACACACTGATTGATGTTGCAGGTGCTAGGAGAAAAGAAAGCCAACCTTTACTTAAAACTTTAGCGTCTGTCAGCATTTTTTTGTTTTTTATAGGTAGTTAATAAATGAATTTTTTGTTTCTTCTTTTGAAAACTAAGCTCCTATGTCTGCCATGAAGACAGCTGTGGGTTCCCAGGAAGCATTAGGAAAAGTGGGTGATCAAAGTGAAAGATCCTCACACCTGGGCCAGTCTTGGGTCCACAGTAGCTCTGATGTGTCCTTGCCCAGATCATAACTGCTTCTTTAAAAAAATCTCTAAGATGAGCTCTGACAATTTCTGATTCTGTGTTCAGATTCTAATTATATATATAAATATATAAATGACCTGTATCTACTGAGGCAGGGAGTGAATGTGAAAGTGGAGAACAGAACTGCTATCTTTTAAATTCTGAATGTTGGTTCAGAAATCTTAAGGACATTATTCTAAAGTTATTTGGTATAAATATTGCCTGACTAATTAACAGTTTTCTAGTCCTTTTTGAAGAGGAAACTGCAACCCAGCAGGCTCCAGACCTAACCCAGTTCTCCAGCTGCTACCGCAGCTTTCTCTCAGTTTAACCCAGGATCATGTCCCTTCACAAATTAATATTTTAATCTGAACCAGCCATGTTCTGTTTCTGACCTCATTTATTTTTTCTTTACTGTTTATTGTAAATTAATTAATGTTATCAAAATTTTGGAGATGTAATTCAACCAATATCATGATAACCTGTTTCTTATTCCAGACCATTGGACCCTATCTCCAAGACAGTGCCCATGACAAAAGGGTAGGGGAATATGTTGTAATTTAATTTACTTTCTTTGTTCTTTCTTGTCTCTTTGAATTCTGCTCTTAATGAAAAACCAAATCAAAACACTGACAGTGTTTACTGACAGCTCTATAGTCTATACAGAATTTCAGATCATGACAACTAAATCTAGACACATACGGAAAAGAGACAAGTTTCACAGTGTTCTTTTTTTTTGTGAAAATGTTTTTATACCATGCCCATCAAATAGAGAAGCAAAGTGGGAGTTACAACCCTGAATACTCTTTCAAAATTCTCTAAATAATCTGGATATACCCCAAATGAAAACATATGTCCTGATGAAAACTTATATAGTAGTGTTAATAGTAGCATTATTTATAACAGTCAGAGTGGATACAGCCCAGATGTCTGTCAAAGGATGAGTGTTTAACTGGATAAACAAATGTGGTATATCTAGACAATAAAATACTATTTTGGCACTAAAAAGGATATTTGTCACAATATGAATAAATCTTGACAACATTATGTTAAGTGAAAAAAACCACTCATAAGACATTACATATTGTGTGATTATTTATGTGAAAAGTCCAGAATGTGCAAATCTATACAGACAAAAGGTAGATTAGTGGTTACCTGGCTGGGAAGAAAAAAATGGAAATGACTGCTATTGGGTACAGGGTTTTTTTAGGGATGATTAAATCTAAAATTAGATTGTGGTAATATTTGCGTAATTCTGTGAATATACTAAAACCATTATATTTTATACTTTAAGTGAGTAAATTTTATGGTGTATTAATTATACCTTGGTAAAGTTATTTTAAAAATAATCTTTCTACATTAGCATCTCTCAACCGGACTTATGAGAAGTTGAGCTTACCTTTCTCATGCACCAATTTAATCCTTAGAAACTGTGAGAAGCTAAAAGTACTTTTACAGGTATAAACTAAAGTTTTTTAGAGCTTGAAGGAAATTTTGAATTTATAATATCATAGTCAAATCTTATGTCCTGGCTCTGTTAGTTGCTAAATATGTGGTCTTGACAATATTTATTCATTTTCTTTGATTTTCAGATTTCTAATTTATAAAAGGGAATAATAATAGTACCTCATTATAGGTAAATTGGTTACAATTTTGTGCAGTTTTAGCTAATATCATATAGTTCAAATAGTTGGATAATTGATAGCCATATTATATAGTTGAAATCCCTCATTTTACAAAGGTAGTACTGTTGGTGTTATGCTTTAAAGAAGTTATATAAATTTGCACAAAATCACATACTAAAATAAAATGAGCTGTTTTGTACTTTCAACTACAAAATAGTACTTTTAACTCCTGTATAAGATATTGCTTCTTTATTTTCATTTATTAAATAAAATTTGTATATCTTTTTTTTTCTCTCAAAGAACTACGTTTTTTGTTGTTGAATAAAATATCTTTTACTTTGAAATAAGTTAAACAATTTAGTCTTATAGGTTTAATGGTTTCTTGTGAAAGAAGCAATTGGATAAAAGGTAAAGAACCTACATTGTGCTCACACAATGATTGTTTAAACAGATGGAAAGTGAAAATAAATTATGTATTTAATTCGCTTGAAGTTCTATAGATTACTCCAAAAAATGTTGATGAGCTATGAAGACACATGCTAATTGATCTTCAGTTTCAAGGAAATTTATTCAATTAACCATTTTCATCCAGTAATATCAACTGGGAATCATACTAAAGAATTGTAATATATAGTTGAAATTCTAAGTTATTCCAAATATAATATGATTTAGAAATAAAACACACATAAGTATAAAGTGATTCAGTAGTTAAATGAAATACTTTCTGCTTTGTTTTCTGTTTCATGTTTTGATTCACAGGTAAGGTTTAAACTGATTCAGGAAAATAGCCACAAAATTGTTTTTACTTGATTTGCTGACCAGGGAGACAGGAATCAAGAAACAAAAGGGTGAGAGCGAGAAAGAAAAATGACAGAAAGATAGTAATCACACTCTTGTTGGTCATTTTGACCTTCCTATAACTCTACTTTTCTGTCATAGAGTAGATATACAACAATGGGCTCTGGACTGGAATGCAAAGCATTTTAGCCTAAAATTTAGTCTTTTAAATTATGAAGTCGTCTAGAAATGTAAACACAAAGGCTTTTCAAACATCATTTTTCCTACATGGAAATAAAAGGGATGAGAACAAACTACAAACTTTGACATTTGACTGCATTTATAATCCTGATGTATTGGCTAAACATTTTGATAATGTTATATTCAAGTTTAAACAAATGACAAAGGTATGTCCAAAACTTGTGTTGCTTAACTTAAACTTTCTTTTACATCTGATTTGTTACATTTCTGTCTTTTACATCATGTTCCAAAAAGAAAATCTTTAATTAACCCCCAAATCAATAATTCCAATGAGCAGAGAGTTCTAAAATTTGCATCTCAAATATAGAACAAGTAAAAGATAGTCAAACTAAATCAATAGTTGAGATCTGTATTTTATTTGTTCATCTTCCTTTCTTTGGAGCTCAAAGAATTTTAAAGAATATTCAACAAGCTCTTTTTTTGAATGAGACCTTAACTAAAGCAATAATTTTCATCTCGTGTTTCGATTTCACTCATATTATTAAAATATGTTCTATGAGTGTGATAAATATTATACATACAAGAATTTTTAAAACATGGTCACTGCTGTCTAAAAACCCTATGCAGGAGGAGATACATATACATGGATGTAAGCTATCTGTAAGAAATGCCATAACAAAGGTATCTGGAGGGCACTCAGAGGTTATCTGGGAAGGAGAAGCAATTATTACATTAGGAAGTCTTTTTATTTTATTTAAAAAATAGATTATTTATTTATTTTTAGAGAGAGGGGGAGGGAGGGAGAAAGAGAGGGAGAGAAACATGATGTGAGAGAGAAACATCATTGGTTGCCTCTCCACCTACCCAACCAGGGAAATTAATCTGCAACCCAGGCACGTAGTGTGACAGAATCGAACAGGTGACTGTTCACTTTGCGGAGGACACCCAATCCACCGAGCGACACAGGTTAGGGCCTTTAAAATTTTTTTGAAAATATATGTTAATTAATTTTAAAGAGAGAGGAAGGAAGACGGGGGCAGAGGGGGTGGAGGGAAGGAGAGAGAGAGAAAGAAACATTGATATTAGAGAGAAACATCAATTGGTTGCCTCCCATTCATGCCCGACGAGGAATTGAACCCGCAACCTAGGCATGTTTTCTGACTGGGAACCCAATCCGCAATTTTTTGATGCTTGGGACACACTCCAGCCAGCAGAGCCACCTGGCCAGGACACTTGAGGAAATCTTGTCAGTCTCCTTTTAGAAGATGGCAGGTACCCTGGCTTTTAAAGAAGGGTGGTCAAGGTTGGACAAGTACCTATACGGGATGAAGAAAGAGAGCAGAATGAGTTGTAAGAAAACCTTAAAGCAGGGCGCACCTTGAGGACAAAAAGTAGATTGATCCGGAGCCCTTTATTCTCCTCAGATCCACTTTTCCTCTCCTTTTTGCCATCCTCATGCCACGAATGGTTAAGCAGCCAAACAGCATTCCACTGCCCCCACTACCAGAGCTCATGGTTCCCAGAGAGAGATTGTGTAGGAGCTACGTGAATCTGAAGCTCTAGGCATTGTACCTATTTTTCGGGATGACAATAAGAATATTTTTGCTTGCTCTTTTTCTCCTCAATGTTTTCAATCTCTGGCCAGAGTTTGGACACTGGTCTGTTTTTGCCTCTAGCAAATGGCTGGAAGACGTGGCTCAGGCAGTGAGTGACACAGCTTGTTTTCACAGCTCATGTTGTCTTACAGAACCTGTTCTACAAGCTTCCCCATCTCAGTTTTATGAATAAATGCACTGGAAAAACATAAATCAATTCTGTAACATTTGTTTTTTTTCAAAATCTGCCAAGAGTTACGGAATCTTTCTCCCTTCGGGGGGAGAAACAGAGCAAAGAAGATATCCATCACACAATTTGAATGAAAGATGACAGGTAGGTTAATTAATTTCTTTTCACAAAGAGATCTGGACTTTGTTGCTAGACTATTCTATTTGGAACGTGATTCACACAAGTCACTGAACCATCGATTTGACTATAAAAGTTATAAAATAACTTTTCATTTTTACATTGTTGATTCAATATTGTTAGGACAAAAATGAACTATACACTTCATCACTTGTACTGTGAAATTTGTGTAAGAAGTATACATCAAAGGTACAGATGCAATGTTAAAAAAGTAAGCCCCACAAATTCTCTTTTACCCTGTGAAAATTTTCAAGTCTTTTTAGTCAGATCTACCTACAAGCATCAATTTTAAGCATTAATAGATGTATAGATAATGTTAAATTTAGGATAAGTGCATATGTTTGTTGTGTGTTCACATACATCTCAATGAGTACTTCCTCCTGAGTTATATATATATATATAAGAAAACATTTAGCCCTGACCAGTTTGGCTCAGCTGGTTGGCCATCAAGCTGCAAAATGAAAGGTTGATGGTTCGATTCCCTGTTAGAGCACATGCCTGGGTTGCAGGTTTGGTCCCTGGTAGGAGAGGCAACTGATTGATGTTTCTCTCTTACATTAAATTTTCTCTCACTCTCCTTCTCCCTCCCTTTCCTTCTCTCTAGAAAAGTGAATAAATAAAATCATTTTTAAGAAAAAGAAAACACTTAGAAATCATTGCTTTGTTGTTAATTTTCATATTTCTGCTATGCCAGGAGGATTCACAGGACCTTCATGAGTGGGAGACATCAGTAAATGTTGATTGCTAGCAGTACTATAACATGAAAAACCTTACAATGATAGATGAACTTTCAAGAAATCATTACAAGCCTATTCCATTGTCTTACATGCAAGTACCAAGTATGCTGACACAATTGTCATTGCATTATCTTAGATAAGAATCTTTCATACTCAGTTTTTATCTGTTCTGTAAATGATCCAAACACAATTCTTTCATGAGATTTCCCAACATTGGCTAGTCAAGTCCATTCCATCTTCCCACATATAATGCAATATTGGTCACTGTGATTTAAAACAAAAAAATCTTGGCCATTTTCAAATATATACATAAGCTTCAACAATTATCCTCCAGAAGTCAACCAAGTTTTCTCTCCAGTCCCACCAACTTCACAACTCCTATCCCAGTTAGTTTTGATGGAAATCACTATTTGCATAGAATATTCCTGGTTTTAGCTCTGAAAGTTCCAAGTTTCAAGAAATCTCTCGATCCTGGGCAAACCAGTACAGTTGGCCCCCATAGATCTCACTTCTCTAAATATTTAAAATGATGTATGCCTTACAGATAAGGGATCTTTTTTTAAAGCAATGTCATCAGCACACCTGGAAATCCTTAACTATCATCAAATATCCCATCAGCATTTGCTTTCTCTAATTGCCATTCATTTTTAAATAATTTTTTTTCAGATCAGGATACAACTAAGGTGCACACATTGTGCTTGGTTGATATGTTTCTTAAACTCCTTTAGTTTTATTATTTTGTTTTGCTTATGGTATATGGAGCCTCCCTTTCCTCCCTCTCTCATCTTCCCTCCCTCCCAGTTTCTGTTGTTGAAGAAAAGGGTTGTTTGTCTCAGTTATTTCTCACAGTCTGTTTTTTTGCTGATTGTATTCTCATGGTGCAATTTAACATGTCCTACTGACCCTTATTATCTTGTAAATTTCTAACTAGATGAGGAGTCTTGGCCACAGTCAAGTTAGAGTTTGGTGGGGAGAGGACAGGACTACAGGTGGTATGTGCCTCCAACATCCATGTGGACATCTGTGTCTGCCCCCCCCCCCCAACACTGCTGAGACTCATGTGCGGTCTTAGGACACTCAGTCTAGGCAATTCAATAGAAAAATATTTCAAGAGACTTGAAGATGACATAGGTTCTGCATAATTACTGCCCATTCCATCTACTATGCCCCATTTCCAACTGGCACCAAAGGTGGAAACGGCTTCATTTTGTGTCCAACTAATTCTAACTCAGGTATATTAAAGTAATCCTTTTTCTTAGGTGTATTATCACTTTAAAATGGAATTCTTAAGACTAAAAACACCCTGCACATATATGAAGTTATGCTAGTGTAGAGATAGGGGAAAAAAGTATTTCAGATCATGGCCTTGCATTTGTACCCCTTCTAAGAGCACCTCATAAATAGCCATTCAGGGGACTTGCTTATTTATTTGTAGAAATATTTTATTTACTAGTGATACTAATCACTTTGGTGTATTGTATGTATTGTAAATATTTTCCTAATGTTTATTGTTTTATTTATTTAATGTGATTTGGGCCTTTATAAGTTTTCAATTTTGATATTGCTACCAATATCATTCTATTTTAATTTATTTTTTATTTTTCCATCATCAATAATTTCCCCTGTACCCTTTTCCAACTCCACCCACCCTCCTCCGCACCTGCAATCACCACACAGTTGTCTGTGAGTTCTTTCTTTTTTTCTTTTTTGCTCAATCTCTCCACCCCCCAAGACCCCTACCTGCACACCCTGAGCTGTCAGCCTGCTCTCTATCCATGAATCTGTCTCTACTTTCCTTGTTAGTTCAGTTTATCCGTTAGATTCCACATAGGAGTGAAATCATGTGGTACTTGGGGGTTAGAGATTGAGGTTCTAAATCACGCTTAGTTTCTATAGCAATTTTAATAAATTTAAACAATGTATTAGTCTATGGAGTAGCACACTGCCGATGATTTTAGTTCCTCTATTCCTTAAGAAATACTAAAGTACCTGATTCTTTAACTTAATGAGGTTCCATTAATCACTTGGAGAAAACAGCCAGCACTAAAGGCAAAAGTGCAGAGGAGGAAACAGCACGCTGATGGCAAGTGGGTTTAATTGTGCATGCTGCTTACATCTGTTGGTACTGAGACCTGAAATGTGATCCCAGGAATATTTCTAACTATGAATTCATATGGATGTAGGGAGAAATGAAACTGATTAATTAATTATATCAACCAAAAGTTTAAGAGAAAAGAGTGATGGTACACTTGCCATTTATTTGCTGAACCTTTCCAAAACCAATTCTTTACCAAGCTTTATCTTAATCATTTAAGTCAGTTTTCTAAAATTACCACCATATGCTAGTGTAGTGAAGAATGTAAGGAAGTATGGCAGTAGCTTCTTTCATCTTGATGTATAAATTAACCTTAAAGAAAGTACAGTCTATATTCCAAATATTATTGCTTGATGCCTTCTGAAATTTTTGATGGGGATTATTTGATACATTATAGTAATGCTCTATAGCCATCATAAGTTGAGAGAATTCTTACCTAGGAAATATTCAGGTCATTATATAGGTACATCTTGAAAAAATTAAGTCCATTTCATTATAGTGAATGCAGAAAACAAGCCAACAGGAATCTTAATCACTGGGCTATATATCTCATGTGAATGTCAAAAAAGCTCCCAGACTAGGTATTAAAATTACCAGAGTCAGAATAGTCAGATCTCAGAAAATGTGAGGACTGGCCAGTTTCTCAACATCTAAAGTAACCCTACGAACTGTAAGCCTACCCGTCTCCATTCTGTTAATATTTACCAGTTATATTTTCTGCCTCTTCACTGTATATATCTTCATCTTAGGTTCACATTCTTACTACCAAACCAATGATGCGCTCTTTCCTGTGAAGGCCTTTTAGACTTGTGCTTACACATGGATTCTGTTTATTCCTGTTCACAGCTACTTACTGGTCTTTTTTTTCTCTCTTTCACTTTCTGTTCCCACTACCAAGCAAATAACCTTTGGCTATTTATTTACAGTTCATATTACCAAGAGAAAGAAAGCTTCTAGTGTTTGTGCAGCTTTTTCCAGGCTTTTGACTGACTGCTCTTGAGTCAATTATCATGTAACCATGTTTAACTGGATGGATAGCATCCTTACAACACTGTTATGTCGACTAATACAAAAGGAAATTCTGAGGCTCAGTGTAATGTACATTCGCCCTTCAGAATATTGAATCCTATTATGAAATGTGACTAGGTCTATAGTTTGTAGAACACAGATGAAAACTTTACATGTTAAAAGTATAAATAAATATAAACAACGAGCTTGTTAGACATAGGCAGAGTTCATAGGATGTGTTTAATAAATATAGTAGTATAGTAATCTTAAACATCAAAAAAGTGGATAATATTCCATTCTATGAATATATCATATTTTCTTTGTCCATTCTTCTGTTGATGGACATTCATGTTCCATATCTTGGCTACTGTGAATAATGCTGCAATGAATATGGGAAGGCAGATATTTGTTTGGGATCTTGATTTCAATTCCTTTGGATTAATACCCAAAAGTGGGATTGCTGTATCATAAGGTAGTTCTATTTTTAATTTTTGAGGAGCCTCCATACTGTTTTTTATAGTGGCTGCACCATCTTACATCCCCACCCACAGTGCATGAGGGCTCCATGTTCTCCATATCCTTGCCAACATTTGTTATCTATTTGCAACAACATGGATGAACCTGAAGGACATTATGCTAAGTAAAATAAGTCAATCACAGAAGGACACATACTATGTGATTCCATTTACATGAGGCATCTAAAATAGTCAAGCTCATAGAAGCAGAGAATAGCATGATAGGGGGAGTGGGGAATGGAGAGTTGTTCATTGAGCACAAAGTGCCAGTTATACAGGATGAATATGTTCTAGATATCTGCTATACTACATAGGGTCTATAGTTAACAATACTGTATTATACAGTTAAAATTAGTTAAGAGGGTAAATCTCATGTTGTGTTATAAAACAATGACAACCAAAGAAGTACAAGGAAACTTTTAAGGGTGATGGATGTGGCTATCACCTCAATTGTGGTGATGGTTTCATGGGTGTATGCATATGTCCAAACTCATCAAATTGTATGCAGTTTGTGTATCAATTATAACTCAATAAAGAAAAAGAATAAAAAGTAAAATAACAAACAAATCAAAAGATACCTAATAGTCATGAAATATATGGAGCACTCAGTTTTCATGAATACTTAATTTGGTCACCAATGGGTGACACATCCTCTACCTAAGAAATACAAGTAAAGCCCAAGTCTGTCCAGGCAGCTGACTGACACACTCCAGCTCTGACCAGGCACACTTGTTCCTGTGACTCTCCAATAAAAAATGTTTGTGTCATTGATCCAGGACACCTTCATCTGTGGAATATTTGCTACAGTAACCATGTCATCAGTGAGGAAAGCAAATTAGAAGAGAGAAAGGCCGAGCACATGAACATGGTCTACCCCAGGATTTAGGTAGGATGGTCCTTTCATCCCACTTTTATACTATACTGCATGAGTTATTGTGGTCTAGCTCTTTCCCTTGCTTCTCATTGTTCTAAGTGGGATTTGAGCATTTTGATTTGGTCTGGGAGCCTTTCTCCTCTGGGATACTTGGTACTGTACTTGGAGGTAGCATAAATCAAGGTAATTTCCCATGTAACATATGACTTGCCCATGACTTGAACATAAAACATATTTACTTTAGGTTTGTTGTTTAATGTTAACTAAATGGAGTCTAATATTCGGAAGAAATAAAATAAGAGTCTTCTTGAAACCAGAGGGAGAATGTTGGAAAGAAAGAAATTTAATGCTCATCTCTTCGTATCCTTTTCAGTGTGAACTAGGAAAAAGCCCATACAACTAGTTATATTTAAGTTGTCTCTTCCATTACTAAGAATGGTACAGCCTCTAATTAGGATCTCTTCCTCTTATTTATTTAATTCAAATCCATCAGTATGTGCACTATCTGAATATTTACACCTTAGCAATGTTATTACTCTACTCAGATTTGCTTGATGAATCCAATTGTTTTCACAACATCGACCATTGTCCACAGAACTATTTTTCCTAGGGTCTCATAGCTTAAAAACAAACAAACATGCAGATTATCAGCATATCTCCTTTTCCCGCTATATACCTGCAGTTATCCTTAAAGTTAGAACTAACATTTTAATTACTGCCTATGGTTTCTATATGTCCTGCATTAGTTTTCTATTGATGTCATACTAAGTCACCACAAGGTTGGTGGCTTATAATAACATATTTATTGTAGAGCCACACACAAGTCCTGCTGGACCACAGCCCCTGTGTCTGCAGGGCTGTGTTCCCCTCCGGATGAGGAATGGGCTCTGTAGCAGGTCCGGGCGTGGGCTGCATAGTCCGGTAGGCCTTTGTCGTGTTGAAGGTGTCAGTAATGGGCAAGGAGGCCATCAAGAGTTTATCAAAAGCCCCACTGGCAGAATCTCAATGAAGACCTGTGTAGCTGTGGAGGATATCATGCCATCTGCAATGGGCACTAGACACCTTCTGAGAAACAACTACTGGCATGTTAGCGAGTCTTGCTGGAGCTGGAGCCCGTGAATACGGGACACTGAGAAATACTCTCTGGTAAACTAGCCCACACTCAAACATGAGGTGTCACTATAGAAATATGAAGCCTCTGGGACATGGAGGGTAACCATAGCAACACCAAGCTTTAAACCCAGACTGTTTTTTGACTAGATTAATACAATCGCCCATACCAAGGGTGTAGAAGTAAAAAAAAAAAGGTTTACTCATCTCAAGCATAAGGTAAACTTGCTTCAGAATCTTACATGTCTGGCTTCCAACAAAAATTACAAGGCTTTTGAAAAGTCAAGAATAAATACAGTCTGAAGATGGAAAGTAATGATCAGAACCAGCCTCAGATACTCAGATATGACCCAGATGCTGGGACTGACAGGGAATTTTAAAAAACTATGAATAATATGTTAAAGGCTCTAATAGAAAAGTTAGACAACATGCAAGAACAGACGAGTAGACAACTGTAATAGAAAAACAATTAAAAAATGAAAAAAAAGAACAGATGGGAAACTTTAGCATAGAGCAGGAAACTATAGGAAACAATCAAATCAAATGGAAATACTAGAAATCAAAAACACAGTAACAGAAATGACAATGCTCTTTTTACTTCATTTTCAGAGCTCTGAAAACAAAATTCATTTGTTATTTAGCTCCTTGCTTTGTACTTCTACCAACACAAGAACTCAGAATGATTTGGCCTATCAAATGTTTTTAACTTACCTGTATTTCTTTTGGATTGCTTGAGTAATGAAATAAACAAAAATAAGCAAATACAACAGAAAGTTATTTGTGTATGTAAATGTTTCTTTAAACTTATCTTATCAAATTCAATAAAAACAACTGAATTAACTTCTGGGTAAAGTCCCTCATTTTCAAAGGATGGATTTAGGGTAAAGATGGAAAAGGGCTTTGTGTCTAAAAGAATGCTACTTCTTCTAGAAATTTTTTTCTATCAGACAAGCATGCAACCTTTCAGGCAGCAACAATTTTTTTTATTTCAACTTAGACTAAACTTCCCAGGGAATTCCACCAAATTGAATTGTTCTGTGGAAACACAACACTGTGTATGATGTAAAACAGCCCCCGAAATTTACTAAATTGCTTTTTCATTAAGCTGTATTTTAAAAAGTAAAAGTGATCG
Organism: Furipterus horrens; assembly: GCF_987537825.1. NCBI lineage: Eukaryota > Metazoa > Chordata > Mammalia > Chiroptera > Furipteridae > Furipterus > Furipterus horrens. The sequence goes on along the minus strand of NW_028327180.1, from coordinate 62,320,547 downwards.
GTTTAACATTTCTCCTTAGCATAATACACCTAAGACAAGATCAAGAAAAACTTGACTGACAATCCAATTAGTGTTCTGTTGAACAGTGCTATTAAAAAAAATAATCATCCAAATTCTACCCACATGTACTGCTGTTAATAGCACTATTTATTATTTGTTGAGTGCTGACAGTGAGCAGACCCAGCCTCTGCCCTGGGGGCTTATAACAGAACCTAGACAGCCAAGGAAATCCGAATAAACTATTCCAGGAGGTGTGAGGCTTTGGAGCTTATGTCCATCTATAAATTTCTCTTCCTTTTTCTTTCTTTTGAGAAACACTGTATATAAAAGAAATATATTACTGTAACAGTTTTTTCAGATTTCTTATAGTTTACATTAAACAAGTCATATGTTAATCTGTAATATATATGACATATCATTTAAGTGAAGAATATTTAATACATTAATAATCACAAGTGGAGAATACTTTAAGTCCATGAAAGCTTTTCACAGAGGATTTAAGGTTAAATTCATAAATATCTGTAGTCTAATAAAATATTTTGATTACTAAAAATGATCTTTTCTCATTTTCAGAGAAGGGGAGCTATTTTAGTTGGAGAACAAAAAGAAGAAGACCTGTTAAATACACACTATTTATTCAAAGCTATTTGATGTCATTGTTTTTCTTAACAGTTTTTCTACGTTGTGAATTTTGTTCTATAGCAAGGTTTTCTTGAGAAATTTTTTTAAAAAGCTTTTGAAGTAGTCGCTAATATAAAAATATTATATATATACATTTAAGTAAATCTTTTATTTAAGCATATAAATATAGTATAGAATTACATGTTGAACATTTGGAAATCGCGAGTTTAACGTGATGTAAATTAACTGTTTAGATCAACAGAAATACGTTGTTTTCTTCATAGATGAGAACAACACCCTTTCACTAAGCATTTTAAAACAAAAATCAAGATCTAGTACATACATGTATGCTTCGGAGATGAAAAACAAGTTTATAATCTATCTTGAATTTTTATAAGAGTTTATTTATCCTGAGATAACATTTGAAAGACTTTCCAGAAACAGGAAGACATAAGTTTCTGGTTCTAATTTAAATAGTCATATGATATGTGACCTTAATGTAGTAAGAGGTATTCCGGCCAGGGTAGTTTCTCCTATGGATCAAGTGTATTTTTGTTAAATTGTAAAAATTTAAAACAAATGTCTCTCAAGCTGAAAAAAAAGAACCTCAAGGGCATCATCAGTCATAGGTTTAAAACACATGCCCAAATAATTAACAGCTAAATCATAGTAGAAAAAAATAAGAGCTTTTCCTGAACAATTTGTGGCATTATTTAAGTCTTCCCTTAGAACCCAGTTGTTGTAGAGTGACTGATTTTCTCTGTGTACTTTCACTCAATGAACATTAATGACTCAATTATATAAAAGTAGAAATAAAGCAAAACAGAGGAGCATCGAGCACTTTGAATTGCCATGTTTTTCCCTTAAACATTCTTTAGCAGATTCTTAAAAAATTACAGAGAATTAAACAACACAATAAAAAACATTCTGAAAAGTTTTTCTCTGTGTAGCTCTAATACACCTAACATTCATTCACATTCCTTTAATATATTTCAACAGTTTGTTGTATACTCTGCCATCCCTTTCTGTATATTCATACAAACATGTATAGCCACCATCTCTCAGAGGAAATACAATGCATTAGGCTTACTTTTAAAACTTTTTATCATATAATATATAGTATATACCTTTTTGCATATCAGTAGAAGAAGGTCAGGGCTTTCGAAAAGTAATTGAGAATGTGCTATTGTAAGGTGCACTGTAAATTATCCAATCATTTGCCTAGTGATGGACATTGAGACTTTCTGCATTTTAGTGCCACTAGAGACAGTGGTGACATAAACAGGATAGAGAGCCTTAGGTGCCTCAGCTACTCTCTCTCCAAAGCAGATTTCTTTGAGTGTGGTTGATGGATCAACAGAATGTGCTGCTTAAATTTTGCTGAAGATGTCCAGTTTCATTTCCAAAGAGGGCTTAGCACACACTTGCAGAAGCAAGGTTAAGACTGTTTCCACCTCTCACACTTCACTTGCATGGACTCTCACTTTTTATTTGGGGGGGGGGGGTAGGGGAAGTGGTTTAAAAAAAAATGTCCTGACAGGATCTTTTCTTAGTAATCTGCATTACTCTCCCTAGTGGTGAAATTGAGCAACTTTTTCATATGATTGTTTCTCATTTGAGTTTCCTCTTCTCTCAATGACTTATTCTATTCATTAACCCTTTTTCTTTCTGACTGCTGGTCTTCTTTTAAAATTAATTTATAAGAACTCTTTTTAAATTAAGGATATTAACATTTTGTCTGTACTATGTGTTTTTGACTTTTTAAAATACATTTTATAATACACACTATTTTAAAAAGATGAAGTCAAATATCTTTTTCTTTATGGCTTTTAGCATTTCTATACTATTTCAAAAGGCTTCCTTAACCCAAGTTTATTCAAATATCCCCCTATAACATGATGATATTTTTGTTGCTGGTGTTTTAGAGAATCTGCAGTGGCAGAGGCCTGCTCAATTTGAGCAGGCCTCACTGAGCAATGACAAAATTAAGGAGACAGAGGCTGGCTGATGGTGTCAGAGAGTGCTGGTTTGTATAAACCAGGAATGAGCCCCTCTTTCACAGAGGGGGGCTTTGGAGCAACATTCACATGGGCCACAAACGTCTTCCAGTCTGGGAAGTTCTTGAACTTCAACTTCAAGAAGTTCATACACATTCTCATCAGGCTTCTTTCTCACCAATCCTTGAACCAGACTCCTTCCTAGATGCTTACCACCTTGGCAAACCATTAACCACTTTCCTTTAATCAGTACAGAAATGTCATGCCATGCCTCTTTTCAGTGGCAGACAATTCGACCTGCTGTACTTCAGGACAGCACTTGGGAGTGGCTCTCACCTTGCAGCTGCCCACTTGTGGTTGGGGCCAGCAAACTGCACAGAGAAACCTGTGTCCCAGGCTGAGTTTATTCCCCTGCAGTTGTCAGCTGCTCTTAAAAAACTTCCCATGACACAATAGATAAGGTTTATGGGAGGAACTTCAGTAAACTTTGAGTCAGCATGCTCATATTTTGAGAGAACAGTAAATGTTATCCTCTTGCTGCAAGTTCCACTCTCTGAGAATGTTTCTGGGCAAGTGCAGCCAGATCCCTGTCTCTCTCTCCCTCTCCTTTATCCCTTTCCTCCATTAGTTAACAAATAGTTACTGAACAATGATTATGTAGTAGGTATCAGTCTAGAATCTGGGGAAGAGTGGTGAACGAGACAGGCCAGTGCCCTCCTTCATGGTGGTGATATTCTAGGAGAATAGAGCAGCACACGATTTATGACAGGCAGCCCAGTTTCCGCGGCTGTCGCCTATTCCATAGCCAGGTACTCAGTCCCAGTCACAGCCTCGTAGAATGCCGAGAGCTTTTGTGAAGAAGGGAATAGTTATTTGCAGAAGAGGGCCTAAGCAATGCTCCAGAATTTTTAGGGTCTCCACTTTGATTTTCTGATCATATTTTGCTGCTGTTCCGTACAGGGGTGGGATACCACATACTTGCCTGATGCCCCTCTGCATTCCCAGGTCTATAGGGAAGAGAGGCAGAGCTGTTTGTACCCCAGCAACACCAAATGGATAACCTTTGAACCACAATCTCTATATGTCACCCTTTGGATCAACTAGTAAGCATGTCAGAAAGGCTAACTCACAAGGGGTGTGTGTTTCTCCTGGACTCAAAGAACCCACAAAATGTTTTTCTGTTTGGTGGAGGTGCAAGGTACAGCAAAGTATTTCTTTAATTTGAAAGGGAGATTCTGACTTGCCTCATATCACTGGACTCTCAGAAACTTCACTAAGGTCATGGACCTTTGCTCTCCCACTCCTCAGGACTGGCTACATCATGCTCTCTGTGTTCTATCAGTGTCATTATTGATTTAATGGACAAGCATTATGTCCTTATGGGAACAGAAATTTTCATGTCCTTGTGGACTAAAATATGGAAAACATTAGAGAGTAGAGATCACCCAGGAGGAAGCTGTACTTTGATCTTTTTCAGGTAAAATAATTGTTTCCACTGATTTACATTTACAGAGATAAAGAACAATCTTTTACCTAATGAACAGCTGCCTATTAATTGTCAGAGACTATATTTATTTGTCTAAGTAAAAAAAAATTACATCTAAAATAGCAGCTTAAATAGATTAAATATACAATACTCATTTATCATTTTCTAGGGCCTGTCATCTGCATAAGTGTTTTAAATAAGAATATATATTTAAAAAGTCACCACCTTTGCACCTTCTAAGTCTTTGATAGAGGCACTAATTTCTGCAGTTTCACAGTAATTCAAAATTACTTTGATATATAATTTTTATTTAGACAGGGAGCCCTAGTGTTTTCCATTTGGTGTCTATTGCAATAGCCATTACCCTATGTGTCTGAAAACCCATGTGGGAGATCAGCCAGTCCTCAGTACTTTTATTTCTCGTACATACTCAGCCAGTGGAGAAAGAGCATAACATTTTGACAGAGATCACTAGAGTTTCACTAAAATCCACTCCTCTTTTCCCTTGATAAACTGTTAGGCTATATTTTCTACCATCTTATAATCTGATTTTGCCAACAGAATGTGAACAGGCACAATACGCACCATTTCAAAGGTTTTTTGGAAGCTTGCCTGCCTCTTTGTGTGTCTTCCCCCTCTGTGGGCTGGGTACTGACGACAAGGTTGTGTGGGAAATGGAAGAGCCCTGAGAAGGAAAGATCCTGGGTCATCAGGTATAAGGCACACATACCTTGACTGTGACATGACTGAGAAGTCTATTTCTCTTTTTTCCATATAAATTCCCAGGTAGAAATATATTTGGGAGTATATTTATTACCATAGTCTTTAAAATTCAGCATGGATTCAGGATTTTATTGCACCATTCATAAGCAAACTCAAATCAAACTTCACATGTGACTTTCAGAAGCCCCACTGGAGTGTAAATTGTGGTGGATGTTGGGTCCTCAACTCCATTTCTCAGAATTAGTGTCCAACAGAAAGATTCAAATATTGGGACATATTCTTTTCCCCAAAGCAACACCATCTCAGGAAGTAGTTACAGGTTGTCTCCTGGCAGGAAAGAAGGAAGATGGCCTTACAGATAATGCTACTAGGTCTTCTCAGGGTGTCCAGGCTGTTCATCACTTGGGGGACCAGGAGTTAGTCACTGAACCAGCTCAAGGAGTTCAATAAGCAGGATCTGGAAGGTGGGTGATGGTAGCTATTCCTTCCCCAGGGGATCTTGGGGTACATACACTTATGATACCTAAACTTGACGCATATGTCACGTGTTCATCTTGTCTTTCCTTAAACAGGTTTATTGTGATACAATTTATAGACGATAGATTTCGTCATTGTGAAGAGTACAATTTGAATGAATTTCGAAAAATAGTCATGTAACCCATACCACAGGTATGATAAAGAACATTTCATCACCCAAGAAGGCTGTCTCAGGCCCCTTTGCCTTCTGTGCCTACACACCAGCTTCTGACATGATCTTTCCATCACTTTAGTTTTGCCTTTTCTAGACTTTCATATAAATGGGAGCATTATTCACTTAGAATAATTCTTTTGAGGTTGAGTGTATCAGTAGTTTGTTTCCTTTTTAAAAAAGATTTTATTTATTTCTAGAGAGAGGAAGGGAGGGAGAAAAAGAAGGAGGGAAACATTGATGTGTGAGAGAAACATTGATCGGTTGCCTCTCGCACGCCCCCAACCAGGGACCTGGCTCGAAACCCAGGCCTGTGCCCTGACTGGGAATCGAACCAGTGACCTTTTGGTTTGCAGGATGATGCCTGACCCACTGAGTCACACCAGCCAGGGCTCCTTTTATTGTTGAATGAAATACTACTGCAAAGATATAGAAAATTTTTTTTATCCATTCACAAGAAGATGGATATATGGGTTGTTTCCAGTTTGGGGCTATTACTAATTAAGCTAATGTGAAAACTCCAGTAGTATTTTGTGTACACATATATTTATTTCTCTTGGTTAAAAATATCTAGAAAATGGGTTACTGGATTGTATGATGAAAGCATATTTAAGAAACATAGAAGCTGTCATTTTCCCCCCAAAGTGGCTGTATTTTACATTCAATCAGTAATGCATGAGAATTCCAGTTGTTCCATATCCTAGCAAACAGTTGGTATTACAGATATTTGAAAATTTTCCATTCTAATGGGCTTGTAACATTATCTACCTGTGGTTTTAATTTGCACTTAATGTTTATTTCTCTAGTTACTAATAATGTTGGATACCCATATATAAAAATATAAACCTTTACCTTATTTCACCTCATCTACCCAAATTAGGCCAAAATGAATCAGAGACCTAAATAGAAGAGGGAAAACTTTAAAGCTTCTAGAAGAAAATTTAAGAGAAAAGCATTTGATTTTGGATTATACAAAAATTTCTTAGCTAGTAAACCAAAAGGACAAACTATACAGAACAAATTTAAAATGAGACTTTAAATTAATAAATTAAACAAAATTAAAAACGTTTGCTTTTCAAAGGACATAGTTTAATAAATAAAAATGTAAGCCACAGACTAGGAGAAAAACTTCTAGTTTACAAAATATACATCTGCTAAAGGATTTTCTCCTTCTCTTCTGGTTTTTATATATTTTGATAAGAAATTTGCAGTCATTTTTTGTTTCTTTACATAATGTGTCTTTTTTATTCTGGCTGCTTTTGAGATTTTTAAAATTTCTTTTTGGTTTTTAGCAATTTAATTAAGATATATGTTGGCAAAGTTTCAAGGTATCTCTGCTTGTATACATGTTTTGTAGGTTTCATCAAATCTGGACCACTTTCAGCCATATTTCATCAAATAGTTTCCCTTCTTGCATTTCATCTGTCCTCTAGGACTCCAGTGGTCATTCATTATTATCCCACAGCTCACAGAGTTCAAGACACTTCTTACGTTTTTATCCCCTCTCTATACTTCACCTGACAGTTTCTGTTGCTATGTCTTCGAGTTCACTAATCTTTTTCTTTTTTTCCCATGAAGTGTCTAATCTGCTCTTAATCCCATCTGGTGTGTTTTCATTTGTAATACTGTATTTTTTATCACTAGAATTTCCATTTGGGCACTTCCTGGGCACTTCATTCCTCTTTTCTTTTCTTTTCTTATCTTTTTTCTTTCTTTTTTTTTCCTTCCTTCCTTCCTAATCCTCTCCTGAGGATATGTTTATTGATTTTAGAGAGGAAGTCAGAGAGAGAGAGGGAGAGAGAGAGAGAGAGGAAGAGAGAGAGAGAGAGATTGCTCTGAGAGAAATACTTTGATCAATGGCCTCCCTTAAGTGCCCAGGCTGAGTTTTGAACCCACAACCTAGGAATGTGCTCTGACTGGGGATCGAACATGCAAGTTTTAGGTGTACGGGACAACACTCCAACAAACTGGGCCCTTTATAAGTCCCTCCTCATCAGGTCCAGCCTTCTTCTATCTTCTTGTAAAGCAGTGTATCTGCGACAGGTGTTTTAATAGTTTTTGTTGGCTTAGTCCATTACCTCTGTCATGTCTGAATCTTTTTGACTTTTTAAATTTTTTTGGTTAAGTTAAGATTTTTCTGCTTTTTTATGCCTGGAATTATTTATGGGAGGCCAAATAATAAGAATTTTACATCCTCGCTGCTTATTATTATTATTACTCCTTTTAAATGCAATGGACATTTTTTTCTGATAGGCAATTAAGATACTTGGAATCAAATGGGTAATTTTATAATTTACTTTAAAGCCTTGTTGTAATGGGTTCAAATCAATTTTAATTATAAGGCTAATTTAACTCTACCAGCAGATAATTTTCTAGAAGCACTATCAGATGCTCCTTTCATTGTGAGGCCTTTCTGCTCACTGGGGAAACATGCATCACTTACAGTGTTGGTTGGCCTAATGCTTTCTGCCTTTCCCCTCTGACAGTGGGTCATTTTTTCACATGCATGCACAAATGAAGGCACAGACAATGAACTTCAGACTTCCCTGAGCAAGCATCCACAGTTCCCTCATTCTCTCTCTCACTCTCTCTTTCTCTATCTCTCTCTCATAATTTTAAGAGTGTGTCCACAAATTCTTTGACTATTCTTCCCATCAGATGGTGGAATTTTATTGTCTCCCTTTGTGTGTGAGTTGGACTGAGTGATCCATGTCTGACAAATGGATTATGGCAGCAGTGACGATGTATCGCTTCTGTGGTTAGATTATGAAAAAATTGTGCTTTTCTTCTTGGGTGTAGTCTCTTGCTCCTTCTTGGATAGCTGCTCCACAGGAAGCCAGAACCTTCTGGCCAAGCCAGGTTGTCAGTGATTATAGCCTGTGGATCTGGCCAATGGCCCGACTAAAGCCTTCTGAGAAACCTGGAGCCATAACTACTGGGATACACCCTTCCTGAATTCTTAACACTAAGAGACTGTGTGAGATAATACATGTTTATCGTTTTAAGATGCTAACTTTGAGGTAATTTGTTATGTAGCAATAGCTACCTATTACTTATTTTGGTACAGTGAGGTAGGTATTGCTGTAACAACAACTTAAATTGTGAGTGGTTTGGAGCAGGTCAGTGAGCACTGAGGAGGATACTAGTGAGAGCCTGAAGTGCCTTGAAAAAGCTTATTTTAGGTTTTATTTTGAAATAGTTTTGCACTAAAAAATTTACAGATATTTCCTATGAATTCTTTATCCAGTTTTTACCAATGATAATGTCTTATATAACCATAGTCCATTATCAAACCCAGGATATTGACATTGGTACAATATTATTAACAAATTACAGACCTTATTTGGATTTCACCAGTTGTGTGTGTGTAGTCCTATGAAATATTATGTATAGATCTGTGTAATCACATTATGATAAAGAACAAACTGTTTCATTATCACAATGAAACTCCTTTTTACATTTATGGATACCAATAGATACTCCTCCAAAACTTAATCCCTGGTAGCCACTGATAGGTTTTCCATCACTATATTTTTATCATTTCAAGAATGGTATGTAAATGGAATCATGTAGCATGTAATCCTTAGAGATCGACTTTTTCATTCAGCATATCTTTGTGATTCATTCAACAGTTCATTTAAGTATGAGAGTTCCATTTGATTCTACATCCTTGTCAATACTTAGAATTGTCAGCCTTTTGTATTTTAGCCATTCTAATAGGCATAAAATGGTATTCAATCATCATTTTAATTTGCCTTTATCTACAAGTTAATAATACTATCTTTTCATGTGCCTATTGTTTATGAATATATCTGCTTTTCAAGTCTTTTGCTCATTTTCTAGTTAGATTTCTTGTTCTTAGTAATAAGTTCAAAGATTTTTAAAGATATTCTGAATATAAGTCCTTTGTCAGATATATTTTTAAACACTTCCTGCAGTCTGTGGGCCACTTTTGCATTCCCTTAATAGGGTATTTTTCAGAGAAAAAGCTTTTTAATATTGATGTTATCTACTCTATTGTTTTATTTTTATTGCTTAATTAATAATAAGAATTATTATTATTTTACAGATTCTTGTTTTAGTGTCATGTCTAAGAACTCCTTCTTTAACCTTAAGTCACAAAGACCAAGATTTTGTTCTATATTTTCTTCTCGAAGTTTTATGTTTTATAGTTTTATATTTAGATCTATGATCCATTTTGAGTTAATTTTTGTATGTGAGATTCAAGCTGAAGTTCTTTTTTCTTTTGTTTTTGATATCCAGTTGCTCCAACCTCATTTGTTGAAAAGACCATCTTTTCTCCATTGAATTGCTTTTGCACCTTTTCCAAAATCAGTTGTCTGCCTGTGTGAAAATATTTCTGGACTCTATTCTGTTTCACTGATCTATGGAATACACAATCTTTTGGTTACTGTAGCTATAGAGTGAACCTTAACATTGGGTAGTGTTGAGTCCTTGAATTTTTTCTTCGTTGTCAGTTTTTTCCACTAATTTAGTTCCCTCTGTTTCTGCATATATTTTAAAATTAGTTTGTCTATAGCTATAAAATAATCTTGCCGGGATGTTAATAGAAATTGATATAAACAAAAAGATAATTTGGGCAGAATTGCCACCTTTAATAGATTTATTCTTCCAATGTGTGAACCCATTATGTCTTTCCATTTATTTAGGTCTTTAGTTTTTATTACTGTTTTGTGGTCTTCAGTAAAGAGAGCCTATAGATGTTTGATTAGACTTACAATAGTTCATATAAATAGTTCATTGTTTTGGAACTAATGTAAGTGGCATTAAATGTTAACATTACTTTCCAATTTTTCAATGCTAGTATATAGAAATATGATTGACTTTTGGTGTTGACCTTGTATCTTATAATCTTGAGATCTAAAAATTTTTATTATTCTAACAATTTTTTTTGCATTTATTTTGAGTATTTTCTACATAGACAGTCATGTCATTGGCAAATAGGGAGTTCTTTTCCTTTCCAACTTGTATTACTTGAATTTGTTTTTCTTGCTTTATTACACTGGTTAGGATTTTTAATACCATGTTGAATAGGAGTGGTCAGAGTGGACATCTATGCTTTGATTTCAATTTTTAGAGGAATGGCTTTCCGTCCTTCACTGTTAGCTATAGTTTTTTTTATTTTATTTTAAGAAATTGATATTCTTTATCTAGTTGAATTTTCTTTTAATTCTTTATCTAGTTGAACTTCCCTTCAGCTAGATAAACTTTCCCTTGCTGAAAGTTTTAAGCATGAATGTATGTTGAATTTTGTTAAATGCATTTTCTGCATCAATCAGTAAACTCATGTGGTTTTCTCCTTTAGCATGTTGTTATGGTGAATTACATTGATTGATTTTAGAATATTGAACTAGCCCTGCATTCCTTAAATAAATAAATATTGCATTATTCTTTGTATATATTGCTGGATTCAGTTTGCTAATATTTTGTTGATTTTGCATCTATATTCATGAGGTATATTGGTCTTTATTTTCTCTTCTTGTACTGGCTTTGTCTGGTTTTGGTATGAAAGTACTGCCAGCCTCATAAAATTAGTTGTGAACTGTGGTCTTCTATTTTCTGGAAAAGATTATGTAGAATTGGTGTTACTTTAAAAACAAATGTTCAGTAGAATGAACCATTGAAACCATCTGGAACTAGAGATTTCTTTTTGAAAGTTTTTTTTAACTTCAAATTTATTTAATTATTTTTTTTTTTACTACCTTAAGAAAGTTTTTAGTCGAAGCCATATGATTGTTGGTAAAGCTATAGGTGATGGCTTGTAGAAAAGTGAGGTAAACATACTGGAAATTAAGGAAGGGGAATCTTTGTTAAATAGTGGCATTAAGTTTACTAACATTGTTGTCCACAATAGAAAATGGACCTAGTGAACTTGTTTATCAAGCCATTAGCATTTCCAAAATTTTTTTGTATGTGCCACCTGGTTTTTTCCTGATTATAGGACATGTGAAAGGAGAGAAGATAAACTAAAGGAAGACAGTTAATAAAAAGCAGCCAGGACTTTATAATTGTTCAGTCTCTTTTTCTGGAAAATAATACTAAAATTAAGAACAATTGAATCATAGCAAAGATGAAATACAGGGCACTTTCAGGAAAGCATGAGGAACCCAAAGGTATAACTGTAATATCCCTTGTTAAGAACTCATAAAGATTACATGTGGCCATTCAGAGTATCTTTCAGTTAGAATGAAGGCCCTCTCACTGTTTAAGTGTGTGTCTCTCAGATCCTTTCAATCAAACAGTAGGGCTTCTAAAAAAGTGTAAAGGCACTGTTTCTCAGCTGTCTCCTCAAAATCAAGGTAGAGAGTGATTTATCGTCCAGAAATTTGAGAGTGTGGTCTTTGTCTAACAGAGTAAATTCCATAGAGATTTACAGAAGACTGACAAAGTTTGGAAAACAGAATTATACCCCTGGCTGCTGTGGCTCAGTGGATTGAGCGTCGGCCTTCGAGCCAAGTGTCACCGGTCCAATTCCCAGACAGGGCACATGACTAGGTTGCACGTCAGGTCCCCAGTTGGGGGCGCGAGTGAGAGGCAACCACACAGTGATGTTTCTCTCCCTCTCTTTCTCCTTCCCCTCTATCTAAAAATAAATAAATAAATAAATAAATAAATAAATAAACTAACAAATAAATTAATAAATAAATTATTTAAAAAAACATAATTACATATGCAAAACCATTTCTGGACAGAAAGCAGCAGATACTATATAAGATAATATGGAGTCAGTTGACCCATAAATTCTCTTAACAGGAAACTAATGGAGAAAACTACTCAGTTGTGAATGCATATTACCTTCCATGAAAATGGAAGGATGACTCAGGGGGTAGAAGCAAGTTCCCAGAGTGCAGAGTCCAGAGCCGTGGAGAACTATTCCCAGATCTTGAGACACAAACCTTTTTCCAGTTGGATTTTAGAGCTGATGTAAACCAGTGGCTCCTTTGTGCCCTCTCTTTTCCTCCCTGTTGAACAGAAATGCTTATAGCTATTACCTCCTGTCTGTCCCCCCACAGTATGTTGGTTGTATGGAAGATAAATAAATTGTTCCTTAATTTCACGAGGCTATAGAGAAAGAAGGACTAAATTCAAGGCACTCTGCTTAATGCATTACACTGAGAACATTCATGCACACATAGTCATAATTTAGATGGTGATATTCTTGACTTCAAGCTGATGCTTTAATGGGATGAATCTTTTGAGGGCCTTGGGAGGGATGAATGTATTTTGCACATGGAGGATATGCAAATAATTTATGGCCAAAGGGGGTAAATTCCCTCTGATGATTTTAAAAATAGGTACATAATTTTTTCTAATACTTCTCCCTTTGGGTGTGTGCTGGACTTAGTGATTTGTTTCTGATTAATAGAATATGGTAGAAATGATGGTATGTCACTTTCAAGACTTGCTTAGAAGAATATATAGCTTATAGTTTGGGTTCCCTCTCTCTTGGATCACTTGTTCTGAGGAAATACAGTAATGAGCAGCCCTATGGAGAGGTCCATGTGGCAATTTCCTGTCAACAGCCATGTGGCTTTGAAACTAGAACCTCTATCTCTAGTTACGTCTTCAGAAAGTATAGCCCTGGTCATGAGTTTGACTGTAATCTTTTTTTAAAAAGAGTAATTAATAAAAGATATTTACTTATCTATTCTTAGAGAGAGGGAAAGGAGGGAGAAAGACAGGGAGAGAAACCTCAACATGAGAGAGAAATGTCAATTGGTTGCCTCTCATATGCGCCCCAACCGGATATGAACCCACAACCCAGGCACGTGCCCTGACCAGGGAATTGAACCAAGGACCTTTTGTTTTGCGGGGTGGGGGTGGGTGGGTGGTGGGGTATGCCCAACCAGCTGAGCCACACCAGTCAGGGATTTGACTGCTATCTTGTGAGAGGCCCTGAGCCAGAAAATTCCAGTTTAGCTATTCCTAGATTCCTGATCTTCAGAAACCATGTTAGATAATACATGTTTGTTGTTTTCAACTGCTAAATTGGTTATGTAGCAACAAACAAATACTACACTCTCTATGTAGCTCATTTTCTCTGGTACTTTATCCTGTAAATTCTAGTCATCTTGCCCAGTCTCCCTAACTCTGCTAGTCTTCAGGGCTCTGTTTGGATTTCTTCTCCCTGTGCCAAAGCTAGGACATAAGCCTCCAGGTAGTAAGCAGGGGAAATCAGAGCGATCATATCACCTATTTGCTTCCTTTCTCTGATAGGCCATAGTCCTAGGCTGCCTGTTGTCCAATGCCTGAAAACCATTGTTACTCTATTTGTTTGTTTTTACACTTTGTCTGTTTTTCTAATTGCTTAAGGTGAGAATTAATCTAGTTCCTGTTACTCTACCATGGCTAGAACTAGCTTAAGTCTTGATGTCCATTTAGATGTGAGTACTACTGGGAGTTAGTATCCCCACATAACTCAGTGAAATTCTTTGTATTTCCTAAGATGTTATGGTTTCTGAGAGGGGAAATGATTTAAGATTAGCTTTAGGTAGTGAGAGGCTTTGGGCCAATAAGTGAAGAGAAAGAAGGGCTGAAGGCATCAAAGCCAACTTTCTATATAGAAAAGCATGGGTTGTAAAATGCAACATGTGAGCACCTTGTGTATAAGAACAGTTGGTTCCACTTACTCTGATGCTTGGTCACTTACCTCCAGCCCACAAAAGCAGTACTTGGTTGATGTTAGCTACCATCTGGTGACATATGTATTGACCTGTCTTAAGCAACATATTTTTCCCAGCTGCTCCTTTCTTCCCTCTAAGATTGGTAATGCACACATATGTCACAGCCCCGCCTTTGCTCCTCTATCTCACCATACACAATTTACTCACTTTCAAATCAGGCTAGCTCTTTCTTTCACATACATACATATGTGAAATTTACTTATACCCACTGTGACTGAAGCTCTTGTTTGCACATCTAAGTCCCTTCTAGTTAGAGCACAGAACCTTCCCACAGTCATTTCTATCTTAGGCTTGTTCTCCCTGTAAGCCAGATAAATCATGCTGATAGCAAAGTTCGAAATTGGAATTGAAATAAAATACCATACAGACACCAGTTTCCATCATCTTCTAAAACATCGTAGAGAATTTCCACATCTATTTGGCATACATTGTTGAATTTGGTAGGATGATGTAAAAAAAAAAAAAAAAGATATAAAGCAATCATTCCTATCATTCAAAAACTGACAGTCTAGTAGGAGAAATATGTACACAAGTCATTTCAACCCATATGACTTATAAAAGCCTTTGAAAATATGCCAATAAATTATAACAGTATTTCAAATCAGAGAAAGAAGAGCTTGCTGGGAATTAGGCAAATCTTTCTGTAACCATCAAGATTATCCTCTACCGTGAGGAATTAGTAGGTATTATGTGTTAGTAGTAGGGGGAAAAGGCAGAGATGGGAACTTACATAGGCAACCTGTGCTTTTGAGGAGTATATTAATTTAATCATATAGCTCATTTGTTTTAAGGAATCAAAAATTTATTCCAATAAATGCATACAATTTCATATGCATTCCTACAATTTTACTCTGATATTTTTGTGGTCATTGTTAAAATTATATGAGAAACATTTAAGATGCATCCTAGTGGAGGCATTTCATTGAAACTAGCCTGTCTTAATGACTTGCTGTATTTCTTAAAAATAAACTGCCTCTGATTTCTTGCCTAGTTTTAAATCTGTATAATTGAGTCCCATAAAAAGGAGTGTGTAGGTTCCTAAGTAACTCAGACATTTCTTGAGCGTCTGGATAGCCACACCCACCCTGGTAACTCATTTTAGAGCCTTTGCAAGACAAGGTTTGGGGAAAAAGAAAAGAAAACACAACTCTTGACAAACTCACCTAGAGGGTCTTCATGTTTGTTTTTAAACTCTGGAGCACTCAAAGAAAGTTTCTAGGACTGAGCTTGTTCAAACAATGTCTTTCCTTTGAAATAAGATCGTCTGCCTCCCTGAAAGGCATAGTAGTCACCTTTGACACAGGAACAGAATATACAACAACAAAGGATCGGGGAACCAAAATGCTGGCATTTTAAAGGAACTGATTTGCATTAACTCTTATTTCTGGCCTAGTCCTGAGGGTGCAAGTGGCAGGTTAGATCAATCACCCTTGAGTCTGATCTGAAAGGTTTGATGTGGCCAAGAAAAAAATGCATGTAGGTACCATGAAGAGCTGCAACAAAGGACATAATAATATTTAAGGTTAAATTTCCCCCCAAAGACAGAAATTGCTAAAATATATTTAATATATAAAAAAGTAAAAGAAGCAAAATAATCTCATCTGGTTTTGATATCTTTAAAATACAATATTTAATATCGGTCCCCTTAATCTCACTCTCATTAGGAGTGTATGTTTGAGAGAGAGAAAGAGAGAGAGAGAGAGAGAGAGAGAGAGAGAGAGAGAGAGAAAGAGAGAGAGAGCGCCTGAGCAGATGAATGGGAAAGTGGAAAGATAAGGTGGGATAAGAGGCTCTGAAGTGCCAGGGTGTCTGCTGTCCTGGGAATCTTCGAAGCACACTCCTTGACGAATTACATTATCTCCAGGCTTAGAAAATTCCTAGAGACCGAGATGGGAAGAGAATGTCAAAGGTCTTTGGTAAATGGGGCGGCAGCTTTGTGTTCAAGCCTGCATGCACTAAGTTTTGCTTTGTGTGATGTGCGATGGGGGAGAACTCCACCAAAGGAGGAGCCTGAGTAGAGGGTGGGGTAGGAAGAGGGAGGCACTTCTACCTGCTCGCACCTCCGCTGGGGGTGGGTGAATGGGTGCGGTGTAAGGATGCAAATCGGGCTCCCAGAGTAGCCAATCAGGAGTCAGCTGAGGAAATTTGGGTCCCCCACCCCATCCCAACCGGACTTGTGAGCACGTGTGCGGTGTTCTGGGACCTTTGTCCCGCAAAGTCATACTTGGCGGGCACCCTGGGTCCCCTTTTCTTGTCTGTTTGCATCTTCTCCTCCATATCCTACCCCGCATGTCGAGTCTCCCCCTCATTCCCAAGTTAGCTCCCGCGCAGCTGCGGGTGAGAGCCTGCAGCACTTCGGTCTCGAGGCGTGTGCGGACACTGGCACACCAGGTTGCTGGTACTGCGGCACCAATCCCTGGCAGTTCGGCGCGGGTGCACAGGGCGAGCATCAGTTGGGACACCACGGCTCTCCTGCCCGCGTGGGGCAGTCCTCTCTCCGTCTCCAGGCAGCGATGCCCGCCTTGCGGGCTCTCGGCTGACTGTGAGTCAGTCCTGTGGGGCTCCGGAAACTCCTGCAACGTCCAGAACACAGAAAATAGACTCATCACCTAATTCGCCAAGGGAGCCGGAGAGCTGCGAGGCTGTGGCGCTGCCTGCCCCCGCTCCTCCCCCCACCCCACCCCCATCTGTGCTTGGGCAGCCTCTCCGAGTCACACAGCAATTCCCCCCCCCCCCCCCCCCCCGGCAGACAAAGGGCCTGGGCAAACTCGCCGCCCGGCCTCCTTGCGCTCGGGGAAGCGGCGGCGCCCGCGGTGGATCTCGCAGGGAGGCGCGCGCGGGGCAAGGAGTCGCGGCTGCAGGAGCGCGGGATGGGGAAGAGCCGGGAGATGCGCCTGGCTAGCCTCTGCTGCTGCTGCTGCCTCCTTTACCATCTGGGGATCTTGTCGAATGGGATCGTTTCAGGTAAGTTCTGCGGTGACTGGTGGCTCACTTTCCAATGTCCCCAGCGGAGACCGGGAACGCACGGGTCTGCGGGGCTGGTGCAGCCCGTGCGCAGGGAGCAGGGCTCCGTGGGCAGCAATGAAAAGAGCGCGCGGACGCGGAGGAGGGGGTCACGCTCCAGAGCCAAGCGCCGCTCCCCAGGCCTTTTAAAAAAACCTTCCTGAAAGGACTCGCTTTCCTCTATGAGAGTAGTGATGTTTGCAAAGATACGTTTACAACACCTGGAGGAAAACTGGCAAGTCCGTAAACGGGTAGCTGTGCTCTAGCGCGTACTTAAGAAAATTATTTAATTGTGTTGTAGTCTTTGCACCTTTCTACAACCAAGTGCTGTCACCAGACTTGACTGCCCCACTCACTCTCCCCTCCCCCCACCCTATAATCGCACTTTTATTTTGAAAACGCTGGGATCTGTAATCTGATCGCCAGGCTTCAGGGGTTGCTGGAGTTTCAGGGGCTAGACGGGTGGTCTCCAACGACTGTGAGCCTGGGCAAGCTTGTGCACTTTCAGTCCACACCTCTCTGTCTGCCCCGCCCGCAGGGCTGCAGTTCGCCTCGGACCGGGAGGAGTGGGAAGTCGTGTTTCCTGCACTCTGGCGCCGGGAGCCGGTGGACGCGGCCGGCGGCAGCGGGATCAGCGCCGACCTGGGCTGGGTGCGCAGCGCCTGGGCGCAGACGGCCGGCAGCTCCCGCGAGGTGCGCTCCGTGGCCCCGCCGCCGCCGCAGCCGGAGGGCGAGGAGGACGAGGAGTTCGAGTCGCAGGAGCTGCTGCGGGGATCCGGTGGGGCTGCTGCCCTGTCCTCGGGCGCCCCGGCCTCGTGGCAGCCGCCGCCGCCCCCACAGCCAACTCCGGCTCCGCACCGCGAGCCGGAAGGCGACGAGGTGCTGCTGCGGATCCCGGCCTTCTCCCGGGACCTCTACCTGCTGCTCCGGAGAGACGGCCGCTTCCTGGCGCCGCGCTTCGCGGTGGAGCAGCGACCGAGTCCGGGCCCGGGCCCCGACCCTGGCCCCACGCGGGCAGCTGCCGCTCCGGGCCCTCCCGCGCCGCCCGACGCCTCTTGCTTCTACACCGGGGCGGTGCTGCGGCACCCCGGCTCCCTGGCTTCTTTCAGCACCTGTGGAGGTGGCCTGGTAAGCGCCCTCCTTCCCCACGTCCCACCTCCCCCGCCGCTCCTCCCTCTCGGGTTCATTGACCGGCTGTGTGAGTGCACCTCACCCCTTTGCAAAGTGCTCGCCCTGACCTTCACTGCAGACCTCACCACCACGGTCCAGGCGTCCGCGCCGCTTACTTCTGCAGGGCAACCAGTGAACCGGAAGGCTCGTTGGGTGGATTAGTAGCCTTCTCCTTCCGGATGCTTAGACGTTTCTTCTGAATACTATAGGAAACTCTTGCCCCTGGTGTTCCTTCTGTTTTACAAAAGAAGCCCACCACGTGGTGTCTTTCAGGAGAGTGGGAGACAACCAATCTGCTTACTGCTGAATCTCCTCCTTGTATGCCCCCACTCCCAGTTCCTCATCTATTATCTTATAGTTTTTTTGTTGTCCTACTTCAGAGTTGTCAGAACAGTTCTCTAAGTTACATTCTGACAACTGCCTATAATTTAAACACATCCACAACCACATTAGACTGCTGTTCAACGATCCCGTGAAGGACCCAGGTGTTGAGCCGGACCAAACTGAAAGACCGGGAACTGTTGATTAGGGATGACCTTAGAATCCAGTGTGTGTGCAAAGGGTTCCGTGATTTAACATGATCTTTCCTAAGGTTTACATTTTATCTGGCAGTAGTTCCTTTGCTTCTTTCTACTACATGGGGAAAAGAAGCAAGGGTGAAAGCTTTACTAAGAGGCCTGTTGGAACTGGTGAGTGAAAGCCATTTCCTCTGAAAAACAAGTCATCATTCGATATTCCCCCTCTGCCTTGAGGCAGGGTTTGGGATAATTGTTACCTCCTGTAAGTTGGCCTTTACTTTGTGGCAAAGTATACATAACATAAAAGTTACCATTTTCGCCATTTTTAGGTGTCCACATCAGGGGCATTAAGTACATTCACACTGTTGTACACCTTCATCACCATGACCCCCAAAAGATTGGAAACGCACATGTGATTTGTGGTGTCATTTTGTTGTTCCCAGTCAGCCATTGATGATCTCCACAAGGACTCATCTGAAAAGCAACCTATTTGGAGAAAAATCTAATAGTAATTATTTAATCCATTTCAAAGTACTTCATCTCTTTGGATCTCATTTCCTCTATTGATAGCAGGAAATATCAACACATTCAAAGCTACCCAAAGCCATGAAATGGAAAAAGATGGTTGAAAACTTAAACAAAATGAAACTGGAATTTTTTTTTTTTTTTTTTTTTTTACCTGTTCCCTCCTAAGGTCCCATAGTCAAATGATGTAAATTACTGCACAGGGCTATATTATACCAGATGCTCATAATGATGAATATTCAAATACAGACATTTTTAGCTAGGAGTAAAAAAAGAAAAAAAGCTTGGCATGGAAAAATCACATGAAAAGCTTTCAAAAATGTTTCTTGTGGAACTGATGTTTGAACACTTCACTGGAGGGGGGACATTTTGTGGGGATTTCATTGTCCACTAGTTTTTGGCTGGGGTTAAATAATTACATATAGAAAGTTCTCGGTGTGATGGAAGGAATAGGGGATAAAGCATTACACTGTGTTGAAATGTGGGCTTTTGGTCACATTTTCCAAATGAGCTATGCCTTCTCTCCATACTTAAGGGAGCAAAGTGAGAATTATGAGTAGGTTTTTCATAGACTGAGCAGGAGTTTGACACACCTCCCTGTTTATCATGTTGGACTTCTACTCACTTTTCCTCTTAGCCACATATGTCTATGTTCTGAACTGGGAAGTCTTTGTTATTGAGGAAAACTGACATTGCCAGCAATACAGTATAGCAGTCAGACTCTGAATAAAAAGTTAGGCAAATAGCCAAGAAGGGTGGGTTTGTTAGTCCAGACTCTACCATTCCAGGCCTTTCCCTTATGAGGGTGGGTTAGGAAAGAGAGAATGTAATTTGTCATCTGAGCCCTAACATTGGCTTGTTTCCTAATTATTGACATGGCCCCTACCTCTCTGGGATTCAGTTTTTGTAAGTACAGTGAGGCAGTGGGATGCTTTCATTAAAAATTGGGTGATAGAATTAAAATTCAACTGGATGTTAAATGTATTCTTGGTCCTGTGTTAGGGGCTCACTGATTAGGAGGACATCATATACAAGTAGATATGACATAGGCCATCACGAAACAGTGACGTACTGGCACAGTCAATCAGATGTTATGCCTGAGGTCAAGTTCTGCTTGGGGAGTTGGAGAAGGCTTCCCAAAGCTTAATTAGATTTTTAAGCATTCGAAGCTTTCTCTTGGCAGAAAAGGGCTGAAAGGTGTTTCAGAGCGAGTGAAGAGACTGAGTGGAGGTGTGGAAGTGGAAGTGTATCAAGAGAATGAAAACAAAACAAAACAAAACAAAACTCCCATGACTAGTCCAGAACGTGCAATAAGGGGAAAGGATCCCAAAATAGCAGGGTGATCAGACCTCAAAAGCCTCATGTGCTGGTATAGGGCTTCCTCTGACTACATGTTTGTTTCTCTCTCCTTCCAGAATTCTGGGATCCTAAAATTCTAATGTGAGGAATCACAATGTCTTTATAAGAGGGCGAATTATTTATAAAGGCAACTGCCTTTTGCTTGCAACAGCATTTTCTTCTCAGTTAGTAAAGCTTTCTGATTGTCAGTGGCACAGAAAAGAGCAGATGGCGAAGTATACCTTCACTTACCCTGTCTGTAGCCATGCCTCCTGGGGCCTGAACTCCTGAACACCTTTTGGGTAGTTCCATATTTGAAAGTGTCCAGAGCTCTTTTTCAATGAAGGTATATCATAATCTATCCAGTATTGCAAAGTTGTGAACATTTATGAAACTGGCCACTCATTCTCCAGATATCAATCTAATGGCTGGGGAGGGAAAAGTGCTAGAATGGAGAAGTTGGATGCAGGGTCAGCTGCTGCCTTTTCAAAGTACTACTTAATTCTTCTGGGTTTCATTTTCCCTATTTATAAAATGCACAAATTGTATTATATATCTAGCAGTTGGTGCATGAAGTATTCTTACTTCTTCTATTTCTCTTTATCAGTCTCTAATATTGAATAATAATCTGATTTGAGCCATATCTTTGATCTAAGAGGCACGCAGATATCATAATGCTAAGCAATTAAATGTTTATTGAACAACTTCTTTCAGCAAGGCATTGTGCAGATACACAGAATAAAAAAAAGATGATGAAGAAGTCTTGGTAGGTTTCAAGAAGCTCCCAACCTGGCCTGCCAGTCACAAATGTCAACAGGGAAATAGAATAGGTTGAGATATGTACAAATGTAGGGATGACCCAAGAGCTATGATGGTACTATCTTGTTCATTTCATTTCCACAACATTGTAAGATATCTAACTTTTAGTAGACAGTAACAAACACTAAATAAAAGACAACACTTGCAGCCGCTTATGTTTTATAACAATCTCTAAAAACATTAAAATACAGAAAAGCAACAAATTAAATTCCATGAAAGAGTGCAACAATTATGGTTCCTCAAAGTTTACACAACACACACACACACTGCTCTCTATGCACTGGGCCGTGGTATACTAATCAGGACATACCTTGCTGGTCTATGGTTCTCTTTACATGGACTGTTGAAATGACTATCAGTCATTTTTAGATTATTTTTCCAGGATGATAAAGAGTCACTCCTAAAACTTAAATTTAGAGTTTTATACAGTAGTCATTTTGATTAGTTCTTGATACAGAATCTGCAGCTTTGTGTAAATTCAACTCCATTTTTTTTTTTTTTTTTTTTTTGCAATTTATACCCTCACTTGAATTAAAGTATTCGATGCCATGGCAAGTGTTGAACACTTAAGTATTTGGAGTGCCTGTTTTGGACAACATACTTTATCAAGTACCAGCATGAAAGCAGTGGGGGAGGATGTCAGGGTGTCAGGGCAGGGATGGGGAGGGTAGTGCACCCCAGGAGATCTGGGGTAGAAGTGGACTCAGCATCCATATGGAAAAAGTAAGATTGCAGGCTAACCTCACACATCTACCTTCTTTGCTTGAGCCAAATCTTAGGAAAGACAGAACAGATTCTAAACAAATCTAAACCAGTATTATGCAAGGAGGCCGCCAGTGCATCGGACCTTTTGAATAACTTGGGAAAGACTGAAACAGTTTGGAGGGATTAATGGAAAACATATACAGACGTTAGAAAACATCTGTGAGTGGTGGGAGCAGTGCCAGGGGAGCTGTTGCACATGCAGGGGAGCAGAGGTGGCCCTCAAACACCAGCTCCTTGGCTTTCTCTGATTTCCATGTATGTCAACAAGTGGAGGCCAAATGCGGGTCCCTAGGCCAGAGCAGAGTAGAGAGACAGAGCTTTCCCAGACATGTTGGTGACGTCAGAGAATTAAGGGCCTTCCACTCTCAAAAGATGAGTTATTGGCTCCCTGCACCCAGTAGAAGGTCCCACCTCTCTTAGCCAATAACTGAAGGAGAGCTGAGTAACTCAATAGACAGGTGAGCAGGGAAACCAAAAAGAGATGAATTGACGCCCAAGAATATGTTTTAAGAAAACAAACCATGTAAAAGAGAGCCATCAAACTCTGGTTGATTAATACATGAAGCAACAAAATTAATAGAATAAATAGAATACTTTAACAGAAAAAATAAGAGTGGATATATATTCATGAAAGAATAAATTTAAAAAATGAGCAGCTTCTAAAAAATAAAAAACAGCTTCATCTCAGAAAAAAATGATTAGATACAATGAAACTAAATAATTAAACACTTCATAGATGAACTGATCAGTAAGTTTGTGATCTAGAATATCAAACTCAGAAATTATCCCAGAAAATAATGTAAGGGAGAGTTAGATGAAAAATACAAAAGAAAAATTGTGAGCCATAAATCATAGATCTAGATGGTCCACAATTCTCTAATAGTTGTTAATTTTTTAAATAAGTTATAGGATAAAATTTTTTAAATGTGTGCAATGTACTCTAAACATTTCATTCTAGTTTAAATCACCAAAATATACATTCATCAGCCAACCTTTGGATGTAAGGCCAGATGCTACCTAGTCCTTTGTGTGTAGGTCAGATAAGGTGAGCCTTACTCAATGTGACCAAACCCATTTCCAATATAGGTTTCTGTATTTAAATTAAAAATTAAAGTCAAATGCAAGGCAATTTATATGTAGAATCCTGGACTTTTAAAAATTTTGAATCTTTTTTTATTCTTTTTTATTAACTATATTGGATTAACATTGGTTAATAATATTATATAAATTTCAGATGTACAGCTTTATAATATATCTGTATACTCTATTGTGTGCTCACCACCCAAAGTCTAGTCCCCTGTCACCATATATTTGATCCCCTTTAACCTCTTCATCCTCCCTCCACCCCTCTTTCCTTCTTGTTACCACCAATCTGTTGTCTGTATCTATGAGTTTGATTTTTGATTATTTGTTGCTTTTTGTTTTATATTTCACCTATGTGTGACATCGTATGGTTCTTGTCCTTTCCCATTGACTCATTTTATTTAGCATAATACTCTCAATATTCATCCATGTTGTCACAGGTGGCAGTATTTCATCTTTTTAATGGCTGAGTACTATTCCATTATATATACATACAACCTCTTTATCTAATCATATGCTGAAGGACACTTAGGTTGTTTCCATGTCTTGGCTATTGTGATAATGCCACAGTGAACATAGGGGTACATATATCTTTATGAATTAGTGTTTTCAAAACAGTTTCAAGTCTTTTACAGTTGTTTCATCCCAAATGAAATTAGATTGATCTATTATCTATCTATCTATCTATCATCTTATCTACCTATTTTTAGCAACTTACCTATCTCAAGTTTCTCCAAAATCTTCATGGAAACAAACACATCTTTTGCACTCATAGTTCACTGCTTGTTAATGTGCAGTGTTTAATTAGATTATGTAATTACAAATGTTGTGCATACATGTGTTCAAACAAATACAGCTGATTCTTGGTAAATGTGCAGGGCTACTCATGGAACTAATTGTACACAGCAAGAAAAGGAAGCAATCTACAAGCTGAGCATTTGGCATGCAGTGGTCGTGTTTTGTGGATGGTGTATGGAGTATTAATTCAGTGACTTGAGCTGAATTAGCTCGTGTAACCAGTGTCAGTTAGGTAGAGGTTAAAAACACTTATTTTTTGGTATCAGAAACAAATTTTTCAGACATGAGAAAGACACAGCTTCAGACTGAAGGACCAACCACCATCCTCAGAGTGGCATAAGTAAAGAGAGACCCAAGCCTGGACACATTGTGGCAGAATATTGGAAAATCAAAGGTAAAAAGAACATTATATAAGTTTAATAAAGGAAAGATGATCTATAATGGAAAGAATGTCAGATTGAATTAGTAATACTAGCAGCTAGTGAAACATGAGTTGATAAATTTAGGGTTCTGAGGAAACATGATTTTGAATTCTAGATACATCCAAACTACTATTTAAACCCAAAGGCAAATTAAAATTATTTTCAAAATTATAAAGACTCACACTTTACCACACAGAACCTTGAACAAGTTCGCCGTCGGCAGCCGTCCGTCTCGAGAGACGATGGTGTAGCTTCTTAAGAGTCTATCTGCACCGCCGAGAATGGTTGTGCAGTCCGACTCGGGAGTGACACGGTATCTGTTTCCTCCCGTGTTGAATCGACATCTTGCGATGACGCTGGAGTGTCCTTTCCAGTGAAGCTGAAGCTACAGAGCCTGGGCAGGGTGAT
Organism: Furipterus horrens; assembly: GCF_987537825.1. Taxonomy (NCBI): domain Eukaryota; kingdom Metazoa; phylum Chordata; class Mammalia; order Chiroptera; family Furipteridae; genus Furipterus; species Furipterus horrens. The sequence continues at coordinate 62,295,478 of NW_028327180.1, read as the reverse complement.
ATGGAGGGTCTGCTGTTGCCCATGCAGCAGACCCCCCCGCCCCCTCTTCGCAGCTGAAGGGTCCAAGGGAAAGACGGAGTCAATACAGCTTGGCTTCAGGTGCGCCGCAGGAGTTGCCGGTGTTGACTACAACGTCAAACCGCCTTAGGGACTCCAGCTCCGGATTTTCTGTCGGGGTTTACTCCCTTAGCCTTTCCCCTGAAGAGGTATGCTGCAAGGCAGTGGAGGATTTTTGGAGTCAGAGTTTTCCTTCTCTGATGTGCCCTGACTGGAAGATCGAACCAGCGACACTTAGCTCGCAGGCCGACGCTCAATCCACTGAGCCAAACCAGCCCCTCTCTCCCCCCAGTTAGTTTCTAGTGTATGAGCTAGAGGTAGTTGATGCATAAACAAATATGTATATATACATGTATAACTTTTAAGCCCACATTATTTACACACGTGAAATTATTACATATGAGTGCAGAAAGAGGTTCCCTTTTCTTTTTTGGTAGCTCTATTTTATCTGCAAATATGTGCCATATGCTACAGGATAAGTTTGGCATTGATGCACATTTGATTAATTCCAATATTTTCTTATTATAAACAGTGAAAAATAAATAGGACTCTGTAGATATTCCATTTTTCTGACATAATGAATAATATGTCAAGGGGTATGTGTATTAATAATTTGGGGAAATATTACCTGATTGAACCCATGAGGTAGTGACAATTCACACTCTCAGGCCAGCAGAGTGTGAGAAGGTGTCTTTCTTCTACGCTGTTACCAATATGAGTGTTATCAACAAATTTTGATCTTTGTCCAACCTACTAGGCAAAAACATGTTATTTCAATGTACTTGTATTTATTTATTTTTGTATTATGGTGAGGTTGAGGTTTTTTCATGTTTTTATTCTCATTTCCTTTTTTTGTAAACTTTCATATCCTCCACTCATTTTTCTATTAGGTTTTTGATATTTTTCATTTCAAATTCTAGAGCTCGTTTTTTCCTAATTTTGATATTAATTTTTCAATTTCAGTTGACATTCAGTGTTATATTAGCTTCAGGTGTAAAGCACAGCATTTGACATTTATTTAACCTACGAAGTGATCCCCCTGCCCCATTAAGATGAGTACCCACCTGACACCATACACAGTTATTACAATGTTATGGACTATTTTCCCTGTGCTGTACTTGACATCCCCGTTACTATTCTGTAACTGCCCATTTGTACTTCTTAATCCCTTCATCTTCTTTACCTATCCCTCCAATCCCCCTCACCTCTGGCAATAATCAATCTGTTCTCTTTATCTATGAGTCTGAGTCTTTTGTTTGTTTGTTTATTATTTTGTTATTTAGATTCCATATAAATGAAATCATATGGTATTTGTCTTTCTTTTACTGACTTATTTCACTTAGCATAATTCCCTCTAGTTCCATCCATGTTGTTGCAAATGTAAGATTTCATTCTTTCACATTTTATTTTTTAAATTATATTTTATTGTTTGTGCTATTACAGGTGTCCCTACTCTTTCCCTCATTGCCCACCACTACCCAAACCCCTTCCCTCAGGCACTCCCCACATCATTTTCTGTGTCCATGAGTCATGCATGTATGTTCTTTTGATAATCCCATCACCTTCTTTCATTTAGTCACATCCTCCCCTCTCCCCTGTGATGGCTGTCAGTCTGTTCCATGTATCCACGCCTCTGTTTCTGTTTTGTTCCTTAGTTTATTTTGTTCATTAGATCCCACAGACAAGGGAAATTGTATGGTATTTGTATTTCCCTGACTGGCTTATTTCACTTAGTGTAATAGTTCCCAGATTCATCCATGCTGTCCCAAAAGGTAAGAATTCCTTCCTTTTAAAAATTGTAGAGTATTCCAGTGTGTAAATGTACCACAGCATTTTTATCGATTCATCTACTGTTGGGCACTTGGGCTGTTTCCAGATCTTGGCTATTGCAAATAACACTGCTATAAACATGGGGATGCATACATTCTTTTGAATTAGTGTTTTCAGATTCTTAGGATATATTCCCAGAAGTGGATGCTCTGGGTGATAAGGCAGTTTCATTTTTAATATTTTGAGAAAACTCCATACTGTTTTCCACAGTGACTGCACCAGTCTGCATTCTCACCAATAGTACATGAGGGTTCCCTTTTCTCCACATCTTGCCAGACTTGTTTGTTGATTTATTGATTATGGCCATTCTGACAGGTGTGAGATGGTATCTCATTGTGGTTTTAATTTGCATTTCTCTGATGATTAGTGATGTTGAGCATCTTTTCATTTACCTATTGGCCATTTGTATGTCCTCTATGGAGAAGTATTTATTCAGGTCCTCTGCCCATTTGTTAATTGGATTTTTTTAGGTGTTGAGCTGTATGAGTTTCTTATAAATTTTGGTTACTAATTCCTTATCAAATGCATCACTGATGAATCTCCCATTCATTGGGTTGTCTTTTTGTTTTGTTGGTGGTTTCCTTCACTATGCAAATACTTTTTGGTTTGATGTAGTTCCATTTGTTTATTTTTTTGTTTCCTTTGACTGAGGAGATATATAAAAAAATTTAAATATTGCTAAGAGAAATGTCAGAGACTTTACTGCCTATGTTTTCTTCTAGAAGTTTCATGATTTTGAGTCTTACATTTAAGTTTTTAATTCATTTTTAGTTTCTTCTTCTATATGATGTGAGAAGGTTTCCTAGTTTCATTATTTTCACATGTATCTGTCTGATTTTCTCAACATCATTTATAGAATAGACTGTCTTTACCCCATTGTATAGTTTTGCCTTCTTTGTCATATATTAATTGACTATAAAGGTGCGGTTTATTTCTGGGTTGTCTGTTCTGTTCCATGAATTTATATGTATCTGTTTTTATGTGAGTCCCATGCTGTTTTAATTACTATAGGCTTGTACTATAGTTCAATATTGGGTAGTGTATTACCTCCAAACTTGTTATTCTTTCTTAAAATTGTAATGACTATTCTGGGTCTTTTGTGGTTCAGTATAAATTTTTGGTTATTTGTTTTATTTCTGAGAAAAATACCATTGGTTTTTTGATAAGGATTACATTGAATCTATAGAGTACTTTGAATAGTATAGACATTTTAACAAAGTCACTTCTTATTCATAAGCATGCTATATGCCCCCATGTTTTTTATCTTCAGTTTCTTTCCTCAATGTGTCTTATAATTTTTTGAGTATAAGTCTTATATCCTTGGTTAAATTTATTCCAAGATATTTTATTTTTTGATATAATTACAATGTCTCTTTTGAAGGTATCCAGCCATGTAACATAAAAATGAGAGACATTTATTGAAGAAGATGCAAGATACAAGAAACATTGTACATAGGACAATGACGCCTCAGTCCCCTTCAAAGTAGGCACCTTGTGTCCTCACACAGTTCTCCCAGTCACCATCAGCTGCCCTGTCATATTTTCCTGAATCTTTTCAATGGTGAGAAATCACTTCCCTTTCAAAGGTCATTTTAGTTTGGGGAAAATCCAGAAGTTGCCTGGCACCAAATCTGGGCTGTAGGTGGGCTGAGTCACCTGGATGATTTGATTTTTCACCAAAAGACTCTGCACAATGCATGAACAGGCACATTGTTGTGATGAAGCTATCAATCACCAGTTGCCCATAGCTGCAGCCTTCTGAATCATCCATATAGTTTCTGTGGAGGAATGCTCAAGCTTAATGCAAAATTTGATGCAGATTTGTTGCTCTACTTGCTTAGTCATTTTGAATGCAATAGTCACACAGTACACATGCTCACTCAACAGTGTCTACAGCCTCAAATGACTAGTACTGTGAAGTTGTCATTGTTCATGCATGTGCATTCCATAATCCTCCATGGCTGCCAGGTTACATGGATGTTGTACAAACCATTCTCATTATATTAACAATGCCTGGACATTTTTCTGGACAGACCTCTGATAAATGGAATTGTGTTCTTAATTTCTCTCTAATAGTTATTCGTGTAAAATTGCAATTTATTTCTGAATATTAACTTTGTATCCTGCCACTTTACTGATTCATTTATCAATTCTAGTAGTTTTTTGGTGGAATCTTGAGGGTTCTCTCAACATAATATCATGTCATCCACAAGTAATGACAGTTTTACTTCTTTTTTCCAATTTGGAGGCCTTTTATTTTTTTCTTCTTGTCTGATTGCTATGGCTGTGTCTTCCATTAATCTGTTAAGAAAGAGCGGTGAAAGTGGACATCCTTGTCTTTTTCCTGACTTCAAGGAAAATGCTTTTATCTTTTCTCATTTGAGTATGATGTCAGCTTTGGGTTTGTCATATATGGCCTTTATTAGGTTGGGGTATGCGCCCTTTATTCCCACTTAACTGATAATTTTTATCATAAATGGGTGCTGAATTTTATCAAATGCTTTTTTTGCAACTAGTGATATGATTATATTATTTTTAACCTATCATATTGTTTATGTGGTGTATAGTGTTGATTTATGGATATTGAACCAACCTTGCATTCCAGGAATAAATATCACTTGATCATGGGGTTAATATGTTGCTGAAATCAGTTTGCTGATATTTTGCTGAGGATTTTTCATCTGTGTTCATCAGGGATATTGCCCTATAACTTTCATTTTTGTATTGTTTTTGTGAGGTTTTGGAATCAGGATAATACTGGTGTCATAAAACGAACTTGAGAATCTTTCTTCCTCTTGAATATTTTTTGGAATAGTTTTAGAATGATAGGTGTTAATTCTTAGAATGTTTGGTAAAATTCTCAAGTGAAGTCATTCAGACCAGGACTTTTTTTTGTTGGTAATTATAAAATTTGTTTTAAAATATGTTTATTGATTTTAGAGAAAGAGGAAGGAAGAGTGAGAGAGAGAGAAACATTGATGTGAGACAGAAACATTAATTGGTTATCTCCTCTATGTGCCCCAACGAGCAATTGAACATGCAACCTAGGTATGTTCCCTGACTGGGAATCGAAACCCCAGCCTTTTGGAGTACGGGACAATGCTCCAATCAACTGAACCACACCAGCCCAGGGTTGTTGCAATTTTTTTGATTACTGATTTGGTTTTGTTGGTTGTAATTGCTCTGTTCAGATTTTCTGTTCAGATTTTCTGTTTCTTCTTGATTCAGTCTTGGTTTGATTGTTTTTAGGAATTTATTCATTTCTTCCAGATTGTTCAACTTGATGGCATATATGTCTGTATAATTTTTATAAATTTGTATTTCTGTGGTGTCAGTCATCACTTCTCTTTTATTTCTGATTTTATTTATGTGGGTCCTCTCTATCTTTTTTTTTTAATGAGCTTGGTTGAAGGTTTATTAATCTTATTTATCTTTTCAAAAGACCAGCTCTTAGTTTCACTGATCCTTTGGATTGTTTTTTTTTTTTTTTTTTTTTTTTATATATCTATTTTATTTAATCTGCTCTGACCTTTATTATTTCCATCCTTTACTTACTTAGGGCTTTGTTTGTTGTTTTTGTTCTAGTTTCTTTGGGTGTATGGGTTGATTATTTATTTGAGATTTTCTTTGTTTTTCTGAGGTAGTCCTGTATTACTATAAATTTTCCTATTAGGACTTTTTGCTGTGCCCCAGAGATTTTAGGTTTTTGTGTTTTTATTTCATTTGTTTCATTGTACCTTTTAATTTCTTCCTGGATTTCATTGTTAACACATTCATTGTTTAGGAACATGTTGTTCAGCCTTTATGTGTTTGTATTTTTTTCATTTATCTTCTTGTAATTCACTTCTAGTTTCATCCCATTTAGGTCAGAGAAAATGCTTGATGTGATTGTGATCTTTTTAATTTTACTGAGACTTGTTTTGTGGCCTAACATGTGGTCTATTCTAGAAAATATTTCATATGCTCTTGAAAAGAATGTATATTCTGCTGTTTGGGATGAAATGTTTTAAAAATATATCAATTAAATCTGTATGGCTTAATGTGTCATTTAAGGCTGCTGTTTCCTTGTTGATTTTTTGCCTGGAAGATCTATCTAGTGATATCAATGGGGTGTTAAAGTCCCCTATTATGACTGTGTTATTGTTGATCTCTCTCTTTATGTTCATCAAGATTTGCTTTATATATTTAGGTGCTCCTTTGTTGGGTGCATATATGTTCACAAGGGTTATATCCTCATTTGACTGATACCCTTATCATTATGTAGTGTTCTTCTTTGTCTCTTATTATAGTCTTTGTCTTAAAGTCTGTTTTGTCTGATATTAAATATTGCTACCCCAGCTTTTGAATTTTGTTTCCCTTTGCATGAAATATCTTGTTCCTTTTACTTTCAGCCTGTGTGTGTCTTTCAATCTGAAGTGGGTCTCTTATAGACAATATGTATATGCTCTCTTGTGTTTTTTTTGTAAATCCATTCAGCTACCCTTTGTGTTTTGATTTGTACATTTAATCCATTTACCTAAAAAGTTATTATTGATATATACATAGGTATTGTCATTTTATTATTGTTTGTATTCCTATTTTATTAAATTTATTTTCATTGTTTTTCTATTACAGTTGTCCCACTTTTTCCCCCATTGCTCCCCCCTCACCCAACCCACCCCTTCTCCCACAGTCAATCCCCACCCTGTTGTCCATGTCCATGGGTTATTTATACTAGTTGCTTTACTAAACCCTTCCCCTACTTATCCCCCTTCTCTCCCTTCCCGCCCCCCACACCACCTCCCTAATAACTGTTACTATGTTCCTTGTTTACATGCCTCTGGTTCAACTTTGTTTATTCGTTTGTGTTGTTCATTAGTCTCCTGTATTAGGTGATATCATATGGTATTTTTCTTTCGTTGCCTGGTTTATTTCACTAAGCATAATTCTTTTAGTTCAATCCATGTTATTGCAAATAGCAGGACTTCCTTCTTTCTTTCTGCTGCATAGTATTTCACTGTGTAAATGTACCACAGTTTTTTAATCCACTCATCTACAGATGGGCACTTAGGCTGTTTCCAGCACTTGGCTATTGTAAATAGCACTGCTATGAACATAGGGGTGCATAAGTTCTTTTGAATTGGGGTTTCAGGATTCTTTGGGTGTAATCCTAGCATAGAATTGCTGGTTCAAAAGGCAGTTCCATTTTTAGTTTTTTTTTTGAGGTAATTCCAAACTGTTTTTCATAGTGGCTGCCCCAGTCTGCATTCCCACTGACAGTGCACTAGGGTTCCCACTTCTCCACATCTTTGCCAGCACTTGTTGTTTGTTGATTTGTTGATGATGATCATTCTGATTGGTGTAAAGTGGTATCTCATTGTGGTTTTTATTTGCATCTCTCTGATGGCTAGTGATGTTGAACATTCTTTCATTTGCCTAAGGACCCTCTGTATGTCCTCTTTGGAGAAGTGTTTGTTCAGGTCCTTTGCCCATTTTTTAATTGGGCTCTGTCTTCTTGGTGTTGAGATGTGTAAGTCCTTTATATATTTTGGAGATCAATCCCTTGCCTGGGGTATCATTGGCAAATATGTTTTTCCATATGGTTGGTTCCCTTTTCTTCTTGCTGATGTTTTCTTTTGCTGAGCAGAAACTTCTTAGTTCAATGTAGTTCCATTTGTTTATTCCTTCCTTTATTTCCCTTGCCCTAGGAGATATATTGGTGAAAATATTGCTATGTGGGATATCTGAAATTTTCCTGCCTATGTTTTCCTCTAGGACTTTTATGGTGTCACAGCTTACGTTTAAGTCTTTGCTCTATCTTGAGTTTATTCTGTTGTGTGGTGTAAGTTGGTGGTCTAGTTTTCTTTTTTTTTTGCTAATACCCATCCAGTTCTCCCAACACCATTTGTTGAAAAGACTCTTCTCACTTCATTTCATGTTCCTTCCCCCTTTGTCAAATATTAGTTGACCATATAGACCAGGGTTTATTTCTGGGCTCTCTATTCTGTTCCATTGATCTATATGTCTGTTCTTATGCCAGTTTTGATTACAGTGGCTTTGTAGTATAGCTTGATTGTGATTCCTCCTACTGTGTGTCTCAAGATTGCTGTGGTTATTTGGGATCTTTTTTGGTTCCATATAAATTTTTAAAGTATTTGTTCTAGGTCTGTGAAATATGTCACTGGTATTTTAATAAGGATTGCATTGAATTTATAAATTGCTTTGAGTAGTATGGACATTTTAATGATACTGATTCTTCCCATTATGTCCCTATTTTTTTGTCTTCTTAAAGAAGTCCCTGTAACATTTCTTGTAATATTTGTTCAGTGGTGATGAACTTCTTTAGCTTTTTCTTGTCTGGGAAGCTCTTTATTTTTCCTTTTAAAAAAAGATTGTCTTTTTTTCATTCTGTATATATTTTAACTTTTAAATTTATTTTTATTTTAAAAATTTATTATTGTATTTTTCCATTACCATTTATTTCCCCATACTCTCTTCTACCTCCCCCCTTACCGTCCCCCCGCCCCCACATTCACTGCACTGTTGTCCATGGCCATGAGTTCTCTTTCTTTTGGGTTTAATACCTCCAACCCCCAGTGTCACCCTCCCTAGCTAAGCTGTCTGCCAGCTCTTTATTATGATTCTGTTTCTATTTTGCTTGTTAATTTAGTTTGTTTATTAGATTTGACATATGAGTGCCATCATATGGTACTTGTCTTTTTATGACTAGCTTAGTTCACTTAGCAGAATGTTCTCCAGGTCTATCTATGCTGTCTCACAGGATAAAAATTTTCTTTTTCTTTTTCAGCCAAGTAGTATTCCATTGTGTAAAAGTACCATGCCTTCTTGATAGTCTTGCTGGATAGAGTAGCCTTGGTTATTGTTCCTTGGTTTTCATCACTTTGAATATTTCATGCCAATGCTTTCTGGCCTAAAAACTTTTTGTTAAAAAATCAGCTGATAGTCTTATGGGAACTTCCTTGTAAGTAACTGTTTTTCTCTTGCTGCTTTTATGATTCTCTCTTTATTTTTAACCCTTGTCATTTTAATTATGATGTGTCTTGGTGTGGGCCTCTTTAGGTTTATCTTGTTTGTTACTTTCTGTACTTCTTGAACTTCCATGTCTTTTTCTTCACCAGGTTAGGGAATCTTTCAGTCATTAATTCTTCAAATAGGTTTCAATTCTTTGCTTTTTCTTTTCTTGCACTGTTACCCCATCAAGCAGATGTTGTTACATTTGATGTTGTTCTAGAAGTCCCTTAAACTATCCTCATTTTTTAAACTCTTTTTGCTCTGATTGGTTATTTTTTGCCCCTTGTCTTCCAAATTGCTGATTCCATCCTCTACTTCATCTAATCTGATGTTGATTTCTTCTTGTGTAGTCTTCATTTCTTTATTTCTGAATGGTCCTTTTTTGTGGTAGATTGCTTGCCTCCATTTCATTCACTCTTAATTTTGGGATTTTTCCTGTTCTTTCTTTTGGGTCATGTTTCTTTGCCTCCCCATTTTGTCTGCCTCTCTATATTTGTTTCTGTGTATTGGTAGGTCTATATATTAAGTAGGTCTGCTATGTCTCCCAGTCTTGGTAGGGCAGCCTTATGTAGAATGTGTCCTACATAAGGCCCACTGTCTCAATCCCTGATCACCTGATCTGAGTGCCTTAGGTATGTGCCTTTTGTGGTTGTGTGTGCCCTCTTGTTGCAATGAGCCTTGATTTTTGTTGGCATATTCCAGGGTGAGGTTGACTCTCAGGCTGGCTGGCTATGAGGATTGGACATGATCACAGTATATCACCTGCTGTGCAGATGCTGACACCATGAAGTGGAATTTGCCCCCGCAGGGTCTGGTGTCTACTGTGATCTCCATTTTTGTGTGCTGCTTGTGGAGCTATAGGGGGAAGATACTCTATTGTGGTTTGAATTCAGCCTCTTTATGTGTTGCTTCTGGGGCCTCTTGGAAGGGACTCTGTTGCAGTTCAGTGTCACACACAGACTGTGACTGGCTCTGGATGACCTGTCAGGAAGCACAAAGTGGTCCACAGTTGGTAGCTTCCTGTGCTGGGCCTGGGTGTGCGTCGAGAAGCTGTGCTGTGATCCAAGCCTGGGGTAGTTTAGAAAAAGGCCCAAGGCACCTGAGACCTGCTGGTTGCTAACTAGGCTTAACCACTGAAAAACCCTTGGGAAGTATGTGAGTTGCATGAGGCAGGTTCTTAGGGAGATATTAGAAATGGGTGGGTGGCATCTGCCAGGATAGCAATGGATTCAAACTTGGAACCAGTGCTGGGTCTGAGGCTACTCAGAAAAAGTCTCAGGGTACACTGAGGCCAGTGCCACACCCTTTGGGCTTGCAGATCTGTGTGGTGGGGCTGGGTCTCAGGGAGTCATCAGGCTAGAGCAGAGTGAGATTTGGCCAGTGTGGAAGGAGATCTTAACACAGGAAATGTGTCCCCTGTTGGCCAACCAGGAAGACAACCCTTGCCCTGAAGCCACAGAACTTGGTTTCTTCCTCTGTGTGTCTGGCACCCCTGAGATTGACTGGAACTCCTCCAGAGTATTTTTTTCTTATTTAAGATTTTATTTATTTATTTTTAGAGAGAGGATGGAGGGGAGGGAGGAAGAGAGGGAGAAAAGCATTGATTTGAAAGAGAAACATTGATGGGTTGCCTTTCACTTTGTGTGATGACACCCAACCAACTGAGCCACACCCATGAGGGCTCCTCGAGAGTTTTTAAAGAAAGACTGCAACACAGTCCCTGGCTGGTTGCCACTGACAGGGCCTCCAGCCTTGTGGGAGTGGAGAGGGCAGGGACTCAGGGAGCCATCAGGGTGCAGCTAGTGAGCTTACCAGGCTAATGCCCTGTGTGGGGTGTTTTAACCCAGGAAGGATGACACCCCTGGGCTGTGCAGTAGGAAGACTCAACACAGGGGCATTGGAGGCTGTCCCTCCAGACTTCCCCTGAAGCCACAGAACTCAGTCTCTCCCAGTGTGACTAATATCCTGAGCTGCTGTCCCTCTGCTGGTGCCTACTCTGAATGCCTCTGAGTGTTTGTGCATTGTCCTTTTAGGAAGTTGCCTGAATTTTCAGCAACCTTCTATCTTATGTGGGTGGATAGAATCCTTGCTGAATTTCACTGTCAGATGTTATGTGGGCTCCTCTCCCTGGTGCCCTGGGCTGGGGAGCCTGGCATGGAGTTCAGGGGTTACCTCTACAGCTGTAATCTCTCCAGATTCTCAACTGCCAAATGTGTGTATGGGGCCAGCCTGTTTCGTGTCTATGAGCCTCCTACCAGTCTTGCTCTGGCTTCTTTATATCCTTTGTTGTAGGACTTCTGTTCAGCTAGTCTTCAGATGGTTATCTAGGTTGACTGTTCTATAATTCAATTGTAATTTTGAAGTGGTCATGGGAGGAGGTGAGTGCAGCTTTCACCTACTTGGCCATGTTGTACTCCTATCCCCCAGGAAATTCCTTAAGGGAGTCTTAAAATATTTTTATGCAACACTCAAACAGAGCACATTTTTATTGTGCTCACACACAATTGAATGTTTTTTGTTTAACTGCAATGACAGTTTCACCCCAGATGGTCTTATGGCTTTGTGTTTGCAAAATAAAGAATAATCAGAGGCATCTCAGGTTCCAGATAGATGGGAAGTGTATTAAGTTAGGGATGTAATCTGACATATTTTAAGGCTGTGGGAGAACCAGTGGTCCCTTTTGGATTATGATTTGGTACGGGAGGTTATTGAAAGGAAGTTTTAAGATTGCCCTAGCCAAGTGAGGAGCATGATTTACTGCAGAGTGCATTTAGGGTGCAGCCATGGTGAGCACATCATCTGTCTCCATCTCATCTTTATTCTAATGCCAAGCCCTAGACTGAGAGAAGTGAGAAAATGGGAGCTCAGCCATTTCAATGCTCCCAGATATTGGAACAGAGCTATTGCATGGTGGTGTTGGAAAGGTCCTTGGGAACGAGATATCTTTGGCCTTGCCTTTTCCAGCAAGAGGGACTGGATTTCATTTCATAACTAATGTGCATATATCTCCAATAAATTATTAACTATTTAGGCTTTAACTCAGATGATTAGGGAATGGGACTGATAAGCCCAGGCCAATTTTGGCATTATTAAACAGCTTCTGTTTGCTTGTTGCTTTCCATTCCAAAAAAAAAAAATCTAAATATTTTTTCTCTTCACAAGCATGTAAGGATATTTTGCCACAGATTTTTTTTCAGCCCTCTTACATCTGCCTGGCTTCACCTAAACTATATGACCACCTTCCGCAGAGAGCCCAGGTCATCAGCTATTTGCTCATGCTTTTTGGTGCCATTTCTTAAAGTCTGGTATGCAGATTTCTTATCAAGTCATGGCAGTGGGGGTGAGGTAGAGGTAGTTGGGGATCCTCCATTTAAATTGGAATCCCAGATCAAGCCTCAAACCTAAGAAATGTATCTAAAGAAGATCCAAGGTAATTGTGCAAGCTGAAATTTGAGGGCCACCCTTCTATTGGCCCTCCAGAATTCATGATCTTCAATGAATAAAGTCACATCAACCAAACTTTATACCCTAGCCATCTTCAGTGAATGTTAATACTCATTTTTAGCTCCAATTATAGTCAAGTTGGATACCTTCTGTCTTTACCTTTAATCTTGAACCTCCTCCCAGGAACCTACTTAGATTTTATTGAGCTAGAAAGGACTTTATGGATTTCAAATGATTATTCAACAGGCTACACGTGTGAACTAGTTGGGAGCTAATGTAGTGGGACCTTAATGCCAGTATGAATGTTCTACTCTTCAAGGTGAAAAGTATGCAAAAGTTGAAACTTGCTTCCTATTCTAGAATCTGAAAGAAAATAGAGCAGATTATTTTAAACTGTCATCAACAGTTTTGTGGGTAATGTAGCAGGAGAGTTAAAAGTATTATATTACCAGATGTTTCACAGTAGTTACTGTAATAAAATGAAATTTATCAGAAATAAAGGAAGAAATATCCTTCAGATTGAAAGGGGCCTCCCATACTACCAAGTTCAGATGTGGATAAATGAAGGAGGAGGTACATTGTAGAGGAATTTTAGGACATCAGTCAACTTTTTTTTTAATCCTCAACCAAGGACATGTTTATTGATTTTAGATAGTGGAAGGGAGAGAGAAACATTGATTGGTTGCCTCTCGCACACACTCTGATCAGGGATCGAACCTGCAACCTAGGTATAAGCTCTAACTGGGAATCAAACCCACAACCTTCAGCTTACTGGATGACACTCCAACCAACTGAGCATGGCCAGGGCTAAGAACATCAGTAAAATCTTTGTGAGAGATTATCTACACTGACTGGCAATGGCAGTGTGGTCAGGTGAAGAGGACCCTGGACATGCATAAGAATCAACTTGTAAGCTTACTCAACTGGCAGAAAGAAAATAGCAAGTATTATCTACTCATTCACAACCTAAGAAATTTTGTGTCAAGTCCCATAAAACTCATTAGAGTTAACAGCCAAAAAAATAACACGCGAAGTGAAGTGGCCAGGCAAAAATATTAGCTGATCTGATTAGTGCAAATAGTCTCCATTATAATTTGGATTTAAATGCATGTAATAACTAAAATGTTATAGATATATCTCCATTATTAAAGTATTATAGTATCAGCCAACATCTTAGTGTGCAGTTCATAGGCAGTTAATTACTGATAGAGGAACTTACATATAATTAACATAGGTGCTTTGTGTTGTCTAATTCTAGTTTTGTGCTTGCAGATAAGGTAAATTTAACTTCAAAATTTTATTACAACATTAGAAGTCAGAGTAATTGTTTTAAAAGAGATTTTCTGTATTTATTTTTGGAGAGACAGAAGGGAGGAAGGAAGAGAGAGTGAAACATTGATGTGAGAGAGAAACATTGATTGGTTGCCTCTTGTACGTGCTCCGACTAGAGATTGAGCCTCTCAACCCAGGCATGTGCCCTGACCTGGAAATTGAACCTGTGACCCATCACTTTGCAGGTCGGTGCCCTGCCAACTAAGCCACATGGGTCAGGGCAAGAAGTTGGAGTAAGTTATTATGGAAATAACAATTACTTAGAAGTACAATTAACAAAGTATATTGTCTGAATAACTTATTGTGGAAATATCTGTCTTTTTATAAATTTAGTTATTTAGTGGTCCATTTTATTTCCTAGCATGGATAATTCCAGTGTCTCAATAACTCTCTACTTAGAATTTTGGCAGTTCAACCCTAACTGGTGTGGTTCAGTGGATTGAGTATGGGCCTGTGGACCAAAAGGCTGCTGGCTCAATTCCCAGTTATTAGGGTATGTGCCTGGGTTGTGGGCCAGGTCTCCAGCTGGGGGTATGTGAGAGGCAACTGATCGATGTTTCTTTCCCTTTCTTTCTCCCTCTTTTTCACTCTCTCTAAAAGTAAAATATTAATAAAAAAAGAATTTTGTCAGTTCAAAATAGGTGGTTGAAATTAGCATCTTTTAAAAAATATTGAATTGTTAAGATGAAATTTCCTGTTTTGAAATTTTTCTAAGTGGAATCTGATTTATTTTTCATTAGTAAGACAGATTCATGAATATATCAAGCTTATTTTTTAATGAAACAAATTTAAAAGGATATTATGAATGCTTCCCCCCACCCCGCCCCAATGTCTTTCTTCTGGTATAATTTACATACCATAAGATTCACCCAAATCTAAAATTCAGTTACTTTTAGTACATTTACAGAATTGTGTGACCATCACCATAATCCAATTTTAAAACATTTCTATCATCCCAGAGGGATCACTCATATCTGTTTGCAATGACTATTCCTTCCGCCAGTTCCAAGCAACCATTAATTTTTCTGTTCCTATAGATTTGCTTTACATTTTATGTTAATGAAATCATATAAAATTTGATCTTTAGTGTCTTGATTCTTAGGCTTAGTGTAACGTTTTTGAGATTCCTCCATGTGGTAGCATGTATCAGTAGTTTATTTTATTTTCTCACTGAGTAATAAATTATTGTTTAGATAGACAACGTTTTATTTATGCACTCAGCAGTTGATGGGAATTTGGATTTTTTCCCACATTTTTGTGATGATGAAAAATGCTAACATGAACATTTATCTTGTGTAGATAAATATTTATTTTCATTTCTCTTAAGTAGATTCTGAGGAATGGAATTGCTAGATCATATCATAAATTTGTTTAATATTTTACAAAACTGCCAAATTCTTCTCAAAATCACCATACCAGTTTAAATTCCCACCAGCAATGTGTTAAAATTCCAGTTTTTCCACATCCTCAACAACTTGTTATTATCTCCTTTTGATTGTAACTATTCTTATGGTTGGGCAGTGGTATCTCGTGGTTTTAATTTTTATTTTCCTAATGACTAATTTTGTTGGGCATCTTTTCATGTGCCATTTCATGTTTGGTGGAATGTCTACTCAAATCTTTTGACTATCTTAAATTAGGTTTTTTTGTCTTTCTACTATTGAGTTTTTAAAGTTCTTTATATATTCTGGATGTAAATCTGTTGTGAGACATATGGTTTGTTAATGTTTTCTTCTAGTCTGTGTGTTTCTGCTCATTTTCTTAAAGGTGTCTTTTGAAGCCAATTTTTAAAAACTTTGAAAAATTCAGTTTATCAGTTTTTTCATTTTATGGAGTGTGTTTTTTGGTGTTGTATGTAAGAACTTTGAGTCTAACTCAAAGTCACATAGACTTTCTCCTATGTCCTCTTCCATAAATTGGTTTTTACATTTAGGTCTATGATTAATTTTGAGTTCGTTTTTGTCTATGGTGTGAGATGAGTGTAAATTAATCTCTTTGCATGTATGTGTCCAATTTTCTCTCAGCATCATTTGCTGAAAAGACCACCCTTTCCTCATGAAATGCCATACATAAAACTTTTGTCAGAGGGTAATTAACCATAAATGTAAGTTTACTTTGGAACTGTTAACAGTGTTCTTTCAATCTTCCTTATGTCCATACCATACTGCCTTGATTTATGTAGCATTATAATATGTTTTAAATGCAGGAAATTTAAGTCCTTTAACTTCGATTTCCTTTTTGGAAACTGTTTTAGCTATTCTGGATCCTTTGCATTTCTGTATAAACTTTAGAATCAGATTGTCAATATCTCCAAAGAGTCTGCTGGGACTTTGAGCGGGATTTACAAGATTCATTTTGGAGGAGTTTACATGTTAAACAATACACAAGCTTTTTTTCCTTTTTCCATCTGGAAATAATTATCACTAGAGCAATAATTAGGAGATATCGATGAACACTCCGTTGATTAATGAGGAACAAAAGTAGCTACTGATAGCTCGTATTATAATGTTTATACCGGGTAAGACTTTCATTCATACAAGATTTATAAAAGCAAGTAATCAAAAACATTCATTTAGAGGTATACAACAAATAAAGTATACAAAATAGGAAGTTATATAATTAGTTAGTGTCTTTGCAGGATTAGTCCATGAATTGAGGTGTAAGTTCAGTACTGTTTCATATACTCTACCGCTGTGAAAAAGACCAAAGTTGTTAGGGTCAGGATTCAAATCAGATAAACAAATAAATACAAACTAACAGTAGCCAAATTAACCTTTGCAGGAAGTAGATTTTAGTAGTAAACATTCAGAATCATTCTGAAAATATAAACTGGTATCTGCATTATTTTGTCTGTTTATTCAAACAGAACTGAGAATTCCTTTATTAAAAGCCAAAACAATATATACCCTGGTAATCTGAGTTTAGGCTATAGGAATCACAATGGAGGAAACAGTAGAGAAATAAAGGCACTTAGTTAATCAGTAAGGTATTAATTAATAATGATATAAAGAAGCCCAGTAAAGGACAGAAATACTGTATTCAGTTAATTCCAATAGATATTTTTTCATATTATAGCAGTTTTTACATAGGGGTATTTTATAACACTTGCAGCATCTTAGAATTGATGAAATTAGATATGAAAGCAAATGTGGACTTGGTGTCGTTTTAGGAAGTGACTGTTTTTGACAGTCTAGTTGCAACTGTTGTCCTAGAAAACTTGACTCAGAAAGTAACTGGAAGTGATACCTGAATGGTTATATTTAAATTTTTTGTTTTGAATAACAATGTATGGAGATAAACACAGGAAAGCTTTATAGTTTTTTTTTATATATGCTTAAAAATCTACTGCTTAAGTTGACTCTAGGTCAGGATTAAACCATTTTCATCCCTGTATGTCTTATATTAAATCGGAGACTCAAGGGATAGAATAGTGGCCCAAAAATTTTGTCAGGAGAGATGCTTTGGATTGGTCAGCAGAAAATGGACAAGACACATATAAAAATATCACTTGTCAGTTGGGACCACATCTTACCTGGTACAATGGTACACTAAAAAATATATTTGATTACTATTTAATTCCCATGATTGTTCATTTTGCATTTTTAGTTTCTACAGTTCCTTCCTGTCAGGCCCGAAGAGTTGACATAATCTGTTTGATTTGACACAACCTTCCTATGAAGGAGGTAGAAGTCATGAGGCGGTCAGTGGGTGAAAGGATAAAAGAAGAGAAGTGAATTCACTGATGTATATTTAGAGTATGTTTTAAGCTTAAGAATATGGAAACCTCTATTTCTATTTGAAATGCTTTCAGAATAACAAACTAAAGCACCCTTGTGGACAGCCTAACAGTGAGCATTAATATGGTTTAAAAGGTCTCCAAAGCATTTGCCTATAGTTAGCTCAGTTGTAGTATTTTAGTAAGTGTTCTAATAAGTTGGCTGCTCTTGCCCTTGGTCATGGAGTCTCCACAAGTGCACAGTGTCCAATTTTGGGGTGCTTGGTCACATGATATTACGTGTTCCAAAGCTTTTAATAACTCACCATAGGCTTGTAAGAGAATACATCAGAATCTATATTAGAGCTGCATTATCAACTGTATACTTAATCCTTCTCTCATCTCTTTCCACTATCCACTCTTTTAGAAGACACACATTCAGTCCTGTGTTCAGCATCACTATATTCTCTTGTTCTGGTGATTCTGAAATAAATTTCAATTAATTAGTCCTGGGGTGTTAAAAATAACACAAGGGAAAGAGAAAACAGTGAATGACTACCATAATAATATAGTATTATAAATAATATAATAGATGATGGACCATGATACCAACATAGGTTTTAAAAATACTTTACAGTCTAATAAAAATATATAAATAATAATTTGGTTATAAATAATTATTGTAATAAATGATGATTATCTTATTTATAATTTTATAATAATTATAAATAATTATCATATTGTTGATGATTAATTGCCTGCATTTACAAAATTATTATAAATAATAATTATTATAAACCATTATCACTATATTATTAATAAGAATGTATAACCTGCCTTCACAAAATCTTTGGTTGCACTATGTCTATACATTTTTAGAAAGTAAGTGCCCTGCCCTGGCTGGTGTGTCTCAGTGGATTGAGTGCTGGCCTGTAGATTGAAAGGTTGCTGGTTCGATTCCCAGTCAGGACACATGCCTGGGTTACAGGTCTGGTCCCCAGTTGGGTTCGTGTGATAGGCAACTGATTGATGTTTCTCTGACACATTGATGTGTCTTTCCCTCTCTTCCTCCCCCCATCTCTTGAATAAATTAAAATATTTTTAAAAAGGAAGTAAGTGACCTGCTAAAATATTTGTTTAAATCTTAATAAACTTATATGTAAGTCTAGCTTTTATAAACTAAATTATATTTTAGGGCCCTATAGGATGTATTGTTGTAAGGGAAACCTGTTGCTTTTTTTTTTTTTGTAAATAAATAATAACCCCTAATTTGATATCACTTTTAAAAATTATTTATTTATTTATTTTCAGAGAGAGAGGAGGGGAGGCAGAAATAGAGGGTGAGAAACATTGATGTGGGAGAGAAACATCAGTTGGTTCCCTCTCGCATGCCCCCAACCGGGGACTTGGCCTGCAACCCAGGCATGTGCACTGACTGGGAATCGAACCACCAACCTTTTGGGTCACATGCCAGCACTCAATTCACTGAGCCTCACCAGCCAGGGTTTAATATTACTTTATGAGCACAAATTAGTTTGGGAATGCCTTGTGTTTTGCCTTTTAACAATTTAGGATATTTTTATACATTTGGAAAGTATTAATAAACTTTACATATAAAAAATAAGAATAGCTTTCTATGCCCTGGCAGTGGTAGGCAGTAAGTTGCAAGAAACATACCTGCAAAAATAGAAAAGGTGTTAGAATTTTCCACTAGTCATACCTACAAGGGCAGGAAGCAAGTGACATCTCCATCTTTTTATTTATCAAATCCATGGAGAAAAATCAGTGAATGGAGATATTACTGTTTCTGTTTGCATTGTTTTTAAACAAATAATTGAGGCCCAGTATATAATAGCTGCTATTTATTGAATACTACTATATGCCATCCTCGTATTACTGTAGGTATGACTAATTTTTATAGAAGTCCACTAAGATACATGCTGTAACTTACAGATAAGGATGCTGCAGCTCATGGAAACTGAATAAATCACTCCAATCAGGCAGCTGGTAAGGCCTGGAGGGGAAATTCAAAGCTGTGTGTGTTGAAAATATTTTGTTGCTTCAGTTTTATTTATCAGAGATGTATAACACATTCACATCATTTTAATTCTTTGATCCAAGGTATGGGGTAGAAATTTACAGTGTAGATACAGGAGTTGAATTTGACAGAGTAGAAATTACTGATTAGACATTTATATACCTTATGAAGTGATCACTCTCAATAAGTCTAGTACCCATCTGACACCTTACACAGCCAATAAAATCACAATATAATTGACTTTATTCCCTGTGCTGTACTTTATATCCATGACTGCTCTTATAACTGGTCATTTGTACTTCTTAATCCCTTTCCACCCATTCTCTCAATACCCTCCCACCTGGTGACCGTCGATTTGTTCTCTGTGAGTTTGTTTCTGTTTTGTTTTTTCAGATTTCACATATAAGTGAAATTATATGGTAAGAAATTATCGATTTTTAAGTAATATATCTTTCCTTTCTCCATCTAGTTTCTGACCTGTATTAGTATTCTTAAAGGATCTTTTTTATTTCGTTTTTTAAATTTTATTTGTTTGTTTATTTATTTATTTTTAGAGAGAGGGGAAAGGAGAAAGAGAGGTAGAGAAATATCACTGTGTGGTTGCCTCTCACGTGCCCCCAACTGGGGACCTAACGTGTAACCTAGTCATGTGCCCTGACTGGGAATTGAACCAGCAACACTTGGTTCACAGGCCAGCGCTCAATCCACTGAGCCATAGCAGCCAGGGATTAGTATCCTTAAAGATTTATAGCAATAAATTATTGAACATTAGAGGGATTAAAAAAATATGCCTGACAGAGTCCAATACCATTAACACTTCTAGAAGCAAAGATTTTATTCACTTCACCTACCAATTTCACTGCTGGAATATTCTGTTGTTGGAAAACATGGCATCTTGGAATTAATCTTAGTTTTTGTCTTTGGAATACACAGAATACTCTTTTTTGTGTAACAGACTGCAATGACACTGGCAGCAACTGGTAGCAACAATGATAATTTTTTAATTAATTAAGTTTTTGGCACTCTACCTTGTGTATTTTAAACAGTTACAGAATTAGTTTTCACAATAACTCTGTGAGGAATGTGTTATTACATCCATTTTGTTCGTGAGGAAGTTGAGTTCAGTCATTCTTTGGTATCTACAGGGGATTGGTTCCAAGACCCTCCAAAGATACCAGAATTTATGAATGCTCAAATCCCTTATTTAAAATGGCATAATATTTGCATATAACATACACACAGCCTCTGTATTCTTTAAATCACCTCTAGATTATTTATAATACATAACATAATATAAAAGCTATGTGAATAATTGGTATAATATATTTTTGGGAGAATAATGAAATAGTCTGTATCTGTTTAGTACAGATGCAACCATCATAGGCCTGACTACATAGTACAGTCAATAACAACTTAATTTTGCCCTTGAATATTTTAAATCTACAGTTAGTTGAATTTGCTCTGATGCAGAACCTGTAGATACAGAGGGCCAGCTGTAATTTGCCGAAGGTCACCAAGGCAGTAAGCTGGAAATCAAATCAGGTTCTGCCTTATTTAGACATTAATATTCTTCATCAAAGTGGTTTGAAGGTTGGGTTTTGCAGAGCTACACAGTTCTGAAGTATTGTCTCAGGAATTGCCACATTCCAGGTTTTGGTATAAAGTGAAAAGAAGGGGAGTGTTTGGAGTAGAAGGTGAACTGCAGTTTCTTCATCCTAACTTGAGTGTGACCAGCTTCATTGTTTTCTGTTTAGTATATTATCATCTTCATATATTTGGTTTGAAAATGTATCCAAGTGGAATAAAGTTTAAAAACTCCTGGAACTTCCACTTTCAGCCATGAGGAAATAGGAGCTAGAAAATCAGACAAAATACAGGAATCAGTGGTTTTTAAGCATTGCACAAAATGCCACACAGTGGTAATCCCTGAGAGAAAGGAACACATGAGGGATCTGTTCCAGTTTACAGCCTGCAAGGGGCTCTGAGATGCATGACTCAGGAGGAACTAACATCAAGCCTGGGATTCTTGTCAAATTGAAAAGACAGGTTATAGATTTGAGAGATGGCAACGAAGTTAGAATTTGCTGAGAAAAGACTAAAGAAGAGGAAGCAGCACAAAGAGAGCCCTCATCATCTGCAGAGGGTTCTCTGGCATATTTGTCTGGATACTGACCTAACTGACATTTGTAAAACATTCCATTCTACTACCCCAGAATCTACATTAATTTTTCTAAGCATAGAAATGTATTCCAATATAATACCTTATTCTGGGGCATTAAAAGTGTCAGTAAACATAAGGGGAACAAAATAATATAAACTAAGTTTTCTCACTCCAAGAAAATTAAATTAGAAATTCATTAGAGAAAGGAATTTGGGAAAACCTTAAATATTTAGAAATAAAATAATACATTTCTAGATAAATTATGGGTCAAGGAATAAATCATGAAGAAAATTAGAAAATATTGGGAACTTAATGAAAATGAAATAACAACATACAATTTGGTGGAATGCAACTGATGTGATGCACAGAGGAAAATGTATAACATCAAATACATGTAAAAGAATAGGAAAAAGATCTCAAGCCAATGACTTAAGCTTATGCTTGAAGAAATTAGAAATAGAAGAGCAAATTAAAACCAAATTAAGAAAAAGGAAAAATATCTATAAGAGCCTATATCAATGAAAAAGAGAATAAAATAATAGGGAAAACCACTCAAAACAAAAGTTGGTACTTTGAATTACAACAAAAATGTAGAACAATAAATTTGACTAACCAGCTGAAGGCTAGCTGAAGAGAAGTTATGACCATGGATTTTATAAAAGCCACACTGAGACTAGTAGGAAGGGCAGAGACGTGAAAAGGACTGGCCCTGCTCCCATGGGTTGAGATACTTGGAAGGACAATTCAGCTGCAAAGGTTCTCCCCAGAGCTGGGAAAAGGGACCCTCATAACATCTGGTTGTGAAAATCAGCAGGGCTTCTGTCCACCAGGGAGACAGGAGTCTGCCAGAGATATAGGCACCCTCTTAAAGGGCCAATGCACAAAATCTTATTTTCAGTCACTCACACTAGGCGGAGAGAGGGCAGAGTGGACTAGAGTCCTGTGAGGAGAGACTGAGGTTTGTGGCTCTGGGGAGAGAGCTGAAGGAACAGCCATTATGATCCCTATGCTGAGTTCCTCTCCCACACCACAGATGCCATCTTTCTTGAGTGGAGCACGCCCGTCCATAGGACATCAGCCTGGGGGGAAGCAATAGCCTCACTCTCTGGACTCCCAGTTGCCCAACCCTGCAGAGCATATACCCTGCTGAGGAGCTTCCTGGGCTGCAGTGTAGAGGTCTGGGCAGACTCAGTGTGTGTAAGTGAGCGAGTTGTGTAGCTTTGGGGCAGAGGCTACTCCCCCCACATTCTCCTAAGCCTGACTGGCACCTCCTCCCTACAGCAGATCCACTAAACCCATCATCCCATCCCCTGGAAGCCTCACCCTGCTGAGATTGGGCTCCTGGAAGAATCTGGGAAGGACTGAGTTGTGTGACTCTACAATAGGAAGCATTTTTCCCTTGCATGCCCAACCAGCACAGAGCCCTCACTTCACATGGCCAAATCTTTGTATGTTTGGGCCTGATAAACACTGTTGGCCTCACCCTGATGACTCCCTGAGACATCACCCTACCACAAAGGTATGCAAGCACTCAGCAGGTGATAGCTAGACTTAGTATAACCTGGGACATTTGCTGAGTGGCCTCAGGCTCAGCACTGGTACCAAGTTTGAACATGTATCAACCTGGTGAACACTACTTACCTCTACCTGGTGACTCACTGAGAACCTACCTCATGCAACTCGAATACTGCCAGAGGCTCTTTCAATGACTAAGCCCACAGGCATAGGCAGAATTTGTGGTGCCTTTAGACTTTTTCTGTCCTGCTTCCAGGCCTGGTGCTGGTAAAAGCCAGCCTTGATGCACAGCTTTGTCCTTTATGTGCATACCCAGACCCGGCAGAGGCAGCCACAAACTGTGGATCACTTTGTAGCTCCAAACAGATTGCCTAGGGCCAGTCACAGGCAGCATCTGACATTATCCTGTACTATAATTCCCAAGAGATCCCACAATCAACAGACCCAGTGGCCAGCTTCAGACAACATCAGAACAGGATCCAGTTAGTTTCACAAGCAGTGTGTCCAAAAGGAGATCGTGACAAGCACCAGAAAATGCTGAGGCAAATTCCTCTTTTTTTGGTCAACACCTGCACGGCAGTTTTTCTACCTTGTGGTATTGGTTAATATAGTCAGCCAGTCTGAGAGTCAATCCCACACACAAACAGGTCCATAGAAATCAAGACTCAATTACAACAGGGGGGTGCACATAACACACATAAGGGATATTCATGGAGCCCCCGGCTGAGGTAATCAAGGAGACTGCACCACTGGGTCCCATGGGACCCCTCTACATAAGGCCACCCTACCAAGACTGGAAGACATAGCAGATCTACCTAATACACAGAAACAAACACAAAGAACAGACAAAATGGGGAAACAAAGAAAATTGTCTTAAATGAAAGCACAGGATAAATCTCTGGAAAAAGAACTAAATGAAATAAAGGCAAGCAATTTATCAGATACAATGTTCAAAAAATTTGTTATAAGTATGCTCAAGGAACTTAGCGAGAATTTCAAGACACTTCATGATAACTTAAACAGCATGAAAAAGGACACAAAAACCATGAAGAAGAGCCAGTTAAAAATGAAGAATACAATGTCTGAAATGAAGACTATCTTTGAAGACTTAAACAGTAGGTTGGATGAAGCAATGTATTGAATCAGCAATTTAGAAGACAAGGTAGAAGAAAACACCCAATCATAGCAGTAAAAATAGAAAAGAATGAGGACATTTTAAGGGACCTTTGGGACAACATGAAGCATAACAACATCTGCATTATGGGGTTACCAGAAGGAGAAGAGAGGAAACAAGAGATCATAAACCTATTTGAAAAAATAACACTGGGGAACACAATTTTTATTGAGTTAGATCTGACACTTATTTTTGACTAACATTTGGCATCCAAATCTAAAAATGACCTCAGTTTTTCTCTATTACATCAACTTTTTAAGGTACAAGATACCCTCCCTTTGTCCCAAAGATTATACAAAATGTACATACAAAGGAAAATTAAAAATTACCTGAATGTACTGTTTATTTAGAGTTATTTTATTCATATAAAGGCTACATATTATTACTGTAAGTCAAATTGTGTACAAGTAGTAAAGTTCTGCTACCAAACACACATAGTAAAGTATTTTATCTTTTCAAACAAGCTAGGAAATGCCAAAATGAGATACTAGAAATAGTCTCCTTCAGTTGGCAAAGCTTTAACAAATTGCTTCATGAGACCCAGTTTTATGTGCAGAGATGTGAATATAATGTTCTTTCTGTCAACAAGTGGCTCATGTAGAATGTTTGGTTCACCAGGTTTGAGGTCAGATCTTGGAGGCCAGTTTGACTCCACCCAATGCTTCTCACAAGCTCTGCTGTCCCACATACACAGAAAACAGGGATACTTGGTGTATCCATGTTGCTGACCAAGAAGGAAGCAGACCATTTTCAGGTTAACACAGATGATCCAACTGTTCTTGTGATATTGCAACAGATCGATGACTCTCTTTATGTCTTCATATTTTTCATGAAAACAAACTGAATGGCCAATTGGGACAGCACCAAAGAAATTGCCATTGTGGAGGAGGACACACTTCAAGCACCACTTTGAGCTATCGATGAACAGTCGCCATTCAGTTACATTCTAGATTGGAATTCCCAATTCCTCCATTAAACCACGTATGTTATGGCAATACACAAAGCCACCGTCACTTCGAAAGTACTGCAGAAATGCACTTTCTTTTGATTGAAAGTAGAATATCTTTGCTCCTTTTTCAAGCAAGTTTTTCTCATGCAGTCTTGATGCTAGGAGTTCTAAAGCCTTTTTGGATAGTCCCAAATCTCATGCCAAATCATTCAACTCATGCCGATCAAATCCCTTATGAACTGAGTCATCTTCAATTTCAAAATCTTCATCATTGTTGTCACTTGGTTCTTCACCATACTCCTGTTTTTCAAAAGAGGGTAGTTCAGTGAAAACTGGCACTGGAATTTTGGCTGAGTGAGGTACTGGGCATATAGCTGTTGGTAGACTAGGATACTCTATTTTACATTTACTTTTCTTGTTATATCCTGATGCTTTCACTATACAAAAGTAACAGTCACTTGAATGATCTCTGGGCTCTCGCCAAACCATAGGTATACCAAATGGCAATTTATCACATGTTCCCTTCATTCACATCCATAAACTCTCAGCACACTGCTTGAGGGCCCAAGACTTATCTTGATCACCAAGTTTTACTTTAAAATATGCAAAACAGGCTTGCCTGACAAATGCGCTGATGTTTCTCCTTTGGGAATGGTGAAACTGCCACAGATATAACAAAATGAATCAGGGTTGCTTAGGCACTTATGATGAAAAATAGCAAAGGCAGGCATGATCTGAAAGAAAGGAAATAAGTACATATGTAAATAAAAAATAAATTCTGCAAACTTCTTTGTATACAAACAAGAACTTGGACTATACTTTGGAATACGATTCACTATATAGAGTGGCACAGAACCTCTTACCACACTCTCTCATGTGTAACTGAATAGTCTGGACAAGTATGGACCTATTGTTGGTCTCTAAGGTCATCCCCCACCGCTCTCCACTCAAGGGAGGTTTGCTCCAGCCTAGAGTGGTCACATTAAGATAAGCTGTACCAAAAAAAAAAAAATTTGATGTGATAGAAGAAAACTAACTGCAGTTTTAAAATCAGTATGCCTTTTTAAGTCTAAAACAGCTAAAAAATCGAACTCAACAGGAATTATGTTAAAAATTGTTCCCTTGTGTAATCATTGAAAACTTCCCTAAACCTGGTAAAGGAAAAAGACAAACAAGACCGACAAGTGCAGATCATCCTAAACACGATGAACCCAAAGAGGCCCACATCAAGACACATCATAATTAAAATGGCAAAATTAAAGTCAAAGAGAGAATCTTAAAAACAGCAGGAGAAAGACAGTTACCTAGAAGGGAGCTCCCATAAGACTGTCAGCTGATTTGGTAACAGAAACATTTGAGGTCAGAAGAGATTGGCATAAAATATTCAGTGATAAAAAGCAGGGACATACAACCAAGACTACTTTATCCAGCAATGCTATCATTGAAAATTAAAGGAGAAATAAGAAGCTTCCCAGACAAGAAAAAGTTAAAGGAGTTCATTACCACCAAATCAGTATTATAAGAAATGTTAAAGGGTCTTCCTAATGAAGAAGAAAAAGCAGAAGAGAAAGAGGAAGAAGAAGGAGGAGGAGGAGAAGAAAGGGAAGAAGAAGAAGGAAGTTATAAAAATGGCAGTATATACATAATTATTGATAATTACTGTAAATATAAATGGCTTATGGGCTCCAAAGAAAAGACATAGAATAACTGAATGGATAATAAAACAATACTTATATATTTGCTGTCTGCAAAAGGCCCACTTCAGAAAGAAAGATACACACAGACTTAAAGTAAATGGATGGAAAATGATATCTCATGCAAATGGAAAGGAAAAAAATCCTGGTGTAGCAATAATTACATCAGGAAAATAGACTTTAAAACAAAGGCTTTAATATGAGACAAAGAACTCGACATAATGACGATGGAAACAATATAACAAGAGGATAAAACCCTTATAAATATTTATGCACCCAACATAGGAGCACCTAAATATGTAAAGCAAATCTTGATGGATACAAAGGGTAAGATCAGCAGTAATACAGTCATAGATGGGGATTTTAACATGCCACTGACATCATGGATAGGTATTCCAGACAGAAAATCAACAAGGCAACAGTGACTTTAAATGACACACTGTTCAGGTGGATTTAATTGAGATCTTAAGAGCATTTCATCCCAAAGAAGAAGAATATACATTATTTTCAAGTGCACATAGAACATTTTCTAGGATAGACCACATGTTGGACACAAAAAAGTTTTGATAAGTTGGAAAAGATTGAAATTATATCAAGTATATTCTGTGACCACAACAGTAGGAAAATAGAAATCAATCACAAGAAAAAAACTGAAAGACACACTAAGACATTGTGGGCTAAATAACATGTTACTAAACAATGAACGAGTTAAAAATGAGATCAAGGAGGAAACCAAAAGATACCTTGAAACAAATGAAAATGAGAAAACGACCCCAACCCTATGGAACATGGTGAAAGCAATTCTAGAGGGAAACTCATAGCATTATAGACCTTCCTCAAGAAACAAAATCTCAAAACAAATAAACAAAACAATCCATGTTACACCTAAAGGATCTAGAAAAAGAACAACAAAGCCCAAAATGAATAGAAGAGAGGAAATAATAAAGATGAGAGCAGAAATAAACAAAATATAGTCTTAAAAAATAGAAGATTAATGAAATTAACATCTGGTTCTTTGAAAGATAAACAAGTTGACAAACTTTTAACCAAATTCATCAAGAAAAAAAGAGAGAACCCAAGTAAATAAAATCAGAAATGAAAGAGAATTAACAACTGACACCAAAGAAATACAAAGAATTATAAGAAAATATTACAAAGAGCTATATGCCAAAAAAATGAACAAAGCAGAAAAAATGGATAAATTCCTAGAATGATAGTCTTCTAAAACTGAATCAGGGACAATCATAAAATCTGATCAGCCAGATTGCAACATGAAATTGACACAATTCCTATCAAGATACCAATAGTGTATTTCACAGATCTAAAACAAGTATTTCAAAAATTTACATGAAACCATAAAAGACCCCAATTTGCCACAACAAACTTGAAAAAGAAGAAAAACATTAGAGCACTCATGCTACCTGATATCAAACTATACTACAAGGCCACTGCAATCAGAACAGCATGGTACAGGCATAAAAACAG
Organism: Furipterus horrens; assembly: GCF_987537825.1. Lineage (NCBI taxonomy): Eukaryota > Metazoa > Chordata > Mammalia > Chiroptera > Furipteridae > Furipterus > Furipterus horrens. Next base: position 62,267,073 of record NW_028327180.1, on the reverse strand, counting down.
ACATATAGAATAATGGTGTGAACCCACGCCTTTATGGGCAATTAATATTTGACAAAGGAGAGCATACAGTGGGGCAAAGATAGTCTATTCAATAAATTGTGCTTGGAATTGAACAAATATGTTTTTAAAAATGAAACTAGATAACCTTCTTATACCATACAGAAGATAAACTCAGAATGGATAAAAGACTTAAATGTTAGACTTGAAACCATAAAAACTTTAGAAGAAAATATAGGCAGTAAAATCTTGGGTATTTTTTGTAAAGCAATTTTTTTTCCTGATATATCTCCTCTGTCAAGGGAAATAAAGAAAAAATAAAAAAGACTACATCAAACTAAAAATTTTTGCACAGCAGAGGAAACAAATCATTAAGAAAATGAGAAGATATACAAAAAATCCAATTAAAAAGTGGGCAAATACCTGAATAGACAGTTCTCCAAAGAGGAAATACAGATCACCAATAGATACATGAAAAGATGGCCAATGTCTCAAATTATCAGAGACATGCAAATTAAAACCACAATGAGATACCATCTCACACCTGTCAAAATGCCAGTCATCAAAATTCAACAAACAGCAAGTGTTGATCAGAGTGTAGGGAAAAGGAAACCCTTGTGCACTATTGGTGGGAATGCAGATTGGTGTAGCCACCATAGAGTATGGAGGTTCTTAAAAACAAAACAAAACATATGGATTTGCCTTATAGCCAGCAATTCCGCATTTTGGAATTTATCTGAAGAAATCTGAAACACTAATTTGAAAGAACATATGTACTCCTATGTTTATTGTAGTGTTATTTACAATAGCCAAGATTTGAAAGCAGCCCAAGTGTCCATCAGTAGATGAGTGGATAAAAAAGCAATGGTACATACTCGTCGGCAGCCGTCCGTCTCGAGAGACGATGATGTAGCTTCTTAAGAGTCTATCTGCACCGCCGAGAATGGCTGTGCAGTCCGACTCCGGAGTGACACGGTATCTGTCTCCTCCCGTGTTGAATCGACATCTTGCGATGACGCTGGAGTGTCCTCTCCAGTGAAGCTGAAGCTACAGAGCCTGGGCAGGGTGATATGGAGGGTCTGCTGTTGCCCATGCAGCAGACCCCCCCTCTCTTCGCAGCTGAAGGGTCCAAGGGAAAGACGGAGTCGATACAGCTTGGCTTCAGGTGCGCCGCAGGAGTTGCCGGTGTTGACTACAACGTCAAACCGCCTTAGGGACTCCGGCTCCGGATTTTCTGTCAGGGTTTACTCCCTTAGCCTTTCCCTTGAAGAGGTATGCCGCAAGGCAGCGGAGGTTTTTTGGAATCAGAGTTTTCCTTCTCTGATGTGCCCTGACTGGAAGATCGAACCAGCGACACTTAGCTCGCAGGCCGACGCTCAATCCACTGAGCCAAAGAATGGTACATACTACTTTGCTATAAAAAAGGAAATCTTACCCTTGCAACAGCATGGATGAACATGGAAACATTATGCTAAGTGAAATAAGCCAACCAGAGGAAAACAAGTACCATATGATTTCACTCATATGTGGAATCTAATGAACAAACTGAACTAACAAACATAATAGAGGCAGACTCATAGATAGAGAGCAGGATGACAGCTGTCATGGGGTTGTTGGATTGGGGGTGGAGGAATTGAAGAAAAAAGGAAAAAAAGAAAAACATGGACATGAACAACAGCATTGTGGTGATTGCCAGGGGCATGGAGGTAGAGCAAGGTGGAGGAGGTTAAAGGTGAGTAAAATTGTGGTGGACAGAGACCTGACTTGGGGTGGTGAACACACAGTACAATGTAAAGATGATGAATTGTGCCCCTGAAACCTATATAATTCTGTTAACCAGTATCGCCCTAGTAAATTCAATTAATAAAAAATGATTCCCATATTGCTAGCCCTTTAGGGAAGTGCCATTCTGTACCAACACAAATCACAATAATTGCACAATACACAATAAGTTACATTTTTGCACCCCTAAGTGTGTATATCTGGAAAACATATTCCTGTAAATACCTTTGCTTGGGGTTGGGGACTCAGGGTTTACAGTGTTGAAATTTTAATATATTCTGCCAAATCACTTTCCAAAAATGCTAGACCATTTTACACTCTTACCAAATATACCTGACTGCGCTTTTCTTTGTATTTTATTTATAGTGAATATGAATACTTTATCTTCAAACATGTTTTATGAATTTTAATACTTTTTATAATTTGCTCTTTTGTGCATCACATGCTTATAATCTTGCTCATTTATTATTAATTTTTTGTCATCAAAAGCTACACCTGTCTTCAATTCCAGAACTATTTAGGCATACAGAAAAATACAGAGATTAATACAGCCAACACCAAGATTTCACAAATGTTAACACTTTACCATTTTTGCTTAAGATGTTTATTTTTTAATTTTGCACATAATGTTGAAGCTGTCATGATATTCTTCCTCCAACCAATTTCTTTTCTGAGTCATGCAGCTATAATCACTATTCTCAAATGTTTATACATATTTTCCATACATATTTTAATAATTATGTTATTTGTATCTACAAAAATGTATAACATTTTTTTGCATCTTAATATTTACATCAATGGAATCATACTGTACAACTTCTTCTAAAACTTGTCTTTTAAAAATTTATGTTGTATTCTTGAGATTTATCTAAGTCAACACTTGGAGTTCTTGTCAACTGTTTGAACTGCAATATTTATTTTGTTTCAGTACAATACAGTTAATTTATCCATTCCCCCATTGATAGATGTTCATCCCCTCACTTTTTACTTTTTGGAATTATAAGCAACATAATAATGTTCTTTTTTTCATGAGTCACATGTGCAAGGGTTTCTCTTGGGTATATATCAGTAAAATTTTGGCTTGTGGAGATGGAAATCTTCATATTTATCAAATGTTGTCAAATTGTTCTTAATAGTGATTAAAATGCTTTATCCTCTTGCTAGTTGCATATTTTCCCACATTCATGCCAACAAATTCCTGCTGTTTTTATACTATTACTTTTCTTTTAATCTTTACTCATATCTCAGTAATTGAAAGAAGAAATTTTAAAAATATGGAAATAATTAACAGTACATCCAGACCACTAGAAATAATTGACACAGAAAATTTTATGTCTAAAGCACATGGAAGCCATCAAGATAGATCATATGCTGGTCTGTTAAACTAGTTTAAAGAAATTTAATATAGCTGAAAACATACCCATGTGTTCTTGGGCAACAGTGGATTTAAAGAAAACCAGCAACAAAGAGGTATCTGAATTTAGCATAAATTTCTAAATGAAACAATATAGTCATTTAAAATAACACATGGATCAAACAATATATCACAACAGAACTAGAAAATATTTTGAAGTGAATGGAAATGAGAACAATACGTATATCAAAACATGTGGGATGCAGCTAAAGCTGCACTTAGAGAAATTTTATATCGTTGAATATTTATGTTAGGAAAGAAGACAAGTCAATCTTAAATTAGAATTAGAAGAGCAAAATAAATTCAAAATATATCAAAAAAAGGAATACACATAAGATCAATAAAGTTTAAAAAATGAAAAAACAGTGGAGAAAAATAACATTTCTGGAAAGAACAATAAAATTAATATATCACTTTCTAGATTGATCAAAGAAAGAGAGAAAAATTATCAATACTAGGAATGAAAGGGAGCCATCAGTTACAGTTTCTTTGGAATGAAAATAATAATAAGGAAACCACTTTATGTCAAGAAAGCTTACGACATTAGATGAAAGGGACCATTTCCTTGAAAGATACATATCAACAAACTGACTTAATAAAACAAGGCAGAACATCTGTGGTGCTGAAAAAATACTATAATTGAGTTTATAATTAAAATTTCTGCCACAGCAAAATTCCAGGCCCAGATGGCTTCATTGATACATTTTTTTAGATATCTAATGATGCAGGTCTACAAATTCTTATAAAACCATCATTATACTGATGTCAAAATAGCTAAGGATGTGCTTCCAGCCAAGATGGAGGCCTAGACAGACACGAGGCACCTCCCTCCACAACTAAGAAGGAATACAACTACCTTAAAAATAGAGACAACCAGAAGTTCCAGAAAATTTAGCTTCATGGAAGTCCAACAAATGAAGATATAAAAAAGAAATACTCTTCCAGACAGGTAGAAGGGACAGAGCCGGGCAGAGAGGGCGTGGTGTGGTGGAGGCTGCAGCTGCGGCAGTGGAAGGCCAGTGAAAAGTGCAGTCACATTTTAAAAAGTTGGGAGAGATGGCTTCCAGCCAAGATGGAAGTGTAGACAGACATGCTGAGTCTCTCTTCACAACTAAAAGGAATACAACTACCTCAAAACTAGAAACACCAAGAAATTCCAGAAAATCAAACTGCATGGAAGTCCAGCAAACAAAGATATAAAGAAGAAATACTCATCCAGAAAGGTAGGAGGGGCAGAGCCGGGGCAGAGAGGACGCGGTGTGGTGACAGCAGCTGTGGTGGCAGCAGTACGCCGGAGGAAAGCGCAGTGACATGTTTTAAAAAGTCAGGAGGGACACCTGGGGAGCATTTCCAGATCCTCACTGGATCTCACAGCTCCCGGTCTCAGCACCGAGAAAAATTAAGCCTCATCGCTTCTGACTGTGCAGCTCCCGGTCCCAGCACCGAGGAAAATTAAGCCTCATTGCTTCTGACTATGCAAACCAGTGGGAGTTGGGGCGGAGGAAGAAACTGCAGGTCTCTCAGCAAAGTCCACCTGTTTAAAAAGCCCCCATGGTCCTAGAACATCCACAGAACGACCCACTCTAGGAACGACAGCCAGGACAACAGCTAGAGAGGTGCGAGTCCCATACAGAAGTGGGTGAAATGCCTGGAAAAGAGACGAGTGCAGAGCAGGCGGCATTTTTCTCTCTTGGACTCCTCCCCCCCACACACAGCACCACAAGGTGGTGAAAAGGGGTCATCCTCTACTGACGAATAGTTCATGGCTCCACCTAAGACAGCTCTACCTAAGACACAGAGGCAAACAAACGCAGGAACCTGTCAAGATGAGGAGACAGAGAAGTATGGCCCAAAAGGGGGAATGGATCAAGGTTCCAGTGGGAGAACTAAGCGATGAGGAGATACTCAACCTAACAAACGAGGAGGTAGCCAACCTAACAGACGCAGAATTCAAAACACTGGTGATAAAGATGCTCACAGCCTTGCCAGATATGCTTGAGTACGGCAAATGCATAAGAGAAGAAGTGAAGGCTATGCTAAGTGAAACGAAGGAAAATCCACACAAAACCGATGGTGAAGGGAAGGAAACCAGCGTTCAAATCAATTATTTGGAATATAAGGAAGAAAGAAATAGTCAACCAGTGCAGAATGAGGAAGCAAGAATTGAAAAAAATAAGGAAAACTTCCCAAATTTTGCAAAGGAGATGGACATACAGGTCCGGGAAGCATGGAGGGTCCTGGGCAAGCTGGACCCAGAGAGGACCACACCAGGATGCATCATGATTGAGATGCCAAAGGTGAAAGATAAAGAGAGAGTCCTGGGAGCAGCAAGAGAGAGGCAGAGAGTTACCAACAAAGGGATGCCTATAAGACTCTCAGCTGATTTCTCAAAAGAAACTTTACAGGCAAAAAGGGACTGTCAAGAAGTATTCAAGGTGATGAAAAGCAAAGACCTACAACCAAGACTACTCTACCCAGCAAATGTATCACTTAGCATTGAAGGGCAGACAAAGTGCTTCCCAGACAAGGTAAAGCTAGAAGAGATCATCATCACCAAGCTATTATTATATGAAATGTCAAAGAGACTTACTTAAGAAAAAGAAGATCAAAACTATGAACACTAAAATGACAACAAACTCACAACTATCAAGAACTGAATCTAAAACATAAAAACAAAATCCAAGTGAGCAAACCAGAATAGGAACAGAATCATAGGTATGGGGATCATTTGGAGGGTTATCAGCTGGGAGGGGGAAGGGGGAGAAATGTGGAAATGGTGCAGGGATTAAGAAGCATAATTGGTTAGTACCAAATAGAGAGGGGGAAGTTAAGAATAACATTAAAAAGGGTGAAGCCAAAGAATTTATATGCACGGCCCATGGACATGAACTAAGGGGGGGCGGGATTGCTGGAGGGAAGGGGGGACACTGGGCAGAGGGGAGCAAAGGGGAAAAATTTGGGACTACTGCAACAACATAATTATAAAATACACTCAAAAAGATAAACAGCTAAGGATGTTACAAAAGGGAAAAAAAGTACAGTCTAATCTCACATAAAGAAACTAAAAAACTTTTTCCTGGCTTCTGTGGCTCAGTGGGTTGAGCGTTGGCCTGTGAACCAAGTGTCGCTGGTTCAATTCCCAGTCAGGGCACATGCCTGGGTTGCATGCCAGGTCCTCAGTTGGGGGCGTGTGAGAGACAACCACACATTGATGCTTTTCCTCTCTTTCTCCCTCCTTTCCCTTCACTCTGAAAATAAATAAATGCAATATAAAAAATAATAATAATAAAAGCTAACAATACAAAATACATTAAAAAAAAAGAAACTAAAATTTTTAACAAATATTAACAAAGCGATTTCAACAGTAGAACACAAAAGTGCCTGACATTATAACCATTTACCAGTGTCATTTACTACATGACATAAGTGGAAGAGAAAAACTATATTATAGTGGCAATAAATGCAGAAATATAATTTGACAAGATTTAACATTCATTTTCTAATAAAATTTCTCAGCAAACTAGGAAGAGAATGTACCTATTACAACGTGTTAGTAGACATCTGCAATAAAGCCATGGTTAACATTATTCTTTTTTAAAAATATTTTATTGATTTATTTTTAGAGAGGGGAAAAGGAGGGAGAAAGAGAGAGAGAGATCGATGTGAGGGAGAGACATTGATCAGCTGCCTAGGAATCGAACCTGTTATCTTTTGCTTTGTGGGGTGATGCCCAATCAACCGAGCCATGCTGATTAGGGTAACATTGTTCTTAATTATGGAAGAGTGTATCTTTCTCACATGTTATCAGGAATAAGATGAGAATGTCCATTCTCACCACTCTTAATCACTGGGGAACCTAGACAGTACAATTAGCAAAAATAAATAATTAAATAATTAAAAAGTAAAGGTATGTAGGTAGAACAGAAAGAAATAAAATTGCCTTTATTTTCAGGCAACATGATCATATACATAAAAGTACTAAGAAGTCTATAAAATAGCTATTAAAATAACAAGTGATGCCAATTTAGAAAAAATTTCCAGTGTTAACTTACATATCAAACAGAGGAAGTTTGAGGTAACTAAAACAATAACTTCTTTCTTAGATAACTGTATAACTGTACAGATTTCATTTTAATTCTTCAAGTTTCAAGATTTTTTTTTCTTCAAAGCAATGTTGGAAACTGTCAAGATGCAGAGAGACTTCCGGCCAAGATGGAGGCATAGACAGACACGCTGCATCTCCCTCCACAACTAAGAAGGAATACAACTAACTACCTCAAAACTAGAAACAATCAGAAGTTCAAGAAAATCAAAGTGCATGGAAGTCCAGCAAACAAAGATATAAAGAAGAAATACTCATCCAGACAGGTAGGAGGGGCGGATCCCGAGCGGAGAGGACATGGTGTGGTGGTGGCAGCAATGGCAACAGCAGTAGGCTGGCAGAAAGTGCAGTCACACATTTTCAAAAGTCAGGAGGAACACCTGGGGAGCGTACCCAGCTCCTCACCAGAGCAGCTCACTGTCCCAGCTCCAGGGAAAATCAAGCCTCATTGCTTTTGACTCTGCAAACCAGTGGGGGTTGAGACAGGAGCAGAAACTGCCGGTCTCTCAGCAGAGTCCAATTGTTTAAAGGGCCCCCACAGACCTAGAACATCCGCAGACCCACCCACTCTGGGAACAATGGCCAGGGCAGCAGCTAGAGGGGCGCCAGTCTGGTGCGGAAGTGGGAGAAGTGCCTGGAAAAGGGACGAGTGCTGGGCAAGCAGCATTGTTCCTTCTCAGACCCCTCCCCCACATGCAGTGCCACAGTGTGGTGAAACAGGTCTCCCATTACTGAAGAATCCCTAAGCTTCACCCTTTAAACATAACAGGAGCTACAGCTCTCCCTGGGACACGGAAGCAAACAAACACAGGAGACTTCCAGCCAAGATGGAGGCCTAGAGTGACATACTCTGTCTCCCTCCACAACTAAGAAGGAATACAACACCCACAAAACCAGCAATAACCAGAAGTTCCAGAAAATAAATGGAAGTCCAATATTTGAAGTTATAAAGAAGTGGTGCTCATCCGGACAGGTAGGAGGGGCGAAGCCGGGGAGGAGAGATCAAGCTGTGCTGTCCATGGCAGCAACAGCGAGGGGGGCAGGACAGCAGTAAGCACAGACACCCGTATTTAAGGGGAGGGGAGAATCACCTAGGGAGCACCCCTGGCTGCACACCAGACCCATCAGCTTGTGATTCCAAAAGCCAGGTTAGGCAGACCTCCATTGCCTTGGACTGTGAGGCCCAGTGGTGGGGACAGAGGAGGAGGCTCCCGGTCTCTCAGCAAAGAGTGAACAGCAGGAATCCATCTTGGACCTACACCCCCGCAGAAAACACCACAGCGTGGTGAGACGGGTTGCCTGGTTGTGACGAATGCATGGGGCTCTGCCCTCTATAGCATAGGAGGTGTGACAGCCCAGCCCAGGAAGCAAAGGTAAACACAAAACTGTTGAAGATGGCAGATATCATGATAGAGATCCCAGTGACGCAGCTGACCGGACAGCAAATATCTAATCTAACGGCTCAGCAGATAGGAAATCTTTGTGAGGCACAGTTCAAAGCTTTGGTTATAAAAGTGCTTACAGACCTAACAGCAGATCTTAAACTAGGCAGGGAAGGAATGAAGACTAGTCCTGCTGAAATGAACAAAAACACATATGAAACCAGTGGTGAGGGGAAGAAAACCAGGGATCAAATCAACAAATCAGAATATAGGGAAGGAACAAACACTCAACCAGTGCAGAAAGAGGAAAAGAAAAGTGAGGAAAATGAGAAGAGGCTCAGAAATTTATCAGACAGCTTAAGCAGACCAACATCCAAATCATAGGGCTGCCAGAAGGTGAAGAAGAAGGACTAGAAATTGTAAAGTTATGTGACAAAATAATGAAGCAGAACTTCCCTAACTTGGGGAAGGAAATAGACTTACAGGTCCAGGAAGCACAGAGAGTTCCAGAAAAACTGGACCCAGGGAGAACCACACCAAGACACATTATAATAAAAATGTCAAAAATTAAGGATAAAGAGAATCTTAAAAGCAGCAAGAGAGAAGAAGAGAATTACATACAAAGGGGTCCCAATAAGACTGTCAGCTGATTTCACAAAAGAAACTCTGCAGGCAAGAGGGGACTGGCAAGAAATATTCAAAGTAATGAAAAGCAAAAACCTACAACCACTATTACTCTATCCAGCAAAGCTGTCATTCAGAATAGAAGGGCAAAGGAAGTGCTTCCAGGACAAAGTAAAACTGAAGGAGTTCATCAGATCCAAACCACTGTTGTATGAAATGTTAAAGAGACTTGTTTAGAAGAAAGAGAATCAAAACTATGAACATTAAAATGAAAACTGTATCACAACAACCAACAACAGGAGCTAGGGAACCAAAACAAAGACAAACTAAGTAGGCAACGAGAATAGGAAAAGAATTATAGGTATGGGGAACATTTGGGGGCAAGGTCAGCAGGGAGAGAGAAGGGGGTAAAGGGAGGGAGATGGTACAGGAATTAAGAAGCATAATAGGAGGGAGTGGCATAGACAGGAAGATGTTGAAAAGAACTATATGCACAACCAAAGGGCATGGACTAAGGGTGGGGGACAACTGGAGGGAGGGATGTCACTGGATGGAGGGGAACAAAGGGAAGAGAAATTGGGACATCTGTAACAGCATAATCAATAAAGCATATTTAAAAAAGAGATGCAGGGAAATGTGCAAAAAAAATGAAACTAGACCACCAACTTACACCATACACCAGAATAAACTCAGGAGGGATCAAAGACTTAAATGTAAGCTGTGACATCATTAAAATCCTAGAGGAAAACATAGGCAAGAAAATTTCAGATATCCCATGTAGCAATATTTTCACTGATACATCTCTAAGGCAAGGGAAATAAAGAATAAACAAATGGAACTACATCAAACTAAAAAATTTCTGCTCAACAAAAGAAAACATCTGCAAGAAGAAAAGGAAATCAAGTATATGGGAAAACATATTTACCAATGAAAACTAAGACAAGGGTTTTATCTCCAAAATATATAAAGAACTTATATGACTCAACACGAAGAAGACAGACAACCCAATTAATAAATGGGCAAATGACCTGAACAGACAGTTCTCCAAGGATGACATATAGAGGGCCCATAGGCATATGAAGGAATGCTTAACATCACTAGCCATCAGAGAGATGTAAATTAAAATTATAATGAGATACCACCTCACACCAGTCAGAATTACCATCATTAACAAATCAACAAACAAGTGCTGGCAAGGATGTGGAGAAAAGAGAACCCTTGTGCGCTGTTAGTGGGAGTGCAGACTGGTGCAGCCACTGTGGAAAATAGTATGGAATTTCCTCAAAAAACTAAAAACGGAACTGTCTTTTGATCCAACAATTCCATTGCTATGGTCATACCCGAAGAATCCTGAAGCACCAATTCAAAAGAACCTATGCATCCCTATGTTCATAGAAGCACTATTTATAATAGCTAAATGCTGGAAACAACCTAAGTGCCCATCAGTGGATGAGTGGATCAAAAAACTGTGGTACATTTACACAATGGAATACTATGCAGCAGAAAGAAAGAAGAAACTCCTACCTTTTGTGACAGCATGGATGGAACTGGAGAGTATTATGCTTAGTTAAATAAGCCAGGAACAAAGACAAATACCGTATGATCTCACCTAATATAGGAACCTAATGAACAAAACAACAAATGAGCAAAACAGAAACAAAGCCATGGAAACAGGGAACAGACTGACAATGATCAGAGGGGAGAGAAGAGGGGGGCAGTGGGGGGAGGGAAGAAGAGGAACGATTTAGTCAAGGAACTAGTATAAATGACCCCTGGACATGGACAACAGGGTGGGGATTGACTGTGGGAAATGGGGGAGGTGGGTGGGACAGGGGAGAGCAATGGGGGAAAGCTGGGACAACTTTAATAGAAAAACAAACAAAAGATGCAGAGAAAAATATGACTCAGGGCTTAAATAGTAAGATGGTAATTTTGAACATATAATGCTAATTTATTTTTAAAATAACAGTGCATTTCAATGATAAAATTAGAATTTACAGTCTTGAAGTTATATAAATTAATAAATTTCTTTAAAAACTGTAGTAATTCAATAGAAGTATTTTTATTAATTTATGACTGAGGTTTGTTTTAAAATTTAATACAATTTTTTATAACATATATATGAATAGTTTATAATAACATTAAATAGGTCTGGCTCACCATTTTGCATACTGTCTGATCCACTGTAAATGGTCAGGTTTTTATAGATCATAATATATATGCATGACTTATTAGCACATATATGCTAATTAATATAAATGGATTATAAATTTTTGTGATTTTCTTCTTATATATGTAAGATAATAAATACATTGATCTTTTTTCTTGACATATGTACTGAATTCCAAATAGCATAACATTTTCTAAGTGAACTTTTCTCAGTTTGAAATAATTAATTACAGTTTGTTGAAGTAACTAATTTCAGTGTGTCACTAGGAATGGTCTGTGTCCTTACTAATTAAGAGACTAATTCAGGAAGATATGTGATACAATTTACTCTGGCACATAATGAATGGTGAGAATTGTACTTCCTGTGTATTTTTTTGGGTTCAGTTAAACCTGAATGGATTGATACTCATATATGGTTTTGGAGTCTACATGTATTATAAGTTGAATGAATAAGTCACAGATAAATTATCAGACCAAAAAGAAAGCATGAGGCAATGTTGTAACTCTGTATTGTGTGGGTAGTATGATTTTTAGGCCTCCAGTTTTACTTATTTTCTGTAAAAGACCCTATTAATAGTCATACCCAAAGAAAGATGCCAGGCTTTTAGGTTGAATTGAAAATCTAGAATAGAATACCTAGAGATCAAGTACTTAGGACTTTGTCAAGTAGAGTACAGGAGTGGTCTAATTCCTATAGAGATTTATAGGTGTATAAAATGCTTTCATTTCATTTAATGGAAAGGAAGGTGCTATTTGTAAGGTAGGAAAGGCCTGCTTTAATTTCGCTCTTAATATTGCCTTCGTCCTAAGTCTCATAGACAGTTGTTCCCGTTTTTATCTGCCAGGCATCAGCCCAGCTCTTTGGGCTGAAAAGTGAACCAAATTTGGTGTGAGTGTTCTTTTACAGGAAAGAGTGGTATTTAAGGAATTAGTCCAAATAGAAAGAATAATTTAATGTGCTACAAAGGCTCACTAGTGTGTTAAGACTTGGCTCTTAATGTTGCAGTTGAGCCTGTTTAAATTATTTCATGAATTTCATTTACCACCCAAGTCAGTAGATAGTAATTCTGACATCGTTATCATTAAGGGCAACATTTATCAGGTGCCCGATATGAAAAGTAAAGCGTGATTTATACACTTAAAACAATTTGTGGCTTTTCTCATCTTAAAGCTCATTGTTAGCAGAAAAATAAAAGTGACGTCACAGAAGTTGGAGGAAACGGTGCCCATTGAAGGAAAGGGTTACTTAGAGATTCTGTTCTTGACTGTTCCTTGTGTTCATCTCTGATTCGGGATGTCAGTCTATCCGATCCTTTGGTAACCAAGGTGATGTCATCTCAGCAGCATGTGGCAGGATGCTCAGTGAAGTCCTTATGAAGAAGCCCATGCTGTGTAAAATCTGTTGGCCTCTGATGGCTGGCCACTGCAGTATTCAAACAGGATTGCGGGGCACCTAACCCTTCCTTTCTTAATTCTGCCATCTCAAATCTTCCATTTTATCTTTTATGAGAATCTAATCAGGACCCTTGGCTCTTCATTTTCTGGGTGGATGAACAATTTAATTATAATTTTCTAAGACTTAAAAATAATTTTTCTAGAAAACATATTTTGAATTATGCAGATACTTCAAAAGTGTTCATCTTTTGTAACTAGGGCTCTGGCAATCTTTTTTAAGTACTTAGTACTTATTTTACACACTGTATTTGATGAGAACTTTTTACAGATTAGACTTATTTCTCAGTAGCTGTGACCAGCAATGAGAAAAATAAGGCCCCTGAGGTAGCATCCTGCTCCCGGTCCCCCGGCCCCACCTGATGGAGCAGACACCAAGTCTGGTCTCCCACTACCATCCCCTTTGTTTTTCCTTCATGCTTAAGGTTTCTTCTGGTTAGGGTAAATTGTATGATATTATCCATTTATGAATATTTTCCCTACAATAAAAAGCAATTTCATGTGCTACAACCAAAAAAAACAAACAAACCCCAAACCCAATACAAAAAAACTCCACTTCAAATAAGTTCATTTTACATGCAGCTAAAGCAGAGTAGTTTGTTTGTTTTTTGAAGTTCAGTACTAAGTTTGAGTGGAACAAACTTAGTAATTAATATTTGAAAATGAAGTGCCAGAACCAACAGCTTACTTTTGTAGTACTCTTGGCTCCTATAAATGAAAGGCATGGACTCAGGCACCAAAGTATGAGGGTTCGAATCCAATCTCCCTTCATACTAACCTGCTAGCTGGATGATGTTAGACAATTTACTTAACCTGTCAGTGCTTCTGTATCTTCACCTTTTAAGATTCAGTAAGTGACTTACACCAGTATTTGGACTATAAGGACTATAAATGTGTTTGTTAAACAAACTGGAGATGAGAAATAGAGTTATAATATGTTTTGGTCAATGTGTTAAATAAGTGTCTAAACCTTTCAAAATGTTACCTATAAGACTGAAATTAATGAAATGAATGTAGGATATTAAATTAGGTTAACATACATAATGATTTATCCATGTGCAGTTTGTGCACTCATTTCTATGTACCAATTGTTCAATAGGTCTGGGAGTAAGTGTATACAACTAATTACCCCTGGCATTCAAGAAATGCCTGTTGGTTGCATTACATTTCCTCACCAACATCCTTTCCTCAACATTCCTTTTAAGTGTTTAGTGTTAAAATGCCATTCAGAAACATCTCCAAAAGGACTCTGACACTTCCCCACTCAAGTGAAGATCAGTGACAGTGACTTCCATGGCCACGTGATTACAGTAACTATAAAGTGTACGCCCACAGAGATGATGGTTGATTTGCCTATAGCCTTCAATTTCTGATATGGTCTTCAAAAATTTCAGATTAATGTGAAGGACACAGAAGTGAGGAGAGAATGTGCATTGGTAGCCTAGGGCTGTGCTAAGTGCTTCACAGGGTAAGAATAAAATTATCAGACTGGATGAAAGGCAAATGAAGCACTATAATTCCTATGTTGACTCTACCAAATCAAATAAAAAATAATGAAAATACTTAATTTCAAGGTTGCAAAACATAAATACTGGCCACATGGAATCAAAGTCCAGGTAGACAATGAGATAAGAAAATCCCTAATTCTTCAAATAAAAATCCACGGGTCCTGGGGCAGATGTGTCATTTCTTCCCCGATTACTGAGAGAATTTGCAGAGTGAACACTGAACTGCTATTACTTATTTTTTTAAAGCATATATTTTATACCTGTCTCATTCTTTTAGATCAGCAAAGGCACACTGGTGTGCTGCAAGAATTTTGTAAAAGTGCAACACCTAACTATTTAGTCAGGGGTAGTGACCTCTTTCCCTTAGATTGTCAAATTTAAAAAATACAACAGCCAACACAACAATAGATACCCTGTGTGAATGAATCAAAATTATACCTATTTTTGTCAGATCTTCAAAAAATATATCTTTTTGCATGCATGGAATTTTAGTAATTAGTTTATGTTATGAGGTGAAAAAGGTTGAAAATGGCTGTTTTAGATCAATCCACACAGAGGTTATTTAGGTGTTTTTTTGTTTTTTTTTGTTTTTTTTTTAATTTTGAGAAACAATTTGCACTGCCGGTGTCATATTTGCCCTTTTCCTTATACCTGTGTGCAAGTTTTTTTTTTTTTTAACTGCTGAGGCATTGCATACACGAATCTTAGTCTAAGACAAAGATTTTCAACACTTTTTTCCCTTACTTGAGGATGTGGTTACTGATTTTAGAGAGAGGGAAATGGAGGGAGTAAGAGAGAAAGAGAGACATCAATGTGAGAGACAAATATTGATCAGCTGTCGCCTCTTTCATGCTCCCGGACACCGGGGATTGAACCTGCACCCCCGGCATGTGCCCTGCTGGGAATTGAACTGGAGACCTTTTGGTCTGCAAGACTACTCTCCAACCAGCTGAATGGCTCAAACTTTTCATCTTTGCCTATTCAATAATTTAAATTTCTTTTACATAAGAACAGTAATATGATTTTAATTCAGTTTGCAAATGCTAAGAATCTGTAAGTAGTTGCTAATTTGTTGGATAATTACATCAATATCCAAAAATATTTCTAATATCTTGACTGCAACTAACAATATAAAACTTACACGAATAAAGAAGTCTTAGTTAAAATAAAACTTTGGATGGAATAAAATGACTTTACTCTTATACTTTATTACAGCTAAGAAGACAGAAGTAAAAATTTCACAAGAATCACACCCCAGTTACTTTTCTGTTCATGGTGGATTTCTCCCAAATATTTCATTTTTTCTAATATTTTATTTTCCTTCCAAATCTCAAGATTCCATTTATTAATATTAAAGTTGCAAAACCCATATGTTGTGTGATGAATTTTCAGGCCAGACATTTTCTCCTTTTTTATTGAAATTTATTTTGCATTTATCATTAATAAAATAAGGAATTGAACGGTAGTTGTATCTAATTTTTCATTTGACAATAAAAATAAGTACCTGTAATTTAGAGTTGTCTCTCAATTGCCAAGGATAAAGGGTGTATTCACTTGGGGCTACTGAAAGTCCTCATCTTACTTCCCCATCAGCAGCATTGAGAATAGCTGATCATTCCCTCCCCCTGATGTACAAGGCCTTTCCAGAAAGTATCCAGCTACTTACTATGAAAATACATTTATTTATTTAATTTTTAAAATGTACTTTGTTATTTATTTATTTATTTATTTATTTATTTATTTATTTATTTTTAGAGAGAGGGGAAAGGAGAAAAAGAGGGAGAGAAACATCACTGTATGGTTGCCTCTCACTTGCGTCCCCAGGGACCTGACGTGCAACCTAGTCATGTGCCCTGACTGGGAATCGAACCAGCGACACTTGGCTCGCAGTCCGATGCTCAATCCACTGAGCCACAGCAGCCAGTTGAGAAACATTTATTGAAGAAGATACAAGAAACATTGTACTCAGACAATGGCACCTCGGTCCCCTTCAAAGTATACACCTTGGGACCTCACACAGTTTTTCCAGCATCTCTTCCACTGTTCAAAACTCTCTACAAAATTTATTATCAGAATTGCCATCAGCTGCCCTGTTTTATTTTCTTGAATTTCATTGATGGTCTGAAATCCCTTCCCTTTCAAAGGTGATTTTACTTTTGGGAAAAACCAGAAGTCACAGGGCACCAAATCTGGGCTGTAGAGGGGCTGAGTAACCTGGGTGATTTGATGTTTTGCCCAAAAACTCTGCATGAGATGTGATGCATGAGCGGGCACATTGATGTGATGAAGCTGCCAATCACCAATTACCCATAGCTGTGGCCGTTTTCATCATATTACATCTCTCAATCAACAAAGAAAACTGAGGCGGGACTCCTTATTAATTTTTTTAGCCTGGCAGGGTGTATTGGTGATGGACAGCACCTTCCCAATCCAAAAACCCACTTAACATGATCTTGATCTTGCTGCGACTTTGCCATGCTTTCTTTGGGTGTGGAGAACAAGGCAACTTCCATTGGGATGACTGGCTTTGTTTCCAGATCATAGCTGTATACCCATGGTTCACCTCTGGTTATGACCTTTTTGAGGAAGTCTGGTGTATTGATAGTGGTTTGAATCAAGTCATTAGCAACTGCAGCATGATGTTCCTTCCACTCTGGTATCAGAAGCTATGGAACAAATTTTGCCACAACACATTTCATGCCAAGATCCTGCGTCAAAATCTTGGACACAATAGTTTTTGGCATCCAGAGATCAGCTTCTGGTTCTTGCACTGTCAACCTCTGATCTTTGTTGTTTGCAGCCCGTACACATTCCACATTCTCAGGTGTCTGCTTATTGCAGGCCTTCCAGAACGTGGGCCACTTTCAACAGGTTCTCGACCATCTTTGAAGCATTTGTGCCATACTCATTGCATTGTCCCTGAAAGCTTTCTGAATCATTCAAATAGTTTCCATGAAGGAATGTTCAAGCTTCACACAAAATTTGATGCAGATTCATTGCTCTATTCGCTCAGTCATTTTGAACACCACAGCCACACAGTACACATGCTCACTCAGTGGCATCTATTCCTCCTGCTGACTAGTACAGCAAAGTTGTCATTGTTCACACAAGCTCATTCCAGTCCACTCTCCTTGGCTGACAGGCCAAGGTCATGCAAACCATTCTCGTTATGTTAACAATGACTAGACTTTTTCTGGACAGATCTCGTATGTTTTTATCACTTGCCATCCAGGACACCACAACTCTGACTGCTCCTATGGCAACTGCATTGATTATGCCTCTTCTCTGTAACTTCTTTATACTGGTATCACCAAGTGCTCAGTCATGGGCCTTCTTTTCTTCTCTGTCTACACTTACTTGGTGATTTTATCCAGTTTCAACTATATGCCAATGACTCCAAAATACCTAACTCTAGTTCAGGCTTCTCTGTTGAATGCTGAGTTTTTATGTCTAGCTACCTATTTGACATTTCAACATGAAGTCTAATGCATACATCAAACTCACTATGTTTCAACTGAATGGATCCTCCTCCACCCACTCTGCTCTCCCCACATTATTCATCAGCTTACTGATGGTCAGCTGTACAGTTTCAATTGACAAGAGCCAGAAATCATTTTGTGGTTCTGAATTCCTCTTTTTCTTTCAAGCTGCACATTCAAACATTGTATATTCTGTTTGCTGTACTTCAAAATTCATCCTGAACCTGACCAATTCCATTGCCATTAATACCACCCTGGCCCAAGATATCATCTACCTCTCATCTGAATTGTTTTGAGTAGTCTCCCCCCACCCCCCAGCTCTGTGGTGTACCCTTAATACAGCCACCATCATGGACCCTTTTATATAGGTCCAAGCAAGTTCATTGCAATATTTGTAACAGCCAGACATGTGTAGTGAAAATGTAAAACATGAATACAAAATATATGTACATATTCAATGAAATAGTTATCTTTGAGCAATAAGAGAAGGGACTTGGTTTTGGGAAGGTTTGCAGATCCACTTCAACTGAATCAATAAGTTGTTATATTTTAAAATAATAATCTATAGAAAATATTAGCATTTGCTAAATACTGGAAATGAATTACTAGGTACTCTGTTATCCTGTTTATTTCTTAAGGTTTGAAATATGTTCTAATACAGAATGATAAGAAATAATAAATGAAGGCATTTTCCCTCTTGTTATCCTACATCAATCTGTACCAAGTTCTTAATGTGTTCCTTTGCTTACAGTCTCTTATTTCAACTCATCCTATGTG
This sequence comes from Furipterus horrens, assembly GCF_987537825.1. Classification (NCBI taxonomy): domain Eukaryota; kingdom Metazoa; phylum Chordata; class Mammalia; order Chiroptera; family Furipteridae; genus Furipterus; species Furipterus horrens. Next base: position 62,248,387 of record NW_028327180.1, on the reverse strand, counting down.
ATAAGGACAGTTTTTGCTTAACATTCATTTCTGTATTTTAACATCAAAGAAAATCAAACCTAAGAATGACATTTATAAACTAAAGATTGTCTAAGTAAAATGAAAACACCGATGAAGGGTGGAGGACCTACTCCATATCAGGAGTGGTGACCGTAACTGGGCGTGTACAGAGAGGCCATGAGAACATTTGTCATATATCTGAAATGTGAAAAGATGCCTAGGATGTGGAATCAGGGATCACAGTTTGAAACAGTGCTGAAGAACCTTTGGAGCTCTTATAGAAATGTTTGTGAGTGTTTCTACTCTCCAGTGGAGGCCTGGATTGCTTCAGAGTGGAGATTGCTCTATTAGTGATTGAAATGTGTAAACAGGATATTAAATATTTATAAGGGATGTTGATGAATGATTTATTTTCTGGGTGGAATTTACAATAAACTGACCCCTAATTCCTTTTTCAAATGTACTCTTGCTTATAAATGTCTTTCTTAAAATGTGGCACATGGAGGTGATGTTGCTGAGGTGGTGCAAGGTATGCAGAATGCATTGTGTTTCCTGGGTTAGACCAGATTTCAGCTCTGTAGATATATGACCTCGTTGGGTAATCGCTGATAAGTCAGCCTGAGATTACATTAGCATTCTTAGCCTCTGTACTTACTGATGGGACATGTATGAAGGAGACTAAAGAAAAGTTGGGAGGAAAAAAGGTCATGTGTTTTTTTCAGCTCCCCCTAGTCATACATTCGTATTTGGGGATCTTGTTATTAAGAAACAGGCCATGTGGAAAAGAATTTTGTTGGTACATGATTTATTGCTCCCTTTAAGGGGGAAAAACACCAGTATAATTTATTAGACACTAATGCCTTCAGAATGGTAGTAAGAGAGAATATTTGAATAATCTAAAGGTCCTAAATGGAAAACAACAATACATTTTGCTGACATGGATGAAATGGAAAAGCAGGTTTGAAAGCTACAATTAGTAAACTCCTTAATTATTATAAAAGTACTTCTGACTGTTTTCAAATGACTCTTTTGTACGGTGGTGTATTTCCTGCATCTAGCACATTGCTCACACATGGTCTGCACTCAGTAAATATTGTTGAATAAATTAATTGTATTTAGTTGACCTTTAATTGAACCCGGAAAATGAGTTCCAGCATATTTTCTGTGTCTCTCAGTACCAGGGCTATGGTCCTTGAGTAGTTTGCTCCACTAATCCTGTTTCCATGGTGAAATGCATTTGCCTCTACTCTCTAGGGGTATGTAGGAGGTTGGCAACACCTCTGTTCATTGTGAGGTCACCCGAAAGACCTGGCAGTGATGAGTCCTTCCCCAAATTGCAGCTGTGCAGCTTTCTCAGTGGTCTCATTCAGTTCCACTGCAGCACGTAACTGGGCTGGAATTGCATGCGACAAGTGCCGCACATGCTCATCAACTCGGTGAACAGCTCTGAAAAATCACTGAGCAACGGACCCTTTAACAAGTACAATTGAGTGTGGCCCAGCTCATTAAGTGTGGGGAGGTGGTGGCAAGCTGAACGCCCCCTTTAAAATTATACACGTGTCAAGCAAAGTTAGTCAATAACTTTAAATTCCTTTTCCGTGTCTACAGAAGGGAACAAAAGTAGCTCACGTTATGACTTTTGAGAACCCTGATTGATCCAGTCAGGGCAATGTTCCTTTGCTCAGTTTCTGCTGTTGAACTTAACAGAAGCATGAGTTCATGTGTTTGATCATCTTGCACAGGACTACTAAGGTTTTAACCTGAGCAGTGTGGGCTAGACCAGGCAGTAACTTTGTCAGAGGGCAGTGAATGAGAGCTTTTTCTTTCAAGCCACTTCTACAAAGAGTTCGTTCTGAGTTTAAAAAAAAATCAACAATACAACCTCCCACTTTTCCCTTAACCTTACCAGCCCTTCCTCCTCAGTCTCCTTTGCTGCTTTCTTTTCCACTTCTCAATGTTAGAGTCCTCGGGGTTTGGTCTTGGTTGCTTTCCTGTTATTTCTCTACACTCTCTTTCTGGGTAACATCAGTTACCCCATGGATTGAAAAATTACATTGGCGGCTCCCAAATGTAAGTCTCTAGTTCTAAACTCTTTGCTAAATTCCATACCCTAACCGTCTACTTGATTTCTCCATTTGGATGTTTCACTGATACATCAGAAACTGATTCTCTGTCCTAAAAGCTGTTTGATCCTCAGTGTCTGGCATTTATATTGCAAAATCACAGACATCTATCCCCTTCTGAGTACTTAAGCCTGAGACTCTGGAGTCATCCTTAATTCTTATGTTATTATCCCTCCATGTCCCAACATCTAAACCATTAACAAAGATGGGTGGTTGTCCTGTAGTGTGTATGAGAATCCATAATTAATGTCAAATGTACTTAACTTTTCTACACATCCTCAGTTCAGCCACTGTGTATTGCTTATTTGGTCTAGTTGTCATGCTCTTGCACTTGAACTATTATACCTACGTTGTCTCCCTGATTCTACTCTTATCACCATTAATCTGTTTTCCAAAAAGAACAAGAATGACTTTCTTCAAAATGTATGTTCCAGTATGCCTTTCACTGACAGTTGCTTCCTATTACACTTCAAATAAAATCTAAATGTCTTACTATCTTCAGAGCTCTAATGAGTCATGCCCTGTCAAACCCTCTGTTCTACTTTTGCTGCTGTCATTATGTGTCTGTGATTCAGGCCCCTACCTCAGTCTCCATGTCACTTCTTTAACTGTGTCCTGATGCATCCAGAGGTCTTTCTCATGGATAGACTTCACACCGATGCCACCATTGCTTATTGTTTTCATGATTGCAGTTGCCCCCCAACAAGTCTTGTGCCCCCATTTTATCCTCTCTTAATTAAAGCATAATCTAAGTGATATATGTACATAGTTTGAAAAGTCAGTACTTACTACAAAAATTATAATGGAAAAAATGAACACCCTTGCCCCCTCCTCTCTGTCCTTGATTTCTGCTTGCTGGGAGCAATTGCATTTCTTTTGGTACTTGCCTGGCCTCTATATTGCTAAGTAGTGTAAGTTACATTATTTATTCTTTGTTTTTATTTTTAAAATATGTTTAACTGGGACATAAACATATGAAACATAAACATACTTTATTATAAGAAAACTTATAATTTCTTAAGGATATTTGTCCAACTACCTGAGTTTTTCCCTGTCTTTTCCCCTAATATATAAGGTTCACAAAGACAGAGTTTAAATGTTTTCATCTTTGAGTCGTTAGTGTCTTGCAAACTGCCATACTCAGTGGGAGCATTTGTAGTAAACATTAAGTAATCATCAAGAAGATACAATGGAACATAATAGCTTTAGAAGACACTGGTTGGTAAACTTAGAAATAGATTTAAAACATCAATTTCTCCCTGTTTTCCAACTGGCTTTTTGCATATTTAAAGAATCCATAGACATTCCAAGTGATTAATTTAAAAATCACTATAAGCAACAAGAGTTTACAGTAAAGTGAATGGATACATGAAAACATATGAAAATCATAGCTTTTCTTGATATGGGAAAAACTGAGATTATAAAATGAGAAATGAGATAACCATCATCCAAAAAAAATCAATCATTTTGGATAAGTAAATGTTAAAATGGAATGTTCATTTCCCAATTTACCAGTTTTTTTCTCTTCCTTGTAACTTCTTCAACATAGAACAGCTTTTGTCTGTTGTCCAATGTGTGATTGATTATCTGTAATGTGGTTAAAAAGGACCATTTTGAAATTGCTTTTAAATCCATATTTCTGTCAGATGTTGGAGAAAAATTAAAGGGCAGTGGTTTTCAAGAAGATGGGAGAGGAAGTGTATTTTTTTCATTTGTAGGCATGAAATCTAGTCCTGGGTAGTTATTTTGTAGATAAAATAAGACTGTTGAAAGCCCATGAGCACAGAAGATCATCACATGCAGCCCGTTGTAAAATCTGCAACCAGTGTTCCAGAAAGACAGAAGATCTGAAAACCAAAGGAAGATTTCATCAGGATGGATTTTGAATGTGAATCAAATAAGGGACACTGCTGTGAAATGCCCTGGGTCCCTTTCTAATGCCCATTTCCCAGGTACCAGTTGGTTTCAGCTGGGCCTTGCTTTTCCTTCTTCTCTGGGCCTCTGCTTCTCCCTCTGCCTGGGATCTTCTTTCCCATATCTTGGCCTGGTCACCCCCCAAACTCTGGGCCTCTGCTCACATGTTGCCTTACCCCAAAGGCCATCCACTTACTTCATGTTATACACACATATCTTTTCATTGAATAAACAGGACTTGAGGGATGTCTTAACCAAACACATCGTGTTTTTTTCTTTCTTTCTGGTTTTCCTTCTGGTGTTGTTCACTCTTAGGGTGTGAAAAGTCTCCTGGTGAATTTAGTCACAAAAAGTCCCTGTTTGTTCTATAATCATCAGGCAATCCCAATTCACATAAAGTTAACATTTCTCTGCCACATGTCCTCCACATCCAGGCTTCTTGGAGCTAATGACACATGTGAAGAAGCAGGACTGAAGTCGGAGTTGTTGTTACTTCCGCACCTGGAGCTGTCATTCCTCCTGCTCCGAACGGGCACCTCCTCTGGCTCTTCTAGGGCTGAGCTGTCAGGGAGGTGAGAAGCAGGACAAAGCTTAGGTGACGGTGCCCTGGAATGGTGCTGCTGAACTCTGTGTTCGATGGCTGCTTAGAAGGAACCCTCTCTCTCTCATGAGCCACATCTGTGGATTCTTGGGAGGCTCATCTATACAGAGACACCTGTCGGTCTCTGGAGTCTCATGCTTGTCTTTTGAAGATGCTTAATTCATTTTCTCTAGGTGGTCACTTTCAGCTCCTACCCTGGCCCGAAGGCTGTACGTATTTTAATCCCGTTTTACATTGTGAAGTAGAACACAGACATAAATAAGTGTATAAACCATCAATGGAAAGCTTATTAACCAATGGTCATGGAGCAATTGTGTGTAACTTTGACCCAGTTGAATAGATAGTACATTGTCTCCCTTCCTAAAGTGTAAGTTAGTGATGTGTCCCGCCAATTTGTTCGCCGCCGCACACTGAGCTCTGGCTGCACAAAGCTGGTACTCATAGACACTCTATAGAATAGAGGGTCAAACGGATGAATAGTTAATACAATTATGACACATTTGGAGGATAAACTATTATTCAGCAATTAAAACCCAAGCTTATAAAGATTATTTAATACTATTAAGAAGCAAAATATCTATTAAGCTATTCTTAAGTGGGAAAAAGAGGTAGAATATAAAACTAACATGTAGGCATGAGTATAGGAACACATGTGCACACACACTGATACATACCCATGTACTTATATATACTTACTGTGTGCAGGTGTGTATGTAAATAGACTAGAAAGGAATATATGCATGTTATAATTATGCCATAGGATGTGATTAGGGATGGTTATTTTCTTTAACTATAATTTTAAATGTCCTGCTTTTTAAAAGTTCACATTTTATGATCACATTTTAAGAAAGTAAATACAAAAGAGATGTTTACAAACAAAAATCTGGGCATATCCCCCCACCCCCACCCCCATCTGCCACGGAAGAGTTATGGGCATCCACTGTGGGCGGAGCCTGGAGCTGCATCCCCGGCCCACTAGGCAGCCAGAGCGCAGCTGGCGGCCTGCATGCCTGGTCACATAAAACAGGCAGCTTAGATCAAGTTCAGAGCTGAGTGTAGTCCTTTTGTCTGCTCTGTGGGGATGGGGACTGGCCTCGCTGTTGATATCAAATTTTGGACATTTACCATCTGTGAAGTGTTGTGCTTGATGTCAGATCCTTAGTGCCACATTTTTTAAAGATGAGAGTTACTTGGAAGAGCAGTCCTGCGGCAGGCCTCATCTTTTTCAGAGAGCCGCACAACGGCCACACCGTTGGAAGCCAGCCAGGCCTTGCTTTGCATTCCGTTTCACCACAGACTGATTTGTGACCTTAGGACACAATAAATCTTTTTGAAACTCATGCTTTTGTTTTTGTTTGTTTGTTTTTTTTTTTTCAACTCGAAGACTGTGAAATTAGCATAGAAGTCTCAAGCTGGCTATTGGATTCAATGAAGTCATGAAGTGACAGTGTAAGGTGCAGAGGCATACTATTCTCTTGTTGTTTTCATCTAAATATTAATATTTTTACATAAGTTTGAAAAGGAAAGAGTAGAGGACTATATAATTACTTAAGCCTGGGTAACTAGAAAACAAGAAGCACGAACAGAGGTAAATATTTGAGACGGAGCGCCAGTTTGAGAAGAAGGGTGGTACAACTGTACCCAGATAAGAAGTGACAGATGGGAGTGAATCTTGAATGGAAGCCGTGGGACCAGTGGGAGTTGGAGAATCATCTCCAAAGAGGGGGATATGAACCCAAGGGGAAGTGATAAATGCAGAACAGTGGCTGCCCAAAGACTTGCCCTGGAGTGAGGAACATGACCTGTTAAAGGAAACAAACAGTTGCCAGAGAAAAAGAAAAGTGGAGCAACATGGAGGAGAAGAACAGTCTGGGTCAAATGCTTAGAGAAGAGAATAAAGGAAGGCAATGTGGGTGACCTGGAACAATTTCTGGAGTTCAGTGGGGCAAACTAGAATGCAGGTAAAAATGGAAGTAGAGTGGAGGTAGCAAGCACATCTAAAATGATGGATTAAAATTGAAAATCAGTTTGGAAATTGGGAGCTTTCCATTCTAGCTCTGCCAATTCACACAGACTTTCTGTGTAATTTTAGGCAGCATTGCTAAGCCTTGGTTTTTCTTGATTTTTAAAAATCCAGGGATGATTGGGTGATTTCTAAGTTTCCTTCTTCCATTATAGTTTCGTGATTCTCTTTGAAGCCCTTTGTCAAGGAAGGGAAATGGAATGATATTCCCAGTGTGGTCACTTGAAAGCTGTGCCTAAAGGTAGAATTTGGGCACACAAAGAAAGCAAGAGAAGTGCCCTAGGGAAGAAATCAAATTACAGCCTTCCCCCCATGGAGCCCCAGATGGACTGAGTAGATGCTCTTCAGAGAAGTGAGTGGATATATTTTCTTTTATCTCCAGAAGGAGGAATACACTGAGTTAAAAGCAACATTCCTCGAGCACCCGCTGAGTAGCAGACCTGTGTATTGAAGGCAAGAGGGTGCTTTGTGGCCAAAGCCTTCCCGCATATAGCTCACAGTCTAATCAGAGACACAAACAAGAACCATTGTGGTGTTATGAGGGCCACAGTGGAGGAAGGCCAGAGTACAAGTCGATGGGGGAGACAGTGGTTACTTTGGGGGGAGAATAGGGCTGACTTGATTTTGGAGAAATAACTTGCCACAGTGATCTTCTGGAAAGAAAGTGACACATGCCGTGTACCAGGATGTTCTACAGAAACATGTTAAAATTGAAAGCTTGTTCACACAATCAAAATTGTTTGTTAGGAAGTTGGAGTGGTAAAAATAAGGCTGGAGTGGTAGCTAGACTTTGTCGTGACAGCAGTGTTGTCCCTGTGGGCATGCAGGGGACACATAGAAAGGATTGAGTCTGGGGGAGTATTTTAGCATAAATAGTAGGATAGACATGGTATGGAAGGTGTGTTTTCAAAGAGATTTGTGTGTGTGGGTAGAATAAACAAATGTAGGAAAAATGACTCCCATTTATAGAAATATTAAAAATGGAAGTTTTGAATAAAGCACAAAACAAACTTTTTATTATAGCATAATTTATGTCTAGCTTTTATGATGTTTACATTTTGAAGTATATAGAGCTGTACTAACTTAATGAGATAGATATTCTAACATTACCATACAAGAAAATACTTAAGAAAATAAAGCCAAACTTGTATAGACATGCAGGTCATGTAGAGCATCAGACAAATATTCATCTAAAATGTTTCTACAAGCATATACTGATGCCAGACTTTTCAGCAATGTATCTTACTGTCGTTTAGAAATAAAATGCTTGTGCTACTTCCAGTATCTCACTAATTCTCTGATTTATCTTATCGTTGGACAGCAGATGAATCATCCTCAGAGCTGCAGGACACGGCTTTTCCTTTTCCTATCAAGAACTTGTTTCTTTGATGTTTCCAGTTATATGGGTTTATTTTATATTTTGGCTACATTTCTCCAGTTCTCTTCTTGAACTATTTTTGAGACTCCACATCCTCTTTGCCTGTGGTCCTAGGGCCTATCTCCTAGGGAGCAACCTTGCTGCAGTCCTCCCAAATCCTGCTATTCCTCGAGACTCTTCTCGGATCCTGAAATTACAATAATCTACCACCTTCCACACATCCCTTAGCACTAATGGTATTTTGTTCTTGTGATGTGCTACATAATTTTTTAAAATAGGATATTCCCAAAGACTCTCAAAATACACAGTTTGAGTCTCAGATAAAATACCTTCAGCCAGTCCAGTGAAAGGTTAGCCAGAAGACCAAGGTTCTGGAAAATAAAGAAAATTTCAAGAAAAGAACATGTAAGAATAAAGAGAGAGGAGGGTGGAGGGGTGATTGGATGAAAGAAGATGAAGAATTAGCCAGAGATCAAATATGCATGACTCAGAAACAGACAACCATGTGGGGGTGGCCAGAGGAAGGGGGGCGGGAGCTGAGCAGAAGTGGGCAAACTAGGGGAAGGGGGGCATCTGTAACAGTGTCAACAATAAAAATCAAGTTAAGAAAAGAAAACAAAGAGAAAACTGGAGATGATCATAGTAGTGCTTCATTCTGTAAGTGAGTAGGAAACAAGGCGGGGAAAGGAGGCAGGTAACCTAGTAGGGTGAAGAGTGCCATGTTACTTCTGATTTTTTAGTTATTTTTTAGTTATGCTTACATTAGAGCTTTAGAATCTGTCCATCTATTTAATAGACCATGGTGCATTTACATTCAAACAAATGAAACATTGGTATTTGCTGAATTAAAGAAACTATATAAAAATGCATGCACATTGGCCCAGTAAATGTCATGTTATGATTAGATGTTGGTGGCAGTATCAGTGCACCTACACAAAGATCAATGGTTGTTTTAAAAAAGCACAAAGGTATCTACTTAGAGAAACAAAATATCAGAACTGGTAAGAAAAGAAATGGCTGGTAACATTGTCATATAAGTGATGGTAAATGTGCAAAATACTGAAATTCTTGCTGAATTGTCAAATCAAAGAATGGCATTCAGTGACAAAAGAATGGATGCTACCATACAAGGAAACAAATATGATGACAGGAGTAAGGTGGAACTCAGCTTCATTTCCAAATATCTGCATAAAACATCTGATTGAAAAAATCTACACAGGGCAACTGGAGGAAAAATGCTTATATAGTCTGTATTTATTTTAGATAATGAATTGTGTCATAATAAGTCACATAATCTTTACTTCCCTTCTAAAGGGAAGGGACAATATTTGCCCAAAAGTGAGTGCTGCCTGCTTGTGGATTGTTGAAACAGGTGCCCTGGTGCAGAGAGGTTAATATGGATTTGCGTTCTTCCACGGCCTGGAGAATCACAGTATAGATAAAATAGTCTATTTTGTTGGTGGAAAAAGTAAGCCTTTTCTGTAGTTCTTTTTCAATACAAGTCATTATCTTGGAAGATATCGACCCAGCTAGAGCACTGCTCAGGCTGCAGGACCCCGCTCCGGTCTTGGACAGAAAGCACTTCCATGGAAAGAGAACCTCCACCACTTGGTGCTTGCTGAGTGTGCCTCAGATGGAACTAAGTCTGGCACACTGTAATCAGACAGTAAATATATATTAAATGAATGAGTCACAATTTATAATCACTCCAGTTTTTTTCCTTTTTAAATATGGCCTTCTCCTTTTGAAAGTGTCTATAGATAATATCCTAACACAACAGATAATTCTACATTTTGAAGAGCTTTCCACATTTTAACTAAAAAAAAAAATTTTATTTCAGAAAACAGTTAATATGGTAATATGTAGATACAAAGGAATAAATTTTGATTCTTTGAGCTCTGAGTTCTGCAGTCCATACTCAAATATTTGGGTGCTTATATCTAATATGGTTATTCTTATTAATAAAATAAAAACTATTGCAAGCATTTATTGATTGGCTGTCCACTATCAGATTCTGTGATAAAAGCATTACCTGTGCTTTTAAAAAATGAATCTTCCAACCATCCTATGAAGCTGTTGTGATAATGGTGCTGTACACTTCTCGTAGTTACAGGGCTAATAGTAGGTTATGAACGCAGTCTTAAATCCAGAATTCATCCTTGGACTCATTAAGTTTCCTATGACAGTATGCAATTCAATTTCAAAGGGCTTATTGTTATAAGTTTAACTACCCTTATAACCTCTCGAAAGAATTATCCAATTGCAAATTTATGTTTTAGTTTCTGCAAAGTGAGCATATTTATGTGAGATGTTCTAACTGAGCATCATAATAATTATTATCTTCATTATCAGTCACACTTTCAGTTATATTGGTGACCCTGGATACTGACTGAACTTCAGAATCACACTACTAGATAAGAAAAGTAACACCCTTCTGTGTTTTCTCAGTGTGGATCAATGATACATCATGTGACGCCACTGATCCTCAGACTGTGTGCCAATGAACTGCGTCTTTGATTATTATTATTTCAATTTGTAAATGTTTGTTATTCTCTTTTTTCCCATTAAATTAGGATGCAGAGAAAAAAATTGGACTTCAAGGAATTACTTTAAAATTCAAGTTAGTTTTATATTTGAGAGAATGAAAATGTATGGAAAATAAAAACTCATCAGAACTCATATTAAAATTACAGCAAAAAATGGCCCAAGTATACACATATTTTAAAAAACCATTAGAGTAAATTTTTTTTTGCATTATCCCATTCCCAAATGATGTGTGAGGGTGCACGCGTGTGTGTGTGGGAAAAGGAAGATGGGCGTGGGTAGGGAGAGAGAGAGGAAAGGGAGGGACCTAAAGAGAAGGGGACAGATAGAAGTAATAGAACTGTTATTCTAGTAACTGAGAATTTTATTAGTGATATAAAAAATACAATAAAATGAAATTGATGGGGATTTTTAGATTTATTCTTAAGGTATCTTGTAATGTCAATTCCTACAGAATAAAATGAGCATGTTAGCAATCACCTGGAATTTTTGTATATGAGATGTAATATACTTTAATAATTAAAACAGAGCAAAAGAAAAAGCCTCTTCTATACTTCTAAGGAAAACACAAATTTTGTTTTTAAGCATAGATTTATTTTTTCTTAATATTCAGCTCAGGAGAAATAATGTGCCTGAAGAAGTAATTATATCATTACTATGCTAGGTATATGTGGATTAAATTAAAATAAACTATACATAATTTTCATATAATTAATGCAAAACAAAATTATGAACTTTGATATTAGCAGATTGAATATGAATAATGCAAGTTCTAAGGGTTCATTTCCTCAAAAATATTTACTGAGAGGTAACAGAATCATCATATATATATTTATATATATTATAGTGGAGTAAAATAATAAAAATTGAAAAGATTAAGTCATATGTTCTTCCATGTGGAATATTTTCCTAGTTATAATGCAAATTTATATTTTAAAAAAGCAAGGAAAGAAATGACTAGGCTTAGCTTCAGTATAATAAAAGGATACCTACTTGTTATAAGTTCTTTTTATTGATCATAATCATATTTTGCAGTTTCTAGTCCTCTGTCCACAATTGGTGAATTTTAAAAACATGGCATTGTATGAAACGAAACTTGTTTATGTAAGGCATACTTTATTTTTTCTGTAATTTATTGTTCAGAACTTTTCAAAATGTTTAGTAGAAGGCTTTAGGAATATTTTATATAATAATGTTAGTGCTGTCTCCTCCATTTGCTTTGGTGGGTTACATGACTTACTTTATTCAATAATGATTGTCAAGAAGTTGGACTGTATGGTGTGTGCAATTAAAAGCTGTATTGGTCTTGCACATGCTGTACATGTAAGTGAACCCATGGGTCTCCCAAAGTGAGCCTTTAACATTCCAGAATTTTTACTGTGCATCTGTTGCTGGCATCCAGCCTCCCACCCACACAGGCTAAGACTCCCTAAATGAAGTTTATGCTAGTGCAATAAAGTACATAAAGATGAAGTAATAAAATGGGAAGACAGTTACTTTATTATGCAGTTGCTAAAATCGCTTCACCAGAAGAATGTATGCACATATGTGGAAGCAAATAGTGTGTGAGCAGGAGAATCCAGAAAGTAATTTATTCAAATGTTGTTTCTTACATGTCTTTTTATGTTATTTATTCCAGATGGGATTTATACAGCTCAATGAGGACTTCATATTTATTGAACCACTCAATGACACAATGGCCATAACTGGTCACCCACATCGTGTATATAGGCAGAAAAGGTCCATGGGAGAGAAAGGCACAGGGAAGCCAACTCCTCACAGTCATTACTGTGGTATCATTTCAGGTAATGCCTTCTGAAAGATTTCACTAAATATGCAATATGAGATGAATCCTTCAAAAATGTTATCCATGCATGCATGCATCCATCCATCCATCCACCCATCCATTCATTTACTAGCTTTATCTATCTTTTTTTGGTTTATGACAATTAAATATATCTATTTTCAATTTATCTTTTAGTTTTCAGGGAAGTACCACATTTTAATATCAAGAAATGTGAACTCAAAAGGACTTCTGAGATTAATATATAACATGCCCCACAACTCCTGAATTGTGTAGTTTCTCATGGGACATGGGTCACCTCACTGGACTAGAAATGACACTGAGAATTCCAGCTCTCCTGAAACCAATACTGTGAGCTCATGGCCTTAATTTTTGTCCACCTCTGTTGGAACATCATAGCTTCCTCCTTCCCTGGACCAGAAGCATCTTTTACTCTATCTTTCTTCTTTAATTTGACCCAACTAAAACTCATCTTGGAGGTTAAAATAATCAGAGAACTAGGAAGAAGAGTAAACATTTCTTCGTATTTTATTCTCAGTATCAGAATACTTAAATCTGGCAACTTCAGTGGCACATAAACATTGCCAACATTCATATCTTCTCTCTGTTTGTCTGCCAGGTCTTCACAGAAGTAAAATGGTGACCATGTTGTGCACGTCCTTACCTCCATTGGCAGGGACTGTGGCATTAGCAGGAATGTTAGGGGAAATGAATGAATTCTCTCATAGAAGTAGGACCTAGAAGTCATAGCCAGTGACCAGAAAAGAATGAGTTTCCCTAGGACAAATGTTTAGATATCTAAACCAGGCGTCTCAGTGACTATTCACTGATATGAGATTAGAAACTGAGGAAATAGGAACTTATAAAAGAACTTTTGGTGCAGAGACTTTAAAATGTGACTTACAGATTTATAATAAGGTGTTAGGGTAGTTAGTGACAAGATATTAGATCTAAAGTTGGTTATGGTTTTGAGGCCGATTTAGATACATGAATTATGATAATACTAACATTTGCAGGCCAAGGGGTGTTCATATCATCAATTGTCTAGAGTGCTTGGATTCAGAAAGAATTACAAAATGTTTCTGTCTAGATATATTCATCTTAAATTAACCTATGATTTCTATTTTCTTTTGTGAAAGGTCATGATATCAGCCTGTAAGGGAGTCACCTTCCAAAATGGTTAAGTGAATCTCTCTCTGTCACACCATTAAATGCACACGATCAAGTCAATTTAAAAAAGACACATCGCCCTTCCCTAGCATGAGAATTATAGACACAGAAGAGAATGTAACAGCTGAATGAAAGTCATAGCATTCTGAACAAACAAAAGAAAGGCTTTTGTATCATGAAATGACAACAGTACTCTCATAACTTGAATTGAGTCCATTTAAGGAGATAGCCCTCTCTGAGTGATACTGAAAATCTGTATTGTGCAACTTTTGAATCATAGTTAAGTTCCAACTGTTCTAAATGCCCATGTACACGGATGACACAAAGCAGACTTTGTGTGCTATTATGCATGATGGTTTCTAAAATTTTTTAAAATTTAATAGGTGTATAAAGCATAAATACATGGTTCATACTTTACAAACATCTCTCATGAAGTTCCAGTTATTTTTTGTTAGGCACAACTGTTACATATTAATTAACCAACTGTTATATATCAATTCAGAGAAGGAAAACTCTGACTCCAAAAAACCTCCGCTGCCTTGCGGCATACCTCTTCAGGGGAAAGGCTAAGGGAGTAAACCCCGACAGAAAATCCGGAGCCGGAGTCCCTAAGGCGGTTTGACGCTGTAGTCAACACCGGCAACTCCTGCGGCGCACCTGAAGCCAAGCTGTATTGACTCCGTCTTTCCCTTGGACCCTTCAGCTGCGAAGAGAGGGGGGGTCTGCTGCATGGGCAACAGCAGACCCTCCATATCACCCTGCCCAGGCTCTGTAGCTTCAGCGTCATCGCAAGATGTCGATTCAACACGGGAGGAGACAGATACGATGTCACTCCCGAGTCGGACTGCACAGCCATTCTCGGCGGTGCAGATAGACTCTTAAGAAGCTACACCATCGTCTCTCGAGACGGACGGCTGCCGACGACGACGATATATCAATTGATTGAGCACTCTTATGCAGGGAGTGCTGAGCTGTCATCAGCTGGACAGTACTGAGCTGACCTATTTTCAATAGCTTTTGAAGGGCCTAAAATTTTTAAATTATCTTTAAATGAACAGTTTATGAAATAAAATATTCATATATTTGTACTGATGTGTCTAATTGTAGCTCTACTTAGTTTAGGTTGTTGTATTCACATATTAAACACATGATTCAAATTTGAATAATATTGCAATATTTGCCTTTGCACAATGGAATCATAAAGTTTACTTGTATTAACTTAGTCCTTGTGATATTCACCTTCTGCATTTTAAGCCTTGGGTATATTATTTTTTTGTATATTGATTATATGAATTTTTTTTGGAACAGAGACCTTCATACTTTAGGATGACTTTGTTGTATTCTTCTATTAAAAGATAGTATAGAGGAGGGGAAGGTGAAAGAGGTTGAGGCTCAGAGGCCCTGGGTTCAAGGCATACCTCAGTCCCACTCCAGCTGGGTATTCTTCAATCCCTTGAACTTTTGAAGCTTAGCCTCATTATTTGCAACATAAGTCCTACCAGTCACCTCACAGGGATGCAGAGCTAAATGACATAACTCTTATTCTAAAGAGGCACACAGTGTATTATTTTAGGCAAACTAGTAAATGAGTAATTGTGAGTAGTTTGATAAGAACTGTGATGGACTCAGGACACAAGATCCCAAGCTTCCGTTGTTGCAGGGTGAGCCTCAAAGATCAAGTAAGATGTGTCTACACCACAGGAGGAAAAGGGAACTGACTGTGTAGGCAAACATAATGGCCTGTGCTACCACTTCCCAGCTTTGTGACTTTGGAGAACTAACTTTGTCTCTCAAAAGCTCTATTTACAATACACAAAATGGGGAGAGTGGTACCCGAAGCTCAAGGTTGTTGTCAGAGTTAAATGAGATTATGTGTGCAAATGAAAAACGTGTGTGCAATTTTTAGCGCATGTTGTTGTTCGGAAAGCATTTGGACAGGAGGAACAGTGGCACCCACTTGGGGAGCTGAAGCCAGATGTCTGCCACGTGGTGAGGAGCCACAGCCCTGGAGGGGGGTCACTGGCTAGATAGTGGGGGAAGGACTTTATCTGGAAGGCTAAATGTGGTCTTTGGAGACTTGAAGCAGGCAAGTGACATTATCAATATATATATTCCTTAACGTGTTTGTATAAATTATGAGTATGTTTAGGACTCAGTCCACTACTGAAATTGTGTCCATATGCCACCCATGCCCGTTGTGTAGATCTTTGTCAGTATGTGAAGGATACTATGGAGATCATATGCTGAGCACTGGTGAACACACACTTTAAAATTTCTCTGACTGGAAGTGCACGACATTAACTAGTCATTTTCATACATGCATGTGGGTGGGAAATGGTCTCAGGATTTAGGAGATGAAGCTGAGATGAGCATAGCTGTTGCAGACAATGAAGACTTCAAAGGAGGCAACTTAATAAAAACATGACTTCAATATGCATGACTCTCGCACAGAGGTAACTGGTATGATGGCCTCTACCATGAGGCTGAGCTTCTTAAGAAACAGACTGTTCCAAGTAGCCTGTTTAAATGTAACTCACAAGTATGGATGCTGCACATTGACCATTGGGGCCAACAGAGCTGTTGTTAGCAGGGGTAATAAAGGAAGCAAACTTTTCTCCCTCTGTCACATGGTCTATTTTCCACTCTTGCTACAGTGGCAAAGTCCCTCATTTTGTAACTATCTCTGCGATTTCATTTTAGCTCTCCTTTTTTTTTTTTTTTTATATATCTGTCTCCTCTGTTGGCACATGCTCTTCCACATGTATGACCCCTAAATGAAGGCATTTCCTGGGACTTCCCTTTCCTTTCTCACACCACATGCTTTTCTGGGGTAATAGAATCCAAATCTTTGTGCTCAGCTTATCTTTAGGAGGCTCATCCATATTTTTGCACATTGCAGTAGTTGGTTTATTTTTATTGCTATATAGCGTTTCATTGTATGAATAGGCCAAAATTTCTTCATCCATTATACTGTTGATGGTTATTTGAACTATTAAGAATAATGTTGCTCTGAATAATTTGTGTGTGTGATTTGCATGCAAATCTGGTGAGTATATATTTTAGAACTTTGATCATTGGGTATGCGAATGTTCAGCTTGAATGGATACTTCCCATTGGTTTTTCAAAGTGTTCATCCTAATATAAACTCCCAGCGTGTGTGTGTGTGGGGGGGGACTTCCAGTTCTTGTCCTCACATTCTTGATGACACAATATAATAATCTCTTTCTTTTAGCCATTCTAGGGATTTTAATTAATTTAATTTATTGTAATTTTTATTTTTATTTCCCTGAAGATTAATGAGATTGAGCATCTTCTCATATGCTTATTAGCCATTTGGATAGCCTTTTTGTGTGTGTGAGAAAATCACTGTTCAAGTTCTTCGCGAATTTTCCAATTGGTTTATCTGTTATTGATTTAGAGTAGCTTTTCTTTATTATGGAAAAACATTGTAAAAATCTTCTCCCACTTCGTGGCATGTTTTTCATTATGATAGTGGTATGTTTTAATAAACATAAATGTTATATTTTTATATAGTTAAATTTATAAATGTTTATTTGTGGTTACTGCTTTTATTTTGGCTCTGTTTAAGGAGTCTTTATTACCCTAAGATTATAAATTCTATATGATCCTAATGGAAGGCAGAACCAAATACTTTATAATCCCCGCATCAAGTTTTTGTGATTGCGGAAACCTGACTAAAATCACGATGTGTGGTGAAGTCACTTCAGGCACTTCCTGCAGGTAGACCTTTATTTTTTTTACTGGTTTCAAAAAGGAAAATCATGATATTTTTAATGTATTAAATTATTTTATTTATAGAGATTTTACTAATGTGACTTATTATAAGCCATCAACTCTAAAAGTATGTGTTAGTATTATTCATCTGTAAAGATGAGGAAACTAAGATTGCCTTAGTGATGTTAGTTTCCCAAATGGCAGAGGTAATAAACAGTAGAAGTCCCTTCCGTCTGATTCCAAGGTCATATTCCAGTGCCAGATGCCCTTTTCTGCTCTGCTTGTGAAGGGAACTTAACTTGATTTTGCTCACCATTGTATCATCATTGCATGTTGGTATGCAATAAATACTTTTTAGATTATTGAATACACATAATTTTGTTGTTTCCTTTGCCAAGATGGAGGCACAGTTGAAAATCATTTCTCTGTTGCAGATAAAGGAAGACCTAGATCTAAAACAATAACAGAGAGTGGAAGAGGGAAACGATATTCATACAAAGTACCTCAAGAATACAACATAGAGACTGTAGTGGTTGCAGACCCAGCAATGGTTTCCTATCATGGAGCAGAGGCAGCCAGGAGATTTATTCTAACCATCTTAAATATGGTAGGCAAACTTTAAAGTGCATTTAGAATTTTTTCAAGAAAACTCTAAGGAAGAAATGTGTGAGTATAATAAAGTTCTTCAAAAATTAACTTATTACTGTTCCTTTATTGACATCAATTTAAAAAATCTTTAGGTTTACCAAACTGACATCTCAAAAAAGATGTCAAAATAATAATTCATGTTGTCTAGTAAAAACGTAAAAAACTTTACTTTTGACTTTGAGGTGGCAGAACTCTCTATTATTCTTTCCTGTTTTTTTCTCTCTCTCTCTCTTCTTTTTATTCTCACATATAAGGGCTATTTGTTGAAATTAGCAGAAATGTTATATTTGTTTATATGCATGGTCCCCCAAAGTACTCTGGGTTATGAGGTGGAACAAAAATGGATCTTGATAATCCACTGAGCTCTTCTTATATAGGTATGTAAATTGGACATCCGATGTAATACTAGTTGATGAGGAAGACCTAATAGCTAATAGCTAGATTTTTAACCAGCTAAATTATATGTAGCTAACTTCAGTTGACAATTTCTGGACTGCAGAAGTCTCATGGATGCTTATTATCCAATGAATCCTTTGACTTAATTGCATTATCATCTGGGTAAACATCCTTGAAGGCAGAATTAGAGGGTTGTAATGAAGAGCAGTTCTTAGGTGAGAAAAAACATCAATAAAAGCCAAAGGCACAGGGTAAGCACCACTGATTCAAGAATAAATCTGTTATATTTCTGTAAAATTCCCATTTTTATTCTTTTTGTTATTATTTGGCAGATTTTCCCACACTTCAGTCATTTCTGTGTGTGTTCAGCTACCTCCTGGACACTGCCAGCTCTCAGTGTAGGGTAGAAGAACCCAATCTAGCCAGCTCAGTCTTTTCCAACTAGTGCTGTCTGAGAGCATAAGTTTGGTGTGTCAATATTTTCTATTACAAATGAAATAAATGCTAAATTTTACAAAAACTCAAGGGACAACATAAAAAATTCACCTTGCTTTCCAGCATGGCAACACACACCACATTTTGAGAAAACCTGTTATAATGATGATAGAAATTGTTAAGCAGCAACGGCCCACTAGCTTGTCCTGTGGGAGTAGCGAGGGGAGGAGCTCTGGAAACCTTGTTTGTGTCTGGCAGCTAGTTAGGGAGAGAAAAAGACTCTTAAGGAATGAATTAGGAGGTGGCATACAGCAGGCAGAGTTTTCAGGACTGTTTTTCAGAGGAAAGGAAAACACTGGCATTTCATGAATGAAGAATTCAGAATTCTAGAATTTACTAAGATTCTCCTTTGTATCGTGAAAAGCCCAGCCTTCTCTCTGCTCCCGCTGAAATGCCTAGACTATTAAGGCTGCAGTAAGTATCTCGGAATGCCGTGTCTACATTTTTTAGTATCTAAAATGAGTTAGCTAAGTTATTATTGCTTATTAAGCTAATGTTTTGAACAATTAAATGATTTAAAAATATATAAGATTCCTCAACTAAATAAAGACTTCTCTCATGTCTGGGCTTTAAGAAAAATTAAAATGGTTTTCGGTTTTATTTTAGTATTTTTATTTTTATCTGTTTTCAGGTTTTTAACCTTTTTCAACACAAGAGCCTTGGGGTGCAGGTCAACCTTCGTGTGATTAAGCTCGTCCTGCTCCATGAAACTCCGGTAAGAAAGTCTTGAGTTTTTTGTCCTCAGTTAAGTGGGTGAGCAGTTGTGTTCAGGTACTTTTAAGTAAAGGGAATGTTAGGGATGTACTTTTTATTGACTTAAAATCCAGAAATATCCACTGAATCACTTAGGGTATACACAAACTTGTCTTTAGTTTTGATGAATACCTCAATTTTATTCCAAAAATGCAACAATGTCCTTAGTTTTCAAGGATCCTGACCATAAACCTTAATTTCTAAAAGTAATTTTAAAAACTCATATTTAATGAGTTTATTTTCTTTTCTAAACGTGTGCTTGTAAAGCCTTTTCTTATCTGTAATTCATTATAAATGAAGAATATTCTGTGACATCATTTTAACACATTGCTTAACTGGCACTTTGTAAAACCTTTGTTCTTAAATTATAGAACTAATGAGTAACTGAAGTCCAGAAATTTGACATTCTCAATATTTCATTGAACTGCTCTCCTTTTTATGAAGAGCATTAAACAGATTTTGTAATCATTGTACCTTCACCAAGTTGTAAGATTTTGAACTCAGGCTTACATCAATCCTGAATGTCTCCCCAATTCTAATTACTGTTATAATCAGCAGTTTGTTTTAGTAATTCAAGATGTCCCCTCAGTTTGTAGTGTTTTGGATATCTGAGCATAATTTGCCTTGAAGTCTCTTCTTTTGTAGGCAGATCTCTATATTGGGCACCATGGAGAGAAAATGCTGGAGAGTTTTTGTAAGTGGCAACATGAAGAATTTGGCAAAAAGAATGATATACATTTAGAGATGTCAACAAGCTGGGGAGAGGACACAGCGCCTGTGGATGCAGCCATCCTTATAACAAGGTAAACTTTCCAAAGCCAGTGAAATGACGTTTCTACTTTGATGGTGCTGCTGTAAATTCTACTCAGGGCTTCACAGAATGCTCTGCTTCTAGATTTTGTGTTCCAAAAAACTTCTGGCGTAGTGATATTAGTCATTTCCCCCAATTCATAGTAACTGCTTTTTTTCTTTCCCCTCTTTTTTTAAAAAGTATATTTTATTGATTACGTTGTTACAGTAGTCCCAATTTTTTTCTCCTTTGCTCCCCTCTGCCCAGTACCCCCTCTCCCCCAGGAATGCCACGCCCCTTAGTTCATGTCCATGGGTTGTGCATATAAGTTCTTTGGCTTCACCCTTTCCTATAAGGTTCCCAACTTCCCCCTGTTTATTTTGTACCAGTCAACCATGCTTCCCAATCCCTGCACCATTTTCCCATTTCTCCTCCTTCTTCCTCCCAGCTGATAACCCTCCAAAAGATCCCGATAACTGTGATTCTGTTCCTATTCTGCTTTTCTTAGTTGGATTTTGTTCTTATTTTTTAGATTCAGTTGTTGATAGTTGTGAATTTGTTGTCATTTTAGTGTTCATAGTTTTGATCTTCTTTTTCTTAAATAAGTCCCTTTAACATTTCATATAATAATGGCTTGGTGATAATGAACTCTTTTAGCTTTACCTTGTCTGGGAAGCACTTTATCTACCCTTCCATTCTAAATGATTGCTTTGCTGGACAGAGGAATCTTGGTTGTAGGTCCTTGCTTTTCATCACATTGAATACTTCTTGCCAGTCCCTTCTTGCCTGTGAAGTTTCTTTTGAGAAATCAGCTCACAGTCTTATAGGCACTCCTTTGTAGGTAACTCTCTGCTTTCCTCTTGCTGCTTTTAAGATTATTTCTTTATCTTTCACCTTTGGAATTTTAATTATGATGCGTCTTGGTGTAGTCCTACTTGGGTCTAGCTTGTTTGGGACTCTCTGTGCTTCCTGGACTTATATGTCTATTTCCTTTGCCAAATTTGGGAAGTATTCCTTCAATATTTTTTCACATAAGCTTTCAATTTCTTGCTCTTCCTCTTCTCCTTCTGACACCCCTATAGTTCGGATGTTGGCACGTTTAAAGTTGTCCCAGAGCTTCCTAAGTCTCTCCTCATTTTTTTCAATTATTGTTTCCTCATTCTGTACTAGTTGACTGTTTTTTTCTTCCTTATATTCCAAATCATTGATTTGAGCCCAGTGTCCTTCCCTCCACCATTGGTTTTGTGTGGATTTTTCTTCGTTTCATTTAGCATAGCCTTCACTTCTTCCCTTATGCGTTTGCCATACTCAAGCATATCTGTCAAGCCTGTGAGCATCTTTATCACCAGTGTTTTGAATTCTGCATCTGTTAGGTTGGCTATCTCCTCATTGCTTAGTTCTCCCACTGGAACCTTGATCCGTTTCCCCTTTTGGGCCATACTTCTCTGTCTCCTCATTTTGACAGGCTCCTGTGTTTGTTTGCTCCTGTGTCTTAGGTAGAGCTGTTGCTCCTGTTATGGTGTAAGGGGTGGAGCCTTAGGTGTTCATCAGTACAGGGCGACCCGTTTGACCACGTTGTGGCGCTGTATGTGGGGGAGGGGTCAGAGAGTGAACAACACCACTTGCTCAGCATGCACCCTTTTTCCAGGCACTTCTCCCACTTCCGTAAGGCACTTGCATCTCTCTAGCTGTTACTCTGGCCGTTGTTCCCAGAGTGGGTGGGTCTGCAGACCTTCTAGGACCGTGGGGGCCCTTTAAACAAGCAGACTGCTGAGAGACTGACAGTTTCTTCCTCCACCCCAACCACTACTGGTTTGCATAGTCCGAAGCAATGAGGCTTGATTTTCCCCGGTGTTGGGACCATGAGCTGTGTGGCTTGGTCAGGAGCTGGGAACATTCTCCAGGTGACCCTCCCCACTTTTTAAAACGTGTGACTGCACTTTCCACTGACCTGCTGCCGCCGCCGCCGCCGCCACCTCCACCACACTGCATCCTCTTCACCCCAGCTCCGCCCCTCCTACCTGTCTGGATGAGGATTTCTTCTTTATATATTTGTTTATTGGACTTCCATGCAGCTTGATTTTCTGGAACTTCTGGTTGTCTCTAGTTTTGAGGTAGTTATATTCCTCCTTAGTTGTGGAGGGAGACCCAGCATGTCTGTTTAGGCCTCCATCTTGGCTAGAAGTCTCCATAATAACTGTTTTTTGAACTGCCTTTTATTGATGGCAAGTTGACAAAATATTTTTAATGTGAAGATCTAGTCATTAATGATGATAAGTGAAAACTAGGGTAAATTCTGGTGGAATTTCAAAATTATGAACCCACACTGTGTGTTTTTCAGTCATCACCATGTAAAGTAATCCAATATATTAAATTCAGAAATTGACAAACTTTCTGTTTCAATCTTAGAAAAAAGTTTCAAGCTAATTAATTTTGAGCTACATTGTGAATGCCTGTAGTACTCACAAGCATTTATAATGCAGCATTACATATAAATTTAAGAATGTGAAGGAATGAGCATTATATATTAATAATTATTGATAAATCCATCTTTCTTAAACCTAGTAAAATGAATGGTAATTAATTGTTCAGTAGCAACTTAGTTTTCATATAATAATGTTGAAATTTCACATCATATAATACACAGTAACATTTAAACGTGATTTTCTGTCATGAGTCAAATGTGTGATAGCTTCTATTGCTGAATTATATAAAAGCTAATCTAGTTATAAGTAACTCAGAAAGATGAAAAAATCTCTATGCAAGAGCACAACTGGACTTCCACAATTAGGTGTACCTGATACTGGACTACTGCAATTAATAAGCATCCAACTGGAAAATATTTATTTGGCAACTGCTTTCAGTCATTGGAGGATGAGCAGTGCAAGACTACGACTCTGAAAGAAAGGACATTTATTAAGTTGGCCCCACAGTAGACCCAGCTTTTTGCCTGGGACAATTTCTTGACTGCAAGCTGAAGTCTAGGTAGAGCACAGCCATCCTGCTGAGAACTTGGGAGACCAGGGTCCTGTGCTGGGAAAAGGACCCAGAAGTTCATATGCAGATCACCTGTGAGACATTTAAAAGACTGATCTGAATGTACTGTATACAGATATAAACTGCCTACAATTTATCAGAATGATACTGCGATGGACTTTAGCTTTGAAAAAGATATCAGGAGTTGAGCAAATTCAGGCTGTAAGAGTGGAGGAGTCTTGTTAATACCTTATTTATTATGCCTGGCATTTAGCCGAGAAAACAGGAAGGCTGTGCTTTCATAGTAGGGATCACAATGCAAAGGAGTGCCTGCCCTTGACCTGCCCTGGTAAAGCCTGAAACCACACTCCAGGAAGACCTTCAACAGGAGATAGCTTGGTGTTTGAGTGCCACTGATTTACAAAGGCTTGGGAATCAGATAGTTCCTCCTTACCAAAGAATAAGCTCAAACCAGCCTAAGTTCAGAGTGATCAACCAGTCATGGAACTGCCTCCTATGATAAAAGTTAGTACTCTTCAGAGGAACATAACAGAATCTTGAGTCTCTATAATATACTATCCACAATGTCTAAAACATAATAAAAATTAGCCAAGCAAAAAGACATAAAAATGTGACCCATGGTCAAGGAAAAGTAGTCAATAGAAACATTTATTGTAGATATTAGAGAAAGACAAGAATGAAGAAAAAATATTAGCCTACAATTCTCCTACCTAGGAGTAATTATAGGTAACATTTTAAAATATATTCCTTCAGTTTTGTTTCCTATGTATTTATGTAACTAAATACATATGTTTATAATATCAGGCTCATACTCTACATGCAAGTTTTGTTTCACCCCACTGATATTGTGACATTAATTTCACTTCTTTTTTTTTTTTTTTTTAATTAAATCAACATTTTAATTAATTTTAGGTAACAACATAATATATATATATATTTCTACTTTGGAAAGATATTTATTTATTTTTTTTATTTTTTTTTAAGTATATTTTATTGATTATATTGTTACAATAGTTCCAATTTTTTTTCCCCTTTGCTCCCCTCCGCCCAGCACCCCCCTTCCCCAACAATCCCCTCTCCAAGTCCATGCCCATGGGTCGTACATACAAGCTCTCCCGCCTCACCCTTTCATATATTCTTCTTCTTCTTTTTTTAAAATTAATTAATTAATTAGTTAAATATTTTAACAATAAAAAATAACAATTCCTCCCTCTCAGACTTAAGACCCTTTACAATCTTATAAAGGACAATGGATGAAGGTCTCGAGCTCCTCTAGCTGCTTCAAGCTGGACATGGTCGTCGTCCTACCTACCCGTGGGTCAAGAAATCCCTAATAAGAGTGGGGATGTGGAGGGGAGGGTGGCCTTCCCACAAGGGGAAGGATCGTGCAGACTCCAGGTTGGTTGGCTGTCTCTGGACAACGGCATGCTTGGTTTGACAGGCTGGCATCCTTGTTGTATTCTGGGGGCAACAGGGTTAAAGGACATCATTTAATCCGTAACCACTAGATGACAAAAGACAGGTATTAATTTTTCAATGTCCCACATTAGGGAAAAGAAGGGCTTCTTTGGAGGAAGGTGTGCCAGGTACATCTCACCTGTCCAAAACCCTTTTGCCCATTATACTTATTTTGGACTGAGGGAAATATTTTAGGTTTCCCCCATCTCAGGCCTCTGGGCTTTTTCTGTCCAGGCCATTAGGATAGAAAAGAGAAACCAGTTTTAAAGTGAAGCCCACAGACCACCCCGTTCTTCACCAACCCAGCCACTTAGTTCAGCCAAACCATTGAGTCTCAGGAGGCAGCAATGCAGACAGGATTAAGTGAGGCCTATGCATACAGATAATCACTCAGGTAATGAGATTGTAGGCTTATGCCCTTTGAAAACAGAAAACACATGTTAATTTATGTAACATAACCCACATACAAGTCTCTAAATCTGTAGGACTGTCTTATCGGAAGGAAAATCCTTGTCCTTCTAATATTCACTGAACTTGCATTTCTATTCTTTATATTTTTATTCCCCCCCCCACTAAAAAATTTTCTGTTTGTTTGTTTTTCCACTACAGTTGTCTCACTTTTTTTCCCCCTCTTGCTTCCCTGCACCCTGCCCCCCCCCACAGTCAGTCCCCACCCAGTTGTCCATGTCCATGGGTCATTCATACATGTTCTTTGACTAGACCCTTCCCCTTCTTACCCCTTCTCTCCCTCCCATCTCCCCCTTTGTTACTGTTAGTTTATTCCTTGTTTACATACCTCTGGTTCAATTTTGCTCATTTGTTTGTGTTGTTCATTAGTTTCCTGTAACAGGTGACAGCATAAGGTAATTTTCTTTTGTTGCCTGGCTTATTTCGCTAAGCATAATTCTCTCTAGTTCCAATCATGTTGTTGCAAATGGTAGAAGTTCCTTCTTTCTTTCAGTACTTATTCATTGTCATTTTCCCCCTTTGTACTCGTGTTCCTCTCTGTCTCTCTGTTTCTTCATCTTCTTAAAGCAGACCCTTTAGCATCTCTTGCAATGCTGGTTTGGTGGAGATGTATTCTTTTAGCCTTCTTTTGTCTTGGAAACTCCTTATTTCACCTTCCATTTTGAATGAAAGCCTTGCTGGGTAGAGTATTCTTGGTTGTAGGCCTTTGTTTTTCATTGCTTGGAATATTTTTTGCCATTCCCTTCTGGCTTGTAGTGTTTCTGCTGAGAAATCTGATGATAGCCTTATTGGAGCTCCCTTGTATGTTATTAGTTGTTTCTCTCTTGCTGCTTTTAGGATTCTCTCTTTGTCTTTGAATGTTGGCATTTTAATTATGATGTGTCTTGAAGTGGGCCTGTTGGGGTTCATCTTCATTGGGACCCTCTGTGCTTCCTGGACTTGCGTGACTCTTTCTCTCGTCATGTTAGGAAAGTTTTCTGTCATTAGTTTTTCAAAGAGGTTTTCTATCCCTTGCTCTTCTTCTTCTCCTTCTGGAATTCCTATGATACGGATATTATTACGTTTCATGTTGTCCTGCAGCTGTCTTAGAACCTCTTCAGTCTTGTTCAGTCTTTTTTCATTTTGTTGCATTGTCTGGGAGTTTTTGTGTAGGTTGTCCTCCAGCTCGCTGATCCGATCTTCTGCTTCCTCTAGCCTGCTTTTAATTCCTTCTACTGTGTTCTTCAATTCAGAGATCATATTTTTCATTTCCTCCTGGCTCTTATTGATAGCTTCTATGTCCTTTTTCATGCTCACGTAATTTTCTGTGAGTTCCTTGTAGTTTTTCTGGAGTTCTTTGAAGTTTCCGCTGAGCTCATTCAGCTTCTCCATAATCCATGTTTTGAATTCCATATCTGATAGTTCGCTCCCCTCTATTTCATTTAGCACTCTTTCTGGGGATTCTACCTTTCCTTTTGATGGGAGGTTGTTTCTCTGTCTCCCCATTTTTTTGACTCCTATTGTTTGTTGGTGCTTCTTGGAATGATCTGCACTTCCTGGATCTGCCTCTGGTGGCGTCAGATCATGTACCAGTCTGGCCCTAGGCAGCCTGTTGGAGACTTCCAGGGATCTACTGCTGTTGTCTGTCTTCTTTGATTGTTAATCTATTCAATCTGTGATTAGCTGTCAGGCTTAAGGACTGTGGGTGTGGCAGCTTAATTCCTGAAGGCAGGGCTTTTGCTTCCCCTCAGGCTGACGCCACTTGGAGGGGAATGGTCTACCCGCAGTACTGGGGATGAGTCAGCACTGGGACCCAGTCAGCTGCTCCTCCAGTTCTCCCCTCAAAGCCACCGTGCCAAATTCTCCCCAAGTGTCTCCAGTCCTCTCTGCCTTCCCTCTGCTTGAGCCCAGGGTAAGTGGTGGCCAAAATATTTTCGTATGTGATCCACTTAAGAGCTCTTTTTCTCCTGCTGTTTCTCTCCGGCTAGCAAGAAAGCCTGTGGCTTTTCGCTTTTCACAGCTGATACTATTTTACTTTCCACTCTGTCGCTGTAGGCTGGGAAGCCCAGCTGGGGGTTTAGACCCTGCCCTTCTCAGGGGGAATCCCCGGCTGCTGAGCTGTTTCTCAGCCCCTTCAGCTGCCACCCGTGGGAGCCCAGCCAGCCCTTCCACGTCTCCGCACTCCCTACCGGTCACGTTGTGATGTAGCGGCCTTTTCTGTCTCTCCGTGGTTATAAGACTTCTCTCCAGCTGGTGTTTGGTTCGTTATTCCAGATGATTTCTCCAAAATTACATTGTAAATCCAGACTAGTTCTAGGAGGAAGTTAGTGTAGCTTCCACTTACTCCTCCGCCATCTTGTTTTCCTCTCAATTTCACTTCTTATTCCCATTGCCATTGTTTCTTCAAAACTCTGAAAAAAGAATCTCCTGCATCCAATATTTTTTATATTATAAAGCTTTAAAAGCTACAGTTTTTAAAATTAAATTTTTTTTGGTGACATTGTTTGATGAGATTATGTAAGTTTCAAGTGTACAGTTTTCTGACACATGATCTGTATATTGTATTTTGTGCCCACCACCCAAAGTCAAATCTTTCATCACTGTGTAGTTGACCTCCTTTATCCTTTAAGCCCTTTCCCTCTGATATTTTTACATACTGTTGTCTGTGTGGATGAGTTTTTGTTTGTTTTTCTTGTTTGTTTGTTGCTTTCAGTTTTGTATCTCACATATGAGTGAAGTCATATGGTTCTTAACTTTTTCTATCTGACTTACTTTGCTTAGAATGAGGTTCTCAAAAAAAGAGGAAATAAAACTGCACTTTTAACTAACCACTCTTCATCACTACCTCCCTTATTGCTAGTCTTCACTAGCAAGGCAACACATGTATTCTCTTAAAAAAGAGTTATGTGATGTATATGAAGAGAATATAAGGAATAATAAAATTAACAACTGTTTACCCTTCTATGTAGAAGAAAGAATATCATCCATGGTGTGTAAGTTCCCATTTTATATACCATTTTATAATATATATTTTCCCTTAAAAGTCTAGCTCAAATATTCTTGTTTTTATTTTTGGTTTTGTTTTATATTTGTTTGTTTGTTTGTTTATGGAGTGAGGGCAAAGGAGGGAGAAAGAGAGGGCAAGGAAGACTGATGTGAGAGAAACATCGAGTTTACTTTTGTATGTATGCCCCCTGACCAGGGACTGAACCTGCAACCCAGGCATGTGTCCTGACCAGGAATTGAATAGCTAACCAACTGAGCCACATTGGTCAGGGCAATATTCCTTGTTTTTAAATAGTTCTTCAGGAAACACTGTAGCATAATTCTCAAATAATGCATGAACACATACTCTCATGGTGCAAGCTGCTCAAAGGTAACCAGTGTTGATTGAGCTGGTATGTATTCTAAAGAACATTGTTTAATGTTATATCATTTTCTCCATTTTTTTTCACTTTATGCTATGTTTTGTAAGTCTTTTTGTGTCATTATTTGTGGAAGGCAGAATAATGTCCACATCCTAATCCCCAGAACCTGTGAATATGTTTCCTTACATGGCAAAAGGGATTTTGTGGATGTGGTTAGGATGTTGCAATGGGGAGATTATGCCAGATTATCTAGATGAGTCCAATGTAATCACAAGAATCCTAAAAGATGGAAATGGGAACAGGAGGTCAGAGTCAGAGAGACTGGAAGATGCTATGCTGCTGGCTTTCAAGATGGCAACAGCACCACCAGCCCAAGGGTGCAGGAAGCCTATGGAGGTTGCAGAAGGCAAGCCAGTGGATTCCACCCGAGAGCCTTGGGGGCAATGCAGCCTTTAGGACACCTTGATTTAACCCAGCAAGACCTACATTTGGCTTCAGACCTCTAGAATGAGACAATACATTCTTGTTGTTTTAAATGACTAAGCTTTTGGTAATTTGTTACAGCAGCAAGAGGAAACTGATATAACCATATTGGTCTGAATCATTTGGAGCAGACATTTTATTTCATATAAGTATCCTAATTTGCATAATTATTCTATATCTGTATATTTTTCTTGTTTTTTTACATTTAGGGAAAAACATACAAATATCTTTATATATAGCTGTAAACATGTGCTAGTATTTATTTAGGGTGATTAAATAGTACCTGATATTGTGTTTATATAATATTTTTCCTTATTGTCAAATGCTCATAAAATGCAATCAAACTTCATGTTTAGCCATAGGCTAGAACAACATATTACAAGAATGAACTGAAGGTAAAAATGTCTGGGATTTGTGAGACAATTCTAAATAATATTCTTCGGGAAAATACACAACAACCTGTATTTCATAATCTCAACCTGCTGCATCAGGTCAGTTGATAAAATAGTTATTCATCTGCAGATTTTCAAAACTTGAACTACTACCACATGGCCAAATGTTGTACCCTCTGTGTCCAAGTTATACTTTTCAAAGATAAGACAAAAGGCACTATGATATTTCTAGTGCATCTTTTAGTTTTGGCTAGAAAACTCAACCTTCACTGTCTGAACAGGACTTGCATTCAAAACTTAATGGAGAAGTTTTTTTGGTAGGTAAACTTTGGTTGGTAAAGTTTTGCTAAGTCACTTCATATTTCATGGATAAAAATTTTGTCCACCTCCTCAATCCTTCAGCAGAAATGGTGACCTCAGTTTTTTGCACCCTGATAACTAGGATTTAGAATAGGACTTAATAGATTGCTTCTATTTTTCTGAAAGTAATTAGAATAAAAATCTGTGGTTGAAAATAGAAAAAAAAATCTCTCTCAAAGGCTATACACATACTAAATATTAATAGGTACTGACAAATGATTCTCCTTTTCTTCACCTGTGGAGAAAAGGCTTATGTGGTGGATCTCTGTTTCTCCCTATCACCGTGTCCAGTGCCATCACAGTGAAAATCCACACCCTAACAGGAATATTTTATTGCTAAGTGACCTAGTACCATTTGATCCAGAAAGTCTAAATAAATGGTTTAACTAATTAAAGATGAATCCCTTTTTAGTTTGTGTAAGACACAGGAAAGCAGATCTTTAGCTTTGCAAGAAACTTGTGAGAAATTTAAAAAAAATTTTTTTATTCTCCTTGGATTTCATGTTTCATATTTGACAAATTAAACTCATAACCAGCTTAGTTTCTAGTGAACGCTCATCTTAAATAGTTACTAAATTTTAGCTCAGCTATTAACTTGGGTTTCAGCTAAAATGAATAATGTCTGTATAAATCCAAACCTATCTGCACTAATATATTTGTTAAGTTGTTCTGAGGATAAAGAGAAGTAAATAGTTTCAAACTGACTCAGTGCTTGTGGGCTCATAGTAACAAAAACATAAAACATATTATCCCAACTGTCAACTCTTTGATTTCTTAGTGTAATTTTCATGTTTATCTTTGAAATCAGAAAGAAGGCTCAAGTCTATGTCTCTTGAAAATACTTTTTAATTTAAATTTTTATTTTATTAATATTTTTGCCTTTCCTATTTACTGAAATCTTTTGGTTTATGTACAGTACTTCTGAAAGTTAGTTTTAAACTAATGACATTGGCAAGTAAGATAGAAAATTTAATAAAATGTAGAAATGGCTGAAATGTATTAATTTAGTACAAATCATAGAATAATATTTGAATGAGTCATTTATAGGTATAACCCAGGGCACTATAAAACTCTACAATGAGGCTTATTCTCAGATGCATCTTCATTTTTGGAAATTAAAGGCTACATTTCATTTTTTTTCAATATAAATCAGAACTTAAGCAGAATTTATTGGCCTTTCCAGTTGCCAAAGTCTAACAGTATCATTTCCATAAACTCACATAATGAAACTCTATGATGCAGACTTCAGGCGCACTGAGCCAATATGAGCCAAAAATGAGAGAATTTGAATTCACATGATCACAGGACTGGGCAAACAAATACTCCAGCCCCCCACCCCCAGCAAATCTTTGAATATTATGAAAATTAAGAATACATTATTGTGGTCCTCTGGAAAGGCGTTGAAGATTAGAATTAATAGTCTGAGCTGAACTTTTGAAGTACTGCTGACAATTTATTCATCAATTGTACTGAGAGGTATTTCCAATGCTCCAATACTTTTGAGTAACAGACCTTGTGTGTTTTGAAATAATGTGCTCTATTCATTTGTTTGCTAAGTGAATAGGAATGGGCTGTGTGAAGAACTCTTAAGTGCCCTTGACAATAAGCAGTGCATTTGTCTCAGTTTTATCATGTTGTTTAGTTACAGACGAAGTCCCTTGTTTCACATTATGTAAATCAAATGTTGCAGCCTCATACATTATGATGTGAAAAATATCCCTTTCCTCCTACGTCCGAATATACTTTGAACTCAGTGATTCTTGGCCATAAAGTGAAGATTTGATTTTAGGTTTCTTTAATTTTCTGCATTCCCATATTATTCAGTGTCATCTGTTTTGGGTGTTTCTCCTTTTACTGGCAAAGTCAATTGCAAAATACAACTATCCATTATTTCATACAATTCCCCAGGCTTCTTCATCACTGATTTGGGGCACTTACCACATTGCAGAGGTGATTGTGTTCATCTTCTTTGCTTTCAGAATCGAAGTCTATTTTATTGATCTTTGTTGTCTTTGCCTTATCCAGTACTTGGCATATAAGAGGCACTTAACAAATCCTATTGTATAGGCAGGTTGTGTGCTACACAACAGTAGAGAGAGTCATTTATTATACATTGTTGTATATGTAAATGTACCCCTAGAATTAAGCAATATATTATACAATCTATACTCTACGTATGGTGCCCCTATGGTAGATTCGATTTTGATATCTTCTAATGCAGAGAAAGACTAACTACTACTTGGTCATTTACTGATAAGAAAGAATGTCAGAAAACCTTTTCCATTTTTCTTCATCTGTAGTTATATTCAGGCACTGAATATGTTACACCACTGGGGGATATATTTTCCTGTATCCTTTGGTGTTGGTTTTGAACAACAGAGACCAATTTTGCCCAAGTTGAGCACCAGAAGAAGTGTTGTCTTCGATTTAAAAAATGTTTACCCTCACTCAAGGACAAGCTTATTGATTTTAGAGAGAAGGAGAGAGAGAAAGGGAGAGAAATATCAATGTGTGAGAGAAACATCGATTGGTTGCCTCTCAAATGTGCCCTGATCAGGATGGAACCTGAAACCTAGGCGTGTGCCCTAATCAGGAATTGAACTATTACCCTTCTGTCTATAGGCTGATGTTCCAACCAACTGAGCCACACCAGCCAGGGTGGATTTTTTAATTTTATTTTTTTTTAATTTTTATTTTTAGTTAGAATCAAAGAGAATATTGAAGAACCAGGCATCAGGAAAGACCGTGAAGCCATGGCTGGGTGACTCAGTTGGTTGGAGCAGCAAAAGGTTGTGGGTTTCACCCCGGTCAGGGAACAGACCTAGGTTGCAGGTTTGATCCCTGGTCAGGGTGTGTATGGGAGGTAACTGATCAATGCTTCTCTCTTACATTGATGTTTCTCTTTCTTTTTCTCTTTCTCTCAAATCAATAAATATATCCTTGGGTGAGGATTTAAAAAAAGAGACAGGGAAGGGGGAGAGGGTTAGAAAAAAGGAGAGTGAAGAAGGAATCTCTAGAAATCTCAGCCACTGGGTTTGGATTATCCAGGGCCATCTCTTACTATATCATCCACTTTAGATTCTTTGGGGAAAAAATGTAAGTACCAATTGCAATCAATGTGAACATCTTATTTAGGCAGTTGCACAGTCTTTTTAAAGAGTTTGGTATAAGTAGATGCATGATATAAAATATAATAATAGAAAAAGCTCTACCTGGCTAATTCCTACATATATTAAAATCTAATGTTAGCAATAAACATATATGTTTTACTGTTCTTTTTTTAAGTATGTTTTATTATGTTGTTACAGTAGCCCCAATATTTTTTCTTTGTTCCCATCTGCCCAGTACCCGCCATTCCTCCAGCAATCCTGCCCCCCTTAGATCATGTCCATGGGCCGTGGATATAAGTTCTTTGGCTTCACCCTTTCCTATGTTATTCTTAACTTCCCCCTGTCTGTTTTGTACCAAACAATTATGCTTCTTAATCCCTGCACCATTTCCACATTTCTCCCCCTTCTTCCTCCCAGCTGATAACCCTCCAAAAGACCCCCATATCTATGATTCTGTTCCTATTCTGCTTTGCTTAGTTGGATTTTGTTTTTATTTTTTAGATTCAGTTGTTGATAGTTTTGAGTTTGTTGTCATTTTAATGTTCATAATTTTGACCTTTCTCTTAAGTAAGTCCCTTTGACATTTCATATAATAATGGCTTGGTGATAATGAACTCTTTTAGCTTTACCTTGTCTGGGAAGCACTTTATCTGCCCTTCCATTCTAAATGATAGCTTTGCTGGATAGAGCAATCTTGGTTGTAAGTCCTTGCTTTTCATCACCTTGAATACTTCTTACCAGCTCCTTCTTGCCTGCAAAGTTTCTTTTGAGAAGTCAGCTGTTAGTCTTTTAGGCACCCCTTTGTAGGTAACTCACTGCTTTTCTCCTGCTGCTTTTAAGATTCTCTCTTTATCTTTAACCTTTGGCATTTTAGTTATGATGTGTCTTGGTGTGGTCCTTTTTGGGTCTAGCTTGTTTGGGACTCTCTGTGCTTCCTGAACTTGTATGTCTATTTCCTTCACCAAATTTGGTGAGTTTTCCTTCATTATTTTCTCACATAAGTTTTCAATTTCTTGCTCTTCCTCTTCTCCTTCTGGCACCCCTATGGTTTGGACGTTGGCACGTTTAAAGTTGTCCCAGAGCTTCCTAAGCCTCTCCTCATTTTTTTCAATTCTTGTTTCCTCACTCTGTACTAGTTGACTGTTTTTTTCTTCCTTATGTTCCAAGTCATTGATCTGAACTCTTGTTTCCTTCCCTTCACCATTAGTTTTGTGTGGATTTTCCTTCGTTTCACTTAGCATAGCCTTCACTTCTTCCCATATGCGTTTGCTATACTTAAGCATATATGTCAAGCCTGTGAGCATCTTTATCACCAGTGTTTTAAACTCTGCGTCTGTTAAGTTGGCTATCTCCTCGATTGTTAGGTTGGCTATCTCCTCATCACTTAGTTCTCCCACTGGAACCTTGATCGTTTCCTTTTTTTGGGCCATACTTCTTTGTCTCCTCATCTTGACAGGCTCCTGTGTTTGTTTGTCTCTATGTCTTAGGTAGAGCTGTTGCTCCTGTTACATTGTAAGGGGCAGAGCCTTAGGTGTTCATCAGTACAGGGCGACTTGTTCCACCATGTTGTGGCGCTGTTTGTGGGGGAGGGATCTGGGAGGGAACAGTGCCGTTTGTTCAGCACTCGCCCCTTTTCCAGGCACTTCTCCCACTTTGTATGGGACTGGAACCTCCCTAGCTGTTGCTCTGACCATTGTTCCCAGAGTGGGTGGGTCTGCGGACACTCCAGGACTGTGGGGGCCCTTTAAGCAAGCGGACTCTGCTGAGAGACCAGCAGTTTCTTCCTCTGCCCCAACCCCCACTGGTTTGCACAGTCAAAAGCAATGAGGCTCTATTTTCCCCAGCATTGGTAACATGAGCTGCGCAGTCTGATCTGGTGCTGGGAGCACTCCCCAGGTGTCCCTCCTGACTTTTTAAAATGTGTGACTGCGCTTTCTTCCTGCCGCCGCTGCTGCCACCACCATACCACGTCTTCTCTGCCCCAGCTCTGCCCCTCCTACCTGCCTGGATGAGTATTTCTTCTTTATATCTTTGTTTGTTGGATTTCCATGCAGCTTGATTTTCTGGAACTTCTGGTTGTCTCTAGTTTTGAGGTAGTTGTATTATTTCTTAGTTGAGGAGGGAGACATAGCATGTCTGTCTAGGTCTCCATGTTGGCCAAAGTCTCTATGTTTTACTGTTCTTAATTACTACATGGTTGGTCACAGATGATTCACTTCCTTTAAATATGTGATAGTCTGGCTGACTATATGATCAGAAGGTGTTCCCATTTGTAGGCATATAGGAATTATAGGAAAAAATTTAACCAAATCCTTTTATATGCATAAATAAGCCAAAAACAAAGAGTGCTCTGACCAAAAAAAAAAGATAGGATGCTTCTGAGGTAATGTGATCTCTGCCCTGGCAAAGATTTATTGGACTCAAAAATGGGGGTTCTCGAGTTTAGCTTCCACATGAAGAAAAGCCCCTGAGGTTTTACAAAGTTGGAAGTGGAACTGAAGTGATGACATACAGCCAAAACCTGTAGCTACCAAGACCTTGAATGAGAGTGTGATCTGGTAAGAGCTCTGCAAATAAAGGCAAGATGTCAACAGGAAGCCATCTGTCTCAGCCAGGACCCCAGGCTAGGAACAAACAGTACCTCGCACAACATTCTTCCACTGAAGCCCTCAGTGGAAGCCTCTATTAAACTGCTCTGACGTGGCCCTCATTCAAGTTAGATAACATCAGGCAACCATACATGAGTTTAGTTCCAGTTCACAATAGAATTCCAAAACTCAAAATGAGATGAGATGAGTAAAGAGTAGGGCCCGTGGAAGGCTTATTTAGAGGAGGGTTGGGCTTGGGTGATTTTTACCATCAGGTTTCTAGTGGGGGTGCAGGAATACGTGGGCAGTGTTGCTTTTGTCTGTTGCTGGATGGGGACAGGCTGGGTGATGGTGGGTTCAAGATCCGAGGTTAGAGGAGATTTAGGTACCTGAGGAGCAAGTTTGATATAGGAGAAATGTACCCAATATGGGATATATTTTTTAGCTGGGTTAGCATGTCAGTGTGATATATTGTTTGAGATAATAAAGTGTGTAGTGGTCCTATGCTTATGTAAAATTGGTTATGGAGTTAGGTGAGGATATGTTGAGTGTGATTACTGGGGAAAATTATTTTGCTATGTAGATGAAACTATCTGTTTGGTTGCTTTAAGCTTAACTAGGGTGCATCTTTCTTTCTCTGCATAAGGGGGTGCCTCGGTAGGCATTGTAAGGAGGATGAAATAGATATGGGCTTGTTTTCCTTTTTGCCTTAGTGTCTACTTTGTGATTTCCCTGAGCTATGATATCTGTCCTGGCTTGATGTCCCTTGCAGTGGATAACCTCTGCTTTTGTCGGGAGCTGAGCTGCTTGAACAAGTTTGAGAATGAGATGTTTGTTGATGATAGGAAAGTGTTTAGAGGTGAGATATTCCCTTTTTTTTTTTCAAATTGATATGTGTGTTTGGGAATTAGTTTGGCGTGTAAGAACTGAATTTGGGATGGAGAGGCTGCAGCGATGGCCTGGTGGGTTAGTAGGCTGGAAATAGCATGAAAGGAGTGGACAGTTACCTGGGCAAAGGGAACTAACTTAAGGGTTTTTTGACTGAGAATTGCTGCTGCTGCTAAGGGGTGGAGGCAAGCTGGCCACCCTAGGAAGAGGGAATCGAGTGGTTTGGAAAAATAGGCTATCACTTGTTGGTCTGGTCTATATTGCCATGCTAACAGCTCGAAAGCAAAGCCATCTTTTATGTCGATGTGTAGGAGAAAAGGTTTATTTGGGCTTGGAAGGGACTTAAAATTAGGTATTTAAATTCTGAAAAAATTGGCAAGGCCTAAAAATGATAGGAGTTCTTGTTTAGTATGGAGCAGGGGGAAGGTAGTTATTAGGTCCTATCTTTTTGGAGTTAGGTGTTTATGAGTGGGGGTGATGGAGAGTCTGAGATATGTGGCCTGAGTTTGAGAGAACTGGCCTTTGTTTCACAACATGCAGTATCCCCGACTGGCAAGAAAGTTTCGGAGTTTGGAAGTATGGAGATGAGAAAGGTTCTCAGAT
Organism: Furipterus horrens; assembly: GCF_987537825.1. NCBI lineage: Eukaryota > Metazoa > Chordata > Mammalia > Chiroptera > Furipteridae > Furipterus > Furipterus horrens. The sequence continues at coordinate 62,211,319 of NW_028327180.1, read as the reverse complement.
GGACTACAGAGGAGGAGATCATCCACGTACTGTAAGAGGACGCTTGGGGAAAGGTCAAGCTGCTATAAGTTGGCTACTAGGGCTTGACTGAACAGGTGGTGACTATCTTGAAACCCTTGAGGCAAGACTGTCCACATCAGTTGCTGGGTTATTTTCGTGGTTGGGTTGGTCCAGGTGAAAGCAAAGAGGTATTGGGAGGCCAGGGAAAGTGGGATAATGAAGAAGGCATCTTTGAGGTCCAGGATGGTAAAGTGGGAGGTTTGAGGTGGAATGTGTGACAAGAGAGAATAGGGTTAGGGACGATGGAGTTGATAGAGACGGTGGCCTCATTGAGTGTGCAGAGATTTTGGACAAGATGGTGTTAGGATGGGGGAATTGATGGGAGAGGTGGCAGGTCGAAGCAGACCTGCTGCCAGCAGGCAGTCTATAATGGGCTTCAGACTGTTTAAGGCCAAGGGGGTTAATAGGTATTGAGGTTTGTTGGGGATATGGGAGTTATTTTTTAGGGTTACAGAGACCGGAGCATGGTGGGAGGTGATGGAAGGATTGTTTGTGTTCCAGATATTGGGATTAATCACTGTTAGCCAGAATGGCGAGGGAATGTTTGGGATAGTGTGAAGGGACTGCCTTAAAATTAGAAAAAGAATGAGAGGGGTGGGATTATCTGGTGAGAGCATGGAGTTAAAATAACTAAGAGATATAGATGTGTGCAGTTTGGTTAGAATATCAAGTCCGAGAAGTGGGGTTGGACAGTGGGGCAGTACTAGAAAGGAGGGGGTGAATGCCTAATGCCCAGTGAGATAGGTTAGGGGAGGGGTACTTAGGGCTTGGGTCACCTTGCTGTCTATTCCTACAACCAATATGGCAGAGGGAGTTAGGAGCCCCCCAAATTTGGGCAGGACAGAATACATAGCTCCTGTATCAAGGATAAAGGAAACAAGCTTACCTGCCACCAGTATATTTACCCTGGGTTCTGCAGCCATGATGGGAAAATGTAATTAGATGGTTTTTGAGCCAGAGTTAACAATATTAGCATTAGCAATATCAGCACAAATACTTATGAGAACAAAGGATAGTCAAAATCTGAGGAGGGTATTCATTACGAAACCCTGGGAAATGGGAAAATGTAGCTAGATAGACTAGCAAACAAGATAGGGAAATTTTAAAGAAGAACTGGAGACAACCTATAACCAGATCACCCTTAGTTAATTTAGTTAATTGCATTATATTATAATTCTGGAGTATTCACAGTATGGAAAAATGGAGAAGGAGAAGGAGGGAGAGGGAGGAAGGGGGCGGTTTACTCGTGTTAGGATAAAAATAGCCAACTTCATCTTTTTGGCATGTATCTTTGAATTGGTTTTCAGCTGTGCCCAAAGCTGCAGATCTGTGAATAAACAACTGCCTTGGTTACTGCTAAAACCCGGTGTCCGGTGTTTTATTGAGAGTATTTTTTACACAAGGAAGAAGGAGAATGGGTTAGAGGGGGTGTAGAAGGTCGAGAGGAAAGTGGCTTTTTCTGGACAAGGAGATTTTGGTGGGTAGTGAGCTATTTGCAGAGAGTCTTTGCTCCAAAGAGTCCAGAAAGCCTGAGCATAGGGAAGTTCTGACCATGTTCCCTACTGCTGGAGAAAGTTATCGAGGTCTACGAGAACTCCAAAGTCAAATGTGCCATTTTCCAGCCACCGACTCTCATTATTTAGAGGATATTGGGGCCACGCAACAGTGGACATAAAGACAAGTCGATGGGCCTTGACTTCTCCATTTAGCTGGAGAGATTTGAGATTATGGACTAAATACCTAAGAGGGGTATCTTTGGGTGGAAGGGACTGGCCGATTCCCATGGTGACAGAGTTAATGTGAGTCCGAGAAGGAGGAGGAGGATGAATCCAAGCCAACATTACCGGCTCCTCAATCTGTTCAGACAAGTGTCCCTGTTTCGACCAGAGAGTGGAGGGCCTAAGGCCAAGAGGAGAGGCACTGATTCCTCCCAGACATCTCTAGGAGTCATCAGGCCCCAGAGCGTGGGTCTGGATTGACCCAAGGAGTCAGGTGACTCCGAGAGTGGTTCCGACTGAGGGCTCAGATTTAGGTCCAGACTGCTCGGAATGGTTTCAGATAGACCAGGAAACAGAACCACCAGAGGAGACGAAGGCGAGGACTCACCCATAAATCCAAGGGCCAGTGTTGATTGGGAGTAAATGGCAGTCAGGGAAGGGGTCAGAGGAAAAAGGAGGTGGGTGGGGTCAGCAAGCCAGAGGGGAAGCTCGAGCTGCTGACTCATGGAGATCTGAGTGACTCCGGGTCCAAGGATTGGGGCCATCTTGGGGCCCAAGGCCGACTTGGGAGTCCTGGTTGAGCCGGTGTCCCAGTCCTGGGCTTCGTCACCATAATGTAAGAATGGATTCGCTCAGAAAGCCATTAAGATGCAGCAAGCAGGAAAAAAGTTTATTGGGAGAATCAGCAAGCAGGGAGGGAACCGTGCCGCAGATGGCTCTGACTCTGAACTCCTAGGGAAGGAGGAGGTTGCTTTATAGAGGGGAAGAAAAAAGAAACTATTGAATTCAGTCACCGTTTTTGGTTATCTCGCAGCTGCAAGTGTGACAGGCTGATCAAGGCCAAATTCGGCACAGCTTGATGCATCCTGCTATCTTCTAGGCCACTACAGGCGGGGGAACTCCTGGCCCAAAATATCGTTATCTCCCAAGCAGCTGCAGGTGGGCGGGGGGAGAGCATGGGAACTGAGGCTGTCAATATGCCAATTATAACTCAATAAAAAAGTAACCAGTAATAGAAAAACAATAAATACATAAATTTTTTAAAAAGTTAACCAGAAAGCAAGTGCATGAAAGAGCAAGGTAATTGCAGATTTTTAATCTATTTAAAAATTGTGTTTTTACATACTATGCCTCAAAAATTCATAATTTGCTGGAGATTGACTGTGGAAGAAAGGGTGGCCAGGGTGCGGGGAAAAAGAAAAGAAAAAAATGCATAATTTACTATGGAATGCTCTCTGAGATGTAATAGTCAAATAAAAAGCAAATTATAGATTATTATTCATGGTTAGACCCCCAGCTATGTAAAAATACCAAATTATCCATGCCCAATTAAAATGATTATCTGTTTTTAAAAATTTTGCCAATCTTATTATATAAAATGCTGTGTTTTAAATTGTATGTCTTACACTTAAATCTTTAATCTAGAAGTTATTTTTGGGTCATGAGAAGCAGAGATTTTAAAATATTTTTCAGATAGGAAGCCATGTCCCAATACCAGATACTCTTTTTTAAATAAATAAATGAAATCCTGTAAAATTCAAAACAAGATGGAATATTACTGTTGAAATAATGTCTATGAAATATGAGAACATGTTTCAGGATTATATCAGGTAAAAAAGTACCAGGAAAATTTTAATTTTCACATTTTCTTAAAACTAAAAATTATTTAATCTAATTTTCAGTTTTATTAAATTCCTGTAGATAAAGATTGTGGCCTATTATTCATACAACTATTAATTATTCATGCAATTATTTATTATTCATACAACTGTTATTTGTGGAAAAGTTTTTTACTTCAATTTTATATTTTTCTTTCTAGAAAAGATTTCTGTGTACACAAAGATGAACCATGTGATACTGTTGGTAAGTGTCTATATAAATTTTTACACTTTTGAGGATTTCTGGGGACCTTGAATACAACTAGAGGAAATTATTGGAGAGTGCTGCTTTTAATGGAATATTTTTAGAATATCAGTTATATATTTCCAATTTATATGTTTAACCATTTGTCAACACTTCAATTATTAATGAAACATCTTCAAGATATGTATACATTATATATTTGAAAAACTTTTAAGTGATGCTTTAAGAATACAATGGGTTTTTATTTGTTATTTTCCCAGAGATATACATATGGGTTTAATAAAATTCTATTATTATTGGTAAACCAGGGCAAAATATATTAATGACAGTATGATTGCCTTTTGTAGGCTAACAGATTTGATTTTAAGCTCTATATGCTTGCAGTTCTTTGCAGTCAAAGAAAGTCCATTTAATTTGCATGATTAATGACAATTTTTATACATGAAGTGGTAAACTTTCTATATATTTGTCCTAGATATCTAAAATCCCTTAAACATAGCCATGTAGCCAATAAAATCCATGAAACCACAGTTCTAGATATATGCTAAATATGCCAATATAAGTTCATCTATATAAATTTACCTATCTAAATATATCTATATAACTATATACAGATATAAACTATGTAGCTATATATATAGTTTTAAGTCATGTAGCTGTAAATAATAAGATATTATTGGTAAGACAAATATAAGAGTCATAATCTGATTTTGATGTCATGTGGGGTTCATTTCTACAGGGTAATAAGTATCTTAACCATCTTGAGGTTCTTTGTAAGATGAATAATCAAAAGGGGATAGAAACAGAATTAAAGGTTATAGGTATTTAAAAAATAATTCTAATTAGTTCCATTAACTTAAGTTCTCATCAACCTCCTCATGTGATTAAAATCTGAGATAATAAGTGGGAGATAATTAAAATAAAGCAGGTGATGATGGAGTCAAAGGAATGTTTCATTCAGAAGGGACTTGAAGCATAAAATGAACTGGACACCTAAGCAAAAGCTGACTTGATTTAGGGAGGATATTCATACTGTTAACTCACTTACCTGCTTCCTGTAGTTTTCTTTTCCTCTTGCCTGGATCTCCATAAATTAAATTTCAATATAGGTTTAATCAACCCAACCATGGAAACTTTTGATTACCAATAAAACTTGTCTCAAGATAATGACCTTTTCTCCACTTAAACAGCTAAGTTGCCCTTAAAGCCTTTTTTAATATAGACCAATTTCATTTGAGCATCTGAGAGAAACCAGCAGTATCTCCAGTAATTATTCCCCTTTATAACATAGGCTCACGGGCTAAGAAAGCAAATACGAATGTGAAGCAAATCAAAATGGTTTTGATTATGACTATGTTTCACATCTTGCTAAATCTGTCATTGAAATTAGCATTGGTTTTGTGATATATGCATATATTATCTATGAAACTTATTTCCTGGTTTAAAGCCTATTTGATGAATGAAGCACCTTGGTGTGTTTGGACAATAGGAAGGTGGTGCAGTCAGCCCCAGCTCTGTTAGCCCTGCCCGGTAGAGCTTGTTATAGCACAGAGGGTGGGAAGTCCAGTGCCCTTCCTGAGATCCCTCTGGAGATCTTTGTGTGCTTAGATTCTCGGAGTCACCTCTGGCATCATTAAATACTAGTTTCCTTCTCACTGTCTTATGGCAGTTCTTTTTCTCAGCCCGAATATGAGACAAGGGTCTTTTGCCTATTTAATCTTGAGCAGAGTAAAAATCTGAAATATTTCTTCAGGACAGAGAAAATGAAAACTTCTAACAACCACTTCAGAAGAGTAGTCTCTTCATTCCATCATCCCGTTCCCCATCTCCCCCTGTCTCACACTGCCCCCAGTCTTCTGTTACGTTAACCATGCTCATGCCTAGAGATGTACGTACTTGCAGAAGGTTCAGGCATTTATGGGAATAGGTATGGTGGCTGCCACCCATCACCTGTGCATTTACACTGTGCAGCAACAATGTCATGGAGGAAAGGGATGCTTCTCTAGCAGTGGGTCATGATTAGTCTAGACCCATCCACAGCATCATTTCAGGACCACAGCCCTAAGCTGGTGAACAAATGGCACTACCGTGGTTATGACACGTGACCTGTCACCTGTTTGCCTCATTAAGCTGAAGAGAGGGACATTTTTCATGGTTGAAGCTTGTTCATATATGTACCCACTGAACATAAACCAAGAAGCTATAATTGCAAAGAGAACCTGCCTTGGGATGGATCTGAACTCAGACACAATAGAATGGATAGAGGGAAGGGGCCTCTTTACTTGATTACGTTGTTGAATCCCTGCATTCTCCTGCCTTGAGTCCACTCTAATCTCTGGATTTCAGAAGGTGTGAGCCAGTAAATATGTTTAGTATTTAAGCCAATTTAAGATTTCATTTCTGTAACTTGCAGCCTAAAGCATAGATATTCACATATGCATTTATAAGAATAGAAGAATATGGGGCAATATTAATAATTTCTACTATTATTAAGATGATGCTGGTAACTTGCTCTGTGACTTGTTCAAATATTAAACAAGCATGTGTAGCTTATTGATCATCTTAACAGTTCTCAATCTCCACTATAATAAACCAAAAGGGATTTAAGGGCTTAAATCAATAAAGTGTTTATTGACACACACCTTTTTTTTTTTTTTTTCTATTTTTAAATCATTTTTATTTTCCGGTTGCAGTTGAGATACATTATTATATTAGTTTCAGGTGTATACCCCAGTGATTAGACATTATATAATCTACTAAGTGATCATCCTGATAAATCTCCCACCCATCTGACACCATACATAGTTATGAGAATATTATTGACTATATTTCACATGCTGTACTTTATATCCCATGATTATTCTGTAATAAACAATTTTTACTTCTTAATCCTTTCATCTTTTTCATCCATCTCCCGAACAGTCTCCCATCTTGCAGCCATCAAAGTGTTCCCTGTGTCTATAAGTCTGTTTCTCTTCTGCATGTTTGTTTATTAATTATTTATTTTTTAATTCTTTCTATTGTTGTTCTATTAACAGTTGTCGCAGTATTTCCCTGTTGCTCTCCCCTACCTCTCACATCCCCCCTTTTTTGTTTTTTAGATTCAATTGTTGATAGATATGTATTTATTGCCATTTTATTGTTCATATTTTTTATCTCTTTTTTATTCTTAAAAGAGACCCTTTAAGCTTTCATATAGTACTGTTTGGTTGTAATGAACTCCTTTAACTCTTTCATTCTGGGGAGCTCTTTTTCTGTCCTTCAATTATAAATCACAGCTTTGCTGGGTAGAGTGATCTTGGTTGTAGGTCCTTGCTTTTCATCACTTTGAATATTTCTTTCCAATTCCTTCTGGCCTGAAAAGTTTCCATTGGGAAATCAACTGAGTTTTATGGGAGCTCCCCTATAGGTAACTACTTTTCTCTTGCTGCTTTTAAGATCCTCTCTTTGTGTTTAAACTGTTGCATTTTAAATATTATGTGGTTTTGTGTGGGTCTCTTTGGGTTCATCTTGTATGGAACTCTCCATACTTTCTGGACTCACATGTCTATTTCCTTCCCCATGTTAGATAAGTTTTCTGTCATTGTTTTTTCAAATAGGTTTTAAATTTCTTGTTCTCGCTCTTCCTTCAGGCACCCTATGATGCAAATGTTGGTATGCTTGAAGTTGTCCCAGAACTTCTTACACTATTTTCATTTTGGGGGAATTCTTTTTTCTTTTTGCTATTCCAATTGGGTATATTTTGCTTCCTTATATTCCAAATTGCTGATCTGATTCTTGGCTTCATCTGCACTACTGTTGATTCCCTGTAAATTATTCTTTATTTCAGTTAGTGTATCCCTCATTTTTGACTGGTCCTTTTTTTTGCTGTTGATGTTTTCACTAAATTCACTGAGCATCCTTATAACCAGTGTTTTGAATTCTGCATCTAGTAGATTGCTTATCTCTATTTTCTTTAGTTCTTTTTATGGAGTTTTGTTCTGTTCTTTCATTGGACATATTTCTTAGTCTCCTCATGTGGCAGCCTCCTATGTTTATTTCTATTTATTAGGTGGAGCTCCTGTATGTACCAGGCTTGGTCATGTAGCTTAATGTGGTTGGTGTCCTGTAGGATCCAGTGGCACAGCCTCCCCTATCACCCAAGTTGGGCACTTGAAGTGCACCTCCCCATGTGGGCTGAGTACACCCTCCTCTTATAGTTGAGCCTTGATTGCTGTTGACATGTCAATGTGTGGGATTTACCCCCAAGCCAATTAGCTGCAAGGACTGGCTGTGACCACTGACCTCTGACCACCATGGAGGATCAGCAGGGGCCTGCCCCACAGAGCAGGACTTCCTCCTGCAGGACTCTGGTGCTGCTGAGTCTGCCCCTTGAGTGTGTTGCTTGTGGAGGTGGATGGGTGATGGTGCTTTGACTCAGTCTGAGGCTGGCCACTGAGTGTGCTGGCTCTGGACCTTCTGGGAGGTGCAGGCCACATTCAACCACTTCCTGTGTTCTGCCCAGGGCCAACTGGCTTGAGCTTCAAAATGATCTGCTGGGCTTGGAGGTGTCCTAATGAGGCCAAGCTGCAAACCAAGGCCAGCTGCTGCTAGTGCCAGGCCTGGGGCCACTTAGCGAGAGGTACAGGGTATTCTATGGCCAGGTACATATGCTGTTTGTTGGACAGATTTTAGGATATTCTGAAACATAAGCCACAACAGGTTATTTGTATGAAAAAAGTCACTGGAAACAGCTTGAGTGAGCCTGAAAGTTGGGTGGGGTGGCACCTCAGGGAATCACTAGGGTGGGGAAACAGTGTGAGCCAGGGAGATGGAGACTCAGATATGACACCCTCCTGCCAGTTCTGGGGAATGGGCTAATCAGAGGAACAGTGGCCCCTGTCAGTACTTCTGTCTGGGAGAAAGCTGACCCCCAGCTCTTGCCCTGATGTCTGACAATTCAGTTTCTCCCTGTATGTCTCTGGTGCCTTTCAAGCTGCTTCCCCAGTGCTGGAGCTCAGAAGGACTGAGTCTGTGCATGGGTTCTTTAAGAGGAACTGCCTGCTACTCCAGAAGCCGTCGTCTCACTTAGCAACAGTCCCCATTGGTTTTTACAACCAGAAGCTATGGGGACTTCTCCTCCTGGCTTTGGAACCATGGGCTGGTAGCCTGGTGTGGGGCTAGGACCCCTTGCTCCTCAGGGGTGAGCTTCACAGCCAAGGTATCCCTCCTGATTTTTATCTGCCACACATGGGTGTGGGAGTAGTCTGTTCTGCATTTCCTATCAGTCTAATGTGGCTACTTCTTTAATCCTCTAGTTGTAAGACTTCTATCAGCCAGACTTCAGGTGCCTCTGCATGATGGTTGTTCCATAGTTTAGTTGAAATTTTAATGTGTTTGTGGGAGGAGGTGAGTAACGTGTTTACCTACGCTGCCATCTTGCCTGGAAGTCTACACACATTTCTAAATCTTATGTTATATACGGAGTATATTTTTGCCAGATTCTTAAGTCAGTGTGTACCTTCTTTTCTTTTGTATCTAATACTGATGTGAAGTCAGCCCATTTCATTTTGGGTACTGTAATGAAAATAATGAAAGAGAGGAAGGAAAAAGGAAATATGTGGATTTAGTATTGATTACTTTGAATAATAGGGGCCTGAATGATAACTTTAACATGACAATTTCCCTACTCTCCAGGGTATAGTGAGAGAGGAAGGACAACAGTTAATAACTTTGAATATATAGTATTAAGTTGAGTTATAAATGAAGAGGAATGCCTATATTTCATTTATTTTTGAGAGGAGAAATTATTTTTGGATAAAGTTGACAAATGACATTCTGTAAATTTAAGATGTGCAGTGTGTTACTTTGATACACTGATATATTGTACTATGGGTATTGTAACTATCACATTACATACTTATTGTCTAATTTCAATATACTGTACATGTGATCTCTATGGCTTATTTAATGTTCATTATAAGTTTGTTCCCTTAAACACTTTCAATCTGGTAACTACCATTTTATTCTGTTTCTTTTTTACATGTTGAATTTTCTTTTTTGGATTACACATATAAGTGATATCATATGATACTTGCCTTTCTCTGACTTATATCCTTAGCATAATGTTCTCAAGGTCCTTTTATGCTGTTGCAAATGGCAGAATATCCTCCTTTCTTATGGCTGAATAATATTCCATTGTTTTAATTCTTTTAATTTTTAAAATTTTTCAAGTATAGTTTACATACAATATTATATTAGTTTTAGGTGTACAACATAGTGGTAGACAGTTATATACCTTACAAAGTGATCAGTCTGGTACCCATCCAGCACCAGACATAGTTATTACAATATTACTGCCTGTGTTCCCTATAGGAATGCCTATATTTCAAAAGGAATGAAATATAATGCATAAAGCTGTGCATTATAATTTGAGCCACACATTCATGGACATTATCTTACTTAATTTCTTCAAAATCTGAACTCTAGTTTTATTATTTTATAAATGAATAAAACTGAAATAGAACAGAGCACTGATTTTCAAGTCAGACATCTAGATTTATTTTTATTTTTTTTCAGATTTAATGTGTTTTATTGATTAAAGTATTACATTTGTGCCAATTTCCCTTCCCTCTGCTCCCCTCCACCCGGTGGCCCCCCCTCCCTCCAGTTGTCCCCCCCTTTTAGATTATGTCCATTAGTTGTGCATACAGTTCCTCCCAACCTCTCTCCATCTATTCCATTCCCTCCTACCATGATCCCCAATTCCTATATCATCTCCCTCCCTCTCCCCACTCCCCCTCCCTGTTGACCTCCCCCCAATATGCTTCCCGTACCCACAGTTCCTTTTCCACTCTCGTTGCCTGTTTAGTTTGCCTTTGTTTCATCTCCCTAGCTTCTGTTTTTTAAACCAGTCCCTTTAACATCTCATATAACAGTGGTTTGGATCTAATGAACTCTTTCAGTTTTATTTTGTCCTGGAAACACTTTCTCTGTCCTTCTATTCTGAATGACAATTTCGCTGGATAGAGTATTCGTGGTTGTAGGTTTTGGATTTTCATTACTTTGAATATTTCTTGCCAGTCCCTTCTTGCCTGTAGGGTCTCTCTTGAGAAGTCAGCTGATAGTCTAATTGAGACCCCTTTGTACATAATTCTTTTCTTCTCTCTTGCTGCTTTTAAGATTCTCTCTTTATCTTTAATTTTTGACATTTTGATTATAATGTGTCTTGGAGTGGTTCTCCCTGGGTCCAGTCTCTTGGGAACTCTCCTTGCTTCCTGGACCTGCAAGTCTATTCCCTTCCCCAAGTCTGGGAAGTTCTCCTTTATTATATTTTCACTCAATTTTTCAAGTTCTAGTTCATCTTCCTTGCTCTCTGGCAAACCAATGATTCTTATGTTGGGCCTTTTATAGCTGTCCCAGAGGTTTCTGATCCTCTCATCCTTGCTTCCCGTTTCCTCTCTCTGCATTGGTTGACTGCTTGTTCCTTCTCCATATTCCAGTTTGTTGAAATGAACTCTGGATTTTTTTTCCTCACCATCTGTCTCGTATGTGGTTTTGTTCCTTTCGTTATGAATGTTTTTCGCTTCTTTCTTATCTTTTTCCTGCTCTTTTGTGAATTCTGTAAGCCACCTGATAACAATGGCCCAGAACTGAGCCTCTGACAGGTTTCTTATCTGTTCATCTGTCAGGTTCTCTATCTGTTGCCTGGTGAGCTGTGCTACCGGGATTTCTATAGTTGTCTGCCTCATTTTGACAGATGCGTTTTGTTTTCTTGGGCCGGCTGTAGGGGGCAGTGCCTGTGTACGCGTCACAATTCAGCGACTGGCGCCTGTCTGCGACCTATTTCGCAGCCCTGTGGTGCTTTCTTTGGGGGCGGGGGTCCAAGATGGATTCACACAGTTATTCAGCTAGGAGACCGGGATCCGTCCTCCCGCCCCCCTGGGCCTCACTGTTCAAGGCGATGCGGCGGCCGCTCTCCCCAGCGCCGGGGTCGCGCACCACCAGGGGCTTGACCACAGCCGGGATTCCTCGCCGCCCCGCCGCTCCAGGTGTGACCGCAAACAGCGCTGCCCTCTTTAACTCTTACCTGCCCAAATGGCACCGCTGGTTTATAACTTCATATGTTGGGCTTCCGTGTAGTTTTATTTACTGGAATTTCTAGTTATCCTTTGTTTTGAAGTAGTTGTATTCCTCTCTAGTTGTAGAGGGAGACCTAGCGTGTCCGTCTAAGCCTCCATCTTGGCCGGAAGTCCCAGACATCTAGATTTAAATCAGAGCTCTTCTGTTACCTACATGACTGTGGGCACATTATTTAACATGTTGAAAGTTTGGATTCCTCACTTTTATTTTTTTATAAAGCCAAAAATTTTATCATTAACATATAAAATTTCCCATAATTGCTTCTTTTGTGTCTAAATACCCTCATGAATAAATGGGTCTTCTTGGTTGTGGAACTTAGTATCTATATATCATTATGGACCTTTCTGTCATTGTATTAAAATGTCAGATTATATTCGCCACAAAAATAGAGGCTATGTTATCGACTTCACATAATTTTTGTAAAACTCTGACACTTGTTAAGGCAGCTATTTTTAAATCAGCATTTAATGTGTACTAGTTTTTATCACTTCCTTTTTTGGTTTAATCTTTATGTACTTTTTTCCATTACTATTTATTCCCCTTATCATGGACATGGACAACAATGTGGCGATTGCTGGGAGGAGGGGGTATCACTTCCTTTTTTTCCCTGCAGAGAGGTTACAAGATTTGCCCAGCATCACTGTCAGTAAGTAGTAGTGTTGGCCTCTGCTTCAGATCTTCTTAATTTAATGAGAGTCAGCTTTTCTTTATAACATGATACATTTGTATACTAGAGGAAACTACAACTAGAACACTCAAGGTGAGAAAAATATCCTTGAATGAAGTTATAGAATAAAACTGTAAATTAAAATACAGACAAAAATGGCAAATATAAACTTGGAAGTAACTGTTGTTTGTCAGCATTTTAATTTTGAAACAATAGGATATTTTGCTCATTTGCTCATGCAAAAGATAAGTTCATTTTAAATGAGGTGGCCTTTAGCAATGTTATGAGATATTATAAATAAATACTTCAGTTGATAAATTGTATGTATTTATTAAGTTTCTATTTGAAAAACTAAACAGCTTTTAAAGGGTAAAAAGTAAAAGTTGTTTTAGCACCCCCAGAATCACACTGTTTTTCTGTTGTTTTAGGTAAGTAGTTTAGTCGATTGGTATGTAGGTATCTAAATACTGGAAGAAAAGATTCTATTAAATGATTTAATCAACAAAATATAAATTCTAAGACATGTGTATTTACCTTCTAACATTCCTGAAATTGAGATTTATTTCATAATCAATGGTCTATTAGAATTGTGTCATAGTTCAATTCAGAGTTTTAAAAATCTTAGGTTGGATGAACTATGATATATCATGGTATTCTTATGTTTCAGGGGAAATAAAGTATAATTCTGGATGTAAGTGCCAATTACTTATATACCAGTATTGCTAGTGAAGTTGCGTTACTTCCTGTGGCAGGAGGAATAGCAGTCCTTGAAGATGTCCATGTCCTAATCCCTGGAACCCAGGAATGTTAGGTTACACAGCAAAGGGAAAGGAAGGTTGCAGAGGAAAGTAAGGCTATTGATCAAGTGATCTTAAAGTAGGAATGTTATCCTGGGCCAACCTGCTATGTCCAATGCAATCATAAAGGTTCTTAAAAGTGGAAGACCTTGGAGCCAGAGGGAGATGCGATTATTGGATAAAGGCATGGAGAGCTGTGATGTGAGAAGGATTCAGCTCGTCATTACTAACTTTGAAGATGGAGGAAGGGGCCCTGAGTAACATTGACTTTAGAACCTATAAAAAGCAAGGAATGGGTTTTTTTCTGACAGTCTTCAGAAAGGAGGGACATCTATGTGACCCCTCGATTTTAGCCACTGAACTCTGGTTGAACTTCTAACATAGGGAATTGTAAGGTAATACATTTGGGGGCTTTAAGCCACTAAATTTGTGATCATTTGTTATAGCAACTCTAGGAAAGCATATACCTGGCAATAACTAATGTTAGCCCCTCCAGTGACTTACAGAGATGGATAAAGAAACATGGAGCTCTCAGATCTTTAGACTGTGAGGTCAACTGTTCTGGCTCTATAGTTAGTTTTAAGAACTGGTAAAGAGTTTGGGATTAGATTTAAAACTAGAAATTTGCTTCATAATATAGAAGTATTTATAAATAACAACAAACTGGGACTGTTAACAAATACTTGATTATTTCTAACTGAGAGACTAGACACCCACCCACCAAAATAGTCTGTCTATATAATCCACTAACAATGAAAGGAATCTTATTAATTCTTAAAATCTTTCTAAGAAAATACCATGCACTGATGATTTTACAGGTGATTTCTACTAAAATTTTGTTTTTAAAACCCAGATCATTCCAATATTATACAAATAATTTTAGAGACTACAAAAGGGTAAATTAAAACCAAATATTAAACAGTACAGTGTAAGAAAGAAAAATAATAAGCTACTCTCACTCAGAAAAGAAGAATTCAAAATTAAATATTAGCATATTTTATCTCATGATGTATTTTTTAAATAACTAAGTAGGATGATCTTATTCTGGGTTTATTTCAGATATGCAGGGGTAGTTTAATATTAGAAAATCATAAAATGTATTATGTAACACAAAGATAAAAACTATATGATCATCACAACAGATAAGGAAGATGTATTTCATACAATTCAGAACACATTCATGGTAAAAACTCTTGACAAAGTAGAAACTTTACTAACCTGGTTAAAGGGATTTACAAAAAAATACATTAATATATTTTATGAAAATACCAAAAACATTTCTTTAAAATCAGAAACAAAAAGTGGATTCTATTATCACTTTTTCTATTAAACAATGCATTGGAAATTTCAGGCCTTAAAATAAAATGGATGTTATGATTGTCTACATTTTAAGCAAACACAGAGCATATGGAATTAAATTATTAAAACAGCCTCAACAATCTTGAGAAAGAAGAACAAAGTAAGAGAGATCACAATACCTGATATCAAACTATATTCCAAAGCTACTATAATCAAAACAGTCTGTTACTGGCATAAAGACACACAGATCAATGGAACAGAATAGAGAGCCCAGAAATAAACCCAGGTTTCTACGGTCAATTAATATTTGACAAGGGGAGCAGGTACATAAAATGGAGCAAAAATAGCCTCTTCAATAAATGGTGTTGGGAGAACTCGACAGATACATGCAAAAAAATGAAACTAGACCACCAGCTCACACCACACACCAAAATAAACTCAAGATGGAGAAAAGACTTAAGTGGAAGTTGTGATGCCATAAAAGTCTTAGAGGAAAACATAATCAGTAAAATTTCAGATATTCCATGCAGCAATTTTTTCACTGACATGTCTTCTAGGGCAAGGGAAATAAAGGATAAAATAAAATTAAAAAGCTTCTGCACAACTAAAAAAAATATCAAATAAAAAGGGATCCAACCATATGGGAAACATTTTTGCTAATGATAACTCGAACAAGGGTTTGATCTCCAAAATATATAAAGAACACATACGACTCAACACCAAGAAGACATACAATCCAATTAAAAAATGGGAAAAGGACCTGAACAGACACTTCTCCAGGGAGGACATACAGAGGGCCCATAGGCATATGAAGAAATGCTCAACATCACTAATCATCAGAGAAATGCAAATTGAAACCACAATGATATACCACCTCACAGCAACCAGAATGGCCATCATTAACAAATCAGCAAACAAGTGTTGGCGAGGATGTGGAGAAAGAGGAACCCTAGTGCACTATTGGTGGGAATGCAGACTGGTGCAGCCACAGTGGAAACAGTATGGAATTTTCTCAAAAAACTAAAAATGGGACTTCCTTTTGACCCAGTGATTCCACTTGCTGGGATTGTACCCTAAGAATCCTAAAACACCAAACCAAAAGAACATATGCACCCCTATGTTCATAGCAGCACTATTTACAATAGCCAAGTGGTGTAAATAGCCTAAGTGCCCATCTGTCAATGAGTGGATCAAAAAACTGGTACATTTACACAATGGAATACTATGCAGCAGAAAGAAGGAAGGAACTCCTACCTTTTGCAACAACATTGACAGAACTGCAGAATATGCTAAGTAAAATAAGCCAGTCAGTGAAAGAAAAATACTGTATGATCTTACTTATAAAAGGAGTATAATGAACAAAACAAACACACAAACAAAATAGAAACAGAGGCATAGAAACAAGGAACAGACTTACAGCAACAAGAGGGGAGGAGGGAGGGAAATAAGGGTGAAAAGAAAGGGGAGGGACTAGTCAAGGAAAATGTATGAATGACCCATGGGTGTGGACTACAGGGTGGGGAGTGTCTGTGACAGTGGAGGAGGGATGAGTGGAGGAGAGCAAAGGCGGAAAAATTGGGCCAACAGTAATAAAATATTTATTAAAAAAGAAACTAAATATTTAGGTGGTTAGACAGCAACTAATTGCATTTTATAGACTACAACTTACAGAGACATTTAATTCAAAGATTTTATTAAATACATGGAAAAAATAAAGTTATTTGGAGTATATCTAATAATGCAGATTACATACATGGAGAAAATTATTGAGCTATCTTGCAATTCAATAAAGAAGACATAACTATGAAAAAGTAAACTGTACTCATGGTCTGAAAGACTGAAGATGATACCAATGTCCGTTTCTTTCAGATTTATCTGTTGATAAAATATACTTTCATGAAAATTATAATGGGAGTTTTGGAGGAAAATGGACAGGCTGATTCAAAATGATATATGAAGCAGCACAGGCCCAAGAACTGCCAGGACACTAGTGAAGAAAATGTATGGGGAATCTGCTCTATCAGAACAAGATATAACATATAATAAATAGGACACTGCTGTGATACATATTTGGGAAATTGATAAATAAGACAGAACACTGGGAGAGGAGGCATGATATTAATACAATGAATTATTCACATGGAGAAAAGTTTAAATGAATTCCATATTGTTTAAGTTTTTTAAAATTTAGAAAATATAGAAAAATTAAATTGTTGCAGTAGAGAGTGTTCTTAAAAAGGACACAAAAATGTTAACCATAAAGGAAACTCTTAATGAAGTCAACCATATTAATATTTAAAATTTCTGTGTATCAAAAGATACTATAATGACAGTGGAGAGAAAAACAAGTACCTGTCAGGGAGAAAAGACCTCATTTTATAGATTTTAAGGTGTCTTCGCCATCATTGGTTTTAAGACATACTGTTATTTTATGTGCCACTCAAGAGAAAAAAAACCAATGTGGTAAATTGTAATGAAAGACATTATTGATTTTAAGACCTAAGAAATCTATAACATTTGCAACACAAAGTATTAAAATTCAGAGTATAAAAACAACTTCTGTAAATTAGTGAGTAAGAAGCAAACAACAGAGTAGACATCCTGAATAGGGCAATAGACTCCAACAGCCATTTTTACAAGAGAATACATCAAATGAATTTTATGAAAAGGAAAACAACAACCGTATTAGTAATCAAGGGAGGCACGGATTAGTAATAAGGGAAATACACCTTCAAGATCCCATGGAGATTTCTACCAATGAGACAGAATAAATTAAAGTGAAAAGCATGACATCTTCAAGCCATGGGAAGAATGTGAATCTTTTGCACTTCAGGAGGGAATGTAAATTTGTTATAACCACTTTAGAAAATTTTGGCAGTATCTACTAAAACTGCCATATGACCATTTCCTTCTTAGGCACGTAGATGAGAGAATCTTATATGCACTGAAGACATACAATAGAACATTAATAGTCATCAATCAAAAGTAAATTAATTGATCAATATTTGATGATTCAAGAAACTAGAGTGTCTGTGTGGTGTGTAACTAAAAAATGTCACCTGGAGAGTTGTAGAGATGATAATGTGTAATGCCTCAAGCCATGAAGAATTTCAACATATTCACTTCCAGTGGGAGAAGGACAGCTCAGCAAGTCTAGGAAGATACATGTACTCTAGAAGTTCACACATGTAAACATAACTGATCAAAATCTAAAGTTAATTTTTTTTCTTTTCCCAGGAATATACATGGTCATACCTTACCCTGATTGTAGGCTATTATCCTTTTTTTAAAAATTTATTTCATTTATAAAACCCCAAGAAGTTATCATGGTTTTCCACAGTCAGTGCTTATTTAATTTATCTACATATTTATAATTTTATCAGGCCTTCATTCTTTCATACAACCAGATCTTTCTTCTGATTGTACTCTCTTGCTAAATGAAGTGATATTTATTAGAATTTCCTTTAGTAAAGACATGCTAATGGCAAACCTTTTAAGTTTTTGTTAGTCTGAAAATGTTTTACTTTCACACTCATTTGTGAAAATATTTTAACTCTCAGCACATTGTAGGTCTAGTTCACCTGCCTTCTGGCATCAGTTGTTGCTCTTGAGAATACAGCTATCAGTCTGACTACCACAAGTTTAAAAATAATAACATTTGAAACTGTTCTGTAGATACTTAAATTGTCTATATACTATAAGCCAGTGATTCTCAAACTTTTTGGTACTTATATTCAGAAGAATTATTAAAGATCCCAAAGTGCTTTTTTTATGTAAATAATATTTATCAGTTGTCACCATATTAGAAATTCTAAACGTAGTTTATTTCAAGTGAACAATAACAAACTCATCAAATGTTAGCATCAAGAACATGCTTTCATTAAAATTTTATTATTCAAACCAAAAAATAGTGAGAAGATAGATATGACTTTTAGATTTTTGTAAATCTCTGTATATCTATCTGGCTTATAGAAGACAGCCAGGATATTGTATCTGCTTATGCCTGTGAGGGATTGCCTTTTGTTATTTTGGTTGAAGTTTATGAAGAAAATGTGGCCTCACAAAGATTTGTAATTAGAAAATGGAACTTCCAGCCAAGATGGAGGCTTAGATGGACACGCTCAGTCTCCCTCTACAACTAGAGAGGAATACAACTACCTCAAAACAAAAGATAACTGGAAATTTCAGAAAATAAAACTACACAGAAGCCCAGCGTACAAAGTTATAAACCAGCGGTGCTCGTCGGGCAGGTGAGAGAAGTGAAGGTGGGCAGTGCTGTTTGCGGTAGCACCAGGGACAGCAGCAGGGAGAGCAGTCCTGGCTGCAGTTGAGCCGCAGCAGCTCCCGACCCCAATGCTGGGAAAAATAGCCACCCCATTGCCTCGGACGGTGAGGCCCAGAGGGCGAGATGAAAAACCCAAGTCTCCCAGCGGAGAGTAAAGGCAGGAATCCATCTTGGACCCCCGCCCCCACACAAAGCACCACAGCGCCCCGAAATAGGTTGCGGATCACCACCGGGTTGCTGGGCAGTGACGACAAAGCACCATAGCATGGCAAAAAAGGTTGCTGGACCACTGCCGGTTGCTAGGTAGTGACCACAAAGCACCAGAGCGCCACGAAATAAGTTGCGGATCACCACCGGTCACTGGGTAGTGATGACAAAGGGCCACAGCGCGGCAAAAAAGGTTGCGGATTGCCACCGGTCGCTGGGCTGTGACGAGTACACAGGCACTGCCCCCTATAGCTGGCCCAAGAAAGCAAAATGCATCTGTCAAAATGAGGCAGACACTATAGAAATCCCGGTGGCGCAGCTCACCAGGCAACAGATGAAGAACCTGACAGATGAACAAATAAGAAACCTGTCAGAGGCTCAGTTCTGGGCCATTGTTATCAGGTGGCTTACAGAATTAACAAAAGATTTGGAAAAAGACGAGAAAGGATTGATAAACACTCATACTGAAAAGAACAAAACCACATACAAGACAGATGGTGAGGAAATAAAATCCAGAGTTCAAATCAACAAACCAGAACATAGAGAAGGAACAAACAGTCAACCAGTGCGGAGAGAGGAAACAGGAAGCAAGGAAAATGAGGAGAGGATCAGAAACCTCTGGGACAGCTATAAGAGAGCGAACATATGAATAATAGGATTGCCAGAGGGCAAAGAAGGAGAACTAGAAATTGAAAAATTAAGTGAAAATATAATAAAGCAGAACTTCCCAAACTTGGGGAAGGAAATAGACTTACAGGTCCAGGAAGCACAGAGAGTTCCAGAAAAACTGGGCCCAGGGAGAACCACTCCAAGACACATTATAATCAAAATGTCAAAAGTTAAAGATAAAGAGAGAATCTTAAAAGCAACAAGAGAGAAGAAAAGAATCATGTACAAAGGGGTCCCAATTAGACTATCAGCTGATTTCTCAAAAGAAACTCTGAAGGCAAGAAGGGACTGGCAAGAAATATTCAAAGTAATGAAAATCCAAAATCTACAACCACAAATACTCTATCCAGCGAAATTGTCATTCAGAATAGAAGGGCAGAGAAAGTGCTTCCAGGACAAAATAAAACTGAAAGAGTTCATTAGATCCAAACCACTATTATATGAGATGTTAAAGGGACTGGTTTAGAAAAAGGAGGATCAAAACTTTGAACACTAAAATGAAAACTGCAAGTCAAGAACCAACAACAGAAGCTAGGGAATTGAAACAAAGGCAAACTAAATAGGCAACGAGAGTGGGAAAAGAACTATAGGTATGGGGAAACATATTGGGGGGAGGTGAGCAAGGAGGAGTAAGGGGGTAAGGGAGGGAGATGATACAGGAATTAAGAAGCATAGTAGGAGAGAATGGAGTAGACAGGAAGAGGTTGAGAACTATATGCACAACCAATGGACATGGACTAAAAGGGGGGGACAACTGGAGGGAGGGAGGTCACCGGGTGGAGGGGAGCAGAGGGAAGGGAAGGGACAACTGTAACAGTATAATCAATAAAACATATTTAAAAATAGAAAATGGAGAGTATTTTCAGGTTATTATGAATATTCTTCTTTGAAAGTACATCAAAACACATGGTGTAGAATTTGAAAACACATCACTAAGCTCTTATACTTTGTTAATATCTGTTGGTATGTTTTACACTTTAAGTGGATGTGTTTAGCTAGGCATGTATTTTTAGCATCATTTGTTGGTCAATTAGAAAATGTTGGTTTACTGAGTGAGACAACTTTTCTTAATGTTGATGCATTTCTCCATATAATGCTCATGTATATTAAAAAAATCTTTGCTAACATCAGCATTGATCTCATCAATATTGGGAGGCTGCCAAAGTCACAGTGGCAGATGCAAGTTTTCCAATATTCTAATTTCACTTGAAAGTTTGAATTTTATCATTGGAAAGAAAAATACCATTAGTTGGTTTCCTTGTAGTAACAGGTTCTCTTTGTTCATTTTTGGGTAAATGTCAGCCAGTTTCCAAATCCGAATAACCATGTTCATCTGTCATTCTTTCAAGTACAAGTGGTGTTCAATGAAAAATAATGAGTTTAGCTCATAACACAAACAATCTCAGAATCCTGTTCCCAGAGACATTATCTTTTAGTCTGCAGCAGAAAGGCTTTCTTCTTACTTCCTTTTTGTTACACAAAGTGTTAAAAAAGTGGGTATGCTCAAGGGTTCAGATTTAATAAAATTAATATATTTCATTTCAATCATTTTAAGCGGACTTGGCACATGTTCCCCTGGGAGTGAGTGGCAGTGAAAAATAAAGTGACTGACAATGAAGTCTGTTGTCACAGCCCTGATTTGTGCCAGGCAATTTTACTTACCGTTGCTGTTGCATCATCAGTGCAAATGTCAACAGTTTTATCTTGGTGACCTTTTAAAAGACCTTAGGGACCCACTGAAAAGGTACAATGGAAGCCCAGGATTCTGCAGAGCACACTATGATAAATTTTGCCATCATCAGGGAATGATCGATCATTAATGGTGACAGCCATTGATCATGTGTGTGTGTGTGTGTGTGTTTCATTAAACCTCTTAAGGACTTTAAAGTATAGAAAATTGGCAAATAACTTAGAGCTGGCAAAGGTACATGCTGATCAATATAAGTTTGCAGCTATGAATATTTTTCTAGTCCTTGCTGATAAGGGAGGCTGTGTATCCTTACCCAGATTTCCATTTTGGGATGCCCTGCCCCTCCTACGTGCTATTGCCAAGACTTCAATGCTTGCATATTGTTAATGAGCTTTCTTTTCCTGCTTTTCAGCAGGCTGGAATGATAGTTTATTCTTCTGCATGCTTCTGAATAGTTCTGATTTTATGTACTTACAGATTGTCAAACAGGCATTCAGACCACCTGGGAAGTAACTGCCAAAAAATAAAATAGCATATTCAGAGACTAAAACATACTTAAATCATCCTTTTATGTTGACATGGTACATGTGAGAATCTCCAGACACTTCCCTTTCCAAACACCAATATGTTCTCCAAACCGCATTTCAGCAGAAGTAATCGTTTTTATTGGGTGAGAAGAAGAGGTCAAGCCAATTTTTAAAAGTAGCTTAATTTTTATTAA
This sequence comes from Furipterus horrens, assembly GCF_987537825.1. Taxonomy (NCBI): domain Eukaryota; kingdom Metazoa; phylum Chordata; class Mammalia; order Chiroptera; family Furipteridae; genus Furipterus; species Furipterus horrens. Next base: position 62,189,222 of record NW_028327180.1, on the reverse strand, counting down.
ATAGCAGCTGTGGTCTATTTTTTTCTTGCATTATGGCACCTAAATCTCAGAGAATTTGAAGAGTAAAAGTATTTAAATCAGTGACATCATGTCTCTACTTTAATACTCTTTGGTTAGAACTATATTTTTTCTACTGAAAAATCATAAAAGTTTAATATTCAATATTTTCAAATTTGTAATCCTTTGCTGGACTAGGCATAGAATGCAGTTAACTTTTTTCCTATATAAATCTTACTTTTTAAGTGAGTTAGTAGTGTAATTAAGTCTTCAAATGCATTTATTAGATATTTGCCATATTCAGAGTTCCATGCTGAACCCTGTGATGGATTCAAGGATAGCAGTGGGATATATACTTCGTTTCTTTACTCTTTTTTGTGTGCATTAGCTCTAGAGTTTTTATTTGTTTTTTAATTTTTATTTAATAATTTCTTATTGTATTTTTTATTACTACTTAGTCCCTGTATACCCTCCTCTGCAATCACCACACCGTTGTCCATGTCCATGAGTCCTTTTTCTTTTTTGCTAAGTCCCTCCACCCCTTACTCTCACTTCCCACTTAGCTGTCATCCTGCTGTCTGTCTACGAACCTGTCTCTGCACAAGTGCCCATCAGTAAATGGATGGATAAAACCACTTTGGGACATTTGCACAGTGGAATACTACTCAGCTGTAAAAAAGAAAAAAGTTTTATCCTTTGTGACAGTATGGATGGACCCAAAGAACATTATGCTAAGTGAAAGAAGCCAGTCAGAGAAAGACAAGTCCCATATGACTTCACTCATATGTGGAATCTAAGGGACATATACTTTAGCAGAAGAGATTACCAAATAGATTACAAGCATGCATCAGCCTTATATGTAGATGATTTTATATAAACTAGGCTGAGGTTTGAAAGACCCAGAAGTTGTTGTATTTGTGTGAGATGATGTTGTTACAAAGTGCTGCTCAGTGTTTAATGTAGCAATTCTCAGAAATGCAAATGGAATACAGTCAGTGTGGCAGACATAATTCTTTCCCAGTTATTAAAATTCTAATCTAGGTACTGCTGTGAAGGGATTTTGCAGATGTAATTACAGTTCTTCTATTAATCTTAAAATACTGAGACTTAACCGCATCTGCTTTTTAAGGCAGAGGCAAGGAACTGAATTGTGCCAATAACCTAAATGAACCTGAAAACTGGCACTTCCTGAGAGCTCAGCCTGGATGACACCTTGACTTTGGCCTTGTGAGACCCTCCGTTAAGCTGCCCCAGACTTCTGACCTATAGAACTGTGCAATAGTAAATGGATGTTACTTTCACCACTACATTTATAATTAATTTATTGTTATGCAGCAAAGGAAAACTTAACACACACAGGCTAAAGGATGCATATTCTTATGCTTTGATTTGGGGGTTACATACTGGAGGAAATTAGGTCATTTTGGATGAAAGTACAGTTCATGGCCCTCTGTGAAAGCAGAGTAAGAAAAAAGAAAATGTTAAATAAGAGTTAAGGGAGGAATTCAGGGATTTCCACTTCTCACACCTGGTGGGACAGCAGAACAGTCAAAGGGTTTTAAAAGGATTTTCCAGGATTCACTACAATCTCTGCAGTTTGTCCAACTTTGACATTTATTTCCTTTTATCCCATCAGGAATGAACAAAAGCTAAAGTGAAATGGGTCTGAGCAGTTGCCCTGTGGGGCAGAAAGGAAAGAGGTAGGGAAAACACAGTGTCACAGGAGGAACTGGGCAGCACCAGGTCAGAATGCAAGCAAATACATCACTCTCTGGGCCTCCAGCACAGAAAATAGGGAAAGCCAAGGAAGTAAGACTAAGCCGGGGCATGACTAACTTTGCATCACAGGAAAAGGGGACCATTTAATCTACAATTCATACTAGGGCACTTGAAACAGTTAAAGGAGGCATAATGAATAATTACGCTTGGGCAACAGCATGAAGTGGGAGGCCACGGACAGAGTAGCTATATGGTCATTCTATTATTAATGAACATGTTTGAGACATACTTTTGCATATTGACCAGAATTGTAAAATATACATTAGAAGTGCTTATTTCAGAAACATTAAGCTATAAAATTATTTTTGTAATTTAGATATCTCATTACCTGATAATAACAATTAAACATACTAGGAATCAACATCTGACATTTTTACTGCACGTACTGGAAGCTGGTTTCACCCCATTTCTCTCACCCTTGCTTTCCTTCAGTCCACATGGCCACAGAGCATTGGCTATTGGTACATACAATGGCCTGAGTCTCAGACAGATCAGACTTAAAAGGGTAACAATGCTCACCGTGTTCTGAATTCTGATGTCTGCAAGGCCTGGAAACACACTCAGAAGGTAATATGAACTGCACTTCTTTATTTGTCCTTCCTCAATTTTTATTAGTTCTTTCATTTCAGGTGATCTTTTTATTTCTCTGGCTCTTGATCTCTTTAATTTTCCCATTTATTCAATTTTTTCTAATACTGGAGTCCTACTGTGTACCTGAAAGCTTGTTAGGTAGTAGAGAATGGTGACTAAATTGAAACTATTTGTGCATTCTTTTAAATCTTTTCTTTTTGCTATCCTTTTGTTGTCCTTGCCCAGGTGACTAAAAAAAATCTCCTATTTGTCTTCTTCTTACTATGAGCCGAATTTCCACAGTTATTCATGGCTTCCAAGCATAAATGTATTAATGCACATCTCTTAAGAATTGAGAAACCTTAGGAATTTTTTAGATTTGTATATCGTCTATCATCAAATTTTAATAATCTTGTTATGATCTAAAAACCCTGTCTTGACACAGGGTTTTTTCTATATCATTTATTTTTTTCAAATAAGTGTATTGAAGAAAATTGGCACTTTATGAATTAATCTTGCTTTCTGTTATATTATTAGTATTAATAATATTAATGTAATCTATATTATTTGAATGCAAATGTTTAGTAAATGATTTCCATTATGGTATGTAGAATATTATCAATTATTACATGGCAAAAAATGCAGAAACTGTATAAGCCCAAGAGAAGAAAAAGGCTTTTGTTGGATATTGCAATGATTTGTGTCTTTAAAACCTAAATAGCCTAGTGTGCAGTTAAGTTGCCCCTTTGCATTTGCCATAGTCTTCCCAGTCCTGGTCCCTACAGAGTTGGAAAATGGAAATGACTGTGGAGAACATCGAGATTAATGAGGTGCTTTGTTTGTATTGAGGAAATAATTTTTTTTATTTATAAGATACTAGTGTTTTTAATTTAATTTAATTTAATTTTTTGCATAGAAGAAACTATCTCTGTCTAGTTTAAGGTATGCTGGGGCAAATACACTCCTCCCTTTTCTTTTACTGAATGCAGCTATAAGTGTGGGAGAATGGAACAGCTCTTTGATGATTTTAAAAAGCAAATAGTAGCATGAAAATTGGGAAGAAGACAAGGATTTGAAGTACTACCAGACCAGCAATGAGTTAATGATTTTCTCTGTCTCTCCTGGACTCAACACAGCCCACACCTGGAAGAGATCATTAAGTCAGGTATAGAGAGAGCACTAGTGCATCTCTCGAGTTTGGATCAAGGACCAGAAAGGCCCCTTATGCTCAGAGAAAGTGGGTAATCACCTCTTTTAAAGCATCTTCTGCCTTTCCCCATGCCCCGTCTGCTGAGAAATTCTAGTATACTGGCAGCAGGGACAGCCTCAGTGACAGCTATGGAAGTCAAAAATCTGAGCTGAACCCTCCTCTCTGATCGGCAGAGCTTTTATTCCAAGAGGGTGGGGTGCACCCCATTGTTTCTTGTCTCTGTCCTCCTGCTGCTCAGACCTAGAAGATGACACAGTAATGAACAGTGTATGGTAGAGTGGGATCTCCAAAGCCCAGTTTTTCTGGAAGCAGGATGGACATGAGAACCCCAGGGACATGAGACGTAGCTGGGAGATGATGGAGATGGAGGAGCTGGGGGAAGTAACCCCATGAAGTTGTGTATCAATCCATGGCTCATCTCCAAGGTTTGCATGTGTGAATATGCCCCAAATTTTCTTTGAGAAATGAGCTACTGAGCTACTGAAACACCTAGGATTGACACTATAGACACTAGGTGACAAACCTATAGCATAGAATTGAATAGCAATGGAAAGGCTTCAAAAATTGACTGAAAATTTGACCATGAAACCAAAGCCAACAGAAGACTGGGAAGTTTGGAGCTTATAGCCTGGACCCAACTCAGTGATTTTATGCTAAAAATTAAAAGTGTCAGCATCCTCATACAATTTAAATAAGAGTGAGATTTTTTTTTTTTACAGGCAAAGAAAATATTTGTTTTTTAAAAAAGAGATAATGAGACTTACCAGCCCCGTTCCTTTATACAGCCTCACAATTTTACCGAACTTCACAGTTTACCCACAGAAATCATTCCTGGACATGTGCACATGCTCTTTCCTCTGACTACAAATCAGTACCCTCTAATCCTGGCTCTCTAGTCACCTTCAGTCTGAAGTTAGAAAACATTGCATTGGAGAAACCTTCCCTGACCCCTTCCCACCTGGGTTAGATATCCCTCTTTGTTTACTTCCTATGCTATAGCATTTACTTTTTTTTTTAAGTATATTTTATTGATTATGTTGTTGTAGTCCCAATTTTTTCTTACCTTTGCTCCCCTCTTCCCAGTACCCCCCTTCTCTCCAGCAATCCCACCGCCCCCGTTAGTTTCTGTCCATGGATTGTGCATATAAGTTCTTTGGCTTCACCCTTTCCTATATTATTATTAACTTCCCCATGTCTATTTTGTACCAAACAATTATGCTTCTTAATCCCTGCACCATTTCCACATTTCTCCCTCTTTCCCCTCACAGCGGATAACCCTACAAATGATCCCCATACCTATGATTCTGTTCCTATTCTAGTTTGCTTAGTTCGATTTTGTTTTTATTTTTCAGATTCAATTGTTGATAGTTGTGAGTTTGTTGTCATTTTAATGTTCATAATTTTGACCTTTTTCTTAAGTCCCTTTGACATTTCATATAATAAGAGCTTTGTGATGATGAACTCCTTTAGCTTTACCTTGTCTGGAAAGCACTTTATCTGCCCTTGCATTCTAAATGATAGCTTTGCTGGATAGAAGAATCTTGGTTGTACGTCCTTGCTTTTCATCACCTTGAATACTTCTTGCCAGTCCCTTCTTGCATACAAAGTTCCTTTTGAGAAATCAGCTGATAGTCTTATAGGTATTCCTTTGTAGGTAACTCTCTCCTTTTCTCTTACTGCTTTTAAGATTCTCTCTTTAACCTTTGGCATTTTAATTATGATGTATCTTGGTGTGGTCCTTTTTGGGTTTAGCTTGTTTGGGACTCTCTGTGCTTCCTGGACTTGTATGTCTGTTTTCTTCACCACATTTGGAGAGTATTCCTTCATTATTTTCTCACATAAGTTTTCAATTTCTTGCTCTTCCTCTTCTCCTTCTGGCACCCCTATGGTTTGGATGTTGGTGCATTTAAAGTTGTCCCAGAGGTTCCTAAGCCTCTCCTCATTTTTTTCAATTCTTATTTCCTCATTACGTACTGGTTGACTTTTTTTTTCTTTCTTGTGTTCCAAATTATTGATTTGAACCCCAGTTTTCTTCCCTTCACCATTGGTTTTGTGTGGATTTTCTTTCATTTCATTTAGCATAGCCTTCACTTCTTCTCATATGCATTTGCCATATTTAAGCATATCTGTCAAGCCTGTGAGCATCTTTATCACCAGTGTTTTGAACTCTGCATCTGTTAGGTTGGCTATCTCCTCGTCGCTTAGTTCTCCCACTGGAACCTTGATCCGTTTTCCCTTTTGGACCATACTTCTCTGTCTCCTCCTTCTGACAGGCTCCTGTGTTTGTTTGCCTCTGTGTCTTAGGTAGGGATGTCATTCCTGTTATGTTGTAAGGGGCGGAGCTTTAGGCATTCGTTAGTACAGAGTGACCTGTTGCACCATATTGTGGTGCTATTTATGGGGGAGGGGTTTGAGAGGAAACAATGCCGTTTGCTCAGCACTCGCCCCTTTTCTAGGCACTTCTCCCACTTTGTATGGGACTGGCTCCTCTCTAGCTGTTGCCCTGGCTGTCATTCCCAAAGTGGATGGGTCTGTGGATATTCTAGGACTGTGGGGGCCCTTTAAACAAGCAGTCTCTGCTGAGAGACAGGCAGTTTATTCCTCCACCCCAACCCGCACTGGTTTGCATAGTCAAAAGCAATGAGTTTTTATTTTCCCTCGCTCTGGGACCATGAGCTGTGCGGTCTGGTATGGTGCTGGGAGCACTCCTCAGGTGTCCCTCCTGACTTTTTAAAATGTGTGACTGAGCTTTCCAATGGCCTGCCACTGCCACCGCTGCTGCCGCCAACACATTGCATTCTCTCTGCCCCAGCTCCACCCCTCCTACCTGTCTGAATGAGTATTTCTTCTTTATGTCTTTGTTTGTTGGACTTCCATGCAGCTTGATTTTCTGGAACTTCTGGTTGTCTCTAGTTTTGAGGTAGTTGTATTCCTTCTTAGTTGTGGAGGGAAACGCAGCGTGTCTGTCTAGGTCTCCATCTTGGCTGGAAGCCAAGACTGAGAATTTCATAAATTCAGACCTCCTGGATACAACCTAAATTTGTACCACCTATGAAGAAAAATGGAAGAATCTCAATCTATATGGAAGATGCTCAACAAAGGTCAACTCCAAAATGGCACAGATTTTGGAAGTATTTAACAAAGACTAAAATATCTATTATAAAGGTGTTCCAGCTAATAACTACAAAAATTCTTGAAATCAATGGAAAGGTAGAAAGTCTCAGCAAATAAATACAATATGTAAAGAGAAATTAAATGGAAATACTGGAATTAAGAAAAGAATAACAAAATAAAAATTTCTCTAGATGTATGGAATAGTAGAATGGAAATGACAAAGAAAAGAGTCAGTAAACTTCATTAGATCAGAAGGACTTATCCAATTTGAGCACCAAAGAGAAAAAGAAGGCTGGGAAAAATTATGAATAGAGTCTCAGGGAACCGTGGGAAATATCACAAGTCATCATTGTAAACAAAAACTACTATGAACTAAGAGGTATGTTATATAATAACAAGAAGTTAATTCGCTAAGAAGATATAATTATCTTAAGTGTTTCAGCGTCTAACAATAATAGAACTTTAAATCTCATGAAACAAAAACTGACAGAACTAAAAGGAAGAACAGATGAATGTAGAGGAGACAGAAGATGAAAAATATAACCAAAGATACCTGAAGAAATGCATGGTCAGAAAAGTAACCCAGTACTGAAAGTCAAAGACAAAGAAAAAAATGACACCAGAAACAACTTGCTAGTTTTAGGTGACAGTGATACTAATAACAGCAGATTTCTCATGCAGAACTGTGGAAGCCAGAAGTGGCTCATCATTTTTAAAATACCGAATGAAAAGAATTGTCACTCTAGGTGACATAATAAAGGCACTCTCGGGCGAGGGAAAATTAAGACCATTAATAACCAAAAGAGCTACTTTAAAAGAAGTGCCAAGGTAATTAATCCTGCCAGAAGGGAAATTATCCTTGAAGGAAACATGGAATGTCAGAAATGAAGAAAGAGGAAAAGAAGGGCAAATATCTGGGTAAATATAATATGTAGACTTTTTCTCATCTTGAATATTTTAAATAGATTAGATAGTTGAAAGAAACAATTTTAACGTTTTCTGATGAAATTGATTATGTATGTATGTGGATGTAATACACAAGAGAAGTACAACATACATGGAGGAAAGGTAAAGGGATCTAGATGGGATTCAATTTTATACATTTCACTTAGAGAGGCAAAATACTGATTCTAAGTAAACTTTGAGAGCTAAGGATAATGTAAAACCTATCGTAGGCGACCACAAAACAAGTATATAGAAAAATGTAGTTAAAAACATAATAAATAAAATAGAATTCTAAAATAACTGAGGCTTTTGTTCTTTTCAAATATTTTTGTTCAAAAGAGCAAAACAGAAGGGAAAGGGAAACAGAAGAAAGGAAAATGGGGTACAAATAACATCAACAACAAAAAAGAAGTGAGAGAATGGTAGACCTAAATCCCAGCATGCCAGTGATTACATTAAATATCAGTGGTCTAAAATGCACCATTAAAAGAAAGAGAGAGATGGCCATAATGTATTTTTAAAAAGACACGCCTTTGCTTCTGCAAGAAACTCACTTCAGATGTTATAGGTTAAGAGTAAATATATGAAAAAACTAATAAAAATAAAAAGCACTCAAATGGCTAAATTAATATCAGACTATTTAGATTTCAGAGCAAAGAAAATTGCCAAGAACTAAGAGGAACATTAAATATTAATAAAAGGGCAAATTCATGAAGAAGATATAATGATCTTAAAGTCTTCTGCACCTAACAATAGTGTTTTAAATTTCATGAAACAAAAACTAACAGAACTAAAAGGGAAAGTGGACAAATGCACAATTATATTTGGAAAATGTCAACACTCTTTTAGTAATTAACAGAATCAGTCAAAAAATCAGCAAGTTTATAAGAATTGAACAACACTATTAACTAACACTTACACGCTGCTCAAAATAACAAAATATACAGGCTTTCCAAGCAACTTAGAAAATTTTCCAAGAAAGAACAGGTTACAGGTTATAAAACAAACTTCTACAAATTTAGAAGACTTAAAATCATAGAATTCATGTTCTTGAACATAATTGAGTTAGACTAGAAATCAATTATAGAAAGACAAGAAGATATTCTCCAAAATATTTGGAAAATAAAATATTTATAGGCCAAAGAAGGAATTTCAAGGAAAATTAGATAATTGTTTGAACAAAAAAAGAAAGAAAAGGCAACATATAAATTATGGGTTGCAGATAAAGCAGTGCTTAGAGGAATACATGTAGGATTAAATGGTTTTATTAAAAAGAGGAAAAGTCTGAAGTCAATAATCTAAGTATTTACCTAAATGAATTGAAAAGGAGGAGGAAGCGAAACAAACATGCTCATATCAAACAGGAGGAAGGGAATGATAAAGATAGGAAATGGAATGAGATGGAAACAGATTAAATGGAAACAGAAAACAATAGTAAAAAGTCCTTGGAAGCAAACCTGCCTAATTGAAAATGTCAATAAAATTTTAAATGTGACTCATGTGATGTCAGCATTACCTAATATTAAAACCAGACCAAGAAGTACAAAGGAGAAAAGAAACAAACTATAGACAAATGCTTCTCATGAACATAGACACAATTATTAGCAAATTGAATGAAGATATACAACAGAACCAAGTGGATATGTCAATATTTGAAGATCAGTCTGTGTAATCAAACATATTTAAAGTCTAAACAAGAGACACATGATCATGTCAACTGAAGCAAAAAAAAGAGCATGTGATGAAATTCAATATGCATTCACAATAAAAAAAAAAACTCAGAAACATGGGAATAGAAGGGAACTGCCTTAATCTCATAAAGAGTATCTACCAAAAAAAGAAAAGAAAAATAAAGAAAAAGACAGTTACCAATCACATGTAATGGTGCAAGAATGAATGTTTCCCCACAGACTGGAACGGGGTAAGGTTGTTCACTACATTGTTCCTATAGAAGGCCTGGAAATGGAATTAGGTAAGAAAGACAAATGAAAGGCATAAATAATTTGAAGTAAGAAATAAAACTGTTCCTCTTTGCAAAAACATGATTGTTTATATAGAAAATGACCAGGAATGTATAAAGAAATAGCAAACAAAAAACAAATCCATTTTTATGTACTAGAATTGAACACTGGGAACTGAAACTTTAAATATACATATGTATTATGTGTGTGCGTGTATACACACAAATATATAAACACATGCATATGTAATAATAAAATCTAATTTTAACATAGATATGTGTGTACGTATGTGTAAAATTTATCATAGCTCCAAAACGAGATATCAAGGTAAAATTTAACCAAACATCTATAGATTCTGTGTGTTAAAAACTATGAGGTGCTGATCAGAGTAATAAAAGAAGATAAAAATAAACAGAGAGACATACTATGTTTATAGATTGGAAGACAACATAGCACAAATGCACAGTCTTCTAAATTAATCAATGTACTTAATACAATTCCAATCAAACTGTGAGCATATTTTTATAGATAATGGTATGATTCTGAAATTTATATGAAAGGGCAAATAACAATAGCCAAAACAATTTTGAAAAGAAAATAGTTTTGTAAGAATCATACTACTCGATTTTAAGACTTACAAACCAGACTTCTGGCCAAGATAGAGGCTTAGACTGACACGCTCTGTCTCCCTCCACAACTAAGTTGGAATACAACTATTTCAAAACTAAAAGATAACTAGAAAATAAAACTACATGGAAGCCCAATGTATGAAGTTATAAACCAGCGGTGCTCAACCAGACGGGTAGGAGGACCGAAACCAGAGAGGGGCGATGCTGCCTGTGGTGGCAGCAGGGATAGCGACAGGACTGTGAGAAAAGCCAGGGGAGCAATCCGGCTGCAGTCGAGACCCGTCAGCTCATGATTCCAATGCTGGGGAAGGCAGATCCCCATTGCCTCTGTCTGTGAGGCCCGGAGGGCATAGGGACAGAGAAAGAGGCTCACGGTCTCTCAGTGGAGAAAAACGGCAGGAATCCATCTAGGACCCCTGCCCCCACACAAAGCGCTGCAGTGCGGCAAAAAAGGTCGCCAGTTGCTGGGAGCCGGAAAAACACCAGGGGAGCAATCCCGGCTGCAGTTGAACCCCATCAACTTGCAATTCCAACGCTGGGGAAGGCAGAACCCCATTGCCTCTGTCTGGGAGGCCCAGAGGGCATGGGGTTGGAGAAAGAGGCTCACAGTCTTTCAGCAGAGAATAATGGCAGGAATCACCCCCGCCCCCACACAAAACTCATGGGGTTCCACCTACTATAATCCACCCAGAAAACAAAAGTATGCACAAAATGCCAATATGAAACAGACCATGATTGAAATCCCAGATACACAGCTCATCAGACAACAGATCAGGAACTGACTGAAAAACAAATAAGAAATCTTTCTGAGGCTCGGTTCAGAGCTATAGTTATAAGGTGGCTTACAGAATTAACAAGAGATTTGGAACAAGAGGGGGAAGGAATGAAAACCAGTCATACTGAAATAAACGAAAACACATATGATACAAGTGGTGAGGAAATAAAAACCAGAGATCAAATCAACAAATCAGAATATAGGAAAGGAACAGTCAACCAGTGCAGAAAGAGGAAACAAAAAATGAGCAATGTGAGGAGAGGCTCAGAAACCTATGGGACAGCTGTAAGCGAATGAACATTCGACTTACAGGAGTGCCAGAGGGTGAAGAAAAAGAACTAGAAATTGAAAAATTATGTTAAAAAAACAATAAAACAGAACTTCCCTAACTTGGGGAAGGAAATAGACTTACAGGTCCAGGAAGCACAGAGAGTTCCAGAAAAACTGGACCCAGGGAGAACAACTCCAAGACACATTGTAATCAAACTGTCAAAAATTAAAGATAAAGAGAGAATCTTAAAAGCAGCAAGAGAGAAGAAAAGAATTATGTACGATGGGGTCCCAATTAGACTATCAGCTGATTTCTCAAAGGAGACCCTACAGGCAAGAAGGGACTGGCAAGAAATATTCAAAGTAATGAAAAGCAAAAACCTACAGCCACGAATACTCTATCCAGCGAAGCTGTCATTCAGAATAGAAGGGCAGAGAAAGTGCTTCCAGGACAAAGTAAAACTGAAGGAGTTCATTAGATACAAACCACTGTTATATGAGATGTTAAAGGAACTTTTTTAGAAGAAGGAGGATCAAAACTATGAACATTAAAATGAAAACTGCATCACAAGAACCAACAACAGAAGCTAGGGAATTGAAACAAAGGCAAATTAAATAGGCAATGAGAGTGGAAAAAGAATTATAGGTATGGGGAACATACTGGGGTGAGGTCAGCAGGGAAGGGGAAGGGGGAAACGGAGGGAGATGGTACAGGAATTAAGCATAGTAGGAGGGAATGGAGTAGACAGGAAGAGGTGGAGAAGAACTATATGCACAACCAATGGACATGGACTGAAAGGGGGGGACAACTGGAGGGAGAGGGGTCACTGGGTGGAGGGGAACAAAGGGAAAAGAAATTGGGACAACTATAACAGCATAATTAATCAAACATATTTAAAATTAAAAAATAAAAAAGACAAACCAGAGAGTATGGTGTTGGTTAAGGAGTAGGTACATGAGTCAATGGATCAAAATAGTTTCCAGAATTAGATCTACACAAGTATGTTTAATTGTTTTTCTGCAAAGGTACAAACTCTATTTAGTGAAGAAAAAATAATCTATACATGTGCTTTACTCATAATTGACCCAAACTGGAAACATTCTAAATGTTCTTCAACAGGTGAATATATAGACCATCTGTGGTCTAGCCTTACAATGAAATGCTATTTAGATATGGAGAGGAATGAACTGTTCATCCATCTAACAGTTTGGAGGAATCTCAAAGCATTATGCTGAGTGAAAGAAGTCAGTTTCTGCCCTTGCTGGTGTGGTTCAGTGGATTGAGTGCTGACCTGAGAACCAAAAGGTCGCTGGTTCAATTCCCAATCAGGGCATATGCCTGGGTTGAGGGCCAGGTGCCCAGTTGGGGCATGCAAGAGGCAACCACACATTAATGTGTCTCTCCCTTTGTTTCTCCCTCCCTTCCTCTCTCTCTAAAAATAAGTAAACAAAATCTTTTTTTAAAAAAAGCAGTAGCAGCAGCCAGTTTCTAAAGGTTGCATACTGTATGGTTACATTTTATGACACTCTCTAAAGGTCAAACCTATAATGATGATTAGATCAGGGACTGTTATAGGATAGGGTTGGGAAAGGTGTAACTATTATACAAAGGGATAGCACAAGGCATTCTGGGGACTAATGGACCTCTTCTGGTTCCTGATGGTGGTGGTGTTTACACAAATCAATACGAAGGTTCAAATTCATATGAATTTAAAGATTAAAATTAAAACAAAAAAGAAAAAAATTATATCATCATTAGATTTGCTTTTAACATTACAACTGATGATTCCACAAAAGTTTCTATGGGTTGCGTCCTGCACAAGGGTGTCTAATGCTACAGGACATGAGAGGAGGGACTGAAATTCTGCCCAGACTTCACCTACCATGCTCTTTTTCTAATCCTTCCATTGACTTGGGAAACCTTTTTTCTTTTTTTCTTCTTTATTTTTTAAAAAATCATCTGCTACCCCAGTGTTGTGCTTTTTATTGTTATTTAACTTTAATTTTATTTATTTTATTGGATGACACTGGTTAGTAAGATGGTTAACTTTTCAGTGTACAGTTCTATGACACATCATCTGTAGATTGCACTGTGTGTTCATCACCCAAAATCAAGTCTCCTTCCGCCACCTTATATTTGACCCCCTTCACCCTCTTCTGCCCTCCCCCCACCTCTCTTCCCTCTGGTGACCACCATACTGTTTTCTGTAACTATGAATTTTTTACTTGTTTTGTTTGTTCGTTTGTTGCTTTTTGTGCCTCTTTTAAAGTCACACAAATGTACTCTTCTGAGGCCCTGCTAAGAACCAATAATTTTTGTTGTTTTAGAATTTCCAAACAGAAGCCTATTTCTTTGATGTTCCTTTCTCCCTTTATCCTTCTTTATATTCTACCTGTTCTTTAGAACCCCAATTCATTTCCACTTTTGGACTTCCTGGATTTCCACTCTACCATGCATGAACTTGGCACACTACAGTGTACCTTTCTTATAACTTGCCTTCTTTACTCCCTTTCTTTCTAATCTCTTCATGGTCAAGAATCATGCTCAGTGAACACTCTGTGTCCTCAGCACATAGCACTGTAATTGAACATTCCAGATGCTCAATCTGTGTACTTCTGAATAGAAATGAATTTCTGACTAGAAAATAACATTTTTCCCATGGTTTACCTTAAAAACAAGGTCAAACTTATCTTGTTTAATTCTTGGCTGCTGGTGTATATCTTACTAGGCACTGTAAAGAACATAAATCAGACACTTTATATTTCTATTTTGGCAAGACGTTGCAGGAATTGACTTGGATACATAATTCTTAAGGAATTACTATGAAAAGTGGTTGTTCTCAAGATATTTCTCCTTTCAAGATCTTTTATTATTAAAGATGGATTTTAATTATAGAATTTTCTTTATATTAGAAAATGTCTTAATGGTGCTGTTAAACACCATATGAATATTAAAACATGCTGAGTGTATCCTTGGGAAACAAAAACCATCTTAATTTAGAAAACTCTCTGAAGTCTTCCTTATAGTTTTTAGGGTTGTTATTATAAGCATCTGGAAGTCTAGCTTTGTACTCACCACACACACAGTTTTGTCAGTGAACAATAATACTTCTAAATACGTTCCCTCCTTTAACCCTTCAAGAGTTCTCTGTCATAAGGGGTTGTTACCTAATTTTACAAATGAGAACGTTAAATTTAATATTTAATGGCAACCATGTTTCAGATGTGCCAACATATGTTTGAAATATGTAAATTAATTAGTATCCTTAGGACAAATTATTCCTAATTTTACCATTGGGAAAACTGAGGTTTAGAAAACAGAACTAACTTTTTTATGGTCACAAAGCTGAAAATCGAGCTAGACTCAAACTCTAGAGCATTTGACACAAGAACATCAAGTCTTAAAGCTTTCTTTGCATTTTGACTTTTTTACACCTAATGTAGAAAACAGGTCATGAAAAATTATTAATGAATTCCAATCAGGATTTTAGAAAGTATCAAATTATTTTGGAGAAAAATTTTAACCAACTTACTATTAACTACCTCTATATACAGACCTAAAAAAACTGAGATTTTAAAAATGCATCTAAGTTGAAATCACGAATCCTTAAGTAAGCATATTTTATTTACTAAATTATGTTAAACAATATTTTAAATATTAGTAGTTGAGATTTAAGAACATCCAGATATTTGTCATTGCAACTGCATTATAATTAAAATTACATTCTTTAGACTTCTCCAGTTTATTTATTTCTCTAGGTCTTTCCTAGGTAATACTGTTGGAAAGCAAGTTATGAATAACAAAAAGATTAAAAATTGGCATGTGATAAAAGAATGTTGTGGCAAACTGTTTGAAGATTAAGTTAGTCTGAAGTTATAGATGCATGCTGTCAATGATTCTACTAGTATACTAAAAAAACAATTTATACAGCTTTTTAGTAGCATGATATTTTTTGTTTTAATTGTCCCTGCTTAATGCCTTCAGGATAGAATTATGTTATAACACTATAAAAATGTGTTAGCCAAAATTCCTCATTTATAAGCAATCAGAACACTTTAAGAATTTTCCAGCTGTTTCCTAAAACTTACTTCATGGAAGCCTTTAACTGTGATTCATCTTACCTATTTTTTGTTGAGTAATGATAGTTTTGAATCTCCAAGGCAGATGAAATAAACCAAATTTGGTGTGGGTTTTGTGTATGCGTGTGTGTGTGTGTGTGTGTGTTTGCTTGTGAGCTAAGTCATATAGAAAGCCTAAATACTCTGATTTACCTTTTTTTTTTACCTTAACATAGCAATGGGAATACTAATTTTCAACCATGTTTGTGATAGACTGTACAGTAAGCTCTCATTACTGATTTACAAGAATCAGTCTAATCCACCACATGTGACCTTCTCAATGTGACACAAGAATTAGATTTCTCAAAGTTGCCCTGAATTCTAAATTAAGAATTTCAAATGGTACGTAGTATTAATTATGTCTTAGTGATGTATCAAAGCCATAGTAATATACATTCAAGTTTGGCTTAATTGAAACTCCCTAAGGACTTGAGAGTTTAACTTCTAAAACCATCCAATAACCTGCCCTTAAATTTTCTGAAGAAAGATAAGAATGAATGTGAAGTAGAATATATATAGACTGCAATACCAGGAGCACAAAACTATCCTGCAGATATCAATTTTCTTAATTACTCTTCCTTCCATACAAAAGCAACCCTCGTCATTGTCTTAATGTGGGGAGGAGGTGGATGGACTTAGGGGTTTATTATAAAGCTTGAAGGAAGTAAAGGAACAACAGAGCAGCAACCAGGCCTATTTTGGAATTCATCCTCTACTCTGGCAACCTCTCCACCCCTCAGCGGAGCAGAATTTAGGAACTGACCACCTCTGCTTACCCTGCATGCCAGTCTCCCTAAGGACTCCCCTTCTTTCATTGTTTTTCCTAAACATTTACTTGAACTATCTTTCACCTTCTTCCTGCATGATATTACATTCCATTAAAAGCTTGTCAAAGACATAAGTGGTAAACGATGTATATATGCTGTTTAGTCCAGTAGTTCATTGATCTTAGATAATTTATTATCCCTAGGATAATAATAATTTCTCATTGTTTTATTTTCCTTTAGAAACCCATTAGAATCACACACACACTTTTTAAATGTGTGTATTCCCATCTGTAGTTAATTTTGTCTCAATATACATACATAGGTCCAAAGTTATACTATATTAGGCAAAGAAAATGTTCTATCTAGGTTTCTACACTGTATTAAGTCTTTCAAAAATCCATACCTTACTTGAATCCAAGAAAACAAAAACTAACACTTGTTACTTAATGTTACTTTTTCTTCTAGTTTAAATGACTTTGTTTATATACCTTGTTTTTATTTTTGTTTTGTTTAAACTTATATTCCTTTTTCCAAATAGTACCTCTAACCTCTCATTTGATTCTTTCCTAGTAGCTAGGGTGGTGGGTATAGATCAGCAATCACAGTTCTTTCTCTGCCTTTGGAGACCTTTGGTCTTTGCATCTTTGTGGTGAATTACTCAGTCTGCACGGCAACAGAGAAAGAACCCTGCTGACTTGGCTGCCAGGAATGCAGTTGGTGGGTGCAAGTCAAGAATTTTGGCTTGGTTTGGTCAAGGCCTTGTGACCTTCCTGTTCACCTCTTCACCACACTCTTTATCTTCCCATCCACCCCAAACTCCACCCCCTCAGACCGTACTGCTACTGCAGTCACTGCTGAATTTCAGTGGTGTCATCTCCACATCGCCTCTGTTAAAGTGCACACCCCCGGCCTCCAAGTCAGCAGGAGTCAGAGTCAGCTCCAAAATGATGGCTCAGTCTTTCTCTCTCCCTAGTCATGGTGTTATTTTCATGAATCCCCTACTTAAGCCATCCTATACTGACCTGATGATTTCCAGTCCCGAAGTTTGCCATAATCCTTATCCCTGCACATCTGCTATTGGAGAACACCCTGTAGCTGACTAGAAGACTCACCTACATGGGCATAAATAGCAGAAGAGAATTGCTCATTCACACACTTCAAAGTTCATTATAACTGTGCTGTACAGCCATGGCCATACACGAGGCAAATGAACAGATTGCTTTCTCAGTACTTCCTACATTCTGATAGAGTTGGTCAATATCCATGATAGATAATTAAATTCTTTGGTATATTAAATAAAAGTGGCAAAAAAATATATATATATCTAAGTTGTAGATAATTTGGGAGCTCCAGGTTGAGGAGAAGGGTATTATGATTTTAAATTTGGTGATCAAGAAATGCCTCATTAAAAACAGTGATATTTTAAAAAGATTTGAAGAATATCTGGAAAGCGATATCTAGGGAGAGAATGTTCCAGACACAGTGAAAAGCCAGTAAAGAGGTCTTGAGGTGTAAACATGCTTGTCGCACCTGAGAAATGACAAAAACAAAACAATGAATCTGGAATAGAATAAATAAAGGGGATAATTATAGGAAATTTCAGATTTTCTATTTATTATTTTGAAAGCTTTGGTAAATTGTAAAATTTATTGGCATAAATTTTTTTTCTATTACTGTAATGTCTTTAGGAATTGTGTATCTTCTTCCATTCTTTCATTTTTAATCTATGTCCTTATATTTAAAGTTTATCTCTTCTAAGGTGATAGAGTTAGGGTTTATGTTTTTATCTAGTCTTATAATTTTAGTTTTTATTTAGTTTAGTCTTTTTTATTTAATGAACTTTTGGTATGGAATGCTATTTGTTTCCTATTTGATATTATTTCATTTTGTTCTCCTTTCTTGCAGCTTTAAATAGATAAATCCAATATGTGTATGCCATTTTCTTTCTATATGATTGTTGGTTATATATTATTTTACTGTTCTTTTGCAATTGTACTACATACTGTGATATGTATCCTTTTACTGTCTCCTGATATTGATAGAACTTTTGAACACTTAAATTTTGTTTATCCCTGCCCACTGTATATGGTCATATGTATTTTAATTGTCTGTATGTAAAATTTTCAAAATATTAAAATTAGTGATTTGTGTGTTTAATATTTGTTTATGGTTACCCATTTACTTACCCTTTCTAGTATTCTTTGTCTCCTTCTTCATTTCCATGTTTTAGTCTGGGATTTTTCCTTCTGCTTGAAGAGATTTCTTTTACATTTTATTATACCAGTGTTTTGACATTATGAAGTATTTCTTTCTCCAGTTTACAAAAGGATGCTTTTGGACTGTGATGGCTCCCTGTTTTATGTTTAAATGTCTTAATTTCATTGTAATTTTTCTCTAGTTTTTAAGATTTTATTTATTTCTTTTAGTGAGGGGGAAGGGAGGGGAAAAGAGAGGGAGAGAAACATTGATGTGAGAGAGAAACATCTATTGGTTGCCTCTCATATGTGTCCTGACTGGGGACCAAACCTGCAACCCAAGTATGTGCTATGACCGGGAATCAAACCCATGACATTTTGCTTTGTGGGATCACACCCAGACACCTGAGGTACACCAGTCAGGGCTTTCTCTAGTTTTTATGTTAGTGGCTTACCTCTCACTGTGAACCGCTTTCTTCACTTGGTTTGTAATTTTTATTTGTGAGCTCTTCTTTAGTGGGAATATTCTATTTGCTGAGTTGACAAAGTTTTATAATAGTGATATTTCATTTGTTTTTATGAACTGGCAAGGATTTCCCCACTATGTGATCAAGTTGTACATTACATTTATGGATCTTATTTCCTTACTCACGGATACCTGCTCCTGCAGTTATTTTGAAACACACCTGTTATTTAATAAGACTGGTGTCTTATCTGATGCCTAGGCTATGACAGCAATAACTCATGAACTTATCACTCCAGATCTGAATTTTTTAAGCGTTATTCTTGTACTTGGGGAATCTTTTTTTTTTCAAGATTTACTATGCATTAAAATGTTTATACATTACATATTATTTGGCAACTCTATTTTTCACAAAAGGAGGCTCAGTCTACCATTATGCAGGAACACATAAACAACACGTTAAGATCTGGCCAAGATGGCGGCATAGGCAGACATGGCTCACCTCTTCACACAAACACATCAAAATTACAACTAAAATACAGAACGACCATCAGCCAGAACTGTCAGAAATTGAGTTGAATGAATGTCTAACAACTACAGAATTAAAAAAAAACACATCCATCGAGATGGGTAGGAGGGGCGCAGACGCAGAATGAGCTGGTCTCTCATCCACATGTCGTGGATAAAAATTCAGGAGAGATATCTCAGGAGTGAGGAGTCCCAGCCCCACAACAAGCCCCCCAACCCAAGGTTTTAGAGCCAGAAAGATAAGTCCTTACAACTTTTGGCTGCAAAAACCAGCGGGGATTGGGCCAGTGGAAGAAATTGGTGGAGCCCCAAGCAGTTCCTCTTAAAGAATCCACACATGGACTCACCTACTCAGACTCACTCCCTCTGAGTTCCAGCACCAGGGTAGCAGCTTGAAAGTCACCAGTGGTATACAGGGAAAAACTGAAGTGTCAGGTATCAAGGTAAACAGAGACCATTGTCTCTTTTTTAAACCCTCCCCCAACAGAGCTGGCAGGCTGTTGCCATGTCTAAGACTCCATCATTTTGGCTAACACAGTTTGACCCCCATTGGAGATCCCCAGAGACTCAACCCCACACAACTTATGGGCCCACCCAAACTGCTTTTCCATATGAATGGCTGGTCTTGGCTCACACTTCACAGCTTCCTAAGTCCTATCAAACAAGCAACAGCTGGCCTCAGTG
The DNA here is from genome assembly GCF_987537825.1 of Furipterus horrens. Taxonomy (NCBI): domain Eukaryota; kingdom Metazoa; phylum Chordata; class Mammalia; order Chiroptera; family Furipteridae; genus Furipterus; species Furipterus horrens. Next base: position 62,169,216 of record NW_028327180.1, on the reverse strand, counting down.
TAGCACCAGCAGCAAAGCAGCCAGCCTGGATTCACAGCTTGGCTTCACCTGGGAATCTCCAAGCCCAGTACAAGTGGCAGCCATCTCAGGTTGCTTTATAGCTCAGGAAGGGTGGGCCCCAGGCAAAACACAGGTAGGGGCTGACCTTGGCCTGCACCACCTGGGAAACCCCAAGGCCAGTGCACACAGTGGACAGCTATAGATCACGTCAGAGCACCACCACCCTCCCCCTTCACAGCTGATCCTTCATGCAGGGTGGAGATTGGTGGCTCATGGTCACAGCCAGTCCTTGCAGCTGACTGGCCTGGGTAAATTCCTCCCATTGATTTGCCAACAGTAACCAAGGCTCAACTACAAGAGGAGGGTGTACTCAGCCCACATGAAGGGCCCACCTCAAATACACAGCTTGGGTGATAGGGGAGGCTGTGCCACTTGACCCTATGGGACACCTACAACATTAAGCCATATTACCAAGACACAGATTCAAAGTAACTCTACCCAATACACTGAAAAAAAACACAGGGAGGTTGCCAAATTGAGGAGGCAAAGAAATACGGCCCAAATGAAAGAAAAGAACAAAACCCCAGAAAAAGAATTAAATAAAACAGAGATAACCAACCTATCAGATTAAGAGTTCAAAGCACTGGTGATCAGAATGCTTAAAGAAGTGATTGACTACTGCCACAAAATAAAGGAAAAAGTGAAGGTCATACAAAGTGAAATAAAGAAAAACATACAGAGACCCAACAGTGATGTGAAGGAAACTGAGTTCAAATCAACAAAAGGAAGAAATAAAAATTCACCTGGAACAGAAGAAACAGGAATTGAAAAAAATGAGGAGAGGATTAGGACCTCTGGGACAGTTTTAAATGTACCAACATCCAAATCATAGGGGTGCCAGAAGGAGATGAGGAAGAGCAAGAAATTGAAAACTTATTTGAAAAAATAATGAAAGAAAACTTCCCTAATTTGGTGAAAAAAATAGACATATAAGTCCAGGAAGCACAGAGAGTCCCCAAAAAGTTGAACCCAAAGAGGAACATGCCAAGACACATCATAATTAAAATGCAAAAGGTTAAAGATAAAGAGAGAATCTTAAAAGAAGCAAGAGAAAGGCAGAGAGTTGCCTACAAAAGAGTTCCCATAAGACTATCAACTGATTTCTCAAAAAAACTTTGCAGGCAAGAAGGGACTGGCAAGAAGTATTTAAAGTGATGAAAAGCAAGAAACTACAACCTAGATTACTCTATCCAGCAAAGCTATCATTTAGAATGGAAGAGCTGATAAAGTGCTTCCCAGACAAGGTAAAGTTAAAGGAATTCATCATCACCAAGCTCTTATTACATGAAATGTTAGAAAATTATTTAAGAAAAAGAAGAAGATCAAAACTATAAACATTAAAATGACAACAAACTCACAACTATCAACAGGTGAATCTAAAAAATAAAAACAAAAACAAACTAAGAAAAAACCAGAACAGGAACAGAATCATAGGTATGGGGATCATTTGGAGGGTTATCAGCTCGGAGGGGAAGGGAGAGAAATGGGGAAATGGTGCAAGGATCGAAAAGCATAATTGGTAGGAACAAAATAGACAGAGGAATGTTAAGAATAGTACAGGAAAGGGTGAAGCCAAAGTGCAACCCATGGACATGAACTAAGAAGGGGATTGCTGGAGGGAATGGGGATAAGGAGGGCAAAGGGAAAAATATCGGGACAACTATAACAGCATAACTAATAAAATATACATATAAAAACAGCATGTTAATGTCTATAAAATATTCTGTGTTATTTGACTACAGAGATTCACTGTATATTTTATTAAACTAATATTTCTTTTTGTTAGAAGTCACATTTTTCTTAATATTCATAGAAACCATACTGTTAAAAATATTACAGATTACTTAAACATTTAAGAGAACTGGAAAGCCTATTTTTAAAATACATTTATAGCTATACTAGTATGAAACTCATAATTTGTATAGTTCTACTTTTATATTACTAGATCATCATCTTTTAATGGAACAAAGACAGATAATTAACAAAGTAGTAAGGCAAGTTATTTAAAAATATATCTAAAGCCCAGTTTAAATGTAATCATGTAAATGGCTTTCATGATGTCTGGGCATCATCATTAATAATTCTATATATTTTTTCTAATTACTGGTTAAGATACATTTTGATTCTTTATAATTATCTTTTTTAAGGCCCTTAAAATTTTATATGAATCTTTGCTTCTGGAAATTTAATCTATGTAATTCCTTTAACACACTTCTTACTGAGGCCATGCTAAATACAGTGTTGATGCAGAGATGTTCCACGTTACCTGCACCTTTAAGGAACCTAATCTACCCCTCCATGGGAGACATCAACTCTTATAAGCATCTCCTTACCCTTTCTCCTGCTCAGTCCTTTGTTTTGGAATCACAGGCACCCCTGATTTCCACTGCCTTTCCCTGACTCACCTCTGCTCACTCAGTGATATAACCAAGCTTTTCTAAAAGCCTTTCCTGCTCTGATTTTTTTTCATATCAGACATCTCTTTATTCTCCCATAATATCCCGTATGCATCACTATGTCTCCATCACATTTTAGAATGAGCGTTTGTGTCGCTTGTGCTCCTGAAGGCATGCTCAGCTTGTATTCATCTTGACACCTTCGGTACTTGTCACATAACGTTCCTTGTTCCATTAGGTCTCAAGTCCAGGAGAACTCATGAGTAAGTAACTCATACTGTGCAATCATGGGATAAATAACTCACCTAGGGCTGTGCCAGGATTCTGTGCCAGGAGAGATGGATTTTGAATTCAGGTTGTCTAGCTAGTGGTTAAAAGAAACAGCTCTGCAGCTGGACAACTTAATTTTGTCAGGATACATCCACCTGATCACCTAACAACTCATTTCCCAAAATGTCCATTACTGTCACATGCAGCCTGTATGGTTCTGGGGGGTTTTGGTCATCCTGATAAGGTGTATCATAGCATGTCCCAGGGTAGAGCACTGGCTTTCAGGGAAGAGATTCTGTTGACCTCTGGTGCATGACTTGATTAATTTTTAGGTAAGAAATTAGAGATTATTTTGATTTCCTTTGTATTTCCAGTGGTTTTTTTTTTATATGAAAAGAGTGCTTTAAAAGGGATCTGTATGACATATATCTTTAAAGACCACCTGTATTAAATCTGCTCTCCTTCTCACCTCTACCCTTTATTGTAATAGGACACATGTCAGCTTTAGAAAGGACCTGAAAAGCATGGGCTTTTAAACAGAATAATGCAAGTCATTTACATTAGTAATGGCTACAGTCATTCTCCACAACTTGCAAGTGAAAGAAACTCTTGGTATGCCAAATGTAAGAACAATGAAATTCAAATTTATTAGCACCTTAGTTAAAGATTCAGACTTAAGAGTCATATAAGAGAAGACTAGGAATAAAGGGCCCTTGTTGGTTGTTAAATTACACCCTGGTCTCTAAAAGATTTTATTAATTACAATTCAAATTTCATAGACACAGTATCCTATTTATGTCTTTAACTTTGTCATTAAAAAATTATTATAAACATTTACATGAATTTTGGAAATGGAAAAAAAAGGAGAAAAAATTAACCACAATCTCTTTTAATGTAATTGCTGTTAGCCAATTAGTGTATTTATGTAATTTTTTGTTCTATTTAAATGTGTTGGCATAAATATTTTACTACTTAGTTGTAATCTCATACCTCTATGTCAATATGTACTCATCACTTTTGAATTATATTTTATATTTTATAATAACATATATCATATATTATAAATTATAATCTTTACCTCCATAATATTTTACCTTACCACACAAGAGTCACTGATTTCCCATAACCTGGTGAGGAATCCAGGGCCCCAGAGATCACTGTTCATTCCTTCTCTCCCCTTTTATCCCCAGCCAGTGCCAGGCAAACACCAAGGCTGTCTGTTGCATTCCTCTTGCTGCTCCTAAATGAAAATCCCTCCTGTCCTTATATAAAATCTTCATGTGAAGCAGAAACTCTTGAGCTTTACAATCTTATCCCTCACTGTCACTGCAACTGATTGATCTCTTCAATTCTCACCCACGCCCTGTGGATACTGGCCACATTTCCCACCTTTCTGAGTTCACTGTGATCCCGTGCAATTTCCTGTTCATGTAATCAGTCCACCAGCACCAGTTAATAGCTCTTCAACCTCAGTCTTGATGGCCTCTCCTTCTGCCCTTCTTTACCCTCATGGCAATACCTAATTACGTCCTGAAACTTCACCTCTGAAATCTTTAGTCTCTGGGTCCCAACCTCTTATCACAATCTCAAATATTTTTTGAAAAGTTTCAGTTCTTTTTCTTGATTGATGTATCCATTTCCTGACTACTGGATTCTGTTCTCCAAAATGTCAGGCTCCATTTGACCTAACTTCTTTCTGTATCTAGCATAGAGCCTTACTGCTTTACGTATCTAGTGTAGAGCCTACAAGTTCTATTCCTTCTTTCCCTCTCAGTTTTATTTCCAGCTCTTATATGCTTTGATTCTTACTTTACACCTGATCTACAAAATCTCAATTCAAATTTAACCCAAAGATTACTCTTCTCTGTTTCAGCCATTAGGTTGGATACTCACAACTGGCTTTATTGGTGCGACCCCAGGCTCATGCTCCCCATCTCTAGCTGAACCATTGTTTTCTGATCAATTTCCATTGTTTTCCACTAGTACTTGATCAGCTGTCTTTCCAAGTTCTCTCAGTTGCTAGTCTAAGCTTTTGTTTCTTTTCCAAAAAAATACTATTTAACTCCCACATGCTTTTTCCCATGCATTGGATAAAATTCCCTCTTTTTCACTGAGATATACTGTAACAGTGAAAATCATAACAATGAAAAACCAAAACCTTCCCCACATTCTTTTGACATTGTTTCTCTAAGTACTGACTGACTAATATGTAGCTGGTAGATGAACAGCACATTTGTATAAGAATTCTAGAAACTAGTTTCAAAAGATACAAACTCCAACCTTTCATCATCCCAGCTCCAGGAGATTTGCTGACCTTCATCCATGGGGCCAGGATGATGCACACTGGACCATCACTTGTCTTATTGGAATGGACTGTGTTCATCTGCACGTAGAGAATTTTCAATGCCCTCCCTTGGCCTCTTTGTTCTGTTCCTGTCTCCCTCCTTATAAAAAAGTCTGCCTGCACCAATATGAGGAGATGGGCTTAAAGATGTGAGTCCCCCATCTTCCCAGGAAGATGGGCTTGTGACACAGGTACCCCATCTTCCCAGGTAGATGGGCCTTGTGACACTAGTTCCCCCCATCTTCCGAAGAGATGGGCTTTCTGACTTGAGTGGGCTCCCTCCCCCCCCCCAAAATGGAATTATCTTCTTGAGGGTGGGCCCTTGTAGTACAGACCTTCCCTGCTAGGTGAGTGTCCTAGGAACCCATCTGTATCAGTGTACCAGCTGGTGGTGGTGTGAGAGGCTGTGTTAGGCTTCAGTGAATTTTTTTTTGAAGATTCTTTCAACACGTTTGCCCATTTCATGATGGGTAATTTACCAGTGCACCTGTCCACACTGTGCTGAGTGTTCAGCAGTTTTCAACCAAAAACAACTTGACCCCATGCCCCACCCTCCCTATTCACCCGATATTACCCAAAGTGATTTTTGTTTGTTTCCCTGGATGAAAAATGTCCTCAAAGGAAAGGTTTTGCTGATGTGGAGCAAGTGAAACAAATGGCAAAAGCACTAAAAGGCATCAAAATCAACAAGTTCAAACAATGCTTTGAGCAGTGGAAAAAAATCTCAATGTGTGTATTGCATCAAATGGAGAGTACCCTGAAGGTAACTGAAGTGTAAAAAAATTGGGTGGGACAATGCAGAACTGCAGGAGTTTGCCAATGCCATTCTTCAGAAGATAGCAGACCACTGCCCTGACATCCTGGAACAGGTGGTCAACACATTGGAAGAGTCATCCTGACCCTGCTTCATGGAAGTGGCAAGCTCAGCAGCCCAGTAGAGTGCACCCAGGAACCAAGAAAGGAGAACTGCAAGGAAAAGGCATCCAGAAACTTCTTGGCACCATGCAAACACTACAAACTATGTCCTCCCTTGGTTAGTCCTTCAGGTGTGACTCCAGCACCTTTCTTTCTGTTTGTCATCTTACTCTGCCTTTCTACTTGGGATATTTTCTCTACATTTATTTTATCTTGATGTCATGGGTGGGTAAGTGACCAGGTCTCCATGAAGAACTGCCATCTAGTCATCAACAGTGAAGAACTCTGGAAGCTGGTGGCTCTGCCCTCACAGAGGGACATGGAGTAGGAGTCTCTTACCTTCAGTCCTTGATGTGAGAACTAAATCTGGAATCTGCTGGAGTTCAGCATACTGAGAGACTGCTTCCCCATGGACAAGAGAGCTGAGTATCTTACTATCACAATGGGTGCTTTCTACTAAAAGGGTATTTAAAATCTCAGAAAGATATTATTAGAAAAAGAAAGGAAAAGAGAGAACAGGGACAAAGAGAAAACCAACTCTTCTTTTTACTGTCTCTGTGTTTACTTTTCACCAGCAATGTGAGAATATATACACAATTTTTTATAAATAAATTCTGGGGCTTTGAGGATTTCATTTCTTAGCTGTTTCTGTAATTGTACTTGTAAAATTATATGTTTATGCTATATTTTTCTTAAAGAATATATCTCATTTCCCAATGGTCTGAATCTTGCATTTACAATTGCTCATGAAATGGGTCACAAGTAAGTAAAAATGCCGGCTATGCTAGCAAATTAGCATGTAACTACAATTTGAGTTATTGAGTTGCTTGAACGTACTTTGTTTTTTTTTTGTTTGTTTGTTTGTTTTTGGTAGGCCAGTGAATATGAGGCCTTGACATCCTGTAGGAAGGTTTGAACGAGTAGTAGAGGATTTTAGATAAACTTTCAACTCACCTCCATTTTCAACCCTCCAGCAATGCCTCACCTCAGACCTTGTGTACTCTCTTCTTAGGCCTCTCTTGGGGTTCCACCTCACTCATAAGATCCTCTCCTGTCATTTGGCTGTAACTCCACTAAATAATTCATATTCCTCCCTGAATCTTCCCTCTTTTTCAAGTATAGGCAAGGTGATTTATTCTTTTATTTTAATTTAATTGTCCCTTATTATTATTGTTTAAGTTTCTGGAGAGAGGAGGAAACTCACAAGCAATCAGCAAGTCATCTTTAACTCAGGGTAACGCTGCATTAAATTGTTAGCAGAAGCAAAATGCACATCGGATGGTCAAAGGATTCAAGGTTGGGATCACACCCCAAATCTATCATATTTAGTAATCATGTGATCTTTAGGAAGTCATTTTGCCTTTTCATGCCTTGATATTTTCATAAGATAAGATTAAATGTATTTTTATAAGGATATGAGAATTAGAGCATATACAATGAATTCAATAAATACTAGACCAGTTTAATAACTTTTCTTATTTGAAAATGCATTAAAACTTACACTTAGAAGATTTCAACCCCTTGTGTTAAATGATAGTTATTCAGGGATATATTTGAGTTGGTAAAATAGTATATAAATCTTTGACTAAAAAGTTATCAATGATTTCAGATATTATCTTTATTGATAATTTAAACCAAAAGATCAAATATCTTGCTGGAAGTTTTATCTTAAATAATATTTCAGTATCATATTCTCTATTGTTGGACCATATTATTAACCAAGAAATTTTCAGAGGAAACATGTTCAATTTTCCAAATATCACAACAAGTTTTTACATCGTATTAGTTAAAACGGTATTTCACAAAATTAAATTTCAACGTGTACTCAATATAAACAGAGAAGGAAAACTCTGACTCCAAAAAACCTCCGCTGCCTTGCGGCATACCTCTTCAGGGGAAAGGCTAAGGGAGTAAACCCCGACAGAAAATCCGGAGCCGGAGTCCCTAAGGCGGTTTGACGTTGTAGTCAACACCGGCAACTCCTGCGGCGCACCTGAAGCCAAGCTGTATTGACTCCGTCTTTCCCTTGGACCCTTCAGCTGCGAAGAGAGGGGGGGTCTGCTGCATGGGCAACAGCAGACCCTCCATATCACCCTGCCCAGGCTCTGTAGCTTCAGCTTCACTGGAGAGGACACTCCAGCGTCATCGCAAGATGTCGATTCAACACGGGAGGAGACAGATACCGTGTCACTCCCGAGTCGGACTGCACAGCCATTCTCGGTGGTGCAGATAGACTCTTAAGAAGCTACACCATCGTCTCTCGAGACGGACGGCTGCCGACGACTCAATATAAATGTAAGTACAAGAATATCCTATATGTAGTTCATTTTATTTTAGAGTATTTCTTTGACATTAGGTTTTTCTTAAGAATTGAAAATATTTAGCATAACCATTGCTTTTTATTTACATTTCTAAGTTGCTACTTGTCATTTATCTTAAATGACAATAAAAGTGGTAATTAGAAAATGTATTCTTATAGTATGCCTTTTGAAAATTGGATCATTTATAAAATAATTTCACCTAAAATAGGAAATTAAAAAGAATATTAAGCTTATTAAGTGACTTGTATGTGTGCATTTTCCCCCAAAGTTCCATTTATAAAGACTAAATATCATATTTTAACATTGACATATTTTTATTACTTCTATTTGTACCTAGCATAAGTATTTGCATTTTAATTTTGATATATGATAATTAATGTTTGTGTTTTCTAGGTATAGCTTACTTGAGTGGAATGTGTAGTGAAAAGAGAAAGTGTATTATTGCTGAAGACAATGGTCTGAATCTTGCATTTACAATTGCTCATGAAATGGGTCACAAGTAAGTAAAAATGCTGACTATGCTGGCAAATTAGCATATAACTACAATTTGAGTTATTGAGTTGCTTGAACATATTTTGTTTTTTGTTTTTTTCTTTGAGCTCAAGTTTTTTAAAAAATTAGGGAAACAAGAAGAGGTAGAGAAGACCATCTAAATTTAAAAGGTCTTCTGAATGTTTTAATTATTCCTGTTAGTTTGAATAACATCTTATTACATTATCAAAATTCTCATCAGGATAGTCATTACATGGCATGTGATTGGTTTTACTATGCATTTTCAAATGAAATAAACATTGCAAAATCATGACATGACAAAGCTATGTATTATTTAAACCTCTAAGGAAAACAGTACGAGTTTAAGTACCTTTAGCTATAATGGGGCCAATGTTTGTTTTTTCTGACTCAGAGTAAAGGAATTAATCTGCATGGTTTAGAGGTAATGTATTTGAAAGGGAATTAAACTGAATACACAACTAACATATAACAAACATTAACTATGTCTCAAGCACAATCTAAACACTTTACATCAATTTGTTCATTTAAAACTTACAGAAAGCAAGGATCTCATTTTACAGGTAATATTAATAATAGCAACAAGTAATTAGTAATAACAACACTTATGTAGCACTTACTATGTGCCAAGAACATTCCTACATGCTTTATATATCTCTGCAAGATTCTGGTGAGGTAGTGCTATTAGAGCACACATCTTACAAGGGGATAAAACTGAACTTTAGGGAAGTTAATTTACCTTCTCAAAGTTATAAAAATAGTAAATGTTCAAGAAAGGATTTGAACTCAAGTTATCTAACATAGGTCACATTGTCCTGAATTTCTTTGTTATCTACTTGCTACCTTTGGGCCCTGGATCACTCATCATTAAAATGGAGATAATACCTAAGTTATGAGGTTGGTTTGGGATGCAGATGACATAAGATCTACACACATATTTACAGGCAGTATATTACAGTAGAAACAGTGTGAGTCAGGGAGTCAGCTGAGTGTCAACTGCAAGCTCCTGCCCGGTAGCAGGACCAGTAGTACAAATGAAACATATTTTAATTGGTCTCAAGTTTATGGAGGCTTATTTGGTCAAAGACATTTATTTTGGCTGGCAGTGTTTAAAAAATGAAATTAGTTACCGACATTAAAAAGTATGAGTTTGACATAAAAGTTAAATTTGCAGACCTGGCAGCACTAGAGCCCCCAGACCCCGATGGAGCCCATTCCTTGGAGCTGAGCAGTATTCATGCCCTGTAGACAGGGCCCAGTTTCCCCAGCTCATCCCAGGCTGTGGCACCCCCACCCAGATGTCCAGCTCACTTTACTTGTATTTTGTGTCTGCACTCTAGACAAGGGGTAAAGTAAAGCTTGATCCATACAAGCTTAGTAGACAGCCTATATAACATATAAGTGTTTGACTTAAAAAAAAAAAAAAAAACTTTTTATTCAGGTAAATTAAGTATAGGAAAATAATCAGGTCATAATGGTACAACTCAGTGAATTATTAAAAATTGAATATACCCATGTGTCAATAACCTAGTCCAAGAATTAAGACATTATCAACAGTGATTTTTGATGTCATAGATATTCTTTCATTTTTCTCCCATGCAGGCTTTGAGTCTTTAGTTGAGTGCTCTAGAATGCAAATTTGTTATTCAAGAAATAAAGAAACAAAAAGAAAATAAGTACACTTTAAAGCCATCATCCCATGGGGATACTATGCACTGCAATAACCTCATTTAGTATTGCATCTGGCAAATGATGGAATTTAGAATCTTAATTTCAATACAATTGTTACCATTTAAAGATATATTAGTTTAATCATACCAGGAAAAGCCATATGCATCATTAGAATAAAAAATGTTGAGAATAATGTTTAAAGACAAGAAAAATGTTATCACTAAAAAATTTTAAGACAGTAAATACAAATTAATCATAAATATAATTTTTATACATTAAATGTAAATTTTTGAATAATTATAATTGTTACTATTTACCTATGCATTAACAGCATATATACAAGCACTCTGTACATTTTCATGCAACAGATGTTACATAATTTTTTCAAGTACCCTGAATAATAGAGGGTTCACTTTAAAAAGTTATTTTGCTTTTTAAAAACAGATATGTAAAATTACTTTATTCACTTGTTGTATTCTTAAATGTAGAAAAAAAAACACTAATCAAAGGAACCAACCACAATCTATGTTACTTTATTAACATGTAAAGGCCCGATCAAGAATCTACTCATACAACTACTTTTAAAAAAACTAAATAATATGATTTAACGAAAGCCCACTTCAATTTTATGTAGTAGAAACATTGCTTTATGACCAGGAACTCAGGTTGGAATGGCTAAAATGGTAGTGAAATATTACTTTATTTGACTTTTATAGAACTGTACCCCAAATAAACAGAGATATGCCAAAAGTATGTGTAATGCTTGATGGATTAAGACCAGGACATGTGATATATTGTATGCTGAGCTGCTTAGTTGCTAAAAGTTCTTACTAGTAGTATGCAGTATTTGTCTTGAAAGTAGAGACTAGTGTTTTTTTCCGATGCTAGAGATTAGTAGTTACTACCATTGAGAATCACGGTGTCTTTATAAAGGACAAACAAAGAGGATGGAGTTTATCTGTATAAATTCAGTGTATGACATAAAGCTCAATGTAAGAAAAAAGTAAGTGAAAGCCCCGAATCCAAGCCACTAGACCACCAGGGAGGATAAAGGGTAAAGGGAGTCAAATACATGGTGATGGAAGAAGATTTGGCTTTGGGTGGTGGACACACATGCAATCTACAAACCACATATCAAAGAAATGTACACTGAAACCTATATAATCCTAGTAACCAATGTCACGCAAATAAATGTAATTTTAAAAGAATTTTTTTTAATAGAAAAAAAGGAATATGTAGGAAAAGAAAATTTTTTGAATGGGCATATATACATAGCTTCTCAAATAGGGAAAGTTTTCATAGATGTTAGATGATTATATGTATGAAACCTGTGTACACACACACACACACACACACACACACACACACACCCCGACAGAACAAGCTCTGGTTTTTTAAAAATTTGCCAGTGTTGAATATTTAAAAACAATTTTTGTCTTTCTATCTATCCACTTGTCTATCGATCTATTTTTTTTTTTTTTTTTGGTTTTTCAATTACAGTTGTCCCCTTTTCCCCTAATTTCTCTCCCCCACCCAACCCACCCCCTCTCCCGCAATCATATCCCTCCCCGTTGTCCATGTCCATGAGTCTTTATACAGGTTCTTTGACTAAACCCTTCCCTTACTTATCCCCCTTCTCTCCCTCTCCCCTCCCCCCTATTGACTGCTATTCTGCTCTTCGTTCTATTTAGTTCCTTTGTTTGTGTTGTTCTTTAGTTTCCTATTTAGGTGATATCATATGGTATTTTTCTTTCTTTGCCTGGCTTATTTCACTAAGCATAATTCTCTCTAGTTCCATCCATGTTGTTGCAAATGGCAGGAGTTAATTCTTTCTTTCTGCTACATAGTATTCCACTGTGTAAATGTACCACAGTTTTTTGATCCACTCATCTACAGATGGGCACTTAGGCTGTTTCCAGCACTTAGCTATTGTAAACAGTGCTGCAATGAACATAGGGGTGCATAAGTTCTTTTGAATTGGTGTTTCAAGATTCTTCAGGTATAATCCTAGTAGTGGAGTCACTGGTTCAAAAGGCAGTTCCATTTTTAATCTTTTGAGGTAATTCCATACTGTTCTCCATAGTGGCTGCACCAGTCTGCATTCCCACCAACAGTGCAGTAGGGTTCCCGTTTCTCCACATCCTCGCCAGCACTTGTTGCTTGTTGATTTGTTGATGATGGCCATTCTGACTGGTGTAAAATGGTATCTCATTGTGGTTTTTATTTGCATCTCCCTGATGGCTAATGATGTTGAGCATTTTTCCATGTGTCTATGGACTTTCTGTATGTCCTCTTCAGAGAAGTGTTTGTTCAGGTCCTTTGCCCATTTTTTAATTGGGTTGTTTGTTTTCTTGATGTTGAGTCGTATCAGCTCTTTATATATTTTGGAAATCAGTCCCCTGCCTGTGATATCATTGGCAAATATGTTTTCCCATATGGTTGGTTTCCTTTTCATCTTGCTGATGTTTTCTTTTGCTGAGCAAAAACTCTTTAGTTTGATGTAATCCCATTTATTTATTTTTTCCTTTATTTCTCTTGCTTTAGGAGATGTATCCATGAAGAGATTGTTATGTGAGATATCTGATATTTTCTTGCCTATATTTTCCTCTAGGACTTTTATGGTGTCACGGCTTACATTTAAGTCTTTAATCCATCTTGAGTTTATTCTCATGTGTGGTGTAAGTTGGTGGTCTAGTTTCATTTTTTTGCAGGTCCCTATCCAGTTCTCCCAGCACCATTTGTTAAAGAGTCTCTTCTCACTCCATTTTATGTTCCTTCCTCCTTTATCAAATATTAGTTGACCATAGAGGTCTGGGTTTATTTCTGGACTCTCTATTCTGTTCCACTGATCTATATGTCTGTTCTTATGCCAGTACCAGACTGTTTTGATTACAGTGGCTTTATAGTATTGTTTGATATCTGGTGTTGTGATTCCTCCTGCTGTGTTCTTCTGTCTCAAGATTGCTTTTGCTATTCGGGGTCTTTTTAGGTTCCATATGAATTTATGGAGTATTTGTTCTAGGTCTGTGAAATATGTCACTGGTATTTTAATAGGGATTGCATTGAATCTGTAAATTGCTTCGGGTACTACGGCCATTTTGATGATGTTGATTCTTCCCATCCAAGAACATGGTATTTGCTTCCATTTATTTGTTTCTTCCTTAATTTCTTTCTTCAATGTTATGTAATTTTCAGAGTACAGGTCTTTTATCTCTTTGGTTACGTTTACTCCTAGGTACTTTATTTTGCTTGTTGCTATAGTAAATGGTATTTTCTTTTTTGTCTCTGTCTCTGCTATTTTATTGTTGGTATACAGAAATGCCTTAGATTTCTGTATATTTATTTTGTACCCTGCTATTTTGCCAAATTCACTTATTATATCGAGTAGTCTTTTAGTGGAGTTTATAGGATTTTCTAGGTATACTATCATGTCATCTGCATATAATGAAAGTTTTACTTCCTCTTTCCCAATTTGGATGCCTTTTATTTTTTTTTCTTGTCTGATTGTTGTGGCTAGGACTTCCAACACTATGTTGAAAAGGAGTGGAGAGAGTGGACAACCTTGTCTAGTTCCTGAGTTCAGGGGGAATGCTTTCAGTTTTTGTCCATTGAGTATGATGTTGGCCTCAGGCTTCTCATATATAGCCTTAATGATGTTAAGGTATGCTCCCTCTATTCCCATTTTGCTGAGTGTTTTCATCATAAATGGGTGTTGTACTTTATCAAATGCTTTTTCTGCATCTATTGATATGATCATGTGATTTTTGTCTTTCATTCTGTTTAGGTGATGTATTATATTTATTTATTTGCGAATATTAAACCATCCTTTCATCCCTGGAATGAAGCCCACTTGATCATGATGTATGATCTTTTTGATGTACTGCTGGATCCTGTTTGCCAATATTTTATTGAGGATTTTAGCATCGATGTTCATCAGTGATATTGGCCTGTAGTTTTCTTTCTTTGTTGTGTCTTGACCTGGTTTTGGGATTAGGATAATACTGGCTTCATCGAAAGAATTTGGGATTTTCCCCTCTTCTTGGATTTTTTGGAACACTTTGAGGAGTGAATGTTTTGTAGAATTCGCCTGTGAAGCCATCCGGTCCAGGGGTTTTGTGTGCAGGGAGAGTTTGGATTACTGTTTCAATTTCCTTTTTTGTTATTGGTCTGTTGAGACTTTCTACTTCTTCTTGATTCAGTTTTTGGAAGGTTGTATGTTTCTAGAAATTTGTCCATTTGTTCTAGATTGTCAAATTTCTTGTCATACAGTTGTCTGTAGTAATTTCTAACTATCATTTATATCTCTGTGGTATCAGTCGTGATTTCTCCTCTTTCATTTCTGATTTTGTTTATTTGGGTCTTCTCTCTTTTTTTCTTGATTAGACTGGCTAGAGGCTTGTCGATTTTGTTTATTTTTTCGAAGAACCAGCTCCTAGTTTTGTTGATCTTTTGGATTGTTTGTTTAGTCTCTATGTCATTTAGTTCTGCTCTGATCTTGATGATTTCGTTCCTTCTTCTTACCCTAGGCTTTGTTTGTTGTTGTTGTTCTAGTTCTTGTAGCATTATGGTTAGGTTTTTTATTTTAGATTCTTCTATCCTTTTCAGATATGCCTGTATTGCTATGAACTTCCCTCTCAGGACTGCTTTTGCTGTGTCCCACAGGTTTTGGGCTGTTGTGTGCTCATTATCATTAGTTTCTAGAAATTTCTTGATTTCTTCTTTGATGTCATTGTTAACCCATTCATTATTTAATAACATGTTATTCAATCTCCATGAGTTTGGGTGTCTTTGATTTTTTTCTCTGAGGTTGATTTCTAGTTTCAAGGCATTGTGATCTGAAAAGATGCTTGATATGATTTCAATTTTCTTGAATTTGTTGAGGCTTGTTTTGTGACCTATCATGTGGTCTATCTTTGAAAATGTCCCATGTGCATTTGAAAAGAATGTATATTTTATTTCTTTGGGGTGGAAAGTTCTATATATATATCAGTTAAGTCCGTGTGGTTTAGTGTGTTGTTCAATGCCTGTATATCCTTGGTGTTTCTTTGCTTGGATGATCTGTCTATTGTTGATAATGGAGTGTTGAAGTCCCCTACTATGAGTGTGTTGTTGTTGATATCCTTCTTGGGGTCTTCTAGTATTTGCTTTATTTATTTGGGTGCTCCTATGTTGGGTGCATATATGTTTATCAATGTTATATCTTCTTGATGGATTGTTCTTTTAAGTATTATTAAATGTCCTTCTTTGTCTCTTTTTATTGCCCTTGCTTTGAAATCCGTTTTGTCTGATATGAGGACTGCTACCCCGGCTTTTTTTTCCGGTCCGTTGGCTTCGAATATTTTTTTTATGCCTTTACTTTCAGTCTGTGTAAATCTTTTGTTTTGAGGTGTGTTTCTTGTAGACAGCAAATATGTGGGTCCTGTTTTCTTATCCATTCCGTTACCCTATGTCTTTTCATTGGAGCATTTAATCCATTTACATTTAAGGTTATTATTGACGTGTATTTATTCATTTCCCTTTGTACCTCTGTTCCTCTCCTCTCTTGTTCTTTTCTTCTTTTTTCTTAGAACACTCCCTTTAGCATCTCTTGCAATGCTGGTTTGGTGGAGATGTATTCTTTCAGTGTTCCTTTGTCTGAGAAACTCCTTATTTCACCTTCTATTTTGAATGAGAGCCTTGCTGGGTAGAGTATTCTTTTTTTTTTTTTTTTTTCTTTTTTTTTTTCAACATGAGACAGTTTGTGCTTTATTGACCTGCGACGCTCAGGCCTTGACCGCGTACTTGCGCAGTGGGTACAGCCGCTCCTTCCGCTGCTGCTTCCTGGTCTTCAAGTTCTCTTCATGCTTGTTGAGCCGGCAGCGCATGGCCCATGTCTTCTTGGGCCGCAGATCCAGGGGCTTGTACTTCTTGCCCTTGTAGAATTTCCTGAGGTTCTCTTTCTGAGTCTGGTTAATTACGGTGAGCACACGGGCGATGGATTTGCGGACAACTCGGATCTTAGAAAGTTTGGAAGCCACGCCGCCTGTCACCTTGGCAACCCGCAGCTGGGACAGCTCCACCTTCAGGTCGTCCAGCTGTTTGAGCAGCTCCTCCTTCTTCTTTCCGCGAAGGTCCCGAGCCTTAATTTTGGCCGTGTCTGAACGAGCTACCGCCGCCGCCTGCTCGAACAGAAAAAAATGGGTAGAGTATTCTTGGTTGTAGGCCTTTGTTTTTCATTGCTTGAAATATTTTTGACCATTCCCTTCTGGCTTGTAATGTTTCTGTTGAGAAATCAGTTGATAGCCTTATCGGAGCTCCCTTGTATGTTATTTGCTGTTTTTCTCTTGCTGCTTTTAGGATTCTCTCTTTGTCTTGGAATGTTGCCATTTTAAGTATGATGAGCCTTGGAGTGGGTTTTTGGGGGTTCCTCTTCATTGGAAGTCTCTGTGCTTCCTGAACTTGTATAACTTTTTCTCTCATCTGGCTCGGAAAATTTTCTGTCACTATTCCTCCTATCAGTTTTTCAATTCCATGGTCCTTTTCTTCTCCCTCTCGTATTCCTATGATCCTGATATTATTTCTTATCATGCTATCCTGTAATTCCCTTACATCTTGTTCATATTTTTTCAATCTTTTTTCATTTTGCTGTATTGTCTGGGAGTTTTTCTCTACATTATCTTCTAACTCACTAATCCGATCCTCTGCTTCGTTTAGTCTGCTTTTGACTGATTCTACTGTGTTTTTCAGTTCAGAGATTGCATTCTTAAGTTCTTCCTGGTTCTTGTTAACAGTTTCTATGTCTTTTTTTATGCTGGTGTAGTTCTCTGCAAGTTCCCTGTAATTTTCTTGGAGCTGCTGGTAACTTCCTTGGAGGTTGTCATAGTTGATTTTAAGGATGTCGAGTATATTGAGCTTCTTTACCACCATTGTTTTGAATTCCATGTCTGACATTTGGGCTATGTCTATTTCATCTATCTCTCTTTCTGAGGATTCCTCTTTTCTCTTCATTGAGGGGTTAGTTTTGCATCTTACTATGTTGGATTCTTTTTGTTTGTTTTTATTTATTTATTTATTTGTTTTTTAGGGGGGGTAGTCTGCTTTGACTTCCCTCCTTTGTGGTGTGAGATTCTTTATCGGAGATCTGGGGGTTTCAGTGGTGCAGTCTCTTTGATATCCTGAGCCTGATGTTCTTGAGTTACCCTTTATGTCGTTTGTTTATGCTGTTTGGTTATTTTTCAGATGTTCTTTGATAGGATCTTCCTTCTGGCTAGTTGGTTGAGAGTCACTCTATCAGCTTTGCCTTGAGTTCTTTTGTGGATATGCTGTTAAAAACATAAACACACAGCCCAGGCAGAAGACCCACACCCTCAAAAAGTATCCCCCACTCTATCCTGCTATCGTCAGCCAACGAGCCCGTATTAATATAAATGTAAACAGATTAGAGCATTTCTACTATAAGAAGAATAGATAAGAGTTGTTTTGGGGAGGAAAAATATAATTTTTGATAGAGGGGGTGATAGATTAATAATAGTTGAGACTGTGAAAGCCTGTAGGTAATATTTACATTGTATGTTAATAAAAATAGAAGAAAAGGATAGAAAAATGCATAATATAGTAAGAAAGTGGGATTGTATTGTATTGGGTTTATATAGTAATTATATTCTATTATTTAGAGTGATAGGGGGCTAAACTAGACACACAAACGAATAAACAACGATTAAAGAGAAAGGATGAGAAGGAGAGGTTATATGCAACACATTAGAGATAAAGTTTGTTATTCTTTTTGGAAGGGGAGAACCCCCCCCCCAAAAAAAACCTAGGAAAATAGAAGAAAGAAAGAAAGAAAAGAAAGGATATAGAAGAAAGAAAGAAAGAAGAAAGAGAAAGAAAAAAAAACCCACAACCCCCCCAAAAAAACCCAAGAAAAGAGAAGAAAGAAAAGAACAAAGAAAGATAGAAAAGAAAGAATAAAGGAGAAAGAAAGAAGAAAGAGAGAAAAAAATTGAAAAAAAAATACCCCCCCAAAAAAACCCAAGAAAAGAGAAGAAAGAAAAGAATAAAGAAAGAAAAGAAAGAATTAAGAAGAAAGAAAGAAAGAGGAAAGGGAGAAAAAAAATTGGAGAAAAAAAATAGCGATGATTTTACTCCGTTTTAGCCTTGGTGTGTTGCCTTCTTTTTCTGCGTCCGCAGCTGGTCTAGTGTGGCAGTTCAGAGGTTCTTGTTTCTTGCAGCAATGGTGTGCGCCCGCGGTTGCTGGCACGGCGCGTTCCCTTGCTGCCCGCTAGAGCCAGCTGAGGTGTCCTTGTGTGCGCGCCCCTGCACGGGCCGGGCGGCCTGAGAGCTTGCCCCGGATTGGCGCCTATTGTTGCCGGGCCGAGGTGGTTCCACGTTCCCGCCGAGGTGTCCCTGCGTGCGTCCCTGCACGCACGGGCAGACCAAGAGCTTGCCCCAGGATTGGCGCCTATTGTCCCTGGGCTGAGGTGTTTTCCACTCTCGCGCCGCCCGTGCCCTTAGTCCCGCTGAACCGAGCTCCGGGAGTTGGTCTCTCGCCTCTTAGGGCAGGGCCTTGGATACTTGTGCTCAGTGGAAGTGAGCATCTGTGAGTCGCTGCCCGCTGTTCCCATGCTGCAGCCGCCCGCCTTCCCTCACCCATCTGGGCGGCACGAACAGAGCCTGCGCTAGTGGCCTGCTTTCTGGCCTGGGGCCCGGCGCCCACGGGAGCTGTCTAGGGGTATCTGCGCACGGTCCTCTGCGTGTTCAGTGGGCCCTCCCTGTGCCCATTGGGGCACTGATCTTATGTCCGTTGGGGAGTGTCCGAGGGACGCCTGGACTCACGGCCCCGCACACCTGGGCCAGTGAGTGAGAGCACTTCCCTATGCACGCCCCCGCGACCCAAGGGTAGGGTTGGGGAGTGGACGAGTGCGCCTCTGCGCCTGCGCTCCTCAAGAATGGCCTACCACCCCCAAACTTTCCTCCCCTCTCCACCGTCCACTAGAGAAAAATATAAAGGAGAATTATGTTCTCACTTGCCCGGCAGCACGCTGTCTCCTGTCCTTCGGCGCCAATGCCACTTGGTCGAGTCCCATCTCTGCCAGCGGGCAGAGATCCGCTCTCCTCCCGACTCCTCTCCGGGACAGCCTGTGGTCGCCAAAAATCCTTTGTGTGCTTCCCGCTGCAGCTCGGGCAGCCGCCCCAGTCAGGAATCCCGTTTCGTCCCCTTTTCCTCCGCTATCCTCACTAAACAGGTTGTTCCCAGATGGATTTTCTCTAATCCAGCAGTGCCATGGCTCGACTCCTGCCAGTGTCCAGCTGCTGCTCACTGAGACGTTCTGTCTGCAATTAGCCCAAAGTGCAGACGGGTCTCGGGAGCCTGAAACCACAGCCTCTCCTCACTCCTCCGCCATCTTACCTTCCGATCTATTTTTGAAGAGAAAAAAATTACTAAATGCTTATGGCATTAATCAGAAAATGGGAAAAATATATACAGCTCTTTTAATTAGAGTATAATTAAGAGTCAGCTACAGTATTCCCTCACTTCTCACAGGTATTACGTTCTAGACCTTCCCCCCTTCCCTGCGACAGGTGAAAATTTGCGAAATAGGAACCTTACATTTATTTTAGTATTTATATATATTTTAAGGCTTTATAAACCCTTCCCACACACTTATAAACTGTTCCCAGTCCCTTATTAACCTTTCCCACTCCCTTATTAACCATTTTCACACTTTTATAAACACTACTTATGTTATTAAACATATTCTACTCTCTTACACCTACGTAACTATATCGCAGGATTTTGTGGTACGCATACAGTACCACAAAATCCTGCGATATAGTGAAAAATCCGTGATAAATAATTAAATATAATATTTTTTTAAATCCTGCAATACAGTGAGGCTGCAATAAGTGAACCGTGATATAGAGAGGGACTACTGTATTTAGTAAAACCGTTAAATTTTTATTATTTTTTTTTCTTTTCTTTTTGGTTTTAACTTCTTCCCCTATAGTTCCCAATATAGGCAGAAAATGCATCATATAATTCTGCAGAATGATTTCATTTAAATTTGTCAACTCAAGAATATCTTTATAAACACACATGAACTGTTTCTAAATTGAATTGGGAGAAGTGTACTTGTTGTTACCTTGAATTTAATTTCTAGAAATTCCCAGAGCAACACAATATATAGCTGGAAAAAATCAATATGGGCTACTAGGTAATTAAAAATGACCCTTAAAGGTGAGAATTTGAGTAATTGAAGAGAACAAAAAAATTGTTCTTTTCCTATTACAAAGGAATCTTAAATAATGTGACCAAAAATGTATTTACCTTTTCTCCTTCAGAAATTACCAATTTAAAAAATCTTATATGTAATTATATTAAAAATGCAAGTTAGAATCATAGCAATAGAAGAGATATAAATGATTTATACTGTTTTGTGTGTCTCTTTTAAAATTATCTTTCTTTTTAAACAATAGGTCAGGGGAGTGATTATTTTTCTTGTCACCAAGAATTTTAAGAATGGGATGTTTTAACTGGTATTGAGTGTTTTTTTATACCATGAAACATGAATGAGACCTTCATCAGTTTACTGTGATGAAGACTATAACTTTTTATTTTTATAAATAAAAATAACTTAGGTAATTGTTACAAATTTGGCAGGTTTTGCTGAGTTCATATGTAACACAGTCACTATATTTTGTATATATTTTCTGTGAGATATATGAGCATAAATTTGTTGGAGGAAGAGATTTTCCTTTGATTTCAAGCCATAATTTATTATTAATATATTAATTGTGGTTAGATTACAGTGTTTGAGGAGAGCATCCCTAAGCTCACCCTGAGGGTCATAATTTGCTAAAGGATGCACAAAACTCAATAGAGCTGTTTCACTTATAATTATGGTTTATTATAGTTAAAAGATATAGATTCAAATCAACAAAAGAAAAAGGTATAGGGCAGGGTCCAGGAGGCACCCAGCACCAGCTTATTCTTGTCCTTTCCCCTTGGAGTTGTGCACAGCACTTCATTCTCTCAACGAGAGCCTGTGGAAATGTGCACAGAGTGCTGCCAGTCAAGAAGCTAACCTGCACATAGACATCCAAGGTTGTTGTTTTTTTAATATGTTTTATTGATTATACTGTTGCAGTTGTCCCAATTTCTTTTCTCTTTGCTCCCCTCCACCCAGCAATCCCCCTCCCTCCAGCAGTCCCCCACCTTTAGTCCATGGGTTGTGCATAAAGCTCTTCTCAACATCTCCCCATCTATTCCCCACCCCCCTACCTTGCTTCTTAATTCCTGCACAATTTTCTTTCCTCTACCCCTTCCCCCTCCCAGCTGCCCTTCTTCCACATGCTCTCCATCCTTATGATTCTGTTCCCACTCTAGTTGTCTGCTTAGTTTACCTTTGCTCCATTCCCTAGCTTCTGTTGTTGATAATTGTGATACTGTTTTCATTTTAATGTTCATAGTTTTGAATCCTTTTTCTTAAATAAGTCCCTTTAACATTTCATATAATAATGGCTTGATGACAATGAACTCCTTCAGCTTTACTTTGTCTGGGAAGCACTTTATCTGACCTTCTACTCTGAATGATATCTTTGCTGGATAGAGGAATCTTGGTTGTAGGGCCTTGCTTTTCATCACTTTGAATATTTCCTGCCAGTCCCTTCCTGCCTGCAAAGTTTCTATAGAGAAATCATCTGACAATCTTATAGGTACTCCTTTGTAAGTAATTCTCCTCTTCTCTTTTGCTGCTTTTAAGATTATCTCCTTATCCTTAACCTTTGGCATTTTCATTATGATGTGTCTTGGTGTGGTCCTCCCTGGGTCTAGTTTGTTTGGGACTCTCTGTGCTTCCTGGACCCATATGTCTATTTCCTTCCCCAAATTAAGGAAGTTTTCCTTCATTATTTTTTCACATAATTTTTCAATTTCTTGCTCTTCCTCTTCACCTTCTGGCAACCCTATGATTTGGATGTTGGCATGTATATAGCTGTCCCACAATATTTCTAAGCCTCCCCTCTTTTTTTAAAATTCTCATTTCCTCTTTCTGCACTGGTTGACTGTTTGTTTCTTCCTTGTATTCCAATTTGTTGACTTGAACCCTGGTTTCCTTTTCTTCACACTTGTTTCATATGGATTTTCCTTCATTTCAGCCAGGATAGCCTTCATCCTTTCCCCGTCCTGTTTAATCTTTGTTGCCAGAGTTGTGAGCATCCTAATCACCAATGCCTTAAACTGTGCTTCTGTTAAACTGTCTGTCTCCTCATCCGTTAGGCATGCTACCTGCTCATTGCTTAGTCGTGCCACTGGGACCTTGATCTGCCCTGCTTCTGGGTCGTACTTCTCTGTCTCCTCATCTTTCTGTGTTTGCCTCTGTGATTTGGGCAAAGGCTGTCGCACCTCTTATGTTATAGGGGGTGGAGCCTTAGGTATTTGTCAGTACAAGGCGACCCTTCTCACCACATTGTGGCGCTGTATGTGGGGGAGAGGTCAGAGAGGGAACAATGCTGCTTGCTCAGCACTTGCCCCTTTTCCAGGCATTTCTCCCACTTCCTTATGGGACTGGTGCCTTTCTAGCTGTTGCTCTGGTCGTCGTTCCTAGGGTGAGTGGGTCTGCAGATGTTCTAGGACCATGAGAGCCCTTTAAACAAGCGGACTCTGCTGAGAGACTAGCGGTTTCTTCCTCCACCCCAACCCCTACTGGTTTGCACAGTCAGAAGCAATAAGGCTTGATTTTCCCCTGTGCTGGGACAGTGAGCTGCGAGGTCCTGTGAGGAGCCGGGAACATTCTCCAGGTGGCCCTCCCAACTTTTTAAAACGTGTAACTGCGCTTTCCACAGGCCTGCCACTGCTGCCGCCACCACACGGCATCCTCTCTGCCCCAGCCCCACCCCTCCCACCTGTCTGGATGAGTATTTCTTCTTTATGTCTTTGTTTGTTGGACTTCCATGCAGCTTGATTTTCTGGAACTTCTGGTTGTCTCTAGTTTTGAGATGGTTGTATTCTTTCTTAGTTGTGGAGGGAGACCCAGCATGTCTGCCTAGGCCTCCATCTTGGCTAGAAGTCCTAAGATGTTCAACATTCAAGGTTTTTACTATAGTCTGGTCATGTAGGGACAGCTGACCATGCACAGGCAGACCTTCAGCCTCCATCTCCTTCAGAGGACAGGCTGGCCCAGGTTCCTCCCATCCCCCAGTTACATTGTTAGTGTAAACTAACCACGTAAACAAAAGGGCTCTTATCAGTCAGGATATTCCAGAGGCTTAAAAGTTACCTCCCAGGGGCCAAGCAAGGACCAGACCTTTCTTTGAAATGTGCAAGATTTGGACACCCAAACTTGTGGAGTTAACCCTTTACTGAAAAATTGTACAATAGTTTTGGAGGCTTAAAAATATATTTATTAGGTTGCTAAAGGCTATCTAGCAAAATTAATGGTATCTTCTTTTATCAGCAGGAATTGAACTAAATATTGTATATTCATATCTAATCGAATCTTGAGCTAAGTATTGTTATTATCATCATTTTACAGATGAGAAAACTAAAGCTAAGAGACATTAATTGTTCAAGAGTTCCTTTGTTTGATATTAAGAACGTACTTTTTTAAAGTATATTTTATTGATTATATTGTTACAATAGTTCCATTTTTTTCCCCTTTGCTCCCCTCTGTCCAGCACCACCCTCCCACAGCAATTTCGCCCCCCCCCCAAGTCCATGCCCATGGGTTGTACATACAAGTTCTCTGGCTTCACCCATTCATATATTCTTCTTTTTTTTAATTAATTAATTAATTAATTATTTTAACAATAAAAAATAACAATATCTCCATCTCAGACTTAAGACCCTTTATAACCTTATAAAGGACAATGGGTGAAGGTCTCGAGCTCCTCTAGCTGCTTCAAGCTAGACGTGGTCGTCGTCCTACCTACCCTTGGGTCCAGAAATCCCTAATAAGAGTGGGGATGTGAAGGGGAGGGTGGCCTTCCCACATGGGGAAGGATCTTGCAGACTCCAGGTCATTTGGCTGACCCCGGACAACAGCGTGCTTGATTTAACAGGCTGGCATCCTTGTTGTATTCTGGAGGCAACAGATTTGGCAACAGGGTTAAAAGACATCATTCAATCCATAACCACTAGATGACAAAAGGCAGGTATTACTTTTTCAATGTCCCACATTAGGGGGAAAAAAAGGGCTTCTTTGGAGGAAGGTGTGCTAGGCACATCTCACCTGTCCAAAACCCTTTTGCCCATTATACTTAGTTTGGGCTGAGGGAAATATTTTAGGTTTACCCCCTCTCAGACCTCTGGGCCCTTTCTGTCCAAGCCATTAGGATAGAAAAGAGAAACCAGTTTTAAACTGAAGCCCACAGACCACCTCATACATCACCAACCCAGCCACTTAGTTCAGACAAACTGTTGAGTCTCAGGAGGCAGCGCTGCAGACAGGATTAAGTGAGGCCTATATGTACAGACAATCACTCAGGTAATGAGATCATAGGCTTATGCCCTTCAAAAACAGAAAACAGGTGTTAATTTATGTAACATAACCCACAAATCAATCACTAAATCTATAAGACTGTCTTATTGGAAAGACATTCAGTTGCAAGGCATTTGACATTCTTCTTGCCTGTAAATTAAACATCTTTGATGATACCACAGACATAGTTTAACTTTCAAATGAAAACAAATTTTAAATGAAAAGAAACTTTAAAGACAGTTAGCTGCACTACTTTATAGTTTACCACTGAGCATTGTGATTTTCCTTGAATCACAATTTTTCTCCCTAAGGTTACCCTCCTTGTCATTAAAGAGACTGCATTAAGTCCATTTTTAGATTTATTCTGTTCATTTGCATAAACACAAGAAGAGCAGCAAATGATCACTTATGACCTTTAGTTCTGCTTTACTGGAACTTACGCAAGGAACATTTAGGGTGACCTTCAATCTGCCCTTCAGGGCACAGAAGCTAGGCCACATACCTGCCATTCAGCCTTGCCTGTAAACACCTGTCTTTTCCAAGTCATTCAGGTTTTCCATTTTGCCTTAAGGTCCCTTCTAGTCATCTTTCAAGAAAACAACCTTCATTCTTTCCCTGGAAAGCTTGCCGTGGACCACACAACCAACCAAGGTACCAGGCCTTTTATCTCGTGGGCTTTTATTACCTTGGAAAGTCAATCCTAGTTCCTCAGGGCTTTTTGGTAACAACCACAGTCCAAGTATGTCTCCTTTAGGTATGACATTCCAGTCAGTCTTAGTCAAAAAAAAAAAAAAAAAACCTGTATTAACAACTGGTCTTATTAGTTTTATGCAAAGAAGCTTATGTCATT
This sequence comes from Furipterus horrens, assembly GCF_987537825.1. Taxonomy (NCBI): domain Eukaryota; kingdom Metazoa; phylum Chordata; class Mammalia; order Chiroptera; family Furipteridae; genus Furipterus; species Furipterus horrens. Next base: position 62,143,423 of record NW_028327180.1, on the reverse strand, counting down.
ACTTTCTCCTTCAGAATGCCAAATTCTGGAGGAATCAGATAGGGACAAAAATATACTGTGAAGGAAAATTCTTGTCCTTCTAATATTCACTGAACTTGCATTTCCATTCTTTATAATTTCATTTTTTCTCCCACTAAAATTTTTTTTTGTTTTTCCATTACAGTTGTCCCACTTTTTTTCCCTCTTGCTTCCCCACACCCTGCCCACACCTTCTTCCACAGTCAGTCCCCACCCAGTTGTCCATGTCCATGGGCCATTTATACATGTTCTTTGGCTCTATCCTTCCCCTTCTTACCTCCCCCCTCACCCCTTGTTACTGTTCGTTTATTCCTTGTTTACATACTTGTGATTCAATTTTCCTCATTTGTTTGTGTTGTTCATTAGTTTCCTGTAACAGGTGATAGCATAAGGTATTATTCTTTTGTTGCCTGGCTTATTTTACTAAGCATAATTCTCTCTAGTTCTATCCATGTTGTTGCAAATGGTAGAAGTTCCTTCTTTCTTTCTGCTACATAGTACCCCATTGTGTAAATGTACCACAGTTTTTTTATTTATTCATCTACAGATGGGCACTTAGGTTGTTTCCAGCACTTGGCTATTGTAAATGGTGCTGCTATGAACGTAGGGGTGCATAGGTTCTTTTGAATTGATGTTTCAGGATTTTTCAGATATAATCCTAGCAATGGAATTGCTGGTTCAAAAGGCAGTTCCACTTTTAGTTTTTTGAGGAAATTCCAAACTGTTTTCCAAGGTGGCTGCACCAGTCTGCATTACCACCAACACCAGGGTTCCCATTTCTCTGCATCCTTGCCAGCACAAGTTGTATGTTGACTTGTTGATGATGGCCATTCTGACTGGTGTCAGGTGGTATCTCATTGTAGTTTTTATTTGCATCTCTCTAATGGCTACTGATGTTGAGCATTCTTTCATATGTCTATGGATCCTCTGTATGTTCTCTTTGGAAAAGTGTTTGTTCGGGTCCTTTGCCCATTTTTTAATTGGGTTGTCTGTCTTTTTGGTGTTGAGTTGTATAAGTTCTTTATATATTTTGGAGATCAATCGCTTGGCTGAGGTTTCATTGGTAAATATATTTTCCCATATGGTTGGTTCCCTTTTCTTCTTGCTGATGTTTTCTTTTGCTGAGCAGAAACTCTTTAGTTTGTTGTAGTCCCATTGGTTTATTCTTTTCTTTATTTCCCTTGCCTTAGGAGATATATCAGTGAAAATATTGCTACGTGGGATATCTGAAATTTTCCTGCCTATGTTTTCCTCTAGGACTTTCATGGTGTCATGGCTTACATTTAAGTCTTTGATCCATCTTGAGTTTATTCTGGTGTATGTTGTAAGTTCGTGGTATAGTTTCATTTTTTTGCACGTCCTTGTCCAGTTCTTTCAACACCATTTGTTGAAGAGGCTCTTTTTACCCCATTTGATGTTCCTTCCCCCTTTGTAAAATATTAGTTGACCATATAGACCTGGGTTTATTTCTGGGCTCTCTATTCTGTTCCATTGATCTATATGCCTGTTCTTATGCCAGTACCAGACTGTTCTGATTACCATGGCCTTGTAGTATAGTTTAATATGAGGTATTGTGATTCCTCCTACTATGTTCTTTTTCCTCAAGATTGCTGTGCCTATTCAGGCTCTTTTTTGGTTCCATATAAATTTTTATAGTATTTGTTCTAGGTCTGTAAAAAATGTCATTGGTATTTTAATAGGGATTGCATTGAACCTATAAATTGCTTTGGGTAGTATGGACATTTTAATGATGCTTATTCTTCCCATCCATGAACATGGTATATGCTTCAACTGATTTGTATATTCCTTAATTTCTTTCTTCAGTGTTATGTAGTTCTCTGAGTACAGGTCTTTTACCTCCTTGGTTAAGTTTATTCCTAGGTACTTTATTTTTTTGTTGTTGCTATGGTAAATGGGATTTTTCTTTTAGTTTCTATCTCTGAAATTTTATTGTTGGTGTACAGAAATGCCTTCAATTTCTGAATATTGACTTTGTACTCTACTATTTTGCCGAATTCACTTATTAGGTCGAGTAGTTTTTTTGTGGAGTCTATAGGGTTTTCTATGTACACTATCATGTCATCTGCAAATAATGACAGTTTTACTTCTTTTTTTCAAATTTGGATGCCTTTTATTTCTCTTTATTGTCTGATTGCTGTGGCTAGAACTTCCAAGACTATGTTGAATAGGAGTGGAGAGAGTGGACATCCTTATCTTGCTCCTGACCTCAGGGAGAATGCTCTCAGTTTTTGCCCATTGAGTATGATTTTAGCTTCAGGTTTCTCGTATATGGCCTTTATTATGTTGAGGTATACTCCCTCTATTCCCAGTTTGCTGAGAGTTTTCATCATCAATGGGTGTTGTACTTTATCAAATGCTTTTTCTGCATCTATCGATATGATCATGTGGTTTTTGTCTTTCATTTTGTTTATGTGTTGTATTACATTTATTGATTTGCAAATATTAAACCATCCTTGCATCCCTGGGATGAATCCCACTTGATCGTGGTGTGTGATCTTTCTAATGTGTTGCTGGATCCGGTTTCCAATATTTTGTTGAGGATTTTAGCATCTATGTTCATCAGCGATATTGGTCTCTAGTTTTCTTTCTTTGTTGTGTCTTGACCTGGTTTTGGAATTAGGGTAATACTGGCTTCATAGAACAAGTTTGGGAGTCTTCCCTCTTCTTGGATGTTTTGGAATAAGCTGAGGAGGATAGAAGTTAGTTCTTTCCTAAATGTTTTGTAGAATTCACCTATGAAGCCATCCGGTCCAGGGCTTTTGTGTGCCAGGAGTTTTTGATTAGTGCTTCAATTTCACTAGTTGTTATTGGTCTGTTCAGGCTTTCTGCTTCTTCTTGATTCAGTTTTGGAAGATTTTATGTTTCCAGGAATTTTTCCATTTCATCTAGGTTGTCAATTTTCTTGCCATACAGTTGTTCATAATAATTCCTTACAATTCTTTGTATTTCTGTGGTATCGGTTGTGATTTCTCCTCTTTCGTTTCTGATTTTATTTATTGGGATCCTCTGTCTTTTTTTCTTGATGAGCCTGGTTAAAGGCTTGTCAATTTTGTTTATCTTTTCAAAGAACCTGCTCCTACTTTTGTTGATCTTTTGGATTGTTAGTTTAGTCTCTATGTCATTTAATTGTGCTCTGATGTTGATGATTTCCTTCCTACTACTTGATCTGGGCTTTGCTTGTTGTTCTTCCTCTAGTTCTTATAGCTGTAGGGTTAAATTTTTTATTAGAGATTCTTCTAGCTTTTTTAGGTAGGCCTGTATTGCTATGAACTTTCCTCTCAGGACTGCTTTCACTGTATCCCATAGGTTTTGGGTTGTTGTGTGTTCATTATCATTGGTTTCCAGAAACTTCTTGATTTCTTCCTTGATGTCATTGTTAACTTATTCATTATTTAATAGCATGTTATTCATTCTCTATGAGTTTGAATGTTTTTGAGTTTTTTCATAATGGTTGATTTCCAATTTTAAGCCATTGTGATCTGAGAAGATGCTTGTTATAATTTCAATTTTCTTGAATTTGTTGAGGCTTGTTTTGTGTCCTACCATGTGCTCTATCTTTGAAAATGTTCCATGTGCACGTGAGAAAAATGTATATTTTGCTTCTTTGGGGTGAAAAGTTCTATATATATCAACTAAGTCCATTTGTTCTAGAGTGTTGTTCAGTGCTTCAATATCTTTGGTGTTTCTTTGCTTCGAAGATCTGTCCATTGTTGACAATGGGGTGTTAAAGTCCCCTACTATGAGTGTGTTGCTGTCTATATCTTTCCTGGAGTCTTTCAAAATTTTCCTTACATATTTGGGTGCTCCTGTGTTCGGTGCATATATTTTTACAAGGGTTATATCTTCTTTATGGATTTTTCCCTTAAGTATTATGAAATGTCCTTCTTTATCTCTTTTTATGAACTTTGCTGTGAAATCTGTTTTGTCTGATGTAAGTATTGCTACCCCAGCTTTTTTTATGTCCATGTCCTTGAAATACTTTTTTCCATCCCTTCACTTTCAGTCTGTGTAGATCTTTTGTTCTAAGGTGGGTCTCTTATAGACAGCATATATGTGGGTCATGCTTTCTAATCCATTCAGCTACCCTATGTCTTTTGATTGGAGCATTTAATCCATTTACATTTAAGGTTATTACTGATAGGTACTTATTTATTGTCATTTTCCCCCTTTGTACTTGTGTTCCTCTGTGTCTCTCTCTGTTTCTTCATCTTCTTAAAGCATTCCCTTTAGCATCTCTTGCAATGCTGGTTTGGTGGAGATGTATTCTTTTAGCCTTCTTTTGTCTTGGAAACTCTTTATTTCACCTTCCATTTTGAATGAGAGCCTTGCTGGGTAGAGTATTCTTGGTTGTAGGCCTTTCTTTTTCATTGCTTGGAATATTTTTTACCATCCTCTTCTGACTTATAGTGTTTCTGCTGAGAAATCTGATGATAGCCTTATTGGAGCTCCCTTGTATGTTATTAGTTTTTCCTCTCTTGCTCCTTTTAGGATTCTCTCTTTGTCTTTGAATGTTGGCATTTTAATTATGATGTGTCTTGAAGTGGGCCTGTTTGGGTTCATCTTCATTGAGATCCTCTGTGCTTCTTGGACTTGCGTGACTTTTTCTCTCCTCATGTTAGGGAAGTTTTCTCTCATTAGTTTTTCAAAGAGGTTTTCTATCCCTTGTTCTTCTTCTTCTCCTTCTGGAATTCCTATGATTCAGATATTATTACATTTTATGTTGTCCTGCAGCTGTCTTAGAACCTCTTCATTCCTGGTCAGTCTTTTTTCATTTTGTTGCACTGTCTGGGAGTTTTGTCTATGTTGTCCTCCAGCTCACTGATACGATCTTCTGCTTCCTCTATCCTGATTTTAATTCCTTCTACTGTGTTCTTCAGTTCAGAATTTGTATTCTTCATTTCCTCCTTGCTCTTATTGATAGCTTCTAGGTCCTTTTTCATGCTGGTGTAATTCTCAGTAAGTTCCTTATAATTTCCCTGGAGTTCTTTGTAGTTTTCCTTGAGCTCGCTGAGCTCATTGATCTTTTCCATAATCCATGTTTTGAATTCCATATCTGATAGTTTGCTCCCCTCTATTTCATTTAGCACTCTTTCTGGGAATTCTACCTTTCCTTTTGATGGGGGGTTGTTTCTCTGTCTCCCCATTTTTGTGACTCCTGTTGTTTGTTGGTGCTTCTTAGAATAATCTGCACCTCCTGGATCTGCCCCTGGTGGCGTCAGATCGTGTACCAGTCTGGCCCTAGGCAGCCTGTTGGAGACTTCCAGGGATCTACTGCCTTTGTCTGTCTCTTTTAGTTGTTAATCTATTCAATCTGTAATTAGCCATCAGGCTAAAGGACCGAGGTGTGGCAGCTTAATTCCTGTAGGCAGGGCTTTTGCTTCCCCTCAGACTGACAGCACTCAGAGGGGAATGGTCTGCCTGCAGTGTCGGGATGAGTCAGCACTGGGACCCGGTCAGCTGCTCCCCCAGTTCTCCCCTCAAAGCCACCACATCAAATTCTCCCCAAGTGTCTCCAGTCCTCCCTGCCTTCCCTCTGCTTGAGCCCAGGGTAAGTGGGGGCCAAAATATTTTTATACATGATCTGCTTAAGAGCTCTTTTTCTCCAGCTGTTTCTCTCCAGCTAGCAAGAGACCCTATAGTTTTTCACTTTTCACAGCTGGATACTATTTTACTTTCCACTCTGTTGCTGTAGGCTGGGAAGCTCAGCTGGGGGTTTAGACCCTGCCCTTCTCAGGGGGAACCCCCGGCTGCTGAGCTGTTTCTCAGTCCCTTCAGCTGCCACCTGTGTGAACCCAGGCAGCCCTTCCACGTCTCCGCATTCCCTACCAGTCACGTTGTGATGTAGCGGCCTTTTCTGTCTCTCCATGGTTATAAGAGTTTTCTCCAGCTAGTGTTTGGTTGGTTATTCCAGATGATTTCTCCAAAATTAAGTTGTAAATCCAGATTAATCCTGGGAGGAGGTTAGTGTAGCTTCCACTTACTCCTCTGCCATCTTGGATCTCTCAAGAACGTACTTTTTGATAAAAATATATTGTTAAGACTTTCTCTTAGTTAATTTAGTCATGTTTTTAAATGGTTTTGATTTACAGGTATTTTTTAGTAGTCAAAGCTCATATTTTCTTTTACTATTTGTTCACTAGCTTTTTGGCATTGGAAGTGCTTCCTCATCCTAAGATTAAGGGAACACATTTCTGTCCAGTTGTCTTATATTTTCTTCTCACTATCTCCTCTTTCTCTCTAACCATTTAACATCTAAGATCTACTTTAGTATAAATAGTAAAGTTTTCACCATTAAATCTGATTTTCTTAGTAACTGCTCAGTAAATGATCTTACTATTCAAAATATGGTCTGTGATTAGATAAGGAGTTGTGCCAAAATATAGATAGTATATTTACCAAAATCAATGGGAAACATCATTCTTAATGGTGAATATTAGAAATTTCCTTTACGAAATTAAGAAAAAAACAAGGATCTCACTACACTTGCTTCTGTTTGTACTGGGAGTCCACAGAAGTGCAACATGACAGAAAAAATAAAAGGTGTAGGATGAGAGTGGAATACAAAGCTATTTTAATTTGCAAATGATGTGATACGATTGCCTACATAAAAACATGATAGAATGTACAAAAAATTATGAAATTAATTGATGAGTTTAGTAAGACAAACATGCAAAAATCAAATGTCAACACAAAAATACAAAATATTATTTTAAAATAGGATACTATTTCCTGTAGCAATAGAAAACACAAAGTACTAGGAATAAATCCAACAAAATATAGGAAAGTCTACACCCCTATTAAAATGCATTAAATTAAACCTTTATCAATAAAAATATACCATGTTTATGAATAAAATGCAATATCTTATAGATGCCAATTCTGCTGCTGTAAATGATTTAGAGGTTCCTGGAAATTCCAATAAACATACCATCATAGCTTCTCTTATGGAAGCTGGTAAAGTATTTCCAAAATTTATATATAGATGCCAATTGCCAAAAATAGCAAAAATATTCTTGGAGAATGAATAGATGAAGCTGGAAGCAAAGACAGAGGAACATGCAGAGGAGAATAATATGGGAATTCTGCTCTAACAGAGATAAAGACCAATTATGAAACTACAGTGGCTGAGACATTTTGACATATTGGAAGATTTAGACAGACCAAAAGAATAAAATACAGAGCCATAACCAGGCCCATGCCTACATGGAAACCTGATGTCTGACCATGTGTCATTGCATGCCAGTAGACAGACAAAGTTAACTGCTCAGAAAAATGTGATGATGCATTTGGTTTTCCACATGTATAAAAATGAAATTAAATACCATCTTTGTATAATTTCTAAAACTCAATTCCAGACAAAATAAAGAGTGACAGATCACAAATAACACTTTCAGAGAATACGTGTGAATGTATCTTTAGGACTTCAAGACGGAAATGATTTCGGAAACACTTTTTTGTGCCTTTTTTTAGAAGGCAGAGGAACAAGATCTGATAGAGAGGTCTGACATGGATCTTAGAACTGGGCTTGATCAAATCTCGTCTTTGTGTGATGTTTCCTTTAATACTTGAGTTGTATTAGATTATATAACACACGTACATCTATAGTGTGCATAGACACATAACATTTGTTTTTATGAAAATAGTTCATAATTTTAAAATGAAAATAAAACAAAAAAGGAGTGGTAAAATGAGCATTATTTGTGTAATTGGAAAACTTAAGACAATCTGAAAAATACTTATTATGACAATAAAAGAGTTTTTATTGGCCTGTTACAAAACTATATGAAATTTTTTGCTTTCCAATGCATAAAAAAACAACCATTTGCAAACTATTAAGAAAAAAATGTATATTGAACATAGCAAAAAACTAAATAAAATAAAATTTTTAAAGATAAAATACCTAGGAATATATTTACAAAGGAATGTACAAAACTTATAAAAAGAAAAATTTATAACTACACAGAGAGTCATAAAAAAGGTTTAAATAAATGGAAAGACATTTCCTGGTTTGGAATAGGAATAGTCAATATTATAAAATGACAATTATCTGTATATAAATGTAATGTGATCTGCCAAAAAATGCCAGTAGAATTTTTATTTCTTTTTTTATTAGGCATACTGATTACAGAGCCCATATGGAAAAATCAACATAAGAAATTCTTTGTTAAAAAAAAAAAGTGAGGAGAGTGAACACTATCAGATATTATGACATTTCATAGTAGATAAAGCAGCTTGTGCTGGTACTTGAATATGAAGACAGGTCGATGGAAGAATTCCATTTATAACCAGGAAATGCTATGGAAATGTAGTATGCACTAGAAGCTGCACCTATAATCAGTGGAAAGAAATGAAGTATTCAGTAACAAAAATCATAAGAATCTGATTCTGTACCTTAGAATCAGAACAAACCAAAATGATTTGTACATTAACATGTTTTGTTTTGTTTTATTGGCTTTTTTCTTCTCTTTTAGTCTTTTAATAGGGAATGCCTATTATTCTAGATATGATATTTATAAATATTTAAGGAAAAGTCATATAAAATTAACAACTCATAATTAAATATCAGTCAGAAAATTACAACAATGAGAAGGTAAACCACAATCAATGAAATTACTTGCAACATATATGGCAAAGTAATTTCTAATATATACTGATTTATACTGGTATTTTCACACACATACACACACACACCCTACTGGATAGCAGTTTCTCTGACAATAGGATTTCTGTCTAATGCATTTTCCACACAGCACCAAGTTGAGTGCATTGTACGTTATAGGCATTCAAACATTTGTTGTATGAATGAATAAGCATTTGTTGTATAAAATACTTATTTGTTGGACAATCATCTTGAGACAGAGTAGAAGGCAATTGAGCTCCAGAAGTAGAGAAGAGGAATTAATTTGGGTTAAGGATGAAATTGCCTTCACTGAGTAAAAGAAAATATGACTATGCAAATATAATTATGGCAAAATATGTTTCCTTTTTGGTACATGATACTTTGAATTCCTATATAAAATAGATTATGTGGAAATAAAATAGTTAAATTATGTATCAGTTATGATGAATCTACTTTGAAGTCTGGTTACAGTCATATCCGATGATTTCATGCAAGTCCTGAAGTCATGGACTTCAAAGGGCCAGATCCAGCAGTTTTAGCAATATGACTATTTAATCTAAAATTCTGCTACTTCACTAAGAAGCCAGCAGATGACCCAGGAGGCATTTGGCAAAAAAAATAATTGGCTAGTCTCAACTTACTGAAGAAGTCCTTTTTAGAGGAGAATAAAATGTTTGCCTTTTATTTTGCATTGATGTGTATCAGTATATCTACTAGAAGAACAAGAAGACATATTTTAAAGGGAAAGTAGAGGAACAGTAAGAAGTAATAAATGAGGACTTCTGGCCAAGATGGATGCCTAGACTGACACGCTCCATCTGCCTCCACAACTAAGAAGGAATACAACTACCACAAAACCAGAAATAACCAGAAGTTCCAGAAAATAAATGGAAGTCCAACATATGAAGTTATAAAGAAGTGGTGCTCATCCAGACGGGTAGGAGGGGTGAAGCCGGAGCAAAGATGTCAAGCTGTGCTGGTGGTGGCAGCAGCAGCAGCGGAGACAGCAGCAGGATGTCAGTAAGCACAGGCACCCGTATTTAAGGGGAGGCAAGAAGAGCCTGGGAGCACTCCTGGCTGCAGACCAGACCCATCAACTTGCGATTCCAACACCAGGAAAGGCAGACCTCTTTTGCCTTGGACTGTGAGACCCAGAGGGGCTAGGGACGGAGGAGGAGGCTCTCGGTCTCTCAGCAGAGAGTGAGTGGCAGGAATCCACCTTGGACCCCCACCCCCACAGAAAATGACACAGTGTGGTGAGAAGAGTCGCCCGGTAGTGACGAGTGCACGGTGTTCTTCCCCCTATAGCGTAGGAGGTGTGACAGCCCTGCCCAGGAAGCAAAGATAAACACAAAACTGTCAGGATGGAACAGATCATGATAGAGATCTCAGTGACACAGTTGATCAGACAGCAAGTAACTAATCTAAGGAAGCAACAGATAGGAAATCTTCTGAGGCACAGTTCAGAGCTTTGGTTATATGAATGCTTACAGACCTACAGCAGATCTTAAACAAGACAGGGAAGGAATGAAGGCTAGTCCTGCTGAAATGAACAAAAACACATATGAAACTAGTGGTGAGGGAAAGAAAACCAGGGGTCAAATCAACAAATTGGAACATGGGGAAGGAATAAACAGTTGTCCAGTGGAGAAAGAGGAAACAAAAAGTGAGGAAAATAAGGAGAGACTCAGAAACCTATTGGATAGCTATAAGTGGGCCAACATCTGAATCATAGGATTGCCAGAAGGTGAGGAAGAAGAACTAGAAATTGAAAAGTTATGTGACAAAATAATGAATCAGAACTTCCCTAACTTGGGGAAGGAAATAGACTTACAGGTCCAGGAAGCACAGAGTTCCAAAAAAACTGGACCCAGGGAGAACCACACCTAGACACATTATAATCAAAATGTCAAAAATTAAGGATAAAGAGAGAATCTTAAAAGCATCAAGAGAGAAGAAGAGAATTACATACAAGGGGGTCCCAATAAGACTATCAGCTGACTTCTCAAAAGAAACTCTGCATGCAAGAAGGCGCTGGCAAGAAATATTTAAAGTAATGAAAATCAAAAACCTACAACCATGATTACTCTGTCCAGCAAAGCTGTCATTCAGAATAGAAGGGCAGAGAAAGTACTTACAGGACAAAGTAAAATTGAAGGAGTTCATCAGATCCAAACCACTGTTGTATGAAATGTTAAAGGGACTTGTTTAGGAGAAAGAGGATCAAAACTATGAACATTAAAATGAAAACTGTATCACAACAACCAACAACAGAAGCTAGGGAACCAAAACAAAGACAAACTTAGTAGGCAACGAGAGTGGGAAAAGAATTATAGGTATGGGGAACATTATGGGGGGAGGTCAGCGGGAGGGGGAAGGAGGGGAAGGGAGGGAGGTGGTACAGGCATTAAGAAGCATAGTAGGAGGGAGTGGAGTAGACAGGAAGATGTTGAAAAGAACTATATGCACAAGCAATGGGCATGGACTAAGGAGGGGGACAACTTGAGGGAGGGGGGGCCCTGGGAGGAGGGGAACAAAGGAAAAAGAAATTGGAACTGTTAACAACATAATCAATAAAGCATATAAAAATTATTAATAGTTTTTTTTTAAGTAAGGAATGAAGATAAAGGCAAATAAATCCTCACCTAGGACTGTTAGGGTGGGAAAGTGTGAAATAATAACAGATTACTCTAAGTAGATAAAAATAAATATAAATTTACCTCTAGAACTCCTTAAAATGTTCAAAATTAATTACTCTGTTATTAATGCTCCTTAACCCATTAAAATTGGTGATGGCTACGTGTAAATTTCATGTCCCCAGTTTGTACTCTTCAGAATTCCCTAGAGCATAAGCCCTAAGTGTCTTCCTCTAACACACATGCCTTGATTAAGGTTAGAAACTACTCAGTGGGCAGCTGGAGAGAAAAAGTGTGTTAGAGACATGCAGACTTGGACCTGGATCCTCATCATGCCAGCTACTCACTGAATGAACTTCAGGCAAGTCAACCTACTGAACTCATTTGCTTCATTCCTAAGATTTGGATACGTTTCCCTTCCAACATTCCTTATTAGGTTGGCAATGTCCTAATTGCATGGTGCAGTGGCTGGCACAATACCAAGTGAATGAATAATACTTAGTCATATTATAATTTTTATGAAAGTTTTAATGTAAAAGGAGATGTTCAGCTCCTCATGGCCGTACATCTCTCAGTTCATTCAAGCAGTGGTTTCACATTGTTCCAAATCTCATTGGATTGGCAGGAAGTGTGCATACTATGGAGAGTCTTAGAGACCGCTGATGTGGCTTTTATATTGGCACTTTATGTAGACAGTGATACCAGTTAGAGTAATAAGGAGTTTGTTCAAGTTAATAATGATAATGGGACATAGCCCGTACAGATGTGGCTGCACTTCAGCACCAGAGTCTCTCCAAATGTAGGTTTGGATGTCGTAGTGAGTAACATAGAAGAGGGAAAAAAAAAATCACCCAGCTAATGAAGAGTCTGTCCTTCTGTTTGCATGTCTCTAACGTATCTTGGCAAATTTATGTTCTAGAGTGGCGCAAGCAACCCTGCTTGAGCAGAGTATAAGTAGACTTTTCAGGCTACTGTTTCTCTAAGTCAGTAAGAGACCGTGTGAGTTTCAACTTTCCATCAAATTTACAGAATATTTAGTTGTATCTATAATTCTATATCAGTTCATACATCTGTGGCCATTTATTTAATAAGGTATTGAACTAAATAATTCAAGGAATTAAAAAGAAAATATGACAACTCTTGTTTTCTGAACACTAAAATTCTAGGTAGTGATAGTTTATATATGAGTATATTACTTAAAGTTCGCCAGAACTAGAAGGTAGTTCTGATATGTCCTACATTCCATATATTTGAAGGACCAAGAAGTTAAGAATCATGAGACATACATGCTAGAATTTTTGCAGAGTCCTCTTTTTAAGAAAGATTTTATTTATTTATTTTTAGAGAGAGGGAAACAAAGGACGAAGGAGAGGGAGAGAAACATTGGTGTGAGAGATGTCAGTGGGCTGCCTCTCACACACCCTCAACTGGGGACCTGGCTAGCAACCCAGGCAAGTGCCCAGACTGGGAATTGAACTGGTGACCTTTTGGTTTGCAGGCCGGTGCTCAATCCACTGAGCCACACCAGCCAGGGCTGAAGAGTCCTTTATACAGGAAGACGGTCTTAAAATTGAGTTGTATTTGTAAATACAGATAAACTGGGAAAAGCCTTCTGATAGGAAAACCCTGGGCAAATTGGTAGGCTGGAATGAACTGTTACCGTGAAAATTAGATTGAAGTCAGATTACAGATCCTTTGCAAAACAGGATAAAAAGTTCATTGGTTCTCTGAATTTTAAGTGAGTAAGAATGTAAGACTTATCTAGAAAATGTATTCAAATGCAGTTTCATAGGCCTTATCACTAAATATTCTTTTTCAATCAGTTGGCATAGGGCCCAAGAATCTGCACCTTCACTCTGCCTTCCAATCCTGATGCACATAGTTCATATTTTCATTATCATTTCTCATAGGAAAATTAAAAGATTTTGCCTAGGAAATTAGTTGTTTTGTATTAATGTACTAACGTCATTAAACCAAGGCAAAGAATTAAGGGGCAGAAGGTCAGCAGGGCAGACATTACAATATTCCAGAAATGAAGAGAATCAGTGCTTGTCTTGGCTGACATCAGTAGATGTGGGAAGGGAGACATGGGTAGGAAAGTTTTAAGGCGTGTGGAGCTAACAGGATCCAGGCATTTATTAGCTGCATGAGGACAAAGAGTAGAATGTTCCAACTCTGATAGATAATGAACTTCTTGAGGGTAGGAACTGGATCTGACTCAGTTTTCAGACTCCAGTGTAGTGTAGTGCCCAGCATGCAGTGGGTTCTCAACAAGTGTTGGTTGAATTGCTAGATAAACCTGTTACCTAATGCAGAGCAAAGTCAAGGAGAATCTTTTTGTACCGCTACTCTTTTTTGACCTCTAATTTTTTTACATTGTTGCTAACTTCCTTTTCATTGTCTTATGATTTGCATTATAATAGAGGTACATGTTTAATTTGTTTTGTGTAAATTAAAATAATTGAAATTATTTCAAAATAAAAGTAATGAAAATATCTCATATGTCTTAATATTAGGCTGCTTTCCATGAGCACACAGCAGTGGAGTTTCATCAGATCAGATATAACCACTGAATTGTGTGAAATTAAGTGTCATTTTGTGGAAATACAATCCACTTCCAGTTAGATATTGTTACAGCTTATTTCTTTTTTAAATTGATTTTTTCATATAATATGTGACTTTTAGTGGGAACTTACTAGTATATATCATGATAAAATGTTTAATGTGTTCAGCACAAATTCAGATTTTTTTAAAATTATACAAATAATGTGAGTGAATTCATAAATGCTCTCCTTTGTAACTCTTTGAACATCAAAAGGGACTATCTTCAAAATCCAAATGCTCTCCAGCTTTCCGCAGGATATCACAAAACTTCCTGGCAGGCACTTTTAAACAAGTTGAGGAGTTTTATAAGATAAAAATATTTTTTCAGTTGGCTTGACAACCATGTTGTACGATGTTAGTGGAGAGTTTATTTGCCCAAGGCTCTTTGTCAAAATGAGTTTAAACTGAGATTATTAAAATGCAGCACGGTCACACAGCATGAAGAGAGGTGTTGCGAATGTCTTACTTCAAGAATGCTTTCCATATAGTGCATGCGACTTGGTTATGGGACTACACGTGCATTTCTGCTAACAGAGAGGAGACATTTGTAATTATTAAGAAACAATAAATAACTAGCATCAATCAAGAATTTGGAACCAGTTCGGTGGTCTAGAGGTCTCTCAGCTTGACCACAGGCTGTGTGGGTCTGAGTTGCAGCTGCACCCCAAACTCAGCGCCTCCCTCATCTGTGAGCTAGAAGTAATGGTAATAGGAACATTATGGGATTATTGTGAGGAGTAAATGATATCACCGCTGTAAGTGATTAATATAGTGACTGGAACAAATAAAGGTTCACAATTAATTGTTATATTTCAAATCTGTAGAATCAGGCCTAAGCAGTGTCTCCTGATGATAATTGCAGATGTGTGATAAAAAGCTTTGTCCCAATTTAATGACCATCCTTTCTGTTACAATTGAAAGAGCTTTAGGAAAATGTAACTGATTCAATGCTTGAATCACCAGATCTCTCCGTGGCTGTAGCTAATTTCTTACATGAGAATCGGGTTCCCAAAAGGAAAATGCTCATCTGGATGAGAAGTTGTAATCTTCCCAATTTAGAAAATCACGTTAGACCACTTTGGGAAAGTGTCCAAATTGCTGAATCTTGGAAGCAATCTTCCTTCTTCTCTCAAACGGCCACATTATTTAATACGTTTTATTATTTCTGAAAAAGACCAATTGCCTTTCAAAAATAATAGTCTTTGTGTGTGGTTTGAAAGACTGCACACTGCGGATGGAAGAGCTGAGCACTTTCCACGGGGCCAGCGCCTGTCGCTGGGAGCCGGTAACCCAGCTATGGTGCTGCCGAGGTAGTCATGGCGGGAGGCGACAGCCATGCTGGCAGGATCTGCCTCACCACCGGCAGTCAGAAACACAGAAAGGCCTTTTCCTCCACCCGGGAGATTGTGCCCTATTTACAATTTCTTATTGTAATCTAATGCGCGAAGAAAGGGAATTCTTGCCATTATTATGTCCTTGGTTTTCCTAAAGTCCACAACTTTCACCGAAGTCAGCAAATACAACAGATCACTTTTAATGATGTTACTGCTTTGTGTTTTTTGACAAATTAGAAGAAGAGAAAATTCTCTGATTTATGGCCCCCGTGAAAAGAACAGTTATGAGCTCCTACCATAGTCCAGCAGCATGCCAGGCTTTTTACATCATCCTCGTGCAGACTTCACAGCCGGTTAGGAAAGTATTTTAAACAAATGAGGAAACTGAGGCACATTCATTTCTTTAGTATTTCAGTTGACTCTGTTCACATGAATAAGGAGATACACAATTCAGATCTCTTTCTAACTCCAGCATTTTTCATTCTGCCCCTAGAAATTGAACTGGCCCACACCTACACGATGTCATCTCTTATATTTCCGCTTTATCTTCAAAGTGTGAAAAACATATAACTTCTTATTCTGTCAATCATCCTATTAATCTGTGTGGTTATAAGCCCTATTGGCCCTGGCTGGTTTAGCTCAGTGGATTGAGCGTCGGCCTGCGAGCTAAGTGTCGCTGGTTCGATCTTCCAGTCAGGGCACATCAGAGAAGGAAAACTCTGACTCCAAAAAACCTCCGCTGCCTTGCGGCATACCTCTTCAGGGGAAAGGCTAAGGGAGTAAACCCCGACAGAAAATCCGGAGCTGGAGTCCCTAAGGCGGTTTGACGTTGTAGTCAACACCGGCAACTCCTGCGGCGCACCTGAAGCCAAGCTGTATTGACTCCGTCTTTCCCTTGGACCCTTCAGCTGCGAAGAGAGGGGGGGTCTGCTGCATGGGCAACAGCAGACCCTCCATATCACCCTGCCCAGGCTCTGTAGCTTCAGCGTCATCGCAAGATGTCGATTCAACACGGGAGGAGACAGATACGATGTCACTCCCAAGTAGGACTGCACAGCCATTCTCGGCGGTGCAGATAGACTCTTGAGAAGCTACACCATCGTCTCTCGAGACGGCTGCCGACGACGACGACGACGATAAGCCCTATTTAAAGGCATTAATTAGACTGGGAAAAGTAAATGTGATTCATTTCATAGCTAAATTTTTCTAACACTAAAAGTGAAAAATAATATTCAATAAAGTATTTGTAGTTTTATTTAGACCATAATTTTCATAGTCTTCAAAGCTAGCAAACACAGTAAACTTGTTACTTCATTACTCTTATGCATTAATAAATTTCCTCTACATAATTTTCTTCTTTCAAAAATATATCAAATATAATCATTTTTATTTAAAAATTTAATCTATTTTAATGAAAATGTAGCTTGATAGCCTTGAGAATTTTTATTTTTATTTGAGAAAATGTAGTCAACTTGTGGTTTTCCTTAACAATTTCTATAATAATTCTTTTATTAGTGTTTTAAAATAAAATGTAGATATTATAGTTCTTCATAACTCTTTGTTATGAAAGACTATTTTATTTAAGATCTAGATCATTACACAGTGAGAAAAGGAAACACTTGACTCTCCTTACATTATCTCAAACTTAGCACATACAAAACCAAACTTTCCTCTTTCTGCTTCTTTGTTACTAACCCTCACTCACAATTATTTTAATGGCTTAGTATGAGAATTCATAGGTTATATGAATTTTTTTCTGAAATACAAGTGACTTACCTGATGACTTGGTTCAGCATTTAAGCATGGTTTATAGAGTATGATTCCAGTATGTCAGGATCTTAGAGAAATGAGTAAGTCCCTGTCCTCAAGAAATGGAAGAGAAAAAAAAAAGTTAAAATATATAATATTAATACATTTGAGAAAACACTATAACAATGTTGTTCACAGTATCCTATGGTGGGAAAAATAGATAGTACACATAGGTGAGGTGGGAGTTAGCATAAGTAAACCTCCTGAAGGTAATCTTGAATTTTGAAGATTATGTAGCATTTATCTTGGCAAAGACATTGAAGGAAAGACATTATGGACACGGCAGGGGAAGGAATGGAATTCACAGATGTCAAGTGGTTAGTCACATGATTCTAGAGACAGCCACCTCGGCTCAAATGTTGCTCCGTTCCACTTTCACACTGTATGGTCTTGGGAAATTACTTCTCACCAACAAAGTTGGTGTTAGGATAGTCTCTACATCTAATTGTTTTAGTTAACCTTATAAGTTCCTCTCTATGATGTATGATGATAGAAAATGCTAGGTAACTATTAACTGCCAGAGAATAAGGAACAACATGATTGCTGGGACACTAGAAATGCTTTGGTGTTGCTGGAAAGAAAGTGCTCTCTGTGGCTTGGGAGAAGATGAAGAGGCGGTGCACCATGTTACAGAGCTGGAAGTCGCTATGTAGGTGATGGGGACACAGAGGAATGGCTGTCCAGTTGTGTCTTCAGTAGACTTCCAGGGCAGAGGAGGAGGGGAAGGAACAATGCTGGTCAAGATTGGAGGCACAGAACCCAGGTAGAAGACCACAGGAGTTGTCAAGACTAAATATTTTATAATTCTCTTTAAGAGTAATCAGAGGAGTTGAAAGGAGGTGATGGTTGAGAGAAATATTTATAAAGTAGGATTGGCAGGGCTTGCTCCTAACCCTTAGTAAATAAAATAGTCTGGATGATCCTTTGGGAGAGGCAGGAATTGAGGACAATCTGAAGATCCTTGATTTGGCAGAATGGGTAGCTGGTGAAGGTATGAAGAAGAGAGCGAGAGGATGTAGGGGCAAACAGAGTGGAAGAGAAAACAATGAGGGCAGTTTTTAGACATATTCAATTTAACATTCTTTAGTACCTTTTAAGTCTGATTTTTTAGGATGGAATTCCAACTTAACAGAACAAACTCAGGATTCAATAGAAAATCAAGGTGGGCATGACTGGGGAGGTTTCCCAGAGACAGTTTGTGCCATGTGATAGAGTGGAAGAAGATGGTCTGATGAAGCACATGGGGAAAACAATAGTTTAATGTGGTTTCAGATTTGATATACTGTAATGTATGAATGAAGAATCTGCAGTCAAGAGCAAGAATCTCATTTGGTCAGATAGAATTTTACTATTCCTGTGTGTTTCACATAATACTGTGTGAAAAATATATCTGTAGACCATTTTGATATAGATCAACTAAGTATATTATTTACTAGATTGATTGGGAAAATGTGTTTTACTAAATAAAAATATTTACCTTTAGTCTAGATAACAAAATTTTTTAAATAAATCCATCTGAAATCAAATTTTATTTTGACCATTAAAACTAATTTCTCTCCCATTATTTTAAGTATTCGGCTGTTATTCAATTGCAGTTATAAAAAGCTAAAAATAGTTGTATAATGTAACTTTAAAATTTTCATTCTATTTTGAATCAGCATGGGCATTAATCATGACAATGACCACCCGGCATGTGCAGATGGTCTTCATATCATGTCTGGCGAATGGATTAAAGGACAAAACCTTGGGGATGTTTCCTGGTCCCAATGTAGCAAGGAAGATTTGGAAAGATTTCTAAGGTACTGAGGTCACTTCCTGTTGTTGTGTCATGAATGTTTGTGTGCACCTGCTTCCTCTGCACACCAGGGCAGGTGATGTGGCCAAGCAGGATACCAGACTGGGGAGCAGGCACTGGCTTCTGATTTGGGCTCTTCCATGAATTCGTTGTGTGAATTGGAACATACTACTTAGCCCATCTGCTTCTGCGTTCCCACATTTTCAAATTTAAAAATTGGGCAAGATGATTTGTCAGGTTGAAAAATTGTAAGGATTTTAAAAATCTATTACAGTACCTATCTGCCTCTTTCGAATATCGCAGTGGCAACATTCTCATTGCTCGTCACTCAGCACAACTTTTGTCATCACAAAGAACCTCTTTTACAAAAACTCCACTATCATTGTGATACTTCTAAATTCTGACTCTTGTTTCATTACTACATAGTTTTCATCATTACAAATAGTGCTCCATTCTCTTCCTTTCCACCTTCAACAGCGTTAACACTTAGCTTCTGCCTGATGGGAAAAAGAAATGAAAAGTATTGTTACTGTTTTAATTTTCATTTTAAAGCCCTTGTGCTTTACTTATTCCTTTGGTCATAGAAGGAGCTGTTGAAACAGTAGGTGAAAGTAGTGAATAAAAGAGAATTGCTTAAAGTACCTGAAAGTCTAAGTAAGAAATGTAGATAAAGCCATTCTATTTTTCATTTAAAAATATGAATATATACATTTCAAAGAACAATAAAGCAGGTAATATACTAAAGAATAAAAATTAATTCTATACCATATGAAAATATATTTATCCAACCAACAATAGAATAATTATATTTTTAAAATTACAATGGAATTTTTTTCTTTTTAAATTAACAAAAAATTTAAACTGTGATGTGAACACAAGTCTGGGAATGATAAGATGAGCATCCGCATACAACACTAGTATAAATACAAGTCAAAGAATCACTTTTGTGTTGTGGAATATTAGCATTAAATGTCAAATATTTAAATTACATCTTTTTAGAAACCTATACCAAGATAACAATAAGAAATTTAGATAAAGTTAAATTAAATTATAAAAAAATATTAGTAATTGAATTTGTATTACACATTGCACCTTCAATTTTGAAATTTATACCTTGATATCAAAATCATAAATATATAAATGAATCATGCAGTCCAGGAATTCAGATTACATATTTGGAAAGTGAAATATAATAGCAAATTAGTTTTAAATAAGAGGAAATTAAGTCATTGGAAAATTTGTTAAAATCAGTATCATCAGGCCTTTTCATAAAATTTATAGCAAAATAAATAAAATTGTACAACTCTTAAAAATATATATATAGAAACACCTAACTAGCTAATTTCACTGCATAGATACATTTTATTCATTTTTACATACCATTTAAATTGGGAAGCCTATTTTCTTATGTTAAATGAATAGTAAAATCTACTAAAATAAAGCATTTATCACATTACCATTACTCTTTCTGAAAGATATACAATCTATTCTCTGCACGCTCTCCCTCGCAACAGTGTGGCCCACAGCACTCAGAGCGCATCGTTCGAATACAACCGCCTCACTGGAACAGCAGCCTCCAGCAGTCCTAATGAGTTTCTAAGGAGCATGTGCGATTTGCTTGGGCTGCCTTCACATGAATCAGAACTATGATAAAATTAAATGTCACCCCATAAATGGACATTGTACTACAATATCAAGTACATAGTCATACTGTGAATACACACTAGAGAATGTTTTCCACAGATTCTTTAAATCCCTGAATGTAGTTGATTTTTTACCTTCACACATTATTTTTGGGCAAGTTAATTTCTGAGTCTGAGTTTCTTCATCTTATAAATATGTAAAATAGTAAGCTACCTCACAGTGTTATGTAGATTAGCTGAGTTAATCCATATGAAAGACCTTTATAAACCAAAAGATTCTGTTATCTTGAAAATTATTATTATTACTATTAGGAGTATCTTAAATATTTATAAATAAGTGAATCTCATATATGGAATGATTGCTATAGTATTAAATAAAAATGCTTATAAGTAAAAGAACATTTTTCATGTTATGAAATATTTCCTGTTGCATGCTAATGATAACTTTTTACATTAAATTCAAAATTTTTCACATATCTGCATATTGCCAGGTCAAAGGCCAGTAACTGCTTGCTACAGACAAATCCCCAGAGCGTCGACTCCGTGATGGTCCCCTCCAAGTTGCCAGGGATGACATACACTGCTGATGAGCAATGTCAGATTCTCTTTGGGCCACTGGCTTCCTTCTGTCAAGAGATGCAGGTAAAGGTTGTGTCCAAGTGGGATTTGTAAAATGCCTGTTCATGTTCATTGTTTAGAAGTATTCAGTAGAAGAGGCGAAGACAACTTTATTTTAGAGTTTGTGGCTCAAAATTACCCCAATCTTGGAAAGAAGGATTTTCGAAGAAAAGTTTTTGCATTTTCCCTTTAGCACTTGAAGAAGACAGAAATAAGGTGTGGGCATTTACAATATTTTTTGCACTGTAAGATGCACCTGACCATAAGATGCTCCTAGGTTTAGAGGAGGAAAACAAGAAAAAAAAATATTCTGAACCAAATGATGTATTAAAATATTTAATAAAATATAACAGAATAATATTCCAACCATGTAAAGTGAACAGTTGTCAACAGCAGTGTTAAGAACCATCATCACTGTCACAAACAAATGTGGAGAGACTTTAAGGTTCAAGTATTCTTCTAGTTTCCTGGGAATCCCAAGAACTCATCATCGATAGTGTCAGAATTTATGAAGCTCAGTTGCTCATAATCACTGATATCACTTTTTTCACTATCTTCATACTGACCAGACACCCTGAGATTCAGCAGTAAAGTGGGACATTTAAGTGTCCCCAGGGATTTCACATGAGCCCACCGCTTCCTCGTCTTAACAGCTGTCACCACTGCTGACAGGTCAGGTAATACACATCATGGTCTGTGACGCAATATTTGCTCCGTAAGATGCACAGACATTTTCCCCCCACTTTTGGGGGAAAAAAAGTGTGTCTTATAGAGCGAAAAATATGGTAATTAATAAGGGATGACCCAAGAATTTCTTCTTTGAAATGGCACTGAAGCCAGGAAATATTTGCATTGTGCCATTTCAATGCTTTTATTTTATATCTCTTACTCTCTTACATAGTAGGTAACTGGATAAAAATGTAATAAATCAATATATGAATATATAATTGTGGAGAAAGAGTTATCTTGTAACCCTGAAAATAAAAAGTTAGAAGTATATTCTAAAAGGAATAAAAATTAGAGTGTACATTTTTAAATAGTTCTACCAGAGGAAAAGAGTAAATATGTGATTGTCTATATATGAGTAGTCGAACAGTCACTGATTACTCAGAGAGGCCATTGTACCAGTCTAGAAATCCAGAATCTGGAGGATTGAGCAAATGTCCTTCTTAAGTACATAAGAATTTTAGCTCTATTTGCCTTTCCTTCCTTCTTTCTTTGTCTCTTCCTGCTGCCAATCCCCTAGCTGCCCATTCTCTTCCCAGCACACACACACACACACACACACACACACACACACACACACACACTTTCTATATCAGGAATAAACTGATAGTCACACTTAGACTGAATTGGTAATGTATTTCTTAGTTTCTATGATTGCTTCAAAGGAGTTTCACTTTGCTGAAGATAATGCTCTTGTGGATTACTGTTAGCCTAATGAAAATCCATTGTAAGGAAAAAGAGTACATGACATCATGACATGTTCACTGCTCTGTAGTTCTTAACAAAGGAGTTGCTCACTTGCCTACTCCTTTAATGCTCTCCATGAGGGCAGAGGATGCTTCCTCAGCCTCTAGCGCCATGGCTGGCGCAGGGCAGGCACTAGGTGAGTATTTGACTTGTGGAAATGAGCACATGTGTAAAGGGGCCAGAGCTGCATGACATGCATGCATAGGATGTAATGCCCACCTAGCAATAATGGCCCTCAAAAGAAACTGGTGTAGGTGAGTGACTGCAACCTGACCACCCTGAGTCTCCGTGCAGCAGAGAGCCAGGCCCATGGAACAGTGGCCAGGGCTCTGCATGGTCAGTCCCTGAGACTGCTCTGTTCTCTCCTACCTGTCTTCTTGTTCACTCTGCTCTCACCTCCGGGCCTTCAGATAATCAGAAAGTGGGTGCAATATTCTTTCATAATCTTCATGGTAAAATAAATGTTTGAGGTGCACAGGGTTGGTTTCGTGGGTAGACATGTCCACATGCTGACATTCTCATTTTTTTGAAAAATGGTGTGTGGTTCCCACCGTATTGTGCAGTAGGCAGTTTCAGTTCATGTAGTGCAAGGAGCTGCTGGAGCTAATAAATGGAAAATGTCCATATTTCATAAAGTACTCTAAATGTCGGAAAAACTCAGCAAATGGCCAACAACAAACATGATCTTGGTAAATTTTAGATTATTTTTCATAAACATTTAAAAATTTCTTCAGAAATTATTTTTAATGATGTATTGGAGTTAGTAAAACTTTACAAGTACCATTCTACAGTATTTTGAAACCTGTGCCACAGTGTATAAATCATTTATATTTGTGGTCCATTTTGATTCTTACAATTATAGGCCATGGTTATTACTCAATTTTATTTTACAGTTCAACAAGTGGGTCCTGTAGAAGTTAAATAACACAATTAAGCTCTTTTCCCTGTTAAGAGGGAGTGTTAGATGCAAGTCCAAACAACAGAGTGCATTGTGAGCGCTGTGCTCTGCTGCCTCTTATGGCACTTAAGCTCCTTCACGTGTTGTCTTTGCTACAGAAAACCCTCGAATCATTTCCTGTGTTTACACTGAATTCATTTTAGCTGTGATAGCATCTACACCCTCAGGATTAAGTAATACCTTAATTGATTTAGTTTTCTAGGCTTTTTGCTTTATTTATATAATTCTCTCTGGCCTACTGCCACAGACTTTTTTTTACCTCTGAAAATATAACTGGTTTTACATATTTTAAATTTATGTTTCTCCATATTCTAAAACGTCATGTTGCCTTGCTTTAAACTAAGCATTTTGCAAGTAAAATTAAGTTTTAGGTTTAGGTTTCCTGAAATGTTTTCCTCCCCACCCCCTCCAATGATATGTGTGTGTGAATTTTTTATTTATAAAATCATCTCTTTTCCTAGTTCTATCTGTGTGTAATCAAAGACAATTTTTAAAATGATGCCAAGAAGAATTAGGCTGCTGTGGGCAGCAGAGGAAAAGCAAAGCCCCTGGGTGTGGTTGGAGGCCTCGGGCTGGAGAGGCACAAGGCCTGAGCTCTCACAGTGGTTCTGCCTCTTGTTAGCTGTTCACCTGAGTCAAAGCTCTTTTTCTCTCTAAGCCACACTTCTGGAAAATAGGAAGTGGGGCTGCATTAGCTTTTCGAATCTCTTAGAGCTGCGAAAATCACTTCCGTGATTCCAAAATCTTATTTTGTCCTACCCTTGAAAAATCATCATTTTAATCCCAAATTAGGGCTGTGTGCAAAGTGCAGGAACTAGATGGATAGAAAGATAGATGGATAGAGCCCTTGGAAAGATTATTTACAAATTCAGCCTCTGACTTGACAAATCTTTATGGAGTTGAAACTACTTTCCAGACACTGCTCTATGCACTAATGAGATGGCAGGAAACAAAGACCACCTGATGGAGCATACATTTTAGTTGG
This sequence comes from Furipterus horrens, assembly GCF_987537825.1. Classification (NCBI taxonomy): domain Eukaryota; kingdom Metazoa; phylum Chordata; class Mammalia; order Chiroptera; family Furipteridae; genus Furipterus; species Furipterus horrens. The sequence goes on along the minus strand of NW_028327180.1, from coordinate 62,118,909 downwards.
GGAAACAGACAATAAGCAAATATATATATATAATATGTCAGTTGGTGATAAGTGTCTTGGAGAAGTATAAACTCGGGTAAGAAGGATAGGAAGTACAATCTGGGTGGGAGGGTAGGTGCTATTTTATATAGGGGGATCTGAACGGCTTCCTGCAGAAGGTGATGTTTGTTTAGAGAATTTATCTTGGGAGAAATATAGCAAGAGGAAATCCTGGAATGGGGTTTTGGTCACGTTTTAGTGACAATGTCTATTGTCAGGAGGTATAACTTAAAAACATCAGAGGAAATAGTTTATAAGTATAGATGGTTGGGAAGCTCTGCTTGTTAAGGCACATACATATACCCTCAAGTGGATACACATGGATTTACCACATCTACCAATCTGCCATCTAGACTTTATACAAAGCAAATCTAGAAGTTGTTCGTCCTTTTTATCACTGTACCTCTAGCACCTGCAAGAGTGCTCAATAAGTATTTGTTGAGTGAATAAAGGAATCCGTTGAATGATGGAATAGGGATCATAACTTTTCACTTATATAGTTGATTCTTAGATATAGGCATATCCCACTTCATTGTGCTTCACTTTATTGCACTTTGAAGGTTTGTGGCAATCCTGTGTAGAACAAGTCCATCAGCGCCACTTTTCCAGTAGGCTCAGAAGATGGTTAGCATTTTTTAGTACTAAAGTATTTTTAATTAAGTATTTACAATACATTGTGTTTTAGACATAATGCCATTACACACTTAATAGACTACAGTATAGTATAAACATGAATTTTGTATGCACTAGGAAACCAAAAAATTTGTGACCCGCTTTATTGCGATACTTGCTTTATTGCAGTGGTCTGGAACTGAACCCACAATAGTTTCTAGGTATGCTTTTACATGACATGTCAAGATAACATGAAGATAACCTTCTAAAATATTAATTTAATCAAATTAATTAATTCATTAAATGCAGTGAGTCACAACTAAATAAAATATTAATTCATGACTACATAACTTACGTTTCACAGCTTTTACATGAGTTAATCAGGCATCCTTATGACCCTTCCATCTCCAATTAATTATAAGTAACTGCCAAGCTGCACAAAGTGAGGATTTATAGCAACTTTTCAATAATGTTTATTTCTGGTAGAATGCTAAAGACAATGGTAGTTGGTATAGTGTTTGTATTAGACATTGCTCTTTCATACTTGTAAACATTTATACATAATAAAAGCTAGAGACTCCAACATTACATACATGCTGATCTGATTAAGAATAAATTTACCCTAAGACATAGCTGTAACGTTTGTCCTCAGCAATAATATCTCACTCTTCTGCATTAATATGGTAACTTCTTAGATATCCTTATTGCTGAGTCCTGGTGCCTACAGGTCATCTGGAGTTCTGTGGCTGAGCCAGCTCCAGCTGCAGCAAGTTTCTGCAAGAGCTGCCTATAATAGCCTAGCTAAGAACAACAGACCTGGAATCAGTAAGAAGTGGCCACACAAGAGTTACATTTTTGAGTAATAAGGAAGTGTGCTGAAAAATTGAAGACCTCCAGGAGACTTAAACTTCTGCCTTTGCTATTGGACTAGGCATTTTGTGAATTGTATATATATCATAGTGTATAGAAAACTTTATAGTGTAACTGAATCATGTGGTGATTTTTAAAAAAGTTACATAGAAAGTTACAGTTTTACATTTCTCTAATATTGACTTGATACATCACAATATGTAGGACCTCTAAAACCTCTCATTGGATGCATTGAACAGGCTGGCAGTAATTAAGGTATCCTAGGAAGACTTCTAGAAGACTGAGTCACTGTGATTTGGCATTGGGAAATTCCCAAGGCAGTGGGAATTTGGACTTAAAAAGGCTTAACGTGAAATTGCCCTTGATGGCTAGTAGTTGTTTGGGCAACTAAAATGGCATCATTGATAAATCATGTTGTCAAGATTGGTGAAGTTGTGGTCTTATCAAGTCCTTCCTTCTATAAGATCTATAAAGTTATGGTGGGTTAAAACTACCAAGAAGTGATTCTGCCTGTTTAGCTATCTAATCCAAGCACCATGTTATCCTTTGAGTCATAATGCTGGTCATGAGTGCATGGGTTTCTTGGCAGCTTATTTGACTGGATAATCTCGCTCTTTAATTTCTCTCCTCAAAACTAATTTTTCCATGAGTTTTTATTGACATGAATTTTTTTGTTGTAAAGTCTCTATCTTTGTAAATGGCCTATTTTCATTTTTGCCTATTTTTTGATGTTCTGTTTTCATGCTGATTTGCAGTTCTTTCTATATTCTAGGTGAGAATTTCTAGAAGTTGCAGTTCTTTCTGTATTGTAGGTGTGTTATTTGTATGTCAACTGTGTATACAGTGCTCTTTGTCTTTTGATGTGATAAATCCATCAAATTTTCTCATTAAGATGGCTATTTTTGTTTTGCTTTGTTTCCCATCACATATAAATTCTTCTCTACTCTGGAATTAAATTTTTATATGGTACATTCATTTCCTTTCAGCTTAAATATTACTTTAATGCTAGAGACATTTTGGATTTTTAAAATATAACTTTTTATTATCTATACCTACTTTTATTGCATTGCAATAAGATGGAGTCACCAATATAATGCAATTCTTTAAAATTTATTGAAGCTTCGTGTTTAGTGTGACATCTGTTAAGTTTTAGTAGTTGTTCTCTATGTACTTGAAAGAATGTGTGTGTGTTCTTTAAAGTTCATTATCTGTCACAATATCTTAGAAGAAGCATATTAATATAATTATTTAAATTCAAAATATGTATTTTTTTGCTTATTTTGGCTTGATTGATCTATCAGTAACTGACAGGAATGTGTTAAAATACCCAACTCTAACTATTTTTCATTTTTCACTTTTAAATTATTTTTATTTTTCAATTACAGTTGACATATATTATTATATTAGTTTCAGGTATACAACCCAGTGATTAAACATTATATAATTTACTAAGTGATTATCCTGATAAATCTCACACCATTTGACACCATACATAGTTATGAGAGTATTATTATCTTTATTCCCTGTGCTGTACTTTACACCCCCATAACTATTCTATAACAACTAATATGTACTTCTTAATCCCTTCACCTTTTTTCATCCATCCACCCAACTGACAATCATCAAAATGTTCCCTGTCTCTATGAGTCTGTTTTTTTCTGCTTGTTTATTTTGTTTTGTAGATTCAATTGTTCATAGAAATGTATTTATTGCCATTTTATTGTTCATATTTTATAAATATTTTCCTTCCCCCTCTTAAAGAATACCCTTTAACATTTTTTATAATACTGGTTGTGTGATGATGAACTCCTTCAGCTTTTCCTTGTCTGGGAAGCTCTTTGTCTATTCTTTGATTCTAGATGATAGCTTTGCTAGATAGAGTAATATTGGTTGTAGGTCCTTGCTTTTTATCATTTTGAATATGTCTTGCCAATCCCTTCTGGCCTGCAAAGTTTCTGTTGAGAAATTAACTGACAGTCTTATGGGAGCTCCATTGTAGGTAACTAACTGCTTTTCTCTTGTTGCTTTTAAGATTCTCTCTTTGTCTTTAACCTTTTGCATTTTGATTATGATGTGTCCTGGTGTGGGCCTCTTTGGGTTCATCTTGTTTGGGAGTCTCTGTACTTCCTGGACTGGCATGTCTATTTCCTTCCCCAAAACAGAGAAGTTTTGTGTCACTGTTTTTTCAAATAGGTGTTCAATTTCTTGCACTGTCACTTCTCCTTCCAGCAACCACCATGATGCAAGTATTGGTACACTTGAAGTTGTCCCAGAGGCTTCTTACACTATCCTCATTTTTTTTTGGATTCTGCTTTCTTTTTTTTCTGTTTTGTTGAGTGTTTTTGGCTTCCTTATCCTCCAAATTACTGATTTGATTCTCTGCTTCATCCACTCTACTGTTGATTCCCTGTAAATTATTCTCAATTTCAGTTAGTGTATACTTCATTTCTGACTAGTTCTTTTTCATGCTGTTGAGGTCCTCACTAAGTTCATTGAGCATCCTTATAACCAGTGTTTTGAACTCTGAATCTAGTAGGTTGTCTCCATTTTTTTTAGTTCTTTTTCTGGAGTTTTGTTCTGTTCTTTCATTTGAACATGTTTCTTCGTCTGCTCATTTTGGCAGCTTCTCTATGTTTGTTTCTATGTATTGTATTAAGTAGAGTTGCTACATCTGCCAGGCTTGATAGGGTAGCCTTATGTAGTAGAGTCCAGTGGCACAGCCTCCCCTATCACCCAAGCTGCATACTTGAAGTGTACCTGCCATGTGGGCTGTGTACACCACCTCTTATACTTGAGCTTTGATTGCTTCTGGCACATCAAAGGGGGGGATTTACCCCCAGGGCAATCAGCTGTAAGGACTGACTATGACCCATGATCACAGACCTCCCACCACTGTGGAGGATCAGCTGCATAAGGACCTACCCCACAGATCTAGGCTTACTTCAGCAGAGCTCTGGTGTCCACTACATTTACCCCTTGACTGTATCACTTGTGGAAGTGGTTGGGTGGTGCTTTGACATGGTCTGAAGCTGTCCACTGGGTGCACTGGCTCTGGAGCTTCCTAGAAGGTGCAGACCAAAGTTAGCAGTAACCTGTTCTGCCCAGAGCTACCCATCATGAGCTACAAATTTATCTAGATGGCTGCTACTTGTGCTGAGCTTGGAGGTGCCAAGGTGTGGTCAAGTTGCAAACCCAGGCAGCCTGCAACTAGTACTGGGCCTGAGGCCACTTAGTGAGACGTACAGAGCACTCTGAGGTAGGGCCCTTCTTATTGGAGAGATTTTTAGGAAAGTCTAAAGCATGAACCTAGAAAGGCCATTTGCTTGAAAAAGCCACTGGAGACAACTTGGGTGCGCCTGAAAGTTGAGTGGGGCAAAGCTTCAGGGAATCACCAGTGTGGGGCAAGCAGTGAGAGCCAGGTTGATGGAATCTCAGATAAGGCACCTGCCTGCTGGCTCTGTGGGGTGCGGGTGGGGGGGCTCATCAAAGAAACAATGGCCTCTGCCAGCGCTTCTGTCTGGGAGAAAGCTGACCCCCAGCTCTCATCCTGATGCTGGACAAATCAGTTTCTCTCTGTATCTCTCTGGTGCCTTTCAAACTGCTCTCCCAGTGCTGAGGCTCAGAGGCATTGGGTCCAAGTAAGTTCGTGTGTGGGCCCTTAACAAGGAGCTTTCTGGGGCTTCAGAAGCCTTCTGTCTCCCTCAGCCTCATTCCCTGTTGGTTTTTACAGCCAGAAGTTGTGGGTGCTTTTCTCTTTGGCACTAGAACCCTAAAATAGGGGCCAGATGTGGGGCTGGACCCCTGGCTTCTCAGGGGGACTTCTGCAGCTGATATATCCCTCCCAGTTTTTATCTACCCCAGGTGGGTATGGGACCAGCCCATTCTGTATCTCTGCCCCTCCTACCTGTCTTAATGTGGCTTTTCCTTTAATTCCATAGTTGTAGGACTTCCATTCAGTCAGATTTCAGGCAGTTCTGAATAATGGTTGTCCTATAGTTTAGTTGTAATTTTGATGTGATTGTGAGAGGAGGCAAGTACCACAATAACTTACACCACCATCTTACCCGGAAGTATCCCAACTCTATTGATTTATTAATTTCTTCCTGTAATTCTATCAGTTTCATCTTATATATATTGAATTATATTATAAGGTGTATATGCATTTAAGTCTTTTTTTCTTCTGCTTGATCTGCTTTTCCTTTTCCACTTTTTAATTATTTGTGCCTTAAAACATTTTGTCTGGAATTAAAAACACTATTCTGGCTAATACTTTCCATACTTTTACCTTCAAACTTTCCAGGTATTAATATAAATATAGATATTGATATAAATACATATGTCTACTAGAGAAAAGCTATTGCTAGATTTTAATTTTTCTGTTTAAACCAAGTTATAGTTCTTCCTATTTTCATCAGCAAATTTAACATTTTTACATTTATTGAAATTAGTGTTTTTTAGGGTTTTTATTGTCAGCCTATTTTGTCAACCTATTTTATGTTTGTGTTTCATTTATATGCTCTATTCTTTCCTTTTCTGCTTTTAGTTGGAGAAACCAAATTTCCTCTGCATTCGAAAGTCACATATTCTTTATATGTTTTATGTATGTCAGTAATTGGTTTTTATTTTCCTGCCGAATTGTATTCCCCTGGTAGATAAACTATTTTGTTTATCAATTCACCTCTAAGTAGACATCGGAAGTTCATCTATTATGGGTAAGACTACTCCAAACATTTATGGATGATTATTTGTGTAGATTTTTTCTGCAATATTAATACACCAACATATTATATATTAAATGATTAATTTCTTATAAACTATGGCCTAAGAACTAGCTGCCTGTTTTTGTAAATGAAGTTTTACTGGAAGAACATCACCCTCATTTGTCCACATATTCTCTTTGGCTGCCTTCAAGCTACAATGACAGTGCTGAGTAGTTGCAACAGCGTCCATATGGCCTGCAAGCCTAAAATATATACTGTGTGGCACTGGACAGAGAATTTGCTGATCTCTGTTGCAAATACTCTGGATTCTGTTTTATTACTCCAAAGAATGTTTTTCATTTGTTTGTTTTATGTTTTCAGAGCCAATTAAGTTTGTTAGACTCAAACTGGAAACTTTATCTTACCTACCATGTAAAACTGCTCATATCTTGGATGAGTTAACTCTTCCCTAATCTCAGTTATTATGTGCGTGTCTGGTGTCTGTATGGGTCGGGTGCCAACTAAAGACTTAGGCTTCTCTAACTCTTCTGGGGGGGACTGTCCTTTCAGTTTTTGTCAGCTTTGACCACCCCAGTTTCTGTCTTCACTGTTGCTTTAGCCACCCAATGGTATGCCATGACCATAAGCCACTGTTAGGTCAAAACTGCAAAAATGGTGAACTCAACTTATGCCAATCTTGCAGCTCCCTACAAAACTTACCTGCCTTTTTTAACTCTCCAGAACCACAAGGAAGTTGCTTTCTGTGTCCTGTCCTCAGTTTATGGTTGTTACCTACATAAGGGTTGGTCCTCTGGGAACTACTCCCTCCTTACAGAAGGGGAATCTTTGTATCTTTAATCCTCACCTGAGGATATATTTATTGATGAGAGACACAGGGAGAGAGACAGAGAAAGAGAGAGAGAGAGAGAGAGAGAGAGAGAGAGAGAGAGAGAGAGAGAGAGAAGAAGAGGAGAGAAGAGGAGAGGAGAGGAGAGAAGAGAGGAAAAGAGGAAAGGAGAGAGAGAGGGAGAAAATATTGATGTGAGAGAAAAACATCAATCAGTTGCCTCTCACATATGCCCCAACCAGGATCGAACCCACGACCTTGCTGTGTGCCCTGACTGGGAATTGAACTGCAAACTTTTGTTGTACAGGATGATACTCCAACCAACTGAGCCAGTTGGCCAGGGCAGAATCTTTTTATCCTATATCTTTTATCTAAGAAATTCTGGATGATTTTTCTTTAAAACAATTTAAATGATTTCTTCCCACTTTTCATTCTTTTCTTTTTTTCAGGGCTTTCTTAACTAGGTAGTGATAATTCCCCTTTCTCTAAATTTTGTTACTCCTCAACTTTAACACTTTCTGGTGTGTTCTAGTGAGGAGTCCCTTGCAGCTTGCTACTTCATTTGCTTGCTAGGCATAGACTACATTTTTCTTCCCGTGTCTATTAACTTCTGCCACTAGCAATTTTGAAGTATGTGGAGTTGTGAGGTGAAAGGGAAGAGATAATCTTATTTAACTGTTAGAAGCCAAATCTTCTCTGTTAAGAGATAAAGTTTAGGGATGTAATGAGCTAGATATCTGTATTTTTTACTATTAAAAAGAAGTTTTATAATAATGGCTAAAATCCAAGTATTGTTGCTTTATTTAGTCAACGTTTATTTAGATTTATCCTCATTTTTATCAGTCTCTTTCCTTGCCATTGCTTTTCAGTCCTTTCCTATCAGATAATATTTCTTCTCAAAGTACATCATTTTGAAATCCCTTTGGGCAGATTTCTGATAAACATTCAGTTTTTGTTTCCTTGAGAGTCTTTATTTAACCTCTAGCCTTGAATAAAATTTTAGCTAAGTTTAAGAGTCTATAATGACACATTTTTTTCCTCTTGCCATTTTGAGTGTTTTATGTATTCACTTCCTTATGTTGGTGCCCAGATGCCATCTTTGTCATTTTCCTAATCTTAAAAGAAAACTTTCAACATTTTACTGTTTTTTATGATGTTTGCTGTAGATTTTTATTTTATTTTATTTTATTTTTTTTATGAATTAACATTTTTATTTTTTTTTCAGATTTAATGTGTTTTATTGATTAAAATATTACATTTGTGCCAATTTCCCTTCCCTCTGCTCCCCTCCACCCGGTGGCCCCCCTCCCTCCAGTTATCCCCCCCTTTTAGATTATGTCCATTAGTTGTGCATACAGTTCCTCCCAACCTCTCTCCGTCTATTCCATTCCCTCCTACCATGATCTCCAATTCCTATATCATCTCCCTCCCTCTCCCCACTCCCCCTCCCTGTTGACCTCCCCCCAATATGCTTCCCGTACCCACAGTTCCTTTTCCACTCTCATTGCCTGTTTAGTTTGCCTTTGTTTCATCTCCGTAGCTTCTGTTTTTTAAACCAGTCCCTTTAACATCTCATATAACAGTGGTTTGGATCTAATGAACTCTTTCAGTTTTATTTTGTCCTGGAAACACTTTCTCTGTCCTTCTATTCTGAATGACAATTTCGCTGGATAGAGTATTCGTGGTTGTAGGTTTTGGATTTTCATTACTTTGAATATTTCTTGCCAGTCCCTTCTTGCCTGTAGGGTCTCTCTTGAGAAGTCAGCTGATAGTCTAATTGGGACCCCTTTGTACATAATTCTTTTCTTCTCTCTTGCTGCTTTTAAGATTCTCTCTTTATCTTTAATTTTTGACATTTTGATTATAATGTGTCTTGGAGTGGTTCTCCCTGGGTCCAGTCTCTTGGGAACTCTCCTTGCTTCCTGGACCTGCAAGTCTATTCCCTTCCCCAAGTCTGGGAAGTTCTCCTTTATTATATTTTCACTCAATTTTTCAAGTTCTAGTTCATCTTCCTCGCTCTCTGGCAAACCAATGATTCTTATGTTGGGCCTTTTATAGCTGTCCCAGAGGTTTCTGATCCTCTCATCCTTGCTTCCCGTTTCCTCTCTCTGCATTGGTTGACTGCTTGTTCCTTCTCCATATTCCAGTTTGTTGAAATGAACTCTGGATTTTTTTTCCTCACCATCTGTCTCGTATGTGGTTTTGTTCCTTTCGTTATGAATGTTTTTCGCTTCTTTCTTATCTTTTTCCTGCTCTTTTGTGAATTCTGTAAGCCACCTGATAACAACGGCCCAGAACTGAGCCTCTGACAGGTTTCTTATCTGTTCATCTGTCAGGTTCTCTATCTGTTGCCTGGTGAGCTGTGCCACCGGGATTTCTATAGTTGTCTGCCTCATTTTGACAGATGCGTTTTGTTTTCTAGGGCCGGCTGTAGGGGGCAGTGCCTGTGTACGCGTCACAATTCAGCGACTGGCGCCTGTCTGCGACCTATTTCGCAGCCCTGTGGTGCTTTCTTTGGGGGCGGGGGTCCAAGATGGATTCACACAGTTATTCAGCTAGGAGACCGGGATCCGTCCTCCCGCCCCCCTGGGCCTCACTGTTCAAGGCGATGCGGCGGCCGCTCTCCCCAGCGCCCGGGTCGCGCACCGCCAGGGGGGATTCCTCGCCGCCCTGCCGCTGTCCCAGGTGCGACCGCAAACAGCGCTGCCCTCTTTAACTCTTACCTGCCCAAATGGCACCGCTGGTTTATAACTTCATATGTTGGGCTTCCGTGTAGTTTTATTTTCTGGAATTTCTAGTTATCCTTTGTTTTGAAGTAGTTGTATTCCTCTCTAGTTGTAGAGGGAGACCTAGCGTGTCCGTCTAAGCCTCCATCTTCTGCTGTAGATTTTTATAAATGCCCATTAGTCACAAAGACATTTCCTTCAATAGCTAGTTTGCAGAGATTTTTCTTTTTTAATGAATGTTTTAATGGATGGTGAATTGCATCATATGCTCTGTATCCATAGATATAAGAATTAAAGATTTTAAAGTTAGTGATGTGCTTAATCACATTAATCAAATCTCTAATATTGGAGTAACCTTGCATTGCAAGGAAAAAGCCAACTTGGTCATGGTACATGGCATCTTTTATGCATTGCTGGATTCAGTCTGTTAAAACTTGTTTAGTATATTTATGAGACCCACTGCCTAACTACTGCTTTGTTTAGCATATTTACACCTAAGTTAGTACTGAGATCACTATTTTTATTTCTTTTAAAATCCATGCCTGGTTTGGGTATCATAAAGTGTGTTTAGAAGTGTCCTTCCCTCTTTTTCTGTTCTCTAGACAGTTTATGTAAATTGAGAATTAAAATTTCTTGAAAGATTGTTAGTTTTTGTACCAGATGTATTCTTTGCAGGAATATTTTTAACAATCCATTTTAACTACCCTATGGTTACAAAACACTTCAGCTCATCTATTGTTTCTTGGGACCATGTTATTAAGTTTTAGTAAGTTTTTAAAAACATTACTCCATTTTATAGAAAGTGTCAAGTTTATTGTCATAAAGTTTATAATCTTCCTAGATTTCAGCTTTTTATTACTTCTCTTTATTCTTTTTTCCTATTTTTTAAATACCTCTCTCTCTTTCTTCCCCTCTTCCATTCTTAATGATACTAAGCTGTTCTGTGATGAAAAAGACTGGTTTTGAAAATATCATCCCATACAAAATTACATTTGCAATCAAGTATTTAAGTTATTGAAATTGTATTTTGGAGGAAAATATGTCGAAGAACAAAGAGTTAACATTCAAGATTTAATTGTTACTTCCATGTACATGCACTTAAGTTTTTTTATTTTAACATAAATTTCAGAGCATCTTAATGAAACTATTTGTTATAAAGACATGGGTACAGGTTTCTTGGAAGATAAATTTTGTGATATTTATCCATGAACAATTGATCTTCCATTTAAATTACTTGATTTTTAAAAATAAGATATTTTCATGTAAACATTTAAAAGCCTACTTGAGGTAAACATCTAATTTCACATTATGTGTTTTTAATGGTCTCATTGTGGAAGAAGAAAAAGGGATATTGTATTATTTTTATTAGTTTCCTAGAAAATGCTGAGTTGTACATTTCTGTTTCCTAGAAAATGCTGAGTTGTACATTTCTGTTCTGGATTCCTACACAAAGCATTTGAAGTTTGAAAGTTGTTTTCTTAATTGACATATTAAGTGGTTTCAGCAATTAAGTTGAAACAAATACAGCTCTGACTTGTAACATATGGAGTGTTTGCTCCTCATTTTCTTAGGGGCTTGGTATTACATAATTCTAATATTGCACATCTGAGATGTTCCACTTAAAGTTAAAAATGGGCCATACCATTTCTTCAATATTCTCTTGCTTTATTTTAGACAGTTTGGTTGGAACTTCTGGGTCTGTTATTTTTAAGAATGAGGCTGCAATTTACTCATCATAGATCCTGAGACCTGCAGAACGTAGAGCAAAGAGATCTCCTCTCTGAGGTTTATCCTACAGGACTGTGCTTACTTTGAAACACTGCCAAGTTTGCTTTTATGCTCTCAGTGCCTGGAGTGGAAGTCAATTAAAGCACCTGCTGTTTGAATAGCAGACAATGGTGGAAGGTCACATGCAGACCACCAACAGTGTTCACCAAGCAAGTAAGGTCCCTAATGCTGCAGCACAGAAGATTGGCTTTCTAGTTCACTGTGCATTGATTAACTAATGAACTTGATGAAAATAATTCATGTTTTCACACAAGTAAGCTTTATTGAATATGAGTAAAGCAACATTCTTCCTTGGCAGAAAATTCAGCATTTGACCCCATAATTATAAACCAACCATAACAGAAAGGTCTTAGCAGGAAAATTAAATAATCAAATAAATAAATAACTACTTTTAAGAATTAAAATGGTCAGGTTAGAGATCTGTTAATTCAAATATAAATGTGTCCACAAACGTAATTTAAACAATTAACCTCTCTGTTTATTTTCAAGAGTCTAAAATATTGTATAGAAGCAATTTGATTTAGGGATTTTTTAAAATCAGTTCCTGGGTGAATTCTTCATAAATGATTTGTGCAAATAAAAGCATTACAAGATAAGCTAACTCATACCCTATAATCAGATGTACTTATATGAAATATTTTGAAGCAGAAAACTATGTGTCATAGCAGATAAAACAATGTAAATAAAATATATCATATTCTTGCATGGATGGTTGGATTTTTAAGAGCTTACAAACATTTCAGAAATCTAAATATTTAAAAAGAAAGAATAGGAAAAAAATATTTTGGGAGTTCTGACAAATCCATTATTAAGACTTGTAACAGATCTGTTTAAAATGTTAACTTAAATAAGTATTTTGTAGATTTGGGTCATGTTAATTTGAATTTTGCCATGGTTTTTAGTCTGTTTGGAACACCACTGCCAGAATAAACCTCCTAAAATAGATGTTTTATCTTATCAGCCTGCTGGTCAACTGCTAAGTGGCCTCTTTTTCCCTCCAAATATGGAGACCCTCATCCTTCCTGGTATTCGAGATCTGGTTCTTCTACCTTTAAAACCTTGGTCACGACTCCCTGCCACTGTGTGCCTCCTCACATCACTGGGCTTCTCACCCCTCCGTGACCTCATCATCTACATGGCCAGTTATTTCTTCTGCCTCTATTGACCTGTTTGCTTCCACCCTCTCCTCCAAATATCTGGATAGGTAGCAACACAGTTATATTCACTATAGATTACTTTCTTCTCCATTAAATATTCCTCACGGAGTTCATATTTCTATATAGTTTGTTAATAATATGCTTATGTCTAAAACACTTCAACCATGTTAGAGAAATAGAAATCCCTAAAGCATGTGCCAGCTGTGGCTATTAATATTCATGTCCCTGGCTGGCCACAACTGTAGCTGTGGCTTAGGTTTCTGAGTCTTCCCTCCCAAATCTCCTCAGAACTCACCTCTTTCCTTGTTTTCATGTCTCTGCTGTTTTAGCCCAGGATTTCTTTATATTCCTTTCAAGCCCTAGAAAAAGTTCATTGTACCCTGGAGGTCTAGAGCTCAGCCCTATTAAGGTAAAATGATGGGTAATCTATGGAAATACACCCACTGAGTGGCTCTGCCTTGTGTTGAGGGCTAAGGACATGCAGTGAAACATGAGTCGCTGGTCATGGCCTTTAGGTGTAATGCAGAGCCTAAGTGGGTACAGGCTTCAAGACAGGAGGCACTAACTCTACACCATGAATGACACCTCACTCGAACTCTTCCAACCTGGATCGTATAATGGTATCAATAATGATTTTTAGCTTGCACTTTTCTGTTGTAGCTGCTTCATGTTGCACAATCACCTACATTTTATTAAAGAAATTTTAAAATATTTAAACATATTAAACAGATTTCTCATTTGATATATCAATCTCCTCACCACTATAAATAAGCCAAATACTATTTCAAGTTTAGTATTAGAAGTACCTACTGCCTGTTTTTTCCAAATAATTTCTGTTGTGCTAGTGAAATGGCTTTCTCAACAATTGTTGACTGAACCTCACACATGGGATACATCCCCCTTATTGGTGGTTATGCCCTTGTTTTCAGCATGTGATTTGCACAGGCTTGTGGTGCAAGGTGGAAGGTGAGAAGGAGTGCCAAACCAGACTTGACCCCCCGATGGATGGGACTGACTGTGACACTGGTAAGGTAAGTCACTTGGATGGCCCAAAGTTAATGAGAACATCAAATAAAACTTAGGAAACTTGCATTTTCTCCTGCCAGTGACATATGTATTCATCTTAACACAAGTGGAATACTTTCAGGATATATAAAAATTTCAGCATTTCATCTACTTGCAATTGTAACTCATATTTTTTTAAATCCATGGGTGGTTTTATTAATGTTAATGCAATTATTTTTATTGTTATTGATTATGAGAATGTTGAGAGTCTATTACCTTGCCAAAAAAAGAGTTCATATTGTTTTTGCTATTTAAATCAAACATAAGTAAAATAATCACAAGTAATAGCATACATGTGAAAACTTCTCAGAACTGAGGAATACTTTCAAGTATAAAATATTGTCTCAGGAGATCCACTGAGAATAATTTTTCCTTGTCATTTCAAGTATCATAAATAAAATATTCTAATTGACATTTTGATTAGTAAATATTTGGTTGTATACATTGTTTAATGTTTTATAAGGCTATAGGAATTTACTAGTCTGTATTTCCCAATCAAAATAATTGCTGTTGAAAAGTTAATTTTCTTTTGAAGAAAATAAAGGAGATAGATTCCATATAAACTTATAGTTATGGTAAATTTAATCAAAAGATAACCATTCAGTAGTTTACATTGTTTTAACATTTGTATTCTATGAGGGGAAAGTGGAATAGTTATCATTTTATTCTAGATGAAAGATCAGAAACCTTGGCTTTGAAGGACATAAATTTTTATTCCACTTGAAGAGAAACAGCAACATAAAGATTACTTGGGGTAAATACTTAGTGAAAAAAGTGCTACTTTAAAAACATATCAGTTTGAAAAATTGACAGAATGGAAATTGAGAAATTCTACTTCTCTAATTTTTTCCTAAGAAAACACTTACACATGTGCACCAAGATAGGCATGTGGGTGTGTATACACACACACACACACACACACACACAGATGTTTATGTAAATACAATTTGCAATGGTGAGAACCAAGAAACAAGAATATTCACCAGGTATTAAAAGGATGAGGTAGATATGTATGTACTCACATGAAATTCTCTGCAAGGCAGTGTGATTAGGGTGGAGGTGTGCCAGAAAACCTGTCGCTCTATGATACCATTTGAGATTTAAGAAAAAACAAGTTGTATACAGACGTGAATACACATTAAAAATGTACATATTTAAATATATGTAAAAATTGTTTGAAATATAAACTCCAAACTGTAATTAGTAGTTAACTCCTGGGATGGAACTGGAACTGATGGATGGGAGTAAAGCAACAGGAGGTGAAGGTGAATATAACTTTATTCCAGGCATTTCTGGATTGTTTACATAAGTACATAGCCATTTGCTACTTCTATGATTTCTTTAATTAAAACAGAAAAAAATGTACAAATTGTCAAGTCCAAAATATCTTTTAAAAGACTAGAAATGAATAGGAATAGACAGACATGCTGCATCTCCCTCTACAACTAAGAAGGAATATAACTACCTCAAAATTAAAAACAACCAGAAGTTCCAGAAAGTCAAACTGCATGGAAGTCCAGCAAACAAAGATATAAAGAAGAAATACTCATCCAGGCAGGTAGAAGGGGCAGAGCCGGAGTGGAGAGTATGCGGTGTGGTGGTGGCAGCAGTGGCAGCAGCAGCGGCAGACCAGCAGAAAGTGCAGTCACACATTTTAAAAAGTCAAGAGGGTCACCTGGGGAGTGTTCCCAGCTCCTCACCAGAGCAGCTCATGGTCTCAGCACAGGGGAAAATCAGGCCTCATTGTTTCTGACTGTGCAGACCAGTGGGGGTTGCAGTGGTGGCAGACTGCCTGTTTCTCAGCAGAGTCCGCTTGTTTGGGAGGCCCCCACGGTCCTAGAACAACCGTAAACTCACCCACTCTGGGAGCGGAGGCCAGGGCGGCAGCTAGAGGGGCACCAGTCCAGTGCAGAAATGGGAGAGGTTCCTGGAAAGGGGGTGGGTGCTGGGCAGGCAGCATTGTTTCCTCTCGGACCCCTACCGCAGATACAGCACCACAAAGTGGTAAAACCGGTCGCCCTGTACTGACGAATCCCTAAGGCTCCGCCCCTTACAATGTAACAGGAGTGACAGCTCTACCTGGGTTGCAGGGGCAAACAAACACAGGAGCCTGTCAGAATGAGGAGACAGAGAAGTAGGGACCAAAAGGGGGAACGAATCAAGGTTCCATTGGGAGAACTAAGCAATGAGGAGATAGCTAACCTAACAGATGAGGAGATATACAACCTAACAGATGCAGAATTCAAAACACTGGTGATAAAGATGCTCACAGGCTTGACAGATATGCTTGAGTACCGCAGATGCATAAGAGACGAAGTGAAGGCTATGCTAAGTAAAACGAAGGAAAATCCACACAAAACCAATGGTGAAGGAAAGGAAACCGGGGTTCAGATCAATGATTTGGAACATAAGGAGGAGAAAAACAGTCAACCAGTGAAGAATGAGGAAGCAAGAATTGAAAAAAATAAGGAAAACTTCCCAAATTTTGCAAAGGAGATGGACATACAGGTCTGAGATGCATGGAGGGTTCCAGGCGAGCTGGACATAGAGGGGACCACACCAGGATGCATCATGATTGAGATGCCAAACGTGAAAGATAAAGACAGAATCCTGGGGGCAGCAAGAGAGAGGCAGAGAGTTGCCTGCAGGGGGGTTGATATGGGACTATCAGCTGATTTCTCAGAGGACACTGCAGGCAGGAAGCGACTGGCAAGCAGTATTCAATGTGATGAAAGGCAACCTACAATCAAGAATACTCTATCCAGCAAAGCTACCATTTGGAATGGAAGGGCAGACGAAGTGCTTTCCAGACAAGGTGAAGCTAAAGGAGTTTATCACCAAGCCATTATTATACGAAATGTCAAAGGGACTTATTTAAGAAAAAGAAGATAAAAACTATGAACAGTAAAATGACAACAAACTCACAACTATCAGCAATTGAATCTAAAACATAAAAACAAAATCTAACTAAGCAAACCAGACTAGGAACAGAATCATAGGTATGGGGATCATTTGGAGAGTTATCAGTTGGAAGGGGGGAGGGGGAGAAATGGGGAAATGGTGTAGGCACTAAGAAGCATAACCAGTTGGTACAAAATAGATGGAGATGTTAAGAATAACATAAGAAAAGGTGAAGCCAAAGAACTTATATGCCCGTGGACATAAACTAAGGGGGGTGGGATTGCTGGAGGGAAGGGTGGTGCTGGGCAGAGGAGAGCAAAGGGGAAAAAAATGGAACTGCTGTAACAACATAATCAGTAAAATATACTTAAAAAAAAGAAATTACTGATAAACATAAAAAAAAAAAAAGACTGGAAATGTTTTATCACTAGATACACCCAATAAGCAAATGATTCCTTGAAAGGGAACTTCTGTGAAATGTCAGTTGTTTACATATCATGCCAAATGTTTTTCTAGGAGCTTATATGGAGAGTCAGAACTTGGATTTGTTTTATTTTTTTAATTATGCACAAAAGTACACTAATGTGTGTGTGTATTGGGCAAGTCCTATGGGACTATCTTGAGTAATTTATTGTTTGAGTCAAAACTGTGCGCCAGCAATACTTTTGATCATCCCTAGAACATGAAAGCACTAATAATAAAGCACTTCCTTTCTTAATAAAGGAAGATAACCAAATATCTTGTTCTATTTCTTCAAATATCACACAATCCATTCTCATAGTTATTCTTTAGCAACATAAGAGCTCTTTCTTTGTATAATCTGGTGTTTCAATAGTTTCCTGCTATTATTTTTCTTCTGATATTTATGAGAATCATTTGTGTCCTCGAGGTCTCTAAGCTTATCAAAAGTAAAATGCTTTATTACCCTGTAATTGTGCTGATGATATTCTTTTAGTGGTGATGTTGTAATGCTCTGTGTTTTGAAATAACTAATGAACTTCTCAGTTCCTCAGGCCATGTGAGCTTCTTCACATATCCGTCAGTTGCAGCTGTCATAGGAGCCAATGTGAAAACAGCTTCCAACTGCAGCAGAACGCTGTAGTGCTAGAGTGTTTGAATGCTTGCAACTGTGCACTAAACACTGCTGGCTCGATACATTGCTAACCAAGAAACAAAGCTGGGAATTTTGTTATGGTTACACTCCAGTGGTGCTAACCTAGCTGTATAACTAGCTTTCCTACAAGCATATTAATTAAGCTGAGAAGGTGCCTACAGAATTTTATGACTCAAAGTGGTTGTGAATATAGGGATTATCTACTATTTAGACACAGCATTTTCCAAATTAAAAGCAGCTGTTTTCTTTCTTCTTTTCTCCTAAATAATACTATCATCTGTGTTTACATTTACATTGAAGGAGGTTAAAGTGTTGATAAATGATTTAGTAAAAACCAAGAAATATGTATTTTTAACTTACAACATTTGCTAGGAATTGGGGGAGGGGAAAGGAAAGTATTATACCAATTTACTAAGATTTTAGACTATTCTGAAGAATTCTATATAACATATTTTAGTTATTTACTTGCCTAAATTGAGATTCTTGAAATTACCATTGTCATTCTTTATTTTTAAAAAAATGAAGACTGTAATATCCTTACAGTGACAAATTTGCACATGTACAGAGTTTGTTGCCTTCCTTCTTCCTCTCTTCTCTTAGCCAACAATATATGTGTAAGAAGATTTCATTATAAAGCACTGTTTCCTTTGACATCTTCTTGGATCTCTTCCCACTGGGTGTTTTCATGAGCATCCTAGACATATCTGGATAGAAATTTGAGA
Source organism: Furipterus horrens (assembly GCF_987537825.1). Lineage (NCBI taxonomy): Eukaryota > Metazoa > Chordata > Mammalia > Chiroptera > Furipteridae > Furipterus > Furipterus horrens. The sequence continues at coordinate 62,100,368 of NW_028327180.1, read as the reverse complement.
GAACAGAAATATAATCAACTTTTTAGATCATGCACCCTACCAGAAATAGTTGGTATTAATACATTTCCTCTTCACATTTTCATAAGTCAAATTGAATGAGCAGGTATGAGAATTTTAACTTTGTTTAGACCAGGTGTAATATCATTTTTGAGGCTAAAAATACAAGTGAAACAAAACATACTGCTAGAAAATTTGTGAAAAGCATCATTAGGATCATTTTATATTCAAACTTATTAGAATATGTTTTATAATAATGGAAAGAAAACACTTAACACTTCGCTCCATATTGAAGAACAGCACCACCTAGAAGATCCAAAAGCAGGTTCTGACAGTTGCATCCAGGGATATGCTTATCTGCAAGGTGATGGACTTGAAATATTACACTATATTTTCTTTAACCATCACTGACTGGTGTCTGCAAATGTGGCTTGCATATCTGTTTCCCTTTCTCTTCATCTGCCAGGTTTGATCTAGTTGAAATGATGTGCAGTATAGATCCTGGTCTTTCCCAGAGTATTTGTAGTCAGCCATGACCTCTAGCCCAGCCTTTTCTGTCAGCCTGCTACTAAATGAGCAAGGAGCTATGGCATTCACTCTGGGAAAAATAAACACCTTTCAAGTAGGCCAAAACAGTTTGACCAGCTGAAGTTTGACAGCTTTCACCTTGGATTTTCTATTCCATTAATGGCATAACATCGTTTAATCCCTAACACCATTTAATCCCTAACACTGTAAGTTGTTTGAAAGTATTCACAGGGTCTATTTTTTCCCTCTCTTGAAATCTTCAGACTGAATCTTCATATGGAACCTCAATTTGTTTAATGACAGACCTAGCATATCAATACATCTGACTTGTGGAGGTTTATTTTTTTTAAGCCCAGATTTAAATTTTATTCACTCTAAAAGAGGTTGAATTTAAAATTTGCCATGATTAGAGAAAATCTGCTGGAACTAATTATTTTATTGCACAGAAAAGCATTATCTGGGCTCAAGCAAAACTATGTAGCATAGTTTTTAAGTTTTCTCTTCTAAAAACAGCATTTGAAAACATATTCCCAAAATAAGTCTTAAAGAAACATAGATCAATGAAGATCAGGATGAGTAAAATTTTGGTTACATGTCCGGAAACATTACTAATGTTAATACAATAATATATGTAATTTATTTTATAGTTAACTTTTATGAAATCTTTAATATGGGCTATGCATTGTGCTTAGCACTTCATTCAACCGCTGCAAAAAAATCTATCAGATCAATTGAATTATCATTCTCATTTTGAAATGGGAAAATTGAGGATCAGAGTGTTTTCTCAAAATTCCTTATAAATCATGTTGCCCTTAGGTGCAGAAAATTGTTTAGGACTGGAAGGGTCAGCTTGCTCAGCCCCCATCATTACACAATCATTCATTTAAATTTTCCTAATCTTTACTTATTATTCTCAACATGATTTTATTTGATTAATTTTTACCTTGAACATGTTGGCCATGACCCTAAGGAGAAATTATAATAAGCTGCCTACCAAGTCTGGCAGCACCTTCCTTGGAGATCACAGAAACTGCCCCTTTCACTGCTTTGGTTTACAGTTCATGAAAAAAATCAATATAAAAAGAAGGAGCACCTCTTTTTCTCTCACAGCTACCTTTCTTAGTGAATAGATGTGAAATAATCTACAGAAAAATTAAAATGACAAAATTTTAAAGAGTCTAATTGCCCAAGTTTTTCTAATAAACAGCTTTCAGAAAAATACTTACTTGAATTTGATGGGAACTTTATCAGAAAAAAAGAAGAAAAGGCATAAAGGAAAGTGCTAAAATTAAATAATATTTATTTTTTAATTATAAGGAGAGTAGCCTGAGTCCCTGACATTTCAAGTCAAAATTGCTCAATTTGCTACAATTCTGCTTCCCCTCAGCTATAGAACATTGATGTGTTACTTTCCATTCTGGAATCTGTATGTCTCTCTGCTTTTTTGGTTTGTCATGTTTACTTGCTATGTTTTTAGAGTGTGTTTGTTTTCCTGTCCTGGCCTGTGCAGCCCCTCATCCCCCACCCCCCATCCCTGTCACAGGTGCTGAACTCTCAGGGCTATGGTACAGGTATCTGTGTGCTGTGTTCATAACAAGACCACTTGACCTGACAGGAGACCTGGGGGAACCTACCATTACTGTATATTACCATGACAATAAGCAAGTGCCACCTTATTGGTGGTCTTCGATTATATATGTTTGGGTTAGGGCTCCAGTAAACCTGATTTAATCGCAATTCCAGTGACTCTGTAGGCCAATGAATGATTTTCCATTGTGCCCTGATTTGTTCACCTAAGACATAACTTTTGGAATAGTGGTGTAAGGCTGGAGAATGTACCAGCAGGACCCCCGCATCTGGACACGTGGCCGGAGAGTGGAGTGTGTGGAGCCCCTGCAGCCGAACCTGCAGCGCTGGGATCAGCAGCCGAGAGCGCAAGTGTCCCGGGTAAACACCGGGCTCCTGGGCTGGGGGAGGACAGTTTTATCTTCCCTTCCAAAAAGCAGAGATTTTACTGCTAAATGATGTGGAAAGCAAAAAATGCCCCTTGAAACCTACTCCACTTTGGGAAAATGACGAGTCCCTCAAATTATTTATTTTATATATTGTAAAAACTCCCTTTTACAAACTCATTTATATGTGGAATCTAAAGAGCAAGATAAAGAAACAAACAAAATAAAAACAGACTCATAGATACAGAGGTCAGTCTGATGGTTGCCAGAGGGGTGGGGGATTGGGGGCTGAGTGAAAAGAGGTGAAGGGATTAAGAAGCACAAATTGGTTGTCATGAAATAATCACAAGGATGTCAAGTACAGCACAGGGAATACAGGCAATAAAACTATAATAACTATGTTGGTGCCAGGTGGGTACTGGATATATCAGAGGGACTACTCTGTAAGGTACATGGTTGTCCAACCACTATGCTGTCCATCTGAAACTAACACAAAATGTTGAATGTCAACTGTCATTGAAAATAAAATTTTTTAAAAAGAAGAAGAAAACAAGACCAGTCCTTCTAAAAACAAACACTTAAACCCCACACAGGGTGTTTCTTGATTAAATCCAATAAACTGTGTTGAATAAGCAGGGAGATATGTGTTGGGAAAAGTAAGCCAACATTTAAAGGAAGCATGAGAAGAGCAGGAAGAGGATAGGACTTCAGAAAGGGAAGGAACGAGGACAAAATCAGCATCGAAAGAAGCTGAGAATAATGAGAAATAAAAACATGCTCAGCACATGTACAGGTGGGGAGCACAAGGTCCTCCTGCCTGACCCTGTCACCCCTGGAGTGGTCCTGGGCAGAGTGTGACAGAGTCAATTCAGCCTCATGCTCCAACTCTGGGTGTGGGCTCAATGGCCCAACCCTTCACAAGCAATTTTAAAGAATTTTTATGAGAACATTAGAAGCGGCTTCTTAATAATTCTTAGACACAAACCCCTTCATTGGGAACTATAGGCTTTCTGTTCTGCCGCAGCCTCTGCCCTTTACTCTTTTTAATTTTCACGGCAACTTAGCTTCTATTTCTCATATATTCCAGAACTTAAATTGTTCAAGGATTGTAAAAAATACATAGTGTTTAAAAAAATAAACATGGATTTCCTACTATTACCAATCATTTAATGAGTCCACATTTTCAAAAGTATATTTAATATAATTTTATATTTAATGTAATGCCTTTTAATTTTTTAAACAATGATTAGTTAACCTAAAATAGATAAAATTGATTATTTGTACTATCTTTTCTAGGCTAGGTTCTGAAGCAAGGGATTGTAATGGTCCCAGAAAACAATACAGAATATGTGAGAACCCACCTTGTCCTGCAGGTTTGCCTGGATTCAGAGACTGGCAATGTCAGGCCTATAGCGTTAAGACTTCGTACTCAAAGCATGCACTTCAGTGGCAAGCTGTCACGGATGAAGGTAGGACAACACAGACCTCCACATCTATGTCTGCAAAGTGTTTTACAACAGCGGTGAATATCACTTTTACAGATTGTAGTCTAGGTATTTCAAAGCTGTTTATTTTCTTTCTTTCCCTGACATAAAACCACCACAAGCACTGGCTAAAAATATATATTTTAAAATACGGAGCTATTCCTGAACATCCATTAGATCAACTGAAACCAGAAAGAGCGACAATAGTCAGTGCTGCAGAGGGTGAGGAGACACGGGGTCCACCATACTTCGCTGGTAGGAATGTAAAATGGTACAGACAGCTGCTGGGGAAAATGCGGCGTGCATCCCAGTGATCTGCCTTGGGCCCTCTAGTTTTCTCAGTAAACGTTCTCCTTAGGATAGTCTTACTTATTCCCTAGGTTTTACTTGTCATCTATATGCTAACGGGACCCAGGTTTCTCTCCGACCCAGAGTGCCCTGTCCCACTCACCCACCTGCTGCGTGGTGCCTCTGCTTAAAACTCCACACATCCCCAGCTCTACGTGTGCCAAGCTGACCACGCCCCTGCTTCCTTCCTTTCTCACTCAGCCCGCCTCCTCTCATCGGGCTCTCTCACAGAGAAGGAAGCCATGATCAGCCTTGCTACCAGGCTAAGTCAGAATCCGTCCTCAGTCTCCAGCCACCTGTAGTCAAGCAGCAAACCCCACCTGCCCACCCCTTCCTACTGCCAGCACCTTTGTTCATAAGGACACCATTTCTAACGCTTCCTCGCCGTCACTCCGACCGTTGTCCCATCTCTGCCAGCACCTGCACTCATCTCAGCCAGGCTGGCCTTTGGAAAGGCCAGATTTGGGAGCCCCTTTGCCAAGTAATACTCTTCGTGAGGCCTGTTGCTCTCAGGACCAGTCTCAGACTGTCACCTGGTGTACAGGCTGTCCTTGTGGATGCCCTTCACCCTCTGTCGTCCCCTGCCACAGTCTGTACAGCTAGCCTGACTTCATTGCCAGCCCCCGCATCCTGCTCTTTTCTTTCTGGGCCTGTATACATGCTCGTTTCTTGCCATAATACCTTTTTTTCTCAAGCTTTGATCTCTCTCTGCCCGTTTGTTCACCTTGAAAACTTCTGCTGACTTTTTTGGACTCAGCTCATGTCAAGCTTTCTAGAGAAAAGAATCCTGATCTTCCAAACTGGGTATGTGCCTCTTCCAAGTATCCCACAAGCACCCTGCTGTAGTAGATTTTAACCTGTCTGGGTCTCTCTATTTTCTGTGCCTACTATACAGTCTGGCAGCTATAAAGCTTTGGATGAATATTTGTTGCATCAATTTGAAATATATAAACAATAACTTTTCATTGTAAAAATGTAATCAAGATGAGTATTCAGATCATTATCTGATCATTTGAGGGTTAATTCTGGCTCACTCTGACTGAAATTTGATAACATTAAATCCATTGGAAACCTGCTTACTTCTGTGTGAAATAAGAGGTAGGAGGTGGGTTTCTTTCAGATAAAAAAATCAGCATTGGATTGGGAGTCCATTTGAAATATTAAAAATATTGGAAATCATAACTAAATAAGTTCCTAACCCTTATGAAGGGTTAATAATAGATATTATTAATAGAATAATCCATAATAGATATTTTTATAATTAACAGGCTAGCATTTTTGATAATGAATTTCTTGCAAGTGAGACATCAATCAAATGCAGCAGTCTGTGTGATGAATAAAATACATAGCAGTCTTCATATATTATAGCACTCTGGAAGAAATTGGAATATGTAATTCTTTCTAAAAGCCCACATCTTAATAACATAGACACCTTGAAGTGCAAGTGGCTATTTCTGTTATTATGGAGCACATGATTTTTGGCTAGAAGAATTAAGTGCAGGAGCGAACATATATTTTTAGAGAAAAAAAGATGCTTGACTTTAATGTTCAGGTATTTTGCATACTCTGTGCTGAAATTTGGCTGAAATCCATGTTTAATGCATATCTTGGAAAGGGTTCACCTTTTAAATGAAGACAGAGCCTCAGCCCAGGGCTGTCATGTTAAGTGGGTCACCAGCATCACAACCTTGAGGGTGCACTCCAGGAAGGAAGACTGGTATCGAATGTTCATGTCCTCTCAAAGAGAAAGTAAGCACAGCCAATGGACAGTATGTTGTCAAAGGAGAAATACAAAGATTTTTATCTGAAGTCTTGCTTGGAATGTGAGTGGCATTTTCTAGATTAACTCCTGTCAACATACAGCATATATCTGGTGTGCTCCTCTCTTCCATAAAAACTCCAGGAAGAGAATATATATATATATATCACTTTTAAAGTGTTACAATGATAGCAGCTGTTTTAAGTCTGAAGATCTGACACAGTGAGCACTCATTGAATAAACATAATCTCCTTGAGGTGTGAGAGCACGCTGAAATGCTTTGTTGTGGCTTCTAACGGCATCTTAAAGGAAAATTTCAGAACCGTGCACATCGAAGGCATTGCTCCAACTCATCAAAATTGTTCAAAGCAGAGTATTCAGAAGCCACATTTGAAAGCTGTTTGAAAGGTTCAATTTGGAAGGCTCATTTGACTGTCTTCTCTGTGCAAAGTGATAGCCTGCTCTGTGCCTCTGGCTGTTATTTGGTATTTACAGAACCCCATCAGCAGACATGGAACCCCACTGAAGACATACGCAAAGATCACTGTCAGAGACTGTGAACTATTTTCCATTCTATTTATATGAGCTTAATGAACAGTAAAGGGCCAGACTGGTGTCCATCCAATAGAGCAGTAATGTAGCATGGAAATTGCTCTGAAGTTTTAGGTTTGGATAATCCTACTACTGACGTTACCAAATACTCTAGCTCCTCTGTACCGCACTTAGCAACAGAAACAGCACTTTAAAAATATTTTGGCACTCTTGGAGCTTAATGGGCAAGTGTTTTAGCTCTAACCATCCTATGTTATTGTTTAATGAAGCACTGAAGAAGACTGCCAGCCACTCAAGAATTCTTTACCTAGAACTTGGTCCTCAGCCCTGACGTCCTATGCACTGATATGCTTTCTTCCCAAGCAGTCAAGGGGGTTGGGTCCTAGCCAGCACTTAAGCAATTGTACAGACCGGTGGATGTTCTCATGGGATTGCATTCTATTTCTAAACATTCTGGTCCTGCAAAATCTTATGATAATTGCTCATCTTAGAAGTTCTTTTTATCCCACTAGTAATTTTTCAATTAGAAAATGCCAAATGCATAGGATCAAAAATCAAGAACACCTGAAACTATACAAAATAATATTGAATGTGAACTGTAACTGAACGATAACATTTTTTAAGTTGAAAAAAAGAAATGTTTTATGAATAAAGTAAATCTTAAGAGGGCAGAATTCTGTTATGTACTTAAAAATTTGTTCCAAAAAATGTGAGCAATAATAGGGGTGTGCATAACATTTTTCAGGAAGAATGATCAATTGGCTTGTGTGTGGTAGGGGTTTAGTGCCAGAAAATAATAAGTGATACACTTTGAAAACAATGGGAAGACAGATTTCTTAAGAATGACATTGACACTCATTGGATGCCTATTTTCCCCAGCTCATATACTACTCATAATAACCCTCTCGTGTTATCTACGCTAGTATTACATTATCCAGTTAACGTCACAATTATATATTTTACTCAGCGGCTATTCTGAAAAAATAATGCTTAAGATAAAAATATTTACGTAGTCCCTTTAGCTCATTTCTTTTTATCCACTCTGGATGCAGAAAAACCATGTGCCTTGTTCTGCTCTCCTGTTGGAAAAGAAGAGCTTATTCTTCTGTCAGAGAAAGTGATGGATGGAACTTCTTGTGGATATCAGGGATTAGGTTTCTGTGCCAATGGCAGGTGTCAGGTAAGACTTCCTAAAGGAGAATGTATGTGCTGAGGGAGGGCTGTGGGGCCCCAGAGCAGCTGCACAGTGCAGGGAAGAGATCTGCACTGAGATTCAAGAGACATGGGTGCTGTCCTGACTCAACCAGGATCTTGACCAAGTCAGATCTGATTCGTATAATGTTGGGTTTGGACTAGATAATTTCTAATATCTGTTACTGGTGGAAAGAATCTGAGATTCTTATTCTCTCGTGTACATATGACAGACCTGAAATTGTAACACTCTAGGCATTTTAATCAAAACATCACAGACTCACAATTCAAGTGCTCCAGTTCTCCATGGCTCCAAGCCACGCAGTAGAAGACTATCACATCAGTCCTACTACTCACATAATAGGAAAGCAGTTTCAATTTTCTTATACTCGCTGCATTTGCCTCTCTCTTCCTTTTTAAATTATTTTTTATGTATTAATTAAATATATTTGGCTGACATTGGTTGATAAGATTATAAAGTTTGCAAGTGTGTATTCTATGGTACATCATCTGGATGTTACATTGTGCACCCACCAACCCATCAGATCTTCTTTGGTCACCATGTATTTGACCCCCTTTACCCTCACTACCCTCCGCACCATCCTTCCCTCTTGTTATTTTTGCATACTATTGTCTGTGTCTGAGTTTTTGTTTTTCTTGTTTGTTCATTTGTTGCTTTCAGTTTTCTGTCTCACATGTGAGTGAAATCATATGGTTCTTGACTTTTTTGTCTGACTTATTTTGCTCCACCTGATATTCTCAAGATCCATCTATGTAATGTTCACCTGCTGTGTACATCTGTGGACTCTCCTGTTGATTTGAGGGTGAGAAGCATGGTAGAAAGATCAAAAGCTAGAACTTAGAAGTTGCTAATTATGGCTCTGTCACTATCTCAGCTTGGCTCCCCTGGAAGATCTATATGCGAGAAGAAGTGTAATGCCAAGTATTTTCATGATCAACATTGGTGTGGGGAGCTGAAGGAGGCAGGATGGGGCACAGGGAAAAACTGTACAGTCTCCAGGCCTCAGCTGACCCTGTGGGGAACCCTGAAACCTGGATGGCTCTTCAGAGTTATCTCCATTTGGAGTGAGGAAAAAAACCCTTTTACCCACAGCATCTGCAAGCGTGTGGACGCCAGCTGTCTCTGGAAGGGGAGGTGACCTGGGGAAAGGCAGTTTTCTTCAGACTAGGCAGTTTCTGAATAGGGTTGATGGTTGAGAGCCATAAGCTGATCAAATTCCCAGGCATGGGAGGGAAATAAATCCTTTAGTTATGAAAGGGTCCCCAGGTGGAATCCATGACAGCCACTAGGAAACAGTGTTGTTGGGAAAATCACTTAAGATAGGTTTACATTCATTAGCTAATCTGTCAAACGAAATTGTTGGACCAGTGGTCATTGATTTTTATGTGTGTTCAATACGCTCCTTTGAGCATTCCATGAAAACTTTTCTTCCCCTCCCCCAAATGCACACCTGACCATACGCATGCATGCCATGCATGCACACACTCCCACCAAAATCTGAGAACAGTTGCAAGCTAAAGATAGATCAGTCTGTGGTCCTAGAGAGAGGTCTGTGGACTTCTGGATAAACACTTGAAAACAACATGAAACTTAAATGCCTCACCTGCTCTAAGATTCTATACTTTTCCAATATGCTATAAAATTTAAAGCACAGAATCATGTGCTAACATTGGCATAAGAAATGGTTTTATAATTCCATATTAATTTCCTTTATTCTTTGACAGAATATGGAAGTAACATGAAATGTAATTTTTTATTTGTCTGTAAAAATAAATCTTTGCAGGTATTTACCTCTACATATTTTGTTTTTAGAACTGAATGCTGTGCAATTAAAGCTTTTAACTTAATTTTGTCATTATATATAAATCTGTCAGATTATATATGTATGTCTTAAGTGAACTATTTTTCAAAAAAAAATATTTCCGACTGAATATACCAAATACAGCAGCTTAAATTACGCGATGCTTTTCACTCAGCAGTATTGTGTAAGGCCGATCTATTACAGAGTTCTTCATAGCTAGACATTCAAATTACAGCAACAACAACAAATTATGTATAAGTCAGTGCTATGTGAATCTGATGATGATAATTAAATTAAAGTTCTATGAAATGGACTTTGACTTCTAACAGCATTGGAATACTTCAAGATCCTGGCTTTTTAACAAAAATGCTTCATTCAGTCCTTCAGTATAATTAAAAGCACGCTTCTTTTTTTTTTCTGACAATCTTCAATACATGAGGTTTGGCTTGAATGTTTTGTTTTATCACAAAATGCATAACACCAAAGCTGAATGTAGAATTCTAACCTTGGTGAGCGGACTTACAAGGGCAACTGAAAATAGTGGTGATTGCATCACTGCCAAGGGTAGAGAAAGCTCCGCCCTCGTTAGCCTGTTATCCGCCGTTTCCTGCGTGCCGGCGGCACCCCAGGTGCCTGCTACCAGCTACAAGGTACAGCCTTGTCACAGTCGTTCGTCCTCAGCTCTTGGAGTTATGAGAGCATGTTTTGTTAAGTACCAATTACAAAATACAAAATCCTTTATTCTTATTTTTAAAAATACATGATTATTGAACCACAGCATTATGACTATCCCTGACTTTTATTTTAGGTTTACAGGCTTGTAATATCTCAGCTACAAGGGTTAGAAAAATAAGGAAACTTCTAGGTACTAATTTATCCTGTTTTTAACTACCATTTATTGGGTTTATTATATTCATCAGGGAACAAGCTGGGTGCTGGGGATAGAGCAGTAAAGGTGCTTTTGCCTTTCCGAATCACTCTAGATGCTACTCTACATTCTTTCTCATTTGTACATGAAAGAGAGATTTTTTTCCCTTGCCCCAGGACTCCCAGCTCTTTTCCTGGCCCCTGCAAAGTGAACTTTTCCCATACCTTTGTTGTGTTTTGCGAATTTCCTGTGGAGGCTGCCTCTTTCATGCAGAGACATTCCCTTTATTTCTCCCTGAATAAGTTTTGATTTGCTAATCAAGAGTTCTCTGCTAGTGCATTGCTTTGTCTACCTCTTGACACCGATGCACCCTGGACAAAGGGAATGACGCTTTAGTGTGCTGGTTTCATGGGATTTTTGTTCTCAGGATATTTATCTGACAGCTGCCTTTTATCATCTGCCTGCCTCCCTCATTGCAACACTACCCACACCAACCATAGCACAAAACCCTGTTTTTGTTTCTGTTTCATTAATATTTTAGAAACCCCTCTAAAATAATTGTAGCTTACAGATGGGTGTATCATCAGTCTCTCTTGCAACCCCTACTTAGTAATAATTGTGCTATCCTACTATTTGTTTCTGGCAGTGTTGATAATGATAAATTCTGCTCTATGAGTCTGCACAGCTTTGAAAACTAGGATTATATTTTCTGCACATCACTGGGGGACCAGTGTTATTCACTAGAAAATAGTCAGTGATTGAATCTCGAGAGAGTCATCTGAACACAGTTCTACTGGGAGCATCTAAAAGGGAACCCCCTGCCATTGATATTTTTTACAGCAGCCGTGGGGTGTGAGTGGCTTTTCCATTTGCATGCTGAATGCCAAAGTGGCGGAGACGAAAGTCCACTCATGGACTGTAGTGAAAATAAACATTTACATTAGATTTTCACAAAATTAATATTTAATATTCAGCATTTCCTTTGCAACCACTTTAGAAGCGAAGCCATCCATATAATGAAGTCTATCTGTTCTATGCTGAGTAGAATGAGTTAGATGAATTGTGTTATATTTAATAGAAAGGCCATTGCCTTTGGGATTTACATAAATTGCATTTCTCTCAATAATATTTCACCAAATTGCTTTAGGATATCATTTCATTCTAATATAAGACAAATATTCCCTTTACTATTCTTCTGTTTGACCACTTCACAGATAATATTATTTGACATGAGCTTGCTGTATTAGTTTGCAGCAGAAAAGGTGACATTTTATTAGTTTGTCAATTAAATATGTCTACTGTGTAGAGACTAGGTTTGTCCTAAGTTAGTAGTTAACAAAGAAAAAGAAAAACTCACTGTGTGATATGGTGCCATTCTCTCATTACAGAAAGTTGGCTGTGATGGTTTGTTGGGATCTCTTGCGAGGGAAGATCACTGTGGCATCTGCAATGGCAATGGGAAGTCATGCAAAATCATTAAAGGAGACTTCAATCACACCAGAGGAGCAGGTAATTTTTTTTTCAAAATTAATAATGTAGACAGTCTTTGGGGACAGATTTTATGTTGATTCCAGTTTTGATTCTATTGAAGACTTTGTAATGGGTCGTGAATGATTTTTCATGATGACATACAACACAAGGGATATGAGCCAGAAATCCTAACAAGCCCATTTCCCAATAATAAAAATATGAAGTCATCTGTTGTGCATTTAATAAATTGGAGCAGCAAGGGAATAATCTAATTTGCATTGGCAAATATTATCAGGTTTCTGCAGATCTTATTCTCCAGTGCAAAGCATGCTGTCTCACCGAGAAGAATGATTTGTAACAGCCCAAAGCCACTATTTGGGAATCTTAGTCTTCAGGATTTCAGCTTTCCATTTTCTTTATTTTCTCTTAATGTCTTTACTAGATTTTAAGGAATAAATTTTTGGGAACAAAGAGTCTGCAGAAGTGTAGCATGATGACAACAATAACAAGGGGAGTCAGAAGGTGTGGGATGATGCTCCAGGTGTATTAATAGAGGGGGGTCATTCTCTATTCTTGTTTCCTCATCTATAAATACTAATACTCAGAGGCTATGAGGATGCAGTGAACATGAGTGATCTCTGTAGTGTATATGGTTTTTTTTTTTAATTTTATTTATTTATTTTTAGAGAGAGGGGAAGGTAGGGAGAAAGAGGGAGAGAAACATCAATGTGTGGTTGCCTCTTGCACATCCCCAACCAGGGACCTGGCCTGCAATCCAGGCAGGTGCCCTGACTAGGAATTGAACTGGCAACACTTTGGTTCACAGGCTGGCATTCAGTCCACTGAGCCACACCAGCCAGGGCTGTAGTGTGTGTTTTAAAGTGATCCACAACAAAAAGTAATATCTGTGCTGAAATATAATGGCCCACAAATGTGTTTTATGAAAAGAAAATGCTGCATACTCAGGCCCTCAAGCTTACTGGCAGGGAGCAACATTTCTGTATTTACGTTAGTGTCTTACCTGGACATCTACCTATTGAACTATCTTTATTTATATGCTTATATTTTTATCATCTTTAGTTTGTGTATATTACGTGCATCAGCTTTTTCTTTCTTGGTCAAATACTAAGAAACCTAAGACTAAAATATGCATGAGTTTTAATACAAGAAATGAGCTATTTGTATTTGAATAATCAAGAAAACTGAGTTTATTCTAGATAAAAGAATCTGTCGGGAAAGATTATTAGGCACAACCCTCTGAAGTTGAAAGAAGCATTTGCTAGGCCCCAGCAGAATAAAAGATAAGTCAGCCTGAAGATTTTGGAGCCTAAAAATAAGTAAGGCCCAGGGCAAATTACAGATCAAGATCTCAGCCTCCAAAGCTGTGAGACAGAGTGACAGGCCCTACACGTCAAAATCTGCCAGAACTCATTTAGAAAAGGCATATGGAGCTGCAACAGGCTCCCAGACTTTCGACTCAGAAGTGCAATTATAATAAGCCTTTCAGCACGATTGTGATGGCAGAAATATTTATAGTGCAGAAATGCAGATGTAGTCTGAAAGACTACAGATTTTAAGATACTAGAATATTTGAAGGATATTCTTGCATATTTAATATGCATGGACACAGTTCTCTGAAGAATACTGATGCACACTCAACACTGATTTATTTAATTGTAACAACACTGGATTTTTCCACCAGGCATAGAAAAGAGAAATACCAGTTAACAAATCAGTGATGTTTACTATTCTGACTGCAGTTGTGGGAGTAGATTTTCCCCAGATTACTACTTTAAGAGTTGTTTGTTTTTATTGCACCTTACTTTCTACATTTGTTCATTGTTTGATGTAGGTAAGTTATATTAATGGCATCTGTTACCCGGAAAATATCTGCGATGCCTAAGGTATTGGAATTATCAGAGACTAATAATATTACTTTCTTCCTTAAACTCTATGCTAATGTCACCTTGCACACAGGGAAGAAACGAAAATTCTTAACTTGGCCCATAAAGATGGTCCTGCATGATGTTGTCCCTACCTATCCCTCCAGCATCATCTCATCAAGGTGTCCCTTTCCCTCTCTAAACTACAGCCACCAGATTTCTTTCAGTTGCTCCAACTGCCCTCATTCTCTCCAGCACGTTTCATTGAAAAATATGGTTCTATTAGCTTCCTCTTGGCTTTGCCTGGTTAATTCCTAGCCATCGCCTAGATCCCCATTCCAGGGTCACTTATGCAGCGCAGTGCTCCCTAACGACCTCCACCTCCTACCACTGACAACTAACTACTTTAGTGATGGTTCCTGTATTTGTATCCATATGGTAGCTCTGATGACATTTGTAAATTGTACATTTATTGATCTTCCCCACTAGATTTTAATATGAATGAAAAAAATATCCTGGCTATTTTTGGTCAGTCTTATATTCCCAATGATAAGCATAGTGTGTGATTCATTAATAGGTATTGATTTAATTGATAGTGAAACATTACCTTATTAAGAACTTTTTAAAAAAATTTTCCTGAGTCCTTAATTATATCATGGACTCCATGTACTTGTGACTTTAGGAGTGTTGTATTCATTTCTCTTGAGACAATTTTATCCGTATGGTTTATGGACTTCCTATAATTTCTTGAAGGAATTGCAGCCTTGTTTGGTCCAGTTGGCCATGCACACTGTGTGTGTTGTATGATTAACACATGTGCAGATGCATGTGGGTATTTTCAGTCCCTGTGCTCTATTTAGAGTTTGCTAAGTCATTTCTGTTGAAACTAGAAAATAAACTTAAGAAGAGGTGTTTTTTTATTTTTTTTCTTGTATATTTGTCATATCTTTCATTGTAACTTGCCTAGCCAGGAAGATAATTTTTTAAAGGAATTTTTAAAGGTAAGTTGTGCATCTGGCCAGTTGTGGAACTATATAGTTATCAATTTACACTCAAGAGAAAATGGGCATAAAATGTGCTCTTCTTCATATAAGAAATAATAATACTGATTCTGTGTAGCTTTTGGTTTGTATGTTTGCCATGGAAGCAGGAGAGTCAGAGTGTCATTTTTTTTTTTTTTTATAAAATGGTACCATTGTATCATAGCTGGGAGCGCAGAGTGGAATCAGGCAAAGCTAAGTCCAAAGCTTGGATCAGCTAATTACTGACAATGCAGTCTTGAAAAGGAGGTTTTCCCCATTCCTGTTTATTTTCTCATCTATTATGGCAGAATGTAATATCTACCTTGGGTGTTCTGATTAAATGTAATAATTTATATAAATCACCGATAATAGTGATTAGAACATAAGGTTGCTCAAAATGTGGCATTTTCATTGTTACTACTGTGAAAATAATTATTGCTATTAGCATTTTATGATGGCTGATTAATAATGGTCTCTGATTATAAAATGGGATGGGATGTTCTTATGTACAAAACAAACTGTCACAACCTGAGGATACAATTTATGACTTTGACATCACAGACTTTATTCCAACTTCTAAGCTCAGTGGTAACAACTTTTGTATTCTTTAAAAAATGTACATTCTCAATTGTGCTAAATGGCTTACTTACTGAAAAATATCTAGGCCCTCAGTCATTGGCTGTCTTTCTTCAAGTGTCTTTGCTTAATATTTTTCTTCCTCCCTTCTTTAAACTGAGGTTAACTCAACTATTCTCCAAGCTATTCCAATTGAATAACAGAAAAGTGCTCTGGATAAAACTATAAACCTAAATATAACTATTGTCTGAATGCACAACATACCTCTGCATTTACTGCTAAATACAAACAGGAATTTCCAGTTTTTACATCTACTTTTCTCTGTCTATCTCCTGTTTTAAGATCCTGAAATTTAACATCTCCAAACAGCTGAATTCATTCACTCGGAGACTAACAGTCATCTCTTGTGACACCCAGGCACAATCTCCTTTGTCACCTCTCTCTTCGATGCCTCTACATCTTATGGCACAGTTGACCAACACATCTTCTTCAGATACTCTAATCCATAGGGTTCTGTTGCACTAGACTAGCCATATCTCCTCCTTCTCGGGATTATTCCTTCTCTAATTCTTTCTCAATTTGTTTTTAATCTGTTAAAAACTATGACTGTCACCAAGGTGAAGTTCTTGATCTCTCCCTCAATAGTCACCACTCATTTTCATGTCTGAAATGGCTGCCTCTGTGCAGATGCCTTCCAAAGGCACTTCAGTGGTCTGACCGCTCTCCAGAGCTCCATGCTCCAGAGTTTTTACTGAGTGTTTTTACACATGTGTTACACCATTTCATTAAATACAGATGCCAAGGCTGAGTTTATCAGATTCTAACTACAACTTGACCTCCATGCCCCTGTAAGCCATGGCCCCACTCTCATGTAAGGAATAACAGAACCCGGAGTTTAGTGTTTGTTTTCCCACTTTCAAATTCAGACTTTTTTTTCCTTCACAATGCATTCCTGGATTTTCACACTAGACTCCCAACACTGTTATCAACGACTCCATTGCTGGGTATCCTACATCCTGCTGTCAGATAAATCCTCTCAAGCCAGCATCTGATTACCAAGTTCCTTGTTATACAATGTTCTGTAGTGGCAAATTGATTAACTCAGTGTCCTGGGCATATGTTTAAACTCTCTTCAATAGAGCCATCTTCTTATGTCTTATTCTGTCAGAATCATGTTATCCATGTGCTTCTACAGATACCACTTACTCCCTTCCTTTTCTTTACAGACATTGAACTCTTCCTTTTTCTGTGTTTACCCATAGCCTATCCACTCTTCAAAGACAGTCCATCTAAACACTTCTCTGCGAAGCTTTCCTTGACTATAAAAATGGTTCTCTCCTCTGAGTCATGGTGATTCTGGCTGATGTCAGTGTTTCTCAAACATGAGTAATGTATATAAACATTTACAAGGGAAAAAGGAAAAATAAATCCCACTTCTGTGAGTTAAAAATAGTAGCAAACTTTTTGAGTGGTGATGTGATCAGAGAAGGAGAACAGTTTAAACATGGTTTATATTCTTTAGCAGGGAGTTAACCATATCACTTTGCATATGATCTTTTAAACATAATTTTTGATGTTTTTATTTAACTCATTTATATAAGGTATTTCTGCCTTGTCTTTTCAAGTCAATTATCAGCTCATTGAGTGCAGAGACCTTCTTACCTTACTTCTGTGCACAAATACGCAGTAAGCACTTGTTTCTCTTTTCATTGCTGCTGACTTGTTCATCTAACAAAATGATAGTTCCTGTGTGGGTTGGTACTACTAAAAATGGTTAAATTGAATAAACAGTGTTGGCTAATGGAAATTATGATTCTAAAAGCATAATTCCAACCACTGCCACCAGATGGGGTATATGGTACCTTTTGGTATACACCAAATAATTGAAACAATTTCAAGAATTTGAATAATTAATCAACAGCAGACAGCTCTGGGGATTAACTATTGTGCCATTTTAAAAGTAGCTTTGAAATTAGACTTCTATCAGATATTTGGAGCTACATATATACTAAGAAGAACGTTCACTATTGCTTCCATATAATATTAAAGCATAACTATTCAGCTAAAAACATAGGCATCTATACTATTCTGCACTGAATGAAGTCTTGATTTGGACTTTTTCTGCACATTCTTTTATCCCATGTAATCTTATCATCTTATTTCACTTCAAGCTTTATATTCCTAAAATTTTGCTGAAAAGTCTTTCCTGAGAAACAACTAATTATGTCTTGCTTCTAGCTGTCAGACACCTCCCTTGGTGACACTGGATTGCTTTGTGTGGCCTTACACTTACCTGTCTATACACCCAGTTTCAAAACCCTTTTGTTAAGTCTGCTCAGGGAGTTCGTGGTCTCTTGTCTTGTGACTAACAGCCCCAGGGCCAGGTCTCCGCGGGCCGCATCTCCTTCTTCCCACACTTTCTAACTTAAAGAACTTCTTGAGCAGAGTTGAAGGTTACTTGCTCTGTTCCAAGATCTGTGTGTTTCTAACCAGACTGTCCCACTCTGCTTTTTCTCTTCTCAAATTCCTAAGATATCAATGAGATTTTGACATAAAATGCAATTGTCTGTTTGCCCTTGACAGTGCTGTGGACTTAAAATCTTTCTAAGAAACTTCTCCAGTTGAAATTATGACAGCTTTTGTACCTAAGATTTTTTTCTTTCCACAGGTATTGAAATATCATACCAAAAACCAAAATCAAAAGAAGAAAGGGCAAGTCAACTAAGAAAAGGGCATCTCATAAGAACTCAAGATTTATTTCCTGACTTATTGACTCTTACAGGTTATGTGGAAGTCTTGGTGATACCTACTGGGGCCAGAAGAATCAAAGTCGTGGAGGGAAAGCCAGCACACAGCTATTTAGGTAAACTGTGTAACAGACACAGAGCTGATCCAAGTACTAGCCCAACTCCCTGCGCTGAGTCCGAAAACCACAAGGATGTCTGTTTCTAGTTACATGTGTGAATTTCCCAGGAAGCACCTCTTGTCATATCAAGTAGAATTTTCTTTCCGGGGACTTCCCAGGAGCAAAAGGAATCTTGTTGTCTGTGTATTTGGAGGGGGTAGAAATTGCTTCCAAATGTTAGTCTATGTTTAAAAAGAAACACTCATTGGAGGGTTTGGATGTGTTTTATTTCATATGTATTCATTTATATAAAGTATATATTTTATAAATATATTTATTTCATATATATGCACATATTTATATTTATTGCATATGTAGGTACATTTTCGTGTATGTATGTATAATGATTATTTAAGAACTAGGAAAAATTTCTACACACTAAAAGGACTTAAATTTTTAATGGGAAATAATGCTCTCCCTTGCCTCACCTACATAGATAGTATTTTTAAATTTTTAATTATTGCTTGTGGAAAGAATTGTATCAGCTATTTTAATTAGACTGGTTAATGACATTTAAATATATGAAATAAAATACTAAATTGTCAAATATATATTACGTTGTATATTCAAATTTGAAACTAAGTCACATGAAGTGATCTTTTCTAGTCATGGCATCACAGGTAGAGGGACCTAATGTGAGTAAGTCTGACAAAAACCCTAATGTTTCCCCCAAAATTTAAACATTGTATTTGTAATATCTTCAAAGAAAGCTTTCATGCCTTGTTTTTCTTAACAAAAGTAATGTCCTCATTATTCTTCCTCAAATAAGAAATATTATCCCAATAGGGAAACAGTTTGTACACGATAAAAAAAAATTCAATGTTACATGATTATTTGTACTCTATAATATTGGAAATAGTCTACACTCGGATTGAATTAGTTTTCTTACCAGGGTTTGTTTTCTAGGAGTAGGAAATTTTGAGGAAAAGGGACAGTAAAATAAATCCTTTGTCGTATAACCCATTCATTAGTTTGTTATTACTAATATTTAAATTTTATCTGTTTTTACCTTCTATGGTTTTAAAATGCATTTTAAGTGCAAGTAAATCATCCCAGATGTCAAAATTCAGATTATAGCTCTAATATCCAGTTTTTGGAGACACTGCAAACTCTAGACAATTTCAAAATGTTCATTCAATAGCAGACATTTGGCTATTACTCTAGGTAATGTTTCCCCCCCCCCAAAACTGGAAAGGAATACAGATGTCTCAGATGAAGTTATCTCAAATCCTACAAAACTCTACATTGTACTATGTTTTTTAAGAACCTGAAAAATGTGGCTAATGACACAAGCCAGTTTTACAAATGGAAAGTCCCCATGCCTTCTCTAATTCCTTACTTCCCAGATTCATCAACCAACCCAGTCTTGTTTCTGTCTCCCCTCTACAGTAACTGCCTTGGTCAAGGTCAGCAAATGCCCTCCAAAGTGACAACCCAATGGTCATATAATATTTGACCTATAAACAGCATTAAAAACTATCACCTTTCCTCGGTTCATTAACTGCATTCTTCTTTTGGCTTCTAAGTCCTGAGGCCCCTGCCTCACTGGATGCCCCTTACTGGTCTCCTTTGTAGGATTCTCAGCCTGTATGTGGCTTCCAAATGTTTTCACACTGTGGGCTCAGCCAGGGCCCTGCTCTCTTCCTTGCTACACTGCCTCCCTTGGGACTCTCATCTAGCTCCATTGCTTTCTGTGTTTATTTGATGCAAATTATCAAATGTCTCCTCTGCACCTCAGAAGCAATAAATTTAAATCAAAATTTTTATTTCCATTCCATGCCAAAACCTCTTTCTATAGTAAATATCACCCTATTTGTGGTTTGTGACTTCTGTAACAGTTACCCCAAACTTGTAGGTTTCAAAAACAAATGTGCTCTCTCACAGTTCTGGAGGCCATAGTCAGTTTCAGTGGGCCAAAATTCTAGGTGGCCACAAAGCCGCTCTCTCTCTGGAGACTAGGGAAGCCTCCGTGCCTGCAGCTTCTAGTTCCTGGTGGCTACCAGCATTCTTTGGCTTGTGACCACATCATTCCCATATCTGTCTGCCTGCCTCTCTAGTGTCATTGCCTTCTCTTCTTTTTGTGTTCAGATCTCTCTCTTCCTATCTCTTACAAGAATACATGTTGATGGCATTTCAGGCTCACTTGGATGATCCAGGATAATCTTCCCATCTCAAGATCCTTAACCTAATCAGATCTGCAAAGTTTATCTGTTTGTTTACCATATGAGGCAGCATTCTAGGTTCCAGGGATTTAGACATGGAT
Organism: Furipterus horrens; assembly: GCF_987537825.1. NCBI lineage: Eukaryota > Metazoa > Chordata > Mammalia > Chiroptera > Furipteridae > Furipterus > Furipterus horrens. Next base: position 62,079,747 of record NW_028327180.1, on the reverse strand, counting down.
ACCTTCTTCCCCTCACTAACATTTCTTTTCAAAGCTGTGGTAAATACACACAAAATTTACCATGTTAGCCGTGTCAAGTATACAGTTCATTGGCACTAAGTACACTCACTTTGTTGTGCAACCACCACCACCATCATCTCCAGAAGCCTTTTTCTCTTGCAAAACTGAAATTCTATACCCATTAAACAATAATTTCCGATCTGCCCTCCTCCCATCCCCTGCTGACCACCATTATGCTTTCTATTTCTGAATTTTACCACTCTACAAACCTCGTATATGTGGGATCATACAGTAACTGCCCTTTTGTGATTGACTTACATCACTTAGAATGGTGTCCTCAAAATTTATCCATGTTATACGTGTGTCAGAGTTCCCTTCATTTCTAAGGCTGATAATACTTCATTGTTTGCTTCTATCACATTTTGCTTATCCATCCCTATACCCATGGACACTTGGGTTGCTTCTCTGTTTTATCTGTTGTGAATAATGCTGCCATGAACATGGGGGTCCAGAATTTTCTTCAAGACCTTGCTTTTCATTCTTTTGAGCATGTGCCCAGAAGGAGAATTTGTAATTGTTTTTAATAAACTGCAACATGCCATCTTCCATTCCCACCAACGGTGTGCATGGGGTCTCGTTTCTCTGTATCCTCACCAGCACTTGCTGTTTTCTGCTTATTGTAGTAGCAGCCATTTTAATGACTGTGAAGTGGTATCTCAATGAGGTTTTGATTCACATTTTTCTTTTTTTTAAGTATATTTTATTGATTATATTGTTACAATAGTTCCAATTTTTTCCCCTTTGCTCCCCTCCGCCCAGCACCCCCCTTCCCCAACAATCCCCTCCCAAAGTCGATGCCCATGGGTCGTACATACAAGCTCTCCTACCTCACCCTTTCATATATTCTTCTTCTTTTTTTTAAATAATTAATTAATTAGTTAAATATTTTAACAATAAAAAATAACAATCCCTCCCTCTCAGACTTAAGACCCTTTACAATCTTATAAAGGACAATGGACGAAGGTCTCGAGCTCCTCTAGCTGCTTCAAGCTGGACATGGTCATCGTCCTACCTACCCTTGGGTCAAGAAATCCCTAATAAGAGTGGGGGTGTGGAGGGGAGGGTGGCCTTCCCACAAGGGGAAGGATCGTGCAGACTCCAGGTTCGTTGGCTGTCTCTGGACAACGGCATGCTTGGTTTCACAGGCTGGCATCCTTGTTGTATTCTGGAGCAACAGGGTTAAAGGACATCATTCAATCCGTAACCACTAGATGACAAAAGACAGGTATTAATTTTTCAATGTCCCACATTAGGAAAAAGAAGGGCTTCTTTGGAGGAAGGTATGCCAGGTACATCTCACCTGTCCAAAACCCTTTTGCCCATTATACTTAGTTTGGACTGAGGGAAATATTTTAGGTTTCCCCCCTTTCAGGCCTCTGGGCTCTTTCTGTCCAAGCCATTAGGATAGAAAAGAGAAACCAGTTTTAAAGTGAAGCCCACAGACCACCCCGTTCTTCACCAACCCAGCCACTTAGTTCAGCCAAACCAGTGAGTCTCAGGAGGCAGCAATGCAGACAGGATTAAGTGAGGCCTATATGTACAGACAATCATTCAGGTAATGAGATCGTAGGCTTATGCCCTTTGAAAACAGAAAACACATGTTAATTTATGTAACATAACCCACATACAAGTCTCTAAATCTGTAGGACTGTCTTATCGGAAAGACATTCAGTTGCAAGGCATTTGACATTCTTCTTGCCTGTAATTTAAACATCTTTGATAATGCCACAGACATAGTTTAACTTTCAAATGAAAACAAATTTTAAATGAAAAGAAACTTTAAAGACGGTTAGCTGCACTACTTTATAGTCTACCACTGGGCATTGTGATCTTCCTTGAATCACAATTTTTCTCCCTAAGATTACCCTCCTTGTCATTAAAGGGACTGCATTAAGTTCATTTTTAATTTATCCTGTTCATTTGCATAAACACAACAAGAGCAGCAAATGATCACTTATGATCTTTAGTTCTGCTTTGCTGGAACTTACACAAGGAACATTTAGGGTGACCTTCAGTCTGCCCTTCAGGGCACAGAAGCTGAGCCACATACCTGGCATTCAGCCTTGCCTGTAAACACCTGTCTTTTCCAGGTCCTCCTGGTTTTCCATTGTGCCTTAAGGTCCCTTCTAGCCATCTTTCAGGAAAACAACCTTCGTTCCTTCCCTGGAAAGACTGCTATGGACCGCTCATCCATCCAAGGTACCAGGCCTTTTATCTCGTGGACTTTTATTACCTTTGAAAGTCAGTCCCAGTTGCTCAGGGCTTTTTGATAACAACCAAAGCCCAAGCATGTCTCCTTTAGGCATGACATTCCAGTCAAAGTCTTAGTCAAAAAAATCATTATTAACAACTGGTCTTATTAGTTTTATGCAAAGAAACTTAGGTCATTACTTACTTCTTTAGAATGCCAAATTCTGGAGGGATCAGATAGGGAGAAAATATATACAGTGTGAAGGAAAAACCTTGTCCTTCTAATATTCACTGAACTTGCATTTCTATTCTTTATATTTTTATTTTTCCCCCCACTAAAAATTTTTCTGTTTGTTTTTCCATTACAGTTGTCTCACTTTTTTTCCCCTCTTGCTTCTCTGCACCCTGTCCCTCCCTTCTCCCACATTCAGTCCCCACCCAGTTGTCCATGTCCATGGGTCATTTATACATGTTCTTTGACTAGACCCTTCCCCTTCTTACCACTTCTCTCCCTCCCATCTCCCCCTTTGTTACTGTTAGTTTATTCCTCGTTTACATACCTCTGGTTCAATTTTGCTCATTTGTTTGTGTTGTTCATTAGTTTCCTTTAACAGGTGATAGCATAAGGTAATTTTCTTTTGTTGCCTGGCTTATTTCACTAAGCATAATTCTCTCTAGTTCCAATCATGTTGTTGCAAATGGTAGAAGTTCCTTCTTTCTTTCAGTACTTATTCATTGTCATTTTCCCCCTTTGTACTCGTGTTCCTCTCTGTCTCTCTCTGTTTCTTCATCTTCTTAAAGCAGACCCTTTAGCATCTCTTGCAATGCTGGTTTGGTGGAGATGTATTCTTTTAACCTTCTTTTGTCTTGGAAACTCCTTATTTCACCTTCCATTTTGAATGAGAGCCTTGCTGGGTAGAGTATTCTTGGTTGTAAGCCTTTGTTTTTCATTACTTGGAATATATTTTGCCATTCCCTTCTGGCTTGTAGTGTTTCTGCTGAGAAATCTGATGATAGCCTTATTGGAGCTCCCTTGTATGTTATTAGTTGTTTCTCTCTTGCTGCTTTTAGGATTCTCTCTTTGTCTTTGAATGTTGCCATTTTAATTATGATGTGTCTTGAAGTGGGCCTGTTGGGGTTCATCTTCATTGAGACCCTCTGTGCTTCCTGGACTTGCATGATTCTTTCTCCCTTCATGTTAGGGAAGTCTTCTGTCATTAGTTTTTCAAAGAGGTTTTCTATCCCTTGCTCTTCTTCTTCTCCTTCTGGAATTCCTATGCTATGGATATTATTACGTTTCATGTTGTCCTGCAGCTGTCTTAGAGCCTCTTCAGTCTTGTTCAGCCTTTTTTCATTTTGTTGCACTGTCTGTGAGTTTTTGTCTACATTGTCCTCCAGCTCGCTGATCCGATTTTCTGCTTCCTCTAGCCTGTTTTTAATTCCTTCTACTGTGTTCTTCAATTCAGAGATCGTATTCTTCATTTCCTCCTGGCTCTTATTGATAGCTTCCATGTCCTTTTTGATGCTGGTATAATTCTCAGTAAGTTCCTTATAGTTCTTCTGGAGTTCACTGTAGTTTTTCTGGAGTTCTTTGTAGTTTCCGCTGAGCTCATTGAGCTTCTCCATAATCCATGCTTTCAATTCCATATCTGATAGTTGGCTCCCCTCTATTTCATTTAGCACTCTTTCTGGGGACTCTACCTTTCCTTTCGATGGGGGGTTGTTTCTCTGTCTCCCCATTTTTGTGGCTCCTATTGTTTGTTGGTGCTTCTTAGAATGATCTGCACTTCCTGGATCTGCCCCTGGTGGTGTCAGATCCTGTACCAGTCTGGGACTGGGCAGCCTGTTGGAGACTTCCAGAGATCTACTGCCTTTGTCTGGCTTCTTTAGTTGTTAATCTATTCAATCTGTGAATAGCTGTCAGGCTTAAGGACCGTGGGTGTGGCAGCTTAATTTCTGTAGGCAGGGCCTTTGCTTCCCCTCAGGCTGACGCCACTTGGCCGGGAATGGTCTGCCTGCAGTGTGGGGATGAGTCAGCACTGGGACCCGGCCAGCCGCTTCCCCAGCTCTCCCCTCAAAGCCACCACACCAAACTCTCCCCAAGCATCTCCAGTCCTCTCTGCCTTTCCTCCGCTTGAGCCCAGGGTAAGTGGGGGCCAAAATATTTTCGTATGTGATCTGCTTAAGAGCTCTTTTTCTCCAGCTGTTTCTCTCCAGCTAGCAAGAAACCCTGTGGCTTTTCGCTTTTCTCAACTGGATACTATTTTACTTTCCACTCTGTTGCTGTAGGCTGGGAAGTTCAGCTGGGAGTTTAGACCCTGCCCTTCTCAGGGGGAATCCCCGGCTGCTGAGCTGTTTCTCAGTCCCTTCAGCTGCCACCCGTGTGAGCTCAGCCAGCCCTTCCGCGTCTCCGCACTCCCTACCGGTCACGTTGTGATGTAGTGGCCTTTTCTGTCTCTCCGTGGTTATAAGACTTCTCTCCAGCTGGTGTTCGGTTGGTTATTCCAGATGATTTCTCCAAAATTACGTTGTAAATCCAGACTAGTTCTGGGAGGAAGTTAGTGTAGCTTCCACTTACTCCTCCGCCATCTTGTTTCCCACATTTTTCTAATAATTATAGATGTTGAGCATCTCTTTGTGTGTCTTTGTTATCCATTTGCATATATTCTTTGGAAATATGTCTATTTTAGTTTCCCATTTTTGAAGTTGGTTGTTTGGGTTGTTGTGGTTGTTGTTGATGATGAGTTTTAGAAGTTCTGTATATGTTCTGGAAATTCATCCCTTATCAAGTATATTATGTACAGATATTTTCTCCCATTCTCTGAGTTTTCATTCTGTTAATAGTGTCTTTTGATTAACAAAATTTTATGTATATGCAATTATTTCTAATTTTCATGAAGTTCAGTTCATCTACTTTTCTTTTATTACCAGTGCTTTTGGTGCCTTATGCAAGCACTGCCAGATTTAATATCAAGAAACTTTTGCCTTCTGCTTTCATAAAAGTTTTATAGTTTTAGGTCTTACATTTATTTAGATCTTTGATCCATTTGAAGTTAATTTTTGTAAATGGTGTTAGCTAATGGTCCCACTTCATCTTTCTGTATGTAGTTACTCAGTTTTCCCAGCACCACTAGTTGAAAAACTGTCCTTTCATCACTGAACAATCTTGGCACCCTTGTCAGAACTCATTTGGCTAAGGTTTATTGTGGGATCTGTATTCTATTCCATTGGTCTCTGTCTGCTTTTATGCCTGTAGCACACTGTTTTGATTAGTGTAGCTTTCTAGTAAGTTTTGAAATCAGGAAGTTAGAGTCTCCAGCTTTGTTCCTCTTTCTCAAGATTGTTTTGGCTATTTAGAGTCAATTGAGATTCCCTATGAATTTTAGGATAGTTTTTTTTCTATTTCTGCTAAAAGGAGGAGCATTGATAATTTGATAAGGATTGCATTGAATTTATAGGTTACTCTGGATGATATTAACATCTTAACAATATTAAGTCTTCCAATCCATGAACTTGGAATGTGTTTCCATTTATGTCTGCTTTCTTTCAATAATGTTTTTAAGTTTTCATTGTAGAAGTCTTACACCTCCTTGGTTGAGTTATTCGCACGTTTGTTTGTTTTCCTTTTTGGTGCTGTTGCAAGTAAAATTGTTTTTTTTTTTAATAATTTATTTATTTGTTTGTTTGTTTATTTATTTTTAGAGAGAGGGGAAAGGAGAAAGAGAGGGAGAGAAACATCACTGTGTGGTTGCCTCTCACTCGCGTCCCCAACTGGAGACCTGACATGCAACCTAGTCATGTGCCCTGACTGGGAATCGAACCAGCGACACTTGGTTCGCAGGCCAATAGAATTGTTTTCTTAATTTCATTTTCTGATTGTTCATTATTAGTGTATAAAAATGCAACTGCTTTTTGTGTGTTGACTTTATACCCTGTTACTTCGCTGAATTCATTGATTAGTTCTAACAGGGTTTTGTGGGGTTTTTTTTTTTTTTTTATAAAATCTTTAGAATTTTCTACATATGAGATCCTATCATCTGTAAACACAAATAATTTCCCTTGTTTCTTTCTGATTTGGATGCTTTTTGTGCTCTTGGATTTGGTTTTCTAGTATTTTGATGGAGATTTTTATATCATAAGGGGAATTGTTCTGTAGTTTTGTTTTCGTGTGACTTTGGTCTCAGGAAAATGCTGGCCTCCTAGAGAGTTAGTAAGTCTTTCCTCCACTTCAATTCTTTTGAAAAATTGAGGATTGGTGTTAGTTCTTGTTTATTTTATTTTATTTGTTTTAGATTTGATTTATTTACTTTTAGAGAGAGGGGAATGGAGGGAGAAAGAGAGGGAGATAAACATCAATGTGTGAGAGAAACATCGATTGGTTACCTCTTTCACACCCCCACCTGGGGACCTGGCCCACAACCCAGGCATGTGCCCTGACTGGGAATCAAACTGCCAACCTTTTTGTTTGTGTGCCAGAACTCGAGTCACTGAGCCACACCAGCCAGTGCCAGTGTTAATTCTTCTTTAAATGTTTGATGGAATTTACCAATGAAGCCATGAAGTCCAGGGCTTTTCTTGGTTGGGATATTTTTGATTACTGATTCAGTCTGCTTACTACTTATTAGGTATATTTAGCATTTCTCTTTCTTTGTGGTTTGTTCTTGGTAGGTTTTGTGTTTATAGGAATTTATTCATTTAATATCCATTTTATTAGCATATAATTGTTCATAATAGTTTCATATAGTCCTCTTTATTTCTGTAGCACCAGCTATAATATTCTCACATTCATTTCTGATTTTTTAATTGTTTCTTTTTTTCTTCTTAATCCATCTAGCTAAAGGTTGGTCAATTTTGTTGATCTTTTCAAAGAACCAACTTCTGGTTCTGTTGATTTTGTCAATTATTTTTCTATTCTTTATTTTACTTATCCCTGATACAATCTTTATTGTTTTTATTCTCCTGATAGCTTTTTCTAGTGCTTTAGGTTGTGAAGTTAGCTGTTAATTGGAGCTCTTTCTTCTTTGTTACTGTGTTTGTAGCTGTTAATTTCACCCATAGCTCTGCTTTCCCTGTGTCCCATCCATTTTGGGATGCTGTGTTCTCACTTCCATGTGTCTCAAGATATTTTCTAATATCCTGTGATGTCTTCTTTGATCCATTGGTTGTTTGAGGATGCTGTTTCATTTTCCACAAATTTGTGAATTTTTCAGTTTTTATTCTGTTACTGATTTCTAACTTCATCCCATTGTGGTCAGAGAAGATACTTTGTATGATATCTATCTTTTAGGACATGGGTATCTTTGGGGGGCATTACTTATGCTACTATGGTCAATTATTTCTCTCCAGTAGTCCTAGAGCTGGAGTTGCCCTGGATCTCTCTTCACCAGCTCTAACACATCAGCAAGTCCTGTCCATTGCTCAAATCTATTATTCATTCCATATCCTCTGTGACCCCTGACCAGAGCACTCCCTGTGACATTGTCCTGCTTTGTTTCCTTTATAGCACTAACCACTGCATACATTGTTTTATCTGTTCACTTGCATGCTTTTATATTGTCTATCTCCTTTGTTAATTCTTGAAGTCAGGGGTCTTTTTTCTCAGAGCTATAGCTGCAGTAACTAAACCAGAGTCTGGCACACAGGAAGTAATAGACTTTCTGAGGGAATTTTAATTAAGGAAAGATGGTTCACATTTGTATAGTGATTAGTATGAGCTAGCACATTAAATATAGTCATTTAATAAATCCTCACAATAATTCTATGAAGTGTGTACCACTAATTTCCCAATTTTTAAAATCAGAGAATAAAGGAACAGAGTTTAAGTTTCTTTTCCAGGGTCACACATCTAAAAAACTACGATCCTAGATATAAACCCACGTAGTGAGGCCATAGTATCTGGTTCCTGCTGTCTCATTTTTACTTTTTCTTTTTTAATCATTGCCTTCTTTGCAACACTTATGATTTTAAAGTACATGTCATATGTGAAAAATTTTCCCTGAACTCCCCCCCCCCCAAAAAAACCCTCCTTTCCCTGTCTCTTAACTAATGTGATGAAGTGTATAGAATTAATTTGGTGGACTACAAATCATGAAATGACTGTGTTTCCTATTGCTACCTCCATGTCTGTCAGATTCCATCCATCTTCTTTCCCTGAGGAGAGCTCTAAACATGAATCTCCAGTCACTTTTTGTTATTAAAAGGCCATTCACCACCCTGACTGGTGCGGCTCAGTTGGTTAGAGCATCATCCCATAAACCAAAAGGTCATGGGCTCAATTTCCACACAGGGCACATGCCTGGGTTTTGGGTCAGGTCCTCAGTGGAGGCACATGCAAGAGGCAACCAGTCAATGTTCTTTCTCCCTCCCTTCCCTTCTCTCTAAAAAATAAGTAAACAAAATCTTGACAAGACCATTCACTTTAAAAATGGAATCACGTATCTGTGTTAAGTGTTGGCCTCATTGTTAGTTTTTCTTGTGTTTAATCTAAGGCTCAGGCCTCAGTTCCCAGGTCTGTTGCTGTATTAGGGAGTAGCATCAATGCCCCTAAATGTCTTGAACACTAGTCTGGAGATAAAATTGAGGTTGAAAATACTAATACATTACCATGTTTATTCGAGAATCTGCTAAGTTTCCTTATTCACTTGAGGAAAATACAGTGTCCTGATGAATTAGGGGAAGTGTGCAAGAATGGAGACAGAGACCAGTTGCATAACCTGACTGAGATCACAGCAGTGGGAAAAGTCCAGTGGCTTCTAGGGACACTGAAGAAGTGGAACTCTTGAAACTTGTTGGAAGATGGGTGTGCATATGGATAGACCATAAAGATTCAAGGATGGCTTCTAGGTTTCTGGCTTAAACAACTGGGTAGACAATTGTGGCATTTACAGAGATAAGGCCAAGGAATGAGGGACAAATTTGGGGGGGAAAGGAAGTGACACAGTATTAAAATCCTCAATTTCAAGCCTGTGATATGTAGCCTCTGCAATTCTTTAGGCAGAGAATACATACCACAAACCACATTTCCAAAAGGTCCTTTGGGCATTGGAAGGAACTCATTGAAAATCTTCATCTGAAAGAGTATTAGGAAAAAGAAAGAAAAATTCATCTTATCCTGACAAAGTGATCATTCTTTAACAAATTAATTTGTCTGTCAAACTGTGTATTACTTCAAAGGATAAAGTTAATTTCCTCCCAGTATAATGATTGTTTTTCATTACTCTGAGTTGCATTCCTGTAGGCAATTATCTGTTTTTGTCTGAAGATTGTGGCTTTATTATTTTAATAATTTAATAATTTATCCAAAAGCCTAAAATGGAAAGTAGAGTAGGTCATATAGGCCTGTTGGTGGCAGTGAGAATGGCACCAGATGTTAGGCTGGTGGGGTCAGACCAGACCTTGGTTCAGCAACCAGGGTACTTGAGTTCTGTCTAGGAAAGAATTCAGAGCAAAGACTTAAACTCTAAGAGAAATTGTATTTAGAAGGTCACAGAGGTAGAAGGAGTGAGTGGTAGAAGAAATGGCTCAGGAAACAAGTTATAGGCAAAAGAAGGGGGCCCTTGGAGCTTAGGAGAGAGAAAGGTAAAGTTAGCACACCTGGGGGGAGGAGAGGGCAGGGGAGGGGTGGGGTAAAGCACAGTAGAAGGAGAATGCCTGGATTCTCAGTCCTAAGGACTTTTAAGTGTGAAGATTTTATGGGAGGCCCAGGGGAGGATCTCGGTAGACTAGTCATCAGTTTTCCAGGTGTGTCCTTTCAGGGTCGTGGTCTCCACTGATTGGTGGGCACTAGGGCAAGGGCTCATTAGTAAGTGCAGCTGGTCCTGAGACAGCCATGGCATTGCTTTGCTGCTTTTCTGGGCCTGGAGCTGAAACACAACTGAGACCTGGATGTATTTGATTCAGGTCTAAACTTCCCTGTCCTGGGGGCTCAATGTTTAAGAGCTATTGTCTGGCCCCCAGGTTCCTTCTCCCTCTAAAGGAAGGGTCTAACCCTCATGACTAGCAACATGCCAGGGGAGTAAAGGTCAGGGGAGGGTTCAAACCACATGTCCAGTAATATGAAAGGTCAGGGTATCTAAACCCTGATCCTTGTTTTCCGAGTTTTGCTGGTTGCTAGGCACCCAGGGCTCTGGCCTCTGCTCATGTATGTCTAGCTGCCTACCACAGACCACATGTTATATCTTGACAAAATCATTATAGCTTATGATTTTTAAAGATCTAAAAAAGGTCAGATGGACCAACCTACCTTGCCTGCAGTTTAGCAAACACCCCACTACAGAAAAACTTCTTACTTAAGACCATTAAAATTGTTGAGCAAAATGCAAAAGGAGAGAAAAAATAACACTTTCCAAATTCACCTCTGAACTGGAAGGAAATGAAGGAATGTTCACATGCCAAATTCCAAGTACTGGAAAGCCAGAGTATTAGGCTGCCTGGCGTCCCACTTATCCTGAATCCTGGTGACCAGTTTTGACTTCAAAAACCAAGAGACCAAAATATAAGGGTTACAAACATTAGATGTGCAAAGGAGGTTGGAGAAGGTCAAGACGAATATGGCCACATGGTTGAGGCAGTTTCAGAGAGAACGAGAGCATGTGGCATTTGCCATGGTTTCAAACCTCCCCAGCGAGGACATGCCTCATGTTTTAGGACAGGGAGTTGACCCATTCATTCAGAAATAAATGAAATACTTTTAATGAACTCATGTGAAGTGGATGTTGATTAATGCTATTTACTGATGAATACTCACATTTTTGAACCTCTTTCTAGCTCTGCGAGACACTGGAAAACAGTCCATCAATAGTGACTGGAAGATTGAGCACTCTGGAGCCTTCAACTTAGCAGGAACTACTGTTCATTACATAAGACGAGGCCTCTGGGAGAAGATCTCTGCCAAAGGTCCTACTACATCACCTTTACACCTCCTGGTATGAGGGAGAGAGTCGCTGACTTTGCATAATCAGTCCCTGTGGCAAAGGACATTCCTACTGTGCCTTCTCTAATCTTTTTTCCAAATTTGAAATGTCAGGTAGACATTTAAAATCAGTTAAGAGGTGGGCTTTTAGGGGTTGTTTAAATGTGTTTTCAATCGTGGTATATGAAAATGAAAGCCCCGACTGCTGTGGCTCAGTGGACTGAGCATCGGCCTGTGAGCCAAATGTCGCTGGTTTGATTCCCAGTCAGGGCACATGACTAGGTTGCATGTCAGGTCCCCAGTTGGCAACCTCACAGTGGTGTTTCTCTCCCTCTCTTTCTCCTTTCCCCTCTCTCTAAAAATAAAATAAATAAATAAACAAACAAATGAACAAATAAATAAATAAATTTAAAATAAAATAAAATAAAAACAGAAATTATTATGTTACAAGAGGAACCAAATTTTATAGGGACCCACAGACTCAAAGTAGAGGTGAAGTACAGACAACAAAGACACCTCTTTTTCCTAAAAGTGTGTGTTTACTAACCAGAGTGGATATGTGTGGAGAGAGTGTGGTAATATGGTAAATCATAGCATTTTAGGCATCTATGAAATGAGCCATGTCTGAATAGGTATAAAATGCCTTTGAAAAAATGGTACTGTCTTTGGAGAAAAGATTTGTTAAATATATCAAACAGTGCTTTCAGTTCCTCTATTCTGTTTTTGTACTAGGTTAATTGATTCTTGTACGGAATTAGGAAGACCAGAATGTTTGGGATAGGTTTCTTTACCCTATAATAAAAGACTAGGCAGAGGCAGAACAGTTTGGAGTGAAAAAAGCAGGACACTGGGGCTCTGCGCCCAAGCTGGGGGCAAGTTCAAATGCCCTTTTTGACCTTGATCACTGCAGTCAGGGCTAACGACTTAGGAGCCAGAGGACTAACAGCACAGCTGGCATGTTTTCTGTCCTAGGGACGGAGTCTAAAATTCAGACATTTCAACACCTCTAAGTCCACACGTAGAAACAACTTTAAAACACGGTCAACTGACTCTTTATTTGGAGTGTGGTATGCCATATTATTTAATATCACCACACAATTTAAGTTGAATTTGGCTTCAATTGGAGACATCTGTGTTGCTAGAGGAGGAGTTAAGAGGTTCAAATCACATACCAGCTCATTTGCTTTTCCTTTTTTTTAAAATTATTTATTTGTTTGTTTGTTTATTTTATTTTTAGAGAGAGGGGAAAGGAGAAAGAGAGGGAGAGAAGCATCACTGTGTGGTTGCCTCTCACTTGCGCCCCCAACTGGGGACCTGATGTGCAACCTAGTAATGTGCCCTGACTGGGCACATTGAGCAGGCCAATGCTCACTCCACTGAGCCACAGCAGCCAGGGCTGCTTTTCCTACTTTAATGTGCCTGCCAAGCACCCAGGTTCTTGTTCAAGTGCTCGCTCTGATTCACATGGCCTGTGGTGGAACTGGAAATCTACACCTCAGCCAGCTCCCAGGTGGTGCCACCACAGCTCATCCACAGACCACTTTAAAATAACAATGTTCCCTAGAGTTGCAATCAATAGGTCTTATCCACAGGGATTAGGGGAGCAAGGATTGTTGCATGGGGACCTCTGTTCCAAATCTTGATGATGATGATGAGGATGACAACTACCACTTATTGAGCACTGAGTCAGACACTGTCTGAAGTGCTGTATGTAACACTGTGTAATATGTATTATTATTACTCCATTTTACTGAACAACTAATATTGAAAAGGTTAAGGGATGTGCACAGTGTCTCACAATGTTATTTAGCTGAGAATAAATCAGGTATTAATCAAACTACTGTGCTGCCTCTCCTGATATGAAGCTTAGACTAAAGCTTCTTTACAACAGCCTTGGATCACTAGTGTGTGTGTACTTGGAATAATTATTTGTTCATCTCCCCAAAATTTCTTTGGAACCTATTATTTCACTTGAATGGGAAACTTCGCTCTGTCCTATGTGCCATCTGAAGAGAACGAAAAAAATGACTAAACAAACATTGTATGCCCTGTATCTGGTTCTTTCCATGGTTGGGTCACTTTTTTTTTTAAATTTATTTTTCAGTTACTGTTGGCATACAATATTATATTAGTTTCAGGTGTACAATGCAGCGATTAGATGGTCATATACCTTAGGAAGTGTTCACCCTGGGGCCACCTGAAACAACCACATTCCCAACAACAAACATTTTAAGTGATTGGATTGCAGTAAATGCCATCATGAGGCCTACATTTTTTATGGAATAAGACCAAAGCTCTTTTACTGAGCCTCTAATTCAAAATCTGAAAACAGTCAATGTGAGACCTTAGTGCTGGGCAGAGGCACTTCCCTTGCTGCAGAATTCTTAATCTGACTGGTAGTTACCAAGGTTTTTCCTGGAAGCATGAAACATAATTAAAGTCAGTGAACTATGGCTAAAAGGAGGCATCTATGTGACCTGGATTTATGCAGTAATCCAAGGGAAACTGCACTTCTAAGATACTTTTCCTTAATGACTATTGCAGATTGAAAGCCTGCACTGCATTTTTAAAGGCAGTACATTTGCCCTGCTCAGTTGCTGCCCCTCCACTGTAACACCATCACATTTACCCTCTTGCAAAAGCATGCTGCCAACTGCAGGCACTTTCAGGAGAAGCTGATGGTGTTGTAGCCAGGGTGTCTATTTTAAAGGGCATTATTTATTCAAGGACAATCTAAACTGTCAATGAAAAGATAGCATTTTTTAGAAAAAATAGACAGGTTTTAATTTAATTAAATTGGTAAGTAGCTGTTCTGTACATTTATTTCATCAATTTAAAAGCTATGTAATAACCAGACTCATCAAGAAAAAGAAAGGACTCAAATAAATAAAATCAGAAATGAAAGAAGACAGCACAGAAATACAAAGGATTTTAAGAGAATATTACAAACAATTATATGCCAACAACTTGGACAAGCTGGAAGACATGGATAAATTCCTAGAAACATACAATCTTCCAAAATGGAATCAAGAAGAAACAGAATCTGAATAGACCAACTACAACTAGTGAAATTGAAGCGGTAATCAAAAAACTCCCAGCAAACAAAAGTCCTAGCTTCACAGGTGAATTTTACCAGTCAAAGAAGGACTAACACCTATTCTTCTCAAACTATTCCAAAAAATTCAAGAGTAGGAAAAACTCCCAAGCTCATTTTATGAGGCCAGCATTATCCTAATTCCAAAACCAGATAAAGACACTACAAAGAAAAAAACTGTAGCCCAATATTCCTGATGAACTTAAATGCTAAAATTCTCAACAAAATATTAGCAAACAAGGTCTAGTAACACATTAAAAAGATCATACACCATGATCAAGTGGGATTTATTCTGGGGATGCAAGGTTGGTACAATATTCACAAATCAGTTAATGTGCTTCACCACATAAACAAAATGAAGGAGAAAAACCACATGATCATATCAATAGATGCAGAAAAAGCATTGATAAAATCCAACACCCATTTATGATAAAAACTTTTAACAAAGTGGGAATAGAAGGTTAACACCTCAACTAATAAAGGCCATATATGGCAAACCACAGCAATCATAATGAATGGCCAAAAACTACAAGCATGTCCCTTAAGACCAGGAACTAGATAAGGATGTTTGCTTTCACCTCTCTTACTCAACATAGTACTGGAAGTCCTAACCACAGCAATCAGACAAAAATAAGGAAAGAGTGCATCCAAATTGGAAAGGAAGAAATAAAACTGTCATTATTTGCAGATGACATGATACTGTATGTAGAGAACCCTGAAGAGTCCATGAGAAAACTACTAGAACTGATGAATGAATTCAGTTAAAGTAGCAGGATACAAAATAAATATCCAGAAACCAGTTGCGCTTTTATACACCATTAATGAACTATCAGAAAGGGAAACTAAGAAAACAATCCCATTCACAATTGCTTCAAAAAGAATAAAACACCTGGGAATAAATTTAACCAAGGACATAAAAGAACTATACTTGGAAAATTACAAGACACTGAAGAAAGAAATTGAAGAAGATACAAATAAGTGGAAGCACATACCATGTTCATGGATAAAAAGAATTAAGAGCACTAAAATGTCCGTACTACCCAAAGCGATCTACAGATTCAACGCAATTTCTATCAAGATACCAATGGCATATTTCACATAATTAGAACAAATATTCTAAAAGCTTATATGTAACTACAAAAGATGCCAAATAGCCACAGCAATCTTGAGAAAGAAGAACAAAGTTGGAGAAATCACGTTACCTGATATCAAACTATACTGCAAGGTCATAGTAATCAAAACATTATGGTATTGGCATAAAAACAGGCAGATAGATCAATGCAACAGAATACAAAGCCCATGCCTTTATAGTCCATTAATATTTGACAAAGGAGGCAAAAACACAATGGAGTAAAGGTAGTTTATTCAATAAATGGTGGGAAAACTGGACAGATACCTGCAAAAAAATGAAACTAAAATATCTTCTTACACCATACATGAATTAATTAATCAACATGGATTAAAGACTTAAGTGTTAGACTTGAAACCATTCAAATCATAAAAGAAAACATAGGCAGTAAAATCTCAGACATTTCTCATAGCGGTATTTGCTTTGATATATCTCAGGCAAGAGAAACAAAAGAAAAATAAATAGGAATACATCAAACTAAAAGGTTTTGGCACAGCAAAGGAAACCATCAACAAAATGAAAAAACAGCCCATGAAATGGGAGAACATGAGTATTAAGAATGGCTGGACTTTTTCCGGGCAGGCCTCATGAAGGTTTTTACGCATCATAATGCATTATAGAGATAGCTTCTATAAATCCTCACAGAAGTGATATAGCCCATGGCATTGTCTGCCCTATTTTGTGCAAATGTATTTATAGAGAAACATATGTTTACTCATTCTTTTATTTAAAATGAGTCTATTTCAGGTATGTTTCTTTCATTTAAAACATGTATGATTGCCCATGACCAGGGGAAATCAAACAGACAGCACCCCTGCCTGCATCCAGTGTTGCCCCGAGCTCTGTCATTCTCATATTTTCATATACCCTTTATAGTTTATTGCACTGTTCACATATGTACACATAACTGTACCATTATTAAATTAATATTTTGACAAAATTCAAAAGTAACTGTTAGTATACATAGAAATAAATCTTGTCCTCCAGTTGGCTTTGAAGTTCTCTATCCTTATGGAGTAAAAGGAATTCCAGAGTCTTCTATTCTCTTCCCCTGTCAATGCAGGGACTTTCTAGTCATCTTTTTATTTTATATGAATCCAGAGGCTACATTTGATATTAAATTGTGGGTTACAGCTTGATGTTAAAGAGGATATATATTCAAGTCCATTTACTTGAAAGCAAATGATCTGGTATCTTTGACCTCATTCAAGTGGTCATTTCTTCTTGATATCTTTTGCTCAGAGGTAAGTGTGGAACCTCTACCTTTTCAGAAGTATGACAATTACAACACTTAAGCAATAATGTCACATTTCTGCTCTTTATTAAAGAAGTGTGCATACCATGCAATAAGCATTTTAGGCTATCAGTATCCTTAGTTTTATGCTTCACATTGAGTGTGCTCTATTTCAACCCACCTTCCTTCATCACTTTAATATATTATATTGTAGGTGCTGCTGTTTCAAGACCAGACATATGGCCTTCACTATGAATACACTATTCCATCAGACCCCCCAGCAGAGAATCAGAGCTCAAAAGTGCCTGAACCACTTTTCATGTGGACACACACAGGCTGGGAAGATTGTGACACCACATGTGGAGGAGGTAACAGGTTTTCTACTTATTTTCCCAAAACAGTAGTTGTTTTCTGATTAACTATTGATAATTAAGATAGATTTGCAACCTCTTATCTGAAATTTTAAACTCCATAAAGAATTGGAAACAAAGGTTTTTATGGTACACTTAGTGGCTAAATACAACTATTCAATATTTGGTGGCAAAATTTGATGTGAATTGAGAAAAGGCCGTTGAGATTTGTCACTTAATATGATTACGCATTGCTTTACTTTGTGTAAATACTAATGTATTTGCTCACAGGCGCTTCCCTGGCCACCAGACTGGTTGTTATATGCACCTCTTATGTATTACTTTTTATCTGTAAAAAATATTAAAATTTCTAAATTCCAAAGTACATCTGCCCACAAGACCTGAAATGAATGTGAACATGCTAGAAAAGAGGTATTGAGTTTGCTTCTATGTTGTCTGCATACTTAAGTTAAATATGTATAGTACAGATGAAAAAAAGAATTTAATTTCCCCAAGTCCTTTATTTTGATTTGTCTTATAGTATGTGAGTATTTTCAATAAATATAGAAGTATCCTGAAATTTTACTCAAAGTTTTTTTATTTTTGTTTTTTATTAGAAGTTGAATAGGCAAAAGTACAAAATTACTTGAGCATAAAATGTGAGTCTAGGAAATCACGAAATCCTTCTAATGGGACAGGTGCCTGCCAGGGCTCCATGGATGGTCAGTTACAGAACCAGTGGGTACTGAGGCCAAGTCCAGATCCCCAGTCACCAGGTTCCCAACTTGAACTTGTATCTTGTGTATCAGCAGTGTAGTGTTTCAGTTCTCATTTGCACTTAGCAAATTTATGACTGCTTTGTAGTCACAGAGGCCTTTTGAAGCTAAAAGGAAACAGGTACTTAATTATACAAAAGTACATATTATCTATCGCCCTGGCTGGTTTAGCTCAGTGGATTGAGCGTCGGCCTGCGAGCTAAGTGTCGCTGGTTCGATCTTCCAGTCAGGGTACATCAGAGAAGGAAAACTCTGACTCCAAAAAACCTCCGCTGCCTTGCGGCATACCTCTTCAGGGGAAAGGCTAAGGGAGTAAACCCCGACAGAAAATCCGGAGCCGGAGTCCCTAAGGCGGTTTGACGTTGTAGTCAACACCGGCAACTCCTGCGGCGCACCTGAACCCAAGCTGTATCGACTCCGTCTTTCCCTTGGACCCTTCAGCTGCGAAGAGAGGGGGGGTCTGCTGCATGGGCAACAGCAGACCCTCCATATTACCCTGCCCAGGCTCTGTAGCTTCAGCGTCATCGCAAGATGTCGATTCAACACGGGAGGAGACAGATACCATGTCACTCCCGAGTCGGACTGCACAGCCATTCTCGGCGGTGCAGATAGACTCTTAAGAAGCTACACCATCATCTCTCGAGACGGACGGCTGCCGCCGCCGCCGCCGCCGCCGACGACGACGACGACATATTATCTATATAATATAAGCTGGTTAGCACAAATAGGTAGAACACCAATTTTGCTTTCTAGGCAAAGAGTGTGTTGCTGCATACAGCCTCAATTTGCTGCAGGAGTTGCTGAAAGTACAGAAAGAGACTGGCCTATGAAGAAGAGTGTTTGGGGGGAAGGGAAACATAAAACATACACATAAATAAATAACATAGGATAAAATGGTGGTAAGTACTGCAGGTAAAAATGCATTGTGAAATGCAAGGGGGCAGGTGCAGAATATGGTAACACCAGAAAAGGCCTTAGTGAGACCACACTGGTTTAAGCATCTGAGATAGATGGGTGCCACCTACAAGGGCATCTGGGGCAAAGAGTTCCAAGTGAGGGCCTGAGGCAAGAGTAGAGATGGCCTGCACAAGGGTGGGAGGAACACCAGCATGGTCTTCCTCTACTCTGAGTGATGTGAGATGCCTTTGGAGGGTTTGAATATAGTTGTGACTTATACTGGCTCATGTTTTAAGTTATTTCTGTTTCTGAGCTAAAAGTATATATATTGAAGGAAAGGAATAAAAGCAGAGAGATCAGTCAGGAGGTTATTACAATAATCCAGGAAAGAGATGACAGTAGTTTGACCATGGTGGTGGCAGTGGAGGCAGGGTGAGTGGTCAGGTTCTGTGTATATTTTGAAAGTAGAACTAATAGAATATGTTGATAGACTAAATGTGGAATATGAGAGAGATGTCAAGAATGACTGTGATGGTTTCAGCCAAGTGACTGGCAGGATGATGTCACCATTGACTTACATAAAAAGCACGTGGTGTAGCACAATTAAGACAGTTTGATTTTCAAAACAGGTTTGAGATGCCTATGGAACTCTAAGTATGATGTCAAGTAAGCAGTTGGATATATAAGTCTGGTGTTCAGGAGAGAAGATTGGGCTAGAAATATACAATACAAGATCTAACCAGAAAAAGTCCAGCCATTGTTAATATAGCAAGAACAGATTCTGTGACAACATAACCTGGCAGCCAAGGAAAGTGGACAGAAATGCACATGTGTGAACAATGTTGACTCCCCTGTACTAGTCAGTGGGGGCAGTAGACACACTGAGTTAGCATTTGCACTGTGTGGCTGTCACATTCAAAATGACCGAGTAGAGCAACGAATCTGTATCAAATTCTGCGTTGAGCTTGAGCATTTCTCTGCAGAAACTATTCAGATAATTCAGAAGGCTGCAGCTATGGGCAACTGGTGAATGGAAGCTCATGCTTCACATCCCATGTAGAGTTTTTTGCAAAATATCAAATCACCCAGATGACTCAGCCCCCTACAGCCCAGATTTTGCTCCCTCTGACTTCTGGATTTTTCCAAAGCTAAAATCACCTTTGAAAGGGAAGAGATTTCAGCCCATCAGTGAGATTCAGGAAAATATGACAGGGCAGCTTATGGTGATTGGGAGAACTGTGTGAGGTCTCAAGGTGTCTACTTTGAGGGGACTGAGGCATCATTGTCCTATGTACAATGTTTCTTGTACCTTGTATCTTTCATAAATGTCTCTGTTTTTCATATTATGTGGATGGATATCTTCTTCACAGACCTTGTGTATGGATGACATTTTTTTTGTATCATTTTGTGTATTCTTTTTTTATTTTTATTTTTATTTTTTAAGGTATATTTTATTGATTATATTGTCACAATAGTTCCATTTTCCCCCTTTGCTCCCCCCCGCCCAGCACCTCCCTCCCCCAGCAATCCCACCCTTCCCCAGTCCATGCCCATGGGTCATGCGTGCAACCTCTCCGGTTTCTCCCTTTCCTATATTATTACTATTTTAGAATTAATTAATTAATTGATTAATTTTTATAACAATAAAAAAGTAACATTCCCCACCCTCTCAGACTTTAGACCCTTTATAATATAGAGGGCAATGGGCGACAGTCTCACCCTCTTCTAGCTGCTTCAAGCTGGGCGTGGTCATCATCCTGCCTACCCTTGGGTCCAGAATTCCCTAATAAGATTGGGGATGTGGGGGGGAGGGTGGCCTTCCCACATGGGGAAGGTTCTTGCAGACTACATGTCAGTGGCTGTCCCCGGACCACGGCGTACTTGGTTTAACAGGCTGGCATCCTTGTTATATTCCAGCGACTTGGTTCAGCCAAACCGTTGAGTCTCAGGAGGCAGTGGTGCAGACAGGATTAAGTGGGGCCTATACGTATAGGCAATTACTCAGGTAGTGAGATCCTAGGCTCATGCCCTTTGAAAACAGAAAACTCATGTTAATTTATGTAACATAACCCACAAACAAGTCTCTAAATCTGTAAGCCTGTCTTAATGGAAAGACATCCAGTTCAAGGCATTTGACAACCATCTTGCCTATAAATTAAGCATCTTTGATGATGTCACAGATCTAGTTTAACTTACAAATGAAAGGAAACTTTAAGTGAAAAGAAAGTTTAACGATGGTTAGCTGCACTACTTTTATAGTCTACCACTGAGCATTGTGATTTTCCCTGAATCATAATTTTTCTCCCTAAGATTATCCTCTTTGTCATTAAAGAGACTGCATTAAGTCCATTTTTAATTTATCCTGTTCATTTGCATAAATTCAACAAGAGCAGCAAATGATCACTTATGATCTTTAAGTCTGCTTTGCTGGAACTTACACAAGGAATATTTGGGGTGACCTTCAGTCTGCCCTTCAGGGCGCAGAAGCTGAGCCATGTACCTGCCATTCAGCCTTGCCTGTAAACACCTGCCTTTTCCAAGTCCTTCAGATTTTTTATTGTGCCTTAAGGTCACTTTTAGCCATTTTTCAGGAAAGCAACCTTCATTCCTTCCCTGGAAAGATTGCCATAAACCGCACATCCAACCTAGGTACCAGACCTTTTTCCTCGTGGGTTTTTATTACCTTCTAAGGTCACCCTTGGTTCCTCAGGGCTTCTGGTAACAACCAGAATCCAAGCATGTCTCCTTTAGGCATGACATTCCAGTCAAAGTCTTGATCAACAAAACCTCTATTAACAACTGGTCTTATTATTTTCATGCAAAGAACCTTATGTCATTACTTACTTCTTCAGGGTGCCAATTTCTGGAGGGATCAGGTAAGGAGAAAAATATACAGCGTGAAGGAAAATCTTTGTGGATGACATTTTTAAATGCTATGACTAAGATAAGTCACCTAAGGAGTAAGTGAAAAGAGAGAGAAGCTGCTGGAGGTTTGAGCCTTGACACTATTGTCTCAAGTTCAGAGAGATGAGAAAGAATAGCAAGCAGATGAAAACAGGTCGCCAACCACATAGGAGAAAATACAGGCAGGTGAGGATGCTTTCCTGTAAGGTAAGTGAGAAAGTATTACAAGAAGGATAGAATGATAGACTATATCAAAGCTGCTAATAAATCAAAAATAATGTGGCTTTGGGTGGTAAACACACAATATACAAATGATGAATTATAGAATTGTACACGTGAAACCTATACAATTTTCTTAAACTATGTCACTCCAATAAATTTAATTTAAAAAATGAAAAAAAGTGGACTGAGAATTGACTATGAGATCTAAATATATTTATTATATTTTAAACAAACAGGTCAATGATGACCCTATCAAAATTAATTTTAATGAGGTATTTGACTCAAAAGACTAAGTGAAGTGGATTCGAGGGATAACAGCATGCAGTGCATTGGAGGAAGGACTTGGGGTAACCCAGGAAATGTTGCTGAAAGAAGAAAACAGATGAGTGTGGCAGTGATTGGAGAGGAATCCAAGTTGAAGAGTTTGTTGTTTTTAATAGGGGGAATAACACGTGATTGTTTGCCTGTGTGCATTTTCTAGAATAGAATGGAACACTAGTGATACAGAAGAAAGAGCAAAAAGTCGCTGGAGTGATATCCTTGAGTTGGCAAGACAGGATGGAGTGGAGCAGGTGGTATTGGGTAGAAATATGGACAGCCCTTCCTATTCACAGGAGAAGAGACAGTACAGTATGTGTGAATCTATGGTGGAACTCTCCTGGTTGCATCGATTTTACCAGTAAAAGCCATCTTGCTGAGAGGAAAGGTGGAAAAGAGATACTGGGGTTTTGAAAAGAGGTCACTGAAGAGAAAGAGAGAATGAGTAGATAGGTACATGAATTTTAATTGTGGGTAGCACTGGTGTTTCACATCAAGTTAATGGTCATGAACTTAGTTTGACAGCAATTATTGTAATGCTGTTACCTCCAGTTGTGTGCAGCATGCAGAAGCACCTGTGCAGTAGGTTTGGGAGCTGCCAGGTGAATGTAATAAAAAGAAAGACAAACTTGGTTGACCTGAGTTTGTTTGTAAGGAGTTGGAGGTGGTTGGCCATGAATCTTAGTTGCATAAAAAAGAAGGGAAAGGCATGAGGGGCTTGAAAGAGAGTGAGAAGATGGTGGGATTGTTGGATCATAGGACCTGGTGGAGCTACAAAAGTTTTAGACTCAAGGTATTAAAGGGAGAGGGCTGGAAATCCAGGAGATAATGGCAGAAAATAGAGCCGAGGTCATGGAGGTGGTCTAGTGACTGACAATGATGAGACCAGGGGAGTTATTGGCTCAGAGCAAAAGATAAGATCTTGGGGAAGAGGAAAGGGCTGGGAATGGAGGGACCTGGCTGTCAGAGAGTCACTCAAATTGATACCGTGATTACAAAAATTGTGCTAGGAGCAGTGTTAGAAAATATAACACTAATGCAGTGGCTGGAAGCTTAAAGAGAGAGTGGCCCAGAGGGTGAAGTCCGACATCACCAAGAAGGAGATGGTGGCAGAGTCTGCTCTGGGGCTGGAGGCAGAGGAGGAAGAAAGGGACGAAGGGCTGGTAGTGGCCATGAGGAGCAGGGGCACCCGTGCTACCTCTAGATCAGAGGTTCTGAGAACAAGAAAGCAGCCACCCACTGGGGCTGTAGGGAAAGAAAGGAAGTGTCCTTGAGGGAGAGAAAGAAGTGGGTGGGAACACCCAGCAGTGCAGAGGGCAAGGGAGCTCTGGGCTTCTCCTCTGGCTCCGGAGCACCTGGCCTCTGGGGTCACCAGAGCGAAGGACGCATTTTGGGCAGGGAAGGAGATGTCACAGAACACACTCTGCTCCCCAGGACACAGAGTCATTGCAACAAGGGAATTTCAAACTGGTCTCACAATTTAGAGAAGTTGACTTGTCCTGCTTGCCACAACACAATTCCCATGGGCCACGTGTCTCCCAGAGCCCCTGATTTGCCATGGGACTAGGGACCATCTGCCTCCCTGTCCCTCCTGTGGATGCTCCCGTGTCCCCCTGCAGGACTGCACTCTGCACCCCCCACACTTCACTGCTGCCCTGGCCCATGCTCCTTAAGGGGTTCTGCTTCACATCCTCTATCCAAATAAAAAACAAAAACACAGAGAGAAACAGCGTATTTGAAATGAAAATTTGTACACTTAGAATTTTCTCTGCTATATAATTCAGGTAGGAATGACCAGCCCCATCTGGGGGCAGTCTGTGGGGGAGGGGAGTGATGAAAGGTTGGTCTTAGGGTTAGAGTCCCCAAAATCTGTTTACATTTAAAACTCCAGACAGGAAAATGTTTGCCCAGTGTGTTTTATTGCCTTTGATTTTTTTTTCTTTTTTGTGTAATTGTGTCTAATGAAAGCTGCATCAGAAATAAACATTCAGAATGTGTCAGTCTTCTATTTGAACATGCAGATTATTAGGGTTAAATTTTTTTCTAAAAAGAACATTAATTACAACCTGGAATACATTTTTCCAATTTCCAAACTTTAAGAAATAGAGGTCTATTATAAATCCTTTTTGCTTCAGAGTCAGAAGTGCTTTTTGATATTTTTAAGCATAACTCCTAAGTTATGAACATGAGAAAACTGAAGGGGAGATAGATTAAGTGACTTCCCAATTGGAGAGCAGCCAGGTTTAGAATGAGGATTCTTGAATTAAGGTCTCCTTCCTTCCTCATCACATACTTTCTTCAAGAGCAGCTTAGAAGCAAAATGTTGTTTCCACAAAATAGAGCATGTTTCTTAAAGATTATATTGATTTCCTTTGGATTCAAAGAGATATTTTATTTTATTCTGTTAAAGTCAGGCAGAAAGGTACAAGAACCATATGGTTTCTTTCATGTGGATATACTTGTAAAACAGAAAGTAACAGGTGAACAAACAAGACAAAGAAACAAAAACTCATAGACACAGACAATAGTATGGAGGTTACCAGAGGGAAAGAGGAGAGGTGAAGAGGGTAAAGGGGATCAAAGGAGATTTGACTTTGGGGCGGAGGCAATATACAGGTGCCTATATTAACTTTATTAACCAATGTTACCCCAGGGAACTTAATTACAAATAAAATGAAAATTTAAAAAGAATGTAGATATGTTCTTATTTTGATTTCAAGTGGCTTGTTTTGTAAAATAGTCCTAATTATACACAGCCTCTATACAATCTGTGCCTGAATAGACCTTCTCTCTCAAATCTGTTCCATCGTGTTCAGTCAACAGTTTTCAATTATCCCTGACTATGTTAATAGGGCACATAATCATTTCAATGCCAAAATATTTCTGGGCTTTTGGATATTATTTTCCTTTGCAGTTCATAAATAAAGTGGATGGACAGGATTTCAGGAATCTCATCATTTCTGACTTCGCATTGTCAACTTTATAGCCAGAAAAAGCTTTGTAATCTTTCAGCATATCCATGAATTAAATGAGAGTAAGTTCAAAAGCACAGAACATTGGAAACAGATTCATGCAAAATTTATCTTCAACAGAAAAGAGAAAAAATAGCACTATTCTACTTCACAGAAAAATATTAAGCAAGAACAAATAAAGTATCATAAGACAGTATAAAATTTCATTGTTTGACATGTTATTTTTTGAATTCTATTTTAAGGCATCAGATTGTCAGCAATAAGTGGGAAAAAGAACTTTTTAAAAAGATACCTAGTGTCACGTAGCTAAATTTTTATTCTAATGATCTTTTACATTAGCATTTCAACTGTGTTTTGAAATGTTAATCCTAAACAAAGTTATTTTGCATTTCTATTAACTTATTAATATCAGTTATAATAAGATATGAAAAGCCTAAGATATAAAAATCCCTTCTTTTAGGAGGAATATTATTTTAAATGTATCTAATGGATACTGATGATCTCAAGTAAATGTTTCCAACAGTTTAAAATACATGCATGTTTCATAATCATCTTTTCATATTCTAATGATAATTCTAGAAAAACTTGGATCGATATATTATTTTAATTTGTATTTTAGCATCAGCCATTGAAATCAATCCTTTTATTTTCAAACAGTTTAAAATGTACTTGTGAAATAAATGTTTACTTTGCTTTAGTGTTCTAAAATATCTTTAAAATCTTGGAAAGAATGTTTTAAATTTATTCTGGCACCTCAGAAGTATGGGTCATGGATAAAGTTCTTTTTGAAGTAAAAGACCTGTTTAAGTGATCTGGGTCCTCTAAGGCCTTAGAGACATACTGTTCCATAATACCTGAGGTCTGTGTGGGGACTCTGCATTTCACATACTGTATACAGTAACTATCACACCGGGATGTGTTGTGATCCAGTGAATAAACTAAAGAAATAAAACCTGGAAGGAGGACCCCACAGTCAATAACCTCTTTTGAAATCAATGAAGAGTTAAACAGGCTTTTAGGAAATCTAAATAGATACAATTTAAAGGGGAAAAACATAAGCCAACGTTCCACATCTTCACATTGGTCCAAATCCTACTAGCTTATGATGCACATGCTGTTAGCCTTATACTGTGATATCTTAGGCACAGCTTTTCTTGTCCCTGGTCAGATTCTGAGGAGGTATCCAAGCTTTTGGGTCCAAGTTCAGGAAACATCTCAGGATGCAAATGCCCGTACATTTCTAAGGGTGCACTTTGTTTCTGTTTTTCCATTTTAGAGGTGCTGTACATGTACCAAAGTAAATATTATTAGTCAAAAAAGTTCACCAAAATATATTTTCTCTTTGCATTATTTTATTTCAATACAAGTAATACAATTTTGTGTCCTACTTTCTTTACTTAAATGAGTAGGAACATTTTATGTTACTGTAAGCTTTGTATAAACTTGAATTTTAATACCAAAATGATAACCCATTAACTGGATGTGTTATAGATAACTGTTTCCCCTAATTTGTCATTTAGTTTGCAGGTGATTTTTCACCATTTTAGGAAACACAGTGTTGAGATGAACCTTTTTGTGCACCTTGGGCTTGAATTATATGCTTATATTTCACTCATCGATTCCTTTACCAATATGGACTGTGCATTCACTGTTGCTGGGTGGTCAAAATAGGAGTGCTTTCTGCTTTTAGACAATTCACTGTCCACATCATAGGGGGTCAGATGATAACACCATCACTACTATACGGAGTGATAGGTGGAGGTATAGAAAGCCTTCCGGAAAATGCATAGGTGCAAAGGCACTGGCATTTAGTGAGAATATTTCTTACTAGGATCAAGCTATGAGAAATGATTTGACCAGAAAAGTCAAAAGGAGCGAGTTCCTGAAAGTCCTGTAGTGTTACACTAGCCCTCAGGTTACATGTAACTTAAAGTTATGAGATCCCATTGAAATATTTGTGCATGGAAACGATAAAATGTGTTTGGGTTCTATATTGGGTGTTGCATACTATACAGAATAAAAACTTTTTCATTTTTCACTAAAATAAACAACAAAACAGTCACTTTCTCAGCCCAAAGCCTGAGAAAAATATTTTATATAAATGTAAAAGAAAATGGCTTAGAAGTAAATGACATGATGTGATTTTAGCAGTTGTTCAGGTTTAAAATGTATGCTTAGAAAATAACAGGCAATTCATGTGTCTCTAAGACGTGCTCATAGAAAAGGGCTTTGTCCTCATTAAAGTGTGTTTACTGCTGGTTCACTTGCTTGTTGCCCATTGTTAGTTCAATAAAAACAAATGCATGAATAAAAATTTTTAAAGAAATTTATGAAGACAAGTGAATATATATAGTCTCCGTCTTATACAGTTCCACAATTTTACTTCATTTTTTTAATTTAATCTTTATTGTATTTTCCATTACCACTTAGTCCTCTTATGCCCCCCTTCCCCCAGCAATCTGCACACATGAATCCTTTTTCTTTTTTCGGTAACATATCAGGAGTTTCCATTTTGTGCATCAAAACACTGAACTCATCCCAAGGACATGGTTTTGCATTTATAATGCAAGTTCTAGGAAGATGATGTACCTGGATAGAATATAGTTTTATTTAAAATACCCATTTCAGAGGTAAAATACACAGCATAGAAAAAAGAATCAGCTTATTTCTGAGCCTGGGAAAGAAGGAACACAATGTAGCATCTATGTAGTCTTTGTTAAATGTCTTTAGGAGACTAAGAGTCGGTAAATAAAAATTACCTTACATTTTCAGATTTTGTCCAAACTCGGTAATGAGACAAATGCAGAATGCTTATTTTATTTTATTCATAATTGTGTTCAAAACATCAACACAGATTTCCCCAATAATGACTTAATGGGAATAACCCACAGGTGAAGTACTTGCCATGGAGCAAGCTGTACATGGTCAACCGCCTGCAGCTAGTCACATTCAGGCAGAAGGCCAGTTACTTCACTTTCTGTTTGTCCCTAGTCCTGCAGACTGGATGCATTATACATACTGCTATTAAATGCTAGAATGGAAATTTCCTGTGTTGGCTGGGACATAAAAATATATAAAAGAAAAAAATCAAACAATAACATTTCCATATGGCTTTATGATCTTAGTTGTATTTTCATAGGCATGAAGTGTCTGTAGCTCAGCAATAGATTTTTTTCCCTGATTCTGTTGTTTTTGTTCAATAAATTTTTTTAAAATTAGGACTCCGGTTCTCCTATCTGCCAAAAAATTTATGCTGTGAGCTTCCTTGCTACATTGTGGAAATGTTCCAATTCATACTCACACACTTTCAAGCTTTCTTTGAGCTCCACTGAGGCACTCCCTGAAACATTGCTGATAGCTTTATCCCTTATGATATATCGATATTGATACTTGAGAGTTTTTTTACAATAGCTCAATATGTTAGCTCTGGGCTAACATAACTAAGGTTAGATAAAGTATTTTCTGAGGAAATGAAGAAAATGAGTATAATTAGCCCTGAGTTATTTATTCCATAACTACATATATGTTCAGCAAAAGCCTGAGGATAATGGGGGTCTGTTATCTTTTTGTGGTGTAGTTGGCAGAAAGCCATTATTCAAATTGGTTTAGGCAACGGTGTCTATTCTGCAGAGGAGTGTCTTATGACTATTAAGGCTTTAAATTAGACTTGAAAATTATAAATGTGATATTTTAATCCTGCTTTTAGGTTGGCATCATTATAATGTAGAAATAATACTTCTATAGGCTAGGACTAGACAAAGTTGGCAGAATATCTATGTGATATATGCGTCAGGCCATGAAGGAGCACCAAAGCATTGGAAATTAGGAGGAACTTGGCCAGAAATGGTTCCCAAATTCTTACATTTAGATAACTACTACATTGTGGGGTCAAGTCTCTCTGAAAAAAAAAAAGAGAGAGAGAGAGAGAGAATAATAAGTCATTTTAGCTTCTCTAGCAGTTTATATGAAAATTATGTGAAGTTGGTGGGTATTGAACACAATTCTGATTAAGGCTAATGTGCTGCCTGTGCTAGAAAATAGAACTGAAGATCTAAGTGGTTTCAGTTACATGATATGCAACAACCACAGATACAGAGTTAATCCACATATGTATACAAGCGTAGTCATGTTTTTATACTACAAATCACGGTGGGACCATGCTCAGTGTTGTCAAGAGGGAAATCACGGGGAGATCCTGAACTTACACTTTTTCTTTTGCCTTCTACTTGGCCACTCCATTATCTCTTCCCTTCCCCCTTTTAAGTCCAAGTAAAAGATACTCAAAAATTACTAAAATCTCTTCCACCCCTGTCTTTCTCCCATTCCTTTTTTTCCTTTCTGATGCCAGCCTTCCCTCTCTATTAATTAAATGACAGAGTGACCTGTCTGCCACCAGCCCAGGCTGACCCAAATACTTGGCATGACCAGCATGAACAGGCCGAGCTCTCTAATTATTAATGCAAGGCAATCTTAAGACCCTAACTATTGGGCCTTCGAAGAGAGACTCAGAAGACTCATGATTTTTTTTTCTTAACCCTTCATAATGCATCTGGCTTTAAAACTGTTGGCTGATTTCATTATTTTGTAATGTCAAAGAAAAAATTAGATTACTAAATCCTTTATAGATATTTAGACTTTTGTAGAGAAACAGAATTAGCACATCTTTAGCAGACTTTTTAAATATAAGGAGAATAAAGATATTGTGAAGTATAGCATAGACAGCAGACAAATGATCAGCTTTACTTCCTATTATCGGCTTTACCATGCCAGAGAAAGTAGAAAAACCAGTTTTCTGAAATCTGGGCCCCATGGGTTTTCATAGAGAGCATGACAATCAGTACAGAATGAGGACTTCTAGAATTCTTGGGGTCTCTATCAGAGGCAATAAGAATAAAGGTCTGAGTCATACTCTAAGTAACCTTGCTTTCCATAACTTAGCACAGTGCACTGATGGTGTACAGTAAATGAGAAAGGTAAATACATATTTATATGCATCTTTATGTGCTTTCATAAAGGCAAGTAGGTGTTATACAAATACATCTTTCCACCACTTAATGCTAAAGATGGCATGCCCTTTACAAATCTTTAATAAGTATCTTGTCAACTTAAGGTGCCATAATCCCTTCATAATATAAAACTTGCCATTTAATTTCTAACAAGGAAAAGAATTACCATTCATTTTCCTTAAACCTAGAGATGCATTTTGTTAAGCAAATAATCTCATTTTCATTGATCTAACCTAAAAAAAATTTTGTTTAAAATATCTCTGGAAATTACAACAAGCCTTTGGTTACCTTCTAAATCTGTTAGCTAGAGGTCTATAATAACATTTTCTTATATGTTAATTTGCTTTTTTCAGGAGAAAGGAAGACAACAGTGTCTTGCACAAAAATCATGAACAAAAATATCAGCATTGTGGACAACAAGAAATGCAGATACTTAACGAAGCCAGAGCCACAGATTCGCAAGTGCAACGAGCAGCCATGCCAAACCAGGTAACCCTATCCCGCCACTCGTTGAGGCACTGTTTCCCTGTCAAATCACTGGTCTGTGAAACACACTCAAAATATTACCAGAATCATATCTTCTTAAAAACAGTGCAGCTTATCTGTACCAAATGTAAGGTTTTAAGTAAGCAAGGTCTATGAAAGACAGTTGACTTGATAGCTGAATATTGGAGCCTCAAGGCTAAGATTTAGCTTGACTTCAACTGTGCTCTTTGTGGTGTGAAAACAACCACTAATGGAGGTGAGGAAAAGTCATTACAATTATTGGATCACCTCTTCAAAATCTGGTTATTGGGTTGAAAGTAGATATTCATTCCTGAATTCCTCGTACGGTGTGTTAGAACCTGCCTAGGGTGATGTAAACCAAAGCAGGACTGGCCAGGACCCACTTAGTATCCTGCTCAGTCATGGAGGCAGTGGGGTTCTCCTGGTGCCCAGCTGGGTCCTCATGTCCTCCCCCAGAGTTCCCCAGGCCAACTGCCCAACTGATCTCTGATCACCAATTTCTGCCCTCACTCCTGGTTACTGGATCATTGGTTGCTTTGGTCCCCTGTGATTTCCCCAAGGAGTATTAGGCAACAAAGCAGGCAAGAAGCTCCTGAGCAGCAGAAAGTGGCATAGGAAGGAGCCATGCCTGAGTAACTGGCAGAGACGGGTGAGTGTGTCCCTAGTATGATTTTAGGAGCAAGGTAGCAGCCAGGCTATGGGGAGTGGTCTCCTGAAAATCCACACACTTTCATATAAAATGATGTGGGGCTTGAGTGGGTCTAAGCCCCAGTGTCAAAAGTCTGCAAAACTTAGGGACAGAGTGACAAAAGGAGTGCAAGGCTGGATTGATTCCTCTAGAATGTGAAGACAGGGACATTTATTCTATCCAGACACTCAGAATTGTTGAGGCTCAGTGTGTTAGCATGTAGCTGTGAGTTCTTAGGGACTCAAACAGAATTGGTCTCCTCTCACTATAGTTTCTGCAGTTGGCTTGGGGAACTCTGGGGGAGGAAGGGAGGGTCCAGCTGGGGACCAGGGGGAACCCACAACTTCCATGACCAAGCAGGGGAGTAGGTGGGGTCAGTGAATTTACACATCCTGTAACTTGGATATGCAAAGAATTCGTAGCTTTGTAGGGATTCATAACTAATATCTTCATGACCCTCCACCACAATGAGGAAGTGTGGGCAGGGAAAGGAGTGGAGGACCAGAGTTGCCTATGAACTCTTTGTAAGCTGCTATCTTCAATAATCTCTGTGGGAATTAGTGTCATGTGGGCTAGTGCTCAGTTCTGCTTTCCTTGTCCCCACCCCCGCCTTTCTCCTTTCTGAAGTACTGCTTCCTGAGTTCCCTAGGTTTCTGCATATTGCAAAACCCAGTTACCAAGCCCTGCAAGAGCTAGCTCATACTATGTTAATGAGAACTTAAAAGAATTCCAAAAATTCTTCCTTCCTCTACAAAGCTGAAATGTCCAGACCTGCTTTGCTGTAGATGCCATGCATTTAAAGTGTCAGAAGCTGATTATCTTCCTTTCCTTTCCTTTACATTCATCCTCTAACAAGCATATGCCTCTTCCAGGAAAAAAAAAAATGTTCCTAAAGAACAGGACAAAAGGATGTAATGCCAAAGAATGTGCAAGACAAAAGTATGTTACTATACTTTTGATAATGTTATGCACCTGCCTGGTTATATGCTTTTCAGCCTAACTCCATAAGTAGGTGAACTAAGTAAGCTTCTTTATAAAGTGACCTAAGGAGTTGTTACCTACAATCTCAGATTCATTGCATTCAGTGCTGGACAGATTTAGAAGAAAAGTTTTGGGCCTTTGTCCTGTCAGCTAAAGGACCTGGATCCTTTCTTATTGTTATTATTATTCCTAAGAATTGTCTTTCTCTTTATTTCTTTGTAATAGATGTTAAAATGCTATTTATCTTGCATGAAGTAATTTATTAAAATATTTCAAAACATCATTTGTTTTATATACCAAGTAACTTTCCATATGGATGGAAGAGCGATGGCTTTTTCTGCTATCTTAGGAATCTTGAATGAGCTGGTTGGAGGACAAGAGTGTATTTGTCACTTCGTTGCTCAGTCAGTGAAGGACCAGAGGGTCCAATGCATACCATTTGTTGTTCATTCACCAGCCTCGGCTCTCTTGGGGGAAAATGTCTCGGTAAGGACTGGGTAAGATGAATAGTTCTCAAAGGTCATTCTATTTCTCGGTGAGGGATTTTTGCAGCTAAGTCTTTTTGTCAGAATCAGTATTTTTCTTCTCTTGGAAAAGGAGGCAGTACATTTTGCAATGCCAAGAGGTGATGTCGGTGAGGTTAATCAAAATATTGGTAAGGCATCAGAATGGACCTGGGTGATATCAGGGGTCCTCACAGGAAAACTGTCTAAGACTTCCTGACATCACACAACCTTTATTTCTCCTGTCTCTCCTTTTGCTCCACCCTATAAGAAACATTCTAATTTCTACTCACATTTATTGAAAATGTCACCAAATGGTTTGATGGAACCTGTGCCAAATATAAAATATATTGATGTCCTGGTAAATAGTTTTGTAAGCAAGAACCTTAAAGATAAGGAAATGGGATAATTACAAATTAGGTGGATTCTAAAATACAAAATGCTTTCTCTGATTATAATACATTTTATGTGTTCTCTGTTTTGAGTTTTCACAGAGTAGAAAAAGCAACTTTTTATCATTATACAAAGGATCACTAGAATGAATTTTAAAAAATGAAATTCCATAAAATTGCAAATACCTCTTTTTTTCAAGTGTCCTGGGTTCCATAGTGGGAAAATAAAAAGGGACATAGATGGATTTTGATTGTGGTGCTTATAGATTGGGTATCCTTGTGCAGAAAGATGAAGCAGAAACTGATGAAATTGGATAATAAATACGTTCTTTAGGAAAAACCTACTAGAAGCCTCCAATGTGAAATGATAGGTCCACATCATCCTTAATAGGCCAGTGACAAGAACCTTGCTAGAGGTAACACTGAAGTACAAATATTACCTTGAGTTTGTTGTTGTTGTTGTTGTTTCCAGAAACAGAAGCAAAGAATCATTTAGAATTAAAATGTTGTACCGATGAGAAAACTAGGCTGTAAGAGGATGTAACATCTCTTTGTCTCATTGATAAAAACATACAGTCTTAAGCAAATTTGGAAGAGTAGAGGCTGTTTCTATAAAACAGGGGGAGAAACAAATTTACTTCAAGAAATGTTTGATGCAAAGCTATTGTATGAAAGGCACCATGAATGCAAGGAAGAATAAGACCCTGTTCCCTGCCAGAAAGGAGATGATTAACTCACCCACAAAAGAACGTCATATTCTGTAGGTAGCCTTGGAGCCCCCTCACTTCCCCAGAGAATAACTTGTAAGGGTTGTGTTAGTGCCACAGCCAGGTGACAGAGGGCTAAGGAGACACAATCCCTGTGGGTTGGATGGGGAAACCCCTTCTAGAGGAAGGGACTTGGAGCTGACTGCCAAGGATCTCAGCAATGACATTCCAGAAACAAGTGCCCTGAGGTGGAGACAGAAAATGTTTGGGGAGCAGGCTGAGCACATGGCTTGTTCTCTAAACAAGTGGGCAGAGAAGCTACAGAAGTCAAGGAATAGGTATAAACCATTTATGCATAAACTGTAACACAGATGGTCTATACTACATACTGAGTACCTGTTGTATTCAGCCCAGTGAACACTTTTACAAATGAGAAGATAGAAATGTAGCAGCTGTTAAATATTGTTTTAAGAGCGTGCACAGCTAGTAAAGAACCCAGAATTTGGCTTTGGCTTCTGCCTGCCCTGCTCTGGGCTTAAACATGATTGTGCAGAGTTTAGTTGGTGTCTCAGACCCCACTAGAAGGTTGTCCCAATAATGAGAAATGCAGAGAGGGTTTTATTGACAGAAATTGTGCAAAAAATAAATTTCATGAGTCACTTCTCCAGCATAGGCCTTGGTTCCTTCCTGAAATAAACGTGGAGCAGGGTTTCAATTAGGAATCCTCCAGGGAGATCCACACTCATTAGAAATGGTAACGATCTTCTCATTTGTTCCCATGACTCTTGCTTTGCTTTCAGATGGATGATGACAGAATGGACCACGTGTTCACGAACCTGTGGAAAAGGGATGCAGAGCAGACAAGTGGCGTGCACCCAACAATTGAGCAATGGGACCCTGACCAGGGCCCGCGAGAGGGACTGTGCTGGACCCAAGCCGGCCACTGCCCAGCGCTGTGAGGGCCAGGACTGCATGACTGTGTGGGAGGCGGGAGTGTGGTCGGAGGTGCGCATATACCCTGCTTCCTCTTATCCTTTTTCTTTCTTGATCCTCAGCTTCTTTAAGGTTGTGTCTTATCAAATTCAGAATCTCTGTGCATGACAGTTGATGTTTTTCAATGCCACCTGTTGATTTTACTGATAATAAAAAGTACACTCATTATAAATAATTTCAAAAATAGAAAACTATTTACTTTTTATTTTGTAAATATTGTAATACAATCAAGAGCATATTTTATATACATTTTAGAACCCTGCTTTTACATTTATATGCCATGAATTTACTGCTAAGTAGGCACATATGGAAATGCACATTTGACTCATTAGAGATCCCAGAGCATTTAAAAAGGAAAGGAGAAGAAAGGAATTAACATTTAACAATCATTTTGTGATCAAGGATTCTGTTTCACTTCACATTTAGTATATTGCTTATATTTAATCACCAATGCAAGAAATGTAATAGCTTTACCCTTTTATGGTATAGCTCAGAGACATTAAATAGTTTGCCCAAAGGCCTACTTAAGTGGCAGAGCTGGAATTTGAACCTAGTGCCCTGTTCACCTGCTAGCTTATAGTGTGTAGTGTGCAGGTGTGTGGTGTGCCAAACTGTTGCTTTATTTTCTGTTATTATTATGCATATTGTTACATAATAATAACTTCCAGTCATTGGATTTCCTGGCTGCTCTGAAGCTCATTAGCTATGTAGGCGGGAGTGTGCACATATGCACACACTCACATTTACACACTCATGCACACGTGCAAAGGCACATGCACACACATACCCAAAGCAAAGTCATCCGTGCGCCTAATTTCAGAATATTAAATAGGATATGAAAATGACAAACAGAAAATGCTAGGTTGCAGTTAATAGCCATTATTTTGAATATGAGGATAAAGTAAATTAGATAATAAGATTTGTGACTATTGTTCAATTAACCCAATCCCCTTAAAAGCACATGAGCAAATAGTGTGACTTTCTGTTCTCTTATTTCCTGTGCTATACCT
Organism: Furipterus horrens; assembly: GCF_987537825.1. Classification (NCBI taxonomy): domain Eukaryota; kingdom Metazoa; phylum Chordata; class Mammalia; order Chiroptera; family Furipteridae; genus Furipterus; species Furipterus horrens. The sequence continues at coordinate 62,043,903 of NW_028327180.1, read as the reverse complement.
TGCTGTTTAATAGATTCTTCTTCCTGGGTGATGTGTACCTTTGAGAATGAATGCAATATCCAATTTTATATCAAAGTGAGTCAGTTCAATCTGGAGAGAAGTTTGACAGAAATACCAGAAAAATGAAAACACCCCACCTCCAACATTTTGCAAACTCATCAGGAGTAAATAGTCAGAAGTATTCTCCTATATGGATTTTTGACACCAGCTGCAAAAAAATGATATGTCTCATGCAATATGCAAATCAAAAGACATCTCTCTTATTTTGAGTTCATTTAAAAATTGATTTTTACAGGTTAGGGTTAGTTTCAAATGCAAAAATTAAAAATATAAACATTAAAAATGCCAGTCACACATGTAGTCTACTTTAAAGCTCACCATATTCAAACACAAGCCACAAATGAGGAGATAATTACTTACTTGTGCAAAAATATGATTCATTGAAAGTATCATTAGTTTCATGCTCAAGTTTTCAGGAATACAAGTGTTGCAATCCACATGGTTATTCCTATACTACATTGTTACTCTGTGTTTACCTGCGCCTCTATCTCTAGACCTTTTTGAGGCACAAATATAAGTTGGATCTTCATGTTTGCCATAGCTCTCATCACCCCCCAACCCCGGTCCCTTCAATGCCATCTTGGTCCCTGTGTTTAGAAAGTCAGTGACACGTACCTTGGCAAACCTGCAAGGCTTTATATGGATTCCATAGTAGAAAGCATAACAGTAAGTGAGAGGGTGAATCATGCACCTGAAATACTGAGGGAATACAGGTGTACATCCTATCTGTCATTCACCAGTGTCAATCAAGCATCAATTACTTACAGTGTAAATTAAACTATTTGTGAACCAAATCCTATTTCAATCCATGCAACCATTGAGAATGATGATTTCTGGGAACATCTAATTATGTAAAGATATTATTTGTTTTATTTTTGCTAAGGTTTTCTCTGTTTTAGCTTTAAGAACAGCTGGTGAGAAATAACAATCTGTAGGAAATTTCTGTTTTTCACATTTCTTAAGGCTGAAATAGAGTATATATTAGCAAAATAAAATACTGAATTTTCTTACATGAATCTGGATAAAAATTTGATGTCAGTCAAATGTAGTGTTTACGTTTTGATCATTGCATACTGTTTGTCTCTCATAAATAATCTCCATGTTACATTACTCCCTGTGACCATGGCCCTGTGTCCCCGAAACACTTTCACCTCCAACACTGTACCCTAAGCTACATCTGGCCTCTGGTACCATGTGCAGCCTGTTCTCCTTATCCCTTATGCTTTTAACTGGCCTTTCTGTAGGTTATAGGTTTATGAGAAGTGAGTAGAACCAACACTTAACAAAATTTCATCATTTGTCCATGTCTCCTAATCACTGACTTTAACCAAACTGATGTTATTTTCCAGTGCTCAGTCAAGTGTGGCAAAGGTGTCCGTCACCGGACCGTGAGGTGTACCAACCCTAGAAAGAAATGCATCCTTTCCACTAGACCCAGGGAAGCCGAGGACTGTGAGGATTACTCAAAATGCTACGTGTGGCGCATGGGTGACTGGTCTAAGGTGAGAATCCCTCTGTTCATTCTCAGTATCAGGTTTCAGTGATGTCCACAAGGCCCTGGCTGCCACGCCCATAGGGTAAGAAGTTTAGGAGGAGAAGTGAAGGTAAAGATCATGAGCGGTGGAGTATTATACCCCCGGGTTCAAATCCTGCCTGTCTGCCCATAATCATGAGCTCTAGAAAACTGTTTAAAGATTAAGATAAAATGTATTAAGCAATTAACACCACTTTGACAAAAAGAAAGCTCTCAAAAATACTTTTATTGTTGTCTTATCACTAAGTTTTGTGATAAAGTTCTTTGTAAGAATATTTTTGCATAAAACTTACCTAGTAAATCAAATACTATCAAGTAAGTCAATTCAAAATATAATTTTAAAAAGTATCAGTAGAACCAATCAAAGAAATTCCCATCATAATAGGTAAAAGACATTCTCTTTCCCACCAATACTTGGGGTTGCATATAGAAGAAATGGGAAGGAATGGAATTCTTGAAGCCTTTTGGTCAAATCAAGCAGACACAATTCATTTGGTAGCTGAACAGTAAGTTTAATACCATGATAGTAGTAATATTTATTTAAAATTTGTGAATGAAGTAGAGTCTCATATGTAAATGAGCTATAAAAATAGGTCATATATTCACTCTGTGAAGTATTACTAAATCCCAGGGTTTAAGGTAAAATTCTGATCACACCTAGGTGAAAACAGCTCTCAACTACCAGTTTTTTAAAAATGTAAATATTAATCAATTGATCCCCTATGCCTGACCACATTTAACTGTAACATAATATATTTATTGTCATGGGATCATACAATTCTAGTGCTTAGAAGAGACTTAATAAATCCTCTCTCCTTCACATTTATTGTATAAATTTTTTAAAAGTGGTGGTACTGGGACATGGTGGGGAGTGTGGCAGCTCTTCATAAATAACACCAAAGGACATCCTGAAAGAAACATTTTAATTGAATTATGCACTGCTTAGCCAGCTTGCCCAATGTTGCCCCCCCCCCAAAAAAAAATCCATGACACTTAAAATCTCTTTTCTTGTGATTATACACAGTATCTCAGCTCTCAGGAAACTATACCTCTTTCCACTACTTAGAACATTCAGAGTTCTCATTGGGACTCTTAAAGGAGGCATTTGTAAACCATGTAAATAAATCCCTGGCTACAGAATTGGAAATAGTCAGCTCATTGCACCAGGTGTTAGTTGATGAACCATATAAAGAAACATCACACTTCAGAGTAAACAAGTTCTAGATGAAAGAAAATTCCACATTAACCACAGATTGTTTTTAATGTTCAAGGCTTATGCTTCCCCAATTCTGATAGAGAGAGAGAGAGAGAGAGAGAGAGAGAGAGAGAGAGAGAGAGAGAGAGAGAGAGAGAGAGAGAATAGGATGATACAGAAAGACAATGGTTTAGAGTCAAGAGACATGGGAACAGTTGAACTCCATTGTATAGAGGATCAAATTTGTTAAGCCGTTGAATAGCTTTGTGTCTTTGTTTCCAAATGAGTGAAATGAGGAAAACCGACATCAGTATTGCTTTCAAGCTATAAGTATACATGAACTCTTCATTCATCACCGAAGGTATAAAACAGGATGAGAAAATGAAGTACTAGCTAGAGAGGTATGGGGAAGATAACCTATTGCTCACTTTCAGTTGTAAGAACTCTGCATTAGTTTCTTTTGGCTAATGAAATTCTGGATATTTTCCTTAAGTGATTCTGCACTAAGGAAAAGTTTAAAAACCACTAGAATATATAAGCTACATTTTCCCAACTTTATTAGTAGAAATATTCTGAGTAATAAATGTTGTTAACCCTGTTAACTACAAAAAAACAAATGTATAATTGCAAAGAACAGAAGATCCAGGTGTTATTTAATTTATGACAGAACTAACTGTAAGCTCCTCCATTGCAATATATGGAAATATGGCTAGCAAATCCTATTTTCATGACAAATGCTAAGGATTAAAATGTGCCTATTATGTAGCCTCTGGTTAATTCTTAAACAAGATGAAAATTAATGGGGGAGATTATAGAAAACATTAATTTTGATTTTCATGCTAAGCCTGAAAAAATATCTTTTTAAATTTTACCACAATTATATGTATCTAAGTTTTAAATGTACTAGGATTGAATTACTTTAAACTGATCTTGTTGTGTTACTATATTGCTAGCCATCTAGAACATAGCCATTTTAAGGAAAGAAATGGATAGCCACAATAAATATTCATCTTTATTCCATGACTTTTGAGCCATTTGTTTCTTTGTTTATTTAAAAGATGCAGTATATCACCTTCTATGAATCTAAGTCTGCTCTCTTCCTTAACGCCATTTTCTCCTTCATTCATAACTGGTCCCAGTAGAACAGTGCAAATCAGGGCCAGCGGCTCCAAGTGAACTTTATTGACTTCACAACTCCTGTTTTTACTCCTAAGATGCCACTTCATGTTAACATGAAGACCATCCCAAAATAATTACAGGGAACAAATCCAATGCTGTGCCGTTTAACTTTCAGTGATTAAAATATTAATGGACAAAGGTAACAAGGATCTCTTATTCCTGTCTGCTGTGACCCCAGGGCCAGAATAGCACCAAGATGTGTGCAGTTGTGAGTGGCTTACTGTGCTCCTCTGAGGTCAATTACTCTGTTTATTTCATTCAAATTCTAACATTTTAAAACTGTTGACAAGCATAAGTGGGCTTAAAATTAATCCTTGCATTCTTTAATCCGGAATATTCAATATTCAATGGACTGTCCATAAAGTCTAGCTTTCAAACCCTCCTTGGCCCTCCGTGATATTACTAGGGAATCCATTAAAAAACAGATATACTCTCAGGGTCTCCACTGTCTACAACTCAATGGCCGCCACTGGGCCAAGGTAGATGGCTAAACAGAGGCTTACTAAGAACATGACTTGCACCTCAAATGCGTTCAGTGCATTTGTATCAGCCTGCATGATTCCAGCATTTATGATTCCGTGGTTTTGTGTAGACAGTGTGAAAGTTGCTTTTGGCTTCAGAGGGAAAAACACAGATCCAGGTATACTCACAGAGGAAAATTACCTGTCATAAAATTATTACCTCTGATTTCTAAGTAGATGTAATGCAGCCTTTGCTCAATGCCTGTGTTTATTTCATCGAGACTGGACTGTGATTGCTTTGCTCTGGCTGGGGTTAACCTTGGACACAATCAGATGCTGCGTTGTGACTGTGCATGGCTTTCAGGTCTTTCCTGGGAGGGTGGAGTACAACCCATGTGTTCTCTGGCAGTATAAATCATATTTACTCAGTTAAGCTGTCCTAAGTTTGGAACACTGACTTTAAAAATGCCATAGTCTCTTCTATTTAGTAAAATGCCATCTTTTCTGCATGACCTTGGCCTTTCTGACTTCATTTGAACTTCTACAACTTCTTGCTTTCATTGTTGGAAGCCAGGAGAGGAGTAAATAAAAGAATACTGTTTGATTTGTCTGCTAAACAGAATCCAGTCCTTCATGAAGCTTTTTAGGGTTAACTTTTTTGCGCAGTACTAACAAGTGGTTTATACTTTCTCAGGTGAGTTGTAATGACAACAAGACACCTTGAAATTGTACCTACTGATGGTTTATTCTTAGAATCAATTTATACACTACAATTTGAATTTAATTTAGTCGTTTAAAATTGTGCGAAATGAAAAGTTTTGGCCACATATCAAATTATGACATGATTAATAGATTTTGCGAGATTATGAGTCTTTTTGTGATTATATAATTCAAAACACTGCTGAAAGAAAAATAAATCATTTTGGTTGATTTAATTATATAGATAGTATGGTATATCTTTGTTTAGAACTAGCATAAATAAAGCTTGTAATAGAAAAAGGTCATTTTTACTTTTGCTGCAAAGGGAAACCACAATTATGTTCAATGTGTTCAGCTGAATAGAAGAGGAATTTAAATATAAGGTAATTCTTCCTAATGAATAGGGGAAATATATTAGACTAAATACATGCTTCCTGGCTATAAAAATTGCATTAAGCTAATAGGAATTCTGTTTATTCTGAGGTAATTCTCTGAGTGAAGATTTTCTAGTTCTATGTAGTTACACATCTCAAATTGGTGTTTACAACAATTTTTTGCATTTTTTTTCTGAAGACAATGTTGTAGCTGAAACTCAAAATAAAACATATTGATTGCTTAATAATTTATTTTTGTAGCTATGAAAGAGCCATATCTATCTGGATTATTTCTAGTTAAAAGTAATTTCCTTACCATACATACTACAGATATTATTGACATCCACCTAGTGTATTATATTGTCCTAGGACTCGTAATAACTATGGGGAATTAAGTGTGCCTTTTCCTGAGTAGTTAGCCTCTAATTTGTTTTAAGAAGAAGCTCAGAAATAGAATCTTAAATTAATCAAGTGAATTATGCCAGATCTTTGTTTAAGAGGGCTTTGTATATATAACCTTAAATGTTCTCATATTGCTTAATTATTAAATTAAAGGTGGAAAATCCAAGAAACAAGAATTCAATGAAAGATTCCTCACTGACATATTCAAAACAAGTCTGCAAAGGCAAACCATAGATGTGTTACCCTGTCCTACCTTTATTCCAATTGGCCAGCATCAGTATAAGTGGCTTAGTTTATACCTTTTCACATAGCCCTAAAAAATAATTATTTCATCTCTTAATCTTTGTTATAGTGGATTCACAGAGACAGATCATGCAAATTTGAAGCTCTAAATAAGTTAATGGGCTATAATAGGATCCTTGGATTACTGATATATCTTCTATTTTCTACACAGAAGCTTGTCACTCCTTAAAATTCACAGTGACAGTAGTAATGCTGACATCACAGTTGGTAGGAAATTATGGATAATGAATGGGAATATTTCTTTCTACTGAAGGAAAACTCAGTGAATCATTGAAGGAAACTTAAAGCAACATCATAATCAATTCAATCAAGAGTCTCAAACAAAATGACTAGATAATGCAATGTTTTAAGTCAAAAGGCACAAAAAGAACCAGATCTAAACATCCAAAAGGAGGGATTTTTCATTGCCCCATGACAGTCTAGGATCTTAGGACTATAGATTCTTACATGTCTGGACTGACCCAATGCTGGCACATACCCACCCCGGTTCAAATCAACATGCAGGAGGTCCCAGAATGTAACTGAGGATATGCATAGCTTGCTGGTTTTAATACAAGTAAAATTAAGCAGGATCTTACAGGTTAGTAAAGGGAAACTCAATCATTTGTTAGAAGGATTTCTCATTTAAATTTAAAGAAATAGTGCACATTTCATTGACCTGCTTTCTCGTATGTGTGAGCAGTGTTATTTCTTATGTGCTATACAAATAGTTGAAGGTTAATTAGCAGTATAACTCGGTAGTAATGCTGCCAGTCTCCTTCCGACAAGTAAAAAAATAAATAAATAAATAAATAAATAAATAAATTTAAAGAAATAATTAGCAGCACCAGCAAACAACCAAATTAAATAACTCTCATAGAGTGTAAAATTAGAAAATTGTATTGGCTGAAACTAGAGAATAAAAGGAAAAATAAAATGGAACTGCCATAGTGCAGAAAATATATTGTCAAGTAGATGCATTAGTAAAATTGGTAGTTGCTGAAAACCTGAATCATCATTTTTGTAAGACTAAAGTCATAATAATTTACAAATTCTTGAAACTTGCATTCCCAACATTATGTTACATGAAAAATGTTCCTTGGGATGTGGTCTCCATGTGTGAGAAATACTGTAATTAAGCAATGATAAGCATGTCCTATTTGCTATAAGACTTTTCAGATCCTTTAACCTTCTTCCCTCCTTGGTAAGTCTCAAAAAGAGAGTACAGCATTTTTCTCTTTTCTTTTTACCAAAGGCCACTTTTACAGAGCATGTAACTAGTTTGTAATTTAGTGTAATATACTTTGGAAAAGCTTACATTAGATTATTCTAATTGTAAAGACTAGTTTGGTAAATATTTTTTCAAACTAGAGAAAATTTGTAGATTGAAATCAAACTAAAGTTATCTATAATCTGGAAAACTATTCCTGAGATGAATTATCATTTCCATTCAGAATTATTTTCTTTAAAAAAAATTATATTTCTTTTTTTGTATTTTATCTTTTTATTAAATATTTTATTTTTGTTCAGTTACAGTTGTTCCCATTTTTCCACTGTTGCTCTCCTCTGCCCATCCCACCCCCTCCCACAGTCAGTCCCTGCCCTGTTGCCCATGTGAATGGGTCCTTTATACTAGTTCTGTGACTAGTCCTTTCCCCTTCTTTCCACTCTTAACTCCATCCTCCCTGCCCTCTGGTCACTGTCAGTCTGTTCCTTATTTCCATGCCTCTGGTTCTGTTTTGCTCATTTGTTTGTTTTGTTCACTAAGTTCTTTTTTTATTGTTATTCTATTACAGTTGTCCCAGTTTTTCCCCCTTTGCCGTCCTCCAACCATCTCACGTCCAGCTCTTACGGTCAATTTTCACCCTGTTGTCCATGTCCATGAGTGACTCATGCATGTTCTTTGACTAGTCCTTTCCCTTTCTTTCTACCATTATCCTCCTCCTCCATCCCTTCTGGTCACAGTCAGTCTTTTCCATGTTTCCCTGACTATAGTTCTATTTTGTTTGTTAGTTTATTTTGTTCATTAGATTCCTCTTATAGATGATATCATATGGTATTTGTCTTTCACCAACTGGCTTATTTCACTTAGCCTAATAGTGTCCAGTTACATCCATGCTATCGCAAAAGGTAGGAGTTCCTTCTTTATTTCTTCTGCATAGTATTCCGTTGTGTAAATATACCAAAGTTTTTTGATCCACTCATTTACTGATGGGCACTTAGGTTGTTTCCAGCCGTTGGCTATTGTGAACAGTGCTGCTATGAACATAGGGGTGCATAAGTTCTTTTGAATTGGTGATTCTGGATTCTTAGGGTATATTCCCAGCAGTAGAATTGATAGGTCAAAAGACAGTTTCATTTTTAGTTTTTTGAGGAAATTCCATACTGCTTTCTATAGTGGCAGCACCAGTATGCATTCCCACCAAAATTCACGAGGGTTCCCATTTCTCCACATCCTCGCCAGCACAAGTTGTTTGTTGATTTGTTGATGATGGCCATTATGACTGGTGTAAAGTGGTATCTCATTGTGGTTTAAAGTTCCATCTCTCTGATGGCTAATGATGTTGAACATTTTTTCAAATACTTATGGGCCCTCTGTATGTCCTCCTTGAAGAAGTGTCTGTTCAGATCCTTTGCCCATTTTTAATTGAATTATTTGTCTTTCTGGTGTTGAGTTGTATGAGTTCTTATATATTTTGGAGATCACATCCTTGTCTGATGTGTCATTAGCAAATATGTTTTCCCATATGGTCAGTTCCCTTTTTCATTTTAATGATTTCTTTAGCTGTGCAGAAGCTTGTTTATTTTCCCTTTATTTTCCTTGCCCTAGGAGATATATGTGGGATATCTGAAATTTTCCTGCCTATGTTTTCCTCTAAGACTTTTATGGTGTCATGACTTATATTTAAGTCTTTTATCCACTTTGAGTTTATTCTAGTGTATGTTGTAAGTTGGTGGTCTAGTTTAATATTTTTTCACTTATGGAATTATTTTCTAATTATGTCTAAGAGTCTATAGATATTTGGAAAAAAGAACTACTTTTCATTTTTATAATTTTAAATAATCTCACAAGATAGAAAAATTTAAGCAGCAACCCCATAAGCAAACATAAATCTATCACACTGAAATTCTATCATTATTGGATCAACAAATGAATTGTGTAAATCAAAGACTGTGAACATAGTTTTAAACATTTCTACATTAAGGAAACCTATCCTGACTTCCGGCCAAGATGGAGGAGTAGACAGACACACTGCGTCTCCCTCCACAACTAATAAGAAATACAATTACCTCAAAACTAGAAACAACCAGAAGTTCCAGAAAACCAAACTGCATGGAAGTCCAACAAACAAAGATATAAAGAAGAAATACTCATCCAGACAGGTAGGAGGGGCAGAGCCGGGGCGGAGAGAATGTGGTGTGGTAGTGGCAGCAGCAGCAGCGGCAGCAGGCCAACAGAAAGTGCAGTCACACATTTTAAAGTCAGGAGGGACACCTGGGGAGCATACCCAGTGCCTCACAGGACCTAGCGGCTCTCAGAACCAGCACCGGGAAAAATCAAGCCTCATTGCTTCTGACTGTGCAAACCAGTGGGGTTGGGGTGGTGGCAGACTGCCGGTTTCTCAGCAGAGTCCACTTGTTTGGGAGGCCCCCATGGTCCTAGAACATCCGCAAACCTACCCACTCTGGAAGTGGCAGCCAGGGCGGCAGATAGAGGGTTGCCAGTCCAGTGCAGAAGTGGGAGAGGTGCCTGGAAAAGGGGCGAGTGCTGCGCAGGCAGCATTGTTTCCTCTCAAACCCCTACCCCAGATACAACACCACAATGTGGTAAAACCGGTCTCCCTGTACTGACAAATCCCTAAGACTCCGCCTCTTACAACATAACCGGAATGACAGCTCTACCTGGGTTGCGGAGGCAAACAAACACAGAAGCCTGTCATAATGAGGAGAGAGAGAAGTAGGACCCAAAAGGGGGAACAGATGAAGGTTCCAGTGGGAAAACTAAGCGATGAGGAGATAGACAACCTAACAGATGAGGAGATATACAACCTAACAGATGCAGAATTCAAAACACTGGTGATAAAGATGCTCGCAGTCTTGACAAATATGCTTGAGTATGGCAGATGCATAAGAGAAGAAGTGAAGGCTATGCTAAGTGAAATGAAGGAAAACCCACACAAAACCAATGGTAAAGGAAAGGAAACTGGGGTTCAAATCAATGATTTGGAACATAAGGAAGAAAAAAACAGTCAACCAGTGAAGAATGAGGAAGCAAGAATTGAAAAAAATAAGGAAAACTTTCCAAATTTTGTGAAGGAGATAGACAAAAAGGTCTGGGAAGCACGGAGAGTCCCAGGCAAGCTGGACCCACAGGGGATCACACCAGGACGCATTATGATTGAGATGCTAAAGGTGAAAGATAAAGAGAGAGTCCTGGGGGCAGCAAGAGAGAAGTGGAGAGTTGCCTACAGGGGGGTGCCTATAGGACTATCAGCTGATTTCTCAGAGGATACTTTGCAGGCAGGAAGGGACTGGCAAGAAGTATTCAATGTAATGAAAGGCAACCTGCAACCAGGATTATTCTATCCAGCAAGGCTATCATCATTTGGAATAGAAAGGCAGATGAAGTGCTTTCCAGACAGGGTAAAGCTAAAGAGTTCATCATCACCAAGCCATTATTATATGAAATGTCAAAGGGACTTACTAAAGAAAAAGACCACCACTATGAACACTAAAATGACAGCAAACTTACAACTATCAACAACTGAACCTAAAAAATAAAAACAAAATCTAGCTAAGCAAACCAGAATAGGAACAGAATCATAGGTATGGGGAGCATTTGGAGGGTTATCAGCTGGGAGGGAGGAGGGGGAGAAATGGGGAAATGGTGCAGGGATTAAGAAGCATAATCGGACTTCTGGCCACAATGGAGGCCTAGACTGACACGCTCTGTCTCCCTCCACAACTAAGAAGGAATACAACTACCACAAAGCCAGCAATAACCAGAAGTTCCAGAAAATAAATGGAAGTCCAACGTATGAAGTTATAAAAAAGTGTTGCTCATCCAGACAGGTAGGAGGGGTGAAGCCAGGGAGGAGAAGTCAAGCTGTGCTGTCCGCAGCAGCAGCAGTGATGGTGGCAGGACAGTGGTAAGCACAGACACCAGTATTTAAGGGGAGGCGAGAAGCACCTGGGGAGCAACCCCGGATGCACACCAGACCCGTCAGCTTGCGATTCCAAAGCCGGGGAAGGCACACCTCCATTGCCTTGGACTGTGAGGCCCAGTGGGGGTAGGGACAGAGGAGGAGGCTCCCAGTCTCTCAGCGGAGATTGAATGGCAGGAATCCATCTTGAACCCCCACCCCCACAGAAAATGCCCGGTTGTGACAAGTGCACAGGGCTCCTCCCACTATAGCATAGAAAGTGTGACAACCCTGCCCAGGAAGCAAAGGTAAACATAAAACTGTTCAGGATGGCACAGATCATGATAGAGATCCCAGTGACACAGCTGACCAGACAGCAAATATCTAATCTAATGAAGCAGCAAATAGGAAATCTTCCTGAGGCACAGTTCGGAGCTTTGGTTATATGAATGCTTACAAGACAGGGAAGGAATGAAGGTTAGTCCTGCTGAAATGAACAAAAACACATATGAAAATAGTGGTGAGGACAAGAAAACCAGGGATCAAATCAACAAATCAGAACATAGGGAAGGAACAAACAGTCAACCAGTGCAGAAAGAGGAAATGAGAAGTGAGGAAGATGAGGAGAGGCTCAGAAACTTATCAAACAGCTATGAGCGGGCCAACATCCGAATCATAGGGTTGCCAGAAGGTGAAGAACTAGAAATTGAAAAATTATGTGAAAAAATAATGAAGCAGAACTTCCCTATCTTGGGGAAGGAAATAGACTTACAGGTCCAGGAAGCACAGAGTTAAAAAAAAAAAAAAAAAAAACTGGACCCAGAGAGAACCACACCAAGACACATTATAATCAAAATGTCAAAAATTAAAGATAAAGAGAGAATCTTAAAAGCAGCAAGAGAGAAGAAGAGAATTACATACAAAGGAGTCCCAATAAGACTGTTAGCTGATTTCTCAAAAGAAACTCTGCAGGCAAGAAGGTACTGGCAAGAAATATTCAAAGTAATGAAAATCAAAAACCTACAACCATGATTACTCTATCCAGCGAAGTTGTCATTCAGAATAGAAGGGCAGAGAAAGTGCTTCCAGGACAAAGGAAAATTGAAGGAGTTCATCAGACTTAAACCACTGTTATATGAAATGTTAAAGGGACTTGTTTAGAAGAAAGAGGATCAAAACTATGAACATTAAAATGAAAACTGTATCACAACAACCAACAACAGAAGCTAGGGAATCAAAACAAAGGCAAACTAAGTAGGCAACAAGAGTGGGAAAAGAATTATAGGTATAGGGAACATTATGGGGGGAGTCAGCGGGGAGGGAGAAGAGGGAAGGGAGGAAGATGGTACAGGAATTAAGAAGCATAGTAGGAGGGAGTGGAGTAGATAGGAAGATGTTGAGAAGAACTATATGTGCAACCAATGGGCATTGACTAAGGGGGAGGGGGGACAACTGGAGGGAGGGATGTCATTGGGTGGAGGGGAACAACGGGAAAAGAAATTAGGACAACTGTAACAGCATAATCAATAAAGCATATTTTAAAAAAAGAAAGGAAAAAAGCATAATCGATTGGTACAAAACAGAGGGAAGTTAAGAATAATATAGGAAAAGGGTGAAGCCAAGAACTTATATTCATGACCCATGGACATGAACTAAGGGGGGTGGGATTGCTGGAGGAAAGGGGGGTACTGGGCAGAGGCGAGCAAAGGGGAAAAAATGGAACTACTGTAACAATGTAATAAATATACTTTTTAAAAAAAGAAGAGAAAGAAATCTATCCCAATATATTCTAAATAAGAGATCTTTTGCATTATAGGAGTATTTATTTGAAAACTCACTTGTCTATAAGCTGTTTACACTAAATAAATTACTCAATGATAAATAGAATTCTTTTCCTCAAGGAAGACTTTCTATTATTTTGTTTAAATACATCCACTAGTATTTACTCCCCCTGGCTGGTTTGGCTCAGTGGATTGAGCGTCGGCCTGCGAGCTAAGTGTCGCTGGTTCGATCTTCCAGTCAGGGCACATCAGAGAAGGAAAACTCTGACTCCAAAAAACCTCCGCTGCCTTGCGGCATACCTCTTCAGGGGAAAGGCTAAGGGAGTAAACCCTGACAGAAAATCCGGAGCCGGAGTCCCTAAGGCGGTTTGACATTGTAGTCAACACCGGCAACTCCTGCGGCGCACCTGAAGCCAAGCTGTATTGACTCCGTCTTTCCCTTGGACCCTTCAGCTGCGAAGAGAGGGGGGGTCTGCTGCATGGGCAACAGCAGACCCTCCATATCACCCTGCCCAGGCTCTGTAGCTTCAGCTTCACTGGAGAGGACACTCCAGCGTCATCGCAAGATGTCGATTCAACACGGGAGGAGACAGATACCGTGTCACTCCCGAGTTGGACTGCACAGCCATTCTCGGCGGTGCAGATAGACTCTTAAGAAGCTACACCATCGTCTCTCGAGACGGACGGCTGCCGACGACGACGACTAGTATTTACACAACTTGCTACTCACCATTCTGGAGAATATAGCTCTCCTAAACTACACACAAAACCCTTAAACTATTGGCTATCAAATTGTTTTTCTCAGTCTCTGCACTGCCAGAGTGGGATACTTTTGCATTGCTATCATTTCTTTTTAAGACCTCTTGAGAGTCTTTTATTTTCCCAGATACACTTTTAAAAATTGAATTTTCACCATGTTTGAATTACTCAATGTAGTCAAATGCATTTGACTGATATGATTAAATGCAAGAGAACTATATTAGCTTAAAAAGAATGAGGCATGCATACTATGTATATATATCTTCTATCTAGAGAAAATTTGTAATTTAGAGAGATCGCAGTAGTGTCTCTCTTTATATAAGTGAATATATGGGTATGTATAGCAAGTTTCTATAATGCAAAATATCTCTAGTTATTTTTCAAGGACTTGGGGCTTAAGAGTTGAGATAGCTCAGTGTATGGAATCAAATAGGACTGGGTTTGAATTCTAGATCTTCTGTTTAAATAAGTTAATGAAGCCAAATGAAATAATTCATTAGAAGTTCTGAGCATCATGTCAGATACATTGCAACTAAATAAATGTTGGCTATTTGTATTGTCCTGTTAGTAGAGATGGGGGGAGATAGTAGCTTTGAGAAATTGTTATGAAGTTAGAATGAACAGAACCTGGAGTTAGTTATCTAAGGAGGAGGTGAGAAAGAGGAAGATGTTAAGAAGGACTCACAGGTTAGCTTTCTGATCTGAATATCTTGTGTGGATGCTGGTTCTGTGATACAAGATAGGAAACCCTAGAAAAGAATCAAGTTGGAAAAGAGACTATGAATTCTATTTTGGACTATGTTCACATGTACATAAAAGAATTAAACACTGGTGTCTAATATAGGAGGGGGATGGGACAAAAATATAAATTTTGGAGACATCCCCATTTGGATAGTGTTTAAATTTTTAGTATTATAATATTCATGTAATTTGGGTCTTCAGGAAAAAATAGATAAACAGGGTTTTCCAGGAAAACAGTTTGAGATGTTATAAAATACATTCAAATAAAGGTACAATAGTGCCTGTTATTAAAACTCTTAGTTTGTAGCTTTATAAAAACTCTAGTGGTTTTAATTTTCTTCCCAATCTGCTCAAAACCTTTCCATGACATGAACCAAATATTAAACGCAGGTTAAATGGATTCTCTTCTTTACTTTTCTCCTGCAATAATTCTCCCTCTCTACCCTTTGCTGCCCAATGCATGTGTCTTTTAAATTTTTTTCTTTTTCAATTACAGTTTACATTCAGTGTTATTTTGTGTATGTTTCAGGTGTACAGCATAGTGGTTAGACAGTCATGTACTTTACAGTGTGGTCCCACGATTAAATGGTGCTTAAATGTTTAAAGTCTAAGTGTGTCTGAGGAGGGACAGTGGCCAGAGAAGACAGGATGCACCTGCACAGACGCCCTGTGCAGACACATGGGAGAAGAGCAGCACTGGCCAGAACAACAGAGTGGGGGTATGGGGAGGCTCAAAGGAGCAGAAGGAAACTCCAGGGACACAAGAGAAGAAAGTACTTTTTTAAAAGTTCAGTGAGATTGGGACTCAGTCAGAGGGAGTTAGAGAAGCCTGTATCTTTATTCTCAACTCAAACTTCAGTTTCCCTAGGACTGAGCTATTGGAATATTTATAAGAAAATTTTGTGTCTTGTTTCCTCAAATCACATCCCAGTTCCAGTAACCTTTTCTGGAAATGTGTCAATATCCTCTTCCCATTTACCCAGACTGAGAGCTACTTGGCTTTTTTCCTATACACAGTAGGGTTTTTGTCTTAGTTGCTTCTTTTTTCAATTACAGTTGAAATTAAATATTATATTAGTGTCAGGTGTGCAACAGAGTGGTTAGACATTTATATAACTTACTAAGTGGTCACCCCAATAAGTCTAGTACCCAGCTGGCATCCCCCATAATTATTACAATATTATTGACTATGTTCCCTGTTCTGTACTTTACATCCCCTGTTTTGTAACCACCAATTTGTACTTCTTAATCCCTATTTCTTTTTCACCCAGCACCCCCAACCATCCTCCCATCTGGCAACCATGAAAATGTTCTCTGTATCTGAGTTTGGTTCTGTTGTGTTCATTCATTTACTTTTTTCTTTAGATTCCACATGTAAGTGAAATCATATGGTACTTGTCTTTGTCTGACTTATTTCACTTAGCATAATATCCGTTAGGTCCATCCACGATTTCACAGATGATAAAATTTCATTTTTTTTTATGGCTGAGTAATACATATACTTATATATACATACATAATTATATCTTTATCTAATTGTCAGTTGCTCTTTATTTCCAATATAATGCTACATCTTTATTTTTTCACCAGGACTAGAGTAATGGTTCCTAATGTGCTCCATGACCCCTGTACTCCTCCTCTTTCACATTCACCATACCCAGGGATGACTTCCTCACTGTAGTCTATCACCCAACACTTCCAGAGAGTTCCTCATGACTGTGCTGTCACCTACCAGACCCTCTCTGGCATTCAAAGCTTTCCCTGCTCTGATCCTAACCTGCCTATTTAAAATGGTCTGCATGGTGTACACTTCTACAATCTCCACATCTCTGTTTATACATCTCTCTTTGGCTGGAATGTGTTTCTCCCAACTATCCACATCCTTTGAGGACCACCTCAAGTGCCTAATTTTTCAAAGGGCTTCCCTAATAAATGGCAACATTTGTTTGCACTTTTTGACTATATTACTTTTTCTCAATTAATTATTCATTGCCTTATATTGCTGCTGTTTCATTCAGAATGTTTTCATCCCTTCACCCTTCTCACAAGTCTGAGTGACCAGGCATCACACTACATGTAAGGATATTTATTGAATAAATGACTGATAAACTTTTTCACCAAGTAAACAAAAAATAGATGATACATCTAAGCACTGTATTTCTTTTCTTCCGATCTATTTTATTCTTGGGGAACTACAGTAATTCTGTAACAATTACAACTATATAACAATTCTGTTTTCCTACAAAAGAATTAGTAACTAGCTTATTTTTCTCCAAGGAAATTCAACTAACCAATATAATTTTATGTAAACACATGACTCCCCTGACATATTTATGTATGAAAAATTAAACTACTTAAAAATGTGATTTAAAAAAAAGTAAATCCACCCTTATTTGAAGAACATGCTATTTAAGTCAAAAAGGTGCTTAATACCAAGCTTCAGGAGAGCTGGCAGATGTCCTCCATATTCCTGTGAGCCCCCTTGGCTAGAACACCTGCCAGCAGGTTAGACAGAAATGGTCTAACCTGAAAGGAAAGCAGTAGACAGAAGCAAAGTGCACTGAGGAATTTTCTCTGTGAACTGGCAAGAGCAGTATTTATTTCAGGTTGGAATAAGTTAAAGGTAGTTATATAATGCTCTCAGTGCTATTTTAAATCAAGAATTTATCTATTAAAGCAGAACAAAAACACACACTTCTCCCACATGGCCACAAAAGGATCTGGTCCATTTCTGATCTAGAATTGCTGGACTGGACCTGGAAACTGTGTTATTTGAAAAGAAAATTTAATCACCATCATCCCAACAGTTCTCCCTGGTGGCAAGCTGTTTCACCAACAGGATAGTGATAAAGAGAAATGTCTTAATGATCTTTTTTTCACCTGCAACACCCTGTGATTGATTGAGCACTGACAGCATCACATCTATGCCCAAGACTTTGTGCTTATTAATTGCCTCTTAAAGCAAAACTTCTTGTTTTTTTTTTTATCATTATGGTGATCAATGTGTACCTTGATATAAAAAAATATTTTTTGTTAATTTGACAGTCCTTTCATAACACAGTCAATTCTCTGATAATCATTCATAAGTAATTGCTTGATTTTGCCACACACATTTTCTTGATTTGCTGTAACTATATGCAAATGTTTTCATTAAAGAAACAAAAATAGTTTGAACTGTACAACCAAATGAAGACTTAATTAAACACATATGCAAAAAAAGAAAAAATTTCTCAAATGTCTGACCTCTAGGAATCTATTCAATCCCAAACACTCATGAGTTAAATAAGGCAGATGAACTACTTTCAAAAGATGGTGAAACACTAACCAAAATAAATACCAAATCTTAAAACACAAACCTAACTTTTGTTCCTTAGTATGTTTGTTTCACACTCACTTTATTAAAAAGTTGAACGATGGAACTGCCAAACATATACATAAATGAATAGGAATGCTGCACTAATAATTTCCACGAGAAGTCATCATTTAGTTTCCTTCTGAGATCCGCTCTCCACTGTGAGTGCTACTTCATTGTTGTTAATAACCACTTTGGAGTAATCCATTTATTCCCAGAGACAAAGTGTTAAAGTCAGTGCTGGTGAGCCTTGTTAGAGATTGACACTTCTCATTGCAGGTTATATGGGGTCTGTAAAATTGCATATTATATTGATAGAAAAAAATCATTTGAACTAATCTTGCCAATAACAATTTTCCCTTAATTTAGGAATTCCTATTTCTCACAGAGGCCAGCTGGAAGTGAGTAAAGCATTACAAAGCCTTCCTTAGCTATTGGCCTGGAGAATACACATTCCCTCCAAAATATATATCTTTGGCATAGTCTAGAAGGAAGGAATCTCGGGAAATCTCTATGCTGGCCAAGTGTGAGAACTATTATTTTTAACCCCTAAGTACACTGAAATTTGTTATTTTTTATGGAATTCAAAAGCAGACCAGTTCTAGTTATGTTTGCTAACCAACAAAACTCCAAATAAATGCCTTTTAGTAGATTGTATTTTTACCATTGGGTTTTCTGCCTCTTCAGTTTGTAATGTTCAGGAGGACATATTACAAGACTTAAAACTTGAAGAGTTTTACATTTTAACATTAGAGTTTAACACACACAGATAAATAATGCCATAAGTTTGCTGGCAAACTAGTTGATTCTTTAACCTAAGCCTACAAATTTATTATACCATCATATCCCAATTGGTTCCGCAAACTAAATTATATCAATATTCAGAGTAACAAATAACTCTTAGCACCAAAACAATGTATGAGCCCTGGCTGGTGTGGCTCAATTGGTTGCACATCAACCTGTAAACCAAAACGTTGCAGGTTTGATTGCCCACCAGGGCACATGCTGGGGTTGTGGGTTCAGTAGGGTTGGGGCCCGTATGCAAGGCAACCGATTGATATCTCTCTTTCACATTGATGTTTCTCTCTCTCTCTTTTTCTCTCCCTTCTCTTCTCTCTAAAATCAATAAGCATGTCCTCTGGTGAGGATTTAAAAAAATGTCTGTGTGATTATTCTGAAGCTCTGAAAGGAAAGATAGAAACTCACTTAACTGTGGTATTTTACTGTAGAATTCCAATACCTAAGCATGGATGCAGAAGTCTCTTTTAGCTCCATGTATAAAATCATATATGTGGAATACACCTACCTGCTCTCAAAACCCATGGAGCACTGAAGCACCACGGAAATCAGAGATCCGTGGCAAGAATGAGTTCTCCTCTCTAAATAGGAGAGTAGTTAGAGATATTTATAGCTATCTTGCTTCTAAAGGGTTCTTGAGTGAAATTGAGATGACCAGAAGTACATGGGTTACTTCTTGGACAAGAGGACAACAATGTTTTGCAGTGATTTTGACAAAGACAAGATAATAGGTAGATTATACCATGAACCATTATGAAAATTCCTTCATGATCCATGAGTTTTCAATGACAGAAAAATAATTTTATACTTTACAAAAGTAGATTCAAGTGGTACTATGGCAAACCTTGAGAACCTCCTAAAATTATGGTAACTAGTTTCCCTTATTTTGACACTTTACAAATTTGCAAATGACTGTTTATTGATGCCTGTGTGGCCCTTTTTATTTGAATTAACCATGTTTTACTCATGTCAATATATTACAGAGCACACTTGCTATCATTCTCTAGTATTTAGTAGATTTATGTCAGTAGGCATAGTGGTATTTGTAGGAACAATAAGGAGCAATGCACATACATTATCTTTAAATGGTGCAGATTTTTTGTAAACATTCAAATACATCATAAAAGGAATACTTCTATATAAAATAATGAACGTTTAGCAACAGAATACACTCATATTTTGTATGTAGTATTGGATCCACCAAAAACTTACACCATTGTGCTAATTAAGACCTAATTATCCTCAATGCATCAGATTAGAATTGAAAACTTAAATAATTTCATCAGGCCACAGTTATTCAACAGCACACATTCACTTACCTTGAATGTACCAAAATGATAACTTCAGTAAAATGCCTCAGGATAAATGGCCTTTCCTTGGACTCCTTCTGTAATGTGTTTATATATTTTCCAAAGTATTACACCAAGATCTTAGCAACACTGTATTAATGCGATAAATAATGCTCTGTCAGGAATACAACTTCCATGGTTGGCTTCTTTCTTCGATTTACTCTTTGGGAAGTGCCTCACCACCTCTCTGTCCTTTGTGATGGAAAAAAGGATCCCCCACCTTGGCTTGTCCATCAGATGGAAATCATAGCTACTTCAAGTTCATCTCATTCCTTTCTATGACAATGTGACAGTTAAGAATTTTTTAGTGTGGGTTTTCCCTACATGTTTTATTCTCCCTCATTTGTTTGCATTCAAGCCAATCCATAAATTTGCCAAGTCATTCTGGCATCTTACTGTCTTTACCAGTACTGGCAAGTCCTGCGCATTCAATAAAACTTTCAAAGAGTTCCCATCTATATCTATCCCCAGATCATCCTTGGACATTTTTAGAAAATTATAAACATCTGAGTTAAAGGTCTACTGGACTCTCCTGCCAACTTGGGCATTGTTTATATGTCCCTAGATATTTCCCTTTCCTAGATAAAACAAAGTCAGTCAGCTCTTCTTACCTGGTATAAGAAAAACAGGAGGAAAATGAAGTTTTAGAGATTGAGTGTGATTATAAGGTTCTATAATGTATATCTCATTTTAAAAGAGGATAAAGCCCTTGTTGATTTGGTACCCCTTGCATTTGTGGTTCTCATTTACTAGATTATTTCTCTAATCTTTTCATAGTCCAAACTGTTTGACTTATTGAGAAAGTTTCTCTCTTCATGACTAGTGTTAGACATGAAAGCTACAATATAGACATAATTTAATTCAGTCCTAGAAATTGTCACTAAACTCGCATGTCAAGGAAGGATTTATTCAGAGAGAAATCCTTGGCGATATTATCTAAAAATATCAGTCACATGTGCCCAAGCACAGGGAAGGTCATGTTTTCCCAAGTAGATGGAAATGATGAATATCACTAAGTCGACAGGACAAAACTTCATTTTCAGAGATGCCAAGGCTCATGTTTTGGTGGGAAAGAGGGAAGACCAGCATCAGTTTTACTTGTGCCATGTTGTGTCTGGCCAAACACTGCTTTTAACTCCAAAATTATATGAGCAATTTTCTAAGCTGTTCTAAGTTTGCTTTAAAGATCACTGTTTCCTTTGTACCCTAGAAAAGCTAGGATGTCAAGATTGTGTTTGCTGTTCAGAATTAAAGGCTTCTAGTTCATAAACATGATTCATGTGGTACTTTGTTTAAAAGGTCCTTCAGGGCAATAGTGAACTGTTTGGGGAACAGAATGTTTATCAGGCAATGCAATTCCTTTAAAATACTCTTGTCAAGAAATTTTCCTTGTAAGAGGAAGATCATTGACAAGTGATCTGCCACACCCTATATTTGTTTATCAGATGCTGGCAAATTGAGTTGAGATTTTAGCATTTTAGTTTTTAGTGGAAGTCTATGGTGCTATTTTATATCATTGTGTTTTGTAATAAAGTATATTGAATAAAGTATATTGAATAAAGTACCACAATATTAATAATTTCTGCTGTTTTTGTTTTCTGCACAAGATCCTGAACATAAATGAGTAATCAATAAATATTTGGCAAACCAATAAATGATTGAATAATCTGAGACATGCAAGCAAATTATACTTTGAGACTTCATTTAATAGAATTTTTTTCATACCATTGTTGGAAAGTACAGTGAATAATTAGATAATGAAATTAGAGTCTTTACTGTTACATAGCTTCTCTTTAAAATTACTAGACTACAGTAACTTTTAATAAGATATTTGGAATTTTTACTTTCATAGTAATTTAGACCTGAAATTGTAGCTACAATCTACTTCAATGCTTTGCTTCCCAAAAAAGAAAAAATAAGTCCCAGGTAAATTAATTGCTGGAGATAATATTAGAGCCCAGGTCTCATTTCAAGACCAGAATTATTTTGGCTCTTTCTTTTAATGTCTTTCATTAATCATAGTAATGTGATTTGAGAAAATATTCAGTTATTTAGTAATATCTTCTATAATAAAGTAAGAACTAATTTAGAAGATACCTTGGGATATCAATTTTTCCATTTCAAATGTTTATTCATTTTTCACACATTTGTAATAAAATTTTTACTAAAAATATATTTTATTAAAAAATGATTACTACTAACAACTTGATATTTTATTATTTAAGTATTATAATGAGAATTAGATTCTAAGGCCATTAGGCTATTTAATTCCATACTTTATAACAAAGCTTATTCTATGTCTTTCAAAGGCAAAGAATGAGTCTGTTTTAGTTAAATGAATTCTAGAACTTTTATTATTATCTTGATCCTATTTTTATTTCCAGGTTATTCCCAAGTAGAAGTTACAAAATGTAACTTGCAAAATAAATGCAACTAAAATTTTTTTCTCTAAAGTTTTTCAGATTTTTATGAAAGACATTATTCATATTTTAGCATATATTATGCTAAAATCATGTATTCTGAGTCATCATTTGTCTATAGTTACTTTATTGAATTTTTTATAATTCTGAAAAATGATATGTTACTTTTGTTTTCTCATGTCCTTTGGAGTTGATATAAATTAATCAAAAGTACATATCAGGGAGAGTCTGTAGCTGATACCTGGCTTTGGGGACATGATGGAGAACCTTCCCTACTGATCAGAATAATTTCATCTGTTAGAGAGCTCCTGGGTTTTTTTCAGTTTCTTAAATATTGTGATTATTTTCAAGATTACATAAATTTTAGAAGTAGATCCTAGGATGATATTTTTCCATATTACGTTAACCCCTTAAAAGTTTTGTTTAACTATTCTGAATTTTCTTGGAAATACTTTTCTAAGAAGCATAATTTCTTCATTTATATAAGTGTACCCATTTTATAGAATGGTATTAAGATGTTTTCCAGGAAGAAAGACCACATCAAACAGTTACTCCTCTTATAGTAGTTTTATGTTACAGTAAAGCTTAAACTGAACAAAAACATTCACATCCTGCAGAAGTTAACAAGAAAAAAAATCAGATTTAAAGGGACATAACATTCCAGCTGTAGTTCTTTAATCTGCTATCTTCAGAAAGCTACAAATTCATTAGCTACAAAGAGGGTATTATGCAGAAATATTTGCAGAATAAAATTTTGAAACATCAGTTATCTGTAGACTCTTATGTAATGGCATGCACATGAAATCCCATTATTCTTCATAAGCTACTTTCATCCCTGACATGTAAGTTTTATTATTGAAGGTGGCATAACAATGAGCCTAAATTCAAGAAATTTACTGTCTACTAGAAGAGACAAGCTAGATGCATTTAAAGATGTTACTTAAAAACAAGAAATGATATAAATTGGTGTATGTTACAGAACATGTACTATTGACCAGTAGTTTCCAAATTCAGGATGCAGAATATACTCACCTAACTTAGAAATTCTAGGCATGAAATTCTACAATTAAAAAAAAAAAATTCTCCAACCAATTCTAAGGGATAGCTTTAGATAGATAGATGTACAGTTTTAAAACATAAAGATGCATAAGTAGTTGGGCTAATTGAGGAACACTTCAAAGAGGCAGTGATTTAAGACTGTGATTTGAAAAGCAGTCAGGCATTTGGAAAGGAGTAAAACTATGAATGCAGTTGTAGATGTGGGAATGGAAATTGCATGGGCATGATTAGTCTTTAATAGAGCAGATTATTCCTAAAGTGAAGGGTGGGAAATAAGGTTGAGGAGGTGGGTAAACACCAGCCTGGAGATTCTGGGATACTGGGCTTTATCTTATAGGCAATGAACTCAAAAACCAAAGACTTTTGTCCAAGGAGATCATATATGTAAAGCAATTTTGAAAGAATACCTTTTCAGTGTTAATAAGTGGTATGGATTAGAAGGCTGGGGACTACAGACAAAGCAAACATTAGTAGACTAGGCTTGGGCTGAAAGGGGTTTGTGTACAATGCTTCTTGCATGTATGAAAATAAGAGCCAGGACCCATAATATGAAAGAAGAATTGATAGCAAAGAGAGTGCAATTCTAATAATGACTCACTAAAGCACAAAGGGAAAAAATACATTACAAACCTTATGCCTGTGTATCTAAAAGGTGACAATCAGAAGTGCTTACTGACTTCTGGCCAAGATGGAGGCTTAGACGGACGCGCTAGGTCTCCCTCTACAACTAGAGAGGAATACAACTACTTCAAAACAAAGGATAACTAGAAATTCCAGAAAATAAAACTACACGGAAGTCCAACATATGAAGTTATAAACCAGCGGCGCCCTTTGCGCAGGTAAGAGCGAAAGGGGACGGCGCTGTTTGCGGTCGCACCTGGGACAGCGGCGGGGAGAACAATCCCGGCTGCAGTCGAACCCCCGGCAGCTCGCGACCCCAACGCTGGGGAAAGCAGCCACCACATCGCATTGAACAGTGAGGCCCAGGGGGGCGGGAGGACGGATCCCGGTCTCCTAGCGGAATAACTGTGTGAATCCATCTTGGACCCCCGCCCCCAAAGAAAGCGCCACAGGCCTGCGAAATAGGTCGCGGACAGGCACCAGTCGCTGGATTGTGACGACAAAGCACCACGGCACAGCAAGAAAGGTTGCCGAACGGCGGCGGTCGCTGGGGCATTACGAGTACACAGGCACTGCCCCCTACAGCCAGCCCAAGAAAACAAAATGCATCTGTCAAAATGAGGCAGACAACTATAGAAATCCCGGTGGCACAGCTCACCAGGCAACAGATGGAGAACCTGACAGATGAACAGATAAGAAACCTGTCAGAGGCTCAGTTCTGGGCCATTGTTATCAGGTGGCTTACAGAATTCACAAAAGATCTGGAAAAAGATGAGAAAGAAGCGAAAAACACTCATAACGAAAGGAACAAAACCACATACGAGACAGATGGTAAGGAAAAAAAATCCAGAGTTCATTTCAACAAACTGGAATATGGAGAAGGAACAAGCAGTCAACCAATGCAGAGAGAGGAAATGGGAAGCAACGATGAGAGGATCAGAAACCTCTGGGACAGCTATAAAAGGCCCAACATAAGAATCATTGGTTTGCCAGAGAGCGAGGAAGATGAACTAGAATTTGAAAAATTGAGTGAAAATATAATAAAGGAGAACTTCCCAGACTTGGGGAAGGGAATAGACTTGCAGGTCCAGGAAGCAAGGAGAGTTCCCAAGAGACTGGACCCAGGGAGAACCACTCCAAGACACATTATAATCAAAATGTCAAAAATTAAAGATAAAGAGAGAATCTTAAAAGCAGCAAGAGAGAAGAAAAGAATTATGTACAAAGGGGTCCCAATTAGACTATCAGCTGACTTCTCAAGGGAGACCCTACAGGCAAGAAGGGACTGGCAAGAAATATTCAAAGTAACGAAAATCCAAAACCTACAACCACGAATACTCTATCCAGCGAAATTGTCATTCAGAATAGAAGGACAGAGAAAGTGTTTCCAGGACAAAATAAAACTGAAAGAGTTCATTAGATCCAAACCACTGTTATATGAGATGTTAAAGGGACTGGTTTAGAAAAAGGAGGATCAAGACAATGAAATCTAAAATGAAAACTGCATCACAAGAAACAACAGAAGCTAGGGAATTGAAACAAAGGCAAAACTAAACAGGCAACGAGAGTGGAAAAAGAACTATACGTACGGGGAACATATTGGGGGGAGGTCAACAGGGAGGGGGAATGGGGAGAGGGAGGGAGATGATATAGGAATTAAGGTTCATGGTAGGAGGGAATGGAATAGACAGAGAGAGGCTGAGAAGAACTGTATGCACAACTAATGGACATGATCTAAAAGGGGGGGACAACTGGAGGGAGGGGGGCCACCGGGTGGAGGGGAGCAGAGGGAAGGGAAATTGGCACAAATGTAATATTATAATCAATAAAACACATTAAAAAAAAAGTGCTTACTAATTTTCTGTTAGAATACACTAAGATCATTTGGCTAAAGATCAATTTGGGTAAATCTTTACCATATAGAAAATAATGTTGCTGGTAAAGTAAATCATTATTTTCAGAAACACAAGCATATTCCCTCTCTCACAGGTAATTGTGATACCATAAAATCATTGTATTCCCTTAGTTCAATTAACACTAGCCTATATGTGTAACAAATCAAATCTGGTACTACATGGGGACCCAGGAGACTTCTCCAATAAAAGACTATTATACATGAAATATGTTTTTCTTTGCAAAATACCTTACAAGTGAAGACACACTACATTTAGCTGAAATACAAGAAATCTATTAAAGGGGTATTTTATTAGAAAAATCTAGGTTATCACATATTTTTATTAGCACAATATTGGATGTCATGTCATCTGCCAAGAATTGACAGTTATTTCAATAACTTATCAGGTTGACAAGTCATGTTGAAACTGTTGATAAACATTTCAAGTTCAAAGTAAATGGAGTGGAAGAGCAGACTGAAAGACTGCAACAAGGGTCCACCCAGCACCACAGTTGGGCATCTGATAACTCTTAAGCATCAATAACTAAATTAAAAAATAGCAGGTTAGTCCTGGCTGGTGGCTCAGCTGGTTGGAGTGTTGTCCCATACACCAAAAAGTTGCAGGTTTGATCCCCGATCAGGGCACATACCTCCCTCCATGCCTTCCTTTCTCTCTAAAATCAATTAACATACACTAAGACGGGTTGTTTTAAATAAGTTAACGTTATAAAGATATAAAAATTTATCTTAAAACAGCAAATCAAGTAAACAAACTTGTTTAGGTATTAGAACTTTAAACACTGTCTGCCCAAGTGTATGTCTATAGTCACTCTATTCACTCCAGTGATGCTCTCCAGCTTTCTTTACAGATCTTTACTTGCCTGTGTCCCATATTGCCCAGAGCTCTGCCTGAGGCCAGCCAGAGGGAGGGCATCCATCATACTGTACCCAAGTGTGAGCTTCAATGTTTCTAACCCATGTTCTGCAGCAACTCCAGATGTTGTGGCTCATGTTCAGCTTTAAGAGATACAGGGAGAAGGTGGCTCACAGCCTAGAAAGGGGAAACAGCAGAAAGGACTTTCAACAAGGCTTCTCTATCTCTCCTAGTGCTCAATCACCTGTGGAAAAGGAATGCAGTCACGTGTTATTCAGTGCATGCACAAGATCACAGGAAGACATGGGAATGAATGTTTCTCTTCAGAAAAACCTGCAGCATACAGGCCATGCCACCTTCAGCCCTGCAACGAGAAAATTAATGTAAACACCATAACATCACCCAGGCTCGGTAAGTGGACCGTAAAAGGGGATGGCTTTGAGAAATATGGAAATACTCATGGCTTCCATTTTGCACATCATTTTAGCTTAGTTATAAATGTATACTAATTAGTCTGGTTCTGACTAAATTGGCTCTCTTTAACTAGGGTTTGGTCCAAATGGCCAGGTGGGTAAAAAATCCTAAAGATGAAACTCTTTTGATTCTGGAAGCTCTCTACTGGGAGGCAGACCCTGGAAGTATGACTATCACACCATCTGAGGCCACTATAGCAAGCCATATTTGAGAACCATCAATTAAGGCGATGTCTAGTAGAAACATAGGTTGTGGTAAATGCTTTAGATCTCTCCATTGTTAGTAGCCTTCCTGTAATCCTGGGTACAAATTATCCTTTGGACAGACTTGGATAAAAGTAGCTTTCAAGACAAATGGGTACATGATTTACATATACCACCAGACAAGAAGTACTATTTTTTTCATATTTAAGGACACTATTAAATACAAATAACTACTAGCAACATATTGATTTACACAGATTTTAAATTGCAAAATGCTTTCATATGTATTCTCAATTCTGGTTATTTAATCTAATCCATCATGAATAAGTAGAGTATGTATTTTAAGTAAATAAAGTCTGCACTTGCATAGCAAATATTCAGGAATGAATTAAACTTTATGTCTGTGGCAATTAGTGGCTTTTCCCAGCACTGCTGCCTGGCTGTTCTTTGGGCTAATCTATGTTTAATACTTTGAGTTTTAATCTGTGCACATAATCTCCAGGGGAACAATTTGATCATTAAGTATCATAGATATTCCTCCAAGCATAAGATTCAATCAAATGAAAAAGTTTCGTTCTTCATAGAAATACAAAAATTCTCTACTGGGGGCCAAATAATTAACATTTCTAAGAAATAATTACTTCAAATAGAATTAAGACTAGTTAAAACAAAAAGTTTAGCAATACTAGAGCAAATGCAGCTAAATCCATGTATTCAATAAAAACCACAATTCCCTTCTCCAACAATTACTTGGAGTCCTTGAAATATGTGGCAGAAAAGAATGAATTAAAAGAACAATTTAATTAAAATTGCTTTTTTTCTGTTTATTATTCCTTTAAAAATTTTTTATTTATTTATTGTTTTTCTATTACAGTTGTCCCACTTTTCTCCCATTGCTTCCCCCCCCAGCCCACCCTTTCTCCCACAGTCAATCCCCACCTCGTTCTAGATGTCCATGAGATATTTAACTAGTTGCTTTACTAAACCCTTCCCCTACTTACTCCCTTTATCTCCCTCCCCCTCACCCCTCTGGTAACATTTGTCTGCTCCTTGTTTACTTGCCTCTGGTTCAATTTTTCTCATTTGTTTGTGATGTTCATTAGTGTCATGTATTAGGTGATATCATATGGTATTCTTCTTTTGTTACCTGGCTTATTTCCCTAAACATAGTTCTCTCTAGTTCCATTCATGTTATCACAAATGGTAGGAGTTCCTTTTTTCTTTGTGCTGCATAGTGTATAAGTGTACCACAGTTTTTTGATCCACTCATCTACAGTTGGGCACTTAGGCTGTTTCTAGCATTTGGCTATTGTAAATAGTGCTGTAAGGAACATAGGGGTGCATAAGTTCTTTTGAATTGGAATTTCAGGATTCTTTGGGTGTAATCCTGCCAATGGAATCACTGGTTTAAAAGGCAGTTCTATTTTTAGTTTTTTGAGGATATTCCATACTGTTTTCCATAATGGCTGCACCAGTCTGAATTCCCACCAACAGTGCACTAGAGTTCCCTTTTCTCCACATCCTCGCCAGCACTTGTTGTTTGTTGATTTGTTGATGATGGCCATTCTGACTGGTATGAGGTGGTATCTCATTGTGGTTTTTATTTGCATCTCTCTGATGGCTAGTGGTGTTGAGCATTCTTTCATATGCCTATGGACCCTCTATATGTCCTCTTTAAAGAGGTGTTTGTTCAGGTCCTTTGCCCATTTTTTAATTGGATTGTCTATTCTTGGTGTTGAGATGTGTAAGTTCTTTATATATATTAAAGATCAGTTACTTGCCTGAGGTATCATTGGCAAATATGTTTTCCCATACGGCTGGTTTTCTTTTCTTCTTGCTGATGTTTTCTTTTGCTGAACAGAAACCCTTTAGTTTGAGATAGTTCCATTTGTTTATTCTTTCCTTCATTCCCCTTGTCCTAGGAGATATATCGTTGAAAATATTGCTACATGGGATATTTAAATTCTTCCTGCCTATGCTTTCCTCTAGGACTTTTATGGTGTCATAGCTTATGTTTAACTCTTTGATCCATCTTGTGTTTATTCTGGTGTGTGGTGTAAGTTGGTGGACTAGTTTCATTATTTTGCATGTCCCTGTCCAGTTCTCCCAGGACAATTTGTTGAAGAGGCTCTTCTCACTTCATTTTATGTTCCTTCCCCTTTTATTAAATATTAGTTGACCATATAGACCTGAGTTTATTTCTGGGCTCTCTGTTCTGTTCCATTGATCTATATGTCTGTTCTTATGCCAGTACCAGGCTGTTTTGATTACAGTGGCTTTGTAGTATAGTTTGATATTAGGGATTGTGACTCCTCCTACTATGTTCTTATCTCAAGATTGCTGTGGCTATTCGGGGTCTTTTTTGGTTCCACATAAATTTTTGAAGTATTTGTTCTAAGTCTGGGAAATATATCACTGGTATTTTAATAGGACGCGTTGAATCTATAAATTGCTTTGGGTAGTATGGATATTTTAATGATGTTGATTCTTTTAATCAATGAACATGGTATGTACTTCCATTTATTTGTATATTCCTTAATTTATTTCTTCAGTGTTATATAGTTTTCTAAGTACAGGTCTTTTATCTCTTTTGTTAAGTTTGTTCCTAGGTACTTTATTTTTCTTGTCGCTATAGTAAATGAGATTTTTTTCTAGTTTCTATCTCTGATATTTTATTGTTGGTGTACAGAAATGCCTTTGAATTCTGAATATTGATTTTGTGCCCTGTTCTTTTGCCAAATTCACTTATGTCAAGTAGTTTTTTAGTGGAGACTATAGGGTTTTCTATGTACACTATCATGTCATCTGCAAATAATGACAGTTTTACTTCCTCTTTTTCAATTTGGATGCCTTTTATTTCTCTTTCTTGTCTGATTGATGTGGCTAGAACTTCCAAGACTGTGTTGAAAAGGAGTGGGGAGAGTGGACAACCTTGTCTTGTTCCTGATCTCAGGGGGAATGCTTCAGTCTTTGTTCATTGAGTATGATGTTGGATTCAGGTTTCTCATATATATTGAGGTATGTTCCCTCTATTTCCATTTTTCTGAGTGTTCTCATCATAAATGGGTATTGTACTTTATCAACTGCTTTTTCAGCATCTATTGATATGACCATGTGATTTTTATCTTTCATTTTGTTAATGTGGTGTATTATGTTTATTGATTTGCAATTATTAAACCATCCTTGCATCCCTGGGATGAATCCCACTTGATCATGGTGTATGATCGTTTTAATGTGTTGCTGGCTCCAGTTTGCCAATATTTTGTTGAGGATTTTAGCATCTATGTTCATCAGCGGTATTGGCCTATAGTTTTCTTTCTTTGTTGTGTCTTGACCTGGTTTTGGAATTAGGGTAATACTGGCTGCATAGAAAGAGTTTGGGAGTCTTCCCTCTTCCTGGATTTTTTGGAATAGTTTGAGGAAGGTAAGTGTTAGTTCTTCCCTAAATGTTTTGTAAAATTCGCCTCTGAAGCCATCCGGTCAGGGTTTTTGTGTGCCAAGAGTTTTTTGATTACTGCTTCAATTTCACTCTTTGTTATCAGTCTACTCAGGCTTTCTGCTTTTTCTTGATTCAGTTTTGGAAGATTATATGTTTCTAGAAATTTGACCATTTCATCTAGGTTGTCAATTTTCTTGCCATACAATTGTTTGTAAGTAATTTCTTACAATCCTTTGTATTTCTGTGATATCAGTTGTTATTGCTCCTCTTTCATTTCTGATATTGTTTATTTGGGTCCTCTCTCTTTCTTTCTTGATGAGCCTCACTAAAGGCTTGTCGATTTTGCTTATCTTTTCAAAGAACCAGCTCCTAGTTTTATTGATCTTTTGAATTGCTTGTTTAGTCTCTATGACATTTAATTCGGCTCTGATTTTGATGATTCCCTTTCTTCCACTTGCTCTGGGCTTTGCTTGTTGTTGTTGTTCTAGTTCTTGTAGCTGTAGGGTTAGAATTTTTTATTTGATATTCTTCTCCCCTTTTTAGGCAGACCTGTATTGCTATGAACTTTCCTCTCAGGACTGCTTTCACTGTATTCTATAGGTTTTGGGCTGTTGTGTGTTCATTGTCATTTGTTTCCAGAAATTTCTTGATTTCTTCCTTGATGTCATTGTTAACCCATTCATTATTTAATAGCATATTATTCATTCTCCATGAGGTTGACTGTCTTTGAGTTTTTTCCTTGAGGTTGATTTCCAGTTTCAAGGCATTGTGATCTGAGAAGATGTTTGATATAACTTCAATTTTCTTGAATTTGATGAGAGTTGTTTTGTGTCCTACCCATGTGGTCTATCTTTGAAAATGTTCTATGTACACTTGAGAAGAATGTATATTTTGCTTCTTTGGGGTGAAAAGTTCTATGTATATCAACCAAGTCCATTTGATCTAGAGTGTTGTTCAATGCCTCAATATCTTTGGTGTTTCTTTGCTTTAAAAATCTGTCCATTGTTGACAATGGGGTGTTAAAGTCCCCTACTATGAGTGTATTGCTTTTGATATCCTTCTTGTAGTCTTCCAAGATTGTCTATATATTTGGGTGCTCGTATGTTGGATGCATATATGTTTACCAGGGTTATAGCTTCTTGGTGGATTCTTCCCTTAAGTATTATGAAATGTCCTTCTTTGTCTCTTTTTATGGCATTTGCTGTGCAATCTATTTTGTCTGATATAAGTATTGCTACCTCAGCTTTTTTTCATGTCCATTTGTTTGGAATAATTTTTTTCATTCCTTCACTTTCAGTCTATGTAGATCTTTTGTTTTGAGGTGTGTCTCTAGTAGACAGCATATATGTGGGCCATGTTTCCATATCCATTCCACTACCCTATGTATTTTGATTAGAGCATTTAATCCATTTACATTTAAGGTTATTATTGACAGGTATTTATTTCCCTCTGTACCTGTGTTCCTCTTCCTCTCTCTCTCTTCTTTTTCTTAAAGCAGTCACTTTAGCATCTCTTGCAATGCTGGTTTGGTGGAGATGTATTAGTCTTCCTTTGTCTGGGAAACTCCTTATTTCACCTTCCATTTTGAATGAGAGCCTTGCTGGGTAGAGTAGTCTTGGTTGTAGGCCTTTGTTTTTCATTGCTTGGAATATTTTTTGCCATTCCCTTCTGGCTTGTAGTGTTTCTGTCCAGAAATCAGTTGATAGCCTTATCAGAGCTCCCTTGTATGTTATTTGCTGTTTTCTCTTGCTGCCTTTAGGATTCTCTCTTTGTCTTTCAACGTTGCCATTTTAATTATGATGTGCCTTGGAGTGGGCCTTCTTCCATTCATCTTCATTGGGACCCTCTGTGCTTCCTGCACTTGTGGGACATTTTCTCTCATGTCCAGGAAGTTTTCTGTCAAGTTTTTCAATCACGTTTTCTATCCCTTGCTCTTCTTCTTCTCCTTCTGATATTCCTATGATATGGATATTATTGCATTTCATGTTGTCCTGCAGTTTTCTTAAACCCTCTTCATTCTTTTTTAGTCTTTTTTTCATTTTGTTGTATTCTCTGAGATTTTTTTTCTACGTTGTCCTCTAACTCACTGATCCAACCCTCTGCTTCATTTAGTCTGCTTTTGATTGCTTCTACTGTGTTCTTCAGTTCAGAAAATGTCTTCTTCGTTTCTTCCTGTTCTTATTGATAGTTTCTATGTCCTTTTTCATGCTGGTATAATTCTCAATAAGTTCCTTGTAGCTTCCCTGGAGTTCTTTGTAGTTTTCCTGGAGTTCTTTGTAGTTCCCCTGGAGTTTGTTTTAGTTTTCATTGAGTTTGTTGAGTTCATTGAGCTTTATCATTACCATTGTTTTGAATTCCATGTCTGATAGTTTGCTTGCCTCTATTTCATCTATCCCTTTTTCTGAGAATTCCTCCTTTCCTTTCAGTGGGGTATTGTTTCTTCACCTCCCCATTTTAGGTCACTGCTTATTATTTCTTAAAGGTGTATCCGAAAACACAAAAGCACAGTTATTGGAAAATCTAAGGTTTTTAAGTGTAAAATAATGAATCATATTAGAATAGTGACAAAAGAGAGAGTTGTAGCAGGACGTTTATTATACATGCCAGAACACACTATTTCTTCAGAAAACCAGAGGCCAAAATTATGTGACTAATTTTTAATATCAAGTTCTCATTTCAAACACTTTAATGCTATAAATTACAGTCATGTGATAAACAGATTTGATTTTAAAGGTGCAGGAAATTACTATCCCCAGCTATCTCACTTAAGACATGTCTGAAAAACAAAATAGAAACAGATTCATAGATACAGAGGACAGATTAACAGTTGTCAGAGAGGAGAGAGGTTCAGGGATGGGTGAAAAGGTAAAGAGATTAAGTATTACAAATTGGTAGTTACAAAATAGTCACAGAGATGTAAACTTCAGCACAAGGGATATAGTCAATAACATTATGATAACTATGTCTGGGGCCAGCTGGGTACCTGAAGCAGTGGGGACCACTCTGTAAAGTATGTGATTGTCTAACCCCCTTGCTGTACATTTGAAACTAATACAGAATAATATTAAATGTAAATTGTAATTGAAATATTAAACAATGAAGAAAGAAAACATAAAATGTGTGAGCATATTTTTGTTTTGCTATTTCTTTGTAAATTTACCCATAATAATACTTATCAATTTTCCTTCCCAAGAAGGTAGATATATTAAGCACATTTATTTGTCTTTTTAACCTTCTCAACTAGAAATCCAAAAAAAAGTTAAATGAAAGCCATAAAAAGTTGAACCTTAAAAGTCATTTGCAGGACAGCTCTTTGAATTTAGGATAGCTGTTTTTAATAAGTGAGAAAATTATTCATTCACTTACTCCTTTATTTTAGGGTGTGTGCATGAGCATGCATGTGTATGTCTATCTTTTAAGTTGCAAAGGTAATATAAATGAGCCAAAGGAAGGGTACCAAACCCCCACTTACATTATTTCTATTTGCTTCTACACATACCAGATGGGATATCTACAGGTATTGAGTTCCCTGTGTTCTGCTCCACAGCTGCTCTGACTTTCAAGTGCCTGGGAGATCAGTGGCCTGTGTACTGCCGAGTGATCCGTGAGAAGAACCTGTGTCAGGACATGCGGTGGTACCAGCGCTGCTGTGAGACATGCAGGGACTTCTATGCCCAGAAGCTGCAGCAGAAGAGCTGACCTCTAGCAGGTTGGCTGGCTCACAGCTCTTTGCAATCACATTATTTATAAACACACACACTAGCATGTTTTTCAGACCAAACAGCATCAGATCACATATAATTTAATCAAATTAATTTATTTGAGGGCCTGCCAAACATCCAATATGGTGTTTGTTTTGGTAATACAAATATTGTGATTTATACTATAGGACTTCATTAGTCATCTTTTATGAATAAGTTGGATCCAGTTACCAGAATAGAAAGAAAATGTAAAAAAAATTACTAAGATTATTAGGCTTAAAAAAATTGTTTTAAGTTAGGGCTGTCTCAAAGGTGCTACTCTCTTCCCATCAATACCATGGAGTTATGCAGAATGTATACTAATTTAGTATAATAGTTTAGCTATCTATGAAGAGAAATCATTTTTGCGTTTTGGTGTCCTGATGCAGAGTTAGCTCATTTTCTGTACTCTGAAGGAGATGTGTAAACATAACAAACCTCATAGTGCTGAACAGGTTTTTAGAGAATGTATTATGAATTTGGTTCAGATTTAAAGACATCTCTTGGAAAAATTCTACTGTAATTATAACCTTATTTTAATAATGGAAAAGAATAAGTCAAAATAGAGACTTTGATCATGTTCATGAACATGTACTTGAACACAAGTATTGTAACAATGAAACACTGTAATTAATGATTTACACTGAATCACCATTGCACTGTTGATGTAGTGTAGAGAAACAATTATAGAAAGGGTAACATCCTACAAAAATGTGTATTACTTTGACATGTTGTCATTAGATTTTAGCTTTTTAAAATATTTTGAACAAAGAAAGCTTTGATTCACCCATTTCCTTGTATCATTTTAGCAAATTTTAAAAGAATATAGTACTTAACCTCACAAATCACAATGAGAAAATTTACTAAATATTTTTCAGCCTTTTCCCTAGAAACAAAGAAAAACAGAAAGCTGATAATACTGTGGTAGTTTCATTGTGTTTTTTCTTTTTAAAAATTAAAAAGTTTTACAATTCTGTGAAACGTTTAAAAAAAAGCTTAAATTTTTTCTTGTGAGAAAATATTGTACATGATTCACATGATTTCTTAGATTTTTTTCAATAAAATATGTGACATTTCCTGCTGGGAGACAATTCTTTATAGGTCTCTCCTATTTCCACAAGTCTTGGCTACGCTCTGCTCTTGTTCTGGAATCTTCTAAGGGATGTTTGTATAGTATACAACCTTGAAAGATAAAGGTAGTGTCTCTTTGGAGCAAAGGGCAAACATGGTTATTTCTCATTAGAAAAGGTGCACATTCCTTAAATCAGAGTCCCTCTCCTGTAGTACTGCCCACTGCATGTGTGGGTATCATCTGGCTTTCTTCATGTCTGATGGCTTCCATTGCCATTACCACCATAAAAACCCTCATTCCACAGGTTATGGAACCAGAAAGGGAAAAGGGGGTTTTTGCTGGTTTCTGGGTTTTTTTAATTAAATTTATTGGGATAACATTGGTTAATAACATTATATAAGTTTCAGGTGTACAACTTTATAATATGACATCTGTATACTCTATTGTATGCTCACCACCCAGAGTCTTTTGAGTATGTCTATTTCAA
Source organism: Furipterus horrens (assembly GCF_987537825.1). Taxonomy (NCBI): domain Eukaryota; kingdom Metazoa; phylum Chordata; class Mammalia; order Chiroptera; family Furipteridae; genus Furipterus; species Furipterus horrens. The sequence continues at coordinate 62,007,510 of NW_028327180.1, read as the reverse complement.
ATACACCTTCCAGAATTAGGAAAATTACTGTGGGGTGGGTCCAGGGGCCCTTGGGTCTACTGAGACAGATTTAGGCCAAAGCTTGATTGCATTACCTGACTTCCATAAGCTCTTGCTCTGACGGTGAGGCTACAGGGGAAGCTGGAGTCACCCAGTAATCATCAAAAAGTCAGATTACTTTTCTTTCCCCAATATAGAGTTTTCATCAGGACAGACTAGAAGGTAGATTAACTATGATTTTTGGAGAGTGTAGTGAAGTCCTTCCTCAAAGGGATCTAGCCTCCTCTCCTCCATTCAAGGAGTTCTGGGCCTGTGAACCTGCCTTTGTTTGGAACTGATCAAGAAATGCAATTCCCTGCTGTGGGGAGTCAAATCAAACTTTCATTCACGAAGACTAGAAATGTAATGCTTATACAAATATGAATTCTTTAATAGAATGTGTATCTCTTTCAGTCCTAGGACCCCATAAACAAATAGCCAAAACCAGAAACCTTTGCAGGTCAAACCACTCCCTTGACCCCTTTGACTCTACCACCCTTTATGAGAACCATGATCTCCTGGTCTCTGGCATCAGAGTGCAGCCACATGGTTCCTGCCCTTGTGGGGTTCTATATTCTCATGAAATTCAGGAAGCCCAGCTCAATGGCAGCACCTCCCAACAGAGCTACTGATATTCAGAGAAGAGCCCCTGAGAGTTCTGTAAGGATTTCAAGGCTTCCCTCACCAGGGGCTTTTCAAAGCCTTAGTGAAGGGAATGCCCTCCAGATATACTTGGGGGCATGTGGGACAGATTAGTCAGCACATCTTTTCTGTTAAAGCCAATCTCCCTAAACATGCACATGCCTTCCTCTACAGTGCATTACAGGAAGGAAGTTGTAGCATCTCAGCTTCATTCAGGTGGGCCACCATGGGTCCAGTTTCCAAATAAATTGTTAGAATGACTCCCATCCAGGTTAACTAGCACTTTCTAGATTCTCTACTTCATGAACCCATATCAAAAACATTTAGCTAATTCAACCTCATATTCCTTTCCTCCCATCCTAACATAACCCTCTTAAGAAACATCCTTGAATGCTGGGTTTCAGTAAATATGAGTGAAATCTCGCAATTCCTTTGACATGTGTGGAACCATCTCACAAGCCACACTGTTTGCCTGGCCTCCTTGGATCTTCCTGGACTGGATCCAAATATGGACTTAGAAGACATGACAGATCGTGGAACATGAGCAGTAGAGGGAAAAAGGTTTTGTTTCCAGGTAGTCATGGAGCTTTCTGGGTCCCAGCTTAGACCCTGAGTGGTGACTTTAAAACCTTGAGCTTATTATTCTCTTTCTGTATGTTCTCCAGCCTATTTAGAAGCAATGTATCAACCCCACAGTCATTATTCTCTTGGTTTCTATGAACAAGTCCAAACGTAGCAGGTACTTGGCAACCCAGAGCCTTCCAGGTTACTACAGGTGACAATTTAGATAACCATTTGGACACCATGTGCTATGGATGACCAGGGCCCCACTTCCTGGAAACAGGGCCACTAATGCCATTGAGTGTGGTCAGATCGGAGAATGAGTTTTAGATTTCATTTAGTAAATTCTCTTCCTTGGACACATTGTTTTTTTGTACCTGTAATTGTCATGGTTCAGTCAGCAGAGCAGTGTTGGAGTGCTATGGGAAAACAAGTTTGAATTCACACTTTCAGGAGGAGCTTGGGAAGGTCCAGGGGAAGAGCTAGAGGGTCAGAGGAGTCACCAACCAGTCTGAGCAGCCAGGCACAGTCAGGTAAGTCTGACCATGGAAGGTTCATTTATAAAGGTGCCTATGGGATGCTGTTGAGTCTATATACCTTCCAACTTTGTAGGTCCACAGTCAAACATGTGGTAGTGGATCTGAATTTGCTGTTAGTCAACAGGATCAACATCTGGAGAAAAGAAATGAGCATGGAGCTCAAGAGAGCAAAGGCCACTTGTAAACTGCCAAGCCCCCACCCTCTGTCTGTCGCTACATCTTATTTTGTCTTTCAAATCTCATTCAAGCTCCTCTTTTGGCCAATTCTAATCCAGAATCATGCAAAGAAGGGGGTCTAGGAAATATAGTTAGCTTTTTAGCTATAGATGGCTAATATGAGTAACTTTTTCAGTTTGCTTTATATCAGAGACAACTGAAATGAAAATCCATATTCTTACTATACCTATTAAACCTCATAGCAACCTTGAAAAGTAATAGTAATATCTTCACATCATAGCTGAGCAACCTGAGGCTCCAAGAATTTCAGTGGCTTGCCCAAGAACACAATCGAGATGGATGTAATAAAGCTACTGGGACTCCGGATTGTGTGTACTCAATTACCCTGATTGCCTCCCTTGTTCACTGGTTTGAAAATGTTTTATAATATGTGCATAGGATTTATAACCTCATCAAAGTCTTTCATTGTAATCAAAAGCATCCGACTAATTTTGAAAATTTCTCAGATAATTTGATGAATTCCAACTGCTCATCTGGACATTGTACAGGCTTTTCAGTTGAAAATACTTTCAGGTATTTCAGTGGGTTGTTGATACAATTTAGAAAGAAGGGAAAGATAGAAAATGAAAGAAAGAAAGGGAGGGAGGGAGGAAAGGAGAGGGGGGAGAAAGGAAAAGGAGAGATGAAAGAATGAGAAGAAAATAAGGTTAATTAATATGTAGACAGTTTTGCTTAGCGAACCATATTTAATTCTACTTTTACAAGTTCCATGGTTCAAAAAACAATAATTTTGGATCCAAATCCAAGAGGAAATGAGACTTTCATAAAATTTTTCTATAAAGAAAGAAAGCAAACAATTACCTACATAGTAAGGGCTGAGAAATTGCAGATCTCCACATTTCCACCGAATTGTCCCTGCAATATAGTTCTTTATTTATATTTATTGATACTCTTTTTCACTCTACAATGAAGGTATTAATGACTATAAAGTAACAGAAACCTTAAGTCAATATTTGTCCAGTTACTCTCAGGTAAAATTTTGAAGAGTTAAAAAGAAAACAATCAAATGGGTGTTATGTCATCAAATCAATTTTGAAAATGCAGTTCAAAGATGGCGGAGGAGTGAGGGGAGGCTGCACTTTCAGGCTCCCGAGACCCGTCTGCAGTTTGAACTAATTGCAGACAGAACATCTCAGTGAGCAGCTGGACACTGGCAGGAGTCGAGCCTTGGCACTGCTGGATTAGAGAAAAACCATCTGGGAACAACCTGTTTAGTGAGGATAGCAGAGGAAAAGGGATGAGATGGGATTCCTGACTGGGGTGGCTGCCCAAGCTGCGGCTGGAAGGACACAAAGGCTTTTTGGTGACCACAGACTTCCCCAGAGGGGAGTCAGGAGGAAAGCGGATCTCTGCCCGCTGGCAGAGACGGGACTCAATCAGGCAGCATTGGCGCTGGAAGACGGGAGACAGCGTGCTGCTGAGCAAGTGAAATCATAATTTTTCCTTTGTATTTTTCTCTTGTGAACTGCGGAGAGGGGGTTGTGTTTGGGGGTGATAGGACATTCTTGAGGAGCACAGGCGCAGAAGTGCGCTCGCCCACTCCTCACCCTCCCCTTGGGTCGCGGGCACGCATAGGGAAGTGCCCTCATTCACTGGCCCAGGTGCGCGGGGCCGTGAGTCCAGGTGCCCCTCAGACACACCCCAACAGACATAAGATCAGTGCCCCAACGGGCACAGGGAGGGCCCACTGGATACACGGAAGACTGTGCGCAGTCACCCCTGGCCAGCTCCAGTGGGCGCCAGGTCCAAGTGCCAGGCCAGAGCACAAAGCATTTGCTCAGGCTCTGCTCGTGCCTGTCCAGGCGGGTGCAGGAACAGCAGGCAGCAGCGACTCACAGACACTCACTTCTACTGAGCACAAGTGTTCGGGGGCCCCACCCTAAGAGGCGAGAGACCAACTCCCGGAGCATTTCGCGGAAGGCCTGAGGCTAGCTCCCCGGCCGCCTTGGGCTAGCACGGATGCGCGAGTGCAAAAATACCTCGCCGACATCAATAGGCACCAATCATTCACTTCCACTGTGCACGAGTGTCTGGGGCCCAGCACTGGCAGGTGAGAGACCAACTCCTGGAGCACAGTGCCGCAGGCCTGAGGCTAGCACCCCGGCCACCTTGGGAAACTCCCGGAGCGCTGCGTGGCAGCCCTGAGGCAAGCTCTCAGGCCACCTTATTGGCTCACAGGCGTGCCTGCAAGGACACCTTGGCTAGCTCCAACAGGCACCTAAGGAACGCACTGTGCGGGGGCCCACTGCTGCAAGGAACAGGAACCTCTGACCCACTTCATTAGACCAGCTGTGGATACAGAAAAACAAGACAACACACAAAGGCTGAACTGACATCTCCACAAAAGAATTCAAGATAAAGTGGATAGAGTGACTGTCAATCAACTAGCCAGAAGGAATATCCTAACAAAAAGCATCTGAAATATAACCAGACAGCATAAACAAATGACATAAAAGGTACCCCAAGAACATCAGGCTCAGGAGATCAAAGAGACTGCACCACTGAAGCCCCCAGATCTACCATAAAGAATCTCACACCACAATGGTGGGAAAGCAAAGCAGACAAATCTAAATAACAAAAACAAACAAGAAGAATCCAACATGGTAAGACACAGAAACAACCTCTCAATGAAAAGAAAAGAGGAATCCCCAGAAAAAGAGGTAGATGGAATAGACATAGCCCAAATGTCAGACATAGAATTCAAAACAATGGTGGTGAAGAAGCTCAATATACTCGACAACCTTAAAAACAACTATGACAACTTCCAAGGAAGTTACCAAGAGCTCCAAGAAAATTACAGGGAACTTGCAGAGAAGTACACCAGCATAAAAAAAGACATAGGAAACTATCAACAAGAACCAGGAAGAAATGAAGAATGCAATCTCTGAACTGAAAAACACAGTAGAATCAGTCAAAAGCAGACTAAACGAAGCAGAGAATCATATTAGTGAGTTAGAAGATAATGTAGGAAAAAATTCTCAGATGACACAGCAAAATGAAAAAAGATTTAAAAAGTACGAAGAAGAGGTAAGGGAGTTACAGGATAGCGTAAGGAAGAACAATATAAGAGTAATCAGAATTAAAGAGGGATCAGAACAACAAGGAATAGATAAACTGATAGGAGAAATAGTGACAGAAAATTTTCCCAACCTGATGAGAGAAAAAGTTATGCAAGTCCAGGAAGCACAGAGAGTTCCAATAAAGAGGAACCCCCCAAAACCCACTCCAAGGCACATCATGCTTAAAATGGCAACATTCCAAGACAAAGAGAGAATCCTTAAAGCAGCGAGAGAAAAACAGCAAATAACTTACAAGGGAGCTCCAATAAGGCTATCGACTGATTTCTCAACAGTAACACTACAAGCCAGAAGGGAATGGTCAAAAATATTTCAGGCAATGAAAAACAGAGGCCTACAACCAAGAATACTCTACCCAGCAAGGCTCTCATTCAAAATGGAAGGTGAAATAAGGAGTTTCTCAGACAAAGGAAGACTAAAAGAATACATCTCCACCAAACCAGCATTGCAAGAGATGCTAAAGGGAATATTCTAAGAAAAAGGAAGAGAAAAAACAAAAAAAAGAGTAGAGGAAGAGAAGTACAAAGGGAAATGAATAAATACATGTCAGTAATAACCTTAAATGTAAATGGATTAAATGCTCCAATTAAAAGACATAGGGTAACGGAATGGATAAGAAAACAGGACCCACATATTTGCTGTCTACAAGAAACACATCTGAAAACAAAAGATTTACACAGACTGAAAGTTAAGGGATATAAAAAAATATTCCAAGCAAACGGACCGGAAAAAAAAGCTGGGGTAGCAGTCCTCATGTCAGACAAAACGGATTTCAAAGCAGGGGCAATAAAAAGAGACAAAGAAGGACATTTCATAATACTTAAAGGAACAATCCATCAAGAAGATATAACACTGATAAACATATATGCACCCAACATAGGAGCACCCAAATACATAAAGCAAATACTAGAAGACCACAAGAAGGATATTAACAACAACACACTCATAGTAAGGGACTTCAACACTCCATTATCAACAATAGACAGATCATCCAAGCAAAGAAACACCAAGGATATACAAGCATTGAACAACACACTAAACCACATGGACTTAACTGATATATATAGAACTTTTCACCCCAAAGAAGCAAAATATACATTCTTTTCAAATGTACATGGGACATTTTCAAAGATAGACCACATGATAGGACACAAAACAAGCATCAACAAATTCAAGAAAATTGAAATCATATCAAGCATCTTTTCAGACCACAATGCCTTGACACTAAAAATCAACCTCAGAGAAAATAATCAAAGACGCCCAAACTCATGGAGAATGAATAACACGCTATTAAATAATGAATGGGTTAACAATGACATCAAAGAGGAAATCAAGAAATTTCTAGAAACTAATGACAATGAACACACAACAGCCCAAAACCTATGAGACACAGCAAAAGCAGTCCTAAGAGGGAAGTTCATAGCAATACAGGCATATCTGAAAAGGATAGAAGAAGCTCAAATAAAAAATCTAATCCTAAAGCTACAAGAACTAGAACAACAACAAACAAAGCCTAGGGCAAGAAGAAGAAAGGAAATCATCAAGATCAAAGCAGAATTAAACGACATAGAGACTAAACAAACAATCCAAAAAATCAACAAAACTAGGAGCTGGTTTTTTGAAAAAATAAACAAAATCGACAAGCCTCTAGCCAGGCTCATCAAGAAAAAAAGAGAGAAGATCCAAATAAACAAAATCAGAAATGAAAGAGGAGAAGTCACGACTGATACCTCAGAAATACAAACAATTGTAAGAAATTACTACAAACAACTGTATGGGAAGAAATTTGACAACCTAGATGAAATGGATAAATTTCTAGAAACATATAACCTTCCAAAACTGAATCAAGAAGAAGTAGAAAGTCTCAACAGACCAATAACAAAGAAGAAAATTGAAACAGTAATCAAAAATCTCCCTGCACACAAAAGCCCTGGACCGGATGGCTTCACAGGCATATTTTACAAAACATTTAGGGAAGGACTAACTCCTACTCTCCTCAAACTATTCCAAAAAATCCAAGAAGAGTGAAAAATCCCAAACTCTTTCAATGAAGCCAGTATTACCCTAATCCCAAAACCAGGTCAAGATACCACAAAGAAAGAAAACTACAGGCCAATATCACTGATAAACATAGATGCTAAAATCCTCAATAAAATTTTGGCAAACAGGATCCAGGAATAACTCAAAAAGATCATACACCACGATCAAGTGGGATTCATCCCAGGGATGCAAGGATGGTTTAATAATTGCAAATCAATAAATATAATACATCACCTAAACAAAATGAAACATAAAAATCACATGATCATATCTATAGATGCAGAAAAAGCATTTGATAAAGTACAACACCCATTTATGATGAAAACACTCAGTAAGATGGGAATAGAGGGAGCATACCTTAACATAATTAAGGCTATATATGAGAAGCCCAAAGTCAACATCATACTCAATGGACAAAAACTGAAAGCATTCCCCCTGAAATCAGGAACTAGACAAGGCTGTCCACTCTCTCCACTTCTATTCAACATAGTGTTGGAAGTTCTAGCCACAGCAATCAGAAAAGACAAAGAAATAAAAGGCATCCAAATTGGGAAAGAAGAAGTAAAACTATCACTATTTGCAGATGACATGATAGTATACCTAGAAAACCCTATAAACTCCACTAAAAGAGTACTCGATATAATAAGTGAATTTGGCAAAATAGCAGGGTACAAAATAAATATACAGAAATCTAAGGCATTTCTGTACACCAACAATAAAATATCGGAGACAGAGGCCAAAAAAAAAAAAAAAAATACCATTTACTATAGCAACAAGAAAAATAAAATACCTAGGAATAAACTTAACCAAAGAGAAAAAGACCTGTACACTGAAAATTATGCAACAATGAAGAAAGAAATTAAGGAAGATACAAATAAATGGATGCAAATACCATGTTCTTGGATGGGACGAATCAACATCATCAAAATGGCCATACTACCCAAAGCAATTTACAGATTCAATGCAATCCCTATTAAAATACCAATGACATATTTCACTGGCCTAGAACAAATACTCCAAAAATTCATATGGAACCAAAAAAGACCCCGAATAGCAAAAGCAATCTTGAAACAGAAGAACACAGCAGGAGGAATCACGATACCAGACATCAAACAATACTACAAAGCCACTGTGATCAAAACAGTCTGGTACTGGCATAAGAACAGACATACAGATCAGTGGCACAGAATAGAGAGCCCAGAAATAAACCCAGGCCTCTATGGTCAACTAATATTTGATAAAGGAGGAAGGAACATAAAATGGAGTGAGAAGAGCCTCTTTAACAAATGGTGCTGGGAGAACTGGACAGGGACGTGCAAAAAAATTAAACTAGACCACCAACTTACACCACACATGAGAGTAAACTCAAGATGGATTAAAGACTTAAATGTAAGCCGTGACACCATAAAAGTCCTAGAGGAAAACATAGGCAGGAAATTTCAGATATCGACTTCCGGCCAAGATGGAGGCTTAGACGGACACGCTAGGTCTCCCTCTACAACTAGAGAGGAATACAACTACTTCAAAACAAAGGATAACTAGAAATTCCAGAAAATAAAACTACACGGAAGCCCAACATATGAAGTTATAAACCAGCGGTGCCATTTGGGCAGGTAAGAGTTAAAGAGGGCAGTGCTGTTTGCGGTCGCACCTGAGACAGCGGCAGGGCGGCGAAAAATCCCGGCGGCAGTCAAGCCCCTGGCGGTGCGCGACCCCAGCGCTGAGGAAAGCAGCCACCGCATCGCCTTGAACAGTGAGGCCCAGGGGGGCGGGAGGACGGATCCCGGTCTCCTAGCTGAATAACTGTGTGAATCCATCTTGGACCCCCGCCCCCAAAGAAAGCACCACAGGGCTGCGAAATAGGTCGCAGACAGGCGCCGGTCGCTGATTTGTGACGCGTACGCAGGCACTGCCCCCTATAGCCAGCCCAAGAAAACAAAACGCATCTGTCAAAATGAGGCAGACAACTATAGAAATCCCGGTGACACAACTCACCAGGCAACAGATAGAGAACCTGACAGATGAACAGATAAGAAACCTGTCAGAGGCTCAGTTCTGGGCCATTGTTATCAGGTGGCTTACAGAATTCACAAAAGAGCAGGAAAAAGATAAGAAAGAAGCGAAAAACATTCATAACGAAAGGAACAAAACCACATACGAGACAGATGGTGAGGAAAAAAATCCAGAGTTCATTTCAACAAACTGGAATATGGAGAAGGAACAAGCAGTCAACCAATGCAGCGAGAGGAAATGGGAAGCAACAATGAGAGGATCAGAAACCTCTGGGACAGCTATAAAAGGCCCAACATAAGAATCATTGGTTTGCCAGAGAGCGAGGAAGATGAACTAGAACTTGAAAAATTGAGTGAAAATATAATAAAGGAGAACTTCCCAGACTTGGGGAAGGGAATAGACTTGCAGGTCCAGGAAGCAAGGAGAGTTCCCAAGAGACTGGACCCAGGGAGAACCACTCCAAGACACATTATAATCAAAATGTCAAAAATTAAAGATAAAGAGAGAATCTTAAAAGCAGCAAGAGAGAAGAAAAGAATTATGTACAAAGGGGTCCCAATTAGACTATCAGCTGACTTCTCAAGGGAGACCCTACAAGCAAGAAGGGACTGGCAAGAAATATTCAAAGTAATGAAAATCCAAAACCTACAACCACGAATACTCTATCCAGCGAAATTGTCATTCAGAATAGAAGGACAGAGAAAGTGTTTCCAGGACAAAATAAAACTGAAAGAGTTCATTAGATCCAAACCACTGTTATATGAGATGTTAAAGGAACTGGTTTAAAAAACAGAAGCTACGGAGATGAAACAAAGGCAAACTAAACAGGCAACGAGAGTGGAAAAGGAACTGTGGGTACGGGAAGCATATTGGGGGGAGGTCAACAGGGAGGGGGAGTGGGGAGAGGGAGGGAGATGATATAGGAATTGGGGATCATGGTAGGAGAGAATGGAATAGACGGAGAGAGGTTGGGAGGAACTGTATGCACAACTAATGGACATAATCTAAAAGGGGGGGACAACTGGAGGGAGGGGGGCCACCAGGTGGAGGGGAGCAGAGGGAAGGGAAATTGGCACAAATGTAATATTTTAATCAATAAAACACATTAAATCTGAAAAAAAAAATCCTTAGCTCAGTGTCTGGCACGAGGCAAGCGCTCAATAAATCTTAGAGTGTTCAGACTAAAAAAAAAAAAAAAAAGAAATTTCAGATATCACACGTAACAATATCTTCACGGATACATCTCTTAAGGCAAGAGAAATAAAGGAAAAAATAAACAAATGGGACTACATCAAACTAAAGAGTTTCTGCTCAGCAAAAGAAAACATCAGCAAGATGAAAAGGAAACCAACCATATGGTAAAACATATTTGCCAATGATATCACAGACAGGGGACTGATCTCCAAAATATATAAAGAGCTTATACGACTCAACATCAAGAAAACAAACAACTCAATTAAAAAATGGGCAAAGGACCTGAACAAACACTTCTCTAAAGAGGACATACAGAAGGTCCATAGGCACATGAAAAAATGATCAACATCGTTGGCCATCAGAGAGATGCAAATAAAAACCACAATGAGATACCACTTTACACCTGTCAGAATGGCCATCATCAACAAATCAACAAACAACGAGTGCTGGCGAGGATGTGGAGAAACGGGAACCCTACTGCACTGTTGTTGGGAATGCAGACTGGTGCAGCCACTATGGAAAACAGTATGGAATTACCTCAAAAGATTAAAAATGGAACTGCCTTTTGAACCATCGATTCCACTGCTAGGATTATACCCAAAAAATCCTAAAACCCTAATTCAAAAGAACTTATGCACCCCTATGTTCATAGCAGCCCTGTTTACAATAGCTAAGTGCTGGAAACAGCCTAAGTGCCCATCTGTAGATGAGTGGATCAAAAAACTGTGGTACATTTACACCATGGAATACTATGTAGCAGAAAGAAAGAAGGAACTACTGCCATTTGCGACAACATGGATGGAACTAGAGAGAATTATGCTTAGTGAAATAAGCCAGGCAAAGAAAACAAAATACCATATGATATCACCTAATACAGGAAACTAAAGAGCAACACAAACAAATGAACTAAATAGGACAAAGAGTAGAATAGTAGTCAGTAGGGGGGAGAGGGGAGGGAGAGAAGGGGGATAAGTAAGGGAAGGGTCTAGTCAAGGAACGTGTATAAATGACTCATGGACATGGACAACGGGGAGGGATATGGTTATGGGAGAAGGGATGGGCTGGGTGGGGGGAGCAATGGGGGGAAAATGGGACAACTGTAATTGAAAAACCAAAAATAAAAGAAATTTAAAAATTTTTTGAAAATGCTAGAGTTAATAAAGGAGGACTTTTTAGAGTCTTCAATGAGTTTGTACATATAAAAATGCCAGAAGAGAATATAGAATATATTGTTAACATCTTTGGCAATCTGAGCATGGGCAATTGGAAAACAGGGCACTAAAGCCATTTTTTAAAACATAAATTTAATTGCATTATCAATTTCCAACCAGAGTAGGGCTCTGGAAGAGATAACCATCATCAGTATGTATTGAGCAACAAGTTTCACAAGGGTCTCCAGAGAGACACCTGTTGGGAAAGAAGCATCCCATAGAATCATCCTTTCATAACGTAGCACCTAGTGAGGAGACCCATAAAATTAAAGTATGAAATATGTGATCAAACACAAGATAGTAATATAAGAGCATAAACAAATCACCCTAAGATTTCAAATGAGGGGGAAAAAAATCCTACTAAGGAATTATGCAAAGGTTTTTTTCGAGAAAGCCTAGGTATTGACAACCCCTAAAAGAGGGATAAGAAGGGGTCAATAGCCCAGGGCTTGAAGGAATGTTTTCAAGCATAAGTAGGGGCACAGAATTGGGGTGGGGGGTATGGCCAGTAGCAGGGGAGGGAGGAGAAAGCTTGATTTCTTTATTTTTATTTTTTATTTTCTGTGTTAACACTATTATAAATGGCCCCATTTTACTCCCCTTGTCAGATATCTAGGCTACCCACAGGGGTAGCAAGAACCTGATGGTTTGGGAGGAGGGTAGACAGGATGGTGGGGAAAGATCAAGAGTCTGAGATGAAACTTGACTTGTATGCAACCCTCTGAGCATCTGGAGCATGACAGGGGGATCTAAAGGAAGGACGCCAAAGGAAAACTGAAGGCTCCTTTCACCTCTCTCATACTTTGGCTAAGAAAAAGCCTGACTTGATCAATATATTTGGATCTAAGTTCTGAGTCTCCACTTGCCAGTAATAAAGAGAGCCAAAGAGAAGTTAGGTTCTTCTTGAAGATGTTTGTTATTCCCCAAAGAATGTTTTAGGAAAAGCAAACAGTCTGAGAAATATTTGTTCATTAGATGAATTCTGGCAGCAGCCAGAAAAATCCAGAAATTACGAAGCACACACACATTCCCATAATACACTTGATTCTTGAAACACTTGTGATTTAACTGTTTGGTTATCAACTGTCATTATGAAGTACTAGCTCCAGTAAATGTATTGCTACAACCACCCAAATGTATTTCGGCTATTGTAAGACAGTGATGGGGTCTGGATCCAGAAAATTCTTAGAGAAAGTGTTGATTGTTTAATCCAGCTTTACAACTATAAGTAGGACAGATTCTTTTTAACACCCTCATGCTTGTTGCTATAAAGAAGGTAAGTACTCTCCAGTGTCATGCTCAATTCGAGAACATCCTGGCTGCTGATTCTTATAAGCGATATGGCTCTCTTCTGCAATCTGCTGCTGATGCATTCCACATGTAACCTTGTTACCCCTGGAAGGGAAGCCTTCCTGCTGAGTCAGATGGGTTTACAGAGGTGCAAACATAACGGACAACTTATGCCGTTTAGAAACTGCTGATGTGTCTGTCCTTTACCTTCTGACAAGTGGCCAGGTTTCCTCTCTCTAGCTGGGAATGAGGTTGCCTGAGGCAGAATGGCTTCAGATGAGAATGTATCTCCATTAAAGTCATCACTCCCTGATTCCATACACTGTCTGTGGCCTGACGGACACTGGCTCCCCAACCGCAGATGGGTCCACTTAGGACAGCGTGTCATCCAAACCCAGCAGCCGTGTTCCCCTTTGGTTCCAAACGTGCTGAGTGAACACCGAGCACAGCGTAGGAGTACGTGCAACTAGGAAGAGGGGGAATGGGTCAAGGCAGTGGGTGGGGACCCAATTCCCATAGCAAACTAGGAAGCAAATGCTTGAAGCCCTTTCTCTACTCAGAACGAAGCTGACAAACTAAGCACGGTTAGGTTTCCCATGCGCCTGAGACTCGGAGAGTCAAACACCAGGAGAAACAAGATCTTGCGGATCAGGCTGCGCGCGCAGGGCCAAGTGAGCAGGGGCAGCTCAGTCAAGTTCAGAGAGAAAATTTAAGTCATGTCTTTCTATAGGTGACTCTCTTATGCTCCAAATTATGGACTACGGTGCTAAAATTCTGGCAGCCTTTCTTCAAAGAAAGTTTCTCCTCACTAAACTGTTATTTCTGACTCTGTATGGAGAGGCATTAAGTGCTACCCATATCTGATTTCAGCATCCTATTAATGTTAATGAGTGTGGCCCCATTCAAGCACCCTAAATGCATTTGTGTATGAGAGAGAGAAAGAGAGAGAGAGAGCGCGCGGAAGATAAGGCAGGGTGCTGCGCTGTTCCTGTGTCAATGTGTCGTTTTGAGCGTGGCATCTGAGCACAGCTGAGAGACCGGGTTTCCAATGCTAGTCGGACAATCCTCAGACTCATCAATAATGGACGAGCCTGACGGGACTAGCCTCACTCGCCTTTGATTCCCACCAGAGGCAAAGGGAGACATGGATCTCTCTGCTTTGCCAAATAACAACCATCCTGACAAATTCCTGCAGCTGGACGTGAAGATGTTAATGAGGAACTCAGCCCTCCTTCAGGCTAGCCTGGTGAGGTTTCCGGGTGGGAATTTTCCCGCGGCACAGAACTGGCGAAACCTCGTTTACTCTCAGGTACCGTCTTGGCGCACCTGAACACGGGGCGGGAACCCCTTTCTTTATGCTCTCGGCCCTTGCATTGTTTGTGCGAAGGAAGACTGCAGGGAACAGAAAACAAAGTAGCTACTCACTCTTGCCACAGGGAAGAGGTCTTTCTTCCTTCACCTAAGAGACCTTCTCTCATCCCTTTATCAGGGACGTGAGTTCTCCCACCCATTCATCCCCCTCTAATCACTAACTTCTAGCATGGCTTCATGGCAGAGTCTGCCTAGCCCTCATTTCGTTCCTCTCAGATTTTTTCAAACCAATTTGCAAATAAGGCTCTGGAGGGGAAACCTGCCTCTATCGTTTGGTGTATGCTAAGCAAGAAGCATGGGAAGCTTGCGTCAGGAGCTCACACATCTCATTTAGGCCAACTGCCTTTCATTTTATGTAGGGAAGATTCAGCAGACAGATGGAAAGTTAATGACGGAAGGAGAGAATACAGAAGGAACTCTCCACCTTGGAAAGGTGCTGGTTGTGACTTCAGATACTCTTCTCTTCCACAGGGGTCCATGTGGACAGGACATACCAATCAGATCTACAACCCCAATACAGACTTTATTTCGTGCTTTCTTCTTTCTCACCTTCCTCCTTTTTGCTGACCAGGGAGAATTAAGCTGTGATGAGTTCCATGTGCTGGAATAAACCTAAAGGCCCTGTCTGTTGCACAGCTCATGAAATAGGGATTATCTTTGTTTTAAGATGTGAGACCTAATGGGGTGAAGGGTTAGCCATTCAGAAACAGGAAGAAGCATTACCTTGCAGAACAGATGTGACTGACCCACAAAGTCCTGCAAGTCATTACATCCTTTGGAGTGGTTCAAATTCCCCGAACAGAAATTTGTTTTCTTTTAAGAAACAGTTGCTACTCATGAGTCCTGTGTAAAGTGACTCCTTTGTGGTGCCTTTTGTGAGCTCCTTGGGACCTTTATCATGAGATCATTCAAAATCAACTACTCTCAAATGATTATGTAAGTGTTTCCTCCACCTATAAGGGTTTTAATTTATTTCCATGGTAAGGCAGCCTATTGTGACAACTGACTTTTTGAGAATTTTGCATCTTTCCTATTTGTAATTCTCAAAACCCTTCTGCCCATCCATATGCACCTTGTTGGTTACCATTTCTGTGTTTTGTTTAGTTTTAAGCTAAGGACAATGAAATTTCTCCTTTTTCTTCCCTATTGTTTATATCATGGAATAAAATGATTCAAAGATCAGTTCAGAAAACCTTGGCTTTCCTATGTGATGAGGTTAACTCTAAGAAAACATATTCAATAACTTCCTTTGGGGCTGGAACACATAGATCTAACCTCTTTTTTGGTACTGGAGTTGACTTATTTCCTTTATGTGAAACTTCACAGTTTCAAGCTCTGTTGAATGTTGTTCCTAAACATGAACAAAATGCAAATTTTTAAAAGGTTTCTTTTGCCACAAACTCTAATGGGGAAAAAAAAAACTCTAATGGGATGAAATATTCAAGGAAAAACTAAGGAGGTAAAAATCTGCTTCTTATGTCTTTGAATAAATTATTGGCAATTGTAAACTGCAGATAAACTTGACTTTGTTATCCTTTTACTGTAAAACAAAAATAGTTAATGATTAAACAAAGGCCAATTTATCATTGAAATCATATATGATGGGGGTGGTAAGTCAATTACAAAGTCAAGTAGTTGCGTAGGTGTGGCACAGATTATGAGTAACAACAATTACATTTACTCCTCTGGGTTGCAATATGTCAATAAGTAATTCTTCTCTCCTTAGCTGGATCTTGAAATCTGGGAGTGATATATTTGTTGGATAAAAAATAAATATAAAAGCAATGGACATATGACAGTTTTAAATAGCTGTAATGATACCTGGAAGAAGGCGCTATATACCAGGTGTATTGAGGTGTTGGGATACATACGTGGAAGCTGTCAAATAGTTCTTACTTCAAAAGCGTCACTCCCTTGGGGAGGCATTAAGGCAATGGGAAGAGCAATGAATAAAGAGGTTAAAAACTTGGTTTCTCCTGGCTGCTGTGGCTCAGTGGATTGAGTGTCGGCCTGCGAACCAAGTGTCACTGATTCGATTCCCAGTCAGGGCACATAACTAGGTTGCACGTCAGGTCCCCAGTGGGGGCATGAGTGAGAGGCAACCACACAGTGATGTTTCTCTCCCTCTCTTTCTCTTTCCCCTCTCTCTAAAAATAAATGAGTAAACAAACAATTTTTTTTTAAAAATTGGTTTCTTGTGTCATATCCACAGTAAGACAGTTTGAGAGACATCTGTCATGGCCCTTATTCAGTCCATACCTCAGTATTTCCACTTGCAAAATTAGGATAATATTCATTTTATGTATTTCCTTTAAAATGAGAGCAAATAAAATATGACATGAAAACAATTGAAGAAAAGGGTTTCCTATACAAGAAATGTGTATTATTATTATTATTATTATTATCATTTGCCAATATTCAAAATTATTAAATTATCATTTCTTTAGAATTTAGGAAACAGCAGATAGTACCACTTGCATTTTTTGATTTATACTGTGGATGGATTGGAGATGTGTGTGTGTGTGTGTGTAGATAGTCGTATTGGAGAATGAAGTCAATACATCTGTCAAGCTATGTGGCTAACTCAAGCAGCAGATTTTATACTCACTTGAAATCCTCACAAACTTCAGAGTTGTGTCAACTTATCCTTTGATGTTACACTACCCAGGGGCATGCTGTTTGGGACTCAGACTACCTCATGGAATGTCAAAGGCCCTAACCACCTACATTGCCTACAAAATCGCTGCTAGCTCAGTGGTGACAAGATCCCTTAGACTCCAAATATGAAGTTGAATTCTTAAATATATGTGTTGTGTTTACATTCATGATTTGTTTATACTCAAGCTTTTAAAAAATTCACACTTTACTTTCAGGAGAACCTCCCTGTGCCGTTTTTCTATGAGCTAAAGCAACACAGTGCATAGGGAACGGTGAGCCCTCGGGTCCTCCGGCTGCCACCAGCCCTGGACCCTGTCAGCCCCTTCCATGCAGACACACAGGTCACCCATACTTGCAGAGAGTATGAGCCAATACTTCTTGTTCTACTATACTTATACTCCTTAAATTCTTTCACTATAGAAGTGGAGAAGCTTCACAACAAATTTCATTTCACTGTAATGAGCAGACGTTCCCCAATATCTAATGTTTCTGGTTGTGAAAATTATTTGGGGCCTGTATCTGAT
Organism: Furipterus horrens; assembly: GCF_987537825.1. Classification (NCBI taxonomy): domain Eukaryota; kingdom Metazoa; phylum Chordata; class Mammalia; order Chiroptera; family Furipteridae; genus Furipterus; species Furipterus horrens. The sequence goes on along the minus strand of NW_028327180.1, from coordinate 61,990,114 downwards.
GAAGGCATTTGGAATTGTATTCTACACATTTCTGCCAATCGCTTTATAAAGAGAGGTAAGGAAAGGAAAGGGCTGATTTTTTAATTTAGTTTAAATGATAAAATGTTTTTTTCAGATATTGTCATAGATGGGTTGTTTTTTTTTTTTCTGATTAGCCATTAGACTTCAAAATCTTTTCTGACTAATCTCTTTGTTATGTCTTTTTCTGGCTTCTATCACACCTGTTTCAGAACCCAGGAGCATTTCATACTAAACCTGTGAGCTGGAGTGGAAGGCCAAAGGTAAGAGGCTGTTCTCCCTGAGACTTCTGGGCTGTGTCCTGTACTGGTTCTATTTCTTTTTCTCCTTTCCTTGCTTGGCTGTTGTATGCCCATGAAAAAAAGTGAATTTGGTGAGTATCTAGCCAGGCTCTGTCACAGCTTATCATTCTGGCAAACATATATACACACATACATATAATTCTTCCTTCCTCATGGTCACTGTTCCGAAGTCACTCTGAGATCCCACTGGGAAAAGTCCATGTGGCCTTCTTCCTGGAAGTTAGGGAAGATGGATTGGGATGAGTCTGCCTTTTAGAATACCTCTGTGGTCCTCGGTTCCACCATTGAGGAGACATTTATTCCCCTTATTCATTATTCTCTTTTTTCATATTGGAAGTAAGCCTTCCTTCAAGCCTGTCTGGGCTTCAAAGTTTACTCCTACTCATGGGTAGTTGGAGGCATAGGGTTATTGTTGCTGTCTTTTTTTTTTTATTTCAAGCAATCAAAAACCTTTAGGTGCAGTCTTATGGTTTCTTTGGTAATACATATCTTTTTAAAAATAGTAGTTTTTTTGTTAATGTAATCCTATCTATATACTTGAAGTCAATTCGGTAGGTAAATAAATACATCTAAAGTTCTTTGAAGGCACAGCTCTCAAACAGGCTTTAATTCCTTGCTTTCTGCCTCCATTTCTCTATCCTTTGACTCAGAGACAGCCACCTGCAGGCTGTCAGAAGTTAGTTATGAAACCACACCCTTAACATGATCTTTACCCTGAGTCACTTCATTCAGCTGAGAAATTTTAATAGGCTTTTTGGTTCAATGCTTTTTTTTTTTTTTTAAGAAAAAGTAAGTCTATATCTCAGTGTTTAAGGTCTATAAATAGTCAGATTTTAAACAATAGAAAGCATAAAAATTTTAAACTCTCTACTCTCATTTCTTCTTGCAAGCTGTCCAGTTCTCTCCCTAATCTCATCTCTTATATTACACCAATGCTCGATTCTTGTAATATCATTATGTGTCCATGAGTTCTATGATAATTTATAAGTATTTCTCCTAGAGCTACAGGGGACTAGATTCCAATGACCACAGATGATACTTCCACCAAATGATTCCCATCGAGGGATGTGAGGAGGCATTACTCCAGCTTCTGATGTCATTTTATCCCTTGCCACTGCTTGTCTGCTAAGCCAATGTCACACAGTTGTGGAATTTCAAGATACCACCTCTGTGTTAGGGAGGGTAGGCTAGGCTACACTATGGTGATAAGTACCCCCACAGACTATCAGTTACTATACAGGAAAAAAATTCTTGCTCCTGAAAAGTCTGAGGAAAAGCAGGTATGTTTGGGGGCAGCTCTTTTCCAAGCAGTAACACAGGACTTCAAGTTCTTTGTCCTCATAGCTCTGCCATCTCAGACCCAAGCTTACAGTGACACCGAAAAAGGAAGGTAAGGAAAAGTGAGCCAAAAGTCTTGTGAAAGAGTTCAAGAGTCAGACTTGGAAGTGGTCTCTATTATTTTGTCCACACATAATCAGCTAGAAAAGAGCTGGCCCCAGTTTAAATTCAAAACAGCCTGGGAAAGGCAGTTATCCTATGTGGCCAGGATAAGAAAACAAAATTGATGTGCTTTTAACCAGCTACCACGACACCCAGCTCTCATTGGTTTATATTTGCCTGCTCTATGTTTTTACATTTATTCACTCTCATTCTTTCTGAGTCCTTATATTTTAGGTATTTCTCTTGTAGCTATTACATAATTGACTTTACTTTTTAAACTGATCTGATAATCTCTGTCATTTAAATAGAGGGTTTAGTCTATTTATATTTAATGTGATTATTTCTAAATATGTTTTCTATTTTCCTGCTGTTCCACTATATTCTTTGTTTTATTTTTCTTGTCTTGTTTTCAACTTTCTCTTATCTTTTTTATACTACTCTACTGAATTAAGCAATACATTTTTAGTAGTATCTCTATGAAATGATTTCTTAGTGTCCTCATCAAAAAATAGCTGTTCAACTTGTTACTGTACAGTGTTTAATTTGTCTCTTATTTTAAAAATCATATATCAATGATTATTATTATTTCTATTTTACCATAAAATCAATGCTTGCTTATATTTCTACATATATTTTTCAGTTTTCTCTTTTATTCCTTTTTTTCTCTTCTTGCTCATCATTCTTTTTGCAACTTAACTTTTCCTCCTAGTATTAATTTTATTGTGCCTGAAATACATTTTTTAGAGATTCCTTTTTTATTGGCCTATTAATTATATATTCTCAGTTTTTTATTATGTAAGTATGTCTTCTATTTTATTCTTTGTTCAATGATATAAATAATAAACTATATAAAGAACAAATGGACTAAATAATGGTTAATGCCAAAAATCTAGGCTATCTTTGAAGCATTACTTTTCTTACATAAACATTTAAGTGTAAATTATTTTAGAGTCCATATAACTAAAATGAAGAAATTATTATTGAATTTTCCTTTGCTAAATATACTCTATCTAAAATGTGGATGAAGAGTTGGCATCAAACACATACTTTTTTTCTTTATTAAGCTGTTTGAAAATTTGTATCAATATACAAATGAATCTCAACCATAATTGGTATTTTTATCCAGCCATCAAATTCTTAATAAAGCTATTCTATTAATTTTCTATTCACATGTCTTTCAGGCATGAGATTGTCATGTAATGCAAAAATAAATGGCACCATATTTAAAGAGAAACCTCAGACTTTCAAGAATATGATTTAGAATTAAGGGTTTAAATGTTATTTTTATAATATAGCTCTGATCATTTCACTATCTTTTGTATAATAGTTTTTAAAGGTCCTTATACATTGTAATAAAGTATATTATTTTTTTCTTTACCCCTGAAACTGTCCCTTATTTATAGAGCTTCCTTGTTTAGGAAGCTAAAGGAATAGTCTAACAGGCAAGAAAACTGACAAAGCCAATTTATCAATGTCAGAAAAATTATTCCTCTCTGAAGATGATCAAAGATGTCCAGCCTTGAAGAAAAAAAAAAGCTTGATAATTATGCTAATCTGAAATAATCTAAATTTTATATCAAATTGCTTTTCCTGAATTCAGAAACATTTTTCATGAGGTCATCCATCTTACAGACAAACGCTAGGTCAAGATGATTCATTATTTCATGCAGATTTCAGTATTAGAGAATATAACTTAATTTTTTTTAAAAATTTTATATGCTTTATTGATTATGCTGTTACAGTTGTCCCAATTTCTTTTCCCTCTGCTCCCCTCCACCCAGTGATACCCTTCCCTCCAGTGGCCCACCCCCTTAGTCCATGCCCATTGGTTGTGCATATAGTTCTTCTCAACATCTTCCTATCTACTCAACTCCCTCCTACTATGCTTCTTAATTTCTGCACTATCTCCCTCCCTTCCCTCTTCCCACTCCCCACTGACCTCCCCCCATAATGTTCTCCATACCTATAATTCTTTTCCCACTCTTGTTGCCTACTTAGTTTGCCTTTGTTTTGATTCCCTAGCTTCTGTTGTTGGTTGTTGTGATACACTTTTCATTTTAATGTTCATAGTTTTGATCCTCTTTATCCTAAACAAAGCCCTTTAACATTTCATATAACAGTGGTTTGGATCTAATGAACTCCTTCAGTTTCCTTTGTTCTGGAAGCACTTTCTCTGCCCTTCTGTTCTGAATGACAGCTTCACTGGATAGAGTAATCGTGGCTGTAGATTTTTGATTTTCACTACTTTGAATATTTCTTGCGAGTCCGTTCTTGCCTGCAGAGTCTCCTTTGAGAAATCAGCTGATAGTCTAATTGGGACCCCTTTGTACACAATTCTCTTCTTCTCTCTTGTTGCTTTTAAGATTCTCTCTTTATCCTTAATTTTTGACATTTTGATTATAATGTGTCTTGGTGTGGTTCTCCCTGGGTCCAGTTTTTTTGGAACTCTCTGTGCTTCCTGGAACTGTAAGTCTATTTCCTTCCCCAAGTTAGGGAAGTTCTGCTTCATTATTTTGTCACATAATTTTTCAATTTCTAGTTCTTCTTCTTCACCTTCTGGCAATCCTATAGTTTGGATGTTTTCTCTCTTATAGTTGTCCCAGAGGTTTCTGAGCCTCTCCTCATTTTCCTCACTTTTTGTTTTCTCTTTCTGCACTGGTTGACTGTTTATTCCTTCCTTATGTTCCGATTTGTTGATTTGATCCCTGGTTTTCTTTCCCTCACCACTAGTTTTGTATGTGTTTTCATTCATTTCAGCATGACTAGCCTTCATTCCTTCCTTGTCTTGTTTAAGATCTGCTGTTAGGTCTATAAGCATTCATATAACCAAAGCTCTGAACTGTGCCTCAGAAAGATTTCCTATCTGCTACTTCATTAGATTAGATATTTGCTGTCGGGTCAGCTGTGTGATTGGGATCTGTATCATGATCTGTGTCATCTTGACAGTTTTGTGTTTACCATTGCTTCCTGGGCAGGGCTGTCACACCTCCTATGCTATAGGGGGCGAAGCCCTGTGCATTCATCACTACCGGGCAACCCTTCTCACCACATTGTGGCGCTTTGTGTGGGGGCAGGAGTCCAAGGTGGGTTCCTGCCATTCGCTTTCTGCTGAGAGACCAGGAGCCTCCTCCTCTATCCCCATGCCCTCTGGGCCTCACAGTCCAAGGCAATGGGGGTCTGCCTTTCCTGGTACTGTAATCACAAGCTGACGGGTCTGGTCTGCAGCCTGGGGTGCTCCCAGGTGCTTCTCACCTCCCCTTAAATACAGGTGTCTGTGCTTACCGTCATCCCACCACCATCCTGCCGTCGTCGCTGCAGCTGCTGCCGTCACTGCAGCTGCCGCCACCAGCACAGCTTAACCTCTCCACCCTGGCTTCACCCCTCCTCTCCGTCCAGACAAGCACCACTTTTTTATAACTTCATACACTGGACTTTCATTTATTTTATGGAACTTCTGGTTATTTCTGGTTTTACAGTAGTTCTTTCTATTCGTTCTTAGTTGTGGAGGGGGATGGAGCATGTCAGTCTAGGCCCTATAACTTGATTTTGAGCAGACAACAACCTAGTCAGGTCAGAGAAGATCTCCAAGTTGATCTCTAATTATGTAAAAAGTATATGGATTAAGAAAATTAGGAAAACCTAAGGCCAAAGAGATTTGAAAGGTATTATATAGATTATTTTTTTGTAGCACAAGCCATATCCAGAGGAAACTATATGTAATATTAGTTTACAACTTAGCTTGTATAAATACATACTTAACATGACCTACATACCCCAATAGATGGTGAGGCAATCTATCTATTGATGATCATAAATATGACTTAGAGGAGTATTTATTGCTATTGAAACTTTTCTGTTTTGGAAGGCTGAAATATGTGAAACACATTTATTTTAAAAATTGCTATAAATTGACTTCTGACCAAGTTGGAGGCCTAGACTGACATGCTCCATCTCTCTTCACAACTAAGAAGGACTACAACTACTGCAGAAATAACCAGAAGTTCCAAAAAATAAAGCTACATGGAAGTCCAACATATAAAGTTATATACAAGTGGTGCTCATCCAGATGGGTAGGAGTAGCGAAGCTGGGGTAGAGAGGTAAAACTGTGCCAGCGGCAGCAGCTGCAGCGACGGGCGGCAGGACCAGTAAGCACAGACACCTGCATTTAAGGGGAGGCGAGAAGTGCCTGGGAGCACCCCTAGCAGCAGACCAAACCCGTCAGCTCGAGATTCCAGTGCCGTGGAAGGCAGACCCCCATTGCCTCAGACTATGAGGCCCAGAGGGCTTGGGGATGGAAGAGGAGGCTCCCGGTCTCTCAGCAGAGAGAGAATGGCAGGAATCCATCTTTGACCCCAGCCCCCACACAAAGCACCACAGTGTGGTGAGAAGGGTCGCACAGTAGTGATGAGTGCATGGGATTCTGCCCCCAATATCATAGGAGGTGTGACAGCCCCGCCCAGGAAGCAAACACTGCCAGGATGGCAGGGATAATGATAGAGATCCCAATCACGCAGCTGACCAGAAAGCAAATACATGAATTAATGGACGAACAGATAGATAACCTTTCTGAGGCTCAGTTCAGAGCTACAGTTATAAAACAGCTTTCAGAAATAACAGTGAGACTTAATCAAGATGGGAAAAGAATGAAGGCTAGTTCTGCTGAAATGAATGAAAACACATATGAAACAACTGGTGAGGGAAGGAAAACCAGGGATCAGATCAACAAATCGGAACATAAGGAAGGAATAAACAGTCAACCAGTGCAGAAAGAGGAAACAAAAAGTGAGGAAAATGAGGAGAGGCTCAGAAACCTCTGGGACAACTATAAGAGAGAAAACATCCAAACTATAGGATTGCCAGAAGGTGAAGAAGAAGAACTAGAAATTGAAAAATTATGTGACAAAATAATGAAGCAGAACTTCCCTAACTTGGGGAAGGAAATAGACTTACAGTTCCAGGAAGCACAGAGAGTTCCAAAAAAACTGGACCCAGGGAGAACCACACCAAGACACATTATAATCAAAATGTCAAAAATTAAGGATAAAGAGAGAATCTTAAAAGCAACAAGAGAGAAGAAGAGAATTGTGTACAAAGGGGTCCCAATTAGACTATCAGCTGATTTCTCAAAGGAGACTCTGCAGGCAAGAACGGACTCGCAAGAAATATTCAAAGTAGTGAAAATCAAAAATCTACAGCCACGATTACTCTATCCAGTGAAGCTGTCATTCAGAATAGAAGGGCAGAGAAAGTGCTTCCAGAACAAAGGAAACTGAAGGAGTTCATTAGATCCAAACCACTGTTATATGAAATGTTAAAGGGCCTTGTTTAGGATAAAGAGGATCAAAACTATGAACATTAAAATGAAAAGTGTATCACAACAACCAACAACAGAAGCTAGGGAATCAAAACAAAGGCAAACTAAGTATGTAACAAGAGTGGGAAAAGAATTATAGGTATGGAGAACATTATGGGGGGAGGTCAGTGGGGAGTGGGAAGAGGGAAGGGAGGGAGATAGTGCAGAAATTAAGAAGCATAGTAGGAGGGAGTTGAGTAGATAGGAAGATGTTGAGAAGAACTATATGCACAACCAATGGGCATGGACTAAGGGGGTGGGCCACTGGAGGGAAGGGTGTCATTGGGTGGAGGGGAGCAGAGGGAAAAGAAATTGGGACAACTGTAACAGCATAATCAAAACATTTTAAAAATTGCTATAAATTAATGACATTTGCTGCCAGTTTTTAAGGACTAAACCTCAGTTTTCTGGAAATTAACTTATGTAGAATTCTTCTCCCTTGATGCCCCATGATAAATGAGGCATGACATTATCAGTTTTTTATTTCTTCTCAATTATATTTGGCCAATGAGCAAATTTTAATTAAAATTTTTTTCTACCTTCATGATAGTTTTGCAGTCATAAGAAAGAAAAACAATGTGAAAATCTGAGGTCAAACTAGACACAGAAAAGCATACACTGTATGGATGCATTTATATAAAATGCACAGGGGGGGAAAAAAGAGAGGGTGGGGGGAGAGAGAGACCAAACTGGCTCACACTATTGAATGTGGGATGCTGGTTATCCTTGGGCAGGGAGAGGACAGTGACCAGAAGGAGTATGAGGCATGCTGGTAACGTTCTGTTTCTTTGTAGAATCTTGGGTTTATTTGGTTTGTGAAAATTTATTGAGCTACGCATTTATCATATGTGTAGTTGTTCTTATTCATATTATGCTTCAGTAAAAGTTTTTAAAAATCTAAAAGTCAATATTAGAAGCATATAATAGCCAGTTGGTCTGTAGACACACACAGGAGTGCAATGCTAAGTTAGTTCATTTCTCCAAGATATCTGAAATAGGAGTCCCAAGAGAACTTTCATGAAAGCCAAGGCATGTCTATAAAAATGCCTTTTAATCCTGACTTTGCTGGATTCATAGAGCAATATTAAATATTATTCTTATCAGTCATGGCATGCACAGATAAAAATAAAATGTCCTTAAAGCTCAATGCCAGTGAGCTGGAAAAAATGGCTTTGTTCAGAATTCTGCTGTTTGAATTAAAGAACAGTGTTCTTTCTCCGTAGTTATAAAATAGCATTTTAATGAATAATTACTGAAACCAAACAAGATCACAAGCAAAGAAAGAATTCAATTAAATAGGATTCTGGGTCAAACTAGATCCTAGAATCCTCTCCCCACTCATTGTCCACTTCTGTTGGGTTTCCAGGCAGAATGAACACATTTTTAAGTACAGTTCTTTCATGTTACATCCTCTGCCATCATGGCCTGTTGGTAAGAGAAGCCTTGTCTCTATGCTTCCTAACAGAGAGAAAAGAAGAATATCACTGCTCAGCGATGGAGGGGCTTCAGCACAAAGGGCACTGTCTCTGCAGAGAGCCCCCCACCAGCCCTCTCATCAGTTCTGAAGAATAACCCGCTATATGGTGACATGAGTTTGGAGGAAGCTATGGAGGACAGGAAAAATAATCCTTCCTGGACCATCGAGGAGTATGACAGGCGTTCACTCCACACCAACCTGTCTGGGCACCTGAAGGTACTCAAGGCAAAGAATCGCTCCTTCAATGGATGAGGGAGACCAGTGAGGTCCTCCTAAAAGACATGGGTATCAGGTTGACAGGCATTCTTCACCAGGCACCAAATCTCCAGGTTTCAGGTCATTTCAGCCTCTGGCTTCCCTTGTTCTCACCTCGTCATTATTTGTGTTTATTTATTGGTTTTGAGTTTTACAACAAATCTGATCTGGCACAGAAGCAAGATTTACCTGGAAGGTAAAAAAGTTTTTTGAAAATTAACTTGCCAGATTATATATGTTTTCCCCCAGTTGTGTGACCATTTATGTTCACGAATACTTATAAATCCCTTGTTCTACATTTATTCACAAATATTTGTTAAATGCCCTCAGCCCTGAGCAAGGCAGTTCTCATCAAAGATCATTTCGTTTCAAGCCCACTCAGTGATTTAAGATTGCAGACTTACATTTTGGACTCTTTCCTGTGTCTCAGTAACAAAACAAAACAAAAGCATTTCAACACAGGAAAAGTATGCAATGAACTCATTCACCCAGCTTAAACCCAACTTAAGTCTGTTATTTTTCCAACCGCCCCCCACCCTCGAAGTCACCCATCACATAGAAGACCTAGAAATACCTGAAAAGCCAGTAGAGGGGCCCTCCTTCTGTTTTCTGAGTGGACTGGATTCCTACCCAACCCCGGCTGGTCTCAGCAGCCCCAGGGCCAGGAAGGCCTGGCATTTTCCAAGTACCCTTTATGCCTATGTGTTTATACCTTAAACATCTAAAAACTTTTACTTTTGCAGGGAGTAGTTTTATGCCTCCTTAAAATCTTACTCATTTAAAAATCTGAAATGTGCATGACTTGAAGCTTCTTAACCTCATAGTAGATTTACTGTATCTCCTCCTTAATGCAGCCTCTTTTCTGGAAAAGTTGCCGTAAAACAGATGCTCCCACATAGCAACAATTATCATGTGTTTTTATTTGAAGCCTGAAGATCAGGAGCTCTAAGAAGTCACCTCCTATAAGTAGGAAAAAATATATTGACTTATTTCACAAACATGCCTGACTGGATGTGAGAGCCCCTTCCCCTTGTTGTTTCCATGAAAGGAAAGGGGGCTATAAACATAAATATTGCTGTCCCTGCCCTCAAAAAGTTCATCTCATCGAGCAAAGTAACAAAGAGTAACTATAGAACAAGCTAGAGTGAAAAGATAGAGGAAGAGGATAGTGCTGGTCAAGGTAGTACAAAGTGATGTGCAGATTCAGAAGAGAACAAAATCACATTGGATTTCTTTTTAAGCCTTTTAATTTATGCTGTGCTTGAAGGATGTGTAGAATTTAAAAGCTATAGGTGGTTTGCATTGAGTGTGGGTTGGGAGTGGGTTTTTCTGTCAGGTGTAGCAAGAGAAAAGGCACAAATGCAAGAACGTGAGAGAATTTGTCAGAAGAATAAGCATCTGGTTTTGCTGGAGCTACAGCTGAAGTAATAGAACAATGGGAAATAAGGATAAAAAGCCAACTAAAAGGCAATGTGTGAATGCAAGGGTAAGGAAATGGAACAATATTGGCACAAGGAGTAATCTTTATTGGCCAATTCCATAAGCTATGTTTAGGAAGATCAAACAAGAGGATGATGGCTATATTGCTTTACTAAAACCAGGAGCTTCCCCTCTCCCCACCTCTACATGCAAAGCACCCACCTCAAAGCAGTGGCCCCTCAGGCCACAGGCCCATTTACAGACCTCCTAATGCTATTCTTCAGCACTAACTATTCTTGAGGGATCCTTCTGGAAGTTATGGCTGTAGTTTTTATTATCATTTCTTCCTATACCTCATTAATTCAACTTCTTCCATCACCTTCCCTGTCTATATCTCTTAATTAGCAGACACAACCCCTAACTTACTTTCTGAAAGCTTTTCACCACCACAGACTGTAAAAGTTTGAAGTTCCTTTGGCCATCCTCATTTTTCTAAGTTGCTAAGAGTTTACAAATAAGGAAGAAGAAAAGTAGCAAAGTGTTTAGCTGTGAAGGGAAGCTATCAGTGGGCGGGAGGAGAGGTCAGTCTCCGTTCTGGAAGTTCTCAGTGGAGATGGAGAGCTTGATCTTGCAGGTCAGGTGCAGACCTCTGATTAGAACACACATGAATGGAAGGACGGACAAGAGCAGAGCAGACATTTTTAAATAGTCTATCCTTTTACCCAGGTCATCCAATTTTTATTTTAATACATTAGCTTTTCTATACAACTGGGAAATGGAAACTAGCAGCAATGGGATGGGAGAATTGTGTCGCAGTGACCAGGAGCCACCCAGCCCTCTACACGCATATGCATTGCTCGCCTAGCTGTGCATTGGTGAGTCTGAAACTAGCTCATTGACCCCAGAGACTGCGTGGACACTGGCTGAGTCTGAGTGTACTGAGAAGGGAGAGTCAGAGAGAGGGTGGCAGTCTAGCTGCAAGCCACTGCAAGTATCCAGGTGAGAAATAATGATGCCTGAAGTGGGTTTGTGAAAACAGCTTCAGCATTCACCATAAATGTGTTGTGTGCTTACTGGAATTCAGGCATAAACACTGAGTCTTTAACACTGAACCATAGCTGGTTGCAGGTGATTTGTCAGACGTAGGAATGGGGTTGAGTTGAAGACAATTCTGCCCAGTGGAAAGGAAGATGAGGCCCACGAGAGAAACAGACTGGGGAGTAGGAGCTGGTGTGGGGAAGGATCCATTAAGTCCTTTCTTCAGGAGGTCACACAGTGCCCAAGTTTCTGCATGTTGAACATGCTGTTGCCCTTTACAAGGGCAGCCACAGCCTGAGAAATATGGAAGGGACACTTGACATTTAGTTTTACTCCTCCTTCCATAGACTCAGCTTCTGGATTTGGGGAAAAACTCACCAAACAATGTTTATCCCTACCATGCTGACAAAAATCAAACCTCTAAGGCTCATTTAAAGCAAGGGAGGAATTTTAACTTTATTTCCATTCACTAGCCTGATTGACATGCACTATTTATAAAATGTAAGAGACACTAAATTGGCTCAAAGATGAACAGAAATACTCTTGTGTGAGCAATTTAGTCAATAAATCATGCAGGCCTCCTAATGCAGACCTACACACAGACCTAAAGATTGGAGCTGTGGAGCTTTCTGGTCCACCAGGAGGCTGTGCTTGCATTTTTGTGTTATTTGAGGAAGCCTGGCCTCTCTTATTTGAGCCATGACACTTAAGCCTCACCCCAGACAGTGTGAACATGGACCTTCAACAACTCTGGCAGTGTCTTGTTCTTCAATCTTGTATTGATCACACTTATTGAGCCTATTCTCTGCGTAATTTTCTTTTAGGAAAATCCTAATGACCTACGGTTTTGGCTGGGAGACATGTACACGCCCGGTTTTGATACCCTATTGAAAAAAGAAGAGGAGCAAGAGAAGCATTCCAAATACTGTCGAATAGGTCTGATTTTGCTCCTTGTTGCCTGCATCTTGGTTTCCATAGTGACTGTTAGCACATTTTTCACATAAAAAAAAAAAAACTGCCACAGACACAGCCACTTGAAATTTCTTTTTATACGATTTTTTTATTGTTATTCTATTACAGTTGTCCTAATTTTTCCCCCTTTGCCCTCCTCCACCCATCCCACCCCCCATTTCCACAGTCAGTTTCCACACTATTGTCCATGACTGTGGGTCATTCATACATGTTCTTTGTCTAGTCCTTTCCCCTTCTTGCTACCATTATCCCCCTCCCACCTCCCCTCTGGTCACTGTCAGTCTGTTCCATGTTTTCATGCCTATGGTTCTATTTTGTTTGTTAGTTTATTTTGTTCATTAGATTCCTCTTATAGGTGAGATTGTATGGTATTTGTCTTTCCCTGACTGGCTTATTTCACTTAGCATAATAGTCTCCAGTTTCATCCATGTTGTCAGAAAAGGTAGTTCTTTCTTTCTGCTGCACAGTATTCCATCATGTAAGTGTACCACAGTTTTCTGACCCACTCATTTACTGATAAGCACTTAGGCTGTTTCCAGCACTTGGCTATTGTAAATAGCACTGCTATGAACATAGGGGTGCATAGGTTCTTTTGAATTCGTGATTCATGATTCTTAGGGTATATTCCCAGCAGTGGAATCACTGGGTCAAAAGGCAGTTCCATTTTTAGTTTTTTGAGGAAATTTCATGTTTTCCAAAGTGGCTGCACCAGTCTGCATTCCCACCAATAGTGCAACAGGATTCCTCTTTCTCCACATCCTCGCCATAGTTGTTGTTTGTAGATTTATTAATGTTTCTTTAAAAATGTCCAAATAAATGTTTGAAGGAAAACATGTTCATGGGTATGAGTGTATTGTTGACTGTACAGTTAAAATATAGTTGTCTTATAGAATGCAAATGTTGGTTGAGATCGGCTTTTTCTAATTTGTTCTCTTAAACCTGTGTAAGAACTCCAGTCTGAGCTTTGTCCTTTGGGAATAAGGACTTCTGGGGACTGAAACCACAGAAAAGTTACTGTGTACAACCCAGTCCAAACACTTTGATAGAGAACAAAGCAGCACCAACAACTCTCAGCAGTTTTGTCTTAATGCTCAAACTACATTCATCCTGTCTTTAAAACCCTGTCACCTGCCACCCCCACCCTCCTACCATCACTAGGAAAGTTGAACAGATCATTTTTTAACCAGCTGCCAGGCACACAGGATCAAAGCTTCTGGTTCTCTGCCTGTTGGGTTGCGTTCTGATGTTTAACCTTCATTTATTCCTGTTTAATGCAGAATTAAAAGGGGGCGGGAGGGCAAAGGGGGCCTTTCTTCAAACATAGTGTTATTTTTTTCAGGAATACTTTATAATCCCTCAGTTTCATGTAATTTCAGTAGGCCTAAATTTAGACAGGACATAGTTGTATCATTGATTACACTTAGAGCCAATTGTGCTTACTAATTCATCAGAATCAACTAGTGTGCTCTCTGGTGGCAGTCATCAAGTATAACTCCAGGGAGGAAGGCCCTGGGAAAGCAGAGGGAAGACTGCAGAGAGAACAGGGATTGAATACTAACTGTGCCTTTTGCTAACTGGGCAAGTTATTCTTTCCCGAGAAGGGATGATAACAGAGACATGGATAACAGCAATGCCTGCTCCTAGTGAGCAGCTGCATGGCTCATGGCAGTTGTTACTACTGATAGTGCTGGCTGATTGGCATCCTGGAGTCACCTTACATTGCCTGCTGATACCTGGGGACATGGTTCTGCCACAGATGAATAAAGTCACCACTCTGCTCTTTCTCCTAGAGCTCCCTTCCCAAGTCCCTTATGTCCACTCCTTTCTTTCCTTCCAACATCCTCCCCCTCCCCCCACACACACTACTTTGTGCATGAAACAAAAAAGGCTTTCTCCTCTTCTCATTAGTCAGATTTCGGTCTTCATGATTGCCATATCATTTTTGCTGTATTTCTCTTAAAGATATTTCAAATAAAGTACATTAAGGTGCAGGCTTGCTGCACAATAAAATCATTGTGCACAAAAATTGTTTTAAGCATATATACAGTCTTTAACCTTCTAACTCCTCCTCTCCTCTGTAAGAGGTGCTAGTGCAGTTTAGAACTGAATAAGGAGAAGCGAACATCCGGGGACTTCCTGAGCACAGGTCCGCTCTCACTGCGGACATCTCCTGGACAGCCGCTTGTTATTACAGTTGACCCTTGAACAACATGGGACAGGGGCGCCAACCCCACACAATGGAAAAATCCACCTATTACTTTTGGCTACAGTCGGCCCCTTGCTTCCACAGATTCAACTTCCCCCAGATTCAAAATAGTATTTTTGCCTGCATTTGGGAATCTGAGGTTGGGGATGCGAAAATACTATTTTCACCTGCTGTTGGTTGAATCTGAGCATGTGAAACCCATGGTTAGGAAGGACCAACTGTATATTGAAAAACACCCACCTACAGGGGAGAGTTGCGCAGTTCAAAGCCGTCCCTTTTCAAAGGTCACTTGTACTCATTTTCCTAGCCCAATGTTTGCTTCTAAGGACTTGTAAACAGGTTCAGGTTTCGCTACCTGTGGAAAGCATCGGGGCTGCTCCAGGTTACCTCTGGCCACTTGCAGGTAAGGCTCTGAAGGCACCGAGCCAGGCACCACAGGGGGCGGAGCTGCTCACCTGAGCTCCTGGCAGGTCTCACCCCTTCCCTTCTGCCTCTGCTCCCTCCAGCTCCGCTCTCCTCTCACCTCTCAGTCGTTTATGTCTTAGCACGAACGAGCTTATTACTGTGCTATTGCACCCAAACCAATCTTTATTTTTAGCCTTTAATGTAACTATAGAATCAAAATATATTATTATCCGTCACTGGGTTAATGTTCTGCAACTACATGAGAGGGAACAGCATGAACAGAGAGAATACACCCTGTGTGCCCACGAAATGCTACCAGAAAGCGCTTCCAGAGGGCTTTACAAATGGCTCAAGCAGAAAAGGCATAAGAAGGTCATACAAAATACAGAGGTGATGGCCCCAAAAAGGCTTCACTTAAAATGTGGGCTTTCTTAAAAAGTGCTGATCCAGATTCGATTAACTAATGTTTTTAAAGCATTTAAACACAACCTTTGTCATATATTAGGTGGTCAGTAAATAATAAGCATTATCTTAAAAGAAGTGACTATTTTAGTCACTTCCACATTGATCACCTTTTTTCTTCTAACTTGGGGTAAGAATTTCTGGTTTCCATAAATTCTTAAGTAATCATGGTTTCAAATGTAATCTTTCCCAGGTTCTTTAGAAGGGGAACCCCAAATTTTTTTTTTTTTTTTTTTTTTTTTTTTTTTTTTTGTATATTAGGTTAATGTGAAGGAGGCCAAAAGCAAATAGTATGGCATTTTCTAGAGGGAAAAAAAAATCCAACTGTGGATACTTCTTTAAATGCTACTTTAGGAAGCATTTGAGATCTTGCTCCCAGCATGTGCTGTAGTTTGGCTCAAATAAACTTATAAAAATTCAAAAACAATTAAAATTAAAAAAATAAAGTTCAGCTTTCATATTTAAAAGAAAAGTTTATGTAACTTATTAAATGCTATCCCATTATATTCATGTTGCTGCCACCTAGTGGAGAGTTGAGTGGAAACAAACAAGAAGGATTCGCGGCTGCTCCGTTAATTCAGAGTGCACTGCTGCCATCTGATGGTGAGTTCTGTGCCTGCTCTCAGTCCATAAAAAGGCATTTTACCAAAGGAACGTTTGCAGGTAGGTGAGGGCCTCTGTCATTAGAATCCGTTCAATAGGTGGCTAAGGAATCCTTGCAACCTCCCCCTTGCAACCAATAATTTTGATGCCCTTTAATCTTGCAAGAAAAAAGATAGACATGTCAGAGCTGGGACCGCCCCGCACAAACTCCTGACTTTACTACAGATGACCTGCTTAAATGTAGAAGTCTTCTGAGACATGGCCCCATTCATAGCCTCCTCAAATTGGCTGAGATTTTAGGGATATTTAATAATTTGCTGCTTGAGTTTCTACACTTTTATCGCTCTCTTGACAATCTTTACATATTTTTAATTCCTTTTTTCTATACCAGTTGTGTATTATCAGTTGTTAAAGTCTATGCTCATATAATTAAAGAGGTAACTTTATCATATGTGAGAAATAATTTTTAAAACTGTAATTAGGGCCATTAAATCTCAACCTCTCTAGATGTGTACTTACATAACCACAGAGCCTAGCAGAGTGTGCTTTTTCAGAGGAAAGGCAACTTTTGGTTTCTTCCAAATAATCACTTAGTCCAGGCTCTTGCCCAACTTGAGGTGAGACTGTTCCACCAAAGGGAACAACTTCAGAAACTGAACTCAGCTTTCTGCCATTGTGGCTGCTCTGCTCTCATTTTAGGGACACTCTCATTCACGGACCCTTCATGCAGATTGCTGGAAAAATGCAGGACCTAATCGGGGCCCTCTCTTTTTCAGAAGTGTATGCAATCCTGACCAGTGTGGCTCCGTTGGTTGGGCATCAAACCACAAAGCCAAAGGTCACCAGTTCAATTCCTGGTCAGGGCACATGCCTGGGTTGCGGGTTCAGTCCTTGGTCTGGGTGCATGCGAGATTCAACCAATTGATGTATCTCTCACACATTGATGTTTCTCTTCCTCTCTCTCTCCCTCCCTTCCCTGTCTCAAAATAAATAAATAAATAAATAAAATCTTAAAAATAAGAAAAAGAAAAAAAAAGAGGTATGTGGAACTTCCTCTGATCCTTTTCCTGTCCTGTCTCATTCATGGCTCCAGCTCATAATCCATCCTTCGCCACATCTTCCTCCCTGCCTCAGATATATGGTATCTCACAGTGCTCAGCTTTTTCTCAATGCCTTGGACCTGTTGAAAAGTACAGAGTAAATAGAGATAGAGTGTATGGAGAAATAATATTTGTGTTTGTTATATATGCATCTGTATGTATATAAAAACCAAATGCAAAAGGCTCTCTTTCAAAAGAAAAATTTGAAATTAAAAAATCTTAAAATAAGGAAATCAGGTTTTTTAGTAAACTATAATTTCTGACTAAGTTCCTTTGGCCAAAAGAAATGAAATTTGAGGCTCACACAGTTTCACTTACTTATCGTTTTCAAGTTCCTGACAAAGAAAAGTAAGAATTCTTCCATTGATTAAACTTGTTAGTTTTGCCCAATTATGAAATAAGTATTAAAATCCCTCCCATTTGAATTAGCTTCAAGGTTGGTGGGACACTGTTTTAGATTAATTACCTGAATAATAAAAATGACCAGGCTAGACTTAAAACTATCAGTCACTATAAATGAAACAGCGGTTAACTAAGCTTCATTCTAAAAATAAATTATTTAAAGGCTAATACATTTAGAATCAACATGTAAGAGTGAAGACAATAATGTCACTGTTCCTGCTGCCACTGTTTTCGTATATATATATATTATATATATACATATATTATATAATATATATATAATGGTCACAAACCTCTTTCATCCTAAACACATTTTTTAAAGGTTTTATTTTGTTTATTATCATCAACATACAAAGGCAGGACATTTGGAGCCATTTTTTAAATTATTCAGGAAGACTCCCAGTGGCCACCCTTGGACCAGGTCACCCATCCTTCTACCCAGCCCCTGAGCCTTCTGGGGCTGCTGTCAATGCAACAGACATAGTCATCGTTTCTACACTTCCTAATTTCCAAACCCTTCCACCTCCACAATCTCATTTCATCTCAACTGTAATCTTGTGAGGTTAAGTGTAAAGCCTGCATTTTACGAGAGAAGAGATGGCAGCTCGGGGCCATCAGGAGATGGATCAGAGCAAACAGGGGATGAGCACCCACCTCTGGCTGCTCTCTCCCCTGCACCAGCGCCTCAGCACTGCAGCGAGGGCCCGTGCACTCCAGGTGCTGACAGGGTAGGAGTGCTCTCTCTTCTCTCCTCCACCCACCGCCAGGGTCCTGTCCAGCCTCTCCAAGAGTGAATGCAGAAAGCACACGATTGAAATAAGTGCAAACACCGTGTACTCCGAATGCCAGTAAACCCGACGCCACTCTGTGACACTTTGTCAATTTAGGCAAACCCTAGATGCTGTGATTAAGAATGTTCGTGGGTTAATTATCCTTTCTTAGTAAATAATGTTTCCCGGATGTCTTCCCCCAGCCGTGTTGGGGAGTGCAGGACCTGACTTCTCCAGCCTCGCCGGCATTCTCGCTAAACTCCACGGCAGCCCCGGGAAACTCCCGGTTCCAGAGGAGCCGGCTCAAGCGCGCTCCGAGGAGGACCTGAGCTCCTGACGACCTTCAGCATCAGAAGCATTACTAGATGGAGCCCCTCAAATGCCCACTCTTCAATCCTGCCGTACCAGGCACAATTTGGCAACATGGGGGAAAAGCGGAAAGGGAAGAATGACCGCCTGAATTCCCATCGCGGAGTTCCCGTCTGGCCACCTGGCGGCGCGTGGGAGCCAGGATGCGAAACAATTTCCCCACTAAGGCGAGAACTGTCGTTCTTTGGTGTCAAAATATGGAAACCCTGACAAATGAGTGGAGAACTTCCAAAGAATAGGAACGATTAACTGCGCTGATTCAGCCCTAGAGTAGGGAGCGGGGATGGTGGAGGGCTGCGGAGACTGGGGAGTGCACATCGACGCCGGAAAGCGAGCAATGGGGGGGGGGGGGGGTCCCCTGTTGTGAAGGCTTCAGACCAAGCAGCTGTAATCAAGCTGTGGCTCCTGCCTGTTAGCAGCGCGGGGTCCCAGGACAGTAACTCAGAATCCTCGTGTGGAACAAGCTCCTGGGTGAGTCTCTTAAATTAAAGAAAAGACCTTGGACTGTGGGCTCCTCAGCAAACCCAAAGCGAGGGTCCGCGGCTGGGGAGACCCAGGGTGCCCCCGGGATGTGCTGTGAAACTGCACGCTCTGGGCTCCCACGAAGGTGCCATCTACTTTTCCTGAAAGGAAAAGGCGGAGGTGGAGCTGCACGTCCTCTCTTTGTCTGGCTCTTTCCTCTGCTTCTCCACTCGCCTCAGGAATACAAAATTCATGAGAACTTAACCCTTAAGATGTTTAAAAATTGATCTTCATTCAGTAGGTGCGTTGTGTTGGAAAGGTTTGAGCTGAGACGTGCTTGGGGACTGAAGAAATACGGAGGCAGCCTCGCCCCGCTGGCTAACGCAGTACCGAGCTTTGTGAGTCAGTGGTCGCAGCCTCTGAAGTGGGCTTCTGGGCTATAGTCAACCCTGCTGGCCCCAAATCTGTGTAACAGGTTTAAATTCTACAGTCACCAACTCGAGTGAGAAGAAAAGAAACTATGAGCTGCCACCCGAAACACAGTATTGATATAAATTCTGTTCCATTAGCCGTTTCTCAGGATTTCTAATTCTGTCTCCACCAGTTCAGGTTTTAACTCTGAGTTTCCTGCCCCCTCTCTGGGGCCACCATCCACACACCCATGGCAGGGAGGGTGAGGTTCCTTTCACTTCCATTGTCCTGTGCTATGTGACACTGGCTCCTGCAGGTGACATCGGAGCCACCCACACAGTGTGCAGTACTTGCCAGCCATCCACTCCAAAGGTCTTGTGCATCCCTGCAGAGTGCTTCTCCCCCATCTGTGACTTCCTTTGGGCCGCTGGCCTCTGGGGATGGGCTCAGCTCACTCTCTAGGCTAATTGCACAGCTTCCCCTGGAGCCATAGGCAGGGTCTGGTCCCCCTCAAGGTCACTCCCAAGCCACAGGGGATATCGGGTAGGACTGAGCTCCTGTCCAAAGAAAACTTGTTTACTGTTTTCCCCAAAACTCAGTGTATGGGGTGCATCTCTGGAGTTTCTGCTGTTACGCTGCATCTAAGAAATGGAAGATTTGTCCCTCCAGTACTCAGAAACCCTGGATTTTTCAAGGGACCCACTCACATTATCTGCCTTTCCCTTTTCCACCTGACCCACGAAGGGGTGAGATTCTCCATTCCTCTCTCCTTCTAAAACAACATTCCTTCCTGGCCGGGAGGCTCAGTTTGCTGGAGCATTGTCCCATACACCAAACGCTGGTAGGTTCAATCCCTGGTCAGGGCACATGCCTGGGTTTCAGGTTTGGTCCCAGTTGGAGCATGTATAGGGGGAGACCAATCAATGTTTCTCTCTCATGCCAATGTTTCTCTCCCTCTCTCTCCCTTCCTCTTTCTCTAAAACTAATAAATATATCCTTGAGTGAGGACAAATAATTAACTAAATAAAACCTTCCCTAGTCAGCTGTGTCCTTGGGCTTGAATCTTAAAAATCCTCCCAAGATAGAGGAAGTCAGTTTGCTCTCTTATCCCCTTGCCCTTGTGCCCTGTTGGTGGTGACAGCAGGACCTCTGATAATAGAATTGAGGCTGTGCCCTGCCTTCATCTCACCATGGGGTGACCCTCCCAGAGGAAGGGTCATGGTGTCACCTTGGACTCCTGAATTCATCTCTTTCAGTGCATTTCCTCTCAGAGCCTACCCATAGGAAGTGATTAGTATTACCACCTTCACCCAGACAGCAGTACATTTCTGGAACTCCCCTGGAGTGGAGGAAGCTTTGTGGGAAACACTCAGTGCACCTGGCCAAAGGCAGAAGGAGAGCCAAAGAGAGAAGGTCAGCTGGAGCCAAGAGCTGGGCCTGTTGGAATGTGTGACTGTGAAGGGGCCTAGGGGAGCTTTGGAAGATGGAACTCTCTGTGTCCTCATGCTGGTAGCAAACACACAGATCTAGAAACATGTTCAAACATATAAAAGTATGCCCCAAAATGACAGTTTAATTATGGTATCAATCTCCTTCTCTATCATATTTCTACCATCCATCAGGCCTTGAATGAAAATTAAAACATCTCAGAAAGTTCTGTATCTTGTAGCTTCTATAAGTAGGCCTAAATGAGCTGTCATTTAAAAAGTAGGTGATCTATGGGCTTCACTTTAAAACTGGTTTCTCTTTTCTATCCTAATGGCTTGGACAGAAAGGGCCCAGAGATCTGAGAGGGGAAAACCTAAAATATTTCCCTCAGCCCAAACTAAGTATAATGGGCAAAAGGGTTTTGGACAGGTGAGACGTGCCTGGCACACCTTCCTCCAAAGAAGCCCCTTTTTTCCCCTAATGTGGGACATTGAAAAAGTAATACCTGCCTTTTGTCATCTAGTAGTTATGGATTGAATGATGTCTTTTAACCCTGTTGCCAAATCTGTTGCCCCCAGAATACAACAAGGATGCCAGCCTGTTAAACCGAGAACACCGTTGTCTGGGGATAGCCAGCTGATCTAGAGTCTGCAAGATCCTTCACCATGTGGGAAGGCCACCCTCCCCTCCACACCCCCACTCTTATTAGAAATTTCTGGACCCAAGGGTAGGTAGAACGACAACCATGTCCAGCTTGAAGCAGCTAGAGGAGCTAGAGACCCTAACCCATTGTCCTTTATAAGATTATAAAGGGTCTTAAGTCTGAGAGGGAGGGATTGTTATTTTTTGTTAAAAAAATTAATTATTTTTTAAAAAAAGAATAATATAGGAAAGGGTGAAGCCAGAGAACTTGTATGTATGACCCATGGGCATGGACTGGGGGGGAGGGGGGATTGCTGGGGGAGAGGTGGTGCTGAGCAGAGGGGAGCAAAGGGGAAAAATCGGAACTATTGTAATGATATAATCAATAAAATATACTTTTTAAAAAGTAGGTGAAAGTTGCAATTATTTGTTAGAGGTCTACATTGTGTTTGCTTTCTAGAATAGTCTGCTGTACCATCTACAAATAAATTTATAAAGCAAATATTGCATTTTCTTAAGTTCTATAAAATTAACAAAAACAACCTCACAATGTCTAATTTATAGATTAATTAATCTTTCATTATTTTATACATGAACTATTTAGGAGACCCTTTCAATTTCATTCAATATTTAATAATAATTATGTTGTTTTCACTATCTCATGTAAAATATGCTCTAAAATTGCATTCCAGGTATTCATTATATGTGTTTGCTGAGTCCTTAGAGCTTTCTTATATATGACACTAAAAAACAGAATTCTATTTTCTTCATATCCTCTCCTTTAAAAAAGCCCAATATGTAAAAGTAGACACATTTTTGCTAAATTACTACTATAAATACTCCTGGAACTGACTGTTATTAACATTTGCATTAAAAGAAAAGAAATTCCAATAGAAATAAATATGATCTCTGACTTGAGTTTTAATTTTTCTTGTTGAGGAGGAACAGAATGAGGATCAAGGGAATGTTTCCTTGAAGTATATATAGCATGGAAATAAAGAAGATTTTAAAAATGAAAAAGCATGGCAAACATCTAGAACCAAATCAAGTATAACAGTTTATAGCACCAAGACATCTCCATATTTTTTTGTTTGTTTTAGTACTGTCCCCTCCCCTTTCCCAACCATCAGCTAGTTCTATCTATGGATCTGCCTCTATCTTGTTTTCCTTTATTCTGCATATAAGTGAAATCATATGGTATTTGTCCTTTTTTGGTATGTTTTATTGACTATGCCATTACAGTTGTCCCAATTTCTTTTCCCTTTGCTTCCCTCCATTCAGCAACCCTCCCTCCAGTAGTCGCCCCCACCAAGTCCATGTCCATGGGTCATGTATATAAGCTCTTCTCAACATTCCCCTGTCCACTCTGCACCCACCTACTATGCTTCTTAATTCCTGCACCATTTCCCTCCCTCTCCCCCATTTCCCCTCCCAGCTGACCTCCCCCCACAGGATCCCCATACCTATGATTCTGTTCCCACTCTGGTTGTCTGCTTAGTTTGCCTTTGTTTCTATTCCTCAGCTTCTGTTGTTGATAGTTGTGATACTGTTTTCACTTTAATGTTCATAGTTTTGATCTTCTTTTTTTAAGTATATTTTATTGATTATATTGTTACAATAGTTCCAATTTTTTCCCCTTCGCTCCCCTCCACCCAGCACCCCCCTCCCCAACAATTCCCCCCGAAGTCCATGCTCATGGGTCATACATACAAGCTCTCCTGCCTCACCCTTTCATATATTCTTCTTCTTTTTCTAAATAATTAATTACTTAATTAATTATTTTAACAATAAAAAATAATCCCTCCCTCTCAGACTTAAGACCCTTTATAATCTTATAAAGGACAATGGGCGAAGGTCTCGAGCTCCTCTAGCTACTTCAAGCTGGACATGGTTGTCGTCCTACCTACCCTTTGGTCCAGAAATCCCTAATAAGAGTGGGGGTGTGGAGGGGAGGGTGGCCTTCCCACATGGGGAAGGATCATGCAGAC
The DNA here is from genome assembly GCF_987537825.1 of Furipterus horrens. Lineage (NCBI taxonomy): Eukaryota > Metazoa > Chordata > Mammalia > Chiroptera > Furipteridae > Furipterus > Furipterus horrens. The sequence goes on along the minus strand of NW_028327180.1, from coordinate 61,966,591 downwards.
TCCAGGTTGGTTGGCTGTCCCCAGACGACAGCATGCTTGATTTAACAGACTGGCATCCTTGTTGTATTCTGGGGGCAACAGATTTGGCAACATGGTTAAAGGACATTATTCAATCCATAACCACTAGATGACAAAAGGCAGGTATCACTTTTTCAATGTCCCACATTAGGGGAAAAAAAGGGCTTCTTTGGAGGAAGGTGTGCTAGGCACGTCTCACCTGTCCAAAACCCTTTTGCCCATTATACTTAGTTTGGGCTGAGGGAAATAGTTTGGGTTTAGCCCATCTCAGGCCTCTGGGCTCTTTCTGTCCAAGCCTTTAGGACAGAAAAGAGAAACCAGTTTTAAAGTGAAGCCCACAGACCACCCCATTCTTCACCAACCCAGCCATTTAGTTCAGCCAAACCGTTGAGTCTCAGGAGACAGCAATTCAGACAGGATTAAGTGAGGCCTATAGGTACAGACAATCACTCAGGTAATGAGATCATAGGCTTTTTCCCTTTGAAAACAGAAAACACATGTTAATTTATGTAACATAACCCACATACAAGTCTCTAAATCTGTAGGACTGTCTTATCGGAAAGACATCCAGTTGCAAGGCATTTGACATTCTTCTTGCCTGTAAATTAAACATCTTTGATAATGCCACAGACATAGTTTAACTTTCAAATGAAAACAAATTTTAAATGAAAAGAAACTTTAAAGACGGTTAGCTGCACTACTTTATAGTCTACCACTGAGCATTGTGATTTTCCTTGAATCGCGATTTTTCTCCCTAAGATTACCCTCCTTGTCATTAAAGAGACAGCATTAAGTCTATTTTTAATTTATCCTGTTCATTTGCATAAACACAACAAGAGCAGCAAATGATCACTTATGATCTTTAGTTCTGCTTTGCTGGAACTTACGCAAGGAACATTTAGGGTGACCTTCAGTCTGCCCTTCAGGGCACAGAAGCTGAGCCACATACCTGGCATCCAGCCTTACCTGTAAACACCTGTCTTTTCCAGGTCCTCCTGATTTTCCATTGTGCCTTAAGGTCCCTTCTAGCCACCTTTCAGGAAAACAACCTTCATTCCTTCCTTGGAAAGATTGCCATGGACCGCGCATCCATCCAAAGTACCAGGCCTTTTATCTCATGGACTTTTATTACCTTTGAAAGTCAATCCCAGTTCCTCAGGGCTTTTTGGTAACAACCAAAGCCCAAGTATGTCTCCTTTAGGCATGACATTCCAGTCAAAGTCTTAGTTAAAAAAAGAAAAAAAAAAAACAACCTCTATTAACAACTGGTCTTATTAGTTTTATGCAAAGAAACTTATGTCATTACTTACTTCTTTAGAATGCCAAACTCTGGAGGGATCAGATAGGGAGAAAAATATACAGTGTGAAGGAAAATCCTTGTCCTTCCAATATTCACTGAACTTGTATTTCCATTCTTTATATTTTTATTATTTCCCCCACTAAAAATTTTTTGTTGTTGTTTTTCCATTACAGTTGTCCCACTTTTTTCCCCCTCTTGCTTCCCTGCACCCTGTCCCTTTCTTCTCCAACATTTAGTCCCCACTCAGTTGTCCATGTTTGTGGGTCATTTATACATGTTCTTTGACTAGACTCTTCCCCTTCTTACCCCCTTCTCTCCCTCCCATCACCCCCTTTGTTACTGTTAGTTTATTCCTTGTTTACATACCTCTGGTTCAATTTTGCTCATTTGTTTGTGTTATTCATTAGTTTCCCATAATAGGTGATAGCATAAGGCATTTTTCTTTTGTTGCCTGGCTTATTTCGCTAAGCATAATTCTCTCTAGTTACAACCATGTTGTTGCAAATAGTAGAAGTCCCTTCTTTCTTTTAGTACTTATTCATTGTCATTTTCCCCCTTTGTACTCATGTTCCTCTCTGTCTCTCTCTGTTTCTTCAACTTCTTAAAGCAGACCCTTTAGCATCTCTTGCAATGCTGGTTTGGTGGAGGTGTATACTTTTAGCCTTCTTTTGTCTTGGAAACTCCTTATTTCACCTTCCAGTTTGAATGAGAGTCTTGCTGGGAAGAGTATTCTTGGTTGTAAGCCTTTGTTTTTCATTGCTTGGAATATTTTTTGCCATTCCCTTCTGGCTTGTAGTGTTTCTGCTGAGAAATCTGATGAAAGCCTTATTGGAGTTCCCTGGTATGTTATTTGTTGTTTCTCTCTTGCTGCCTTTAGGATTCTCTCTTTGTCTTTGAATGTTGCCATTTTAATTATGATGTGTCTTGAAGTGGGCCCGTTGGGGTTCATCTTCATTGGAACCCTCTGTGCTTCCTGGACTTGCGTGACTCTTTCTCTCCTCATGTGAGGGAAGTTTTCTGTCGTTAGTTTTTCAAAGAGGTTTTCTATCCCTTGCTCTTCTTCTTCTCCTTCTGGAATTCCTATGATACGGATATTATTACATTTCATATTGTCCTGCAGCTGTCTTAGAGCCTCTTCAGTCTTGTTCAATCTTTTTTCATTTTGTTGTACTGTCTGTGAGTTTTTGTCTACGTTGTCCTCCAGCTCGCTGATCCGATCTTCTGCTTCGTCTAGCCTGCTTTTAATTCCTTCTACTGTGTTCTTCAATTCAGAGATTGTATTCTTCATTTCCTCCTGGCTCTTATTGATAGCTTCTATGTCCTTTTTCATGCTGGTGTAATTCTCAGTAAGTTCCCTGTAGTTTTTCTTGAGTTCCTTGTAGTTTCTGCTGAGCTCATTGAGCTTCCCCATAATCCATACTTTCAATTCCATATCTGATAGTTGGCTCCCCTCTATTTCATTTAGCACTCTTTCTGGGGATTCTACCTTTCCTTTCGATTGGGGGGTTGTTTCTCTGTCTCCCCATTTTTGTGACTCCTATTGTTTGCTGGTGCTTCTTAGAATGATCTGCACTTCCTGGATCTGCCCCTGGTGGCATCAGATCATGTACCAGTCTGGGCCTAGGCAGCCTGTTGGAGACTTCCAGAGATCTACTGCCTTTGTCTGACTTCTTTAGTTGTTAATCTACTCAATCTGTGATTAGCTGTCAGGCTTAAGGACCGTGGGTGTGGCAGCTTAATTCCTGTAGGCAGGGCTTTTGCTTCCCCTCAGGCTGACGCCACTTGGAGGGGAATGGTCTGCCTGCAGTATGGGGATGAGTCAGCACTGGGACCCGGTCGGCTGCTCCCCCAGTTCTCCCCTCAAAGACACCACACCAAACTCTCCCCAAGCGTCTCCAGTCCTCTCTGCCTTCCCTCTGCTTGAGCCCAGGGTAAGTGGGGGCAAAATATTTTTGTATGTGATCCGCTTAAGAGCTCTTTTTCTCCAGCTGTTTCTTTCCATCTAGCAAGAAACCCTGTGACTTTTCGCTTTTCTCAGCTGGATACTATTTTACTTTCCACTCTGTTGCTGTAGGCTGGGAAGCTCAGCTGGGGGTTTAGACCCTGCCCTTCTCAGGGGGAACCCCCAGCTGCTGAGCTGTTTCTCAGTCCCTTCAGCTGCCACCCGTGGGAGCCCAGCCAGCCCTTCCGCGTCTCCGCACTCCCTACTGGTCACGTTGTGATGTAGCGGCCTTTTCTGTCTCTCCGTGGTTATAAGACCTCTCCAGCTAGTGTTCAGTTGGTTATTCCAGATGATTTCTCCAAAATTAAGTTGTAAATTCAGAGTAGTTCTGGGAGGAGGTTAGTGTAGCTTCCACTTACTCCTCCGCCATCTTGTTTTCTGATCTTCTTTTTCTTAAATAAGTCCCTTTAACATTTCATATAATAATGGCTTGGTGAAGATGAACTCCTTTAGCTTTACGTTATCTGGAAAGCACTTTCTCTGCCCTTCCATTCTGAATGATAGCTTTCCTGGATAGAGTAATCTTGGTTGTAGGTCCTTGCTTTTCACCACTTTGAATATTTCCTGCCATTCCCTTCTTGCCTGCAAAGTTTCTTTTGAAAAATAAGCTGACGGTCTTATAGGTACCCCCTTAACCTTTGGCATTTTGATTATGATTTGTCTTGGTGCAGTCCTCCCTGGGTCTAGTTTGTTTGGGACTCTCTGTGCTTTCTGGACCCGTATGTTCATTTCCTTCCCCAAATTAAGGAAGTTTTTCCTCATTCGTTTTTCACATAACTTTTCAATTTCTTGCTCTCCCGCTTCACTTTCTGGCAACCCCATGATTAGGATGTTGGCACGTTTAAAGCTATCCCAGAGGTTTCTAAGCCTCTTCTCATTTTTTTCAATTCTCATTTCCTCCTTCTGTACTGGTTGACTGCTTATTTCTTCCTTATGTTCCAATTTGTTGATTTGAACTTTGGTTTCCTTTCTTTCACCACTTATTTCATGTGGATTTTCCTTCATTTCACCCAAGATGGCCTTCATTCTTTCCCCACCCTGTTTAACCTTTTCTGTCAAGTCTATGAGTATCTTTATCACCAGTGCCTTAAACTGTGCATCTGTTAAGTTCTCTATCTCCTCATCTGTTAGGTGCACTATCTGCTCATTGCTTAGTTGTGTCACTGGGACCTTGCTCTGCTCCCCCTTCTGGGCTGTACTTCTCTGTCTCCTCATCTTAGCAGATCTCTGTGTTTGCCGCTATGATTTGGGTAGAGCCGTTGCACCTGTTATGTTACAGGGGATGGAGCCTTAGGTATTCGTTAGTGCTGGCAACCCATTTCACTGAATTTTGGCACTGTATGTGGGGGAGGGGTCTGAGAGGGAACAGTGCCAGTTGCCACCGATTTTCCAGGCACTTCTCCCCCTTCCTGTACTAAGCAAGTTGCCTTCTTTTTGAGACTGGTAGCTTCTTCCTTCACCCAAGCCCCTATTTTCTTTCACAGTCAGAAGCAATGTGGCTCTATTCTCCCCAGTGCTGGAACCACAAGCTACACAGTCTGCTCTGGGGCTGGGATTCATCTGGTTTGGGGCTGGGATCACTTCTCGGGTTTAAACTGTATGACTGTTTTGTTTTGTTTTTTTGCCACAGCTACAGTCACTGTACTGCTAGCCATGCCCACCTACTGTGCTCCCGCCAGTTGCAGTTGCCTCTAGCTGTGTCGCCTGCCAAGTACCGGGCCCACAGCTGCTGCTCCCAACCTCTTTCTCTCCATCCCGGCTCCGATCCTCCTACCTTTCTGGCTGATTATTTCTTCTTTATTTCTTTGCTGAACTTCTCTGTAGTTTCGATTTTCTGGATTTTCTGGATTTTCTGGGGTTTTTTAGTTTCTAAGTGGTTGTAAATTCCTTCTTAGTTGTAAGGAGACTCAGCGGGTGTATTTATGCCTCCATCTTGGCCAGAAGTCCATATCTGTCTTTCTGTGACTTATTTCACTTAGCCTAATATCCTCTAGGTCTATCCATATTCTTGCAAGTAATAAGATTTTATTTTTTTATGGCTGGGTAGTATTCCATTGTGTATATATGTACCACATCCTCTTTATCCATTCATCTTTTGATGGACATTTAGGTTGCTTCCATATCTTGGCTATTACTGGTAATGCTGCAGTGAACATAGGGGTGCATATACTTTTCAAATTACTGTTGTTTTTCTTTGGATAAATAAGCAGATGTGGAATTGCTGGATCCTATGGCAGCTCTATTTTTAATTTTTTGAGGAATCTCCAAACTGTTTTCCACAGTGGCTGCACCAGTCTGTATTCCCACCAGCAGTGCATGAGGGTTCCCTTTTCTCCACATCCTTGCTAACACTTGTTTGTTGATATATTGATGATAGCCATCTTGACTGGTGTGAGGTGATATCTCATTGTGGTTTAATTTGCATTTCTCTGATGATTAGTGACGTTGAGCATCTTTTCATAGGTCTGTTGGCCATCTGTATGTTCTCCTTGGAGAAATGTCTATTCAGGTCCTCTGCCCACTTTTAGATTGAATTATGGTTTTTAGGTGTTAAGTTGTATGAGTTCCCTTTATATATTGGATGTTAACCTCATATCAGATATGCCATTGACAAACATCTCCTATTTAGTAAGTTGTATTTTTGTTATGCTAATGGTTTCCTTTGCTGTGCAAAGCTTTGTTTTGATGTAGTCTCACTTGTTTTTTTTTTTTTGTTTTGTGTGTGTGTGTGTGTGTGTGTGTGTGTGTGTGTGTGTTTGTTGCCCTTGCCCAGGGAGACATATCCAAAAAGATATTGCTAAGAGCAATGTCAGAGAGTTTACTGCCTATGTTTTCTTCTAGGAGACTTATGGTTTTAAGTCTTACATTTAATTCTTTACTCCATTTTGAGTTTATTTTTGTAAGAAATTAATCCAGTTTTATTTTTTGCGTGTATCAGTCCTTTTTCCCAACACTGTCTTTACCCCATTGTATATCCTTGCCTCCTTTGTTGTAGATTAACTGGTCATATAAGCAAGAGTTTATTTCTGGGCTCTCTGTTCTATTACATTGATCTATATGTCTGTTCTTATGCCAGTACTTTACTGTTTTGTTTTGTGTATTTTTTAATCAAATAACACAAACAAAAGTCAAAATACAAATATCTATGTAACAGCATCTATGCTTTGTTTATTCAATAAATAAAATTCAAGATCACCAGTATTTTTAAAGTACTAAGTACTATCTTCATAACTTACTACTATCCATCTAGCAATTTATTCCACAATTCCCTAGCTAATTCTCTACTATCTAACTACCACTATCTACTACTACAACTAACAACTACCTAACACTACTATACTAACACCACCACAATCTAACATTACCTGCTATCTTCCTAGCTAGCTATGAGAGAGAAAACAAAAGTATTTTCACTCTACAGCGCCCTTGGCACATATAGTCTAATGGAAACAGTAAAATAGGCCCACAACAGCTAAAAGGCAATATATCGTAAATATAGTGTAGTTGGTACCACTTGTATATACTTTAGCAGGCTGACAGTGAAAGGCGCATTTTCCAATTAGAGAATCAGAAAACTTGCAGAGGGTGTATGCTTTAAGCTGGACATTGAAGACCAATGTGGATTTCAACTAGAGAATTAGGGAAATGAATTTTTCTGTGGGAAGAATAATATGATTAATGTACAGAGGCAGGGAGACCACATGTGCAGCGCAGGATGTGCAAGAAGCTATTGACACTTTTGTCTGTGGTCTTTGCAATATATTTGGAGAATTGTCAAAATCATGGTCTCTACTTCTCTCCTCTCATGCTCTCCTGATCCCTGTTCATGCCTTTGTCCCCATCAATCTACAAACACTGCCCTGTGAAGATCACCAATGATCTTCATGTTGCCAAACCCAACAGTCAGTTCCAGTTCTCAGCTATTCAGTGCATCCAAAATGCTTGCCTGGATGATCCTTCTAGAAAAATACAGTACTTGGTCTCCAGATCATCTGCTCTGTCATGATGGGCCAGGTGCTCCTGTTCACCCATCCCTGCCAGATCCTCCTTGGTCCCTCATCCTCTCTGCAGAGGGTCCCAGGCCTCTGCCCTCACAACCTCTCATTGACATTCATTTCTGTGGGGATCTTAGTACCATGACTTAAAATGCCATCCTTGAAAATTCCAAACATTCCAGTGCTGAACTAGCCTCTCAACTCCAGACTTGTATATCCAGCTGCCTACTCAGTCCTTTTTTTAAAAGTATATTTTATTGATTATGTTGTTACAGTAATTCCAATTTTTTTCCCCTTTGCTCCCCTCTGCCTAGTACCCCCCCTTCCCTCCAGCAATCCCACCCCCCTTAGTTCGTGTCCATGCATTGTGCATATAAGTTCTTTGGCTTCACCCTTTCCTATATTATTCTTAACATACCCCTGTCTATTTTGTACCAATCAATTATGCTTCTTAATCCCTTCACCATTTCCCCAGTTCTCACCCTCCCCCTTTCCAGCTGATAACCCTCCAAATGATCCCCATACCTTTGATTCTGTTCCTATTCTGGTTTGCTTAGTTGGATTTTGTTTTTATTTTTTAGATTCAGTTGTTGATAGTTGTGAGTTTGTTGTCATTTTACTGTTCATAGTTTTGATCTTCCTTTTGCCTTTTGAACCAGCAATTCCACTGCTAGGATTATACCCTAAAAATCCTGAAACCCCAATTCAAAAGAACTTATGCACCCCTGTGTTCATAGCAGTGCTGTTTACAATAGCTAAGTGCTGGAAACAGCCTAAGTGCCCATCTGTAGATGAGTGGATTAAAAAACTGTGGCACATTTACACAATGGAGTACTACGCAGCAGAAGGAAAGAAGGAACTCCTGCCATTTATGACAACATGGACGGGACTAGAAAGAATTATGCTTAGTGAAATTAAGACAGGCAATGAAAGAAAAATACCAACGATATCACCCAATACAGGAGACTAAGGAACAACACAAACAAATGAACGAAGTTGAACAAGGAACAGAGTAACAGTTATCAGGGCAGAAGGCGGGGAGAGAAGGGGGATAAATAAGGGAAGGGTTTAGTCAAAGAACATGTATAAATGACTCATGGACATGGACAATGGGGGGGATATGATTGTGGGAGAAGGGGAGGGCTGGATGGGGGGAAGCAATGGGGGAAAAAATGGGACAACTGTAATTGAAAAGCAATAAAAAAATTATTTTATTTTTAAAAAAGGTAAATAAAAATGTTCCTCTCTGCACTTTCTTCTCTGTGTGAAGTCTTTCACAGCCTGCATCACTGGCCACCCTTACCCAACCTTCTGCCATCACAGGCTTGACAATTGCAGACCTGTGGGATCATATAGGGAACAGTGCCCCACAGCAGGTGGTCAGTTTATATTCAGTGAATTTTCTACCAAGGCCAGTGTCTGCTAGCTTGGTATTGGGCTTACTGCCTATCGGTATGCCCTCTGGCCTCAGGTCCCAGTGTATGATTCCCCTCTGGTGGCAGTACTGTATGGCTGATGATTTGTTGCTGAATCATGGCATGGGCTACCTCCTCAGTTTTGCAGCAGTACTCTCCAGGTATCAAATAAGTGCCCCCCGCTCACGTGTTCCGCAAAGAGAAAACATTTGTCCCAGGTGGTAATCACCTCAACAACATTGGAAGAGGCCTTGGAATCAATGCTTCTGGTTCCTGCTCTGGACTCCACTAGGACTTCTGGCCAAGATGGAGGCGTAGGTAGACATGCTTCACCTCCTCGCACAACTATAAGAAGGAATACCACTAACCTCAAAACAAAAACTATCAGAACTGCTAGAAAACTGAACTGTATGGAAGTCCAACAACCAAGAATTTAAAGAAAAAATATACATCCAGATGGGTAGGAGCAGTGGAGACAGGGAGATGGGCAGAGAGGATGCGGTGGTGGTGCCAAGGCAGAGGCAGTGACTGAAGCTGGGGGAACAGGCAGTCCCACATTCACATGTGACAGATAAAGAGTCAGCAGAGACACCTGGCAAATGATCCCAGCCCCAGGCCAGACTGCACAGCTCTCAGTTCCAGCACCAAGAAAATAAACTCTCAAACCTACTGGCTATAAAAACCAGTGGGGGTTGGGGTGGCAGAGAAGAAACTGCCTGTCTCTCAGCAAAATCCGTTTGGTTAGAGGCCCCCATGGTCCTAGACATCCACAAACTGACCAATTCTGGGAACCATGGCCAGGGCAACAGCTAGAGGGGTGCCAGTTGCATACAGGAAATGGGTAAAATGACTGAAAAGGGGGCCAGTGCTGAGCATGTGGCATTGTTGCCTCTCTCATGCCTGACCCACATACAGCACCACAAAGCAATGAAACAGGTCACTCCACATTGACGAATACCTAAGGCTCTGCCCCTTACAATGTAACAGGGGCAGCAGCTCTATCTAATACACAGAAACAAACACAGGGAAGCTGCCAAACTGAGGAGACAAAGAATTATAGCCCAAATGAAAAAACAGATCAAAACTCCAGAAAAAGAACTAAGGGAAACAGAAAGAGTCATCCTATCGGATACAGAGTTCAAAACATTCATGATTAGGATGCTTAGAGAACTCATTGAGTACAGCAAATGCATAAGGGAAGAAATGAAGGCTACACTAAGTGAAATAAAGAAAAACCCACAGGGAACCAACAGTGAAGGGTTGGAAGGCAGGGTTCAAATCAATAAATTTGAACATAAAAAATAAATAAACAGTCTAACAGTACAGAATGGAGAAACAAGATTTCACCCAGGCTATGGCTGCATGACAATAGAGATCTCTGCCTGCTCCACCCCCTGGTGTGCCCTGCTGTCTAGAACCCTCCCAGCACACTGGGCACTGCCCTTTCCCTTGCAAAACCACATCTGTTACCATTGGGAGTTCCCCTAATGAAGTCCAAGTACTACACCACTACACGTTTCTCATGCTACAGGATGCGCTGCCCCAATTCAGTGCCCCAGTTCAGTGCAGAGAGAATAAAAACAGAGTATCCAATACATCTTTCTGAAGCATCATGTTTATTACAAAATTTAGAAACACCAAGTACTTCAGTAAGAGCCCCCACAAACATGGGAGCAAAGGAGAACAGGGGAAGGGAAAAGGGCCCCAGGAAAAACAGCCCAGTCTCTGAAGTTTCATTCAGGTGGGGGCTGAAGGGTGGACCCACAGTGAGGGCGGCGTCTCTTCCAGACCCCCCATGGGGCTCCAGGCCGCCCTCCAAGTTCAGCAGGTATTTTGGATCAGATGCTTCTGGTGGCCAGGGAGATGCTGAACACCCTCCTGACGCCCTTGCGGAGAACGCTGCGGCAGTGTGCACACATCCATCTCCCACGGGACCAAGTCCTCTCACCTGCACACACAGCATGTGTTTTGGGCCCTGCTCTCACCCAGCTGTTTGTGTCCATCCTCTGGCTCATCTCCTGAACCATGTGCCTGGCCTCCCTGGAGCTCAGCACCTTCACACTTAGCACTGAAAATGTGGCCCTGGCTGATGTGGCTCAGTGGGTTAGGTATAGTCTCGCAAGGCAGTCACTGATTCTTTTCAGAGCACATGCCTGGTCAGGGCCCGACTGGGGGCCACAAGAGGCAACAGATTAATACTCATCTCTGTCTCTTTCTCTCTCCCTTCCCCTCTCTCTAAAAAGAAATTTGAAAATAAATAATTTTGAAAAAAATTTAAAAAATAAAAATGCTGTGAGTACAGGTCGATCTTCCCAATGTCTGACTGTGGCCCTGACTCGGCAGTCCACAACTTTTTAAATTATATGGGTTTGACTCTTTTTGTGTGTGTGATGCTTCTTGTTGGTGGATGGCCAATGGCATATGCATTTCAACAAAAACCCAAGGACCCTCCTAATCACCCCCTGCCAGCTGTGGCGCCTGGGGTCCCACCATCCAGCTGTGCAGCTTGTAGGCAGCAGCTGGTGCAGATACTGCTGTGGGTGGAGGAGCCCCCAGGGCCATGCTGGAGGGCTGGACTAGGGGTGCCAGTCCCAGATTCTGGGCCAGGTAGGGGAATGGTGGTCCTCAAGTCCAGGCTGGCTGGGGCATGCTCATCATGGAAACCAGGCTGACTTGGGGAATGGCCACCCTTGACCACAGGCAGCTTGGGGGGCTGGGCATCCTTGTTGCCATGCTGCCTGGGGCAATGGCCATCCTCATTTCTAGGCTGGGTGAAAGAAAGATCATTCTTGCTCCCAGGCTGGGTGGGGGACTGCTGGTCGGGCAACTGGACACCCTTGTTGCCATGCTGCCTGGGACAATGGCCATCCTCATTTCTAGCGAGGGTGAGGGAATGATCATTCTTGCTCCCAGGCTGGTAGTGGAATGATGGTCTTTGCTTCCAGGTTGTCTGGTAAACTGGCAAACTCATTCGACTTCGGCCCTAATGCCTGAATCCTCCAGGTGGTGCAACGACTGGAGTCAGGGAACGGGCAGGGCCTTACCTTGATCATTCAGCCCTCCATTTTATTTTTTGTGTTATGCAGGATCATGTATGTGCCCATGATATTATTGTATTTTCTTTCTGACACTGACTCCTCTATCTCTTCCTTCTTGAATCCAAGACTTTCCATTATTTCTGTCACCTGGGGGTCAATGTCACCCCCAGGTGGCTAGCTGTTCAGCTTCAGTTCTTCCTTATGGTGGATATTGACCCATGAATCACTCATGACATCTTCCATGGTTATTCTGTGGTTGGGGTCAACAGTTAGGAGTTTTTTCAATAGTTCTTGACATTCCAATGACAAGTAGGCAGGTACAAAAAACTGCCCATTCACTATGTGCTGCTTCTGCTCCTTAATGTTCTCCCCCACAAATGGCAGCTTCCTCGTCATCATTCTGTACAGAATGACCTCCAGGCTCCAGGCATCAGCATTTGGGCCATGATAGGGCTGGAACTGCATGATCTCTGGGGCCATGTAGGCTACGGTGCCACAGAAGGTTTGCAGTTTATGGTCTGAAAATTTGGCACTCAACCCAAAGTCAGCTAGTTTGATGTCATTCTCACCATCTAGAAGGATATTCCCTGGCTTGAGGTCCTGGTGTGTGATCCCCTTCAAGTGACAGTACTGAACCACTGATACCACTTTCCAGAACATGGCCTGGGCTTCCTCCTCTGTCCTGAGGCTGTGGTGTACGAGATAGGAAAGTAAGTTCCCTCTTCTTAGAGGCTCCATGAAGAGGAAAGTTTGGCCCTGGCTGACAATCACCTCAAGTAACTGGGTGATGTTGGGGTGACTTAAGCTCTTCAGAAAATCAGCTTCTTAAAAAGTTTCAGAGAAGCCCTGCCTAGTGATGACTTTCGCAGCCACCTCTGTGCCCATTAAAATGTGCCAGGTCAACCTCACTGACTAAGACCCCCTTGCCAATGGTGCTCAGCAACACATAACCACCAATATGGCACTTCTTGTTGGCAGAGATGGCTGCAGTCACTAGACATGTTGGTTTCAAAATAAATAAAAAGATAATAATAATAATAAAATAAAATAAAATAAAAATAAAAAATTGAGAAAAATTAAAATAAAATAAATTTTAAAATGAGAAAAAGAAAAACACAAAGTAAAAATAACAAAAGTATTAAGAAAAAATAAAAATTAAAAAATGTGAAAAGAATTAAGAAAACAAAACAAAATGGACAAAACAAAAAACAACTTGAGAAAATAAGTGAGCTTGTCCAAATCCAACAGGTCACCACAATCAGCTTCCTGGGCTCTCATGGACTGAGACCTCAGCACCACCAGGAGCTTATATGGGAGTGGGATGTGACCCATCACGATGGCGCCTCATGTGTTCAGAGCACAAAGTGGACCGATCCCCGCTGGGGATCAACTGCAGTGATTGTCTCACTTCTTGGTCTCATGAAAGCTTTACTCTGGAAAAAAATTAATAAAAGGATCCCTAAAAGCTTTTCTTCTGTGGAATATTAAAGATTGATATTTACCTTATAAATGAAAATCTATCAGATGCTAAAAAAGAAAAGAAAAATGGAAAATCTGACTTATTCTCACATTCCAGGTCTCATTTCAAACACCACCTGCTTAGAGAGGGCTTCCCTGAGCCACCCTTTTCTATTCGCCTCGCTCAGCCCATCACATTTGTCATCTTCACAGCACTGACCACGGAGCACCTGGCTCTTGTTCGCTGTCTGCGCTTCCCATGAAGGGAGAAGCATGACTGCAGTGGCCGCTGCTGTGTCTAGCACAGTGAATGGCAACGAAATGTTTAATAAATGTTTGTTCACTGGATTAATAGAAGAGTTTAGGGGAACAAAAGAAAATACGGCCAATTATTTATTTAATCAAAATGATTCATAAACTATCTTTAAAAATTCATGTCTGTCCTCACTCAGCTTTTGGGGCAGATAAGACAGGAAGGAGGGAGGCTGAGGTCTGGGTTTCCAGGTATGTGGGTGCTTCGTGAGGCCGAGGAAAGGCCAACTAGAAGGAGCCTTGCTGTAAAGATTAAAGATGATCTATCTGTCCCTCCCTCCAGTGGTACTTGCTAAGGATGTGATTAGTTTGGATCTGCAGTGAGGCTGCAGGGTGTTTTTATGCTTTGAACATCCATTTGTAGATCCCACAAAGGACCTCTCAAGGGACCTTGAGTAGGCCATTTAGGTAAATTTCTGTGGAGAGAAGTAATGATGAAGCTGGTTAATTTACATTAGCAAAAACACTTGGAAACTTCTGGATGAAAGGACTTCTGCAGAGGTACAGAGGGTGAGGTGACATGTTGGGTCCCATTCTACCCTTTTATGGCAGCACAGGGGGAGCAGGCAGGGCTTGAGGACACTTAGGGGGAGCCTCTGGCACATATTTCAGACTAATCCTCAAAGACAGCTCCCTGCTTTCAGTCCATGGAGTGTTTTAATCACATCTGTAAGTTTTTGTTTAGTAATCATTTTCCTCTAACATTTCTCTCCTAAAGTCTCAACTTTGTGTAAAAAGTGTCTTTAGAGGGATTTGCCTATGAGGTTTTCCCTCTACAACACTTCAGTTTGTTAAGTTTTACCTGCATCTGTGATACTCAGTTCCTAAGCATGACAGTCTCTGTCGCTGAGCTGACTGGGACCAAATGGGATCATTTCATCAATTACAGACAGACGTTTACAAGTTAGAGTTGAAGATTAGAATAAGCTCAGGAAGGAGAAGAGAGAATTTCAACAAAAGCTGTCAGTCTATGAGTTAACTATATCTATTCATAATAACGGGATTAATAGTTACTTAAGAAATAATGCCAATAGAATAGAACATTTTCTTAGCATAACGATCTGATTTCAGCAAAGTAAATAAACACTCAAAGACACAACATGTAACGTAAAGCTGCCAAGGCAAAAGCCAAGCCCTGGATAACTAATCTGAGGTTCCCTGTAGCCTTGGGTGTTCAATCAAGTGCAGAAGGTGCAAGCCTGGGAGCTTCTCCAGTGAATATCATAAATCCAGGGATCAGCACCTATTAACCATGTAGCTCAGGGATTAGTTAACAATATTCAACATTGTCCACTCCAGTGAGGCTGGAGATGCTTTTTTTATGAACCATGTACCCAGGTTGTAAGGCCAGAATGTTCCTATCCCGGGAACACACTATGGAAAAACTGCTCTATAAGCCTGCATTAATTTCAAGAGCCTTTGCAAGTTCTTTGCAGTAAGTTAGGACTCCTTAATTAGGCAGATATGCACCATCCCTGATCTAGCCTCAAACGTAGGCCTTCCGGTAACAATTTTAGAAAAGAACAATTGATGTATACCAAAAGAAATTGATCTTAAGTTAAGCAATATCAAGGAAAAGGCTTTAGGCCAAGGCAGATTAAAGGATTCAGCAACTTTGACCAGTCGAATTTTACCTGTCTTGCCAGTTTGTTCTATAAACCAGAGAACTGGGGATGAGAAGAACAATAAAAATGCTAAAATATCCAGGTTTTGCATACGTGGTACAAAATTTGTCTAGTGAAATGAGTTCCCAATCTTTATGGGACTCTGTAGGATTTTCCAAGCAGGAAAAATTCTCTCTAAAGGTATTTTAGTGTCCGCTATGGCTGTAGCTCCTCAATGTGGAAATGCTTCTATCCAACAAGGATACATATGAATTATCATTAATACATTTTTATCCTTGAAGGGGGCAACGGGATCGAAATGAACTTTCCAAACATCAAATGGGCCTAATTAGTTTTATTTCCCTTTTGTAAAGAGAGATTACCTTCTTTAATTATGCATTTATTTGCTCAGAAATACTTCAGGAGACTCCGAGATGGTTGTGGAGTAGGTGGAAGCTACACTAACCACCTCCTAGGACCAAACTGGAATTATAACTAAATTATAGAAAAAAATTACCCTAAACAAGCAACTGAACACTATCTGGAGAGAAGCCTTATAACCAAGGACTTATGTAAGAAACTACATCACCACAACAAGACTGATAGGTAGTACAGAGGCCCAAGAGGGCTGGCTGGGCTCCCACTGGCAGCAGATGAACTGCCACAGGCACATTTCAGCACCTGGGGGATACCCCTGAGAAGTGAGAGGTGTAAACTCCAATGTGACCTACCCATCAAACAGCACCACAGCTGAGAAAGGAACCCAGGTAACACCCACTGTGAAAAGCAGCAGCATTTCTGTCTGCCAGGGAGAGATGCTTGGAGATGCAGAGAGCCTTTTAAAGAGCCAACACAAAAAAATTCATTTGTAGCTACTATCCCTGGGCCCTAGCAGAGGGAGGGCAGAGTGGATAGGAGATGTGTGTGGAGAGTTGGGGGTTGGTGGCTCTAGGGAGAGAGCTGAAGGGTCAGCCACTAGGATCCCTGTGCTGAATCATTCCCCATACTGCAGAAGCCATCTTTCTGGAGCAAAGCACTCCCTTCCTTTTGGCATCAGCCTGGTGGAAAGCAGTAGCCTCACACTCAAGAATCCTAGCTCCACCCTGTGCAGCTTAAACCAGACTGCAAAGGAGGATAAGAGGGTGCAACTTCAGTGATTAAGCCTAACAAAAAGCCTGCAGACCAAGGTGGATCTCTGGGAACTGTGATTCTTTAGCTGACCCTTTTCCAGAACCAGTGCTGGTAAAGACTGGCCTTGGTGCACAGCTTGATCCTTTCCACACACACACAGGCCCAGTGGAGGGAGCAACAAGCTGTGGATCACTGATAGCTCCAAACAGGTTGCCCAGGGCCAGTCACAGGCAGCATCTGACATACATCTCAACCAGTCTTTTGCATATTACCTAATACATAGAAACACACACAAAGAGGCAGCCAAAATGGGAAGACAAAGAAACAGGCCCCAGATGAAAGAACAAGAGAATTCTCCAGAAGAATGAAGTGAAATGGAGGTAAGCAATTTATCAGATAGAGTCTGGAGGAATGATTATAAGCATACTCAATAACATTTTTAAAACAGACATAGAACCATAGAAAGGGCCATTCAGAAATAATGCAATATAAGAAATAAATAATACACTGGAAGGAATAAACAGGTCAATTAAAGCAGGATATCAAATCGGTGATTTGGAAGACAAGCAGAGTAGCAAAAAGAAAAAAGAATTACAAACAATGATCAGAGCTTAAGAAACCTTTGGGACAACATGAATCATGACAACATCTACATCATGGGAATACATTAAGGATAAGAGAGTGAGAAAGGTACAAGAGCCTATTTCAGGAAATAATGACTGAAAACTTCCCTAGTCTGGTGAAAGAAAGACACACAAGTCCAGGAAGAGCAGGGAATCCTAAAAAGATGGACCCAAAGAGGCCTAGGGGCAGAGTTGGTGGTGCTCTAATGTGGTCTGTAGCTGTACTGGGCGCACTGGCCCTGGGGTTTCCCATGTGGTGTAGGCCAAAGTCAGCCTCCACCTGTGTTTTACCTGGGGCACCCTGCTTGAGCTATAAAGCAATCTGAGATGGCTGCTTCTTGTGCTGGGCTTGGAGATTCCCAGGCAGAGCCAAGTTGTGAATCTAAGCTGTCTGCTGGTAGTGCCAGGCCTGGAGCTCATTTATGATAGCTGTTGCTTGTTTGATAGGATTTAGGAAGTTGTGAAGCATGAGCCAATACTAGCCATTCCTCTGTGGTCTCAGGCCCACAGGGACCCAGCCAGTCTCTTTGAGGCTCACCAGCAACCAAAGGCCTCTTTATTGGGAAGAGGTCAAGCTGTTCCTGGGCCCTAAGTGTGATCTGGATGCACCTTCTGTGAGCTCCTGGAATACCAGGGTTGGCTTATCACAAGCATGTTATTTTACCGAGAACCATAGCAACGGGCATTTGTGGTATTTTTTATTTTATCATTAAACACAGAATATAAAAGAAAAAGTGGTTGGAGTTGACAAAAAAGGACAGAGAGCAAGAGGCTAACAGGAAAGACCCATTTTCCCAGTCCACCAGGACCTTATTGTGAGAACTAAAGCTATACATCATTTCCTGAAAACCCTGAGGGACTTAGCCAGGAGATTCAGGCTGTCGTGAGAGACAAGTTCCTGTGAATTGACTCCAGAAAGAGATACTACTGACTTCTTTTCCTACTGAAAATTCTAGAGACACTCAGAAGAGGGGCTATTGTTTTGGCAACTAGTCTAGAAATCTATACACTAATCATTTGTTAATGTAGATAGATAGAGTGTGATCTGTTTGATATTCCTTAATTATGTATATTAAATAATTACTTGTTAAATAATATTTCCCACACTGTCTTCTTAAGATCAGTCAATATGATGTTCAAAGCCTGAAGCAAATATTTGTAATGCATGTTTAAACAGTCTTCCTGAAACACATGGTTTTTCTTTGCCAAAACCCTTAAACTTGAATCTTTAACCGAAAAAAAAAATATTCACAGGCTGTTTTGACATAGATGAATCAGTGAGTCTATGTTATAGATGATATAGTACATGATCTATGCAGCCTTGTAACAAGAATAGTTAACATCCATGGACAATTAACTATGTGCCAGACACTAATTAAGGGGTTCACATGGATCATTTCACCACTTCCCTGAATCTCCAAAATCTTTGAGGTAAATAATGTTCTAATTTCCACTTTCAGTTCAATTAAACAAGGTTCAGGGAAGAAACTTCCAAAGACAATGAAACTAATATGTAGTAGAGTAGGGACTCAAACCCAAATTCACGTTTATATTCTTCTCTCCCTCTCAACATTGTGCTTAATTGTATATACAACAGAGAGAAAATAAACTTCAATTGAACAGGAAAGAAGACAACCAGAAGATTCCTATGTTTTGTAAAAACTATAATTTATATTCCAGAAAAGCTCCATAACCTATGTATTTTAATATTTTTTCCAATTCTCTTTCTACAACATCTGCAAACCTGTTCATTATTTTTAAAGGATATAATTCCATCATGAATGTCTCACCTATTCAAACTCAAAAATCATGAACAAGTGTCCATAACAGTGTTGTTAACTCTGTAAGAACTTTTATTAGGAGAAAAAGCCAAACAAAATCATAAAATCCATGAGAGATATAGATTAAAGAAATTCAAAATGTTAAGAAAGTTCAGTCACAGATGGTTCTTTTAAAAGAAATATAGAGACAAAATTACTGATCAATTTCATAACTTCCTCTATTACCAGATGTGAAATCGCACCTTTACTGAAGATGCCAGCTCAGAGTGGAATAGGTAAGTTTTTCCATGTCATGTGAACACTAGAAAAGATGAATACCATTTCCACTAAATGGAAATCCAAACTGGAAAACCTTAGTTTGGCTCTGCCCAACTGACCTTTTCAGATGTCTTATAAAACATAGCCTTGGCTTGTGTGGCTCAGTGGATTGAGCACTGGCCTGCAAACCAAAAGATCGCTGGTTCAGTTCCCAATTAGGGCACATGCCTGGGCTGTGGACCAGGTACCTCACACATTGGTGTTTCTCTCCCTCTCTTTCTCCCTCCGTTCCCCTCTCTCTAAAAATAAATAAACAAAATCTTAAAAAAAAAAAAATAGAACACACCCTAATATTAAAATGCTTAGACACAATTTAATTGTATATTTATCTTTACTCAATTTATTAACAGATGCTGTTTATTATATTTTTTAAATATTTTACTTATTTTTATAGAGAGGGGAGAGGAGGGAGAAATAGAAGGGAAGAAACATCGAAGTACAGAAGATACCTCAATCGATTGCCTCTCGCATGTCCCCAACTGGGGACCTAGCCCGCAACCCAGGCATGTGGTCAGGCTAGGAATCGAACTTGCAACCTTTTGGTTCATAAGCTGGCACTCAGTCCAGTGAGCTACACAAACCAGGGCTATTATATTTTTTAATAATAAAATTTTCTATCATTCTTTTAAAGAATACGTTGAGACTCTATATTAGAATTAAATCTATGTCTCACTTAAAATTAGCATTGTTTAACCTGATCCTTTAAAAAGGGAGATTCCAAAACAAAATAATTCTATAAAATTTCTTAGCAAAACATAAAGTCAACATTCTGAAACAGTTCCTTTAGAAAATATTCTCTATTGCTAAAAATATGTAGAAAAGATTTTTGCATACAGATTTGAAGTTAGTAAGGGACAAGGACTGGTTTAAAATTCAAATGTATAGTGAAGAGTCAATAAAAATATGGCAATCACAAAGTTACATTCTGTAAGACTAGGAGTACCTTTTGTTTGTCTCTCCCTTTACGTCAGTTTATGAAAAGATCTAAGTTTCCACTACTCTGACAGAAAGGAAACACATCTACAATAACTCCCCTTCACTTTCACCAGAACAAATGCTTATGTTATAAATAAAATATTAAGTCAATTCTTGAGCATGTAGATCACTTTGAGCATATTCTACTCTCTTGGAACATGAATGGGTCAACCGCTTCCTAAGGGTTGTACCTTCACAGCAGAATCAATGAAAACTTGAAGGGACATCTATGTGATGGTAAGACAACAAATTATCAAGTAAAACAATCATTTTCCATCTTTATTTGTAAATATGAATGATTTTTTTACTCATCCATATAGAGTAAGTTGGCAAAATAATATCCACATGTCAAGAAAATCCACTAAAGGTGTTTTCTATAGAGGTTTCTTTTTTGTTTTTTTGGTTTTTTGCCTCACAGTTTTTTGTTAAATGGTGAAAAACAAATGCTTTTCACTGACTTTATTTTCAATTACCTATTTTTAAACTACAATATGCTTGCATAAATTTTTATTCTAAAAGGTAGTTATAGAAGTTTTATAAAAGAAAAGTTACTATTTTTCTTATCAAAATGAATGAGGTGTGTAATAATTTTAAGTTTGCATACTGCATATTCCAAATAACCAGTTCTCAAATAAATTCTTTCTGTAATAAATGTAAGAATTATTTTCCTATAGTATAAATACTACAGAACAGAAAAAAAATGCAAAATTTACAAAAGTGAGATTAAACTTCTATATGAAAAATGAATGAGACAGTAATCTTGAGGTATAAGGACTTCACCGGCAACATACAGTTGGACAAATGTAGGTTTAAAGTTATGAGTGTGCAAAACACAGAGTTTATTCTTCCATTACACTATTTAAGTGTTTAATCAATTTTTACTAAGATTACTTTTCAGGAAAGCTATTAAATTTTTTAAATTGTATTTCACTTAAAACCAATTTCTGATGGGAAAAAAATCTCAGAGTATCTCATAAAACTAAACAACAGTTCATAACTCAGATTATTTAAATAATAGTTGCTATTCAGAAAATGAATAAGGGCAGACATAAACAACCTCTAGGGAGCCAACCAAACTATCAAGCCCTTACTTAACATCTTCAGAACTACTTCTGTTCTTCCAGATAACTCATTTCTTTTAAAATTTTGTGAATAAATCCATCATAAGTGATATGACTTAACTTTTCCTATGCTTTAAATAAATACATGTTAAACTTCCACATGAAATCTTCAAAGAAACTTCAGATTGTAACTATTTATAAATAACAGATGCAATTATATACCTAACCAAAACAACAACAACAAAGTACCAAGTGCTAAAAACTATAGCCCCAGAGAATCAGTCCTTTTGTTAAGACAGGAAATGGACACACATCTGTATAAACACCAATGAAGCAAGTAACAAAGGACAGCATCGTTCAGAGATATGACCATACATCTAGGCTGCTGATTAAGGTTAAGGTAAGTGGTCACACTAATGAGAAAACCTCAGACAGGCCTTTTCCCTAAGAAGAAAGGTATGTCCCACAACCACCCTGTGTCCATAACCAGCTGTGCTATTATTTTCAAGCAAATGCAAAGCTTCAGAGAGAATACGCAGAATCGCTACCCAGACTGTAAAGTGGCACACACCTGTCATATGCCAACATTTTCATCACAGCTCACATCTTACCTCATAAGACCAGACACACTGAGTCCCACCAGTCAAACACACCTTCCTACTCCATGTCTTCACGCGTCATGTACACTTCTCCGAGGCATTCACCAATACATGGTCCCATCCTCCTGAAAACCTCCCAACTGAGGATTCTGCCAGGCGATCTCCCATACAGAAGTTCTCCCCAGGCTCCAGGCCCAGCTTCCCCAGGTCTTCAACATTGCCCACGCCAGTCTGGCCCAGGCAGAGGGGCTGCTGCTATTCAGAGATGTAAGAAACTCTTCCAACTTGTCACCTACAAAGAGACAGGCAACAATCACTCCTGCTCCTAATTTCATCATCAGTTAAATGTACAAAGGGACAGGACTTCCAATATAGTGTGTGAACTCTTCATAAGTCTTAACTGAAAAGACAAAAAGCCTCTTGAATATTCTATTATTTTAAACATACTAATTTATGGTTATTAATTAAATCATAATAAAATTTTATCAACCTGGTAGTCAAGACCACTGAAAAACCTTAATAAGTCTAACAATCATCAAACATTTTTAAGCAATAATAATTATAAGAAGAATAAAGAGGTTTCTTAGTATATTTGAAGTAATGATAAAATTCCCAGAAATATTGATATTTAGCATTGACTGACAGTGTTAATATCAAGTATTTTTCAATTGACAACTGATTTAGTTTAGTATTTTGTCCTTAACCTGCCTTGAAATTTAACTTTGGAACTTTGGAAAGCACCCTTTAAAAAATTTTTTTTCTTAAGAATTAAAGACTAACAAGCAAAACAGAGACCAACTCATACAGAGCAGGTTGACAGTATGGGAGGGGGTTAAAGGATGGGGGGATTGAGCAAAAAAGAAAACAGACTCATGGAATGGACATGAACAATAGTGTGGTGATTGTGGAGGGAGGGGGCATAAGGGGGATAAATGGTAATGGAAAAATACAATAAAATTCATAAAATATTAAAGAATAAGGTCGGTTTACTTATAGTTTGTGAGTTCATCAGGAAAAAACTATTTAAAATTAATTAACACAGTTCAAAAGCATTTGACATTCTAGCAAATGATGCATTGGAATAAGTAATCACCTGCCTGTATGCCCAGTCAGCATCTTCACCATCATTTTTGATGAGCACAGCATCTGCACTCACTATCTTGATCCCAGGCCACGCCCCCTGGATCTCAATGAGTTTCAGCTGACTATTATTGGGTTCTTAATACAAAATGCCTTTCACTCTTAATAGAAATGGAAAGAACATGGCATTTCAATGTTCTAAAGGACAGCCTCTCAAAGCATTAAGAGAAATGTTTGTTTTTCCTTGAGCCCTGGGAAAGGTACTGCTACCCGGATCAGGGGAAGGCAATGAGGCTCCAAGTAGAGAGGCAGAACCTAAAGAAGGGCTGCCCCCCTTGTTCAAGAAGCTGGGAAACGTGAGACGCACAGAGAGACCTCCTTCCACACAGCCCTTCTATTTCCCTCCCGTCCCTCTCCTTCCCCGCGGTAGGCTGGACTGGAAAGACTTACTCCAGCTCTCAGGAGCCTCTCTATGCTGAGTTTAGAAATCTGTGACCAGAACTACCCACACTCAGGGTGAAGGATCGCACCTCTTTAAAAAGCTGACACAGATTTCTCATGCTGTGGCCGCGCGTGGTTTGAGGGACTTCCCGCCTCTGCGTACCGCCGCAGCCACCAAGATGGACTGGAAAGGATCCATACTGGTGTGGGCTAGCACAGCTTGGAGCTCCTAGGGTCAGGACAATTGAGGACGCTGCCTCTTTCTTCCCACCGCCAAATGTGACAATACACCCATCGCCTGGGGGTTTACCTGAGGTGTGACAGGGCGGGGTGGGGGGGGGAGTTGTGGCTTGGTGCTGCACTGTAGTAGCTGGAAGGAGGCGCGCGTGGGCTATGGGGATGCTAAAGGACTCCCAGTGCGTGGCGGGCCGTGGGAGAGGGAAGGAAAGGCACGGGGAGGGTCCGGGGCAGGGAAGATGATTCCTCAGTCTCCCCAGTTCTGAAACTGCGCTAGATCCAGTTACAGCAAAAAGGCAGGGGGACAAAGCAACAACAGGGCTCTCCAGACAGGCTTTTACCCGCGTCCACTGCCTTCCCTTCCTCCAACGAGGACACGCCCCTCTGGACAGATTTGGGAGCCTGCCACCACCCTGGGCTTTCAGACCCGGGCAGAGTGGGGAACTGCCTTCTGTTGAGCCCGAAGGTGCCGGTCCTCACCTCTCCCACACCGGAAAGAGCAGGGCTAAGTGCTGGGCGGAAACCAGAAAGCAAGGGTGAGGAAGGCGGATAAACCGGCAGGTGTGAGGACAGCCCAAACCGCAGGAAAGGAGGGGGAGCGGAGCGAACCAGGGGTGGGGGTGGCGGGCTGGGGGCGGCAGGAGCCCGGAGCACGTGCTGGCGGAGGAGCAGAGGGGGCTGGACAGGGGTTGGGGTTGGATGCAGGGAAAGGAGGTGGGCAGGCTGGGCACCGGCGCTGGGAGGTCACCTTTGATGTAGACATCGTCGTCGCGCATGAACCACTCATACTTGTCCAGGTAGTGGTCGTGCATGTACTTGATCATCATGGAGGACTTTTTCTGGGGAGGGTAGGAGTCGTCCACCCCCGGCAGCTCCACGGCAGGTGGAGGTGGCGGGGGGTGGCCAAGCCCTGCGTTGGGGGCTTTTGGCTGGAAAAGAACTCCACGCGGCCGGGGATGAAGCGCGCCCACGTCCTCTGAGCTGTCCTCACCTCCACGGTACAGGAAATCGGTCGAGACCTCAGGCAGCGGCACCCCAGTGTCAGATGCCGTCGTGGCTACTCCTCGGCCAGCAGCCTCTCCACTCCCCAGCCGCGCCCCCATCCTTCTCTCAGGTTCCCCTGCCGCTACGGGGGCGCCAAGAGCCTTGTCGCGCCTTCGTTCTCGTGTCCTCGCTGCCGCTGCAGGGGAGGCTAGTGACACTGGATGCTCCGAAAATTGGTTACCCCAGCCACTGACTCAGGCTGCAGCGGCCCCTGCAGCTCAGTGAGCGCGGGGCCAGACTGGAGGCGGTGACTTCAGGGAAACTGCTGCTGCGCGCAGGGAGCAGTGGCCGAGGGAGGGGTCATAGTGGAAGCAGAGACTTGAGCCGTGTCTCTTCCTCTCGCTCAGCTTCGCCACTCTGGGGTTAATGAGCCAGGACGTGGCAGTGAAGCCGGCGCCAGCCCGAATGCCAAGCGGTTACAACAACGCTGCACGCAGGTCCTCGGGCTTACAACCGCCCCTCCTCTCCCCTCCCTTCCCTTCCCCCCTCCCCCCCTAAGTCCCCGGCCCTCGGGCGCCCCCTGTCAGCCCCTGGGTCCAAACCCACCTCCGCTCCTGGTCAGGCTGCCTCCAGCTTCCAGCGCCTAGACCCTCTAGTCCCTGCTTCCACGGCCGCTGCTCTCTGTCCTATTTCCTGTCCCATCTGGACCCTCTGCCAGCCTCACGGCACCTGGGTCCGGGGGCTCCACTGCCCTCCCCCCAGCGCGCCGGCTACACTGAGCTCATCTTCGGAGCTCGGCTCCCTGAGCCCCGGGTGAGTGCCTGTGTCTCACTGGGCTCGTCACCCCAACCCTCGGCCGTAAGTGCCTCCGTGACCCATTCTGCCCCTCCTCTCCCATCCAGGTCTGCTCGCGCTCCTCTCTGCGTTTTGGATCCGTTTAGGTTTCTGTCTTGGTTCCTTGTCCCGCTCACTGCTTCCGGAGACCAACTGTCCCATCTCAGCACCTCCTCCCGGACTTGACTAACTCCTCAGTGCCTGCATCCTTCACCACCTCTCCACGGTAACACCATTGTCACTCGGTGTCTCCTCCTGGAGAATCTGAGGGATAGGAAAGACCTAACCCTAACAGCAGTAAATGAAACGAAGATCTTTACTTCATGGGGGTTATATTCTCTGAAGGAGAGATTATCCCCCTGTATATAGTCTGGGTTATAAGTGTTTTTGAAAAATGGAGAGAGATGGTGGATGTGTACATGTATTGGAGGCCATATTAAATTGACAGGTCAGAGAAGTTCTTTCGGATAATTTTAAAAGAAAACAGAAGGAAGCGAGGAAACTAACCGCGAGGATATCTGAGGGAAGATTTTCCAGGAAGAGGGAATAGCAACACCAAGGCTTGAGGAAGACGTGGTGTATTGAAAACAGCAAAGAGGCCAGTGAGGGTGTAAATGGGATGGAGATGCTGACTAGTGATCATTTAGGCCAGCGCTCTCCCATAGGATTACAACGGGAGCCATAAATGCAAGGCTTGGAGTTTAATTTTTTTTCTGGTAGCCACAATTTTTAAAAGGTGAAACTTCATTCAATAATATATTTTATTCAATTCAACATATCCGTATATTATCAGGCCAACAGGTAGTCAATACAAAATCCTTAGTAAGAAAATGTACATTCTTTTCATTGGTATGAAGTTTTCCAAATCAATTGTATATTTTAAGCTTATAGCACAACTCAATTCAGAGTAGCCACTTTAAAAAAGTTTTTTAAGACTTTATTTTATTTTATATTGTTTTAGAGAAAGGGGAAGGAAGAAAAAAAGAGAGGGAGAGAAAACATCAATGTGTGACTTGAGGCCTGACCAGGAATCCAGCTAATGCCATTTCAGACCACAGGTCAGAGTTCAATCCACTGAGCCACACCAGCCAGAGCAGACAATTGCCTTTTCAAATGTTGTGTAAACACATGGAACTAGTGTCTCCCATATTGGACAGTGTGTATTTTGGGCCTTGAAAACATTTGTAAAGGTTTTAGCGTTTATTCTTAGCAACAATAAAGGTGTTGAGCAAAGTGGTGATACGGCTTTTATTTGTTTTCTAAGGACCACTCTAGTGCCTGTGGGGAGAAAAAACTGGATGGAGACAACAGTGGAAGCAGAATAAGCAACTAAAACATTATTGAAGGGACTCCTTCAGGGTAAAAGAAAAAGAAATACGGTTTTCTCCTTCTTACACAGTGTCTTCCCCATCTGTAATAAGAAGAGCATTAGGAATGGGTTTTGTAAGTTTAATTTTATATTTATTGAGATTCCTCTAGCTACTTATTTGACATATCAAAAAGTCAGTGAAGTAATTTTCTCATATGTTAATTTTGAAGATACAGGAGATTTAGGGTAGGTAAAATCTGAGAAATCTCTACTGAGCATTGTTGTTTATTAAAACAAAGACTGAAGTAATACATTCTATGAAGAATTTAAGAAAACATTGTTATGGAAATTATCATTGAAGAAAGTAAACATAATAAGTGCATAATGAAATATAGCTAGGTGTGTATACTATGTTGAAAGAGAAAATACCAAATGTAGGTAATTCTAATATCGCTTGCTAAAAATATCTGCTAGGATCGCTGTTCTTGTTTAAACAAGAAAATTTCACTAGTTATACTTCTGAACCACCTGATAAAATCTCTGTGAAGGTTTTGAGAAAAAGAATAAAACAAAAACTTCTTAAAATTGTCCTAGTTTCCAGAGAAAAGTGCAAAACTGATTCCTGTCCTCTCTGAATCCTTGAACAATTTCAGACAAGCCTGCATATGACAACTGCAGCATGTGAGCCATTTGCCACCTGCTCTGAGCTGGAGCTGTGGGAGCATAGGCATCATCTGGATTCACGGCGAAACAGAGTTCTGATAGGGACTGTGTCCCTGGCTTTGGGATGGCATGAATGTCACTCACCCTGAAACCATGTCCAACACAGTTAGAGCCATTCACCAGACCACTCTGAAGTTACTACATTGAGTGTTGGAATTGGCTGGGAAGAATTAGCAATAAATTTAAATTTACAGAAAAACGTACAAATGAGTTTAAAAGGAAGGCTATGATTGTTTGATCAGTTATGGAAGTTAAAGTTAAATATTTAAATATGTGGCTCAGCACTTGCTTCTGTTACAAGGTGTAAGTGAGTTTAGGTTAGTACTGACACTGACTTAGTATTTTACTGTCATACTTAGAATGTTATGTTTTCTTGACAGATCAAGGCTGTGTTGATTTCATTTGTGTGAAGCCACTGTGGCATCTAGTGGTTAATAATCATAAAGTAATTGTTTCTAATGGATAGATTGTGTTATAAAATGTTCTAGATGTTGTACAACATTGTAATCATGGAGACATAATAAGATAACCACTTAATTATATTTTATTTCCTCAGAAATAAGCACATGAGGAGATGACAGGAGTTCCTGTACTGAAATATGAACAGGTAACTACTCACAGCACATTATAAGACTGTGTAAGTTATAGAGCCTAATACTAATCTACCTTTAGTTAATAAACATAAATATATTGTAGTTAATTATTTTATGCTGACTGGATATTTGATGCTGAGGAATCTTTTTTTTTTTTTTAGGTATGATAATGTTATTGTGACTATGTTTTTTAAAGGGCCTATAAAACGTTATGATTTTTCAGAAAACTATACTGAAATATTTAGAGAATAACTGGGGTGATGTGTGACATTCACACAACGTGGGACTGAGGGTGGTGAAAGGGGGGATGCAATGTGGGCAGGGCTTGTGGACCAGGTATTGGTGTCTGGGGACTGCAGGGTTGTACTTTAGATTTGAGATTCTCCATAATGCAAAGTTGAAAGAAAATATTTTACTTAAGATGAACACACATTCAGTTTTTATGTCCTACAGATTTATCTGACTATGAGATGGGCCACACCTGCACATCGTCAATGTGCTTCAAGAAAGAGAGAATGAGACTCCCGCTGTCCTTACCAAAGGGTCAAGAGGTGACCATATCCGAATGAAAACTTCCAGTTCTCCCACCTCCTGGGCTCCAATGACAGTCTCTCAGACACAAGTGAAACACCCAATGAAGTTTATAAATAAAGAAGCCCTATTTATGATGAAGCTTTTTTTTCTTTTTAAGTCGTAATAGGCAAGAAGCAGCAAAACCTTCAGAAAATGGCTAATCACTCATCTGAATTTATTCTAACAAGGTTTTTTATTTTAATTTTCTCCTTTCACTACTCTCTTAAAATATTAATAAGCTCCAATTCAGTATTTTCACTTAGAAAAGTGAAAATGCATGTGTTACCTTCCCCCTTTCTTTAATTTTCAATCCCTGTTACACATTGCTGCCGTGAAAAGAAATATAATGATCACATATGTAATTAAAGTATTTCTAATAGCCACATTTTAAATAGTAGGATTAATCTTAATAATATACTTTATTTTATGCAGTATACCCAGTTTTGGCCATTATTTTTTAAAGCTCACTTTTTGAATAACAAACAGACAACCGGATTTCAGGATGTTTACAGGATTTATTGTGCTTATATATCAATATACAAATATTTTGCATACTGATACATACGATATGACATGTATGTATGTGCATATGTGTGTGTTTGCATGTATATGCATATATGATACATTTGAGGATACTCGTTTAAGAAATCTCTTCTTTCATCTTTTTCTTGTCATGGAAATAGCACAATTGTTTTAGAAGCAGAAATCAAGAATTAGGATGTCTTGCTCCTGGTGGAACCCTCACTAATCTTTTGGGATGACATGAGAGTGGTTGTCCTTGAATTTACATTTTGAAGCTCTGATATGTTTATAAGTGTATTACTGCCTCTACCCTTTAGGAATCACACCTACTGCATTATAGGATGGCAGTGGTCTGCCTTCCTTTCCACGTGCTGGGAATGGCAGGGGTGAATCTTCTGAGACAAACAGGATTCAAATAATTTGGATATTTATGCTTCTAATTTGTATCTTGTAACAAATCAGTATCTCCAAGAAATTTGGGAGCATACTTTTCATTTCTACAAAAACTGCAGGACAGTACATTGTTATAAGGCTCTGACCATTTTGTACTATTGTGGCAAAGAAAGAATGTCTCAGTAAGCTAATTCTAGACTTGGAGTATCATAA
This sequence comes from Furipterus horrens, assembly GCF_987537825.1. NCBI lineage: Eukaryota > Metazoa > Chordata > Mammalia > Chiroptera > Furipteridae > Furipterus > Furipterus horrens. The sequence continues at coordinate 61,937,059 of NW_028327180.1, read as the reverse complement.
AGTTTAGTGAGGACAAAAGATAACATTGCCATACCAATAAAGTAGAAGGTGCAATTATCTGCCTTTTGAAGCCAATTGAAGCTCAAGGAATAGACTGAATGCAAACTCCAGATACAATTGTGAACTATGAAAAAGGTAGATTGGCTCCTATACATGAAACAAGTGGTCATTGTTTGAAAGTTGCTATGAGATGATGGTTCAATATGGAAAATATGAGTGGGCAGGGGGTGATGACACTTTCTCCCATTGTTATATTTTTTTTCTCTTTACTTTTTTACTTATTAGCTTGCATTTATTGGACTTATAAAATTTGGGAACAAATATGCTGGAAAGGTAACATGGGAACTTGGGTATATGTAAATACATATAAAACTTCCTAGCAATCTAAAGTTTCTGATCTATTATATATGAAATTGCATATGGCTTTTTAAAAATTACAGTTGATGTACAATATTATATTCATTTCTAGTGTATAAACTGTGGTTAGACATTTATACAACCTACAAAGTGATTACTCTGATAAATCTAGTATCCATCTGACACCATATAGTTATCACAACATTATTGACTATGTTCCCCTGGCTGGTTTGGCTCAGTGGATTGAGCGTCGGCCTACGAGCTAAGTGTCACTGGTTCAATCTTCCAGTCAGGGCACATCAGAGAAGGAAAACTCTGACTCCAAAAAACCTCCGCTGCCTTGCGGCATACCTCTTCAGGGGAAAGGCTAAGGGAGTAAACCCCAACAGAAAATCCAGAGCCGGAGTCCCTAAGGCGGTTTGACGTTGTAGTCAACACCGGCAACTCCTGCGGCGCACCTGAAGCCAAGCTGTATTGACTCCGTCTTTCCCTTGGATCCTTCAGCTGTGAAGAGAGGGGGGGTCTGCTGCATGGGCAACAGCAGACCCTCCATATCACCCTGCCCAGGCTCTGTAGCTTCAGCTTCACTGGAGAGGACACTCCAGCGTCATCACAAGATGTCGATTCAACACGGGAGGAGACAGATACCGTGTCACTCCCAAGTCGGACTGCACAGCCATTCTCGGAGGTGCAGATAGACTCTTAAGAAGCTACACCATCGTCTCTAGAGACGGGCGGCTGCCGACGACGATTGACTATGTTCCCTGTGCTGTACTTTACATCCCTGTGACTATTCTGTAACAGCCAATTTCTACTTCTAAATCCCTTTACCTCTTTCACCCATCCCCCAAATCTCTCCCTCATCTGGCAGCCATCCAAATGTTCTCTGTGTCTATCTCTATGTCTATGGGTATGTTTCTGTTCTGCTGTTTATTCTGTTTTGTTTTTTGTTTTTTTGGGGGGGATTCCACATAAAAGTGAAATGGTCTGGTATTTGTCTTTCTCTGACTTATTTCACCCTCTAGGTCCATCCACTTTGCTGCAGATTGCAAGATTTCATTCTTTTTTATGTCTGACTAATACTCCATTGTATATATGCACCACTTCTTCTTTATCCATTCATCTATTGATGGACACTTAGGTTGCTTCCATATCTTGACTATTATAAATAATGATGCAATAAACATGCATATATGTACATATTTTCAATTTAGTGTTTTGGGTTTCTTCAGATAAATACACAGAAGTGGAGCTACTGTGTCCTTCTTTGTCTCTTATTATAGCCTTTGTTCTAAAGGCCTTTTTGTCTGGTATAAGTATTGCTGCCCCAGCTTGTTTGTTTGCATTTTCATGAAGTCTCTTTTTCATCCCTTTACTTTTAGACTGTGTGTCTTTCTATCTGAAGTGAGTCTCTTGTAGACAATATATGTAAAGGTCTTATTTTGTTAACCATTCAGCACCCTATGTATATCAATTGGAGCATGTAACTCATTTGCATTTAAAGTAATTGTTGATAAATATATATTTATTGCTATTTTATTGTTTATATTTTTATTTCCTTCTTCTTAAAGAAGACCCTTTAATCTTTCTTGTACTACTGGTTTGGTTGTGATGAACTTCTTTAGCTTTTTCTTTTCTGGGAAGCTCTTTATCTGTCCTTCAATTCTAAATGATAACTTTTCTGGGTAAAGTAATCTCAGTTGTAGGTCCTTGCTTTTCATCACTTTGAATATTTCTTGCCAATCCCTTCTGACCTGAAATGTTTCTATTGAGAAATCAGTTGACAGTCTTATGGGAGCTCCCTTTAGGTAACTAACTGCTTTTCTCTTACTGCTTTTAAGATTCTCTCTTTGCCATTTTAATTATGATGTGTATTTGTGTGGGCCTCTATAGGTTCATCTCATTTGGGACTCTCTGGGCTTCCTGGACTTGTATGTCTATTTATTTCATCAGGTTAGAAAAGTTTTCCATCATTAATTTGACAAATAGGTTTTCACTTTCTTGCTCTCTCTCTTCTTCCATCACCCCCATGACGCAAATGTTGGTACACTTGAAGTTGTCCTGGAAGATCCTTACGCTGTCCTCATTCTTTGGATTCTTTTTTCTTTTGTTCTCCTGATTGTTTTCTGCTTCCTTATTTCCAAATTGCTGATTTTATTCTTAGCTTCATCTACTCTACTGTTGATTCCCTGTGACTTACTCTTTATTCTGTTAGTGCATCCCTCATTTCTGACTGGTTCCTTTTTATATGGTTTTTATGTCCTTTTTCATGTTGTTGAAGTTTTCACTAATCCCTTGAGTATCCTTATAACCATTGTTTTGAATCCTGTATCTGATGGTTTGCTTGCCTTTAGTTTCTTTTCTGGAGATTTCTCCTGTTCTTTCAGTTGGTACCTGTTCTATGTCTCCTCATTTTGGCTGCTTCCCTCTGTTTCTTTCTATGTATTAGGTAGAGTTGCTATGTCTACAGGTCTTGGTAGAGTGGCCTTGTGTAGTAGGTGTCCTGTAGGGTCCAGTGGCACAGCCTTCCTGGTCACCTGAGCCTCCCCAGTCACCCAAGCTGGGTGCTTTAGGTGCACCCCCTAGTGGGATGTGTGCGCTTTTCTGTTGTATCTGAGCCTTGACTGCTGTTGGTACATCATGGATGCAAACACCAGCTGCAGCTACAGGGGAGTAACTGCTGTGCATGTGCTGAACCCACAAAGCAGGATTCCATTCAGTGGGGCTTTGGTGCCTTGCAAGTCCTCCCTTTAAACGTGCAGCTCGTAGAGGTAGTCATATGGCAATCCTGTGTGGTCTGAAGCAGTCCACCAGGTCCACTGGCTCTGGAGCCCACTGGGATGTGCAGCCCAAGGTCATATGCTGCCTGTGCCCTACCCAGGACCACACAGCTTGAGCTACAAGTGACCTGAACATGGCTGCTACTTGTGCTCGGCTTGGAAGTGCTGGGAGAAACCAAGCTACAAATTAAGGCTGTTTGACACTTCTGCGAGGTTTGGGGCCACTTTGCAAGGGATACCAGGTATGCAGATGCCAGGTGCCAGATGCTGCTTGCTTGAGGAATTTTAGGAAAGTCCAAAGAATGAGCTGAGAGGTCATTTGTATAGAAAAGGCTACCTGAAATGGCTTAGGTGGGCTTGTAATTTGGGTGTGGAGTGAACAGTGTGAGCAAGGTTGATGGAGACTCAGATAGGGCACCTGCCTGCCAGCTCTGTGGAGGGAGGGCTCAGAAAATGAACAATAGCCTCTGCCAGCACTTCTGTCTGTGAGAAAGCTGCCCCTTCAGCCCTCATCCTGAAGCCAGGCAATTTGGTTCCTCCCTGTATGTCCCTGGTACCTTTTGAGCTGCTGCTCTAGTGCTGGAGCTCAGAGGGAGTAAGTATGAGCAAGCCTGTGGGGGGGGCCTTTAAGAGGATCTGCCTCAGATGCTAGATGCCCTTTGTCTCACTCAGCCACAACCCTGCTGGATTTTACAGCCAGAAGTTATGGGGACTTGTTTTCCTGGCACTGGATCCCTGGGATGAGGGTTCTGATGTGGGACTGAGACCCCTCAGTCCTCAGGGGAACCTCTGCAGCTGAGATATCCCTTCTGATTTTTATCTGCTACATGTGGTTGTGGGACCAGCCTCTTCTGAGTCCCACCCCTCTTACTAGTGTTGATGTGACTTCCTCTTTACATCCTTAGTTATAAGACTTCTGTTCAACTAGATTTCAGGTGGTTCTGAATGATGGTTGTTCTGTAATTTAGTTGTGGTTGTAGGATGTTCTGAGTATGGCATTTACCTACTCCTATGCCACCAGCTTGACCAAAACAAATTATATATGAATTATAGGAAATTTTCCATTGCATTGAAAGAGAGTTTTGGGGGGGTAGAATATGGGAAAAGAAAAATCCTGTGAAATGGGGCTGTTTTCTTTTTTCTTTTTTTTTTTTTTTTTTGAGCAACATAGCGAGGCGTTCATGAGTCTGCAGAGTCAGGTGCACCCTCAGCCAGGAGAATGTGCACCAGGGCTGTTTTCTACAGTGAGTATTTATGTAGTCATTTTCTATTTGGTTTTGGCTTCACGCATAGTTTGGGGTCTTGTGATATTTGTATCTGGGCCTCTTGTCTTCTTAAGCTTTTATTAACGACACAGCAGTGTTAGTCATCAAGGAACCCACCATGCAGTTCATGCTCTTCTCTCAGTGCTGCCACAATATCTGTGACCCTTCCACAGGAAACTCAGTCCTGCTAAGCATTTCTTCACCTATAAAAAGAGAGGCACTGGGCTAGAGCAGAGCTTGGCCGATTATACCCCATAGGCCCTCAAGATAACCTATTAAACCCTTGCAGTGATGAAAGAGTGGGTGGAGAATTCTAAACTGTCTCTGTTTCAGGGCTTAACGGCTATTTAAATGTCTTAATAGCTTTCCAGGAGGTTGTGCGAATCACGTGAGTTAAACAAGATGAACACGCACAACAGGAGGTCTGGATCACAGAAGGTGCTTAATAAATATTTCCTATATTTGAATATGATTCTTAAATATATGCATATATTTAAGCAAGTGATTAAATTTTTCTCTACAGATGTATGTGTACAGGAAGTTCCAACAATAGTTTGGAATAAGAGATAAACCTATCTCTATTTTAACATCAATATTAAAATATACACACAAACACAGACAGAGACATCTATGAAGAAAAATGTGAGCACTTGCTCTGGTCTTTCTGAGGTGGCATTTCCTCTCCTATTCCACGGGTCATCTTGACCCCCAAAGATTTTGTAATCCCACCTCTAGGTCTAGGTGGCGCTGTTCTCAGTGCTGGGGTTTCATCATTAAATAAAGCCAAACAAGTTCCCTTGCCCTTGTTTCAGGAAGATAACACACTAGCGGGTGGTGGACAATAAAATAAAACACAACATTAAGTTGCACAGTATGTAAGATGGTGAGAAAAATCTATGAAACAAAAGTCAGAAAAGGGGGTTAGGAACTTAAGAGACAGGGAGGCAATTTTTAAATACAGTGATCAGAAAGGGTGTCATTCAGAAGATGGCCTACGAGCAAATGCGGGAAGGAGGTGAAGATGCAAAGTACAGCGAGGTCGGTGGGAAGGGTGGAGCAGACAGCAGGAGCATGCGCGGTTTGTTCCAGGATAGCACAGTGGGTAGGTGGCTAAGGGGTGTGAGCAAGGAGAATGGGGGACGAGAGGAGGTGAGCAGGGCAAGGGGTACCTCCTGGGGTACCCTTGGCCTATGTAAGGCTGTCACCTACACTGGGCTGGGAAGGTTGCTGGCGTTGAGCAGGGGAGGGCTATGACCTCACACGTTTTAATGCACATTCTGCCAGAATGGGTCTCGCGGAGTCACACCCGATGTGCAAGTTAGGATCTCAAACTAAGTTTTAAGTAACACACCTACTCAGTATCCCTTCACAATATAACACCTTTAGGTTTGCTTTCTATTTTCCATTGTAGAGTTAAAATGGCAAAAACAAACCAAAACAACAACAAATAACCTCACTATTTTTAAGTCAAATTCCAATCCAACATTTTCAGAAACCACCTTCAAGCCCCTTTGTGGGCCCACAGAACAGAGGCTGGTGACTCTGAGTTAAATGAGCTCTGAGATCATCCCAGCACATATTCTCTGTAGCCCTCGTTGTCAGTATACTACACCAGGGGCCCGACTTCCATTTTCTAACTACAGGCATTTCTGCCTGACTTTTAAATCTGTTCTGCCTATCCTACTCTCAGAAGCTGCGCATTCCTTCACCTGCTGCTGTGTACCGGTCCTGCCAGCTTCCACTTTGGGCAATGCCTCCAACTCGCTGGAGCCCTGACCTGTTTCCTTAGCAAGACTCCAAGACGCCTAGAGGTGCTGAGATTTTCTAGTCACATGATATCTTTTCACAGGTAACACCCTCTGTGATTCAAGCTGTAGATCCTGGTTAGATATGGACACCAGAAAAAATGTTTTTTGTTATTTTTAAGTTTATTTTATTGATTATGTTGTTACAGTAGTCCCAATTTATTTTCCCTTTGCTTTCCTCTTTCCAGTACCCCTCTTCCCTCCAGCAATCCCACCCCTCTTAGTTCATGTCCATGGGTCATGCATATAAGTTCTTTGGCTTCACCCTTTCCTATATTATTCTTAACTTCCCCCTGTCTACTTTGTACCAACCAATTATGCTTCTTAATCCCTGCACCATTTCTCCCTTTCTCCCCCTTTCCCCTCCCTGCTGATAACCCTGCAAATGATCCCCACACCTATGATTCTGTTCCTGTTGTGGTTGCTTGCTTGTTTTTGTTTTTATTTTTTTAGATTCAGTTGTTGATAGTTGTGAGTTTGTTGTCACTTTACTGTTCATAGTGTTGATCTTCTTTTTCTTAAATAAGTCCCTTTAACATTTCATATAATAATGGCTTAATGACGATGAATTCCTTTAGCTTTACCGTGTTTGGGAAGCACTTCATCTGCCCTTCCATTCTAAATGATAACTTTCCTGGATAGAGTAATCTTGGTTGTAGGTCCTTGCTTTTCATCACATCAAATAATTCTTTCCAGTCCCTTCTTGCCTGCAAGGTTTCTTTTGAGAAATCAGCTGACAGTCTTATAGAAACCCCTTTGTAGGTAACTTTCTGCTTTTCTCTTGCTGCTTTTAAGATTCTCTCTTTATCTTTCACCTTTGGCATTTTAATTATGATGTGTCTTGGTGTGGTTCTCCTTGGGTCTAGCCTGTTTGGAACTCTCTGTGCTTCCTGGACTTGTTTTTCAATTTCCTTCACTAAATTTGGGAAATTTTCCTTCATTATTTTTTCACATAAGCTTTCAATTTCTTGCTCTTCCTCTTTTCCTTCTGGCACCCCTATGATTCAGATGTTAGCACTTTTAAAGTTGTCCCAGAGGTTCCTAAACCTCTCATGTTTTATAATTCTTGTTTCCTCATTCTGTACTGGCTGTTTTTTCTTCCTTATGTTCCAAATCATTGATTTTAACCCTGGTTTCCTTCCCTTCACCATTGGTTTTGTGTGGATTTTCCTTCATTTCATTTAGCATAGCCTTCACTTCTTCCCTTATGTGTTTGCCATACTTAAGCATATCTGTCAAGCCTGTGAGTATCTGTATCACTAGTGTTTTTAACTCTACATCTGTTAGGTTGAACCTTGATCCATTCCCTCTTTTGGGCCATACTTTTCTGTCCTCTCAACTTGACAGGCTCCTGTGTTTGTTTGCCTCTGTGTCTTAGGTAGAGCTGTTGCACCTGTTACGTTGTAAGGGGCAGAGCCTTAGGTATTCTTCAGTACAGGGCTACCCATTTCACCACATTGTGGAACTGTATATGGGGGAGTGGTCTGAGAGGGAGCAATGCCACTTGCTCAGCACTTGCCCCTTTTCCAGGCACTTCTCCCACTTCTGTATGGGACTGGCGTATCTCTAGCTGTTGCCCTGGCCTTCGTTCCCAGAGTGGGTGGGTCTGCAGATGTTTGAGGACCTTGGGGGGCCCTTTAAACAAGTGGACTCTGCTGAGAGACTGACTGGCAGTTTCTTCTTCCACCCCACCCCCCACTGGTTTTCACAGTTAGAAGCAATGAGACTTTGTCTTCCCTGGTGCTGGAACCATGAGCTATGTGGTCTGGTCTGGTTTTGGGAGTGCTCCCTAGGTGTCCCTACTTTTTAAAATATGTGACTGAGCTTTCTGCTGGCCTGCTACTGCCACCACCACACTGCATCCTCTCCACCCCAGCTCCACCCCTCCTACCTGTCTAGATGAGTATTTCTTCTTTATATCTTTGTTTGTTGGACTTCCATGCAGCTCGACTTCCTGGAACTTCTAGTTGTCTCTAGTTTTGAGGTAGTTGTATTCCTTCTTAGTTGTGGAGGGAAATGCAGCGTGTCTGTCTAGGCCTCCATCTTGACCGGAAGTCAGCATTACTGCACTTCATACATCATCTCTGAGCCACTGGACTCCTTCCTTCACATTACAAACTTGCAAAGCCAGCCAGTCCCTCACATGGTTCTCTCTGACCTCTAATTCTGCCTCTTCCACTTTCCAGGACCCTCGTGATTACCTGAAGCCCACCTGAAGAATTGGCTCATCTCCCCATATTAAGGTCAGCTGACTAACAACCTTACATCCACCTGCCAATTGCTTCTCCTTTATCAGATGTTGGAACAGATTCACAGGATCCAGTGATGAGGATGCTGACATCTTTGGGGACCGTTACTATGCCAGCCTGACTCAGCAAGGAAACAGAACCATGCTCACAAATTGCATAAATGTGACAGCATAAGGGTGACATGCAGAGAAGGAAAACTCTGATTCCAAAAAACCTCCGCTGCCTTGCGGCATACCTCTTCAGGGGAAAGGCTAAGGGAGTAAACCCCGACAGAAAATCCGGAGCCGGAGTCCCTAAGGCGGTTTGACATTGTAGTCAACACCGGCAACTCCTGCGGCGCACCTGAAGCCAAGCTGTATTGACTCCGTCTTTCCCTTGGATCCTTCAGCTGCGAAGAGAGGGGGGGTCTGCTGCATGGGCAACAGCAGACCCTCCATATCACCCTGCCCAGGCTTTGTAGCTTCAGCTCCACTGGAGAGGACACTCCAGCGTCATCGCAAGATGTCGATTCAACACGGGAGGAGACAGATACCGTGTCACTCCCGAGTCGGACTGCACAGCCATTCTCGGCGGTGCAGATAGACTCTTAAGAAGCTACACCATCGTCTCTCGAGACGGACGGCTGCCGACGACGACGACGACGACGAAGGGTGACATGGAAGAGAATAAACTGTATGGCTCTGTTTATATGAAGTTCAAAAATAGGTCACACTAAACTTATTTTTAGTTTGATGGAAACTGAATAATGGTTTCCTGATTCAATGGCAGCATCCTGAGCATAGCACAGGTGGTAGAGACAGCCTCTCTACAAACTTCTTAGTCACCAGAAAGCTTCCTGACACTACATCGACTGGTTGGTACTGGGCTGGTGGCTTCCTTGTTAGCATATTCTGGGGTGGTTTGGAGGGAGGCTTTTCCAGAAGCTCCCCTTAGATTCCATTGCTTAAGCCCTCCCAAACATTCTGGAAATGACTTAACCTTATAAAATACCATATTTTTCTCTCCATAAGATGCCCCTTTTTCCCCAAAAATGTCAGGGGGAGAAATGTCTGTGCATCTCATGGAGTGAATATTGTATCACAGACTGTGATGTATATTACCTGACCTGTCAGCGGTGGCAACAGATGTTAGAAGAGGAAGCGATGGACCCATGCAAAACCCCTGGGGACACTTAAAATATCCCACTTTACTACTGAATCTCAGGGTGTCTGGTCAGTATGAAGATGGCGAAGAAAGTGATATCAGTGATTGTGAGCAACTGAGCTTCATAAATTCTAACACTGGTGATGATGAATTCTTGGGGTTCCCAGAAAAATAGAAGAGTACTGGAACCTTAAAGTCTCTCCTCATTTGTTAATGACAGTGATGATGGTTCTTAATATTGCTGTTCACTGCTGTTCACTTTACATGGTTGAAATATTATTCTGTTATATTTTATTGAATATTTTAGTACACCATTTGGTTCAGAATATTTTTTTTCTTGTTTTCCTCCTCTAAACCTAGGTGTATCTTATGGTCAGGTGCATCTTTTAGAGTGAAAAATACAGTAAATTCCTTTCTGTTTCAAATAGCTTGAGTGGATTAGAATCTCTAACTGAAAATTCACTAATATTATGAGGCATTGGCAATAGCTGGATAAAAGCTTTGTCAGTCAGTCTGAAGTAGAAGGCATTGTACTAAGACTTTACAAATATTGTCCCATTTAATCCTAATGATCATTTGGTATTATTGTCATCTAGCATAAGTGCTGCAGTTGAGAGTCAAAGAGATGAAGTTGCTCATCCACAGCTAGTGGTGGTGCTGTGGGCCCAGAGCCCTGCAGGCCAGGCTTCTCCTTGAACTTCACTGCTCAGTGTCATTACCCTTTTACAGTAATAGCATCCAATGTATTGACTTCACATAAATCCTTGCAATAAAGATTGGAGTAGCTCAATGAGGGATTTAGAGCTTGATTTCCCCCCTCAATTTATGAACTGCAAGGGTATCTCAAAACACTTCATTCTGGCTACTTTAATCAGAGAAGCAATGTTTAAGAATGTAGATGGCTGATAGATTCCCTGGGATACTTTGAAAATAAAAAAAGCATAAACTCAAAACTAAGCTTCTAGCAATAATATCCCAAAACACAACACAGGAGTGGACTACTGAGGAAACTATGTCCATGGCCCCTGCTGGGTGCCCTACTCCAGAAATTCAATGTGATGGGCACCAATGGCACTTCTGCACCAGGAGCTCAGCCTCACGTGCAGGGGCACTACTGCTGTCCCTGCTGCTGTACCTGCATCCAGTTGCTCCCATTGCTCATTTCTAGAAAAAGAACCAGTGAGTATGTCTGACTGCAGTGCTCTGGGCACATGCCTTCATCCTGTCTGCAAAGGAGGCTATTGATTTCTAATGACCACAACTCAGAGCTAATGATCATGCATAGAGACATTTCCCCACAAAACAGAAAGGCCAAAGATGGTGGGGAATGAGGAATGTGACCAATGTCCATCACAAGCAGCATTGAAGTTTAATTCCTACTCAGTTTTCTAACCACATACTGAAAGCATCAGAAGTTGACTAGTCATGAGGGTTTTTCTATCAGTAATCAGAGCTGGACACTACCTACTAATCCATTTTGAAAGCCTGCCATTGGCTGAGCACTGTCTAAAACAAGCTTCTAGTTTAGAAGAAAAATGTTTCTTTAATGAAAAGTTATGGTAGAGAATATTCACTTCACAAATTACCCATCTCACAAATGAATGAAACAAATGGTCGTTAGCATGCTGCTCGGTTCTCAGTTGTGCATTAATTCGTGTTATTTTTGGGCCTATCCAGGCTCTTATGTGTCTTGTGTTTGTAATTACATTTTTAATGTACAGATGTTAAAGTAATATGAAAATAATTGAAGAATTATGAACTGGACCTATAAACTTTAATCACCATGACTGTAATTAGGGTCATTTTATTTTTATTCCAACATACGATTTTCTGTAATGATTTCACTCCACTAATACTTTGTAGGCCTTTAAAAGACCTCTGTTAATAACTACAGTATAGGCAGCTCCCTCCACAACTAAGAAGGAATACAACTACCTCAAAACTAGAAACAACCAGAAGTTCCAGAAAATCAAACTGCATGGAAGTTCACCAAACAAAGATATAAAGAAGAAATACTCATCCAGACAGGTAGGAGGGGCGCAGCCGGGGTGGAGAGGACCTGGTGTGGTGGCAGCAGTGGCAGCAGCCATGGCAGGCTGGCAGAAAGTGCAGTCATACATTTTAAAGTCAGGAGGGACACCTGGGGAGCGTTCCCAGCTCCTCACCAGACCTAGCAGCTCACAGTCCCAGCACCAGGGAAAATCAAGCCTCATTGCTTCTGACTGTGCAGACCAGTGGGGGTTGGGGTGGAGGCAGAAACTGCCAGTCTCTCAGAACAGTCCAGGGCAGCAGCTAGAGGGGCGCCAGTCTGGTGCGGAAGTGGGAGAGGTGCCTGGAAAAGGGGCGAGTGCTGGGAAGGCGGCATTGTTCCCTCTTGGACCCCTCCCCCACATACAGCACCACAACAAGGTGAAACAAGTCGCTCTGTACTGAAGAATCCCTAAGGCTCCGCCCCTTACAACATAACAGGAGCAACAGATCTACCTGGGACACGGAGGCAAACAAACACAGGAGCCTGTCAAGTTGAGAGGACAGAGAAGTATGGCCCAAAAGGGGGAACAGATCAAGGTTCCAGTGGGAGAACTAAGCGATGAGGAGATAGCCAACCTAACAGATGCACAATTTGAAATACTGGTGAAAAAGATGCTCACAGGCTTGACAGATATGCTTGAGTATGGCAAAGACATAAGAGAAGAAGTGAAGGCCATGCTAAGTGAAACAAAGGAAAATCCACACAAAACCAATGGTGAAGGGAAGGAAACCGGGTTTAAAATCAATAATTTGGAACACAAGGAAGAGAAAAACAGTCCATCAGTGCAGAATGAGGAAGCAAGAATTTTAAAAAATGAGGAAAACTTCCCAAAGTTTGTGAAGGAGATGGACATACAGGTCTGGGAAGCATGGAGGGTCCCGGGCAAGCTGGACCCAGAGGGGACCACACCAGGACGCATTATGATTGAGATGCTAAAGGTGAAAGATAAAGAAAGAGGCAGAGAGTTGCCTACAGGGGGGTGCCCATAGGACTATCAGCTGATTTCTCAGAGGACACTTTGCAGGCAGGAAGGGACTGGTAAGCAGTATTCAATGTGATGAAAGATAGCCTGCAACCAGGACTACTCTATCCAGCAAAGCTATCATTTGGAATGGAAGGGCAGATGAAGTGCTTCCCAGACAAGGTAAAGCTAAAGGAGTTCATCATCACCAAGCCAATATTATATGAAATGTCAAAGGGACTTACTTAAGAAAAAGATCAAAACTATGAACACCAAAATGACAACAAACTCACAACTATCAACAACTGAATCTAAAAAATAAAAACAAAATCCATCTAAGCAAACCAGAATAGGAACAGAATCATAGGTATGGGGATCATTTGGAGGGTTATCAGCTGGGAGGGGGAAGGGTGAGAACTGGGGATATGGTGCAGGGATTAAGAAGCATAATCAACTGGTACAAAATAGACAGGGGGAAGTTAAGAATAATATAGGAAAGGGTGAAGCCAAAGAACTTATATGCATGACCCATGGACATGAACTAAGGAGAGTGGGATTGCTGGAGGGAAGGGGGGTACTGGGCAGAGGGAAGTAAAGGGGGAAAAATGGGACTACTGTAACAACATAATCAATACAATATACTTAAAAAAAAAGTAAAAGAATTGTTTATTTAATGTTATATAGACTTAGATTATTTGCAGATTTCTGCCATTAAGTTTTATTTTCTTTAAAACACCCACAAACACATATTTCTGCCTCCCCCTACTAAACCAGGCTAGTTTTAGAAAAGTCAGAGATACAGTCTTCCTATTTCCTAGACACAGTTCAGTTTTGTTGTTGTTGTTTTTTACTGTGTGGTTGTCTCTCACTCACGCCCCCAACTGGGGACCTGATATGCAACCCAGTAATGTTCCCTGACTGGGAATCGAACCAGCGACACTTGGCTCGTAGGCCAATGCTCAATCCACTGAGCCACAGCATCCAGGGCTGACACAGTTCAGTTTTACCAGCAGCTCTTAATCATTCAATCCTGATTGGGGAGGTTTTGCCTGTGTTGCGGTGCCCTCCAGCTCTTAATGCAGAATGGAGTTCCTAGCCTCCTTGTAAATTGCGTGGAGTTCTCCCTTTCCTTTCAAAGCCACATAGTGTTCTCCCCTTCTCAAAGCCGCAGGGTGCTCTCCCCCTAAAATGTCTGCCGCTTATTTTTAAATCCCTGTGTCCTGTGATGCACTGGGCATGGTAACCAGTTCTGACCATTCACAGAACCTTGCACAGGCTCTGTGTGCTCTTTCTGTACCATTCCATGGTCCAAAACCCCTCCCATCTTCTTGGGGCCTTGGAAGAACCAAAGCCATTTGTGTAACAAAGACATTAGCCACTAGCCACAGGCATGTGAAGGCATCTTAAAAGCTGTTTCCTTTCCCCATCCCTCAACCCGCAGGCTCTGGGGATTTTTGGAGACCACCCATTCCATAACAATGTCACCTTCAAGCAAGGCCTGGCTCAGTAAAGTGTCAGATTGGATGAGCTACTGCACTGACTGGGGCTTTGTCCCTTGTCACTGAACAACTGGTTTCTATAGGAAGCAACCTTTTACTCCCTAGTCCAAGAGCAAGGAGGCTTTGTGGTTATTCCAAGTAAGTGACCCAAATGAAGACACTTAGACTTGACCTAAAAGATTATCTAGTTTGAGTTTCACAACACTTTAGAGAGATTAATGGCATTAAATCATGTCCGATCCATGGCGAGTATCAGAGGACTCCATGAAGTGTATGAAATGTTGATGATTGAAGCTATTTGGGAATTTTTAAAACATTTTTAGATGTTTTTAATGTTACTATGGATTATCATTTTTAAAAGACTATCTGGTGCGTAAAATATTAGTATCACACCTCACATTACTCCAGAAACAATAAGCAGCACATCTGAACAGAGAAGCTTTGCTCTTTTCATTAAGCTTTGGACATTTTTACAATATTTAAGGCAATATTTCCTAAACATCCTAAGAATTAACTAGAGCATTTGTTTAAAACATAGATTCCCAGTACTCATCCCAGAAACATGGAGTCAGAATCTGCAGGGGAAGGAGCTGGGTGCTGTAGCTGAACAAGCAAGCACCCCAGTTGAGCTTCATGGTCAGTCTGGGTTGAAAAACTGATCCAAGGATAAAAATATAACAATTTTCAAGAAAGATGAGAAGCAGAGACAAGCCCAATCTTGAAAAATTTAAAGGTAAATGGGAAATGAGAATAACGTCATGCTTACATACACTGTGACTGGAAAGCCTTGAACAGGCATGAAAGCACAGTAAGCCCTTCCACATTCTCAGGCCACAACTGCGTCACAAATCAGGGGCTGCTGTCCACTGTAGAAGACCCCTGTCAGCTCTTCTCTGGGTGCCCCGGACCCCGTCGCTCTCCCACGGGAGGCTTCAGTACCCCTCCGCAAAAACAGGGAGCCCTGGGTCTGCAAGCCGCACTCCCACAGACGGCGCCCAGGACTCTGAGGTGAAGCTGGGGAGCGCAGGGCTCCGAGCAGCAGTCCGGGCTCAGGCAGAACGGGGCACAGGGGAGGTACCC
The DNA here is from genome assembly GCF_987537825.1 of Furipterus horrens. Classification (NCBI taxonomy): domain Eukaryota; kingdom Metazoa; phylum Chordata; class Mammalia; order Chiroptera; family Furipteridae; genus Furipterus; species Furipterus horrens. The sequence continues at coordinate 61,921,888 of NW_028327180.1, read as the reverse complement.
GCCACTGGGAGGGTCGCTTCTCGCTCACCCAGCCCCTCCGGCAAGAAGGCCGCGCGGAGATACCCCCAGGCCCCGGACCCTGCCAACACCTAGGTGGTCGCAGGGAGGTCCCAACCACTCCCAAGTTGACACGCGTGGTTCAGCAGGCACGTACCTTGGGGGCCAGCCCGGGTCCCCGCGTCCGAGTTCCCCGAGCTCCTGTGGTCCTGGAGAAGGCTGCCCGGCACTCCTGCTACCTTCCGCCGCGTGTCGTGTCGGGCCGTTTTGCGCCCACGGAGCACCTCCGCTCCGGTGCTTTGGCTCTGCTCCGGCACCTCCGGCGAAAAGGCGCTGGGGCAGGAACCGAGGCCTCTGGCGACCCCTGGTGGCCACACGCTGCGGTGCCGTCCGTCCGACCATCCCGGGGCCCCTGGTCCAGCACAGCCTGGGATGTGCTTACCCACATCTCTAATGCAAGACTGAAGCAAGCCTTCAGGCCCGAGCTCGTGAGATGGCGCACGCAAGGCCGAGAAGCCGACCAGCACTGAGGCATCCTCTCTTCCTCTTTCTCCTCTCTCTCTCTCTCTCTCTCTCTCTCTCTCTCTCTCTTTCTCTCTCTCTCTCTCTCATTGTTTATGCTGTTATAGTTGTCCCCATTACTTTCCCCCTCCGCCCCTCTCTGACCAGCCTGCCCCCACTTCCACAGTCAGTCCCCACATGGTGTCCATGTCTAGGAGTCCTTCATACATGTTCTTTCAAACAGTACCCCCCTCCCTCCTCCCCTCTTACCGCTGTCAATCTATTCTATGATTCCTTGCCTCTGGTTCTATTTTGCTCATTAGACCATTTTGTTCATTAGATTCCTCTTATAAGTGAGATCATATGATGTTTGTCTTTCACTGACTGGCTCATTTCACTTAGCATAATATTCCCCAGTTTCATCCATACTGTCACAAAAGGTAGGAATTTCTTCTTTTTTTCTGCTGCATAATATTCCATTGTGTTAAAGTACCACAGTTGTTTTTTTTTATCCACTTAGCTGCTGATAGGTACTTAGGCTGTTTCTAAAGGTTCTGATTTTCTTTATAGTTCTTCTAATGTGATGAATAGTGGGGATAAAAATTAGCCTCCCACGTGTGGAATGTTAAAGGTATATTAAATGGTACAAATTTATTTTTTATATAGTTGGTACACTCAAGATTTATACTAGTTTTCTCTTTCTTGAATTGTTTCACTTAAATTTCAAACTCTGTATTGAAACTTACATAAGCAAAGATAACACATCAAATGACCTGAGAAATGAGGTAGTAGCATCTAACATATGATTAATAGTAAAGCAGAAATCAATAGCTTCACTCTTGTCTTTTTTTATTGTATTTTTTTCACTAGCATTTAGTCCCTTTATAATGCCCTCCTCCCTGCAATCACTGCATTGTTGTTCATGTGCAAACTCCCTTCTTAACTCTTTAATTTATTTATTTATTTATTGTTTTTCTATTACATTTTCCCACTTTCCCCCCATTGTTCCCCTCCTACACAGCCCACCTCTTCTCCCACAGTCAATCCTCACCTTGTTGTCCATGTCCATGTGTTATTTATACTAGTTCCTTTACTAGACCCTTCCCCTACTTACCCCCTTTCTCTCCCTCCCCCCTCCCCCCTGGTAACTGTTAGTCTTTTCCTTGTTTACATGCCTCTGGTTCAATTTTGCTCTTTTGTTTGTGTTGTTCATTAGTTTCCTATATTAGGCGAAATCATATGATATTTTTCTTTCATTGCCTGGTTTATTTCACTAAGCATAATTCTCTCTAGTTCCATCCATGTTGTTGCAAATGGTAGAGTTCCTTTTTTCTTTCTATTGAGTAGTAGTAGTCCATTGTGTAAATGTACCAGTTTTTTAATCCACTCATCTACAGATGGACACTTAGGTTGTTTCCAGCACTTAGCTATTGTAAATAGTGCTGCTATGATCATAGTGGTGCATAAGTTCTTCTGAATTGGGGTTCCAGGATTCTTCGGGTATAGTCCTAACAATAGAATCACTGGTTTAAAAGAAAGTTCCATTTTTAGTTTTTTTAGGAAATTCCATACTGTTTTCCATAGTGGCTGCACCAGTCTGCATCCCCACCAACAGTGCACTAGGGTTCCCTTTTCTCCACATCCTTATCAACACTTGTTGTTTGTTGATTTGTTAATGATGGCCATTCAGACCAGTGTAAAGTGGTATAAAAAATATGGAACACTTCACGAACTTGTGTGTCATCCTTGCACAGGGGCCATGCTAATCTTCTCTGTATCATTCCAATTTTAGTATATGTGCTACCAAAGGGAGCACTCCCTTCTTAACTCTTATCTTCATTCAAGAATATTTTTGGCTAGATGAGCAGTGAAGACTGAGCCAGCAGGGTTAGGACTGGGTTGTTGCAGAAGACAGTGAGTAGCAGAGTTGTTGAGAATTGAGTTAGAATGAGAAGACAGCTGTACTTTGTGATCACAAAACAATAACACAACACAGTTTTCTGAAGTAATATAGGTAATCTGGAAACCTGGAGAGTATCAAAAACTATAAAGCTATTGTTACGGCTACATAGGTGAGATTGAACACTCTGAAGCGGTGTATAAAGTTAAGCAAAGGATTTTTAATAATGGCCAGGAGTTGGGCAGACCCTGAGCAGGTCTCTAACATGCTCCAACCTACAATGGAGTCTAAACGCTGGGTTTTTATACGGGTGCAGTCTCTTTGTTTCTTCTTTGGCTGGGAATAGCCTTAGGAAGAGGGGGCTGGGCAGGGCTGCAGGAATGTCTTGGCAGTAACAGGAACAGAAATTCGACGGCAGTATAGCTCTTCAGCCAGGGACGAACTCCCTGTGAAGCAATTTATTTTCAAAGGGCTAGACATTCTGCAAAGCACAACCTTCACAAATGTTATAAACCAGACACAAGCAAGCAAATGGGAGGTGATAGAGGCTGAAGTCCTTTTAGCTTGTAAATCACTAATTGCTATAACACTCCTTCTTACATTCCTTTTTCTAAGGCCTTTTAGCAAGTCCTTGCTACTTCTTACAAGGAACATTTAAAGCCCTTACGTACTTACATATTGAAACTTTTTACAGGGACTATTTGGTGCACCTACACTATAAATCATGGTCAACCATGATATAAAATGATCTCTTTCAGTTCTTTTTGTTCTTTGAAAAAATGTCAACATCTCCTCTTTTCCTCGGCATTTCTTTAGGACTGTGATAGCATAGAATCGTCTGCAGTGGTGGAATCACACTCTATCTACATGTAATTACGTACCACTGGCTATGTGATTAGTGTGTACTTGAGATGTACCTAGTGTCACTGAGGAATTGAATTTTAAGTCATGTTTCATTTCACTTAATTTAAATCCGAGCAGCGACATGGAGCTGTGCCTACTCTGTGGGTGGTCCAGCTCTGGTTGCTGGCCACACTTCTGCTCTTGTCCAGTTCAAGTTTTCTCCGGCCAGCTGACTCACTCATACACCATCCCTTCTTATGCACAGATGCCATAATCACATTGTTTTTCAGGTAATGCCTATTTCTTCTCAACCTTTCTCACTCTATTATGGATTTATTCCAATAAAGAATACAGTATCTTGAGTGGCAGGACGGTGGAAAACTCAGTCACATGATTTAAAAAGTTGGGAGGAGAGAAATCCAAGATGGCAGAGGAGTAAGTGGAAGCTACACTAACTTCCTCCCAGGACCAGTCTGGATTTACAACATAATTTTGGAGAAAACACCTGGAATGACTAACTGAACACTAGCTGGAGAGAAGTCTTATAACCACGGAGAGAGAGAAAAGGCTGCTATATCACAACGTGACCAGTAGGGAGTGCGGAGACGCGGAAGGGCTGGCTGGGCTCACACAGGTGGCAGCTGAAGGGACTGAGAAACAGCTCAGCAACTGGGGTTTCCCCCTGAGAAGGGCAGGGTCTAAACCCCCAGCTGGGCTTCCCAGCCTACAGCAACAGAGTGGAAAGTAAAATAGTATCCAGCTGTGAAAAGCAAAAAGTCACAGGGTTTTTTGCTAGCCAGAGAGAAACAGCTGGAAAAAAAGAGCTTTTAAGTGGATCACGTATGAAAATATTTTGTTCCCCACTTACCCTGGGTTCAAGCAGAGGGAAGGCAGGGAGGACTGGAGACACTTGGGGAGAATTTGATGTGGTGGTTTTGAGGGGAGAACTGGGAGAGCAGCTAACCGGGTCTCAGTGCTGACTCATTCCCAGTACTGCAGGCAGACCATTCCCCTCCAAGAGCTGTCAGCCTGAGGGGAAGCAAAAGCCCTGCCTACAGGAATTAAGCTGCCACACCCACAGTCTTTAAGCCTGACGGCTAATCACAGATTGAATAGATTAACAACTAGAGGAGACAGACAAAGGCATTAGATCCCTGGTAGTCCCCAACAGGCTGCCTAGAGCCAGACAGGTACATGATCTGATGCCACCAGGGGCAGATCAATATAAGAAGCAGCAACAAACAAGAAGAGTCACAAAAATGGGGAGACAGAGAAACAACCCCACATCAAAAGGAAACGTAGAATCACCAGAAAGAGTGCTAAATGAAATAGAGGCAAGCAAACTATCAGATATGGAATTCAAAACATGGATTATGGGGAAGATCAATGAGCTCAGCAAGCTCAAGGAAAACTACAAAGAACTCCAGGGAAACTACAAGGAACTTACTGAGAATTACACCACCATGGAAAAGGACATAGAAGCTATCAATAAGAGCCAGAGGAAATGAAGAATACAATTGCTGAATTAAAGAAGACAATAGAAGGAATTAAAAGCAGGCCAGAGGAAGCAGAAGATCAGAACAGCAAGCTGGAAGACAATGTAGAAAAAAACTCCCAGACAGTGAAACAAAATGAAAAAAGACTGAATAAGAATGAAGAGGTTTTAAGACAGATGCAGGACAACATGAAACGTAATAATATCCGTATCATAGGAATTCCAGAAGGAGAAGAAGAAGAGCAAAGGATAGAAAACCTCTTTGAAAAACAAATGACAGAAAACTTCCCTAACATGAGGAGAAAAAGAGTCATGCAAGTCCAGGAAGCACAGAGTCCCAATGAATATGAACCCCAACAGGTCCACTTCAAGACACATCATAATTAAAATGGCAACATTCAAAGACAAAGAGAGAATCCTAAAAGCAGCAAGAGAGAAACAACTAATAACATACAAGGGCGCTCCAATAAGGCTATCATCATATTTCTCAGCAGAAACACTATGAGCCAGAAGGGAATGGCAAAAAAATATTCCAAGCAATGAAAATCAAAGGCCTACAACCAAGAATACTCTACCCAGCAAGGCTCTCATTCAAAATGGAAGGTGAAATAAAGAGTTTCCAAGACAAAAGGAGGCTAAAAGAATACATCTCCACCAAAGCAGCATTGCAAGAGATGCTAAAAGGGTCTGCTTTAAGAAGATGAAGAAACAGAGAGAGACACAGAGGAACACAAGTACAAAGGGAGAAAATGACAATGAATAACTACCTATCGATAATAACTTTAAATGTAAATGGATTAAATGCTCCAATTAAAAGACATAGGGTAGTGGAATGGATTAGAAACCATGACCCACATATCTTCTCTCTACAAGAGACCCACCTTAGAACAAAAGATCTACACAGACTGAAAGTGAAGGGATGGAAAAAAGTATTCCAAGCAATGAACATGAAAAAAAAGCTGGGATAGCAATACTTATATCAGACAAAACAGATTTCACAGCAAAGGCCATAAAAAGAGACAAAGAAGGACATTTCATAATACTTAAGGGAAAAATCCATCAAGAAGATACAACCCTTGTAAAAATATATGCACCCAACTTAGGAGCACCCAAATATGTAAGGAAAATTTTGAAAGACTTCAGGAAGAATATAGACAGCAACACACTCATAGTAGGAGACTTTAACACCTCTTTGTCAACAATGGACATATCTTCAAAGGAAAGAAACACCAAAGATATTGAGATGTTGAACAACACTCTACATCAAATGGACTTAGTTGATATATATAGAAGTTTTCACCCCAAAGAAGCAAAATATACCTTCTTTTCAAGTGCACATGGGACATTTTCAAAGATAGACCACATGGTAGGACACAAAACAAGCCTCAACAAATTCAAGAAAATTGAAATTATGTCAAGCATCTTTTCAGATCACAATGGCTTAAAATTGGAAATCAACCTCAAGGAAAAAACTCAAAAACATTCAAACTCATAGAGAATGAATAACATGCTATTAAATAATGAATGGGTTAACAATGACATCAAGGAAGAAATCAAGAAGTTTCTGGAAACCAATGATAATGAACATACAACAACCAAAAACCTATGGGATACAGCGAAAGCAGTCCTGAGAGGAAAGTTCATAGCAATACAGGCTTACCTAAAAAAGATAGAAGAATCTCTAATAAAAAATTTAACCCTACAGCTACAAGAACTAGAGGAAGAACAACAAACAAACCCCAGAGCGAGTAGAAGGAAGAAAATCATCAAGATCAGAGCAGAATTATATGACATAGAGACTAAACAAACAATTCAAAAGATCAACAAAAGTAGGAGCTAGTTCTTTGAAAAGATAAACAGAATTGACAACCTTTAACTAGGCTCAACAAGAAAAAGAGAGAGAGGAGAGGACCCAAATAAATAAAATCAGAAATGAAAGAGGATAAATCACAACCGATACCACAGAAATACAGAGGATTGTAAGAAATTATTACAAACAACTGTATGGCAAGAAATTTGAGAACCTAGATGAAATGGATAAATTTCTGGAAACATATAATCCTCCAAAACTGAATCAAGAAGAAGCAGAAAGCCTAAACAGACCAATAACAACAACTAGTGAAATTGAAGCAGTAATCAGAAAACTCCTGGCACACAAAAGCCCTGGACCGGATGGCTTCACAGGTGAATTTTCCAAAACATTTAGGAAAGAACTAACGCCTATCCTCCTCAGACTTTTCCAAAAAATCCAAGAAGAGGGAAGACTCCCAAACTCATTCTATGAAACCAGTATTACCCGAATTCCAAAACCAGGTCAAAACACAACAAAGAAAGAAAACTGCAGGCCAATAAAACTGATGAACATAGATGCTAAAATCCTCAACAAAATATTGGCAAACTGATCCAGCAACACATTAGAAAGATTATAGACCACAATCAAGTGGGATTCATCCCACAGATGCAAGGATGGTTTAATATTCGCAAGTCAATAAATGTAGTACAACACATAAACAAAATGAAAAACAAAGACCACATGATCATATCAATAGATACAGAAAAAGCATTTTATAAAATACAACACCCATTTATGATGAAAACTTTCAGCAAACTGGGAATAGAGGGAGTATACCTCAACATAATAAAGACCATATATGAGAACCCAACATCATACTCAATGGGCAAAAACTGAGAGCATTCCCCCTAAGGTCAGGAACAAGGCAAGGATGTCCACTCTCTCCACTCCTATTCAACATAGTCTTGGAAGTTCTAGCCATAGCAATCAGACAAGAAAGAGAAATAAAAGGCATCCAAATTGGAAAAGAGTAAGTAAAACTGTCATTATTTGCAGACAACATGATACTGTACATAGAAAACCCTATAGACGCCATGAAAAAACTACTTGACCTAATAAATGAATTTGGCAAAGTTGCAGGGTACAAAGTCAATATTCAGAAATCAAAGGCATTTCTGAACACCAACAATAAAATTTCAGAGATAGAAACTAAAAGAAAAACCCCATTTACCAGAGCAACAAGAAAAATAAAGTACCTAGGAATAAACTTAACCAAGGAGGTAAAAGACCTGTACTCAGAAAACTATATAACACTGAAGAAAGAAATTAAAGAAGATACAAATAAATGGAAGTATATACCATGTTCATGGATGGGAAGAATCAACATCATTAAAATGTCCATACTACCCAAAGCAATTTATAGATTCAATGCAATCCCTATTAAAATACCAATGACATATTTCACAGACCTAGAACAAATACTTCAAAAATTTATATGGAACCAAAAAAGAGCCCGAATAGCCACAGCAATCTTGAGGAAGAACACAGTAGGAAGAAGCGCAATACCTGATGTCAAACTATACTACAAGGCCATGGTAATCAAAACAGCCTGGTACTGGCATAAGAACAGACATATAGATCAATTGAACAGAATAGAGAGCTCAAAAATAAACCCAGGTGTATATGGTCAACTAATAGTCAAAAAAGGGGGAAGGAACATAAAATGGAGTGAGAAGAGCCTCTTCAACAAATGGTGCTGGGAGAACTGGACAGTGACATGAAAAAAAAAAAAAAAAGCTAGACCACCAACTTACACTGTACACCAGAATAAACTCAAGATGAATCAAACACTTAAATGTAAGCCATGGCACCATAAAAGTCCTAGAGGAAAACATAGGTAGAAAAATTTCAGATATCCCATGTAGCAACATTTTCACTGATATATCTCCTATGGCAAGGGAAATAAAGGAAAGAAAAAACAAATGGGATTGCATCAAACTAAAGAGTTTCTGACACTTCTGGCCAAGATGGAGGTGTAGACAGACATGTTGCATCTCCCTCCACAACTAAGAAGGAATACAACTACCTCAAAACTAGAAACAACCAGAAGTTCCAGAAAGTCAAAGTGCATGGAAGTCCAGCAAACAAAGATATAAAGATGAAATACTCATCCAGACAGGTAGGAGGGGTGGAACCAAGTCAGAGAGAACACAGTGTGGTAGTGGCAGCAGCAGTAACAGCAGCAGGCCAGCGGAAAGTGCATTTACACATTTCAAAAAGTCAGTAGGGACACCTGGGGAGCGTTCCCAGCTCCTCACCAGACTGCACAGCTCACCGTCCCAGCACCGGGGAAAATCAAGCCTCATTGCTTCTGACAGTGAAAACCAGTGCGGATTGGGAAAGAGGCAGAAACTGTCAGTCTCTCAGCCGAGTCCACTTCTTTAAAGGGCCCCCATGGACCTAGAACATCCACAGACCCATCTACTCTGGGAACGATGGCCAGGACAGCAGCGAGAGGGGTGCCAGTCTAGTGCGAAAGTGGGAGAGGTGACTGGAAAGGGGACAAGTGCTGGGAAAGGGGCATTGTTCCTTCTCAGACCCCTCCCCTGCATACAGCGCCACAACGTGGTGAAACAGGTCCTCTGTTACTGACGAACACCTAAGGCTCCACCCCTTACAATGTAGTGAGAGTGACAGCTCTCCCTGGGACATGGAAGCAAACAAACACAGGAGACTTTCAGCCAAGATGGAGACCTAGACTGACACTCTCCATCTCCCTCCACAACTAAGAAGGAATACAACTACCGCAAAACCAGAAATACCCAGAAGTTCCAGAAAATAAATGGAAGTCCAACGTATGAAGTTATAAAGAAGTGGTGCTCATCCGGACAGGTAGGAGGGGTGAAGCCGGTGGGGAGGAGAGTTCAAGCTGTGCTGTCTGCGGCAACAGCAGTGAAGGAGGCAGGACAGCGGTAAGCACAGGCACCCATATTTAGGGAGAGGCAAGTAGCACCTGGGGAGCACCCCCGGCTGTTGACCAGACCCATCAGCATGTGATTCCAAAGCCAGGGAAGGCTGACCTCCATTACCTTGGACTGTGAGGCCCACAGGCGGTGGTGAGGAGGCTCCCAGTCTCTCAGCGGAGAGTGAACAGCAGGAATCCATCTTGGACCCTCACCCCCACAGAAAATGCCACAGCGTGGTGAGACGGGATGCCCAGTTGTGATGAGTGCACAGGGCTCCACCCCCTATAGCGTAGGAGGTGTGACAGCCCTGCCCAGGAAGCAAAGGTAAACACAAAACTGTCAGGATGGCACAGATCATGATAGAGATCCCAGTGACGCAGCTGACCAGACAGCAAATATCTAATCTAACAAAGCAGCAGATAGGAAATCTTTCTGAGGCTTAGTTCAGAGCTTTGGTTATACAAATGCTTACAGACCTAACAGCAGATCTTAAACAAGACAGGGAAGGAATGAAGACTAGTCCTGCTGAAATGAACAAACATACATATGAAACTAGTGGTTAGGGCAAGAAGACCAGGGATCAAATTAACAAATCAGAACATATGGAAGGAACAAAGTCAACCAGTGGAGAAAGAGGAAACAAGAAGTGAGGAAAATGAGGGGAGGCTCAGAAACTTATCAAACAGCTATAAGCAGGCCAACATCTGAATCACAGGGTTGCCAGAAGGTGAAGAAGAAAAACTAGAAATGGAAAAATTATGTGAAAAAGTAATGAAGCAGAACTTCCCTAACTTGGGGAAAGAAATAGACTTAAAGGTCCAGGAAGCACAGAGAGTTCCAAAAAAACTGGACCCAGGGAGAACCACACCAAGATACACTATAATCAAAATGTCAAAAATTAAGGATAAAGAGAGAATCTGAAAAGCAGCAAGAGAGAAGAAGAGAATTACATACAAAGGGGTCTGAATAAGACTATCAGCTGAGCCCCTGGCTGCTGTGGCTCAGTGGATTGAGCATCGGCCTGTGAGCCAAGTGTCGCTGGTTCGATTCCCAGTCAGGGCACATTACTAGGTTGCATGTCAGGTCCCCAGTTGGGGGCACGAGTGAGAGGCAACCACACAGCAAAAAAAAAAAAAAGACTATCAGCTGATTTCTCAAAAGAAACTCTGCAGGCAAGAAGGACCTGACAAGAAATATTCAAAGTAATGAAAAGCAAAAACCTACAACCACGATTACTCTATCCAGCAAAGCTGTCCTTCAGAATAGAAGGGCAGAGAAAGTGCTTCCAGGACAAAGTAAAACTGAAGGAGTTCATCAGATCCAAACCACTGTTATATGAAATGTTAAAGGGACTTGTTTAGGAGAAGCAGTATCAAAACTATGAACATTAAAATGAAAACTATCACAGCAACCAACAACAGAAGCTAGGGAGTTGAAACAAAGGCAGACTAAGTAGGCAACAAGAGTGAGTAAATAATTATAGGTATGGGGAACATTTTGGGGGGAGGTCAGTGGGGAGGGGGAAGGGAGAAAAGGGAGGGAGATGGTACAGGAATTAAGAAGCATAGTAGGAGGGAGTGGAGTAGATAGAAAGATGTTGAGAAGAACTATATGCACAACCAATGGGCATGGACTAAGGAGGGGGACAACTGGAGGAAGGGAGTCACTGGGTGGAGGGAACAAAGGGAAAAGAAATTGCAACAACTGTAAAAGCATAAACAATAAAGCGTATTTAAAAAAAAAAACTAAAGAGTTTCTGCTCAGCAAAAGAAAACATCAGCAAGATGAAAAGGGAACCAACTGTATGGGAAACTATGTTTGCCAATGATACCTCAGACAAGGGATTGATCTCCAAAATATATAAAGAACTTATATGACTCAACACCAAGAAGACAGATAACCCGGTTAAAAAATGGGCAAAGGATCTGAACAAACCCTTATTCAAGGAGGACATATAGAGGGCCCATAGGTATTTGAAAGAATGCTCAACATCATTAGCCATCAGAGAGATGAAAATAAAAACCACAATGAGATACCACCTAACACCAGTCAGAATGGCCATCATCAACAAATCAACAAACAACTTGTGCTGGAGAGGATGTGGAGAAATGGAAACCCTACTGCACTGCTGGTGGGAAGGCAGACTGGTGCAGCCACTATGGAAAACAGTATGGAATTACCTCAAAAAACTAAAAATGAAACTGCCTTTTGAACCATCAATTCCATTGCTAGAATTATATCTGAAAAATCCTGAAACACCAATTCAAAAAAACCTATGCACCCCTATGTTCATAGCAGCACTATTTACAATAGCCAAGTGTTGGAAACAACCTAAGTACCCATCTGTAGATGAATGGATCAAAAAACTGTGGTACATTTACACAATGGGGTACTATGTAGCAGAAAGAAAGAAGGAACGTCTACCATTTGCAACAACATGGATGGAACTAGATAGAATTATGCTTAGCGAAATAAGCCAGGCAATGAAAGAAAAATACCTTATGCCATCACCTATTACAGGAGACTAATGAACAACACAAACAAATGAGCAAAATTGAACCGGAGGTATGTAAACAAGGAATAGACTAACAGTGACAAGGGGAGAGGGGGGAGGGAGAGAAGGGGGTAAGCAGGGGAAGGGTCCAATCAAAGAAAATGTATAAATGACCCATGGACATGGACAAACTGGGTGGGGCCTGACTGTGGGAGAAGGGGTGGACAGAGTGCAGGGAAGCAAGAGGGAAAAAAAGTGGAACAACTGTAATGGAAAAACAAACAAAAAAATTTTTTAGTGGGGGAAATAAAGAAAATATAAAGAATGGAAATGCAATTTCAGTTAATATTAGAAGGACAAGGATTTTCCTTCACACTGTATATATTTTCTCCCTATCTGATCCCTCCTGAATTTGGCATTCTGAAGAAGTAAGTAATGACATAAGGTTCTTTGCACAGAACTAATAAGAACAGTTATTAATAGAGGTTTTTTTTACCAAGACTTTGACTGGAATATCATGCCTAAAGGAGACATGCTTGGGCTCTGGTTGTTACCAAAAAGCCCTGAGGAACTAGGATTGACTTTCAAAGGTAATAAAAGCCCACAAGAAAAAGGCCTGGCACCTTGGTTGGTTGTGCGGCCCTCAGCAATCTTTCCAGGGAAGAAATGAAGGTTGTTTTCCTGAAAGATGGCTAGAAGGGACCTTAAGGCATAATGGAAAATCTGAAGGACTTGGAAAAGACAGGTGTTTACAGGCAATGCTGAATGGGAGGTATGTGGCTCAGCTTCTGTGCCCTGAAGGGCAAACTGAAGGTCACCCTAAATGTTCCTTGCGTAAGTTCCAGCAAAGCAGAACTAAAGATCGTAAGTGATCATTTGCTGCTCTTGTTGTGTTTATGCAAATGAGCAGGATAAATTAAAAATGGATAATGCAGTCCCTTTAATGACAAGGAGGGTAATCTTAAGGAGAAAAATTGTGATTCAAGGAAAATCACAATGCTCAATGGTAGACTATAAAGTAGTGCAGCTAACCATCTTTAAAGTCTCTTCTCATTTAAAGTTTGTTTTCATTTGAAAGTTAAAATAAGTCTGTGGCATCATCAAAGATGTTTAATTTATAAGCAAGAAGAATGTCAAATGCCTTGCAACTGGATGTCTTTCCGATAAGACAGTCCTACAGATTTAGAGACTTGTTTGTGGGTTATGATGCATAAATTAACATGTGTTTTCTGTTTTCAAAGGGCATAAGCCTATGATCTCATTACCTGAGTGGTTGTCTGTACGTATAGGCCTCACTTAATCCTGTCTGCATCACTGCCTCCTGAGACTCAACGGTTTGGCTGAACTAAGTGGCTGGGTTGGTGAAGAATGGGGTGGACTGTGGGCTTCACTTTAAAACTGGTTTCTCTTTTCTATCCTAATGGCTTGGACAGAAAGGGCCCAGAGGTCTGAGAGGGGTTAAACCTAAAATATTTCCCTCAGCCCAAACTAAGTATAATGGGCAAAGGGGTTTTGGACAGGTGAGACGTGCCTGGCACACCTTCCTCCAAAGAAGCCCTTTTTTTCCCCTAATGTGGGACATTGAAATATTAATACCTGCCTTTTGTCATCTAGTGGTTATGGATTGAATGATGTCTTTTAACCCTGTTGTCAAATCTGTTGCCTCCAGAATACAACAAGGATGCCAGCCTGTTAAACCAAGCATGCTGTTTTCCGGGGACAGCCAATTGACCTGGAGTCTGCAAGGTCCTTCACCATGTGGGAAGGCCACCCTCCCCTCCACACCCCCATTCTTATTAGGGATTTCTGGACCTAAGGGTAAGTAGAATGATGACCGTGTCCAGCTTAAAGCAGCTAGAGGAGCTCAAGACCTTCGCCTGTTGTCCTTTATAAGATTATAAAAGGTCTTAAGTCTGAGAGGGGGGAACTGTTATTTTTTATTGTTAAAAAAAATATTTAATTGATTAATTTTTAAAAAATAGAATAATATAGGAAAGGGTGAAGCCAGAGAACTTGTATGTACAACCTATGGGCATGGACTGGGGGGCGAGGGGGTGGGATTGCTGGGGGAGGGGTGGTGCTGGGCAGAGGGGAGCAAAGGGGAAAAAATGGAACTATTGTAACAATATAATCAATAAAGTATACTTAAAAAAAGAATACAGTGTCTTATTTGTATAGCACTTAGCAGTTGACAAATGCTTTCACACACATTATTTAGTTTCTCATAATAAATATAATGCTAAACTATATTTTCCTTAAGTGATTTTTCCCAATAAAAGCTTCCTAACTGATGTGATCAAGTAAAGCAGTGCATTTGAAAGACTCTTTGATCATATAAACATGGGTTATTCTGGTTATGGGTTAAGAAAATATTTTTAAATGAGTCAGAGTGATAATGTGAAAAGAACACTGAATTGGGTGGGTATCAGGAGACTGCTGTCTCCTACCAGTGACAATAATGACAAAAAGAGAAGTAATAAAGTCATGTGATTTCACTAACCATATTCTAAGCACAGTGCTAAGTGCTTTATATACACTAAAGTAGTTACATTTTAGATAGAGTTCAGGAACAGGGCAGATGCTTAACTGAGCTAGAGGTGGGAGGACTGAGCCAGGGTAGAGGAGAAGGGGCCCCTTCGCGATGGCTTGGTTTGCGTGGCAGCCAGGTCAGGCTGAGAGCAGCTGTGGCCTGAGAATGTGGAAGGGCTTACTGTGCTTTCATGCCTGTTCAAGGCTTTCCAGTCACGGTATATGTAAGCATGATGTTATTCTCATTTCCCATTTACCTTTAAATTTTTCAAGATTGGGCTTGTCTCTGCTTCTCATCTTTCTTGAAAATTGTTATATTTTTATCCTTGGATCAGTTTTTCAACCCAGACTGACCATGAAGCTCAACTGGGGTGCTTGCTTGTTCAGCTACAGCACCCAGCTCCTTCCCCTGCAGATTCTGACTCCATGTTTCTGGGATGAGTACTGGGAATCTATGTTTTAAACAAATGCTCTAGTTAATTCTTAGGATGTTTAGGAAATATTGCCTTAAATATTGTAAAAATGTCCAAAGCTTAATGAAAAGAGCAAAGCTTCTCTGTTCAGATGTGCTGCTTATTGTTTCTGGAGTAATGTGAGGTGTGATACTAATATTTTACGCACCAGATAGTCTTTTAAAAGTGATAATCCATAGTAACAGTAAAAACATCTAAAATTTTTTTAAATTTTTCAAATAGCTTCAATCATCAACATTTCATACACTTCATGGAGTCCTCTAATGCTTGCCATGGATTGGACATGATTTAATGCCATTAATCTCTCTAAAGTGTTGTGAAACTCAAACTAGATAATCTTTTAGGTCAAGTCTAAGTGTCTTCATTTGGGTCATTTACTTGGAATAACCACAAAGCCTCCTTGCTCTGGGACCAGGGAGTAAAAGGTTGCTTCCTACAGAAACCAGTTGTTCAGTGACAAGGGACAAAGCCCCAGCCAGTGCAGTAGCTCATCCAGTCTGACACTTTTCACTGAGCTGGGCCTTGCTTGAGGGTGACAAAACTCAGCTTCTCTGCTGTCATCTTAGTTGTTCTGTTGAAGCCAACAATGGCTTTGAAAGACTGCCCTGAGATTATTGCTCTGATGCTTGTCAGTTTTTGAATGTCATTGTGAAAGAGAACTTGCGATTCCCATGTCTCATTCCTTCTCTGCACTTGGGGGAGAGATATTTAAGTAATTTTTGAACTTGTGAAACTGAAAACTGAGGGTTCCTATTAGAGAGCTGATGAGACCCACTGGTGTTGTTATTGGGATTTGAAGTAGAAATGATGGTCAGCTGTGTGCCTCTGTGCCCTGTGCCTGTCGAATGTGCTGCGACACTGCCCGAGGCATCCTGAGAGTCAGCACTTGTTGCTCTGAAGTGGTCCTACTGCTCCAGGCACACAAACAACCGCCACCTCCTTTCCAGAAGTAGAAATTTCAGGATTTCTCCATGTCTTATTAGCAGGAGTGATAGATCCAGGAGAAACACACCATTCAGGTGTTAGTTTTTTGCTGCTTTCATGGATTTGTAGTTTGTTAGGTTGATCATTTTTTTTGTTAATGTAATTTATTTTTTATTACAGAGCTTATCATTCTTTTTATAAAGACTAGCAATTGGGATGTTTGGGCCAGATTGAGACCCAGACTTCTGCACAAATACAGTATTATGGAGGAGAAGATAAAGAGGGACAGATGTCTGTATTTAATTGCCCAATAATTTCCCACTTCCAACTGTCATGCATTTAACGTCTCTGTGGCTTGAGGTTGAGGGGTCAAGAAGGTACAGCCATTCTCCTGATTTGTTTTTGAATTTTTTTTGTCTTTCCATAACCGTTCCTGTAAGGAAGTTTTTCTCTGTTTATTGTTATTTTATTTGCATGTTCATTTATTCCAACAAATATTGGACTGTCTGCCATGTGCCAGGGTGGTTGGCTCCAGGGTGAGCAAGATAAATAATGGGATCTCTTTCCTCAGGTAAGCTCCTGTCTACTGGATAAGACCCTTTCTCTTACATTGTCTCACATCTCTTATCATCTTTTCTCTTTTAAAATAAGCTTTTCTTATAAAGGTGATATGTGCAGATTATAATTAAAAATTAAAACATTGCAGAAATAGATAATACCCAACTCTAATGAAGCACTTAGTGCATAGGACATTGTTTGAGGTACTTTACATGTATTATCTCATTTAAATTATAACAATCCTAGGAGAGAAATGCAATTATCATCTCTGACTTCCTGGGATGTGAAGTCTCTTGCCCGGAGTTGTAGAGCTGGGCTGCAGAGGAGCCTGGACTGGAACTGTGCAGCCTAATTCTAGACTCTCACTACACACAGCAGCCAATCAGGAATGGAGTGGAGTCTGGGTGTGAGCCTCCACTGAGAGCACACGGCAGGTCTGTCCTGCTTTATGTGCAAAGGTAATCAGTGAGGAACCTTAGGTTGAGACAGAGGAGAAAGGGAAGCCAGGTGGATACAGGTTATTGTAGGGGTCACGTGAGGGTTTATCTTCTCCTGATAATGAGCTTCTAATCCAATTACAATAATGTTGTTGCTGACACCACACATGCCATTTTCTTTCTTTTGCCCGTGTGACACCAGCCCTGACTTTCACCTCCAGGGTGATTGCCTGCAGCAGGCACAAAGAATCAAAAGTGCTGCTTTGGCATTTGTCTTACTCTGGAATGACCTGAGTTTGTAACTCTAACAAGACACCAAGGGCCAACCATATTCTTTTCCTCACACACTCTGTGGGGTTTGGTGGACTCTGTAGCTGAACCGGGGTGTCAGGGAGCATCTGATCTGCTCATGTTATCTTAACAGGTCAGCTATAGTGAGTTTCAAGGGCAAGTGGCTGGCTCACTCAGTGGGGTTGGTGACAAGAGAGGTGGTAGGGCTTAGTGGATCAGTCATTAATCTGTCATCACAGAAATTCAGTGTGTAATAGAGAATAGCAGAAAATCATTTTGCTGAAACAGGTTTGGGAAGACTTAAATGAGCTTGTGATCCTGACTCTTTAATGAACGCACTCCCTTAAATCCCCTGTATGAGATGACAACTGGTAGAAATAATTCTTCCCCAGGAGCCTTTGTAAAGGGACACTTGGAGAGTTGACAGGCCTAACCATCTTTGTGTTCTCTCTCCTTACCTTATGTTTGTTCTCACCAGAGAAAACCTCATTCTCTCCTGGCGAGGACTGCAGAGTTTCTTGTCCCAGTTGACCTTCAAGGCTGAGTTCCCCGGGTCCTCCTGGTTCTCCCCACACTCTGCCCCACAAAGCTTCAGCTGGACTGGATTGTAGGAGCATAAATCCTCTCCCACACGCTGATGAACTTATTTTCAAAAACAAGAAGTCGTCCCAAATGGGTCATTGGACCTGTGAGACTCTCCTGCAGAGATGAGACCTGATCATTAGCTGAACTATTTAATCTTTCTGGGTCTAAATCTTGCCTTTTGTCGCCTTGGGTATAGGTTGAGGAAGGTGACAAAACCTCATCTGGTCTGCCCCTCAGAGCAGGGTGGCCTGGCCCTGGGGCAGCTGGGATTGCAGATCTGGTCTTGGCCACCAGGTGGCATCAGAAATCCCTGCTCTCAGAGTTGTCCCTGTCCTGAGGAAATTGGCATTCCCCTCTGAAGTAAGTTGTCCAGCAGTTTGGGTCCCTCACAGCTCAGGATGACGTGCCCATGGGGATGACGTGCCCATGGGGGTGTGGTTCTGGTAAGATAGGAGGATTAGACCCAGCGACAGCATGGGAAAGTGCCCGATGCCCAATTCATGCCAAACCCCTGGGCAATGGTCACTGCTTCTTCCCCGAAGGTGGGCTAGTGCCCCATGCTCATCTCCCCGGTCTCCATCCCACCCCCAGAAAGAGCTCAGAGGGAGGATCTGTAGAGGCTCCAGCCTACCTAGGCCATGGGCAGCATTGGGTTCTGCTCCTCCCCAGCGGAAACCCCCTCCACAGGACAATGGGGGGTAAGTCAGAAGGCCCTGCAAAGGTGTCCTCCAAGCCATCTCTGTGCTGTGTGTGGGACGCAGACCTGGCTTCAGGGCAGCTGGCTTCCAGGTGGGCAGTTGTTCTGCTAGAGGCAGGCGCTGGTGTGGCTCTAGTGTGTCACTGAAAGGCGAGCCTGCTTGAACCCTCCTGTAACCCACTCGGCATGTCCTCTGCTGTGTGACTTGTGCTGGGGCCATAGACAGGTTTGCACAGTCTGATTACCTGCGGCAGAGACAAGCAGGGGCTCAGGTGATCACGAAAGTGCCGCAAAGAGTGAAGTACCAGATACCGTGGGGACACAGAAGGAGGTGCACGTATCTCAGTCTGTGTATGTGGGGAGGTGGGTGATGCGGCTGTGACATTGGAGTTGGGCCCTGAAGGGTCAGTGAGGGGCTTTCAGGAGATAAACTAGGAAGCACACCTCAGGCAGAAGCAGCAGGCTGTGTGGGGGCTGCAGCAGGAAGGAACGTGTGAGCGGAGAAGCTCAGGGTGGCCCGCCCTGTGGCGTGTGTGTGTGGTGGGAGGTAACTGGAGATGCGCCGGGCCACAGAGCGCTTTGAATGTCAGACCAAGGAATCTGGTCTTTGTCTTGTAACCAGAAGAGGGTCATTCTTGGGACCCCAGGGGTCTGAGCTGGGCAAGGACTGAGGAGACCTGAGCTGAAGAGAGGCGGTGGGTGAGGAGGGATCCAGGGGCACTTAGAAGGTGGAATATATGGGCTGGTAGCCACATGGTGACTCTACAGGTTACACAGCTGGTCGCCTTGCCGATTATTTCTTGGGGAGTTGAGCAGAGGGAGCCTCCCTTTCTTGGATTTCTCGGCTCCTCCTTCACTGTGCTCAGGAACTTCAGAGAGAGGGGGCGAGAGGATCAGGGGGATCCCACTTGTTCTTTGTCCTTTCCAACCCAAAGGGCAGGCTCTCAGCGCCACCCCAGTGTCGAGTGTCTCCAGCTTCTTCCCAGTTTCTGCAATGAGCCCGGTGCTGGCCCAGTGCCAGTCTTCCGTTCCCTCCTTCACCTCTCAGCTCTCGTCAGATGGGTGGCCTGTGGGACTGGAGCTTTGAGACTTGCTTAGGGAATGGCCCTGTCAGTGTGCGCCTTGCATTGGATTGGGGCAGACCCGATCTTCCCAAAGTGAACAGAGGGCTTTTCACTGGGGACTGGGCCACGCAGGCCTAGGTCTAAGGGGAAGCCAATGTTTCTGCTGACAGGGAACCAGCTGGGGGTGGGAGGCTCTTGTCGCAGGTCCTAGCTGCTCCCCGGAAGCCTCCCCTGGAAATGCTCCATCTTCCACGTCTTCGCTGCCTGTCTCTTACTGGGCTTCCTCTTCCTCCTCTGGCTGCAGCTCAGGTTCTCTGGTGACATGACCTGGGCATACAGTGGACAAGGACAGGGACCTCGGGCCTAACCCAGGTCTGCCCCCTAGAGCCACTCCGAGAGCACTGGGAAGAAGACCCGTCATGGGTCCCCCGCCACCTGGCTGTGCTGGTGCCCTTCTGTGAATGCTTCCAGGAGCTGCTGGTCTTTGTAACCCACACACATTGCTTACTGAGCAGGAAGAAGATCCCCCACCACATCTATGTGCTCAACCAAGTGGACCATTTCCGGTAGGTACAACCTGACCCAGCTCCCTGCTCTGTGGGGCTCCCCTTGCCCAAGGCGTTCAGGGCCTGCTCCCTTTCCTGGCAGCAGCCCATGCTGGTGGGCCACAGGCCTATGAAGGGTCACCTGGGTCAGTGGCAGGAGAATGTGAGGCGAGACCTCTGTCACTGGGGGTGACGGAAACCTTTGGGGAGAGTTTGGGGCTGGGGAGAGCTCTGATCTGATTTCCATGTAAAATGTGGGTGCTGTGGGTGGAGTAGATTACCCCAGGACAAGAGGAGGATCAGGGAGAATGGTGGGTGTTCACCAGCATCCGAGCAGACGGGGACGTGGCCTGCATGGTGGAAGGAGTGGAGGAAGCACAGGCAGGGCTGGCCAGTGGAGTGGTCGTGAGGATTGGGGAAAGGGAGGGTCAAGGCTGCAGCTTTAAAGTTGTTCACAGCCTGGCCTTATCCTGAGACCCTTGCCCTCACCAAAATCTGCTTTCCTCCACGATCGCCATCCAAGCATCTCACCCTCATCCCCACCTTTCCCTCCAGTTTGCTCCCTCCAGAGACGTCAGCAGTTCTTGGGCCCCATCAGGCCCGTTAGTCCAAGATGCTCCGACCTCCCTGAGCTAAGTCATCACATTCTGGTGCCCGAATATTGTTAGCCTCTCACTCACCTCCCTGCTTCCAACTCAGCCCTCCAGCCTCTTCTCAACACCCCAACTTGAGTGATCCTGTTGTGCCCTAAGTCATGGCACATCATGTCTTTGCTCTAAGCCCTCCAGTGGCTGCCATCTCATCCAGGGCCAAAGCTGAGCCTGTCAGGGGCCTGTCACCCTTGGACCTCATCCTCTACGCCCCCCTCACTCCCTCTGCCTGGCCATGTGAGTGTCTCCCTGCCTCAGGCCTTGGCAGGTGCTGCTCTGCTCAGAGCCCCCTTCCCTGATTCCCAGAGGGCTCATTCCCTCCGGCCCTCAGTGTCTGCTCCTCCGTCACCCTGCTGCCCTACCCTTCCCTGACCACCCATCTCAGAGAACAACTGCCTGCCCCCAGCATGCCTCTGACCTCCTGCTTTCCCCTCTCCAGAGCACTCACCACTGTCTGGCTTGTTAAGTATTTACTTATTTGTTCATTTTCATCTGCTATCGTTAGAATATCAGCTTTTTGAGGGCAGGGCATTGATTTCTTACTGCTCTATTTCCTGCACAAGGTGCTCAAGGTACTCGAGGTGCTTGGGGAAGGTCTCCCTGAGGAGGTGTGGTCTTGCTGGTGGAATCAGTTTACCTTAAGGATGGGTGTGTTCTGGGGGGCTCAGCGTGTGCAAAGCAGAACAGAGGGTGCATGTTATGTTCAGGGGCCTGGAAGTCATTCAGGGTGTCCCTGGTCTGCCAATACAGTTCTGGAGTTGGGGGAGCTGGGCCGCAGGGGGAAGGTCAGGTGAACCGTGGGGACCTGTGCCTGTACTTGATTCTCTGAGTTCAAGGTTTCAAACAGGGGGAAAAAGTTGGTCAGGGAAGATAAAGTCAGGTCTGTGCTACAGGAAGACCTGGAAGGCAGGATCCAGGCAAACCATAAGGAGCATTTGGGGGACAGAGAGCGTCCAGGCCAGATGAGAGACGATGATGCCAGAATGGGGCAGTGAGGGCGTGGGAAGTGGAGGTCTGTAGGAGCCAGGGTCCACGGCATACCTTCCTTCCTAGAGGGACTGCTTCTCTGCGCACTTCCCCAAAGGCCAAACGGATACAAGTGGCCTTCCTGCCATCTCAGCCCTCATGCCTTGAGAGCGTTTTTAAAAAACTGACACCAAAGAAAAAGTGACTTTCACTATCAGCTTCAACAAGTAAAAGGTTTGGGAGTCACTGTTCCCATCCTTTCCACAAGACAAGCACTCAAACTGAAAAGCAACTACTTTTCGTAGTCCCATCAGAGAACTGAAATTGTGGACATTTCCCCCCAAATGGGGAGAGCTGGGCAAGCACCGTCACCTCCGATACAAGCTGGTCTAGAGCAGACAGTGCCACAGTCACCCTGGTAGGAATGCGGAAGCAGTAATCATGGCCGATTGATGCTGCACTCACTTGCTGTACGATCTTGCTCAGGTCACAACCTCTCTGAGCTTCTGTTGGGCCAGAGTTGATGGAGGATTAAAAAATATATTCAGCCCTGGCTGGTGTGGCTTAGTTGGCTGGAGTGTTGTTCCTTAACCAAAAGTTTGTGGGTTCGATTCCCAGTCAGGGCACCTACCTAGGTTGTGTTTCGGTCCTTGGTCTGGGCACATATGGGAGGCAACTGACCGATGCTTCTTTCTCACATTGATGTTTCTCTCTCACTAGAAGCAAAGAAAACAATGCCCTCAGGTGAGGATTTCTTTTTTTAAGTAAAACATATTCAAAGCCTGAAATCCAAATTTCTTTTTGTACTTAGTGTCTTAGTCTGCTCAAGCTGATAGGACAGAAATACCATAAACTAGATGGCTTAACCAACACCTATTTATTTATCATGGTTCTGGAGGCTGACAAGTTCAAGATCAAGGATCTGGCAGATTGTGTCCGGTGAGGGCCACTTCCTGGTTCATGGACAGCTGTCTTCAAATTGTGTCCTCACAGGGAAGAAGGGAGCTCTCTGGGGCCCCTTTCTCAGGACAAAAGTCCCATCATTCATGAGGGCTTCACCCTTATGTCCTCATCGCCTTCCAAAGGCCCCACCTCCTCAGGTATCACCTTGGGGTCAGGTCTCCACAATGAACTTGGGGATCATAAACATTCAGTCCATACCATTTAGTTACCAGGGTTTTACCACTGTCAGTTTCTTAGTTTTAACCAATGCCCCGTGGTTATGTAAGACATTAACCGTAGGGGATGCTGGGTAAAGGCTATACAGTCACTTTCTGTAATATCTATAATTTTTCTGTAGATCTCAAATATTCCCAAAGGAATAATTTTTTAAAAGATAAGTTACATATGAGCAACATAGCAACTGCTCAGTAAATGATAGCCTCTTGCCCTTCCCTTTAGGCCAACAGAGCTGAGAATTTCATCTGCTACTGCGTCTCTATGGTTAAGCTGAGTTGTGGACTCCCCAGGCTGTGATACTGGACTAGAAAGAAGTAAAAGGTAACTATTTCATTGTTTGACAGAGCAGCACTAAGCATTTCCTTCCCAGGGAAGGGATATAGGCTATCCCGTGTCCCCTCCTTCCTAGAGGCCACCAGACTGCCTATTCTGGAGCTCACACACACACATTCACAGACACAACATCCTGTTTTACTGCTCCCACAGCTATCACCATTAACTGAACTCTTACTTATTTTCTCTCCCCTGCCCCTCATCCCAGGAGAACATCATTCCCTGAGTGCAGCACTGGCATGTGAGGCTCACTGCTGCCCTCAGTGCATGCACAGGACCTGCTGATCCAAGGCAGCCGTGACATGGAATTAATTGGAAATTCCCTGGCAGCTGCTCAGGCCTCCTCTGCCCTAAGGCCCGTGTGGTGCTGTCCTGCCCTGAAGGCCCGGGACCACCCCTTCCCCACATCTGACTCTAACTGCTCTGTTCATTTGCCCTTTGCATCTCACGACTGCGTGCCAGCAGCTGCTACACTACCTGCCAGCTTTCATTCTACTTCATTGAGCTCATTTGCACCAATTTCCTTTTTTAGAACAATCCAGCAGTGCCCTGAGGAGCCACACATGTGGCAGGTGTTCCCCTGTTCCTAGAGAGCACAGGAGAAAGGGTAGTGAGAAGCTAGGAAAATTCCTCGGTGAGTGGAATAGGGATCTGGGAGAGATAGCTGAGCAGACTGGCCGAGCAATTTACAGCCAGGTGCAGATGGTCACCTGGGCAGAGGGCCCCCAGTGCCTGGCAAACTGGGAAAACAAGGACCTCCCCCGCCAGGGTAGCCTCACCTCCCCTGTCCTTTCCCCCAGAGATAATAACATCTAGGCTTCATTTGTGTTTCAGCTCCAGGCCCAGAAAGGCAGCAAAACCAGGTGGGTGACACCAGGACCCACTGCCCTGTCCCTGACCAATCAGGGGAGACCACAACCCTAAAAGGGCACACCTGGAGAACTGATGAATATTCTGTGGAAACCCTCCCCTGAGACCTCATGTAAGATTCCCTCCTGCAAGAGAGAAAGAAAAGCCTCAAGACAGAGGACCCAGAACACGTGCGTGCATGCGCTCTCACTGAGGGGAGCAGCCTGTACCATTCCCTTTCCGTTCTTCTCCCCCCACTTCTTTCTTCACAGGCACAGTCTCCTAAACTCTAAGGCTGATCCCCTGAACCCTTCCCCAAAGCCCCCCTTTCTCTGACTCCTCCACAGTGAGCTAAGGCAGCCCAGCCTGGGCTCTGCTGTTGCTTCTTCTATCCTAGCCCTTCCTTGTTTCACTGTCCCCAGCTTTAATAAATGTACCCTCATAGCCACCTTGGGCCCATGTTCTGAAATCTTTCCTGCATGAAGTCAAGAGCCCACACACTATCACTGGCCCTTGGCATACGCCGGGCCCCTGTGTGGTAACTTCAGCTGTCTTATGTTATAATGCTCAATACTGTGTTATCAAGGTGATAAATGAAAGGGATAGGAGCTTACAAAGCAGTCCCTAGAGACTTTGCATTCTTAACTTTCCAGCCAGTGTGAAGTGATAGGCATCTCTTAAGATAGCAAGTTCAAAAGCTGAGAATACTTGGTCACAGAAAAGGGGACCTATGAGTGAGGGCATTCAGTGGCCAGTGAGTGGATACATGGTCCATCAAAACAGTATTCTGCAGCCTTGCTGGAGTGGACAATACTGAATATTGTTAACTAATACCTGGGCTGATAGGTACTGATCCATGAGTTTATGACTTTTACTTTAAAAGGCTCTCCAACTTATACCTTATTCACTTGATTGAACACCCACGCCTATAGGGGACCTCAAATTAAAGTTATCCAGAGCTTGGCTTTTGCCTTGACAGTTTTACGTCACATGTTGTATCTTTGGGTCCACATTTACTTTGCCGAAATCAGATCATTATGCTAAGAAAATGTTCTATTCTATTGGCATTATTTCTTAAGTAACTATGAATTCTGTTTTTATGAATAGATATAATTAACTCATAGACCAGCAGCTTTTGTTGAAATTCATTCTCTCTTCTCCTTCCAGAGCTTATTGTAATCTCCAACTGTAACTTGTAAACGTCTGTCTATAACAGCAACAGAGACTGTCATGCTTAGAAACAGAGTATCACAGATGTAGGTAAAAATTAACAAAGTAAAGTGTTGTAGAGGGAAAACCTCACAGGCAATTCCCTCTAAAGATATGCTTTATGCAAAGTTGAGACTTTAGGAAAGAAATATTAAAGGAAAATAATTACTAAACAAAAACTTACATATGTGATTAAAACACTCCATGGACCGAAAGCAGGGAGCTGTCTTTGAGGATTAGTCTAAAATATAATGTGCCAGAGGCTCCCCCTAAGTGTCCTCAAGCCCTGCCTGCTCCCTCTGTGCTGCCATAAAAGGGTAGAATGGGACCCAACATGTCACCTCACCCTCTGTACCTCTGCAGAAGTCCTTTCATCCAGAGGTTTCCAAGTGTTTTTGCAAATGTAAATTAACCAGCCTCATCATCCACAGAGCTGGTTCATTTCAGTAGCACAGAAATTTACCTAAACAGCCTACTCAAGGTCCCCTGAGAGGTCCTTTGTGGGATCTGCAAGTGGATGTCCAAAGTGTAAAAACACCCTGCAGCCTCACTGCAGATCCAAACTCATAACATCCTTAGCAAGTAGCACTGGAGGGAGGGACAGGTGGATCATCTTCTTTAATCTTTACAGCAAGGCTCCTTCCAGTCAGTCTTTCCTCGGCTTCACCAAGCACCCACATACCTGGAAACCCAGACCTCAGCCTCCCTCCTTCCTGTCTTATCTGCCCCAAAAGCTGAGTGAGGACAGACATGAATTTTTAAAGATACTTTATGAATCATTTTGGTTAATAAATAGCCATATTTTCTTTTGTTCCCCTAAACTCTGATTCAATTAATCCAGTGGACAAACATTTATTAAACATTTCATTGCCACTCACCGTGCTAGACACAGTGGCCACTGCAATCATGCTTCTCCCTTCGTGGGAAGCGCGGGCAGTGAACAAGAGCCAGGTGCTCCGTGGTCAGTGCCGTGAAGATGACAAACGTGATGGGCTGGGTGAGGCAGGTAGGAAAGGGTGGCTCAGGGAAGCCCTCTCTAAGCAGGTGGTGTTTGAACTCAGATCTGTAATCTGAGAATAAGTAAGATTTTTTCATTTTCATTTTGTTTTCTTTTTTTTTTTTTTGCATCTGGCATATTTTCATTTCTAATAAAGTAAATATCAATCTTGAATATCACATATTAAAAAAAATTGGGGAGGAACCCTTTTATTTTTTTTTTTTCCTGAGTAAAACAGTTATGAGACCAAAAAACCACTGTAGTTTATCCCCAGCCAGGGATCCACTTCTTGCTCTGACCTCATAAGGTAGCACTGTGATGGGTCCCAAATCACCGCTATATAAGCCCCTGGTGGGGCTGAGGTAGTCTCGGTCCGTGAGAGCCCAGGGAGCTGATTGTGGTGACCTGTGGGACATGAACTAGCTTGCTTATTTTCTCATTTTTCTTTTCCTTTTCGTTTATTTATTTTGTTTTTGTTCTTGTTCATTTTGGGTTTTATTTTACTTTTTACATTTTCACTTGTATTTTTATTTTGTTTTTTAGTTAAAAATTTTTATTTGTATTTTCTATTTTGTTTTTATTTTATTTTTCCCAATTTTTGATATTTTATTATTTTACTTATTTATTTATTTTTCTTTTATTTTACTTTCTACATTTTTATTAGTATTTTTATTTTGTTTTTTAAATTTGTTTATTTTTAGTTAAAATTTTTATTTGTATTTTCTATTTTGTATTTATTTTATTTTATTTTTCTCAATTTTTTGATATTTTATTATTATTTTTATTTATTTATTTTACTTTTTTACATTTTTACTTGTATTTTTATTTTGTTTTTTCAATTTGTTTATTTTTATTTTAAAAATTTATTGGTTTTTTTATTTGTTTTTATTTTATTTTATTTTTCTCAATATTTTTATATTTTATTTATTTATTTACAAGCCACCATGTCTAATGACTTTGTAGCTACCTCTGGCAATAAGCAGTACCACATTGGTAATTATATAACGTTGAAAGGCATCAGCAAGGGAACCTATGCTGAGGTGCAATTGGCCCAGCACATGCTGACCGGGACGGAGGAGGCCATCAAAACCATTAGTCGGTGGGGCATCTCTAGGCAGTTTCAGGAGCTGCAATGCTTCAAGAGCTTATACCACTGAAATATTGCAACACTGTATGAGGTGATTACCACCCAAGATAAACACATCCTCATCTTGGAGCACATCAGTGGAGGGGACTTATTTGACCACTTACAGGAGTGGGGCCGCAAAACCAAAGAGGAAACCTGAGCCATGTTCAAACAAATGACATCCGCCATCCACTATTGTCACCAAAAGGGGATAGTGCATTGGGATCTGAAGCCTGAGAACATCCTTCTCAACCATGACCTTAATATCAAGGTAGCGGATTTCAGATTCAGGAGGGAATTTACAAACTATACCCTCACCACCTTCTGCAGCACCCTCTCCTACATGGCTCCAGAGGTATTGCAGCGTCAAGCCTATGACAGCCCCAAAGCCGATGTGTGGAGTCTTGGGGTTATGCTGTATAGGATGGTGATGGGGGATGAGCTGGTTGTGGGGGACAGCCCTGCAGAAGTACTTAAGGAAATAAAAAGGGGGAAGCTCCGTGTCCCAGACTTTATCTCTGTGCCATGTGAATAACTGTTAAGCGAGTTGTTGACTGTTCACCCCAAGCAAAGGCCGAGGCTAGAAGACACAATGCAAGACCCATGGGTCACCATGGGTCAGAAGGAGGAACTGAGGCTGTACACCAAGCAGCCCTGGGGCGACATTGACCCCCAGGTGACAAAAATAATGAAGGATATGGGGTTTAAGGAGCGAGACATTCAAGAGTCATTGACATGAAAGAAGTATGACAGAGTGATGTGAACATACTTGATCCTCAAGACAAGGACAAGCAAGATGAAAGGTTGCATCATAAAGGTCAGACCCGGCCCCTCCCCCGACCCCAACAGTGGTGCTTCCTCCAACTGAAAGGTTGAGCCTGCCATTCCCTCAACCATTCCCCCACCCAGCCTGGAATCCAGCTCCAGCACGGCCCCCAGGCAGTGAGGAAGCCAGGAAGAAAAATATCCCAGCCAGAGTGGGGGTGAGAATGGCCGCTTCTGCACCCAGCCTGGAATCCGGCTCTATTACTTCCCCAGCCAGCCGACAAGAGAGGGTGACTGCTCCCCTACCCAGCAGTGTCCAGGATCGCCACTCTGAGCTCAGCCATCCAGTGTGGCCCTCAGGGCTCCTCCACCCACAGCAGCAGCACCAGCAGCCCTGGAGGAGCCCCAGAGGCTGCACCGCCTGATGGTGGGGCCCCAGCCTCTCCCACTGGCCCTAGCCACGGCCACTGACAGGAGGGTCCTCAGGTTCCTTTCAAAATGTATATGCTGTCGGCCATCCACCAACAAGCAGCATCACAAGAAAACAAGAGTAAAACCAATATTTTAAATTGTGGATGGCCGAGGTAGGGCCCCAGTCAGACGCTGGGATGAAGAAGCCGCATTCCCTGCATTTTATTTTATTTTCAAAATCTATTTTCTGAGTCCACTGGGACTCGGTCCACATGGTAGCAGTGTCTCCCTTCTAATAAAAGCCCTTAAATGGACTTTCCTGGCTCCGGGTCCTTTCTTAATCACCTACGCTACCTAACATATACCACTGGTGCCTTTCATGCTGCTACCCCAGTGCTGGAGCTCAGACGGAGTGGGTCTGAGTAGGTGAGTTCGTGTGTGGGTTCTTTAAGAGGAACTGCTTGGAGCTCCACCAGTTTCTTCCACCGACTCAATCCCTGCTGGGTTTTGCACCCAGAAGTAGTGGGGACTCATCTTCCTGGCACTGGAACCCTGGGCTGGGGGGCCTGAGGCCTCTCACTACCGAGACATCCCTCCTGAATTTCTATCCACCACATGTAGGAGAGAGACCAGCTCGTCTGCATCTGAACACCTCCTACCAGTCTGGATGGATGTGGTTTCTTTAATTTTGTAGTTGTCAGACTTCCCTTCAACTATTTCTGATGGTCCTGAGTGATGATTGTTCTATAATTTAGTTGTAATTTTGATGCGGTTGTGTGAAGAGGTGAGCTATGTCTGCCTATGTGGCCACCTTGCCTGGAAGTCCAAGGTAGTTACATTTTTAAATTTTTGAGTCAACGCCATACTGCTGTCCACAGTGGCTGCACCAGACTGCATTCCTGCCAACAGTGTGTGAGGGTTCCCCTTTCTCCACATCCTCACCAGCACTCGTTTGTTGATTTATTGATGGTGCCCTTTCTGACAAGTGTGAGATGATATTTCATTGTGGTTTTAATTTGCATCTGATGATTAGTGATGTTGAGCATCTTTTCAAATGTCTATTGGCCATCTGTGGGTCCTCTCTGGAGAACTGCTTATTCAGGACCTCTGTCCATGTTTAAAATGGATTGTTTGAGGTGTTTCATTTGGGGGGGCATATGCCATGATTCTTAAAACACTATTTTTACATTTCTTCCATTTGCATTTTACTGAGTGTCTAGAATTATGGAAATGGCCTAGATCTCCAGCCCTCTGAGTGGATGTCAGCTCTAGTGTCAGGAAGAGGAAAAGATTCCTCAGCCAGGAGACCAGGTGTCCTTGCCAGGCCACTGCTGAATGTAGGTGTCTATGTGCATGTGGCCTGGGGTGGGCTGGGCTGTGCCAGGAGTCCAGGCCCAGGCAGCGAGTCCCATGCTGACAGATGCGCAGCTGCGTGTGTCTGCGGAACCCCGGGAATTGGATTCCTGTGCGCATCCCATGCTTTTTCCTCGTTGCCATCCCCGCGCTTTCGGTAGAGCCGCACCTCCCCCTGTAGACCTGTATCTCTCCCTGCGCTGAGAAGAGAAAGTCCTGCACCCAGCTTGACCAGAGCGTGGTGATGGGCAGGCTGGGACCCCAGATTTTCCAGGGCACAGAATGAGCCCATAGGCCAGCTGCTCCCCATCCCTTTGCTTCTCTAATGAAGGCACTGATTTGTGGAAGGAGGCACCTTCTCTGCAAGAAAAGCCTTCAATGATCAGGGGAAGCTGGAAACCGGAGGACCCCCAGGTTGGGCTTCTATTTGGGGGCTACGGGAGGCTGAGGGATCTAAAGCAGGCTGCCTACACCCTCCAGCCTGAAAGAGAAGTGGAAGGGAGGGTAGGGATGGGGATGTCCTTGAGGCAGGGGGGTGACCATGGTGCCTGGTAAGTTGCCTTCTTGAGCCCCCCTGGGTGCACAGCCCTCAATCACATGGGTCTCATCACCACCGCCTGTTCCGTCACTTCCCTGCCTGGACTGGGATGAGCCGCCTCTGGCTCTCCCACCTGTGTGCTGCCTCCCCTTGTGTCAGATGTCACTCTTCCCCACACTCTCCACTTCCAGGGTCAGGGCCAGGGCCTCCTGGGACCCAGCTGAGTAAACCAGCTGCCACCCTCCCACCTGGTGCCACTTTGGTGGATCTCAGAGCAGCCATGTTTCTCTGTGAAAACAGAAACAAAGCCGGTCTCACAGGGGTGCCTTTGGGGGCTACAGGCATGAACGTATGACTAAGACATGTCTAGTCCTTGGTGCACGGGACATGGCATAAAGTCACCAACGCACAGTGTAACGCTATTTAGAAGCTTAGTTACACCACTTAGAAGCTAAGGTCCAGGTTTCTGAAAAGAATTGTTCTGCCTTTGTATCTGCCCTGAAATCTGGCTCAGGGCCAGTAACTAGGTTCCACTTGTCAGAATCAGCTCTGTCCCTGTTGGGACCCTCAGAGACTGGCTCCCTCTGGAGCCTCAAGCCTCTTAGTCCCAGAGGAGGCTCTGCCACAGCGGTGTGGGGAATCCCCACCACAATTCCAAGACTAGTTAATCAAGTCTAGGCTAGACACACAGCAGGCATTCAATAAATGTTTGTGAGGGATCAAATGGAAGGAAACCAGAGCTGGGAAACTCCCTTTGTCCCAGGCACACCCTCCCTCCTGTGCTCTGTTGCACCCAGCACACCTCAGAGGCCAGTGCTGTTGCCTCCCTGGCTGAGTCCTGTGGTCCAGGGTATGTGGGGCATCACCCCTGCCTCACAGGCTACACAACCCCAGACCTTCCATTTGGGTGTTGTCAGGTAGCCTTGCTCTGAGAAAATTCCCTGGAGAGCACTCTAGGCCTGAACAACAGTTTTCTTGAGGATAAAAAGGGGAAAGGTGGGGCAGAGGAAAGAAGAAACTCCCGGACTAACTTGAGGGCCCAAGGACCTGAAGGAGCAAGGGAAGCGGGGAGAAAGGTAACTCCTGGTCCACCTTGCGGGCCCGTAGGAGCAAGGGAAAATAAGGAAGAGGGAAGAGGGAAAAGAGAAGGAAGGAGTGGAGACCCACAATCACTCACAGGGACCCATAGGAATCACCTGCCTGTGTCTCTGCAGGGGCCGTCTCCACACCTTTCCAAACATACATTTTGATTAAATTGAGTTTACCTATCAACACTTTTGTCAGGTTAATTTGCATATGGTTCATTTGCATACATCAAAAGTCCAGGCGGGCAGTCCCACTGCCACCATGTTCTGATAGATGTGGCCTGGTATCCATGCCCCTGGCTATCTCCACCACTTTCAGAGCCCCTCAAACCCTGCCTAGGACCTGCCTTGGCTCCCTTCAGTGTAGGGCCAAGTCCTATCCCTGAGAGGGCCCATGAAGCCCTGCCCCATCCAGCTCTGCCCCATTCCCCATTGTTGTTTTCTCCATCCCACAGACTCACAGGCTCCTACCCTTGACCAGCAGGCCTCCTGGGGAGCCGATCCTTGGGTGGCAGAGGCCTCGGAGCTGGGTAAGAGAGGCCACA
This sequence comes from Furipterus horrens, assembly GCF_987537825.1. NCBI lineage: Eukaryota > Metazoa > Chordata > Mammalia > Chiroptera > Furipteridae > Furipterus > Furipterus horrens. Next base: position 61,889,791 of record NW_028327180.1, on the reverse strand, counting down.
ATCCCATGAGGGCTTCTCAGATTGCTTCTTGGCTGCGGTCGGGGGCCCTGGATTGGACTGGGCATTCCATGAAGGGGGGATGCCCATCAAGAATCCCAATATCATTGGAATCCAGGCTATTGTCCAGGAGGAGAGAGCTGGACCTTCAAGGAGGTCCCTAGCAGCTGAGCCTGAATGAGGCAGACTCCACCCAGAGACTTCTGGCCACTGGGCCAAGGCGGGGCAGGTCAGGGTTTGAGCTCCCTGGCCAGCCCCTAGCATCTCACAGGAAGGTATCCTCATGGGCTCTCCACCAACTTCACCCCACTCCCCACCCAAGACTTCTTCCACTCCTGAGCGGTCCACTGAGTTGGCCTTACCTTCAACCTGAGGCTGTTCTTGTCCCAGCCCTTCCCTCTCCATCCTGAGCCTCAGCCTCAAGGCTGCCCCCCAAGGGCACCTGCTCCTGCTGAAACCTGCCAACCCATGGAAGAAAGAGCACTGTGGTTTCTTCTGACCTTATACAGACGTGGCTGGGCACAGAGGCCCTGGGCATGGCGCCCTGACCCACTTGGGGCTCCCCTGAAAAACAGAGCCACTGGATGTGGTGTCCCAGGCAGCAGGAACTAAGGCCCCCCCACACACACCCCATGCCCTCTCTGTCTGTGTCTGGGCTGTGGCCAAGGGCAGAGTGGAGATCATAATTCCCATAGCAGTGATAATATTGATAATGGCAAATGTTATTTTGTATTACCTTCTGAGTGCCAGGATGTCTGTTAGGTGCTGGGGAAACATAAAGAAATAAGATAGATGCAGCCCCTGCCCGCATGAATCTCTTGATCCCAGCTTGAGGCAGGCCCAGGCCATGATATTTGGAGAGTCCACAATGTGTATTTGCGGAATGGGTAAACAGTGCATGAACGGAGTGGTCTGGTTATACCCAGCTGCACAGATGCCAGGGAGTTCTGTAGTGAGCAGTGAGGCTATAAGGGCAGAGGTGAAGCACAACCTAGGTACCACCACCCCACCTTGGAGAGGGCTCCCAGGCCTGTACCTGCCCGAGACTTGATGTTCCAGCACGCTAGGGATTCAGCAACAGAGCAGTCCCCTAGGACAAGGCCATTAAGAGTGAAAAGAAACTTCTGAGGACTTCCTGGAGGGAGTATTGGAATGGGTTGGACATAGGGTCCCTCGACTGAGCCACGCATTAGCTCCCCATATGCTACCTCATACCACCCAAAATGCTTCTGCTTCAGCGTTTCCCTCACCTCAGGAAGTGAAATCAACACCTCCAAGGCATTCCCATGTTCTCCCCCCATGTTGCCCTAGTGTCGAGCTTACCTGGAGGATCTCAGTCCACTTACAGCTCACCATTCCTGCAGTCACAGCCCAGTTTCAAAACACCACTGTGGCTCACCTGGACAGTCCATCCTGGCCCACAGCTTCTGCTCAGCTCACTCTACCCATCCTGCACTCCACAGGCAGAGTGACATTTTAACAATGTGATTATGTCCCTGTTCTTTCCATATAGGAGCCCCCCAAAGGTGTCCCTGCCCCAGGATAGACGCAGATCTCACCAAGGCTACCAGTCCCCTCACCCAGCCCAATGGCCTCTCTCATCATGTGCATCCTCAAACTCGAGCTCCAGCACCCTGGGCAGCTTACCGTGGCCTTTGACTGTGTCATTCTTCCTGCCTGGAACACTCCTCTCTCCAAAGAGCTCCCTCTGAAAGCACTCTGTGGGCCCGGCCTGAGCCAGGTCCCCACACAGACCCCACAGCTCCCTGTGGATGAACTTCAGACGCGCAACCTGACATGGTCCATGTCTCCTTCCTCCTCTGCACTGCCTGCCCATGGAGGGGAGCTGCCTCTGTCCTGTTCGTCACTGTGTCTCCAGGTCTAGCACAGGGCCTGGCACCCAGGACCAAGATAGGGAGTGGGAAACAAAAATACAGGCAGGGAGAAAGGGAGGGAAGGGGCAGAGAGCCAGGGAGGGAAGGAGGGGGGATGTACACCCCTCACTACCGTGGCTTCCAGCAGCCCTCACTAAACTCACCCTGTGTGTCACTTAACAACTAAACAACCACCTGGAGCAGCCACAACCCTCCTTTCCCCAAATCCGTTGTGTGGACAAAGCCACACCTCCCTTCTGGCGATCACTCTGTTGTGTCCATTCTGCATTCATTTCACAAGCATTTGACTCAAGGCCAAGGACAGAGGGCAGGAGGTGCAGCTTGAATGGATCCACCTAGTGGCTTCAGCATCAGGGCCTCCCAGCCAGTCTGGCCTTAGAGCCTGGGGCAGGACCCTGGGGAAGGAAAAGAGAATTTGGCAGCATCCCCAGGGGCTAAGGGGCCAGCCCTGAACAGGACCAAGTGCATCCCCAGAGACAGCACCCACCCCAAATTCTTGAGCCCATTTGGTAAGTCAAAAGATGAGCCTGATCCCAGAGACTGGCTACAAGTCCCCTCCCAGTTGCCTCCACCAGGGACTCTACAGCCAAAGACAGCAGAGCCACCACAAGCTGGGCTGTCATTACAGGGTTGAGAGGGGCGGCCCCAGGTCTTCGGGAGCTGTACTCACCCAGCAGGGCCAGGCAGGACCTCATGGCAGAGACAGCAGCTCTCCTCCTACCCTACCCTCTTGCTCTGCCTTGGGCAAGAAGCTTCCAGGCTAGTGCAAATGCCCAGAGGGCCGGAGTTAGGTAGCTATGGTGCTTACAAATCCTGATATTTTGATGAATAGACTGTAAGCATCCTTTAAAAAATTATTATCACTACAACACAGAAGCCCCCTTCTCCCCTGGCTCGGCCTTCCTTTCCCAGCCTTGAGCCCAAATGGGAGCTGAGGGGCATTAGAAATGGGTGCGGATGAGGTGAGGGTTGGGGACAGCTATTGGACATCTGACTCAGCTACTGTTTCAAAGGCTGCAAGTCCAGTGCTTTGACTATGTTTTCGGGCCTTGTCAAAATGTCAGGAAGCCAGGAGAGCTGAGGATAGGGGAGAAGTGAGGGTGAGGCTGCAGAGATCCCAGGGCCAGATCACAGAGACCACATGGGCTTAGATATGAGGCTGAGGGCAGCGAGCGGCACCCCAGTGTTCAGGCCAGGGAGGAGCAGGATCCATCCTACTGGAGGATTACAAAGAGCACCCTGTCTACCATGGAGCTCCAAGCAGCAGATAGAGATCAGCCGGCACATCCCAACTTGCCTGCCTGGTGCCTGGCTTCCACCCCTTCCCAGTCCTGGAGACAGCAGCCCTCTTGCTGCGGAGTGGCAGCGACAGCATGAAGACTCAGGGTCGGTTCTTGCTCATCATCCTGTGCTCCCTGGGCTTCTTCGCTGCCTATATCTTGCCCTGCTGCTGGGCCTACCTGCCCTTCTGCCTGGCCTTCTGCCTGGGCCTCTACCTCTCCACCAACTCCAGGCCCACTGTGCCAGGGTCCCTGCCCTTCAGTGGATACAGCAAAGTGCCAGATGGAAAGCCACTGGTCTGAAGGCCGTACCGCAGCTGTGCCGTGGTGTCCAGCTCTGGCCAGATGCTGGGCTCAAGCCTGGGCACCCAGATCGACGGTGCTGAGTGCGTGCTGCGCATGAACCAGGCGCCCACCGTGCGTTTTGAGGCGGACGTGGGCCAGCGCAGCACCGTGCGCGTGATTTCGCACACGACCATGCCACTGCTGCTGCGCAACTACTCGCACTATTTCCAGCAGACCCGCGACACGCTCTATGTGGTGTGGGGACAAGGGAAGAACATGGACCGCGTACACTGGATGGCCGCACCTACCGCATGCTGCTGCAGCTCACCAAGATGTACCCGGGCCTGCAGGTGTACACCTTCACCGAGCACATGATGGCCTATAGCGACCAGGTCTTCCAGGACTAGACGGGCAAGAACCGGAAGCAGTCAGGCTCCTTCCTCAGCACCGGCTGGTTCACCATGATCCTTGCCCTGGAGCTATGCGAGAAGATCGTGGTCTATGGAATGGTCAGTGACAGCTACTGCAGGGAGAAGAAGCACCCCTCAGTGCCTTACCACTACTTCAAGAAGGGCCTGCTGGATGAGTGTCAGATGTACCTGGCACATGAGCGGGCACCCCGCAGCGCCCACTGCTTCATCACTGAGAAGACTGTGTTCTCCCGCTGGGCCAAGAAGAGGCCCATCATGTTCGCCCACCCATTTTGGAGCCTGTAGCCCTACTGCCTCGCCATCCACAATGCCTTCACCAGGATTCCGTTCCATTCCCACTCCACCAGAAACATTTAATTTATGGATCCTGCCTCTGCCACATGCTGGGTGGACCTAGGGTTCCTCCCTGCATGACCCTGGAGACCCTTGGAACCATCTTGGGCCCCCAGACTTTAAAGGATAGAAGAGGGGGGCCATGGTGACCCTCCTCCCATCACCACTCCCTGAGTACTCTGAATCTTAATTTTGTGGTTCATCCCACCTTGGGGTTTGCCTAGTGGCCTTTGCACCCAGGGCTGATGGCCCGCCACTCACCAGCCTCGTAACCTTCAACCTTGCACCAGCCCTGGCCCTTCCTCTCTACACTCCTCCACTCGCTTTTGGTGCCACATGTCTTGGCTGGTTGCCCTGGTCAGGGCATCCCAGAGCTTGGGTTTCATTGGGCAGAGGAGCCTTTGAACTGTGACTGCCAGGGCCACCTTGAGTGTACGGGTAAACTGTTTTTTGGAAAAAAAAAAAAAATATATATATATATAGGAAAGGGTGAAGTCAAAGAACTTATATGTACAACCCATGGACATGAACTAAGTGGGGTGGGGTTGCTGGAGGGAAGGGGGTACTGGGCGGAGGGAAGCAAAGGTGAAAAAAATTAGAACTACTGTAACAACATAATCAGTAAAATATACTTAAAAAAAATAAAAACAAAAAACCGAAACCAGCCAAGTGTCCAAGGGGATAATGGTGTAGTAAACAGTAAATAGCCAATGAGATGCCACAAGCAGTGCAAATGTGCTACACACATCAACATAAATGAATCCTTCAAACATCATGTTGAGTTGAAAAAGGGAACTCACAGATGAATACAAAAACAGAACTTTCTATAAAGTGCAAAAATGAGCAAAACTAAGCAATATATTCTTTGACAACATATATACATACCTAAATGGTAAAATACCAAGGAAAGCAATGGACTGAAGAATAAAAGGTCAGGGCACGATTACCACTGGGGCAAAGGACAGGATTAACCTGGGGAGAGGTTGACCAAGGCCTTAGACACTGTCTTAGTGTTCTTTCTCCTAAGCTAATGGTAGGCACATAAGGGCTTATTCTATTATTTTTCATACCTTATAAACCCACATTTATACATATGTGTCCCATTTATGAAATATAAAAATTTTTAATAAATAAATTTTAATGGGTCTTGACTGGCATGGCTCAGTTAGTTCAGCATCATCCCGCAAAGCAAAAGGTCACCAGTTTGATTCTCAATCAGGGTGCATGCCTGAATTTTGGGTTTGATCCCCGGTTGGGGCGTGTAAGAGGCAACCAATCGATGTTTCTCTCACACCTTGATGTTTTTCTCCCTCTCTTTCTCCCTTCTTTCTCCTCTTTCCAAAATAATAAATAAAATCTTTTTTTAAAAATTGTAATAGGAACAAAACGAGGCCATAGATATCTGTGGCAGTTATGAGCAATGACAATGCTTTTTGTCCATGCTCCGTGAGAGCTTGGGCGAGCACAGGTGCAGTTTATGCCTCCCTCAGGCTTAGTTTCTTCATCTGTAAAATGGACCTAACTGTTACCTTATGGGGGTTGTTATGAGAATTCAATTAGATTATCAATGCTCAGGATGTAAGGAATGGAAATCTGCCTCCTTTTTCAAATTGCATTAGAACAGCTCCAGCACCTGGTAAGACTCCACCCTGTGGACCCGGGAGCCCTACCCCCTTTCTGCATTACATAAGGGTCTCCCAGGTATACAAAGTTCCAAGAACGTCCCTATAGATTAAAAGAGACCTAAAGACAACATTCACCAAATGTAATGTGTGAACTTTAGGTGGATCCTGATTCAAACCAGCCAACTAGAGGAACACATTGCTGAGAAAATGAGGAAAATGTGAATAAGGGTTAAGTGTTACAAGATGGCAAGGTGTGATCATGCTATTGTGTTTGGGCTTCAAAACCTATCTCTCCTGCCCAAATAGCTATTCTTTGATCTCAAATAGACTTACTTCCTCTTATTTTGATACAGCCCAAAATATTTATGATTAAAAAAATTTTTTACTGTATTGATTTGAGAGGAGGGGGGAAGAGAGAGAAACACGAATTTGTTGTTCCACTTGTTTATGCATTCATTGGTTGCTTCTTGTATGTGTTCTGGACGAAGATCAATCTTGGCGTATTATGAGGACACTTGAACCAACTGAGCTACGCGGCCAGGGCTCTGAATAAAATCTTACAAACTAGGGTTTGTTCTAAAATAATCCAGTGGTGGGAGTGGAGGGGGGTAGGTAGAGAGTAAACACGGAGATGCTCACTGTAGCTGGCTGGTGGGTGCAGGGCTCGTTGTTCTCTCCCTTCCGTTTTCACCCAGGTATGAAATTTCCCACGGAGGAGAGGAAGCGGGAAGCCGGGGGGCAGGGACGAGCCTCAGGCTGCGGCGCTCGCGGGCGCCCCCTGCAGGAGGAATGTCGCCAGCCGGCGTACAGCCGGGCGACAGGAGTACCCCACCACCTTCTGCCAGTCCCCCCGGCCTTCTGGGGGCCAAACCCGCCGGGAGGACGGCAGCTTGCTGAGTGCAGGGTCCTCTTGTCTTCCTCGGTCCAGGGGAACCGGGCGTCGGAGCTGGGGCCACTGGCCTTTCTCAGCTTCCTGCAGGACCGCCGCGGCTCCTTTCGGACACACTAGACATTTTCCTCCCGCCCCTTTCGGCCCCAGAGAAGCAGCTCAACGGGAGAATGAAGGACCCTGGCTCCCCCACATCCCAGGTTTCTGGGCCTCCCGGGAGGGAGGGAGACAGGGTGGGCTGGGGGGCTCGTTTTTCCTGCTGATCCTGTTCCTCCCCCATTCTCCCTCCCTCAACCCAAGAGAGGCCCGGAGGCTTCTTGCTGCAGAAGCGCCAGGACCTAGTGCGGTGACGGTGGGCACAGTAAGGGGGACTGCGGAAGAGGCGGGTCCTGGGTGGGAGCCTCCCTCCCACACCCCCGGCGGGAGTTCCTGGTCGTCCGCCGGCGTTACCGCCCTTTGTGGCCACGGGCTTCCCTTGGCCCCCGCAGCACCAGTGCTCCCCTTCCCCCTACGCCTCGAACTGGGCCAGTCCTCACGACCCGCAGACGTTTAGCTCTGCTGGGAAAGCTTCCTCGTACGTGAGTATCTTCCAGACACGTTCTTTGCTTTTTAAAAACTTTACTGGATGGAAGTTTTACAAGAAAAAGCTGGGGAGAAAGAAGTCGTACAAAGCGGCCACAGGGACGGGATCAGGAAAACACCTGCTGCCTGTACACGGGTGAAGGAAGCTCTCATTCTTCCAGGCACGACGCCGCTGCAGACACGCGCCGGCTCCTGACGGGACCTGGCTGCACATGCCTCCGCAGCGCCTTTCTCGGAGCGCAGCGCTCTCAGGGCTTAGCCCCCGTGGAGCACCACAGATTGGGGGGCATACGCCAGAAGCAAAAGCCTCATCAAAGCTGAGGCTAACCACCTGGTCTCTGGGAAGCGAAAGCGACCTTCACGTTCAGTGGGACTGAGGGCGAGGTTCTGGACCCCGGGGTGAGGAGGACACCGGAAAAGGATTTGAAGAAGCCCGCTTGCGGCCCGCTGTGTTCTTCGACCTAGTGTGGCTGGTTCTTGGAGCGCCATTGGGCAGGGCAGTCCCCGGCTGTCCCTATGCCTTAGACCCAGCAGCAAGAGCCAGGCTACTGTGAGCGGTTCCAGCCCACGTCCAGAGGCCCTGTCCTCTCTCCCAGCTTAGTATAAATGCCTCACAGTGTTGTTTGTTTTGTAATGCCCAAGCATTCACTTCAAAGAGGGCTATCTGGAATAAACACAGTGAGGCCATAGGACAAGATAAAGAGCAGGGCTGTGCCCCACCCACCCACCCAAAGTTCCTTTGTTTTAGAAATCTTTGGTTTGGTTTTTTGTTCTCTTCTTGCCTTTAAATAGCACTCTTAGTCCTGGCTGGTGTGGCTCCGTGGATTGAGCACCAGCCTGCAAACTGAAAGGTTGCTTGTTGACTCCAAGTCAGGGCACATGCCTGGGTTGCAGGGCGGGTCCTCAGCTGGGGATGTGCGAGAGGCAACCACACATTGATGTTTCTCTCTCTCTCTTTCTCCCTCCCTTCCCCTCTCTCTAAAAATAAATAAATAAAATCTTTTAAAAAAATTCCAGAAGTAAACAATTCATAAGTTAATAAAAAAAAAAAAGGCCAATATTCAAAATATCAGAGTTTGGAGTAAGGAAAGGCTTATTGACTGAGAAGACACCTAATTGAGAAGATGGGGTTCCTTAAATTCATCTTGAGAGTCCAGAATTTACACTTATATGTCATAGCATAAGGAGCTAGATATTAAAATAAAAGCAGGGAGCAAAGGAAATCAGACATTATTAAGCATAATCAACTAGGGAGCATAAGTGCTCAGCCAGGAAGTTACAGCTTCACACACTCCCAGGACACCACCTATCCTTTCCCACAGATCACTGGGGGAAGGGATAGAACAATAAAGCAAGAGGTAAGCACATGTGCATTGGAGCCAAAATGGCAACCATGGAGGCATATCAGTCTAGCCAATGAAAAGGATCAGATTGGATACAAGACACAATCCTGGAGGATCTAGGAAATAAATTGGTTGGGGAAGGGACCCATCAGAAGCCCACAAAAGCTTGGGAAGTTGATTGGTTATTTTGAAAAAGCACCTGGTCCATCCCAAGCCCAGGATAATATAACCCAGTTTAACAAAGAATATCTCCCTCACTCTGTGTCTCTGTTCATGTGTGCATCTTCTTTGTAGCGACCATGCAGGTCTAGCAGCCACACAGACTCTGAACGCAGGCTCCAAGAGAGGCCTGGGTAGAGCGGTGCAGCCAGCAACAGCACTACACTACCTGGAGGGGACCTGAGACCACTTAGCAGCCACCTGGGCTCCAAAGGACTAAGCTTTAATATGAAACACTCTGGGCACTGGCCTTTGTATTAGCCTTGATAAAGACAAAATTGGACTATTTTCAGGGCAGGAGACCACTGTGGGATCAGGGAATGCGTTTATTGAGGGGAAGTGGGGGGAAGGGGGTAAAGGGAAGAGGCAGCTCCAGGACCAACTCAAGAGCCTGTAGGAGCAAGGGGAATGGGGAATGGGGAATGGGGACTCCCAGTCCTCCTCGTGGGCCCATAGGAGTCCCACCTACACTTCTGCAGGCACCTTTTTTATACTTGTCAACTACACATTTTGGTGAGGATGAGTTTGCTTATCAACATATTCAGTAGATCATTTACATCTCATTGCTCCCCCCAACATACACACACACACACACACACACACACACACACACACACACACACACACGGTTAGTTAATATATCTGGCTAGGTCCATTACCATTTCCTCTGGGAATGGTTTCAGTCCATCAACATATCTTTTGGGAACTAAGTTCATCAGCATATCCTTTGGGAATGGCTAAGTCCAGGACCAGCTTGATTAGCATATACCAAAGTCCAGGTGTGTATTCTAGCTGCCTCCATGTTCTGACAGGATGGAGATGGGACACAGAATAAATCTTGCCACAATACACTGTCCTGTGCATGAGTCCGTGAAAGGCTTTTCTCACGATTCCATGAAAGAGCCCCACTTCCACGGGCAACAAAATCTCTAAATCTCTCTATTCCCTGTCTATAGTCTGTCAATTCTGCTGATCTCAGTCCAGTCTTGAGGCTCCTGTACATCTTTGGTAAATAATTATTATTTGTGAACAGAGTTCCCCACCTTCTCAGAAGAGGCACCTTCTGGCAAGGAGAAAAAAGAAGTAAAAAACAAAACCTGAAGCCAAAAAAAATTCAAGGTGCAAGCAGAAGTCTTCCAATGATTAGCATGTCTGTAGGCAAGAACACAACAGGCTTGAGCAGATAGGGTCAGAGGGGCCCAGTATCTCACCATTACAATCAAACCTCAGCCCCTTTCTTCCCCACGTCAGTGTGGGACGTCAAGTTGCAACCCTCTAATCACAGGGTTGATTCTCTTGGCAACCAGCCCCATCTTTGGACAGGGGTGGGGGGGGGCCAAATTCACTTATTAACATAACAAAAGGCACATTGATTGCTTTTATCAGTTAGGAAATTCCAGGAGTTTTAGGAGCTCTGCGCCAGGAACAAGAAGGAAGATTGAATATATGTTTCTTACTATAGATCTCAACATCATAGGTCCCTTTCTCATCTAGGAGCACACTCACAGCAGCGGCCTCCAGTAGCCCCCACACCCCCAACTCTGTCCTCCATGTGTCCCTCTTGGACAGAGAGCTCAGATGTCCAGACTCCTTTCAGGGCATCAGGTGGCCAGGATGCATGGGGCCCCAGAGGTCATCCAACCGTCTCTCTCTCTGACAGAACAAACTGGACCTCAGACTTCTGGCCACACAGCCTAGACCAGAACATAGGCCTTTCGGCTGCTCCATCCAGGATGGCTGAACCTCTCAGGCAGGACGTGGGGCCAGGCGTTCGCCTTTCCACAGGGACTCCCACCGACCAGGTGCTGGGCAGCAGGTTTTCAGCGCGTTCACGTAAGTCCTCCTTACTTCACTGAGAGATATTTTACTAAGACACAGAGGCACAGTAAGGTAAAAAGACCCAACTTTTCCAACCCAAAGCCCTTGCTTTTTTGGCTGCAGCACAAAATACTGTAACATCTTGTCCCTCCTGCCCTGTTCCCTTCAAAGTTCCAGCTTCTAGTAGCAGCAGCATGAGCAGCCTTCAGCTTCCAGGTCGACAGAGCAGGGCCATTTTCTGTTCTTCATCTTCCCCCGGCACCCAGTCTAGGCACGGAATCCAACCCTGGAGGGCATGGAGAAACTGCAAAGGGCATACAGTGCAACTGCCCACACAATGCTTAGGCTTCCACTGAATGACTGTGGTGAAGCCGTGCCCAGACTCAGCCTAAACACGGCCCCCACACCTGTACTGTGCCAGGGGCATGCCTCTTCCTGATGTTACTAACTTGTTGCATCTTGAAACAGGATGTTCCAAAGATGGTCTTATGTCGAGCTGAACAGGGCCTCCCTGTTGTCTCCCCTCCCCACCCCCACCCTCACATTTTCACTGGTCCTAGTTTTTCTTCCTAGAGATTTACAGAGCAGACCTGCCTACCCCCCTCTCCATCTTAGCCCTGTAAACATGAAGGCTATAATCATGCTCCAGAAGATAAACATCCCCTTTGCTCCAGCTGGTCTTCACACGACAAACACGCTTTCAAGCCACTAATCAGTCTGGCCTCTCCTTCTAATATGGGGGGGGCGGGGGGGGGGGTAAAAAACCCGGAATTGTGTTCACCGGCCCCTTGTAGTACAGGCTTTCCCCGCTAGGGGAGAGTTCTAGGAATCCATCTGGATCAGTGCACCAGCTGGCATTGTTATTAGATGCTGCATTCAGCTTCAGTGAATTTTTTTTGAAGCCTCTTTCAACACGTTTGCCCATTTCATGATGGGTGATTTACAAGGGCACCTGCCCACACTGACATGACCCCTGTGCCCCAAGCGACTTTTTTTTGTTTCCCCTGATGAAGAAAATTCTCAAAGGAAAAGGTTTTGCCAATGTGGAAGAAGTGAAACAAACAAACAACAACAACAACAGCAAAAGCAGAAGCACTAAAAGGCATCAAAATCAAGGAGTTCAAAAACTGCTTTGAGCAGTGGGAAGAAATATCTCAATAGGTGTATTGCATCAAATGGAGAGTACTTTGAAGGTGACCGAAGTTTAAACATGTAAGAATAAATACACAATTTTTTAATAAGTAAATTCCAGGGTTTTTTTTTGTTCCCCTCTCCTTGTATGCTTCAACTTATCCAAATCAGGTGTTGCAAACTCAGTGTCTATAGGGACCAAGCAAATGACATCAGTAAGTGAGATGGGTGGAGCACAAGAGGGAGTAGTGGGGACTATGGCAAAGAATATGTGCCCATCTATTGGAAACAGCCACTTTAGTTTCAGCCAATTATTGTCACACAGAAGTGAGGCCCCAGCATTGCCAGATCCCTCATCTTCCAGGAGAAACAGGGAATTTAAATTTGTATTTGAAATATCCTGATTTTTAAAAAAATTTTTTCTTATATTGATTTTAGAGAGCAAAAACATTGATTCATTGTTCCAGTTATTTATGCACTCACTGGTTGATTCTTTTTTTTTTTTTCTTTTATTTTTCTTCTTTTGAGAGAAAGAGAGGGAAGGAGAGAAAAACATCAATTTCTCATTCCATTTATTTATGCTATCATCGGTTGTCTCTCTTATGTGTCCTGACTGGGTATTGAACCTGCAACCTTGGCATATCAGGATGATGATCTAACCAACTGAGCTGCCAGGCCGGGGCCTCACTGATTGATTTTTATATGTGCCCTGACCAGGGATCAAACCTATAACCTTGGTGTATCAGGACAATGCTCTATTCAACTGAGCTAACAGGCCATGGCTAAACTGTCCTGATTTTTTAAGTAAGTAATTAGTTTTTTATAACAACACACTATAGCCCTGGTTGGGTGGTTCAGTTGGTTGGAGCGTCATCCTGATACACCAAGGCTGCATATTCGATCCCTGGTAAGGGCACATATGGGAGGCAACAGATTGATAGTTCTCTCTTACATCATCATTGTTTTTCTCTGTCTCTCTCTGTCTCTCTCTGTCTCTCTTTCCCCCCTCCTCCCCCTGAAATCAATAAACATATTCTCGGGTGAGGATAAAAAGAAAACTATGAGTCAACACTGTGCAGACAAACAAAAACCTATAGGCATCTGAAAATCTACCACCTAAAACTGGATGCGGCACTCAGAGGCAGTGGCTGACCTGTCCCATCCATCCTACCTTGAACTATTTCCTCCCTCTGGACATCCCCTGTTTCAGGTCTTCGCCATCTCACCAGGCCTGCAGTGTCCAGCTAAGCAACCACCTCTGTCTCTACAGCCCTCTGCTCAGCACTGCCAGTGCATGCCCATCACCCAAGCCCCTGCTCTGGGACCTACTATGGCAAGACCTCAATCAGCCACATCTGGGTCCTTCTGGAAAGCATGCCCCCTCAGCCACTCCTTTCTTTTTTTTCTATCTCTCTTCTGATAGAACCGAGGCTCCTCTCTTCTACCCACTCCTTCACACCTTTGCTCAAGCCAGGCTTTCCTCTGGGAATGCTCCCTGCCACACACACACACCTTACCCTGGCTCTGCTTCACTCTTCCTGGGGCCTTCCCTGACTGTGTCAGCCCATGGTGGGTTCTGCCCCTTATTTTGTACTTTGCTAATACCACATTTGTAATATGGAGAGAAGACAGACAGACCTCAAAGAGTGTCTGAGGAATAAATGAGGTGACTCGTGTCAAGGGTTTGGAGCAGCAGTGAGCACACAGGAAGGGCTCATTGAACAGAAGCTCTTACTGTGAATACCCCTATTGGCACTGAATCCACATGCCCTCTGGGCTCTTTCACATTTGCTATTCATATCTTTCCAGCTAAACGGTGAAAGAACTCTGGGTGTGGAGACTGGCATACCTGGGCTGGAATTCCATCTGTCCCACATTTTACCCTGGTGAAGCCACGCAACCTCCCACTGTCACTGGAAAGGAACCCAGCCTGGAGCAGGTTGGCCTCGGGCCAGCCTGCAGGTGTGGGTGCTTGACTTCATGCAGGAAAATTTCACAACACGAATGCACATGATTTTGAGAGAATGTTTATTAAAGCTGGATACAGACAAAGGAAGGATATCGGGTAGAAGAAACAAGAAAAGAGAGCCCGGATAGTGCTGCTTTGGCCCCTAGAAATGCTATAGGAAAGGAGTGAGCCACGTGGGGCTGCATGGACTCACTGAGAAATAAAAGTCACAGTGACAGAAGTGGGCCAAGGTGGGGCTGCTCTTACTGCACTGAAAAGTCAGAGAAAAGAGGGTCCTGGAGACAGGTGCAGGGAAGGAGTCGCCACTGCCCACTACTTCCCTGGTTCCAAGTCTCCTGGGAACCATTAGAGTTTAGAAGAAAAGGAGCAAAAGCATATGCCTGGGGGAAGGAGGTGTGTGGGTGCACTCCACGGAGAGTGTGAATTGGGTCTTTTATCTTGAGAGCTCTCATATGCTTCTTAAAAGTGAAAATCCTAGGGGAGGTCTCAGAGGAGGGTCTTAACAGAATATTCATCAGCTTTCCAGGTGTGTCCTTCAATATGCTGATTCATCCAAATGAGCACAGAGGGATCAGGGTCATTCTCTGGTCAGTTCCACCTTTAAAAAAAGTCACCAGAGAGGGACCAGGACTGAGGCGGGTCTACCCCTGGCACAGTCTGGAATGTGTAAATCACTGGGTCCTAGGTGTCGCTGGTTAGGGAAGATAAGACTTTGCAATTTATTATCTGGTTGTAAATTGCCCAACCAGTTTGTGCAGCTACGTCAGTTTCCCCATTCCACTTGCCAAGGAATTTTCCCAGCTTCTACTATCCTGCCTCAGGGAGGCTTGAGTCTCCATCTGTAAAAGGAAGCTAATCCTTTCCACTTCTCAGGGTTATGATAATGATGGAATGAGGCAATGTCTGCAGAGAAAACTGGGAAGAAATGCTGAGAGAAAAAGTATCAGGAGGAGGAAGTTCTTGACCAGCCGCCTACCGCTGGAGTCAAGGGCAGGTGGTTCTGTCTTTTAGCAGATCTAGAACGTTCTTTTGTTAAATGTTCAACAAGTAATTCTTGGGCAGCTGCAGTTACTGCAAAGATGAAGGCTCAGCCCTCCAAGTAAAGGTAGTCAGGTCACCTCTAAACCTCCTGCCATGACCCCTCCGCTCAGTTCCCCCTGCTCTTCCTCTGGAAAGACTCTCACCTGACGCCTGGTAGCCCCAGATTCTGTCCCTTCCAGTCAATCTTCTCACTGTGGCCTGGATGACCTTCCTATAAAACATTCATTCGTTCACTCATTTCTACATTACACAATTATTTATTCAGTAGTTACCAGGAGTTCTGAAAACAGAACAGACTGGAATCCCTGCCTCTCATGAGTGTTACATTCTAGTAACGCATTAGGTAACTTTTTTTTTTTGCTTTAAAAATTCCACTGGACTGGCAGGGCAGCTCAGTTGGTTAGAGAATTGCTCTGATACACCAAGGTTGCAGGTTCAATTCCTGGGTCAGGGTACATAAATCAACCGATGAATGAATAAATAAGTGGAACAACAAAGCAATGTTTCTCTCTCTTTCTCTCTCTCTCAAATCAATAATTTTTCTTAATTAAAAAAAAAAAAAAGCTCCACTGGTTTCCAATTACTCATGTCAGGGTCAAAAGTCTTGAACTTGGAAAAAAAGTCTTGAGCCTGGCCACGGGAAACAGTTGGTGACCAGGCTCCAAGCCTTCAGCCCCTCGGCGCTCTCCCAGGAAGAGAGGTTTGGGCTCCAGGTGAGCCACGCCCTCAGACCCAGCTCCTGGGCTCTGGTCATTTCTGAAGTCTGGGCAATGCCTCTTCCCAGTGAGAGGCAACGGGGCTGAATGTTTTCTCTGCAGGAATATTGTTCACAGCCCTGCCCGCAGCTGCGGTCAGAGGCCTCTCCTTCTGAACTCTGCCACACTCACCTGGAGCTCCCCAAAGTTATTTTCCTCGTTGTCTCCCCAGGAACTGCAGTGGATGCTCGGGGTGAAGGAGTCTGCAGGTGTTTATGCAGACGCACTGAGGAAGTCCTGGTTACAGATACATTGATGGTTTTGTGAAGGGCTGGAGAAGAGAGCAGAGAGCATCTTGCAATAGAGAGATTGCAGAGAGGGTCTCATGGAAGGTGTCCATGTGGCCTGGACCAGGGGGAACAAGCAGGATGTTAGCACAGGAAGAAGGAGAATCACCTGCAGGGCAGAGGGGCCAGTGAGGACAGAGACTGGGTGGCCAGAAGCACAGGACATGCTTAGGAGCCACCCAGCATTCCACTGGTTGGGAGAAGGGGGTGAGAAAAGGAACTGAGAAGAGAAGGAAGGTGGGAAAGGAGACGTTGCCTGAGTTGGGGTGGCCTTGCATGTCAGGTTGAGGAATCTAACCTCAGCAGATCAGGGCTCAGAAGACCAGACAGGGCAAGAGCAGGTTATGGAGTTGAACCTTAACTAGGAGGACACAGAAGTGGAGACTAGGTCTTTCTACAAAGGAGAGGCATTCTTAGCTCCAGGTCATGAAGCCAAGGTGGATAACTGGACTCAGGTTTGCCACAGCTCCGCATTTTAAAAAAAAGAAGCCAGGAATCCAGTTGTTACAGTGGAACTTCCTGATTGAAAACACCACCACCAAACAAGCCCTGTTCACAGGCCTTCACTGTGCAGCCTCCCAGCTTTGGGTGGCAAGCTCTGCTGGTGACTGGGGTGAAAGTGGCCTGGGGGCCTGAGTGGGAGCAGTCAGACTGCCAGGAGGGCTCCAGGTGTTCTCGGAGGCCAACTCAGGGGCGGGTGGAAAGGAGGGGAAAAGGGCTGGGAGAGGGGTAAGGCTGCCAGAGCAAAGACAGACAGCCCCAGTTAAATTGGAATTTATCAACAGGCTTTTTTTTTTTTTTAACTAATAAAATGGTATTAAAAATAACACATTTATCTGAAGTTCCAATTTACCTAGGTATACTGCATTTTTATTTGCTAAATCTGGCCACCCTAGAGAGAGGAGTCCTGTAGTAGTGGAAGTGAGAGTACCTGACAAAGAACTGAATTCGTGGAGAGTGGGGGTGGCTGAGGTACCTGGTGAGGGCAATTTGGCCCTATGAGCCCTGACCCACACTGCCATCCTGGACAAAAGAGCCTGTTGACTCCCAGATGCCTGCACAGCTGCCCTTTTGCTCTAGGCCACTCTCTACAGGGCCACTCTTTGGTCAGCTCAGGAACAAAGAGGGGACCCAGGGCCCTCTCTCCACAGTGCAACTGAGTACTCCCTGCCACATGTGGTCTGGGTCCTCTGGCCTTCTGCCCCAAGCACTGCTCCCCCACAGCACTTCCTGGACCACATGCAGCATGCGGCACACACAGCAGGCACCCAGCCCAGCAGCTGCACCTCTAGACACCCACACCTGCTCTCTGCGAGACTCTGAGGGCAGGGGGGCATGGTGGGCGTCTGCCCCAGGTTTCCTCCTTCTCTGTGGTCTTGCTGGATCCTCAACTTCCTTGACCTGCCTTTACATCTTGCAGTCCCTCCAGCCTGATCCTGAGTCCTGTGCTGTCCCCAGAGGATCCCATCCTCCTCTGGGGCTTCAGTGGCCATCTATCTCCTGAGGACTGAAGCAGAGCATGGTCTACCTTGCCCATTTCAACCCAAGGGTACTCTGACCTGCGGTACAGTGCATCTTCTCCTGCCCTCCCTCTGTCTGTCTCCCTGCTTTTCTCCCATCTTCCTTCCCTCTCTTTCCATTTCTTTGTATATTTCTCAACTACTATTTTCTCTCTCCATTTCTGTGTTAGTTATCGCTCAAAAATTTCTCCCAGGTACCCTAAGAAATGTAGACATACTCTCCCATCCAACAACACAAAATAAAACTGACCATAGCTGAACCTGCACACAATAAAATTGATTGACTTTCAAATGTCAGAAAAATCAAATCTTCTTAACATAACTGAGATTTGCAAAAACTGGTACAGGAGATTGGACTCAGTAGAAATAATAGTTGTGAAAAGAAAATGTAGCCTTGGCTGTGTAGCTCAGTTTGTTGGAGGGCTGTCCCAATGCGCCAGGGTTGTGGGTTTGATCCTTGGTCTGGGCACATGCAAACTGATGAATCAATAAACTGATTTTGTTTAAAAGTTAGAATGACTTCCAGCCAAGAAGAAGGCCTAGACAGACATGCTGCATCTCCCTCCACAACTAAGAAGGAATACAACTACCTCAAAACTAGAGACAACCATAAGTTCCAGAAAATCGAGCTGCATGAAAGTAGAACAAAGATATAAAGAAGAAATACTCATCCAGACAGGTAGGAGGGGCGGAGCTGGGGTGGAGAAGACTCAGTGTGGTGGTGGCGGCAGCCGGCTGGCGGAAGGCGCAATCACACGTTTCAAAAAGTCAGGAGGGACACCTGGAGAGTGTTCCCAGCTTCAGACCAGACCGCACAGCTCATGGTTCCAGTGCCAGGAAAAATAAAGCCTCATTGCTTCTGATTGTGCAAACCAGTGGGGGTTGGCACAGAGGAAGAAATTGCCAGTCTCTCAGCAGAGTCTACTTGTTTAAAGGGCCCCATGGTCCTAGAACATCCGCAGACCCACCCACTCTGGGAACAACAGCCAGGACAACGGCTGGAGAGGTGCCAGTCCCATAAAGAAGTGGGAGAAGTCCCTGGAAAGGGGGCAAGTGCTGAGTAAGCAACATTGTCCCCACTCACCCCTCCCCCACATACAGCGCTACAACATGGTGAAACAGGTCGCCCTATATTGACGAATACCTAAGGCTCCGCCCCTTACAATGTAACAGGAGCAACAGCTCTACCTAAGACACAGAGGCAAACAAACACAGGAGCCTGTCAAGATGAGGAGACAGAGAAGTATCGCCCAAAAGAGTGAACAGATCAAGGTTCCAACGGGAGAACTAAACAACGAGGAGATAGCCAACCTAAGAGATGCAGAGTTCAAAACACTGGTGATAAAGATGCTCACAGGCTTGACAGATACGCTTGAGTATGGCAAACATATAAGGGAAGACGTGAGGTCTATGCTAAATGAAATGAAGAAAAATCCACACAAAACCAATGATGAAGGGAAGGAAACTGGGGTTCAAATCAATGATTTGGAACATAAGGAAGAAAAAAACAGTCAACCAGAAATGAGGAAACAATGAGGAAACAAGAATTACAAAAAATGAGAAGAGGCTTAGGAACCTCTGGGATAACTTTAAACATACCAACATTCAAATCATAGAGGTGCCAGAAGAAGAGGAAGAGCAAGAAATTGAAAGCTTAACTGAAAAATTAATGAAGGAAAACTTACCAAATTTGGCAAAGGAAATAGACATACAAGTCCAGGAAGCACAGAGTACCACATAAGCTAGACTCAAAGAGGACCACACCAAGACACATCAGAATTAAAATGCCAAAGGTGAAATATAAAGAGAGAATCTTAAAAACAGCAAGAGTGAAGCAGAGAGTTACCTACAAAGGGGTGCCTATAAGACTATCAGCTGATTTCTCAAAAGAAACTCTGCAGGCAAGAAGGGACTGGCAAGCAGTAGTATTCAATGTGAAGAAAAGCAAGGACCTACAACCAAGATTACTCTATCCAGCAAGGCTATCATTTAGAATGGAAGGGCAGATGAAGTGCTTCTCAGACAAGGTGAAGCTAAAGGAGTTCATTATCACCAAGCCATTATTATATGAAATGTTAAAGGAACTTAAGAAAAAGGTCAAAATTATGAACATTAAAATGAAAACAAACTCACAACTATCAACAACTGAATCTAAAAAATAAAAACAAAATCCAACTAAGCAAACCAGAATAGGAACAGAATCATAGGTATGGGGATCATTTGGATGGTTATCATCTGGGAAGGGGAAGGGGGAGAAATGAGGAAATGGTGCAGGGATTAAGAAGCATAATTGATTGTACAAAATAGGCACGGGGACGTTAATAATATAGGAGCCCTGGCTGGTGTGGCTCAATGGATTGAGCGCTGGCCTGTGAACCAAAGTGTTGCTGGTTCAATTTCCAGTCAGGGCACATGCCCGGGTTGTGGGCCAGGCCCCCATTGGGGGCGCGTGAGAGGCAACCACACATTGATGTTTCTCTCCCTCTCTTTCTCTCTCCCTTCCTCTCTAAAAAACTAAATAAATACAATATTAAAAAGAAGAAGAAGAAGAAGAATATAGGAAAGGGTGAAGCCAAAGAGCTTCATGCACAACCCATGGACATGAACTAAGGAGGGTAGGATTGCTGGAGGCAAGGGGGGTACTGGGCATAGAGGAGCAAAGGGGAAAAAATTTGGGACTACTGTAACAACATAATCAATAAAATATACTTTTTAAAAAAGTTAGATTGAAAGAGAGGCCATGAATTCCATTTGGAGGTATCTTTGAGCTCATGGAATAGACACCATGAGCAAAGCTCACCCTCCTGAGTTAAAAAAGAATTATGGAAAAGAAGTTATCATTAAATTTAAATGGTGGCAGACATGCCCTGGCTGGTGTGGCTCAGTACATTGAGCACCAGCCTGTGAACTAAAAGGTCCCTGGTTCGATTCCCAGTCAGGGCAGATGCCTGGGTTATAGGCCAGGTCCCTTGTTGAGGGTGTGATAGAGGCAGCCAACTGGTGTTTCTCTCTCACATCGATGTTTCTCTCCCTCTGTTTCTCCCTCCCTTCCCCTTTCTCTGAAAATAAATAAATAAATCTTTTAAAAAATGGTGGCAAACATGTCCAAAGAACATTGCGGGGATTTGACCCCTTTATGAATCCTGTGACAGATGATTGTGTGGAGATGGGAACTAGTGGGCAACAGAACAACACTGGAACGGTGCTAATAGGAGGAAACAGCATCATCACACGTCCCCTCTCCACAGTACCTGTTTTACTATAACATTAAAATCGAGTTATGAACATTTTTACATCAAACTTTTGTTAAATAACTTTTGTATTGGTCAAAAAAAGTTAGATTCAATAAAATTAAACTGAAAATCTGTGATATTCATGACAATAATTTTGGTAAAATAAAATTTAAATGTGAAAAATAAGAAATGGTTTGACTGTGCTGAATTTACATTTTTATGAAGAAATTAGTTTGCTTCCATGCAAATGATTCCCCAAATGCTGTACTGACACAAGGAAAAATATCACCAGTGTTAGGAAAATTTCTAATTAAAATATCCCCATTCAGAAAACTACAGGATCAAAATGCCCCCTACATGTTGAAGACTCACTTTAATATATATCTCTGCCTGAAGTTCAGATTCAACTCAGCAGCTTCCCTGTGGGGGACAGACATGCATGGGGAGATGTGAGAAGCAGACAGGCTTGGTTTAAAAGACTGCTGTGCAGAGCCGCCACCCGCTGGGCCCTTAGCCAGCAAGTTGTCTTCCAGGCCTGCTCTGAATCCTACCCTCCAGTGGATTTTAAAGATAGAATAGAAATACAAAGTGGCTTTTAAGGAAAAGGGAACCGGCTCTGTTTTTCTCTGTATAGCCTCAAATCCTTGTCAGTAAAATGTGAAGAACAGAATGATTAAGTAAGAGGAAATGTTTTTGACCTTGTGTAAAATACCCGGATGTTTCAACTCTATATTGATCTGCATTTCCCTTTAACTCCCTACCATTTGAGGAAGGGCTGCATATTTTCTTTATGTGTTTCCGCATGTGGAAAGTAGATAAAAACCCTGGCTAATAAAGAAACGAGGGCAATTTTCCACTAGAGAAAACTCCCTCCCTTCCTTCCCCGGATGGAGAGTGTCTGAGTTGTTTCTTCATCCATTGCAAGGGACCCAGAGTCTCTCTCACTGCCCCATGGAACATTCTTACGTGGACATCCCAAAGCCTCATCAAATACATATTTCCAAAGCTAACCTGTTGATTTCTCACCAAACTGCCCCTCCCCTCAGACACTTGCTTCTGAGACTGGGAGTCCAGAAACAGGGGAGTCCAAAAACCCCGTTTGCGGCTGGGGGATGAGGAGAAGGAAGCAGCTTTCAGAATTTCTTTCTTATGCAAAATGGCTTGGTTGCTTCCAAGGCCTCAGGTACATGGGAGGGATCTTGAACCAGGGGATGGTATGGAAAAAGCAGACAGAGCCTACGTAATGATCAGAACTGTTTGCAACACCCACTGTGTCAGAGGACGCAGTCAGGGATACATAAACAGCTGCGGACATTTTAGCTCTCTCTCAGTCTCCTGTGCTCCTTCCATGTGGCTTGGAGAAGGGGTCTCCAGGCTGCTTTAGGAAGAGGCTCTCGCCATGCGGTTTTGATAAGGAGAGGAGATACATGCGGTTTGCAGGAAGAAGGCAGTTTACAAGGAGGCTGAGAATCCAGGCGGTTCTGCATTGAGAGCTGGAGGGCACCACGGCACAGAAAGGACCTCCCCAATCAGAATTGAGTGATTGGCAGCTGCTGGTAAAGCTGAACTGTGTTTGGAAAGTAGGGAAACGGTGTTTCTGACCTTCCTAAGACTGGCCAGGTTTGGTAGGTGGGGAGGCAAGGCTATGTGTTTATGGGTGTTTTAAAGAACATAAGACTTAACAGCAGAAATCCACAAATAATCTAAATCTATATAACTGTTAAATAAACAATTCTTTTTCTTTTCACTAAATTCTGGTATTGAGAGTTGTAATTCTGGCGGCGGGCAATTGGGCCCCTCACTAAAGAGCCTGTGGGTTTGTTTTCTTTTTTTTTTTTTTTTTTTTTTTTTGTGGGTTTGTTTTCAGTTGGAGCAGCCCAGGGGTTCTGTAACAGGACCATCACCCATTTGCTTACTTGTGCCAAACCCTTGAGGCCTCCTCCCCCTTATCTCTCTCATCCCCGCACACAATCTACAACCAAGACCATCAGCTCCACATCCAGAGTAGCTGTCAAATCTGTCCTCTCTCCAGCTATTCTTCCAACACCCTCACCCAGGCTCCTCACATCTCCCACAAGGATTAACCTAACTGGTCTCCCGGAAGCCACTCTTGAATCATCTGATCCACCCTCCACACTGAAGTGAAGCAAACCAAGACCTCTACTCTAGTAAGAGGCAGACTAGATACCTCCCATAAAACCTCCCTGCTGCCCGTGAGCCAGGTGTCGCTGGTTCGATTCCCAGTCAGGGCACATAACTAGGCTGCACATCAGGTCCCCAGTTGGGGACACGAGTGAGAGGCAACCACACAGTGATGTTTCTCTCCCTCTCTTTCTCCTTTCCCCTCTCTCTAAAAATAAATAAACAAATTAATTAATAAAAATATTTAAAAAAAAAACTCCCTGTTGAAGACAGCTGAGTTGGTCAAATGTTCATAAAATTCTCTCTTTCACACACACACACACGCGCACACACACACACACACACACCCCTTCTTAAAAATATTAAAGAGTTAACATGATCATGAGGAATTGTTGTGGCAAGGTCCAGGAGGGGACAGGATTCCAAAGAGGTGACCCTGAGACCTGAGGCTACTGAGAGGCCAAGCTTGCTTCTAGTGGCATGCACGGCTGGAGACAAAAATCAGTCAGGGGCTTGCCAAGGGTGGGACACTGATAAACCACTTCCACACTGGGTTCAGCCCCAGAAAGAGTGTACCCCAGAAGTAAAGGTGAACTGAAAGCGTACCTCCTGCCCCTGAATGGCAGTCCAGCCGAGCCATCCAGGTGCCCCAGAAAACGTCAGGCCCTAAGTATGAAGTAACATGATCTCAGGTTGCTGAGCTCTCCAGGGCAAAGCAATAGAAAATTCTCTCTGGTGAATGACAAAATCACCCTATTCAAATTCTCTCTCAAATAATTTCACACACACATTATTTACCATACAAAAATAACCAAAGAAAGAAACAAAGAAAAAATGAAAGCAAAACAAAACAAAATAACCAGATACATGAGGAAGCAAGATTCTTTGAGCTAAAAGCAACAGAAAGAATAGTCAACAGAAATAGAGCTGGAGAAACTTAAGGTTGAAAAAAAATTACACTTACTATACTCAAGAAATTAAATGTCAACATTGGAAACTTCAGCAGGGAACTGGAAATTATAAAATTACATAGCATATGCAAAAAAGGAATAAAATAAACTAAAACCCAAAATTTTAAACTCAGTTGATGGGCTTAACAGCAGATTTGACATGGCTGAAGAATGAATTAGAGAAATAGAAGGCTGGTCAAAAGAAACAATCTAGCAAGAAGTATGTAGATACAAAAGAATGGAAATACAGAATAAAAGGTTACAGGTATGGAAGTTAAAATGAAAATATCTTACATATATTTAATCACAGTCCCAGAAGAAGAGGAGAAGGAGAGATCAGAACAGAGGCAGAACTGGAAAAGATGATAATTGAGAACTTTCCAGAAAAGATGGAAGATATCAATCTATAGCCTTGAGAACTCAAGTGAATAAAAAGAAATCCACACCATGCCCTCCCTGGACAGTGTGGCTCAGTTAGCTGGAGCATTTTCTTGTAGACTGAAAGGTCACCAGTTTGATTCCAGGTCTGAGCACATGCTTGGGATGAGGGTTTGTCCCCAGTCAGGGTGTATTGAGAAGTAGCCAATTGATGTTTCTCTCTCACATCGATGTTTCTCTCCCTCTTTTTCTCCTTCCCTTACCCTATCTTTAAAAATAAATAAAATCTTAAAATAAATAAAAACTAATTTCATCTTTAAGATAAATAAATAAGTCCATACCTTGATCCATCATGGTGAAAATACAGATAACCAAAGACAAAGAGAAAAATAGTGAAAGCACCTGGAGGAAAACAATAGGTACCTGTCACTTACCCCTTGTCTTTCATGTCTAAACCCATCTTTCCATTACAATCTGCTCTGTAATGCTCAGGCTAGGGTCTGCAAACCTTCCATTTCCCAGGCCTCCTTCCCAGCTGACATTTTGTTCCATTCCCAATGGCAAGCACTAAAGGGAGATGAGTAGGAGGGAGAGTGGGATCCCTCCCTGTCTCTACTTCTTGTTGGCTTCAATTCAGGAATCTCCAGCTCCTTTCAACGTGCCTGGCACCAGCCACACTGAACTCCTTCCCAGGTATTAGACCACACCAGCAGCGCCTTCTAATGGTCTGAGTTCCAGTGTGGGTCCTCCTCCAAGACCCTAGGTCCTATTAACCTTATCTCTTCTCTTAAATCCCCCCAAGCCTGTAAGGGACAGCTGCTTCCTGTAATTACTAATATCTGGGCAGCATCCTCCTTTGCTCTTTCAGGCTTCCAAAATCTACATATATAATCCGCCTTGTGTATTACATCTCCTTTATTTGAAAAAAGTACTATGGCTTGTTTTCCTGAGTAGACCCTAAGTGATACAGAACTCTTCAGAGGAGCCACAGTGTGGGAGACAGCATTACTGTGTCACCAATTCCTGTGGAAGGCCAATACTTTCTCTCCCTGCTGACCTCAGGCTCAATGATATGCAAGGGTAATGACACGTGAGGATAAGCCACAGTCTGCCACCACTTCTCAGCAAAAGCTTTTAGAACTATCATGTTACTTTGCCACCACTCTTTTCCCTCTGCCAGGAACCTGGCATGTCCCAGGTGGGAGCTGCAGACAATGCACACAGGACATGGGAAGTGAGCTAGAAATATATCTTTGTTTATTTCAAACAAAGCTGCAAGCTAAGGAGATTTAGGGGACACTTGTCACTGCAGAGGAAGTAGATGGCACATGATTCCTCAACAGCAAAAATGGAAACCAGCATGTGGTTGAACGATAGCTTCAGTGAACTAAAGAAAAATGACTTCCAGCCTTGATTCTATACTCAGAACTATCCTTTAAGAAGAAAGGCTGAGTAAAGACATTTTCAGACAAAAACTGAGAGAAAAATGATCTGAGAAGAATCATGAATGCAGGAAGGAATGAGGACAAAACTGGTAAATATGTGGCTCAATCTAGCTGAACACTGACTATTCAAAAAAAATAATAATAACATCTGTGAGGTTTTATAGGCAGCTGTGATGAGATAACTGACACCTCGCAGCCCCTCACATGGCTCAGAGGCCACCCACCTGTTGTCTTTCCCCACTGCCTGGTCTCAGATGCACAGTCAGAAGGGCACACACCTGGCCAGTACCCTTCACAAAGTGAGGTCACAAAAGATGAGGAGATGGAAGACCCAGCACAGACTAGAGGAGACAAAGAAGACATGACAACTAAATGCCGTGTGGGGTGCTAGGCTGGATCCTGAATCAGGTTAGGAGAAAAACTGGTTGAATCCAGATGAAGTCCACAGTTTGTAGTATTGCTATTAATGTCTCAGTTGCCATCACTGTACTATATTCTGTATGATGTTAACTCTGGGGAAGGCTGGGTCAAGGGTATAAACAAACTTCTATTTTTGTAAGTTTTCTCTACGACTGAAACTGTTTCAAAATAAAACTTTTTAAAAATCACTCAGGAACATTGACCATGAAAATTCTGGTGCACTCTCTGCCTGTTCCTTTTCTTGCAGGGGGTGGCATTTTATGTTCCAGTGAGGAACATCATGTATACATGATTTTACTCTCCACGGGGCTTCTGCAGAAGTCAGTACATTTAAGTCTCACAACAGGTACCATCACCTTCACTTCACAGATAAGGAAATGAAGGCCTAGAGCAGGTTAAAGGTCACAGCTACTAAAGGCCAGGATTCAATGTGAGCGTAGGTCCCAGATGCCAAATTCCAGAATCACACTAAAACCCAGTTAGTTCATCTGCTTCTTCATACACACATTCATTCAACCATGCCAAGCACCTCCTGGGGGCTGAGAGTAGGAGGCCATGGCCCTATCAACCTACTTTCATCCTGAAGGTTCTGTCTGCATGCCCTGCCAGGTGTCTCAGTGGGTTGGAGCATCGTCCCATACACCAAAAGGGTTGCAAATTCAATCTGCGGTCAGGGCACATATCTAGGTTGCTAGTTCGATCCCTGGTTGTGGTGGATACAAGAGGCAGCTGATTGATGTCTTTCTCTTCCTCTCTCTCTCTCTCAGAAGTCAATAAACATAGCCTCAAGTGAGGATTTAAAATATTTTTTTAAGGTTTTATGCCTGCAGCAGCCCAGGACACACCGCCTGGCCTGGGTGCGACAAGGTGACACACCTAGTGAGAAAGGACTCACTGCCCAGCTGCAAAGAATACATCTGGTTGGCAGCACCCAGCTGGCAGCACCTTTTGGGTCCACCTTCACTTTCAGGTGGCAGTCCTGCACTTCTGTAGAGGCCAGCAACTGAGGAATAAGGTGGGTGGAGGGGGTTGAAGGGGGGTAGTCCTCAAGTAAGCAGTTAGATCTGGAGCTCCATGCATGGCCATTGGGGTCTGCCTCCCACGTGGCACCCTCCGCCCAGCCCTGCTCCCTCCCTTTTCTTTCTGATGTTTGCCTCAGTAAATCTTGTGCTCCAGAGGACAGACCTGCAATAGCTGCTCCTAAGTCTTGTGTCACCTTCTCACCAGCTCCTGTGGGAGAGCTAACACTAACCCAGGGACAAGGGGTGGCCTTTGCCCCCTCTGGTACTCTTTGTCCCATCAGCCTGGTTAAGACCCATGGGGCTGGCAGCTGTGTGCAGAGTAAAAGGCTGGTCTGGTGTCCACACTGCACACACAACCATCTGTTCATCCTGCTATTGGACCTGCCAAGGGCACAGCAAATGAGCTCACAGCACCTGGGGGACCCCTGAGGATCCGTGTGGGATCCAGATCTCCAAGGAGGTGGAGCACGTGGAGGGGGCTGCTGCTTTGGTAGGTTTAGAGAGAGGGAGGAGTGGGGCGTGGCTGTGCCAGGCGGGGGAGGATGTGCGCCCGCCTGTCTGGCTCCCCTGGGTGGGGCTGGATGAATGTTTGGGTTCAGGCTGCAGCAGTCACACGGCTCTGTGAATAGGACCTGCTCCCGGTTGGGGATGGAAGCCAGCTAGGCAGGTTGTGTGGGCACATCTCAGTGGAGGAACTGGAACAGAGCCGGGGCCCAGGGAAACATCTGCCTTGGCAGAAGATGCATCAGAGTGGGCCGATTTCCAGATGTGCAGGACCAATTTCCAGACGTGCAGGGCCAATCTCCAGACATGCAAGGCCTGTGGAATTTCATGAGCCAGGGCCCAGGGAAGGCTATGCCCAGCTTGGCTGACTGGCTGGGCATGGAGAGAAGGAAGGAGAGGCAGGGGGCGTGCTGGGTGGACACATAAGTGAGGGGTGCAGGAGTGGCCAGGTGGCTGAAACCCCCAAGACCAGGCCCTAACTGGTCAGGCCTGGGGCTCCCCTACTCCGTGGGAAGCTCCCCTCTTTTGGCACTGAGGCGGAGGGCTTGAGTGTCTCAGCCATCTTTCCGCACAGGCAGAAAGAAGTCCCATGAGGAACCCCAAGGATAATTTCTCCCAGCCTTCCCTTGCGGGGAAGAGAGAACGAGGAGCAAGCGTCCTTGAAGAGGAAGGTCAGGGTGGCTGGTGGCTCCATGCTGGTGAAGACAGAGCAGAGAGACTTCTCCCAACTGGTCAGCCGGAGGCCTGGTGCCTGGCATACCCTGGGGGGCTGAACCCTTCCGTCTTGTGTCAGGCAATTGTCCCTGTGAAACCACAAATCGCCTACCCTAAACCAAATGCACATTATACTTTAAAATGTTTGCCTACACTGAATATTGATGAAGGAAAAGCCATATGTCTAGAATTTGCTTTAAAAGAACCTGGGAGCAGGGGAGGGACTAGGGGTATGGGGGGAGTGTACACAGGGAGATGAATAAAATCATAAAGCTGAGTGATGGGCACATGGGAGGTTTTTTATTCTCTCTCTACCTTTGTACATATTTGGAAATATTTATAATTAAGTTTTAAAAGTCCTTGTTAAAAAAAAAAAACCAAAAAACCAGTGGCCCACTACCAGCACCTTTCAGTAACCCTGGAATATGAGAATTCAAGTTTACTTCAGTGTACAGCTTCTTTCTTTCTTTAAAAACAATTTTTTTTTTTTTTGCCCTGCCCTGGCTGGTGTGGCTCAGTGGGCTGGGCATTGTCCTAAAAACTGAGAGGTCGCCGGTTTGATTCCAAGTCAGGGCACATGCCTGGGTTGCAGGCCAGGTCCCTGGTTGGGGCCTGTAAGAGGCAACTGATTGATGTTTCTCTCCCTCTCTTTCTCCCTCCCTTCCCCTCTCTGAAAATAAATAAAATCTTTAAAAAATAAATTAAAAAATTTAATTGTGGTAGAATATACAGAACATACAATTTACCTTCTTAATGGCTTTGAAGTGTGCAGTTCAGTCTGAGACACATTCCCACTGCTGTGCTTCGATCTGCACAACTCTTCCCTCTGGCCACTGTCTCCCCCACCCACTACCCTCCACCCTTGACCTGTCTATCAGGCGCTGCACCCAGGGGTTGGAGCCCAGGTCTCCCAAGTTCCAGAGCAGGTTCCCTGTTACCACCCAGAGTGGCAGCTGGTCCTGGGCTTGGCTGTGGGGCAGGCCAGGGTGCTGGTGACCAGCCAGTGGGCCAGCCCAACTGCCTGGGGCTGTTGTCATACTCGAGTCCTAGCTGGCTCCTGCAGGTCTGAGCTCTCTGCCCCAGGGCAGGCACCTGAGCAAGTCCTGGCAGCTCTCAACTTCCACCCCCACCTGAGGCTTGGGGCTGCCCCAGTCACCCAGGAGGGCGGGCAGGGGGCCCAGCAGGGGTGAACAAAGGCTCCTCCCAAGCAGTGTGACTCAGGGAGGGCAGCCCAGGTCCCAGGAGTCCACTTCCATGGTTGGCTGTGGGGCACATCTCCTTGGATGGTTATAAGCGCAGGCAAGCGGGGTCCTAATGCCCCAGACATGACAGCCACAGTGCGCCACGGTGGCCCAGCTCTTGGGTTTGGAGCCAGAGTGCACGCCAAGGAGCACCTGTTAGCCTGCTCTTTGCAAGGTCCGACATCCTCAGACTCAGCCTCCAAGCCACAAGCTCTTCTCCCTCCTCCCTCCTCCCTTGGGTTGGGGCCTGGCTGGCTCCAGAGGGACAAGGGGGGATGGGGACATGGCTGTCAAATCCTCCCTTCCCTGGGCTTATGCCATTTTATCCACACAGCGATTCCGCCTGTTCACAAGTGAGGAGACTGAGGCTCAGAGAAGTCACCAGAAGTGACACATCCAGGATCAGGGCTCTAGCCGCCTCACCAGCCTCATCCTCCTGCATGGAAAGCAGCCAAGAGGGGTGATGCTGGAGCTGAGCATGCTGAACTCTCAGATCATGGAAGAGGCCCTGGGGGCTCTGAACATGGACTGGGGTTCAATCCTGTGGGCTCAGAACTCCCTGTCTCCTAGGGGTGACGGACAGGTGACCTAGAAATGCAGGGAACCTGTGCCAAGTTAAGTGCTGCAGAAGCTACACAGGATGCAGGCTGTAGTTTTAGGTTCTTCCCACAGTGGCACTTACAGACGAGGACACTGAGGCAGCCCCTACCCCGGTGGGACCAGGCCGGACAGAGGGAGCCCACAGGACCAATCCTGGCACTGGCATGGCACCCGTCAGGCACAGGAGAGCGGGGACAGAATGTGTGGGCTGGAGGGCACCCTCTGGGGCCGAGTGGGCAGTGGCTGGATGGGAGGGAGCCCGACACACTGCTGCAATCCTCAAGGGGAAAGGTGATGAGGCTGGAGGTGGTGGCCTCAACAAAGGGAGCAACAGCTATCCTTCAGGTGACTGCAGAATTGCATAGTCTCAGCCACTTGCAGGCAGAATGGTGCCTGACCACCCAGCCCGGGAGACAGGACCCAGACAATTGTGTGTGCTGGGCAGGGGCAGCACACAGCATCCGGTCACTTTGAGACAGGATCCCTGAGGAGCATCTCCTCCTTCTGTCAAACTTTCCCATTGGGAGAAGGGAAACAGATAAACGACCATTCACAGGTGCCCAGCCTTGGCCAGGCACTGCGCTGGTGCTTTAGAGATACCACTTCACTCCCTGCCACAGCCAAATTATGATCCCCTTGAGAGGAAACTGAGGTACAGAGAGAAAAGTTAAATTGTCCAAGGCCAGGTGATTCAGGAAGTAGGTGCATCCAGGAAGCTTGGGTCCCCTTCCCCCAGCCTGGTGCCTTAAGTGCCTTGCCCCCCGGCATCTGCACAGGGTGGCTCCTGAGCCAACTCCACAAGAATACAAAGTCTGAGGGCAGGTGGCCCAGGCAGGGGTGTCCAGCCTCTCCCATACTGCCCAGGCAAGTGTGTGGAGGAGGACAGAGGCCTGGCTTCTGCTGGCTTCTGCTGGCCCACCTCTGCTTGGCCCAACTCTGCCCAGCCCACCTTCTTCTCTCCAAGGCCTCAGAAAGGCAGATAGGAGGAGGCAAAGGGCCAAGTGGGCAGAGCTGAGAACAAGAGGCAGCCTGAGCGTAGAGAAGCACGGATCAACCTAGTAGGCACCAGTCTAGGTGACAAAGGACCAGCCACCAGGCCCAGCCCTGCCAGGAACTAACTCTGAGATGTTTATGGGGGCAACAGGTCATGTTTCCTCTCTGGATCTAAATTTTTCTGTCAGAGAATGGACTGAGGGCACCCAAGGGTTCAATGTAGCATTCTACCATTTCTGCCCTAAGGTTCATGCTTGCGAAAGTGCTTAGGAAGGTGCGAGTGGCAGGGTGCATGGGGGGGGGGGGGCACTGATGGGGCAAAAACTGCTTCTCCTGTGGGGCAGCTGGTTGCCTCAGCTTTATACTCCCTACGGACAACCTCAAAGGGCTCAGGGAAACCACGCAGGAGGAAGCATCTGCCTGGCCAGCTCCCCAACTTCTGGGGAGGGGAGAGGAGTACTCTTAGCAGCTGGGAGTCCGGAGCCTGTGCAGGAGGTGGGGGACAGGTGGCCCCATGCAAGCTGAAGGGGGCTGGGAACCTGAGCTTATGCTTTTGAATGACAGCTCTGCTAGAGGGGTGAGGCCAGGCTGTTGTCTACCCCAGCCCCTGCCCTCTGCACCATAATTGGGAGAAGGCCCTGGTACCGGCGGGAGACCAGTCCCCTGCCTAGATGCCTCGGTTTGCCAGCCTCCCAGCTGCAGTTGCTCTGCTCTGGGGCGTGCCACTTTCCAGGTATTCCATCCAGCCAGGACCCTCCTGTCCCACCTCCTTCTGTATGACATTTCTGCTCCAGGGTATCTTCTGATTTTTTTTCCCCTCCTGATGAGAAGTTCCAAGACTCTAAACTGCCTCCCCTCCCAGCTCCCTCTGGTAGCCTGGTGCAGGGAGAGCCCCCTGGCCTGGCGGTCAGAAGACTTTGGGACAGTCACAGCATTTATAAAAGCAGAAAAGGGAGGAGCTGAATCTAAGATTTCATATAATTTACCTTTGACCCCCTCCTTTCTTGTCAAACAAGTCAATTCTTTAAAATCTCATGAACAACCCCATCTCTTCCTCTCCCCAGCACCTTTGCCCACCATGGCTGGTTTCTGTTCCCTAAGCTGCCTCTAACCTGCCATGCCTGCCTGGATCAACTCACAGGGCCTGTGTACCCACCCCTGCATAGTTCTCTCTCAACACCTCAGAGGCTCCCGATCCCTATTTCGAGAGGCCTTTCTGGATCTGCTCCAACATGCCACCTGCGCCCACCTCTCCCACTGACCTGCCCACACCCAGGGCTCCAGGCTCACTAGGAAGTCTGCCTTTGCCTGGCCGTGTGGCCTTCTCCAGCCCCAGGGCCTCCTCCCCGACACCTACCTCCATGGAAGAGCTTTCTATCTTCCAAGTACTGTCTCAAAAGTTTGGACAAAAAGGTGTTCGATAACAAATCTGACAAGTCCAGTGTCTGAAAGTAAGCTCAAAGGGAGATCTGATCATAAATTCCCAACTGGGCAGGTCATGGTGGGTGGTCACATCCTAGGCATATAACTTCATATAACCTCTTAAATCAAACTATCCTATAATACAATTTCTGCCTTGTGTTCTTTCTTTCTTTCTTTCTTTCCTTCTTTCTCTTTAATGTGTTGAGAGAGACAGAATGTGACATTGATTTTTTTGTTCCACTTACTTATGCATTCATTGTTGAATCTTGTATGTGCCCTGACTGGGGATTGAACCCACATCCTTGATGTATCAGGATGACGCTCTAACTACCTGAGCTACCTGGCCAGGACGCTTTCTCCCACTTTCATGTAATCTTCCTTATGCCCTGGCTGGTTTGGCTCAGTGGATTGAGCGTCGGCCTGCGAGCTAAGTGTCGCTGGTTCGATCTTCCAGTCAGGGCACATCAGAGAAGGAAAACTCTGACTCCAAAAAACCTCCGCTGCCTTACGGCATACTTCTTCAGGGGAAAGGCTAAGGGAGTAAACCCCGACAGAAAATCCGGAGCCGGAGTCCCTAAGGCGGTTTGATGTTGTAGTCAACACCGGCAACTCCTGTGGCGCACCTGAAGCCAAGCTGTATTGACTCCGTCTTTCCCTTGGACTCTTCAGCTGCGAAGAGAGGGGGGGGTCTGCTGCATGGGCAACAGCAGACCCTCCATATCACCCTGCCCAGGCTCTGTAGCTTCAGCTTCACTGGAGAGGACACTCCAGCGTCATCGCAAGATGTCGATTCAACACGGGAGGAGACAGATACCGTGTCACTCCCGAGTCGGACTGCACAGCCATTCTCGGCAGTGCAGATAGACTCTTAAGAAGCTACACCATCGTCTCTCGAGACGGACGGCTGCCGCCGCCGCCGACGACGACATGTAATCTTCCTTATCTTCTCTCCTTAATCCTAAATGTATAAAAGAAACTGAAAAACTGTCATTCTCTGGAGCATTGGAGATCTTGCTTCCCAGCATGTGATCAGTTTTGGCTCAAATACACTCATAAAAGTTCTCTAGAGGTTTGGATATTCTTACTTTGACAAAAGCCTCTTCCCCAGTGAGGCCTTTGCTCAAGTCCCTCAAAAGGTCAAGTGTGTGCTTGCTCTGAACCTTTATCTTGTGGCTGGCGTGGCTCAGTGGGTTGAGCATCAGCCTTCGAACTGAAAGGTCGCTGGTTTGATTCCCAGTCAGGGCACATGCCTCCTTGCAGGCCAGGTGGGCAGGGGGCCAGCTTCCTGGTTGGGGGCCCACGAGAGGCAGTGATCGATATATTTCTTGCACTTCAATGTTTCTCTTCCTTTCTTTCTCCATTCCTTCCCCTCTCTCTAAAATAAATAAAATCTTTAAAAAAAAGATAAAAAGCAGAGGCCCCAAATGGTGTCACTCGTGTGAAAGGCCCATGATACTGTTGACAAAAGAACAGCTTAAGAAAAAGTCTTATAAAAGTTTATCTGAGCCAAACTGACAATAATTGCCAAGAAGCAAAATCTCAACAAATTGAGAAAATGCTTCAGAGAACAGCAGTTTTATGGCTTATTTTATATACTAAAATCAAAGGAGGAGAGGTAAGGGGGTTACATGAAATCCATTGGTGGTAGATTAGGGAAGGAGAAGAAAACAAAAAGGAGAAACTTCTGGGATTAGATGAAAAGTAAAACGAAGAGACACATAACCTCTTTTACATTGGGGGGTATAGAGTAGTTAACATTCACAAAACAGAGATGGTATATGGGGAACAAGGAGGGTTCTGTGGTCTCCTGTTCTGGTGGGAGCTGTGCCCTGAGGAGTCTGGAGGAAGGGGATTACTCTGACATTCCAAAGGTCTGTTATTTCAGATGCAAATAAACAAGAGACAGGCTCGCTCAAAGAATGACCTTTGTCAAGGAAGCTACAGGCTTGGGACTGGACTACCTGCCACGACTTGATTTTAGTTAGGAAATTTTAATTTCAGACCATCCAATAGTTACTTTGGGTTTCTGAGTGTGTAAGGCCGCCCCGTAGGCCTCTCCTGAGCTTGTCAGGTTTAGTATGTGGCCCCCTTTTAGTCCAAAATAACAAACAGGTCTAACAGCTGATCTAACTGCTGTTTCAACTGTTGACTTAAGAAACATCAAAACCTGTAGAGTTTTTATGAGTTTATTTGAGCCAAACTGACAACATATGCTTGGGAGCAAGATCTCAAATGCTCCCTTGAATAGCAATTTGCAGTTTCCTATATGCATTTGAGATTAAGGAGGGAAAATAAAGATTACATGAAGGTGGGAGAGAACAAGGCAGAGATCTGATACCTGGATAGCTAACAAGATTATGAGTTCTCTTGAGAGCAATCCCAGATTAGAAGAAGAGTCTGAAATAAGGCATTTCAAAGACACAGTATTTTAGATGCACAGAAACTACGGACAGGACTGGTATACAGCAAGGATAAACCTTTTACTAAAGATATTATAGGTCTGAGGCATGACTACCCACCGTGACCTGCCTAGTTAGGAATTTATGATCAAATTGCCCTGTGAGTTGACTTGCCATAGAAGCCCCTTTTCATCCACACCACCTCTCATAGAAACATAATCTTAATCAACCAGTATGGGATTTCCTAGCCAAAAACCAGTAAAAAATTTGTCACATATACCCTTACCATCCCCCATAGAAAAGAGGCACTGTATTTATAAAAACAAAAACAAAAAATCCTTCCCCTTCTCTTCTTCCAGTGAAAAGATGTCCTGGGTGTTGGGGTGGGGATGGAGGAGGGATCAAGCAAAAAAGAAAAAGGACTCATGGACACAAACAGTGTGGTGATTGGGAGTGGGGTGGGGGAGTGGATTGCAAGAATGTATAGGGAGGGTAAACAGTAATGAAAAAATACAATAAAAAATGAAAAAGATGCTCTGGTCCCAAAACAATCCTTTCCTTTCTTTCACTAATAGCTCCCTTGACTCACCCTTCTTCCTATAAAAACCTTCCATTTTGTTCAACCCTTCAGAGCACCTTCTAGTTGTTATATGGAATGCTGCCCAATTCATAAGTTGCTTAATAGAGATCTTTAAACTTACTCAGTTGAATTTCTGGTTTTTTTGTTTTGTTTTTCTAACAATTTTGTAACCCTGTCAGACTGGGGGCTCCTCAAAGGCTGACACCCTAATTAGTTACTGAATCTTCTTCAATAGACAAATCCTCTGAAGTATGGCACTTCCGCTGTTAGGAATGAGGACAAAAAAGGAGTTTTATGGAAAGTAACCTCACTGGGTGATCTGATCATAAATTCCTAACTGGGCAGGTCATGGTGGGTAGTCACGCCCCAGGCCTATAATGTCTTTAGTAAAAGGCTTATCTTTTTGCCTTAAGCCAGCCCTGTCCATTGTTCTTGTGCATGTAGGTTAACACACATTTGAAATGTCCCCTTTCAGGTCCCTCCTAATACTTGCTGTATGTAACCCAATCTGCAACACCCCCCTTCCCCGCTTCCTCCCACTTTCCCATAATCTTCCTTATTCCCCTCCTTAATCTCAAGTGCATAAAAGAAACTGCAAATTGTTACTCTCACAAGCATTTGAGATCTTGCTTCTTGGCATATGTCATCAGTTTGACTCTAATAACTCATAAAAATTCTCTACAGGTTTGGACATTTCTTAAATTCATAGAAAATTGGTAAGAACAGCGTAGAAGACAAGGCATTACAAACTTGTGATCCATGGCCCAAACCTGATCCATGGATGAGTGCATAATGTCTTTACTTTTTAATTGATAAAATTCACCTATCATAAAATTAACCATTTTAAAGTGTATACCACAATGACTTTTAGTACATTTACAATGCTGTGCAAGCACCATCTCTCTCTGGTTCCAAACATTTTCCTCATCCCAAAAGGAAGCCCCACACCCTTTAAGCAGTCACTTCTTATTCTCCCCCAGCCTCTGCTTTCTGTCTGTGTGGATTTACCTGCTTCATGTAAGTGGAATCATACATGTGGCCTTTTGTGTCTGGTTTCTTTCACTTAGCATAATTTTTTGGAGGTTCATCCATTTGTAGCATGTTAACAGCACTTCCTTCCCTTTAATGGTTGAATAATATTCCACTGTGTGGATATACCACATCAACTGATGAACATTTTTGGCTATGTCCACGTTTTGGCTATTGCGAATAGTCCTGATACAAACATCGACGTACAGGTATTTGTTTGTGTCCCTGTTTTCAGTTCTTTGGGGTATATATACCTAGGAGTGTTATTGCTGGGACAGAAGGTAATTATGTTTAATTTTTGAGGAAGACACTAGTGTTTTAATGTTTTTTCAATCTGAATGCCTTTTGGTGTCCACCTTTGTCTCTGTCTCCAACTGTTCTATTGTCTTACATCCAAGCGTTTGACTCAAATTATTTGTCCGGCCACTGAAGACATCTGAATTTGCTGCCCCTAGAAAGCTTTGGTGACAAAAACTTAGCGCCCAATTCAGTCGCTAAAGAGCCGGAGCACTTGGGTAAATCTCTCCACCTCTCAGGAGTAGTTTCTTGCTCAGCCTCAAAAGGAGGTAATACTTACCTTAGAGGACAGGAAGATCAAGGAGGTGGTAGACGCAACGCGCCCCCCCTGAAGCTGTTGAGTTCTGGAAACCAAGAGGGGCGGGCGAAGCCGAGAGGAGGAGCCGGACGGGCGGAGCGTGATCTGGGGGCGTCGGCCGCACAGAACTGAGTGCTGTACTGTCCGGGTCCGAGAGGACGCGCACTGTTTGGCGCACAGGGGTCGTTGGGCCGGGGCGGGGCTGGAGCCGCGGTCCCGGGCGGGGCTCAGGTTGGTTGGCGGTGGGCAGAGTGGCCCGCCCCCGTCCCCTCCCCCGACATCCGGAGGCCGGGGCCGCGCTCTGGGCAGGCAGCGCGCCTGTGAGTCAGGCCGCGTTTTCCTTCCGCCTCTGGAGCAAGCGAGCGGGCGAGCGCCACCGATCGCGTCCCTACCTCGCCAATCCGGCTCCGGCGCCCTCCCGCTCTCCCGCGTTTTCCCGACGTCTGCCACCCGACCGCCCTGGCCCGGCTCGCAGTCTCAGCTGGACTGGCGCCCTTGGAGGGAGTGTTCAAATCCGCGCGAGTGAACTGCGGAGTGGCGCCAGCATGGTAAGTTGGGGCGCGCCAGGAGCCGGGGTGGACTCGGGGGGTGGGACCGGCCACGAGGTCTTTCTCGGAGACCTTGGCCAAGCCGTAGCCCCTCGCCAGCGGGGTTTCCGTCAGAGGAGTGGGTGGAGGTGTCAGAGTGAGGTGTGCGCCCAGGTGTCCCCTGCCCTGGCCACGGAGGCACCGAGTTGCAGGGTCAGGCACCAACTCGCACGCTCTGCTGGAGGGGCCGGCAGCAGATTATGCTGCGCTCCGCAATCCCCGCAAACATGGTTTGCATGGAGCTGCGCTCGGTACCCCTGCTCCGCGACTAGGGTGGGGCAGACGCCCTAGGCGCGGGAGCCTGACCTCAGCCTCGTCCCCCAGCCCAGCCGCTCCGGGCAGGTCCCAGGAAGGCGCCAGGAAGGGATTCCCTCTCCCTTCCCCCAGGTAGTTCGAGGACCTCCCGCAGTTCAGGGGAGCCCTAGCCTCCACCACAGCCTTCCCGGGGCAAATTCCGTGGGGATGCCTACCTCGTTTGCCCCTCCTCCTTCTCCAAAAGACCCTGTCTCACGCCCCCTCCGGAATACTCCCTTTCGTCTTTCAACCCCATGCCCTGTATAGGCGGCAGCTGCCGGCTTGTCGCCTGGGCCCCCTATCTGTGGATAAGGGATGGTCCTAGGTTTTGGCGGCCAGAACCACCATGCCTGTCTGGCCACAACCTTTGGTCAAAGTGAGGGCTGACCTGGGGCCAGGCCGAAATCAGGTCTCTGGCTGTGTCCAGAAAGAGAATTGGAACCCATTGTGTTCTATCCGGCACCCCTCTCCCCCAAGAACAGATTGGGGCTGTCCTTGTTTGCACCGGGGGTTTAGCCTGGCTGTCCGTCCACTTGGCCACCGTGCCCTCTCCCTGCCCTGCCTGGGGAGGAGGCAGAGGCAGGAGGCCATCGTGGGCAGGGTGATCAGCCTCCTCCCAGGGCCTGCTGGGCAGGGCCCCTGAGCTGGCTGGCTGTGTGTGGGTGTGTATGTGCCAGACCGAATGAATTCGGCCGGCCTGCTCCCACTACACCTTTAGAGCCTGCAGCTTCCAGGGCGGAGCGTCCCCAAGCAGCAGCATTGCCACTTTCTTCCTGATGCAGGGGCAGGCAGGAGGGATTCAGGCTAAGGGAACTGGGATCCAAACCAGCATGGTTGCACACTCTTGGGAGAAGCAGCTGTGGGGGCTGGGCAGAGTTACATAGCAGCGGTGTGCCCCCGAGGGCAGTGGTGACCCCTGTCTGGCATGGCCAGTGCAGTACAGATGACCTTGCCTAGGGAGTTGGGCTCATTGCTGTGGGTTTTGGGGCAACTTGCTTCCTTTTTCTGGAACTCAGTCTCTCTGTCTATAAACTGGAGTGATGCTCACTGTTCTCCTGCCTGTCCCCGCAAGGCTGATGGGGAGACGAGGCAAGGTGACGGAATGAAAGGACTGAGGAAAACTGAATTGCTGGCACCCATGAGACCGAGCATCGCTACTGCGGGGGCTGGACACAGGCTCTGCCTCTTCAAGTGTCGCAGGGGGTCTAGGGTATGCCCCCTCATCCGCTGCCCCCTCTTTTGGAGCTGGGACATTCCAATCCCATTCCTCAGGGGCAGCTGCAGACACGCCCCTCAGCAAAGCTGCTCCCCTTGGAGGTGCTGGGACTCTCCCTTGAGGTCAGGGCTCAGGAGGCTGAGGCAGCCCAGTTGGGAGAGGGAGCGTGCTACCCCATGCCCTGGGACGCCCCACCCCTGAGGAGGTGCATGGTGGGGTCAGGGTGGGCCTCTGCCCCTGAAGAGCCTGTGCACTTTCTCCTGTGCATCTGAATGTGACCTTAGGCACATTATTGCACCTCCTGGGCCTCAGTTTTCTGTTAGGAAGTCGGGGTGATGCTACCCCTCTCCTGTGAATGTTGTGGGGCTGTGGTAGGCCCAGTATCAGACTGACCTAACAATGCACCACTGATGGATGCTGGGCTGCCGCCCTGATGCCCTGTTTTTCTCTGCTGCATGACCAGGGCAGTCCCCCAGCTCCATTCTCCTGGCTCCTCTGTGTTTGGGATTATCAGTCTGCTGCCTTGTCTTGGGGCCAGGGGATGGGAGCAGGAGTAAAGACCCCATTGGGGCCAACTGGGGCCTGTGCAGAAGGCCCAGCCCAAACCTAGCCTAAAGGGCGGCAGGGACTTTGCAGCTCTGGGCAGAGCTCTGGGCCCCAGAACAAGCAAGCCTGGGCACTTTGTCCAGCTTTATGCTCCAAACCCTCCCCAGTGAGCCTACACTTGCTGCCTGCTCCCCTCCCCCAACAAATCCTCTCCAGCCCAGCCTGCACAGCTGTCCTGGTCTGATCAGGCCAGACCATGGGCTTCCAGGCAACAAGGAATGTGTGTTGGGGAGAGGCAGGGGAAGTGGAGGGACAACCCCTCTAGGAAAAGGCACTGTCCCCAGACTGAGACCTGAGCAGAGTGGAGCCTCCTGAAAGCTGATAATACAGCAGAGAAGTTACCTAGGAGGGGTGGAGGGTGGGCACCTTAGAGAAAGGAAAGGGCCTGTCTCTGCTCTTTCTTCCAGCTCCATAGTTGCTCTAATGGCTCAAGTCACTTGTGGAGAAGAGCTGGCCCTTGTCTCCCTCACCACCGTCACATACACCCCCCCCCCCGTGCATCTAGTCTCCCTTACCACCGTCTCTCACACACACACACACACACACATCCCTCTGCATCTAGTCTCCCTCACCACTGTCACACACACACACCCCTCTGCATCTAGTCCCTCACCACTGTCTCTCACACACACACACCCTCTGCATCTAGTCTACCTCACCACCGTCACACACACACACACATACACACACTCCTCTGCATCTAGTCTCCCTCACCACCATCACACACACACACACACACACACACACACACACACACCACCACCACCACCACCACCACCACCACCACCATCACCACCCCCTCGCATTTACTCTCCGAGCTGGGCCTCTCTGCTGGAGTATTCCTGTATTATGTTTGTGTCCTGAGGGTGCTCAGTGCTATGTGGTGACCTTGCTCATGGCTGTGTCTGCTGCTGGATATGACCATCCACCCTGTGTCCTCTAATGCAGGAGCCTCTGTGCTGTTGGTGGCACTGACTGACTGCAATGCATGCAGAGTGCATGCTGTCGTGGCCCTGGCTGCCTTTCCCAGGGGCCTGAGACCCACAATGGGGCACGGGTGTCGGTTATTGCTCCCTGAGGCAGGAAGGGGGGATCTCAGGGCAAGAAGAAGGTGTGTGTTTGGGATGAAGTGGGAGTATTTGGTATCACTATCACCTTCATCCGTCATTTTCCCCGTCCCCCGTGCTCACACTGGGCTTACAGTTCATAAGACCTTGTATCTGTTGTCCCTGACTGTCACAGCAATCCCATAAGAAAGGCAGGGCAGGCAGAGCCTTTCTCCACTTCAGAGATGGGGAAACTAAGGCACAGTGAAGGGAGATGCCCCATGGAGAGACAGTGTGAGGCCAGGACAGATCAGTTTTTCTGCTGTCCTGCCTCAGAGGCAGGAATTCAGTGCCAGGTGGGCTTGTTATGACAAGGGGGTGTCGGATTGGGAGGCATGTGCTTCCATTCCAACTTTTGAGCCATGGGTGATGTCCTTGCTCATTGGGCAGCCGTGGTGCTGGACCACAGGCGTCCTCACTGCAACCAGCTCTGTGATGCTGGGCAGACTATTTCACCTTTCGGAGCCTTGGAGCCCTTACCTAAAAACCAGACAGTAACTGGGTCATAGGACTCAGGGAGACCTCTGTGTAGGACTCTGTCACTGTAGATGCCCAGCACCTGTGGTTCCTTACCTGGGTGAGTCTTCTGACCCTGTGTGGCCTATGATACCTCTAGAGGTGTTAAGGGACCTGGGAGGTGGGAGGGAAGGGCTGGGAAGGGTACTTTTGCTTAGGGTGAGGTTGAAGGCCACTGGGTGAAGGGGCAGGACTGCACCCTTCCCCCTTTCACTCCTAGAGAGCTTTGTCTTCCACAAACACAAAACCTGGAAATGGTTGAGGAAGACGGAACCTCCTAACGACCATTGTGTGGGATGGTCCTGGAAGCATATTGGGGAGGTTGTGGAGGACTCAGTGCCTTCTGGGTGTCTGCCCCAGAATGAGAGTGGCTAGGTGGAAGGCAGAAAAGGTGGCTTTGGTTCATCCTGCGTGCTGGGCTCCAGTGGGACACCAGGGACAGGCCTCGTCCTTCACTGTGTGGTCCCAGCACAGGTGGGAGCCCAGTCACCCAGTTGCCTCCAGAAGTGTTCGTGTGCCTGACCAGATAAACTCTTGCTATGGTCAGCCTACGTTGACCGGCTGCTGACTGGGCACTTTGTCCAGTTCTCTCAGCCCATTCTCTGGGCATCCCTGTCATGGCCATTGTCTGACCGCAGAAGCCAGGCCCCACACATGGACTGGCTTCCTGCTAGGTCAGGATTAGGGACCCCACACACACTTGGTGGTGGGCTCTAGAGTGGCAGTGATGTAAGAGCTGGGAGGGGCTTGGACTGCCCCTTCCCCCTGCATCTTACGGTGAACACCTGTTCC
This sequence comes from Furipterus horrens, assembly GCF_987537825.1. Lineage (NCBI taxonomy): Eukaryota > Metazoa > Chordata > Mammalia > Chiroptera > Furipteridae > Furipterus > Furipterus horrens. The sequence goes on along the minus strand of NW_028327180.1, from coordinate 61,847,607 downwards.
GGAAACGTGGCCATTGTTCCCTCCATCCTTCCACCCCTCGGGCCCTTCCTGTTTGTATCCCAGCTGCCTAGTGCAACCCCACCCATGCCAGGTGCTTCCCTTGGGGAGCTAACTCTGCAGGAAGAGGGCTGCTTGGGTGTTCCCTCACAAGAAAAGGAGTGACATATCTGAGGCCACTGGCCCTGGTCTCTGGTGCCCTTTGCCCACCTCCCAGATTGGGTGGGGAGCCTAGCAGGAGAGTGAGCAAGGCCAGAATCAGACAGAGCCTGAGTTCTCAGCTGTCCTAGTCCTGGGAAGGGCCCTATCCTGCTGTGTCAGGGCCTCCCCTCATCCATACCACCCCTTCCCAATCACACACAGGCCTCTACTGGAGCTGGGGTGCTGAGCAGGTGGCTTTGGAGCCTATACCCCTTTTTCTTGCCAGTCCAGGAATTCTGTCCTGGATTCTCTCCAGACTCACATCTGCCTCTCCTGGCCTGGGCCAGATGGGGAGCTGATACAGAACAAGCACCTGGTTTTTGGGCACCAGGGGCAGGTGGGCAACAAGCACCCACTTGCCCCTGATGGAGTCTCCTGATCCCCAGAAGCAGCTGCCTGTGCTCCGCTGAAAATTCATGGCCACAGCCCTAGGCCCTGCTGGCATTGCCATGGGCAGCGTGGGCAGCCTTTTGGAGAGACAAGACTTCTCCCCTGAAGAGCTACGGGCAGCACTCGCAGGGTCCCGGGGCTCCCGCCAGCCTGATGGGCTCCTCCGGAAGGGCTTGGGCCAACGTGAGTTCCTCAGCTACTTGCACCTCCCCAAGAAGGACAGCAAGACCACTAAGCGGGCCACTCGGAACGAGCCTGCCAACTACACCACCCTCTACTACCAGGAACATCCTCGAGCCAGTGACTTCAGCAAGACCTCACTGCCTGAGAGGGGACGTTTTGACAAGGTGTGCCTCTGCCCCTGCCCCTCCCCAGTGTGGGAGGGTGGGAGGGTGGGATGGGGAGCTTGGGGCCCCCTGGAAGACCCTGGTGCTGGGGTAGAGCTAGAACCTGAGTGCCCTGCTATGGACTAGCATGAGGCTTGGTCACTGCTTCCCGCTGGCATGTGCCCTGGCCTGGAAGGATGCCTGAGGAGCACTGCAGCCAGCCCAGGGTCTCACCTGCCCTCTCTTCCTGACAGTGCCGCATTCGCCCATCAGTCTTCAAGCCCGTGGCAGGCACTGGGAAAGGCTTCCTGTCCATGCAGAGCCTGGCGGCCCACAAGGGCCAGAAGCTGTGGCGCAGCAACGGCAGCCTGCACACACTGGCCTGCCACCCACCCCTGAGCCCAGGGCCCCAGGCCAGCCAGGCGCAGGCACGCGCTCAGCTGCTGCACGCCCTCAGCCTGGATGAGGGCGGCCCCGAGCCCAGCCTGTCTGACTCCTCCAGTGGGGGCAGCTTTGGCGGCAGTCCTAGCACGGGCCCTGGCCCCTTCAGCTCCTCCCTGGGTCACATTAACCACCTTGGGGGCTCCCTGGACCGGGCCTCGCGGAGCCCGCAGAAGGCTGGACCAATGGCCATGCTGAGTTGCCTGCCTGAGCCCCCACCCCCCTACGAGTTCTGCTCCACTGCCGAGGAGGTGGTGGCCATGCTGCCGGACACCTGTGAGGATCTCAAGAGAGGCCTCAGTGACAAGGATGGTGCCAACCCCTTCGCACAGGTGAGAGCAGCCTCTGCCTTGGGTCCTGTTCTGCCCCTTGGCAGAACAGGGCAGAGTGTCCCCAGCCAGCTCACATGATGCTGGGCCCAGGAGAGAAAGGAGATGAATCGGCTTGTTTCCCTGCACCCCAGTGGTGGTGTCAGATCACTAGTGGTTCTCACTGGAGTTGTATAAGATGGAGGGAGAAGTTCCCTGAGGGGGCCCATAGGTTGGGGACACTTCACCTCTGGAGGGCATCCCAGGATAGCACTTGGGTGTGTCTGGGGTGCTTGGCCCTGGGTCCTGCGGTATTTGGGCTCAGGATGTTGGCTGTGGCTTCCAGGCACCTCTTTCCCTTGGCAGGTGCTGGAGGAGCGCCAGCGGCTATGGCTGTCTGAGCTGAAGCGCCTGTATGTGGAGCGGCTGCACGAGGTGGCCCAGAAGGCTGAGCGCAGTGAGCGAAACCTCCAGCTACAGCTGTTCGTGGCCCAGCAGGAGCAGCGTCGCCTGCGCAAGGAGCTTCGGGCACAGCGGGGCCTGACTTCGGAGCCTCGGCCCTCAGAAGCTGATCCTACTGCTCGTACAGAGGAGGAAGCACGGTGGGAGGTGAGACTGGGTTGTTAGGAGCTCTCCCATCCCCATTTCCGTAGTCCCCTCCTCTGCCCACCCCGCAGTTGGCCCCCTTACCTGGCTTTGCTTGGCCCTTCCCTATCCTGTGTTTCTTTCCAGGTGTGCCAGAAGACAGCAGAGATTAGCCTCCTGAAGCAGCAGCTGCGGGAGGCCCAGGCTGAGCTGGCCCAGAAGCTGGCTGAGATCTTCAGCCTGAAGACACAACTTCGTGGCAGCCGGGCACAAGCCCAGGCCCAGGACGCAGAGCTGGCCCGGCTGCGCGAGGCTGTGCGGAGCCTGCAGGAGCAGGCCCCTCAGGAGGAAGCCCCAGGCAGTTGTGAGACTGATGACTGCAAGAGCAGTGGTCTGCTGGGGGAGGCAGGAGGCAGTGAGGCCGCAGGTGGTGCTGAGAAGCTGCGGGCCGAGCTGCTGCAGGAGCGGCTCCGGGGCCAAGAGCAGACGCTACGCTTCGAGCAAGAGCGGCGGACATGGCAGGAGGAGAAGGAGCGGGTGCTGCGCTACCAGCGGGAGATTCAAGGGGGCTACATGGACATGTACCGCCGCAACCAGGCACTGGAGCAGGAGTTGCAGGCGTTGCGGGAGGCCCCTGCGCCCTGGAGTCCTCGGCTTGAGTCCTCCAAGATCTGAGGCCAGCAGTGTGAACTGACAGCAGAAGCTTGGGCAAGCCCGCCCTGACACAGCCGGCTCCTTCCTGACATTGGTCTGGGGGCAGAATATGCTGAAGCCAGCCAGGGGTGGGAAAGCCCACTGAGAGGAGGGACCCAGAGGGGCTGTGGGCTGGATAGGGTGCCAGCAGCAAGAGCCAGGGCCAGGCCCTCCTGGCTAAGAAGTACCCCAGCAGGGCCAGCCCTGTTCCTGGAGTAGGTGTGGCCCAGGAAAGGGAGACTGGGAGATGAGGTATCCAAGATGTAGCCGGGCAGGCATGAGGGAGGGAGGCTGAGGCGGGAATGTTGGCCTGCCCCCGAATAAAACCACGATTTTTTTTAAAATTGAGAGAGAAGGAGGAAAAACAAATTGACTTATTCTTCCACTTATGCATTCATTGATTGCTTCTTGTATGTGCCCTGACTGGAGATTGAACCTACAATGTTGGCATATTGGGATGATGCTCTAACCAACAGAGCTACCCAGCCAGGGCTAAAACCACATTTTCTATGAGAAGGCCTTGGGTGATCCATTGGGCCTGGCCCAGGCCTGAGTTGAGAGGGTCCAGGATGGTTGGGGTTGGGGGCTGTGGACCTGGGCTATAGCTCCTCCCATTCCTGGTGAGTGGGAGGGGTGCCCAGTACCTGTGTGAACAGCTGCTGGACATGTGTGTTGGCTAGTGGAGGAGTCTTCCTCTTTGCCCAGCACCATATGGTTCCTTAGCTGCTATGTGGGCTGAAATTCTTTTCATCATCAGTGGGATTTTTCAGAAGGAACAATGCCAGGGAATCCAGAAAAACAAAAGGTCAAGTCTCCCAAGGCACTGCTAGAACATGAAATGTTCTCTTAGTGGGAAGTCTGAGCCGCAGAGCCCAGGCCCCTGCTGGGCCTGGAGCCAGCCTAAGATGGCTTCCGCTGGAGCTCCCTAAGGCCCCTGTGCGGACCTGCCCTCCCAGAACCCACCTCCCATCCTCCTGTCTAGCTGTGGTGTACCCTGCCCTCCATAGGGGTGGGGGCCCTGGGAAGGTGCAGGAAATGGGCAGGGAAAGCTTGTGGGTCACTAGATAAAGGGCCTTTGCCACTGTAAAGAACGTGGATATGTCCCTATAGGCATGAAGGAGCATGGAGTACTTTGAGCAGAAGTGAGTTAAGAGCTGATTTGTATTCTGGAAAGCAGCCCTTGCCTCTCAGACATCTGGCTTCCCCTCTGGGCCTTTCCTTTCTCCTGGGTAGGTGGCCCAGAGCACTGGCAGGCCGTGTAGGTGGGCGTCTCCCCACCCCTTGTGAGGCTCAGCGTCCTTACAGGTGAATCACTGGCTGCTGCCATACTGAGGGCTTCCCCCTGCCAGAGCATGGGGGCTCACTTTTGAATCTCTGCCCCAGGGCAGGCAGCAGATGGGCAGACTTCTCTCCCAGTGGCTGCCCTGGTGGGGCAGGTGCAGCCTCAGGAGTTCTCAGCCGAGATCCCTAGCTTGCTTCCTGTGCCCACACCCTCCTGGCCAAGCCTGACAGTGCCTCAGGCCCCAGCAGGTGGGGCCTGCGCAGGGGTGTGAATTGGGCTGTAGGGTGTGAGCCAGTGTGCCCCGCCTTTTCAGGGCAGAAGGGTGTCTGGCCCTGTGAGTGGTAGGTGTGTGCAGAGATGGCTGTGGGTGGCGGGTGTGTCCGGGGGTGTGTTTGGGGCTGCTTCCTGCCGCTCCCTTTGCCCCATTACTTCCCCCCAGCTCCAGCACCTTTAGCTGGCCAGGACAGACCCTTGGGACCAGCTGAGACCCATCTAGAGCCACCCTTCAGCCTTGGGAGGGAGAGGGAACACCTGGGTTAGGCAGTTCTCTCCACAGGCCTTAGTATCCATTTAATAACCCTCCAGACCAAAGTTTCTGGGCCAGAGCTGCCCCCCTCCAGCCCCCCACAGCTGAGTGCTGGTCTGAACTTGGCCTGGAGCTGGTCAGGCTGGGTGCCCACATGCCCTGCAATGCCAGGGTCCCCTTTTTCGTGCACCATGTCTGCGGAACAGCTCCTCACCCAGCGATTAAGAGCTGGGCTGGCCAGTACTGCCAGCAGGGAGTGGGTGGGCGGTACCAAAACTTGGCAGCTGTGCCAGAAACCAAGACCGAGCCCAGATGTAGGGGGAGGGCTCACAAGAGCCAACCTGGGGTGTCTCAGAGGGAACCTAGTCCCTACTAGCTCATCCCTGCCTGGCGAACCAGAACCAGTTCCTGGTCCCCAAGCTGGCTTGTTGGATCTGGGGCCAGCCGATTACAGATGCCACTGTAGTGCTGCTGCTCCCGGGCAGCACCTTCCTCCAGCCACTGGCAGGCCAATGCCCAGGTATCCAGTTCTCCAGACTGGTGAGCCCCCACAGGCTCCCTGCACCTGGTTCCTCCTGTGCTCAGCCTACCAGCTGCTCCCTGGGCCCCTCAATCTGTCACTCAAGGCTTCTGTCTGTCTAGCCCCTGAGTTGCTGATAGTGGTGCCCCTTCTGACCCCAGCAGCCCTCTGGGTCTCCCTCCTGTAGGCACAGCCCCTCCCTGGGCTCAGGTCTGGCCTCCTCAGGGAAGCCTTTCCTGAGCTCCCACATGGCAGCCCCCCTCCCATGCCTGCAGCCTCAGACGCCTCTCCACCAGCTCGTTCTGTGCTGCCGAGTTTTCCCTTCACCTCTGTCTCCACTGGGCTGCAGGCCTTGGCCAGGCACAGCCATGTCTTGCTTTTATCCCCACAGCCCTCTGGCTCCAGCCTCAGAAGGCACTGTGGGAGCTTTGGAGTCAAGAGAGACCAAACCCCTCCCTTGACTGGCATGGCTATGAGCTGGCAGTAGGATGAAGTAGGTGAGGAAGATTCCTGCTCTGAGTGTTCATTCACCTATGGGCACCTGGTGCCAACCAAGCCTGTCAGGTTCCAGGATTCCAGAGCCGGGCACCATCCCCTGCATGCTGATGTAGTGCTGCCTCCTTCGGGGCCTGGCGTGGTCCAGGTGAAGAAGCTGAAGTGGCCTCTGCCCTCTTAGCCCTTCCCTCTGGGGGGAGGGGAAAGAGACAACACATGTCCATGTAATGACTAGGTCAGGCAGAGGACAGGAGAATCCAGAGAGTGCACTCATGGTGACCAAGTCAGAGAGTGAAGACTGGAGAGGGAACAGGTGTGGGGCAGGAGTCAGTTTCTCTGAGGCTGGGGGCTGCGTCTGTAGGTATTGGTGGTCCTTTCTCCAGAGACATTTAGGCAATTCACCCTAGTGGGTGAGGGCTCAGCCCTCTATTTCAGATTCAGGAAAGAGAAAGAATGTGCTGTTTCTTGCAACGCAAGTGAAATATGTCACGTGAGGTGAGGTGGGAGTGCCATGGGCATTCAGAGGACTTACCCCTGGCTCACTTACCACTGCAGCTGATGGGGTGGGGGTAACAAAGGTTGACCAAACTTTGCTTAGGCTCTTCTGAGCTCTCTTTTGACTAGGCCTGACCTTGGAAACTGACCTTCCTTGTACAGTCCAGTTTCAGCAAGAATTCTAAGTTAGTTTAGCCAGAATCGCCCATCCTGCATATTGGGTTACCCTCCACATTTAATCTGGTTCCTCGTCCTCCACCGCATCGCAGGTGATGTCTGATCGCCATCCTGCCTTCCATGAGAACCCTGTGGTCCATTTAGCCAGAATCCCCCCTGAGGTTTTCCACCCACTGATCCCCGCTGGTCTCCTTGGCTATAAATTCCTCCCCTTGTCATATTTGGAATTGAATCAACTCTGTCCCCCACTATGAAATCCCATTGCAGTAGTCCTTCCCTTGAATAAAGTCTTCCTTACTGCTCTTTAAAAAGTGTCATGAGTAATTTTCTTTAATGGGGTAAAACTTCTCTGAATTGGGATGATTTCCTCAGGAGCAGCATGGAATGAGGGCATCTAGGATGGGCCTGGACTTGGACACAGGGAAATGTGGGACAGGTCTCGGGGAGGGTCCTATCTGACATTGGGGGCTTAACTTCCTGGGACTGGGTGGGTCCCTCTTGCAGCCAGGGGTAGGGCCAGAACCAGAACTAGCTTTATGTTTATCTTTTTAAAATTTTTATTTATTGATTTGAAAGAGAGAAGCATCAATTTATTGTTCCACCTACTTAGGCCCTCATTGGTTGATTTTTGTGTGTGCCCTGACCCAGATCAAACCTACAATCTTGGTGTACCAAGATGATGCTCTAACCAACTGAGTTACCAGCCAGAGCGGGGACTAGCTTTATGTGTGTACCACCTGTGTGGTCACACAGGGCCCCATGCTCAGAACTGTACAGTTGGTGCAATACTCTGCTGTTGCCATCTTGAACCTCTTAATGATGTTTGAACAAAAGGCCTCCCATTTTCATTTTGTTCTGGGGCCTGGAAATGATGTAGCCACTCCTGGCCCGAACCAAAGCCTTGCAAGGAGGAGCAGGAACTGGGAGAAGAAGCAGGAGACTTCTGGAGCCACCTGGAGGGTGGAAGGAAGAGACGTCTGAGCTGGCAACTTGAGCTCGGTGGGCTAAGCCCTGATGCTCCCAGAGAGTCCACCCACCGGTTGAGGGGGGTGGGGGGACTCACCCTGAGGGAAAGAAGGCTGTCATTTTGGGAGAACACTCCAGGGTTGTCATCTCTGTCAAGAAACTTAAAAAAAAAAAAGATTTATCTAGTGTGAGCTTTGTGTGCCTGTTCCCCTCCTCCCATTTTAAGGTATAATTTACTTACAGGAAAATTCAGTCTTTTCAGAGTTCAGTTTTTAGAGCTTTGACAAATGCAGAGTTATATAACCAACCCTACAGTCATGATATGGAATAGTTCCTTCTTCCCTAAATTCCCCTGTGCCCCTCTGTAGTCAGCCCTTAACCTCTTAAAATCACTTCATTGGAAAGAATAAAATGCCAGAAATATATTCCACATTGTAGAAAAGTCTACCCTGGCTGCCATGGCTCAGTGGATTAGGTACTGGCTGCGAACTGGAAGTTCAAAAGTTAGATTCCTGGTCAGGACACATGTCTGGTTTGTGGGCCATGTCCCCAGTTGAGGGTGTATGAGAGGCAACCGATTGATGTTTCTCTTGAACGTTTCTCTCCCTCTCTTCTCCTTCCTTTCACCTCTCTCTAAAAATAAATAAAATCTTTTTTAAAAAAGAAACCATCATCACAATGAAAAGGAACCAACTATATGGGAGAACATATTTGCTTAAGAAGAAAAAAAAGGAAATTCTTATATGATGATGAAGGGCTGCCAAATGAGAGGGTATGGAAGGATTATTTAAAAAGAGGTGTTGTGTACCCTGGCTGGTGTGGCTCAGTGGATTGAGCGCTGGCCTGCTAACCAAAAGGTCACTGGTTGGATTCCCAGTCAGGGCATATGCCTGGGTTCTGGGCCAGGTCCCCAGTTGGGGGCATGTAAAGGCAACTGATGATGTACTCACGCTGATTTTTCTCTTCCTCCCTCTCTCCCTCCCTTCTCTCTCTAAAAGTAAATAAATAAAATCTTTAATAAGAGGCATTGTGATAATGACAAAAATGTGGGGGTATATGTCATGTATTGTACCTCTACCTGCAAAACACGATAGACATGTAGCAAGGAGTTAAATTTTAAAAATGAAATACTAGGAAACCAGCAAAAGGTTAAATAGACTGTTGTTGAGTTAGTGGAGATCAGCTAAGTTTTTCAGCTCTGAAGCATTCCCTCCTTCCCACAAAAACAAATCAAACACACAATCCTAACCTGGGGGCAAGATTGACAAAATCAACTAGGTAATAAAACTTGGTGCGCACTGAAAAGTGACAACAGCGACACAAGGAGAACCACATACTGGGGAAAGCAATGACAAAGGTGAAAACTGCCAGAGGTGTCAGCCTGGCATTCAAAGTTCTCGCAGAAGCTGGGCTTTGCTCACACCCAGCATGGCTGTTGGGCAGGTCAGGGCTACCCCAGAGGAAGTGGGGAAGCTCGGGGAGTTCGCAGAAGCCTGTGAGTCCTGTTGGCCCTGAGGAGGCGGCCTGGGCCTCAGCGGGTGGCCCCAGGCTAGGCTTACTCAGCCCTCCGCCCCCGCGGCTGTGCGTGTGCCAGACCACCCAGGTTCCAGGTGCACAGACCTGACTCTCCAGGATGCTCCAACACCCGCAGACTCCCGGCAGGGCTCAGGACCGCCCCCTTCCCTGCGTGTAGCATAAGGTTTTGGAGCCATTGGAGCCTGAGTATTTCTGAGCATCTGAGGTGTTCCAAGTACACTCTTCTGGGAATACAGCAGTGCCGAGTGCGAAGCCGCGGTCCCAATGGAGCTTTTATTCTTAAGGGGGCTTGTGTTAGGAGCCGGAAGACAATAAACACAAGATAATTTCGTCAAATGCTATTTAAAAAAAAAGAACTGGGTTGTGGAAGTGCTATACAGAAAACAAAACAAGATTGTGCAAGAGTGCTTGCGGAGTGGAGGGTGGGGAAGAGGCGTGGAGGGTTGAAGGGGAGGATGTCCCTGAATGAGACAGGCCCAAAAAGGGAGCGTGACGTCAGGGAAACCGAGACCAAGCCTTTTCCCAGAGGCTGTTTTATAGTTAAGTCTCTAAGGCCTGTGGAGGGGTTGGGGGGAGCTCCCCTGCCCCGTCCCTCCAGAGCAACCCCTAGCTCTGGGAGGAGCATGAATTCAGTCCTGGCCTGGGTGTGTAGGGCTACCGCCTGCTCTTTCCTAACCGGCACCCTTCCTCTTCAGGACAGTTGTGCAACCCGGTCTCCCCTCAACCGCCAATGAGGGCGACCAATGACCAATGGAGGGTGGCAGAGCAGGGACTGCACCCCCCTCCCACCCCCGCCACACGCAAACCCCAGCAGTCTAATTCTCTTGTTGAATGCCCGGTGGGTGCATTAGATACAGGTTTAGGGGCAGAAAAAAGTGACTTTTCTTTTAAACATCATTTGCTGTATCGAAAAGAGCATCATGGAGCCATCGCGGGAGAGCCTAACAGTCGGACGTCCCGTAGTCTTTCTTTTGAATGAGGGCAGAGGGCGGGAGCAGAGTTGGCAGACAGCTTCAGGGCCTCTGAGCGCGGAGCGGGACGCTGCGACCGAGTATGGGACAGAGTTGTGGGGATGGGCGGGCCAGGCGCTTCATCCCTGTGGGAAAGCCGGCCCGCCAACCCCCACACACCCCCAAACTTCCTGGACCAGGAAGCGGTTCAGTGCGCAGACGCGAAAGGCCGAGGTGCAGCCCGCGGCCTCGGGCGCCGGGACATGGGCCAGGACCGCTGGAAGCGCGGCTTCCCGCCGCCGTGCAGCTCCGGCGGGCGGCTCCACTCTCGGCGCACGTGAGGGGCAGGCTCCGTGGCCAGCACAGCACCCCTCCACGAAGCCGCGAGTGGGCGAGTCCCGACCCGCGCAGCAACCGCCGTGACTTCCGGTTCCGTCAACAGCGGCGCCGGAAGCTGGGGGCGGGCTGTAGGCGCAGGTGAGAGCCGCGGCTTCCGGGCGAGGCGGGACGGCCGAGGGCGACGTGTGCTGGTTGGCTGACTGCGGCACGGCCGGGCTCCTCGGCCTCCGGCCTTCCCCGAAGCCCCCAACCAAGCCTCCGAACTAGTCAGTCCGCCCTTGGACTTGTTTGCTCCGCAGCCGCCGGCCTCGGGCGGGAACCGAAGCCCCTCAGACTCGTGGGACATGCGAGGAAGCGTCTCTGCAGGGGAATCGCTCGAATTCCGACGTCCCGTCGCAGTGTGACCCGGCTAGGTCGGAGGTAAGCCGGAGCGGACAACGGGGCAGGCAGGACAGCCGAGCAGACTCCTTTGAAGGATGAATAAGAGTTTGACAGACCTGTGCGTTCATGCAGCTGAAACTCCCAGGAGGGCTGCATTCCAGCGAATTGGTGGGCTTTTTCCTACCCCCAGTTTTGGTTAATGACGAAAGAGTGAAACTTCAAGTAGAAATCTGGAAGGGGGAAAAGGAGCGTTGCATATTGGGGTCTAGGAGAGCATCTCTGAAGAGATGGCGTTTGTATCGAGACCCTAATGAGGAGCCAGCCATGGAAGGATCTGGAAGAAGAGTGTCCCAGGCAGCGGGAACAGCCGGCGCAAAGGCCTTAAGGCAGAAAGAAAGGGGTTAGGTCCCGGAGGAGAAAGGCGGCTAGTGAGGCTGGAGTGTGGTCAGTAAAGGGGACAGTGGTGGGAGGGGCCTCACGGGTAGCTTTTAGGCTATGCGGGGAGGGTGGGTTTTCTCCTAAGTGCAGTAGGCAGCTGCTGGGCTTTAAGCAGAGGAGGGGTGGGGCACAAAAGGGTGAGAGTTCAGTCCATGGAGGCAGCCCACTTCTGTGCCAGGCAAAGAGGACCTTTCTGTGGTTTGCACAAACATCCCTTCTTCCTTATCACCGTGAAGGGGTTCTCCTGTTTCAGGGCGCAGCATACTGGGGACAGACCCTCATGCGTGCCTTGGAGGGATGTAAACATTTCACTCCTCTGTCTTCCTGCTCCCCCCACCCCACTCCCAGGTTTGAGCTCAGGCCCTCTAGCCCGAGGGTTAGGAAGTGGACACACCGTTAGATCAGGAGATGTTCACTGAGCGCCCACTGTGGACCAGGCCCTGGCCTTCAGGCCTGAGCATCTCACAGTGTCTGGGGGAGACAGGCATGTGAATGGGCACTTCTGCGCCACGTGCTGAGGACGCAGGTGTGTGCGGTATGGACGTCCTGCAGGCAGGTTTATGAAGCAGGGACAGAGGCAGGGAGACTTCAGTGAGGGCCTGTGGGAGCTGACAGTGAAGCTGCATCTTGTGCTGCATGCAGAGCAGTGCGGGAGGCACCCTGGATGTAGGCTCAGCTTGTGCAAGCAAGTGTGCAGTGACAAAGGCTTGTATGTTGAGCAAAGGGGGTGACAGGGTCTGACCTCTTGCTTTGGAGGGATCACTTGGTCAAAGATGGACACACTCGTCTACTCTTTTGTGGAGTGAAGACAGCGATGTGGTTCAGTCCAAGTGGTTCACCTGGGCAGCTATGGTGGCCTCCTGGGCTCCTCGGAGGGAACGCGTGCAAGCAGTTCTGTGTCTTCCCAGCTCAGTTCCTCTGTTTTAAGTGTTGTATTAAGTGTTCTCAGTTCATTGTACATTTAGTCAGTCCATGCAGGGTCTTTTTCTTGTGTGTATTTATTTATGTATTCCCTTTTACCCCCATTCCTCCCTTCTCCCCCCACCGTAGGAAACCCTCTTATGGGTTTAGTGTATATCCCTGGATTTGCATGTGTCCTTGGTTGTATGCATATATTTTTAATTTACATAAATGGTATTCTGCCTAAAGTTCATTTTGTTTTATTTTTTCCCCTCACTACCACATTTTGGGATCTTATTGGTGTTACCATAGGTATATCTGAAGTATGGTTTCAAATTGCTATCTAGGTTTTCATAGATGCATCCTCCACATTTTACTTCCTAGACCTACTTTCTGCTGTGATGAGGCCCCTAGATGGTCTCCAACTCCCAGCCACAGCACGCAGCAGTGGGATGAAAATCCTTGTGCCCATCTCCTTCCTCGGCTTTTAAAAACTGTTTCAAGATTCTGACTTGGGCTTCCCTTTGATAATCCTGGTATCCTTGGTGAGGTCCTCGTCATTCTCGAACTGTTTATTTTTGGTAAACTGTGATTGTGGTTCCCAGGCATTCTTGGCAAAAATTCTTTTGTGCTACCATTTTTCCTTGTTGATTATCTCACAGGCTCTGTGGTTAATTTCCTGCTTCTTGTCATCATTCATTATTGCTGTGCATTCATTCCAACCACAGATACTGGCTCTTTCCCTTTCCTGGTGAGGTGGAGCCTGATACTCTGGTCCAGACAGTGCGGTGATGCAGAGCACTTCAGAGATGGGCTCTGAAGCCAGACCTCCTGGCTGCAAGTTTCAGGTCCTCTACTTCCCAGCCACATGACCTTGGGCAACTGATTTAATCCTCCTGTGTCTCATTTTCTCATCTGTAAAGTGGTTCTAATAATTTTACCTACCTCATAATGTTCTTGTAAAAATTAATTAGTTAATGCGTGCAAAATCATTAGAACAGTACCTGGCACATAATAAGCCCCTATGAAGTGTTAACTATTAATAGCAATAATAATTATTAATTTAATATTATTTCAGTCTGGAGTCCCTATTATATTTTGCCCATGATGGCTCATATCCAGTGATAAGGGTACAGGCAACCTGTTCCAATATACTTCACTTTATTATGCCTCCAGATGTTGCATTTTCATCAACATCGAGGCAAAACCTTCCACCAGCTAAAAGATTACAACTCACTGAAGGCTCAGACATGGTTAGCACTTTTCAGCAACGAAGTATTTTTTAATTAAGATGTGTACTTTGACTCTGGTATAGCCTAAACAACTTCTACATGGACTGGAAAACCCAAAAGTTTATGTGACTCGCTTTATTGCGTTATTGGCTTTATTACAGTGGTCTGAAACAACCAGTGGTATCTCTGAGGTCTGCCTGTTATTTGCTCAGGAGGCATGAAAAGGGGGACATGCCTTCTAGACACCATGATTACAAACTAGTGTGTTAGCATTGACTGTAAGGAGAGATGGCATCAACACATGGCAAGACTCTGGGTGCCACTCCCCATCAGTGTGCCCTGGCTGCACTGAGAGAGGGATGCAGCTGTGGAACCCTGGTTCTCAGTATGGGCACAGGATTTTCCCTGTGATGTTACTCTGCTCTTTGAGAGAATGGACAACTGTCAAGATCTGAACATTGAGAATATCCTTTCCTTTCTAGTTCCATGGATGGAAGGCTAGGCAGAGAACCCTGTCACCAGCATTGAGTTCAGTGACAAAGGCTTCTCTCAAAGGGAGGGGAGCAGTGGCTCAGAGTAGAAGGGACTTAGGAAGGGGACCTCAGTGTAGGAAAGGTGGACGAGAAAAGTCAGCGTTCTTTCAGTGGCACAACAAGGAGGAAAGGTTGGATTATAAGAGGTGTGCTAGTTTGTGGGGGGAGCGGCCCTCAAACATCATTACTGGATGATTAGAACTGAAATAGGAGGGTCCTCATCCAGTGAAAGCCACATGACACGTGGGTGACGCTTTTCTGGGAGGGGTTGAATAGGAAAGCATTGGATGCCATTTCAGTGACACCGGCCTCTGGGTGGATACAGGCCTGTCGGCCTCCCAGAGCTGCCTGCATAACAGTGTAGACATGATGTGACAACTCTGTTTCACCAAACATCACGTGTTGGATGGGACACAGTTTCTGTCTGGGGAGTTGACAGAGTTCTGGGGATGAATGGTGGGGATAGTTGCACAACATTATGAATGTACTCAGTGACACTTAAAAATGGTAAAAAGGGTAAGTTTTATGTGTATTTTACCGCAATTTTAAAAAGTTATACTTAAAAAAATACTGAGGTAAGAGGGGATCAGGTGGGAGCAAGGGAGGGACAGCTGCTACCCCTGAGCAGCCTCAGGCAGCATGAGCCCACTTCTCAAACAGTCAGGGAGGTGATGGATAATGGAGGGCATCCCAGGGGAAGGGACTAGCCTGCCCCAGGCCCAGAACTGCACTTCTGTGGTAAGCAGCAGGGGAGACCGAGGCTGGGTGACGGGCCAGGGCCTTTGGGCCAACGTGGTTGGCAGTCGTTCCTTAGGCTATGGTTCCAAATACCAGCCTCTCAAGGACTGTCTTCATGGCTTCTATCACTGTGGTACGTAGAAGACCAAGTCGAGCACCTGAAGAGAAGGTGGCCATAATGAATCTATGAAAAGACATGAAATAGGACACTAGGCAGTATATGTGTGGATTTCTAGTTCGTATTGCCTGTGAGACCTGCTTCCTCTTCTCATTAAAAAGAGATAAGCAGGGCCCTGGCCAGCTGTCATCCCATGCACCAAAAGGTTGCAGGTTCGATCCCTGGTTGGGGCGCGTACGGGAGGCAACCAATCAATGTTTCTCTCACATTGATGTTTCTCTGTCTCTCTCTCCCTAAAATCAATAAACATATCCCCGGGTGAGGATTTAAAAAAAGAGAAATGAGCAAGGATTGTAGAATGAAAAGGGTTGAAAACAGAATTCTCTTATCGTGATTCAAAATACCCCTGGCCTCACATCTACCTGTGCCCTGTACTGAGCACCCTCGCTTGGGGAGAGATGCAGCTGTGGACAGATATGTGAAGCTGGCGTTTCTGAGCATTGATATATGACATGGATGTGCTGAGGGGGATCCAAGAGGCTTCTCTCTGTGTGCCTCGGTGGGGGCCTGACCCCTGGACCCTCCTCCCGCCCCAGGCAGAGGCCGCCATGGAGCAGTGTACGAGCGTGGAGAGAGAGGTGGACAAGGTGCTACATAAAGTCCTGACCTACGGGCGGCACTGCGAACAGAGCCTAGAGGAGCTGCTGCACTGCATGGGCCGGCTGCAGGCTGAGCTGGCTGGTGCAGGTGAGTGTCCCCATGAGCCCACCCTGCCTCCTTGTGGGCCTAGGAGACCCCCTCAAGGCTGCATGGTGGCAGCATGGCTTTTTCTGCTCTGTCATTCCTTATGTGTTTATTACTTAGTATTCAACTATAAGGAGGAAACTTTCCCTTCTCCCTTATTCATATATTTATTTATTTATTATCAGTTTTCATCAGAACTTATTTTATTTAGTGAGTTATAGTCCACTACTGTTGTTACATATTTTGATGCTCAAATTGTGTTAGGTTTGACCAGAGGTAGCCCCTAGTTCCCATGTCCTTTATTTTTTTTCCAATTGAGCTATGATTCACATTAAAAAACAACACCGTTTTAAAATGTACAATTCACTTCTTACAGCCAAGATGGAGTCCTAGACAAACACACTGTGTCTCCCTCCACAACTAAGAAGGAATACAACTACCTCAAAACTAGAGACAGCCAGAAGTTGCAGAAAATCGAGCTGCATGGAAGTCCAACAAACAAAGATATAAGGAAGAAATACTCATCCAGACAGGTAGGCAGGGCAGAGCCAGGGTGGAGAGAATGCAGTGTGGTGGTTGTGGCAACAGCAGGCTTGTGGAAAGCACAGTAACACATTTTAAAAAGTCAGGAGGGACACTTGGGGAGCGCTCCCAGCATCAGACCATACTGCACAGCTCATGGTCCCAGCGCTGGGAAAAATGAAGCATCATTGCTACTGACTGTGCAGACAAGTGGGGGTTGGGACAGAGGAGGAAACTGCTGGTCTTTCAGCAGAGTCCACTTGTTTAGAGGGCCCCACGGTTCTAGAACATCCGCAGACCCACCCACTCTGGGAATGACAGCCAGGGCAACAGCTAGAGGGGTGCCAGCCGGGTGTGGAAGTGGGAGAGGTGCCTGGAAAAGGGGCGAGTGCTGGGCAGGCGGACCCCTTCCCCACATACAGTGCCACAATGTGGTGAAACAGGTTGCCCTGCACTGACAAATACCTAAGGCTCCGCCCCTTACAATGTAACAGGAGCCTGTCAGAATGAGGAGACAGAGAAGTATGGCCCAAAAGGGCAAACGGATCAAGGTTCCAGTGGGAGAACTAAGCGATGAGGAGATAGCCAGCCTCATAGATGAGGAGATAAACAACCTACAGATGTAGAATTCAAAGCACTGGTGATAAAGATGCTCACAGGCTTGACAGATATGCTTAAGTACGGCAAACGCAGAGAAGGAGTGAAGGCTATGCTAAGTGAAATTAAGGAAAATCCACACAAAACCAATGGTGAAGGGGAGGAAACTGGGGTTCAAATCAATGATTTGGAACATAAGGAAGAAAAAAGCAGTCAACAGTGCAGAATGAGGAAGCAAGAATTGAAAAAAATGAGGAAAACTTCTCAAAGTTTGTGAAGGAGATGGACATGCAGGTCTGGGAAGCACAGAGGATTCCGGGCGAGCTGGACCCAGAGGGGACCACACCAGGATGCATCATGATTGAGATGCCAAAGGTGAAAGGTAAAGAGAGAGTCCTGGGGGCAGCAAGAGAGAGGTGGACAGTTGCCTGCAGGGGAGTGCCTATAGGACTATCAGCTGATTTCTCAGAGGACACTTTGCAGGCAGGAAGGGACTGGCAAGCAGTATTCAATGTGATGAAAGGCAACCTGCAACAAGGATTACTCTATCCAGCAAGGCTATCATTTAAAATGGAAGAGCAGATGAAGTGCTTCCCAGGCAAGGTAAAGCTAAAGGAGTTCATCATCACCAAGCTATTATTATATGAAATGTCAAAAGGACTTACTTAAGAAAAAGAAGATCAAAACTATGAACACCAAAATGACAACAAACTCACAACTATCAACAACTGAATCTAAAAAATAAAAACAAAATCCAACTAAGCAAACCAGAATAGGAACAGAATCATAGGTATGGGGATCATTTGGAGGGTTATCAGCTGGAAGAGGGGAAGGGGAGAAATGGGGAAATGGTGCAGGGATTAAGAAGCATAATCAGTTGGTACAAAGTAGACAAGGGGAAGTTAAGAATGATATAGGAAAGGGTGAAGCCAAAGAACTTACATGCGTGACCCATGGACATGAACTAAGGAGAGTGGGATTGCTGGAGGGAAGGGGGTACTGGGCAGAGGGGAGCAAAAAATTGGGACTACTGTAACAACATAATAAAATATATATATTTTTTAAATGTACAATTCAGTGGTTTTTAGTGTATTTATGTTGTTTCTTTTTTAAATATGTTTCATTGATTATGCTGTTACAGTTGTCCCAATTTCTTTTCTTTCTGCTCCCCTCCACCCAAGTGGCCCCCACCCTCCAGTTGTCCCCCGCTTTTAGTCCATGTCCATTGGTTGTGCGTATAGTTCTTCTCAACCTCTTCCTGTCTACTCCACTCCCTCCTACTATGCTTCTTAATTCCTGTACCATCTCCCTCCCTTTCCCCCTTCCACCTCCCTGCTGACCTCCCCCCAATATGTTCCCCATACCTATAGTTCTTTTTCCACTCTCATTGCCTATTTAAATAGTTTGCCTTTGTTTCGATTCCCTAGCTTCTGTTGTTAGTTGTTGTCATGCAGTTTTCATTTTAATGTTCATAGTTTTGATCCTCCTTCTAAACCAGTCCCTTTAACATCTCATATAACAGTGGTTTGGATCTAATGAACTCCTTCAGTTTTACTTTGTCCTGGAAGCACTTTCTCTGCCCTTCTATTCTCAATGACAGTTTCTCTGAATAGAGTATTCGTGGCTGTAGGTTTTTGATTTTTTTTACTTTGAATATTTTTTGCCAGTCCCTTCTTGCCTGCAGGATCTCCTTTGAGAAATCAGCTGATAGTCTAATTGGGACCCCCTTGTACATGATTCTTTTCTTCTCTCTTGCTGCTTTTAAGATTCTCTATCTTTAATTTTTGACAATTTGATTATTATGTATCTTGGAGTGGTTCTCCCTGGGTCCAG
Organism: Furipterus horrens; assembly: GCF_987537825.1. Classification (NCBI taxonomy): domain Eukaryota; kingdom Metazoa; phylum Chordata; class Mammalia; order Chiroptera; family Furipteridae; genus Furipterus; species Furipterus horrens. The sequence continues at coordinate 61,829,344 of NW_028327180.1, read as the reverse complement.
TTTGTCTGGAACTCTCTGTGCTTCCTGGACCTGTAAGTCTGTTTCCTTCCCCAAGTTCGGGAAGTTCTGCTTCATTATTTTTTCACATAATTTTTCAATCTCTAGTTCTTCTTCACCCTCTGGCAATCCTATTATCTGAATGTTTGATCACTTATAGCTGTCCCCGAGGTTTCTGATCTTCTCACTTTCCTTACTTTTTGTTTCCTCTTTCTGCACTGGTTGACTGTTTGTTCCTTCCCTATGTTCTGGTTTGTTGATTTGATATTTGGATTTTATTTTGTCACCACTTGTCTCGTATGTGTTTTCGTTCGTTTCAGTATGAGTGGCTTTCGTTCCTTCCCTGTCTTGGTCCAAATCTTTTGTTAATTCTGTAAGCCACCTTATGACTATAGCTCTGAACTGAACCTCAGAAAGGTTTTCTCTTTGTTCCTCTATCAGGTCTCACATCTGCTGCTTGGTGAGCTGCGTCACCAGGATTTCAATCGTTGTCTCCTTCGTTCTAACAGATTTGTGTTTAGCTTTGCTTCCTCAGCAGGTTATTGGGGGTGGAGCCCCGTGCACTCCCACTGCCCTGCGACTGGCAGCGATACGCAAGAGGCAGCGATGGGCGACCTTTTTCGCCGCACTGTGGCGCTTTGTGTGGGGGCGGGGGTCCAAGATGGATTCCTGACATTACTCTCCGCTGGGAGACTGGGATCTGTCCCCCCACCCTCTGGGCCTCTCTGTCCGAGGTAATGGGGGGGTCGGCCCTCCCCAGCGTTGGGATTGCGAGCTGCCGGGACTCGACTGTGGCCAGGCTTGCTCCTCTGGCATTTCTCTCAGTCCCGCTGCTATCCCCACTGCTACCAGGGACAGCACCGTGTTTTCTCGCCCCTCCTACTCGTCTGGATGAGCACCGCTGGTTTATAACTTCATACGTTGGGCTTCCATGTAGTTTTATTTTCTGGAATTTCTAGTTATCTTTTGTTTTGAGGTAGTTGTATTCCTTCTTAGTTGTAGAGGGAGACCAACCGTGTCAGTCTAAGCCTCCATCTTGGCCAGAAGTTTTAGTGTATTTATGGAGTTGTATATCCATCATCATGTAATTTCAGAACATTTTTTATCACCCCAGAAGGAGACAGTAACTCCTTCCTTTCCCTTGGTCCCTGGGCAACCACTAATCTTACTGGGCACTTTCCTATTCTGGACACTTTGTATAAATGTTTAACTTTTTTGAGGAACTGACAAACTGTTTTTACAAATGTAGCTGCAACTTTTTACATTCCTACCAGCAATGTTTGAGGGGTCCAGGTTCTCCACACCCTCCCCACTCTTGTCCTTGATTACAGCCATCCTAGTACTTTTCTAATGACACTAGAGCATCTTTTCCTGTGCTTGTGGGCTGTTTATGTATCTTTGTTGAAGAAATATCTATTTAAATCTTCTGCTCATATTTTAATTGGGTTGTCTTTTTATTTTTGAGTTGTATAAGAGTTCTTTATATATTGATACTAGACCCTTACTCTAGACCTAGATTTACTAATATACTCTATTATATGACTTGTGTTTTCACTTCTTGATAGTGTCCTTTGAAGCACAAAAGTTTTATAAGTGGATGAAGTCTGCTTTATTTTTTCTTTGGTTGCTCATGCTTTTGTTGTCATATCTAAGAAACCATTGCTTGAGTCACAACCGTGAAGATTTACACCTCTGTTTTGTAGTTTGGGCTCTTATATTTGTTCTTTGGTCCATTCTGAGTTAATTTTGTGTGTATGGTGTAAGGTCCAACCTTCTTCTTTTGCACGTGAACATTCAGTTGTCTCAGCATCATTCTTTCTTCTCCTGTGTCCTTTTTGATGTGGTCTATCTTTTTATTTTTTTCAATACTCCCTTATTTTTTGGCATAATAAGAAATTCCCTGGAATCAGTAATTTTTGCAAGTAGCCATGGTTCTTTTGATGGGGAATGTTTGGAAACCATGACTAGGTTGTTACTGGGATGTCACTGTTTTTAGGGGTTTTTTAGCAAATGGACCTTCCTCCCTCCCTCCCTCCCTTCCTTCCTTCCCTCCTTCCTTCCTTTTTGTCTGTTGTCTGTTCGTCCATCTGTCTTTGTATATTGCAGACAATGCATTTACAATGATGCCTCCAATTCCAATCCAGTGTCACAGGGTTCTTCTCAGACCTCCCCCATACATCACTGCATCTCTCTTCTCCAGCAGTGGGAAGCCTGACTGCCAATACATTTCTCATCTTCTCAGTCACTACAATTCATAGACAGTATTGTCTGAATTGCTATACCACTAAGAAAAAACAAATCTACAAAGTAGAGTCTGTTTCCTTTTTATTTTTATTTCTTAAAGAATGCATGCTGTGAGAAAAGACTTTGAGGTCAAAAAGGCTGACAGTGAAAAGTGAGTCTCCCTTTCACCCCTGATTCCCAGTTTCTGTATACCTCCCCACAAAAGTCACCCCATTCTATTTCTTAGGCGCCCTTCTAGGCATCATGTGGACGTGTCTATTCCCCCTCCTTTTTTTCACACACAGGGACCATGAAGTACATAACTCCCTGCACCTTGCTTTTCCCTACACAGTCTGTTTTGGGGAGTTTTCCATATTACTACGTAGACTTCTGCCTCATTCTCTTACCATTACGTGATTGTGCCACACTTTTGATAGCATCTGTTAACTGTGGAAGAAATGCTTTCCTCTTGCTGGTCTGAAACTCATTTACACTGTCTCTGCTCTTGGTTAACAGTGACTATGGCTGCAGGGTGTTTATAAGGAGGGGAGCCTAGTGACTGGGGCTTTGGTTTCCTAAGAGTGTTGCTTTGTCTTAAAGGGGTGTGGTTAGGGAGCCTGCAGAGCAGCCCTCTGTGTTCTGATGGAGCAGCATGTGAGACGGGGTGGCAGTCTGGGCTTTGGAGGGCTGTGCTGATGCTGTTGGTTGTGGGGAGTGGGGGGCGATGTGTGTCTGCCCTGACTTCCTGGGGGAGGTGGTGGCCCAGCCACCGCCTCCTTTCTGTATTTTTCAGGACTCTGTCCCTGTCACTTACAGGGACAGAGACCCAGCTCAGACTAGTGTAGACAGACACACACACAGCGGGGCTGGGTTTATGGGCTCAGTTAACTGAAGGGCCCAGGCCCAGCTGGACGCAGGTGCCATGTCATCCCTCGGCCCACCCTGGCTTCATTTGCAGACCTACTCCCCGAGGTGCGAGGTGCCTGTGGCGCTCCAGCAGCTCCTGGCCACGGGCTTTGTTCAGCAGCCTGGCAGAACACATCTGTCTCCCAGGGCTTCTGGTCTCAGAGCTGAGACTCCCCCTGGCCTCCTTGGGTCATATCCCTTCCCTGCACCAAGGTGATCCATCTAGAGAAGTGTAGATGCTGGGCTGGAAGAAGGGCTTGATGCCTGCTGTGACCTGGCCCACCTGGTATCCTTTGAGTGAATGAGAGGCATGACTGTGGAGACATTGTTTTGTGGTTCCAAGCCTTCTCACATATGGCATTTCAAGACAATAAGGAGCCATCCACTAGTGGCGAGGAGCACAGGCCTTCTATCACTGCTGTGTCACCTGGCAAGTCACTGCTGCAGCTTCATTAGCTATAGGATGAGACACCAGCCCGTGCCCACTGCACAGCATGGTGGTGAGGATTAAATGAGCCCAGATAAAATGTTTACCCACAGTTGAACTGGCCAGTTCCCAGCCATGCAGTTAAAAGCTAACAGAAGCCAAGTCTTGCACCCTGGGGTTCAGGACTGCCCCCTGGGCCCCAGGCAGCATGTAGGATAGAGGAGCAGGGAACAGTTCTGCTCCCGGGCCTTGACTCGCTGCCAATGTTTCTCTGCAGCCCTCCAGGGGACCTCTCTCTCAGCTACCCTCTCCTTGGTGATGTCCCAGTGCTGCCAGAAGATCAAAGACACTGTGCAGAAACTGGCTTCAGACCACAAGGACATTCACAGCAGTGTCTCCCGTGTGGGCAAAGCCATTGACAGAGTGAGTGTGTGAGCATGGCCTGGGGACAGGGACACCTGGAGCCAGTGTGTCCCAGGGCTCATCTGGAAAGTAAGTGTGGGGAGCATGTGTGCCGAGTCACAGGGCCATGTCTCTCGTCCTTGCCAGAACTTTGACTCTGAGATCTGCAGTGTGGTGTCGGACGCAGTGTGGGACTCTCAGGAGAAGCAGCAGATGCTGCAGCTGGCCATGGTGGAGCACCTGTACCAGCGGGGCATGCTCAATGTGGCTGAGGAGCTATGCCAGGTAATGGCCTAGCTGGGGGGGGTTGGTGCCTGCCTCTTCTGCTTTCTGCTCAGTAGTTTTCTTTATGTTACACTCCTGTTATTCTTGAAATAAATTTATTTTAGAAAGGAAATCAGGCCTCCTGCTTTACATAGAAGGTAGCTCTAAAAAATAGAAATGGTGAAAAGTGACGTCATTGATTTCTAGCTTGGCCTGGGAGCCAGGCAGGGTTCTGAGAAGAGGCCTGATACCCCATTCTTAAGAGAGATTAGTAAAGTGATGGGTAGCACTGTGAGGTGTTAAGCACACTGGCAGCAACAATGACATACCCTTTCTCTTCAAGTAATTAAGAGGCTTGAGAAGGAATAATTTCTTATTGTGATGCTCCACCCAGGGACTGGGACTGTCTCCATTTTCCCGGGCGAGGCTGTGGTCTGCCCAGTGGGAGGCCAGTGTGCGGCACTCAGCCTCCCAGAAGGAAGTGGGGATGAGAGTGGCACCGTGGCGGGCAGGAGACCCTGGCTCCTCCTTCAGAACCTGGCTCTCTCCAGCCTGTCTTTGGCAGATGAGGTTTTATTAGAGCATAAAATTCTGGAAATAGTGTTATCCAGTGATGGGATCACACTTCCCCCACAGGAATCTACACTGAATATAGACTTGGATTTCAAGCAGCCTTTCCTGGAGTTGAATCAAATCCTAGAAGCTCTGCACAAACATGACCTGGGGCCGGCGTTGGAGTAAGTGGGCCCTGGGATGCACCAACAAGGGACAGGGCTTGTTTGTGACCTTCACCTCACCCAGTGTACCCATACCTCCATCTATCTCATGGCCCCACGTAGGCTTTTGGAGCCCACTTCTCTGTCCCTGCTGCCCTGGTACTCCTCTTGCCCCACGAGCTCCACACTTAGCTGGCCCCTTTCTTGGCAGATGGGCCGTCTCCCATAGGCAGCATCTGCTGGAGCTCAACAACTCCCTGGAGTTCAAGCTGCACCAACTGCACTTCATTCTCCTCCTGGCTGGGGGCTCTGACAAGCAGCTAGAGACCCTCAGCTACGCCAGGCACTTCCAGCCCTTTGCTTAGCTGCATTGGCAGGGTAGGTGCCAGGGTGGGTGCTGCCTGGCTCCGGCAGATGTCAGCGTGTTACCAGGGGGCCATCCCCAGCCTGAGAGCTCTGATGCCTCCTCGTTGTCTCCACGGTGCACTCCGCACTCAAGGTTCTTCCTCCTCTGCCTGTCCTACTTTTCCTGCCTCTGGTCCACAACACTGGTGGTGTGCCGCCCCCACATGCAGAGCACACGGGGCTGTGTGGGCCACAACACGCCTGCCACGTGCTGCTCTGCCTCGGCGCCTCCTGCAGCTGCCTTCCCAAGCCTTCTGCCTTCACACTTGGGTTCCCAAACCTCAGGTAGTTATTGTCAGTACCCACCCTACTGTAACAACTTTTTCCTTTAGCCCCCTTCATATTTGTTACTTCACATTTTGAGAGATAAACATCATGAAAACGAAGCACTCTAACTAAACTTTAGTTCCTAAAGGTTTTTTAAAAAGGGTGATTAGCTAGTGTTGGCAAATAGACATGAGTGCCACCCTGAGACTCAAGATTCGTCCCCTGATGCAGCAGAGGGGAGAAGAGACTAGGGCCCCTCCATCCTGTGCACAGGGTGGTGCCTGGCTGTGTCCCACAGAAGCAGTCCCATGGGATTTTAGGGAAAACCAGTTCTGCCTGAGAGCATTCAGTCCCTGCCCAGCCAGGCCAGGCTCCTGGACCCTTGGGGCTCAGCCGGCCTCCCACGCTGCCCTGAGGCCCTGCTGTCCCCGGGGCCAGGCACCGAGCCCTGGAGAAAGGCTGCCCCCTGGGCCCCTGCACGTCCTGAGCTGCGCCGGTTGCCTTGTAGAGATCCAGGTGATGATGGGCAGTCTGGCATACCTGCGGCTAGGCTTGGAGAAGTCGCCCTATTGCCACCTCTTGGACAACAGCCACCGGGCTGAGATATGTGAGACCTTTACCTGCGATGCTTGTTCCCTGCTGGGGCTTTCTGTGGAGTCGCCCCTCAGTGTCAAGTACAGCAGCCCTGTTTGCAGAGCAGCGAGTGGGAGGCCTTCATGGGGAGCAGAGCAGTGCCGTGGCCCTGCCACGCGCCGGGCACCATGCTCGGTGCCTTTGTAGACCTAAACTGGCTTTCCAGTCACTCTTCCAGATAGGAATTACCTGTGTCTACAGTTGGAGAAACTGAGATTAGGAAGTTATAGCCCAACGTTGCCATGAAGTCAATGGCAAAGTTAAGGTTCCTGTTTTGTAAGGCCTCTTGAATGAGGCCCTCATTGTGCCTGTGCCTCACCGCTGGATCATCACAAGACCCTGCTCTCCCGGCCTTCCCTCAGCCTCATCTCTCAAATGCCACTTCCTCTGCGGTAGATTTGAGTGGCTGAGTTACAGGTTTTGAGTTTTCAATTGAAGGATCCTATACAGTAATGTTCTTCTCATGACTCCACAGTGACCTAGAAGTTAGAGGTACTGGCATCCTCACTTCACAGAAAACAGGCTCAAGATATGAATGAACTTGCCTAGAGCCTCCCAGGGAATAAGGGGCACATGGATCTGACCCCAGAGCCCCTACTGCACCACAGTGGATAGTGTCACAGTGCATTTCCTTAGACTGGTTGTGGGATCTCATGCTCCCTTCCAGGTGATAGACTCAGGTTGTAGGACAGCGTTTCGTGCAGGAACACAGTCTGCACCTCCCACAGGACAGCTGCCCTCTGCATCGTAGGTAGTTAGCACCCAAGGCTCCAGCAGGTTGGCTCCCACCCCCACTCAGAGCATGGTGAGGCCTGAATCTATGCCCATTCCTAGGTGCCCCAGTTGATAACCCGTTGTAGAGGTGCATTATGACAGCAGAATGGAGTAGATGGGCCCTTGCAAACTGATCCCTGTCCCCATCACATCAAGGACTTCCCAGTGGTCTGGATGTAGATACCTGCCCCCTGGATCTTCCTTTTGTCTCTCCTTTAGGTTCCTAAGTTGTTTTCTAAAAGATTTTACTTATTTTTAGAGAGAGGGAAAGGGAACAAGAACAAGAGGGAGAGAAACATCAATGTGTGATTGTCTCTTGCACACCCCTAACTGGGGACCTGGCCTGCTATGCAGGCATGTGCCCTGACTGGGAATCGAACCCGTGATCCTGTAGTTTGCAAGCTGGCATTCACTCCACTGAGCTACACTAGCCAGGGCTAGGTTCTTAAGTTTTGAAGCGTATTGGAATGACTCTAGAGTTGGACAAATGTAACTACATATGTGGCACTTTATGAGCAAACTGATTCTCAAGGACCAATTTGACCATGTGCCACTTCAGAACCCTGACCTGAGTCCCATACTGATGACATACGTTCTGGTCCTTTGGTTTGTCTGCTGGGGTCTTGGTCTGGCCATTCCAGCCCCTGCTGTCTATTCTGCAGCTTTGCCTCTGGTTGTGTGGCGCTGCCCATGCTGATGAACATCAAAGCTGTGATTGAGCAGAGGCAGTGCACAGGCGTCTGGATCTGCAAGGACGAGTTACCGGTGAGCCCTGGCTGACAGGTGTGGGTAGAAGGCATTGGGGAGGACGGCCACAGCAGGACATGGGAATCACCCCCGGGGTTGCCCCCCCCTCCCATTGAGATTGAACTCGGCATGAAGTGCTGGTTCCACTCTTGTGTTCGCCTGCCCCATCCTACGTCAGCAAACATCAGAGTCCAACCCCCTCATAAAGCTTATCTGTGGCCATGTCATCTCCCAAGTGGTGCTCAACAAGCTCGTTAATGGAGGGAAGTGTCCTGTGCTCTTCATTTCTGCTTGGCTCCCCTACTGGCAGCCCCTCAGACATTCCTGGTTCTCCTTTGCAGGCTAAAGTGTCCCTACTGTCCCATGGAGCAGAACCCAGCCGATGGGAAACGCATCATATTCTGATGCGTTGGAAGGAACTTGGTTGAAACAAGTTTTTCACCCATGAGCCTTGCTGTCTCACAGGGTGGTTGGCTTCAGTGGATGGCAGTTCATTTTAGAGCAGTCGAGAGAGTGCCATCATGGCAAGGGCCCAGGAGGAAGATGAGCCAGCCGGCACTGGGCAGCTGGCTCCTGGACTGTCCAGGCATAGAGATTCCAGCCATCTCCCTGTTTCTATTGCAACAGAGGGCTTGGGCAGTGGCAGCAAATCTTCCATTGTGCCCTCAGCCAGGTCTCACTGCCACACCTGCGCCCCGTGGACTCCTCTGCTGCACAGCCTCACCACTGTGTATGCATCACCCACTGTAAACACTGGGTTATAACTGAGTGCCGTTGTTCTCTAACTTTGAGCAAATATATTCACAGGCCTTGTCCTTTATCTTTACCAACAAATACTTCCTATATGTCCACTGCACACAGGTCCTGGCCTGGCTGCTGTCACTGCCGCCACTGCTGCTGCCACGATCATGGCAGCCAGTTCCCAGTCAGCAAGAACCCAACTTGCATCTCTGAAGTGGGTAAAAGCTGGGAGCCATCAGCCCCTGGGAAGGTGCTTTTACACATCCATACACAAAACCTCATTACCTCTGTGTTAGGAATCAGTGCAGGGGCATTTAGGAAGATGAAATGACCTGTCCAGCAGGACTCACAGCTTGTCAAGGAGCACTCAGGGTTTAGACCAGAGTAAGCCCAAGCTCTTTCCAGTTTATTCCAGGGCACGTGAGGCCTGGTTGCTATGTGTACTGAATCCCATGCTGGCCTTGAGAGCAGGAAGGTACCTTAAGCCTAAAATGTTGAAGGGGACTAGGTTACTAGGGCCATTATTCTATGCAGGAGTGATGGCCTGGGGTTTTGTATTTAGCTTAATATTTCTATTTAAAATGTCCTGTGTGGGTGGGTAAATTGCTTCCACACGCTTCCCAGTGGCATACGGCTCATGAAGGAAGAGGGCTGGGGGTGTCCCCCGCTACACAGGCTGCAGGCTTCCATGCAGTGGGATCTGGGCTCGGCCACCTTGTCCCAGTTCCCACCTGCTCTGGAAGTGGGAGGTGAGGGCTCAGGGGTGGCAGCAAAGTCTGTTCTCAGATTGAGTCTAGTGCCAGCCCTGGCAACTAGGCACAAGTGCTGAACACTCAAGTCCTTCAGGTCCTCTGGTGAGAAAGGTTGCTAGCTCTTTCCTGCCCACCAACTCCTTGGCCCCACCAGCAGCTGCTGCTTCAAAAAACAGCCACAGACTCATCACATTTTAGTCTTAGCATTTACTTCCCTTCACACCTCATTCTTGGAACTGAGTGCCAGGAAACTCAACAGGAAACAGTGCTGAGGGAAATAATGCTGTTGGACCTGCGTGGGAAGCATATGTGCTTCAGGAAAGGAAGCCGCTGGAGGGCCCAACAGCGTCCAGAGGATGGGCCCAGGTGCTGCCCAGGGCCTTCACATGGGCAGGGGCAGGGCTTGCACCTCCTCCAGGCACTCATCATAGGCCTCCTGGTAGTCCTTGTGGGGCTTGACCATTATCACACAGGTGGGGCGCTTGGAGCCTGCTGCTGCACCCAGGTCCTGCAGGGGAGGGAAAAGACCACACACCTGTATGCCAGGGAGGTCACAGACCAATGACCCATCAGCCCAATCTGTCTTATAGACCTGTGCTGTTGGTTAACAATCTATTTTAAAACATTTTGAATTGGTTGCCATGACTTAAAACTCAGCAAACTCTCAAGTGGTCCAGCAATGCTGAGTTTGCATCCTTATATCACTGGTTAAAGAGATCTAGCTAGCAGGAGGGTGTCCCCTTTAGGGCCCATGCTCTCCAGGCTTCTACCATCCCCAACTCCCTGTGCCCCAGACCTGGCTCCCGCTCTGTAAGGCTAAGGAGCCAGGTCCCGAAAACACCCCCTCTGTGCACTGCACCCACCTAACAGGACTAACACAGGTGCAGCTTGTTAGATAACAAAGCACGTCCACATATACCTTCTCATGGGCCACAGAGGAGAGGGTTCCCATTTTACAGGAAGGAAATATAAGTGCTGAGAGATAACTTAACCAGCGGTCCCAAACCCAAGAAGCAGCAGGCCCATTTTAACTCCAAAGCTCACCTTTCCACTATGCCTGCTGTTGCAGACCCCATCCCAGACCCTCCTCCAGTGCTGACCAAGGTCAGGGCCCTGGGTGCTCCTTACCGTCCTAGAGGGGGTATAGACGTAGGGCAAATTCCGGTCCTCACACATGACTGGGAGATGGCAGTATACCTCAATGGGCAATGTGTCTCCTGCCAAAACCATGATCCTAAAATGGCAGAAACAGTCATTTCTAGTTTGCTCGTTCCCTCTTTGGCTTCTGGGGGACGGACACAGACAAGACAGTTCCTGCGGTCAAGGAGCCCAGTTATTAATGTGGGTCGCCCAACCTCTGAAAGTGTGGCAAATTTGTGTTTGGTGACTGTTTCTCTGGGGAGGTGATCTCTATTTCTTGGCAACAAATGACACCAAGTGTGACAAGTGGTATAGCATTGGAACCAATGAGGTACAGGAGGTACCCCAATGAACAAGAGCTCCGTTGTCTTGGGAGAGTCAGAAAGGAACCAGGAAGCCACATTTGAACAGACAGCTGAATAATAACTGGAAGCCCATGGAGGGGCAGGGGCAGGGAAAGCATTTAAGGAGAATTAGAATGGCACCAGATACAGAGCCTGGCTCATGGCAGCCTGGGATGGCTTTGCCATCCAGGATGAGGACAGGGTCAGACAAGAAGACCAGAGAGATTGGCAGAGACAACAACCAAGGGCCTTGAGTGCCAGGCTTAGAAGCACTGGCTCAGTCCTAAAAGTGATGGAACCTATGAAGGCTTGCCAGAGGCTCCTCAGCTAGGGCTCCTAGTTGGCAAGGTGCCAGGGCTCTGACAAGGGCCTCTGGAGCCCTGAAGACAGAGAAGGCAGAGTGCTCTTTAGGGGAGAGATGCAAACACGTGGAAAGCTCTTGTTTGAAAATACTGGGTTCACGCTCTCCTGGTGTTCCTTTTGCCTCCTGGATGCTCCTCTGCAGGTTGCTCTTTGAGTAGCTTTTAAATGCTGTGCTCCTCACTGCCTGGTCCTTGGCTGCCCTCTCAGTACCTTCTTGCTGACCCCATCCATGGCCATGGCATCGAGTCCCACCTATGTGCCAACAACTCCTAGATCTATTCTCCAGCCTGGTACTCTCTCTTCCAAGCTTGCAGCCCATATGGCCATCTGCGCATTTGACAATTCTGCTGGGGAGAGGGGTCATGAATCTAAAAGGCACCCCAACAGCTTGTCTAAAATCAAACTCCTGGTCTTCCAACACAAACCCAGCACCCCCCCCCACACACACACACACTGTTCACTCTCAGTGAGAGGGCCCTCTCCTCTGTCCATTCAGCTGGAACCCACACCCCTCATTCCATGTCCACAAGTCCTCTCAAATACAACCACTTTAATTCTCCCCATCTGCAACCTAATCAAGATTGCACTCAACTCCTCTAGACTACAGCAGCCTATTTCAGTGTCCCCATCTACTCTTGAGCCTCTGACCCTTTCCAAAGTTGGCAGTCCCTGGCTTTAATCCTCAGTGCCCTCCCAAAGCTCTGAGTACAAAAACTTAACTTACCATGGCTTACAAAGCCCCACGAGAAGGCAGAACTTCTGCCCACCACCACCCACTCCTGCCCTGGGGCCTTCCTTCTCCTGGCAGAGCTCCTCCCTCCAAACCACTCCCTACATCTTCAGTTCTCAACTACCCTTGCCTAGGTCAGACTCCCCATCCAGCACGAAACCTCCCCAGCAATTTACCTCTTGAAAACCTAACAAGGTACCAGGCACTTATGGGGATAAAGCAGGGAGAGGCTTTATCCTATTCTCAGAGCCTACTGTCTGGCCTAAGTGGGAGATACAAGGAATAAAAATGCGAGTGAGTTTCAGGTTCTGATAAATGCCAGAAAGTAAAGTTGTAGGTAACAAAATCTGTCACTGCATCCTATACTTCTCCTTCACTTTTAGCTGTCACTTTTAATTTTGTGTGTGACTATTTGATTAAAGTGATTGTCTCCCCATGGCACAGTGCCTAAAAGAGTAGACACTGAAAAAGTCGCTGAATGAATGAAGCTGGCTCATTTGATTCGCCTCCCCTGGAATTCTTTTCCCCCGCGGCGTCCCTCTGAGCTAAGGTAAGAGAAGTGACATATCGGTTAGCAGTATTGAAGGTAATTTACTGACTGCTTGAGTATATTTTAGTAGAGTAAGAGCACTTTTACCGAGCACCTACTAAATAGCAGGGATACCTTCATCACCGTTTAAAATGCAAAATCCAGCGGGAGGGGTCCTTACCCTTTCTCGCCTTTTCTGACAAACTTCTGAACCTCCTTCACCCCGCGCGAAATCTTCTTCTGCTTCACGGCTGCAATGACATAAGTCAGTCGGGGGGGGGGGGGGCTCGTCCCGCCACCCACGCCTCCACGGTTCACCGCGGCGCCCGCCGCACCTTTCTTGATGCATTTGTAGAGCTTCCGAGTGAGGCGGCGAGAAGCCAGGGGCTGTGCGATGGGGTTCAGATTCACTAGCAGATCGTGGTAAGTGCGCTCCCCCGAGCACGCCTCCGCTTGGGCCTCCTGCCCATCCGGATCTCCCTTTATTTTGGTCATCTCAGCGACAGCGGTACCGACTCCCAGTAGGCGATCCACGCGCCCCGCGCTCCGGGAATCACTTCCGGATCATCCGCTCTAGAGAAACCGGCTGAACACCACAACCAATTAGGAAACGAGGTCTTAGACTTGAGACCAATCGTTGACGCTCAGCTCTTTTAACTACCTGCTGGGGACGGAGTCTCGGCCTCCGGGGCGGGGCCATTCCCTCACTAAGAGGCGGGGCGGGGTTCGGGTCACCCACCGCAGGCCCGGAGGGAACCTGAGCCAAGGGACGGAGCCCGAGGGAGGCAGGCCCTGCGGGAGGCGAGATGCCGCGAAGAAACCTGGGGAGCCACTTTGGCTGGTGTGAGTTCGGCGTTCTCGGGACGCACTGGAGCAGGAGGAGGAGGCAGTACCAGGGGCGTCAACACGTCTAAGGGGTCCGGGCCCTTCTAAGAGCCTTTGGGTCTGCGACTCAGGAGTGAGAATGCGAAGAGGGCCCAATGCGATTCCAAACCGCCTCAGAATCTACCTCAGTGGGTAGACAGTGCGCAGCCTGGGCAGGTCCCGGGTCCCTGAGCTGGTCTCAGGTGGTGTGCTCCAGGCGCCAAGGTTCAGGGAAAGCCTTTCGCTGTTACTGGTTTCCTCCGTTCTCGCACCATTCGCTGCTTTCTCTTTCCCGGCCCCAGCGCCTTGGTTTGGACTGCCTTTCCCCGGAGAGCCCGTGGCTCGCTGCCTCTCCCCGCAGGGATCTACTCACATGTTACCCCCGGGAGCGGGTCTCCTGGTGACCACCGTATCTAAGATTACATACAGTACCACCCTCTCCCCGACCTCCCTCTAACCCTTATCCCTCCTAGTTCCCACTGCCCCCTGACCTCACACGGAAGGCACCATGTGGGGTGAGGAGGAAGCCTGTGTGGACACTGGGAAGCGTACTTAGGGGTGGGGTGGGGACAGCTCTGAATCGGCCCCCAGTTTGCGGTTATTGTAGAGGATTAGTGGGCAGTGACGCCAGGGAGGCGAGCCCAGCTAGACGGGTAAATCTTAATATCTTCGACTTATTTGTCCCACTGTGTCTTAGGAACACTGCATGGGAGTTAATTAGATAATTCCTACCAATTAATTGCCTTTGATTACGGGGTAGAAGCCCTGCCATTGTAGTGGTGGAATAGGCCTGTATGTGGAACTTCAGAAGTCTCTAGGTGGCCGTGGGATCACAGGTCAGTCAAGCCAACTTAAAAATTGAGCTTTTAGCCTTGTAACCAAACCAGTCAGTAAATAAAAAACAAATAGGTTTTTAAATTTTAGTATTTTAATAAGAAAAATTAGGATAAAATTCCCCAACTAATTTCACAAATAGGAAACTATGTCAATTGAACAATGAAAATATGTTATATACACAATAAAAAATAATTTGAAAGTGAACACAGTTTGTATGCAGCATGTAACCAAAAACGGACCTTTATTTTTAATTTTTTTATAGTTCTCGCCCAAGGACTTTTTTTTTCCCTCATTGCTTTTAGAGAAAGGGGAAGGGAGGGGAAAGAGAGGGGGAGAGACACACAGAGAAAGAGATAGAAAGAGAAACATTAATTGGTTGCCTTCTCCTACAGGCCCTGGTCAGGGATCTAACTGGAAATCCAGGCAAGTGCTCTGACCATAATCAAAGCCGCAACTTTTCTGTCTACAGGATGACTCTCCAACTAACCGAGCCACGCCAGCCAGGGCAAAAATTAACCTTTTAAATGTTTTCACTTTTGAATTTAAAAAAAAAATCCTCATCCAACGATATTTTGTTATTGATTTGAGAAAGAGAGACATTTATGAGAGAGAGAAACGTTGGTTGCTTGCCTCCTGTACGCACCCTGACTGGGGATTGAACCCACAACCTAGGTATATACCCTGACTGGGAATTGAACCTGCAACTTTTTGGTGTACGAGATGATGCTTCAACAAACCAAGACACCCAGCCAGGGCCATTTCAGAATTTTTCTTTCTTCCTTCCTTCCTTTCTTTTAAAAAATATTTTACATATTTATTTTTAGAGAGAGGGGAAGGGTGGAAGAAAAAGAGGGAGAGAAACATCAATGTGTGGTTCCCTCTAACATGCCCCCAACTGGAGACCTGGCCCACAACACAAGCATATGCCCTGACTGGGAATCAAACCAGCAACCCTTTGGTTTGCAGGCCAGCACTTAATCCACTGAGCCACACCAGCCAGGGGACTTTGGAATTTCTTGAGCAAAGAGAGCCCTTCCTGCCATTTAGGACCAGTTTTAGGACTAGTAGTTACTGTCAGCTTTGCCCGACTGCTCTCCCCAATCCCTCTCCTTCTTCTTCCTCTGAGGTCCTGCCGTGGCAGTTCTGGTCCTCTCCGGGAAGCCCAGTGCTTCTGAGCATCTATTGGGCAGGGCTCTGCTGCAGGGTGCTTTTCTGTTCCTCTCTCTGAGCAGTGTTCTTGCACACATTTTCAGTATTATAGGACAAATGACAATGTATCAGGGTCGCAAAGGGGAGAGGTTCTGCCAGACGTGTCCATGTGGCAGGAGGAAATCTGTCCAGCAGAGAATTCTTCCCAGGGAAACCCAAGTCAAGCAAATGTGTGTGACTGCCCTTCTGAGGCCTCATTTTGAAGGCCTCTTAGTTTTATGTAGAAGGAATACTGTTTATGTGCCAAGCACATTACATGTAACATCTCATCCTATGCTCACAAAGAATGCCTTTCATATTTCCTGAGGCTTATAAAGGTGAATAACTCTGTCCAGTTCACATAAAGCTGGATTTGAACCCAGGTCTGCTCACCTCCAAGCCTGTGCTCTGTCCTGTGACCTGGTGTTCGACCTTAGCTCAATGGTCATGAAACATGGCTGGATAGTGAAAGTGTAGAAACCTTGGCCTGGCCAGGTCACAAGTGTCAGTTTTTTGAGACAATGAAGTAGCAAGAAGAACTATGTCCACAGTAAACTACCCTGTTGTGCGAGATCCAAGGTGGTTTATGTGACTTTGCTGATTTTTGTAGAGCAGGCAAGAGCGTAATGGCCAATGGACAGTAGACTGGGATATAAATGACACATGGCTTTGGACAAGTCATTTAACCTCTCTTGGCTTCAGTGCCTAGTCTATAAAGGAAGAAAGTTGGACTTAGATGGACTAAGGTTCTATTTCCTAAAAAATTGGGAAGGATGATTTTTATGTTGAGATATAATTCACATATATTTCACCCATTTAAAGTATACAATTCAAAACCAAGAAAAAAGAAAACTGAAGTGTACAACTCAGTGGTTTTAGTATACTCACTGAGTTTGCAGCCATCACCAAGATCAATTTGAGGCCATTTCCATTACTTCAGAAAGAACCCCTGCACTCTTGAGCTATCACTCTCTATCCCCTCACCTTCCATAGCCTAAGTCACCACTAATCTGCTTTCTGTCTGTATAGATGTCCCTGTTCTGGACATGTTATAGAAATGGAATCATATAGTATGTGGCCTTTTATGTCTGGTTTCTTTCACTTGGCATAATGTTTTCAGGGTTCATCCATGCTGTAGCCTGTGTCAGCACTCCATTATTACATGACATTCCCTGTGTGGACATACCACACTTTATCCATTCATATGTTGATGGACACTTGGGTTGTTTCCAGCCTTTGGCTCTTGTGAATAGTGCTGCTATAATCATTCACATACCAGTTTTCATGTGGGCATAACCTCGCTCTTGCTTTTGCTGAGTGTGTACCTTGCAGTAGAATTGCTACATCAAGTGGTAACACGATGTTTACCTTTTGGGGGAGCTGCCAGGCTTTGGTCTAGAGTAGATGCACCATTTTATGTTTCTCCCAGCAGAGTACAAGTGTTTCAGTTTTTCCACATTCTCATCACACTTGCTGTTACATGACTTTTTCATTACTGTATAGTAATCCTCTTGGGTGCAAAGTAGTATTTTCATTGTAGTTTTGATTTGCATTTCCATGAGAGCTAACAATGCTGAGCAACTTTTCATGCGCCTATTAGCTATTTGCATATCTTTTGAGAAATGCCTGTTCAGATCCTTTGCCCATTTTTTAATTGAGGATGAGCTTTTGAATTGACTTTTATCAAGCTAGATGCTTATTCTAGGAGCTGAAGTTCAAGTAGAAGAGAAAAATACAATTATATGTACTTTATGCAATTTATTGGAAATCTGTTTTAATTCTTTTGTATGCCAGTTATGTCAGTATTAGTATGGCAGTACTAGTCAAGTTGATCTTCCCTACATGCCCGCCTGGTTTCCTTAGCAACAATTGGTGTATCTCCAGAAGTGAATGTTGAGAGATTTGGACCAGATTCTAAGGAGAGAGGGACCATTAAGTTATGGATGGAACCCTTCTTGGGCACAACTGCTTGGGACACACCTTACCGTGTAGAGCTGAGAGCTTAGAAAAGTCAGCATGGCACTTCAGGAAAATGTGTTTTTTTGGGGTCAGGGTTTTGGCTCTGGATCTTAAAATTTATTACTTTAAAAGTGATGCTTTATGTTAAAATTTTTTCAGATAGTAAAGCTCACCAGAGGTATTCACTATTAAGTTTTTTAAAGTATATTTTATTGATCATGTTGTTACAGTAGTTCCAATTTTTCTCCCCTTTGCTCCCCTCTGCCCAGTACCACCCTTCCCTCCAGCAATCCCACCTCCCTTAGTTCATGTCCATGGGTCATGCATATAAGTTCTTTGGCTTCATCCTTTCCTATATTATTCATAACTTCCCCCTGTCTATTTTGTACAAACAGATTATGCTTCTTAATCCCTGCACCATATCCCCATTTCTCCCCCTTCCCCCTCCTAGCTGATAACCCTCCCAATGATCCCCATATCTATGATTCTGTTCCTATTCTGATTTGCCTAGTTGGATTTTGCTTTTATATTTTTTAGATTCAGTTGTTGATAGTTGTGAGTTCGTTGTCATTTTAGTGTTCATAGTTTTGATTTTCCTTTTTTTAAGTAAGTCCCTTTGACATTTCATATAATAAGGGCTTGGTGATGATGAACTCCTTTAGCTTTACCTTGTCTGGGAAGCACTTCATCTGCCCTTCCATTCCAAATGATAGCCTTACTGGATAGAGTAATCCTTGTTGCAGGTTGCCTTTCATCACATTGAATACTGCTTGCCAGTTCCTTCCTGCCTGCAAAGTGTCCTCCGAGAAATCAGCTGATAGTCCTATAGGCACCACCCTGCAGGCAACTGTCCACCTCTCTCTTGCTGCCCCCAGGACTCTCTCTTTACCTTTCACCTTTGGCATCTCAATCATGATGCATCCTGGTGTGGTCCCCTCTGGGTCCAGCTCGCCCGGAATCCTCTGTGCTTCCCAGACCTGCATGTCCATCTCCTTCACAAACTTTGGGAATTTTTCCTCATTTTTTTCAATTCTTGCTTCCTCATTCTGCACTGGTTGACTGTTTTTTCTTCCTTATGTTCCAAATCATTGATTTGAACCCTGGTTTTCTTCCCTTCACCATTGGTTTTGTGTGGATTTTCATTGGTTTCATTTAGCATAGTCTTCACTTCTTCTCTTATGTGTTTGCCGTACTCAAGCATATCTGTCAAGCCTGTGAGCATCTTAATCACCACTGTTTTGAATTCTGCATCTGTTAGGCTGTTTATCTCCTCATCTGTTAGTTGGCTATCTCCTCATCGCTTAGTTCTCCCACTGGAACTCTGATCTGTTCCCCCCTTTGGGCCATACTTCTCTGTCTCCTCATTCTGACAGGCTCCTGTGTTTGTTTGCCTCTGCGTCCCAGGTAGAGCTGTGGCTCCTGTTACGTTGTAAGGGGCGGAGCCTTAGAGATTCATCAGGGCATGGTGACCTGTTTCACCACATTGTGGCGCTGTATGTGGGGGAGGGGTCCGAGAGGGAACAGTGCCACCTTCCCAGCATTCGCCCCTTTCCTGGCACCTCTCCCACTTCCACACCAAGCTGGCACCCCTCTAGCTGCTGCCCTGGCTGTCGTTCCCAGAATGGGTGGGTCTGCGGACATTCTAGGACCGTGGAGGCCCTCTAAACAAGCGGACTCTGCTGAGAGACCAGCAGTTTCTTCCTCCACCCCAACCCCCACTTGTCTGCACAGTCAGAAGTAATGAGGCTTGATTTTCCCCGGTGCTGGGACAGTCAGCTGTGAGGTCCGGTGAGGAGCTGGAAGCGCTCCCCAGGTGTCCCTCCTGACTTTAAAACGTGTGACTACACTTTCTGCCGGCCTGCTGCTGCCACTGCTGCTGCTGCCACAACACCATGTCCTCTCCGCCCTGGCTCCACCCCTCCTCCTACCTGTCTAAATGAGTATTTCTTCTTTATATCTTTGTTTGCTAGACTTCCATGCAGTTTGATTTCCTGGAACTTCTGGTTGTTTCTAGTTTTGAGGTAGCTGTATTCCTTCTTAGTTTGTGGAGGGAAACGCAGCGTGTTTGTCTACACCTCCATGTTGGCTGGAAGTCGACTATTAAGTTTTTGTGTACGTGTGTGTGTGTGTGTGTGTATGTATGTATGTGTGTATATATATATTTACATACATTAAATAATTACATACATTAAATAATATACTCCTCTGGAAATGTATTTCCACTTATCAATATATATGCTGGGAAACTTTTGTTTCCATCATAGAGATAAATCTTTTAATGCCTTTGTCATATCACATTATATGGATGTCCATAATTTATTTAGGTAGCACCTACTGATGGACTTCAGTTTGTTTTTAGTATTTTTACTATTTTAAGTAAGTTTTCAATGTCCATAATTTATTTAGGTAGCACCTACTGATGGACTTCAGTTTGTTTTTAGTATTTTTACTATTTTAAGTAAGTTTTCAATGTCCATAATTTATTTAGGTAGCACCTACTGATGGACTTCAGTTTGTTTTTAGTATTTTTACTATTTTAAGTAAGTTTTCAATGAGTGTTGTACTCTCTGGTACTTTTGTGAGTCTATCCAGGGATAAGTTCCTAACATTTATAATTTTGATATATGCAGTATTGTCCACTTGTCCTCTACAGAGTCCTGACTTACAGCTGCTCGAATGGTGTCTTTCCATCACTTGCTGAGCCTCGGTTTGGCAACCCTTTATGGGGGGGTGGGGGGGTGGCAATCCAAGAGTGAGAAATGGTCTTGTTTTCATTTACATCTCTTTAGTTCAGAAGGAAGCTGGATATTTCATGTTTTTACAGGTCATTTGTGGGGTTTTTCCTGTTAATTCCCTGTTTTATTCTAGTCCAGTTTTTCTATAGAGTTGCCTCTCACTGCTTTAGAAAAGTTTTGTCTTTAAGGAAACTTTTCAAGTGCCTATGAGCTTTCACCGTTTGTATGAAAATGTTTGCTCCTTCAGGTTTACGATGAGTGTTAGGAACGAGGCTAGGCTGCAGCGCTCCAAACTGTGAGCTTGATCTTCCTCCAGATGGCTAGCCATCGTCCTGCTGCCACTTACTGAATTCTTTCTCTTTCTATCTATTCAGTTCAAAGGCCTCTGTTGGGGCCCTGGCTGAGGAGCTCAGTTGGTTAGAGCTTTGTCCCACTATGCCAAGGTTGCAGGTTCCATCCCCAGTCAGGGCACATACAAGAATCAACCAGTGAATGCATCAATAAGTAGAACAACAAATTGCTGCTTCTCTCTCTCTCACTCCCCCTTCCTCTCTCTAAAAATCAATAAATAAAAAAATTAAAAAATAAATGCCTCTGTTGTGGTGTTCTCCCTGCTGCGAGCACACCCACACCTTTCTTCCCTTTCAGGCATACACCTCCTAAACTCTAGGTGACCCCGTGATAGTTGCAGTCAGGGGAGCAGTGGGCAGCGGCAGCTTGTCCTGGGCTAACCCCCTGAACTTGGACCCAGGGCCCCTTTTTTCTGACTTCTCAGTGAGCTGGCAGCAGCCCCGTGTGGCTCACTCCTTTCCTATAATGTTTCTAGAGAGTCAGGCAGCCCCACCTGGGCTATCCTGTTGCTTCTTCTGTCCTAGGCCCTTCCTTGTCCCACTGTCCCCAGCTTTAATAAATGTACTCTCAAAATAAAAAAATTATTAAAAATAAAAATAAAATGCTTCTGTTGTACACTAGATTCTAATTTGTTTTTCGGGTATTTCCAGCCTGTCTGTTCTTTCTCTAGTACTAAATTGCTTTGATGGCAGTGGTGTTTGCTTTTTAAAATTTGTTTAACTACTTTTAATATCTAATAAGGCTTTGGCAGTTTACTGATTTAAATTAAGTCTAGGGAAGAGGATGCTATGTGGAGAGAGGAGGGACCTGGGAGTCAAACAGACCATAATTTTACAAAGAAATAATTTTTTATCCTCACCTGAGGACATTTTTTTTTATTGCTTTTTAGAGAGAGAGGAAGGGAGAAAAAAAATCGCTGTGAGAGTGAAGCATCAATTCATTGCTTCCTGTATGTGCAAAAACTGGGGACCACACGTGCCAGCACTAGGGGGTGTGTTGAACCTGCAACCTAGTTGTGTGTGCTGTGGGAATTGAATACACAACCTTCCAGTTATGGTACAACACTCCAACCAGCTGAGCCACACCAGCCAGGGCAGACAGACCAGGATTTGATCTCAGATATCCAGTTTTTATTAGCCTCGTAGACCTGGGCAGATTGTTTCACTTTACCACCCTTCGGTTTTATTGTGCTTCGGGTTTTTCACCTTTAAAATGGGATAAGAATGGAGTGAGATGCTGTGCTACCAGAAGAGGACCTGACTGCTGATGGGCACATGCTGGATGTGGAAGTTCCCTGCTGAGCCCCAGGCCAGCAGGCAGGGACTGGGCTTTAGAGGGCTGGCGGGGATGAGGAATCTGCAAGACCAAGGGGATACGCACCACCCTCCCAATCTTCCAAGTGCAGGAATTATCTGCCCAGTTTGCATCGAGTTTGTGACCAGGACCTGCCCAGCCCCGACCCCCATCTGCTCATTAGAGGAAGAGTAGTCCCTATAAGTCTGAAGGGTGGCCAGGGTGTGGGTGGGTGGGCCAGGGACAGAGCATGGATGTTTGGCTTTGGGCACCCATACGTGTATGTGTGGGTATCCCTCGCTGTACCAAACAGAGTGGGGCAAGTAGGAGTACAAGGGGGGGTCAGGGGCTCCATCTGTGTTCTTGCCCTGAACCCCTCCAGGTGAGGGGTAGATCTACTTCCCTTCTCCTTTCCCTCATGACAAGAGATTGGTGGGGGTGGGGAGATGTGTTCATTTGTTCAACAAGCAGATACTGGAGACTGACTGGGGACATGAGTTTCCTAGGGCTTCCCTAATAAAGCCCCATAAGTTGGGTGACTTAAAACACAAATATATTGTCTCACAGTCCTGGAGGCCAAAGTCCAAAGTCAAGGAGTCGGCAGGGCCGAGCTCTGTCTGGAGGATCTGTCCCATGCCTCTCTCTTAGCTTTGTGCATGGTTGGCAATCCCTGAGGTTCCTTAGACACCTCCATCTGTGCCTCCATCATTGCATGACTTGCTTTCTGTGGGTCTCTCTCTTCACCTGGTGTTTTTTCCTCTTCATATAAGCACAGCTGTCATACTGCATTAGGACCCACCCCAATGACTTCCCATTAACTTTGTTATATCTGCAAAGACCCTATTTCCAAATCAGGTCACATGCACAGGTACCAGGGTTTAGGACTGACACAGATCTTTCGAGGGGACCCATGGCACTGAGCACCATGGCCTCAGCAGGGCATGCGCTGGGCTCCCTGTGCTGCCCTGAGTTCAGGTGAAGCTGAGCCAGCCCTGGGCCATCTGGACCACAGGAGTCATGATAGACAGAGGGCTGGGCCTGGAGGGACTCACATCACTGGACAGTTTCTCACATGGGGCCTCAGCACTGACTCCCCTTTCCCCTTTACCAGCCAGTGACATGGAGTGGCTGTTGCATGTGGCTCTGATTTCTAGTGGAGATAACATTAGAAGAGAGGGCTGGATTTTAGAAGTCAAAGGACCCTAGGGACCACTTAATCCAGACATTTAACAGATGGAAAGCTAAGGCAGTGCCATGGGACACTTTGTGTTCTGGTTGGGCCCTTTGTGCGTAAGCCACGACTGTGGGCTCTGGGCTGTGGCTGTGGCTCCAGCTGCTGTGGGGAGGGGCTGGCCACGGAGTCCATCCTCAGCCCCAGATCTCCCTGGGCAGCCTGGGTCAGGCTCTGCTCTGGACCACCAACTCCTACAGAAAGTGCACTTTTTCCAGATGGGTTTTTTGTCTGAGACTGCCCGGAGGAGCAGGCAGTGGGTGCCTGTGTCATTGCTCGTTCAGTTCAGCCTCTCACTCCATCCACCAGACTGCACAGACTGGCTCCCCTCTGCAGTCCCCTGAAGCCTCTCCTGGGCTGTAGCGCTTGCCTCCTGCTTTGTCTGTTACCCTCTGCCATCGGCTTTGCCTGCTCTCAAATATGGGGAAACTTCTCCTCTGTTGGAAACTCTCTCTCTCATTTCTTTGTGGTTCTGGTAAAGGTTGGTGATGGGTGAGTGGGTGGGTGGTGTGCGTGCATGTGTGTGTGCCGCATCTCCATGGCGCCACACGGCTTCCCACTGTTGAATGAGATTCTGGACAAGTGCTTGATGGGCACATTTTCTGTTACTGTGTCTAGAAAATATCTTCCTTGTTTCTAGGCCTCCTGGAATCGACATTGTGCCTGCAGGACTTTGTGACGTGGAGCTCCCTCCATTACTTGCAGAGCTGATCCCCAAGCACAACATCCTGAGGCTCCAGCTGCAGTTTACAGCTGAGGCCAGGGCAGAGCGTGCCAGCATGGCACCATGGGCCACAGCCCCAAGCAGATGGAGTCTCTGATGCCAGCAGTGTCTGCAGGAATGTGAGGGGGGTCAGGTCTCCACTGTCACATACTGGACTCCCCATTCATTCCAAAAAATGGGCTGAACACATAGAAGGTATCAAGCCCTGTGCTAGGCACTGGAGACCAGTGGTGAGCTAGAGAAAGGCCTTGCTCCCAGGGGTTCCGTATGAACTCTGGTGACTATGTTCCACGATGGGGAGGACAGAGAGCTCTAAGACTATAGAACTAGATTCCACTGCTGGGATTATACCCTAAGAATCTTGAAACACCAGTTCAAAAGAACCTATGCACCCCTATGTCCATAGCAGTATTATTTACAACAGCCAAGTGCTAGGAGCAGCCTAAAAACCATGGTACATTTAAACAATGGAAAACTACACAGCAGAAAGAAAGAACTCCTGCCTTTTGTGACAGCATAGATATAACTGGAGAATATTATGCTTAGTGAAATAAGCCAGGCAACGAAAGACAAATACCACATGATTATCTCCTAATACAGGAAACTAATGAACAACACAAACAAATGAGCAAAATAGAACCAGAGGCATATAAACAAGGAACAGATGGACAGTGACCAGAGGATGGGGGGAGGGAGAGAATAAGGGAAAGAAGGGGAAGGGTCTAGTCAAAGAACATGTATAAATGACCCATGGACATGGACAACAGGGTGGGAATTAACTGTGGGAATGGGAGGCAGGATGGATAGGGCAGGGGAGAGGAACAGGAGAAAAATTGGGACAACTATGAATGAACAACAATTAAAAAAAAAAAGAACTAGAACCTAGGAAGGGATCTGGGAAATCTGCTTTCTGCTGAGGTTTTCTGGGTGGCTGGGGGAGGAGAGGGGTGCTGGAAGCTCCTAGAGGTGAAGAGAGGCTGGGGCAGGGCCCACTCAGACGGCCACCATTAGTGCTTATCTTAGCTGTGCTCATTGTTGGGGTTCCTCTGCCCCACAACACAGAGAGCTCCAAGGGGGCAGAGACTCTGCACTTCTGTACTTGGCAGGGAGTCAGTGCTCACAAAACATTTGAAGAATAAACTTTACAGAC
This sequence comes from Furipterus horrens, assembly GCF_987537825.1. Lineage (NCBI taxonomy): Eukaryota > Metazoa > Chordata > Mammalia > Chiroptera > Furipteridae > Furipterus > Furipterus horrens. The sequence continues at coordinate 61,804,652 of NW_028327180.1, read as the reverse complement.
TTTTGTTTAGATCTTGAGGCTACTGGGGAGCACAGCAAGAGTTTTAAGGCGGGGCCCTGGCTGGGTAGCTCAGTTGGTTGGAGCGTCCACCTGATACACCAAGGTTGTGGGTTTGACCCCCAGTCAGGGCACATACAACAATTAACCAATGAATGCATAAATAAATGGAACAACAGGTCCATGTCTCTCTCTCTTCCTTTCTCTCTCTGAAATCAATAAATTTTAAAAAGTTCAAGTTGGAATTAAGAGGGTTAGTTTAGGGCTTTGGGAATATTATGCAGGATACCCAGGAAAGAAAGGGAGCAAATAGTATGCCTGGGGAGCTTCCTCTGGCTGCCAGCGAAAGGGGCGTCAGAGAGAGTCGAACCTGGCACCTACAGGTGGAGGGGGCCAGATGCAAAGACCGAAGAGTAGCAGCCAGCTGTTGAGAGGGACCCCTGGCTGACAGGTAATGGACACCCAGTCTTATTACTACAAGGAACTGAATGCTGTCAACACAGGAATGAGCTTGGAGGAGGACCCCAAGCACCAGGTGAGGTCACAGCAGGTGGAAGATTTGATTTTAGCCTTGTAAAGTGCTGAGCAGAAAACCCAGCCACGCCACCCCGGACTTCTGACCTGCAGACTGTGGAAGAATGAATGGATATTGTTCTCAGACATGGGATGGTTGTATTTTACAAACAGCAGTAGAAAACGAACATGCTGATTTCTGGATGCATTCACTGAATTGAAAACAAAGGTGGGTGGCAGATGAGGACAGACAGGCAGAGAAAAGAGGTCTGGGAAACTTGGACTGGATGTTGACCAAATGTATAGAAAGCAGGTGCTGGATGAATGATGGCCCCTGTGGTCGTGGCTGGAACTGCAGGGAGACCTAGGTCCCAGATTCAGATGAAGATCTGCAGAGGAGTCTGCCTCCAGACACTGTGCTTATCCCAGAGTCGCTGATTCTGTGAGGTGTGATGGGATGGAGAAAGCAGGTGATATTGTCACTGTCCAAGCCTTGCCATACCCCCTGGGGCTGGGGTATGTCAGGTGGGCTGATCCTAGCCTTCTTTGGCCAGTAGCTTGCACCGCCCCTCCTCAAATGTGCGCCACCCTAAGCAGTGGTGAGGAGTAAACAGGAGTCACTTGTGAACTTTGTACGACTGCTCTATTGACAGCTGGTTTCTTGCTTTGCCTTTGGAGGTGGCAGGAGGTCGTGGTCCTACTTCTAGAATGTGAGACTGGAAGCCTCTTTAGACCCATCTATTTCCCCTGGATTCGTAACAGAGGGAAACGATGAGGCTTGGAGAGGCACGGACTTGCCCCCACCACTGAGCAAGCCAGAAACCAGGTTTCTCTCCCTCCTCCCTCCCTTATTGAGTCATAGCTTCCAGTTGGCAATGGAGAGAGATGGGATTCTGGGAACAGCAGGTCAGGTCAGGTGTTCCCCTTTCCAGCCCCAGTGCTCCTTCTCCACAGACCCCAACACTCCTGAGGAGGAACAGGAACCTGATGCTGCTCGGCTTCCTTTGCTGCACATGGGAAGCAGGGATCTATTTTTCTCTTTCTGCATGAGAGCAGAGAGGAGAACAGCCAGGCTGGAATAAAGCACATTGGAGGATGCACTGAGTTAAGGGCATCTGGGAGACTGTGGGTGTCAGAGTCCACTTTGTTACTTACTGGTCCAAGGTCCATGTGCCCAATGCTTTGAAAGGCCAAAGCTCAAAATGTCAGAGTTTGGAGCCAGGAAGATTTTATTGATTGAGAAAGTGCCAACCAAGAAGATGGGAGACCTAGTGATTCCTCAAATCCAAATGTGTACTTAAGAAAGTACAGCCCTGCCTGGTGTGGCTCAGTGGATTGAATGCTAGTCTGTGAACCAAAGGGTTGCAAGTTCAATTCCCATTCAGGGCACATGCCTGGGTTGCAGGCCAGGGCCCCAGTTGGGGGCATAAGAGAGTCAACCACATATTGATGTTTCTCTCCCTGTCTTTCTCCCTCCCTTCCCCTCTCTCTAAAAATAAATAAATAAAATATTTAAAAAAAAATAAAAGAAAGTACAGAGTTCAGGCTTTTTTTTATGTCAAGGGAAGGGGAAATAGGAGGGGAAGAGGTGATTGACGATCTAGATATCTGGGCACCAGCAGCGGGCCAAGGAAAGTTGTGCTGGTTGATGTGAGTCTGGTCATGAAGTCTCTACAACTCTTTGATAATCAATGCATACTTCCCTTATTTCCTCAAGCAGAGTTCCTCTAATGATTAGTGTGTCTATATGGAAGACTAAGCATGAGCTACTAGCCTGAAGGCCATGGGAACAAAGCAGGTGTGAACAAGATGGAGTCAGGGACTGAGAATTTCACTCTGTTACAATTTTATTTAGATCAGGGATTGGCAAACATTTTCTATCAAGGGCCAAATAGCAAATATTCTAGGCTGTGGGCTACATAACACTAGGGAATACAATTTTCGTTGAGTTAGATCTGACACTTGTTTTTGACTAACTTTTGGCATCTAAATCCATAAATGAACTCCAGATTTTCTCTATCACGTCAACTTTTTAAGGTACAGGATACCATCCCTCCCTTTGTCCTCCAAATCATACAAAATGTACATACAAAGGAAAATAAAGAAAAAATTACCTAAATAGACTGTTTATTTAGAGCTATTTTATTCATATAAAGGCTGTATATTGTTACTGTAAGTCAGACTGTGTACAAGTAGTAAAGTTCTGCTACCAAACATAGATATTAAGATATTTTATCTTAATGCCAAAATGAGATACTTAAAACAGTCTCCTTCAGTTGGCAAAGCTTTAACAAATTGCTTCAAGAGACTCAGTTTTATGTGCAGAGGTGGGAATACATTGTTCTTTCTGTCAACAAGTCGCTCATGTAGAGTGTTTGGATCACCAGGTTTGAGGTTCGATCTTGGAGGCCAATTTGACTCCACCCAATGCTTCTCACAAGCTCTTCTGTCCCACATACACAGAAAACAGGGATACTTGGTGTATCCGCGTTGCTGACCAAGAAGGAAGCAGACCATTTTAAGGTCAACACAGATGATCCAGTTGTGCTTGTGATATTGCAACAGATCGATGACTCTCTTTATGTCTTCATAGTCTTCACAAAAACAAACTGAATGGCCAATTGGGACTGCACCAAATAAATTGCCATTGTGGAGGAGGACACACTTCAAGCTCCACTTTGAGTTATTGATGAACAGTTGCCATTCAGTTGTGCTGGGATTCCCAATTCTTCCATTAAACCATGTATGTTATGGCAATATACAAAGCCACTGTCACTTCAAAAATACTGCAGAAATGTACTTTTTCTTGATTAAAAGTAAGATACCTTTGCTCCTTTTTCAAGCAAGTTTTTCTCGTGCAGTCTTGATGCTAGGAGTTCTGAAGCCTTTTTGGATAGTCCCAAATCTCATGCCGAATCATTCAACTCATACTGATCAAATCTCTTATGAACTGAGTCATCTTCAGTTTCAAAATCTTCATCGTTGCTGTCATTTAGTTCTTCACCATACTCCTGTTTTTTGAAAGAGGGTAGTTCAATGAAAACTGACACTGGGATTTCAGCTGAATGAGGCACTGGGCGTATAGCTGATGGTTGACTAAGATACTCTATTTTACATTTATTTTTCTAGACATTTTCACCATACAACAGTAACAGTCACTTGAATGATCTCTGGGCTCTCGTCAAACCATAGGGATACCAAATGGCAATTTATCACGTATTCCTTTCGTCCACATCCATAAACTCTTGACACACTGCTTACACACCTTGTGAAGGGCCCAAGACTTATCTTGATCACCAAGTTTTACCTTAAAATATGCAAAATAGGCTTGCCTGACAAATGCGCTTATGTTTGTCCTTTGGAAATGATGAAACTGCCACAGAGATAACAAAATGAATCAGGGTTGTTTAGGCACTTACGACAAGAAATAGCAGAGGCAGACATGATCTGAAGGAAAGGAAATAAGTACGTGTGTAAATAAGAAAATAAATTCTGCTAATTCCTTGTATAAAGACAAGAACTCAGACTATACTTTGGAATATGATTCACTATATAGAGCGGCACACAACCTCTCACCACACTGTCTCACGTGTAACTGAATAGCCTAGAGAAGTATGAACCTGTCGCTGGTCTCCAAGGTCATCCCCTGCCCCTCGAGGGAGTTTTGCTCTCAGCCAATAGGAGAGCACTAGTGCTTCCCTCTATCCAGGCTTGATTCAGCCTAGAGTGGTCACATTAAGATAAGCTGTAGAGGAAAACTTGATGTGAAAGATGAAAACTAACTGCAGTTTTGAAATCAGCATGCCTATTTAAGTCTAAAACAGCTGAAAAATCAAACTCAACAGGAATTATGTTAAGAATTGTTCCCCTGTGTTATCTATGGTGCAAAGTAGCCATGGACAATATATAAACAAATGGATGAGGCTGTGTTTCAGCAAAATTTTATTTATAAAAACAAGAAGCAGGCTGGATTTGGCCCATGGACAGTAGTTCACAGTGGTTGCTTGATTTGGGTGGTGGTGGTGGTGGCTTCCTCTGTTGTCACCAATGTCATTATTTGGAGCCTATTTGTGGAAGGTCTTGCTGGCAACATAGAACACTTAAGAGATTTAAAAATAGTAATATGATTGTTTTCCATTGGTAGTACCTCCAGAAAAGGTTAAACAATAAATGTAAGAAGGTGACTTTAATGAAAGTGCTTCTGGGAGATGGCATTTGTGTTGTTTTTATTCTGTTTTGTCAAGAATATTTATTAAAAATATGTTGAAATTTATTAAATGTCCTGTTAGTATACATTGATAAGATTTTTTTCTCATGTTATCTATTAACATCGGTGTATTATATTAACAGAGTTGATACTAGTAAACCATCCTTGCTTTTCTGGAATAAGCCTTGCTTGATTATACTTTAAAATTATTATTAATGTGCTGTTGGATGGTGTTTGCTTATACTTATTAGCATTCCCTTTAAAAAAATATTTTATTTATTTTTAGAGCGAGAAGAGGGAAGGGAGAAACATCAATGTGTGGTTGCCTCTCGCATGCCCCTATCTGTGGACCTGGCTTGCAACCCAGACATGTGTCCTGACTGGGAATCGAACTGGCAACCCTTTGGTTTGCAGGCTGGAGCTCAACCCACTGACCCACACCAGCCAGGGCTTGTTAGCATTCTTGCATCAAGATTCATAACTGAGCTTAGTCTGGGGTTTTCTTGTGCTGGTGTGTGTTAACCTGGTGCCTGAGATGACCTCCAAGTGAAGGTCTGGAGGCGGCCACAGGCCTTGTGCTTCTGCAGCTCAGGGAAAGGACAAGACTAGGAAGACTAGGAAGAGAGGTTCATGAGTTCCTGCCAGGAGACTGGATGGATGGAGATGAAGAGAGGACTGAGCCCTGGGCTACTTCCACATGTTAGAGTCAGTCTCTGAGAAGGATCCAGCAAAAAAAGTGGAAAATTATTTGACAATAAAGAGGAATGAAGTACTGATCCATATTATAAAATGGATGAATCTTGAAAACATTATGCTGGACACAAAAGGCCAATAGTGTGATTGCATTTATATAAAATGTCCAGAACAGGCAAATCTATAGAGACAGTTGCAGGGGCTGGAGGGAGGGTGGGGATGGGAATGACTGCTAATGGGTAAGGTCTTTTTTTTTTAATGTGATGCAAATATTCTAAACTCAGATTGTAGTGAAGGTTGCCCAACTCTGTGAATATGCTAAAACCACTGAATTGTACAGTTTAAGTGGTGAATTTGATGGTATGTCAATGAAAATGTGAGGGGAAAACCCCAAGAAGTAGCTAGAATGTAGAAGGAAAATCTGGTGACTGGCATGAGGAAGCTGTTCCACTCTGGCTCAGACCTCAAAGTCCACCCCGCCCCCTGCCCCATCCTGCCCAGTAGGAGGCTAGTTTTCACTTTAAAAAAAAAAATCCTCATGGAGGATATGTTTTTATTGATTTTAGAGAGAGAGATGGGGGGAGAATGAGAGACATTGATGTGAGAAACATTGTTCTGTTGCCTCCCCGTGGGGTCCCAAATGGGGACTGAACCTGAAACCTAGGTATTTGCCCCGACCCAACCTACCACCTTTCTGGTATAAGGAATGATGCTGCAACCAACTGAGACACCCAGCCAGGACCAGTTTTCACCTTTTTAGCACAGTGGAGGTACATTAATTGGGGACAAGATTACTTGTTGGCAACAACTTAGTTTTTTTTTTTTAAGATTTTATTTCTTTACTTTTCAGAGAGGGGGAGGGAGAAAGAGGGAGAGAAGCATGCATGTGAGAGAGAAACATCAATCCATTGCCCCAACCAGGGACCCAACCTGAAACCCAGGCATGTGCCCTGACCCAGAGTCCAACCAGCACCTTTCGCTTTACAGGACGAAGCCCAACCAGTGAGCCACACCAGTCAAGGCCATAAGTTAAATTCTTGTATATTGTTCTTCATTGCTGGAAGTACTGAGCTGACAGCCAGAAGAAGGTCAATTTTATCTTTTTTAAATTATATTTTATCAATTATGCTATTATAGTTGTCCTGATTGTTCCTGTCAGGGCAGCCTTGCTCTGAGAAATCACCTGGAGACCACTGTGGGATCAGGCAATGGGTTTATTGAGGGAAAAAAGGGGAAGGTGGGTGGAGGGGAGAGGCAGCTCCCGGACCAACTCAAGGGCTCGTAGGAGCAAGGGGAATAGGGAGCAAGGGACTGGGGACCAGGGAATGGGGAATGGAGAACGAGGACTCCTGGTCCTCCTTGTGGGCCCGTAGGAGTCCCACATGCACTTCTGCAGGAACCTTTTTTATACTTGTCAACTACACATTTTGGTGAGGGTGAGTTTGCTTATCAACATATTCAGTAGGTCATTTACATCTCATTGCTTCCCCCCACCACAGACCAGGTTAGTTAATATATCGGGCTAGGTCTTCTGGGAATAGTTTCAGTCCATCAAAGTATCCTTTAGGAACTGTTAAGTCCACCAGCATATCCTTTGGGAACAGCTAAGTCCAAGGCCAGGTTGATTAGCATATACCAAAAGTCCTGGTGTGCATTCTAGCTGCCTTCATGTTCTGACATTTCCAGTCTTTTGTTTGTAATAAAAAGAATGGTGCTGAGGTCCATGGTCACGGATGGAGGGTTTAGGGGAAAAGGGTGTCACAGTCATTCTGACTATTTTGTGCTGACATATGGGCATATTTAGAGTGTACATTACCCTCAGTGTCTATATCTCCGATATTTCTTGTGCTGGCAGGAATTGGTACTGAGGAGTAGACAGGAGCAGGAGTATGAGCTGTCTGTGCCATAGCTGTAGCTGTAGCTGACAAGGAGTCGCAGGAGGCAGGGTCCTAGAATGAGAGCTAAAGTAGTGTTAGCAAAGGTGTAAGAAGGGGCTGTGGGGCTTTTACTCCCATTCAAGCGGTGTGTGTCTCAGCCTGGTGGATGCACTGGTAGCAGTAATCTCTCAGCATTATGGTTGAGTGGGTTGCCTGTGCTGTAGCTGCATCGACAGCCCTATGGATAAAATAGTATAATTAATAATGGTGCTGTGTGTTGGATTTAGGATTTGATTTTCATCAGTTTCAGGAAGAATGCATTGTCCACAAGATGTCATAGAGACTAGTCTATTGTTTGGCCAGCTGCTGGTCAGGCCCTTGAGTCTTCCAGGTCTTTAGTAAGACTCAGTCTCCTGGCTGGAACGGGTCAGGCGGATAGACAAACCTGCAATGAGCAAACTTGTGCAAAATTGTTAATTTATACCACAACCTACAAACCAGTCACTGAGTCTATAAGACTGTCTTAGGAAGACATTCAGTTGCAAAGCCTTCTTTTTGGAATAACATTTAACAGCTGCAATTTGACAGATTTTTTTTTGCCTGTAAATTGAGCGTCTCTGATGTCACAAACCCAGTTTCAACTTCCAAATGAAAATAAAATTTGAAGACTGTTGGCTGCACTAGTCTATAGTCTACCAGTAAGCATTGTGATTTTCCTTAAATCACGATTTTTCTCCTTAAGATCACCCCCATTGTCATTGAAGGGACTGTATTAAGTCCAGTTTTAATTTAGCCTGTTCATTTGCATGAACACAAGAGCAGCCATTGATCACATATGATTTTTAAGTCCACTTCGCTGGAACTTACTCAAGGAACCTTCAGATTGACCGTTTCGTCCGCCCATCAAAGCACATAAGCTGAGCCACACACCAGCCACTTGGCCTCTCCTGTGAACACCTGCTTCTTTCAAGTCCTTGAGGTTTTCCATTGTGCTTTAAGGTTCTTTTTAGCCATCTTTCAGGAAAGCAACCTCCATTCCTTCCCATGAAAGATTGCCATGAATCGCACAACCCACCAAAGTACCAGGCTTTTTTTCTTGTGGGCTTTCATTAAGCTTTGAAAGTCAATCCCAGTTCCTTGGGGCTTTCTGGTAACAACCAGAGCCCAGGCATGACATTCCAGTCAAAGCCTCCCAACAATCAGTCTTATTAGTTTCATGCAAAGAAACACAGAGTCATCACTCACTCCCTCAGAAAGCCAAATTCTGGAGGGATCAATTAGGGAGAAAAATGTAAATGAGGAAAGGAAATTCTTGTCCTTCTATATACTCACTAAAATTGCATTGTTAAAACCGTAAAATTTCTTTTCAGAACTTTCACAAACCTTCTTCATTTCCATGCCTTACACTCTCCCTTGTTCACTTTCCTAAATAGTGTGAAGCTTTTAACTCTCTCTGGGAAACCTCATTTCCTTTCCAGAGCAGAAACTGAAGATCAGAAAATAAGCAGCTGAGGTTTCTATTTCTTCAGATTTAAACTTTTACACCCTTTTTCATTTATATTTACAACTTTCCACAGACCTTCTGCAACATTTACAAACTTTCTAAAATACCTTTTACTTCTTTAGACTTAACCAAAACATGCTTCCAATCCTTGTTCTTTTCCACACTGTGAAGGACTATACTCAAACTCAGTATCTGGCAGCTAAAAGTTCCTAGATTTGCAGAGATATCCTGCAGCTTTAAACGAACTTCTGCTTCAACTTCTCTCTTCTAACATACATTTTTTGAGGTTTTTTTTTTGAGGAGTGTTTTAATTGTTCTGCCTGACCATTTATTTACCTTTTGCTATTTCCCACAAACATCTGGCCAGCTTCTGTTACAAGGGTGACTTTTAAGAGTTCCTGCCTTAGAATAGCCACCCCACGCCTGCCCTGGTCTCTCAGGGCAGGGGCTGGAGAGAAATGGCTGAGATGCCATGCTGCAGCTGAAAAATGGCTGGAGTTTAAAAGTGTCACTTTAAAAAAATTTTTTCTTCTTCTTTATGTTGGAGAAGCAGGCATTCTGCTGTTCCCTATATGGGTTTGAATAGCAGGTTAATTACCCTATTGTTCCTAGATTTTAGCAGATCCTAAGTTTAGAATTTAGTTACTGTTTTAAAGATTTATATGCTTACTTTTCCTTATTATTGTTACAGAACCCCTGGGCTGCTCCGATTGAAACCTAGCACCCACGGGCTGTTTAGTTAGGGGCCTGATTGCCCGCCCCCGCCAGAATTATAACTCTCAATTCCAGAGTTTAGTGAAAAGAAAAAGAATTGTTTATTTAACAGTTATATAGATTTAGATCATTGCAGATTTCTGCCATTAAGTCTTATGTTCCTTAAAACACCCCAAAACACATATTTCTGCCTCCCCCTACCAAACCAGGCTAGTTTAAGAAAAGTTAAGAGATACCATTTCCCTACTTCCTAGACACAGTTCAGCTTTACAGGTAGCTGCCAATCATTCAATTCTGATTGGAAAGGTCTTTCTGTGTTGTGGTGCCCTCCAGCTTCCAATCCAGAACCATGTGAATTCCCAGCCTCCATGTAAGCTGCATGGAGTTTTCCCTTCTTAAAGCAGCATGGTGTACCCTCCTTTGTAATCCGCATGGTCAGTCTGTTTCTCCTCTCAAAACAGCATGGAGAAACTGTACAGAGAGCTCCTTCTCCAAACCGCATGGAAAGCCTTCCTTTACAAAAACCACATGATCAGTCCCGTTAAAATGTCTGCTGCTTATTTTTAAATCCCTGACTGCGTCCTGTGACCTAGTCTGCATGGTCCCCAGTTCTGACCATTCACAGAACCGCCCCCCTCCCATCCAAGACCCCTCCCATCTTCCCCAGGCCTTGGATGCATTAACATTTGCATAACAAAGACACTAGCCCCTAGCCTCAGGCATGTGAAGGTGTCCTGAAAGCTGCTTCCTTCTCCCCATCCCCCAGTGGAAAGTTCTGGGGTTTTTTGGACACCCCCCTTCTGTAACATTATTTCTTTTTCACTTTCAATGTTTTTCTTTTCCATGCCACACATGGATGTGGCATGTGTTTTTTTCTTTATTTCTTAATTTTTTGCTTTCTCCTTCCTTTTTTAAAATCTTTTTAAATTTACAGACTATTTACGACTTACATGCTTAGATGCTTTGTAGTATATGCAATCTGCAATATTACATTTTAAAATAAATATTAGAATTATAAATAATTAGAATTTTGTAGACTTTTGGAGATTTTTGTAAATTTTTTTATTTGACAAAGATTTCCAAGTATTTTAAAATGTATTAAGCCTGATTGGTCTAGAGTTTTCTTCTTTTTGGTAGGAAGAAAATAATAAATCCTTGAGATATTTCAAGGGCCCTTTGAAATACCTCAAAGCTATAAGGAAGTCTTTTAAATTTTAAATATTGTAAAGTTTGTCAACTAAGGAATATATATTATGAAATGATATTTGACTATTTAAAGTGATAATAAGAGGTATATAATATTAATATAGGCTGACAAAAATTTAGTTTTTAGCATTGAGAGACATGAATTTTTGAATATTAGTTAAGTATTTGAGTAATATACCACAGTACATAATTATTTTACTAAATAGAACCTTAGCTTTTAGGCAAATACAGGAAAAACTTTTACAGTTTTTTTCAAGGCTTGGGTTAGGCAGGCAATGAACAGCATCACCTCCTGCTGGGTGATTAGATAGCTGCTTGGCTGGAAAACAAATACAGCAACTACTTTGTAAAGCAGACAGAAATGGGGGTGGTAGAGATGTAAATGGAGCAGTCACAGAAAAGGGAAAAAGACTTACGAGTGAGGCAATTTGAATGATAAGGCCTACTTAGATCAGGACCTGGAAAAGCCAGAACTTTTCACTGCAGGCTAAAATCTTGCTCTCTCCTCTCCAGATCTAAACCTAAGTGGGGAATTGTGCCACAGGGATGGGAGTTTCCCATGAGGCCCGTGCAGGTCTTAGGATTGACCCCAGACATCCCTGCGAGGCCCCGACTCAACTCACGTGCAGGTTTTAGGATTGACCCCAGACACCCCTGCGAGGCCTCGACTCAACTCACATAGGGATGTCCAAGAACTCGGGCCAGAGGGAGGAAGTGCCTCTTATCTTCGGAGCCCAGGCAGAATCTAAGCACTCATTTCAGATTTTATAGTTTCTATCTCCAAACACTGGCCTAGCAAATTTGAATGACCCACCCTCACAGCACAGCATTTTCTTTGTCCCAAACGTGAGACATTCCAAATGGCTGATAATGGAGGGAAGTGAGTGGTGAGTGGTGGATGTTTTGAGGCAGAGAGTGGAAAAAAATGTCGGTGAGTTCTGAGGAGAGGGAAAAGGGGACATGTACCTTAATGGGTCCTTGGGGTCCTGTAACCTCCCAGAGAAGGATAGGTTGCGGTCCAGAGGAAGCTGAAAGGGGAGAGAGGAGTGGACAGAGAACCTGAGACCATTTGCCATTATGCCTGAATAAGTTGTAGAGGCCAGTAAGAACCTGGAAGTCAAATGTTCCATGTTCTGCCCAACAGTGTTGATTATCAAAAGAATATTGAGGCCAAGCAACAGTGGAGAGAAAAATTAGCTTTCTTAGCAGGGACTGATGTGCTCCCATGGCACTGAGAGTAACGACCCAGAGGTGAGCCTGAGACAAAATGAATCAGGAGGGTTAAGGGGTGTCCCCACTTAAGCCACTGATTCTACAAGGTACAAAGGCCGTAAACAAACAAACCAGGGGGAGGGCGCCCTGTTCCCAGCGGCCCCTGGAAGTTCAACTGAGCTCAAAGGCTCTGAGGCACAAAGACCCCAAATGAACTTTCCAACGGGGTGGGTGTCCTCAACTGCTGGTGGAAGTCCAACAAGGTGCTAGGCCCCAAGGAAGACTGAACTAGGCCTAGGATTTTTGAGCAGAGCCACAGTAGGCTCAGAAACGAGGTCAACCTCAGGAGAGACTCACCCAATGAGATGAAACTTGACTAGTTGGTGTCCAGTGTGGATGGAGGGCTGGCCACGGCAAAGGGTCTGGAGGCAGAGGTCGTCAGATGGGCAGATTTCTCAATCAGGTGTGGGAGGAGGTGTGAGAAACGCTCACAATAAAAACTGGGACACAGGACTTGAGCAGTAAAGCGAGGCCTTTATTCACGAGTCTGCAGAGCCGGGCGCACCCTCATAGCCAGGAGAATGTGCGCGCCAAGTAGACAAAGGAAACTGGTTTTATAGTCTTAGCTTCCCCACCCTGAAATTGCCACCCTAAAGTGATTATCTTTTCCACCCTGAAATTGCCACCCTAAAGTGATTATCTTCTTGCCCTAAAGTGAGAGTGATTAGCTTCCCCGCCCTAACGCAATTAGCTCCCCCTCCCCTCTCCTTCCCCGTTTCCCCATTACTGGTTACTCCGGAGGTACAATCTAACACGGTTATCTAAATGCCCCTTCTGTGGTTTGTAGATATGCCAATGCCGTCAGCTCCCTTCTCAGAGACCCTCTAATTACATTTGCCCTTAAGACCCTTTAATTACATTTGCCCTTTGTTACTAATGACTTTTTACTGGTTTGGGAGTCACTATGTCCTTGTTTCTAACAATTCCCCCCTGTCTCTTTTGGAAAATTGACTACTCAAAGCATTCTATTTATCCCTTCAAATTTAAGGAGGATTTCTTGACTTTCTTCCTCATAGTTAGGATTCCCTTTGGTCTCTCAGAGGAGGAGATTATGAAAAGTTGCTGGCATCTGTTTAGTTAGTGCAGTCTTAATTAGCCTTTGAACCAAATCTCGGACACATGGAATAATACAGCAGCCTAAAGCTGTTAGGACACTTGCTACCACTATGAGGGATACCAGAGCTGATGAGATCATTCCTTCTCAGTTGCCAAACCAGTTTTCTAACCATCCTGTTATGGGATTGCCAATACCTGAGTTTTCCGCCAGCTCATTTGCTAAGGTAGTTAGTCCCTGCTGGGCCTTAGTGATAGATTCATTAGGGGCAGTATTATTAGGGATAAAGGTGCAATACTGCCCCCTAGCATTACACATACACCTCCCTTTTCTGCCAACATCATATCCAGTGCCATCCTGTTCTCCCAAGCCACTCAACTGGTGGCATCTAATTGTTGAGCGATTCCTTCTATAGTATTCCTAGTATAATTGATAAACCTCTGTTGGTCATAATAAATATAGTTTATCTAATCAACAGAAGAGCACTGACTCAAACCCTGCTGCTATCTGATTTCTAGCTTTAAACTCATCTGGAACTCCTCTGGGGACTCCAATGGCGTCACTATAGATATGAGGATTATAGGATTCACCAGGCGCCACTGACCTTTTTTTTTTTCCTAACAGGGGCAGTCTGGATCGGTTTTGGAAATGCTAGGGTAAATGGGATAGCCAATTGTACCAGGGCACAGGTTCCACTCCACCTGTTAGGTAGGATTTTCCAGAGACCCCTCTGCCCACAATACCACCAGACATCTGTTCTGGAGATTCGGAGGGGAATATAGTTGCCGGCCCCACTGTAAAGGTGTCTCGCATTTCTGGTATGAGTGCATATTAGGAGTTCTTCCACAGGGGTACCCAAATTCGCTTCCCACCTAGAGAGGCAAGAAGAGTAATTCATGGGCCCCACTGAGTATGAAGGGGGGGATTGAGTCCCATTATTCCTTATAGAGGGAAAGAGGAGAGACAAGCTTCTGCAAGTCTCATTTCCCCATGCATTCTCATCCCTGTAGAGAGCGAGCATACAGGCCATTCCCGAGGGGTCAGAGTCCCAGCCTAGTGGAAATGGTACAACCTGTGCCTGGGGTCTTCCTGTGGTACAAGCATACCAGTTGCTTTTATTCAGGGATTTAACAGTAAATTTGACCCATTCTACCCAAGCATTTGCGTCCCCGTATCCAGTCTCTATCTCTAAGGTCTGTCTGAGATTTAATACCTTAAAAACTTTTACCTTGGCTGGATTATTCTGGGGTCTTTTCTGAGATGTTTCTGAGGTCTAGCTGAGAGAAGTTAGATTTTCTAGGGAAGGAGGAGTTGTCACTAAGTGAAGACCTAGCCACCCTACTGAATCTATGCCAGATACATCCACTCCTAAGCCATAAACTCTGGTAGCCACATGGGGTTCCTGACTTAAGGCCTGTGGCTGGTTAAGTGTTAGAAGAGGGTTGCACTGGAGAGGCTGGCAGTTTGGGGGAGGAGCTTCTTTGCTTAAAGTTATTTTAGGCAAAGGAGACCAGTTTTAAAATGAAGCCCATTGACCAACCCATACTTCGCCAACCCAACCACTTAATTCAGCCAAACTGTTGAGTCTCAGGAGGCAGCAATGCAGATGGGCTTCTTAAGTGAGTCTTGTATGTACAGACAACCACTCAGGAAATGAGATCATAGGCTTATGCCCTATGAAAACAGAAAGACACACACATGTTAATTCACACAACACAATTCACAAACCAGTCTTTAAATTTGCAAGACTGTCTTATTGGGAAGACATCCAGTTGCAAGGCATTTGATATTCTTCTTGCCTGTAAATTAAGCATTGTTGATGTCACAGACCTGTTTTAACTTTCGAATGAAAACAAACTTTGAATTAAAATGAACTTTATAGACACAGTTAGCTGCACTAGTTTATAGTCTACCACTGAGCATTGTGATTTTCCTCAAATCATGATTTTTCTCCCTAAGATTACCCTCCTCGTTATTAAAGGGACTGCATTAAGTCCAGTTTTAATTTAGCCTGTTCATTTGCATAAATACAACAAGAGCAGCCATTGATAGCATAAATCCCCTGTCCTTCAAAAACTGCATTTCCATGCATTATACCTTCTATTACTAAAACCATACAATTTCTTCTCAAAACCTTTATAAATTTCTAACCAGCCTTTTTATTTACATGCCTTACACCTTTCCTGGTTCCCTTTCTTTCATGTGAAGTTTTAAAATTTCCCTGGGAAACCTCAATTCTTCCTTTCAGAGCATAAACAGAACACAAGCAGCTGAGGTTTTCTTTTCCCAGGTTTAAAGCTTCCATAACTTTCTTTTTTTTTTTATAATTACAACTTTCCTCAGACCTTCTGCAACATTCACAAACTTTCTAAATACCCTTTACTGCTTTAGATTTAACCATAACATGCTTCCAATCCTTGTTCTTTTCCACACTGTGAAGGACTGTACTCAAACTCAGTATCTGGCAGCTAAAAGTTCCTAGATTTGCAGAGATATCCTGCAGCTTTTTGAAGTTACTGCTTTCTCCTCCTCTCTTCTAACATACACTTTCTGAGCCTTCCTGAGGAGTTTTTCAATTGCTTTATTTGGCCCATTCATTTACTTTTTGCAATTTCTTACAAATATTTGGCCAGTTTCTGTTACAATGGTGACTTTTAAGAGTCCCTGTCCTACAGCACTCTCTGGATTTAGACCAGAATACTTTCTCATTTTGTCCCTGAGCTTCTGCAGGGATCTGATGGAGCTGTATTTCGAATGCCTTGGAGACATTCTGTGCATGGGGAACGGACTCCTTGATTCCCCTGATGATGAGGCTCCTAAGGTCTTTCATTTGAGCCCTAGCCTCTGGCCTGTTATCCCAATCAGGGTCTATACTGGGAAACTTCTGTTAGGCCGGGACAATTCCCTGACTGGGGGGGATGTTCCCTTTCCCATATCCTCATAGCAGCCGGTCTGATCACTCCCTTCTCTTCCCCACTGAAGATGTCTAGTATAGACATTAATTCTGTCCACATGTATATGCTGGGTCCGGGGAACTGATCTAATTATTCTGCCAGTCCAAGGGGGTCCTTTACCAAGCGCTTCATATTGCGCTTGAAGTTTCTAACTTCAGTGCTTGTTGAAGGAGCATTTGACATATCTAATATATCCTGGACCGCTGGAGAATTCCCTAAGGGGAAACCGGCTGCTCTGAGGGAATGGGGAAGTTCTTTAGGTCTTGCTTACATTGTTTCAATTCCTTTCTTAATTTAGATAAGTTGCCACCAGCGCCTTAGGTGTCATGGGGGCGGATACTGGTGGGGTATCTGCTAGGTGTTCCTGGCCTCTTCCGTCTGTACTGTCCGTCCACGGTGCCTCTGCCCAGTTGGCCGCCGGCTGGCCGGGGCTATAAGGCAGTGGGAGACAGGACAGAGGGCCCAGGCCTTATCTTTTTCTTTTTTACAGGGAAGAGACCTGCGGAGCTGCTGGTAGGTGGTGATCAGCAGAGAGCATATTCCCTCTCTTCCTTAAAGGCTGATGCCTGGCCCTGGCTGTTGTGGCCCAGTGGACCAAGCACCAGCCCGCCAACCAAGCGTTGCCGGTTCAACTCCCAGTCAGGGCACACGACCAGGCCACACGCCAGGTCCCCAACTGGGGGCACGAGCGAGAGGCAACCACACAGCGATGCCCCTCTCTTCTCTCTCCAAAAACAGACAAACAAACAAACAATCCAAAAAAGCTGAACACACATATAAGACCAGGGCTTAACAAACCCAACATTTATCAGACCCAAATCGGGGCTAGAAGACAGATTTCCCCTAAATGGGTTCCTTTGGCCAAAGGAAACAACAATAATTTACCATTGTCTGTTTTTCCTTACTTTTGGTCCCCACCCCTAGGCCTAAAATTTCCATTTCCCATCCTCAGCTGATTCCCGTGGCTGAATCCGGTTGTGGTTGTGTTCTCAACCTAACGGACCCAGCGGAGGGGCACTCTACACTCGCTTACTTGCACACAGACCGAGATGCTTCGTTCGTCTCCGGCCGCTTCCCTCACAGGACAATGGACCCAGCGGAGGGGCACTCCGGCCGTTTCCCTCACCGGACAACGGACCCAGCGGAGGGGCACTCCGGCCATTTCCTCACAGGACAACGGACCCAGCGGAGGGGCACTCCGGCCGTTCCCTCACAGGAGAACGGACCCAGCGGAGGTGCACTCTGGCCATTTCCCTCACGGGACAACGGACCTAGCGGAGGGGCACTCCGGCCGTTCCCTCACGGGAGAACGGACCCAGCGGAGGGGCACTCGGCCGTTTCCCTCACCGGACAACGGACCCAGCGGAGGTGCACTCCGGCCGTTTCCCTCACGGGACAACGGACCCAGCGGAGGTGCACTCCGGCCGTCTCCCTCACGGGATAGCGGACCCAGCGGAGAGGCACTCCACACTCGTACCAGCCACACACACAACTCATACCAGCCACACACACAACTCGTACCAGCCACACACACAACTCATACCAGCCACACGCACAATCAGCTTCCCGAGGATGCCCAACCACCAAGGCAGTACTTAAGTCCAATTTTCCTACCTTGGCCCGTGCACGAGGTTGCCTGGTTGCCGCGGTGTTTGCTTTTGTTTCCCCCTGCGTCGATCCACTGCTGTCCCAACAAGAAGTCTCGGGTCGTTTCCGGACACTGAGGCGGGTGGGCCCTGGGTCAAGCGGGCCACCCAAAAGCGGGTAGGACGCGTCTCCCCGCCTTGGCTCAGAGCCCTTCCCGCACACAGGCGGAGGATCCCGGACGAGCCCCCAAATTGTGAGAAATGCTCACAATAAAAACTGGGACACAGGACTTGAGCAGTAAAGCGAGGCCTTTATTCATGAGTCTGTAGAGCCGGGCACACCCTCACAGCCAGGAGAATGTGTGCGCCAAGTAGACAAAGGAAACTGGTTTTATAGTCTTAGCTTCCCCACCCTGAAATTGCCACCCTAAAGTGATTATCTTTTCCACCCTGAAACTGCCACCCTAAAGTGATTATCTTCTTGCCCTAAAGTGAGAGTGATTAGCTTCCCCACCCTAACGCAATTAGCTCCCCCTCCCCTCTTCTTCCCTGTTTCCCCATTACTGGTTACTCCGGAGGTACAATCTAACACGGTTATCTAAATGCCCTGTCTGTGGTTTGTAGATATGCCAGTACTGTCAGCTCCTTTCTCAGAGACCCTCTAATTACATTTGCCCTTAAGACCCTTTAATTACATTTGCCCTTTGTTACTAATGACTTTTTACTGGTTTGGGAGTCACTATGTCCTTGTTTCTAACAGAGGGGGTGAGAGGGTTCCGACAGGCGGGTTAGGCGGTAAGCCTGGGACGTGCTGCCGCAGCCCATTGCTCCCTTGCCTGCAAGCTGTCCTTGACCGCTCTCGGAGCCCCTCCTGGGTCTTGGCACCAAAATGTCAGGGTAGCCTTGCTCTGAGAAATCACCTGGGGGCCACTGTGGGATCAGGCAATGGGTTTATTGAGGGAAAAAAGGGGGAAGGTGTGGTGGAGGGAGAGGCAGCTCCGGGACCATCTCAAGGGCCCATAGGAGCAAGGGAACGGGTTCTGGGGACCAGGGACCAGGGAATGAGGAACAGGGAATGCGGAACGAGGACTCCCGGTGTGCATTCTAGCTACCTTCATGTTCTGACAGTTCCCTGTTTGTCCCCCTCCTCACAGCAGCCCACTCCCTCAGGCAGTCCCCCCACCATTGTTCATGTCCACGGGTCATGAATGTAAGTTCTCTGGCTACTCCATTTCCTGTCGGCAGCCGTCCGTCTAGAGAGACGATGGTGTAGCTTCTTAAGAGTCTATCTGCACCGCCGAGAATGGCTGTGCAGTCCGACTCGGGAGTGACACGGTATCTGTCTCCTCCCGTGTTGGATCGACATCTTGCGATGACGCTGGAGTGTCCTCTCCAGTGAAGCTGAAGCTACAGAACCTGGGCAGGGTGATATGGAGGGTCTGCTGTTGCCCATGCAGCAGACCCCCCCTCTCTTCGCAGCTGAAGGGTCCAAGGGAAAGACGGAGTCAATACAGCTTGGCTTCAGGTGCGCCGCAGGAGTTGCCGGTGTTGACTACAACGTCAAACCGCCTTAGGGACTCCGGCTCCGGATTTTCTGTCGGGGTTTACTCCCTTAGCCTTTCCCCTGAAGAGGTATGCCGCAAGGCAGCGGAGGTTTTTTGGAGTCAGAGTTTTCCTTCTCTGATGTACCCTGACTGGAAGATCGAACCAGCGACAATTAGGTCGCAGGCCGACGCTCAATCCACTGAGCCAAACCAGCCAGGGGGTCCATTTCCTGTACTGTACTTTATATCCCCATGGCTATTCTGTAACTACCTATTTGAACTTCTTAATCCCCTCACCTCTTCACCCATTCCCCCACACCCTCCTCCCACCTGGCAACCATCAAAACGCTCTCAGTATCCATGATTCTGCCTCTGTTCCAGAAGGTCAATTTTAGAAGGAACATTCTCCAGCAGGAAAATATTTACTAGAGTTGACGAAGAAAAATGGGTGGGCCAGCCGCTACAGCACAGACTAGACCAACACAGAGCAGCCGGAGACTGGCGCTCCTTCTGGAAAGCAAGAACCTGCAGAAGGGCTAGGAGTCGGGGCAGGGGCGTGCGTGGAAGGAGGCTCTGCTGAATCGCAGAGCGGGCGGGATTAGGGTGTGGGACGTCGCAACTGCTGAGGTTTTCGCCATGGGTGTCGAGGGGAAAGAAAGGACTGGACCTGGAAACCAGGCCCACGCCTCACGAGGCCAGTCGGAAGTATTTCTCGGGACCTCCGAGTGTCTACGGGCCCAGCCTGGGATTGGTCCTTAGCTGAAGGGACCAGAGCCTTGTGCATGCGCAGATCGCCCCGGGGGCGTGCCGGAAGTGCTGCGCTGGGAGCCGCAGGTCGGTGAGTCCGAGGGCACTGCTGGGGCGGCGGGAGTTTCATTTTTCAGGAGACAGGATTTGGTGAAGGAGGGAGGAAGTTATTGCAGGCGGATGGAGATTGGGGCTGCCAAAGTGATACGGCAGCCACCGATGTGGGGCTCCGGCCAAACGAGGCGGAGATTGCTCGAGACTCTCGGCGAAGGGGAGGCCGCGGGAGGGGATCCTGAGTCAGGCGAGGGGCTTGGTGGTCAGGTGGTGCAGCCGGCCGTGTAAAGCAAGGAACGATGGCAGCGGGGGAATAAATGACCAGCTCGTGGCTCGTGCTCGGTTTTCATCATCTTTATACCCATTTCAGTGCTGGCCCGATATTCAGTGAAGAAAATTGGGGCTGAAAAAGGGGAAACGACTTGTTACTAAATCCCAGAGTTGGGACGCGGGGCAGCTGGGATTTGAGCTGAGCCTTTTGATTCTAAAGCCAAATCTGGAGCTTCTGTACAGGAGTTTAGGGGGCAGCTGAATGGTCTAGAATAGGGCCAGGCAATTTTTCCTACACAGGATCAGATAGTATTTTCCATTTTGTAAGCTAAAAGGCAAAATCGAGGGTATTATGTAGGTAAGTACATAATATAAAAAGAGATAAAACGGGAGTGAAGGGAGGTGGAGGAGGGCACGGGCGGGGCAGGGATGGCGATGGAGAGACTTGACTTGGGGTGGTGAGCGCGCAATACACTTTATTGATGATGTGTTGTGGAATTGTGCACCTGAAACCCGTATGATTGTGTTAACCAATGTCACCCCAATAAATTCAGTAAAAAAAAGGAAAAAGATAAAACATTTCTATACATTTTTATTGACAGAATTAAAAACTTTATTTTAAGGACACTGAATTTTAATTTCATAGAAATTATGTGTCATGAAATACTATTCTTTTGATTTTTTAAAAAACCATTGAAAAATACAAAAATCAGTTTTTGTTCAAGGGTCATACAAAATCAGGCAACTGGCCAGATTTGGGCCATGGGCCATAGTTTGCCAACCCCTGGCCTAACTCTGTGCTGTTCAATCCAATGGCCACTGGGCACATGTGAATACTGAGCCCTTGAAAATTATCTGGTCCAAATTTGATGTGCTATTAGTATAAAATAGGGGTTTTAAAGATAGTCCAAGAAAACAAGTATAATAATTTTCTATGTTGTTTACATGTTGAGATTATAATATTTTGGATAGATTGGACTAAATATTTTATTAAAATTAATTTCACCTGTTTTTTTCAAAAGGATTTTTATTTATTTATATTTAGAGAGAAGGGAAGAGAGGGAGGAAGAGAGGGAGAGAAATGTCAGTGTGAGAGAAGAACATCCCTCAGTTGCCTCTTGTTGCGCCTCATCTGGTGACTGGACCTGCAACACAGGCATGTGCCCTGACCAGGAATTGAACTGGTGACCTTTCACTTTGCAGGATAGTGCCCAATCACCTGAGCCACACTGGTCAGGGCTCGCCTGTTTCTTTTTACCTTTTTATTAATTGTCTGATAGTTTTTTAAGGTGGCTATTAGAAAATGTTAACATATACATGTATTTGCATTTGTGGCTTGCATCATATTTCTGTTGTATAGCTCTGCTTGCGACTGAAGCTTGGGTGTGCAGGTATTTGGAGGTGGGGTCTTGGGGAGATGATTAGGTCATGAAGATGGTGTCCTCATGAATGGGATTAGTGCTCTTATTAAAGGGACCCCAGAGAGCTCCTTCACCCCTTCTGACACAGCAAGAAGACAGCAGTGTATGAACCAAGAAGCAGGTTATTACCAGATACCAAGTCTGCCAATGCCTTGGTCTTGGACTTCCCAGGCTCCAGAACTGTGAGAAGTAATGCTTGTTTATAAACTGCCCAGTTTTTATAGTATTTGTTATAGCAGTTGAATGGACTAAAACACTCCCCTTCTCTGACCTTTGGTTTCCCTCTCTGTTAATGAGAAGTTTGAACCTGATCTTTGAAAGCGATCATCTCTTGATCCTTTTCTAGCCATTAGGGACTAATGTACTAGAAGATGTGGGTGAAATAGACCTTGCCACTGGAGGTGGGTGTGGCCAGGAAGCAAGGAGGCTGTGTCATCTGTCGTGGGATGGTTCTCTCCTGGTGAGAGGCAGACAGTGTTTGCCTAGCACGTTCCCCACTTTCTCTGCCAGGCCTGGCACTCAAGCCCATCACCGGATGGTTCTGGTCCAACTTTCCAGCCTTACTGCCCATCTTGCCCTATTCATGGAGTTGGGCTGTAGCCACACATGGACGCTGTTATGCCCACTCCCCCTCCTTAATGTCTCTCATTGACCCTCTTTTCCATCTCCACCCCTGGACAAGTGCTGTCCCAGTATTCAGTGACTTCCTGTTTCCTGTGAAAAAAAGGAACTCTGTTGTTGGCGTGTAAGCCCCTGCCCAACAGCACAATCTCAACTTCTTTGTCATGTGGGACTCTTTACAGTTCCCCAAACAGTCCATGCTTTCTCTGCCTGTACCCCTTCTCCCCCACATCTGCCTGGAGAACCCCCCATTCAGTCTTCATAGTGCACCCCAGGTGCCTGTCGGTTTCTGTGGGACGTCTTACCCTTCCCACCCACCTCCACAGCTTGGTCAGTGCCTCCCACAGGTCCCTGTCCTCCTGGCTCCCTTAATACAGCATTCATCTCACTGTCTTCTGGGGCAGGGGCAGCCTCTGAGGGTGGGGCCAATGGGTTATGCAGGATGGGCGCTTGGTGATGTTCCTGGAAATGCTGACTGACGGAAGAAAAGCTTTCCTCTAGTGGCTTCTTTAAGTGTCGTTTACACGCAGTTGTTGAAGCCTGTTGTGGTAAAGACTGGGCACACAATTTGTCCTTGCCTTCCTCTGTAAGCAGCTAAGCTCATTTCTTTCTGTCTTTTTAAAAAAAAAATAAGCCTTTTTTTTTCCCCTTAAATCTTCACCCGAGGATGTTTATTGATTTTTGAGAGGGAGAGAGAGAAACATTGACCAGTTGCCCTCCCCCTGCCCCCACTCCCTCCGCACGCGCCCCAACCAGGGATTGAACCCACAACCTGGCTGTGTGTCCTGATTGGAGATTGAACCTTTTGGTATACAGAACGATGCTCCAACCTGGCCAGGGCTGAGCTCCTTTCTTAGTGTCCCTTGTAGTAAGATGAGGCCACATGACAGAGTCTCACCAGTGGAATGTGAGTGGAAGTGGAGTGTGCCCCTTCCAGGCCTGGCCCTCAAGACTTTCACACTAGTTCCTCCTCATACATTTCCTCTGCCAGCTGCATGCAGATGACAAGGCCCAAGGGGATGGTGGAGCCACAAGGTGGGTCCTTAAATGACCATGAGGAGAGCTGCCTCTGCCTGAACATGCACTGTGTCCTTATCTGTAAGAAACTTTCTTCTGCAGTGTTTAGATCTGTTTGGTACCACAGCGTAGCCCACCCTGGATGATAGTCATGTCATCCAAACCTGAGGGCCAGTGACAGAGTAATGAAGGCACATTTTGGCCTAGATGGCAGGCTGGATGGGGGAGGTGAGAGAGAGAGCTGACCCAGCCACACTCTGGCTGGCACAGTTGGCTAGATATAGGAGGCATTCTCTGTGGCCAAGAACCCAGCAGAGAGTCTGGGCTCTGGGGAACGGCACATGTTCCATTTGGGACATGCTGTAATTGAGGTACCATGGTGGCAGTTCAGTACTGATAGTTGTGCCTGAGGGCTTGGAGTTCTGGAAACTGCCCTGAGGGGTGTGGACATGTGGGTGGCTGTGGAAGGCAGGGTGTGAATGTATGAGTGAAGCGATGAATTGTTGTGGAACCATAAACTGAGGCCCTAAACCATAAACTAAAGAGTCTCCAGGGCTGATATTTTAAGGAGACACTGCTGCCTCTCAGAGGGACACTGGGCATTGCTGTTTTGTAGCCTTTTTTGCCAGCTTGGTCTGCAACAGTGGGTCCTCAATCTGTTCCTGCCTCAATGCCCAGTGCCCAGAATGCTTTAGGACAGTGAGAGGCCAACCCCATGGGCCTGGGAAAGTGAAGTTTTAAGAGCTATGAAGGGGATTGTGATGTGAAGCCAGACTGCGCCCCTCTGCTGTGGCCACTGTTGGCAGCCTTGTGGGCTCCGGAGGAGACTGGTAGGATTAGGTTTGTGTGTGAAGCACATATGCAGTTGAGGTCCGACTCCAGAAGGGTGTCCTGGGCATCTCTGATTTGCCTCTGTTGGGCAGAGGCTGCTTCTGAGACACAAGCTTGGCACAGTTGGCTGTCACAATAATGTGACCTGGGTTGGGGGGAGGTGGTCTGCCAGCTGGTAGAGCTTCTCTAGAACTTCCAACTCTGTTTTGAGGATTGATTTGAGACACATAGGGGAGCGCAACACGGAAGGAGTCTTCCCTTGGATGCTTTTCTTGTTCATGTTTGTAATTGTCTTAGCGGCTCTCCTTTCTCCCTGCTACCTGCCAGCCACTTGGCACACCTTCTCTGATCCCTGCAGCAGTGCTGAGAGGTGGGTGTTTCAAATGAAGAAGCGAAGAGCTATGTGGCTGGTTCTTCTCTGGATTGAGTGCTGACCTGCGAACCAAAGGGTCACTGGTTCAATTCCCAGTTAGGGCATGTGCCTTGGTTATGAGCAAGGTCCCCAAAATCTTTAAAAATAAAATAAAATAAAATGAAGAAGCAAGCTTCATGGAGGCCTAGGTAAGGGCTGACACCACAGATGTTTTCCATCAATGAAAATGAGTTTAGGGGCCCTGGAGTAAGATGACAGGACCTAGTAGGGGCTAAGGTGAGCAGGGTGGCACCTGCCCCACCAGCTCCTGTGTGCATGTGGGACTGTGTCATCTAACAACTGTCTAAACATAAGTGGAAATAGAACATTTTTTTATCATACTTAAGTAAATGTTGGCAAATAATTTCTTAAGATGTTGAAAACACTGTGCAGACCAAGCAAGCACATCTGAACCAGATTTGGCCCATAGGAACCAGTTTGTAACCCTGTGTTAAGGGATCTTTTATTCATTTTGCAGGTATTGAGGTTCCTGCTGGAGGCATTGGGATAAAGGGGACAGACCCGGTGCAGGATATCATTGGTCAATGTCAATAT
Source organism: Furipterus horrens (assembly GCF_987537825.1). Classification (NCBI taxonomy): domain Eukaryota; kingdom Metazoa; phylum Chordata; class Mammalia; order Chiroptera; family Furipteridae; genus Furipterus; species Furipterus horrens. The sequence continues at coordinate 61,779,603 of NW_028327180.1, read as the reverse complement.
TATGTGGTCTGTACGTTTAGAGGGACATTTCTTTGGTTCATCACACAGCATTTTCTGGAGGAAGCAGAAGTCTGATGGACATTGTATTAGTTTGCTAGAGCTGCCATAACAAAGCACCACTACTAGCTGGGCAGTGTATAGCAATAGAAGTTGATTGTTTCCCAGTCCTGGAGGCCAGAAGTCCAAAATCAAGGTGTTGGCGGAGCTACATACTCCCTTTGCAGGCTGTAGGGTAGAATCTATTCCATGCCTCCCTCCTAGCTTCTGGTGTTGTTGGCAATCTTTGGTGTTCGCTGGTGCTATAGACAGAATGTGCCCTATTGTTGAAACCTTAATCCCCAAGGCAGTGTTATTTAGAGTTGGGGCCTTTGGGAGGCAATTAGGTTTAAATATTTTATTTATTTATTTTTAAAGGGAGGGGAAAGGAAGAAGAAAGAGAGGGAGAGAAACCAATCGGTTGCCTCTTGCATGCCCCCAGCTAGGGACCTGGCTCTCAATCCAGGCATGTGCCCTGACTGGGAATTGAACCTGTGACCTTTAGGTTCACAGGCGGGTGCTCAATCCACTGAGCCACACTAGCCAGGGCATGGAGGCAAATAGCTTTAGTTGAGGTCATGGGGTTCCGGGGGCTCATGATGGGATGGTGAGTTTATAAGAAGAGGCCAGGGAGAGCTCCCTTTTCTTCCCTCGCTGTCAATTGAGGACACAGTGAAAAGATGGCCATCTGCAAACTAGGAAACAGGTCTTCACCAGATCTACCAGTGCCTTGAGGACTTCCCAGCGTCCAGAACTGTGGAAAATAAATGTTTGTTGTTTCAGCCACCCAGTCTATGGTAATCTGTAATAGCATCCTGAATTGACTAGGACACTTGGCTTGTGGATGCATCACTCCAATCTCTGCCTTCGTTATCACATGGCATTTTCCTTGTGTACACAAGACCCTTGTGTCTTCTCTTCTTACAAGGTGTTAGTCTAAGGGCCTACCCTTCTCCAGATGGACCTCATCTTAACTTGACTGCATCTGCAAAGACCCTATTTCCAAATAAGGCCATATGCACAGGTACCAGGAGTTAGGACTTGAACATGTTTTTTGAGGGACACACAATTCAACCCACGACGGATATGTAGAGTGGGCAGAAATGTGGGGAAGAGCACTCAAGGTAGAGGGAACAGCAGGTGAAACGGCACCTCCAGAGGCAAAAGGGAACAATTGAGTTCTAGGAAATAGAAGAAATCAGCACAGCTAGAGAGAAAAGTGGGCATAAGGCGTGGCTGGGTGGCTCAGGCTAGGCCTCACAAGTTGTGTGGAATGGTCAGGCTTGGCTGGGCTGCAATTAGAGACAAATCCCAATCTTAGCAGCTTCACAGTGGACAGATTCCTTTCTTGCTCATGTCCAGTGTGACATGGGTTGAATAGCTCTTCTCCACAACGTAGCTATACCATCAGAACACATGGTCTCCATTGGAAGGGAGGTCTGGGCGAGGTCCTGGCCTCCACTGCCCAGGCTTGGAAGTGATCCTTCCACTTACAGACCACACAGCAGGGAGGTCCAGCTGAGGGGTGATGAATTTCTGTGACCCCCAAATGTCTCTCTCACTGGTATTCAGGGTTCAGATTTCATTCTCAGAGCAGTGGGAAGCCAGCCAGGGTTTTCACACGGAGTGTGACAGTTTTAGAAAGTTTCCTCTGGGGCCAGAGTCAGGCCTGAAGGAGCGTAACTGGGGCTCGTGGAGCTGAGTGCGAAGTGGTCCAGGTAGGAGTTGGCCAGCACAGTCAAGTTCTACCTTGCAGACTCAGGAGAGAGAGAGAGAGAGAGAGAGAGAGAGAAATTCATGTAATTTAAAAAACTTTGAAAGTACTTTTGTGCCTGTCCTCTTTATTCTACACTGATGGTTGTACACGTTCTTATACATTTATCGCCTGACAGCCTGAATCCTCAAAGCTACGAGACTGTATTCTGTACTCTCTGGGCCTCTTAAGGGACTTTTGGTGGTAACTGGGCTCTTTGCTGATTTGAGAACCTCATTGTCATGGAAGATGCCCTCTCTTCTAGGTCTGTAGTTGGGACACAATAACAAGAATGGAGATCCTTGTGTCAGAGGGATTTTCTGCTGCTTCCAAATCCCAGGGCCCTGCCTTTGTCAGAAAACACTCCTGGATGCAATATGAAAGCATTCTGGGCTAGGACTGACCCTCACTGGTCTGCAGTCCTTTGTAGTTTATAAAATATTTACTAAGCCATTGCTTTATTTGAGCCTCAGAATAATTAAATCTGATATAAGATTTAATTCAGACCAAGGAACTCAGGAGCTCAGAGATACTTTGGCCTACAGTAGCCAGCAGCCTGGAAACAGTGTGGAGTTGGAAGTGCTGGCTTTGTGGTCAGTATATATATATATATATATTTTTTTAAAGTATATTTTATTGATTATGCTGTTAGAGTTGTCCCAATTTTTTTCCTTTGCCCCTCTCTGCCAGTACCCTCCTTCCCTCCAGCAATCCCTCCACCCCTTAGTCTGTGTCCACGGGTTGTGCATGTAAGTTCTTTGGCTTCACCCTTTCCTATACTTTTCTTAACATCATCCTGTCTATTTGGTTCCTACCAATTCTGCTTCTTGATCCCTGCACCATCTTCCCCTTTTTCCCCTCTTCCTCCTCCCAGCTAATAACCCTCCAAATGATCCCCATATCTATGATTCTGTTCCTGTTCTGGTTGTTTACTTAGTTCTTTTTAAAAAATAATTTGTTTATTTATTTTTAGAGAGAGGGGAAAGGAGAAAGAGAGGGAGAGAAACATCACTGTGTGGTTGCCTCTCACTCACACCCCCATCTGGGGACCTGAGGTGCAACCTAGTCATGTGCCCTGACTGGCAATCGAACCAGCGACACTTGGCTCACAGGCCGACGTTCAATCGACTGAGCCACAGCAGCCAGGGGCAGTTTTTGTTTTTATTTTTATTTTTTAGATTCAGTTGTTGATAGTTGTGAGTTTGTTGTCATTTTAATGTTCATAGTTTTGATCTTCTTTTTCTTAAATAAGTCCCTTTAACATTTCATATAATAATGGCTTGGTGATGATGAACTCCTTTAGCTTTACCTTCTCTGGGAAGCACTTCATCTGCCCTTCCATTCTAAATGATAGCTTTGCTGGATAGAGTAATCTAGGTTATAAGTCCTTGCTTTTCATCACATTGAATACTTCTTGCCAGTCCCTTCTTGTCTGCTAAGTTTCTTTTGAGAAATTAGCTGATAGTCTTAAGGGAACTCCCCTCTAGGTAACTCTTCTTTTCTCTTGCTGCTTTTAAGGTTCTCCCTTTAACTTTTGGCATTTTAACTATGATGTGTCTTGGTGTAGTCCTCTTTGGGTCCTAGTTGTTTGGGACTCTCTGTGTTTCCTGGACTTGTAAGGCTATTTCCTTTGCCAAATTAGGGAAGTTCTTTCATTATTTTTTAAAATAAGTTTCAATTGCTTGTTTTTCCTCTTCTTCTTCTGGCATCCCTATAACTTGGATGTTGGTACGTTTAAAGTTGTCCCAGAGGCTCCTAAGCCTCTCCTTGTTTCTTTCATTTCTTGTTTCTTCTTTTTGTTCTGGGTAAATGTTTATTTCTTCCTTTTGTTCCAAATCTTTGATTTGAATCCCAGCTTCCTTCTCATCACTGTTGGTTCCCTGTATATTTTTCTTTATTTCACTTTGTATAGCCTTCACTTCTTCCTTTATTTTGTGCCCACGCTCAATCATTTCTCTGAGCATCCTGATCACTAGTCGTTTGAACGCTTCATCTGATAGGTTGGCTATCTCTGTTTCATTTAGTTCTTTTTTCTTTTTTTTTTTTCTGTTCTTTCATTTGGGCCATATTTCTTTGCCTCCTCAATCTGGCAGACTCCCTGTTTGTTTCTGTGTATTAGGTAGAGCTGCTTTGACTCTGTTTCTTGGTAGTGTGGTGTGATGTAGTAGGTGTCCTGTAGTGTCCAGTGCATTGTACAGCCTCCCCTGTCACCCAAACTGGGTACGCCAGGTGTGCCTTTTGTGTGGGCTGCATACACTCTCTTGTAGTTGAGCCTTAGTTGCTCTTGGCAGGTCAATGGGAGGGATTTACCCAGGCCAGTCAGCTGTAAGGACTGGCTGTGACCACTGACCACCAACCTCCGCCCTCCATGGAAGATCAGCTGTGCAGGGGCAGGGTGGTGGTGCTCCAACTGGTCTGTAGCTGTTCACTGGGTGTGTTGGCCCCGGGATTTCCTGGGCGGTGCTGGCCAAGGTTAGACCCTACCTGTGTTTTGCCAGGGGCCACCCTGCCTGAGCTATAAAGCAACTTGAGATGGCTGCTATTTGTGCTGTGCCTGGAGGTTCCTAGGCAAAGCCAAGCTGTGAATCTAGGCTGGCTGCTGCTAGTGCTGGGCCTGGAGCTCACTGAGGCCAGCTGTTGCATGTTTGATAGGATTTAGGAAGTTGTGAAGCATGAGCCAAGACCACCCATTCATATGGAAAAGCAGCTTGGTTGGGTTGGGAAGTTGTGTGGGATGGACTCTCTGGGGACCTCTAAGGCAGGTCAAACAGTGTTAGCCAGGTTAATGGAGCCTCAGGTATGGCACCAGCTTTCTGGCTCCATTTTGTTGGATGTGGTTTCTTTAATTCCATACTTGTCAGAATCCCATTCAACTCTATTTCTGACGGTTCTGGCTGATGGTTGTTTTATATTTTAGTTGTAATTTTGATGTGGTTGTGCAAAGAGGTGAGCCATGTCTGCCTACACTGCCATCTTGATCAGATTTTCTTTGGCCAATTTTAGATGTGTAATTTCAGCATTTTCCTGTATAAATTATGGATAAGCACACATAAAATTATTTTGAAGCTTTGATCAAGCCATGTTGGTGAAAGTATTTTGCAAACTCTGAAACATAGTCTGAATGTTGTTATCCTCAGACTTGACATGTCATTAAAATTGTTTCCCAAGTTGTGCTAGAGGAATCCACGTGGACAAGGACAAATTAAGTGAATTTGTGTCCCCAGTAGTCATGCCCTGTGACTGCATTTAGACTATTTGACTTTGAACTTAATCACCAGAATTATCTTCATTGTGGGGAGTTTGTTCTGGATTTCACTGCAGCCTTGCTGGCAGATCCATGCATGACTAAGGTTTTATGGGTATATGTGAATTCCAGTTAGTGGTCAGGTGGGCCTTGGAGTTGAGCCAGAGGGCATTTGCTCAAGTCGGGGTGGATGCCCCAGCTCTAAGTGATTGATTCCTTGCGGGGAGAGCAGTGCTATGTGGCCAACTCTTCAGATTTTCTAAAGTTGATTATTTTGTCCAAGTACAAATCTGTCAGTTTTCATTCTCACCGCATCTCATTGGCTGGCTGGCTGGAGGAGTAAACTTTGACCCAAGGCTCTGGGCTTAAGTGTTCTCCTTTGTAAATTGGTGGTGGTACCTCTTTTCATAGGGCTTTTAGGAGACCAGATGAGAAAATAGAATGCCTGGCCCGCCACACGGGGCTTGGCTGCTGGCATCCAACAGGAAAACTGTCAGCTACTTCTGTTCTGTCACTGTGGGTAATCCCCAGGCTTCTGAGGTTGTAATCCAGGTCCATTTGGGACCCCTCACCCATCCATATATGGAATCACAGATTATGCAGGCCTTTCATATTTGGTTGCCATGGAGATACTATTAAGGGGTTTTGTATATTAGAAAGAAAACCCCCCTCCCACACACACACCTCATGATTTCATATTAGTGGTATATTTTTCTTAAAAATTAAATTACAGCAAAAATAAGTGACTTGAAAAAATTTTCAGTAATCCAAAGGATAAAAGCGATGCTAATCGTCAAAGTGGTGACCGGCGGCGACCTGATTGGGGAACACAGTTTCTCCCGCCACATCCTGGTCGGTACGGTTGGCCCCAGATCCCCAGAGGACTCCTCCTCCAGCCCGCTTCTTGCTACTGTGGGAGGCGGCAGGAAGGGCCCGAGTGCGGGGCTTTGAGGGGCCCAAGGTCAAGGGGGAGGGCGGGCTGCTTCGCAATTCCTCCGAACGTGCCGAGGGCCCTACGGGACCCTACGCGCCCAATCTCGGCCTCCCGGGTTCTGTCACTTCCAGCCGGGCGGCCTTGGTTAGTGAGATTTAATCCAGCTGACTTTACCCTTCTGGGAAATAGAGTGGCCGAGGCTGTCAATGCTGAGATTGGGGGCACTGGGAGGAGAGACTGCGGCCTAACAGGGTAGAAGGTACGACTCAGGCCTCACGGCCTAAGACAACTCTGTCTTCCAATCCCGCAACCCTCCGCAGGGCCCAGACTCGCGCGGGTTCTAAAATGACAAAGCCCGCCCATATCTAGTGTTCGCGCGCCGACGTAGCCAATGGAACGCCGGAGCAGAGTTGAGTGACGGACAAGCGAAGCCAATGAGCACGCGTTTTGTTGCGACGTGCCCCCCCCCTTCCTGGCCCCGGCATTATAAAGAGCGCCACGCGTCGGTATTGTCAGGCGGCGGCACTGCGCGGGCCCGAGCGAGTCCTTTGGTTGGTGGGTGCCGTGCAGCGGTGGTCGAGACGGAGCGCGCGACGTTGTGGCGGCTCCGTCGGCTGAGGGAGGGGAGGCCGGGCAGCGCGAGCTTGAGGGCGGCCGAGCCCGCGGCACCTTCCCGGCGGGTGGGGACGAACGGGCCTCGCGGCCTCACCAGCGGCGAGGTGAGCGGCCGGGCCCGCGGGCGGCGGGCGGCAGGCGGGAGCCGCTCGGGCCTGACGTGTTGTGGCCGCTCTTTGCAGGAGCCGCTGCGTCCCGGTCTAACATGTCGGAAGCGGGTGAGGAGCAGCTAATGGAGACGACGGGAGCCACTGAGAACGGGCACGAGGCCGCCCCCGAAGGCGAGTCGCCGGCCGGGCCCGGCACCGGGGCAGCGGCAGGCGTTGGAGGCGGGAGCGCGGCGCCCCCGGCCGTCAACCAGACCAGCGCAGAGGGCGACCAGATCAACGCCAGCAGGACCGAGGACGACGCCGGGTAGGTGCAGTTGCGGACCGACAGGCTGCCGCCTTTGTTCTGGGGCGCCTTTTGTTGGCGCCACGCGGCGGGGGGAGGGGCGGCCGGCCAGGGCCTCTGCGCCTGTCCGCTGCGCCGCCGCTCGCGCTCGAGTTTGCAGGAGTTTGTTGGGTCGACTTTGGCGCCGCCTCGGGTCCTCGCGCGGGGCCGAGGACGGGCCGGCGCCCGGAAGGGGCGTGCGCTGGGACCCGCGGCAGAGTGGGTCTGGGCCGCGCGGGGCCTGCGTGGGAGGAGTTGGCGCGCGTCCGGACCGCGTCCTCCCTCCACCTTCTGCCGAGGGCGGAGTTACGGTCTCGGCACCCGGAAGCCGCGAGTTCCTTGAGAGCGAGTTTTCGAGGTGTGGTGGAGACTAGCAGGAACGAGTCTTTGGATACGTGGTTGTTACACAAATTGTTTCCATTGTGAGCTCTCAGGGCCTGTACCCCTGGCCAGGTTGTTCGTCCTTTCCCTTGCCCATTCTGGGGGTGTTGTCTCCTGAAGCTTGTTAGGGTCAAGGTTGAGATTGGGAGGGTCGTGGACATTTAACATTTTCCAAAAGGAGTGCTCTTCTGGGCTCAAGGGGTAGACCTTTGTTACGGATGGTGGCTTTATTATAATTTTCTCAGTGAAATCCTTGCCAGGGCCTGTCCTAATATCACAGCTTTCTTATAAGACTTGTTGCCATGTGTCTCACCCTACCATTTCAGAAAAATGTTCGTTGGTGGCCTGAGCTGGGATACCAGCAAAAACGACCTGAAGGATTATTTTTCCAAATTTGGAGAGGTCGTTGACTGTACAATAAAAATGGATCCCAATACTGGCCGGTCAAGAGGGTTTGGGTTTATTCTCTTCAAAGATGCAGCCAGTGTGGAGAAGGTAAGCTGGGTATCTCCTATCAGCAGTGTATTCTAAGGAGGACACGATTCTTAAGAGTGCGCTTAGTTGTGTGTTCTGCACGTGGTTGAGAGCTTTGGAAAACAGAAAAGCAGCTGTTCGTTTCTGTTTTTGAAAAATTAAAAATACAGATGAAGAGGAATAGTGAGTATGTGCTGGAGTGGTCCAGGGAGATGATAGTGGACATTTATTGCCTTTTTTGTGCCTATTCTGGACACTGCAAATACTTTATTGTGAGGACTAGAGAACAGTCCGAGGTTGCTATAAGATAGGCATTTTATCTTTTACAGAAAACAAACTAAGGTTCAGTAGTTTAAGTAGAGGAGCTCACACAGTTAGTTAGGTGGTGGAGTAAGGATTCCAATCCCTGTGCTCTTATTCACTACTCTTAATCACTGCCACTTTCTTTTCGGACAGTCCTTAAACGGGGCTGCCTAGGCAGGAAGGGAGGGGTATATGGCATGGGACAAGTCTGGGGATGGGGTGGGGACTGATTTATATGTTAATGCTGTTTGAAGGTTGGGTTGGAAAGTCAGGTTGGGGGTAGAGTTTGGAGGGACAAAACACATTTTGTGCACCTGTTTTGGGGTTTTATAGCTCCAAGAGAAGGGACTTTAACAGGGTTGTGCTGCTGAGTTAGAACCCAACTTCCTTCTGTTGGAACCAGGTCCTAGATCAGAAGGAGCACAGGCTGGATGGTCGTGTCATTGACCCCAAAAAGGCCATGGCCATGAAGAAGGAGCCCGTAAAGAAAATTTTTGTGGGGGGGCTGAATCCAGAAGCCACTGAGGAGGAAATCAGAGAGTACTTCGGCGAGTTTGGGGAGGTGAGTGTGGCCTGCCAGCTACCCTGAAGCGGCAGTGTTCCTGGTTCTTGACAGCCTTGGCTGGTTCCTCCTCTTCTGGCCTTCCTGGAGCTTCCCCTTATGGGTCTTGGGGTTGGGGAGATACTGGTCCTAAGCTTTGCCTGTGTTTACAGATCGAGGCCATTGATCTTCCAATGGATCCAAAATCACACAAGAGGCGGGGCTTTGTTTTCATCACCTTTAAAGAAGAGGAGGAACCTGTGAGGAAGGCTCTAGAGAAAAAGTTCCACACCATTGGTGCAAGTAAGGTAAGGTGACTCCAGTTCTGTGTGTCTGGTCTCTTGCTGCGGGAGGGCTGGGCCCTGCAGGTGTGGCGTAGGGGGTGGGCTGCCTCCAAGAACTCTCCAGGGTAGTGAGACCTCATTGTTTTTCTGTAGCATCTGCCCTGACTCGGGGCCGATAGTCCTGTCCTTCAGGGAGCTCCTAGCCTGGCAGGACTGGCAGTAAAAACAGGATGTGAGGAAGGCAGGAGAGGAGGGAGGGTTGCTTCCCTGGGATGCAGCAAGCATGTTGAGTAATCTTTTTGATTCTTGGTTTAAAGCTAGAGATCAAGGTGTTCTGGCTCTAGTGTCTTAAGGCCTGTAGTTCTCAGAAGATTCTAGAACTTCTTCCATTCACTGATTTCTTCCTTTGGTGGTGAAACCTTTTCTGCTATAGAAACTGCTGCCGAGTTTTTCTCCTGTTCTGTTGCTGCCATACAACCAAATCTTTGTTTACCTCAGTCTCCTTTGGACCCTGGTTTAGTCAACCCCATCCCAGCAAGATCCTTCCCAAAGACCTCCCAGGGTCCTGGCCTACTCATATCCAGGGCCAGTTTTGCCTTCAAATCAGGAGAAATGAGAAGTGCAACTGTTACCCCTGAACTTTGGTCTGGAGAGAGGGTGGTATTGCTTCATGTATTCTCCAGGTGGCTTTTGGTAGGTGAGGGTGTGACTTACTGTGGACAGGTAGGCTGGAGCTCCTGGAAACAATATCGTGTGTGGGAAATTGGAAAGATTGGATAGGGCTGCTAAATCTCCTGTAAAATGAGGTTGGATCCTTGGGGCAATTGGATAAACATCACCCATGAGTTGTTAGCCCATTGGAGAGTGACTTCTCTGGGCCACAGTGAGAAATGGGCGGTAAGAGCCTGTTAGGGCAGCACTAGTCAAACAGCTGGCAGTGGGTCTTGAAATTGTGTATTTAGTTGTATATGAATTCAGTAAGGTAGAAAACATCAGATTGCACCACTGGTGGGGATAAAATTTGCCAGTTTTTTATAGGAGTATGCTTACATGGGGGCACATTATGTAAAATGTTTTTACTGGTCTTAATTGGGGGAGGAGTATGTGTCAGAGTACTCTTCAAAGAATACACTTCTGATTTCAGCACTGAAAGGTCCCTGACCGTACCTCCACCCACAGTGGGCAGGTTTTTTAGCAAAGAAATTGACTCTGGGCCCTAAAGGGACATAAGCTTTTGGCCCCTCCTAACAATAGACCAGTGATAGGGAGGAGTGGTGGTAGCAGTTTGGCCTCAGGCAAGCCCCACCCTGAGCCTCAGTGGCTTTCTTCTGTAAGTTGGAGGTTAGGGTCACCACAATACATTTGAGTGAGGTGCTTCATATTTTCTGTAAGAAAGTAAAATAAAATTAGAAAGTCTTATTCTCTAAGGCCCCTTTTCTAGGCAGCCTCTGATCCCCTTGCCTGGTAGGACCAAGGTGGCACCAGACCTGATATTTGGTGTTTTGCTATACTGGGCTGGTAGGGGCCCAGCCACCACTCCCCTCTTCATTGTTAGACAGGGAGCTTCCCAAGGCTGTCACCAGCAGGCCTGGATTTGTATCCACCATCCCCAGTGCATTCTTTGGGGAAAGGTTTGAGCCGAAAAGGTCTGTCTAGGTTATAGTTATGGTTTTTGGAGCTTCTAGCCCATATGTGGTTTCCCCTCGTATATTTTGTATTGAGAAGATGGATCAGATCTGCCATCTGAGTATTTGTAAATGAAGGTCTTTGTGCACAATCCCACTCCAGAACTTGTCCCAATGGCCTAACTTCCTATTCTTTTGGCTTTTAGTGTGAAATCAAGGTGGCTCTGCCCAGAAAGCTCTATCAACAGCAGCAAGGCTCTGGCCGCGGTGGGAACCGCAGCCGAGCGAGCCGAAGTGGTGGTGGCGGTGGAAGTGGAGGAGGTGAGTGGAACCTGGATGGACATGGGTCTGGTTTCTGCCTGCATGGAGCTTCCGTGCCTATCTTGGGGGCTCGCTCTGGCCTCTGGTGTGGCGGGGTGGGCAGGAACAGGAATGGCTCTCCTGGGTGTCCAGGCTGTGCTGCTGCTGGTTAGAGTGGAAGAGCCCATATTTCCCATGCAGCCTGGTACCTCAGGGCAGTTGGGATCATTTGTATCGCACTCTGAGGGCTGAGGGGAGCCTGATGGGCTCTTTGGCTGTCCTGAGTCTTGGTCCACCCTTGGGCGGGTGGGCATAAGGTAGGGCAGGGCTGTGCCAGGCGCTTTACCTCCTTTCCACCCAGGCCCCTCTGACTCCAAAGCCTGAACTTTTAACGCCATGCTGCCAGGGAGGGTGGGGGTGAACAGGTGATTCGAGTAAGAGCAAGTTCCTGCCTCTTTGGCCCTGAGTGAGGTTAGTATTCTCTTCTGTCCTGGCCTTCAGCTCTACAGTTTGGGTGTCAGGTGCAGGGCAGGGCTCAGGGCCCTGCATACCAGGACAGCAGCCCCTTGGCTTCTACCTCCGAGCTGCCATAGTAACCCTGCCACCCACAGGGCAGGATTTCCTCCATCCTAGCTCCTGTGTGTGCTAAATGGTCCATGGGCCCCTGTGCCCTGCTCCCCCCACAGGTCAGAGTCAGAGTTGGAATCAGGGCTACGGCAACTACTGGAACCAGGGCTACGGCTACCAGCAGGGCTACGGGGCTGGCTATGGCGGCTACGACTACTCGCCCTATGGCTATTACGGCTACGGCCCCGGCTACGACTACAGTAAGTAGGAGAGAGGGAGGCCCCATCCAGTCGCCCACCGGGAGGCAGGACAGACAGTGCAGGGGCCAGTGGCAGCAGGGGCTTTTGGAGTCAGACGGGCTGGGCTTTGTGGCCTGCCCCAGGGGTGTTGGCTCTGGTGAGGATTTGAGCTAAGCACCTGGCACAGGGGTAAACGTTTAATAAATCTAGTTGCTATCATTGTTATTCTTGTCCCTAGGCCAGGGTAGTACGAATTACGGGAAGAGCCAGCGACGCGGTGGCCATCAGAATAACTACAAGCCATACTGAGGCTTCGGCAGGAGTGCCCGACTGACCGCACATGCTTTGTTTGGGTATTGAGTGAACACAAACAATTATGTACCAAATTTAACTTGGCATACTTTCTATGGCTTGTTCCATGTGCATCTTATTTAAAATTTCCCCCCTGGAAATCACTTTCCTGTTGACTATTTCCAGAGCTCTAGTTGTTTTAGGCAGCGTGTGATGTCTCAGAGACCAGAGGGCATTGTGGGCTGATTGTATTATCGGGTTATCCAGAACCAGGTAGGAGGGTCTGTTTCCTGCTGCTGCTCTGCAGCCTGGACCTGTGGACCCTGGTTGTAAAGAGGTCTATCCTAGGAAAAGCAGTGTCACCTTTTTTCACCTTTTAATTTTATATTATTTGTGTCATACATTTCCTGTATTGGAAGTGTTAATTTTACTGTACTTTTTGGTACCTTTTGGGAATCTAATGTATTGTAAGGTATTTTACACGTGTCCTGATTTTGCCACGACCTGGATATTGAAGCTATCCAAGCTTTTGAAATAAAAATGTAAAAACCCCCAAGCCTGGGTGAGTGTGGGGTATGTGGTAAAAGAGGGCAGGGCCAAGTGCTCCCAAGCTTTCTGAGCTCCATCATCTTTTGTGACCAACAGCGCCCTGTCAGGCATAGTCATGAGCTCTCCACATCCTTGCTTAGTTTCCTATAATGACTCGGCCTTGTGTAGGACTTGGGCCCCTTTAAAATTAGGAAATATCTTTGAGGTTTGAGGCAACTTTTCATGAAGGTGAAGATTATGTAGTGGAGATGTTATTGCCCCTAAGGCAGTGATTCTGAGGCACCTTGGAACACCTGCCTTAACTTAGCAATGGAGATGTGGTTCTGTCTGCTAGCAGGACAGTGATCCTACATTCAACGGTACCCCCTCCAGGTTGGCAGCACCTCAAGTCTGGTAGCAAGAGGCTGTGGGGCTCCAGCTGGACAGAGCCCAATAAAGGGAGTTTGGTTTCTTCCCCCTGTTAGAAGGAACTAACTGAAGTCTGGCTTACTGAGGAGTGCAAGAGCCACTGCTGATGCTCAAGAATCCAGCTGTGGCCCACTCACCTAGACTTCATGACTCAGCAGGACTGCCACAGGGCCGGGACCTCAGCGTCTCACAACTTCTCACCTTCTCTTCCATGTCTGCAAAAGACCCCCGAGCCACCCAAAAATGGTTAACCTTTCTTCTTCTGAAGGCCCCTGCAGTGTCTTAAGCTTCTTGGGTGGCAGTTTAGAGATTGGGCCCATCAGAGGGGCCCATGATCCCCACCCTTCACCTCTGTGTATGTGCCACCAGCTACACAGGTCAGCAACAATTCCCTGCAAGGAAAAAACCAACCCTCATGTTTCCCAAGACTTCCAGACTCAACTGGAGGCTCCTCTATAGGAAACCTAAGCCAGTTCTGTGCCTCACCTCACCCAGCAGATGCAGTACCACCTCCAGTTGTATCCTGTAGGGGTTGGCCCTTAGCTCCAGGGGCCTGGGGACAGCACTGAAATAGCCCAGAGATGGAAGACAGACGGACTGCTCTGATCTCCAGGAGAAGGGACTTGGCCTGTTTTGGGCCACCCAACAGACCTCTGTATACACAGCACAGCCTCAGTGCATAGACATGTCTAATTTGCTAGATATTTCCTTGTTAAGTGGATTTAGGAATGAGCTGACCTTGATGTTCCTAGGTGATTGGGAATGTGGAAAGGAACTTCATTTTGTGTGCAGATTTGCCACTCGCTCTTGGTGACCCTTAGCCTCAGGTAAAGCAGAAAGCTGCCATCTACGTTTCGCATGGCTTTTAGACCACTTGAATGAGGTCTAGTTCTGATGGCTGGGCTCATAAACCCAAGACTTTGTTTCCTTTGTCTTGTATCCCACCCTGGAACCTGCTCAGGTGGGGTGGGTGGTGGCTCAGCTCCTACCTACCCAGTGCTTGGGGAAAGCCCCTCCAGGCACAGGCAGGACTAGAGGGGGGCCTTGGACCCGTAGGACTCCTCACCACTTCAGCTCCTTGCTCCCTGCACTGTCCAGAGGGCACCTGGCTCAGCCACTGAGCCCCTCCCTGGTCATACTGGAAGGTTCTAGCTGCTGGTTCCAGGTTGGGTTCTAGAGACTTGGTCAGCTGTCCCTTGGGCTTCTGGCTCACCTGTTAGGATGGCATCCAGCTTTGCCACCACATGTTGGGCATTGTCCAGGCTGAAGCACATTGGGGGCTTAAACTTCAGGACATTCTTCCCAGGACCGTCAGTGCTCAGCAGAATGTGGTTCTCCTTCAGCCTGTAGGGCAGGACACAGCAGGGTCCTTCACGTAGCCTTCAAGGCCTTACTTAGCGTAGCGTTGGCCGCCTGGCCAGGGCTCCAGCCATACTGCTCTTGGAACCTTCCCCAGGACTGTTCTGCCCCCTGGACAGGGTACTGGCTATGCCTTGCAAAACTCATGCTTATCTTTTGTGGCCTGGCATTTGATGGCCTGCCTGGGGTGCCCTATACCTGACCCTGCTGCCCCTCGGAGCAGGGGTCCCATCTCATCTGTCCCTAGAGTCCCAATCTCATCTAAGCCAAGACTGACTAGTCCCAGAGCTACAATGTGGTTCCATTTTATGTATGATTTGTGTACGGTTTACTTTGTATATGTTGGAAAAGTGGAACATTGCAGAGCAGTATAATAAACCCCATGGACCCCTCACCTAGCTGCAGTAACTTCCCTGTTCTCTGCACACAGGCAATCTGTAGTCCCAGGCAGAGCTTTATCAGTTCTAACTTCCAGTTCTTGTTAGGACGATGTCTTGATCCTTTTTAACATCACTAGTACCTAAGAATCATTTTTAATATTCCACATTTAACCCAGGGATATATTTTGGCCACTGAGAGATGAGATTGTATTTACGTGTGGCCCCCACTCCCACTTATTTATTTTTACTTCATTCTGCTATTTTGAACCATGGTGTCCTCAGCGTGCCTTCTTGCCTTCTCCCATCCTGTTCTTCCTGGCACTGACTGCCCATGCTAGATAGAAAGAGTAAGGTCTAGATTTCAAATCCAGCTCTGCCATCGTGTAGGAGGGTGACTGCAGGTGAGACACCCATCATTGGCTCCAGTTTGCCCCTTGACTGTGAGGTGGCTATGAGGTAGAGGAAGTCAGGTTGGGCCTTGGACCTGAGCACCACCCCCCTTTCTACCAGCCATGCTGGATTCCTGAGTAGGTGAGTGGGCAGATGTGCCTGACCAGCAGGGAGAAGGCAGAGACAGGATTGTCACTTAGGAGGGGTGAGTCCAAAAACCTCACAGAAGGGAAGAGGTTTTACATTAATTTGTACGGTTTATATGAATTCCAAAAAAAATGATATCAATTTCCCAAGGGTTTTGAGAGGTGGGGAAAGGGGGTAGAAAAAATGGAGATAAAAGGGAATAATGGAAGGGTCCTGAGGCTGGGGTCCTGCTTGGGTTCAAGTGAAAATGTGAACTGGGGCGGGGGCGGGGGCGGGGGGGAGGTGCTTCTGAGTCTGGAGATGGCTGCTCCATCTCGACACCCCAACCTGAAGAAGAGCAGGAGTCCTGTCCACCCCCAGTCCCTGGTATGGCCCTGGAGAAGCCGCTTTCCCCTGGGCAGCCAGGGTCTGAGTGCCCAGGCAGCTCTGGCATCTGGGCAGAGGTGGTGCTTGGGCTGGCAGTGGCCCATGCCCACCTGAAACCTTTGCTGCCAGGCACAGGGCACAGGCAGCTGACCAGGCCACTTTCTCTATCTGCAGACCTCAGTCAAGGGGATGCACGGATTGGCCTCCCCTTCCCCCCTCAGAGGTCCAGAATGCCCTGGAACACAGTGGATGGAAGGAGAGGCAAGAGGGAGGCTCCTTTCCTGGTCAGGGCCCTACACACTGCAAAGGCAACTTGTTTGAAGAAAAAGTACCTGGACACCAAGTAGTCAGCCTCTTCGGTGGCTGGTGTCCTTGTGGCCTCATCTTTGATCAAATCCACACCAACGAAGAGCCCGACGCCCCTGGAGCAGAAGGTGACATTTTAGGAGGCCAGGCCTGAGGGACGATGGGCCTTGCCCTTGCCCTCTGCCTGGGTCTCAGCCAACCCCCATCAGAAAGTCCATCAGGGCTTGCCCTCTGCCTCTTGGGGAGACGGCCGTAGGAACTGGTGGTGGTGATGGGTGTGTGACAATTTCAGGAAGTGATGGCAATGGGGAGGGGCCCCTGCTGTGGGCACAGGAAAGGTTGGAGGCCCGAACTACTTGATCTGGCTTTACCCCTCCCAAAAGTGCCATCTTGGGCAACAGCCACTCTGCTTCAGTTCTTCCACTGTGGAGAGTACAACTCCCTCCCAGTGGCCAGGAGGCGGAAGAAGGAAGATGCTTGGTTAGTGGGTATTGACTGCTGCCCTCAGCCTCACCTGATATCCCCGATGATGGGATGTTTGGCTTTTTGCTGCCTGAGGCGTTCCATCAGGAAGCTGCCCACGCGGGCTGCGTGAGCCTGCAGCTGCTCCTTCTCCAAGACATCCAGGACGGCCAGCCCAACTGCACAGGACACTGGGCTGCCCCCAAACTGAGCCAGGGGGCAAAGGGGATGTCATGTCCAGCAAAGCAGGCTATGCCCAGGGAGCATGAGGGCAACAGACTTCCCCACACACTCCAAGGGAAGTGATAAGTATAGGCCTGAACCCCTCAGGGTTCAGAGTGCTGAGCAGTAAGTGGGGTTCTCCTGAGGGCCCTGTGGTCTGTCCCACCTTTCCAGGTGCTAATGTGACTAGAATCCAGGTCACGTACTCCCACGGGTGCAGTAGGAGCCCTGAGGAAATGCAGAGTCAGAGGAAGCAGACTACGGTACATTTCCACAGAGCTGGTTTTGGTCCAGAGGCATTAGGGTCCCATGTCATGGGCAGGCCCAGACCCACAACATTGGACTAGTTCCCATCACCTCCAACGAGGGCCAAGAGCAACATGGCAGAGCCACACCCAGAGAAAGCCTCTGGCTTGAGCTCACAGGTCTGGGTGAACCCAGGACAGATTTTAGGGCACAGACTACAGCTGGCTGTGTTTGAGCCATATGTGGCTGAGGATCCATTTTGTTTGGCTTTGTGAGAAGTTATTAAAAGTTTTGGATTGGATGTGAATGCTTTAAAATAATGCAAAAATAACAAGTTTTGACTTGCACCTGGCCTGTCTGGCTCCCCTGGTATTGGCTGTTCCCTTCAGGCACCCTGGGCCCATAGGTTCACTTCCTCCATCTGGCCCTGCAGGTGGTCTTAGTGGGGACATGCATTGCAGAGCCAGAAACAAGTGTTTCTCTTGCAGACCATGTTCTTTTTTGTGTTGAACCACTTTTTTTCTTAAACTGGATCTTAAAAAAAGCTATTGAGGTATAGTTTGTTTACAATAAATGCATATATTTAATGTGCATATGGTCAGCTACCACTTAAATACAGGGATACATTCTGGGAAATGTGTCCTTAGGTAATTTTGTCATGTGAATGTCATAGAACACACTTAAAACAAATTACGTGGCATAGCCTATAGGTCTGTAGGGAAGAAAAAATAATTGGTTGAGACATCCCTGTGATAAAAGACATTAACAGAAGTACAAACAAAAGTTGAATAACATGTATACCTTCTGTATACATAGGAGAGACCCAGGAAAACCGAGTAAGTTACCAAAATGGGTGAAAGCCACACCTTAAATACCATCTCCAGCTGAAGACAAAAGATGATGGGGTGGGAAGCCTGTTAAGGAAGGTGACCAGAAAAAGACCTGTAAACCAGGGTAAGGCTGTTAAGCAAATTTAGGTTATTTCCTTCTGCATTGATAAGTATTTCTAGGGATAAGGTCATTCCCCTCCCCCCCCCCTTGGTACAGAGGGAAGACACCCTTAGAAATGGAGATTTTCCTTATAAATAGAAATGTAGCGTATAAGAGGGTCACTTTTACTTGGTTTTCAGAGATTTTCCCAGATCTGCTGTTTCTTAAAATTAACCAGCCTAAAATAATCCTTATGCCAAAGAAATATATTTTGGGATGACAAATTCTGTTCCCCTATAGCTCCTAGGATACAAAGCTGTTCAGCATGTTACAGTATGGACTGTGGTAGGCAATTATACAGTTTTAAGAATTTGTGTAATATGCTTGTTAGGACTGCTACAACATCACTAGGTGGTAGGAACATTTCAGCTCCATAATAATCTTACGGGATCACTATCCTGTATGCTGTGGACAAAAAACGGGTCCAACCTCAAAAGGTGTTCTGGTCATAAATTCCTAACTGGCCAGGTCATGCCCCAGGCCTAGTAGCTTTTTATATATTTTAGGCCTATAACTTCCTTAGTACATGATTTATCTTTGCTTCAAGCTGGCCCTATCTATTGTTTCTGGGCATCTAGGTCAATACACTTTTGAAGTAAATCACTTCAAACCTTGTTAATTATTCTGTAAGTCAGTGGGGAACTTGCTTTCTCCCACTTTCATGATATCTCCCTTAGTTCCCTCTTAAATTCCAAATGCATAAAAGAAAATGCAAAATGCTTATTTTTAGAAGCATTTTTTTTTTCTGAGATCTTGCTTCCAAGTGTATCCTCTGGTTCAGATTTTTTCTGTTACTTTATTTCTCACAGTTGACATTAAATATCTTTCAGGTGTACAGCATAGTGGTTAGACATTTATATAATTTTGGCTCAAATAATTTTTTATAAAAATTCAAAAATCTACAAGTTTGTATGTCATCATTGTGGTCTGTTGTTGACCAAAATGTCATTACATGGTTCATGACTATAGTTCAATACGATTTGACAGATGTGTAGAACTGTAGAACTTCTGACACAATGAGGACACACAACATTTCCATTACTCCCCAGAGTTCCTTGTGCTGCCCTCCATTATTGGCCCAGGGAACCACTGACCTGCTTTCTGTCACTATAGTTTTGCCTTTTTCAGAATGTCATATGAATGGAATCACAGAATATGCATCCCTCTGTGCCTCGCTGCTTCTGCTCAACATGGTTTTGAAATTTATCCATATTGTTGTGTGTATCAGTAGTTTGTTCATTTTATTGTTGCATAGTATTCCATTGTATGGACATAGCATAGTTTGTTTATCCAATCTGTTCATGAACCCTTGGGTTATTCTGATTTTTGGCTATTAAGAATAAAACTTATTTATAACAAGTCTATAAATATATGTTCTCATTTTTCTTGGGTAAATACCTAGGAGTGGAACTGCTAGATTATATGATAAATGTATATTTAATTTCCTAAAAACTGTGAAACTTTTCCAAAGTAGTGGTACCATTAACTTTCTTACCATTAATCTATGAAATTCCAGTAGTTCCACATCCTTAAAAACATGGAATTGTCAGTCTTGTTAATTGTAGCTGTTCTAATGGATGTGTGGTGGTATTGTGTCGACCATCTTCAACATTTGTGTGCAGAGCCCCCTGAGATCACAGAAAGCTCTCTAGGTGATTCTGCTATGAGGCAGCTTTATGGTATGTCTGAAACAAATTGTGTGTGGAATGGATACAGGATGCATTGAGGCTACTTATGTATATTATTAACCATGAGCTTGTTAAAAGGTAGAGCATCTATGGCTTAGAATCATGACCTGCAGAAGATACTCAACTAGCACAATGGGTAGGTCTTTCACCTCAGAGGGAAAACAAAGAAAATGAACAAAAACTTTGACACTGTCCTGGAAATCTAGAAGGCCATGCATATATGTAGGGATATGGTCAATGCTAAGTTCATGTTCAGGAAAGACCTAAAAAGCTCTAAACTCACCACTGGCTACTTTGCAGCTCTGAAGAAGGAGGAAGTAAAGGCTAAGGCAGAGTTGTCAGGTGCTTGACTGAGCATACCTTACCACAAACCTCAGTCGTTAGATTACAGTGCCTATGCATGACAAAGAACACAGAATACACAATTAGTTCAAAAAGGCACTATACAAAGAACAAAAACCAACAACAAACCATGACGCAGGAACATGATTTTCAAAGTTGCCACATTATATTATTTAAAATGTCCCATTTTCAACAAAAAACTGAAACATGCAAAGTGTTGACATAAGAAAATGTCTAAACCGGTAGAGAATTTTTATAAGTTTATTTGAGCCAAAAACTGACAGTTGAAGCAAGATATCAAATGCTCCAGAGAATGACAGTTTTGCAGTTTTTCCTTTTTATCCCTAGAGAGCAAGAATGCTGTCCCCAACTACCACAAATGCATCAAGTGGTCCACATCTGGGGAAATCACAGCGGTCAGCATGTGCGGAGTGCAGTGGGTGAGCCTCACCCTGGGAAAATCACCTTTGTGATCACTTAGCTCCCCTGCCAAGTAAGACTGCAGTTTCCTTTATGCATTTGAAATTAAGGAGGGAAGGTAAGGAAAATTACATGAGGATGGGAGAAGGCAAGGGCGGGGGTTCGGTTATAGGATAGATTATGTGCTCTCCTGAGGGTGATCAAGGGGTGTTACTTATGGCATTTCAAAGGTGTGGGCCTAGATGCACAAGAACAATGGAAAGGGCTTGCTTAAACCTTGTTAAAAAAGTTACAGGCCAAAAAAATTACAAGCCTGGATCATGACTACCCATTGTTAATTGCCCCGTTAGGAAATTATGATTTATTATAGCATCCTTTTTTCATCCATAGGAGTGGGTGGAGAGGGGAAACAATAGAAACTGTCCCTGAGGAAGCCCAGATGTTGGCCTTATTAGATGAAGACTTTAAGTGAGATATATGTTAAAAGAGCTAAAGGAAATCATGCCCAAAGAACTAAAAAAACAAAACCAAAAACCAAAACAAACCCCAAAACATCAAAAACACCCCATGAAAATGATATCTCACCAAATACAGAATATCAATAGACAGAAATTATAAAAAAAGAACCAGCCCTGGTTGGTGTGGCTCAGTGGACTGAGCATTGCCCTGTGAACCAAAGGGTCACCAGTTCGATTCCCAGTCAGGGCACTTGCCTGGGTTGTGGCCCAGGCCCCCAGTTGGGGGTGCACAAGAAGGAACCACACATTGATGTTTCTCCCTCTCTTTCTCCCTTCCCCTCTGTCTAAAAACAAGTAAGATCTTAAAAAAAAAAAAAAGTTCTGCAGTTGAAAAGCACAATAACTGAAATAAATTCAGAAGAGAGGCCCAACTAGATTTGGACAGGCAGATGAAAGGATCAGCCAATTTGAGATAGGTCATTTGAGAGTGCCAAGTCTGAAAACCAGAAAGAAGGAAGAAAATGAGCAGAGCCTCAGAGACCTGTGCGACACAGTTGAGCAGGGCATACCACCACATGCTGATGGGGGTCTCAGATGGAGAGGAGAGAGAGGAAGGGGCAGAAAGAATGTTTGAAGAAGTAATGGTCAAAAATTCCCCAAATTTGATTAAGAAAACCACAATCCAACAACAACTTACACATCCAAGGAGGTCAATGAACCCGAAACAGGATAATAAGTTCCATATCTAGATAAAACATAACCAAACTATCAAAAGACAAAGAGGGTAGGTAAAAGGGGTGAAGGTGATCAAAAGGTACAAACTTCCAATTACAAAATGTCAATAAAATGTACACCATGGTGACTATAGTTAATAATATTGTATTGCATATTTAAAAGTTGCTAAGAGTGGAACTTAAAAGTTCTCATCACGAGAAAAAGTATCTATGGTGGTGAGTGTTAGACTTATTGTGGCGATCATTTCACAATCCAGTTGACCCCTGAACAATGTGGGGGTTAAGGGTGCCAACCACCCTCACAGTTGGTAATCCATGTATAACTTTGGCCTTCCACATATGTGAATTCCCAACCATGGATCTAAAATACAGTTGATCCTTGAACAATGCAAGTTTGAACTATGTGGGTTTATTTATGCAATCCGTGGATCTACAGTGCAAACCTGCATCGTTCAAGTGTCAACTGTTTAGTATTGAATCATTATGTTGTGTATCTAAAACTAATATAATGTATGTCAACTAAATCTCAATAAAAAAAGACAGAATATTGAAATCAGCAAGAGAGAAGTTAACTCATCACATACAGGAGTCTCAACAATAACAAGATTCCTCATGAGAAACCATAAAGTCAGAAGGCAGTGGGGTGACATATTCAAAGTAATGAAAGAAAAAGATTGTTGATCGAGAATTCTATATAAAGTAAAAAGTATCCTTCATACAGAAAGAAAAAAAAAATCCATCAAAAATGAAGGAGAAACTATAACAGTTCCAGACTTTTAAAAAATCATCACTAGTGAATCTACTTCACAAGAAATAATGTATTTTTTAGGCTGAAACGAAAGGACATCAGTAACTCAGATCTACATGAAGAAATAAGAGCAATGGTAAAGACACGGGTAGGTTGAAAGCAAAGAGGTGGAGAAGATATACCACGAATACAGTAACCAAAAGAGCTGGTGTGGCTGTACTAACAGCAGACATAAAAGACTCGAAGGTTAAAATTGTTACTAGTTGGAAATATCAATGGGGAGAGGGCACTTTGTAAAGTATATGACTGTCTAACCACTATGCTGTACACCTGAAACTAATACAAAATGATATTGTATATAGTATGCCTAAATAAAAAAATTGTTACCAGCAATATAAACATTTTACAATGATAAAAGAATCAATCAGAAGGATATAACCATTAGAAACAAATATGCATTTAACAACAGAGCTCCAAAATACATAAACAAAAACTAATAAACTAGAAAGAAATACACAATTCAACAAGAGTTCAATCTCTCATTTTCGATAATAGAACAATTAGAAGATCAACAATGAAACAGAAGACTTGAACAACACTAAATCAACTAGACCTAACAAACAGACACAGAACACCCCATCCACTCTTAAGAAAATTTCCCAAAACAAACAATGAATACTCAAGTGCACAGGGAACATTCTCCAGGATAGACTATATATTAGGCCATAATGTATTTTTAAGATTTTATTTATTTTTAGAGAGAGGGGAAGGAAAGGAGAAAGGGAGGGAGAAACATCCATTTGTGAGAGAGACATCGATAAATTGCCTCTCACACAACCCCCAACTGGGGACCCAGCCCATAACCCAGGCATATGCCCCGATCTGGAATCAAACCGGTGACCTTTCAGTTCACAGGCCAACTCTCAATCCACTAAGCCACACCAGTCATGGCAGCCATTATGTATTTAACAGCTTGAGATTATACAAAGTATTTTTTCTCACTACAGTGGAATGAAACTAGAAATAAATAACAGAACACCGGAAAACTAAAAAATATATGGAAATTACATATGTACTCTTAACCAATGGGTCAAAGAAGTCAGAGAGACTAGAAGATACCTAGAGATGAATGAAAATGAAAACAACGTACCAAACTTACAGGTGCAATGAAAGTAGTGCTTACAGGAAAAGTTTTGTCTGTTATACTTCCGTGAAAAAGGAAAGAAAGATCTGAGCCCTGGCTGAGTGGCTCAGTTGGAGCATCATCCCATATACCAAAAGGTTGCAAGTTCGATCCCTGGCCAGGGCACATATAAGAGGCAACTGATCAATGTCTGTCTCTGTCTCTCTGTGTGTCTCTCTTGGATGAAAAGGACAAATTCCTAGAAAGATAAATACTGACATTGAAAGTATTTGAGATCTTGCTTCCTGGCATATGCTGTCAATTTTGGCTCAAACTCAGAAAAATAAATATTGACATTGACACAAGAAGGAATAGAAAATCTGAATAGACCTATAGCAAATAAGAACAATGAATAAATATTAAATTCCCAATAAGAAAAGCCTAGAGTCAGATGATTTCACTGGTCATTTTACCGAAATGTTTAAAGAATTGCTACCAATCCTTCAGAAAGTCTTTCAGAGAATAGAAGAGGTATGAACAGGCAATGGGGGACTTCCGGCCAAGATGGAGGCTTAGACGGACACGCTAGGTCTCCCTCTACAACTACAGTGGAATACAACTACTTTAAAACAAAGGATAACTAGAAATTCCAGAAAATAAAGCTACACGGAAGCCCAACATATGAAGTTATAAACCAGCGGTGCCATTTGGGCAGGTAAGAGTTAAAGAAGGCAAAGCTGTTTGCGGAGCGGCGGGGCGGGGCGGCGAAAAATCCTGGAGGCAATCAAGCCCCTGGCGTGCGCGACTCCAATCAAGCCCCTGGCTTGCGCGACTCCGGGCGCTGGGGAGCAGCCGCAGCATCGCCTTGAACAGTGAGGCCCAGGGGGGCGGGAGGACGGATCCCGGTCTCCTAGCTGAATAACTGTGTGAATCCATCTTGGACCCCCGCCCCCACAGAAAGCACCACAGGGCGGCGAAATAGGTCGCGGACAGGCAGGCGCCAGCGGTCGCTGATTTGTGACGCGTACGCAGGCACTGCCCCCTGCCCCCGACAGCCGGCCCAGGAAAACAAAACGCATCTGTCAAAATGAGGCAGACAACTATAGAGATCCCGGTAACACAACTCACCAGGCAGCAGATAGAGAACCTGACAGATGAACAGATAAGAAACCTGTCAGAGGCTCAGTTCTGGGCCATTGTTATCAGGTGGCTTACAGAATTCACAAAAGAGCAGGAAAAAGATATGAAAGAAGCGAAAAACTTTCATAACGAAAGGAACAAAACCACATACGAGACAGATGGTGAGGAATCCAGAGTCCATTTCAACAAACTGGAATATGGAGAAGGAACAAGCAGTCAACCAATGCAGCGAGAGGAAATGGCAAGCAACAATGAGAGGATCAGAAACCTCTGGGACAGCTATAAAAGGCCCAACATAAGAATCATTGGTTTGCCAGAGAATGAGGAAGATGAACTAGAACTTGAAAAATTGAGTGAAAATATAATAAAGGAGAACTTCCCAGACTTGGGGAAGGGAATAGACTTGCAGATCCAGGAAGCAAGGAGAGTTCCCAAGAGACTGGACCCAGGGAGAACCACTCCAAGACACATTATAATCAAAATGTCAAAAATTAAAGATAAAGAGAGAATCTTAAAAGCAGCAAGAGAGAAGAAAAGAATTATGTACAAAGGGGTCCCAATTAGACTATCAGCTGACTTCTCAAGGGAAACCCTACAGACAAGAAGGGACTGGCAAGAAATATTCAAAGTAATGAAAATCCAAAACCTACAACCACGAATACTCTATCCAGCGAAATTGTCATTCAGAATAGAAGGACAGAGAAAGTGTTTCCAGGACAAAATAAAACTGAAAGAGTTCATTAGATCCAAACCACTGTTATATGAGAAGTTAAAGGGACTGGTTTAAAAAACAGAAGCTAGGGAGATGAAACAAAGGCAAACGAAACAGGCAACGAGAGTGGAAAAGGAACTGTGGGTAAGGGAAACATAGTGGGGGGAGGCCAACAGGGAGGGGGAGTGGGGAGAGGGAGGGAGATGATATAGGAATTGGGGATCATGGTAGGAGGGAATGGAATAGACGGAGAGAGGTTGGGAGGAACTGTAAGCACAACTAATGGACATAATCTAAAAGGGGGGGACAACTGGAGGGAGGGGGCCACCGGGTGGAGGGGAGCAGAGGGAAGGGAAAGGGGCACAAATGTAATATTTTAATCAATAAAACACATTAAATCTGAAAAAAAAAAAAAAAAAAAAAAAAAAAAAGAGGTATGAACATTTCCCAATTCATTCTTTGAGGCCAGTATTATTCTGGTACTAAAACCAGACAAAGGTATCACAAGAAAACTACAGAAAAATATCTCAAGAATATAGATGCAAAAAAATCAAAAAATACTAGCAAACTGAATCTACCAACATATAAAAAGGATTATGTACCATGATCAAATGGGATTTATCCCAGGAATGTCTAGTTGGTTCTATAGATGAAAATCAAATAACATAATAAACCATATTAATGGGATTAAGGACAAAATCACAGGATAATTTCAATAAATTCAGAAAAAGCATTTGACAAACTCCAATAATCTTTTATGATAAAAGCACTCAACAAATTAGTAAAAGAAGGAAACTTCAACCTGATAAAACACATCAATGAAATCTCACAAATAATATAATACTTAATGGTGAAAGACAATGTTTCTCCCTAAGGGTAGGAACAAGATAAGACACTTCTATTTAACATCGTTCTGGAGGTTCTAGTCAAGGAGAGGAAAGGCATTTAGAATGGAAACAAAAGAAGTAAACTATCACCATTCTCAGATGACATGATTTTGTACATAGAAAATTCTAAAGAATCCACAAAAAACTATTAAGAGTTAATAAATGCATTCAGCAAGCTTGCAGCAAGACCAATATCCAAAAATCAATTGTATTTCTATACACTAACAATAAAGAATCTGAAATGAAATTAAGAAAACAACTCTATTTCCAAAAGCATGAAAAAGAATAAAATAGGAATAAATTTAACAAAAGTAGCTCAAGACTTACACAATGAAAAATATAAAACATCACTGAAAAAAATTAAAGACCTACATAAAAGGACAGACATCACATGCTCAAGGATTGGAGGACTTAGCATTGTTAGTATGGCAATCCTTACCAAACTGATCTACATACTCAATGCAGTCCTATCAAAGTCCAAGCTGCCTTTCTGGAAAAAGACTAGCTGATTCTGAAAATTCATACTGAAGTGCAAGGGACCCAGAATAGCCAAAACAATCTTCAGAAAGAAGAACAAAGACTGGTGGACTCACATTTCCTGATTTCAAAATATACTACGGAATATACTAGTCCAGACTGGCAGAAGGATAGATATAAAGATCAATGGAATAGAATTGAGAGTCCAGAAATAAACCCATAAACCCACTTACGGTCAATGGATTCTTTTTTTTTTCAAAAGTGGAACGCTTCACGGATTTGCATGTCATACTTGCACATGGGCCATGCTAATCTCTGTATCATTTCAATTTTAGTATATGTGCTGCAGAAGTGAGCATTCAGTTGATTCTTGACAAGGGTGCCAAGATCATTCAATGAGATAATAGTATTCAGCAAATGGTGTTGGAACAACTGGATATCTACATGCAAGAATCAAGTTACCCCTACTTCATACCATATGCAAAAAATTCACTCAAAATGGATCAAAGACCTAAATGTAAGAGCTTAAACTACAAAACTCTTTAAAGAAGACAAAGATGTAAATCTTTATGACCTTTGATTAGGCAACAGTTTGTAAGATATGACTTTAAAACACAAGCAGTCAACTTCTGGCCAAGATGGAGGTGTAGGTAGACACGTTTCATCACCTTCCACAACAATAAGAAAAAAGACAACTACCTCAAAACTGAAAACCACCAGAACTACTAGAAAACTGAACTGCATGGAAGTCCAACAAAGATATAAAGAAGGCAATACTCATCCAGACAGGTAGCAGGGGCGGAGCCAGGGTGGAGAGAATGCAGTGTGGTGGCAGTGCTGGCAGCAGCAAGGCAGTGTCTGTAGCCAGCCAACGGAAAGAGAAGTCACACATTATAAAAGCTGGGAGGGACATCTGGGGAGCAATCCCAGCCCCAGACCAGACTGCATAGCCCATGGCTCCAGCACTATGGAAAATAAAGCCTCACTGTTTCTGACTGTGAAAACTAGCAGGGGTTGGGGCGGAGAAAGAAATGCCCGTCTCTCTGCAGAGTACAGTATTCGCTCATTTATCGTGGGTATTATGTTCTAGACCCCTCCGTGATAGGTGAAAATCCACGAAGTAGGAACCTTACATTTATTTTAGTATTTATATATATTTTAAGGCTTTATAAACCCTTCCCACACACTTATAAACTGTGTTCCCAGTTCCTTATTAACCTTTCCCACTCCCTTATTAACCTTTTCCACACTTTTATAAACATTACTTATGTTCTTAAAACATATTCTACACTCTTAAACCTACGTAACTTTAACAACACGTGTATACAGTACTGCAGAATCCCGCGATATAGTGAAAAATCCACGATAATTAAATATAATTTTTTTAAAATCCGGCAAAACCGTGAGGCCGTGATAAGTGAACCGCGATACAGAGAGGGACTACTGTACATTTGTTTAGAGGCCCCCACAGTTCTAGAATGTCCGCAGACCAACCCACTCTGGGAACCACAACCAGGGCAACAGCTAGAGAGGCACCAGTCCCATATGGGAAGCAGGAAAAGTGCCTGGAAAAGGGGCAAGTGCTGAGCAAGCGTCACTGTTCCCTCTCAGACCCTTCCCCCACATACAGTTCCACAACGTGGTAAAATGGGTTGCCCTGTGCTGATGAATAAGTAAGGTTCTGTGCCTTACAATATAACAGGAGCAATAGCTCTACCTAAGACACAGAGGCAAACACAGGAGGCTGTCAAGTTGAGGAAACAGAGAAGTACGGCCCAAAAGGGGGGGCAGATCAAGGTTCCAGTGGGAGAACTAAACGACGAGGAGATAGCCAACCTAACAGACGAGGAGGCAGCCAACCTAACAGATGCAGGGTTCAAAATACTGGTGATAATGATGCTCACAGACTTGACAGACAAGATTAAGTATGACAAACGCACAAGGGAAGAAGTGAAGGCTATGCTAAATGAAATGAGGGAAAGTCTACATTAAACTAATAGTGAAGGGATGGAAACTGGGGTTCAAATCAATGATTTGGAACATAAGGAAGAAAAAAAGTCAACCAGTACAGAATGAAGAAACAAGAATTGAAAAAACGAGGAGAGGCTTAGGAACCTCTGGGACAACTTTAAATGTGCCAACACCTGGATCATAGGGGTGCCAGAAGGATGAGAAGAAGAGCAAGAAATTGAAACCTTATATGAAAAAATAATGAACACTTCCCTAATTTGGTGAAGGAAACAGACATACAAGTCCAGGAAGCACAGAGTCCCAATCAAGTTAGATCCAAAGAGGACCACACCAAGACACATCATAATTAAAATGCAAAAGGAAACTTTTCAGGCAAGAAGTATTCAAAGTGATGAAAAGCAAGGACCTACAACCAAGATTGCTCTACCCAGCAAAGCTATCATTGAGAATGGAAGGGCAGATCAAGTGCTTCCTAGACGAGGTAAAGCTAAAGGAATTCATCACCAGACCCTTATTATATGAAACGTTAAAGGGACTGATTTAAGAAAAAGAAGATCAAAACTATGAACATTAAAATGACGACAAACTCACAACTATCAACAATCTAAAAAATAAAAACAAAATCCAAGTAAGCAAACAACCAGAATAGGAACAGAATCATAGGTATGGGGATCATTTGGAGGGCTATCAGCTGGGAGGGGGAAAGGGGAGTATGGGGGAAAGGTACAGGGATTAAGAAGCATAATTGGTAGGAACAAAATAGACAGGGGGATGTTAAGCATAGTATAAGGAAAGAGTGAAGCCAAAGAACATACTGGCACGACCCATGGACATGAACTAAGGGGAGTAAGCTTGCTGGAGGGAAGAGGAATAGTGGGCTAAGGGAAGCAAAGGAAAAAAAACTGGGACAATTGTAACAGCATAATCAATAAAATATACTTAAAAAAAAAAAAACCCACACAATTAACACATGTGACCTGAGAGACATTTTCAGAGTTCTGCAAACATTTAGAGAACACACATTTTTCTCAAAGACATGTAAAACAATCAAGTACCAGATCACTTCAACACATTTTACAGAATAAGGAGCAAAAGAGTATCATGTAAGGCATGACCTTTGACTTCAGTGTCCTTAGACGTTAATAATAAAAAGGCTTGAAAAAGCTTGAATTCAATGATAGTCCTGTGGTTCTCAAACTTTTGGTTTTAGACTCTCTATACACTCTCAAAAGTTATTGAGGAACTGCAGAGCTTTTGTTATATGCGTTATATCTATGAATATTTATGGTACAATAATTAAAACTGAGAAATTTGAAATATATTTATTAATTTTAAATATGCCACTTAAAAAATAATGAAAACTTGTTGCATGTTATCATAACATGTATTTATGAAAATATGTTTACCAAAAAAATCAGTGAGAAATGTCTGGCCTAATAGAAGCCAGTGGGATTCTCATATCAGTTTTAGCTTCAATCTGTTGCAGCCTTTGGGACACTCCATTATATAATTATGAGAGGATGAGAGTAAAGAAAGCAAATAACATGTTAATATTATCATCAAAGTTTTTTCTATGCAGATCCCTGAAAGGGTCTTGGAGAGCCTCACGGTCTGGATCATACTTTTGAGAATTTCTGCAATAATGGAAAAATACATATTAAAATTAGTGGAATATAAGCCCTGGTTGGTGTGGCTCAGTGGACTGAGTGCTGCTGGCCTGCGAACCAAAGGGTTGCTGGTTCAATTCCCAGTCAGGGCACATGCCTGGGTTGTGGGCCAGTTCCCCAGTTGGGGGCGCGCAAGAGGCGACCACACATTGATATTTCTTCTCTCCCTCTCTTCCTCCCTCCCTTCCCCTTTCTCTAAAAATAAATAAATAGTGAGATACAAAGTAAAAGTTATGTTTTGAGGGAGATTTACAGGCTTATATATTTATATTAGTAGAGAATACAGTTAAGTATCCATATTAAGAAATTGAAAAAAAAGAACAGAACAAACTCCAAAGAAAGCAGGAGAATAAAGAAAATAAATAATATTGTAAAAGAAAAGGGAACATAATTGGTAAAGGTTAAAAAGATATTAAGAAAGTATTAACAATACCACAGATCAACAGTTTTGAACACTGATGAAAAACTCCTAGGAAAATGTAACTCACCAAAACTAACCTAAGAAGAAATAAAAGGCTTCCAGAGTCCTACATAACTAAAGCCCTATGTATATACGTGTGTGTCTATGTATACATGCATATACATGCATACATATGTACACAGCTACACACACATATGTACACACACAAAACCCCCACAAAAAGAAAAGCACTAGTAACTCAGTCAAAACACAGGCAAAAGAAAAAGGCATTTCACAGAAGATGGGAAGCATAGCCAATAAACATGTGAAGAGATGTTTCACATAACTTGAAATCAAGGAATGGCATATCAAGAACATTCCCTGGTTTGAGGGGATGTAGCTTTATACCCCTCTTGATTAGAGGTGTTGAGGTGTTGAAGAGGAGGCTGAACTACAGAATCCCTTACACCTGCTGGTGGGGTGTTAACCTGTAACCTACTTTGGAAAACAGATGTCACTGCCTGAAACTGGAGGTGAACAATGACCCAGCAATTCCACTATTAGGTTACTGCTAAAAAAAAACTCTTGCACATGTACAAGGACTTATAAAAATGGTTCATAGCAGCACTGTTCTTAATAGCAGTAACCATGGGAACAATAGCAAAGCACATCAACAGGAACGGATAAATAAACCATGGTAGTTTGTACAATGGGATATTACTATAAGGCAATAAAAACAAATGACCTGCTGTCAGTGACAAGCAGTGTAGGTAATGCTTATTAATATGTTAGGTAAAAAACAACAGCAGCAACAAATCCCCAAAGACTATAGACACACAGCACAATACACTTCTTATAAAGTTCAAGAATGAGACTAACTAATGAACATGGGATTCAGAGTGATGGCTCCCTGGGCCGAGGGAAGAAGGGCTGGGAGCAACCACAGGGATAGACAGATGCAGGTTATTGTCAAGATCCTGACTTTTACCTGGGATGATGGCTTCTCAGATGCTTGTAACAGTAAGAAAATGGATCAACCAAGGAGGGCGACACAGGAACAGATGGCATCTTTCATGAGCTGCAGATGGACTACATAATCTATGTGAGCTTCAAGTAGGACAGAAACAGAAACCAGGCTCGGGTTCCAGTGGGTTGTCTGTCTCTCACCTAACACAACACACTCCTTCCTTCTCACAGGGCCAATTCCTCTTCACCCTCCCACAGCCACAAGAAGTGCCCCTGCTCCTTTTCTGTCCTCCCACCCTGTGCCCCTTGTGCTGTGAACACACTACTTCCAAGTGATCAGGTGTCTATGAGCCAGTCCCCCACCTTGAGCAGTGAACTTGTTCAGGGCAGAAGTTCTGTCTACGTGTCAGCTGGGTGCAGAGTGCCAGTTTGTTGAAAGAACCAGCCTTTGCCCTCAATGACCTCTGCCAAATCTTGACCACCTTGCCAAACCTTGACGTTTCAGGCCTAATTCAAACTGACTCCTCTTTGGGAGGTCACAGTGAGTTCTTCCCCTCAACTCTGTCCCTCCCTATTCTTCCCTGTGGCCTGTGCCCAGACTTGGGCTCCTCCTCTCTTGCCTGGACGAGTTGCCTCCTTCTAGTCTTTCTCCACACTGATCACCACAGATCCTTCAAATGCATTTCAGATCTCAGCTCTCCCGATTAGAGCCATTTCATGGCTCCTCATTCCCCTGACGGTCAGTTCAGACTCCTTAGCTCTTACCACAAGGCCACTTGGTGACCACTGTGCTCCCCTTGCTCACCACATGACTGTGCCCTTGGTGTCCAACGGTCCACTGCACTTAGGGAAAGCTCTTGACCCTATAGCACAAGGTCAGGGAGCCATGGCCTCCTCTAAGCTCCTACTGCAACATGAACTCTGCTCCTAGCCCACCCACCACCCAGACAGGTGCTCCTCATGTATCTTACTCAGTCCTTAGCATGAGGTCTTGCACATATTAGGCAGCTTGTGCTGGAAGGAAGGGGGCCTCGTGTTCTCCTATATATTTTATAGGCATGGTGTTTTGCCACAGATTGTGGATTGATGCTAATTTTAAAGAGGTTTTGTGTTTTTTCCCTCTGACCTGCTGTAACTATCCCTGGGCCCCCACCTGCCCCAACAGCATCTTGGATGTGTTCATGCTGGCACAGTGCCAGGTCTGTGGCCTTTGCTCACTAAGGACAAGCAGGTGCCTGGGGCCCACCAGAACCCTCATGCCTCCCTGGCCCCGGAGCCTTCACTCACCGTGTTGAAGTACTCAACACCAGTAGCTTCAAATGCCTTCGCCACAGCTTGGGTTGTGGCCACGCAGGCTACAGGGTGGCCATTGCCAATGGACTTGCCCATGGTGACAATATCAGGGACAAAGTCTTCCCCCTGCAGCTGGAAGGCCCAGAAGTGCTTGCCTACTCGGCCAAAGCCCACTTGAATCTCGTCTGCGACAAAGACCCCTCCGGCCCTGCGGATGTGCCTGTGGCAGAGGATAGATGGCTGACGGGTGGGGACTGCGGTGAGAGGAATCAGAGCAGGAGCAGGGAGGTCTTGGGACTCTGAATCTTGGCTCTGCCAACAGTAAAGTCAAGGCCTTAGGCAGATGGCTGGCCTTCTAGGGGCCACTACTTTTCCAGGGGCTTTGAAAAATCTGGCAAACAGGTGAGGCTGAGGTTGGAATGTGGAACAAATGCTGAGAAACTCCATTACAGCCCTGGCCTCCTGGGGCAGCCCCTCCCACCTACTCACTTTGCCACTTCCTGGAAGTAGCCAGCAGGGGGAACGATCTGCCCTCCCACACTGGGCAGGGACTCAGCGAAGAAGGCAGCAATCTGGGGACGACAGGGGACATGGGAACACCGACATGGAGGTGCTGAGCAGCAAGCTGGGATGGTTCTGCTAATGCTGGCTCAGGGCTGGCTCCAAGCAGAACAAGTTACAGTCATTGCTACATCCCCAAGTTGGGCTCTACATCTGAGGGTCTGTGACTCAGTTTTCTTTCAGGCCCCAAACCAACTCTTAAAACTTGGATGCCTCCAGGCTCCCATACTTAGCATGCTCCAGACAAAACCCACTCATTTTCCCCAAGCCTGTTCCTCCCCTGCCTCTGACCTGGACCAGAAATCCGACCCCCATCCCTGATCCAGCCGCTCCTCCATATGCCGGTCAGCACAGCCTGACTCCTTCTGTATCACCTCTGCGCCCTCTCCCTCCTGTCCACTGGGACACCTGCCTTCCACAGATCTGCCAGTTTTTGCCTTGGCCCTCCCGCAGGGGCCTTCGGACTGGATGCCTTTTCTAGTTATCACCAATGACTCCCAAACTGTGTTCTGCCTTGGGGCTGCTCACAGGCTACTGCGGGATGATGGCAAGGCAGACCAGGTGGCAAACTGGCCCTCCACCCCGGCTGCCATCAGTGCATTCACCACTGGCTGGATGGGACCATGTGCGTGTATTACCTGCCTGCCCTGCTCCTGTGCACTGCAGACCACATGTTTCACCTCCGTGGCATAGGCCTCAGCAGGACTGGGATGGTCCTCCCGGTAGAGGCCCCGGTAGGTGTCTGGGAGAGGTGCCTGTGGGGAGTGACAGCGCCGTGTCATCCAGGCTGGGTGTGGGCACCGACCTGTTGCCCCCCCTGGGCTGTGCATACCACGTGGACCCACTCCTTCTGGCCATCCAGGTCCTGGAACTTGTAGGGGCTGATGTCAATCAGGGAGCTCAGGTGACCGTGATAAGCACTGGGGAGAAGGGAGGGTGGTCTCAGGCCCTGACAGCATGTTTCTCTGGCCTGGCCTTGACCACTGTCTGTCCTCCTCAGGAGACACACCTTTCTGACACAGCCCCCGAGTCCGCGGGCTGGGGATGAGCACGGTCCGGGGGATGAGGGGATAAGCGTGGGCCAGGGAGTCTGTCAGACTTTCTGCAAGGCCACTTACTAGCTGTGTAATGGAGCTAATCAGTGAGGCTCTCTGGGGTCAGTTCTCTCCTCTGTATAGTGGGGGCTCCTCTTCAGGGTTGCAATGAACCTTCAACATGCTAAGGCTCTGCCATGGGCCTGGGCCTTGTGCAGCACATAATTGATACATGGGAGCTACTGTCGGACCAGTTTCAACACCTCAAATGTGGGACCACCCCACACCCCCCCACAAAGCTTTCTCAGCTCCCCAGAAGGTGCCCCCCTAGAAGAGAGATCGGGAAAAGAACTCCTGGTGTCTATGTGGGTGGTGTCTCTGTAGCCACAGCCCTTCATCCTTCCTGCCCACAGCACCCAAAGTCAGAGCCCTGTTGATTCCCGACAAGTGTGGGCCAAGCCCTGGGAATGGCACTTACTGGTCTAACACTACCACGTCCCAGTGTCCTGTGTACTGGCGGGCCAGCCTCAAGGCCAGGTCGTTGGCCTCCGACCTATGATGGAAGAGGAGGGTGCTGCTCCAACAGCTGTCCCAGGGCCTCCCCTCCTGGAGCCCTGTTTCCTTCAGAGAAACCCAGAGGCAAGGTGAGCCCTGCCAGCAAGAATGTTCTCAGGACCCCATTCATTAGTTATTCAGTGAAAATTCATCAAATGCCTTCTATGTGCTAGGAGCTGGGGCAGAAACAATAAAACAGGCCCTTACCTTCCTGGATCTTACATTCTAGTAAGTGTCCTGAAAGCCAAAGAAACAAACAAACCCAAAGAAAGAAAGAACCATCATCCTGGTAAGTGCCCTAAGAATATCTGATGGGCCCTACTTTACATAAGGGGGTGTTAAAGGCTGAATTGTGTCCCACAAAATTCCTATGTTGAAGTCCTAACCCTCAGCACCACAGAATATGGCTGTGTGTGGAGACAGGCCCTTTAAAGAGGCAACGAAGTTAAATGAGGCCGTTAGGGTGGCCCTCATCCTACCTGAGTGATGTCCTTATAAGAAGAAATTTGGACACAGAGATACCAGGGGCTTGTGTACACAGGCAAGACCCCATGAAGGCAGCTAGGTGGCCACCTGCAAACCAAAGGGAGGCCATAAAGAAACCAAACCTGCCGACACCTTGACCTCTGATCTGGCCTTTCAGTCTGTGGCATTTGGTTATGACAGCCTGAGCTGACTAAGACAGGGGCCAGGGAAGGACTCTATGAGGAGGCCACACCTGCACTGAATCCTCAAGGAGAAGTTTCTAGGCATGATGAGCAGCACATTCAAAGGCCCTGCAAAAGAAAAGAGCTCAGTGTGCTCAGGAACTGAGAGAA
The DNA here is from genome assembly GCF_987537825.1 of Furipterus horrens. NCBI lineage: Eukaryota > Metazoa > Chordata > Mammalia > Chiroptera > Furipteridae > Furipterus > Furipterus horrens. The sequence continues at coordinate 61,743,765 of NW_028327180.1, read as the reverse complement.
GACAGGGAGGCCAGAGTGGGGCAGCAGTGGGGAGACACGCAGGGCCATCTTCACAGGCCTTGGATGGAGCCCAGATTTTCTTCCTAGGGCTGTGCAAAGCTACTTAAGAGTTTTAATCAGAGAAGAGACGTTACCCAGCTTCCACGTGAGGAGGAAGCCTCTTGCTGTGTCTAACAGAATAGAAGGGAATTAAAGTGGAAGTGGATCTTCTGAGTTTGTCAGGTTTAGTATGTGGCCCATTCTCCATTCACAGTAGTCATAAAATAAAAAGAACACACTATTTCAGTGAAAAAAGAAGTGGAAGTGAGGAGACCAAGGATACGCGTTGAGTAGATTTGGTAACCATGGAGGTAGACAGAGGTGGATGGAGATATCCTGGAGACAGGTGAGGCAGGCTTGACGTAAGGCTGTGAGAAAGGTTTCTGCCTTGGGCAGAGATGCAGACAGTACTGCCACTTATGAGTAAATCTGGTGGAGTAAGCCAGCAAATGCCTCTTCCTCCACTGCCAAGGAAGCGCCCACCCCTAAACCCAGCTCTCCGCTCTTCCCAGAGAGATTCCCGTCTGGCTTCCATCCCCTATGTGACGGCCCTGGGCAAGGTAGTTCCTTTTTTTTGAACAGCTGTTTCCTTATCCTAAAATGAAGATGTAAATTCCATTTCCTAGAAATTACTGGGTGGGGGGAATGATGAATGTACTATGTAAACGGCAATGATAATGATAACAACAGTTACTATAATCTAAATGCCTCAACCTATGGTTTGTTGGAATATTCTCTCCCAGGACACTGGGCTGGTTCTATGTACATGTCATCCCCTGCCATTGCGGTCTCTGCTGCCCCACCTCAGTCTGAGCTGCCCTCACCTGTCACCTGGCCGCTGAAATGGCGCCTGATGGTGTCCATTCTTGCTCTCTCCCAGCCCTGATGACATCACTTGCCTGATCAAAACCCCCTGATGACTTTCAATGCTCTTAGGATACAAACAGATTCTTTACTTGGCTGATGAGGCCCTGGGTGATGGGCCCCGCATCCCTCCCTCAGGCTGCCTTTCAGTTTCTCAAGTGTGCTGGGTGCCAAGGCTCTTGTTGCTGCATAGGCTGTTCTGGGTGGTGACCAGGGTGGACAGCAACACTCAGCCCAGTCAGCTCTTGACTTCGTGTCACTCTTCGGAAAAGCCTCCCTGCACTCACCAGAGCAGCTCAGGTCTGCTCCTATGCCTCCTGACATCCTGCTCTTTGCCTCTAGGCAATGACCCCTCTTCACAATGTTTTATTTCTCTGAAGAATCACTGGATGTTTTTGTTTCTTCCGAGTAAGCAGGGATTTGGTTGTAGCCCCAGCATTGTGCCTGTGTATTCCTAAGGCAGAAAAAGGAACGCATTACCTTGGTGAGCCCTAACAAGGATCCTGGAAAGGAGGTAATGGCACCTCTTAGTAAGAGGCCCGAAACTGGGTCGGCAAAGAAAGCCCAGGGCCTATAGCTGGGAAGCCCAGGCACCGCCTGGTGAGGGCTACCTCTTCTCCAGTCCACACCTGGCCAGCTACATGGTGCTTCGTCTTGTCTGGGGGCTGGCCGCAGGGCACTTACCCAGAATTCAGGAAAAAGAACACACAGAGCTTCTCAGGCAGGGTCTCAGACAGCCTTTGTGCAAAATCCACTATGTTGTCATGCAGGTACCGGCTGTTGGTGTTGAGTACTTGATTCTGCTCATGTGCTGCTTGGACCACGAGAGGATGGCAGTGTCCAACTGGAAGAGGGTTACCTTCATCACACAGCTGACTCTGTTCAACGATCCTACCAGGGCTCCCCACCCCCAATCTGCAAACCCAGCTGGGGGAGACACAGTTATGGAAGGAGAGGTGGAAAGGAAAGAGGGGACTCTGAAGACAGAGGTAAAAGACAGATGCCACTTCTGGGAAAGGGTGCCCTATAAAGGAATCCCTGAGATTCTGGCCGAGGAAAAGTCCTCTGGCAGAAACCTGCATCTTGGGTGGGAGTGTCTGCCAGTAGGCTTGACCTCACCAGTCAGTGGGGGCTGGAGGGAACGACTGCCAAAGGCCAAAGAAGATGCTACAGCGATCATGCGCTGGAAGCTCACCAGGTGCCAGGCACACTCAAGGCAAATTACACGAATTACCTCAATCCTCCAAAACACTCACTCTGAGGTGGGCACCTTGTATTATCATACCTGTTTTGCAGATGAGCAAACTGAGGAATGAGAATTAAGTAACTTGCCTATGATTACAAAGTTAACGAGTGAAGGCCAGGGGTATGAACCCAGGAGTTCTGGGACTAGAGCTCCTGCTTTTAGCCTCCACTTTATTAACCTCCAAGGTGCCTGCTGAGTCAGACTTGCTTGCCTCCCAACAGCTCTGGCAGCCTCTCCTGGATAACTGAAGTCCTATTTCAGCATTCTTGCCTCAGACCCAGATAGCCACTGGGGCTGAAGCCCTGCCATGAGGCCCAGCACTTTGCCAGGGGAGCCCATTGCTAGTGAGGCTGGGCTGCCTGTGCTCACTGAGCCTGTCATCAGTCCCAGGTGGAAGGGGGCCCCCAGACCAGACCTCTGATTCCTGCCCAGTTCAGCACAGCTCTGCTTGGAAACTTCTACAGCTGCACTAGGAAGCCTGGGCCTCCACTGCTCAGCTCCACCCAAGTTCCCCAACCTCCGGGCACTCCGGATGCCCTGGGACCAGGTGCACAGCCTCATCCTCCTCTCTGGCCCCTCCAGCCTGAGCGATGGTACTGACCGTGAGCCACATTGTTGATGCAGTCGATGTATTCTGCCCCTTGTTCATCATACATGTATTGCCCTTGGCCCCGGACCATCTTAATAGGATCCTCAGGAAAAAAGAGTCTGCAGGAAGAGCTGTGGGGACAGGCAGAAAAAGCGACAGCCATGCCTTAAGACCTGAAGGGCGAAGTCCACCCATCACAGGCCTGCCCCAGCCCTCCGGTGCTGGAAAGGACAAGAGCTGGAAGGGCACAGGGCGCCTCTTTGCCTCCAGCCCCCACTGCCTAATGACGACTGGAAAGGAGGAAAGGGAGGTGGTAAGCAAGTGCTAAAACTTAAATTGTTTCTTAAGGCATTCGAGGGCCCCGGGGTTCATGTGCCTACATCAGTCCCAGGAATCCCGGGAAAAGGTGGCTGCCGAGCCCCTGGGGCTCCGCCGCTTGTCAGTGTTTCTTTGCTTGGGGGTGGGGGGCGGAGTGTGCACCCCAGCAGGTGGCCAGCTGGGGCCCTCCGTGGTTGGGCCAGCCGAGTTAGCCGCTGCCCCGTGGGCTGCCAACTCCAGGCGCCAGCAGAGGCCGCCTCGCGCCCCACGTCGCACCAGGAGCCCCTGGCACAGGCCCAGGGCGGAGGCTCTGGACACGCTCCCCACTCCCACCCTTCGTCTCAACTTCGATCCCTGAAGGAGTCCGTCTCAGGCCAGGCCCTGTGGCGGGGCGCCCCGGGGTCCGCCCAAGTGCCAGTCAAACGCCTCCCTGGGGGAAAGGCCGCCGAGAGCTCGGCAGCAGCTGCGGGGATACGCGGCGCCGGAGCCGCAGGACCGGTCGCAGGGGCGACCCAAGAGGGCGCAGAGCAGAAAGCTGCTGCCGGGCCCGACGCCGGGCAGTCCCGGAGACTCGGAAGGGCGGGGCGGGCGGGGGTCGGAGACTGCTGGCTCCGCGCAGGACTTGCGCGCGTCGTGCGTGCGCGCCGCCCGCGCCGCTGTCCCGGTACCTGAGCAGCTGCCGCCTCCGAGCTAGCGTCGCCGCCTTCCCGCGTGAGTCCGCGGCCATGACGGCGGGCGGCAGTCTGGGGAGACGAAGCGGAAAGGCGCCGCGGGCCGGCCCCGCCCCGCCCGCCGCGGCTCCGCCCCCTCCCGCGCCCGGTTTCGAGTTTGTTACTTCACTCGGGGAACGAGCCCGGCGGGCATCCTAGAGCCAAGCCTGTGAGTGGAAAGCGCCGCTCGGGAACGGGCTTGGTGCTGTCCTGCTGAGTGCTGCCCCAGCTCTCGGCCCGCGTCGTGCCTCGGGGCGCGCATTTCGGCCCCGGCGCTTTCCCTTCCCCCGAATGGTGCCCGGGTGAGTCCGCCGCGGCTCCCGCACACCAGCGAGCTCTAAGCTCGGCAGACCTCGCCCGGGACTCCGGGCTCAATCTCTGAGTCGCCTTCCCGTGCATAAGTTGGGACGCGCCGCAAGTGTTCACTGGTAAACGGCAGCTGTGTCTAAAGTGTTCTGAGCTGTATAGTAAGGATGTGACCCGGAAACCGAGGCCCGGACGGGACAAGGCTTGGCTTTCGGACACGCAGCGGGTGTGCAGCACAGACTGGAGCCCAGCCCCGGAGGAAGCTGCCCTGGGAGCCTGGAAAGGTGGGCGAGCAGGCGGGTCAGGCCACCTGGAGCCCCGGGACTGTCTGCCTTGGCGAGTCCTAGAGCAAGGGGTCCCGGCTCTCTGCTTTGCTCCCTCATTACTGATGTCTTCATCTCTTTCCCCAGAACAATGTGAAATGTTGATTAAGGCATTTATTAAAGAACACTTGGAGTTCCCTTTTCCTCTTCTATTGTGGTAACATATACATAACAAAATTTACCATGGCAACTATTTTTAATTGTATGGGTCAGGGGCGTTCAGCATGTTCTCTTGGTGCAACCATCACCACCTACTAAACTGGGTGAAGTTTCTTACATTTTCTTTCTTCCAATTAGCAATAATTGCGTCTCAGATAAACCTCATCAGCTATGTTACAGCCACTGTGCAAAGCTAGAAGTTTCTTACTTTTAACTGTAAAACTGAATCGAACCTTATGTGTGATTCTTGAAACCCCCCCCCCAATTAACCAAAAATGCCTCCCACATACAGAGCAGGGGGACGACCCTCAGAAAAGTACAGACTACAGGCAACCCTCTGGGGCCCTGTCTTGAGCCTTCTGGCCAGGGCAGCTCAGAGGAGTTAGGTTGCTCTGTTTTTCCAGCCTGAGGGGTGAGGGTGAGAAGGCTGCAGCTAGTCCCAGCCCGCATCTCATGCACTCTCCGGATGTCCAAGGTTAAGCAGCAGTACAGTTGGAGGTCAAGCCAGGCCTCCAACTGGACCATTTCCTGGGCCAAGAGTATCTATAACAGGCAGGACAACACCAGGAAGTTGCTCCTTCCTGCTCAAAAAGCCCACTCACTCCTGCCTCAGGCCCCAGGCTGAGCCCTCTTCTCTTCGTTATCTCATGCCTGGCCTTCTAGGGGCTGCAGGGTGAAGAGGGCAGGGAACGGGAAGAAGTGGCCCGTCTGCACCCAGGGCATGATGTTCCTCAGTGCAGGCAGTGCCTCGTTTTCAGTGGGATGATCATCACGGTGCAGGGCTGCCCGTGCGTTCACATGTCTGATATTCCTGCGCCTGCCCCCTGAATGCCAGGAGTGTCCCCCGTCATTGTGACAACCAGAAGCACCCCATGTAGTATCCTAGGGATCAGGAGGAGGGAGACCTGGGTCAGCTCCCTCCTTTCAGCAGGTAGGAATTTTTGTGATTGGTTTAGCTGCCAAGGCATCCATGGGGGCTCGATAAACGTGTTTTCCTTTCTCCTGGAAGGGGGTAGTTTTTGGCAGGGAGAGGTGAAACCCCTAGTCCTTGAGGCTCAGCTGTGAGTCAGGGCACTTGCCCATGTCTCAGCTGGGACCTTGAGCAAGTCATTTACTCTTCTGTAGTCTCTCACACTCACCCTAAACTCTTGGAGCAGTCTGTAGGCTCTAAAATGTGAAGTTTGCACACCTGGGGATACCTGGTGTGAGGCCACAAGGGGGCAGCAATGGACCACAAGTAGCTTCCTCCTGCAGCAAAAGGACTTTTGATGTCTGGGGAAGGGGGAACCGTCGGGAAGGTCTGCCTGCCAATCACCCAGCATCGTGGTGCTGCCCAGCCGACTGCGCCACGACAAGCGATTTCAAAAGACAATTCTGCTTGTTTATCCCTAGGCAGACACTCACCCCCTCAGAGCCTCAGTTTCCACACATTTAAAATGGAAGTGGGAACACGAACCACATAGTCTTTCTCCTTCTCAGGCTGGTGGGGGGACCCGTGAGGACCCTGGGTGTAGGGAGGAGAAAACTGCATACTGTAGAGTCGGTAGATTGGTGAGGTCACGCTGGAACACCAAAGGGCACTTGGACAGCCTGTGATGTCTGTCAGCCATCACAGCCTCACTGGATTCCCTGGTGACCCAGACTGACTGGCTGAGCAGAGGGCCCGTCACTTGTCGCCAGCCAGCCGCTTAGGGCGACCGAGGTGAGGACTTGACACACTCCTCCTCCTCAGCCGCGGTGGGGCTGAGCCTCTTCTGCTTGGTGAGGAGGCCACATAGTGGGGGTTAGGGGGACCGCCCAAACTGTGGCTCTCCTTCGGCCTCAGTCCTCCCAGGGAGAAGGCCTGAGATACCATCACTGCAGGCTCCTTCTTGTCTACCACCCCAGAGGTGCTTGGTTGTGTCATCTATGAAATGGGCATATTCGCTGTGTCCATCTCAGGGTTGTTAAAAGGACCAGCTGAAATGAGTGATGTAGAAACGCTTCCAAGACTATGGCCCTTGCTTGGTCTTGGAGTGGGAGGAGCAAGAGAAGTTGCAGTCATGGGAGCTGCCAGGAGTCTGCCTTGCCCTAGGTTCTTCTTGGGTTCCATGCAGCTGGTCCCGCCAACCACAGTCAGAGACCATCCCTGTTTACAGGTGAGGTGGCAAGCTGAATTTTCTAAGATGGCTGCAGCAAGACCTACCCCACATTTTCTCCTTCACATATGATGTGGATACTTTTCCCTTGAATTGGGTCAACCGTTGGTTGTGCCAGAAAGAGACACCATGCGACTTCCGAGGCTTGGCCATGAAAGGTGACGCAGCTTCCAACTGGCTCAGCACAGAACATTCACCCTTGGACTCCAGCAGCCATGCTGTGGTGGGCCCATACTACAGGGAGAGGCCCAGGGTAGGTGTTCTGGCATCTGGTCTTTCAGCTGACAGCCCGTATCAACCAGCCACTGGGTGCGCAAGAGCTTGAGCCACACCACCCAGCTGAGCTGAGAGAAGTACGCTAGAAAGGATTGTTGTTTTAAGGCAACAAGTTTTGGGGTGATTTTCTATGTAGCAGGCACTGCTCACTGGCTCAGTGATGTGACCAACCAGAGGGCTCAGCTGCTGCGTGTCTCCAAACTCCAAACCCTGTCTTTGCCCTGACCCTGAACTACCTTTTCTGGTTTCTGGGGTGGCTCTGACCCAGGGAGAGTCTCCCCATCCATCCTTGCTTTGCAATGGCCAGGTTGAAGCCTGAGGTGCCCTAGGGGCAGTCTGCAAGGACAGGCACACCCAGTCACAAATTAATGGTTTATTACACACAGCAATATCCATCTACAGAGAAGGGAGGCAAGTAGCTGGGCCAGAGCTGGTGGCTGGGACCTTTGTCAGAGGAGGGGAGGCCTCTCTTTGGAGTGCCAACACTCAGGCTGCAGCCCCCACAGAGGCTCTCTGTGTCTGACAGCACCCGGAAGATACTTCTGGCTAGCTGACAGAGCTCCTCTGGGGGGAAGATGGGGGCCAGTGACACCCAGAGTCTGGGCTGGGGGCCCATCTCCTCAGGCTGGCAGTCTCACCACACCCTGCTCTGGATGGGGGGACAGACAGGAAGCAGCAGCCACGCCAGCCTGGGCCTTGCCATCCTCCACACTCAGGGCCCGTGGGACTCCCTGCAGCCAGGTCCAGGTGGTGGTCATCTCAAGTGCTTGGCCTGTCCTCCTGGCCATAGGACACATGCTCTCGCACAGGCTGACTTCTTAAGGCCTAATGAACTTGGCAAGAGCTGGACCTGCTTGGGGTGAGAGCCTTGCCCTGCCCTGGTGAGCCCAGGGCCCAGGAGGGCCTGAGAGGCTCTGGCTGGAGAGGACAGTAGCAGCTGCGGTGGCCGTCATGCCCCAGGTGGTCCCTGGGGGCTCCAGAGCTTCACAGGCAGGCTCTTGTAGGGCAGCTGGGTGGCCAGAGTCTGTTAATTAGGTGACAGAAGGCCCTACCCGGCATCTGTGCAGCCTCACCTGAGCCAGGCACCTTCACCTTCGTCTCCTTCTGAAGACCTGCGAGTTCCCCTCAAGTACACAGTTCCCCAACTGGCCTGTCCGCCTTCCTGCCAGCGTCACATGCTGATTGCGCTGGGGCGGGGACAGGCACACATCAAATGTTAAAGGGTCATAGGCAGTGCATCCCGTGAAAGAAGATCAATATATTACTGTTTTGTTTTTACAAAAATTAAAAATGTCCACATGGATCTATACAGGCCGTGAGCTGGATTCCGAGGATCACTGGAAAAGGAGGGAAAGACTGAAGCTCAGTGAGGAACGGCCCTGAGGCCCCTGGGCTCCCCTCCTGCCCATTTCCTTAGAGACAGGCGGGCCCCATCCCCTGTCCCAGGCTCCTGGCTCCCACCTCCTCTCAGGGGGGCAGTTTGGACAAAGTCCCAGGGGGTGATGATGGTCTGCACTGGCTGGGCCAGGTGCTGAGTGAGCCCCGTGCGACCAACAGAGTGGGCTGTGCACAATCAGCCAGGACTATGGCCCCAGACTCAGGCCACACACTGGAGAGTTAAAACCAGGCTTGGGACAGGGAAGCCTGGCTGTTCAGTTACCCTGTAGGGAGCTGCAGATACCCACCCTCAGGGCCCCTCTTGTTCCCCCACCCCTCCTTGCCTATCCTGGAGACTCCCTGCAAGATACCTTATGCCAGCAGCCAGGCACGGGCAGCCCATCAGTGCCCTGTAAAGGAGGAAGACTTTGGTGATGGGGCAGGGGCTGGTCAGCTCCCGCCCTGGCACACTCCCACCCAGTGTGTATGGGCAGCCCAGGGAGCTCCATGCAAGGTTGCTGGACCCCACTGAAGCTGGACCCAAGGGCCTTCCTGTCCACTCAGGTCACCCAGTCATGGGACAGACCTCTCCTCACTGCACTTGTCCTGACTGTGCCCTCATGGGGTTTTGTTGGGACACCTGTGCAGTAGGCAGAACCAGGAGGACACTGAAGTGCCGGGCTCATATTGGGCATCTGCTGGTTGGGGACGACATAGCCTGGCTCTGCTGAGGGGCTATGTGGCGTCCTGCCTAGTGGCTGTGACAGTGACTCTAGACCCTCACTCTGGGGCCTGAGAGTGTTCAGGAATGGAAGCACATATGGACAATTCAGGAAGTGAGATGCCCCTGTGTGCCACCCATCCTGGTCTCTGTGTCTGGATCTGAGCCGCAGACAGTTAGGAGGAGGCTGGCAGGGTGGAACCAAGGCATGGGATTGTCTGGAGGCATTAGCCATGACTGCTCAGCAATCAGACACAAGAGGAGGAGTGGGGGCTCCTGAGGTGGCCTGGGGGATGGGGGACTGGAGAGGGACAAAGGCTGACCCTATAGCCCTGGGGGACTCTGGGGCAAGAGCACCAATCTGTCCAATGGCTTGAGGTGTGCAGGAGCGCCTGCACACTGCCATGCACTCAGCAGGGGCACTGCTGGGGCTGAGGGGGTGGGAGAAGGCAGGCACCAGCAGCACAGCACAAACAGGCCAGACCGCGCAGGGCAGGGTCTGCTACCCCTCGCCAGGCCCCGAAAGCCCTTCAAGCCTTGCAAGCCCCATGCCCCTCGCTTGCCTCTGCACTTAGGAGTTTCCTGTGTCAAAGACAAAGGCTTCATGACTTGGAGGGAAGTCTCAGCCCAGGGGCTGGATCTGCAGGGCCACCCTGTTCCCTGCTATCCCTGGCACTTTTTGCGTGGGCTCACTGCTCAGACTTTCATGTCTTTTTCTGTTCAAAACCACCTAGGGGTGGGATTAGCACCCCCATTGTATGGATAAGGAGACTGAGGAGCAGAGGGCTATGTGACTTGCTCAAGGCCAGAGGACAGAGCCCTGGCCCTGACCTCCCTTGGGAAGATGGCCACACGCATGGCTGGGGGTCCTTCTCTCCCAGTGGCCAAGTGTGAATATCTAGTCAGGTTTAATTTGGAAATTAAGCTGTTTTGTTTTCCCTGTCTTTTCTGAGCTCTTCTGAAGAGTCTGATGTGCAACCTCTGCTGCCTTCTAGGAAAACTGAATTTTGGTTATTTTAGACACTGGGTTGGTCAGACCATCCAGGGCTGTGGGAATGGGGAAAGGAGGGGTCTGTGGCACGTGGAAGAGAGGCAGGGGGACAGCATGGGGCCATCCTGAGCTAACAAAGCCCCCCTCCAGACGGGATAGACACTGAGAGAGGGAAGGGCGGTCCCTCCCTCCTTTATGGATAAGGAAGCACAGCAAAGGGGGGCAGCGACCCCAGCCAACAGAGAGGGCCTCCCTTCTATAGAGGGTGCGGGTCTCCCAAGCTGCACCCGTGGTGGGGTCAGGCCAGAGCAAGAGGACTCTCTATGATGAGAGTGGGAGTGATGGTGGCCCTCGCAGTGCAGGCATCCCAGGGCGGGCCAGTGGGGCCTCTGGGACTTGCAGCTGAGCTCTGAGGACAGAGAAGGTGCTGACAGGAGGCTGCAGAGACCTTGGTAAGCACTCCCTCCTGCTCCGACACATACCACAGGGCATGGCTGGTCCAGGCCTGGTGGTCCGGGCTCGCCCTTCTGGCCCTTCACTCCTTTCCGGCCGGGGATGCCTCGCTCACCCTGCACAAGAAGGGAGATAGGGGTACAGCCATGGTTGCTGAGCCCAGGACACCTGCGGCCCGCTGACAGGTGGCCCTGGGGCTGACAGGTGGGCTGGCCCTGCTGTCGCACCCTGGCCTCCGCCTGTCCACCCGTCTCTCTCTGACTGCTTCTTGCCTCCCATGTCCTTGCTGCCTCCTCCCTCCTCTTCACCTGCCTCCCTCCTCTGTCCTCCTGCCCCACCTCCTCTCTAGCTGCCCCACTTTCTCTCCACCAGCCCACCTTCTCTCCACGCTCGCTCCGGTCGCCTTTCTCTCCTCGGGGTCCGGGGAAACCCTGACAACAGGAGTAAAGGTTAAACCTGGAAATGAGGTTTGAGGTTTGCTCCTCTAATCTGCCTCTCTCTGCCCCTCCCTCCATGTTTGCGGTACTAGCTGGCCCAGCTGTAGCTCCTAAGGGACATACATGCTAGGTACAGGCTGGTTTAGGGACATGCGTGCCTTTGGAACACTGCACGCCTTCCTCTACAGGAGAACACTGTCAGAGCCTGTGATGGAACCCCGGGCAGAACAGCTGCCAAGGGGCCTCTCCTCGTGGCAGGCAGTTGTGTGCAGCCATCACCTGCCCAGATGAAGCTGCGGATGGAGATTCAGGAGACCCACAGAAGTTTATGTCACTATTTTTGACAGACCAAGAAATGATGACCTATCTCCTCTGGCCTTGACTCAAACTCTTGTACACCCACCCATCTGTCCATCCATCCAACCAACCAACATTTCTAAGCATCCAGTAGGAATGGGGCTGTGGTCCAGGTGCTGGGTACAGAAAAATAGATTTGATGTGTTCCTTCTTGTATTTATTATGTAGTTTATTTCCTATATCTTATGATTTGTTTTTAATTCTCACCTGAGGACATGTTTATTGATTTGAGAGGGGGGAAGGAGGGAGAGAGAAAGGGAGAGAAACATCGATGTGAGAGAGAACACATTGGTTGGTTGCCTTGACCAGAAATCAAATCCGTAACCCTTCAGTTTACTGGATGATGCTCCAACCATGAGCCACACTGGCCACGGCATGATGTTTTGACATCTTAAAAATCTTGCTGGCTGGGGAGAGGCTGTCCCTCCCAGAACCAGCCAGTTCTTAGAGATGGCAAAGGGCTAGTCTGGGAGTATGCCTTTCAGACGCAAGCCAGCCAATCACCCTGGCACCCTCATATCTACCTCCCATATACCAGAGCAGTATTTCCCATCTGAAATCACCCCATGGCCAGGTAGCAGGCAACCAGAGGCCACCCCTATGGCTGAAGGCTGCTGAAATTATTCAAACTGGCCAATCCTAATTTGTTTCCCCTGCCCTGCCCTGCCTTGCCTTTCCCATGGAAAAACCAGTGAAAGTGCTTCTGGGCTTTCCCTGCTCCTTTCTGCCTCCAGACCAAACCTGGGGCTTTCCCCTGCAATCTCTCATGTCCTTTTCTTAGGAAATGTAAGGAATAAATTCTCTGAAAGGCATTGACCCCTCTGTGTTGTCGCTCAATCACCTCCATAAATTAAACCCCTTGGGTACCGATGTGACACTTCCCTCACGGTCTAACATGGCAGACAATAGGGTACAGAAGGTGACAATCATGCTCAGTGACAGAGAGGTCCTGGGAGAGAAGGGCTGCCCTGTGAAGGTGTGATGTCTGAGCAGACTTCCAGTTTTAGCGGGGCCTGGAGGAGTGGGTGCCAGTAGTTTGCCAGGTAGAACGATTATGTGTGGCTTTGAGATGATGCTCTGAGCTCCAGGCCTCCCAGAGGCAGCTATGGCCGTGGGGTCTTTAGCTCTGCCCTACTACCTGCCTGGGTCCAGATGGCATCTCTTGACCCTTCCCATTGATGGAACTGCCCCCCCCTCCACTAGTCAGAAACTCAAGTTAGCGTTCCTCCCCTTCCTCATCTGCAGTTGCTATTCAAAGCGATATTTTTCTCCTTAAAGTCCTGTATCTGGTTACTATTTCCTTCCAAAAGGTACTTGATTTTCCTGATGACCCCCCTCCTTTCTCACACTTTAGTGATTCCACCCCCAGCTCCAGGATGGAACATGTCACCATGCATTTCTCTGGCCAAGTGATAGTTCAACATTGATCCAGCTGGGGCCAATAAGAGGTGATAAGACTTTTTCTAAAAGAGTAGAGAGTGAGGCAAATATTCTCTCTCCAGGATTTGGGCCGGGAGAGGTGCAGGTCTGGAGCTCTTGGCTCCATCTCATCACCATGTGGAACATGGAATGCTGCCCACACAGAGGAATCAGATACAAGAAAGGATGAGAGGTTGGGTTGTGTTCACATATTTGAGCCGCGGATCCATGTGCTGCACTTTGGGATTTTTCAGTTACGAGTCAGGTTAAACCAGTTTAAACGGTGTTTTCTGCCTCTTGCAATCAACAGACACTTGATCCAATCAACATTGGCCCAAAACTTCCCCTCTTCTTCCCACAATACTGCCTTAGCTGAAGTCCCATCATCTGTCACCAAAATATTGCAATAGGCTCCTCACTGCTTTTCCCACCTCCCCACTTCAATGCATTATCCATCCACCATCTGTTCATGTATCATTCACCCACCCAGCATCCATGCATCCATCATCCATGCATCCATCATCCATCCATCCATAAAGTACCTGTCTGGGCTGTGTATTGGACTTGGCACTGGGAACAAAGGGGAAACCAGGCAGTTGTAGTCCCAGTCCTGACAAAGAGGATTACACCCAAGCCAACCAGGCTAGGTTACTGTATAGGCAACATGAGGGCAGAAGCTACACACAGTAGGGACCTGTTCATAGTGAATGGTGAGATACTTACATCCAGTCCCGGCTCCCCTGGCTCCCCGGGTCTGCCCTGAGGAGAGACAAAGAGATGGTGTGAGGGGCTGGGAAGGGGTGCTGGGGATTTCAGACCTGTAAGTTGTTCACAAGCCCAAACTCTGGTCCTGGGGCCAGTGAAGTGCAGTGGTTGACCCCTCAGGGCTGAGCGACCTTGCAGATGGTCAGCCACAGTGGGAGGCGGGGGGCGGGCAGGCATTAAAGAAAGGTGGCTACCTTTTCTCCTTTGGTTCCTGGTAGCCCGATAAGGCCCAGTGGGCCAGCTGGCCCCTGGATGGAAAGATAATGAGTTAAGAGGCATAACAGTTACAGGAACTGGCACCTCTAAGGACAAACAAGCCTCATGACACTCACAGGCAGGCCGCTGGGGCCTCTCTCCCCTGACTCTCCCTTTTCTCCCTTTGCTCCATCCAAACCCTGGAAGTGGAGAGGGGACAACAATCAGACAAATGGAAGGACAGGAAATCTTGGGACTCATGGGGGCCCAGATGTGCAGGGCAGAGGGACAGACTCCAGGCTCTGATAGGTTTGGCCCGCTTCCTTCCTGAGCAAATAATCAGAATGAGCTGCGGGTGGGAGCGTTTCACCTTTTCCCACATACGGGCCCCTTCAGTACTGATGGTAGGTGGTTGTGGCTATACCCATTTCACAGATGAGGAAAGAGAGGCACAGAGTGGGGCAGGGACAGGCCCAGCTGCACAGCAAGCAAGTGGTAGAACTGACTGACAACTCAGTTTCCAAGCCCCCGCCTTGGCCTCTGGCCCTGACGGCATCTGCCTCTTCTAAGCATGATGGGTGGGGAGGGGCTTGGGACAAAGCAGAGCCAGAAGCAGCACATCTGGTCGGTCACATGCTCGGCCCACTCCGGGTGTCCACGACTTGGAGTTCCCTAGGTGGCCTCGGAGCTGGGGAGGCAGAGATGTGTGTTCCCTCAGGGTGGGGTTCGCAGAGAGGCCAGCTGGCCTCCGCACCTGTGTGGCTTGGGGCCTGGCACACTCATGGCTTTCATTTAAGAGCAGAGGAGGCCGCATTATGTAACACACACCAAACCCAAGACTTCATGTCAAGACTGTGGGCAGTAGAGACAGATAGATGTACACATGGAAGGTGAAAGGGGGAGGAGCAACAAAAAGGGGGCACAGAGAAAGGGGAGGCGTACATCTAGGCAGAAAGCAATTGACTGGGGTCCGGGCAGAGGGAGAAGGGGAAAGAGCAGGGCCTCAAGTGTGGGCATGGGGGGCACCAACTCTGGGGGACTCAAGAGTGTTCAGGCCCTGGGAAGATGCAGGGCTGACCTGAGGCCAAGCGTGGGGCTTCCCTCGGCCCATTAGCAAGGCTTTCTGGAAGCATCCAGGCTGTGAATCTACAGCAAGCAGGGGCATTTTCACCCATGCTCTAGAACTCACCTTGGGACCCTGGATTCCCTGCAAGCCCTGGAGGAGGAGAGAGCAGGTCAGGGCCAGGCCCTTTTGTAGTGGTCACAAAGGCTTGCGGGCCACTTGCTGGCCCCTGCGGCCTTTACCTCCGGCGCCTCCCAAGCCCAGACCCTGGCCCTGCTGTCCTTGTGTGACATGTCCTCCCCCACTCCCACTCTCAAGGCATTCTCCCCTTCCCTGGCCACAGCTCTGGGCATGGACCTGCCAACCTTTTGTATCCCAGCTACTGCAAGCCAAACATGCTTACCATGGGACCTGGAGGGCCAGGAGGGCCGGGAGGCCCTGGCTCCACTATGACCTGGGCCTAGGAAAGGGTCAGAGGTGGCTTAGTCACACAGTGCCATGTCATCCCTAGCCTGCCCACACTTGCGCTCCTGGGGCGCTGGTGGAGCCTCCCTGGGCGGCAGGCCTAAGCCATTGCTTCTTGCCCCCAGGAGGCACTGCCTGGTGGGAGGCCCCCCACTAGCGTTCGGGTCTTAGATGGGCATTAGGTTGGAGGACACAGCCCAAGGTCCCTTCACCACCCCTCCCCTGGGTTTGATCAGGCCAGGTGGCCCTGCTGTTTCAAGGCTTCGGCACCAGCTGGCCTCAGCCAGGCACTGGTCCTCAGCAATCCCCCTTACCAGGCTCTCGGGCAGCTTGTCAGATGCTGGCTCTCCCTTCTGCTCCTTGGGGCTGTGCGCACCCTGTAGGACAGGACGACCTCAGCCTTTTCTATCACCAGGATTGCCACCCATAGAGACCAGACCTCCCCTGCCCTCCACATGTGGGGCTTCTGGTGGCAGAGACTTGCCAGGTTGGCCTCTGCAGCTTGAAATACTTGTCCCTAGATCAGCAGGTGTTTAGAAGGCACAGTGGCAGCTGTACGCTGGGGCAGGAGGGTGACTAGGGGCCCTGGAAGCACTACCTCTCTCACTAACTGAGCCTTATGGACAGACAGTGGGCATGAACTGGTGGCACCTGGTGGCACCTGTTGGCACCTGGTAGCTGCTTAGCTGGTCAACTCTTCCTGTCTATCCATGCCAAGACCAATGGCAAAAAGGACAGTGGTGGTGACAGCAGGTATTTACTGTGTGCCAGCCACCATCCTCAGACCTGTCTGTGTGCTCCCTCATGGGTGGAGAAGTTATAACCTCCATTTTAGAGGCGGGGAAGCCGAAGACCATGGGATTAGGTGGTTTGTGCAGGGTTCTGGTCAGTAAGAAATGAAGCAGGACGCAATGGCCAGAACCACGGTGTAACCGCCAACTCACTTCCACTGACGGCCTCCTCAATTCACCTTTACAGAGGCCCGGGGGGCAGGGTGTTCTATAGGTGAGGAAGGGGGCTCAGGGACTCTGAGCAGTGTGGGCTAGGAGCCAGGCTTCCTTTCAAAGGCCCTGCGGCCGCAGGCCGGACCACGGTATGAGGCCCCGGCGCCAGCAGGCATGTTCACTTTGGGACCCCGCATGGGCGAGTGGGGTGGATAGACCACGCGGCCACTTACTGGGAGGCCAGGCAGGCCCATCTCGCCTGCTTCCCCTTTGGGTCCAGCTGGCCCAACCTCTCCTGGGTCTCCTTTTTGTCCTTTGGGACCCTGAAAGCCACAAAAACAAGGGGTCAGAGGGGCTCAGCAGGAGTTCCCCATTTCCCCACCCTGAGAGGTCCCCAGCTCTTTGTTCAGGCCAGGCCAGATCCCCCACTTCCTTGTTGTGGGTCCCCACCTCCAGCCCAGGTGGCAAATGCATTGAGGGTCCCAGACAGAGGTGGTGGGAGGCACCCCTACCTGCCTCACTGCACACAGGGTTACAGGGTAAGTGGCAGGGGGAGTGGAGCAAGTGGGAGTGGGAGGCCATGAAGGGGCACTTATCGGGCCCTGGGCCAACTCTGCTCACCTCTCAGGAGCCAGCGAGGAGAGCCCCCTCCTCTACAACCAGCCAACCACCCACAGAACCACAGTCTAGCCACCACGTTCCCCGACTCAACCAACCGCACAGTGACCACGATGTGCCGCACACTAGGGACTCAGTGCTAAGGATGCAACCACAAGTGCCAGGGCCCCCACGGACACTGTGGTGTCTGAACGGGATCACATGCGTGCACACTTAGGTGCTGGCAATAATGCTGTGAGCCGGCGTCGCAGACTCTGCTGCTCAGCCGCAGGGCGCGGGCTGAGTCCTCTGGGCATGGCTGCCTCGCCCTCCCAATGGCCCTGCCGGCACCCGCCCCTGCAGGCGAGGAGTCGGGGCTGCTGGAGAGTGACCAGTGGGCCCAAGGCCTGAGGGCAGGACCAGAATTTGCACACAGGTGGCACATGTTCTCCAAGTCTGTACACGCACACACGTACACATGTGCTCGTGCGCACGCAGAGCATGACACTTGGCACCCACGTCACCAAGGAAATGAAAGGCTCTCAGACCTTCTCTCCATCGATTCCGGGGGCACCTGGCAGCCCGAGCTCGCCCTGGAAGGGAACAGAGAGCAAGAGGGGTTACGGCGTCCACAGCCCCCGAAAGGGACCTGTGGCTGGGCTGCTGCCCCCAACCCGCGTCCCGTTCCGGGCCGGGTCCCTGCAGTTAGACCTCCAGGAAGGTGCCCACTGGGTGCCCAGCCCCATGCCAGGAGCTGGCCATCCTTCTCCTCCATGTCCTCAGCCCGTACAGGCAGATGGATGTTGCCTAGGACTATAATGTATAGGCTGGTAGGTCACATTTTGGAAGCTGATGCTCATAGGGTTAAGTGACTTGCTCCAATTCACACAGTCCAGGAACAATGGCCGGACCAGACCCTGTCTGGTGTCACAGTCTTGGGTTTTTTCTCCTGAGCCAGGTGGGCAGGCTGTAATGATGTATATAGGCCATAGGAACCGCCACATCATCTATGGGACTGTGATGTCACTTGGGGCTGATTTATGACTTTCCATGCGTGAATCAAGCTTCCCAGGGCATAGTGTAGCTAGGCCGGGAAGAAGACACCTGCTTGGTTAGGAAGTAGCAGCCCCTTTCCCTGAGCTCCCAGAAGCCAGACCGGGACACAGGGAGACAAACAGAGGGGGCGCGGCACAGAGGAGAGGGGAGGTAGGCTCTAGAGACAACGGGGTTGAGGGACCATACAACTGCATGTGCACTGACCTTGGCTCCGGGAGTCCCTGGCAGCCCTGGGGGCCCTGGAGGACCCTGTGTGCAAAAGTCAAGCCAGTCAGTGTTTAGGCTGGGCCTGCCCCTCACCGCCAGGCTGCCCCTTCCACCCTGGGGACCAAGGCCCTGTTTAGCTGGGCTGCAGTGGGGCGGAGGGCGCTTAGGTAGCCTGATTCTCAAGCAGTCAGGTTGGTCCTGTGTCTCGAGGGAGTCCTGGGACAAGGCTCCAGGCATCAGGGAAGTACAGAGTGTCCACTGCCATGGAGAGCTCCGAATCCCTCTGCCCTCAGAGCCAGTTCATCCAACACCTAGATTTCTTCACAGCACTGCCCTGCCTAGGGTCCTGCGGCGGCTCCCTGTTGCCTCTTGAAGCTGGGGTTCGATGCCAGCCCAAATCTGTATCCTCAGCAAGAGCCTAGCACTGCCTTCTCTCCTCCTCTGTGACCTCTCTGACCATCAGCTCTGTTGCCTGCTCTCCCCTGGTCCCAGGGAGCTCCTGCGTCACGCAGGTAGGGGATGGCATCTCCAGGCTCTAGGTCTGACCCCATGCCCAAGGTGCTGTCCCAAATAAGGCTTCCAAAAGCCTGCCTGCTCACCATGGCTCATCCTCAGCCCCCAAACTCATGTCCCATCCCACAGGCCACACCCCCAAGTTGCAGTCCTCACCACTCCGCCTCCTCCCACCAACCTACTCCCTTCTTATTGGCTGCTCCTTTGAAAAGTCCTGTCTTACTGTGTCCCTTCATTTCACCCACTCTCCTCTCAGCCCACACTTAGTGCCCACCTACCCCGGGGCCTGCCTGCCTCCAGCTGTCCCCACATCCACTTTAGTTCACCTTCCACACCATCCCCCTGCTCCTCAAGAGCCAGCCAGGCTGCCTGCTGCCCACCCAATGGAGTCACCATCCCAGTCTGGCTCCTAGAATTCACTTCCTGCCTCCTTGGACTCAGCGAGCTTCTCCCATGGGCTCCTAGCCAGCTTGGGACACACCATGCACATACACGCCCTTGGCCATGCCACACCATGCCACACCACGCCACACCATGCAGGTCTGGGTGGCCGCCGTTACCATCAGTGTGTACTTCTCTGAGGCCTGTGGGAAATAACTGGAATTGAAGCTCAGGTGTGGTCAGGTGCTGCCATTTAGTCTGGTCTCTGATGATTGTCCCTCCCTCAGCCCAGCTCTCTTCCCTGGCACCCAACTTCTCCTGCTGGGCAGGGTACAGAGGCCACACATCTCCCTAGGCTCAGTGGCAGTCCTGTCCCCCACCCCACCCCCCGCCATGGTCATTAGAAGACATAGCCCTGCAGCCTGAGTTCCCTGGGAAGACCCCAGGAGGCCCTGCTGGGGCTGGGCACTGGCAAATGCTCTGCCTCTTGCCCCTTTTTGCTTTGACCTGTGGGGAGCTCGGGCCTATACGAGCCACATCCATAGCAGCTCTCAGCATAGCATTTGGTCTCAGCACAGCACCTGGTGACATTGGGGTCTCTGTGCTCTACTGCCCTTGTGTAGAGCAGGATTAATACACAAAGTGAGCAGACATTTCCTCAGGATGTGAACAGCAGGGTGCATCTGGTCTCTAGGAGCATTACCTTGAGGGCATCCAGGATCCTGCCGTCATAGTCGATTACCACCGTGTCTCCTTGCTCGCCCTTGAAGCCCGGGGGGCCCTGGGGCAAGAAGAAGAGGACGGTTCCAGGGAGGAGCTACATTGGCAGGTGAAGCAGCAGCCGTCACTGTGTCTCACCCAGAGAACCTGTGATGGGGCCACAGATGGCCCCCCACAGGTTCAGTGGCACTGCCCATCCTCAGGTTTGGTCCCCTGGCTTTCACTCTGCACCAACACCTGAGCTCAGTGACAAAACGTGCAGGAGCCAGGCAGGAGTGCATGGGAGGAAGGGTGACCTGGGGCCAACTGAGGAGCGTGCCCCTCCTGATCAAGGTGGCAGCAATTGGCTTTCAGGAGGACACTGAGGCCCCCTGAAGCCCATCCCTGAATTCTCGAGGGAAAGTGGGAAGCCTAACTTTTATGTAATGTTCTTCAGATTTTTAATGTTGGTAACAAACACAGACACCCAAATGTTCTGAGACACTGTGTGGCCTGTACCTTGGTTTCCCACCTCGGGCAGAGGCTGTGCGTACCATGCAGACATGCCCACTCATTCCCGGTAGGAGCACCGCCCCCACCCGCATGCACATGGCTTACTTGTGTGTCCACACAGGTGAGTGTGTCCACACAGGGGAGCATGTGGCTGCTGGCCCTGCCCCTCCCTGTGCCCTCCCCTCCCCACATGGGCACCTCTCTGCTCTGAGAACAGCAAGGTCCAGGAGCACTTTGGTTCAGGCCTACGGCTGGGCTGGGTTTCCCTATCGGCTGCCTCCATGGTCATGACCTCTATGGAACTGGACAGTTTACAGTGACTTCCCACCCTTGGAGCTTCATTTAGTCCCAGCCACCTACAAGTCCAGGCTGCACGCTTAGACCTGGTTTCTGGAGGAAGAAACCAGCCTCTGGGGGCATGAGGGAATACACTTGCTCGAGGCCACAAGGCTGAGAACAGGATCCAGGATGTCAGCCTACAGGGGTGCTGATAAAGGCTGGTTACAGAAGGTCTGGGACCTTGGCAACAACTGGAGTGGCTGTGCTCCTGGTGACAGGAACGAACCTAGGCATGGGACTGGGAGAAAGGCCAGGTGCCCCTAGCAGATGTAGCGTGAATGCTATATGTGACCATTGAGGGTCTGTGCCAGGAAAAGATTCTCACAGGGCAGACACTCACTTGGGAGAGAGGAGCGAGAGTGGAGGTGTTGGACCCCTATTTTTACACATCCGTATTTGAATGTTTTACCAAAAGCATATATTGTGAGACTAGAAATGAAAACAAAAAACAAAAAAACTCTAGGCCCTGGCCAAGCAGCTCAGTTGGTTAGAACATTGTCCTGGTATACCAAGGTTGTGAGTTTGAGTCAACCAATGAATGAATCAATAAGTGGAACAACAAATTGATGTTGCGCGCTCTCTCTCTCTCTTCAAAAATCAATAAATTTTAAAAAAATGAAAAGAATCACTAATGAATGATTATTAAAAAAGACTCGCAGCTCCTGGAGCTTCACTGCTCCCCAGGGGCCTCTGTGGACAGGACTTATCAAGCTCTGGCCCTAGGATCCTATTCGGTGATTAGAGGGGAGACAGCTTACCCGCAGCCCTGCCGCTCCATCGGCTCCTCGCTGGCCAGGCTCCCCCTATGGAGACACATGGCCGCAGCCTGGTGTGCACAGACAGCTGAAGTGTCCCTCCCCCAGTCCCCTCCTCCCCAAAGGACGCAGGGCCTCAGGAATGAAGCTCCTGGAGGGGGGTCCGCAGAGCCTTCCTCTGACCCTGCGTTGAGTAGTGAGAGGCCACTGAGGCCCAGGAGCCCGAGGCTACATGGTGACTTAGTCTTGTAGTTCACCCAGACCCAACGCCCCCCTCCCCCTGCAGGCCAGCCTCTGATGGCCAGTCCAACGAGACCGAGACCCCAGACCCAAGGATCCAAGCCCTCCAGGGACTCCCAACTTCAAAAGTCAACTTGAAGGTGAAACCCCACCGCCTCCCGGTGATAGGCTGCTGCTCTGAAACGGGCTGTGAAAGCTGAGCAGAGCACTGGGAAGTAACCTTGGGCCCTGGCGCACCGTCCACACCATGCTCTCCCCGAGGCCCCAAGTTCCCGGGCTCGCCCTGTGGCAGAGACACTCCCGTGAGAGCAGGCAACAGGGGCCAGTCAGGGGCCACCTGGGTCTGCTGGCTTCCGCAGTCGGCCTAGGAGAACAGGGCCGAGCCACCGCTGGGGAGGGAACTCAGGGCTCCCCCTGCCTGGGGACCTGGAACCACAACTACCTTTGTGCTGAGTCTTGGTGCAGAGTCGGGGCAGCTTGGGCTTAAGAGACATTTTGGAGGCAGGCTGACTGGGGTTTGGAGGCTGTCCTGAGGGGTTGGGGGAGTCAGAATGACATCTATTCTTGGCTTGGGGACAGGGTGAGGCGTGGGACCCCCTAAGATGGGCACCAGAGGACTTGAGAGGACAGATGGCCTTTGTGAGGTGCCAGGCCTGTTGATGAGCGGGACCCAAGGCCTTCCTACTGTCTCTCTGGTCCGGGTCCCCACTGCCCACCATGAGAAAGGGCCAGGATGGGGCGCATCCCCAGGCAGATGGGGCCCTGGGAGACGGAGGCAGGAGGAGGTCAGGACAGGCACAGGCCCTACCTTGGGCCCTGGAGGTCCAGGCAGCCCTGGCTGGCTTGGCGTCCCGTCATCCCCCTGAGGAGAGAGGGGTGGAGGCTGCAGCCCTCAGGCCTGGATACCCTGGTGGGGCTCTTGGCCACCCCTTTCTAGACTGCCTGGCATCACTATCCACTCCTTGTCTCAGCACCAGTCACACTGGGACAGACAGCTTTTCCTCCCCTCCTTATCCTTCTCTGCCAGGGATCAGGGCAGATCCACTTCTGTCCCCTGGGCCCACTAGCCGTGGGCCAGCCCAGAACGGGCCTCAGCAGGTGTGTGCAGAAGGCATGGTGAGTAAGTGGAGAAGAGGGAATCCGTCCTTCAGTCAACAGTGATCCTGTAAGCACCTTCCGTGGGCCAGGTAGGCGCAGTCCCTGCTCGATGGGTCAGAGAAGGCCAAGGGCAAAGAAATATCCAGAGAAATGCACAGCACCATGCTGGCAGACAGAAGTGCCAGGCAGAGAATATGGGGCGGGGGTGGAAGTGGGGGGCCAGGATGGAAAGGGACTTGGGGACGGTGTGCTTCTGTAGGTGGCTGGGGACAGTCTCCCAGGAGAGAGAAGCTGTGCTGAGGGGCAGGCCCAGCTGCAGGAAGAGGTAGGAGAAGGCCACTCTGGGTCAGTGGTTCCCAGACATGGGCAAACATTGGCCTCACCCAAGGCTGTGTGGACATGGCATAGACCACCCCCAGTGTCTGTTTTAGTGGGCCTGCGGTGGGCCCCAAACAGGCTTGTCTAATAATCCCACAATGCTGCTGATACACTGGACACTTTAAAAACCACTGCCCTGGACCCTGAAGTGGGAATAAATTTGATGTGTTTGAGGAAGGGAATGAATGAGTGAATGCGTGAATGAGTGAATGAATGGATGTGATCCTGGCTTCAGAGACACCCAGTGTGACACCAAGGAGAAGGCCACCTTGGGTGGTCCCCATTCCTGCCCCATGCCCAGCCCCTGCTCTTCCTCCAGCCACTTCCCACACCACTGCAGAGAAGCCCCTCCACAGGCCCCTCTCACCTTCTTTCCTGGAAGGCCAGGCTCACCCTGAGGGGAGACAGCGGGAGTGCAGAGAAGGGTCAGGGCCTTTGAGCTGCCTGTGCCTCTTCAGAAGTGGCCTAGTGGTCATGCTCAGCGCAGCTGAGGGACCCCAGCCCCTCAGAGAGGAGCACATGGCCAGTGGAGCAGACAGTCTTGGACTCCACTCCCAACCTGGTCCCCTCCAAGCTGAAAGACCTCAGGCCAGTTACTGCTCTTGAGAGCGGAATTTCAGAGGGTCATTGGGAAGACTAGAGAGACTGCCTGAAGGGCCTCCAGCTCACAGCAGGTGTGCACTGAGCTCAGCTCCTTCCTGCCCTCCCTCTTGCTCAGCTGGGGCTGCAGCTGCTTCAGGAAGGACCAGAGTGGCCTTCCCACCCAGCGTGCTGCTCAAGAAGTAAGGAAGACTTGGCATCTGGAGAGCGCTTTAGAAGCCAAGCTGTTTGCCCTGGCAAGTGTGGCCCCATTGGTTGGAGCATTGATATTCCTCTTCCTCTCTCTTTCTCCCCTTCCCTCCCTCCCCCTCTCTCTAAAACTCAATAAGCATGTCCTCAGGTGAGGATAAAATACAAAACAAAAACTAACATGCTTTATTATTTGATGCTCACAACTGGGTGTGAAGGTTAGGCAGGAAAGGTTTGTCGTGCTCCCTTTTAACAGGTGAGTAAACTGAGGCCCAGAGAGATGCAGTAAGTTGCCCAAGGTCACAGAACTCGGTCTCCTAGCCCTGCTCTCTGGGCTTCAAGGGGGGCTGGGGTGGGGACGGGGATTGAGGAGTACTCACCTTGGGCCCCGGGGGTCCTTTTGGGCCCTGAAAGGAGAGAAGGTGTTAAAGGTGATACTGGAGGTTGCTCCTGCTTGTCCTTATCACCCTCCTTTTACAAAGGGCGGCACTCAGGCCCAGGGCAGAGGGGGCAGGACTGCCACTGGCACTGGCCTGCTGTAGGTCTCCTGTCTTGGACTGCTGCTCCTCATCTGCTCGTCCAGCAGTGACAAGTGGATTTCAGGCTCCCTCCCAGGGTGGCGGGCTGTGAGCCTTCTGCTGGGGCTAGAGCCCTGGCCGTCCCTCCCCACTGCTGTGTGGGGCAAGAACTCAGGTGTGTGCACAGGTATAGCTGAGCACAGAACCGGAGTGTGTGTGTGTGTGTGTGTGTGTGTGTGTGTGTGTGTAAGAGGGGCTTCCAGGCCTGGAGTGACAGTCCGGCCCGCTCAGGCCTCTGAGGTGTTCTGAGTACTGACCGGCTCACCATCTTGTCCAGCCTCTCCTTTGGGACCCTGAGGACACAAGGAGGAGAGCAATGAGGGAGTGCAGGGAACCCGCGGTTAGCTGAGCCCACAGTACCTGCCAGACCCTGGGCAGAGCTTCAGCCTCACCAAACCCTGTCCTCACTTCACAGATGAGGAAGTTGAGGCTCAGGGAGTTACCTAAATAATGGAACAAGGAATGGATGAGCCAATGAGTAGCTGCCCTGAGAGGGGCACCTGGTGGCAGTATGATGGAGATCCTGGCCTCACATCGGTGGGGAGGACAAGGTGAAGTCCCTGGCTTAGGGGAAGGGGTAGTAAATGAGGTCTGGCTTTCAGGTTTGGTGAGGACCAGGGGAGGATGACTGAGGCTAACCAGTTAGTACTGGGGAGGGGGAGAAAGGAAGGGGAAGAAATAGGGGTTGGTAAAGGTCTGCATGTAGAGGTCAGAGTCAGATTGGACTGAGATTGCAGCCAAGGTCAGGGTCAGGGTCTACGGGTCTATGTGCAGTTGGAGTGTAGGGATAAGGGCCAGATTTGGAATCAGGGTCAGAGTTTGTAAGGGTGAGAGTTCGGGTCTGGATAACAGTCTGATTGGGATGTGGATCAAGATCTGGGAATGAATTTGGGGTCAAGGTCTTATTGGGTCTAGGGACCCAGTTAGTTTTGGTTTAAGGGTCTGTCTGGGTTGGAGGTAGAGTTAGGCTTGAGTCTGAACTGGGTATAGGACTGGGGGTGGGGTTGGTTTTGGGATCAGGGTTTGGGGTTTCAGTAGGAACAGGAACAGGTGCTGGGTGGCCCAACTCCATGCCCTCTTACCGCTGCCCCTGGTGCTCCCCTGGGGCCGTCCTTCCCAGTGTCGCCAGGAGGGCCCTGAGCCCCAGGGGGCCCAGGGCGGCCTGGAGGCCCGGCAGCTCCGTCTTGCCCTTGCTCTCCCTGAAAGAGATGAGGCTGGCATGACCCTGAGGGCGAGGGCAAGGGGCTCTGGTCTCTAAAGAGAGGCCCCCGAGGTGGACAGTCCAATGCCTTCTCCTCCCCTGGCCTTTGCAAGCTCAGAGGAAAGGGCTTTGTTATTAAGCCTCCTACTGCTTTTTGGTGGCCACATGAAGGGACAGGTCCCTGTATCTTAACGTAAGAGGCCTACAGGACCTTTCACATTCTAAGGAGCATGCCATCTCCTCACCCACTGGGTTCAGGTGGCAGATGGCACATGCTGGGTGTGGGGGAAGGCATGTGTGCCCAGCCTGCCCTCCTTCCTCCCAGAAAGGGGGTGCTGCATGCCTCCTGGCAGGCCCACCCCCACTTCACTGGGTGACAGAGGTGCACTCTTGGGCATTGGGCCCAGAGAAATGAAAACTCATGTTCACACAAAAACCTATACATGGATGTTCATAGCTGTCTTATTCATAAAAGCTCTGAGCGGGAAACAATCTGACTGTCCTCCGGGGGTGAGCAGTTCACCACCAGGGCGTGTGTCCCATGGAGCCCTGCTCAGCTGGGAGCAAACAGCATGAGTGCTGGCGTGAAGCCTTCTGGATGCATCTCACGGTAACAGTGAGGAGGGAAAAGCCAATCCAAAAGCTAACGTATGATGGGGTTGCATCGACATAACATTCTTGAAATGGCAGAATTATAGGGAAGGAACACACATTAGTGGAGGCCAGGGGTTGGGGATAGGGTGGGGAGGGAGGTGACCACAGCTATGAAAAGGTTGCATGAGGGATCTTTGTGCCACGGCTCCACAAGTCTGCAACAGTGATAGAAGGCATAAGACTAAGCACACTAATGGGTGAAGTGAGTGAAGCCTGAGTGAGGTTGGTGGGTTGTGTCAGTGTCCTGGCTGGGAGATTGTATGACGGTATAGCAAACATCGCCATGGGGGGACCTGGGAGATGAATATCATACATTACAACTGCATGTGAATTTACAATTATCTCAACAACAACAAAAAAAGGTGACAGGAGGCCACACAGTCTCTCTCATGCAGCACCAAACCCCCGATTCTCAGGCTGATGTTAGTACCAGGTCAGACCTCAGGCAGCCAGAGCCCTCAACTTGTGGCTCCCCTGCAAGGAGGGGAGACCACAGTGCCACCGGCACTTCCTGTTTCCCCAGCGGTGCCATCAGCGCTGGCGTAGGGCACAGGCACAGGGCACGGGGCATGCTTGCTCCCAGGGCCAGCAGAGCCCAACCTTCTTGCAACCAGGTGTTGTGTGGAGCGGGCCCTGTGTGTGCCCAGAGCTGGTGAGCCAGAACACCCTGGGGGCTGTCTCACCCACTCCTGGGACGCCCTGCCAGGGCCCTGCTCTTGTCCTTTTTTACAGGTGGAGTGGCCAGTGTCAGAGAGGGTCAGCTTTTCACCAGGCTTATAGAGTGGGAAAGGCCACCGAGGCACGTGGTGTCTCAGTCACCTGCTCCTCCATGGGCCCCAGGAGATGAAAAGGCTCTCACTTCTCCAGCACCTGACCCTTAGCTCATGTGCTTTCCCAATGAGAAACTACACTGAAGCCCTTGATGTTGACCACATAGGTCTTACCAGTCTGGCTCGGTGGGGTCCTGACCATGAGGCTAGGACTCCAGCCCAAGTAAAGAACATGGTATTTGGTTAGGCCACCCAGCTGTGGGGGGCGGTGTTGGTGGGTCCTGCCTGTTTTATTTTACACTGTAGTAGGAAGAATTGGAAGATACCCTGTCTCCTCCCTGTTGCTCTTTCCACAGCCCAGGGCCCAGGCTGGGAACTACAGGTCCGGACTCTACTTATCTAGGCAGAAAGTGGGTTTAGACACCTGAGCGGGTCCTAGAGAGGTTCTTAGGTTCTTCCCCTGAGCTCCTGAGGAAACAAGGCTGGCCGGCCGCCTCCCCCTCCGGCCAGGATCAGTTGGCTGAGGGCTGACCCTGGGGATCTGTTGAGTTGAGGCGAACACGCAAACGAGCAGGCCCAGATGCACCACCTGGCCAGTCTGCCTTGAGGATGCGGCGATTGTACAGGTGATGGTCTCTACTTATAAAGCCTGGATTGAGCTGTGGGAAAACCATCTGTAGCAAACAGGTTGTGTGGTCAGAAGGGTAACAGGGGGATGGAGAAAACCATAAGGCTATTTCTGGAGGCAAAGCCCCTGACTCCGGCCCACTCAAAGGCCATGGTGAGTGTGAGGGGCAGGCCGCGCTATCCCTGGAGGCTGCTGTGCTCCTCCTGCCCCACAGGGCCTCTGCAGCATGACCTTGCCAGTCCCCATTGAGAGCTGGGGTCTGTTTCTCCCGGTTCCCCCAATTCTGGGTGCACCCTGTGACAGATGTGACCCCTACAATGCAGGGGTAGTGATGCTGTATCTGTTCTGCATAGAGCTCTTAACAGGTCGGCAGTCCCAGCTTCCTGTCTCTTGATATGCTGTTTCTGGGAGGCCCCTGGAGCAAGCAGCTCCCAGCCAGCAGCCATATCCATATCCATGCTGTCACCTCGGCCTCCAGGCCCTGCTGCCCCTCCTGCAACAGGAGACCCAGCCCACCCAGGGAGTCATGAGGGATAGTGGCACCTGGCAGAAGGAAGTTACTCGCAGGGGCAGAGGCTGTCTCATGGGGTTGTTTACCCAGGAAGTGGTGGGGCTGGGGGAAGGACAGCAGTGCTGGGGCACCCAGTCTGTTGCGGGGCGGCTCTACTGCTGGGAAGAACAGCTCCCAGTTCCAGCAGAAAGCTAGCAGCCCCCAAATTCAACACCAAACACACGGGGCCTTCCTCTGAGCGCAGGGACATCTCGTCAGCTTTGTGTGGCCCTGCCCGTGGCTTCCTACTAAAGGCCCAGCGTAGGACAGCCAGGTGGGTCTCCAGGGACGCTCAGCCTGTCAGCCCCCTGCCCACTCTGGGTTCACAGTTGGCCTCATTTCACTAACCAGGCTCAGAGTCTGAGACTGCAGAGCTCTCTGCACGCTGCCCCCTTTCCCTTTCATCTGGCTCACCTACAGACAGCAAGTGCTCCTCTCTCACTCATTCTCTGCTTCATTCCTGCCTGCAGCCTTCGTAGCTGCAGCAGCTAGGCATGGTGGGTGATCTGCCGCCCTGCAATTTCCACCCCACAACTTTCTTCAAAACAACCGGGAGTTTGCCACTCCCCTGACCCTCTCTGGCCATGGCCGCTGCCCACCCTTAAGGGACCCTCTGCCAAGACCTGCCATTGTGGACCACCCCACCTGGGGTCTCCACTCTGCTTCAGCATGTGTTGAGGAGACCCCCGGAGGCCTAGGGGGAGTGGAGGGCCACCGTGGTCTGGCTGAGGCTCCCATCTTCTGTGCCCATGCGGGGTGCTGGGTGCCCACTTTTATGATTGCAATGCATCTTCAGCGGCTTGAGGGAGGGACTGTCGCCCCACTCACAGCTAGAGAAACTATATCTCAGAGGGGAAAGTGACTTGCTCAAGATCATTTGACTGGTAAGTGGCAGAGGTGAGCTTGGGCTCAGGGTTGCTGACCCTGCAGTGTTCCTCTTCCTGGGGTGCCAGCTGCCTCAGGAAGGTCAGATTCTGTCTTGGTGATGAGTGCGAACGGGTGTCTGTTCCATGCTGGGTACTTGGGACTCCCACCTGGCGGCCCGGCGGTTTCAGAGAGACCTTACAGCAGGACAGGCTGCGGGTGAGGTGGGTGCTCACTTGCTGCTTTCTGTGAGAAGCTACAGGTCGTGCTTTATTAGAATGTAAAACAAACAGTGTAGGTGGGTGAGGGGGCGTGTTCAGTTCTTACCTGGGTGCCAAAGTCTCCTGGTGCACCCTGAGAACAAAAACCAGGGAGATGTGTCACTGCCGCGTTCATTCATGACTCCACACACACCAAGCTCTGCTCATAGAGCTTCTCATGCACAGTCTCCGCCATGCTGCCCAGAGTCATACGCAGGCTCTGTTTTTTCTCCATTTCCAATGAGAGGCTGAGTGATCTGCTCAAGGCCACACAGCAAGCACATTCCAGACTTGGTACCAGGTGCTCTGTTTTCCCTTGCCAGCCCAGCCCCAGCCATGGTAGAGCAGAGACGAGCTGTTACCAGTGTGTCTTCTTGGAGTCCTGACCCACAGAACAGTCCAGAATGATAATTACTTGATTAGTTATTTTAAGTCTCCAAGTTTGGTGCCAAGATATGGGTTTCTCTTTGGTTTCAAAGTCCCTGCCTTAATCGTTTCTACAATTTGGTGACATCAGCCAGAACCAAGGGGAAGGCAGTCAACGCACCTGCCAATGACACAAGGGTCTCACTGTCTACAAAAAACAGCTCATTACCTGGGGCAGTATGCCCATGGCTGTGTGAGGCAGGTTTACATGAGCAGATGGAGACACTGAGGCCCATAGAGCTGAACGACTTGCTGAAAGTCACCTTGCTGGTGGTAGAGGTGGAATGTAAGCCTGAGGCTCAGTGCTGATGGTGGCCTGGAACACTGGCCATCTGTGGCTAAGTGACCCTCAGGGGGACTGGAGGAGTAGATGTGGCCCAGTCACTCCCAGCTCTTCCCTGGAAGCACCCAGTCAGTCTGGTTACAACGAGGTCTGCCCTGGTCCCTCGCTCCCCTGGTCACATTATGGGACACACACGTCTCCTCTCTCCTGCTCCCTAGGAGGCACTCTGGGTCCCAGTCCCCCAGGGCTGTGGCTGACATGTAACATCGACTGCTAGGAAGCCCCTCTCATGAGAGCAAGGGGCCGAGGATCTCCACTGTCTGTTTTCCTGGCGAGTGTTCCTCCCCACAGAGTGCCATTCACAGTTATTGTTCAACCCCTAGGCTGTCCTGGCGCCACCCTCTCCATGACTAGTCACTTTGGGAATTCATCACTTCAGGCACACTGCTTTGAGTTTGTTATGTATCAAGACAGGAGAATTCAGATGCAACCCTCTGGGCTCTTCAAATGGTCAAATGTAAGCCTGATAACTGTTATGAGAGGTAGGCACCACTCGCCCCACTTTATAGATGGGGAAACTGAGGCTCCAGGAGAGGATGTGACATGCCCAAGGGCACACTCTGGAACTGGGGTTTGAAGGCAGGTGTCTGGCATCCTCCCTCAGCCTCCAGCGTCTGGACAGCCTCCAGCATCACTTACTTTTTCCCCCTTGGGGCCAGGAAGTCCCTGGAGAAGAAGGTGGAGAAAGAATGAGAGTGAGTGAGGAGGACCAGGAGGCCTCTGTTGGCTTCCTGGAGGCTGTGCGGCGAAGGATCTGTGCGGCTGAGTGGGGCTGTTTGCCGCTGAGTGGGAAACACGAGACTGCCAGCCCTTAAGGAGGCCTCCTGTGCTGACCCTAGGGAAGCACCACATACACCTCAGCCCTTGGCATGAGGGACATGGTGGGGGTGGGAGTGTCTGGCATCCTTTCCAGACAATGGTACCTGTGCTGGTCATTGCTGCCCGAGAGCAGAGCCCATCCTGCTTGGCACTGCTGAGCTGGGTGCCGGTCAGGAGGTCGCTTCTCCTGCAGTCTGGGGTACGTAAGTGTGGGGGGCTCCACGCTGGCAACGGTGGCTGCCACCACTTTCTGCCTACAGGGAAATGGCTTTCTTTTGGCCCTGACAAGGTACCAGGACTTCTAGAGAAGAAGGTCAAGCCACAATGCCCACTGTGGGGCTCAGAGTCCCCAGGGTGGGGCTGATACTCTTGGTTAAAGACTAACCTGTTCACTGACCTCCATACCTCCCCAAACCATCCATTTCCCCTTCAGCAAGCAATGGGTTTGCTTGTTCATTCATCAAACCACTAGTCCTTCCACTTCTCTCCTCAGTCCTCTAATAATGTACACATCAGGGGCCAACTCTTCATCATGTGTCAGTTCCTCCATTTATTCATTTACTTGTCTGTTCAACTGTCATGTATTTATCCATCCACTAACTCACCTATTCTTCCATGCATCCAACTGATTGTACAATTACTGATTATTTCCTTTGACTGTTCTTCCATCCACCATCCATCCATCCATTCTTCCAAACATTCATCTACCCTCCAGCCAGTCAGCTAGCCAACCCTCCTTCTTTCCTCCCTCCCTCCCTTCCTTTTTTCTTTCCTCCCTTCCTTTCTTCCTTCCATCTATCCACGATCTATCCATCGATCTGATTATTTATTTAATTATGTCATTTCCTGTGCATCTTATTCATTCTGTTGAGGACACCTGTGGACCCTAGACTCCTGACCCAGGTGTTGGATGCCCACCATTAAAGTATGAGACTGTCAGGGGACATTCTGAGCCTGGGGCTGCTGGAAGGGGCTGCCTGCATGCTAGGGACAGTGCTGCCTGCAGTCCTCCACATGCCCAGAGCCCTTGCACTTCTTTGATAGGTGGGAAGCCTTGGGCTGAGGAGGGGAAGAGGACTTCCCAAGGCCACACAGTCAGCAGGTAGTGGAGCTGGATTTGGACTTAAGTCTGACGCCCAAACAGCTTCTCTTTGAGCTGAGCCAAGTCCTCAGTGGATCTTCCTCTCTGGTGCCCCACGGTCACTCCCAGCCCCACAGTGACAGCCCCATCCCAGGACACCGAGACCTTCCCTGTCATCACTTACTGGTTTTCCATCCAGACCCAGTGGCCCCTGGAAAATGAGAGAGAGCAGAGGTTACATATGGGAAGGACATTTCCTCTGGCATTATGACCTAGCAAAACTATTGAGTGACAAGAGACTAAAATCTGTGCCAAGCCCGTGGCCTGGGAACATTTCACACAGACTCAGGGTGGGAGCATCTGCATGTTGTTTGCTGCCCAGAACCCCTCCTCTGATGACAGAACCCCATTTCTTCTCCAGAGTCACCCCCATATCCACCCCTGGCACTTGGGCACATGGCCACATCCCCTCAGCTGAGCTGGCTGGCACAGGGGTGAGTGGCTTGCCTGAGACTTTGAAAGGCAGTGCTTTGGGGCTCTCTTCACCTGATGGAGCTAAGCCAAGAGCTCCTGGACACCACATGGCTTGAGAAAGAGGGAGCAGAGAGGACAGCAGAGTTGAGTCAGAGAGGGAGAGACGGGGCTAAGGGCCTGAAGCAGAACACAGCCTTCTCTTAGACTGTGAATCCATTGTTCCTGAAGCCAGCTTGAACTGAGTTTCTGTCATTTGTAGTTTGTTAGGGACTGAATGTTTGTGTCCCCTAAGCCCCACAATGATGGAATCAGGAGGTGAGCCTTTGGGAGATGATTAGGTGATAAGGGTGGAGGCCTTGAGAATGGGCCAGCTCCTTATAACAGGGTCCCCAGAGAGCTGTGTACTGCCACGTGAGAATACAGTGAGCAAGAAGTCGACTGCCTGCTTCCTGGAAGAGAGCCCTCACCAAGTGTGACCTTGCTGATCTTGAACTTCCAGCCTTCAGGATGGTAAGAAATAAATTTCTGTTGCTTATAAACCTCCCAGTCCATGGCACTTGGTTACAGCATCCCAAATGGACCAAGACACACCTGGAAGAGTCCTGAAGGCTCTTTCAGCTCCCTGTACAGCTTTGGCCTTAGCAAGCAAAGTCAAGGCTGAGGGAAGCCAAAGCACGCACGGGCGAGTCCTGGAAGCTGGGGCATCTCACAGGATCT
Source organism: Furipterus horrens (assembly GCF_987537825.1). NCBI lineage: Eukaryota > Metazoa > Chordata > Mammalia > Chiroptera > Furipteridae > Furipterus > Furipterus horrens. The sequence goes on along the minus strand of NW_028327180.1, from coordinate 61,710,680 downwards.
GGGAGCTCTGTGGTATCTGAAGAGGGACAGGGACTACTGCACAGCAGCCCACTGACCACCCGATGCCCTCCACCTAACATGGCCTCACTGAGGTCCCTCCTCCATGTGAACTGTAGAATAGTATGGGGCGAGGGGGTGTCATGGACCTGGCCCAGCTGCCCTCTGCAGACCCCTGTCCTCCCACTGCCAGCCACCATCTTCTCATCCCTAGGCGCACTTCACCCTTGACCCCAGCAGATGATCTAGGCGGCTGCGCCCCGGCTGCCTCTGTGTGTCCTCTCAGCTCAGCGCCCTCCCCTCCTGCTTTCCAGAGCCCAGCTGTCTGTCCCTGCAGCTGGCACATGTCCTGACCACCCCATGTGACCACAGACAGTCAGCATGTGGCCTGCACAAGTCCCCAGCAGGCCCAGGAGATGGTCTGATCCCCACATGCCCAGTGTCTGGATGTGGCCTGGCATAGAGTGTGTGCTGACCAGTGTGCACTGGTTCAACCAAGGAAAGGTGACCTGCTGTACCTATGCGCAGCGCAGTGGGGAGAGAGAGGGAGCAAGGCAGGCAAAGGGTCTGTCCAGCTTTGGGGGACTTGGGAAAGATTAGGGAGCACTACCCAGAGAAAGTGACGTTTGGGGACTTGAACATAGCAAGTGTGTGCATGTGTGCATATACAAGGGGTCTGTGGGCAGAGAGAACCAGCCAGTGGAAGCAAGACCATGCAGGGCCAGCCTCTCAGCATCCCAGGGGTCAACACTGCCACTCCCTGTATGTCCAGCATGGTGTCTGCGCTCTAGCCCAGCACTGGGCTTTGCCAGGCCAGGGCCAGGCTCTGCCATCGGTCACCCTGTGCCCCAGTCTCCTCAGTCTCTCCACCTTCTTCCACATCTGCTCCTCAGTGTGCCGTGCTCTTCTCTGCCTCCTGCACCTGGTGAGAGGGACTCATCCTCCGGGACACTGTCCTGTTCTGGGAGAGCCTTCCTGGAGCTGGTCTCTCCCTCCTTGGGTCTGGGCACAGCCAGGACGTTGGTGACCCAACCCACTGGTGCTTTGTCTGGACCTCCAGGCTGCCTCCCCACCTTGGGGAAGATCTGAAAACAGGTCTAATAAGTGCTTCTGGCCACCAGCCTCACCATTGGGAGAGAGTGTAGATGTGAGTGTGATGGCCTGGGGACAGATGGGGACCTAGGGGAGGGAGAGTGGCTCATTCCAGTCTCAGGGGCCCAGGTCCTGGGGTTCCTGGTAAGCCCCAGCCACAGTTCAGGTCCCCATCATGGAGGCTCACCAGCGGGCTGGTCTCGGGGGCTTCTGCTGTTCTGAGCCTAGATTCACAAGCCAGAGCCCTTCTTCCTCCAGCAGGTGGCTAGAATTGGGCCCTGTCCCCCCTCTATCCCCCTCCATGTTCAGGCCCTGCTGGGCCCCCGCAAGGCCAGGTCCTCCAGCGTATCTACCCTGGGCCTCTCACTCAGGCCCAGCTTTCTAGCTGCCACCACACACATGGAGCCCCGTCCCAGCCTGTGCCTGTTAGTGGCCCCACACTTGGCCTTGACCATCACAGCAGCCTCCTCTTACAGAGCAGGAAACTGAGGTCCTGCAAGGGGAAGCCTTGCTTGTCAAGGTCACATGGCAGTAGCAGGCCAGGGCTGGAGGTGGACAGTGAGTCTGTGTCCTCTCTGCTTGGAAGCCCCTGCAGTGACCTTGCCTGGTGTCTGTCCACTCTCGCCCCTCCAGGCAGTCCTGCTCCATCCCACTGTCCCTGGACCTCACCTGCCCAGGTGGCCCAGCCGCTTTGACTCGTGTGGCTGCCGCTTGTAGACTCTGGGCATGCCCCTAAGTCCTGCTGAATGGAGCCCAAAGCTGCTCAAACTTTGCCCCGCTATACATCTGTATGGATTAAAGGAGAGACTGAGGCACAGCTTAGAACTCACTAAGGCTCTTTCATCTTCATGTACCAGGAGGGAAGCTACAACAGGAACCAGCCTAAGGGCACCCCTGAAAAAGCCTAGGGAAGAAGGCACCCTGTCCCTGGGATTGCAGGGGGCAGACTCTCTACAAATGTTCCTCACTTCAGACCTGACCAAGCCCTGCAATGCTCTTCATGCTGGAGGCAGGTGACCCCCTGCAGCCAGAGACAGGTGCCTGACCAGAAGCTGGAGGCAGACACTGTGGTCCCAGCCACAGATGAAGCCATCAAGTCAGTGGGTGGTCCAGGCAGGGCTGTCTCTCCTGCAGCACAAGGTAGTGGGTGACAGATGGCCATCCTCGGGGGCCTGGGGGAAAGATCCCCATGGGCCTGGCCTTCCTTCTGGGATTCCTGGTACATCTGTCTCCCCACAGAGCAGATCCTCCCAGGCAGGGCTATCTGAACCCACTTCTACCCTTTCTTCAGAGGGAGTGAGAGTCAGATGGACACACTTGCTGTGTGACCCCAGGAAAGCCAGTCAACCTCTCTGAGCCTCGGTGTCCTCACTGCTGTTCTCCCTAACAGGGAGATTCCTGCTCTGGTTGCATTCCAGTTTCAGCCTATACTGCTCCAGCCATGGGCCATGGGCTCCTGCCAACTTTGGGATTTGGAAAAGGCTTCCCTTGTGGCTCACTGGTACCTCTGGGGCCCTGTGAGGCTCCACACACTACTGGGCATCACGCTGCTTACTGAGCGCACACTGTGCTCTACACCACTGCATGGTGTCTTGCATCCACCTGCAGAACTCCTGCTCATCCTCCAAGGTGCAACTCAAATGGCCCCTCTTCGGGGAGTATCCTCAGGGAGAAGTAGCATCTACCTAGCCTATTGGCTGCAGAGTTGGGTCCCCATTGTTCCAGAGGAAAGCCCTGTCTGTGGCCAAGCTCTAAAGGTATGAGGAGCATCTGAGGAGGCAGATACACCTGTGGCCCAGTACTGGCTTTCGCACAGGCCAGCGGGGCCTCACTATCTGTGACAGGGAGATGGGCCTCCTTGCCCACTGACCTGCGTGTCTGGGTTCTGCTGGAAGGAGCTATGTGTACAGAGTGAAACAGACCTGCTGGCCTTTCTTGCAGTCACCCCACATGCTGCCTTTCCCAAACTGGCGTCCTGTGGAACACTGCTCTAAACAGTGTTAATAGCTGGCCTGGGGATGGCGATTTCATGGTCAGGTAACTTTGAGAAACAGTGGGTTACACCCTGTGAAATAGGCTTCTCTTCTGCAGGATTCATCTGAGCTGTCACCCTGCTTATGGTCTCTGTGGGGGTTGCAGCATCCCCAACCTCACTGGGCACTCCTCCCAGGCCCTTTGTGAGCTTCAGAAACACAAGAGTGGGGAGCGCTGTGTGGACCATCTGCGAACCAGGCGTTTCCATGGGTTGAAGGGAGGCCTGAGCCTGGCTCTGGGAAGGGCCAGGAGCTGGTCCGGCCACGTCAGCCCAAGGCAGGGCAGGGTCTGGGCTGAGTGGCCCAGCTGGTGACAAGCTGGTTAGGAGCAGAATGGGGCAATGTGAAGGAGCACAGCTCCAGCCTGGGTGGGGGCACAGCCTTGGTGGTGGTGGGGGTCCTATTCCATCACAGGAGCCCTCCCCTGCCCCCCACCCGCTGTGCCCTGCTGCTCTCCCTGTGTCTTTCACAGGAAGCAGCCCATGGGGGCAAAGGCAGAGCTTGCCTGTGATCAGGCCCCTCGCAGCCTCAGCTTCTGCGGGATGGTGACCCCGAGGGTCAGCGGCCACAGTGCTATGCCGCAGAAGCCCAGTTCCCATTGGCTCCCTCCCCAACCTGAGCAAAGCCAAGAATTAGACACCAGAGGCTGTCAACCCCCAAACCGCATAGCTGTTTACAAGCCTGGCTCTGCTGTGTGTCCCTGTTTCCCTGTGCAGCTCAGCAGAGCCCCAGACAGCTCCGCATGTGGGACGAAAACAAGGCCCTGGGCTGACTGTGAGAAGCAGGCCCAGCGGGCAGAGCATCCCCCAATCCCCGCCAGGGACCAGAGTATACCTGAGCCTGCTTCCTCATCTGTACACGAAGGCCATGCCCGTCTCCTCTCTAATGACAAGTTCCACGGGTTCCAGTCCCTCTCCCCTGTCTCCTCTCAGACCCACCTGGGACATGAGACGCCTGGGCGGTGAGAGGTGCTGGGAGGTGACCTCAGTGTGGTCCTCCTAGTAGCCAGCAGGGGGCACCAGGCTCTGCCCTCGTGGGTGCTCACATCCCCCACCCACCCACCCAAACACACCACGGGTGTTTTCCCAGCAGCAGTCCACAGAGCCATTTTCTGAGGAAAAAATAACACTGTGGCCAAAGAGGGGTGATTTCATGGTGCAGTCAGTTTGGGACGTGGGGCGTGCTGGCTGCTCCGCTGCAGCTTCCCAGTGCCCCTTGGGAAGGGAGGCCTGGGGGCGGGGGGGTGGGGGGGCTGATGCCTGCAGCAGAGGAGGGGCCCAGGGCACTCCACACCGGTGGGCTCCTGCTGCCTCCAGACCCATCCGTGGGGGTCAGCTGAACTCCATCAGCAACTGGCCATGACTTGCTGCAGCCGGCAGTGAGTGCTCAGCACAGGCCAGCGCTGGGTGACTGCCTTGCTTTCTGGTTGCAATTAGCACTGATGGCTTCTGTCAGGGAACGGAGGCCTCCAAATGCACCAGGATGGGGCCCTGGATGAGGGGACTTACGAGGATTATCAGTCCGGGCCCAGTAATTATGGCACAGATGTTGACGATTCATCAAATTACAAGGCTGTTGGGGTCTGGGGTCCCAGCTGGGGCCCTGCACATTCCTGTGTGAAGCCTCTGTCATTAGGGTGTCCAGCGTGTGCGGGGTGTGTGGGCAGGCCCTCAGTGTCGCCCGGTTCCATGGGGGGCTGATTCTTAAGGCCAGGATCTTCGCACACAAGCCAGCCACAGCACGCCTGTCTGGGCGCAGCAGTTTCCCAGACTCGGACCCCGCCCTTGGGAAGGGAAGAAAGGACCCTTTCTTCGTAGGTCTAGCCTGGCTGCAGCCTGATCTCTCACGCACAGCCCAGCACAGTCCCTCCTGAGGCACCCCTTCCTGGGGCCTGGGGACTCTGTAGAGTAGGCTGTGCAGCCACCTGGGGCACCCCAACTCACAGCAGGTGAGGGGACCACCAGGCTTTAGCTGGGTGGGTCCTAGGGGCCTGCCAAGCCAGGGACAATGCTGCCTTCCCCCGCCCCCTGACTTCTCATCTGTACAGCAAAGGGCTGGGCCTGCAGCCAGATTTGATTGAGAACATGCAGTTAAAAGCAAAACAAAACAACTAACTGAATTAGTTGCAACATTTAAAAATTGTGACATTTCACATAAACATCCGGAGTTCAGACTTTTCTAGAAAAATGGGAAGATCTTGCATCCTGGGGCCCCTGTGCCTGGCAATACCCACTGTAACAGGTACTCCCTTCACTGGGCACCCCCAAAGCCAAGGGCTCTGCCCTGCCCCACAGCCTCACAGCTGGCCCCAGACCCATTGAGGTGATGAGCCAGCTCTGTAGGGGCATCTGGGTCTGTGACCCATGGCCCCTTTCAGTGCTGTGGTTGTGTGAGGCCGAGAAGCCAGCTGGCTTCCATTTCGGAGAGAGAGCTTGCTCAGTGCGCTGGAAGCAATTACACATATGTCCACATGATATGTCATGGCTAGAGGAGGGGGTGCTGTGCCTTTAAACTGATCCCCCAATACCTGCTTAAATTACACATTTGCCAGTTACATAATTACCCTGTCAGGTATCAGGGAAAACTGTTCCTGGGAGGAGGGCTCCCGGGCTCCTGCTGTGAGCGGGAGGATGGAAGGTGCACCAGTGAGTCAGACTGTGTCTACCTGTCAGTCTCAGGTCTGCTGTCTCCAGCCCAGGCGCAAGGGGCTGGTCTGGTGGAAGACACCAAAAGTAGCAGACAGGCCAGGCACCCATTTTGGTGGCAGTCTGCTGAGGAGATTTAGCAGGACAGAGTGGCAGCTGCCAGAAGGGTGACACCCCAGTATGGCTTGAATTCCGTGATGGAGACAGTCTAAAGGGAAGCAGCCTGCCTGGATGTGACTGAGGCCTGGCATTATCCTGACATCAGGGGACAGGGTGACTGCACAGCTGGCAGCAGACCCCGAGGGCACGGATGCTCTGCAGGGACACTGATGCCCTGGCCGTGCCCAGGTCACACTCCTCCTCCGCTCTCCTGCCCCAGTTTTAGTTTAGGGGCCTTTGCCTGCTCCCTCTGGCCTCTGTTTCTGGTTGATCGTCTGGCCTCTCCGGAAACTGCTTCTGGGCTGTGGGTGTGCGGTGGGCCCTGTCACCTATGGGACAGATTTCCACAGATAGCATCATTATCACCCACTGGTAATGAACTAGCTGACATAATGATCAACCTGCATGGGCTGAAGTGTGGCCCCCCCCCTGTAGGTGGGGTGTGTGCCCCCCAGTTCCTCCCAGGCCCCACTGTTCCCTGTGCTCTCTTGCACCCAGCCAGCCTCACGTATTTCTGCACCTGGCCGACTCCTGTGAGGCAACAATGCACTGTGAGCCTGCAGTTCTGGCTCCAAGCCCTCTCTCCAAACTGTGACCTTCTTGCCAGTCCTGGGCCAGCCCCCACCAGCCTCCCTGCCTCTGCCCCACGCTGCCAGCCTCCCTGTACTTCAGAGGTGCAGGGACGTCCTGATGGCCATGTCCCTGCCTGCAGACCTCACAGAGCTGCATACCTTCCCTGGAGCCATTTCCTCCTCTGGAAAGTGGGTGGGGTGTGGGTGGACCGGTTCCCCATAGGTGACAGTGCCGGGCTCGGAGTGTGGCACCCAGTGGGAAGGGGTGACTGTGACTGTAATTTGCTGGGCCAGTTCTGGGGGTAGAGTTCCGGAAGGGGTGGAGCTAAAAGACACACTTCCTTGCCTTGTTATCCAAGGTCACCAGCCCTGAGCGCAGCCCTGTGAGGCAGGTTCCATAATTACCCCTGTTGCACAGATGAGGGGGTGAAGCTTGGAGGGACCGAGCATGGCTGGCAGGCCCAGGACTCCACCCAAGTGACAGGCCTGAAGCCTGAGACTTCCTACTTCACCATCCGCCCTGGCCTGCCCTCAGCCACCGCCCTTGGGACCCTCTGCCTCCCATACTCTCCTTCGAGATTCACAGGCCATCTCTGAGAAGCTGTCCTCAACCCCGTCACTGCACAGCAGTTTCTCAGTTACAGACCTGCGCTGCCTTCCTGCCATCTCCCATCCACAGGGATTGTCCCTGGGGCTCTATGCCACTGCTGGCCTGGCTCCAGGGGTGTCCAGGAGTCTGTGACTTGCCCTCCCAGGCTCCCTGCACTGGGTTTATGCCACCTGATCGCACCGAGTACAGGTCTGAGCAGCCCCAACAAGGGAGGCCCCGTGGGTGGAACCCCCCACCCCCTTGTACGGGAAATGACACACTGGGGCCAGCCTGTCCCTAGATGCCCTTCCTGACAGGTAGGTGTGCGGCCCAGACTTGCACACCCCCGCTGACAAGGGCCACTTTCTGGGCAGCCTGATGGGTTTGCTCAGCTTTTGTTTGAGTCTGGAGCGCCCCAGGTTGGGTGCCACTGTGAGTTCCTTCCACGTGGGCCCCCAGGGAGGCAGCCGATGGCACAATGAGCTGGGTCACTGGGGCCGCCGGCCTGTGGCCCCCACTCTCCCACTCCTGCTCCCTTGCCAGCCTGGACATTCCCCTGCAGCTGCCCACTTGTCCACACCCACGCAGCCCTCTGGCCTGGGCTCATGCCTCCCTTCCTCCCCCTGACGCCCAGCTGGCTGGGCCCCCGACCACTGAACGCAGTGAGGCGGGACTTCCCCGAAGTCTGATTCTTTCTCCAGCCACAGCCTCTGGATGTAGTTCTGCAGATTGTATCCCAAATGCCAAACAAAGTGCCTCAGACACACTGAGAACACAGTAAGAATTTGTTGAATGAACACTCATGTGGATGAACAGGGTCTCCCACTGGCTCCAGTGCTGCCTGTGAGCACCAGAGGGCACTCTTGACCTGTAATGCCTGCTCTGGGCCCAGCCAACTCCAGGATCCAGGCCTGGGAGGGCCAGGTACCTGGGGCACTGGGAACACCACCTGGAGTGGGACTCCTTCAGCCTTCAGGTCTACCCCTCCTGAGGTCAGTGACCATCACAGAGGCAGGAACTGTCACTCACTGAACCCAGCCTGTGTGCCTGGTGCTAGGGCTCCCCCAACTGATGAAGAGGGTTAGAGACATGCTTGAGGTCACAGAGTCTACAGATTCCCAAATCCTATTGTCTCTTCACTGCATGGATAGGACAGGGGAAGAGGTCAGCCAGCCACCAGTCCAGAGGGTCCCACGTGGCACAGTTGCCATGGCAGGCACACTGGAGGGCACCCGCAGGGCCACCTGCTAAGTGCTCTCCTGCAGCTGGACTTGAGGGCAGGTACCTCAGAGGCGACCCTGTGGCTGGGGTTGCCCTGGCCCCTGCCTGGAAGGTAGGGAAAGCTATGGAGGAAAGTGAGGCATTTGGGAACCGAGGGCAGAAGCAGCAGCTCCACATGTGACACTGGTGGGGACGCTGGGAACACAGCATGTGCCAAGGCAAGAGGTCTGAGTCAAGGAGCACCTGTGTTGGGCTGGCAAGGGACCCTGGGAAGCAAGGCCAGCATGGTGGCACTTTCCTGAGTGCCTGGCTGTGTCCTGGGCTTTCACTTTGGGCATCTGCTTTCACCTTGTTCTCCTCTCACTGGGGTTTGGAGGACTGGGAGTAGCACTGCAGGGGTCAGATCAAAATGAGCTGTAGGGCGTCAGGCTCTGAAAGCAGATGAATTTGGGATGTTGCAGAGACTCATTTAGCTTATTACATTTTTACAATCAAAGCTGTGTCTGAACCCGAGGGTGCAAGGAAGCACATGAATGTGCTGCTCTGCGGTCCTTTGTTCACTTGATTAATTCCAAACAGTCCAACTGAGTCATTCATTTCAAAATTGGTCCCAGGCGGAGGCTGCCCCGTGGCTCACGTTTCAGCTCGGAGCTTCTCCCCTCCAGGGGCCTCGGCTGTCAGGGCTCCTGTTACTGCTCTGGAGATGCTGTGCAGCTCCTGCCCCCCATGGCTCCTGTGCAGTTACCCAGATGGGTCCTGGGTGCCCTGCCTGGGCGGCTGGCACTGCTGGGTGTGAGGAGCGCTGGTTCTGGCCCCTCACCTGGATTCAAGCTTCAGCGGCAAATTATTGCAGCCACCTCCTACCTGGACCCCTTTCTCCACATCTGTCTGCATCACTGAGGCGTTTTCCTGGCTTTCAAACTCTTCTGCTGGGCAGTAGGTGGCCCTTCACTCAGCATCACCTTCTTTCACCTCCTGGCCTGCCCCCGGAGTCACCATCCGTGGGCACATAGTACCACAGAGCACCCCTGTCGGCTTCATGGTGCCTGGGTGCGTGCCTCACGGAATGCCTGTTTCCTCATCCTCCTGATGAACTTCTACTCCATGCTCCCTTCTGTGAGGCCTCCCTGGTCGTGGGCAGCATCAGCCCTTGCTCCTGGGGCAGAAGCCCAGCTTCTGTGCATTGCCACCCTCCCCTCTGCACTATTAAAGCTCTGTAGGAGAGGGTCTCATGCTCAACTGGGAGACAGTGGGAAGGATGGTTGGAGGTGACAGGCCTTCATCTGTGGTCAGAATCTTAACAGAGGTGGCAAGGTCCAGAAAGCTACCTACTGAAGCAGCTCAGAGCCCATATCAGTGGGGACCTACGAGCACTGTGCAGAATGGGATGTGTGCTTTCTGGGCCTAATGGCCTCTCTGCCTTTCCTCGGGCGACACAGCATGAGACAGGCCTGTAGCTCTAGTTTGTGGAGTGGTAAGAGGAGATACACAAGGCTGAGTGATGTGCCTCAGGTAGCATAGGCCTTTGGAGTTGGTGCCACCTGCAGGTGGGAGAGTCACGGGGACTCCAGAGGGCAGCGTGGTAGGAGGACAGACCACTGTCTGGGCCCCAGGGGTTTGCAGGAGGAAGCCAGGCCCACGTGCTTGCCACCGTGAGACCTGGGAGAGCGACACGGACACCCTCAACCTCAGTTTTTACTCCACAAAACAGGTGCAATCATAATGCCCAGGGACATGCTTTGAAACAGACATGCTACAAAGATCTGATTCCTCAAGTTCTCGTCCACGCCAAGCCCAGCACTTTACAAAGGTGGATGTGGAAGCCCAGAAGGATTGAGCGGCTCCCTCTGGGTAGGGGTGGGGCCTCCATCACAGCTGCAGTCCCCTGTTTGGCCCTGCTCCACGCAGCAGCTGCTCCCTGACAGGACAGGACCTGACATTTTGTCCCGAGAAGGACGCTTTTCTTCCTAATTTCTAGTAACAACTATGGCACAGACATATGAGTGAGGAACTGGAGAGAAGGTGGGATGGAGAAACGGGTTCTTCAGTTAGACTTGTTTTTGTTTTTGTGTTTTGGGAAAGCCAGAAAGGATCATAACAATATGATAATGAGGTGGACAGCAGGGCATGTGGAAAGTGCTCCAGGGCTGGCTAAGGAGAGGATGAGGAGGGTAAAAGGAACATTCACTCCAGACCTGCTTCCTGATGGAGGAGAGATGCAGCCTGGGTGCTCATCGGGCTGTGCCAGGCCAGTGGCAGTGTCTCAGCCAAGTCCAGACACCCTCTGAGCTCAGCTTCCTCACTGGTCAAGTGGAGCTGATACCACAATCTCCCAGGGGGAGCACATGAGAGAGTGCACACAGCAAGCACTCAATGGGTGCATTTGCTTCCCGGCTCTGATGGAAGGGCTTTGGGGGATGGGAGAGGATATTCCCTTCTGGTTTCCTCTGGAGGGAGACGCTCTGAGCCCTTGGTGTGGCATACCTCCAATTTTGGGGACAAGTGGTTTCTAGGAGTACAGAGCCAAGTTTTCCTGGCCTCCCACCTCTCGTCGTGGCCTCCAGAACTGTATGCGATGGAGCCCTGAGACCTTCCTGCTGCCCCTTCTACCATCCTCCCGTCACTTGCTCACTTGGTCCAGACACACCAGCCTCACCTGTACCCTGGACACATGGCACCCACACCAACTCACGGTCTGTGCACTTTCCTCTGTCAGGAGCTCATTTCCCCTTGAGGTCACAGCCTCTCTTATATCATTTAAGCCTCAGGTCACATGTCATCTTCCCCAAGAGCCTTCTATCATTCAATCCACATTAAACCCACCCACCCACCCAGCCAGCTCTTACATCACATTCAGCTTTATTCTCTTTCTGTTACTGCTTGAAGCTGTCTTGTTGGTTTATTTGTTTATGTGTTTGTTGCTTCTCTTCTCTCCATTACAGGGAGAGGCCTCAACTCTCTTGCTTGGTGATGGTCCAAGACCCAGAAAAGCATCTGGTGCAGAGTCACTGATGGAGGAGATGGCATGCTGGCTCCCCACCTCAGGGTCACAGCACCACTGGCCTGCCTCACAACCTAACACCCTTCTCATCTGTCCAAATGCAGAGAAATCTTAAAAAATCCTCACCTGAGGATACGTTTATTGAGTTTAGAGAGAAGGGAAAAGAGAGAAAGACATTGATGTGAGAGAGAAACACTGATCAGTCACCTCTCAGATGTACCCCGACTGGGGATCAAATCTACAACCTAGGTATGTGCCCTGACTGGGAATTGAACCCATGACCTTTTGGAGTATGGGTTGATGTTCCAACTGACTGAGCCACCCAGCCAGGGCACCAAATATACATTTTTCAAGAAATGTTTAAATCACAATCTGAAGATGTAAAACAAACTAGAAAGTCACTACGTAGTTCAATGGTAAGAGTCAGAAAGGTCAAATACCACAGAAGGGAAAAGTAAAGATTTTTATATTGTAAATAGGAGATAATGGAATGTTCTAATGTTTTCTGGAAAAAAGTCAAGGACTGGGCAAGATTTGAGTCCTGCATGAGAGAGAAGTCTTTTCATTGGTTAGAGAAAAAAGGGGATTGTGATAAGAAACCTCAGGAAAATCACAGTGACACCTAATCATTCCTCCCTCTCTGTCCCATGGTAAGCCGGCTGTGTTGGTCTCCCTTCCCCAGAGCTCCCCAAAGACTGCAACTGGGTCTTTATGTGCACTCAGTACTCAGCACAAGGCATGGTATACTTTACAGATTGTTGAACAGAGCCAAACCTGCTAGTTATAAGATAGAAAAATCACTTTGTCAACGTTGAGTACTGATCACTACCCCAAAATGCAAGAATGCTTCGCCCAGTGCTCTTTTGCAAGTCCTATCTGGACTCATAGTGTTCTGAGTTCAAAATTCTCCTGTGCTGCTGATACCATGTTATCTACTGTCCGTGGACCAGTTAGGACCTGAAAGCCTCCAAACTGGTAAATGCTATACCTGCAATTCCAAACCTTACCACAAGGTGGCAGTTAGAATTATAGAAATCTTTCAAAACTAGTTTAATCTCTAAAATTATACAATTTAAGCTAGAACAACATACATACATACACACACATGAAATTAAAGCAAGATACATACATACACACATCTATTTTTAAGTTTATCATATTGGCATCAATTTAAAGGTATAATATCCACAGTTGGCCATGGCTTGGGGAAACATGCAGTGTTCATATGCTGTTGGTGGGTATGTAAATGAGTACAGCCTCCTGGAGGGCAGTTTGGCAATGCACATCAAAAGCCTTAAACATGTGCAAACCTTTTGGTCCAGCAATCCAACTTTCAGACACATATCTTAAGGAGATAATCGTGGATGTAAGCCTAGATTTATTCCCAGGACGTCGACTGAAAGGGTAAAAAATTGTCAATATAAACACTATAACTTGGAACCTGATTAAATAAATTATATATAATAAAATACCATGTAGCTATTACATCCTATAAGACTTCTTAATGATGTGGAAAAATCTCATTATACATTAAGTGAAAAAAAGAAAAGCTACAAAAAAAAGTCCACAGTAATTTCAGTTGTAGAGTAAGAAACATAAGCACAAACTTGTGCATGAAAATGCTGGAAGAACAAATAGCAAAATATTCACAGGACTTCTCTGTGGGTGGTAGGATCATGGATGGTTGCTTTTCCCTTTTTTGTGCTTTTCTCTAGTTTGGGAAGGCTTTATAATAAACACCCGTCTGTTGTCATCGGCAGGGAGCAATTAGTGAACCTTTGTGGCAGAAAGGATGGTCTGGCCTTTGGGCAAGACAGCTGTGGACACGGGACTGCACCTTGTTAGGCCACATCCTACTCTGCAGATGGTGGTAGCTCATATGTCCTCCTCTGCCCCCACTATTGGTCCACAGAGGGACCTGGTTTCAGCTAGCCTTGGTCAGAGTTGGGGCCAGCCTGGATTAATCTGGAAAATGCACTGACCTGGGTGGAGTGATGGGAAGCCAGTGTGGCATTCAGTACTCAGGTGCCTCCAAGGTGCCTCAGGCCCCTCGTGCTGGGCACTCACGTGACCTTGGGGATGACCATGCAGGGTGAGTGGTCTGTGAACAGACCCCACCCAGGCTGGGAGCCTGACCCTCCACAGGCAAGAGCTCGGGCTTTCAGTGCCTAATGCATGAGTCCTGCCGATCCCCTGCCCTCATGGGCCTCCTCTCCTGCCTGCAGGGAAGCCAGAAGGGGTGTCGCCCCCCACACTGTGGGTCTCACAGAAGGGCAGTGCCCAAACGAGGCTGCCTGGAGCCACACAGTGGGGCACACAGGCTGGCTCTGGGCTGCAGGCACAGATGCCCAGAGTCCAGCAGCAAGCAGGGAAGAGGCCCAGGTTGGCATGGAAATGGTGGTGGGCCTGCCACCTGGGGCTGGGCAATCTCAGGAAAAGGGGTGACTCAGCCCTGGGCAATCATGGGTGAGACCTGAGCTTTCCCTCACCCACTGCCTGGTGGGGCCTGCTCACAATGGGCTCCCGCTGGAGACCAACTGGAGGGGCTGAGAGCCCTGGCTGGAGCTGCCTGCAAATAGGCAGTGAGGAAGGCTTGCTGAGCGCCAACCTGCCCCCTCCCCAGACAGCTGTGAACTGCACACGAAATGGACACACATGTGATGGCCATCCCCGGCCCCACCCACACCCCCACAGAGCCCGTCTCTGGCCCAGGTGGGTGCCAAGCATCTCACATGCCGATCCCCTCAGGCTAGCTTCCTAGCCTGTGTTGCTCCATGACTGGCCACCATCTGCAGTGACCTGCAGTGTCTGGGTGTCCCCAGGATGACCTAACTTCACCTGAACCCCAGTTCCCCTCTTCACAGGGAAGAAACTGGAGACTTAAGGCAGCCAAGGGATCCAAGCTCTGGGTCAACCCTAGGCCTCCTAACTTCACACCCAGACTCCAGCCTGTCACCCACAGAGCTCCCCCACCCCATCCACATCCTCTCTGATGCAGGGACAAAGGAGTCCTGGGTCACTATGTGCTCAGAGGAGATGACAGCAGGGGAAGAGGAAGAACCCCCTCACCAGCCACCACCCTGGGCCCTTTGGACACGCGCATCTATAGTTGAGGGTAGCCCGGAGTGTCAAGTGAGAGAGGTTGTTGGAAGGGTCCCAGAGTGTCAAGTTAGCTAGGAGGGATCTGAAAGTTTTCAGTTATCCTGAGCTGGTGAAGCAAATGGTCCCAAGACAGGAGGCTGAAATGTTCCAGCAAAAGCCTGTGGTTCCCTAGGGCCCCAGGTGCTGTGTAGGATCCTGACTCCTCCCTAGTCAGGGAAAGCTAGAGGGGAGGCCGTGGCCCAGCTGCAGGGGAGGCGGTGGCCTGGCCCCAGGTGCTCCTGCAGGAGGATGGCAGACCCGTCTGTGATGTCACTAGGAACAGGACATCTCTGGTCTGGGAGGCCAGCTGCCTGCTGCTGGGGGAGTGGTCCTGACAACTCCACAGAGCCCAGACTGGACTCTGAACCCAGCGTGCGATGCTCTGGGCATAAGGTGAATGCTCCTGGAGCCTCCACAGTGTCCCTAAGGGCCTGGCTTGGGATGCAGCCTATGTAACCATCACCTCGTCAGTCTCATTTAATCCCAGCTCCGAGGCTGTGGGGGGAGGCCTTCATCACCCCATTTCACACAGCAGGAACCTGAGGCTCAGAGAGGGTGAGCACCTTCCCCAAGGCCACCCAGATAGAGGGCACAATGTTGGAGTCCAAGCCCAGGTCTCCATGTGCTCCAGCCTGACCACCCCTCCCCGACCACCCCTCTCTCGCCCCTTGCTTCCCAAAGTCTCCTGGGGAGGCAGCTCCTGCAGGACTGGGACCCACGTAGCCTTCTTCTTCAGCCCATCCTGAGACAGGTCTGGCCCTTAGAGAGACCCCTGAATAGATCCACATTTCCCTCCCTGCATCTCTCTGGCCTGAGGCCCAGAACAAACATGTCCCCCAACATGATGGTCCTGCCACACTCTCCTGCCCCCGGGCTCACCCCAACCCCCGCCCTGACAGACAGGACCTCAGAGCAGGACTCAGCAGGGCCCAGCTGCTTTTCAAATTGCTTCTTTCGTGGCCTCCAACCAGCCTGGGCTGGGGAATGTTGATTCCAAGCATAAGCTAAGTTTTAGGTTTAATGGTAAAAGATCTGACAAGCAATGACACCACACACTGGAGCCGACCAGTCCCCACTTCTGAGCAGTGACACTACAGGGTTGGCAGGACAGGGAGTTCTCTGTGCACCGGGAGAGGGCACTCCACAGCCAAGGGCTGGGCCCCGAGCTCTGGAGCTGGACTGGCAGGAAGAGCAGTGAGTGTGGGAGACCCTGAGCTCGGGGGTTGGGCTCAGGACACCAAGGTGACACCTTCTCAAAGCCTCCTTGCTTTGCCTGCAGGGCACCTGGAGCTGAGAGAGCCCCTAAGGCAACCCCTCACATCCGCAGGTCCTTCCTATCCAGAGCTAATGCTAATCCCTTCACAGAAGACCCGAGCCCCCAAGGAGCAGAGGAGGGAGGAGCACAGACAGTTCAATAAAGGCTCAGAGGAAGAAGGCTAGCTTGAAAGAAAAGGGCAAAGAGAGCAAAAAATAAACGGCAAATTACCGGGTAGCCATCTCGTCCTGATTGCCCCTGTGGTAATTAATACAACATTAATAATCAGACTTTCAGCAGAAAATCATATGGCAACACTCAGCACTCAGTCAGTGCTCCAGACCGCCCCCCCCACCCGCAACCCCATGTTCTAGGGTTTGCAGCAGAGGCTGCTGGTGGGCAACTAATGTCTTTAGGGGGAGACTCAGGGCTCTGATGGGTCTGGGGGTTGGAGCACTCATTTCCCGCCTCACTGGGCCAGGCTAAAGGGACACGCATCCATGTGAGTCCTCCCGTGTCAGACCACACCCATGGTGAGCACCACACAGAGACAGGGGGTTCCCTGGGGAAGTGTCTCAGTCACCATGGAAAATGCTCCTAAAATGCTGAGGGGCCTGGAGAGCACAGGGTGTCCTGCCTGCTGCTACCCTGGGACTGGAGCCAGAGGCACGGCCGGGGGGCATTTATTGCTCCCAGGTGCTTCTGCTGCAAAAGCTCAGAGCACTGCCTGCAGCCAGCGCCTCATAGGCGGACATGCATCTCAGGTGGCCACTTCAGGATTCTGCATTGTTTAATGCACTTAACAGTTTAATAGCCAAATTCAAGACCCTGTCCCACGGCCCTCTGTAGGAAGCACTGCAGCAAGCTCACACCAGCTGCCTCTGAGTGATGTCTGGGTCTGACTCGGCTGGGGAAGCTGCTCATGGCCCATGAACCTGCACATTCTTGCCAGCTCACTTTCTCGCTCAATGAGGTGCCACATGCCTTGAGAAGCCCGGATTCTGACGGGTCGATTGGGAAATGAATCATGGCAAGTGGAAGTCAAAAACAAAACAGCTCATCTGAAAGGAATTCCTTTAGAAAGTGCGTTTCGACTCAAGCAGACTCTCAATGTGCCTCTTGAGTGGATTCGCCAGGATTTATCAGGCTGCTCAAAGACAGGCTTGTCAGGTTTCTTGGAGAGGAACCTGATTTCCAGGTGGGCTCCCCCCTGCGTCTAATGCTGCCTGGGGGCGCCAGCTCTGCCCCACACCTTTCTCAAACCCAGCGCCTGCCCTAGTGGCCAGCTGCCCAACCCAGGGAGCCAAGTGTATTTTGGCAAAGAGGGATGAACACCAGAATCTAGTTAGTAAGCCAGACTCATTACCGGCATATCTGCCTGACTCCAGAGCCCTTTCTGTCAAAGCACGTGAGACAAAAACACCAACTGCTGCAGTGCAATTAGAGGAGTGGGGGGCAGTGATGGGTGGCAGGCTCTGCCAATACTCTAGGAAGGAAGATGGCTGCGAAATTTGAGGGGCAGGTCAAGCCTGTGGAGCTCCGTGCTTACACTCATCTACAAATTAAAAAAGATATGGCCCCTGCCTGGACTCATTTTTTTAGGACACACCTCTCTAACTAAACATTAGTTTCACAGAAGTCCTACAGAGAGAGATCAAAATGTCTTATCTTTCAGGAGCAGAGAGCACAATCCAAGGCACTTACTGGAGGACCTGCAAAACACAAGCAGAGAGGCCACAGTCAGAACCAAAGGGAAAGACGGTCCCTCCCCCAACAGCCACTAGCCTCCCCTTGCACAAGCACAAGGCCCTGACTCTGTCACAGCCCCAGAACCAGAGGCAGAGGACTGGGCTGGGGTGGGCTCGTGTGAAGTGATGACAATCTTGCACACATGGGCTAATGTGCTGATTTCAGGAGGCAGCTGCTGATTCCTACTTGGGCCCGTGTTGGATTTTGGCCACCCGGGTAGGAATTGGACCTTGTTCTGGCCTGAAGGATGCATTTTGGTGGTCACTGGAGAGTCCGTTCATTTCTATTGAAGGGAGAGCCCTGGGGAGAAAACATTTGGGGCAGAAGGAAGAATAAGCACAGGGCCCTGGGATATGTGTGGCCGAGCAGACCTGTGGGCAGTGCCTGAGGCCCAGCCCCGGCATTAGGAGCCCCAGCAAGGGTGCAAGGGTCCTTGAAGGGGAAGAGTCTAGAAGCTCAGGTGCTGCTTCAGGAATGGCTGGTGCAGCAAGCCGCAGCTTGTCCCCAGAGATGTGGACTCAGGGAGAATGCTCTTGACCCCAACAGGTGTGCAAATCACGTTGCATATCCATGATTGCATTTGACCACCTTAGCAATTTGTGAGAGAGATGATGAACACATCCATTTGACAGATGACAACAGAAAGAAATGACTTGTCTAAGGCCACATCCTTGGTTGGGTGCAGAGCTCACAGGAAGGAGGGCTCTCAACTCAAACTCCATACATTTTCCACACAGCTGGGTCTGCTCCTGGCAAACCCCGGACCATAGCTGGGAGAGTAAGGCCACACAGGGAGGCAAGCAATGGGGCCCAGGGGTGAGTGTAAGAAGCAAGATCTCAGACTCACAGAATTTCCCTTGAACGAACAAGTGTTTAAAAAAATAATTACAGAGGTGAAAGCACAGGACCGGAGCAGGGCTGGCCCCATGTAGGATGGAAGCCAGGCTGAGGCCAGAGGGTGATGGACGATTTCTGGGAGAGAAAAGGTGAAAGAGGTGCATGGCCCAGAGGGGAAAGCTCAGACACACCCAGGTCCCTGGGCTTTGGAGGGCTGCAGTTGGAGAGACGTGGGGGAGGGCAGGGCTGGGCCTGTCTCCATGACAGAGGGCAGAGGGGGGCACCGAGAGATTCTGCGTGGAGGAGTGATTCGAGGGGGCAGGACTGAGCCTGGGGACATGCTGCCACTGTTCCCAGGTAGGCAATGGCAGCCTGGGCTCCTGCTGGCAGCAGCGATGTAGAGGACTGAGACAGAAGACACTTGTCAGTGAGGACAGACAGGACTTATCTTCGATTTAATGGTTGGGGTGGGGTTAGAGGAGCACATGCAGCATAGAGGGAGGAGAGGTGAGACAAAGGTTTCTGGCTTGAAGCTCATGTATGATGGCGCTAATACCCAAGAATGGTGACATGGGGGCTGTGAGTCCCCTAAGTCTAGACCCCAGGGTGTTGGTCATTTGGACATCTGTACAGCGGACCCCTTGCTTTTACAAAGGAAAGAAAAGCCACTGGATGGACACACCATCATCTTCCCAATGCCACGTGCACACACCTGCCTGCACCTGCACCTGGGCCCAGCCTCCTCTCAAGTCCCTCAGGCTGAGTGGGAGGAGCTGACTCGCTTCCACTGGCCAGGGCCATGCTGCACCCACCTCCCTCTCTGCCTGTCACAGCCAAGGCCGCTCACGAGCAGATCCTTTCTTTGTGCTCCGAGTCCTCTGATTTTATCTTATAATTAAAAATATTTTCAATTACAGTTGACATACAATATTATATTAGTTTCAGGTGCACAACAGAATGATTAGACATTTATATATTTATGAAGTGATCACTCCAATTTGTCTACTCCCCACCTGGCACCATACATAGTTATTACAATATTATTGACTACATTCCCTGTGCTGTGCTTACATCCCTGTGACTATCTTGTAACTACCAGTTTGTACTTCTTAATCCTTTCACCTTTTTCACCCAGTTCCCAAACCTTCTCCCATCTGGCAGCCATCAAAATGTTTTCTGTATCTATGAGCTTTTTCAGTTTTGTTTCTTTATTTTGTTTTTTAGATTTCACATGTAAAGGAAATCAAATGACATTTGTCTTTCTCTGTCTGACTTATTTTACTTAGCATAATACCCTGTAGGGCCATCCATGTTGTTGCAAATGGCAAGATTTCATTCTTTTCTATGGCTGAGTAATATTTCATTGTATATATGTACTATATAGTTTTCATTGATCTATCTATTGATGGGCAATTGGGTTGCTTCCATAGCTTGGCTATTGTAAATAATGCTGCAATGAACATAGGGTGCACATATCTTTTCAAAATAGTGATGTGGGTTTTTCTGGATAAATACCCAGCAGTAGAATTGCTGCATCAAAAGGCAGACCCATCTTAAATTTTTTGGAACCCTCCATACTGGTGTCCACAGTGGCTACACCAACTTACAATGCCTTAAACAGTGCATGAGGATCCCCTTCCTTCACATCCTCGCCAACACTTGTTGCTTGTTGACTTATGGGTGATGGCCATTCTGACAGGTGTGAGGTGGTATCTCGCTGTGTTTTGATTTGCATTTCCCTGATGGTTGTGGTGTTAGGCATCTTTTCATATGTCAGTCGGCCCTCTGTATACCCTCTTCCAATTCCTCTGATTGAAAGACATCCTTTGCTTACATACCCTCCTCTACTCCTGCCCAGCTCTCCTCCCTCCCTCACAGCCATGTTGTAGGGAAGAGGTCCCTGGAGGTGCATGGCGTGTCTGTGGTCACTCAGCTAGTGTGAGGCAGTTCGTCCTGAGGCAATCCCATGGAACTCCTGGCCCATGGCACTGTTCTCTATCCACAGAGGAGCGGCCAGAGTGGGAATGGCAGCACTCCAGACTGAGCCTAAAGTGGGGGGACAGGCCATATCTTGCCCATCTGATAGACTCCAAAACACACCAAGCTACCCCCTCTCTGGGGCCAGCTGCCAGGACACCATCGCTCCGCAGGCACGGAACCGTCATAGCCTCCTTAGTGAACACCTTCTTCTGGGAACCTCAACCTCACCAGCCAGATGGGTCCTTAAAAATCCTTGCCCTTCCCAGGGTTTCCAGTTGCTCATGGAATAACACCCAGCTCCTGCTCTTGGTGTAGGTCTGTTCCTCATCATGCCCCACCCTCACCACCACACTCCGCCTGGTTCTCTAGGTGCTCCAGGGTCCTGCAGCCTCAGGACACCCATATCTACCGTGTGCCCGTGGTCGCAGGCCATAGCTCATCAGTATGACCGTGGAAAAGCCCTTCATAAGCATGGGATCTGAACACATCTCCACACCTTTGGCCCCACTGGTTTCTATCAGCTCCCTGCTACTTCCTCCTCAGCACTGACCACCATTTTTAATTATTAAATACTTATTTGTTTGTGATTTCTTGTCTATCAGCCCATCAGCAAGGCAGCTCCCTGAGAGCTGGGCCTGCCTGCCTGGCTCCCTGCGTCTTCTGCTGCTTGCCCAGCACCTGGCAGGCACACAAAGTCAGAGATGCGAGCCGGGTGGGGGAGGGCATCTGGCAGGCTGCTGCCTCTTCCAAGCCTCCACCACTGACCTCACTGTCTGTCTGGGGTCTGTGCTGTGCTGCGGCAGCCCTGGGCAATGGGCTCTGTGGCCTTCGGGTGAGCAGGCACCCAAGAGTGATGCTGGGAGGAGGGCCTGGCTCAGGTTGACCAGGGGCCCCTGTTTAGAAAGTGAGGCTCACTGGTGGGCCCCCAGCTGACCATGTGGTGGTCCCTCCACAGTCCAGCTCATTCCGCAGGCAGCTTTCAAACATGTGTTCTAGGCGTCGGCTGGATCTGCTGACTGCTGTCGGGAATGTGGGAGCAATGAAATAGGGCCCATGACTTGGGGAGTGAATGAAATGAGTCTGAGGGAGTAGAGGGGTCAATGGCTCTGTGGCCTCTTTAACTGAACTGATGAGGCTGGACAGGGTTTCCCATTTGCACCGTGAGGTTCAGAGTGGCTTGTTGACAGGTAAGCAGAGGTATGTGGAGGGTCTGGGGCCCCACCATGCCCACCTTGAGCTCTTAGCCCTTCCTGGGGTGACCATTGCCTGAGCATTTCCCAAATGGAAAAGCAAACTGGGAAGAATATTTTCTACAGCCTGACACGTGTCCAGCTGCACACCAGAAGACAAGGGCTGGCCTTGGTGCCTGCAGCTACAGGGTCCTGGTCCTGCTCACAGCTCATACCTGCGCATCTGTTGGCCTAGACTCCTGACTCCCACTCCGCCTGCTCCCTGCTCTGCCCAGAGGGCTCTGCCTCTCTGCCTTCAGCCACCTCAGATTAAGAGGCCCTGGCTTCTGACTCTTGAAAACCCAACCCAAACCCACTATGCAGACGAGCTGCAGCCATGCTTCTCCAGAGGTTCCCCATGCAGGAGCGTGAACCAAGGGTTTGCGGGGAGATGACATGTGGCTGGGGGGCTGGCAAACTCAGAGCCAATAATGAGTCAGTGAGGCAGGCACTTGGCGCAGGCCTCAGCCCCAGCTTTAATTAGACCAGTTCTGCCAGGCAGCTCCGAGGCCCCCGAGCCTTGGCTCTCAGAGGGGAAGCATGCTCCTGTGCAAGGTGGGAGTAAGTGTCTCTGTCTCTCCGGACCGCTGCGAGGATTGAGTGAGACTCTGTGCATGTGTTAGGTCCCCCAGACAGCAAGGACACAGAAGAGGTACCAGAAACAACGTGGGCTGGAATGACAATCATGCGCTGCTTAACGATGGGGCTGTGTTCTGAGAGACATGTTGCCAGGCAATTTTGTCGTGCAAACATCACAGAGTGTGCTTATATGATACTGAATGAAACAACATGAGATTAAATCACACACAAGAGAAAAAGAAGCAATCAAGAGCAGCATAAACTCAAGATGACTGAGGCTGCTGTCTGTGTAACACGAAGTACTGTTTCACAGCAAATGTTTTCATAAGTAGAACACTCTAAAATAACAATAAAAAGTATAGTAGAGTAAATACATGAATCAGTAACATCATATTTATTACCATTATCAACTACTAGGTACCGTCCGTAGTTGTATGTGGCGCACTTTCATAAAACCAGCAGTGCTGTAGGTCTGCTTACACTGGCATCACCCAAAATAACTGAATAATGTGTCATACTTCAATGTCGTGGTGACTATTGATACTCTAGGCAATAGGAGTTTTTCAGCTCCTATTTAATCTTACGGGACCACTGTCATATACACAGTCCATTGTTGACCAAAATGTAGTTTGACTTCATGTTGCAGAACAAACCCTGACTATATAACAGGTCTGAAGAATCTCCTGTTTAAATGACACCTCAGAAAGGTCTCCAGCATTGGGCTGTAATGGCATTGTTAGGTAGAAGACCCTGAAATTCAGGCCTAGCAGGCTAGCCTGGGCATGGAGGTGGGTTTCAGCAGTTGCCCTGCTCAGACACTGTGCAGGGCAGGCAGTGGTGCTGCTTAGAAGCCTGAGTAGAAAGTAAATTTAATGGATTAAACCCACTCCCCCAGTTCTACTGAGATGTAATTCACATTCCATGAAATTAACTTTTAAAAAACTATACAGTTCAGTGATTTTTGGTATAATCACAAAATTTTGCAGCCATCACCATTATATATCTTTATTTTTCATTTTTTTAGACTTTTAAAATTATTTATTTTTAAAGGGAGGGGAAATGAGTGACAAAGAGAGGAAGAGAAATCAATTGGTTGCCTCTTGTTCGCTGTCAACTGGGATTGGGACAGCAACCTAGGCATGTGCCCTGACTGGGAATTGAATCTCTGACCTTTCAGTTTGCAGGATGACTCCTAAGCTACTGAGCCACACCAGTCAGGGCTATTTTTCCATTTTTTTGAAAGATAGCTTTGCTGGGTATAACATTCTTGGTTGATTTTTTTCTTTTAAACATTTAAAGTTCATGTCATCCACTACTTTTTGACCTCCATTGTTTCTAATGGGAGGTGAGCTGTTAATCTTATTGGGGTTCTCTTGTATGGATGAGTCATTTTTCTCTTGCTGCCTTCAGAATTTCCTCTTCGTCTTTTACATTCAGCATTTTTATTGTAATGTGTCTAGGTCTGTATCTTCGCATTTATCTTACTTTGACTTCATTGTCTTCTTGGACATGTAAGTTAATGTTTTGCAAAAGATTTGGCAAGGTTTCACCCATTCTTTTCTTCAGATATTTTTTTCTGCTCCTTTTTCTGCCCTTTGGTACTCCCACTGTATGTGTGCTAGTGCACTTAAAAGCGTCCTCATTTTTCTGAGGTACTGTTTCTTTTCTTTTTAAAGTATATTTTATTGATTATGTTGTTACAGTTGTCCCAATTTCTTTTCCTTATGCTACCCTACACCCAGTACCGCACTTCCCTCCAGCAATCCCCCCCCTTAGTTTATGTCCATGAGTCATGAATATAAGTTCTTTGGCCGCACTCTTTCCTATATTATTCTTAACATTCCCCTGTCTATTTTGTACCTACCAATTATGCTTAATCCCTGCATCATTTCCCCATTTCTCTCCCTTCCCCTTCCCAGCTGATAACCCTCCAAATGATCCTCACATTTATGATTCTGTTCTTATTCTGATTGTTTGCTTAGTTTGTTTTGGTCTTTATTTTTTAGGTTCTGTTGTTGATAGTTGTGAGTTTGTTGTCATTTTAATGTTCATAGTTTTGATCCTCTTTTTCCTAAACAATCCCTTTAACATTTCATATAATAATGCCTTGGTGATGATGAACTCCTTTAGCTTCACCTTGTCTGGGAAGCACTTTATCTGCCCTTCCATTCTAAATAATAGCTTTGCTGGATAGAGTATTTTTGGTTGTAGGTCCTCGCTTTTCATCACTTTAAATGCTTCTTGCCAGTCCCTTCTTGCCTGCAAAATTTCTTTTGAGATATCAGCTGACAGTTTTATAGGCACCCCTCTGTAGGTAACTCTCTTATTTTTTCTCTCTGCTTTTAAGATTCTCTCTTTATCTTTAACCTTTGGCATTTTAATTATGATATGTCTTGGTGTGGTCCTCTTTGGGACTAGCTTGTTTGGGATTCTCTGTGCTTCCTGGTCTTGTATATCTATTTCCTTTGCCAAATTAAGGAAGTGTTCCTTCATTATTTTTTCACATAAAATTTCAATTTCTTGCTCTTCCTCTTCTCCTTCTGGCACCCCTATGATTCAGATGTTGGCACATTTAAAGTTGTCCCAGAAGTTCCTAAGTCTCTCCTTGTTTTTCCCCCCCCGCCCCCCCAGTTCTTGTTTCTTCATTCTGTACTGGTTGACTGTTTATTTCTTCTTTATGTTCCAAATCATTGATCTGAACCCTGGTTTCCTTCCCTTCACCATTAGTTTTGCATGAATTTTCGTTCATTTTTCTTAGCCTAGCCTTCACTTCTTCCCTTCTGCTTTTGCCATACTCAAGCATATCTGTCAAGTCTGTGAGCATCTTTATCACCAGTGTTTTGAACTCTGTGTTTGTTAGGTTGGCTATCTCCTTGTCTGTTAGGTTGGCTGTTTCCTTGTTGGTTAGTTCTCCCACTGGAACCTTGATCTGTTCCCTTTTTTGGGCCATACTTCTCTGTCTCCTCAACTTGACAGTCCCCTGTATTAGCTTCTGTGTCTTCGGTAGAGCCATTGCATCTGTTACATTGTAAGGGGCGGAGCTTTAGGTATTTGTCAGTATGGGATGACTCCTTTCACCATGCTGTGGTGCTGTATGTGGGGGAGGGGCCTGAGAGGGAACAATGCCACCTGCTCAGCACTCACCCCTTTTCCAGGCACTTCTCCCACTTCCTTTATGGGATTGGTGCCTCTCTAGATGTTGCCCTGGCCATAGTTCCCAGACTGGGTGGGTCTGCAGATGTTCTAAGACTGTGGGGGCCCCAAAACTAATGGACTCTGCTGAGAGACCGGCAGTTTCTTCCTCTGCCCCAACCCCCACTGGTTTTCACAGTCAGAAACAATGGGAATTTTCCCTGGTGCTGGAACCTTGAGCTGTGTGGTCTGGTCTGGTGCTGGGAGCACTCCCCAGGTGTCCCTCCCGGCACTTTTTAATGTGTTACTGTGCTTTCTGCTTTTTAATGTGTTACTGTGCTTTCTGCTTTTTAATGTGTTACTGTGCTTTCCAGGGGCTGGCCACAGCCACTGTTGCTGCTGTTGCCTCTACACTGCATCCTCTCTGCCCTGGCTCTGCCCCTCCTACCTGTCTGAGTATTTCTTCTTTAAATCTTTGTTTGTTGGACTTCCATGTAGCTTGATTTTCTGGAACTTCTGGTTGTCTCCGGTTTTGAGGTAGTTGTCTTTCTTCTTAGTTGTGGAGGGAGATGCAGTGTATCTACCTGTGCTTCCATCTTGGCTGGAAGTCTGTTTATTTTTCTTCATTACATATCCTTTCTGTTCTTTTAATTGCAATCTCTAGCGATCTATCAAGGTTATAATTCTTTTTTTCTGCCAGTTCAAATCTATTTTTGAACCCCTCTATGAAATTTTTAATTTTTGAAAAGTCCAATTTATCAATATTTTTCACTTGTGCTTTTGGTGTCATGTGTAAGGTACAATTCACTAACCCAAGGTCATAAAGATTTACTCCTATGTTTTCTTACAAGGATTTTATAATTTATGTGTTACATTTAGGTTTATGATATATTTTGGGTTAATTTTTGTGTATAGTGTGAGGAAGGAGTCCAACTTCATTCTTTTGCAGTTAGTTGTCTTAGCACCATTGAATTGTCTTGGCATTCTTGTCAAAAATAAATTGACAATAAATGTAGGGATTTATTTTTAGAATTATCATTTCTGTTCTGTTGATCTATGTGTCTATCTTATGCTAGTACCACATTGTCTTGATTACTGCAGCTTTGTATTATATTTTAAAATTCAAAAGTGTGAACCCTTTTACTTTGTTCTACTTTTGAATGAAGTTTTTGTTATTTTGGATTCTTTGCATTTTCATATGAATTTTAGGATTAGTTTGTCAATTAAGAAAATCCAACTGAGGTTTTGGTAGGAAATGCATCAAATCTATAAATCAATTTGTGGAGTATTCCTGTATTAACATTGTATTATCTTTCAAATCATGGATATGGGATGTCTTTCCATTTACTCAGATCTTCTTTAATTTCTTTCAACAATATTTTATAGTTTCTAGTGTACAAGTCTCTAAATTCTTTTGTCAAATTTATTCTTGAGTATTTTATTCTTTTTAATAATTTTGCAAATAAAACTGTTTTCTTAACTTCATTTTAAAATTCATCATTGCTAGTGTCTAGACATAAAATTGACTTTTGTATAATGATCTTGTTACATACAATCTTGCTGAACATGTTTGTTAGCTCTAATAAACTTTTTGTGGATTCTTTAAAATTGTTATATGCAAGATCTTGTCATCAGTGAATAGAGATAGTTGTACTTCTTTTCCCATCTGAATGCACTTTATTTCTTTTCTTGCCTAGTTGCTCTGAACAGAACCTTCAATACAATGTTGAATAGAAGTAACAAGAATGAACATCTCTGTCTTGTTCCTGATCTTAGGAGAAAGCATTCAATATTTCACCATTAAATATGATGTTAGCTATGAGTTTTTCATAAACACTCTTTACTAAGTTGTGGAAATTTCCTTTTATTGTTAATTAGTTGAGTGTTTTCTTTTTAATCATGAAAGGCTGTGGATTTTTGTCAAATGTTCTTTCCTTCATTTGTTAGGATGATCATATGATTTTGCCTTTTATTTTAAAATATAATGTATTACCTTGATTGATTTTTGATGTTAAACCAACCTTGTATTTCTGGGATAAGTCCCACTTGCTCATGGTGTGTGATCTTCTTTGATTTATTGCTGGATTCACTCATTAGTATTTTGTTGAGAATTTTTGTGTCTATATTCAGAAGAGATATTGGTCTGTAGTTTTCTTTTCTTGTGATGTCTTTGCCTGGCTATGGTGTCAGGATAAATTTGGCCTTAAAAAATGAATGGGATGTGTTTCCTTCTCTTCTACTTTGTAGAAGCGTTTGTAAAGAATTGGTATGAATCTTTTTAAGAAGTTTGCTAGAATTAATCAGTAAAGCCATCTAGTGGAAAGTTTCTTGTTTTCGTTTTTTTTTTAATAATTATTTATTTATTTGTTGTTTTGTTTATTTATTTATTTTTTAGAGAGAGGGGAAAGGAGAAATAGAGGGAGAGAAACATCACTGTGTGGTTGCCTCTCACTTGCGCCCCCAACTGGGGACCTGACATGCAACCGAGTAATGTGCCCTGACTAGAAATTGAACCAGCGACACTTGGCTCGCAGGCCAACGCTCAATCCACTGTGTTTTTAATTTTATCCTCACCCGAGAACATCTTAGAGAGAGAGGAGAGGGGAGAGGGGACAAGAAGGGAGGGAGAGAAATATTGATGCGGTAGAGAAACATTGATTAGTTGCCTCTTGTACACACCTCAACCAGGGACCAAACCCATAACCTAGGTATGTGCCCTGAGTAGGAATTGAACCTGTGATCCTTCAGTTTTTATGGGATGATGCTCCAACCAACTGAGCTACACCAGCCAAGGCTGAAAAGTTTTTGATTGATGATTTTCTCTCTACTTATTATCAGTGTATTTATATTATCTATTTCTTCTTTTTTAAAAGTATATTGTATTAATTATGTTGTTACAGTAGTTACAATTTTTTTCCCTTTGCTCCCCTCTGCTCAGTACCCCCCTTCCCTCCAGCAATCACACCTCCCCTTAGTTCATGTTCATGAGTCGTGCATAAAAGTTCTTTGGTTTCACCCTTTCCTATATTATTCTTAACTTCCCTCTGTCTACTTTGTACCAACCAATTATGATTCTTAATCCCTGCACCATTTCCTCATTTTCCCCCTTCCCCCTCCCAGCTGATAACCCTCCAAATGATCCCTCTGCCTATGATTCTGTTCCTATTCTGGTTGCTTAATTGGATTTTGCTTTCGTTTTTTAGATTCAGTTGTTGATAGTTGTGAGTTCGTTGTCATTTTAATGTTCATAGTTTTGATCTTCTTTTTCTTAAGTAAGTCCCTTTGACATTTCATATAATAATGGCTTGGTGATGATGAACTCCTTTAGCTTCACCTTGTCTGGGAAGCACTTCATCTGCCCTTCCATTTTAAGTGATAGTTTTGCTGGATGCAGTAATCTTGGTTGTAGGTCCTTGCTTTTCATCACATTGAGTACTTTTTGCCAGTCCCTTCTTGCCTGCAAAGTTTCTTTTGAAATATCAGCTGATAGTCTTATAAGCACCCTTTTGTACGTAACTCTTTTCTTTCTTTTTTTAAAAATATGCTTTATTGATTATGCTGTTAGAGTTGTCCCAATTTCTTTTTCCTTTGTTCCCCTTCATCAAGTGGCTCCCCTCCCTCCAGTTGTCCCCCGCCTTAGTCCATGCCCATTGGTTGTGCATATAGTTCTTCTCAACATCTTCCTATCTACTCCACTCCCTCCTGCTATGCTTCTTAATTCCTGTACCATCTCCCTCCCTTTACCCCCTTCCCCTTCCCAGCTGACCTCCCCCCATAATATTCCCCATACCTATAATTCTTTTCCCACTCTTGTTGCCTGCTTAGTTTGCCTTTGTTTTAATTCCCTAGCTTCTGTTGTTGATGGTTGTGATACAGTTTTCATTTTAATGTTCATAGTTTTGATCCTCCTTCTTCTAAACAAGTCCCTTTAACACGTCATATAACAGTGGTTTGGGCCTGATGAACTCCTCCAGTTTTACTTTGTCCTGGAAGCACTTTCTCTGCCCTTCTATTCTGAATGACAGCTTCGCTGGATAGAGTAATCATGGTTGCAGGTTTTTGCTTTTCATTACTTTGAATATTTCTTACCAGGCCCTTCTTGTCTGCACAGTTTCTTTTGAGAAATCAGCTGATAGTCTTATTGGGACCCCTTTGTACGTAATTCTCTTCTTCTTTCTTGACACCTTTAAGATTCTCTCATCATCCTTAATTTTAGACATTTTGATTATAATGTGTCTTGGTGTGGTTCTCCCTGGGTCGAGTTTTTTTCAGAACTCTCTGTGCTTCCTGGACCTGTAAGTCTATTTCCTTCCCCAAGTTAGGGAAGTTCTGCTTCATTATTTTTTCACATAATTTTTAAACTTCTAGTTCTTCTTCTTCACCTTCTGACAACCCTATGATTCAGATGTTGGCCTGCTTATAGCTGTCCCATAGGTTTCTGAGCCTCTCCACATTTTCCTCACTTTTCATTTCTTCTTTCTGCACTGGTTGACTGTTTGTTCATTCCCTATGTTCTGATTTGTTGATTTGATCCCTGGTTTTCTTTCCCTCACCATTTGTTTTGTATGTGTTTTTGTTCATTTCAGCAGGACTAGCCTTCATTCCTTCCCCGTTTTGTTTAAGATCTGCTGTCAGGTCTGTAAGCATTCTTATAACCAAAGCTCTGACCTGTGCCTCAGAAAGATTTTCTATCTGTTGATCCATTAGATCAGATATTTGCTGGCTGATCAGCTGCGTCACTGGGATCTCTATCATGATCTGTGCCATCCTGACAGTTTTGTGTTTACCTTTGCTTCATGGGCAGGGCTGTCACACCTTCTACGCTATACGGGGCAGAGCCCCATGCATTTGTCACTACTGAACGACCTTTCTCACCATACTGTGGTGTTTTCTGTCGGGGCGGGGGTCCAAGATGGATTACTGCCATTTACTCTCCACTGAGAGACCAGTAGCTTCTTCCTCCGTCCCCACCCTCTCCGGCTTTCATTGTCCAAGGCAATGGAGGCCTGCCTTCCCTGGCATTAGAATCGTGAGCTGATGGGTATTGTCTGCAGCTGGGGGTGCTCCCCAAGTGTTTCTCACATCTTTTAAAATATGAGTGTCAGTGCTTACTGCTGTCCCGCTGCCATCGCCACAGCTGCTGCCGCCAGCACACTTGACCTCTCTGCCCTGACTTCGTCCCTCCTACTTGTCTGGACAAGCACCACTTCTTTATAACTTCATATGTTGGACTTCCATGTAGCTTTATTTTCTAGAACTGGTTATTTCTGGTTTTGCAGTAGATGTATTCCTTCTTAGTTGTGGAGGGAGATGGAGTGTGTCAGTCTAGGCCTCCATCTTGGCTGGAGGTCAACATTTGTCAATTTTGTCGATCTTTTCAAAGTATCACTTTTTGTCTTTTGATTTTCTCTGTTGTTTTCTATTTTCTATTTCATTTCTTTACACTCGAATTTTGTGATTTTCTTCATTCTACTTGCTTAGGTGTAAACTTCTTCTTCTTTTTTAATATAGATATTGACAGTTATACATTTCCCTCTAGACCCTACTTTAGCTGCATTTTATGAGTTTTGGTATGTTGTGTTTTCATTTTCACTCGTATCAATGTATTTTTGGTTTTCCTTGTGTATTCTTTGAGTAATTGGTTATTTAGAAGTTTATTGTTTAATTTATCCATATTTGCAAATTACTCAAATTTCCTTCTGTTATTGATTTGTAATTTAACTTCTTTGTGGTTAAAGGACATATTTTATATAATTGCAATCCTTTTATATTTATTGAGGCTTGTTTTACAGCTTAAAATGTGGTCTATATTGGAGAATGTTCCACATTCACTTGAAAAGAGTGTGTATTCTGCTGTTGTTGATTGAAATTTTCTGTAGATGTTTGTTTGGCTTAGTTGATTTATATATTGTTAATTTATTCTATTTCTTTGTTTTTTGCATATTTGTTCTATTCATTATTGAAAGTGGAGTATTGAGGGCTCCAATAATTATGGGTGAGTGGTCTATTTCTCCCTTCAATGGCCAGTTTTTGCTTCATGTATTTTGGGCTCTGCTGTAAGGTGCATATTGATTTATAATTTTTAAATATTCTTTTATCCTAAAATGTCCTTATTGTCCTAAAATCTATTTTGTCTGATGTCAGAATAGCCACTTCAGCTCTCCTATGGTTATTGTTTGTATGATATATCTTTTCTCAGCATTGTATTTTCAACCTGCTGTATTTTTAAATATAAAGTTTGTCTCTTATAGCATATTGTTGGATCATGTTTTTTTAAAAGTATAGTTAACCCTGGCTTCTGTGGCTTAGTGGATTGAGCATCAGCCTGTGAGCCAAGTGTCGCTGGTTCGATTCCTAGTCAGGGCACATAACTAGGTTGCACGTCAGGTCCCCAGTTGGGGGCGCGACTGAGAGGCAACCACACAGTGATGTTTCTCTCCCTCTCTTTCACCTTTACCCTCTCTCTAAAAATAAAATAAACAAACAAACAAATAAATAAATTATTAAAAAGACTGTCAGCTGATTTCTCAAAAGAAACCTTGCAGGCAAGAAGGGACTGGCAGGAAATATTCAAAGTGATGAAAAGCAAGAACTTACAACCAAGATTACTCTATCCAGCAAAGCTATCATTCAGAATGGAAGGGCAGAGAAAGTGCTTCCCAGACAAGGTGAAGCTGAAAGAGTTTATCATCACCACGCCATTATTATATGAAATGTTAAAGGGACTTATTTAAGAAAAAGAATATCAATACTTTGAACATTAAAATGAAAACAGTATCACAATTATCAACAACAGAAGCTAGGCAATGAAAAAAAAGACAAACTAAGCAGACAACCAGAGTGGGAACAGAATCATAGTAATGGGGAGGAGGTCAGCTGGGAAGGGGAATTGGGGAGAAGGAGGGAAATGGTGCAGGAATTAAGAAGCATAACAGGAAGGTGCAGAATAGACAGAGGGATGTTGAGAAGAGCTTATATACACAACCCATGGACATAGACTAAGAGGGGGGAACTGCTGGAGTGGGGGTTGCTGGGTGGAGGGGCACAAAGGGAAAAGAAATTGGGACAACTATAACAGCATAATTAATAAAACATACAAAAAATACATTTATATTGTCTTTCATATTTACCTATGTAGTTACCTTCAATGAAGCTCTTTATTTCTGTGTGAACTTAAATTGCTGCCTAGTGTCCTTTCATTTCAAAGTGAAGATATCCATTTATTATTTCTTGTAGGTCAGGTCTGATAGTGATGAATTCTCTCCATTTTTGTTTATCTGGGCATGACTTAATTTCTCCTTCACTTTTCAAGAGTAGTTTTGCTGACTATAGATTTTTTTGTTGACAGTTTTCTTTTCTTTTTCCACTTTAAATATTTATCATCCCACTGCCTTTTGGCTTCTATGGTTTCTGATGAGAAATCAGCTATAAATCTTATTGAAGATCCCTTTTTTTATGTTGAGTTATTGTTCTCTTGCTGCTTTCAAGATTGTCTTTTTTTTTTTTTTTTTTTTGCTTTTGGCAATGTGACTATAATGTGCTTAGGTGTAGAACTCTTTCACTTTATCCTATTTGGAGTTTGTTAAGCATCTCTTATTGTAGATTAAATGTTTTTCTTTAAACTTGAGGAGATTTTCCAGGCAAAATGATAGGAAATGAGGGAGGGTAGATCAGGACGGCTGGTCGGCAAAAGTCTCTTGGAGGAGGTCATATTTGTGCTGATTCTTTTATGACAAAAGAGAGCTATGAGCACGTGCAGCAAAAGGTTAACTCAGCAGGCTTGCATTGTCCAAACCCTGCATATTCCAAAGAAAGGACTGATCCTGACTGGTGGCAGGGAAATAACCTTTAAGTCCTTGAAATGTGCTGCTTAATAAGAGTGTCTTTGAATACCTGGAGGCCATGGACCGTACCAGATAGTTTATGCTAACAATGTGAATTAAGGTGGGGGTTTTGGGCCATGTTGAGCTCAGTTTGAGCTTTGGAGGGGCTGGGTACTGAATAAATTAGGTCAGCCACATAAGCACTCAGTAAAAACTCTGGATAGTGAGGCTCAAGTGAGCTTCCCTGGTTGGCAAAACATCATGCATACTGCCACACATCACTGCTGGGAATTAGGACTCTCTGTACACCTCCACTGGGAGAAGGAAACTGGCAGTCTGGGTTCCATGTTCCTCTTACCTTTGCTGACTTTAATCTGAATCTTTTTGCTGTAATAATCATAACCGCAGTATAAAAAAATGTGGGGAGGTTTTGGCCTTTATTCTTTTATATATTTCTTTTGCTTCTTTCTTTCTCTTCTCCCCTTGTACGGATCACATTATGTGTATGTTGGCACACTTTATAGTATCCTACAAGTCTCTCAGACTCTGCTTGCTTTTCTTCATGCTTTTTTCTTTCTTGCTTTGAAAAATTTTATATGACCTATCTTCAAGTTTGCTGATTATTTTTTCTGCAAAATATTGTTGAGCCCCTCTAATGAATTCTTCATTTCAATTATTGTACTTCAGAGTTTCTATTTATTTCTTTTTTAATATTTTCTCTTTCTCTATTGATATTCTCCATTTTGTGGTACATAAATCTTGGCCTTTCCTTTAATTCTTTAGACATATTTCCTTTAGTTTAAAAAAATATTTAAAATAGCAAATATAAAATCTTTGTCTAGTTTTTCGGTCTGGGCTTCCTCAGATACAGTTTCTACTGATTGCTTTCCCCCCTTTTTATTCTCATGCTTTCTTGGATCTTTGTGTGTCTCATAATTTATTTATTTATTTATTTATTTGGTAAAAAACTGGGCATTTATAGTAATTTATGTGGCTACTGTGGCAATTAAATCCTGCTCCTGCTTTTCAGGGTTTGTTGTTGTTGCTCTTTGTTGTTATTGTTGCTCAGGGTTTAGGGCTTTTCCTGGATGAAGTTCCTAAAAGTGTGTTTTCTTTGTCATGTGCAGTTACTGAATTCTCTGCTCGGTTAGCTTAATGATCAGCATAGACAGAAGTTTCCTTTAATGTCTTGATCCAGTTAGTCCCCCACTCTCTGCCAAGGGGCTCTTTGTGTATGCTGGAGCCCAACTCAGGGCTCACTTCACAACTCTGCTGCTGTCTTCATTGCCTGCTTGAGCAGAGCTTTAAGGTCAGTCACAGGGGGAGACTGAGGCTCTCTCAGCTCTTTCCTGAACACACCTACAGCCCTTCACATGCATGTGCCTTCTAGATCCCCAGGAATATGTTGGAGCTTTGCAAGGTCCCTTTGGACACTTCATCACCTAGGTATTTGTTTAAGTTTTTGTGTCAGTTTCTTGTTTGCTCCGACTGTTGTCACCTTTTTAGGCAGTAGCCGTGATGTTAAACAATTGCTGCTGAGCGCTTTTGGCAAGCACTCTGGAGACAGTGCTTTCCCAATGAACGAGCTTTGCATCAGGCCAAATAAGACAAGTCTTGTGTACAAGCTTTTTCATCGAGCTTACAGACAGGTCAAATAGTGACAAGTCTCTGAAAATGAGCATTTGGGGAGCGTCAGCCCTATTGTCTGGCCCTCCAGTGGCCGCTGCTTTTCACAGGCACTGTGGCTGCAGGCTCATGGTTTTGAAGGGTTCCATATGGCTGACGAGATGGGCAAGTTAAAATGTTACAAACACTGCTGTTCTTAGCAAGATGTAGAATTTTTTTCTTGAATTAAGGGGTTGTTGCAAGTTTTTCATTAATTTCCACAGTTCTGACAAGGTCCATTTTTCCTAGTGTTCCTGCTGCTTTTCTGAAAGAGCAGATTTTCAGAGGTCCTCAATCCCACAATTCCACAAGAGCTTCTTCCAACTGAAATTTTAGAAAGCGTTTCCTGGGGTCAGGGTGGATAAAACAAAACAAACAAACAAGCAAACAAACTGCTGATCTATGGCTGGGAGCTGTGGAAATCTGCCGAGTGCTTCCGTTTGTCTCTGGACTTAGCATAGGCATCAGCTAAGCAGGATTTGTTTTCTTCATCCTTATTTCTTCCCATATCCTTAGTCTTTATCCTTCATTTGCCCACCAGTCCTTCCTTCTCTCTCCCTCCTCTCTGCTCTCCTTTTCTTCCTGTCAATAGGCATTTGTTGACCATCTCTGAGGGCCTGTGCGTCTGGCCTCAGCTCCTGCCCAAGAGCCTATGCTTTGGTAGGGGAGAAAGACATGTTTACAGAGAAGACCACCACAGCTGGGTGTGGGAAGTGCTAGGACAGAAGGAGGCATCTGGAGTTGGTGGAGCTGGGCTGGGAGCCAAGGGAAAGCTGTGGGAAAGGAGGGTTCTAGAAAAAGAATCTTGCTCAAGGTCCCTAGAAAGAGGAACCCAGACATGCAAGAGCAGGGCCAGGCTTCTCTAGCTGAGAAACAGGCCAGTAGGGAGGTGAGAAGTTCATTCCATTATGAAAGAGACACACAAAAATGGCAGGGCCCTGGGGGCATTTTCTGGGCAAAGGCTCCCTCTGGAGGCACAGAGACCCCTTGCCCGACTAGGCAGGCAGGTGTGGGGGTGTGCAGGGCTGTGGGAGCAGCTGGAAGGCATCTCTAGCATACCCTGTCCCAGCAAGCAAAGAAAGCCTGTCTCCCGGGGATGCTGGAAAAGGCCCGGTTTTACAGAGAAAGGCGCCAAAGCCAGGACAGAAATAAACACCAGACCCAGCCAGAGCTAATCAGAGGGGAACATCTGCTCTGTGCTGTTCAACCATTCTTCCTGGAGCCTCAGTTTCCTTATCTGCAAAACGGGGCTAAGGACCTATGCTTACCTTGCAGGGTTTGTGAGCCACAGAGATGGAGGAGTTGAGAGGACACAGCACACAGTGAGGCCCCAGTATGCCCTTGTCTTTCTTTGATGTCTGCATTGCTGTAAACTGGAGTCATAATTCTAATAAATAGGCTTTTGGGTAACTTGAGAAACATTATACTTTATCCTAAAAGAAATCACTACATATTCCTCATTTCCTTCCAGAATGAATGTCAGGAACTTACAGTAAAAGACAATAAAGTGATTTACAATGCCTGAAACAAGAACTGAGTGATGAAGTGTGAATCTGGCGGACCTGGGTGTGGGTTGTATGTGGGGGGTGATCACACACAGAATCTAGAGTAAAGGAAGCCGTAGCAATCATACATGAAACAGCCTTCAGTTCTGGATGTCAAAGTACACAGAGAACCATGACAGTATTTCCCAGCAGAGCACCCTGGGGTGCTTATCTGGAGGCCTCTCTGCAGAAGGAACAAGATAAGCAAGCATGCAGCACAACAAGAGGCAGGAAGCCCACGCCCAGCACAAAGGAGGAGAGTCTGAGGCTCAGAGAGAGCCTCTCAGCTCCCCTGGCCCACTCGGCTGGGGGGCCTCCTGGCGGTGGGCTCCTCTGGCATCCCTACCACGCTCTCCTTGTGAAGCTGCCTAGGGGCTAAGCATGTGCAGTCACTGTTCATGCATTTACGTCCTCGGGCCTGCTCTGTGTTGGTAGCTGAAGACTTGGGATGATGACCCTGGCCAGAGGGTTTGAGAGGACTTTTTGGAGAAGATGCTTGAGCTAGACTTTCAGGACAAAGAAGACTGATCTTGGGGTATGAGTGCAGGTAGAGGAGATGGCACTGTGGGCAGGGGAGGACTGGAGTGCAGGCTCAGACACTCATGGCAGGGCTGAAGGAGCTGGGGTGCTGAGGGCCAAGAAGGGAGCATGGGTCTGATGTCTGCGAAGGAGGCTACCCAAGACACGGTGTGGGAGTGGGGGCAGGGCGGGACCCAGGATGATGCCCAGGCATCTGCCTAGGGGAGTGGGTGACTGGAGGTCTCCTCCCTGTGGTGGGGAGCTAGGAGAGAGCAGGCTGGGCAAGAGGCTGCTTCAGTGGGGCCAAGTCCCAACTCTGGTCCTATAGGAGACAAATTGGCTCGAGCAGAGAGGGGCATCATCATCGTTGTGGGGGAGCCATAGCCACAGGGTGGGGAGGAATGAAAAGAGGGCCAAGGGCAGATTCATTTAAGAGGCACAGGGGTCTCATAGAAAAGGAAGAGACTGAGGTCAGAGGTGTGGGAGGAAACACAGGCTAGAGTTGAGTTGGGAACACAGGCTGGGGGTGGGGTGGCCAACAGCGAGGGTCTAGGAGGATAGACGGCAAAGCACCTGCTGGCCTGACCGTCAGGAGGTCAGTGATAACTTTGGCCAAGATGATGCCAATGGAGTGACAGTGAGAAGAGACCGGAGGGGCAAGGGTGAGCGGAAGGTGAGATGGAAGAGCCGGGAGGCGAGGTGGTGTGTATGGACACCTCTGAGGAGGCTCCCAGTGCGTGGCGGCAGGGCGTGCCCAGCAAGTGCATTCTGGGTGAAATGAAGATGGCAGGAGGGATGGTGGTGGTGCACACAGGCTAGCCTGCAGGTTGCGTGGACGGAAGGTGAAGGAGCCTCCTCCTGGTGCCTCTGCCAAGGGAAGCAGTCCAGCCTGCAGAGAGATGGGGGCACCCAGGAGAAGCAGGGGCTGTGGGCTGGTGGAGTCACCCTCATTTCCCGCAGAGAGAGGAGGAGGCTGTTTCAGAGTGAGAGATGAGGGATTGAAGTCATTGCGGTTGATAATGAGATTTGGAGGGTACCAAGGACACAAAGGGGACAGTTCCTGGACCTTTCATGTCAAGAAGCCATGAAAAAGTGACATTGGGCACTGTGGCCTCCAGGAACAGTGGTTAGAATTGGAAGGGAGGGGTTATCTGGCTCAGGACCGAGGGTCCTGAGTAATGGCATGCTGCATCCAGCCATATCCCTGGTCAGGGGCAGACATCTAGCCCTGGGTTTATGAATCAGGAAAACCCAGGACTCACCAGGATCGCCTCTTCTTCCAGGCTTGCCACGCCGTCCAGGGGGCCCTAGACAGGGGAACAAGGGTAGATGTGTTGAGAAGGGGGTGCCAGTGGGCTTAGGCACAGTGTACCTGCCGCTCCCCCGCCCCTCCCAGCTGCACCCTGGCAGCAGCCTGCCCAACACCATCTGGCTGCCGGAGAGGAGAGTTGTGGGGAGAAATGGTCTCCTGCTCCTCTGGCCTTCCCACATAGGCTGTGTTCTCACCCCTCACTCACTCATTCAGTTATTTAATGACCTGTTCATTTATCTACTCACAATCCCTTTGCAATAAAAAAATTACTATCTGAAAATTCTTGAGATAGAAGAGTCTGCAGCTGAGAAAGTTCTGACTGATGAGAATCTGAGGTTGAGGATGGGAACAGCTCACGGAAGCTCTGACCAAGGAACAACAGACAACACACCACAGAAGGACAGTGTGGTGGCACTTCAAATGCCTCACCTCGGTAATAACAGGCACTGTCCTAGCCACTGCTGTCCTTCTCTTGCTCGCTAGAACCTTCAGCCCCTCCCAGCCCCTCTCCCTGCCAAGATCAGACAGACACATATACATTTCCCAGGATTTATTGCAGTAATGAGCACACCACACAGATTCTTTCTAATTCTTTCTAATATACAGCACCCCATCCACATGAGCCTTTTTGAATTGATGATGGGGACCATCCTGCCTCTGCCTTCACTCCCTCTGCCCACGGAGGTCCTGGGAGAGGGTTCTGGGTATGGAAATGCTGACCAGCCCTCTGCCTCAGTCAGAGGTCCAGGACTGGCACAGCGGTCAACCTGGGGGTGGAGGACCTCTTCTGGAGCTTGCTGCCAACATCCCTGAAGCCCCTGGCCTTGCATTTTCACTTGGCTTGCCTCTGGCTTCACTCCCTCTTAGTCCTTCCTACTCTTCCTTTCTTTTCTCAGGTGTCGGGGAAAGGTGTATGGGAAAGAGGATGCATGGACTAGATTGCAATTGAGATAGCGCTTTACACCTGTCTCTCCAGCCTCCCCACCAGGGTGCTGGGGAGTGGGTGGGCCATAACCAGTAGATGGACAGACTGTGGCTGTAATATAAGGCACTGCACCTTCCTGTAAAGGTCACCCTGCTCCCTAGCTCCCAGAACAACCACCAAGGAGAGACAGACTGGCCATGAATCAGGGTGTGTGCGTGTGTGCGTGTGTGTGTGTGTGAGAGAGTTTTTCATTTCCTCTCCTCCTATTTTTATGCAGTGCTCACTGTGTGGCCCTGGCCCAGAGATTGGGACAGAGCAGAAAGGCAAAAGCAGCCTCCTGACTTTTGTTTGCAGGGAGGCCTGGGTGGGGAAGACAGAGGGCCTCTGAGAAAAAGAGACAGAGATCGTAGCAGGCCAGGGTGAGGTGGTTTAAGATCAGGATGGTTAGACAAAATTAAAAAGTTGAAAGCATGCTACTTCTTGCACCCCTCAGTTTATAATTTAAAAAAATTATTGTGGTCAGGAACACGTAACATAACATTTACCATATTTAACCATTTTTAAGAATACAGTACTACTTTAGTGTTAACATATGTCCAATGTTGTGCAATAGGTCTCTAGAACTTTTTCATCCTGCAAACTGGAAACAACTCTTCTCCCACCTCCCCAGCCCTCTAGAAGTCACCATTCTGCCTTCTGCTTCTGAGACCTTGCCTATTTTAGATAGCTCAGATAGGTGGAAACTTGCAGTATTTGTCCTTTTGTGATTTGCTTATTTCACTCAGTACAATGTCCTCAAAGTTCATCCATGTTGTTGATGTGACAATCCTTTTTTAAGGCTGAATAATATTCCATTGTATGTATACACCACATATTCTTCATGCCTTCATCCCATCTGGTGATAGATACTGAGTCTGTCCCCTAGCTATTGTGAATAATGCTATAATGTGGGGGTGCAAGTATCTCTACCCACAACTGGGGTTGCTGGATCATATGCTAATTCTATTTTTAATTTTTTGAGGCCCCTTTATGCTGTTTTCTATAGTGGCTGCACTATTTTATATTCCCATCAACAGTGCACAAAGGTTTAAATTTCTCCACATCCTCACCATTTGTTATTATTATTTTTTAATAATGGCTACCTCAATGGGTATGAGATGATATCTCACTGTGGTTTTAACTTGCATTTCCTTAATAATTAGTGATGTTGAGCATCTTTTCATATACTTGATGGCCATTTGTATATCTTCTTTGGAGAAGTGTCTATTCAAGTCGTTTGCTGATTTTCATTATTATTATTTATTTATTTAAAAAGTAATTTATGTATTTGTTTGTTTATTTATTTATTTATTTTTAGAGAGAGGGTATAGGAGAAAGAGAGGGAGAGAAACATCACTGTGTGGTTGCCTCTCACTTGCGCCCCCAACTGGGGACCTGATATGCAACGTAGTAATGTGCCCTGACTGGGAATCGACGTTTGCCCATTTTTAAGTTGGATTGTTTTTTGTTGTTGTTGTTGAGTTGAGGAATTCTTTACATATTCTGGGTGTTAACCCCTTATCAGGTATATGGTTTGCAAATATTTTCTCCCACTCTTTTCATTCTGTTGTTTCCTTTGCTGTGCAGAAGCCTTTAAGTTTGATGTAGCCCAATCTTTCTATTTTTGTTTCTGTTGCCTTTTAAATGTTTGAGTTAACTTTTGTTTGTGGTGTAAGGTTAGGGCCCCTCGTTCTTTGGTCTGCAGTCATTGTTGCCCCACTCCACTGGCTGAGGAGATTATCTTCTGTGTGGCCAATGCTAGCACTTGTCAGACATGATTTGACCTTGTAAGAGATGCAGCCCTGAGTTCTGAGAGCAGAAATTCATGTGAGTGCGTAGCCTTTGACTTCCCCGATGCCAGACCCGGCCCTTGCGTTCCATGCTGGAGCTGCCCAGGGCCACCCAAACTTGAAGGCCAAGACTCTGGTACACATAACAAACAGCAAAGCAGCTCCTCACACTGCTCTGCCCACTGAATCAGTGAGCCCTGCAGCACCCAAGCAGCCAGCTGTCGAACTGACACCTCCACATGGGCGTGCCACTAACACTTCAGGCCACTGTGGCCACACTCGTGTCCTGACCTCCTCCAACCCCTGAGTGAGCCTCATGAGGCTGGCCCTGTGTTAGGTCTTCTCCTCTCTGGGCACTCCTATCTTTAGGGTGAATGAGGGTGTGGGACAGGAACCCCACTGGCCTATGAGGCATCATACTCCCCTGGCTCTGGGAGGGAAAGGTCCAGCCGGCCGGTCCCTGTCCTCTGGCCAGTCCATGAAGCCCATGCTCAGACCAGCTAGGCCACTTGCCCAGGCTGAGGTGGGACACAGCAGGAAGGGCTCCACGCGTGGAGACTAGACCAAGCCCTTCTTGGATCGGAAAGCCGAAGCAGCGCTGTGTTTTTCTGAGGGTCATTACTGGGAATGGATATAAAATATTTCATCTGAGTCACTTAAGGCACATGAAGACATTTGCCTTTGCTGAGGAGGCTGAACCAATGGATCTGTCTGGTGGTTCTCCTCGGTGGCAGGGCTTGGCAGAAGGCTAACGAGGAGGGAAGGGAGCAGTGTGGACAGCTGCCCAGGCATGTGGGGCGCCCTGCCTCCAGGGCTTTCAGGAGAAGCATCGAGCAGGCCTGGAGTGGGTGGAGGTTGGGAGGCCGGGGTGCGTCCGAGCACTCAAGGTCTGTGGGGCTGCAGGCCTGGCAGACTGGATGGGACTCCCACCTGAAGGGTCCACGTGGAGAAACAGGGTGAGGCTGCTGCTCCTGTGGCCCCAGGGCCTGTCTGAACCAGATTCTGAAGGCTTCGCTGTGACTACCTCACCCACTAACAACTGGTCAACCCTTTGAACGTTCAACCATCTCTATCTAGGACATTCCATTTAGATGCGGTATGACCAAACCCAAACGCGTGTCCTAGCTGCCCAGGCGCTCCCCTGCAGGTTCCCGGCTGGGCTGAATGCAAGCATCTCCGGTACCCATGTGGCCAAGCTGGAAACCACCCAGGTCATCCTGTAGCACCGCCCCCACCCTCCACTAATGAAGACCCCTCCTCTTCTGTTCGAGGCAGATACCCCCTGCTCCCACACCTCGTCTCACCCTCTCCCATTGACCCTTTCCACCGCGACTGATTTCTCTTTCTCCCAACAGAAAGTAGCTCCCTGAAGTGTGTAGCCTGCATGTCCTGCAGCTCTGTAGCTCCAGCCACCTGTGTGGGGCAAGGCCCCATGTCATTAGTTTAGGAAAAGGAAAGAGTGAGGGGGGAATTGATGGTAAGGAGAGACACAGTCCCTCCATACCATTTCCTGGCATTCTCTTTAAACACTGTCAAATTTAACAAGAACCAAGATTTAGAAGAGATGCAGGACCACCTGGTTTGATAGGCATAGGCCATTGAGGCAGGCACACTTTCTGCCCTCCTTTGTCCCCAATAGCAGGAGGACAGAAGTGGCAAGGCCTGTCCTGCTTGGCCAAGCGAGGCCCTGGGAGTGGGGAAGTGCCAGAGTGGAGCTCCATGCCAATGGCTGGGCTCCCACCTGTGCTTCTGCAAACAGAGAGGCTGGGCACACTTGAGGCCTGGATTGTGGGACCCATAGAAGACCAACTGGTATGCCACAGTAAGTTTTAAGGGGCTGAGGGCAGGGCAGAAGGGGCTGTGCAGCCCAGGTTGGGGTTCCACACAGGCCTGGGAGTTGCAGCAGTGCAGGGGAGGTGGCAGCAAGGCCCAGGAGTGGGCTGCATAGGGCAGTCACAGCAAGATCGTGGTGGTAGGGGATGTGAAATGCAGTAAGATGGTGCTGCTGCAGGTGTTCACTAAGGACATTTACCCCTGGTGCCATGTCCCCACTGTGTTTGAGAGCTATACTGGTGCTTTGAGAGAGACATGTGTCACATTGAGCTCAACATGTGGGACACTTCGGGTTCCTCTTACTGTGACAACATCCACCCCTGGCCTGCTCTGATTCAGATGCTGTGC
This sequence comes from Furipterus horrens, assembly GCF_987537825.1. NCBI lineage: Eukaryota > Metazoa > Chordata > Mammalia > Chiroptera > Furipteridae > Furipterus > Furipterus horrens. The sequence goes on along the minus strand of NW_028327180.1, from coordinate 61,667,671 downwards.
TCATCTGCTTTGACCATGGCTGACAGAAACACTGGACAGTGTCTTCAAGCAGTATCAAAGGGAGACTCAGGAGTTTTGCCCCAATGCCAATGTGGTGCTGGTTGGCTGTAAACTGCACATGTGGATGACCTGGCCCCATGGAGGGAACTGTCTAAGCAATGGCTTGTCCCTGTCACCCATGAGCAGGGCACTGTGCTGGCCAAGCAGGTGGGAGCCTGTCCTACATGGAGCACTCCTCCTGGTCCTCTGAGTGCAGCATCTGGGATGTCTTCCATGTGGCCACAGTGGCTTCCCTGGGCCGTGGCCATAGGCAGCTGCACTACACTGACTCACGCCAAAGATGGCAGAAACAGGCTCAGCTGGCAGGATGGCCAGATGGGAGTGGGGAGGGGTGAGGGACTGGGAATGAAGGCACAATACACAAGATTCTAGCCAGAAGCTGCAACCTCATGTGAGGAGGTGAGGAGCCGGGTTGGGGCTGAGTGTCAGGAGGAGGTGAAGGGCACAACTGCTCCCCAGCCTGCACCCTGGCTGCCTGGCCTCCAGCCTCAGGCTGAGGGAGCAGTTCTAGGCCAGGGACCCGAGGTAGGGGGAGCTGCCATTCCCCATATCCTCCTCCCTCCTCTCCACTGGAAGTGGTGGTAGATGACAGGGCAGGGGGGTTGGGGAGCTGGCATCGAGCAGTGACCCCCAGTCCCATATTCTGATCCTGGCATCCTTCTCCAAGGAAAGTGCCTGTTCTATGACCTTCCCTCTTCCTCTCTCACTTCTGTGGCTTTTCTCACTCATCCGAACCTCCTAGCAGCTTGCTCTAAATTATAAAGCAGGTGGAGAAGCCCCTTCCCCATATACCCACCCATCCTGGCTCCTCCTTCTCTCTTCCAACAGTCCCCAAAGAAGGCCCAAGTCCAAGGAAGACAGAATTCTTTTAAACATGCAATCCCTGACTATCTAGTCAGGGGCACTGGCCTCTTTTGCCTTAGATTGTCAGATAAAAAAGTGACAATAGCCAACAAAGCAAGAGCAGCCTGTGTGAATAAATGAAAATTATACCTATTATTTTTTGTCAGATTGGCAAAAATATATAAAATATTTTTTGGTGTGCCACAGAATATTAGTAATTAGTCTATGTGTGCCATGAGATGAACAAGGTTGAAAATTGCTGATCTAGACCATTAGTAGCTGAGGGCTGGGCATGGGCTGCCATCTTCGCTCAGCATCTTACCCAGCGAATGTGAGCTCCAGGTCTCCTGCTGCTCATCCACAAGCTCATCCATGTACCCAACAGCCTTTGAAGCACTGCTGGTATCCCCTTCACCAAGGGAAACTCTGAGGCTAGGCAGGTAATAAGACCATGCAGCTGGTTTCTCAGGGAGCTCATTGCAATGCCTGTGGCTCTCAAGGCGCCCGGACAATTGTGCCTGATATGCTGAATCACAGGGCAGGCAGCCACACAGCAGAGGGTGGTATCCCCAGGTCAGGCGGCAGAGCAGGCAGGGGGCCTCCCCTCCTTGCTCTGCCCTTTGGCATTTGGGCCACACCTGTATCTCCTGCTTCCTGGGGGCAGCTGTGACAGCTGGTTGCAGCTGAAATGTGGCTCCAAACAAGCAAAGCTGGGCCCCAGAGCTTTCCTACTGTTGGCTTTCTTCTTCCCTTCTGCAGGGGACAACCTCTCCCACCGCTGGCACCGAATCAGACACTCCTGCTGCCCTGGAGGATCTGTGGGTGCTGAAGACCAGCTCAGGCTGTCCCCTTCCTCTGTGTGGGGCTGGAGGGATGCAGCTGCAGGGACCCCCAGTGTCCTAGTGGGTGCCACCACAATGGCATCTGTGAGGCTTCCTTCCAGAGGCTGAAGGCAACGGATGCCAACAAGGGGATACTGGGGTGGCAGCGGAAAATAAATGAACGATACAGAAGCTGTTTACGTCAAGCAAATTACTCATCCTCTCTGAGCCTGATGTTTCCAACCCACACAAGGATACAAGTTTAAGGGTGGTGGTAGCTACACCTGCGTTGCAGACCTGCTAAACAGTTGTGCCGACAGCAAATGTACCGCTTTGGTAGCACAAAACAGGGGCCTTTTGGGGACTCCATGGACTAACTGGCTGGGGAGGGGCTTCTTGCTGTTAGAATTTGGGACCATGATGTAAATGGTTTTTCTGTGCCCTCAGGTGGGTAGAGACCAAGATATAGCACTTACATCTCAGTAGCTCTGTGGGTTGGGTCTGGGCCCAGACGCTGACTGATCCCTCAGTTATTCCCTGCCCTGACCTCGAACCCATGAGGGAAGGCCCATCTGGTGGTTTCCCAAGTTCCCAGTCACCTTCTGTCTGTGGACCTGGGATCAGGATGCAGAGGCTGGCCAGTCTGGGAACACAATTTCTCAAAGAAATCCTGAGGTTTCAGACATTTCAGGGTTTGGCCAGGGCCCAGCGTGCTGCTAAATGGCCCTGGACGCCTGTAACAACCGTCTGCATGTTAAATAACCGCAGGCAGGAGGATGGTTTTCTTCAGCTCTGTTTGATGCCAGACAAAATGGAACCATTTCTAACTCATAAAAATCACATTCTTTGCCTTGGCTGGGTGGCTCAGTGTTTGGAACATCTTTCTGTACACCAAGAGGTTTCAGTTTCGATCTCTAGTCAGGGCACATACCTAGGTTGTGTGTATGAGGCAACCAATCGATGTTTTTCTCTCTCTCTCTCTTTCTCTCTCTGTTCTTCTCTCTCCAAAATCAATAAATACATCCTAGGATGAGGATTTAAAAAGAAAAATCCCCCCTTTGCTTGGGCTGGAAAACTCATGCCAACTGACCATTTCCAAAGGAGGGGACTCCGAACCCCAGTAGGCTAACAGGATCCATCAGACACCTCCTCTGGCAACTCCTGGCTCTTGCTGTCTTCTCATGACCCTGGGCGCCTGCACCCCAGCCAGGTTGTGCAGGACACTGCCAGCCTGGGCCCCTCCCCCACCCTAGCCATCAGCCCTGTCCCCACTCCATCCTGCCAGCCCTGAAAGGCATCAGCTTTGTGCAATTTACCTAATTGAATCTACACACAGTGCTGGAAATGCTTTAATCCCTCTCCATTCATTTTTACCTAAATATTGGGAAACTGAGGCTCAGAGAACTCAGGAAATGCTCCCAGACACTAGCCAAAAGGTGTCAGTAACTCAAAACTCCCCTGATGGTGACTGGATAAGCAAAGCATGATCTATACACACAATGGAATATTATTCAACTCTAGAAAGGAAGAAAATGCTGTCACATACTATAGCATGGATGAACCTCGAGGACATTATGCTAGTGAAATAAGTCGGTCACAACAGGATGAACACTGTGTGACCCCACTGACAGGAGGCGCCTACAGCAGTCAGATGCATGGAGACAAGCAGGACACTGGTGGGTGCCGGGGCTGGGGCTCAGGGTGAAGGTTGACTTGGTACAGAGTTTCAATTTTGCCAGATGAAAAGAGTTTGGGGATAGAATAGTGGGGATGGTTGCATAACAACAGTGTGAATGTACTGAATGCCAGTGAACTGGACACTTGAAATTGGTCAATTAAGTTATGTGTGTTTTACCACAATTAAGAAAAAATAACAGAAATGATTTCAGGGTTCTCAGCTACTGAGGGCGAGCGGGAGAATGGGCTCAGGTCAGCCCAATGGAGATGGCAGGGACACAACTGGCAGCCTGGCTAGCGCACAGTGGCGCCCCCACGGTCACACAGTGAGAAGGTGGCAGAACCGGGATTTGAACCCAGGTCAGTGTGCCTCTAGGGCCGTCCTTTGAACTGCATGGCCACTGTAATCAGGGCCAAGCTCTTCCTATCCCAGGATGTGTCCACAGCTCCCTGCGGCATTCAGGCCTGGTCCTGCTTGTAGGCACTGGAGACCCGTTTATCTGACTCTCTTTCCAGAATTCTGGGAGGGCAGTTGGGGTCAGGTGGTTCAAGTCCTCCAGACCTTCAGCCTGGAGCTCCTTGAGGTTGCCCGGGACACTGGAACCACTATAGGGGTGAACTTGAGCAGAGAAATCAGGGGAAGCTCCTGGATTTGAGTTTCTAAGACCAGACTATGAAAACATCTCTCTCAAATGCAAATTAAAACCACAATGAAAGATCACCTATCAGAATGGTTATCATCAATAACTCAATATAAATTAATGAACAAGTGTTGGCAGGATGTGGAGAAAAGGGAACCCTCATGTACTGCTAGTGGAATTGTAAATTGATGCAGCCACTATGGAAAACAGTATGGAGGTTCCTCAAAAAATTAAAAATAGAACTACCACATGACCCAGCAATTCCATGTAGCTGAAGAAACACAAAACACTAATTTAAGAAAATATACACATCCCTATGTTCATTGCAGCATTATTTACAATAGCCAAGATATGGAAGCAACCCAAGTGTCCATTGATAGATAAATGGATAAAGAATATACAGTACATATATACAATGGAATATTACTCAGCCATAGAAAAGAATGAAGTTTGGCCATTTGTGATAACATGGATGAACCTAGAAGGTATTATGCTAAGTAAAATAAGTCAGACAGAGAAAGACAAATATCATTTGATTTCACTTATATGTGGAATCTATAAAGCAAACTAAACAAAACAGAAACAAACTCATAGATACAGAGAATAAATAGATGGTTGTCAGATGGGGGTTTTAGGGGGGAATGGGTGAAAAAGGTGAAAGGATTTAGAAGTACACATCGGCAGTTACAGAATAGTCACAGGGATGCAAAGTACAGCACAGGAAATGTAATGTAATAACCATGTAATAACCATGTATAGTGCCAGACTTATTGGGGTGACCACTTCATAAGTTATATAAATGTCTAACTGCCATGATGTATACCTGAAGCTAATATGAGGCCTTTCCAGAAAGAGTCCAACTGTTGTTAAAATAATGAGAAAGGCTTTTGCGACATTCACGTAACCTGGCAGCCAAGGAGAGTGAACTGGAATGTGTATGCACGAACAATGATGACTTCACTGCACTAGTCAGTGGGGGCGGTAGGCACTGTTGAGTGAGCATGTGCACTGTGTAGCTGTAGCATTCAAAATGATTGAGCAAGTACAGCAAAAAATCTGCATCAAATTTTGTGTCAAGCTTGAACATTCCTCCATGGAAACTATTCGAACGATTCAGAAGGCTTTCGAGGACAATGCAATGAATGCAGTGCAAATAAAAGTGTGGCATAAACGCTTTGAAGATGGTTGAGAATCTGTTGGAAGTGGCCACTTTCTGGAAGGCCTGCAACAAGCAGGACACCTGAGAATGTTGAATGTGTACAAGCTGTAATCAACAAAGATCAGTGACTGACAGTGTGGGAACTGGAAGCTGACCTGGGGATTCCAAATGCTCCTGTGACTGAGATTTTGATGCAGGAGCTTGGCATGAAATGTGTCGTGACAAAATTTGTTCTGGGGCTTCTGCTATCAGAGCAGAAGGAACATCATGCTGCAGTTTATGATGACTTGATTCAAATCACTACCAATGAACAAGATTTCTTCAAGAATGTCATAACCAGAGATGAATCATGAGTCTAGGCTATGATCTGGAAATGAAGGCCCAGTCCCAATGGAAGTTGCCTGGTTCTCCATGCCTGAAGAGGGTATGGCAAAGTCGCAGCAAGATCAAGACCATGTTAACTGTGTGTTTTGATTGGAAAGGTGTTGTCTAGCATGAGTATGACCCTCCAGGCCAAACAATTAATAAGGAGTACTACCTCTGATGTTCTTCATTGGTTGAAAGATGAAATACATCAAAAACAGCTACAGCCGACTTCCGGCCAAGATGGAGGCTTAGACGGATACGCTAAGTCTCCCTCTACAACTAGAGAGGAATACAACTACTTCAAAACAAAGGATAACTAGAAATTCCAGAAAATAAAACTACATGGAAGTCCAACATATGAAGTTATAAACCAGCGGTGCCATTTGGGCAGGTAAGAGTTAAAGAGGGCAGTGCTGTTTGCGGTCGCACCTGGAGCGGCGGGGCGGCGAGGAATCCCGGATCCGTCAAGCCCCTGGCGGTGCGCGACCCCGGTGAGGAATCCCAGCTGCGGCCAAGCCCCTGCCGGTGCGCGACTCCGGCGTTGGGGAGAGCGGCCGCCGCATCGCCTTGAACAGTGAGGCCCAGGGGGGCGGGAGGACGGATCCCGGTCTCCTAGCTGAATAACTGTGTGAATCCATCTTGGACCCCCGCCCCCAAAGAAAGCACCACAGGGCTGCGAAATAGGTCGCGGACAGGCAGGCGCCGGCCGGTCGCTGATTTGTGATGCGTACACAGGCACTGCCCCCGACAGCCGGCCCAAGAAAACAAAACGCATCTGTCAAAATGAGGCAGACAACTACAGAAATCCTGGTGGCGCAGCTCACCAGACAGCAGATAGAGAACCTGACAGATGAACAGATAAGAAACCTGTCAGAGGCTCAGTTCTGGGCCATTGTTATCAGGTGGCTTACAGAATTCACAAAAGAGCAGGAAAAAGATATGAAAGAAGCGAAAAACTTTCATAACGAAAGGAACAAAACCGCATACGAGACAGAAGGAAAGGAAATAAAATCCAGAGTTCATTTCAACAAACTGGAATATGGAGAAGGAACAAGCAGTCAACCAATGCAGCGAGAGGAAATGGGAAGCAACAATGAGAGGATCAGAAACCTCTGGGACAGCTATAAAAGGCCCAACATAAGAATCATTGGTTTGCCAGAGAATGAGGAAGATGAACTAGAACTTGAAAAATTGAGTGAAAATATAATAAAGGAGAACTTCCCAGACTTGGGGAAGGGAATAGACTTGCAGGTCCAGGAAGCAAGGAGAGTTCCCAAGAGACTGGACCCAGGGAGAACCACTCCAAGACACATTATAATCAAAATGTCAAAAATTAAAGATAAAGAGAGAATCTTAAAAGCAGCAAGAGAGAAGAAAAGAATTATGTACAAAGGGGTCCCAATTAGACTATCAGCTGACTTCTCAAGGGAAACCCTACAGGCAAGAAGAGACTGGCAAGAAATATTCAAAGTAATGAAAATCCAAAACCTACAACCATGAATACTCTACCCAGCGAAATTGTCATTCAGAATAGAAGGACAGAGAAAGTGTTTCCAGGACAAAATAAAACTGAAAGAGTTCATTAGATCCAAACCACTGTTATATGAGATGTTAAAGGGACTGGTTTAAAAAAAACAGAAGCTAGGGAGATGAAACAAAGGCAAACTAAATAGGCAACGAGAGTGGAAAAGGAACTGTGGGTACGGGAAGCATATTGGGGGGAGGTCAACAGGGAGGGGGAATGGGGAAAGGGAGGGAGAGGATATAGGAATTGGGGATCAAGGTAGGAGGGAATGGAATAGACGGAGAGAAGTTGGGAGGAACTGTATGCACAACTAATGGACATAATCTAAAAGGGGGGGACAACTGGAGGGAGGGGGGCCACTGGGTGGAGGGGAGCAGAGGGAAGGGAAATTGGCACAAATGGAATATTTTAATCAATAAAACACATTAAATCTGAAAAAAAAAAAAAAAAAAAAAACAGCTACAGCCATGGGCAACTTAGTGATTGGCAACTTCATCATGACATCGCGCCTGCTCACGCATCACGGCTCATGCAGAGTTTTGTGGTGAAAAATCAAATCACCCAAATGACTCAGCCCCCCTACACCCAGATTTGGTGCCCTGCGACTTCTGGCTTTTCCCAAAACTAAAATCACCTTTGAAAAGGAAGAGACTTCAGACCATCGATAAGATTCAGGAAAATATTACGAGGCAGCTGATGGCAATTAGGAGAACTGTATGAGGTCCCAAGGTGCCTACTCTGAAGGGGACTGAGGTGTCATTGTCCTGTGTATGACATTTCTTGTATCTTCTTCGATAATGTCTCTATTTTGCATAGCACATGGCTGGATATTTTCTGGACAGACCTCTTGTATTGTATGTCAACTATAATTGGAAAAACAATTAACAAAATCTTTTTGTTTTACAAGTTTCAGACAACCTGAGGCTGGAAACGTACGACTGGGTAGGGGAGTCATCTTCCTGCTCATTGGCAACTGGCCTAACAAAGCCCTCTGTCCCTCAGAGGGGGAAAGTCAGGGCCTGCACTTGCTTCTGCATGGGCCCAGGGGACATGGCACTCCTTTGGGGGGGGGGCTGACTCCCCAAGAGGCTGGCCAGCTGGTGGTCTTCTTGGGCTGAGCCAGCTCTGTAAGCTGTGTCATCCTCTTGGAATTGAAACAACAGCTGTTTGATCAGCAAATGCAACTCATTCCCAAGGGGGTTATGTCCCCAAAGGCTCGTGTTTGTCACCCAGCACACTGAGCCTGTGCTTGTTGGAAGGTCCCAAAGCATTCAGAAAGCAATACCATGGGTTGCTAGCTTGTAGAGCAAATGTTTATTTGGAAAGGATGGTTGTCCAGGTCGGTGACAGATCCCTGCTGCCCCGATGACCAGACCTGGTGTGCCTGCTTCAGTGACCCAATGAACAGAGCCCATGGTAGGGGAGGGATGAAGAGGGGAGCTGGTGGTGGCCCCAGCTTCACATTCACAAAGGGTCTCACTTGTGGACACTAATGTTCTCTCCAAAGGAGCTGGCAATACTGGACAGGGTGCAGACTGACAGTCTTCATAACTGGGCAGCACCAGTTATTCAGTGCTTACTTTATGCTTGGCAGTAATCTCAATTCCATGGCATTAACTCAAACATTTCTCAGTCAAACCAAGGAGGAAGGCTATTATTATTGCCTCCATTTTACAGATGGAGAAACAAAGAGATTAACTGATCCTCCAAAGCCAGACAGCTGGCAGTAGGCAGGGCTGTGCAAGTGGGTCCCAAGCGCGAGCAGGTCCCAAGCGCAAGTTTCCACACCCTACCTCCTGCCTCCCACATGGGGAATGCTTATTGAGGGGGAGCGGTTACAAGAGTCCATGATTTTTATAACCACTTCTTGGCATGTATTGTTATTTTTTTATAAAAGATTTTATTTGTTTTAAGAGAGAGGGAAAGGGAGGGAGAGAAACATTGATGTGAGAGAAACATTGATTGGTTGCCTCTTGTACACACCCCAATGGGGGACGGAGCCCACAACCCAGGCATGTGCCCTGACTGGGGATTGAACCAGTGACTTTTGCTTAGCAGCAGGATGATGCCCAACCAACTGAACCACACCAGTCAAGGTATTATTATTTTTTAAATATACCAGCACCACACAAAATGGAAGGGGGCCAGAGATGGCTCTCAGAGGTCCGAGAATTAAACACTGAATTAAAAAGCCAGACGCACCGTCCACACCGGAGGCCCCATGAGTGGTGCCTGCTTTTGACAGGCCCTCCTCACACCATCTGAAATGCCTGCACTTTCTAGCTGGGTCTTCCCTTGCGTCAGCAGCAGCTTTAATGAAGCGTTTAACACCAGACCGGGGAGGCCAGAGCCAAGAACTATCTCCCAGGGGTTCCAGAGGGAGGGCCTGGGGGTGGGTGAAGTGAAGTTGTGGAGCGGCTGTGGATGTGTGTGTCGCCTGCACAACCATGTGCTGAGTGCTCCAGCTGGTGAGAGAGAGATGTGTGGGTATCCTGGCCCCACCCACAGGAGAAGCTGAGATACAAAGGTGAGGGGACCTGTCCTAGTTGAGCAGCAGTGGGGCCTGGGGCCACCAGGGCCCTTGCCAGCACCAGCGCTGCCCTCCTATGGGTGTCCTGTATGGGGAAACGGCTGTGGTGCTGCCCAGGCCTGAATGGTGGAATGTCCCCTAGAGACACCCAGGTGACTGACCATCCCAGGGTGCTCAGGACTGAGGGGTTTCCTGGGACTTTCAGCTGAAACGGGCACAGTCCCAGGCAAACCGGAGGCTTGGTCACTCCAGCAGGCAGCCCATGAGGAAGAAGGCTGCCACACGGCCCCAGGTCTTCCCTGCTTCCGCCCCCCAGCTCCTACTGCTCCTCAAGCCCTCCAGGCCTGGCTCTACCCTATGTCAGGGCCTCTGCGCCCCTCGCTGTCCCTGCGGCCCGGGGCTCTCCTCACACTGACTACTGGCTAAAGTGCCCTGCCCTCAGGGGCTCTTGGTCACATTTTCCTGTACGACTTTCTTCCAGCCACCTATCTCTATCCAAATTCCCTGGTTTACTTATCTTAGTTGCTTTTTGGTGTGTATGGTTTCTCTCTCCTCACTGGAACATGAGCTCCTGAGGGCAGGCTCCTGTCTGCTGGTCCACCATGACACACAGGCTAGCACTAAACAAAGGGTCAGAGTGTGAACAAGCTCTGTGTGGTGGGGCAGAGCATCAAGGCACTGGGACCTGCGGACAGGTGTAGGAGGGCACGGAGCCATCTGACTGGGAGAAGGGAGAAGGAAGTGGCACAGGGCACCTGCTGCTGTGGGCGTGCAGCCAGGTGCACGCCTGTGTCGCCTCCCAGAGCTCTCACCCTGGACCTGTGAGGCAGGGACACCAGGGTCGCCTGTCAGAGAGAGGGGAGGGGTGGCTGGCAGCACTCTGAGTTCTGAGGAAGCTGTTGTAGCTCCATGGACACATGCCTCAGAGGTGCCCAGAGGCTGAGCAGGAAGATTCCCGGCAGCTCTGCTCCTGATCTCCTGACCTTCAAGCCCCTACACAGTCCCCTCTAGGACTGGCTTCACTCCCAGGAGCCTTGAGGGGAGTCATTGTTTGTTTTTCTTGAGCCCCAGGCTAGCGCTGAGAGTCATGGCTCCAACGGGGAACTTCCAGCTGTCCAGAGCTGGTGTGAGCTCCCAGGCCATTGTTTGCCACAGGCCGGCTGCTCACAGGATGTCCTGCGTCGTCTTCCCACTCCCTCATCACTGGTAGCGGGCACTTTCCTGTCCTGCAGCGCTGTCTGTGCCCGAAGCAGGGACCACCCTGCCCACACACTCCACTAGCCTGGCCAGGTTTGACGGCCTAAGAGCGTGCTGGTCTGGAGGGTCAGCCATTGAACTGGCTGGGTTTGGGGCAGCTCTGTGCTTTAAATAGTTTTACTGAGATGTAATTCACATACCATACAACTCACCTACTGTTTTTTGTTATTTTCAAAAAATTGTGGAATTTCTAGGTGTACAGGCAGTGGCATTAAGCATATTCACACTGTTGTGCTGCTGCCACTGTCCATCCCCAGAGCTCTTCCTGTTGTGCAAAGCCAAACACCTGTCCCCATTAGACACCAGCTCTCCAGGACCTCCTTCAGGCCCTGGCAGCCACGCTCCTCCTCTCTGTCCACATGAACCTGACAGCCCCGGGAGCCTCAGAAAAGAGGAATCACAGAATTCCTCTCTTCGCGACTAACTTATATCGCTGAGCGTAACGTCCTCCAGGTTCATCCATACTGTAGCATGTGTCAGAATTTCCTTCTTTTTAAAGACTAAATAAAAATCTATCGCATGTATATACCACATTTTGTTATTACATTATTTTTTTAAATGCTGGTAAATTATATATAACATAAAATTTGCCACTTTGACCATTTTTCTGTGTATAATTCAGTGGTGTTAAGCACATTCACAGTGTTGTGCAACCATCACCACTATCCAGTTTCAAAACTTTTTAATGCATCCCCCAGAACTCTACCCAGTAAGCAGTCACTCCCCATTTCCCTCCCTAGCCCACGGTCCCCTCCAATCTGCTTTCTGTCTATGAAATTTACCTATTTCAGATGTCTAGATAGTGCACATAAGTGGAAACATGCAGTATTTGTCGTTTTGTGTCTGGCTTATTTCACTTCACGTAATGTCTTCAAGGTTCACCTGGATTGTAGCATTATTACAGATTGAATGCCTGTGCTTCCCTCTGGAATTTATATAATGAAATCCCACTCCCCAAGGTGATGATATTTGGAGGTGGGGTCTTTGCAAGGTAATTAGGTCACGAGGGTGGGCCCTCATGAATGGGATCTACACCTTGTAATAGGGACCCCTGAGAGCTCCCTTTGCCACGTGAAGATGGAGGGAAAAGACCAAGGGTTGTGCCTCAGAAAGCAGGCTCCCATCTAGACATCAAAGCTCTCAATGCCTTGAACTTGAACTTCCCGGCCTCCAGAACTGTGAGAAATAAATACTTGTTTTTTAAGGCACCAGGTCTACTTTGTGTTATAGCAGCCTAAAGGGACGAAGACAAGAATGTTGCAGAATGTCACTCCTCTTTATGGCTGGGTAGTGTTCCACGGTATATGACACCACACTGGCTCATTCACCCCTCCGCTGACCCTCACTTCCACCTTGGCTGCTGCTGCAAGGGGCACTAGTGTGCAAGGCTCTCTTTGGGTTTCTCTTTGCCACTCTGTGGGGTGGATATCTAGGAGTGAAATCGCGGGATCACACGGCAACTCTGTTTTATATCTAGCAGCAAAGGAGGCGTGTCTTGTGCTTGGTGTCCCTCCCTGTTCCTGGTCCCCATGGGAGGAGATAGCTCTCCTCTCCCTCAGCCCTTCTGGGATCATGGGTGCTATCCTGCTGGGCTCTTTCTCCCATGGGGCTGTGGAAGGGCCTAACTCAGAAACAATTAATTCATCCTTTGTGCCTGTAGGTAGACAGCATCCCGACTGCCGCAAAGCCTGTTTCTAAAAAGAGAAGGTTGTATCTGTGCACTAGAAATCCTGCTCTCACCAGTCACAGCCCGGAGCAAGCTTCCAAGTTCCGGCCTTGGAGTTTCTGTCCCCCCAGTTCCCAAGGTCACTTGAGATGAGCTAGGAAAACACATGACATTTAACTTCTCAGACCCTCCGTTTCCTCAGCCTCAAATGGAATTCGAACCCCAACCCCCGCCTGTCACTCCTGTAGCCACTCCTGAAATGTCCCCTGGAGGCCCCGTGGGCACTGAGGATGCCTCGATGGACCAGCACGAGTCCTGTCTCTGCGTTCTGTGGCCAGTGACATCCACCCACCGAGGTGCTAACACACAGAGTGATGTGGTAGAGGCCACCTTATGACGCGCCGTCCCTGCAAGCTCAGGTGCGTCACATCTTTATTGTGCCATCTCCTCCTGTGAGGACCTTCCTGTGGCCTGCTGAATTGTCCCTGCCTCCCCACAGCTGTCTGGATGGAAGGAGGCTGGGTGGTGTGGTGTGGAGGGTGGCATGTGGCATTGCCTGAATGGGTAGGGGCCTGTGGTCTGGCAGCTGCAAGGGGTGGGGCAAGCCAGCTGTGTACAGCCGTCACAATTCCTTAAACCCACCTTGTTGCTGGGGCTCCTGCCTGTGGTGACAGTGGGGACTGCTGGGGACCATCTCCCATCTAGTCAGATGCCACAGTCTGGCAGCTTCTTTCCCATCCTGGGTCCCCGCATGGCTCAGTGGGGGGAGGGCTGGGGTTAGTCTCCAAAGTGCTGAGGGTGCTCTGCCCCACCCCCAGTTTCAGATTCAGGGACCTGAGCGACAAGATAATTTGCATTTTTGTTAAGTTCCCAGGAGATATCTGTTGCTGTTGGTCTGGGAAACACACTTGGAACCACCTGGCTTCCTTTCTCTCTCTCTTTAAATATTATTTTCTTTCTTGCAAAATGTTTCAAGCTTTGTGCATTGTACTTGGTCCCGGTTGCCTGTGTGTTCAGGGGAGGGAGGCTGGAGCCCAGCTGTGCGTCAGCAGCACCCAGAGACAGCAGTTCTACGCCACACCTCCAGCAGGCCTTCCTGCTGCCACCAGCATGAAGACCAGGCTGTGCCCATCCTTGTGGAGTTCTCGCACATCTCTCCCTCTCAATTTACCGAGGAGGAACCTGGACCTAGAGAGGGCAGGTCACTGGCTTGAGGCCACACAACATCAAATAGCAAGGCCGACATTTGGCCCACGATAGTCTGGGCCACAGGCGGTTCTGCCTCAGGGTTAGATGAGATGGGACAGAAACCCCTTACCAATTATAGTGGAAATTGGCTGCATGGCCTGAACCAAAACCCTTATTCCCCACCCACCCCCTTTCTCTGTCTGAATTCCTGTCTCTGTGAACTGCACCACCATCCAGCCACCAGCCCTTGGAAGTGTCAGTGGATCCGTCCCATCCACCCTTCCTGAGCATGGCCTCTAAATGTGAGCAGGTCCAGGCTGTCACCCCATGACATGTCCCGGGACTGTGCCTTGACCCTGTCCTGGAGCTCTGAGTGTGTGAGTGTGACCCCAAAATAACCCTGTGCAGTGGGTGCTATTACCCTCGTTTCACAGATGTGGAACTGCAGCACCAAGACGCTAACTCACCCAAATCACAGAGTCAAGAAGACAAAGAATGGCCCCTCTCTGTCCCCACCAGGTCCAGCACCAGCATCTGTCCCAGGGCAGATGGCCAGAGCCTCCTCCCTCCCCCACACTCATGGCAGTCCTTCTGAACCACAAATTGGATCCTGAATTTCCCTTTAAAGCAGGGGTCCCCACCTCTAGGCTGCGGACCTGTGGTCCGGGCCTGTTAGGAACCAGGCCACACAGCAGGAGGTGAGCTTGAATGTAATGCACTTGAATCATCCCGAAACTGTACCCCACCGCCTCCACCCCTGGGCCACCGAAAAATTATCTTCCATGAAAACGGTCCCTAGTGCTAAAAAGGTTGGGGTTCGTAGCTTTAAAGCCACCCACAAACTCCTCACTGTCTTTAGGACACAGTCTGAGCTCCATGGCCAAGGCCCTTCCAGGCTGACCCGGACTTCCCTCTCTGGCCTGCTCTGCCTACCCCCTACTTGTCCTTCTGCATCACTCCTGGCTCATCTTTTGCCAGAATACCTGGTGCAGGACACACCACAGCCCCTGAGTTGTATTGCTCATGTCTCCAATGTCCTTTCTCCGATTTCTTGCCAGAAAAACTCCTACTCATCCTTGAAGACCCAGCTAAGACATGAATACTCCTCTGGGAAGTCTTCCTGGATGCCCACTCTTGGGCCATGAATATTTGTGACAGTACTTGGTGTACTGGGGTGGAGCTGTGTGCCCCTCTGTAAGCCCCACAAAGCGGGGGCCACATCCAGGCCGCCGTGGTCCTCTGACAGCCTGGTCCATGCTAACCTAGACTAAGGGGAATGGTCACCTGTGACCACACCAAGAGGCTCTGGATTCCTGGATGTCTGTCGGCAACTGTGTCTGGGTCTGCTCATTGCTGGGCACTGGGGAAGGAGAAGATGGGATCTTTCTCCTTTATACCTGTTCCTCTCTGCCCACTGGGCTGGGAAAATGCCAGCTTATGAACCAAGGGTGAGCAACTGTGGTCTTTCTAGCTAGGGCTGTTGGAAACCCCTGGGGGCAGAACTTGCCCTGGTGAACTGCTCTTAACCATTCTCTGGGGAGCGCCCTGAGCCCCAGATAATTAGTCGCATGTGTGTGGGAGACAGGCCTGGTTTATTTCCCAAGGATTGATGAGAAGGGGGAGTTTCTCACTGACCTCCGTCTCAGGAAAGGCCTCTTTCTGGAACACTTGCTGAACGTCAACAGTAAAGCACATATGCTTGTGGTAAGCCGACCTGACAGTGTCATACCGCCATGTGTTTCTCGTCTTGTACGCATTTGAGCACTTGCCCTGGGCACTGCATGTATTTCTGAAGGTCCCCAAACACGCCTCAAATGGAGCACTTATAATTTACCCTTCATGAAAGCCGTCACTGCTCTTTCCAAACACACTTGGAAGTGGGCTCAGAGTTTATTTAGAGAAAAATATATTTTTAATAGACAGAAAGAGAGTGCTTGTGGAGTCTTTGTCCCAAGCCCTCCTCCCCAGGACCTTGGGAGCCGCGTTTTCAGCTCACAGACACTGACACCTTTACAGGGGACTGTGAACCTGTGAAGAGGGTCACCTGCTGCCCAGCCGTTTCTCTAGGCCAGCCTCTGCTGACTCACCCGGTGAGCTGCTTCCCCTTCCATCGCTCCTTCTCTTTATCTTCCTTCAACTTGCGCACTCTCACCTCATCATTGCACACTCATCCATTTATCTTGCTGTAGAAAATCTATCAATGAATAGTTTTGGGTGCATGAATGACTTTATTCACTCAGGCAATCGAATATATATCTGTATATTTGTTCATCCATTCATCCACCTAGTAGGTTATCAACCTTTGTTCATTTACCCTTGTGATTGTCTGTCTGTCTACCCATCCATCCATCTGTCCACCCACCCAACATGGACCCACTCTTTGCCAGGCACGGGGATACTCAGATGAGTACATCTGGCTCTTGTCCTTGAGCGGCTCACAAGGAGCTGGGAGGTGACATGAGAACAGCCAATTATGGTGGAGTGTAGGAACCGACCTTGGGGAGATGTCCAGGAGCTGTAGGGGCTGGAAAGGGACGTGGATGCTTGGGAACGGTTCTGGTAAGATGGGAGATGGAGCTGTCTACAGATAAAAATCCTGCTCACTTTCCCTGTCTACAGAACCAATGCAGCAGCAGCTTGGGGTGAGCAGAGTCAACAGCCCCTCCAAGGCTTGAAATTTCACCTGTGCCTTGCAGGCATTTTCAGTCAGAAACAACCTTCTAACCTGGACTGCTCAGATATATCACTCTCTTAGAGATCTTACAGCGATCCTGTATCTGTATTCTGCAGGGGAGGAAACTGGGGCTCAAGAGAGGGGTGGGGCAGCTGGGAAGCAGCTGAGCTCACGTATCAGAATTTGAGAACTGGTGGTCAGTCCACGTGGCCTGCTGAAGCCATTTTCCAGTGGGTGGCTCTCAGGACAGCACCTCCCACTGGCCTATCTGCTCCTACTCCAAAGGCTTCCAGGGCCTGGTGGCATGGGGTCAGGGTTCTCCCTGTATCCACATGTCCAAGAGCTAACCCGACATCCCTGGCAGACAAGTTGTGGTTTCTTTCTGGGAAGCTGAGTGCTCAAAGACCCCAAGAAGCCCTGCTATTCCAAGGCCTCCCTTCTCATGGCCCCAGGGTGAGTGACTGAGAACAAGGAGCTTGTTTACAGAGTAGAGATCATGCATGCCAAGTCCCAAATTCCTGGCTGTGGCCAGGCCCTGGTCTGGATCCTGCAGGGAGTGGTCATGCTCCACAGAAAGATCCTGTATCCACGGCCCTCAGCACCACGATCCTTCAGAGGGAGCATCTGAGGGGCTCTGCTGACTAATGCTGCCCTGCCCGGGTTGAGGGTGGTGGGGCAGCCCCTCCAGGTGGGGGTGGGGGAGGGGGCTCAGAAAGAGCCTCTTGATAGTCAAGCCTTCACATAAGTCTTTCATTTTATGTGGTCCACATTCAATTAATTTATTTTTAAAAAGCCAACAACAAAGTGGCATTTGGTGAAGACACACAACTTGAATCAGCCCTAATCAGTGTCAGTGCTAGATGCTTATCTCTATAAGCTGAGAGGTCTATTAAAAAGAGCCTGGTAGTTCAGGATGGAAGATAAGTGTATGCATTTATCTTTATTACTCCAGAAACCTGAGCTCCAAGGGCAAAGAGGTCAGGAGAGGAAGCACCAGGACAATGTTCAGGAAGTTGGGAAGTAGATAAATGAAGGATTACTTGCTTGTGCAGAGGCGGAACAGCCAAAATTTTAAGCCAGCAATGGAAAAAGCTCAGGAGCAGCCCGCCCTGCACCGAGAACCCCCAAAGCTCAGGAAACAATAGCACTGGGTACTTGATGAGCTAGAATCTAGACCAGGGGTCTCAAACTATGGCCTGTAGGCCAAATCTGGTCCATGGTTGATTTTTATAAATAAAGTTTTATTAAAACATAGCCATGTCCATTCATTTATGGATTGTCTATGGCTGCTTTTGTGCTACAATGACAGAGTTGAGCAGTAGCAACAGAGATGGTATTTTCCCCTGACCCCACAGTTGCCCTTTCTTAAGCTAGGGGTTTATTTTCTGGAGTGAAGGAAGTAGAGCCTGGTGCTGGCAGGGTGCCAGAAGCACAGGTGAGGGAGGACCAACATCAAGAGGAAGTTTACACGAGGAATGTGGAGGCCCCAAGGGTGCAACTTCCTCATGTGGCTCCCAAGACGCAGGCCACTGGGCTTTTGCTTCCAGGCAGGAGGTAGGAAGGCTCTTCCCAGGGACTGTGAGGAACACAAGAGATGTGACCCAGCCAGCCACACCCTATGAAGCCACCGTTGCAAGCCCTATCTGTGTCCATGGAGCCAGTCAGCTTGCTAGATTTCCACTCTGAAAAATAAGTCAAAGCAACTGGACGTTGAAGGAACCCTCTTTCATAGAGTGCAAAACAGGTGGAAAGAAGCAACTGAGAGGACAAAGTCTTTCAGAAACAGAAAACTTAACCACCCCCCAAACCCACAATTAATATGTTCAGAGAGAACAGGGAATATTATACCCATGAAGCAAGATCAAGATGCTATTTAAAAAGAAATGTTCAGAGAATATTTGCACAATGTTCTTGAAAATTAAAAACATGATAGCAAAAATTAAAATTTCATTAGAAACAGTTGCGAGAGAGTAAGCAGAACAGGATGGACAGATGAGGAAAATTGGAAGAAGAGGTGAAGTTAGTCCAGGAAGCCAGGAGCAGTCCAGGCTCCTGTCCCCCTTCCCTGACAACAAAGTCTTCAGGAAGGATCAGAAATTGGGATGGGCAGTCCTTCAAGAAATAATTCAAGAAATCTGAATATCTTGAGATTTCTTTCTGAGAGTCCAGATGCTATAGGCACCTCATTGTAAAATTTCTGAACACTGGGTTCAGAGAGGTCCCAAAGTATCAGAGAGAAAAGAGCAGGTTTCACGCAAAGGACTGAGAAAAAAGAAAGAATTTGCTTTTTCTGATAATGCCCTAATGTAATTAGAGGGAGGTGATGGTGAGTGACGGAACTGCACTGTTGGTCAGGCACTGTGCGGGGGTGGGGGGTGGGGTGCAGGTGCAGGTGTGGGACCTTCAAGACCAGGGCCTAGAGACCCTTCCCATTGTCAAAGGCTGCCTCACCCCACTTATGAAGCACCAACCCCTCACCCTGCCACGCGCTGCACTTCTGCAGGCTTTGACTTTCAGTTCTTCAGTCCTCAGTCCCCACAGCCACTCAGCAGCCCCATCCCCCTTTTCTGTGTCACTGAGGGGCATCCTCTGGCCCCAGCCCTCTGGCTTTCCTCTGCACTCAGGCAAAGATCCCCACCTCTCCCTGGCCAACACCGCCCTGTCTCTCTGTCCCTCTGCTACACCTGGGACCTTATTCCAAACCCCTCACCCCAGTTCACCACACAGACCTCTTTCTGCCACTCCCATGTTCCCCACCCCCTGTTCCCGCTTTAGAGGAGGTGGCTTTCTGCCGGGGAAGCCTGCCACCTCCCATGGCAGCCTCTCCTCATCATCCTGGTCTCAGCTCAAGCGTCACCTCCTCAGGCAGCCCTCTGCCGGCCCTGGCTAACCGACTCTACAGAACTTGGTCACATCAGGTAGTACCTGCCTGTCCCTCGTCCTCCTCCTGCTGGAACAGAAGCTCCCTGACAGGACAGATCTTGCTGTCGAGCTTATTTCCTAGTGGTTGGCAGGGAGTGAAGCTCAGAAATATTTGCCGATCATGTGACACGGGAGAGGGAAAACTGTAGAGAAGAGACTTGCTCCAAATCACAAGCAAGCAGAGGCCTGGCAACGAGGGCGCTGGCCTGGCTGTCATGCTGCATCCCCAGCAGCTCCCTCCCCTCTCTGGGGACTGGCTGGGGCAAGTAGGGGAGTGCTCTGTTTGGCCACTACTCTCAGGAACACTCTGGCTCAAACACTCTGGCTTCTGGGTTTATCCTGCAGAGACGATTGTGAAGCAGAGATCTGATCAGGTCACTGGGGAGGAGCAGGAGGGGCCGGAGGAGGAAGTTGCCAGAGACAGTGGTAAGCAGTCTAGGATGGGACTGGATGAGAAGCTGAAGCCTCCAGAGCGCATGGAATTATGGGCAAGAAGATTTGAAGTAAAATAAGTGCTTTCAGGCTCTTGGAGGGGCGCTGGCTCTCTTGGACTTTTCTTATTTGAGGATGCCTGGATGGTGGTGCTGCAGCTGCTTGCACTTCCCAGGATGGCATTTTGGATGAGGAGGAACCTCTGGTGCAGCCTAGGGTCGAGCTGTCCTGGCAGAGGGTGGCAAGTTTATTCTTTGGGTGTTCTAGAGGGGACGAGCTTTGAGGCAGAAGCCTGCCATTCTTCCAAAATTGTGTAGCTTTTGTATCTTATGTTGTGTTAGTTTGTAAACTAACCCTACAGAAATAAGATAATTAAAACTAATAGGGGGAATGATAGGAGACCTCAGGAGTTAAAAAGTTTGGCCTTAATTGATTGGCCTAACTGACAAATTCATGTGGAAAGCTGTAACTCCAAAATTGTGTAGCTTTTGAATAACGCTCCTTTCCTTTATCACAAAACCTTTGCCTCTGGGATTTTGCCTAGAGGGTGGTGGAGGGCACAGGACCCCTCTTGCTGTTTGGTAACAGTTGCTTTTAGGGCCAGAGACCCCATGTTGCCCACCCCAAAACCTGCCACCTGTGTCAGGACTTGCAAAACAGGCTATGGTCAGTGGTCACTGTGTTCTCGGAAACTGTCGCCTGCAGTCTCACAGGACCCGAGCCACTACCTGTGCCGAAACAAAGAGGGTCTGCGTGACCAGCCACAGACCCGGTGACGAACTTCCTTATCATCAGAGGCAACTGAGGCATAGCTGCCAGCGTCCTGCTGAGACCTGGTTTCTCTCCCCTTGAGCATTTCCCAGGAGCAAGGGCCATAAATCTCCAGACTTCCTGTTCCCACAGCAACCATCCCTAACCAGAGGACATGGTTGTTTCACCTACATCCTGGACTCCATAGTTGGCCAGCAGGGTGACTCACCCCCCTGGGGGTCTGCTCCATGCCCTTAAAAATCCCCCTACCCTTTCCCTTGGGGCTGCTGGGACTCAGCTGCCTGCTTCAACATACTTCAATAAAGGCTTTGAACTTGCCCACCCGACTCCTCCCTTATTCTGGGCACAAATCTAACAGTTGCAGACCCTGGAAACCAGGTCTCAAAGTGCAGGAGTTGGCAGCTGAGGCTTTGAAGCCAAACAGACCTGCGCTGACTCGCAGCCTGGCCTGTTCACTGGCAAAGGGCTGGCGCAGGTAGCCTCATCTCCCTGAGGCTCGGTTCCAGCTGGTGAACCCAGGGCCACAGGTCCCTACCATACTTTCTTCAGTTGTCTTGAGGCTTGTAGAAAACCTGGCATATTGAGCATTGAGCTTAGGCCCACATTTGGTCACACTGTGATAAAAATGAAAGTGGCCGCTCTGCCTGCCAGGGGCTGGGGCTCAGAGCTCACAATCCAATTCAAAGCTCCTGTTCTAATGGGTGCTCCGGGCCACGTGCCCCCGAGGCTCTGTACCCAGGGCTCCCAGAGGGTGTGGCTCTGAGGACAGAGACAGCCGCTGGCAGGAGGGTGGGGCAGGCACAGATGCCACAGGGCTCAGCAGTTTGGGCTCACGCACTTAGCTTCTCTGTTTTGGGCACAGCTGGGACATCTGCACTGTTTTTCATCTTTTAATCTCAGCTGTTATCAGCTGCTGGGAATTATTGCCGCACGGCCTGCAAGCTGGCAGAGGCTTCCATAATAAATTCCACTAAGAGAACAAAGAGTTCCAAAAGAGACACAGCTGCACAGACTGGCAGCCCGGCCAGGAAGAAGGCATGTGAACTGGCCAGGGCGTGGGCACAGCTGCCAGGAGGCTGACCCGTGGGGAGGCAGGGACCACCCTAGGCTCTGTGCACTCAGGGGCTGGGGGGCAGCTTCTTGGCACTGCCTTTGTTTTGGGACACTTTGGCCAACTCCTGGAGGTGCGAAGTTCCTGGTCTAAGACCATGATGTCAGGTAGAAGGCCTCGCTAGGTTGCCGCGGGGTGGCCAGAGCCCAGAGGGGTCCACGCACCCTTTGTGGGTGCCCCCAACCCCCCCCCCCCCATTTGGATGCTTTTCCGTAGCGTAAACCCAACTGCCAACACCCATGACCACCTCTCCTGCTTTCTCAGGCTGTGCAGATGAGATTCACATCCCACCTATCAGATACATCTGCTTCTGAGCTAAGGACGGGGCTGGGCTCCTTCTGTAGGTGGAACCATGACTCTGTGCCAGGAGCCCCAGGAAGCCCCCTGGTCTGGCAGCAGCTGCCTCTGGGAAGGGTGGCTCAGAGCTGTGGCCCTGGGGCCGCTCCTGAAGCTCTGTTCTCCCAGGGCTTTGAGTCCCTTAATGAACTTTTCTTTTTCTTTCTTTCTTTCTTCCTTCCTTTCTTTTTTTTCCTCCTTTTTCTTTCTTTCTTTTTGTCTTAAGTGAGCTGGACTGGATTCTGTTGTCTGCAACTATGAATCCTAACAAACTCCTCCAACAACCCCCTGGCAGAGTTTCCAACTCTCTTGCCTATAGGCATAAGTGGGTTACATGATAAAGGAAACAGACTCATTCAGCAAAAATGACAAGGCAGTCCTCTTGATCTATTTGATTTTTATTTTTTAGAGAAGGTTCTAAGAAGCCTTTCTTACCTGAAAGATGCTTATTGATTTGGGGGTGGGGGCAGAAAAGGAGAGAGAAAGGGAGAAAGGGAAGGAGAGAGTGAGAAAAGAAACATTGATGTGAAAGAGAAACATTGATGTGAAAGACAAACATCCATTGGTTGCCTCTTGCATGTGGCCCAACTGGGGATCAAACCTACAACCTAGGCATGTACTCTGACCAGGAATCGAACCCATGACCTTTCAATTTACAAGACGATGCTCCAACAAACTGAGCCACACCAGCCAGGGCTAAAAAGCCTTTCTTTGCTAAGAGAAAAGAGAGTGCAAGCCCCAGAGTAAATGGTGATTGATGCTCAATGTCAGAGCCAGGGAGATGATAAGGACTAGTGGGGACTATGGCCCACTCTATCTAAAGGGTCCACAGTGACGTAGTTACAATGGACTTTTTCCAGATCCCTCCATTTTTCAAAAGAAGTCAGAAATTAGGATTTTTATGTGAAATGTCCCACATTTTTCATGGTTAACTCACATTTTAAATACACGATGAAGTTAAAAAAATACCTAGAGCCCAACATCTTCAAATCTGGTTTGACCTGTGGTTGCCCTTTGTGACCAAAGCCTATAGGATCAAGTTCAAATCCTTTATTGTGGCATTTAAAGCCCTCTGCACAAATCCAGCTTCATTTCCTCTCACCCTCTCCTCTCCTCTCTTCCCCCACCCCACAAACACAGGCTATTTCCCTGCCCAGCCACACCCTTTCTTAGTACCCTTACCTGGCAAGATGCTTATGCATCCTCTAGGCTCACCCCAATGACCAAGTCCTTTGTGAGATGTGTCCCTGTCTCCTGGATCTGAAGCATCCAGTCTTGGGGTTCTCACAGTGCTCTCTGTGTCCTTTCAACTTGATGCTTCTCACCCTGTTTTTTTTTTAATCCTTATCAGATGATAAATCCATTGATTCCAGAGACAGAGGGAGAGAAATATTGATTGGTTGCCTCCCAAACGCGCCCCGATGAGGGACTGAACCCACAACCCAGGATGTGCGCTGATTGGGAATCAAACTCATGACCCTTCTTCGGTCTACAAGATGCTCCAACTAACTGAGCCACCAGGCAGAGTGCTGGGTGTGCCCATACTTCTGTGAAGCCCCACAGTGACTCCTGTTGGTCTCTCGCCTGATTTGCAGACAGAGAAACCAAGGCTCAGCGTGGCAAAGTCCCTACCCACGGCACATGCCCGACTTCCTCCCACCCCCCATGCCAATCCTGCCTTTTCCAAAAGACCATCTGTGGGGCAGGACAGGAGAGCCACCAGGCAGCGCAGGCCAACATCTCTGAGCCCCTGCACTAGAACTGAGCTGCAGTGAGCTCATGGGAATATGTCCATGTCAGCTCTTCAAAGAGAACCGCAGCCCAGTTCTTACTGCCTACACATGTGACAGCCCATATGGGGTACCTCACCTTAGCAGCGGCTGGTTGCTCTCCCTCACATGCGTACCTCAGCAGAAAGATACTTCCCTCGTGAGGTTTTGCCGATCTTGTCATTTACCTTCTGTCTGCACACAGACACACTAAATCTACAAATGACTTGAACCAAGTGTCTGCTGTAGTCTGTATTCCCACATGTTGTCTCTGCTGGCCTTCCAAGTCTTAGGAGGAGGGATAGTCTTACTAACTCTATAGATAAGGTGACGGAGCCCAAAGAGGCAATCTTCTTGAGGTCGTGCACTCAGGAAGAGATGGCACTGAGACTCACACGTAAGACAGAGGACCAAAAAGCCAGTTTCTCCCCAACACCCTGTGTCTGGCTCTGCCTGGGCATGCTCTCAAGTTCCTGCAGAAGATGGAGACGCCCCCTACCCCCCAAGGAGGGCCCAGGGTGGTTCATAGCTGAAGGCATCAAGATGTGAAGGTGGAGTTTTTCCTGAGGGCCAACCCGTGTACACAAACCAAGAGGGATTTTCAGAAGCAAAATGTTTTCTGTTTAAATGAAAGGTGGGATTTCATAAGAATGCCACATTTTGAACCTTCTAAGACCTTTGAAAGAAAATTATGTGTTCATGATTATTTTGGAGTAGACAACATCATTTCCAAATGAAAACTGTGTTTTGCGACTTAAAGTGATGGAAGGGCTTTCTGTTCCCTCTTGGTGACCAGGAATGTCACGGACATAACATAGTCTTCATCCTGGGCCCTGGGAAGAGTGTCCCCTGAGCAGATGTATGAGACAGGGGGACAGAAAGCGAGATGGCACATGCTTCACTCACGCTTGCTCCATGAACTGGCTGTATATATCTGGACACATGCTTCTGTTCCCTCCCAGACCTGGGAGCCGGAGCCAGTGGCCTGGTCTGTGTACAATAGTTGGAGGCCCTCATGCTGGAATTTGCCAACCTTTCCAGCCATGTATGAGACTGCAGTTTCAGTATCTCCCATGAGAGAAGAGAGCTCAGAAGGACTTTCTAGCCCAGTCTGCTGTTGGTATAGACTGATAAAGCAAAAGGGCAAGTCTGCAAGAAGCCCAAAGGTCAGAAACTACCATCTGGACACAGTGTTAATATGCAAAGTTCTTGCAAAATGCTAGTTTTCTCATAATATTTGACCTGCAATTAATCTACCATGCCTTTGCAAAGAATTCCAAATGGTCTGTGGTGTGCCAGGAGCTGCTCTATCACCACTCTTCAGGTGGCTGCATGTGGTGTGTGGTTCTGGGCTTCGTCTTGCCCTGGACATGCTGGCAGGCTGCCAAGGAGAAGAAGTCTCTGTCACACGCACAGAACAAGCCAAGAGAGGCCAAACTGGGGGCTCTGAGGAGGGTGAGGTGAAGGTGGGACCTAGTGCAGGCTTATGCCTCAGTCTGTTCAAGCTGCTATAACAAAAATACTATAGACTGGGTGGCGCATAAACAACAGACATTTATTTCTCACAGTTCCAGAGCCTGGGAAGTCCAAGGTCAAGGGGGCAGCAGACTGGGTGTCTGGTGAGGGGCTGCTTCCCCTCCATAAACAGTCATGTCCTTAAGTGGAGGGGCAAGGGAGCTCTGTGGGGGGTCCCTTTTATAAGGGCACTAATCCCATTCAGGAAGGCACCATCCTCATGACCTAATCACCTCCTAATACCATCACCTTTCAGGGTTAAGATTTCAACATATGGATCTGGGGGGACAGACACAGTCAGTCTGTAGCAGGTTAGCACACATGCGAAGTGTCCAGTAACCTCTGAGACAATCAGCTGTTCCTCAAAAAGTTAAATGTAGAATTACCATAAAACTTAGCAATTCCACTCTGAGGCATCTACCCAAAATAATTGAAAACAGGAGTTCAAATAGCTACTTGTACACCAATGTTCACAGCAGCATTGTTTACAGCAGTGAAAAAGTGGAAGCATTCCAAATGCCTATCAATGGGTGGGTGGGTAAGAGGCATCACATGTGTATATGGCACGTAATTCAGCTATGACATGCACTGTAACATGATTCACTCTGAAAACAGGATGTAAGTGAAAGAAGCCAGACACAAAAGGCCATGTATTATATGATTCCATTGCTATGAAATGCCCAGAACAGGCAAACCAGGGACAGAACATAGGTTAGTGGTTGCCTGGGAGGGGGGAGGACAGGGAGTGACTGCTAATGGGTGTGGGGTTTCCTTCTGTGGTGCTGAAGTTTCTGCACTAGAAGTGGTGATGGGTGCTTAACACTGCGACCACTGTGTTTAGTTAAATTTAATGAAATACCATTGAATTGTTCACCTCAATGGTGAAAGGGAGAGTCCCACCTGGTCAGCCCAGCCTCTCTTCCACCTCAGATTTCATGGTGCTTTAAAACATAAATGCAAATGAACACAGAGGGGGCCTGGTTCTGGTAAGAGGGGAAACAAAGTAGAAACAAGTGCAGTTTTTGAGCAGCTGGTTTTCCAAATCTCTGATTTACCAAGGGGTGTTTTTCACGTGTGAAGAATTAAAAACTCCTGCAAAGCCAGCGGCTCAGCATGGCAAGAACAGGAATGACACCCTGCCCCTGCCTCCAGAAATTGGAATTCCCACAGGAGAGGGTCTGAGGGCATCTCGAGGGAGCAGCCTGAAGGCAGCTGCCATGGTGCGGGGTGGCCCTGCTCAGAGGTTCTGAGTCTGGGGACTGGGTGTGTGGAGAAGGGTTGCAGACTGCCTGCCCCTGGAGCCCTGCGCTGCCCGCCTCACTGCCAGCCCCCCGGGTGGAGCAACCCTTCCCTCCGGAGTTCGTGTGGCTGTTTGTGAGCAGGTTTCACCCACTTTTCTGAGCTGGAGGCAGGCTCTTATGACAAAGTCCAGACATCACCTCTCCCCATTTTTAAAATTATTATATCATAGTTCCATAAAATGGTGTGAATTCAAACATGAGCGCCTTCGACAAGCTGGTCTGGCTGCCAGGCTCTGCACAGATCCAGAGGGGGTGGGAGTGGGGAGTTGGGGGGGTGTCCTTCCAGACGCATGGTCCCTCTCTGGGAATGTGTGGGTTCTACAGGCTGGGGGCACAGCGGGGGTCCTCCCTGGCACCCGAGGATTAAAGGCTCTTCCTCTGCTTAGATTGGGGATGTGCTACAGGCCCACTGCTTCTAGGCACTAAAGCTTCCGTGTCCACCATTAGTTTTGGTGACAAAAAGGGGTTGGTGGAGTCACAGAGGAGTCAAAGTAATCCTGAGGATACTGACAGTCCCTGGCATTCGGTGAGCAGTCACCACATGATGGGCACTGCTTAATGCTTTGTGTGGATCACAACATCCAGGCTTTTGGACAACTCCATGAACCAGGGACCAGCATCCCACATCACTGAGGAAACAGGCTTGGGGAGGGTAAGGAATGTACTTGGGGTCAGGAAGGAGGGCACTCACTCCTGGGGCCATGACTGTCCACACTCAGGATCCTGGGTGTTGGGGGAGTGGCTCCTGAAGCCTTTTGGCCCCCCTGCCAGGAGGCAGCAGGATGAGGCAGAGAGGGCAGGCTGGAGGGCAGACAGACCCATCTCAGAACCAGCCTGCCCACTGCGGGGCAGGAGGGAGGGCAGTGACAACGTAGCCCTGGCTGGTCACTGAGCTGGATCTTTCCACAGGCTCAGGGAGATAACGAAGGCCTTCAAGCACCCAGAACATGCCCAGGGCACAGAGGAGTTCTCCGACACTCCTCTACACCCCAGCCTGTGTGACTCAGAACAAAGACAGTGTCCCCAAACTGGATGCTGCAGTGAATTAGGTCTAAAGGTCCTAAAAAGTCAGGCAAAACCACACATGGCTGACATCCTCTTGAAAGATCCTGAGGAAGGTGTCCCACCAGAAACTGTCCTGCCTCCTCACAAGACCAGGGCCGCAGGCTGCTCCTCCCAGCTGGCTGCTACCAGGTGTGCATGGAACCACACAAAGTAGTCACTTGGGTCTGGTGGAAATCATGCACTTAAACCCTAGATGCTCCCTTGGGATCATGTTACAGACACAGAGGAGTCCAAAAATCCCCAGAGTTTGCGGCTGGGGGATGGGGAGAAAAAAGCAGCTTTCAGAATGCCTCCACATACCTGAGGCTGGTGGCTAGTGTCTTTCTTATGCAAAATGGATTTAATGAATCCAAAGCCTCAGGTAGATGGGAGGGGTCTTGAACCAGGGGACGGTATGGAAAAAGCAGACAGAGCCTACGTAGGGTTCTGTGAATGGTTAGAACTATTGGCAACGCCCACTGCGTCAGAGGACGCAGTCAGGGATATATAAGCAGCTGCAGACATTTTAGCTCTCTCTCACTCTCATGTGCTCCCTCCATGTGGCTTTGAGAAGGGGCCTCCAGGCTGCTTTAAGAAGAGGCTCTCACCATGTGGTTGTGAGAAGGAGAGGAGATCCATGCGGTTTGCAGGAAGAAGGCAGTTTACAAGGAGGCTGAGAATCCAGACGGTTCTGCATTGAGAGCTGGAGGACACCACAGCACAGAAAGGACCTCCCCAATCAGAATTGAGTGATTGGCAGCTGCTGGTAAAGCTGAACTGTGTTTGGAAAGTAGGGAAACGGTGTTTCTGACCTTCCTAAGACTGGCCAGGTTTGGTAGGGGGGAGGCAAGGATATGTGTTTATGGGTGTTTTAAAGAACATAAGACTTAACAACAGAAATCCGCAAATAATCTAAATCTATATAACTGTTAAATAAACAATTCTTTTCATTAAACTCTGGTATTGAGAGTTATAATTCTGACGGCAGGCAATCAGGCCCCTCACTAAAGAGTCCGTGGGTTTGTTTTTCAATTGGAACAGCCCAGGGATTCTGTAACAATCATACAAAACAAACTCACCCACTCCTCAAAAAGGCTCCTGAGAGGTGAACAGGCAAAGCCACAACTCCAGTTTCCAGAAGCATCCCTATAAGCTGTATGTCCTTACGTCTGCTGTCCTGGAAGCCTCCTCTAGCCCTGCCCCCTCCAACAGGTTCCTTCCCCCTACACTATGGTTCCCAGAATCAAGTCCTCAGGGCAAGCCCAGGAGCAGATCAGGATAATCTCTTTCTTTGTTGAAGAGGTTCGTTGGCAGCCGTCCGTCTCGAGAGACGATGGTGTAGCTTCTTAAGAGTCTATCTGCACCGCCGAGAATGGCTGTGCAGTCCGACTCGGGAGTGACACGGTATCTGTCTCCTCCTGTGTTGAATCGACATCTTACGATGACGCTGGAGTGTCCTCTCCAGTGAAGCTGAAGCTACAGAGCCTGGGCAGGGTGATATGGAGGGTCTGCTGTTGCCCATGCAGCAGACCCCCCCTCTCTTCGCAGCTGAATGGTCCAAGGGAAAGACGGAGTCAATACAGCTTGGCTTCAGGTGCGCCGCAGGAGTTGCCGGTGTTGACTACAACGTCAAACCGCCTTAGGGACTCCGGCTCCGGATTTTCTGTCGGGGTTTACTCCGTTAGCCTTTCCCCTGAAGAGGTATGCCGCAAGGCAGCAGAGGTTTTTTGAAGTCAGAGTTTTCCTTCTCTGATGTGCCCTGACTGGAAGATCGAACCAGCGACACTTAGCTCGCAGGCCGACGCTCAATCCACTGAGCCAAAGTTGAAGAGGTTATACCCCTGTTATTATAGCCTCAGATCCTGGACTGACATGCAGGCAGTTGAAGCCATGATGATTTTCTCACCCAAGCTTTTATTCTGCACCTCCTCTGGGCCTCAGCTTGTCCGTGTGTGAAGTGTGCACAGGTAGAAACTTGCCCTATTTCTGTCCAGCTGGCTGGGGTGGGGTGGGGGGTGGGGGTGGGGTGGGGTGGGGCAGTGACCTGAAGTACTCCCCACATTCCTTGGTTGGGGTAAGGGGGAAGTGGATGATATGGTGTTTAGATACTTTGCATAACAATGGCAAGTTAATAGCTGTGTTTTTCCTGAAGGGAAGTGGACTGCTGTCCTATAGTGACTTGTGACATAGCCAGGGGAGGCAGATGCCCCTGTGTCATGGGAACTCTTGCCCTTACTAAAGATGGCAGCTGAAAGAAAGTAAAAGATATGGGGAACTGGCAAAAGCAGCACATCACAGGAGGGGACGGATATGAGGTCACATGAAGTGCCCGGTTGAGCATTTAAAAGAAAGGCAGACATGCAGAGGAAAGGGTGGAAAGAGAAGGGGCTGGATCCACCATGAGGTCTGGTGTGTAAGGAGCCACACATGCTGAAAGGGTGTAGAGAGAGTTTGTCGTGAGCTCTGGTGTGTAGGAAAGGGTTGGCTACGAGGTTTGGTGTAGGAGAGGAGACATCTGGGAAGCCAGTCTGGAGAAGATGGCGGCAGCACTGATGAAGCTGTGCAGGGACCTGCCAGACCAGGCATGGACTTGTGAGAGGTGCCTGGAGCTGAACTGTGACCAGGAATGCTAAGCTACAGACTACTGCTTCTCCACGGGGAGCCTCTAGGCTGTGCAGTAGAGATGCCTTCTCCCTGACTCACAGTCACTACACACATAGCTCTGAGACACTGAGGGTTCTGTTCCAGATCACAGCAATAAAGTGCACTTTGCAATAAATTGAGCCATGTGAATTTTTTGGATTTCCAGCGCATATAAAAATTATGTTTATACTGCACTATAGTCTATTAAATGTGCAATAGCATTATGTCTAAAAAACAATGCATATATCTTAATTAAAAATAATTTATTGCTAAAAAGCGCTAACTGTCAGCCGAGTGTCAGTAAGTCAATGTTTTTGCTGGTGGAGGGTCCTGTCTCGATGTTGACAGCTGCTGACTGATCAGGGTGCTGGTTGCTGAAGGCTGGGTGGCGGTGGCCAGTTCTTAAAATAAGACAACAATGACGTTTGTTGCATCATTTACTCTTCGTTTCACAAATGATTTCTCTGTATCATGAGATGATGTTTGATAGTATTTTACCCACGTAGGACTTCTTTCAAAACTGAAGTCTTCCCTCTCAAACCCTGTCGTAGCTTCATCAACTAAGTTTATGCATTGTAATGTGCTCAATCCTTTGTTGTCATTTCTGCAACTTTCACAGCATCTTTGCCAGGAGGAGATTCCATCTTGAGAAACCACCTGCTTTGCTCATCCACGAGATGAACTCCTCATGCACTCAAGTTGGATCCTGAGATTGCGGCAATTCAGTCACAGCCTCAGGCTCTACCTCCACCTTGTGTTCTGCTGCTCGCAGCACATACATCATTACTTCCTCCGCTGAAGTCTGGAGCCCCTAGAAATCATCCGTGAGAGTGGAGTCCATTTCTTCCCAACTCCTGCTAATGTTGATATTTTGACCTCTTTCTTTGAACCACAAATGTTATTAATGGCATCTACCTTTTTCTTTTTAAAAATTATTTAGTATGCTTATTTTTTTACTTGTTCAAATTATATTGATAAAAATGGTTCCAAATTTAAATATTATGCACCATAATCCAGTAAACATTTTCATGAGCAAGGCATTTTTTTGTTGTTATTTTTCTTTCTTTCTTTTCTTCTTTCTTTCTTTCTTTCTTTCTTTCTTTCTTTCTTTCTTTCTTTCTTACAGTTCACATTCAATATTAGTTTGTGTTAGTTTCAGGTGTACAGCATAGCAGTTAGATAATCACATACTTTATGAAGCGCTCCCCGGATGTTTCTATGACCACCTGGCAACAGACCTGGTTACTGCAATATTAGTGACGAGATTCCCATGCTTCACTGTGTATCCCTGGGACTTACTGGCATCTGCAATGGTGAATCCTTTCCAGAAGGTTTTCAGTTTACTTTGCCCAGACCCATTAGAGGAATCACTATGTATGCCAGCCACAGCCTCATGAAATGTATTTCTTAAATAACTGAAAGTATGAGCAAGCATGAAAATGTTCATCTCATTGTACAACTCCATCAGAGCTCTTGGGTGACCAGGTGCATTGTCAATGAAAATAAAATCTTTTTTTTTTTTTTTTTTTTCTGAGCAGTGTGTCTCAACAGTGGGCTTAAAATATTCAGTAAACCATGTTGTAAACAGATGTGCTGTCATCAAGGCCTTGTTGTTCCATTTATAGAGCATAAGCAGAGTAGAATTTAGCATAATTTGTAACAGGCCTCAGATATTTGAAATAATAAATGAGCATTGGCTTCAACTTAAAGTCACCAGCTTCATTAGCCCCTAACAACAGAGGCAGCCTATTCTTTTTTTTTAAGTATATTTTATTATGTTGTTACAGTAGTTCCAATTCTTTTTCCCTTTGCTCCCCTCTGCCCAGTACCCCCCTTCCCTCCAGCAGTCCCACTCCCCTTAGCTCATGTCCATGGGTCGTGCATGTAAGTTCTTTGGCTTCACCCTTTCCTATATTATTCTTAACTTCCCCTTGTCTATTTTGTACCAACTGATTATGCTTCTTAATCTTTGCACCATTTTCCCATTTCTCCCCTGCTCCCCTCCCAGCTGATAACCCTCTAAGTGATCCCCATACCTATGATTCTGTTGCTATTCTGGTTTGCTTAGTTGGATTTGTTTTTATTTTTTAGATTCAGTTGTTGATAGTTGTGAGTTTGTTGTCATTTTAGTGTTCATAGTTTTGATCTAGTCCTGGCTGGTTTGGCTCAGTGGATTGAGCGTCGGCCTGCGAGCTACGTGTCGCTGGTTCGATCTTCCAGTCAGGGCACATCAGAGAAGGAAAACTCTGACTCCAAAAAACCTCCGCTGCCTTGCGGCATACCTCTTCAGGGGGAAGGCTAAGGGAGTAAACCCCGACAGAAAATCCGGAGCCGGAGTCCCTAAGGCGGTTTGACGTTGTAGTCAACACCGGCAACTCCTGCGGCGCACCTGAAGCCAAGCTGTATTGACTCCGTCTTTCCCTTGGACCATTCAGCTGCGAAGAGAGGGGGGGTCTGCTGCATGGGCAACAGCAGACCCTCCATATCACCCTGCCCAGGCTCTGTAGCTTCAGCTTCACTGGAGAGGACACTCCAGCGTCATCGTAAGATGTCGATTCAACACGGGAGGAGACAGATACCGTGTCACCCCCGAGTCGGACTGCACAGCCATTTTCGGTGGTGCAGATAGACTCTTAAGAAGCTACACCATCGTCTCTCGAGACGGACGGCTGCCGGCTGCCGAGTTTTGATCTTCTTTTTCTTAAGTAAGTCCCTTTGACATTTCATATAATAATGGCTTGGTGATGAAGAACTCCTTTGCCTTTACCTTGTCTGGGAAGCACTTCATCTGCCCTTCCTTTCTAAATGATAGCTTTGCTGGATAGAGTAATCTTGGTTTAGGTTGCTTTTCATCACATTGAATACTGCTTACCAATCCCTTCCTGCCTGCCTGTCCTCTGAGAAATCAACTGATAGTCCTATAGGCACCACCCTGTAGACAACTCTCCGCCTCACTCTTACTGCCCCCAGGACTCTCTCTTTATCTTTGACCTTTGGCATCTCAATCATGATGTGTCCTGATGTGGTCCCCTCTGGGTCAAGCTTGCCCGGGACCCTCTGTGCTTCCTGGACCTCTATGTCCATCTCCTTCAAAAAATTTGGGAATTTTTCCTCATTTTTAAAAATTCTTGCTTCCTCATTCTGCACTGGTTGACTGTTTTTTTTCTTATGTTCCAAATTATTGATTTGAACCCCGGTTTCCTTCCCTTCACCATTGGTTTTGTGTGGATTTTTCTTTGTTTCACTTAGTATAGCCTTCACTTCTTCTCTTATGTGTTTGCTGTACTCAAGCATATCTGTCAAGCCTGTGAGCATCTTTATCACCAATGTTTTGAATTCTGCATCTGTTAGGTTGTCTATCTCCTCATCGCTTAGTTCTCCCATTGGAACCTTGATCCGTTTCCCCTTTTGGGCCATACTTCTCTGTCTCCTCATTCTGACAGGCTTCTGTGTTTGTTTCCCCCCGCATCTCAGGTAGAGCTGTCACTCCTGTTATAAGGGGTGGACCCTTAGGGATTCATAAGTACAGGGTGACCTGTTTCACCATGTTGTGGCGCTGTATGAGGGGGAGGGGTCCGAGAGGGAACAATGTCACTTGCTCAGCACTTGTCCCCTTTTCAGGCACCTCTCTCACTTCCGCACCAGACCGGCACCCCTCTAGCTGCTGCCCTGGCTGTTGTTCCTGGAGTGGGTAGGTCTGCGGACAGTCTAGTACCGTGGGGGCCCTTTAAACAAGCAGACTGCTGAGAGACCAGCAGTTTCTGCCTCCACCCCAACCCCACTGGTCTGCACAGTCAGAAGCAATGAGGCTTGATTTTCCCTGGTGCTGGGACCATGAGCTGCTAGGGCTGGTGAGGACCTGGGAGCGCTCCCCAGGTGTCCCTCCTGACTTTTTAAAACGTGGGACTGCACTTTCCACTGGCCTGCCGCTGTTGCTGCCACCACATCTTGTCTTCTTTGTCCCGGTTCCTCCTCTCCTACCTGTCTGGAGAGTATTTCTTCTTTATATCTTTGTTTGATGAACTTCCATGTAGTTTGATTTTCTGGAACTTCTGATTGTTTCTAGTTTTGAGGTAGTTATATTCCTTCTTAGTTGTGGAGGGAGATGCAGCATGTCTGTCTATGCCTTCATCTTGGAAGCCTATTCTTTGAAGCCTTGAAGCCAGATAATAACTTCCCCTCTCTAGCTATGAAAGTTCTACCTACCTGGCATTTTCTTCCAATGCAAGGCTGTTTCGTCTACATTGAAACTTTGTTTAGTGTAGCCACTTTCATTATCTTAGCCAGACCTTCTGGATAACTTGCTGCAGCTTCTACATCAGTATTTGTTGCTTCACCATATACTTTTATGTTATGCAGATGGCTTCTTTCCTTATACATCATGAACCAACCTTTGCTAGTTTCAGACTTTTTCTGTAGCTTTCTCCCTTCTCTCTACCTTCAGAGAACTGAACAGATTTAGGGCCTTGCTCTGGATTAGGCTTAAGGGAGTGTTGTGGATGATTTGATCTTCTATCCAGACCACTAAAACTTTCTCCATATCACTTTCTGTTTCACTTTCTTATTCATGTGTTCACTGGAGTAGCATTTTGAACTTCCTTCATGAACTTTCCCTTTGCATTCACAACTTGACTAACAAGCGAGAGGCCTGGCTTTCAGCCTTTCTCGGCTTTCTACATGCCTTCCTCACTCAGCTCAATCATTTCTCGCTTTTGATTTAAAATAAGAGACGTGCGACTTTTCCCCTCACTTGAACACTTAGAGGCCATTGGAGGGTTATTACTAATTCAATATTGTTGTGTGTCAGAGAACAGGAAGGCCCAAGGAGAAGGAGAGAGATGGGGAACGGCCAGTTGGTGGGGAAGTCAGAACATACAACATTTCTATGAAACAATTATAATAGTAACGTCAAAGATCACTAACCACAGATCACCCTAACAAATACAGTAACAGTGAAAAACTTTGAAATATTGTGAGAATTACCAAAATGTGAGACACCCAAAGTGAGCAAATGCGATTGGAAAAATGATGCCAATAGACTTGTTGGACGCAGGGTTGCCACAAACCTCAGTGTATAAAAAAATGCATTTATCTGTGAAGTGCAATAGGCATGTCTGTATACACGTTTGGAGGAAAACAAGATAAATGATTCAAATACCAAAGATATGTCCACTTACGCACTGGAGTGAACACACAAAGGACATGGGAACTGTTGGCCCCTGAGGGCCTCAGCTGCCATGGGTCCTATGTGGGGAGAAGACCTTCATCTGAGCTGCTGCAGTTGGTGGCTGAAGACTTTTATGGTGCTCTAAGGCTCCTGGACTCAAGCCCAAGCTGTGTGTGTGTGTGTTCCTGTGTGTGTGTTACTTTTTAGCACTGGCTCAGTAGGGTTCAGAGAGAGTCTATTCCTGCACTATCCCTCTCTGATGGATTTTCAGGAACAATTTGGACCATGCGAGGGTTCACCTTACATAGTCACTTTAGAATAAAAATCTCACCTAAACTGTGACTTTGCAACAACAACTTATTGTGTGTTGGCCTTCCTGGTTCCAGAAGGTGGGGTCATAGATTTTGGTTACCCATATCCCTGTGGGGCACACTAGTCACTGGGACATACTAAAGAGAGATCTGATCAGGTCACTGGGGAGGATTAGAAGGGGCTGTAGGAAGAGGTTGCCCGAGGGAATGGTAAACAGTCCAGGACAGAATTGGCTGAGAAGCTGAATGCCTCTAGAGTGCATGGAATTATAGGCCAGAAGATTTAAAATAATAGGAGGGCAGAGACTGGCTCTTGAGCTCTCTTCCTTGAGGATGCCTAGATGATGGTGCTGCAGCTGCCTGCGTTTCCCAATGGATGGCATTTTAAATGGGAAGGAACTCTGGGCGCAGCCTAGGATCAGGCTGGCCTGGCAGAGGGTGGCGGGTTTATTCTTTGGGTGTTCTAGAGGGGACGAGCTTCAAGGCAGAAACCTGCCTTTCTTCCAAAATTGTGTAGCTTTTTATCTTATGTTGTTTTAGTATGTAAACTAACCCTACAGAAATAAGATAATTAAAAACTAATAGGGAGAGTGATATGGGAACTTAGGAGTTAAAGAGTTTGGCCTTAATTGATAGTCCTAAGTGACTAATTCACATAAAAAGCTGTTATTCCAAAATTGTGTAGTTTTTGAGTAAAGATCCCTTTCCTTTATCACCAAACCTTTGCCTCCAGAATTTTGCCTAGAGGGTGGTGGTGGGCAGCAGGACCCCACTTGCTGTTTGGTAACATCACAGGAGAAGGGCTGGATGGATTGGTGCATTGGTGAGGGGATGAGGAGTAGATGGGAACAGATGGGGCAGGCTGGCCTGGTGTTGGGTGTGGGTGTGTATGCTAAGGGATTGCTGGGAGGTGCTGGAGTTCTGCTGTTGCCCATCACTAGCTGTTTGTCCTTGGGCACATTGCACCTTTGGCTATAAAGTGGGACTATATTCCCTCCCTGCAGGGTTCTTGTGAGGAATGAACCTGTAAGTCCTACACATGGAGCTTGCAGCAAGCATGGGCCTGGCTAAGAATAAGGACACCTCTCTGAGGAGCTGACCACGGCCCTTGGTGTGGCAAACAGGACAGTGAACGTGTGAGCGTCTCTTTGTGGCCTGAATGGATCTGGCCATTGGAATAAAGGTGCCTGGGGGTGGCCCCAGGTTTTCTTAAGTGATGCCCCACCTTCCATCTAAAAGGTCACATGGATGCCATTCCTTTTGTGGGAGAGGACCCTGAGATAAAGTGCCACAGTGGCTAGAGGAGCAGATGGACGTCTGGATTCAAAGTCAGACCAGACCTCCCACCCACCATGCCCATAGCTCCAGTCTCCCCTCTGACAGTGAGGAAATGAGGACACAGGGCGGCTTGTGTCGAGATGCCCGGGCTGGCCCCCTAAGGCACACTGAGGGTGAACAGGCTGGCCCCATGTCCTGCTCCCATCCCCACTGGGTCTTGACAGAGAAGGAAAGCCTGGGCCAAGGGAGGGAAGACAGCCCCCACTTCCTCCAGAAAACAGCTCCGCCCCTCACCCGGAGCCTGAGTGAGACCCTGGGCAGGGTCCTGAGGTTTGCCCCAGAGCACTTACAGGCCTCCTCCTCCCTGAACCTCGGCTCCACATTTTGTTTTTCAAATGTACAAATAAACACCACCTGGGGCAGGACAGGATGGGAAGGCAAATGTTCTTCCAGGTAAGATGGTGCCTCGGGCTTTGCTCCGCACTGGGTAGGGGAGGCCAGAGAAGGACAGGGGCCCAGGTGTGGCAGGACCTCACGCTGGTTGCTCTCAGTCTGAGCTCCCGAGTGATCCAGGTTTGTCATCCCGACCTCATCTGCCAGCACCCACCTCTCCTCTTTCTCTCCCCACTCCCTTCACAGCAGTCTCTGGGGCTCCCAGACACCAGGCCCCAGCCCAGGACCTTGATGCCAGCTGTTCTCACTGCCTGAACACCCTCACTTCGCTTCTTTGTGCAAATGTCGCCTTCTCCTTTACAACGATCCCCTCCCCAACCCACTCCAGCACCCAGGCTGCCCTCACTGGCATGACTATTCCCATGACACACTAACCTTCTAGCACTACAATCCTGCTTAACCCTGTCTTCCCCAGTGGAAATATAAGCTCCACGAGGATGGGGGATGCTGTGTCCCCAGCACCAGGCCCCTGCCAATCACTTAGTGTTGTTGACAGGACCGGCCTGTGATGCCCACATGGCTACTCCTGGGAGCTGGGTCTGGGAACCACATTCGTGGGCCAGACTGCCAGAGGGCGTGGCACATGTAACATGTCCAATAGCACATGGTGCGGTTGCAAGACCATCCTGCACGCACAGCTGCCTCTGGCACGGCCACGGTCTCGGGCGGGGCGGTCGTTATGTGTGCGTCATTGCATTGAGTCCTCACCTGCTAAAGTCTGGGTGCAACAAGGCCGCCAAGCCCAGCTGGGGGCCTCGGAGGCTCCGGCCAGAGACACACAAGACAGGGGAACCCCCAGACAGGGAGGGTGCCTCTGCCCTCTTCTCGCTTTCCCTGCCAAGCCCGTAGGAGCTGGGCTGGCATGGCTTGGGACCCGGGGTGACCTGCAGTGTACTGTGAGGGCTCCTGCACACCAGTGGGGACTGGAAAGGGTGACACAGGAGAAGCAGACTCGGGACAGCGAACAAGGAAAAGCATGCAAGAAAAGCAGCTTGTTACCAGAAATGCCACAAAGTGAGCTGTGACCTCCCGAGGGGCAGCCCTCACACCTGACCTACAGTGGCGCCTGGGGACAGACATTATTTTCAGTGCACGTGTCCCTTTGTCTCAGGTGAGGGAAAAGCAGAACAGCAGCTAGTGGCCCTGAGCAGCTCAGCAGAGGAGCCAGGGAACTGCCACCCACACAGTCCCCTGCAGATCAAAGAGCCTTGGCTTGGAGCCGCTGGGAGGGACAGAGGCGCAACCCCGCCACGGCCCATGCCCAGCTGCGGGACCCTGGCAGGCCTTTCACCTCCCCATGCTGCAGACCGTCATCGGAGGCAGGACCGGCCGTGAAGTCGGTTGGAAGTGATGAGACCCACACACAGCCAACACGGGGGAGCATTTATTTATTAAAAAGAAAAAAGATGGCTATGATGTGCCAATGATTTTCAGCCCCTTCTCTCATAAGCCCCCCCTTTTCTTCTATTAATATAAATTCTTTCTAAGTAGGAAAGCAGACTTTATTTACTTTTAATAAATATATTAAAGCATTTACTATGATATATTCTCTATATAGACTGCCAATAGTATCTGTAGGAGAAAATGATTAAAATGGAGGGAAAAAAAATAGAGAGATGGATTTCCAGCATTAAAGATGAAAGCTCTTGAGCTGCACAGCCCACAGGACACCAAACAAAGTTAAGAAAGAGCCCATACTTCACTCAACACATCGTAGTGAACTCAGGAGTGTCAGAGAGACAGAGAGGCCTAGAGTCTCCAGAGAGGGTGGGTCCCCTGGCAAACAGACTGACAGCAAGATGGCAGGGAGCCATGGTTTTGAGAGCTCACATGGGTCCATGAGTTCTGAGCCCTGAGCCTTGAATTTTACATCCAGACAAATGTGAGGGAATGACCAGGACATTCACAAACACAGGGGCCCAGGAAGCTCTGAACTCAGGAGGAGAATCAGGTTGGAGATGCCCCAGCCACACACATAAGGGGTGGTCAGCTGCCCAAGCAAAGCCTGCTCTGCCCCCATGAACTGAGACCGAGAATGAAAATGGAGGAAGCGTGTCCTCAATAACCTGATGGCATGGGCACAGCTGATGCTTGTTGGGGCCGATACGGGTCCACGGGAGCTCACTAGGCCACTCTGTTTCCATTTCCAAATGTTGGGGTTTTCCCATTATAAAATACTTCTTAAAATAGCATGTTTTAGACCAAGATTTCTATCTTTTCCAAAAGCCCAAGACAGCTGTAAACTGCTAAATTTTGTACTGTTTCCAATCACTTTCAAAAATAGCTAACCAGAGGTGAGCTTACGGGAGCTGGCTTTATTGGGTGGTGACAGAAATCCACCCTTGGCCTCTGGAAATGACCCACATTTCTCTGTAAAAGAGACCATTGTTGATTGTCAGGGATGAAAGGAAATTGTGTGTGTGAATCACTCTTACAAAATTAAACACAAATAGAAGCACACACTTTTAAATATTATGTATAGGTGCGTATTTCTACGTGTGTTCCCTCCCACATGCCCCAAATTCTTAACCTTCAGTTCATCAACAATAATGACAACAATGGTTGCCTCTGGATGGTGAAATTTACCCTCCCCTTCTGAAAGATCGCGTGTCCCAAGCTGCGTTTGTGTGGTCACAGCTGACTGGTTTTCTTAAGTTGGCAATCAGTCATACAGTGGCCGGTGGGAGCCCCGCACAGCTGCAGGCAGGCTGAGAGGACAGCCAGAGAGCGAAGGACCCAGCACCACACTTGGAAGGCAGGTCCTTTGGCAAGGCATTATTTTCACCAGTGTTTTTTTTTTAAGTGTATTTTATTGATTATGTTGTTACAGTAGTCCCAATTTTTTCCCGCTTTGCCCCCCTCTGCCCAGTACCCCCATTCCCTCCAGCAATTGCAGTCTCCTTCGTTCATGTCCATGGGTTGTGCATATAAGTTCTTTGGCTTCACCGTTTCCTATGTTATTCTTAACTTCGCCCTGTCTATTTTACACCAACCAATTATGCTTAATCCCTGAATCATTTCCCCATTTCTCTCCCTTCACCCTCCCAGCTGATAACCCTCCAAATGATCCCCATATTTATGATTCTGTTCCTATTCTGGTTTGCTAAGTTGAATTTTGTTTTTATTCTTTAGATTCGGTTGTTGATAGTTGTGAGTTTGTTGCCATTTTAATGTTCATAATTTTGATCTTCTTTTTCTTCAGTAAGTCCCTTTGAAATTTCATATAATTATAGCTTGGTAATGATGAACTCCTTTAGCTTTATCTTGTCTGGGAAGCACCTTATCTGCCCTTCCATTCCAAATGATAGCTTTGCTGGATAGAGTAATCTTGGTTGTAAGTCCTTGCCTTTCATCACCTTGAATACTTCTTGCCAGCCGCATCTTGCCTGCAAAGTTTCTTTTGAGAAATCAGCTGACAGTCTTATAGGGACCCCTCTATAGGTAACTCTCTGCTTTTCTCTTGCTGCTTTTAAGATTCTCTCTTTATCTTTAACCTTTTGCATTTTAATGATGACGTGTCTTGGTGTTGTCCTTTTTGGGTCTAGCTTGTTTGGGACTCTCTGTGCTTCCTAGGCTTGTATGTCTATTTCCTTTGCCAAATTTGGGGAGTTTGTCTTCATTATTTTCTCATATAAGTTTTCAATTTCTTACTCTTCTTCTTTTCCTTCTGGCACCCGTATGGTTCAGATGTTGGCATGTTTAAAATTGTCCCAGAGGTTCCTAAGCCTCTCCTCATTTCTTTCAATTCTTGTTTCCTCATTCTGTACTGGTCGACTGTTTTTTTCTTCCTTATATTTGAAATCATTTATTTGAACCCTGGTTCCTTTCCCTTCACCGTGGGTTTTGTGTGGATTTTCCTTCATTTCATTTAGCATAGCCTTCATTTCTTCCCTTATGCGTTTGCCATACTTAAGCATATCTGTCAAGCCTGTGAGCATCTTCGTCACCAATGTTTCAAATTCTTCATCGGTTAGATTGGCTACCTCCTCATTTGTTAGGTTGGTTATCTTCTCGTTGCTTAGATCTCCTACTCGAACCTTAATCTGTTTCTCCTTTTGAGCCATACTTCTCTGTCTCCTCATCTTGACAGTTCCTGTGTTTGTTTGCCTTTGTGTCTTAGGTAGAGCTGTCTCTCCTGTTATGTTGTAAGGGGCGGAGCATTAGATATGTATCGGTACAGGGCGACCTGTTTCACCACATTGTGGCGCTGTGTGTGTGGGAGGGGTCCGAGAGGGACCTATGCCGCCTGCTCAGCACTCACCCTTTTTTCAGGCACTTCTCCCACTTCCGTATGGGACCGATGCCTTTCTAGCTGTTGCCCTGGCTGTCGTTCCCAGAGTGGGTGGGTCTGCGGACATTCTAGGACCATGGGGGCCCTTTAAACAAGTGGACTGTGCTGAGAGACCGGCAGTTTCTTCCTCTGCCACAACCCCCACTAGTTCGCACAGTCAGAAGCAATGAGGCTTTATTTTCCCTGGCACTGGAACTGTGAGCTAGGTGGGCTGGTCTGAGGCCGGGAGCACTCCTCAGATGTCGCTCCTGACTTTTTAAAAATGTGTGATTGTGCTTTCTGCTAGCCTGCCGCTGCCACCGCTGCTGCCGCCATCACACCGCATCCTCTCTGCCCCGGTTCCACCCTTCCTGCCTGTCTGGATGAGCATTTCTTCTCTATATCTTTGTTTGTTGGACTTCCATGCAGCTCGGTTTTCTGGAACTTCTGGTTGTCTTTAGTTTTGAAGGAGTTATATTCCTTCTTAGTTGTGGAAGGAGACGCAGTGTGTCTGTCTAGGCCTCCATCTTGGCCAGAAGTCCCTTCACCAGTTTTTTAAATATCAGAACTCATTGCTGAGTCCCATGACAACTTTTGAGGACAGTTAGTCAGGGGCCATGTGGTGGGCAGGGAGGGGGCCCAGCAGGGAGGCCTGCTCACACTTCTCTTCCCCTGCCCTCCCTCACTGCAGCTGCCGGACAGAGTTCTCCAGAGGACTTTCTGCTGTGATGGAAACATTGGCCGCACTGTCTGTCCCCTGTGCCAGCTCAAAGCCACATGTGGCTACAGAGCCCCTGAAATGTGACCAGCGCAACTAAAGAACTGAAGTCTTAATGTGGTTAAACTTTAATTTAAATCTAAATAGCCATGGATGAACCTTAAAAACATCATGCTCAGTGAAAGAAGCCAGGCATAAGAGGTGCACAGCGCATGATTTCATTTAATATGAAATGTCCAGAACAGGCAAACCCACAGAGTTGGAGAGCAGATGAGGCAGTGCTAGGCACTGGGAGAAGACAGGGGAAGCGATTGCTCGGGCTTCTTTTCAGGGTGATGGAAATGGTCTGGAAACAGTGGAGATGGTTGCATAGAATTGTGACTATACTAAAAGCTACTGAATTGTACACTTTAAAATGGTGAATTTTATGTTATGTGAGTTATATGTGTATTTCAATTAAAATATTTAAAAATCTTAAATAGCTACATGGGCTAGTGGCTA
This sequence comes from Furipterus horrens, assembly GCF_987537825.1. Taxonomy (NCBI): domain Eukaryota; kingdom Metazoa; phylum Chordata; class Mammalia; order Chiroptera; family Furipteridae; genus Furipterus; species Furipterus horrens. Next base: position 61,624,722 of record NW_028327180.1, on the reverse strand, counting down.
CCATATTGGACAGCACAGTTCTAGAAGCTTCTGAGTAGGGGGTTTGTGCCTTTAGTTGTCCTCTCTGGTCCCAAATTCATGCCTCCTAGCCCCAACAGTGCCCCGCAGGGGTCTTCCCTGCTCTGCCCCACAAGCCTCCTGTTCCTACCCTAGCTCCCAGCTGCTTTGACCCTTACTTCCTGTCATGCTCCTAGACTCCTCATTGTGGTCCTTGGCTTGGAAAGACTCCTCCCACCAGTTCTGCATCACCTTCAAGGGATGTCTCTTCCTCCAATTGCACTTGGTATGAAGGCCCTCAGGTACCACAACCTGCCAGGCTCTCATTATTTTGTTCAGAATACCCCTGTTCCCAGTGCTATTTGCCCTTTGGGATTACTGAGGATGGGAGACCTCAGGCAGGAAGTCAGCCCAACCTGACCTCCACTCCATGACTCCTGCCTCATTGTAGCCTTTGTCTAGGGGCACTGTGGTCGGGATACCCCACTGGTCATGAAGGGCTGCTGGGTGTGTAGAAACAGTGCTCCAAATAGGACTGGGCCATGTGGGCATCAGAATGGGTTTGCTCAACAGACAATGATGACATCATCACCGCTGCTTAACGGTTCAGAAGGCACCTTCATTACTTGGCTTCTGGGCTGAGCTCTGTCTGGGCACAGCGCATTCTGCCTTTGGAGGGGAGGGAGAGAGAGTCTGCAGAATCCCTTCCCAGGCACCAGCCTCTTGTGAGTGCCTGAGGGCTCCTGCCTTCCTAAGGCTGATTTGGGGAGGGGCTTCCTGGAGGCCCTGGGTCTTGCTCACCTCTGGCTCCAAATCCAGCCTTGCCCACCTGACACCCCCAGGCATGGACTGCACACAGCCCATGGGGACTGCAGGGACTCCAGACCCCTGGCGGGAGTGAGGCCCAGTGCAGAGCTGTGACTCTCTCTGTTGCAGAGGGTCAGTCTCCCCTCACTGCCCCACCACCAGTAGGACGGGCAGATTGCGAATCCAGCCCAAATCCGTGCAGGAGTGGGGGTGAGCAAGAGTTGCTTCCCTAAACACACAGAAGGGGGCGTTGTTCCTCTGCCTTCCGTCAGGCTAAGCCTGGAAGGGGGTCCTGGTAGGGCTCTTACGAGGACTCACCAAATTCTCAGCGCAGCAAGGCCCTGGGTGATTGATAGTGAGAAAAACATTTTCACCAGCCCTTCATCTGGTTTGTATTAAGAGATTTCCATGCTTAGATTTTTTTCCCAAGGTAAAAACCAACGATGAGTTGGGAGCAGAGAACCAGCAGAGGAACAACAGTGGGGACAGGCAGCTGGGCGGGGGCGGGGCTAGGGGAGCCCAAGTGAAAGATGTGCCGAGGTGGAAGGGGCGCCACACCCTGTGGGCTGGCTGGAGACAGGCCCAGCGCTGGGCAGCCAGCGATGATGAAGGCGCTGTGGCTGGCTTCCTCTCTCACTTTATCAAAGTCACAATGGATTTGGTGCAAACAGGTGGTTCCTAGCAGCCCTTCCCCTACAGCAGTGCTGTGGGGCCTCTCACCCTGCATCTTGCCTGCCACCGCCACTCCCCTCCCACCTCACCTTCCTCCCAGCCCACCAGCATCTGATGGAACAGGAGGCTTTATGTTTGTTTTGTTTTTGTCATCTGCCCCCTGCTACAGCAGGCAAGCCTTAGGAGGATGTGGCAGGACAGCTGTGGGCTGTGTGAGTGAGTGACTGGCTGACCAAGTCCTCCTCCTGCCTCTCCAGCCCTCACCTAGGCCCTGGGCTCCTTCTCACCTGGGCTGGGTGTCTGAGGGGTCAGGCCTCTGCTGAGGCCCCTGATGGGGGTGAACTTCTGACTGACTTCCCCTGGGTTCCTTTCTCCCTCCCAGGCTTGGAGAGGGCAGGTGGGGGCTGGGAAAAGCCTCCACACTCACTCCCACACCGAGACTCCTCCTGTCTCTTCTACCCTCCAGGTTCTCAGGCTTTGGGACCCTCCTCTCCAGGCACCCTGGACTCAGGTTACAGAGCAGAGCTGGCTGAGCCCACAGATACTGGTCCGGGGACATGCTGTTCCCCTGCCTAGAATGACCCTGAGTGCTTACCTATTAGCCAGCTTCTACCCAAGCCTCAGGGCACCCATGTCACCTCCTACACAAGTTTTCCTGGTCCTGCCCTTCTGTTCCTCCTTGTTCCCAGCCCCATGGTGCTCTGAAGCATGGCCTATTTGTACATTGTTATCTCAGGCAGTGAGAACTCCGTCAGGGTCCCAGCACCCATCGCAGTGCCTGGTACACAGCAGGTGCTTGTGGAGGGTCTGCGGGGTAGATGTCTGAAGGTGGGGAGTGTCCAGCACAATGGCCCAGACCCCAGCACTGGGTCTGGGGCAGTGAGTGGACAGGAAGCATGGCTGCGTGAATGAAGGGAGGAGTGGCTGGGTGGGCTTCCAGCCCCCAGCCTGTTAGGCTTGCAGATGGCCTGCCGGTACCCCCAGCACCCTAGCCTCTCTCCCCAAACAGGGGCTGTGCTGTGCCAGTGCTCGGAGCCTTGGTAACCAGCTGTATAGCGCTTGGTCACACACTAAGGAACAGGGCCCTGCAAGTGGCCAGCTCTAGAGGTGGTCCAAGGGGGTTCTGACTCTTGAGAAAGACGGAGAGGAAGAGAAAAGCAGGAGATGAGGACTGAGGGGAGATGGTTCTAAGCCCTGGTGTCAGCAGGTTGCCAGCTGGTGGAGAAGAGGGAAGAAGTACATTTTCTGCCTGGAAGCAGCCTCTGAATGAGCAACAGCATGTGTGCATAGTGTGGGTGGTCCACCAGCAAGTGTGGCCTCAGCGCCTCTTTGTGCCAGTCTGTGTGGTGTGCTGAGGCCACGTCTCAGTGTGTCTCTACCCAGGGAACCTAGAGTTAGTGGGAAGACAGGCCAAATGGGACAAGTGGTGCCCAGAAGGCCATCCGTGGGCCTCGAGGCGAGGAGCAGGCCTAGTCTGGGGCAGGAAGTGTCAGGCTGGAGTCTGAGGGACAGTTAGGGCTGGGATAGGGGGAGGGTATGCTGGTCTAGGGATGTGTGTGCGGCCCTGCAGGGGGGTGCGGCCTGACTCAGACCTGAGAGGAAGTGTGTTTGGAGTGTGGGGGAGGCAGGAGGCTGGCAGCTCTGTCAGGGCTCTGGTTTGGGGTCATGGTGGGGATTGGGGATTTTATCCTGCTAGGAGCAGCACTGATTTCATGACGCTCAACCTCTGAGCTATTGTCTGAGCACCAGGCTATTAGGCACAGAATTGTCTTACCCTGCCCCACCCCCTTCCCGTGTTGAAGCCCTAACCCCTAATGGGCCTTCAGGAATATAGCTAAAGTTAAATGAGGTCAGAAGGGTGGAGCCATAATCTGAGAGGACTAGAGTCCTGAGAAGAGGAGACACCAGATGCCTCTCTCCCCAGGAGAGGATCCAGCAAGATGGTGGTGGTCTGTAAGCCAGGAGGAGAGCTCTCACCAGAGACCACCTTGAGGGCACCTTCCTCCTGCCTTCCACCTGCCATAGCTGTAAGAAAATAAGTTTCTCTTGCTAAAGCCCTTAGCCTGTGGCATTTTGTGCTAGCTGTCTGAGGACAGTGATACGCAGGCCCTAAGTTAGACGCTTCCCTCACGCTCTCCCCCTTCGTCACAGCCCAAGTCGCGAGCGCCATCCTCACTGTCCTCCTCCGAGCAGAGAAGCGCAGCTTTCCAAGGGTTCCGTGATTCGGTCAAGTTCTCAGGGCAGGTAGTGCAGCTGTAAAACACCTTAGTGCTTTGGATCTTTTCTCTCTTAAAAGAACAGAGAGATAAAATGGCTACCTTTTAGATGGGCAAGGTGAAAATACTATGAAACAAACTTAACAAATAAAAATAGACATCGCCTAATGAGATGAGAACTTCTGCTAAAGAGAGTGAGGCAGGGCAGGGGGATATGGGACAAAACCTCAGTGGCCCTGGGGATTTAGGACAATTACTTTTAATATGTTAATAAAGAGCCCTGGTCAGGTGGCTCAGTTGGTTGGAGCAATGTCTGGTATACTAGAAGGTTGTGGGTTTGATCCCAGTCCAGGCACATGCCTGAGTTTTGGATCCCTGGTCAGGGTGCATATGGGAGGCAACCCATTGATGTTTCTCTCTCATATTGATATTTCTCTCTCTTTCTGTCTCCTTTCCTTTCTCTCTCTCAATTCAATAAATATATATCCTCTGGTGATTAAAAAATAGTTTCTTAAAAATGTTTTTAAAGAGCAATCACACACTTTAAGAAGGTTTTAATCAACAGGTAAAATATGGAAGGAACAGATCTTTCAAGCTCTGGTCCTTCTAACACACAGTGGAGACAGTTCTCTTCATCTTATCCACCAGAAAGAGGGAATGGTGCCATTGGCACCACAGTGAACAGAGAAGGGTCATCGGCCTCCTGCAGCCCAGCAGGCCACCTGGCTGAAATCTTTGAAAGATGTCATATTTTGGAGGCTGCCACCGTGGAGGTGGCAGGGCGAGGTGAGCACACTGTGGGCTGCAGCCTGCGAGAGGCAGGTCTCCACCCCCCAGTCAGCCTGCTTGCCTGTCCTCCCCACACAAACTATTTTAAGAAGAAAATAAAAGACGACGTCTCCCATTTGAAAAAGAAGAGCCACGAGGCTGAGGCAAGGCACTTTGGTACACACACCCCTGTGCAGATGGGTGCAGGGCCATCTCTCTAGGAAGCGGTTTAGCTATACATTTCAAAATCTAAAATGCACTTACTCTTTGATCTAGTAATTGCACTTTCAGGAATTCGTCCTAAGATATACTTCCACATGTGCACCAAAGCCCAACGTCTGTGGGGCTGCTCACCGCAGCTTCACATTTAATGGAAAAAGACTGGCATCAACCCAAATGCTGACGAGGGGAGATGGCGAGGCGAACGATGACATACTCATGCAATGAAATTGTGTGCAGCCTTTAGAAAGAATGAAGCAAAGTGAAGCCATAAAAATACTAAAAGAAGCCATACATTTCTTTTATAATGTCTGATTTGAGAGGCCCTTCAATATGACACAAACCTCAGAAGCCATAAAATAGAAGATTGATAAATGTGACTACACTAGAAATTTTTTTCATGACCCAAAACAAAAACAAAAGACAAACCTAAAGCAGTCAAAGGAAGAGTATGAGGAGGGAACCGCGCCCCCCTAGACCCCCGCCCACCCGCCGGGCCAAAACCGGAATTATCTTCTGGAAGGCAGGCCCTTGGAGTAAAGGCTTCCCCCACTCTGCTAGGTGAGTGATCTAGGAACCCATCTGGATCAGTGCACCAGCTGGCATTGCTGTGAGAGGTTCCATCCAGCTTCAGTGAATTTTTTTCTGAAGACTCTTTCAAACATTTGCCCATTTCATGATGGGTGATTTACAGCTCACCTGCCCACACCGCACTGAGCATTCAGCAGTTTTTTACCAAAGACAGCAATGACCCCATGCCCACCCTCCCTATTCACCGATCTTGCCCTGAGACTTTTGTTTGTTCCCCGGATGCAAAAAAGTCCTCACAGGGAAATGTTTTGCCAAGGTGGAAGAGGTGAAACAAAAAATGGCAGAAACACTAAAAGGCATCAAAATTGAAAGTTTGAAAACTGTTTTGAGCAGTGGAAAAAACATCTTGATAGGTGTATTGAATCAAATGGAGAGTACTTTGAAGGTGACTAAAGTTTAAACATGTAAGAATAAATACACAATTTTTTATAAATAAATTCCGTTTTTTTTTTTTTTTTTGTTGTTGTTGTTTTTGTTTTTGGTCCCCCCTTGTATCAAACTGAGAAAATATTTCCAACTCATATGTCAGTTTTCTTAAAGCATTCCCACAAATCAATGAGAAGAAAATGAACCACCCAATGGAAGAAGAGACCAAGCATACGATTGGGTCATTCACTGAAAGAGAAATATAACTTTCTCTGAAACATGAAAGAAATGCTCAGGCTCAGTCAGAGAACAGCAAATGAAAACTCCCTGGGGTTACTGTTTCTTTCCTAGGATGATGGATAATGAAACAGGGCTGTGGTGCTTGGGCAGGGCTGGGGTAAGCGCGCTCTCTCCCCAGGCTCAACAAAGAGGGCACGGGAACCCCTGAGCCCTATGGCTTCACAGACACTTTTAATACCATTGGAATCTTGAGTGAAAAATGTCTTGTTTATTAACATTAGCAGGCTAACATCAAAGGAATGAGGCAGGTATGTATGTTCTGATGGGGAATGATTTCCAGTTTGCCTTGAAGTATAATAGAAGAGGCAAGGTGCCAAGCCCACTGCAACCTGGATAAACATTGAAGGTAAGAAAAGCAGGCACCGAAGTCCACATGTTAGGATTCCATTTATAGGAAGGATCCAAAGAGGCACATCTATAGATGGTGAGTGGATGGGCAGCTGTCCAAGGTGGGGGTGCCTGCTCATGGGTGAGGTACATGTTCTAAAGTTGAGTGTGGTGATCATGGCACGACTCTGTGATTATCCTAAAAACCATCAACTTGTACACTTTAAATGAATGGGTCACATGGTATATGAATTATTTCTTAATGAAACGGGTTTGCTTGCTGTCCTAGGCGTGGTGCAGTGTGTCGTTGACAGTTGCAGCCCTCCCCTTGGGCCCCTACAATAAAGCTGATGAAGACAGGGTGCAGACAGGGCCATGGAAGCTCAGGAAGGCTAAACCACATGCCCGAGTCTCACCAAGAAACCAACACGGACCCAGCACCCAACACGAGTCTACAGACTCAGGGCCATGTGTTCATTGGGAACTGTGGAACAATATGATAATAGGCATGTGCCCTGCTACTTCAAGTGCAAGCCCTGGAATGGAGGGCATCTCTGCCCCCCATTAGAGCACTGGGAGCCACTGTCACTGCCACTTTCCATCTCCCTCTACCATCACTGTCACCTCCTGTTCCCTCCACCTCCTATAACGAGAACAGTGGCTGCTCACATTCTCCAGCACTCATTACATGCCTGACACTTGGCATCCATAGCCTCATTTAAGCTTCAGGAAGTTTACCTCCACACCTCCATGATAGGCCTTATAAACATGACCATGGAGCCCAATGTCTCCAACCACAGCTCCACTTCATGGAGAAGGTATTGGGAAGAAGCCATGTGAGTTAGGACTCCTGGGAGAGTGGTCAAGAGGTCAGGGATCTCAGACAGAGAGGACTTTCATGGCCAGTAGCTCAACCTCTCAACAAACGTGGAAGTGTGTCCATCCATCCGTCCATCCATCCACCCATCCATCCATCTACCCATCCACCCATCCATCCATCCACCCATCCATTCAACATTTACTTAGTACTACTCTATTGTCAGGCAGTGGATACTGTTCCAGAGACACAACAGTGATTCAGACTTAGCCCTATTCATGAGACCAGTCTCGTGTGGTCCACTTGAACATCTTTTCCATAATGGTCTTTCATCCTGTTTTGTTTACTTCTCATGCTGGCGAAACTCACCACCTGGCAAAGATGCTCATTGTATCTCATCCCCTTCATTTTCTAGTTGAAGAAACTGAGGTCTAGGGACAGGAACAATATGGCTGAGCTCATACCAAACAGAGAGGCAGAGCTGGATACTTGACTCAGGCTGCTTCTACCAGCTAAGGATTGCAGGTACTACTTGAGATGCTAAAGAATTGAAAATTCACATGAAATTTACATTGGTGACCAAAACTTCTATTTAGCATCTCAAATGCACAGCCTAGTAATGGTTAAGTCCAAAGTCATACCAAATCAATTTTTCTTTTTGTCTTAAAAAGGTTCTTCTAAATAAAAAGACTGCTTCGTTTCCTCCTGGGAGATGAAAATGTCACAGACCACGAGCTCACCTCCTTCAGCTCATGGCCCCAACCTCCAGCCTGGGGCCTGGCACACAGATTGGCAGTGGGCCAGGAGAAAGAGCTGGGGCTTCAAGTCTCAGGTTCTGGCTTCGGCAAGGCCCCAGCGGCCTGTCCACTTAGCCTTTCTGAGCCTCCTTTCGCAACCCAGGACATGTGTGCCCACTTCTCCAATAACCTGAGATATTTTTTGGTAAAAGTTCTATCAGAGAGCCTGGCACTAGTGGGTGTTCAACAAAGGTGAGGTTGGGTTTTTTCACAAAATGCTTTGAATCAAATTAAAGTATTGTCTGAATTCTGCAGAAGACTGTGACAAAGCACCAAGCTAAAAACTGAATTCTCTTTACAGGATGCTGACTGTTCCCCCATCCCATGCCCCTCTGATTGCATTAAGCTTGAGTTCCCTCCCTGGCGATCCAGGCTGCCCAGCAGGAAGTGACCTTAGTCCCACCTTCCCGGAGATCTGCTCTCTGAAATCCCGGCAATGCGACCCCTCTGATGTGACCTTACCCTCACCCCCAGGCTTCCTGGTAGGGCCCAGCCTGCGGGAGAATGCCTCTTGTGTGTTTTATGAAAGAAGACTGCTTCTGAGCTTGCAACAGCAGCGGCAGCGCAGACCCTGGTGCCTGGGAGCTGGCCATGTGGCCGCAGGAGGTGGGTGGAGGCAGCATGGCCTCTAAGAGTGGGGTCAGGCCCAGGAGAGACTCGAGGTTTTGCTGGGAACAACACACTCTGGGGAATCGTGTGCCTTTGAGGTTTTAACTGTCCGCTTTAAAGGATAAAATATTTTGGAATTTGGTCTGAATAACACCACAAGGACAGGCCACCTTCCGAGGCCAGCCCTGACTCTACTCTAGGCTAGAGTTATGTACATGCTGAATGGCTCCTCAACTGCAAGGTGTTTGCTCCAAATATAAAGGAACGGATCTGTCAGCTGAAGTCCTCTGTTTTAACTTTGCTTAATGTCATGTCCAATTTAGAATATGTGAATGTGTGTGTGTTTAAACATGATATACCCATGTCAGATTTAAGATGTGTAAAGCCCATACACATATGTAATATTTACATATATTTTTTTAAATGTCTGTTTCTTTATAATAGTATAGTTCAGTGAAAAAAATCTGAAGGGAGAAAATGATACATGATTCCATCATCTTTTCACGACTAAGGTTAAAATTCAGTGCATTTTGTTCCGGGGTCAGACGTCATATCAGTCTGTCTAATGGAAGATGACTTCTAATTTGGTTTGGACGAGTACAGGGCACCCTGCAGGGAGGGGACGCTCAGGGGCCAGCCATGTGCAGAGTGGAATGGGCACTCAGACTGGCTCTGATGCCAGCACTGCAGTCATTATTAGTGTGACTGTGGACAAGCCATTTAACCTCCATGAGCCTCAGTTTCCACCAGTGACCCAGCTGATTTCTGGGGGGGACATGGGGCAGGGCTGTGATGGTTCCCAGAAAACCAAGCTTCTTGCTCAGGGAGACTGGAGGGAGAAAGGAGCCAGGAAGATGGATGGAGAATGGGGAGCACTGAAGAGGGTTCTGGACGAACAGGGTAGGGTTCTGGGTGAGGTTGTGGAAACAGAAGCTGTCCCTGAGGCCATGTCCTCCATTACCCCCAAAGTCCCAGGGCTTTGGCAGCAGCTCTGATTCTACAGTCTCTTCTGTGGTCCCCATAAACTGCCCCATTGTCCTGGCGTGCCAGGTCTCTGACATGGAAACCACATCTCCCGGAGACAGGCCCTCCTGCCCAGAAATGGCCCCAAATTCTTTGTCAGACCAAGCCTAGGGCTTTCTTGTCGGGAAAATGTAGTCACTGTGAATTTCAGGGAAGGTGGAACAAGAATAGAAACCACTAAATTATTTTCAAGGAAACATGAGTTTCTTTATCAAGATTGCAAAATCTTTCCCCAGTGGGGACAGTCAATTTAAAGTGACAGCAGTTATGACGGGTGACGCACATATCCAGGTTCTCCTGCCCACTTGTGTAAACCACACAGTCCCAGGGGCCTGGCTGGGCCTCATGTTGGAGCAGTGGGGTCCCGTAGTGGAGCTAATGGTCCATCAGACAGAGGCCACACATTGTCTGGCAAAGAGCATGGGAAGGGTGGCACGCAGATCTGAGGTAGAGTCCCTCCCATGGAGTTAGCTGTGTGCCTCCAGGCAAGCACGCACTGAGCCTCAGTTTTTCCATCTCAAAAAGGTGTAATAATACCTACCTAGCTGGGCCACAGAGAGGGTCTGGATGACCAGCATGTTCGGGACTCACATGCAGTGCGTGCTTGCGGAGGTGTTTGGGAACTGGTGTCCTTTTCACACTTAGGGCAGGTGTCACCACCTGCCACTGTGTTTCTGCAGTGAAATCCTTTGGGGGACCAGTAACCTCTAAGAGCTACAGATGCCCCAGGTCCCTGGGCTAGCACTTGGGCACCAGAGCAAATGGGATGGGAGAGAAGACATTAGGAACAAGGAGCTTGCACAGGAACAAGGTCTATGGTCTTCATGGGCCAGCACGATGGTGAGCACTGGTGGGAGGAGCTTTGGGTGCTCAGCTTCAGTCAGTGAGCTGAGCTGACTACACCTCTCGAGGATACACTCTGGTCCCGTCTCGCCACATGTAAGCATAGGCTGCCCGGAGCTGCTGGGAAAGCTGGGTCTGTATCTTTCCTCACACTTGTGCCATATGCACCATTTTAAAAACTGTATTTTTCTTTAAACTAGCTTTTTATTTATGTAAATATGTTGGGAAATAAAACTTCTGTGGCTACCACCAACAATGATGACTGTTAAAATCACACACAATGCAAGTTACACAATGCAACGGTTTCTGCCAGCACCCGAGCCTGGAAGTGCTTAACCTAGGCCTGTTCTCTGTAAAAAGGGAGATTAGCAAGTATTAAAGGGCATTAAAGACACACTAGGACCAAAGCACTGGCTCTGTGCTTTGAAGAAGTAAAAGAAATTTGAAGAAGGGCATTCTTACGTGGAGTCAACGTGCTCTGATACTGACGTGATGCTCTTGCACCCTCGATCCACGAGCTGCCCTGACACAACGGGTGCAGACATGGACGTGGACACCCTTGGGCTCTCATGGATCCCACGTCTCCTAACCACTTCACAGGTTCCATCTCTTTCCTCACAGCTCTTCTCTACAGCTCTGCCCCTCAGCCCAGACCTTGGGGCCTCATCTAGGTCTCCCTCACACATCTGCCTGCAGCCTCCACTGGGACCTCCACCCTGAGTTCCCCCACCATCTGTAGCCTTGACCACTCCCCATGCCACTCCTGGGCTCATTCACCTCACCCTGGACCCTCAACCCCTTCGGGAACCATAGTCCCCTCAAGGACAGGTGCTTTCACATATGTGCACCACCACTGTGCACTAACTCTTTTTTTACTCCTCACCTGAGGATGTGTTTATTGATTTTACAGAGAGATGAAGGGGAAGAGAGAGAGAGAGAGACAGAAAGAGGGAGAAACATCGATGTGGGAGAGAAACATTGAACAGTTGCCTCCTGTACACACCCCAACAGGGGATTGAATTCACAACTTAGGTATGTGCCCTGACTGGGACTCGAACCCTCAGTCTTTTGGTGCATGGGATGACGCTCCAACCGAGCAACCAGGCCAGTGCATGTGCACTAGCTCTCACTGTCCCCTTCAGCAGGTGGGAAAACTGAGGTTCACGAGGTTAGCTGCTGGCGCTAGGTGGGCTCTGCATCCTGGTTCCTGTCTTCCCTCCATGGGCCTTCCTACCACGTCATTCTGGAGCCCTCTCTGCAAACCACAAGCTGAAATAACACAGGGAGCCACGGGCACTGCCTAGAAAACACTGAACAGGAGATAAAGGGGTTTTGCTGCTTACACAAAGGCTTCCCTCTCTTTCCTCCAAGGGTGCAGGGCAATCACCGCCTGTAGGGAGACTTCGGAGATCCAGCTTCTTTCCAGCTGACACACTGCTGGCATTGCAGCAACATGCCCTCCTCTCCCCCTTCTCTGACTGACAGCTAGCTGACTCAGGACATGTCTTCAGAGCTGCTCCTCCTGTCCCTGCCTGGGGGCCACCTGTCATTTCTACCCAGAGCCCAGGGGATGGAGGGAACCCTAGTGTGGAGCCAGATGGATGAGCATTTGATCACAGCTCAGCATTGACCTGGCCAAGAGCAGAAGAATAGGGTCCCAGCCTGGAGGTGACCTCAAGGGGTGGAGGGCATGTCCTAAGGAACTCCGGGCCTGCTGTACCCTCTGGAATGCCCCCACTGGCCTCACGTGGGGGTGTCTGGGGCCTGCTGGACAGCTGCTCTCTCTCTCCCCTCTCTTAGTTCATTGGGTCTGCTGAGTCACACCACCCTGGCTTCTGGCCTGTGACTTTGGCCTCACCCTCTCTTGTTTTTCTGGCCACAGTCACTGGCTTAGAGATGGACATGCCACCAAGGAGGCTCAGTCATGGGACTTCTGCTGAAACAATTAGAAGAGAGAGGCTCCCTTTGGTTGAGCTACCAGAAGGGAGTGAGGTGAGAGCTTTGAAGATGACCCTTCCTGAGGACTAAGCCAGCGTGGAGCAAGGCAGAGCCAGGTGCTGGGAGATGTGGCTGCCCATGCCACAGTGGAGCACCCAGGCCTGTTGGCTGCAGTCAGATCACGGCCCACCTTTTCTTTTTCTACTGGCTGCAGCCACTCTGAGATAGGTTTCTTGTGCCAGGATGCGAAATGGTCTTAACAGGTGTAGATGGTGTTTTGGGGACCTATATGACACAATTATCTCATGCCAAGCATCTGTGCATTACCTATGGTTACAGTTTATCAAGGTTTTATTAAGTTTTAATTCTGTCATCCATAAACGTGATCACTATATACACTTTCTTTCTTTAAGTGGTTAAAAGCAATGAACAGAGTAGTCCAAACAAAGAAAATTACTTACCACCTCCTGGCTGACAGCAGCAGCCCATCCATTCATTCATTTATTCACTCCCTCACTCCCTCATTCACCCACTCATTCATTCACCCACTCATTCATTCACTCACTCACTCATTCATTCATGCACTCATTCATTCACTTGCTCATTCAGTCATTTACTTGTTCACTCATTCATTCACTTATTCACTCATTCACCCATTCACTCACTCACTCACCCATTCACTCATTCACTCACTTATTCATTCACTCATTCATTCATTCATTCAATGTTCACTGAGTCTCACTATGGGTTAGTCTTCTGATTAGGCTGCTCCCATCCTAATTCTAGTCCAAATGACTCTCAGACAAAAAATTGTATATTCTGTCAATGCTCTGGAGTTCAAATGTACTGGGATTAAACACACCCTTGGTTCACAGTCATCCAAGAGATGCGTCTGGTGGATGTCTTATACCTGGTGGGCCCTGATGCTGTCAGCTGTTCACAGATCTCACAGACCCTTTGCTTCCTCATCTGTTCTAGGCAGTGGCCCCAGGCCCCCATCTGGTTCATTCACCTAGAGATTCTAGGATACACCTCTCTGAAAACGGGGCAGTTCTGATGCTACATCCCACCCTTTTCCTCAAAGACACAGCCCTATTTCTGTGATCACATTAGCAAGTTCCTTCCATGGTCCAGGCACAATTCATCTGGGTCTAGAGATTCAAATGCATGAGATGGGATTCATCAAATTTGTTTTGTACCTGCTTTGTGACAAGGACTCTTACAACCTGCTCCACACTCTTTGTTTCATGTCTGTCCTCACCATCCCCCCTCAGACATACCCCACCAGAGGCAGAAAGGGTAACCCAGACCCAAGTCGTTCTGTCTTCACTGCTGACATGACCCCTGTGTTGTGGGTCCCTGGTCACACATCTGGTTCTTCTTGTGCCAAAAAGACTTTTAAAAATCAGGTATACCTTTTTGCATACTTTTGCCATCTCTGGGCATGCTGCTTGCTGAGTCACCTCCCTGGCCCTGCTCCTGTCCACACACACCCTTTTCAAGTATGAGAAGTCCACCCATTCCCCACCCTGCAGAAGAAGCCCATTTTTTCCTTTCAAACATCCTGACACCTGTTTTCCTAGTTTCCAAGGCAGGAATCCAAGGATGGCAGCTTCAGCTCCCTAGGAGGTGAGCTGAGGGAAGAGGAGGCCTACAAGGTGCCACATCTTCTACCCCCAGCTGTGTGGAGGGGTCACAGCCTTGTTCCTTGTTTCCCTGGTAGCACCATGGCCGTAGGGTCATGGCCATTCCTCACAAGCTATGTCTCCCTGCCCTGGCTGTCCAAGCCCTAGTGCCCAGAGATGGTGGGTTATGCTTCTAGAGGGGGTGGGGGGGACTTGGAAGCCAGCTGGTCCAGCGGTTGTTCCTTTAATTAGCACAGCTGGTGAACTTTTTCTGTCCCTACTCCAGAGACTGAGCTGTGGGGTTTGGCCTAGACTCAGGCTGCTTGGTCTATAAAAGTACCCCTCAGCCCTAGGACTACAGGGAGCCCCACTAGGGCCCCTCATGTGCGGGCAGCTGGGTCGGGCGCAGGACACCGACTGGCTGGGTTCCAGAGTCTGCCTGGGACATGTGTTCCCATTACCTGGTGCTGACTGCAGGCTTGGGAGCCTGGGCCGGAGTCTGCTTCCTTCCACCGCCCTCATAAATTCAGTGGGCTTATTGAGCAATGGGGACCATCCGGGCAGCTCAGTAAACAGATGCACAAACAGATAAATCAATGAAGCAATAAACCATTGGGGCCACAATAATTTCTACAATTTCTCATTGGGAGTGGGTTTTGCAATATTGCTTTGTGATGTGTGTGTGTGTGTGTATGTGTTTAAATAAGCAAAATTATTTTCTTGGGACTCCATCCAAGAACATAAGATAAATAACTATGACCCGGCCCCAGCTGCTGGTAGGAAGCCCCACTCAAGCGAATAGTGTGGGAGAGGGTGCTGCGCTTTGATGTGCAGTGTGGGGCGCCCTGAGGGCACAGAGGCCTCAGGGACAGCCCTGGCCCCCTGCCTAGTGCAGCTCCCCAGATGGCCTCCTCGCCCCCCACTTGTCCACAACTGCTGGGTTTGATCAGGTGCCTTCTTCTCCTCGAAACCTCCTGTGTCCTCCAGAAGCCTAGGGATCAAGTATAAGCCTGTTGACAGGTGTTGAGGCCAGGCCGGGGCCCACCCTGCTGCTTCCTGGCCTCTACCGTACGACCTGAGCTCAGCCCACTGGGCACGCAGCACCCCTCTGGGTGTGTGGTGCTCCTTTCTCCTCCTGGACAGCTGTGTACCCTCTTGGCTCTTTTGGGCAAACTCTGGTGTTTCCTGTTCTCATCCTGGAAAGCCATGCCCTTCATTCTCCAAGCCCAGCTCTGACATCCCCTTCCCCCAACCCAGAAGACCGCCTGATCCTAGTGGGAACCCCCAACAGGCCAGGCTTCTCTGGGCTCTGCTCCCCTGCTCTGTGCGTAGCTCTGTTGGTAATGGCCTCCCTGCCGCGCTGGGTCTTCTCAAGCTGAGAGGAGGCATGAGGCGGAAAGGGCAGTGGGCAGGCAGCAAAGGCTTTGGAGGCAGCGCACTGGGCTCAGAGCCCTCTTGGACTCTCCCCAGCTAGGTCACTCCTTGCAGCCTTTGAGATGGCCTGCTCAGTGACAGGTGTCATCGGCCATGCCTGGGGCCTCCCTCCATCAGCTGGGTGTCGCATCTGTTAGAAACCTCCCTCCCTCACCAGTTCTGGGGTCCTTGCGGCAGGACTGGGTCTGGTCATCTCTTCCTCTCCAGCTGGGCCCAGATGGTCTCTCAGGGGCTCCACTGACTGCAGGGGCTATTCTTGGCCCTGCTTGGCTGTCTGGTGTGGAGGCGAGTCCCTGACTGTGCCCTGCAATGGGCATGGCCTCCTGCATCCTCTGGGCTCTAGGTCATCTGCCCCCTGAGCCTGTGTGTTTAGCCCCACTGAGCTGTGGGAACCCATCTTCCCACAGCTTTTCTGCCCCTCTGCCCCAAATCCCACCAGACCCATCCTACCTGGGAGAGTGCTTCCAGACCACTGCCTCCTCAAAAATCCATCCTGCAACTAGAACACGTCTTACATCTCTCTGTCTGAGCCCCAGCCCACTTGCAGCTTCATCTAGTGCTAAAACAGCACCCTGCCCCTGAACCCCATGCAGCCAGCCCCATGGAGCTGCCCCATGTCACCCTCTCCGTGAATACTTGCTGCCCCTCTCCCTGGCACCCAGGGAGCAGGGTCTCCCCTCCTCCATGGCCCAGGAGAGGCCTCTGGGCCAGCAGTTCGGACACCTGCCTTCCCGGCTGTGCAAGCCTGCACCTTGTCCAGGCCTGGGATGGGGTGGGCACTGGGTGTGTGTCGGCTGAGATAGGGCTGTACCAGGCATGCGTTTAAGACCCTCCTCTAAATGGACTTTGACCTGTAAAGCAGCCACTCTCCTCTTAGGCACAATGCAGCTGTAGTCCGGCCAGGTTGTTCTCTGGCCAGTGCCCCACCAGGGGTGTCGCCACACCCGCCTCAGCACTATCGGGGGCCTCATTGGCACGTGCATCAGTGCTCTCTTGATCCACCTGGAAACCACCAACAGCCTTGCTCCGTGCCGCTTGATGATTAGCAGATGGGGGCACTGCCCTGAAGTGCTCCTTCTGCCATTGGACTGACAGGAGCTCTAAGTGTGCCAGGGCCTGGGCCCTGAACAGGCCGCCTCTCTGTGCACCCCTGTTTCTCCTCTGTGGCAGGGAGGGAGCCCCAGCTGGCTTATCAGCAAGTTCTCATGAAAGGCGGAACCCTGACCCATTTTTCTGAAGCAGTCTGCAGTCTAAATCAAGTACTCTGCACATGTATAGAGACCTCTGAACCCACTGCAGCCTGCGTGTGCTCCTGGCAGGCCAGGGCAGCTGGCTTCCACCCAACGCTGAGCAGAGGAGACCCAGAGGTGGAGATCAGACTCTGCTGTATAAACCCCCAAGCGTTAGGGTGGCTGGTGGCCAAATCCAAGGCACAGGCTCCGGAGGTCTCACCTGGTCTGGCTGCCACCATCCTCTATGTTTTTTCTTTCTACTGCACCATCCAAATGTACCCTCTTCTCACTTGTGGGGACTTCTTGCTCCCAAATGCAGAAACCAACCACCTGGGGCACCAGCAGGTAGGTGCCCAGCCACATATGATCCAGGCTTCCCAGCGTATTTCCACCACCCTCCCAGCCCCAGCTGGTCTGGGTACTCTGGGGAGTGGAGAGGGAAAAGACCCAGCCACTGTTCCTGAGGAGCGCATGGCCAGGCCAGGTGGCGGCAGTGCTGGAAAACCCCCCTGAGGGAGATGACGCAGTGTGGTGGGGGTGTAGTTTTCGCAGAGGTGGACCAGAAAAGCTCTATCAGGAAGGCAGTATGTGAGCAGGGTCTTGAGGATGAGCAGCCTGCAGAGTACTGGGAGGGCAAGCCAGGAACAGTCAAGGGGACAGTTTAGGACAATACATAGAAGCAGGTAAGCCAGGATGCACTCATTTTTGTTTAGAACTTTGGTATGTGAAAGGTGTAAGGAGACACAAGGGCCACACGTTGGGGCAGTGGGTTAAGGAGGGGACCCACTGCTCTATCTCATTTGGGGCCACGCGTGGCATCAGCCCTGCTCACACAGAGCAGCACGGCCATGAGCACTGCAGCAGGTTTCCTCCGGGAAGACTTGTGCACCAGCAGCCCTCCCAGCCTTGGGCGGCTCTTTGTTTGGACATCAAGTCGTTTTTATTGCTCCTGGGCTGGAAGGCTGAGGAGGGGCTCCCCCTACAAGGCCTGGCCTGCTGATTCCCACTGGCCCACAGGGACTGCTCCTCCCTGCAGCAAAAGACCTGACGGTGCTGCCTGTGAGGGACAGCAGTGACACAGCCAGGGGCGGGTGGGGCGTGGAAAGGGGAACAAACACCTGCGCGTGTGCCCCCCACATTAACCTCTGGAAAGGCCATCCATGAGGACTGTGGGCTGTGTCTGTCAGGCTCCTTCTTCTCCTTGGGACACTGGCCGAAGCTACTCAGCACAGGCTAGGTGGGGACAGCAGCGGTCATGGGAACGTAGCGGTCATGGGAATGCAGTGGTCATGGAAACACATCCAGGAAAGACTCAGAGGAACTTGTGTGGTGAGTCCTATCCAGTGGAGCACAGCCGGTCTGGGGGTCCTGAGCACCCACTGCTGCAGAGATGAAACACCTCCACAGCACCATCCCATCCTCACACAGACCCTCAATCCCAGAGCCAGTACCAGGCAACTGGACACCAGGGAAGCAAGCAGACTGGAGGCCAGAAGGATATGTCCCCACCACAGGTCAGGAGAGAAGTTTCAGCTTAATTTCCTTTTTTCTGTAATTTCCCAACAAATTACAAAAATACCTTTAGCTCAACAGGGTAGAATGAAAGGTTGAGCAAAACAGTGTCCAAACAAAAATACCATGTCAGGGGCAAGAGTATTCAGGATGCAGGACATGAGCTCCCACACCCTTTCAAGATGTGGGCCCCACACATACAGAGTCGCCAATATGGAAACCCAGCCATTGGAACCGTTCATACACTCATAGGATAAAAACCAACCAGTGCCCTGGCTGGTGTGGCTCAATGGGTTCGAGCATCATCCTGTAAACTGAAAGGTCACGGGTTTGATTCCTGGTCAGAGCTCATGCCTAGGCTGTGGGTTTGGTCCCTGGTCAAGAAGCATACAAAAGGCAACTGATCAGTGTTTCTCCCTCACATCGATGTTTCTCTCCACCGCCCCCCCTTCCCCTCACTCTAAAATCAATAAGCCTGTCCTTGTGTGAGGATTAAAAACAAACAACCAGCAGCCCAGGAAAAGCACAGCTAGTCCGAGACTAAGACCAGAACCAAACTGATGCCAAGTGTCCCCACAGCAGGATCCTAAATCAGCATTCCTCTCACGAACATGACATCTCTGGTGCACAGCCCTCGTGAGGCGGGCAGCGCCGAACCGGAGGGATCAAGGGGGTGCACAAGACACCTGCCAGAAAGACATGGCAGGCAGGTGCAGCCCGGGCTGCTGCCTGCCGTGTTGGGTGGACTTTCCTCCCCTGTGCTTCAAGTGTCAAAGGACATGCTCTGTGCGTACATGATGAGGAGTCAGAACCTGAGATGCATGGCCAAGTCTCTGCATTTTGCTAGCCTAAGTGGGTTCAAGCAGCGTGTCCAGACACAGCTCCCAAACCAAGAGATGCCAGCATCCCCTGCTGCAGCTAGGAAGGGCAACATGGCATGCTCTCATGCACGCAGCCGATCCAGTTAACTCTGAGATCTGTATTAAGGGACAGTGAAACAGGGTGCACTGCTGACAGTGGCTAGTGATGACCCTTTTTTTTTTTTTTCCAGGCGATGATGGTGCAGCTCAGCTCCAAGCCCCCAACTCCCCTGGGCTGAGCTCAGGCTCAACCCTGGACCTTGGACCGCCAGTGCCTGAGCAGCCTAAGCCTCCATCTGAGGCACCATTACTGACTCCTGGGCTGGCTGACCCTGGCACCCATCTTGCCCTGACTCATGGCTGGCCCACCCCCCATGCCCTGCCACAGGGAACCCGATTCCGCGGTCCCTTCTGGATGGTAGGGTTTTACTGATGTGAGAATGCCTTCCCTGCTTCTCACCTCTGAGCCCATTATCTCCTGGCCCCCAGCGGAGCACCTACTGTCCTCTCCACACAAAGCCACTCTAACCCCAAGCCATCTCACCTCACCCACCCCTGCCCCAAGAGTTCCATTAAGTCCACCTGTGAATGTGAGGGGAAAGCAGTTCCAAGTATTAATTTTATAGCTATTACCAACCAGAATTAGGTCTTTCTGATTCAGTTTGAACTCTAGAACTACAGTTCTTAAGGTCTAATAAGTTCATTAAGAAGGAGTTTAGAAAAATAAAATCAAGCCTGACCAACTCTATGCTAGAAAATTCAGCGCAATTAAATTTCAGCGCAATTTTGAGATGAGAGGTTGCACAGTGACTGCCATGGGCCAGGGCCGACCTGCATTATGTGTTTTGTTTGGCCTGCAGAGTGCTTTCAAAACGTGTGGGTTGGTTGCCCAGACGTAAAAGTCGGATGCTACACACAGCTCTGGATTTCTGGTTCCTTTTTAAGAAATGAGATGGTGGGGCAGCTGGGGCCCATTCTCTGAAGATGGGGGGGCCGGGGTAGGTGGGAAGGCGGGCGCTAGAGTGTGGGTGACCTGGGCCAGTCAGAGGTCCAGGGAGAGCGCCACTCATGGGAGAAGGAAAAGCCGTGAAACATTCCGTGTTCCTACACAGACCTGGCTTGGCTGCAGGCCCTGGTATAATTTACAGACTTGGCAGGAGACCCATTTCCTCCACTCTTCTGTTTCTCATTAACGCTGTTAGGCAAAAGGTTTAGTTGCTGATTCTGGTGCTGGAATTAACCCTGGCCTTATTAAACAGACCTGTACAGCCAAGAGGAAATGAAAGAGGAAGGACAAATGATGCCAAGAGGAAAAAAAATGGGACTAAGAAACTAGAGAAGCATCTACAGGAGTAAAATACTGGGGGATGGGGGAATGGGACAGGGCCTTACACCCACTGCGAGGGTGAGAAGTCACATAGCTTCAGGTTTCTTAGAAGAACTGGTGGGAGCAAGAAATCAACCTCCTTGATGAAAAAGACAGGCTTGAAAGACCCCTCAAACTTCTGACCCACGTTTGAGTGCTGGGGCTGCCACTCACCCACTGGCCCTGTCCCCGTGGGTCCTGGAGGTTCGGCACTTCTCCTGGTCTCAGACGCCTCAGCTGCAGAACAGGCACATCAACAGCAATGAGATAGGGTTGCTGTGGGATTGGAGGACGGTACAGCGCCAAAGCCGGCCAGTGGCATGACAGGCCGCTCCAGGGGCTTGTGGACCTTTGCTCTGCACCTGAATCTGCTGTCCCCACCACAGCAGCCACCAGCTGGAGGCAAGCCTTCAGGTGTCCTGCCCCACCACTGAGTCACGTGCAACCAGTCTGGACAAAAGCCACTTGCTGGTACTGTGCCTGTAGGTGCCTGTCACCTTGTCTTGCTGGGGCTGCCATGAGGGGTGAGCGCCCAGCTGCTACCTGGTTCAGGGCAGAGCAGTCAGTCACCTTTACACACACCTAAGCAGGGCCTTCACCTGGCAGACGTACGCTGGTTCAGGGGGCAAACCCTCCCTGCCTCCGGGCAGGGCGGGAGGAGTGAGTGCGGGGCTAGGCAGGCAACGTCTCTCTACTTTCTGTCAGTGGGGTGTGGACAAGTTCATATAGGTTATATGAATGTATGAATTCCCCATGTGCCAGAAGGGCTTCAAATAACTTGTTTGTTCACTTTCAGTTAAGTGGACCCTGGAGGGTAGAATTCTCAGCACACACTGGCTTCTACCAGAACCAAAATACATGTTCTAAAACTATGCGGCAGAAGCAGATAACAGAGCAGTGGGTACTTGAAGGAGGTGGTGGCAAGGGTAAGACTATGTCCACCTGGATCAGCTGAACCGGACCTCTGCCGTTGGTGGCCTCTGCACACCCTCCTGCCCACCTCCCTGCCTGAGAAACGCTCCCGCTAACCCTTCCAGGCCCCGTTCAGCTGCCACTCCTTTCTTCCTTGGCACCTCATGGTTGTTACAGTCTTTCCTTCCCGCAGCCCTCAGGAGCATCAGTCAACTCATCCTGGGGCTGGCAGTTTGTGTGAGCGTTTCCCACACCTCTGTCAGGTTTCTGAGCACAGTCAGCATCACGGGCTCACGGTCCAGATGGCTCTGCCACCTGGGACACCTCTGTGCATCAGTCTCCTCCTCTGTGAAGCGAGGATGAGGGCAGCGCCCACCCGGAGGGCTGCAGTGAGGACAGGACTGGCAAATGCTCTTGGGGGTGTTGACAAGCACAGACAGCCTGAGGGCTAAACCCCCAGTGGGATGCCGACTCACACCCACCAAGGTGTGAGAATAAAAATGTGGATACTAATGAGCAATGGCGAGCTACACACACTGCTGGTAGGGATGAAAAATGGTGCAGCTACTTGGGGAAACATCTGGCAGATCCTCAAACAATGAAACATAGTTATTCTATGACCTGGAAATTCCACTCCTAGAGGAATGAGGAGTCAAATAACATAGCTCAGATAGCCAATAACCCATGATCAAACACCCGACGAGAAATGGAAACATATCCACACAGACACCTTGTACTGGCATGTTAATACAGCAGCACTATTCTCACAACACCGGACGGTGGACACAACCCACGCGGATGAATGCATGAACCAACTGTGGCCCACCATACAACGGAACATTACTGTTCAGCTATGAAAAGGAATGAAGCACGGATACGCGCTACGGTGTGATGAACCTTGGGAGCACTATGCTCAGTAAAGGAAGTCAGGCTCTGAAGTCCGCGTATTGGATGATTCCATTGATATGAAATGTCCACAACCAGGAAGCCCAGAATCAGAAAGTAGATTAGTGGTAGCCCGGGGCTGAGGAGGACGGGGTGGGGGTGGGGCTGGGGGAGGTTAGAAGCTGAGGTGATGAAAATGTTCTAACACTGACTGTGGTGATGGTCGCACATATCTGTAAATAGATTAAAACCCATTAACTGTATATGTTAAGTGGGTGAATTGCATGTGAATTACATCTCAATAAAGCTAACTGGGGAAAAAAAACTCAGCTGACAAGCACAGAAAAAAAGAAAAGAAAACCTGTTATCTGCTATAATCAGGACCTTCCTTGCCCAAGGCTGAGCCTAGAGCATGTCTTTGGGAAAGTCTGGGACAAGAACGAGTGAAGTCCCACTGGCTCCACCTTCCAGACACACCAGAGCCTGATCTGGCCTCTCCAGCTCGATCGCTACTCTGCCTGTCCAGCCACTGTCCCCTGTCCGTGGACTCTCCAGTACCCAGCTAACTGCCTCCAGCCTCCCCGGGGCCCCCGCAGTCTGTCTGCAGTGCAGTCCCTGGGTGACCTCTCAACACCTACAGTGCTGTCCTGTCTCACTCAGAGTGGAGGTGGAGTCCTGCACTGGCCCTGCAGGCCCCCTGCCACCCCCACCCTGTCCAGCTCCGCTGAGTTCCCCTGCCATAACGACACTCCCCTTTAAGTCTTCACCTAGGCAGCTCCTCTGCCTGGATCCTGTTTCCCCTTTTCTGCCTTAAGCCTTGGCTCAAATGTCCTCTTCTCCCAGAACCCCTCCCACCTCTATTTAATATTGCAAACTGCACACCATGGATCCCAATGGCCTTCATCTGCTTTTTCTCTTTTCCATGACATGTGTCATCTAAAATGTTATACAACTGACTTTTGATATCATTATTTATTGTCAGTCTCCCTGCTAAATGGGAGCTCCATCAGGCCAAGGATTTTGACTTGGTTTGTTGGTTTAGGCATCCTCTTGCTGAACTGTGTCTTCACCACATCTCTGAGAAGTAGGCTTCATTATTCCTTCTGCTTTGGGGAGGAAATGAAGGCTCAGAGAGGTTGAGTTGCTACCCAGCATCCCACAGCTGGAAAATAAAGCTAGGCACAGAGCCCAGGACTGCTGATGTCAGGCTGGCACCTTAATGTTGCACAGGTGCCACCGGTGTCCTAAAAGCAGAAGCCAGGGGACAGCAGCTACTACTTACAAACCAGGCATTGCATTTGGGGCTAGGTCCACAGCCCATACCTCTTAAGCAATCCTGCAAGTTCATCTTTCTTTTCCATTTCATAGGAGAGGAAGTGGGAGCTCAGAACAGTTAGGGGACTTGCCCAAGGCCACACAGCCAGTGGCTGGCTGAGCTGAATGTTTATTTGTATAAAAGCAGACTCTCTAGAGGCAACTGAATTTCTCCCCTGCACCCAAGTATACAGTCATGTCCTGCTTACTTCCAGGAGAGAAGCACCTTTGGATGAAAGAATGTTCTGAAAGCTGAGTGAGGAATAAGCAGCACAAGGAGTGGAAGGAAACATCCCCAGGTCATCTCCTGAGATCTTCTCAAAGCAACCGCCCCCCCCTTCTCCCACGGGGGCCAGCACGCTGCCCAAGAGCCCTTGCTCTGTCTGCCACCAAAGCCAGGGCCCAGCAGCTGTAACTGCATCTCATTGTCCCTCGGATGGGGTCACTGCTGGAGGAGGGTGTCAAGGACAATGCTTC
The DNA here is from genome assembly GCF_987537825.1 of Furipterus horrens. Taxonomy (NCBI): domain Eukaryota; kingdom Metazoa; phylum Chordata; class Mammalia; order Chiroptera; family Furipteridae; genus Furipterus; species Furipterus horrens. Next base: position 61,600,815 of record NW_028327180.1, on the reverse strand, counting down.
AGGGTCTGGCAGGAAGTTGCATGAGACCGATGGCAAGGCACCTGCGTGCTCACGGGAATGCCCCAGTGGGCACTGGGGTGGGGGCATATCCGTGGAGTATCAGTCAAGGAAAGCCGTGTTAACATAATTGGAACAAACAGGATCCCATAATGGGCTGATGTTTCATGTCCGTCAAACTCAACACTGCCTCCCCCAAACATTGAACCATGCGAAAGGGCTGCATTCCTAATGCCTCTGGTGAGGGAGGGAGGGACCTCATGGTATTGAAGAAGCAAAATTCTAACGCCTCCCCCTATCTCCAAGGGGCTTCTTACCCTACAGCTGCCCCCAAGCAAAGGGCAGTCAGTTCTGAGATTGGTTTCAACACACTTGAAACCTCAGTTGTCTTAGCATCTCTCCTTTCCAGTCATTTGGTCCTGTGACTACTACCTAATGTCCAAGGGTACGTTTCCCCACCCCACTCACTTCCACACTGCTTCCCCTCCTCCTGGGCCCCACGTGCCTCTTGCCTACAGAAGTCCCCAGGGGGCTCATCTGCCACTAGCCACAGATTCCGTCCTGTGGATGGGGACAGCCTTAGGGGCAGCTACATCCTACACTGGGGTTTCAGGAACAGCAGTAAGGCAGGCAGGAGGAAGGGCCGGCTGCCGAAGAACAGGACGGCTCTGGAATGGAGGGCAACCCTGTGCATGTGGAAGGAATCTGGGGGCCGAGACCAGAGGCAGGCAGGGCCAGACCAAGAAGGGCTTACCCACTGTCGTGCCCTCAGAACGTGCCAATGCTCCCAAACACCTGTCTGCTCCCATTTCAGTGGTTTCAGGCTCCTGTGAAGCTCACGGTTGCTTCCCTGCAGCAAGTGGGTCTCATTGAGTAGGAAAACACCCCCACCTGACCAGGTCTCAGATGGAAGGCTGCGGAGGTAGCTATGGGCAGAGGAAATGAGATGGGAGGCTGGGCGCCAACCTGCACTACTGCATGGGTCTCTGGCAAAGCTGAGCTCCAGCCAGTAAAACTGGTGCCACACGAAGGGCTGGATGGGGCGGGGGGGGGGGGGGGTCACTGATGCGGATCCCAGAGGGAAGAGGCAGTGGTGGCCATGGCAGTAGGCCCCTGTGAAGATGAGAATAAGCAGTTCAAAAATCTGACAGGATCGGGGTAGGGCTGGGAGCTTGCTCGGCAGGATGTGCCCCGGTTGGAGCAGCTCTGAGAGTCCCAAAGCATATTTGGGTGCCGTTCGTTTGGTGCCTCTGGGGACAGGCTACCCTCATTGCCAGCTGTCAAAGTTGGGAAGAACAGAGGCTGTGAGCGGCAGGGAGACCCAAAACACCAAAGGTGTGGGGGACCCAGGTGCAACCAAGTCTGCCCAGCAGGCCTGGATGGTGAGGGAATGCATGCAGATGCCCGCACCCGCCTCTTCTGCATCCCAAAGCTCGAAGCACAGGCACGTCTGGGGGCAGGCCGGCCTCATGTGCGGCTGTTCGTAGACTTTATTTATGCTAATTATGGGCATAGTTATACATTTCCCTGCAGAAATGTCAGCATGTCTAGTTATGAGGCTCCTAGTACATGCACGATATTACCTTTTAAAAATGGAACAATATTGAATTCTGCACACATCAAGCCCCAAGGGATCGGATAACAGATTGTGAACCTGTACAAGGGGAGGTTTGGTTAAATTTATGTGGCACCCAAAAACAAAGCTCAGACAGATCTCTAAGACATAGGGTTCAGTTAAAAAAAAAAAAAACCTTATTAATTTAACCATGCAACAAAACTTTAGCAAGTTAACCAGTAAGTTAGGCTATATTCTGGGCACTAGTATTAGAAATGTGAAAAAATGTAAAACTACTCAACATACTGTCTCCATGCACTGTGCACACATGTGGACATATGTGCATATAAATGTAGGAAAAGGCCTGCATGGACCCACATGAAGATGGTAACTGTGGGACCTCTAGGGAGAGAAACCTGTGGGTTGAAGGTAGACTGATATTTTGTTCTATACATTTTGGTATTGTTATATTTTTAAACAATGAGTGCTACAGACTGAATGCTATGTCCCCCCTCCTCCCAAGTCATGTCAAACCAATAGGATGACCTTTGGATGGTGATTAGGCCATGAGGGTGGAGCTGTCGTATTGGGATTTGTGCCCTCAGGAAGGGCCTAGAGAGCTCCTTTGCCCCTTCCAGCCACCACATGAGGACACAGGGAGAAGATTGCCCCAGGACGGCGTCTGTGAGCCAGGAAGCAGGCCCTCACTAGACACCCGGTCTGCTGGCACCTTGACCTTGGGTTTCCTAGGCTCTGGAACTGTGAGAAATAAATGTCTGTTGTTTGTAAGCCACCAAGTTTATGGTATTTTGTTATAACAGCTCAAATAGACTATGACCATAAGCAAGAAATCATATATTATTCCTGCAATTAATGGAGAAAAAACTAGGACTATAAAAACAAAAATTAAACAAGGAAGAAGAAACCAGCCATCTAGTCCAGCCTGTTTATTTTACAGACTGGGACATCCAAGCTCAGGCAGGTGCACCAGCCTCTGGTTGGAGCTGGAACCTAGCTTCACAGACTCTGGACCAGGGCTCACTCCTGAACCCACGTTGCCTCCCCCACGACACCCACATAATACACTTGATGCAAAGGTGCCAGCCATTGGAAGGCCGAAAATTCTATATTTGGCTCTTTTCCTTTCTGCCACTGCGGAACAACGTCACTTGCTGTCTGTAACAGCCATGGGAAGGGGCTCGTGGGGGTGGGGAAGGTCCATGGGTCCTGTGCCACCTGAGGCCAGGGCAGCGGAGAACACAGTGCATCGGTGGGGCCGTGACCCTGGCAGCAGACCACACTTGTGAGGGGAGCCCAGCGTGGCCCCATGGTGAGGCCTGTGGGGTGGCTCGAGCGCAGCCGTGGAAAACTAGCATGGGAGTCTCCACATATGCACGGTTGCTTGTGGGTGCATTTTCTTGGTTTACTTTTGTAGCTTTCTCCTATTATGTTTCTTTTCTCCTAAAGGGAAAAAAACATTGCCACCCACCACATCTGACCGTAAGTTCCAAGTTTTGATTTTGCAATTGTAGTTTATTTCATTCATTATTCATTATTTTTAATGTAATGTATTAATTTTTTACATCAAATCACTTTTCCCCAACATCCTGAAAACCAGAAGGAGTGGATGAAAAGGTTGGGGTATGGTGCCAGTCCTGGCTGACCAGGTCTGCGGCAAGTTTAGACCAGCCCCGGAGAGAGGGAGGGAGGGAGGGAGGGAGGGAGGGAGGACCTGTGAGGACAGGGACCGAAGCCTGCATGTCCTGCTGAGCATGGGCAGAAGTGCGTGAGATTGGGGAGGCCCTCCAGGGCTGTGGGCATGGGGACTGGGGTCAGGGAGAGGCAGGGCAGAGGCTACACCCTGGGGACACAAGGGCATGTCTGGCTGGGCCACTCCAAACTGGGACCACTGCTATAAAGGAGGGTGATGTCACATGCAAGTCCTCCTTTTTCACTTGAAAGCAGACCAGGCCCTTCACTCATTAACTAAAACCGTCTGCGTGGCGACACTGCCTGGAAAGGGAGGACAGTGAAGTTGTTGCCAGCTCTCACGGGCCTCCGGGAGTGTGGGGTCTGTGGGCCACCGGGCAGGTGGCACTGCTGAGGGCACCCTGCAGGGCTTCCCCTGCTTCCCCAGGAAAACATGGGGAAGGTCCCCCTGCTGAGACATTAGCACCTAGAAGGGGCACGTGAAGGGGGGTGGTGCTGGGTTAAAATTCCCTAAGGAAGTGCCTCACATGGCCCCAAAAGTGTGTGGCCATGGGTGTTATGTCTCTCCAGCTGGGTTCTTTGATCAAATTGGTACTTTTCCTCTCCTCTGGGGACAGGGACCTCCTGAGGGAACCGCATTCTTGACACCAAGTTACCCAGTGACACCATCTGACCCACACCGAAAGCCTGGTTTTGAGTCTTCCCGGAGAACACGGTTCTTACCATCCCTGTGGGCCTGGGGTTCCTAAGCTGAGAGGCAGAGCCCAGAGAGGTTGGATGTCTGCCTGAGGCCACACAGCCCCCAGGGGCAGGGGCCAGCTCCGGACTGGAGGCACCCACTCTGCCTGGAGGGGAGGTCAGGTTGTTAGGGTGGGAGTGAAAAGCTCAGAAAAAGATCAGCTTTCAGGGTTTTTGTTTGTTTGCCTGCTTGTTTCTGAATTAGTTCGTCTGAGAAGCCCATGCAAATCTGGAGTTCATGCCTTAACACTGCAGGGAGGTTCAAGTTGCGACCTCATCTGCTCATGTGATGATGTCACCTTGAGGAGACCTGGGGGGCATGGCTACCCCACTGGTGATCAGAGTCAAGGACCCTGTGGGGGCCCAGCCCAGCTCAAAAGGTTGGGCGGAGGGGCTGGGCTAGCTGGTGGTGCCCTGGGCTTCACTGAAACTCTTGAGCACTGTACACTACCCCCCCCCCCCCCCGCCACCAGGCATCAGTACAATTGTAAGCTCCCTCCATCCCATCCCAGGAGGTAGGAAATGGGGCCTCAGCCCCCCCACAGAGGGGTGTGAAATAGCAAAGAGAGCCCAGACCCAGGACCCAGCGGATGGAGAAGCCCAGCCTACTACCAGGGTTTAGAATTCTCTCTACTACTCCCCACTCCCTGTCCTCCACCCCAATCTCTTAGGTAAGATGGCCTGAGGGGATGTGTGTCAGCTGGAATTCAGGGCAGCCTGGCTCCCCACTGGCTGGGAAGTAAAGTGATTGCAGCTGGCAAGCTGGGCCTGCAGGAGGCTGGGAAGGAACGGAGACAGGAGAAGAGGTGGGTCCCTGTGAGTGCAGACCCAGAAGGAGGAGTCCTCGCCAGACAGCAGGCCTTGGCATCTGGCCTGGCCCCTGAACGTGAATGCCTTCCTAGGAGGTGCTGTGGGCCTGGGGACCATGCTCTGAGAGCCGCTGCCCTGGGACTGATGCTCCACTCCAGCAGAACCAGTTCTTCCCACAAGGCCAGTCCTGCCTCAGCCCTGACCCACCTGATTAGATTTCTACAAACAATTTGAGAGTTCCCAGACCCCAAGATAACCTACCCAATCACATCAAATAGCACATAAACCCTAAAATAACACTAACATATAGTAAAAGCAGGAATGCACAAGATAAACTGAGATAGAGCACAGATGCTCCCAGGCACAGTTCAAAGCTATAGCCTGATGCTGAGATGCAGTGTTTCCCAGGGAAGGGCCTCGGTGGGCGGGGCTGTTCTCGCTGCGGGGTGCCACTGCCTCTGTAGGGCCGGCTGCAGAACAGAGGCTGAACCTTATTTTTTAAATGTATTTATTTTAGAGAGAGGGGAAGGATGGGAGAAAGAGAGGGAGGAAACATCCATGTGAGAGAGAACCATCGATCGGTTGGTTGCCTCTTGTATGCTCCCCAACTGGGGACTGAACCCACAACCCAGGCATGCGCCCTGACCAGGAATCAAACCCATGACCTTTTGCTTTGTAGGATGGGATGACGTCCAACCTGCTGAGCCACACCGGTCAGAGGTGAACTCTAGTTTTGCTTTTCATCTTTTTTCATGAAGTGAAAACTCTCCTTGGATTTCTTCCGGTTAGCAAAAATAGGTACTAATGTAGGTCTTTCATAGAAGCCAGGTGACATCTCATGGACTTTCAAAGAGCGGGGATACCTATATATTTATACAATGGACTATGATTCAGCCATAAACATGAATGAAGTGCTGACACATGGGTGAACCTCCAAAACGTGATGCTGACTGAAAGAAGACAGTGTCTAATGTCACATGTTGTGTGGATTCATTTACCTGAAGTGTCCAGATTAGGTAAATCCGTGCAGACAGAAGATGGGTTAGTGGCTGCCAGGGGCTTCGGGGTAGGGTGGGTGGGGAGTGACTGGAAGGTGCTGGGCTTCCCTCCAGGGTGATGAAGTGCTGGAACTAGACAGTGGTGATGGTTTCACCCTGTGAATGTACTGAATGCCACTAAATTTGCACTTTCAAATGTCCCCAGGCAGTTCTCACCTCTCCACAGAGGCCCCTCAGCTAAAAGGAAATGAGGTGAGAAGAACTGGAGGCGGGGAGGTGTTTTTTATGTTTTTTAGAAACACCAGTTGGTTGTTGTTAATGATGAGAGAGGTGTCAGCCCAGACACATCAAACACATAGAACTGGTGATGGCAAATGCACAGCTAACCAACAAGCAGCTGGCCTCGTGCAGCCCTGATGTACGACCCGCCCCCCCCCCCAAGTCTGGCTACTTTTTCATAAACTTGTTTTCACGAGGTGTTGACTCCTGGGTCCTGACAGGGGAGGAAGCCTCAGGAAATCCTAGATATGTTCATCCGGGTTGTAAATGGGCCACAGCTTTTCAGAGGCTGGTTCATCCTCCCTTTGCTCCCTAAGACCATGTGGATGGCTCTCGGTAACTCCTTCCCAGGGCCTGAGGGATCCCGGGCCTGGGAAGTGGCCGATCATACCAGGTGGGGGCCAGTGTGCCTTCAACTCCCTCCTCTCTGCTGGCTGATTTTAGGTCCACCTGCCGAGGCCAGCATTTGTGGATGGGGAAACTGAGGCTCGGTGGGGACATGGCAATCACCTGGTGGGAGGCAGGGCTGGGATGCACCTTCAGATGTGTCTAATATCAGGGCAGGAGCCTTCTGGGGCCATGTGGGGGCTCACTGAGGGCCCTAAGTGGGGGCCACTCTGTACCCATCTGTCAGCAGGTCAGCCTCACGCACTGCCTGCAGCAGGAAGGTCCCAGCACAGCCTGGCACTCAAAGCCAGCTCCTTCTGCCTCTGGAGAGAAGTATTTTTGCCTTACCCTCCCTAACCCCCACCCCCTGCATCTGAGAGCCCCCTAACAGAAAGCCTGGTCAAGTCTGTTAGGAGGCAGAGACTGGGTAGAGAGACTTGTGTCCCAGAGGCCAGAGCCAGGCTCACCCACACACACCTCCCCAGGCACTGAGGAGAAGACCGGACCCAGGGCCCAAGTGCCCCCATCGGCCACCGTTTCAGCCTGGACAGAGTGTAGTATTGCATAGCTTGCCCTACATTAATAACCAGCCCGACATTTCTGAGGAGACGAAAATCCGCGTGTTCTGACCTCCTGTACCAAGGCAGAGAAAAGCAAGATGCATGGAATTCACACGTTCACGGCTGCATGGATGGAGCTGGAAAAACAAACGCTAGCATGACAGGCTGCATAATACTGCACGTGTGTCCAACCAGGGCTGTGTGTATGGCTGTGTTTTTCAATATTATTATTAAAAAGGTAATATACTATTCTGGGAAATTTTAGGAATAAGACCCACTCATCAACCTAGCACAGATATTTCCATTTTGAGGCATTTGCTTCCAGCCTGTTGACATGAGGGTGCGTGGGCATGTGTGCAAGGGTGGTGTTTGGTAAACGAGAATCTGCTTTCCTCCCTGAACTTCCTGCCCCCACAGTTCCCGAGACCAGAGCACCCATGCCCCAGGGGCAGGAAGTATCATCATCCGAATGGAGGAGTCCCCTCAGCACCTACTCGGTCCCATCAGGAGATTCTGAGAGGCAACTGTGGACTTCAGGGGCTGGAGGAGCTGGGGCTCAGTTCCTGGGTGGGGAGAGACCCAGAGACCACCTTCCATGTGACTGTGACTGAGATGGTCTTTTGACATAGTGTTTAATGGCTGCGTTGTCTGCCCTCTAATTTTCTTGGCCATTCCCCGTATCGTCAGACATTCAGGTGGCTACCGTTGTTTCACTATGGAACAGGTTCATTCAGTGTCCACAGGCAGCTCTCTTCTCTGCCCAGGTCTCCTGTTGTCCACTCTCCCCACATCTTGACTCTTCTCATCCTCTCTGGGGCTGCCAGTCCCTCTTTCCTCTTCCCTTTTATTCATTTAAGTGCTGAGCCTGTCCAGGAACATTCCATGGTTCCCTGCAGACAGCCCCCTAGGCAAGAGCCTGGCGATAAAGCACCCATTCCCTGGGCCCACCCCAGCCCTGGACCCTGTTTCATCTCTTCCCGCATCCCCTTCGAATGTCATGCCCTGTTCACACCACACCATGCACAGCTCCTGAAGACACTATGTTCACTCTAGCCTCCCACATCTGCCCACACAGGCTCCACACCTGGAGCACCCTTGCCTGAGCCTGCCTACCACATACCCTAGTCCTCACATTCAGCTGGCATGGCCCGCTCTGCCCCGGCCCACGACGCCTCCGGTGGGGTCGGGAATGTGAGCCATGTCTCCATGCACTGTGGACGCAGCCCCACCATGCTGATTTTCTCATGGACCAAGGATGCTTGGAAGCCCAGGATGGTTTACCTTTATCCCCAACACAGATACAAAGCTCAGGCCAAGTACCACCCTCAGTACACACACTACGACTGGATGAATGATTGAACGGACAGTGTGGGACCACCCAGCCCCCAGCACCCCAGCTGGGGGGGGCCCTCCCGGGAGGGGGCCCTTCCTCTCTCCCTGCTTTCACACCCAGGGGAGGAAGGGGGTCTGGGGAGGGCCTTCCAGAAAGCAATGAGCCGTGAGCGTCTGCCTGCGGGGCCTCCTCAGACTTTATAGCGAGGGCAGCATTGAAAAGAATTGACTGGTTAAGAATGGAAAAGGGTATGTGCAAACGATGCACAAAGCCTCCCTGTGCGCTCGCCAGCCCACCGAGCCTGCGCCTACGCAGTGCCTTCCCGCAACTGTGTTTCGTGTGCTCTGCTGCGTGCTCTGCTGCTTCTGTGAGGCTCGCCTGCGGGAATCTGTAAACTGAAGCTGGCCATCAGTTCCCTGTCTAGTCTCACATGCTCCCTGGCCCCAAACATACTTGACAGATAATTATTCAGAGACCCTGAAACGGAGCCTCTGGCCAAAGAGCAGGTCTGGTTGAAAGTGCAAGAAGTGTTTCTTGTGCTGGCTCTGGGATCCCATGGTAGGTTCAGTTCCCAACTCTGCTGAGGGATGCAAGGGCCAGGCGGCATGGAGGGAGGGGGGGTACTGCATTTCATCTAGAGTTTTCCTTCTCGAAAGGTGACGAAAGGTGAGATGTGCCCTGTTGGCCCACAGGCATCCTCTGGTGCCCAGAAGGGGATGGGCTCAGGACACCTGACCTGCCTGTTCTGAGTGCTGGCAGTAGGAAGCCTTCATCTGCTCTTTCCAAGTCCTGAGAGGCCCCAGGGGACCGCGGCTGATGACAGCCGCTTGAGGAGGGGGCACTGGGACACAGCAGCAGCAGAGCCTGGAGGTTGCCACTGTCTTCTCGCCTGTCTCCCCCATTGTCTATGGGAGACTCCAGGGTCCTTCCAGATAGCTACTGAGATGGACCTTCTGACTTAGCTGGTGACCAGCCAGCTGGTGGTCTCCCTGCCTCCAGCACAGACCAGCCAACCAGCCTGCATCCCTGGGATCTGATCCTGCTGCTCCCTGTACTGAAACCTGCGGTGGCTCCCTATTGCTTGAGCCTTGCTTCCTGCAGAGCACAACAGCTGCCAGATGTTTTAAGGGAAGCCCTGCATCATCATTCAATCACTCCAAGAGGGTGTTTACTGCGGGACTTGTCAGGGCCTTTAGTATGATAAAGGCTCCAAATGAGGATTTGAGGAGTAAGTTGTGTGTCAGATTTCACAAACTTGTGTGACTGTAGAACCCTGCGTCCCAGTAGCATCTCAAGAGTCAGGTGTTTCAGGGACAGAGATTTGGGAATCACTGACTAAAGGCTAAAATTCAAATCACTTACAAGGCAATCCAGGCCTGTTAGCCGAGTCTCACCTCATTGCCCTTCCTCCTACTGCTTCATAGCACGCCTTTCTTTTTTTTTTCTCTTTCTTTTCCTTTCCTTTCCTTTGTTTTTCTTTTCTTTTCCTTTGTCTGTAATTTGTATTAAATGTATTGGGGTGACATTGGTTAATAAAATTATGTAGGTTTCGGGTGTACAATGCCACAACACATCGTCTGTCTGTACACTGTATTGTGTGTTCACCAGTCCAAGTCAAGTCACAGGGCTTTTTGAAGTTTCTGCTGCCTGGAAGCCCCTCTTTCTTCCTCCAGTCAGCTAAGTCCCACTCTCCTCCTAATAGAGCTCTAGGCCACCTCCTCCAGGAAGCTTACCCTGCTTCAGCATGACACTTGGCTGCACTCTCCCACAGTCTGACAGCCACAAAGAGAGTCAGAACACAAAACAACACCTGCAGTTAGTCACAATAATTCTTCAGTTTGCTTTTACAGGGTAAGCTGTGTGGAAGCTTCAGCCTTCACTCAAATGGCCAGATGTTCCAATGGGCTCCTAGGAGCTGCTGCCCCCAGGGGGAGGGCATGCAGATGCTCAGCCCTCCCCACAGAAGGGACTTGCTGGCACTGCTTCCATTACTTCTCTTTGGGCTCTACTCCACTTGGATCCGCCAGGTAGAACTGGATTTACATCAGTTAAATGTAAAATGTCATTCCCTCGCATACAGAAGTGCCTTCCCCTCTTGTCTGTGGGTTCCTCCTGAGGTTCAGTCATCATTTAATGACAGGTGAGAGGCTTTTCCTTGAGGCCCTGGGGAGCCCAGGGTGGGTGTGAAGAAACAAAGCTGAACACACCCTTGAGTTTGGGACTGGCACACACGGGGGGCATGGGCAGGGCCAAGGGTTTCTGAAGTGGAGCTGGGCTGACCCGCCTGCCAGGACCCCAGCCACCTCTCCATCGGGGCTGATCTCAAAGGCTCCCAGAGATGGCCTCTCAGCTGCTCGAGCCCGCAGGCTGTGTGTCCTCCCAGCCACCGTGCGCATGGCGGACGTGTGGGCTCCAGGCTGCATCTGCTGTGGCTCTGAGGACTTCCAAGTGCAAGTTCAGTTCTCCCTGTCAGTGGGCTTGGCGGGCAGGAAGCCTGGCCTCAGTTGCTGGGTACAAGGTTTGGGTCCCACAAACATTCTCACTCTAACCTTTACTTTATTACCCAAGCCAAGAACTTTAAGAGAGGAAGGAGCTGATTAACAATCATAGGCGAAGACCAGGCATAGATTAGGATGATCCCAGATTGTCAGACATGGGGCCACTTTGGCTATGGCCGGTTGGAGGCGGGCAGCAGAGAGCATGGAGGCATGCCATCTCCAGCAGGTCAGCTGTGTGTGTGCTCCGGGCACATTTCCTTCCCAGGCACAAAGGTAGAGCCATGTGAAGGAAGAGGTGATGCCATCCATCCTAATCAATGGTCCCCCAGGATCTTCCAGCACAGACCCCCACCCTGTCCCAACTGAGAAGTGCACAGGGTTGTTGGGGCAGAGATGGTCAACAGGGACCTGGCAGGGCCACCTAGTGTTATGTGTACCCTGAGATGCCTGTGGACCACAACATGGTGCCAGCTGTCTCTTATTCAGTGAGGCTCTGAAAACCTGTCTCTTCTGACAAGGCGGCCAAGACAATTGGATGGGGAAGGAACAGTCTTCTTGACAAATGAGCTTGGACACCCACATGCAGAAGAAGGAAGCTGGACTCCTTCCTCACACCACATGCAAAAAATTGATTCAACATGGATCAAAGGCCCACATAGATAAAACTAGAAACATCCTAGAAAGAAACATAGCTGTAAATCTTTGTTTCTTAGATAGGACACCAAAACAACAAGCAATCAAAGAAAAAAATGGACAAATTGGACTTTATCAAAAAATTTAAAAAGCTGTTCTGCTTTAAAAGACACCATCATGAAGTAAAAAGGCAACCCACAGAATGGGAGAAAATATATGTAAATCATATATCTGATAAGGCACTTATATGCAGAATATATAAAGAATTTAATAACAACGATAAAAACACAAACAGCTCAATTAAAAAATAGGCAGAGGACTTGAATAGATGTGTTTCCAAAGAAGACAAATGGCTAATAAACGCATGAAAAGATGTTCACCATCACTAGCCACCAGATAAACCCAAATCAAAGAGAGAACAAATGTTGAGATACGGAGGCACTGGAGCTCTCACGTGCGGTGGTGGAAACGTCAAACACTATGGCAGCTTCGGAACATAGTCTGGCAACTCCTTGTGATTGCCAGGTTCACCCTGTGCCCAAGGTTGACTCAGGCCAGTACATGATGGTGCCTGGTGCCTGCTGTTCATCACTGGCTCACAGAGGATCTGCTCCCTGCTCTGTGCTGCTGTGCTGTCCCTAGAGTGCCGGGTCGGCCTCCACCACCCTTTCTCCTAGCTCACTTCTCCAACATCTCCATCCAATAAAACTGTATTCACAGGCCTGCTTACTCTTCTGCTTCTAGAGAGGAATTCATTTCAAAGCCTGGCTGTGCTGGCCTGCACATGGTGTCGGGCTGTTTTGAGGACCCTGTGGCCTGAAGATTCACATCTTTGGAGAAAAATGAAATAAGTCTGAACTAGTGTTTTTCCACTCAAAGCTTGGTTTGCTGGTTCCTGGGCCCATTTTGACAGCAGAGAGAATGATGGTGACCTTACCCTCTCAGGCTACAAATGGGGAAATAGGTGCCCAGAGAAATAAGTGACTCCCAAGGTTACCAACTGGACAGTAGCAGGGCTGGAATTTCAAGCCCCCAGGCAAGGGTGGAGGGACCCAGCTGAGCTCAAATCCTGCTAAGCTGTCCTGGGCTCTGGGCTCTGGGCTCTGGGCTCTGCCTGCCCAGGTTCTTGCCCCACCCCACCCCACCCCCTGAGGGGCTCCTGCCAGGGCTGTTTGGTGTGGACTTCAAAGGAGCAGGACAGCTGAGCATTTGGGGCTTCCCTGGTGTCCACTGAGTGAGCATCAAGGATGTGATGCGATGGGGCTGCCTGTCCCACTGGTGGGGGCTTTCTGGGACGCAGCCTGCCCTGAACCCACCTGCACACACAGTCTCCAGGACGCAGTGTGCAGAGCTTCTCCGGCATGGGCCCAGGCTGGCAGGACCATAGGGGTTCAGGCCTGGCATCCTGCAGCCCAGGTTCAAGACCTGGCCTGGCCATTTATAAAACACGAATGCTTCCGAACCTCAGTTTCCTTGTCTGTAAAATGGGGCTACTAATACCGATATTTCAGGGCTCTTTGTAGGAATTGAAACAGATGACTCACATGAAAGTGCTGGCATAGGGAGGGCTCGGTGAAGGTCACTCTCACCAATGCAGCTGTCACAGGGCAGTGGCTTTGTGCTGAACTGGGATCAGGGAGGGAGGAGGGAGGGGAGAGAGCACACTGAGTTGGGGGCCCCCACAGCAAGGAGGCACTTGGCGGCTCAGTCTGGAGCTTCCTGTGAGCACCATGTCAGGCATGCAGCTGTGCTGGGGTGTTGACAACATGGGGCTTATGTCAGAAAACCTGGCTGGGAGTCCCAGCTTGTGACATCAGATAAGTCAGTTCCCCTCTGTGCCTGGGTTTCCTTGATTATGATGGAGAGATAACTGCACCTGCCCCATTTGACCATGGTGACAATTAATGTCCCTCTCCCCAAGAGTCCATGTCTGAATGCCCTGAACCTGCACATATGCGACCTCACAGGATAGCAAAACAGGCACATTTGGGATCCAGAATAATGTATAATGTTCCTCCAAATTTACATCAGCCAGAATCTCAGAATGAACTTATTTAGAAACAGGGCCTTTGCAGGTGTAATCAGTAAATATGAGGTCATATTGGATCAGGGTGGACACTAAATCCGATATGACTGGTGTCTTCGTGAGGAGAGAGAGACATGGCTACACACAGAGGAAAGGCGGCCACGTGAAGGAGGAAACAGAAATGGGAGTGATGCAGCTACAAGTCAAAAAATGCCAGGGAGGGCTGAGACCCACCAGAAGCTGGAAGAGACAAGGAAGGACCCTCCCTTAGAGCCTTTGGAGGGAGCATGGCTCTGCAGATACCTTGATTTTGGACTTCTAGTCCGAAGAACAGAAAATAAATGTTCTGTTGTTTTAAGCCATGAAGTTCATGGTAGTTTGCTGTGGCCATCCTGGAGGCTAACACCTACAGTCACAGGAACTTTGCATATGTGATTCAATGAACAATATGGAGATGGGGGCAATATGCTGATGTTCCAAGTGGACCTGATGTAATCACAGGTGGCCTGATGAGAGAGAAGCAGGAGGTCAGAGAGGAGCCAGCAATGGGATGACAGAGTGAAGATTTGAGTGATGTGGCCATAAGCCAAGGAATGTAGGCAAGCTTCTAGAAGCAGAATGGATTCTCCTTTAGAACCTCCAGAAGGAACCAGTCTCGCCGACAACTTGATTTTAGCACCTTAAAACCCATTTGGACCTCTGATCTTCAGAAACATAAGAGAATAAACAAGTGTTGTTTTAAGTCACCAAATTTATTGCAATTTGTTACAGCAGTCTCAGGGCCAAACACAGTTAAATGAAGTCCCTTGACAGTGCTGGTGCACAGTGGAAGCATCCCATTCCACCCTGATGGGCTTACACCAGGCCAGGCTGCGCTATGCAGGCCCCTGAGCCCCACCCCAGACCGGCTGAGGCTAGCCTCCGGGAGTGGTATCTGGGAGCCTGAGTTTCACCAGCTTCTGGTGACTGATGTGCATGCAGGTTTGGGCATCTGTGGGTGCAGAAGGGTACCCAACCACCCTCATTTCTTGGCAACAGAGCTTGGGGGAGAGTTTTAAGATCAAGAGCTACAGCTTTCCCTGGACTCTAAATGTGGATGTTTTCTTCTCCCTGTCTTCATTTTAATTGAATAAATATTCTATATTTGGTTCTGGGAATAAATGGGAGTCTGGTGAAGGAGGCAGATGTGGGCGACAGCATTGCAGTGGGTTGGTGCAAGAGCAGGAACTGTGGATAGATTCCGAAGATGGCAGCGGAGTAGGTAGCAGTGTTGTCTGCTTGCTCACATAGCAGAAAGGCTTGGAGTACAAACACAGAGACAAGTGAGTGAGTGCAGATTTCAGATAGCGTGAGCAGGGAAGGCAGTGTGGGAGCAGACTGGAAGAGGGCAGAAGGCTCGCCTGCGCTCTCAAGGGGAGTCTCTGGTTCCCCGGCGCAGCACCACTGCCGCACCACACCCCAAAGGGGCAGCTGCAGACCAGCTTATTGGCCAGGATCTGCTTGGAAACTGCCACTCGCCATGGGCGCTGGGACCAGCAGAATCCGGGAGGGAGTCAATGAGAAGGTTTCCTTGAAACAGCTGGAGGTATGAGAGGACAGCAAGTGGCCCGGACTGTGGGAAGCTGTATGAACTGAGTCTAGGTGGGGACACCCTGGGCTGGCAAATCAGGGCTGGCAACCCTGTGCCCCGGGCGCGTACATCACAGCACCACTAAACAAAAAGGAGAGGAACTGAGCTGGGAAGAGAGGCCCATACAGGAGAGCTGCGGTGGAAACGCAGACTCAGTGGGGACCCAGGCAGGCAAGCAGTGCGCACAGGCAAACAGTGAGACACTGCCAGCCAGCGGTGGACGCAGCTGGTGCTGTGGTTTGGAGCACAGAGACTTCTTGGGAGGAGGAATGAAGACAGGACCCAAGGCTGGGCAGGTACTAGGGACATGCACACTGACTTGCCAGCAGAATAACATTGCTAGAGAAGCCTGAGGACTGCTGGAGGGTGCTGCAGGACAAGTGAGGAGAGACCCAACTCAGTGCGGCTCACAGCAGAAAGTTGCAACAGGCCCATGAGTGAGAGAAAAGTAGCCACAGAAACCAGCCAGATCTCCTCACAGGCAGCCAGCCAGAAAAGGTTTGAAACCCATGGAATTTTGACCAGGTGTGGATCCAGAAAAAGAAGACTGCGCCCAAAGGTTGAACTGAGTAAAAACTCTTTCTTTCTTTTCTTCTTTTTTTTTCTTCTTCCCTTTTTTTCTCTTCCTTAAAAAAAAAAAACAAAAAAACAAAACCTCTTTCTTTAATCTGTTTCCTATCATCTCTCCCTCCTATCCTTCTTTAATTTTTGTTTGTTTGTTTGTTTGTTTTGTTTATTCTCCCTTTCACACTTAACCTATAGCATATAACTGCTATACAAACCTAATACTATACACTTCCACTTTCTCACTTCATTCTGCATTCCTCCCTCTCTTTTTTAACATACAATGTAAACATTACTTACTGTCTCGCATAGCCTTGACCCTACTTGCTATTATTATTATTCTATCATCTGCCCTCTCAAAAAATCATCTTTCTTTCATTTAAAACAACTCTGGTCTGTTTCTCCTATAGTATAATAGTCTCAACCTCTCTACATTTATATTAATACTGGCTCATTTGCTGCCCATAGTGGGATTGTGGATGGGGGATATTTTTGAGGGTGTGGGTTTCTTGCCTGGGTTGTATGTTTATGTTTTAATAGCATCTCCACAAAGGAACTCAAGACAAGGTGGTGAGAGTGAATCTCAATCAACTACCAAGAGGGAAGGTCCCACCAAAGAGTAACTGAAATACAACCAGACAGCATAAACAAATGGCATAAAGGGTATCCCAAGAGCGTCAGGCTCAGGAGATCAAAGAGACTGCACCACTGAATGCTCCAGGTCTCCTATGAAGAATCTCATACCACAAAGGCAGGAAATCAAAGCAGACAAATCTAATAAACAAAAACAAACAAGAAGAATCCAACATGGGAAGACACAGAAACAACCTCCCAATGAAAGGAAAAAAAGAATCCCAAGAAAGAGAGATAGCCAACTATCAGACATGGAAATCAAAAGAATGGTGATAAAGAAGCTCAATGTACTTGACAATCTCAAAGAAAACTATGACAAACTCCAGGGAAATTATAAGGAACTCCAAGGAAACTACAAAGAATTGCAGGGAAGCTACAAGGAACTTACAGAGAACTACACCAGCATAAAAAAGGACATAGAAACTATTAATAAGAACCAGGAAGAAATGAAGAATACAATTTCTAAACTGAAGAACACAGTAGAATCAATCAAAAGCAGGCTAAACAAAGCAGAGGATCAGATTAGTGAGTTAGAGGACAATGTAGAAAAAAATTCCCAGATAATACAACAAAATGAAAAAGATTTAAAAAGAATGAAGAGGGTTTAAGAGAACTGCAGGATAACATGAGACTAAACAACATTAGAATCACAGGGATACAAGAAGGAGAAGAGGAGGAACAAGGGATAAAAAACCTGATAGAAAAAGTAATGACAGAAAATTTTCCTAACCTGATGAGAGAAAAAGTCATGCAAGTCCAGTAAGCACAGAGGGTCCCAATGAAGATGAACCCAAAAAGGCCTACTCCAAGGCACATCATAATTAAAATGGCAACATTCAAAGACAAAGAGAGAATCCTGAAAGCAGCAAGAGAAAAACAGCAACTAACATACAAGGGAGCTCCGATAAGGCTATTGACCGGTTTCTCAACAGAAGCACTACAAGCCACAAGGGAATGGCCAAAAATATTTCAAGCAATGAAAAACAAAGGCCTACTACCAAGGATACTCTACCCAACAAGACTTTCATTCAAAATGGAAGGTGAAATAAGGAGTTTCCCAGACAAAGGAAGACAAAAAGAATACATCTCCACCAAACCAACATTGCAAGAGATGCTAAAAGGAACGCTTTAAGAAGAAGAAGAAAAAAAGAGAGGGAGAGGAACACAGGTACAGAGGAAAATGAATAAATACCTGTCAATAATAACCTTAAATGTAAATGGATTAAATGCTCCAATTAAAAGACATAGGGTAGCAGAATGGATATGAAAACATGACCCACATATATGCTGTCTACTGGAAACACACCTCAAAACAAAAGATTTACACAGACTGAAAGTGAGGGGATGAAAAAAAGTATTCCAAGCAAACAGACATGAAAAAAAAAAAGCTGGAGTAGCAATATTTATATCAGACAAAAAGATTTCACAGCAAGGGCCATAAAAAGAGACAAAGAAGGACATTTCATAATACTTAAGGGAACAATCCATCAAGAAGATGTAACCCTGGTAAACATATATGCACCCAACATAGGCGCACCCAAATATATAAGGAAAATACTAGAAGACTACAAGAAGAATATCAATAGCAACGTACTCATAGTAGGGGACTTTAACATTCCAGTATCAACAATAGACAGATCTTTGAAGCAAAGAAACACCAAGGATATTGAGGCATTGAACAACACACTAAACCAAATGGACTTAACTGATATATATATAGAACTTTTCACCCCAAAGAAGCAAAATATACATTCTTTTCAAATACACATGGGACATTTTCAAAGACAGACCACATGGTAGGACACAAAACAAGCCTCAACAAATTCAAGAAAATTGAAATCATATCAAGCATCTTTTCAGACCACAATGGCTTGAAACTAGAAATCAACATCAAGGAAAAAAATCAAAGACATCCAAACTCATGGAGAATGAATAACATGATATTAAATAATGAATGGGTTAACAATGACATCAAGGAAGAAGTCAAGATGTTTCTGGAAACTAATGATAACGAACACACAACAGCCTAAAACCTATGGGACATAGCAAAAGCAGTCCTGAGAGGAAAGTTCATGACAATACAGGCCTACCTGAAAGGATAGAAGAATCTCAAATAAAAAATCTAACCCTATAGCTACAAGAACTAGAACAACAACAACAAACAAAGCCCAGGGCGAGTAGAAGGAAGGAAGTCATCAAGATCAGAGCAGAATTAAATGACATAGACTAAACAAACAATTTAAAAGATCAACAAAAGTAGGAGCTGGTTCTTTGAAAAAATAAACAAAATCTGCAAGCCTTTAGCCAGGCTCATCAAGAAAAAAAGGGAGAGGGCCCAAATAAACAAAATCAGACATGAAAGAGGAGAAATCACAACTGATGTCACAGAAATACAAAGGATTGTAAGAAATTACTACAAACAACTGTATGGCAAGAAATTTGACAACCTGGATAAAATGAACAAATTTCTAGAAACATATAATCTTCTAAAACTGAATCAAGAAGAAATAGAAAGCCTGAACAGACCAATAACAAAGAATGAAATTGAAACAGTAATAAAAAATCTCCCGGCATACAAAAGCCCTGGACCGGATGGCTTCACAGACGAATTTTACAAAAGACTTAGGGAACAGCTAACTCCTACCCTTCTCAAACTATTCCAAAAAATCCAAGAAGAGGGAAGACTCCAAATTCTCTCTATGAAGCCAGTATTATCCTAATTCCAAAACCAGGTCAAGACACAACAAAGTAAGAAAACTACAGGTCAATATCACTGATGAACATAGATGCTAAAATCCTCAACAAAATATTGGCAAACAGGAACAAGCAACACATTAGAAAGATTATATATCACGATCAAGTGGGATTCATCCCAGGGATGCAAGGATGGTTTAATATTCACGGATCAATAAATATAATACACCACCTAAACAAAATGAAAGACAAGAATCACATGATCATATCAATAGATGCAGAAAAAGCATTTGATAAAATACAACACTCATTTATGATGAAAACTCTCAGGAAAATGGGAATAGAGGGAACATACCTCAGCATAGTTAAGGCTATATATGAGAAATCTGAAGCCAACATCATACTCAATGGATAAAAACTGAAAGCATTCCCCTTGAGATCAGGAACAAGACAAGGATGTCCACTTTCTCCACTCCTATTCAACATAGTGTTGGAAGTCCTAGCCACAGCAATAAGACAAGAAAGAGAAATAAAAGGCATCCAAATTGGAAAAGAGGAAGTAAAACTGTCATTATTTGCAGATGACATGATAGTATACATAGATAACCCTATAGACTCCACTAAAAAATTACTCGATATAATAAGTGAATTTAGCAAAATAGCAGGGTACAAAGTAAATGTACAGGAATCTAAGGCATTTCTATATGTCAGCAATAAAATATCAGAGATAGAAACTAAAAAAAAAAAAAAAACCCCAAAAAACCATTTACTATAGCAACAAGAAAAATAAAGTACCTAGGAATAAACTTAACCAAAGAGATAAAAAACCTGTACTCGGAAAACTACGTAACACTGAAGAAAGAAATTAAGGAAGATACAAATAAATGGGAGCAAAAACCAAGTTCATGGTTGGGAAGAATCAACATCATTAAAATGTCCATACTACCCAAAGGAATGTACAGATTCAATGCAATCCCTATTAAAATACCAATGACATATTTCACAAACCTAGAACAAATACTTCAAAAATTTATATAGAACCAAAAAGACCCCAAATTGCCAAAGCAACCTTGGGACAGAAGAACACAGCAGGAGGAATCATAATACCAAACATCATACTATACTACAAAGCCACTGTGGTCAAAACAGTCTGGTACTGGCATAAGAACAGACATATAGATCAATGGAAGAGAATAGAAAGCCCAGAAATAAACCCAGGACTATATGGTCAACTAATATTTGATAAAGGGGGAAGGAGCATAAAATGGAGTGAGAACAACATCTTCAACAAGTGGTGCTGGGAGAACTGGACAGGGACGTGCAAAAAAATGAAACTAGACCACTAACTTACACCATATACCAGAATAAACTCAAGATGGATCAAAGACTTAAATGTAAGCCATGACACCATGAAAGTCCTAGAGGAAAACATAGGCAGGAAAATTTCAGATATCTCACGTAGCAATATTTTCACTGATACATCTCCTAAGGCAAGGGAAATAAAGGAAAAAGTAAACAAATAGGACTACATCAAACTAAAGAGTTTCTGCTCAGCAAAAGAAAACATTAGCAAGACGAAAAGGAAACCAACCATATGGGAAAACATATTTGCCAATGATACCTCAGACAAGTGATTGATCTCCAAAATATATGTAGAACTTACATGTCTCAACACCAAGAAGACAGACAGCCCAATTAAAAAAATAGGCAAAAGACCTAAACAAACACTTCTCCAAGGAGGATACACGGAGGGCCCATATACACATGAAAGAATGCTCAACATCACTAACCATCAGAGAGATGCAAATAAAAACCACAATGAATACCACCTCACACCAGTCAGAATGGCAATCAACAAACAACAAGTGCAGGCGAGGATGCGGAGAAATGGGAGCCCTAGTGCACTGTTGGTGGGAATGCGGACTGGTGCAGCCACTATGGAAAACAGTATGGAATTACCTCAAAAAACTAAAAATGGAATTGCCTTTTGAACCAGCAATTCCAGTGCTAGGATTATACCCGAAAAACCCCGAAACCCAAATTCAAAAGAACTTATGCACCCCTATGTTCATAGCAGCGCTGTTTACAATAGCCATGTGCTGGAAACAGCCTAAGTGCCCATCTGTAGATGAGTGGATTAAAAAACAGTTGTACATTTACACAATGGAATACTATGCAGCAGAAAGAAAGAAGGAACTCCTGCCATTTGCGACAACATGGATGGAACTAGAGAGAATTATGCTTAGTGAAATAATCCAGGCAATGAAAAAAAAAAATACCATATGATATCACCTGATACAGGAGACTAAGGACCAACACAAACAAATGAACTAAATTGAACAAGCAACAGAATAACAGTTATCTGGGGGGAAAGCGGGGAGAGAAGGGGGATAAGTAAGGTAAGGGTTTAGTCAAAGAACATGTGTAAATGACTCATGGACATGGACAATGGGGTGCGATATGACTGTGGGAGAAGGGATGGGCTGGGTGGGGGGGAGCAATGGGGGAGCAATGGGACAACTTTAATTGAAAAATAATTTAAAAAAAAAAAAAAAGAGCAGGAACTGTGACCTGTGTGGGGTCTTGTGAAGGAGGAATCAGCTCTGCAGGACTTCATGGAGGAAGGGACCCTTAAGTGGGGTCTGGAAGGAGGAGATGACTGTCAGGAACCAGGGGAGGGCATTCCAGGAGGAGGGGAAGGTGTGGACAAAGCCACTGAGATGTGAACCCCTGTGGACAACCACGAAAACTGTAAGAAACAGGAGTGTCCAGGCGGGCAGCTCCTGGAGTGTGTGAGCTGAGCCAGGAGCTTGGGCTTCCCCTTGGGGGCCTCACCGGTGCGGTCTAGAAGCATTGAGATCGGGTTGTGGCGTAAGGAGCCTGGGCTGCAATGTTCAGACTTATGTTTCAGGAGGAAATATGCGTAGGCACTGCGTAGGGGGCCACATGTGGCAACATCTGTGGCTCCACAGAGAGAACTGCCATCATTGCAGCACAAACACGGTGATGACTAAGCTGACCCCTCGTGAAGGCAGCCTTTGTCAGGTTGTGTCTGCGTGTCCCCAGCATAGTATCAAAGCACCTGCTGGTTGACGAGGGTACTTGTAAGTGAAAATCATATGATACAAATCCTTGGTAAGAGACATTGCGATCTGTCGAAGATGCAGATTTTCATGAAGCTTAAGAGTATCGGCAGCCATCCGTCTCGAGAGACGATGGTGTAGCTTCTTAAGAGTCTATCTGCACCGCCGAGAATGGTTGTGCAGTCTGACTCGGGAGTGACACAGTATCTGTCTCCTCCCGTGTTGAATCGACATCTTGCGATGACGCTGGAGTGTCCTCTCCAGTGAAGCTGAAGCTACAGAGCCTGAGCAGGGTATATGGAGGGTCTGCTGTTGCCCATGCAGCAGACCCCCCCCTCCCTTCGCAGCTGAAGGGTCCAAGGGAAAGACGGAGTCAATACAGCTTGGCTTCAGGTGCGCCGCAGGAGTTGCCGGTGTTGACTACAACGTCAAACCGCCTTAGGGACTCCGGCTCCGGATTTTCTGTCGGGGTTTACTCCCTTAGCCTCTCCCCTGAAGAGGTATGCCGCAAGGCAGCGGAGGTTTTTTGGAGTCAGAGTTTTCCTTCTCTGATGTGCCCTGACTGGAAGATCGAACCAGCGACACTTAGCTCGCAGGCCGACGCTCAATCCACTGAGCCAAAACAGCCAGGACAAGCTTAAGAGTGATGTTGGAGAATTGCTTGGACCAGATGTCCAAACAATATGTGACTGGGGTGGCCCTGGTGGAGTTAGCCCAGGGATGACCAAAGAAGAGACACAGCCAAGGACAAGGACATGGTGGCCACTTCAAAACAGAATGATTCAGGCAAAAAGAAGACCAAGCAGTCCTCATGGGGAAATTCATCATGGGAACCCTTAAATATTGGTGCAGAGATGATTTTCTGTATTGACATTCAAACATGGAAAACATAACTGTGCTTTTCACATAACTATTGGTAAAATTCAACCAAAAGGGGGAAAAAAATCTTTTTTTTTTTCATTTTAAAGATCCCCCCAGGGTTGTAACAACTTAAACATTGTTAAGTAGGAGATACAAATTTAAAAATGAATATTTTCGGGTATCTATTTTCAAGATTGTGTTCCAATGAGACCTTTGTCCACTTGCTACTGAGGAATCCAAAGACCTGTTTCTGTGCCCCGTGGCTCTTGCACAGAAGGGCCTCCTAAGCCCGCCGTTCTCTGCGGGTCTATGTACTCCCGGCCCCTGCAGCTGGGAACTGAGCGAACACTTCTATTAGACAGACGAATGAGGAAGAAATGGAGAAGCAGCTGCATTTTGTGTCACTCCCTAGGTGTTTGCTCAGTCACACACAGCAGTAGGCATGAAGGGTCACCACATGGTGACCTGGGGTTGGGAGGAGGTCCTGGATTGGAAACTAGGTGCTCTTCCTGGGCTGAGAGCACCGAGGAGTGGAGCAGGTGCCCTGGGACAGAGGTCCTAGAGTGAATAAGGGGACCTCCCAGGCACAGCAGATGGAAGGGGCCTGTTCCCACACCTTGTGTGTGGATGCCAGCATCTAAGCACAACCCAACAAATTGCTTCTCATGAGCAAAACTGGGAAAGGAAGGTGACTCAGGGGCAGGAGGTCAGCTTCCCTAGGGTCTGGCAGAGGAGAGACAGTTGGGAGTCAAAGGCAGGGCTGGGCCCTGAAGGAGAGGGAGGAAAGAAAAATATATAGACAGAGAATCCTGGCGACACTGATTAGTCACTGGATCCAGCCATGCCTGAAGGTGGGCCCACCTCAGGGCTTTAAGATTCCTCAGCCAGCACCTTCCTTTTTGTGTTGAAACCAGCCTCTCTCACTTGTAACTAAACTGACTTTCTGTGTGTGTGTGACAGTGCAAGCGTTTTAATTGGTGTGCAATATACATAAAACTTATTGCTGGCTATTATGATTACAATCGTTATTATTTTGTACACCAAAACCAGAATTGTTTTATTAAGTAAAAACCAACTACTTAAAAGACAGGGTATGCAGTGACTGCAACCACACACCACCATCACATGTCAGTTTCCGTGTTCTGGAACATTCTCTCCCAGCCCCACAGCAGGGACAACCCCTTCATCTCTGCTCTCTCCCTGCCCAGCGCCCACCCCCACCCCTCCTCTCACTGGAGACTTCTGCTGCTGGGTTATAGTTAAGCAAAGTTGGTTCAAAATTTGTATCGATTATGCCTTGAGTTCTTTGGAGTAAAGATTCTTTATGCGTCTGAAAAGACCAAACCAAGAACAATGTGAGCTAATGAGGAAAACTGCAGAGACTCATGAGGAAAGTGGCTACCCAGGAAGCCAAGTTCCTGCTGAGAGAAGATCAGCCCTAATGGCTCCACACCTCTCTGTCCCCCTTGGTTTCATGTTGCAGAGCTGAGCTACAGTCACGTGCCACATACGATATCTCAGTCCACATACGATGTCTCAGTCCACAGCAACGGACCACAGACCGCAGGCATGGATGAGGGTTTGAAGCTAAAAATGTCCATTGCCTGCTGATGTCATCACTGTCATAATGTAGTAATGTCCTAGTGTCCTAAGGCAAAGCATCCCATATTTGTGGTGGTGCTGCCATAAACAAACCTACTTGTGCTACTCTGATATCTTGACCAGAAGACCCCTGGACTGACTCTCTTAGCTGAGCTCTGGGTATGTGGAAGGGAGTAGCTGATATCAGGCTAACTGAGACCCTGGCTCTTGCCCTGAGGGAGGCTGAGGACACTCAGGGAAAGCCCAAGTTTTAAAACAGCCTACCTCAAGGGATGGGGACTGGGTAACAAAACATGCAAACAAAACCAAAAACCAGAGCATCAAAGGAAGGCAGACAAAGGAGGCAGATGTGCAGGGTTGCTGTGCAAACATATGTAACTAGAAAATGTCTTGAGAAGGTACCGAAGAATCCAGAGCTGGTCTCCAAGGGAAAACCCACTGACATGATTTTTATCAAAGTTGTATTATGATGGCCACATTGTTCTCATCTCCTCCTCCTCACATGCTGGGGTATCTGCCCCATGTCCACCCTGGGCTTCTTGGGAACAGGGTTCCTAGCACATAGGTGGAGTTAATAAGTATTTGTTGGCTAGATGAATAAATCAGTAAGAAGAGTCAGAACCCATCTGTCACACCTCTGTCTTTTCTTAAAATTGACTTTAACTTTATGTGGAGTAAAAAAACTTTCTTTTTGGAGTATGGTTCTCTGTACAAATGAATAGTCAACTGAAGGTACAGAGGAGTTCCAGCACCCCTTAAAATTCCCGGTCCCACTTGACTCTGCACCTTTAGCCCCTGGCAATGACTGATCTGTTCTCTGTCTCTATAGTTTATTTTATTTTATTTTTTTTATATAGTTTATTTTTTAATTGTGGTAAAAGATGCATAACATAAAATTTACCGTTTTGGGTATGTAATTCAGTGGCATTAAGTATATTCATAATGTTTTGCAACCATCACCACAATCTATTTTCAGGGCTTTTTCATCATCTCAAACAGAAACTCTGCCCCCACTAAGCAATACATAACTCCCCTCCCCCTCCCTCAGCCTCTGGTAGCCTCTATTCTATTTTCTGTCTCTATGAATTTCACTCCTCTAGGTACCTCATACAAGTGGAGTCATATAGTATTTGTCCTTTTGTGTCTGGCTTGTTTCATTTAACATTATATCCTCAAGGTTGATCCATGCTGCAGCATGTGTCAGAAGTTTCATCCTTTTTAAGGCTGAATGACACTCCATTGTGCACATAGATCACAGTTAGTTTACCCGTTTATCCACTGATGGACATTGGGTTACTTGCACTCAGCTTTGGCTGTTGTGAATAATGTTGCTATGATCATGGATGTACAAGTATTTGTTTGAGTCCCTGCTTTCAATTGCGGTCCCTAATGCAAGCACACAGTATGCAGTGTGATTTTTTTTTTTTTTTTAGGTCTGGCATCTTTATCTTAAATAGTGCCTTTAGAGTCACCCATGTTGTTATTTATCAGCAGTTTGTTCTTTTTGTTGCTGACTGGCATTCCATTGTGTGGGTGTGCCACAGGTTGTTTTTCAATTTTCCACTTGAGGGACATTTAAGTCATTTCCAGTTTTTGGTAATCATGAATAATGCTGCTACAGACATCTGCATACAGGTTTCTGTGTGAACATCAGCTTGCATTTCTCTTGGGCGAATACTGAAGAGTGGGAATACACAGGCCTATGGAAGAGCTTGCATATCTTTGTAAGGCACAGCCAAACTGCTCCTGAAGGGGCTGTGCTGTCTGCATTCCACTAGTAGCGTGTGAGCATTCTAGCCAGCACTTGGTATTGTCAGTTGCTTCTGTCTTTTTAAACCTATAAAATATCACCAGATCTAAATAATAGAATAATCAGTGTGGTAAGAAGCGAGTGAGGGAGTGAGAACTACAGTTTACTGAGATATTCTACAAGTCAGACACATATCAAACCATTACTGTGTGCCAGACATCATGCTTATAACTTTCAAGTACTATCTCACTTAACCCTTCTGTTATCCCCAATTTACTGAAGTGGAGACTCAGACCTAGAGAGGAGAAATTACCTGCCCAAGGCCACTTGGCTAGTACTGGCTGAACCAGACTTGAACCTATACTCCAGTCCACCGAGCCTGTGCCTCCCTTCAGAGGATTTAAATGCATCGTCTGATGGTGGCAACACCCCTTGAGGGCAGGAGTGTTCTTCCTGCTTTGCAGATGATGTTCATGCAGCTAGTGAGAAGCATGGGCTCTAGACTGGGGTCCACCTGCCTCGCAAGTCCCTGCCCCTCTGGAGAAAGAGGCCAAGACCCTCCAGGTGTTTGAAGTCTCACAGCCCAAGTGGTCATTACAACTCATGGCTGGGATGCCTTGCAGATGTGCAGCTGTTGTTTGAAGCTATTTCCTTGCACACCAGCTTTGCCTGGCATCTGCAATGCTTTCCAAGTGGCAATGGAAGGCCAAGGGAAAGAAAAGGACAAGTGCTTCCATGAAGAAAACCTATGGATCTGAAGGCACCTCCTAGCCTCTTGGGCAACTCAGAAAGTGACAGATGTGGGAGGCCACCCCTGAGGCCCCCAACCCTGGGCTTGTCCAACTTCTCACAGTGGAAGGTTTAACAGAACAAGAGATTTTTCTAAAGGAAGTTCAAAGGGTCTTTTCTTGCCTTGCGTAGGAGGATTCCTGGAAACAAAAATGCAAAGAAGACAGAGGCTCAGGCTGAGGTGTCATGCTCCCTGTGTCTCCCCATGGTCCTCCACTCACCCTGCCACCATTCACATGGTGAACAGTCAGAACTGGCAGATAGAGTGGTCATTCACTGAGGGCCTACTGTGTGCCAGGCGGGTCTGCCTCCATTCCAGGGTTTTCTCTCCAGATCCCCAGTGGGTACCATGTCCATCAGAAGGGGTATGCACCTTGCTAATGTACTCAGTCATAATACCTTCATTCATTCATTCATTCATTCATTCCATATAAAAACGAAAAACTACAGTCCATCAAGGGACATGGATGTGGATGCAGGGCGGCGAGTGGAGGTAGGCACTGGGTGTGTGGTAGCACCAGGAGCGAGGAATCAGGTCTGCAGACGCACGGGCACTTCGTGGGAGAAGAGGCTCTTGAGCTGTGTCTGCGAGGAGGAGGAGGATGAGGAAGAGGAGGAGTTTGCCAGGAAGACAAGGGCATTCCAGGGAGGAAGAACAGATTGAAAGGCTGCGAGGTGAGGCTGTGAGGTGAGTGTGAGTACAGGTGTGGATGAGGTGTGAAATAACAAGAACCTCAGGCCATTTCTCACAATGGGAGAATGGGGAGAGGGAAGGGCAGGACATAAGCCTGGACCAGCCCTTCTATTGGCTCCTGGGACCCAGACCCCCACTGCCGGCAGGAGGTACTCATCCATCTATGCAGCAGGGGCACAAAGACTGCTGATAATCAGATTCCTTGTCTCCTCACCCCTCAGAGACACCCGTGACATTGAGGACCCAGAGGCGCCGGCTGTGATGCCTCCTTTCCTACTCGGAAACACACCAGGACAGCAGTGTGGGCGTGAGGTCATGATGTCGCTTGCCAACTTCGTTTTAATTTAGAACAGAATAACTCACCATCCACAAACTGGAGTCCCTTTACTTCCACTGGGACCACAGCATCGACAGTGCCCCCACACGAGGGTGTCTCTGTGGCAGTAGTCCCTCCCTGAGCTCGACCCCTGTGTGTCCAATGACAGCCTGTCTTTACTTGCCCCACAAGCACTGGCCACAAGCGGCTGAGGGACAGAAGGGCTGGGATGGCCATCGGAGAGCTCAGTTCTGTGTTTGCTCTGGGAAGTAACAATGGATAGACAGACCACAGCCCTCTTCGAGGCCACCTCCCCCTTGATGTCTCTGCTGCTTAGTTTTGTGAGTAAATTTCCTCTTTTATTCGAGCTAGTTTAAGTTGTTCCATGTTACCAAAACTGCTGATGAATGCAGCTCCACTCTTGTTTAGGTTATTCTCTAAACATACTCTGATTAAATTTTTTATTTTCTTTCTGACCCAACAGTTGTTTAGGAGAGTGTTTAAAAATCTCCAGATGGCAAGGGTTTTGTATTTTCCATGCTTTTGTTATTTGTGCCTGGCTTAGTTCATTGTGAAAAGAGGAAGAACAGAAACAGGTAAGTCCTCTCCCCTGCATTATTATATATATATATATATATATATATATATATATATATATATATATATATATTCCAAACCGATCCAACAAACTATCATACCTAAGGCTGAACATCGAGGGCACCCCCATCAGAGCCAGAGGAGGATGCACCACCACCACCATTGCCCGACAGTTTCCAGAGGCCACGGGAAAGGAGGGAGTGCTGATGTCAGGATAGAGCATGAAAAATATAATTGTTTACACATGATATGCCTCGGTGTCTCAGATCCACAAGAACAAACTAAAAACTACTAGAAATAATGAGAGAACATATGAAAGTAAATGGATAAAAATTTAACGTGCAAAAATGAATAGCATTCCCATAGACAAATAATAACCAGTTAGAAGGCATATGGAAAAGTGTTTCATTTACAATAGCTACAAGATAAAAATATAGAACACCTAAGAGTAAACTCAACAAGAACTCAGAGTCACCATGAAGACAACTTGAAATCTCTCTCCCGAGGGATACTAAGGAGGCAAACACGGAAAGGCATCGTGTTCCTGGAGAGGTAAGTAAATGCCCATTCTCCGTAATCTGTAAAGTTGATGAGATACCAACAACCATATCTACACTCTTATTTTGGAACTTAAAAGTATAATATTGAGTTTACTTGGAGAAAACACACTAAGTAGTTTTGATAATTCTGAAAAAGAGCAACGAGTGAAGACCAGCTCAACTAGAAATTTAAAGCATGTAACAAAGCAGGGCCAGAGAGGGCTTCTGGGGAGGGGCTGTTGAGTTGGTTGGGGCCAGAATCAGCTTTTGGTAGAGGTGATGTCAGGGCTGGGAATTGAAGGATGGGGATAGGGGTGGCCGGCAAAGCAGGGCACACTGGTCTGTCTGCTATGGGCCAGGGACAGGTTCAGAGGCAATTTGCCAGGTCATGAAATCCTTAAACATCAGGTGCCC
The DNA here is from genome assembly GCF_987537825.1 of Furipterus horrens. NCBI lineage: Eukaryota > Metazoa > Chordata > Mammalia > Chiroptera > Furipteridae > Furipterus > Furipterus horrens. Next base: position 61,571,125 of record NW_028327180.1, on the reverse strand, counting down.
TGACGCCATTCTCCTTGCTCAGCCCAGACCCTCCTATTCAATCACTGGAAACAGTATGGATTGCCCACCTACTGTTTGCCAAGTTCATGCAGAGAAGAGAACAAGCATCCTTGTCCGTGAGAGGCTTATAGCCTGGGAGCTGTCTGCAGGGTATCAGTGGGCACTCTCATCTCCCGACTCATGGCTGGTGATCAGCAGCCATCTCCTCCTCAGGGTCTGGTCAGGCCTGCCTTAGGGGCAAGCCCTCCACTGGCCACCTGGCTGGAAGCAGTGAGTTGGCAGGGCAGAGTGCCTGGGGAGGACCTGCTGCCTGGCCCAGGGTAACGTAGTAGGTTAGGGAGAGATGAGTGGAGATATAGGGGGGATAGAATTAACCAAAACAATGCCATTTTTAAAGCTCTCGCTTAATCCTCACAACTGATGGTAGTATCATTCTCATTTTACAGATGAAGAAACAGAGGTTCAGAGAGATTAAATAACTTGCCTGAAGTCACACAGCTAAGCAGGTAATGGATGGGATCGGGAGTTGGAATTGCTGAAGATGACCCCGGTTGGTCGGGGGCGGTGATTACTGAAATGGGGCATGCAGGCTAGGGGGGTTGGTGACAGCCCTGATGGCAAGAGGAGACTGCTGCCATTCAGACCCCTCACAGGCTGGCCCACACCCCGAGGTCTGGCTTCATCATCTCCTTCACCTCCCATCCTTCCTGGAGGGGAGTCTGTGCCTTCAGAGCCTGGTTTTCTACAGGAAGGGACTTCATGTGCTGAAGCACCAGCAGAGGGCCTGCCGATAAATAGTACTTGTTGATGAGTCCTGACTCAACAAAAACATTCCAAACACAGTATCAGCAGTGTTTGGTTTTGAAATGAGGCTTGTGCTTACTACAATTCGAGGCAAGGCAGAACCGTTCCTCCCTCATGGACAGATAACATACACATACATGTGCATAAACCTACACACATACCTGTACAACATAAGAATGCAAATAGAAGCACACACATGTACCTAAAACACAGACACACACATATGCACACACAGGCAGCTAACCTCAGAGGTCTGATCCTGAGGACCGTTGCCTTCAGATTAAAGCCAAAAAACTCCCTGTCTTCCTTGCTGTGTATACCTTTTAGTTATTGCCAATATTTTTACAGGTAAAGAATCTGACCTCGCTCCAGGAGCAGAACTATGTTCCTAATCACTGCCCACGCGGGAAATCAAGCCTGCAACATTCTGGGTTCTCCATCTGAGAGAAACCCACAGCACTGCCTCCCCAGTCTATCCACATTCCCCAGTGAGATTATCATTATACAGCCAAAAAACATGGGGTCTGTATCAGAGGGAAATCCAACCCTCGAAGATAAAGGGACATTTGAAAGAATGCCCAGGAACACCAACATCTGATTAGATGATTTTTATAGGTAGTTATGCCCCTGTCCTCTTGCTGCCCCCCTTCATCCAGACCAAGGAGACTGGGTTCATTAACAGAACAGATGTGGCCTGTCTCTACCATCAGGATAAAGATCACAAAATACCCGCAGGAGAGGGACATTCTGAACTGGGGCTGCAGCAATAACATCTGACTTGGGCCCAAAGAAAATTGCATTTTTTCTTTCAAGTTCAATTAATAAACATTTATTCAGTGCCTGTTATTTATTCAGCTTCATGTTTCAGGCCTGGACTTTTCTGTCAAGGCCATCCTGTAATCCTGGGTCAGCCTTAGGCTGTCAGTGGGTAGGGCTGCAGGGAGTCAGTCCTGTGCAAAGGACCCAGTGTCTGAAGGACCCAGCACCCACGTGCTCACTGGGTTAAAATCCTAGCTCTGCACCTCAGCAGCTGTGTGACCTTGGACATACTTAACCTCTCTGTGTCTTGGTTTCATAATCTGTAAACTGTGGGCAATGACAGCACCTCCCTCAGGACTGTGATGATCGAATGAGATAGTATACATCGAGTACAAGACTTTCATGCACTCAGTGATCGTTGGCTATTATTCTTACCACTAACATCACGATAATTATTATCAGGTTAGCTCAGCCCTCTTGTCTGGGCTCCCGCCACAGTTTCCTTGCCCTGCCATACTGAGACTTAAAGTTCCTCCATGGACTTAAGCCCTCTTGGCCGGAGCCTGATTCTCTGGTCCCTGGAACAAGAAACTGGACCTAGCCTGTGTGTCTGTCTTAACCACACCTGGATGACAGCTTGAGTGCCACTTGCCCTTGGATGCGCCCCCCCCCCCCCGCCCCCCTGGCAGAGCCTCCTCCTGGGTACCTGGCAGCTGGCCAGCCCTTCAGGCAGTCCTCTGGCCCCACAGGGACCCATGCTGCCTTCTCACCTCATGCCCCACCCAAGCCCTTTGGAGGGAGCAGGTCAAAGAGAGAAGATCTGAAACGAAGCCTCAGGTACATGTATCATATGCTGTTTTTCTGGCTCTGTTGGTGGCCTCGCCCTAAAACCTTGGTATGGAGAGTAAACCACATTGCATCAGTTGACAGGGCTGCAGGGATCCAGGTACTGTGCAAAGACTGTATCATGTGATTACAAATGTAATGTCTACCTCCCATCCCCTCAGTGCCAGGATGTATGCCCAAGACAGCAAGGACCCTGCCTGTTTATTCACAACTTAGTGCTTGGAATGATGTCCGACCCATGGGAGGTGCTCAAGAAACACTCACAGGATCATACGGCATTTCCACCATGCTGCCTGTTCTCTGCTCCCTTCCTTCCAAACCTGGCCACTAGTTTTTAAGGCAAGTGGCATTGCCTGCTGTGCCCAACTTGGCGGTGGCCACACCAAGGACCACTGTCCCAGGAATAAGAGAGAACTGCAGAGCCAGGCCAGCTTCCAACCCTTCAGTGCCAGGGCTATGGCCATGGGTCGTGATACTAAACCTTCACTGACCATCTGTTCTGCGCCAGGTGCTGTCACCCTGAATCATCTCCTTTATCTGCAGAACCCGCCGAGGTGGGTATTATCACCATCCCACATCATAGATGAAGAAGGCAGGCACCATGAGATACGCAAGGGCCCAAGGCCACAGGCTTCAAGTGGCAGGGCTGGACTTGACCCAGGGAGCAGTGTCTGGACTTGGCCCCCTTCTCCCCCATGAATTCAGCCAACCCCCCCATGTGAGAGGGTTTCAGCCCTTTCTCCTGCCCTGCTTGCATCCTTGGGAAGGCTGAGCAAAACCTCTGTGGTTAGCCAGGCTGACTATCCACCTCAGCCCATCACCTGGGACCAGAGGGAAATCATGCCCCATCCTTCAGTTTCCTTCTCTACAAAAAGGGTCCAAGAAGAACTTCTGTGGTGCAGCTGTGCAGGTGAAATGGGCAGCACAGGGCCTCCTACAAAACCAGTCCCAATTCCTCCTCCTGTATTGAGATGTTACTCTCCTTTTGGCCCCAGCACAAGGGGAATGTGGGCTTTGGTGCTTGAAAGGGCAAAGAATGTCCCAGATAATGGGCACACTGAGCTCTGAAGTCCAGCTTTGGGTGGTTGTCACACCCACCCCTGGTGAAGGGCTGACCTCACTGGGACCCTCTTATTTTCATTTTATCTGCAGAATATGAAACAGAGTTCTGTTCCCAGAGAACCCCCATGGAAGAGGAGACAAAAACAGAATGCCCCTCCCCAGAAGGCAGTCACAGAACCCCTACCCAGGACAGGGTGACTGGTGTTCTTTGTTTACTGGGAAGCTTAAAATGCTGTCTGCTCTCTTGTTTCTACTTTCTGTTAATAAATAGATTAGGCTGGGAAAGAAGGGTCTGGAAGTGTTAAAAATTCCCACAGTGTAGCCCAAACCATTAAAAAATTTTTAAAAATCCACACCTGAGGATAGTTTATTGATTTTAGAGAGAAAGGAGTGGTGGGGGAGAGGGAGAGGGCGAGGGAGGGGGAGGGGGAGAGGGAGAGGGGGAAGAGAGAGAGAGAGAGAGAGAGAGAGAGAGAGAGAGAGAGAGAGAGAGAGGTCAGTATGTAAGACAAACTTCAATCGGTTGCTTCCCATATGTGTCCCGACCAGGCACTGAATCTGCAACCTAGGCATGTGCCCTGACCGGAATTGAACCTGCAGTCTTTTGGTGTACTGGGTGATGCTCCAAATAACTGAGCCACCCGACCAGGGCCCAAACCATTTTGAAGTAAATTTTCAATAATAACTGTCATGATCTGACTTTTGAAGATACAGGTTGACCTAATGAGTGTGTTCCATAAGAAAAACATTTTTTCTGCAGGAGAACAAATGTATGAGACTCAGCTGCAGTATTCCTGAATAGATAGCAGACTTTGTTCTTACTTGTTTTGTGATCTTTTTAAAACATTTTTTTAATTAAAAATATTTTTCAATTACAGTTTACAGTCAATATTATTTTGTATTAGTTTCAGGTGTACAGCATAGTGGCTAGATAATCATATGCTTTACAGAGAGTCTCCTCCCAACCCCAGCTGGTATTTCCAGTACTCACCTGTCCCCATACAGTTACTGCAATATTATTGACCATATTCCCTGTGCTGTTCTTTGCATCCCTGCGACTATTTTGTAACTGATGACCTGTGCTTCTCAATCCCTTCACCTTTTTCTTCCAGTCCCTCCAACCCCTCTTCCACCTGGCAACCATTAGTCTGTTCTCTGTGTCTATGAATCTGTTTCTGTTTCATTTGTTCATTTATTTTGTACTATAGATTCCACATATAAGTGAGATCATGTGGTGTTTATCTTTCTCTGACTGACTTATTTCACATAGTTTAACACCCTCTAGGTCTGTCCATGCTATAGTAAATGGTAAGATTTCATTCTTTTTATGGCTGAATAATATTCCATTGTGTAAATGTACCACAGTTTTTTTTGTGTGTGTGTTTTTTTTAATCCACTCATCTATTGATGGGTACTTGGGTTGCTTCCATATCTTGGCTATTGTAAATAACACTGCAATGAACATAGGGGTGCATATATTCTTTCAAATTAGCGTTTCAGAATTCTTCGGATATATTCCAAGAAGTGGAATTGCTGGGTCAAAACACAGCTCCATTTTATATTTTTTGAAGACTCTCCATACTGTTTTTCTCAGTGGCTGTGCCAATCTGCGTTCCTACAAACAGTGCATGAGGGTTCCCTTTCCTCCACATCCTCGCCAACACTTGTCATTTGTTGATTTTTTTAATGATGGCCATTCTGATAGGTGTGAAGTATTATCTTGCGGTTTTAATTTGCATCTCTCTGATGATTAGTGACACTGAGCATCTTTTCATATGTCTATTGGCCATCTGTATGTCCCCCTTGGAGAAGTGTTTACAGTGGTCCCTCTCTATATCGCGGTTTACTTATCACGACCTCACTATATAACGGGATTTTAAAAAATATTATATTTAATTATTTATCACGGATTTTTCACTATATCATGGGATTTTGCGGTACTGTATACATACGCTGTTAAAGTTACATAGGTTTAAGAGTGTAGAATATGTTTAAGAATATAAGTAGTAGACTTCTGGCCAAGATGGAGGTGTAGACAGACACGCTGCATCTCCTTCCACAACTAAGAAGGAATACAACTACCTTAAAACTAGAAACAACCAGAAGTTCCAGAAAATCAAACTGCATGGAAGTCTAGCAAACAAAGATATAAAGAAGAAATACTCATCCAGACAGGTAGGAGGGGCAGAGCCAGGGCAGAGGACATGGTGTGGTGGCAGCAGCAGTGGCAACAGCAGTGGCAGGATGGCAGAAGGTGCAGTCACATGTTTTAAAAAGTCAGGAGGGACACCTGGGGAGTGTTCCCAGCTCCTCACCGGACCTCGCAGCTCATGGTCCTAGCACCTGGGAAAATCAAGCCTCTTGCTTCTGACTGAGGAGACCAGTAGGGGTTGGGATAGAGGTAGAAACTGCTGATCTCAGCAGAGTCCGCTTGTTTAAAGGGCCCCCACAGTCCTAGAACGTCCGCACACCCACCCACTCTGGGAATGACGGCCAGGGAAGCAGCTAGAGGGGTGCCAGTTTGGTGTAGAAGTGGGAGAGGTGCCTGGAAAAGGGGCGAGTGCTGGGCAGGCAGCATTGTTCCCTCTCGGACCCCTCCCCCACATACAGCACCACAACGTGGTGCAACAGGTTGCCATGTACTGATGAATCCCTAAGGCTCCACCTCTTACAATGTAACAGGAGCAACAGCTCTACCTGGGATGCGGAGGCAAACAGACACAGGAGCCTGTCAGAATGAGGAGACAGAGAAGTATGGCCTAAAAGGGGAAACGGATCAAGGTTCCAGTGGGAGAACTAAGCGACGAGGAGATAGCCAACCTAACAGATGAGGAGATAGACAACCTAACAGATGCAGAATTCAAAACAGTGGTGATTAAGATGCTCACAGGCTTGACAGATATGCTTGAGTGCGGCAGATGCATAAGGGAAGAAATGAAGGCTATGCTAAGTGAAACGAAGGAAAATTCACACAAAACCAATGGTGAAGGGAAGGAAACTGGAGTTCAAGTCAAGGATTAGGAACATAAAGAAAAAAAACAGCTAACCAGTGCAGAATGAGGAAGCAGGAAATTTTTAAAAATGGGGAAAACTTCCCAAATTTTTTGAAGGAGATGGACATAAAGGTCCAGGAAGCACGAAGGGTCCTGGACGAGCTGGGCCCAGATGGGAACACACCAGGACGCAGCATGATTGAGATGCCAAAGGTGAAAGATAAAGACAGAGTCCTGGGGGAAGCAAGAGAGGGTGGAGAGTTGCCTACAGGGTGGTGCCTATAGGACTATCAGCTGATTTCTCAGAGGACACTTTGCAGGCAGGATGGAACTGGCAAGCAGTATTCAATGTGATGAAAAGCAAACTACAACCAAGATTACTCTATCCAGAAAAGCTATCATTTGGAATGGAAGGGCAGATGAAATGCTTCCAAGACAAGGTGAAGCTAAAGGAGTTCATCATCACCAAGCCATTATTATATGAAATGTCAAAGAGACTTACTTAAGAAAAAGGAGATCAAAACTATGAACACTAAAATGACAATAAACTCACAACTATCAACAGGTGAATCTAAAAAATAAAAACAAAATCTAACTAAGCAAACCAGAATAGGAACAGAATCATAGGTATGGGGATCATTTGGAAGGTTATAAGCTGGGAGGGGAAGGGGGAGAAGTAGGGAAATAGTGCAGGGATTAAGAAGCATAATGGTTGGTACAAAATAGACAGGGGGAAGTTAAGAATAATATAGGAAAGGGTGAAGCCAAAAACTTACATGCACGACCCATGGACATAAACTATGGGGAGTGGGATTGCTGGAGGGAAGGGGGTTACTGGGCAGAGGGAAGCAAAGGGGAAAAAACTTGGAACTACTGTTACAACATAACCAATAAAATGTACTTAAAAATAAAGAACATAAGTAGTGTTTATAAAAGTGTGGAAAAGGTTAATAGAAGAGTGGGAAAGGTTAATAAGGGACTGGGAATGGTTTATAAGTGTGTGGGAAGGGTTTATAAAGCCTTAAAACATGTACAAATACTAAAGTAAATGTAAGGTTCCTACTTCGCGGATTTTCACCTATTGCGGGTGGTTCTAGAATGTAGTACCTGCAAAAAGTGAGGGAATACTGTACTCAGGACCTCTGCCCATTTTTTAATTGGATTTTTTGGTGTTGAGTTGTATGAGTTCTTTATACATTTTGGATATTAACCCCTTATCCAATATATCACTGGTGAATATGTTCTTCCATTCTGTAGGCTGTCTTTTCATTTTGTTGATGGTTTCCTTTGCAGTGCAAAATTTTTTTAGTTTTATGTAGTCCCATTTTTTTTTTCTTTTGTTTCCCTTGCCTGAGAATATATGAAGTGTGTCTGGAAAAAGTCCAGCCATCGTTGATATAGAGAATGGTTTGGGCTACATTGATGTAACCTGGCAACCAAGGAGAGTGGACTGGAATGCATATATGTGCATAATGCTGACTTCACTGGAGTCAGTGGAGGTGGTAGATGCTGTTGAGTGAGCATGTGTACTGTGTGGCCATCACATTCAAAATGACTGAGCGAGTAGAGCAATGAATCTGCATCAAATTTTGTGTTAAGTTTGAACAGTCCTCCGTGGAAACTATTCAGATGATTCAGAAAGCCACAGCTATGGGCAATTGGTAATTGGCAGCTTCATTACAACAATGCATCTGCTCATGCATCACGTCTCATGCAGAGGTTTTTGGTGAAACATCAAGCCACCCAGGTGACTCTGCCCCACTACAGCCCAGATTTTCTGCCTTGTGACTTCTGGCTTTTCCCAAAACTAAAATCACCTTTGAAAGGGAAGAGATTCAGGAAAATAGGACAGGGAAGCTGATGGTGACTGGGAGAACTGTGTGAGGTCCCAAGGTGCCTACTTTGAAGGGGACTGAGGCATCATTGTCCTAATATAATGTTTCTTGTATCTTGTATCTTCTTCAATAAATGTATCCATTTTTCATAGTACATGGCTGGATACCCACTGGACAGACCTCGTACATGTCAGAAAAAAATATTGCTAAGAGAAATGTCAAGAGATTTTACCACTTATATTTTCTTCTAGGATTTTTATGGTTTTGCCACTTACATTTAAGTCTTTTATCCATTTTGAGTTTATTTTTGTGTATGGTGTAAGTCAGTGGTCTAGTTTTCATTTTTATGTACCAGGCCAGTTTTCTCACACCATTATTTATTTATTTTTTCCTTGAGAACTCCTACGATTTACTCTTTTTAAAAATTGATTATGCTGTTCCAGTTGTCCCACTTTATTTTCCCCCTGCTCCCCCCTCCCTCCAGTTGTCCCCCAACTTAGTCCATGCCTATTGGTTGTGCATATAGTTCTTTTCAACATCTTCCTATCTACTCCACTCCCTCCTACTATACTTTTTAATCCCTGTACCATCTCCCTCCCTTTTCCCCTCTCTCCCTCCCCGCTGACCTCCCACCAGTATGTTCCCCGTATGTATAATTCTTTTTCCCCTCTCGTTGCCTACTTAGTTTGCCTTTGTTTCGATTCCATAGCTTCTGCTGTTGGTTGTTGTGATACAGTTTTCATTTTAATGTTCATAGTTTTGATCCTCCTTCTTCTAAACAAGTCCCTTTAACATTGCATATAACAGTGGTTTGAATCTAACAAACTCCTTCAGTTTTCTTTGTCCTGGAAACACTTTCTCTGCCCTTCTATCCTGGATGACAGCTTCGCTGGATAGAGTAATCGTGGTTGTAGATTTTTTATTTTCATTACTTTGAATATTTCTTGCCATTCCCTTCTTGCCTGTAAAATCTCCTTTGAGAAATCCGCTGATAGTCTAATTGGGACCCTTTTGTACATAATTTTTTTCTTCTCTCTTGCTGCTTTTAAGATTCTCTCTTTATCTTTAATTTTTGACATTTTGATTATAATGTGTCTTGTTGTGGTCCTCCCTGGGTCCAGCCTATCCAGAACTCTCTGTGCTCCCTGGACCTGTAAGTTCATTTCCTTCCCCAAGTTAGGGAAGTTCTGCTTCATTATTTTTTCACATAATTTTTAAATTTCTAGTTCTTTTTCACCCTCTGGCAATCCTGTAATTCAAATATTCATTTGCTTATAGCTGTCCCAGAGGTTTCTGAGCCTTTCTTTATATTCCTCACTTTTTGTTTCCTCTTTCTGCACTGGTTGACTGTTTGTTCCCTCCCTATGTTCTGATTTGTTGATTTGATCCCTGGCTTTCCCTTCCTCACCACTTGTCTCATATGTATTTTGTTCATTTCAGCAGGACTAGCCTTTATTCCTTCCCTGTCTTGATTCAGCCCCGCTGTTAGGTCTGTAAGCTGCCTTATGACTATAGCACTGAACTGAGCCTCAGAAAGATTCGCTATTTGTTCATCGGTCAAGGGCTTTTTTGTTTTTTTCGTTAGCTGTGTGATTGGTATTTCAATCATTAATTCTGCCATTCTGACCATTTTGTTTATCTTTCCTTCTTGGGCGGGGCGCTGTCACACCTCCTACACTATATTGGGTGGAGCCCCGTGTGCTCTTCACAAGCTGGCGCCCTTTCTCACCACACTGTGGCGCTTTGTGTGGGGGCGGGGGTCCAAGATGGATTCCTGCTGTTATTCTCTGCTGAGGAACCAGACTATTGGGTCTGTCTTCCCCGGCTTTGGAATCGCGAGCCGACGGATCTGGTCTGCAGCCAGAGCCGGCTCCCAGGCGCTTCTCTCCTCCCCCCAAATATGGGTGTCTGCTTACCGGGTCCCGCTCTTCACTGCTGCGGCTACGGCCTCCAGCACAGTTCGATCTTTCTCAGCCGCGGTTTTGCCCTTCCTACCCATCTGGATGAGTACCACTTGTTTATGACTTCATACATTGGACTTCTATTTAGCTTTATTTTCTGGAACTTCTTATTATTTTTGGTTTTGTGGTAGTTGTAGTCCTTCTTAATTTTGGAGGGAGACAGAGCGTGTCAGTCTATGCCTCCATCTTGGCCAGAAGTTGTCTCACACCATTTACTGAATAGATTCTCTTTGTATGTTCCTTCCCCCTTTGTCATATATTAATTGACCATAAGGATGTGGGCTTATTTCTGGGCTCTCTATTCTGTTCCATTAATTTATATGCTTATTTTTATGCTAGTACCATGTTGTTTTGATACTGTAGCCTTGTAGTATAGTTTGATATAAGGTAGCATGATACCTCCAACTTTGTTCTTTCTCAAGATGGCTGTGGCTTAAAAAAAAAGCAAAAAAGATTGCTGTGGCTATTTGGGGTCTTCTTTGGTTACATATAAATTTTTGGATGATTTATTCTAGTTCTGTGAAATATGTCATTGGTATTTTGGTAGGAATTGCATTGAATCTCTAGATTGCTTTGGGTGCTATGGACATTTTAATGATGTTAATTCTTCCTATCCATGAACATGGTATATGCTTCCCCTTATTTGTATCTTCTTCAGTTTCTTTCTTCAGTGTTTTATAATTTTCTGAGTATAGGTCTCTTTCATCCTTGGTTAATTTTATTCCTAGGTACTTTATTTATTTATTTTTTATGTAATTATAAATAGGATTGTGTTCTTAGTTTCCTTTTCTGATAGTTCATTATTGGTGTATAAAAATGCAACTGATTTCTGAATATTTATTTTGTATCCTGCTACTTTACTGAATTTCTTTATCAGTTCCAGTAGTTTTCTGGTGGAATCTTTAGGGTTCTCTATATACACTATCATGTCATCTGCAACTAATGATAGTTTTATTTCTTTCTTGCTCTTTCTGCACGGTGAGGACATAGCCTTGATCTTGGGACCCTTCACGATTCACAGTTCTGAGATAATAAAAGCTGTGTAATCTTGGTGCCCACACCTCTAAACATAATTTAGAAGCACATAGCATTTAAATAACATGTGAGCTCCTGGTGCTCTATGGTGGGAGACAGTCCCCAGCTCTGTGCTGGGAAGATGCTGTCTAAAGGGGATCACGGAGCACTTACTTGGCACCTTCCAAGTACAAAGGTCCCCCGCATGTTCTCACTGGAATCCTGACCCTTCTCACAGGCAGCTGCATTTGTCTGGTGCCATCCCAACTGGCGCTTCCACTGAAAATTAGACAAAAGCCTGGTTTGACAGGAACAGAGGTCCTGAGCAACTGGGAACAAAAGTCGAGTCAAAGAAAATCTTCGGTTCTGGGGACTGAAGGACAGAAGGGCCAGCAGGCAGTGGTCCTGTGGATGAGTCCCACAGAAGCAGGCTGTGCCCAGACAGCTCACTTGGGAGGCTGGAGGCACAGAGTCACAGCTCCTGGGAGGCCGGTGGAGTGGGACCCACCAGCCCCCTCCCCAATTCCTGTCGCCCCCCACCCCTCATGGTTACCAAAGATGCTGGGAGTAGGGACATTCTGCATTTTTATGTCATGCTTTGTCCTTTGTCCTGCAATAGAGATTGAATAAATTATGAGAAAAGCATCATCTGAATGTGTCATCCTAAGTTATCATAACCTCGTGAAGTAGTATTTGTGGTCTTTATAATTAAACTGTGATTATATGCAAATGCAACCTGAACACACACACCAAGCCACACATTCCCTGTCCTCATCTGGTCCTCACTCCTGCACGGTGGTCCCAGAGGCACATTTTTCACCCTGGTAGCATGGGGAAGCTGAGGCTCAACTATGGCTGCTGCAGTGCAGGGCCCTGACACTCACCATCAGCGCCTGTGTGCCATGTGGCCCCTCACCCACCTGATCAGCAGCTAACCCAGGGAGGCTGAGGACTGAGATCCTAGGGATAAAGAAGCCAGTGACTCTCAAACCAGTAGGAGATAATTAACAGATGAATCATGGAAAAGGGGTGAGGAAATCACATTCTGCAGCTCCTCACGCATATCTCTGGGGTAAAAAGGATGAAGATTCTCATTACCAAACACAGAGAAATGGGAAGATGTAGCTAGATAACTTTGCAAATAAGTTGGAGATAGACCTATAACTAGATTATCTTTAGTTAATCACACACTGAGTTAAGTAGTTAATTGCGTTAGATTGTGACCCTGATTAACCACTAATGGAGAAACAGGGGAGAAGGAGAGGGGAGGGGGAGCTAATCATATTAGTATAAAACCAGTTTTCTTTGTCTACTTTGAGTGCACATTCTCCTGGCTGACTGAGTGCCTGATTCTGCAGACTCGTGAATAAACATCTCACTTTGCTGCTCAAGTCCTGTGTCATGGTGTTTTATTGTGAGCATTTCTTGCAATTGAGGGGCTTGTCTGGGATCCTCTGCCTGTGTGCAGGAAGAGGAACTGAGCTGACACGGGGAGATGCGTCCTACCTGCTTTTGGGGGGCCTGCTCGACCCAGGGCCCACCCACCTCACAGTGTCCAGAAACAGACCCGAGACTTCTTGTTGGGACAGTAATAGAACCGACGCGGGGGGCGGGGGGAGGGAAGACAAAAGCAAACACTACGGTAACCAGGCAACCTCATGCACGGGCCAAGGTAAGAAAATTGAGTTAATTACTGCCTTGGTTGTTGGGCATCCTCGGAGATCAAATGCCTTGGGTTCAGTAAGAGCCTCAAAACCCCCCACCCAATAAGTTGATTAGCAGGAAGTAAAAACCACAAACAATGACTATTGAGGAGTCCAGTGAAAAGTTCCTCAAATCTTGCAAAACACCAGTAGAGGGTAGAAAATTTTTTACTTCCTTATTCTAGTCTTCTCCCCAGCAACATGCCCAATAAATCACCAAGAGCCTTCTCCCCAACAACATACCCAACAAAACACCAAGTGCCTCCTTGTTCCCACCATTGTGCCCGCCGTTACCTCCAGACCCAACCCATTGTTCCCGCCGTTACCCCCAGACCCAACCCATTGTTCCCGCCGTTACCCCCAGGCCCAATCAATCACTAGGCGCCCTGATACCCTGTTCCAGTCATTCCCTATCCCTCCCTTTAAAACCGTTTCAGCCTGTATGCCAGCTGTTGTTCTCTCCTTTGAGACAGCCCAGCAGGTTCCTCTTAATAAATCTTGCATCTCAGCTTCCTCGGTTTCGGTTTTAATATTTCTAACAAAATGTGTATGTGTGGCTGAGACATATCTCAAGATACAAAGCGAGTGCGGAGTCCTGATCTGCGGTTACAATATCCTGTGAGGGAAATGGCCAGAGACAGACGAAGTGAAACTCAGGCTGTGTGCAAGAAATCTCCAGTACGGGGCATTGGGCACATAGGATGTGGATAAGAAAGCTCCAATCAGGGGGGTTGAGTTCATGGGCCATGGGCAAGAAACCTCCAATATACAAGAAATTTCCAGTATGGGGGGGGGTGAGTATACAGGGTGTGAGCAAGAAACTTCCAATTAGATCAGTTCCCTGGACCCAGCATATACACATGGACGGAATTAATGTCTATACTAGACATCTTCAGTGGGGAAGAGAAGGGAGTGACCAGACGGGCTGCTATGAGAATATGGGAAAGGGAACATCCTCCTGGTCAGGGAATTGTCCTGGCCGAACAGAGGTTTCCCAATATAGACCCTGAATGGGATAATAACAGGCCAGAAGACAGGGTTCAGATGAGAGACCTTAGGAGCCCATTTCCCGAGCACAGAATGTCTCCAAGACATTTGAAATACAGCAAGAAAGAGATGAAACTCCATCAGCATTCCTACAAAAGCTCAGGGACCAGGTGAGAAAGTATTCTAGTCTAAATCCAGAGTATGCTGTAGGACAGGGACTCTTAAAATTCACCGTTGTAACAGAAGCTGGCCAGATATTTGTAAGAAGTTGCAGAAGGTAGATGAATGGGCCAGATAGAACAATTGGAAAACTCCTTAAGAAAGCTCCGAAAGTGTATGTTAGAAGAGAGGAGGAGAAGCAGGAACTTCAAAAAGCTGCAGGATATTTCTGCAAATCTAGGAACTTTTAGCTGCCAAATACTCAGTTTGAATACAGTCCTTCACAGTGTAGAAAAGAACAAGGATTGGAAGCATGTTATGGTTAAATCTAAAGAAGTAAAAGGTGTTTAGAAAGTTTATGAATGTTGTAGAAGGTTTGTGGAAAGTTGTAATGATAAAAATAAAACAGCTATGGAAATTTTAACCTGGGAAAAGGAACCCTCAGCTGCTTGTGTTCTGATTTTATAAAAGTATATTTTGGTCTGTTCTGTTGTGGAATTCTCTGTATCTGTTTTTGACCAATGAGACCTAGGAAAGGTTGTCTATAAACAGGTCAGGGAGAATTCCTTTTGAAACCCAGGATCCAGGAAGGGTCGTCCAGGGCTGATGAGCATTCCAGCCTGGGCAAGTGAGCATGTCTCTACGAAAGGCATATCTCTCTAGGAGGCCAGGGGACATACTGGAGAGAGAGGGCCTAGCTCTCTGTGTTTTAAATTATTACTCTGTTTATGCTCTGAAAGGAAAAATTGAGGTTTCCCAGGGAAAGTTAAAACTCCACATGAAAGAAAGAGAAACCAGGGGAAGTATAAGGCATGAAAATGAAAAAGGTTTGTTAGAAGTTTATAACAGTTGTGAAAAGAAATTGTATGGTTTTATTAATGGAAGGTATAATGCATGGAAATGCAGTTTTGAAGGACAAGAATTTTCCTTCACGCCTTTACATTTTTCTCCCTACCTGAACCTGGCATTCTAAAGAAGTAAGAAATGACATAAGGTTCCTTTGCATAAAACTAATATGACCAGTTGCTAATGGTGGTTTTGTCGGCTGAGGCTTTGACTGGGATGTCATGCCTGAAGGAGGCATGCCTAGGCTCTAGTTGTTACCAGAAAGCCCTGAGAAATGGAAGTTGACTTTCAAGGCTAATGAAAGCCAAGGAGGAAAAAGCTTGATAACCTGGTTGGTTGTGCGGTTTATGGTGATCTACCTACAAAAGGAACAACGGTTGCTTTCCTGATAGATGGCTAAGAGGAATCTTAAGGCACAATGGAAAACCTGAAGGACCTGTATAAAGCATGGGTTTTACAGGCAAGGCCAGATGGCAGATGTGTGGCTCAGCATCTGTGCCCAGAGGGCAGACTGAAGGTCAACTTGAAGGTTCCTCATGTGACTTTCAGCAAAGCAGACTTAAAAATTATTATATGTGATCAGTTGCTGCTCTTGTTGTGTTTATGCAAATGAACAGTCTAAATTAAAACTGGACTTAGTGCAGTCCCTTTAATGACAAGGAGGGTAATCTTAAGGAGAAAAATCATGATTTGAGGAAAATCACAATGCTCAGTGGTAGACTATAAACTAGTGCAGCTGTCTTTAAAAGTCTGTTTTCATTTAGAAGTTAAAAGTAGGTTTGTAACATCATCAAAAATATTAAAGCTACAGGCAAGGAGGACCTGTCAAATTGCCACTGTTAAATATTATTCCAGCAAAGGCTCTGTGGCTGGATATCTCCACAGTCTTACTGATTCAGAGGCTGGTTTGTGGGTTATGTTATGTGAACTAACATGTGTATTCTTCCTTCTGTTTTCATAGGGCATAAGCCTATAATCTCATTACCTGAGTAATTGTACGTATAGGCCTCACTTAAGAAGCCCATCTGCATCGCTGAGTTCTGACACTCAGTGGTTTGGCTGAACTAAGTGTTTGGGTTGGTAAAATGTGGGGCAGTCTGTGGGCTTCACTTTAAAACTGGTTTCTCTTTTTCTGTTCCATAGCTTGGACAGAAAGGGCCCAGAGGTCTGTGTTTTGAATTATTGCTCTGTTTATTCTCTGAAAGGAAAAATTGAGATTTCCCCGGGAAAGTTAAAACTTCACATGAAAGAAAGGGAACCAGGGAAAGTGTAAGGTATGAAAAGGGAAAGGTTTGTTAGAAGTTTATAAAGGTTTTGAAAAGAAATTGTGTGGTTTTAGTAATGGAAGGTATAATGCATGGAAATGCAGTTTTGAAGGACAAGGATTTTCTTTCACGTCTTTATATTTTTCTCCCTACCTGAACCCTCCAGTATTTGGCATTCTAAATAAATAAGAAGTGACATAAGGTTCCATTGCATAAAACTAATAAGATCAGTTGCTAATGGTGATTTTGTCAGCTGAGGCTTTGACTGGGATGTCATGCCAGACTCTGCAGACTCGTGAATAAATGCCTCACTTTGCTGCTCAAGTCCTGTGTCCTGGTTTTTATTGTAACCATTTCTCACAAGAGGAAGGGAGAAAGAGAGAGAAACATCAATTTTGTTGTTCCACTTACTGATAAATTCATTGGTTGCTTCTTGTATGCACCCTGACCAGGATCAAACCCACAACCTTGGTGCATCAGGACAGTGCTCTAACCAACTAAGCTACCTGACCAGGGTTTAAATGACTCTCTTACTATTACAGGACAATGAAATACCAGAACCCAGGGTCCTCTGCCTTTTCATCCAGAACTTTCTGAAGGAAGGGCTGAGTTGGATACTGTTCACTCCCTGCCCCCAGGCGGTGGGAAGGGACTAAATCAGGCAGCCTCCCCTAGAGGCCGGCACACTCATTCCTTCATCATGTACCTATTGACCCACTTACAGTGATTTCTGCTGTGTTACATGCTGTGGCGGCTCTACAATTCTCTCCAGGACAAAGGCTGAACTCGGCCTCTTCACCCTGGCCCTGGGGTGAATGCTTGTCCACTGGATGAAGACAGAACAGCCCGGCCTCAGGGCAAACCCTTTGATCCAGGCCCAGTGTGTTCCCTGCTGTGCAGCTGCCCTGGGCAGGCAGTAGGATGTGCGCATCAGTGGGAGAGAGAACATTCAGTGTGCTTCCCTGAGGCTGAACAAAGACAGGCTGTGCTCCAACCAGCACAGGACATACCAGCACCCCTGGAGCCAGAGTTCCGGGCACTGTAGCCACTTGCTCTACAGGTCAGGATGAAGGTCTCTTGACTCTGTTCCTCAACGAAACCTGTACAGTCCTGGCTATGGCTCAGGCTTCGCTGCTGCCAGCTGGGTGCCCAGCAGATTGGTCAGCCTCTGAGCTTCAGACACAGCCGATGCCTTCTCTGCCTGACTGTCCCAGGCCATCTCGGGATTCAGTGAAATCAGGGTGTAAAAAGGGCACAGTGGGGCATTCAGTAAAGCATGGAGGATCCTCCCCTTGGTCTAGAAAACCAAAGATAGTCCTGGCCCTCAGTCCCACCTCAGGAGGCAGTGCCATGGCAGAGCTGGGATCCAGGAGGGAGGGTTGATTCTCCATCATGGACTGCTTCCTGCCTTGGCTCAACTTCTTCTTTCTGATGGTCAGGTTCCTCTCTGGAGAGGGGAGACACTAAGGAAGACCTGGCAGGACTACTGGGAAAATCCGAAGGGAAAAACAGGAAGGAAGCCATCTATAAAGTCTAAAGCACTGTGCACAGAGCCTCTGTTCCCATCTCGCCCCTTGCTTCAGTTTCCCCATCTGCATGGGGCTGTTTTGAGGTGGGTGCAAATCAAATGAGATGACAGCTGTGGGTCCAGCTAGCACGTGTCTGGCAAGTGGTGGGCGCTCCATTAATGTAGGGTTTGGGTCTGTTGGCAGCCCGGGAGGGGCTGCGATGAAATGCTGAGTTCAGGGGCCATCTGCCAGTTCAAAGAATGCTGGGGTGCTCTGTCAGCACCTGCCTCCCATTAAGGTTTCCTTTGTTATCTGGCTCAGCTTTTATTTGGAAAGATGTTTCAATATTAGGCAATTAGGAAAGTATGTCAGGTTTGTGTCCCAAAAGAATGTTGACATGGTGGCACAGGTGACAGAGTGGGGGCACAGAAAGCCAGCCCCCCAGGTACTTCTCACTCCCCAACCTCCCTCCCAGGGAGGCCCCACAGCAGGGTCTGGCTTTACTCACAGGCGGGACCCCTCCTCTGTTCTCTCCAATGCCCAGAGGTGCGGCTGGGGGCTCACAGGTCCAGCCCTTCCCTGGAGGCCACCACAGAACTCTTGGTTCTGCAGGGGCAGGAACAGCAGCAGACACTTCAGGAATTGATTGTTTTTAAATAAATAGTTGTCTTAATAAACAAAGATCTCTAAGAGCATTAGCCATTCTTTGAAAAATGGAAAGGTGAAAAGTCCACCCCCGGGTCCATGCACCCAATGGAACTGTTCAGGCTTCATGAATTCTTTCCTGGTCTAGGGCCATGTATGCAGGTGCTTTCTGAGTCCATGCCTTCCTGCATCCTGCATTCCTTATGTCGACACCCAGTGCTCACATCCTCCGATTGCTCTCATCTCCATAAATACCATGGTTCCCGGCACTCCATGAGGCAGGCTGGGACACGGGTTCTCATGCATGCCCCACGCACCCAAGGTCAGGGTGCAGGTGCCAGTCCTGCTCAGATGCAGGCCTTTGGGACTGTCAGAGTGGTGGAAGCCACATACCAGCCCCTGCAGCACGTGACCAGACAGGGTCCGGATCAGCTATTTAAAAATAGACTGCCAGACAAGCCACAGGCTGGAAGAAAATACTTACAAAAAAACACATCTGATAAAGAACTGTTACCCACAATATGCAAAGAACTCTTGAAACTCAACAATAAGAAAACAAACAACCCAATGATGGACCGATGACTGGAACAGACACCTCATGAGAAGGTACGCCCATGGGAAGTAAGCACATGGAGAGACTGTCCACCTCAGACTTCATCAGGGAAGTGCAAATTAAACCAACAAGACAGCACCACATGCCTGTTCAGCACAGCCGACAACAGCAGACACCGGGAGGACGCGCGGCAGCAGGAATGTCATCGTGCTGAAAGAAGTGAGCAACTAAGCTATGAGAAGACACGGAGAGAACTTAAATGCACATGACTAAGGGAAAGGGCTACTTACTGTGTGATTCCAACTACGTGACATTCTAGAAAAGGCACAACTGTGGAGACAATGGGAGGTCACTGGTTGCTAGGGGTCAGGGGCGAGGGCGGGATGAGCAGGCAGAGCATAGAGTATCTCTAGGGCAGTGAAACTGCTTTGTGTGACATGATAGTCACGGCTGCATGTCATACATTTGTCTGAATGCACAGATTACACTACCAAGAATGACCCTTGAAGTAAACTGTGGACTGTGGGGTATCTAATGTATCAGAGTAGGTTTATCCATGGTCACAAATGTACCACTCTGGTGGGGGCTGTTGATTTTGTTATGAACCTAAAACAGCACTAAAAAAAAAATCTATTAAAAAATAGCCCTGGCAGGTGTGGCTCAGTGGATTGAGTGCCGGCCTGGGAACCAAAGGATTTCTGGTTCGATTCCCAGTCAGGGAACATGCCTGGGTTGTGGGCCAGGTCCCCAGTAGGGGGCTGTGCGAGAGGCAACCACACACTGATGTTTCTCTCCCTCTCTTTCTCCTTTCCTTCCCCTCTCTCTAAAAATAAATAAAATCTTTAAAAAATCTATTAAAAAACAAAACAACAGACAGACAGTTCAAGGAAGACTTCTATGACCTGGTGGTACCTGCAGTAGTCAGCAGGGGCTTAGCCATCTCTGGGCCTTGGTGGGTGGACGGCTGAGGGCAGTGCCGTTGGCACTGGGGCTTCTGGACTGGCCCTGTTTCTACCAACAGCTCCTCAGCCAAGTTCACTGGTGCCCACCTATGGTGTCTCAGCCCCAGGCCAGGCCCCCTCTGTGCAGGCTGGTAGTGAACCACAGCCTGAGATGCTTGGAGGAAGGCCTCCCGCCTGCCTCAGCCCGTGGTGACCTGAGTCCTGCTGCTCCCATGGCACTGAGGGGCAGCACCAGGACCCTGGAGCAGCCCAACATGGGCCCTGACTCTGTTGCCCGCTTATCAGCACTGAGACCGGCTTGATTTCAGAGGCCCACTCCTCTGTCTCCTGTCCTGCCCTGGAACTTCGGGGAGGAAACTTTGCTCATTGGAAAGAGGGGGACCTGAGCTCACACTGTCCACGGTGGCAGTTTCCCTGTGCCCCCTCTGCAGGAGCTGGTGATGTGTGGGTCACAGCAATCTAGATGCAGCTCCCATGAGGGAGAAGGGGGCCAGCCCCCACCGACAGCAGTGCGCTCACAGTTAAGCAGCCTCTCCTGCCTGCATGCTGAGAGGTGGATGCGCCGAAGCTCTGACTCCATGACATCAGCACTGCACAGGTGAGTTTGTCCGGGTTTCTTCCTGCATGCCCCCTGTGCCCTGTTTCCTCTGGAGTCTGCCCTGGAGCTGGGGCCACAGGCAGGAGTGGCACCCTTGCAGTGGAAGTGAAGGTGCCAGGTGGGCGAGGCACCACCCAGCAGAGGCATCGGCATGGAGTGGCTTCCATCTGTGCTTCTAGTAAATCATCTGTATCCTCCAGCTGCCCCACTGCGTCACACCAGCGAGCTCACTTTTGAGGTAAAGAAACCGAGGACTGGGTGGTGTAACAACTTGCACCAGGTCAGACAGCTGATTAATGAGAGAACCGAACTCAGACCCCGTGGCTCTGATCCAGGGGCCCTTCCTCTGATCCCAGTACAGGAGAGGGAGAAGCATTGCTCCATGAGACCAGCCATGAGGACATTCATGGCTTAGGGTCCTGAGGCCCATGAGTCTGGGAGGAACGAGGTCAGTGAGTAGGGGTGGGGAAGTAGTTGCAAAGCCTGTCGAGACGGCACAACCAGCTCCTCACATGAGCAAGGCTAATCTGGCCTTAGGGAACAGGGAGTGGTGGGGACTGTGGCTGCAAGGAGAGCTCAAGTCTTGCTAGAGGGGCACTGGGCCTGTTCCAGCCAGTCACTGCCACATGCAGACAACAGCCAGCATTGCCAGAGCTCCCTATTATTTTCTTATCCTCACCCAAGGACATTTCTTTTTTTCATTGCTGAGAGAGAGAGAGAGAGAGAGAGAGAGACATCGATGTGAGAGAGAAACATCAGTTGGTTGCCTCTTGTATGTGCCCCAACTGGGGCTCAAACACGAAACCTGGGTATGTGTGCCAACTGGGAATTGAACATGTGACCTTTTGATCTACAGGATGATATCCCACCAACCGAGCCACAGCAGCCAGGGCTAGAGCTCCCTATTTTTATACAAAAGCCAAAAACTGAGATTTTGATGCAAATTTTGCTCCCCCCATCCCCAAATTCAAGTGAATTATGAGTGGGCAAAAGAATGTGTCTGTGTCAGGCAAAGGGTGAGCCAGAGGTAACCATGATGCCAATGGCTGTTTCTGAATGTCAGACATGGTTGTTCATCCATGAGTTACAAAGACTTGCATTTTCTCATTTTATTGTGAGAACAAGCATGCCAAGTGGGTATAATCATCCCTATTTTATAGATATGAAAACCAAAGTTCAGAGACATTAAGTAACTGGCCTAAGGTTCATCAGACATGAACTAGCAGGGCTGAGATTTCAATTCAGGTCAGTCAAGCAAAAGCTTTCTGCTTCTGCTGCTTCTCCTTATCAGATATATACACAAGCTAAGTGTTCATTGGCAGAGGAACAGATAAAGAAATTACGGTGTATCCATAGCTATCCAATGGAACATCACTCAGCCATAAAAAGAAAATCCTGTTGTTTGTGACAGCATGGATGGACCGTGAGGGTCTTAAGCTAAGTGAAATAAGTCAGACAGAGAAAGACAAGTACCATATATGTGGAATCTAAAAACAAAAACAAACAAACAAACAAACCTCCTCACCCAAAAACCTCCAAACCCCCAAACTGAGCTCATATTACCAAAAAAGAGATTGGTGGTCCAGAAGGGACTGGTGATGGAAGAAATGATAAAGGTGGTCAAAAGGTAAATAAGTTCTGGAGGTGTAATATGCAGCATGGCAAATATAGTTAACAATACTCTATTTTGTATTCTAAAGTTGCTAAGAGAATGGCTCTTGAAAGTTCTCACGTAAGAAAAAGAGATTTTGTAACTGTGTGGCGATGGATGTTAACTATACTTATTCGTGGTGGTCATTTCACAGTGTATACAAATACCTAAGCTCTGTGCTGTGCACCTGAAACTAATATGATGGTTTATGTCAATTACACCTGTGTTAAAGACCCCCAAATAGCCTGAGCATTAACCGTGTGCCAGGGCCATGCAGGAAGACCTTTCTCTTCTCCAGCCCATTTGTCTGGCTTGGGTTTGACCATAAGTTTTGGGAAGAGATTGTCTGCCATCTCTCCACCCTCACTGGACCATCCGTGTGGTAGGGAGAATGATGCCGCAGCCAGCAACTGCGACAGGAAGTAACTACCATGGCCTGTGTCTCCGCACCAGGTGGGCACAAGTGACTGCAGTCTCTCAGGCTCTTGAGGAGGTGCAGGCAGGCCAGGCCCTGCCAATGGCTGGCTGGGTGGGTGTCTGCCAGTGACCCCTGGGCTCTACCCTCCAGCCCAGCCTTTCTAGGAAGGAAGCTGGCATTTTGACCCATCACAAGCCTGTCTCAGTTGCCTCAGATCTCAGAGAGCAGAGGATAAAAGGAACCCAACATGGTGTTGCCTGGGGCAGCCAAGCTTTCTGCTGCAGCTCCTCAGGCTTTGCCTGTGCCGGCCAGAAGGTGTTTGAGCAATTTAGGCCTGGCCACCCTGCCAGACCCGAGGGATCCCTGGGCCAGCTCTTTTGCTTTTTAAATTGAATGGAGAAGAATGGAAGGAGAAACCATCCTGCACCACAAAACATTCAAGATACTTTTCTTGTTAAAAACCCAGCCAGCTGGACATGGTGAGCCCACAACCTACACGCTTCTCATTATTTTTCCAGGATGTAAAGCAATTAAACTTGACTACATGGAGTTGTAATATAAAAGGTGAACACAAATTTCAGTAGATTCTGGAAAAAAGTCATGACTACCCAGTTTCTCTTGGGAGGATAAGTGGCCTCAGGTTGCCACCTGGGCCCTGGGAGGCTGGCTTGAGCCACCGGGCCAGGCTTGGGGCGGGGCGGGGGAGGGGTTGGCATGGCCTAGGGGCCTGGAGCAACAGGGTCCTGGGCCGCCTCTGGGGTGTCCACCTCGTTCTACTTCTCAGGCCTCGGGTGCGAGGGCCACATGGGTGCTGGGTCTGACTGCCCAGCCTGGCCTGGTGGATGTGTCCTGTGTCCGCAGTCTTCACAGCCCTGACCTAGGACAGCAGCCATTTCTCCTGACCTCATTATGGCAAGGCTGGGCTGGGGACACCTGTCTTCTGTTCCTCCAGGAAACTGTTACTCTCTTGGCCTATGGCTGTTTATTTCAGAGCTCCATTTTGTTCCTGAACCAGGCCCAGCATTCGGATTTTAACCCCTCAGCTGCTGGGGTGGAGGCTCAGATGCAGAGGCTGTGAGCCCATCAGCCCCAGGCCTCAGATGCTCCATTACAGGAGGGCAGGGGGGGCCACTGCCTTCTCAGTACCACCCAGCCACCTCCCTTCCCTCACCCAGGGTCTCGAGGGCCAGCACACAGATGGGTGGCTCTTTGGTGAGCTTTCTGAGACTCACCGCACCCAGTACCACACTGACACCCAGCACCATGTCTTCTCCCTGTGTTTGACCTTCTGGGTGGGAGGGGCGGGCAGATGTGCAGGAACGTCAGCCTGTGCTGGGTGCCAGCATTTCAGTGGCTGTAACCTACGCCACCTTGGGAGGTGGGTGTCACCCCCGTTCTACAGGTAGGAAAGTGAGTCCGACAATGATGCCCCCAAGCTATGAAGGGCAGAGCTGGGGCTGACCAGGCCTGCCCGCCTCAAGCCCAGGGCTCCTGTTGACACCCCAAAAGTGAAGTGCCTTGCCTGTCCTCTCTCTGGGAAGTTGTCTGTCCCCTGATTATCTGAGCCTCATGGTCACCCAGGCCCATGGGGCATTCACGTGGGGGATGCCCTGGTTCCAGTCTAATC
Source organism: Furipterus horrens (assembly GCF_987537825.1). Classification (NCBI taxonomy): domain Eukaryota; kingdom Metazoa; phylum Chordata; class Mammalia; order Chiroptera; family Furipteridae; genus Furipterus; species Furipterus horrens. The sequence continues at coordinate 61,546,929 of NW_028327180.1, read as the reverse complement.
TCCCACCCCCATCTTCTTGGTGGTGCCACGTGGTCTTTGCCTGGACAGAGCAAAGCTCCCACACTGTCTCCCACAGCCCGTTTCTACTCAGATGCCACAGGGAGCCTTCTCTGTGTGTGGCCCTGACCATGTCCCTCCCTCCCTGCTCCACCTTCTGTGGCTCCCATGGCTCCTACCGGTGCAGCCCTAGTGTCTCAGCCTCCCTGAGAGTCTCATGCAGGGCAGAGTGGCTTGACTGCCTCTGTCAGCCTGTGGCTGGGTGCTAACCCCACCACCTTTTGCCCCCTCAAGCACAGCTGTCTCCACAGACTGTGCCATGCCCTGGTGGGGTTGCCCCCTACACTCCTACCCTGGGAGGCTCTGCAGTCAACTGTCACATCCTGACCCCAGCAGGTCCCACAGGTGCTGTTCAGTCAGGGAGGTTGGCCAGGTCCTGCCCCCTCAGGTTCACCCAGGAAGATGTGTGTGCCATGGTTTGCCATCATGTGGAATTGTAAGAGCGTTACGTACTTATGAATGAAACTGTCACTTTGAGACCTTAAGCCTTAACATAGGGACATTAATCCAGAATGCACTGCATTATGTTGACTGTACATTCATTTCCTGTCTCCCAAGAGCTGGTGTCTTAATGTTCCCCCTGCTGGGAGCAAGCAATTACACCCCATGGGGAATTTCTTCCACAAGAGCAGTTAACAGTGACAGGCCCAAGTTCCAGGGCCTCTGCTCACTGGCATTCTGCCACTTGCCAGGAATTCCAGAAATGGATTCGATTCCCATGGATGTGAGTGGCAGTATTGCACGAGTCCATCCCTGGGCCACAGGCCCCTGAAAAGGGCAACATGGGACCTGGAAAGACCAGGGAAAGAAGAGGAGTTTGCTTCCTAACCGGTGAGTGCTATCTGTCCCTATGGGCTATCGCTCCCTGGTGTGTCCATATCTGTGTGTGTGCACACATGTGATGAGCACACGCACATTCGAGTGTGCAGGGGACACTGACACTGGGGCTCAGTCCTGACCTCCAGGAAACTCACAGAATTGGATGGTTCCTTTAAGTGGCAACACAGGAAATCGGTATTCTGTTGAAATGAGAACGAGATCACTCATTCATTCAACAAAATTCACAATGTCTGAGTGCCCGCTCTCTCCCAGGCCCTGAGGTCCATGTCTGCAACTCTTCATTCACGCATGCTCATGCCCACGTGGAGCCCTGGGGTGGCCAGGGACAGTGGGCACAAACGTAAGTGAGCAGGTCCCTACCCGGGAGACTGCAGCAACAGTCTACGTGATGACATGGATGTGCTCATGCAGACATGGAGACACGGGTAGTGTGCTGTGGGGCATGGAACAGAGAGACAACGGAGGAAGTGGCAGCGGGGACAGGCCTGGAGCAGGGTTCCATAGACAGAGGCGGGAGGAATGAACCTCAGGCAGCAGGTTCCGCATGAACAAAGAAAGGCACAGAAGGTGAAAGGTTGGTTTATGAAAAGACAAGTGGGTGATCCGCGGCTGCTGACTGACAGTGCAGGGGTCCTGAGAAAGGAGCCTGCGAGGCTCAAGAACCTACCGTGTTTTACTTTAGGGTGTGTCCTGGTCAGAGACGGTTTTGGAAAGCTAGTTCTGGGGACAGACATCTGATATTCACACAAAGTTCTGAAATGTGGTTCTCATGACGAAGTTCTGAAAGACACTGTGGTTGCTGGGAGTGGTGTGCTATATGGTAAAAGGGATTTTGTAGAAGTGATTAAGGATCTTGAGATAAGGAGATTATCCTGGATTATCCAGGTAGGCCCTAAATGTAAGAGGGAGACAGAGGGACAAACGACAGAGAAAAGGTGATGTGACCAGGGAGCCGAGATTGGAATGGTGCACCCATAAGACAAGGAATGGTGGCAGCCACTAGAAACTGGGAAAGGAAAGGAATGGGTTCTCTCCTAGAGCCCCAAGAAGTAATGAGCCCTTCCGACACTCTGATTTTAACCCCATAAGACTCATGTTGGATTTCTGGCCGCTAGCACTTTCAGATTATAAATGTGTGTTGTTTAAAGCCAACAAGTTTGTGATCATTCATTATAACAGCCATAGGAAACTAATGCAGACACCCTCTTGAATTGCCACACATTGGCAGCTACAAAACATCTCACTTTGAGAAGGATTATACCAAAGTTGTCTGTAATTACTTCAATTCAGCAGGTTGAACATGGGATGGGGAGAAAAACCTTTTACAAAAATTCTCTATAGGTAGAGAACAGAAATCAATCAGAAATCCATGAGAAATGAGAAATGATTTTAAAATTCTGATTAGAAATGTAAGACCTGCCTCAAAAAAAAGGGGGTGGGGGGCTTTTTACAATGTGCTTTTAAAGTCTTGGAATAAAGAACTGCATTTTCTTGTGTTTTAAGACACGGGTTGCAATTAATCACTGTTGAGTCTTTGACAGCACTGTCTAGAACACTTTCCTTTATTTTGAAGACTTCTGAACAAAGTCTTCACATTTATTCATGGAGTCAGGGTCTCAGAAAAGAGAAACCACCACAAGCATTTACGACAGATGATGTTTAGTGCAGGGAGCTACTTACACAGATGCTGGAGGAGCCGAACAGCCAAATACAGGACATTTAAAATAATCCAGGTTAGCACCAACATGAAGCTACTTCCAACCTAGGCAAGGATGACAATCAAGAGGAGGTTGTGTCACTGGAGCCCAGGGACTGAGTCACCAGAAAAAAGAGGAGCTGCAACAGGCAATATGGCCCCTGGCAAACACATGGGAGGATAAATGCCCTTACTCTCCCTTATGTGTTCCCCTTGGCTGACCCCAGTGGGAAGCGAGGGGCCCTGAGCCTGGGGACACAGCCCTTGGGGCCAGCAAAAGGCCTGGGCACACAGGCAGTCACTCCCTCCCTCTCAAATGCCCAGAGCTGGGTTTGCAGATTTACACCTGGTGCTGCCTGTGACACCCCCCCCCCCCCCCCCAAAGAGATCTGTGCCGGAAGGAGGGAGAGAAGGCTGGGCAGGAGAGGAAGGAAGATCAGCTCAGCAGGTGAAGAGCCTCTGACTGCTGTCCTGTGAGCCAGGGCAGCGAGGACCCACAGCCACCACACAACTGAGGACTGAGTGCGCCTCTTGGCTATGTGTGTCTGGCTTCCTGCCTGCTCCACGTGCTCTGTCAGTGGGGTCCTGGGCACAGACCCCAGTTCCAGCAGTTCTGCTGCCTGTTTGCGGCCCTTACCCTCCTTGCACTGGTCGCTAGTGCCCCTGCCCCACCAGCCAACTCTGGCAGCTCAGATCCTGGGAGCACCCTCTACCCTAGCTCTGAACTGCTGAGATCACCAACACTCCTGTCTGGGTTTTCAACGTCAGAGCGTTTTTACCTCCCGACGCCAGGAATGTGGCGTCGTTTGCAAACCTGCTTCTCTGACTCTCCAACACCACCTGTGTGTCCCAGGGTTCAAGCCAACCAACTCAAACACTGACTGCCCAGCATACCGCCACATTCTGGGCGCCACAGGTTCAAGGGCTCCGCCCTGCAAGACTCCCAACTTCAGATGCTGGTCTCAAGTATAGGGCCCTCAGCTATAGATCGGGGCTTCCATGATTCTGTCATTTGCTAGGATGGCTCACAGAACTCAAGCATTACTTTAGTTCTGTTTCCTGGTTTGTTATAAAGAACACAGAGGAACAGCCGCTTGGAGAAGCATATGGGGCACGGCCTGGAAGGGTCTTGAGTGCGGGAGCTGCTGTCCCCATGGAGCCGGGGTGCACCACCCTCCAGCACATAGATGTGCTTGAAAACTCAGGGGCTCTCCTCACGCCTTTGTGTGGGGCTTTATGGAGGTCCCAAGACCTGGGCATGCATGATGAGATCGTCAGCCACTGGTGGTTGTCCCCAGTTGCTAGCCCTTCTCCCACCCAGAGGTGGGGTGGGGGCTGGAAGTTCCCACCTGGTAACCATGGCCTGGTCTTTTTTTGACCGGCCCCCTCCTGAAGCTGTCATGGGGCCCCCAACCCCTCATTGTCACCTCAACATGGGAGATACTCATCACTCTGGAGAGTCCAGGGATTCAGGGTGTGCCAGGGACCAGGGACAAAGACCAAATATTCACTTTTTATACCATATTCTCTCTCATTTAACTTCCTGTTATGGGCTGAACTGTGTCCCCCAAACTCATATGCTGAAGTTCTACCCACTGGCGCCCAGAATGTGGCTGTATGCAGAGGCAGGGCCTTTACAGAGGTGATTAGGTTAAAATGAGGCCATCAGGGTGGGCCTCCTGCATGACTGTTCTCCTATCAGATGGATGAGGACAGACCCACAGCCTGGAGGGGAGAGAAGGCCATGCAAAACCGTGGGGAGAAAGTGGCCATTGGCAAACCAAGAAGGCAAACGGGCTAACAGCTTCACCTTGAATGCCTGGCTCTGTAACTGAGAGGAGGTAAATATCTGTTGTTTCCACCCCCCAGTCCACGGCAGCCCAAGCTGACTAACACACCCTCCGAACACCCCCAGAACCAGTACTATTGCCATGTACAGATGGGGAAATCAAGGTTTACTGAGGGAGAGTAGTGCGCCCAAGGTCGTGCCTTCATGCTCAAGACTACACTGGAGCCCTGTTCTTTCCCACAGGGCTCTGCAGCCACCTGGAGCACCTCCTTATCACACTTACTGGCCCTGCATTTCCCCTCTCCCGGAGAGGCCACGTGCCAGGACAGACCCTCACAGCACAGGGGCATTGGGCGAAATGTCTGGAGCTGGACTTGGACATCGGGTTCTGCTATGTGGTGGCTGTGTGACTGGTAGGGAGTGTCCCGTCTCTGAATCTCATTCCCCATCTGTAAAATGGCAAGGCTGGCTGAGGGCAGCAGAGCATGCTGAACCCAGAGACAAGGCCCGGCCAACAGCGCTCAGCCCTGAGCAAGTCTCTGCCCCCTTCCTGGGGACCACTCCCTAGGCCCTCGGCCTGGAGACCTCATCTTGTACCTCTCATGGACAATTTGGGGTGGGGGACTCTGGTCATCGCTGAGGAAGGGAACAATGCAACACTAACTGTGCCCCTTGGAAACCGAGTGCCCACCCACGTGCCCATTTTACAGCTGAGGAAACTGAGGCCTGGGGTGATGAGTGGAGGAGGGTGTAATTTTCTCAGGGCCACGAGGTAGAGCTTCACAGAGGTGAGATTCAGACTCAGTCTGATTCCAGAGCTTCCAGCCCCCCCTAGATGGCAATGATTCCCTGCTATCCTGCACCCCGCCTGCATGGCAGGTCACGGCTGCTCCCGTGCCCATAGCTGATGGCTTACTCAGGGCACCCCAGCACTGACCTTGGCCACTGGCTGCTAGCAGACCCTGCGTTTCCCAGGAGCCTCTGCCATCTGGGCTGGGAGTGGGCACCAATCCAGAGCAGCTCCCTGGACTCCAAACAAGCACCGGATACAGGCGCTGCTCGCCCAGCGGGGTCGGCAATAACCTTCCATCTATTCCTGGCTCTTGGAGATTTACCTCTCTCTGGGGAAATTACTTCGGTGTCACAGTGAAATTTCTGTGATAGCTAATAAAGTAACTTTTTTTGTTTCTGGAACCAGATCCTGGAGCCTGGCAGCCCCGGGGGATGTGTGGGCTGTGTTTTTTTCTCCTCCCTTTTAATCACCAGACACAGTGGGAAGGGGGCGGGTAGGTGAGGGCAAGAACTCCCAGCTGAATTGCCTCCTCTGCCAAAGTGCACTAGGACTTGGTCATTTGCTGACATGGAACCCGGGGAACTGGTGTCTGCACTGGGGCCTGCAGTGGCCTTCAGCTGTGTGGGAGGCAGCGCGGGGAGGTACGGTAAGGGAGAGGGTTCAGAGTCTGAGCTCTCAGCCCAGAACATCTGAGCCTGGCATGGAGCCCTGAGCTGGGCAGTAGGAAAGGCCCTGTCTTCAGGCCGCAGGCTGATGGTGGCTGACAAGTGGGGTCCAGTCTTGGCTCTGCCAGGTGACCTGTGGGCAGGGATCTCAGGTCTCCCACCCTCAGCTTCCTCTTCTGTAGAATTAGGTGCTAATAGGGCCCATCTCCCAGGCTCCCCTGGCAGTGCCAGAACTTCAGATTAGGAAAAGCCCAGGGGAGGGAGGTGATCTGGTTTCTGGGTGGGACGCGGGGGCTGCGCAGCCGGCACTGTTTTCACTTAGATTGCATGTTTAGGGGTGACCCTGGGGAAGGCACCCCCAATCCCCACAACTTCCTGGCCCTGTGAGGAGGAACGAATCAGATCCTGTTTGAGAATCACCCAGCACAGCGCTTGCTGCCAAGTTAGCACAGAATATGCTGACTGCCGTTCTTCTGTTATCTTTTTGTTACTAAGGATATGGTGCTGCCCTGGATGAGTTCACAAGACCTGGGAGGTGGCTATGTGACAGGCCACTATAAACATCATCACCACTGGCCAGGCCTCATGGGGATGTGGAAGCCTGCTCAGTTTTGCCTGGCCATGCAGGGCCAGCTGCACAGGGCCAGTGACATTCTGACGGAGTCTCTCAGGATGCACCTGGGCTGGGGTGGGGGCGGCCTTTGGGCAGAGGTCAGGGAAGTGGAAGGGAGAGCATGGAAGATGGTGTTCCAGGCAGCACGGAGGCAGGGGCGCCATCCTGGGAGGGTGGGGTCTGAGTCCCCAGCTCAGCTGCGTGGTGTTTAGGTGTTTAGGTGTTTAGGTATGGAGACAGAGGTGGAGGCAGGGAGGCCAGCTCACAGGCTGCTAGGAGGCATCGGGCCGCAGGTGCAGCGGGGAGCTGGAGGGACAGAGGGCTTGGGGGATGAGGGTGGCAGGAAGGGTCTGGGCTGAGGTGATGAGGTGGGAAGACTGAGAGGAGCAGGAATGGAGGGCGGGAATGCTGTTTCAGAGAAAAGGCACATGATGCCTTCTAAAGTAAAAACCACCCAGAAACACCCTGTTTGCTTTTCCTAAAATGTACCAAGTCAGGGACTCACCCAGAGGCTGCAGAACAAAGGCACTGGAATGTCAGGTGACCTAGCTAAGCTGTCCTCACTGAGCAAAGAGGGTGACACAAAGATGACCTTGCTCGATCTGTCTGACTCGGGCTAGAACTCACAGCTCACATTTATCGGACACTTACCCATGAAGGAACTGTGCCAAGCTCCTGGGAGGGTCAACTCACTGAGTCCTGGAGGGGTGGTACCCCCATTTTGCAAAGGAAGAGACTGAGGGTTGGAGAGGTCACGCATGTCAATCAAAGCTGCCCAGCAGAAGGTGGTGCCGCCAGCCAGCATCAGCCTGGCCTGCCCAGCTGACAAACACTTTCAAAGCCTTGCCTCCTTGTGACCCCTTGTTTCCCAGCTGCCCCCATCCATAAAGTCACAATGCGCTTAGTGGTAGAGCGAGCACTTGAATCCGGAGTCTGTTCCCAAGTACAGTGTCTCTCCCCTGCCCTCCACCTCGAGGAGTATAATCCTGCTCTCTCATCTCATTCCTGGTGGGAGGAGGGGGCGCTGACTGGTCATAATCCCCTGGCTCTTTGATGCCCCACTGGGGCTTGCAGGGGAAGAACAGAGCACAGAGCCCCGGGCAGGGTGGTGGTGGTGGTGGTGCGGGGCACCAGGAGCTGTTGCGCTTCCACGGCACCCTGGGTTCAGCCTGAGCCTCACACTTACTCCTTCCTGGTGGGTAATGGAGGTGTGGAGGTGAGTGGTGCAGGGCAGGACTCCTGGCCCCTGTCTTGCTGTCCCTATTGGGACTGTAGCTGGGCCCCAGCTATATCACCTGCCCAGCATGACCTGTGACCAGTCTCCTGCCATCCTGCCCAGGGGTGAAACTAGCCTCTGCACCTGAGGTCCAGGTCCCGCCCTAAATTCCAATGGACCAGGACCTGCAGGTGCCCACTGTCTCACCTGAGTCTCAGCCACGGCCCCATGCTCCCCACCTGTATGTGGCTCCTTTGAGGCCAGCCCTGTATCTCCATCAGCCCAGGACTAGCTCCAATTTCATTAGCCAAGATGCAGAAGTCAAGAAGGTAACCCAGTGCTGGGGGTACTGTGAGCCTGGACCCAGGGCCCTGATCAGCGAGGGGCCCAGGGGAAGGTGGGATGGTGGGGTGGGCCTTAGCTGAGCTCATCCCTGGGGGGCCTGGTCTGGGTGCTCACTATGGGCTCAGAGGTCCCTGATGGTCACAAGTCTGAAGTTAACACAAAGCCAGGCCTCAAAAATTTCAGCCAACTTGTTGCCATTCCCGGGAGCAGGACCAGGGTCAGACAAGCAGAGGCAAGCCTCCTCTGGGGCACCTTTGTCCGCCCGGAGACCTCCTGCTCTGAGCCACACCAAAGACTTGAGGCCTTACGTGTGAAGGCTGCAAACAGTACCAAGAGAATATAATAGGCAGTGCACTTGATAAAACAGTACAGCTTTAAGAATCAAGCCAGCTCTGCCCTCCTTCTCAAGTTTCTGCTCCAAGAGTTAAAAGATACTGGTGGGCAGGAATGCATGAATGCCAAACACCTGGAGGAACAAAAGGTACAAGACATCATTTTGTTTACTTAATTTACCATCTGAAAATATTTTGGCAGGAAAAGTATGCATAAATGAGCTCCTCAGCATGGTCTGGGAGCTGTTAAATAAACTGTGTTACCTGTAAATGCTCAGCTCATCATGTGTGTCTGCTCTGTGTTTATGCACACATGCTCTGTGCAGAGAACAGAGTAGGCAATGTGCAGCTAAGTGCTGGTTCCTTATGCACAGATATCTTGAAATTCTTTCTGTGTCCATATTTGTAAATGTCTTATGTAAGACAGATGGATTTATAGAACATGTGCCCTGGAATTTGGTTTTATGTTTTTAACAACATGAGCTATAAAATGCTTTGGAAAAATGATCTGTGTTTTTTTTTTTAAGATTTTATTTATTTATTTTTAGTGACAGGAGAAGGGAGGGAGAAAGAGAGGGAGAGAAACATTAATGTGAGAGAGAAACATCGATCGATTGCCTCTTGAACATGCCCTCACTGGGGACCAGACCTGCAATCCAGGCATGTGCCTTGATCAGAAATCAAACCTGTGACCTTTTGTTCTGCAGGACAGGAAGACGCCCAACCAACTGAGCCAGGCTGCTTAGAGCTGCATTTGAAAGGGAAAAAGAGATTTCTTGGTGTACCTAGGAACCAGCAAGAGAGTCAAGAACTGAGAAATGCTGGCACCGAAAGCATCTGCTCCGAATGGCCTCTCAGGTCCAGACAAGTTGCCCAGAGCGCTGGCTCTCACCCTTTGCCTGCATGTAATGATCACCTGGGGAAATTTTTTAAAGTTCTGGTGGTCAGGCCTCAACTTTTCCCAATGATACCAAAAGCATCGCAGCTTCTCGACCTCCTCCAGGGTTTCCAGGGCACACACTGGGAACTGGCCTTGGAGCTGCCCAGGCACGTGCTGGGGTTGCCTGGGGCTGTAGCCTCTGCACTTCGGGCTGCGCCCCAGACCAGTCACAGCACAAGCAGCCATAAAAATCTCTCAGTGATTCCCATGTGCAGCAGGGATTTGAGGATAGTCCTAAGGGAGCTGACTGCCAGGCCTGCCTCACGTGGTGGGAACCAGAGACAGGCCAGGGCCTTTAGCACCATCATTTCTGTCCATATGCAAGTACAGTTCCCCACTCACCTCCATCTTCTCTCTTTGACACGTTAATTGTGTGACCCAAACCCAGTTCGAGAAGTGCTCCTGTGCTCTGGACTCTGGGTCTTGTCACACTCCCCAGGGTCTTAGCTGGAGCTGGGCCCCTGACTTCTCTGTCTGCCTCAGCCTCCCTTGCCCCGTCTCCCCAGTTCTGCCCACTCTGTAGCTGGAGGAATCTCAAATCTTCTCATCACATCGCCCTCCAATCGCCCTGCAGATGTGGAGACATGGCACCCTTGTGCCCTGCTGGCGGGGGATGCAGGACGGCGCAGTGGCTCTGGTGTCAGTGTGGCAGCTCTGTACACTTGCCACCTGCCACACAGCACAGTAGCTGCACTCTTCCAGTCGCCCCCGGGAGAAATCCACACACATCCACACCGACCAGGATGCAGAGGCTTATAGAAGCAACATTCGTAGAGCACCCAACTGGGAAACACCTAAATGTTCATCACCTGGCTGGGTAGATACTGGATATATAAATAATATAATAAGTGGATGATATCAATGGAATACTGCTCACCACACACACAACACGAATGGCCCTTGTGTGACATTTCTAGGAAAGCCAAGTCTACAGAGACAGAAAGAAGGCCGTGGCTGCCTGAGGCTGGGGGTGGAAATGGTCATGGTAGGAAATCGCAGGAGGGGGCTTACTGGGCTCGTGGGATGGCTCTCCCACTGGATGGTGGTGGGGGTTGCCAGCTGTATCAATGCACTAAAATCACAGAACTGGGCACTACAGTGGGTGAATTCCATGGTGTATGAATTAGAATTCAAATCAAACTATTTTTTAAAACTTGCGGTGGCTCACACAGGAAAGTGAACGAACTTCCTGCCTGGCACGCGAGGCCTTGCTCTGCCTTCCAGGACCACTTCCCCAAATACCCTAGCCCTGTGGAAGCCTCCCCTTTCCCCAGGTGCAGACCTGGCCCCTGAATCTGCAGTTCTCCATTACCACAGCTGGCTTCTCCACCTGGAAAACTCCTTCTCAGCCTTCAAGATGCAGAGTAGATAACACTTCACCTGAGGATTTGGACTGCCCCATCTACTGTTGCGCTTACCAGAATTTCACCATTTGCTCACACATCAGTCTCTCCCATTACAGCAATGTTTTTTAAACTTAGGCTAATATGTTGTGACATCAACTTCGTGTGCTACAATTAGCATTTTTTTAATGAAAAAAATAAACATAGAATATTTCTACATAGTAAGTACATTGTTCCATGAAACTACTGTTTCACCTTTCCATGTACATATGGTATTTGTATGTACACTGAGTTGCTTATTTCTTACTATGGGCTGAGGTTTAAAACCTCTGAAAAGCATTTCTCTAAATAAGGAGCTCTTGTAGGTCAGGGTTTGTGCTGTTTCTCAGTGTCCCCATGGTCAGCACAGAGCTTGGTGCTAAGACATCCCCCAACAGGGTGTCCTCTCAATAACAGAGTGTCTCCACCCTCATGTGAAATCTTCCTACAACCTCCATGTCTTTTACAACTGCCTCTCCTCAACATGCACGTGGTTTTTAAAATGCTGTTTGCTGGCTGGGAGTCAGCATTCCCTACAGCAAGACTGGCAGCGATCCCCAGCAAGAAGTCCAAACAATTCCTGTAAATGTGAGTTATAAAGCTAAATAGAAATGTCAAACACATCAAAATAATAATGCAATAACAATAAGTCAAACCTAAAACTCTGGACAGAACTGCTCCATAATTTGTGGAGTCCAAGGCCAAATGAAAACACGAGCCCTTAACCAACAACTGTTAAGAGTAAGATGGGACAGCAGAGACTAAGCCAAGGGGCCTCCGAGCGCAGAGGCTCCTTTAAGTGTGGGGCATTCGGTGTTCGCACATGGTGCTTGGCCCTGACCCCAGATCACAAAGACAGAGACCTGGTGGGGATGGGGGACTTCAACGTGCTTTAACACTGTGCATTTGCACAAATCACAGGAGCCTACCTGCTCCAAGATCATGCCAGTGAAGAAGAAAACCCCTCAAATATCTGACAGGGGCCCTGAAGCACCCATAACAGAGGAATGTGGGCTCCACAGAAGAAACACTGTGCTTCATAGCTTGAGCATGACTGGGCAGAGAGCCAGTCAATCAGCTCATGCCTCCATTTCTCTGGCCTAAATCCCTATCTACTGGGCCCAGACCTGGACTTTCCACCTGAGCCAGGCTGGCCTTCTGGGACATCCAATTGGCGCCAAGTCTGGCGGCCCCATCAGCCCCCACAGCCTGGCCCTGGCTTTCTCCCCTTCTCCTCAGCCAAGAGCCCCCAAATTACAAGAAATGATCTGGGCTTCGTCTCTCTCTTTGTCATCTGTGAGCTGATGGAGGTAGGGTTGCGTGTGGTCAGGAGAGAAGAAGAGGCTTATGCTGGTAATTCCATGAAGAAAATTGCCTTGGACTTCATTGTACAAACAGGTTTGCTAATTTGGATGGGAACATTTTTGGAAGATCACCCTTCCCTCCACACGATTTAAAATGCTGTCCTTTAAACGGTGTGGAGCTTCTTTTGAGAAGCTTTCTCCCCCTAGTATGTCCAAAGCAGTTCCCCAGAGTGAAGCCTTCATGAATGCAAACTTAGAGGGCTGAGTGTCTCCTCGCTGAGAGCTGGGGTCAGGGGCTTAGCTGCGGGGTCACCAGCTCCTGCAGGATTCTGGGAAACATGGGGCGCCTAAGTTGGGACCTTACAGATCATCTGGTACCCTGGTGACTCGACCTTGTTTACACAGAAGACGTGCCGGGGCTCCATCTATAAAAGCATGAGGTGGCACAAGGAAGCTAGGACAAAGCTCCTACATTCCTTCACCACCCCAACCCCCCCTCTCACCCCTAAAACTAAACAGAGCCCAGTCTGAGAAACCCTGGTGTATGCTCTCCGCATTTTTACTTTGCAAGCAGAGGAGACTCTCTGCCTGTTAAGTGGCCTCCCACAGTCGCACGGAACCTTCTGTCTCCAGGCCAGGGATGTTCCAGCACTACAGGCTGCCTCTCTATTTTGTTTTAGTTGCTGGGAATTTTGGGATCCTGAAAGATTTGAAGCAGCTTGTGCATCTGTGTGGTCCTCGTGGAGTGTCATCTGGGCCACTGCATTCGCTAGGGGCTGGGAGGTCTCAGTCCTCAGTTGGAGGAAGCGTGCATGCACGGCTGTGCCCTACCCTCACCGCACCGATGGCCATGCCCTGGAACCCATTAGAGTCACAGAAATGGCGCCCATGTGAAAACACTCACCATGTACCATTCAGGTTCGAGGCAGCAAGTGAACCGCACATTTAGTGGGAGCTGAAACCTGAGAGGCTCCAGTACTGTTACTAAACAAACCAGTGGCAGACCCACCTATTCCAGAAGGTGATTCAACACCAGACAGGCAGGGGCCAAATGCCTATGGCCACTTGCCATTTCCGTGTTCAGATTCTGGCCAGAGTTTTTTAAATTTAAACACAATAAAATTATTTTGAAGCGTACAGTCTGTGAGTTAAGGCATGCATAGATTGTTGTAATTATCACCACTTACAGGATAGAGGACAATTCCAACACCCCCAAAACTCCCTCAGGCTAGCCCTTTGCAGTCAGCCTATCCCCCTTCCCCCAACCTCTTGTGATCACCGTTTTGCTCCCCATCACTATAACTTTGCCTTTTCCAGAATGTGATATAAATGGGATCGTAGTACAGTAACCTTTTGAAACTGATTTCTTTCACTTAGTATAATAGGTTTAAGTTTCCTCTGAATCGCTGCATGCATGAATAGTTCACTCCTTTTTCATTGGAGAGTAGTGTTCCATTATATGGATGAACAAGAGTTTATCCGTTCACCCACCAGTTTTTCCCAGTTTTCAATAATTATGAATAATGCTACTATGAACATTCACGTACAGGCCTTTTGTGTGAAGATACGTTTTCATTTCTCCAGAATAAATGCCCAGGAGTGGGATTGCTGGGTCCTTTGCTAAGAGTGTGTTTATCTTTTGAAGAAACTATCAACATGTTTCCAGAGTGGCTGGGCCATTTTAGATCCTCACCGGCGCCGCGTGAACATTTCAGTGCTCTACATCTTCATCCATGCTTGGCATTGTTGGAATTTTTTAGCTCCTCTAAGAGGTACACAGTGGTATCTCATAGTGGTTTTAGTTTGCCTTTTCCTAATGTTAAGCATCTTTTCAAGTGCTTATTTGTTGTCCATGTATCTTCTTTGGGGGTGAAGTAACTTTTGCCCAACTTACTGGGCTGTTTGTTTTCTTATTGTTGAATTTTGAGAGTTCTTTCTATATTCTCAACACAAGTCCTTTGCTAGATATGTGATTTGTACATATTTTCTCACAGTGTGCAGCCTGTCTCCTCATTATGAAAGGCGTCGCAAAAAAAAAAATGTATCCACACTTGAATAGCTGATAAGTTGCTGAATTTTTTGCTTGTTTGTTTTAGATTTAACTGTTGAGAAATAATGGCTAAAATCATATTAAGTTTAGAACAAAGAAAATTTATTTTGAAGTGCTACTGGAAGTACAAAAATGTGGTAGAAGAGCAAAGACAGGACTGACGGTGTGGTGCAGCTTACCTGCACATGGATTAATTGGCCTTTTCTTTTTTACAGGTACTGTAACTGGTGCCACTTACTTGAATTTACTGCAGGAATCAGCCTTACCACATATTCATGAAGATTTTCATGATGAGGACTTTTATTTCCAATATTACCATTGTGATATAGGGGCCTATCTTAATGAGAACTTGCCAAACAGATGGATCAGGCGAAGAGGTCCTGTAGATCACCTTGCACATCCACCAGACCTCACACCACTAGGCTTTTGCCTTTGGGGTTTTCTCAAGAATAATGTTTATGCTAAAAAACCTGAAACTATTGATGAATTATAAGGAGCCATTGAAAGGGAAAGTGCCCAAATACCAAATGAAATGATTCTTGATGTTTGTGATTCTGTTGCTTCGCGTTGCCAGCAATGCCTAGACAAGAATGGTCATCAGTTTGAAAACAGGTGCAAGTATAAAAAAGTACATTTATGGAGCTTATTGTGAACATTGAAAGGGAACTGTATGCTAATAAATACAGACTTTATAATCATTAAAATTGTGCATACATTTTTTTCAATACCCTGTGTTTAGGATGTCCTTTGCAGAACAGAAGTTTTAAATCTGGGTTTGTGTTCAACTGATCAATTTTGAATGAAAATGGATCATGTTTTTGGTTGTCATCTTGAAGAACTCTTCGCCTAATTCAAGATCGTAAAGATTTTATCCTATGGTCACTTCTGAGAGTCCTATAGTTTTGTCTTTTACTTTGATACCTAATCCATTTTGATTTAATATTTGGATATGGTATGAAATTTAGGTTGAGCTTCAGTTTTTCTGTTTTTGTTTTTTTGCATATGGATGTCCAATGTTTCCAGCATCATTTGTTGAAACTGCTGTCATTTTGCCCCTGTATTATATATCAGTCTACTCTATTTGCATGGGTTTACCCCTGGGCTCTCTGTGCTGTCCCACTGACCAATGTGACTTTCCTTTTGCAAATATTACTATGTCTTGATTAGTGTGAGTCCTCCAACTTTATTCTTTTTCAAAACTGTTTTCACTATTCTAGTTCCTTTGTTTTTCCACATAAATTTTAGAATACGCTTGTTGATATCTACAAAAATTCTGCTTGGATTTTTATTGAGATTGTATTACATGTATTGATCAATTTGGGGACAGTTAATATATCTTAACTGTATTGACTTTGCAACTCATGAACCAAGTGTGAACCAAGCATGCCTCTCAATTTATTTGGTTTTCCTTTGCTTTCCTTTCATCAGCATTTTGTAGTTTTCAGCATACAGATCCTGGACTTATTTTGTTATATTTACAACTAAATATCTCATTTAGGAGGGAGTATTATAAATGAGGCTGCTTATTAAATTTCAGTTTCCAACTGTTAGCTGCTAGTGTGTAGTAACATGATTTTTAAATTTTTGCCCTTGTTTCCTGGGATACAACTAATTTCTTAGTTCTAAGAGCTATTTTTTTTTTTTGACAGTTCCTTTGGATCTTTTAATGTAGACAGTCATGTCATGCAAGAATATAGATAGTTTTATTTCTTTCCAACTTGAGTGCCTTTACTTTCTTTTTCTTATTGTACTGCACTTTCTAGGACTTCAGTACAATATTGAATAGAAATGAATGATGTTCCTGACTCCTGGGCAGAACAATCCATCTTTTACCACCAGGCATGACGACAGCTGCACATGTTTGTGATGCTCTTATTTGTCAGTCAGACCCTCCCCATCCCTACCTGAGACCAGTGACCGACCCCTCACTACAGTTCTGCCTTTCCCTGAATTTTGTGTAAATGGACTAAAACTTTAGAGATCTACCTTTGGTTTCAGATTACAGGTGCTCCCTTTCATTTCTGAGAGTTCTTTTCTATCTCCCTTCTAGTTCTCTAAGAGTTTTTATTTTGAATGGATATTGAATTTTATCAAATGCTGTTTCTGAATTGACTGATATAAACATGTGATTTTTCTTATTTAGTTGTTAATATGGTGGGTTTCATTGATTGATTTTAGCATGTTGAACCACTGCTGTATGGCTAGGAAGTTTTAAGCATGGCATTTATTCCTTTCTACTATGTATTATACTAAGGCTGTTTAAATGTGTGTTATCTCCCCGTGAAGATATTGACTACATTTTATTCAATTAACTCAGATTCATTTCACATGCTTTGAATGCCCACTAAGTGCTAGGCACTACTCAAGGTAAGTTCACATATATCATCTTAATTTTCACAACAGCACTAGGAGGGTAGATATATTACCCCCTCGTTACTGTCAAGAACACCGAAGGCTAGAGGAATTAAGAGGCTTATCTTACATCCATGTCTCTTAATTCCTCATCCGGTATTCCTCCCACTGTACCTGTAGCCTCTCACTCATCATTTAGCCCCTAACAACTTCAGTGTGGCGAGGCACATAGCAGGAGGCCAATTAACACGGACTCAATCGAATGCTTGTGTCTCCTTGAACACACTTGTAAAACACCCCTCTTGCTGGTTTCCAGCATAGCACAGGGTTTCTTGTACCTTATTCAAAAAAGTTCACTACTAAGACTAACGTACAGCAATCTAGTCCCAGGACAAGGACATAGAGGTAGCAAGTATTTACTTATCAGACCTCAATGACTGTGAAGGACACAAGCCAGAGAGGGCTGGGCGAGTATAGAAAAACAGATCCATTCGGCACAAACTTCTGAGGCCGGACAGTGGGGAGTCCTGGCGATGCTATTGGTCCTTAAGGACCAATCATTACAGGTGTTGTTTCTCAACAGTGAGGGGAATGTCATGGGCATGGGTTAGCCAGAAAATCCCCATCTCACATGTCTAGACTGAGGATCATTCAGCAGGCAGGTGGAAAGGTGTCTGTTATATCTCGCTATACCAAATATACAGCTGCATTCTGGAAAAGTTGCCAACTGTGTTCAAACAGCTGCCAACAGCCATGCCTTCTCTCACCTTCTCCCTCACCACTGAATTTGTTTGAGTCAGCAAAGCTTGGGAGATGCCTCCGTTTTACCAAAGGTAGGTCCCCAGCCCAAAGCCGGACCCAGGGCTGGATCACGGTGGGTTCATTCTCCTTGGACAGACAGGTAATAGTTGGACTAATGAAAGAGAAGAGGAAGTCCGCTGGGAGGACTCCCTCCCTGAAAGAAAAGACAAAGTTCCATGGAGGAAGGCCTTTGTCCCACCCTTTCTTCCTTCCTGGTACAAAGACATAATGCCTGGACATGGAGTGGTCATGCTGGGATCATGGAAAGACACAAATGATATCCAGAGCCAACCCACTAAGGATAGCAGGGCAGACAGAGCCCAGGGCCCTGATGGCAGACTCAAGCAACTGAGTCATCTCCAACCCCTCCCTGTCTCCAGAATTCTGGTCATTCGACAAAAGTAACTTCTATTGGTTCAAGGCATCATAAGTCGGGCTTTCTGTGACTTATAGCCAAAGCATTCCACTTCCACTTAGAGAGTCTTCCTGTCACACTCCCTCATACCTGAGACCTCAGCATCAGCCATCACGGGTGCCCCTCCCCCTAGTTCTGGGTCCCAAGCACCCGAGACTTCTGCTCTGAGCTTGGAGACACCAGCCAAGTGGTGTCCGCTCCTCAGAGACAAAGAGCAAGGAACATTTATTGAACACATGCTGTGCCAGGGACTGTGCTAGGTGCTGTGTATACATTGTACCTTTAATCTGCACATGAGGTGGGTACTACACTATCCCCATTTTACAGATGGGGAAACTGAAGCAGGGAGATGTTAAATAACCTGTCTATGCTGCTCCACTGAACTGTATTCTGTCTCATCATCTCTTCTCATTTTAAAACTAAGAGACACGGAGGAAAAAAATCTAATACACACCCACACATATTCAAAGTAGGAATCTCAAGGGCAGACTTCCCTGAGCCTTAAGCTCAACAGGTCTCATTGAGTACCAGGTGAAACTAATAAAAAGACACCTACCTTGGCATTTTTGG
Source organism: Furipterus horrens (assembly GCF_987537825.1). NCBI lineage: Eukaryota > Metazoa > Chordata > Mammalia > Chiroptera > Furipteridae > Furipterus > Furipterus horrens. The sequence goes on along the minus strand of NW_028327180.1, from coordinate 61,528,769 downwards.
GAATTTACTGATATTTTCTTTTTATCTTAATATATATTTTGATAGGTGACCATATAGTCAGTCACAATATAGTTTCAAAATCAGAAAGTATATAGACTGACAATTAGGCTACACAATCAGAAGCAAATAATAAAAGTTTAAATATAAAGTAGCTTAGAAAGAAAAAAAAAAGACTTCTATTTTAAAAAAAAATGATCTTCCGGCCAAGATGGAGGCTTAGACGGACACGCTAGGTCTCCCTCTACAACTAGAGAGGAATACAACTACTTCAAAACAAAGGATAACTAGAAATTCCAGAAAATAAAACTACATGGAAGCCCAACATATGAAGTTATAAACCAGCGGTGCCATTTGGGCAGGTAAGAGTTAAAGAGGGCAGCGCTGTTTGCGGTCAGCGGCGGCGGCGAAAAAGCCCGGAGGCAGTCAAGCCCCTGGCAGTGCGCGACACCAGCACTGGGGAAAACAGCCACCGCATCGCCTTGAACAGTGAGGCCCAGGGGGGCGGGAGGACGGATCCCGGTCTCCTAGCTGAATAACTGTGTGAATCCACCTTGGACCCCCGCCCCCAAAGAAAGCACCACAGGGCTGCGAAATAGGTCGCTGAATTGTGAGGCGTACACAGGCACTGCCCCCGACAGCCGGCCCAAGAAAACAAAAAGCATCTGTCAAAATGAGGCAGACAACTATAGAAATCCCGGTGACACAGCTCACCAGGCAACAGATAGAGAACCTGACAGATGAACAGATAAGAAACCTGTCAGAGGCTCAGTTCTGGGCCATTGTTATCAGGTGGCTTACAGAATTCACAAAAGAGCAGGAAAAAGATATGAAAGAAGCGAAAAACATTCATAACGAAAGGAACAAAACCACATACGAGACAGATGGTGAGGAAAAAAAATCCAGAGTTCATTTCAACAAACTGGAATATGGAGAAGGAACAAGCAGTCAACCAATGCAGAGAGAGGAAACGGGAAGCAACAATGAGAGGATCAGAAACCTCTGGGACAGCTATAAAAGGCCCAACATAAGAATCATTGGTTTGCCAGAGAGTGAGGAAGATGAACTAGAACTTGAAAAATTGAGTGAAAATATAATAAAGGAGAACTTCCCAGACTTGGGGAAGGGAATAGACTTGCAGGTCCAGGAAGCAAGGAGAGTTCCCAAGAGACTGGACCCAGGGAGAACCACTCCAAGACACATTATAATCAAAATGTCAAAAATTAAAGATAAAGAGAGAATCTTAAAAGCAGCAAGAGAGAAGAAAAGAATTATGTACAAAGGGGTCCCAATTAGACTATCAGCTGACTTCTCAAGGGAGACCCTACAGGCAAGAAGGGACTGGCAAGAAATATTCAAAGTAATGAAAATCCAAAACCTACAACCATGAATACTCTATCCAGCGAAACTGTCATTCAGAATAGAAGGACAGAGAAAGTGTTTCCAGGACAAAATAAAACTGAAAGAGTTCATTAGATCCAAACCACTGTTATATGAGATGTTAAAGGGACTGGTTTAAAAAACAGAAGCTAGGGAGATGAAACAAAGGCAAACTAAACAGGCAACGAGAGTGGAAAAGGAACTGTGGGTACGGGAAGCATATTGGGGGGAGGTCAACAGGGAGGGGGAGTGGGGAGAGGGAGGGAGAAGATATAGGAATTGGGGATCATGGTAGGAGGGAATGAAATAGACGGAGAGAGGTTGGGAGGAACTGTATGCACAACTAATGGACATAATCTAAAAGGGGGGGACAACTGGAGGGAGGGGGGCCACCGGGTGGAGGGGAGCAGAGGGAAGGGAAATTGGCACAAATATAATATTTTAATCAATAAAACACATTAAATCTGAAAAAAAAAATAAAAATAAAAATAAAAAAAAAAATGATTAGGCCCAAAAGAAAATAAAAACTTCATGTACAGGGAATTAAAACATACATAATTTTGGAAAGCCTAATCAAGAATAAATAGAGCAAAATCACTATACTTAACAGAGATTAGAGGTCTGGAAGACTGGAAAACATTCTAGGGGAATATAACATACAACTTAAAATACTTTTAAGATGAAAAATAGGTACAGTATTCCCTCACTTATTGCAGGTATTACATTATAGACCCCCCTGCGGTAGGTGAAAATCTGCGAAGTAGGAAGCTTACATTTATTTTAGTATTTATATATGTTTTAAGGTTTTATAAACTCTTCCCATACACTTATAAACCATTCCCTGTCCCTTATTAACCTTTCCCACTCCCTTATTAACCTTTTCCACACTTTTATAAACACTACTTATGTTCTTAAACATATTCTACACTCTTAAACCTACGTAACTTTAACAACATACGTATACAGTACCGCAAAATCCCGCGATATAGTGAAAAATCCGTGATAAATAATTAAATATAACATTTAAAAAACTTCCACGATACAGTGAGGCTGCGATAAGTGAACCGCGATATAGAGAGGGACCACTGTACTACTAAAATTGTCTAACCTTAGGTTCAACTTGTTTTTAAAGCATGCTGCTTTAGCCGCTAAAGGAACAGACAACTTTAAATTACTTTAACCTTTCTCACACCTTGAGAAATATAGAAAGCTTCCCAGTTTCATTTGCTAAACTATTGTCATCCTTCATATTTTTGGTCAATATTTACCAGTGTCCACCTATATTAAGGACACATGGCAAAGCACTGAGTTTTTAGGGATAACTAAAGACAGACACGGTGCCTGCTACCATGGTATCCAGAGCCTATGGGGAGACAAGAATAAATAGAAAATCACATCGATGATTAGTTACAGTACCCCCAGCCACCCCATCAATAATTAGGTACAACAGAGGTCACTGGTATAAAGAAGTTCAAAGTACTTTGAAAGAGAATAGCCACAAGGAACCTAAAGTACTATATGTAGGCTGGTGATTTAGATGAAGGTGAACTGGTGCAAGAGGAACCCTGGACGGCAAAGGGCTCGCTGGGACAGAGGAGAGCTTCCCAGCCCAGGTGCAGGGCAGAGGTCTCAGATCTACCTCCAGCTGAGAATATGGATCTGAGAATGCTATCGGTCAGGTAGTTGGAGCGGAGCAGAAAATGAGGAACAAGCACACCCAGGGTCTGGTGGGCAATGTTAGGAATTCTGCTAAGAAATCAGAACAGGGTTTTAAAGCTGAGAGTATGGTGATCTGATCGTGGTTTTAAAAGACCACCTTGTAACATCAGCCCTTCCCAGACTCTTTCAGAATATAGAGCAGGAGGGAACATTTACTTCATTCTGTGAGGCCAGCATGTGACTCTGATATGAAAGCCAGACAAACACAATGCAGGGAAGATTACACACTGATGCCTTTATAAACAGGGATGTAAAATTCCTCTACAAGACACTAGCAAACTAAACCCAGTAGCACATTAAAAAGATTGCACATCATGATCAACTCAATGTATACTGAGAATGAAACATGGTTCAATGCATGTAAATCAATCGATTTGACACACCCTAGTCATAGAAAAAAGGGGAAAAACCCATTGATCATCTCAATTGATGCAGAAAAATAATTTCACAAACCCAACACTCTTTCATGAGAAGAAAAAAAACATTAAATAAACTAGAAATAGGAGAGAAATTCCTTAACAGGACGGGTAGCACCTATGAAAACCCACAGCCAATGTTATACTCGATGGTGAAAGACAGAACATTTTCTGCATAAGATCAGGAACAAGACAAAGATTCCTGCTTTTGCCACTTCTAATCAACATAGTATTTATAATTTTAACCAGAGTAATTAGTCAAGAAAAAGAAATAAAAAACACCTAAACAGGAAAAGAAAGATTATTTCTATTCATAGATGACATAATCTTATACATAGAAAATTCCAAAGAATTCACCAAAAAATTGTTAGAGCTGATAAATTTAGCAAAGTTGCAGGATACCAGATCAACACAGAAAATCAGTTCTGTTTCTATACACTAACAATAAAAAAATCAAATAAAAAATTAAGAAAATAATTCCATTTATAATAACATCAAAATGAATAAAATACTTAGGAATACATTTGGCCAAGGAAGTGTGAGGCTTGCACACTGAGAACTACAAAACATCGCTAAAAGATTTTAAGACGACCTAAATAAATGGAAAAATTCTGTGTTCATGGATTGGAAAGCTGAATATTGTTAAAGTAGCCACACTTCCCAAAATGATCTACAGATTCAATGCCATTTCTGCCAAAACCCCAATGGCCTTGTTTTGCGTAAATTAAAAAGATGAACCCCAAATAGCCAAAACAATCTGAAAAAATGGAGAATTCAACTTCCCAATTTCAAAACGTACTGCAACGCTATAGTAATCAAGCAATGTGGACCTGGCATAAAGACAGACATACAGATCAATAAAATGGAATTGACAGTCCATTAAAAAACCACATACCTATGGCTATTTCTTTCTAACAAGGCAACCAAGGTCACGCGGTGGAGAAAGAAAAGGTCTCCTCAGCGCATGGTGTTGGGAGGACTGAGTGTGCACACGCAGAAGAATGGACGTGATGGACCCTATGTCACAACACACGCAAAAATGAACTCAAAATGGATTAAGGACCTAGAGGTAAGAGCTATATTGAACTATATTTTCTTAGGCATGTGGGCAAGCATGTAGAATAAACCGGAACACTCATACATTGCTGGTGGGAATATAAAATGGTTCAGCCACTTTGGAAAGCTTTGGCAGTTCCTCAGTAAGTTAAATATAGACTTACCAGCTGACTCAGCAACTCCATTCTTCCATTGAAAACAGATACTCACACAAATAATTGTACACAAATGTTCATAGCAGCTCTATTCCCCCAAAAGGGGAATTAACCCAAATGTCCGGTGATGGATGAATGGATAAACAAAATGTGGTATCGTCAAACAATGGAATGCTACTCAGCCTTAAAAGGAATGAAGTTTTGACACAAGTTACAATATGGATGAAACTTATAAACATTATGCTAAGTAAAAGAAGCCAGACACTAAAGGCCATATGCTGCATGATTCCATTTATATAAAATGTCCAGATTTGGCAAATTCATAGGGACAGAAAGCAGATTAGTGGTTGCCAGGAACTGAAGGTAGTGGAATGGAGAGTGATTGCTTAATAGGCGCGTGGTTTCCATTTAGGGGAATAAGGAAGTTCAAGAACTAGATAATGGTGATGGCTATACAACACTGCAAATGACTTCATACCACCAAACTGTACACAGTGCCAATGGTGAGCTTTGTATGTGCATTTTACCTCAATAATAAAAAAGTTAATCAAGCAACTTACACTGTCTTTTACCGATTACAAAACTTAATAAGTAGACATTTTATGTAACAAAAAAATCACTGTGGCAGTTCTGGGGACAATCAGTGGAGCAGAAGCCAAAGTGGGGGTGTTCAACCCAGTGCAGAGAAGTGGAAAAAGAGAGGGAGAGAAGAGATGGGTTTGTGAAATGCCAGGAGATCGAGGAATGATTCTGGACTTCTGTCAAGATAGAAAGGGGGTACATTTGGGGACATCAGGTCACAAGTTCAGTTCTGATACCCAAACTTTATGGACCAGTGTCAGTTATGAATATAGGTATCTAATGTCTTCAGTGAAACATTAGCAAATCCAATTTAAACATAGATTCAAAGAATATGTGATGTCAAAGTAGTATTTATTCTAGAATGGTAAGAATGACTCAATATTACACAAGTTGTCAATATAACTCATAATATTAATAGTCAAAATCATTCATCTAACAATCCTTTTTTCCACCAATCTGAAATATTTCACTCTGATATGCTGTACTAAATTATTATCTATCCTTGGATCTATTTCAAAAATTTCTGTTATTTTATTGATTTCTCTGTTCCTATGCTGGCAACATGTTGTTTTCATTTTAATTACTAGAGCTTTATAATATTTTAATATCTGATAACCTAAGTCCTTCTTCTTTAATTTTTTTCCTTTCTAAAATTTTATTGGTTATTCCTATATGTTGATTTTCCTAGATAAAATTTAGACTCACTTTGCCAAATTCCTAAAACATCTTATTAAGATTTTGATGGAAATTATGCAAGATTTATTTATTGATTTGAAAAAAATTGACATCTAAAGGAGCCATCCAATCATCTTGACTTCACCATTTTCAACTACTCGTTACCGATTTGGAGAAGAAAAGTACATTAGAACCCACATTTATCATGTGACAAGATGAAGTATAGAGAGTTTAAAGATTTAAGTACAAACAGTTAAGCCTTAGAAGTACTAGAAGAAAATACTTGTGATATTGGCAGTGTTAAAGACTTTCCAGGATATGTCTCTAGAGACAGGTGCCATAAAAGAGACTTAGATTTAAAAAACAAAAACAAAACACCCAAACCAGAATAAACAAAATTGAAAAATAATTTGCAGTATAGGAGAGTTCAAATATCCAATGGGAAAGAGGAAAAAGGTAAACAATTCACAGAGGAAGAAGTACAACTGTCCGTTAAGCATAGGAAAAAGTTTTTCACCACTTTACATAAATTCCAAGTTAAGATAATTTTTACCTGAAAATTTGCCAACATATATCTTTTAAAACATTATAACAAATAGTGAAAGAGGCACAGATCGGGGGTGTTCTTACATATGGAGGGTCTCAGGTGAGGCAGAGGGATTGGTAGGCATGAGGACCCTGGTATGTGGCGCTGACAGGGTTAAAGGGCCAATGAGCTGACAGTGATGCCTTAGCCTGGAGTGAGGACACAGTCGCATGGCATGTCAGTAAGAACCTGTGTGAGGAAGTGTTTGGCTTTCGGGAAGTGCATCAGCACTGTTTTCCCATGTGTTGGCCACTGGAAGTTGGTCATGGGAAGAAGGAAGCCCAGGCCAGCTGAGTCCTGTGATCCCCTGATAGCACCTGGCCATGTGCCTTCTGGCCAAGGCTTTGATATGAGTTTTCTGGCTCAGAGTTGCTACAGAGCTTAGTGAATAAAACTGTTTTATTTGCTTGGATGCAAAAAGCACTTTTTTTTTTCCCTCTTGAAATGAAGGCATTAAAAATCATGTTCATTAAAGTCAACTCAGACAGGATAATTAAAGGCACAGCTGTCCCGAACTAAACACAGCTTTCCAACTCAAAAGATGCCGTACCTCCCCCTACCCCATCCCAACTTTTTACTTACTCTTTTTCCTAATTAGAGGAGTGGCCTGAGAGACAGGGAAACTTTTGTTGTCTGGTCCTAACGAGCCGCTGGGAAGACTTATACCTACAGTGCCCTCTTCCACAACTCCTGAGATAAAAGCACCAACATGTGGTTACATCCAGGGCTGTAAAGTGAGTGACGTGAACTAAGCTTCGCTGACTATGTCCAAACAATCCTTTCACTAGAATTAGTCTAGTAGTCACCAACAAACCGTTATGGGCATCTCTTGTAGGTCTGGCACAGTCCACGCTCTGAGATACCATACAGAAGATCAGGTTTGACCTCTACCCACAGTGTCTGCTGCACCTCAGCACACAGAGAGATGCTTGAGTCCAAAGGATCCTTCATCACAAGATCTGTTGACCATGAAAGGCAGCCCCTTAAAGCAAGCCCCAGAGAATGAGCAAGGCTGGTCTAATATGGTAATTATACACCCTCAGGACCTCCCAGGAAAACAAGACATAACAACAGCCTCTCAGCCCCTCCCCCTCCCTCAACCCCCTACACACCAGGATGGGTGACAAGCAGGCCCAGGCACATGGACATCTGGTAGTACGTGGGACGTATCCTTTTCAGATACCAAGTATGGCTCTGACTGCTGGCAGTCCCCAACGTTTGTTTCCCTCTTCTTCTAGAGCAAGACAAATTTTAGGACAGCATAAGCCCCACATTTCCCAGGCTCCTCTTAGGAAGGCACAGCCATCTGGCTGGTTTATGATCAATGGCACAGGAGCGGAAGTGATGGGAGCAGCTTCCTGGTCTTTAAGAGAACATGTATGCAGCCCCTTCCCTTTCTTGCCTTGCAGCCTGCAGGCTGCCTGTTGATGCCATGGTGAGTGCTGGAGTGGCCATCGGGCTATGAGGTGACACTGCTGTTAGAGCCACAGGACATCAGGAACCTGAGCAATTACACCAGTGCCCGTGCTGTTAGACAAAAGGAAAACAGATTTCTATCTTGTTTAACTACAGTATTTGGGGATCTGTGTTATAGTGGCCTAACCTGTATCTTAACACACCAAGAGTGGCTTAAATTAATAGGTCTATCAATGATAATAGCCACCATTTTTGCATATAAGCCACGGGCCATGCAATGTGCTAGATGCTCTCGATATACATGATCTCATTTGATTTCTCACAACAACCTTGTTAGGCTGTTATCACTAGTCCTATTTTATAGATAAGAAAACTAAGGCCCAAGGAGGTGGGCACATTACAAAGAATTGGTGACAAAGCCAGGGCTTGAACTCAAGTCTCTGAGCTCTCAGTCTAGGGCTCCTCCTATTACCCTCGGCCAGGTACCTGCTTTAACTTAGGTACTTTTTTTTTTTCTACCAATTTATTTTTGAAAACATGCTATTTCTATATCAAAGGTAATTCTGAGCACAAATAGATAGTATAAGGAATTATAGATATCTATTTTATTAAAATTAAATCCCATCAGAACTACATTTTCAACGTCTATTATACTGACTTTGTTTTCAAAGCAAGTTTTTCTATTTAAAAGAGGGAAAACGTTAAATCTAAAGAACAATTATTTACATTTTAAGAACTGGCATTTTTAATCTCCAAAAGGAGAAAAATAAGATCACTTAATTCCTAATTTTCTTATAAATCAGTAAAATTATCTATTTCCCTTGCCTACCTGAATTTTACCTCAAAACTCTCTGATACTTGATATAATGGTTTACCTAGAAATCCCAAGAGAATCAGAAACAATGAAAGATTTCAGTAATATTGCAACATAAAAATTAATATAGAAATCAATAGCTTTCCTATATAAAAATAATAACCAAGTTATAAGATATAATAAAAGAAAAGATCCTAATTCTATTCTATTTTATTCTACCCTACCCTATTCTAAAATACAAGATACCTAGAAATAAATTTAATAAGACATTTAAATATCTACATGAAGAAAAAGCCAAAATCTTCTAAGAGATGCCAAAAGAGACTTGAACCATTAGAGAAACACACTCTTCTCTTGGACAGGGCAACTCAGCCTCATAAAGGTGTCAATTCCTCCTGTTAATCTATTGATTTAAAACAATTCCTGCATGTGCACGCACATTAACCTAAAAAAGAAATTTAGGCTGCAACAAAGAATAAAAAACTTTTATTTGAGCAAAGGATTTCAATCCCAGAGGGCACACATTCAGCTAGCAACTTAAATTGTGCTCCAAAGAGAACAAGGAAAAGTGGAGTTTCCAAAGGCAAAAGCTATAGGCACAGTTCTCATTTAGGCCCTCTATGCAAATGCAGGATGTTGGTTGGGGAAGGGGGTTAGTTCCTTTCACAGTGAATAATGCAGATGGTCTGGTTGCCATGGTAAAGAGAAAGTTCAAGATGTGGCTACATAGTTGGCTTAAAAGTTCGAAGGTTATGGGTGGGAGGAGCACAAGGGAAACTTCTTCAAGGTCTCCAGACCCATTTTAGTTCTCATGACAGGAATGACTCTATCTTGGCAATTTCCATCCACACATACAAATACCAACAAGATGTTTCCTTGAATTAGGCAAATATATTCTAAAGTTCACATGGAAAACTCAACATGCAAGACTAACCAGGATACTTTTAAAAAGAAGAAAAACAAAGCAGGATTAGCCTCATCATATATTAAAACAAATTATAAAGTCTCTGTAACTAAGTGTGGCATTGACATATGAATATAAAGATCCAAAAAATAGACTAAACTATGTACAAGAATTTAACTTATGAGAAACGTGACATCTCAAAGCAATGTGGAAAAGTTGGAATGGTCAAAAAACAGTTGGAATAACTAGATAGTTATCTGAAAATAAAAAGGTGAATTCATATTTCATACCTTACAAAGGATAAATTCCAAATAGATTAAAGATTTAAAGGTAAACATGAGACCATAAAATGGTCTAATAGAAGTCAAGGAGAATTATTTTAGGAACTCAGAGTGGTGAGGATCTTTCTCTCCAGTATGCAGTAGCCATAAGAGAAAAGATTGATAGAATGGACTATATAAAAAATAAGAATATCTGCATATCTGAAAACTACATAAACAAATTCAAAAGTCTAACAATACACAGGGAAGAAATATATTTAACTTGAAGCACAAAGAGCTTCCCGTACATACAAAGAGCTACTGCAAATTGTTAGGAAAAAGTCCAGCTATCAACGGAAACAAAAGTTACGGTGAAACAATTTAAAGAAAAGATGTCCAACCACACTCATAATAAGAGTGTGGCAAATTAAAACTTCTCTGAGACCATACGTTTTTCTTTTGAGAGTGGCCCAGACCCAATACCTGATAACACATTGAGGCAGGGATATGACCGGGGGCATAAAATGGGCGACCTCGATAACAGGCAATTTGTCAGCATCCATCAATGTTTCCACCTAGAATTGATCAGATGGATGTTTCATATGCGTGGGAAATGACAGATACGTGAATTTACTCCAGGCAAGAGAATGTAAACAACCTAAGTGTCCATAAGTAGGGGACTGGCTAAAGGAACCAGGGCACAACCATACAAAGGAAGCTCTTTACCTGCTAATGAGGGCAGGTGTCCCAGGTGGATTGTAAGTGAAGGAAGAGGGCACCAGTGCTGTGTCTTTGCATGCTGAATTAAAGTGAGGAAAAGAGACACACACAAATGTTTGCTTCCATATGTATGAACTGTCTTGGGAGGGCTGTTCAACACAGCCAGAATGCTGGCATTCTGGGGGCAGAGAACTGTGTTTCTGGAAGACGGTCTGCACCCCAACACACTTTAGTACTTTCAATCACATGAATGGAGATGATATTACATTTTTTTCAGCCATTAAAAAAAATAAGTTGGAGCATTTTTTCCTTTCTTTTCTCACTTTCTGGTGCTTCTGGTGTTTATGGTGCTGTTATAAGTGCTATGGGGAGACTGTGATGTGGATTTGCAATTCCATTAACTGCAGTATTCAGCCTTAAGCAACCAAGCTTCAGCTGGACATGAAATCTGCCCCTGACTTATAGTTTCAGCATAGATAGAATCCTAGAGCACAGAGCTAGTAGGATTCTCAAGACTGGCCCACGGTATACTCATTTGTTTTATCAACTAATTTTCCATGATTAAGACAAAGGCAAATACAATGATAATGTGGATGGGTGTTATGCCCATTTGACAGATGAAGACACTGAGGCACATTGAGGTGAAACAGTGTGCCCACAGCCACCCATGCTTTCTCCAGTAGAGGCAGAGTAAGGATTCAACCCAGGCAGCCTGTCTCACTTCTCACCAGGATTCCAGACAGGCTCTCAAAGCCTCCTTTGTGTCATGCGTGTGCTGGACTAGAAATATTAAAATGAAAGAAAACATCATCCCGCCCTGGCCAGGTGGAGCATCATCCCGGACACTGAGGAGTTGTGGATTCGATTCCTGGTCAGGGCGCATACCTGGGTTGTAGGTTTGATCCCTGATTATGGTGTGTATAGGAGGCAACCAATCAATGTTTCTCTCTCGTTGATGTTCTCCTCTCTCTCTCTCTCTCCCCCTTCTCTCTCTAAAATTGGTAAACATATCCTCAGGTGAATATTGAAAAAAAAAAAATTGTCCCCAATCTTCCAGGAGCTTCCATTTAGAAGTAAGCATACAAGTACTGTGGCCAGATAGTTATAGAATACAATAAAGCCATTCATGGAATTCAACTGGCAGAGTCAGAGTCAAAAGACATATACCTTTTTCTTTGCAAACCCTCCCCACTCCTCAGACAGCAGAGCCCGGTGATTAGTACACACGAACACAACGTCTGGGTAAAGTAACAGCTCTCAAAAGTGATCACAGATGAAGCTGAAAGGACTTTTTTAAACACGCAACCCCTAGTCCCACCTAAAGTACTAGGTTAACAAATCCAGGCCACATGGGAGAAAACTGCTGACAGGAAATCAAGAGGCTCATTATAGTACCTCATCCAAACACGTTTCTAAATTTAAAAGCCTATAAAAAGCAGCTCAGATCAAGAAGTGAACAAACAGCCGCTTTCCTTATGGTTATCAAAGGTACTGAATGTACAGACAAGCTCAGGCTTGTCCGATCCATGACAGCTGGGCAGGGACTGGCCTGGCTCATGAGGGCAGGGTGGGAGGTGGGGGGGCGGGAACGATGACACCAGGAAGGAGGGGCAGCCTGTAGTCTTTGGGCAAGACATTTAGTGGGCCTCAGTTTCCACATCTGTGAAATGGGACTAATAATAATCTTTTTGCAGAATTGTGAGTCTCAGGTGAGCAACCCTGTTGAGGATAAGGAGCCTGGGCCCCCATGGGGGCTCAGCATCACGTAACCCCTTTCTTTGTCACAGGCCTCCAGAGACAACACATTCTTGCTCCTGTGAAGGAGGGAAGGCCTGGGTGGGTGAAAAGTCACAATTTCCCATGTTTCACTGGGTCTTTTGCCAATCCCTACTGAGCGTATTCATTTATCGGGACTGATTAACATAAAGTACCACAAACTAATGGCTTCAAACAATAGAAGTTCATTCACTCCCAGTTCTTGAGGCCAGAAGTCTGAAATCAAGGCACGGGCAGGGCTGTGCTCCCTCTGGGACTCAGGGTAGAAGCCTTCCCCAACCCTTCCTAGCTTCTGGTGGTGGCCGCAGTCCTCAGTTTTCCTTGGCTTGTGGCTGTATCTCTCCAGCTTCTACCTCCGTCGTCCTGTGGCCTTTTCTCTGTGTGTCTGTCCTCACAGTGTCTTCTCTCTTACAAGGACACTAGTCATTTTGGATTAAGGGCCCTCCCTACTCCAGTATGATCTCTTCTTAACTAATGACATCAGCAATGACTCTATGTCCAAGCAAGGTCACATTCTGAAGTAGTGGGGTTAGGACTTTAAGGAATAAATTTGGGGGCACACAATTAAAAAATGAGCAATCCTTTACTGAGTCCACTGATGTAAGGGGGGAAAAGGCCAAGGGCCCACTCTAGACCTTTTCTGCTCAGAGTCTTGGGGAAAAAAGATGCTGGCACAGAGGCAATGAGTGGGGCCAGGTCACAGGCACTGTGTGCAGCAGGACCAGGGTTGCCATGCACACCATATGACCAGGGCGAGTCTGTCCCAGTGTAAGGCTTGGTTGCTCCTATGAAGGAGAATAATGACAACACCTTGCACCAGGATAAACACTCACAGGCACACAGGGCAGGGAGTGCATTTTTCCTCAAGTCACAGAAGCACAGCATCTTGGAGCTGTGAATCCTTGCCAGTGGAAAGTGCCACCATCTACCCAGCTGATCAAATGTAAGATGAAGGGGTCCTCCTAGTTCCCTCTGTCCCAGTCCCCATATCCAAGCATGATATCACCCCTCCTCCCTCTCTCTCAAACACTGCCTCTAGGCCATTGCAGTCAGACCCCAGTGCACGGCTGAGACCCCCATCTTCCTGGTGAGCAGCTGTGGGAAGGACCAGCTGTGGGACTGCCCACCAGGCAGCTGCACAGGACTGTCAGTGCAGAGGGGCTGTGGGAAACCCACCTCAGTTCAGCACATCCTCCTGGCAGGACAAATCCAAGCTCCACTTAAAGCCATGCCTATCAATACATCATTGGTTTAACTTGACAAAATAATTCTCATGTATTTAGAGAAACAACAGACAAGAACAGCTAAGACTTTTTAAAATTTACTTATTTTTAGAGAGGGGAAGGGAGGGAGAAAGAGAGGGAGAGAAACATCAATGTGTAGTTGCCTCTCGAATGTCCACCGGGTGGGGACCTGGCCCACAACACAGGCATGTGCCCTGACTGGGAATTGAACAAGCAACCCTTTGGTTTACAGGCCGGTGCTCAATCCACTGAGCCACACCAGCCAGGGCATTAAGACATTTTGAAAAGGAAAAAGAACAAGAAAGTGACTTGGGCTGTTGTGGAGTATTACATAACCACGTGAATTAAAACAATGTGGCACTGGTATAGATTTTGACAAAACAATTCTGAGTACACTACAGAAGACAAACAGATCATTGGGATAGCAGGTTATCTGGAAGATCATTGAGCCAGATCTTCTCCTCACACTGTATACCATAATAAATTATAAATTAAAAAAGAGTGAAGTATAAAAATAAACGAAGGCTCCTATATATTACAGAAGCTTTTGTAAGTCTATGGCAAACATGTATTCCTTTTATAATGAGGAAATAATCAATAAAGGTGGAAAAAAACTTCATATAAACTAGGAGGAAAGAGGTAAACATTGAACTGATATCAGGTGGGACTTTCTGAGCATCAAAGCAATGAAAGAAACACGATTAATCTGATTAGTTTAAAATTTTCAAATTACATATGTTACAAAACCACAAAAATAAAGGCAAATGACAAAGTGAGGAAAACATTCTCAGTAAAGATAAGAAAGGGTTGTCATCCTTAAGATATTAAAAAATCTTGCCAATTGTTAAGAAAAACACTAAAACTCCCTGATTCCTCATCGCAAAGACAATTCTAAATAGAACTAAAACTGTCTAACAAACATACGGCTGACAATAATACTAAAAAACATACAGAGATAAAGCCAGGAGGCACCCATTATGAATCAGTTTGGTAACACTAAACCACTAGTTATCATTAATGGTAAAAACAAGAGAAAAATTCTGAGTTCCTCTAAATTAAATTACAGGAGGACAGGGAGTGAGAGGAGGAGACAAGAGTAACTAAGTAGCCAATGGCGGTAGGCTGATGAACATAAGACTGCTCACATGCCCAGATTTACATGAGAGCTTTGCATCGACTTGTGTTGTGACCACCAGACACATTGCATCCAGCACATGCTTTCATGTTAGGACTGTTGCCTGCTACCAGTCAGAAGTAGTATATGTGCCCTGCCTGGCTGGGTGGCTCAGTTGCTTGGGGCGTCATCCTGTACACCAAAAAGGTTGTGGGTTCAGTCTCTGGTCACAGAATGTACAGGAGGCAAATGATCGATGTTTCTATCTCTTTCTCTCTCTCTCTCTCCTCCTTCCTCTCTCTCTAAAATCAATAAACATATCCTCGGGTGAGGATTAAAAAAAATAAAAAAGGAGTAGAGGTTTATTCCTTACAGACTACATCTATCCTAGAACTTCCCTGCTTTACCTTGTCCTGCCTCTTATCTGTGGCCAATTCAAATCAACTTGATTTTTAAAAACATTTAAAATGCGATGTTTCCATAACAACAGAGCGCCACGGCGAAGTGTGCATGGCGCAGCAGCGAAGGAAAAGCTACACAACAAGCGGAGCTCTCTTGCTCCCCTGTTCTGTACACATCAAGCACTTGGAAGCAAAAAGAAGAAAATTCAACATAACATTAGTAACAACTGTTACCTCTTTATATTTTCTGTTTCTACAATTAGTAGGCCTCAGTTTATAATTACAGAAATATATTTTAAACAGCATTTAACTTAGAATTTGTTAGAGAACGCCAAGTTGTTATGTTCCTAGTGTGTTTATTTCTGCTTTGGCCTAATTGCTTCCAACAGTCTCTGGAACCGCCATCAACCCAGAGATGTCCACCAGGCAGAGAATCCTCAGACTTAACAAAAATAAACAACATGAGTAGACCTAATGCAGAAGCAGCTTTCTCAGGCCAAGAAGGCTTTAGAGAGCCCACTAGTCCTTATCCCAAGGGGAAAATAACCAAGCAGGAAAGAAAAAACCCTTTGCCAAGGTGAGCACAACAGTAGCCTGCTCAATGGGGGACAGCTGGACCCAGCCCAAGGCCTGCAGGCCCCAGCCCACAGGGACAGAGCAGTGCCAGGCTGTGGTCCCAGGACCATGGGCCACCACGGGCATGGGGTCCGAATAGGAAGGGTCTGTCAAATGGAAAAAAATAAGCCTAATAACCCATTAATCCCAACTTGAACACATACTTTGAACTATCAGAAGAGGCTTGGTGAGAGGGTGACAGTGTAGGACGCTCACGGGCTGTGCCCACTCTCCTTCCTCCCTTTAGGCTTCAACTTCAAGATTCAAACCGTTGAGAAAGCCTAGCTTCCAAAGTGCTTTGCCATTTGATCTGAAAAACATCTACTCCCTACCTAGCTGCCTTGTTGTTTCAGTGAACATGGACACCTGTTTTCTTTCATTTTCTTGCCTTATACCTGCTCCCATGGGGTGGGGGGTGGGGTGGGGTGGGGATGGACTTTTTTTGCCCTTCGCATTGTACAAAAGGTCTCACCAACTTTACCAACCACATGTCACTAGGTTCTATGGGGGAAATGGTAAGCCCTAGACCTTGCTGATAGGTAGCTGTTTTCAGTCCAATGTGGGAGAGAAGAGAGACACCCAAGATCTCCCCTAACCACCTTCCCCCTTTTATGATATTCGAGTTTGGGGAGCCCATGGATGGGGCATCCAGTTCATGCCAGCATTTTTTTAATTTAAGGAAGCGCACAGGAGAAGTTCCCAGGGGAAGGTCTGGATTGTACCCCTACAAGAGCACTGCTGTGGCAGAGCCTGGCAAGCAGAAGCAGCCCCATGGTGCCTTCGTGCGACTGTGCAGAGCTGGAAACTGGCTGCAGCCCAGAAGCTGAACTTCTGGCATTGCCTCACCCCTTGAGAGCAGGTCACTTCCCCTGACCTTACTGCCGAAGGGACGCTCCAGAAACTGCAGGCTGGTCACAGCTGAGAGTCAGGCCAGGCCATCCCCTGGTCACCTCTCCTGACTGGGATGGCTGTTTCCACCACCAAGGGCAGCAGTGCCGAGGCTGGCCCAGGGCCTACAGGCTGAGAAAGGGTGGGAGCCAGGGGCCAGGTGACCTGCCATCCCTTGTGCTTTCGGCTTCTGAAAACTGGGCTTGGGGCTGACCCTGGGCCTACTCAGCCACCAGGCAATCCCACCAGGGAAAGACTCCTCAGTGGTGTGGGAAACCATACAGCTCTCTGAAAAAACAGAGACAATTTTACTGGGGAACACAGTTTCTGTTGAGTTAGATCTGACACTTGTTTTTGACTAACTTTTGGCAACTGAATCCAAAAATTACCCCAGTTTTTCCTCTATCACGTCAACTTTTTAAGGTCCGGGACACCCTCCCTTTGTCCCAAAAATCATATAAAATGTACATACAAAGGAAAATAAAGAAAAAATTACTTGAATGTACTGTTTATTTAGGGCTTTTATTCATATAAAGGCTATATATTGTTACTGTAAGTCAAACTGTGTACAAGTAGTAAAGTTCTGCTACCAAACATACATGTTAAGGTATTTTATCTTTTCAAACGACAGGCTAGGAAATGCCAAAATGAGATACTTGAAACAGTCTCCTTCAGTTGGCAAAGCTTTAACAAATTGCTTCATGAGACCCAGTTTTATGTGCAGAGGTGGGAATATAATGTTCTTTCTGTCAACAAGTGGCTCACGTAGAATGTTTGGATCACTAGGTTTGAGGTCAGATCTTGGAGGCCAATTTGACTCCACCCAGTGCTTCTCTTGAGCTCTGCTGTCCCACATACACAGAAAACAGGGATACTTGGTTTATTTGCATTGCTGACCAAGGAAGCAGACCATTTTAAGGTCAACACAGATGACCCAATTGTGCTTGTGATATTGCAACAGATCAATGACTCTTTATGTCTTCATATTCTTCACAAAAACAAACTGAATGACCAATTGGGACAGCACCAAATAAACTGCCATTGTGGAGGAGGACACACTTCAAGCTCCACTTTGAGCTATCAATGAATAGTCACCATTCAGTTGTGTTATAGGTTGGAATTCCCAATTCCTCCATTAAACCATGTATGTTATGGCAATACACAAAGCCACCGTCACTTTGAAAGTGCTGCAGAAATGCACTTTCTCTTGATAGAAAGTAGGACACCTTCGCTCCTTTTTCAGGCAAGTTTTTCTTGTGCCGTCTTGATGGTAGGAGTTCTGAAGCCTTTTTGGATAGTCCCAAATCTCATACCAAATCATTCAGCTCATGCTGATCAAATCCCTTATGAACTGAGTCATCTTCAATTTCCAAACCTTCATTGTTGCTGTCTCTTAGTTCGTCACCATTCTCCTGTTTTTCGAAAGAGGGTAGTTCAATGAAAACTGGCACTGGGATTTCAGCTGAATGAGGCACTGGGCATATAGCTGATGGTAGACTAGGATATTCTGTTTTACATTTATTTTTCTTGTTATATCCTGACATTTTCACTATACAAAAGTAACAGTCACTTGAATGATCTCTGGGCTCTCGCCAAACCATAGGTATACCAAATGGCAATTTATCACATGTTCCCTTTGTCCACATCTGTAAACTAAACTCTTGACACACTGTTTGCACACCTTGTGAGGGGCCCAAGACTTATCTTGATCACCAACTTTTACTTTAAAATATGCAAGATAGGCTTGCCTGACAAATGTGCTGATGTTTGTCCTTTGACTTGGAATGGTGAAACTGCCACAGATATAACAAAACAAATCAGGGTTGTTTAGGCACTTACGATGAGAAACAGCAGAGGCAGACATGATCTGAAGGAAAGAAGTATGTATGTAATTAAAAAAAAAAATTCCGCTAACTCCTTGTATACAGACAAGAGCTCAGACTACACTTTGGAATATGATTCACTATATAGAGCGGCACACAACCTCTCACCACACTGTCTCATGTGTAACTGAATAGCCTAGACAAGTATGAACCTGTTGCTGGCCTCCAAGGTCATCCCCCACCCCTCCCCACTCGAGGGAGCTTTGCCAATAGGAGAGCACTAGTGCTTCCCTCTATCCAGGCTCAATCCAGCCAAGAGTGGTCATATTAAAATAAGCTGTAGAGAAAAACTTGACGTGATAAAGGAAAACTAACTGCAGTTTTGAAATCAGCATGCCTATTTAAGTCTAAAACAGCTGAAAAATCAAACTCAACAGGAATTATGTTAAAAATTGTTCCCCTGTGTTTTTAATAGCTTGGGCAACTGTGAGAATGCTTTTAGGTATGTTCAACAATTTCTCTACTTTGGAGAGACCAGAGTAGCCAGCATGCAGCAATTCATACAAAGGTGCCTCACTCAGAAGTTCCTGCAAGCTCTGCAACCTTGGGCAATTTATCTTACCTCTCGGAGCCTCAGTTTCCTCACCTGCAACATGAGGAAGGTGATGGAATCTACCTCGCAGGGAGTTTGTTCAAGGATGAGCTGGGGGAAGGGGCATGAAGCAGTCTTGGCAAGCGGTGTGTTCTCAATGAAGGACATTTCTTGTGCTTGTTCCCCCATCCAGAGTAACGCGGGTGCCCCTGAGAGCACACACACCTTCAGGAACGGGTTTGGGGACACTGGAGGGGACGCCATGGACAAGTCGTGGTGTTGTGAGGTGCTGTCCCACAAGTCCTCACCCCAGTGATCAGACGCCACTCTGTAAATCTGGTTTTGAATCGATCTGTTTGCTCAGCACTGCATTCTTGGCACCTGGCACAGCTCCTGCACATAATAGGAGCTTTTTCAATGTTTTTGAAGGAAGCGAGGAAGAAATTATGATAAAAGCAGCCATTTATTCAGTATTTGCTCTGTGCGTGCACAGCAAGCATCTCCACATAATTTCACCTCGTCTTATTACCACCATTTCACAGATGCGCTGAGTCTCCAAGAGGTTAAGTCAGAGGTTTTTTTTCTTTTTCTCAGGTCCAATCCCCCCAACAGCTTTTAAACAACAGCAGCTGAGGCATTGACCCTGGTCAGTAATGAAAATTCAACATTCTTCTGTCATTGATATAACTTATAGGGGGTTTTTCATATTGATTCCTTTTATCTTGGCATTTGGGGCTAAGATAAACCTGTACACATTTAACTTATTTCAGTCATTTAAAGAAATAAAGAACAAAAGAGGAGAATCTGTATTAAATCAGTCACAATAAGGGGAAACATTTTTAACAAAATATAATGTTAAGAGCCTCAGGTCACTGTAAATCACCCCCACTGAGCTCTGAAATCCCTAAATTACTGTTGTTGTGCTATTTAACATTCCCCATCCATAACAGCTGATGAAAACACAAAGCCAGGCCAAAATGAAGTTGGAACATTTTTTAACTTAATTTCAACTCTGCATTACTAAAGCAAAACAACAGCAAAAGAACTTAAAACCTTCCAGGATTTAACAAATTTAACTACAAATTACCAGTAGATCCTTTCAACAATTAAATGCTGTATAAAAAGAATGGTTCCCAAATCAAATTTCCCAGAATTTTCTTGCACAAATGTCCCCATGGATCCTTCTTCAGAACTGGAGCCAAAATGGAAACTGGTGTGAAAATTAGTGAACATTTACAAAGAGCAGCCAACTGCAGAAAAAGGAAGGAAGAAGCGGGAAAGCAGTGTTTGCCGTTTATTGGGAATAATTAGCAAAGCAGAACCAGCTGGAGGCTGGTCCCACGCACCTTGCCCAAACCCTGGGGAGGTGGGGAGCAGGAACCATTCAAAGGGCCTGGTTAGTGGATGGTTAGGTGCCATTTCATGCCTCACTGCACAGCTAAATAAAGGGAAATATTTTTTTAAGTGTAACTGAACTTTAGCGGGCTTGATGGGCTGCTGTGCTCTGGGGAATACAGCTGTGTTGAGAGCCACACACCTTTTCAGCAGGTCAAGGGTTTTCCCATCAGCCCAGGTAACACGCGAGTACAAAGAAAGATCTCTGCCTACTGTCACTGGAGAATAAACACAGATTCTGAGTCATGAGCGTTTGGGAAAACTCTGCTTTTAATTAGATGTGTGGAAATGAGTTTATTTTCTCAGAAAGCCCAAGATGTGCATGGATTTGGCTTGCTTTTCACAAGCTGAGGTTGTGAGGTTGAGTAAAACTGTTGTCGTGTCTTCAAAAGGCAGTAGAAGAAAGAAGGGGGACAGGGCAGGGAAAGAGGGGGGGTAGAGTCACGCAAGTCACCATGCACAAAGTGCTGCCGCTGGCAACCACTGTTGCAAATGCTTCACAAACACTCGCTGAGATGCGACCTCTGGAGCAGCACTGTTAGTTTCTCCATTTTACAGACAAGGAGACTGAGGCTGGAGAAGTTAATGAACTCCCCGAGGCCCCATGGCTAAGTGGGGAGCTGGTGGCACCCACAAGCACCTTGCCCAGAGGGCTTTCCAAGGCCACCCACTAGCCTAGCCCTTTTTGTCGTGTAAACAC
Source organism: Furipterus horrens (assembly GCF_987537825.1). Classification (NCBI taxonomy): domain Eukaryota; kingdom Metazoa; phylum Chordata; class Mammalia; order Chiroptera; family Furipteridae; genus Furipterus; species Furipterus horrens. The sequence continues at coordinate 61,507,541 of NW_028327180.1, read as the reverse complement.
AGGGGTCTGTATGGGAGCAGACCTGTTTATAAACAAGAAAGATCTCAGACATCTGGGTCTGGCTCTGTGGCCGAGGACACTGTGCAGGTACAGGCCATTTGGCCTGCCCAGGCCTGTGGTGTAAACAGCAGGGGACCTCCCCTCTTGGGGAGACCAGCCTGGCTAGCAGAGGTCAGGGAGAGGAGCACCTCACATACACAAGTTCCTAGCAGCTGGCAGGGGCCAGGGTGTGTACGGAGGGGCAGAGACCTGCTGGCCTGTCTGTGGGGGTCGGTTAGCAAATCGTGTTCACATACCTCCTTTTTGTATTGTGGTAACACACATAACAGTGACCATCTTCACCATTTGATGTGCACAGGTCTGTGGCATTAAGTGCATTCATATTGTTGTGCAACCATCTGTATCTATGAAACAAAAACTTCCCATGCCCCAACACCTCCCCCAGCCCCCGGGGACCACCACTCTGTTTTCTTTCTCTGTGGCTTTGACTACTCCAAGTACTGCATGTAAGTGGAATCCTACCCTATTAATCTTCTTGTGACTGGCTTACTTCACTCAGCGTAACATCCTCAAGGTTCACCCATATTGTAGCATATGTCAGAATTTCCTTCTTTTTAGGGCCGAATAATATTCCGTGGTATGTCAACACCACATTCTATTTATTTGTTCATCTGTGGGTGGATATTGGATGCTTCCCCGTTCAGGTACCTGCTAGACTCAGTCAGTGTCTCCTCCCTGGGGCACTGCTCATGGTCACAGCGTGTCGCTGTTTACAAGGCACTATCCCTCCTGAACTATGCGTGCCAGTTGTAGCTGTCGCTCAGCCCCGACTGTGGACATGCAAGAATGCTGGGCTGGTCTGCTAGAGCTTCCCACTTGTTAAAGAACATAGGAAGAGGAATTTTTAAGGGACATCGTCTATGTTTTAAAATTGTTTTTTCAAATGCTTTAAAACACTGGGCCAGCCAAACGAAACTAGCCTGGAAATTGGGTTTGGTCTTTGGATACCTAATGTGGCTAAAGCCTTAAAATACCTCCTGGGGTTTTGTAGATGAGGAAGGTAGCTCAAAGAGGTTTAGTGAATTGCCCAAGGTCACACAGTAGAGGGTTGTACTTGAACAGAAGTCTTCAGCTCTAAGTTTAATCTCCTTCCAAATTGCCACTGTATGTGACAATATGAGCCACGTATTTAATGCACTATTGTTAAAACAAGTGAAGAAAGAGCTTTCAGTAGAGTCCTAAAAAGAGTTTATTAGATTTAAAAAGCACATCCAAAGCCCAGCCAGGTGGAGGACACAGAACTTATGAAGAGCTCCTGACCTCCCAATGGTAACCCCCTCTCCCAGCGCTTCCACCTTCAGGACCTCACCCAATGTGTACATTGTTCCCATTGGGAAACAAGGGTAGAACCTGCAGTTGTTAATCAGGACCCTGACAGCTGGCAGGCTTCCAAGGCCAGTCCCAATCCTGCTGCAGCATGGGGAACGCAGGGCCCTCATTAACCCTGGCTGGTGCAAAGGCCAGAGATTCTCCAGCTTGACCCAACTCCCTAAACCCCCCAAAAGGGTTAAACGTGCATCTGTTTTCTTTCTTAGGAGGTCAGGAACCCAGACATGGTTTAAAAGCATTCTTCTCAGGCACAGATAACCTCCTGACACTGCCCTGGGAGAGGCCTGCAGAGCAACCCTGCTGAGGCCTTGCCCAGCAGGGAGACCTTTGATGTGGCCCGCCCAAGGGCAGGAGGAAGAGGCCTTGTCCTGCCTGGCGTGCCTTCCTGGCTCTCTAGCATAGTCTAGCATGTTCTGAGCCCTTGGTCCTGGGGACACAGCAATGAACAGAATTGCAAAAATCATGCTCTCATGGAGTCTGCATTCTAGCAGGATGGGGGTGCGGCGTGAGGTGAGGACACTAAACATAAGAAAGAAGTAGGGTGTCCACTGCCTTAGAAGGCAGTGAGTACTATGGGATTTGGAGTGCAAAAAGTAGAGCGACCTGTGATGTTAAATACATTTTTAAACTTTTACAACCACTTTATTGAAATATAATTTACATACAAAAAGCTGTACATATTTAACATACAACTTGATTTTGGAGATGAGTATTCACCTGGAAAACTGTCACCATCATCTATGCCAGAAACATCTGTCACCTCCAAAAGTTTCCTCCAGCCCTCTTTATTTATTATTATTATTATTTGTGTTTGTGGATAAAAGCACTTAACATAAAATCTACTGTCTTAGCAAAACATTGAGTGTGTGGTACAGTGTTGTTAGCTGTGGGCGCCACACAGGGCAGTGATCTCCAGAACTTACTCCTCCTGAGTAACCAAAACCTTGCATGTTTGACTGTCACCTCCCCATTCCCCTCCCCCACCAGTACCATTCCGCACTCCGCTCTCAGCATTTTACTATTTTAGATTCCTCATACAAATGGGACCAGGTAGATTTGTCTCCCTGTGTGATATTAACTACTAACCAGTGACCGACATGGGGACCCTAGTGACCACTCAGTCTGTTTCCAGTCCATCTTCCCCATCAACTCCAGACCTTCAAGCGAGTATACACTTTGGAAAACAGAACACCAGGAAACCTTTGAGAAATCCTCTCACATGTCCGTTCCAACCCACTGCCGAGCCTCCCCACCCGTCCTGGAGCCCATCTCAGTGAATAACATCACTCGCCTGCCTTGCACGGGATGAGCCTCGGAGGCACTCCACGCGGCCCCCAAAGTCACCCACCACTACTGACATCCCCAAGGGCCATCCTTCTAAATGCCCCTCCACCCCCTCTCTGGCCTTGCCTCCATTTCCACATCTTTAAAATAAAAACGTTCACAGGCCCCACGGATGGCTGTGAGGACTGGATGAGCTGACATACTGCAGTGCGTAGAGAAGTTTGCAGGCTATTTGTGGTGGCAGAAGCAGCCGCTGCCTCTGTTGTCACCATGATAGTAGCTGCCTTTGCAAAACTGAGTTTTATCTTTTTTCTTTTCTCCAGAATTTGCACAGAGGAAGAGGTGGCCTATATTCTGAGGCTTCTGAAGCTGGAGGGACCCCATGCTTCCACACAGTGGCAGGAAACAGACAGGCCTGGGTGCCCCGCCCCTGGCCCAGTGCTTTCCTGGAGCCAGACCCTCACCCCCTCTGTCTATGGGCTCCCCCTCCTCTGTGTCTCCCCAGTCCATGGGCCCAGCACATTTCTGTTTTCTGGGTCCTTGCAGCTAGGGGTAGTGGCCTTGCACCTGTTGTCGCTTGGCCACTCTGAAAAATGTCAGCACCACCGTCATAGTCCATCTGGAGCTGAGAGTTTGCCTGTGCAGGATCCATGTTCCCACCAGCCCAGAGGGGCTGTCAGGGCAGCCCCGGCCCCATCGCTGGGCCGGGTGGAGAACAGTCATGTTCCAGGGCTAGCGGGCCATGACACAACAAGACAGGCCGAGTGGGACAACAGAACAGATCTGGAAATCAGGAGACGGGTGTGTGTCCCTATTCTAGCTGTGTGACCGTGGTACAAGCTAGAGCTTGGCTTCCCTAAATGTAAAATGGAGATAACAGCCCCTCCACTGAGGGGTTTATTTTGAAGAATAAATAAAACAACACATGTCAAAAAAGATAAATGACATATAACATACAGTATGTTAGGACAAGGTTAAGTTGGAGAAGTATATAAGGAGGTGAGTTGAGACAGGTGGACTAGATAAACCTGATTAGGGCCTGCTCCGGGCCCTTTATTTCCATTGCAGCTCTCTCACTTCACAGGGGTTCCTGGTTCCTTTCCTGAACTGACGTCTTCAGAGCCACAAACAGGGGCTTCTGCTGCCTGGACTAACGGGGCCTTTGGGAGAGAGTGAGGTTTGGGAACACTGACCTATCCAAACGCCCTGGGGAGGGAGATCCTTCCCCCACTCAGGGCCCGCATCTGCTCTGGGCTGGCTTTAAGCAGGGGGCTGGGGACCCAGGAGTGGCCTCACCTTGCTCCCTGCCTCAGGAAGTGCATTCTTTAGATTTATAAAGGAAGCAATTTCCATTTAGTATATATAACACATGCAGTGAACAGGGCTGCTGTTAGCACTGTCTTGCTTGAGGAGTGAGACGCCAGGGAAAACTCCAGAGACAAGGTGACAGTTGAACTGGCATTAGTATGATGCACAGGACCCTAGAGGGACATGTCCCTGTAACCTCTGACCCAGATTGCAAATCCACAGCGGCTGCAAGACCCCTTTGGGATACCCACCAGAGCCACGTATTTCTTCTCCTATTATTTAATAGTTTTCTTTACATCAAGTCACTTTTTTTTTCACTCAGTTATTTTAAAAGCAAATGTTATACACTACAGTAAACAGAAAACCAGTTCCACATGCCCCAAATGAGAGAAACCCTAAAAATAAATCCCAGGAAAGGAAGTTATTAAATTATAAGCAGACGTTGCTGCTTGCTGGAGTCTGGGAGTCTGAGGCCTGCACTCTCCGTATGTGGAAAGGGGGATCAGTGAGAGGTAGAGGGGCGCGGAGAGCACACCTGCACCAGCGAGGCTTCTTCCATGTAGAGAAAGACCCGCAGGGGGTTGACACCGTATTTAATGCCCCTGGTGGGTGCTTCCTGTAGCTGGACTCCTGGAGACTAGGCCCTCACTTAGGGAGAAGTTGCCCAGGCTGGAAGAGGCGGGGAGTTTCGGCGTTTGAGTCTGGGGAGGGAATGGACAGCGCTGAGTGAGAGGCAGATCATGGTGACCGCCAGATGGACTGCGGACCACCAAGCGCTTCCTGAGATGCAGGAACGTCCCTCAGGCTCCTGGCCTCATTCCATCCACCTTCCCCGCCGCCAGGGGAGAGACCCACAGGAGAGGAGTATTAATCCTGCCTGACTATGAGTGACCTTGCAGTGCTGGCCTGGAGCTCGAGAGACTGCCTCCAACACTGCCTCTGAAAAGGGTGCAAGCCCAGCTCCTTTATGTAAGGAATAAGGACATAGTGACTCCCAAACCAGTAGGAAGTCATTAGTAACAAAGGGCAAATGTAATTAAGGGGTCTTAAGGGCAAATGTAATTAGAGGATCTCTGAGAAGGGAGTTGACAGCATTAGCATATTTACAAATCACAACAGGGGCATTTAGATGAACGGGTTAGATTGTACCTCCGGAGTAACCAGTCATGGAGAAACGGGGAAGGAGGAGAGGGGAGGGGAAGCTGATCGCTCTCACTTTAGGGCCAGGAAGCTAGTCAACTTCACTTTAGGGTGGCAATTTCACTTTAGTGTGGGGCACTTTACCTATAAAACCAGCTTTCTTTGTCTACTTGGTGCGCAAATCCTCCTGGCTGAGGGTGCGCCCAGCTTTGCAGACTCGTGAATAAAGGCCTCGCTTTGCTGCTGAAGTCCTGTGTCCCGGTTTTTATTGTGAGTGTTTCTCACAATTTGGGGGCTCATCTGGGATCCTCTGCCTGTGTGTGGGAAGGGGCTCTGAGCCAACGCGGGGAGACGCGTCCTACCCGCTTTTGGGTGGCCCACTTGACCCAGGACCCACCCACCTCAGTGTCTGAAAACGACCCGAGACTTCTTGTTGGGACAGCAGTGGATCGACGCAGGGGGGAAACAAAAGCAAACACCGCGGCAATCAGGCAACCTCGTGCACGGGCCAAGGTAAGAAAATTGGACTTAAGTACTGCCTTGGTGGTTGGGCATCCTCGGGAAGCTGATTGTGCGTGTGGCTGGTATGAGTTGTGTGTGTGGCTGGTACGAGTTGTGTGTGTGGCTGGTATGAGTTGTGTGTGTGGCTGGTACGAGTGTGGAGTGCCCCTCCGCTGGGTCCGTTCTCCCGCAAGGGAAGTGGCTGGAGATGGACGAAGCATCTCGGGCTTGAGCACACAAGACTGTATACAAGAAACTTCCAGCAAGCAAGGCTGAGTATACAGGGCGTGGGTAGAAATTCTCCGGTATAGGGGGATTGAGCTCACGGGGTCTGTGTTCAATAGATCTCTGGTGAAGGAGGTTGAGAACACAAACAGATTCAGCCACGGGAATCAGCTGAGGATGGGAAATGGAAATTCTAGGCCTAGGGGTGGGGACCAAAAGTAAGGAAAAACAGACAATGGTAAATTATTATTGTTTCCTTTGGCCAAAGGAACCCATTTAGGGGAAATCTGTCTTCTGGCCCCAATTTGGGTCTGATGAATGTTGGGTTTGTCAAGCCCTGGTCTTATATGTGAGTGATCGGGCATCAGCTTTTTTTTTTTGGATTGTTTGTTTGTTTGTTTTTGGAGAGAGAAGAGGGGAGGAAGAGAGGGAGAGGCATCACTGTGTGGTTGCCTCTCACTTGTGCCCCCAGTTGGGGACCTGGCATGCGGCCTGGTCGTGTGCCCTGGCTGGGAGTTGAACCGGCGACACTTGGTTCGCGGGCTGGCCCTTGGTCCACTGGGCCACAGCAGCCAGGGCCAGGCATCAGCTTTTAAGGAAGAGAGGGAATATGCTCTCTGCTGATCACCACCTACCAGCAGATCCGCAGGTCTCTTCCCTGGAAAACAGAAAAAGATAAGGCCTGGGACCCTCTGTCCTGTCTCTCGCCACCTTATGGCCCTGGCCAGCCAGCGGCCAACTGGGCAGAGGCACCGTGGACGGACAGTACAGACAGAAGAGGCCAGGAACACCTAGCAGCTACCCCACCAGTATCCGTCCCCATGACACCTACAGCGCTGGTGGGAACTTATCTAAATTAAGAAAGGAATTGAAACAATGTAAGCAAGACCTAAAGAACTTCCCCATCCCCTCAGAGCAGCCGGTTTCCCCTTAGGGAGGTCTCCATGGGTCCAGGACATATTAGATATGTCAAATGCTCCTTCAACAAGCACTGAAGTTAGAAACATCAAGCGCAATATGAAGCGCTTGGTAGAGGACCCCCTTGGACTGGCAGAACAATTAGACCAGTTCCCTGGACCCAGCATGTACATGTGGACAGAATTAATGTCTATACTAGACATCTTCAGTGGGGAAGAGAAGGGAGTGATCGATCAGTCAGGCTGCTATGAGGATATGGGAAAGGGAACATCCTCCCGGTCAGGGAATTGCCCCGGCCTAACAAAAGTTTCCCAGTATAGACCCTGAATGGAATAACAGGCCGGAGGATAGGGCTCAGATGAGAGACCTTAGGAGCCTTGTCATCAGGGGAATCAAGGAGTCCATTCCCCAAGCACAGAATGTCTCCAAGGCATTCAAAATATAGCTCCATCAGATTCCAACAGAAGCTCAGGGACCAAATGAGGAAGTATTCTGGTCTAAATCCAGAGAGTGCTGTAGGGCAGGGACTCTTAAAAGTCACCATTGTAACAGAAACTGGCCAAATATTTGTAAGAAATTGCAAAAAGTAAATGAATGGGCCAAATAAAGCAATTGAAAAACTCCTCAGGAAAGCTCAGAAAGTATATGTTAGAAGAGAGGAGAAGCAGGAACTTCAAAAAGCTGCAGGATATCTCTGCAAATCTAGGAACTTTTAGCTGCCAGATACTGAATTTAAGTACAGTCCTTCCTGTGTGGAAAAGAACAAGGATCGGAAGCACGTTATGGTTAAGTCTAAAGAAGTAAAGTGTATTTAGAAAGTTTGTGAATGTTGCAGAAGTTCTGAGGAAAGTTGTAATAATAAAAAGGAAAGTTATGGAAGTTTTAAACCTGGGAAAAGGAAACCTCAGCTGCTTGTGTTCTGTTTATGCTCTGAAAGGAAAAATTTAGTTTTCCCAGGGAAATTTTAAAACTTCACATGAAAGAAAGGGAACCAGGGAAAGTGTAAGGCATGTAAATGAAAAGGTTTGTTAGAAATTTATAAAGGTTTTGAGAAGAAATTGTATGGTTTTAGTAATAAAAGGTATAATGCATGGAAATGCAGTTTTGAAGGACAAGAATTTTCCTTCATGCCTTTCTATCTTTCTCCCTACTGGAACCCTCCAGTATTTGGCATTGTAAAGAAGTAAGAAGTGACATAAGGTTCCTTTGCATAAAACTAATGAGACCAGTTGCTAATGGTGGTTTTGTCAGCTGAGGCTTTGACTGGAATGTCATGCCTGAAGGAGGCATGCCTAGGCTAATGCAAGCCCGTGAGGGAAAGGCCTAGCACCTTGGTTGGTTGTGAGGTCCATGGCAATCTTTCTAGGGAAGAAACGAAGGTTGCTTCCCTGATAAATGGCTAGGAGGAAACTTAAGGCACAATGGAAAACTTGAAGGACTTGTAAAAGGCATGGGTTTTATAGGCAAGGCCAGATGGCAGGTGTGTGGCTCAGCTTGTGTGCCCAGAGGGCAGACCGAAGGTCAACCTTAAGGTTCTTTGTGTAAGTTCCAGCAAAGCAGGCTTAAAAAATGTATGCTATCAATTGCTGCTCTTGTTGTGTTTATGCAAATGAACAGGCTAAATTAAAACTGGACTTAAAGCAGTCCCTTTAATAACAAGGAGGGTAATCTTAAGGAGAAAAATCGTGATTTGAGGAAAATCACAATGCTCAGTGGTAGACTATAAACTAGTGCAGCTAACTGTGTCTATAAAGTTTATTTTAATTAAAAGTTGTTTTCATTCGAAAGTTAAACCAAGTCTGTGACATTATCAACGATGCTTAATTTACAGGCAAGAAGAATGTCAAATGCCTTGCAACTGGATGTCTTACCAATAAGACAGTCTTACAAATTTAAAGACTGGTTTGTGACTTGTGTTATGTGAATTAACATGTGTGTTCTTTCTGTTTTCATAGGGCATAAGCCTATGATCTCATTACCTGAGTGACTGTCTGTACATATAGGCCTCACTTAAGAAGCCCATCTTCATTGCTACCTTCTGAGACTCAACGGTTTGGCTGAACTAAGTGGTTGGGTTGGTGACGTATGGGTTGGTCAGTGGGCTTCACTTTAAAACTGGTCTCTCTTTTGCCTAAAATAACTTTAAGCAAAGGAGCTCCTTCCCCAAACTGCCAGCCTCTCTAGTGCAACCCTGTTTTTCTAACACTTAACCAGCCACAGGCCTTAAGTCAGGAACCCCATGTGGCTACCAGAGTTTATGGCCTAGGAGCTGATGTATCTGGCATAGATCCAGTAGGGTGGCTAGGTCTTCACTTAGTGACAACTCCTCCTTCCATAGAAAATCTAACTTCTCCCAGCCAGACCTCAGAAACACCTCAGAAAAGACTCCAGAATGATCCAGCCATGGTAAAAGTTTTTGAGGTATTATATCTCAGACAAACCTTAGAGATAGAGACTGGGTACGGGGATGCAATGCTTGGGTAAAATGGGTCGAATTTACCATTAAACCCCTGAATAAAAGCAACTGTTATGCTTGTACCACAGGGAGACCTCAGGCACAGTCGTACCATTTCCACTAGGCTGGGACTCTGACCCCTCGGGAATGGCCTGTATGCTCACTCTCTACCAGGATGAGAATGCATGGGGAAATGAGACTTGCAGAAGCTTGTTTCTCCTCTTTCCCTCTGTAGGAAGTAATGGGACTCAATCCCTCCCTTCATACTCAGTAGGGCCCGTGAATTACTCTTCTTGCCTCTCTAGGTGGGAAGCAAATTCAGGTACCCCTGTGGGAGAACTCCGAACATGTACTCATACCACAAATGCGAGCCACCTTCACAGTGGGGCAGGCAACTATATTCCCCTTCGAATCCCCAGAGCAGATGTCTGGTGGTATTGTGGGCAGAGGAGTCTCTGGAAAATCCTGACAGGTGGAGTGGAACCTGTGCCCTGGTTCAATTGGCTATCCCATTTACCCTAGCATTTCCGAAACCGGTCCAGACTGCCCCTGCTAGGAAAAAGAGATCAATGGCACCTGCTGGATCCTTCAATCAATCCTCATATCTATATTGACGCCATTGGGGTCCCCAGAGGAGTTTTAGATGAGTTTAAAGCTAGAAATCAGACAGCAGCAGGGCTTGAGTCAGTGCTCTTCTTGTGGTCAACCATTAATAAAAATGTTGATTGGATAAACTATATTTATTATAACCAACAGAGGTTTATCAATTATAGTAGGAATGCTATAGAAGGAATTACTCAACAATTAGATGCCACCAGCCGAGTGGCTTGGGAGAACAGGATGGCACTGGATATGATGTTGGCAGAAAAGGGAGGTGTATGTGCAATGCTCAGGGGGACAGTATTGCACCTTTATCCCTAAAAATACAGCCCCTAATGGATCTATCACTAAGGCTCTGCAGGGACTAACTACCTTAGCAAATAAACTAGCAGAAAACTCAGGTGTTGACAATCACATAACAGGATGGTTAGGAAATTGGTTTGGCAACTGGAAAGGAATGATCTCACAGCTCTCATATCCCTTGTAGTGGTAGCAGGCGTCCTCACAGCTTTAGGCTGCTGTATTATTCCATGCGTCAGAGGTCTGGTTCAAAGGCTAATTGAGACTGCACTAACTAAACAAATGCCAGCAACTTTTCATAATCTCCTCCTCCTAGAGGCCAAAGGGAATCCTAACCATGAGGAAGAAAGTCGAGAAATCCTCCTTAGATTTGAAAGAATAAATAGAATGGTTTGAGTAGTCAATTTTTCAAAAGAGACATGGGGGAATTGTAAGAAATGAGGACATAGTGACTCCCAAACCAGTAGAGAGTCATTAGTAACAAAAGGCAAATGTTGAGATGGGCGGGGGGGAGGGCAGAAAAAAAAGGCAATTGTAATTAAAGGGTCTTAAGGGCAAATGTAATTAGAATATCTCTGAGAAGGGAGTTGACAGCATTAGTGTATTTACAAATCACAATAGGGGCATGTAGAGGAACTCCTTAGATTTTAAATCAGGAGTAACCAGTAATGGAGAAATGGGGAAGGAGGAGAGGGGTGGGGGAGCTGATTGCTCTCACTTTAGGGTGAGGAAGCTAATCAATTTCACTTTAGGGTGGCAATTTCAGGATGGGGAAGCTAAGACTATAAAACCAGCCATCTTTGTCTACTTGGTGCGCACATTCTCCTGGCTGTGAGGGTGCGCTCGGCTCTGCAGACTCGTGAATAAAGGCCTCACTTTACTGCTCAAGTCCTGTGTCCCAGTTTTTATTGTGAATGTTTCTCACATTTATCCGGGAGCTGGGCCTACCGCCTGCGCATGAGCACACACTGGAGCAACCAGCAGTCCCAGGAGCGGAGGCGGGCCTGATTTTAGAGTCAGGTGTGGGTTCCCCTTACACGTGTATCAGAGCGCCCCTCCTAAGATTGTGGAGCCTGTAGTTCCCCTGGATGGTGTGTTGGGGGACAGACCCAACGTTTAATTTATAAGTCCTCAACTTTTAAAATGTTATTTATTTATTTATTTTTATCTTCACCCCAAGGACTTTTTCTCATTAGGCGGAGAGAGAAACACCATGTGAGAGAGACGCGGTTGCCGCCATTACATGCCCAGACAGGAGATGAGCTAAAATATCCGCAGCTGCTTATATATCCCTGACTACGTCCTCTGATGCAGTGGGTGCAGTAATCAGTTCTGACCATTCACAGAACCCCATGCAGGCTCTGTGTGCTTTTTCCATAAGGTCCCCTGGTTCAAGACTCCTCCCATCTACCTGAGGCTTTGGATGCATTAAAGCCATTTTGCATAAGAAAGACACTAGCCACCAGCCTCAGGCATGTGGAGGTATTCTGAAAGCTGCTTCCTTCTCCCCACCCCCAGCCGCAAACTGGGGATTTTTGGACTCCCCTGTTTCTGTAACAGCCCCAGTGCTAACATGGTTTTATTTTCCTTAGGCATCTTCTCTGTGGCCTTCCTTGTGGTAATCATCACAGTGTGGCTCACTCATTTAGACATGTTTCCCTCCAATTTGGCTAACAGTGCAAGTGGTCACTCCAGGCAGCTGACTCAGCTCTTTGAAGCTTTCCCCTCCACATTCCGAGGACTTCATCCTCATACCCAGAGATGGGAGGTTCAGTGTGCAGACATCTGCCGGACCAGAGCAGTGCAGCTGTTACACCAAACTCATAAATTAGTGGGAAGTCCTGGTCGATCAACATCTGGCTTGGCCCTTCCTCAGGCCCCTCCTTGGGACTGTAGCTTGCTTTGAGCTGATAGTCCCACCTTTGTATCCTTCCCCTCTCGGGCAGCTACTATTGAGCTCTGCACACACACACACACACACACACACACACACACACACACACACACACCCCGCTTGTGTCCCTTCCTGCCCTGTGTCCTTCCTTAGCAGAACCAGTGTGTGTGGGCCAGGTGAGAGACCTTTGAAACCCAGCGCACTGGTTACTATCTGATTACCGTTTCCCTCATTGGAGACAGCTGGGAAGAATTGTCCAAAACCACAGAGCTGGGCAGTGCCCGCCCCCCTACTGCCCGGGCTGTGAGGACCCCCACCTCCCCACCCAGGCCCAGAATTCAGCTTTAATCTGGAAGCCAGGGCAAACTCCAGAGGATGCCAGGGGGAAGAAGGACAGGGAGATCTAAATCTAAACTCCTTAATAGGCCAGAGGGTGGAAAAGAACACCCAGATGCAAAACGGGGAGCGCAGTGGGCACCACAATGTGGACCCAGGACAAGGCCATGGCAGAACAGCAGCTTACTCACGCAAGCATCCCACTCAGCTGGAAATAGCCGCGTGTTCCTGGGTATCTGTCGCCTGGAACTGTCTGGACTCTCAGAATACAGCGTCTCTTCCCTCGGGACACTGCCTGGAGGAGTCAACCCCTCTCTGGAATCTCTCTCAGCAGCAGTGCACTCCCTAGGCCCTACTGGGCAAAGCCAGTCTGAGGGCTGCAGCGGACACCTGGGAAGTCTCAGTAGCCTCCCCTCAGAAGTCTGTGCTTTTGTCTATCCCTGGCTGTCCCCGCAGTGACTGTTCTCAAGTCTTCCTTCCTTATCAGTTTGTGGTGAAGACTAACTGGACCGATCTGGCTTTGCAAACTATCAGCTCTGCATACACACAAGACAGTTCTGAAACCTGTGTACTGCAGGGACCAGCTGCCTCAGAATCACCTTGGGGGATGTGAAAAACCCCCAGCTCCTTGGCAGGTATCCCCGAAAACAGAGAGCATTTTCCAGGGCCAGTTTGAGGAGCGTTTAATAGAGAAACTTTCAAAGCTGGTGGCAAGGAATGGCACCATTCCCAGGGCTGTAGGTGCATTCATCACCCTGTACTAATCATGGCTTTTATATTTTATACTTTGACATCTTCTGATGCTTTGCTGGCCAAGGAGAGACTGCCCTTCTCAGAGTTAGCTAATTCCTAGGGGCAAGCAAACAATCTACCTTCAAGCACACTTTTCACATGCAAGCCAACCAATCCAAAGCCCCCTCCCTTTATCTAACTCACATACCGGCCCACATTCCCCCTGCCCCAAATCACCCCGGACAGTGAGGGGCATCTCCATAGCCCACTGCCCGCTAAAATTATTCCAACCACGAAATCCTGAACTCGCTCAGCTTGCCTCCCCTGCCTCCCCCCTTCCTTCCCATGAAAACCACAAGACAGGCTCTGGCCATGCCCCTCCCCCCTCTCTCCTTTTGCCTTCTGACCAACCTGGTGCTTCTCTGAGTGGCCCTCCATGGCCTGGGGTGGCCCCTCCTCTTGGGAACTGCTGGTCCACAGTGACCTATAGGAAGGTCAACAGAGATCCCATGGGAAGCCACAGGCCACACCGGTCAGCCCCCTGGGGCCCAGAGCGAAGGGCACAGGTAGGTGTGGATGAGTCTGGAGAAGCGAATGGCAGCTGGCCGGCATACTTGAGCTCCACTCCAAGGAAGTTCAACAGTTCTTGGGTGGGGCCCAGGAATTTTTCTTAAATGCTCCCCAGATATTTCTGATACATGGCCAGATATGGGATATATGTTATGAAATGTAAAGTACTGTGAATTAACAATATTAACAATGGCAGTGGCAGCAGTAGCTGCCAGTCATGGCACTTGCCTGCGCCAGGAGCTGGAAGGCATGATTCCAGACCTCCACAACAACTCTGAATGGTAAGTGCTGTTATTCTCATCTTATACAGGTGGGAAAACGAAGGCTGGTTAAGTAACTTGCCCACGGTCTCAGCTTGTCAGGGGGAAAGCTGGGGTTCCGAGTCTGACCCAAAGGTTTCTCATGTTCCTTCTGACATTTGCCTCTGAACAGACCACAGGCAGACTCCCTGTACCCCCAAAGCCTCCCTGACAACACCTCTCAGAATTCTCACATTTATCCAGCACCCCTATCAGGGTTTGTTTATAGTTGCTTAAAAAAAAGTGCCTTGAGAGCTTTGAAAGGAAACTATTGAACAACCACACAATTTTCATTTTCTTTCACTCTGTTTTCCCTCCATTAGATCTAACAGCTTTTATTTCATTGCAACCTAAAGAAACGGTTCTGGGCTTTGAGGTACAGACATCGCCCCCACCTCACCCCAGGCCAGAGGAAAGTGGGCTTCAGCCTGACGTCTGGGCTCAGTCCTCACCAGGAGTGTGGATTTGCTTTGACAAATTCTTCAGAACAAGAGTTCTTGACCTGGGGCTTCAGCAAATCCTCAAAACTCCAAATGTGTGAGACTTCACATGAATGGGAGCTTTTGTCCATCCAAGTCCTCAGCTTTCATCAGATTGTCAAAGGAACCCCTTGACAGTCAGAATTTTGTGTCAATTTCTTTCCTAATTAACCTTAAGGGTTACTGTGCCTACTTCTTTTTCTCCCCTCATTTTCAGTGAAACTATGACCTGCTCCAAAACCACACAGTCAGTGGAATTTAGTTCACAAATATTTTATGATAATATAGCAGTAGGTGATAAAAATAAATAAATTTTAAATAGTTCGAGTACTGTATCTTATTCATAACTGAGTAATTATTTTATCGGATTTCATGTCTGAAGTTTTATTGAAAATATTTTTTTCTAAACATTGGTATCTTCTCTCCCCTGGTGAAATGTAAAACAACAACAACAACAACAAAACTGATACTGAAACAGATAAGTAGAACTTGCCATATTTCTTATATTTCTTTCTTAACCTTTCTAACTGTAGAGGAATGTGACATATGGAGGATTTATATTGAGGACACATTTTTTACTTGATAAATATTCATCAATTCACTCAGCACATTTTTATTAAATCCTATTTCAAACACCAATTTAGGTATGAAGGATTCCACTGGGAACAAAAGAAAACCAGGTGCTCTCAAGAGCTTCCATGCCAGTGGGGAACACAGACTATAAGCCATAAACCAGATGATCAGTAGGTAGCCAGAGAGAGAGAAGGTGGTGACAACACTGTATTAGTGTCCCATGGCTGCTGTAACAATAGCCACAAGCTTGGTGGTTAAAGTAACTGAAACTTTCTCTCACAGTTCTGGAGGCCAGAGTCTGGAATCAAGGTGTCTGTCGGCTGGGCACATTCTCTCTGCTGGCCCTAAGCGGGACCCTTCCCTGCCTCTCCTGTGGCTTCTCATGGTTGCCAGCCCTCCTTGGCATCCCCTGGCTTGTAGATGCATCACTTCCCTCTCTGCCTCCATGGGCACACGATGCTCTCTGGGCATGCCTCAATTTCCCTCATCTCCTGTGGACACCAGTCATTAGGTAAGCCCCACCCCCACCTCCAATCCACTGTGATACCATATAACCTCTGCAAAGATCTTATTGCCAAATTAGGTTACATTCACATGGAGCAGTGGTTAGGACTTCAACATAGCTTTTGGTGGGACACAATTTAACTCACAATGTATGTCATGAAAAAATTAAGTGGCTGTGTGGGAGACAGAGAGTGCTGGCAAGGTGAGGAAGGGCTCCCGGAGGAGGCGTCGTTGGAGCAGAAACCCAAATGAAGTGAACAGATGAGCTACGAGGACATCTGGGTGAAAAGGGTCCAGGCAGGGACTCCACAGTCAGGAATGCAGGTGCACCTGCATTCCTGACTCTCAGAAACTGTGAATAATAAATGGTTATTGTTTAAGCAATTACATTTTATGGTGATTTCCAGTACTAGATGTCTAATATAGTCACCTGTGGTGACCTTGCTATTGTATCAGTGTTCTGTCCTGCAAACAAATGAGCACACACTTGGCAGCTTATTGCTTAACTCACAGCTCCTGCGGGGCAGATGTCTAGGTCCCCTGCTCAGGGCCTCAGGGGGCTGAAATCCCAGTGCTCAGAGGCCACGTTCCTTGTGGGAGCTCAGGAACCTCTTCTGAGCTCACACGGCTGTTGGCAGAATTCAGATTCTTGCATTGTAGGACTGAGGCCCCCGTGTTCTCACTTGCTGTGGGCTGGGGGACAATTTCAGTCCCCAGAGGCCGCCCACAGTTCCTTACCACATGGACCCTCCAGAGACCCCTTGTGCTTCAAATCCCTCTGACTTCCTCTGACCCAGATCGAAAGGGCCCACCCAGATGATCTCCGATTGATGAATTCAAACTCAACTGATTAGTAACCTCAATTTTGCCACCTAATGTGACATAATCCCTGGAGTATCATCCCATCATCATCATCATGGGTCTGCCCACACTCCAGAGATGAGAATACAGAGCTGTACCCCAGGGGCAGGAGTCTTGGGGACTGTTTTAGGGTTCTCACTGCTGCACCCATTTTCCACTAGTACACTGCACACCATGGTTTGCATGCGCCCGAGCCCATGCCAGCCACCTGAGTGGGTTGCCTGACCACCTGCCTCTTTGCTGCTGGCTCCCCAAGAACAATGGCAGAGGCAGGGCCCATGTGCTCCTGCAGCATCTAATCCAGGGACTTCGTGTGGGCAACTGCATCTAATCCTCCCCTCAGTGCAGGAGTTACTAACTTCTGTGTTTTGCAGATTAGGAAACGAGGGCTCAGAGGTCTTAAATTACTTCTCTAAACTCCCAAACAGCAATTGGCAGAGCCAGAATTTGAACCCACAGTGTCAGAAAGTCAGGATTCCAGTTCTAGCATTCCTACTTTGTACCTGTGTCACCCCACTCCTCTGAGCCTCACTTGGCACTCTGTGTAGCTGGGTTAACAGAACAGCCCCCCTTGTCCCTCTCAAGAGGGTGAGCTCTGGGTTCTGGAAGCAGTAATTCTGAACTGCATCTTCTATTAGCAAAGGGTCATAAAAGGCTGAGAGACTGTGGTTGTTGACATGACTTTTAAACAGTTTCACTTGCATTTACTGGAAGAACTTGTTTTCTAGGCAACACAAGGATTGAGAAAACAGCCAAATTATTGAGCCCTTTTCAGGCCCAGGCACTGTGCGCAGAGCGACAGCTGCAGGGCTCTAGTGTGAGGCTCTGGTCTGAGCGATGATGGAAGCCAGGGGCCAGGGGCCTCCATGGTACCAGCCACCCAACTTGTCTACAAACAAATGGCTTGTGTAAATGAAAAGCAGACAGTGTGAGCAGAACTGGCCCCCAAAGTGTCCTTCATGCCTTCTTTTTTTGGTTGTTGTTGCTTTATCTTTCCAAATCTTTTTTTAAAGTATATTTTATTGATTATGTTGTTACAGTAGTTCCAATTTTTTTCACCTTTGTTCCCCTCCACCCAGTATCCCCCTTCCTTCCAGCAATCCCACCCCCCCTTAGTTCATGTCCATGGGTCATGCATATAAGTTCTTTGGCTTCACCCTTTCCTATATTATTCTTAACTTCCCCCTGTCTATTTTGTACCAACCATTATGCTTCTTAATCCCTGCACTATTTCCCTACTTCTCCCCCTTCCCCTCCCAGCTTATAACCCTCCAAATGATCCCCATACCTATGATTCTGTTCCTATTCTGGTTTGCTTAGTTAGATTTTGTTTTTATTTTTTAGATTCAGTTGTTGATAGTTGTGAGTTTGTTGTCATTTTAGTGTTCATAGTTTTGATCTTCTTTTTCTTAAGTAAATCCCTTTGACATTTTATATAATAATGGCTTGGTGATGATGAACTCCTTTACCTTTACCTTGTCTGGGAAGCACTTCATGTACCCTTCCATTCCAAATGATAGCCTTGCTGAATAGAGTAATCCTGGCTGCAGGTTGCCTTTCATTACATCAAATACTGCTTGCCAGTCCTTTACTGCCTGCAATGTGTCCTCTGAGAAATCAGCTGATAGCCCTATAGGCACTCCCTTGTAGGCAACTCTCCACCTCCCTCTTGCTGCCCCCAGGACTCTGTCTTTATCTTTCACCTTTGGCATCTCAATCATGATGCATCCTGGTGTGGTCCCCTCTGGGTCCAGCTCACCCAGAACCCTCCATGCTTCCCAGACCTGTATGTCCATCTCCTTAGCAAAATTTGGAAAATTTCCCCCATTTTTTTCAATTCTTGCTTCCTCATTCTGCACTGGTTGACTGTTTTTTTCTTTCTTATGTTCCAAATCACTGATTTGAACCCCAGTTTCCTTCCCTTCACCATTGGTTTTGTGTGGATTTTCCTTCGTTTCACTTAGCATAGCCTTCACTTCTTCCCTTATGCATCTGCCACATTGAAGCATATCTGTCAAGCCTGTGAGCATCTTTATCACCAGTGTTTTGAATTCTGCATCTGTTAGGTTGTCTATCTCCTCATCTGTTAGGTTGGCTATCTCCTCGTCGCTTAGTTCTCCCACTGGAACCTTGATCTGTTTCCCCTTTTAGGCCATACTTCTCTGTCTCCTCATTCAGAGCTGTTGCTCTTGTTACATTGTAAGGGGTGGAGCCTTACATATGGGTCGGTAGAGGGCAACCCTTTTCACCACGTTGTGGCGCTATATGTGGGGGAGGGGTCCGAGAGGGAACAATGCTGCCTGCCCAGCACTTGCCCTGTTTTCAGGTACCTCTCCCACTTCCGCACTGGACTGGCGCCCCTCTAGCTGCTGCCCTGGCCATTATTCCCAGAGTGGATGGGTCTGCGGATGTTCTAGGACTGTGGGGGCCCTTTAAACAAGCGGACTCTGCTGAGAGACCAGCAGTTTCTGCCTCCACCCCAACCCCCACTTGTCTGCACAGTCAGAAGCAATGAGGCTTGATTTTCTTCGGTGCTGGGACTGTGAGCTGTGAGGTCTGGTAAGGAGCTGGGAACACTCCCCAGGTGTCTCTCCTCACTTTTTAAGACGTGTGACTGCACTTTCTGCCAGCCTGCTGCCGCTGCCAATCCTGATGCCACCACCACACCGTGTCCTGTCTGCCCCAGCTCTGCCCCTCCTACCTGTCTGGATGAATATTTCTTCTTTATATCTTGTTTGCTGGACTTCCATGCAGTTTGAATTTCTGGAACTTCTGGCTGTTTCTAGTTTCGAGGTAGTTGCATTCCTTCTTAGTTATGGAAGGAGACGCAGCATGTCTGTCTATGCCTCCATCTTGGCTAGAAGTCCATGCCTTCTTATTAGGCCCCAATTGACTCTCTCAGGCAGTCTGGCCCAAACACAGGGGGTTCATGGCCGCGTGCTGCCTGGTCAGGAAGCAAAGATCCAGGAGGACATCGCCCAGCCTCCTCTCCGAAAGCAAACAGCCTCTGCCCTCTTCAAGTGAAGATGGGGTGTTTACAGCTGTTGACCCATCCCTCCTTCCTTCCCTCTGTTCCTAAGAGAACATAAAAGAAAGTGAAGTGAATGCTTGGAAGTGCAGTGGCTAAGTCACGTGTCTCATGGGGTTCAGTGTTTGGGATGCTGATTCCAGCAGGGGAGCTGGCCATTCTGATGCTCATGGTAGCCCCATGAGCTAGGAATGCTCATCGCCATTTCACAGAAGAACAAACTGAGGCCAAGAGGGAATTCAATCTGAGAAGGCAGGCACCAGTTCACAGAGGAACAGCCACTTGGGCCCCTTGTTTGGTCTGGAAGGTGTCAGGGTATAGACCGAGCTGGGTGCACAGTCCAGGTGGGGTGGGGAGGAGGCAGGGAAGCCACAGCGGGCCTCTGACAGGGCTGGACCATGACAGCCCCACAGCATCCCCCGCCCCCCACCGGGTGTTAGAGATGAAAGTTGTTTGGAGCCCAGCTCAGCAGATTTATGGGAGAAATGGTGAGATACCAGGGTTTGGCCAGAAGAGCCAATGGCAAGCCAAGATGCCAGAGGTTGGGGTGGTGGTCAGGAGAATTCAGTGAGGTTTTGGGACACAATGGAAACAAACCAGGATTACCCCAGCTAATTGGAACAATTGTCCCCCTGGGCTACGGGTCTGAGTGGCCACCTCTGACTCAGACTCAGGATAATAGCACCCATTTCTTATGTAACTACATGCTAGTTATTTATTACCCAATGCTGCAGGTAGTCCTGGCTCTGGCCCCTTTCACCTGGAAGTTGCTCTTTCTTTAAAACATCTAAGCCCATGGCCTGGGGACATCTGGGTGGGCTCCCCTAGAATAGGCCCCGTCTGGGCAGCAAACCTGTCTTTTGCCAACCACCTCCTTTCCTGTGTCCATGGAGAGAGTGTCTGGAGGTATCAAATTAATGTTTTTAATTAATATTTGGAAACATACACAAAGCCAGTTGTTTTATTTTTGAAGCCAGATATACTTGGGTTTAAAGAGAAGTCACTATGAAAGAAACTGTTGTGGCTGCTGAAGGTACTGGCGCCTTTTATCTGGCCCCTTGATTCACAGAAGACATTGTCCAAGGCGTCCCCCAGTGAGCCGGACACAGAGACCCCAGGCCCTGAAATGCAGGCTGAACAGAGGCTGCCAGAACTGCTGGGCTTGAAAGCTGAACTGGGCATTAAGATACCCCAGCTGCTCCAAGAGGGGTCCCTCTCCAAAACACAGGGTATCCCTGGAACCCTGGCTTTCTCAGGCCATGATGGGTCCGGGGGACAGCCAAGAGCCAGAGCACCAGTCCCAGTGGCTTGCATCCTTCACCAGGACTATCACTCCCGTAATGATTGTGGTGATGGCACTGTGCTGACCATGGCCATCTCCCCTAAATACGTGACTACACCACTGGGCCCTAAATAGAGCTAAGCATTTGCGTGTAATTTCACATAATTCTCCTTCAAAATGAAGTACTGGGGGGACAATTAGGTAGGAATTTATTAGAGAAGTCATTAGATGTCACAGGAAACAGATTTAAAAGGAAAGAAAAGCTCCAAAGGGTAGGGACCTTGGCACTGGACAGCATCCCAGTGAGGGACAATTGGAATTTAGCTCCAAGGAAGGATACCTCACAGGAAAACTTCCTCAAAACGCAGCCCTAGAGGATTCTCTCTGCTCACACCTTCCCCTACAGATTGGAATTGGGAAGACAGAGGTGAGAAAATAAGTATAAGTGAGGTCCAGTTTTCAAAAATCATTGAACTTTTTACACGTTTAAACATTTGCATGTTTTCAAATCAAATCTAAAAACCATAAGGCACACTCAGAAAAGTTTAGCATCTCACCCTCTAAGCACAGTTTCCTCCCTGGCTGTGAGGCTTTCTTTTGATTTTGTTTTGGTGTTGTGTGTTCTTCCAATATTAGATTCAGCTTGATTTGTCTGTGGGTTCCAGTCCCAGCCCAAGCCTCTTTCCCACACAGACCCGTCAGGAGCAGCATGCAGCAGAGCTCATCTCTGTTTCTACTGAGTCAATAAGTGTACCCAGGGGGGAAGGAACAGACTCAGCAATGCCCACTGGCTTCCTTCTATTACAGAACACATTTAACTGGACACCAACTCTGTGCCAGGCCCAAGATTTCCAAAATGAGTGGTTTTCATTCTTTCTGTTTAGGAGATGATTCTAATGACAAATCTATCGAAAATAAAGCAAAGCAAAATAACTAACCAAAATAAAGAGTAGTCTTTTGAAACAATAGGATGTTGGTTTCACTCAAGGCTAGCTCCAGAGTCCTCTCTGAAACCTCTCCTAGCTTACCCACCCAGATCTCCTTGCCCCCTCCCCCATGCGTATTGTGCAGGAGACTATTCACAATACCCATGTGACTATTACCACTTACATATCTGATTCCCCAAACCGCAGGCATAATGGGGCCAGAAACAATGGTTCATTTCTTTCTGATGGTAAGATAACATATTTATAGAGTCCAGCCCTGGCTGGTGTGGTTCAGTGGGTTGAGCACTGGCCTGCCAATCAAAAGGTCATAGTTCAATTCCCAAGTGGGGCATATGCCTGGGTTGCGGGCTGGGTTCCCGATTAGGGGCATATGACAGGCAACCAATAGATGTTTCTCTCTCTGTTACCCACTCTCTAAAACTAAATAAATAAAATATTAAAATCGTTTTTAAAAAGAGTCCAGCACAGAGGAGGTGCCTTCAGATGTCTGAATAAATGAATGAATGAGGAGGACTTTGCCAGGTGATGAAGAATTACCATACAGTGCTGGCAATCTGACCTTCTAAAACCTTACTGAACTATGTAAAAATATATACGCCTACAATTCCAGCAATAGCATATAGATCCATTTATGCATTTACTTCCTACCTCATTCCAGTAATATGAAATTGGTGTAATTTTGTTTGTTAAGAAATGTCAGGACAAGTAAGCTAAGTGCAAACATAGAACTTGACAGTAAAAAGAACACCTGCCAGCAACCTGAGTTGATCAGCAGAACTTCAACTCCCAAATGCCCGTTGCGTTGTGCAGTGGCGATGGTGGTGGGGGAGGGATTGGGCATAAATACAAATCCCAACAGCAAGGAATGTAAATTGCATATTCCTAGACCTATGAAAATGGCAAAAACTTCTATCTTCAAATCATGATGTCTTAGGTAGCTAAACCCATCTGAAATGACCAGCTCACTTTATGAATGCCTACAGAACAGGAGTTAAACTGATGCATACAGGCAATAAATATGCAAATATAGGTAAAAATTGTATTATCAGAAACTTCAACCACATAATTTCAAAAACACTCTAGAAGATGTGGAGAACTGTGAACATTCTAAAAACGTGGGAATGTTCCACAAGATTCAGAAACTTGCAAAATTAGGACAGTTCTACTCAGGTGAGCATACAGGTTGCCAAGGCCCCTCACCTGGATCAGCAGAAAGGTCAGGGTTCTGGAAGAGCCTCTCCTGTGTCGCAAGATCTCACACAGAAAATACCAAAGGGTGAACCATGATGAAAAGCCAAAGAAGTCCACTGCACAATTTCCTATCACATCACATAATCATAATTTCTTTTTCTTTCGGTGAGAACAGTTGAAACCTGGTCTCCAAGCAGCTCTGAAGTTGATAACAGTGTTGTTCGCTAAATCTCCAGGCTGTATTCATCCAGCAGCAGCCAGTTTGAACCTTAAACCACATACCCCGACCCCCCACCCTCAGCCCCTCGAAACAGCCATTCTACTCCCATCTTATGAGTCTGGCTTTTTTAGATTCCATCTAAATGAGATCACACAGTATTTGTCTTTCTCTGACTCACCTCACTGAGTAGCATAATGTCTTCAAAGTCCAGCCATGTCACATCATAGCACATGTCAGAATTTCCTACTTTTAATACTGAGTAATCTAATATTGTATATTGGGTAGTACACTTCAAGAGATAATTTCATGTTCTTGCCCCATCAGTTCTGTGCAGAGGGGCTCCTTCCTTGTAGGCATTTGGCTCATGGTGGGAGGGGCTCAGAACGAATAGGCATGTGTAGCTGAAAAACCCTGGGTGGGCTAGTTAACCTCCCTTACATTGTGAACAAAGACATGAAGCATGGCTTGGTGGGGTTACTGTGAGAATTTCAAGAAATGACGCAGGGCACCTGCTACATCCTAAGTACTGCCGCTCACCGAGAGGGGACAAACCTGAGGATGTGCTGTCACTGATCTAGTTTCCTTGGCCCTCCCAATTATATTAAATAAGAACTGAATGTGGGGAGGATGATAAAGCTCCAAGCACACTCTGCTAGGGCTCTTGCAGGAAAAGCCCCCCCGTTAAACAGGAAACCACTGCTTTTTTCTTGAATCATCTTCCTCAAGGCCTGCACAGATCAGAGCGTAATCCCTGACCCCAGACACAGAACCTCTAACTCCAGGGGATAGAGCTCTTATGGCTTCCCACATGTGATGATTTCTGGAGATAATTCTGGGTAGCAAACAGTATATATTCTGTTCCTCCCCCTCCTCTCCACCGACTTGTCCTCTACCCCCACCCCCATCAGATCTTAAGTTGTTGTCAACATTAGTGATAAAATGCGACATCTTCTATTTGTCATGGAAATCTGGAACCAATTTGATGTTTTTATCCTCAAACTCAGATTTGCAGAGTGGGCTGCCACTTGCACAGACAAAACGGTGTACAAGGGTAGAAGTGCGCAGAGACCTGTGTGTGGCGCCTACCGGATGTGAACCAAGGAGGCTCTGGGCTGGAGCTCCCCGAGGGCAGGTAATGAAACAAAGGGCTCAACACTGCAAGGTTTCTGATGAAGGAAACCAGGTCCAAGCACCTCCCTGACTTCTGACAGTCAGCAGCACCCCCGCAATCGTGAGCAGAGGGCTCACACGCCCAGCTGTCCACTGGCCTCCCCACTGCACCTCCCGCCAGATGCTCCTCTACACCAGTCACCTCAGCGGGCAGGGCTCTCATACGCTGCAGCCCCTGGAGAAGCCAGGAAGAAGGGGCAGGCACTGTCAGCCCACCGGAGAGGAGACAGGGATGTGTGGAGGGGGTGTGGCTGAAAGCCGCTGCCCAGCACTGCACTGCAGCTGTCTCTGACCCCTGTTCCCCTCACCCGCACCTGTGTCTGTGGTCCATGTGGGGTCCCAAAGATGCAGACTCCCACAATTTTGGCCTCTGCTACTGGGACCACTGCCAGCTTCATTTCTCACCTTCAGTCGGAGGGGATCCCCCGTCTCCTGCCTTGTTTCCTCCCCAGAAACCTCACTGTCCAAGGGGGAGTGTTCAAAAAGTACACTTACATACAATATGTCAATTTTGCCCCCCAAATCCCATCTGATGATGACATGATTGTAGACACTTGTTGAACTCATAGAACTGACCACAACAAGATACTATTTTACACCCCTTAGGATGGCCATTATAAAGAAACTGAAAATAACAAGTGTTGGCAAGGCTGTAGAAAATGGGAGCCTCTGTGCACTGCCTGTGGGAATGTAAAATGATCTAGCTACTCTGGAAAATAGTACGAAGGCATTTCTCAAAAATGAACACCTACAACTACTATTTGCTCTAGCAACTGCACTCTCAGGTAAATGCCCTAAAGAAGGGACAGCAGGGACTCAGACAGATACTTGCACTCCCACGTTCATGTCAGCATGATTCACAACAGCCTGAATGTGAGAGCAAGCGAATTGTTCATCAACAGACACAACATGGGGTCTACACCAGCAGACCCTAACCTTTCTGGCACCAGGGACTGGTTCTGTGGAAGATAATTTTTCCATGGCTGGGTAGGGGGGTGGCAGGAGGTGGAGCTCAGGTGGCAATGTGAGGGAAGCTTTGCTCACTTGCTGGCTCTGCACTTGCCATTCTGTGGCCCAGTTCCTAATGGGCCATGGCCTGGTACTGGTCCATGGCCCGGGGACTGGGGAACCCTCGTCTACATGCACAATGGAATAATATTCAGCCTTAAAAAGGAAGGAAATCCTGACACATGCCACAGTGTGGATGAACGTAGAAAACATTATGCTCAGTGAAATAAGCTGGACAATAGGGACAAATACAGTATGGTTCCAATTATAGATCCTGCATGTGAGCAGGATCTAGGAGGCAAATTCATAGAGGCAGAAAGTAGGAGAGACATTACCAGGGGCGTGGTGGGGGGGGGCTGCTGGTGAGAAACAGAGAACCAGTATCCACTGAGTACAGAGTTTCAGCCAGGGAAGATGACAGGGTTTGGAAACGGATGGTAAATGTACTTAGTGCCACATAACTGAATACTTAAAATGCTTAGGATGGTGAATTTTATGTTGTGTATATCACAGGGGAACAATTTTTAACATAATTACTGTTGAGTTCGATTTGTCAGCTGTTTTAGACTTAAATAGGCATGCTGATTTCAAAACTGCAGTTTTCTTCTATCACGTCAAGTTTTTCTGTACAGCTTATCTTAATGTGACTACTCTAGGCTGGATGGAGCCTGGATCAAGGGAAGCACTAGTGCTCTCCTATTGGCTGAGAGCAAAACTCCTTTGAGTGGGAGGGCTAGGGGATAACCTTGGAGACCAGCGACAGGTTCATACTTGTCTAGGCTATTCAGTTACACATGAGACAGTGTGGTGAGAGGTTGTGTGCCGCTCTATATAGTGAATCATATTCCAAAGTGTAGTCTGAGCTCTTGTCTGTATACAAGGAGTTAGCGGAATTTTTTTTTTTAATTACATACATACTTCTTTCCTTCAGATCATGTCTGCCTCTGCTGTTTCTCATCGTAAGTGCCTAAACAACCCTGATTTGTTTTGTTATATCTGTGGCAGTTTCACCATTCCAAGTCAAAGGACAAACATCAGCACACTTGTCAGGCAAGCCTATCTTGCATATTTTAAAGTAAAAGTTGGTGATCAAGATAAGTCTTGGGCCCCTCACAAGGTGTGCAAACAGTGTGTCAAGAGTTTACAGATGTGGACAAAGGGAACATGTGATAAATTGCCATTTGGTGTACCTATGGTTTGGCGAGAGCCCAGAGATCATTCAAGTGACTGCTACTGTTCTATAGTGAAAATGTCAGGATATAGCAAGAAAAATAAATGTAAAACAGAATATCCTAGTCTACCATCAGCTATATGCCCAGTGCCTCATTCAGCTGAAATCCCAGTGCCAGTTTTCACTTTCAAAAACAGGAGTATGGTGAAGAACTAAGAGACAGCAATGATAAAGATTTGAAATTGAAAATGACTCAGTTCATAAGAGATTTGATTAGCATGAGTTGAATGATTTGGCACGATATTTGGGACTATCCAAAAAAGGCTTCAGAACTCCTACCATCAAGACGGCACAAGAAAAACTTGCTTGAAAAAGGAGCTAAGGTATCCTATTTTGATCAAAAGAAAGTGCATTTCTGCAGTACTTTCAAAGTGACGGTGGCTTTGTGTATTGCCATAACATACATGGTTTAATGGAAGAATTGGGAATTCCAAGCTATAATGCAACTGAATGATGACTGTTCATCGATAGCTCAAAGCAGAGCTTGAAGTGTGTCCTCCTCCACAATGGCAATTTATTTGGTGCTGTCCCAATTGGTCATTCAGTTTGTTTTTGTGAAGAATATGAAGACATAAAGAGTCATTGATCTATTGTAATATCACAAGCACAATTGGGTCATCTGTGTTGACCTTAAAATGGTCTGCTTCCTTCTTGGTCAGCAACGCAAATACACCAAGTATCCCTGTTTTCTGTGTATGTGGGACAGCAGAGCTCAAGAGAAGCATTGGGTGGAGTCAAATTGGCCTCCAAGATCTGACCTCAAACCTGGTGATCCAAACATTCTACGTGAGCCACTTGTTGACAGAAAGAACATTATATTCCCACCTCTGCACATAAAACTGGGTCTCATGAAGCAATTTGCTAAAGCTTTGCCAACTGAAGGAGACTGTTTCAAGTATCTCATTTTGGCATTTCCTAGCCTGTCGTTTGAAAAGATAAAATACCTTAACGTGTATGTTTGGTAGCAGAACTTTACTACTTGTACACAGTTTGACTTACAGTAACAATATATAGCTTTTATATGAATAAAAGCCCTAAATAAACAGTACATTCAAGTAATTTTTTCTTTATTTTCCTTTGTATGTACATTTTATAAGATTTTTGGGACAAAGGGAGTATCCTGTACCTTAAAAGTTGATGTCATAGAGAAAAAACTGGGGTCATTTTTGGATTCAGATGCCAAAAGTTAGTCAAAAACAAGTGTCAGATCTAACTCAACAAAAATTGTGTTCCCCAGTGTATTTTACAATATAAGACTGTACATAAATCAAAAGCTCATAGAACTAAACACCAAAAAGGGTGAATTTTATTGATCCCTTTGATCCTTAATTGGGAAGTTAATTATTTCCAGCAGTCTGTTCTCCTCTTTCCTCCACCACACCACTGGACTTGCCAGCTTAGGCAGAGTCAGAGGCGGACACAGAAAGAGAAGTGGACGTTTCTAAAAGACAGAGCAGCATTTCCCAAACTCAAGGACCTGTCTGTCTCCTACCCTTGTGGATTTTTCTCCCCTCTTTGCAGCCTCTGTTGGTCACACAGTGCAAGTTGGTCCAGGCCCCAGGAGGATGGCTTTTCTCCTCTGGCCTCGATTATATACTGCTGAGAAGGATGGCCCATTCTGAATGTTCTGAGGACAGTTAGTCTTGGCCCCCGGCAGGGTCACCCAGCACAGACATGGCTTCCCACAAAAGAGGGGGATCCATGCACTGGGCAGCCACCTGCTGTCTACAGACAGAAAGCTAAACCCTCAGAACCATGTTTGGGGAGCCACAAACTCTGGACCAAACGCTTTTGTCTAAATCAGCGATTTTCAACCGGTGTTCCACAAGAATTTTTAAAACATGCAATACCTGACTATTTAAACAGTGGCACTGGCCTCTTTTCTCTTAGATTGTCAGATAAAAAAAATAACGACATCCCAAACAACAATAGCCATCCGATGTGATGCCCTGTTTTGAACTAAAAATATAGAGGTCACATAACAGAACTGCATCTTATTGGTCATGTCACATAATGAGGTTTGTGTCTGACTGGGTTAATTCTTGGTACCAGAAGTCCTTATATAAGTATAGGCACCTGATTTTTTAAAAAGTCACTTTGGAGCAATAAGGGTAAATCGTCGGCAGCCGTCCGTCTCAAGAGACGATGGTGTAGCTTCTTAAGAGTCTATCTGCACCGCCGAGAATGGTTGTGCAGTCCAACTTGGGAGTGACACGGTATCTGTCTCCTCCCGTGTTGAATCGACATCTTGCGATGACGCTGGAGTGTCCTCTCCAGTGAAGCTGAAGCTACAGAGCCTGGGCAGGGTGATATGGAGGGTCTGCTGTTGCCCATGCAGCAGACCCCCCCTCTCTTCGCAGCTGAAGGATCCAAGGGAAAGACGGAGTCAATACAGCTTGGCTTCAGGTGCGCCGCAGGAGTTGCCGGTATTGACTACAACGTCAAACCGCCTTAGGGACTCCGGCTCCGGATTTTCTGTCGGGGTTTACTCCCTTAGCCTTTCCCCTGAAGAGGTATGCCGCAAGGCAGCGGAGGTTTTTTGGAGTCAGAGTTTTCCTTCTCTGATGTGCCCTGACTGGAAGATCGAACCAGCGACACTTAGCTCGCAGGCCGACGCTCAATCCACTGAGCCAAACCAGCCAGGTAATAAGGGTAAATAATTACTACTATTATTAATTTTTGTAAACCAATCAGATTTACACTCCTTTTTGTCAGATCGACAAAAAATACAATATATATTTTTAGTGTGCTGCAGAATTGTAGTATAGTTTATCTGTACCATGAGTTGATAAAGGTGTAAATTGCTGGCCTAAACCAAAGACAAACGGATCATGCAAGCAGGTAACATCAGCATGAGGCGTGGCCCAGGAGCGCAACTACAAAGGGTAGGAGTGACTGGGGTAAAGTGGGTGTCCGTGGTCCCCCCAAAAGGCATTCTGACTAAAAACAAACATGCTGATTGTCGGGCTGTGGGAAGGAAGGAAGCACTGACACATGCTGCAGCACGGACGACTCGAGCCAGTCCCAGGAGACCACATACTGAGTCCGGTCCTCTGACCTTCGTAAACCTACATGCAGAACAGGCAAACTCATCCCAATGGAAGCAGATTTGTGGCTGTGGAGGCTGGGGGAGAGGCTGGGGCAGCTGCTTCATGGGGACAGGGTGTCCCATGAGGAGATGAAACAGAGGTGATGTTTGCATAATCTTGTCAATGTACTTAATGCCACTGCATTGTACACTTCAAAATGGTTAAAGTGGTAAAGTTTATGTTATGTTTATTTTACCGCCATATAAAAAAATCATTTTGTAACACTGCGCAGGTCAACAAAGGCCACATTTGCTGCCTATTTTCCATCTCCAGTCTCAACTCCTTGGCAGCCAGGTTATCGCACGTGAACTTGATCCCAGCCAGTCCAGACCAGTCCCCACTTCCAACAGGCTGGTGCTTCAGCATGTCCCCACCTCTGTACACGTGTGCCATCCATCAGATGTCTTCCTGCTTCCTCCCCATGACAACCTCCTTCACCCCAGCTCGAGTGCCTGGTCCCCTTGGGGGCTCCACAGATCACAGGGCTTCTGAGCAGCGTTCAACCAGGAGATGCAAAGCAGGGCTCTGGGCCAGGCTCTCTGCAAAGCACACCAGCTCCAACACCAGCTGTCCCATGACCCCGATTCAGTTACTAAACTTCTCTGTGCCTCAGTTTTCTCATCTGGAGAATGGTGATAATGGTCGTACTCATCTCACAAGGTTACTGAAAGGATTAATGACTTAGTTCGTTGTGTTAAGCACTTGGGAGAGCAGTGCCTGGCACTTAGCACCAGGTATGTGTTATCCAGCAGGTAAACCTTTACCTGCTGGTTCATGGGCAGGACTCTCAGCCTTAACATAGAGATTGCTCGAGGGAAGGCCCTCAGTCTGGTTGGGGGGGGGGGGTCCTTGTTTTCAAGCATTTCACAGGGATGGCACGGAATCAATAAGCGCTCCAATCCTCACCATGAGGGAGGGTGCTCTCCCCAAGCCCTTGGGTCCCCAAAGATTCAGAGACACCTTCCATGCCAGCCACTCAACCTTATCCACGTGTGAATACAGCCCAAGTGCACCACCCCGCCACCCTGAAGGCCTGAGCTCTCCAGGCTCCGCTGTTCCTGGGGAAGAACACACTCTTTGTGGGGGATTCTGGGCCATTTCAATCCATCCCTCTCAGCTCCTAACAAGGGAGCCACAGGCAAGCAGGGATCCTCACACATGGTAGGGCTCTGCCCACATGGTCGTCAGCCCCTCCCAGAGTCCTCTGCCCCTAGAGCCCATGACCCTCCCACCCGCATTAAATCCCCTCTGTGCAAGTAGCTCCCAGAAACCAGCTGGCAGCCCCAACATGGGGAGGTGCCCAGAGTGAGGAGTCCAAGCAAAGAACTTCTTCTGTTGGCGCAGCTTGTCCTGGGTGGGCCAGAGGCAGCTGGCGGGTCTGACCTGACCTGCGGGGCCATGGAGCTGCAGGTGAGGGATTCCAGGGCACTCCAATGCAGAGCTGCCTACCTGGGGGGCAGGGCTCCCGCGCTGGGGCTGTGCACACCTGGCCCTCTGCGGGGTCCTCTCGGGGGCAGGCAATCACGCCAGGCCCTACATCCCTGCCGGTTTAACATCTGTGCCTTTCACAAATCCCAGAACAGACTTTTATTAGGTATGAGCTACCAGTGTGAACATACTGCCACTACTTAAAAAGTGCAACTTAAGTCCCTCTTTCCTTCATGTGGAAACACCAGGGTTTGTTTTGGCAATTTGGTCTGTTTTTAGTTCAACTGTTGGAGAAGCCACACAGGCAGGATGAGGAGATGAGGGGAGCAATCTGGCCTGCAATCTGGCCTGCTATTGCCATACCCCAGGTGGTCTCAGTTATATCAGGAGTGGGTAGTAGAAATCCTTTGGCATTCTTTGCATAAAATTAGCTTTTCATTTACCTAGAAGGGTTCATTTTTTTTAAATGTGCTTTATTGATTATGCTGTTAGCGTTGTCCCAATTTCTTTTCCCTTTGTTCCTCTCCACCCAGTGACATCCCTCCTTCCAGTTTTCCCCCTCCCCCACTTAGTCCATGCCCATTGGTTGTGCATATAGTTCTTCTCAATATCTTGCAATCTACTCCACTCCCTCCGACTATGTTTCTTAATTCCTGTACCATCTCCCTCCCTTTCCCCCTTTCCTCCTCCCTGCTGACCTCCCCCCATAATGTTCCCTATACCTATAATTCTTTTTACACTCTTGTTGCCTACTTAGTTTATCTTTATTTTGGTTCCCTGGCTTCTGTTGTTGGCTGTTGTGATACAGTTTTCATTTTAATGTTCATAGTTTTGATCCTCCTTCTTCTAAAGAAGTCCCTTTAACATTTCATATAACAGTGGTTTGGATTTGATGAACTCCTTCCATTTTACTTTGTCCTGGAAGCACTTTCTCTGCCCTTCTGTTCTGAATGACAGCTTCGCTGGATAGAGTAGTCGTGGTTGTAGGTTTTTGGTTTTCATTACTTTGAATATTTCTTGCCAGTCCCTTCTTGGCTGCAGAGTTTCTTTTGAGAAATCAGCTTATAGTCTTATTGGGACCCCTTTGTACATAATTCTCTTCTTCTCTCTTGCTGCTTTTAAGATTCTCTCTCTATTCTTAATTTTTGACATTTTGATTACAATGTGTCTTGGTGTGGTTCTCCCCGGGTCCAGTTTTTTGGAACTCTCTGTGCTTCCTGGACTTGTAAGTCTATTTCCTTCCCCAAGTTAGGGAAGTTCTGCTTCATTATTTTTTCACATAATTTTTCCATTTCTACTTCTTCTTCTTCACCTTCTGGCAACCCTGTGATTCGGATGTTGGCCCGCTTATAGCTGTCCGATAAGTTTCTGAGCCTCTCCTCATTTTCCTCACTTCTCGTTTCCTCTTTCTGCACTAGTTGACTGTTTGTTCCTTCCCTATGTTCCGATTTATTGATTTGATCCCTGGTTTTCTTTCCCTCACCACTAGTTTCGTACGTGTTTTCATTCATTTCAGCAGGACTAGCCTTCATTCCTTCTCCGTCTCGTTTAAGATCTGCTGTTAGGTCTGTAAGCATTCATATAACCAAAGCTCTGAACTGTGCCTCAGAAAGATTTCCTATCTGCTGAGCCATTAGATTAGATATTTGCTGTCTGGTCAGCTGCATCACTGGGATCTCTATCATGATCTGTGCCATCCTGTACAGTTTTGTGTTTACCTTTGCTTCCTGGGCAGGGCTGCCATACCTCCTACGCTATAGAGGGCAGAGCCCCATGCACTCGTCACAACTGGGCAACCTGTCTCACCACGCTGTGGTGTTTTCTATGGGGGCAGAGGTCCAAGATGGATTCCTGCCATTCACTCTCGCTGAGGGACCGGGAGCCTCCTCCTCCACCCCCACCCCCACCGGGCCTCACAGTTCAAGGCAGTGGATGTCTGCCTTCCACAGCTTTGGAATTGCAAGCTGACAGGTCTGGTCTGCAGCCAGGGGTGCTCCCCAGGCACTTCTCACTTCCCCTTAAATACAGGTGTCTGTGCTTACCGCTGTCCTGCTGCCGTCGCTGCTGCTGCTGCGGATAGCACAGCTTGACCTCTCCTCCCCAGCTTCGCCCTTCCTACCCATCCAGATGAGCACCACTTCTTTGTAACTTCATATGTTGGACTTCCATTTATTTTCTGGGCATTCTGGCTATTGCTGGTTTTGCGGTAGTTGTATTCCTTCTTAGTTGTGGAGGGAAACGGAGAGTGTCAGTCTAGTCCTCCATCTTGGCCAAAGTCTCCTGTGTTTCTTTGCTTCTGTGTCCCAGGCAGAGCTGTCGCTCCTGTTATGTGTAAGGGGCAGAGCCTTAAGTATTCGTCAGTAACGGGCGACCTGTTTCACCATGTTGTGGCGCTATATGTGGAGGAGGGGTCTGAGAGGGAACAATGCTGCTTGCCCAGTACTCTCCCATCTCCGCACTGGACTGGCACCCCTCTAGCTGCTGCCCTGGCCATTATTCCCTGAGTGGGTGGGTCTGCGGATGTTCTAGGAATGTGGGGGCCCTTTATACAAGTGCACTCTGCTGAGAAACTGGCAGTTTCTGCCTCCAGCTCAACACCCACTGGTTTGCACAGTCAAAAGCAATGAGACTTGATTTTCCCCAGAGCTGGAACAGTGAGCTGCTCTGGTGAGGAGCAGGGAACGCTCCCCAGGTGTCCCTCCTGACTCTTTAAAACGTGTAACTGCACTTTCCGCTGGTCTGCTGCTGTTGCCGCTGCTGCCACCACCACACCGTGTCCTCTCTGCCCTGGCTACACACCTCCTACCTGTCTGGATGAGTTTTTCTTCTTTATATCTTTGTTTGCTGGACTTCCATGCAGTTTGATTTTCTGGAACTTCTGGTTGTTTCTAGTTTTGAGGTAGTTGTATTCCTTCTTAGTTGTGGAGGGAGATGCAGCATGTCTGTCTATGCCTCCATCTTGGCTGGAAGCTGCATTTGGTTTTGATTCGGCGATGTTTATAGAGGGTGCCAGAGCCAGACTTGGCACAGCCCTGCACACAGAGGTGAGGGATGAGAGCAGCTGGCTCAGCAACAGCAGTCCCCGTGCCAGGACAGTGACATGTTGGCAGGGCATGGGTGTTATGGACTGAACTGTGTCCCCTCAGAATCCACATGTTGAAGGCTTGACCCGAAATGTGATGGTATTTGGAGGTGGGGCTTTTAGGAGGTAGTCAAGGCTACCTGAGCTCATGAGGGTATGGCCCTGAGCTGATAAACTGGAGGTTTATAAGAAGAGGAAGAGACACTGGGGCTCAAATCCTCTCTCTCTGCACAGAGGAAAGGCTCTGTGAGGATGCAGCAAGAAGGCAGTAGTCTGCAACCCAAGGGGAGAGTCCTTACCAGTCACCAAAGTTGCTGACACCTTGGCCTGGACTTCCTGCTTCCAGAACTGAGAGAAATAAACTATGTGTCAGCCACCAGCCTGTGCTGCCCTGTCATGGCGGTCCCAGCAGGCTGGCGCAGCAGCTCCACCGGTGGGGGGCAGCAGGTCAGCCTCAGCCGGGCACAGTGAGGCCACCTTTCCTCAGAGGTGTTGGTTGAGGGTCACAGGCATTGAGCACCATGACATAGGTCGCACTGATGCTCCAAACAAGAGAGCAGCACTGCCCAAGGTCCCTGGTCACCTCTTCAATGTCTGGTGTCCTCCTGTCACCACTGGAGTTCCTACCTGAGTCAGGCCTTGGGAGACACCACCCATAATCAAGCTGCCTCATGAGGAAGAACGAACATTTTCTCTGTCACCTGCACATGCTTGCTTGTCTCTGGGTCCCAGGAAATCTGGAGCCACGTGTGGGTGGCATCAGATGGCAGTGGACATACTAAGCCTTTGACTTCAATAATGGTGTTCCCACATTCAGGGCTGGGTTCTCAAAAAACTGGGGTCACCAGAAACACACCTTATGTCCTGGCCTGACCTCCTCCTGACCCTGCCGGCACTGACCTGAGATTCGCTCAGAATTTAGCACTCAGTCTCCCACATGGGTAGTGATCAGCCACTGACCTGTCCCCAGGCATGAGACTGAGCTCCTTGGACAACAGGTCCCCTGGTTCCAACTGTCACCAACAGGACTCCCAGAAATGCCTGCCACATAACCTGAGCTAGTACTGGTAAAGCCACACTGAACTACAGTCAGAGATGCTGGGTTTGGGGTTAAGTGGGCCAAGGTATTCTGCTCACAGGTACAATAGTGGCCTGCATCAAGGGTGTGAAGGGTGGTTGATGTAGCCCCAGAATTGGGAACCAATCATGAACCTCAGAGTGGGAAAGAGCTGCAGGCATTACTGGGATGAATGAATAAATGAGGAAATGGATGAATGAAGGAAAACATTTAACTTAGTGGCCCGAATCCTCTAGAAGCTGCTAGAAGCCACTCTGAGATGGGGAGGAGGGGTGACAGGTTGACAGTGACTTGGACGTAGAGCACCACTGCCCAGAGGAAAAGCTGGTAAAGAATTTGAACCATCAGATTATGAGGGAGTTAGAGCCACTAGGGTGGGTGAGGCTGGCCAACCAGAGTGGGAGAGGAAGGGAAGGTGAGGCGAGGGAGAGGAAGGGGAGAGAGGGGCAGGGAGAGGAAGGGAAGGAAGGTGGAGGGGAGGGAAATGGAGAGGGCACAGGGGCCCTGAGAGCAGCAAGCAGCAATAATAACTGGAGATGCCCCCAGGATAACTTCAGTGCGAGATGGGAAAATGTCCTCAGAATGTGCCAACTGGGAAGTTCCAATGGTCCCTTCTTTGTCCAATGTAATCCTTACAGAAATAATAGCAATGTTAACAATTTTAAAAGAGTAATAATACTGGTTAATATTTGTAAGTACTTTCTATATGTTCTAAGCACTTTCCCCACATTTAATCTTTTTGCCTCATAACAACTCTGGGATGCAGATACTATTACTTTTTGTATTTTGCAGATGAGGAAACTGAGGTACAGAGAGTCTGAGTAGCTTTGTTGGAGGTCACACAGTAAGTACGTGGTGAGAGATGAAGGGATGTGAATAGGCAGGCTAGCTCCACAGCCCAGTTCTTAAGCTCTTCATTTAACAGTCAGTCACCATGAGTCCATGGATGAGACAGGGCAAGAGTCAGAACTCACAGAGTGAGATGGTCAGGGTACCCCATCACTGCCATGTGTAGTATGGGGATGAAAATGCTTACCCCTTTCCACCTGCTGGGAACAGAACGTATGTTAGTCCACTCTAAACTCTCTTGGAAAATGTCTTAATACAGGCAAGGTCTAGTTCTTACTTTTAAGCCGGGTGAAGCCCCAAAACAGTTCACTCTACCCC
The DNA here is from genome assembly GCF_987537825.1 of Furipterus horrens. NCBI lineage: Eukaryota > Metazoa > Chordata > Mammalia > Chiroptera > Furipteridae > Furipterus > Furipterus horrens. The sequence continues at coordinate 61,471,252 of NW_028327180.1, read as the reverse complement.
CGGTCCACCATGAAGGCAAAGGAAATGAGAGGATAATACAGTTCAGAACAGTGGGGCTGCATCTGCCCATAAGATAGGGAGCAGAGGAAGGGATACCTCACTCACTCAAGCCTTAGGTATGAAGCTTCAGAGCCTGTAGCCAGACCAATCTGCATCAATACTTCAGGTTACACCTTTGCTTTTGATATCTTAAGAACACAAGGGAAAGAAATGTAAAATATTTATAAACTTTAATGTAGTTCACTTACAACCTGCTCTTTCCATAAAAGAGATACAGAGGTAAACGGACTATATATCTATTAACATAGACATACAAACTAGAAATACAACTTTGAGGAAGAGAAGCAAGCCAGTCCTAAAGACTAGAAAAGCTGATATGATCTGGTGTTTGTTTTGCCCAGCACTTTGGGGCAACTTGGACAAAAGGGAGTAGGACATATTACAAAGCTCTTGCCAAAAGGCAGAGGAGGCAGGCCAGTCCCTCACAGAAGACAAGGCTTTCCTGGCACTAAATTCTGAATGAAATTTCTCACGTGGAATCTTATATAGAGTCATGATCTCTGAGACACTGGAGTCTGAGACACAATTTTCGAAGCTCCTAGGATTGCATTTGGGGTCCTGGCTGAAGAGCTAAAAACAAAAACAACTAATCTCTGAACCACAGAAGAAGCCCGTGGCATAAGCTTAAATTTGTTTATTCCATGAAGATCAAATCACTGTGGACAGCTCATTGGGAATAAAAACCTGATCAAAGGCAATAAAAAACATGAAAAAAAATTTAAAATAACAAAGAACTTTTTGAAATTAAAAGCACAATAGACTCAATAAAAGGGTTGGAACATAGAGTTAAGATAACATGCCAGAGCAAAAATAAAAAGATTAAAAGTACAACAGTAAAGATAAGGAAATTAGAAGGCAGTCCAATATCCAAACAATAAGAGTTTCAGGAAGAAAAATCAGAGAAAAGAAGAGAAAAATCAAAACAAGGAAAATTTCCTAGAATTGAAGGACACACATTTACAAACTCAAAAGATCCACTGAGTACTTAGTATAATAGGTCCTTTTTGAATAGAGGACAAAGGAGACCACAGGAGTTTTAAACTTCCCAAGAAAAGCAAAAACAAAGACAATGAAGTGATTCATTCAGAATTCTGAAGTAATAGTCTTTCTTATCTAGAATTCTATACCCAGCCAAATTACCAATAAAATGTCTGAAGAAAATAACAATATCTTCAGACATAGGAGATTGCAAACTTTTACTTTTTAAAAAATTCACCTTAGGGTACTAGATTTGTTGAGGGGATCACATTGTAAGTTTTATAAACATCTAACCACTACACTGTACACCTGAAACTAACATAATTTTGAACGTTGCCTGTAACTGAAAAATTTTTTTAAATGCACCTTACTGAAGGTTGTTCTCCACCAAAATGAGAGGGCAAACTAAGAAAGAAATAGACACAGGATCCCCCCAAACAGAAAATGTAATACAGGGAAAAATGTAAGGGGCTCTCCAAATTAAAGACTCTATTATCCAGGATAAATGGCAGTTTACCAAATATAAAGGGCCACCCATTCAGACTGGAGCTGCACTCCTGAGCAACCAGGTGTGGGAGAGGTCATCGCCATGCCTGCCAGCCCTGTGACATTGGGGAACCTGAGAAACTCCTACAGGATGTGATCCTCCAAAGCAATGAAATGCATAAATGAGCAAGAAAAGAGAATGCTATGTGATGAAAGTGGGGAAGAATGAGCAAAAGACACACACCAGACAAATGAAGCAAATAGCATCCCAAGCAGATGAACTTAAACAAAACCGAAAGAAACCAAAATACATTTTGAACTTTGAATAATACTTGCATAGACTTCATGATATAATACTAAATATTAATTTAGGTAAAAATTATATATAAAAGCACATAAAAAGATACACAATATCGTGGGAAATGCAAAATAAACTCACGATGTCGCTGCACACCTGTTGGAATGGCTAAATTGAAAAGGCTGAGCATTCCAAGTGTTTGGTGAGGGTGTGGCACATATGGAGCGCTCCCACATTGCTTGCAGATGTGGAAAACTTTGAACAACAGTTTGGTAGTTTCTTAAAAATTAATCTTACAAGTATAATATCATCAGCTATTCTGCTCCAAGGTATTTACACCCAAGAGAAATGAAAGCACATTCCATACAAAGATCTTCACACAAATGTTCATAGCAGCTTTATGAGTAATAGCTTCAAATGGAAACAACTCAAATGTCCGTCAATAAGTGAATGGACAAACAGAGTGTATTACAGACCTATGGCGGACTGGATGGACTGGTACCCAGCAAGAAAAAAGAATGAACTATTGATACATGGAACAACAGGGAAGAATTCAAAACATCTATGCCAAATGAAAGAATCTGGTCCAAACAATAATAATATGTACTCCATGATTACATTTATATAAAAATACCAGAAATCCATACTAATAGTGACTGAAAGCCAATTTAGTGGTAGCCAAGGGATGGAGAGAAGGTAGGGGTGACAAAGGATAGGGAGAAACTTTTAGGTGATATATTCATTTTCTTTATTGTGGTGATGGTTTCACAGATGTATACATATATATGTCAAAACTTATTGAATTGTACACTTTAAATATGCTCTTTTATTGTATGTCAATTTATACTTCCATGAGGCTGTTTAAAAATATGAAATTGAACTCCCTACCCCATAACATATACCAAAGTCAATTCCAGGTGACTTAAGAACTTAAACACGAGAAGCAAAAACATTAAAAATATCAGAAGGAACTATGGGAAATTATCTTTCTAAACTTGGGATAAGAAATTATTTACTAAACAGGAAACAAAACCACTAGCCCTAAAAAGAAAAAAACAAAAATAAAGAGAAAACTGATAAGTGCAACTATATTAAAGTCAAGAAGATCTGACAAAAAACGGATGTCAAAAGCACCAGAAAGAAATGTTTAAAAAAGCCACAAACTGAGAAATAACCTTTTCAATAGGTATGACACTTGACCAAGGATCTGTATTTAGAATACATGAAGAAACTCAGGAGCCAGCAAGTTTTTGCTTCTAGGGAGTAAAAGCTTTTCCCTACTTCTCCCACTGAGCTCAAGGAAAAGCCCTGGGTGTTATATGTAAACAAATTGTATATAAAACGTAAGAAGGCAGATCAGCTAGGGGCCTGCGGGCAGCTCCTGCCTTCTTTTCTGCCTCGCACACCCAGACTGAGAGCCTGGAAACGCCAAGGGGCACAGACTCAAGCCACCCCAGCAAAAGCCAAAGGACCAGGAAAGGGTGCTGGCATGTCAGGACGGTTAGGCAATCACCTTTCTGCTCCAGCCCAACTCCACAAGGAAATGGCGACTCTCCACTCACCCGCCCTCCAGGACTGGGTGGGGAGCCACATTCCCCCTCTGCAAAGCCACGTAAAGGGAAGTGTCCCAACATCCCTGCTGGGGGAGCTCTGAGAGCAGGCTGGGGAGGGAGCCAGGACTTTCAGCGGGAAGGCCAGTCATGAAGTGCCACCTGCTTATTGCTGGAGATCATGTGGGGTATCGGGACGCCCACCCCACCCACCCTTGGGTGTCAGCAGATGCAGAGTGGGGACCTGGGCATCCACCCCCACTGGCAGTGAGGTGGCACTCTCCCCTGTGCCTGCCGGGGTGGTGTTAGAGACCCAGTTAAAACAGAAGGTGTAATGGAGTCCAGAAAAAAAGACAAACAATCTGAAAGGAAATGGGTAAAATCCATGAAAAGAACATATAATGGTACCTACGTCACAGGCTGTTTTATTATTAAATGATGAGTGTGCTTAAAAGAGTTTCTCACACATCACCTGCTATGAACAAGAGTTGGTGTTACTCCTATTAGTATTACAGTTTCACAGAGAATGGCGCACGTGTCAGAAACATGAAAAGATGCTCAACGCCATTAGCAATCTGAGAAATGCCAATGATGACCAGCATGGTACACTCTACACTTGGTGGCCAAAAATATAAAGTCCACGGGGACTCTCACTTGTCAGGAGTGAAGGGGAAGGGACCACACCCATTTTGGAAAACAATTTGGAATTATCCTGGAAAGTCAAACATTCACATGGTTAATGAGCCAGCAAAGCCACTTCCCGATAAACTTCAGAGAAACTCTCACACAGGTGGCAGCAGACATGCAGAAATGTTCTCAGAGCACTGTCTGTGGTCAGAAGAGTCTGGAAAAACCCAGCTGTGTGTCAATATGCAAGAAATAAAGAAAGAAAGAAAAATGAAGACTGCAAAGGCCTGCGTCTGGAGCCAGCCAGAGTGAGCATGCAACTCCCCAGGATGGAAGCCTGTCCTTGGCTGTCGGGGTTTAGCCTGAGGGTTCCAGTCCTTGGCCAGGGTGGTTGCCAGTCTGCCCAGGTGACTGACTATCCTGCAAGGCCTTGGGCTGCTGGGGTGCCCACCCACCCCACTGTGGCCCACACACACTGTACACATGGCACTGGGCCTGCACTCAGGGCCTTGATCAGGAAAGCCAGGGGACCCAAGGCACATCCTCCAGATGTTGGGGTCACAGGAACCATGGGAATATTGCGCCTGTCCACCCAATGAGCAGCCATCTGGTCTACTGTGGGCAGAGATGAAGGTGTGGGCAGAGGGAACCAAAGCTCGGTGGGATATGGGAGGGGGGGTCTGACTCTAGGTGGGAGAGTTGGTGTGGGGCTGCAGTTGTTCTTAGTGACATTAATGCAATTACTTATGGAATAAAGCAAGGACTTCATACTGCTGTTTCCAATCCTCATTAATGATGACAAGATTTTTCTTAATTTCCAAGATTTTACGTGTGTAATCCTTCCCTTACAATGCAAGCCTTGGTTCTCAAAGATGTTAATGTAATTACTTGTGGTTAAATATGTATGTTTGTATATATAATCATTTCAAAACAACAATACCACTTTTATTACCAACCAAAACACTACTGAGTGTAGCTGAGGTTTCATTTGTGGTTCTTTTTGTCTCTGTCCCACTTGGATCACACAGGGGGATCCAGAGTCACTCCAAGTGTTCTCTGTGAGGTTATGCCATTAATTTTGTGTACAGAACTGTTTGTGTCAGTTTGTTTTCAATGTTAGGAGATGGCTTTTATTTCTTTTGGTTTAACTTTGGTTTTTAGTTACATAAAATGTTTACATGGTCCCAATTCATACAAGCCAATTTACGAAACAAGGACATTGTTTTATTTGTAAACCTGTGGTTTATTTTTCTGTTGTTTCTTTTTCAAGATATAAGCCAATATGAATATATACGTCCATATTTCTCCCCTTTTACTTACATGAAAGGCAGCACACTAGATGCATGGCCTGTATCTGGCCTCTTGCAGTTAGCAATATAACCTGACAATGACTTCACAGTGATGGAGAGACATTCCTTGTTCCCTCTCACAGCATCACACCAGCCACTGAGCACACGTGCCATGGTGCCCAGCCAGTCGCCTCTGGGTGGGTCCTTGGGAAATTCCCCATCCTTGCCTATGCTAATCATGCCATAACCTATAGCCTTGCTCATGTGTAACTTGATTCTTTTGAGAAAACTCCATTTTGAATCCTCATTCTCTCACTGCAGACCCTCAAGCTCACAGTTCAAAAAGAATTAGCATGTTTTAAAACACCTACCCCAGCTCTTCCGGCCAAGATGGAGGCCTAGACTGACACGCTTCATCTCCCTCCACAACTAAGAAGGAATTCAACTACTGCAAAACTAGAAATAACCAGAAGTTCCAGAAAATAAAGCTACATGGAAGTTCAATGTATGAAGTTATAAAGAAGTAGTGCTCGTCCAGACAGGTAGGAGGGTCGAAGCCAGAGCGGAGAGGTCAAGCTATGCTGGTGGCGGCAGCTGTGGTGATGGTGGTGGGACAGTGGTATGCACAGACACCCTTATTTAAGGGGAGGCAAGAAGCGGCTGGGGAGCACCCCTGGCTGCAGACCAGACCCATTAACTCACGATTCCAGCATCGGGGAAGGCAGACCCCCATTGCCTCGTTTTATGTGAGGGCCAGAGGACATGGGGATGGAGGAGGAGGCTCCCAGTCTCTCAGAGGAGAGTGAACATCAGGAATCCATCTTGGACCTCCGCCCCCACACAAAACGCCAGTGTGGTGAGAAGGGTCGCCCAGTAGTGATGAGTGCATGGGGCTCTGCCCCCTGTAGCGTAGGAGGTGTGACAGCCCTGCCCAGGAAGCAAAGGTAAACACAAAACTGTCAGGATGGCAAAGATCATGATAGAGATCCCAATGATGCAGCTGACCAGACAACAAATATCTAATCTAATGGCTCAGCAGATAGGAAATCTTTCTGAGGCACAGTTCAGAGCTTTGGTTATATGAATGCTTACAGACCTAACAGCAGATCTTAAACAAGACGGAGAAGGAATGAAGGCTAGTCCTGCTGAAATGAATGAAAACACATATGAAACTAGTGGTGAGGGAAAGAAAACCAGGGATCAAATCAACAAATCGGAACATAGGGAAGGAACAGTCAACCAGTGCAGAAAGAGGAAACGAGAAGTGAGGAAAATGAGGAGAGGCTCAGAAACTTATCGGACAGCTATAAGCGGGCCAACATCCGAATCACAGGGTTGCCAGAAGGTGAAGAAGAAGAAGTAGAAATGGAAAAATTATGTGAAAAAATAATGAAGCAGAACTTCCCTAACTTGGGGAAGGAAATAGACTTACAAGTCCAGGAAGCACAGAGAGTTCCAAAAAACTGGACCCGGGGAGAACCACACCAAGACACATTGTAAGCAAAATGTCAAAAATTAAGAATAGAGAGAGAATCTTAAAAGCAGCAAGAGAGAAGAAGAGAATTATGTACAAAGGGGTCCCAATAAGACTATAAGCTGATTTCTCAAAAGAAACTCTGCAGCCAAGAAGGGACTGGCAAGAAATATTCAAAGTAATGAAAACCAAAAACCTACAACCACGACTACTCTATCCAGCGAAGCTGTCATTCAGAACAGAAGGGCAGAGAAAGTGCTTCCAGGACAAAGTAAAATGGAAGGAGTTCATCAGATCCAAACCACTGTTATATGAAATGTTAAAGGGACTTGTTTAGGAGAAAGAGGATCAAGACTATGAACATTAAAATTAAAAATGTATTGCAACAACCGACAACAGAAAGTAGGGAATAGAAACAAAGGCAAACTAAGTAGGCATCGAGAGTGAGAAAAGAATCTTAGGTATGGGGAACATTTTGAGGGGAGGCCAGGGGGAGGGGGAAAGGGGGAAAGGGCAGGAGATGGTACAGGAATTAAGAAGCATAGTAGGAGGGAGTGAAGTAGACAGGACGAGGTTGAGAAGAACTATATGCACAACCAATGGACATGGACTAAGTGGGCGGGGGCAACTGGAGCGGGGGTCACTAGGTGGAGGGAAACAAAGGGGAAAGAAATTGGGACAACTGTTAACAGCATAATCAATAAAGCATATTATAAATAAATAAATAAATAAATAAATAAATAAATAAATACATAAAACACCTACCCCAGGCCCTGGCACCTAGTAATAGTCAATACATGCCTGCTGTTTTTTTCCCCCATTTTGTTTTATTTAATCTAGTACTTTAACACTATGTGGAGGGATAGAGAGATGTAAATATTTAGTTGCCTGATGGGGTGTTGAGAGCTATCAGAGGTGGGGGAGCAACTGCTGTTGGAGCATATGGCCGGGGGGCTCTCCTGCTGAGCCCGCATGTCAGAGAGGCTGGAGGTCACGTCTATTGATTTGTCCACCTCACTGATACCTCTCTTTATGAAAATCTCTTTTCCATTCTCAAAACAGGGAGCTACACCAACACCCCAGCCACAAGGTAAGCACAGGACCTAGGCTTGGCTTCCCAGGGTCTCAATGATTGGCCCAAGGATGGGCACATGATTCACTGCAACCAATAAGAGTCTGTTTTGAAGCTCATTAGGAACTATTAGAAGAGGCTCTGTCATCTTCCTGGATGCCAATCTCATCAGTTGTGAGCCTGGAGCTGCTAGGCTCCAGGGACCAAAAAAAAAAAAAAAAAAAAAAAAATCAGCGCTAAGAGATGGAGGACCCATTCCTAGTGCTGTACTTAGACACGGGGATTTCAGGTAGGTGAAATGGAATAAATCCCTTTTCTGACCAAGCCAGTATGAATGGTTTGAATTTGCATCAAGCCTGGCGACTAGGGGGTAAAACAAAGGGAAGACTTTCCAGCAAAAAAATTTTAAAAAGCACGTGGGAAAGTCTTGCAGAAATGTAGCACTCAGCCTGAGCTGTAGCTTTGATTAAAGTGCCTGAGGCAAATACGTCAGCCCCTTAGACAAGACTGAAGGCAGGGCTGAAGTGAAAGGGGCCTCACTGCGAACATTAATTCCACTATGGTTAAGGTGCTGTGGCCATCAGAGGCTTGGTGGTCCCTCCGGAGGATAAGAGCTGAAGTGCTTATTCTGTGGGGTATTGTGAGGACCAGGGAGAGAACGCAGGTCAGGGCCTGGCACTGGGAATGCACACCATAAAGAGTTTCTTTGCTTTCTTCAAACATCCCCAGCCTTATACCTTAATATTCCCTAACTAAATCTTGGGTTGTAACTCAGACTGTTTATTATTCTGTCTCAGCTGCTGCCAAGCTCCATGACACTGAACAGGTCCCTTTATCTTGCTGGGACTCAGTTTCCCTATTTGAAGGAGAGGATTAGTCTAGCTCCTTGCTACTCAGTGGGTGGTCTGAAGAAGTCCCTGAGCCTCTTAGACATGCGGAGTGCCAGGCACCACAACCAACCCACTAAAGAGCCTGAACTTTAATAAGACACCCCCATATTGAAGTTTGGGAAACCGTTCTCTGGGTGACCTCTAAGATCACTTCCAGCTCTGACCTTACCTCTCCTGGGCTTTCGCTCCTCTGCACCACGGCCAAAATGCTGACCGTTCTACTCCAGCCACACAGTGCTACCCCCATTTAGGCCAAGCACACTCCCTTCCCAGCCCAGCCCACTCCTCACCAAGCACAAAGCTTTCTGTGAAGTGGTCCTCTAGTCTCCTCAGAAACCATTCTCAGACTGTTAGTTAGATGATTGATGTGTAGTGACAGCTTGCCTGTTTTGGGGTTTTTTGTTTTTGTTTTTTTTTTGAGCCACTATTTAAACCATGTATTCTTTTTCTTTTTTAATCTCTCGCTCTCTCTTTTTTTAAATACTCACCAGAGGACTTTTTTTTAAAAATTGCTTTTAGAAAGAGGGTGGGGGGATGGAGAGAGAGAAACATTGATGTGAAACATTGATTGGTTGCCTTTTCATACCACCCCGACCACGGATTGAACCTGTGACCCGTGGTCTATGAAATGATGCTCCAACCAGCTGACACCAGGCAGGGCTGTATCTGTATTCTTATTAACTTTCCTGCATCTTCTTGGAAACTGAGGATGTAGACGCTCCTAGAAAGCTCCTGAGAGCAGAGACCATGGTCTGCACCTGCCCCAGTGCTCACCACCCACTGCCATCCGGGCTCATGGACTCTGTGCCTGCTCTGTTCTTCTCAAGCTCACTGCATTTCTCTTCAGGACGATGGAACTTTCCAGGGCCACTCAGCCAGTGGGAGGCAGAGCTGGAGCTTGAACCTGGAGGTGAGCGCACCCAGCACTGCACCACACTGACCTTCACCCACATCCATGGTCGGGGGAGAGAAAGCGTCATGTCCAGGGAGCTCCAGTGAGATGCCCATGAGGGGCAGATGGAGAGGAAGACAGGGTACCACTGAGGAGTAAGTCCCTCATTCCAGAGGGTGAGATGGGCTCAGCTGGACTCAGGAGGGTGATGGCACAGGACACGCCCGGGGGAATGACAGCAACAATAGCAGCATGTGTGGGGCTGCTCTAACCAATGCCCAGGCCCTGCACTAAACACTGCTAAACCTCACTAACCCTCTGAAGTGTGTGCACTCAAACACTCCATTTACCAATGGGGGAACTGAGGCACAGGGCTTAAGAAACTTTCCCAAGATGATATGGCTGAAGAGGGGCAGAGCCAGGATTCCAGGCCAGATGACCTCTGCCTGCTACCCCCGCCCCTGTGGCTTGAGGCCACACACACAAACTCTCCTCAGTACTCTGCAGAGTCCAGTGTGCAGGGTTCCTCAGCCGGGAGTCAAAGTGTCAGTGGCTCCGTTCCTTCTTGGAGGTTCTGGGGAGAATCTGATTCCTGATCATTCAGACTGTTGGCAGCATTTGGTTCCTGTTGTAGGACTGAGGTCCCCATTCTCACACTGGCTGCAGTAGGATGGTGGATCCCAGCTTCCAGAGGCCGCTGCCCTCGGCTGGCTCGGGGCTCCCTTTCTCCACCCTCAAGGTCAGGACAGACAGACGACCTACTCAAGGTGTCTCTCTTGCTCTCATCTACCTTTTAAAATAATCTTCTCCTTTTTAAAAAATGTATTTTTAAACCTGTGGCAACATATGCATAACATGCAATTTGCCATTTCTAAGTGTACGGTCAGTGGCATTAAGTGCACTCACACTGCTGTGCAGCTGCCAAAACCACCCCTCTCTAGGATGCTTTGCGTCTGGCAAAACCACAGCCCTGTCCCCACTGGTCACTAACTCCTGCCCCCACCCCAGCTCCTGGCACCTGCCCTCCTCCTTTTTGTCTCTAGGAACTTGACTACTCTAGGTACCTCAGGTAAATTAAATCATGCAGTATTTTTCTTTTTGTGACTGGTTTATTTCACTGAGTATAATGTCCTTAAGCTTCATCCATGGTGTAGCCTGTGCCTAAATTCCTTCCTTTTTAAGGCTGAATAATATTTCATTGTATGTATATGCCATGATTTGTTTATCCATTCATCCATTGATTGGATATCTGAGTTACTTCCACCTTTTCACTATTGTGACTAACACTGCTATGAACATGGGTTCTTCCATACCCTGTTTTTAATTCTTCTGAGTATGTATCCAGAAATTAAATAGCTGGACATACGGTAATTCTATTTTTTTTTTTAAGGAAACACCATACTGTTTTCACAGCATCTGTGCCATTTCACACTCTGAACCCAGGAGGTCTTAATCTTCAGCATGTCCCCTTAGTTCTATGCTGTCTGAGGAACGGTGGTCTGGGTACAAGGACCGGATGAAGGTGCAGAGGCAGGAGGAGCGAGTGTGTTTGGAGGGCAGGCAGAAGGCCATCCTCTCTGGCACTGAGGCCCCAGATGTGCCAGACTGAGACATTTAGACCTGACGTTGCAGAAACAGGGAGCCACCGAAGTTTGTGAAAAAAAAGAGGAAGATTTGAAGACGAGCTTTCATCAGAAAGACGGCTCTGGTGATGGCATGTGACCCGGACCAAGGGGGTAAGTCAGCACAAGACAGACCCTGTAACCCAGGTTCTCTGCCAGGATCCTGGAGCTTCCTTCTTTCTACATTCATCAGTTCATCCAACAACCTGTGGACGAAAACGGGGCCCCATGCTAAACCTGACAAACTCAGGGAGGCCCCCCTGGTGGGCCTTATAAACTTGGTGACTGAAGGGTGGTCAGAACATAAAAATTCCTAACTAAGTGGGTCGTGATGGGTGGATACGTCCCAGGCGTAGCTCCCTCAGCAAGGCCATCTTTATATTGAGCGAGCCCTGGCCACTGACTGCATCTATGAAAGAAGATGTGATCTCCTTTTCCAGACTCTTGGATGGCACAACTGCTGCACCCTAGCAGAGAGTACAGACCGCATCGTACCTGCTCCCTACTCGCATACTATCTCCAGGTGCTGCCTGTGTTAACTAGCCTGTACCCACCATGTAAAAGAAGTACGTTTTCTCCACTTTGTTTTTATCTAATCCCAGAGATTTCCCTGCTTTGCTGTCTCGCCCCTTTAATCCATTGCCAATTGTCGGCGGCGGCAGCAGCCGTCGTCTCGAGAGACGATGGTGTAGCTTCTTAAGTGTCTATCTGCACCGCCGAGAATGGTTGTGCAGTCCGACTCGGGAGTGACACGGTATCTGTCTCCTCCCGTGTTGAATCGACATCTTACGATGACGCTGGAGTGTCCTCTCCAGTGAAGCTGAAGCTACAGAGCCTGGGCAGGGTGATATGGAGGGTCTGCTGTTGCCCATACAGCAGACCCCCCCTCTCTTCGCAGCTGAGGGATCCAAGGGAAAGACGGAGTCAATACAGCTTGGCTTCAGGTGCGCCACAGGAGTTGCCGGTGTTGACTACAACGTCAAACCGCCTTAGGGACTCCGGCTCCGGATTTTCTGTCGGGGTTTACTCCCTTAGCCTTTCCCCTGAAGAGGTATGCCGCAAGGCAGCGGAGGTTTTTTGGAATCAGAGTTTTCCTTCTCTGAAAGGTGTGTCTTACTCATATCTATTTTATGAAAGCTGTGCAAATGAAAGAACTCAATGAGTTTTTGGTAAATGAATAAATAAATAAGCGAATGAGTGATGAATAGAGAGAAGGGCAATGGAAGGAGATGTAGATATAAAAGTGGAAAGGGAAATGAAGGTTTTAGGAAGTGGGTGGTTTGAATCTGAGTGTAAGGGGAATCCTTCTCAGGCTCCAGGCTGGACCTTCTCATCTCAAAGTCCCAGTGGCAGCCCCACAAAAGGTTACCGGCAGGGGTGGGGGTAGGCGGTGGGTGAATGGGTTATAACTGATTCATCATTTAGCATCTGTAAGAGAAACCCAAAATGCTTCTAAGAAACATTTTGACTAAGATGGAGGTGTAGGTAAACATGGCTCACCTCCTCACACAATCACATCAAATTACAACTAAACTATAGAAAAACCATCACTCAGAACCATCAGAAATTGAGTTGAATAGAGTATGACAACTACAGAATTAAAGAAACCACAGACGTTCAGCCCGGCAGAAGGGGTGGAGATGTGGAACAAGCTGGTCCCAAATTCACATGTGGTGGATAAAAAATGGGAAGTGTATCTCAGAAGCAAGGGGTCTGAGCCCTACACTAGGCCCCACATACCCAGGATTCCAGTGCCAGGATAAGCTTTCCTGGACTTCCCAGGAAGTAGCACACTGTCGGAATATATATGACTTCCTTAGAAACTCTGTTAAGAAACTTACATTTTATCAAAATGATGAGATCTCAAAACACCATCACCCTGCTCCCCCTACCCTTCAAGCCAGTTTTCTGCATGGAGGAACCAGACCTGTCTGCAATATCTATTTTGAGGGTAGCTTACCCCTGCAATAAAACTCACAGTTTGTTAGGTCAGCAGATCTGGGCTGGGGAGAAAAAGAATTCTGATGCTGTTTCCATTTTGGTCCATTCTGCCAAGTTGAAGCAGACCAATTTTCATTTGTCTTACTTCCAAATAAATAAATAAATACTTCTTAAATCAAACACCATCACATATGTACCCCTAAGGAATGGTGAGTTACATGTTTAGCAAAGAAACGAAAGGCCAAGAGAATCATAGCCAAGCCTGGGGCAGGTGTAGGAGGCAGGGAAGGAATTTCATTGACTGGGTAAACTTCTGAGCCTTTAGTTCAAAAATCAGGATAGGAGTGCCAAGCTCCAGGTGCTCAGGTCAGTGCTGTCCCCCAAGCCTCACTGTCTGCTTTCCCTGGAGCTGTAGACAGATAAACAATATTCCTTCTGCACAGTATCTCTGGGACTGCCTGAGGCTTTTCCACAATGCTGGGGTTATCCTCTTCTCAGCTCCTCCCCTGCCTCTGTTAAGAGGAGAGTGGACACCAAAAGGTAGTCAGGGGATGGCTGAAGCAGTCCCTACATCACAGCATAGAGCCCAGCATCCAAGTCCATCCTGGCCAATCCAGAAGCAGGGAGTGACAGCAGCAAAAGGAGCCAACCTGTTTCCATGGATACAAATTTCAGTTGCATTTTATGACAACAGTGCCAGGCTGCCTGGAAAGACATTGTTTAGTTGCCTGTTGACCCTCTCAGAAGGAAAATGAAGTAAGAAGCAATTTTCAAATCTCCATTGGTTTCTCTCCCGTTTTTAGGCCAAGAATCTCCTCTGCCCTCTAGGGAGGTTCATATTTTGGAGGTAAGAGAGGAAGGTATGTGCCTCTCTGGAGCCCTGGATCATGGTGAGCAAAGCTGGCTATGAGCTTCACCTACCAACTAGAGAATTTCTCCTTTTGAAGGATTTAGAATTCCCATATCTACTTTTCTAACACTCTTCTTAATTTTTTTCAAACTCGTACTTAAGGTAAAATGGCACTTATTACCAGAATGTCCCTTCTACACAGTTTTGGGGAGCAAATAACATGCCTCAGTGGGTTTTAGAGGGCACATGCAAAGCCCTCTGACTGCGATAATATCGGGAAGGTTAGAAATCTGTCCTCTGGATCTACTATATGTGTCCATAGTCCATTTATACCTGTGAGAGTGTAATCTGGCTTTGACTTATTTTGGTGGACCATCTGGGGAAAAAATGCGCCTGATGTCTGCATAGCCTGTCCTTGGCAAGTTACATCAGAAACACAAACATTAAAGGAAATCCCAGGTTCCTCAGTAACAATAGGACCTAAGGAAATACAGAGCACTCAGGTAACAATTCTTCAAGAGATGGGCAGCCTCTTTTTCAGTGTCACCCTGGAGGGCGGGACAGGGCATAAATTGGCCAAGGTCCTTCAAACTAAACTTTTTCAGTTCTTTATAAATTCACAAGAGTTTGCAAGCAAAGACTCTAGTTTCAGGGGCTGGAAGACTGGAACTGTGGAGCTATTCTCATATGAAAGTCTGAGGGAATCTCCAGGGTGTGACAAACAGTATAAGCCAGGTTGATGGAGTCTCAGATATAGCACCTGCCTGCTAGCTCTGTGGCTCTGTTGGGGAAGGGCTCAGAAAAGAAACAATGCCCTCTGCCCATAGTTCTGTCTGGGAGAAAGCTGTCCCCCAGCTCTTGCCCTGATGCCAGATGCTTCAGTTTCTTCCTGTATGTCACTGGTGTCTTTCAAGCTGCTATCCCAGTGCCGGAGCTCAGATGGAGTGAGTATAAGTCCATGTGCAGGCCATTTAAGAGGAATTGCTGGGGAGCCCAGCAGTTTCTTCCACTGACTCAATCCCCCTCTGGTTTTTACAGTCAGAAGTTATGGGGACTTATCCATTGCCAATGGATTTCATGTAACTGTCAAACCCTCCTCACATCTTCCCCTTTGATTCTGGTATATAAAGTAAGCTGAAAATGCTATTTTCTGGAGCATTTTCTGAAGCTATTGAGATTTTGCTTCTGAGCATGTCCTCAAAATTATGGCTCAGAGACACTCCTGTAAGACTTTTCTGTAGGCTGGTTATTCTTCCATCAAGAAATCAATTGACTCAGAAACCATAACACACTTGGTCCCACATTCTGGGGCCACAGGGGCTAGGGCTATGACTTGAATCAGTTGACCTAAGAATGCAGCTAGCTGACCCCAGCTATGTACAGAGGATGCTAAGGGAATTCAGGGCTGTGCACCAGCACGGAAAAAGCTGTATTTGTGACTGGCATCTATGGGAAGAAAACCGCCAAAGTCCAGGTACTGGTCCTGTATTGCCAGCCTCAGAATCCCAGCTCCCCAGGGCACAGGTCACTCTCACCCACAGATGCATAAGGCTGGCTGTCCAGCTATGACTCAGCATTTTCAGAGCTTGGCTCATTCATTAGGAACAAAGCCAAGTAGAGGAACCAAAGCCCACTCGTGTTCTCTGTTGAAGTTCTAATTTGTAGATCTATTCTTCCCTACCCCCAGAGTCTAATGAAAATAAAATCCCTTGCTTTGAAGCAAAACTTTTCCATGAAAAAGAAAGTTGCTGTCTGTTCTCATGGATGCACGAGAGCTGTGCCTGGCTGCAGATATGGGGGAAGGCTGGAGGACTGGCGGGCTGAGGGCCCTCTGGGGATGTTTGCCTCAGGGACTTTGCTTCTGGAGGCCACATTGCCCTGGGCCTCTGCTCCTCTGCGCACCCCACCTGCAGCCCTGCCCCAAACCCTCTGCCCTGTAGGACTGCGTAGAAAGGGTGTGTGGAGGGAAGGACGCACCAGGTCCACAAATCTCTCACAGCCTTCATCTGCCTGGAACCCTTCCTGCCTTGACCATGCAGTGCCCAGCTCCACAAACCCCTGCTGACTCTGAGACTTTGAGTACACCTCTCCCCTTTCACCAAGGAAACCAGCCACAGGGGTGACTTTCCCAGCCTCCCCCAACCACAGTCCTTCTCAGTGGGTGTGGAGCCCACCTCTCCTGCTTCTTCAGGACCCTCGACAGCACACTCCCTCCAGCCCCACGTCCCCTGCTCCAGCCTCTGCCCTCCGAACACCTCCCTGCATTGCGTCGCCCCATCCAGATGCTGCCAACTCAGCCTCATCCTGCCCCCTCTTACGTATCTCTCAGCGTTTCCCAGCCCACTTCCCCTCTGAATCATGCACACCACATTTTAAGGTGACCTCTTTGCTGCCAAATCCAGCAGACATGTTTCAGTGCATGCCATCACCTGACCCTGGTGACCGCTGCCCTGGGGCCTGCATCCTGGCTTTCCTTTCCACCCTACTTCTCTTTAGTGGGCCTTCTTCCCATTCAGCTTGGTGGGTTCCTCACCCTGGGTGCCAGACCCTATCTTCCCCTCACTCCCCTGCCAGAGCCCTCTTGAGAGATCTCACCTCCACCCATCCCGGCTTCTGTTACTAAGGATCCTGAGTCTCCAAACCAAATACCCAACGTCCTGGGCACCCACACAGCGACATTCCTTATGCCACCCAACTCATCTTCCCTCCTGCTCCTCACAGCTGGCCACCCACACCAGCAACCAAGGCCTCCTGCGCCCCTTGCCTCTCTCTCCCATAGAGGACGAAGCCCCAGCCACATCAATTCTACTCTGAAACACCTGTACAAGATCAGCTGCCACCTCCTCTTGCCTGGCACCACTGCACAGCCTCCTAAGTCACCCCCAGCCCCTGTCCAAGGTCTGGCCCCTCAAGTCCATCCTCTGACCAACTATGATGCCAAAGTGCTCAGCATATGCCCTCCCTGAACTCCCCACGGAGCTTCCTGGGTTCTAGAAAGCTCTAACCCCTGACCATGGCATACAGGACTAAATGCCTAAATGCTGGTGACACTGCCTAGTCTCACTGCTTTCAGGCCTCCCTGCTCCTGCTTGCCCTCTCCCACCCACCCCAATATACAGACTACTTTCTAACCACATTGCTGAACTCCTTTTTCCCTGAATGCTCCAGACCCCACACAGTTTCCTCTAACGAGAGGAGACATTTTTCAGTTCTCCCCCAAGTTTCTACCTACTCTTCTTATTTAGGTGGCACCTTCCTTCAGAAGCATCCCACCTCCTCGGGCCTGAATTGGCTGTCCCTTCCAGTATCACCCAAAGGCTCCACATGGGTGGGGACCATGCCCACCTCGCCCACCAGTTATGCTTGTACCTCTCACTTGTCCCGATGCTAAATAATTTGCAGCTGAGTACAAGTTTGAGGATGCACGATGTGCTGTGTGGGCTGTATGTACAGATGAAGTAGGTCTTCTGCACACAGAGCCAAACCATCGGAGCTGTGCACTTGGAAGGTGTCCATTACTGTGGGCACATGAACCTCTGGGCAAGGCCATGGGTGTGTGTGCTCATTCTTTAAGGAGGCTGTGATAGCATGTGGTTAGGCCTGGGGCACAGCCAGAACACAGATTCCAGTTCCTGAAATCTGCAGCAACACACCCACCTCCCATCTATCCACGCAGCCTCCACCACCACCCTGCCAAGAACAGCCAGAAGCATCCAGCGAGACATGGTGCAACGTGCAGCCATTTATTCCTGGGTAATGTCTCTCATATCCCCAGTGTCTGGAATGGTGCCTAGTCAACAGGTGCTTACTAAAGATTTGTTGTATAGAGGGATGAGTGGGTAGAAGCAACCTGTACCCCTAAATGGTGAGGAGGAGTGAAAAGTGCCGCCAACATCCCAGCATCAGAGACAACGTGGGAAGGGTCAGCATGCTCCCCAAGGCCTGTCTCTACAAGTACAGGCTGGAGAAAGAGGCCTACATGCCCACCACGAACAGCACTAAGCAGTGTGCTGGAAGGAGGCCAACAAGCATTTCACCTCAACTGCCAGCAGAGCCTGCTAGACAGACACCCAGCCTTTCAGCAAAACCCTGTTCACACTCACCTAGCTGCTCAAGCTCTTGTGACAGCAGTCCCTTCTTTTGAGTAGCACGCTAGAGTCTGCAGATTTTTTCAGCTCTTTTATCACCCCTCACGCTCAAGCCTCATTTTGCTGCAAAGAGTCTAGTCATGAGTGTGTGTGTGTGTGTGTGTGTGTGAGGGGGGAGGTGCACAGACTGAAAGGCCTCCTGGGACCAGGCAGGCAACAGGGTCCAGCTGTGAGACAACGGGGAGTGGCAGGACTGTGGTGAACTAGAGGCAAGTGCTCTGCCTGGTGTCACACAGCTCTGGCAGGCCCCGCCATGGGCAAACAGGTCTGTGCTGCCTGGCCATCCAGTTTTTCCAGGAATCAGGATTTCAGAATAAAGTTTTCTGACTTTTAATACATTATACTGATTAGATCCATCCCATGTTGTAGAATGTTTATCTCATTGGTCACTGGTGTGGCCTATCACTATATCTCAGAGCCTAGCACAGGGCCTAGTGTCTACCAAGCCTGTGACAACTATTGTCTAGGTGGATGGATGGATGGGTGAATGAATGTCAGATGGTCAGATGAAGGAATAGATGGTTGGATGGATGAATATCAGATGAATGGATGGATACATGGTCAGAGGGAAGGTAGAGAGAAAAAAGGAGGGAATGAATGTCTGATCATCTAAGTCGGACAGTCTCCAACTCTGCTGCCAGAGCAGAGAGCTCAGGGGAGGTACCTGGTCACAGGTTCCCCACTGCAGTGTAGATGAATCTGTCAGTTACTCAAAGGCCTCTTCCAAACTCCCGTAACACCACCTAAAAGCAGGTACTCGTGTGACTCCTACAAATGTTTCTTCATCATTGATGAGCTGATATGAGACACACTAAATCCACAGAACAAAATGTGCGTCATTTTGCACCAGGGCTCAAGACTAAGTCAATGTGCTTGGGAAGGAGGTGTCTGTGTCACATCTCTAAATGCGACAAAGCTGCATGAACCACTTTGTCTCTATGATTAATGAGAAAGAGCAAAAAGGATGAGAACACATAGATTTGGGAGTTATGTGGACCAGGGTTCAAAGCTCAGCTCAGCCACAGACTAGCTATATGACCTTGAACAAGTCCCTTATCTTCTCTGGGATTCAGAGCTTTTGACTGCAAGATGGACTGATAATATCAACTTCATACCATGTTTGTGAGGATTGAGTGAGATGCTTTAACCACAGAGCCTTACAGATAACAATCAGTCAATGTTAGCCCCATTTTGTTCTATTCAATTGCCCACGTTGTGTTTCAAAAAGAAGATTTATAGGAATAAAAATATTATCAAATTTACTCCCCAAAACTGTTTAAGACCAAAATTTAAGAATAAGGAGGTTCAAATGTCTGTCAATGGGTGAACTGATATACAAAACGTAGTCTATACATAGGATAGACTATTATTTAGTCATTCAAATAAATGAGGTATTAATTCATACTCAAATATGGATGAACCTCAGAAACATTGTGCTCAGTGAAAGAAGCCAGACACAAAGGCCATATATTGTATGATTCCATTTATCTAACTATCTAACTAGGCAAATTCATAGAAATGGAAAGCAGACTAGAGGTTATACCAGGGGCTGAAGATTGGGAAAGTAAGGAGTTATTGTTTAAGAGTTACAAAGTTTCCACTTGGGGTGAGGAAAAGTTTTGGGAACAGACAGAGGTGATGGTTGCACAAAATTATAAATATAATTAATGTCACTGAATTGTACATTGAGAAGTGATTCAAGTGGGAAAAATATTTTACCACAATAAAAATTTTTTTTAAAAGAATAGGAATTCTTAGCAGAGTAACAATTCTCCCAGTTTGCCTAAAAAGGAAAGAGTTGCATGACTTCATGTTATAGATACATTATAATCTTTCAGAGTTGACTAGATGAAGGTATCTTTTGCCCTTTGAGACCTAAAGTGTGTTCTCAGTGTATGAAATGAGATTTGGAAACATGACCTGGCTGGTTTGCTTTCTGTAAGTTCAGAGCAGGAGAGAGGGGCAAGAGAAAAACTCATCAGGCATGTTATTGCCTTTGGAAGTCAACCAGCTATAGGATAGGTTTTTTGTGTTTTTTTTTTTGTTTTTTTCCGTTCTGCAATTAAGATACATGTATTTAGCCCACATGAATTCCGGTTGGAACATATTTCAACAGGGACAAAAGTCCACCTCAGTAGTCTACCCTGGGACTGGGAGAGGCCCTGCCACCATCCCATGGAGCCAGATTGTTAGAAGGCTGCATACCCTGACCCAAGTTGTCCAGCAAAGATGTGAGGCCACTCATAGCTGTCCTCAGCCCATGCACTGTGTCCACTCATCTTCTGAGAAAGAATGTTCCTAAGGATAAGCAACAAGCTTCTATTTGAGGACAATGGGGGGCATTGCTGGAGGGCAGAATGGGGGTTGTCTGTGACCCTCAGGTAGGCTGGTGACCTGGCCAACACCAGAAGCCACAACTAAGGCAAGTGTCAAGTACCCAGACAGGGCACAGCCCAGATTCCCAGGTTAGCAAACTGGCACTGCCGATGACCTCTCTGAAGGCCAGCTCTCCTCGTGCCTGTGGTCTTCCCGCACCATCTGAGAGTGAGAGGGTCCGTGGCTTTCATCGCACAATTCTGGTGCAGAGGAGGTTTCAGTAATGGACTGTGCATGCTTCATTCTGTATTTTATGTCCCTGGCCCAGTCTCCTATCCAAGCCCACAAATGAATGTTTTAAAACTGCATGGTGTGGACAAATTCCTAGCAATTCATGTGGCCCAGAGGTGAAGATGGTTCTCTGGAACCAGCCCGGGAAGAGCAGCTCCAAAGCTCTGTTCCTGTTTAACCACAGACGGAAATTTTCCTCCTCTGAGCCCCCTGGAAGTGCTAGGGCAGGCATTTTTATAGCCTTTCCTTTCATTCACTGCCATGCTTTAACAGTGCATGTAATTATTTCCATTACCGAATAAGCAGCGCATGTGAAATTCAAACCGACAAACACAGGAAAATCTAAAGGAGACCTTGCAGGATGCCATGGGAAGCAGCCCTTTCTCACTGTGGTCAACACACATCCTAGGCCCCTGTGTCTCTAGGACTGGGCCACACTGCGACACTGCACTGTCACTGAGGCACCTGGACTGTGAACACAGCTCTCACTCACTGCACTGGCCATTTCCTGAGAATTTCTCCTGCCCACAATGGCGTGTATGCATAATCCCTATCAGGGACCTTGAAAACGCCAACACCCACAGTGTACAGATGGTATGTTGTAGAATTGTGCACCCAAAACCTGTATAATACCATTAGCCAGTGTCACTCCAATAAATTCAATAAAAAGGAAAACAAACAAACAAAAACCCCACAACACCCATGGGAGTGAGCATCAATAGGAAAACTGGTTTTGTGTCATAGGGCCAGGATGTCCAGGAACAACTGCTTTTAGCAGGGCAGTGTATCAGTCAGGACTGTTATCTTCTAGTCAGAATGAGGTCAAATTAACTTAAAAAACAAAGAGAATGCATTGCCTGTCTTGACTGAAAAATCCATGAAGATTTAGGTATGGCTGGATCCAGGTGCTCCAATGATACCATCAAGATGCTCCTTCCCCATCTCTCAGTTCTCTGTGCTGGCTTTATTCATGGTGGGAGGGCTTGTCCTTCCTGGGGCCCCAGCAGCGCTAGGCCCACATTCCACTACTTCTGCAATCGTATTGAAAAGACACCCTGTCTATTCCGAAGGCTGTAGGAAAAGTCTGGAGTCTCCTTTTGGGAGTGCTGACTGGATCATGTGCTCATCATTAGATGGTGGAGTCAGCCCATCCCAAGCCATAGCTTGGGATTAGAGAAGAAGGTTTACCCAAGAAAACCAGGATGTTGTCACCGAAGGGATGGGGACAGATGCAGTGCTGCCCAGCACAGGCAAACATCCTGGTAAGGGTTGGGCCTTGACCCTTCCCACCGAATGGCGACACCTGAGCACACCGGCTGATTCTTCTAGACAGCCCAGCCTGGGGCAGGCAGGCAGGGTTGACTCTGGCCTCCTAGACACCACAGAACAGGGGTTCCTTTTTTCAGAGTTCCTTGCTAGAGTTTACAGACTATGTGGCTCCACAACTGACTGACTCATTCATTCACTCTCTCATTCATTCATTCATTCACCTACCAGCTGTTTGTGGGCCCAGTGCTCTGGTGGGCTCCATTTCCACATGCACTGCCTGTTCTACCAGTGTAACTCTGTAAGGTGAGCCTTCTCTCCACTGTAAAGATGCAACAAGAGGTTGCTCAACTTGGCTAAGCTCAACGCAGTTAAGGACAGGCTACAGTAATGGTGCAAACCCAGGACCCTAAGCCTTTGCCCAACAGAATCAGTGCAAAAGGGAAAAAGCCAGTGAGTCCTAGGTTTACAGGAAAAGCTTCATGGACATGGAAAAAGACCTTTCAATACCTGCGGGGAAAGAAACCCAAATGCATAATAGTCGAAGACAGTGACAGCCTGAGGCAGTGAACAAACACTGCAGAGGCAGGCTGGCTGGACCTGGGTGTCCGGGGATCTCTAGCAAGGAAGAAGCATGGGTGAGGTGGGATGTGGGATGAGGCACTGTCATCAGAGAGGAGCTCCTGGAGGAGGTGAGATTGGGAGGACCTTGAGGACAGAGGGAAGAGGGCATGATAAAGGAAGGCAAGTAGGTGGGTTAACATCTGTGGGTTATACCTTCCCAGCATCCCTCCACATGCTTTTACCAGCACCCCAATTTCCCCCAGAAAGTCACCCCTTTGCCATGCGCAGCCCATGTGGGTTGGTGGGGTCAATCCTATCCCATGACCCAAGGATGGGCATATGACCCAGGCCTGGCCAAGCAAAGCCCCACACCCTCTCAGCTACCGTGATGGGTTGGGAGGACCCATGGCTATGGCCACATCTGTGGGAGTCCTTCACGGGATCCTTGGGATGGCTGAAGGCAGCTTGGCCCCAGCCAAACACAGCCTCTTATTCCTCCAATAAACAGCCTTAAAAGGCAAATGCTAAAATGAAACGTTTCCAGCATTTCTTGGACATTAACTAGCTCCCCACGCCCCACTACCCCACACACACGAACAATGACTTATGTATAAATAAATCAGGAACACCTGGACACTTTTCTTAAAATAGAAGCCAATTTTAAATTCAAGAGGAAAGGCCTAAGACACACTTGGAGTCTGCAAACACAGCAGTTTCTGGCTGCCTCTGACCATCTCAAAGTCCCCCTATCACTCGCCTGAGGGCACTGCTCCCCATGTCTGGGCTGGCTCTTCTCTGCTGTCCTGTCCCTCGGCTTGCTTGCCTCCCAGAAACCCTTGCACCTTGCTTGTGACAATTCCTGGCTTAAATATTAGCCCTTTTAAGAATTCTTCCTCAACTAAGCCCTCTCACAATCACCATTCACTCCTTTACCAATTTAACGCACTCCCTATGGAGCATATTTGTTAATTCCAACTACATATTAAGTTTTCAGTCTCCCCTTTTTTTGGTGAGAATAGCCTCATTTTTCTCCCTTCCCTGCCTAGCCCAGGCCACGGGGCAGGGTAGGTGGGACTGACCCAGCCCCTCACTAGCTGTAAAGGTGGGCACAGATCTCTGACTTGGACTTCATCCCAGGCCACAGTGACTGGTTCCAAGATGAGCAAGTGACTTGCATTAGTTACATGATAGCCCATCCCATGATATTTTCTGAAACTAATGGACAAAAGGTGCTGTATGTCCATGAGGATTTCTGAGCCTGGCTTTTTGGCAGCCATCCTGCCACTGCTTAGAGAGAGTGTATTAGTCATCTAAGTGACCCAGTAACAACATGACCCTACTTTGTGTCTTCAACATGCATTTATTATTTCTCATGATTCTGTGGATTCCCTGGGCTGAGGTGCACAGTGTTGTACCCTGTGGCTACATTCAACAGAGAGCTTTTCTAAGATGGCTGGGGTGGCCTCATCCTCCAAGGTCTCTCTCCATATGACCTTTCGTCTTTCAGTGGTCTGGCCCCGAGCTTCTTCAGTGTTGGGTGGCTAGGTTTCACAAAGAGTGGTCCAGGGGGATAAGCCCCAGTGTGCAAGCGCTTATCAAGCCTTTACTCATATCATAATTGCTCATGTCAAATTGGTCAAAGCAAATCACAGAGCCGAGCTCTGAGCCAGGGAGGGAGGGAGCTACGCACAGCATGAAGATGTCAGGCTTGGTCCACAGGGGCCACCAGGTAACTGGTACAGAAGCAGAGGGGATGGATTTTCATGTCATCTCCGGAGTCCTGGGACCCAGGCACTGTTGTATAGTCATGTCACTCTGAGTTAGGCTTCTGTGACTGACCGACAGAGTGGCCCTATGCTCCTCTATGCTAAGCCCAGGTGGACACTGGGGACACACAGGCTGAAATCAGACTTAGCTGGCTTAGCTAGGTGGGGCTGCTCCCAGAGGTCTGTGTCCCCAACAAAACTACAGATGCCCAGGGGATAGGACCAATTCCCAACCTTAGGCCTGATTAATAATTCATTATGCCTAACATAGCATTTGGCACATAAGAAATGCAGGAAAAGCTTGTTAATAAACTCATAAGACAGTACATTTTCAAATGCTCCTGTGCAAGTCTTCTCAAGTCTTGTGTTTTCAGGGAGCAACTCTCAAAATGAGCCAGGTGCTGCTGCTTCTGAGACTGAGGAAGGTCCCAGGTCCAGTCCCAGAGAGCTCAGGCCCAGGACTCCCCAAGTGGCCAGGCATGGACAGCCTTCTCCTTCAGTGTATCTGAGCGGCAGCCACTCTTGTCTTTCAGCAGAGTGTGAGTCAGCATGAGACAGGAACGCGGACTTTGGAAACCACAGTTGCATGGTGGCTTCAAACATGTTATAAATTCTTTGACAGCCCTACAGAAGTGACTTTTCATGACTTCCAAGGCCTGTTAGAAAGGTAATGCCGCTTCCCTGGATCTCCCTTGAGACACTCACCCTAGAACCCAGTGACCATGCTGTAAGGAAGCCAAGGAGCTGCATGGAAGTCCAGGTGCAGGTACCTGCAGAGGCCACAGATAGCGGCCGGCATCCCTGCCAGACCTGAAATGAACCCTCTCTTGACCCCAGCCTTCCAACTGACACTGAGTGGAGACCAGCTGTCCTCATGGAACCCTATCCAAATTGCAGACTTGTGAGCCAATTAAATGCTTTAGACTGTAAAGTTATCCACAATAACTGGAACAAAATGGAAGAGATAGTACAGTTCAACTCACCTGTTTGACAAGTGGGAACAACTCCAGAAAATGGAAGTGACTTGCCCCAAGATGACCCAGAGCGGGACATGGACCCAGGTCTTTGAGGGCAAGTGAAGTGCTCTTTGCATTCCCTGCCTGGGCTCTGCCAGCACTCATTCCAACCCCTGCTCCCTGACCCATCTAGGAAGATGCAGGCCTGCCACGAAGGATGCAGGGATAGAGAAACAGAAAGAGCCTGGGTCCTGGAAACATCTCTGAGCAGCCACACTAGCTCTGGACTGCCCACCTCCAGAATTAGCCTCCAGGGAAAATAAATTCTTGGGCGGTAAGGTCAGGGTTTCTGTTCTCTGCAACCAATGCATGCCTCACTGATACACTGCCTTTCAGACTGCACTCAAGTCAAAGTTCCTACAGAGGGCAGTGTTTCCAACTTATATTGTTGCTGTTGCCAAAAACCATGTAGCCAACTGGAGAGGGCTCCCAACTGCCACGCTTGCGGCTGGGATCGCCCATCGATTCATAGCAAGCTGGTCTTCGCCCATCCTCAGCTTTCTAAGCCAACATATACCTGCCCCGCACTCTGCCCATGCCTTCTGGCCAGTGAAGGACAAAGGGTGCCTGGGCTGCAATCAACCCTGCAGTCACTGAGCTACGACAGCACACTCACCACAGGCTGCCCAAGGCCTCAGAGGTGCACCAAGACAGGTTACAGAACCCCCGACTGAGAGCCAGAATGGGAGGCCTCAGTGTAGAGGCCCAGCTGCAGTCCACACACCCGCGAGCATGTGTGAAGGTCGGTGGTTTGGGTGTGTCATCGGTTGATGTAGGTGGGTTCACCTGGAGGACCCCTTTTTGGGTCCTGTCTCAGTCGAGGCCTGAAATCACCCCTGTGTGGAATTGAGAAGCTGAGGGCTCCAACTAGGGGCTTCATGAGTGGCACATTTTTTGCTGAATCTGTTTACCTGCTGGTGATTTAGTCTTGCACCTTATAAACAATCAGATCACCAAGAGGAGTCTCCGAGAAGCCCACGTCTTGGGCCAGACTCCCAGGGCCAGCTCACTGTGTGGCTGGCCTTGTAGAAAGTGCAGAGACAGAGCAGCATAAGTGTCCCTCCACCTAATGCCACAAGCATCCAGCAAAAAGTCCCCAAGGTGCCCTGAGAAAAATGCTCCAGAAACACACACTTGAGCTGTCTCTGACAGGTCTAAGCTCCTGAGTTGCAGCTCACAAAGGTATCTGCACGCAGCACTTCTCGGGTCTTATGGTAACTCCATAAATGTGGGGCAGTGGTTATTGTCCCAGTTTTACCGATGGGGACACTGAGTCTCAAGGAACTGAAGGTACTTGCCCAAGGTCACATGCAAGTGATTGAGTGCTATGGATTGAATGTTTGTGTCCCCCAAACTCACAGGTTGAAGCCCTAATTCCAATGTGGCAGCATCAGGAGGTAGGGGCCTTTGGGAGATAATTAGGTTTAAATGAGGTCGTGAGGGTGGGGCCTAATGACAGGATTAGCACCCTTGGGCCATTAAGCACATTCACACCATCCATCTGCAGAACTTTTTCATCATCCAAACTGAAACTCTGTCCCCATTAAGCAACTTTCCATTCTCCCCTCCCCCAGCTCCTGGCACTCACCATTGTATTTTCTGTCCCTATGAATTTGCCTGCTCTAAGTTGCTCCTATCAGTGGAATCATGCAATATTTGTCTTGTCATGACTGGCTTATTTCACTGAGCCCAACGTCCTCAAGTTTCATCCGTGTTGTATCATGTACCAGAATTCCCTTCCTTTTAAAGGCAGAATAATATTCCCTTGTATGGCAATGCTAAATTTTGTTTATCTGTTCATCATGAGTGCCAAGGATCTCAACATAAGAAGCTCCTCCTTCCTTCTCACCGACTAGTCCCTACTAGTGGCTTGCTCACTCGTCAGTGTGGCCTTGAGCCACCACCTCCACTTTTAGGAGTGAGTCCTGCAGAGACTCGCAGGGACAGGAGGTGCACCTCCTACTGTGGGAGCAAGTCCTGGGGTGACTCATGGGGATAGGAGGCGCACCCCCTGCTGTACAGGACAGCCAGTGTTTTTTTCCGTTCTAACTTTCACTTTGCCAGGGACCAATATTTTTGCGAAATACAATAAACTGAAGTAGAAATCAAAATTAAAAAAATAAAAAACATAAAAGTACTGGCCCATTTTTTAAATTATTAGATCTAACAGACATAAAATTACTGGTTAATTGCTGTAAAAGTTTCCAAACACTCAATTTCTCTCCCAATCCTGTTGCAGACCTGTAACAAGGGCCAGCACCCATTCAAAAACCGCATTTTGAGTAGCACAGCCTGGGGCAATGTTTAAAAACAAAAATGGAAACAGCTAAATGACCATCAGGAACATATTTAAATTTACATGGGTATATCCACATTATGATTTAGCAATAAAAAATAATGAAGCGTATGAGTCAGGATTCCACTCCTAAGTATATGACCAAGAGAAATGAAAATACAAGTTCTCAAAAAACCTTGTAAACGAATGTTTGTAGGAACTTTATTTATAGTAGCCAAACAGTGGAACCCAAATGTACATCAGCCAGTGAACGAATAAACAAGATGTGGTGTGGCCACACCTAGAGTATTGTTCAGCCACAAGAAGGAATGAAGTCCTGAGACACTCCACAACTTGGATGAGCCCGGAGAATGTTATGCTGAATGGAAGAAGCCAGGTACAGAAGGCCACGTATGCATGATTGCATTTAAGTGAGATGCCCAGAATATGCAAATAGAGATGGAAAGTAGGTCAGTGGCTTTCAGGAGTTGAGATGGGAGAGGGGTTGGAAGATGGTGGCTAAGGGGCATGTGGCTTATGTATGGAGTAATGACAATGTGCTACAAATGGTTATGGTGATGGTTGAACAACTCTGTGCCTACTAAAAATCACAGAACTGTATACCTTAAGTAGAGGAATTACATGGCATAGGAATTCTATCTTAATAAAGCTGTTATAACTATAGCAAAGCAGATTTCTATAGCTATTAAAACAACTGACTTATTTATTTAAAACCTAAAGAAAATCCTAGGTCCAGATGTTTCTCTTCCCAGCACTTAAAAAAGAAGCAAGATTGCATGTGAACGTAATTCTTCAAGGGGACAGACATGGGGCAAACATTTCCCAGCTCATTGTATGAGGCCAATGTAGCCTTGATGACCAAAGCCTGACAAGGGGAGAAAGGAAAATGACAGACCATTTCTCTGTGAAGAGAGACGCCAAATTCCCAAGCAAAATGTTAGCAAATTGAATTCAGCAACATATTAAAATAACATATCCCACCCAAGCAAAGTTTATCCCAGGAATGCAAGAGTAGTTAGCATTCTGAAATCAATCAGCATAACTTTCTATTTTGACAGAAAAAAAGGAAAGATCATATGATCATCTCATAAATGCAGAAACATCACTTGACAAGCTTTAATACCCAATCACAACTTTTAACAAAACCTCTGAGCAAACTAAGAAAAGAAGAAAACTTTAATCTGGTTGATAGCTACTAAAAACCTAAAACGATGGTCATATTTCATGTTTCCCCTGAGTTCAGTCATGAAAACAGGTGCCTGATGTAGAAGTGGTAATAGCTCTCTTCAACACTATTGTAGGTCTCTGCCAAAGCAACGAGTGAAGAAAAGGAATGAAAGGTATAGGAACAGGAAACCAATAGAACTCTGTAGATGATATGATATAAAATACCTAGTAAATCTAAAGGATGATCGAGCTATTAGAGTTAACAAGTGAATGGGGGAGGATGCTGGAAACTAGGGTGACATGAAAAAACCATCAGCAAAAACAGAATGCAGATTTCTGAAACATTATTTAAAATAGCATCAAAAACTAGTAAATTTGTAGAAAGAAATCTAATAAAATATTTGTAGGACCTCTGCACTCAAAACTGTAAAATATTACCCAATAAAATTAAAGAAGACCCAAACACACCATGTTCATACATTGGAAGCCTCACTATTGTGAAAATGTCATTTCTCCCTAAGTTAAATCTATAGTCAACAAATCTCAAAGTCTCAGCAGTTTTTTAAAATAGAAATTGGCAAACAGATTATAAGTCTTATATGGAGATGCAAAGGCCCAAGAATAACCAAGGCAATCCGGAAGCACAAAACACTCTTTGATATCACCACAGAAGCTCGTAACTAAGATGATGTGATACCGGCCCATGGACAGAAAAAAGAACAATGGAACAGAAAAGGCAGTCCAGTTGCAGACCTGCACAGCCACCAGATGGCTGAAACAAATAAGACAGAAAATGCTCAGTGCTGGTGGAATGTATGCAGCATCTGGAATCTTCATCCATTCTTGGGGAACTAGTGTCTTCTCCAGAAAGGTGTATTTACTGAAATTTATATCTGCATACCTTGTGCACAGCAGTTCCACTGTGCAGGGTAAACACACAGAAATGCATACATATGCTCACAAAACTCATACAAGACGGCTCGCAGCACCACTGCTCACAGTGGACCCAAGCCTGGGCACTGCCCAATGCCCAACAACAGGATGATGAACAAAGAAATGATGATGCACAGCTTCATGCAGCAACATGGATACATATGCTGCTCAGCTGAGGATTCAAGAGTTGACACCATGCAATTCCACCCTAGAGTTCAGAACAGGCAAAGCCAGTCCATTATGTGTGGAATCGGACGGAAGTGGGAGGGTCTTTGGGGGGCAGGTCATGTGCTGGTCCTTGACCTGCACACAGGTGTGTCGTGTCTGGAGATTTATCACGCTGCCTTTAGGAAATGGGCTCTTGCCTATGTTAACTTCTTTTTGACAAACAGTGGAAACAAGTAATGAGGCAGACATCAGAGGCACGAGTAGGCTGATATCAAAGTGACAAAAGCTATTTGTGGTTGCAGAGACACAGATGCTAAGTGTGTGTGTTCACTGCAAAGCGCCTGTGTTGCCTGCTAGTCACTGTGGCTTCAGAGGCTGCCAGGAAGAAAGAGTGGGAAGGTCAGAAACAAAGTGGAGACTTTCATGTTGTAAAGAGTGGACTCGATTTGGAAAACTGAGAATGATTGGTGTTAAGGGAAAATGGAAAAGGTCCAGGAAGGCAGGGGAGGAAAAAGTAGCAGCGGT
Organism: Furipterus horrens; assembly: GCF_987537825.1. Lineage (NCBI taxonomy): Eukaryota > Metazoa > Chordata > Mammalia > Chiroptera > Furipteridae > Furipterus > Furipterus horrens. The sequence continues at coordinate 61,440,767 of NW_028327180.1, read as the reverse complement.
CATGGAGGGAAAAGGGGAAGGCAGGCCAGAGTGCTGCAGAGACCCCCAGCTGGATGCCTGGAGTCAGGGCTTGGTGCTGATTTGGGCATAGCAATGGGCACCAGAAGCCTATTCAGGTTGGACTGAGAGAGAACGTACCTTTAAAATGTGAAGACAAAAACCAAAACAAGAGAGAGTTCAGAACATCATGCATTATCTTATTTCTATAAGAATTTAAAAGTGGGTGTTTGTTTAAGCACAGGAAAAGGCCAAGCAGAATGCAAACTGAAGTGATCAGAGATTTACATTTAGTTTATGGGATGGCAGAGGTGGGTAGGTGGAGGTACAAGGCAGACTTTTTTTAACTTTAGAGCTTTGGGGGGTTTTTTGTTTTGTTTTTTTAGTAAGGTACAGTGGGTTAATTTTAAGCACAGTTTGCTTTTATAATATAATAATAATTTTTGTAAATGTAAATAACAAAAGGGGGTCCCGGAAAGGAGTGAAAATTGATGGATGAAATATCAGTAACAAGATATGCAGGGACCTGGTGTGGAGGGAAACTGGAGAAGGACCAGGCAGAAAGCGGCGAGGAAGTAGATTTGAAATGACCTGTGATGAAAGTGGAGGAAGAAAGTGCCCAAAGCAGGACTGTATCTGAGCATCAAAAAGACAACAATCTTGACCAAAGAAGAAATATACAACTTTAACACAGGCAGTGAGGACTCGGAATGGTTAATGCTTTTATCTTGGCTCAGTCATCAGTTCATAGGGAACTACAGCTAAGAAGTCAAGAGAAGGCAGAGAGAGAATCAGAAAGGCAGCGATGGAAGAATCAGGCAAGATCACCAAGAGCAAAGATGTGCCCTTTGAGACCAAGGCTGAGGTCATCCACACGCTCATATTCCTGATGACCACATATAGATGGAAAAGTTGAACAGTGAAGAAGGCTGGTAGGAAAAATAAGTGCATTCATATGAAATATGGTGCTAAGGAGAACTCTGTGGATACCCTGAGCTTCCCAAAAGACAAACCAGTTAGTGGCTCCTTGAGCAAATGAAGCCTGAAACATCACTGGAAGCAAAAACGACAAAACTGAAGTTGTCCTACTTCAGGCACATCACAAGCAGACGGGGTTCTTTGGAAAAGACAATCATGCTGGGAAAAACAGAAGGCAGCAGGAAGAGAGGAAGGACATATATGAGACAGATGGACTCCATAAAAGAGGCCACTGGCATGATTCTCTGGGAGCTGCTCAGGGCTGCTGAGGAAGGACACTGTGGCCCCCACTCACTGCAGCGTCACCAGGAGCATGGAACACACAGAGGGAGGAAATGAGCAGCTCATTTCCTAAGTGAAGCCCTGGAAACCAATTGAGTCAGCCTCAGAGGATTCTGGCCAGAGGGCCCAGACCCATCCTACAGCCAGCCTAAGAGGCTCAGAGTCCTGCCCATATGGGGAAAGGGCAGATGAATCTGGTTCGTGCACCAGCTCTCCACCCCTTCCTCACCTGTACCTTCTTCCACTGAAACATCCCCTTGCATTCCACGATACCCTCTCCCTCTTGCAAGCAACCTCTCCTGAGCTGATCACCCCTCACATCTGCACCCACCTTCCCCCTCCATACACGCAACTTCCCCCTCTTTCCTACCTCCCTCCAGGTGGTGAAAGGGCCAATGCCTGGGAGAGAACTTGACCCTCAGAGAACCCTCTACCCCAGCTTCCTGACAGAGCTCCTGGAGCCCCAAGGGGGAAGGAAAAGAAGGACAGAGTGTGCACTTCAGGGAGCAAACAGGCATCCTGGTGGGAGGGCTGGAAGGCACTACCTTGTCCTCCTGGAACCTAAGCCCAGTTCTGCCTTGGGGGTGGCAGGGGAGGACGGGGGCGGTCATCCCTGGGCAGCTGCTCCTAGCCTTCATCAGGAGACAGCCCCTGTCCTCTTAGAGTGCCCGCACAACACACAGAGAAAATGCTGACTACCCTGCCACTGCAAGTCACTGCAAGGCCCCCAGTCACAGCTAATAAAGATGCTGTCCTTTGCACAGTTAAGCTCAGGCCAACTTGGACCAGACGGTCTGCCTGCATCCCCAACTGTGTGTGTGACAGCCAGACCCGCCAACAGGAGGTGATGCTCAGGCGTAGAGTTATAGTGCAGTCCTTCTGTGGTACATTCCCACACTGAGCCTCCAAGTCACCTGCTACCCCACCCACCTAGGGCCCATGAGGCACCATCTGTACATTTCACCCGAGGACCTTTTTCTCATCACTTTTAGAGAGAGAGGAATGGAGAGAGAGAAGCATCAATGTGAGAGAGAAGCATCCACTGATTGCCTCCCATAAGTACCCAAAGCGAGGATCATACACACCCAGACCAAGAATTAAACCTACAACTCAGTCAAGTGCCCTGAGCCGGAATCAAACCCACACCTTTTGTTCACGGGCTGATGCTTCAACCAGCTGAGCCACACCGGCCCAGGTTATAGAGTTTTTAAAAGCACATTTTTTCAGAAAGCATTGCCAGGGGAGGTGGGAACGTGAGCTCCTAATGGGGGAGGCATCCAAGTGGGTCCTCTTTGATCTTGGTCATGCAGTTGTCCTTTGTTTGATGAAAGTTCCTTTCCTAGTGAGTCCTGTTTCCCTGGGAGCCTCAGCCTTCGAGCTTTGACATCCTTTCTGAGGACTTGTGAGTGGCTGCATGGGGCTACTTCTCAAGAAATGACCAGACAACAGGCCACGTCATACCCATTATTGTCATGGGGGTCCTGACCTGGTGGGGGAGGCAGCTCAGCAGGTATTCAGTCCTGTTTCTAAAGACCCGGCCAACAATAAAAAAGGACGGCAGGGCAGGTGGGGAAGAAGAGCCTTGGATCCTGAGGGAAACCCCAGGACCACCCAAAAGGAAGGGCTTTAAAAGCCTGCCTGCAAATGGTCCAGGAGGAAGCAGAGGGATCTCAAGTTCAAGAGCTGCCCAAGGAGCCAGGAGTTGCTCTTCTGCTATCTTTGAGCAGAAGGTTCTTTCAGGGATTCTGGCATCAAATGAACCAAGAGTGTGAGCAGAAATGCCATTCTTTTCTCCGGAAGAGGCAACAAAAAGAAAGGACCCCCTCCATATTGTCCTTGCTCCCCAAGTGACCCCTCACTGGAAAAATGATCTGTGTGTGTCTCTCTCCCACCTCCTGGGTCCTAAGGGTAAGTAGCAGACAGTATTAGATGTCTACTGTATGCCAAAAACGTCGTGAGTATACATTGAGATCCATGTTCCACATACATTTACCTGAGTGTATACTGAAAACAACGCCATTGGTGCACAATGCTGGCCCACTTACAAACAAGGAGTCCGATAAGGTGCCCGAGGTCGCAGCGCTGGGCGGTACACCTGGCAGTCGCCGGCAGGCCTGCTTGCAGCCACAGCAGACTCCCCACCCTCGTTCCCAACGCTGCTGTGGGAGCCCCGCCCCCCACCCACGGTGGAAGGATGGGCATGACGTCCAGGCCTACTGGGAAGGACTCTCACTCCTGAGACCCTGACTCTCAGGCCGAGAGACACGGGAGAGGAGGCGCAGATACAGGGCGGAGGCCTCCACTTCAGGGCTGCCCGCCCTCTCCTGCCGCTGGGGCCCGGGGCTGCCCTGCGAGCCGGTCTTGGAGCGCCCGTGGCCGCGGGGCCTCTGGGAGCACCTCCATTTCCCCCCGCCTCTTCTCCCTTCTGTGTCCACCCGCCTGACTAGTTGCTAGTGACCAAGAGCGTCATTTGTTCGCCACCCACCGGCCTCTCTCCAAGCGACAGCGCAGACCCACAAGGCCACCTCCCCGCCGCGAGGCTGCCTCTCCCACTGGCTCCGCACCGGCGCCACACCGGCGGCGGCAGAGTCTCAGAGAGAGCCGGATGAAGAGACGAAGGAAACGAGGGGACATTTCCGTATTTTCGGTCACAACCAATTATAACTGCACAATTTAGCAAAGGCAGCACTTCCTATGTCCTCCACCTGCTCCCAGCAGCCGGACAAGGGCGGAAGGGACGCTGAGCCTGCTCCCCGACCCCCCACGCCGACCCGGGGCAGCAGGTTCAGGGCAGGGCAGCCTGTGTCCCCTCGCGTGCTGCGGCTGCATATGACCCAGCTCTGGGGCAGCTCAGGGGCCTTTGTGGGGCCGCAGGAGGAAACACGGAGAGGCTCAGTGGACAGAGAAGACCTGCGAAGAGACGCGCGCACAAGCGGGGCTCCCATGCAAGGAGCTGGGGGTGCCCGGTCTACACAGCTCCCAGACCCTCCTCAGTTAGGCAATTTAGGCATTAGAACACGGTGCACAGAAAGTGTTAGCTACTGTAAAGGGCAAGAAGGCTTTTCGGGGAGAATATTTCAGAACCGTTTCCCTGTGGGAAAACATTTGACACAGAGTGGCAGTACCCCAAGGCAAGCAGGCAGGACCAGAGCTGATTCTCAGGAAGAGACCTTGACCAGGACCAAACCAGATGCTAATGACTTACAATCATGGGCCCTGGGCCAACTCGGAGCTCAGCAGAGCCCAGCCCTGGCCAGAGCTAAGTCTCAGATGATCTGGGAGAAAAGGCCAAGCAGTGAAGACATGGGGAAAACTGAAAGGGAGTCAGGACAAAGTCTAGTAACCAGAAGGGGCTGACGCCCCATGAATGGGCTTCTCCAGCTGAGTGCTGAACAGCCTCATGGAGGTCAGCTGGCTCCTGGACTGTGGAATTCAGGAAGGATGATGTCACGTGGCAGCCTTATGTATAGATTTTACTACCCTTCCTCTGTAACAGTCTCCTAACAGACTTGTGACTGTCACTCCACAAATCACCCAGACATATTTATAAAATGAGCTGAATCTGCGTGGTCCCTTTGGGAGGGCAGTTTGATGGCAGTTTGTCCTTTCTTCCCTCACCCCCAACTAACACTCGCCCGAGAGTGTGGTATGAACTGGGCCTCTTGCAGGTGGGGGACATTTCAGGGTCTCACAGGCTGGAGGAGGGGAGGAAGTTGACAGGCAAGTGAAGCAACATCACCTATCATATGGAATTGTTTGAGGGGTATCCCAAGTGTGGTAGATCAGAGTGGAGGGGGCAATAAATTATGCCTAGAAAATGGGGAAGTTTCCGGAAAGAGGTGAGATTTAAGTTGGACTGTGAGAAGTGAATGTGGACTCTTCCAGTAAAAAGCCAGGAGAGGAGACCTGGTTACTCTGTGGAGTGGAGCTCAGCACTGAGACCCACCTGGGCTTGTGTTCCTGCAGTCAGATGCTGTGGCAAACTCAGGCCCCAGAGAAGAGCTCCAGCAATGGGGATAATCACAGAGCCACCTGTGAGCTCCCTTGTGGCTATGAGCTACAGAGGGTCGCCCTGCCCAAGTCTGTCAGTCAACCCCATTTGATCTGGCAGGGAGCCCACCTGTGCAGCTGTGAATGCCTTCGATGGCATCAGAGCAGCAGCTGCACATCTGTATCAGTCTGATGAGAAAAGGAGACTCCTCACTGCATCTGAGCCACAGCCTGAAACCGCCTCTACAGGCTGCGCCTGAGACTGCTACTGGAAGCACGCTGCAGCCTGGGTCCTTGGCACGTTGCTGCGCAGAGCCAGGAGGCATGTTCCCAACCCTCACTGGCAGGATAGGAGCAAAGGGGCTGCCTCCAGCCATAGCTCTGCGGTTCAGGTTGTTGCTGCAGGTCCCACTCCATTCCTTCAGCATGGTGCTAGCAGGTAAGCATGGCCCAGACAAGGAACGCTGTGTCTCCGGTGATGCCCATGGCCCTCTTCAACTGAGACACACTTTCCCCTTGAGGAAAGAGGAGGGGGTCCTAAAAGCTGAAATACACCGACCTCTGACACTAAGAGGATGCTTCCTCTCTCTGCAGCTCCTCTTCTCTTCCTACACAGTGCTGTGCCCACGAAAAGACCTTAAAAATAGCCTCGATGTACAGATTATTTGTATTATGACCTTTCTTTGCCCTTAAAAATTAGTATAATGCTTTTTATACTTTGAAATCTTCCCCCCAAATGATATGACTATCTTTACTATTTTTAAGTCTCTTTCCTCCATAATGGCAGTTAATTTTGTAGAGAAATTAGAAACCACAATCACACACCTACTTTCAATGTTATTCAGTGTGACAGGTAACTTTCCTTCAATCTTTTTTACATATAAAACTTTTAAGAAATAAAATATTTTGGAGCAAAGAAAACAAAAGCCAGAAGGGGAGAGACATTTAAAGCAAAGGAATGACACATGGGTTCTGAGAGGATGACTGAGAAACAGTGTCACCCCCTAGGGCGAAGACAGTGCTGTGATTTGAGAAATGGGTACAGAGAGAAAAGCAGGAATTAGATTGAGGAATGTCCACACGTGTGTGCACGCTGGATCCTGAAGGCCACAGAGAACCACGGGGGGCTATTAGATGGAGCATCACTTTTCCCCAAGGTGTGGGAGAAATGAAGGGTGATGAGGGTCTGCAAAAGGCGGCAGCAGTGGAGTAGCACAGGGAGGGCTCAGTCAGCACGTGAAAGATGGGATAAGAGAAATAATTGACTGGAGAGAGACGAGGGAGAAGGAGGAAAACCCTGAGAGGAGTAACAGAGGAAGCTAAGTGTGACAACTAACTCCATTTGTCAACTGAGCCATGGTGCCCAGATATGTGGTCAAACAGTATTCTGGATATTTATGTGAGGATTTCTGGGATGAGATTAATAGTCAAATAGGTGGGTTGGGTGGGCCTCGTCTATTCAGCTGAAGGCCTGAATAGAATAAAGAGAATTCCCAAACAAGGAAGGATTCTCTGGCAGACTGTCCTTGCACTTGATCTGCAACATCAGCCCTTCCTGGTTCTATAGTACATGCCACTTAGACTCACACTGGAACACTGGCTGCCCTGGGTCTCCAGCCTGTTGACTCACCCTGAAGACTTTGGATTTGCCAGCTTCCATGATCATGTGAACCAACTGCTTAAAATAAGTCACTTTACAAAGATATATGTATATAAATTATAAAGATGTATAATCCCTTTACATGTGATATTGGCCCTGTTTCCCTGGAGAGCCCTGACTGATACAATAATGAAGAGCGGCCTGCCAGGCTCCAGGTGGAGGAGGGCGGTGAACACCAGAGCCCACTGCTGTCTCCATGACCCTCCAACGTACGTGCGCTCAGAGTCAACACACTGTGATGAGAGCCCATGCTGGGCCAGGCCCTGTGCCTCTGTCTCCGCTGTCACTGTGTCATTTAATCCAGGAGCTGTCTGGCTACCTCCTCTCAGATGTCCTATGGTCATATCAAAATGAACAGGTCAGAACAAACTCATCCTTCTCTCCACTCCCATTATAGCAAATGACATCAACGAGCTGCCCAAATCAAAAATCTGCATGTCATCCAAAAACTGAGTCATCTTCTCTCTCCTCATTCCCTCTTCCTCATGTCTACTTGGCCCACATCTTCCCACTGCCCCTGCCACCATGTCCGCAGTCACAGCGCCAGTGACTTCTGGCCTGGACAGTCTCAGGAACCTCCTAACTGATCTCCTCACCTCCTCCACTTCTACCTTCCTCTCAGGCACTTCTGCAAGGCCACTCTCCATACTGCGTCAGCTGGAGCTTTCAAACATAAATTGGACAATGTCACTTTATTTTCAACTTGGCAATAACCTCCTACTGCTTTTTGGATGAAGTACAGGTATCCCCCATATAACATGGTACTTCTATAACATGGTTTTGCTCTAACTCGGTTAGAGAATTGGGGAAACCCCCAAATAACATGGTACTTCTATAACACAGTTTTGCTCTAACATGATATGACTGTAGAAGATATCCCAGAATTGCTGGTAGAAGGAGAAAGTGATGAAGCAATTCTGGTGGAAATGACATCTGGAATGTGTCAAGATAACTTAGGGGACAATAGCATTGATGAAAATGAAGAAGTTAAACAGTTTACTCTAAAAAGCATAGAGAAAGGCCTAGACTTAGCCAAACTGTTAGAGTCATATTTCTTAAATGAAGATCCTTGCACTGAAAGGAGCACAAAGTTTAAGAAAACTTCAAAAGTGCTTAGCACTGTATAACGAAATTTATAAAGGTCTCTCAGCTAAAAGCAAGCAATCTAAAATAACAGATTTTTTGCAAAAAGTAGAGCATAGAAATCAAGATAATGCTGAAGAAAGTTCAGAGTATGATGATATCTTGTCAAAAAGGAAACATATTCGGTTAATGGAGCTTAGTAGTGATGACAAAGAATACATTTCTTAATTTATATTAATATGTAATACTTTTGATGAAAATTGCTTTAACAAAGATCTTTCTCTTAATTACAAAAATATAATAGTATGTTTTTTAAATTTTTTGGAACCTAACCCCCCTTTTTATACTAGTTCTCTGTTTCATATAACATGGATTCACATAACATGGCATTTGTTAAGAACCTAACAACCGTGTTAGGTTGTACACACTCTTCCATAGCCAAGAGGGCAGGGCCACATGGACCTGACCCACCTTTCCACACTGTCTCATCATGCTCCCCTCCCAGCTCCCAGATGACATCCCAACCTCCTGGCTGCCCAAGACCCGACTTGCTGTTCTGGGGTCACTGGAGCAGGCCCGGACGCCTGGCTTCTGCTCATCACACAGACCTCTCCCCAGGAAGCCTCCCTCACCTCCCTTCCTAAAGACGATCTGAATGCCGGCGCCCCTTTAACCCTCCTTTGAAGGAGCCTGTCTGCACCTCCTAGCTCTCATCCGAGTCCAAAGTCATCTCATTTATGTATTGGATCTCTGGTTTTAGTTCCTGTCTCCTCTGTCCCACTCTTGACACTTGGAATGTAAATTCTATAAGAGCACAGGGTTTGTTCTGTTCACCACTGTCCCCCCAAAATATAACAGTGCACATTTTTGAATGAAGAATAAAACCTACATTTGGGATCATTGTGCCATTATTAAGAGTAGTTCGTTGATGCCCAGAGATGTTAAATAACATGTCTTAGGCTGCACAGCTCTAAATAGCAGATCCAAGACTCAAATCTGGGCCTGTCTGATTCTGGAGACCAGCTTCCTGTTATTTCCAGGGGTTTCCATATGAACCAACACCTGCAGCGCACCTCTCAGCTTTAAAAGTTCCTTTAGAAACATGGTGTTCACTAAATACAAACATTTTTGGGATACCTGTGAGAGTCAGGCATCCTGTGGAGTGGAACAGTGAACATTAAGTCAGATGGGGCAGTTTCCCAGGAGAACAGCACAGTCCAGTAGGTGGGAAGGATAGGTGTGTGGCCCAGGAAGACACCTGGACAGGCCTGTGGCCAGCCGAGGGTCAGAAACAGAAAATGTCTAATTTTCAGGTGAATACATTTTAGCTGTTTTACTTGTTGTTCTGGACTATGCTGTTAATGCATGCTCATTGAAAGCAAATTCAGAAAATGGAAAAAGAAAACAAAACTAAAGGGCACTTATAATGCAATTTGCCACTGTTCACATTGTGATATTATTTTGCTTCAAAATCAGTTTTCTCCCCCATATTGAAATGTGGTGGCCATATTTCCCCTATAAAGTTCTCTCTGTTATTTCCAATGTTTCTGCTACTACAAATGATGCTCTGATAAACATCAATGTACAAGCACCTTTGCACAGTTGTCAGATTATATAAAGAACCTAGGAGTGGGTCCCTGACCAGGTAACTCAGTTGATTACAGTATTGTCCCCACATGCCAAGGTTGCAGGTTCAATCCACTGTCAGGGCACATACATGAATCAACCAATGAACACATAAAACAGCAAATCAGTCTCTCTTTCTCTCTCTCTCTCTCTCTCAGATAAATAAGTAAATAAATAAACCCAGGAGTGGAAATCCTGGAAGTTTGTGCTTTTCAAATTTTTGTCTAGGTGCCAAACTTCTCTCCAGAAAGGTTGAAATAATTTAAACTTTATCAATCTGATTGCTGAAAACTGATATCTCATTTTACTAGGCGCAGAATGGGTGCTCTGTAAGTATTCACTAAAGGAAATTGACACCATTTGTATTTTTCTGTTGGGGACTGCCTATATCCTTTGCTCATTCTTCCATGAAAATATTTGGCTTTTCCTTATTCTATTACAAGGACACTTTTTATCTCATGAATATTAACTATATATTTGTTGTTTATGTTGGACTTTGTGTTTCACTGCCCTCGATTTGAATTTATGTGTGCTTTCTAGTAAATTTAAAAAATATTAATTATCCTCTTTTCAGTTTCTGCTGGAATTTTATAGAATTTAATGAACATAGTGGGCTCCCTCTGGTGGTCACAAGAAAATCCCCGAATCCCAGTGGTCAGTACATAGTTAAACCTTGAGACTCTTATTTACAGGACAGGGTACATTTTATAATTAATAGATTCCGCGTGGCTAGACGATGGCTTAAGCGAAGACTTCTAATTATTTTCTTCCATTCATCAGTGGGTCTACAAAGTGGTTCAGTAGGCCACTGTCCAAAACCACACTCACCATCTTGTCTGCCAAATCCCTCTTTGGGGATTTCCTGTGTCTGTTTCGGGCATCATCCTACCCTCCCCCAATCTGCCACCACCTCCACCCCCCACCCTAGGCTTGCAGCTTCGGGCACTCAGTCCGCTTCCCTGTCTATCCATCCTGTTTGTGAGTTCTGTCCACCACATGGTCCAGGCCTGTTGCAGCTGCTCCCTGCCATCAATCTTCATGGCCCTCATTCAAGGTCTCACAACCTCTCCTTCAGTGAAGTCATTCAGCAGACAGTTACCACGCTTCCTTCATGTGCCCAGTACCATTCTGGGACTCGACAGGGATCAAGAAAAGATGGTCCCCGCCCTGCGCACCCTCTGCTGGAACCAAGTTGGCAATCCAGGCCATCCTCCATGCTGTTTCTATAGTCCTCCTCTAAAAGCAGTCCTCTACCCAGACTCCTTCAATGGTGTCACCTGGGAAAAATCTTCATCCCTCCATATCGAGACCCTCCCTCACTTCCCACTGTCATCTTCCAGCCGAACAGCTCCTGGCTGCTCCCGGTGCTCCCCTCTGCCTGTGCTCAGCAGCTGGGTCTCATGGGATGAGTCCCCCATTCCAGGTAGCAAAGATGTCAACCAGTCTTCAGACCCTGCCCAGCTGTCATCTCCCCCTGCCTAGTCCTCCTGACCTGATCTCTCCCTCCTTCTAGTCTCTGCAGGGCTTTTTTCTTCCAACTCTTCCCATTCTCAACACATTATAGCTCTTCTGCCTGTGCTGTTGTCTTCCAAAGCTGGATCTGCAATCCCTCTAAGAGTCTCCCTCTAACAACCTTAGTCAACATTGCCTTCAGGACAAGCACAGAATAGGCTGGGGAGAGAAGAATGAATGAATGAACAAATGAATGAATGAATGACTATCTATGCACAGTAGACAGAGAACTGAGACCATTCTCCAGAGAATTCTAGCCCTCCCCCCAAAAATCAGACACACAAACTATGTCCTTCAACTTTGCCTACGTAACTGCCATTAAGCTACTTAAATTTACCGTAAACTTAAGTCAACTAGGATTTAACACATAAACATGTATCACTTAAAAAATTCTACATATAAGAAATAATTGAAAGGGGGATAACAATTTCCTTCTTCAAAGTATTGGAAAACACACTCCCTTTACTAAGTTCTTTCCAAAGCCAACAACTAGAATACACAGGCTGAAGGCAAGTAGCTTCTGCCATGTCTAGTCTGTTCTGCAACATTTCCCACAAGCTGTCGATGAATGGGTAGCACAGAGTCTGCATCATTTCCACATTGTGCTTTGTGCTCTCCTAGGTAGACTTTCACTCCTCGGCTCAAACTTTGAAACACTTTCAGTGAAATTCCAACTCTGATTTCTCTGTTCATTCATTTACAGAGGGTCCCCCTGCACGGCGGGCATCATGTGCATCGTTGGGAAACCACATGCACTATCTCTGGTCTGTCACACAAGGACAGGAGAAAGACTTAACAAGGAAATGAAGAGAACAACCACTGTGATAAAAGTACCAAGTGCTTCCAGGCGGCTGGGCCTGGTTGGACAACAGTGTACGCTGTGCAAAGGGATGGCAGCCTGGGGCCATGCCCATGCCCCAGGCTCTTCAGTGCTTAACAGCAGTTCCCAACTACACAGTCTCCTCCTTTCCAGTTCTCTCCCTCCTGTGCTCGGTCACCAGCCTCTTCTCACTCATGTCCCACAAAGACATGCCAATAAAGGCTGCCTAGCCTTTGTTCTTTCCCTCCAGAGCTGTCCCAGCCAACCACCAACTCTGAGTCTCCTCTTGCACTTGTCTGGCAGCCCTGACTGATGTCAGCACAAATAAAGGAGGTTAACAGGCTGTGCATGGTGGGTGTACACCAGTCTGGGGGCAACAGATCTAACTTAAGAGTGACCACAGCTGACTCTCAGGAAGCGGTGCCAGGCCCTGATCTGAACACACTACATGCATTAACTCATTCAATCCTTGCGACAATCCTGTCATGTAGGTGCTATCAGAAGGCCCATTTCACAGACAAAAAACTGAGACCCACGGAGGATAAATTCCTCATCCAAGGTCATGGCAGTGGTGACAAAACTTGAACCAGGCAATCTGAGTTGAGAGTCCACATGCTTCTCACTGGGCCCCATTGCCTCCTGGACAAGTTCAACAGAGGCAGAAGCCTATGCACTTCAAGTGGAGACAGACCTTTGGTCAAACGCAGAATCTGTCCACACCCGACAGAGGAGAACCACCTGGACATGGTGAGCCAGCTGTGCTGAAGCAGGACCAAAATGGTCACCTCGCATTTGTGTCTGCCTAGCTGTATCATCTTCTCTTCTTCTGGGAAGAGGACACAGATTCCTTGGGGTAATCACCATTTCCCACTCTCAGCCCACATGATGACATGACCCAGACCTAGCTGATCAGCACATCCCATCCGTCAGGCGCAGTCATTAGTTCAGGGATAGGCATCTGCCCCAAGTCAAGAAAGTCAGGGTCAATTCTGGGATTTTTATTTAATTGTGGTAAAATACATGCAAAATTATGTGTTTTTACCATTTTAACCACTGAAAAGTGCACAATTCCATGGCATTTAGTACCTTATTAATGTGCACAAGTATCATCGCTACCCATTTCCAGAACTTTTCCATCTTTCCAGACAGCAAGTCCATACCCGTCCAACAGTAGCTCCCTATGCTGCTTGCTCAGGCTGCCACAACAAAGTGCCATAGACCGAGGGGTTTAACCCACAGACATTCATGTTCTCACACTTCTGGAGGCTGGAAGTCCAAGGTCGAGGTATCACAGGGTGGGTTCTTCCTGAAGCCTCTCTCCTTGGCTCATCTTCACATGGTCTTCCCCACTGTGTGTATCTAATCTCCTCTTCTTATAAGGACACCAGTCATATTGGATTAGGGCCACTTGAACAACATTATTCTAATCCAGTTACCTCTTTAGAGACTATATTGCCAAATACCGCCTTCTGAGGTATTGGAGGTTAGGACTTCAACATCGGAATTTGGGGAGAACACAATTCTTCAGCCCACAACACATCTCCATTCCCCAATGCTGGGACTTTTAAGAAGGAGAGCACTTTGTCTGCTGGCATTGCTGAGAAGGTATGATCAGCCCATGGAGCTGCTGGGGACCACCTCTGGCTCCCAGGAGGTGCTGTCTGAGAAGAGCTGAGAGATGGAGAGAGAGCCCTGAGCCTCACGCACCTAAGCCTGGCTCTGCTTCTGACCTTTCTTTTCACCCTCAGTTCTGTGAGCTGATAATGTCCCCTTTTTGCTTTACTAATGTGCAATGGCATGATGAGAACATTAGTGTTCTGAGGCTTCTAACTAAAGGACCTAGTTAAAGCAAGGACCCTTTCACCAGGGTGGCCACATCTCCAGATGTGCAGGATGGGACCACGCAGCAGCTGTTCGAGTGGCCTTGGGCTCCGAGGTGCCAGCCCTGAGCCATCCTTTGGGACACTTCTGCGTCACAACCATTCATAGCATAGTGGAGGGGTATGGTGCCAGCATTTCGCACAGAACAGGCTTTGGGGCTGCCCCTGCCAGAGCCCCTCTTGCAAGGTTCCAGGACTGCTGCTCCGAGGGCAGCCTCCCCGACAGACAGAGGGCTCCTATTCTCCAGCCCAATGTTCCCAGGCCCTGCCACTGCTTGGCTCATGACAGGCCTTAGGATGAAGGATAAGGAAGGCAGAGGACAGGGCGAGGCACAGGCTTTTTCCCTTCAAAGCTTCCCCGGAGGGATCGTCTGCAAGAACAGAGAACCAGAAAGAACTCAAGTGTCCCCACAGGGACAGCCAGCTTCCTCATGGGGCAGCCCAACAGGTTCCATCATGTAACCTGAATAAGGCCACACCCGCTCTCTCCAGTATTGGACTGAGTCAGACCCTCTCAAAGAGAAACTGCAAAGTGAATAAAAGCAACAATGGATGATATTATTTGTATAAAAACAGGAAGGCAGCTACCCGCTGAAATGTACATAAACTGCCTCGGAAATCAGGCTGTCCTATACCATAGTCACCAGCTACATGTGGTGATTTAAATTCAAATTAATTAAAATTATATAAGAAATCACTTTGCCTGTTGCTCTAGACCTATTTCAAGGGCTCAATAACCACAAGGAGCTAATGGGGCCGCTTACTGGACAGTGCATTTCTGTTGCTTCAGGAAGTCCCATCAGCCAGCATTGCCCTAGAAAGAATCAGCAAATGGATAATGTCCCCCCAGGAAGGGGAGCAGGAGCCTGGGGAGGGGGGTGTTTTTCACATGTTAATCTTTAGTAATACTTGAATTTTTTATCACATTGAACATTATTTTCTAATGTTTATAATTTTCAAAATTAATCATTTTAAAACTTTAAGCACAATTTTTAAACGTTTAAGTACATAGGTAACATAAGAGGGTGTTGGAATACCCAAGAGACATGGGTAAGTCACACTGTCTACAGCCTGGCGGTTTCTGTGGAAGGAAGAGGAGACTCTTAGGGGTCAGGTGTGAGAAGGAGCAGCATCAGGGGCCCCAGGCTGCAGCCCACACCCTGACCTGCACTCAGGCCTGGTTCACATTCAGCGCTGCGGGAAGCTCCTCTGTCCCTCATGTTTCAGCGCTCTCAGCAACCTTGTAAGGTACTCCAGACCATTATCATTCCCGTTTGTTTTAGTTTCCTAAGGCTGCTGCATCAAATTACTGCAGACTGGGTGGCTTCAGATGATGGAAATTCATCCTCTTCCATTCTGAAGACCAGAACCCAAAATTATTGTGTTGGCAGATGGGCTTGCTCGTGGGGTTCCAAAGGAGAATCCCTTCCACTCCCCTCCAGCTCCAGGGGGGTTGGAGGGGCCTGTGGTCAGTCCTCGGAGGTCCTTGGTGTGTCTGATCACTACCTCCACCTCCCCATGGCCATCCCCTCTGTGTGTCCCTGTGTCTCAAATCTCTCCCTCCTGTATCTTATAAGGACACTCATCATTGAATTTAGGGCCCACTTTAAATCCTGGATGATCTTATCTCAAGATCCTTAACTTAATTATATCTGCAAAGACCCTATTTGCAAAAAAGGCCACATTTATAAGTATGGGGGGTTATGACTGGGACATATCTTTTAGGGGGCCATAATTGAACCCACTACACCATTTTATAAGTGAGGGGTATAAGGCTTGAGGGCTCCTCCCTTGTCCAAGGTCACAGGACTACTTCAGGCCCAGCCCTGCCAGTCCCCCCTCCCATCACTGACCCTCCTGTCAGCCTCTTGACTCCCCTTGATCTCTGCATACAATGGGCAGTACACACAGAAGAGCCCCCGCCCCTTCCCTGGCCTCCATCTCTGTCTGCTGCATCCTAGGATCTGACAAAAGATTACAGTGTCCCCCAGGCGTGGGAAGGAGCTGGGCACGGGGATCTGTGGGAATCTTGAATCAGATGGGGACCCCAGCTATGGAGGGTGGTCTGGACTCCAAAAGTCCGCGGGCAGATCAGAGCCAGGGAGAAAGGGAATGAGATAAGGCTGTGGTGTTTGTTGGAGAATGTGCCAGCCTCTGGGGTTTTGCATCAATGTAGGGCTCTGGTCCAAAGGGTTCAAGTGAGTCCCCCCTCTAGAAGTGATAGGAGACAAAGTGCAGCCAGCATGGGCACAAGTGTGCAGCAGAGCCTGGCCATACTGCCTGCAGCGGCCAGGACAGCTTGGTGGCGGCCACGAGCCCCTCGATGACAGCAGCCCAGTGCTGACCGTCAGGGCCCCTTAGAGAGCAGGGCTGTCCCTGTCCTCTCATCAGTTGGGCTGGAGTTTCTGACCAGCCTCTCCACCTCCCTGGTCTTCCCTGAGACCCTCCTAGAGCTTCTCTTTGTGGTTCAGGATCCCCTGAGGGAAAAGAGGACACAGGACTGTGTCTCGGTCATGGGCTTTGACCTTACTTTCTGTGATTTCAAAGAAAGCCTACAGAGCCCACTCCAATATCGCACCATTTTGTGGCGAAGAGGTTTACAGTTAGTAAGTGGCAGACCAAGGTCTGGGCCTGGCTTGGATTTATTCAGGAGCTCTATGCCCCCTCCCTACCTCCTCGTCCCTATCCATCTGTCATCTGTGTTTGGGACTTTCAAACTTCCAGCCAGCAACCCACAGCAAGAAAACCAGCTTACATTACCACCCAGGTCATGCCTATGAATAGATATTGCTGAAACAAAAACTTCCCTCCAATAGTTTACATTCAGGTCTATGATCATTCAAAATTTCAAAATACTGTTGTAACCCACAGATCTGATTTCATCTGTTATGAATGCATTGTGCTTCCCAGTTTAAAGAACTTTTATACACATAACTCATGTGAATTTACATCCATGCAACACTTAGAAAGAGAGAGAGAGAAAGAAATAAGAATCATTTTATACATTTTATACATTTTGCAGATCATCCAAAAAGTCATTTTTGGGTCTCGATTTTTCCCCATTGAATTCAACTTCTGACTTACTTGTCATGTCCTTTTTCCTCCTATCAAAACCTTGGATATCTTACTGCTAAAAGCTAGCTCAAGCTGGATCATCAAACCCTCTCCTGCTGATCCCCAGAGACCCACAGAGACTCACACCAGCAGGCCCACCTTTGCAGACAGGAGGGCAGCTTCTAACCTTGTTAATCAGTGAGCTTGGTTTCAGCACCAGAGAAGGAGATTGGAAAGGCCAGGCATGACAGTGAGGAAAAGGACCACTGGGTTCAGCTGCTGTGACCCGTGGTCTGTTATCTTGTCCAACATGGAGGTTAGTCTGGTGAGTGTTACAACCTTCCACTCGTTCACTGGTTTACGCACCACCCTACAAGAGGCTAATGTTAATCCTAAAAATGCTGGGGCTGAAACTACACACCTCAGTTCTCGATCATCCTTTGTGCAGGGCTCCCATGAGGACCATCGGAAGACCTGACATGAATCAGGAATCGAGCCACATGGGTTAGGAATCAACAAATCCCAGCTTTAGTCACAGCCACACTGGTCTACACCACAAAACCCCAAGAGAGACATGGTTACTGGAATAACTCAGACCATGTTTCCTGCTCCCTTCCTCTACCTAGACTGTAAGAAATGAAAACAAAGAAATGATTTGGCCACATTTTCACCCCCATTCCCCGAAGTCTGAAATAGAGCTGAGGTCACAATGATATCACCTGTGGCTTCTTTGTGTCTGTTTCTCCATCTTCAGAATGGAATGACTGGCTCTTTCCCAGCCCCTAGCCTTTATTATAAGTCATCTGTAATGGTCCTAAGCTCCCCTCACCAATACCACCATTCCCATCCAACTGAGGCAGTTAACCTTGCTGGGATCTTTGACTAGTGGCATGCCTGCCAGGGAAGATGTAGGAAGAAAGGCCCCAGGATGGACCACAAGGTACAACAGACAGCCTGAGACCAAGGCAATGACCTTGACCATGTCCTCAGCAGTTTTGAGTAGACAGGAGAGAAACCAGGCCCACAGAAGTCAGGAGCCAGCAGGGATCAAACATTCACTTACCTGGGGGGCAGATGCAATCGGCCGGCGCTTCCCGAACTGTCCGGAGCTTGACTAGTCCCTCCAACTTCTGAACCAGGAAGAAAAGAGGGGAGAAATGAGAATGAGTTTGAGAGCAGAGAGGGGTAAACATGGAAAAATCAGCAAAAATCAATGTATTGAAAAGATAAATTGACAGTGGTGGGGATATTTTTTATAACACTTTTAAAAGGTCGTTACATTCTACAGAGCTTGGGAATGAGAGTAGAAACAAAAATAAACATTGAGCAAATACTTGGGAATTCCTGAAAAGAAGGCGGCAGGTTTCCGCTTTGTTTCAACATCTTCAAACACAAATCAAGGAAAGACAAAATGATTATGCAGAGTGCAGAGATTGTGAAAACAGGTGGGCAGGGCGGAGGAGCGGGTGGGGCCCTGGAGGCAGCTTTGGGTACTCAGCTCACCTCATCTGCCCAAAGCTCCAGCCCCCAACCTGCGGCCCCTCCCAGCCCATGGCCCCTCCCAGCCCGCTGCTGCAGGGGTGCACTGAGCTCAGACCTGCTGCCCCAGCCCAAGACCCCTGATGGCATCTTCCTTTCCTCCTACCTGTGGGGATGCTTGGCCTAGATAATTTTGTTCTGTACATTTTCACAAGCATCTCTGCAGATGCCCAGCCCTATGCTAGATTTGGGCGAAGGGAAGAGAGTTACCACAGAAATCAAGTCAGAAGCCACAGCTCCACCATTATAACTCCCAGTACAGCTCCAGCACCATTACTGCCTGACTGACTCTCAGGGTAACCTCTGAGAGGACTCTCTCTTCCTCTGAAGGGAAACAGGTGCAAGGAGAAGTGGGGGAGGAAGAAAAGAGTAGTTCCTAAGTCCCAAGTCTAGGTTTAGGGGAGTGAAGCGATTGGTCCATAACCCCCACATTAGCCCAGGCTTGAGACTTGACAAGAATATGCAAAGTATTAACCTTTCTCTAGAAAAAAAACAAAGAAACAAAAACCTCCCTAAAAGCAAAACAAAGCAAATCCCGAGTGTGTTAACCTTAGTGAAAAGTGCACTATGACAGGCAGAAGGGGTACGTTATCAAACATAAACATGTCATCTTCAGAGCACTGTGTCAGAGGAGGGAGAGGGCACCTGGTTGTGAGCCCTTGAGGCCAAGCCTGGAATGGTCACGAGAGAAGACCCCCAACCAAGCCCTGTGTTGTCTCTGGCTGGATAGCCTAGGACCAGGGCCCTGAGACAAAATGCAACCAGGTTAGCTCTAGCCGCCTGCAAAGCTGTCATCCCTGTCTACCAGTCACCTTCACTTTACAGATGAGCAACAGAGGCTCATACAGACCACAGGTGGAGTTAAGGCCAGGTTTTGAGGGCACATGTGGAGGCGTGGTCAGGACACTTGGTGGAAGGGTGTGAAAGCAGCACCCAGATAGGCAGAGGGTGGAGGGTGCTGCCTTTAAATGCCCCAACCTTTCCATCCTCACTGCACCTCTCTGCCCTGAGCAGACTGTCACGCAACCAGGTCTGGATGCCAAGCTCTCGGCCCCCATTTGTACTCCTACCTGCCATGCAGTGCTGCTCTGTGCTGAAGGCACCCACCTGGCCCAGTCCGTGGCTGCCAGCAGCCCAGACTGACCCCCAGGCCCCAAAGCTTCTCCAGGGCTCCCATCAAGAGTGGGGTCAGCTGCACCCAGAGCAGCAGCAGACACCACCTGAGCCTGCCGGCATATTGGTGTGCCCATCCCTGGTGCGCCACAGCCATGCAGGTGAATCCTAACCTTGCCAAGTCCTCTGTGCCTGAACTGCGTGTGAACGAGGGCGGGGCCTCAGAACTCTCTTTCCCTGACTTCAGAATTTACCTGGAAAATAGATCCAGCCTTCGAGTTGAAGCCAATTTGTTGGTGGAGCTCTCATCTGTCTTTGTCATTGCTAGACAGATGAGAAGTCACACCACCACCCACCCCTCTTAAACAAAAGCATTTAATGCTAAAAATTAAACACCTAGCTTTTTAAAAAATCCTCATCCGAGGACATGTTGCCATTGACTTTTAGAGAGAAACACATCAATGGGAGAGTAAAACATGGATCTGCTGCCTCCCATATGTGCTCTAAGGAGGGATGAACCTGCAACCTAGGCAGGCACCTTGGTGGAAGCGAGCTGGCAGCCTTTCAGGTACCAGACGATGATGGTTCAACCCAGCCACAGGCCAGGGCCACACGTCACTTTTAACAACTGCTGTCACATCTGCATCACTCCCCTGAAGGGGAAGGGGACTCAATCAAATACTGATAGGAAACAACTACTTTCAAGCTACTCTTATTTTAAAATAAAAAAGCTGAACAGGAAACTATTGATGAGAGGGTAATAACACCTGTTAACGGTAGCCGAGGGCATCGTAAGTTACTGGGAAGACATTTTTATTCTCTCATTCATTCTAACTCCTTTTCTACGTTCATCTTCTGGACTAGACAGTGACTGCAATGTTTTATCTCCAAATCCTCACCCTTTACCCCCCTTCCAGGCCCCTAACTTTCTGTGAATTTGCAACTGTCCCCACTATGAACACAGAGGGAAATGTTTGAATTAGAAACCCCAACCCACAATCTTTTATTTCCATGCTTTTTTTTTTATCCTAAGAAAATATTCTTTTGTGTCCAGGTTTGTAAGAAATGACTTAAAAGCCTCAACTTTCTTTTTTAATCTTCACCTGAGGACATTCTTTGATTGCTTTTAGAGAGAGAAGAAGAGAGAGAGGAAGGAAGAGAGAGAGAAACATTGATGCAGTAGAGAAGCAGGGATCAGTTCCCTCCTGTAGACCCTGGACCTGGGATGGAACCCACAACCCAGGTATGTGCCCCGACTGGGAATCAAACCGTCCTGACCAACTAATCCACACCAGCTGGGGCAAAAACCTCAACTATTTATTTATTTATTTATTTATGTATTTATCCTCACCTGAGGATCTGTTCATTGATTTTAGAGAGAGAGGAGGTGTGAGAGAGAGAGGAGAAACATCAATTGATTGCCTCCCAGGGAGCGAACCCAGAACCTAGGTATGTGCCCTGACTGGAATCAAACCCAAAACCTTTGGGTGGACAAGATGACCCCCCAACCAACTGGGCCAGGGGGTCAGGGCAAAAGCCTCTCAACTTTTTACATTCCATTATCTTGCACGCAGTACTACCCCTGGCATCTGCAAACAATATGGCCCTGGTTTTACATATGCAAACAAGTCCTGACTCCAAAAGTAAACAAAAGATGAGTTTCTGAGAAAACTTGGGGAACTTTCTCTACAGAAGTGCTGAAGAGGAGGAGGAAGACTTGAAGTTTGGGGGGAGGGGTGGCAAGAACAGAGAAAATTAATCAGGGAAAATCATAGTTTTCAAAACAGCATTACATGGTCAGATGATAAATTTTTTAATGAGCTGTTGGAGTGCTAGTCTGGAGCACCGCACCAGATGTTCAATCACACCCTTGAATGGTACATTCTGATGAAATATGAATTAACATACAAAAAAAGATGTAATGATTTATTTCTGTAAAATGCTCCAAATAAAGCCACAAAGACATTCCTATCCCTTGACAGAAAATTCCTACTTTAGGGAATATACTCTTAAGGAAATAAATCGGCAGAAGCAAAATAAGATGATATTCACGAGGAAGCTGTAGGCCTGAAAACAGTAGGAAACACAGTGAGTCCTTGGCAAAATTGGTGGATCTTCGTGAAACAGCTTTGTGAAGACTATGCAGCAATACAGAAAAATGTTTGTGATACAATTAATAAAATGTCTATAGCTGTGTAAAAGTCAGGCATGGAGCAGCAGCAATTAGCAAACATCCATTCACTTGGGTGTTGGAATTATGATGATTTACTTCTATGAAAGTTCTTTCTGTATTGTAATTCCATCTTCTCAGGAAAAAAAAATAATCCCAGAGGTAGAAGAGCCGAAACAAAGCCCTGCAACCTCCCTGTTGAGAACGATTTTCAAAGGCTGGACAGATATTTCTGTCTCCTCAGACCCAGTCCCAGCATCGCCTCTGCTAATGTTGCTCACAGATGCCAGGGAAAAGGCTGGCAGCAAATGAAGCCCTCTCTGCATAGCCACATCCAGAGGCCCTGCATCTGCCCCCAAGGATAGCCCTGCAATCCCCTTGGCCACCAGCAGCCAAAGAGGGCAGTACTTCCCAAGCGCTTTTTTAGCATTCTGTTTTCTTGTACTGCACTGCAGTGCTGACGATCATGGTGATGAAGAGGACACAGATATAAAGTATTATTATCAAGATTATCAATTACTTATGATGTGCAAGGCACTCTGTCAATGGCTGCTATCTCATTTAGTCCTCCCAGTAACTCCCATGACACTGGGACTGAAATTATACCCACTTACAGATGAGAAAACTGAGCCTTAGAGATGGCACGTGAGTGTCAGGGCTGCGCTTGAATCCTGGTATCAACTAACTCCAATCACAAAGCAGGACAACGTTTGCCTGTAAACAGTTTTTTCATGTCTTAAAAAAAACAAGATGTCTTATCAAAAGCTAGGCCACACATTGGAAGACAATTTGACTTTGGGTGGTGGGCACCCAATGCAATATACAGTTCATGTATTATAGAAATGCACACTTGAAATCTATATCTTATTAACCAATGTCACTCCAATAAGTGCAATTTTTTTAAAAAGCTAGGCCAGACAAAACCATAAGGACAGAAACCAAATCAGTGGTTGTAGAAGGCTGGGGGAATATGAGGGAGTGTGAGGTACATGGAGGAGAGGTGAGGTTTCTGAAACTGTTCTGTATGAGTCAAGTTGTTCTCCATGGGTACAGGGTGGCAACTTTGAAATTACTTTACATATATATTGGGGTTAAACAAATGAGCAAATAAATTCAGGGTAATGAGAGCCAGGTTCACTGTCCAAGAAAGAAGTTATAAATCAGTAAAGAAGGAAAGTTTTAATGAACCCCATGGTGCTGAATTAGTCAGAGGTTTCACTGTGAGGTGATGTTTATGTGTACAGAGAGAAGCATACAGAAATAATTACAGGTGTGTGTACACAGAGGGGTGTGCATATACACATGCATACCCTGCTGTCTGCAGATAAGGCCTACAACCAGTGCGCCCACCACAATCCCTCATAGCAATAAGCATATCCAGAACACCCAGCATCTAGATCTTGGTTTCTAAATATCATTCTCCAACAAAAGGAACCAGGACTCTTTGGAAAGATGGCTGATTCTAGGGCCAGGGCAGGAAAAATTCAAGAGGAGCCTGGAGTGTCTTGTGTCAGAAAGGAAGAAAGTGCTTTTAAAAAAAGGGGGGGGGAGTACCTTAAAGAAACACAAAACTGACCCAAAAGCACTGAGAATGGTCAAAGTTGGAACAACTTAAACAACAAAATAAATAATATATTATTGGATTATAAAGAATAAATGAAATATACATGAGTCCATAATGATATAAATGATTGAATAAATAATAAATAATAAATAAATAAGAAGATACAAATTTTCCTTACAGAATTCCAAATGATATATGTTGATACTTCCCTTTGTAGGAAATAGAGCAAAATTCCCCTCTCCTTGGGTGTGGGCTGAACTTACTCCCTTTCGAAGAGCAGAGCTGGGAAAGGAAAAGGACAACTTCATGATGGAGGACTCTGGCAGATACCACTTTAACCAAGTGATCAAGGTTAATGTCACTAGTGACAGGTCGTGTTGACATCAAGGACCCCTGACATGAGGGCATGACAATGGCAGTCCATCTTAGTGATATTCATTCCAAACACGTATGACCCAGTCTAATCATGAGACATTGCAGATTAGCCCAAAATAAGGGACTTTATATGAAATACCTGACTGATATGTGTTGAAATTTTCAAGAACATAAAAAACAAGACTCAGAAATTGTCTTAGGTTAAAAGAGACATAGCACCTAAATGCAATATGGTATCCTGGCTAGGATCCTGGAATAGGAAAAGGATATTAGATGAAAACCTGGTAATATCTGAGTAAATCCATAGTTCACTTAAAAAAATAGGTAGCAGAATCACAAAGTCCCTTACCACCAATTAAGATATAACTTTGTTATTATCTATAACATCTATTCTTTTTAAAAAGTGCGGTGAAATTTACATAACATAAAATTAATCATTTTCAAGTGAACAAATCAGTGGCATTTAGGGGAATCACAAAGTTGTGTAACCATCCCCTTTTTCTAGCTTCCTCTTTCTAGATTCAGAACATTACCAGTACACCCCAAATATCTTGTACCCACTGAGCAGTTGTTTTCCATTCCTCCCTCCTCCCTGCCACCAGTCTGCTCTCTGTCTCTGTGGATTAACCTATTCTGGATATTTCATAAAAACAGAATCACACAGTATGTGACTGGTTTCTTTCACTTAGCATGTTTTTGAGATTCATCCACTTTATACATTCCTTTTTATAGCTGAATAATATCACCTTGTATGTCTATATCACAATTTGTTTATTCATATATTTAATAATAGACATTTGGGCTGTTTCCACCTTCTGGTTATTGTGGACAGTGCTGGTATGAACATGAGCATATGTATGTATGTGTTTGAGTATCTGTTTTCAATTCTTCTGGATATATAACCTGCAGTGGAAGTACTGGGCCATATAGTAATTGCATATTTAACGTTTTGAGGATCCACTAAACTTATCCGTGGTGGCTGAACCAATTTACACTCGCATCAGCAAAGTATGAAAGTTCCAATTTCTTCCTATCTGCACCAACAAATCTTAGTGGATGTGAAGTGGTATCTCATTGTGGTTTTGGTTTGCATTTCCCTAATGACTAATGATCTTGAATCTCTTTTCATATGATTGTTGACCTTTGTATGTCTTTTGGAAGAAATGAATGTTTAAATCTTTTGACCATTTTATTTATTTTAAAATTTAAATCATTTTTATTTTTCAAGGACAGTTGACATACAATTTTAGGTGTACACTCAAATACTAGACATTATATAATTTACTAAGTAATCATCCGGATAAACCTCGTACCCATCTGACACTATACATATTTTTTAGAATATTATTGATTACATTCCCTGTGCTATACTTTACATCCCCCTGATTATTCTGTAACCACCAATATGTTCCTCTTAATCCCTTCACTTTTTTCATCCAGCACTCCTCAACTCTCCCTCCCATCTGACAACAATCAATATGTTCTCTGTATCTATGAATTGGTTTCTGTTCTGCTTCTTCATTTATTTTTTAAGGTTCATTTGTTGATAGATATATATTCATTGCCATTTTATTGTTCATATTTTTTAAATCACTTTTTCTTCTTCTTAGAGAAGACCGTTTAATGTTTCCTGTAATACTGGTTTGATGGTGATGAACTCCTTTAGCTTTTTCTTGTCTGGGAAGCACTTTATCTGCCCTTCCATTCCAAATGATAGCTTTGCTGGGTAGAGTAATCTTGGTTGCAAGTCCTTGCTTTTCCTCACTTTGAATATTTCTTGTCAGTCCCTTCTGGCCTGAAAAGTTTCTTTTGAGAAACCAGCTGACAGTCTTATGGGAGCTGCCTCATAGGTAACTAACTGCTTTTCACTTGCTACTTTCAAGATTCTCTCTTTGTCTTTAACCTTTTACACTTTAATTTTGATGTATCTTGGTGTGGCCCTCTTTGGGTTTGGGTTTATTTTGTTTGGGATTCTCTATGCTTCCTGGACTTGTATGTCTATTTCCTTCACCAGGTAATGAAAGTTTTCTGTCACTACTTCTTCAATTAGGTTTTTTTTTTTTTGTTTTTTTAAGATTTTATCTATTAATCTCTAGAGAGAGAGGGAGAGAGGGAGAGAAATAAGAATGGTGATTGCCTCTTGCTAACCTAAAACTGGGGACTCAGCCTGTAACTCAGGCATGTGCCATGACCAGGAATTGAACCCATGACCCTCTGGTTCTCAGGCTCACACTCAATCCACTAAGCCACACCCACCATGGTGCAAATAGGTTTTTAAAAAAAATTTTTTAAGTATATTTTATTATGTTGTTACAGTTGTCCCAATTTCATTTCCCTTTGCTCCCCTCTTCCCAGTATCCCCCTGACCTCCAGCCATCCCACCCCCCTTAGTTTATGTCCATGGGTTGTGCATATAAGTTCTTTGACTTCACCCTTTCTCATATTATTCTTAACTTCCCCATGTCTATTTTGTACCAACCAATTATGCTTCTCAGTCCCTGCACCATATCCCCATTTCCCCCCTCCCCCTCCCAGCTGATAACCCTCCAAATGATCCCCATACCTATGATTCTGCTCCTATTCTGGTTTGCTTAGTTGGATTTTGTTTTTATTTTTTAGATTCAGTTGTTGATATTGTGACTTTGTTGTCATTTTAATGTTCATAGTGTTGACTTCTGAGGTGGAGGTGCCTCACACACCTTAGGCTCGGTTGGAAGCTGCTCTGTCTAGCAGAGTCTTCGTGACCATGGCGGAACAAACTCTTACCCAGGACACTTTATTATGTCCGATGAAATAACTTTTACCTGGGACATTTCATTATGTCTGGGGGAAGGAAGGTGACTGCCTCTCTAGTGAAGAACAGCAGCTAGACCTTCTTCCCTCATGCCTTTTATTGAGAAGGATACCATGGGAGATACAAGATCAACATTCATAAATCATCAATAGCTTTCAGGTGCCTAGGTTACAATTAACAATAACTGATTACAAGTTCTAGTACAGCGGGTACAATGAACAGTCTGTGCCAGGGTCCATCAAACATTTTGACCCTACATTGGCACTAGGTACAAGGTTTCAAATACTCCCTGTCAGAGATTGTTTATACTTAATTATAAGATAAAGGAAAGCAGAGCAAGTTCTAAAGCATATTAATATTCTTTGAATCCAATCTCCATGGAAACCCTCTGAATGGTTTTCAGGTATGTCTCCCACGCAGCCATTGCTGAGACTTACAGACAAGCACAGCCAGGATGCCGGCAGCAGGTCATGCTCAGGCCAGGGCTACAATTCCCCAAACCACAAAGAGCGGTTCCCCACAGACTTCTTTTTCTTAAATAAGTCCCTTTAACATTTCATAAAATAATCGCTTGTTGAGGATGAACTCCTTTATCCTTACCTTGTCTGGGAAGCACTTGACTGCCCTTCCATTCTAAATGATAGCTTTGCTGGATAGAGTAATCTTGGTTGTAGGTCCTTTCTTTTCATCACATTGAATACTTCTTGCCAGGCCCTTCTTGCCTGCAAAGTTTCTTTTGAGAAATCAGCTGACAGACTTATAGATACCCCTTTGTAGGCAACTCTCTGCTTTTCTCTTGCTGCTTTTAAGATTCTCTCTTTACCTTTCACCTTTGGCATTTTAATTATAATGTGTCTTGGTGTGATCTTCTTTGGGTCTACCTTCTTTGGGACTCTGTGCTTCCTGGACTTGTATGTCTATTTCCTTTGCCAAATTTTGGAAGTTTTCCTTCATTATTTTTTTCACATAAGCTTTCAATTTCTTCTCCTCTGGCACCCTTATAATTTGGATGTTGGTATGTTTAAAGTTGTTCCAGAGGTTCCTAAGCCTCTCCTCATTTTTTTCAATTATTGTTTCCTCATTCTGTACTGGTTGACTGTTTTTTTCTTCCTTATGTTCCAAATCATTTATTTGAACCCTGGTTTCCTTCCCTTCATCATTGGTTTTGTGTGAATTTTCCTTCATTTCATTTAGCATAGCCTTCACTTCTTCCCTTATGCGTTTTCCATACTTAAGCATATCTGTCAAGCCTGTGAGCATCTTTATCACTAGTGTTTTCAACTCCATGTCAGTTAGGTTGGCTACCTTCTGGTCGCTTAGTTCTCCCACTGGAACCTTGATCCATTCCCTCTTTTGGCCCATACTTCTCTGTATTCTCATCTTGACAGGCTCCTGTGTTTGCCTCTGTGTCTTAGGTAGAGCTTTCACACCTGTTACATTGTAAGGGGCGGAGCCTTAGGTATTCGTCATTAATGAGTGACTCGTTTCACCACATTGTGGCACTGTATGTGGGGGAGGGGTCTGAGAGAGAACAATGCCTCTTGCTCAGCACTCGCCCCTTTTCCAGGTACTTATCCCACTTCCGTATGGGACTGGTGCCTCTTTAGCTGTTGTCCTGGCCATTGTTCCCAGAGTGTGTGGGTCTGTGAATGTTCTAGGACTGTGGGGTCATTTAAACAAGCGAACTCTGTGGAGAGACCGGCAGTTTCTTTCTCCACTCCAACCCCCATTTGTTTCCACAGTCAGAAGCAATGAGGCTTTATTTTCCCCGGTGCTGGGACCGTCAGCTGTGTGGTCTGGTCTGGTGCTGGGAGTGCTCCCCAGGTGTCCCTCCCTAGTTTTTAAAGCGTGTGACTGCACTTTTTGCCAGGCTGCAGCTGCCGCCGCCACTGTCACCACCACACTGCGTCCTCTTCACCCTGGCTTCACCCCTCCTCCCTGTCTGGATTAGTATTTCTTCTTTATTTCATTGTTTGTTGGACTTCCATGCAGCTCAGTTTTCTGGAACTTTTGTTTATCTCTAGTTTTGAAGTAGTTGTATTCCTTCTTAATTGTGGAGGGAGATGCAGCATGTCTATCTAGGCCTCCATCTTGGCTGGAAGTCCCAGAAGTTGATTTTTAATTTCTTGTTCTCTTTCTTCTCCTTCCAGCACCCCCATGATGCAAATATTGGTATGCTTGAAGTTGTCCCAGCGGCTCCTTACACTATCTTCATTTTATTTTTGTATTTTTTTTTCCTTTTGCTGTTTTGATTGTGTTTTTATGCTCCCTTATCTTCCAAATTGCTGTTTTGATTCTCAGTTTCATCTACTTTACTGTTGATTCCCTGTAAGTTATTCTTCATTTCAGTTAGTGTATCTTTAATTTCTGACTGGTTATTTTATATGATTTCCATGTCCTTTTTATGTTGTTGAATTCAACTAAATTCAGCTACTCTTCCAATAAGTTCACTGAGCATCCATATTACCAATATTTTGAATTCTGCATTAGGTAGATTGCTTTGTCTCCATTTTGTTTGTTTGTTTGTTTGTTTTTTTCTGGAATTTTGTTCAGTTCTTTTATTTGGGATGTGCTCCTTTATCTCATTTTAGCAGCCTCCCTGAGTTTGTTTCTATGTATTAGGTAAATCTGCTACATCCCCTGGGCTTGGTAGAAAAGTTGGTTAATGTAGTAGGTGTTCTGTAGAGTCCAGTGTCACAGCCTCTCCTATCACCTGAGCTGGAAACTCCAGGTGTACACCCCCACCGCATGTGGGTTGTGTACTCCCTCCTGTTGTAGTTGAGCCTTGGTTACTATTGGCATGTCAATGGGAGGTATTTACCTCCAGAGAAATCTGCTGCAATGACTGGCTGTGACCACCAATCACTGTGGAGGATCAGCTGTGAAGGGGTCTGTCCCACAGATTAGAACTTACTCCAATGGGGCTCTGGTGCCCACTGAGTCCACCCATGAGTGTGTCACTGAGGAGGTGGTTAGGTGGTTTTTCAACTTGGTCTGAAGCTGTCCACTGAGTGTACTGGGACCTCCCAGGAGGTGCAGGCCAAGGTTAGCTGCCACCTGTGCCCTGCCTGGGACCCCTTGGATTGAGCTACAGCTGGCTGCTACTTGTGTTAGGCTTGGAGGTGCCCAGGATAGACCAAGCTATGGACCATATCTGACTGCTGTTAGTGCCCTGCATGGAGCCACTTAGTAAGAGGTGCAGAGCATGGTGAGGCCAGATGCTGCTTTTTTGAGAGGTTTAGGAAACTCTGATGTGTAAGCCAAGACAACACCTTTGTATGGAATAGGCACTGAAAACAACTTGGGTGGGCCTGCAAGTTTGGTGGAGCAGGGCCTCAGGAAATAACCAAGGCAGGGTGAACAGTATTAGCCTGGTTGATAAAGATTCAGATATGGCTCTGTGGGGGGTGTCTCAGCAAAGGAACGATGGCCTCTGCCAGCACTTCTGCCTGTGAGAAAGCTGCCCCTCCAGCTCTCACCCTGATGCCAGGCAGTTCAGTTCCTCCCTGTAAGTCTCTGAGGCCTTTCAAATTGCTGCCTCCATGCTGAAACTCAGAGGGAATGAATCTGATAAGTCTGTGCATAGGCGCTTTAAGAGAAACTGCCTGGGACTCCAGAAGCCCTCCTCACTCAGTCACAATCCCTTTTGGTTTTTACAGCCAGAAGTTATAGGGATTTCTCTTCTTGGCACTGGAACCTTGGGCTGGGGTTCTGATGTGGGGCTGGAACCCCTTGCTCCTCAGGGGTGGCCTCTGCAGCCAAGATATCACTACTGATTTTTATCTGCCACACATGGATGTGAGACCAGCCCACTCCACATTTCTGCCCCTCCTACCAGTCTCAGTGTGGTTTCTTCTTTAAAACACTAGTTGTAGAAATTCTATTCAAAGAGATTTCAGGTGGTTCTGAATGATGGTTGGCTCTGTAGTTTAGCTGTAATTTAGATGTGGTTATGGGAACATCTGAGCACTGTGTTTACCTACCAGACTTGACCAGACTCTTTTGCCCATTTTTAAATTGAGTTGTTTGTCTTTTTGTTATTGAGTTTAAGCGTTCTTTTTATATTCTGGATACTACATCCTCATCAAATACATGAAAAAATACATATACTTTCAAATATTTTCTCATATAACAGACCTATTCTTGATCAAAATTCTAACCACCTTCTACCAAGACACAATATGGGTATGTTAAAGTCATCTTGAAAACTGGAGGTGGTGGGAGTGGTCCTGTGGCTTCGTGCTGGTCCTCAACCCAGTCTTTGTTGAGACCTTGTTGATTAATAGTAGGATATTATTACTAATAAATTTGATCTGATTCTTTCTAGTTAATAGCAATTGTGTTCATTTTCAATTACTGAGTAACAAATTGCCACCAAGTCAGCACCTTAAAACAGCACAAATTTACTCTCAGTTTCCATGGTCAGAAGTCTGGACGCATACAAACTTGGTTCTCTGCTCAAGGTCTCATGATGCTAAAATCAATGCATTAGCTGGGTGTTTCTTTCTGGAATTCTGGGTCCTCTTTCAAGTGCACATGGTTCATTGTGGTCTGAGGCCTTTATTCTTGCTTGCTGCTGGCCAGGAGCTGCTTGGCTCTTATGGTCCCCTCCACACACCTTCTCAGGCTTCAAATCTCTCTGGCTTCAGGGAGGCCCAGTCCCTTTGTAGGGCTCATTTGAGTAAGTCAGGTCCATCAAGGATAAGCTTTGCAATTAACTCAAAGTTAATTGATTAGTAACTCATTAATAGAAGTGATATCCCATCATAATCACAAGTTCCACCTATGCTCAAGGGGTGGGGCATATACAAAGTATATATACCAGAGGGTAGGAATTTGGGGGGACTATCTTAGAATTCTGCCTGCCAGAGTATTATATCACAGTTAATTTCTGACTTTTGACAAATGTACTATGGTTATATACACATGTACAGTATATATCTTTATAAACCTAAAATTATTCCAAAATTTTTAAAAGGCCACATTATATATTCTTATTTCTAGGCAAGATAGAGAAGAAATGACTAGATTTACCTCCTACCTAAAACAACACCAAAAATTTAAAAAACAACAACAGCAACAAAAACCCACAAATAAAATATATGAGACCATGGTTTTAAAGACATTGGTATTAAGCAGGAAAGAAGAGTGATCTTTGTGACACAGCTTCATGCATGGGGCAAGCTTCCAGGTTGCGGTGCAGGGAGAGAAAATACCTAGTAGCCTTCTGGACTTGAGAGATGAAAGGGGAGTCCAGGGATGTCAGGCAGTTCGAGTTTGCAGAGCAGCAGACCCGAGAGGTGAGAGGTACACACAGAGAACCGCAGAGCTCTGTGAGAGTCCACGGATATTCAGCAGAGCACTGACAGCACATGTGTGTGAGGAAATGGCCCAACGACAAGACAAGAACAACCCAAGGATTAGAGGGAACACTGCCCAGTCTCACATGGGACTGGGAAGATGGCATATGCAAACATTAAGTGGAGTACCAAGAAGGGTCATACCTCAGTGGTAGGGAATAATCAACGCTAGGTTAAACACAGCTCTGGTCCTGCCTAATGAATCTTAAGAACAAGACCCAAAGGGATAAAACTATTTCCAAGTAACTTAACTGTGGCAAAACAAAGCTCATGAATATTAATAGAATACAAAAATAGCTATCATCCAATGAGGTAAAACTCAGAATGTCTGGAAAACAGTAACAGGTTGCCATAAGAAAAATAGGTTTATAATGAGCAGAAAAATCAGTTAATTGAAACTAACCCACAACTGCCACAGATGTTCAAATTAGCACACAAAACCTTAAAACAGTGGTTATAAATGCACTGCATATGTTCAGAAAGTTAAGTAGAGACATAAAACATATTAAATGTCCTAAATTGAAATTCTAGAGGTGAAAACTATTATGTCTGAGTTTTTTGCTTTGTTTTTTTAAATGGGGTAGAGGGGATTAATGGCAGATTAGACACTGCTGAAGACAAGATTAATGAACTGGAAGTCAGCTATAGAAATTATCCAAAATTGACACATAGGGAAAGAATTTTTTTTTTAGAAAGGAAGAGAATAACAGTAGTAAACTTGGGATTTCAAGTGTCCTAATATATATATGTAATTATAATCCCCAAAGGAGAACAGAAAAAAAAAGTTGAAGTATTGGCTAAAAAATTTTTCAAAACTTGATGAAAACTATCAACCCACAGATCCAAGAATCCCAATGAAGCTCAAGCACAATAAACATGAAGAAAACTACACCAAGGCCAATCATGAATTAAATTGCCTAAAACCAGTGATAAAAGGAAAATCTTAAAAGTAGACAGAGAAAAAAGACTTGTACATGAATGTCCATAGCCAAAAACTAAAAACAACTCAAATATCCATTAACAGGTATATGAGTAAACAAATTGTGGAATACCTTATAATGATAATTTAAAATAAACTAATTACATATGCAAAAGTATAGAAGAAACTGTCAAAAATTATACTTAGTGGAAGAAACCAGATCCCTCTCCCCACAAAAAAGAATGCATAGTTCCATTCATATAAAAATTCTACAAAATGGGAACTAATTCATTGTGACAGAGATCAGTAACACCTGGTGGCAGGTGGGGAGGGATGGAGAATTCAAGGAGGCAGGAAGAAACTTTTAAAGGGGAGGAACATGCTCACTGTCTTGATTGTGGCGATGGTCTCACAGGTGTACACACATCAAAACATATACAATTGCACATTTTAAGTATGTGGAGTTAATTGTATGCCAAGTATACCTAGAAAAGCCAAATAACCAAACTCCAGGGCCATGGCTCCTGCAGGCATGGCAGGGACTGAGGAGCTGGTGTCCTGGCTCTTAAGTGTCAGGTTCTGCCTCAGGGCCACTTAAACCTCCTGCATCAGGTGCTTGCTGCAGTCCAGGGGGAGGGGGGTGAGAGTGCTTAGCACTTGGCAGTAGCTCAGAAACTTTTCTCTAAAGACTGTGGATTTAATTAGGGACTCACACTGGCACTCGAAGTCACTCTCTTCTAAACCACATTGGCAAACATGTCCTTAATAGTCCCTACTCAATCCCAAAAGACATTAGCATGTTTTGAAAGGGCTGGTTTGCAAACACGATGCAGTTCTCCAGTAATCCTAAATGTGTGTCCCCATTAATAATTTTTCAAACACATTTCACTTCCCATTGACCCCACTCTGTAGGGGAACGGCTGGTTCCCATGATGGCTTCTGACATGTTGTGGACAGGCCTGAGGCTGCCCAGGGTCATGGCCTCCAAGCCTTCTCCACACCATGGTCTGTCTTCTCCAGGGGCCCAGCCACCGTGTTGGGCCTGTTCAAAGCCCCACATAGAGTTCCACCTGCTGCCCTCTCAGTTCGATCCACAGTGTCTGGAGTTTCCCTCCTGTGTCACATCCGATTAGATGGTGTTATGGGCTGAATTGTGTCCCCCCCTAAATTCATATATTAGAGTCCTAACCCCCAGTCCTTAAGAATGTGACTATATTTGAAGATAGGGCCTTTGAAGTGGAAATTAAATATAACGAGGTCATTATTGCTATCCAGTGTGCATGGTGTCCTTATGAGAGGGATTAGGAGACTGAAATACACAGAGAAAAGGTCACATGGAGACCTCACCCCCACCCCCTCAGACCCCAACACCTTGGTCTCAGAATTCCAGCCTCCAGACCATGAGGAAAGAAATTTGTGTTGTTTAAGCCATTCAGATTGTGGTACTTTGTTATGGAAGCCCAGGCAGACTGACACCCTACCCTACCCTACCCCCACTCACCTCCTTCAGACTCCCCATAGGCCTGAGGGAAATTGAGTGAGAGCAGGTGGAGGGTGCCTGGAGGACTTGGGTGCTGGGCTGAGAGAGGAGTTTTCACCTTATCTGCTTGGAAGTTTTGAGGGTTGATGAGCCAGGGGAGGGAGATGCCATCGAGAATATGATCTGCCCGGGGCATGGAGTGGCAGAGTAACTATTTCAAGAAGGGCCCCTTGGCCCTGGTCAGGTGGCTCAGTTGGTTGGAACACTGTGACCTGTACCAAAGGGTCATGGGTTCAAATCTCAAAACATATGCAGGTTTGACTCTGGTCAGGGTGCATTCAGGAGGCAACCAATTGATGTTTCTTTTTCTCTCTCCCTTCCTGTCTCTAAAATCAATAAACACATCCTCAGGTGAAAACTAAAAACTTTTTTTATTAAAAAAAAAAAAAAAGGCCCCACAAATGTAACTGAAATAAAAGGCCCAGAAGAAAGCCCATTAGCAGGTCCTGCAGGCTGAGTGATGAGGCATCTTTCCCAGCTCAGTGCATGCAAAGCCCTGCCTAAGGTGGGAGGTCCTTACAGGAGTGGGAAGGAGGAAGTGGAGCTGTCCCGGGGGAAGACCCCTGCACTGGGTGCTAACAGTCCTGGCAAACATCAACATAAGGAGGGAACAGACAGTTACTTCATTGTCACTGTCGGGCAGTCCTGGGAAGTGTGCATCACTTCCTTCTCAGAGAAATGAAGGGAAACAGCACCCTTTTTCCAGAGGAGGAAGTTGAGGCTTGGAAAAGCCAACTAATTAGAGGCAACTCCAGACTGAAACCAAGGTCTTCTAACAATAGGCCATGGCATGAGCTGTGCAGGCCCCATAGGAGAGGCTTCTTGAAGGACTTGAGGGGAGAAGTTCTGTGGGAAGGCCATGAGGTCAGGTCTTACCCTTCCCGCTTCCTTCAGTGGTTCCTGTGTGTGCACCTGCACACACTTACATGACCATACATATGGCCCCACATGAACACATATTCAGACACTTGCACACATATGTGCACATGCAGGCACCACAGCACACATGCACTCATGTGTGCAACGCGCACACAGATGCACTTGTGTGTGCATGCACTGCATGCTGACATGTATGCACATCAATCTCACATGTATATACGCAGACATGGCACACACACTAGTCCCACTCTATGTGAACTATCCTTCATTTGCACCACCTGGGTCTGAAAACAAGCTGCTGTAGGTGAAAACAGCCCATACATTCAACAAAAAGGCACAGCTAAGTAAATGGACCCATTTCAAAGTGTTTCTCCCCCACAGATTTTTGGCTGCATCAGAAAATTAAAATTTTCTCACTTGCCAGTGTAATACTGAAGCAGGTGTGTGTGAGGCCTCTAGCTCACGAGGTTACTCATGAGCATTCAAGGAAGTTTGTGCCAAACTGAAAAATCACAGAAACAGACAAACCTATTAAACCAAGGCAAATTTACTAGGTGTTGGAAGTTCTTTTGTAATGAAAAAGCCATATAATAATTTTCATGAATAATTAGATTTTTATTTTGGTTGCAAATGTGAAATCTTTTTATTTAAATGGAAAAGCTCCATCTGCTCAAATGAGAGACTGAAAAAATGGGGTAATGAAGCTAATACGGTCTTTGCTTTTCTTCAACAACCAAGTCCCATCTCTCCGCCACTGACTTGGGGTCAGGACATGTGTTTACACCTTTTTACTTCAGCACGGCCTTAAAAGGCAGGCAGAACTCATTGTGAAAAGGATGTTAAGGTCAGCCATGCAGCCATGTGGCTTCCTCCCCATTTAGCAAACACACGCATTCTCTTGGATTCAGTCAAAGAACAGCCATATTCAGGGTGTGGACGATGTGCTGATGAGGCACTTCAGATGTGACATGTTTCATCCCCACAGAAACCTAAGGGTGAGGATGACCATGCCTACTTAACAGATGGGCCAAGTGAAGTTGGGAAAACCAGCCATTTATGCAAAGTCACACAGCTGGGAAACAGTAGAGCTGGGAGGTGAACCCAGGTCTGCTTAGAACTATGGTCTGGCCCCCCACCCTACAGGTCTGCCACCTACTGAGGATGTCCACAATGGTGGGAAAAGCTGCTGCTCCTGCTCCAAGCTAAATTATTGCTTCCAGGGCTTGGGAGGCTGTGGACAGGGCTGAGGATGAGGACTCAGGTTACCCAGGTTCAGGCTGACGCTGCCACCTGGGGCTAGTCACTGCCCTGCTCTGGGAGGAGGCCGCCACACAACGGGTTGGGGGCTGGGATGGGGGCTGTTAAGAAACAGGAGGAAACATAAGTGAACCCTTTTATCCAGGGCGGGCACAGGGACAGTCTCCCTAATCCTCTAGGAGTACACTGATGTGCCTTTCTTTCAAACAACATCTGTAAACTTATTTTTTCTCCTGGTGGTTCGTGTTTAGTCCTAAAATATGTTTCCAGATGTGATGAAAGGATGGCTTCTGAGTGCCTGTGTCAACAATTAAAGATTAACCCAGATCCTACACATGGAGAAAATCGAACAGAGAGGGAGATGGAGGTTGTGTGTGGCCTCTGGAGAACATTCCGAGTTACATTTGTTCACAGGACTGGAAGTCCCAGTGGGGACTGAGTGCAGGGTGTGGCACCGCCAAGTGCTGCTTGAGAAAGGCTTCTGCACCAGCTGACACATGAGCCTAATTCTAAAATGACATCTTCAGAGTTTTTCCAAAATCTTATTTTAAGGCTTTCTTGATGATCAGTTGCTTTCTGCTCTAACGATAAATCCAACTGAAATAAAATTTCAGTCACAAGATGGAATGAACCCATTTCACTCATCATACAGCCTGGAACATGACTTCACCATGGTATGACAGTTTCAGGATATGACAGGAGGTTGCACATGTATATCACGGTCAAACTTGGATGTGCCAGAATCAAGACAAAACAAAACAAAAAGACCAAAGCCCTGAAGACGTTCTCTACAGGCAGTTACTCTGTGTCCCAAAGAACAACAGAAGAGACTGTGCGCACAAAACAACTGGCTATAAGGTTACCTGTGCCAACAGAAATGAGGAGTTGGCCTAGCAGCTATGTGGGTGGAGGACGCAGATCCCACTGATAGGATGCTCCACAGTCCTGAATGGGACTGCAGCGATGGTGCGGCACTGCCACCATGTTTCTGATGTCAGGCTGAAATACACACGAGCAGAGGTAAGAGGTGTTCACTCTGCAGAATGATTAGGTGAGCATAGATCCGTCCATGGATGAGAATTGCAATGGATGATGCTCGGAGTTAAATAGTCCTTGTTTTAGGGGGATCAATAACCTAATCATGTTAAATAAACATATATCTTGGTTGGTTTTTTTTTTAAAGGAGGATGGGGAAGGTTGCTGAGTTGCCATGCTACTTCCCAACACTGGATGAAGGAGGTGGTCACAGCTCAGCAGCGGCAGACACTGGAGCCAATGAGCACATCACTGGGCTGTGAGCAGACCTGAAAGAACTCTCTCACGGACATCTTACAATGCTTCTGGTGGGGCTTAAAGTTAGAGAAAGCAGAGACCTGTAGAACTCCGTGGGGAAGGAGAACGCTTCTATGGGGCTTAAAGTTAGAGAAAGCAGAGACCTGTAGAACTCCGTGGGGAAGGAGAACGCTTCTCTGAAAGGAGAGGATTAAACCAATGCCCAGTGGGGCGCTGGAGGGAAGGGACGGCGGGTCCTAGGGCTCAGAGCTCACACTCTGCTGCCCATGGGATTCTGTCCAGCCTCCCTTCTCTACACTGAACCATGATACCTGCGGCCAGCCTGAGCAGTGCTATCACCTCACGTGTAAGACTAAGGCTCTGAGGGGCTGGTGACCAGCCTGGGCCACACAGCCCAGCCCGCAGACTGAAGTTGTGGGCGCCCACAAATTCCTATGGTGAAATCTCATCTACAAGGTGAGGTGTTGGGAAGTGAGGCCTCTGGGAGATGATCAGGTCATGGGCAGGGTACTCATGACCAGGATGAGGGCCTTTATCAAAGGGGCCCCGAGAGCTCCCTCACCCTTTCTGCCATGTGCAGACACAGTGAGAAGACAGCTTTCCATGAGCCAGGAAGCAGGCTCTCACCAGACACAGGATCTACCAGGGTCTTGACCTTTGACGTCCCAGCCTCCAGACTGTAAGAAATAAATGTTTTCTTTTTAACAAACAACTCTGAGAAATAAATGTTTTGTTGCTTTCTTGCCACCCAGTTATAGCAGCCTGAAAGGACTGAGACAGTGGCCTTCTGACTTCTTGTCCAAAGTGTTTCCTCTTCCAAACTCAGGGCCCCCAAAACCACCATAACACACAGCTCTGAGCAAGGCTGTGGCACCCCCCACAGACATGCACCTCCTTGCTCCAAGTCACTGTCCATACTGCTGCAGGCTGGACACTGCACCCATGCAGAAGATGTGTCCATCCTTCTCACTCTGCGACCTCACCCCCACCCTCCTGCCAAGGCTGCGTGCAAACCCGGGAAGCCCAGGCCCAGCCCTATAGGCACTGAGCAGGCCACTGCCTCCTCCTCAGACACGTCTCCCTCTGTAAAACATGGGCAATAACCGCTATCTTCCGCATCTCACAAGGCAGTTGTGGGGAAGTTTTCAGATTTTAAGTTATCTTGTAGTTCACATTTTGTAAATTCACATTCTGTATCGAAATGCAGATTTTCATACTGTCACCGATAAACCCCAATTTTTCAATATAAATACCTACAGAACAAAAACCTACAACCTACTGCCTATCCCATTAGATCAAAAATTCTTTCCCTGGATTTCAAGCCACTGGGTGGTACTGTCTCCAGAATGTGGCTCCAGCTTATTGCCCAAGCCTCTCTCTCATTATTCCTCAGATGGTCATCTACTTGGTTCCACCAGCCCTGTGTATTCTCCTCCTTCTTCTAATAACAGAATTCCAAATTGTCCTTTGGGACCATCTTCCATTCCAGTCCTTTCATCTCAGTGAGGGTCACACGTGACCCAGGAACCCCTCCCCCGGTCTGGCAGATCAGAGGCTGCCCCGCTATGCTGTGGCCAGCACAGGTCTTCCCTATTGGTCATCAGGGCAAATCAGGGCTTCCACCAGGGCCACTGGGGAAGAGAAACTGCTGTTGAGGATGTGAAGCCCCTGCTGCTGGCAGCTACCCTGCCCCGACCCCCGGAGGAGTGAGGGCATCTTGAGAACTATGCAGCCAGTACAGAGAAACAGAAAAGCAGGGCTCCTCTTGCTGGGCCAGAGCAGTCAGTCTCCTGGACTTCTCTTTTTAATTGAATCAATCCCCTTTTTAATGTAAGCCAGCCTGAGCTGGGGTCCTGTCATAATGCCGTTTGAAGGTACAAGGATCCAAAGGCAGCTGGAAAGGCTGGCTCTAATGAGATGATATCAGCAAGGATAAAAGGGGCATCCTGATCAGGGGACCACAGCCTGGCTTTACCGGCAGTGGAAGGGGCCCTGAGGCCATGCTGAGATGCTGCTGCTGAGAAAGCCAAGGAGGCCCATGGTTGAGGGGTAGAGAGCAGGAGGCAGAGCTGCCTGGTCACACACACCACATGGGTCCAGGGCCCCTCAATGGTCGGGGGCACAGATTTCCTCGGTCCTCGGAGCCCTGGGCCAGCGGCCTCCAGCCCAAGCAGCTGCGCCCCACTTACTGCAGCATGGCGAGCAAGTGCTGCCAGCCCCTGCACGCTGCGCTGTGGAAACACTGGAGAGCAGGGCCCTAGACAACCGTTTCGAGTTCAGGGGCCACTCCAGCCAGCCACTGCGGGTCAGAACAGCATTTGCTTAAGGGTTCAAGACCGTGAAAGGCAAGGCAAAGCAGGGGGTGGCGCCAGAGAGAAGCTCCAGCACAGCAACCTTGCCTCTGACTATGGCTGGAGGCAGAGCTGCAGAGCAGGACTGAGAGAAACAGACACTGTGGCTGAGGAGTGTTCCCAAAGCACGGAGCATGGGACCCACCGCCATAGAAGGGGTTTGCTTATGAAAACTGTGCAGGTCAGTGGATGGTGGCCCCATCCTCCTCTGGGGCAGTGATACTGTGCGGCATCCACCTGGCACCGTTGGTCGCTCCCCTGTAGTCATGCTCAGCCTTCCTTCCTCATAAAGCCACAGTTTTCTTCCACTGCCTTCCAGAGATAGGACAGTGGTGATCATCGGTCCAGCTCTGGCTGTAAGGGAGTCTGCCAAGAGCTGTGGGGAGCCCCCTGGACCCAAATAAAGAGACACCTCTCAAGAAGATGACTTTTTCCTGACTCCCACCTTCTACTCTTGTGTCTCATGCTTGGAATTGCAGCAGCCACCTTGTGACCATGAGGAAAGGCCAAGAAAATGACTGACACAGACTAGCACCTGTCGAGATCAAGTCACTGAACT
Source organism: Furipterus horrens (assembly GCF_987537825.1). NCBI lineage: Eukaryota > Metazoa > Chordata > Mammalia > Chiroptera > Furipteridae > Furipterus > Furipterus horrens. The sequence continues at coordinate 61,400,172 of NW_028327180.1, read as the reverse complement.
AGCTCCAGATCTTCTGGATGATTTCCGGGTTTCTCTGGTTATGCAAAACAATTCGGAGACTGTTTAAGTGATCACACTCAGGGATTCTGTTCCTCACCATCAAAAGCGCACTTGCTGAAAACACATTCTTCTACATTATCTTCTTTGCTCATCACTGCCCAGGCAGTAGTGACCATCATATGAGGGAAGAGAAAGTTGAGGCTGAGGGAGCTGAAGAGGTGAGCTGACAGAGCTGGTAATCGGTGGGACCAAAACCCTTCTCTGCCCACCAGTCCATGTTCATTCAGTTCCGACTCCCCAGCCTTGGAAGGATGACGCACATCTTCAAAGCCTGTATGTAAGTCCAATTTAACAATTAAAAAATATGTTTGTAAAAGGAATGCCTCAACAGTTGGCTCATTCTAATCGTGCTATTATTATAAAGCCCTTCCAACTGTCCTTCCCGCCAAAAAGAAGAAGAAAAAGAAAATGGCAGAGAGAGAAAGTGAGCTTGCCAGGAAGTATTGGACAGAAACTTTTTTGGTTTGGGAGCCAGGAAATGTTAAAGGAGCAAGTGTAGCTATCCATCTCCAGTTGTGCTTTGGGACTCAAAGCTTGGCCTCTTTATGAAACAAGCACCACCGAGCAGCCCTGACAAGTGATAGACTGCCACAGAGGCTGGAAAAGCTACTGCTGGCTCTGGGTTTTATGATAACAACAAATATATACAGTTGACGGTACAGAAGGCAAGTGCTTGAATTTTACCCTTAGTCTCTGGGTTTTTCTTGTTTTCAAACTGACTGGTCTGGATAATGGAAGACCAATAGCCAATAATAAATCCATTATAAGCTAGACATGACCTCTTCTGACTACAATTAAATATTTCTTTCATCCTTGAATTAAACTCTTTACTGTGGTAAAATTCAAGCTTTTGTAATACTGTAACTGTAGGTATAACTACCGGGGAGGGAGTGATTACTTAGAGAGCCTATCTAAAGCACCTCAGAAGCACACTATCAGATGCTTGTTTTGTATTTATATTTTTGGATCATACTAAAGATACTATTGCTAATGATTCTTGTCCAGAAATCTTGTTTTTATGTTCTGAAAACCATTTATCTTATTTTGTACCATGGAAGGCTCTTAATAATCACAAGTTAACATGAACATTCCTTTATTGTAGCTTCTGGATCTAGACTGTCAGGCACATCAGCCAGTCACAGTTCTGTTCCCAAGGGAACAAAGACAGTGGGTCCCATATTAACAGTGGCTTTTGTTGGCTTATTAAATTTTTTCTTTTTCTGACAGTAAAGTGGTGTGTGGTTGGCAAGAATTTCTCTTCTTCAATTTGGATGTGGTTTCTGCCCCCAAAGCTCTGCAGACAAGCTTGTTTGTAGAAAAACAACCTGCAGCCACCCTCACATTCACAGCCACCAGAGCTTGGCCTCAAAGGAGGCTTCACTGAAAACAAACGGAGCTGAAAAACAGGCTCAAGTACAAATGTTCTTTCCTCAAGCTACTTTCAGTTTAATATTCATATGTCTTTCATATCTAATAGTTCAAAAAATATCTTCTCATCTATTTAAATCCAAGTACCCACTCACCATTATGAGCCTCCCACAGCCCCTTGCTCTGCCAGGGACGCTCCGGGTCACCACCCAGGTTGTGTGGTTCCCCATCCAGGGAGCTCTGTGGGAACAATGACCAGAAGCAGGAAAAGCCTGTCCCTGGGAGACAGCCAGCTTTTCCCAGGGGGTACAAAGCAGCCAGAAGTTCAACCCCCAAGTGCATCCACACTGTGGTCTCTCCAATGCCTTGCTGGGAGTGGGAAAATGGCCAGTTAGCACTCCAGGGATGCGCTCCTCAGACACCAAGGTTAGTTGGTTAATAGTCAGATGTGCTGAGATGTGTCCTGTGCTAATGCCACAGTGCTCAATAGCACAGCAAATCTGAAGTGGAAATCCCAGGATTCATCATTCCCTTTGCCTTTCTAATGGAGGGGGAGAGAAAAGGAGAGAGAGAGAGAGCTGGGGGAAGGGGGTTAAGTGAGCACTTTGGCTCCTTGGGTGCCCCAGGAGAAGGCCACTGCTCTCACCCTGTTGACCCTCGCACTTCAGGACTCAAGGATCCACAATCCTCAGAAGTGGCTGCTTTCCTAGGACCCCCACCCCCATTAGAATAAATACAGTTTGCAAGTTCTTGCAAAAGGTTCTCTGAGGGCTTCTGATTACTGGACCCTGGCTTGTGATTTATTTTTACTCAGAAGGGCCTCCTATTTTAAGTGAGCAGCCACAGTTCTAGCAGTAACAGGTAAAAGTTTTACTGGCTGTCCATAAATCAGTTCAACACCCTGGTCTCTAGGGATTTGCCGACAGATAATAGGCTGCAATTATGAAACCATCACCAGCAGTTGCCGGCAAGACCCTGGAGAGATTTCTGAAGTCTGAAGGCACTTGTCAGGAGAAAAGAGGAAATTGTTTCATGAAGCAGAAATCTGGCCCAAAAGGAAGCAAGAAGAATGTAAGGCTGACTTAAATTAAAGTGGTAAGAAATAGGTATGGTGAGCTAGGAGGTGTGGTGCAGTCCTCTCCCATTCCCCGAAGACTCCAAGTTAACTCAGTCATGGATAGGCCGCTGAACACCTCACCACAGATCACAACTCTGCACGGTTCCAGGGACAGTCTCCCTTCTCCTCTGTCCTGCAACACATGCTTTTATACAGCTGAAGGCACCCCTTTAGGCAGGGCACTGGAGGCGCCCCTCCCAGGAAGAAGAAGATGGTCAGACAGGGAGGCACGCTGAGCGCAGCCAGGGCAGCTCTGACCAGTGCAGCCTCTCTAGTTCTATGGGGTGAGGCCCCACTGCACCGAACGATCAGGGTTTTGATAAACACGATGAATGAGGGCTTCGAGCACCCCAAAATGGCTCCTGCTTTGACTGTAATAGACGTGTCAGAGTCTCATATGCTTTCAACAAACTTAAGAAAACTCAGGTTCATTTATCTGGATGACCCAGGTGGCAAGCCCAGGGGCACCGGCCAGAAATCAGAACGCAGTTTTTCTGGCCCCGACTATTTCTCTTCCCCTCACCCGGCCTGTCTGCTGTGGGCATCGCTTTGGGTTGCACTGAGTGCATGCTCAGCTGCAGCAGCCCCAGAGCACAGCATCTCCAGGGTAGAGCTGCTCAGAAACAGACCTTCCGGGGCGGGCGAGCAGGCTGGGCCGATCAAGATCCCTTCAAGGTCTCGACCCTCGGGTCTGTCTGAGACATTCCTCCACCGCAGCCCCCTGCCTGCTGGGGGTCTCACGGCCTGCCAGGTCCAGCAGCGTAGGGAGGAGCAGCTGCTACTCGTGACGAGCCACCCATCAGACCCTTCGCCCAAGAGCCTTTCCATAGTGCCGACACAGATGAGGAGCCCGGCGCCCACAGCAGGCGGGAGGCGACCAGTCCGAGCGCACACATCCGTGGGTCCTCTCTCTCCCTGTGCTTGTCCCCGAAATGGCCCTTCTATTTTCCTATGGCCGTTTGCCCTGGAACGCAACGCGACCTTGAGGCTGGAGTAGGGACAGCAGGACCCCCTTGGGGCCGGCACCCCCACCAACCTCCGGAACCGGCGCAGACCGCCGGGATGGACTCGCGCGCAGAGCCGGCGAGAGAACTCTTCTTGGGGAGACTACCCGGGACTCCCAGTGCACGGACACTGCCCCCAGCCCCACACGGACCCTTCCCGCGGGGCCAACCCCGACCCTCGCCTCACCTCGCGCAGAAGGCGCTCCAGGTGCGGCTCGGCCCAGGCGGCCAGGGCGCCCAGGGACCCCGTGCGTCTCAGTAGCTCCCGCTCCTCCTCGAGCGCCGCCACCCGGCCCTGCAGCGTCGTCGCCTGGGCTCCTAGTAGCAGACAGGCAGCTGCTGAGCCCACGGAGAGCAGCAGGCACAGCGCGCTCACCGCCCAGGCCCCCGCCGCCGTCTCTGGGCGACCCCCGCCGCCAGAGCCTGCCCGGCTGCCCTTCGGCGTGTTGCAGCCGCTGCGCTCGCCGGGGCTCATGGCGCGATCTCCGTGTGTGCTGTCCGAAGAGGTGGTGCAGAGCAGCGGTTGTGGACTGAGGCGGGGAGCAGGCAGAAAGCCCGAGGCACGAGGTCAGCCCAGCTCAGGGCTTGGCCTCCAGGCAGCAGCGGATCGCGGCGCACGCCCCTTTCCCCGCCGCCAGCTTCTCCACAACGGCCACTTTGGGCAGTTTTCTCTATGCAGATAGACTCTGCCAGAAAAGGAGCTGGGACCCACCCAGGGGAGGAGTGGCCAGCCCCGCGCAGCGAGGGGGCGGGGGCGGGAAGGGAGTTGGCTCCGCGGAGCCCCCCCACCCCCAGCGCGCACACGCCTAGCGGACCCTTTGAGCTGCGTGCACCTCTGCCTTCAGCTGCCCGGGGCACTCGGCTGCACCAACGCTGGCGCGTGCACCTCCGCGACTCCGCAGCACGTGTTCTTACTGCGTTCCCAAGAGGTCTGAGACCCACAGAGCCTTCTGCAGCCCACCTTTTGCTGGAGCATCATTCATGCCTGGCAGAAATTCCCCTAAACTTGTGAATTAATCTGACATTTTTTTTAAATGGCTAAAACTTCAAACCCTATGGAAAACTTAGTGAGTCCGTCCTCGATGGCGCCTCAGCGCCGCTTGGTGGCGGAAAGCGACCTCTGCGCGCTCACATTGGAGATTGTCAGGCAGAAAGATGCCTCTTAGAATCTTAATTTCTGTCCATTTATTATGTCCCAGATACGTGGTGCTGGAAACAGATATTGTCAGACCTTGTCCGTAAGCTAGAGAGGGCTTTCATTTCAGAAAATTGAGTCTAAAACAGATGGAAAGGAGACAAAGAACTCCAACTTCCCTTTGAGCTGATGGCTTAATTCTGTAGAAACACAACTTGGCCAAAAACAATAATCAGCATGAACATTTAGCCTATATTGTGATTTTGCTGCAAACTTATATCACAGGGTTGAGTTAGGAAAGCCTGAATGATAAGAAAGTGGCCCTAACAGTGTTTTTCAAGAAGTAGAGAAAGGCTGGAAATCAGGTGGGATTCCCTGCTCCCTCAGATCCTTACTAGGCATATTCATACCCTTAAAGGGCCCCAAGTAACCCCTCAACTAACTCCTCTAATACTCAAATAAAAACAATGAACAGCTAATCTTAGATCTTTGTAATTTGGGCAACTCCACAACTGTTTTTGAGAAAAGGCCTCATATCTATCTTCCCTCTCACTCTGGGTATTTTTAGAGTAATTCCTGTGGATAGATTACTTATTTTTTAAAACTTAAGTAAATTCGGGTTATGTTTAGGTGGCTATACATAGGGTTTGGCACCATGCTATAATATATTGTATACCCATAAATAGTCTGAAAAATGCTTGCTAAGCAAACTGGAGTGTCGGCTCTGAAGAAGCCAATACCATATTACAAGTTATCACTTCATTCTCACTACAAACACACAGGAACATTGCCCATTACCTATCTACTTTAACGGTACTGCACCATGTTCACTACATTCCAGAAGCTTCTGAAGATTCTGTACATCGAATAAGCAAGCTCATTGGCCTTTGTTCTTGCCTACTAAATCATCCAGAATACCCTGCTCTCAGATCTTTGACCAAGCTCCTCCTCATTCTTAGTTAAAAGTCCCAGGTCCTCAGATCTCCCTGCCTCTGAAAGTCAGTCCTGGACTGCCTGGTGTAACGTGGTGACACCTGTGCCCCTTCAGGATTACTCAGGGGATCAGCCCGTTATCGCTGTTTGAAGTTACCTTTACATTAACTGCACCCTCCATCTTGTTCACCACAGCTTTATCAAAGAACAAAACAGGATGTGGCACCAACTGTTGGTACTCAATAATTATTTGTCAAGTGAATTAGGAAAGGTGAAAATGTTTACTATCTGCCACTCATTTTAAAAGGGTTGGAAGAAAATCCTGTCTTGTGTCAGCCAGGGTCCTGCAAGGACCAGGGGGCACCCTCGGACTGAAGACAGCCTGAACACAGACTCTTTACAAAGTCAGGCTAAGGGAACCAGCAGAGGATGCTGCTGAAGCACCCTGAGGTACCAATAATGGGAGGCCATGGCCAGGCTCCACTGAAGGGGTGAGGGGGGTGAGGTTGCAGGGACCCTGTGAATGCCTGGAGCTATAAAAAGATCAGCTAGACAGGAGCTGTGGCCTTTGACCAAGGGACACCACCTCTTCGAAACCATTTGAATAATTTCCTGCTTTCTAATTTCCTGCTGGGGCCTCCTCACCTTGACCAAACCCACACAGCAAGAAAGCCCAGATGACGTGGTCCAGAAGTCAGCCTCCCAGGAGCCTAGAGGAGAGCCAGGGGGATGAAGAATGAATCTGGAGAGGGATATGGAAACCCACATTACCTAACATGCATGTAGCACTTACCAAGGTCAATCTAGCTCCTGCTGCGGTGATGGGGAATTAGTTGGTCAGAGCGTCAGGGAGTCTCCACCATTGGCCAAGATGGCAGCAGGGGAAGGCTCTTACACTAAGCATATTAAAAGCTAGAAAGATGAATGGAGAGCCCCCCACCCACACCCAGAGCGAAAAGCTAGAAAAATACCTGGATTAGGAAAAAAGCCCTCCCCTCCCTATCCCTGTAAGAACCTCGGGCTTGAGCAGGATGGAGAAGGGTCTTTGAGGCCATAGTCCACCATTCTCCCAGGTTGTGCGGCACCTGAATAAACCTGTCCTTTTGCACCAGTACCTGCCTCAGAGTTTGACTTTTGAGGTGACAGGCAGCTGAACCCCCATTTTTTTGTTGTTCAGGAACACTACCTCTGAGTTGCTGTCAACAACAGGCATTAACCTTCAGGGTGACCAAGAAGCCACTTGGTAGCAAATCAACTACTCTGGACTCTACCACAAAAGGGCTAGCAGTTTGTCCCTCCCAGGGATAGGTTGCTATTTCAGGTGTGGGTTTGTCTTCCTGTCTGCAGAGCTTCAGTCAGCACTACCTTTCCTGATGGCCTGATGCACAGGTATGGAACCCCAAACCGTGGACCCATTTGACAGGGAAGGAGCTGTGGGGATGAGCCCTGACCATGCCGTCTGCTGGTTGTAGTACATCCCACAGCAGCCAGCCTCACAGAACACTGGAACTGCCTTTTGAAGGCACAGGTGATGTGCCACCTTGGAGTATTCAGAGGCAGGACTCTCAAAATGCCATCTTCCAGGATGTGGAATATATGTTAAATCAGGGCCCTCTGTGTGATGTCCTGTTCCCAGTAATACATGGGCCTGGGAGCCAAGTGGTACAAATAAGAGTAGCCCCACTTACCATCAGTCCGCATGACCCACTGAGGGATTTGGTAGTTACTGGCCCAGACGTGGGCTCTGCAGGGTTGGAGGTCCTAGCTCTCAAAGGGGTTATTCTCTTGCCAAGGCACACAGCAAGGGTCATTCAACTACTTGCACTGGCTTTCACCCAGGGCACTTTGAACTCTGTCCAGGGACCTGAAGTCAAGGAGTCATCACTTGGCAGGGGTAACTAACCCTGATCATCAGGAAGAGGCAGGGCTGCTTTTTTATGGGGGTGGGGGTGAGGAACCTATGCTCCATGGTCACTGTGAACAGCAGTGTGCATCAACCCACCTGATGACTGAAAAAGGCTTAGACTCTTCAGGATAAAAGGGGCATGCATTGTAAAATACTTTAGTTAAAAAGGGATTATTCGGGTCAGATAGTGTTGACAACAATTGCAATAAATAAATAAATCACAAGATAACTAATGTTCATAATGAAAAGGTTCAAATATGTTCAAGATGTACTATTTAAGAAGGCAGGGAAAAAAAGAAGGCAGGAATACTTAATCATTTTTTAAAACAATTTCCAAAAACAAATCTCCAGCAAAAATGATTTAAATTAACTGCTACAGAGCAAAGGCATTGTGGGCAAGGCAACAGGTCTCGACGCGGAGCACCTACATTCCCATCCCAGCTCCCCTGATTCCTCAGATACTCTTTGTGACCCCCCGTTTTCTAGTTTGCAAAATGGAGACCCTGACAGAGACAAGATTTACTCTATCTGAAACAAGGAGTAAACTAGACAAGCTGTATGAAATGGCTGTTTTACAAGACACTGGACACCAGGTAATGAAAAGCAGTGATCCTTGGGAGGGGGGGTCTGCTGCATGGGCAACAGCAGACCCTCCATATTACCCTGCCCAGGCTCTGTAGCTTCAGCGTCATCGCAAGATGTCGATTCAACACGGGAGGAGACAGATACCATGTCACTCCCGAGTCGGACTGCACAGCCATTCTCGGCGGTGCAGATAGACTCTTAAGGAGCTACACCATCGTCTCTCGAGACGGACGGCTGCCGACGGATCCTTGGGAGATGGGAAACAAACGGGGTGAGCCCACGGATTGTTCCAGGGCAGGCTCGGGAGAGGTTTCTCCAGGACACATGCAGGGCACAGCCACCATGAGGTGAAGACAGAGAACTGCAAGTCCAAGGGGAGCCACGGCAGGCAGAATTTGCAAGGAGCCGCACAGAGAAAATGTTTCACTTGAGGGCCTCAGGTCTGTTGTAAAACTACCTGAGGCCAGGAAAGAACCACCCAAAAGCTAAATCCGACTCTAATCGTAAGAGAAAGCAATCCTCACAGCTCACCAGCCAGCATGGAAAACCTAGTGATTCACTAAGCCAGCCCTAGACTAAACACGGTCCTGGTCCTGCTTAACAAAGCTTAAAACCAAAACCTGAAAAGGTCAAACTTAATCATGTCCCAAAGTATAAAGGAATATAAAATATATCCAGTATCCCAACAAGGTAACACAAAAGTAAAATTATCAGGTATGTACAAGTAGCAAGAAAATATGACCCATAATATAAGGAAAAGCAATCAAACCCAGAACTGAAGAATAATAGAATTAGCAGACAAGGATATTAAAAGTTATAATATCCATATGTTCAAAGAACTAAGGGGAAAGAGTGAACATTTAAGTAGAGTGATGGAAAAAGATTTAAAGACCTAAAACAAAATTCTAGAGATTAAAAAATGACAATGTTTGAGATAAAAAATAGATGTGATGGGATTAAAGGCAGATTAGACAATGCAGAAGATTAATGAACTTAAAAATATAGCAACAGAAATTATCCAAAATTAAAGAGGGATAACATTTGAAAGAAATGAACACAGCGTCAGCAAGCAGCAGGATAATTTCATGTGAGAAGTGGAGTTCCTTGGGGAAAGGGCAGAAAAATATTTGAATAATGGCTGAAACACATATCTAAATATGATAAAAACTATAAACTCGCAGATCTATGAACTTCAAGGAACCCAAGCACAAGAAACATGAAGACAACCATGCAAAGATCATAATCAAATTGCTTTAATAGAATGGTAAAGGGTAAAAATCTTAAAAGCAACCAGAGAAAAAGACAGGCAGAGGAACAGCAGACTTTTTGGTGGAAAAGTGCAACCCAGAAGATAGGGAAGCAACATCTTTTTTCAACCTTTTTGAAAAATCTTTCAAAAAACAAAGGCTAAAGAAATACTCTCAAACATACAAAAGCTGAGAGAATTCATCACCAGCAGACCCAAATAAAAAGAAGTGTTAATGGAAGTAGTGACCCTTGTACAATGTGGGTTAGAACTGCTCGGGCCCTTACTTGCCTCTTTCTCAAGTGACCTGCAGAGTTCAAACCCACGTTGTTCAAGGGTCAACCTGGTTGAGAAGCTGTGTATGTGGAGGGCCAACTTCAGTTATATGCAGATTTTTGACTGCACAGGTAGCTGGTGGCCATAACCCTGCAGCATTCAAGGGTTAATTGAGGCAGAAAAAAACATACCAGATGGAAATATAGATTTATATAAAGGATTGAAGACCATTGGAAATGATGATTATGTGGGGAAAAATTCTTATTATTTAAATCTTTAAAAAAGATAACTGATGCTTTAAAGCAAAACACAACAGTGTATTGTGGAGTTTTCACATCTGGCTAAGTAAAAATGAATGACAATAGTATAAGGCCCAGGAGGGGAGAAATGGTAGTTTACTGTTTTAACATGAACTCTAAACACACACACACACATACACACACACACACACACATACACACACCAGTGATAGCTAATAAACCACCAAGATACAAAGTGGAAGCATGAAAAAATAGCCAATCCAAAACAGGCAGGAAAAGGGGAAAACAGGAACAAAGAACAAATGGAACAAACAGAAAATAGAAAGATGGTAGATCTAAACCCAACCACATCAATGATCACATTAAATATAAATGGTCTAAACACAGAACCAAAAGGCAGATTTTCAGATTAGATAAAAAAAGCAAGACCCAACTGTATTTACTTCCTACATAAAATATTTTAAATACACACAAAAAATGTAAAAGGATGTAAAAAGATGTACTGTGCTAACATTAAAATAAGACAATATCTACTTATGCTCATTTCATATGGTTCCTATAGGAGTAAAACCAAAAGCGTAGAAATATAATCTGCAGAGTATAGAATACTGTGTTAATCAATATAGGGAATATATCAAGAAACTGAAAACAATTAACAGCTACTATATACCAGCATTTCATGTAAATTATTTCATCTAATCCTCACCATCACCCTTGGGAAGTTAAGTGTTAGTATTCTAAATCATAGATGAGATTACAGAAAATGTCTTTTTTAAAAAAATAATATATCTTTAGATTTTAGTTATTTATTCTTAGACTAAGGGAGGGAGAAAGAAAGGGAGGAAACATCATGTGTGAGAAACATCTATTGGTTGCCTCTCGCATGTCCCGAAGTGGGGACCTGGCCTGCAACCCAGGCGTGTGCCCTGACTGGGAATCAAACCAGCAACCTTTCCGTTTGCAGGCCAGCACTCGATCCACTGAGCCACACCAGCGAGGACCAGAGAATATGCCTTGTCCACCTGCACGGGTAGCCCCAGGGTCTGAATGCTGTCTGACACTTCAGGGCAAACGTCTTCACACAAACCACATTATTCTCATATGTTCAATGGTTGTGCAAACACACACAATAATGTAAATTTTTCTAAAGTAACATGAAAAATATAAAGTAAAAAGAATAATATTAAACTCTTCTATCAATGACATTGTACATATCATTTAGGCCTGTTCTTATCTCAAAAGTGTAAACCGCCTATGTTGCCTTTAGTTGAAGAGTAAATCCAGCACCTTTTAAAGTTAAAAAACTGAACTTTCATTTTTACTTATAATGGAAAACATTTTAAGTCCCTGGGAACTCCACATATCTACAATTAATCTTTAATTCACCTTACTCCATGGAACTGCTGGTCAAGAACCAGGCCTAGGAGGTACCTTCCTCAAAGGATATTTAGGGTGATTTCAAGTCTTCATAATTACCTCCATGTCTCAGTCTTTTAATTATGCAGATTTTTCCCAGGACTGCAACATCTAAAACTATAAAACCAGGAAAGGAGTGAATATAAGAAAATGTATCTGAGTAGTAGATATTCTTGATTGGTAAGAAAAACAAATTTCTTTAAAAATTATATCTCCCCTTCCAGTTTCAGTAAAACATCACAACAAAAACTACAAAATGTTAGGGGTCAAAAATATAACTATTGATAGTTTAGTAATTCCTTGTGCCATAAAGAGAAACAACATCTGAATTAAAGCATATATATAAAACAGTGGATTGAGCGTCGGCCTGCGAGCTAAGTGTCGCTGGTTCGATCTTCCAGTCAGGGCACATCAGAGAAGGAAAACTCTGATTCCAAAAAACCTCCACTGCCTTGCGGCATACCTCTTCAGGGGAAAGGCTAAGGGAGTAAACCCCGATAGAAAATCCGGAGCTGGAGTCCCTAAGGCGGTTTGACGTTGTAGTCAACACCGGCAACTCCTGCGGCGCACCTGAAGCCAAGCTGTATTGACTCCGTCTTTCCCTTGGATCCTTCAGCTGCGAAGAGAGGGGGGGTCTGCTGCATGGGCAACAGCAGACATTCCATATCACCCTGCCCAGGCTCTGTAGCTTCAGCTTCACTGGAGAGGACACTCCAGCGTCATCGCAAGATGTCGATTCAACACGGGAGGAGACAGATACCGTGTCACTCCCGAGTCGGACTGCACAACCATTCTCGGCGGTGCAGATAGACTCTTAAGAAGCTACACCATCGTCTCTTGAGACGGACGGCTGCCGACGATTATTTATTAGTGGGACTATGAAACACCAGGTAATCTGCTAGATGTTTTTGATCACCATATAACATATATATTACTCCCAAGTAACCCCCAGAAAGGAAGTAAAGTTAAAGTAACCTAATTCCCCTCACCCCCAACACAAAGACCTGGGATAAAGTTGGAATCACGCCATTAAGCCTAAGGACTAAATTCACTAACTGATATACGAAGGATTAGCTGACAGGTAAGAGACCAAGGACAAAAAGCAAAAGGGCTGATGCTTCTTTATGATTTCAGAGTAGAGGCTTAATAAATCCAGGTTCCATTTTTCCTTTTCAAAGGCCAATGCTTCACAGGTGCTGTGTATTTCCCATGACAGAGGTTCCGACTCCAGATTGTGGTCAGAAGTTCTCAGCATTTATAAAATCCCCCATTAATTTTTCACCTAAGGGCTCTACCGCTCACTGATGACTGATGTCCTAATCCATTATTGAGTTGCAACATAGTGTCTTTCTAATTCTAACATCTCCTCTTTATTTACTAGAAGAAATTCTATGAAGAACTTTTCCTCCTTTCCTATCAGTTTACAGAATAAATGGGGATAGAGGAACAGATATCACTCTGATAAGATGTTGAATATGGGAAACTTACAAAGATAATGACCCAGTTTCATTAGCAAAGAAACAAAATGAGAGAAAAAAAGGTACAGTTAAGTGTGGAGAGACATGAGATATACCAGCAATGTGTGAACCTAGCTGGTCCCTTGATTCAAACAACCAACTTAAAATGACACTTTCTTTTTTTTTTAAAGACAATTATGGAACTTTAAGTACAGATTCAATATCAGCTAAGGAAATTATTTTGTAAGGTATAATAATGGCCAAATTATATTTAAAAAAATACTCATCTGTTAAAAGATACACAGAAATATTTTGAATGAAACAATATGTTTTCCAGCATTTGTACGTAAATACAATAGAAAAATTGGGGATGAAACAAAATTTGGGAAATGTTTTTAATTTCTGAAGCTGGGCTGTATGTATTTAGAGGTTCATTATTCTATTCTACTTTTGCACTATATTTAAAAAAATTAATCACAAATATGTAAGTAGCCAACTTCCCTGAAACAAATTAAGTGTGTTCACATTAAGGAGACTACCTTTTAACTATATCCCAAAAGGCTGGCTTGACCAAGGAGTTGTAAAGCTAGCCTGCCTTTTGAACTTAACATTCCCTCTCTCTAAAAAAAAAATAATAATAACCAAACAAAATGTTAGCTTAAGGACTAAGCTAGAAATAGCAAGCCTTAAAACAGTGATCAAACTCTTTTAAGAACTAAAATTGCTTCTATTATTTGCCAACATGCAGTCTACTCAGCCAATAATTACTGACACTATTATTGAAGACTTATTGATTCATAAATTCTTCTGAGCATAATAGCTTGTTAAAAAGTACTGGCGTTTAAATTTTTTTTCTTGCAGCAAATTTTGTGAGAATCAGAAATTTCAACTAGAAACATGTTAAAAACCCAGGCCACTTAATTAACAGTGTTTCTTCATTCCAAGATGTCAAGATAAGCTTTAAATATTGGCATCTGCTTACCTACTTAGAATGTTTTCAAATAACCATGCCATTTTGATGGTTGAAGCTATGTGTCAACTATTGCAGTAAGGAAATGTGAATAAATGGAATCCAAGCAATATAATTTTCTATTAACTATTACTTTCCATTTTATCTCAAGTCACTTCACATTAGATCTGTGAAAAAGAACCAAACTAATAAAGTTTTTGACTCAATACAGTATATAGCATCAGGAAAGCACAATGCTAGAATCTAGGAAACCTGAATTTAAGTCACAATTCAGCCACATTGGGAGACCTGGCCAAGTCATTTCCAATTTCTTGGCATTTTATCCTTCAAGATTACTCAAGGAAGTTTTCAATTTTATTAACTATAAAACTTTAAATGGTTGTTTACTACTATCAACTGAGTAATAGCAGAAGTCAATTTTATCTACTCTGAAAAATTCCATAAATACAATTTTAAAATAATGCCTCATAAAGCCCAAGCTTTTCAAAATGAATTAGACTTGAATGTAAGACCTGAAACCATAAACCCCTAGGAGAAAACATTGCCAGTAAGCTCCTTGACATCAGTCTTGGCAATAACTTTTTGGATTGGACACCAAAATTCAAAGGAACAAGAATAAAACTAAACAAATGGGACTATATTAAACAAAAAAGCTTCTGCACAACAAAGGAAACCATCAACAAAATGAAAAGGCAACCAATCAGATGGGAGAAAATATTGGCAAGTCATATCTGATAAAGGGCTAATATCAAACATATATAAAGAATGCATATAACTTAATAGCAAACAAACAAAAAAATCTGACCAAAAAATGGGAAGATCTGAATAGATATTTTTTCAAAGACATGCAGATGGTCAATAGACACATCATAACACTGATCAGGAAAATGGAAATCAAAGCTAGAAAGGGGTATGACGTCACACCTGCCGGAATGGCTATCATAAACAAGAAAACAAGTGCAAGTGTTGGTGAGGACGTGAAGAGAGTCCTGTGCACTGTGGGACCGCAAATCGGTGCAGCCACTAACAGTATGGAGGTTCCTTAGAATTTAAAAATAATATTGCCTTATGTCTCAGTGATTCCTCTCCTGGGTATTTATTTGAAGAAGATGAAGGTATTAACTTGAAAGGATGTATGCACCCCACCCATGGGCACTGCAGCAACATTTACAATCAAGACATGGAAACCATCAAAGTGGCCTCCAAAGAATGGATAAAAAAAATGTCTTTCTCTCTCTCCCTCTCTCACACACACACACACACAGAGGAATATTAGCCATAGAAAAGAATTGCACCATTTGTTCCATGGATGGACCTTGAGGGGACTATACTAAGTGAAATAAGTCAGGCGGAGAGACAAATACTATATGATCTCACTTATATGTAGAATTTAAACAAACCCGAGCTCATAGGTACAGAAAACAAAATAATGGTGGACAGAGGTGCGGGGGGGAAGGGAGGAGGGATGAAATGAGTATAAAATGAGTAAAGGGAATCAAAAGGTACACACTTGCAGTTTTAAGTCCTGGGAATGAAATGGAGGGCATGGCAACTAGAGTTAGTAACACTGTGTTGCATATTTGAAAGCAGCTAAGAGAGACCTTAAAAGTTCTCATCACAAGAAAATCTGTAACTATACATGGCGATGAATATTAACTAGTTACTGTCATGATCATTTTGCAATACCGTATATACAAATATAAAATCATGTTGTACATCTGAAACTAATGTCAATTATACCTCAATTTAAAAAAAAAAGCTTGATTTCAATAAAATTTCTAAAAAGTTAAGAACTATGAGGTATCTAATTATTAAGAAAAACACCTCATCACAAATAATCCTTCTTCATACACTGGCCATTCTAAACCTTTCCCATTGGTGCTAACGGTCCCAGCATGTCAAGTAAGAACCTGGCACTTCCAGAAAATGAGTGCAGAAGTACAAGGAAAGGGCCTTTAAGAATGGGCACCCGAGAATGTGAAGAAGGGGGGAAGAGAGCGGGCAGCAGATACTCACACAATTATTCTAGGGGTAGCAGCCAACCACTAAACATTGCTTTCACCCCACCTAATTTATTAATTTTTCATTTTAGTTCCTAAAATTACATGAATTAGGCAAAAGACTTAGCAAGTCCCGTATGGAAAGAATGTAAATACATTTTCAGAAGGAAAGGGGGTTAGTAATGATTAACTTCTTAGTAAGAAATAACATCGGTAGTTTTTTTAAGATTGTATTTATATTTAGAGAGAAGGTAAGGGAGGGAGGAAGAGAAACATCTCCCTGTGAGAGAAACATGGATCTGTTGCCTCTCGCACGCCCCCAACTGGGGACCTGGCCGCCAAAACAGGCATGTGCCTTGACAGAGAACCGAACCAGCAACCTTTTTGTTCGCAGGCCAGTGTTCAATCCACTGAGCCATACCAGCCAGGGCATAATGTGGATATTTTTCTTTCTTTCTATATCCCAAATCAACTACTCTGAGATGAGTTCTGAGGGAGAAGAAAGTAAATATTAATTTGGGAACATGAAGCACTTGTCAGGAATGGACAGGAGGCTGAGACAGTACAGGGCACGGGGAGAATGGAAATGAAGGGGAAATGAAGGGCAGACACTTAGCAAGTTATGTGTCAGCATTGATAGGTCAGGTAAAGCCTTTTCTTTACATCTAATGATGCTTTAAAAAAAATCTTATCACATGTAATACAGTGTAAACCTCCACAAGATACATTCATTATATGTAGACTGCATCAGAAACCTAAGCATAATTTACGCAGGAATTCTGTGGTCAAATTTATTTCAGCTTCCTTAAATTCCCAGTCAACTTTAGCAACATAACCTTGCTACACTGGCATATGCTCCCTATGAATAATGTAAGGAACCCAGCCTGGTTTCACTATTTGTCATAAAAGAAAATTCCATGCTTTTTATGTTTAAAATATAAAAAAAGATAAGACACGAGAAAACAAGATGGTGGAAGAGTAAGTGGAAGCTACACTAACCTCCTCCCAGAACTAGTCTGGATTTACAACTTAATTTTGGAGAAATCATCTGTAATAACCAACCGAACACTAGCTGGAGAGAAGTTTTATAACCACGGAGAGACAGAAAAGGCCACTACATCACAACGTGACTGGTAGGGAGTGCTGAGACGCAGAAGGGCTGGCTGGGCTCACACGGGTGGCAGCTGAAGGGACTGAGAAACAGCTCAGTAGCCGGGGGTTCCCCCTGAGAAGGGCAGGGTCTAAACCCCCAGCTGGGCTTCCCAGCCTACAGCAACAGAGTGGAAAGTAAAATAGTATCCAGCTGTGAAAAGCGAAAAGCCACAGGGTTTCTTGCTAGCCGGAGAGAAACAGCTGGAGAAAAAGATCACATACAAAAATATTTTGCCCCCACTCACCCTGGGCTCAAGCAGAGGGAAGGCGGAGGGGACTAGGACTTGCAGTTTGGTGTGGTGACTTTGAGGGGAGAGCTGGAGAATCAGCCAGCCGGGTCCCAGTACTGACTCATTCCTCCACACTGCAGACCATTCCCCTCCAAGTGGCGTCAGCCTGAGGGGAAGCAAAAGCCCTGCCTACAGGAATTAAGCTGCCACACCCACGGTCCTTAATCCTGACGGATAATAACAGATTGAATAGATTAACACCTAAAGAAGACAGACAAAGGCAGTAGATCCCTGGAAGTCTCCAACAGGCTGTCTAGGCCCAGACTCGTAGATGATCTGACGCCACCAGAGGCAGATCCAGGAAGTGCAGATCATTCTAAGAAGCACCAACAAACAATAGGAGTCATAAAAATGGGGAGAAAGAGAAACAACACCCCATCAAAAAGAAAGGTAGAATCCCCAGAAAGAGTGCTAAATGAAATAGAGGGGAGCCAACTATCAGATATGGAATTCAAAACATGGATTATGGAGAAGCTCAATGAGCTCAGCAGAAACTACAAAGAACTCCAGGGAAACTACAAGGGACTCCAGAAAAACTACAGGGAACTTACTGAGAATTACACCAGCATGAAAAAGGACATGGAAGCTATCAATAAGAGCCAGGAGGAAATGAAGAATACGATCTCTGAATTGAAGAACACAGTAGAAGGAATTAAAAGCAGGCTAGAGGAAGCAGAAAATCGGATCAGCGAGCTGGAGGACAACTTAGACAAAAACTCCCAGACAGTGCAACAAAATGAAAAAAGACTGAACAAGACTGAAGAGGTTCTAAGACAGCTGCAGGACAACATGAAACGTAATAATATCCGTATCATAGGAATTCCAGAAGGAGAAGAAGAAGAGCAAGGGATAGAAAACCTCTTTGAAAAACTAATGACAGAAAACTTCCCTAACATGAAGAGAGAAAGAATCATGCAAATCCAGGAAGCACAGAAGGTCCCAATGAAGATGAACCCCAACAGGCCCACTTCAAGACACATCATAATTAAAATGCCAACATTCAAAGACAAAGAGAGAATCCTAAAAGCAGCAAGAGAGAAACAACTAATAACATACAAGGGAGCTCCAATAAGGCCATCATCAGATTTCTCAGCAGAAACACTACAAGCCAGAAGGGAATGGCAAAATATATTCCAAGCAATGAAAAACAAAGGCCTACAACCAACAATACTCTACCCAGCAAAGCTCTCATTCAAACTGGAAGTTGAAATAAGGAGTTTCCAAGACAAAAGAAGGCTAAAAGTATACATCTCCACCAAACCAGCATTGCAAGAGATGCTAAAGGGTCTGCTTTAAGAAGATGAAGAAACAGAGAGAGACAGAGAGGAACACGAGTACAAAGGGGGAAAATGACAATGAATAAGTACTGAAAGAAAGAAGGAACTTCTACCATTTGCAACAACATGATTGGAACTAGAGAGAATTATGCTTAGCGAAATAAGCCAAGCAACAAAAGAAAAATACCTTATGCTATCACCTATTACAGAAAAATAATGAACAACACAAACAAATGAGCAAAATTGAACCAGAGGTATGTAAACAAGGAATAAACTAACAGTAACAATGGGAGATGGGAGGGAGAGAAGGGGATAAGAAGGGAAAGGGTCTAGTCAAAGAACATGTATAAATGACCCATGAACATGGACAACAGGGTGGGGACTGAATGTGGGAGAAGGGGGGGCAGGGTGCAGGGAAGCAAGAGGGGGGAAAAAGTGGGACAACTGTAATGGAAAAACAAAAAAAATTTTAGTGGGGGAAAAATAAAAATATAAAGAATAGAAATGCAAGTTCAGTGAATATTAGAAGGACAAGGATTTTCCTTCACACTGTATATTTTTCTCTCTATCTGATCCCTCGAGTTTGGCATTCTAAACAAGTAAGAAATGACATGTTTCTTTGCATAACACTAATAAGACCAGTTGTTAATAGAGATTTTTTTGACTAAGACTTTGACTGGAATGTCACGCCTAAAGGAGACATGCTTGGGCTTTGGTTGTTACCAAAAAGCCCTGAGGAACAGGGATTGACTTTCAAAGGTAATAAAAGTCCACGAAATAAAAGGCCTGGTACCTTGAATGGATGCGCAGTTCATGGCAATCTTTCCAGGGAAAGAATGAAGGTTGTTTTCCTGAAAGATGGCTAGATGGGACCTTAAGGCACAATGGAAAACCAGAAGGACTTGGAAAAGACAGGTGTTTACAGGCAAGGCTGAATGCCAGGTATGTGGTTCTGCTTCTGTGCCTTGAAGGGCAAACTGAAGGTCACCCTAAATGTTCCTTACGTAAGTTCCAGCAAAGCAGAAGTAAAGATCGTAAGTGATTATTTTCTGCTCTTGTTGTGTTTATGCAAATGAACAGGATAAATTAAAACTAGACTTAATGCAGTAACTTTACTGACAAGGAGGGTAATCTTCAGAAAAATTGTGATTCGAGAAAAATCACAATGCTCAGTGGTAGACTATGAGGGCAGCTAACTGTCTTTAAAGTTTCTTTGCATTTAAAATTTGTTTTCATTTGAAAGTTAAACTATGTCTGTGGCATTATCAAAGATGTTTAATTTACAGGCAAGAAGAATGTCAAATGCCTTGCAACTGGATGTCTTTCGATAAGACAGTCCTACAGATTTAGAGACTTGTATGTGGGTTATGTTACATAAATTAACATGTGTTTTCTGTTTTCAAAGGGCATAAGCCTACGATCTCATTATCTGAGTGATTGTCTGTACATATAGGCCTGACTTAATCCTGTCTGCAGCGCTGCCTCCTGAGACTCAATGGTTTGGCTGAACTAAGTGGCTCGGTTGGTGAAGAAGGAGGGGGTGGTCTGCGGGCTTCACTTTAAAACTGGTTTCTCTTTTCTGTCCTAAAGCCTTGGACAGAAAGAGCCCAGAGGCCTGAGAGGGGGTAAATCTAAACTATTTCCCTCAGCCCAAACTAATTATAATGGGCAAAAGGGTTTTGGACAGGTGAGTTGTACCTGGCACACCTTCCTCCAAAGAAGCCCTTCTTTTCCCTAATGTGGGACATTGAAAAATTAATACCTGTCTTTTGTCATCTAGTGGTTATGGATTGAATGATGTCCTTTAACCCTGTTGCCAAATCTGTTGCCCCCAGAATACAACAAGGACACCAGCCTGTTAAACCAAGCATGCTGTTGTCTGGGGACAGCCAACCAACCTGGAGTCTGCAAGATCCTTCCCCATGTGGGAAGGCCACCCTCCCCTCCACACCCCCACTCTTTTTTTTTTTTTTTTCTTTTTCTTTTTACTCAAACCAGAATTATAGGTGACAAAACCTGATATTTAATACTTATTTTCTTTTTTTTTTTTAAATATATTTTATTGATTATGCTGTTACAGTAGTTCCAATTTTTTTCCCCTTTACTCCCCTCCACCCAGTATCTCCCTCCCCCAGCATCCCCCCCCCAGTCCATACCCATGGTTCGTAAAAAATAACTATCCCTCCCTCTCAGATATTAAGACCCTTTGTAATCTTGTAAAGGACAATGGGCGAAGGTCTCAAGCTCCTCTAGCTGCTTCAAGCTGGACATGGTCGTCGTCCTACCTACCCTTGGGTCCAGAAATCCCTAATAAGAGTGGGGGTGTGGAGGGGAGGGTGGCCTTCCCACATGGGGAAGGATCATGCAGACTCCAGGTCAGTTGGCTGTCTCCGGACAACGGCGTGCTTGGTTTAGCAGGCTGGCATCCTTGTTGTGTTCTGGGGGCAACAGATTTGGCAAAAAGGGTTAAAAAGCATCATTCAATCCATAACTACTAGGTGGCAAAAGGCAGGGATTAATTTTTCAATGTTCCACATTAGGAGAAAAAAAAAAAAAAAAAAAAAAAAAGGGCTTCTTTGGAGGAAGGTGTGCTAGGCACATCTCTCCTGTCCAAAACCCTTTTGCCCATTTTATTTAGTTTGGGCTGAGGGAAATAGTTTATGTTTCCCCCCTCTCAGACCTCTGGGCCCTTTCTGTCCAAGCCATTAGGATAGAAAAGAGAATTCAGTTTTAAAGTGAAGCCCACAGACCACCCCATTCTTCACCAACTCAGCCATTTAGTTCAGCCAAACTGTTGAGTCTCCGGAGGCAGCGCTGCAGAGAGGATTAAGTGAGGCTTATGCGTACAGACAATCACTCAGGTAATGCGGTCATAGGCTTATGCCCTTTGAAAACAGAAAACACATGTTAATTTATGTAACATAACTAACAAAAAAGTCTCTAAATCTGTAAGACTGTCTTATTGGGAAGACATACAGTTGCAAGGCACTTGACATTCTACTTGCCTGCAACTTGAATCTCTTTGGTGATATCACAGATATGGTTTAATTTTCAAGTGAAACCATTTTTTAAATGAGAAGAAACTTTTAAGACGGTTAGCTGCCCTACTTTACAGTCTGCCACTGATCATTGTGATTTTCCTTGAATACTGATTTTTCTCCCTAAGATTACTCTCCTTGTCTTTAAAGGGACTACATTAAGTCCATTTTTAATTTATCCTGTTCATTTGCATAAGCATAACAAGAGCAGCAAATGATCACTTATGATCTTTAGTTCTGTTTTGCTGGAACTTACCCAAGGAACATTTAGGGTGACCCTCAGTCTGCTCTTCAGTGCACAGAAGCTGGGCCACATACCTGGCATTCATCCTTGCCTGTACACACCTGTTTTTTCCAAGTCTTTCTGGTTTTCCATTGTGCCTTAAGGTCCCTTCTAGCCATCTTTCAGGAAAACAACCTTCGTTCCTTCCCTGGAGAGATTGCTGTGGACCGCACAACCAACCATGGCAGCAGGCCTTTTATTTCGCGGGCTTTTATTACCTTTGAAAGTCATTCCCAGTTCCTTAGGGCTTTTTGGTAACAACATGAGCCCAAGCATGTCTCCTTTAGGCTTGACATTCCAGTCAAAGGCTTGTTCAGAAAAAGGAACCTCTATTAACAACTGGTCTTATTAGGTCTATGCAAAGAAACTTAAGTCATTACTTACTTGTTTAGAATGCCAAACTCTGGAGAGATCAAATAGGGAGAAAAATATACAACGTGAAGGAAAATCTTTGTCCTAATATTCACTGAACTGGCATTTCCATTCTTCATATTTTCATTTTCCCCCACTAAAAAAAATTTTTTTGTTTGTTTTTCCATTACAGTTGTCTCTCTTTTTTTTTTTTCTCCCCTCTTGCTTCCCTGTATCCTGCCTCTCCCTTCCCCCACATTCAGTCCCCACTCAGTTGCCCATGTCTGTGGGTCATTTATACATGTTCTTTGATTTTACACTTCCCCTTCTTACCCCCTTTTCTCCCTCCCCCCTCCCCCCTTGTTACTGTTAGTCTACTCCTTGTTTATATACCTCTGGTTCAATTTTGCTCATTTGTTTGTGTTGTTCATTAGTTTCCTGTAATAGGTGACAGCATAACGTATTTTTCTTTCACTGCCTGGCTTATTTCGCTAAGCAGAAGATCTGTCCATTGTTGACAATGGGGTGTTAAAGTCCCCTACTATGAGTGTGTTGTTGTCTATATCTTTCTTGGAGTCTTTCAAAAGTTTCCTTACATATTTGGGTGCTCCTAAGTTTGGTGCATATGTATTTATAAGGGTTATATCTTCTTGATGGATTTTTCCCTTAAGTATTATGAAATGCCCTTCTTTGTCTCTTTTTATGGACTTTGCTGTGAAATCTGTTTTGTCTGATATAAGTATTGCTACCCCGGCTTTTTTTTCACGTCCATTTGCTTGGAATACATTTTTCCATCCCTTTACTTTCAGTCTGTGTAGATCTTTTGTTCTAAGGTGGGTCTCTTGTAGACAGCATATATGTGGGTCATTCTTTCTAATCCATTCAGCTACCCTATGTCTTTTAATTGGAGCATTTAATCCATTTACATTTAAGGTTATTACCGATAAGTACTTATTCATTGTCATTTTTCCCCTTTGTACTCGTGTTCTTCTCTGTCTCTCTCTGTTTCTTTATCTTCTTAGAGCAGACCTTTTAGCATCTCTTGCATTGCTGGTTTGGTGGAGATGTATTCTTTTAGCCTTCTTTTGTCTTGGAAGCTCCTTATTTCACCCTCCATTTTGAATGAGAGCTTTGCTGGGTATAGTATTCTAGGTTGTAGGCCTTTGTTTTTCATTGCTTGGAATACTTTTTGCCATTCCCTTCTGGCTTGTAGTGTTTCTGCTGAGAAATCTGATGATAGCCTTATTGGAGTACCCTTGTATGTTATTAGTTGTTTTTCTCTTGCTGCTTTTAGGATCCTCTCTTTGTCTTTGAATGTTGCCATTTTAATTATGATGTGTCTTGAGGTGGGCCTGTTGGGGTTCATCTTCATTGGGACCCTCTGTGCTTCCTGGACTTGCGTGACTCTTTCTCTCGTCATGTTAGGAAAGTTTTCTGTCATTAGTTTTTCAAAGAGGTTTTCTATCCCTTGCTCTTCTTCTTCTCCTTCTGGAATTCCTATGATACGGATATTATTACGTTTCATGTTGTCCTGCAGCTGTCTTAGAACCTCTTCAGTCTTGTTCAGTCTTTTTTCATTTTGTTGCATTGTCTGGGAGTTTTTGTGTAGGTTGTCCTCCAGCTCGCTGATCCGATCTTCTGCTTCCTCTAGCCTGCTTTTAATTCCTTCTACTGTGTTCTTCAATTCAGAGATCGTATTTTTCATTTCCTCCTGGTTCTTATTGATAGCTTCTATGTCCTTTTTCATGCTCACATAATTTTCTGTGAGTTCCTTGTAGTTTTTCTGGAGTTCTTTGAAGTTTCCGCTGAGCTCATTCAGCTTCTCCATAATCCATGTTTTGAATTCCATATCTGATAGTTCGCTCCCCTCTATTTCATTTAGCACTCTTTCTGGGGATTCTACCTTTCCTTTTGATGGGAGGTTGTTTCTCTGTCTCCCCATTTTTTTGACTCCTATTGTTTGTTGGTGCTTCTTGGAATGATCTGCACTTCCTGGATCTGCCTCTGGTGGCGTCAGATCATGTACCAGTCTGGCCCTAGGCAGCCTGTTGGAGACTTCCAGGGATCTACTGCTGTTGTCTGTCTTCTTTGATTGTTAATCTATTCAATCTGTGATTAGCTGTCAGGCTTAAGAACTGTGGGTGTGGCAGCTTAATTCCTGTAGGCAGGGCTTTTGCTTCCTCTCAGGCTGACGCCACTTGGAGGGGAATGGTCTACCCGCAGTACTGGGGATGAGTCAGCACTGGGACCCAGTCAGCTGCTCCTCCAGTTCTCCCCTCAAAGCCACCGTGCCAAATTCTCCCCAAGTGTCTCCAGTCCTCTCTGCCTTCCCTCTGCTTGAGCCCAGGGTAAGTGGTGGCCAAAATATTTTCGTATGTGATCCACTTAAGAGCTCTTTTTCTCCTGCTGTTTCTCTCCGGCTAGCAAGAAAGCCTGTGGCTTTTCGCTTTTCACAGCTGATACTATTTTACTTTCCACTCTGTCGCTGTAGGCTGGGAAGCCCAGCTGGGGGTTTAGACCCTGCCCTTCTCAGGGGGAATCCCCGGCTGCTGAGCTGTTTCTCAGTCCCTTCAGCAGCCACCCGTGTGAGCCCAGCCAGCCCTTCCGCGTCTCCGCACTCCCTACCGGTCACGTTGTGATGTAGCGGCCTTTTCTGTCTCTCCGTGGTTATAAGACTTCTTTCCAGCTAGTGTTCCGTTGGTTATTCCAGATGATTTCTCCAAAATTAAGTTGTAAATCCAGACTGGTCCTGGGAGGAGGTTAGTGTAGCTTCCACTTACTCCTCCGCCATCTTGGATCTCCTCCACACCCCCACTCTTATTAGGGATTTCTGGACCCAAGGGTAGGTAGGACGATGACCATGTCCAGCTTGAAGCAGCCAGAGGAGCTCGAGACCTTCGCCCATTGTCCTTTATAAGATTATAAAGGGTCTTAAGTCTGAGAGGGAGGGATTGTTATTTTTTATTAAAATAATTATTTAAAAAAGAAGAAGAATATATGAAAGGGTGATGCAGGAGAGCTTATATGTATGATCCTTGGGCATGGACTTGGCAGGGATTGTTGGGGGAGGGGGTTGCTGGGCAGAGGGGAGCAAAGGGGAAAAAATTGGAATTATTGTAACAATATAATCAATAAAATATACTTAAAAAAAAAAGATAAAACACAAACCTGTGTAATGCACTTACAAAATGGGGATACTTTTAAAAACAGCCTGTATCTCGAGATCATTCTAAGAAGCACCAACCAACAATAGGAGTCACAAAAATGGGGAGACAGAGAAACAACACCCCATCGAAAGGAAAGGTAGAGTCCCCAGAAAGAGTGCTAAATGAAATAGAGGGGAGCCAACTATCAGATATGGAATTGAAAGCATGGATTATGGAGAAGCTCAATGAGCTCAGCGGAAACTACAAAGAACTCCAGAAAAACTACCGTGAACTCCAGAAGAACTATAAGGAACTTACTGAGAATTATACCAGCATCAAAAAGGACATGGAAGCTATCAATAAGAGCCAGGAGGAAATGAAGAATACGATCACTGAATTGAAGAACACAGTAGAAGGAATTAAAAACAGGCTAGAGGAAGCAGAAAATCGGATCAGCGAGCTGGAGGACAACGTAGACAAAAACTCACAGACAGTGCAACAAAATGAAAAAAGGCTGAACAAGACTGAAGAGACTCTAAGACAGCTGCAGGACAACATGAAATGTAATAATATCCATATCATAGGAATTCCAGAAGGAGAAAAAGAAGAGCAAGGGATAGAAAACCTCTTTGAAAAACTAATGACAGAAAACTTTCCTAACATGAAGAGAGAAAGAATCATGCAAGTCCAGGAAGCACAGAAGGTCCCAATGAAGATGAACCCCAACAGGCCCACTTCAAGACACATCATAATTAAAATGCCAACATTCAAAGACAAAGAGAGAATCCTAAAAGCAGCAAGAGAGAAACTAATAACATACAAGGGAGCTCCAATAAGGCCATCATCAGATTTCTCAGCAGAAACACTACAAGCCAGAAGGGAATGGCAAAATATATTCCAAGTAATGAAAAACAAAGGCCTACAACCAAGAATACTCTACCCAGCAAGGCTCTCATTCAAAACGGAAGGTGAAATAAGGAATTTCCAAGACAAAAGAAGGTTAAAAGAATACATCTCCACCAAACCAGTATTGCAAGAGATGCTAAAGGGTCTGCTTTAAGAAGATGAAGAAACAGAGAGAGACAGAGAGGAACACAAGTACAAAGGGGGAAAATGACAATGAATAAGTACTGAAAGAAAGAAGGAACTTCTACCGTTTGCAACATGATTGGAACTAGAGAGAATTATGCTTAGCGAAATAAGCCAGGCAACAAAAGAAAATTACCTTATGCTATCACCTGTTACAGGAAACTAATGAACAACACAAACAAATGAGCAAGATTGAACCAGAGGGCATAAGCCTACGATCTCATTACCTGAGTGATTGTCTGTACGTATAGGCCTCACTTAATCCTGTCTGCATTGCTGCCTCCTGAGACTCAATGGTTTGGCTGAACTAAGTGGCTGGGTTGGTGAAGAACGGGGTGGTCTGTGGGCTTCACTTTAAAACTGGTTTCTCTTTTCTGTCCTAATGGCTTGGACAGAAAGAGCCCAGAGGCCTGAGAGGGGGGAAACCTAAAATATTTCCCTCAGTTCAAACTAAGTATAATGGGCAAAAGGGTTTTGGACAGGTGAGATGTACCTGGCATACCTTCCTCCAAAGAAGCCCTTCTTTTCCCTAATGTGGGACATTGAAAAATTAATACCTGTCTTTTGTCATCTAGTGGTTACGGATTGAATGATGTCCTTTAACCCTGTTGCCCCCAAAATACAACAAGGATGCCAGCCTGTTAAACCAAGCATGCCGTTGTCCAGAGACAGCCAACCAACCTGGAGTCTGCACGATCCTTCCCCTTGTAGGAAGGCCACCCTCCCCTCCACATCCCCACTCTTATTAGGGATTTCATGGATGACGACCATGTCCAGCTTGAAGCAGCTAGAGGAGCTCGATACCTTCGTCCATTGTCCTTTATAAGATTGTAAAGGGTCTTAAGTCTGAGAGGGAGGGATTGTTATTTTTTATTGTTAAAACATTTAACTAATTAATTAATTATTTTAAAAAAAAGGAAGAATATATGAAAGGGTGAGCCATGGGCATGGACTTGGGGAGGGGATTGTCGGGGAAGGGGGGTGCTGGGCGGAGGAGAGCAAAGGGGAAAAAATTGGAACTATTGTAACAATATAATCAATAAAATATACTTAAAAAAATAAAAAATAAAAATAAAAACAACCTGTATCTCAACAATCAATTATAAATTCTACAACAAAAAGTATTTCCGGAAACTTCTGGTCAAGATGGTGGCACAGGCAGACATGGCTCACCTCCTCCCACAACCATATCAAAATTACAACTAAAATAGAGAACCATCAACTCAGAACCATTAGAAATCAAGGTGAATGAAAGCCTGAAAATTACAAAATTAAAGAAACCACATCCATCCAGACTGGTAGGAGCGGGGGAGACGCAGAATGGGCTGGTTGGTCCCACATCCACATGTGGTGGATAAAAGTTCAAGAGGGGTATCTCGGGAGAGAGCAGTCCCAGCTCCACACCAGACCCTCAGCCCAGGGTTCCAGGGCCAGGAAGATAAGTCCCCACAACTTTTGGCTGCAAAATCCAGCAGGATTGAGTTGGCAGAAAAAAACTGGTGGATCCCCAAGCATTTCCTCTTAAAGAACCCACACATGGACTCACCTACTCAAGACTACCTCTGAGCTTCAGCACCGGGGTAGCAGCTTGAAAGGTAACAGTGGTTTACAGGGAAAAACTGAAGTCCATGGCATCAAGGCCAGTAGAGGCCACTGTCTGTTTTCTGAACGCTCCCTCCACAGAGCTGACAAGCTGATGCCACATCTGAGACTCCATCAATCTGACTAACACTGTTTGACCCACCTTGGAGATCCCGAGAGACTCCCTCCACCCAATTTATGGGCCCACTCAAGGTGCTTTTTCATATGAATGGCTGGTCTTGGCTCACACTTCACAACTTCCTAAACCGTCTCAAACAGGCAACAGCTGGTCTCAGCAAGCTCCAGGCCCAGTCACTACCAGCAGCCAGCCTAGATTCACAACTGGTCTCACCTGGGAATCTCCAAGCCAAGCGCAAGTAGCAGCCATCTCACATTGCTTTATAGCTCAGGCAGGGTGGCCCCAGGCAAAACCCAAGTAGGGGCTGACCTTGGCCTGCACCACCTAGGAAATCCCAAAACCAGCACACACAGTGGACAGCTACATACCACTCTGGAGCAACCACCACCCTGCCCCTGCACAGCTGATTCTCCATGGAGAGCAGAGGTTGGTGGCCAGTGATCACAGCTAGTCCTTGCATCTGACTGACCTGGGTAAACCCATCCCATTGATCTGCCAACAGCAACCAAGGTTCAACTACAAGAGGAGGGTATACTCAGTCCACACAAAGGGCACACCTCTGGTACCCAGCTTGGGTGACAGGAGGCTGGGCCACTGGACCTTACAGGACACCTACTACATTAGGCCACACTACCAAGACATGGAGTCAAAGCAGCTCTCTAATATACAGAAACAAACACAGGGAGGCTGCCAAAATAAGGAGACAAAGACACATGGTTCAAATGAAAGAACAGATCAAAACTCTAGAAAAAGAGCTAAACAAAATGGGGATAAGTAATCTATCGCATGCGGAGTTCAAAACACTGGTTATAAAGATGCTCAAGGAACTTAGTAAGACCTCAACGCATAAAAAAAGAGCCAGTCAGAAATGAAGGTTAAACTAATGAAATAAAGAACAATCTACAGGGAAACACAGTAGAGTGGATGAAGCTGAGTACAAGGAAGCAAAAAACAACCAATCAGAACAAGAAGAAAGAATCCAAAAAACGAGGATAGTATAAGCAGCCTCTGGGACAACTCCAAGCGTTCCATCATACGCATCATAGTGGTGCCAAAAAGAGAAGAGCAAGAAATTGGAAGTCTATTTGAAAAAATAATGAAAGAAAACTTCCCTAATTTGATAAAGGGAATAGACATGCAAGTCCAGGAAGCACAGAGATTCCCAAACAAGATGGATGCAAAAGAGGCCCACTCCAGGACACATCATAATGAAAATGCCAAAGGTTAAAGATAAAGAGAGAATCTTAAAAGCAGGAAGCGAAGAGTTATCTACAGGGGAGTTCCCAGATTGTCAGCTGATTTCTCAAAGAAACTTTGCAGGCTAGAAGGAACTGACAAGAAGTATTCAAAGTGATGAAAAGTAGGGACCTGTCATTGAGAATGGAAGGGCAGATAAAGTGCTTCTCAGACAAGGTAAAGCTAAAGTAGTTAATCATCAGCAAGTCATTATTATATGAAATGTTAAAGAGACTTATTTAAGAAAAAGATCAAAACTATGAACAATATAAAGGGCAAAAATATGTATCCATCAACAATTGAATCTAAGAAACAAGAAGAACAGAGACTGAATCATGGATACATAGAGTTTTCATGGTTTTCGGATGGGAGCAGAGTTTGGGAGAATGGGTGAAGAGGTGAGGGGATTAGAAGTACGAATAGGTAGTTACAGAATAGCCATGGGAATGTAAAGTACAACATAGGAAACGGAATAGCCAAAGAACTTATACCCATGACCCATGACATGAACAATGGTGGGGGGATTGCCTGAGAAAGTGGGGGGTGCTGGGTGGAGGGCAGCAAAGGAGGAAAAGTCAGGACAACCCTAATAGCATAATCAATGAAATGTATTTAAAAATTTTTTTTAAAAACATTTCCTACCTGGCAGAGTGCACAGTATCAATAGTTTGGTTTGTCTTACTAAATTAAGTAACATTTACCATGTAGTTTTAATGTGAAAACGGGTAACAGTAAGAAAAAATACCTCTAGGCAAACAAAAAGTTCACCATGTTAAACAACTAATTAGTGTCTGGAGTTCTCCCAAGTTTCTTCCCAAAATGTTTTCCAAGTAAATCATTCTTTTTCTTCAGTGAAAATGAACACATATGAATTGCTTAAAATAACCTTAATTCTCATAGGTTGAAGTTTAAGTATTTACTTCATTTGATGAGGAAAGAGATGTGAGACATTTTCAAGACTCCTCAAGATTTGGCATTAAAAACTAGAATCTCAGTTACCAGGATGGGTTTGAGTGGGTGGGGGTGGGGGGCATGTAGGGATTGAGAAAAAGCAGCAAAAAAACCCCCCCAAAAACAAAAAAGCCAAAAACATCTCAGTCATCAGAATTCTGTTTCTGTTTGTGAATCACTGAACAGCTATTGGAAAATGACTTCCCAAGTTGATTTTGTCTACATTTTAATTTTAAAGGATGTACCTTTGGAGTTTTATTAAAAACCCATCATGAAGGACAAACTGAATGACTTTCCATGAATGCTACTTATTACTAGTGACATCACTCAAGGAGACAGAACACAATACTTATAATTTAATGAAATGCCACAAATTAACATTTCCTATGGATTCTGCTTTCCAGTATCTGCCTACGCAGTTATAAATACTTATTACTTGTTCAATAATTACAGAAAAAAAATTTAAAGCTAAGTAAAAGTTCCCAATTTGAGGTAAATAAATAATATTCATTAAGACTAAAGTAGTCAAGAGTTCCTTTTACTCAAAAATAACTTCCAAGAGTGAACCTCCATGTACAAAAGACAAGATCAATCACATTTATCACTGGATACAAGGATATTCCAAAGGTCTTTAAAAATGTTAATCTCAAAAAGAAAAATTAACTTTTATATTTCATTCATTATCAAGACCATACTGGCTTAACAAGATAATTATACTATTGATACAAAACACAGTATTTACACTAAACTGTACAAAATAATTTAATGTTTACAAAAATATTAGAATTTTTAGAGTTGACTGACACAGTCGTAAGTAATCTCTTCTAGAGAGGTGTACATAGAGTAAGACCACTGATTTCCATTTCATTTCTTTTTTAATAAGTCAAAGAAAGGATGCTGCAATGCTTCATCTAAGGTAATTCTTGTCACTGGATCATACTCTAACATTCTTCGAACCAGGTCAAACAGTTTCTCATGTTCTTCATCATGAGAAAGCATAAATTCCTAGGGCAAGAAATGTTTTGATTTTAGAAAGATATTTGTAAATAGTTGAAACATCTTTTTAAACACTCAAATCTTTTTTCTTTTACCTTTAATGGTTTGCAGCGTCTCCTAACATATCTACCAGCAGAACTATGTTCATCCCAATCTAGCTGGTTATGGTGAAAATACTTGCGTTTTCTACAGGAAAAAGAAATCTGGATTAGTAAAGGTAAGAAAAGATCCACGTGTTCACCCTGCCCCCACTAGGACAGATGGAAGTATATGCATCTCTATGTACACAATTTTTAAAAATCTTAGCAATAATTATATACAGCTAGTTTCAAGAACATCTTCCTTAATCTTGCATACAAAGAGAAGCCCCTGTATCCATTCCTGCAAATCCTGATTTTCCTAGATCTACATGGGGCTGGGAACCTTTGAACAACTCCCCCTGGATGACTTCTGCAGGGCAGGCATGTTTGAAAACCATTATGCTGCCTTGTCCAAGGACATTACAGCTGGTTCCAAACAGTACAGAATTCCAACTTGGGTTGCTATGACTCCAAAATCAAGCTCTCTTTATTTACTGCTCTGTATTCTTTTTATATCAACTTAGGAAAACCATTATGTAAAAGTTAACTTCCATGTAAAAACCACCACTTTGTTTACTAGCCTCCTTTGAATGCCATGCGTAACTGCTAAAATTTGTGTGAGAAATGCCAGGCTATTTTACTGAGAAATGCAGTTCATGAAAAATGTCTATAAAAACATTACTGTTCATAATAATTTGCTGAAAATTTCACGACATATAGTAATTATACTCTTCTTTTATAAGCAGTGTTCTTTGACGCAATTTAGCAAAAAATTGCATTAAAATTATTTTAACAAATATTTTAGAAAAAATAAGTTCCTTCAATAAATGTAAAACCTATGATTATAATTTGGAAAAACACATAGCAACATGGATAACAAGCAAGAATTATGCCAAATATTGCATAAATTTTTGAAAAAAAACTTCGGTATGTACAAAAAAGGGGAACACAAACAGAATTCACACTAGAGACATCGTCGTCGTCGGCAGCCGTCCGTCTCGAGAGACGATGGTGTAGCTTCTTAAGAGTCTATCTGCACCGCCGAGAATGGCTGTGCAGTCCGACTCGGGAGTGACATGGTATCTGTCTCCTCCCGTGTTGAATCGACATCATGCGATGACGCTGAAGCTACAGAGCCTGGGCAGGGTAATATGGAGGGTCTGCTGTTGCCCATGCAGCAGACCCCCCCCTCTCTTCGCAGCTGAAGGGTCCAAGGGAAAGACGGAGTCGATACAGCTTGGGTTCAGGTGCGCCGCAGGAGTTGCCGGTGTTGACTACAACGTCAAACCGCCTTAGGGACTCCGGCTCCGGATTTTCTGTCGGGGTTTACTCCCTTAGCCTTTCCCCTGAAGAGGTATGCCGCAAGGCAGCGGAGGTTTTTTGGAGTCAGAGTTTTCCTTCTCTGATGTACCCTGACTGGAAGATCGAACCAGCGACACTTAGCTCGCAGGCCGACGCTCAATCCACTGAGCTAAACCAGCCAGGGTAGCTAAACACTAGAGACATATATCAATAGATATCAACAGTGAAAGTTTATAAGCAAAAATGAAATGCAAAAACAATACAATAGCAAAAGCTTCCTTATCATGCACACTGCATAGTTTCAACGATTATTGCAAAGATAAATGAAATTAAAAGGACCATTTAAAATATAAGTAAAAATTAGAATTAATGTCAGTATTTGAACAAGTGTAAAAATTCAAAATTTGGATCAACATGAGAAAGTTATATCAATATATAACACGAAGGTACAAAAAAACAAAACATAAAATATGAATTATTCCATTGTTATTTATATTTATAGCCTTCGAAAAAAAGAGTCACTGGGAGCAACACTGGCACTTTTGGGCTAGATCACAGGTAAATACTGTATTACTCTTACTTTTCTGTAATCTAAATATAAGCTACTGCATGTATTCAACAAAAGTCTTTAATCTTCAAGCATACCTTGTTTTCTGAATCATGTGTGCTGGTATGGGTCCTAATATTCGTTCCATCATTGCCAGGTGCTCTTTACTATCATGAGTCTGAAAAATGGAGGAAAAAAAATTTATCATTTTTCATTTCCCTACATACACAGTAAGAAAATATTAATGACATAAAAGAATTAGACAGTTTACACAATTTACATTGCACTCTACTTCAAATATGGAACAATGCCAAATGAATTGTATTATCTGATGCAAACTCAATAAAATAGTCTTTCTGAAATGAACCAGTGAGGCTCTGTAGAGCAGATGCATAATTTGTTTAATGTAAAACTGAATAGTTTCCTCATTTATTTGTATTTCTTGCTCTTTTTAACTGAGAGATGACTGGGTAAGGTTACCAGAAATACAGTCTCCTCATTTAATCAGTCGTTTAACCAAAATTAACCTCTATTACCAAATGAATAAAAGAAGCATATTAACATTTACTAATTTTAGGCAATAAAAATACAGTCCCAATAATTCTCACAACAATCCTGAGCTAGGTATATGGGAGCATGAGTTTCAAAGAGTTGAAGATACTAGTTCAATGCCACACAGTTCATAAATGAGGAAAGTTGAGCTATGAACCCAAGTCAAAACTCAGTAGCAGAGCTCTGGCTAGAGTAGAACAGAGGAAAATGGCACACAGCTAAAATGGGATGCTCCTGGAGCAGAAACTGGCAAACATTTCCTATAAATGGAATTAAGTAAATTATTTTAGGCATGGTTGGTCCACAATTGGTCTCTGTTGCATATTCTTTTTCATTTTTTAAAGCAGGCGTCAGGCAGGATAGTCTACCAACCCTTGTTCTGGAAAACAGAGGTTGTGTGTAATGCTTTTTAAAATTTATCAACTGTTGTGCCTTGCTCATTGCTTTCAAAACATTAAGTACTAAGACAGGAATAAATACTAGCTCCACATTTTAAGAAAGTTCCTTAGTTGAGTACTTTGGAAGGTGGAATCCAAATATAAACCTTATCTCAAACCAATGTTAATGATCTGCACTTCGCTTAAGACCTGAGTCATTTATAATCACAAACTCACTACAATGAAAGCATGCATTCTGTTTAACTTTTTCTTGACCCTACAGCTTATTAGCTCAAAACCAGACACTACCCCCTTCAACTGATTGATAACCATGGTTCTAGAAACTCAAGAGTCCTTTTAACAGGGTCTCTATGAATCAGACAAACAGAAGCAGTGAGCACACGCTGTGCCGCAGCCACCTACATGAGTCTAAACTCATTACAGCTTCCTCCCACCCCACACTGCCCTCACTTCCAATCAACCCTCAGAGCATGAACCCCCACCACACAGCCACAAAACAGAGAACATCACCTTGACACATCATAGCCCTAAAGTGCTTCAATGGCTACACCATCTAAAGTGTTCAAGATCTTCAGATTATAGAGGAAAGTAAAATTATGCAGATCAAAGTAAGGTTTTGGGTAGTCAAGTGACTACCCAAAAAACCCAGGAGGGATAATCTCCAAATGGAGGCCTAGAAAAGTCCATAATGAACCAATTAGTCCTTGCCTACTGTTGCTGCTTTCCCATTTGTGCAAGACGGACAGCACCATCTATGCTCCTCTGCAAGAGTATGGTCCCTTGCACCTGTACCCTTTTACAGACACTGCTCTTTTCCTGGCACGGCCATCACTCTCCCTAATTCTTGGACACACTCCTCTTCCTTCCAGCACTGGCTCTAACTCTTCATCTTTCCTGGGGTCCCACTCTACTTTGTACATTGAACCATTACAGCAAATACCACATTATACTGTAAGTTTCCCCGTATCTATCTTCTGCATGATTTCCTTGAGGAGATGTCTTTTCATCTTTATACAATAAGAACCTAGAATGTCATACATGCTTAATACTTAGAATAAAACACAACTTATTATTCCTAAATTCTTTTATAAAAAGGAGTAAGTGACTTGTTAATGGCCATACTGGTAGTCAATATAAGCAAGACTGAATTAAACCTGGCCACAGAAGTGCTAACATAAATTTATAAAGAAGTTCCAAAACAGAAAATGGAAACATACGACACTATGAACATGTGCTAAAAACTCCAATTACATGTAAAATGAAGTCTGACCATTCATGAAGAGTATTTCTTCCACCTATGGTTTTAAAGAAGGATAACCATTTTGCATACTAAGTTTTAGTCTTAAAAATGACACTATGGCTACTTTTCAATATGCAAGCCAAATTTTACATGCCTTTAACATTTGCCTAAAGATATATATTAAACACATACCTGAAAGACTGTGAATCCAAGGTAATACTCAATAAGAATGCAACCTATGCTCCAAACATCACAAGGCTGAGACCAACCTAAAGCTATTTAAAACAAAAACATTTTATTATGCAACAATTTTTAATTGCCAGTTTACTAAATCCTTCTCCATAAGTAATGTCTTTATCTAGCTATTTGGGAGAATATAACAGTATACTTATGGTTTACATTTTTAGTTTTATATTAAACATTATTCAGTGTGTTCTCAAAGTCCTCTATACCCTTTATCAAATTACAACATTTAACCTAGGAGAGGGGACATTTTATGTAAAATGAGAGACTAGTAAATCGTCGGCAGCCGTCCGTCTCGAGAGACGATGGTGTAGCTTCTTAAGAGTCTATCTGCACCGCCGAGAATGGCTGTGCAGTCCGACTCGGGAGTGACACGGTATCTGTCTCCTCCCGTGTTGAATCGACATCTTGCGATGACGCTGAAGCTACAGAGCCTGGGCAGGGTGATATGGAGGGTCTGCTGTTGCCCATGCAGCAGACCCCCCCTCTCTTCGCAGCTGAAGGATCCAAGGGAAAGACGGAGTCAATACAGCTTGGCTTCAGGTGCGCCGCAGGAGTTGCCGGTGTTGACTACAACGTCAAACCGCCTTAGGGACTCCGGCTCCGGATTTTCTGTCGGGGTTTGCTCCCTTAGCCTTTCCCCTGAAGAGGTATGCCGCAAGGCAGCGGAGGTTTTTTGGAGTCAGAGTTTTCCTTCTCTGATGTGCCCTGACTGGAAGATCGAACCAGCGACACTTAGCTCGCAGGCCGACGCTCAATCCACTGAGCCAAACCAGCCAGGGCTTCCACAGATTAGTAGTTATATCAATATTTGGGAAGTATTTACTAGTCTCTTGCCCCTGGCTGGTTTGGTTCAGTGGATTGAGCGTCGGCCTGCGAGCTAAGTGTCGCTGGTTCGATCTTCCAGTCAGGGCACATCAGAGAAGGAAAACTCTGACTCCAAAAAACCTCCGCTGCCTTGCGGCATACCTCTTCAGGGGAAAGGCTAAGGGAGCAAACCCCGACAGAAAATCCGGAGCCGGAGTCCCTAAGGCGGTTTGACGTTGTAGTCAACACCGGCAACTCCTGCGGCGCACCTGAAGCCAAGCTGTATTGACTCCGTCTTTCCCTTGGATCCTTCAGCTGCGAAGAGAGGGGGGGTCTGCTGCATGGGCAACAGCAGACCCTCCATATCACCCTGCCCAGGCTCTGTAGCTTCAGCGTCATCGCAAGATGTCGATTCAACACGGGAGGAGACAGATACCGTGTCACTCCCGAGTCGGACTGCACAGCCATTCTCGGCGGTGCAGATAGACTCTTAAGAAGCTACACCATCGTCTCTCGAGACGGACGGCTGCCGACGACTAATCTGTGGAAATATTCCATAACCTCCAAATTGCTTATGCAATGGGAGCACTGTTAACACCAGTTCATGTTTATTAGGAAATTTTACACCTTATTAGTGCAAATACAGGTCAGTAATTATTCTCAGAATGTAATTAAGCCCTTGTCGTTTACCATAAGCTTGATGCCTGAGCTTACTTCTTCCAATAAAAGAGTATGATTTTACATCAATAAAAATCATAATGAGTATTATATGCAGCTTCACCTATAAGCAGAATCACAGTCATTTACAGTTCACAGAGATATCTATATATGTACTTCCAGGCTGTCTATACATGATCACATACATTTTCTCCTCCAGAATTCTTAAATGACAATACTATTCTGGGAAGAAAAAACACGAGCCTTCTTAAGTCTATATTTAGTTGGAAAAGAGATGAATAGAATAAATAAACCACAGAGGTATTTTAATCTTTTAAACATCAAATATTTAGTAAAGAATAATGTATAAATAAAACCTACTTTAAAAGACGTTTCTAGTACTTTCAGTAATATCACTGAATTTAAAGGTAAAGGAAGAAATAATACATTCAAGACCTTGACTGTGATTTAGTCATTTTTGTTAACCTTCAGTGTTATCTTTTGAACAAATGGATAATGGAGCACAGCTTCTACTTATATACACACACAACAACTACAATAACAAAGCCTGCACCTGAGATCAAAGTTTTCTTCTCCAGCCACTCCCATCTCCCTGCCTGGTTGCTCCCCAGGGCACTGTAACCTGCAGCACACCATGCTAAATCATCTTGTTCTCATAAATCGGTTCTCATAGTCTGGAA
Source organism: Furipterus horrens (assembly GCF_987537825.1). Lineage (NCBI taxonomy): Eukaryota > Metazoa > Chordata > Mammalia > Chiroptera > Furipteridae > Furipterus > Furipterus horrens. The sequence continues at coordinate 61,362,383 of NW_028327180.1, read as the reverse complement.
TTCCACATCATTCTCTTTTACCAACCTCTGTTTCTTTACCTGTTTATTGCCAAGACATGAGACCAACTGACCTCAATCGCAGCACATGCCTACATCTTCCCTTCCTACCTAATTCGGCCTTCATCCTCAAGATTAACATCCTACAAACACACAAAAGACCCTTCTAATCTCCCAATCTGATTTCTTTTTGTCAAGGTCAGTAACAATTTCAAATGTATACCAACTATCCCTAAAATGACTGCACTTGAAACTTCATTATTACTGAAAACTACTATATTTTAACCCCATCTAGGAAGCCATTAACTGTAAGACATACCACTATGTTATGTATCAGTAACAAAGGAAAATGTCAATTGTTTTGTGTTTATCTCCTGGCTGGTGTGGCTCAGTGGATTGAGTGCCAGCCTGAGAACCAGAGGGTCGCCGGTTCGATTCTCAGTCAGGGCACATGCCTAGGTTGCAGGCCAGGTCCCCAGCCAGAGGTGTACGAGAGACAACCACACACTGATGTTTCTCTCCTTTTCTTCCTCCCTTCCCCACTCTCTCAAAATAAATAAATAAAATCTAAAATAAAATAAAATATAAAAAATAAATAGAATAAAAATATAAAACAAATAAAAATAAAATAAAAAATAAAATGTGGGGGAAATTCTGAATTTTAAGTTGATAAAAACCAGGAAGTTACCTCTTTTTAAGCTCTGAAAATTCCTCCCTGTCCACAATCTCTTCCTACACTCCTTTTCTGTACTCTCATAGTAGCTTTCAGTCTTCAACCATAAATATTCTTTGTAAATTACTGTAACAGCAACTCCTTTCACACCACACTAAGCAGAAATCTTATTAACTATTTCAAAAATACACTCTAATCCTGTGCGGTCCAGTATGGTAGCTACAAGCCACGTGTGGCTATTTTAATTTAAAATTTAAATTAACAAAATTTAAAATTCCATCCCTCAGTCACGTTAGCCACACTGCAAGTATGCAGTAGCCCACATGTGGCTAGTGGCTACCAAACTGGATAGTGCCGATGTGAAACATTTCCATCACAGTGGGAAGTTCTACTGGCCAGCACTGCGTAATATTCTTGATTTCCTTACCCCTTGATCAATCCTCTGTGTAGATAAAAGTCATTAGTTTGCTTTCACACTCCTATTCTGAACTATCAAGTCCTGTTGGTAAAAAGTGGGAACAACTGATTCCATAAAAATGTTTTATTATCCAACCTCAGTTCATTCAACCTTACTTTTGGCCAAATAAGAAGCTTATTCCATGTACCTATCGCTTTACAGCACCTGATCTGAACTTTCCCCACTGTCTCCAAGCTTCCAAACACACCCCTGACTTCCCAGCTCTATTAATATGACCTGGTCTCTAACCTTTAAATTTTGATGCATGCTCCCTTATTGAGTTCCCAGTTATTTTAAAACTCTGCACCTTAACTCATGTTCTTTTCCGGCCTTTCTCATGTCAAAAGGTTATAAAAGAACCTTTTAGACTAGCCCTTCGTTTTTTCCTCTTGACCTCCCATCCACCCTATATTTAGAGGTCTGCTAACCAAACCTTCACATTTTTACCAGCACCATGTTTTGTGATGATATGAAAATAGATGACCACATCATTTCAAAATCACAGTGCTGGGATGTACTTAGCCAACAGAGCCTATTCTTATGATTTTGTAAGATTAACTTGTTCAAAAATAACCACCCACCACCTGAAGTATCTTTATAGATGGTAGCATATTTTTCCCACTCAGGAAAAATATTTATAGTAATGTCCAGACCATTTTTATGAAAATATCAAGACATTTTCTGTATAATGCCAAGAAAATCACCTTCCCCCCAAGAGCTGTAGAGAACAGAAAGCTCTTCAATGACAGTATCAGGAAGTCTGGTGTCTACTGACCCAAAATGACCTCTGGAGCTCTGTAATGCCGTGTAGACACCAAAGTACTATGATGTTCATCATCGTATGTGGCACTTCCAAAGTCAACAACTTTGATATCTGTGCTTTTCAGTGTGCGTTCATCACGTTTCTAGAAAGATACAATTGAGTAAACATGAAGCCAGGGGGAAAAAAAAAAAGGAAGAAATCTCATATAGCACTATCCAAAAGGCTTGCATGTAATTATTTTCTTGGATTTTCAACATAACCCTATGAAAAAGACAAAGAAAGATTGCCCTTTTGGGGTTAAATATCAGAATAGAATGGGCTTCAGAAGTGAAATTCCTCATCCAATGATCACCAAGCTAAATGAATTTTAAAGAATCGCTAAAATTAAAACAATTTTTAACTTACCATTTTAGAATTATATTTGACTATATAGTCAGACTTCACAAATAAAATATTTTCAGGCTTCAGATCTGTATGGGTTAACTTATTATGATGCAAAACTACAAGAGAACAAAAACACATTATTACTTTCACTTACAAATTTAATCTGTACTGGGGTTGAAGGAAGAACGAGTAGTGGATATTGGGGGTCAAGAGGAATTTCACCTTTATAAAATGCCTTTTTAGTGACCATGTTTTGATATGTTGCTTATATAACAAAAACTTTACTTTTCTGATGTTTAAAGATTTATCAAGTATACTTACAATTTATTGACTGGCAGATTTGATATGCCATTTGCCTGATGTGGTCAATTTGAAATGGTAGAAAGCTATTTTCTTTAATGAAATCATAGGTACTAAGTCCCAGCAATTCAAATACAATACAAACATGACCGTGGTGATCAAACCATTCTAGCATCTGGACACATCGGCTAAAATAGATCAAAATAAAAACAATTCAGTTTACAGAATTCTGATGATTTCATATAACATGATGGATTATAGTTCAAGTTTACACTTACAAGACACTATTGGGGTCAGTAGAATTTAAATGCTCTAATACTTGGATTTCTGAACGAGCTGCTTCACGGTATCGACCTACATTTTTTACAATTTTCACTGCTACATGTATGCCATCCCTTAAAAACAAAATTAAGATGAAAATGGTAAACATACAGGAGCAGGATGAGGAAATGTAGTTTCTAAAGCATAATCTTATTAAGTATCAATTACTCTAATTTTCTAAAACAATTCATAAGTATCAATTACTCAATGCTATTTTTCTAAAATTTATACCAGATTCCATGTAATAGCTTTTCAAAACATTTTGACAAAATACACTCTATATGAAGTAATGATTCCCTTAATACCTATGAATTTTAATGTTTCCAGAACTTAAAATTTACCTAGATTTAATACAAAAGTTAAAAATATAGAAATATAAACCTCAAATAGACCACACTACTGCTGAAAACATTTACTCTTCCATCAGGCTAGATCTACTCCATGCCAGAGTGGTTAGGTGTTAGTGATGAAAAAGATAGGGCTTGTCCTCATGCCCCTAACAGTCCAATGGAAAAAAGACACCTGAGGCAATTTATCGTAAGGTCAGAAGTGCTTGCTATGAGGTACTACGGAGCAGAGGAGGGAGTTAAGGGAGCTCCAATTTCTTCAGAGAAGTGGTGACACACACCTGAGCCCTGAAAGACAGCTATCAGCTTGTCAAAATTGGAAGAAAAAGGAAACATTTAAAAAGACACCATCGATAAATCATGAAGTCAAGAAAATACTTAGCATATTCACAGATGCAAACAGAAGGACATAACTACAGTACAGAGCAGTAAGCTTCAGATTGGGGCATCTGTTAACACTTCCCTAGGAAGTATAAAGCCAGGAGTGACATGAGAGAATAAATTTCCAAATCTTCAGCTTCCTTTTGTCCTCGTTTCCAAATCTGATCATCTCGAAGATGAACCAAAATTCAAGCCTGTTTTCGCTATGCCCCATGTACCCCTATTAGATCAAGATATGCACCCTAGATGATAAAAAAAAACCTTCAAGGCAAACAAATTTTTCTAGTGGCTAGGTAGTAAACCTTTCCCCAAGTCTGGTAGTTTCCAATTCATTGCTTTCAACAAAGCCCCAGTGAAGCTGTGGGCTGATAAATCATTAAAAAATATATTGGCCCTGGCTGGTGTAGCTCAGTGGATTGAGTGCCAGCCTGTGAACCAAAAGGCCCCCAGTTCAATTACCAGTCAGGGCACATGCCTGGGTTGCAGGCCAGGTCCCCAGCTGGGACTGTTCAAAAGGCAACTGATAGATGTATCTCTCACACACTGACGTTTCTCTCCCTCTCTTTCTCCCTCCCTTCCCCTCTCCTAAAAATAAATTTTAAAAATCTTTAAAAAAAATTCTGATAACATCCCTATGTTTGGCATATCCCTTGACTTAAAAAAGTTTGTAAAATAGCTGTAATAAAATTCCTTCTGGTCACATATATTTAATTATACAACCAAGTTTCCTCAGTGCCTTTAGCTATAAAAACAGAAAATATTCTTAGAATTTCAAAAAATTTTAAAAGGACATTAATAGGGCAACTGCTAAAACATGAGTAAGGCCTATAAATTTCCTGGCAAAATTTGAAAAAATAACATATGTAGTATGTAAAGAAGAAAGAAAATACTGTAAAGTGTTAAAGTGTTAACAATTGGGGACTGTGGGTCAAGCATATATGAAAATTCTTTAGATTTTTCTGACTTTTCTATAAGTCTGAAAATATTTCAAAATATTTTAATATTTCAATTCATGTTATTTTTGTTGCAGAGAAGATAATGATAATAAAAAATATTTAGAATAATGTCTGTGTCTAAAATGAAAAAAAAATAAGTTCTAGGATAAGACATTTCCAAGTACTAAAGAAGAGTTTGTTCCTGGATGATGGTAGGTATCAACTTGTTACAGCATTTAGATTCCCTCAAAGACATTTAAAGAGAGAGGTTAAAAAACAAAACAAAACAAAACAAAAAAAACAAAGAAAGCAATCAATGCTTACAGTAAATTGCAAATTATATTCTTTCCAACTATTTTATGATCAAAAACTTTAGGGGTCAATTTAGAAACATGAATTTTTACTGAATTGTCTTAAGAGGTTCACTTCAAAAAGTTTGCAAACTATAGATCAGAGGTCCTGGAGGAAAATATTAAAATGAGGCAGAGAGGGTCAAATCATAAAGGGTTTAGTGTAACTCATTCTGTAGGCATATATTATATAATTCCTTTACAGTTTAAGAAGTTGACTCTAACATGCAAATATTATCCTTTAGGAATAAAAGCTTTTGAACCAGGATTAGATGTGCTTTATAATCTCTGTGATTCAAAAGTAAAGCAAAGCACTCAATCTCCTACACAAGGCTAAGGGCCTCAGTTCTTTATGGGAAACTCTACTCACCTAACACCTACTTCAATTTCAATATGCTCCCCATCTGATAGAATTTGTGAGCATTCTTGATCAAAATCCATACTCACAGTAAGTAAATCATTCAGGTAGTTCAAAAATATTTTAATGTTTATTAATTCCCAAGAAAACACGTGACTACCACTTAAAACATCATTTCATCATTATGGATCCTTCATCACCAAACAATGCTCAAAAAAAGAACACACAGAAACTTACATGCCATGATCAATGCATTCTACAACTTTGCCAAAGGCCCCTTCACCCAAAGTGTCCACAATTTCATCTAAAGTGAGGGGGGAGAAAGAGGTCTAAGTACCTGAATACAAATACTAGTTATTTAAACAATGAATGCTTAAGCATGGAATATTTTCAAATGATCTTTATCAAAGCATAACTAAGGTTTCAGCACTCAAATTATTTTATTTTCAGCTGCTACAAAGACAATTAGATATAGCTATCTTTCTTGATCTAATCTCAAATTCCACTAATTATTTTGGAACTTTACAGTAGAAATATTTAAATTCTACAGAAAAGAAATATATATATATATATATATATATATATATAAAAACAAACAAACCCACAAAACAAAACAAAAAAGCAATGAAGAGTTTTTTAGCCCCCCGCTGACAAACTATTCTTAAAAATATTATTCTGTCTGCAAAGTTTAAAAAGTGTTGAAAAATATTCTATACATCTTGCTCTTAGAACGTCTCCACTTTGACAGATCAGGTGACCCTCCTCATCATCCTCTATACTCCTGGATCTTTTCCTTCGGTGGCTCTTCTGGAACGGCAAGTGGGCAGCACCAAGATCGTCCAGCCAATCAATATATCAGAGTGAATTCAGGGCAGAATACGCAATTCATTCAGCGGGGAGATATTCAGGCATTCAGATAAGCACCAGGCCACGAACAGTTGGCAGGAGCAATTTCAAATTCAGTCCCCAGAAATTCACAGGGCACAGTTTATGTTACAGAAGAAAAACATGGCAAGGAACAGATTTTCAGATAAGATACTTAAAGTGGCAATAGAAAAAAACAACACAATTGTCTCTTTAAAATACTGATTTAATTGAAGTCTGAAATTAAAGAATGCAATGTCATGTTCTATTAATCCCTTGCTATAAAACAGCATATGCTGTGAGTTGAAATGTCTAGTTTGTCAGAAAAATGCTTTAAAACGTCCAAAATTAGTTAAAATTGTTTACTTAGCAATATTTTAAAATATACATTATTAAAATAAAAGGGAAACTAATGGCTAGTTAATTTCAATGTTCAATCTAATCAAAGATAGATTTACTGAAAACTTGGGAGAGGAAAATAATATTTCAAAGTTTACTGATCAACTAGGTCTGAGTGTAAAAAGAAAAGGGCAGGTTTTTTTAAAAAACGCATTTCACATTCAGCACCCACTTTCAGAACTTCAATGGAACTGACTGTGGACAATAATGCACTGTGCTACGGGACTATGCTACAAACAAGGTATTTAAGTATCCACCAGTGCACCTATCTAGGTTTCCAAGTATCAGGAAAGGAGTTTCTTTTCAAGTAAGAAAAAATGTTCAAAATGAAAGATGGGGAGTGGGTTCATTACTTTATAACATCACATTACAAAACATAAAAATAGAATGCTTTTAAGAAACTCATGATGTGGTCTGTGGAAAATGAATAAATATGGGCAAATGAGGACTAGCTAATAAATACAGATTAGCTATAAGAATTTAGAACTTTCCTTTAAGAATTCAAGTAATATAAACAATATACACAAATAGTATGATATACATTTTCCATACTTACTGGCTCATTAAGAGCTTTACACACAATATGTATTCACCCCAAATAAAAACAAAATCACTCATACCAAATGTGACTGATGGCTAGAGCAGTGTCTATTATGCTTCCTTTTAGGACTGCTTCTCCTGCTCCGGACGGAAGATTTACTGCAGTGGATTCGGTAACTGCTTTCCACATCTCTGTGATAATGCCTAGGAATGTATCTTTCACAGTAGTCATTTCTGTATTCATCAACATATCTCCTGTCCCGATAATCTCTTTCATTCAAGGACCTTGCTTCTAAATAATGACTGCAAACATGTGAAAAGATTTCAAATTAGTCTCTTCGTCCTAAAATAACGTGGTTCAAACAAAACATTTTCTCAAGAATTCCTTTTTTAAACAGCTAAGTCAATAAAAGAAAAAAAAAATCAAGTTGATGAATTAGAATTTAGAGTTTATACTTATCATAAAACTTCAGAAATAATTTTACTTTAACCAATAAGCAAATGGGTTCACATTTCTCTATTATAGACTGCTGCCAAGCTCCTCATATCAAGGAACACAGCTTGAGACAAACCATTCCATTATGTTCAGTGTTTACTTAAATGTCCCTTTGCTTTTTGGAGAAAGTTAAAACCAAAAATTCACAAAACTGCATCAGTTTTATGATACATGCATCTGCATCTAAGCTTTCTTTTCTCACAGAGACACAAATTAGGGGCAGGCAAACCAGAATTCCTTTCTCTTAATGTGATTTTTAGATATCTCTGGCATACAAAGAATTCTTTCATAAAAGATGGTGTATCAGCTCTAGAAGGAACCTTAAAAGTATTCCAGCCATTTCATTTCACAAATAATTAAGATACCTAGAAGGAAAATGATGTGCAAGGGTTGTAGAATACATTCTGATTAGATGAACCAATTTTATTACACACTTCTCCTATCCTGTCTCCTCTCTTTGTATTTCTAGCTTCCTGTTATTCCCTTGAAAAACAGGCAAAAATAGCTTTTGAAGGTTGCTTCATGTACCAAAGACATCTAAAATAAGTCCACTTTAAATGAGAAAAGGAATCTTGTAATTGCCTGCCTAGGATTATAAGAGACCCACCACTCTACTTCCCTTTGCATTGCTAATCTCCTGTTATGCCTGCTTGCTGCAAAATACACATGAATTCTCACAGAAAACAGCACTATTTAGTGCCACATGGTTAACTTCTGAATGTACAGATCCCTTTGAAAATTTGATGAAAGATATGGACCCTATTTCACCAAGAAATGCACCAATGCATCAACAAAACTTGGTAAAGAATCTCAGAGATCAGACCTCGGGAAGTCAATGACCCCAGTGAAGCAGCCTTGACCAGATGGGTAAAGGAGACCCAGTCTCCTGCCCCCCTCTACCTGAGTGGAGTGTCCTTTTCAGCAGTGCGAATATTCAAAGGGACAGGCATGGAGCACTGAGGGAGAGGGATACCTGCACAGCCAGACAGATCAGTCTCAAGAATCCTGACAATCCTGACAAGCCATGGGGTGACAGACGGTGACTAGGCTGCCCAAACCAACACCTCTTCCCCAGAACATGCTGTCACTCTTTTTACTGGTGGGGTGGGGGTGGGGCTACTGGTTTTAGCAGAAATAAAGAGAAGCATTTCTAAAACTGCTGCTCAACAGACCTGGCATCAAATAACAGGCTATGGAGATGGTAAGAGCCCTTGTCCCTTTCCCCAGGGTCAGTTTTAACGTTCTATCCATTGGTGAAACAACTAAGGATGTTAAGGTAAGACTGTGGATCTAGGTCAGGGACCTGATCAGCTTGCTTGGACCTATCAGAGATCAAGCTAGAAATTAACTCTATTCTTAAAGGCATGCACCCCACAAAAGTCTGAAATCTATCAGAAGAAAACACAATCTTTAACTGGAATAACACATGACATCAGAGCTGCTGATAATCCATAAACAAGCTACAGAACATGAGGTGAAGTAATCTATGAAGATCAACTAAAAAGATGAGGACCTCTTCAATTGCAACAGAGTGTATACAATTACAAAGGCTATGGACAGGGTAAACAGGAGGAAAAGATTTAATTTCTAAAAATACAGTGTACTGTATTCACTAAATGCCCAGTAGTTTTCATGGCAGTCCCTCAAAATAGCCACTCATATTTCATTTGCTCACAGGTCCTCAAAACCCCTGCCAACAAGTAATGGACAGCTTGAGATCCCACATGTAAAAATAAAGTTCAACAATGCAGGAAATGCTGCAACGTTGCAAGTAAGAGCTGAGGGTCATAAAAGAGAAAGCAAAGCACTCAAATGTCTAAAAATAGGGAAGGAAGACTTCATGAAAAAGGAGAGTTGTAATCTTAAAGGGAAGTAAGGGTATGGACAAAATGCTAGCGGAGAAGCACAACACTTTACTATTTTACATTCACATAGCACTTATAGCCACAATGGCTGAGAGATGGGTTTGTCTGTGCATTACTCAAGGACACAGTAAGTAGACAATTCCAGCCAGAGCACTTTCACATATGAGAATACAGGCAAGTAAACGGAATGGACCATTCAAAATCTTGCATGCCAGGCTAAGAACTTTAGTGTTTCTCAAAAGGTGGTCTGTTTATCAGCAATATCAGAATATAGAATTATTAAAAATGAAGATAGCTAGGCTCCAGGTCAGACCCAATCTAAATCTTGTAAAACACATTTTAAATATACCTCAAAGGTGATTTTATTCATCCTAAAGTTTGAGAATTGCTGGTTTAAGACCTGATACCCTATGTTAGGAAGACATTTAAGTATTCTTACCACAATACTGGGTTGACCAAAAGGCTCAATTGTTTTTTTCTGTAAAATGGCTCTAGTAGAGCTTAGTTGTCTTTTAACTTCATTCAAAACGATTTTGTTAACTGTATTGTGACCGTGGTCATATCAGCATGCATTTAAAGAAAAATTTATCAAAATTGGTGAATGTTTGATGATGGAAGAAAATATGCAACATTTTAGGCACATTATGCTTTATTATTTCATGAAAGGTAAAAACTCAACTGAGATGAAAAAAAAAATTTATGCAGTGCATGGAAAAGGTGCTGTGACTGACTGAACATGTCAAAAGTGGTTTGCGAAGTTTTGTGCTGGACATTCCTTGCTGGACGATGCTCCACGATTGGGTAGACCAACTGAAGTTTATAGCAATCAAATCTAGACATTAACTGAGAACAATCAATATTATACCATGGGGGAGATAGCTGACAAACTCAAAATATCCAAATCAATAAAGTTACTAATGAAAATAAAAATATGTCCTTTTATTTACGGAGAAAAACTAAACAGACTTCTTAGCCAACCCAATATATAAAGGTGGTGTTGACAGCTACATCAGTCTTACTAATATATTTGGCATAATTGACTGATATAAACCTGTAGGAAGGGATACCAATTCACAGGCTACTGCCAAAAGACAAATCAGAAAGACCCTTTGCAATATACAAGAAAGGTAAAATAATTGATATACAATAAAAGTTTTCATAAGTAAGAAAAACACACTCTAATAGAAAAAATAGGAATATAAAAATAATGTTCAAGTGGTCAATAACTATGACAGTGGACATTCACTAGAAATTAAAAATTTCATTTGGCATTGCAAAATAGCCAAGAGTGGTGAAGGCAAGGAGTATGTTGTAAAAGTATAACTTGGAAGATATCCCTTTTTAGAATCTATTTTCAGAAAATAAGAGGCAAAGATTTGTATTAAAGATATTTTGAGAACAAGTAATTAATATCGAAACATCCTACCAGTTACCTTCTTCATACTTTTCTGCATTTTTAATGGTTTTTTTAAAAATCCACTCTTCTGAAGTTTTTAATCTTCAAAAAGGCTATTAGAATATTCCAGATTATGGAGAGCAATTACCACCAGACATTTCTGGCGTCAGTGTCAAAGAAGCTATTGGCCTGGTGGTTAATTGGACTTAGTATCATGTTTATATAGTTAATTACGAACATGAATGAACAACACTTCCTTTCTACATATACAATTTATACTAAACCTGGGTTGATTGGTTTCTGAGGTTCAGACTTGCAGAATATTTTGTATTTATTAATAGAGCACAGATGTTTTTCTATAGTATATTAATTAGCTCAGGTAATTGAAATTCTGCCATAAACCAAATAACAGTGTAACAGTGTGATGAAGAATGATCAATCTGGACTACCAACAAGTTCACTGTTACAAAGAACAAGAGTGTTTTAGGATGAGAAGGAAAAAAATTACATGTTGTTTTTTTAAAGTAACCCCCAGCTGACTAATTTAGAAAGCAATCTGGTATATAGTCCCAATGGAACATTTGCACAAAGCAAGGAGAAAACACAGGACCAATGAAACAAATGAGAAAAGAAAATTAATGGAAGATAGGATAAAAGAAACTCTACTCACCTAACCATTCTCTAAACACTTAGAAACTTTATAATTCCTTTAATTTTATATGAATACATTACCTCCAAATTTTACACCAGTAAAAATACAATAAAACGAAACACATGTTATTGGAAGCTTTTATTGAGGCTCCTCGTAAATCCCTGGCTACTACCTGTGTAAAGGAATGGTTTTTACAATAACCACGTTTCTGAAAATCCCAAACATACCCATTGGCCTTATCTGCAAACCTGTAGAAGAGAGTGTAAGTGAACAACCCCCAATGTACTTTAACACACCCAAATGGTACATGTTGTTTCTTCATCTCAAGTTATCCTCTCCCTGCCCCTCACTATCGCTCATTCACGGACCACCACAGGAGCACGCTGACATACATATGTCCCTCCTCCATACAAGTTTAAGGCACTAAGTGTCCTACTATCACTATTAACTTTTTGTGCCTCATGTCCCTGCATTACTGGCAACCAGGACTTAACTATTCCCACCACCCTAGACATAGGATAGGAAAGGACTCCTGTTGTGTTAGCCTCAGCACCTATATAGTGTCTAGCCTACAACAGGCATTCAATACTTTCTGAATACTTATGGACTGAATTATAAAATAATTTAACATGTGAAAACCACATTAGCTAATAATAAACCATTAAAACTATTAGTGTTAAAATGCTCCTAGTTCAATTTACCAATCAGATTCTTTAAACTGGTGATGTGGTTCACAGTGTCTGTTCTCTTGCGTACTGCTGTGGGACCTCCTCTTCCGTTTGTGGCTCCCCCTGTAGCTTTCTAGTCCCCAACTTTCTCTGTCATCCCAGTGAGGGGAGTGAGTTCTTTTGGAATGCCGCATCTGTTAATGGAAACAGAGTTATGGAGGTTACAGATGATTATGTTTAGCAAATAAAATATTATACATTAATATTACTGAAATATAAACACCCAGAATATGGGGTCACACAGGTTCTAAAATCTTTTGTAGGCAACGTTTCCCAAGGCACAGGGAGAACTATCAACTGGCACGTCAGGTGATTTCAAGTGGCATGCATATAGATCTACGACGAAATGATGTGTAACACTGTGAAAATATATTTTCTTTCAATTCTTCTGGATAAATTCTCAGCTAGGTGCTTCTCTTCAACTAACACCTGATAAATAACATTTAAAAAATATAAGAAGAGCCACGGCTTATAGCACTCAGTATACAACCATTTCTAGCCAGAAATTAATAACTTTTTATGGTTTCAATTTATTTGTTTCATTACCTTCTTTTTATGGTAAATTTTAACCAGTCTCCTAATTAAGTTATTGATATGATTTCTTTGGGGAAACGCTATCACACATGTCATGCAACTTTGGCAAAATATTAGTGCTGAAGTCAGAGAAACACTCAGGGATACTAAATACAGACGTCTGTTAGAAAGTAAAGAGCCATCAGTGAAGCTTCTTTCTCTTAATCATGCGAAGAATTCCTTTCTTTAAATCTTAAAATGACTCCAAGCTTTGAAAAAATAAAGAGGTGAGTACAACAAGGTATTCAAATAGAAACTTAAGAGCAATAAAAATATTATTTTATTAACTCCTTTTCTCTAACAAGATTACTTTCAGGTAATCCTGCAATTATTCTTAACATTAAAACAAATTTGTGGTAGATCTGGAGTGACACCAAAGAAACCAACGTTCAAGGACGTACAGGGTCCCAGTGAAATCGTGAAAATGGGGACAACCCCCCCCCCCAACCTCTGACGTGGGCTCCTTCCAAGCTGCGTGTCAGTGCTCAGACAGCAGTCCCTGCGGCCTGTCCCAGCTGGACACCTTCAGAGCAGCTGTGCTCTAACCAGTAGGACACACGGCAATGCGCAGGCGCCTCTCAACTCCGCAAGGAGCCAAAAAGGGAGCATGGAGCAAAACCAGCTCACAGCATAAAGTAATCAAATCAAGTAAACATGGGAAGTGATTTCAAATGGATTAAAAGGGCCTCTGAAGTGAGGCAGCTTCAAGTCTCCAGGGAGGTGCTCCCTGAGAAGACCTGTGCATCGGCCGGCCCTCAGAGCCTAGAGCCCACTAACCTTGGACCCCGCCTCCTACCAACTCTTAATTCCTCGCCCATCAAACATCTGACAATGCAGCTTGCCTCCAAAAGGTGGAAGAGGGCGCTGGGAAAGCCAGACAAAACTCCCGCAGCCGCGTCAGGGGTGTCGCTGGCAACCAGTAAGTGAGCCTGAGGCCCGACAGCCGTTACATCAACACAACCCGGAGGTAAAAAAGACTGTCACGAGAGCCATGGGCACATTCCTAGTGGAATTCTTTGGGCCTTTGAACGGCCAAAACTGTATTTTAACCACATTTGAATCTTAAAATAGCTTGGTTAAGCACTCTCAGACACCATCGAGCAACATGACCACCTCTGACGCTGAGGGTGTTATTACGACTTCCATGACCAAACGGTTGTTGCAAAACGCATGTGTCTACTTTAGTATTATTTCTTCCTCTGCTGTCAGTCTGCCCAAGTAGCTCGCCTCTAACAAGGCAGACTTCGCAAATAACCATTATCAACATGCAAATATTAAAATTCGAACGAGCACCTTAGGAGCGCCAAAGATTTCTATTTCTCTGATCAAGCTCACCACTTCAAATTTAATTCAGCTCTTAGGAAGTGTCCCCCCTCCCCTCACTAACGTTCAGAAATATTTTCTCAGGAGGCAGAGAGAGGAATCCTGGATCCACATTCTATGGATAAAGCTCCTCTGGATACACAAAAAACAAAAACTAGCTACAATGACTGCACTACTTCTAGGATTAATAAAGAATCCTAAGTGCTAGAATCACAAGAGATCTTCCAAAAAAAAAAAAAAATCAAACACAACGGATCCATACGTATATATCCGTATTAGATATGATTCTTGACTGCCCTTTAACACCCTACAACGCCCGACAATTTTACGTTCTGTATATAGACTTAAAATATGTAAGAAGGTCGAAGCCGCGATCAGGTAGCCCCGGGAAGGCTGCGTAACGCTTAACGAGCAGCCCGCGGGTGTTTGTGTGCCGAACACCATCCTACCAGGGCCGTCGCAAAGCCGGCGGCTGACACATCACTAGGAGGGCTGTTCCCCACAGCATGCCACGGCTAATCAAGGAAAACAAAGCGCACAAGGGTCAGACGTGCCCCTGCGCTGCAGCAGCCGTACGCGGCAGCGCGGGGAAAACAGCGCCGCACGAAGGCCAGCCTCTCACGACACGAGCTCAATCCCACCGCACGGCCTCCCGGTCCCCTGACGCCCAGGCCCCGCCGCGGCGCACCTGGCCAGGGCCCTCGCGCACTTAGGCAGGAACAAATGCTTGCTTCTGGAAAACCTCCCCAGTGCTGCCATCGGCCGAGGCAGGCATCCAGGGTGACTTCATCTCCAAAAACGCAAACCCGAAAGGCGGCCCTCCAAGGGTTTCCCGACATATCTTCTCTCACAGGCGGGGCGGGAGAAGCCAGAGCCGCCAGAGACGCGATGCGAGCAGCCAGGGCCCTCGGGGAAGTCAGCGGCAGAACCGCACTCTTCCCACCCCAGGACTTTAAATCTACCGTAACACCTGCGCACCTTTGGGTTTTAAAGGCGACCAACGGAGCTGTCTCCTGAAGGAACCGCAGTCGCCGAGGCCCTGAACCCAGTCATGTCTCCGACAACTGACTTCAAGACCTAAAAAGAGCAGAAATCCACCCAACCCAGCACACGCCACCCGAAGCCTTACCTCTGCAAAAGCAAAAACCCTTTGGCGGAGAAATGAGGCCAAACCGCCCTCTTCCCACACCAGCCGCTGCAACAAATCCCCTACAAAATGGCGGCTGCGCCGTCTCCCTAAAACCCCCAGGCAGCCTCTAGCTCCGCCTTCGCCGCGCAATCGCGCCTGCGTAACAAAGCCTCGCACAATCCCGCCCTCCGAAGTGCGGCTGTGCGGCCGCGCTCGTGCTCGCTCCCGCCCTTAGGGGACCCGGGTGATGGCCTAGTGTGTTTTCGTTCTGGGAGGACCTGGGTGAAACTGTGGAGAAATGTCTGTGCCCTCCCCGAAGCCTGTGGCTTAGGCTTGCTCCTTCTGGTGGGGGTGGGAGGGGGGGTGCTGGTTACGCTGAGTAGGGCACCCTTCTGCACAGCCAGACATGGCTCCGTTTCCTGCTTTCCTGTTCAGGTGGGCCGCTGGGTTGTACTTTGGCTGCCCTCACTCGGCCGCTCCCAGGACCTCAATCCCAGATGGTGCTGATACCATCTATAAGCACCAGCCCTGGCCGGGTAGCTCCATTGGTTAGAGGGTGTTGAGGAGCAAGTGCGAGAACCAAACGGTCGGAGACAACCAAATTAGAATTTAAAGAGCCTTTATTAGCTGGCCAGCGACTGCCCACCCGTCCACAAGACGGACTTAGGTGGACAGCCCCGACCTTAGGGATTGGGGGGGTTTATAAAGCATTTCAGGTGCATTCTTGTTTCTGCTGGTGCAGGAACTTGGACAGAAATATAGTTTGTATAGACAAAAATTTTCCACTATTCCCCAGGTCATTGCTCAAAGGAATAGGTCACTGCTCAAAGGAATAACAGTTAGGTTAAGTTCCCTGTTCTGCTTGGTCAGAGCATGCAACCACTGGGGTCCTGAGTCCGGGACCCAAGTTCAGCTGATTACCCTACTAGCTGGACATCTAAGAAATACCCTTTAACAGAGGGTGGTCCGGAAACACCAAGGTTGTGAGTTCGATCCCTGGTTAGGGCACATACAATAATCAACCAATGAATGCATCAATAAGTGGAACAAAATATCGATGTGGTTGTCTCCTCCTCTCTCTAAAATCAGTAAATTAAAGAGAGAGAGAGAGAGGTGCATCCAAAACTATTCTGTGCCAGGGTTGGTGCTGTTCAGGGCCAGTTCAATAAACGTGACACTTGTCCATCCTGCTTGGAGCTTCCAGTCTAAAAATGGATTCCGATAAATAGAATGTCTCAGCAAACAAGCTCAGGGGTGCATATCTTGTTTAGGGCAAGTGCTCTTTATCAGAAGAACACACCAAAAAGTGAAGTTTCAATACAGTTCTTCCTGTTATGGCCCCTGCCTCCAGGGCAGATATGGAAGCCGGAGGTTTCCCATTGTTTGTCCCTCTGGGTTGATTTTATTTAACCAAAGCAGAGTAATATCTGAGAGCTAGTGAGCAGCCATTAAGGGGTTTACCTCAAATGTATTCTGCAGTTTTAAGACTCCATAGGCAGATCCTACTCTGAATGTGTAGAGTGAGAGGAGAGAAGAGGGCCAAAGTCTGAGCCTTGGGGGACACGCTTGAGGGACAGAGGGAAAGCACCAGAGAAGGAATCATCAGGAGAGGAGAATCGGGGATGGCATCAGAGAGAGAAGGGAGAAAAGGGCTTACTTGAGGGCCAAGCTGACAGTATCACATGCTGGGAGGAGTTCAGGCATGGTTAGTACAAAGAGTGTGAAGGGGATTCTATATTCTGACAATGATTCCCTGGATTAAAGGGAAAGCCAGAAATCAAATTTGAGAGAGGAGGGTTGGACTGTTGTGGGCATAAACCTGACAGCATGTGGGAGACCTGAAATCTCATACCTTTTAGGTGAAAGGAGGGTACTGTATTTCTGTGATCTAACATCATAGAAAACTGCCACCTACTCTGGATAAATTGAACTCTCAAGGAGATTGCACACCACTTCAAGAAGTGAAGTTAAAAAGACATAAACTGAGTCCTGGCTCATGTGGCTCAGTAGACTGCATGCTGGCCTGTGAATCAAAAGGTTGCTGGTTTGATTCCCAGTAAGAGCACAGGTCCATAATTGGGGGCATGTGAGAAGCAGCCGATCAATGTTTCTTTCCCTCTCTTTCTCCCTTCTTTCCCCTCTCTCTAAAAACAAATAAATAAAGTTTTTTTTTAAAAGACTTAAGTTGAATTCTCATCAAGAAGTGAAGTTGAAAAGACAATTGAAAATTTGAAAGTGAAAAACTTGTGCTACAGAACAAGAGAGGCAGTATTTTTTTTTACCTGAAATAGCCACCAATTTTGCATCTGCAAATATAGATCTTACCTATCCTTCAAGGCCCAACTCTAAAATATTGTCCCTGATTCCATCAGTTCCCACCCATCGCCTGGCTCTTGATTATTCCAATTAGAGATGAGGCCCTCAAATAGGCAAGGCACACTGGCGTTCCTGAAGTCACCCAGGTGTTCAACCAATTTTGCATAAAGAGTGAAATTTTTTGGTTCTACAACTTATTTTACATAGTATTTCAGGGACATATACAGATGGAATACTGAGCTGTGTGCTCAGGGCCATCTTGCAAGGTAAAGTGGGCTCAGCTTACTGCAGAGGCATGAATTAAAGCTGGCATCATGGGAGATGATTGTCTTGTGAGGGTATGAGAGAATGTGGTCAGAACAGGGCACAGTTCTCCTCAAACAGCAAAAGTTAAAAGGCAGCCAAGGGAAAGGCCACCGACAGAGGCATTTTTATAGATCTCACCAAATAGAGATAAAACCCAATAGTGGAGTCTGCTTCATAGTTACTGCATTCTTGTTTTAGTGTTGTGAGTTTTTTAAGTGTGCAACAAAAAGGACTAGTATTTGGAAGTGTGTAGTGAGAAGAAGAACTTGAGAACGTCCAATGACCAGCATCTCTATGTTTTCTAACAAAGCACTACGGTGCTTCTAATGGCCCTCTCTGGCTTCTGCTTTGACTGGAGACCAGGGCCTGATTTATATTGCCTTTGATATCACAGTTCCCACAACCCACTACATATTTTTAGGTTGTTTACATAAATTGCTTTTGGCCATTTGCTCAAAGTTTCAAAGTAATTGGATCTAAGGTAGAGATTTACTTTCAAAATCCTTGTTCCAGTTAACAATCTTATATGGCAGCCTCAGCCATTTCTTACTAACTAAATTATCTGAAAAATGAACACCTTTGGTCAGAAGACCTAATGAAAGGGCCTACATTTCTGAAAATCCATTACCAACACTGGAAAAACTGCCTAATCCAGTAGCTTCATCTATCCACTATAATAAATGTGTCCAAGAAAATCTCAGGTTAAACCATGTTTCTAAAAAAGAGCTTTAAAGAGCGACCTAAGAAATATTCTTATCATTTATTCACACATAAAAACAGTCATTTATGAAAGTGAAGCTCCAGAGTAAAAGTCTACATTGTTGTGTAAATTAAGTGTGACAAAAGCTTTTCATATATAGAAAACCCTTTGCAGAACTATAACCTCTTCTAAGTTACTCATTACTGATACTGTACCTATCTTCATTCAATTATATTTTTAAGCTATCACTTTAATACTCTTATGTGCTAACTATATAATCTCATTTAATAATCTAAACATCCCTGTGCAATAATCATCAGTTACTTGCTCTAGGTCACTGTTATCACCTACCAGAACCAAAATTCAACCTCAGACCTTATTGGCTCCAAAACAGTTAACAACCCCACTGACTATTTCAACTTATGTAACAAAGTATACGGCAACTGACTTTACTTAGTTTAGACGGAGTCCATCTTTCAGCCAGACCAATGGGGTTGTTTTTAAAAATAAAATTTCTGAGGTGATGTATCATTAAGGGTTCCTTATGATGAAAACACAGGTTGGTTCATCTTCAGCAAAGCCAGGTCACCAAGAGCCCGTGTGCCTTCCTCACTGTTCAGCAAGTCACAAAGGGTCTCCATGCATCACTCACTGTGAAAGGTGGGAAATAGCTCAGATTTCTCCAGTGCCTCCTGACACTAGTTGTGAGGACATTAAGCTGGATTCAGTCCCATAAAACAGTGCGGGAAACATTTCCAATACACAATACACTTTGCAGTGGGGAGTGAATTCAGAGGTTCTGTAGGGAATAGGATAGACCTGTCATTCCAGTCACCTTGTCAATTTCCACCACCTCCCATGAAAGGGCTTTGAAGCCAGGTTAGTACATTACAGTCTCTTAACATTGTTGCCATCAATCATCCATCCAATGAAACTGTTGAAGGGAAAATATATTTACCAAAACCCTAAATGTCTTATGAACATTGTAGAACCCTACATAAAAGTATGAAACCATGTAACATGTATTTATTTGTCTACAAATCTTTTGGGGTTACCCTGTATTTTAATGTATGTCACATTTCTATTTCACGTAGTTATAGGAAGGAAAGTATCGTTCAGAGTATTCTGATGATTTCTAGAGAGGGTGTTAGCTTTCCTGGAGATTTCTTGCCACCCCTCACTCCAAATTTCCATCCCAGGCTCTATCTCTCGGCTCCCTTATAGTATCTCATCTGCAGTTGCTGTCCTTGCTTCATAACATTTTGTACCAACTATGGACATAGACCTCACTTATTCCCCAGAGTCTACTAACACGTAGCATTTATACAGAAAAGGCTTAAAATTGTGAGGGTATTACAGGGTAGGTACAACACAGATATAAAACCAGCTTAAAATTAATATCAGAATTTACATTTCCTAATGGTCCCATTCCTTTCCTGTCACAGGTAATTTCTTATTGACCTTTTTCTCCTTAGGCCTCAACCAGCCAAATTCCTTGGAATCATCCTCAAATTTTCTATCAAGAGCTTTCTACCGTTTTCTATTAATCCTTTCTTCCTTTATTTATTCATAAAATATTTATTGAGCACTTACTTATTCCACACACTGTCCTAGACACTGGGGATAGAGAAGTATATAAGACAAACAAAGTACTTGACCCTGTGAGAAATGCTCACAATAAAAACCGGGACATGGAACTTGAGCAGCAAAGTGAGGCGCATATTCACGAGTCTGCAGAGTCAGGTGCACCCTCAGCCAGGAGAATGTGCGTGCCAAAAGAGGGAGCTGACTGCTTTTATCCGTAATGCATCTAAAGACCCCCTCCCTCTCCCTTTCCTTCCCCATTTCTCCATGCTGGATACTCCGGAGTTACAATCTAATGTGATTATCTAAATGCCCCTTTTGTGATTTGTAAATGTGCTAATACTGTCAGCTACCTTCTTCCATTTTCCCTTTGTCTGGTGATGACTATCCTTCCCCTTTCAGGATGTCCCTTTTGTAATTTGTAAATATGCTGTCAACCTCCTTCTCAGAGATCCTCTAATTACATTTGCCCTTGAGACCCTTTAATTACATTTGCCCTTTGTTACTAATGATTTTCTACTGGTTTGGGAGTCACTATTTCCTTATTTCTTACAACCCTATTAGGTTCCACTGGGACAGAAAGAAAAGTAATAGAAATAAATTAAATACTTTTTATATATACTATGAAGGAAATAAAGTAGGGGCTGAAAGAATAACTGAGGATGGTCTGCTTTGGGTTAAGATGGTAATAAAAGGGTTCTTGGCAGGTGTGACAGTTGAAATAGAGGGTTCTCATGACTTGATTGAATTTAGCTTTAAATCCTACCTCTAGAAATAATTGATCTCTATCTTGCTGTCTCTCATTCTCCTGTCCCCCGCCACCCTGCCTTCTGTTTGTGTAGCTAAAGGTTTGTCAATTTTATTGCTCTTCTCAGAGAATCAATTTTTGGTTTAATTTATTTTCTCTGTTATTCTTCCATTTTCCATTTTATTTTTCCCCACCCTAGCCTATGATATCCTATCTTTTACTATTCGACTTGGATTTAGTTTTATCTTCTTTACCTAGATTTTTTATTCCCCAATTTTAATTAAATTATTGGGGTTATATTGGTTAATAGGATCATATAGGTTTCAAGTGTACATTTCTATGACACATGATCTGTATATTGCACTGTGTACCCACCAACCCAAAGTCAAGTCTTCTTCTGTTATCATATATTAGGCCCCGTCCACCTCTCACTTCCACACCATTCCCTCTGGCAGCCACCACATTATTGTCTGTGTCCACAAGTTTCAGTTCTATATCTCACATATGAATAAGTCATATGGGTGTGAACTTTTCCTGACTGACTTATTTCACTTAGCATAATGTCCTCAAGGTCCTTCCATGTTGTGGCAAGTGGCAGTATTTCATCTTATGATTGAGTAGTATTCTATGTATGTACCACATCTTCTTTATCCAATCCTCTGTCACAGGACACTTTGGTTGTCTCCATGTCTTGGCCACTGTGAATAATGCTGCAATGAACATAAAGGTGTATATAACTTTGCAAATACATGTTTTTGAGTTTTGCAGATAGCTAACCAGGAGAGGAATTTCTGGGTCATATGGTAACTCTATTCTTGAATTTAAGGAACCTCCAGACTATTTTCCAGAGTGGCTATACCAGTTTACATTCTCACCAGCAGTGAATGAGGGTTCCTTTTTCTCTATGTCCTTGCCAACACTTGTTATTACCTGTGTTATTAATAATAGCCACTCTAACAGGTGTGAGATGGTATCTCATTGTAGTTTTAATTTGCATGTTCCCAATAGCTAGTGAGGCTGAATATTTCTTCATATAGCTCTTAGCCATTCATATGTCTTCTTGGGAGAGGTGTCTGTTCAGGTCCTCTGCCCTTTTATTTTAATTTTTAAAAAAATTCTCATCCAAGAATATGTTTATTGATGAGAGAGAGAGAGAGAGAGAAAGAGAGAGAGACAGATCAATGTGAAAGAGAGAGAGACATCAATGTGAGAGGGAAACATCAATCGATTGCTTCCTATATGCACCCCAACTGGGATTTGAAACTGGAACCTAAGTATGTGCCCTAACTGGGGAGAGAAGCCACAACCTTTTGGTGTACCAGAGATGCTCCAACAAACCAAGCCAGCTGGCCAGGGCCTCTTCCCATCTGTAATTGGATTGTTTGTTTGTTTGACACTGAAGTTTTTTTTTTTTTTTATTGTTTTTCTATTACAGTTGTCCCACTTTTTCCCCCATTGTTCCCCCCCCAGCCCATTCCTTCTCCCACAGTCAATCCCCACCCTGTTATTCCTGTCAATGGATTATTTTTTAAATTAAATTTAATTTAATTTTTGAGGGGACCCCTGCTCTGTAACAATTCCTCCCTCTCAGACTTAAAACCTTTTATAGTCTTATAAAGGACAATGGGTGAAGGTCTCATGCTCCTCTAGCTGCTTCAAGCTGGACATGGTTGTCATCCTACCTACCCTTGGGTCCAGAAAACCTTAATAATAGTGGGGGTGTGGAGGGGAGGGTGGCCTTCCCACATGGGGAAGGATCGTGCAGACTCCAGGTCAGTTGGCTGTCCCCGGACAACGGCGTGCTTGGTTTAACAGGCTGGCATCCTTGTTGTGTTCTGGGGGCAACAGATTTGGCGACAGGGTTAAAAGGCATCATTAAAACCATAACTGCTACTTCCAGCCAAGATGGAGGCCTAGACAGACACAACTACCTCAAAACTAGAGACAAATAGAAGTTCCAGAAAACTGAGTTGAATGGCAGTCTAACAAACAAAGATATAAAGAAGAAATACTCATCCAGACAGGTAGGAGGGGCGGAGCCTGGGTGGAGAGGACACCAAGTGGTGGTGGCAGGAGTGGCAGCAGCAGCAGGCTGGTTGAAAGCACAGTCACATGTTTTAAAAAGTAGTGAGGGACACCTGGGGAACACTCCCAGCACCAACACCAGATCAGATCATGCAGCTCATGGTCTAGGCACCAGAAAAAAATAAAGCTTCATTGCTTTTGACTGTACAAACCAGTGGGGGTTGGGGTGGAGGAAGACACTGCCCATCTCTCAGCAGAGTCTGCTTGTTTAAAGGGCCCCCACAGTCCTAGAATGTCCACAGACCCACCCACTCTGGGAATGACGCCAGGGCAACAGCTAGAGAGGCGCCAGTCCCATACAGAAGTGGGAGAGGTGCCTGGAACAGGGATGAGTGCTGAGCAAGTGGCATTGTTCCCTCTCATACCGCTCCCACACACACAGCGCCACAATGTGGTGGTGAAACAGGTCACCCTGTACTGATGAACACCTAAGGCTCTGCCCTTTACAACGTAAAAGGAATGACAGCTCTGACTAAGACACAGAGGCAAACAAACACAGGAACCTGTCGAGATGAGGAGACAGAGAAGTATGGCCCAACAGAGGGAATGGATCAAGGTTCCAGTGGGAGAACTAAGCGACGAGGAGATAGCCAAACCTAACAGATGCAGAGTTCAAAACACTAATGATAAAGATATTCACAAGCTTGTCAGATATGCTTGAGTATGGTAAATGCATAAGGGAAGGAGTGAAAGCTATGCTAAATGAAATGAAGGAAAATTCTCATGAAACCAATGGTGAAGGGAAGGAAACCAGGGTTCAAATCAATTATTTGAAACAAGGAAGAAAACAAAGCAGTCAACCAGTACAGAATGAGGAAACAAGAATTGAAAAAATGAGGAGAGGCTTAGGAACCTCTGGGAAAACTTTAAACATGCCAACATCCAAACCATAGGGGTGCCAGAAGAAGAGGAAGAGCAAGAAATTGAAAACTTATGTAAGAAAATGATGAAGGGAAACTCCCTAAATTTGGTGAAGGACATAGACATACAAGTCCAGGAAGCACAGAGAGTCCCAAACAACCTAGACCCAAAAAGGAAACACCAAGACACATCATCATTAAATTGCCAAAGGATAAAGATAAAGAGATAATCTTAAAAGCAGCAAGAGAAAAGCAGAGAGTTACCTACAAAGGGGTGCCTATAAGACTGTCAGTTGATTTCTCAAAAGAAACTTTGCAGGCAAGAAGGGACTAGCAAGAAGTATTCAAGGTGATGAAAAGCAAGGACTTACAACCAAGACTACTCTATCCAGCAAAGCTATCATTTAGAATGGAAGGGCAGATGAAGTGCTTCCCAGACAAGGTAAAGCCAAAGGAGCTCATCATCACCAAGCTATTATTATATGAAATGTCAGAGGGAGTTACTTAAGAAAAAGAAGATAAAAATTATAAACATTAAAATGACAACAAAGTCGCAACTATCAACAACTGAATCTAAAAAATGAAAGCAAAATCCAACTAAACAAACCAGAATAGGAACAGAATCATAAGTACAGGGATCATTTGCAGGGTTATCAGCTGGGAGGGTGGAGGGGGAGAAATGGGGAAATGGTGCAGGGACTAAGAAGCATAATTGGTTGATAGAAAATAGACAGGGGGAAGTTAAGAATAATATAGGAAAGGGAGAAGCCAAAGAACTTATATGCATGATCCATGGACACGAACTGAGGGGGGTGGGACTGCTGGAGGGAAGGGGTTACTGGGCTGAGGGGAGCAAAGGGAAAAAAATAGGGACTACTGTAACAACATAATCAATAAAATTTTTTTTTTGTCGGCAGCCGTCTGTCTCGAGAGATGATGGTGTAGCTTCTCAAGAGTCTATCTGCACCGCCGAGAATGGCTGTGCAGTCCGACTCGGGAGTGACACGGTATCTGTCTCCTCCCGTGTTGAATCGACATCTTGCGATGACGCTGGAGTGTCCTCTCCAGTGAAGCTGAAGCTACAGAGCCTGGGCAGGGTGATATGGAGGGTCTGCTGTTGCCCATGCAGCAATATACTTTAAATATACTTTAAGAAAAAATAAAATAAAATATACTTTAAGAAAAAACATAACCACTAGATGACAAAAGGCAGGGATTAATTTTTCAATGTCTCCCAGTAGGAGAAAAAAAGGCTTCTTTCGAGGAAGGTGTGCAACGTATGTCACACCTGTCCAAAGTGCTTTTGCCCACTAAACTTTGTTTGGGCTGAGGGAAATATTTTAGGTTTCCCCCTTTCAGACCTCTGGGCCCTTTCTGTCCAAGCCATTAGGACAGAAAAGAGACACCAGTTTTAAAGTGAAGACCACAGACCACCTCATACTTCACCAACCCAACCACTTAGGTCAGCCAAACAATTGAGTCTCAGGAGGCAGCGATGTAGACAGAATTAATTGAGGCCTATACATAAGGACAATCACTCAGGTAATGAGATCATAGGCTTATGCCCTATGAAAACAGAACACACATGTTAATTTTCCCAACATAACCCACAAACCAGTGTCTAAATCTGTGAGACTCTTATTGGGAAGACATTCAGTTGCAAGGCATTTGACATTCTTCTTGCCTGTAAATTAAGCATCTTTGATGATATCACAGACCTAGTTTAACTTCCAAATGAAAACAAACTTTAAATGAAAATAAACTTCAAAGACAGCTGCACTAGTTTATAGTCTACCACTGAGCATTGTGATTTTCCTTGAGTCACAATTTTTCTCCTTAAGATTACCCTCCTTGTCATTAAAGGGACTGCATTAAGTCCAGTTTTAATTTATCCTGTCATTTGCATAAACACAACAAGAGCAGCAAATGATCATATATGATCTTTAGTCTGCTTTGCTGGAACTTACACAAGGAACCTGTAGGTTGGCCTTCAGTCTGCACTCCAGGGCACAGAAGCTGAACCACACAACTGTCATCTAACCTTACCTGTAAAACCCATGCTTTTTCCAAATCTTTCAAGTTTTTTATTGTGCCTTAAGGTTCCTTTTAGCCATCTTTCAGGAAAGCAACCTTCATTCCTTCCCTGGAAAGAATTGCACAACCAACCAAGGTACCAGGCCTTTTTTCTCATGGGCTTTTATTACCTTTGAAAGTCAATCCCAGTTCCTCAGGGTTTTTTTGGTAACAACCAGAGCCCAAGCATGCCTCCTTTAGGCATGACATTCCAGTCAAAGTCTTGATTAACAAAACCTCTATTAACAACTGGTCTTATTAGTTTTATGAAAAGTACCTTATGTCAATACTTATTTCTTCAGAATGCCAAATTCTGGAGGGATCAGGCAAGGAGAAAATATACAGTGTGAAGGAAAAACCTTGTCCTTCTACTATTCACTAAAATTGCATTTTCATACTTTACACTTTCTTTTGTTCACTTTCCTACATATGAATTTTTTTTTTCCAGAGGAAGGGATTTGCTAGCTCATTTATTTATTCATTTATTCATTTATTTGTTTTTGTTTGTTTGTTTTTCTATTATAGCTGTCTCACTTTTTCCCCATTGCTTCCCCCCACCCTGCCCACTCCTTCTCTCACAGTCAATCCCCACCCCATTGTCCATATCCATGGGTCATTTATAGATATTCTTTGACTAGACCCTTCCCCTTCATTTTTTTTTGTAAGTTTATGTATTTATCGTATTCTTATAAAGCCATGGTTAGAAAATTTACTTCTTTAAAAAAAAACATGCTTTATTGATTATGCTGTTACAGTTGTTCCAATTTCTTTTCCCTTTGTTCCCCTCCACCCAGTGACTCCCCTTGCTCCAGTTGTCTGTCCCCCCTTAGTCCATGTACTTTGGTTGTGCATATAGTTCCTCTCAACATCTTCCTATCTACTCCACTCCCTCCTACTATGGTTCCTAATTCCTGCACCATCTCCCTCCCTTTCCCCCATTCCCACTCCCTGCTGACCTCCCCCCATAATGTTCCCCATACCTATAATTCTTTTCCAACTCTCGATACCTACTTAGTTTGCCTTTGTTTCAATTCCCTAGCTTCTGTTGTTGGTTGTTGTGATACAGCTTTCATTTTAATGTTCATAGTTTTGAACCTTTCTCCTAAATAAGTCCCTTTAACACTTCATATAGTGGTTTGGATCTGATGAACTCCTTCAGTTTTACTTTGTCCTGGAAGCACTTTCTCTGCCCTTCTATTCTGAATGACAGCTTCATTGGATAGAGTATTCATGGTTGTAGGTTTTTGCTTTGCACTACTTTGAATATTTCTTGCCAGTCCCTTCTTGCCTACAAAGTCTCTTTTGAGAAATCAGCTGACAGTCTTATTGGGTCGCCTTTGTATGTAATTCTCTTCTTCTCTCTTGCTGCTTTCAAGATTCTCTCTTTAGCCTTAATTTTTGACATTTTGATTATAATGTGTTTTGGTGTGGTTCTCCCTGGGTCCAGATTTTTTGAAACTCTCTGTGCTTCCTGGACCTGTAAGTCTATTTCCTTACCCAAGTTAGGGAGGTTCTGCTTCATTATTTTTTCACATAATTTTCCATTTCTAGTTCTTCTTCTTCACCTCTGGCAACCCTGTGATTCGGCTGTTGGCCTGCTTATAGCTGTCTGATAAGTTTCTGAGCCTCTCCTCATTTTCCTCACTTCTCATTTCCTCTTTCTGCACTGGTTGACTGTTTGTTCCTTACCTATGTTCCAATTTGTTGATTTGATCCCTGGTTTTCTTGCCCTCACCACTAGTTTCATATGTGTTTTTGTTCATTTCAGCAGGACTAGCCTTCATTTTTTCCCTGTCTTGTTTAAGATCCGCTGTTAGGTCTGTAAGTGCTTTTATAAGCAAAGCTCTGAACTGTGCCTCAGAAAAATTTTCTATCTGCTGCTTCATTAGATTAGAAATTTGCTGTCTGGTCAGCTGTGTCACTGGGATCTCTATCATGATATGTGCCATCCTGAACAATTTTGTGTTTATCTTTGCTTCCTGGGCAGGGCTGTCACACCTCTTATGCTATGGGGGTGGGGGGAGCACTGTTCACTCGTCACAACCGGGCATTTTCTGCAGGGGTGGAGGTCCAAGATGAACTCCTGCCGTTCAATCTCCGCTGAGAGATCAGGAGCCGCCTCCTCCATCCCCACCCCCACCAGGGCTCACCATCCGAGGCAATGGGGGGTCTGCCTTCCCTGGCTTTGGAATCTCAAGTTGACGGGTCTGGTTACAGCCGGGGTTGCTCCCCAGGCGCTTCATGCCTCCCATTAAATATGGGTGTCTGTGCTTACCGCTGTCCTGCCACCATCACTGCTGCTGCCGCAGACAGCACAGCTTGACCTCTCCTCCCCGGCTTCGCCCCTGCTACCTGTCTCGATGAATATTTCTTCTTTTATATCTTGTTTGCTGGACTTTGATTTTCTGGAACTTCTGGTTGTTTCTCGTTTTGAGGTAGATGTATTCCTTCTCAGTTGTGGAGAGACAGAGACACAGCATGTCTGTCTACGCCTCCATCTTGACCGGAAGTCAATTCTTTCCCTTCTTACACTCCTTCTTTCCCTCTCCCTCCCTCCTTGTCTTTACATTTAAGGTTATTACTGAAAGGTACTTATTCATTGTCATTGTTCCCCTTTGTACTTGTGTTTATCTCTCACTCTCTCTCTCTGTTTCTTCATCTTCTTAAAGCAGACCCTTTAGAATTTTTGCAATGCTGCTTTGGTAGAGATGTACTCTTTTAGCCTTCTTTTTTCTGGGAAACTCCTTATTTCACCTTCCATTTTTGAATGAGAGCCTTGCTGGGTAGAGTATTCTTGGTCGTATGCCTTTGTTTTTCATTGCTTGGAATATTTTTTGCCATTCCCTTCTGGCTTGTAGTGTTTGTGCTGAGAAATCTGATTTTAGCCTTATCGAAGCTCCTTGCATGTTGTTAGCTGTTTCTCTCTTGCTGTTTTTAGGATTCTCTCTTAGTCTTTCAGTGTTGCATTTTGATTAGGATGTGTCTTGGAGTGGGTCTGTTTGGGTTCATCTTCATTGGGACCCTCTGTGCTTCCTGGACTTGCATGACTTTTTCTCTCATCAAGTTAAGGAAAGTTTTCTGCCATTACTTTTCAAACAGGTTTTCTAACCCTTGCTCCTCTTCTTCTTCTCTGGTATTCCTATGATATGGATATCAACACTTCATGTTGTCCTGCAACTCTCTTTAAACTTCTTCATTCTTCTTCAGTCTTTTTTCATTTTGTTGCACTGTCTGGGAATTTTTTTCTATGTAGTCCTCCAGCTCGCTGATCCAGTCTTCTGTTTCCTCTAGCCTGTTTTTAATTCCTTCTACTGTGTTCTTCAATTCAGAAATTGTATTCTTCATTTCCTCCTGGCTCTTATTGATAGTTTCTATGTCCTTTTTCATGCTGGTGTAATTCTCAGTTCCTTGTAGTTTCCATGGAGTTCTTTGTAGTTTTCTTTGAGCTTACCGAGCTCATTGGGCTTCTCTATAATCCATATTTTGAATTCCATGTCTGATAGTTTGCTTTCCTCTACTTCATTTAGCACTCTTTCTGGGGACTCTACCTTTTCTTTTGATGGAGGATTGTTTCTTTGTCTCCTCACTTTTGTGACCCTTCTTGTTTGTTTCTGCTTTTTAGATTGATCCGCACTTCCTGGATCTGCCCCTGGTAGCATCAGATCATGTACCAGTCTGGGCCTAGGCAGCTTGTTGGAGACTACCAGAGATCTACTGCCTTTGCCTGTCTCCTTTAGTTGTTAATCTATTCAATCTGTGATCAACCATCAGGCTTAAGGTTCAAGGGTGGGGCAGGTTCTGTAATTCCAGTGGGCAGGGCTTTTGCTTCCCCTCAGGCTGATGCCACTTGGAGGGTAATGGTCTGCCCGCAGTATGGGTAATGAGTCAGCACTGGGACCTGGTCGGCTGCTCCCTCAGTTTTCTCCTCAAAGCCACCACCCCAAACACTCCCCAAGTGTCTCTAGTCCTCTCTGCCCTCCCTCTGCTTAAGCCCAGGGTAAGTGAGTGCCAAAATATTTTTGTACATGATCAATTTAACAGCTCTTTGTCTCCAGCAAGACCTTGTGGCTTTTTGCTTTCACAGCTGGATGCTATTTTACTTTCCACTATATTGCTGTAGGCTGGGAAACCCAGCTGGGGGTTTAGACCCTGCCCTTCTCAGGGGGAACTCTTGGCTGCTGAGCTCTTTCTCAGTCCCTTCAGCTGCTAGCCGTGGGAGCCCAGTCAGCCCTTTCACGTCTCCGCACTTCCTATCGCACTTCCTACCAGTCATGTTGTGATGAAGTGGCCTTTTCTGTCTCTTCGTGGTTATAAGACTTCTCTCCAGCTAGTGTTCAATTGCTTATTCCAAGTGATTTCTCCACAATTAAGTTGTAATTCCAGATTGGTCCTCAGATGAGGTTAGTGTAGCTTCCACTTCCTCCTCTGCCATGTTGGATCTTCGATATTGAGTTTTATGAGGTTTTAAAATATATATTTTATATATTAATGCTTTGTCAGTGCTGTTTTTTGCAATATCATCTCCCATTAGGTTGGTTGCCTTTTTGTTTGTTGTTGGTTTCCTGTGCTGTGCAGAAGCTTTTTAGTTTGATATAGTCCCATTCATTAATTTTATGCCTTTACCTCCCTTGCCTTTAGGGTCAAATTTATAAAAGTTCTCTATAACAAAGGTCCATAAATTAAGTACCTATGTTTTCTTCTATGTAAGTTATTTTTTCAAAACTTATATTCAGGCCTTAGATCCATTTTGAATTAATTTTTTGTACAAATTGTTGCCTAATTTTATTCTTTTGCACACTGCTTTCCAACTTTCCCACACCATTTTATTAAAGAGGGTTTCACTTCTCCATTGTGTGCTTTTGCCTTCTCTGTTGAAGATTATCTGCACATATACATGTGGTTTTATTTCTGGGCTCTCAATTCTGTTCCATTTGTCTGTGTGTTTTTTTTCTGCCAATAGCATGCCATTTTGACACAGGGGAACAGTTTTCAACATAATTCCTGTTAAGTTCGATTTTTCAGCTGTTTTAGACTTAAATGGGCATGCTGCTTTCAAAACTGCAGTTAGTTTTCTTCTATCACGTCAGGTTTTTCTGTACAGCTTATCTTAATGCAACCACTCTAGGCTGGATCAAGGAAAGCACTAGTGCTCTCCTATTGGCTGAGAGAAAACCTCCCTCGAGTGGGGAGCGGTGGGGGATGACCTTGGAGACCAGCAACAGGTTAATACTTGTCTAGGCTATTCAGTTACACATGAGACAATGTGGTGAGAGGTTATGCGCCACTCTGTAGGATGAATCGTATTCTGAAGAGTAGTCCGAGTTCTTGTCTGTATACAAGGAGTTAGCAGAATTTATTTTTATTTACATACATACTTACTTCCTTTCCTTTAGATCATGTCTGCCTCTGCTATTTCTCATCATTAGTGCCTACACAACCCTGACTCATTTGTTATATCTGTAGCAGTTTCACCATTCCAAGTCAAAGGACAAACATCAGCACATTTCTCAAGCAAGACTACTTCGTATATTTTAAAGTAAAACTTGGTGCTCAAGCTAAGTCTTGGGCCCCTCACAAGGTGTGCAAGCAGTGTGTCGAGAATTTATGGATGTGAACAAAGGGAACACATGATAAATTGCCATTTGGTATACCTATGGTTTGGCGAGAGCTCAGAGATCATTCAAGTGACTATTACTTTTGTACAGTAAAAACATCAGGATATAACAAGAAAAATAAATATAAAATAGTGTCCTAGTCTATCGTCAGCTATACAACCAGTGCCAGTTTTCATTGAACTACCCTCTTTCAAAAATCAGGAGTATGGTGAAGAACTAAGTGACAACAACGATGAAGATTTTGAAATTGAAGATGACTCAATTCATAAGAGATTTGACCAACATGAGTTGAATGATTTGGCATGAGATTTGGGACTATCCAAAAAGGCTTCAGAACTCCTAGCATCAAGACTGCACAAGAAGACTTCCAGCCAAGATGGAGGCACAAACAGCCATGCGGCATCTCTCTCCACAACTAAGAAGGAATACAACTACCTCAAAACTAGAAGCAACCAGAAGTTCCAGAAAATAAAACTACATGGAAGTCCAGCAAACAAAGGTATAAAGAAGAAATACTCATCCAGACAGGTAGGAGGGGCGGAACCAGGGCAGAGAGGACTCGGTGTGGTGGTGGCAGCAGTGGCAACAGCAGCAGACCAGTGGAAAGCACAGTTACACGTTTGAAAAAACCAGGAAGGACACCTGGGGAACGTTCCCAGCCCTTCACCAGACCCCACAGCTCACTGTCCCAGCACTGGAGAAAATCAAGCCTCATTGCTTTTGACTGTGCAAACCAGTGGGGATTGAGATGGGAGGCAGAAACTGCTGGTCTCTCAGCAGAGTACACTTGTTTAAAGGGCCCCCACAGACCCAGAACATCCGCAGACCCACCCACTCTCGGCACGACAGCCAGGGCAGCAGCTAGAGGGGCACCAGTCCAGTGCGGAAGTGGGAGAAGTGCCTGGAAAAGGGGCAAGTGCTGGGAAAGCAGCGTAGTTCCTTCTCAGACCCCTGAACCCTCCCCTGCATACAGGTTGCCCGTTACTGATGAATCCCTAAGGCTCTGCCTCTTACAACATAGTAGGAACAACAGCTCTCCCTGGGACATGGAAGCAAACACAGGAGACTTCTGGCCAAGATGGAGGCCTAGACTGACATGCTCCATTTTCCTCCACAACTAAGAAGGAATACAACTACTGCAAAACCAGCAATAACTAGAAGTTCCAGAAAATAAATGGAAGTCCAACATATGAAGTTATAAAGAAATGGTGCTTATCCAGAAAGGTAGGAGGGGTGAAGCCAGGGAGAAGAGTTCAAGCTGTGTTATCCACGGCGGCAGCAGCAATGGAGGCAGAACAGTGGTAAGCACAGACACCTGTATTTAGGGGGAGGCGAGAAGCGCCTGGGGAGCATCCCCATCTGCAACCAGACCCGTCAACGTGAGATTCCAAAGCCAGGGAAGGCAG
The DNA here is from genome assembly GCF_987537825.1 of Furipterus horrens. Taxonomy (NCBI): domain Eukaryota; kingdom Metazoa; phylum Chordata; class Mammalia; order Chiroptera; family Furipteridae; genus Furipterus; species Furipterus horrens. The sequence continues at coordinate 61,329,459 of NW_028327180.1, read as the reverse complement.
ACATCCATTGCCTTGGACTGTGAGGCCCGGAGGGATTGGGGACAGAAGAGGAGGCTCCTGGTCTCTCAGTGGAGAGTCAATGGCAGGAAACCATCTTGGACCCCAACCCCCACAGAAAACACCACAGTGTGGTGAGACAGGTCCCCCAGCTGTGACGAGTGCACGGTGCTCTGCCCCCTATAGTGTAGGAGGTATGACAGCCCTGCCCAGTAAGCAAAGGTAAACACAAAACGGTCAGGATGGCACAGATCATGATAGAGATCCCGGTGACATAGATGACCAGATAGCAAATATCTAATCTAATGAAGCAGCAGATAGAAAATCTTTCTGCGGCTCAGTTCAGAGCTTTGGTTATAAAAATGCTTACAAACCTAACAGCAGATCTTAAACAAGAGAGGGAAGGAATGAAGGCTAGTCCTGCTGAAATGAACAAAAACACATATGAAACTAGTGGTGAGGGCAAGAAAACCAGGGATCAAATCAACAAATTGGAACATAGGTAAGGAACAAATAGTCAACCAGTGCAGAAAGAGGAAACGAGAAGTGAGGAAAATGAGGAGAGGCTCAGAAACTTATCGGACAGCTATAAGCAGGCCAACATCCAAATCATAGGGCTGCCGGAAGGTGAAGAAGAACTAGAAATTAAAACATTATGTGAAAAGATAATGAAGCAGAACCTCCCTAACTTGGGTAAGGAAATAGACTTACAGGTCCAGGAAGCACAGAGAGTGCCAAAAAAACTGGACCCAGGGAGAACCAAACCAAGACACATTATAATCAAAATGTCAAAAATTAAGGATAAAGAGAGAATCTTAAAAGCAGCAAGAGAGAGGAAGAAAATTACGTATAAAGGCGTCCCAATAAGACTCTCCACTGATTTCTCAAAAGAAACGCTACAGGCAAGAAGGAACTGGCAAGAAATATTCAAAGTAATGAAAATCAAAAACCTACAACCACGATTACTCTATCCAGCAAAGCTGTCATTCAGAATAGAAGGGCAGAGAAAGTGCTTCCAGGACAAAGCGAAACTGAAGGAGTTCATCAGATCCAAACCACTATTATATGAAATGTTAAAGGGACTTGTTTAGGAGAAGTAGGATCAAAACTATGAACATTAAAAAGAAAACTGTATTACAACAACCAACAACAGAAGCTAGGGGATTGAAAAAAAGGCAGACTAAGTATGTACGAGAGTGGAAAAAGAATTATAGGTATGGAGAACATTTTGGGAGGGGGTCAGTGGGGAGGGGAAGTGGGGAAAGAGAGGGAGATGTTACAGGAATTAAGAAGCATAGTAGCTGGATACAAGATGGCGGAGGAGTAAGCGGAAGCTACACTAACTTCCTCCCAGAACTAGTCTGGATTTACAATGTAATTTTGGAGAAATCATCTGGAATAACCAACCGAACACCAGCTGGAGAGAAGTCTTATAACCACGGAGAGACAAAAAAGGCCACTACATCACAATGTGACCGGTAGGGAGTGCGGAGACGCAGAAGGGCTGGCTGGGCTCACACGGGTGGCAGCTGAAGGGACTGAGAAACAGCTCAGCAGCTGGGGATTCCCCCTGAGAAGGGCAGGGTCTAAACCCCCAGCTGAACTTCCCAGTGTACAGCAACAGAGTGGAAAGTAAAATAGTATCCAGCTGTGAAAAGCGAAAAGCCACAGGGTTTCTTGCTAGCCGGAGAGAAAGAGCTGGAGAAAAAGAGCTCTTAAGCGGATCACATAAAAAAATATTTTGGCCCCCACTTACCCTGGGCTCAAGTGGAGGAAAGGCAGAGAGGACTGGAGATGCTTGGGGACAGTTTGGTGTGGTGGCTTTGAGGGGAGAGCTGGGGAAGCAGCAGGCTGGGTCCCAGTGCCGACTCATCCCCACACTGCAGGCAGACCATTCCCGGCCAAGTGGCGTTGGCCTGAGGGGAAATAAAAGCCCTGCCTACAGGAATTAAGCTGCCACACCCACAGTCCTTAAGCCTGACAGCTAATCACAGATTGAATAGATTAACAACTAAAGGAGACAGACAAAGGCAGTAGATCCCTGGAAGTCTCCAACAGGCTGCCTAGGCCCAGACTGGTACAGGATCTGACGCCACCAGGGGCAGATCCAGGAAGTGCAGATCATTCTAAGAAGCACCAACAAACAATAGGAGTCACAAAAATGGGGAGACAGAGAAACAACACCCCATCGAAAGGAAAGGTAGAGTCCCCAGAAAGAGTGCTAAATGAAATAGAGGGGAGCCAACTATCAGATATGGAATTGAAAGCATGGATTATGGAGAAGCTCAATGAGCTCAGCGGAAACTACAAAGAACTCCAGAAAAACTACCGTGAACTCCAGAAGAACTATAAGGAACTTACTGAGAATTATACCAGCATCAAAAAGGACATGGAAGCTATCAATAAGAGCCAGGAGGAAATGAAGAATATGATCTCTGAATTGAAGAACACAGTAGAAGGAATTAAAAACAGGCTAGAGGAAGCAGAAAATCGGATCAGCGAGCTGGAGGACAACGTAGACAAAAACTCCCAGACAGTGCAACAAAATAAAAAAAGGCTGAACAAGACTTAAGAGGCTCTAAGACAGCTGCAGGACAACATGAAACGTAATAATATCCGTATCATAGGAATTCCAGAAGGAGAAGAAGAAGAGCAAGGGATAGAAAACCTCTTTGAAAAACTAATGACAGAAAACTTCCCTAACATGAAGAGAGAAAGAATCATGCAAGTCCAGGAAGCACAGAAGGTCCCAATGAAGATGAACCCCAACAGGCCCGCTTCAAGACACATCATAATTAAAATGCCAACATTCAAAGACAAAGAGAGAATCCTAAAAGCAGCAAGAGAGAAAAAACTAATAACATACAAGGGAGCTCCAATAAGGCTATCATCAGATTTCTCAGCAGAAACACTACAAGCCAGAAGGGAATGGCAAAATATATTCCAAGTAATGAAAAACAAAGGCCTACAACCAAGAATACTCTACCCAGCAAGGCTCTCATTCAAAATGGAAGGTGAAATAAGGAGCTTCCAAGACAAAAGAGGGTTAAAAGAATACATCTCCACCAAACCAGTATTGCAAGAGATGCTAAAGGTTCTGCTTTAAGAAGATGAAGAAACAGAGAGAGACAGAGAGGAACACGAGTACAAAGGGGGAAAATGACAATGAATAAGTACTGAAAGAAAGAAAGAACTTCTACCATTTGCAACAACATGATTGGAACTAGAGAGAATTATGCTTAGCGAAATAAGCCAGGCAACAAAAGAAAATTACCTTATGCTATCACCTGTTACAGGAAACTAATGAACAACACAAACAAATGAGCAAAATTGAACCAGAGGTATGTAAACGAGGAATAAACTAACAGTAACAAACGGGGAGATGGGAGGGAGAGAAGTGGTAAGAAGGGGAAGGGTCTAGTCAAAGAACATGTATAAATGACCCATGGCCATGGACAACTGGGTGGGGACTGAATGTGGGAGAAGGGAGGGACAGGGTGCAGAGAAGCAAGAGGGGGAAAAAAGTGAGACAACTGTAATGGAAAAACAAACAAACAGAAAAATTTTTAGTGGGGGGAAAAAATAAAAATATAAAGAATAGAAATGCAAGTTCAGTGAATATTAGAAGGACAAGGTTTTTCCTTCACACTGTATATATTTTCTCCCTATCTGATCCCTCCAGAATTTGGCATTCTAAAGAAGTAAGTAATGACCTAACTTTCTTTGCATAAAACTAATAAGACCAGTTGTTAATAACGATTTTTTTTTACTAAGACTTTGACTGGAATGTCACGCCTAAAGGAGACATGCTTGGGCTTTGGTTGTTACCAAAAAGCCCTGAGCAACTGGGACTGACTTTCAAAGGTAATAAAAGTCCACGAGATAAAAGGCCTGGTACCTTGGATGGATGAGCGGTCCATAGCAATCTTTCCAGGGAAGGAACGAAGGTTGTTTTCCCGAAAGATGGCTAGAAGGGACCTTAAGGCACAATGGAAAACCAGGAGGACCTGGAAAAGACAGGTGTTTACAGGCAAGGCTGAATGCCAGGTATGTGGCTCAGCTTCTGTGCCCTGAAGGGCAGACTGAAGTTCACCCTAAATGTTCCTTGCGTAAGTTCCAGCAAAGCAGAACTAAAGATCATAAGTGATCATTTGCTGCTCTTGTTGTGTTTATGCAAATGAACAGGATAAATTAAAAATGAACTTAATGCAGTCTCTTTAATGACAAGGAGGGTAATCTTAGGGAGAAAAATCAAGATTCAAGGAAGATCACAATGCCCAGTGGTAGACTATAAAGTAGTGCAGCTAACTGTTTTTAAAGTTTCTTTTCATTTAAAATTTGTTTTCATTTGAAAGTTAAACTATGTCTGTGGCATTATCAAAGATGTTTAATTTACAGGCAAGAAGAATGTCAGATGCCTTGCAACTGGATGTCTTTCCGATAAGACAGTCCTACAGATTTAAAGACATGTATGTGGGTTATGTTACATAAATTAACATGTGTTTTTTGTTTTCAAAGGGCATAAGCCTACGATCTCATTACCTGAGTGATTGTCTGTACGTATAGGCCTCACTTAATCCTGTCTGCATTGCTGCCTCCTGCGACTCAGTGGTTTGGCTGAAGTAAGTGGCTGGGTTGGTGAAGAACGGGGTGGTCTGTGGGCTTCACTTTAAAACTGGTTTCTCTTTTCTATCCTAATGGCTTGGACAGAAAGAGCCCAGAGGCCTGAGAGAGGGGAAACCTAAAATATTTCCCTCAGTCCAAACTAAGTATAATGGGCAAAAGGGTTTTGGACAGGTGAGATGTACCTGGCATACCTTCCTCCAAAGAAGCCCTTCTTTTCCCTAATGTGGGACATTGAAAAATTAATACCTGTTTTTGTCATCTAGTGGTTACGGATTGAATGATGTCCTTTAACCCTGTTGCCCCCAGAATACAACAAGGATGCCAGCCTGTTAAACCAAGCATGCCGTTGTCCAGAGACAGCCAACCAACCTGGAGTCTGCACGATCCTTCCCCTTGTAGGAAGGCCACCCTCCCCTCCACATCCCCACTCTTATTAGGGATTTCTTGACCCAAGGGTAGGTAGGACGACGACCATGTCCAGCTTGAAGTAGCTAGAGGAGCTCGAGACCTTTGTCCATTGTCCTTTATAAGATTGTAAAGGGTCTTAAGTCTGAGAAGGAGGGATTGTTATTTTTTATTGTTAAAATATTTAACTAATTAATTAATTATTTTTTAAAAAAGAAGAAGAATATATGAAAGGGTGAGCCATGGGCATGGACTTGGGGAGGGGATTGTCAGGGAAGGGGGGTGCTGGGCGGAGGGGAGCAAAGGGGAAAAATTGGAACTATTGTAACAATATAATCAATAAAATATACTTAAAAAAAAAAAGAGGCAACCAAAAAAAAAAAAAATTCTTTTGCTGGTCGTGAAGGAGCAAACAGTCACTTTGTGGAGCGTCATGGAGCAGAGAACGACCTGGGAGGTCAGAAGAGAAGAGCCCCCTGGTCAACAGCCAGTAAGAAAACCTCACTAAGGAACCTTAGCCCACAACAACCCCAGCGAGTGTCAGGACAGTAGATCCGTTTGGTACCTTATTTCTGAAGCAGGATTCTGAGCAGAAAACCCAGTTGGTCTGTGTCCAGATGTCTAGGTGTTGTTGTAAGCTGTTAATTTGTAATTTTCTACACAGCAATAAAAAATGCATATTATGGGAAGGGAGTGAAGTGGGGACTGAAGAAAGGGAGAAATAGTGGGAAAGGCCTATGAGGCTTTCATGCAGTATACTCAAGTGGCCAATATATTGGCGTTGTTTCAAGATAATTCTTTAGGTGTTCAAGTAAAATATTAAAGTTTCTAAAAAAAAAAAGAAGCATAGTAGGAGGGAGTGGAGTAGACAGGAAGATGTTAAGAAGAACTATATGCACAACCAATGGACATGAACTAAAGGAAAGGACAACTTGAGGGAGGGAGGTCACTGGGTGGAGGGGAACAAAGGGAAAAGAAATTGGGACAACTGTGATAGAATAAAAAATAAAGCATATTAAAAAAAAAAGACTGCATGAGAAAAACTTGCTTGAAAATGGAGCAAAGGCATCCTACTTTCGATCAAGAGAAAGGCATTTCTGCAGTACTTTCAAAGTGATGGTGGCTTTGTGTATTGCCATAACATACATGCTTCAATGGAGGAATTGGGAATTCTAATCTATAACCCACACAACTGAATGGTGACTGTTCATTGATAGCTCAAAGTGGAGCTTGAAGTGTGTCCTCTTCCACAATGGCAATTTATTTGGTGCAGTCCCAATTGGTCATTCAGTTTGTTTTCATGATGAATATGAAGACATAAAGAGAGTCATTGATCTGTTGCAATATCACAAGCACAATTGGGTCATCTGTGTTGACCTTAAAATCTTCTGCTTCCTTCTTGGTCAGCAACGCAAATACACCAAGTATCCCTGTTTCCTGTGTATGTCAGACTGCAGAGCTTGTGAGAAGCATTGGGTTGAGTCGAACTGGCCTCCAAGATCTGACCTCAAACCTAGTGATCCAAGCATTCTACATGAGCCACTTGTTGACAGAAAGAACATTATATTCCCACCTCTGCACATAAAACTGGGTCTCATGAAGCAACTTGTTAAAGCTTTGCCAAAATAAGGAGTATCTCATTTTGTGATTTCCTAGCCTGTCGTTTGAAAAGATAAAATACCTTAATATGTATGTTTGGTAGCAGAACTTTACTACTTGTACACAATTTGACTTACAGTAATAATATATAGCCTTTATATGAATAAAACAGCTGTAAATATACAGTATATTCAGGTAATTTTTTCTTTATTTTCTTTTGAATGTACATTTTGTATGATTTTGGGGACAAAGGGAGGGTATCCTGTACCTTAAAAGTTGAAATGATAGGGAAAAACTGGAGTCATTTTTGGATTCAGATGCCAAAAGTTAGTCAAAAACAAGTGTCAGATCTAACTCAACATAAATTGTGTTCCCCAGTGTTATCGTAGATCTGTAGTGTAATCTGAAGTTAGGTAGTGTGATGTCTTTGGCTTTGTTCTTTTTTTCTCAGGATTACTTTGGCTATACAGGGTCTATTGTTGTTCCATACAGATCTGATGTCTTTGTTTTTATTGTTCTACTTCTTTAAAAAATGACATTGGGATTTTGATGGGTTTTGTATTAAATCTGTACATTGCTTTGAGTAGTATGGCCATTTTAACAATGTTGATTCTTTCTGTCCATGAACATAGAATCCCTTTTCATTTCATTGTGTCTTTTTATATCTCTTTTATTAATGCTTTGTTGTTTTCACTATGTAGGTCTTTTACATCTTTTGTTAAGTTTATTCCTAGTTATTTTATTCCTTTGATTACAGTTGGAAAAGGAATTGTTTTCTCATTTCTTTTTCTGAAGTTTCATTTTCAATATATATGAAAGCAGTGGATTTTTGTGCATTGATTTTGTATCCTTCAACTTTACTGTTTTTTGTTGTTTCTAAATTTTTTTTTTTTTTTTTTGTGAAACTGTAAGTGAACAACCAGTGGGATCCTACTTCTCATGGCCAACAGGTAAAAACTCTGGGAGCAGAGCTTGGTTGTATTCAAAGTCTATGGAGGCTCAGGAGCCTCTTCCCCCACTCAAAAGTACTGTCCTTTAAGAAACACAGGTATCTTGGCTGGTTTGCAGCCTCTGTCTGGCTTCACGCATCTTTCAGAGTCTGTGCTTCTGGACGCCCTACTGATGGCGCCTGCCGTCTCCCTTCCGCCCCTGCCCTCCAATGCATCTGTGTGCCAGGCAGGCAGGACCCACACAGCACAGCTCCAGTCGCCAGAACCACCCGGCTTTCCATGCAGGGGAGGAGCGCAGGGCTTGTTGCCTGGCCATGTGGATTCCAGGACCAGTTGGCCTAGGCTTCCTCCCCTTTTGCCCTACTGGCCCAGTACCTTCTGTGCTCCTGGTTAGGCAGGGCCACAGTGCTGGGGAGGAGTGTTGGGAAAGAGGGGAAAAAAAGAAGAGCGTAGCTTATAATTTACTGTGTGTTGTAGTTAAAATTAGAATGATTATAGTAGTAAAAAGCTGATATAGTTCTTTCATGAAAAGTTTGTTTTGTTGTGACGTTTGGCCTAGATTCTTAGTAAAGTATGTTGAACAGTAGTTTTGACGTAGAAATTAGTGTGGCTTTCTTGTTCGAATCTGTTTGACCTTCTTACTCCTATGTGTGTACATGTTAACCAATATAAACACTGTGTTCTACAACAAGTTCAAGCAAGTAATGTCTAGTTTACCAAGGAATCCATGAGTTTCACTATGTACTAAAGTGTTACAGATTCCCAAGCACTTTTTCTATTGTAGAACTTTGAAATTCCTGTATTAATATTCTTATGGTTCACTGTATGTTGTAGTTAACATTAGAATGTTTATAGTAGTAAGAAGCAGAAATAGTGCTTTCATGTAAAGTTCATTTTGCTGTAATGTATGGCCTAGAATCTTAGTAAAATATGTTAAAAAGAAAAAAAAAAGAGAGTGAGAGAATAACATTTCCACACTCTCTGCTTTATATAGTCTGGCCCAAAACCCTCTGTGTGGCAGAAGCACCTAGGAGGGTAATTCCCTCTGTCACACGCTACCCAGTTGCCAGAGCAACTGCTCCTGAGCAGTCCAGGTGCTCCTCAACCCCTCCCCCATCTCGGCCATGGGGGTGGGTGTTTTGCAGCCTCTCCTGCTGCTCTTGTGGTCCCCACTCCCCTCTTCCCAGTGATCTGGCCAGACACTTCCCCAGCACAGTCTTTAGGGTTTTCTATGTACAGTATCATGTCATCTGCAAAAAGTGACACTTTTACTTTTTCCTTTACAATTTGGATGCCTTTTATTATTTTTTTTTTCTTTCTTGATTGCTCTGGCTAGGACTTCCAGAACTATGTTGAATAAGAATGGGGAGAGCTGGCATCCTTGTCTTGTTCCTGAATTTAGAGGAAAAGCTTTCAATTTTTCACCATTGAGTATGATATTGGCTGAGAGTTTGTCTTATATGACCTTAATTATGTTGAGATGCTTTCCTTTTATACCTGTTTTATTGTTTTAATCATAAATGGGTGTTTTATCCTATCAAATGCTTTTTCTGCATATAGTGATAAGATCATATGACTTTTAGTCTCAGTTTGTTAATGTGATGTATCACACTGATCAATTTGTGTTTGTTGAACCATCCTTGTGCCCTGGAATGATGCCCACTTGATCATGATGTATTAATTTTTATGTATCATTGTATTCAATTTGCTGATATTTTGTTTAAAATTTTTGCATCTGTATTTATCAGAAATATTGGTCTGTAGTTTTCATTTTTTGTGTTATTCTTGTTAGGTTTGGATATCAGGGTTATGTTGGCCTCATAAAATGTTTTAGGAAGGATTGCCTCTTCTTCAATTTTTTGAAAGAGTTTGAGGATAGATTTCAAATCTTCTTTGAATGCTTTGTAAAATTCACTAGTGAGGCCATCTAGTCCTGGACTTTTATTTTTTGGTTTTTGATGGTTCTTTTAATTTCCTCACTGCTGATTAGTCTATTTAGACAATGCAATTCTTTATGGTTCGGTCTAGGAAGGTTATGTATTTCTAGGAACTTGCCCACTTATTCAAGGTTATTGAATTTTTTAAAGAATATTTTATTGGTTATGTTGTTACAGCAGTCCCAATAATTTCCCCCTTTGCTCCCCTCTTTCCAGGACCCCCTTCCCTACAGCAGTCCCACCCCCCTTAGTTTATGTCCATGGTTTGTGCATATAAGTTCTTTGGCTTCACCCTTTCCTATATTATTCTTAACATCCCCCTGTCTATTTTGTACCAGTTGAATATGCTTCTTAATCCCTGCACCATTTCCCCATTTCTCCCCCTCTCCTCTCCCAGTTGATAACCCTCCAGATGATCCCCATACCTTGATTCTGTTCCTGTTCTGGTTTGCTTAGTTAGATTTTGTTTTTATTTTTTAGATTCAGCTGTTGATAGTTTGTTGTAATTTTAGTGTTCTTAGTGTTCATAGTTTTGATCTTCTTTTTCTTAAGTAACTCCCTTTGACATTTCATATAATAATGGCTTTGTGATGATGAACTCCTTTAGCTTCACCTTGTCTGGGAAGCACTTCATCTGCCCCTTCCATTCCAAATGATAGCCTTGCTGGGTAGAGTAATCTTGGTTGCAGGTTGCCTTTCATCACATTGCATGCTGCTTGCCAGTCCCTTCCTGCCTGCAAAGTGTCCCCTGAGAAATCAACTGATAGTCCTATAGGCATCCCCCTGCAGGCAACTCTCCACCTCTCTCTTGCTGCCCCAGGACTCTCTCTTTATCTTTCACTTTTGGCATCTCAATGGTGATGTGTCCTGGTGTAGTCCCCTCTGCGTCCATCTCGCTTGGGACCCTCCATGCTTCCCAGACCTGTATGTCCATCTCCACAAAATTTGGGAAGTTTTTCCCATTTTTTTCAATTCCTGCTTCCTCACTCTGCACTGGTTGATCTGTTCCCACTTCTGGTTCATACTTCTCTGTCTCCTCATTCTGACAGGCTCTTGTGTTTGTTTGCCTTCCTGTCCCAGGTAGATCTGTCGCTCCCGTTCCATTGTAAGGGGCAGAGCCTTAGGGATTTGTGAGTACAGGGCAATCTGTTTCACCTCATTGTGGTGCTGTATGTGGGGGAGGGGTCCGAGAGGGAACAATACCGCCTGCCCAGCACTCGTCCCTTTCCCAGGCACTTCTCCCACTTCCACACAGAACTGGCGTCCCTTCAGCTGCTGCCCTGGCCATCATTCCCAGAGTGGGTGGGTGTGTGGATGTTCTAGGACTGTGGGGGCCCTTTAAACAAGCAGACTGCTGGGAGACAGACAGTTTCTGCCTCCACCCCAACCCCCACTGGTCTGCACGGTCAGAAGCAATGAGGCTTGATTTTCCCCAGTGCTGGGACCGTGAGCTGCTAGGTCCAATGAGGAGCTGGGAATGCTCCCCAGGTGTCCCTCCTGACTTTAAACATATGACTGTGCTTTCTGTCAGCCTGCCATGGCACTGCTGCTGCTGCTGCCACCACACCGCGTCCTCTCCACCCGACTCTGCCCCTCTTACCTATCTGGATGAGTATTTCTTCTTTATGTCTTTGTTTGCTGGACTTCCATGCCATTTGTTTTTCTGGAACTTGTGGTAGTTGTATTCCTTCTTAGTTGTGAAGGGAGATCCAGCGTGTCTGTCTATGCCTCCATCTTGGCCAGAAGTTCCCTGATTATACTTCTTAATCTCTGCACCATTTCCCCATTTTCCTCCCTCCCCCTTTCCAGCTGATAACCCTCCAAATGATCCCCATACCTTGATTCTGTTCCTATTCTGGTTTGCTTAGTTGGATTTTGTTTTTATTTTAAAGATTCAGTTGATAGTTGTGAGTTTGTTGTCATTTTAATGTTCATAGTGTAGATCTTTTTCTTAAACAAGTCCCTTTAACATTTCATTTAATAATGGCTTGATGATAATGAACTCCTTTAGCTTTACTTTGTCTGGGAAGCACTTTATCTGTCCTTTCATTCTAAGTAATAGCATTGCTGGATAGAGTAGTCTTGGTTGTAGGCCCTTGCTTTTCATCACACTGAATACTCTTGCCAGTCCCTTCTTGCCTGCAAAGTTTCTTTTGAGAAATCAGCTGATAATCTTATAAGAATAAGCACCCCTTTGTAGGTAACTCTCTGCTTTTCTCTTGCTACTTTTAAGATTCTCTTCATCTTTTACCGTTGGCATTTTAAGTATGATGTGTCTTGGTGTTGTCCTTTTTGGGTCTAGCTTGTTTGAGACTCTTTGTACTTCCAGGACTTGTCTATTTCCTTCACAAAATTTGGTAAGTTTTTCTTATTTTTTTCACATAAGCTTTCAATTTCTTGCTCTTCCTTGTCTCTTTCTGGGACCCTTATAATTCAGATGTTGGCATGTTTAAAGTTGTCCAAGAGGTTCCTAAGCCTCTCCTCATTTTTTTTCAATTGTTTTTTCCTCATTCTGTACTGGTTGACTGTTTTTATCTTCCTTATGTTCCAAATCATTTATTCGAATCCCGGTTTCCTTCCCTTCGCCATTGGTTTCATGTGGATTTTCCTTTGTTTCATTTAGCATAGCTTTCAGTTCTTCCTTTATGAGTTTGCTGTACTTAAGCATATCTCTCAAGCCTGTGACCATCTTATCTCCAGTGTTTTGAACTCTACATCTGGTAGGTTGGCTCTCTCCTCATCTGCTAGGTTGGCTATCTCCTCATTGCTTAGTTCTCCCACTGGAACCTTGATCCGTTCCAACTTTTGGGCCATACTTCTCTATCTCTTCATCTTGACAGGCTCTTATATTTGTTTACCTCTGTGTTTTATGTAGACCTGTAGCGCCTATTACATTTAAGGGGCGGAGCCTTAGGTATTCATTAGTATGGGTGACCCGTTTCACTACTTTGTGGCGCTGAGTGTTGGGGAGAGGTCTGAGATGGAACAATGCTGCTTGCTCAGCTCTCGTCCCTTTTCCAGGCACTTCTCCCACTTTGGTATGGGACTGGCACCTCTCTGGCTGTTGCCTGCCCATTTTTCCCAGAGTGGGTGGGTCTGTGGATGTTCTAGGACAGTGGGGGCTCTTTAAATAAGTGGAGTCTACTGAGAGACTGGCAGTTTCTTCTGCCACTACCCCCACTGGTTTTTACAGTCAGAAGCAATGAGGCTTTATTTTCCCTGGTGCTGGAACTGTGAGTTGTGTGGTCTGGTATGGTGCTGGGAGTGCTTCCCAGGTGTCCCTCCCTACTTTTTTAATGTTTGACTGTGTCCCTCCCTACTTTTTAAAACACATGACTGCACTTTCCACCAACCTGCTGCTGCTGCTGCTGCTGCTGCCACCGCCACCATCTCACCACATCCTCTTTGCCCCAGCTCTGCCCTTTCTGCTATCTGGATGAGTATTTCTTCTTTATATCTTTGTTTGTTGGACTTTCATGTAGCTTGACTTTCTGGAATTTCTGGTTGTCTCTAGTTTTGAGCTGGTTGTATTCCTTTTTAGTTGTGGAGGGAGATGCAGCATGTGTGTCTAGGCCTTCATCTTGGCCAGAGGTCAGTTATTGAATATGGTGGTGTTTAGTTTTTCACAGTATTCTAGTCTGATCCTTTGTATATCTGTGATGTCTGTGGTTATGTCTTCTCCTTTATTTCTGATTTTTTTAATATGGGCCAGGGGTTTATCAATTTTATTAATTTTTTCAAAGAACCAGCCCTTTGTTGCATTATTTTTAATATATTTTTTGTTCTATATTTCATTCAATTCTGCTTTAATTTTTATTATTTCCTTTCTTCTGCTGACTGGGTTGCTTTTGTTCTTTTTTCTTCTAACCTTTTGAGAGGTAATGTTAGGCTGTTTACTTGGGATTTTTCTCGTCTCTTGAAATAGGCCTGTAATGATATAAACTTCCTTTTCATTACTGCTTTTGCTTCATCTTGGGACTTTTGATATGTCATGTAGCCCTTCTCAGTTGTTTCTATATGTTGTTTGATCTCATTGTTTATTTCTTTTTTTGCTCAGTCATTTTTAGTAGTTTTTAAAAAATTTCTACATATTTGTGGGTTTCTTTACTTCCTTTATGCAGTTGATTTCTAATTTCAAGGCACTGCAGTCAAAAAGTGTGTTTGGTATAATTTCAATCTTCTTGAATTTGTTGAAGCTGGTTTTGTGATCCAACATATGGTCATCCTTGACATGTTCCATGTGTATTTGAGAGGAATGTGTAATCTGCTGTTCTGAAATTAAAGGTTCTGCTGCATATGTCAATTGTGACCATTTAGTCTAATGTGTCATTTAAAACGGATATTTCTTTATTGACTTGCTCTTTGGATGATCTATCTAGAGCTGTCCGTGGAGTATTCAGGTCCCCAACTATGCTTATGGTTTGGTCTGTTTCTCCTATTAGTTTTGTGAGTGATTGCTTTATATATTTTGGTGCTCCCTGATTGGGTGCATTTATATTAAAAAATATTATGTTTTCTTGATGTAGTGTCCCCTTTATCATTAAAAAATGTTCATCTTTGTCTCTCGTTACCTTTGTTATCTTGAAATTTATTTTTTTCAGGTATAAGAATGGCTATACCTGCTTTTCTGTGGATGTTATTGGCTTGGAGAATCACTTTCCACCCTTTCACTTTGAGTCTGACTAAGTCTTTGCAGCTTAGATGTTTTTCCTGAAGGCAGCATCTAGTTGGGTTTTGTTTTTTGATCCAACGTACTACTCTGTGCCTCTTTATTAGTGAATCAATCCTTTTACATTTAGGGTAATTATTGATGTATGACTTTCCTATAGCCATTTTATCTTTTTTTTTCTCTTAGCTCTGTGCCTCCATTGGTTCTTTTCATTGTGTTTCTGTCTGTTGTTTTTGTTTGGTGGTATTTCATATTTCTTTCCTCTTATTAAGCTATGTCTCAGTTTTGGGGTTTTTGTGTGTGGTTTCCATTAGGTGTATTGTTGGGAACCGCTCCTCGTGGTTTCGGGAATTGTAACCCTGGCCGTGAGCCTGACTTGCCTTCCTGGCTTGTCTTTAAGTCTCAACAGGACACTGGAAGGCTGCACAGAAGACATAACCAAAAATCATTCAGAGGGTTCCCATGGGAATTGGATTTAAAGAATGCTTATTATGCTTTAGAAATTGCTCTGCTTTTCTTATCTCTTAGTTAAGTATAAACAATCTCTACAAGGAATGTATGAAACCTTGTACTTAATGCCAGTGTGGCGTCAAGATGCTTAATAGACCCTGACACAGACTGGTCACTATGCCCTCTATATTGATACTTGTTATCTGTTATTGTCAACTATAATCCAGGAGCCTAAAAGCTATTGATGATTCATGAATTTTGACCTTGTATCTTCCATGCATACCCTTTTCAATAAAAAGCATGAGGAACAGAGGTCTTGCTCTTTCTCCACTAGAGGGAATAGCCACTTACCTTACCCCCCAGACAAAATACAGTGTCCTGGATAGATTTGTTCCACCATGGGCGTGAAACCTCTGCTGGACAGAGTAGTTTCCAATCAAGTCTAGGGTGTTGGAGGCAGCTCCACCTCAGTGTATGACAAAGAAAGTTTCATATATACAGTAGGCTTTTTTCTTTTGAATGCATCTGATCTTCATCCTCCTTTGCCGGTTCAAATTTTCCCCCCTCCCCTTTTAGGTTTTTGTTGGCACAAATTATCCCTGTTTATGCTGTAAGTTTTTGCTGATCTTACTCATAGTGTGTGACTGTTCTTTTTTTCAGGTAGAATCACCCCCTTGACTATTTCCTGCGGTGGAGGATGTCTGGTGATAAATTCCTTCAGCATTTGTATGTCTGCAAAATCTCTATTTCTCCTTTAAAGTTAAAGGATGACTTTGCTGCATACTTTATTCTTGGCTGGTAATTCCTTTCTTTCAGTAGCTTGAATATTTGGTCCCACTTTCTTCTGGACATTTTCTTCTTTTCCCTAGCTGCCTTGGGAATCCTTTATTTTCCTTTAATTTTTGACAGTGTTATTACAATGTGCCTTGGAGAGACCTCTTTGGATTAAGGTAATTAGGTGTTCTATTTGCTTCTTGGGTTCGGGAATCTAGTTCTTTCCACAGGTTATGGAAGTTCTCATCCACTATTTGTTTGAATAGGATCTCCCTTCCCTTTTCCCTCTCTTCTTATTCTGGTATCTCTATTATTCTTACATTGCTTTTTATGATGGAATCAGGTAGCTCTCATGGAGCTCAATCATTTTTTAATGCTCAAGTCCCTCTTTCCTTCCCTCTGCATCATTTTCAGATTCCTGTTTTCAATATCACTGAGACTTTTCTCCATTTGGTTAATTTTCTATGCTTCATTCTTCATTTTTTAAATTGAATTCTTAATGTTCAGGATATTTTGTTTGGTTCTTTTGAAAAGTTTCAGCCTCTTTGGTGAAGTACTCATTTTGCTATTAAGCTGTTTTTGGAGCTTGCTAAATTGCCTGTCTGTATTTTCTCACGTCTCTTTGAGTATTTTCAGAACTGCAATCTTCACTTTTCTGTCATTTATATCACATATTGTTAAGTGTTCAAGTTTGATCTCTGGAGGTTTTTAAACTTTCTTTCTGAGCTGCCTCACTATCTTGGCTATTCGTGGTATTTGATGGGATCCTTCTCGGTCTAGGTATGTATTATTAATGGCAATTGCCTAGCAGAGTACTACAAATAGGTCTTTCTATTGTTTTACAGCAGATGGCGCTGGATCACAAGTATTTTTAGCTCTGAAATCCCAAACTGACTTCCGCTTCTAGGGTCAGTACAGCCTCCACGCTGGGTGGTGGGTTTGTCTCTGGTGATCCGCCCCTTTTATTGTTTTGCCCTCTTGGTCCTGGCAACTTCGGACTGTGGGGGTGCCTCCCTCTCCCCTCCCTTCCACTGCCATTGTCCCCGCCAGGGATCAGTCCCAGAGGGCTTCCTTTGCGCAGGGGAAATAATGATACTGTAGGAATTGTTCCCCGGTTTGCAGAGAGTGTGCTCCACAACCCAGTCCCAAGGAGGTGAGTTTTGGCAGTCTGCAGGGTGACACGGCTCTGTGGCTTTGCTTATTTGTCTGGAATGCCAACTGCTGCACAGCTGAGGCAGAACATTGTGCTGTGTCCTTGTCCAGATCTCTGAGCCACAGCTCGCACTTCTCACTCCTGCAGGAGTGCTCCAGAATTCCTCTGCTCCTCTACTGAAGGAAAGGCCTACCACAGGGGGCTTCCTCCCCTCTCCTGGCACTGCGTCTGAGCCCAGCTTCTTCTCACCTCCCTGTTTGTTCTAATTTGCCCACTTTTAGCTGTTTCTGTGCGCAGAAATCTTAGGTGTGCCTGTATGTTGAGCAGAGAATTTTTGCTGAGTTTCAGCTGTTCAACTTGTTGAAATTTCAGGGGAAGAGACCAAGGGGATCTCTCATGCCACCATTCTTTTGATGTCCTCACCTAGATTCTCAAGGTTGTTGATTTGAGATATTTCTTCTTCGTAACATATGTGTTTAAAGTTATAAACTTCCTTCTAAGCATTGTTTTAGTTGCATCCCAATAAATTATGATATATTGTAGTTTCATTTTTATTTATTTCTAAATTATTTAACTTGTGATTTTTTTCTTTGATCCATGGGTTATTTAGAAATGTGTTAATTTGCAAATACTTGTGGATTTTTAAAATTTTCTTTTATTGTTTATTTCTAAATTCCCTTGTAGTCAGAATATACTTTATATGATTTCGGTCCTTTTAAATGTATTGAGACTAGTTTTGTGGCCTAGCATAAATTAGATATATAATTAATAGATTGTTATATCACAGAGAATGTTATATGTGCACTGTTTTGGGGTGGAATTTTCTATAAATGTCAGTTATTGAGAGTGGAGTATTAAAGTCTCCCTTAAGCTTTATGAGTTTTGTTTCACATATTTCAAGGGCTCTGTTGTTAGATACATATATGTTTATAATTGTTGCTTTTTCTAATGTTATCCTTTTTAACCTTTTCTGCCATTAGTATAGCCACTCTAATTCTCTTTTCATTACTGTTTACATTTTATATCTATTTTATCCTTTCAATTGAACTTATTTGTTTCTCTGAATTTAGTGTTTCTTTTTTTTTTTTTAGTGTGTTTCTTATAGACAGCATATACTTAGATTCTGTGGAGTTTTAAATTCATTAACATATGATATGGTTGAATTTATGTCTGCCATTTTATTTGTTTTCTTTTCTTTTATCTTTTTTGTTCCTCTGTACTCTTTTACTTTTCTCTTTTGTGTGAAATAAATGTTTTCAAGTGTATCAATTTACTTCCTTTGTTGATTGAAAATATGTTTGAAATAATTTTTAGTGGTTGCTCTGGAGAATACAACAGATATTTTAACTTAAAAAAAACATTTTGGAATATCGTCAGCAGCCGTCCGTCTCGAGAGACGATGGTGTAGCTTCTTAAGAGTCTATCTGCACCGCCGAGAATGGCTGTGCAGTCCGACTCGGGAGTGACACGGTATCTGTCTCCTCCCGTGTTGAATCGACATCTTGCGATGATGCTGGAGTGTCCTCTCCAGTGAAGCTGAAGCTACAGAGCCTGGGCAGGGTGATATGGAGGGTCTGCTGTTGCCCATGCAGCAGACCCCCCCTCTCTTCGCAGCTGAAGGGTCCAAGGGAAAGACGGAGTCAATACAGCTTGGCTTCAGGTGCGCCGCAGGAGTTGCCGGTGTTGACTACAACGTCAAACCGCCTTAGGGACTCCGGCTCTGGATTTTCTGTCGGGGTTTACTCCCTTAGCCTTTCCCCTGAAGAGGTATGCCGCAAGGCAGCGGAGGTTTTTTGGAGTCAGAGTTTTTCCTTCTCTGATGTGCCCTGACTGGAAGATCGAACCAGCGACACTTAGCTCGCAGGCCGACGCTCAATCCACTGAGCCAAACCAGCCAGGGCATATTTTGGAATAACATTAACTTAATTCCAATAGTATACAGAAACTGCTCAAGTATTGTTCCTATCCTTCCTTTGTGCTATTGTCATGCAAATTGCATCTGAATACATTTTAAGACCAACAATACAGTTTTATAACTATTATTTTATGCAATTGTCTTTTAAGTTATTTAAGGGAATAAAAGAGTGTACACTACATATCAATAGAATAAAAAACAAAAACTACCAGATCAATTAGTAGACACAGACATTTGACAAAATTCCACCTGATAAAAAGACTCAAGAAACTATGAATAGAAGAAAACACCCTCACCCTGATACAGGTTATCTATGGAAAGCCATAGTTAAAATCACACTTAAGGGTGAATAACTGTCTGCTTCTGCCCTTAGATAAGGAGCAAGGCAAGAATGTTTGCCATCAGCAAACATTTTATTCAACATTGTACTGAATGTTCTAGGTAAGGCAGTTTAGGCAAGAAAAAGATATAAAATACATCCACATTGGAAAGGAAGAAATAAAACTATCTCTATCACAAATGACATGAAATTTTATATTAAAAAGTCTCAGGTCTCTAGAACATTATTAGAACTGATAAATGAGTTCAGTAAGGTTGCAGGACACAAGATCAATATACAAAAATAAATTGTATTTCTGTACACTTTAAATAAAAAGTAATTTGATTAAAATATTATACTTAGATATAAATTTAACAAAAGAATTGTACACTGAAAACTACAAAACATTATTAAAAGAAATTGAAGAGGATCTAAATAAATAGAAATCCATCCCATATTCATGATCAGAAGACTGAACCCAGTTAGGATGAGAATACCCTCCAAATTGATCTGCAGAGTCAATACAATCTATGTCATAATCTCAGCTGGATTCTCTGTAGAAATTGACAAGCTGACTCTAAAATTTTTATAGAATTGTAAGGGACCCTAAATAACCAAAACAGTCTTGAAAAAAAAATTGGAGCATCAATATTTCCTGATTTTAAAACTTGACATTTAGCAACAGTAATGAAGACAGGATAGATATATACAGTAGAGTGGAATTGAGAATTCAGAGACCCATGGGTCAGTTCTGAGCTGATTTTTGACAAGGATGGCAAGACCATTCATTAGGGAAAGAATAATATTTTCAACAAGTGAAGCTGAAACAAACTACAATAGATAGCCACCTACAAAAGAATGAAATTAAACCCTTACCTACACCACATACAAAAAGTAAGTCAAGTGGATCACAGATATAAATGTAAAAGCAAAATCTGTAAAGTTCTTAAAATAAAACACAGGGCATATATGTTTTAATAATCTTGAATTTGGCAATATATTCCTAACTATGACATTAAAAACATAAGCAATAAAAGAAGATAAATTGGACTTCATCAAAATTGAAAACATTTGTGATTCATGGGACACTATCATGAAAGTGAAAAAGTGTCTCAGAATAGGAGCAAATATTGTTAGATCATATATCTGACAAGGGGCTTGTGTCTAGAATATATAAAGACCACTTACAACTCAATAATAAAATGACAAATGATCCAAATAAAAATGGGTAAAGAATCTGAATAGACATTTTTTAAGGGAGATATACAAATGGCCAATAAACACATCAAAAGATACTCACCATAATTAGTCTTCAGGGAAATGTAAATCAAAACCACAATAGGGATCACTTCACAACCACTAGGATAGCTAGAATCAAAAGTCAGATAATTACAAATCTTATTAAGGATATAGAGAAATTAAGATCCTCAAGTGCTACTGGTAGAAATGTAAAATGTTGCAGCCACTTTAGAAAACAGTCTTGGAGTTTCTAAAATGATTAAACATAGTTATACAACTCAGCAATTCCACTCCTAGGTATATACCCAAGAGAAATGAAAATATATGTCCACAAATAACTTTTACATGAATGGTTATAGTAACATCATTCATAAAACCCAAAAGGAGAAAACAACCCAAATGTCCATTGACTGATGAATGGAGAAAGGAAATGTTGTCTATCCATACAATGACATATTATCATCTATAAAAAGAAATAAAGTGCTGCTACATGCTAAAACATGGATGAATCTTGAAAACATTATGTCATGTGAAAGTTCGTTCGGCAGCCGTCCATCTCGAGAGACGATGGTGTAGCTTCTTAAGAGTCTATCTGCACCGCCGAGAATGGCTGTGCAGTCCGACTCGGGGGTGACACGGTATCTGTCTCCTCCCGTGTTGAATCGACATCTTGTGATGATGCTGGAGTGTCCTCTCCAGTGAAGCTGAAGCTACAGAGCCTGGGCAGGGTGATATGGAGGGTCTGCTGTTGCCCATGCAGCAGACCCCCCCTCTCTTCGCAGCTGAAGGGTCCAAGGGAAAGACGGAGTCAATACAGCTTGGCTTCAGGTGCGCCGCAGGAGTTGCCGGTGTTGACTACAACGTCAAACCGCCTTAGGGACTCCGGCTCCGGATTTTCTGTCGGGGTTTACTCCCTTATGCCGCAAGGCAGCGGAGGTTTTTTGGAGTCAGAGTTTTCCTTCTCTGATGTGCCCTGACTGGAAGATCGAACCAGCGACACTTAGCTCGCAGGCCGACGCTCAATCCACTGAGCCAAACCAGCCAGGGGAAAATTAAGGATTATAAAGCAACAATATAATTCCTGTAAGCTGTACTCTGTGGTCTTATCACCTCCAACCTTTCTGTTTTTACCGGTGGGGAAACAAGGCCCAGACATTGCAATATTTGCCAAAGGCCAGACACCTAATTAAATGGAAGTAGGCCTCTTTTTCACCTTGACTACTTTAAATTTTTTGCCTCAGGGGTATGTGCCGTTATCTGAAGGTATTTGTGCATCACAGAAGAGGTGGTCAGGATGGCATTTCGGCCTGTTCAACTAGCTTTTGTGACTCAGAAGGTAAGATATTGTACATAGTAAACTTTCAACACCCTTGAGTAGTTCTGTGGTTTGCACTGCCACTGTGATTGCTAACACGCTGCCTGCTGGGGAATTTAAATGCCTTTTAGAAATGATGAGAATTCTCACCACCCATACGCAATGTGCTAACACTTCAGTTTGAAAGTAATGGAGAGGAGCCTTAGAAAGGACCTAAGCCTGGTGCCTGGTAAATCCAGAATAGGAAGAATGAAAAAAATCTTAAATTATTTTACTTTACTGTTTTGAGTGAGAGAGAGAGAGAAATCAATTTGTTGTTCCACTTATTATGCATTTATTGGTTGACTCTTGTATGTTCCCTGACCAGGGATTGAACTCCCAACCTTGGCATATCAGGAAGACAAGTTGGTAGCTCTAACCAATTGAACTACCTGGCCAGAGCAAGAAAATCTTTATAGGCTACAATAGTGATTGGTTATTTAATCCTAACTAATTTTTATTTGTGGTATTGTTCACCTCATTTATATACTGGTATGCTTTGTTTCCCATTTTAGTTCTTACTTATAAATATCAACTAAATCAATATTAATTTGAAGACAATAAATTACGTAACAAAATACAGGAAGTGAAAACTGGAGGGAAGTTACCTTCCTCTGCAACTTACATAACCGAACAGATGCTGTAAAATCAGTGATGCAAAGAAATCTACAAGCTTGGTTACACTTCACTGAAATATCTTAAGAGTTGCTTTATCTGTTTGATGTGTAAAAGTAGTCTGTAGTGGCAGGCTCACTGCCAGCGCGCTGAGGGGAGTTTGCAAAAACAATGTAGGCATATGTCAAATTATCTTTAAAAGCTTTTACCTTGATCATTTTCTAACAGTAGAAATGAATCCGCTGTTGGGAGAAAGGGTGTTTTTATGACTGAAATAAAAGTTTCGTAAAACTATATACCTTTGTAAGAAAAAGTGATCACAAATTTTACTGCTATTTAAATAGAACATAGAAAACTAATCCCAAACAAACACAATACAAATAAAAATCAAGGAATATGTAATCTGGTTAGTGTGCTGACTGTCCATAAATTTGTTCCAGTCTGGAATACACAAGGGCAATTCTCACATGTGTGATACACTATTACAGAGAAGGAAAACTCTGACTCCAAAAAACCTCCGCTGCCTTGCGGCATACCTCTTCAGGGGAAAGGCTAAGGGAGTAAACCCTGACAGAAAATCCGGAGCCGGAGTCCCTAAGGCGGTTTGACGTTGTAGTCAACACCGGCAACTCCTGCGGCGCACCTGAAGCCAAGCTGTATTGACTCCGTCTTTCCCTTGGACCCTGCAGCTGCGAAGAGAGGGGGGGTCTGCTGCATGGGCAACAGCAGACCCTCCATATCACCCTGCCCAGGCTCTGTAGCTTCAGCTTCACTGGAGAGGACACTCCAGCATCATCGCAAGATGTCGATTCAACACGGGAGGAGACAGATACCGTGTCACTCCCGAGTCGGACTGCACAGCCATTCTCGGCGGTGCAGATAGACTCTTAAGAAGCTACACCATTGTCTCTCGAGACGGACGGCTGCCGACGACGACGACGATGACGATACACTATTATCCCTGTTTCCTCTGTTTTTAATTGGATTGACTATTAAAAGTACTGATAATTAGTGCTGCATTCTGCTGTGTAATGGGAAGTCTTATTTCATCCAAAAGAAGGATAAATTTAATGTCTGTCTCATGATCATTCTTTATTGTTTATGGAAAGTAAGCTGTAATTCATATTCCTTAATTACCAATAATAATTCAATTTTCGATTCAGAGTTTTAGAAAGCAAATGAACCTATCCAGGTATTTTTCTTGAATGCATCAATACTTTTTCAGGGATGTAATGGTTAAAACTTGAGACAGCCAGTAACAATTTAAAAAATAGACAAAATATATGAAACAATGTTTTTAAAGATACTGGGCATCAGGCAATGAAGAACCTGAAATTAAGAATGTGAACTCCAAACGAGAGGGAACAAACAAGGCGAATTCTATGATTGCTTCAACTCACTGCCCTGAGGGTTTCCAGGCCACAGCACAGGGAGAGCCTGGTGGGGTCCCTGATCTGCTGACACAGGCTGGTCACACCTCCGTGGCCAGAATCTGCAGCAAGAGCACTACAGCGGGGAGAACTGCACAGAGGACTCCGGAAGTCTGCAAAGAATCTCCCCTGAGTTATCAGGTGAGTACTGATCAGGACATGCAGGTGAGGAAATGATCTGAGGTCAAGGAAAGATCCACCCAAAACTATTAGATCGAATAGAGTCCAGCTCAGAAAGGGCTGGCAATAATGGTTGTTCCCACAAGACAAGGCTGGAACACATCGTTCGCATGAGGGAGCATATACGGGAGCGTCCTGTCTCAGTTGAGGGGAGTATGAGACTTAGGTTGAGCACTGTTCTGTCTTACCTTGTGTTTAAAGCAAGACCTGAAAGCATCACACTGTTTCCAAGTGACTGTCCCAGAACAAAGATTTACAGGAATACAAAAATAGTACCAAAAAAAAAAGGTAAAATTCTCAATGTCTGGCATCCAATCAAAGCTTACCAAAGATGCAAATAGGTAGGAAAACAGGACCATTATGAGGAGACAATTGAAATTGTAGAATATGCATATAGTATGACTATTGCATATGTTTAAAAAGTTAAGTAGAGACATGGAAGATACATACCAAACTCTAGAGATGAAAATTATAATGTGTGAAATATAAAATGCGGTGGTATTAAATTGCAGGTTTGACATTGCAGAAAAGATTCATGAGTTTGAAGACATTAATAAAAGCTACCCAAAATAATGCATAGGAAAAAAGACTGCCAGTGAGCCGTACGTAACTTTAAGCAGTCTAATATGCCTATAATAGGAGACTGAGGGGCGGGGGAAGAAGTGTGAAGAAAAAGCCAAAAAATGTTTAAATTTAATGGAAACTATAAACCCACAGATCTAAAATCTATGAACCCCAAGAACAAGAAGCATGAAGAAACCAAGGTACACTGCAACCAATTGCTGAATACCAGCGATAAAGACAAAAGGTTAAATGAGACCGTGGGGAGAAGGGCCCTATTTCCAAATAAGTTGGGGCCAGTTGCAAAGAGGAGAATGACATTTCTTTTAAAAAAGAATTCAATTGATCAGTCAGTAGACAAACATTTAGTATACTAGAAAGGATCCTGACAATGTAAAATTCTATGCCCAGAGAAAATATCTTTCAAAAAGAGACAAAATACTTTTTCAGACAAAAGTTGAAAATTCATTAGTAGCAGAAAGATAATTCAAGGAATGTTGAAGCCAGTCTTTCAGGCAGATGCCAGCAATCTACGGTCTGCAACCTGGTATTTTACAGTCTGCAGTATAAGAACAACCTTTACATTTTTAGGAGGTTACTTTAAAAAAGACCGAAACATCTTTGCGAAAGGTCAAAGGCTTCTTGGAGGACAAAGCCACTTCCAGTTGGGAACCACTAACTGTACCCAAGTGAAATGCAGAAAGTTGGATTAGATAAAAGAGCAAGACCCAAGTATAAGCCGCTTAGAAGACACAGATAGGTTAAAAATAAAAGGATGGACAAAGAGATATGGCAACACCAATCAAAAGAAAGCTGAAGCAACTATGGTTAAACAAAGTAGATTTCACAACAAAGAATATTGCCAGGGATAAAGAATGTAAAATTATACAACCACTTGGAAAGTACTTCGGCAGTTTCTTGCAAAGTTAACATTCCTCTATCATATGATGCAGCCATTCTACTCATATATTATTTACCCAAGAGAAAGGAAAATATTTGTCCACGCAAAGACTCTTATACAAGTGTTTGTGGTAGCTCTATTATTTCTGTAATAACCAAAATTAGAAATAAAAGGTCCATCAACGAGTGAATAGATAAATTGGTATACAATAGAACACATATAATAAAATACAGGTCAACTATAAAAAGAAATAAACAATACTATAATGTAGATGAATTTCAAAAAACTTACGCTAAGGCAAACAAAAGGTATGTTCCATGTGATTCCACTTATATATAAAATCCTAGAAAATGAAACTCACTTATAGAGACAGAAAGATCAGTAATTACCTGGGGTACAGAGGGGGAGAGGGGGCGAACAGCAGGAAGGGGGCTTACCAAGGGCACCGTGAGACTCAGAATGGTGGCGATATCTTGATTCAGGTTATCAAGGCAATTGTAGTAAAACATGGTAAATGTTTGAATTTCTAAACATAGAAAAGGTACAGTAAAAATGTGGTATAAAAGTGGTACACCTCTAAAGGGTATTTACCATGAATGGAGCTTGCAGAGCTGGAAATTGCTGTGGGTGGGTCAGTGAGTGAGTGCTGGGTGAATGTGATATGACATTATTGTACACTACTGTTGACTTTATAAACACTGTACACTTAGACTACACTAAGCTTAAAAATATTTTTCTTCAATAAAAAAGTAAGTTTACTGTAACTTTTTAAACTTCATAGTCTTTATTTTTGAAAACTTTTTGACTCTTTTGTATAACACTTAGCTTAAAACACAAACACATGACTCTGATCAAGATGGCTGAATAGGTAAATACTGTACTTGTCTCCTCCCATGACCACTTCAAAATTACAACTAAACTACAGGACAACTATCATTAAGAACCTTCTGAAATCAAGCAGAATTTCTATAACTAAGACCAGTTACAGAAGAAGCCATGTGGGACTGGTAGGAGGAGTGGAGATGTGAAATAAGCAGGTCCCACACCCATATGTGGTAGTTAAAAATTGAGATGGCTATCTCAGCTGTGGAGGTCCCCCCTGAGGAGGGAGGTGTTTCAGCCCCACATCAAGTCCTGTAGCCCAGGGTTCCAGTGCTGGGAAGACAAGTCCTGTTAACTCTGGCTGTGAAAACCAGGGGGATTATGACTGAGGGGCTTGTGACTGAGTGAGAGAGAGGGTTCCTAGAATCCCAGGAGTTCCTCCTAAGGGGTTTGCACACAAACTTGGTCTCTGATGTACACACTCCCTCTGAGCTCCAGCACTAGAGCAGCAGTTCAGCAAGCACCAAGGACATACAGGGAGGAACTTAATTGTCTGGCTTCAAGGCAAAGGCTGGAGGGACAGATTTATTCCAGACAGAAAGGCTGGCAAAAGCTATTGTTCCTTTGCTGAGCCCTCCGCCTTCAGCAACAGACAGGCACCATATCTGAGTCTCCATCAACCTGGCTCACACCATTCAAGCTTCTCTGGTGGTTACCTAAGACCCTACCTCACTCACTGCAGGCCCACCTAAGTTGCTTCCAGTAGCTTTTCAATACAAATGGCATGCCTTGGCTCATGATGTGGACTTTCCTAAAATCTCTCAAAGGTTCACAAACCCCAAACAAGCAACATCCCTACTTCTTTCTAAGTGACCCCTACCTTGGTACAAATGATGGCTAGTCTCAGTTTGCAGCTTAGCCTTGCTCAGACACCTCCCAGAACAATGCAAATGGCAACCCTTGGCAGATCACTTGTAGTTCATACAAGGAAGCCTTGAGACAGGGCACATGCAGCAGCTAAATTTGGCATTCACCAGAGCCTCTTCCAAAAGACCTCAGAACCAACAGACCCAGTGGCCAGTTTCAGAACACACTAGAGCACCTGCTGACCACATGCAAATGTGGCACACCCTAAGGGAAAACTCAGCAGGCACAAGATGTCTGATAAATCAAATCTTGCTCCACAGGAACAGCTCCTGCACAATAGCTCCTTCACTGTAGCCACGGCCAATCCTATCAGCCAATCAACCAGGAAGAAAATTTCTCCCACTGATGAACAAACAGCAATCAAGGCTCAGCTATGACAGAAGGGTGCACACAACCCACACAGTTCACACTAGGAGCACCCAGTTCAGGTGGCAAGGGAGACTGTACAACTAGACCCTACAGGGAACCTGCTACCCAAAGCCACACAAGACTGGGAAACAGAGCAGTTATGCCTAACAAATAGAAGCAAACACAGAAAGGAAGCCAACATGAGGAAACAAAGAAACATATCCCAAATGAAAGAGCAGAACAAGACTCCAGAAAAAGAACTAAACAAAATGGAAATAAGCAATCTACCAGATGCAGAGTTCAAGACACTGGTTATAAAAATGCTAGTGAATGTAGGGAAAGAATAAATTATCTCAGTGAAAACTTCAACAATGAGATAGGAAACATAAAAATAAAGATTAAAAAACCATTAAAAAAAACAGAAGTGAAGACCACAATAACAAAAATAAAGAATAAATTAGAGGGAATCAACATAGATTAGAGAAAACAGAGGATCGAATTAGTAATTTAGAAGACAAGGTAGCAGAAAACACCCAATCGGTAGAGAAAAAAGAAAAAAGAACACCCCCCCTGAAATGATGATAGTTAAATGAGTTTCTGTGAGAACATAGAGCATACAAACATTTGCATTATAAGGGTATTGGAAGGAGGAGAGAGAGTAAGGGATTGAGAACCAATTTAAAGAAACAATGACTGAAAACATCCCTAACCTGGTGAAGGAAATAAACATAAACATCCATGATGTGCAGAGAGTCCCAAACAAAATGAACCCAAAGAGGCCCACACCAAGACACATAATAACTAAAATACCAGAGGTTAAAGACAAAAGAAAATCTTAAGAGCAGCAAGAGAAAGGGAGTAAATTACTGCAAGGAGCTCCCACAAGACTGTTAGCTGATTTCTCAATAGAAACTTTGCAGACTAGATGATATTGCCCAAAATATTTAAAGTGATGAACAGATAGGACCTACAACCAAGATTACTCTTCTCAGGAAAGCTATTATTTAGAACTGAAGAAGAGATAAAGAGTGTTGCAGACAAGAGAAAGCTAGAAGAGTTCTTCACCACCAAACCAGTATTACAAGAAATGTTAAAGAAACTTCTTTAAGGACTTTCGGCCAAGATAGGGACCTAGACAGACATGCTGCGTCTCCCTCCACAACTAAGAAAGAATACAAGTACCTCAAAACTAGAGACATCCAGAAGTTCCAGAAAATCGAGCTGCATGGAAGTCCAACAAACAAAGATATAAAAAGAAATACTCATCCAGACAGGTAGGAGGGGCGGAGCTGAGGCGGAGAGGATGCAGTGTGGTGGCGGCGGCAGCGGTGGCATGGTAGGCTGGCAAAAAGCACAGTCACACATTTAAAAAATTCAGGAGGGACACCTGGGAATTGCTCCCAGCATCAGACCAGGCCGCACAGCTCATGTTTCCAGCGCCAGGGAAAATAAAGCCTCATTGCTTCTGACTGTGAAAACCAGTGGGGGTTGGGGCAGAAGAAAAAACTGTTGGTCTCTCAGCAGAGTCTACTTGTTTAAAAGGCCCCCAGGTTCCTAAAACATCCACAGACCCACGCACTTTGGGAATGACAGCCAGGGTAACAGCTAGAGAGGTGCCAGTCCCATACAAAGTGGGTAAAGTGCCTGGAAAATGGGTGAGTGCTGAGCAAGCAGCATTGTTCCATCTCAGACCCCTCCTCCACACACAGCGCCACAACATAGTGAAATGGGTCACCCTGTACTGACCAATACCTAAGGCTCCACCCCTCACAATGTAACAGGATTGACAGCTCTACCTAAGAGACAGAGGCAAACACAAGAGCTTGTCAAGATGAGGAGACAGAGAAGTATGGCCGAAAAGGGAGAACGGATCAAGGTTGCAGTGGGAGAACTAAGCGATGAAGAGAGTGCCAACCTAACAAACAAGGAGATAGCCAACCTAACAGACACAGAGTTCAAAACACTGGTGATGAAGATGCTCACAGGCTTGACAGATATGCTTAAGAACAGCAGATGCATAAGGGAAGAAGTGAGGGCTATGCTAAATGAAACAAAGGAAAATCAACACAAAACCAGTGGTGAAGAAAAGGGAACTGGGGTTCAAATCAATGATTTGGAACATAAGGAAGAAAAAAACAGTCAACCAGTACAGAATGAGCAAATGATAATTGAAAAAAGTGAGGAGAGGTTTAGGAACCTTGGGGACCATTTTAAACGTGCCAACAGCCAAACTATTGTGGTGCCAGAAGGAGAAGAGGAAGAGCAAGAAATTGAAAACTTATGTGAGAAAACAATGAAGGAAACTCCAAATTTTGCAAAGGAAATAGACATACAAGTCCAGGAAGCACAGAGAGTTCCAAAGAAGCTAGACCCAAAAAGGACCACACCAAGACACATTATCATTAAAATGTCAAAGGTTAAAGATAAAGAAAGAATCTTAAAAGCAGCAAGAGAAAAGCAGAGAGTTACCTGCAAAGGAGTGCCTATAAGACTGTCAGCTGATTTCTCAAAAGAAACTTTGCAAGCAAGAAGGGACTAGCAAAAAGTATTCAAGGTGATGAACAGCAAGGATTTACAACCAAGACTTCTCTATCCAGCAAAGCTATCATTTAGAATGGAAGGGCAGATGAAGTGCTTCCCAGACAGGGTAAAGCTAAAGGAGCTCATCATCACCAAGCTATTATTATATGAAATGTGAAAGGAACTTACTTAAGAAAAAGAAGATCGAAGTTATGAACATTAAAATGACAACAAACACAACTATCAACAACTGAATCTAAAAAAAATAAAAACAAAATCCAACTAAGCAAACCAGGATAGGAACAGAATCATAGGTATGGGGCTTATTTGGAGGGTTATCAGCTAGGAGGGGAAAGGGGAGAAATGGGAAAATGGTGCAGGGATTAAGAAGCATATTTGGTTGGTACAAAATGGACAGGGGGAAGTTAAGAATAATACAGGAAAAGGAGAAGCCAAAGAACTTATATGCACAACCCATGGACATGAACTGGTGGGGGTGGATTATTGGAGGGAAAGGCGATGCTGGGCAGAGGGGAACAAAAGAGAAAATATCAGGACACCTGTAACCACATAATCAATAAAATATACTTTTTAAAAAGAAACTTCTTTAAGAGAAAAGGATCATAAATATGAATAATAAAATGGCAATAATTATATACCTATCAATAATTACTTTAAATGTAAATGGATTAAATCCTGTAAACAAAAGATATAGGGTAGTTAAATAGATAAGAAAACAAGACTCATATATATGCGCCCATGGAGACCCACTATGGATCAAAAGACACACACAAACTAAAAGTAAAGGGATGGAAAAATATATTTCATGGAAACAAAAATAAAAATGTTGGGATGTATCAGACAAATAGATGTTACTTTATTTTATTTTTTGAAGGGGCTGAGTTTTTTTCTTTTTCTTTTTTCTTGGCTATAATTATTATTTGAATATTACTTACATATTTTTTAATTGTTTTTCAATTACAGTTGTCCAATTTTTCCCCCATTGCTCCATCCCACCCAGCCCACCCCTTCTCCCACAGTCAATCCCCACCCCGTTGTCCATGTCCATGTGTCATATATACATGTTCTTTGACTAGACCCTTCCCCTACTTATTCCCCTTCTCTCCCTCCCCACTCCCCTCTGATAACTGTTATTCTGTTGCTTGTTCAATTTTGTTCACTTCTTTGTGTTGTTCATTAGTCTCCTGTATCAGGTGATATCATATGGTATTTTTCTTTCATTGCCTGGCTTATTTCACTAAGCATAATTCTCTCTAGTTCCATCCATGTTGTTGCTAGTGGCAGGAGTTCCTTCTTTCTTTCTGCTGCATAGTACTCCATTGTGTAAATGTACCACAGTATTTTAATCCACACATCTACAGATGGGCACTTAGGCTGTTTCCAACACTTGGCTATTGTAAACAGCGCTGCTATGAACATAGTGGTGCATAAGTTCTTTTGAATTGGGGTTTTAGGATTCTTTGGGTATAATCCTAGCAGTGGAATCATTGGTTCAAAAGACAGTTCCATTTTTTTTTTTTTTGAGGTAATTCCATACCGTTTTCCATAGTGGCTGCACCAATCTGCATTCCCACCAACAGTGCAGTAGGGTTCCCATTTCTCCACATCCTCGCCAGCACTTGTTGCTTGTTGATTTGTTGATGATGGCCAATCTGACTGGGGTAAAGTGGTATCTCATTGTGCTTTTTATTTGCATCTCTCTGATGACTAGTGATGTTGAGCATTCTTTCATGTGTCTATGGACCCTCTGTGTATCCTCCTTAGAGAAGTGTTTTTTTCTGGTCTTTTGCCCATTTTTTAATTGGGCTGTCTGTCTTCTTGGTGTTGAGATGTGTAAGTTCTTTATATATTTTGGAGATCAATCCCTTGTCTGAGGTATCATTCGCAAATATGTTTTCCCATATGGCTGGCTTCCTTCTCATCTTGCTGATGTTTTCTCTTGCTGAGAATAAACTCTTTAGTTTGATAAAGTCCCATTCGTTTATTTTTTCCTTTATTTCTCTTGCCTTAGGAGATGTATCGGTGAAAATATTGCTACGTGGGATATCTAAAATTTTCCTCTCTATGTTTTCCTCTAGGACTTTTATGATGTCACGGCTTACATTTCAGTCTTTTATCCTTCTTGAGTTTATTCTGGTGTGGTGTAAGTTGGTGGTCTAGTTTCAATTTTTTGCAAGTCCCCGTCCAATTCTCCCAGCACCATTTGTTGAAGAGGCTCTTCTCATTCCATTTTATGCTCTATCCCCCTTTGTCAAATATTAGTTGACCATATAGACCTGGGTTTATTTCTGGGCTCTCTATTCTGCTCTATTTCTGGGCTCTCTAGTCTTTTCTTATGCCAGTACCAGACTGTTTTGATCACAGTGGCTTTGTAGTATAATTTGATGTTTGGTATTGTGATTCCTCCTGCTGTGTTCTTCTGTCTCAAGATTGCTTTGGCTATTCGAGGTCTTTTTTGTTCCATATAAATTTTTGAAGTATTTATTCTAGGTCTGTGAAATATGTCATTGGTATTTTAATGGGGATTGCATTGAATTGTAAATTCCTTTGAGTAGTATGGACACTTTAATGATGTTGGTTGTTCCCATCCATGAACATGGTATTTGCTTCCATTTATTTGTATCTTCCTTAATTTCTTTCTTCGGTTTTATGTAGTTTTCCGAGTACAGGTCTTTTATCTCTTTGGTTAAGTTTATTCCTAGGTACCTTATTTTTCTTGTTGCTATAGTAAATGGGGTGTTTTTTTTTTTTGTTGTTTCTATCTCTGGTATTTTATTGTTGGTGTACAGAAATGCCTTCAATTTCTCAATATTGACTTTGTACCCTGATATTTTGCCAAATTTGCTTATTATGTTGAGTAGTTTTTTTGTGGAGTCTATAGGGTTTTCTATGTACACTATCATGTCATCTGCAAATAACGACAGTTTTACTTCCTCTTTTCCAATTTGGATGCCTTTTATATCTTTTTCTTGTCTAACTGCTGTGGCTAGAACTTCCAACACTATGTTGACTAGGTGTGGAGAGAGTGGACATCCTTGTCTTGTTCCTGATCTCAGGGGGAATGCTTTCAGTTTTTGTTTATTGAGTATAATGTTGGGTTCAGGTTTCTCATATATAGTCTTAATTATGTTGGGGTATGCTCCCTCTATTCCCATTTTGCTGAGAGTTTCCATCATAAATGGGTGTTGCACTTTATCAAATGCTTTTTCTGCATCTATTGAAATGATCATGTGATTTTTGTCTTTCATTCTGTTTAGGTGATGTATTATATTTATTGATTTGCAATTATTAAACCATCCTTGCATTCCTGGGATGAATCCCACTTAGTCGTGATGTATGATCTTTTTGATGTATTGCTGGATCCTGTTTGCCAATATTTTGTTGAGGATTTTAGCATCTATGTTCATCAGCGATATTGGCCTGTAGTTTTCTTTCTTTGTTGTGTCTTGACCTGGTTTTGGAATTAGGGTAATACTGGCTTCATAAAAAGAGTTTGGGAGTCTTCCCTCTTCTTGGATTTTTTGGAACAGTTTGAGAAGGGTAGGCATTTGTTCTTCCCTAAATGTTTTGTAAAATTCACCTGTGAAGCCATCCAGTCCAGGGTTTATGTATGCCAGGAGATTTTTGATTACTGTTTCAATTTCATTCTTTGTTATCAGTCTGTTCAGGCTTTCTATTTCTTCTTCATTCAGTTTTGGAAGATTATATTTCTAGAAATTTGTCCATTTCATATAGGTTGTCAACTTTCTTGCCATAGAGTTCTTTGTGGTAATTTCTTACAATCCTTTGTATTTCTGTAATATCAGTTGTGATTTCTCCTCTTTCATTTCTGATTTTGTTTATTTGGGTCCTCTCTTTTTTTTCCTTGATGATCCTGGCTAAAGGCTTGTTGATTTTGTTTGTCTTTTCAAGAATCAGCTCCTATTTTTGTTGATATTTTGAACTGTTTGTTTAGTCTCTATGTCATTTAATTCTGCTCTGATCTTGATGATTTTCTTCCTTCTAATCACCCTGGGCTTTGTTTGTTGTTGTTGTTGTTCTAGTTCTTGTAGCTGTAGGGTTAGATTTTTTAATTTAGATTCTTCTATCCTTTTCAGGTAGGCCTGTATTGCTATGAACTTTCCTCTCAGGACTGCTTTTGCTGTGTCCCATAGGTTTTGGGCTGTTGTGTGTTCATTATCATTGGTTTCCAGAAACTTCTTGATTTCTTCCTTGATGTCATTGTTAACCCATTCATTATTTAATATCATGGTATTCATTCTCCATGAGTTTGAATGTCTTTGAGTTTTTTTCCTTGAGGTTGATTTCTAGTTTCAAGGCATTGTGGTCTGAGAAGATGCTTGATATAATTTCAATTTTCTTTAATTTGTTGAGGCTTGTTTTCTGTCCTACCATGTGGTCTATCTTTGTAAATGTCCCATGTGCATTTGAAAAGAAT
The DNA here is from genome assembly GCF_987537825.1 of Furipterus horrens. Lineage (NCBI taxonomy): Eukaryota > Metazoa > Chordata > Mammalia > Chiroptera > Furipteridae > Furipterus > Furipterus horrens. The sequence continues at coordinate 61,295,309 of NW_028327180.1, read as the reverse complement.
GTATATTTTGCTTCTTTGGGGTGAAAAGTTTTATATATATTAGTTAAGTCCATTTGATCTAATGTGTTGTTCAACGCCTCAGTATACTTGGTGTTTCTTTGATTCAAAATCTGTCTATTGTTGATAATGGGGTGTTAAAGTCCCTACTATCAGGGTGTTGCTGTTGATATCCTTCTTGTAGTCTAGTATTTTCCTTATGTATTTGGCTGTTCCTATCTTGGGTGCATATATGTTTACCAGGGTTATAGCTTCTTGATGGATCGTTCCCTTCAATATTATGAAATGCCCTTCTTTGTCTCTTTTTATGGCCTTTACTGTGAAATCCGTTTTGTATGATATTAGTATTGCTACCCCAGCTTTTTTTTCATGTCCATTTGCCTGGAATACTTTTTTCCATCCCTTCACTTTCAGTCTGTGTAAATCTTTTTTTTTTTTTGAGGTGTGTCTCTTGTAGATAGCATATATGTGGGTCATGTTTTTGTATCCATTCCGCTACCCTATGTCTTTTGATTGAAGCATTTAATCCATTTACATTCAAGGTTATTATTGACAGGTATTTATTCATTTTTCTCTGTACCTGTGTTCCTCTCCCTCTCTTTTTTTTCTTCTTTTTCTTAAAGCATTCCCTTTAGCATCTCTTCCAATGCTGGTTTGGTGAAGATGTATTCTTTTAGTCTTCCTTTGTCTGTGAAACTCCTTATTTCTCATTCTATTTTGAAAGAGTGCCTTGTGGGTAGAGTATTCTTGGTTGTAGGCCTTTGCCATTACCTTCTGGCTTGTAGTGTTTCTGTTGAGAAATCAGTTGATAGCCTTATCGGAGCTCCCTTGTATGTTATTTGCTGTTTTTTCTCTTGTGCTTTTAGGATTCTCTCCATGTCTTTGAATGTTGCCATTTTAATTATGATGTGCCTTGGAGTGGTCCTTTTTGGGTTCATCTTCATTGGGACTCTCTGTGCTTCCTGGACTTGCATAACTTTTTCTCTCATCAAGTTAGAAAAGTTTTCTAACATTACTTTTTCAATCAGGTTTTCTATCCCATACTCCTCTTCTTCACATTTTTGTATCCCTATGAGTCAAATATTTTTTCATGTTGTCCAGCAGTTCTCGTACACCCTCTTCATTCTTTTCGAGTCTTTTTTCATTTTGTTGTATTGTCTGGGAATTTTTTTCTACATTGTCCTCTAACTCACTGATCTGATCCTCTGCTTCATTTAGTCTGCTTTTGATTGATTCTACTGTGTTCTTCAGTTCAGACATTATATCCTTCATTTCTTCCTGGTTCTTATTGATAGTTTCTATGTCCTTTTTCATGCTGGTGTAGTTCTCTGTAAGTTGCTTGTAGCTTCCCTGGAGTTCTTTGTAGTTTCCCCTGGAGTTCTTTATAATGCCCCTGGAGATTGTTACAGTTTTCTTTGAATTTTTCAAGTTCATTGAGCTTCCTTACAACCATTCTTCTGAATTCCATGTCTGATTTTCGGCATATATCTGTTCCATCTATCTCTCTTTCTGGGGATTTCTCTTTTCCTTTCATTGGGAGGTTGTTTCTTTGTCTCCCAGTGTTGGATGTTCCTTGTTCATTTTTGTTTCTTAGATTTGTATGTTTTGATTTTCTGCCTTTGTGGTATGAGATTCTGAATAGGAGACCTGGGGGATTCAGTGGTGCAGTCTCTTTGATCTCCTGAGCCTTATGCTCTTGGGATGCCCTTTATGCTGTTTGTTTAAGCTGTCTGGTGTATTTCAGTTACTCTGTGGCGGAACCTTCCCTCTGGCTAGTTGATTGAGAGTCACTCTGCCCGCCTTGTCTTGAGTTCTTTTGTGGAGATACTGTTAAAACATAAACACACAACCCAGGCAAGAAACCCACACCCTCAAAAATATTCCCCACCCACAATCACACTATGAGCATCAAATGAGCCAGTATTAATATAAATGTAGAGAGGTTAAGACTATTATACTATAGGAGAAACAAATAAGAGTTGTTTTAAATGAAAGAAAGATGATTTTTGAGAGGAAAGATGATAGAATAATAGCAAGTAGGGTCAAGGCTATGTGAGACAGTAAGTAATATTTAAATTGTATGTTCAAAAAGGGAGGGAAGAATGCAGAATGAAGTGAGAAAGTGGAAGTGTATAGTATTAGGTTTATATAGCAGTTATATGCTATATGTTTAGTGTGAGAGGGAGGATAAACAAAACAGACAAGCAAACAAAAATTAAAGAAGAATAGGAGGGAGAGAAGGTGGGAAACAGATTAAAGAAAGAGTTTTTACCCAGTACAACCTTTGGGTGCTGTCTTCTTTTTCTGGATCCACCCCTGGTCAAAATTCCATGGGTTTCAGATCTTTTCAGGCTGGCTCCTGTGAGGAGATCTAGTTTAATTCTGGTGTTACTATTCTCTCACTTGTGGGCCTGCTGCCACTCTGCTTGAGCTGCACTTAGTTGAATCCCCTCTCCCCTGGTCCTGCAGCACCCTCAGCCCTCCTGAGGCTTGTCTAGCATTGCTGTTCTGCTGGTGGGCCAGCGTGAGCATGCCAATAGGCCCTGCCCAGCCTCAGGTCCTGTCTCTATGATGCCTCCAAGCTGCAGCACTGATCTGTGTTCCCTGCCTGTATGCCTGCGTGTGCCACTTGCCTGCCTGGTGTCTCTACCGAGTCTGCAGTTCCACCTCAGCTTTTCCATATGGGCCCCTCTCCCTGGCTCAATTCTACATTTTTTGTTTGGTGGAGCCTTGGTGTGAGCGCCCGGGACACAGAGTTGTCAGCCCAGGGTTGCCTGCCAAGGGAGTCCCCACCTAGACTCAGTTCATACAGTTTTTCACAGTCCAGGCCATTCAATGATTTTCCATGCCTCTGGCTGTTTCAACCAAACCCTTTTCCTGACTCCCTCTGGAACTTTGCTGGTTGGTGTGCCCATGGCAGGGGGAAGTTTCCAGCAGATCCTGGCTAATGAGCCAGTCAGCAGCTGCCCCTTTTGGGTTCGGTGTGGCAGAGGTACCAGGCTGGGAGGCCCAGCAACTCCATTTGTAGAGTGCCAGCTGAGTTTTCTGCCCTCTTTCATGCTACTCCCACACTCCCTTCCCTGTTTGCGCTCTCTGAAATCTGCACTCACTCACTCCACACCGTGTAAGTCCTTCCATGATGGGAGCAAGCAGACAACACTGGTACCTACTCTGCCACCATCTTTTCTCCTCTCCTCTGAGTTTTTTTCTTATTTTTATTATTGACACTATTACAGATGTCCCCATTCCCCACCCTCCGTTTTCCGACCTCCATTCAGCCCTCCCCCCGACCCTGTGCCTTTACCACACTAATATCTGTGTCCATGAGCTGTGCATATGTGTTTTTTGGAAAATCTCTTCACCTTCTTCTTATCCAGTACCCCCACCACCCTCCCTTTTCAGATCTGTCAGTCTGTTCCATGTATTCATGCCCTTGGTTCTATTTTGTTTGTCAGTTTATTTTGTTCATTAGATTTTACATATAAGTGAGATCATATGATATTAGTCTTTCTCTGATTGCCTTATTTCACTTAGCATAATAATTTCCACATCTGTCCATGCTGTTGCAAATGGTAAGACTATTTCTTTCTTCTTTTTTTAGAGCCTAGTAGCATTCCATTGTGTAAATGTACCATGGCTTTTTTATCCACTCACTTACTGATGGGCGGCACTTGGGCTGTTTCTAGATCTTGGCTATTGTAAATAACACTGTTGTGAACATAGGAGTGCATATATTCTTTCTGATTCGTGTTTGGGGATTCTTAGAGTATATTCCCAGAAGTGGGATGGATCACTGCATCAAAATGCAGTTCCATTTTTAATTTTTTGAGTTAACTCCTTACAGTCTTGCACAGTGGCTACATCATTTTGTGTGCCTACCAGCAATGCCATAGGGTTACCTTTTCTTTAAATCCTTGGGAACACTTAAGAGAAAATTGATGGTAGTCATTCTGGCAGGTGTGAGTGATACCTCATAGATAATATTTTTAATTTGCATCTCTCTGATGATTAGTAATGTTGAGCATCTTTTCATATGTCTATTGGCCACCTGTATGTTCTTTTTGCAGAAGTGTCTATTCAGGTCCTTTGGCATTTTTTAATTGGATTGTTTGTTTTTCTTGTGTTGAGTTGGTGCTTATATGTTTTGAATCCTTTATCCAGTGTATCATTGGCAAATATATTCTCCCATACAATGGGTTCCCTTTTCATTTTGTTGATGGTTCTTTTTGCTGTGTAGAAGCTTTTAAGTTTGACTTCGTCTCATTTATTTTTTCCTTTGTTTCCCTTGCCCTAGGAGATATATTGGCAAGAATATTGCTTCACAAGATGTCTGAGATTTTACTGCCTATGTTTTCTTCTAGAATTTTTATGGCGTTTGTCAGGCTATCTTTACTCTGAGAAATCACCCAGAGAACAACCTAGGATTTTACACCAGGTTTACTGAGATAAGGGAGGAAAAGAAGTTGTAAGTGAGAGAGAAACTCCCCATCCAACGCAAAGGCCCATAGGAGCAAGGGAAAAAAAAAAGGAGAAAGAAAGAAGGAGGAAAAATAAACGAAGGGGGAAAGAACACTCTGAGCCTACCTTAAGGATCCATAGGACGGTGCTGTTTGTGCGGTTGCGGGCATCAACTCCACACTTTTCTGAACAGATATTTCAGTTAGGGTGAGTTTACCCATCAACACATTCAACCGGTTATTTACAACTCCCTGCTTTTCCTCAGACAATATGTCATGCTAGGTCCATCAACATTTCTTTTGGGAATGAGCAAAGTCCATTTTCATTGCTTATGGGGGAAGCGGAGACCAGATTAATTTGCATATGGTTCATTTGCATGCGTCAAAAGTCCCGGCAGGTGGTCCGGCTGCCGCCACGTTTTGACAATGAAAGAATGTAAAGTGTAGGCAGCACAGATTCCCCGAAGGAACTGGGCTAGAGGGAGGAGACTTTAGGACGAGACAAGCCACCACGTGCGGAGCTTGTACAGCCACAGTAGAAGCCACAGTAGAAGCCGCACTCCCTCCCGCTTGTCGTGCCAACTGCACCACCATGTTCTGACAGTTTTATGACTTACATTTAAGTCCTTTATTTAAGGTTATTTTTTTGTATGGTGTAGGTTGGTGGTCTAGTTTCATTTTTTTGCATGTATTTGTCCAATTTTCCCATCACCATTTATTGAAGAGACTGATTTTTTTCCATTGTATGTTCTTGCCTTTTTTGTCAAATATTAATTGACCCTAGAGGTGTGGGTTGATTTCTGGTCTTTCTGTTCTGTTCCATTATGCCAGTACCAGGCTATTTTTATTATGATGACTTTGTAGTATATTCTGATATCTGGTATTGTGATCTCTCTAACTTTGTTTTGCTCTCTCAAAATTTCCAAAACTATTCAGGGTCTTTTATGGTTCCACTTAAATTTTTTTGATATTTGTTGTAGATCTGTGAATTTAACAATACTGTATTTGTTTATTTAAAAAATGTGTCAAAGAGTATATGTCCACTACTGAGCTGTACACTTAGAAATGATGAATACTTTTTTACCAAAATAGAAGATAATAAAAATCCTATCATAACCACCCAATTCCTCCTGAGGTTTTGTATATCCAGGAAACTTGAGACTCCTTTCCACATTTATCAATTTCTTTGAGCAGCCATAACAACGGACCACAGACTTTGGGTGCCTTAAACAACAGAAATTCAGTCTCAGAGTTCTGGAAGCCAGAAGTTTGATGAAGGTCAGGGTGATGGTAGGGTTGCTTCGTTTTGAATCTGTTCTGTACTTTGCAGCAGTCTGTGTCATCTCTTGGCTTGTCGAAGATCACCCTGATTTCTGCCTTCATGTTCACGTGGCATTGTGCCTTCGTGCTTGTCTGTCTCCAAATGTCCCCCTTTTATAATGACAGCAGTCATATTGGATTAGGGTCTAAACTAACAACTTCATTTTAAATGGATTAGTTTTGTAAAGACCTTATTCTAAATAATCTCACATTTTGTCGTACTGGGGTTACGACTTTAACATATGAACTTTGAGGGGACACAATTCAACCCATAATTCTCTGGCTCAGGATAACCTAACCTCTGCCTAGCCCTATGACCTCATTTCATCTTGTCCTTTTCCTCTGCTCCATGACAGCCATGTTTGCCTCCTGTTCATCCCAAAATAAATCAAAGAGGCTCTTGTCTTCAGTCCTTTGGAAATTTCCTACCATGTTCAAATACATCATCATCTCTCTGATGACCACAGCAAAGTTAGGAAACAGGTTGAGCATTGTCCCAATGTAAAGATGCCTCTTCTTCCCTAGTGCCAATTTGTGTGAGACTGGTATGTATGGTACAGAGGGCTGTAGCTGCTGCGTGGAGCCTGGACCAGAAATATGGACCTGTAAGCCTTAATCGGCTGGCAAATGTTCCCCACATACCATGCTGCCAGTCCCACACTCTGGGGGCGGGGGGGGTAGAAGTAGAATAGGAATGCAATGTACTCTTTGAAGCTAATGAAGCCTGCTTGCTCTGTGTAGCCACAAATTCTTATCAGTAGAATGTAAAAACAAAACGTTTAAGTAAAAAGAGGCATCTAGATTTCTATGATATGCCTTGGCGCCTCACAGTCTTGCTACCTATCTCTCTATGTTGATTTGTGCTTCTCTTTGTTCTTACTCCCAACCATATGATGGAGGTCTCCATGCTTACCCTGTGCATTTTTTGCATGTAGCAAACTCAGTAAAAACCCTGACTGAGAAAAGAGTGATTGGTGATCTCCTATGATAAACACTCACCCTTCTCTCTCCTCAGACAATTCATTTCTGAGTCAGTTCTTTCATCCATGCTGAGGGAGCTGTAGGATGGGAAACCTCTCACCAACTCTCCCATTCCCAGAGAGCTTTATGAAATGTGGTAATTCAATAAATTATAAATCCATTAATTTATCCCATTGTTAAACATTTTCCTTCTTTTCTTTCATTCATTCTTTTATTAATGCATAGTTATTAAATAGCTACTATATGCCAGGTAACCTGGTATGTGCTGGGAATCATTGATGAACAACACAGATAACTCTTTCTTCTTCCATCTTATGTCCCAATGACAGTCTGGAAATATACAATAGAAATAAGTCATGTGCAAGATACCATCTGATGTTAAAAGATGATGAGGGCTTACATAGGAAAGAAGATGGGCAACACACTGGGTTTAAAGACAATAAGGGTAGGTTTCAGTTATATGAATGTGTGGGAAGGCCTCGGTGAGAAGGCAAGATCTGAGCCGAGAACTGAAGGTGGGGAGTTAACCCAGCAGATACCGAGGACGTGTGTTCGAGGTTGAAGAAACTGTTACAGCAAAGGTTTACTGAAGGACTTCTCCTGGTATGTTTGAGGCACTGTACGAGGTCAGTGTGTCTCAAGTAAAGTGAACAAAAGGAGAAGATGTCGAAGAGAAATTCAAAGGTAACAGGGAGTATGTTAGGGCTTCTATTTTTGCCTGCTTTCAATAGGAGCTATTCCAGAACTCTAATCCTGTCATAGGGTAAACCAGGGGACAAAGCTATACCCTTTAGGAGGCTACCAGGGCAGAAATGATGTGGCTTAAACCAGAGTGAAACAAGTGGTGTTATTGAGAATTGATCAAATTATAGATAAACTTTAAAGGTCAAGTAATTTGCATTCTTTTGTGGACTGGACATAGTTTATGAGAAATAAGTAGGTCAAAATATTTGTATGTTAAGCAATTAAAAAAATAGATTTGTCTTACATTAGACAGGAAAAACAGTGGGTGTGGCAGGTTTTCCAGGGAAGATCAACAGTTCTGCTCTTGACTGAGCTGATTTTGACATGTCTACTAGATGTCTGAATGGACATGTTGGAGAAATTTCTAAGCAGATTTACTGGGACTTGACATCATCAGCAACAGTAATAGCAATAACAATAGCATTGACAATAATGGCAATAACAAATGGCAAATCTCTGTCTTAAGTTTTGGAGACTCAACTCTCTCATAATGGCAAGTTCCATACAACCCTCCTGACCAAGTAGATCTGGAAGAAGATTGCCCTCTCCATTGTACAAGAAAGGACCCTGAGACACAGAAAGGGGAATTGACTGGCTCAGGACCACCACACAATTTTGGGCAGACCTGTGGTTAACAACTGGTTCTTCTGATTCCATGTCCATCTGCTCTAGCTCCTCCTGACACATAAGGTAGTCTCTGACCAAACAGAACAATGACCTCTCCTTGAACATGTGACATATCTTGCTACTCTGCCAGAATGTCTATTTTTCACCCCAGCACCCTCCAAACAAAACCCATGTCAAATGCTGACTCTTATTGGGACCATCTTCCACATCTAGCCTCTGCGTCCTCCAGCCCCTCCCTTGATCAGCCTCTGCTTCAGATTCCCTGATGCTTCTCAGAGGCAGGGCACACATCTGACTCACTATTATGCTCTCAAAATTCTTTATGTGTACCTCCTAGGAGGAGTTACTAAATAGAATTGAATAATTAAGGGAAGGGGAAATTACATCTCCACACGCAATAATCAATGTTTGGGACATACCAGAATTTATAGGAACACATTTATTTATTCATTTATTCACTTGTAGATATTATCAGTCACTGAACATCAACCCCTTCTAAATCTGACAAAATCTGTGAATCTCTTGCCAGAAAACTGCGTATACACACAACATTTGCTGATAGTTTCATGGGAGTTATGGGTTTCAACCTACTAGTGTTTTTCAGACTTCTGATTCAGCATGCCAGCTTTTCTGTGAGCTACAGAGTGGGAGATGAATCTGGGCTAAAGTATAGTTCCATCTACAATTTATGTAATCCATTGAGTCAGAGTTTAGGCTGCATTAGACAAAAATATTCACAATAACTGGACAGCCTTGTTCCATAATTTTCCCCCACTGGGGCAAAGAGGCACGTGTCTAGTTTATGTGCTCTGTAGTCAGTGAAGGTGAACATCGTGTCTCAGAAACAATGTTCTATATCTTACAGTGACTGGTGACTTACAGAAGTCAATGTATTTAGCAGCTGCTGGAGTTTTAGGAGGATGCTTGCAGTGTGGTTCTTGCTGACTGTCCATTTTTTAGAAGGATGGATATATCGTAAATTGGCTAGGTGTCAGATTTTGTATGATGATAGATTAGGATGGGTTTTTAGCTGTAAAGAGTAACTTAATAGTAATCTGTTGATATGGCCAAAGGAAATCAGAAGGAGCAGATTGGGAGGGCCCTGCATTGTCTGCAAGGGCTTTGGTTGGCTCCCCAGGGCAGTTTCAAGCAGCAGAATGGCATCATCTGATTTACGTTGTTTTTAAATTTTAGTTTTATTTAATTTGTGTGCAGTTGGTATATAATATTAGTTATATTAGTTTCAGATGTACAATATACCATGGAACTTGTCTCAATATTCACTACATTCCCCTTTTCACCCATCCCCCACCCGTCCCTTCTGGTCTCCATCTTTGGTCTCTGATTGTATGAGTCTTGTTTTTGTTTTGTTCATTCGTTCTTTTATGTTGCACATATAAGGGAAAGCACACAGCATCTGTCTTTGTCTGGCTATTTTACTTGGCATACCTGGCAAGGATTTGGAGAGGAGGGAACCCTTCCAGCACTGTTGGTGGGAATGCAGTCTGGTGCAGCCAGTATTAAAAACAGTATGGAGATTTCTCAAAAAACTAAAAATTGAACTGCCATATGACCTGACAATCCCACTTCCTGGTATTTATCTGAAAAATAAAAAATAAAAATTACTAGTTTGTGAAGATACATGGACCACAATTTGCATTTCCCCTGCATGCAGAACTGGTGTGTGGGTGCTGCTGCTTAGGAGAGGGTGGGCGCTGCTGACAGGAAACTTTGGGGGCTGTGTTGGGACCATGGGCACAGGATGGAGAAGGGAGGGCAGATAGAAGGGAACTTTAGGGGCCTGACCAGCAGTATGTGGGTAAAGGTGGGAGGCATTACGCCCCTGCTTGGGGGTGCAGAGTAGATGGTGCTGCCCACAGGGGAAGCAGGGCATGGGAAAGAAGGCCTCGGGTTCGGTGAACCGGCCGAGTTTGTGGTGCCTGGTGCACCCCAGTGGGCAGCCAGGGGAGGCTGGCACCAGGGTCTGAGGCCAAGGATGGGTCAGTGCTGGTTTTGAAGCTCGGTGTGGGGTGGAAGTGGGCAGTCACCAGGAAGCACATCTCATTGGGGCATCGGGGAAAGAGCCCCAGACCCACTAGGTTGGGCCAGAGCAAGGGGCGTGGCCCACGCTACAGGGTTTGGGAAGGAATCTCTCGGTTTTTAAAAAAAATCTGAAAACTAGTGACAGACAGTAACGTGACAACCCAATTTTTTAAAGGTAGAAAAAGAATCAAATGTCTCTGAAAGTGTTATGCATAATTCTTAGGATGTGCATGGATATTTACACAGGAAAATAGAGGGGTTCCATGGTCAAGTAACTCTGAGGAACGCCTGCAAAACAAAGCGAAACGTATACCTACCTGATAGCAAATCTCAGGCTTTCCTCTGGACATGCGCTGAGGAAGCTCTGAGACCGGTCAGATGTAAAGCCTCTTAAGCCTGTTTCTCAGCAGAATCCTTTCTTCCTACAGAGCCTGCTTAGGGAAGCGCTGCCCTTGGGGCAGTTGCAGCAAGCTGGCACCAAGAAAGAGACATGTAACTTGGTGACTGGGGTCCTCGAAGTTCTAGACAATGTCAAAGAACATGAAACCAATGTTGGAAAAGAGCTGGTAAAATTATAATTGTTTGCTCCTAATTGCCTGGAAAACTCAAAGAATCCATTGTAAAATTTTTACTAAACCACTTAAGTGCTATGGCCAAATATAATTATACAAATAAGAAATATTTGTTTTAGTAATTGCTTTGTGAATCCACAATGCCCTTGTAGTAGGGAGAATGGGAACAGAAAAGTTCTTTTTATAATAGTAACAAAATATAAAATACCCAGACAGAGACAGGGCCTATGGGAAGAAAACTGCACATTGTGAATGATAGGGAAACAATAAATGTAAATGAAGAAATATGTTGTTCCTCATGGTAAGACTGAGTATACTAGAAATGTAGATTTTTTTCTAGATTAATAATTAGAAATTTGGTGAACTGATTCCAAGTTTCATCTAGAAACATTCAGAATGGCTGAGAAAGCCTTGAAAGCCAATCAAGTAAAAAGAAATTTCCTTCAAACATCTTGTAAAGTGAAAATATTTAAAATCATACTGTATTTCTATAACTATTAACAGATCACTTGAATATTAACTCTCAAAGCACCCCTCATATAAATAACTTAACATGTGGTAAATATAAAGAGTACAGTTAAGCATTAAAATATATATGAGGGGGGACCCCCAAAACCACCAGAATTTATAAAAAAATTGTGTAAACTTCAGTTACCTTCAAAGTACTCTCCATTTGATGCAGTATACCTATCAAGACCTTTTTTCCACTGCTCAAAACGGTTTTGAACTCATCGATTTTGATTCCTTTCAGTGCTTCTGCTGTTTATTTGTTTCACCTCTTTCACACTGGCAAAACGTTTGCTTTGAGGGCTTTTAAAATTTATTTATTTATTTTCATCCAGAGAAACAAACAAAAAAAAAAGTCACTTGGGGCAAGATTGGGTAAATAGGGAGGGTGGAGCATGGGGGTCATGCTGTTTTTGGTCAAAAACTGCTGAACACTCAGCACAGTGTGGGCAGGTGACCTGTAAATCCCCCATCATGTTCTCCCATTCAGTGGGTTGTCTTTTTATTTTGTTGGTTTCCTTTGGTGTGTAAAATCTTTTTGGTTTGATGCAATCCCACTTGTTTATTTTTTATTGTGTTTCCCTTGCTTGAGGAGATATATCAGAAAATGTATTGCTACAAGCAATGTCTGAGATATTACTACCTATGTTTTCTTCTAGGATTTTTATTGTTTCGAGTTTAACACTTAACTCTAATCCTTTTTGAGCTTATTATGTGTGGCATAAGAAGATGGTCTAGTTTCATTTTTCTGCATAAATCTCTCCAATTTTTCTGATACCATTAAATAAACTATCTCTTTACATCATTGTTTGTGCTTGCTTCCTTTGTCAAATATTAATTGACTATAAAGGTGTGAGTTTACTTCTGAGCTCTCTGTTCTCTTCCATTGATCTGTTTTTATGCCAGCACCAAGCTGTTTTGATTACTCTGGTCTTATATAATAGTATAGTTTGATATTAGGAAGTGTGATTCCTCCAATTTTGTTTTTCTTTGTTAAGATCGCTATTACTGTTTGGGGTCTTTCATGGTTCCATATAAATTTATTAAATATTTGTTTTAGTTCTGTTAAATTTGTCACTGGTATCTTGATAGGAATTTCACTGGATCTGTATATTGCTTTGGGTAGTATGGGCATTTTAATGATGTTAATTCTTCCTATCCATGAACACATGTGCTTCCACTTATTTGTATCTTCTTCAATTTCTTTTTTCAGTGTCTTATAATTTTCTGAGTACAGGTCTTTTATATCCCTGATTAGATTTATTCCTAGGTATTTTATTCTCTTGGAAGCAATTGTGAATGGGATTTATTAATTTCTCTTTCTGACAGTTCATTATTGGCATATAAAAATGTAACTGATTTCTGGATATTTTGTATCTTGCTACTTTATTGAATTAATTTATCAGTTCTAGTAGTTTCTTGATGGAATCTTTAGCTTTCTTTCCACATTTGCATGAAATATCTTTTTCCATCCCTTTACTTTTAGTCTATGTGCATCTTTCATTCTAAGGTGAGTCTCTTGGAAACAAGCAATATATGGGTCTTATTTTCTTATCTATTCAACTCCTATATCTTTTGATTGGAGCATTTAAGCCACTTACACTTAATTTGATTGTTGATAGATATGTATGTATTGCCATTTTATTTTTAACTATTTCCCTCTGTTCTTTTTTCTTGTTCTTCTTTTTGAAGCAAGCCATTTAACATTTGTTGCAATGCTAGTTTAGCGCTAACAAACTCCTTTAGCTTTTTCTTGTTTGAAAAGCTCTTTATTTCTCCTTCGTTTTTAAATGATAGCCTTGCTGGGTAAAGTAGCCTTGGTTGTGGATCCTTGCTCTTAATCACTTTGAGTATTTCATGCCAATCTTTTCTCACCTAAAATATTTTTGTTGAGAAATCAGATGACAGTCTAATGGGAACTCCCTTTTAGTTAACTGCTTTTTCTCTTACAGCTTTTAAGATTCTCTCCTTCTCTTTATGCTTTGCCATTTTAATCATGATGTATCTTGGTACAGGCCTCTTTGGGCCCATCTTCTTTGGGACTCTCTGCACTTCCTGGACTTGGGTCCTTTTTCTTAACCACATTAGGAAAGTTTTCATCATTATTTGTTCAAACAGGTTCTTGATTGCTTTGGTATCCCCACGATGAAGATGTTGTTACACTTCTTGTTGTCCCAGTGGTTTCTTAAATTCTCATTAAAAAAAAATTTATTTTTTTCTTTTCGTTGCTCTGCTTGGGCGATATTTTATACCTTGTCTTCCAAATTGCTGATTTGATCCTCTGCTTCATCTAACCTGTTTATTCCTTCCAGTGTATTATTTATTATAGATATTGAATTATTTACTTCTGACTGGTCCTTTTTTATGATTTCAATTTTTTATGATGTTGAGCATCCTTATAATAATTAAACCCTATATCTGATAAATTGTGTCCATTTCATTTCGTTCTTCTTCTGGAGAATTCTCTTGCTCTTTTGTTTGGGCCTGTTTCTTTGTCTTCACATTTTGGCTGCCTCTTTGTCTTTGTTTCTATGTATTAGGTGGTTCTGCAAAGTCTCTGGTGCAGGCCTGTGTCAGATACTTCCTGTGACATAGCTACAAGTGAACCACAGCTTGTGGCTCCCTGTGAGGAGCCTGGGTGTGTGTAGAAAGAACCAAGCTGCACACTAAGTCTGGCTTTTACCAGCACCAGGCCAGGGGGAGGGTCAGCTAAAGCCTCAAAGCTCCCAGATCTGCCTCTGCCTGCAGGCTTTCTTTTAGGCTTAAGCAGTGAAAATGCCTCCAGCTATACACCTCAGCAGCAGCTTGTAAACTCCACAGGGTGGGGTGAAAGGGATTCCAGTGGGTGGTTTGCTTCCCTCACAGGCTGATGTCTCCCCATGGAGGAGAGTGATCTGCCCAAGAATGATGGCTTCTACAGTCTGCAGAATGATACAGCACAGGGATCCTGCTGGCTGAACATTTAGCTCTCTCCACAGAGTAACCAACCCCAGACTCTTCTCATGTGAATCTAGTCTGCTCTGCCCTCCCTCTGCTGGAGCCCAGGGTAAGTAGCTGCAAACAAAATTTTGTGTTGGCCCTATAAGTCTCTTGTGTCTCTAGCTGTCTCTCCTTGGCACACAGAAACCCCACTGCTTTTCAGTCAGATGTTATTTGGATTCCTTTTCTGGTTCTGGTGTTCTAGGCTAAGGAGCCAAGCTTGGGTTTTAGACCCCACACTTCTCTGGGGGAACACTCAGATGCTAAAATATCCCTCAGTAACTTATGGGAGCCCAGCCAGATCTCTTGCCCCTCTGACCTTCCTACCAGTCTTGACGTAGTGATGTAGTTTCTTCTGCTAAGTCCTTGGTTATAAGGCCTCTCTCCAACTAGTGTTCATTTGGTTATTCAGGATGATCTTTCTATAATTTGGTTGTAATCCCAGTTTGGTCCTGGGATAAGGTTAGTGTTGCTTCCACTTACTCTTCTACCATCTTGGATCATCTCCCATACTGTTTTGACCATTGTAATTCTATAGCGTCATTTCAATCAGGGTGTGTATGACCTTTGGCTTTGTTCTTATTTTTTCCTCAGGATTGATTTGGCTGAGTTCTTTTTTGTGCTTCTATACAAATCTGAGGTTTTGTTCTATTTCTTTGAAAAATGCCATTGGGATTTTGATGGAGATTACATTAATCTGCATGTTGCTTTAGGCAATATGGCCATTTTAACTTATATTAAATGTTCCAATTCATGAATATGAAATTTCTTCCCATTTCTTTTCCCTGATACACCACCCCTCCATTCTGAGAGCCACCCCCATTCCAGCTGTGAGTTCTCTGAGGTCAGGAACTTTATTCATTGTGACAACCTTTGGAGCCTTGCCCTAAGGCCAGCACATAGTAGGGACTCAGTAATTATCATGTTGAAATAAATCATGTATAGAGAAGTCGAGAAGTGAATTTTCCAAATGCAGTAGCAACTTGCAAGAAGAGGAAAGAATGAGCACAGGCATTGCTAGGAACAGTGAGGAGACTGAATGGAACAGAAATACACACTGGGAAATGCCAGAGAATGAGAGGATGGAGCACAGTCAGTGTAGCCAGTATCAAAGGGCCTCAGTCTTGGGGAATGAATGGACTTTCTCGGACAATTACACAGGTTTGCATCTAAAGCTTTGATGAGAATCCTTCACCTTTCCACTGAACAGGTAGGTGGTCAGGTGCATTATGCCCATCTAAACTCCTACTGAACTCCAGCTAAACTTGTACCTGCAAGGACTGTCTGAAGATTTAGGAGCTGGAAGCCACCACAGTAGGAAATATAAGATTCAATCTGTGAAATAAAAAACCAATAAATGAGAGAGAATTGACTATGTTATGGAGAATATGTACCTAAGTAATTAAATGAGTATAATGACATGCATGAAGTAGACTTGATATAGATTTTTCTTAAATTTGCTAAGGCTTTCCAAAATACATCCTTAAAACTAAACACCATTTGATTAAGCCACTGTTATATTTAATGTATAATAAAATTTATAAACCCTCTAGAGATTGTGATTAACATTTTGTTCAGTTAAAAATCTAAATATTAATTCAATTCTGCTGGTCAGTTCCTCCTGATTTGTGTATTCAAATTGTATGTTTGATTATAATTTTATTAGATACATTATAATATGCAATTTAAAATACATTCACCAATATATACATAATTAACATAACATTATAATTCATTTGAATCTGTATTTGATTATATATATTACATACATAAGGCCTAAAATATTTAATCTGATTCATCACATTTTCATAGCCAATAGTTCCTTCTCGGGTACAAAAGATATTTCATGTACCAACAGACAGATGATATTGTAAAGAATTTTCCCCACTTTTAAAAGTCAAACCTTACTATAGAATCTTCAAGGCAGTCTAAAAGCTGTTATTAAACCAAATAGCATCTATTTTCTCTAAAATTTGATTGCTTACATTTGGACATTGTTTTACCATGCAGATATTTCTGCAGTAATAGAATTTTACTTGAAATTTCTGGTCAAAGTATGAGTTAGAATATAGCAACACTTTCAATCAAAATGTAGAAAGATTATTTCCAAACACAGAAACCTGAACACTTGCATGTTTTCCTAAGTGAACCTCTGGGTGTCCCTGGGGCTTGCTGTGGCTTCCACTTCATTGGTGTTGTCTGCTGTTTCCATTGCTGGCATATGATCAAGACCAGAGTCCAGTCCCAGTCACCAATGACTGTGACGCCAGCATCTTCCACATACAACAGGTGGGAAGAGAAGGGAAAGGTGGGTATAAGATGGAAATAATACCATGGAGCTACTTTGTGGAATGTGACTGAAAACTACCTGTTTTCTTTTTTTTTTTATAATGTTTTTTATTGATTATATTGTTACAACAGTTCCAATTTTCTCCCCCTTGTTCCCCTCCACCCAGCACCCCCCTCCCCCAGCAATCCCCCCCGAAGTCCATACCCCTGGTTCATAAAAATTAACTATCCCCCCCCTCTCAAATATTAGGACCCTTTGTAATCTTGTAAAGGACAATGGGCGAAGGTCTCAAGCTCCTCTAGCTGCTTCAAGCTGGACATGGCCATCGTCCTACCTACCCTTGGGTCCAGAAAACCCTAATAAGAGTGGGGGTGTGGAGGGGAGGATGGCCTTCCCACATGGGGAAGGATCGTGCAGACTCCAGGTCAGTTGGCTGTCTCCGGTCAACGGCGTGCTTGGTTTAACAGGCTGGTGTCCTTGTTGTGTTCTGGGGGCAACAGATTTGGTGAAAAGGGTTAAAAGACATCATTCAATCTATAACTACTAGATGACAAAAGGCAGGGATTAATTTTTCAATGTTCCATATTAGGGGAAAAAAAAAAAAAAGGCTTCTTTGTAAGAAGGTGTGCTAGGCACATCTCGCCTGTCCAAAACCCTTTTGCCCATTATACTTAGTTTGGGCTGAGGTAAATAGTTTAGGTTTTTCCCCCTCTCAGACCTCTGGGCCTTTTCTGTCCAAGCCATTAGGATAGAAAAGAGAAACCCGTTTTAAAGTGAAGCCCACAGACCACCCCATTCTTCCCCAACCCAGCCATTTAGTTCAGCCAAACCGTTGAGTCTCAGGAGGCAGCGCTGCAGAGAGGATTAAGTGAGGCTTATGCGTACAGATAATCACTCAGGTAATGCGATCATAGGCTTATGTCCTTTGAAAACAAAAAACACGTGTTAATTTATGTAACATAACCCGCAAACAAGTCTCTAAATCTGGAGAAGAAACTTTTAAGACGGTTAGTTGCCCTATTTTATACTCTACTACTGATCATTGTGATTTTCCTTGAATAATAATTTTTCTCCCTAAGGTTACCCTCCTTGTCTTTAAAGGGACTACATTAAGTCCATTTTTAATTTATCCTGTTCGTTTGCATAAACATAACAAAAGCAGCAAATGATCACTTATGATCTTTAGTTCTGCTTTGCTGAAACTTACCCAAGGAATATTTGGGGTGACCTTCAGTCTGTTCTTCAGGGCACAGAAGCTGTGCCACATATCTGGCATTCATCCTTGCCTGTACACACCTGTTTTTTCCAAGTCTTTCTGGTCTTTCCTTGTGCCTTAAGGTCCCTTCTAGCCATCTTTCAGGAAAACAACCTTCGTTCCTTCCCTGGAAAGATTGCTGTGGACCGCACAACCAACCATGGTACCAGGCCTTTTATCTCACGGACTTTTATTACCTTTGAAAGTCATTCCCAGTTCCTCAGGGCTTTCTGGTAACAATCTGAGCCCAAGTATGTTTCCTTTAGGCTTGACATTCCAGTCAAAGACTTGGTCAAAAAAAAAAAAAAAAAAAAAAGAACCTCTGTTGACAACTGGTCTTATTAGTTCTATGCAAAGGAACTTATGTCATTACTTACTTGTTTAGAATGCCAAACTCTGGAGGGATCAAATAGGGAGAAAAATATACAACGTGAAGGAAAATCTTTGTCCTAATATTCACTGAACTGGCATTTCCATTCTTCATATTTTCATTTTTCCCCCACTAAAAAATTTTTGTTTGTTTTTCCATTACAGTTGTCTCACTTTTTTAGCCCTCTTGTTTCCCTGCACCCTGTCCCTCCCTTCCCCCACATTTAGTCCCCACTCAGTTGCACCTGTCTGTGGGTCATTCATATATATATATATTTTTTAACTTGACCCATCCCCTTACACCTTTCTTTTCCTCCCCCCCGCTCCCCTTGTTACTGTTAGTCTACTTCTTGTTTACATACCTCTGGTTCAATTTTGCTCATTTGTTTGTGTTGTTCATTAGTTTCCTGTAATAGGTGACAGCATAAGGTATTTTTCTTTTGTTGCCTGGCTTATTTCACTAAGCATAATTTTCTCTAGTTCCATCCATCTTGTTGCAAATGGTAGAAGTTCCTTCTTTCTTTCTGCTACATAGAATTCCATTGTGTAAATGTACCACAGTTTTTTGATCCACTCATCTACAGATGGGCATTTAGGTTGTTTCCAGCACTTGGCTATTGTAAATGGTGCTGCTATGAACATTGGAGTGCATAGGTTCTTTTGAATTGGTGTTTTGGGATTTTTTGGATATAATCCTAGCAATGGAATTGCTGGTTCAAAAGGCAGTTCCATTTTTAGTTTTTTAAGGAAATTCCAAACTGTTTTCCACAGTGGCTGCACCAATCTGCATTCCCACCAGCAATGCACCAGGGTTCCCGTTTCTCCGCATCCTCTCCAGCACAAGTTGTTTGTTGATTTGTTGATGATTGCCATTTTGACTGGTGTGAGGTGGTATCTCATTGTGGTTTTAATTTGCATCTCTCTGATGGCTAGTGATGTTGAGCATTCTTTCATATGCCTATGGACCCTCTGTATATACTCCTTGGAGATGTGTTTGTTCAGGTCCTTTGCCCATTTTTTAATTGGGTTGTCTGTCTTCTTGGTGTTGAGTCGTATGAGTTCTTTATATATTTTGGAGATCAATCCCTTGTCTGAGATGTCATTGGCGAATATATTTTCCCATATGGTTGGTTTCCTTTGCATCTTGCTGATGTTTTCTTTAGCTGAGCAGAAACTTTTTAGTTTGATGTAGTCCCATTTGTTTATTCTTTCCTTTATTTCCCTTGCCTTAGGAGATATATCAGTGAAAATGTTGCTACGTGGGATATCTGAAATTTTCCTGCCTATTTTTTCCTCTAGGACTTTTATGGTGTCACGGCTTACATTTAACTCTTTGATCCATTTTGAGTTTATTCTGGTGTATGGTGTGAGCTGGTGGTCTAGTTTCATTTTTTTGCATGTCCCTGTCCAGTTCTCCCAACACCATTTGTTGAAGAGGCTCTTTTCACTCCATTTGATGTTCTTTCCCCCTTTGTCAAATATTAGTTGACCATATGAACCTGGGCTTATTTCTGGGCTCTCTATTCTGTTCCATTGATCTATATGTCTGTTTTTATGCCAGTACCAGACTGTTTTGATTACCATGGCCTTGTAGTATAGTTTGCTATCGGGTATTGTGATTCCTCCTACTGTGTTCTGCCTCAAAATTGCTGTGGCTATTCGGGCTCTTTTTTGGTTCCATATAAATTTTTGGAGTATTTGTTCTAGGTCTGTGAAATATGTCATTGGTATTTTAATAGGGATTGCATTGAATCTGTAAATTGCTTTGGGTATTATGGCCATTTTGATGATGTTGCTTCTTCCCATCCAAGAAATGGTATTTGCTTCCATTTATTTGTATCTTCTTTAATTTCTTTCTTCAGTGTTATGTAGTTTTCTGTGTACAGGTCTTTTACCTCTTTGGTTAAGTTTATTCCTAGGTATTTTATTTTTCTTGTTGCTATGGTAAATGGGATTTTTCTTTCAGTTTCTATCTCTGAGTTTTTATTGTTGGTGTATAAAAATGCCTTCGATTTCTTAATATTGACTCTGTATCCTGCTATTTTGCCGAATTCACTTATTAGATTGAGTAGTTTTTTTGTGGAGTCTAAAGGATTTTCTATGTACACTATCATGTCATCTGCAAATAATGACAGTTTTACTTCCTCTTTTCCAATTTGGATGCCTTTTATTTCTCTTTCTTGTCTGATTGCTGTGGCTAGAACTTCCAAGACTATGTTGAATAGGAGTGGAGAGAGCGGACATCCTTGTCTTGTGTCTGATCTCAGGGGGAATGCTCTCAGTTTTTGCCCATTGAGTATGATGTTGGCTTCAGGTTTCTCATATGTGGCCTTTATTATGTTGAGGTATGCTCCCTCTATTCCCATTTTGCTGAGAGTTTTTATCATAAATGGGTGTTGTACTTTATCAAATGCTTTTTCCGCAACTATTGATATGATCATGTGGTTTTTGTCTTTCATTTTGTTTATGTGGTGTATCACGTTTATTGATTTGCGAATATTAAACCATCCTTGCATCCCTGGGATGAATCCTACTTGATCGTGGTGTATGATCTTTCTAATGTGTTGCTGGATCCGGTTTGCCAATATTTTGTTGAGGATTTTAGCATCTATGTTCATCAGCGATATTGGTCTGTAGTTTTCTTTCTTTGTTGTGTCTTGACCTGGTTTTGGAATTAGGGTTATACTGCCTTCATAGAACGAGTTTGGGAGTC
This sequence comes from Furipterus horrens, assembly GCF_987537825.1. Lineage (NCBI taxonomy): Eukaryota > Metazoa > Chordata > Mammalia > Chiroptera > Furipteridae > Furipterus > Furipterus horrens. The sequence goes on along the minus strand of NW_028327180.1, from coordinate 61,274,455 downwards.
TTCCCTCTTCTTGTATCTTTTGGAATAGTCTGAGGAGGATAGGAGTTAGTTCTTTCCTAAATGTTTTGTAGAATTCACTTGTGAAGCCATCTGGTCCTGGGCTTTTGTGTGCTGGGAGTTTTTTGATTACTGCTTCAATTTCGCTAGCTGTTATTGGTCTATTCAGACTTTCTGCTTCTTCTTGATTCAGTTTGGGCAGACTATAGTTTTCCAGGAGCCTTTAACGCCAGAGTGATGTAGCCTGCAGTGATCCTGTTAGCTATGCTTGTGATGCATGCCGTGGCCACAAGAGGGTACAATACACAAGGCAACAATTTTGAAGAGAGGAAGGACCTAATCAGAAACTGTTGTCCATCCCCACCTTCCAGTGTACCTTGAACTGCACTAAGGCTGAGACATCGCTCTGATTAATTTATTGTCTCAGAGATGCTCAATCACTCCTTGAGGACTCTTGAATAAATGCATCCTGTCATCACATTTAAAACTCTCCACAATATGACCTTTACCTAACCTTTCTACTTTCTCCCTCCATCTCCTCTATTAATCATATACAGGAACCAAAGAAGCTATTGTAACTCTCCACTCCTGCCTTTACATTGGCAACTGGGAACCCCAATTCTCACTTTGCCTCCCACGTGTAATGTGCCCTTCATTCTCTCACCCCTACCCAGGCCATACCCTCCTTAAAGAAATGTCTGAACAGTCTTCTACAAGAAGCTTTCCCAGGTTCCCCCAAAAGCCAGATTTCCTTCCCCTTCAGGCATCTAGCTATTTATTTATAACACTTAATGGAATTTATTCCATGTATCCTTATATTTCTATGGCTTCCTGACTCAGGTTCCCTAATAATAGATAAGGTTGTGGTTCTTTGTACCTCAGCATCTCCCAAATGGCTATCAGGCAGCAGCGAAATGTAGTCCAGGTGACTAAAGAGCAGAGTCTAGGAAGGGCCGGGGAGGAGACAGGTTTTAATGGGACTGACTGGTGTAAAGCCTATCACAATGGCTGAAAGTCTATATAATGAGCAGAAATGGAGCTGTACTCAAAACTCAACTTTGAGTGGGTTTTCTAAAAATCTGGTTTTGATGTTTTAATTTGATGATGAGACTCCACAGTCACACAAAAAAATGAATTTCCATAAATTATATAAATAAGATGTTCATATTCTATCCAAGAAACATTAAAATACAGGGTGGGGCAAAAGTAGGTTTACCATTGAATGGTAAACCAATACAATAATTAATAAATAATAATACAAGAGTAAACTGTTTTGTGTATACTCACAATTTTAAACCTACTTTTGCTCCACCCAGTATACTATTAATTGTTTCAAAATATTTAAGCTCTACTAGCTAATTGCCTATTTAGTAAAGCAATCTACACAGTACCAATAAAAATATAAATGCAAACTTATAAACACTATCACACTATATCTATTATGTCCAATTCATCCCGTATACCTCAGATATTTTCTGTTTCACATAAAACAAAACCTCCCAGGCTCTTCCTCTTCCTCAGGTCAACAGAGTAAGTATTGCTATTTATTATCATGTAGAATAAAATTGTGGACATATTTTGTCAGTATCAATATGAAACTCTTGACCTCTTCTTGCTTTTTAAGCTAAAATTATTATTACTAAATATGGCAGCCATTTATAAGCTAATGAACAAAATACTTGCAAAATTCTTTATTGGAAAAATATGAATAGAACATGTACACTGACATTGTCTTAAAGATTAAGTGGAGATTTTTTGTCATCTTCCCAACACTGAAAAATTGCCTCCTGAAAATGTTATCAAGATCTAATAATATTTTTTTAATTTGGCAGTAACTGCACTAACCTAATATGCTGAGAACTAGAACAGTGGGACTTTGATTGATAATACTTTTTTTAAACAAAAGGAATAGTTCATAATGTTAGGTAGGATAGTTTGTAAACTAAGACAGGGAAGAGGAGGAGGGAGACATGTCCCACTGCCGACTCAGCAGTCCTGAGCCTGGTCCAGTAAGATTGCCGGGTCTCCGAACATCACAAGCAAAGACAGCCCAGGAGGAGGTGAGTCCTTGAGGTTCTATGCTGGGAAAAGGAGCCTCTGTAGAAATTCCATTAACTAAGACAAAAGAGTCTTTACTAGCTGAGAAACAAAGGCTGTGTAACTATTCATTATTCCCAAGATTTAGAAGGGGAAAAGGGGGGATACCTAGAAGCTGACTGAAGTATTTAACCCCTGAACCCCAATAGTCAGAGCACTCATATTAGCTGGGTACCTGCCCACATGTAGCCTCGGCTCAAGTGTACAGAACAAACTTACTAATGACTTTCTTTATGTGTGGCACTCAGACTAGCCAGGTGCCTACTTGCAGGAACCGAGGCAGGGGATAGGGGGCGGCCCTGACTCAGGTCTCTCTCCTGGTAATAATAATTCATTGTGTCTGTGACATTGTAACTAGCCAAGGGGACATAACTCTTAAATGATCTGAGTTGACTCCAATCCATTTAATCCAAAGAAATGCTACCTGTAAAAACATACACAAAATGCAACTGAAATGTTCAAAGTAACTTATCAAACTTATATCATTAAAAACTAAAATTGAAAAATTCAAATTGTGAGGATTTGACATACTGTTATATAATGTTCTATGAAACATTTCCCTTACTCATTTTATTTTGATAGTCCTTATCACTGTGCATCAAAATACTCTTTCTCCAACTTAAAAACTATTTAAGAAACACTACAGAATAACAATGTTTAATAGCATTATCACTATTCAGCAAAGAAACTCAACCAAGAAAAATTAAATATAGAACAGATTTTGCTAATGCTAAATCTTATAAAAGGCCACTTACTAGTAAATGATTGTCTTTATTATCTTCTCATATTTTGCTTCAGCTTTAGTTCCAAATGTATTTTATAATGCTATTTTTTAATTAAAAAACAATGTTAAACTTAGGTACCTATGTATGGCTAAACACATTCTTTGTTTTATCCAGAAGTCTAGAACACTCAATTCTGCAGAGGATTTATTTTCATAATCATATTATTGACAAAGTCTTTTGATCATTAGAATTTTTTTGCTGAATAAAAATTAATGTGCAAGTGCCTAAAATCAGCTTTTGTCAAATAGACCTAGAGATAACACAAGAGTTTCTACTTAGAGTTACCATTCATTTCATCTGTTTTCCAGGTCTTTTTTTTTTTTTTTTTAAGTAGGACATCCCATACTTCCTTCAAAGATGTCATTTGAATCTGATCTTTTTGCAAAGGTATCATTTAAAATCTTAGGTAACCATGAGTTGATCTAACTATGAAAGAGCAGGTAACTTTCTTCCATTACAGTCTATGAATTAATTAGTATTCTCATCACTTTGTTATTTTGAAATCAAGTTCAATTATAGAGTGAACCTCATGTAGCTCTGTATCTAGAAGTTAGTAATAAACATTATATTTCAAGATCTGTTTCTATTGTAAGAGTTAAAATGGTTATAAAGGTAAAGAACTTCCATATTTTCATTTAAACTTTATAAATACAAAAGATAAAATAGCTATCAAAATATATGAAGCATGAATACCTCATGACCCAGCAATTCTACTTTTAGGTAGATAACCAACAGAAGTGTGTATATATAATAATCAAAGACAAATAACAAAATGTTCATATCAGTATGATTTATACTATCCAAATTCCAGACAAATCTAAACATCTATCAATAGTTAAATACACAATAATGGTATATTCACACATGGTATATTACACAGCCAGAGAAGGAAAACTCTGACTCCAAAAAACCTCCACTGCCTTGCGGCATACCTCTTCAGGGGAAAGGCTAAGGGAGTAAACCCCGACAGAAAATCCGGAGCCGGAGTCCCTAAGGCGGTTTGACGTTGTAGTCAACACCGACAACTCCTGCGGCGCACCTGAAGCCAAGCTGTATTGACTCTGTCTTTCCCTTGGACCCTTCAGCTGCGAAGAGAGGGGGGGGTCTGCTGCATGGGCAACAGCAGACCCTCCATATCACCCTGCCCAGGCTCTGTAGCTTCAGCTTCACTGGAGAGGACACTCCAGCGTCATCGCAAGATGTCGATTCAACACGGGAGGAGACAGATACTGTGTCACTCCCGAGTCGGACTGCACAGCCATTCTCGGCGGTGCAGATAGACTCTTAAGAAGCTACACCATCGTCTCTCGAGACGGACGGCTGCCAACAACAACAACATATTACACAGCAGTAAGAACAAATAAACTACCCAATTATAGACAACAACATAAACAGCTCTCAAAGTCACAATGTTAAATGAAAGAAGGCAGCCACAAATGAGAACACAACAAATAATTCTAATCATACTCATTGTATGAAGTTGAAAACTAGCAAAAAGTACTTACCTTTGGGGATGGGCTAATAAGCAGGAGGGAGCACAAGGAAGGACTCCAGGAACACATTTTGTTTCTGGATAAGAATGACAGTTACATAGTATGTTCACTTTGTGACAATACATTGAACTGTACACTGAAGATTTGTGCACTCTTCCTGATGCACAATTCAAGTAAAAAGTTTACAAGAGGAGAGGAGAGGAAAAGAAAATAAGGAAATAGAAACAACACCAAAAAGTACATGGCCATCATTTCTTGATTAATGGTAACCTCATGATAAGATTGTTTTGCCACCAAGGGACCCAACTCGTCTCCTTGCTTACCAGTGTCCATGGCAGCAGGATTAATATTAGAATTCTTGCCTACCTGTTCAATTTGATTCTTTAAGACAGAACCTATTTTAAGACTAAAGAAGAATGAGGAAATAAAGATTTCCTTATACTAATCAGAGAGCAAAAGACATTAATGTCTCCAAAAATAATTTTTGATCATTAGGAAAAAGAGTCATTTAAAATTCACAGAGTAAACATATTATGAAGTCAGTTCTCCTCCTCCTTCTTCAAAAATTAGGACTTCTTTACCTACTCTTTTTCTACTGTACTGTTGACTTTAGACAGGTATTCCAATGCAGGCTCAGATATGTAACCAGTTCAAGTACCAAGACCTTTTTCTTAGTGGTCATTGAAAGACTGAAAATGTTCCCTGTAAAAAAATAAATTAAAAGGAAGGTAGAGGGGAATCATTTAACAACAACAAAAAGGTACACAACAGAATCTTGCTATCCCCAAACAAAACTAAAACTCAGACTATGAAGTAATTTTTCCATATTATTCATGATAAGAACCTCAGTGAGAATTCCCTATAACAATGTTTCATTAATTGTTTTAGATTTTGAACAATGGACAATAAACATTGATGCCTCCGAGCTGCATGACCATGGACCTTCACGGTCTGGACTGGTGAGGCACAGGTGTTGGACTGGCTGTCTTACTCACAGCTGAGTAACTTGGCCTCACACTCTGTCTTTACCTTGGAAACTTTATTGACCCCTCACAACAATCTGAGATTATTGTTATTGTCCATATCAGACATCTGTTTGGTCTTTTATCTTTAGGATCACTTGGGAAAAGTTGAAACTATAAGTTTGAAATAACAAATGTCTGGAGTCAAATACAGACACCTTAGCGGAAGTGCCAGGCAGGATATTAGTTCTTGAACAGTTTATTCTGTTAAGAATTTGTACTTTTCTGACAGATAACTGTCTTTCCAACAAACTGTGACCTCCAAAACAGTGACTGAGTCTTACTCACCTCTGCAAATCCACTAATGCTCAGTAGGTTTTGTCTTCAATAAAGATGGCACTCATTGAAGGCCTTTTGAATCAAGTTCCCAGATATCAATGAGGAGCCATGCAAACAGTTTGGTGCTGGGGACTTAAGCAGCAAGCTCTGTAGCTAGGATCTTTTGGGCTAGACTCTCTCTCAAACATTATCTTTTTCATTAATTGTAAGTGAATAAAAATGAAGATAAATATAAAATGTCCCTGTCCCTCTTCACTCCCAACATTCCTTCAAATTCCACCCCATCCTGTCCACCTCCCAGAAAGAACTGTTATTTGTTTATTGCACACCCTTCCTAATAACACTTTCTGTAGTTTATACAATTAAAATATTATTTTGATGTATAAATATATAGTGTTCAAAACACTTTTTAAAAAAGATTCACTCCTAGATCCTATTGTAATTGGGTGCATCTTATCAGCACACCAAGATACTACAGGTTAATGATCACTGTGCTAAGTGGTGAAGAGAACATCAGAATAAAGCTGGATGCAAGATAATTTAAACTTCCTTTCAAAACACAATCTTCATATCACTCTCTTGGTACAAAATTCCACCAGGGAAAGAGGGCAGGGAATCTAGCAATTGGAGCCAAGCAGACCCTGCTACAACATGAGGTACAGAATGTAAGGGTGAGACATCATTGTGACTGGTCACATTAGATACACCGTTAGGATTAGTATAAAAGATCATCAGGTGGTGACAATCAAAAGATCCAGAGAAGGGGAGCAAAGGGGAAAAAATTGAAACTATTGTAACAACATAATCAATAAAATATACTTTTAAAAAAATCCAGAGAGCTGTGAAAAACAAATACATGTGACCTTTTCCCAATAATTAACTGTCCTACAGGATTTTTGAGCTAGTTGTGTTTTAAAGACAGAATTATATACTCTTGTTGTATTATGCCAAAGTATTTCATTGATGCATAAACAGTAACTGTATGCAAACTAATACATATGGGAAAAGCATAACAGTAGTACACATAATCTGGGCATATCTCTTTAGTTACTTCTTCTAGGGACAGCAACTGAGAAAGAAAATAAGGCAGTTTGTCTGCTTGTTTGTTTGTTACTAATTTTCCCAGTCTGGTTTTTCCTGAGAATTCAGTGCATGGGTTATTTTGTTAGATGAGAAGAGACCAGTGGAGCCAATGTTTACACAAACCAAGTGCCATCAGCTGAAGTGGACTACAACATTCCAGAACAATGTCATTGTTTCCAAACTCTGAGAAGAAAAATCTGTTAAGGAAACAAAGGCCCTAGCTAAGTACCTTTCTGTGAGAACTGTTCTCCTGGGTAGATGTGCCATGGCGCTTTTTGACACCTTCCTTCTAATAAAAATCACCAGGGAAAACTGACTTGCGATCATTTTCTTCTTTCACTGCTTCTTTTAATTTCTAGTCAAGAGTCCACTTCCCTAAACAGCACACTAAACAAAAGAGAACTCAAACCCTCAACAATAACCAGATGGAAAGTGCCACAGAAAGGGCTGGGGTGCTCACTTTGCTCTGACAGAGTAACAGAGGGGGTGACAATATTCACCATGCTGGAGGGAAGGCCATCCAAAGGACTGCCTTGTGGGCTCGTGCTTGTTTACACACAAGTCTACACAGCAAGTTAGAAAGCCCAAATGACGCTACAGTGCTGTTCAGGAGAAAACTCACACTGGTTTTAGCAAGTCACTTAATTTGTATTTCCTATATTTATTGGCTGTTTCAAAATTGACATCTTGTATGAAACTAGAGTGATGGACTCACACTGAAACATTAAAGATATCATCACATTTGAGATAAGAACAATGCTTACTTGCTCTCTTGGAGTTCCTGGATATATTTATACTGATCAGGCAATGTTTTGTTGGAAGCAATCACTGCCTAAATGTCTGGGATACAAGACATTTCTTTAATATCCAAATGTTAGTCCCACCAATACAGGCTCATGACTGATGGGGAAGAGACAGAGATAAAGATTGGGGATAGAGAGTGAAGGGAAAGAAAGGAATAGTCATAGAAAAAAATTATTTTCATAACTGACATCTCACACCACAGGAGAAAAATATCTGGCTTTTGAGAGACTGTGTTGCATCTGATAATAACTGAAAGAAAAATGAGGTTGGTAAGACATAAATGGCATTGCAAAGAAGGCATCTTGGTGTTTGTATTCATAATAAAATATTAGTTGAAAGAAAAAAGAATTTAGTAATATTTCTGAAGATTGACAAATAATTGGTAATGAAGACTTCTACAAGCAGTGAATCCTGCCCCCCCAAGAACATGCTTTTTCAAAACAAGTTCCAATTTCAAAACTAAAATTGACTCCTACCACCTTTGTTTGCTGGAACTGTGAGAAAATGTCTCCTTCCCCACCAGTGAGGTGTATCACCTCATGGATGCTGGCAAATATCACCACAAGCTGTCCAGCCTTGTTTTGGGGGCCTCTGTCCCATTTCAAAGGTTCTTCTATTAGAAGCAGAGACTGGTCCTCAGACAGCAAGCCACCAAGCCCACAACAGGGGAGCTCCCTCAGGCCACTGTCAGTTGTGTATATAGACATATTGGCATTTCAAATGTGTCAGGGAAAATGACTTCACCCAGCGGACCTCAGAAAGCCATCCACACTCTCCCCGTTATCTTGCAAGAATGAGCCAGACAACCAATAACAAAAACCACCTCTCACATGAACATCCCAGCATCCTTCTTGTTCTCTTTTCTTGTTAGGTGTCCAAATCTTGAATAGACAGCCACGGGGTAAAGGTCACATAAATCAGTGTTGCTGCTCCTCATGGTCAGGGCTTCAGGGCCAATGAAACCATCATTCCCTCCTTTGTAAGTTAAAGTCTAGAGCACTCACCCAACTAAGAAAGAGCAAAATGCACCTACCAGATACTGGCAGGAAAGAATTTACTTACTGTATTAAAATAAAGATAAAACTGCTTTCATGTATGTAAAACACAAGACACCTAGGCTGTCTATTCCTAGGTTATAGGCATTAAAAATATATAAGATAATGGAGCATTCCCTTCTCAAGCTGACTCCTCTACCTTCCACCTGTCTACAGGCCAGAAACCATCAGTAGATAATAAAATGAGGCTCAAATTTCACTGGGCATGTGGTCACACCATTGAACACTTGTGTGCCTTTCCCTCTCTGGGCTTTTTACCCCTATTACTGCAGCCTTACTTAGGCCTTATGGTGACCACGGGAACTCCAGCCATTTCCTCCTTTCACTTATCTCTGAGGTGAATCACAAATTTGATTATTTCTCTTGTGCCTATTTAAAGTAACCTGGTGTATTTCCCTTGCCTTCAAGAGAAAGTTTCTAGCTCCCTCAGTGGCCTGCAAGACCCTGCAGGATGGAACTGCCTCTCCAACTCAGTTGTTTCTCCCTTCTGCCTCAACCCAGTGCTTCAGACCTCTGTACAGCGTGGAGGTGCTTACCCACAGCATGCTTTTGGATGCCTCTGGGTGACACCAGGTAGATGCCTCACATGCTCTTCCTCTACCAGGGCGCCCACTCTTTGCCCACCAACATGCAGCTGAAGAATTGTCTTCTGCGATGTCTTTACCAAAGTCTGCCCCTAGCACACTTGAAAGTGGAACAGCACATGGCATCTTGCTACATGTCTGCTGCATTGTAAAATGGTAAATAGTTCATTAATGCTCCGTGGAAACATGCAATAATTATTTCAAGTTCAATGGATTCTTCCCCAAGGAAGCTCAGTAACTGTCATGAGTTCACCTGAAGAAAGGCATACGTAAAAGACAATGAAAGGCTGCTTGGTTTGTACACTGACCATCTGCCTTGCTAGAATTCATCTCTTACAAAAGTGCAAGCACATGGTGCTGAAGCACATGGTCTATCTTGTCACTTTCACATGCAGCACCTTGGAGAGCTCGTCTCTGTTTCCTAAATTAACTCCCGTGATCTCTCTTACCTTTGCTTCATCAGAATCCCTGGATTAACCTGACTCCTACCTTTGTTCTCCCATCCCCATCCCACAATGCACCTCCCACTCCCATGCAAAGGGAAAAGTACGATTCATCTGTCACAAGGCAGCTCCAATGTCACCTCTTTCATAAGCTTGTTCCTACCTTTACCCAGCAGGACAGAGCCTCACCCTCCACAACCTCACAGCCGTTCTTTCTGTGGCTGTCACATCCCACCTTAGGGCTGGTTGCACACATGTCTCCCCACTCCCTGGATCTCAGGCTCCCATAGGTCAGAAAATGTGCTCTCATTTTCTCCATCCATGTGCATGCCTTGTTCCCACAGACAATAAATATCAGCCCAAACAAAATTCTATGCTGGTGCAAAATACCCGTGAGAGTCCAGCAATGCTACAGAATCTATACAGACTTTCAGTCACAAAGGAAGACCTGAGGGAAAGGACAGTGCACACACTCTAAATTCAGTCCCCATACAGTGGCCAGAAGAGGTCCCAGATAGCACACTTAATGTTTTAGTGGTGAGCAGACATATGTGCTTTGTCTCAAGACTACAAACTAGGACAGATGCTCATGCCTAAAGGTCGCGCTGAGATAGGTGCCCCCAAGGCAGGTCTGCCCACTGTGTGCAGGGCAGTAGTGATTTGTGAGGGGAGAGAAGCTGGTTCATGGGTCAGACAGCTGAGCGACACCACCTGCCCAGTGCTGACCAAAATCTCCAGCACAGCTCTTCCGATGCTCTCAACCTCGTCACACCGCATAAAGTCTGTCACCACTGACCTGAGTTGGTACAGACACATCACCTTTTTAGATGTATGTTTTCCATTCAGCAATGCTAAATTTTTTCTTTTCCAGCCAATCCTCCCACTGAGTAAAACCACGTCATTATTTGCAGATGGCCTGATAGTGTACATAGAAAACCCAATAGACTACACTAATAAAATTCTCAACATAATAGGTGAATTTGGCAAAATATCAGGGTACAAAGTCAATATTAAGAAGTCGAAGGTATTTTTGTACACCAATAAAATATCAGAGATAGAAAAAAAATTCATTTACTATAACAACAACAACAAAAAAATAAAGTACCTAGAAATAAGCTTAACCAAAGGGATAAAAGACCTGTACTCAAAAAACTACATAACACTGAAGAAAGAAATTAAGGAAGATACAAATAAATGGAAGCAAATACCATATTCAAGGATGGGAAGACAATCTGGTACTGGCATAAGTACAGACATATAGATCAATGGAAGAGAATAGAGAGCCCAGAAATAAACCCAGGTCTATATGGTCAACTAATATTTGACAAAGGGGGAAGGAACATAAAATGGAGTGAGAAGAGCCTCTTCAACAAATGGTGCTGGGAGTACTGGACAGAGACGTGCAAAAACAAAACAAAACAAAACTAGACCACCAACTTACACCACACACTAGAATAAACTCAAGATGAATCAAAGACTTAAATGTAAGCCATGACACCATAGAAGTCCTAGAGGAAAACATAGGGAGGAAAATTTCAGATATCCCACGTAGCAATATTTTTTTACCAATACATCTCCTAAGGCAAGGGAAATAAAGGGAAAAATAAACAAATGGGACTACATCAAACTAAAGAGTTTCTGCTCAGCAAAATAAAACATAAGCAAGATGAGAAGGAAAACAACCATATGGAAAACCAACCATGTTTGCCAATGATACCTCAGACAAGGGATTGATCTCCAAAATAAAGAACTTACACATCTCAGCAATAAGAAGACAGACAGCCCAATTAAAAAGTGGGCAAAGGACCTGAACAAACACTTCAAGGAGGATGCACAGAGAGTCCATAGACACATGAAAGAATGCTCAACATCACTATCCGTCAGAGAGATGCAAATAAAAACCACAATGAGGTACCACTTTACCCCAGTCAGAATGGCCATCATCAACAAATCAACAAACAACAAGTGCTGATGAGGATGTGGAGAGATGGGAACCCTACTACACTGTTGGTGGGAATGCAGACTAGTGCAGCCACAATGGAAAACAATATGGAATTTCCTCAAAAAACTAAAAATGGAACTGTCTTTTGAACCAGAGATTCCACTGCTAGGATTATACCCAAAGAATCCTGAAACCAAAATTCAAAAGAACTTATGCACCCCTATGTTCATAGTAGCACTGTTTACAATAACCAAGTGCTGGAAACAGCCTAAGTGCCCATCTGTAGATGAGTGGATTAAAAAACTGTGGTACATTTACACTATGGAATACTATGTAGCAGAAAGAAAGAAGGAACTCCTGTCACTTGTGGCAACATGGATAGAACTAGAGAGAATTATGCATAGCGAAATAAGCCAGGCAATGAAAGAAAATTACCATATTATATCACCTAATACAGGAGACTAATGAACAACACAAACAAGTGAACAAAATTGAACAAGGAACAGAATAACAGTTATCAGGAGGGATGGAGGGAGGGAATGAAGGGGGATAAATAGGAGAAGGGTCTAGTAAAGGAACTAGTATAAATAATCCATGGACAAGGACAACGGGGTGAGGAATGACTGAGGGAGAAGGGGCGGGCTGGGTTCGGGGGGAGCAATGCAGGAAAAAATGGGACAACAGTAATAGAAAAACAATAAAAAATAAATAAAAGATGGTTGTGTAGGTAAATGTGGTACTCAAATCTTCCCACATACACATCAAAATTACAACAAACTACAGAACAATCATCATTCAGAACCACCTGAAATCTAGCTGAACAGAAGTCCTACATCTAAGGATATAAAAAGCACCTTCATTGAGACTAGTATGGGCAGAGGTGCAGAGTGGGCTGGTCCCACACCCACAAGTGTTGGATAAAAATGGGGAGGAATATCTCAATTGAGGAGCAAGGGATTCTGCCCCACACTGGGCCCCCTGCCCAGGGTTCCAGTGCTAGGAAGAGAAGTCTCTGTAACGTCTGGCTCTAAAAATCAACTCAGATTGAGGCTGAGTAAGATCAGAGGGCTTCTGGATCCCCAGGCAATTCCTCTGCAAGAGCCTGCCACAAACTTATTTGGATTTTGAATTTTGGTGCTGCAGCATCAGGAACATTATGGGGAGGAACTGAATAGTCTGGCATTGGGGTAAGAACTGTAGGAACAACTTTCTCCCAAAGTGCTGGCAGAAGCAGTTGTTTCTTCTCTGGGCCTTCCCCCCACCCACAAAGCTAGCAGGTGGGTGCCATAGCTGAGTCTATCAGCCAAGCTAACACTGTTCACCTCTCCCTGGTGATTCCTAGAGACCCCCTCCCAAGCAATTCCCAGTGGCTTTTCCATACAAACAGCCTGTCTTGACGATGCTTTGAATTTTCCAAAAAATTTTCAAATAACTAGCATCTGGCTTCAGTGAGCTTTGTATCTCTCACTAAGTGGCCTCAGGCCCAGCACTAGTGGCAGTCAGCCTTCGTTAACAGCGTGGCTTCTACTGGATATCTTCAAGCCCAGCACAAGTAACAGCCATGTGCAGATCACTTTGTAGCTCATGCTGGGTGGCCCCAAGCAGGGCACAGTTGAAAACTTACTTGGCCTGCACCTCCTGGGAGGCCCTAGAGCCAGGACTGCTAGTGTACAGCTCCAGACCACGTTGAAACACAGCACAACCACCTCCACAAGAGACACACCCAACTGGTGGACTCAGTAGGCACCAGAGCCCCTCTGAAGTAAGTCCTGCTCTGTTGGGTGGGCCCTTGCACAACTGACACTCCATGTAGGTCACAGCCAGTCCTTACAGCGAATTGGCCTGAGGGTAAATTCTTACTATGACATTCCAAAGCAATTAAGGCTCAACTATAACAAGAGAGTACGTGGCTCACATGGGGAGTGAATCTGGAGCGTCCAACTTGGTTGATTGGGAAGGCTGTGCCATGCTAGAGGGTATTTTTCAGGTGTCCAGCCAGCAGGGTAATTAGCTGAACTTGGGTCCTGGGAACCGGACCCCCGTGGTTGCATGCTCTAATCAAGCAGAACAGGGAACTTAGCCTACCTGTTATTCCTTTGAGCAGTGACCTGTTCCTTTGAGCAATGACCTGGGGAATAGTAGAAAATTTTTGTTTACACAAGCTGTATTTCTGTCCAAGTTCCTGCACCTGCAGAAACAGGAATGCACCTGAAATGCTTTATAAGCCCCCCAGACCCCAGGGTCAGGGCTGCTCACCTAAGTCCAGCTTGTGGACAGGTGGACAGTCACTGGTCAGCTAATAAAGGCTCTTTAAATTATAATTTGGTTGTCTCCAACCATTTGGTTCTCACACTTGGTCCACACATGCCACTGGACACTGTAGGATACCTACTACATAAAGCACTCCCATCCATGCAGCATCAACCTGGGGGGAAGCAATAGCCCCAACCACAGGAATCTCTCTGACTACATGCTGTGGTGCTTAAGTCCTGCTCTAGAGGAATAAAGCTGGAGGCACTTTGAGTGAATAAACCTAACAGACAGCCTGTAGATGTAGGGGACATCTGGTAGCTTTGAGACTTTATCTGACCCTCCCCTGGCATGGTGCTGATAAAAGTCGGCTTTGGTGTGCAACTTGGTCCTTTCTGCACCCGCCAAGGCCCGAAGAGCGAGGGACAAGATGTGATTCACTGGTAGCTCCAAACAGGCTACCTAGGTCCACACACAGGCAGCGTCTGAAAAAGGTCAACACCAGAGTCTTTGCATATCGCCTAATACATAGAAACACACACAAAGAGGCTGCCAAAGTTGGAAGACATGAAACAGGCCACAAATGAAAAAACAAGAGAATTCTCCAGAAAAGGAGCTAAATGTAATGGAGTGAAGCAGTTTACTAGATATAGAGTTTAGGGTAATGATTATAAGGATGTTCAGCAGCATGAAAGAAGTCATAGAAACCATAAAAAAAGACCCATCAGAAATAAATAATGCAACATCTGAAAAAATACACTGGTAGGAATAAACAGCTGTTCAGATGAAGCAAAGGATCAAATCAGTGATTTAGAAAACAAGGTAGAAAAAACCACCCAATCAGAGCAACAAAAAGAAAAAAAATTAATGAGGATATTTAAGAGAACTTTGGGACAACATGAAGCATTGAAATATTTCCATGATGGAGATACCAGAAGGAGAAGAGACAGACCAAGGGATCAAGAACCTATTTGAAGAAATAATGACAGAAAACCTGGTGAAGGAAAAAGATACACAAGTTTAGAAAGTGAAGAGAGTTTCAAACATGATGGACCCAAAGAGGCCTACACCAAAACACATTATAATTAAAATGGCAAAGCGTAAAGACAAGGAGAGAATCCTAAAAGTGCAAAAGAAAAGAAATTAGTTACCTACAGGGAGTTCCCATAAGACTGTCATCTGATTTCTCAAGAGAAACATTTCAGGCCATATGGACTTGCTGAAAATATTCAAGGTGATGAAAAGCAATGACCTACAACTAAGGCTACATTACCCAGAAAGGCTATCATTTAACATTGAGGGAGAAATAAAGAGTGTCCCAGACAAGAAAAAGTGAATGAATTGGTTAGCATCAAACCAGTATTGCAACAAATGTTCAAGGGTTTGCTATGAGAAGAAGAAGGAGGAGGAGGAAGAGGAGGCGGAGGAGGAGAAGGAGAAGAGGAAGAAGGAGGAAGAGGAGGAGGAGGAGAGAAAGGAGGAGGAGAAGAAGAGGAAGAAGAAGGAGAAGGAGGAGGAGAAGAAGAAGAAGAAGAAGAAGAAGAAGAAGAAGAAGAAGAAGAAGAAGAAGAAGAAGAAGAAGAAGAAGAAAAAGAAGAAGAAGAAGAAGAAGAAGAAGAAGAAGAAGAAGAAGAAGAAGAAGAAGAAGTAGAAACAGAAGAAGAGGAAGAAGGAGAAAGACAGATGAGTATAAAAATAAAATGGAAATAAATATGTATCTATCAATAATCACTTTAAATTTAAATGGCTTATATGCTCCAATCGAAAGACATAGGGTATCTGAATAGATAAGAAAACATGACCTGCATAAATGTTATCTATAAGAGACCCAGCTCAGAACAAAAGATCAACACAGACTGAAAGTAAAGGGATGGAAAAAGATATTTCACGAAAATTGAACAGAAAAGAAGCTGGGGTAACAATAGTTATATCTGACAAAACAGACTTTAAAACCAAGGCTATAGTAAGAGACAAAGAAGGATACTACATAATGATAAAGGGAACAATCAAACAAGAGAATATAACCCTAATAAACATTTATGACCAAACATAGGCACCTAAATATGTAAAGCAAATCTTGATGGACATAAATGGAGAGATAGACAGAAATACAGTCATAGTCGGAGATTTTAACACCCCATTGACTTCAATGGATAGATCTTCCAGACAGAAATTCAAGAAGGAGACAGAAACCTTAAATTACCCACTAGATCAAATGGATTTAATTGACACTGTCAGAGCATTTTGCCCCAACGTGGAAGAATATACATTCTTTTCAAGTGCACATGGAAAGCTTTCTAGTATAGATCACATGTTAGGACCCAAAACAGTCTCAATGAATTTAAGAAGATTTAAAACATATCAAGCATCTTCTCTGACCATAATGCTATGAAACTAGAAATCAATCACAAGAAGAAAACTGAAGAAGTACACAAAGAAATGGTGACTAAATAACATGTTAAACAGTGAATGGGTCAACAATGAGATCATGGAAGAAATCAAAAGATGCCTTGAAATAAATGAAATGAGAATACAACCTAAAGTCTATGGGACACAGTGAAAGCAGTCCTAAGGGGAAATTAATAGTATTTCAGGCCTATTGCAGGAAGCAAGAATAAAAGCTCAAATAAATAATCTAATTTTACACTAAAGGAACTTGAAAAAGAACAACAAACAAAGCCCAAAGTGAACGGAAGAAAGGAAATAATAAACATCAGAGCAGAAATGAATGAAATCGGGTGTAAAAAAGCAACACCAAAGATCAATGAATCCAAGCGCTGGTTTTTTTGAAAAGATAAACAAGAATGACAAACATTTAACTAGACTCATCAAGAAAAAAAAAAAGAGGACCCAAATAAATAAAATCCAAAACAAAAGAGGAAAAATAACAATTGACACCAAATAAATGCAAAGTATTGTAAGGAAATATTATGAACAACAACATGCCAACAAATTGGACAACCTGGACAAAATGAATAAATTCACAGAAACATACAATCTTCCAAAATTAAATCAAGAAGAATCAAAGAATCTGAACAGACATATTACACCCAGTGAGATTGAAACAGTAATTTAAAAACTCCCAGAAAACAAAAGCTCTGGTTCATAGGCCTCACAAGCGAATTTTATCAAACATTCCAAAAGAGTTAAACCTCTCCTCAAACTATTCCAAAAAATCAAGAGGAGGGAAGACTACCTAGCTCATTTTATGAGGCCAGTCTTATCCTAATTTCAAAAGACACTGCAAAGAAAGAATATTATAGGCCAATATCCCTGATATACATAGATGCTAAATTCCACACGAAATATTAGCAAACCAAATACAGCAATACATCAAAAAGATCTAACACCATGATCAAGTGCCCTTTGTTTCATGGGTGCAAGATTGGTACAATATTCACAAATCAATAAATGGGATATACCACACATAAAACAGAATAAAAGCTACGCAATCATATCAATAGATACAGAAAGAGAATTTGTAAAATCCAGCACCCATTTATGATAAAAACTCTCAGCAAAGTGGGAATAGAGGGAACATACCTAAATGTAATAAAGTCCATATATGACACACTCACTGCCAGCATCATACTCAGTGGGCAAAAACTCTAAGACTTCTCCTTAAGATGGAAAACAAGACAGGAATTTCTGCTTTCACCTCTTAGTCAACATAGTACTGGAAGTCCAAGTCACAGCAGTCAGACAAGAAGAAGAAATAAAAGGCATCCAGAGAAGGTAAGATGGCGGAGGAATGAGGAGAGATTGCGGTTTTAGGCTCCGGAGACCCGTCTGCAGTTTGGGCTAATTGCAGACAGAACATCTCAGTGAGCAGCTGGACATTGGTGGGAGTTGAGCCAAGGCACTGCTGGATTAGAGAAAATCCATCTGGGAACAACCTGTTTAGTGAGGATAGCGGAGAAAAAGGGGACGAAACGGGATTCCTGACTGGGGCGGCTGCCCGAGCTGCGGCGGGAAGCACACAAAGGATTTTTGGCGACCACAGGCTGCCCCGGAGAGGAGTCAGGCAGAGAGCAGATCTCTGCCCGCTGGCAGAGACGGGACTCGACCAAGTGGCATTGGCGCTGAAGGACAGGAGACAGCGTGCTGCCGGGCAAGTGAGAACATAATTCTCCTTTATATTTTTCTCTAGTGGACGGTGGAGAGGGGAGGAAAGTTTGGGGGTGGTAGGCCATTCTGGAGGAGCCCAGGCGCAGAGGCGCGCTCATCCACTCCCCAACCCTACCCTTGGGTCGCGGGGGCGCACATAGGGAAGTGCTCTCACTCACTGGCCCAGGTGCGCGGTGCCGTGAGTCCAGGTGTCCCTCGGACACTCCCCAATGGACATAAGATCAGTACCCCTACGGGCACAGGGAGGGCCCACTGAACAGGCAGAGAACCGTGCACAGACACCACTAGACAGCTCCCGTGGGCGCAGGGCCCCATGCCGGAAAGCAGACCACTAGCGCAGGCTCTGTTTGTGCCCGCCCAGACGGGTGAGGGAAGGTGGGCGGTTGCAGCACGGGAACAGCGGGAGGCGGCGACCCACGGACCCTCGCTTCCACTGAGCACAAGTGTCCCCGGCCCTGCCCTAAGAGGCCAGAGACCAACTCCCGGAGCTCGGCTCAGCGGGACTGAGGGCACGGGGCGGCGCTCGAGCGCAAAAGCACCTCAGCCCGGGGTCAGTGGGCGCCAATCCCAGGGAAAGCTCTCGGGCAGCCCGCGAGTGCAGGGACGCGTGCAGGGACTCCTTGGCGCGCGAACGCGGAACCGCTGCAGCCCAGCGACAGCAGGAGCCAATCCTGGGGAAAGCGCTCGGGCCACCCGCGCGGGCAGGGACGCGCGCAGGGACACCTCGGCGCGAACGGGGAACCACCGCGGCCCGGCAGCAGTGGGCTCCAACCACGGGGCAAACTCTTGGGCCGCCTGAGCGCGCAGGGGCTCGCGCGCAAGGGCTCGAGCGCAAGGGCACCTCAACTGGCTCCAGCGGGCAGCAAGGGAGCGCGCCGTGCTGGCAACCGCGGGCGCGCACCATAGCGGCAACCGGGGACGCACACCAGTCCTGCAAAAAAACAAGAACCTCTGACCTGCCACACTAGACCAGCTGCGGACCCAGAAAAAGAAGGCAACACACCAAGGCTAAAACGGAGTAAAAACATCGCTTTTTTTTTTTTTTTTCCCAAATTTTTTCTCCCAAATTTTTTCTCCCTTGTTCTTTCTTTCTTCTTAATTATTTCTTTTCTTTCCTTCTTTCTTTATTATTTTCCTGGGGTTTTTTTGGGGGGGTTTTGGGGGGTATATATATATATTTTTGTTGTTGTTGTTCAATTTTTTTTCTTTCTTTTTTCTTTCTTTCTTTCTTCTGTATTCTTTCTTTTCTATCTTTCTTTGTTCCTTTCTTTCTTACCTTTTGGGGTTTTTTGGGGGGGCTTTGTGGTAAATTTTTTATTTTCTTCTCTTTCTCTCTTTCTTCTTTTCTTTCTTCTATTTTCTTGGGGATTTTTTGGGGGGGATGTTTTTCCTTCACCTCTTCCAATAATAACAAACTTTATCTCTAACGTGTTGCATATAACCTCTCCTTCTCATCCTTTCTCTTTAATCGTTGTTTATTCATTTGTGTGTCTAGCTTAGCCCCCCTATCACTCTAAATAATATAATATAATTACTATATAAACCCAAATACAATACAATCCCACTTTCTTACTATATTATGTATTTTTCTATCCTTTTCTTCTATTTTTATTAACATACAATGTAAATATTACTAACTGGCTTGCACAGTCTCAAATATTATTAATCTATCACCCCCTCTATCAAAAATTATATTTCCCCCCCCAAAACAACTCTTATCTATTCTTCTTATAGTATAAAAGCTCAAATCTCTTTACATTTATATTAATACGGGCTAGTTGGCTAACGATAGCAAGATGGAGTGGGGGATACTTTTTGAGGGTGTGGGTCTCCTGCCTGGGCTGTGTGTTTATGTCTTTAACAGCATATCCACAAAAGAACTCAAGACAAAGCGGATAGAGTGATTCTCAACCAACTAGCCAGAAGGAAGATCCTATCAAAGAACATCTGAAATATAACCGAACAGCATAAACAAATGACATAAAGGGTAACTCAAAACATCAGGCTCAGGATACCAAAGAGACTGAACCACTGAAACTCCCAGACCTTCGATAAAGAATATTACACCACAAAGGAGGCAAGTCAAAGCAGACTACCCCCCCCCAAAAAAACCAAATAAATAAATAAATAAATAAAAACAAAAAGAATCCAACATTGTAAGATGCAAAAATAATCCCTCAATGAAAAGAAAAGAGGAATCCTCAGAAAGAGAGATAGATGAAATAGACATAGCCCAAATGTCAGACATGGAATTCAAAACAATGGTGGTAAAGAAGCTCAATATACTCGACATCCTTAAAATCAACTATGACAACCTTCAAGGAAGTTACCAACAGCTCCAAGAAAATTACAGGGAACTTGCAGAGAACTACACCAGCATAAAAAAAGACATAGAAATTGTTAACAAGAACCAGGAAGAACTTAAGAATACAATCTCTGAACTGAAAAACACAGTAGAATCAGTCAAAAGCAGACTAAACGAAGCAGAGGATCGGATTAGTGAGTTAGAAGATAATGTAGAGAAAAACTCCCAGACAATACAGCAAAATGAAAAACGATTGAAAAAATATGAACAAGATGTAAGGGAATTACAGGATAGCATTAGAAAAAATAATCTAAGGATCATCGGAATACGAAAGGAAGAAGAAAAGGAACATGGAATTGAAAATCTGATAGGAGAAATAGTGACAGAAAATTTTCCGAACCTGATGAGAGAAAAAGCTATGCAAGTCCAAGAAGCACTGAGAGTTCCAATCAAGAGGAACCCCCCAAAACCCACTCCAAGGCACATCATAGTTAAAATGGCAACATTCCAAGACAAAGAGAGAATCCTAAAAGCAGCAAGAGAAAAGCAGCAACTAACATACAAGGGAGCTCCGATAAGGCTATCAACTGATTTCTCAACAGAAACATTACAAGCCAGAAGGGAATGGTCAAAAATATTTCAAGCAATGAAAAGCAAAGGCCTACAACCAAGAATACTCTACCCAGCAAGACTCTCATTCAAACTAGAAGGTGAAATAAGGAGTTTCTCAGACAAAGGAAGACTGAAAGAATACATCTCCACCAAACCAGCATTGCAAGAGATGCTAAAGGGAGTGTTCTAAGAAAAAAGAAGGAAAAAACAAGAGAGGAGAGGAACAGAGGTACAAAGGGAAATGAATAAATACACGTCAATAATAACCTTAAATATAAATGGATTAAATGCTCCAATTAAAAGACATAGGGTAACGGCATGGATAAGAAAACAGGATCCACATATTTGCTGTCTACAAGAAACACACCTGAAAACAAAAGATTTACACAGACTGAAAGTAAAGGGATATAAAAAAATATTCCAAGCAAACGGACCGGAAAAAAAAGCCGGGGTAGCAGTTCTCATATCAGACAAAATGGATTTCAAAGCAAGGAAAATAAAAAGAGACAAAGAAGGACATTTCATAATACTTAAAGGAACAATCCATCAAGAAGATATGACTTTGATAAACATATATGCACCCAACATAGGAGCACCCAAATATATAAAGCAAATACTAGAAGACCACAAAAAGGATATCAACAACAACACAGTCATAGTAGGGGACTTCAACACTCCATTATCAACAATAGACAGATCATCAAAGCAAAGAAACACCAAGGATATACAGGCATTGAACAACACACTAAACCACATGGATCTAACTGATATATATAGAACTTTTCACCCCAAAGAAGCAAAATATACATTCTTTTCAAGTGCACATGGGACATTTTCAAAGATAGGCCACATGATAGGACACAAAACAAGCCTCAACAAATTCAAGAAAATTGAAAGCATATCAAGCATCTTTTCAGATCACAATGCCTTGAAACTAGAAATCAACCTCAGAAAAAAAAATCAAAGACACCCAAACTCATGGAGATTGAATAACATGCTATTAAATAATGAATGGGTTAACAATGACATCAAAGAAGAAATCAAGAAATTTCTAGAAACTAATGATAATGAGCACACAACAACCCCAAACCTGTGGGACACAGCAAAAGCCGTCCTGAGAGGGAAGTTTATAGCAATACAGGCATATCTGAAAAGGCTAGAAGAATCTCAAATAAAAAACCTAACCACAATGCTACAAGAACTAGAACAACAACAAACAAAGCCTAGGGCAAGAAGAAGGAATGAAATCATCAAGATCAGAGCAGAACTAAATGACATAGAGACTAAACAAACAATCTAAAAGATCAACAAAACTAGGAGCTGGTTCTTCGAAAAAATCAACAAAATCGACAAGCCTCTAGCCAGTCTAATCAAGAAAAAAAGAGAGAAGACACAAATAAACAAAATCAGAAATGAAAGAGGAGAAATCACGACTGATACCTCAGAAATACAAATGATAGTTAGAAATTACTTCAGACAACTGTATGACAAGAAATTTGACAATCTAGAAGAAATGGACAAATTTCTAGAAACATACAACCTTCCAAAACTGAATCAAGAAGAAGTGGAAAGTCTCAACAAACCAATAACAAAAAAGGAAATTGAAACAGTAATCCAAAATCTCCTGGCACACAAAAGCCCTGGACCGGATGGCTTCACAGGCGAATTCTACAAAACATTCAGGGAAGAACTAACTCCTATCCTCCTCAAACTGTTAGAAAAAATCCAAGAAGAGGGGAAAATCCCAAACTCTTTCTACGAAGCCAGTATTATCCTAATCCCAAAACCAGGTCAAGACACAACAAAGAAAGAAAACTACAGGCCAATATCACTGATGAACATCGATGCTAAAATCCTCAATAAAATATTGGCAAACAGGATCCAGCAATACAGCAAAAAGATCATACATCATGATCAAGTGGGCTTCATTCCAGGGATGCAAGGATGGTTTAATATTCGCAAATCAATAAATATAATACATCACCTAAACAGAATGAAAGACAAAAATCACATGATCATTTCAATAGATGCAGAAAAAGCATTTGATAAAGTACAACACCCATTTATGATGAAAACACTCAACAAAATGGGAATAAAGGGAGCATATCTTAACATAATTAAGGCTATATATGAGAAGCCTGAGGCCAACATCATACTCAATGGACAAAAATTGAAAGCATTCCCCCTGAACTCAGGAACTAGACAAGGTTGTCCACTCTCTCCACTCCTTTTCAACATAGTGTTGGAAGTCCTAGCCACAGCAATCAGACAAGAAAAAGAAATAAAAGGCATCCAAATTGGGAAAGAGGAAGTAAAACTTTCATTATATGCAGATGACATGATAGTCGTCGTCGGCAGCCGTCCGTCTCGAGAGACGATGGTGTAGCTTCTTAAGAGTCTATCTGCACCGCCGAGAATGGTTCTGCAGTCCGACTCGGGAGTGACACGGTATCTGTCTCCTCCCGTGTTGAATCGACATCTTGTGATGACGCTGGAGTGTCCTCTCCAGTGAAGCTGAAGCTACAGAGCCTGGGCAGGGTGATATGGAGGGTCTGCTGTTGCCCATGCAGCAGACCCCCCCTCTCTTCGCAGCTGAAGGGTCCAAGGGAAAGACAGAGTCAATACAGCTTGGCTTCAGGTGCGCCGCAGGAGTTGCCGGTGTTGACTACAACGTCGAACCGCCTTAGGGACTCCGGTTCTGGATTTTCTGTCGGGGTTTACTCCCTTAGCCTTTCCCCTGAAGAGGTATGCCGCAAGGCAGTGGAGGTTTTTTGGAGTCAGAGTTTTCCTTCTCTGATGTGCCCTGACTGGAAGATCGAACCAACGACACTTAGGTCGCAGGCCGACGCTCGATCCACTGAGCCAAACCAGCCAGGGGAAGATGACATGACAGTATACCTAGAAAATCCTATAAACTCCACTAAAAGACTACTCGATATAATAAGTGAATTTGGCAAAATCGCAGGGTACAAAATAAATATACAGAAATCTAAGGCATTTCTGTACACCAACAATAAAATAGCAGAGACAGAGACAAAAAAGAAAATACCATTTACTATAGCAACAAGAAAAATAAAGTACCTAGGAGTCGTCGGCAGCCGTCCGTCTCAAGAGACGATGGTGTAGCTTCTTAAGAGTCTATCTGCACCGCCGAGAATGGCTGTGCAGTCCGACTCGGGAGTGACATGGTATCTGTCTCCTCCCGTGTTGAATCGACATCATGCGATGACGCTGAAGCTACAGAGCCTGGGCAGGGTGATATGGAGGGTCTGCTGTTGCCCATGCAGCAGACCCCCCCTCTCTTCGCAGCTGAAGGGTCCAAGGGAAAGACGGAGTCGATACAGCTTGGGTTCAGGTGCGCCGCACCTAGGAGTAAACTTAACCAAAGAGATAAAAGACCTGTACTCTGAAAATTACATAACATTGAAGAAAGAAATTAAGGAAGAAACAAATAAATGGAAGCAAATACCATGTTCTTGGATGGGAAGAATCAACATCATCAAAATGGCCATACTACCCAAAGCAATCTACAGATTCAATGCAATCCCTATTAAAATACCAATGACATATTTCACAGACCTAGAACAAATACTCCATAAATTCATATGGAACCAAAAAAGACCCCGAATAGCAAAAGCAATCTTGAGACAGAAGAACAGAGCAGGAGGAATCACAACACCAGATATCAAACAATACTACAAAGCCACTGTAATCAAAACAGTATGGTACTGGCATAAGAACAGACATATAGATCAATGGAACAGAATAGAGAGTCCAGAAATAAACCCAGGCCTCTATGGTCAACTAATCTTTGATAAAGGAGGAAGGAACATAAAATGGAGTGAGAAGAGCCTCTTTAACAAATGGTGCTGGGAGAACAGGATAGGGACCTGCAAAAAAAATGAAACTAGACCACCAACTTACACCACACACAAGAATAAACTCAAGATGGATCAAAGACTTAAATGTAAGCCGTGACACCATAAAAGTCCTAGAGGAAAACATAGGCAAGAAAATATCAGATATCTCACGTAACAATCTCTTCACGGATACATCTCCTAAAGCAAGAGAAATAAAGGAAAAAATAAATAAATGGGATTACATCAAACTGAAGAGTTTCTGCTCAGCAAAAGAAAACATCAGCAAGATGAAAAGGAAACCAACCATATGGGAAAACATATTTGCCAATGACATCACAGACAGGGGACTGATTTCCAAAATATATAAAGAGCTGACACAACTAAACATCAAGAAAACAAACAACCCAATTAAAAAATGGGCAAGGGACCTGAACAAACACTTCTCCGAAGAGGACATACAGAAGGTCCATAGACATATGAAAAAATGCTCAACATCATTAGCCATCAGGGAGATGCAAATAAAAACCACAATGAAATACCATTTTACACCAGTCAGAATGGCCATCATCAACAAATCAACAAGCAACAAGTGCTGGCGAGGATGTGGAGAAATGGGAACCCTACTGCACTGTTTGTGGGAATGCAGACTGGTGCAGCCACTATGGAGAATAGTATGGAATTACCTCAAAAGATTAAAAATGGAACTGCCTTTTGAACCATTGACTCCACTACTAGGATTATACCCGAAGAATCTTGAAACACCAATTCAAAAGAACTTATGCACTCCTATGTTTATTGCAGCACTGTTTACAATAGCCAAGGGCTGGAAACAGCCTAAGTGCCCATCTGTAGATGAGTGGATCAAAAAACTGTGGTACATTTACACAATGGAATACTGTGCAGCAGAAAGAAAGAAGGAACTCCTGCCATTTGCAACAACATGGATGGAACTAGAGAGAATTATGCTTAGTGAAATAAGCCAGGCAAAGAAAGAAAAATACCATATGATATCACCTAATACAGGAAACTAAAGAACAACACAAACAAAGGAACTAAATAGAACAAAGAGCAGAATAGCAGTCAATAGGGGCGAGGGGAGAGGGACAGAAGGGGGATAAGTAAGGGAAGGGATTAGTCAAAGAACCCGTATAAAAGACTCATGGACATGGACAACGGGGAGGGATATGATTGCGGGAGAGGGGGTGGGTTGGGTGGGGGAGCGAAATTAGGGGAAAAGGGGACAACTGTAATTGAAAAACCAAAATAAAAATAAAAGAAATAAAAAAAAAAGAAATAAAAGGCATCCAAATTAGAAGAAAGAAGTAAACCTCATTATTTGCAGATGACATATTACTCTACTTAGAGAACCCAAGAAACTACTAGAACTGATAAATGAGTTCAGTAAAGTAGCAGGATATAAAATTAATATCTAGAAATCAATTGTATTTTATATGCCAATAATGAATTATCAGGAAGGAAACTTTAAAAATAATTTCATTCATTATTTCTCCAAAGAGAATAAAATATCTGGGAATAAATTTAAGCAAGAAGGTAAAAGACCTGTTCCTGGAAAACAATAAGACACTGAAGAAACTGAAGAAGATACAAGTAAGTGGAAGCATATATCATGTTCATGGATAGGAAGAATTAACATAATTAAAATGTCCATACTACCCAAAGCAATTTATAGTTTCAGCATAATTTTTATCAAGATACCCATGATGTATTTCACAAAACAAGAACAAAGATTTCAAAAACTTATATGGAACCACAAACAACCCGAATACCAACAACAATCTTGATAAAGAAGAATAAAGTTGGAGGAATCATGCTACCTAATATCAAACTATACTATAAGTCCATCGATATCAAGACAGCACAGTACTGGCATAAATACAGATACATAGATCAATGGAACAGAATAGAGAGCACAGGTAGACACACACCTTTCTGGTCAATTAATATTTGACAGGAAGCAAGCACATACAATGGGCTAAAGATAGTTTATTCGATAAATGGTGTTGGAAAGATTGAACAGATACATGCACAAGAAAACAAAAAACCAGACCACCTTCTTATGCCACACACAAGAATAAATTCAAAATGAATAAAAGACTTAAATGTTAGACTCAAAATCATAAAATTCCTAGAAGAAAACATAGGCAGTAAAATTCAGAATTTGCTCTTAGCAATATTATATATCCTCAGGCAAAGTAAATGAGAAAAACAAATGGGATTATATCAAACTAAAAAGATTTTGCATTCGATTCCCAATCAGGGCACATGACTAGGTTGCATATCAGGTCCCCAGTTGGGGGCGCAAGTGAGAGGCAATCACACAGTGATGTTTCCCTCCTCTTTCTCCTTTCCCCTCTCTCTAAAAATAAATAAACAAAAAAGCAAACAAACAAAGAAATAAATTATTTAAAAAAAAGATTTTTCAAACCAAAGCATACCATGCATGAACAAAATAAAAACAAAACCCATTGACTGGGAAAACGTATTAGCTGACACATCTGATAAGGGGTTAGTATCCAAAATTTATAAAGAACTTATGAATCTCAACATCAAAAATACAAACAATCCACTTAAAAAATGGGCAAAGAACCTGAAGAGGCACTTCTCCAAAAAGGACATATAGGTGGCCAATAGGCATGTAAAAAGATGCTTAACATCACTAATTATCATATAAATACAAATTAAAACCACTATAAGATACCACCTCACACTTGTAAGAATGACTATCATCAATAAATCAACAAACAACAAGCGATGGCAAGGATGTGGAGAAAGGGGAACATTTTTGCACTGTTGGTGGGAGTACAGATTGGTGCAACCACTGTGGAAAGTAGAATGGAGTTACTTCAAAAATTAAAAATGGAACTGCCCTTTGATTCCGCTTCTGAGAATTTATCTGAAGAAACTCAAAACACTAACTCAAAAGAATATAAGCATCCCTATGTTCATTGCAGCATTGTTTGCAATAGCTAAGATTTGGAAGCAGCCAAAATGTCCATCAGTAGATGAGTGGATAAAAAACTATGGTACATTTACACAACGGAATACTACTTAGCTGTAAAAGAAATCAGAAAAGTTTACCTTTTGCAAAAGCATGGATGGACCTGGAGAACTTTATGCTAATTGAAGAAAGCCAGTCAGAGAATGACAAATATAATATGATTTCACTCAATGTGGAATCTAATGAACAAAATGAACTAACAAACAAAATAGAGACAGAATCATAGCTAGAGAACAGGCTGACAACTGTGGGAGGGGTGTTTGGGGCTGGAAGGATCAAGCAAATAAAAAAAATAGGACTCATGAACATGGACGACAGTGTGGTGATATCAGGAAAGAGGTGGTGGATGGAGTTAGATGAGCGTAGAGGGGGATAAATGGTAATAAAAAAGTAAAATAAAAAAGAAATAGGGAATCTGCCTAAATGAGGACACAAAAAAATGTGTCCCTGATAAAAGAAGAGAAGAATATTTCAGAAAAAGAAGTAACCAAAATGGAGACAAGAAATCTACTAGATGCAGAGTTTAAAACACTTCTTATAAGAATACTCAGTGAACTTAGGGGAAGAGTACATGAACTTGTGAGAACTTCAACAAAGTGATAAAAAACAAAAACAGAGATAGAAACATAATAAAGAACCAACCAGAGATAAAAATACAATAACTGAAAGTAAGAATATCTTACAGGGAATCAACAGTGGAGTACATGAAGCAGAGGATCAAATCAGAGATTTGTAAGAAAAGGAAGCAGAAAGCACCCAATCAGAACAGCAAAAAGAAAAAAAGGATTTGAAAAGTGAGGATAGTATAAAGAGCCTCTTTGACAACTTCGAGTGTACCAGCATTCACATCATGGGGATGTCAGAAGGAGAAGAGATAGAATAAGAAATTTTTAAAAACATGTTTGAAAAAAATAATGAAGAAAACTTCCCTAGCCTGGTGAAGAAAATAAACATACAAGTTCAGAAAGCACTGAGAGTTCCAAACAAGATGGATCAAAGAGGCTCACACCAAGACACATCATAATTAAGATGCCAAAGGTTAAAGACAAAGGGAGAATCTTAAAAGAAGGAGAAGAAAAGCAGTTAGTTATGAGGGAGCTCCTGTAAGACTGCTCATTTCTCAACAGAAATGTGGCAGGCCAGAGGGATTAGGTAGAAATATTCAAAGTGACGAAAAGCAAGGAACTACAACTGAGATTACCCAGCAAAGCTATCATTTAGAATTGAAAGACAGATAAAGAACTTTCCAGATAAGAAAACTAAATGAGTTTACCACCACCAAACCAATACTACAAGAAATGTTAAAGGGTCTTCTTTAAAAAGAAGAAAAAAGATAAAAAACATAAATAATAAAATGGTGATAAATACATATCTAACAACAATTACTTTAAATTTAAATGGATTAAATGCTCCAGTCAAAAGATACATGGAGGCTGAATGGATAACAAAACAAGATACTTACATACGCTGTCTACAAAAGACTCACTTCAGATAAAGACACACAGACTGAAAGGGATGGAAAAGGACATTTTATGAAAGAGGAAACAAAAAAAGAAAAACTTGGGGTAACAATACTTACACCAGACAAAATAGACTTTAAAAAAAAGGTTATATACCAGGAGCCAAAGAAGGACCTAGCAATTCCACTTCTGGGTATTTATCCAAAGAAACTGAAAACAGTAAATTGAAATGGGTCAGCAATGAGATCAAGAAAGAAATAAAAAAGTATCTGGAAACAAATGAAAACGAACTCACAACAACCCTAACCTATGGGACACAGCAGAGGCAGTACTGAAAGAGAAGTTCATAGTAATACAGGCCTACCTAAAGAAGATAGAAAAAAAATCTCAAAAAAATAACCTAACCCTACATCTAAAATAACTAGAAGAATAATAGCAAACAATGCCCAGAGTCAGGAAAAGGAAGGAAATAATAAAAATCAGGGCAGAATTAAATGACATAGAGACTAAAAAAACAATTCAAAAGGTGAATATATCCGGGAGTTCATTCTTTGAAAAGATAAACTAAGTTGACAAACCTTTAACCAGACTCATCAAGAAAAAAAGAGAGAGGACCCAGATAAATAAAATCAGAAATGAAAGAGAAGTTACAACTTTCACCACAGAAATACAAAAAATTGTAAGATATTACTATGAACAACTATATACCAGGAAATTGGACAACCTGAGTGAAATGGACAAATTTCTAGAAACACACAATATTCCAAAACTGAATCAAGAAGAAGCAGAATGCCTAAAACAACTAATAACAACTAATGAAATTGAAGCAGTAATAAAAAAACTCCCAGCAGAGTTAAAAGCCCTGGACTGGATGGCTTCATAGGTGAATTTTACCAAACATGTAGGGAAAGACTAACTTCTATCTTTCTCAAACTATTGCCAAAAATCCAAGAAGAGGGAAGACCCCCAAACTCTTTCTATGAGGCCCGTATTACCCTAATTCCAAAACCAGGTAAAGACACAACAAAGAAAGAAATGACAGGTAAATATCTCTGATGAATGTAGATGCTAAAATGCCCAACAAAATATCGGCAATCAAGATTCAGAAATACACTAAAAAGATCATATACCATGATCAAGTGTAATTCATACCAGGGATACAAGGATGGTACCATATTGCAAGTCAATAAGTGTAATACACCACCTAAACAAAATGAAGGACAAAAATCACATGATCATATCAATAGATGCTGAAAAAGCATTTGGTAAAATCCAGCACCCATTATGATAAAAACATTCAGCAAAGTGGGAATAGAGGGAGAGTACCTCAACATAATAAAAGCCATATATGAGAAATTTAGTCAACATCATTCTCAATGGGCAAAAACAAAAAGCTTTCCCCTTAAGATCAGGAACAAGACAAGGATATCTGATTTCACCACTCTTATTCAACATAGTATTGGAAGTTCTAGCCACAGTGATCAGACAAGAAAAAGAAATAAAAGTCATCCGGCCGCACGTCCACGTGCCCCTCGGACACACCCCAACCGACATAAGATCAGTGCTCCAATGGGAGCAGGGAGAGCTCATTGAACACGCAGAACACCGTGCGCAAACAACGCTGGCCAGCTCCAGTGGGCGCCAGGCCGAAGTGCAGACCACTTGCTCAACTCTGCTTGTGCCGCCCAGGCCGGTGCGGGAATGGCCGGCGGCTGCGGCGTGGGAACAGCAGGTGGCAGCAACTCACAGATGCTCACTTCCACTGTGCACAAGTGTCTGGGGCCCCACCCTAAGACATGAGAGACCAACTCCCGGAGCGCGACTCAGCAGGCCTGAGGCTAGCTCTCGGGCCACCTTGAGCACGCAGGGGCATGTGCGCAAAAGCACCTCGGCCAGCTCCAACAGGCGCCAAAGGAATGTGCCACGCTGGCCACCGTGGGCGCACACCACTGCGGCAAGGAACAGGAACCTCTGGCCCGCCTCATTAGATGAGCTGTGGATGCAGAAAAAGAAGACAACACACAAAGGCTGAACTGAGTAAAAACATTCCTTTTATATACTTTTTTTGAATTTCTATTTATATCTTAGTTTTTTTATTTGTATTTTATTTTACTTTAATTACTTTTAATTTCTTATTTTTAATTCTAAATTTAATTTTAATTATAATTCTTACTTTTTTCTTTCCTTAAAACAAAAAAATGATATCTCTAATTTGCTTCATACAATCTCTCCTCATCCTTCCTCTTTAATTTTTGTTTGTTTGTGTTTCTAGTTTAGCCTTCCTTTCACTCTAAGTAAATAGAATATAACTACTATATAAATCCAATACTATACAATCCCACTTTCTTACTATATTCTACATTCTTCCCTCTTTTTCTTCTATCATTATTAACATACAATGTAAATATTACCTACTGTCTTGCATAGTCTCAACTATTATTAATGTATCATCCCCTCTCGCAAAAATCATATTTTTCCTCCCTAAAAACAACTCTTATCTATTCTTCCTATAGTATAAAAGCTCTAATCTCTCTACATTTATATTAATACTGGCTCATTGGCTGACGATAGCAGGATAGAGGGTGGGGGATATTTTTGAAGGTGTGGGTCTCCTGCCTGGGCTGTGTGCTTATGTTTTTAACAGCATCTCCACAAAAGAACTCAAGACAAATTGGATAGAGTGACTCTCAATCAACTAGCCAGAAGAAAGATCCTACCAAAGAGCATCTGAAATATAACCAGACAGCATAAACAAATGACATAAAAGGTACCCCAAGAACATCAGAGAGACTGCACCACTGAAACCCCCAGATCTCCTATAAAGAATTTCATACCACAAAGGTGGGAAATCAAAGCAGACAAATCCAAAAAACAAAAACAAACAAGAAGAATCCAACATGGTAAGATGCAGAAACAACCTCTCAATGAACAGAAAAGAGGAATCCCCAGAAAGAGACGTAGATGGAATAGACATCGCCCAAATGTCAGACACGGAATTCAAAACAATGGTGGTGAAGAAGCTCAATATACTCGACAACCTCAAAAACAACTATGACAACCTCCAAGGAAGTTACCAAGAGCTCCAAGAAAATTACAAGGAACTTGCAGAGAACTACACCAGCATAAAAAAAAGATATAGAAACTATAAACAAGAACCAGGAAGAGATGCAGAATTCAATCTCTGAACTGAAAAACAGTAGAATCAGTCAAAAGCAGACTAAATGAAGCAGTGGATTGGATTAGTGAGCTAGAAGATAATGTAGAAAAAAGTTCCAAGACATTACAGCAAAAAGAAAAAAGATTGAAAAAATACAAAGAAGAAGTAAGGGAATTACAAGATAGCATAAGAAAAAACAACATCAGAATCATTGGAATTAAAGAGGGAGAAGAGGAACAAGGAATAGAAAAACTGATAGGAGAAAGAGTGACAGAAAATTTTCCCAACCTGATGAGAGAAAAAGTTATGCAAGTTCAGGAAGCACAGAGAGTTCCAATGAAGAGGAACCCAAAAAAACCCACTCCAAGGCACATCATAATTAAAATGGCAACATTCAAATACAAAGAGAGAATCCTGAAAGCAGCAAGAGAAAAACAGCAACTAACATACAAGGGAGCTCCGATAAGTCTATCGACTGGTTTCTCAACAGAAACACTACAAGCCACAAGGGAATGGCCAAAAATATTTCAAGCAATAAAAAACAAAGGCCTACTACCAAGGATACTCTACCCAGCCAGACTTTCATTCAAAATGGAAGGTGAAATAAGGAGTTTCTCAGACAAAGGAAGACTAAAAGAATACATCTCCAGCAAACCAGCATTGCAAGAGATGCTAAAGGGAATGTTCTAAGAAAAAAGAAGAAAAAAAGAGGAGAGGAACAGAAGTACAAAGGGAAATGAATAAATACATGTCGATAATAACCTTAAATGTAAATGGACTAAATGCTCCAATTAAAAGACATAGGGTAACGGAATGGATAAGAAAACAGGACCCACATATTTGCTGTCTACAAGAAACACACCTCAAAACAAAAGATTTACATAGACTGAAAGTAAAGGGATATAAAAAAATATTCCAAGCAAATGGACCAGAAAAAAAAGCCAGGGTAGCAGTCCTCATATGAGACAAAACAGATTTCAAAGCAAGGGCAATAAAAAGAAACAAAGAACATTTCATAATACTTATAGAAACAATCCATCAAGAATATATAACACTGATAAACATATATGCACCCAACATAGGAGCACCCAAATACATAAAGAAAATACTAGAAGAACACAAGAAGGATATTAACAGCAATACACTCATAGTAGGGGACTTTAACACTCCATTATCAACAATAGACAGATCTTCGAAGCAAAGAAACACCAAGGATATACAGGCATTGAACAATACACTAAACCACATGGACTTAAATGATATATATAGAACTTTCCACCCCAAAGACGCAAAATATAAATTCTTTTCAAATGCACATGGGACATTTTCAAAGATAGACCACATGATAGGACACAAAACAAGCCTCAACAAATTCAAGAAAATTGAAATTATATCAAACACCTTTTCAGATCACAATGCCTTGAAACTAAAAATCAACCTCAGAGAAAAAAATCAAAGACACCCAAACTTATAGAGAATGAATAACATGCTATTAAATAATGAATGGGTTAACAATGACATCAAAGAAGAAATCAAGAAATTTCTGGAAACTAATGAATGATAACGAACACACAACAGCCCAAAAACTATGGGACACAGCAAAAGCAGTCCTAAGAGCGAAGTTCATAGCAATACAGGCATATCAGAAAAGGATAGAAGAATCTCAAATAAAAAATCAAATTCTAAAGCTACAAGAACTAGAACAACAACAACAAAAAAAAGCGTAGGGCAAGAAGAAGGAAGGAAATCATCAAATCAGAGCAGAAGTAAATGACATAGAGACTAAACAAACAATCCAAAAGGTCAACGAACCTAAGAGCTGATTTTTCAAAAAAATAAACAAAATCGACAAGCCTCTAGCCAGGCTCATCAAGAAAAAGAGAGAAGACCCAAATAAACTAAATCAGAACCGAAAGAGGAGAAACCACAATTGATACCACAGAAATACAAAGGATTGTAAGAAATTACCACAAAGAACTCTATGGCAAGAAATTTGACAACCTAAAAGAAATGGACAAATTTCTAGAAACATATAACCTTCCAAAACTGAATTAAGAAGAAGTGGAAAGTCTCGACAGACCAATAACAAAGAAGGAAATTGAAACAGTAATCAAAAACCTCCCTGCACACAAAAGCCCTGGACCGGATGGCTTCACAGGCGAATTTTACAAAATATTTAGGAAAGAACTAACTCCTACCCTCCTGAAACTAGTCCAAATAACTCAAGAAGAGGGAAAAATCCCAAACTCTTTCGATGAAGCCAGTATTACCCTAATCCCAAAACCAGGTCAAGACACAACAAAAAAAGAAAACTATAGGCCAATATCACTGATGAACACAGATGCTAAAATCCTCAACAAAATGTTGGCAAACAGGATCCAGCAATACATCAAAAAGATCATACACCACGATCAAGTGGGATTCATCCCAGGAATGCAAGGATGGTTTAATATTCGCAAATCAATAAATATAATACATCACCTAAAGAAAATGAAAGACAAAAATCACATGATCATATCAATAGATGCAGAAAAAGCATTTGATAAAGTATAACACCCATTTATGATGAAAACACTCAGCAAAATCGGAATAGAGGGAGCATACCTTAACATAATTAAGGCTATATATGAGAAGCCTGAAGCCAACATCATACTCAATGGACAAAAACTGAAAGCATTTCCTCTGAAATCAGGAACTAGACAAGGCTGCCCACTCTCTCCACTCCTATACAACATAGTGTTGGAAGTCCTAGCCACAGCAATCAGACAAGAAAAAGAAAAAAAAAGGCATCCAAATAGGGAAATAAGAAGTAAAACTATCATAATATCCAGATGAGATGATAGTATACATAGAAAACCCTATAAACTCCACTAAAAGAATATTTGATATAATAAGTGAATTTGGCAAAATCGCAGGGTACAAAATAAATATACAGAAATCTAAGGCATTTCTGTACACCAACAATAAAATATCAGAGACAGAGACAAAAAAGAAAATCCCATTAACTATAGCAACAAGAAAAATAAAATACCTAGGAATAAACTTAACCAAAGAGATAAAAGACCTGTACTCTGAAAATTATGTAACATTGAAGAAAGAAATTAAGGAAGATACAAATAAATGGAAACAAATACCATGTTCTTGGATGGGAAGAAGCAACATCATCAAAATGGCCATACTACCCAAAGCAATTTACAGATTCAATGCAATCCCTATTAAAATACCAATGACATATTTCACAGACCTAGAACAAATACTCCAAAAATTTATATGGAACCAAAAAGGACCCCGAATAGCAAAAGCAATCTTGAGACAGAAAAACACAGCAGAAGGGATCACAATACCAGACATCAAACAATACTACAAAGCCACTGTGATCAAAACAGTCTGATACTGGCATAAGAACAGACATATAGATCAGTGGAACAGAATAGAGAGCCCAGAAATAAATCCAGGAACATATGGTCAACTACTATTTGATAAAGGAGGAAGGAACATAAAATGGAGTGAGAAGAGCCTCTTTAACAAATGGTGCTGGGAGAACTAGATAGGGACTTGCAAAAAAATGAAACTAGACCACCAACTTATACCATACACGAGAATAAACTCAAGATGGATCAAAGACTTAAATGTAAGGTGTGACACCATAAAAGTCCTAGAGGAAAACATCAGCAGGAAAATTTCAGATATCCCACATATCAATATCTTCACGGATACATCTCCTAAGGCAAGAGAAATAAAGGAAAAAATAAACAAATGGGACTACATCAAACTAAAGAGTTTCTGCTCAGCAAAAGAAAACATCAGCAAGATGAAAAGGAAACCAACCATATGGGAAAACATATTTGCCAATGATATCTCAGACAGGGGACTGATCTCCAAAACATATAAAGAGCTTAAATGTCTATTTATATTAAAACACATAAAATTACCATTTTAATTGATAAAAATGGACAAATGTCTCCAAATTACGTGATTTTAGTTAGTTAATTTATATATATAATATGATATCCTGTAAGCATGACTAGAATGATTATGTTTTGCTCATTTTTTTAAATTAAATTTATTGCAGTGACATTAGTCAATAACACTAAGTTTGAAGTGTATATATCTATAATACATCATCTGTATATTGCATTGTGTGCTCACCACTCAAAGTCCAGTCTCCCTTCATCACCATGTATTTTACCCCCTTTACCAGCTTCATCCTTCCCCCAACCCCCTTTTTTCATCTGGTAACTTTCATGCTCTTGTCTGTGTCTATGAGTTTGTTTGTTACTTTCTGTTTTACATCCCACATGAGTGAAATAAAAAAATTTTTGTTCTCCTTCTGATTTATGTTGCTTAGCATGACACTGTCAAGATCCATCCATATTGTTGCAAGTGGAAGCATTTTTCCTTTCTCATGACTGAGTAGTATTCCATTATATATATGTACATCTTTACCCAATAATTCATCAAAGGACACGTAAGTTACTTCCATGTCTTGGTTACTGTGACTAAAACTGCAATGAACATAGGGGTACATACACATTACAAATGAATGTTTTAAAAATTTTGTGGTATATACCCAGAAGAGAGGGATTGTTGGATCATATGGAAACTATTCTTAATTTTTTGAGGAACCTCCATACTGTTTTCCATAGCAGCTGTAGCAGTTTACATTCCCAGCAGCAGTGAATGAGGGTTTCTTTTACTTCACATCCTCGCCAACACATATTACTTGTCTTATTGATAATAGCGATTTTAACAGATGTGAGGTGATATTTCATTGTGGTTTTGATTTGCATTTCCCTTATAGTTTGTGAAATTGAGCATTTTTAAATATAACTGTTGGCCATTTGTATGTCTTAGAAAAAGGTTTTGTTCAGGTATCCTGCCCATTTTTAAATTGGGTTATTATTTTTTGTTGTCATTGATTTGTATTAGTTCTTTATATAGATATATATATATATATTTTTAATTGTTTTTCTATTACAGTTGTCTTATTTCCCCCCCATTCTTCTCCCCTACCGTGCCCACCCCCACCCTCTCCCACAGTCAATCCCCACCCTGTTGTCCATGTCCATGGATCATTTATACCTGTTACTTAACTAGACTCTCCTCCTTCTTTCCCCACTTTTCCCCCTCTCTCCTTCTCTCTGGTTACTGTCAGCCTGTTCCTAGTTTACATGCCTCTGGTTGTATTTTTTTCATTTGTTTGTTTCTTTTCATTAGGCCCCTATATTAGATGTTATCATATGGTATTGTCTTTCACCACATGGCTTGTTTCACCAAGCATAATACTCTCCAGTTTCATCCATGCTGTCGCAAAAGGTAGGAGTTTCTTCTTTGTTTATGCTGCATACTATTCCATTGTGAAAATGTACCACAGTTTTTTTATCCACTCATCTACTGATGGGCACTTAGGCTATTTCCAGCACTTGGCTATTGTAAATGATGCTGCTAAGAACATAAGAGTGCATGGGTAGTCTGAACTGGTGTTTCAGGATTCTTTGGGTATAATCCCAGCAGTGAAATTTCTGGGTCAAAAGGCAGATCCCCTTTCAGTTTTTAGAGGAAATTCGGTACTGTTTTCCACAGTGGCTGCACCAGTCTGCATTCTTACCAACAGTGCACTAGGGTTCCCTTTTCTCCACATCCTCGTCAGCACTTGTTGTTTGTTGATTTGTTAATGATGGCCATTCTGACTGGTATGAGGTGGTATCTCATTGTGGTTTTAATTTGCGTCTCTCTGATGGCTAATGATGTTGAGCATCTTTTTATATATCTATCAGCCATCTGTATGTCCTTCTTGGAGAATTGTCTGCTCATGACCTTTGCCTATTTTTTTATTGGATTTTTTGTCTTCCTGGTGTTGAATCCTATGGGTTCTTTATATATTTTAGAGATCAAACCCTTGTCCAATGTATCATTGGCAAATATGTTCTCTCATACAATTGGTTCCCTTTTTATTTTGATGGTGGTTTCTTTAGCTGGGCAGAACCATTGAGGATTTTAACATCTATCTTCATTAGAGATGTTGGTTTATAGTTTTCTTTCTTTGTTGTGTCTTGACCTGGTTTTGGAATTAGTATAGTACTGGCCTCATAGAAAGAGTTTGGGAATCTTCCCTCTTCTTGGATTTTTTGGAATAGTTTGAGAAGAATATGAATTAGTTCTACTTTAAATGTTTGGTAAAATTCGCCTCTGAAGCCATCTGGTCCAGGGCTTTTGTATGCTGGAAGTTTTTTGATTACTGCTTCAATTTCACTAGTTGTTATTGGTCTTCAGGTGTTCTGCTTCTTCTTGATTCAGTTTTGGAAGAGTTATGTTTCTAGAAATTTGTCCATTTCATTCAGGTTGTCCAATTTTTTGGCATATAGTTCTTCATAGTAATTTCTGAAAATCCTTTGTATTTCCATGGTGGCAGTTGTAACTTCTCTTTCATTTGTGATTTTATTTATTTGGGTCCTGTCTCTCTCTCTCTTTCTCTTTTTGATGAGTCTGATTAAAGACTTGTCAATTTTGTTTATCAGAGAACCAGCTCCTGGATTTATTGATTCTTTGAATTTTTTTTTTGTCTCTATGTCATTTAATTCTGCTCTGATCTTGGTTATTTCCTTCCTCCTACTGGATTTGGGCTTTGTCGTTGTTCCTCTGGTTATTGTAGATGTAGGGTTAGATTGTTTGTTTGAGATTTTTCTATCTTTTTAAAGTGGGCCTGTACTGCTATGAACTTCCCTCTCAGGACTACCTTCACTGTGTCCCATAGGTTTTGGGGCTGTTTTGTGTTCATTTTCATTTGTTTCCAGAAACCTTTTGATTTATTCCTTGATATCACTGTTAACCCATTCATTATTTAATAACATGTTATTCAGTCTCCGTGTATTTGAATTTTTTGAGTTTTTTCCTTGAAGTTGGTTTCTAGTTTCAAGCCATTGTGATCTGAGAAGATGCTTGATATAATTTCAATTTTCTTGACTTTCTAGAGGCTTGTTTTGTGTCCTACCATGTGTCTGTCTTTGAAAATGTTTCATGTGCATTTGAAAAGAGTATATTTTGCTTCTTTGGGGTGAAAGGTTCTGTATATATCTGTTAAGTCCATTTGATCTTGAGTTTTGTTCAATGCTACAATATCCTTGTTGATTCTTTGTTTGGAAGATATATCCATTGTTGACAGTTGGGTGCTAAAATTCCCTATGATTAGTGTTTTACTGTCAATATTTTTCTTGAAGTCCTTCAAGATTTTCCTTATATATTTGGTTGCTCCTTTGTTGAGTGCATGTATGTTTACATAGGTTATATCTTCTTGATGGATCATTTTCTTAAGTATTATGTAGTGTCCTTCTTCATCTCTTTTTATGGCCTGTGTTTTGAAATCTATTTTGTCTAATATACAATTGCTGCCCCAGCTCAATTTTCATGTTCATTTGCTTGGAATATTTTTTCTATCCCTTCACTTTCAGTTTGTGTAGATCTTCTGAGGTGGGTCTCTTGTAGACAGCATATATTCAGTTCATGATTTCTTATCCATTCAGCTACTGTATGTCTTTTGATTGGTGCATTTAATCCATCTACATTTAAGTTTATTAAGGATAGGTTCTTGTTCATTGTGATTTTTCCCTTTGTACTTGTGTTCTCTCTCTCTCTCTCTCTCTCTCTCTCTCTCTCTCTCTCTCTCTCTCTTTCTCTTTCTTCATCTTCTTAAAGCAGCCCCTTTAGTATATCTTGCAGTGCTGGTTTGGTGATGTATTCTTTTAGTCTTTTTTTTTTTTTTTGGTCAGGGAAACTCCTTATTTCACCTTCCACTTTAAATGAGAGCCTTGCTGTGTAGAGTAGTCTTCATTTCAGGCCTTTGTTTTTCATTACTTGGAATATTTTTTGCCATTCCCTCTAGCTTGTAGTGTTTCTGTGAGAAATCAGTTGATAGCTTTATCAGAACTCCCTTGTATGTTACTAGCTGTTTCTCCCTTGTTGCCTTTAAGATGATCTCTTTGCCTTTAAATTTTGCATTTTAATTATGACATGTCTTAGAATGGGCCTCTTTGGGTTCATCTTGATTAGAACCCTCTGTGCTTCCTGAACTTCTGTGACATTTTTGCTCACCAAGGTAGGGAAGTTTTCTACCATTACTTTTTCAAACAGGTTTTCTATCCCTTGCTTCTCTTCTTCTCTTTCTGATATCCCTATGATACGGATATTATTATGTTTCATGTTGTCCTGCAGCTCCCTTAAACACTCTTCATTCTTTTTTAGTCTTTTTGTTTTGTTGCTCTGTCTGGAAGTTTCTTTTCTACCTTTTCCTACAGCTCACTAATTAGACCCTCTGCTTCATCTGACCTGCTTTTAATTCCTTCTAATGCATTCTTCTTTTAAGATATTGTATTCTTCATTTTCTCCTGTCTCTTATTGATAGTTTCTATGTCCTTTTGCATGCCGGTGAAGTAAGTTCCTTGTAGCTTCCCTGGAGTTCTTTGTAGTTCTCACTGAGCTTCTTGAGCATCCTTATATCCATTATTTTGAACTCAATGTCTGAAAGTTTGCTTGCCTCAATTTCATTTAGCACTCTTTCTGGTGATTCCTCCTTTCCTTTCAATTGGGGGTTGTTTCTTTGTCTCCGCATTTTAAGTGACTCTTTCTGTTTGTTTCTTCATATTAGCTTGATCTTCTTTGACTTCCCGTAATTATAGTGTGAATTTCTGTGGTAGGAGACCTGTGTGACTCAGTGCAGTTTCCTTGATCTCCTGAGATGGATGCTCTTGGGATGCCCTTTATGCCATTTATGTGAGATCTCTGCTTGTAATTAGGTTTTGGTTATTGCTGTGTCATTCTTTGGTGGGTCCTTCCCTCCAGATGGCTGATTGAGAGTCACATTGCCTACTATGTCTTGTATGCTGTTGTACATGTGCTGTCAGAACAAAACCAAACAACCCAGGAAAGAAACCCACACCTGCAAAGACAACCCCGACTCATAACCACATTATCCACAACAAATGAGCTAATATTAGTAAATGTGTAAAGAGATTGAGACTATTATAAAAAAAGAAAAATGATTTTGAGAGGTTCAAGGGAAGAGAAATAATAAGAATAGAGAATAGAAACCAGGTAAAGAAAGAAAAAAAATTATATTATAAATAAAAAATGGAGGAAGAAGGCAGAATGGAATAAAAAATGGAAAGAGTATAATATTAGGTTTAAACAAAAATTTGAAAAAATATAGTTTAAAAAATAGGTACCAAATTGGAGACAAAGATCCACGATAGCAGTACCAACAAAAAATGAGCAAAGATTAATATAGGTAGAATGGGAAGAAAAGGGAAAAGAGAAAGAAGGAAAAGCTTAAGAGATGTCTAGAAGAAAGAAAACTGATTTTGAGAGGATGGAGGGAGAAGGAATACTAAGAGTGAGAAATGAAAACCAGGCTAAGGTTGGAAATTTTTAAATTTAAAATAAAAAATGACAGGGCATGAGGAAGGAAAAATGGAGTAAAAGAGGGGAACATTAAAATTTGAGATTTGAAATGCAAAAATAGTGAACCTGTAGAAATAAAATTGAAAAAATGCAACAAGAACCACCATACCAACAATGAAGAGCAAAGGCTGATAAAGGTGAAGAGAGAATGGAAAAAAGAATGAGATGACTAATGACAAGAAGAATGGTTTTGAGAGACTAGATGGGGGAATAGTAAGAGTGCAGAATAGAAACAAGTTATAGCAAGAGAAAAAATAAAAGTTAAAACAAAAGTAAGAAGGGGAAGGAAGAAGGTAAAATGGGGTAAGAGAAGAAAGGAGCAAAACATGAGATTTGAAATAAACCAAATTATAAAAACTAGTGACATAATAGGCACAAACTTGAAGGAAAAGAAATGAATGTTAAAAAGCTATGCAGGAGAGGAAATAATACAAATCATGAACAAGACCACAGTGGAATTAGTCTCAGTAGAATCTAGTGTTTACCACTGTGTTATCTTTCTGGATCCACTCCTGGTAATGTCAGATGGTGTCCTCATCTGGCTCTAGGCAGCCTATTGGAGACTATAAGCAAAGCACAGTCTGTGGCTATCTGCTTCAGATTTAGCTGGTCTCCACTGTTCTGCCCTGCCAGCTTTCCATCATCCCTGCGCCCAGGAGTGGTTCTTTAGTGACCTGAGAGGACTGTCAGTACCTTCTCCACCTGCCTCCAGAGGGGGCCTCTGTTGTGATCAGGAGAGTGGGAACCTTGTGTCACACCCAGGGGGCACTGTTCAGTCTTCAGGGAAGATGATGGGAGTGTTTCCCTGCCCCCCTTGCTACACATTTTGGTCCATCCCAGATTCTTTCTAATTATGTATGGCTTCTTGTGAATTATTAGATATCTGTTTCCTATGAGGGGCCAATCTGTGTAAAAGAGGCAGCTCTTTCCTGGTTGGTGCAGATGGCAGCTCTGTCTAGGTGCCAAGGCTGAACAGGGCCCTAAACACCCCTTGTTGTGCCTGTCTCTAATCTCTCTGCCCTGATCCCAAGGAATAGTGTAGCTCATAGTGTCTGGTAAAGGACACTTTCAGAGCTTTTTCTTCTTTCCCCTGCTCCTGAGCCTGGCCTCACTGATCTGCAGAGCCTGTTATCCCGCAGATAGGGGTTGGGCTCACCGTCTGTGAGTGGACCTGCTTGGCTGCAGCCAATCTTAGGTATTCAGCTCCTGGCTGTCCAGTTCCCAGCCTGCTGCTCTCTTACTGGAGACTCAGGTCTGAACTCTTTACTCTGGACGATCCCCTGCTCACCAGCCATGCTAGCTCAGATTCCACAGTCTCTTCAGCATGACTCTATCCCTCTGAGTTCTTTGTTTGTGGGGCCACTGTGCACATGTATATGCAAAGACCAGGTCCCTGCTGTGTCTCGAGTCTTGCCTCAGCTCTTCTTTTAAGAGTTTCTGTGTGGTCTCCACTCTGCAGCACCAAGCCCTGGAGGGGCCTGTTCTCCATGTGCTCTCCTACCCACAAAATATACTAAGTCTCTCTCTGCCAGGACTGGCCACCACCTGTCAGGGCCTCTAACAGTTTAGACAGAGGTTTTTTCTGGATATCTCCTGGATGGCATTGGGAAGAGTCCTGCAGCAATACTATAACAAGAGTGGAGATGGGGTGCACTCACCGCTCCCTCCATTTGTTTTCAGCCTTGGGTGGGCCTTCTCCCACCACATGGTTTCTGCAGCCAGCACCTCCCTGGTTGTCTCTCTCCACTCCCAGGACTTGCGGCTCCTGAGCCACTCCACAGCTGCCCTAAACCTGTGCAGCCAGAAGTGGTAGGTTGGGCTGCAGCAATAGCAGTTGCTCTGTTAGGAGAGCCTAAGCCACCCACTCCCAAGTGCCCTGCAGATGAGCAGGCTCTTGCCTACTCACGCACACTCCCCCACGTATGTGCTCATTCACATACTCTCACTCTCCACTGGATTTTCAAGTTGGTTGCTCTGTGGCTTAGCTGCAAGACCAGTCCAGGTCTGGGAGCAAGTGGACGGAACTTCCAGCTTCTCTGCATCCATCTTGGATCCTCTGCATTAATAATTTTGTAGAACTGCAGAATAAGCATAAGAAATAAAAGGGTATTTTGTGCACTGTTCTCTTAAAGAACATATGAATTTACGGGATGGGATTGTGTGAATCGAAGCAGTTACAACCTCTAGATTGTAGATTAGAACTCTCCACTCTCAAAGGTGAAACAAATTGGTGACTGTCCTTCACTTAATGAGAGGTGAGGGCTACTGTGGGTTTTTACATACAGTGCCACATCCACTTACTAAATTTTGTGATTTCTAATGAGATGTGGGTACTTCTTGGTTTTATAGTAATAGGTTATACTGATGTTTTTTCTTATAATCACACACCTGAAAAACTGAGTCAAACCTAATTTAATGCAATTAAAATATTTACTGTAAACACCAATTAAGTTTAAAATATTAGATACAAAGAAAATAGTTCTGAAGAACAACTTTGTCTCTCAAGACAGACACTGATTACAGTGGTAAAATAGAATAGTTAAGAAGTTCATATCCTGCAATGAAAAGTCTGTCTTTGACCCTCTTTAATCTTGGGGTCTATTCAACAACAGAGCCAGAGGGAGCACCAGCCTGGTTTTATCTGGTCTCATGGCTACATTCAGTGCCCCTAAAAACTGGGGAAATGTTGGTCAAAGGGTACAAACTCACAACTCGAATGTAAAATCATCCTGGGTATCTAATGCACAGCATTGTGATCATAGTTAACAGTACTGTTTTTGGTACTTGAAAGTTGCTAAGAGAGTAGATCTTAAATGTTCTCACCACAAAAAAGCAAATGGTAATTATGTGATGAAGGTCTTAGCTAATGCTACCAAGTCAATCATATTGCAATATGTAAATGCATCAAATAAACACCTGTACACCTTCAAAGTTTCTGGTCATTTCTTGACAGCAGCATTGGAGGAGGCATGACACTCTGATGCGATATGTTTAGGCAGGTGGTGTTAAAGAGGGAAGTTTTACTTCTACACTAGCAAGTGCACTGCAGCTACAAAGCCACATTCCCCACAAGTTCCAGATGAGAATTGGTTGAGCTGGTTACAAAATTTCTTAGCATAAAATCATCATTGTCATTGGCATCATCATCATCATCATCAACCA
The DNA here is from genome assembly GCF_987537825.1 of Furipterus horrens. Classification (NCBI taxonomy): domain Eukaryota; kingdom Metazoa; phylum Chordata; class Mammalia; order Chiroptera; family Furipteridae; genus Furipterus; species Furipterus horrens. The sequence continues at coordinate 61,229,465 of NW_028327180.1, read as the reverse complement.
AACAATTGTAGGGGGAAAAAAACTACCTTCTTAAGTTTTTTAGTGACTGCAGGCCTGTGAATTAAACTGACAAGAGACAGATTAACAGGAAAAAAGGCATACACATTTATTAACCATTAATTTTACATGCACAGGGGCATCACAAGAAGGAAGGAGCAACCAAGGAGCAGTGAGATGTGAGAATTTATATAGCCTCTTAATAGGAGAAAGAGAGAGCAAAGGCCACTTACAATGGAACAAATAATTTCTAGAAAAGATAACTGGGCTCTTAGAAGGATAGATGGGAGATAGGATAGCCTGCTGATGTCTATTCAGGTGTGGTGCAAACTTCTCACCTGTAATGAGTCAATCTTCCCTGTTGATGAAGTTCCCAGGGTAGGGATTTATGACAATGGAAGATTTTTGGAGGGTCTGTTTTTAAGCAGATAATGAGCTTCACCTGCATTTGCCAATCCTCAAATGTTTCTGTTATGCCACATAGGCATATTATGTGTTCCTATATAATCGTCACTTTACCTTTTCCTGAATTTGAATTAAATGCTTTTTTCATACCACAAATATAACAAAATTTAAATTTATTCAGCAATGACATTGAAAACACTTGAAACCAAATACCTGATTTATCAGAATGTTAACTTTCCCAGTACTTAATATCTTATTGTTCATTTCTTCCTTAAAAAATACCTAAGTCAGACTTGAGACTCTGTTTCTCTACCCTGTGACTGGGTAAGGAACTGGTTTTGGTTCTAATATTACCTGCAGATGACCAGGAACTAGCTATTAACAGAAACCGTGCTACACCTCATGTGCTTGGTCTAGCTCCAAGCCCTACAGAAGAAAGTGAGATCAAATTTCTCACCCTGACACAGTAACATTATAAATGGCTATAATTTTTATGGTGGAATATGTGCAGCTAGTATTAGAAATCTCAAACATTATCAACAATACCATGTCAAGATTTATTTATAAGAATGTTAATTGCAGATTTGTTATAACAGAAAAACTGGAAGTAACCAAAAAAGAGGTTGGAGATAATCATTATGCAATGATACAGGGAAACCCTTTGTATCCATTAGTAACTGATTATCTTAGCCAGGCACCATCTCAGCCAGAAGCCCCCTTGTTCACACAAGAGCCTTCAGGATAGCTGCTCCAGCTCACCTACAGGAGGGACATTTTTGTGAGGACTCTGCTGGCCCAAAACAGGCCCCACCTCACTGCCCCAGCCCTTTGCCTGTAGCTACTATAAATTCTTTCAGTGACCTCCTTCTTCCCTCTCCCCCCTCCTTAATACATAAAGATGCATACAAAACTCTGAGATGAGGGACAAGTTGTTTTTTTCTACCTAGCCATGCTAGCGGTTTAGACTTCATGTGCCCAATCAATCTTTTGGCTCAGTAAAACCTATTTAAGAATGACCTCAGTCATGAAAGTTAAAGATTTTTAGTTTGACAGAGGAGCTATATCATTGTGGTTTTGATTTGCACCTCTCTTATGACTGGTGATGGTGAGCAACATTCTGTGAACCTGATGACCCTTTGGAGAAATGTCTACTCAAGTTTTTTGCCCATTTTAAAATTGGGTTCTTTTTTTATTTTTGTTTTTTGTTTTGTTATTAAGTCATAGGAATGTCTTACATATTTTGGAAATTAACTGCTTGTCAGATATGTGACTTGCCATACTGCTCACTTAAAATTTTGTTAAGATGGTAAATCTCACGTTAAGTGTTCTTCACACCACCCCTCAAAAGGACACCAGGAAACTTGTGAAGGGGTGGATGTACTTTTCACATTAATTGTGATGATGGTATCAAGAATGTTCACTGATGTCCGGCCAAGATAGACACACTGCTTCTCCCTTCACAACTAAGAAGGAATACAACTATCTCAAAACTAGAGACAACCAGGAGTTGCATGGAAAATTGAGCTGTATGGAAACCCAACAAACAAAGATATAAAGAAGAAATACTCATCCAGACAGGTAAGAGAAATGGAGCCAGGGTGGAGAAGAAGTGGTGTGGTGGTGGCAGCAGTGGCAGCAGTGGCAGGCTGGCAGAAATCACAGTCACATGTTTTAAAAAGTAGAAAGGGACACCTGGGAAGTGCACCCAGCACCAGACCAGACCACACAACTCACAGTTCCAGCACTGGGGAAAATAAATCCTCTTTGCTTCTGACTGTGAAAACCAATGGGGGTTGGGGTGGAAGCAGAAACTGCCTGTCTCTCAGAAAAATCCACTTAAATAAAAGGCTCCCATGGTCCTAGAATGCTGCAGACCCACCCATAGCTAGGGCAACAGCTAGAGAGGCACAAGTTCCATACAGGGAGCAGGAGAAGTGCCTGGAAAAGGGATGGGTACTGAGCAAGCGGCATTGTTCCCTCTCAGACCCCTTCCCCAATTACAGTGCCACAACATGGTAAAACGGGTCACCCTGTACTGATGAATACCTAAGGCTCTGCCCCTTGCAATGTAACAGGTGTGAAAGCTCTACCTAAGACACAGAGGCAAACACAGGAGCCTGTCAAGATGAGGAGACAGAGAAGTATGGCCCAAAAGAGGGGATAGATCAAGGTTTCAGTGATAGAACTAAGTGATGAGGAGATAGCCAACCTAACAGATGCAGAGGTCAAAACACTGGTGATAAAAATGCTCACAGGCTTGACAGATACACTAAAGTATGGCAAATGAAGAAAAGAAGAAGTGAAGGGCATACTAAGTGAAACAAAGGAAAGTCCACAAAAAAAAAAAAAAAAAAAACAATTGTGAAGGGAAGGAAACCAGGATTCAAATCAATGATTTGGAACATAAGGAAGAAAAAAACAGTCAACTAGTAGAGAATGAGGAAAGAAGAATTGAAAAAATGAGGAGAGGCTTTAGCAACCTCTGGGACAACTTTAAATGTGACAACATCTGAATCATAATGGTGCCAGAAGGAGAAGAAGAAGAGCAAGAAATAGAAAGCTTTTGTGAAAAAATAATGAAGGAAAACTTCCCAAATTTGGTGAAGGAAATAGACATACAAGTCCAGGAAGCACAGAGAGTCCCAAACAAGCTAGACCCAAAAAGGACAACACCAAGACACATCATCATTAAAATGCCAAAGGTTAAAGATAAAGAGAGAATCTTAAAAGCAGCAAGAAAAAAGCAGAGAGTTACCTATAGAGGGGTCCCTATAAGACTGTCAGCTGATTTCTCAAAAGAAACTTTGCAGGCAAGATGTGGCTGGCAAGAAGTAGTCAATGTGATGAAAAGCAAGGACCTACAACCAAGATTACTCTATCCAGCAAAGCTATCATTTAGAATGGAAGGGCAGATAAAGTGCTTCCCAGACAAGGTAAAGCTAAAGGAGCTCATCATCACCCAGCCATTATTATATGAAATGTTAAAGGGACTTATTTAAGAAAAAGATCAAAAGTATGAATGTTAAAATGACAACAAACTCACAACTACCAACAACTGAATCTAAAAAACAAAAGCAAAATCCAATTAAGCAAACCAGAATAAGAACAGAAGAATAGGTATGGGGATTATTTGGAGTGTTATCAGCTGGGAGGGATATTGGGGAGAAATGGGGAAATGGTGCAGGGATGAAGAAGCATAATTGGTTGGTACAAAATAGACAGGGGGAAGCTAACAATAATATAGGAAAAGGTGAAGCCAAAGAACTTATATGCACAACCCATGAACATGAACTAAGGGGAGGTGAGATTGCTGAAGGGAAGCAGGGTAATAGGCAGAGAGGAGCAAAGGGAAAAAAAATTGGGACAACTGTAATAACATAATCAGTAAAATATACTTAAAAATTCTTAACGCATATCAGTTGAAAATTGGTGCTCTACATCTTAATAGCTACAGCTGTCAGATTAGATGGATGTGGGGATAGGGAGAAAGAAAAGTTATGTGACTGTGACTGAGGGCCTGAATCTTCACTACTGGGTGATAAAATTTTATACACAGCAAGCAGATTCCTTTCTAATAAATTTAATGGACAATGGCTTTTTACCACTCAAAAAAAAAAAAAAAAAAAAAAGGAATGTTCACTCAGCAAATAGGATACATTAATAAATTCTGTTTTGTATACCAATTATACCTCTATAAAGCCGGGGGGAAATGGTCTCTGAAAATCTATTTCCTGGTGTAGGAAAACATATGTGCAATGAGTACTCTCCTTTTTGGAATTCTTTAAACTGATGGGTATGTATGTGTTCACAGAGCAAAGACTATAAATAGACATTAAAATGTATACAGAAGTTGTTTCTGGGTAGTAGGATTCTGGGTTACTTTAATGTTTTTTATATTTTCTTATCTGTACTTTTTAGATTTTCAATACCAAGCACATAACAATTTAATAATAAGGAAAACATATGTGATTAAGTGTTTGACTTCGAAAGTGCAGAGGGAAATGGTTGTCCTTTGACTGTCAGAGCAAATAGAAAGCATTGTGTGTCCTTTTAGATAAAGTTCAGATATGTGAAACCTAAACTAGCTGGTTGACAGGAGATCCAGTAGAAAGAACAAACCTAAAAGCAAGCAAGTAGAGAATGTTAACAGGAGCCCTGCTGAAGGTAGAAATGGCCTGCATCAAGGTGGCGCGTGGAACATTACCTTTGAAAACACTGTCTCCATCCTTCCATATAGCACCGAGATTCCAAAGGAGGTCGGATAGTGTGCAACCCTGCTGTGTTCCATCACTGGTCCCAGCCACGGCCATTGCAGAGCATTTTAGTTCACTAAAAGCTCTCTTTTGCTTCTGTTGTATTCCTTCTGCAGAGGAAGTGTGTGAGGTCCAGATGGTTCATTGATTAGCCTTCTGTAGTAGAAACTGGAGACCTTTTGGTGTTGCCACATTTCTATCATTTAGTGTCTGGGACCTATAGGGACTTCCTTAATAGAGCATTTGGGGATTGATGAATTTATTTGTGATTAATAAATGGTTTATTGCGGTGGTTCTCAAAGGTTATCAGGCAACAAGAAGAACGCCTACAGAGTTTCTGATTTGGGAGGTGTGAGCTGGGAGCTGGAATCTGCATTTCTAACAATTTGTCAGGTGTCTCCTGCTGCTGGTCTGGGACCAGGCTTAGAGAATCCCTGCTCTGGCATCTTGCTGCTCAAAGGACCAGCAGGAGTGGCATCAGCTGCGAGCTTGTGATAAAGGCAAACATGGACCTAGTTTGATAGAATCAGAATCTGCGTTTAACAGGATGCTCAAGTGATTAGTGTGGATGTGAAAGTCTGGGAAGCAGGGCTCTGGGACATGGGTTCTGAAAAGTGAATTAGGCAAAGCAAACACTTGGAATGGGATGTGACACTCTTGTTCCAAATACAATTTTTCTCAAGCTTATGATTAAAACATAAAATTTAGAAATAATCGTAAAGCACTTGAGACCTCTGAGCTCTGACAGCAGGTAACAGTAACTTAAATTTCATTGGCCTTGGTATCCTTATTTGGAAAATATTTTTAAAATTGGAATAGTTGAACATATAGCTACTGAATTCAGCAAGTCAGTTTTGTGTTGAATGAAAACTGAAGGAAGCCAGGCACCTGTCTGCACTCCATGATGTGACAGATATCATGAATAAGCTATTTCACTCCCCCATCAATGGTGGCTCAGTCAGCAGCCAGCAAATCGCCTGCTTTATCACTGCAGCCAGCCTGTGCTCTGTGGCTCTGCCGGGTGGTGCAGGGGAGGAAGTGGGGGACCAGATGGTGCAGATGGGTCTGTCAGGCCCTGTCTCCTTCCCCTTTGGCATTAGCCTTGGAACAACTGGAAGAGCAATTGCTCCGTAGCCCACCTCGAACAACATCAAACCCTTCCATTGCCACTCCTTTCTTTCTTCTTAGTCTTGTCTTTTGAAGTCAGACCTCTGAGGAAAGACGTTACATGTGACTTGATTTTTATGACTGGAGGAACAAATAGAGATTTTCTTTATTTTTTCTTTTCTTTTTCTTAGAAGAGGCATTCTTCTTGTGTGTTTGGAAAAGGACAAAATATTGGGAATCTTGACGTCAGATTTCTGAGGAATAGGAAATTCCCTCCCCTGTCTGATCCTGCAATCCTGGAATTTCCCTGAAAGCCAAGTGACCCCAGAGTGTTAGATTTATTCTCTCATGCTTCAGTCCAATGTTTTCCTACACTGTGTGCAAACCATGCTCCCGTTCCATCCCCTCCCCAGTGGTTCCCTCCTTCTCTAACACATCCGTCCTCTGGTAGCTGGTGGTTGGTGGGAGCACAAGCCAGTGGTCAGACACCACATCCGGCTCCACATTGTGCTTTTCATTGCTTTGATCAATACTGCCCAAAGTGGAGTGATACGAGCTGAGAAACCGAGTCACACTGACAGGATGGGAAATTGTCTCCTGAGAGAACTCAGGTGAGTCCTGACTCTGAACACTGTCCTTTCTGGAAGAAAGAGAACAGGGAGGAGGAGGCTGGGCTTACAGACTTCGAAAGGAGGGGCATTTGTGCTTAAGAAGGCTGAACCTCAACAGTATTCTCTAAGAATACTCCCTGTCCTTCCTCTCTCCTTCCTCTGGAACCACGGTAGGTTGCCAGATTTGGAGAATAGAGACTATGTCCACTTGAATCTTTTTGCACCTGTCTTTCCTCATTTGGGTGTAGAGATTATCTTCCCATTAGGGGCCAGCATTAGAATAAATAAGTTCTTGAAAATATGGATGCAAAACAATGCGCTCAAATGCTTTGGATTTAAGCAATGACTTTTATTGGTTACTTTTACCTCTATCTTTTTCAAATGCTTTTGAAGTTGTAGACCAGATATGGATAACAAGCATTGGTTTTTTACATCTTTCTTAGAGAATTGTCCCCAGAGCACCCCATTCCCTATTCACTCTCACTAATCCTTCCCGTCTTGTTATATTGTTATCTAAGAGGACTATTTTTAAATTTACATATAATTAACATATAACACTGTATAAGTTTAAGGTGTGTACAGTGTGTTAATTTGGTGTATTTATATATTTAATATGATTACCACCATAGCATTAGCAAACACCTCTATCACATCACATAATTATTATTTGTTTTGTGGTGGAATGAGTTAGGATCTAATCTCTCAGCAACTTCTAAGTTTATGTTGCCTGTAATCACCATGTTGTACATTAGATCTCCCAGATTTATTTTTTTAATCCTGACCTGGGGATATACTTATTGATTTCAGAGAGAGAGAAACATCAATCAATTGCCTCCCATATACACCCTGACCAGTAATCAAACCCATAACCTAGGTATGTGCCCTGACCAAGGATTGAACCTGCAACCTTCTGGAGTATGGGACCATGTTCCAACCAGCTGAGCCACCCTGCCAGGGCTGGACTTATTATCGTTTAGTTGGAACTTTGTACCTTTAACAACATCTCCCCATCTTCCCCATGCCCAATCCCTGGCAGCCACCATTCTCTCCTTGTTTGTACAAGTGTCTCTTCTTCAGATTCCACATATAACTGAGATCATACAGTACTCATCTCACTCTGTCTGACTTTTCTCACTTGCATAATTTCCTCAAGGTCTGTCCATGTTATCAAACATGGCAGCATTTCCTTCCTTCTTGTGGCTGAATAATATTCCATTGCATAGATGGAGATAAGTGAGGCAGAGATAGAGATATGTCGTCACACCTTCCTTATCCATCTGTTGACAGACATGTGGCTTGTTTCCATGCTAAGGCTCTTGTGACTAATGCTGTAATGAACATGGGAGTGCAGATATCTCTTTGAGCTCCTGTTTTTACTTTTTGATATACACCCAGAAGTGGAACTGCTGAATCATATGATAGTTATAGTTTAATTTTTAAAAACTGTTTTCCACAGTAGCTGCATCAGTTTATATTCCTGCCAACATTACACAAGCATTCCCTTTTTTCTACATCTTTGCCAACACTTGATATTTCTTGTTTTTCTTTTGCCAGTATTCTTGTTGGTAGCCATTCTAACAGGTGTGAGATGATAGCTCAGTGTGGTTTTTTATTTATTTATTTATTTGTTTGTTTGTTTGTTTTATTTGTTTATTTTTTAGAGAGAGGGGAAAGGAGAAAGAGAGGGAGAGAAACATCACTGTGTGGTTGCCTCTCACTTGCGCCCCCAACCGGGGATCTGGCGTGCAACCTAGTCATGTGCCCTGACTGGGAATCAAACCAGCAACACTTGGCTCGCAGGTCAATGCTCAATCCACTGAGCCACAGCAGCCAGGGCTCTCACTGTGGTTTTGATTGCATTTCTCTGAGGATGAATAGTGTTAAGCACCTGTCCCTGTGCCTGTGGGCCACCAGGTGTGTCTCTAACACAGCCAGGTGGAGCCAGCCGCAACCCACTCCTGTATTCCAGGGAGCATTCCTGTGTCCCACTGGCTGACATGTCCAGTACAGAGACCACTTGTTGTGAAATTTAAGCTCCTGTATATTCTGTTTTAATCATCCTTCCCCTACTTATTGATCTCTTCTGACTCTGGGTATCACCTCCACTGTTGTCCTCAGCAACCACCTCTAATTATTTCCTACCTTCTGGAATCTCACAGGTAGTTATTGCTTTGAATATACCTTCTCAACAGCTGCACCTCCCCAGAGCACAAGCAGGCATTTGAAGGACATATGCCTAGTTTGTTTTCTTCAATGTGCCCTTCTACGTTTCCTACCCTAATTGTTGCTGGACCTTGTGCCCTGTCAGGCTGTGTGCCCATGCTGCCAGAACTCTTTCTCCAAAGCCAATTTTCAGCTGTCTTTACTTGTCAAAACAGTCATGCTGTAACAACCTTGCCAAATGCTACATCTCCTTGATCTCTGCTTGAAATTATTCATAAACTGTTTATGAACATTGATGACACTGAATATGTTCTGTCTAATGTCATGATCACAATTGCATGTCTTGTAGATCATGAGTCTTTGCTCACAAGGACAATACCTTCAAACTGGAAAGCCCTGAAACCCTGGCCCACACTCTTCAGAGAACAAGCCCTACATGGTTAGTTCCTAGCTCCTAGAGGAAGCAGGTGGGATCCTCAGTCCAGGGAAACAGAGGGTCCCATGGTCATTTCAGGGCACCAAGACAGAAGGGAGCTTGCTGTTCTGAGTGGGCTCCTTCTCTGTGCTGGTTTTAATGTTTTTCCACTTATATCTATCACCAGGTTCTGATAGGCTAGGAGGTCTCTGGGACCAGCCACTAAGTTCTCTTATTGTATAAACTTTAAGGTGGCAGGAAGATGCTGATTGAATCCAACCATGTGCAAATGAAGCCAGTTATACAAAGCGAGGTGGCAGAACTCGATGTCCTTCTGCTCTTCCGCTGCTGTTCACTGCTTAGGGTCCTAACCTTACCTCTGGGAGAAGCCTGCTTGCTTAGTTTTAGTTTTACTTTAAAATCCAGGCAGATGTGAGAAGAAGGAAGAGGGTGTTTCCTCAGGGGGTCCCATGGGGGCTTTTGTGAATCAGGCCTTCACAGGCCTGGGCTTTTCTTAGTCCTACACACTTCAAGTAGCCAGATCCAGCAGCATGCCAGGCACGGGCAGGGCTGAGTCAGGTAATGAGCTCGCATTGGTGATGATGATGGATGAGTCTCTCAGGTGCACTTTCTGCACAGCACAGGGCCAGGAAGACGATCACAGACTCATTTTCTTACTTTTCCATAACTATTGCATGAAATAGTTGCTATTATTATCGTCATTTATTGTGAGGTTGGAAAAATGTAACATTAAGTATAAAAATGGGTCTTCTAGTTGGATACATTTATTAATTAGTGATAAGAGCTAGTTTAGTCCCAGTAAGTAAAATATGGATAATTTCTATCTAGAGCACATTGTGCATTAGTAAACATGGGAAGGCAGGTTAGAGGCATTGCTTGGAGATCATGCAATTAGGGGAAGGGAAATGTGTAGTTTCTAATGCATCATGAAGCTGGACAACGCTTGTACTGGATCCTTGTCCTGTTTTTCCTGTAACCCTGGACAAGTTCCTTGGTCTTCTTGACAGAATGTCTTAATGTTCACTGCAGGAATGTGAATGTTGCCACATCCTAGGTTTAGTAGTGAGGATAAGAGGGGAAAATGCAGGAACACAGATGATTAATCAGTGATGGCAACTATTTAACCAGTTAGGGGCTCTGAAGTTGATCTAGTTCCATGAACTCCTCCAGAACTTTTAGTTCATGAGGAATTTCATTCAAAGCACTTCAAACACCACTGGGAAGGAGACAGAGGAAATCCACTCGTGAGTGTGTTCCAGCAGGGGCGAGGGGACAGACATGTAAATCATGCAGGTTGGACAGAAATAAGTGCTGCACACGAACTAGAGCAGAGGGAGAGAGTGGCGTCATGGAGACCTGACCTCTGAGCGGAGCCCTGGGGATGAGCAGGTTAGGCAAGCGCCTATGGGATCAGCTTCCAGACAGAGACCTTAGGTAAAGGGCCTGAGGAGCAACTGAGCAGGTGTGTTGTGGGATGGGGAGGGTGGGGCTGGGGCAGGGACAGGAGGTGAATGACATGGACTGGGTCACTACAGGACCACTTCACATCCACATCTGATTGTCCTATTTTTTTTCTAATTTTTGAGGTTTATTTGATATGCCAAAATTGCAATAAGATTTAATGTATACATTATTTTGAGTTTGGACATATGCCAGTTGCTGTAATACCATCAGTGCAACAAAGACACAAATATGTCCATCACATCCCAAAGGTTTCTCGTGTTCTTTTCCTGGTTTCATTTTTGTTTTATGTTAAGAATACTGAACATGAGATCTGTCCTCTTACTATATTTTAAAGTGCATGATACCATACTGTTAACTACAGGTGCCTTTAAGCTGTGTAGCAGGTCTCCAAAGCCTGTGCATATAGGTAGCATAACTGAAATTTTAGATCTATCAAGCAGCAACTTTCCAGTTTCCTCTTTCTCCAGCCCCTGGCAGCCTCCACTCTACTCTCTGCTTCTGTGATTTTACTTACTTTCAACTCTGCCTATAAGTGAAATCAACTGTAATCATCCATCTGTGACAAGATTGCTTCACTTAGCATAGTGACTTCAAGGTTCATCTATGCTGTCCCATATGTCAGGAATTCCTTCCTTTTTAAGGCTTCATGATAATCTGTTGTACCTATACCACATTTTCTTTATTCATCACCAATGAATATAGGATTGTTTCCACATACTGATTACTGTGAATAATGCTGCAGTGAACATGGGGGTGCGAGCCTCTCTTTGAGATCCTGATACTGATTTCCTTGGACAAATACCCAGAAATTTTAGTATTGTACATAGAAAGGCAGTGGATTTTTGTACACTGATTTTATATCCTGCAACTTTACTGTATTTGAGCATTGTTTCTAGTAGTTTTTTTTTGGTGGAGTCTTTAGAGTTTTCTATCTACAGAATCATGTCATCTGCAAAAAGTGACACTTTTACTTCTGCCTTCCCAATTTGGATGCATTTTATTTCTTTCTCTTGACTTATTGCTCTGGCTAGGACTTCCAGAACTGTGTTAAATAAGAGTGATGAGAGTGGGCATCTTTGTCTTGTTCATGATTTTAGAGAAAAATATTTCTGTTTTTCACCATTGAGTCTGATATTGGCTGAGGGTTTCTCATATATGATCTTTATTGTGTTGAGATACTTTCCCTCTATACCCATTTTATTGAGTGTTTTAATCGTAAATGGATGTTGTATCTTATCAAATGCTTTTTCTGCATCTATTGATAACACCCTATAATTTTAATGCTTTGTTTTGTTAATGTGGTGTATCAAATTGATTGATTTTCATATGTTGAACCATCTTTGTGCCCCAGGAATGAACCTTACTTGATCATAATATATTAATTTCTTAATGTAGTCTTGTACTTGATTTGCTAGTATTCTGTTTATGATTTTTGCATCTGTATTCATCAGAGATATTGGTGTGTAGTGTTATTCTTTCCAGGTTTTGGTATCAGGGTTATGTTGGCCTCATAAAAATATATTAGGAAGTACTGCCTCTTCTTTAATTTTTTTGGAAGAGTTTGAGAATGATAGGATCAAATCTTTTAATGTTTGGTAGAATTTACTGGTGAAGCCATCTGACCCTGGACTTTTATTTTGGGGGAAGGTTTTTTATGGTTGTTTCAATTTCTCCACTGTTGATTGGTCTTTTTATATTTTTCACTTTATGATTCAATTGAGGAAGGTTATATATTTCTAGGAACTTATCCATTTATCCTATGTTACTGAATTTGGTGGTGTATAGTATTTCATAGTATTCTAGTACAATCCTTTGTATATCTGTGATGTCTGTGGTAACTTCTCTTTTATTTCTGGTTTTGTTTATATGGGTCTTTTCTCTCTTTTCCTTAGTGAGTCTAGCTAGGTATTTGTCAATTTCATTAATCTTTTTAAAGAACCAGCTCTTTGTTTTATTAATTTTTGTATAATCTTTTTTCTCTATTTCATTCAATTCTATTCTAATTTTTATTATTTTCTTTCCTTTGCTGACTTTGGATTGCTTTTGTGCTTTTTCTAGATCCTTAAGATGTAATGTTAGGTTGTTTACTTGGGATTTCTCTTGTTTCTTGAGATAGGCCTGTAAAGATATAAACTTCCCTCTCATTAATAGTTTTTATTGCATCTCGGGAGTTTTGGTATGTTGTATTGTCATTTCCCTTTATCTCTACATATCTTTTGATCTTAACTTTTATTTCCTTTTTGACCCAGTTACTTTTTATGTTGCTTAATCTCCAAATATTTGTGGAATTTTTTAACTTCCTATTGCAGTTGATTTCTAATATTGAAGCACTGTAGTCAGAGAATATGCTTCATATATATATTTCAATCTTCTTGAATTTGTTGAGACTAGTTTTGTGATCCAACATAAAGCGTTTATCTTTGAGAATGTTCCAGTGTACCGGAGAAGAAAGTGTAATCCAATGTTCTGGAATGAAAAGCTCTATAAATGACAATTATATCCATTTAGTTTAATGTATCATTAAGGCTAATATTTCTTTATTGAGTCTCTGTTTGGATAATCTATATAGAGTTGTCAATTGAGCATTAAGGTCCCCAACTAAGATTGTTTTTTGGCCTGTTTCTCACTTTAGTTTTGTTAGTAGTTGCTTTATATATTTTGGTGCTCACTGATTGGGTGCACATATATTAAAAATTGTTATGCCTTTCTGATGTACCGTCTCCTTTACCATTGTAAAATGTCCATCTTTGTCCCTTGTTACTTTTGTTATCTTGAAATCTGTTTTGTCTGATATAAGTATGGCTACACCTGATTTTCTGTGGATGTTATTGGCTTGGAAAATCATTTTCCACCCTTTCTCTTTGAGTCTGACTATGTCTTTACAGTTTAGATGTTTCTCCTGAAGTCAGGATCTGGTTGAATTTTGTTCTTTGATCCATGTGCTATTTTGTGCCTCTTTATTGGTGAATTCAGTCCATTTACATTTAGGGTGATTATTGATGTATGAAGATTTCTTATAGCCATTTTATCTTTTGTTTTCTGGTATCATTATGCCTCCATTGGTTCTTTTCCTTTGTATTTCTGCCTGTCTTTTTGTTTTTGTTTTGTTTTGTTTTTTAATTAGGAATATTTCTTTCTTTTTTAAAAAATATGCTTTATTGATTATGCTGTTACAGTTGTCCCAATTTCTTTTCCCTTTGTTCCTTTCACCAAGTGATCCCCCCCAGTTGTCTGCCCCAACTTAGTCCATGCCCATTGGTTGTGCATATAGTTCTTCTCAACATCTTCCTGTCTACTCCACTCCCTCCTACTATGCTTCTTAATTCCTGTACCATCTCCCTCCCTTTCCCCCTTCCCCCTCCCTGCTGACCTTTCCCCAAAATGTTCCCCATACCTATAATTCTTTTCCCACTCTCATTGCCTACTTAGTTTGCCTTTGATTCCATTCACTAGCTTCTGTTGTTGGTTGTTGTGATACAGTTTTCACTTTAACGTTCATAGTTTTGATCCTCTTTCTCCTAAAAAGTCCCTTTAACATTTCATATAACAGTGGTTTTGAACTGATAAACTCCTTCAGTTTTACTTTGTCCTGGAAACACTTTCTCTGCTCTTCTATTCTGAATGACAGCTTTGCTGGATAGAGTAATTGTGGTTGTAGGTTTTTGCTTTTCATTACTTTGAATATTTCTTGCCAGTCCCTTCTTGCCTGCAGAGTTTCTTTTGAGAAATCAGATGATAGTCTTATTGAAACCCCTTTGTACATAATTCTCTTCTTCTCTCTTGCTGCTTTTAAGATTCTCTCTTTATCCTTAACTTTTGACATTTTGATTATAATGTGTCTTGGAGTGGTTCTCCCTGGGTCCAGTTGTTTTGGAACTCTGTGCTTCCTGGACCTGTAAGTCTATTTCCTTCCCCAAGTTAGGAAAGTTCTGCTTCATTATTTTGTCACATAATTTTTCCAATTTTAGTTCTTCTTCTTCACCTTCTCGCAACCCTGTGATTCGGATGTTGGCCCACTTATAGCTGTACCATAGGTTTCTGAGCCTCTCCTCATTTTCCTCACTTTTTGTTTCCTCTTTCTGCACTGGTTGACTGTTTGTTCCTTCCCTATGTTCTAATTTGTTGATTTGATCCCTGGTTTTCTTTCCATCACCACTAGTTTTGTATGTGTTTTCATTCATTTCAGCAGGACTAGCTTTCATTCCTTCCCTGTCTTGTTTAAGATCTGCTGTTAGGTCTGTAAGCATTCTTATAACCAAAGCTCCGAACTGTGCCTCAGGAAGATTTTCTATCTGCTGCTTCCTTAGATTAGATATTTGCTGGATGGTCAGCTGTATCACCAGGATCTCTATCATAATCTGTGCCATCCTGATAGTTTTGTGTTTACTTTTGCTTCCTAGGCAGGCCTGTCACACCTCCTATGATATAGGGGGCAGAGCCCTGTGCACTCATCACTACTGGGCAACCCTTCTCACCACACTGGTGTTTTGTGTGGGGGTGGGGGTCCAAGATGGATTCCTGCTGTTCACTCTCTGCTGAGAGACCGGGGAGCCTCCTCCTCCATCCCCACCCCTCCAGGCCTCACAGTCTAAGGCAATGGGGGTCTCCCTTTCCTGGCGCGAGCTAATGGATCTGGTCTACAGCTGGGGGTGCTCCCCAGGCTCTTCTTGCCTCCCCTTAAATATGGGTGTCTGTGTTTACCATCGTCCCACTGCTGTCGCTGCAGCTGCTGCCAACAACACAGGACCTCTCTGCCCCAGTTTCACCCCTCCTACCATCTGGATGAGCACCACTTCTTTATAACTTCATACATTGGACTTCCATTTATTTTCTGGAACTTCTGGTTATTTCTGGTTTTGTGGTAGTTGTATTCCTTCTCAGTTGTGGAGGGAGATGGAGCTTGTCAGTCTAGGCTTCCATCTTGTCTGGACTGTCTGTCATTTATGTTTGGTGGTATTCCATACTTCTTTTCTCTGTTTCCTCCATTTTTAAGCTATGTGTCTCAATTTTCTATGTGAGTGTGTGTGTGGTTACCATTTGGTTTATGAAAAAAGTTTTATATATACAGTAGTCCTTTTACTTTTGAATGCATTTGATCTTCATCCTCCTTTTCAAATTCAGACCTTTATCCCCTCTCCTTCTATATATTTTTTAAATTTTATTTATTTATTTGTTTGTTTGTTTGTTTATTTATTTATTCGTAGAGAGAGGGGAAAGGAGAAAGAGAGGGAGAGAAACATCACTGTGTGGTTGCCTCTCATTCATGCACCCAACTGGAGACCTGACATGCAACCTAGTCATGTGCCCTGACTGGGAATCGAACCAGCGACACTTGGCTCGCAGGCCGATCCTCAATCCACTGAGCCACAGCAGCCAGGGGCTTCTTTCTATATTTTTGTTGTCACAAATTATACCTGTTTATGCTGTAATTTTGTTGGTGGTCTTTATCATAGCTTTGTGAGGTTTTGTTCTTTGTTTCAGGTAGAATAACCCTCTTGAGTATTTCCTGCAATGGGGGTCTTCTGGTGATAAATTCCCTCAGCTTCTGTATATATGGAAAGGCTTTATTTCTCCTTCATATATAAAGGATAACTTGGCTGGATATATTATTCTTGGTTGGTAATTTTTCTCTTTCAGTAGTTTGAATATTTGGTTCCACTCTTATGGCTTGTAGAGTTTCTGCTGAGAAGTCTGATGATAACCTAATGGTATTTCCTTTATAAGTTACTTTCTTCTTTTCCCTGACTGTCTTGAGAATTTGTTTTTTGTCATTAATTTTTGACAGTTTTAATACAATGTGCCTTGGAGAAAGCCTCTTTGGATAGAGCTAATAGGTGTTCTATTTACTTCTTGTATTCAAGGATCTAGCGGCTCTTTCTATAGACTTGGGAAGTTCTTATAAACTCAACTATTTGTTTGAACAGGCTCTCAGTTCCCTTCTCTCTTCTTCTTTTTCTTCCCCTCCTCCTCCTCCTCCTTTTTCTTGTTATGCCTATTGTTCTTATATTGCTCTTTCTGGTGGAGTCGCATAGTTCTCACAGAGCTCTTTCATTTCCTTTTATGCTCAAGTCTGTCTCTTCTTTTCTCTGAGTAATTTCTAGATTTCTATCTTTGGTATCACTAATAATTTCTTCCATCTGGTCAGCTGTATTTCCTGTGTTCACTAGTTCATTCTTGATCTCTTTTACTGAGTTCTTCATCTTCAGAATTCCTATTTGGTTCTTTTATAAAGTTTCACTCTCTTTGGTAAAGTACTTATTTTGTTCATTGATTTGTTTCTGAACACATTAAATTGCCTGTCTGTATTTTCTTTATATTGTAGAGTATTCTCAGAACTACAGTCTTGAATTCTCTGTTATTTATGTCACATATTTTTATGTCTTTAAGTTTGTTTTCTGGAAATTTTTCATTTTCTTTCTGAGCTGCCATGCTGTCTTGGTTATTCATGAGATTTGATGGATTCCTTCTATGTCTGGGCATCTATGTATGAGTGGCACTTCTCCAGCATGTTAATATGTAGAGGCCTTTCTCTGATTTTCCAGTAAGTGGTGCTGAATCACAAGATTTTTAGGTCTATGGAATTCCAGTGTTGTCTCCAGCAGCCAGACACTGGCATCAGTGTAACAGTGATGCCTGGAGGTAGGGTGGGGTGCGCTGACAGAACCAGGCCAGCTTATATGTTGTTTTGCCCTCCTGGTAATGACAACCTCCATTGGAAACTCCCTGTGCTCCTGCCCTGGGACAGGTCACAGAGCACACCCTTTGCTTGAGGAAAAAAGTACTTTTCTGGTATTCAGATAATGTTCTCTGCAATCCAATATCAAGCTCTGGGAGGCTGCATGGCAGCAGGGTTCTGTGCCTTTGTTTCTCTGCCTGGAATAGTGACTATCTGACAACCATGGCCTCACACCCCTGCTATGTCTTTCCTAGGCCTCTGGGCTTAGCTGCAGTTCATATTGTTTTCTGCTGCAGGAATGCCCACAGAATTCCTTTGCTTCTGCCAGCTAAAGGGAGTGCCAGCCACAACCATATTCCTTGCCTCTTCAGACTGAGCCCTGCCATGATCTCCCAGATGCATGGCTGCATCCATGGCTTGTCTCAGCCCTTCTCCATTTTCACCTTGCCCTTTTGCTCCCACTTACCCACCTTTAGATGTTCCAATGTGTGGACCTCTCTGACAAGCTTTGTATTGAGTGGGAAATCCTTTGTTAAGTTATACCTGTTCAAATTGTTGAAACTTTAAAGGGAGCAATCAAGGGGATCTCTCACACTGCCATTCCTCTGATGTCACCTCTCCTAATTCGCTTTTGCCCATTTTTAAATTTCAGGCTGTTGAATTAATCATACTTTCCCATTCTTAACTGATCGTTACCCTTAACTTGTGCAAGAACATTTGTATTTATTTTATTTTCCCTCTTTCCTCCCTAATTCTCAGTGTTGTTCCCTTTCAATAAGTGCCAATTTTAACATATGTCCACATATTCTTTAGAGTACATGGTCCTGTGTATTTGAAATTTTAATAGACACAAATTATAATACGATGCTAACTTAGTTTAATTTTTACTTTCCTTACTTATCAATATCTTTGAGGTCTATAATTGTTAGAGTAAGTGCATCTGCTACTTTTGCATGTTTGTTTATTATCTGCACTTACTTTATCCATTGAGATCTCACCACCACCACCAAAATCCCACAGTGGACACCTGAGCACATGCCTTACACCCCCAGGAAGCAGGCCCTGGGATGGATCGTATTTCTTTCCGAAAGGTGCATCTTCCACTCACCCTTTCTGGAGGACTCTGAATCCTCACCTCTGTCCCTCTGTCCTAATTTTGCCACTCTTCAAAATGTAAATTAGTGTCTCTTTGTTATTTTAATCATTATTTCTATGATTGCTGCTGATTTTGTTGTCCATGTGCTTATTGCACTCTTAAGCTTCTTTTAAATGTTTACTATTTGAATTCTTTGCTCATTTTTTTTCTATTTGGTTTCTTATATTCTTGTTGATTATCAAGCAAAGCACCCTTTGAATATTGTAGGCGATGCAGACTTTATTCAGGACCACCACAATAGGTGTAGGGACATCAAAATGAGATTTTTACAATGGGGGAGAAAGATAGGGTTCAACTTCAAATACAGCATGGGCAACGAGGAATTTGTAGCCAAGGAGTGGGGGGTGGGGTTTCAGTGGATGAAAACCCATAGTGGGGAATATTGCAGGTATGGGAGACTTGGGCTAAATCTACCTAATAGGATTCATGCTGAAGACAGGCCAGGGTAATTAGACATCACCTGAGGGTGTCGGAGGATGAGGAATCTGATCAGATACCAAAGTTGATCAGGTATCAAGGGTGGGGGCTCTGGTTAAACTGTCTCTATAGAAAAACCCTGTCTTCCTCCCGTGTTTTTCCTTTGTTCTCACACTACTTCCACACTCACAACACTTCTGACACCAGGTGTTTTCCCACACCAAGCAATTCTCTGGAAGAGCAGCTGGGTGTCCTTTAACTTAACTGAATTCTATCTACTTAGAGTTGCATCAGACCTCACAGGTTAAGCTCTCAGCCCCTTAAGACTTTTCCCACCCCATTTCAGATGCCAATTACAAGTTCAGGTTGTCACCTGTGATTCTCACGAATTGGCTGTAGATCTGAAGTTCCCACAGCCTCCTCCTTGGGTTTAATTAATTTGCTAGAGAAGCTCACAGATTCAGGGGAACATTTATGTTTATTGGTTATTAAAAAATATGATAAAGGATACAGATGTACAACCAGATGGAGAGTTCAATAGGGCAAGACCTGGGAGTGTCCTGAATGCAGGAGCTTCTGTCCCCACAGTGTTGGAGTATGTCAACCTCCTGGTACTTGGATGTATTCACCAATCTGGAAGCTCCCTGAATCTCATACTATTGTTGCGGCTTTGTCTTTCTTCTAGGAGCCCACCCAGAGTCACCTAATTAGAAAGAGTTGTTCCCAGTATTCTCATCACTCAGAAATTACAAAGGTTTCAGGAGCCCTTAGAAACTGGGGTCAAAGACCAAATATCAGCACAATAAATACCCCTAGGGCTCTTATCACTGGGGGGTTGCAAAAGTTTTAGGAGCTCTGTAGCAGAAATGGGGATCGAAACCAAATATCCAAACATATATTTCTTATTATAAATCAAATTACCACACTTTCTTAGCAGGCTTCTTAATACAACTGGATTTTTAGAGCAAAGTGCATATATCCTAGGAGAAGGTTTAGAAGCCTGACTAAAGATTGGTCAAGCAAACAATCTTAGTCAGCCATGGCAAATAGCTATTCTTCCCAGACATCCACTTGCTTTTTTTTTTTTTATTGACCAGAAAGCCTAAATGTTGATGTATTCAAATTTGTTGAGTTTTTGCTTCATGACTAGTGCTTTGGGGTATTTATTTTTTTAAAGCTTTTCTATTTTAATCCATAAGAAATATTCAGGAAGAGATACGTAGAGTATTTGTTGCATATTAATGAAAGTGTGGCTTCTCATGTTTTCCATCTAAATTAGGAGTAAAAACCCAAGTTACTTTATTTTCAATGAGATATAAGTAAAAAATAACATTAAACATCTATACAAAATCAATCATTTCTTTAGCCCAATTCTACATGAAAGTATAAACAGTGAAGATGTTTTGTGAAAATGGTGACTCCTAACAATGTAGACTCAGTCATAAATTTTAATTCACAAATATATATGCATTTTGTGTATGACAACTATACAAAAATAGCCTCAAAAGTAAAAACAATACTTGAGGCATGAAGCATCCCATCTCCCCTGATCTTGCATCCTATTATAGGGAAAATAAGTTTCTGATGCTTCATAAAATACTTTTAAATGTTCGGGATGGCCTTCACCACATGTAGTCTGTAATGATCCCCTGAAGCATCCAGCATTTCAGGCTCACCATTCAGCTCTGGAAGAGCTGTGACCTACAACCCACTTTGCTTCTTTATGCTGTGCCTTCTCTAGATCTGGCAATTGTCTGACAAGAGCTTAGTGGTTCATTCTGACGCTGGCCACAAGCCCTCCCCCAGTGCAGTGGGAACAGACATAACTGATTTCTCCAGATGGCCTCCACAGGCTTTTAAGATGGCTTTGCCAATACATATACCCCACTTTTTGATGTATGTCTCATGAATATATAGATCAGTTTCTTCTGAACTTTTATTGGGCACATCCAAGAGTGCTAAAACTTTATAACCAGTACCACCAGTGGGGATAATTCTCATGTCCGGGCGGTGAAAGGTGGATTTTAAAAAATACTTAAGTTTCTCGCTGGTTCGATTCCCAGTCAGGGCACATGACTAGGTTGCACATCAGGTCCCCAAGTTGGGGGCATGAGTGAGAGGCAACCACATGGTGATGTTTCTCTCCCTCTCTTTCCCCTTTCCCCTCTCTCTAAAAACAAACAAACAGATAAATATTTAAAAATACTTAAATTTCCTTTAAATGATTTCTACAATAAAGTAAAATTTGCACACAGTGAAATGAACAAACTTTAAGTGTAACACTTGCTGAGTGTTACAAATGTGCACCCACATAACCAGCACCCCAATCAATTGAGATGATTAACATTTTCATCATCTCAGAAAGTTCCCTCATGCCTCTTCTCAACCACCTGCAAACTTTGTTCTGATTTCTATTCCTATCTTTGTCTTTTTGTAAAGGGGCCCCAGGTGCTTTTTTGTGTCTATTCTTTCACTCACCATTAATGCGGGAAGATTCAGCTCCCATCTGGTGCGCCCCACACAGTTCATTCCTTCCTAATGCTGGCCCCCAGGGTCTGTGTGAGAATTACACAAGGAGCAAGGTTGCACATTCTTTTACTGACAGATTTTGAGTTGCTTCCAGTTTGGGGCTCTCATGAATACAGCTGCTATAAATAGTCCTGTATAAATGTTTTTGTGGATGTGTGTTTTCTTTCCTCTTAGGTCATTTCCTAGAAATGGAATTGCTGGCCTATTCTTCTGGGTCCTAATGAAGAAAATTTCCCTGTTCTTATAAGACAAAGTTATTATTCCGAATTCCCTTCAATTGACTTTCTTACTTAAGTCTTTAATCTTTATCAGTATATGGCATAATATAAGGGTTTTAATTTTTTCCCTCGCCAAATAGCCAGATTTTTCAATTTCATCTATTAGAAGATCCATTCTTTCCCCACTGAGTTGAGGTTTTTTTCTTTATTACCAAGTTCTACCTATAGATGAATCTGTTTCTTTGTACTCAATTTCTTTTATTGGCCTCTTTCTTTTATTCTTTTGCTAGTGGCATACTGTTTTGATTATTGTGACTTTGTAATATGACTTGGTGTCCAGTGTGAGGACATCATGGAGGTTTGGCATAGGGAATATAAACAATGGCAGATTTTTTTTTCTCCAGTCAGATGGGTTTCCATAAAAATAATTGGGTGTTTGGAAAATCAGTGGAGTGGGTGAAGTTTTGGGCTTGAGGCTGGGCCTCTTTTAAAGTTACCCTCAGTCTGCAGAACTGACCCGGCTGCTGCTCAGGGGGCTTCTGGAGTGACTCCACATTCAGGAATCCCTACCACTGCTGTCTGGGAGGGTGGAGAGTGGACACTAGGACACTGATGTAAGAAAGCCTTCTTGTTGCTGAATCTGCTTGTACAGCAAGAGCCACATGGGCCTCTCAATGCTCTGACAGCATCTAATGGACAGCCTGAGTTCTGGCAGTGAGTGAGTCTGGGGCACGTGGAATGACATGGACATGGGACATGGACACTGTTAACAGTGTCAGCATGTGTCATGTTTGTCCTTTGTTTCACAGCTGATAGCTGTCTTCAAGAGCTTTATCCTCATATTTTTTATTTATAACTAAATTTTTTGATCTTATCAGAAGAGCCAGCTTGAATTTTGATCGAGATACACTGACTATATAGATTAATTTAGGAGCAAAATGCTACACTTATGCAAATATACTATTCCAGTTAAAAGAGTTGTTTTTAATGTACTTATTCAGATATTTTAATAGATTTTAGTAGAATTGTAATGTTTGGTTTGGTTTTGTTTTTTTTTTGCATTCTATGTTAGATAACATTCACAACAGTAAAGTTATGAAGTACATTATTTTCTAGCCTGCTCTTGTTGAAATGCTACTGAATTCTTTTTTTTAAATCCTCACTCGAGAATATGTTTATTGATTTTAGAGAGAAAGGAAAAGTGAGAGAGAGAGAGAGTTGTTGGTTGCCTTTCATACATGCTCCAACCAGGGATCCAACCTGAAACCTGTGCTCTCACTGGGGATCGAACCTGCAACCCTTTGGTGTGTGGGATGATGCTCCAACCAACTGAGCCATTACCCAGGGCAAAATGCTACTAAATTCTGTAAGATTATGTTTTACCTATCAGCCTTGCTGACTTTTTCATTTCTTTTAATGGTTTGTTAAGCTGACTGGGCTTTCTAAAATTTAATATATAACTATATATATTACAGCTATAAAATATAAAGTTACATATTAAATATTTTCTCTCTTTTATAATTTCTTACAACTCATACTTTTATCTCATTTTATGTCATTATTATGTTTGAAATATCTGTATCCTTGGGTGTTCTTGTCTTATAACTGATCTTAGATTTTTTTTAAATGGTTTTCATTAAATTTGCTGTATGTTTTTGGTATATTGACTTATCTTAAAATCAGTTGTGTGTTTTTTTTTTCATTGTTAATGGGGTAGGTGTTATCAAATGCAATTTTTGGAAACTATTGAGATAACCTTGTAATTTTTCTCTTAGATTTCTAATATGGTCGATTATATTAATAGATTTTGTGTCAGGGATCTATTCTGAAATTTCTGGGATAAAACTCATTTAATTCTAGTGTGTGTTATCTTTATTGCAAATTTTAGGTTCAGCTAACTCATATTTTATTGACAACTATTGCATTTTCATGACTGAATTGTTTTTTCTCTTACTTAATCTTGGAGTGAAGAATATCTTGATTTTATTCTTTTCCACTTCTGGAACATCTTGTAAAGACAAGTTACATTTGTCACATAAAGTGTGGTAAAGTTTTATATGGAACTATGTGAGCTAGAATTTTTGAGGTACATAAAGTATTCAAGTACCAAATTATGAATTTTATTTTTTTGTATGTATCCATTTTAAATCACTATATTTATTACATATAATTATTCATAATATTTGTTTTAGCTCTGAAATGTGTTTATGTGTTATATTTAGTCCCTTTTTACTTAAATTGATCTTGCCAGACTTTTGCCCATTTTACTGATATTATTATTTTCTAATACTTGGTTCTCTATTACATTTATATCTGCTCATAATCTTTCTTGTTTTCTCTTTCTTTTTCCAGCTTTTGTCATTTTCTTTTTTTTAATGTTTTATTGATTGCAGTGTTACATTTGTTCCAATTTCCCTTCCCTCTGCTCCCCTCCACCTGGTGGCCCCCTCCCTCCCCTTGTCCCCCCCTTTTAGTCCATGTCCATTCGTTGTGCATATAGTTCTTCTCAACCTCTCTCTGTCTATTCCATTCCCTCCTACGATGTTTCTTAATTCCTATACCATCTCCCTCCCTCTCCCCCTTCCCCTTCCCTGCTGACCTCCCCCCAATATGCTCCTCATACCTATAGTTCTTTTTCCACTCTCGTTGCCTACTTAGTTTGCCTTTGTTTCAATTCCCTAGCTTCTGTTGTTGTTTCTTGTGATGCAGTTTTCATTTTAGTGTTCATAGCTTTGATCCTCCTTTTTCTAAACCAGTCCTTTTAACATCTCATATAACAGTGGTTTGGATCTAATGAACTCTTTCAGTTTTATTTTGTCCTGGAAACACTTTCTCTGCCCTTCTATTCTCAATGAGAGCTTCACGGGATAAAGTATTCGTGGTTGTAGGTTTTTGCTTTTCATTACTTTGAATATTTCTTGCCAGTCCCTTCTTGGCTGCAGAGTTTCTTTTGAGAAATCAGATGATAGTCTTATTGAAACCCCTTTGTACATAATTCTCTTCTTCTCTCTTGCTGCTTTTAAGATTCTCTCTTTATCCTTAACTTTTGACATTTTGATTATAATGTGTCTTGGTGTGGTTCTCCCTGGGTCCAGTTGTTTTGGAACTCTCTGTGCTTCCTGGACCTGTAAGTCTATTTCCTTCCCCAAGTTTGGGAAGTTCTGCTTTATTATATTTTCACTTAATTTTTCAATTTCTAGTTCTTCTTCTTCCCCCTCTGGCAATTCGATCATCCGTATGTTGGATCTCTTATAGCTGTCCCAGAGGTTTCCTTGCTTCCCGTTTCCTCTCTCTGCACTGGTTGACTGTTTGTTCCTTCTCTATGTTCTGGTTTGTTGATTTGAACTCTGGATTTTGTTTCCTCACCATCTGTCTCATATGTGGTTTTGTTCCTTTCAGTATGAGTGTTTTTCAATTCTTTCTCATCTTTTTCCAGATCTTTTGTTAATTCTGTAAGCCACCTGATAACAATGGCCCTGAACTGAGCCTCTGACAGGTTTCTTATTTGTTCATCTGTCAGGTTCTTCATCTGTTGCCTGGTGAGCTGCGCCACCAGGATTTCTATAGTTGTCTGCCTCATTTTGACAGATGCGTTTTGCTTTCTTGGGCCGGCTATAGGGGGCAGTGCTTATGTACTCGTCACAACCCAGCGACCCGCGGCGATCCGCAACCTTTCTCGCCGCGCTATGGCACTTTGTCATCACTGCCCAGCGACCAGTGGTAATCCGCAACCTATTTCGCAGCGCTGTGGCACTTTGTGTGGGGGCGGGGGTCCAAGATAATTTCTGCAGTTATTCCGCTAGGAGACCGGGATCCATCCTCCCGCCCTCTGGGCCTCACTGTTCGAGGTGATGCGGTAGCTGCTTTTCCCAGCGTTGGGGTTGCAAGCTGCCGGGGTTAGACTGCAGCTGAGATTGCTCTCCCTGCTGCTGTCCCTGGTGCTACCGCAAAGAGCACCGCCCCCTTTCGCTCTTCTTACCTGGCCAAAGGGCACCACTGGTTTATTACTTCATATGTTGGGCTTCCGTGTAGCTTTATTTTTTGGAATTTCTAGTTATCTTTTGTTTTGAAGTAGTTATATTCCTCTCTAGTTGTAGAAGGAGACTGCGTGTGTCCGTCTAAGCCTCCATCTTGGCCGGAAGTTCAGCTTTTGTCGTTTTCAATCATTACTGTTTTGTCATAAATGTATTTTGGCAACTCATTTTCTTCAATTTTTTTCTTTATATCCTTCAAAGAGTCTTGTATAGCTTTTTTATTTTATTATGTGTTTTAAGACAGTTACTTTATAACTTATTCTTTAAAAAAGAGCATTACTTATTATATTACCCAATGTCTAGACATATGTACATTTTTAGTTATTATTTCATGGTTGATTTTTATTTTTACTTTTTTGGATGTGCAAACTTTTTGGATTTTATTTTATTTTATTTCTTATTTTATTTTTTGGTTTTTCAATTACAGTTGTCCCATTTTTCCCCCATTGCTCCCCCCACTCAGCCCACCCCTTCTCCCGCAATCATATCCCTCCCCGTTGTCCATGTCCATGAGTCATTTATACACGTTCCTTGACTAAACCTTTCCCTTACTTATCCCCTTCTCTCCCTCCCCCCTCCCCCCTATTGGCTGCTATTCTGTTCCTTGTCCTATTTAGTACGTTTATGTTGTTCTTTAGTTTCCTGTATTAGGTGATATCATATGGTATTTTGCTTTCTTTGCCTGGCTTATTTCACTAAGCATAATTCTCTCTAGTTCCATCCATGTTGTTGCAAATGGCAGGAGTTCCTTCTTTCTCTCTGCTGCATAGTATTCCATTGTGTGAATGTTCCACAGTATTTTGATCCACTCATCTACAGATGGGCATTTAGGCTGTTTCCAGTACTTAGCTATTGTAAACAGTGCTGCTATGAACATAGGAGTGCATAAGTTCTTTTGAATTAGGATTTTATGATTTTTCAGGAATAATCCTAGCAGTGGAATCGATGGTTCAAAAGGCAGTTCCATTTTTAGTTTTTTGAGGTAATTCCATACTGTTTTCCATAGTGGCTGCACCAGTCTGCATTCCCAACAACATTGCACTAGGGTTACCATTTCTCCACATCCTCGCAGCACTTGTTGTTTGTTGATTTGTTGATGATGGCCATTCTGACTGGTGTAAAGTGGTATCTCATTGTGGTTTTTATTTGCATTTCTCTGATGACTAGTGATGTTGCGCATTTTTTCATTTGTTTATGGACCTTCTGTATGGCCTCTTTGGGGAAGTGTTTGTTCAGTTCCTTTGCTCATTTTTTAATTGGGTTGTCTGTTCTCTTTTTTTTTTTTTTCTCACCTCCGCCCCGCTCCCACTCGGCACCTCACTCCACTACCCCTGTCTGTTTTCTTGATGTTGAGTCGTATAAGCTGTTTATATATTTTGGAGGTCAGTCCCCTGTCTGAGATATCATTGGCAAATATGTTTTTCCATATAGTTGGTTTCCTTTTCATCTTGCTGATGTTTTCTTTTCTTGAGCAGAAACTCTTTAATTTGATGTAGTCCCATTTGTTTATTCTTTCCTTTATTTCTCTTGCCTTAGGAAATGTATCTGTGAAGATATTGTTACATGGGATATCTGAAATTTTCCTGCCTATGTTTCCTCTAGGACTTTTATGGTGTCATGCCTTACATTTAAGTCTTTCATCCATCTTGAGTTTATTCTCGTGTGTAGTGTAAGTTGGTGGTCTAGTTTCATTTTTTTGCACGTCCCTGTCCAGTTCTCCCAGCACCATTTGTTAAAGAGGTTCTTCTCACTCCATTTTATGTTCTTCCCTCCTTTATCAAATATTAGTTGACTGTATAGTCCTGAATTTATTTCTGGACTCTCTATTCTGTTCCATTGATCTATATGTCTATTTTTATGCCAGTACCAGACTGTTTTGATCACAGTGGCTTTGTAGTACTGTTTGATGTCTGGTATTGTGATTCCTCCTGCTGTGTTCTTCTGTCTCAAGATTGGTTTTACTATTCGGGGTCTTTTTTGGTTCCATATGAATTTTTGGAGGATTTGTTTTAGGTCTGTGAAATATGTCATTGGTATTTTAATAGGGATTGCATTGAATCTGTAAATTACTTTGGATACTATGGCCATTTTGATGATGTTGATTCTTCCCATCCAAGAGCATGGTATTTGCTTCCATTTATTTGTTTCTTCCTTAATTTATTTCTTCAATGTTACATAATTTTCAGAGTACAGCTCTTTTATCTCTTTGATTAAGTTTATTCCTAGGCACTTTATTTTTCTTGTTGCTATAGTAAATGGGATTTTCTTTTTTGTTTCTGTCTCTGATATTTTATTGTTGGTGTACAGAAATGTCTTAGATTTCTGTATATTTATTTTGTACCCTGCTATTTTGCTAAATTCACTTATTATATCAAGTAGTCTTTTAGTGGATTTTATAGGGTTTTCTATGTATACTATCATGTCATCTGCATATAATGATAGTTTTAATTCTCTCGCTATTTGGATGCCTTTTATTTCTTTTTCTTGTCTGATTGCTGTGGCTAGGACTTCCAACACTATGTTGAATAGGAGTGGAGAGAGTGGGTAGCCTTGTCTAGTTCCTGATTTCAAGGAAATTCTTTCAGTTTTTGTCCTTTGAGTATGATGTTGGCTTCAGGCCCACTATCCCCATTTTGCAGAGTGTTTTCATCATAAATGGGTGTTATACTTTATCAAATGCTTTTTCTGCATCTATTGATATGATCATGTGATTTTTGTCTTTCATTTTCTTTAGGTGATGTATTATATTTATTGATTTGCAAATATTAAACCATTTTTGCATTCCTGGGATGAATCCCACTTGATCGTGGTGTATGATCTTTTTGATGTATTGCTGGATCCTGTTTGCCAATATTTTGTTGAGGATTTTAGCATCTCTGTTCATTAGTGATATTGGCCAATAATTTTCTTTCTTTGTTGTATCTGGACCTGGTTTTGGGATTAGGGTAATACTGGCTTCATATAAAGAGTTTGGGATTTTTCCCTCTTCTTGGATTTTTTGGACTAGTTTGAGGAGGGTAGGAGTTAGTTCTTTCCTAAATGTTTTGTAAAATTCGCCTGTGAAGCCATCTGGTCCAAGGCTTTTGTGTGCAGGGAGATTTTTGATTACTGTTTCAATTTCCTTCTTTGTTATTGGTCTGTCGAGACTTTCCACTTCTTCTTGATTCAGTTTTGGAAGGTTATATGTTTCTAGAAATTTGTCCATTTCTTTTAGGTTGTCAAATTTCTTGCCATACAGTTGTTTGTAGTAATTTCTTACAATCCTTTGTATTTCTGTGTTATCAGTCGTGGTTTCTCCTCTTTCGGTTCTGATTTTGTTTATTTGGGTCTTCTCTCTTTTTTTCTCGATGAGCCTGGCTAAAGGCTTGTCGATTTTGTTTATTTTTTTCAAAGAACCAGCTTCTGGTTTCATTGATCTTTTAAATTGTTTGTTTGGTCTCTATGTCATTTAATTCTGCTCTGATCTTGGTGATTTCCTTCCTTCTTATTGCCCTACGCTTTTTTTGTTGTTGTTGTTGTTGTTCTAGTTCTTGTAGTGTAGGGTTAGATTTTTTATTTGAGTTCCTTCTATCCTTTTCAGATACGCCTGTATTGCTATGAACTTTCCTCTTAAGACTGCCTTTGCAGTGTTTCATAGGTTTTGGGCTGTTGTGTGTTCATTATCATTAGTTTCCAGAAATTTCTTGATTTCTTCTTTGATGTCATTGTTAACCCATTCATTATTTAATAGCATGTTATTCATTCTCCATGAGTTTGGGTGTCTTTGATTTTTTTCTCTGAGGTTGATTTTTAGTTTCAAGGCATTGTGATCTGAAAAGGTGCTTGATATGATTTCAGTTTTCTTGAATTTGTTGAGACTTGTTTTGTGTCCTATCATGTGGTCTATCTTTGAAAATGTCCCATGTGCATTTGAAAAGAATGTATATTTTGCTTCTTTGGGGTGGAAAGTTCTATATATATCAGTTAGGTTCATGTGGTTTAGTGTGTTGTTCAATGCCTGTATATCCTTGTTGTTTCTTTGCTTTGAAGATCTGTCTATTGTTGATAATGGGGTGTTAAAATCCCCTACTATGAGTGTGTTGCTGTTAATATCCTTCTTGTGTTCTTCTAGTATTTTCTTCATGTATTTGGGTGCTCCTATGTTGGGTGCATATATGTTTATCAGTGTTATATCTTCTTGATGGATTGTTTCTTTAAGTATTATGAAATGTCCTTCTTTGTTTCTTTTTATTGCCGTTGCTTTGAAATCCATCTTGTCTGATATGAGGACTGCTACCCTAGCTTTTTCTTCATATCTGTTTGCTTGTAATACTTTTTTATATCCCTTTACTTTTAGTCTATGTAAACCTTTTGTTTTGAGGTGTGTTTCTTGTAGACAGCAAATATGTGGGTCCTGTTTTCTTATCCATTTTGTTACCTATGTCTTTTCATTGGAGCAGTTAATCCATTTACATTTAAGGTTATTATCGACATGTATTTATTCGTTTCCCTTTGTACCTCTGTTCCTCTCCTCTTTTTTTCTTCTTTTTCTTAAGACATTCCCTTTAGCATCTCTTGCAATGCTAGCTTGGTGGAGATGTATTCTTTTAGTCTTCCTTTGTCTGGGAATCTTCTTATTTTACCTTTCAGTTTGAGTGAGAGCCTTGTTGGGTAGAGTATTCTTGGTAGTAGGCCTTTGTTTTTCATTGCTTGAAATATTTTTGACCATTCCCTTCTGACTTGTAGTGTTTCTGTTGAGAAATCAGTCGACAGTCTTATTGGAGCTCTCTTGTATTTTATTTGCTGTTTTTCTCTTGCTCTCTTTGTATTTGAATGTTGCCATTTTAATTATGATGTGCCTTGGAGTGGGTTTTTGGGGGTTCTTTTTCATTGGGACTCTCTGTGCTTCTTGAGCTTGCATAAGTTTTTCTCTCATCAGGTTGGGAAAATTTTCTGTCAATATTTCTCCTATCAGCTTTTCTATTCCATGCTCCTCTTCTTCTCCCTCTCTTATTCTGATGATCCTGATATTATTTATTCTCATGCTATCCTGTAATTCCCTTACATCTTGTTCATATTTTTTCAATCTTTTTTCATATTGTTGTATTGTCTGGGAATTTTTTTCTACATTGTCCTCTAACTCACTTATCCTATCCTCTGCTTCTTTTTGCCTGCTTTTGATTGATTGTACTGTTTTTCAGTTCAGAGATTGTGTTCTTCATTTCTTCCTGGTTCTTGTTAATAGTTTCTATGTTCTTTTTTATGCTAGTGTAGTTCTCTGCAAGTTCCTTGTAATTTTCTTGGAGCTGTTGGTAACTTCCTTGGAGGTTGTCGTAGTTGTTTTTGAGGTTGTCAAGTATATTGAGCTTCTTCACCACCATTGTTTTGAATTCCATGTCTGACATTTGGGCTATGTTTATTCCACCTATCTCTCTTTCTGGGGATTCCTCTTTTCATTGAGAGGTTGTTTCTGCATCTTATCGTGTTGGATTCTTCTTGTTTGTTTTTGTTTTTTGGATTTGTCTGCTTTGACTTCCCACCTTTGTGGTATGAGATTTTTTATAGGGGATATGGGGGTTTCAGTGGTGCAGTCTCTTTGATCTCCTGAGCCTGATGTTCTTGGCATACCCTTTATGTCGTTGTTTATGCTGTCTGGTTATATTTCAGATGCTCTTTGGTAGGATCTTTCCTCTGGCTAGTTGATTGAGTGTCGCTCTGTCCACTTTGTCTTGAGTTCTTTTGTGGAGATGCTGTTAAAAACATAAACACACAGCCCAGGCAGGAAACCCACACCCTCAAAAATATCCCCCATCCTCTATCCCGCTATCGTCAGCAAATGAGCCAGTATTAATATAAATGTAGAGAGGTTAGGGCTTTTATACTATAGGAAGAATAGATAAGAATTGTTTTTAAAGAGAAAAAATATGATTTTTGAGAGGGGATTATAGATTAATAATAGTAGCAAGTAGTGTCAAGACTATGCAAGACAGTAGGTAATATTTACATTGTGTGTTAATAATAAAAGAAAAAGAGGGAAGAATGCAGAGTATAGTAAGAAAGTGGAATTATTTCATATTAGTGTTATATTGTAGGTATATTCTATTTATTTAGTGTGAAAGGGAGGCTAAACTAGACAGACAAACAAATAAAAATTAAAAAGGGAGGATGAGAAGGAGAGATGGTATGAAACAAATTTAGAAGACTTTTTAAGAAAAAAAATTTTTAAAGAAGTAAAAGTTAAAATTAAAATTAGAAATAAGAAATTTAAAAAATTAAAATCAAATAAGATACAAATAAAAAAACTAAAATAGAAATAAAAATTTAAAAATATATATAAAAGGAAAGTTTTTACTCAGTTCAGCCTTTGCGTGTCGTCTTCTTTTTCTGGATCCACAGCTGGTCTCTTGAGGCAGGCCAAAGGTTCCTGATCCTTGCAACAGCGGCGGCTGGTGCATTCGTTTGGTGCCTGTTGGAACCGGCTGAGGTGCTTGTATGCGTGCACATGTGCAAGCGCAAGGTGGCCTGCACGCTAGCCTTAGGCCTGCCGAGCCGCGCCCCGGGAGTCTTTCTCTTTCCCCTTGGGGCAGGGCCCTGGACACTTGTGCACAGTGGAAGTGAGCGTCTGTGAGTTGCTGCCACCTGCTGTTCCTGCGCTGCAGCCGCCTGCTGTTCCAGCACCCGCCTAGGCGGGCATGAGCAGAGTCCGCACAAGTGGTCTGCACTCTGGCCTGGCGCCCACTGGAGCTGGCCAGGGGTGTCTGCACACAGTCTTCTGTGTGGCCAAGATACATTTTTATGCTTAATTTAATATCTAATTTTTTAATGATAGAGTATTAGTTGATATATTAATTAAGTCAACAAATCTTTGTACAGCACCTATGGCCTGACATTATCTGAATTCCCTTTATTAAAAAAAAGAAAAAGAAAAAATCTTTTTATTTCATCTATGGCAGAATTTAGTATCCATTTATGATCAGTGTAATGACATGAAATTTCAATTAGGTTCCTACTAATATTATGGGCTTTATACTCCTTTTTTTAACTTTAAAATACAAAAATTCTTTAGAATGGTAAGTCAGTGAATCAGTAACCTCAAGGACAATTATTTTATCAGATCCTTTCTTTATTGGCCAGTTTAAGAAGATGAAATCATGAGGAAACTAAACTCCAGGGGAACAGAAAAATACAAGAAGATAGGGACAGTGAAATTAATTTTTCCAGATGTACAATCTATACTATTAAGTAATTATTATATTCAAAGTTGAGTACTTGTGAATATTATCCAGAAATCTCTATATCTGATCTCATCCTATATAAGAAAAAAGCCCCTTACTCTGAAAATGTTACTTATGTTGTATTCAATAAGTCCTATTATTTGTTTAGTGGCCCCCTATGTCAATATCTAACAATGTTTCTGTACTTTTTAACATCAACACTGAGGAAATGCCTTCTCTGAATATTGGCAGTAAGTGGGAGTGGGGCTCATAGCCTACGATGTTTTGCATGCAGCCTAACATAGAAGCAGGAGGGGGTCGAAGAACAGAAGGAAAAGAGCAGTCAAAGAAAGTTGTAATTGGCCAGCTGGTGCAGTGGAGAGCTAACTACTGTGTGAATATATATGCAAGCACTCATTGTTTATCGTTTAGTGTGTGCTTGAGTCTCCCAAGGATGATGACCAAAAAAAAAAAAAAAAAAAAACCCAAAAAACAAACAAACAAAAAAACCGATGGGACAAAACCAAGAGTAATATGCACAACATAAACTTCTTTGAACGTAGGTGAAGATCCCAGCACCCGGCATTTACATGAATGGTCCTGAGGGCCAAGGTTAATAGTTCTAGTACTCCACAGGAGGGATGCAAGGGAGCTGCTGATTCCACTGGAGTTTGCTGCAGAAGTCACACCTTCCTGCTGTTAGGTTGTTAGGCTCTTTCTGCTTCCTTAGGCTCTCCCACTTCTTCTGGAAACTCAGGATATTTGCATGCCTGATCCTGATAAACTTCAAGTCTGGAACTTTTCTGATTATTAAATACAAGATTGAAAGTACCAAAAGTCAGACTATAGACATTTCATTCCAGTGTAAGTCTGGACTGTGTGGTTAATATCTTTCTTTTTAAAATTTAAGTAATTTATTTGTTTTTATTGTTGACACTATTATAGATGTCCCCCATTTGCTCCACCCCCACCACAGCTTACCCTCCTTCACCCAACCCTTATCCTGCCCCCCTGGCCTCTACCACCTTGTCATCTGTGTCCATGGGCCATGCATATATGTTCTTTGGCTAATTTCTTCCAGTCCCCCCAACCCACCTCCCCTCTGACAGCTGTCAGTCTGTTCCATGTGTCCATGCCTCTGGTTTTATTTTGTTCATCGGTTTATTTGTTCATTAGATTCCATATGTGAGTGAGAACATATGATATTTCTGAATTGCATTTTATATCTGTGATTGTGTGTCAAATCTGAAGGAGAAGATAAGTTTAAGGGGAAAAATGGCAGGCTCTTTATCAATGATAGGGAAAACTAGGAAAGATGGTGAAAACATCTGGAGAGAGGTAACGATCTCTTTTTTCTTATGTGTTTCCATTCACTTTCCTGAGAGATCATCAGAGAAGCTCAGGAAGGTAAACCAACACAGAGAAAGGAAACAGTAAGAACACAGCACATCAGAGTGTTGTCTCTGAAATTTACTTCCAAAATTTCTGTCCCACAAGAGTGAACATCTTAGACCTCTTAGAGCCACAGTGATGGAGTTCTTTGGCAATTTCCTCTAAGACTTGGCAGAGGTAAATGAGAGATGAGCTATTGGTGCACATGCTTTGTTTCTCAATGGTTTTATAAAGCAAATGCACAAATGTCGTCGGTGGCGGCAGCCGTCCGTCTCGAGAGACGATGGTGTAGCTTCTCAAGAGTCTATCTGCACCGCCGAGAATGGCTGTGCAGTCCGACTCGGGAGTGACACGGTATCTGTCTCCTCCCGTGTTGAATCGACATCTTGCGATGATGCTGGAGTGTCCTCTCCAGTGAAGCTGAAGCTACAGAGCCTGGGCAGGGTGATATGGAGGGTCTGCTGTTGCCCATGCAGCAGACCCCCCCCTCTCTTCGCAGCTGAAGGGTCCAAGGGAAAGACGGAGTCAATACAGCTTGGCTTCAGGTGCGCCGCAGGAGTTGCCGGTGTTGACTACAACGTCAAACCGCCTTAGGGACTCCGGCTCCGGATTTTCTGTCGGGGTTTACTCCCTTAGCCTTTCCCCTGAAGAGGTATGCCGCAAGGCAGCGGAGGTTTTTTGGAGTCAGAGTTTTCCTTCTCTGATGTGCCCTGACTGGAAGATCGAACCAGCGACACTGAGCTCGCAGGCCGACGCTCAATCCACTGAGCCAAACCAGCCAGGGTTTGCACAAATGTACAGTTGAAATAAAGAAAGTTGGTTTTGGTTGGCTATCTGCAATGGCCACACTTGCAAACTATTCTTTATGCTTATCCAGAATAACATTTGGAAAATATATGCCTTTCCCGAAGACTCTTCTTCGATGGGTCTGTGTTACATCAGAATAAAATCCTGTACCAGAGACTACAATCTTATAAGGACCAAGCCCTGTGTCCTTCCCAGCCTCATTCCCCACTCTCCATTCCCACACTTCACCTTCCAGGCATTCTGCTCTCATTTCCTGTTCTCCAGGCCACTAACCCAGCCCCACCTCAAGACTGTGGAACACGCTGTCTTCTCATGCACACAGATTACATTTTCTGTGCTTGTGCCTGGTAGCTTCTCTTCCTGGAGATGCCAGCTCTCACGCTCACCTCTGGAAGGCCTACCAGACTGTACCCTATGGGGACTTCCTTTAACACCCTGGAGACTTCCTGCACTGGCCTCTGCTAACACTTGTCATGCCTTCATCTCAGCTTGTCACTCTCTATTTGTCAGTTCACTTTCCCTTTGACTGTGGACCACATGCTCTGCAAGGCACTTACCACTCCTTCACTTGCTAGTGCCTGTCCATGCACCAATCCTTCATGACACTGAGTGGGAAAAAGACAAAACAAAAACAAAACAAAACAAAAACATGGAAAAACAATGGATATTAAAACACTAATATCTTGCCCAGCTTAGATGAAGAGACACACCCTGCTTCATGGTTGATCATGAGTTTTCATATCTTAATGTTTAGCCTCTTTCCTAATCATCTCATCTCAAGGTCTGGATTTATCTCTCTGAGATGGCCCCTTCTGCTTCTGCCAAGTCTGAAAGGCTGGGCACTGGAGGGGAAGGCCAGGTATTTGTTGGTGACATGAAAGGATATTGGTGGGAATCAGCCATTTCCTCAGTGTTCCAGCTACACTTGCTCTGCACAAAGGAAAAGGTAGAAATGGTGGGTGCTGTGCCCGTGCTGCGACTCTCTGCAGTCCCCTTACAGTGTAGCTGGAGTGGACAGCAAGTGTCTGGGACATTTCTGAACCATGTTGCTATTCTCTGGCTGCTGCAGATCAGTTCTCTTTGGGGTCCACTCATTGAAACAAGGATTCACTTCCTTGCATCTGAAGTTAGGGCTGCAGAGTCCTTATTCTCTCATTCTTCCCAATTACGGAGCTGAAGTGTCAATATTTTCAAATACAAGCAAGTCTTTATTGCAAACAAACAGTAACAAAATGAAGAAACATTACATATGTCTAAGGTGTTCCCATGCAAACAAATATTATGAGAGGGACTCCCCAAATTTTAACCCATTGGATTGAAGAAGGTCTCAGCCACTGAGGATCCCAACCAATTTCAATCAAATATCTCTATAACTTATAAGGGCTGGAAACCATTCGGTTTTTTTTGGGGGGGGGGTAATTTGACAGGATGATGCTCTTTGAATAAAGTTATATTATCTACATCTTCCTGAGTCAATTTTGGTTATCTTATTTTTACTAGAATACCATTTATTTTCATTCATGACTTGAAACATACTTAGAAAAATGATAGTATGGGCTCTTTCAAGTAATTTAACATTTTAAAATTTAAGTTTATAGAGGTATAATACCATAAAATTTACCCTTTTTAGGTAAATCATTTGATAAGTTTAGAAAAACATATGCAGCCAGGTAACCATCCCCTCAGTGAAGATACAGAATGTTTTCCCTGCCTCTCCCCTTGCCCACAGCCCCTCTCCACCACTCATCTGATTTCTGTTTGCTTTTTCTTTTTCAAGATGTCATAGTATTTTTGCTTTATCTTTATTGGATTCTTATTCTTGCTTACCTTAGTTTTTGACATTGTTGCTATTCTAATTGTTTTAAATTTAAGATTTCATCTTTATGTTTTTTATTTTTCTCATTTTTAATAATTGGGGCATGTGAAAACATAACCTTTCCTTTATCTGTACCCGACATTTTATTAGATGAAATGCTATTACTACCCATTACTTTGTTTTTTATTTCTTCTTGGATCTGAGATGTTTTAATTTTAAGCATTGTTTCACATCTTTAATATTCTAATTTTATTGCCTTATTATCAATATCTGTGTTATTTATGCTTTGTGGATTTGATCAAAGTTCTTTGTCATATGCTATATATCAACTTTGAGACAAGTTACTTATATCCTTTAAATCTGGGTTCTTCATATGGCTAATAGTCTTAAAATTTTTAAATCCTACAACTTTAGGCCATGACCTGAGGCTGTCTGTTTCCTGTGTGGGGTGGGGGGCATTGGGGGAAGTTGTACCACACAATGGTGCCTGAGCAAAGGCCTTGGAGCAGTGATAGGCAGGGGTGGGGGTGCTGGGGGGTGGTTCTGGATCCCTGCTTCTGCCCAGTGTCCCACCTGCACTGCACAGGGTTTTATAGGATCACATTAACCAAAAAATGCACCATGGAGTTTTATGAGTCCACATATTTTATTGTCCTTATTCCTTCAATAGTTATTACATTATTTTTCCTCTTCTGGCTTTTTGTGAAAGAAACATTACAAGGGGAGGACCCCCCCCCAAAAAAAACCCAGAATTTTTTAAATTAAAAAACTGTATTTATTCTTACATGTTAAAATGTCAGTCACCTTCAAAGTACTCTCCATTTGATGCAATACACCTATCAGGACATTTTTTCCATTGCTCAAAAACAGTTTCTGGGGAGGGAGAGAAGGGGGATAAGTAAGGGAGGGGTTTAGTCAAGGAACGTGTATAAATGACTCATGGATACGGACAGCGGGGGAGGGATATGGTTGCGGGAGGGGGGCTGGGCTGGGTGGGGGAGAGAAATGGGAGAAAAATGGGACAACTGTAATTGAAAAACCAAAAAAAAAAAAAAAAACAGTTTCTGAATTTGTCAATTTTGATGCCTTTTAGTGTTTCTGCCATTTTTTGTTTCACCCCTTCCATGTCAGCAAAACGTTTCCCTTTGAGGACATTTTTCATTGCTCAGAGTGAGATCAGGTGAATAGGGAGGGTGGGGTATGAGGGGTCATGCTGTTTTTGGTCAAAAGCTGCTGAACCCTCAGCACAGTGTGGGCAGGTATGCTCGTAAACCATCCATCATGAAACAGATGAATACCATGAAGGCTGTTTTAGAAGAGAAGGAGAAAGATCTAGCCAATTAAAGGAAATTATTACAGGATCTTCAAGGAGAAAATGAATCCTTAAATGCTCCTGTTCAGGAGGTAGCACAAGATTACTTGAAAGAGGCTTGTTCTGCATCACAATTTGAAGAACGTGAGATCCTGTTGAAAGAAAATGAAAATGAAATGAAGAGTGAAGAGTATACTAAAAGTAAGGGAGAAAGATCTTTGTAGCAAAACAAAGTGGCTACAGTAGGTACAAGAGGAAAACAAATGGTTTCAACCCTGAATGGAGTAGCTTAAGTGACAGAACTGCCACCAGACAATCTTCCTTTTCTCTGCATGAAGAACTGTTTGAAGGAATTTCAGAAATAGAGAGAGAAAGAGCTGGTCTCTAGAATGAGCTAGATTCTTCTAAGGACACTATGGAACGCCAGAGGAAGAAAAACCACTGACTTTTGGAAGAAAAACTGGGAAGTGATGAAAGCATTGGCATCAACCGAGAAAAAGCTGCAGGGCAGAGTGAACAGGCTTCCAAGGAATGACAACAAGTGGAAGCTGTAGAGTTGGAAGCCACAGAGGTTCTCTTCTAATATGAATTATAGTGAATGGTTGCGTGGATTTGAAAAGAAGGCAAAAGAATGTGTGACTGAACTTCTGATTCAGAGGAGGTTAGGATTCCAGAACACAACTTGAGAGAAACTGATGAAATGCACACATTGTGACAGCTACACTGTGAAAAATATTAAACCTTCCTTGCAGAAACAGAAAGAACTTTACAGCAGTTACAGAGAAGTGTGAAACTAGAAAAAAATAAGTGGAAAATTAATGTCAATGTATCATAAAAGACTAGTAAGCAGATGCAGTTTCATTCACATTTTTAGAACAAGAGCTAAAGTGATTAAGAAAAGAAAATAAAGGTGTCCACCAGTAGATGAGTGGATAAAACGACTATGGGATGTTTACACAATGGAATACTATTCAGCTGTAAAAAAGAAAAAAAAACTTACCCTTTGCAACAACATGGATGAACCTGGAGAGTATTGTTAAGTGAACTAAGCCAGTCAGAGAAAGACAAATACAATATGATTTCACTTATATGTGAAATCTAATGAACAAACTGAAATAACAAGCAAAATAGAGATGAACTCATAGATGGAGAGCAGGCTGACAGCTATTGGAGGTGGGAGGTTAGGAGGTAGAGGGATGGAGCAAAAAGAAAAAAGAACTCATGGACATGGCCAACAATGTGGTGATTGTGGGGAGAGGGAGATATAAGGAGGTTAAATAGTAATGTAAAGAAATATAATTAAAAAAATTTTTAAAGATGTCGAAAATCTGGGAAGAGAGCAAGAGAATCTGGAAATGGAGCTAGAGAAGGCAGAAACAGGATGATCTATCTGTCATAGAAGTTGGAGAGTTAAAAACACAATTAAATGAAATGTTCCCAAAACTTAGAATGGAAGCAAGTGAAAAACAAAAGGTAGCTGGTGACTTGTATGAGGATCAGCAGTCACCGGATCTCATCCTGTCAAAAGGAACAAAAGCTGCTGGAGACACCACTGTTATTGGGATTAGTGATGTTTCCCCAGAAATGGAGTTTTCTGAGATGGAGACAGTGTCTGTAAGTCTAAATCAGATGTGACACAGTTACAGCAGTGGCTTCAGTCAGGAAACCAACAGCTCACTGAGTAGAAGAATACTGCCTGGTATTGGAGTGAAGTACTGGGAAATTGGTCATTCACAGATAACAGGAGGTATTGTTTTGTATTTTGACAAATAAAGCCTTATTTATGTTTCATCCTTTCTCCTTCAGCAGAAATGCTGAACAGAGCTTTGTCTTTTCTAATCCTTGTTAGACTACTGATTTAAAGAGGGAGGAAAAAAAGCCAACTCTGTAGATACCGTCAGAGTTTAGCTTTATAATAAAAATTGTTTAAATAATTAGGCCTTTGCATTCCTGAAGATAAAATAAACATAATCTTTAATCTTACTCTGCTCAATAAAATTGTTCAGAAAATCAAAAGTAGGACTTCTGGTCAAGATGGAGGCATAGGTAAACACAGCTTGCCTCCTTGCACAACCACAGCAAAATTACAACTAAAATACAGAACAGCCATCACTCAGAACCATCAGGAAATCAAGCCATGCAAAAGTCCGGCAACTAAGGATTTAAAGAAACCACATTCAAACAGACGGGTAGGAGGGACAGAGGGGCGGAGACCCATAGACATGGAACCAGCTGGTCTCAAACCCACATGTGAGGGATATAAAATGGAGGGATACCTCAGGGGTGAGGGGTCCCACCCCTAATACCAGACCACCCACCCAGAGTTCCAGAGCCAGGAAAATAAGTCCCCACAACTTCTGGCTGTAAAAACTAGAGTAGGTTGAGTTGGTAGAGGAAACTCTGGGATTCTCCGGCCTCTCCTCTTAAAGAGCCTCACACCACACATGCACTCAGGCTCATTCCCCCTGAGCTCCAGCACCAGAGCAGCAGCTTAAAGGGCACCAGTGGCATACAGGAAGGAAGTGGTGTCTGGCATCAGGGCGAGAGCTGGGGGACAGCTTCTTCCAGATAGATGTGCAGACACTGGCTATTGTACCTTTTGTGAGCCCTCCCCACACAAAACCACAGTGTGGTGGCAGCATATCTGAATCTCCATCAACCTGGCTCACACAGTAAGCTCTGCCCTGATGATTATCTAAGGGTCTGCCCCACTCAACTTACAGGCCCACACAAGTAACCCTACCACCCTGGTAACAGTGGCTTTTCCATAGGAAGGGCTGGGCTAGGTGCAGGCTTCAGACCTTCCTAAATACTCTCAAAAAAGCAACAGCAGATCCCAGCCACATACCTCTCGTTGAGTGGCCCCAAGCCTGGCAATAGTAGCAGCCATCTGCAGATCACTTTATAGCTTACACCAAGAAACCTCAAACAGAACACAGGTGGCGGCAACCTTGGCCTGTATCACCTGGGAAACCCCACAGCCAGCAACCCAATGAACAGTTACAGACCAGATTGGAACACCACCCAACCACCTCCACAAGCCAGGGGTCACACACAGTCTTAACAGCTATCTGGCCTGGGTAAATCCCTACCTTAACCTGCAAACAGCAATCAAAACTCAACCACTAAAGAAGGTAGTACTCAACTCACATGAAGGGTGTGCCTTGAGTGTACAGCTTGGGAGATGAAGGAGGCTGTGCCACTGGACCCTACAGGACACCTACTATATTAGGCCATGCTACCAAGACAGGGAGTCATAGAAGCTCTACCTAATACATGGGAACAAACACAGGGAGGCTGTCAAAATGAGGAGACAAAGAAATATGGCCCAAATGAAATAACAGAACAAAACTCCAGAAAAAGAACTAAACAAAATGGAGATGAGCAATCTATCAGATGCAGAGATCAAAACAGTGGTTATAAGGATGTTCAAGGAACTCAGTGCATACTTCAACAGCATAAAAAAGACCCAGGCACAAATGAATGATATACTAACTGAAATTTAAAAAAATTTCCAGGGAATCAACAGTGGAGTGGATGAAGCCAAGAATCAAACAATGATTTAGAATAAAAGGAAGAAAAAGACATTCAATCAGTACAGCAAGAAGAAAAATAATCCAAAAAAATCTAGGATAGTGTAAGGAGCCTTTGGGACAATTTCAAGTGTTCCAACAGTGACATCATAGGGTTGCCAGAAGGAGAAGAGAAAGAGCAAGATATTGGAAACTTATTTGAAAAAATAATGAAAGAAAACTTACCTAATTTGGTGAGAGTAATAGACATACAAGTCTAGGAAGCACAGAGGGTCCCAAACAAGATGGATGTAAAGAAGACCACACCAAGACAGGCGATAATTAAAATGCCAAAGGTTAAAGCTAAAGAGAGAATCTTAAAAGTGGCAAGAGAAAAGCAGATAATTACGTACAAAGGAGTTCCCATAAGGTTGTCAGCTGATTTCTCAAAAGAAACTTTGCAGGCTAGAATGGATTGGCAGGGACTGACAACCAAGATTACTCTATCCAGCAAAGCTATTACTTAGAATCTAAGGGCAGATACAGTGCCTCCCAGAGAAAGTGAAGCTAAAGGAGTTCATCATGACCAAACCATTATTATATGAAATGTTAAAGGGACTTACTTAAGAAAAAGAAGATCAAAACTATGAACATTAAAATGGCAATAAATACATATCTATCAACAACTGAATCTAAACAACAAACTAAGTAAAGAAGCAGAACAGAATCAGAGTCATAGATATGGAGAACATTGGGATGGTGGCCAGTGGGGAGGGAGTCTGGGGGAATCGGTGGAAAGGTTAGGAGATTAAGAAGTGTAAATTGGTAATTACAGAATAGCCATGGGGATGTTAGAAGCAGGTATAGGAAATGGAGTAGCCAAAGAACTTACATGCATGACCCATGGACATGAGGAAAAGAGGGGGGATCACTAGAGGGAGTCAGGAGTGCTGGATGAAGAGGGGCTAAAGGGGAAAAATTGGCATGACTGTAATAGAATAATCAATTTAGAAAGAAGATCAAAAGTGGTAGAGACGATGTAGAATTTAACATTTCAGTACTGATGCTGCACACTGTGTTACTTTCTGTTTGGGGAGTGCCTCTGACTTTAGCTCCGCAAAACACTCTTCACTGCTAATGTGATCAGCTTTTGTAGTGACATCAGCAAGCAAAGGGATGCTTATTATTAAAAAAAAAACTATAAATGAAACTCCTACAATTTAATATTTTGGTTGTGAGAATAACACTTGAAAAAGATCAATGTCTAGCCCTGGTCATATGATTTAGTTGGTTTCAGCATCTTCCCGTACACCAAAAGATATTGTGGGTTCGATATCCAGTTGAGGCATGTATGGGAGGCAACCAATTGATGGTTCTCTCTTTTCTCTCTCTCTCTCTTCTTCCATCTTTCCATTCCTCTCTGTCTTAAATCAATAAACATATTCTCCAGTGAATATTTTTAAAAAGTGAATACATTCATTAACATAATGCCTGGCTTGAATGAGCCCTCAATAAATATAAGCTAGCATTATGTTTATTATGTCCGATAGGTTTTGAAAATTACTATATAACTTTTCTGTTTGAGGTTCATAATTTTGAAATTTACATATTAAAAAAATAATTATATATGCAGTTTTTCTACATTCTTATTTTTCTTTCTCTTTGTTATTGGCTGAGAGAAATTAACCTATTACTATTTTTGTTTGCATTAATATTGACGTTTTCTTTTTCTTGGCTTTATACGATACTAAGTGTGTTGGTGTAACAACTCATGACTATCACAGGTGTCTGGGTTTCAGCTTTGTATGGATCTAGTTCTGAAGTGAGAGAGGGAGGTTTGCACTGTTTGCATCTCCTGGGCTGTGAGGAGGTCCCTGCATGGAGGGGCAGGAAAGTGGGGAAGGGGCTGCAAACTCCCTCAGGAATCACAGTGG
Organism: Furipterus horrens; assembly: GCF_987537825.1. NCBI lineage: Eukaryota > Metazoa > Chordata > Mammalia > Chiroptera > Furipteridae > Furipterus > Furipterus horrens. Next base: position 61,186,033 of record NW_028327180.1, on the reverse strand, counting down.
GTGCAGGTGCCTATTGGGATTAATGCTCAGTATTACCCAGTCCAACTTCCATTCTCAGGCTGTTAACTTTGCTTGGGCTGCCATAACAAAGTATTATACCACAGATGAGGAGACTTAAACAACCATAATGTATGTTCTCACAGCCTTTGAGGCCCGAAGTCCAAGACCCAAGTGTCTGCGCTGTGGGTTTCTTCTGCAGCCTTTCTCCTTGACTCAGAGAGTCCTGTCTTCTCCCTGTGTTCCCTTCTGTGCCCATCTATCCATCTTCCTCTGTTCATAAAGACACTAATGTAACTGGGTTAGGGCCCACCCCAATGACCCATTTTAAGTTAATTACTTCTGTAAAGACCCTATCTCCAAATATGGTCTCATTTTGAGATCCTGGAGGTTAGGACTTCAGCACATAATTTGGGGGTGGGGGAGGACACCATTTAGTTCACAACATGGATCAATTAAAACAAGAAGACCATCCAGGGAGGTTTTCACTGTCATGTCAGGGAGTCACAGCTCAGCATAGGCCCAGCATTGTCGGATGCACTGTCATGAGAGGGGACAATTAGCAGTCAGGCTGGGATTTCAGGGGCAGCCACTCAGAAGCACAGACAGCCCTAGAGCCAGCTGGATCCATCATTCACCAACATCTGTGTAACATGACTTTGCATTTTAGAAAGTTCCAGTGTGGTTCTACATTCATCTTTTTTCCCCCTAAAGACCTGTAAGTTGCATATCTTATTATTATTAAGATATTTGACAATACTTTTTCTTTCCTTGGAAGGTAATAGTCCTGGAGCATCCTTTTTCCGGCAAGTGTGGAGGCTTGGCCAACATAGGCTCACCTTATTGATAGCTTGGGTCACATATATGTTTTGCCACCGGATGTTCTGGGATTTGTTATTTATTCTTGAAGTCCAGAGGCTACTCCATATCTCATGTGATGTTTTGTTCTCTAAAATCAGTTTTCAGGTACAAGACTTTATTTCAGGAATTTTTGTTATTATCACTGGATCCTTTGTTTCATTCGCCTGATGTTAGGCCATTTTTTCATAATTATCATCCTTTCTCTAATTAGTCTGCCTCCTCGCTTCTACCATTTAATTTTCATTTCAAGCATACTTTACATGCAACTTCTTTGTTTTTAGAAGAATTGGTTTAAATTTTTGATGCTTTTAATGCTGCTTTAATTTCTCGAAAGATTTTATCATTTCTTTTTGTTGCTAGGGTAAGCAGACTTTTAATTTTATTTAACTTTTCAATTGTCAATGTAGAAATGACTTTAGGTTAGGAGCAGTGAAACATTTCTTTCAAGTGCAATTTCAGCTTCAGGAAACTGGAATGACTCATGTTATCTCTTTTCCTTGCAGGCAGGAAATGACTACAGTTGAGAGAGAAAATCGAAGTCCAGATCAGAAAAGTAAGTCATGGCTTCCCACTATTTGTTATACCAGGAAAGCTGTAAATTTAAACATCCAAATTTGCTGTGGTTCTGACACTCCATCAGGGTTGAAGGAAACATTGCTTGAAGTCTTAGTCCTTTATTTTTTGTCTCACAAAATGGATCTCTTTATTCTTTGTATTACAACAGTATCTATGTATATACCATTTCTTTCAAGCAACACTTTGTAAACTTCTGTGGAAAGTGATTAGTCAAAATCCTACTGATTTTTATTTCTGTATTGTTAGTTTGAAACAGGGCTGTATTAAATATAAGCTGGTGTTAAGTGTATATTTTTTGCTCATGCATTGGCTCTGTTTGATTTAGTATCTAGGTGTAGTAATCATGGAATTACTTTAAAATGGACAGCTGCAAATAACAATGTTTGATCCTTTGAGACAGGCATATCTACAGGAAACTCACTTTTATTGTGTCGCTGTTCCCTCAACTGTCTCCTCACATTACAAACTTCTTCAAAGACTTGCCTGGCAATGCATTTGGAACTCGGCATTTCTAATCAGCTCGCAGCTCCCTGAGTGTACTTTATGGGCTATGAAATAAATGCATTTTGCTAATATCATCAAGACCATAAATGAAGTAACATACTCAGAAAGCATCATAGTACATTGCATATAAAAATGTCACATGAGGCAATTTCTTAAATTCATTGAGGTGGCATTGGTTAATAACATTATATAAATTTCAAGTTTAAAATTCTATGCTATATTATCTGTGTCTTGCATTGTGTGCTCACCACCCAAAATCCAGTATCGCTCCATCACCATATATTTTACCCTTTTTTCCCTCCTCATCCTATCCCTGCCCTCCTTCTCCTCTGGTAACAACCAATCTGTTGTCTGTGTCTATGAGTTTGTTTGTTTTGTTGGTCATTTATTGTTTTTTGTTTTGTTTCCCACATATGAGTGAAATCTGGTCCTTTAAAAAAATTTTTTTAATATGCTTTATTGATTATGCTGTTACAGTTGTCCCAATTTATTTTCCCTTTGTTCCCCTCCACCCAGTGATCCACCTCCACCCAGTGACCCCCCTCCCTTCAGTTGTCCCCCCCCCTTAGTCCATGCCCATTGGTAGTGCATATAGTTCTTCTCAACATCTTCCTGTCTACTCCACTACCTCCTACTATGCTTCTTAATTCCTGTAACATCTCCTCCCTTCCCCCCTTTTCCCTCTCCGCTGACCTCCCCCCATATTGTTCCCCATACCTATAACTCTTTTCCCACTCTCATTGCCTACTTAGTTTGCCGTTGTTTCAGTTCCCTAGCTTCTGTTGTTGGTTGTTGGAACACAATTTTCACTTCAATGTTCATAGTTTTGATTCTCTTTCTCCTAAAAAAGTCCCTTTAACATTTCATATAACACTGGCTTGGCTCTGATGAACTCCTTCAGTTTTACTTTGTCCTGGAAGCACTTTCTCTGCCTTTCTATTCTGAATGACAGCTTTGCTGGATAGAGTAATCATGGTTGTAGGTTTTTGCTTTTCATTACTTTGAATATTTCTTGCCAGTCCCTTCTTGCCTGCAGAGTTTCTTTTGAGAAATCAGCTGATAATCTTATTGGGACCCCTTTGTACATAATTCTGTTCTCTCTTAATGCTTTTAAGATTCTCTCTTTATCCTTAACTTTTGACACTTTGATTATAACGTGTCTCGCTGTGGTTCTTCCTGGGTCAAGTTTTTTTTTTGTTTTTGTTTTTTGGAACTCTCTGTGCTTCCTGGACCTGTACGTCTATTTCCTTCCCCAAGTTAGGAAAGTTCTGCTTCATTATTTTGTCACATAATTTTTCAATTTTTAGTTCTTCTTTATCTTCTGGCAACCCTATGATTCAGATGTTGGCCCACTTACAGCTGTCCCATATGTTTCTGAGCCTCTCCTCATTTTCCTCACTTTTCGTTTCCTCTTTCTGCATCGGTTGACTGTTTGTTTCTTCCCTATGTTTTGGTTTGGTGATTTGATCCCTGGTTTTCTTTCCCTCACCACTAGTTTCATATGTGTTTTTGTTCATTTCAACAGGACTAGCCTTCGTTCCTTCCCTATCTTGTTTAAGATCTGCTGTTAGGTCTGTAAGCATTTGTATAACCAAATCTATGAACTGTGCCTGAGAAAGATTTTCTACCTGCCGAGCCGTTAGATTAGATATTTGCTGTCTGGTCAGCTGTGTGATTGGGATCTCTATCATGATCTGTGCCATCCTGACAGTTTTGTATTTACTTTTGCTTCCTGGGTGAAGCTGTCACACCTCCTATGCTATAGGGGACAGAGCCCCGTGCTCTCGTCACTACCAGGTGATCCTTCTCACCAGCTGTGGCATTTTCCATGGAGGTGGGGATCCAAGATGGATTCCTGCTGTTCACTCTCTGCTGAGAGACCAGGAGCCTCCTCCTCCATCCCCACAACCTCTGGCCCTCACAGTCCAAGGCAATGGGGGTCTGCCTTCCATGGGATTGGAATTGCAAGCTGATGGGCCTAGTCTGAAGCCAGGGGTGCTCCCCAGGCACTTCTCACCTTTTCTTAAATACGGGTGTCTGTGCTTACTGCCATCCTGCTGCCATCGCCACAGCTGCCACCGCCAGCACAGCTTGATCTCTCTGCCCCAGCTTTGCCCCTCCTACCTGATTGGATGAGCACCACTTCTTTATAACTTTATACATTGGACTTCCATTTATTTTCTGGAACTTCTGGTTGTTTCTGGTTTTGCGGTAGTTCTGGTCCTTCTTAATAGTGGAGGGATAGAGAGAGTGTCAGTCTAGGCCTCCATCTTGGCTGGAAGTCTTCTGTGTTTGTTTGCATCTGTCTCTTAGGTAGAGCTGTCGTTCCTGTTATGTTGTAAGGAGTGAAGCCTTAGGGATTCATCAGTACAGGGTGACCTATTTCACCACGTTTTGGCGCTGTATGTGGGGGAGGGGTCTGAGAAAAAACAATGCCACTTGCAGAGCACTTGCCCCTTTTCCAAGCACTTCTCCCACTTAAGTATGGGACTGGCGCCTCTCTAGCTGTTGCCCTGGCTGTCATTCCAAGAGTGGATGGGTCTGCGGACATTCTAGGACAGTGGGGGTCCTTTAAACAAGTGGACTCTGCTGAGAAATTGGCAGTTTCTGCATCCACCCAAACCCCCACTGGTTTGCACAGTTAGAAACAATGAGACTTGATTTTCCCTGGTGCTGGGACCATGAGCTGCATGGTCTTTCCAGGAGCTGGGAATGCTCCCCAGGTGTCCCTCCCCATTTTTTAAAACATGTGACTGCACTTTCCGCTGGCCTGCTGCTGCCTCAGCCACCACCAAACCGCATCCTCTCCACCCCAGCTCCACTTTTCCTACCTGTCTGGATGAGTATTTCTTCTTTATATCTTTGTTTGCTGGACTTCCATACAGTTTAATTTTCTGGAACTTCTGGTTGTTTCTAGTTTTGAGGTAGTTGTATTACTCCTTAGTTGTGGAGGGAGACACAGCATGTCTGTCTACGCCACCATCTCTGCCAGAAGTCCCCGGAAATATCCCTTCTTTTTATCTGCTGCATAGTATTCCATTGTATAAATGTATCAGTTTTTTGATCCACTCATCTACAGATGGCCATTTAGGCTGTTTCTAGCACTTGGCTATTGTAAGTAGCACTGCTATGAACATAGGAGTGCATAGGTTCTTTTGGATTGGTGTTTCAGGATTCTTCGGGTATAATCATAGCAATGAAATTGCTTGATCAAAACACAGTTCCATTTTTAGTTTCTGGAGGAAATTCCATATTGTTTTCCATAGTGGCTGCGCCAGTCTGCATTCCCACCAACAGTGCAGTAGGGTTCCCTTTTCTCCACATTCTCACTGGCACTTGTTTTTTGTTGATTTTTTGATGATGGCCATTCTGACGTGTGAGGTGGTATCTAATTATGGTTTTAATTTTTCATCTCTCTGATGGCTAGTGATGTTGAGCATTCTTTCATAAGAATTTTTATCATAAATGGATGCTGGATTTTTTCAAATGCTTATTATGCACCTATTGATATGATCACATGATTTTTATCCTTCATTTTGTTTATATGGTGTATCATGTTAATTGATTTGTGGGTATTGAATCAACCTTACATCCAAAATATAAATTCCACTTAATCACGGTCTAGGGTCTTTTTGCTGTATTGCTCAATTTGGTTTGCTATTTTGTTGAGGATTTTTGTGTCTATGTTCATCAGGAAAATGTAATTTTTTTTTTGTAGCATTGTTGCCTGGTTTTGGTATCAGGGAAATGCTGACCTTGTAAAATGACTTTAGGAGGATTCCCTCCTCTTCTATTTTTTTGAACTGTTTGGTAAGGATATGTATTAATTCTTGTTTGACTGTTTGGTAAAATTCACTGTTCTTTTATTTTATATTAGCAGGATTTAAAATGATGCCCTCTTGCTCATTTCTAGTATTATTTCTTTGCATGCTTTCCATGTATTATCTGAATATCAGTTTTAATAAAGTTCATTAATTATATTAACATTTTTATGGAGCAAAATTTTGTATTTTATTAATCCTCTATCACAGGAAAGTCTATCCCTGGGCTCAACTTCAAATTATATGTGACTTACACAAATTCTAAAGAGCTAACAAAATATTTTGCTGCTTTTACAGGTAAAGGAGAAACAAATTGATTTGGATGGGGTTATTCTGAAATAATTCAGGCTACTAATCCCCAAGTAATTTCACTGAGGTGCAGTCCCCCTCATTTTTCTTAGACATGCTATGTATTTATAGTAGCCTAGGGTAACCATTCTTTGTGCATAACTAGCACTTATTAGCCTGATGTACTCTATGTAGTAGACCATCATCACATTCTGTGGACATAGGACATGATCAATATTCCTACAAAGCAGATTTCCACAGAGACACAGAAACGGATAAAGCCCTGAGATGCCACCATAGCTGTGCTGGTTTCCCTGCATGGGAAATCAATGCATATTAGACATCTGTAGTTGTATTACTTCAGTCAAGTAAACAGGCCTCATCTGCAACAGTAAATGCAACTGAAGTTGCCATCTAACTAAATTTGTTAAAGTGTCCAATATCCAGTCATTCTTTACACAGGTCAGAAAGGGAAATTAAATTGGAAATGATTAAGATCAACACCCCTATGTCTTTTCAATAATCAAATAAATAACATCCTGATTTCAGAAGGGAAGCCAAATTGCTGTTATTTTGTTTCTTTACATTCTACTTAGACCAAGTCACAAGAGTTGGTTAGGAGAATCAATGTGATGATGCTCCCAGTTGGTCAATGGGTCTATTTCATGCATGTTTTCAAGTTGTGATGAAACTCACAGGGTGTGTTTATGGACCCTTTCAGCTCATTAGCAACAGACACAGGAAAATATTTTTCCTCCACTCTGATTAGTGGTTTCTTTCAAAGCAATGTCTTTGGTCCTTTGATTAGCTGAAACACATAATTAGTCAAGTTTTCCTAGTAGGTAAATTTCAAAAAAAATCACATTAAAATTTTCAAAACCTATGGAGCATAATAAATATAAATGGTAGATTATATTTATGGAGTGTTCATTCCAGGCAGTCACTGATACAAGAATGTAATATTTCCTCTAAATAGTATTTTATCTGTAACTCATGTGTTCTTAAAGGAAATACTATTATTGCCCAGTATTTTGTTACTTTTCTTTTTATTTCTTTTTGGATCTGAGTAATTTTTTATTTCAAGCATTGTTTTACATTTTTAGTATTAATTTCTAAATTTATTGCATTATTATCAGTTTCTGTGTTATTTCTGCTTTGTGGTTTTATCCAAGTTCTTTGTTATATATTATATACCAACTTTGGCATGTTATTTATATTCTTTAAATTTTAATTCCTTCATATGGAAAATAGTCTTAAAATAAAAAATACTACAACTTTAGATTGTGTTGTGAAAATAACATTAAAAAATCAATGTCTGTTTATTAAAACAATGCCTTATTTATTATATTAAAAATTGAAAGCAATGATTGTATCATGTGCTCCAGAAGCAATTGGATCACAGATCAGCCTCTGCATTCCTTATTCTTTTTGTAAGGGTCTTTGAGTCAGTCTGTTAGGCTGGACTCTTCCATTCAGGTGAGCACAGGGAAACTTTAATGCATATTTTGTCATGTGTGCTGTCGACCATTTGCGTCCTGTATCTTAATACTGATAGCATTCTTTCTGCCTCTAAACGAAACCCAGTGATATAGCTAGGACAGGATTCTCAAACTTTGGAGTTTGTTGCTTTTAACTATTCCTGGTACCATCTGTGGCAGTTCAGTCACAGTTGGGTTGAATTTCAGAAAAGACATTGTAGTCTTCTAAGGTCTTACAAATCATACCAGATTTATAAAAACAAACAGCAAGTTAAATTAGTATTTCAGAAAACAACTTGGTGCTCACTAATGTATTATCTCTTGGTCTTGGGGAAAGGAAGGTTTTCTTGGCCATTTTACAGGATACTGTCAAAAGGATAATAAAGTTACATTAATATAGTCACTTTAATATTCTTATACTCTTAAAACTTTAGATATCTTTATGTTTTTAATAACAAGGAATACATGTGTGGTAGGCAGAATAAAGGCCCTAAAATATGTGCATGTTTGAGTCTGCTTTAAAAAAAAAAATGATCAAAGGGACATTGCAGAGGTGATTAAGTTGAGGGCCTTGAGATAGGGTGATATCTTGGATTATCCAGGTAAGCATTGGGTAAACACAAAGGTCTTTACAAGGTAGCAGACAGAGCAGAAGAGACCAGTCATAGTGGTGTGGCAGGAGAATTTGAACTGCCCAGTCTTATGTCACTGGCATTGAAGGTGGGTGGGCCATGACACAAGGAATGAGGGCAACCTCTGGAAACTGGAAAAGACAAAGAAACAGAGTCTCCCCTTTTCAGTCAAGGAAGGAAGAGCCTCATTATCCAAGACCAGAGGGTGCGCCTCCCCTGTTAAGAAATGCTTGTTGGACATTGGCATTCAGCTTAATTGCAATCATTAGAACTTCTCTTACTTGTTCTCATTCTGATTCTGAAGGTCATATGTTGTTTTTCCAATCAGCGTCCTAACTTCAAATGAGAAGTCTACTCAGAAAGGTAATTTAACTGAACTTTAGCTTCATAATGGCATGTTCCATGTTTTAAATCTGACACTATTTATGCTTATTTGTAAATATTTAACATCTTCAACACCAATAGCAGGACCGCTGGCCTTTGATTTCTTCGTGCCTGTCATACCAACACTTGGTTCTCCAAACTGCTGTCTCTAATGCTACAGCTGAATTATATTTTAAGGCCACATAATTTCCCAAGTTTATTATTATAAAACAATATTAAAATCAGAACAGATTTATTGCATATGACTACACGAATGAAGATGTATGATTTTATGGATATATGTAGTATTTTATATTTGAAATCACTGCATTAAACATGACTTTATTTATGAAGAATGATGAATGATTAGAAATTATTAGCATACTATCATTTTACAAAATCTCTTTAATTTGTATAACATGTTCTAAGATTTTGCTAAGAATTACTGTCAAGCTTATTAGGTTGTAGGTTTCAGAATGAGTCAATGTTTCTCTTATAAACTGAGAATTTTGCTATATTTAGTTTTCTGTGACTTCCCAATTTTGGCTTGTTTATTACAAATATTAGAAGTGGATATAAGATTAACACTCATATAAATTGCTTCAGTGTTCATAGATGTAATCAACTTCAATATGTATATTTATATTTAATCTGAAGTACTTGTCCTTGTTCATTCAATACCTTTATATAATGATTGTTCATCTTTGTTCATCTTTTAAAAGGTATAATTTTTTGTGATAGTTTTATAGAAATTATGCCCTAAATTTATACCTACAATCATTCTTCCTTCATACCTGCCATACTCTTATTTTCATAACACATTTGTAGACAAAATTGTGTTATCTGGTTCCCAAATCCACTGCTGTGTGGCAGCATGAGTGTATCACTTACACAGAAGCATAGTGCTGATGCTGCCTCAGGACACGTGTTCTTTCTTGATCTTGTCCTATAGCCTGGAAAAGCTCTGCAATTCTGAGGCACAATGCCAGGTGTTTAGATGTGTACCTCTTTACAGTCTTTTCACTGCATTCTATCCTTTTCACCTTCCCCCACCCCAAACTGGGATGGTTCAAAACTCTTACATTGGTTTCCTTTTATTTTTATCTTCCAGGTAAAGAAGTTTCATCCACTTCTAATCAGGTAATAAAAATACTATATTTGTCTGATAAATGTCTAAATTCAGATGACTTCATATAAGCATAACTGTAAGTCTTCCTTTACTTGTAAATTCTGAATGTATTTATCAATGTCTTTCATATTTCAGATAATAATCTTGGTAAACTTTTTAAAAATTTTTTTATTTTTGGTAAATGTACTCCAGAAATAAAATAAATAAAAAATTTTAAATACTTTAACTTATTTAGATGATTAGAAAATTTTTCTTGTTATTCCAATTTTACTGAACTTTACTGTTTTAATTTTCAAAACTATTTTAACAAAAATAAATTAATTCAAAAAAATAGACATGTAACTTGACGCCCCCCCCAAAAAAATCAGTTCTTTTTAGTCCTCCACATTTGTTTCCAGTCCTTATGTCAATGAATTAACATTTAAATTTACAAAATGGTGGATATTGAAAAACTAATGAAAATAGTTTATTCCTTTTAATACTATATCACAAGCATTTTATTAATTTAATTATTAAGTAGTATCTTAATTTATAAGTTTTTTCTTTATGATGTATGCCAGCGATTTCAAGCAGTATGCTGCAAGAATTTTTCAGGGCACTGACTTCTTTCCCTTAGATTGTCAAATTAAAAAATGACAACAGCCAATACAACAATAGCCATCCAGTGTGCATGAATCACAATAATACCTATTTTTTTTTGTCAGATTGTCAAAAAAATTTTTTTTGCTGTGGTGCAGAATTATAACAATTAGTTTATCTGTGCCATGAGATTTTAAAAGGTTGAAATTGAGGATCCAAGATGGTGGAGGAGTAAGCAGAAGGTACACTAACCTCCTCCCAGGACCAATCTGAAATTACAGTTAAATTATAGAGAAATCATTCTGAATAACCACTTAACACTAGCTGGAGAGAAGTGTTATAACCATAGGCAGACAGAAGAAATCACTTCATCACAATGTGACTGGTAGAAAGTGTAGAGAAGGTGTATAGGACTGATTGGGTTCCCATGAGTGGCAGCTGAAGCTCCAAGGTATGTTTCAGTGGCCAAGGAGTTCCTCCTGAAATGTGTGGGGTCTAAACAACAAGCTGAGCTCCCCAGCCTACAGCACCAGAACCAGAAAGGAGCCCAGATAACATCCAGCTGTTAAAAGTAATAGGGTTTCTGTCAGCCAGAAAGAAAAAGCTGGAGATGCAGAGATCCTGTAAAGGGCCAGTGCACAAAATTTAATTGGCAGCCACTAACCATGGGCTCTGTCAGAGGGAGGACAGAGTGGACTAGAGATGCTTTAGGATAGTCTGGGGTTGGTGGCTCTGTGGAGAGAACTGAAGGGACAGCCACCAGGAGTCCTGTGCTGAGTCATTTCCCAAACTGTAAAAGCCATCTTTCTCAGGCAAAACACTCCTCTCTGAATGGTATCAACCTGAGGGGAAGCAATAGCCCTGCCCACAGGAATTACTTTGCCCCAACCTGTGGTGTTTAAGCAGGGCTGCTGATTACAGCTTGAGGTTATATCCATGATTAGCTTAACAACTAAGGTGGACCTCTGGGAGCTCTATGAGACTTCAGCTGATCCTTCCCTGGGCCCTGTGATAATATAAGCTGGCCTTGGTGTGAAGCCTTTATGTTCTTCCTGCACACAAACAGGCCTAGCAAAGGGAGTCACACACTGTGGATCACTGATAGCTCCAAACATGTAGACCAGGGTCTGTCACAAGAAACAAATACAAAGAAGCAGCCAAAATGGGAAGACAAAGAAACAGACCCCAAATTAAAGAACAGGAGAATTCTCCATAAGAAGAGCTAGATGAAATGGAGTCTAGAAATTATCAGATAGAAAGTTTAGAGTAATGATTACAAAGATACTCCAACAGCATGAAAAAAGATATAGGAACCATAAAAAAGGACCAGTCAGGAAGAATGGAATATCTGAAATAAATAATACAATGGAAAGAATAAACACTTAGGTTAGATGAAGCAGTGGATCAAATCAGTGATATGGAAGATAAAGTAGAAAAAACACCCAGGCAGAGCAACAAAAAGAAAAAGAATTTTAAAGAGGAGAGCGTAAGAAACATTTTGGACAACATGAAGCATAACAACATCCACATCATGGGAATACCAGAAAAAGAAGATACTGAGGAAGGGATGGACAACCTATTTGAAGAAACGGTAACTGAAAACTTCCCAAATCTGGTGAAGAACAAAGATGCACATGTCCAGAAATCTCAGAGAGTCCCAAAAAATTTGGACCCAAAGAGGCCTATACTGAGATGCATCATAATTAAAATGATAAGGCTTAAAGACAAGGACAGATTTCTGGTCAAGATGGCATAGTAGGTAAACATGGCTCACTTCCTTGCACAACCACATCAAAATTACAACTAAAATATAGAACAATCATCACTCAGCACTGACATAAATTGAGTTCAGTGGAAGTCTAACTATGGATTAAACAAACCACATCCATCCAGACTGGTAGAATGGGTGCAGATGCAGAACAGGCTGGTCCCATATCCAAGGGTGGTAGATGAAAATTCTAGAGGGATATCTTGGGAGTGAGGCATCCCAGCCCAACACCAGTCACCCTAGCCCAGGATTCTAGTGCCAGGAAGATAAGTCCTGATAACTTCTAGCTGCAAAAACCAGCAGGGATTGAGTCAGTGGGAAAAACTTCTGGAGTCCATCAGTTCCCTGTAAAAAACCCACACACAGACTTACTCAAACTCACTCCCTCTGAGCTCCAGCACCAGATACCAGCTTGAAAGGCAACAGTGGCATACAGAAAGGAACTGAAGTGTCTGGCATCAAGGTGGGAACTGGGAGATAGCTTGCTCCCTGAGAGAAAGGTGGGCAGAGGCCATTGTCCCTTTTCTGAACCCTCCCCCCACAGATCCACAGAATCAGCAGTCAAGTGCCCTTTCTGAGACTCCATCAGTCTGGCTAACACTGTTTGCCCTGCCCTGGAGACTCTCCCACCCAAATTATGGACCCAGCCAAACTGTTAAGTGTGACTTCTCTATATGAATGGCTGGTCTTGGTTCATGCTTCACAACTTTGTAAATCCTATCAAACAAGCAACATCCAACATCAGTAAGCCCTTGGTTCCCATACCTCTTGCTAAGTGGTCCAAGCCCAGAGCTAAGCAGCAGCCAGCCTAGATTCACAGCTTGACTTCACCTGATAATATCAAAGCACAGCACAAGTAGCAGACATCTCAGACTACTTTATAGCTCATGCACGGTGACCCCAGGCTGAGCACAGGAGGGGGCCGACCTTGGCCCGCAGCACCCAGGAAACACCAGAGCCTGCACACCCAGTGGACAGCTATAGACCACGTTGAAGCACCACCACCCTGCCCCTGCACAGTGATCCTCCACAGAGGGTGGAGGTTGGTGATCAGTGGTCACAGCAAGTCTTTGCAGCTGACTGGCCTGGGTAAATCCCTCCCATTGACCTGCCAACAACAATCAAGGCTCAACTACAGGAGGAGGGAGTACTCAGCCATCCACAAGAAGAACATACCTCAATTACCCAACTTGGTTGATAGGGGAGGCTGTGCCACTGGACCCCACAGGACACCTACTATATTAGGCCATGCTACCAAGACAAGGACGCATAGTAGCTCTACCTAATACATAGAGACAAACAGAGGGAAGCTGCCAAAACAAGGAGACAAAGAAGCATGGCCCAAATGAAAGAACAGATCAAAACTCTAGGAAAAGAGCTAAACAAAAAGGAGATAAGCAATCTATCAGATACAGAGTTCAAAACACTGGTTATAAGGATACTCAAGGAACTTAGTGAGGACCTCAAAAGCATAAAAAAGATCCAGTCATACATGAAGGATACACTAATATAGATAAAGAACAATTTACAGGGAGACAACAGTAGAGTGGATAAAGCTGAAAATAAAATTAATGATTTGGAACAGAAAGAAGCAAAAAACAAAAAAACCAAACAAACACAAAACAAGAATAGTGTAAGCAACCTCTGGGACAATTTCAAGTATTCCAATATTCTCATCATAGAGATGAAATAAGGAAAAGAGAAAGGGCAAGAAATTGGAAATCCATTTCAAAAATAATGAAAGAATACTATCCTAATTTAGTGAAGGAAATAGACATGTAAGTCCAGGAAGCACAGAGAGTCTCAAACAAGATGAATTCAAAGAGTCCCAGTCCAAGTCATATCATAATTAAAATGTCAAAGGTTAAAGATAGAGAATCTTAAAAGCAGCAAGAGAAAAGAAGTTAGTTACCTACAGGGGAGTTTCCATAAGACTGTCAGCTGATTTCTCAAAAGAAACTTTGTAGGCTAGAAGAGATTGGCAAGAAATACTCAAAGTCATGAAAAGCAGGGACCTTTAGCCAAATTGCTCTACACAGCAAAGTTATCATTTAGAATGAAAGGGCAGATAAAGAGCTTCACAGACAAGAAAAAATTAAAGGAGTTCATCATCACCCAACCAGTATTATATGAATATTAAAGGGACTTATTTAAGAAGATCAAAACTATGAACAATAAAATGGCAATAAATACATATCTATCAACAATTGAATCTAACAACAAACTAAACAAACAAGAAAAATAGAGACAGAATCATGGACATGGAGAAGATTTTGATGATTGCCAGAGGGTAAGGGGCTGTGGGGGAATGGGTGAACATGTGAGGGGATCAAGAAATGCAAATAGGTGGTCACAGAATAGCCATGGGGATATAAAGTACAGTGTAGGAAATGGAGTAGCAAAAGTCCTTATATGCATGACCCATGGGAATAAACAATGGTGGGGGGATTGCCTGAGGGAGTGGGAGTGCTGTGTGGTGAGGGCAAAGGGTTAAAAATTGTGACAACTCTAATAACATAATCAATAAAATATAATTTTTTAAAAAGAAAACAAATGAGGAAAAAAATAAAAGACAAAGAGAGAATCCTAAAAGCCACAAGAGAAAAGCAGGTAGTTATATACAATGGCACACCAATTAGACTGTTCACTGATTTCTCAACAGAAACATTTCAGACCAGAAGGGAGTGGCATGAAATATTCAAGGTGATGAAAAGCAGGACCTACAACCAAGGCTATTTTACCCAGCAAGGCTATCATTTAAAATAGAAGGAGAAATGAGAAGCTTCCCAGATAAGAAATAGCTAAAGAAGTTTGTTGACACATAACCAGTACCACAGAAATGTTAAAGGGCTTGCCAGAAAGGAGAAGGAGAAGAAGAGGAGGAGGAGGGGGAGTAAGAAGGAAAACAGAAGAAAATAGTTTAACAATAAATAGCACTAAATACATATCTATCAATAATGACCTTAAATGTAAATGGCTTAAATGCTCTAACCAAAAAACATAGAGTATATGAATGGACAGGAAAACAAGACCCATATATGTGCTGCCTCCAAGAGACATAGCTCAGATTGAAAGAACACACAGACTAAAAGTAAAGGAATAGTAAAAGATATTTCATGCAAATGGAAAGGAAAAGAAGCTGGGGTAAGAGTACTTATACCCCAAAACATAGACTTTAAAATGAAGGCTATAATAAAAGACAAAGAAGGAACAATCCAACAAGAAGCTATAACCCTAGTAAACATTTACACAGCCAACATAGGAGCACCTACATATGTGAAGCAAATTTTGATGGATGTAAAGGAAGAGATAGACAGAAATACAGTCATAGTCGGGGGTTTTAACACCCATTGACTTCAATTGATAGATCTTCCAGACAGAATATCAACAATTAGACAGTGGCCTTAAATGATACACTAGATCAGATGGATTTAATTGATATCTACAGAGCATGTCAACCCAAAGCAGCAGAATATGCATTCTCTTCAAGAGCACATGGAATATTTTCTAGGATAGACCACATGTTAGGACACAAAAAAAGTCTCAATAAATTACGATGTGTTGTGGAATTGTGGACTTGAAACCTGTATAATTTTGTTGTCCAGTGCTACCCAATGAATTCAATAAAAAGGAGAAAGAAGACAATAGAAGAGGGGAAAGGGAAAGATGGGGGTGTGTTCTGGAGAGGGAGAGTGCTTCTCATACTACTTCTTAGTGTGGGCCGCAGTATCCTCCTCTATGTTATATTTCTCCAATGCCTGAGTAGCACATTCCACAGAGTCCTGTTGCCTCTCCTATGATGTTGCAGCATCTTTTATCATTGCCTTTCTATCATATGGTTACAGTAGAGTAGGGGCTGGCTGATTACAAAGGTCTCCTGGGGCGGGGCTGGCTCAGCCCCAGCCGGCCATGGCACATCTGTCTTCCTCATTCCAGTTTTTATTGTCTTTGTGTCCAAAGTAAACTAGGTGACTTATTTGTTTAAAACATTACTTTTCCATAAGGGACAGAAATAAAAGACAGGTTTTCACACTAAAAAAAAAAAAGAAGAAAAATATTGAAATCATATCAAGCATCTTCTCTGACCACAATGCCATGAAACTGGAATTTAATCACAAGGAAAAAATTGAAAAATACACAAAGAATAACATGTTTAAAAACATGTTATTCAACAATGAGATCAAGGAGAAATCAAAAGATACCTTGAAACAAATGAAAATAAAGACACAACAATCCAAAATCTGTGGAACACTGGGAAATTCATAGCATTACATGCATATCTCAAGAAACAAGAAAAATCTCAAATAAACCATCTAACTTTACACTTAAATGAACATGAAAAGAAAACAACAAATAAAGTCCAAAGGTAGTAGAAGGAAGGACATAATAAAGATCAGAGCAAAAATAAATGAAATTGAGTTTAAAAAACATGATACCAAAGGTCAGTGAATCCAAGCACTGGTTCTTTGAAAAAATAAACAAGACTGACACACCTTTAACCAGACTCATCAAGAAAAAAAGAGAGAGGACACAAATAAATAAAATCAGAAGAAATAACAAGTGACACCAAAGAAATACAAAAGATTACAAGAAAATATTATGAGTAACTATAATCCAATGAACTAGAGAACCTGGACAAAATGGACAAATTCCTAGATGCATACAATCTTCCAAAAATAAATTAGGAAGAATCTGAGAATATGAATAGACAGGTTACACCTAGTGAAACTAAAGCAGTAGTCAAAAAACTCCCAACAACAGAGCCCTGGGCCAGGTGGCTTCATAGGTAAATTTTACCAAACATTCTTAGAAGAACTAACACCTCTCCTTCTCAAACTGTTTCATAAAATTGAAGAGGAAGGAAGGCTCCCAAACTTATTTTACAAGGCTAGCATTATCCTAATTCCAAAACCAGATGAAGACACTACAAAGAAACAAAATTATAGGCCAATAACCCTGATGAACACAGATGCTAAAGTCCTCAACAAAATATTATCAAACTGAAAACAGCAATGCATCAAAAAGGTCACACAGCATGATCAAGTGGGATTTATTCTGGGAATGCAAGGTTGAAACAACATTCACAAATCAATAAATGTGATTTACCACATAAACAAAATGAAGGATTAAAACCACATGATCATATCAATAGATGCAGAAAAAGCACTGATAAAATCCAGCACCCATTCATGATAAAAACTCTCAGCAAAGTGGGAATAGAGGGAACATATCTCAATGTAATAAAGGTCATATATGACAAACCCACTGCCAGCATCATACTCAGTCAGAAAAAACCACAAGCATTCCTCTTAAGATCAGGAACAAGACAGTGATGTCTGCTTCCACCTCTCTTATTCAACATAGTACTGGAAGTCTCAGCCACAGCAATTGGACAAGAAGAAATGGAAGGCATCCTAATTGGAGAGGAAGAAGTAAAACTGTCATTATTTTCAGATGACATGATATTTTACATAGAGAACCCAAAAGATTCCTCCAAAAAACGACTAGAACTGATAAATGAATTCATCAAAGTAGCAGGATACAAAATTAATATCCAGAAATTAGTTGCATTTTATATGCCAATAACAAACTAACAGAAGGGAAATCAAGAAAACAATCCCATTCATAATTGCTTCAAAAGGACAAAATATCTAGGAATAAACCTAACAAAGGAAGTAAAAGATCTGTACTTGGAAAATTATAATACTCTGAAGAAAGAAATTGAAGAGGATACAAATAAGTGGAAGCACATACGATGTTCGTGGATAGGAATAATTAACGCCATTAAAATGTCCATACTACCCAAAGCAATCTATAGATTATATTCAATGCAATCCCTATTAAGATTCCAATTACATATTTCACAGAACTAAAATAAATATTTCAAAAATTGGCCCCACATAGCAACAGTGATCCTGAGAAAGAACAAAACTGGAGGAATCACACTACCTAACATCAAACTATACTATAAGGCCATAGTAACCAAAATGGGTTGGTTGTTGTTGTTGATTGTTGGCAGCCGTCCGTCTCGAGAGACGATGGTGTAGCTTCTTAAGAGTCTATCTGCACCGCCGAGAATGGCTGTGCAGTCCAACTCGGGAGTGACATGGTATCTGTCTCCTCCAGTGTTGAATCGACATCTTGTGATGATGCTGAAGCTACAGAGCCTGGGCAGGGTAATATGGAGGGTCTGCTGTTGCCCATGCAGCAGACCCCCCCTCTCTTCGCAGCTGAAGGGTCCAAGGGAAAGACGGAGTCAATACAGCTTGGCTTCAGGTGCGCCGCAGGAGTTGCCGGTGTTGACTACAACGTCAAACCGCCTTAGGGACTCCGGCTCCGGATTTTCTGTCGGGGTTTACTCCCTTAGCCTTTCCCCTGAAGAGGTATGCCGCAAGGCAGCGGAGGTTTTTTGGAGTCAGAGTTTTCCTTCTCTGATGTACCCTGACTGGAAGATCGAACCAGCGACACTTAGCTCGCAGGCCGACGCTCAATCCACTGAGCTAAACCAGCCAGGGCTAAAAAATGGGTTGGTACTGGCATAAAAACAGACACATAGATGAATGGAACAGAATATAGAGCACAGAAATAAACCCACACCTTTATAGTCAATTAATATTCAACAAAAGAAGCAACCACATACAATGGGCTAATAGTTTATTTAATAAATGGTATTGGGAAAGTTAGACAGATACATGCAGAAAAATAAAACTAGACTGACCACCTTCTTACAACACACACAAGAATAAACTCAAAATGGATCAAAGACATAAATATTAGACCCCAAACCATAAAAATCCTAGAAGAAACAGGCAGCAAAACCTTGGGCATTGCTTGTAGCAATACTTTATTGGATAAAAAACAAGTGGGACTACATCAGACTAAAAAGTTTTTGCGCGGCAAGGGAAACCATCAAAAAAATAAAAAAACAACCCACAGAATGGGAGAACATGTTTGTCAATATATGTGATAAGGAATTAATATCCCAAATTTATAAAGGACTTACAAAACTCAACACTAAAAAAACAAACAAACAACCCAATTTAAAAATGGGCAAAGGATTTGAACAGACACTTTTCCAAAAAAGACATGTAGATTGCCAATAGACATATGAAAGGATGCTCAATGTCACTAATCATCAGAGAAATGCAAATTAAAACCACAATGAGATATCACCTCACACCTGTCAGAATGGCCATCATCAATAAATCAACAAACAAATGCTGGTGAAAGGGGAATTCTTTTGCACTGTTGGTGGGAATACAGATTGGTGCAGCCACTCTGGAAAGAAGTATGGTGATACCCGAAAAATTTTTTAAAAAAGAATTGCCTTTTGACCCAGCAATCCAACTTCTGGAAATATATCCAAAGGAACGAAAAACACTAATTTGAAGGAACATATGCACCCCTATGTTTATTGCAGCATTACTTACAATCACCAAGTTATGGAAGCAGCCCAAGTATCTATCAGTAGATGAATGGATAAAACGACTAAGGGACATTTGCACAATGGAATACTACTCAGTTGTAAAAAAGAAGAAAACTTTACCGTGTGTGATAGTATATGGACCTGGAAACATTATGCTAAAGGAAATAAGCCAGTCAGAGAAAGACAAACACTATACAATTTCACTCATATGTAGAATCTAATGAGCAAACTGAACTAACAAGGAAAATGGGGACAGACTCATATATAGAAAGCAGGATGACAACTGGGGGCTTGTTAGGGGGTGGAGGGATTGAGCAAAAAGGAAAAAGGACTTATGGACATGGACAACAGTGTGGTGATTGTTGGAAGGAGTGGGGTATAAGGGGACTAAATGGTAATGGAATAAATACAGTAAAGATTTTTTTTTTTTAAGGTTGAAATCACTGGTGTATGCAATTGGAAATTTATGTAGGCAGGTAGACAGGGCAGCAGCCTTGCAGCGGCCCACTCATGTTCTCAGACAGCTCTGAGGCAGCTACACAGGGTCAGGCTTGTTCCTCCCCTTCTCCCCCTCAGTTGCAGTTCCTGGGGAGTGCAGACTTGTGGTAAAGCACTACAAGCTCTGGGGTCAACTCACTATCCTGAAAGTCCATCCTTCCTAGAAGAAGGAAGAGAAAATAAGCCACTTTGTAAGAAAGTCTTTTTTATCACACGAATGAGACAGCAGAAGACCGACTGGAGTACAGCAGGACTCCAGAGTCAGGAATACAGCTCAGAAAAGGGTACCAACTTGATGGTACAAGGAGAGGTGATAATGACGACCACCAAGGAGATTTGGAGCCTTGTTTATTATTATTTTTATCTTCACTCAAGGATATTTCCATTGAGTTTAGAGAGAGGGAAACACTGATGAGAGAGAGACATCAATCGGCTGTCTCCCCTAAGCACCCTGACCTAAGATGGAACCTACAACCTAGACATGTGCCCTGACTGGGGATCAAACCTTCAACCATTTGGTGCATGATGACGCTCCAACCAACTGAGCCACCTGGCCAGGACTGGAGCCTGCTTTAGAGGAATCTGTTCCTTCTTCTCTTCATGAAAAAAGCCCTGAGGAACAGGAGTGCAGTCATGAGACTTCTCAGGAAGTGGAGGGTTCCTGGGCATGTACCCTTTCTGACAAACCCATCATGCTATAGGAAGAATGGGAGAGTTTGTAAGGTGTGGGAAGGTTCATGGTGAGTAATCTCTCATGACATGCTCCCGGATTGGCTCAAGGATAATGACTTCCTTTTACATGGACACCAGCCCTCTATGCCTTCTTGATTGATTGATTGATTGATTGATTGATTGATTTCTAGAGAAAGGAAAGGAGAGAGAAACATTGATTTGTTGTTCCATTTACTGATGCGTGCATTGGTTGATTCTTGTATGTGTCATGACCAGGGATCAAACCCCCAACCTTGGTGTATCGGGATGACACTCTAACCAACAAGCAATCTGGGCAGGGGCCCCTGTGCCTTTCTTTCTGGCCTGTTTTAAGAGCATTTTCAGAATACACACAGACAGGCAACATCTAGACACATCTCTTAGGGTGTGTATTCTTCCTGTGCCTGGGATCTTTGTATGTTTTGCTCAAACATCTCCATTGTGGCACCTCTGCAAGAGACAGTGGTCTTTGGCTTCTTCCTGGGAGCCATCTCTGCCTTTCTTTTTCATGGCTCTCCCACACAAGTCTACTGCCATGGAGAAGGGGGTCTCCGGACTCTCCTCTAAACTGGATTACTCTGGTACGTATTGCTCTTTTGCTTATGGGAAGTTCTGTTCCTTGGCTTTATTATTCTTTCTACTATAGTGCACAGCCTCACTTTATCTAATGGCATCACAGCCATTATAGTCTCCCAGTGGGACACATTGGACACCCATCAGTACTGAGGAGTCAGGTCAGCATGTTTGGGGGCTCAGGCCTGAGTGAGTCATCTCTGCCTTTTACTGTGTCATCTCAGAGGGGCTCCTGAAGGCTGCCACCATCAGATGCACTGATGCAGATAGTCAGCCTCTATATCACAGGTACTGCCCACATGCTGCCTGCATCCCTGAATGCCTCTCTCCTGGCCAGTGTGACAGCTGGTTTCACTCTGCTCAGCTGTTGCATGTCTTTGTGGTTGCTGGTGCTGTCATTCACTTCCACGGGTCTTACACCGCTGGGATTTCCATGTTCGGCAGAGGCTGCAGTGAAGTGGGTGCACTGTGACACCTACCAGTAGCCAGGGACTGGGTCCCTGAGCCAGGGCCTCCACACCCACAGGCTACCCTTGCAGGCTGTTGGCGCCAGTGTGAGAAGAGCTCCAGAATGCACAGAACCTCGGTGCACCAAGGTGCCTTCTGAAGTCTGACATACCTTGGACCCGGTGGGGGGGATAGCGCAGCCCCAGCCCTGTGATCACATGACCATTCAGAGCCTTTGGGAGTTGGGAGGTAGGGGGAGGGCCTGTGCAGCAGCATGTGAGTGGCAGACAGGGTGTCCGATCGAGGCTCTAGTTGAAGTGTCCTTTGAGAGAGCAGCTTGTTTTCTAAGCTGATGAACCTCTCTAAGGAGTGCGGCCACCTGCTTGGGAGAGCCAGCTCTGCGGGCAGACAGACAGTGGAGATGTCAGGGCAGGGCCTGATCTGATCACTTCCTGATGTCCAGTTCAGTTTTGTGGTGACTTTTCCATGACTGCAGGAGGTGAGAGTTTTCCATAACTTTGTTGGAAATTTCCCTCTACTACAATCACTGCCCCAACTCCCCTTCTTCACCCTGGGAATAAAAGCTGACTTTCCGGGCATCATCGCCCCTGGTGTGGAACCAGCCACAGAGGAGTCTGCTTCATCCAGGCGCCTGCTGAGGTCATCTTCCTCAGTTGGAAGGATGCCTCCTTGGGATTAGGAAGAGAAGTCTACCTCTGGACCACAGTGTGATGAGCCTCACTGTGACAGACACATTGGCCCTCTTGGACATAAAGGCCAGTAGAACTTCTTTAAAGCAGGACCCGATGCCTACCATGGAGTTATCACTGGTCCATGAACCCCATTGTTAAGGGATAGTGTGGTGGGAAGTTTTAAAAGGGAATTGCATGTTATTACCAGGGAGTCTAGTAGAAACTTTGAAGCTTTGAATAGCTGCTAGAAGTAAAAGAAAGATTGCTCATGGCTTAGATGGACTCTGTTGTGGTGTCAGGGAGACTGGACAGGAAGGTACTGGTTCATAGAACTCTGTTCTTGTTCACAGGCAAACCACCCAAATAGCGCTGGAGTCTTAGGTTACTTACTGTCATCCAAGCCTCAGGTAATCGTCATGTCCTGGGGATTGTGGGTTTTAGAACTCAACATCAAGGCCTTCAGTGCTGGACATCCTAAACTCATGTTTGAGAACATGGAATTTATCCTGTATAGGGTTTTCTCAATTCTTTTCTCCTTTCTCTCCCCTTCCAATCTCCAGCAAAAGCTGGGAATCAGTAAGAAAGAATCTATTGTAGAACTTGGGAGGAACTTAAGAGTAGTTTGCTTCTGGAAAAGCTCCCTGCCTTGGTGCTAGGTGGAGCCAGCAGAAGACTCAGTGGGGGAACAGTTCAGTGCCCAACAGAATAAAGAACAGTACTCCCCTTGGGGAGTCAGCCCAGCAGGGCACAGCCATTGGGAAGGAAGGTCACTTAGTTCCACAGATGCAACAGAATGTGTCAGAAGCCAGACTGGCTCTTTTGTCATGCACTTGGGATCCTGGGTGTAAGATGCAGCCTTGAAGCAAGACCAGCAGAGTAGCAGCTGTTGGGCCCCATCACCCCACACCCAAAAGGCGGAGCTGAATCTGGTTCAGCCTAACACAAACCTGTAGGAATAGCAAAATTTAATATCAGCGGTATATAATCCAGTAGAAATCTCTCTCTTTGAGGGTGGGTGGTGCCCATTTGTATGTGTGTATCTGCATGCAATTCACTACAGCAGCCTGGCTGTGCTTGGTCTGAGCTCTCACCAGGGTTGGCGCCTGGGTGCCTCGCTCTCTGCAGTCAGATGCTTGCTTGCTCTGTGCTGATTGTTCATTTTCTTTTTTTGGTTTTAAGCTGATTAGGACCTCTACAGCTTCATTCTATCACCACTAAATAGTGGCCCTTTCCAATATTGTTTCCCTCCCCCTTTATAAATTGCTGAAGCCACAAAGTATGTTTGGCGGGTCATAGAAGGTTGGGGTTTCAAAAGGCATCTAGTGACAGTTCCAGTCACTATGGGGTGTCCCTACTTGCTGTAGTCTCAACTGCCAATTAAAAGAACCAAGCGGAATATGAAAAAAAAGTATTTAAACTCTAAATCTTATTAATTGTATTTTATCTAATAAATATTTAGTTATGTAACTTGATTAATTCTTTACTGAGCCCAGTCCAAACCTAAAGTATCTTCATATACAACTGCTTTTCTTATTCAGAGGGATAACAGTGTCCTTCTTTCCTGTTTTATTATATGAAGTAAAATAAAAGCAAAGTGAGTATAACTTAGTGCATACAGGGTGCGGCAAAAGTAGTTAGTTTTTTGTATGGAAAATAATACCATAATTAATAATAATACAAGAATAAACCCTGTTTCTCATTCTTGCAACTGTAAACCTACTTTTGCCCCCCCCCCCACCAGTATGCATTGCTAAGATGAAGTCCCTGAGGTATCAGGGCCTGATGTGCAAGATTGATTGCCATCAGAGAAGAAGAGGGGGCACTGAGTTCCAATTTGATGGATGGTTCTGGATCCTTGATTCATTTCTTCTTTGTGTTTGGCAGGAAACTCAGCATGGCTGTGGTTCTGAAGAAGTGTGCTACACTGTCATCTGCCACAGCACCTCCAATAGGCCCTCCTTGAGCTCCAGTGACCATGGTTATGAGAACATTGCCTCTGTCACAAAGAAAGTGAGGTCACCAAAAGAAGGGTCAGAAACTGAATATGCCCTCCTGAGGACCACCTGCATCCCCAGGCGTCCTTCCTGCACCCCTGAGCATGATTATGAACTGGTGCTGCCCCAGTAGACACCCATAGCTCTTTATCTCCCAGGAACAGAGACAGTACAGAGCAGCTCACAGGACATTCATTTCTGGCCAGGGGTTAGAAATGATATCTTTTTACTATGTTGCCTTGGGAAGCTTTTAAACATGGCACTGCAGTGGTTTGTATGAAGCCATGTATGTTGACATGATGGTATGAAATGTTGTGCCTCTTTTTGTTTGTAAGGTTTGACGATATGGAGGTGGTGGGAAGCCCTCCTAGGACAATAAGCACCCACCAATATATGACCCAAAACATTCGATTCCTGCCACTCTCTCTAAATTTCAAATGCCAGTATTTTTATTCCTAATTATGTATTTTATTTTGATGTGTAAAGTACTCAATAAACTTTTAAACTCTTAAAACCAGTGATAAGATTCTTTGCTAGCCTGGTATTTACTCCAGTTTTGCCTTTTCTATGTATTTGAGATTTTATGTGTGGCAATGTTTCAAGAATTGATGGTGATCGGTACTGGATTTTTTTCTGAGAAAAGAAGCTGGGTTTGCCATTAATTTAAAAAGACCAAGAAATGCATCAGGCTTAGTTGCCCACTGTCTTTCTTTCAATGGTAAATAGAATGACTTTGTTCAAATATTAGTAAAAATCAAAAGTGAACTTGTGCCTGTAGCTCTGTTCACAGTGTATTGGAGAATTACCCTTTGATTAGTTGACTCTATTAAAGAAGAAGGAGTAGTCTCTGATTTTAAATTTTAGGCAGGTTGATAAATAATCCACTCATTTTTATTTTCATTCCCGAAGAATTTTTAAATGAGATGAAAATTTCCTAATAGGGACACAAGGCTATAATTAACAAAACAACCATGATTCACTTATCTGTATAATGACTCTTTGGCCATTGACAAACATCAATGATTAGATGGACCCTGGCTAACTTACTCATTTTACACACATTTTGACTCTTTACTCTTGACTAATTCTTGTGCTCCTTTTTTTTAAAGTTATTTTTATTGTTTTTCTATTACAGTTGTCCCACTTTTTCCCCCTTTGCTCCCCGTCACTCATCCCACCCCTTCTCCCACAGTCAATCCCCACTCCGTTGTCCATATCTATAGATTATTTATACTAGTTCCTTTAATAGACCCTTCCCCTACTTACCCCCTTCTCTCTCTCCTCCCTTCCCCCTGATAACTGTTACTTTGTTCCTTGTTTACATGTCTCTGGTTCAATTTTGTTCAATTGTTTGTGTTGTTCATTAGTCTCCTGTATTAAGTGATATCATATGGTATTTTTCTTTCATTGCCTGGTTTATTTTGCTAAGTATAATTCTCTCTAGTTCCATCCATGTTGTTGCAAATGGTTGAAGTTCCTTATTTCTTTCTGCTACATAGTACTCCACTGTGTAAATGTACCACAATTTTTTGATCCACTCATCTAAGATGGGCACTTAGACTGTTTCCAGCACTTGGATATTGTAAATAGTGCTGCTATGAACATAGGGGTGCATAAGTTCTTTTGAATTGGGGTTTGAGGATTCCTTGGATTTAATCCTAGCAGTGGAATTTGCTGGTTCAAAGGCAGTTCCATTTTTAGTTTTCTGAGGAAATTCCATACTGTTTTCTACAGTGGCTGCACCAGTCTGCATTCCCACCAACAGTGCACTAGGGTTCCCATTTCTCCACATCCTCATCAGCAATTGTTTGTTGATTTGTTGATGATGGCTACTCTGACTGGTGTAAAATGGTATATCATTGTGGTTTTTATTTGCATCTCTCTGATGGCTAGTGATATTGAGCATTCTTTCATATGTCTATGGACCCTCTGTATATACTCCTTGGAGAAGTGTTTGTTCAGGTCCTTTGCCTATTTTTTAACTGGGCTGTCTGTCTTCTTGGTGTTGAGACAGGTAAGTTCTTTATATACTTTGGAGATCAATCCCTTGTCTGAGGTATCATTGGCAAATATGTTTTCCCATATGGTTGGTTTCCTTTTCATCTTGCTGATGTTTTCTTTTGCTGAGCAGAAACTCTTTAGTTTGATGTAGTTCCATTTGTTTATTCTTTCCTTTATTTCCCTTGCCTTAGGAAATGTATTGGTAAAAATATTGTTACGTGGGATATCTGAAATTTTCCTGCCTCTGTTTTCCTCAAGGACTTTTATGGTGTCATGGCTTACATTTAAGTCTTTGATCCATCTTGAGTTTATTCTGGTGTGGTGTAAGTTGGCGGTCTAGTTTCATTTTTTTGCACGTCCCTGTCCAGTTCTCCCAGCACCATTTGTTGAAGAGGCTCTTCTCATTCCATTTTATGTTGGTTCCCCCTTTGTCGAATATTAGTTGACCACAGAGAACTGGGTTTATTTCTGGGCTCTCTATTCTGTTCCATTGATCTATATGTCTGTTCTTATGCCAGTACCAGACTGTTTTGATTACAGTGGCTTTGTAGTATAGCTTGATCTCAGGTATTGTGATTCCTCCTACTGTGTTCTTCTGTCTCAAGATTGCTGTGGCTATTTGGGGTATTTTTTGGTTCCATATAAATTTTTGAAGTATTTATTCTAAGTCTGTGAAATATGTCACTGGTATTTTAATAGGGATTACATTGAATCTATAAATTGTTTTGGGTGGTATGGACATTTTAATGATGTTGATTCTTCCCATCCATGAACATGGTATATGTTTCCATTTATTTGTATCTTCCTTAATTTCTTTCTACACTGTTATGTAGTTTCCAAATACAGGTTTTTCATCTCTAAGGTTAAGTTTATTCTTAGGTACTTTATTTTTCTTTTTGCTATAGTAAATGGGATTTTTTTCCTAGTTTCTATTTTATTGTTCATGTACAGAAATGTCTTTGGTTTCTGAATATTGATTTCGTACCCTGCTATTTTGCTAGATTCATTTATTAGGTTGAGTAGTTTTTTTGTGGAATCTATAGAGTTTTTTTATGTACACTATCATGTCATCTGCTAATAATGACAATTTTACTTCTTCTTTTCCAATTTGGATGCCTTGTTTTTCTTTTTCTTGTCTGATTGCTGTGGCTAGAACTTCCAACACTATGTTGAATAGGAGTGGAGAGAGTGGACATCCTTGTCTTGTTCCTGATCTCAGGGGGAATACTTTCAGTTTTTGTCCATTGAGTATGATGTTGGCTTCAGGTTTCTCATATATGGCTTTTATTATGTTGAGGTTTGCTTCCTCTAGTCCCATTTTGCTGAGTGTTTTTATTATAAACGGGTGTTGTACTTTATCAAATGCTTTTTCAGCATCTATTGATATCATCATGTGATTTCTGTTTTTCATTTTGTTTATGTGGTGTATTATGTTTATTGATTTGCGACTATGAAACCATCCTTGCATCCCTGGGATGAATCCCACTTGATCGTGGTGTATGATCTTTCTAATGTGTTGCTGGATCCGGTTTGCCAATATTTTGTTGAGGATTTTAGCATCTATGTTCATCAGTGATATTGGCTTGTAGTTTTCTTTCTTTGTTGTGTCTTGACCTGGTATTGGAGTTAGGGTTATACTGGCTTCATAGAACAAGTTTGGGAGTCTTCCCTCTTCTTGAATCTTTTGGAATAGTCTGAGGAGGATAGGAGTTAGTTCTTTCCTAAATGTTTTGTAGAATTCACTTGTGAAGCCATCCGGTCCAGGGCTTTTGTATGCTGTGAGTTCTTTGATTACTGCTTCAATTTCACTAGCGCTTATTGGTCTATTCAGACTTTCTGCTTCTTCTTGATTCAGTTTGGGAAGACTATAGGTTTCCAGGAATTTGTCCATTTCCTCTAGGTTGTCAAATTTCTTGCCATACAGTTGTTCATAATAATTTCTTACAATCCTTTGTATTTCTGTGCTATCGGTTGTGATTTCTCCTCTTTCATTTCTTATTTTATTTATTAGGGTTCTCTCTCTTTTTTTCTTGATGAGCCTGGTTAAAGGCTTGTCAATTTTGTTTATTTTTTCAACGAACCAACTCCTACTTTTGTTGATCTTTTGAATTGTTAGTTTAATCTCTATGTCATTTAATTGTGCTCTGATCTTGATGATTTCCTTCCTTCTACTTGATCTGAGCTTTGCTTGTTGTTCTTCCTCTAGTTCTTGTAGCCATAGGGTTAAATTTTTTATTAGAGATTCTTCTAGCTTTTTTAGGTAGGCCTGTATTGCTATGAACTTTCCTCTCAGGACTGCTTTCACTGTATCCCATAGGTTTTGGGTTGTTGTGTGTTCATTATCATTGGTTTCCAGAAACTTTCTCATTTCTTCCTTGATGTCATTGTTAACCCATTCATTATTTTATAGCATGTTATTCATTCTCCATGAGTTTGAATGTTTTTGAGTTTTTTCCTTGAGGTTGATTTCAAATTTTAAGCCATTGTGGTCTGAGAAGATGCTTGATATAATTTCAATTTTCTTGAATTGGTTTAGGGTTGTTTTGTGTCCTATCATGTCGTCTATCTTTGAAAATTTTCCATGTGCACCTGAGAAGAATGTATGTTTTGCTTCTTTGGGGTGAAAACTTCTATATATATTGACTAAGTCCATTTGATCTAGAGTGTTGTTCAGTGCCTCAATATCTTTGGTGTTTCTTTGCTTCGAAGATCTGTCCATTGTTGAAAATGGGGTGTTAAAATCCCCTACTATGAGTGTGTTGCTGTCTATATTTTTCTTGGAGTCTTTCAAAATTTCCCTTATATATTTGGGTGCTCCTAAGTTGGGTGCATATATATTTATAAGGGTTATATCTTCTTGATGGATTTTTCCCTTAAGTATTATGAAATGCCCTTCTTTGTCTCTTTTTATGGACTTTGCTGTGAAATCTGTTTTGTCTGATATAAGAATTGCTACCCCAGCTTTTTTTTTCTTGTCCATTTGCTTGAAATACTTTTTTCCATCCCTTTACTTTCAGTCTGTGTAGATTTTTTGTTCTAAGGTGGGTCTCTTGTAGACAGCATATATGTGGGTCATTCTTTCTAATCCATTCAGCTACCCTATGTCTTTTAATTGGAGCGTTTAATACATTTACATTTAAGGTTATTACCGATAAGTACTTATTCATTGTCATTTTTTCCCTTTGTACTCGTGTTCTTCTCTGTCTCTCTCTGTTTCTTTATCTTCTTAAACCAGACCCTTTAGCATCTCTTGCAATGCTGGTTTGGTGGAGATGTATTCTTTTAACCTTCTTTTGTCTTGGAAGCTCCTTATTTCACCCTCCATTTTGAATGAGAGCCTTGCTGGGTAGAGTATTCTAGGTTGTAGGCCTTTGTTTTTCATTGCTTGGAATATTTTTTGCCATTCCCTTCTGGCTTGTAGCGTTTCTGCTGAGAAATCTGAGGATAGCCTTATTGGAACTCCCTTGTATGTTATTAGCTGTTTCTCTCTTGCTGCTTTTAGGATTCTCTCTTTGTCTTTGAATGTTGCCATTTCAATTATAATGTGTTGTAAAGTGGGCTTGTTGGGGTTCATCTTCATTGGGACCCTGTGTGCTTCCTGGACTTGCGTGACTCTTTCTCTCCTCATGTGAGAGAAGTTTTCTGTCATTAGATTTTCAAACAGGTTTTCTATCCCTTGCTCTTCTCCTTCTCCTTCTGGAATTCCTATGATATGGATATTATTATGTTTCATGTTCTCCTGCAGCTGTCTTAGAGCCTCTTCAGTCTTGTTCAGTCTTTTTTCATTTTGTTGTACGGTCTGGGAGTTTTTGTCTACGTTGTCCTCCAGCTCGCTGATCCAATCTTCTGCTTCCCCTAGCCTGCTTTTAATTCCTTCTACTGTGTTCTTCAATTCAGAGATCATATTCTTCATTTCCTCCTGGCTCTTATTGATAGCTTCTTTGTCCTTTTTCATGCTCGTGTAATTCTCAGTAAGTTCATTGTAGTTTTTCTGGAGTTCCTTATAGTTTCCCTGGAGTTCTTTGTAGTTTCTGCTGAGCTCATTGAGCTTCTCCATAATCCATGCTTTCAATTCCATATCTGATAGTTGGCTCCCCTCTATTTCATTTAGCACTCTTTCTGGGGATTCTACCTTTCCTTTTGATGGGGGGTTGTTTCTCTGTCTCCCCATTTTTGTGACTCCTATTGTTTGTTGGTGCTCCTTTGAATGATCTGCACTTCCTGGATCTGCCTCTGGTAGCGTCAGATCATGTACCAGACTGGCTCTAGGCAGCCTGTTGGAGACTTCCAGGGATCTACTGCCTTTGTCTGCCTTCTTTAGTTGTTAATCTACTCAATCTGTGAGTAGCCATCAGGGTTAAGGACCGTGGGTGTGTCAGCTTAATTCCTGTAGGCAGGGCTTTTATTTCCCCTTAGGCTGATGCCACTTGGAGGGGAATGGTCTGTCTGCTGTACTGGGGTTGAGTCAGCACTGGCTGATCCTAGGAGGAGGTTAGTGTAGCTTCCACTTACTCCTCCACCATCTTGGATCTCCGTCTGTGTTGTTCTTGATGTTATTTGTTTAATCTGTCTGGTTGTATTTCAGCTACTCTTTGGTGGGTCTTTTCCTCTGGTTAGTTGATTGAGAGTCACTCTGCCCACCTTGTCTTGAGATCTTTTGTGGAGGTGCTGCTAAAACAAAATCACACAACCCAGGCAAGAAACCCACACCCTCCAATATCTCCCCCAACTACAATCTCACTATAGGTTGCAAATGAGCCCATAATGATATACTTGTGGAGATACTGGGACTCTTATTTCATAGGAGAAAGAGATAGGAGTTGTTTTAAATGAAGGAAGGGTAATTTTTGAGAGGGAAGTTGATAGAGTAATAATATTAACAATTGGGATCAAGGCTATGTAAGACAGTAATTAACATTTACACTGTATGTTTGAAAAGGAGGAGAGGGTTGCAGTGTGTAGTGAGAAAGTGGAAGTGTATAGTATTAGGATTATATAATAGGTACATGCTATATGTTTAGTCTGGAAGGGAGGATAGACACAATAGACATCCAGGCAGGCAGACAGCCAAAAATTGAAGCAGAGGGCTGAGGGGGTTAGAAGGTAGGAAACAGATTGAGAAAGAATTTTTCAAGAATAAAAATACAGAGTAGAAAATAGCAAGACAGGAAGGGAGAGAGAAAGTAGAGAAGAGAAGGGTAGGAAAGAGAACGAAAGAAGAAGGGGAGGGAGAAGGGGGGGACTGGATTAAAATTTAAAAATATATATACTGTAAAAAAAATGAGAAGATTAAAACATGATATAAAATAGCATGATAGAGAAAAAGAGAGAATATATAGAGTGAGGAATAAGAGATGGGAAAGGGAAGCAAGAATAATTGAATGGAGAGGGAGCGGGGGGCAGAATAAAGAAAAATATTAATAAAATTAAAAGTACTTAGAAAGAAAGAAGGGAAGAAAGAAGAGGATGAAGGAGGGAAAGAACATGGGGGAGGGAAGGAAATCGAGAGGAAGAGGAGATATTAGGGAGGGAAAATTGAAATTGAAGAGTTGACAAAAGATAGGATGAAGGAGAGAAATACAATATGGAGAGAAAGGAGAGAGGGGATGGGGAGGAAAGAGAGAAGGGGTAAGAAGGGGAGGGTGAAGGGGGAGAGGAATAGATTATAATTAAAATTTAAATATTAAAAGATTAGAATATAAAGTGAAATAGGGAGAAAGAAAGAAAGAATGAGAGAATACATATAGGGAGAGAAGGGAAATAAGGGAAAGGGGAGAAAGAAAAACAAATGGAGACTGAAGGGGGACAAAATAAAGAAATAAATTTAATAAAATTGAAAGTGCTTAGAGCAGAGAAAGGAAACGGAGGGAGGACGAAGATAAGGGGGAGGGAAGGGGAGTAGAAGAAGGGAATAGGAAGGAAAGGGAGAGAACTTAAAATTTAAAAATTAACAAAGAATAGGATGAAGGGGAGACATGCTAAGGGGAGAGAAGGGAGGGAAGAGGAGGGGAGAAAAGGAGAGAGAATAAGAAAGCATGGGAGGGGGAGTTAGAGAGTGAGAAATAAAAGAATGAGAGGATTTTAACTCAATTCAACTTTTAGGCACAGTCTCTGGGTATTTTTGGTGTTTGTTTTTTGTTTTTCCTTCCTTCCTTCCTGGGTCCACCCCTATTCAAAATTCCATGGGTTTCAAATCTTTTCTGGTTGGTTGGCTGGCTGTGGGAAGGTCCTGCTTGATTCTGGGGTTGCTAGTCTTTTATTCATGATCCTACTGCCGCTCTGCTGTGAGCTGCGTTTAGTTGTCCTCTCCTGTGGCACCCTCAGCCCTCCTCAGGCTTGTCCAGCTACGCCTTTCCACCATTGGACCAGCCTGTGCCTGCCAGCAATCCCTGTCCTGCCCCCAGTCGTGTCTCTATTCCTGGGCTATGGCTTCTGCTCGCTTCCCGGTCTATATGCCTGCGCGGGCTACCTCTCTCCCTGTCCCAAGACCGCCCCTTTGTTCTGCAGGACTCTGGCACAGTCGGTCAAAGCGCCGGGCCCAATGGCGCTCTCCTGTCCAGGACCTCTCCCCTAGTCTGGAGCTCTGCAGCGGCTTTCCTGCGTGTGCTCTTCTCCTTGCCCCAAAACTGTCTCTATTTCGAGCTACAGCTTCCGCTGGCTTCCCTGTCTATAGGCCTGCGCGCTCTATCTCTCTCCCCACCCCAACACCATCCCTTTGTTCTGCAGGACTCTAGTGTGGTCAGTCAGCATGGCACTCTCCTACCCAGGAGCTCTCCACCAGTCTGGAGCTCCACAGCGGCCTTTCCCCGCAGGCCCTTCTCCACTCCCTAAAACTGTCTTCACTCCAGAACCACAGCCTCCGCTCTCTTCCCTGCTTACACACCCTGTGTGCCCTATTTCTCTCCTAGCCCCAAACCCTCCCTTTGTTCTGTGGGATTCTAGCACAATTGCTCAAAGCGCCAGGGGCATGCACTACTCTCTTGCTCAGGAGCTCTCCCCCGGTCCGGAGTTCCGCAGCAGCTTTTCTGTGTGGCCCATCTCCTTGCCCCAAAACTGTCCCTTTGTTCGGTAGGGCCCTACCGCAAGTGCTGCGCATGCCAGGAATGCCAAGCTTTCAGTCGGAGGTTGCAGCTGAGGAGGTTTCCCTCTAGACTCAGATCACACAGTTTCTCCCAGTCCTGGTTGTTCACTGTTCTCTCACTCCTCTGGCTTTTTCAGCCGAATCCTCTCCCTAACTCCCTACAAGAATTCACTTATCAGTGCGCCCCAGCAAGGGGAGCCTCCAAGCAGCTCTCGGCTAATGAGCTCTCTGGCTTGGTACTGCAGATGCACCGGTCCCGGAATGACTCAGCCTGCAGTGCGTGGTAAACCCCTCCACCCTCCTCCATGCTGTTCCCACACTCTCCTCCCTGTTCACGCTATCGGAGATCCACACTCACTCAGTCACTCCTCTCCGCATTCGTTCCTGGAGTCTCTCCTTAACAGGAGCGAGCTGAGAACACTGCCCTTACTCCACCACCATCTTCCCCTCTCCTAAATTATTGATAAAAACTGGTATATACATAAAGCAATAACATGGTCATTTATTATCATTATCAAGTACTATGTCCTGTACATAGCTGGCAAGCAGTAGGCTTGTTCACAGCAGCATCACCACAAACACGGGAGTAATACTTACTGTAACATTGCAATGGGCCACTAAGTCACTAGGCAATAGGAATTTGTCACCTCCATTCTAATCGTATGGGATTACTGTGGTATTTGTGATTCCTCATTGATGAAAACTTTATTATGTGGCACAAGACTGTATAGCTCAGAAACTTCAGAAAAGGAAGCACAGTCAGAAGTGAGGTGCCCTTCATATATCAAAATGTTACTAAGACAGTGTGTTACTGATGTGGGAATAGATAAGTAGATCAATAGTACACAATAGAGGCAGACCCAATGTTGTATGGAAATATAGTAAGTAATAAAGATGCCACTTCAGTTGGGGAAAACTGGTGCTTTTTTCTAAACAGTGATATGACACTTGCTTTCCATTGGAAACCATAGGGAACCGCTCTTCATGGTATAAGGACTGATAGCCCTGGCCTGAGCATGACTGCCACCAGCATCCCGGCCATGCTTGTCTTTAAGTCTCAACATAAGGCTGTGTGTGAAACATAACCAAAAGCCACTCAAAGGGTTTCTGTGGGAATTGGATTTAAAGAATGTTCATTATGCTTTAGAACTTGCTCTGCTTTCTTTATCATTAATGTAACATAAACAATCTCTAGCAAGAAATGTATGAAACCTTGCACCTACTGCCAGTGTGGCATCAAGATGTTTGATAGACCCTGACACAAACTAGTCCCTGTACCCTCTGTACTAGTACATGTAATCTGTTACTGTCAACTGTAATCCTAACGCCTCCAAACTATTGATGATTTATGAATCTTGACCTTGCCTCTCATGTGTATCCTCCTCAATAAAAGGCATGAGAGAAGAAGGTCTAAATGCCTGTTCTCCACTGGAGAGGCGGCCACCTTCCTTCCCCCAGACATAATGAAATGTCCTGGGTAAAAGTTTGTTCCACCATGGTCACGAAGCCTCCGCTGGACAGAGAAACTTCCAACCGAGCCTAGGGTGTGTGAGGCACCTCCACCATAGGAAACTCTATATTCCCCTAACACACACATACACACATCACACACACACTCCTGATTAATATAAATAAAACAAAGTCTATAGTTTATTAGAAAGAGAGACTAGGAGTATTTGTATAATATGCTTATCATTTAAATAATATTTTATTCTAGACATAAAATAGATTCCAGAAGCTATAAAACAAATTATTGGTATATTTATATACATAAAGATATTACATCTTTCTAAGATGAAAGATACCATAAATAAAGTTAAAACACAAACAATGGGTAAAATATCTGCCTCAATTATTACAGACGATAGACAATAATTCTAATCAATATCCAAAATATCTAAAGAATGACTACAACATGATAAGAAAAAGTAAACAATCCAATATGAATATAAGCATGAGGTAGAACAGACAACACACAAGCCTGAAATACAAATAGACTATAAACATGATAAGATACTCAACTTTACTAGAGATAGGAAAAGGCACACTAAAATAAATGAAGACATCACATCAGTATTTATTAAAAGTTTTTACAGAGATGGGCACCATTAAACCCTGCTACTAGAAGTACAAGTAGGTACCATATTTTGGGAGGGTAGTCATCAGAACCTTGCATGCATGTTCTCTGTTATCCAGCAAGCCCCATGTGTTCCAAGAAAATAAATATACAAA
The DNA here is from genome assembly GCF_987537825.1 of Furipterus horrens. NCBI lineage: Eukaryota > Metazoa > Chordata > Mammalia > Chiroptera > Furipteridae > Furipterus > Furipterus horrens. Next base: position 61,150,382 of record NW_028327180.1, on the reverse strand, counting down.
TGCACAGAACACATTCACTGCAGTGTTTTTTGTAACAATGGATTTCTGCATATCAGAAACCAAGATGGAGAAGACAGAAACAGGGCACCAGGCAATAGGAATGGCACAATGTGGAGTGACCTTTCCAGGCTTCAGAGCCAAGTCTAAACAGGGACACTGTGTGCATGACTAGGCCTTGCTGCCCCTCCCTGGAGCAGGTTCAGAATTGCACCCAGGCATCGGGTATGCACCTCTCTAGGTGTGTAGTCACCTGGAAGCTCTGCCTCCCTATTAGACCTGTGGTCTCAGGCATGGCAGATTAGGGTTCTGGGTTGTGTAGTGAGAGGCTTGGTTTTCCTGCCTCCTACATTCTATGAGGAACTAACCTCTCCTTCTATTCTCTTCCTCTCACCTTCATTTTCCCTCCTGGCGTTTGCTCAAGAAAAGGTGTGCTGCCTCAGCTGTGGTTGAGGACCAGGACCACATGTTTCCTCAGCCCACGAGCAGAGGAAAGGGTCCTGGATGACCACTCACATCCGCTGCAGTCTTTCCCACCTCCCAGGAGCCCCTCCCCATCCCCAACTCAATGGTGGGCAAACGTTTTAGTCATCACCAGAAAAGGTCAAATCTGGATTATGTTCTCCTTTTGTTTTTTTCTGGAGGCAGTTACTTACAACAGTTCAATGTTTTTCTCAAACTTGGGAAGGGGCTACAATTTCCTTCTTGGGCCTTATGAAGGGAACATACCTGCTCAGCTTTAGCTGGGAATTTGCACACTTACCGAATCCTGGGCCCAGTAATTTAAGTGCAGAGTATATTGAAGTGACTGACACAAGCTGTGTATAGTCTTCTTAAAAAGTCTTTATAGTGACACTGTGAAACTCACTTAGATGTTTAGAGAGCTAATTCTGAAAGAACAAAGAGGAAAACAGAAGGGTCTCCTACATAAGACCCCGAGAGAAAGAAGAAATTCCTCTGGGAGAAAGAAGCAGCCCATTTAAAAAAAAAATTCTTTTGTTCGAAGCCCAATTTTTCTGGCGACATTTCCTCGATGACCCCATTCTATCCCGGCTCCACCCAGAATGGACTGGGCTCAAGGCTGTGTTGAGGGCTGGTACTGAGGGCCAGCATGATGGGGACAGTTCTTCTTAGGGTCAGGGTCAAGTCCCTATCCTGAAAGGCTGTTTCTAGGCTAAAACGATTTGTCAAAGTATTTTTTTAATTACAACATAAGTCACTCAAGTATAAAATAAATGCATCAAAGATTTTATTCAACCCATTAATTTATGAAGGAATCAATAATATGGTAAAGACTGGCTCAGACAGCACTTGAGGGATTGAATATTTAGAAGCAGCTTAATACAGAAATGTTGGGATAAGATTGCTGACTTATTACAGAGGTCGTTGATGCCCCACAGGGCAATACAGTTGGGGCTATTTTTTTCTATTAGACAGAAATTGTTTGCAGTTCTACTGGACAAAAATTTTCAAGTTAGATATGCAAATGCATGAAACCTGGAACCTTCAAGTACTGGTAGAGTGGTCAAAAAAGTCCACTGCAATCAATAAATAATCCTTGGCTGTGCCAGTGTCCCCATACAATGTAGAAAGCATGTGTGGCCCACCTTTTTACCTTACTTAGACATTTTAAATAATTTTTCTTAAAGTGATTTCTCTCTGACAGAACATACAGGTGCTATTTGTTTGTCAAAGGAGCCAGGAGTAAGTGTGGCTGGCACAGAGCAGCCTTCCTTGTGCTGGGGGAGGCTTGACATCCTTGGGTATGAAGCACTGTCTTTAAGAAATGAACTGATTCTTTCTTCCCCATTACAACCTCTATAAGTAACTCAGTCTCTAGCAAACTGAGTTTGGGCTGGTTCTTTGAAAAAGCATCATCAAGGTTCATCCTCCAAAGCCTGCCCACGGCCCCTCCAAATGGACAGGGCTCTTGAGAGCCCTGTTCCCACAGAGCCTGCATTCGGCTGGTGGCGCCTTATTCTACATGGCATAAGGCATGGACCCTGAGTTTCCTGTTCCAGCCACTTGTGCAGGTTAAGAGAGGATGCTGGTTAATTCTTTAATGCAAAGGAATTGCTCTAAGGTGGGAAACACCCGCTGACCTTGGAGAGTCCATGCTGGTTGTGCAGTGAAAAGGTTAGTGCCACTCTTTCCTCCCCTTACACTCCTCAGGACTCAGTTGGGGTGAGCACTTGTGGCTGAGAGAACAGTTGGTGAGCTTCTTCCTCTCCCTTGAAGCATGTGTGACCTTCACTACCTGTGTGACAAAATCCTGACGGTGGGACTTCTGGCCACACAACCATAAGAAGGATCACAACTAATCTCAAAACAAAAAACAACCAGAACTGCCAGAAAATCAAACTGTATGGAAGCACAACCAAGGATTTAAAGCAGCCATATTCATCCAGACAGGTAGAATGAGCAAAGCCAGAGAAATATGGAGAGGATGCAGAGTGGCGGTGGCAAGGCAGCAGAACAGGTGGTCCCACATTCATGTGTAGCAGATAAAAGTCTAGAGGGACACCTGCAGAGTGATCCTAGCCCCAGGCCAGACTCCACAGCCTGGGATTCCAACACCAGGAAAATGAAGCCTCATAACTTTTGGCTGTGAAAACCAGTTGGGTGTTGGGGAGGCAGAAAAAACTCCCTGTCTCTCAGGAGAGTTCATTTAGAGGGCCCCAACCATCCTAGAATGTCCACAAACCCACCAACTCTGAAAACCACCATCAGGGCAGCAACTAAAGGGTCACCAGTTGCATGCAGAAAGTAGGTAAAGTGACTGGAAGTGGGACAAGTGCTGAGCAAGAGGCATTATTCCCTCTCTGACTCCTCTCCCACATACAGTGTCACAAAGTGATAAAACACATCACCCACAATGACAAATACCTCAGGCTCCACCCCTTACAACATAATGGGTGCGACAGCTCTACCTAATACACAGAAACAAACATAGGGAGGCTCTCAAACTGAAGAGACAAAGAATATGGTGAAAATGAAAGAACAGATCAAAACTCCAGAAAAGGAACTAAGCAAAATGGAGATAGCCAACCTATCAGATGCAGAGTTTAAAACACTGGTGTTACAGATGCTCAGAAAACTCATTGAGTACAGCAAGCACATCAGGGAAGAAATGAAGTCTACACTAAGTGAAATAAAGAAAAATTCACAGAGAACCAATAATTAAGGGAAAGAAGCCAGGGTTCAAATCACTGAATAATTGAAACATGAAGAAATAAACAGTCAACCAGGATAGAATAAAGAAACAAAAATTCTAAAAAACAAGAAGAGACTAAGAAGACTCTGGGACATCTCCAAAAGTGCCAATATCTGAATCACAGGGATGCTGGAGGGAGAAGAGAAATAGCAAGACATTGAAAACTTACTTTAAAACTAATGAAGGAAAGACTTCCGGCCAAGAAGGAGGCCTAGACTCACATGCTCCATCTCCCTCCACAACAAAGAAGGAATACAACTACTGCAAAACCGAAAATAACCAGAAGTTCCAAAAAATAAAGTGACATGGAAGTCCAACGTATGAAGTTATAAAGAAGTAGTGCTCATCTGGGTGGTGGGAGGGGCAAAGTCAGGGTGGAGAGGTCAAGCTCTGCTGGCAGCGGCAGCTGTGGTGACGGTGGCGGGACAGCAGTAAGCACAGACACCCATATTTAAGGGGAGGCAAGAAGTGCCTGGGGAGCACCCCCGGCTGCATGGGGAAGGCCGGAGGGCATGGGGACAGAGGAGGAGGTTCTCAGTCTCTCAGTGGAGAGTAAGCAACAAGAATCCATCTTGGACCCCTGCCCCCACACAAAGCACCACAGTGTGGTGAGAAGGGTCGCTCAGTAGTGACGAGTGCACGGGGCTCCGCCCCCTATAGCATAGGAGGTGTGAGAACCCCACCCATGAAGCAAAGGTAAACACAAAAGTCAGAATGGCACAGATCATGATAGAGATCCTGGTGACACAGCTGACCAGCCAGCAAATATCTACTCTAACGGCACAGCAGATAGGAAATCTTTCTGAGGCACAGTTCGGAGCTTTGGTTATAACAATAATTAAGGGAAAGAAGCCAGGGAAAAAATGAAGGCTAGCCTAGCTGAAATGAATGAAAACACATATGAAACTAGTGATGAGGGAAAGAAAACCAGGGATCAAATCAACAAATTGGAACATAGAGAAGGAGCAATCAACCAGTGCAGAAAGGGGAAACGAAAAGAGAGGAAAATGAGGAAAGGCTCAGAAACGCATGGGACAGCCATAAGCGGGCCAGCATCCAAATCATAGGGTTGCCAGAGGTGAAGAAGAAGAACTGTAAATTGAAAACCTATGAAAAAATAATGAAGCAGAACTTCCCTAACTTGAGGAAGGAAATAGACTTACAGGTCCAGGAAGCACAGAGAGTTAAAAAAAAAAACTGGACTCAGAGAGAACCACACCAAGACACATTATAATCAAAATGTAAAAAAATAAGAATAAAGAGACAATTTAAAAAGCAGCAAGAGATAAGAAGAGAATTACATACAAAGGTGTCCCAATAAGACTATCAGCCGATTTCACAAAAGAAACTCTGCAGGCAAGAAGGGACTGGCAAGAAATATTCAAAGTAATGAAAAGCAAAAACCTACAACCACGAATACTCTATCCAGCGAAGATGTCATTCAGAATAGAAGGGCAGAGAAAGTGCTTCCAAGACAAAGTAAAACTGAAGGAGTTCATCAGATCCAAACCACTGTTATATGAAATGTTAAAGGGACTTGTTTAGGATAAAGAGGATCCAAACTATGAACATTAAAATGAAAACTATATCACAACAACCAACAACAGAAGCTAAGGAATTAAAACAAAGGCAAACTAAGTAGGCAACAAGAGTGGGAAAAGAATTATAGGTATGGGGAACATTTTGGGGGGAGGTCAGTGGGGAGGGGGTGGGGGAGAGGGAGGTAGATGGTACAGGAATTAAGGAGCATAGTAGGAGGAAGTGGAGTAGATAGGAAGATGTTGAGAGGAACTATATGCACAACAATTGGCATGGACTAAGCAGGGGACAACTGGAGAGAGGGGTGTCACTGGGTCGAGGGGAACAAAGGGAGAAGAAATTGGGACAGCTGTAATATCATAATCAATAAAGCATATTTTTAAAAAAGAAAAAGAAAATATAATGAAGGAAAACTTTTCTAATTTGGTGAAGGAAATAGATATACAAGTTCAGGAAGTACAGAGGGTCCCAGACAAGTTGGACACAAAGAGGACCACACCAAGACACATCAATTAAAATGCCAAAGGTTCAAAATAAAGAGAGAATCTTAAAAGTACCAAGAGAAAAGCAGAGTTGCCTACAAAGGAGTTTCCATAAGACTGTCAGCTGATTTCTCAAAAGAAACTTTGCAGACCAGAAGGGACTGGCAAGAAGAATGCAAAGTGATAAAGAGCAGGGACCTACAACCATGATTACACTATCCAGCAAAGCGATCATTTAGAACAGAGGAAGAAGCTACCAATTTCTAAAAGGAGACAGCTTGCCTAGTACAGGAAGTGGGAGAAGTGCCTGGAAAAGCAGCAGCAACCATCATTGTTCCCTCTCAGACCTCTCCCCCAAAATGCAGTGAAACAGGTCCCAGCACTAACGAATACCTAAGGCTCTGTCCCCTATAATGTAAGAGGTCCAACAGCCCTACCCAAATAACAGAGACAAACATTGAAAGCTGTCAAGATGAGGAGACAGAGAAGTATGGCCCAGAAAGGGGGACAGATCAAGGTCCCAGTGACACTACCAAGCAACAAGCCGATACTGCACCTAACAGACAAGAAGATAGAGAACATAACAGAGGCACACTTTAAGGCATTGGTGATACATATGCTCACAGACTTGACAGAAAAAGTTAAACAGGATGGGCAAAGAATGAAGGGTTTCCTGGCTGAAATGAAAGAAAAGCCACATGAAACACGTGGTGAAGGAAAGGAAACCAAGGTTCAAATCAACAAATTGGAACACAAGGAAGAAACAAACAGTCAACTAGTACAGAAGGAGGAAACAAGAATTGAAAAAAATGAGGAGAGGCTTAAGAACCCCTGGGATAGCTTTAAACGTGCCAACATGCGAATCATTGGGTTGCCAGAAGGTGAAGAGGGAGAGCAAGAAGTTGAAAAATTATGTGGAAAAATAATGAAGGAAAACTTCCCTAATTGGGGGAAGGAAATGGACATACAAGTACAGAAGCACAGAGAGTCCCAAACAAACTAGACCCAGGGAGAACCACACCAAGACACATCACAATCAAAATGCCAAAGGTTAAGAATAAAGAGAGCATCTTAAAAGCAGCAAGAGAGAAGAGAAGAATTACCTACAAAGGGGTACCTATAAGACTGTCAGCCAATTTCTCAAAAGAAACTTTGCAGGCAAGAAGGGACTGGAAGGAAATATCCAAAGTGATGAAAAACAAGGACCTACAACCACAATTACTCTATCCAGAAAACCTATCATTCAGAATGGAAGGGCAGATAAAGTGTTTCCCAGACAAGGTAAAGCTGAAGGAGTTCATTATCACCAAGTCATTATTATATGAAATGTTAAAGTGACTTATTTAAGAAAAAGAAGATCAAAACTATGAACATTACAGTGAAAACAGTATCACAACTATCAACAACAGAAGCTAGGGAATGGAAACAAAGACAAACTAAGCAGACAAGCAGAGTGGGAACAGAATCATAGGTATAGGAAGCATATGGAGGGAAGTCAGCTGGAAGGGGGAAGAGGGGAGAGGGATGAAAATGGTGCAGAAATTAAGAAGCATAGTAGAAGGGTGGGGAATGGACAGGGGGATGTTGAGAAGAGCTTTATGCATGACCTATAGACATGGACTAAGTGGGGGGGGTGGACCGCTGGAGGAGGGGGTTGCTGGGTGGAGGGGAGCAAAGGGAAAAGAAATTGAGATAACTGTAACAGCATAATCAATAAAACATACAAAAAAACATTTATTGCGACTAAGCGAGATATTTTCAAGGATCTAGGAGAAATATTTAGCATGTCAGTTAGGGAAAAGTGAAGACTTATGTGAATTCAAAGACTTGTAAATAAAAGTCCATAAAAGTTTTATTTGTAATAGATGAAACTTGGAAACAACGCAAGTGTCCATCAACGGGTAAATATATAAACATATTATCATACAATCATAGAAGTGAATATTCGTCGTCGTCGTCGGCGGCGGCAGCCGTCCGTCTCGAGAGACGATGGTGTAGCTTCTTCAGAGTCTATCTGCACCGCCAAGAATGGCTGTGCAGTCCGACTCGGGAGTGACATGGTATCTGTCTCCTCCCGTGTTGAATCGACATCTTGCGATGACGCTGAAACTACAGAGCCTGGGCAGGGTAATATGGAGGGTCTGCTGTTGCCCATGCAGCAGACCCCCCCTCTCTTCGCAGCTGAAGGGTCCAAGGGAAAGACGGAGTCGATACAGCTTGGGTTCAGGTGCGCCGCAGGAGTTGCCGGTGTTGACTACAACGTCAAACCGCCTTAGGGACTCCGGCTCCGGATTTTCTGTCGGGGTTTACTCCCTTAGCCTTTCCCCTGAAGAGGTATGCCGCAAGGCAGCGGAGGTTTTTTGGAGTCAGAGTTTTCCTTCTCTGATGTACCCTGACTGGAAGATCGAACCAGCGACACTTAGCTCGCAGGCCGACGCTCAATCCACTGAGCTAAACCAGCCAGGGCAAGAAGTGAATATTATTCAGCAATATAAAGGAATGAACTATTTACACACCCAATAACTTATATGAATCAAGATAATTATTGAGTGAAAAAAGCAAGATTAAAAATGAGTGCATATTGTATAATTCAAGTTATAAATAACTAGAAAAATGCAGACTAATGTATAGTGACATAACAGCAATCAGATCAGTGGTTTCTTGGGGTTGGGAATGCATAATGGGAAAAAGGGGGAAATTAAAAATGCACATACAGAAATGAAAAAAATTTTTAAAGCCTGATGATGGACACTGTGTCCACTGACTGGCACAAGACTATTGGTCTGACTTCCTTGGAGAAAAATAAAAGATGAAATGTAACAAGGGAGGCTCACAGTCCACGCTTTGGGCTGGTATGGGGAGATGTTGAGAAATCAGCAGATCTGTTCTTTCTGTCCCTGAACTGTGAAAATCTACCACTGCCCCTTAATGACAGCCTTCTCTTTTATGTGTCAACCCATGTGACTGTCTGGCATTCTTGGTGAGGAAGAGCCTCTCTCCTGCTGCCTGGAGAATGCACCGAGGGCCAAAGAGAGTGGGCCCCGAACTCCAAGAGCCAGAATTGTAGATGAAAAAAAAATCACATAAGAACACTTGCAAACATGACCCTGAGACCTTTATACAAGTTCCAACTCTATTGGGCAACTTGAAAAGAGAAAGAGGTGTCTGCACAGAGAGGTGGAGTTCACCCAGGACAACATTAGAGAAGGAATTCTGAGCAGGATCTTGGGGACAGAGAGCATGGGCTCGCGAAGAGAAGAGGCAGATAGGATGCCACACACAAAACCATGGGGTGGAAGCGCCAGCTGTATGTGTTTGGCTGGTGATGATCAGCAGCTGAGAGAAAAGGAGAGAAGGCAGTAAAAGCTGGGATGAGAGCTGAGAGGTGGGGAGAGCAGTAACACAACTTCCTGGCTGGGTCTGAACAGGATGGAAGACATTTATTTTCTAACTCAGGTGAGCTGGCTGTTTACTCCCCCCAGCCCCTCTCTGTGCTCACAAGTTTATCCTAAGCTGCTCTCACCATCCATCTCTTTTGACAGAGAGATGGACAAAGTCCTCTGCCTGTGGCTTTGGCATCACTTCTTTTCCATCTCCCGTGGTGCCTTGTGCCGAGGGTGGGGATGCCTCTGTGCTGCCCCCAAGTTCCCTTAGGTAGCTTCATGATGGGGACTGGTGGATGCCAACTGGAATCTGCCTTTGTGACTCAGTGAAGAAGCTGTCATAGGTGGGTTTTCCACTGTCCAAAAGGCAGGCAAGGGTCCTTCCCTTCCCACTTAGAGCCCCCAGGAGTCAATTCCTATTGGACATGGGCCTCTATGTATTTCTGGAGGCCTTGCAGTAGAGGTGCCTGGACATGCAGACGCTGGCAGGTGGTGTCTCCCACATCCCAGCAGGATTGTGCCTGGGGCCACAGGAGTGGACTCTGCCTGCTGCCTTTGCGTTTCTGCTGCGACAGTCTCACCTCTCCCAGGTGTCCTGGAGGAGCCAAGGGGAAGGGCAATGAGAGGCCAGGGTTCACATTTCCAAATAACCCCTCCATTCAGCTGCCACTATCTTCTTTAGCCTGAATTACTTCAGGTCTTTCAAACTTGCCAAGGGCTCTTGGTTGTTTGTAGAGCAATATTTTTCTTCCCTGCATGGCATGAAAAGACCTTTGCAGTTTGGTCCTATCCGTCCTTGTCCAGCCTCCTCTTCCACAGGTGATGCTCCTAAACTCTCCCAGCGAGCCCCTGGCCTTTCCCTACCCCATGCAGGCTAACCGCCTCCCTCTGTTGAGAAGGGCTCTTCCCTCCTGGCACCCTCAATGCTTCCCTGGCCCTGCTCTTTGATTAGTGTCTATTTTCAGTTTGACCTGTGCCCAAGTCCTCCTGTGTCTCCCAGCTTCAGGGACCAGCACCCACCACACAGCCTCCTCTGCTGTTCTAGGATGTCCTTGTGCATGCATAAGCCCAAGATGTCTGCACTGGCGCCAGGACAGGAAGGGCCACCTATTGTACCTCTCACCAAGAGCCCAGCACCTACCCAGGCCCCTCCCCAAACAGCAGGCACTTCTGTAGTTTCTGGGGCTGTGTTTCCTGCAGATGCTACACTGCCACTGCTCTGACCTGTCCCCTAAGGAGGATGTCAGTGTTGGGTGCTGCTGGTGGCTGGCACCTTGATACACTGCACTTCTGCCTGACTAAGACCGAAGTTGTGCACTGGCTTATGGCACAACAGGGTAGAGTAGTAGGGTTATGGCTGCTGTTTCTTTTCTGAGTTCCATGCAACTGGAGAAATCCCAATACAGTGCCCCACTTAACTGCCAAATTGTGTGTGAGCAGCTCTTGCAGTTTTACTTATGGCAATGACCCCAGCCTCTCTATGCCCACACCCTGCAGAGGAGGGGAGAGCTTGTTAAGAGTTGGGCACCAGATCATTCCTAACCCTTAGTTAGTGACATTTCAGTCCAGTCTGTATCTTTTGCAGTTATGGTGAGGAGCGATGGGCCAGCTAGGGGTGTCCATCCTGTCTCCCTGGAGCCCTAAACCCAGGCAGCCAGCTGAGCATTCCCTCCCCACACCCTGCCTCTATGAGCATCTGCAGTTTGCAGTCTCTACAAAACTCCCAGGTACCTTTCCCCCATTTTTAAGACCTTGGAGGGACATTTTCCTTGGAAATTCAATTCATAATTTGCCTCACAGGGCCAGGATATGACAGGGACTTCCTCCTTTTGTCTATCTTTATTGGTTTTTATAGCAAAGGGAAGAGCAAGCGGCATGTGTCTTAAGGTGGAAGGTGGGTGGGAAATTCTGTCACACAAGCTGGCACCCTCAGCTGGGACCAGACTCTTGATGACAATTGTTTCCTTTGCCACAGAGCTTGGATCGCCAGGACTCAGCTGCCATTTGGACTCTGCTGCCACCTGCCAGGTACGTGGCTCATCCTCAACCTCCATCTTTCAGAAATGGAAAGCAGAAAACAATGGCTTTGGAGACAGTGCAGATGGGTGGGCCCTGTCTTCCCAGCGGGGCCTGGCTGCAGGGAGGGGTGTTTGGTGTGGCCACAGGAGGTGCCTTGTTATGGCTACAGAGGCAAGATTTACAACTCTGAGGCAATGAATAGAGTAAGCAAGAGGTTTACTGCCGGGGGACCAGGCCGAGACCAGAGTCTCTAACAAGGCACTGAACCCGAATGGGGTTAGGGCAGGGTTTATATAGGCAGCTTCTTGATGGTGGTTGGGGGGGTGGGGTGCAGTAGGACTAAAGTTGCAGTAATCAGTTGCAACAGGCAGTGGCAGTTGGAGAGGCAGCAGTTGCTATAATCAGCTAGGACATCTTGCGAGAACAGTTGCAACAAGATATTGGGTTCTCAGTTGGCCAAAAGAAAGCAGCTTCAGGGTAGCTGGCCTGGAATACAGGGAACTCAGGAAACTGTGTAAGCTAGCTAGTCCCCAGAGAGCTGGTTTCTGCAAAAACAAGAGTCTCTCACAAAGGTTAACTTTACAATAAGGAAGTACATTCTTATGGGTCTGGGGTCCCTTAATTTTCTAATTCTCTGGTGACTATAACAGCCTGACCAGGCAGTTCCACCTGAGGAGGCAGGAATCTAATGGGTCCCATTTTTCCTTCAGCCTCACCGAGGGTCCCTTCTTGAGGAGGTTCATCTCCTTTAGAGACTAGGGGCAGAAACCCTCTAGCGGGCCTATTGAAATCAAGTCAAAGCCAGCCAGTGAGCAACTGGTGCCAGCCTGTGACAGGCCTCGCACTGAGCAGGTACTGGAGGGGTAAAAGGTGCAAGAGTGGGAAACCCCACCCTGGGGCTCACAGCTCAGGGCCCTGAGAGTGGGACACTGCTGCTGCACAGCCCAAGCTCACCCAGGTAGCAAAAGCAAGTGACCTGTACAGAGATGCTCATGTACAGAGAGACTGGTGATAAAGAGAACATTGGGTGTGTTTTAAGAGTTGGAGGTGCAGGAGGAGAGAACTGGAGGGGGTTGGAGTGGGGCCAGAGCATCAATGAGAAGGGAGATGAGGAGAAAATAGGCTTCCCCAGGTGCAGGGTGGCAGCATTGCTTCGGCACCAGGGTGCCTGACCCTTACTCCTCATCAGTCTCCAGGAGGGACCTGCCAGAGGCTCCCTGGAGAGCAGGGAGAATGTACCCACCAGCAACGTTAGTTCCAGCCCAAGACCCCCTTTCTTGTCGTCCTCCCCTTTATTGGCTCCTCCATCTTCCCCTCACCTTTCCCACAGCAAAACCTCCTCACCTGAACCAGAAACTGAAATCTACTAGCACCATGGTCTGAATAGCTGAGAGGGTACATTTCCCTCACGGAGGACTTGCTGTCCCCAGTGAGGACCACTGCTTTAAATCCCAGAGGTCAGAAAGGGTGGGCTTCAGGCAGCAGGCTGGGAGAAGGGTACCCTTGGGAACGTCAGTCCTTCCAAAGTCACTTTAGGAAATCACCAGACCGTCTCCCTCTGATTAAAAGCTTTCAAGGCATGTCCTTGTGTGTTGGGAGCCAAGGGACCACAAGTCATGTGCCTTCTGTTTGAGAAGATGCTGCTCACAGGCTTGAAGGGAGACTCTGGTTTTGAGTGGGGTTTTTAGATTTCTGTTCATTTGTTGGTTGGTTGGTTCATTTGTCTTGGGGCTGACACCTGGGGACTTGAGCCTCTTCTTCAGTTTACATGAGATGCTGTCAGGCCAAGTGCTGTGGTCAGTGGCCAGGCAGTCCCTAATGGGGGTCATGATGGTCAGGGAAGAGGAGACTGAGAGCACGCCCAGTTCTGACACACAGCACAGCTGATGAGGAATTTGCATTCAGAGATGCACAGAGCTTGGGGTGAACCCCCACTCCCCCACCACCAGGCTGTGTGCAGGTGGGCTGCCTAGCCTCCTTGTGCCTTAGTTTCCTTGTCTGTGATTTGGACCTCTAGCAATAATAATTTTAATACTTCTGGTGTAGTTAAGTGATTGGCAGATACTCGGCTCTCAATTTGTGCTAATTTTTTATTGTTCCGTGTGTGTGTGTAAGTGTACAACCTCCTCCTTCTACAGCCTCAATGATAGAAACCACATTCCTGTCATCAGCCAAAAGAAAGAGAGGCTTGACTGTCTGACCAGAGCCTGGACCCCAGCGCAAGGCCACAGGCTGCTGGTGTGAATAGTCATTCCGGTACCTGCTGGCCATTGGAACAGCCAGGATCCCTCCTGAAGGGCCTTGACCTCCTCCCCCTCGGAGGCGCCTTCTGAAGCACAGAGCGAGCCAGCCCACTTGGCCCCCTCCACCTGCCCGCTGCATGGGAGGTCTGGGAGAGCAGGGCGCGAGCCCGGGGCCTGATCCCTCACGGCAAGCACCCCCACCCCCACTGTATTTTCATTGGCCCAGGCCCTTCCAGCTCAGGGGTCACCTTGCGAGTCTCCCCACTCCCATCAAGTCACCTACACACCTGCTCTGGCCACTCTTCTGCTGAATGACCCAGCAGCTTTCCTGTCTTTCATCTAAACCTGGCTGGCAGCATTGCTGACAGTGCCTCTGGGGCCCTGCAGCTACAGGCCCCTGGGGCACGGGCTGTCACACAGGTCTGTGTGAAAAGAAAAACAGAACAGTGGCATGGGGTGGCTGAAGGAGGGACAAGGGAGGCTGAAGACACTGAGAGCAGAAATTTGGTGGGGCTCCCCTCTCACCAGGGTGCTACGATGGCATGAAGGGAGAGGGGTGCTGGCCCAGGAAAACGATGAAGGGAGGGCAGAGAGCAGCTGTTTGGAAGGTGGGGGTGGGGGGGTGTTGACTGTTATAGCACCCACTCAACCCATGGGCGGTTAGTGACCCTCTGAGTTGGCATTGGTTTCTTCCACTGTTCAAGCAAAGAAATAGAAGTTCAGCCAGTTACAAAATCTACCTAAAGTCCCACAACTAAACAGAGGACAAATGTGGAAAGGATCACATGTCTCCCGAGATGTATTGGCTGCTCACACTCACAGACTGTCAGACTGTGAGACATCCTGCAGGTCCCAAAGGGGTGTCAGGAGTAAAAGGGGGCAGGCCTCACCTGTATTGGGGCTGCGTTTCCTGGGCCACAGATGGCGGGAGACACTAGATGGGACTACACCATCACTGTGGCTTCAAAGATGCTATGGACTCAGCGACAGTCATCAGCTAACCTCCTGGAAGCTACACCTGAGGTTCCAGAACTAGAGGACGACGTCCCAGGTGTGGTTAAAGTTGGCCAGCAGCTGCCAGGCATGCGTCACATCCCTGAAAGATCAGAACTTTGTGTTTGTTCCTCTGGTTTGTGGACCTGATGTTCCAGGCCAAGGGAAGTGGGAGGAGGTGGGGCCGGGAGAGTGAAAATTCATGTGAGAGTTTTTATAGATTTCCCTTTGTTTATAGAAAGTTCATAAATCCTAGCTGAGCCCCAGCACACTGTGGCTCTATTTCTGGCTCTAAAACATTGTGAACTTCACAAGCTGCTTCCTCTGGGACTGTTGTGGCTCCAGGAGTCTGAGTAAGGCTGTTAGCAGTGCTGCCTGGTAAAATTAGCAGCAGTTCTCACATCCAGCTGCAGTTTAGAAGAAGCCAGGCACTGGAGCCAGTAAGAACCAGACAAAAGATAATTGAGGCACTGACAGGTTTCTGGCCTGACAGACCTGGCTCCACCTCCCCTGACAGTCTCTGGCCTGACAGGCCCAGCTCCAGCTCTCCTGTGTCATCCCAGCATCTCTTTGTCCCCCTGCAGGTGACCCCGCTGCTGAAGAGATGGCAGATTTCCCAGTCTCCCTGGACTCCTTTCAATGGGTACCTCAGCCCAGCAGTCTCTTACTCGTCATCCACCTCCTCCTCCACATCCTCCTCCGGCCTGGGGAGCTGAACCCAGGTAGTGTATCCAATATCTGATCTGCAGCCCAGCCAGCCAGGATGTGAACACATCAGCTTCTGCTCACCCCTCCTGCAGGGGCTCGAAGGGCTGAGATGATGTAGCCATGCCAGGTACTAGTATTTAAGGAAATTTCCATCCCAGTGGTTAAAGAGCCACTGGCCCCATGCCAGTGCTCCTCCACCATCTCTTAGCCACCCAGCATTCCCACACACCCCCATGACCGCACAGCTCTCAAGCATGGCAAGGGCAGAACAAGAAGGGGCCAAGAAACTCTTATCAGTCTGTGCTTGGCCTGAACCAGGTGGAATATACTCATAAATACATCTGTGCAGCTGTGTATGCTCAGGCTGCAAGAGAAGTGTCCCCAAAGATTTGCGAGCACAGCTAAGAGAGTCATTTATTTTTTTCCAGAAAGCCAAGGAGAGCCCTAGATAGGAGGAATTGTCTGAGCAGAGCTTTGCAGGATACATATTCTCTAGAAAGATGGCAGATGGGGGTAAACAGAGACAGGACGCACCCAGGAAGAGGGCAAAGCATCAGGTATGGGGAGAACAGCTGGAGAGGAAGGCTGCTTAGAAGGGTGTTGGGTCTCAAGTGGAGTGAACAAAGAAAGTCACTGCCCTGCTCCCCCAGCAGAGTGGAGGGTGGGAGGCACCCAAAGAGGGAGAGTTTGGGGGTGAAGTTTTAGTTAAGCTTGGGAGGCACATACTTGTTAGCTGAGCTTTAGAAAAGGAGGTGCTCAGATGGTAGAGTGGGGAGTGAGCCCACTGGGCGGCAGGGACAGCACTGCAGAACTGAAGCAGTGGCTGCAACTTCTGTGGAAATGGCAGCACACAGGCTAGCTCAGGGGACTGCAGGGACCAGATGGGGGCACCAGCAAAGAGGACAATCAAATGACAGATCCTGGTGAATAGAAATCTCCAAGGCAGGATTTGACCTTTAGGTTAAAAAAAAAAAAAACTCAAGCAAGGATCCCCATAGATTGTTTTAATACCCTTTGTTATAGAAGCTGTGAACATGTACACTAAAAATAGAAAAGCAGACGAAGCAGACAAAGAAAACATTTATTCCCATTATGCAGAAATTACCAATTCATTTCTTTCATGACAGTTGCTTGTTCGAGATACCTGACAGGCTGTTCCATAGAGTGTCTCACCTTCCTCATTTGAAGGGCTTACTGTAGATTTCTGGACTGCAAAGGAACGGGATAAAAACTTACATGGGAGGAGAGCTGTTTTTGGCCACTGCTCTGGCTTCTCTTCCTAGAGGACCGCCAGGTGATTGGCCCTGGGGAATCCATTCTGGTGCGCGTAGGGGAAGAGGCAGAGTTCTCGTGCCACCTGTCCCCGTACCAGAACGCAGAGCACATGGAGATCCGCTGGTTCCGGAGCCAGGCCTCAGAGGTGGTGTACCTGTACCGGGAGCGGCAGGAGCTCCCCGGGCGGCAGATGGCGCAGTTCCAGAACAGGACCAAGCTCATCAAGGACCACATTACAGATGGCACCGTAATCCTGCAGCTCCACAGTGTGATCCCCGCCGACCAGGGCCTGTATGGGTGCCTCTTCCTCTCCAGCAACTTCTCTGGGGAAGCCATCTGGGAGCTGGAGGTAGCAGGTGTGTGACCTGGCAGAGGGCAGCAGAAAGAGGAAACAGTTCGTTTGGATAGAGCTGCTTTGCTCCAGAATAGATAAGGAAGCACAGACAACAGGGGAATAGCTCTATTTTAAAAAATAAAATTAAAAAGAAAAATTCATTAGAAAATAAACAAAAAAATTGTTCACGAAAAAATATATACAAATGACCTTTAAACATAAGAAAGTGATCACTTTTACTCATGATGGGAAAGAAAAAGGCAAATTAAAGTCACAGTGACATGTAATGTTTTACCTTTCAGACTGGCAAAAAATTTAAAAATTTGACCACAGACTGTTGATGGAGCTGTGAGGAAGCAGGCCCCCTGCTCTGCACCATGTTGACAAAGTTCAAAGCCACAAAGCTCCAGTCCCTGGGAATTTGGCAATGACAGGATTGTCTGTGCACCTACCTTTTAACACCAATCCCATCTCTAGGAATTTACCCTGAAGATACACCTCACACAGCTAAATGTGGAAAAGACATGTGTATAAATTTAATCTCTGTAGCATTGTTTATTGTTGCAAATCAGTGGAAACAACCTAAGTGAGCAAACACAGGTGCTGAATGCATAAGCCCATCATGTGGGGAGTGATCCATACCAAACAGCCGGAAGTGTGAGGGGAGCTCCATGAACTGGTATGGAGTGATTTCTAGGTTGTTGCTAAGAGAAAAAAAAAGCAAGATGCATAAGGCGTCCTGTAGTATGTAAACTTTTGTGTAAGAAAGAAGGAGAAACACAAAGGAAACACAGGGAGGATAAGTTAGAAACTAATGGAAGTAGTTATCGAAGCGGGAGTTGAGGAGGGGAGTGCAATTGGATGGAAAGGATGGAGAAAGGCCTGGGGCTTTCCTGACATACATTTTGTACAGTATTGGCATTTAAACCATAGCCATGTTTTGCATATTTAAAACATAAAGCTAGCACCACAAGGAGGGAACAATAAAGGAACACATATATCACAAGTATTGTACTTGAGCTCTGGTTGGATTCAGGAGAGAGAGAAGACAATCTGTTGAAATTTAGGAGAGATTATTCTTCATTCTCAGGGACTGTCCTTTGTATAATATGACTTAAGTGTCAGCCCTTTCAAGTCAAACAGCGCCTCCCTCCATATTTCCAAATGTTCCTCAAGGGTAGTACTGTCCCCACACGCCACCACTGATTCAGACTGTCATTTACAGTCTATGGGCAGAGGCTATGAGCTCACAAGTGTGTTAAGAGGAATCACAGTTCATGATACCTCTATGGTGACTGCAGATGATGAGTTTCACCCACAGCTTCTGGGAAAGAGCCTAATTTTTCCCATTCCTCTTGCCTCTCCCAGGGATGGGTTCAGACCCTCACATCTCCCTTGAGGGCTTCAAGGAAGGAGGCATTCAAATAAAGTGCAGCTCCAGTGGCTGGTACCCCAAGCCCCAGGCTCAGTGGAGAGGCCACTGGGGACAGTGCCTGCCTCCGGAGTTTGAAGCCATCACCCAGGATGCCCAGGGCCTGTTCAGTCTGGAAACATCGGTGGTTGTCCAAGGGGGTGCCCACAGCAACATATCCTGCTCCATCCAGAACCCCCTCCTGTTCCAGAAGAAAGAGTTCGTGGTCCAAATAGCAGGTCAGTGGATGTTGGCTAACCTTCATCTTCCTAATCATCACAACCTCCATGTCCATTGTTCCAAAGGCCATCCTAAGGACACAATGGTACGGGGTCTGACTGTGTACAGAGTGAGCTAAACTTGACATCTGAAAAGTCAGCAATTTGGATATCAGGAACTTACTAAGAATACAACTAACAAAGTAAGCCATAAGCAGGGAAGGCCCCAGAGAGCCAGCATTAAAAGGCCATGAGCTAAAGCCCAGAAACTCCACTCACTGTAGGCAAGTGTTTCTAATGCCATCCCCCAAACAATATTTACTGAGCACCCACAGTGTGCCCCAAGCCCCCATCTGCAGGTGGGGGAAACAGACAAACAAAAGGTGAATTACATTGTACCTTAGAAGCTGTTAGGTGTTGTAGAGAATAATGAAGCAAGGGAGAGTGATAAACCTGGTGGTGTGTGTGTATTTAAAAGTGGTGGATCGGGGAAGAAGTCAGTTAGGCAGAGAGTTGAAAATGAGACCATTATCTAACATCAAAGTCTTTTCATGAGGCCCACTGAAAGGTTTAATGTTCGTGACTCTAATTATTTTAAGTCTTGAGGACAAACCCAACCTATGGGTCACCTTCCACATATGTCCAAATTAATAGTTACATTACAATAACAAAAAGAAATCTCACCCTTATAAGTGATAACTTGTCCTCCGGTAAGAGGACCAGACAACACATATAGTTCATTCAAAATATGGCTGATAATTGGGGTGGCCATGTGTGTTAGCTAATTGTCTTTATCCAAAGTAAAGATAAAACATCTCATATCTTTATGATAAGAATGTAGTTACACCTTGGCTGGTGTGGTTCAGTAGATTAATCAGGGGCCTGAGAACTGAGAGGCTGCCGGTTTGATTCCTGGTCAGGGCACATGTCTGGGTTGCAGGCCAGGTCCCTGGTTGGGGATGTGCAGGGGGCGGGGGATAAAAACAAGAATGTAGTTACAACTTGGAGCCAGATACCTCAGTTAAACTCCCAGAACACAGAGATAGAGGTGCTTTCTCCTGGATGTTTACATTTCAAAGAGATGGCTTGGAGCTCCTGAAGAGAAACATTCCTGAGTTGTAAAGCTGGGGAGAGGCTTATTTAGCTTTCAAAAGGACTTGCATACTTCTCAATACGGTAGAGAAAAGATTTACAAGTTTCCCAAAGGAAATGGTCTAAGACAGGGAAAGTCTCTTTCCCTTTTCACACCAGGGAAATTCCAAATTTTTTCTTTCTTAGATTTGTGTTCATCCTTTACAAAGGGTGTAAGTCACATGGATATCTGTTAGGGGGCATTCAGGTTGAGGGAACAAGTGCAAAGGACCGGACATGGGAATGTGTGTGGCTATTGGAGGAGCAGAAGGAGGTGGGAGAGAAGGGAACAGGGACAAGATCAAGGGTAGCTGGTCAGAGTGGCATCAGACCCTGAGTCTTTGCTCTCAAGCCCTAGGTCAGTGCTTAGGAAACCATTTGTGGTGAAGGACCAGTCCATTATGACCCAACAGTTTTGTACCAGACAATAAAAATGCACGGCTAGAAAATTTTTTTAAAGAAACAAGAGCACATTGTGCTAAGTGAAATAAGCCAGACACAAAAGGAGAACTATTGTATGATTCCACTTTTAATAAAGTGCCTTGAGTAGTCAGTGCACAGAGATGGAAGGTAGAATAGAGGTTGCCAGGGGCTAGGAGGAGGGGGAAATGGAGAGTTCATGTTTAATTGAGACAGATTCAGTTTGGAAAGGTGAAAAAGTTCTGGTGGTGATGGTTGCACAACAGTATACATGTGCTTAACGCCCCTGAACTGTAAATTTGAAAATAGTTAAGATGGTAAATTTTATGTTATGTATATTTAACCACAATAAAAAGAAAATATATTTTAAAAGGCCGCTGAGATAAACGCATCCATTTTTTAATAATTATTTTCAACAGTCACAAAATTGCTCTATTAAGTTACCATAAGGGTTTCTAAAGGGTTCTTCTCATTTTGCACCTAACCACGGACTGTCTGCAGAGGCCTCCCTAGGGAACCTGGGGAGGAAGGAGGGGACTGTCAGTCAGCCCCCACAGGGCTTTGCTACCTATTCTTCCAAAGGTGTGATGAGAGGTAGAAGCCAAGTGTTTACGAGAAGCGGTGAAATGGCTTATGAATTCACTGATTTCCGATATCCACAACACACCTTGGATTCAGATGCAGGGCAAGAGTGGAAGAAGCAGAGGCAGGTCAGGGCCGTGGTCACAGCAGCTGGAAGCGCCCCGTCTTTCCACCCCTGGGTTTGCAGCGTTTTCCCTTTGCACGGAGCCAGTCACCGTCGCCTGTGTTCCTTGGGATCCTACCTCGCCCGAGCATGGGCAGCCGCTGTCCCGCACATTTTACAGATGGCTCTGCGGAGCCCAGGGCACTTAACTCGCCAGCCCGTCACTCCTTAGGTTTTCCAGCCCATGGTGTCCGGAAGCCTTTGTAACTGAGTGTTTAGTGGCACCTAAATCCAGACAACTCCTCGTGGGTGTTTTCCAGACGTATTTTTACCCGGACCCTCCCCGTGGAAGACAGCTCTCCTCGGGACTCTGGTGGGCGGCCTGCCGCTCCTGCTGGTCCTCCTCACGACGCTGGCGCTGTGCTGCTTTCACAAGCAGCGGCAGTCCCAAGGTACTGGCGGCGGAGTGGTCTTCCAGCACGGCTCTGCCTCGGGAAAAGAGCGGGCGGGGCTGTGGGACTGGCAGTGGACTCGCACCCACGTCCGCCCCCTTCCTTTGTCCTATCAGAAAAGCTGAAGGAGCAGGCAGACCTGGACAAAGGTGAGCAAAGTGAGAGGCGCGCCCTCAGCCCCCACCTTTGCCCAGCAGAAGGGGGCCCTGGGGCTAACAAGGGAGGAGGCCGGACCCTGTGCAGGCAAGCTGGGCAGAGGTCTGCGGTCCCGCCTCCCTGGCCTCGGAGCCCCTCTTCCTGCGCATCCAGCCCAGCCTGGCCCCAGAACGCTTTGGGACCGAGTCTGTGTACTTTGGGGAAGCGAAGAGTCAGCGTCCTTTGATCGAGACTTTCCTCTTTTCTTTGTTTTTTCTCCAGGAAAACTCACAGCAGAGCTGGGTATGTTCTGGGTGCCGCGCCCACAGAGCGGGCTGCGGGCTACTGGGGTAACGCAGAGCCTGTGGTGGAAGGAGGGGTTCAGTTACTTTCGGGTCCCTTTGGAAAGCGAACGATAGATGGAAGGATCTAATTCTTAATCCATCCCCTGTGCCTCCCACCTCATCACTCCCAGACGGACTCTAGCGAAGCTTCCAAGGAGGCCTTCCCTTAAACTCTGGACAGACCCTGCAGCCCCCTTCCCTGCCAACTACACAATTCACTTACAATTCCACCATTAAACGTTTACTCCCACTGACCGGGTCATTTTTCTAGGAGATCCTTCTCTTTTAAATGCACTAGCGCAGGGAAGGGTGGCACCTGGAATGCGCAGGAAAGTGAGTAGAGCACAAGTACGGTACAGTCTAAATGAGTGTATAGTGCTGCCTTTCCAAGGAGCATTTACTCGCTTAGAGGACATACAGTGGAGAAATCAAAGAACTCATTTATAGGGCAAAGTATCGGGCTGGTGTCCTGCCAGGGGAAGTGATTAAGTGTGATGCCTTCCCAGTCCTTTAAATAATGTAATGCACCCTGTAAGTGACCCTGAGGCTCAGGTACTGTGCTCCGTGCCTGGACTTACCCAGGAAAGGTAGTGATTTCAGGGTAGACGAGCAGCAGCCCCTTCAAACCAGACCTGAGCCCTGGAAAGATGCTACTCAGCGCCAAGACCTGCTCTCCCCACCTCCACCCACGTCTCGTGGAGATTTCTGCCCTAGAGCAAATAGGATGAGACATTAGAATCTTGCCAGTGGGCGATGCAGAGCCTCAGATGGGATTGGGGCCAGCGATGGTTTAAGACTAAGGAGCATCTGCCCAGTGGCCTGACTGCCTTGGGAAGGTGGTTCCAGTCAGCCCAAGGCTGATGTTTCCTCTATGTGTTCTGCTTATAGGGAAGCTGCAGACGGAGCTTGGTAAGTGACCTCTCTTAGAACTATCTCTTCTTGGCCACCATTTAGCATCTGGTTATCCGTGTAAGTTCTTCGCATCTCCCAACCAGGTATGATGGCCAAGTTGGCTCTGTGGGTGGCAGGAGGAAGGGAGGGGGGTCAGGGGTGGGTGCAAATTTGACAAGTGATCAGGGAAGCTGCAGTAACCTGGTGTTCTAATTTTGTTTTTCCTTAACTGCTTCAGACTGGAGAAGGGCTGAAGGTCAGGCTGGTGAGTGAAGCCCATTTCCCTCCCACTGTCCATGCCACATCTCAGCATAGCAGTCACTGCCTCTGATTAATTAACCACATTTCATATGGTCTGAGCCACAGCCTCACACAGCATGCATTAATCTATGTCCCTGGTAAAGGTTATATTTGAGTTTGGCTTTTATAATTTTTTATATTGCCCTGAGGTATAAGCATACTGTAAACCACTGGTGCCAATCCTGGTTGCACATAAGAATCCCCTGGACTGCTGGTGCCCACTCTCAAAGACTCTGACTCATGGGCCTGGGATGGACATGTTACCCTATATGTAAACATTTCTCCCTGTATCTCCTCTATTCCCCCATAAAGCAAACAGTCTATTACTTGTCTTTACATGATATATATTCTTGCAAAATGTGGTTTTCTGTTTTGTGCACATGCATTTTAGTTTCTGTTAGTTACTTTTACAGCCTGGTGGTATTCCTGGCTTTTCTCACTAATTACTGTGTTTTAATATCCATCCCGCTGCCACATGCACATCTGGTCTGTTTCTCCTTCTTGTTGCCGAGACTTCCACTTAGCCAGCCACCCTCCTGGAGTAGGCAGCCAGCCCACCTCTCACTCCACACCCCCACAAACAACAACACAAGCATGTCACCTTTGGGCCATGTGGCAGTTTCTCTTGGATGTACACTGAGGAGGGGAATTGCTGGCCCACGGAGGTATGTCACCAAGTGGGATAGAGCAATCCCCGAAGGCAGTGCCATCATCCTGCCATTGGCAGTGCATGGATGCTGTGCATGCCAACCTTCCATGTGAACTCACTTTCTGAGTTTGTCGGTCAGTAGGGACTGATTCTTACTGTTCTTTTAGTCTGTGCTCCTCTGAACACTAAGGAGTTTGGGCATCTCATATATGCTAGTTGGCTGTTGGAGATTCCTCTTCTGAACATTGCCTATTCGTGTCCCTTTGACCGTTTTTCACATAGGGTTACTATCTTATTTTTATTGATTCACAGGATCTATGTATGTATATATATGATATTACTCGTTGGTATTAAATATTGTGAATTCCTTTTTCTATTCTGTAATCTGCCATTAGCTTTTTCCATGGTACCTCTTATTGAAAAGAAGTCATTACTTTTGATGAAATCTAATTCATCACATTTTTTTTTACCTATGGCTTGTTCTTTTAAAGTTTTGTTGAAGTAGACCTTCCTCACACTTAAGTCACAAAGATTCTTTTACATTTTCTTCTATTCACTTTATATGAGTAGGGTCTTTAATTTATCTGAATTTTGCCATTGTATGTGGTACTAAGTGATAATCCAGTGATTTTTCTCCATATAGAGAGTCTATTTTCCCAATGCCATCTACTACACCAACTGTGATTTCTTATTGTTGTGGTTGTCACCCTTAGTGCATATTCAGTTCCCACGTTCAGGTGGGTCTTTGTGTTGGCCACCTATTATGTCATTGTTTCTACTGCTATTGCTTTTATAGTACTTGAAAGTACTCCATTTCCACTTAGTTTTCAAAGTTAATGAACATTTTTAAAACATAAATTTTATAATAATTTTACAAACTTCCTTTAAAAAATTCAAAAGTAGTTTTGCATAGGATTGCTTTGAATTGATAGCTAAATTTAGGGAGAATCAACATCTTTACAGAATTTGTGCAAGAGCTACATGTAAAGTTCTACTGGTTATTCTTATGCAAAACCAGGGTTGAAAAGCTCTGCTGTGAATTTATGGAGCTCTGAAGTGTCTTCTATTGGTTTTGCTCTTTCATGACTTGGTGATATCTCTGTTATAAAACAGAACAAGATGAAATCCATTCAGAATAGCTCACGTTAAGAAAGGAGGCAAGACAGAGTATCTAAGGACATGTTAGGACAGGAGCCAGCCTCAGCTGGGCCTCCTGAGGACTGAACTTGCTAGCCAGAGATTGAGGCTTTGTCTCCATTCGTCAGGGCACCTCTGCTGCTTGTGTTCATTCTCTTTGCACACATGCTCTTCTCTCCTGCCACTTCCAGTACAGCTTCAGCATGCATGTAGCTTTGATATAACCCAGCACTGACACCAGCCCCTTACTCAAGCCTGAATCCCTGGGAAAATGCCATGGTGGACCCATGCCAGTCTGAACCTAAACCAGCTGTCATGGCAGGGATGGGGTCATTCAGTGCTACTGTGTCCCTCATGCATCTTGAGTCTCTCTCAAGGTTCCAAAGTTACTGACTCAGTTCTCTGAGCCTCTTTTTCCTCTCTGTTTGATTTCAGAGTGGAGAGCAGCCCAACAATATGCAGGTAACTGAAGCCAAGGAACTGTGGTCAGCTGGATCTTAAACAGAGGGAGGTGGAGAGATCTGAGATTAGAGGAAGAGTGTCCAAAGCCAAGTATTAGCCTGCACACACAGATACACAAGTCCACTTGCACACATATGACATGACTCACGTGCCTGCATGTGCGTGTATGTGTGCACATACATGCTTGTGTGCCTGCATGTGGCTGGCTCACACATGCATACATTGGTGTGCACACACATGCCCCTGCAAGCATATAGCTTTCTGGGTTTTACTGGGTCTTTCCATCTGTCAGGAAGGCTTTTTGCAGGAGTGAATGCAGAATTTGTGAGGAACCCTTCAGATGGTCCTGTCCATCAAATTAGTGTGTTTTGGCAGCTGTGGTGATGCAGTACAGAGCACTAGATGAGATGATCTCAGAGGTCCCCTTCAGTTTAAAATCCTAGAAGTGCTGGAAAACTGAGGCCCAGAACTCATGTGATGCTCTGTACCCACAGTGGTGATGAGGCCAGCAGGGGCTAGCACCAACCCTGGGCTCCTTCCCCTTGACCAGTACTTGAGGGCAGTGAGCCTTCCTTGTTTGCTATCCCTCCTCTCCATTGGCACCTGGTATAGTGATGGGCATGCCACTTCAGTCCCCAGGTGTTTCAGGTTGAGGATGGGGATGAATATTCCACCAAATTCTCCACTGACAGAAATAGAGGTTGGCCTGTCCCAGGGAGGAGACAGAGAGGGCCCAGAACCACGTCCGTGGGCACTAACCCAGTGCTTGTGCGCAGTGAATGTGACTCTGGATCCAACCTCAGCGCACCCCAGCCTGGAGGTCTCCCAGGATGGCAAGAGCGTGTCCTCCCGTGGAGCAGCGCCAACTCTGGTAGTGCTAGGAGACCCTCAGCGGTTCACAGAGCAGACGTGCGTGCTGAGCCACGAACGCTTCCAGGCAGGCCGCCACTACTGGGAGGTGGATGTGGGCCGGCGCAGCCGCTGGTTCCTGGGCGCCTGCCTGGAAGCGGTGGTGCGCGTAGGGCCGGGGCGCTTGAGTCCGGCCACTGGCTACTGGGTGATGGGACTGTGGAACAGCAGTGAGTACTTCGTCCTGGAGCCGCAGCGCGTGGCACTCTCCCTGCGCGTACCGCCCCGGCGCGTGGGCATTTTCCTGGACTGTGAGGCCGGAAAGCTGGCCTTCTTCAACGTGACAGATGGCTCCCACATCTTTACCTTCACTGACACCTTCTCGGGGCCTCTGTGTGCATACTTCAGGCCCAGAGCCCCCGACGGCAGCAAATTCGCGGATCCGCTCACTATCTGCCCGTTGCAGGTTCGAGCGACACAAGTCCTCGAAGAGGATGACAGTGACACCTGGGCACAGCCCTACGAGCCCTCGGACCTTGCCCTGGGCCTGTGGTGAGGTGCTTTCATGGCCACAGAGCAGGGTTCTGGGTGGCTTCTTCTAGAGTGGAGGAAGCACTGCCAAAATGCCAGCCAAGGCGACAGACTTGGCACAGCAGAAGGGGACAGAAAGAGGGACTTGGCCTGTGTAGATGTGTATGTGTGTCTTTATAATTTTCTTTAAGAAAAAGAGGCCACTCCAAAGCTCTGTGTGTATTCTAGGATTGAGCAAATGAGTAAGAACACACTGATGTTCCAGGACCCAGTGTGCTCACTGTGGAAGAGGGCAGGAAACTGGGAGGGGAAAGAAGGGATTAAACGTGCTGGTTAATTTGCATATTTGCAAGTTTTTCTATATACTTTCTAGTTCATGAGAAATGAATTTACCTTAGGCTCATATCCCAGGTTCAAATGCCAATTCCCATTACCATGAACTTGGGAAATGGATGATCTCAGGGCCGCGACTGAGAAAGCCCCAACATGCTCAGAAACTGATGGGAACACAGCAGAGGACACAGGAGGAAAGATGAAGAGGTCCACTGACCAATTCTGGAACAATTAAAGAGAATAATGACAAGACTTGATCAAGAAGGGGTTGAGCAAATAAATTTCACAAAGTGTGCTGAGAGTCAAGTTTCTCAGAGAAAGAAAATACAAAAATGCAAGAAAAATACAGGAAAGGGAAGAGAGTGGAAGAATGACTCTGTGAACTAGTGGTTTTTACACTGTAGAGATAGATGGAACACACACATGTGACCAATGGTTGAATGGATGTATGTGTGAGCATACATACTATTCCTGGCTCTGCTTTGAAGGCTTAGAAGCCATAACACCCTAGTACTAATGAGCACATCTAGCTCTCAGAATTTAGGGTTTTTTTGTTTGTTTGTTTGTTTTTGCGATTTTCCACTGAAAGGAACCAAGGTTTCTTGGAGACATGATGTACTCTGGGTCTGGGGCAGGGAAAACAGAAGACATGTGTGATATATATATATATATAGTCTGTTCAGAAGGATACAGCTACATAACATGAAAAATAGACATTTACTGAAGAAGATAGAAGAAACATTGTACATAGGACAATGATGCCTCAGTCCCCTTCAATGTAGGCACCTTGGGGCCTCACACAGTTCTCCCAATTGCCATCAGCTACCCTGATGTATTTGCCTGAATCTCATCAATGGTCTGAAATGTCTCCCCTTTCAAAGGTGATTTTAGTTTTCGGAAAAGCCAGAAATCACAGAGCGCCAAACCTGGGATATAGTGGGGCTGACTCACCTGGGTGATTTTATGTTTCACCAAAAAACTCTAAATGAGACGTGGTACATGAGTGGATACATTGTCATGATGAAGCAGTCAATCACCAGTTTCCCACAGCCACTGCCTTCTGAATCATCTGAATAGTTTCTGCAGAAGAATGCTCAAGCTTAGCACAAAATTTGATTCAGATTTGTTGCTCTGCTTGCTCAGTTATTTGAATGTGACTGCCACACAGTACACATGCTCACTCAATGGCATCTACCACCCCCACTGACCAGTACAGTGAAGTCGTATTGTTGATGCATGTGCAGTCTAGTCCACTCTCTTTGGCTGCCAGGTTTCATCAATGTCATGCAAACCATTCTTGTTATATTAACAATGACTGGACTTTTTCCAGACATACATATATACCACACACACATAATTTTTGACCTAGATTCTGGCACAGAGGTCCTAGAAACCTTAGCACTTCCTAAGTGGTAAGGGTAATAAGGGTGACTTGATATTCTTAACAAGCTCCTTTGAAATACACCTGAGGATCTGGCCTGGCTGCCTAAGAAACCAACTAGTCATTAGAGTTGTAACTTAGCCCCAACCACATTCCAACTTCAGGGAGGGGCTGGAGATTGAGCCCTGTCATCAGTGGCCAATGATTTAATGTCATGTAAATGTAGTAAAGCCTCCATAAAAGTCCAAAAGTAATGGATTCCAGAGCTTCCAGGTGGCTGAGCACTTGGAGATTCAGAAACAGTAGCACTCAGAGTAGGGAAGCTCTGTACCTCTTTCCACGTACCTTGCCCTATGCATCTTTTCTATTATGTACTTTTATAATAAACCAGGAATCTCATAAGCAAACTGTTTTTCCTGAGTTCTGTGGGCCCCTCTAGTAAATTAATCAAATCCAGGTAAGGTGTTGTGGAAACTTCAATATATAGCCAGTTGGTCGGAAACACAAGTAGCAACCTGAACTTGCAATTGGTGTGTGAAGTAGGGGGGCAGTCTTGCAGACGTAGCTCTTAACCTGAGGGATCTGACTCTATCTCTAGGTAAATAGTGTCGGAATTCAGTTAATAGTTTGGTGGTGTTGAAATAAAGAGAGGGAAAAAAAAGTATAGGAATGAGTCTAAACACCTTGTACCGAAAGGAAGTGCTCAAAGACTCACAGGGAGATGTCAACTGGACAGAAAAGTCAGCTTTAAGGGACTCCCATTGGCCAAATTTGAACATGAAAGTAATTAATGACAGTTAAAAATAGAGTAAAATAAGAATCCAAGAGTATGTATATCTACACTGGTTATGTAAATAAACACATGAATAAATAAATAAATGGAAGAGAAGAGAAGCTATACCCTACTACATATTGAAGTCTCAAAGTATCTCCCCCATAAAATATTGACTACTTACAGGGTGGGCAAAGGTAGGTTTATAGTTGTTCATATGGAAAATACAATAAATAATACATAATAATATAGGAATAAACTGTTTTCTGCCCTCACAGCTGAATACCTACTTCGCCCACCACTGTATTAATTTAGAAGTACAAAACACTTAGTAATAAACTTTGTAGCAGAGGAGCCTGACAGATGCCATCTCAACTGTGGGGTCATGCTGGACATGGCTCCTCCAACCCTCTTCATGGAAGGCTGGCCAGAGGGCCCCTGGCCAGAAGGAATGTGTGTTGTTTTGGAAATGGATTATAATTCCTTCCTTTTCCCCTTTTGTGAATAGCTTCCTGTCCTGTGACTGCCTCTTGACCTTTTTTCTTTCTGCACATACACACTGAGGTAGAACACATGCCCTCTTTGCCTGGGACCCCTTAAAACAGGTCTGGGACTCAAGGAGGTGCAGTCCTGCTTCGCTAATCTGCCGCTGTAGTTGCCCCTGTAATGTGAGTAATAAAGGCTCTGTCTGCTCCATCCAGTACTCCTTGTGTTTTTTCAGCTTGTCTGAAGGAGTAGTTCAGATTCCTGGACTCAACCTTCTGCATTACAATTGGCATAGTTGGCGGGATTCAGATATCCCAAAAACTCTCCAAGTTGAGTCAAATGTGGATGACATTATGCCGAGTGGGGGAATGCCAGGAAGAATTCTATGTGGTATGAGGTGGCAAAACTTCTTGATACATGGGGACCACCATTGGATTGGGGAGACGCACCTGAAGACCCTGCTGGTCTCCTACAAGCCTTGCAACATGTGGTAGAGTGGTGCACCTAGGGAAAAGAAAGACCTCGCCATGTTGCCAGCTTTGCAAAGGGTAACTGAGAGACAGAGGCAGAGACGCACACTGTGCATTTAGAAGAGGAATTGAAACTAGAAAGGGATATGTGTCTCCTAGCAGTGGACAATAAGGACACTCTAGGGAGACAATTAGAACAGACAAGTGAGCAATTACAGGACCTAGCCTTCCGCTTTGCCAGGGTACAGGGACGGTGACTAGCACCCACCTGTATACAGGCAATCGTGGCACAGTCTGACTGGAATCCTCTGAAGTGGGATGCTATGGCTGAAAGTGAAAGTGACTCAGGTAAAGATTGTAATAGATGAGAGTGGGGAGGCCACAAAGGTAGAAGAAGGGAAACTTATGGCTCATCCAATTATGACTCAGAAAATTAGGACCCAACAGCCACAGGCATTGCAGGGTGCTCCAATGCCACCTCCCCAGCAGACCTGCACACTACCTGTGCCCCTACACCTTGCTGAGCTAGTAGCACTGGCTGCTAAGTTCAGACAGAAATGGTCCAAATCCATTGCAGGGTGGCTGTTGCATCTGTGGGATACAGGGGCTGATGGCATTTTGCTTACCAAAAATGAATTAAAATATGTCTTCTGTCACCACCCATCCCTCTTTGAGACAAAGAATTTATGAGACCAGAGCCCAAGCTGGTCACACAACTACCCTCCTTATGTGGCTAATGGCTGGCTGTAGGGCACATGGTCTAATGAGGGGATCTACCCACCTTTGACCCACGCTGGACCAGTTTACTAGAACTCCAGCAGTTCATCTGGGATCCAGGCATGCCACTTGCCATCTATAACCAACAGTCCAATGGGCCAGATATGGAAAGATTTACCACAAGAAAGAGGGACCAGGTTGTACAAACAGCACCCCCAGCTTACTTAGGCATCTTGATACATATTTTGTCCCCCACGGGGCACTATTTTGTACAAGAAGAGGCACAGACAGTTGCCAACCTAGGGGAAGTAGAGCTGCTGAGACAAAAGAAAGAAATAAGACAGGTAGAAAAGTAGGACAAGGAAGGAAAAATCTAACTGTGAAATGGAAACAGAAAGGTCCAGTGAAAATAATAAACAACTATGGGATGATCTGGTAAAGGCTGGGGTAAAGATAAGACAGACAAGAAGGCTAACTGCATTCTTGTAAGTCTGGCAGCAACTGAAACCTGAGACACAGTTCCAGCCCATAATGACACCTACTGTCCAAACATTGGCATGGACGCTGTATACTAGAACAGTTCCATTGGTGGCCCCAGAGCTGACACCCTGCTTGGCTGACTTTATGGCTACGTGGCTTGTGGAGTTGCCTCCAGCTGATCTGGGGGACAATCCATGGGGACAGGTCTTTGCATAGGGGAGTGGCTGAGGGTCCTGCTAACAGAGACCCAATGGGGACTGGAGGCCACATGTAGAATTTGTTATTTATTGATCCCCCAAGAATGTACAAAGTGTGTTGGCTTTAGTTGATACTGATGTCGAGTGTTCTCTAATTTATGGTAACCCAGAGAGATTTAGGGGATTCATACTGCCATTGATGGCAATGGAGCAGAATCCATTCAGGGGCAAGTTGTAACACTGACTCTTAGAACAGGGCATTTACCACCTTGCCCCTATAAGGTGTATGTTTCCCCTATCCTTGACTATATCCTAGGAATTGACATTCTAGCTACCATGTGTCTACAGACAGTCATGAGGGATTTTCACCTCCGAACAATGGTTATGAATGCCACTTGGGGGTACATACCAGACACCCCTTGTGTCATTTCCCACTACCTGTACAATAGTGGTCACCAAATAATACCATCTTCCAGGTGGCCTTAAAGAGATTGGGGAGATCATGGAAGAATTGGCTAAGGTGAACATCATCAAACCGGCCCACAGCCCCTACAACTCACCTATGTGGCCTGTCCAAAAGCAGAATGGAACTTGGTGCATGACTGAAGATTATAGAGAAATAAATAATTTCCCCTGTCTTTGCAGCCGTGCCTAACATAGCTAGTCTCCTGGACCAGCTCAGCCATGAACTGGGCACATACCATTATGTATTAAATTTAGCTAATGCCTTTTTCTCTATTGATATTGATCCTGAAAGCCAAGACCATTTTGCCTTCACCTGGGAAGACCGCCAGTGGACATTAACTGTTCTGCCTCAAGGTTAGCTGCGCAACCCTACTGTTTTCCATGCCCTTGTGGCTGAAGACTTAGCTGCATGGACTGTACCATCCTCTGTGAAAATGTACCATTGCATTGATATCATGTTGACCTCTGATTCTCTTACAGAGTTAGAGCATGCTGCTCCTCAGCTGTTGGCTCACCTCCAGGGTCAAGGATGGGCAGTCTATTTCAACAAAATCCAGGGACTTGGATTGTCTATCAAAATATTGGGTGTTATTTGGCTGGATAAAACAAAGGTGATGCCTGCCACTGTCATAGATAAGCTTCAGGCTTTCCCTATCCCCCAGAAGCCAAAGCAATTTAGGGTTGTTGGGGTACTCGTGGGTTTTTATAACACACTTAGCTCAGCTAGTATGCCTTCTTTATCACCTCACCCACAAAGGAGCCACCTAGGATTGTGGGAAAGAATATGACCAGGCATTTAAGGCTGCTAAGCAAGTGGTGAAGACTGTACAAGCACTAGGGGTCATAAATCAATCTTAGGCATGTGATTTAGACATCCACATCACCCATGAAGGCTATGCCTGGGGCCTCTAGCAACAGCAAGGGCGCACCAAGGTGCCAATTGATTTCTGGTCCTATCTCTGGAAGAGGGTGGATGCTTGATTCATCCCAATAGAACATCAAATGAATGGTGCTTACCAGGCTCTCCTGGCTACTGAGGCCATCACTGGACCTACTGAGGTTCAAGTACATACTACCTCTCCCATCACTTGGTGGGTACAAGACATTGTAAACCAACCCAAGAGCTCAGTAGCACAGACAGCCATTCTAAGTAGAGTGCATAACTCCCACAGAGAAGCAAACTAGCAACAAGCCATCTGAGCCAAGAATTGCAGCTCCTGGGCCTGGTTACTTACCAAGATGTGGGCACAGAGGTCCCCACTCCTCCACCCATACCTGGGCCTACTATTAAGGAGGGATAAGCCCACCTGAGGATGCTTGGTAGATGATGGCTCCTGCTGGGGCCTGCCACCCACCTGGAGGGCAGTGGCCTACCAGCCCAGCACTGGCAGCATACGGATGGAAAATGGCTCAGGACAAAGTAGTCAATGGGCTGAGTTGAGAGGTGTCTGGAGAGTCATAACCCAAGAACCTGGGCCAGTGGCCATCTGCACAGATAACGAAGCAATGTACAGAGGACTGACCCTGTGGCTGCCCCATTGGCAGCAAGATAATTGGCAGGAGGCTCAAAAACCCCTATGGGCGCAGGACTTATGGAAGGACATTTATGAACATAGTCTGGAAAAGGTGATAACTCTTTATCATGTCAATGGACACCAACCTCCCCACAGCCCAAGCAGTGCCGAGGTCAACAACCTGGCACTCATCCACTGGTTGGGAGAAGCTCCAGCAGAAGACATAGCCAAGTGGCTCTACTGAAAGATGTGCCGTGCAGGACAGAAGACTATGGGAAGTGGTAAAAGCTTGGGGCCTATTGCTCTGTTATTCCAATGTAACCACAACCTGCCAGCAATGCACTGTCTGTGCAGAGAAGCACCCTTGCCAGCTGCCCCAAGATATGAGTAGCCTGTGACAGGGAGACATCCTGCTGACTGCTGACTCGCTAATATGTTGACTACATTGGCCCCCTGCCACTATCCAAAGGCTCACGTGCATGGACATGACTCCTGGCTTGCTGCAAGCACACCTATGCCAGCAAGCAGCTCTGTGCTGCTTATGGGACCCTGGACATTGTCAAAAGTGGCCAAGGCACTCATTTCACAGGACATCAGGTGCAAGAATGGGCAAATGCCCTCAATATACTGGAGATTCCAGCTATGATACAACCCCACTTGAGCCAGCCTCACTGAGAGGCACAACAGCCTCTTGAAAGATGCCCTGAAGCCTGACTCTAGCTCATTCTAGGGGTGGACAACCTGCCTTTCTGACTGCCTGCAAACCTTTAATGAACAGCTTAGGGTAGAACAAGCACATCCCATCACCTTCTCATTAAACCTTGGGAAGCACTTATTCACCTGCAGTTAAGTACACAGAAGCCTCAGCTGCGCCCTGGGCTGGGACAACAAAATAAGATGCTCTTGCCAGTGCCCCAAGACATACCCCTAGGGAAAAGCACCCTCGCCTGGTCCTGGCAGACACAGGTAGAGTCCCACTGGTATTCCTTGGTGGCTCCTTGAGGGGTGGGGCTTGTCAGGAGGTTGCAGCTGGCACCCATGGTAATGGCCTCCTGGCCCCTTACCCTTGTTTTTAATAACCCACAGCATACCTCAGGTCTTAAAGGAACTTACATAGTCGCAGTCTGACAGGTACACACACCTCCCTTGGCCCTTTGAGGGCCTTAGCCTAGGGCCAGATAGGGCATGGTACCAATGGCCAGGGCATCCACCAGCCAGTGTAACCAAATTAACAAAAGACCAGACTGTGGCATATATGTTGCCAGACTGCCAAGATCTACCTTTATTAGTTCCTATTAAACATCTCTCTTATCAACCTTAGATTCTGCTCTGGAAACTCCTTTCTACAGTGGGCTGGTATGCTGGCAGCTGTCAGCAGCTGTTCTGATCATTGAGTCTGTGCTGAATTTCCCACTACTGCCTCTGCCAGCCTACCATGGTGGATCCACCATGTGAAACAGATACGTTGAGACTGGCTGCAAGGCTGGAAAGCTCCTGACACCCCTCTTCGAGCAGATGCATGGAAAGGTGTTTTCCCTCATGAGGGAACAGGCCAATCGCACCAATCCATGACTTTTGTACGCAATCTGGGATGGTGTGGGGTGGCTGTCAGCATTAGAGATAGAGGTGCGACAATCCATGACTATATGTACTGAACACAGCAGCCCTATGCAAGAAAATAATGGTAATGACTGCTACAAACCATGAGGTTGGTCTACTAGTGGAACACAGGCCCCACCCTGCCCCATGGGGAGCCCTGTGGGCCTGTGGACAATATAGTGGGCCTTACTCCCATTTAATTGGACTGGGCATTGCACCTGGGGAGAACTATAAATCCCAGGGCAAGTGTTAATACTCTTCTAAGTGTCCCTCAAAATTGGAACTCATTTTGGGCACACTATCAAGTCAAGCTCTTCAACTGGTGGTTCTACTCCTAGCCCTTTTTGTGCCCCCCTGTAGGTACTATTCTAACCCATGAAGCTTTTAAGGCCCTTGCAAATCACACTGCAACAGCCCTTAACCACACCAGACACACTATAGCCCTGGTTTCTGATGAAGGAACTCAAATGAGGAAAGTTGTGCTGCAGAATAGAATGGCATTAGCCTTACACACTGCTGCTCAGGGGGCACCTGTGCCGTTCTGCACACTAAGTATTATGTATATGTCCCTGATAATTCTCACAATGAATCCCAAGCCTTACCTGCCCTAGGAGCTGAGATTAATCATATATCAGCCATAGCCTCAGACCCCTTTACAACTTGGTGGGGTTCTCCAGGTTCTTGGTGGTGTTCCCTTCTCCTGGGTCTCTTTGGGTTTTGTCTTGCAGTTTTGTTCTTGAGGTATAGCCTTTCCTGTATCTGTGGTACATGGATGCAATGTGCCAACATGCCGACCACACATGTCCCCTATTGGAAGAATGAAATGCAAAGAATGTGAGGTGGAGGAGCAATGTTGGAGTGGAGTGTGGGGTTGTGCTGGACATGGTCTTCCAACCTCCATCATGGAAGGCTGGCCAGAGAGCCCCCAGCTGGAAGGAATGTGTATTGCTTGGAAAATGGATTGTAATTCCTTCTTTATCCCATTTTGAGAGTGGCTTCTTGTCCTTCTTGACCTTTTTTCTTTCTGCACATACACACCGAGATAGGACACATGCCTCCTTTGTCTGGGACCCTTTAAAACAAGTCTGGAATTCACAAGGTGCAGTCCTGCTTCACCGATGTGCCACTGTCAGTGCTCCCTGTAATGTGAGTAACAAAGGCAATGTCTGCTCCATCCAGTCCTCCTTGTGTTTGTGTGTGTGTTTTGTTTGTTTGTTTGTTTGTTTGTTTGTTTGTTTGTTTTTTGGCTATCTGAACAAGCAGTTGATATCCCCAGGCTCAACCTCCTGCATTACATTAACCAAATGACAAAAATTAACATAATCAGATATAACAAATCTATACAACATGCCTCCTGATACGATGCAGTGATAAGAAATTCACAAATCATGAGGAAACACCAGTGAAACTGGCTGATACTCTAAAATGTCAAGGTCATGAAAGACAAGACAAGACAAGACTAAAGAATTGTTTGAGATTGAAGGAGACTAAAGCAACATGACAACTGAACATCATAGGTGACTCTGGATGGAATCTTGGGCCTACAAAAGATGTTATTTGGAGAAAAAAGAGACCATTGAAAATTACTCCGAATCAGATAGTAATGTTGGGTAAGTGTTAATTTTCTGATTTTAATGTAAAAGAATGTCCTTATTTTAGGAAAGTCGTTGTCGTCGTCGGCAGCCGTCCGTCTCGAGAGATGATGGCGTAGCTTCCTGAGAGTCTATCTGCACCGCCGAGAATGGCTGTGCAGTCCGATTCGGGAGTGACAATCCCTGCCACACTTGTTACAGGTGAAGGCAGACGGCCGTTGTTGCTGCTGTTGACGCTGCTTCCGCCTCGATCTTTTCTGGGCCGCCTCCTCGTTGCGCGCAGCCTCCGCGCGTGACGTACCTTGCCTGACCGCGAGCCTCCAGGCTAGGCGGTCGTCTGCTTGAACTTCCCATGTGTTGAGATTGATGGAGCATTGTGTCATGTCCTTTTTGCAGATGTCTTTGAACCGCAGTTTTGGGCGCCCTGTCATCCTCTTGCCTTCTGCTAGCTCGCCGTAGAGGAGGTCTTTGGGGATACGGCCTGCATCCATTCTTTTGACATGGCCGAGCCACCTGAGGCGTCTCTCGCTAAGAACTGCATGCAAACTGCTCATATTGGCTCGCTTCAGCACCTCGGTGTTGGGAACCTTATCCTGCCAGGTGACATGCAGGACGCGTCGCAGGCACCTCATGTGGAAGCTGTTGAGTTTCCTTTCGTGCCTTGCGTAGGTGGTCCACGTCTCGCTGCCATAGAGGAGAGTGCTGAGTACGCAGGCTTGGTAGATGCGCAGTCTGGTTTTCTCAGTGAGGCTGGAATTGTTCCACGCTCGCCGGTTCAGTCTGGCCATAACTGTGGCTGCCCTGGCGATTCTCCGGTTGACCTCCAAGTCGACTGACAGAGAGCTCGAGATGGTGGACCCGAGGTAAGTGAAGTCGTTGACAACCTCCAGGGTGTATCCGTCGATGGTGATGCATGGGGGAGTCCCCGTGCCTTGAGCCATAACATTCGTCTTCGTCAGGCTGATGGCTAGTCCGAACTCCTTGCATGCGTGGGAAAGGCAAGTGACTAGCTGCTGGAGTCCCTCTTCGGAGTGTGATGTCAAAGCTGCGTCGTCGGTGAAGAGCATCTCACGGATGAGCACCTCTTTGACTTTGGTCTTGGCTCGTAGACGGGCCAGGTTGTAGAGCTTGCCATCGGATCTGGTGTGAATGAAGACACCCTCGCTGCAGTCCTTAAAGGCGTATTGGAGGAGCATGGAGAAGAAGATTCCGAACAGCGTAGGCGCGAGGACGCAGCCCTGCTTTACTCCGCTGCTGACTGGGAAGGCCTCAGAGGTTGCGCCGTTGTAGGACACCGTGCTGTGCATGTTGTCGTGAAAGGACATGACCACAGCAAGCAGATGTGGTGGACAGCCAATCTTCCGTAGCAAGCTGAAGAGTCTGCTTCGACTGACCAGATCAAACGCCTTCGTGAGGTCAATAAAGGCGAGGTAGAGTGGTTTATGCTGCTCGTGACACTTCTCCTGCAGCTGGCGTAGGGAGAAGATCATGTCCACTGTTGATCGGCCAGCTCTGAAGCCACACTGGGACTCTGGGTAGACGCGGGAAGCAAGGGTCTGCAGGCGGGTAAGAGCGACCCGGGCGAATACTTTGCCGACGACGCTGAGGAGAGAGATGCCCCGGTAGTTGTTGCAGTCGCTGCGGTCTCCTTTGTTCTTGTACATGGTGATAATGTTGGCGTCTCTCATATCCTGGGGGATGTAACCCTCCTTCCAGCAGAGACAGAGTAGATGGTGGAGCGGCTGTAGCAGGACTGGTTTCCCGCTCTTTAGGATTTCTGGAGGGATTCCGTCGCTTTCTGGTGCTTTCCCGCAAGCAAGGCGGTCGATGGCTTTGCCGAGCTCTGCCGCAGTAGGTGGGGTGTCTAGCTCCTCCATGACTGGTAGGTCTGGGATGGCTTTAAGAGCAGTGTCTGTTACGGTGTTCTTCGTTGCGTACAGCTCGAGGTAGTGCTCGGTCCACCGCCGCATTTGCTGTTCCTGGTCAGTGATGACCTCACCTGTCTTGGACTTAAGGGGGGCGATCTTGGAGGGGATTGGGCCTGTTGCCTTCTTGATACCCTCATACATTCCTCGTGCGTTGCCTATATCGGCGGCTTCCTGAATGCTTCTGCACAGGTTTAGCCAATAGGTGTTGGCACAGTGGCGGGCGGTCTTCTGGACTTTGTTCCTGGCAGCCCGTAGAGCTTGAAGTGTACTGGGAGTGGGCGTGACCTTGTAAGCCAGTAGGGCCTTCCTCTTAGCCTCGATCACGGGTTCCATTTCTTCCCAGTGAGCCTCGTACCAGTCAGCGTTCTTCCGCTCTTTCTTCCCGTAAGCAATAATGGCGGAGTTGTATATGGCGTCGCGGAGACGTGGCCAATTGGATTCGATAATGTCATCTGCCGCCACTCCCTCGCCGAGTGCATCTTCCATCTTGTTGATGAATTGCTGGGTCTTAACTGGGTTGCTGGCACAACTGGTGTTGATGCGTGGGCGACCCTTCATCTTGGAGTGGTGCAACCTCTTCGGCATTATGCGCACCTTGCTTACCACGAGGGCATGGTCCGTGTCGCAGTCTGCACTGTGGTAGCTGCGGGTGAGGAGGGTGCTGCCAATATCCGTTCTTCTGGTGATGACGAGGTCAAGCTGGTGCCAATGGCGGGAGCGGGGGTGCCTCCATGACACTTGGTGGATCTCTTTGCACTTGAAGAATGTGTTTGTCACGCACAGGCCGTGGTGACACAAAAGCTCAAGCAGTCGCTGACCATTCTCATTGATCTTTCCTCTCCCAAAGTTTCCAAGGCAGGTGGGCCAGGCCATGTGGTCGGCTCCTACTCTTGCGTTGAAGTCTCCAAGGAGATAGAGAGCATTACTTCTGGGAATCTTGGATAACGCTTCGTTTGTACCTTATTCTCAAATGGTTCATTGAAAAATATAATTACATATAGAGAGAATGATAAAGGAATGCAGTGGTATCTAATAAATGTTTAATAACTAGCTTTCTGAAAAAACTGCAACATTTGTTGATTTCCATGTTGTAAATACTCCCACAGTGGCTGATTTCAAGCCACAGGTGTGACACCAATGATGGAGTTGGGAAGAGCTGTGCATGATGGCTGTCGCAAGACCCCAGCCCCATCACACCACTGGTTTGATGACATTTCACACAGGGCATTTGGCCATTTCTTGTGAATATGTTTCTCTAACAAATCAAGTAAGTACATTTTGGAGCTTATAAAAATATGCTCTGCCACCAGTTTAGCCATATTAGCATACCATGTATAATATTTAGAAAAGGGAAATTTTATTTTTCTATAGTCATTTGCATTAACATGCAAATATTTTGGGGTCCTGCTGACAAATGTTTTTGTAACACTGCTGTGGCTCAGTGGATTGAGCATCGGCCTGTGAACTAAGTGTCACTAGTTCAATTCCCAGTCAGGGCACATGACTAGGTTGCACATCAGGTCCCAGTTGGGGGCACAAGTGAGAGGCAACCACACAGTGATGTTTCTCTCCCTCTCTTTCTCCTTTCCCCTCTCTCTAAAAATAAAATAAATAAATAAACTAAAATAAATAAAATAAATAAATAATTTAAAAAAATACATTCCTTGCTGGGATTGACTTTCAAAGGTAATAAAAGCCCACGAGAAAAAAGCCTGGTACCTTGGTTGGTTGTGCGGTCCATGGCAATCTTTCCAGGGAAGGTACAAAGGTTGCTTTTTGAAAGATGGCTAGAAGGAACATTAAGGCACAATGGAAAACCTGAAGGATGTGGGAAAGACAGGGGTTTACAGGAAAGGCTGAATGGCAGGTATGTGGCTCAGCTTCTGTGCCCTGAAGGGCAGACTGAAAGTCACCCTAAAGGTTCCTTGTGTAAGTTCCAGCAAAGCAGACTTAAGGATCATATGTGATCATTTTCTGCTCTTGTTGTGTTTATGCAAATGAACAGGATAAATTAAAACTGTACTTAATGCAGTCCCTTTCATGACAAGGAGGGTAATCTTAAGGAGAAAAATCATTATTCAAGGAAAATCACAATGATCAGCGGTAGACTACAAACTAGTGCAACTAACTGTCTTTAAAGTTTATTTTCATTCAAAGTTTGTTTTCATTTGGAAGTTAAACTAGATCTGTGACATCATCAAAGATGCTTAATTTACAGGCAAGAAGACTGTCAAATGCCTTGCAACTGGATGTCTTCCCAATAAGACAGTCTTGCAGATTTAGAGACTGGTTTGTGGATTATGTCACATAAATTAATATGTGTGTTCTGTTTTCATAGGGCATAAGCCTATGATCTCATTACCTGAGTGATTGCCTGTATGTATAGGCCTCACTTAATCCTGTCTGAATCACTGCCTCCTGAGACTGAACAGTTTGGCTGAACTAAGTGGTTTGGTTGGTGAAGTATGGGGTAGTCTGTGGGCTTCACTTTAAAACTGGTTTCTCTTTTTTCTCCTAATGGCTGGGACAGAAAGGGTCCAGAGGTCTGAGAGAGGGGAAACCTAAAATATTCCCCTTAGCTTAAACTAAGTATAGTGGGCAAAAGGGCTTTGGACAGGTGTGACATGCTTTGCACACCTTCCTCCAAAGAAGCCTTTTTTTCCTAGTGTGGAACGTTGAAAAATCAATCCCTGCCTTTTGTCTTCTAGTTGTTATGGATTGAATGATTCCTTTTAACCCTGTTGCCAAATCTGTTGCCTCCAGAATACAAGAAGGATGCCAGATTGTTAAACCAAGCATGCCATTGTCCGGGGACAGCCAACTGACCTGGAGTCTGCAAGATCTTTCCCCATGTGGAAAGGCCACCATCCCCTCCACACCCCCACTATTTAGGGATTTCTGGACCCAAGGGTAGGTAGGATGACAACCATATCTATCTTGAAGCAGCTAGAGGAGCACAAGACCTTTACCCATTGTCTTTTATAGGATTATAAATGGTCTTAAGTCTGGGGGAATTGTTACAGTCGGGGGTCACCCCCACTCCCACTCAATAAATTAATAAACTTTAAAAAAAGATACCAAAACATTTCTATCGACCACAAAAATTCTCTTATCCTCTTAGTACTCAATCTTCCCCTCCCCCAACACCAAACCCTGGGAATCGCTGATCTGTTTTCTGATCCTATACATTTGCTTTTACAGAGCATCATATAAGTGGAATCGTACCATATGTAGGCTTCTAAGTCTAGCTTCTTTCACTTGGCACAGGGTTTGGCAAACTTTTATGTAAAGGCACATTGATTTTTGACATAGATGATAAGACCATTCATTAAAGGAAAGCAATATTTTCAACAAATGATTCTGGGACAAAGGATATCCACATGCATATGAATGAAGTTGAAGCCCACATCACAATGTATACAACAATTAACTCAACATGGATCAATGATCTAAATATAAGAGTTAAAACCATAAAACTTTTAGATGGTAACATAGAGGTCAATAGTCATGACCTTGGATTTGGCAATGGATTCTTAATTAGGACACCAGAAGCACAAGCAACAAAAGAAAAAAATAGATCAATTGGACTTCATAAAAATTAAAAATTTATGTGCATCAGAGCACACCATCCAAAAAGTAAAAAGACATTTCATGAAAAAGGAGAAAATGTTTTTACACAACATATCTAATAAGGACATAGTCTCCAGAATATATAAGAACTCTTAGAACTCAAAATGAAGACAAACATTCAATATTCTAAAATGGGCAAAGAACTTGAAGAAATGTTTCTTGGAAAATGATGTAGAAATGCCCCACAAGCACATGAGAAGATGTCAACATTGTTAGTCATCAGGGAACTTTAAATTAAAACCACAATATAAGACCACTGTGCACCCACTGGAATGACTATAATAAAAAATAAAAAATAACTTGTGTTGAGGAAGACTGAAGAAATTATAACTGTCACACATTGCTGATGAGAATGTAAAATGGTTCAGCCACTATGAAAAAAGTTTGGTGATTGCTCAGCAAAGTTAAACATAAAACTATCAAAGGACCACATGATCCAAGAATTCCACTCTCAAGGAATTGAAAACAGGTACTCAAGCAAATACTTGTGCACAAATGTTCATAGCAGCCAAAGATGAAAGTAATCCAAACACCCATTAACAGATAAATGAATAAACAGATTGTGATATATTCATACAATGGAATATATGAATAGGAACAAAATGCTGATAATGCTAAAATGTGGGTGAACCTTGAAACCATTATGGTTGGAGAAAGAAGCCAAACACAAAGGCCACATATTGTATGATTCCATTTCTATGAAATATATAGT
This sequence comes from Furipterus horrens, assembly GCF_987537825.1. Lineage (NCBI taxonomy): Eukaryota > Metazoa > Chordata > Mammalia > Chiroptera > Furipteridae > Furipterus > Furipterus horrens. Next base: position 61,108,304 of record NW_028327180.1, on the reverse strand, counting down.
ATGGATAAATCTGTAGAGGCAGAAGGCAGATTGTAGTTGTCAGATGCTGAGGGATTTAGGTATGGGGAGTCAGTGTTTGACAACTGTGTGGTTGCCCTTTTGTGGAGAGACATAATTTGGAAGCAGATATATGTAGTAGTTACACGTCATTGTGAACGTACTAACTTTCACAGGATTATTCACTTTCAAAGTGTTAATTTCATGTTCCAGGAAATGTCATCTCAATGAGAAAGTAAATGACAAGAGACAAAGGAAGATCTTATATTGCTGGATACAGGAAAGAAGGGAGAATTTTGAGGAGACCCTGTACTCAGTTCAACTAATCAGCTGCCTTAACAAGGGGTACCTGTTCTTCTCTATACCCTCACAAACCACACCCTTGTTGCCTCTGGATTCAACCACTGTCAGAGCTCAGCAGGCTTCAAGGGGGCAGTGCAAAGTCTGACCCAGGAGAAAACAGCTTATACTTCAAAAGAATCATATGATTTTGCTAATTTATGCTTGCAAAAATGATGGAAAATATGTTGTGAACTTGCTAAGAGCATTAAACAAAGGAGTAAAACGTAACTATGAGTTTATTGATCTGAATATTGACTTAATGGACAAGTTCAAGTACTTAGAAGTCCCATTAACAGTTTGCTCGATTAGTTGGACACTCAGTGAAGTTTTGAAGCTAAAACTTCCCTGGAATTGAGAGATAAAAATCCATTAGGTAAAGTAGGAAATTTGGAAAAGACTTCTGATATATAAAACACACACACACACGCACTTCACTACATTCCCTGTAAAGAACGGAAATCTTTCTTAAGACATTGAGAAATACATTAGTCAGGGAGTATCATCTTCCTTATAAAGCTCTTTGTTGTCTATTTACTGCAGGCCAAGTATGATGGTGCAAGATGCTGCCAAACAGAGGGGCTTCCCTAACTTCAGAGAGGATTTTGGGTATTTGGAGTAACAATGACAAACTGCCAGAGGCAAGGTGGATGCAATGGTTATAATGTCCATGGGGGATGGCAACTTGAATGCTGGGATGACTGGTAGGTAGAACACTTTGATCCTGAGAACTTCAGTTGGTGGCTAATTGACCACGGTGTCTCTCAGAATGAAAGGGAAAGTCTTGATCTACCTCCTGTATTTTGAAAAGGTTACGGTCTTGTAGCCAGGAATCTGATGTAAATTATTACAATAGTACGTCAGGGCCTCTTACCTGGTTTCCAGACTAAAGCTGGTTCACATACCTGCAATCTCCTAATGAAACTGAGTCCTCTTACAAAAACTTTATATCATTCACCAAAAATATAAACTGTAAGTCTTTTTCTAAATCTTCAACAAGAATGATCTGTTGTCATTGTATAGAGTGACTATGCATGGAGAAATAGACCTCAAACATTTATGAATTAAAACTGTTGTTGACCACCGCAGAACTAGACAACCCAAGTTACCTGCTGATCAAACAAGGCCAAGTTTATCACTTACTTAGTAAAGGTAAACACTATCTTGGCAGAACTTAGTGTTTCAGGAGGGGAAGATCAAGGATCAATATAGACATGAAGCAGCACCTGCAATGCAAGGATCTGACTGAAACTGATCAAAGTTCATGGCACAGCAGAGTGGGCATGAGACATTGAAGAATCTTGGTGAAAAATGCCTATTTGATAGCAGCTGAGTTCAACCAACTGAGCCATCTTTTGTCCTGAAAAGAAAGCTAATTGAGAAGTCTTCACTCAGTTAAAGCTAACATGAGGTTAGGTTCCAATTTACAGTCATCCTTCTGGGAAAGATTTTCCTGGAATAAAAAGTACAGTCTTATTGAGGTAGGAGTTTTAATTTTGAATCTCTATAATTAAGCCACTTGAATACAGATTGTCTTAGTTCTCACTAAATAATGGCCCTAAAATGTTATTAATTCTTTGTGGCACTAAACACCACTAAAGTCAACCAGTCAAAGTGGAGGTCTATGGTGAAAAAGTGATAAGTGGTATTTTGGCCTAAGTTCAAATCACAGTGGTCGAAATAGATCTGTAAACTGACTGTGTGGTTATTTCCCAGATCTTCAATGTGTATTTGGGAAAAACATACTCAGAAACTGTTGGAAACAGATTGTCTCTCTGGCCTGTGGAGAGAGTTCCATTGTGGTAAAAAGAAAAAGGGGAAGATCAGGAATTCTTCTTTACCAGACGGTAAACCAAGCTCAATATTGCATTGCTCGGGGAATTTCAGGTGTTAGTGCCATCACAAACTTGAAATATACACATATTTTATTTTTATCCTTTAAAGAGGAAGGAATCTTTAAAACTTCCAGTAGATTATTATAAAATCATACAGATAATAACTCTAACCACAGTGGCTGTGACAGTCGTGGTCATCCTCACTATACTGACCTGCTTACTACTACCACTGAGTGCTAGCTTCCATCAGCAGACATTAATTTAAAAGTTTTTAAAATTTTTTCAGTTACCATTGGCATACAAAATTATATTATGTTCATGTGGACAACACAGTGAGCAGACATTATATAACTTACAAAGTGATCACCCTGAGAAGTCTAGTACTCACATGACACCACCCATAGGTATTACAATATAATTGACTATATTGCCTGTGCTGTACTTCAAGCAGAAATTTATTTTTACCTCCAATATGGTGTCTTTCCTTTGGAGAATCACTATTACCTGTAAACAGCTGATTGTATTTGATCCACTTTATCATGGACAAGGTAGCAATTTGATTTCACTGGAATACACATCTATTCTACAGATGAATCTCCTTTCATTGCCTGGCATGCTTCTAACAGCATCCCCATCTAACACTGACAGCAAGCCTGGAATATCCTCACAGTATTCTGCACAACATGGCTTTGGAGCCAGAAACTTGTTTCAAAGCTAAAAAAGGGTAATAATGCACCTGCATCACCAGAACTGACCGGTCTTATCAAATTCCATCACCCAGACACAGTTGGCCTCAGCTATACTACCAGCTCACTTAAAGTGTCAATTCAGCAGCAAACCCCTGAAAAGGTGGGGTTCTAGCCCACAGAATGTAATATTTACTGTGACTCAGTGATCAATACATGGTGCCATTTCTTCCATAACCACATAACAATATTCCATCCAATAAGACATTGAAACTTCACCTGGTCATCTTGAACCCCTTGTGCCAGGAAACCAACAGGCAGGTAAGAGAGCAGCTCTTCTGGCATGGGGCAGGGTGACTGATATGATGACCAAGGGGAAATGGGGCTCCTGTAAGCAGAAGGGCTATGTCCTGAGACAAGGGATTCTCTGAGTGCTTCCATGTCTAAGAGTAAAAGATAATGAAAATGCATGGCACCAACCAAAGGCAATGCCATTAAGCATTCAGACATTTTTGAAACAAAGATTTAGATTATACCAACAGCTAAATTATCCCAAACAAATGAGGTTTTGGCAGAGGTCAAAGGACATAGGGAATGAGAAGTGGAAGAAGAAAGTTATAAATATCAAATATGGCACCATGATTAATTGGTGTGTGTGTGTGTCCATGTATGTAAGCTAATTTGTTCTTCTCTGTCATCTTTACTTTTCTTCCTTACACCTGAGTCTCAGTGGTGCTTATACTCAGAGATGAGGTATAACTAACATTGCCCACACGTAGATATTGTGACCAATGAAAGTCAACATGAGTATGCAGAATGGTTACACATGGTTATGCTGCTGATGCTCTATATGGAAGTTCAAACACAGATAAAATGATCTAGATGCTGAGCAGCCAAAGGGGTGGATAGTACCAGTTTCTAAGCTATTCCTTCAGACTTTGCAGATTTGTTTTTGCTCTCCCATCACCAGTCTCATCCCATCCTTCAGAGGAACAAGCACTGGCTGACCAGCACCTGTTCTTCAGCAGTCTGGGACAGACAGTAACCTCTGAACTCCTGGGACACCAAACTGACCACACAGCACCTACTTGTCAGAAGTCCAAGACCCAGCTCTGCAAGCCCCTCTTCTTCCTCTGGGTTCTGGAGGACCCACCATAAGCCTGGGCTGGGCAACCTTCTCAGAGGCCTGGACAACCATCAAAGATCCCCTCTGAGGTACCAGCTTGTTAGAGAGCTGACTGAAGAAGAAGAACATGGGGGTGTGCAGTCAAGGATCTATACAGATAAGGGTGATGAGGAGGATGTTTCACAGAGCACCACTGAGAATCCCACCATGGCCACAGAGAAGAGAGCAAGGTCAGCTGGGCTGTGCGAGAAGATGCCCAAGAGGATAAAGTCACCTGTGGTGGTTGATTCAACCATACCCCTATGGCTCTGTTGTTCACAATCATCCTGAGAGCATGAACAGAAAAATTCTGAATTAAATGATATATCTTTTTTATCTCTGAATTCTTCACTCAGCTATACATTTTGTAATTTATCAGAGGTCAATGACATATGCTTTGAGACATACAAGCAGATGCTCTTTCATATTCCCATGCATGATAATATCTTTGTTAGTTCATAGAGTTGGACCACATATCTATACTCTATTTTTCCATAACAAAAAATAGAAACTGAATTATTTTGTGTGTCACCAGACTATTGAACAATTCTGTTTCAGCAGGCAAAATACTGGCTTTCCCATATGACACTGACTCTTTTTTATCAGGGGTTACATGAATGCAGTAAACTGTCTCTAAAAGGACTAAAACCATTTCATGTCCAAGAGATAATTTATATGGGTTAAAATAAGGGGAGGTAATGGAGACATAGATGTTCTTTATTTTGCTCAGACCAAATAAATTGAAATCATTTTTAATTTCTCTATGTCATTTATTTCCCAGATCTAAACCATGAACAAAGCCTCTTACCTGACATTCAGAATATGTCAGAATACATTTAACTCTTATAATCCTACTGCAAGTGCCCTGGTGAAAGCTAAAATCCTTCCTCAGATGGATTATTTTAGACTTCTACTCAATCTTCTGGCTTCTATCTTCGAATCTCTTGAGTCTATTCTCATAGCAGTTCAAATGATTCTGCTGAAATATAAGTCATATGATGTAACTCTCTTACTGAAGGGTATGCCAGTGACTACACAAGTTATTCCAAATAAAGCCCAAATCCTTGGTATGACATATAAGGCCTTAAATATCTCTCTGTCTGTTTCTCTCTCTCTCTCTCTCTCTCTCTCTCTCTCTCTCTCTCTCTCTCACACACACACACACACACACACACACACACACACACATCATGCTGGTACCTCTGGCCTCATCTCCTACCATGCCCCCTTCACTCACTGTGTTTCCATTAATTTCCTCGGACAACCTTGACTCATGCTCACCTTTGATCTTTGCCTTTTCTTTGTCTTTCCCCCAGTTTCTATCTCTCACCTGCTTTAGAACTTTACTCACATGCCAACCTCTTTAGAGATGTCTTCTGTGAAAGACCTTTGAAAACTACAAATGCCTTTTCACTCACAAGCCCAAGCTCTTTCCTGCTCTTTTCTCCACAGAACTTACACCATTTAACACACATATGCTAATATTTTTTAACTTTTATTGTCTGTGTCATCCCACTGGGACAGAGCACCATTTATTGTCACCATGACACTGGCAGTCCGTGGAGTGTTGCCTGGCTCATGGGGGTATCCTCAGTACACATGGGCTGACTGAATGGGATAATGCACAATGGAGTGACATGCATCTGCTCATTCCATCTACTGAGAGCAGAGGGCTCCCCTTCCTTGAAGGAGCCTTTGTTTTCTACTCGAATGTACTAGTTCACTGTGGGCTTCCTTCCTCTGAAGGACAGTAATTCATAGAATATGAAATATTTTTAGATATTTACTAAAAGCAAGGACTTCTCTACAAATGGATGGCAGTAGCATCTAGGGAACTTTAATGGCAAGCCTGTCCAGTGGCCCAGGACACAATACATGGTGTACCTTGGGCACCTCTCTTCTCAGTCACTCATCCCTGCTGTCTTCCTCCCAAATGTATTCAACCGTGGCCTCTTGTCACTCCTACTCATCCCATCTGGCCACACCATCACCACTGCCCACTGGATGATGAAAATGGTCCCTAACTAGACTTGTGTCCTCATTGCCCCCTTGCCCCACCCCAATCAATTTGCACATAGCACTAGAGCGAACCATTGTCATAAGAATAAAACACAAAATACTTCAAAATGAGGCAAAGATTTTCCTCTGGATGGTCCTCCATAACACTTGGCCTGGGTTCACACTGCTCTCCCTGGAGTTCATTTCCTGCTGGTCTCACCTGCCTCCTGCCTTTCCTCCCACCCAGGGGGCAGGCATCAGCCCTAGGGGCTCAGGTTCACTCTGCCCCTTTCTGGAAGGCTCTTTCCTGATATGTTCCACCCGGTCTCCTCACCTGCTCCTCACCTTCTCAGCCAGCTCATTTCTCAACACCTAGTTAGATTTGAAATGCTTCTTCTCTCCCCACTCCTTCCCTGCCTTGCATTTATCATAGCACTCAACAAATTGGACATGCTACATTTGATACCATGTTCCCTGGTATCACTTTTGCTAATGAGAGGATCCCTTGCTCACAGGACAGTGTCAGCATATATGATGTTCTCAGTATATATTCTGGAATAATTTATTGCAACATGCAAAACTCAAGAAATTTTCCACCATTTCACATACTCATATTTTCTCCTCTCTGAGTTCATTCCTTTAGCTGGGTGTTTAATTAATGACTTTACTTTTCATCCTAGAAATGACATCACAAGAGAAGCCACCTGTCTCTACAATATTCTTTCAGGGACAGGGTGACTCTGTCTCATATCAGTCCTCTTTTTCCTCCCCTTCACCTATTCACATTCATCCTTTCTCTTCCTGTTTTCAGCCACCCTTCACCCCAGAACCCCACCACAAAGCCCCTATTCTAGACCAAGGGAAGGAGGAAGGGAAAAGGCCAATGAGACATTAAGGAAAGAAAAAGACAGAAATACATAAAGGGAAAAAGATTAGAAAACAAGTTAGAAGAAACATAACACTAGAAAGTATATAAACAACCCCACCAGAGAAAAACTGAAGGAGGCAGACATTAGGAGGAAGGAGAAATGCTGAAAAATAAACAGAAATGAAGACATAAACCATAAATCAGTAATGAAAACTGCAAGGAAGGCACAAGAGGGGTGACAGGAAAATCACCCACACTCACCTTAGGCTGGTTTCTCTGGAGGAAAAACGACTCCACAGCTACTCAGTGGAGGAATTTCTGGGATGAAAATCACTCCATCGTCCCTCACTTACTGGGTCAGAGGAGATGGAGGGGACAGGGAGACACCACTCCAGCTGACTTCCTTCCTCAGCCACCCTACTTCTCAACTTCCCTGTGACTCTAGCTCAGTAGAGCTCAGACTAGCAACAGTCTCCTCTCAGCAAAAGTCGGAGAGAGAGAATGGGGACCTAGTCAAGGGGATGGTGGTGGGCAGATGGCTCAGAGCCACAACCTATGTATCTATTGCACCCACTGGTGCCTGTCCACCTGCCATGGGCTGCCTCTCAGCTTGGCTTGTAGACCTGTCTCCCACTGCCCATTAGGATACTTAACAAAGAACTGCAGCAAGGAAGGCAAAGCTATCCCATCCCAGGGGAGCCCACAAACTTCAGCCCTGAAGCAGGAACTCCCAAGATTACAATTAAATAGACTCCAGAAGTGACTATGGAGACAGAACCAGAAGCAGACCCCCTGTGGAGACAGTGTGAAAAAACCTGGTCAGGGGAGGGCCACAGGACAGCCAGGCACAGGAAGAGGGACAAGTTTCTGGGGGATCCACCTCCACACAGACACAGTCCACACTTCCCCAGTCACTACCCCCAGGGTCCTCATATGGTCTCCACTTGTGACTGCCCCAGTTGACTCTCTCCACACTCCATAGTCCACACCTGTTTCTTACCTGCCCCTGGAGGTCATCCTGCACCTACTGAGGGCCCAGGATACTGGGTGAGATGCTGTGCTGGATTCAAAGGGGGACCTGAACATGGCATTGGCCCTCAGTAGTTTATGACCTGGTTGGAGGAAAATAAGAGCACCCAGCTTCATGAGAGCCAGATGGTGGCTTGAGAGCTGGTGTCCTTATAACCCCTGTCAGAAGCTTCTCTGCAATCAGAGCCCTCCCCATGGTGCCACAGGCCATCCTGTGCTACACAGGCCTAATGTCTGTACTCTCTGTGTGATCATGGAGAGCACTTCCTTTCACTCTCAAGAGTGTCCGAAGTTGGACAATAATTTTATCATCACTATTTTGGGTTTTATTACTGTGGAAGCAGGTCAGGTTTCAAAATGACAAGTTCACTGGATACCAGACAGCCAAATAACCAATTTAACTTTTCCTTCTAATTTTTTTAGTTTTACTTGACTGGTTTTCATTCTATTTTCACAACAGCAATGAAATGTATTTGCCTGCCAAGCTCTTGCAGACGTTCACTGGAGACTGATGCACAGACAGGAGAGAGTACATCACAGGGCTGAGGAAGGGGACCAAGGAGGGGTGGGAAGACCAAGGGAGGTGAAGACAGAGGACACTAGGAAAGATAGGCCTCCTGTCACACTGGTTCCAGGCACAGTGAAGTGGCTTTTGAAGAAATTTTCTGCAGCCATCTGACACTCTCTGCTACAACCTCTTTCTCTGCTCACCCTCTACAACTCACTGACCTTCTCTGTTCCCTATTGGTACCTGAAGTTTCTTCTGCCTGCACATTCTTGTCATGTTATTCTCCTATTGGAACTTACTTTGCCTGCTTTATCTTTTTTTGTGAAATGTAATTCATTCTATAAAGACCCATCTAAAGTTCATTGTTACTATTCTCACCTCTCAAAGATTCAAACCACAACCTACATGAGCTCCTTCAGGCTACTGCCTGTATAATATGCAATTTCTCCTGTTCTACCATATGACATCTGGGGTGTTATTACTGATTACATAACCTACGCAGTGACTGTGTGAAACTACTCGTAGATTGCATACAGCCAGAAAACAGCTTTACTTTGAGCCATACCACCTCAACATCTGGAGACTCCTTCTTTACCTCCTGCTGAATATCAGACCGATCCCAGAGCTCTCTGGTCAGTTCCAGGTATACCTCCTTCCCACTTAGCTAATCAAGACCAGCATTCAGGTTGGATAGTATCCAACCTCAACCAACACAACTTGAACCTCTTATCTAATTTAAAATCTCACCTATTGCCTCTGTACAGCTCAGGCCTGATTGGGGCTCTGGGGACTCACTATAGGGAAGAGGAGAGTAGTCTGTCCTTTCACTTTTTCTTTTGTTCCTCTCTTGATATGTATGGATCCTTTTTTATTTTTTTGTTTTGTACATTTGGAGAAAAAAATAATAAATACTAGGTAATGGGGCAATCTGTTGAGGGCTGTGCATTAATATACTCAGAATTGCTATGTCTAAAGTTCAGGATATGATTTGTCTATCTATCATCTATCTACCTATGTATCTGTCTACTTACGTATCCATGTACCTATCTACCATGTGTCTATCATCTATTGTGTATCATCTTTGCATGTTGTTAGACATTGAATGTCCTTCCCACTCTTAGAACTCTGAATTCCGTGACATGCATAAAAATTCTCCAGGTGATGGTTCGTGACACTCTTATTTCTTGTCTCTGGAATTTTGCTTTTAGGCCTTTACACAGACCACTATCAAAAGAGGATTTTTCGACGGGACTTCCGGCCAAGATGGAGGCCTAGAAAAACACGTTGCATCTCCCTCCACAACTAAGAAAAAATACAACTACCTCAAAACTAGAGACAACCAGAAGTTCCAGAAAACTGAGCTGCATGGAAGTCCAATAAACAAAGAAATAAAGAGAAAATACTCAGTCAGACAGGTAGAAGGGGCCGAGCCAGGGTGGAGAAGACACGGTGTGGTGGTAGCAGAAGTGGCAGCAGCAGCAGCAGCAGGCCTATGGAAAGTATGGTCACACGTTTTAAAAAGTAGGGAGGGCCACCTGGAGAGCACTCCCAGCACCAGACCAGACCTCACAGCTCACGGTCCCAGCACCGGGAAAATAAAGCCTCATTGCTTCTGACTGTGCAAACTAGTGGGTGTTGGAGTGGTAGAAGAAATTGCCAGTCTCAGCAGAGTCCACTTGTTTAAAGGGCCCCCACAGTCCTAGAACGCCTGCAGACCCATTCACTCTAGGAACTATGGCCAAGACAACAGCTAGAGAGGCACCAGTCCCATATGGAAGTGGGAGAAGTACTTGGAAAAGGGGCAAGTGCTGAGCAAGCGGCATGTTCCCTCACAGACCCCTCCACCATATAAACCTTCACAGCATGGTGAAATGCTTTGCCCATATTGACAAATACCTAAGGCTCCACCCCTTACAATGTAACAGGTATCACAGCTCTACCTAAGACATAGAGGCAAACAAACACAGGAGCCTGTCAAGTAGAGGAGACAGAGAAGTATGGCCCAAAAGAAGGAACGGATCAAGGTTCCAGTGGGAGAACTAAGCGATGAGAAGATAGCAAACCTAACAGATGTAGAGTTCAAAACACTGGTGATAAAGATGCTCACAGGCTTGACAGATATGCTTAAGCATGGCAAATGCATGAGGGAAGAAGTGAAGGTTATGCTAAATGAAAGGACAGAAAACCCACACAAAGCAAGTGGTGAAGGAAAGAAAACCGGGGTTCAAATCAATAATTTGGAACATAAAGAAGGAAAAACAGTCAACCAGTACAGAATGAGGAAACAAGAATTGAAAAAAATGAGGAGAGGCATAGGAACATCTGGGACAACTTCAAACATGCCAACATCCGAATCATAGGGATGCCAGAAGGGGAAGTGGAAGAGCAAGAAATTGAAAGCTTATGTAAAAAAATAATGAAGGAAAACTTCCAAAATTTGGTGAAGGAAATAGACATACAAGTCCAGGAAGCATAGAGTCCCAATTAAGCTACACCCAAAGAGGACCACACCAAGACACATCATAATTAAAATGCCAGAGGTTAAAGATAAAGAAAGAACCTTAAAAGCAGCAAGAGAAAAGCAGAGAGTTACACATAAAGGGGTACCTATAAGGCTATCAGCTGATTTCTCAAAAGAAACTTTGCAGGCAAGAAGGGACTGGCAAGAAGTATTCAATATGACCTACAACCAAGACTACTCTATCCAGCAAAACTATCATTTAAAATGGAAGGGCAGATAAAGTGCTTTCCAGACAAAGTAAAGCTAAAGGAGTTCATCATCACCAAGCCATTATTATATGAAATGTTAAAGGGACTTATTTAAGAAAAAGAAGATCAAAACTATGAACACTAAAATGACAACAAACTCACAACTAACAAACTCAGAACTATCAACAACTGAACCTAGAAAATAAAAACAAAAAATAAGCAAACAACCAGAACAGAAACAGAATCATAGATGGAGGGATCATTTGCAGGGTTATCAGCTGGGAGAGGGAAGGGGGAGAAATGTGGAAATTGTGCAGGGATTAAGAAGCATAATTAGTTAGTACAAAATAGACAGGGGTAAGTTAAAAATAATATAGGAGAGGGTGAAGCCAAAGAACTTATATACACGACCCACGGACATGAACTAAGTGGGGTGGGATTGCTGGAGGGAAGGGGGATACTGGGCGGAGGGGAGCAAAGGGAAAATAATATTGGGACAACTGTAACAACATAATAAATAAAATATACTTTTAAAAAACTTCATAACCGTTCATATAACTTTTTATAGATTTTTTTGCAATATTTACAAACTTTTTAAATACCCCTTACTTCTTTAGATATAACTATAACACACCTCCAGTCTTTTTGTTTTGTTTTTGTCTTTTATTTTTACACTGTGAAGGACTATGCTTAAACTTAGTATTTGGCAGCTAAAAGTTTCTAGATTTGTAGAGATATTTTTCAGCTTTCTAAAGCTTCTTTTACTTTTTCTTTTCGTTTTTTTCTTTCTTTTATTATTTGGTTTTTCAATTACAGTTCTCCCATTTTCCCCCCATTGCTCCCCCCCACCCAGCCCACCCCTTCTCCCGCAATCATATCCCTCCCCATTGTCCATGTCCATGAGTCATCCATACACGTTCCTTGAATAGACTCTTCCCTTACTTATCCCCCTTCTCTTCCTCCCCCTCCCCCCTACTGACAACTATTCTACTCTTTGTCCTATTTAGTTCGTTTGTTTGTGTTGTTCTTTAGTTTCCTGTATTAGGTGATATCATATGGTATTTTGCTTTCTTTACCTGGCTTATTTCACTAAGCATAATCCTCTCTGGTTCCATCCATGTTTTCGCAAATGGCAGGAGTTCCTTCTTTCTCTCTCCTGCATAGTATTCCATTGTGTAAATGTACCACAGTTTTTTTGATCCACTCATTTACAAATGGGCATTTAGGCTGTTTCCAGTACTTAGCTATTGTAAACAGGGCTGCTACGAATGTTGCAGGAACACAGATCTCTGGGTGCGGGCATTCTCATGCTCCTCCACCCAGGTGTCGTCCCATGACCCAGGAGATGATGAACAAATCTTGTCTCCACCTTCAGCTTTAGGCTGTTGAGGCCACTGAGTCATGGAATCCAGGGAACAGCGAGTTCTGTTGTGTACTCCATCTGCCTCCTTATTAATAAAGTCTTAAAATGGAGCTGGCATTGAGGATTAGTGGGTCTGCTTTGCTTCCCTGATGGGTGTTAGCTAAACCAGGAGCTACCATGGCTGTATTTTACATATTAATGACACTTTGTAAGAATTCTTTCACTTGTAAAATTCTCCTATTGTTGGCTGGAATGTCACACCCCCTGTTCTAGTAACTTTTGAAATCCTAATAAAAGGAGGATGAGGCTTCCCGCTCTCCACTGTTGGTCAGAGCGCGCCAAAGTCCTCCGTTCATTACTGGCCAATCATCCTGCTTGCTAAATTTATCTCAGCGTTCAAGATCATAATTAACACTTCATACGAACATAGGGGTGCATAAGTTTTTTTGAATTAGTGTTTTAGGATTTTTCGGATATAATCCTAGCAGTGGAATCAATGGTTTAAATGACAGTTCCATTTTTAGTTTTTTGAGGTAATTCCATACTTTTTTCCATAGTGGCTGCACTAGTCTGTATTCCCACCAACAGTGCAGTAGGGTTCCCGTTTCTCCACATCCTCGCCAGCATTTGTTGTTTGTTGATTTCTTGATGATGGCCATTCTGACAGGTGTAAAGTGGTATCTCATTGTGGTTTTTATTTGCATCTCTCTGATGGCTAGTGATGTTGAGCATTTTTTCATGTGTCTATGGACCTTCTGTATGTCCTCTTTAGAGAAGTGTTTGTTCAGGTCCTTTACCCATTTTTTAATTGGGTTGTTTGTTTTCTTGATGTTGAGTCGTATAAACTCTTTATATATTCTGGAGATCAGTCTCCTGTCTGTGATATCATTGGCAAATATGTTTTCCCATATTGTTGGTTTCCTTTTCATCTTGCTGATGTTTTCTTTTGCTGAGCAGAAACTCTTTAGTTTGATGTAATCCCATTTGTTTATTTTTTCCTTTATTTCTCTTGCCTTAGGAGATGTATCCATGACGATATTGTTATGTGGGATATCTGAAATTTTCCTGCCTATGTTTTCCTCCAGAATTTTTATGGTGTCATGGCTTACATTTAAGTCTTTGATCCATCTTGAGTGTATTCTCGTGTGTGGTGTAAGTTGGTGGTCCAGTTTCATTTTTTGGCACGTCCCCGTCCAGTTCTCCCAGCACCATTTGTTAAAGAGGCTCTTCTCACTCCATTTTATGTTCCTTCCTCCTTTATCAAAGATTAGTTGACCATAGAGGCCTGGGTTTATTTCTGGGCTCTCTATTCTGTTCTACTGATCTATATGTCTGTTGTTATGCCAGTACCAGACTGTTTTGATCACAGTGGCTTTGTAGTATTGTTTGACATCTGGTATCGTGATTCCTCCTGCTGTGCTGTTTTGTTTCAAGATTGCTTTTGCTATTCGGGGTCTTTTTTGGTCCATATGAATTTTTGGAGCATTTGTTCTAGGTCAGTGAAATATGTCATTGGTATTTTAATAGGGATTGCATTGAATCTGTAAATTGCTTTGGGTAGTATGGCCATTTTGATGATGTTGATTCTTCCCATCCAAGAACATGGTATTTGCATCCACTTATTTGTATCTTCCTTAATTTCTTTCTTCAATGTTGTGTAATTTTCAGTGTACAGGTCTTTTATCTCTTTGGTTAAGTTTATTCCTAGGTACTTTATTTTTCTTGTTGCTATAGTAAATTGTATTTTCTTTTTTGTCTCTGTCTCTGATATTTTATTGTTGGTGTACAGAAATGCCTTAGATTTCTGTATATTTATTTTGTACCCTGCTATTTTGCCAAATTCATTTATTATGTCAAGTAGTCTTTTAGTGGAGTTTATAAGGTTTTCTAGGTATACTATCATGTCATCTGCATATAGTGATAGTTTTATTTCTTATTTCCCAATTTGGATGCCTTTTATTTCTTTGTCTGGTCTGATTGCTGTGGCTAGGACTTCCAACACTATGTTAAATAGAAGTGGATAGAGTGGACAGCCTTGTCTAGTTCCTGATTTCAGGGGGAATGCTTTCAGTTTTTGTCCATTGAGTATGATGTTGGCTTCAGGCTTCTAATATATAACCTTAATTATTTTAAGGTATGCTCCCTCTATTCCCATTTTGCTGAGAGTTTTCATCATAAATGGGTGTCGTACTTTATCAAATGCTTTTTCTGCATCTATTGATATGATCATGTTGTTTTTTTTTTTTTTTGTCTTTCATTTTGTTTAGGTGATGTATTATATTTATTGATTTGCGAATATTAAACCATCCTTGCATCCCTGGGATGAATCCCACTTGATCGTGGTGTACGATCTTTTTGATGTATTACTAGATCCTGTTTGCCAATATTTTATTGAGGATTTTAGCATCTATGTTCATCAGTGATATTGGCCTGTAGTTTTCTTTCTTTGTTGTGTCTTGACCTGGTTTTGGGATTAGGGCAATACTGGCTTCATAAAAAGAGTTTGGAATTTTTCCCTCTTCTTGGATTTTATGGAATAGTTTGAGGAGGGTACAAGTTAGTTCTTCCCTAAATGTTTTGTAAAATTTGCCTGTGAAGCCATCTGGTCCAGGGCATTGGTGTGCAGGGAGATTTTTGGTTACTGTTTCAATTTCCTTCTTTCTAATTGGTCTGTTGAGACTTTCTACTTCTTCTTGATTCAGTTTTGGAAGGTTATATGTTTCTAGAAATTTGTCCATTTCTTCTAGGCTGTCAAATTTCTTGCCATACAGTTGTTTGTAGTAATTTCTTACAATTGTTTGTATTTCTGTGGTATCAGTCATGTTTTCTCCTCTTTCATTTCTGATTTTGTTTATTTGGGTCTTCTCTCTTATTTTCTTGATGAGCTTGGCTAGAGGCCTGTCGATTTTGTTTATTTTTTCGAAGAACCAGCTCCTAGTTTTGTTGATTTTTTGGATTGTTTGTTTAGTCTCTATGTCGTTTAATTCTGCTATGCTCTTGATGATTTCCTTCCTTCTTCTTGCCCTAGGCTTTGTTTGTTGTTGTTGTTCTAGTTCTTGTAGCTTTAGGATTAGATTTTTTATTTCAGATTCTTCTATCCTTTTCTGATATGCCTGTATTGCTATGAACTTCCCTCTTAGGACTGCTTTTGCTGTGTCCCATAGGTTTTGGGCTGTTGTGTGTTCATTGTCATTAGTTTCTAGAAATTTCTTGATTTCTTCTTTGATGTCATTGTTAACCCATTCATTATTTAATAACATGTTATTCATTCTCCATGAGTTTGAGTGTCTTTGGTTTTTTTCTCTGAGGTTGATTTTTAGTTTCAAGGCATTGTGGTCTGAAAAGATGCTTGATATGATTTCAATTTTCTTGAATTTGTTGAGGCTTGTTTTGTGTCCTATTATGTGGTCTATCTTTGAAAATGTCCCATGTGCCTATGAAAAGAATGTATATTTTGCTTCTTTGGGGTGAAAAGTTCTATATATATCAGTTAGGTCCATGTGGTTTAGTGTGTTGTTCAATGCCTGTATATCCTTGGTGTTTCTTTGCTTCAATGATCTCTCTATTGTTGGTAATGGTGTGTTGAAGTCTCCTACTATGAGTGTGTTGTTCTTAATATCCTTCTTGTGGTCTTCTAGTATTTGCTTTATGTATTTGGGTGCTCCTATGTTGGTTGTATATATGTTTATCAGTGTTATATCTTCTTGATGGATTGATCCTTGAAGTATTATAAAATGTCCTTCTTTGTCTCTTTTTATTGCCCTTGCTTTGAAATCCGTTTTGTCTGATATGAGGACTGCTACCCCAGCTTTTTTGTTCTGGTCCGTTTGCTTGTAATACTTTTTTATATCCCTTTACTTTGAGTCTATGTAAATCTTTTGTTTTGAGGTGTGTTTCTTGTAGACAGCAAATATGTGGGTCCTGTTTTCTTATCCATTCTGTTACCCTATGTCTTTTAATTGGAGCATTTAATCCATTTACATTTAAGGTTATTATTGACATGTATTTATTCATTTCCCTTTGTACCTCTGTTCCTCTACTCTCTCTCTCTTTTTTTTTTTCTCTTCCTTTCTCTTAGAACATTCCCTTTAGCATCTCTTGCAATGCTGGTTTGGTGGAGATGTATTCTTTTAGTCTTCCTTTGTCTGAGAAACTCCTTATTTCGCCTTCCATTTTGAATGAGAGCCTTGCTGCGTAGAGTATTCTTGGTTGTAGGCCTTTGTTTTTCATTGCTTGAAATATTTTTGACCATTCCCTTCTGGCTTGTAATGTTTCTGTTGAGAAATCAGTCCATAGCTTTATCGGAGCTCCCTTGTATGTTATTTGCTGTTTTTCTCTTGCTGCTTTTAGGATTCTCTCTTTGTCTTGGAATGTTGCCATTTTAATTATGATGTGCCTTGGAGTGAGTTTTTTGGGGTTCCTCTTTATTGGAACTCTCTGTGCTTCCTGGACTTGCAAAACTTTTTCTCTCATTGGGTTGGGAAAATTTTCTGTCACTCTTTCTCCTATCTGTTTATCTATTCCTTCTTCTTCTGATCCTTCCTTAATTCCAATGACTCTGATATTGTTCTTCCTTATGCTATCCTGTAATTCCCTTACCTCTTCTTCATACTTTTTCAATCTTTTTTCATTTCTCTGTATCGTCTGAGAATTTTTTCTCCATTATCTTCTAACTCACTAATCCGATCCTCTGCTTCATTTAGTCTGCTTTTGACTGATTCTACTGTGTTTTTCAGTTCAGAGATTGCATTCTTCATTTCTTCCTCATTCTTGTTGATAGTTTCTATGTCTTTTTTTATGCTGGTGTAGTTCTCTGCAAGTTCCCTGTAATTTTCTTGGAGCTCTTGGTAACTTCCTTGGAGGTTGTCTTAGTTGTTTTTAAGGTTGTCAAGCATATTGAGCTTCTTCACCACCATTGTTTTGAATTCCATGTCTGACACTTGGGCTGTCTATTCCATCTACCTCTCTTTTTGGGGATTCCTCTTTTTTTTTCATTGAGAGGTTGTTTCTGCATCCACCATGTTGGATTCTTCTTATTTATGTTTGTTTTTTGGGTTTGTCTGCTTTGACTTCCTACCTTTGTGGTATGAGATTCTTTATAGGATATCTGGGGGTTTAAGTGGTGCAGTCTCTTTGATCTTCTGAGCCTGTTGTTCTTTGGGTACCCTTTATGTCATTTGTTTATGCTGTCTGGTTATATTTCAGATGCTCTTTGTTAGGATCTTCCTTCTGGCTAGTTGATTGAGAGTCACTCTATCCACTTTGTCTTGATTTCTTTTGTGGAGATGTCAGTTCAGCCTTTGTGTGTCGTCTCGTTTTTCTGTTTCCACAGCTGGTCTAAATGAGGCGGGTCAGAGGTTCCTGTTCCTTGCAGCAGTGGTGTGCCCCCACATGGTGCGTTCCTTTGGCACCTGTTGGAGCTAGCCGAGGTGCCCTTGCACTCACGCCTGTGAGCACGCAAGAAGGCCCGAGAGCTTGCCTCCGGCCTGCCGCGTCACGTTCCAGGCGTTGATCTCTTTCCTCTTATGGCAGGGCCCCAGACACTTGGGCACAGTGGAAGTGAGCGATTGGGGCCTATTGAAGCCGGCGAGGTGCTTTTGCATTCACGCGCCCATGCGCACCCAAGGCGGCTGGGGAGCTAGCCTCAGGCCTGCGGCACCGCGCTCTTGGAGTTGTTCTCTCACCTCCCAGTGCTGGGCCCGGGACACTTGTGTTTAGTACAAGTGAGTGTCTGTGAGTCGCTGCTGCCCGCTGTTCCCCCACTGCAGCCGCCCACCATTCCCGCACCTGCCTGGGTGGGCACAAGCAGAGCCTAAGCAAGTGCTCTGCGCTCCAGCTTGGCGTCCACTGGAGCTGGCCAGGGGGGACTGTGCACAGTCTTCTGCATGTCCAGTGGGCCCTCCCTGCACCCGTTGGGGCACTGATCTTATGTCCGTTGGGGTGTGTGCGAGGGGCACCTGGATACGCGGCCTTGCGCACCTGGACCAGTGAATGAGGGCACTTCCCTATGCACGCCCGCGCGACCTAAGGGGAGGGTTGGGAAGTGGGTGAGTGCATTTTTGCGCCTGTGCTCCTCAAGAATGTCCTATCACCCCCAAACATTCCCCTCTCTCCACAGTTCACAAGAGAAAAATACAAAGGAAAAATTACGTTTTCACTTGCACAGCAGCACGTTGTCTCCTGTCTTCCAGTGCCAATGCCACCTGGTCGAGTTCCGTCTCTGCCAGCGGGCAGAGATCCGCTTTCCTCCTGACTCCCCTCTGGGGAAGCCTGTCGTCGCCAAAAAGCCTTTGTGTCCTTCCAGCCACAGCTCGGGCAGCCGCCCCAGTCAGGAATCCTGTTTCGTCCCTTTTTCCTCCACTATCCTCACTAAACAGGTTGTTCCCAGATGGTTTTTCTCTAATCCAGCAGTGCCAAGGTTTGACTCCTGCCAGTGTCCATCTGCTCACTGAGATGTTCTGTCTGCAATTAGTCCAAACTACAGACGGGTCTCGGGATCCTGAGAGCACAGCCTCCCCTCACTCCTCCGCCATCTTCTGAATCTTTTTTTCTTTTCTAATGTACACATTTTGAGGTTTCCTAAGGAGTTTTTTAATTAATTTTTTAAATATGTTTTATTGATTATGTTGTTACAGGTGTTCCAATTTCTTTTCCCTCTGCTCCCCTCCACCCAGTGGCCCCCCTCCCTCAAGTTGTCCCCCCTCCTTTTACTCCATGTCCACTGGTTGTACATATAGTTCTTCTCAACATCTTCCTGTCTACTCCATTCCCTTCTACTATGCTTCTTAATTCCTGTACTGTCTCTCTCCCTTTTCCCCTTCTTCATCCCTACTGACCTCCCCACAATATGTTTCCCTTATCTATAGTTCTTTTTCCATTCTCGTTGCCTATTTGGTTTGCCTCTGTTTCAATTCCCTAGCTTCTGTTGTTGGTTCTTGTGATACAGTTTTCTTAATGTTCATAGTTTTGATCCTCCTTCTTCTAAACCAGTTCCTTTAACATCTCATATAATAGTGGTTTGGATCTAATGAATTCCTTCAGTTTTACTTTGTCCTGGAAGCACTTTCTCTGCCCTTCTATTCTGAATGACAGTTTCACTGGATAGAGTATTTGTGGTCGTAGGTTTTTGCTTTTCATTACTTTGAATATTTCTTGCCAGTCCCTTCTTGCCTGTAGGGTCTCCTTTGAGAAATTAGCTGATAGTCTAATCAGGACCCCTTTGTACATGATTCTTTTCTTCTCTCTTGCTGCTTGTAAGATACTCTCTTTGTCTTTATTTTTGACAATTTGATTATAATGTGTCTTGGAGTGGTTCTCCCTGGGTCCAGTTTTTCTGGAACTCTCTGTGCTTCCTGGACCTGTAAGTTCTATTTCCTTCCCCTAGCTTGGGAAGTTCTGCTTCATTATTTTTTCACATAATTTTTAAATTTCTAGTTCTTCTTTTTCGCCCTCTGGCAATCCAATTATTCGAATCTTCGATCTCTTATAGCTCTCTCAGAGGTTTCTGAGCCTCTCCTCATTTTCCTTACTTTTTGTTTCCTCTTTCTGCACTGGTTGATTGTTTGTTCCTTCCCTATGTTCCAGTTTGTTGATTTGATCTCTGGATTTTATGTCCTCACCACTTATCTCGTATGTGTTTTCTTTTGTTTCAGTATGAGTAGCTTCCCTTCCTTCCCTGTCTTGTTCCAAATCTTTTGTTAATTCTGTAAGCCACCTTATAACTATGGCTCTAAACTGAGCCTCAGAAAGGTTTTTTATTTTTTCGTCTGTCAGGTTCTTCATCTGCTGCCTGGTGAGCTGCGTCACCAGGATTTCAATTGTTGTCTCCTTCATTCCAACAGACCGCTTAGCTTTGCTTCCTGGGCAGGCTATAGGGAACAGAGCCCCACACACTCATCACAACCCTGTGACTGGTGGCGATCGGCGACTTTTTTTGCTGCACTATGGCGCTTTGTGTGGGGGCGGGGGTCCAGGATGGATACCTGTTGTTACTGTCCTCTGGGAGACCAGGATCCGTCCACTGGCCCTCGGGGTCTCACCGTTCGAGGCAATGGGGAGCCTGCCCTTCCCAACGTTGGAATCGTTAGCTGCGGGAACTCGACTGCAGCCGGGTTTGCTCCCCCTGGCACTTCTCGCAGTCCTGCCGCTATGCCTGCTGCTACCACGGACAGGACCACATTTTCTCACACCCTCCTACCCGTCCAGGTGAGCACCGCTGGTTTATAACTTCGTACGTTGGGCTTCCATGTAGTTTTATTTTCTGGAATTTCTGGTTATCTTTTGTTTTGAGCTACTTGTATTTCTTTTGCATTGTAGAGGGAGACTGAGCATGTCTGTCTAAGCCTCCGTCTTAGCCAGAAGTCCTTAATTGATTTATTTGGTCTATTTATTTACCTTTTGCAATTTCTTATAAATATTTGGCCAGCCTTTTGTTACAAAGGTGACTTTTAAGAGTCCCTGCCCTAGAATTGCCTCCTCTACTCCTGCCCTGCTCTCTCAGGGCAGAGGCTAGAGAGAAATGGCTGAGGTGATAGGCTGCAGCTGAAAACAGCTGGAGTTTAAAAGTGTCAATTTTTTTTTTTTTTTTTTTTTTTTTTTTTGCGTTGGAGAGGCAGGCATCCTGCTCTTTTCTGTATGGGTTTGAATAGTAGGTTAATTACCCTATTACTTTTAGGTTTTAGTAGTGTTTAGGTTTAGAATTTAGTTACTTTTTTTAAAGACTTATATGCTTATTTTTCCTTATAATTATTATTGGGTTTTTTTTGCTTTTAATTTTTTTTTTTCCCCATGCCACAGATGGATGTGGCTTGTGTCTTTTCTCTCTTTTTTTTTTTAATGTTTTATTCATTATGCTGTTACAGTTGTCCCAATTTCTTTTCCCTCTGTTCCCCTCCACCCAGTGACCCCCCTCCCTCCAGTTGTCCCCCACTTTTAGTCCATGCCCATTGGTTGTGCATATAATTCTTTTCGATGTCCTCATGTCTGCTCCATTCCCTCCTACTATGCTTCTTAATCCCTGCATCACCTCCCTCCTTTTTCCCCTTCCCTCTCTCCGCTGACCTTCCCCCAATATGTTCCCCGTACCTATAATTCTTTTCCCACTCTCATTGCCTACTTAGTTTGCCTTTGTTTTGATTCCCTAGCTTCTGTTGTTGGTTGTTGTGATACAGTTTTCATTTTAATGTTCATAGTTTTAATCCTCTTTTTTCTAAAAAAGTCCCTTTAACATGTCACATAACAGTGGTTTGACTCTGATGAACTCCTTCAGTTTTACTTTGTCTTGGAAGCATTTTCTCTGCCCTTCTATTCTGAATGTCAGCTTCACTGGATAGAGTAATTGTGGTTGTAGGTTTTTGCTTTTCATTACTTTGAATAATTCTTGCCCATCCCTTCTTGCCTACAGAGTTCCTTTTGAGAAATCAGCTGATAGTCTTATTGGGACCCCTTTGTATGTAATTCTCTTCTTCTCTTGCTGCTTTTAAGATTTTCTCTTTATCTTTAATTTTGACATTTTGATTATAATGTGTCTTAGTGCGGTTCTCCCTGGGTCCAGTTCATTTGGAACTCTCTGTGCTTCCTGGACCTGTAAGTCTATTTCCTTCCTCAAGTTAGGGAAGTTCTGCTTCATTATTTTTTTACATAAAATTTCAATTTCTAGTTCTTCTTCTTAATCTTCTGGCAACCCTATGATTTGGATGTTGGCCTGCTTATATCTGTCCCATAGGATTCTGAGCCTCTCCTCGTTTTCCTAACTTTTTGTTTCCTCTTTCTGCACTGATTGACAGTTTGTTCCTTCCCTATGTTCCAATTTGTTGATTTGATCCCTGATTTTCTTTCCCTCACCACTTGTTTTGTATGTGTTTTTGTTCATTTTAGCATGACTAGCCTTCATTTCTTCCCCATCTTGTTTAAGATCTGTTGTTAGATCTGTAAGCATTTGTATAACCAAAGCTCTGAACTGTGTCCCAGAAAGATTTCCTATTTGCTGATCTGTTAGATCAGATATTTGCTGTCTGGTCAGCTGTGTGACTGGGATTCCTTATCATGATCTCTGCCATTCTGACAGTTTTGTGTTTACCTTTGCTTCCTGGGTGGGGCTCTCACACCTCCTATGCTACAGGGGGAAGAGCCCCGTGCACTCATAACTACCAGGCGATCCTTCTCACCATGCTGTGACGTTTTATGTGGGGGTGAGGGTCCAAGATGGATTCTTTCTGTTTACTCTCCAGTGAGAGACTGGGAGCTTCTTCCTCTGTCCCCAGCCCCTCTGGCTTTCAGAGTCCGAGGCAGTGGGGATTTGCCTTCTCCAGCGTTGGAATTGCAAACTGATGGGTCTGGTCTGCAGCCAGGGGTGCTCCCCAGGTGTTTCTCACCTCTTTTTAAATACAGGTGTCTGTGCTTACCGCTGTCCCACTGTCGTCACCACAGCTGCCACCACCAGCACAGCTTGATCTCTCTGCCCTGGCTTTGCCCCTCCTACCCATCTGGATGAGCACCACTTGTTTATAACTTCATACGTTGGACTTCCATGTAGCTTCATTTTCTGGAACTTCTGGTTATTTCTGGTTTGCAGTTGATGTATTCCTTCTTAGTTGTGGAGGGAGACAGAGCGTGTCAGTCTAAGCCTCCATCTTGGCCAGAAGTTTGACAAAGTTTTTTAAGTATTTTAAAATGTAATAAGCCTGATTGGTCTAGAGTTTTCTTTTTTGTAAGAAAAAAGTAATAAATCCTTGAGATATTTCAAGGGTGTTTTGAAATACCCCAAAGCTATAAGGAAGTTTTCTAAAATTTAAATCTTGGAAAGTTGGTCAACTAAGGAATATATTTTATAAAATGATATTTGACTATTTATTTAAAGTGATAATAAATGGTATACAACATTAATATAGGCAGACAAAAATTCAGTTCTAGTTCAGAAAGACATGCACTTTTGAACATTAGTTAAGTACTTGAGTAATATACCACAACACACAATTATTTTACTAAACAGAACCTTAGCATTTAGACAAATATAGAAAAAAGGTTTCACAGCTTTTTTGGAAAGTCTTGAGTCAGGTAGGCAATGAATAGCGTCACCTCCTTCTGGGTGATTAGATGGCTCTTTGGCTGGAAAACAAACAGAGCAATTACTTTGTAAAGCAGACAGAAATGGGGGTTACAGATGTGTAAATGGAGAAAAGGGAAAAAGAATTTTGAGTGAGGTGGATTTAAATGAGAAGACTTAGTTAAGAGATTAGTACCTGGAAAAGCTAGGACTTTTTACTGCAGGCTAAAATCTTGTTTTCTTCTTGCTTTTGAACATGCAAGTCAGCAGTAGCTTCCTCTAAACTGGAAACTTTCCCCTGCTCTCCTTACTTTTGTTTTTTACTGAGGGAGTATGCAGAGGAGTGAGCCATACAAACCAGGCTCCAAGTAAGTAAATTCTGATGACTTATAGAACTTTCACTTCTCTGGAGCCACTTTAGTTTTTGCCCTACCTTCTCCCAAACTTTTAGATTTAATGAGCCTTTGTCTGAGAACTAAGGACAGTATTGCTTCACTGTCTGAAGTAAATTGATTAAATGCTGCTCCTTTATTTGGCAGCCTGCAGCCTTTAAAAGCTGCTGGAGCAAGTGAAAGTGAATTTCCTGTTCTTTAGAAAGACCTGTCCCCATGATTGAATTACTTAGTTTTAGTTTTTAATAAAACTGGAAATTCCTGACAAAGGTTAGGAACTTAATCTCCCCCCTCTTGAGAGTTATACCTGAATGGGGAATTGCCACAGGGGTGGAACTGTGAGTGCTTTACATTGTGCCTGCTCATTACGTGGACTTTGTCTTCTGGCTGGCAGAAAAACCTAGTGTTCTTTCCCAGTCCACGTTCCAGCTTATCCTTTCACGGGAATCTTCTGATGGCAAGTGGCCTAACAGCTTTTAAATGCTTGATCCATGCCTGAAAAGTGTGGTAGTTTCTCAAGGAGAGAGACTAAGACTTGTACCCAAATTAAAATTTCCCTATTTTCTCATAAAGGAAACACTTAAACAGATTTTAAAATTCTTAACATTAAAAATGATGAAACCCTTCTTTAACTGAGCACACTGGTGGCCTTACCAATGAGAGGTGCTGCTGTTCCTTATCCTGGGATGTTTTTTGCCTGATCAGGATGCTTCCCTCCTTTCTCGACATGCTGTCTATGTCCATGGCTCATAGCCAGTAGCTTTCCGGAGAGTCCTTCTCACTGGTAACTTTTCGGGGCACCACTTATAGGGTACCTGTCTCGCAGATCCCTGATGCAGATGAAATAACTGACTCAGAGGTAAAGTGTCTGAGGAAGGAGAAGGGGAGTGCCTCTCAGTGGAAGACATTGCCAGATCTTCTCTAGATCCAAGATTTTATTCGATTGGCTATGTGCAGAAATGCATGACTTGAGGAGGCAGCCGTCCTAACTATCCTTAGGAAGGACAAAGAGAAACATAAATCAAAATATAGTAATAAGTGGTTCAGACTTTCAGGGCTAGAGTGCATTGCAAAAGTTTAGACTACACTCCCGGAGTGTAGATTTAGAGTTATACAAAGCAGGGCAGGCAGAGCAGGCTTTACTAGTGTCAAAGAGCACATTGCATTCTTATCTTTTTTTCCTAAGACCCTCTGGAGAGTGGGAACAATAGTTTGAAAATTGGGGCATGCTAACTAGTTGTCTTTAAGGCTTATAGACCCATATGCTGTTCTGAGCTCAAAGTAGTGGCCATAGTTTTCAATAAGAGTGTTAGCCAGATTGATGGAGTCTCAGATATGGCACCAGCTTGCCAAATCCATCTCAATGGATGTGGTTTCTTTAATTCTGTAGTTGTCAGGCTTTCATTCAACTTGATTTCTGATGGTTCTGGCTGATGATTGTTCTATATTTTAGTTGTGATTTTGATGTGATTGTGCAAAGAGGTGAGCCACATCAGCCTATACCACCATATTGACTGGATCATAGTCTCCAAATTTCTGATAAGAAGCCTGCTGTTGACCATATTGAGCCCATGTACATGATGAGTTGTTTCTCCTTTGCTGCTTTCAAGTCTCTCTTCTTGGTTTCTATCCATTTAATTATAATGTATATCTCTATGGACCTCTTTGTATCTGTGCTCCTTGGAGTTCATTGAACTTCTTAAATATGTTGTTTCATTTGTTTTTATCAAATTTGAACAGCTTTTAACAATTGTTTCTTTAAGTATTTTTACTGCACCATCCTCTCCTCTCTTTCTTGAATTTCCAAATGTCTATGTTACTATGTTTGATGATGTCTCACAGATCGTATAGGCTCTGTTCATTATTCTTCATTCCTCTTTCCTTCTGCTCTGTGGACATGTTAATCTGAAATGATCTATTATCAAGTTCACTTAGTTTTTCTTCTTCTACCTTCTTAAATCTGCTATCAAAACCTCTAGTGAGTTTTTCATTTCAGTTATTATACTTTTCATCTCTAGAATTTCTGTTTGGTTTTTATTTGTAATTTATTCCTACTTACTGATATTCTGTGTTTATTCTTGCATTGTTCTCCTAGTTTTCTTTAGCTCTTTGTCAATGATGTCTTTAGCTATTTGAAAATATTTAAATCATTTGTCTGTAAGGCTATGTCTTTGCTTTGTCAAGAACAGTTGCTCTTTATTTCTTCAGTGAAAGGTAATTCTATAAATTCAATTTTTTAAATCAGTCTTCTATTACAGTTGTCCCACTTTTTACTCCATTCCTCTCCTTTCTCTTACCCACCTCACCCTGAATTTGATTATTTCCCCTTCTCATCATTTGTTTTATTTTTAATTAATTAATTTATTTTGGGGGGTTCCCCTGCACTGTAACAATTCCCCCCTCTTAGACTTAAGACCCTTCATAATCTTAAAAAGGACAATGGGTGAAGGTCTCATGTTTCTCTAGCAGCTTCAAGCTGGACATGGTCATCATCCTGCCTACTCTTGGGTCCAGAAATCCCTAATAAGAGTAGGGGTGTGGAGGGGATGGTGGCCTTCCCACATGGGGAAGGATCTTGCAGACTCCAGGTCAGTTGACTGTCCCCGGACAAGAGCATGCTTGGTTTAACAGGCTGGCATCCTTGTGTATTCTGAGGGCAACAGATTTCGCAACAGGGTTAAAAGGAATCATTCAATCCACTAGAAGACAAAAGGCAGGGATTAATTTTTCAATGTCCCACATTAGGAAAAAAAGGCTTCTTTGGAGGAAAGTGTGCAAGACACGTTACACCTGTCTGAAGCCCTTTTGCCCACTATACTTAGTTTAAGCTAAGGGGAATATTTTAGGTTTCCCCTCTCTCAGATCTCTGGGCTCTTTCTGTCCAAGCCATTAGGATAGAAAAGAGAAACCAGTTTTAAAGTGAAGCCCACAGACTGCCCCATACTTCACCAACTAAACCACTTAGTTCAGCCAAGCCATTGAGTCTCAGGACACAGCGATGCAGACAAGATTAAGTGAGGTTTATACGTACAGACAGTCACTCAGGTAATGAGATCATAGGCTTATGCCCTATGAAAACAGAACACACATGTTAATTTACACAACATACCCACAAACCAGTCTCTAAATCTGCAAGACTGTCTTATTGGGAAGATATCCAGTTGCAAGGTATTTGACATTCTTCTTGCCTGTAAATTAAGCATCTTTGATGATGTCACAGACCTAGTTTAACTTCCAAATGAAAACAAACTTTGAATGAAAATAAACTTTAAAGACAGTTAGTTGCACTAGTTTGTAGTCTACCGCTGATCATTGTGATTTTCCTTGAATAATGATTTTTCTCCTTAAGATTACCCTCCTTGTCATGAAAGGGACTGCATTAAGTACAGTTTTAATTTATCCTGTTCATTTGCATAAACACAACAAGAGCAGAAAATGATCACATATGATCCTTAAGTCTGCTTTGCTGGAACTTACACAAGGAACCTTTAGGGTGACTTTCAGTCTGCCCTTCAGGGCACAGAAGCTGAGCCACATACCTGCCATTCAGCCTTTCCTGTAAACCCCTGTCTTTCCCAAGTCCTTCGGGTTTTCCATTGTGCCTTAAGGTTCCTTCTAGCTATCTTTCAAAAAGCAACCTTTGTACCTTCCCTGGAAAGATTGCCATGGACCGCACAACCAACCAAGGTACCAGGCTTTTTTTCTCGTGGGCTTTTATTACTTTGAAAGTCAATCCCAGTTCCTCGGGGCTTTTTGGTAACAACTGGAGCCCAAGCATTCCTCCTTTAGGCATGACATTTCAGTCAAAGTCTTGGTTAACAAAACCTCTATTAACAACTGGCCTTACTAGTTTTATGCGAAGAACCTTATGTCATTACGTGCTTCTTCAGAATGCCAAATTCTGGGAGGATCAGGTAAGGAGAAAAATATACAGTGTGAAGGAAAATTCTTGTCTTTCTAATATTCGCTATTATTGCATTTCCATACTTTACATTTTCTTTTGTTCACTTTCCTTCGTGTGAGGTTCTTTAGCGGGGAGGGGGGATTTGCTGGCTCATTTATTAATTTATTTTGCTTTCATTTTTTTTTCTCACTAAAAATTTTTGTTTGTTTTTCTATAACAATTGTCCCACTTTTTTCCCCCATTGCTCTCCCTCACCCTGCCCGACCCTTCTCCCACAGTCAATCCCCACCCTGCTGTCCATGTCCATGGGTCATTTATACATGTTCTTTGACTAGACCTTTCCCCTTCTTACCCCTTTTCACTCCATCCCCCATTGCCCCTTGTCACTCTTAGTTTACTCTTTGTTTACATGCCTCTGGTTCAATTTTGCTCATTTGTTTGTATTGGTCATTAGTCTACTGTATTAGGTGATATCATATGGTATTATTCTTTCATTGCCTGGCTTGTTTTGCGAGCATAATTTTCTCTAGTTCCATCCATGTTGTCACAAATAGTAGAAGTTCCTTCTTTCTTTCTGCTACTTAGTACACCATTGTGTAAATGTACCACAGTTTTTTGATCCACTGATCTACAGATGGGCACTTAGGTTGTTTCCTGCACTTGGCTATTGTAACTAGTGCTGCTATGAACATAGGAGTGCATAGGTTCTTTTGAATTGGTGTTTCAGGATTCTTTGGATATAATCCTAGCAATGGACTTGCTTGTTCAAAAGGTAGATCCATTTTTAGTTTTTTGAGGAAATTCCATTCTGTTTTCCATAGTGTATGCACCAACAGTGCACTAGGGTTCCCTTTTCTCCGCATCCTTGCCAGCACATGCTGTTTGTTGATTTGTTGGTGATGACCATTCTGACTGGTGTGAGGTGGTATCTCATTGTGTTTTTATTTGCATCTCTCTGATGGCTAGTGATATCAGGCATTCTTTCATATACTATGGACCCTCTGTATGTCCTCTTAGGAGAAGTGTTTCTTCAGATCCTTTGCCCAAATTTAATTGGGTTCTCTGTCTTTTTGGTGTTGAGTCATATAAGTTCTTTATATATTTTGGAGATCAATCCTTTGTCTGAGGTACCATTGGCAAATATATTTCCCCATATGATTGTTTCCCTTTTTATCTTGCTGATGTTTTCTTTTGCTGAGTAGAAACTCTTTAGTTTGATGTAGTCCCATTTGTTTATTCTTTTCTTTATTTCCCTTGCCTTAGGAGATATATTGGTGAAAATATTGCTAAGTGGAATATCTGAGATTTCCCTGCCTGTTTTCCTCTAGGACTTTTATGGTGTCACGTCTTACATTTAAGTCTTTGATCAATCCTGACTTTATTCTGGTGTATGGTGTAAGTTGGTGGTCTAGTTTCTTTTTCTTTTTTTTTTTTGCATGTCCCTGTCCAGTTCTCCCAACTCCATTTGTTGAAGAGGTTCTTCTCACTCCATTTTGAGCTCGTTCCCCCTTGTCAACTATTAGTTGACCATATAGACCTGGGTTTATTTCTGGGTTCTCTATTTTTTTCCATTGATCTAAATGTCTGTTCTTATGCCAGTACCAGACTGTTTTGATAACCGTGGCCTTGTAGTATAGTTTGGTATCAGGTATTGTGATTCCTCCTACTCTGTTCTCCTTCCTCAAGATTGCTATGGATATTTGGGGTCTTTTGAGGGTCTATATAAATTTTTGAAGTATTTTTTCTAGGCCTGTGAAATATGTCATTGATATTTTAATAGGGATTGCATTGAATCTATAAATTGCTTTGGGTAGTATGGACATTTTAATGATGTTCATTCTTCCCATCCATGAACATGGTATATGCCTCTATTTATTTGTATCTTCCTTAATTTCTTTCTTCAGTGTTATGTAGTTTTCTGAGTACAGGTCTTTTACCTCCTTGGTTAAGCTTATTACTAGGTACTTTATTTTTCTTGTTGTTATAGTAAGTGGGATTTTTTTATAGTTTCTATCTCTGATATTTTATTATTGGTGTACAGAATTGCCTTGAATTTCTGAATATTGACTTTGTACCCTGCTGTTTTTCCAAATTCACTTATTAGGTCGAGTAGTTTTTTGTGGAGTCTATAGGGTTTTTCTATGTACACTATATCTCATCTGCAAATAATGACAGTTTTACTTCCTCTTTTCCAATTTGGATGCCTTTTATTTCTCTTTCTTCTCTGATTGCCATGGCTAGAACTTCCAAAACTATGTTGAATAGGAGTGGAGAGAGTGGACATCCTTGTCTTGTTCCTGATCTCAGGGGGAATGCTTTTAGTTTTTGTCTGTTGAGTATAATGTTGTGTTCAGGTTTCTCGTATATGGCCTTTATTATGTTGAGGTATGCTCCCTCTATTCCCATTTTGTGACTGTTTTCATCATAAATGAGTGTTGTACTTTATCAAATGCATTCTATTAATTTTGTCTTTCATTTTGTTTATGTGGTGTATTACATTTATTGATTTGCAAATATTAAACCATCCTTGCATCCTTGGGATGAATCCCACTTGATCGTACTGTGTGATCTTTCTAATGTGTTGTTGGATCCAGTTTCCCAATATTTTGTCGAGAATTTTAGCATCTATGTTCATCAGCATAGTTTTCTTTCTTTGTTGTGTCTTGATCTGGTTTTGGAATTAGAGTAATACTAGCTCCATAGAAACAGCTTGAGAGTCTTTCATCTTCTTGGATTTTTTTGGAATAGTTTGAGAATGATAAGAGTTAGTTCTTTCCTAAACATTTTGTAAAATTTACCTGTGAAACCATCCGGTCCAGGGCTTTTGTTTGCCGGGAGTTTTTTGATTGCTGCTTCAATTTCACTCTTTGTTATCAGTCTGTTCAGGCTTTCTGCTTCATCTTGATTCGGTTTTGAAAGATTGTATGTTTCCAGAAATTTGTCTATTTCGTCTAGGTTGTCAAATTTCTTGTGATAATGTTGTTCATAGTGATTTCTTACAATCTTTTGTGTTTCTGTGGTATTGGTTGTGATTTCTCCTCTTTCTTTTCTGATTTTATTTATTTGGGTCCTCTCTCTTTTTTTCTTAATGAGCCTGGATAAAGGCTTGTCAATTTCATTTATCTTTTCAAAGAACCAGCTCTTGGTTTTATTAATCTGTTGAATTGTTTGTTTAGTCTCTATGTCATTTAATTCTGCTATGCTCTTAATGATTTCCTTCCTTCTACTCACTCCGGGCTTTGTTTGTTGCTGTTCCTTTAGTTCATATAGCTGTAGGGTTAGATATGTTCATTTAAGATTCTTTTATCCATTTTAGGTAGTCCTGTGTTGCTATGATCTTTCCTCTCAGGACTGCTTTTGCTGTGTCCTATAGGTTTTGGGCTGATGTGTGTTCATTATTATTTGTTTCCAGAAACTTCTCGATTTCTTCCTTGATGTCATTGTTAACCCATTCATCATTTAATAGCGTGTTATTCATTCTCCATGAGTTTGGGTGTCTTTGATTTTTTTCTCTGAGGTTGATTTTTAGTTTCAAGGCATTGTGGTCTGAAAAGATGCTTGATATGATTTCAATTTTCTTGAATTTGTTCAGGCTTGTTTTGTGTCCTACCATATGGTCTATCTTTGAGAATGTTCCATGTGCACTTGAAAAGAATGTATATTTTGCTTCTTTGGGGTGAAAATTTCTATATGTATCAATTTAGTCCATTTGATTTAGAGCAGTGGTTCTCAACCTTCCTAATGCCATGACCCTTTAATACAGTTCCTCATATTATGGTGACCCCCAACCATAAAATTATTTTTGTTGCTACTTCATAACTGTAATTTTGCTACTGTTATGAATTGTAATGTAAATATCTGATATGCAGGATGTATTTTCATTGTTACAAATTGAACATAATTAAAGCATAGTGATTAATCAGAAACAATATATAATTATTTATGTGTTTTCCAATGGTCTTAGGCAACCCCTGTGAAATGGTCGTTTGACCCCCAAAGGGGGTCGCGACCCACAGGTTGAGAACCGCTGATCTAGAGTGTTGTTCAATGCCTCAATATCCTAGGTGTTTCTTTGCTTCAGAGATCTGTCCATTGTTGACAATGGGGTGTTAAAGACCCATATTATGAATGTGTTGCTGTCTATATCCTTCCTGATGTCTTTAAAATTTTTTCCTTACATATTTGGGTGCTCCTATATTGGGTGCATATATGTTTACAAGGGTTATGTTATTGTGATGGATTTTCCCCTTAAGTATTATGAAATGTTCTTCTTTGTCCCTCTTTATGGCCTCTGCTGTGAAATCTGTTTTGTCTGATATAAAAATTGATACCCCAGCCTTTTTTTCATGTCCATTTGCTTGGAATATTTTTTTCCATCCCTTGACTTTCAGACTATATAGATCTTCTATTCTGAGGTGGCTCTCTTGTAGACAGCATATAAGTGGGTCATGCTTTCTAATCCATTTAACTACCCTATGTCTTTTGATTGGTGCATTTAATTTATTTACATTTAAGGTTATTATTGATAGGTACTTATTCATTGTCATTTTCCCCCTTTGTACTTGTGTTCCTCTCTGTCTCCCTCTGTTTCTTCATCTTTTTAAAGCAGACCCTTTAACATCTCTTGCAATGCTGGTTTGGTGGAGATGTATTCTTTTAGCCTCCTTTTGTCTGAGAAACTCCTTATTTCACCTTCCATTTTGAATGAGAGCCTTGCTGGGTAGAGTATTCTTGGTTGTAGGCCTTTGTTTTTCATTGCTTAGTATATTTTTTGCCATTCACTTCTCACTTGTAGTGTTTCTGCTGAGAAATATGATGATAGCCTTATCAGAGCTCCCTTGTATGTTATTAGCTGTTTCTCTCTTGCTGCTTTTATGATTCTCTCTTTGTCTTGGAATGTTGCCATTTTAATTATAATGTGTCCTGAAGTGGACCTGTTTGGGTCATCTTCATTGGGACCCTCTGTGGTTCCTGGGCTTGCGTGGTTTTTTCTCTCAACAAGTTAGGGAAGTTTTCTGTCATTACTTTTTCAAACAGGTTTTTTATCCCTTGATCCTCTTCTCCTTCTGGTATTCCTATGATATGGATATTATTATGTTTCATATTGTCCTGGAGCTCTCTTAAAACCTCTTCATTCTTTTATAGTGTTTTCTTATTTTGTTTCACTGTCTGGGAATTCTTTCCTTTGTTGTCCTCCAGCTCGCTGATCCGATCTTCTGCTTCCTCTAACCTGATTTTAATTCCTTCTACTGTGTTCTTCATTTCAGAAATTGTATTCTTCATTTCCTCCTGGCTCTTATTGATAGCTTCTATGTCCTTTTTCATGCTGGTGTAATTCTAAGTTAGTTCCTTGTAGTTTCCATGGAGTTCTTTGTAGTTTTCTTTGAGCTTGATGAGCTCAATGAGCTTCCTTATAATCCATGTTTTGAATTTGATGTATGATGGTTTGCTTTTCTCTATTTCATTTAGCACTCTTTCTTGGGATCCCTCCTTTCCTTTTGATGGGGGGTTGTTTCTCTGTCTCTTCATTTTTTGTGACTCTTCTTGTTTGTTGCTGCTTCTTAGATTGATCTGCACTTCCTGGATCTGCCCCTGGTGGCATCCAATCATGTACCAGTCTGGGCCTAGGAGATCTACTGCCTTTGTCTTCTTTAGTTGTTAATCTATTCAATCTGTGATCATCTGTCAGGCTTAAGCACCAAGGGTGTGGCAGATTAATTCCTGCAGATGGGGCTTTTGCTTCCCCTCGGACTGACACCACTTGGAGGGGAATGGTCTGCCTGCAATATGGGGAATGAGTCAGTACTGAGACCTGTTTGGCTGCTCCCCCAGTTCTCTCCTCAAAGCCACTGCCCCAAATTCTCCCCAAGCATCACAAGTCCTCTCTGCCCTCCCTCTGCTCAAGCCCAGGGTAAGTGGGTGCCAAAATATTTTCATACATGATCCATTTAGAGCTCTTTGTCTCCAGCTGTTTCTTTTAGGCCAACAAAAAACCCTATGGCTTTTCACTTTTCACAGCTGGATGCTATTTTACTTTCTGCTCTGTTGCTGCAGGCTGGGAAGCCCAGCTGGGAGTTTAGACCCTTTCCTTCTCAGGGGGGGACCCCCAGCTGCTGAGCTGTGTTTCAGTCTCTTCAGCTGCCACCCATGGGAGCCCAACCAGCCCTTTCGCGTCTCTGTACTTCCTACTAGTCATGTTGTGATTAAGTGGCCTTTTCTGTCTCTCCGTGGCTATAAGACTTCTCTCCAGCTAGTGTTCAGTTGGTTATTCCAGGTGATTTCTCCACAATTAAATTGTAATTCCAGATTGGTCCTGGGGGGAGGTTAGTATGGCTTCCACTTACCCCTCTGCCATCTTGGATCTGCCTCATCATTTGTTTTTTTTGTTGTTGTTTTTTTGGGGGTTTTTTTTTTTCCCCCGGACCAAGTATTAAACACTTTATTCCAGTTCCTGCTAAGCATGAACACCTGAAAAAGAAAAAAAAACCCACATTTCTGACCCAGACATCAATCCTCTGAAGAGGGGGCAGAGGAAGAAAATTTAACTAAAACGATGGTTTTTAATGGGAACCAGAGATATGGTTACAATTACATAGTCTGACACAAAAAACCCGTGGGTAATCAGGAGTTAGAAGGTTACAAAATAACGAGGGTAACACTGGGTATAGAAGAATGACTGTTCCAGAACCTCAGGAATCAGGCTAATATGGCCTCTCCCTGCGATCCTGTCTGTGGTCACCCCTGGAGCCCATCTTTCCAGGGCCAAAGCCACCTCTGTCCCCACCACCCCGGCCTCCTCAGAAGCCCCCACAGCCCCCGCCTCGGCCTCTGTAGCCTCCCCGATCATAGCCTCCTCTGCTACCGCGACGATCATCTCCATAGCTACTCCCCATATGAGAGCCTCCTGGTCCCCCTCCTGGGCCATCTGGTTTAGGGGCCTTACACTGGTTGCATTCATTCCTCCAAGAAAAGTTCATGTTCTCACATGTAGGGTTAGGACACTTCCAGTCCCCAGCTCACTGCTGTCCTCCACCACCACCACCTCCGCTGGGGAATCCTCCCCGGCCACTGCCACCGCTGCCACCACCTCTATATCCTCCATGGCCCATGGGTCCTCCTCAACCCCGGCCTCCATGACCATTGCCACCACCCTGATTGAAATCTGCTCACCGAGTAGCAAATGAGACCTTAATAGGATTCCCAGAGAATTCTTTACCATCAAACCAGTCTATAGCTGCTTTAGCAGAAGGTGGGTCATCAAATGACACTGTTGCCTCTCCCTTCAGCTTGCCCGTTTCCCTGTGTACAGATTAATCATGAGCTGTCCTGTTTTCTTATTTGTCTTAATGATACCAATCTGCTTGAAGTAATCAGCCACAGATTCAATTGTAACATTCTCACCCAGGCCTTGCACAAAGATGGTATTGTTGTCTGAATTATCCTGTTCAGAGTCATGACGTGATCCTTGGTCCCGAGGGCCACCAAATTTATTGAAGCCACCACGGTCACTTCCGCCCATGCCGCCTCTGCCTCCACGGCCACCTCCACGACCTCTGGGTTCATAGCCACCACTGCTACGGTTGTAAGCACCGCCACCGCCCCGGCCTCGTCCCCCAACAGTCCTGCTGGCCTCCCCTGTAGCCACCGCCACCACCACCACTCTGGTCCTGGTTGCCATAACCGCCACCATTGCCGCCACCACTCATGGAGGACTGATCTTGACCATAGTTACCTCCACCACCCCTTCCACCACCTCCGCTGCTGCTGTTGTACTGATTCTGCTGTCCATAGCCCTGAGGAGGATTATAGGAGCTTTGCTGCTGTCCATAGCCAGGCTGCTGTCCACCATAGCCAGACTGCTGACCATAGCCCCCACTTGGAGGCTGCCCATAGTTGCTGCTCTGAGAACCGCTACCATAACTTCCCAAGGTGCTGCTAGGAGCTGGCTGCTGGCCATAGCCAGGGTAGGACTGCTGCCCATATGATGACCGAGAACTCTGGCCACCGCCATAGCCACCAGCTGAGCCATATCCCTGGGGAGCTGACTGAGTGCCATAGCCTGTGTTCTGGGTCTGTCCATAAGAACCATAGGTGCTCTGGCCATAGCCTGAAGTGTCCCCTGACTGGCTGTAGCCACCATAACTCTGCTGTCCATAGGGCTGATTGCTCTGCTGGGAATAACCCTGCCCAGGCTGGGTGGGGTATGCCCCATAAGTTCGGGTTGTTTGCTGGGTATAGTCGTCTGAAGCCATGTCGGCGCATGCGCAGACCGACACGCACACAGACTCCAACACCACAGAGCACAACGCCCCCACCGCTGAACATCATCATCATCATTTGTTTTTGATGCTTGCTATAGGCTTTAGTTATTTCTTAGTGAATTTTATAACCTATTTTTGTGAAGCCTGTATTCTTGTCTCAGCTTTCAGGCTTTAGAGAGAATGGAGGACCATGACATTCATAACTACAATTCTTAGAACTTTCAATAGGCAGGTCACTTTAGGTTGTCTAATTTATTTCTCACAACAAATGTTTCATAATGAACATCAATATTCTGATTTTACAAATAAGGTAACTGGGTTTCAGATTGGTTTCTTGCCCAAGGTCAGGTCCAAATAACATTTCCACCCAATTTTGTCTAGCCTCAAGGTCAAGTATCTGTGCTGTGCTAACTTTAATTTTTAAAAATTCTTAATGTGAGAGAAACTGAACTGAGTGGCAGGTGACAGGAGCATGAACTGGAATGGTTAGTACCAGGAAGAGATTAACTCTTTCTTGGTCATTGCAGTGTGTGTATGTTGAATCCTTGAACACATGAAAACTGAATTGAATTCCAGTGGAATTGAGGTTGGAAATAAGACAGATCAGTGTGTTCTTGGATGGGAGCCTCCTTATTTAGCCTAGGTAATGGGAGGAGGCAGGAGGATGCAGAAGGATAACAGTCTAGAAGACTCTTGCCCAGTTGACTTTGCCTACATACATTATTTAGTGGCCTCCCCAAGGTAGGCCACAATACAAAATAAAAGCTAATATTTTCCATTCCCTTTTATAATGGAAGGAGAACCAATTCTCCCCAGGTTGACCCATAGAAACTCTCTCCAGTTTTTCTCTCCACCTACTCCTGGGAAAGAGCTTGTTTGTTGGCAGGCAGAGAAGTTTACAGGAGATTTCCTGACCTGACATTTTTTGTTGTTGTTGTTTTTTTATAATTTATTTGTTTGTTTGTTTTTAGAGAGAGGGGAAAGGAGAAAGAGAGGGAGAGAAATATCACTGTGTGGTTGCTTCTCACTCGCGCCCCCAACTGGGGACCTGACGTGCAACCTAGTAATGTGCCCTGACTGGGAATCGAACCAGCAACACTTGGCTCGCAGGCCGACACTCAATCCACTGAGCCACAGCAGCCAGGGTCTCCTGCCCTGAAAGTTTTAATTGCCAGAGACTGGGGACAGAGGTGTGGCAGCGAAGGGGTATTCAAGAATTTCTGAAAAAGAGGCAGCAGAGAGAAGAACAATGGGTGGCAATGTTGAATGGCCACTGAACCTGGCTCAGTGAGGGGTCTCCTCCACAGGCAAGAGGCTCTGTGCTGCTCCCAGAAACAGGCCCTTTTCCTCTGGGTCCAGCCCAGTCCAGCCTTGTTTCCTCTTAGATGAGGAATGTATGCACTCTAATTATTGTTTTGGGGAGGATATTTCTTAACCCCTTAAGATTCTATCAGGATTTTAGCATGGAACTCTTTTCCAGGTTTTTCTGTGTTCTTTTTTTCAGAATCCATTTTCTTTCGCTTTTAAGCAATCTCAATGTATTTCTTCAAAGTCTTTCTATAGCCTTGGTGGAAGGTATCCAATGGAAAGGGAGTGCCCAAGCACCTCAGCCAACTCCTACATCTACAGGACAGGAGAAGACTCTAGAGAAGTTCTGACCATGTGAGTGTTTATTTCTCATGGAGATTTCTATTCTCTACCTTCCTCAGGTCCTTCCTGCTTACATTTCAGCCCCATCTCCTTGAAAGGAGTTGGAGGTAACCTAGGGGAACATTGCTGAGAGAGACCCTGTTGCAGAGCTAAGGGAATGATCAGAGCAGCCCTCCCTGCTTGATGGAGTCTATTCACCAGGACTTATGGCTCAGGACTGGGATCCTCCCTCCTGGTTCCCAGTCCTTCCTGGTGTCATGGATTGCATGCTTTTAGGTAGGTTCTTCCTCTCTGTGTCTTATAGTATCAAATGCTTAAAATGTTTATTCACCTTACAACTATTTCTGCCATTCTCTTGCTTACAAGGTACAGAACTCTTATGTAGTTAGATCCGATTTATAAAATATTGTGTTTGTCTCCCTAATTCTTTATTGTGTGGGTAGAACTAGAGAAGACCTGATGGTCATTTCATCCAGCCTGTCATTTTGCTGCTTGGGAGACTGAGACCTAGAGAGAGGAAGTGATTTCCTCAGGGTCTCACAACAGGTTTTAGAAATGGTGGGCACTCTTTTCTTGTTTCAAGTCTAAGGCAGATGTGACAATGGCTACACTCCTAAACTGGCCCCCTCAGGGTACTGGAAGAGCTATCTGTCTGTTGTCAGTGGAAATTGGGCTCTTCCATGAGATCACAAGGAAAGCATTCCAAGGATTCACGAACAGGAAATTGTGGTGTGGGAAAATGGTTGATTCAGGTGGAAATAGAAACTGCCCCCTGGGTTCCCAATGTCCCATTTCTGTCCATCCTGCCATGGAAAATCAGGGCCATAAATAGTGTCATTGTCCAGAGATCCTGAGCCACTTTAAAGCTCAGGTCAGTCCAACATCCAGCTAGTTTAGCTTGTGTTCTCAGTTGCAATCCATTGCTGTGCTGCAGTATTCGGGCTCCTGCCTGAAGCTTGTGTGTGGGGTCCATGTGGCCATTGCCCATGCAGCTGCTAAGGCCACAGGACTATGGAGAGAGGACATACAAGAGCACAAGGCAAACGCAGGTCACAAGAAAGAGAGAAGACTTCTTTGTTCCCATGAAATTATATTAGCTTGGGTTTGGGGTGGACCAGGTGCTTTTTCAAAATAACCAATCAACTTCCCAAGCTTTCAAGGGCTTTGGATGGGACCACACCCCCTAGTTAGACTGACTGGCCTCTATGGTTCAGCACCTTCCCCTGCGCACCCCAAAATCCTGTACTGGAGCGCGGAAGGGAGGAGTGTTAATCCCTTTGGTGGAGCAATCTGTAATCCCCTGAGGTGTGAAGCTGTAGCTTCCTGGTAAAGCAAACAGGCTTATGCTCCCCAGTTTATTAAATTCAATATCTAATTCACTTTGCTCCCCTTTTCTTTATTAATAGATAGATAAATACTGATGGTAGCCTCTCCTTGATGATTTCTGGCTGTTAGATTTTGAAAAACTGTGGTAAAGTCCTCTCCTGTCCACCCACCACATGTGCCTATACTTCTAACTCTTGGAAACAAGTAACTAACTGCTTGCTGCTTCTCCATGCCTCTTCCTCACCTACCCCCATTTGAGTACTCTCCTAAACCCTTTATTCTTTTTTATGTATATTTTATTGATTATGTTGTTACAGTAGTCCCAATTTCTTTTCCCTTTGCTCCCCTCTTCCCATTACCCACCTTCCCTCCAGCAATCCCACCCCCCTTAGTTCATGTCCATGGGTTGTGCACATATGTTCTTTGGCTTCACACTTTCCTATATTATTCTTAACTTCCTCCTGTCTATTTTGTACCAACCAATTATGCTTCTTAGTCCCTGCACCATTTCCCCATTTCTCCTTCATCCCATTCCCAGCTGATAACCCCGCAAATGATCCCCCCACCTATGATTCTGTTCCTGTTCTGGTTGTTTGCTTATTTTGTTTTTGTTTTTGTTTTTATTTTTTAGATTCAGTTGTTGATAATTGTGAGTTTGTTGTCATTTTAATGTTCATACTTTTGATCTTCTTTTTCTTAAATAAGCCCCTTTAACATTTCATATAATAATGGCTTGGTGATGATGAACTCCTTTAGTTTTACCTTGCCTGGGAAGCCCTTTATCTGCCCTTCCATTCTAAATGATAGCTTTGCTGGATAGAGTAGTCTTGATTGTAGGTCTATACCTCTTATTCTTGAAGGAAAGTAAGGGCTCCAATATTATTTGGCAAAACATGCGTTGGTGTGTGTGCTCCCTTCTCTTCCCACCCTGCAGTTTCCTTTCTCTTCAAGAAAAATGTCACATGGGTCTGACTTCTCTCCTTTCTGCTGCAGGGATCTCTGAGAAAATTCCCAGGGCATTTCTGCAGAAGTTCATTATGCACAGACTAGGGCTCTGGCAAGTTTGTCCTGAGGAGTAGGGAAGGCCTTGGTGTCCTAAAATATCTCCTGCTATTGCCTAACTGGTAAGGCTTTGTCAGGAGATATTTGCATCTCAGTGGGTAGCAAGGGCTTACATTAGAATGGAGGCCTCCTACTAAGCAAAAAATAGTTCATCAGATCAATTGATTTTAAAATATTTATTGGGGGAATTTGAGATATTGCTCCTCAGCATATGTCATCAGTTTGACTCAAATAAATGCTTATAAAAATTCTGTACAGGTTTGAACACTTCTTATATTGAAATTTACTTGGCACAGATGACAAAATTCTGAAGAAGCCTACCAGGACCACCATGTGGACCCAGACCTGGTACTAAATACTAGCAAGGGCCCACCGTGCTCCACTAGCTCCCTGCTTCTCATTCAGTGAACTTGAGTAAGTCTCTTTCAGAATCCCAAGCCTCCTTGCTTTAAATAGCAGGCCATCACTTTATTTGAGCTGTTCTTAGAAAATTCTTGAGGTGAATAAGGGTTGAGACAATCTGGGGAAAGGGAAAAATGGATTGCTTCTTTTAATTTTGGCTTTTTAATTGGATTGCTCATTGAGAGTCTGACAAAATCTTACTGGGTAAGTGAGAGACTGAACTCTCTTTAGCTCCAAAAGAGAAAGGACATTTATTGTGCTGTCCCAAACTGAATAGTCCAATGGGGTGATGATAGCTGTTCAGATCCCCAAATCTGGAGTGGCAAAGATGGACATTAGGAGTTGTCCAGTGAGTAATGCAGCTGATTGCAGAGAAGCCAGAAGGCCCCTTGTGGAACTCTGTGTCGGGGTCCTCCTGGGAAAGTATCAAGACATGGAGCCCCGCGCAGGCCAGGCGAAGGAAACAAAGCTTGTAAGACTAAACCAAAAAA
Source organism: Furipterus horrens (assembly GCF_987537825.1). Classification (NCBI taxonomy): domain Eukaryota; kingdom Metazoa; phylum Chordata; class Mammalia; order Chiroptera; family Furipteridae; genus Furipterus; species Furipterus horrens. The sequence goes on along the minus strand of NW_028327180.1, from coordinate 61,067,275 downwards.
CTGGGAAAGCTGGGTGCATATGTGCCTTGATGCTATAGCCAGTGAGCCCCAGTGGGAATCGGGCCCCGAGAAAATGCTTTATGCCCTTTGACGCTTTCCCTGTTCTTTTACCTCATTTGATCGCTTTACTTTACCAGCAGCAGAGGTTTTAACTTTAACTCAAAATGAACTCACCCTCCCTATTTTATGGCCATCTGAAGTCAACATTCCTTCAAATTTTATCCCTGAACAACATCTGTTTTCTGTAATCAGCACTGGTTAACATTGATTGATGAGCTTTATGCGCATGCTGTATGCCCTTAAGCTTACTGCACTCAATAAAAGACCTTGGAGGAAGGCAACTGAGGCATTTGTCTCTTAGATATTTGCTGGCCTTCTCTCCCTGAGCACAAACAGGCTGGGAAGTCTTCATTTCATCTGAGACACCAGGGGATCTCTGCGGGTCAGGGGTCCCCAACAGCTCTGGGATGGGTTCACCCTGAAAGGGGGGCTGAAAGAGGGACCTGTGCCTTGGAAGGCGTCATGGTTCCCAACAGCATACAGCAAACCATTGCCAGCCTTTGCTGAGGTATTCTTAAGTGACTAAAAGTCTTTGTGGAGTTGCCTGAGAAAGAGTTTCCTCTAGGGCAGCAATTTTCAACTGCTGTGCCACAAGAATTTTTAAAACATGCAATACGTGACTATTTAGTTGGGGACACTGACCTCCTTTCCCTTAGATTGTCAAATAAAAAAAATGATAACAGACTTCCGGCCAAGATGGAGGCCTAGACTGACATGCTCCATCTCCCTCTGCAACTAAGAAGGACTACAACTACTGCAAAACCAGAAATACCCAGAAGTTCCAGAAAATAAAGCTACATGGAAGTCCAAGATATGAAGTTATAAACAAGTGGTGCTTGTCCAGACAGGTAGGAGGGGCAAAGCCGGGGCAGAGAGGTCAAGCTTTGCTGGTGGTGGCAGCAGCTTCGACTGGCAGTGGGACTGCGGTAAGCACAGACACCCATATTTAAGGGGAGGCGAGAAGCACCTGGGGAGCACCCCTAGCTGCACACCAAACCCATCAGCTCGCAATTCCAACGCTGGGGAATGCAGACCCCCATTGCCTCGGACTGTGAAGGCCAGAGGGTGTGGGGATAAAGGAGGAGGCTCCTGGTCTCTCAGCAGAGAGTGAATGGCAGGAATCCACCTTGGTCCCCCGCCCCCACACAAAATGCCACAGTGTGGTAAGAAGGGTCGCCCGGTAGTGACGAGTGCACGGGGCTCCACCCCCTATAGTGTAGGAGGTGCAACAGCCCTGCCCAGGAAGCAAAAACTGCCGGGATGGCAGTGATAATGATAGAAATACCAATCAGGCAGCTGACCAGAAAGCAAATACATGAATTAATGGATGAACAGATAGATAACTTTTCTGAGGCTCAGTTCAGAGCTTTGGTTATAAAAATGCTTATAAACCTAACAGAAGATCTTAAACAAGATGAGGAAGGAATGAAGGCTAGTCCTGCTGAAATGAACAAAAACACATACGAAACAAGTGGTGAGGGAAGGAAAACCGGAGATCAAATCAACAAATCGGAACAAAGGGAAGGAACAGTCAACCAGTGCAGAAAGAGGAAACAAAAAGTTAGGACAATGAGGAGAAGCTCAGAAACCTCTGGGACAACTATAATTGAATGAACATTTGAATTATAGGGTTGCCAGAAGGTGAAGAAGAAGAACTAGAAATTGAAATATTATGTGTAAAAATAATGAAGCAGAACTTCCCTAACTTGGGGAAGGAAATAGACTTACAGGTCCAGGAAGCACAGAGAGTTCCAAATAAACTGGACCCAGGGAGAACTACACCAACACACATTGTAATCAAAATGTCAAAAATTAAAGATAAAGAAAGAATCTTAAAAGCACCAAGAGAGAAGAAGAGAATTATGTACAAAAGGGTCCCAATTAGACTATCAGCTGATTTCTCAAAGGAGACCCTACAGGCAAGGGACTGGCAAGAAATATTCAAAGTAATGAAAAGCAAAACCATATAGCTACGATTACTCTATCCAGCAAAGCTGTCATTCAGGATAGAAGGACAGAGAAAGTGCTTCCAGGACAAAGTAAAACTGAAGGAGTTCATTAGATCCAAACCACTGTTATATGAGATGTTAAAGGGACTTGTTTCGAAGAAAGAGGATCAAAACTATGAACATTAAAATGAAAACTATCACAACAACCAACACCAGAAGCTAGGGAATCGAAACAAAGGCAAACTAAGTAGGCAACGAGAGTGGAAAAAGAATTATAGGTATGGGGAACATATGGAGGGAGGTCAGTAGGGAGGGGGAAAGGGAGGGAGATATGCAGGAATTAAGAAGCATAGTAGGAGGGAGTGGAGTGGACAGGAAGATGGTGAGAAGAACTATATGCACAACCAATGACATGGATTAAGCGGGGGGAAACAACTGGAGGGAGGGGGCGTCATTGGGTGGAGGGGATCAGAGGGAAAAGAAATTGGGACAACTGTAACAGCATAATCAATAAAACATATTTAAAAAAATGATAGCCAATACAACAATAGCCATCTGGTATAAATGAACCAAAATTATACCGATGCTTTTTGGTCAGATCAGCAAAAAATATATTTGTTGATGTGCCAAAGAATTTTAGTAATTAGTTTATGAGTACCATGAAATGAAAAAGGTTGAAAAATCACTGCCATAGAAGTTTGTTCAGATTCTCCAGGTCTCAAAATGAACATGGGAAATGGTGCCTCCCAGGCCAACAAGGCCCATGACAGTCAGCCTCCCATTGATACTAAGATGGCCAAGATGAGGGTCCTTTTGTTAGCATAGGCAGCTAGGTATTAATAAAGTAAAGCATCAGAGGGAATCAGACATTGTTGAGCATAATCAACTAGAAAGCTACACTTTCACACCCTCCCTGGGGAGGGGCGGAGGGTACTTCTATGAGGCCTGAACAATAGGAGCCAAGTTGGCAAACAAGGGGCCTGTCAGTCTAGCAAGGGAAGAGGATGAGTTGATTAGGAGGTGGACTGGCCCATCAGAAGTCCAAGAAAGCTTGGAGAGTTTATTGGTTATTTTGAAAGAATGCCTAGTCCTTCTCAAACCTGAAATAATATAATCCCAGGGAACAAAGCCTTCCTCTCTCTTTCTCTCTCTCTCTGACACACAATCACCCTATTCGTTTGTGCATTCTCTCTCCATAGTTACCAAGTGGCCCTCAGATCGCAGCTGGGAACAGCAGCTAAGCTACCTGGACTGAGACTGAGACTGCTTGTGTCCAACCAATGGAGCAAGATCTCTGGACATCGGCCCTATTTCTGGCACTGATTTTCCATAGTCTGGACAGACTGAAACAGGACACTGGCAAAAGGCAGCCTTCTATTTCCACCCAAATAAATCTTGCCACACCACATCTCCCATGTGTGGGTTGTGAAAGAGCCCCGCTTTCACTGGTAACACTTTAATACTTCTAAATTAACTTTTGCACACACAGAAAAAGCTGGTTATAAAATCAGGCAGAATTAATGGAAAACTTATTTAATTGGTTTATCAAAGCTTCAAGAAAAGGATGTAGATAAATATAGATAAATATAGCTGTCCTTATGTTACCAAGCAGGACTCATTCACAGGACACCTTGGTGTATGACCCAATGATTAGTGTTGAGAAAAACAGGTCTTTATTTACAATATTCCAACCTTGAGGGGAGTACTTCAGCTCAGAGCCCTGTTCTCCCACAAGACCCAGCACTTCCCTTGCTCACCAAAAGACTATAAGCCAAAACCAAGCCCAACAGTTCCCCATTCCTTATCTGTCAGCTCTCTCTCCTTCAGGATCTGGGGTACCTTGTCATCAGCCTCCATATGATAGTCCAGAAAAGCATGTGCCATGTTATACTGGTTCATGGTGAAGTCCAGGAAAGGCACAAGTCCTAAGAGAGGGTCCTCTCCATACATCCCAAGGTCTAAGAATCCAGATAGAGTCTGAGACTGCAAGGCAGAGTCCTTGGTGGCTTCGGAGTCAGCTGGGGCAGCCACAATCAAAGCAGCAGCATGCCTGCTTTCCTACTAGCCCAGGCCACGTGGCCAGATCCTGACTACAAACTGCGTAGCTACTTCTTCCCTCTCCCATGGCCAACCAGCTCTCCTACAAAGCTGCCTAGCTGCTACATCATGGCTGTCCTCCTACACACCAGACCTCCTAGCCTACTTCCGTCTACACCCTTTCAGACCCTGTGGCTTCTCTTATCTTTTATCCTCATGGCTCTCCCTAATTTTAAATGCTGACACCAAGCACCATATGTCATTGTTGTGAAAAATATCTTAAGCCTATCTCCTTTCCCCATCCCCAAAACCATGAGCTGCAGGGACTTTGGGGACCTCTCCCCTGCTCTGTTACACTTATTTTTAAAAGGAAAAGATCATTTGGAACTTGACTTGTCAAGGTATATAAAGTGTAAATGCCTCCAGGGAAAAATTTGGATACACCTATTCTTTTATAAACTAGTAAGTTTTGTTCATGGCTGAAAGGTCTCTGTGTCTGAATGTATGTTTTATACACGTATGTTGTAAATGTTAGATAATTTTCTACCTCTGGAGTATATCGTGAAATTTAAAGACAGGTGCTTATAAGAATTAAGAATTCTTAAGTTCTCAGAAATATAGAAGCTAACAAATACTTTTTAAGTTCACGTGATCTAAGGTTAACCCTTAGTAAATAAAAACTAGCTTAAATATGTTGGTTAAAGTAAAACAGACATGCCTTTATTTTACCTGGGTTTTACAAAAATAAGTCAGTGTTAATAATTGACTTTTTGTATTTATGAAAAGCTTATAAAGGTTATAAAATATAAAAAATGCACTTATTAAGTCAGTGTAAACAATGTCCAAGTTGCCTTTCAACTTGAACATTTTGATTTCCAATGCAATGAGCTTTTTTAAAAAACATCCTTCCTCCTTTATTTGTTTATTTTTCTCTCCTGCTTTACATTCCTCCTGCCACCATCTTGTCCAGAGCATAAGTGGTGCAGGTGATGGACATCATAATAGCTGCCACTGCGGGTGTATATGCCAGGCACTAGAGTTGGAATTTTTACACACATTCTCCTAGTTTAGCCTCACAGCCACCATAGATGATGAAAGCGGAGGTCAGAATGGTTAAGGAATGTTCCCAAGGTCACACAGCTGGTGGTCCTCTCCTGCTTAGACAGTCACAGCTGCTTCCTAGTGCTTTCTTTCTTTTTCTGGTCTCCCTGAATCTCTGCTATCCAATGAGCAGGCTTAGACCTACTCCTTTGCTCAACAGCCAACAATGACCACCATTTGTGGAGTCTTCTTTGTGTGAACCAGGCAAGTGTCTGGTGCTTTTGAATATATGAATGCATTTAATCTTCGAAACCAGCCTGGAACATGATTATTGCTGTCTTCATTTGAAAATGAGATAAAAAACCCAGTGAGCACTTTCCCAAAGCTAACCATTAGCCGAATCCTAATTCCTAATTGTGACCCAGTGATGCCAAAGGTTCCAGGTCCTCAGCCTGGCACTTACACCAGGCTCCCTCCACTGCTCTCCTGTATGGACTCCATGCTTGGCTGGCAGGCCCAGCTTTGCTCCCCCATCAACACTGTGCTCTTGCCTCTCGGCCTCTTTCCTCTGCCTGAAATATCTGATCAGCTTCTGCTCAGCCTCAGATGTTCTGATTATCCTCCAGGATCCAATCTGACCTCTGGGCTCCAGGAGGCCTCTCCCAGTTCTACCAAACAAATAAGCATATCCTCCCTAGCACCTTCATGGGCAGGGAAGTTGCACCTGGGTGCCTGGTAGGCTGCCACCTCTCCCAAGAGCTACACGCACCCCGCTGGAGTACACAGAGACCACACTCAAGGCCTCTGTGCTCAGTAAACACACAGTGATGCTGGAGAAATCTACTCTTGAAAAGGCAAACACAGCCACCAGATAAATAACTTCAATTTAACAGCAAAGGGCAGGGTCTTTTCACTTTTATGAAAAATGTAATAAAATTTTGGACATTCTGTGCAGAACCGTGTGCATCAGCACCAAATTTTGCATACAATTTCAGGGTTCATAGACCCTCCCATATTAGGAATCTTTGATATTCTCTTGGTCGCCAAGGCAACACTTAATTAATCTGCAACTTAGTGATGCTAGACACCAAATGCTCTAAGAAAGAGACATGACCACTGAGGAGGAGGAGGGAGTTGACTGAAGAGTGAAAGTTTCAGGGCGGGAGAAGAAGGCCGACTGGAGTGTCAGCTCCCAGGGGGAGAATTTGTCCCTTGTTTGGTGCAGTCCCAGTACCTAGGACAGAACCTGGCACATGGTAGGTGCTCAGTAAATATCTGTTGAATGAATGAAGTATCAGGGAAGGCATTCCAGACAGATGGGTTGGCGAGACTGGACAGCAGAGGTGAGGGTGAACTTTAGCTTATTGAGATGAAGAGGAAAGCTGAGACCACAGGGACAGGCCTGGAATGCTGTGCGGGTCACAGGGAGCCCCAGCCGCCAGCAAGAGATCCGGCTCTCAGGCATGAGCACAGGTGATGCCATCACCTTCGTTTCTGTCCAGATTGGAAGCCAGGGCTCTGGTGCCTGAGGGACATGGAGCATTTGTGAGAAGACCCTGAAGGAGGTGGGGTAGCCATGTGGTCTGAAGGGGCTTTAAAGCAGCACAGTCGACTCCACAGCCCTTTCCAACAGGGTGAGGAGAGTCGGAGACACTGGGCTCTCACAGGCCCAGTGTCTCCGAGACCCAGGAACCAGAGAGCCCATGATGGTGTTGTAACTGGAGTGCTCTGTCCCTCTGCCTGGCTGCCTGCTTTACTCAGGCACCCCTTCTCTTCCTTGTCTTGTCCCACTTGTGCCATTGTCTTTCCCCTGATTCTTTTCTCTTTGCATCTGAGTTCTCCTTTCTCACCATATCTACATTCTAGTATCTGTTGCATTGTACCTTTATTTTTTTACTTTCCATCTCCTCTGGGGAAATAACATTTCTCATATTCTAATATTTCCTCTTTTTTTATTTTTAATCCATCTTAAGAGATTTCTTTATCTTGTCTCCTTTCCCTGGACATTTTCCCATTACTCCTTTTCTTGTCTCCCTTTCTCTCAGTCCATCGTTAATGTTTTTTCCACTCCCTCTTCTATCTGATCCCTCCTCTTCTTTCCCTCATGCCTCCTTGCATTCTGTGCTCTCTTTCTATGAGAATCACCCTCGTTTTCTGCAGTGGGCTCTCCATTTGCTCCTACAGGCTGTGACTATGGTGTGTATGCCAAAGTGGCTTTGACAGCAGAGATCCTTCATAATACCCAGAGGTGACATTGAGAATAGTATCCAATCAATGTTACTTTTTCTCTAAAAAGTATGTTAAAATATGTATTTATTAGGTGCTCACCTATTATCTTCTGGTTTCATCTTGTTGCCTAGCACCCAACAAGAGTGTCTATTCTGTTTTATTTCTCACTGCAAATTCTGGGCTTTGTCCACACATCCTTTTGAGCTTTGTTAACTGAGTGAGCACAGAAGAAACAGACTTCTTTCTGCTGTGCTGGATGGAGGGGTCTTGGGGGTCCTGAACGGAGAGTGTGGGTCACTAACCTGGGGATAGGCATGGCTGCAATAGTAGTGTCTGCAGCTACCTGGTGGGCATGTGAGTCAAATAGCCAGGAGTATGCTGGCACCATTTCCTGGAAGGTGGGACATGCTGGGCAGCTGGTGGGGGAATAGGAATACCTTTGGAGTGAAGCTGGAGCTTGTGGGCCCCCAGACACTTGGAGTGGAAATGAGAGAGAAAGCCAGAGAAGAGATCTGGACTGGAGATAAAATCCAGAGGTGTTAATAGTATTTGTAACTTATAAACCAAAAACTTAACTTCAGAGACTTAAAGCCTTTTTAAAAGAAAGGGTCTATTAGACCACGAAGGACCAGGTCCTGGGACCTGTAGCATTGGGTGGAGAAGGCAACATGTTCACCTACTGGAGTTGATGGGTTCCTTTGTACATCAAGTAAAGGGAAGAAAAATGTAAGGTGTTTGGGGAGACTTTACATTGGTTACAGATAAGGGGGACAGGATAAGGTGAAGCAGGGCCAGAGCCCGTAGGTAAGAAATGTTTACTAATTTTGATTGGTTACAGGCAAGAGTTCTGAAAGTTCTGGTATTTGCAGGATGCCATGGCCCATCTAGTAGCCAACTAGCAGACACCTGGAGCAAAGTTCCAACATACATTCAGAAAAGTGAATACTCTTCTACCAGCTGGCCCCCAGCTATTTACAGGTGAACTGCTTTGTCTCTTTCAGTGTCTGGAAGTGTAATTTAATGTAAAACATCTCATAATTTTGTTCTTGTCACAACCATGAAGTGGGTGAGGACACCTAGGGAGAGAGTGGGCACTGGAAGAGCAGAGACCCAGGCACAGGCCCTGCAGAATTTCAACATTTACATCAGATGGAGCAAAAGGAGGAGGCTCAGTAGATGGGAGGAAACCGGATGTGGTAGCATAGTTCAAGTCCAGTGTGTTGACGTTTCACAGAAAGATGGGGACTGAAAAGTGTTCATGGCTTTAGCCGCATGAAGGTTGCTGAGAACCATAGTGAGATCTTTGTTGGACAAGTCACTCAATATCCAAGAGTGAGGCTGCTGCCTTGACTCTGCCTGAAGCTAACCGACTTAAGATATGACCCAACAGTCCCACATTCAGGTATATGCCCAAAAGAAACATAATCAGTATCTGAAAGATATATCTGCAACCCCAAGTTCATTGCAACATTATTCACAATAACCAAGATATGTAAATACCTAATTTTCTCAGCCCTATGAAAGACTAACATCATATTCAATGATTAAAAAAACAAAACAAACCTGAAAGCTTTCCCCTAAAGATCAGTCACAAGGATGTCCACTCATGGATATTCACTCTCACCACTTCCAGTCACATTGTCCTGGAGCTTCTGGCCAGTGCAACAAGGTGAGAAAAGCAAGCAAGAATTACTTACATTGTATCTGTGGAGGAAATCCAATGGAATCTCCAAAATAAACTCCTAGAGCTGACTGAGTTTTGCAAGGTTGTAAGGTATCAGATTAATATGTTAAAATAAATTGTATCTCTATATATTAGTCATAAGCAATTGAAAATTGTTTTGTTTTTAAGAAATAAAAGAAACTGCTGACTTCTATTGTTGGCATAAGAAACATCCAAACCTGTAGAGAACTCTTACTACTTTATTTGAGCCAAACTGACAACATATGTTGGGGAGCAAGACCTCAAACGCTCCAGAGAATGGCAGTTTTGTGGCTTATTTTATACATTGAAATTAAAGGAGGAGATATAAGGAAGGTGCAAGAAATCTATTGGTGGTAGGTTAAGGGGACAGGAGAAAGCAAGGGGACGGGAGATTTGCTAGGATTGGATAAAAGGCAAAATAGAGAAACATATTTCCTTTAATTTGTTGAGTAAAGCATAGTGAACATTTAACTTTTATAGCACATAGAGATGGTATGTGGGCAACAAGATAGAAATAAGGGGTTCTGCATTCTTGTACTCAGTGTGGTCTTGGGGTCTGGTGCTGGTAGTTGTGCCATCCACGGGTAGGAAAAGCAAATTATCCTGACATTTCAAAGGTATGTTATCCTAGATGCATAAGAACCATGAACATGGCTCACTTAAGGTAAAGATTGGCCTTTGCTTCCTTAGCTACAGGCCTGGGATGTGACTACTTACCCTGTTCTGTCCAGTTAGAAATTTGTGATCATATCATCCTCTGTGGATTACTTTTGGTCACTGAGCCTGTCCAGTTTATTGCACGGCCCCATTGTCATTAACACTGTTCTGTTGCTTTATTGTTGACTTGAGTAAAAAAACAAAAGTTGTGTGTAATTTCTGAAGAATTGTAAGGAAAAATGCTGACACACCCAAATTTTGCAGGCATTACAGACTTACACATGCCTCAGAGCTGAGTGCTTACTGTTTTTTGGTTTTATTTTTTGTTTGCTTGTTTGTTTGCTGAGAAACAAAATAACTTAATCATTTGCTGGTGGGCTCAGCCAGGCCACCCCAAATGGACCCCAGACCTATGCTTGTGACAGCCTCCAGCTAAGCAGCTTACCCAGGAGAAAAAGACTCACTGTTTCAAGACTTGCTGTGAGGTTTCTCTCTTTTCTCCTCCTTTTATAAATCCTATATTTGCCTTTATTCAAGAAAATCAGCCAGTTGATTGGTTTTGGTCACACTCATGAACAATCTGAACAAGTGTCCCTTCACACAGCCCCTCGTTTTAAACGGTTGCAGTAGACTGGCCGTCTGTGGGTAAAAGTATTAATAAATGTCTCTTTTTAAAGTCATCTGAAGTTTCTTTGTAAGGACCTGTGGACAAAGGAGCTTCTTCGGTTTATTTCTTTAAAAATTACCTCTGCCCCACCTTCTTGGCCCATTGCTCTTGGTTTAAAATTCCATGCATACAAAAAAAAGTTTTCCTGAAGCTGCTGGAGACCTTATCGACATTGAAAAAAGATACCCGAAAAGAAATTGCTTAGGAGGTACTATGGTCCAGCGCCTTAAAACATTTGGTTAAGGCTCTAGGTACTTCAGAGCTGTGGGTTCATATCCCACCGCTGCCAGTCTAAGTATTCCTTTTTTTTTTTTTTTTTTGGATTTCTCCCCTGTGAGTAACGAAAAAAGGATTATATGAAATTGAACTCTAGCAGGAGATTCCGCCCTTATTCGGAATTCAGGACTCCGTTAAGGGCGTGCGGCTGCAGAGTAGCCAAACTCTATGCGGTCTCCGTGCGCACAGGTGTTCTTGACCAAAAATGGGGTGGCTTACTTAAGATCTGCACAGGTGCCTGTGGTTGAGGCGGGAAATCAGCGATGTGATGCTGTTCTTTTCCCTGGAAGACTGCACATCTCTGTAACCAGGAGGATATGACGACGTTATGTCCTGAACTGGAACGAAGTTTGTCTCACAGAGTTCCAAATTTACCCCAACGTAATACATTTTAAATAGTAGCAGGAAAAAAGCAAGATTGTGAAAGCTGTTTACGCCCGGTTTCGTAACAGGCACCTTTCGCGTGTTAGGAGAACGTGATAACCAGTACAGTATACTACGGAAACTTTTAAGTAATGGCTAGCAGTTCCACTGTTGATTGCTAGGAAAGCCTACCCTGGTCACGGTGGTCCCACACTTGTATAACAGCGAAAGGACCGACCTTACAATCGACCACAATTGTTCAAGTAACAAGAAATTTGTTTTGTAAAAGAAATAAAAAACCGGGCTCGTCCGGGATTTGAACCCGGGACCTCTCGCACCCAAAGCGAGAATCATACCCCTAGACCAACGAGCCCCTTAGTACGTGTTTGTTCCTTCAGTTCTTCATTTAAATCTATGTGAAATCCTTTCCTCACCAGCAAAGCGGATTTTTATTTCTGTTATATTGGAACCATTCCGTGGATTTCAGTGCTTCCCACGTTCGTCCTATTCCTTTCAACCATCTTCGCGCCCGCCGTTTACACTCAGCCGCAGGTACCTCGCGCACTGCAAACGCTCCGCCCCTCTGGGCCCCGAATCCAAATGAGCACCTGATTGCTAGGGCTACCCTGGCAGCAGGAAGGGGCATCCTTCCGCTTTGGGGACTGGAAGTCCCGCCCCAAGGGAGCCTGAATAAAGCGTGTGTCTGGAGGCCCAGGAAGCAGTCGCAGAGGCCGGGAGAGCCGGAAGGCTCCCAGAGAGAACCGTGTGCCTTGCTCGAAGGGGACGCGGGACGGACTGGGTCCTCAGCCGTGACAGGAGAAATGAAATCCGGGGTAGTCTCTTTTATGTGGGGCGCCTGGAAAAGAGGAGGGGACTTTTCTTTATCGTTTTATGAAAATATTTTAAAAACCAACACATACGTATTTGCAAAGTGTTCAGGAAATGTAAAGAGGTGTAAGGCAGAAATTAGATGAATGCAAACCCGGCTCCCAGCGGCTGGCACCGGTCTGCGCGCTAACCCGTGGCGCCCAGGCCGATGCTCCGGCGGGCTGCCCTCCCGGGACTATCCTGGAGCAGCCATCCTGACCCGGAGAATCAGAGACCGTGCGAGCGCTCTCCTCCTTCCTCGTCTAGGACCTGCTCTCCCCAAAGGGCTTTAATTGCACTGTTGTATAGGAGTAAAACAGTGATTCTAATTACCCGCTGTAAAATTCACAAAGTTCACTCAAAGCTGGCCCAAAGGTTTATTTTTTGTGCCACCAGCTATTGAAACCAATGTAGGAGACTCTAGGTGGTTAACCTACTCCAAGAGAAAACGTGCTAATTTCTTCCATTGACATTCTCCGCTCTCTTGCTCCGTCCTCTGCGCTGACCACTACCTCGCTGTTCCTGCTCTCAGTCCCGTCCTTAGGGACCCGGACGCTAGCGCGCCGGTCCCCACGCGGCGTGGTCTGCGCCTCTCCCGTTCTCACTAAAAGCAAGGTTGGCGCTACTCTGCTCTTGGCGACTACACGGCCTTCCGGTCACTACCGCCTCCGTGTCGTAAACTAGTTGTTGCCTCTCTTCTCTGGGCACTTAAAGAAAAGTGCAAACAAACATCCATATCTGTGACTTACGCACCTAAAGGTTTTAAGTGTGTTAAATTCGCTTTCAGCCTTTTTTTAACCTTTCAGGTTTTTCTTTTAAATAAACGAACAAGCAAAAAACCCACACAACTAATATATGCTGACCTAACTTTGTTTGTTTGTTTGTTTATGCTGTTAACGAAGTCAAGTGTATAAAATGAGACTAAATCCCCAGTGAAGAATGGTTGGCAGGTCTCGGGCGCCCACCCCCCGCGGCCTTCGCGGGCACGACCCCAGACCGCAGGAACCCTCTCTGCAGCCAAAGTGGACCCTCTGAAAGGCCCTGAGCGAGCCGCAGCCCCGCGTGGGGACACCGCTGACTCCCGGCAGCGCTCTAGCGTGACTCGCGGTTAGAAAACAGGGCCCGGGTCCGGTGCACCAGAGGAAAGAACCACTCACGGAAACCTGTATAGACGCCGAAAAAGGGAGTGAATGGAGCAGGTGGGATGCGTGGAGGAGTGGGGACCCATTTCCCTCCCCCCACTTCTGCGCCCCGGCTACCGGGATTCGTCGACCCCTCTGTGCCTACCTTGCCGGAAGGCCACCTCGTATTAGAAGTCAGATTGCGAGGGCTAACAGAACTTTCATTTGCCCTACCAGCTAAAACGGTAGGTTCCCAGGCGGCGGGAGAGAGACGAGGACGAGACCCTGCCCCAACCCAGGAGGGGAACGGAAAGACTGGCCAAGAACTCACCGGGAGCGCGCGCAGAAGGAATCGAGAAAGAAACCAAGGCGGAGAGGGGGCGCGGGGCCCGCGGAGCCTGTGAACGCAAGACCAAGGAAGCAATGGGGTAGGTACGGCTCTTCGAAAGATAAGCCATGGGCAGCTGACACCTGTAGGGCAAAGAACAGGAAGCTTCACCAGGGTCTGGCCTCCCCGAAAGGCGGAATTCGTGTTGGCTTACGCATTTTGCGCTTTTCCACCTTAGAGTTTAAAAAAGAAAAAAAAAAGAGGGGGTAAGGAAAAAATTCAGAACAGGCCCCAGCGAGATTTGAACTCGCGACCCCTGGTTTACAAGACCAGTGCTCTAACCCCTGAGCTATGGAGCCAACTGTCAGGTTTTCATTTGGGCGGGATTAGTTGATACAAAAACTGACTTGGCGTAGCTACAGCCAACTCCACTGAGAAACTAAGAAAAGGGAGGCGGGTCCAGCGTCCTCCAGCCCTGGAGGGCCCCGCCCAGCCGCCGTGGCGTAGCCTGCGGCGTCAGTACTGGTTGGTGCAGCGAGGGGCGCCGCAAATCCTGGAAGATAGCTCTACAGGAAGAGGGCCTCAGTTTCGCTCGCCGGCTGAGCCTGCGGGGGCGGGGCTCCCGGCCGACTGAGCTGTGCAGAGGCTTCGGTTCCTCCGCGCTCCTTCCGGGTCAGAGGCGGGGCAGGGGGGACCCAGGGAGAGCAGGGGTCTGCGGCTTACTGTGTGCGAGAATCGCAATCATAGGCCAAGGCTACGAGGGAGGAGTTTAGGGGTGTCAGTGTGCCTGTCCTGAGGGGACTCGGAGGCTGGGGAACTAGTAAGGTTGGCTGGGCCGTGGGGGAGCAGTTGCGGGGTCAGGAGGGAGAGGCTGAGAGAGAGTGGTGGAGAAATAAGAGTCAGGGCCCAGGGTCCCTAGCTCCCACCGCTCCGTTAGGCAAAGCAGGAAAAGGCAACCTTTAGGGTCCGCCTTGGACTCTTGGGGCACTGGTTCTGTCAGGGCCCCCACGAGGGCCCACGGGGTTGAGGGCAGGGAGGGAGGGTGAGAGCCCACGTGAGGGACAGGAGCCCTAGCCACGCAATGGTCAGAAAGTGGCAGCTGTGGGTGTTGGGTGTTGGCCTGCTTGCCCAACCTGCTCTAAGGTCCCTGCGAGGCCGGATGATTCAGGTCACTGGATGGCCAGGCCAAAAACAGGCCTCTAGGTGACCTCCAGTCTGGACACTGAGGAGCAAGCTGTGTGAGAGTCTGGTGGCAAAGACCTGGGTTCTCACAGCTTTGCAGCTCACAAGGCTCTGGGACGAATGGGTGGGGTCAGAAGGGCCCAAATTAGGCCAGTATTTGCTCTCAGAGGCCCAGAGATCTCAGGAACCTAATGGTGCCCAAAGAATGGGAGAGAAAAATGCAGACATTCATACATTCTCTCACACCAGCCTGTGACATCTAAAGTCACCACACTGCCCTGGTGACCAAGAGAGAACATCTCTCTCACCCTCCACATGCAGTTATTAAGTAACTGTTGTTACATCTCTTCACAAGTACTTCTACAAACTCTGATAGACTCACAAACACAGAAGCTGAAAATATACACACAGACACCCACCAGACTGGGCCCTACAGCGCCTCCACCACTCACCCTACCTTCTGTGATCCATAGCATGTGTTACAATACTTCAGCACAGTTGCTAGATGATATCAGAGTAATTGTGATATTCAGTTCAAAAGTCATACAATCACAGACAACATTAGACCTTAATAACATTAGGTCATTTAATTAGCAAATGAACGTCAGAAATGGGTTTTCCCTTGTGGGAATCAGTGGTATTCAAATACGTATGTTGATTGGCTACTGTGTTCTAGAGCTACACTTCATGTATGAATAGGGCACAGAATTCACCTTCTGGAATGCTGCTGTAGGCTAAACTTAAACAGTCCTTTCCCCACTCTGTAGGACACTGGATTCTTATTGCCAGGTGCCGTGTGCACTGGATCTGCCTCCAGAACAGTGCCATGCCTGTCCCACAAGAACCCTATATGGAAAGTGTGCTTGAAGCACCTCAAGGAACAGAGTACAGAAGCTTCATGACTTGCAGACCAGACTGCCTGACTGTCACCATCCCTGCATCTGACTAAACACCCTGGGAAGGACAGAATTAGGTCTGAAACTGACTTTCATCTAGCCGAGCACCCCATTAAGTGGGGTTGAAAACCTATGGCCATCATCTAACTATAGGGTAGCTAATATTTAACCACAAGTCAGTAATAGGGTATGACCTAATTGAACTAGGTCTGTTTCAACACCTAAACCCCATGCATGTGCTAATACATGCCCCCTCCCAGATCCACACACCCCTCTACGCCCGCAATCTGATATAAACACGTGTGCACATTTCTCACACACAGAAGCACACATGCTCCTCGTCTGGCAGAAATTCCTGCTCAGACTTGTGCTCTTGCATGCAGACTGGGGAAGTCAAGAATGAGCTAAGCCACTGTAGAAATGAGCTCATAGTCTGTATTTCCAACTCCATCTCCCTTGCCTGGGGAGCACTAAGCAGGAACAGCCCACCACCACCCTCCCAGAAGCCCAGCCTGAAAGAAGCTAAGGTGATAACCACCAGGGCACATGTTGAACTGGTCTTGGCACTAGGGTCCTCTGCTGTTAACATACATTTGGCAAGTTCCAGAAAGAATCTGTCAGGGGCATGTTTGTGCTCTGCATTTCCATTCTGCTGTTAGTTGCATCTATAAAATTATAAGTGATCTCTTGTGTTTCAAAATTCCAGAGCCTTTGGTCTCCTTACCCTGAAAGATGATACTATGGTACCTGAGAGGGGTTTAGGTATCTGTGAGAACACATGGCTGTCACTGTAGCCAAGGACGTGCATAGCACTCTGTATCATCAGTTTAGGAGTATTAGAGGGTAGCCATGCCTACAGTTGTCTGGGGCTTTTCCCTCATGCACGGGTCAAGGGTCTCCTTCCACCTCTGGCCCAGACTGTCCTGGGAGCCTGGAGGTCCCTCCCTGAGTGGGAGATTTGGTCAGGCCAGCTGGATTCAGGTCTCTGAAGGTAGAGCTGGCTGCTGACAAGAAGGCATAACAGAAGTGATCGTGAACCTGCTTGGTCTGGCCCCAAACATTCTCCTTGCAACTGAGGACAGCACAGGACCAGGGCTTGGTGTTGGTGCAGGGAGCCAGAGGCCCTGCTGAGTCAAGGCTGGGCACCCGGGAAAAGAAGCGCCCCTGTCAACAGTGGGACTCCTTACAGGCCTCTACCTCCTCGCAGCTGGCACCAAATCTACACACCAGAAACAACGGGTAGAGGACAGGCCCAGGGTACAAAGCATCTCTTTCTCTGCTCAGTTCAACAGAGAGCCCCTCTCCGTTGTGCAGTGTCCTGCCTCTGGTGCTTGGTCTCTAGAAGCCTCTCTAAGGCAGCCCATAGCAGGAGAGTGAAGGGCAGACCCAAGGTGACCGGTTGGACGGCTGGGATGGAGAGCAACAACCCTTCCCATGGGCAGCCAGGGGAAGGCGCCTTCTCTGGGAGGCTGGCAATGTCCCTCAGGGCCAGATTCTCAAGTAAGTGCTAGTGGAGCAGACAGAGAAAAGGGGAAACACGCGCTCTTGGAAGTTGACTCGGAAGGTGTAGAGATGGCGCATGTCCTCCGCAGCGTAGAAGGACACGGCCCCCACCTCCAGGTCCAACGCTACCCTCACGCGGGACAGGTGGCCACAGCTGAGGGGCGTCCTCTCAGGGCTGGTCACGGCCCAGTACTGCCCGCCATTGAGCTGCAGCGCCCAAACGCCCTCCTCAGGGGTGAAGGGCGTGAGGCCCTTGCGGCGCACGCTCTCGCGGGCCACGCCAAAGGCCCAGCCATCCTGGGAACCCACTTCCACCTCCCAGTGGTGTCTCCCTGAGGAGAAACCGCAGGACGCCAGGACTCGGGTGTTCGTATCGAAGCGTCGCGGGTGGCTGGGCAGGTCCTGGGCTCGCTGCCCAAGGCGTACGCTCTTAAGATCCAGAGAGAGAATGAGGCGGGGGTTGGCAGTGTCAGGGTCCAAGGTCAACTCCACTACAGTGGGGAGACAGGGAGAGATGGCTCGTTGCACAGCACCACTTCTTATTCCTGCCCTCCGACACCCCCCCCCCCGCCCCCAAACAAGTACATTCTGAAATCAAACAAATGCAAAATATGGTTCTGACTTGAATTCCAGTTCAAACACATGGACAAATCCAGTTGAAAAGACAATTGCAGGATATCGAATAGTTAGGTACTAGAAAGAATCCTCAATTTTTCTAATTATGATGATGCTTTTGTGGTTGTTTTTTATAGTCCATCTCTTTAGAGAAAAATACTGAGCTATTTATGGAAATGATATTATCTGTGATTTGCTTCAAAACAATCTAGTGGGAAGAAATGGGTAGGAGTGTTAGTGATGACTGCTGAGGGTGTATGATGAGTATGTAATATTTGTTATGCTCATCTCTCTACTTTAGTGTGTTTAAAGCTTTCCATAATAAAAAGCTCAAATAAGCACACTTGCCTGTGTCCAGGCCTGTGCTAGGCCCTGGGCATCCCAGCCCTCCTGCAGCTTCCTTTCACGGGGAGGGGAGGATAGACAATAAGTGATTTAAAAAGAAAATGAGAGGGATCAGGACAGCAGGCTGTGACTTCAACTAGAAGGCCAGGGACGGCCTCACTAAATAGGTACATTTAAACAAAGAGATACAGAAGGTGAAGAAACCAGATAGGTGCTGTCTGGTGGAGTGTGGTCCAGACCCAGGTGAGTATGTGCTGGTGCATTCCGGGAGCAGCAGAGTGCACCAGGGAGAGTTCACAGGGCAGTGAGGCCAGATCGCCTGGGGCCTGGAAGATCACTGTGAGAACGCCAGCCTTCCCTGAGTGAGAGGGCCTGGTGCAGGGTTCCAGCAGAGAAGGGGCATGGTTTTACTCAGCTGGCTTAGATTCTTCCCAAGGAAAGTCTGACTTAGCTCTCCCTGTGGGCTTGGATCCCACTCACCTCTGAGCTCTGCAGGATTAAGAACCACCTCCCATCTTGTCTTCAGATTCCTTCTGCTTTCCCTCACCCCTGTACCCAGTCCCAGTCCCCCAAGAGGTCTCAGTGTGACCTCTCAGTAAGTTTGGGAGTGGGGACAGGAGGGAGAGGCTGAAAAGCCTTCCTCCCCCAATCTAAGTATCCTAAACTGCAAGGCACTCTTGCTGTGGACCACAAGTCTACAGGCCCCACTGTGGCCTGAGAGAATCAGCACTGTGAGGTGAGAACAAGGGGGAAAGGGGAGTAGAAGGTGGTGTCACTGAGGCGGGTGGGCAGAAAGAACCAACCACACACAAAGCCCAGAGAGACAATTGCCAGCAGGGAGGGAATTCTCTACGTAGTCAAACAATAGGCACTCACTATCACCACAACCATCATACCTTTCTCCTCTTTCTCCAGCTCTTCCCGAAGATCCTCTGAAGAGAAACAAAGCAGGATGTACATGAATGACATAGGGCACTGTCTGTCTGGCCATGACAGTAACACCACCTCCTCTGACATTCATGGCCCACTGGCTCACTTACTCCCCAGACAGGCCAGGGGCATGGGGCCCAGTGTGGGGTGAGGAGAGGCGATATTCTGGTTTTCCCTGTCCAGCTTCACCCTCTTTTACCTGGAGCTGGTCAGAGCTGAGATCTCCTTCCTCATGTCTCCCAGTGCCTTTCTATTCTGTCTGCCCCCAGGGGAAACTTTGTGCCCTGGGGGGCACCTGAATGAATTAGCACCACACACCCCAGCTCTGGTTTTCTCACAGAGCTTCTGGAAAAGCACATCTTTGGACCCCAAATTACCAGAACCACACCATTGCTACTGGCATCTCATGGCCCAGCCCCCCACACATGGGCCCTACCTTTGAACTTCTTGAGCAGCCCCTTTAAGACAAAGGTCTTGAGAGAAATATTCCAGACTTTATTCTTCATCTCAGAAGAGACTGTGCTTGGCTTGGGGGCAGGCACATTGCTGCACCTGCAGGACAAGGAAGAAGACCCACCAACACTGTCCCACTCCCACAGTTAGGACAGCGGGGTCCTTTTGGTGGGGAGTGGTAGGAAAAGAAGAGCTTGACTTTATGCCCATACCCACGACCAGGCAGACAGAAAGATATCTGCCTGAGAAGGTACCAGGTACGGCAGCAGGGAATCAGGAAGTGAGAAGCCAGGGACTGGAAATGAAGAGGACATGCAATGGAAAAGAAGAACCAGCTTAGAGGAGCCCAAGGAACTGTGTGGGTCCACTCACCTGCTTAGTGCATTTTTGAACTCCTGAAAAGAAAAATGAAAGCAAACCAAATCAACACCTTTGAAAAAATAAAAATGCCCCTTGCCTTGCTTCCAGAGGAACAAGCAATAAGCTTGTTCACACCCACTGCCGAGGGCTTCCCACTGGCAGCTGGGTGGACCCCTGCCCACAGCTCTGCAAATGCTCCCTTCATTACAGAACCATCACTGGAGCCACACACTGGGGTCCAGCGTTGTCTCTGCTCTCAAAATCACCAAGACAAGTTGTAGCCCTTACACAGGAACTGCTCATTCAGAACAGTGTATTTTAAAGGACTGCTCTTCACCCATTTGTGATAGTAGACTGTAACTATTTTTTTAATGAAATAAAATAGAAAATATCAAAGTGCATCACATTAGTAAAGGTGCTATTTTCTGAGACTTTCGTCTCAAGTGTGTATTTACTGAAATATGATGTAAGATGTATTATTGTTATTCATGGTCAGGAAAGTTTTATCATATCCCTTTAGACCTCTAACCCCAGGAGAATCAGGGCTCTCCATCCAGTCTGTTTTGGCCCCAGATTTTGTGAGCCTGCTAAATTCACAGGATCTGCCTCTGTTCTCACTGTCTTCACTGTATCTTAGATTAAATGACTCAAAGCCCTGGAGAGCCAAACTCACCTGCAGAAAGTCAAGGTCAGCCTTGTGAGCTATCTCATGGATCTGGCTGCTGAGCTTGGATAGCTTGGCGATCTCACCCCTAAGCTGGGTCAGGTTCTCATTCTGCTTCTGTGTCACCTCTCGGGAGAGCTCCTCCAGGCGGCCCAGGAGCCGGCCCTCCTGCTCCACCAGGAAGGCCCGCAGTGCCTGAAACTCTGCTCCCACCTTCTCTCGCTCAGCAGCCATTTGCTTCTGTCTCAGGAGAGAAGTTGGAGAGGTGAGGGGACATGGGCATTAAGACTTGGCATTTGGACAGGAGCCTTTAGCCATTCCACAGGGCAGGGTTCTGTCCACGGCACTGCTCAGGGGTCAGAGAGTCAGCCACATGTGCACACCCTGCACAGGCTCTAATTTAAATATCCCAGTTTGGAGCTCATAGCAGCTTCAACACATGTTCTTGCTTTCCCTGTCACAGATGTGCCCACATGTCTCTTTGTACCTGGGCTCTTGCACCAATGTAGGACAACTTTAAACTCGCCTGAGAACTACTCAGGGCAACAGTTCCCTCATTTGAAAAGTAGGAGGGATAAATTAGTGCCCCCTGCGGCCACTATAAAGATTAAACTGAGGTCACTCTCTCTTCCCCAAATACATTTATTGTGTGTTAGATACAAGAAATTGGGGCCAATATGGAGTCACTTATGCTAAGACCCACATCACCAGACTTCATTATAGTTTTGGCTCTCCCAGAAATGGAATCTTAAACCAGCCAATCAGGAATTGCCTTTGTTCAGTAACCTGCCATCCTTTATAGGGAAAGTAACCTTGCAATAACCAACCCAGGTTTTTTGTTGTTGTTGTTTGTTTGTTTGTTTGTTTTCAGCTTCCTTGTTCCTGCTACCTCAGCTTATAAAATCTCTTGCCTTACGCAGCTCTTTCGGAATCCTTTCTATCTGCTGTATGAAATGCTGCCCAATTCATCAATCACTGAATAAAGCCAATAAGATCTTTAAAGTGTACTGAGTTGAATTTTGTTTTTCAACACTCATCTGCCCTCCAACTTTCGCTCCTCACTTTACTTCATATTAAGAGCACATTTCTGTTTAGTAATTATGAAGGTAACACATGCTCATATACAAAATCTGGGAGTTGCAGAAAAGTAGGAAGAAGGAAGGAAAATCAATGCCAGTGACCAGAAGTAGCAGCACACCCACATGACCCAAGTGAGACTATGCTGTGCGCAGGCTTCATGTTCTGTTATTCCCATGACCGTTATCCACAGGATTTTCACTCCTGCATTTCCAGGAACAGGCTCAAGTTCCTGACCATCTGGATTATTTACATGAGTATGTGGGAGGGACTGCACATGACATAACAAGCAAGGCCTCTTAAGGCTAATAAGATGGGAGAAGGATTCTGTTCTTCCAGGACAAGCTCAACTGTCACAGTTGCTCTTCTTTAAAGCCCCGAGGGAGGAGAGGACAGCTGGAAAAGGAAACTGCGAGTGGATTTTGAAGTCAGGTTACCTGGGTTCAGGCCATGGCTCCCCCAGGACCTTCATCATCAGGACACTGGGCAAGCAGGCAGAGGCAGCCTGGGACTCTTCACACTTGTTAAGTCACTCAACCCAATTATGTGGGTGCACTCTCATCCCATTAACAAATGAGGAGATAGACAGAGACACAGGTCACCAGTAAGTGGGGAACCAGGATTCTAATGCAAAGAATCTGACCTCAGAATCTGAATTTCTTGCAATTACATCATATGGCCTCCCAAGGAAATAATACAAATGGAACAATATAAGCCAAAACCTCTGTGCTATTGACATTTGGGACCAAATAATTCTTTGTTGTGGGGGGCTGTCCTGTGCATTACAGGATGTTTAATCAGCACCCTGGCCTCTACCACTAAATGCCAGTGGCACCTGCTCAGGTGTTGACAATGAGAAATATCTCCAGCATTGCCAAATGTCCTGAAGGCCAAAACTGCCCCCAGATGAGAACCACTAAATAGTAAGAACATGTTTAAAGAAAGTATTCGTTCTCCTTGTTATCATGTGTTAAGAATCATCCTCTAGCTCTATTAAGCATGTATTTTGTAACTAAAGAATGTGTGGGCCAGAGGGGTGGGTGGTAGATTGGCAGAGGACAGAGTGGAAGGTGCTAAACAGTGTCATGGTGGGTGGGGGCAGGGACCACAAAGCTGCCCACACTGTGGGAGGCCCACTGGGTCATGGATGGAAGAGCCACATGCTTAGTACTTTCTCCAGGAAGAAAGGGTGGAAGTCTGGAGATGAGGGTTGAGCTCTTCCGCAGGGAGGAAAGTGAATGACCAGACGCACATTGGAGGCAGGTGCACCAGGTGCAGTTGAGGGTCAGGAAGGGAACACGTGAACTCAGGGTCTTTATCTCCACACCACCGTCTCCCAACCTGGAGGGACAGGAGGGTCCTCAAGTTTCTCCAATTCCCAACTCCAGAACTGAATGGCCCTGTCCTAACAGACCCTAGTAGATCCTTTCATTATTTTAACACCTATTTATCGAGCTAAGAACTAAATTTGCGTGGTAGGAAATTACAGTCCGTGATCCACGTTGCCTGTCATATAAAAATGAGCCATATTTCACTTTCGTGATACATTGTAAAGAAGACAAAATATCATTCCTACTCACCAGGGGGCGCTGGGCACTCTGGGCTGCGCCGCTGGGGGCTGCTGAAAGTCAGTCGCCCGACCTCCCGCCCTTAACAGTTCTGACACCCAATGAGCTCCCTTCGCTTTAGTCTAATTTCAAAACCTAAAAAAACTTTAACAATGAAAAAAAAGTGTTTTCATAATTCTTTTGGTGGCAAAATAATTCCCTGGGCTAACATGAGTCTTATTTACTGTATCTATGTTTTCACTTAGTATGAATATTCATGTTTCTCTGCAGAAACATTATCACATTCAATTACAAGATACGCAAAGGCCCTAATTGGGGTGTTAAGTAATATTAAAATCACTATACATCCTGATTCACTGGGATAGTTCCCTTTTAGCCAGCTGTTCTAGGACGATTATTTTAGTACTTCCTTTCACTTTCACTTTCAAAGCTCTGATTTTATAATAAAGTATACAGTCACCCTTTAGAATATGCATCCTATTATCTAAAATCCACCTCTGCTGCTCCACAGGCAAACACTGCTACACTACACACCAAAACAGTGCAAGGGTGGTGGGTGGCCCTCTGTTGTTGGGGGTGAGGAGGCAGCTCACCAGGAGTTCCTTGCTCTCCTTCTCTTCGGTGGAATGAAACATCTCATAGTCCTCCAGATCATTCTTCAAGACCTTCAGCCTGGACTCCAGGAGCTCCTGCGGGAGGGTGAAAAGGGAGATGTGGGGAGATGATTCTGGAAACCCCCACTTGTGCCCCCCTGGAACCATCCAGGAGCAAGGTAAGGCCCTGCACACTGAGGAGACCAGATTGAAGCCATCTCTGGACAGGATTGATGCAGCCTGCGCAGACTTCACTTAAGGGGACAGAACAACTTCAGGGTGACGCCAAAAGCCCAAGGGTCTCACTTCCTCAAGACCACCAGTGCACAATTCAGGCTGAAAAACAAGCCCCTACCATTCCCACCAGCCCGACCCACCTTATCTTCTTCTCTGCTCTCTTCCCCACCATTAGAAATCCCTCTGTATGGACGGATTGGAGCAGTGTAGGGAGCAAAGAAAGACGGGACTGTGTGCCTGAGACCTCCACACACACTTCAGCTGAGCCCTCACCAAGGAAGCAGGAGAGCAAGGAGCCCAGAATCAACAGCTTTGACACAGCCAAAACGGCGCTCTTCTTGCTCTGCTGAACGCTGGAGCCACCCACCCTTCCCCGACCTCTTGGGAAGGTGGTTCCACTCCAGGAAAGAGCTGAGAGTGGGGGCAGCGGATGTGTGGGTGTGCCCAAGAGGACGGGAACGAACAGAAAGAAAATCTCCAAGGCTGTGGTCCAGTCTGGAGGAGGGTCGGGGAGTATTGGTGGTGGTGGGGTGACAGAGGGACAGCCACACTTAGCCAGTGCTAAGCAGGAGCAAAAAGGCAGAGGCTCACTTGAGCCTTCTGTCTGCCTGCCTGCCTGTCTTCGGCACTGCGTGCGCGGGAAAGCAGAGCAGAGACTTGGGGTCGCGGGGACCTGCAGGGATGGGGCCAGCACTCACTTTAGCCTCCTGCACAGCCTCATCGAGCGGTACTACCGCGTGCTCGCGGTGCTCGCGGGCGCGGTCGCACACCACGCATATGGCTTGTTCGTCGTCCTGGCAGTAGAGCTTGAGGGGCTCGCTGTGCTGCGCGCACCCTGCCGCCGCCGCCTCTGGAGGCCCGCGCTCGCCCGGTGCAGCGGCGGACAGGCTGAAGCGACGCAGCAGTGCAGCCACCGCGGCCAGCTGACGGTTGGGCCGCAGCTGGCTCGGGCGCGCGGGCTCGCGGCATTGCGGGCAGGGAAGCGGGCAGGGCAACAAGCGGGGGACGGCGGCGGACCCCGCGCCCGGGCGCTCCCAGCAGCGCGCGATGCAGGAGCGGCAGAAGCTGTGGCCGCACTCAACGGACACCGGCTCTCGGAAGAGCTCCAGGCAGATAGAACACGTCGCCTCGCCCTGCAGCTCTGCCGCCAGTGCCAGGGCCTCGGCCCCGGAGCCCGGGCCAGTCTGCGGCCCCACCGCCGCCATGCGCGCTGCCGGTGCACACAAGCCTGGCGTCCACACGGAGGCCAGGGACCCGACAGTACGCCGCCTGCAGCACTGCAGCCGGAGGGGCCTCCCGGCGCCCACTGGGAGGAAGGGCGAAGCTCACAACACCGGCGGGCGGAGACTGACACTGAAGGCGCGCCGGGCTGGGAAGCCCGCTGGGTGGGTGCGCGTTGAGGGCACGCCGGGTGGCGCAGCTTGGGGATCCGAGTGAGGGCTAGCGCCCTGCGCCCAGCTTCTGGACCCCTCAATCCCCGGCGGTCATCTGCGGCCCCTCAGTCCCGCGGCGCCCTCTCTCCGTCGCCCCTGTAGCTCAGTCCCTCCGCGGGCCAGTCCAAGCAGCCCCAGCCTGACCCAGTCAACTGTGGGTAACGGGCCCGGACAGGTGGGAGCACATACCCAGCTGGGCTCCACTCCCAGCAGCCGCTGAGGCCGACCCAGCACGGGGAAAGGGCCTGGCGCCCAGGCCAAGGGCCTGGCGCCCAGGCCACAGTATCAGGTTGCCGGTGTGCAGGTTTGTCCCGGCTCTGTGCTGTGCTAAATTTGGAGTCTGGAACCTGGCTCTTGCTCCCCATCCCGAAGCGTGGCCTTGTATCCACCTCTGTACCTTTCCTGCAATAGTCCCCCCTCTTATTTATTCTTTATTTAATTGTTTTTTTTTTTAACAAATAACACATTTACAAAAAAATTTCCCAGTTTACTTGGTGTTATTCCTCCGCACCCAAATAAAACCCAGTCCTCTTAACTGTCCTTCCAGCTTATCTCCACAGCCCCACTCCAGAGCTGCTAAGTATTGTTTGCTTCCACCCCCTCCCTCCTTTTGCCCTCTAGAGACAACTAGGGTCAAGCTTTCGCCCCCACCCTCCTCAGAAATGCTGCCGTCAACGTCACCAGTGACCTGAGCGATCCTAATCCAAAGTCAAAGGCCCATTCTGAGGCCTCACTTTACCTGCCCTCTCCTCTGTTGCTTCCTCCTTCCTGACACCTTTTCTCAGCACCTTACAGGCATTCCACCCCCACCACCACCCCAGCTCCATGGCCTGCTACCTTCCTCTCTTCTCCCTGCCCAGGCTCAGTGCTCGGACCACTCTCTGTACTCAGTCCCTTGCTCTCTTCCACTTTACAGGCCTGGATGACCCTTCCCCTGCTGACAGCACAGTACACAATCCCAGCCCAGGAGCCCTAGAATGCCTGGCTTCCACATTCAACTTCAGTAGAGCATCTCCACCTGAGTGTTCTAAGGGGCATCACACACTCACTGTGTCCACAACTCTACTTCTGATCTGCCCCACCATGTGTTCCTCCCACAGTCGTCTCCACACCCCCCTCCCCCCCATTTAACAGTGACTTCGTTCCGCTAGATGCTTAGGACAAAACCAGGGAGTCCTCTGTTACTCCAAGAGGAAAAACTTGTACACATCTCATCTCCAGTCCTCTGCATGTCCTCAGTCTCTCACTCCCCGCCATTGCATGATCTCGAATGACCGACAGCTCCACTCCCCAGCACTATCTTCTCCGCCCAGCTGTGAGAACGATTCTGTTAAAATGTTATTTTTAAGTCAAATCACGGTCCTCCTCTGCTCAAATTCTCCAGTGGCTCCCACCTTTCAGAGGAAAAATCGCTGTCTTTACTATTGTCTAAGAGCTCCATCCCGTGTACCAGACCGCCTCTCTACACACATCTCTTTCTTACCTCTCTTTCATTGACTTCCTTTCTGCTGCATGTACCTTCTGAATGTTCTGCAAAGCGTCAGAAAGATCCTACCTCAGGGTCTTTGAACTGGCTGTTCCCTTTACTTGGACCTCTCTTCTCCCAGATAACGTGCATGGCTCACTTCCCAACTTGCTTCAAGTCTTGTTTCAAATGTCCCCCTTCTTATTGAAACCTGTTTATAATCACACCTTAGCACGTTCTCTCACTCAGCGCTGGCTCTATTTTCTCTCTAGCTCTCCACTTCCTCTGGATTGAGAGCTGTTAGAGATGATGGACTATGTGAGTTTTGTTCACCGCTGGATCACCAGTTTTCCAGAGCAGTTCTTGGTACATAGTAGGCGTTCTGTAAACTTTTCTTGGATTGAATTAATTTGGACATGGTTCGAAGTTCGGATATACGGTGGTTTATAGTGAAAGTGCCTACCGCCTAGACTCCAGTACCCCGCCCATCCCAAGAAATTATGAATTATTTTATACATATATTATATATTTTACTACAGTTTCCCCTCTTTTTGTTTTATAAACGTAGCATCTTGCATGCAGTCTTCTTTACTTTTCTTTTTCGGTTCACAGTTCATTTGGGGCATCGCGTCTCCAGGTGTTTATACCGGCCCTGTCCTCTCCGGGAGTCCCTTGATCGAGGTCGCGCTCCTGTAGTTATTGAGTAGAAGACCCTGGAACCCCTGGCGACGCTGCCCACTGGGTTTGCAGCCTTTGCGTTGTCCAGGCCCGTGGAGGCCATCAGCCCACCGGTGCCCTGGGTCACAGAACTTCTAGAGAAGCAAGAAAAGGCACTTTAAGCAAGGAGGGGATGTAGCTCAGTGGTAGAGCGCATGCTTTGCATGTATGAGGCCCCGGGTTCGATCCCCGGCATCTCCAAAAGGGAAGTTTTTACTTATTAAATTTATTAGTGCGATTTTGGTTAATAAAATTATATAGGTTTAAGGTGTACAATTTTATAATACATCTTCTGTATGTTGTATTATATGTTCACCACCCTCAGATCGCGGCGTTTAGCTAACTTTGGAGGGATCTACTGCGGCCCCCACCCTCTCCCATCACCTGACTCTGCCTCTTAACTCCAGATTTAAAAAATCACAGGGTGAGCGCGCCAGAGGCCTGGGGATGCTCACGTTTTCCCTTAGCATCGTGCGCTTCCGGAGATGGAAAAGGGCTAGGTCGCTAGCAAAGGACAACAAACAGCAAACGGACAGTCAAGAACTGCCCAGTTTGAGTTTCCGGGCTTCCCAGAGCCTTTTAATGGCCGGATCGTTCTCCGACGAACTTCAACTTCAAACTTCAAACTGAACACAGGTCGAATCATACCATGACGGTAATAGCTGTTAATAGTTGATTTGGGGACAGTTGCAGGGGTGCCCGGCTAGCTCAGTCGGTAGAGCATGAGACTCTTAATCTCAGGGTCGTGGGTTCGAGCCCCACGTTGGGCGGAAATGTGACTTTTATTTCTCACTATTCATTATCCCACCAACCCATCTCTGAAAAATATCCTGTGCACAGTATATTGTTTGGGTTTTCAATGACTACACTCTTGTTCATTCATTAACCTAACCTGTCTAACCTATGTCTGGGAACAAAGTGAGTTTTAAAGAGTTGTGTAAAATATGCATAACGAAACACCGTTTTAACCATTTTTAAGTGTACAGTTCTGCCGCTTTAAACACATTTAAGTTCTTGCCTAACCATCACGACAATCTATCTCCAGAAATTTTATATCTTCCCCAACTGAAACCCTGAACACAGTAAACAATTACTCCTCACTCTTTCCTTCCCCCAGCCCCTGGCGTTCCCCTTTCTGTCTCTGTGAATTTACTGCTCTAAGTATCTCATATGAGGCAAATCATACAATATTTGTCCTTTAGTGACTGGGCTTATTTCACTTAGCATAATGCCTACAAGGTTCATTCATGTTGTAGCATGTGCCAAAATTTCCTTTCTTTTAAGGATGAATAATAATTCATTGCACGTGTATACTATATTTTGTTTATCCACTCATCTATCCATAGATACTTGGATTTCTTCCACCTTTTGGCTATTGTGAATAATGTTGCTGTGAACTTGGGTGTACAAATACCTGTTCGAGTTCCTACTTTCACTTATTTTGGGCATATACGAGAAGTGAAATTTCTGATGATATGCTACTTCTGGGTTTAGTTTTGTTTGTTTGTTTGTTTTTTGGAATCTCCATTTTCCACAGATGCTGCACACACACATACAAAAAGGTTTTTAAAACATCTTTTGAATAGGTAATACCCTAATACTGTTCAAAATTTGAACAATATATAAATCAGTGAAAAATGTCTAACTTCCACCCTTTCTTCTTAGGTAACAATTTGTGTATCTGTGTACAAGTCTTCCAGAATTTTGTGATGGAAGTATATTTTTATTTTCCTTTATTTTACACAAAAATGTAATTACAGCTCTGTTATATTTTGAAGATCTTTATCTCAGACATAAAATTTTCTCAATATCTTTTTGCAGCCTCTTACTATTCTGCTATAGATGAATCATAGTTTATTTAACACATGACCTACTGATGGACATTTATGTTGTTTCCAATCTTTTGTCATACAATTAATGCTACAGTTAGTAAGCATGCAGCATTGTCATTTCGCACTTCTGCGCTCATGTCTGTGTGACAAATTCCCAGAGGTGAGATTACTGGGTTAAGGTATATATACTTTTGTAATTTATAGAAATAGGCAAATCACCTACCAGCTGATGGATCCTACAGTTGTGGATCCCACTAGCTGATATTCCCTCCCACCAGCTGTGAATGAAATTGCCTGTTTCTCCAATGCTTTGTTGACAATGGGCTGTTTTAGCAAAAAAATCTAAACACGTGACTTTCCCCTCCCCCACATCCTTAAAATTGTCAAAGTTCCTCACTATCTATTCTACAAGATAATATCCATTGCAGGGCCTGCAGGACACCACCTGGCAGGAAAAGAACCCTCCTTTTGCCACTCGAAGGAGAGTACTCTGATAAAAAAAATTCTGAAGATCATAGTGTCATTCTTGTTTATGGTTTGTAATCTAGTTCTATAGAATGACATTATCTTTTTCTTTTCAGGCCTGTTTCTTTAGAGGCCATCATATTTTCTTCACTTGCAAAGCCACAACATCATTGGAAAGGCCTACTCAGTTATTTCTGACTCTGCAAATTTTCTCCCTTGCACAGGAAGAATCCAACCAGGTATAAGAAATTAATTTGTATATGATTTTTTACTTGGTTGGTGTCACATGAGTCATACACAAATTATTAGATCATGCATGTAGTTTGTGATGTGGTATACAATAATGATTATATATAATTTATAAACAAATTATTAATCAACTATCCACTTGAATATTTTCATTTAAAAACCTCATTTGAAACAGAAAATTATCTCCAAGAGATCCCTTAATATAGTCATGCTTATTTTCTAATGAGTTTAAAAATACTCCATTGTCAACTCTTTCTTAAACATCCCTGGTTTCCCTTTCTGGACTTTACCAAGGCATTCACCCAGGGTCTGTGTAGCATCAGGAGAGATGGCCCAACCCACATCAAATGCTCACCCTGTTATTTCATTGACATTTATATCACTTCATATGGATTTAAGGGTGCAGGTCCCCCAGATAAAAGACAGGTCTCAGTCACATGCTGGTGTCCTGGGGACTTTGAATTTGGGGTAAGCAGAAAGACAGTGTCAGCCAGAGCTACTTGATTATGGAGGACTGCCTGCAAACAGAAGAGTAGCCAAAACGATGACCCAGAATAAACTGCTCCTTCATTCTGTGTCAGGACCAGTTGGCTTAAGATCACTGGATATTTTGAGAGACCTTCTCTGTTGTCATTTCAGACGTTAGTTTCTAAGGGCAAGGGGGAGGCTTTTGAATACAGAAAGAATGCAAACTTGTTTTGTGATTAATAGTCAATGCATTACAGTTGTAAATGTACAAGCATAGTTATTCTTAAGGTTTTAAATCAACTTACAAATATTGTTTTTCTTATAAACTAGGAATTTTTGAAAGAAACCTTCCATTATATAAGGTGTCATCTTGAACATCTAAGCCATTGGTGATATTCTCTTCAACATTTCAAAGGACAATTATGGACTCATCTGTCTGAAACCCCATTTAGTAGGAGGAGAGGACGGCACTGGTCAGATCATACAGATAAGAGTGTAAAGCTGATGTCTGAACCTCCTTCACTCCTGCAGACTCCCAGCTTTAACTACCTACCCACAGCACCTAGAAACCCCAGGTGTATGGTTTACTTGCAATCTTCTGAATGAAACTATGTGCTCATTCATCTGCTCTAAAAAACTCCGCATTGAGGTCCCACTGTGCTCCTTATTGGCCTGGGAGTCCTTTAAGACTCGTGTCCTCCACACATTTTTTAACGCACTTGCAAAGAAAAACAACAAAATGTGGAGATGGAGTCATCAGGATGCAGAGCCAAAGGAGGTATATAGCTGTGGCTTCTTACTGTCCAAGCCCCTGGTCTTTCTTCTCTCCTTGAACCCACCAAGCTCACTCTTACTTTAGGCATCTTCTCTAATATCTTTGGAAGGTTGACTCTTTATCTTCCTGACTCAGTTCATTGTCACCTCTTCTGATAAATCTTTCCGGCCCCATCTCTCTAATGTCGTCTTTTGCTTGCCTGCCTGCCACTTTATCAGATCACCGTCTTTAATCTTTAATTTTTTCACAGGGGCAGGGGGAAGACAGAGAGAGAGAGAGAGAGAGAAAGAGATCCATTGATTGCCTCCCATGCACTGACTGGGGATCGAACCTCAGCCTTTTGGTGTACTGGGATGTCGTTCCAAGCAGCTGAGCCACCCTGCCAGGGTTGTGGTTATTTCTTTATCTGTTTGCTTGTTTGTTATTTTAATTGCCTATCGGAAGTTAAACATTAAATAGGAGGATAGGGACCTGGCCTGTTTCTTACCTCGATGTAATGAATAAATAGATGAAGTTTCCTTTTAATAGTGGCACATCATAGGTTTGCTGCAAGTGCCTCATCCATAGTAGGGCCTAAATTCATGGAATCTATTGCTATTAATATTATTTCCTAAATTTCAAAGGTCTCCAGAGTACCAGAACTACCAGAAGGAAGGGAGATGGTCAATAGAGTAACTATAGAAAGATTGTGTGATCTGAGGACTATAAAGAAAAGGGGGGTGTGAGTGAGAAGGTGGGGGAATGGGGCATGGGAAGTTGTGGAGGTAGAGGTAAAACAGGAATTGTGGAAAAGAGAAAATTGTTGAAGCTGGGTGATGGGTACTTGGGGTTTCATAACATCATCTTTCTACTTTAAGTTTCCTAATAAAAAAGGTTAAAAACAAAAACGAAAAAATACAATTAGTGAGAGATTAAAATTTTAGGTAGAAAATTTTATAGAGTAATGGTGTTGTAGAGTAAATGTGTTTTTTGTTTGTTTGTTTGTTTTAAAGTAAAGAGCTAGCAAAGCCACAATTAGAACCCTCAATGTGAATGAACCCACATCCTTTAAACTATTTCCCTAGGGTAACTTGGAAGTAGTGAGCCAGGGATCTTTGGCCTCATGTACTGCCCTGGCACCTAGATTTGGCTCTTTTCTTTTACTCTTTACTGGGGAAAAAAAATTTTTTTTTCTTTTGAGCTATAGGTAGACCGGAAGTGTGATTGCTGCCGGGGGAACAATAATGCTTTCAAATTGGGCAACGCTGAAAGGACAAAAGGGCTGGTGGAAAGGGGCTTCCACTGACAAACAGCTACAATTTCAGCCTCAAAAAGAGAATAATAGTGTTATTGAAACAAGATGAGTTTAAGAAAGCTACAAAGCGATAATGACAAGTTAGCAGTAATTGTAACCCAAAAGGAATATGCCTTACACAACAAGCTTGTTGCCCAGCCCAGCTGGTGCTTTGAGGTGAATTGTGTGGTTTTGGAGTTGTTCACTGTCTCCACAAGGAAGACGATGAGAACGCATGTTAGCTGAGGCACAGATCAAAATCCACCTGGAGAAGACAGGACTGAGTGATGGTTCTGGACTCTGACAGAGTCCTGGGGCCACCAAGGACTTTAGCTTGGAGGTGGGGGGCGGGGGGTTCTGAGGCTCTCGCTGCCTTTTCCCCTTGACCTTGGGATCCTGCTTCCCCACACACCTGCGAGCGTCCCACAGTCCCCAGGGCAAGTGAGGATCAGTGGGGCGAATGGCGGGCAGGAGAGCTCTGGAGAGACCGCGCTGCGCCGCCGCTGAGCACACAGCTGACGGTGCGAGGGCGGCCTGCAGGCGCCCGGTGGGTCTGCGTGGGGCGCGGGCACGCGGAGTGCCGGAGCGCACGGCGCCAGTGGAGCAACACAGGTGACCCCGCTGAGGACTGGCGGGCGAGGAGGTGTGGACTGGGGGCGGAACCAGTCCGTGCAGAGAAGCCTAGACTCGCTTGCGGCGGGGTCTGTCGGGTGGAGGGTGTCGCGATGGCCCTGTGCGCGGGGCGGGAGCAGCCGAGTTTCCACAGGAGTCCGCGGGCCGAACCAGCTACTTCCCCGTCGTGCTGACTTGAATTCCTCCCGCTGCCCTCTTTCCCTTTCTGCATCCCTTGGCTCCGTCTAATATGTACCTACCCTCTGTTGTCCTCACCTGTGACTGCTGGGTTCCCCCGGCCGCTTCTGTAGAACACTTCCCCGGGCTCACTTCCACCATCCATTTCCGACTCATTCCTCTTCCACTTTTTAATATTTCATTTATTATTGCGTGGCATTCCCGCCTTTTGTTGCCTTTTTATCGGCCTGGATTGCAAGCCCTCTGAAGGCAGTTTCTAATGACGCAGGCCATCTTCTTTGCACCACCGACACAGAGAGACCGGGAATATCCTGATTGAAGTGAACTGGTAATGGATTGGAAAAGACAGGAGCAGGGATAGAACTACAATAAAGTGTTTTATATATATATATATGTACGTTCCAACGACAACTAAAGAAAACAAATTCACTAATGACACTTCCTTGATGGAAGGAACCGGTCCATGCGACTGTTTCCGTCTGGTTTTGAACCCAGGGCCTTTCGCGTGTTAGGCGAACGTGACAACCACTACACTAGGGAAACAGTTACTTGGGGATTTTGTTTGTTTGTTTTTTCTCTGAGTCTTAAAAGGCTTAGATCAGCGGTTCTCAACTTGTGGGTCGCGACCCCTTTGCGTTGAACGACTCTTTCACAGGGGTCGCCTAAGACCATCAGAAAACACATATATAATTACATATTGTTTTTGTGATTAATCACTATGCTTTAATTATGTTCAATTTGTAACAATGAAAATACATCCTGCATATCAGATATTTATATTACGATTCATAACAGTAGCAAAATTACAGTTATGAAGTAGCAACGAAAATAATTTTATGGTTGGGGGGGTCACCACAACATGAGGACCTGTACTGAAGGGTCGCGGCCTTAGAAAGGTTGAGAACCACTAGCTTAGATCATGGTCACTGCCTAGGTTCCCAAGCCTCTCCTGCCAGTTCAGAGCCTTTCGATACCATTCCGTCCTGGAATATAAATACATGCCCCGGTGTTCCTCGATAATAAGTATTGTCAAACTGCAGAACACGACCCGTTAGTGGGTTATTAAATCAATCACGTCCAGTAATTAAAAAAAAGAAAAGGTTAACAAAAGCAGCGGGCCTCGCAGGACGGAAAGTAAAATGTAGCTTCGAAATAGTTCTAGGGAGACAGTTGCAGGGTTTAAATCTTCACATAATTTGTGTTCTGTTGATAGTTTGTACTTCTGAGGAAATGGTTTCGGACACGACCCCAGAAGGGAAAAGCTCCAAGAGCTAGTATATAAGCATCCCCCAAAACAAGACTGTACCGACCCAGAATGGAAGAAAGGGGTGCGGGTGGCGGTGGGGGTTGGGGGATAGCTCCGTGTATTCTGGGAATCTGGTCAGTTCCCAGGGGCCAAGGACCCACCAGGTGTGTCTTGTCATGCAGAGAGCAATTAAATTCATATAATTATTGTTAGTAAAATCTGTATAAGCTAGGGAGCGGGGATCGGTCCTCTGAAGCCCCACTCGTGGAGTGGACGCGCTGCCCGGGCCCCCTGGTGTTCCCACTAAGGCTCTGGAGGACCTCCGTCCGGGTCTTCCCGGAGTGTTGCTCTGTGACTTCCGATACTGATAGTTCAGTTGGTGATGTATTGCCCCTGAAACTCCCCTCTGCCTTTCCCTGTGTTTTACTAGGGATTTATACTTTCACTAATAAAACATTTTTTCCTTATCACTATCCAGAGCGCTTGTGCTTTCATTTTAGAATCCCTTTCAGTAGTGCTGAGCACAACACAGTTACAATCTAATAAATTAAACAACACAAAATGCATTCAAAGTATATGAGTTTTGAATATATTTCTTCAAAATGTAAATTAAAATAAGTAGAGGCAAAAAATAATTTTACACATGATTTGAGAATAATTATATTTTTCTTTAAAATTATGTAAAATATCTATTTTAAAAGGGGAGATTGAAATAAATAAATATCCAATTTAAAGTCAGTGATATTTAAGTACAGCTAAAAATGTTATTACATTTTGAAAATGTAATGAAGTCTTTCAAGTATTTTCTAAAAATAAAACTCATTGATCTTAGCACTTAATGTCCAGAATTGGGATGTTTTAATGCATGTTATATGTAGATCTACATATATGCAAATTTAAGAATAGTATCGATGGTTTAATATTGCTAAGTGTTTTCCCGTCTATTGCTCTTATTCCTGTAGACCTGGGGAGTCAAGAATTGGAACAGAGACTAAGTCCTAGGAGCAGGACTCCTTGATGAGTCTGTGACCCGGAAGCCCCTCTCCAGAGCGCTGGCAGGAGGACCTCTTGACAAGCCTAGTTCAAGTCACCAGGAGCCTGCAGGTATACCTAATCCATGGACGCTGTACCGCTTTCCCTTAGTAGACCATAATTTGATTCTACTGATCTGTACCCCCCACTCCCTTTTTGCACATTTCGACTCCCTTGGCATTGGTGGAAGCTTCTCTGCTGGCTTTCCTCCTCTTCCAACTCCTCCTCCACCTACTGGAGGCCTTCTCCCTGGAGAGTCAGATCTTTGCTCACAGATTGACCCAACCTCTATCCTCACATCTGTGGCTCCAGCAATGACTGTTCTCCCCAAGCTTCAGAACTACATGTCTTGGACATGTCCTTTTAGATGTCCCCCAACCTATTCAAGGCTGAACTCATTACAGTAGCACACTTTGTTTGTGGGAAATATGTTCCAAGACCCTCAATGGATGACTGAAACCATGAACTATGCTTTTTCCTTTCCACACATAAAAATGTATAGAAAATACATTTGGCATATCTGAATTGCCAGCACCAGTACTCTTGCATTTTAGGGCCATTATTAAGTAAAATAAGGTTCATTTGAACACAAGTACTGTGATACCTTGACATGCAATCTGATTACCCAAATGACTACTAACTTACTAACCTGGGGTAGCATATACAGTGTGGATATTGTGGACAAAGGGATGATTCATGTCATGGGCCAAAGGGATTGCAATGGTATGAGATTTCATCTTGCTACTCAGAACAGCGAGCAAGATGAATTATGAATTATGAATTATTTCTGGAATTTTTCATTTAATATTTTGGGACCATGGTGGCCCAGAGTAACTGAAACCAGGAAAAGTGAAACTGCTGATAAAGAGAACTGTACTTCTCTCTCCTCTGTAACTGTTATAAACCATCTGAAGCAGAAACCTGGGAGACCCTCTACTGCTGGAGGTACAAACCATGCAACCACCTTCACCTGCTGCTGCCTTGCTCCTTCATCAGCCATCTTTTGTCTGGACTACGGCTGTCCTTCCAGCCCCTCTTCCTGACACAGCCACACTCCCCTCATACCTCCTGCTCATCATTTCTGGAGGATAACTCTAAAACGGAGATCAGAGCAAGTCCCCCTGCCTCTGTGGCCTATCATCACCACTCAGAATAAAGACCAGGATCCCATGCTTTTGCTGAACATCTCACTTACTCAGAGGGGGGCATTTCAGACTCAGTAGGCAGTAGGGGCTGCAGTTGAAGGAGTGGAGAGGAGGGAAGCTGGAATTGTAGTAAAAAGCTCCAGAGAGTCGTCAGATTATTAGGAGACAAGGAAGAGAACCTTGTCTACTAATGATTTCCCTTTAACTAAAATGTCAACATTTATAAAGGAATGTTTTACAGTCCCAGTGAAGGTGGTAAAAATATTTTTAAATGACCCTGAGCCCCCAATTAGCAATCGAATCCAGGAGCCTTTGAGCAAGATGAAATGTCAAAGTTCACACTTCCAACACCAGGTTGTTGAGACCCATATGTTGCAAGGTAAGACCATAGCAACAGTGACTCCCCAGAGGCTCATGAAAGAGGACTGAATCAGCAACTCTGCCTATTTTACAAACTCTAATCTATACCAGTGCAGATTGCCCTCAGGGGTAGTGATGATACCACCTCCCGAACTCCCCCACTTTGGCTATCCTACGCTTACCAAGGTTAAGAAATCAGCTTTATATGATCAGCAGCCTTCTCTCTGGGCTGCTGTGTATGTGGGGAGACTTCTCCAGCCAGAAAATAGAAAATGGGCTAAGGAAATAGTCAACAAAAGAAATGAATTTCAATTGCAGTGAGGAAATATTTTGTGACAGGACTGGTCAAGTGAGGATGTTCATGTTAGGTAGGGTGTTCCAGAATAAAGAATATTTTTACATTCCTTTACGTGTGGAGGCAAATGTGGAGGCTGGAAAGTGTGGAGCAACATCTCTCAAAAGACAGACGCTTGAAATCGAGCGTAAAGAGAATATATCGAAGATGAGGGCCTCAGACTACAAAGGGTACTTCTTCCTTGTCCTGACCTGAAAACCAGGCAGCGGCGGTGAGAACGCGGAATCCAGACCTCTACCATCACCTAGTAAAGTGCTAGCAATAACTTCGGGCTACGATTTAGACTCATGAGCGTCCAGGCGGGAGTGTCCTGAAACCCCACTCAGCGCTTCAACGCTTCTCATCCAGGACACCTGGGCAGGTCTTCTTGTAAACCGAAGGGGCCTGATCCTAGTTGAATTTAGGTAAACGGCCTCAGGGGTAGAGGCTAGAATTTATCCGCCGGCACCCAACCCTCGCTCAAATCCCTTTAAGGCCTGCTAGGGCTTTACTGTTGGGTGTATTCCAATTCAAGCCCTTCGCTCAGCTGCTGGCGATCACTTGGACCACTTTTCTAGCTCTGGCGCCCCCGGTCCAGGAAGCCTTTGGTGGGGAGAGGACGCAGTTACCCTTTCCAAAAGCTTGCACGCCCAACGTGGAACCCACAAGCCTGAGACTGAGCTAGCCGCGCGACACTTAACAGAGCTCATTCTGTCTCAAGAGACCAAGATTCAGATGCCGGGATATGCATACACTTTGAGAACCAACTGTAGAAGTATTATGGACTGCCTGCTGTGCACCCAGCTCAGCACGTGGGTGAGATAGCCCAGTGGGTTTCTGAAGGGAAGATCAAAAGATCACTAGCTGCAGTTGGAGGCCTGAATTTATAACGTGAGCACTCTTGGAGTGGCTGCTGTGAGCTGACCCTCCTGTGGTCCCGCTTCAGTCACCGACTCCACGAAACAGATACACAAACACATGCCCTTTCTCCCATGTGACAACCACACGTCCTTCAGACGCTGGGATGAGGAAGTGACTCTGGAAATGGAGACTAAACCAAAATTTTGTTTCCGCCCGGTTTCGAACCGAGGACCTTTCGCGTGTGAGGCGAACGTGATAACCACTACACTACGGAAACTCCTACTGTTACACTGTGACTGATACCTTCCTTAATCCGTTCATAGCCCTGACTGGAGCCTAAGCTCCAATAGACTCTGGTTCAGGTCTTGTGGCCGCAGTTCTATGCTACAGCAGGACTCGCAGCTCTCGGAATGGCTTCCGATAGCCCACTCACGAGGATTCGTGGTTTTGGCACCACCCCCTTAGGAAGCATAGGTCCACTTGGAGTTTCCCCACGAGGCGGAGGTAAAATTATGCGTGCCCAGCCCTGGCATCACGCAGCGCCGGCACTCATTGTGGATTCTGTACACGAATTACGGTACACTTTCACTGCACTTTTTAAAAAATTGAACGACACAATTTTAAAAAGCATCAAGTATTATTTCTCTCGCACAAATAATCTATTTGACATAGATGCTCACAGTGACATCTTTACTAATACAGTTCTATATCCCGGATATGATTCTCTCAAGTAAAATCAATACCACAAACCCATTATGAGTCCCTGCTCTGAGACTGGGACCCCATGAAAATAGACCTCGAGGTATTTTGGGCACGGAGCACGAGTAGTGCACAGCTCAGAAAGTGATGAATGAATCAATGGCACGTAAGAGAAAAAAGGTTTTTGTTTTTTTTCTTTAAGGTAATACATTTATTTGGTTCGAAATTCAAAAGATACAGAACGACATATACGAAAAACTATCCTTCCTATCTCGGACCCTCGGCACGCCCAGAGAACCTCTGCTACTAGTTCTTCCTCCAGAGACAGACGACTTCGATAATAACGGGTAGCTAAACCGTATTATCTCACTATGCGCTAAGGAACATTCTATCACTTTGCATGACATTAACTCTAATTTTACAATTTATTAAGCATAATAGAAACTATTATCCTTATTTTATGAGTAAACACAGGACTATAAAAATATCAAATACATTTAACATCCTCCCCCCTTCTCCTTTTTTACAGATGGCAGTGCACTCTACAGTTAGGTACCTTGCTTTTTTCACTTAAGAATACATCTTGAAGAGGATTCCTTTTTACAGCTGGAGTGTTTCACTATGTGAATGTGCATGAAATGATTTGCCACTATTCCTTAGCTGATGTGTAGTTAGGATAGTTCCTTTAATGCGACAGTGACCGGACAACAGTTTTAAAAATAGGTGTGGAGATGCCAACTATAGTGGAAAGGAGGGTAAGAGTCTCTGGTTCCCCCCACCGCACTTCTTCAGGCCCCTCCCCCGACGGTCAACGACAGACGCTCTGAGTCCTCAAAACAACAAAGTCCTCTGCCTAGAAGGGCCGGAAATACTTCAGAGCGTTCACCGAGATCCACCCCTCCGCTTCTGGCACCAGCTGTGGGGAGTATTCGCTGCAGTCCTTCGTGTCCGGGCGGTAGGATGGCGCCGGCCCGATGCGGTCATAGCACCGACAGTGGACGATGGAAAAGGCTTCCACTGTCTCCCGAAGTTTATCCCCAGTGGCGAGAAAGGGGCGTAGCCGGGCCTTCTGTTTTGTCTGTGTTTCTTGCTTCCCGCACCACAGAGATGTAGGCCTCCATCGTTCAAGCCCTCCTACTCTGCACCCGAATGGATGCTAGAGCGTCTCCTCGTCGTTTCCTGTCGTCCGGGGCCCGGGGTGGGAAAAAGGGAGAGTTGAGCGACCGTGGAAGGAACTACCTAGCTTCGGTGGCCTGTAGGCACCG
Organism: Furipterus horrens; assembly: GCF_987537825.1. Lineage (NCBI taxonomy): Eukaryota > Metazoa > Chordata > Mammalia > Chiroptera > Furipteridae > Furipterus > Furipterus horrens. The sequence continues at coordinate 61,027,123 of NW_028327180.1, read as the reverse complement.
GAAGTGTTGATAGGGAGACCGGAAGTGATGGGGCGGAGCCAGGAAGTGATGAGGGGCGGGGGGTTATTAGGAGACCCAGGGAGCGTTGGGGCAGATTTGCACTCAGGGCCACCTGAGCGATTGAGGGGTGGCCCTCAGCTGTGTCCTCTCCCCTCGCAGACACAGTTGTCGTCTGGGAGTAGGAAACTGTTGAGGGGGGGGTTTGTCCGGAGGACATTTCTCTGGCTACGCTAGAGGCAAGGTGTGGAGAGGCAGGGCTGGGGGTGGGGCCGGGTCGTCAGGGCGTCTGAGAGGAAAGACCCCCGCCCCCTGCCCCCCCAACCATCTACACTGACTGAATGGACACTAAGATGGCTGCCGTTGCCATGGCACCCAACCCTGTGCAGACCCTTCAGGAGGAGGCGGTGTGCGCCATCTGCCTCGATTACTTCACGGACCCTGTGTCCATCGGCTGCGGGCACAACTTCTGCCGAGTGTGTGTAACCCAGTTGTGGGGAGGGGAGGATGAGGAGGACAGGGACGAGTTAGACCGGGAGGAGGAGGAGGAGGAGGACGGCGAGGAGGAGGAAGTGGAGGCTGTGGGGGCTGGTGGGGGCTGGGACACTCCCATGAGGGATGAAGACTATGAGGGCGACTTGGAGGAAGAGGTTGAGGAGGAAGAAGAAGGTGTGTTTTGGACAGGTGGCATGGGCGGGTCCAACTGGGACAACATGGACTACGTGTGGGAGGAGGAGGATGAGGAGGAAGACCTGGACTACTACTTGGGGGACATGGAGGAGGACCTGAGGGGGGAGGACGAGGAGGAGGAAGAAGTGCTGGAGGAGGATGAAGAAGAGGAGCTAGATCCTGTCACGTCACTGCCCCCGCCTCCAGCCCCTCGGAGGTGCTTCACCTGCCCCCAGTGTCGAAAGAGCTTTCCCAGGCGGAGCTTCCGCCCCAACCTGCAGCTAGCCAACATGGTCCAAGTGATAAGGCAGATGCATCCAGCACCTGGTCGGGGTAGCCGTGGAAATGAGCAGGGCATTTGTCCCAAACACCAAGAAGCCCTGAAGCTCTTCTGCGAGGTGGATGAAGAGGCCATCTGTGTGGTGTGCCGAGAATCCAGGAGCCACAAACAGCACAGCGTGGTGCCGTTGGAGGAGGTGGTGCAGGAGTACAAGGTGAGAGAAGATGGGAGTTTAGTGGGGGAGGAGAGGAAGTAAGTGGAGCTGGGAAAAGGAAATGTCTTCGTCTCAAAGAACCTCATGTATTTGTGAGCAGATTCTCCTTATTTAAGTACTTATTGGTACCAAGGGTTAGAGTGAGAAGGATCCTGTACACAGACAAAACAGACACAGTGAAGACCAGGGAAGACTGGCTTCCTCAAAGGAAATTGGGTGAAGCTGGTGATGCCATATCACTGGGCTGTGTCTCCTGGGGAAAAGCCACTTTTACTGTTTCTAACAGTAGGAGTGCACGTGACAGGACCCTAGGTCTTTACCACTAGTCTCATTTTCCTTTGGGTGATCTTAAGTCTATTCTTGACAGAGATCCCTACAGATGGGAAGAACTTGGGGCCCCAAAGAACAGGAAAGGGCTCTCAGGAGCAGGCACATAGTAATGACTCCTAGTGTCTGACCCAGATGCACTGCACTTGCCTTCTAATGGGTTCGCCACCCACCCAATGATATGGCTTGGTTCTTCCTCTGAGGACTTCTGTTGGATCTGCATCATTCTGATATACTGGCAAGAACTTCTTATTTTTCCTGGGAATTCAGTAAAAAGGGAAAGAGAGAGACTTTTAAATCAGTAGTCCTGGCTCTGCACTTAATTTATTTGGGGCAAGTCTCTTAGTGTCTTTGAACTTTGTTATCTCCAGGACTAAAAGTTAATATTTATTTAATATGTACTACATACCCCAGGCACTGTACTAAGCATTTTTCATGGACTGTCTCATTTAAAACTCAGGACAACCTTCTGAGTTTGATATGGTTTCTATTCCCATTTTACAGACCGGGAAACAGAGTCAGAGAGATTTAAGTAATATACACAGGGCCACACAGCTACTAGTAAGTGATGGACTTGGTTGTGACTTACCCCCCAACCCCTCTCCCCATCCTTGGCCTATACTGTTAAAAAGATCACCACTATTTGAATATCTGTTTGACTTTTCTGACATATGACTTTATCTTGGAGTCTGACTCTATTAATATCTTGCCCCCTACTTCTGATCCTGACTCTTTTTGGACATAGGTGAAGGAGAGTTGGCTGTGAGACAGCCAGCAAAAATATCCCTGCTTAGCGAAGGCGTGGATGTGTTTGAAGCAGTGGGAAAGGGAAGGGGAGGAGGTAGCGTCTATTGGCACCATACTTTTTTGTTTTGTGACTTGAGTTTTCACACCTCCTGATTCCTACAGTAACCTTGTGTAGGTATTACCCTCGTTTTCCCAATTTTAGAGTAATGAATCTAGAGTGTGGTACAGCTAAGACAAACCTACATCCCCTCATGACAGGTATCTATTCCTTCTACGTAGTGATTGTCAAGCCTGGCTGACAGGCTGGATTACTAGTGGAGGTTTTCAAAAATAAAGTGAGCTCTACCACTAGAGATTCTGCATCAGCGATAAGGAGAGTATCTTTAGGCAGCTCAGCCTAGTACGGAACTCACTGCATTGGTCATATCGCCTGCCTTTTAGGCCCTGCATTATTAGGGGAGGTTGTGTACCCCTTTTGTCTTTCCCTTTTATATCCCTTCAGTTCCTAGTTAACTGTATGCATCAGACAATATGTAGTCACTTTGTTAACTGGATCTCAGGGTGGAATATCCATGGGCATTTCACCCCTTTCTCCTTCATGCTCCTTTGGCAGGACATCCAAAGAGCTTCTGAAACTGTATTTTAATTTGTGTTAACCATGTCTATTGAATGCCAGTCCAGTAGGGCTCTGCAGCTAGTAATCTGACATTAACTGATTAGCAAATGTCAATGCATAAGTTTTATTATATAGAATTAATTTGAGTGATCGCCTAAGTTATAGGCTGTTTTACAGGCAAGTAGTTTATTCTGTTCAGATATGTACTCTAAACTAGTTTGGCATTGTGTTGTTTTGTAGAACTGTTTCTTTATTGAACAGGTAATAATACAGAAATGATGTATAAATAAAGCTCAAAAAATGTTAAAGGTCCTTGAAAATTTCTCTTATATAGTACTCTATTTAGATTTCTGCCTATGAATTTTTGTCAACAACTTAGGAAAAAAATTAAATGGAAGACTTAAGCATGACAAACTATGTATTAATATAGTTGAAATTATTGACACTACTGGAGAAAAGTAGAAAGTAGTATCAGAAGGAAAATTTTGTGTAGTTTATGCTATTTTCATGTTACAGATTGATTGTAATTTTATTATTACAGTAATTGTTTTCTACAACCACCTACCTGTGCAACAACTGCCTTTTGTACTCTGGGTCAGTAACTTCTTTCACTCAGGGGTCATTATCAGGCTCTCATTGGCAGCTTAAGGCCTAGGTAGGGAATACTAGATAACATTTACTGATCTGTTTCTACATGCCAAACGCTGTGCTAAGTGTACTGTCCAGGGGATAGATTCTAGTACTCCCAATTCTCATTTTAAGATGAACCTAGAATCATGGTTTGCTTCAGGTCACCTGGTGCATTTAGATTGGAGTCTAGGCTTGAGCTCTTTTGCCCTGTGTTACCCCTCAAGGAAAAGGAGAGAGAAACAGAAGTAGAAGACAAAGAAGGGAAATAACAAACCGTTCGGGCTTATTTCAGCCATTGTGGTGTCTCTTAACAGCCCTTAAAAAAAAAAAAAAAATACTGCTACAAATGTTTGGAACATAGAGCTTAAGTACATATTTTGCTGGGCAGATTAAAACTTTAGGAAGAGAGGGTTTTTGTTTTTCGTTAGCAAGTGACTGAGTGGGAGAGAAAGTAGATGCACGGAGAGAAACAGAAATTAAAGTGGTGACCTTGCCTTCAGGAACCCCTGTGTCTTGGGGAGGGTAACCACACTTGTAATGATTACAGTGCCTGGGAAGTGTTGTAATGCTTGTGGTCCTGTTCCTTGGGATCCTAGAGGAAGTTGGGGGCAGGGAGCATGAGGGCCATAGTCAGGTAGCTGAGTTTAAAGGAAGAATGCCTTTGGCCAAGTGGAGAAGGGCATTTCCAGTTAGAGGAATAAAGGTATGGAGTTATACTCAGGAAAAGACACAGAGTTTTATTTGGCTAAAGACAAGGGGTGGGTACAGGAGGGAAGGCCAGATGTGTAGGAGCAGTGAGATCCTCATATTTTGCAAGTGGTGGAGAACCACTGATGGATTTTTATCACACAAAAGTCATCAGAAAAGTACTTAGAGATGAAAGTTATGAGGCAGATTATTTATGAGGGGGAAGGGACCATAGGCAGGAACATTCATGTGAAAGGACTTTGTGGTGAGGTTCTCAAGCCAGGCCCATTCTACCTCTGAGTGTGGGGCTCTAGTCATCAGGATACCCCCTTGGAGAACACATCCAGGGCTGTGGACATGAATGCTGGTGGAGGGTTGAGCCTTTGTCATCATCTGCAGAGAAGGAAGGGGAGGAAGGGAATGTGATGCTCATTTGTAACTGATGGGGATCTGGCTTTGAGACCCAACCCCTGCAGGGAGGATGAACAAGATGGTTCTGAGAGCAGGTTCTTCTCCCAGCCCAGGCTGTTAGCCTTCCTTTTACTATTCCCTCAGGCCAAACTTCAGGGGCATGTGGAACCTCTAAGGAAGCAGCTGGAGGCTGTGCAGAAGATGAAAGCCAAGGAGGAGAGGCGGGTGACAGAGCTGAAGGTGGGTGGATGTCCTTGAGGGGGGCTGACTAGCTCTGTGGTCAGGGCAGGGAAGATGGGCTGTCCATTCTCACAAGTGGTGACTAGATCTGCTGAAGAGGGGCAGCCGAAGCCTGGGAGAGAGGTGCACAGACGCCATCCCACGGTCCTGAGGAGAGAGGTGCATTCCCAGGTTCTAAAATGGGGTGAGAGGCCTAGCATGGAGACGTTAGGTGTCTGGCTCAAGGCTGCTGAGCAGGCCTACCACCCCGGCCACTGACCCCAGAGCCAGTGTCCCACCATGCTGTCCCCACCATGCTGGATAGAAGAGAGCAGAAGCGGGCAAGGCAAAATCCATATAGCAGCCATCAGGGAAGCCCCAGATCCCTGGGTGGATGGCAGGTGGTGGGCAGAGCAGTCCAGAGCATGAGAGGGGAGGGGTCAGGGTATCTAATGGAGGAGAGGAATTAGTGAATGTTAGCATTGCAGAGATCTAATACCTTCTGGTCTAGTGTTTCTCAGCCTTTTTTCATTATTGCTCACTTCTTTCCAAGGAGTACTTTTAGGTATTTTCCCCCCAATTCCCACCTCTCATCCGCTATCTGTTTTTTGTAAGGCCACCAGGCACTGGAATGGCCCAATGCCGAGCTTCAGAGACCAAGTGCAGGACATCCTTCCTGTTGGACCTCTTCCCCCACCTCTTCTGTGCCTGCCTCCTGGCCAGTGGCTAGGCCTTACCACTTCCTAGGGACTGTGCTTGTTGCCACCTACACTTCAGGGACTTCTGCTGGCAGCTGCCTGGCACTGAGTGGTGGCATCTGGGTCTGGGAGTAAGGGAGTCATTTGCCTCCAGCCAGTTGCCCAAGTTGAGACTTTGAGGCTCCTGGTGTGCAGAGAAGGGGTAAGGATCTGAGTGTCACTGGGACAGAGGGAGAAACTGACTTTTTACTTCAACCACTTGGCCAGTCAGGACTTCCTTCCCCATTCTGACCTGTCACTCTTTTGTCCTAAGAATGTTTCCAGCTAATGATATGTGGGCAAAAAGTGTGCCCACCATTTGGGATTGCCCATCCCAGGCAAATGGGGTGGAGGTGGGCAGATGTTTTCTCTTATTATAATAGAAGTACATACATAATAATAACCTTGATTTTGCCTCTTGGCCCTTAAAGTATGAAACATTATCTAGCTCTTTACAGAAAACATTTGCTGATTCCTGATCTAGGATTGGGTGACTTTCCCAAGGTCATGACCCTAACCTCATATCTTGATTTCTGAATTTTTAATTTATTCATTTAAAGAAATTCTTACCAAGCACCAATTCCATGACCAGCACTATGCCAGGGTCCAAGGATCCTGTGGCAGCCAGAGCTTACAGTGCAGTGGGAGGAAAGGATGTTAAAGGGTACACCAATGTAAACTTAAAATTTCGAATTGAGATATAGGCCATGAGGAGACATAGTGATATTTATGGGGTGGTCCTGTTTTAGATATGGAGGGAAGGGAAGGCTTCTCAGGGAATATAAGCTTAGACCTGTAGAGTGAGTCAACTCAGGTAGCCAAGTAGAGGTAAGTATTTCAGGCAGAGGTGCGTGAGTTTTGGACCAGTGTGCTGGGAGTCCGAGTGATGCCTGGTAGGGCTGGGAGGTGGGGAAGGGGACAGGTACTTCTTTCTACTTGGGATGTGGGGCTTTTTTGTCTTTGATTGAGGGGCAGCAGTTGCAAAACTGGAGATTTATGTTTCTGTGTGTTGAGGTGGTATCCACCATCCCCTTTGCATCATCCCAGAGCCAGATGAAGTCAGAGCTGGCAGCTGTGGCCTCAGAATTTGGGCGGCTGACGAGGTTTCTGGCTGAAGAGCAGGCAGGGCTGGAGCGGCGCCTTCGAGAGATGCACGAAGCCCAGCTGGGGCGTGCAGGAGCAGCGGCCAGCCGTCTCTCGGAGCAGGCTGCCCAGCTGAGCTGCCTGCTGGCCGAGGCCCAGGAGAGGAGTCAGCAGGGGGGCCTGCGGCTGCTCCAGGTGAGCAGTGCCCCCTTCCTTGCCTGCTCCCAAGTACCCTGTGTTTGCTTTGTCAGGCATTGATAGGATTATTGTTGAATATAGTGTGTATGTGTGATTATACCCAATGAAAATACAGAAGATTCAGCTGTAGGAGGGTCTTAAATGAGAATCGAGGAAAGAATTTTTGACAGTGACATCCTGAAAAAGATGACCAATCATATTGTGAAAATTATTTTACTGGGGTTGAAAATTCGATTTCTGGGCTCACAGCAAGATGAGAGGCGTTAGGTATGCCGAGATGCAGGGATGCTTGAGATGGTTGCATGTTTATTGAGAGCCTTGAGGTGCTTTTTCTCACTCCTGGTTTAAGTTCAGTCTTTCTCTGGCTGGAATCAGACTGGGAGAAAGGAGCCACCCCTGCACAACTGACTCTCTCTTTTGTCTCTTTCTCCTTCTTCTTTATGTGTCTGTATTCCCAGGATATCAAGGAGACTTTCAATAGGTGTGTTCCCACCCTTAATCCTTTGTGACCTGTGGCATCTGGTTCCCCATCCTTGCCTCTTTTGGCTGTCCTGCCCCTCTCCGTCCTTCCCCAAGGACCCAAATTTCTGCCTCCTATACCCTTCTCTCCTTCCCCTCAGTTTCTATTCTTCCCTCTGGGAATATCATGGTCCCACCCCTTGCCCGGTCCCCTTCCTCCAGGTGTGAAGAGGTACAGCTGCAGCCCCCGGAGATCTGGTCCCCTGACCCGTGTCAACCCCATAGCCATGACTTTCTGACAGACGCCATCGTGAGGAAAATGAGTCGGATGTTCTGTCAGGCTGCTCGAGGTAGGGAGGTCACCTGGACGACCTTCCTTTTGCCTTTCCCTTCACAGACCTGAGATTGGGTTCTGAGGGAAGATGGGCCCCAGGGGAAGAATGGGGGCTGAGATGGAGCAGACAGCAGGTAGGCCACCTGGGGCTTCAAGCCAAGACTGCTTTCCTAGACCAGGTAGGTATTGGGGGTGAAGGCTGGCAAGAAGAGCCAGGGCCAGAGGGATGACCTATCCAGCGTCCTGGAAGCAAGAGCGGGAAAAAGAGGTGGAACCCCTGGGAACCTGAGCCTGGCCTCTAGGAAGGGTGGGGAGCTGAGGATAGCTGGGGGTTGGGGAGGTGAAGGGGGGAGGGCATTAGAAGAGGTCGAACCTTGGAGTTGGCTGCTGATGGGGAACAGTGGGCCGATCCATGGCATATTTGTCCTTTCCCCTCCCAAGTGGACCTGACGCTGGACCCTGACACGGCTCACCCGGCCCTGATGCTGTCTCCTGACTGCCGGGGTGTTCGTCTGGCAGAGCGGCGGCAGGAGGTTGCTGACCATTCCAAGCGCTTCTCAGCTGACTGCTGCGTACTGGGGGCCCAGGGCTTCCGCTCTGGCCGGCACTACTGGGAGGTAGAGGTGGGTGGGCGACGGGGATGGGCAGTGGGTGCTGCCCGTGAGTCAACCCATCATAAGGAGAAGGTGGGCTCTGGGGGTTCCTCCATGGGCATTGGGGATGCCAGCTCTTCCTCACGCCATCACCACCGCCGCCGCCGGCTCCACCTACCCCAGCAGCCCCTGCTCCAAAGGGAAGTGTGGTGTGTGGGCACCAATGGCAAACGTTACCAGGCACAGAGTTCAACAGAGCAGACACTGCTGAGCCCAATTGAGAAGCCACGGCGCTTTGGCGTGTACCTGGACTACGAGGCTGGGCGCCTGGGCTTCTACAATGCAGAGACTCTGGCCCACGTGCACACCTTTTCAGCTGCCTTCCTGGGCGAGCGTGTCTTCCCTTTCTTCCGAGTCCTCTCCAAGGGCACCCGCATCAAGCTGTGCCCCTGATCAGCCTGCCACCCGCAGGGGCCCCTCTGGTCAGCACTGGTGGGGCGGGTGGTGGTGGATGGTGGCCCATAAGTTTGGGGGCTCAAAGGCTCCCAAAACTGTTACTGCATTGCTTCCTGCTCTTCTCTCTAGGAGCCTAATGAACCCTTTTGGCCTCCAGCTCTGCCTCCTCTCACCTATCTGTCCAACAGGTCTGCATGGGTCCCTAATAACAGCTGCTTGGTCTTCCCTCCCTGTCTGCCCAGGGCCTGAATTTGAGTAGGGGAGGGGATATTTAATTTCATTAACTTCCCTTTCCCCACCCCTGCTTTTCAACCTTTGAGTCAGTTCCCAGGCTGGAGGATTTGGCAAGACTCATGACTACCCCCACTTCAATTATATTTTCTGATGCAAGTTTTAGCTAAGGGATTTGGAAACCTTTTAGGGGGAGGCAGGCTGTACAAAGGGTAGAGCTAGATAATAACCATCTACTCTGGGGAGTGGGAAAGACAGGATTCTAAACTGTCTTCCATCCCCAATTTCTACCTCCATAGACTGGCCAGAATTTAGCTTCAATGAGAGATCTGGAATGGTTGACATGATTGAAACTACACTACATCTGCCAATAAATTATTTCCTCCATTTTTTCCAGCACTTAATCTAGGAGCAAAGCTCACCCTACCCTTTTCATAGTCAGGCTCCCTTCCCTTTTGTTCAGCAGAGTTCCTTTTGTCGGTCTCCATTCTCTTCATGTCTTTAGTTCCATTTGATGAGCCCTGATGGGGAACCTGGGGACCAAGGTTTGGGTCCCCATGAGGAGAGCCTTGGGTATAATCTATTTTTCTAGTAACCCTTTGCCTTGTCATTTACCAGCTTTTGTCCTGTGCTTTGATGGCCCAGGTCAATTTATGTTCCTGCAGAAAAGGGAAGCTGGGTTGTGTTGTGGAAATAAAATTTTATTTGCTTCTTTTGTGGAGTCCATTCCTTAACATGAGCAGAGTCTGAAGATGTAACCTAGATGCCATTCCATTTCTCCCACAGTAAGCCAGCCCTCCACTAAATTGAGGTGACTCATTGTATGTCACATCTGGTTAGTCCTGTTCTCAAGAGATTGGAATATAAATCCTACCCTTCCTCCCCATTTGTATATCCTAATTTGTAGGCACCCTTCATATTGTACTTGATCATTTGCTGATTCATATACTGCTTTGAGGTTTTGGGATGATTGTTTTCCCAAGAATCTCCACAAGTCTGGCTCTCAGACCCAGGACCTGGAACAGCACATTTCCAATTATTTTTTGGAGCTAAAGCCAGAGATGCCTCATTACTATTAGTCAAGGAGAAAATCGAGGGTATACACAGGCTACTTCAACACAGTTTGTCATCTAGCTAGCTCTGTGATTATGAATATATCCAGATCACTAATTTTTAAAAATCCTCACCTGAGGTCCTTTTCTTCTTCATTGCTTTTAGAGGAAGAAAAACTAACTGGTTGCCTCCTGTATGTACCTGGACCAGGTATCAAACCCACCTTTTGGTTACTGGTTGACATTCCAACTGAGCCATACCAGTCAGGGCTCTACACAATTTAAAATCTCCAATTACAGAAGGAGTAAAAAGGGATTATTAAGCAGCAATTCTGGTGAGTTGCATTTCCTTAACGAATTAAACTAATTTAACAAAAAGATCCAATTTGATGTACACTATGAGAACCTTAACCTGATGAGTTTCAGAAAGTTTTCTGCATTGTAATTTTCCCTTTGGAGGAAAGGCAAAATGCATCTTTGTCCAATTCTTATATGTGAAGAGTTGGACCTGAGGATTCTGCTAATTTTAAAATGACTGCATCTACTGTGAATAATCAGTCCCTTTCACTGAACAATTTCCCCAGGTTTAAGGGAGACCCTAAGAATGTATCTGAAACAGGACACTGATGAGGGAACTTAACAGACATCTTCCCCTCATGGCCAAGCCTTGTTTATTAGACCAAGGCTTCCAGTCTGCCAGTATCTTAACTAAACTTGTAAGCAGCACAGCAGAGGAAGCAGTTTTTTTTTCTATCAGAAAGACACTTTCTACAAGTCAGGAAACCAGTATTTTTTATTTTTAAAGCGCTGTCAGATATTTCTAGCGAGTGCCAATGGTCACCTGCCACACTCGCACCAGGTTGTCTGTATAGCCGGCAAAGAGAGTCTGCAAGGAGAAATGATGGTGAGAAGTGATAGCTATGAAACTCTGCAGTCCCCCAGTGCAGCCAAGATGGCCCTTAAGAGCCCCACTCTTCTGATTAGGGGTGATTACTCCTAGAGGAAGCAATAGCTGGTAATAAGAATTCATACGCTTGAAAACTGGTCAAGTTTAAAGTTAACTGAAGACAGGTAATGACTGCCCTCCAATGCACGTAAACGTACTATGTGTTCACTAGCACAGCTAAATACCGCCCCCCCCCAATCATTCTAATGTTGAAGACGCTGGTTGTTGACTGGCAGATGAAACACACCCACTTACCTGGCCATCAGCAGACCAGGCCAGAGAGGTGCACTGGGGTGGCTCTGCTTTGCTGCTGGTACTGATAACTTCTTGCTTCAATTCATCTACAATAATCTTGCCCTCCAAGTCCTGGGTAAGAAAACTTAGCATTTTAATGCCATTGAAACACACACACACACAATCCCTTTAAAACAGAGATTTCCCCCTCAAAAGTCCCTTTATAATTCAGTGATCTCAACAGAAGTTTTTTTTTGCCAACCCCCCTCACCCCCCCCCCCCCCCAATATTTGGCAATGCCTAGAAGCATGTTTGGTTGTCACTTTGATAGTTTGCAGAAAGCATCTTGTGGGAAATAAAGGTCAGAGATGCTGCTAAACATCCAAAAATGCACAGGACTGTTCCCAGGCCTGTTAATTATTCAGACCAAAATGTCAGCTGTGCTGAGATTGAATAAGCTGCTATAATTGGCCATCCCTTTTTGGAGGCAAAGAGCTCCTAATCATTGCAAACCCCAACCCCAGGAAGTTTGAACTAGCTTTTCCTGGGTCTCCACCGAAACCCTGACAGCAGATGTTCAGAAAACCACCATGTTGTCAGGGCTTATGGAATATGGTTAAGATACCTAGGTTCAGCCGCAGCCCATACTTACCCAGATCTTGATGCTGGGGCCAGTGGCAGCACAGAGCCAGTAGCGATTAGGACTGAAGCACAGGGCATTGATGATGTCCCCACCATCAAGTGTATAAAGGTGCTTGCCTTCATTGAGGTCCCACAGCATGGCCTGGCCATCCTGGGAGACAAAAGGTGTGTTAGGACAATGTGACCTCTTCAGATGTTGATCTCAGCTGCCTAAAGACTGTCTTAATTTTTTTTTTTTTTTAAATAATTCATTTGTTTGTTTTTAGAGAGGGGAAAGGAGAAAGAGAGGGCGAGAAACATCAGTGTGGTTGCCTCTCACTTGCGCCCCCAACTGGGGACCTGACGTGCAACCTAGTTATGTGCCCTGACTGGGAATCGAACCAGTGACACTTGGTTCTCAGGCCAAGGCTCAATCCACTGAGCCACTCCAGCCAGGCAAGACTGTCTTAGTTCTTAAATATCGTCACCCCTGTACCCTGAACTTCCCCAAAACTAATGACTCTATATACCTTTTCTTTAACAAACCACCTCACCAACCTACCAAAAGCCCATGACTTCTAAATCACTAGGATCAGTTTGGAAAAGAAGATTCTAATCTCATCAATGGTTTCAAGAAACCAGCTTTATAGAAGATAACCTTTCTTCTTTAAACAGTATGCTTCATCTATGTCATTTCCAGAAAGTGATCTTCAGAAACATTTTTGAATTGCTATCCCATTTTCCTAAGCATTCTTTCTAATACTCTGTCCTCATTGAGTAGGAGATTCCTGGCCCAAGTACCTTGCCTCCAGAAGCACAGAGGGATCCATCTGGAGAGACAGTCACAGTATTCAGGTACCCTGTGTGGCCGATGTGATTGGTCTTCAGCTTGCAGTTTGCCAGATTCCATACCTAAGTTGTGGGGGGGGGGGGGGGGACCAGGAATGACGATGTAGCAGTGGTCATAGTAAAGAACCTGGCTCTGGATCTGCCAGAGTGAGAAGGGCACCAGCCAAACGAAAGGGTTTTTAAAACCTGTTTAAAAGCACTCCTGGATAGGGTGGCCATTTTTTCTTTATTCCATCAGTAACCAAAAGAGCTAAAGAGTTTGTCTTGGCCACTTATAGACAATTAGGATTAAAACAGTTGACAAATGTTCTGTTGCCTTAGGTACTTAGGCTAATCAATTAGCTACTTTAGACCAACTAGCAAGGGGAAAAAAGTAAAACTAGGGACAAAACTTTGAAAGTTGGAGCCCATGACCACCTGGGAGACAGTGGGAACACATTCCAGCCAGCAAAGACCCTGGCTCCAAGCCCACCTTGACCAGCTTGTCCCAGCCACAGGACACGATGATGGGATTGCTGCTGTTGGGTGAGAAACGGACACAAGACACCCACTCTGAGTGGCTCTCATCCTACATAAGAAAAGGAAATTAGGGAAAATCATCTTGTCCCATGAACCCCTAGACTCCCACCCCTAGGTTGTAACAACAATCTTTAAGATCAACGAAGCCTGGAATCACTACATACAGTCCAGGTTAAGGGTGGAAGAGAACCTTTACACGTGCCTTCACTTTACCTGGACAGTGTATTTGCATACACCCAGAGTATTCCACAGCTTGATGGTTTTATCTCGGGAACCAGAGACAATCTGCCGGTTGTCAGAGGAGAAGGCCACACTCAGCACATCCTTGGTATGGCCTACAAATCGGCGTGTGGTGGTGCCCCTGCGAGGAAGGTCTTGGTCATTGTCTAGACTGTGCGAGCATTCTTCCAGTTAAGACTGTTTCCTTGGCCTTGTTCCTTCCTGCCCCAGCAGTCTCACACTTGCTCACAACCCTGGACATTGCTCTTGATTAGAGCAGGCTGAGAATATGCCAGAAGGATCCCTTCAGAATTGCAGGACATGTCCTCATTCCCATGTGGGGGATTGGCTGACAATGTCACCTGTCATCACCAGGATCTTCCATTATGCTTGACTATCCAAAGACTGAGCTCCCAAGATAGAACCTGTTCAAACTCTTGCCTACTCCCAACAGCAGTATCTGGCTAAAGTGCTCAACCAGACCAAACCCCTCCTCAGCACTTTCACATGACTAACTAAAAGCAAAAAGGAGGGAGGTCAAACAATCAACTGTCCTCTCTAGGTACTCTCTTGACTCACAATTCCTACAAGGGACCTAATGGCCCAGGGGAAACCACCTCCCAACAGTGTCTCCCTCATTTCTGCTCAGCTCTTCCCCAATGCCCAAGAGCTAAATGAGCAGCTACTTGCGTTGTGAGATCCCAGAGGCGAAGGGTTCCATCCCAGGAGCCAGAGAGGGCAAACTGGCCATCTGAGGAGATGACCACGTCACTAACAAAATGGGAGTGACCACGAAGAGCTCGCTGTGGAATGCCGTAGTTGGTCTCATCCCTTGTCAGCTTCCACATGATGATGGTCTTGTCTAAGGTTAAGTAAAACAGAAAAAAAAATCCAGTGATAAATCCCACAGGCCACTTGCTCACCTACTGTACAATCCAGGGTGCCTGAAGGTCGTTGGTGGGTCTACAATGTAACAAGGACACTTACAGAGGGAGGGGAACTGCAGGCTATGAGAGCATTACCAGCCATGGTCAAGTTGATTCTTCAGAAGAGCTAAACCGTATGATGAGAGAATTTAACTCAGGTGTGCATAACTTTACCAGAGATTACGAACGCCCTTTTCAACATCTATTTAGTCTTATCTGACGTCTAATGCAAAACACAGCAGCTTGAATGTGGGAATCCTAGCTGAGGCTGCCATAAGTGCTGGGATTAGTAAAGTCTCTATACGCTACAGGATGGATGCTGTGACTAAAACGTGTTTCACTCAGGCTTTCCGATTAGCGCCAGACAACGAGCCTAGTCTCAGACCACCTTCAATAGTGTGGGCGCAAACGGAAGGGAAAGAAGCTTCCACAAGTGCAGAGTTGAGAAGGAAAGCCCAACACAGAAAGGGCAGGCTAGCGCCAGCCCGGAGGCTATAGTTACACGCGGTCCCCTTGTAGTTCACCCACTTCCCACTGAGCACCGGGCCGGGCGGCAACTCAGAAACAGCCTCTGGGTCTCAGCACGGGCACTCAGATGGCATGTTGGTGTCATCACCGCCGCACCCGACCCGTAGGCTCCTGGGCACATTTAAACACACCTGCAGGGAGTCAAGCAAGAAATAAAAAAGCCCCCAACCCTGCAACCCTCCTGGCAACCATTGGCTGATCTGACCTACGTCTCGATGTGTGCGTCCTGGCTGAGGTGCAGGCACAGGTCTGTAATATACAACTCACACAGAGTTTTCCTGGCCGCCAATATGCGTGCAAACCCCTCAGTCGGCCAATCTTCTGTCCCGAATATCAGCCCGTACCTCGAGAGGCGGACAGTATCATGTCCGGAAACTGGGGAGTAGTAGCAATCTGGGTCACCCAGCCGTTGTGGCCCTTGAGGGTGCCACGAAGGGTCATCTGTTCAGTCATGGCGGTGGCAGGTGCGGGGGTTCCCGCAGCGACGAGGATGGAGGTTGATACCTCAAGAGAAACAAGCACCACAGCCGCTGCCGCTGCGGCCCTGCGGAGTAAAAGAGGGAGCAGCTCCTCCCCGGAACCGGAAATACGCACTCTCTCTTGCAAAATGGCGGCTCCCGTGATTCAATTCTGTGCAAGATGGTGGTGGCATGTAGTGCATAGGGTAAGACCTCATGGACCCCTCACAATGCAGCATAATCTTGTAGCGCGTGCAAATACATTGTGAAATCAACGCCGTGGTTTACAAGGCGATTGACACGTGAGGACCTAAGAATCGGAAGAGGGAACATGCCAGGAAAGTTCTGAGGAAAGCCTAGCGGCTTCATCGCTCCTACGTGCCGCGAGCTCCGCCCTGTCAGCGTGGTGGCTCAGATGGTAACGGTGGACAAAACGAAAAATACGGTATGGCATATTTAAAAAAGATTATTTTCAGAGAAAGGGGACGGGAGGGAGAGAGAGGGAGAGAGGGAAATATCGATGTGAGAGAGAAACATCAGTTGCCTCTCGCACACCCCCAACTAGGGACCTGGTCCGCAACCCAGGCATGGGCCCTGACTGGGAATCGAAAGGGACCTTTCGGTTCACAGGCTGGTGCTCAATGTACTGAGCCACACCAGCCAGAGCCCCGGTATGACATTATTAATATAAACTACCTCAGGAGAACTAGTAACCCTACAAAATCTCCGTGCGCTGTGGGCGGCTCTTCCCTCCGGAGGTTTACGTGCTGACGGTTTTGGCTGCGGCACTCCAAGTCCGGAAGTACGTAGTCCACGCCGGACTGAGGCAAGAATGTGCTACAGGGCTGGAGGTGCGGGGTGGACGAGAAATCAGTCTGTGGGGCTGCGCGGTGGCCACCTGCTGCCGCCGCGGCTAGAGCACGGAGAGCTGCCGTAGAAACTGAAAGGCCCCTGGCTTCTGGAAACTGCGTGGAAAGCCGGCTCCAGGCCTAACCACCTTACAGAAAGGCCCAGAAGGACGTGCCCCCGGACAGGTAAGCAGTTCAATATGATTACCTGGTTGCCTGCCGGCCTCCCCTGGAACCGCTTGGCGTGTGAAAGTGTGGTGCCTTCTACACCTGCAAATCTCTGATAAGATACCGCTGGTAGCACCCCCCTTTTTTAGAGAGCGGGGCACGTAGATCAGGAGGATGACAGCCATATCATTTAAGCAAAATAAAGGGAGGTTTATGCATAAGCATTTATTTTTCTGTTTGTAACATGTATTAACTGCAGTTTCAAATCTGTGAAATGAGATTGGAAATTACGGCACCCACCTCACATGGTGTTGTGGAGACTAAATTAATTAAATAGGTCAAAACTCAGTCACATTATATTTTTCCCCCCTCCAGAAACCTCATTCGGCTCTTGAACTTTGCCCAGGAGTCCAAGTTTGAGATGAGTCTCCCAGGTCCCTCACACATGCTCAAGGATGGGACCTTTCTGCACCTGCCAGGCCCTTTTCTAGAAGCAGGTGGTCCCCAGGCCTAGCCCCGATCTCCCTGGCCTTTCCCAATCCAGAGAGCTAGACTGTGACCATGATAAGATACCTTTGCCTAAAGCCCACCACGTGCATGCTGGCAGTGCCAGTGGAGGAGAGGGAGAAATGGAATACAGTGGACTTTCTGGACAACCAGAGCCGGTAGGATTTGGGTTTTACACTTTGGAGTTTTCCTCCAACCACTGCCCAGCCTTTCCTCTTAGAGGGGATGCCGGTAGGCTACAATGCCACTGCAGGACAGTCCTGAGCCAAGGGAGGTGTCTCCTCAACCCTGGAGACCACTTGGTGTGTAGCTAGTAATGGGGACAGGGGTGGGGCATCCTTTCCCACTCAGATCCAGCTGGAGTTGAGCCCCGTCCACACCTGCTTCCCTCAGGTGCCCCATGCTAGGCATACAGGCTCCCACCTGACCCAGCTCAAGGGCCCCCCTGGACCCCTTCTCTCAACCAGGAATCAGTGGATTCACTCTTTGTCAGCAAGGAGCTCAGTTCCTTCCTGTGGGGTAACATCTTTCATGTGTCTGAGAATCCAGTGGTGCCTCCCAACAAGTCTACTACTTGCCCAGGCCAGGCCTTCAATCCTCTTCCAGAGTGTAAGCTTTTCTCCAGCCTCTTAGAGGTGGAAGCCTGCTGGAAGCCCCACCTGGCCCCAGATTGCCTTCAGAGCCTCCCCTAGTCCCAAATACCTTTATAGGCAGAACTCGTCCAGGCTGGGCCTAGCCCCACCACTCCCAGTGGGAACTTAATCTGGTTTCATCCACTTCTGGTCGGAGCTCCTGGGCTGCCCTCTTCTATGTACCCATGGGCACTACCTCCATTCCACACAAGGCAAGAATCCCAGGAGGAGATTGGAGAGATTCTTGTAAGGAAGTCCGACTCACCACTTATTTTTGGGGGGGAGCCTGCAATATCTACACAGCCAGAAAGCCCCTTGGGCTTATTGCCAAGGGCCCAAGACCTCTTCTCCAAGAACAGGTCCCTTCAGCCCCTCCTGCCAGCACTCAGATGAGGACTATTGCAGGTGGTAGGTGTGGAGCTGAGGGAAAGCAAGGCTCCCTTATCCCACCTCCCTTTTCTTAGTTAAATCTAAGGTTCTTTAAGGTCTCAGCTGGGGTTGACATCTCAGGGAAACACTCTTTGACCTCAGGCTTCAGTCAGGCTCCTTTGTTTCACACCCTCATAGTGTGCTGGGCCTTCACAGCATTTAGCTCTATTTGCTGTTGAACCCCTTGGGGCCTTCCTCTGAGTGCTCTGAGGACAGGGACTGGTATTTTTCTGCTTACATATTGCATTCCCAGCACATGGTAGAGGGCTTGGCATGTGGAAGATTCTAATCTTGGGGCCAGCCTCAGACTTAGTAAAGAACAAATAGTTAACAGGAGGGGAGCATGTTCTAGGGAGGAGGTACACGTGTGGTTTGCATGCAGAATTATGGGGGAGGTGGTTTGAGGAGGGAAGATAGGAGAGAATGAAAGCACAGTAAGCAGGGAGCCCTAGTCCAGAAAGAATTGACTGCTAAGGAATTTGGATTTATCCTGAAACCTAGGGAGTTCTCTGTAGGATTCTCATCCCTCTCCTGCCTAGACATGAGTTTGTTAAAAGGCATTTGTTGTCACATTGGAGGCTAGGCTGGAGTAAGAGAAACAAGAATTCCGAAGCTGGACAGGAGGGTTTCTAGCAGGGTCATGACACTCCTATGAAGGGCGGGACTGAGGACTTACCAAAGGCCTTATGAGTGAGGGATTGAACATCACTTCTAGTCTATCTCTCTCCTCCCTAACTCACCTTTATTCCGGAGTCTAGAATTGAAGTGCATATAGAAATTACTTAATGATTGAGACCTAAGGAATTAAGCTCGAAAAGGTTGGTGACAAGGAAACATGGGAGTATAATGATAGGTTCTGTTCTATTCTTCCTAGTGAGAGGTGGGGGTGTGGCATTAAATCAATGCCAGGAACAGATCCTAAAAGAAATCACATGTTGTTGTTTGTTTGTTTTTTTGTCTTTTAAGTAAAGATTCAGTGTCCATCTTAGGCAGAAATCTGAGCTCTAATAGTTTCTGAGAAAGCAGACCTGAAGGCATTCTGTTGGGTCTTCCCTGGGAGAGGCCTTGGGTGCTTTGGCTGGTGTGGTCCAAGTAGGACTCTTAAGAAATACAGAGAGAAGGCAAGCTTCAAGTCTTGTTCAAGGATGTAAAGTAGCATTAGGTGGTAGGGAGAAATAAAAGCTGACCTAACATGCCTTTTCTGAGCTTTTTACCACAAAGTGAATTTCATATGAACTAGGATTGGGCGAATGTGTTGAAATGGAACCTTGAGGCTGATTAGCTTACCACAGACATGAGGGATGGAGAGGAGATAGCTCTCCTTGCTCACACTTGGGTTATGAAGTCAGAGTCTGCTGAGGAGGACCATCCTCTGCTGTACGGGAGAGGGGATTCTGTGTGCCAAGGAAATAGCAGACAAAAAGGGGGTATGTGGCCTCCAGGAAACCTCTTCCAGGCCTCCTGGATCCCCTCTTATCTTTGGGTCCTGCTTGGTGCCAAGTGGAATTGTCAACCAGAAGGCTCAGACTAACTCTGGGTCCAAGTAGGTTAGGATGGGGAAAAAGGTTAGGGGGCCCCAAGTATGAACCTCACTAGGGGTGATAGCTGTGGAGGAATGAGCCTCCCTGTTCTTTAATACAAATCCCTGAGGTATCAATTTTCCTCCTTTGGAAGGGTGAGATGTGGGGAGAAAAGTACTAACTTAAAGGCCATTTCCTTCCTTCTTTGCAAGTCTATGATAACAGGAGCCTTGTTGCTTCTCTTCCTATACTTTTCACATGCAGAGATGAGCCATTTTTTCCCCCAAGCACAGCATTCTTTACCTCTGAGGACTCTCTGGTTTATGGGCCAAGACTATCATTGAAAGTGTAATATATCACCACCTTTAGCTCTCATGGTCTCTTTTTTTAGCCCTGTTCTTCCTACACCTCTCTCTCCTTTCATTAACACTGCCAGCACAGACTGCTTTCCCATGTGGGACTCCAAGACCTCCTCACCGTCCTCTGTCAGGATTTGCTGTGAAATGGAAAAGGAAAGAACCCACTTACCTGCTTAAGACTAAGTTTTGCCCCTCATCCTACTTTCAAAATGTTAGGCACCAAATAAAACCTTATTTATACTTATATCCTTCCTATTTTAAGGACCCAGCCCCGGCTTTTTTTGGGAAGGGGGTAATATAATTTTTTTAGGTAGTTTCCATTAGTTTCTCCTGTCATACCCCCCACAAGTGAAACTGGCTCAAGGCCATTTTGGTTAGATTTTTAAAAAATACAAGAAATCCTTCTTTTAAATATTTCCTCCTTTTATGACTAAAGATATCACCTTGCAGCCTGCCTCTCCTGATTGGGAAAAAAAGTTGTCTCACTTCTTTTCATCTTCCCTTTGGACTTGCTACTACTCTTTATGGTCCTAGGAAGGAGCAGAATTCAACCTGTCTTTGCATAGAACTATACAGTTCAATATGACTATAGCCACTAGCCAAGCATAACTATTTAAAGTCAATTAAAATTAAATACAATTAAAAATTCAGTTCCTGAGTTGCACTAGCCACATTTCAAGAGCTCAAAAGTCATATGCAGCTAGTGGTACCTACTGTATTGGGAGAGCATAGATTTAGAACACATCCATCAGTGCAGAAAGTCCTTTTAGACCTGGTATAAAGGACTAGTATCCCTGCCTCCCCCTTTGTAATCCCATGTAATTGGTCAATAAATATTTGTAATAACTTCACTGTTAGATGAAAACTTTCAGAAGGGATCAGGGATTCGAGGTGGAAAATAGCATGGAATCTGTAGGTCCTCTAAAAGTTACAAGAGGGATAGCATGATGGCCAGAGGTTGATGGCCAATGACACAGTAGTCTTAGCTTTCAAGGAAGTACTTTAGGGGCTGATGTTAATATGTATCAGCCCAGGGCCACCAACAAGCTCTGGTCCTTCTTATGTATTAGTTCTGCATAGTACTTAAAAAAACAAAACAAAAAAGACTGCCCTATGGCCTTGCTGAAACTGAGTGGCTAAAGTGGTTGCTTTTTATTATCATTTCTAGGTCTTGATTTCACATACTGCTTTGTCATAGTTCTGTTCTCCGAACTGGCAATAACATAGGCAGTTCCAATGTCTAAGAAAGGCTTACTGATGCTGCCACCTGCACCCCAAGAGCTAGGAGAAGTCTGGGTCCTATCAATTAACCTACTGAGGTTAAGACTACATTTAATAAGGTTCCAGCTAGGTGAGGCTATTCTTCCACTGAACACTTCTGAACACCTATGCCAGGCACTGGCAATAGGGCCTAAGTGAGGCTGGTAATGGCACATCTGTGGATATGACTGGTTCCCTGAGTCTAAATGCGTGGTTCTCAACCAGGGATGATCTTGCACCCTCCCTTCCCCAACATTTCATCCGACAATGTCTAGAGACATCTGTTGTCACAACTGGTGGAGGAGGGGTGCTACTTATACCTAGTAAGTAGAGACCAGAGATATTGCTAAGCATCCTAAAATCCACAACCCTCCTCCTACCACCAAATAATTATCTCACTCAGAATGTCAGTAGTGCTGAGGTTGAGAAACTGGTCTAGACCACAACATGGATCAGTTTTTCATGCCAAGACTAATCAGGTCCAGGTTCAGTAGGATAGTAAGTAAGGCTAGCAAGTGTCTGATAAATTGGGAAGGAAAAATTTAGGATTCTTGAAACAGTGGCCTCCAGCTGAAGGGCAGGTATAACTGGAGTTTGTTTAACTGCACCAGAAGGCTAAGAGCTAAGGTCATAGTACAATTGGAGTTGAGGATTTCAGATGTGGAGCAAGTCAACCATAGGAATAAAGAGAAGCTAGTTTAAACAGTCTGACTTGTGATACAGTGGTGAACAGCTGGACCTAGTGGAGAAGATATTCAATAAACACATGAGCATCTGGTGGATATGGGTATACCAGTTTTTCTCAACATCTTTGCAACCCACACCTCTACTTCTCATAAACCTAAAAATCTTACATTTGCTCTGGCTGGTGTGGCTCAGTGGATTGAATACCAGTTTACTGACCCCAAAGGTTGCCAGTTTGATTCCCAGTCAGGGCACTTGCGTGGGTTGTGGGCCAGGTTCCTGGCTGAGGGCATGCAAGAGGCAACCAACTGATGTTTCTTTCTCATACATTGATGTCTCTCTCTCTTTTATTTAAGAAAAAAATAAAAATCTTACATTCTCCCTCCAGTGATATTTAAAGTTTCGAAGTTAAGTATCACAACTAAAATTATTTAAAAAGTGGTAATTTTGGGAGGCAAAATTTTAATCAGGTGATGTGATAACCATATCACAGTTACACCTTAACTTTTTTTCCTGGGTGGTATAGAAGATTCAACAAAATGCAAACTTTTAAAACAATACTCTTTCACTGTTTTATCCACAATTAGATATAGCAAAAAAAGAAGGAAAAAAAAGCTTTTAAAATATAAGGAGGCCCTGGCTAGTGTGGCTCAGTGGATTGAGCACTGGCCTGTGAACCAAAGAGTCGCAGGTTCAGTTCCCAGTCAGGGCATGTGCCTGGGTTGTGGGCCAGGTCCCCAGCTGGGAGTGCATGAGAGGCAACCACACATTGATGTTTCTTTCCCTCTTTCTCCATCCCTTCCCCTCTCTCTAAAAATAATAAAATATTTTAAAAATAAAATGTAAGGAGAAAATGGAATAACAAATGGAATGAAATCCTCTATATTTACACATTTTACATCCAAATTTTTTCTAGAGTAGCTGGAAGTTGCTGGTAAAAACAATCAAGAGTTTCAGTTCCACAAAATCCTTCTGAAGTTCTTCCAGTGAAGACTGAACATGAGTGTGAAACACATTTGTCCCAAAAACTCCCACAGGTAGGTTTTAAGAACAAGGTGAAGAATACATCACCCAAAATAGTTCTGGATATTTAACTTTTTTTCTTGAAATAACATTCATGAATCTGGTCCTCAAAAGACCGACCAAGAAAATTAGACACTGTTAGCATGAGTTTGTTATCTGTAGCTGGATTTTTGGCAAGTTGTGCGTAAAGTATTTAATAATGAGCAGTGATTGTTAGTGTCTGCTCCTTGACATTTCAGGGTCAATGCATTTTAAAGTTCAATGTGTTAAATTCTGAAAGTTTAAATTCTTGAAAATTTAAAGTACAGATTACATTTTGTTGGTGTTCCAAAACCCGGGTTCTGTCATTGGCATTCCAAATTTAGTTGTCCATAAATTCAGCTGAGTGCAGTTCTTTGGCAACCAAGGAACCTCAGTATGTAATAGAAAACCCAAGGCAAACTAGGATCAAAGGTACTGTTTTTCCACACAGCTATGCTGACAGCAAGGCTAAAGATTTCCAGTAGATTGTGGGCAGATGGAGGGAAGTCGGTGCTTCACATTGACTGTTGCAGTACATTTGAATGCCAATTTTCTCCAATTTTTTGCCCCCCCCAAAAGAAACACACCAGATTTAAAACATGCCATTGCTGTAGCACCATTAATGAATACTTCTATAATTTTCCCCAAAACTCAGTTTATTTGATAGAGTTTCAAAAATATTGTCTTTAGTGGTCAAGTGCTAGGCTTGTGAGAACAGCACATCCACAGTTTTTAAACCCTAATTGTGATAATAAGCAAAGCACAGTTTTCTTCATCAGTAGATTCATTTCAACTAATAGCAAAGAAGGGTGCGCTGGTGTTTTTTAAAACCTGAAGAATGATATGCTCAGTTGTAAGTTCTGAGTTAAGACTGTAGAAGTAGATGAAGAAATTCTGGGATTCCTTAATTTCTTCTTAAAGCTGTGGCAACACTTGGAATGTAGGGCTTCACATATTTCTCCATTTTTTTCTCCTTTACAGTTAAAAGGGCTATTTAATAATTAAGTTTTCATGGCCTTTGAAGATTCCTGTTAATATTCTAATATTGCCCAGCCTTAAAGCTGCAGAGAATTGTGCTTTGCAGAACACTCCCATGTTTTTAATGGCATAAATTTAACAATGTTTGGCATGGTGTCACTGCCCAACACTTTCAAGTAACTGCAGAAGTTGACCCTATCTTCTATGTCATAATGTAAATGTGTAATTGATGCAATCCTCAAAAAAATTGGCTGCATCTTCAGCTTTGTCGAAGGAGAATTGATGATGGAAGTATCTGGTCCCTCTTGCAGGGTGATGAATGATTTCATAGGTGGCAGCTGGGTGGCAGGGCAATACAGGCATCCAGTTATGCCTGAGCACCAGTAAGTGAAGTTCTTTGTTCATTTTCTTTTTACACACCCACTTGCTGCCTAAAACCTCACACCATTTAATGGTTCCCTCAGTCAAATCTAAATGACCTTAACTTTTATAATCCTCTGATTCTAGCTTGAAGAGCCAAGACGAACTCTTAACTCATGGGATGGACAAAATGGAAGATGTAAATAAGTAAAATTTCCAATTAAAAAGCCTCTTACACAAAATTAAACTTTAAAAGAACATTGACCTGAAAGTAATATATCTGTCCTGGATATGCAAAATCTTTGATGAATAACAACTCCCTACTCATGGTCCCTAAAATCAGAAAGCTTGATCACTCCGAAGTAGACAAAAAGTTTGTGTTGAATTAGTAGTTGGTGAGAACACACAGTAACCACAGCTGTGTGGTGCTTAATGTCTAACATGTTAAATAAGCCATTATACAAAAATAGTTTCTTACATTAACTATTATAAGACTCTTGTTTAGTAAAATTCTGAATCATGCTACTGTAATGTGCATTCACCAATGAAAGGAAGTTAACAAAACTATGAACTGTATAAAGAATGGAAGAATATGTCAATTACTATCAATTTACACATAACTTACATAAAATAAAAATTTTTACCTTTTCAGTGTAATTTCTGTATTTGGCAACACTTAAGTTCTGGTATATGATTGAAAGTAAAAGTTTTATTTTCTTTTAAATATTCTGTAATTCAAACGGGAATATCCCCAATTTCTTTAATTTTGTTTGCTGTTTATAAATAACTTTTCAGGTTTCAAATGAATGTTATCTTGTCTCCTACTTGAAGAGACCATCTCTTTTCTCGTTTAAATTGGCTTTTAATTAAAATTCCAATTCCAAATCCTTCCCAGAAACTATTCTAGCAGAAGAATGAAAGGTTACATACATCCTTCCCTCAGCTTCAGTGTACTAAAACCCAGAAGTATAGAACATAGTTTATTTTGTAGGCAAATTTAATTATTACCGTGGTGGAAAATGGTGCTTGGGTTTGTCCTTAAAGTCGGGTTAGTATAATCAAATTAGCAATTATTTGTAGTTAAGATTTGTGTCTTAACTGTGCATTTACCAATAGTTACTGTAAAATAGGGGGTGATGATAATATCTAATATATGATGGCTATAGGACAGTGTTCTGTTTGTTTTGACTGCAACCCAGAGTAAGCAATACGTTTTACTTGGAGACCAAGTGTACATATAACTTAGAAGTTTTATAAAACAGTGCTTACCCTTCTTATGCTTCATGAACTCTATTTTCTCTTCTGTTTTAAGATAATTTAGGCATGACCCATTTGTTTCAAGACCCACTGATTGGTCAAAGCCCACAGTTTGAAAATGGCTGCTGTAGGAGAACATGAGGAAATACATTTTATAAACTGTACAGCACTACTGAGATGTGAGCAGTGGCTATTGAATATCCTGGTTAAGGCTTTTATGGGACTGAAGACCACCTCTCCTTCCTTGGGTACTCCCAGGAGTCACATCTACCTAGGCTTCTGGTAAGGAAGAGAGTATTCACACTATCATTGAATCAACTCTTTCATACTCAGATGAGAACTAGAAAGCAAGGCATTAACCAAGTCAAAACCCAAAGAAGGGAAGACAAAGAGGAAAGTCAAATAAAAAAGCAGATATCTGATTAGAGCCTTATGGTTTATAAAATACTTTCATATATACATGATCTCTTTTAATCATGCTAAGGCTAGGGAAAAAGTAAAGCCTACAGGTTGAAAACTTCCGAAGATGAGACAGTAAGTGGCAGAGCCAGGTCATCTGGTCCTAAATCCTTCACTCTTTCCACTATGGTACTATACCAGGAAAGCAAAGTGATCAGGATGTGGTTTATTTTGACCCATCAAAGACATTTATGTCCTCTGCCTTTCTCTACAGGGAAAGTGGACCTACTGACTCTGGGGAAGCAACCCCAAACTTTGGCAGTGGGGCATGGCCAGTTGCTCTTATTAGTCCAGGACTCAAACCTGGCATTTCAGCTTACCAATACCAGACATCGGTTTTGATACCACTTGTGCTCTGCAGTCTGGAATGTCTATTATCTTAAAGTACTGTGGCTTTCCATTCCTATGTGTTAAGGGTCCTGGAGTTTTGATCGGGGATAGACTCAGGACTCACATCAGAGGGAAATTAAGTACTAGGGATCTGTCACCTCTACCCCTTTTACTTGGGTAGACTGAAAGGGAATGACAACAGTGGTCAGTTTCTGGGGACTGTCATGTCTTGGCTCAGTTTCCTCTTAGGGAAGCCAGTTGGCCTCAGCCAGTATGTCTCCTTTGTCTATATGTGCCCATCTCTGCATTGTATGCCCCTACCCCTCATAAAAAAGAGGTTCAGCTAACAAGTACCCATCGCTCGTGGCTTCCCTTGTTTCTTTCCACTCCTTTCAAACCTGCACCTCCCCTCCTGCCTCTCACCCTGTACTCCTCCTGCACCACCTCCTCCAATGGCCCCACGCTGTGCTGTTTGTGGCTCCTGGATTCTCTGCACCCCACACAGATGGCCTCTCTGACCACCTTGCAGAAGAGCTTCAGGGCTTCTTGATGTTTGGAACAGGTACCCTGGCTCCCTGGATACAAGTTGGGCACATGTGGCGAAATGCCTGGACCACATTGACTAGCTGCAGGTTGGGATGAAAGCTGCTACTGGTAAAGACCTTTCAGCATTGGGGGCAGGCGGAGGGGCCCGGGGAGGAGGCTGGTCATCTTTCTCATGCGTATTCTCCCAGTACCTCCTCTTCTCGCAGGGCACGCCAGTTCTCAGGTCGTGTCTCCAGCCTTCCAGGTCATAGTCCCAATCTTCCTCTTCCTCCGGGTCCCACAGGCAGTCCACGGTGCCCCAATTCCTTATGCCACTGTCTTCGATATGGGGCTTGTCATCCTCTGGGCCCTGGAACAACTCGTCAGCATTCTTACAGTACAGAACCACTGGCATGGTGGTATCCCGTCCGCTTCCCGTTCACCTTCCTCCTGGTCCCTGCCGTCCTCACCCTCTTCTCTGCACAGCTGGGTCATACACACAGCAGAAGCTGTGCCCGCAACCAATGGACTCAGAGTGCGTGAAGTAATGGTGGCAGGTGGCGCACACCGCCTCCACCCGAGGGGTCTGCACAGAGCTGGGAGCAGCGGGACCGCCCGCCATCCTAACGCACCGTCTGCAGGGGTGGTGTGTCAGCTTGCGGCCCAGGAGCGGGCACGCCAGGAGCCTATCCCGCACCCTCCTCACACTCCGCAGGCCGGCACAGAAGCCTCACTCCCCTCCTGACTTGCAATCTCGAGGGGCGAAGGCCCCAGGTCCAAATTCACGGCCACCCTTCGAGGCTCACGTGCAAGCCCAGTTTTTACGCTATCTCGTCCCTCCCTCCCTCCCTCCCAGGTGGCTCAAGCCTCGGGCGTCAGCCTCAGCGCAGCGTTCAGCACGGCGGGTGGGAGGAACCAACCTGATGCTGGCGCTCTAACCCCATACCCCGGAGGGGTGGTCTGAGCACCTGGCAGAAGCGTGTTTCTGGCGTCCGGGAAGTTCGCGCTGGCCCTTTGTGCGCCCAGCACCCCAGAAAAGCCTGCCGGGTGAGTGCGCGGACAGGGAGTTAGTGGAAGCCACTGAGCAGCGCTAGGCGTACTCTAACCCTACAGCCGCAGGGTGCTGCAGCTGCTTCCAAGAGCCCGCACCCCGAAACAGACGTGAAAGGGTGGCGAACACGGCCGAGCTCGGGTGCTCTTGTGCACTTCCGGCCCTTCTAACCAGAGGCTTTGGCGGTAGAGGGGACTTTCTTTGCGGTGCGGCTTGGGGACGTGGCGCGTGTGAACCAAGCGAGATGCGTGGAGTGGCCGTGAGGTCAAAGTGTTTCTCGTGGGTGGGGTTTGTGTGCCTCCAGCTTTCCTTCTCAAACCAGTGCACCCCTTCTTGCTGTCTGCAGAGCCTTGGCCTCCTAACCCTGACTTCTCCCGCAACCCCTCAGACACCTCAGACTCAGCATTCCCTACACCGACTTCTGTAGATCCTTTTGCCTCCCTCCATCCATTATCTTTCCACTCGCCATCCACATACCCATCCATGCATTTTTTATTCCATCTAGCCATCAATCCATTCATTCATCCACTTTGATCTGCCAACCTTATAGGAACAAGAAAAAAAAAAAGGCATTATTAGTTCCTTCAAGGAGTACAGAGTTACAGGTGTGTGGTCACCCTTCACTGAAGGTTTTAAAGATTTGTGTTTTTTTTTTTTAACTTGACCTTCAGTAAGAAGTACATTGCACATGTTGATCCAATACAGACTTGCACATGTGTAACAGAAACAAAACTTCTAGAAATTGTTCTTTTCCTTATGGCATTCAAGGCATCCTGATACGTTCTATTTTACTTCAGTAAAATGCTGTTCAGCATCCACTGGAGTGATTGCACCCGTCATTGATCTGAGGAACAACACCTACCCTAATGGAACCTTCAACACAAAGCAACCTCTCCCTCTCTTGGCCCGAACTTGCACTGTAAGCGGCACAAAGCAAGGGGGGGAAATGTGCTATCCATTGTACACACAAGTTCTTGATCATAATGCTGAACATACAGCAAGTGCCCCCTACATGTTTTCTGAGGGTGTAAATGGATCGAGTCTTGCTGATTTTTATCTTCTCAAATCTAGGCCTTCTTTCTGTTGCTGCCATTCTAGATCTGACCTCATCAGCTTTCAACTAATCAAAAAGTTTCCTCAAGGGTAACTGTAGCACAGGAGTTGCAAACCCAAACTGAGCAGCTACTTAAGTGTTAGTGATATACCAAAAAAACTACCTGGTGGACATGCCATTTATTACTCACATTACAGGCTAATGCACCAGGCAAAGGGTCAGTGTAAGAGAGACCACACCTCCTTCAGTCTGAGGTTCGTTTTAAGGGGTCCCAGACAAAGGAGGCATGTGACCTCTGCATGACTCTAAACTACATTACCTCTGTGTAAAAGGTCAAGAAGCTGCTCCCAAAAAGAAATAAGGAGGGAGTTACAATTCATTCCCAAAACAATACACATTCCTTCTGGCCAGTAGCTATCTCACTAGCTCTCAGTCATGGGTGGGGGAGGGCCCTGTCCGTTGACCCCCATAGTCAGTTGCCCTCATTTCACTCCACTCTGCAACCACCAGAGCCACTATCATAAATGGGAGTGTGACATACTCACACCAGGCTGTTGCCTGTGTGTCTTGGGACATGTTGTTCTCTCACCTAGAAGGCTCTTGTCGCAGGGCTTCTCCCTGCTATAATTCCTCATTATCCTTCAGGTCTCTGCCCTGGCATAATCTCCTGAAGGGGACTCTTCCCCAAGGCTGGCAGCAGGCTGTATTAGGATCCCAATTTTCTGTCACTCTCTGTGTGACCTTGGAATAATAATTTAAAAAATTGTTATTATAGTTGATATTCAGTATTATTTTATGTTAGTTTCAGGTGTACAGCATAATGGTTAGGCAATTATATAATTTACAAAGTGATCCCTCCGATAATTCAAGCCACATGGATTAGTTTCTCAACATCTTTGTGAGGCAGTTCCCTATCTGCAAAATAAAGATGATATTAGCACACACGTCACGGGCTGTTGTGAATTTGAATTAATTGTCATCTGTAAAGTGTTTGGAACAGTGCCCACTGGGGTTACTTTTGTATCCTCATCACCTGCCAGGGCCAGAGGCGGATTTAACGGTGGGCGCCCTGGGCCCCGACTTCTGAAGGGCCCCGCAAGTTTACAACTTGTACGTAATTAAAATTGTACATATGAAACCAAACTTGGTGTCATTAGAAAAAAGTGTAAAGTTGGGGTTTTGTGGGGCCCTTCAGAAGTCGGGGCCCAGGGCGCGTGCCCGGTGCGCCCGCCGTTAAATCGGCCTCTGCAGTAACCTGTAGTCGATGTGCCTTGGAAGAAACTCCCCCATCTTCTATATTCTCCCGTTTTGAATTGGGTCAAAATGATTGGGACCCTGTGGTGAAAAATAGCCCAGCCGGTGTTCTAATGGTTCTGAGAGCCTTCTGTTTGGAGAGAGTGAAACCCAGGCCTGGCTTCTCTAAGGCACAACACCTATGTGTGGTGTTCTTTGTTAGGGAACTAAAAATAAGCTTCTAGTTTGCAGTCTTCGAGTCTTCTTGGAGCTCATGGTGGAACCCAAGGAGCCACTGGGGTGGGGGACTTGTGTGGGGTGAGTGTAGAAATCTGAGCAACAAGAACTGGGACTGAGCTTCAAGGCTGGAAGACTTCCCCATCTCTGAATGCAATGTCTGCCCTGCACACAGAAGTGGGTGAGGGAACAAGCTGGCGAGCAGATGGAGGGAAGAAGGGGCTGTTCAAAAGCAAGGTCTGCCTGCCCCAGGGGAGTTGACCCCAGGTGGGGAATAGGACAGCTAACGGAAAGAACAAAGGGGAGCAGTGAGACTTGGTGAGAAGGCCGGAGGGGGCATCTCAAAGGAACTGGTAATACCTAAAGAAACAAAGTGGGGACACCTGTTCTCAAGAATACCTAAATGAATGAGGATCTTGAAAGTTTGACACCTATTTTCTTTTATTTTCCTTTCTCCTCTAAATTACCTCTCCTCAATCCAGCTAGGAGAGGGACCTTTTTCAGATTCCATTATGTTGTGATGCTCAGCTGGTTTTCTCCAGGGTATATGGGAGACTTAGTTTTAAGCACTCCAAACCTCACAGCCCCCAGCAACTAGGCACGCTCTTCTGTTCACAGGAGTTCTGCTAGCTTTCTCCTGAACTCAGCTGGGAGCTGAGGGTTGTCAGGGCAGGTCAACTGGCACACACAGGGCTCCAGCTGCCACTGTCCCAGGACACTGGGAAACTGCCAGCAGTGGAGGGCAGCTGGGCTGGCTGAGCAATGATGGTGGCTGCCAGGGCATTTTTCTCAGGACTCTGATTTCAGAACATTTATCCCTGGGAACTCACAGCAGCCTTTTTAGGCTGGAAAACCCATAAAGAGTGCAACAGCAGCCCTGACTAGTGTGGCTCAGTTGGTTAGGTGTCCTACCGTAAACCAAAAAGATCATGGCTTCAATTCCTGGTTGGGGCATGTGTGAGAGGCAGATCACATCAATGTTTCTTTCCCTCTCTGTCTTCCTCCCTCCCCCTTTCTCTAAAATCAGTAAGCATGTCCCTGTCTTCCAGTAAGGATAACATACATTAAAAATAAAAAGATTTAGGAGGGGAGTTGCTGCTTCAGAGGGATACATATGTTTAGTTTTTGAATTTAAAGTCCCTGCATGCCCTGACTTGTGTGGCTCAGCGTTTGGGCGTCATCCCGCAAACCAGGAGCACTGGTTTGATTCCAGGTCTGGGCACAAGCCAGGGTTGCAGGGCAGGTTCTCAGTTGGGGGTGTGCAAGAGGAAACTGGTTGATGTTTCTCTCGCACATGGATGTTTCTCTCTCTCTCTCCCTTCCCCTTTCTCTAAAAGTAAGTAAAATATATTTTTTAAAAAGTCCCCTGCACTTTGGCCATTTCACTGGCCAGGTTGGGCTGGACCAGGCTGGGACGCTGAAGCTGGGGGTGGGAGACTGTAACCAGAAACGCTGGCGTGCACCTCTAGGTCTCCTTGCCAGGCACCTCCCCAGGGCAGGCCAGGCCAGCCTGGCACATAATACCAGCTCTCAGGGAGCTGTCAGACTTAGGGAACTCAGAAGCAGGGTTCTATGACCACAGTGGTTTTAGGGGAGACCTTAGCCTAGCCTGTTTCTTGACTCTGATCTCATGGGCTTTCTCTTCAGTCCCTGCCTAGCTGCCCTGTGGAGTTAAGATGATGAGTGCCAGCTACTTCATCTCCTGATCAGAATGGGGGCTTGATGGAAGACAGGGGAGCAGGGACAGGTCCCCTGCATCCTCTCCCTGGTGTGTGGGCAGGAAAGAGCAGGGAGGCCATGTGCTCAAGAGCTCACTGGAGAGTGCCTGAGAAGACCAGCTCTGGGCCCCTCCTCCTCTCAGCTCCATCTGATTTGGGCTCAGGCAGGGGCCCAAGCTGTAGTGCCTGGATGGGAGACCAAACTTGAGGCCTGTGGGGTCACTCCTCCATCCCCTACTGCTAGGGGTAGAGGGATTTCAGAACAGCCTCACGCTTCCTTAACTCAGCCCAGCTATGACTCGATGGCTCTAGTTGCCTGGGTCACAGTGCAGCCAGGAAAGCCTGGAGGGGCCTGACTGAGTGACTCCAGCAGCTGGCAGGCCGACTCCCTCCTCCTGGCTCTTTGCCTTGATGTGAGGTTCTGTCTTCATTCTGGAGCTTACTATTCAGTTATGTCGAAGTTCAGGAGCAAGGAGAGGCTAAAAATTTATAGGGGGACGACAGCCTGTGCCCTCAGCTCCTCTTCTGCTTCCACCCTGTAGGCTTCTCTTATAACAGAGCAGGGAAAGGGTCCCTAAAGGCCCCACAGCTCTTGGTTTTGGGGCTGGGGAAAGGAGATAATACAGTATTCCCTCACTTATCGCAGGTCTTACACTCTGTACCCCTCCCCCCCGCAATAGGTGAAAATCCGCAAAATAGGAACCTTACCATTCTCAGTCTCTTATTAACCTTTTCCATACTTTATTTATAAACACTACTTATGTTCTTAAACATATTATACACTCTTAAACCTACGTAACTTTTAACAACATATGTATACAGTACCGCAAAATCCCACAATATAGCAAAAAATCTGCGATAAATAGTTAAATATAATATTTTTAAAAATCCCGCGATACAGTGAGGCCGTGATAAGTGAACCGTGATACAGAGAGGGACTACTGTACTTTGCATATATCTATGGTAAGTTAGTAACTAGATAATAGTTGTGCCCAGGGCAAGAGGGCAGATGATAGGCTTAAAATACTTTTCATAATAATGATGTATGGTGCTTGGAGTCAACATTTAAAATTAGGGAGAGCCTTGAGGATGTGGAGAGAAGCCACGCAGTCTGAAAGGGGGTAGACGGAAGTCGGCTAGGTCTGATGTGTAAGAGGGGAGTTTGCTAGGAGGGCTGGGGTGTAAGGGGGAAGCCACGGGGTTTGGAGAGAATCTGCCATGAGGTCTGGAGTAAAAAAGAGGAGACTCACTGGGAAACCTGCCTGGAGAACACGGTGGCATGGCTAATAAGGCTGGAATAGTGGGAACCTGCCTAGCCAAGCATGGATTAGACAGAGATGCCTAAAATGCTGAACTGTGACCACGAATGCTGAGCCTTGGACTTCTGCTTTTCTGAAAGACTTTACCTCCGACTGGCATATTCTGAAACTGGCCTGGTTTGGCAGGGGGAGGCAGTACTGTTTGGGGTGTTTTAAAGGGAGTGGGACATAATGGTAGAAACCCACTGTTAGTCTGAATCTGTAAAACTCTTAAATAAACCCACTTTCCTTTTCCACCAAACTTTTGTATTGGGAGTCATGCTTCTTGGCAGCAGGCAATTGGAACCCACAGCTGTTCCAGAATAGCATAGCCTGGGGTTCTGGAACACTCTGGGAAGTTTGAAGTGAAAAAAAAAGATGAGTCCAGGGCTGAGCCTTCCTGCTGGCCTTGTCGCTGTCCCCAAGGCCAGCCCCTAGCTGCCTGGGCAGCCCTGTGTGACTCATGATGGCACCCTGCAGACCCGGGATGGGCTCTGTGGGAGCTCAGTAGAGATGTCCGGAAGGGTGACTAAGGAAGCAATGAGGAGAGAGGCAGGCGTCCAGGCCGGTCCAGCTGGGCCCAGAGCTCCCATCTCTGGTAGAGACCGCCGACTAGCTATTGCTTATCAGGGAAACAAAAATGGGGGTGATCAAATGGGTCAGGGGGACCACTGTGTGTTCTGGGCCTGTTCATCCCTCTATGGAGTTAAGACTCAGGGCCCTGGGCTCACCAAATATGTGGCTGTGGGGTGCTGCTGGGATCATGTCCCATGGCCTCAGTTTTTTCAGGTGACCATTCTTAGGTCACAGTGTAGGTGGGAGGTGAGAGGTGAGTCCTAGAGGGAACCCGGGTAGGAGGAACTTCACAGGCCCCCAGTGCTGGGAGGCAGCATGATACGGGGCGCAGAGTGAGCGTCTCCAACAATCAGGGGCTGATGCAGGATCCCTTTAATTCCGTTTTATGGTTCTGTGGGCAAGACACTGAACTAACCTCTTTAAGAGAAATATGATTTTAAAAAGCTGGAGTGGTACATGGTTGCCAAGGATCCCATAATCGAGTTACAGGGTAGACACTTCCGGAAGGTCAGGAAGGCTGAGTCCGTCTAGTGTGTGAAGTCAGGAGTGGGGGCTGCTCCAGCAAGGGGAAGGTTAGTAGGAAAGGGGAGGAAGACCCCCAAGCCAGGGGAAGTGTTTCAGTGTCCCCAGGAGACGGAAAAGGGCTTCTATGGAAAGCAACCTCACAGGTGATCTGATCATAAATTCCTAACTGGTCAGGTCATGGTGGGTAGTCACGCCCCAGGCCTATAACGTCTTCAGTAAACCGTTTTTCTTTGCTTTAAGCCAGCCCTGCCCATTGTTCTTTTGCATCTAGGTTAGCACACATTTGAGATGCCAGAAGTAACAAGATGATGTGCTTTCCTGAGGGTGCAGGAAACCACATCATCTTGTCTACCTGTCATCCAATTCCCCTGCTGCCTCCCACCTTCCTTAGTGCCCTCCTTATGCCAAAGTGCATAAAAGAAGCCAAGAAACTGTCTTTCTCCAGAGGAGAAAGGAAGGGGAGAGGGAAACACTGATCAGTTGCCTCTTGCCCACCCCCAACTGGGGACCTGATATGCAACCCAGGCCTGTGCATTGACCAGTAATTGAACCGGTGACCTCCTGGTTCTCAGGCCGGTGCTCTATCCACTGAGCCACACCAGTCAGGGTGTGTATCACATCTTTCACACTCTGGGCTCTTGGCCTCCCAGGGCTGCAGACCAGTTTCTCACATCCCCATAGGAGGCTCTGTCAGGCCCTAAGGTGTGCTGGAGATGCACAGGGTGCCTGGCCTGTGTCCTCGTGACTGGGAGCTCCCTCTCCAACTCAGCCCCTGCTCACCCAGTGGCCAAGAGAGTGGGACTGTTTGCTGAATAAACAAAAGACACGTGGTCCCAGGAAGATTCTTTTTTTTTCTCTCTCTCTTTTCTTTATTTTTTCCCAGGGATGTTGTTTACAAAGGAGACATGGGGTTTCTGCTCTGTTGAAATTCAGAAACGTGAGGCTGGGCCTTCACATAACATCTTTAACAAGCATTACCACAGGAATGTTATGTGCTTATTGTAAAGATTTAAACCATTGAAAAGACAGGAAGGAAAATCTGGAGGGGTTATTTCCCCTCCCACAGCTTGCCCTTGAGCACCTGTCCCTCCAGGCTCCTCAGGTGCTTAAGGACACCCTCACACCACACTCACCCACAGTGTTGGGAAAGTTGTGGTGAGACAACATTGTCACGCTCTCAGGGTGCCAGAGATGCTCAAGTGAGAGTTGCCCTGCATGTGAAGTCAAAGTTATTCTGCAAACTGTTGAGGGTGAAAGATATGAGGAATTGTGGCTGCCCTCCTTCCTGCTCCCCAAACAGGAACAGCCACATTTTTTAAAGGACTTCGGGAAGATGACAAAGCCATTTTAGTGGCACAGACTGCTTGTAAGGAGGGTGGTGAGGGTGAGGAGGGCTCAGTTTTGAGGGCAGGATTGGCCCCACAGTCAGGTCACGTCTGCCAGCCAGCCAGCCAGTGCAGGGGGCTCCCAGGCCCCCACATACCCCACAGCACTCCTCGGTCTCTGATGGTGAAATGTCAGCAGAGCAGCTGAGAAGCCCCTGTTCTCTCTGGGCTTTGGGAATTATGGGGGTTCCTCTCCACCTGCAGGGAAGGAGGAAGGTGACCCCAACTCACTCCTGGTCCCCCCCAAACCCAGGTGGTGGCTCCCAGGAGTGCCTGGTTCCAGGCCTGTGGGTGAGCAGGGACTGAAGCCAGGGAAATCACCTGCCCCAGTACCCTGCCTCCTTCTTGGGTTCTAAGGCACCTTGGCCACACGGGAGCACATGGGGTCTCCTGTCCCCAACCCGCCATCCCAGTCACCTGGGGCCTCCTGTTCCCAACCTGCCATCCCACCATCACCTGGGGCCTCCTGTCCCCAACCCACCACCCTAGTCACCTGGTGCTTGCTCATAAGGTTCCTTATTCTTGCCTGGGGAAAGAGAATGCAAAATAGGAGGTGAGGGGAGTGGTAGGTAGAGGGGTTGGGGGCCCAGGTCTCCACCTCCCCTCTGCCTCTCCTACTCTGGGCCCTTTGCAAGATCAGGCCCAGCAATCTCCCCTGGCAGTGGGGTCCTCAGGGCCCCAGGGTGGGGTGCAGCTGTAGAGCAGGCAGCAGGGCCTCAGAAGTAGCTACTGCTCGGGGAACGGAACAGATGTAGCTGAAAGGATAGGAGAAGAGCTTTCATCCCTGTGGGGATGGACCAGTGGAGGGCCTCCCACTTTCTCTCCCACCTACCTCGAAGGCATCTCCTGGTGAAGATCACAACTCCCAGCGCCAGCAAGAAGAGGAGGGGGCAGGTAACCATGGCAATGAGTCCTTGACTAGAGGGCGGTTCTAGGGAAGGCAGAGAAAAGGGGGCACCCCCCAGACCAGTGGACTATCTCTGGGGGCCCTGGACTCTTCCTGCCTTGTGACCCCCTCCCAGCCAATCCCAGCTCCTCACCCCAAGCCACAGTGAGCACACGGTCCAGGCTGGAGTGCTGCACGTGGCAGGTGTACGCAGCCTCCTCCCCGACTGGCACCTGCACGGCGGCCCACGTCTGGTAGGTGCCATCCCCACTGGGGCGTGTCTCCACATACTCAGTGTCCAGGGCCAGCTCCTGCTCACCCAGCCACCAGCTCAGTGAGATATCCTGTGGGTAGAAGCCCAGGGCCCAGCACCGCAGTGTGGCACTCCTGTCCAGAGTTGTGTGCTTTGTCACCCGCACCATGGGTGGCTCTGCAGAGAGAGGTGGAGGGAGGGAGGCTGGTGAGCAGGCACTCTGCCTGTCCCTCCTGCTTGATCCGGACCCCTCCAGCATCTTCCCTGGTGGAGGACAGGGAACAGGTGGGGACAGGTCTCTCTCTGGGACAGGCACTCAACCAATATTGGAGGCAGGGATGACCATTGCCAACCATTCCCAAGGGGCACTGTCCTGGGAATTCCCATGGTGGTGCTGTGACTTCCTGCTCCCTGCCTCGAAGAGAGTCAGTCCTATGTGGTGCTGTTGGGTTCTATATTGACATCCTCCCTTTTTTCCCTAGGGTTCTCTTAGACTTCACGAACTTCCCCATGACCTCCTGCACACAGCAGGGGCCGGGTAAGTGAAGTCAAGAATGACGCCCCTTGTCCCTTCCTTCGCCTTGGAACAAGCCTTGCTATGAGAATGGGCTTAGAGCCTAGCCTGACCTCTGTCTGCAAGCCTCTGTCTCTCAGGGTCAACTGGGGACACACTGCCCCTTCCTCAGGGTTGTTCTGCAGGGTATAATCTAAAGTGTGACAGCTCATTTTATGTGTCCACTTGACTGGGCTGTGGGGGTGCCCAAGCATTTGGTTAGTTTTCTGGGGAGCTGAGGGTGCTTCTGGGTGGGATGCACACTTGACTCTGTGGACTCAGTAAAGCAGCTGGAGAGTTGAAGAGAACAGAAAGGCTGATGGGAGGGACACCTCCTGCCCGATTGCTTGAGCTGGGTTGCGGGCCTCTTCCTGCCTTCAGACCGTTCATGGGTTGTGAGCCTGCCAACATCTGCACAGAACTGCGCCATCGACTCCCCCAGGTCTCCAGCTCATTGACTGCAGACTGGGAACTCCCGAGCCTCCACAGTCACGTGAGCCAATTCCTTACATTCCACCTTTCTCTCTTTATATAGACAATACAAATCCTGTTGGTTCTGTTTCTGTGGATAACCCGACTAATGGACCAGGTGAAGGAGGGAGGATCCCTGGTACTGAATGAAAGTTTTAACACGACTTATTCAACACATACCAAAATGATGCCTTAAAGAAGCATGGGCCATTATTACCTTCCTCATTATATTAGTGAGGAAACTGAGGCACAGAGAGGACAAGTAAGCTGCCTAAGGTCACAAAGTCAGCAAGTCCTGGAGCCAGGATGTGGATCTGGAGGATGGGCTCAAGGATTGAGCTCTGAACCACCACACTCTGCTCTCGTACTCACATCTTCCCTTCCTGACACTGTTCTGACCTCCTCTGAGGAGAGTCTTCCACATTAGCTCGGCTGATGCACACCTGCTGCTCAATCAGATGTCCCTGGTGTGCTGCATGCTCCGACCAATCCCATCCAGGGCCGCCTGTGGCCTCTACGCTCACACTGCAAGCACCCACCTTCCTTAGTGTCCATTGCAGCCTATATATCTCCAGCCCTGCAGTCCAGGGTCAGGAAAAGCTTAGGATGCACCCAGGCCTGGGGAGCATGTTCAGCATGAGGCTTGTGTGGAAGGAGGAGGGTGAAGGGCCTCAGCTTCCCCAGAAGTCCCCAGTGGTCTGGGAGTGGTGAAGGATGCTCTCCCTTGGGGCCTGGAGTCATTCCTCAAGGAGCAGAACCATGGGATGTTAAATGCCAAAAGGAGTTTATGAGCCACCAAGTTTAACTCACTAGCTCTACAGATAAAGGAAATGAGGCTGAGCCCTGGCTGGTGTGGCTCAGTTGTTCGGCACGTGGGGTTCAGTCCCTGGTTGTTGGGGTATGTACAAGAGACAACAGATTGGTGTCTCTCTCCCTCTCTCTCCCTCCTTCCCTTATTTTCTCTCTAAAATCAATAAGCATGTCCTTGGGTGAGGATTTAAAAAAAAAAAAAAGATCCTTTTTCCTTAACACGTTGCGTACCAGGGAATTTAAATGCCTTTTAGAAATGACAAGAATTCTCGCCACCCGTACGCAATGTGTTAAAAAAAAAAAAATGAAGCTGAGTAGGGGTGTTATTCCCAAGACCACACTTGGACAGGAGATTCCAGAACTCCTCACTTACCTCACCTGGACTGAGGGCCTGAGGTCTGGGCTCTCTTCCTGCCCTGGTGATTGTCCATCTTTCTGGGCTACAGCTGGCTTATCTGAGCCAGGGTGATACAGCCTACCCCACCCCCCAAGCTTCTCTGTCAAATGGGACAGCTGTGGAGAATGGGAGCGTGGGAGTGTGGGGCCCCTTATGCATTGCCACAGGCTGGGCCTTACCTCTCCGGGTGAGGATCTGGCTTCCCAGCTCCAGATACCTGCGCAGAGAGGTGAGGCAGAGGCCTTCCAGGTAGGCCTTGTCATACTCGGCATAGCAGCGCTCTGACTCCCACCAGCGCTTGGTCCGCACGGCCACTGGCTCAGCTGACACCCAGCTCAGGGTCTCCATGTCCAGTGACAGGTGGTCCTGCCCATCGAAGCCAAACTGCCAGAAACTGCTAGAGTGGCTGTCCTGGATGTCACAGCCAAACATGCGCTGAGCACTATGCATTCCTGTGCACGGGGCAAGCAGGCTGCGGTGAGGGGGGCTGCAGGGCCAGGAGCCTACCACCCACAGGGCCTCCACAGTGTGGGTGGCAGGGCATCAGCATTTTAAACAATGCTCCCCAGGTAATTTTTATGAGCAGCCAGGGCTGAGAAGCCACTGGGCCTCTCCTGTGGGAAGAACACTTGAGTTCACAATTAGACACATCAGTACATTCTACACTAGTGAGGAGAAATTTGGTTACTGATGGGTGTGAGATGCCCTCAATGGCAACACCAGTTTAGAAGGGTGCACCTGGCTGTTAACACTGCTACTGAGGGTGGTCACGCTCACCCCAGGGGCCCTGGGCTGAGACCCCGCCCTTCCCAGTCCTGGTCCTTTGTATCTAGCTGTGATGGAGCCTGTGGGCCCAAGGCTTTAGTCACTCCGGAGTCTGGGCACCAAGCAGAGAGTGCAGCATGAAGGAACTGCCTCCGCAGGGCATACCCACAGCCCCGTGTAGGTGTGTGCTCCCTTTGCTGAGGCAAGGCTGATGCTGAGAAGCACGCCTGTCCCTTGCTGACACTGGGCAGAACAGGGGTCTTCATCTGGGTTCCGTCTCCTACCCTGTGTTGTCTGCCTAGTTCAAGTTCATCCAACCTCCCTCCATTACCTAGCACAGAATGTGCCTGGGGGTAGGTATGATTCGAGGCATGTGGGAAGGGTGAGGAGGCTGGGAAAGGTCTGGAGTCCTGGTTAGTCAATGGGGGAGACATTGAGGGCCCCCAGTTTCTGTGAATGCTTCCTGCACTGGCTTGTGGGCCAGCTGCTAAAGTCATAGCTGATTCTAAAGGCCCTTGTGGCCCCTGCCTGGCTTTGGGGTGGATACTGGGAAGAGCCATGCCTCAGGAGTATGCCTGCATCCTCGGACAGGCTGGATTCGGTGACTGCTGTCCCCTAATGGAAGAAAGGAGGGTGGGGTTGGGGAGACTGGGTAGGGGGCCCACCCAACGCACCACCACTCTGGTTGTGGTAGCCCATCACCGTCCACAGCTCCACCTGCTGCACATCCGCCCAGGTCCTCTGCTTCTGGGTCTCCGTCTCCCAGTACTGGGTGTCCACAGACGCCATCCACGGGGCCTGAGGCTCGGCCTTGGCCACACGACTGTCATAACGTAGGAAGGGCTGGTCGTCCACGTAGCCTACAGCCAGAAACTGGGGGAGGCTGGGGCCTGGCTCAGACAGGGTGAGGTAGTGGTAGCGGAGGGAGTGCGTCCCTGTGGAAACACGGATCGCTGAGGCTCAGCGCCGCGGGTCGTGGTGAAACCTGCCCAGAGTATTCGCTATCTTGAGCCAGAGCAAGAACTGGCAATTTCAGTTACCAAAACAAGGTATCTGAACAGTTTAAATAATCAACCACTCAAACATTGAGGCCAAAATTTGTGCGCTCAGGCTTGTGACTTTACTCCCAATTTCTCGGCTCCTCACTCAGGGCCTACTTACTCATACTTGACACTCTCACTAGTAAATGTGATCATCTGGTTTCCTACCTCACAACTTAAAAGGGTGTGAGTCTTAAAAAGTTGTTTGGAAGCTTAATTTATGTGGATTGCTCATCCTCCAGAGAAACCTATAAAGTCTGGCCATCATTCTTGGTTTGACCAAGGGATACTGAGCTGGTGGCACCTGGACTTGCTCCCCATCCCTCTCACTCCCACAGCCGACATTGGGGGTTGATCTCTTTAAGTCCAAACACTGCCCCAGGCTGTTCTCTACCTTGTCTCCAAAGCACCAACTCATCCATTCAACTTGGTGCTGGAGATGAAATCAACTCAGCAGCCAGTCCCAACTCAAGCTATTAAAACAAATGCTATATGTTTAAAAACTCAGCCCACCTTTCTCAGAGATAGCCACAGCTCACTCCCTTAACGAATTTTTAAAGAAGTTTTCACTCAAATGCCACCTGATTCTTAGCCAGGGCTTCCTAGCCCACCCATGGAAATATTTATACTCCCCAAGCCCCCTGCTCGCATCTCTTGAGTTATTCTCCAGAGCATTACCCCCTCCTGGAGAATCTTTGCCCTTTACTTGTTTATCTTACTGATAGCCTCTCTGCCAGGAGCAGGGATTCCTGTAAGGATTATTCTCTTGTTTTCCCTCCGCCTAAAACAGCTTTCTGCACATAGTAGGTGCTGGATGTTTGAATACTCAGTGGGCAAGCTGGAGTCAAACCCCGTCACAGAGCTCCCAGCTCCCAGTTCCCTTGGTCTCTGCCCAGCATCCCCACTGGAGGTTCCCTCTGTCCTTGGCCCTCCCCCTGCCTCTTCTCCTCTTCCCTCCAGGAAGTCCTCCTGATCCTGCTCCAACATCTCTCAGAGGGCTCTCTGCGTGCTCTGAGAATGACTGCGGGCTCCATGAGGGGGACACCACATCTGAGTGTCACCCCTGTGCCCTCAGGCCCTGAGGGGACATCGTGCTGGCACATAGAAGCACTTCCTGTGTTTGTTGAAATGCACAAAAAAGAACATGAGTACCAGTGAAAATAGTACCTCTGCCATTTGGAAGTTTTCGCTGTCTGCCTTGCACTGGTTGACAACTGTTCTAGTTACCTGCAGTTAACCACAGTCTGAAAGTATTGAATGGAAAATTCCAGAAATGAACAATCTAAGTTTTAAATTACACACCATCTGAGTAGTGTGATGAAATCTCAGGCCATCCCACCCATCCTGCCCAGGACATGAACCTCCCTTTGTCTAGCGGATCCACGTTGTATAAACACCCTGTCTGTCAGCTACTTGGTAGCCACCTCACTTATCAGATTGGCTGTCCGGGTATTGCAATGCATGTGTTCAAGTGACCCTATTTTACTGTGTAATGGCCCCAAAGCACAGGAGCAGCAATGCTAGCAACTTGGATGTGCCAGAGAGAAGCGATAATATGCTCCTTTAAGTGAAAAGGTGAAAGTTCTCAACTAAAGGAAACAAAAAATTGTGTGCTGAGGTTGCTAAGATCTATGGTAAGATCAAATCTTTGGTCCATGAGATTGCCTAATTTATAAATTCAACTTTACCATAGATGGCATATGTAGGAAA
This sequence comes from Furipterus horrens, assembly GCF_987537825.1. NCBI lineage: Eukaryota > Metazoa > Chordata > Mammalia > Chiroptera > Furipteridae > Furipterus > Furipterus horrens. The sequence goes on along the minus strand of NW_028327180.1, from coordinate 60,984,561 downwards.
AACATAGTATACTATCATTGGTTTCAGACATCCATTGGGGATCTTGGAATGTGTCCCCAGTGGATGAGGGGGCACAGTATTTAATAATGCTAGCTGCATTAATAGCCAATTATTTTGGGTTAAAAATGAGGAAAAGTCTATCAATATACTATTTTTTAAATTTATAAAAACACCTAGGTACTTACTGAACTCTGTCCCAAGCACTTTATAAGATTTTGGTTCAGTTCAACCTTGTAACAACTATCAGGCAGGTACTATTGTACCTATCCATGACAGATGGGGAAACTGAGCCACAGAGAAGCAAAGTCACTTGCCAAGTTCACTGTAGCAAAAAGCAGGGCCGATGGCACACACCTGCCCTTCTGGCTGAACTCTGCCCACCCTGGCAGCCCAGTGGGGACTGCCCTCCTGTTCCTCTCGGTAAGGACTTTCTGATCAGCTTCTGTGTCTGGCCCTCTCCAAGGCTCTGGGGATGCCAGCAGAACAGAACAGCTCCAAACACCTGCTCTCAGCAAGTTTACATGAATGTAGGATTAGCAAGGTAAATGAATAACATGTATGGCAGTCTGGACAGAAGTTAAGTGCCAAAGGGAAAACTATAAAGCAGGATATATGAAATACTAGGGGAGGGGTTTACAATTTTAGATGGAATAGTCAGGAATAGCCTTCCCACACAGGAACCTTTTGAGTAAAGACCTGAAAGAACCAGCTAAGTAAAAGTCTGGGAGACAGCATTCCAGTAGAGAGAAAGCCCATGCAAAGGTCCTGAGGCAAGAGAGTGTTTGTGACCTGCTATGATAACAAAGGGAAACAAATGGTGCTGTGACTCAGCACAGTAGTGCTGACTTCTCAGGCTTGTGCAGATGGTGTCTGGAAGGGCCCCCTACCATGGAAGCTCTGGCTCCCGGCTGAGATTTCTGCCCTGCTCAGGATTGCTGTACCCATGGCCTGCTCCCCACACTGCACACCCATCCCAGCAATTGGGACAAGCTCATTATGGTGGCCCTTCACTCAGCCAACTTCCAGGTACTGTCTTGCATGTCCCCAGTGAGGCACCTGTCGCCCCTCCTGCCCTGAAAATCCCACCACTGTCTGCTCCACCTGCCGGATGGTCCTGGGGGCCCAGTCTTCTCTCTAGGGGCTTTACACACTGCCTACACCCCTCTTTTGCCTCAGGAAGATGGTTGGAGCTGTGACTAGACTCCCGCTTGTTCATTGGACCCAGGAGGGATCATCATGCAAAATAAGCTGATGGAGCCATCCTCAGGCCACCTCCCTGGCTCTGGAGGTCCCCAGGTGCCACCCCTGCCAAGCTGGGGTCAGGGCCGGGCACTGTGGGGCCACAGCAGAAGGAAGTGGGGGCCACAAGGCAGCTGTGCAGGGGAATTTGCTGCTGCTGGGACATGACCTAAGGAAGTAGCCATATGCCCATTGCTGCCTCAAGGCCTGCCTGTGCCATCAGCCCTCACTGTCCCTTCCTGGTCACTGGGCCATGTGGCCAGCCCCCCCCAATGGGCAGTCTTGCACTCCTAAAGCAGTCTCCATCTTTCTCTGACTGTAGGGGGGAGGGAGGTGCCTGGTCCCTTCCCTGCCCACCCAGGAGACTTTTTTTTGCCTCTGTCTTACCCTGCCACAATCTACGTGGCACTGCCACCCTCCAGATGTGTGGCCTTGCGGGAGGTGAGCGTTCCTCCACTGTTGGTGGGAACCTCACACACTGGAATAGTCACAGTGATAATGAACATAAGGCACAAAGACAGTCTTGGAGGAAGGGACCCCAGACATCCTCTCCCCAGTCTCCTCATCCTGTTCGGAGGGGAGAGGTGAGCATGGGAAGGAAGGAGGTAGGTGGGGAAAGATGCCTAAGTGAGGAGCCAGCCCTCTGGAGACCAGATCCCAGCCCCCCAGGTACTCTTGGGAGGCTCTGGCCTCTAGTCCCCCACCCTGGCAGAGTCCTCTTCCCTGAGACAATCCACCAGACTCCAGACTGTGGACATGCCCTCCTGCAAGCAGGTTGGGGGGTAGGGTGGCAGGTGGGTACGGTTCTTGACCTCTGCCATCCTGTCCGTCCCTTCAGCAGGTGGGTAGGACCTTACCTCCAGGCCAGGGCTGGTTTTCTAACTTCCGGTTGGCCAATTCTGCCATCACAACCTTTGCTAAGGAAGCCGGGCCATCAGCCACCACAGGCAGCCCCCAGGGACTCTCTGCAAGAGAGAAACGGGAAAGGGAAGTATAAATCTCCAGGTACAAATATCCTACACACCCTCATGTCTGCTGGGAGAGAGGGTTTGGAATGGGAATTTAGAGGCATGCTGAAAGGTAAGAGGAACATGGCGGCCTGGCCTCAGGAGTCAGCGGAAAATTCCCCAGCGCTCAGGCACAAAGTCAATGAGGAGCATGCAGGGCCTCAGTGCCAGATGTGCCTCCTAACCTTTGTAAGTACTGGTTCATAGTGTTTTTACTGGCATTTCCTGTAAGGTGGGCCCTGACTGTTACCACTTAGAGAGGAGGGAAGCAGGGCTGGGCTGCCCCCACTTCCACCCTAGCACCACCCAGCAGCTCTGATAATCTTGCCATGGACCTGGACTTAGCTGTTCTGGGGGGAGGCGGAATGGACACTGGCAGGTGCAGAAAGCTCCCAGGCAACGCTCACATGCTGCCTTGTGGAGAGCAGTACCTCCTAGCCATCTTGCTCACCAGTCAGCTCTGCCACCCTGACCTCTCACTCTCCCCTCACAGTATCACTCATCTTGTTACAGAACCCCTGGGCTGCTCCAGTTGAAACCTAGCACCCACGGGCTGTTTAGTTAGGGGCCCGATTGCCCGCCGCCAGAATTATAACTCTCAATACCAGAGTTTGGTGAAAAGAAAAAGAATCGTTTATTTAACAATTATATAGATTTAGATTATTTGTGGATTTCTGCTGTTAGGTCTTATGTTCCTTAAAACACCCATAAACACATATTTCTGCCTCCCCCTACCAAACCAGACTAGTTTTAGAAAAGTTAGAGATACCGTTTCCCTACTTCCTAGACACAGTTCAGCTTTACCAGTAGCAGCCAATCATTCAATTCTGATTGGGAAGGTCTTTCTGTGTTGTGGTGCCCACCAGCTTCTAATCCAGAACCACGTAAGCTGCATGGAGTTTTCCCTTCTTAAAGCAGCATGGTGTACCCTCTTTTGTAATCCACATGGAGAACTTCTCAAAACCGCATGGTCAGTGTGCTCCCCTCCTGAAAACTGCATGGTCAGTCTCGTTAAAATGTCTGCCACTTATTTTTAAATCCCTGACTGTGTCCTGTGATGCAGTAGGCATGGTTCCCAGTTCTGACCATTCACAGAACCTCAGGCAGGCTCTGTGTGCTTTTTCCATACCATCCCCCAGTCCAAGACCCCTCCCATCTCCTTGAGGCCTTGGAAGCATCCAAGCAATTTGTGTAACAAAGACACCATCCAGCAGCCACAGTCATGTTGAAGGCATCCTGAAAGCTGCTTCCTTCTCCCCATCCCCAAGCTGCAAGCTCTGGGGTTTTTTGGACACCCTCTTCTGTAACAATCTGACAAACATCTACTGAGCACATACCACATGCCTGGCACTGAGCTGGGGGTGGGGCAGGGACAGAGATGACCTGAGGCAGACATGGCCTCAGGGGAGGTCAGGTCTGGCAGGGAGGGGGACAATTAAACAAACAATCAGCTCCAGTGGGAGCTGATGAGTGTGGGGAGCAGGAGGTACCAGGTGCTGGGAATACCCTGGGGACAAGAGTGTGTTGGGTCAGGGGCCTTATAGGCTGAGACCCAGAGGAAACCTCACCAGCTGTGTTTCTGGGCAGTGGGGTAGGTGAGGAGGGAAGAACATTCTAGGCTAGGGAGTCTTCAGGAGTTACCCTCTGGATCAGCTACATCAGCATCACCTGTGAACCTGTTGAAAGTGCACATTCCTAGGTCCCAGCCCTAGTGAGTTAGAAACTCAGGTGGTGGGGCCAGTGTTGTGCAATTCACAAGCCTGGTTGGTGACTTAGATGATTAAAGTTTCAAAACCACTGCTCTTGGCAAAAATAAATAGCAAAGCAGGAATATCTGGAGAAAGACTGGTGTATCTAGGAAAGTCAAGGTCAAGGGCAGACTGCAAATTCAAGAAATAAGTCTGGGGAGGAAAGATAGGGCTAGATCACCTCTCCATGACTCAGTTTCTCCATCAGAAAGTGGGGGATAATAGGACTGTTGTGAGGGTTTACTAAATTAATACTGCAAAGTGCCTACAATTGTGTCTGATGGGAGGGGTGCTGTGTGAAGCATTTGTCAAATTAGTTCACAGGAAAGGCCATGCTGGTGCAGGTCCTAAGGACTGAAGTTCAGGGGCAAGGTCTGGGCCAGAGAAAGGACATAGCTGTGGTCACCCTGAATTCATGAGCCTGCCACAGAGGGAAGGGTGGGGGAAGTGCAATGAGAAGGGCCTGCAGAAGAACCTGAGGAGAGAGGAAAGGGTAGGGGGAGGAAGTGGCTTTCAGGGGACAGATTTGTGAGGGCTGCCGCAGGAAGCTGAGCCTCATAGTACACAACTGACATTTAGCCTTTCCTATCATGACAACTGAAGACAACAATGTGCAGCAGGGTTAGCAGAACCTGTGCTTTGGTCCCATACAAGTCACAGGTGTTTTTGAATCACATGACAGAAACACGCTTCCAAACAATGGGAGTTGTTAGTCCTGTTGCTATGCATTATTTAATGTAACTTAAAGCACATGTGTTACATTTATATTTCTAGTTTAAGAATTTTAATAGCTTTGTTGAAACATATTTTGGTTCCTTTGTAATCCTATGTATTTCATTTTATGTATTAAAAATATTCTGAGATGGTATCTAAGGCACAGGTTTAAACACCAGACTCCAGGTCCCAGTGCTGCCACCTAGTGTCCTCTCTGGGCCTTATTTCAAATGTATAGATTGTAAATTGAGGACATTTTGAGAAGCAGAAATGGCTTCCTGTAAGTGAAGCTCTTATAACAGGCTGGCAAAAAGGACCCCAGCTATTATTACTGCCACAATGGCGTACACCTCTCCACCTGTGCAAATAAGCATTGTGTGGCCTCGGTGGGCGGTGCCCTTCGGAACGGTGGGGAATTCAGGATGACATCAGGCCCGGCCAGCTCTGCAAGCAAAACTGAAAGTGGGAAAGAACGGAAATTCCGAGCCAGGCTGCTCTTCTTCAGCCTCCAACCGCACCACGGGATCTCCCGGAAACCCGAGAGAGTCTCGCCAAGGGGCCAGGAAGCTAGAGGAGGGGACGTGCCGGCCGCCCTCAGATCCCCGTCTCCAACGAGCTTGCCCAGGGCCTTCCTGAAGGACCCGGCCTCAGGAGCCGAGAGCGAGCGGCGTCCTCCTGTGCGCCGACCCTGCCAGCTGGCCTCTCATCCCGATCCGGGGGCGGCAGTGGGAGGCGGCAAACAGAAGCTCTGCCTGACCCAGGGCCCAGCGTCCCCCGCAGATTCAGCTCTCCAAATCACCATGCCCCCCACAAACCCGGAGGCGGCCTCCGCAGTCTTTGTCAATTTCTCCTTCGCCTTCCTCCACCCCAACCCGCACTCAGCTTGGGGGTGATTGGAACTGCACCCCACGACCCCACCCTTCCTCTACCAGTCACCTGCCACGCTCTCCCGCAATAGTTCCAACAGCAGCAGCAGGAGCAGCAGCAGCGGGCACACCGGGCTCCATGGGGCCCCGGCCCACAGCCTTGCGCGCTGTCCCCAGGAGCTGGTCCCCGGGGAGACCATGATCATCTGTGTTGCCAGAGGCCTGGAGTCCACGCTCCCAGCCCTGGACTCAGCCCCGCCCCGCCCCACGCCCTGGCCCCGGCCCCGCCCCCCGGCCCCCGCCTGGCTCTAACCACGCCCCCGCTCCTACCTGGCTCCAGCGGATACTCAATGAGCCCCGCCGCTGGTCCTTGGAAGGAAAAACCAAGAAAAATACGAAAGAAAACCAATCGTGTTGATAATTATGAAATATAGCTTATATGCTTCTTCACTACCCCACTACCAGGCGGTGGAGCCAAACAACTGTGCTGTCTTTTGGGAAGTAGGGCAGGTGTCTGGACCAAGGCACGAGTCCTGCTAATCCAACTGCGATCTGCTACCTCCCTTCATCACGGAACGAATGGCTACATTACGGCTAGAGCTTAGAGAAAATCAAGGTTATTTTTCACATCCAGGTTCACAGTCCCCCTGAGTTTTGACCAGGGAATCCCATGTTTGGGACAGCAATTTCTAGCTGGGCAGTTTCTCCTGTTTTGAAATTTTATGGGAGGTCCTGTCCCAAGTGCCTGACGGTGTTCCAGGGGCACTAGCCAAACTCTCCCCCATCCCTGGCTCCACTCTCCCTGATCTGCGCAGACTTCCACACTATTCTCCCACAGCATTTCCCATGGGGAGGTGAAGGCTAAGTCCTCCTGTAGGTGCATCTGAGACCCTCAAATCCCCAGGTCTTTCCAAATGGGACAGCTTACCTTTCAGGGCTAAGGGCCCAGGTGCTAAAGCAGAATACTAGGCCTGCTCCTAGCAGGGTGGGAAACTCACCATCAAAGTCAAGCTGTCAAAATGAATTATTTTATAGCTCTCAGATTTCTGCCCTCAAAGACTAAAGACAAGTAAACCAAAGACAAGTAAGGACTTCCACAGGCTTCTGCAACATTCATCAGACTCTCGGGTGAGCTGATTTGATTGTCAAAATCCCTTGTTGAAAAAAGAAAGGACCACTAAAAAGTTGAGACAGAAAGCTGCATTTATTATGTCTTAAGCCCCAGAGAGCTTGTAAGACAGTCTCTCTGAGCCAAGCTGGTGACCTGACAAAGGGTTTTGGGAAGCATAGTCCTCAGGGACAGGGGGTTTTCAGAGTTTAGAGTGTTTATATTCAGCTTGAAGGTGGTGGCTGATGTGTAGGGGTTGGCGATGAGCAGACTTTCAGAAGTGTGGTCACTACAGTGAATTGTCACTGATTGATGATGACACTGGTTGAAAACAAATTCTGCAGAGGATTCGGTCAGGACAGCAGCATAGGGAGACATGGCTCACCTCTTCTCACAACCACATCAAAATTACAACTAAAATATACAACCATCAGTCAGAACCATCAGAAATTGAGCTGAATGAAAGTCTAACAACTATGGAATTAAAGAAACCATATCCATCAAGATGAAGCCAGCAGCAGCCAGCTTAGATTCACAGCTTGGCTTCAGTTGGGAATCTCCATACACAACACAAGCAGCAGCCATCTCATATGGCTTTATAGCCCAGGCAGGGTGGTCCTGAGAAAAACACACGTGGTGACTGACCTTGGCCTGCACCAACTGGGAAACCTCAGGGCCAGCACACCCAGTGGACAGCTACAGACCATACTGGAACACCACCACCCTTCCCCTGCACAGATGATCCTCCACAGAGGGTCGAGGTTGGTAGGCAGTGGTCACAGCCAGTCCTTGCAGGTGATTGGCCTGGGAAAATCCCTCCCATTGATCTGACAATAGCAACCAAGGCTCTACTACAAGAGGAGGGTGTACTCAGCCCACATGAAGGGTGCACCTTGAGTACCCAGCTTGGGTGATAGGAGAGGCTATGCCACTGGACCCTACAGAACATCTACTACATTAGGTCGTACTACCAAGACACAGAGTCAAAGCATCTCTACTTAATATACAGAAATAGACACAGGGAGGCTGCCAAATTGAGGAGACAAAGAAATATGACCTAAATGAAAGAACAGAACAAAATCCCAGGAAAAGAACTAAACAAAACAGATATAGCTAACCTATCAGATGAAGAGTTCAAAACATTGGTGATAAGGATGCTCCGAGAAATGATTGAGTACAAAATAAAGGAAGAAATGAAGGTTATACAAAATGAAATTTAAAAAAATACAGGAAACCAACAGTGATGGGAAGGAAGCTGGGAGTTGAATCAATGATTTGGAACAAAAGGAAGAAATAAATATTCACCCAGAACAGAAAGAAAAAACAAGAATTGAAAAAAATGAGGAGAGGATTAGGAACCTCTGGGACAACTTTAAACATACCAACACCCAAATCATAGGGGTGCCAAGAGGAGAAGAGGCAGAGCAAGAAATGAAAACTTACTTGAAAAAATAATAAAAGAAAACCTCCCTCATTTAGCAAGGGAAATAGACATAAAAATCCAGGAAGCACACAGAGTCTCAAGCAAGTTGGAACCAAAGAGGACCACACCAAGACACATCATAATTAACATGCAAAGGCTAAAGATAGAGAATTTTAAAAGAAGCAAGAGAAAAGCAGAGAGTTAAATACAAAGGAGTTCCCATAAGACTATCAGCTGATTTCTCAAAGGAAACTTTGCAGGCAAGAAGGGACTGGTAAGAAGTATTCAGAGTGATGAAAAGCAAGGACCTACAACCAAGATTACTCTACTCAGCAAAGCTATCATTTAGAATGGAAGGGCAGATAAAATGCTTCCCAGATAAAGTAAAGCTAAAGGAGTTCATCATCACCAAGCCCTTATTACATGAAATGTTAAAGGAACTTATTTAAGAAAAAGAAGATCAACACTATGAAGATTAAAATGACAGCAGAATCACAACTATCAACAACTAAATCTAAAATATAAAAACAAAAACAAACTAACCAAACAACCAGGACAGGAACAGAATCATAGGTATGGGGATCATTTGGAGGGTTATCAGCTGGGGGGGAGGGGGACAACGGGGGAAATGGTGCAGGAATTAAGAAGCGTGATTGGTAGGAACAAAATAGACACAGGGGTGTTAAGAATAGTAAAGGAAATGGAGAAGCCAAAGAACTATGCATAACCCATGGACATAAACTAAAATAGGGGTTGCTGGAGGGAAGGGGGTTACTGGGGGAGGGGAGCAAAGGAAAATAATTGGGACAACTATAATAGCATAATCAATAAAATATACTTAAAAAAGGAGAAAACAAATTCTGTGGTTTCTTGGTGTCATGTCTACACAATGACAGGCCATATGGGAGCTATAATTCTCACCTTTCCCAACCTCTGGCTAAGGTGCCACCTGTCAGTAACAGGCTTCCAGGCTAAGGTCTTTGTTGTTCTGGCCTGAGACCTTTGCAGGGAGAAGGAAGTATGGAAGATGGTGAACCGCACATGTTTGTTCTATGTGATTGATGTCAGCTGGCTCCAGGGAGCATGGTGCCCTCTTGGGTGGGAGTGGTGGCTGCTACTACCCATGAGCAGCAGGGAACCACAGTGCTCTGGCTGGAGCCCATGCCCTGTCTCCCAGCCTACACCTCCCAGGGTCTGCTTAGCACACTTGAGAAGGATGAGGCAGGAAAAGAAATACTAAAGGTCACCCAGGCCTACAATCAGGAGGGACACTCAGGGTGGGTGGGTGGAAAGAGAGAGGAGTTTAAGTGGACAAGAGCTCCTGGCCAGAGAGGAGGATGTGAAGCTACAGTGACCATGGTCCTGGCAAGCTCATGCTGAGAAACCTGCTTTATGGCAGCAAGGGGCATGGCTGGGACCTGGCAACCCTGAGGGGACAGACAGCCTTTCAAAGCCCAAAGGCCTCTTAGAAAGGCCAACTCCATGGTGAAGGGCAAATCTGAGATCAGTGCTCTCTCTGGAGAAAGGTCATGTTCTCCCCACCTCAGCCCTCAGTGCTACGTTGCCACACTCACATCTGCAGCTGGGCACTTCTCTGACCCCTCAGAGAGGGCAGTAGGAGACAGGTGGCACAGAGGACTTGGAGCCTTTGTGCAGCCCTCAAGTGTCCCCAAGCTAGTAAAAATAATTCTATGGCCTCATACAATGACTTTACTTGGCTGGCCCTGTGATGCAGCCCACATTGGCCTGCCACAATGCTGGAGACAGGACTGGAAGCTGGGAGGTGAAATGAGAGGAGGAAAGAGGGAGGTGCTGTTTCCAGCTCTTGCTGGGGGATGATCACAGGCTACTGCATGGAGCGGACCCACTGACTATGGCCCTGGCCCCTACTCTCTTTCAGTGCAGCCTACCTTCTCATACATTTCATAACTCCCCCACTCAACAGGCAGATGAGGACAGGACAAAAGGACAAGGAGGACCAGAGGATGAGGAAGAAAGGAGGACAGGAGGATTAGATTCCTCCAAGAGCGGAAGGACAAGGCCAGCTATTCCACTCCCAGATCCAAGTCCTTATCCAGAGGCTAGAATCAGGCAGAGGGCTGGGCATGTGGCTAAGTTCTGGGTCAATCTGGAGTCCTTCTGGAGGTTGGGAGACTTGTGTAACAGTCTAGGAAGGGGTCCTATCTGACCACACCTTGGGCTCTGAGGAGCCCCTGCTGTGACAAAGCTGAGAGTCCTCTCCATCGGCTCCTCACCCTAGTCCAGGGTGAAGGTCTGTTCAGCTCCTAGTATTCAACCTGCAGGTATATGCTGGCTCCTCTCTAGGGGCACCTTCACAGTCCCCCACTGCTGGAAGGTGCTGTCTCCCACAGGAGATGCCCACCATGTGGAGCTTCTACAAGCTCCAGGTGATGAACCAGGTCATTAAGATGTTCTGGGGAGAAAGCATGGTCTCCCTGTGGGATTCTCATGGCAGGATGCCCACATGAAGGGGGTACTGAGGGCGGGAAGAGGGGGTTACAGGTGGGATGAGGTATGCTGGAACTTCCTGCCAGAGGGTCTTTCCATCTACACCCTGGACCAAGGGGAGCAGTACAGGGTGGGCACAAGCTTAGATTAGGCCTTTGGTCCCGTCCAGGGTGAGAGGGTATATCTCCTTCCCCATCTCTCTCCTGGTTTCTGGGGGCTAATCCTGAGGAGGGAATACTTGCACCCCAGGACTTCTGCTGTGGCATCCAGAGCACCTGATGTCTTGCTCGCACCAGCGCACTCCCCTTGGAGCCCCAGTCTTTTCTTTGTAAGGTGGGGACCCCCTGTACCTGTTTGGGCCTCTTCACCTGGGAGGCCTCTACTACTGGTAAAAGGACTCATCTATACCTCTGATCTTTGACTTCCCAGAAATTCACTCACTGCAGGAGCAAACTGTTGACTACAGAGAATTTAGCAAAGCATTTTGCTTAGACAATGTTACAAAAGGAAGGAAAGAAAAGGAATGAGGGCTAATTAGCCGAGGTGATACCTGTGCAGAGTTCAGTGCAGTGTGGAGCTCCTGGCAGGTGCTCCGTAAATGTTTGGGGCTGTTATGTACAAGGCTGACGACCAGACCGGAGCTCAGGAAGCTCTCAACAACAGCGTGGGAAATACAGGAGCGATGCAGGACTCGCATTGGAGGAGGCAGCGCAGAGCACAGGCTGGACCGGCTGATTGACCCACCCTCTGTCGGTCCATCAAGTGGGCATTTTGTAAGCAGAAGCAGTTAGTCCCTAAGTGAGACAAGGGGGTGCACTGGCACCTCCAGAGCAGGTCATTGTAGCACCTCTCAACTCGCTCTCCGATACACCAAATTCTGGCCGCCAAGAGGCACAGCCTCCATGTGAAAGGAAACGCAAGTCAAAGGTGGTTCCTTGCAGCCGCCTCCTATATACACTCACCCTGGTGTGCTTGTACACTTGCATCTCTTCGCACATACATGAGAGCACCTGTGTCCTGCTAAATCCATTGACAATGATGACATCGGTTTACCTGTGAACAGTGTATCACACCTTCCTGAACACTTTCAAGGCCTGCCTGGTGTGGCTCAATGGATTGTCAGCCTGCAAACTGAAAGGTCACTGGTTTGATTCCCAGTCAGGCCACATCCCTGGGTTGTGGGCCCACTTGGGGGCAACCAATTGTTTTGCACACCGATGTTTTTCTCCCTCTTTTTCTCCCTCCCTTACCCTCTTTCTAAAAATAAATAAATAAAATATTTTTAAAAATTCCATGGAGATTTGGGAAGATGGTGGATGAGTGAGGAGAGGCTTCCCTTGCTTGCTCCCGAGACTGGTCTACAGTTTCAGCTAAATATGGACAGAGCATCTGTTAACTTCTGGATACTGGCAGGAGTTGAACCTTGGCGCTGATGATGGCGGAGGCTGCCTCTGAGTGGTCCATCTGGTGAGGTTCATGGAGGAGACACGGGAGATGCGGGAGTTCTGGCTGGCTTGGATCCTTAGGCAGCAGCCAGTGGAGCACAAAGTTTTCTCAATGTCCCTGGGTCTCTCCTGAGAGCAGTCAGAGGTGGAGATCCAGGCTGTGCCTGTTGGCAGAGTCAGGAGTTCGCCAGAGGGCGTCTGGTTCTGGGAGGCTGGGAGCAGTGTTCTTTTTTTGGTGTTTTCTTTCTTTCTTTTTTTCTTTTTTAATTTATTGATTTTTTTTTTGCAGATCAGGGAGGAAAGGCTAGGGTTGGGGCGAGATCCTTGAGGAGCACATGGGCCGGAGGGCACTTGCAGAGGCGTGCTTGACTCCGACACTCACTGCCCCGGCAGAGCACCCTCCAGGGGCGGAGGCCACCCCTGGCCCACCCACCCGGCCAGAGCAGTGGAGCACTACCAGCCTGTGTGCTCACTAGCCACCATGGGGGAATGCCCCTGCCCTTCTGCCAGTGTAGGGGAACACCCCCAGCCTGCATGCCAACACAGGGGAATGCCCCCCCTGCCCTCCCACTCACCTCCTCAGTCCACCTGCTGGCTGGCAGGAAAAAGCGCACTTCCCACACAAGACCTGGGCTAAAGCTGAAAGAGAGTGAGATGAACTAGAGGAGCTTTGGAAAACTTTGGGTGCTGGTTCTGGAGAAAAAACTGGGGGAGCAGCAGACCAGATCCCAGAGCAGACTCAACCTCAGTGCTATGGGAAAAATCTCATAAGCAGTCTACTCTCCTCCAAGAGGCATCAGCTGGAGGCAGCTCAACAATTGTAAGAAGTGGACAGAGTGACTCAGCCAGCTAATTTAAGAGAAGGGACCACCAAAGAGCAACACAACAACCAAACCCAAAATACTACTAGAGAGTCCAAATAAAAGGCATAAAGCACATCCCAAGGGATCTCAAGTTAAGGAGATCAAGGAGTCTGCACCACTGAGTCACATAGATTCCTACCACAGAAGGTCACACCACAAAGGCAGAAAATAAAAATAAAAACAGATCAATCTAAGAAGCAGAAACAGAAAAGAACAGCCACCCAGACTTCCAGCGAAGATGGAGGCCTAGATAGACATGCTGCATCTCCCTCCACAACTAAGAAAAAATACAACTACCTCAAAACTAGAGACAACCAGAAGTTCCAGAAAATCAAGCTGCATGAAAGTCCAACAAACAAAAAAATAAAGATGAAATACTCATCCAGACAGGTAGGAGGGGTGGAGCTGGAGCAGATATGACACGGTGTGGTGGCAGCAGCAGCAGCAGGTCTACAGAAAGTCCAGTCTCACATTTTCAAAACTAGGGAGGGACACCTGGGAAGCGCTCTCAGCACCAGACCAGACTGCACAGCTCACAGTCCCATCGCTGGGGAAAATAAAGCATCATTGCTTCTGACTGAGCAAACCAGTGAAGGTTGGGGTAGAGAAAGAAACTTCCAGTCTCTCAGTAGAGTCTGCTTGTTTAAAGGGCCCCCACAGTCTTAGAACATCTATAGACCCACCCACTCTGAGAACAACAGGCAGGGTAACGGCAAGAGAAGCACCAGTCCCATACTGAAGTGGGAGAAGTGCCTGGGATAGGGGCGAGTGCTGAGCAAGCAACATTGTTCCCTCTCAGACTCCTCCCTCACAAACAGCGCCACAATGTGGTCACCCTGTACTGATGAATACCTCCAGGCTCCGCCCCTTAAATGTAACAGGTGCAACAGCTCTACCTAAGACACAGAGGCAAACAAACACAGGAGCCTGTTAAGATGAGGAGACAAAGAACTATGGCCCAAGAGGGGGAATGGATCAAGGTTCCAGTGGGAGAACTAAGGGACGAGGAGATAGCCAACATAATAGACGAGAAGATAGCCAACCTAACAGACAGTGAGTTCAAAACACTGGTGATAAAGATGCTCAAAGGCTGGACAGATATGCTTAAGTATGGCAAATGGATAAGGGAAAAATTGAAGGTTATGCTGAATGAAATGAAGGAAAACTCACACAAAACTAATGGTGAAGGGAAGAAAACTGGAGTTCAAATCAATGATTTGAAACACAAGGAAGGAAAAAACAGTCAACCAGTACAAAAGAGGAAACAAGAATTGAAAAAAATGAAGAAAGGCATAGAAACCTCTGGGCTACTTTAAGTGTGCCAACATCCAAATCATAGGGGTGCCAGAAGGAAAAGAGGTAGAACAAGAAATTGAAAGCTTATGTGAAAAAACAATGAAGGAACACTCCCCAAATTTGGTGAAGAAAATAGACATACGAGTCCAGGAAGCACAGAGAGTCCCAAATGAGCTAGACCCAAGGAAGACCACACCAAGACACATCATAATGAAAATGCCAAAGGTTCAAGATAAAGAGAGTCTTAAAAGCAACAAGAGAAAAGCAGAGAGTTGCCTACAAACGGGTGCCTATAGGACTATCAGCTGATTTCTCAAATGGAACTTTGCAGGCAAGAAGGAGCTGGCAAGAAGTATTCAAGGTGATGAAAAACAAGAACCTACAACCAAGATTACTCTATCTGGTGAAGCTGTCATTCAGAATAGAAGGGCAGAGATGAGTATGTTTCCATGAAACAAAACTATGAGACCAAAGTCTGCCTTTGAAATAGCTTTCCACTTCATCTCCACTTCTCAAGGCTCAGGGAACAATGCTTGTGACCTTTCTCAGGGCCAGGCAGCCAGTGACATCTGATGGTAGCTTCTGAAGGCAGGACAACTCTTGGATGGTGTGGAACCACAGTTTTCCCTGTGGGTCAGCATAGTTGTCAAGAAGACCTGAGCATCAGGATACTTCTTAGCTGGTTTGAAGGATGGAGGAGCATCAGTACTGAAGGAGTTAGGCTGGTTCAGCTGCCATGGCAAAGACCTTTCAGAAGCAAGAATTTGTTTCAGGTTCATCCAGCTACTGCACCACCATGGCCAGAGTGCACAAAGTTGGTTCCTTAAAAGGCTTGAAAGCTTTTTCTGTAGAACCTGTGCTAAAATCAGAGGGCACCATTTAATTCTCACTTGGGGCTTCCATGCTGATACCCTGTGCAAAGCTAGAGGCGGACACTTTCTTCTTCTTCCCCCTTTTTTATTTTTCTTTTTTCATTATTATTTTAAAAAATATTTTATACTTACCTGGCAGGGGAGATACCATGAAAGTGGTTTCCTTAGGGCGAGGCTTATTGATTGCACTCTGGATGTGCTGACCCCTGCGATTTCCCCAAATGTGGGAAACTCGACTGCATAATTTGTGGTAGTGGGGGACTGTGTTGCCGCTCTCCCCTTAAAAAGTATTTTGCTGATTGTGCTGTTACATTTGTCCCTATTTTTCTTCTTTGGCCCCTCCACCCAGCCTGCCCCACTCCTCTCAGGCAATCCTCCCAACCTTGTTCATGTCTATGGGTCATGCATGTAAGTTCTTTGGTTACTCCAAATATTTTGTACTTTATCCCCATGGCTATTCTATGACTATCAATTTGTACATCTTAATCCCTTCACATCTTCACCCATTTTCCCACACCCTCTTCCCATCTGGTAACCATCAAAATGCTCTCCATATCCATGATTCTGTTTCTGTTCTTCCTGTTTGCTAGTTTGTTTTTTAGATTCAGTTGGTGATAGGTATGTGTTTATTGCCATTTTATTATTCATGGTTTTGATCTTCTTTTTCTTAAATAAGTTCCTTTAACATTTCATGTAATAATGGTTTGGTGATGAACTCCTTTAGGTTTTTTCTTCTCTAGGAAGCACTTTATCTGCCCTTCAATTCTAAATAATAGCTTTTCTAGGTAGAGCAATCTTGACTGTAGGTCTCTGCTTTTCACAACTTTGAATATTTCTTGCCAATCTCTTCTAGCCTGCAGAGTTTCTTTCAAGAAATTGGCTGACAGTCGTATAGCAACTCCCTTGTAGGTAGCTGACTTCTTTTCTCTTGCTGCCTTTAAGATTCTCTCTTTATCTTTAAGCTTTGGCATTTTCGTTATGATATGTCTTGGTTTGGGCCTGTGTTCATCTTGTTTGGGACTCTGTACACTTCCTGGAATTGTATGTCTATTTCTTTCACCAAATCAGGGAAGTTTTCTTTCATTATTTTTTCAAATAGATTTCCAATTTCTTGCTCATCTCTTCTCCTTCTGGCACCCCTATCATGCAAATGTTGGTACTCTTGTAGTTGTCCCAGAGACTCTGTACACTATCCTCATGTGTTTTGGATTCTTTCTCCTACTTGTTGTTCTGTTTGGTTGTTTTTTGTTTCCTTATGTTCCACATCATTGATTTGATTCTTGTCTTTTTCCACTCTACTGTTGATTCCCTGTAAATTTTTCATTTCCATTGGTACATTTTCCATTTCTGCCTGGATCTTTTTTATGCTATTGAAGTACACACTGAAATCCTTGAACATTTCTATAACCAGTGTTTTGAATTCTGCATCTGATAGATTGCTTATCTCCATTTCTGGAGTTTTGATCTGTTCCTTCATTTGGTCCCTGTTTCTTTGTTTCCTCATTTGGTAGCCTCTCTGTGTTTGTTTCTGTGTATTAGGTAGAGCTTCTTTGACTCCTTGTCTTAGTAGCGTGGCTTAATGTAGTAGGTGTCCTGTAGGGTCCAGTGGCACAGTCTCCCCTATCACCCAAACTGGGTACTTGAGGTGTGTCCTCCATTTGGGCTGAGTACACCCTCCTCTTGCAGTTGAGCCTTGATTGCTGTTGGCAGGTATATGGGAAAGATTTACCCAGGCCACTCAACTGCAAGGACTGGCTGTGACCACTGGCCACCAACCTTGGCCCTCCCATGGAGGCTCAGCTGTGTAAGGGCAGGATAGTGTGGTGCTCTGATGTGGTCTGTAGCTGTCCACTGAGCACACAGGCTCTGGAGTTTTCCTGGTGGTGCAGCTCAGGGTCAGACACCACCTATGTTTTGTCGAGCACCACCCAGCATGACCTACAAAGCAATCTCCAGATGGCTGCTACTTGTGCTGGGCTTGGAGGTTCCCAGGCAGAGTCAAATTATGATCTAAAGATGACTGCTGCTGGTGCCAGAACCTGGAGCTGCTTAATCAGAGGGGAAGGGCTGGGGTCTGGCTGTAATTTGGGTGGGGCACAGCCTCAGGTAAATGCCAGGGAAGGGCAAACAGTGTAAGCTAGGTTGATGGAGTCTCAGATATGGCTCCATTCTGCTTGTTGTGTGACTCTGTGGGGGGAGGGCTCAGGAAAGACACAATGGCCTCTTCCTGCCTTTCTGTTTGGGAGAAAGATGTCCCCCAGGTCTTGTCCTGATACCATACCCTTCAGTCCCTCCCCATATGCCGCTGGTGCCTTTCAAGCAGCTACCCCGGTGGTGCTGTAGCTCAGAGGGAGTAAGTCTTTGTAAGTTCTGTGCTGGTGCATTAAGAGGAGCCCAGAAGTTTCTTCCACCAACTCAACCCTCACTGGTTTTTGTAGCCAGAAGTTATGAGGACTTATCTTCTGGGCACTGGAAACCTACTTTTGTCCACCTCTATATTGCCTGTGAAGTTCTTATACCTCAAGATTACACAGTTTCATACATTTTTCACTTAGAAGTTTAATCTCACTTTTGTAAATTTTGTTATTGTTCTGTTTTATGGTATTTACACTGTGGGGAAATAGTTCTTATATTTAGTACAAAAAGTAAAAATTACTTGAGAACTAGTTATTTGGAATATGTCCTATGCAAACTTAAAAATACTACATACCTCATTTCTTTTTCTTGTATAAAAAATTTTCAATTACCCTTTAGAATAAAAATTTATACAAGCATATTATATTTAGAGATAGGTAATTGAGAAGAAAGTCAATGAAAAGATATATCTTTTGTTACTTAACATAAAACTAACTGAAAGGCAAAAAAAAATACTCAATATAGAAACATATCCAGTGGATTTTCTTTACATGTGGATGTAATTTTGCTGACTTACTGTAAGCAGGTGGTATTTGAACTGAGACCTGTAACATGAGAATAAGTCAGATTTTTATTTTTATTTTATTTTATTTTATTTTATTGCATCTTAAAGAGTTTCATTTCTAATGAAGTATCAATATTTACTATCCCACATAAAAAAAAAAAAAGCTTTCTGGAGACCCTTTTATTTTTTTTCCCAGAGTAAAACTGTGAGGAGACCAAAAGTGAGAAAACCACTGTAGTTTATCCCCAGAGGGGATTGGTCTACTTCTTGCTCTGACCACGTAAGGTGTCATTGTGATGGGTCACAACCCGCTCCCATATAAGCTCCTAGTGGGACTGAGGTCTCAGCCTGTGAGACCCAGGGAAGCTGAGTGTGGTGACATGTTGGATTTGGACAAGCTCACTTATTTTCTTGTCTGTTTTCTCATTTATTTATTTATTTTTTCATTTTGGGTTTTCTTTTTTCTTTTACTTTACTTTTTTACATTTTTTATCTGTATTTCTATTTATTTTGTATTTTTATTTTAATTTAAAATTTTTTGTTTGTATTTTATGTTTTTCCTTTATTATTATTTTTTAAATTTATTTTTATTGTTTTTCTATTACAGTTGTCCCATTTACCCCCCATTTCTCCCCACCCCACCCAGCCCAGCCCTTCTCCCACAGTCATTCCCCATCCCATTGTCCATGTCCATGGGTTATTTATACTAGTTCCTTTACTAAACCCTTCCCCTACCTACTCCCCTTCTCTCCTCCCTCCCTCCCCACTGATATCTGTTATTCTCTGCCTTGTTCAATTTTGTTTGTTTGTTTGTGTTGTTCATTAGTCTCCTGTATCAGGGGATATCATATATATTTTTCTTTCATTGCCTGGGTTATTTCGTTAAGCATAATTCTCTCTAGTTCCATCCATGTTGTCGCAAATGGCAGGAGTTCCTTCTTTCTTTCTGCTGCACAGTATTCCACTGTGTAAATGTACCACAGTTTTTTAATCCACTCATCTACAGATGGGCACCTAGGCTGTTTCCAGCACTTGGCTATTGTAAACAGCACTGCTATGACCATAGGGGTGCATAGGTTCTTTTGAACTGGGGTTTCAGGACTCTTCGGGTATAGTCCTAGAAGTGGAATCACTGGTTCAAAAGGCAGTTCCATTTTTAGTTTTTAGAGGTAATTTCATACTGTTTTCCATAGTGGCTGCACCAGTCTGCATTCCCACCAACAGTGCACTAGGGTTCCCAATTCTCCACATCCTCGCCAACACTTGTTAGTTGTTGATTTGTTGATGATGACCCTTCTGACTGGTGTAAAGTGGTATCTCATTGTGGTTTTTATTTACATCTCTCTGATGGCTAGTGATGTTGAGCATTCTTTCATATGCCTATGGACCCTATGCATATCCCCCTTGGGGAAGTGTTTGTTGAGGTCCTTTGCCCATTTTTTTAATTGGGCTGTCTGTCTTCTTGGTGTTGAGATGTGTAAGTTCTTTATATATTTTAGAGATCAGTCCATTGTCTGAGGTATTATTGGCAAATATGTTTTCCCATATGGTTGGTTCCCTTTTCATCTTGCTGATGTTTTCTTTTGCTGAGCAGGAACTTTTTGGTTTGATGTAGTCCCACCTATTTATTCTTTCCTTTATTTCTGCTACCTTAGGAGATGTATCAGTGAAAATATTGCTACATGGGATACATAAAATTTTCCTGCCTATATTTTCCTCTCGGACTTTTATGGTGTCATGTCTTACATTTAAGTCTTTGATCCATCTTGAGTTTATTCACATGTGTGGTGTAAGTTGGTGGTCTAGTTTCATTTTTTTGGATGTCCCTGTCCAGTTCTTCCAACATCATTTGTTGAAGAGGCTCTTCTCACTCCATTTTGTGTTCCTTCCCCCTTTGTCAAATATTAGTTCACCATATAGACCTGGGTTTATTTCTGGGCTCTCTATCCCATTCCATTGATCTATATGTCTGTTCTCATGCAAGTATCAGACTGTTTTGATCACAGTGGCTTTGTAGTATAGGTACTGTGATTCCTCGTACTGTGTTCTTTTTCCTCAAGATTGCTGTGGCTATTTGGGCTCTTTTTTTGGTTCCATATAAATTTTTGAAGTATTTGTTCTAGGTCAGTGAAATATGTCATTGGTATTTTAATAGGGATTGCATTGAATCTACAAATTGCTTTGGGTAGTATGGACATTTTAATGATGTTGATTCTTCCCAACCATGAATATGGTATTTGCTTTTATTTATTTGTATCTTCCTCAATTTCTTTCTTCAGTGTTATGTAGTTTTCCAAGTACAGGTCTTTTATCTCTTTGGTTAAGTTTATTCCAAGGTACTTTACTTTTCTTGTTGCTATAGTAAATGGATTTTTTTTTCTAGTTTCTACCTCTGATATTTTATTGTTGGTGTACAGAAATGCCTTTGATCTCTAAATACTGACTTTGTTCTCTGCTATTTTGTGAAATTTACTTCTTATATCAAGTAGTTTTTTCGTGGAGTCTATAGGGTTTTCTATGTACACTATCATGTCATCTGCAAATAATGACAGTTTTACTTCCTCTTTTCCAATTTGGATGCCTTTTATTTCTTTTTCTTGTCTGATTGCTGTGGCTAGAACTTCCAAGACTATGTTGAATAGGAGTGGAGAGAGTGGACATCCTTGTCTTGTTCCTGATCTCACGGGGAATGCTTTCAGTTTTTGTCCATTGAGTATGATGTTGGGTTCAGGTTTGTCATATATAGCCTTTATTATGTTGAGGTATGCTCCCTCTATTCCCATTTTGCTGAGAATTTTCATCATAAATGGGTGTTGTACTTTATTAAATGCTTTTTCTTCATCTATTGATAAGATCATGTGATTTTTGCCTTTCATTTTGTTTATGTGGTGGATTATGTTTATTGATTTGCAAATATTAGCCTATTCTTGCACCCCTGGGATGAATCCCACTTGATTGTGTGTATGATCTTTTTAATCTGTTGCTGGTTCCGGTTTGCCAATATTTTGTTGAGGATTTTAGCATCTATGTTCATCAGCAATATTGGCCTATAGTTTTCTTTCTTTGTTGTGTCTTGACCTGGTTTTGGAATTAGGGTAATACTGGCTTCATGGAAAGAATTTGGGTGTCTTCCCTCTTCTTGAATTTTTTGGAATAGTTTGAGAAGGGGAGGTGTTAGTTCTTCCCTAACTGTTTTGTTAAATTTGCCTGTGAAGCCATCCAAACCAAGGCTTTTGTGTACTGGGAGTTTTTCGATTACTGCTTCAATTTTCCTCTTTGTTATTGGTGTTCAGGTTTTCTGCTTCTTCTTGATTCAGTTTTGGAATATTATATGTTTCTAGAAATTTGTCTATTTCATCTAGGTTATCAAATTTCTTGCCATACAGTTGTTTGTAGTAGTTTCTTACAATCCTTTGTATTTCTGTGATATTGATTGTGATTTCTCCTCTTTCATTTCTGATTCAGTTTATTATGGTACTCTCTCTTTTTTTCTTGATGAACCTGGCTAATGGCTTGTTGATTTTTTAAAATCTTTTCAAAGAACGAGCTCCTACTTGTTGATCTTTTGAATTGTTTATTTAGTCTCTATGTCATTTAATTCTGCTCTGATCTTTCTGATTTTCTTCCTTCTACTTGCGCTGGGCTTTGTTTGTTGTTGTTCTAGTTCTTGTAGCTGTATAGATTTTTTTATTTGAGATTCTCCTATCCTTTTCAGGTAGGCCTGAATTGCTACAAACTTTCCTTTCAGGACTGCTTTCCCTGCGTCCCGTAGGTTTTGGGCTGTTGTATGTTTATTGTCATTTGTTTCCAGAAACTTCTTGATTTCTTTCAAATGTCATTATTCACCCATTCATTATTTAATATCAAGTTATTCATTCTC
The DNA here is from genome assembly GCF_987537825.1 of Furipterus horrens. Classification (NCBI taxonomy): domain Eukaryota; kingdom Metazoa; phylum Chordata; class Mammalia; order Chiroptera; family Furipteridae; genus Furipterus; species Furipterus horrens. Next base: position 60,962,711 of record NW_028327180.1, on the reverse strand, counting down.
CATGAGTTTGAGTGTCTTTGAATTTTTTCCACGAATTTGATTTCTAGTTTCAAGCACTATGATCCGAAAAGATGCTTGATATAAATTCAATTTTCTTGAATTTGTTGAGGCTTGTTTTGTGTCCTGTCATGTGTGCTATCTTTGAAAATGTTCCATGTGCACTTGAAAGGAATGTACATATTGCTTCTCTGGGGTTAAAAGTTCTATGTATATCAATTAAGTCCATTTGATCTAGAGTGTTGTTCAGTGCTTCCATATCTTTGGTGTTTCTTTGCTTTGAAGATCTGTTCATTGTTTACAATGGAGTGTTAAAGTCCCCTATTATGAGTGTGTTGCTGTCGATATCCTTTTGTAGTCTTTCAATATTTTCCTCTTATATCTGGGTGCTCCTATGTTGGGTGCATATATGTTTACCAGGGTTATATCTTCTTGATGGATCATTCCCTTAAGTATTATGAAATGTCCTTCTTTGTTTATTTTTATGGCCTTTGCTGTGAAATCTGTTTTGTCTGATATAAGTATTGTTACCCCAGCTTTTTTTTTCATGTCCATTTGCTTGGAATAGTTTTTTCCATGCCTTCTCTTTCAGTCTGTGTAAATCTTTTATTTTGAGGTGTGCCTCTTTTAGATAGCATATATGTGAGTCATGTTTTCTTATCCATTCCAGTACCCTATGTCTTTTGATTGGAGTATTCAATCCATTTACATTTAAGGTTATTATTGACAGGTATTTATTCATTCCCCTTTGTGCCTGTGTTCCTCTTCCTCTCTTTTTCTTCTTTTTCTGAAAGCATTCCCTTTAGCATTTCTTGCAATGCTGGTTTGGTGGAGATGTATTCTTTTAGTCTTCTTTTGTCTGGGAAACTCCTTATTTCACCTTCCATTTTGAACAAGAGCCTTGCTGGGTAGAGTAGTCTTGGTTGTAGACCTTTGTTTTTTATTGTTTGAAATATTTTTTGCCATTACCTTCTGGCTTGTAGTGTTTGTGTTGAGAAATCAGTTGATAGCCTTATTGGAGCTCCCTTATATGTTATTTGCTGTTTTTCTCTTGCTGCTTTTAGAATTCTCTCTTTGTCTTTGAATATTGCCATTTTGATTATGATGTGTCTTGGAGTGGGCCTTTTTGGGTTCATCTTCATTGGGACCCTCTGTGCTTCCTGGACTTGCATGACTTTTTCTCTCATCAAGTTAGGAAACTCTTCTGTCATTACTTATTCAATCAGGTTTTCTATCCCATGCTCCTCTTCTTCTCTTTTTTGTATTCCTATGATACAGATATTGTTTTGTTTTGTGATGTCCTGCAGTTCTCTTAAACCTTCTTCATTCTTTTTTTAATGTTTTTTCATTTTGTTGTATTGTCTGGGAATTTTTTTCTATGTTGTCCTCTAACTTACTGATCCGATTATCTGCTTTGTTTAGCCTGCTCTTGATTGCTTCTACTGTGTTCTTCAATTAAGAAATTGTATTCTTCATTTCTTCCCAATACTTATTGATAGTTTCTGTTTCCTCTTTTATGCTGGTGTAGTTCTCAGTAAGTTCCTTGTAGCTTCTCTTGAGTTCTTTGTAGTTTCCCTGGAGTTCTCTGTAGTTCCCCTGGAGTTGGTTGTAGTTTCCTCTGAGTTTGTTCATTGAGCTTCCTTATAACCATTTTTTTGAATTCCATGTCTGATAGTTTGCTTACCTCTGTTTCATCTAGCACTCTTTCTGGGGATTCCTCTTTTTCTTTCATTGGGAGGTTGTTTCTGTGTCTCCCAGTGTTGGATGCCTCTTCTTGTTTGTTTTTAATTCTTAGATTTGTCTGCTTTGATTTCCTGCCTTTGTGGTATGAGATTCTGTATAGGAGACCTGGGGGATTCAGTGGTGCAGTCTCTTTGATCTCCTGAGCCTGATGCTCTTGGGATGCCCTTCATGCCATTTGTTTAAGCTGTCTGGTTGTATTTCACTTACTCTTTGATGGAATTTCCCTCTGGCTAGTTGATTGAGAGTCACTCTGCCCACCACGTCTTAAGTTCTTTTGTGGAGATGCTGTTAAAATGTAAACACACAACCCAGGCAAGAAACCCACACCCTCAAAAATATCCCCCACCCACAATCACACTATCAGCAGCAAATGAGCCAGTATTAATATAAATGTAAAGAGGTTAAGACTATTATACTACAAGAAAAATTTTTGAGAGGGACGATGGTAGAATAATAATAGTAGCAAGTTTGTCAAGGCTTTACATTGTATGTTGAAAAAGGGAGGAAAGAATGCAGAATGAAGTGAAAAAGTGTAAGTGTATAGTGTTAGGTTTATATAACAGTTATATGTTATATATTTAGTATGAGAGGGAGGATAAACAAAACAGACAAACCAAAAAATTTAGAAGAAGAATAAGAGGGAAAGAAGATAGGAAACATGTCAAAGAAAGAGCTTTTCCCCAATACAACCTTTGGGCACTGTCTTCTTTTTCTGGATCTGCCCCTGGGCAAAATTCCATGGGCTTCAAATCTTCTTTTCTGGTTGTCTGTCTGTGAGAAGACCTAGCTGGATTCTGAGGTTGCTATTCTCTCACTCAGGAGCCTGCCACAGCTCTCTGCTGTTAACTGCACTGAGTTGGGTCCCCCTCACTGGTCCTGCAGCACCCTCCAGCACTCCTCAGGCTTGTCTAGCTATGCTACTCTGCTGGCAAGCCAGTGTGCATGCCCATAGTCCCTGCCCAGCCTCAGGTCCTGTCTCCGCTCCTCCTCCAAAGAAGTCTCTGTGTTGCTTCCAAGCTGCAGCACCAGCCTGTGTCACTGCCTGACAGGGCTTTGGTGCGCACGTGTGTGCACAGAGTTTCCTGCAGCTCGGAGTCCCTACCGAGTCTGGGGTTCCGCTGCAGCTTTCCCGTATGGGCCCCTCTACACGGCTTAGTTCTGCAATTTTGTTTGGTGGAGTCTTGGTGCACGCACACGTGTGGGCGCAGTGTTGCCTGCCCGGGGTTCCCACCAAATCTTGGGTTTTGCTGCAGTTTTCCCACATGGGCCCATCTCTGTGGATCAGTTCCATGTTTTTATTTGATGGAGCCTTGATGCAAGTGCACCTGGGTGCAGGATTGCCAGCCCAGGGGGACCCCACTAAGACTCAGTTCACACAGTTTCTCATAGTCCAGGCTGTTCTCTGTCTTCCCACACCTCCAGCTTTTTCACCCAAACCTTCTCGTTGACTCCTTCCCGGACTTTACTGGTCAGGGCACCTATGGTAAGGGGAAGTTTCCAAGCAGATCCTGGCTAATGAACCAGTCAGCAGCTGCCCCTTTTGGGTGTGGTGTGGCAGAGGCTTTCCAGCCCAGCAACTCTGCTTGGGGAGTGGAGGCCAAACTTTCTGCCCTCTTTCACATTGCTCCCACACTCCCATCCCTACTCACCCAATCTGAAATCTGCATTCACTCCACTCCATGTTCGTACTCAAGTCCTTCCATGAAGGGAGCAAGCAGAGAACACTGCTACCTACTCCACTGCCATCTTTTCCCCCATATTGTTCTTTATTTTTGTTATTTTTATCTTCTTTTGATCTTTTTTGTTATTTTTATTTTGTTTTTCTCAATTTTAAAAAATTATTTTACTTTATTTTTTATTTTGAAACCACTATATCTAATGACTTTGTAGCCACCTTTGGCAATAAGAAATACCATATTGGTGATTATGTATCCTTGAAAAGCATTGGCAAGGGAACCTATGCTAAGGTTAAAATGGCCCAGCCCGTGCTGACTGGAACAGAGGTGGCTACCAAAACCATTAGTCTGTGGGGCATTTCTAGGCAGTTTCAGGAACTGAAATATCTTAAGAGCTTACATCACCCAAATATTGCAACCCTATTTGATGTGATTACCTCCTGAGCTAAACACATTCTCATCCTGGATCATGTAAATGGAGGGGACTTATTTGATCACATGGAGGAGTGCGGCCACAAAACCAAAGAGGAAGCCATGTTCAGACAAATGACATCCACCATTCATTATTGCCACCAAAAGGGGATTGTGCATTGGGACCTGAAGCCAGAGAACATCCTTTTCAACCATGACCTTAACATCAAGGTATTGGACTACAGATTTAGGAAGGAATTTATAAACCCTCACCGCCTTATGCGGCATCCTCTCCTACATGGCCCCAAAGATATTGCAGAGTCAAGCCTATGATGGCCCGAAGGTTGATGTGTGGAGTCTCAGGGTCACGTTGTATAGGATGGTGGTGGAGGATGAGCTGGTTGTAGGGGACGACCTTGTGAAAGTGCTGAAGGAAATACACAGGGGAAAGCTCCATGTCCCAGACTTTATCTCTGTGCCATGTGAACAACTGTTAAACAAATTATTGACTGTTCACCCAGCCAAAGGCCGAGGCTAGAAGACATAATGAAAGACCTATGGTTCACCATGGGTCAGAAGGAGGAACTGAGGCCATACAGCAAGCTGCCCTTGGGTGACATTGACCCCCAGTGACAAAAATAATGAAGGACATGGGTTTAAGAATCGAGACATTCAGAAGTCATTGACACGAAAGAAATACAACAGGGTGATGGGAAGATACTTGATCCTCAGAACGATGACAACCAAGATGAAGGACTGCACCATAAAGGTCAGGCCCTGCCCCTCCCCCGACCCCAACAGTGGTACTTCCTCCAGTCAAGAGGTTGAGCCTGCCATTCCCTCAATCGTTCCCCCACCCAGCCTGGAATCCAGCTCCACCACTCCACCAGGCAGTGTGGAAGCCAGTAAGAAAAATATCCCAGCCAGAGTGGGGGTGAGAATGGCCGCTCCTGCACCCAGCCTAGAATCCGGCTCTATTACTTCCCCAGCCAGCCGACAAAAGAGGGTGACCGCTCCCGGACCCAGCCTGGAATTTAGCTCCACCACTTCCTCATTGAGTTTGGAAGAGAGGGTGACCGCTCTCCTACCCGGCCTAGAGTCCAGGAACCCCCCACCCCCACCCCGCCCAGCCCAGCCTTCCAGCATGGCCCTCGGGGCTCCTCCACCCACAGCAGCAGCACCAGCAGCGCTGGAGGAGTGCCAGAGGCTGCACAGCCTGATGGTGGGGCCCCAGCCTCTCCTGCTGGCCCCAGCCATGGTCACCGGCAGGCGGTGGCTAAGAGGGTCCTCACTGACTCAATCTCTGCTGATTATTGCAGCCAGAAATTTTAAGGACTCATCTTCCTGGCACCTGAACCCTGGGCTGGTAGGCCTGATGTGGGCCTGGGGCCTCTCACTCCCGAGACATCCCTCCTGAACTTCTATCCACCACACGTAAGTGAGAGACCAGCCTGTCCACGTCTGCACACCTACCAGTCAGGATGGATGTGGTTTCTCTAATTCTGTAGTTGTCAGACTTCCATTCAACTATTTCCAATGGTCCTGAGTGATGATTGTTCTATATTTTAGCTGTAATTTAGATGTGGTTGTGCGAAGAGATGAGCCATGTCTGCCTATGTGGCCATCTTGCCTGGAAGTCCAAGGCAGTTTCATTTTAAAATTTTTGAGTTACTGTAACTCCATACTGCTGTCCACAGTGGCTGCACCAGGTTGCATTCTCGCCAACAGGTGTGAGGGTTCCCCTTTCTTCACATCCTCACCAGCACTTGTTTGTTGATTTATTGATGGTGGCCATTCTGACCCGTGTGAGATGATATTTCATTGTGATTTTAATTTGCATCTGATGATTAGTGATGTTGAGCATCTTTTCATCATATATCTATTGACCATTTGTGTGTCCTCTTTGGAGAAGTGCTTATTCAGTACCTCATGTTTAAAATGGATTGTTTGGGCTTTTGGGTTTTTTTGATGCATATGCCTTAATTCTTAAAACACTGTTCTCACATTTCTTCCATTTGCATTTTACTGAGCACCTAGAATTATGGAAATGGCCTAGATTTCTCCAGCCCTCTGAGTGGATGTCAGCTCTAGTGTCAGGAAGAGGAAAAGATTCCTCAGCCAGGAGACCAGGTGTCCTTGCCAGGCCACTGCTGAATGTAGGTGTCTGTGTGCATGTGGCCTGGGGTGGGCTGGGCTGTGCCAGGAGTCCAGGCCCAGACAGTGAGTCCCATGCTGACAGATGCGCAGCTGCGTGTATCTGCGGAACCCCGGGAATTGGATTCCTGTGCTGCATCCCATGCTTTTTCCTCTTTGCCATCCCCATGCTTTTGGTAGAGCCACACCTGCCCTGGTAGACCTGTATCTCTCCCTGCGCTGAGAAGAGAAGGGCCCGCACCCAGCTTGACCAGAGCATGGCGATGGGCAGGCTGGGACCCCAGAGTGTCCAGGGAGCAGAATGAGGCCACAGGCCAGCTGCTCCCCATCCCTTTGCTTCTCTAATGGAGGCACTGATTTGTGGGAGGAGGCACCTTCTCCGCAAAAAAAAGCCTTCAACCATCAGGAGAAGTTGGAAACCTGAGGACCCCTGGGTTGGGCTTCTATTTGGGGCTATGGGAGGCTGAGGGATCTAAAGCAGGCTGCCTACACCCTCCAGCCTGAAAGAGAAGTGGGAGGGAGGGTAAGGATGGGGATGTCCTTGAGGCAGGGGGGTGACCATGGTGCCTGGTAAGTTGCTTTCTTGAGCCCCCAGGTGCACAGCTCTCAATCACATGGGTCTCATCACAACCGCCTGTTCTGTCACTTCCCTGCCTGGACTGGGATGAGCCGCCTCTGGCTCTCCCACCTGTGTGCTGCCTCCCCTTGTGTCAGATGCCACTCTTCCCCACACTCTCCACTCCCAGGGTCAGTGCCAGACCCTCCCCTGCAGTTAATATATAAAACACAAAGAACTCTTGGTGATGTTACTGAGAGCCACAGCAGGGTGGGAAGGAGACTAGATTTCAAGATATCTGTGTTCTGCCCACAGATTTTTGAGGACTTCCCCACTAGCGTTTTAAAACTCTAAGAATACCTGCAAGAGAATGAAGAGAATAGGGTCACCTGGGAAAATCAGTTGGCCTAACCCAGGAGAGGGAGGACTGAAGTAGGCCACTTGTTTAATAGCTCAGGGGCAACCTATGTTATTCGCTCCTCTTTTAGAGTAGGAAGAAATGAAGAATTGTGCTGGGCAGTTAGACAGACATGAGCAGAGCAAGGATGGTGGGCCAGGTACAGAAGGTCACCAGGGCGGAAAGCCTTGGGTGCCTAGCAGTGGGCAAAATGGGTAAAACAAGGACCTCAGCCCGAAGGTGAACTTTCCTCCCCTAGGACATCACTGGTCATATGGTTTAGACCTCTGACCTTTCATCTGTAGAGATAACATGCAGGCCTCAGTTGAGTTTCAGCTCCAGGCCCAGAAAAGCAGCAAAAGCAGACACTGGGACCAGCTGCACTGACCAACGAGCCCCTGCCCTGGCACTGAAGTGAAGACCACCACCCTGAAAGGACACACCTGGAAAGCTGGTGAATATTCTATTGCCATCCTCCCCTGTGACCGCCCCTAAAGTCCCTGCCCTTAAAGGCCCTTAGGACAGAGGACCCAGCTGGAGGTCTCCCTGGAGCACTTTCCCCACCCTCCTTCCTCCACGCACATTTTCCTCGCCTCTTTCTCCTAAGCTCCAAGGGCCCTTCCTTTGCCTCTGTAACTTGTTTCCTGAGCCCATTTCTTCTATGGCTCAGTTCTTCTGCCTCTGTGACCTTCTAAATAAAATTTCTCTTTGAGTTTGAGTCCTAGTTCTGAATTCTTTCCTGGCCAGAACTCAAGTACCAAGGTTGCTGAACCAAGGTCCAGTCTGACTCCACCTGTGTAACACCTGGTGCCATTTGGCCACCAACAGAATGACAACTAAAAATAAATAAATAAATAAATAAAATGAAACTTAGATAAATTCAGATCAAACAAAATATAAATTTATTTACATAAATAATAAAACAAGTAAAATTTATATCTCTAGCTCTAAAAGTCAACTAATTTTTACCATGTGGGGAAATATAAACCTGACATATTGTTGCCTTTTTACTTTTCCTAGTTTGATCTAAGTGCACAGCATATAATTGAAGGAGATGGAAGCAGTGCTAATCCGTGACGTGGATTGGACCCCTACAATCCCCTAGATGCTGGATATAAGAAATCGTTGACAAATTACTTTAAGTCAGTTTTACTGAGCCATTAATAGAGCAGAAGACTGATTTGAATTTCAGTTCCAAAATCTAACATGAATCTCTACAAATCCCAAGAAAAAAATTTATATTAAAATTATATTAATATTTTAGTTTTATTTGTAATTCTGTATGATAAGAATGTATAACCTGTGCAGGGACTGACTGGTTTTTAAAAGGAAAACATTTATTTGGTTAAAACCATCTTTCTACTCAGTGTGCTCTGAGGAAAATAGTCTGCCAAGAGAATTCTAGAAAACAGTAAGAAATCAGCACAAAATTTGTATTCAGGTTAATTTAGTTAAAAAAATCTATATGATTACCAGTTTGTTAGTCCTTTTAACAAAGAGGATGAGACTTAAAACTAGATATTTCTCAACTCTGAAAGACTGTTTCATATTTGAGAACAAAATAGTGCTCTTAAGTCAGACAGCGATTTGTTAAAAGCAACCTCTTCTCTTTCTTTCTTTTTTTTCTTAAGACAACTTTAGCCCACCTTGGAGAGAATATAAGTCACATGTTAGTTAGCAAAAAGTTAGAGGACTTCCGGCAAGATGACTCCTAGCTACTCAAACTGCTCAGCTTTCTTCAAAACACTCACAAGTGCTGTTTTACTGGTAATTGAGGGCTTTGATTTCTGAAATCTGGATGGAGAATCAAACATTGTCTTTAATTTTCATTTTGTTTCACTATAGTTCATCCATGCCTTACTATATGATTAGTACCTCTCTTAATTTAATAAAAACCAAGTAGTGAGTAGGTAAAAAGAACCATAATCCACACCAAATTGAATGTATTATTTTTTTAAAATAAAGAATTTTCTTTACTTGTTTTGTATGTGTGCGCGTTAGTGTATTCCTTAATTTACTGTTGTAATTATACATGATCTTCCTACTTTTATGCCTTTCTACTAGCATTAGTGTTTGTTGACTCACTGCTTTTATTATGTGTTTGCCTTTGCCAGTTTGCTTTGTGCTATTTTCTTACCCATATTTTTACTTTCTTCTTCTTAAAGAAGTCCCTCTAGGACTTCTGGCCAAGATGGAGGCCTAGACTGACATGCTCCATCTCCCTCCACAACTAAGAAGGAATACAACTACAGCAAAACTAGAAAAAAACAGAAGTTTCAGAAAATAAAGCTACATGGAAGTCCAATGTACAAAGTTATAAAGAAATGGTGCTTGTCCAGATGGGTAGGAGGGGCGAAGCCAGGGCAGAGAGGTCAAGCTGTGCTGGCGGCAGCAGCTGCGGCAACAGTGGCAGGATGGTGGTAAGCACAGACACCCTTATTTAAGGGGAGGCGAGAAGCGCCTGGGGAGCACCCCTGGCTGCAGACCAGACCGTCAGCTTGCGATTCCAATGCTGGGGAAGGCAGACCCCCATTGCCTTGGACTGTGAGGGCTGGAGGGGGCGGGGATGGAGGAGGAGGCTCCCAGTCTCTCAGCAGAGAGTGAATGGCAGGAACCCGTCTTGGACCCTTGCCCCTCACACAAAATGCCACAGCATGGTGAGAAGGGTTGCCCATTAGTGACGAGTGCACGGGGCTCCACCCCCTATAGCGTAGGAGGTGTGACTGCCCTGCCTAGGAAGCAAAAGTAAATACAAAACTGTCTGGATGGAACAGATCATGATAGAGAGCCCGGTGAGGCAGCTGACCAGCCAGCAAATATCTGATCTAACAGCTCAGCAGATAGGAAATCTTTCTGAGGCACAGTTCAGAGCTTTGATTGTACAAATGCTTACAGACCTAATAGCAGATCTTAAACAAGACGGGTAAGGAATGAAGGCTAGTCCTGCTGAAATGAACAAAAACACCTATGAAACTAGTGGTGAGGGAAAGAAAACCAGGGATCAAATCAACAAATCGGAACATAGGGAAGGAACAGTCAACCAGTGCAGAAAGAGGAAATGAAAAGTGAGGAAAATGAGGAGAGGTTCAGAAACCTATGGGATAGCTTATAAGTGGGCCAACATCGAGTCATAGGGTTGCCAGAAGGTGAAGAAGAGCTAGAAATTGAAAAATTTTGTGAAAAAATAATGAAGCAGAACTTCCCTAACTTAGGGAAGGAAATAGACTTCCAGGTCCAGGAAGCACAGAGAGTTCCCAAAAAACTGGACCCAGGGAGAACCACACCAAGACACATTATAATCAAAATGTCAAAAATTAAGGATAAAGAGAGAATCTTAAAAGCAGCAAGAGAGAAGAAGAGAATTACGTACAAAGGGGTCCCAGTAAGACTATCAGCTGATTTCTCAAAGGAGACTCTGCAGGCAAGAAGGAACTGGCAAGAAATATTCAAAGAAATGAAAAGCAAAAACCTACAACCATGATTACTCTATCTAGCGAAGCTGTCAGTCAGAATACAAGGGCAGAGAAAGTGCTTCCAAGAAAAAGTAAAACTGAAGGAGTTCATCAGATCCAAACCACTGTTACATGAAATGTTAAAGGGACTTGTTTAGGAGAAAGAGGATCAAAACTATGAACATTAAAATGAAAACTGTATCGCAACAACCAACAACAGAGCTAGGAAATAGAAATAAAGGCAAACTAAGTAGGCAACGAGAGTGGGAAAAGAGTTATAGGTATGGGGAACATTTTGGGGGGAGGTGAGCGGGGAGGGGGAAGGGGAGAAAAGGAGGAAGATAGTATAAAAATTAAGAAGCATAGCAGGAGGGAGTGGAGTAGATAGGAAGATGTTGAGAAGAATTATATGCACGACCAATGGGCATGGACTAAGGTGGGGGGCAACTGGAGGGAGACGGGTCACTGGGTGGAGGGGAGCAGAGGGAAAATAAATTGGGACAACCATAACAGCATAATCCATAAAGCATATTAAAAAGAAAAGAAATAAAAGAAAACTAAATAAATTCTTAAAAATAAATGAATAAATAAAATAAAATAAAGTAAAAAATGAAGTCCCTCTAACATTTCTTGTAATACTAGTTATGTGTTGATGAACTCCTTCAGCATTTTCTTGTTTAGGAAACATGATTTCTTACATTGTACCATTGATGAACAAAAAGACTGATCTTTAATCTTTCATTACTGTTTTACCTGGCCAATGTAAACTTCACATCCTAGCAAGGCTGTATTTTATAGTACTTTTGTAAAGAATTGATTATGGAGAGACCTTCAGATGTACTTAATTTTTTAAAAATACCAGACAGGATTTCAAGTGATTCCCAGGAAGGTTTTTAGGATAATTAAATTTAAAATACTTCTTGGGCATGAAGTATCTATTACATAATATGGTGGAGTCTGAGATACAAAGGTGAATAAGACATAGTCTATACCCACAAGAAGTCAAATTCAATACTTTCTATAAGAAAAAATTTAAGGAAAGGGCACTGTAAATAAAGACACTCTTCATGTACCAAGTACCCCAAAGCTGCCATCCATTGAAGTCAATGGTGTGTTAAAATCCCCTACTACCACTATATTTCTGTCAGTCTCTCCCTGTATGTCTATCAAGATTTGCTTTACATATTTTGGTGCTCCTATGTTGGGTGCATACATGTTTACTAGGGTTATAGTCTCTTGCTGGATTGTTCCCTTCATCATTATAAGTATCTTTCTTTGTCTTTGACTATAGCCTTGGTGTTAAAGTCTCTTTTGTTGGCTATAAGTACCGCTACCCCAGCTCTTTTTACTTTTCCATTTCGATGAACTATCTCTTTCCATCCCTTTATTTTTAGTCTGAGTGTATCTTTCATTCTGAGGTGGGTCTCTTGAAGACAGAATATATATAGGTCTTGTTTTCTTATCCATTCAGTCACCTTGTATCTTTTGATGGGAGCATTGAAGCGATTTACATTCAGAGTGATTATTGATAGATACATATTTATTGCCATATTATTTTAAACTATTTACCTCATTGTTTTTCTTTTTCTTTTTCTTCTTCTTAAAGCAAGCCCTTTCATATTTGTTGCAATATGGTTTGGTGTTAACGAACTCCATTAGCTTTTTCTTGTCTGCGGAGCTCCTTATTCTTCCTTCAATTTTAAATGTTAGCCTTGCTGGGTAAAGTAGCCTTGGTTGTAGGGCCTTGCTTTTCATCACTTTGAATATTTTATGCCACTCCCTCCTGGCCTGAAATGTTTCTGTTGAGAAATCAGGCAACAGTCTAATTAGAGCTCCATTGTGGGTAACTAACGGCTTTTCTTTAGTGGCTTTTAGAATTCTCTCCATGTCTTTAAGCTTTGCCATTTTACTTACAATGTGCCTTGGTGTAGGCCTCTTGGGGTCCATCATGATTGGGACTCTCTGCACTTCCTGGACTCATGTGTCTTTTTCTTTCACTAGACTAGGGAAGTTTTCAGTCATTATTTCTCAGATAAGTTCTCATACTTTTCTCGCTCTCTTTTCTTTCTGGTATTCCCATGATGCAGATGTTGTTACACTTCATGTTATTCCAAAGGCTTCTTAAGCTCTCCTCATTTTTTTGTAATTCTTTTTCCTTTTTGCTGCTCTTCTTGACTTCCAGTTGCTGATTCAATGTTCTGCTTAATCTAACCTATGATTTATTTCTTCAAGTGTGTTATTTCTTCCATATATTGCATTCTTTATTTCTGACTGGTCCTGTTTTACAGTTTCCTTGTCATTTTTTATTCTGTTGAGTATGCTTATAATCATTCCTCTAAACTCTATATCTGATAAATTGCTTACCTCCATTTCATTTACTTCTGGAGAATTCTCTTGTTCTTTCCCTTAGAGACTGTTTCTTTGTCTTCCAGTTTTGGCTGCCTCTTGGTGTGTTTCTATGTATCAGGTAGCTCTGCAAAGAGTCCACTTCAGGCCTCTGTCAGATGATGGCTGTGGCTGGCCCAGGGCAAAGTATTTGGAGCTATCAACAATCCACAGCTGGTGACTCCATCTGCTGGGCCTGGGTGTGTGTGGAAAAAACCAAGCTGTGCACCAAGGCCAGCCTTTACCAGCACCAGTTCCAGGGGAGGGTCAGCTAAAGTCTCAGAGTTCCCAGAGATCCACCTTGGCCTGCAGGCTTTTTTAGGCTTAATTAATGAAGTTGCCTCCTCTTGTACGCCTTTGAAACCTGGCTTAAGCACAACATGGTGGTGGGTAAAGAGATTCCTGTGTGTGGGGCTATTGCTTTCCACCAGGCTGATGCTGCATGGAGGGGGACTGCACTTCCTGAGAAAGTTGGCTTCTGCGGTATGGGGAATGACTCAGCACAGGCAATCCTGGTGGCTGACCCTTCAGCTCTTTCCTCAGAGCCACCAATCTCAGACTCTCCTCATGAGTCTCTAGTCCAGTTTGCCCGCCCTTTGCCGGAGCCCAGGGCAGGTGGTTGCAAATGAATTTTTGTGTGTTGGCCCTTTAAGAGGTTATCCAATCTCTAGCCATCTCTCCCTGGGGGACAGGAACCCTGCTGCTTCACAGCCAATGTTATCTGGGTTCCTTTCTCTGCTCTGGTGCTGTAGGCTGGGGAGCCTTTATTGGGGTTTAGACCCGACACTTCTCAGGGGGAACCCCTGGCCATTGAAATATCCCCCTGGCATTTCAGCTGCTGCCTATGGGAGCCCAACCAGCCCTCTTGGGTCTCTACGCTCCCTACCAATCTTGTTGTGTTGATGTGGTTTCCTCCATAAATCCTTGGTTTAAGGCTTCTCTCCAGTTAATGTTCAGTTGGTTATTCAGGGTGATTTTTCTATAATATAATTGTAATTCCAGTTTGGTCCTGGAGAAGATTAGTGTAGCTTCCACCTACTCCACCACCATCTCAGATTTTCCTGAAGTTTTTTTGAATGAAAATTTTAACGCATAACTAAAAGTGTTAATCTCTCTTTACAAAAGGGAAATAAAACTAATTAGGCCCGTTTGATGTTTGGAAAGTACATTTCAATAAAATTGTCCCCCTTCAAGGATAAAAATGTATTAATGATGATCCATATGTATTCTTGTTGGATAGAAGCATTTCCACATTGAGGAGCCACAGCCATAGCGGACACTAAAATACTTTTAGAGATAATTTTTCCTGCTTGGAAAATCCCTACAGAGTCCCATAAAGATTGGGAACTTGTTTCATTCAGCCATAGCGGACACTAAAATACTTTTAGAGATAATTTTTCCTGCTTGGAAAATCCCTACAGAGTCCCATAAAGATTGGGAACTTGTTTCATTAGACAAATTTTGTACTAAGTATGCAAAACCTAGCTGATATTGCAGCATTTTTATTGTTCTTATCAACCCCAGTTCTCTGGTTTTATAGAACAAACTGTTAAGATAGGTAAAATTCAATTGGTAAAACTTGCTGGATCTAAGGCCTTTCCCTTGTTATTACTTAACTGGAGATCAATTCCTCTTGTTATACATTGATTGTCCCCTTCTAGAATTGTTACTGGACAAGCTACCTGTGATGCTAGATGAGGGATGGTGCGAACCTGCCTCATTAAGGAGTCCTTCTAACTTACTGCAAAGAACTTGCAAAGACTCTTGAAATTAATGCAGGCTTATAGAGCTATCTTTCCACAGTGCGTTCCCAGGAGATGAAGACACCGAAGATCAAGGCCTTACAACCTGGACACATGGTCCATCAAAACAGTATTCTCCAGCCTTGCTGGAGTGGACCATACTGACCATTGTTAATACTGGAGGTTGCAAGGTTAATAAGTACTGATCCATGAATTTATGACTTTTACTTTTAAAGGCTCTCCAACTTATACCTTATTCACTTGATTGAACACCCAAGCCTATAGGGGACCTCAAATTAAAGTTATCCAGAGCTTGGCTTTTGCCTTGACAGTTTTACATTACATGCTGTATCTTTCAGTCTGCATTTACTTAGCTGAAATCAGATCATTATGCTAAGAAAATGTTCTATTCTATTAGTATTATTTCTTAAGTAATTATGAATTCTGTTTTTATAAATAGATATAATTAACTCATAGACCGGCAGCTTTTGTTGAAATTCATTCTCTCTCCTCCTTCCTGAGCTTATTCTAATCTTCAACTGTAACTTGTAAACATCTGTCTATAATTGATGGAATGACCCTGTTTGGTCCCAATCAGCTCAGCAACAGAGACTGTCATGCTTAGGAACTGAGTGTTACAGATGTAGGTAAAAATTAACAAAGTAAAGTGTTGTAGAGGGAAAACCTCACAGGCAATTTCCTCTAAAGACATACTTTTGCAAAGTTGAGACTTTAGGAAAGAAATACTAAAGGAAAATAATTACTAGAACAAAAACTTACACATGTGATTAAAACACTCCATGGACTGAAAGCAGGGAGCTGTCTTTGAGGATTAGTCTAAAATATAATGTGCCAGAGGCTCCCCCTAAGTGTCCTCAAGCCCTGCCTGCTCCCTCTGTGCTGCCATAAAAGGGTAGAATGGGACCCAACATGTCACCTCACCCTCTGTACCTCTGCAGAAGTCCTTTCATCCAGAAGTTTCCAAGTGTTTTTGCAAATGTAAATTAACCAGCCTCATCATTACTTCTCTCCACAGAGCTGGTTCATTTCAGTAGCACAGAAATTTACCTGAACAGCCTACTCAAGGTCCTCTGAGAGGTCCTTTGTGGGATCTGTAAGTGGATGTTCAAAGTGTAAAAATACCCTGCAGCCTCACTGCAGATCCAAACTCATCACATCCTTAGCAAGTACCACTGGAGGGAAGGACGGGTGGGTCATCTTCTTTAATCTTATAGCAAGTCTTCTTCCAGTTGGCCTTTTCTTGGCCTCACCAAGCACCCACATACCTGGGAACCCAGACTTCAGCCTCCCTCCTTCCTGTCTTATCTGCCCCCAAAGCTGAGTGAGGACAAACATGAATTTTTAAAGATACTTTATGAATCATTTTGATTCAAAAAATAGTTGGCCATATTTTTTTGTTCCGCTAAACTCTTCTATTAATCCAGTGAACAAACATTTATTAAACACTTACTTTGTTGCCACTCACCGTGCTAGACACAGCAGCCACTGCAGTCATGCTTCTCCCTTCATGGGAAGCGCGGGCAGCAAACAAGAGCCAGGTGCTCCGTGGTCAGTGCCGTGAAGATGACAAACGTGATGAGCTGGGTGAGGCGGGTAGGAATGGGTGGGTCAGGGAAGCCCTCTCTAAGCAGGTGGTGTTTGAACTAAGATCTGTAATGTGAGAGTAAGTCATATTTTTCATTTTCATTTTATTTTTTTTGCATCTAGCATATTTTCATTTCTTAAGTAAATATCAACCTTTAATATCACACATTAAAAAAACCTTTGGGAGGACACTTTTATTTTATTTTTTTTCCTGAGTAAAACAGTTATGAGACCAAAAAGCCACTGCAGTTTATCCCCAGCCAGGGGTTCACTTCTTGCTCTGACCTCATAAGGCAGCACGGTGATGGGTCCCAAATCACTGCTATATAATCCCCTGGTCGGGCTGAGGTAGTCTTGGTCCGTGAGAGCCCTGGGAGTTGATTGTGGTGACCAGTGGGACGTGGACTAGCTTGCTTATTTTCTCATTTTTCTTTCCTTTTTCTTTTCTTTATTTTGTTTTTGTTTCTTTTTTTTATTTTGCGTTTTCTTTTTTATTTTACTTTTTACATTTTTATTTGTATTTTTATTTTGTTTTTAAATTTGTTTATTTTTATTTAAAAATTTATATTTTCTATTTTTATTTTATTTTCCTCAAATTTTTAATATTTTATTATTTAATTAATTTATTTATTCTATTTTATTTTAGTTTTTTACATTTTTATTTTGTTTTTAATTTATTTTTATTATACAATTTTTATTTGTATTTTCTATTTTGTTATTTTATTTTTCTCAATTTTTGATATTTTATTGTTTAATTAATTAACTTATTTTCTTTTATTTTACTTTTTTACATTTTTTATTTGTATTTGTATTTTGTTTTTAAATTGTTTTTTTTTTTTTTTTTTAAATCACTGTGTGGTTGCTTCCCACTTGCGTCCCCAACTGGGGGCCTGACGTACAACCAAATCATGTGCCCTGACTGAGAATTGAACCAGCAACACTTGGCTTGCAGGTCGACGCTCAAACCACTGAGCCACAGCAGCCAGGGCTTAAACTGGTTCATTTTCATTAAAATTTTTTATTTGCATTTTCTATTTTATTTTTCTCAATTTTTTGATATTTTATTTATTTATTTGTTTATTTACAAGCCACCATGTCTGACTTTGTAGCCACCTCTGGGCATAAATAGTACCGCATTGGTAATTACATAATGTTGAAAAGCATCAACAAGGGAATCGATGCCGAGGTGCAACTGACCCAGCACGTGCTGACCGGGACGGAGGAGGCCATCAAAACCATTAGCCGGTGGGGCATCTCTAGGCAGTTTCAGAAGCTGCAATGCCTCAAGAGCTTATACCACCCAAACATTGCAAGCCTATAGTAGGTGATTACCACCTGAGATAAGCACATCCTCATCATGGAGCATGTCAGCGGGGGGGGGGGACTTATTCGACCATTTACAGGAGTGCCGCTGCAAAACCAAAGAGGAAGCCCAAGTCATGTTCAGACAGATGGTGTCCGCCATCCACTACTGTCACCAAAAGGGGATTGTGCACCGAGATCTGAAGCTGGAGCATATCCTTCTCCACTGTGACCTTAATATCAAGATAGCGGATTTTGGATTCGGGAGGGAATTTACAAACTACACCCTCACCACCTTCTGCTGCACCCTCTCCTACATGGCCTCAGAGGTATTGCAGCGTCGAGCATATGACGGCCCCAAAGTTGATGTGTGGGGTCTCGGAGTCATATTGTATAGGATGTTGACGGGGGATGAGCTGGTTGTAGGGGACAGCCCTGCGGAAGTATTTAAGGAAATAAACAGGGGGAAGCTCCATGTCCCACATTTTATCTCTGCGCCATGTGAACAACTGTTAAAGAAATTGTTGACTTTTCATCCCAACCAAAGGCTGAGGCTGGAAGACGTAATGCAATACCCATGGGTCACCATGGGGCAGAAGGAGGAACTGAGGCCATACACCAAGCAGCCCTGGGGGGACATTGATCCCCAGGTGACAAAAATAATGAAGGACATGGGGTTTAAGGAGAGAGACATTCGTGAGTCACTGACAAACAAGAAATATGATAGAGTGATGGGACTATACTTGATACTGCAGACAAAGACAACCAAGATGAAGGGCCGCATCATAAAGGTCAGGCCCTGCCCTGACTGCGACCCTGACAGTGGTGCTTCCTCCAGCCGAGAGGTTGAGCCTGCCATTCCCTCAACCGTTTCCCCACCCAGCCTGGAATCCAGCTCCAGCACCGCCCCCAGGCAGTGAGGAAGCCAGGAAGAAAAATATCCTTGCCAGAGTGGGGCTGAGAATGGCCGCTCCTGCACCCAGCCTGGAATCCGGCTCTATTACTTCCCCAGCCAGCCGACAAGAGAGGGTGACCGCTCCCGGACCCAGCCTGGAATCCAGCTCCACCATTTCCTCATCCAACTGGGAAGAGAGGGTGACTGCTTCCCTACCCGGCCTAGAGTCCAGGATCGCCACTCCCAGCCCAGCCCTCCAGCGTGGCCCTCAGGACTCCTCTACCCACAGCAGCAGCACCAGCAGCGCTGGAGAAGCCCCAGAGGCTGCACCGCCTGATGGTGGAGCCCCAGCCTCTCCCGCTGGCCCCAGCCACGGCCACTGACAGGGGGTGGCTAGGAGGGTCCTCAGGTTCCTTTCTTTTTTTTTTTTTTAATTTTTATTTTTTGGTTACTCAATTACAGTTGTCCCATTTTCCCCCCATTGCTCCCCCCTCCCAGCCCATCCCTTCTCCCACAATTATATCCCTCCCCGTTGTCCATGTCCATGAGTCATTCGTATACGTTCCTTGACTAGACCCTTCCCTTACTTATCCCCCTTCTCTCCCTCCCCCTCCCCCCTACTGACAACTATTCTACTCTTTGTCCTATTTAGTTCGTTTGTGTTGCTCTTTAGTTTCCTGTATTGGGTGCTATCATATGGTATTTTGCTTTCTTTGCCTGGCTTATTTCACTAAGCATAATTCTCTCTAGTTCCATCCATGTTGTCGCAAATGGCAGGAGTTCCTTCTTTCTTTCTGCTACATAGTACTCCATTGTGTAAATGTTCCACAGTTTTTTGATCCACTCATCCACAGACGGGCACCTAGGCTGTTTCCAGCACTTACCTATTGTAAACAGGGCTGCTATGAACATAGGGGTGCATAAGTTCTCTTCAATTAGTGTTTCAGGATTTTTCGGGTATAATCCTAGCAGTGGAATCACTGGTTCAAATGGCAGTTCCATTTTTAGTTTTTTGAGGTAATTCCATACTGTTCTCCATAGTGGCTGCACCAGTCTGCATTCCCAACAACAGTGCAGTAGGGTTCCCGTTTCTCCACATCCTCGCCAGCATTTGTTGTTTGTTGATTTGTTGATGATGGCCATTCTGACAGGTGTAAAGTGGTATCTCATTGTGGTTTTTTATTTGCATCTCTCTGATGGCTAATGATGTTGAGCATTTTTTCATGTGCCTATGGACCTTCTGTATGTCCTCTTCGGAGAAGTGTTTGTTCAGGTCCTTTGCCCATTTTTTAATTGGGTTGTTTGTTTTCTTGATGTTGAGTTGTATAAGCTCTTTATATATTTTGGAGATCAGTCCCCTGTCTGTGATATCATTGGCAAATATGTTTTCCCATATGGTTGGTTTCCTTTTCATCTTGCTGATGTTTTCTTTTGATGAGCAGAAACATTTAGTTTGATGTAGTCCCATTTGTTTATTTATTCCTTTATTTCTCTTGCCTTAGGAGATGTATCCGTGAAGATATTGTTACGTGTGATATCTGAAATTTTCTTGCCTATGTTTTCCTCTAGGACTTTTATGGTATCGCGGCTTACATTTAAGTCTTTAATCCATCTTGAGTTTATTCTCGTGTGTGGTGTAAGTTGGTGGTCTAGTTTCATTTTTTTGCACGTCCCTGTCCAGTTCTCCCAGCACCATTTGTTAAAGAGGCTCTTCTCACTCCATTTTATGTTCCTTCCTCCTTTATCAAAGATTAGTTGACCATAGAGGCCTGGGTTTATTTCTGGGCTTTCAATTCTGTTCCACTGATCTGTATGTCTGTTCTTATGCCAGTAGCAGACTGTTTTGATCACGGTGGCTTTGTAGTATTGTTTGATATCTGGTATCGTGATTCCCCCTGCTGTGTTCTTCTGTTTCAAGATTGCTTTTGCTATTCGGGGTCTTTTTTGGTTCCATATGAATTTTTGGAGGTTCCTTTCAAAATGTATATGCTGTCGGCCATCCACCAACAAGCAGCATCACAAGAAAACAGGAGTAAAACCAATATTTTAAATTGTGGACGGCCGAGGCAGGGCCCCTTTCAGACACTGGGGAGAAGAAGCCGCATTCCCTGCATCTTATTTTATTTTCAGAATCTATTTTCTGAGTCCACTGGGACTCAGGCCACATGGTTGCAGTGACTCCCTTCTAATAAAAGCCCTTAATTGGACTTCCCTGGCTCCAGGTCCTTTCTTAGTCACCTACGCTACCTAACATATACCACTGGTGCCTTTCAAGCTGCTACCTTGGTGCTGGAGCTCAGACAGACTGGGTCTGAGTAGGTGAGTCCACCTGTGGGTTCTTTAAGAGGAACTGCTTGGGGCTCCACCAGTTTCTTCCACCGACTCAATCCCTGCTGGGTTTTGCACCCAGAAGTTGTGGGGACTCACCTTCCTAGCACCTGAACCCTGGGCTGGTGGACCTGGTGTGAGGCTGGGCCCCTCACTCCTGAGACATCCATCCTGAATTTCTATCCACCACATGTAGGAGAGAGACCAGCTCGTCTGCATCTGAACACCTCCTACCAGTCTGGATGGATGTGCTTTCCTTAATTTTGTAGTTGTCAGACTTCCCTTCAACTATTTCTGATGATCCTGAGCGATGATTGTTCTATAATTTAGTTGTAATTTTGATGTGGCTGTGCAAAGAGGTGAGCCATGTCTGCCTATGTGGCCACCTTGCCTGGAAGTCCGAGGCAGTTCCATTTTTAAATTATTGAGTTAATTCCATACTGCTGTCCACAGTGGCTGCACCAGACTGCATTCCCGCCAACAGTGTGTGAGGGTTCCCCTTTCTTCACATCCTCACCAGCACTTGTTTGTTGATTTATTGATGGTGGCCATTCTGACAGGTGTGAGATGATATTTCATTGTGGTTTTAATTTGCACCTGATGATTAGTGAGGTTGAGCATCTTTTCATATTTTATTGGTCACCTGTGTATCCTCTCTGGAAAAGTGTTGATTCAGAACCTCTGTCCATTTTCTAAATGGATTGTTTGGTGGGAGGTGTGCATATGACATAATTATTAGAACACTCTTTTCACATTTCTTCCATTTGCATTTTACTGAGCACCTAGAATTATGGAAATGGCCTAGATTTCTCCAGCCCTCTGAGTGGATGTCAGCTCTAGTGTCAGGAAGAGGAAAAGATTCCTCAGCCAGGAGACCAGGTGTCCTTGCCAGGCCACTGCTGAACGTAGGTGTCTATGTGCATGTGGCCTGGGGTGGGCTGAGCTGTGCCAGGAGTCCAGGCCCAGGCAGTGAGTCCCACGCTGACAGATGCGCAGCTGCGTGTATCTGCGGAACCCTGGGAATTGGATTCCTGTGCTGCACCTCATGTTTTTTCCTCTTTGCAATCCCCATGCTTTCAGTGGAGCCGCACCTGCCCTGGCAGACCTGTATCTCTCCCTGCGCTGAGAAGAGAAGGTCCCACACCCAGCTTGACCAGAGCACGGCGATGGGAAGGCTGGGACCCAGAGTGTCCAGCGCGCAGAATGATCCCATAGGCCAGCTGCTCCCCATCCCTTTGCTTCTCTAATGGAGGCACTGATTTGTGGAAGGAGGCACCTTCTCTGGAAGAAAAGCCTTCAACCATCAGGGGAAACTGGAAACCGGAGGGCCCCTGGGTTGGGCTTCTATTTGGGGGCTACGGGAGGCTGAGGGATCTAAAGCAGGCTGCCTACACCCTCTGGCCTGAAAGAGAAGTGGGAGGGAGGGTAAGGATGGGGGCATCCTTGAGGCAGGGGGGTGACCATGGTCCCTGGTAAGCTACCTTCCTGAGCCCCCAGGTGCACAGCTCTCAATCACATGGGTCTCATTGCCACTTCCTTGCCTGGACTGGGATGAGCCGCCTCTGGCCTCCCACCTGTGTGCTGCCTCCCCCTGTGTCAGATGCCACTCTTCCCCACACCTTCCACTCCCCGGGTCAGGGCCAGGGCCTCCCAGGACCCAGCTGAGTAAACCAGCTGCCACCCTCCCACCTGGTGCCACTTCAGTGGATCTCAGAGCAGCCATGTTTCTCTGTGAAAACAGAGACAAAGCAGGTCTCACAGGGGTGCCTTTGGGGGCTACAGGCATGAACATATGACTAAGACATGTCTAGTCTCTGGTACAAGGGGCATGGCATAAGATCACTAACACAGAGTCTAACCCTGCTCAGAAACCTAGATCCACCTCTTAGAAGCTATGTGAGCGTGGAGTGGTCACTCCTCTGCCCCTAGGCCCAGTTTCCTGATGAGAATTGTTCTGCTTTTGTGTCTGCCCTTGAATTTGACTCAGGGCCAATAACTAGGTTCCACTTGTCAAAATCAACTTTGTCCCTGTTGGGACCCTCCAAGATTGGCTCCCTCTTGAGTCTCTAGTCTCTCAACCCCAGAGGAGGCTCTGCCACAGCAGCGTGGGGAGTCCCCACCACAATGCCAAGGCTAGTTAATCAGGTCTAGGCTAGACACACAGCAGGCATTCAATAAATGTTTGTGAGGGATCAAATGGAAGGAAACCAGAGCTGGGAAACTCCCTTTGTCCCAGGCACGCCCTCTCTCCTGTGCTCTGTTGCATTTAGCACATCTCAGAGGCCAGCGCTGTTGCCTCCTTGACTGAGTCCTGTGGTCCAGGGTATGGGGGGCATTAGCCCTGCATCACAGGCTATACCACCCCAGACCTTCCGATTGGGTGTGGCTTGGTATCCATGCCCCTGGCCATCTCCACCACTTTCAGAGCCCCTCAAACCCTGCCTAGGACCTGCCTTGGTTCCTTATCAGTGTAGGGCCAACTCCCAGCCCAGCAGAAGGCCCATGCAGCCCTGCCCCATCTAGCTCTTCCCTACCTGCCATTGCTGTTCTCTCCATCCCACAGACTCACAGGCTCCTACCCTTGACCACAGGCCTCTTGGGGAGAAGGTCTCTGGGTGGCAGAGGTCTTGTGACCTAGAGCTGGGTAAGAGAGACCATAATACAACAGGGGCTTCTCAGATTCCTCCTTGGCTACCCTTGGGGGCTCTGTATTGGGCTGGGCATCCCATGAAGAGAGGATGCCCATCAAGAATCACAATACTATTGGAATCCAGGCTATTGTCTGGGAGGAAAGAGCTGGGCCTTCAAGGAGGTCCCTAGCAGATGAGCCTGAATGGGGCAGACTCCACCCAGAGAATTCTGGCCACTGGGCCAGGACAGGGCAGGTCAGGGTTTGAAATCTCTGGCTAGCCCCTAGCACCTCACAGGAAGGTATCCTCAAGGACTCTCCATCAACTTCACCCAACCCCCACCCAAGGATGCTTCCACTTCTGGGCAGTACATCTATTTTGCCTTACCCTCAACCTGAGGCTGTTCTTGTCCCAGCCCTTCCCTCTCCTTCCCTGAGGCTTAGCCTCAGGCCTGCCCCTCAAGGGCACCAGCTCCTGCTGGAACCTACCAACCCATGGAGGAAAAGGCACTGTGGTTTCTTCTGACCTTGCATGGATGTGGCTGGGCATGGAGGCCCTGAACATGGTACTCTGACCCACTTGGGGTTACCCTGAAAGACAGGGCCACTGGGTGTGGTGTCCCAGGCAGCAAGAGCTAAAGCCCCCTCATGTGGTTGTGGCTAAGGGCTGAGCTGAGATAATAATTCTCATAGCAGTGATAATATTGTTAATGGCAAATGTTTTTATTATTATTATTATTATTAATAATACCTTCCATGTGCCAGGCTGTCTGTTGGGTGCTTGGGAAACATAAAGAAATAAGATAGACACAGCCTCTGTCTCCATGGATCTCTTGATCCCAGCCCGGAGCAGGCCCAGGCCATGGTATTTGGAGAGTCCTCAATGTGTATTTGTTGAATGGGTAAACAGTGCATGGACGGAGAGGTCTGGTTATACCCAGCTGCACAGATGCCAGGGAGTTCTGTAGTGAGCAGTGAGGCTACAAGGGCAGAGGTGAGGCACAACCTAGATACCACCACCCCACCTTGGAGAGGGCTCCCAGGCTTATACCTCTCTGTGACTTGGTGCTCCAGCATGCTAGGGACTCAGCAACAGAGCAATCTCCTAGGAACAAGGCCATTAAGAGTGAAAAGAAAATTCTGAGGACTTCGTGGAGGAAGTATTGGAATGGGTTGGACGTAGGGTCCCTCGACTGAGTCACTCATTAGCTCCCCATATGCTACCTCGTGCCACCCAAAATGCTTCTGCTCCAGTGTTTCCCTCGCCTCAGGAAGTGAAATCAACACCTCCCAGGCATTCCCATGTTCTCCCCCCATGTTGCCCTAGTGTCGAGCTTACCTGGAGGATCTCAGTCCACTTACCACTCACCATTCCTGCAGTCACAGCCCAGTTTCACAACACCACTGTGGCTCACCTGGACAGTCCATCCTGGCACATAGCTTACACTCAGCACCTCCTACCCATCCTGCACTCCACAGGCAGAGTGACATTTTAACAAGAAATATCTGTTCTTTCCAGATAGGAGCCCCTCAAAGGTGTCCCTGCCCCAGGATAGACGCAGATCTCACCAAGGCTACTAGTCCCCTCAACCAGCCCGATGGCCTCTCTCGTCATGTGCATCCTCAAACTTGGGGTTCCAGCACCCTGGGCGGCTTACAGTTCCTTGGCCTTTGACTGTTATTTTTCCTGCCTGGAACTCTCCTCGCCCAAAAGGGGCTCCCTCTGAAAGCACTCTCTGGGCCTGGCCTGAGCCAGGTCCCCACACAGACCCCACAGCTCCCTGTGGATGAACTTCAGATGTGCAACCTGACATGGTCCATGTCTCCTTCCTCCTCCGCACTGCCTGCCCATGAAGGGGAGCTGCCTCTGTCCTGTTCGTCACTGTGTCTCCAGGTCTAGCCCAGGGCCTGGCACCCAGGACCACGATAGGGAGTGGGAAACAAAAATACAGGGAGGGAGAGAGGGAGGGAGGGAAGGGGGAATGTACACTCCTCACTATGGTGGCCTCCAGCCGACCTCACTGAGCTCACCCTTGTGTGTCACTTAACAAACAGCCATGTCCCACTCCTTTCCCCAAATCCGTTGTGTGGACAAAGCCACATCTCCCTTCTGGCAATCACTCTATTGTGTCCATTCTGCATTCTTTCCATAAACATGTGCTGGGGTAGTTGAGGTCCTGGTGGGGATTCAGGTCCAGGAATATCAAAGAATTTCCTTGTTTTGAGGAAATGAGCAAGGAGAACAGGGGCCTAACAGCACCCTTGTCCAGGGAGGAAAGGGCCCAACCCTTTCCAGCCAGGCCAGGCTGCTTACAGGAGGTGCTGCCTGCTGAGTCCCAGTCCTAGAGTCCCTCCCCAGGCTCAGACTCAGGGATGGACTGCCACCTATGACCCTAGAGTGGCAAGAGCATTGCCAAATGAGGTCCTGCCCCCATGCTGCCACTAAGTAACATCACTGGTGGATGGCCCCTCAAAGCAGGCAAGACTTGTCCCCCTACCACCTCCATCCTAAGAGAAAGGCCGGTGGCTCATTTAGAAGGGATGGCAAAAAATATCTGTGCTGGTCACTGAATGAATGGGAGGGCCGGTGGGCTGCAGGCCTTTCCTCTACATAGAGGCCCCCTCAGCCTGCCCTGCCCTGCCTTCCCCCTCACCTGTGACCCTTCCCTGGGGAAGGCCGGCCTAACTGCTGATGCTGCTTGTCCCACCACGGTAGCCTGGAGGCCTGGTCAGGGTCTCTGAGCACCTGTCCCTCCATGGAACTCACCAGAGCAGAGTCCCCAAGATTAACCAGTGCCACACAGAGGGAACTGTATTTGCTGACACCATCTGTACCCATCAACAAATTCAGCACATAGCTGTTCACTGGACTAGGGACCAACCTCCCCTCCAGGTTACTCCCATTGGGGACCAAGAAAAGCTAGGTGTGTCCCAAATGACCCAGCGCTTTGACTCAAGGCCAAGGATAGAGGGCAGGAGGTGCAGCTTGAGTGGAGCCACCTAGTGGCTTCAGCATCAGGGCCTCGCAGCCAGTCTGGCCTTAGAGCCTGGGGCAGGACCCTGGGGAAGGAAAAGAGAATCTGGTAGCATCCCCAGGAGCCTGTTGGGCCAGCCTGAACAGGGCCAAGTGTGTCCCCAGAGACTGAAGCCCCCCTACCCCTCAAAAAAATCCTTGAGCCCATTCGGTGAGTGCAAAATATGAGTCTCGCCCCAGAGAATGGTTACAAGTCCCCTCCCAGCTGCCTCCACCAGGTACCAGGCAGCCAAGACAGGAGAGCCACCATAAGCTGGGCTGTCATTACAGGGTGGAGGGGGTGGCCCTGGGCCTTCGGGTGTTGTAATCATGCAGCAGGACCAGGCAGGACCTCATGGCAGAGATAGCAGTTCTCCTCCTTCCTGCCCTCCTGCCTCTGACTTGGGCAAGAAGCTTCCAGGTTAGTGCAAATGCCCAGAGGGCCAGAGTTAGGTAGCTATGGTGCTTACAAATCATGATATTTTGATGCATATAGTGTAAGCATCCTTTAAAAAAATATTTTCAGTATAACACAGAAGCCCCCTTCTCCCCTGGCTTGGCCCTCCTTCCCCAGCCTTGAGTCCAAATGGGAGCTGAGGAGCATTAGAAATGAGTGAGGATGAGGTGAGGATTGGGGATAGCTATTGGACATCTGACTCAGCTACTGTTTCAAAGGCTGCAGGTTCAGTGCTTTGACAATGTTTTGGGGCCTTGTCAAAATGTCAGGAAGCCAGGAGAGCTGAGGATAGGGGAGAAGTGAGGGTGAGGCTGCAGAGATCCCAGGGCCAGATCACAGAGACCTCATGAGCTACACAAAGGGGCTTAGATGTGAGGCTGAGGGCAGTGAGTGGCACCCCAGTATTCAGGTCAGGGAGGAGCAGGATCCGTCCAACTGGGGGATTATGAAGAGCACCCTGTCTACCTGCTGTGGGGGAAGGGGAGGAGAAGGAGCAGGGCTTGGAGGTGAGTGGGGAGGGGCTGCCAGAGTCTGAATGAAAGCTGGTGGTACCCTGAACTGGGAAATTATAGCACATATTGAGAAGGGGGTAGAATTAAGAATTAATAAAGATGAGGGATGTGTGTCTATTCACTCAGTCATTCATTCCACAAATACTCATACTGCATTGCACTGGGTACTCTGCCCCCCATTCTGAACTCCCTCTTCCAGATGAGACCCCTTTCCCCTTTGGCTCCCTCAGCCCTGCCACCCATGAGCAGGCCTTGCTAGAAGCAGTCAGTGGCAGCCCCCACAATGCAAGCTGGCTTCCTCCAGAGAACACGCCAGCACATTGCGGGGTTCCAGATGGACATGGAATCCTAATCACAGCGTCTGGTTTCCTCAGTTGCCTGACTGCTTCCACTACAAGGTACCCACCCATTTAATGACATTCTCCTCACTAGCTCAGCAACACCACCATGCCCCCCACCCCCAACTTGAGCCTCATTTCCCCCTTCCTCTTGCTATAGTGATTCCTGTCTGCAAGTCACATTACATCCTTTGTGGAGTGAGGTGGTAAATCATTATGTCTATGAGTGATCCTAGCCCGACCAAGTTGTGCAGATTCTGTACTGCACAGGCCTGGGGCCACATGCCCATCACAGACATTGTAAAATTCCATATTCATCACAACTTGCCAGGTGAAAATAGTGAATTGGAAAGGGATATCCATTGCTCACTTGTACAAAATCACTACCTCCCCATAATCACAGGAGCCTGTCACCTGTGTGCCTAAAGGACCCCAGCCCCCCTGTGGGCTTTCTCCTGTCTTCCACTGTTCTGCCTGCATCTGCTCTGTTTGTGGTGCTGACTCTCCCATCCCTTGAGTAGAAATCAGACTTGCTGGGGATCCCAGTCTCCTGCCCCTGTGGGACACTGCCCAGGACCCTGGCCCACCCTGGAGCACCTCTGGGACCCTGACTACCTGACCCGACACTGAGATGCCACACCTCATATCCCACTTAAGTACATCTTTTATTTTCCCAGTGAGAATGTGGCTGAGCCACAGCTGACTAGTTTCCATGGAAAAGGTCACATCTGCTCGTATTTAGTATTGATATTTTCTTTTGTGTGGTCTTCTCCATGTTTTCCTGTGAGAAGCCTAATGATCACTGTGCCTCTAGTGCTTGTAGGACAGGACAACATGGCCAGCCTTTATCATAAGCATCCTTACCCACTCAACTCACACACACGCACACACACACACACACACACGTGCAAACAGGGGTGTGTGTGCGTGCGTGAGCTTGTTGGACTTGGCTTCTCTCTTGAGGAGGAGGAGGTTCTAGGCTCTATCCTCTGGCTCTGCCCTTGACCAGGACTCTGAGTCAGAACCTGATGCTACTTTGAACCAGAATCTGACCTTGTCCCTGACCCTGAACCAGTCTGCTGAGGTTTGGAATCAGAAAAGTGTCCACCCCTCGCATCTGTATGAATCAGAGCCCAAGGGTAGCAGGGGTGGCTGGGACAGGACATCTGGGCTGATGGGTGAGTGACCCACATAGTTAAGGGGACAGATGGCTTTCCCTCAATGGCTGGGACGTCAGACTCTACTGTGCGTCAGCAACCTGGGGATTGGCAGTGCCCTCCGACACAACAGTCACCTAAAACCTCAAGGCCAGGCTGATCCCTGCACTCATTGTCTGCACTCTACCCCGGGGCACCAGCAAAGTTGTGTGTCCCAGGGAAATTCTGCTGCAGTCCTGGTCCTGCCAGGCTGCATCTGCACAGATGATACTGGCCAGCAGAGGACGCACGGAGCCCACCTCGGGCATCCATCAGAGGCGCAGTCCCAGCCTTGCTCCAAGAGCCCTGGCTTGATCCTGTGCCCTGCACCTCCAACCTGCCAAGGTTTAGCTGAGACCTCTGTCAGTAGTTCATAAACACCAGCAACGGAGGCAGATAGAGGTGTTTACAAGGCCACAGTGAATGACGCAGTGCTGGGACTTGGAATGGTGGGGAAGGCAGGAGGATGCTGGAAGGATGCCAAGCCCCTCACTCAGCTGGGGAGGCGGGGTGGGTGACCAGGGCCCTTCACAGCCAGTTAAGGTGGCTTGCAGCACCAAGGACAGACAGGCCAGAGGGAGGAGACAGGCTCTGGGGCCGTTGCCTGCCACATACCTTGGAGAGCCCGGCTCGATGACCTGTCCGGCCTCGCGACTGTCTGTGAGCCACCCTGACCAGGCAGAGGGACGGCCAGGTCCATGTGCCAAGGAAGGGCTTCCACTCTAGGTTGCTCAGCTTGAGGCCTCAGGGCCCTCTGCACCTTTGCGTACTCACGTTCAGTCAGTCCATGAACATTTGCTGACACCCCCTTCTGCCCAGGCCTGGGTGCCGGGGACCCAGACAGGGATGAGTCTGTCAAAAGTTCGCCCCCCGTGAAGCTTATGGGATATTTTGGAGAGTGAGGGGAGAAAGGGGAGCAGGGACATAAATGAGGAATCGACAGCAAATCCCAGGGGCTGAGGGAGACTGCGGAAGGTACTTCTCCCTTGCTGAGGGGTCATGTAACTACTGGGGTGTGGATCTCCCCCAGTAGTCATCCAGGTGGATCCCTGGGGTTTTGGGAGAGGGAAGGAGCAAAGCCCTGGGTGAGGAAATGGCTGATTCACAGGTAGGCCTGTGATAGACAGGCAGGACCTCATTGTACCCACTGGACAGTCATTATTTTCTGCTTGAACTTCACAGACCCCCACCAGCAGGCATGGAATGGCATGAGCAGCCAGGGCCATTTTAAACTTTTGATTAAAAATTTCCTGTTCCGGCCAAGATGGAGGCTTAGACGGACACGCTAGGTCTCCCTCTACAACTAGAGAGGAATACAACTACTTCAAAACAAAGGATAACTAGAAATTCCAGAAAATAAAACTACACGGAAGCCCAACATATGAAGTTATAAACCAGCGGTGCCATTTGGGCAGGTAAGAGTTAAAGAGGGCAGCGCTGTTTGCGGTCGCACCTGGGACAGCGGCGGGGCGGCGAAAAATCCCGGCGGCAGTCAAGCCCCTGGCAGTGCGCGACCCCAGCGCTGGGGAAAGCAGCCACCGCATCGCCTTGAACAGTGAGGCCCAGGGGGGCGGGAGGACGGATCCCGGTCTCCTAGCTGAATAACTGTGTGAATCCATCTTGGACCCCCGCCCCCAAAGAAAGCACCACAGGGCTGCGAAATAGGTCGCGGACAGGCGCCGGTCGCTGAATTGTGACGCGTACACAGGCACTGCCCCCTATAGCTGGCCCAAGAAAACAAAACGCATCTGTCAAAATGAGGCAGACAACTATAGAAATCCCGGTGGCACGGCTCACCAGGCAACAGATAGAGAACCTGACAGATGAACAGATAAGAAACCTGTCAGAGGCTCAGTTCTGGGCCATTGTTATCAGGTGGCTTACAGAATTCACAAAAGAGCAGGAAAAAGATAAGAAAGAAGCGAAAAACATTCATAACGAAAGGAACAAAACCACATACGAGACAGATGGTGAGGAAAAAAGATCCAGAGTTCATTTCAACAAACTGGAATATGGAGAAGGAACAAGCAGTCAACCAATGCAGAGAGAGGAAATGGGAAGCAACAATGAGAGGATCAGAAACCTCTGGGACAGCTATAAAGGCCCAACATAAGAATCATTGGTTTGCCAGAGAGTGAGGAAGATGAACTAGAACTTGAAAAATTGAGTGAAAATATAATAAAGGAGAACTTCCCAGACTTGGGGAAGGGAATAGACTTGCAGGTCCAGGAAGCAAGGAGAGTTCCCAAGAGACTGGACCCAGGGAGAACCACTCCAAGACACATTATAATCAAAATGTCAAAAATTAAAGAAAAAGAGAGAATCTTAAAAGCAGCAAGAGAGAAGAAAAGAATTATGTACAAAGGGGTCCCAATTAGACTATCAGCTGACTTCTCAAGGGAGACCCTACAGGCAAGAAGGGACTGGCAAGAAATATTCAAAGTAATGAAAATCCAAAACCTACAACCACGAATACTCTATCCAGCGAAATTGTCATTCAGAATAGAAGGACAGAGAAAGTGTTTCCAGGACAAAATAAAACTGAAAGAGTTCATTAGATCCAAACCACTGTTATATGAGATGTTAAAGGGACTGGTTTAAAAAACAGAAGCTAGGGAGATGAAACAAAGGCAAACTAAACAGGCAACGAGAGTGGAAAAGGAACTGTGGGTACGGGAAGCATATTGGGGGGAGGTCAACAGGGAGGGGGAGTGGGGAGAGGGAGGGAGATGATATAGGAATTGGGGATCATGGTAGGAGGGAATGGAATAGACGGAGAGAGGTTGGGAGGAACTGTATGCACAACTAATGGACATAATCTAAAAGGGGGGGACAACTGGAGGGAGGGGGGCAGAGGGAAGGGAAATTGGCACAAATGTAATATTTTAATCAATAAAACACATTAAATCTGAAAAAAAAATAAAAAAATAAAAATAAAAGCTACACATCCCTAAAAAAAAAAAAAAAAAAAATTTCCTTATTAAGAGGTAATTAGCATACAGCAAACTACACATATATTGATATGCAGCTCAATGTGTTTTGCACACATGCAAATTCATGTAACCGCCACCTAGGTCAAGATACAGACTATTCCCAGGATACCAGAAGGCTCCCTTGTCCTCCATCATAGCTCACAGACCCTCCCAAGTTGGCCACTGTTCTTTCTTCTTTCACCTTTACTTATTTTTGTTAGGTTTTAAACTTTATAAAAGTGAAATTATACAATATCTACTTTTGTGTCTGCTTCATATACTCAACATTATGTTGTGATAACTGTGATAATATGTCATTCTAGTTCATCGCTGTTAGAATTCCATAGTTTGAATACACCACAATTTATCCATTCTGTTGTTGGTGGACATTTGAATTGTCTCCACTTTTCAGTTACTTTAAAGTTAAGCAGCTTTGTACATGTTTGCACATGTCTTTTACTGGAAATAAGCACTCATTTATGTAGCGCATAAACCCAGGTCATGGGATATGGATATATTTAGCTGACGTATTTGCTTCTAACCACTTTTCTTTATGGTTACATAAAATTACACTCCCAGAAGCAATGTATGAGAGTTCCAGTCACTCCATATCTTTGCCAATATCTGGTATTGTTACCCGTTTCAATTTCAGTCATTCTGGTGGGAGTAGAGCCGTGGCTCTTTATAATTTTGAATAATATTTCCTGGTGGCTAATTATTTTGAGCAACTTTCATATATGTTTATTGGTTATTTATTATAACATATCTGTTCAGGTGTTCACCTACTTTTCTGTGAGGTTTTCTGCATTTTTCCTACTGATTTGTACTCTTATGTAGATTCTGGATGTAAATCTTTTGTTGAATATCTCTATACATAAATAAAAAATCCCTTTCAGTCTGTGACTTGACTTTCAATTTCCTCAATAATGTCTTTTGATAGACAGAGATTCTAAATTTTTATAAATCCAATATATCAATATTTTGTTTTTATAGTTAGAGCTTTCTATGGCCCATTTAAGAAAGCTTTGCCTATCCAAAGGTTATAAAAATGTTCTCCATGGTTTATTTAGAAGTTTTATTGTTTTAGCTTTCATAGTTAGGCCTATCAACCATCTCGCATTAATTTTTGTGCATGACGTAATGAGGAATCAAGGTTCAAGTGTATATCCAATTGACCCAGAACTACTTATTGAAAAGACCATCCTCATCTGACTAAAATATAGTAGTGTCTTTCTTTTAAATCAAGACGTTGGATATATGTGTGTTTGTTCTGCATTTTTCTCCTCTATTAACTTTTTATTTAGGCATTCTGTTTATTTGTTTAGAAGTTTTCTTAGCGATCCCAATATGTAAACTTACCTTACTAGCGTCTATAGATTATATTAGAACTTTCTTAATTGCCTGAACAATGCAAGAAACTTACCACAGATGAACTCCATTGAATCACTTCCACCTTTGTGCTGTTGTCATGTACATTGTAAATCCTACATGTTATAGACTCTATTATTGTGAAATGATACATTGTCATTATATAGACAATAATTATTTATTTTAACCACATATTTACCCTTTCTGATGTTATTCAACTCTTGTAATTCCGTATTTTTATATGGGATTATTTTTCTTCAGTATGTTTTATAGTGAGGTTCTACTGGTAACAAATTCAGCCTTGGTTTGTCAGAAATTTCTTTGTTTTGCCTTCATTTTAAAGGATTTTTTACTGAATAAGGCACTTTTTGTTGGTAGGTTTCTTCTTTCTATAATTTAAAGATGCCATTCCATTGTCCACAATGAGTTAACAGTCTCATAATGGCTCCACTAAAGGTAGTATGCCTGTTAACCCCCACTTGGACTACTTTTACGATGTTTTTCTTTGTTTTTCACAAGTTTGACTATCATGTGCCTGCATGTAGTTCTCTTTGTATTTATCCTACTTAGGATTTTCTTTTTTTAGGTTTTTGAATCTGTGGATTGATATCTTGCATTGGTTTTGGAAAATTCTTTGCTATAACCTCTTGTAATATTGATTTTTTATTTTTTTAATGCCTCTTTCTGGGATACCAATTATATATACATTAATATGTCTGACAATGTCTCATATGTCTCTTATTCTCTCCTATTTTGTTCTTTCCTTTTTATTTCACCTGTGCGTTTTGGTTTGGATAGTTTATAGTTAACTCATCCTATCTTCTGCTGTACTGCTTCTGTTATTAAACCTATATTATGAATTCTTCATTTCAGACATTGTATTTTTTAAATTTCCATATGTCAATTTCATTCTCTTTTGTATGTTGCTATTTTCTTTTTAACTTCTCTGGCTTTTCACCTATTTAGTTCTTTCTTTTATTTTCTTAAATATTTTAATTATAATTATTTGAATCCTTCATTTCTGAAACACCTGTGGGTCTGTTTTCATTATTTGTCTTTTTTCTCAATTATCAGTCATTTGGTCCTACTTTTCAACATGTCTCATAATTTTTTATTGAATGAAATACATTTTGGTGAAAATTGGAAACGCTCTGGGTGATTTTATCTTCATCCAGAAAAAGAGGATTAAGTTGTCTTCTGGCAGCAAGATATTGATAGATCTCCTTACTCTTAGCAAGGCTTGGTTTCATGCTGTGTTTTAGAATGTTGCTCTCTACCCCTGGGTTCCTTCTTGGGTGTGCCTCAGCCATGCCTTCTTTTGAATCTCTTTGTACCTGGTGGGGAGATGGAAGCAGGAAGCACGGCTGAGAAATCACTTAGTTATGAGGCTAACATTTGCTCATACTCCTTTCTTGAGGGTCATCTTCTAGTCTTCTTTCTGCCCAATGAAGATTTGGAGATGAGGCCATAGGGGCCCAGTGTGAGGAAGTATCACCCCCCCCACTTATATTTTTCATCTTGAACCATAATCTTATAGCAATGTCCAAACAATCACCACTTGTTTCATGTATAGGAGCCAATTTACCTTTTCCATAGTTCGCAATTTCATTTGGAGTTTGCATTCTGTCTATTCCTAGAGCTCCAACTGGCTTTAAAAGGCAGATAACTGCACCTTTACTTTACTGGTATGGCAATGTTATCTTTTTTCCTCACTAAACTTTATGACAATCCAAGTCTAGGGTTAGCTCATTGAGACATGTTTTCTTTGACACAATAATACAAAATGGTTGGAGCATTATAACAATGTACTGTCCTGCAGTTTGTTTTGTAGAAATGAAAAGCATGCTCTAAAATTTGTTAAGAGATACCAATTTGTTACAAGATACAAATTAGAAGCATAAATATCTGAATGATTTAAATTCTGTTTGTCTCAGAAGATTCATCCCTGCCATTCCCAGCACATGCAAAGGAAGGCAGGCCGCTGGCATCCTAGAATGCAGTAGGTGTGACTCTAAAATGAGAGAGGCAATAATACACTTATAAACATGTCAGAGCTTCAAAATGCAAGTTCAAGGACAACCACTCTCATGTCATCCCAAACGATTAGAGCCAGGATTCCACCAGGAGCAAAACATCCTAACTCTTGAGTACCGCTTCTAAAAAAATTGTGTTATTTCTTGGAGAAAAAAAAAAGATGAAAGAGGAGATTTCTCAGACCAGTCTTCTCAAATGTATATGCATATATATATACACACACACACATACATATTATATTGTATGCATCAATATGCAAAATATTTGTATATTGATACATGAGAAAGCAGCACAATAAATCCTGTAAACATCCTGTAATCTAGTTGTCAGTTTGTTATTCAAAAAGTGAGCTTTAAAAATCAACAGTCAGAACTGGGTATACTGCATAAAATAAAATAAAGCATTTTATTAAGATTGATTTTACTTTTTAAAATGTGGCTATTAGAAATCTTTTAACTACATAAGTGATTATTTTATTTCTTTTCACAGCAGTGATCTGTAACAGAGGTTGAAAATTAAAGAAAGGGAGAAGGTAACACATGCATTTTCACTTTTCTAAGTGAAAACACTGAATTGGAGCTTATTAATATTTTAGGAGAGTAGTGAAAGGAGAAAATTAAAATAAAAAACCTTGTTAGAATAAATTCAGATGGGTGATTAGGTGCTCTCTGAAGGTTTTTCAGCTTCTTGCCGAATCATAGTCTATTACAACTTAAGAGGAAAAAAAAGCCTCACATCACAAATAGTGCTTCTTTATTTATAAAAACTTGATTGAGTGTTTCACTTGTGTCTGAAAGACCGTCATTTGAGCCCAGGGGGTGGGAGAACTGGAAGTTTTCATTCGGAGATGGTCACCTCTTGACCCTTTCATAAGTGACAGCAGGAGTCTCATTGTCTCCTCCTCGAAGGACATTGATGGTGTGAACATGTGACCCATCTCAATGTGTGCTGACCTTAAGTAAAATATATTTTTTAAACTTTTCATTATGGAGAACCTCGAATCTACCCAAGTACAATCCCGCAGTCCTGAGACACCAATACCTGGTCTACAAGCCCCGCCCACATCTCATCCCCCTTAACCACCCTCAATCCCACGTTATGTGAATGTCACACATCACCCCAGTTAGTTTCTAAACATTTCAGTATATTTTTCTGAAAAATAATGATATTATAGGACTTTTAAAAAATATAGTCACAATAACATTATCATACCTAAAAAAGAAATAATTCTTTAGTAGCATCAAATATCCAGTTGGTATAAAAAAAATTAACTACATCTTCATGTTCATTAACTAAAGGTAGACTAGTACTAGACTTTATAACTTACATAGTCGTATAATGTGCTCTGAGTAATTACCTGTTTATATTTCAGTATAGAACGTCTATCATCTCCTCATGTGTTTATTTCTGAGGAAATAGAAATATAATTAAGAGGTTATCTTATTATGTCATCATAATTACAATGTTGTACAACACCTAAAACATTTTATAACACAAGCTATCCATTAGAAACAAACTGAATTACATTATGATTATTAACCACCAGATGCCACAGTTGCTTCACACACATGAAAGCAACAGAGCCTTGATTTGTTAAGAAAAAAATAACATTCTAAATATTACAGTAAAATACTAAGTCAAGTGTCAGTACTAGCCTAAACTCGCTCACACCTTGTAACAGAAGCAAGTGCTGAGCCACATATTTAAATATTTACCTTTAACTTCATAACTGATCAAACTGTGATATTCTTCCTTTTAAGCTCATTTGTACCATTTTCTGTAATTTTAAAGTTATTGCTAATTCTTTTCAATCAATTCCAACGTTCAATGTAGTACCTTCAGAGCGGTCTGGTGAATGGCTCTAAGTGTGTCAGATTTGATTTTGGAGTGGGTGACATTCCTGTCATCCCAAAGCCAGGGACACAGCCCCTATGAGAGCTCTGCTTCGCTATGAGTCCAGATGATGCCTATGTTCCCACAGTCCCAGCTCAGAGCAGGTGGCAAATGACTCACATGCTGCAGTTGTCAGATGCAGGTATGTCTGAAATTGTTCAAGGATTCAGAGAGGACAGGGATCAATTTTGCACTTTTCTCTGGAAACTATCACAATTTTAAGAAGTTTTTGTTTTATTGTTTTTCTCAAAACCTACTGAAATGCTTCACAGAGATTTTATCAGGTGGTTCAAAAGTATAACCAGTGAAACTTTCTTGTTTAGACAAGGACAGCGATCCTATCATATTTTTTAGCCAGCGATATTAGAATTACCTACATTTCTGTATTCTCTCTTCCAACACAGTATACACACCTAGCTATATTTCAGTTTGCATTTATTATGTTTACTTTCTTCAATGATAAAGAGTTTCTGTATATATTTGTCTCATTAAACACCTCTTCTAAAAATAAAAATGTTATCTTAAATTCTTCCTAGAAGGATTTTACTTCAATCTTTGTTTTAATAAAAAAAAATGTTTGGTAGAGATTTCCCAGATTTTTTTTACCTACCCTAAACCTCCTGTGTCTTCAAAATTAACATTTGAGAAAACTACTTCAATGGCTTTTAGAAATGCCAAATAAAACGCTAGAGGAATCTCAATGAGTATAAAATAAAACTCATAGACAAAACTTTCCCAATGATGAAGAGACTGTGTAGGAAGGAGAAAACTGTATTTGTCTTTTTTATTCCAAAGGGGTTCCTTCAATAATGTTTTAAATGCTTATTCTGCTTTCAGTCTTGTCTCCATCCAGTTTTTTTCTCCCCACAGGTGCTAGAGTGGCCCTTATAAAACAAATGAAAGCTGTATCACCATTTTGCTCAACACCTTTATTGTTGCTCAGAATAAATGCTAAAACCTTTACAAATGTGTCTTCAAGGCTCAAAATATGCACTGTCCCTTATGGGGCTTTGAAAAGGGGCTCGTCTGCTCTGGCTGGTGTGGCTCAGTGGATTGAACTCTGACCTGTGGCCTGAAAGGTCACCACCAGCTGGATTCCTGGTCAGGCCCTCAACTCACACATTGATGTTTCTCTCCCTCTATTTTTTTTCCTTCCTTCCCCTTTCTCTAAAAAATAAAATAACATCTTTAAAAAATTTTTTTTGAAGTGATTATTATGAATTGAATTGTTCTGTAAGTTAAAATATGCAATGGGTTTGGAAAACTTATACCAATGAAAAGAATGTAAATATTTTCACTAATAATTTTAAATTGACTACCTGTTTGGCATGATAATACACAGATATATTTAATTGAAAAATATATTAATAAATTAAATTTCACCTTTTAAAAATTGTAGTTACAAGAAAAAATTTAAACTTCATGCCTTGCACTTATGGCACACGTTGTAATCCTATGGGACAGTGCCAGCCTAAGTGATCACTACTCACCAGCTCCCTCCTGTTTCCACCCACATTGGCCTCTTTGCTGTTTTCAAAACACCACATCTCTCTCAAGCCTTGGCGTTGCTATTCCCTTTCCTGGAAACTCTTCCCTCAGATATCTTCATGGTTAGTTTCCTTACTTCCTTCTGTTTTCTGCTAAAATTTTTAGATAGAATTTCTCTGACCAATCAATTTAATATGGCCTCCAATACATGTACACACCAACTATCTCTATATTTTACTGATGTTTTTCTAGAATAGTGCCTGCTTTGTGGTGGATAATAAATAAATGTTTGCTAAATAAGTGAAAGAGTGAAATATCACAAAAAATATGTAAAGTGATATCAAAGAAATTTTATTATAAAGAAGAGATTGGAAAATGAGAAGAACTAACATTTCCTGAGTGCCTACAATAAACTACACACTGTGCCAAGCACTTATGTATATACTAATACAATCTCACAAAAAGATATTTACCGATGAGAAATCTAAAGCTCAGACAATTTAACTAACTTATGCATAGTCACTTAGCCAGTATAG
This sequence comes from Furipterus horrens, assembly GCF_987537825.1. NCBI lineage: Eukaryota > Metazoa > Chordata > Mammalia > Chiroptera > Furipteridae > Furipterus > Furipterus horrens. Next base: position 60,923,632 of record NW_028327180.1, on the reverse strand, counting down.
AACATCATTTCAACGCTTTCACTTTATTTTATTTTTAAGTATATTTTATTCATTATGTTGTTACAGTAGTCCCAATTTTTTTCCCCTTTGGCCCCCTCTGCCCAGTAACCCCTTTCCCCCAGATATTCCACCCCCCTTAGTCCATGTCCATGGGTTGTGCATATAAGTTCTTTTCTATATTATTCTTAATTTCCCCCTGTCTATTTTGTACCAACCAATTATTCTTTTTAATCCCTGCACCATTTCCCTATTTTTCCCCTTTCTCCCTCCCAACTGATAACCCTCCAAATGATCCCTATACCTATCCCTGTTCCTATTCTGTTTAGCTTAGTTGGATTTTGTTTTTATTTTTTAGATTCAGTTGTTGATAGTTGTGAGTTTGTTGTCATTTTAGTGTTCATAGTTTTGATCTTCTTTTTCTTAAGTAAGTCTCTTGAACATTTCATACAATAATGGCATGGTAATAATGAACTCTTTTAGCTTTGCCTTGTCTGGGAAGCACTTCATCTGCTCTTCCATTCTAAATTATAGCTTTGCTCCATAGAGTAATCTTGGTTGTAGGTCCTTGCTTTTTATCACATTGAATACTTCTTACCAGTCCCTTCTTGCCTGCAAAGTTTCTTTTGAGAAATATGTTGATAGTCTTACAGGCACCCTTTTGTAGGTAACTCTCTGCTTTTCTCTTGCTGTTTTAAGATTTCCTCTTTATCTTGAACCTTTGGCATTTAAATGATGATGTGTCTTGGTGTAGTCCTCTTTGGGTCTACCTCGTTTGGGACTCTTCGTGCTTCTTGGACTTGTATGTCTATTTCCTTCATCAAATTTGGGAAGTTTTCCTTAATTAATTATTTTTTCATTTAAGGTTTCAATTTCTTGCTCTTCCTCTTCTCCTTCCGGCACCCCTATGATTTGGATGTTGGCATGTTTACAGTTGTCCCAGAGGTTCCTAAGCCTCTCCTCATTTTTTTTTCAATTCTCGTTTCTTCATTCTGTACTGGTTGACTGTTTTTATTTCCTTGTGTTCCAAGTCATTGGTTTGAACCCTGGTTTCCTTTCCTTCACCATTGGTTTTGTGTGGATTTTCCTTTGCTTCATTTAGCATAGCCTTATGTGTTTGCTGTACTTAAGCATATCTGTCAAGCCTGTGAGCATCTTTATCACCAGTGTTTTAAACCCTACATCTGTTAGGTTGGCTATCTCTTTGTCACTTAGTTCTCCCACTGGAACCTTGATCTGTTCCCTTTTTTGGACCATACTTTTCTGTCTCCTCATCTTGACAGGCTCCTGTGTTTGTTTGCCTCTATGTCTTAGGTAGGGATGCTGCACCTCTTATGTTGAAAGGAGAGGAGCCTCAGGTATTCATCAGTACAGGGAGACTCATTTCACCACACTGTGGTGCTGTATGTGGGGGAGGGGTCTGAGAGGGAACAATGCTGCTTGCTCAGCACCTGTTCATTTTCCAAGTACTTCTCCCACTTCTGTATGGGACTGGCAGCTCTCTAGCTGTTGCCCTGGCCATGGTCCCCAGGTTGGGTGGGTCTATGGATGCTCCAGGACTGTGGGGGCCCTTTAAACAAGTGGACTCTCCTGGGAGACTGGCAATTTCTTCCTCCACCCCAACCCCCACTGGTTTTCACAGTCAGAAGCAATGAGGCTTTATTTTCCCCGGTGCTAGAACTATGAGCTGTGTGGTCTGGTCTAGTGCTGGGAGTGCTCCCTTGGTGTCCTTCCTAGTGATAAAACATGTCACCGTGCTTTCTGCTGGCCTGCTGCCACTGCTGCCACCACACCACATTGTCTCCACCCTGGATCCACCCCTTCTACTGTCTGGATGAGTATTTCATCTTTATTTCTTTGTTGGACTTCCATGCAGCTTGATTTTCTGGAACTTCTGGTTGTCTCTAGTTTTGAGGTAATTGTATTCCTTCTTAGTTGTGGAGGGAGACAGAGTGTGTCTGTCTAGGCCTTCATCTTGGCTGGAAGTCCAAGGTGGCACTTTAGTTTTGATGCAGTATTCTGCCAAGGTTGTGGGGACTTTCATGCCATCCTTTTCTGTTTTGGCTTTAGTGACTGAAACTTGTTTCCTAATGATTTCAGCATATTCTGTTTCTTTTCCTTTACTGTCCCTCTGTTTCCTGAATGTAACTGATGCATCCACATTGGCTTGGGAGAAGGTACTGGGCTCAAAGCAATGAGATTACACTTAACAGTATAGTCCTGACATTTTGAGTAGGATTCCACCTCTCTGAGGTCAGTTCACCACTCTGTGGGTCATCTACAGGCGGATGAAGAATTGACATATATATTCATTTTCATAAATGTTAGGCTGCTACATTTTGGTCAAGAATCTGAAGGTAAGTGGTGAATATGCAGAGGAGGATTAAGGTCAGTTGAGGCCCCGGGCACAGAAGAAAATATTGGGCCCGTTAAAAAAAAGAGACAGGGAAAATAAAAAATATTTATATGCACAGAAAACTATTTTTAAAACCATAAATGAAACAAGTACATATCCACAAACTAATTTGCGGGGCCCTTCAGAAGTCAGAGTCCAGGGCGTGTGCCCCGTGCTCCCACTGTTAAATCCGGCTCTGTGACTATGTATGGCGGAGGTGCCACACACACCCTAGACTCAGTTGGAAGTTTCTCTGTACAGCAGAGACTTCATGACTACGGCAGAACAAACTTTTACCTGGGACACTTTGTTATGTCTCCTCTCTAGTGGAGACCAGCAGCCAAACCTTCATCCCTTATGCCTTTTATTGAGGAGGATGCATACGAGAGATACAAGGCTAAAATTCATAAATAATCAATAGCCATTAGGCATTTGACAGTAACAGATTACACATACCAGTACAGGGGTCACAGTGACCAGTCTGTGTCAGGGTCTATAAAACATCCTCAGCAGGTGCAAGGTTTCATATACTCCTTGCTAGAGATTGTTTATGTTACATTATGGATAAGGAAAGCAGAGCAAGTTCTAAAGCATAATGAGCATCCTTTGATCCAATTCCCATGGCAACCCTCTGAGTGGTTGTCAGTCATGTTCCACACACAGTCTTATGTTGAGACTTAGAGACAAGCATGTCCAGGATGCTGGTGGCTCTTCATGCTCAGGCCAGGGCCACAGTTCCTTAAATCATGAGGAGTGGTTGCCCACAAATGGGTAGTCAATAGCAAATTTAATATGCACCTTTAAGTATCTGCCTTAAGAGGGTGTTGGGGGTCCAAAGATGGCAACCTCCCAGTTGTAGAGGTTGGACTCATCCACTAGGGTGACCCAGAAGCCTTCCACAGGTTCCTTCTGCAGGGATTTCAGCTCTAGCATCAGGGCCTTCTGTGAGCTGGTCATCTGCTGCTGGGCCATCGCAGCGGCACCAGGACCCCAGTCCTCACTCACTGGCGGAGCCTGACCAGGCCCCTCCCCTCGGCTTGCTCTCAGGTGGGGCTGCACTGTGGCCCTCTCTTCACACACCCAGTGGGCAGGCCTGGGTCTTCCTCACACACAACGCAGGCCTGGCCCGTCACCTCACACTCGGGCCAGGTTGGGGGAAGGCTTGAGGGGTGTTAGAGGAATTCACTCCTGTCCTGGTCCCTCCCACCAGAGGGCCTCAACTTGCAGAGGTGGGAGTGGAGAAAGGGGGCGGAGGGCTGAGAGCTGGCGATGGTAAGTGGAGGAGGCCAGGCCGGCCAAGTAGTGCCACGCTTGCTCGCCCCCTCTTTCTTTGGGGACGCTGGGGCAGAGGGCATGAGGGGCTGAAGGGCTGGAGAAGCTCAGTGCACAAGGGTCTCACGGCAGCAGCAGTGACAGCAGCCCGGGGGCAGCGGCGGTGGCAGAGGAGAAGAGAGCACCTCGCAGTGCCAATAAACTTTCTCTTATAGTTCAAGTCTTGGCTCTAAATTCTTTCCTGGCCAGAACTCAAATATGGAGGTTGCTAAACCAAAGTGCGGTCTGATCCCACTTGTCTAACACTCAGTGCCATTCTCACTGTGGCCAACAAGACTGGAGCTCTTCATCACAGGTTCTTTCCTGGAAATAACCTCTTATGAGGCTCAAGACTCATGGTTTGTTCTTGGAAAAATTTGCCTTAAATCAGACTTTTCTATCAGAAACCACATATATTAAAACATGCAGAGGGCCAAGCCCAGAGTGGGCATGGTTGAACATGGGGTGGGGGCCATGGCTCGAGGCTAGTCAGTGGCAGCATGGTTCAAAGGATGGTGTGCTGAGACTCAAGTGTGTGCTGCTTGGCAACACATATGATCTCAATGTGTCCTGAGAGGTATTGTTGTGTTTATAGCTTGAAGCATTTTTTTTAAAAATTTTTAAATTAATTAATTAGTTTATTTGTTTATTTATTTTTAGGGAGAGGGGAAAGGAGAAAGAGAGGGAGAGAAACATTACTGTGTGGTTGCCTCTCACTCATGCCCCCAACTGGGGACCTGATGTGCAACCTAGTCATGTACCCTGACTAGGAATTGAACCAGCGACACTTGGCTCACAGGCCGACGCTCAATCCACTGAGCCACAGCAGCCAGGGCCTTGAAGCAGATTTTATAAAGCATGTTACACTAAGTGAGATGTCAGACAAGAAAAAAAAATACTGTATGATCTCACTTATATGTAAAATCTAATAAAAAACCAAAGGAAATTCAAGCTCATAGAAAAAGATATCAGATTTGTAGTTATCAGAGGTGGCAGTGGGTGGAGAGTGGGGGAGGTAGGGAGAGAGGAATTGGAAGGAGTCAATAGGTACAAACTTTTAGCTATAAAATAAGTAAGTACCAGGGACATAATGTACAACATGAAAGGATTACTTTATCTAATACTCCTCTATGATATGTAGGAAAGTTGTCAAGAATTCTCATCACTAGGAGTGTAGCTGTGCCTACTCCTGAACTATGCCAAGGACACCCTCCCAGATGAGTACCTGCCCACTTTCTTCAACTGCTAGCAGTCACAGTGACCACCATAAGGAGCATGCAGCACCTCCTGGGACAGACCCAATGACAGGGCCAGACAGAAATACTGTGATCATTTGAGGCCTTTATCTTATCCAGTGACTGATGTCTTCCTTATTTGCTTCTCTGTGGCAAGTTCAGCCCCATTTCAAAATGTGAAGTGGGTACCAGGACTTAAGGAATATGCACCAAATGTATCTTTTTTGTTAATAGCAACTCGGATTGATCTCTGAGATGACCCCAAGACTTTAGCAAGACTGAGTGATATGAAAGAAAAACCTGCATGTGTGGAACATGGACAGAAACTAGCAAAAGAGATGAAGGCGGTGCTGCTATGTGGAATGTTCAGCTTTAACCCAGAAGGGATTGAAAACTGTTTTTGATAAGGCTATCATAGCCATTTAATTTTAAAAAACACATTAAAAAAAGAATAGGATGGGGATATATAAACTGTTGTTTGACTACATGAGGAACAGCACCAGTGGCCAAGGAACCCCCATTTCTCTCTAAGAAAGCATATGAAATGCTACAGCTTTACCCAGATCTCTTAAAATACTGAAGCAGTTTAAAATCTGAAAGAGAAAAACAACTCTGTCCTCAGAATTCTATAACTCTATAATTCATGAAGAATGCTTCTTAAAGGTCCAAGAAGCAGCAAACAGCATCTGAAGCCACAATTTATTATAAATACTTTATTTCAACTAAAAGGTATACTCTCTCAGAGATTTCACAGTTTAAAAAGCTATAATCACATCATGTAACTACATAAAAAAAACAGTGCTGTAAATGGAACTGTTTGACTTAGACCTTACTTATTTTTGCAGTCTTTATGGTATGGAATCTGCACCAAAAAGCTTCTTCCTTTGTTCCAATGAAAAAAACAAAACATGTCCTGATCCATATTGGTTCATTGGGCGAGCATTGTCTTGCAGACCTAAAGGTAACCAGTTTGACTTCTGGTTAAGGCACATGCCTGGGTTGTGGGTTTGAGAGGTCACCAATCAATGCTTCTCTCTCACATAGGTGTTTTTCTCCCTTTCTTTCTCCCTCCCTTCCACTCTCTCTAAAAGTTAATAAATAATATTTTAAAAAACATGCAGTCAACTTAAAAGTTAGGTTGAAAGAATGTTGGAGACTCTTACAGGCCAAGCTAATTAGATCTTATTTATTTTTTATAAGACATTGGAGAGCCATAAGATCTGTTGGAAGTGGGAAAGACTGGCACTAAGGGAACAAATGAGAATTAGAAAATATTGAGCCAACAAAACTGTGTCTGTGGAGAAGAGAAGAATAAATTCAAGAGATATTTCTAGGACAGAATGAACAGAAGTTAATGACTGATTTGGGTGTTGGGGGGGTGGTTGATGGGGAAGAAATGTATAGGTAGACTTTAAATCAAAAGCCTTCTTGAAATCACCTGGCAACAGCTGGCCTGAAGCCCTGCAGTTATGCTCTCAGCGAATGAAGCCCCACAAGGCCTATTTCCCTCCACCATTTCCATTCACCAGGAGCAGCAGTGTCTCCCATTAAAGCTACACTTCCTACAGGCACCTCCACTGAGGCTTATGTATATCTTCCAATAGGTTCACCTCTGTAAAGTCCCTCAATCACCCATTTTAAATTCCCAATCTCTGAGCTGCCCCTCACCCTATTTCTACTTTACTCTTAGAAGGAGTGAAAGCCACCTAGTTTTCTCTGTGTTTTCTTAAGTCCATAGCACTTGTTTGACCTTAGTTCCAGGGCTTTGGTGGCTCAAGGTTGAGGGGAAGCATGGCTGGGGGTGGGGGACAGGGCAGATGACCAGTGGGGTTTGGGTTCAAGGTGGGATACCAGTCTTCAGACTGGTGGGGTTGAGCAAAGAAACCAGCTGCAGAGGCCTGAGAGGGAGGGGCATGGCTGTAGGGGTGAGGAAAGCAGGGCCCTGGTAGAGATGGGGTTGAGTAGGAGTAGGGGCAACCAGGGGACTCAGGCAAGAAACCAGAGGAGGTGGCAGGAGACAGATAGGCCAGTGGCTGGAGCAGTGACTGCTCTTGCTTCCTCTTCTTAGCTCTGCGATTCTGGAACCACACCTGAGAAAGGGAAAGAATAGCCACATCAGAGCCCCTCTCTCAAATAGTTGGCACTGTTACATGTGGCCCGCTCCCCTAAGGACAGAAGATACAAGTACAGGTGCTAGTGCAGGTCCCTCCCACATCATCATGGGAAGTAAAGCTCTCCAGAGGTAGGTCTGAGCCAAACCTACTGACATGTGAGATGTATCCTATTATCCCCAACATGTATCTAAATTTGTCCTACTGTAACATTGGGTGAGTAAGAAATGTCAACTTCCAGAGATCCAAGATGGTAGAGCAGTAAGTGGAAGCTACACTAACCTCCTCCCAGGGCCAGTCTGGACTTACAACTTAATTGTGGAGAAATCATCTGGAATAACCAACCGAACACTAGCTGGAGAGAAGTCTTATAACCACGGAGAGACAGAAAAGGCCACTTCATCACAACGTGACCAGTAGGAAGTACGGAGACGCGAAAGGGCTGGCTGGGCTCCACGGGTGGCAACTGAAGGGAATGAGAAACAGCTCAGCAGCTGGGAGTTCCCCCTGAGAAGGGAAGGTTCTAAACCCCCAGCTGGGCTTCCCAGCCTACAGCAACAGAGCAGAAAGTAAAATAGTATCCAGCTGTGAAAAGCAAAAAGACACAGGGTCTCTTGCTAGCCTGAGAGAAACAGCTGGAAAAAAAGAGCTCTTAAGCGGATCATGTACGAAAATATTTTGGAACCCACTTACCCTGGACTCAAGCAGAGGGAAGGCAGAGAGGACTATAGACACTTGGGGAGAATTTGGGGCGGTGGCTTTGAGGGGAGAACTGGGGGACCAGCCGACCGGGTCTCAGTGCTGACTCATTCCCATACTGCAGGCAGACCATTCCCCTCCAAGTGGTGTCAGCCTGAGGGGAGCCCCACCTACAGGAATTAAGCTGCCACACTCTCGGTCCTTAAGCCTGATGGCTGATCACAGGTTGAATAGATTAACAGCTAAAGGACAGACAAAGGCAGTAGATCTCTGGTAGTCTCCAACAAACTGCCTAGACCCAGACTGGTACCCAATCCGATGCCACCATAGGCAGATCCAGGAAATGCAGATCAATCTAAGAAGCAGCAATAAACAAGAAGAGTCACAAAAATGGAGAGACAGAGAAACAACCCCCCATTGAAAGGAAAGGAAGAATCCCCAGGAAGAGTGCTAAATGAAATAGAGGGAAGCGAACTATCACATATGGAATTCAAAAGATGGATTATAGGAAAGTTCAATGAGATCAGCGAGCTCAAAGAAAACTACAAAGAACTCCAGGGAAATTACAAGGAACTCCATGGAAACTACAAGGAAGTTACTGAGAATTACACAAAGGACAAAGAAGCTATCAATAAGAGCCAGGAGGAAATGAAGAATACAATTTCTGAATTGAAGAACACAGTAGAAGGGATTAAAAGCAGGCTAGAGGAAGAAGAAGATTGGATCAGTAAGCTGGAGGACAACATAGAAAAAAATTCCCAGACAGTGCAAGAAAATGAAAAAAAAAAAAACACTTAAAAAGAATGAAGAGGTTTTAAAAGAGCTGCAGGACAACATGAAAAGTTATAATATCCATATCATAGGAATTTCAGAAGGAGAAGAAGAGAAGCAAGGTATAGAAAGCCTGTTTAAAAACTGATGACAGAAACCTTCCCTAACTCGATGAGAAAAAGTCATGCAAGTCCAGGAAGCACAGAGGGTCCCAATGAAAATGAACCCCAACAGGCCTACTTCAAGACACATCATAATTAAAATGGCAACATTCAAAGACAAAGAGGGAATCCTAAAAGCAGCAGGAGAGAAACACCTAATAACATACAAGGGAGCTTCAATAAGGCTATCATTATATTTCTCAGCAGAAACACTACAAGCCAGAAGGAAATGGCAAAAAATATTCCAAACAATGAAAAACAAACGCCTACAAAGAAGAATACTCTACCCAGCAAGGTTCTCATTCAAAATGGAAGGTGAAATATGGAGTTTCCAAGACAAAAGAAGGCTAAAAGAATACATCTCTACCAAACCAGCATTGCAAGAGATGCTAAAGGGTCTGCTTTAAGAAGAAGAAGAAACAGAGAGAGACAGAGTAGAACACAAGTACAAGGGGGAAAATGACAATGAATAAGTACCTATCAATAATAATCTTATATGTAAATAGATTAAATGCACCAATCAAAAGACATAGGGTAGCTGAATGGATGGAAAGCATGACCCACATATATGCTGTCTACAAGAGACCCACCTCAGAATAAAAGGTCCACACAGACTAAAAGTGAAGGGATGGAAAAAAGTATTTCAAACAAACAGACATGAAAAAAAAAAAAAGGCTGGGGTAACAATTCTTATATCAGACAAAACAGGTTTCACAGCAAAGGCCATAAAAAAAGACAAAGAAGGACATTTCATAATACTTAAGGGAAAAATCCATCAAGAAGATATAACCCTTGTAAACATGTATGCACCCAACATAGGAGCACCCAAATATGTAAGGAAATTTTTGAAAGACTTCAGGAAGGACATAGAGCAACATACTCATAGTAGGGGACTTTAACACCCAATTATCAACAATGGACAGATCTTTGAAGCAAAGAAACACCAAAGATATTGAGGCATTGAACAAAACTCTAGATCAAATGGACTTCGTTGATATATATAGAATTTTACACCCCCCAAAAGCAAAATATACATTCTTTTCAAGTTTACATGGAACATTTTCAAAGATAGACGGATTGGTAGGACACAAAACAAGCCTCAACAAATTCAAGAAAATTGAATTTATATCAAGCATCTTCTCAGATTCACAAAAGTTTAAGCCTGGAAATCAACCTCAAGGAAAAAACTCCAAAACATTCAAACTCATGGAGAATGAATATCTCGATAGTAAATAATGAATGGATTAACAATGACATCAAGGGAGAAATCAAAAAGTTTCTGGAAACAAATGATAATAAACACACAACAACCCAAAACCTATGAGATTCAGCGAAAGCAGTCCTGAGAGGAAAGTTCATAGCAATACAGGCCTACCTAAAAAGGGTAGAAGAATCTCTAATAAAAAAATCTAACCCTACAGCTACAAGAACTAGAGGAAAAAGAACAAACCAAACCTGGAGCGAGTAGAATGAAGGAAATCATCAATATCAGAGCAGAATTAAATGACATAGAGACTAAACAAACAATTCAAAAGATCAACAAAAGTAGGAGCTGGTACTTGAAAAGATAAACAAAATCGACAAGCCTTTAACCAGGCTCATCAAGAAAAACAGAGAGAGGACCCAAGTAAATAAAATCAGAAATGAAAGAGGAGAAATCACAACCAATACCACAGAAATGCAAAGGATTGTAAGAAATTATTATGAACAACGGTATCAAAAGAAATTTGACAACCTAGATGATATGGACAAATTTCTGGAAACATATGATCTTCTAAAACTGAATCAAGAAGAAGTAGAAAGCCTGAACAGACCAATAACAATGAGTAAAATTGAAGCAGTAATCAAAAATCTCCCGGCACATAAAAGCCCTGGACAGGCTGGCTTCACAGGTGAATTTTACAAAACATTTAGAAAAGAACAAACTCCTGTCCTTCTCAGACTATTACAAAATATCCAAGAAGAGGGAAGACTCCCAAACTCTGCCTATGAAGCCAGTATTACTTTAGTTCCAAAACCAGATCAAGACACAACAAAGAAAGAAAACTACAGGCCAATACCGCTGATGAACATAGATGCTAAAATCCTCAACAAAATATTGGCAAACTGGAGCCAGCAACACATTAAAAAGATCATACACCACGATCAAGTGGGATTCATCCCAGGGATGCAAGGATGGTTTAATATTCACAAATCAATAAATGTAATACACCACATAAACAAAATGAAAGACAAAAACCACATGATCATATCAATAGATGCAGAAAAAGCATTTGGTAAAGTATAACACCCATTTATGATGAAAACTCAAAACAAAATGGGAAAGGAGGGAACATACCTCAATATAATAAAGGCTATATATGAGAAACCTGAACCCAACATCATACTCAATGACAAAAACTGAAAGCATTTCCCCTGAGATCAGGACAAAAAAAGGATGTCCACTCTCTCCACTCCTTTTCAACATAGTGTTGGAAATCTTAGCCACAGCAATAAGACAAGAAAAAGGAATAGAAGACATCCAAATTGGAAAAAAAGAGGAAGTAAAACTGTCATTATTTGCAGATGACACGATAGTGTACATAGAAAACCCTATAGAATCCATGAAAAAGCTACTCGATACAATAAGTAAATCTGGCAAAATAGCAGGGTACAAAGTAAATATACAGAAATCTAAGGCATTTCTGTACATCAACAATAAAATATCAGAGATAGAAACAAAAAAGAAAATCCCATTTACTATAGCAACAAGTAAAATAAAGTGCCTAGGAATAAACTTAAGCAAAGAGATAAAAGGCCTGTAGTTGAAAAACTACATAACACTGAAGAAAGAAATTAAGGAAGATACAAATAAATGGAAGCAAATACCATGTTCATGGATAGGAAGAATCAACATCATTAAAATGTCCATACCACCCAAAGCAATTTACAGATTAAACGCAACCCCTATTAAAATACCAATGACATATTTCACTGACCTAGAACAAACACTTCAAAAATTTATATGGAACCAAAGAAGACCCCAAATAGCCAAAGCATTCTTGAGACAGAAGAACACAGCAGGAGGAATCACAATACCAGACATCAAACTATACTACAAAGCCACTGTGATCAAAACAGTCTGGTGCTGGCATAAGAACAGACATATAGATCAATGGAACAAAATAGAGAGCCCAGAAATAAACCAGGACTATATGGTCAACTAATATTTGACAAAGGGGAAAGGAGCATAAAATGGAGTGAGAAGAACCTCTTCAACAAATGGTGCTGGGAGAACTGGACAGGGATGTGCAAAAAAATGAAACTAGACCACCAACTTACACCACACACCAGAATAAACTCAGGATGGATCAAAGACTTAAATGTAAGTCGTGACACCATAGAGGTCCTAGAGGAAAACATAGGCAGGAAAACTTCAGTTATTCCACGTAGCAATATTTTCACCGATACATCTCCTAAGGCAAGGGAAATAAAGGAAAGAATAAACAAATGGGACTACATCAAACGAAAGAGTTTCTGCTCAGCAAAAGAAAACATTAGCAAGAGAAAAGGAAATCAACCACATGGGAAAACATATTTGCCAATGATACCTCAGACAAGGGACTGATCTCCAAAATATATAAAGAGCTTACACATCTCAACACCAAGAAGACAAACAGCCCAATTAAAAAATGGGCTAAGGACCTGAACAAATACTTCTCCAAGGAGGATACACAGGAGTCCATAGACACATGAAAGAATGTTCAACAACATTAACCATCAGAGAGATGCAAATAAAAACCACAATGAGACACCACCTTACACCTGTCAGAATGGCCATCATCAACAAATCAACAAACAACAAATGCTGGCGAGGATGTGGAGAAACAGGAACCCTACTGCACTGTTGGTGGGAATGCAGACTGGTGCAGCCACTTTGGAAAACAGTATGGAATTACCTCAAAGAACTAAAAATAGAACTGCCTTTTGAACCAGAGATTTCATTGCTAAGATTATACCTGAAAAATCCTAAAACCCCAATTCAAAAGAACTTATGCACCCCTATGTTCAAGTGGCACTGTTTACAATAGTTAAGTGCTGAAAACAGCCTAGGTGCCCATCTGTAGATGAGTGGATTAAAAAACTGTGGTACATTTACACAATGCAATTCTATGCAGCAGAAAGAAAGAACTTCTGCCATTGGTGACAACATGGATGGAATTAGACAGAATTATGATTAGTGAAATAAGCCAGGCAATGAAAGAAAAATACCATATGATATCACCTAATACAGGAGACTAAGGAACAACACAGAATAAGGAACATAACAGTTATCGGGGGGAGGGAGGTGGAGGGAAGGGGGATAAGTAAGAGAAGGATTTAGTCAAAGAACATGTATAAGTGACTCATGGACATGGACAACGGTGTCTGGGGGGGATATGACTGTAGGAGAAGGGGTGGGCTGGGTGGGGGGGAGCAATGGGGGAAAAATGGGACAACTGAAATTGAAAAACAAAAAAATTAAAAAATTAAAAAGAAAAATCTGCTTAAGAATAGTATAGGAAAGGGAGAAGCTGAAGAACTTATCTGCATGACCCATGGACATGAACTAAGGAGTTGGGGATTGCTGGAGAGTATGGGGTTATTGGGAGGAGGGGAGCAAAGGGGGAATAATTTGGAAAACTGTAATAGCATAATCAATAAAATATACCTTAAAAAGAGAAAAAAAACAAACAAACTGGTTTCTCTTTTCTATCCTATTGGCTTGGACACAAAGGGCCCAGAGGTCTGAGATGGGGGAAACCTAAAATATTCCCCTCAGCCCAACTAAGTATAGTGAGCAAAAGGTTTTGGACAGGTGTGATGTGCCTGGCACACCTTCCTCCAAAGAAGCCCTTTTTTTTTTCCCTAATGTGGGACATTGAAAAATTAATACCTGCCTATTGTCATCTAGTGGTTATAGATTGAATGATGCCTTTTAAGCCTGTTGCCAAATTTGTTGCCCCTAGAATACAACAAGGATGCCAGCCTGTTAAATCAAGCACACCGTTGTTTGGGGACAGCCAAATGACCTGGAGTCTGCAAGATCCTTCCCCATGTGGGAAGGCCACCCTCCCCTCCTCACCCCCACTCTTATTAGGGATTTCTGGACCCAAGGGTAGGTAGGACGACAACCATGCTCAGCTTGAAGCAGCTAGAGGAGCAGGAGACCTTCGCCCATTGTCCTTTATAAGATTATAAAAGGTCTTAAGTCTGAGAGGGGGGGATTGTTATTTTTTATTGTTATTAAAAATTAGTTAATTAATTTAAAAAAAGAATAATATGGGAAAGGGTGAAGCCAGAGAACTTGTATGCACGACCCATGGGCATGAATGGGGGCGGTGGGATTTCTGGGGGAGTGGGGGGTGCTTGGCAGATGGGAGCAAAGAGGTAAAAATTGGAACTATTGTAACAATATAATCAATAAAATATACTTAAAAAAAATAACGTCAACTTCTCACAAGAAAGAGAGAAATATGACACAATGGCATTTTCCCCACTCCAGAGAAAAAGAAATTTCCCCTAGGATTATTAGAGATTAAGACAATGGAAGAGTTTAATTGTTATAGAGAGGGTTGGATTTAGGGTAGGGCTTATGCTTGAAATTGATTAAATCCATGGTGAGAATTGAGGGAGAATCAGGCTGGTTGAGTTTCAAGGCCATGGTTAGGGACAAGGTTATATATTTATTCATGTGGGTGAAAAGTTAAGATTGAATTTCTGTTAAGGTTGGGGGTAGGTGTTGAAATTCAAGTTAATTAGGTTAGTACTAGAGTTAACTCAAGTGATACTCCCTGCACAGATGAGGTGATGTTGACTGTCTGATTAGGCTATGCTTGGTGACTGTTAGCTTAGGGTTATGTCTATGAGAACTTGTGTCCCAGTAGTTCCTTACAACCAGAACTGTACTTCTTCCCAGAGGAATTGGGTGGGAGGGTCTTGGGGTATCACCTGGATTCTGGCCTCGCTGAGGCCTGTGTCCTGGGCAAGGCCCTCTCGGGCCCAAATGTCAGGGTACTGGTTCCTCCCAAAGGCTGACTCCAGCTGTTCCAACTGCGCTGGGCTGAAGGTGATGCGGTGGCGGCGCCGGGAGTGTGGGTGACCCCTCTGTCCTCCTTGAGGGGAAAGCCTTGGTCTCCCTACTGTTACACCAGAGAGGTTCCTGTAGTAGGACTGAGTACTCACATCTGAGGACGGAAGGAAAGGGGGAGATTGCTGTCTGGGGACCAACCTTCCATTCCTGGGCCAGCAGGCTGGTCCCCCCAGTTCTCTTCAGTGTCTCTGTGCTGCTCATATATGCTTTGCCCCATGCAGAAGCCCTCAGCTTTCATAAGTAGCTGAACCCAGCTCAGCCTAGGCCCTATGTCACCTCTGAGTCTCCTAAGCCAGGCTGCCCTCTCCACATAGGGTCTGCTCATCAGATTCACTTCACATCGGGGAACTCCTCCTCCAGCAGCTCCCCCTCCAGGGCACGCCCACCCCTACTCCAGGGCCCCAGATAAGTCCCCACCAAATGTGCCCTCCAACCATATGCCTGCACCTCTCTGAGCACACACGCTGCCCCCCTGGTCCCCATCCTGTGGGTCTCCCACTTGCTCTGATACCCTAACAAACTGCTCAAGTCTGTCCAAGACCCCATTGTTTGTCCCTGCTCTCAGGGCTCACATTCACCTTAAACTTTCTTTATAGGGCTCCCATCCACCTACACCTGGGGAGATAAAGTGCTTCCCCCTCTTCTGCTCAGACACACCCTCCCTCAGTACATTTCATCTTCTCCCCACTTCCGGCCCTGGCTGGGCCACTACGCTGCAGGAACCTGAGCTCGTGGGAAAGGCTTGCCTGTCCTTCCCACAGGCTCACTAAGCCTCCACACTAATTAGTCTGAGAGCCAGCCAGGGAAGAGAGACCAGGGAGCAAAAAGAAACACCTGGAAGGCACACAACTGAGAGAAGATGTCTGGAGTTGAGGCCCCATCCCCAAGGGGACCCAGAGGTATGGCCACACCCAGCACTCACTGTCTACCTTGGGGACACAGATGCACTGTGCCACTGGTGCCTTGCTTGCCTCAGATCCAGCCCCCTGTCCCCTCCATCTCCTTCCTTCAGAGAAGGTAGTGCAGGGGGCAAACTCTGATGTCCGGACTGAGGGACAGATTCCAGCTCTTCCTCTGCCCCACAGCGAGGTGGCTGCTCAGCAGCTCATCAACACCTGGGCCTCAGTGCTCATGTCTGTAACCCGATGGTGGTGCCCCAGGCTTTGAAAAGGTTCCCATGATTTTAACATCCCTGGGTTCTGTTTTTTATTTCTTCTCTTTACCTTTCTTGTGGCAAACCATTGCCCCACAGCAGCCCAGGAAAGGAAGCCCCCACACTGGCTGCCTCCTCAGGACCACCCCAGAGATTCACTCACCGGCCATGGAGGTCCGAGTCCCAGGGGCTGGGCAGATCTTGGGCCAGAGGCCACTGCAAACTCGCCCCTTCTTTGGCTTACCCTGCTCACTTGTCCGTTCTGCTTCCATGCCCAAGAACAAATGCCCAGGACAATCCAGTCTCCTGTGTTCCTAGGTATTTAATTCTGGGTCAGCCTTTATCTAGTCCTGTTGTTCCCTCTATGCTGGTTCCCTTCTTCTGCCTCTGTTTACATCTCTCTTGAGTCCTTCTGTCTATGTAGATATAGATAGATATCTTTGCCTTTCTCACTGTCTCTCCTTTTTTATAATTTTTTTTTTCAAATTCCACAGTCCTCTTGAGCATCACCTCTTTCTTTCTGTCCTGCCCTCACCCTGTTTTTCTGGTTTGTCTCTTTCCTCTCTCTCCCTGCCCTTTCTCTCCCGACATCCTCTCTCCCCTTGCTCTCAGCAGCTCTGTGCCCAGCCTGCAGTCTCACAGCCCCTCTTTCTCCCCTAGTCTTGAAGGAGCCACCGCCTCCTCGCCCCATGGGCCCATCCAATCACTGCCTGGCCACCAGAGCCCCTTCATCAGGGGAGAATCACACGCTGGATGAGGAAAGGTGCTCTGTTGGAGGGTCCAGGGACTGGGGCCAAGAGCTCGTATTCCCAGAAGACCAAGTTCTTTTGTCCTGTTAAATCCCCTCCTGGGAGCAGGCAGGGGATGGAGGAGAGAATGCATTCCTCCTCAGAACCCCAACATGGGGGAGGGGTTGCAAATGGGGGCCAGAAGCAAGGTCTGCCTGGCATCTCAGCCTGTGGGTGATACCCAAGGGCCTGTTTCCAGAACACCAAAAAACTAAAAGACACAAGTGCATTCTGCCCCCCAACCCCAGATACCCTGTTTTTCAGACTACACTAGACACCCCCTTGTGACAGCCTAAATCAGAGGATGAGTCTCCACCACGGCATAGTTTTCAAGTACTCTCTGCTTCCTCCTCCAAATGCCACCTCCTCATTCACCCAGAACCACAGGACCCCATGACCTTCTGAGGTTGCACAGACTTTCAGAAAACCCCAACTCTCAAAAACATCTGAGTTGTGGTGTACCCTGACCCCCCCAGGCCTTGGGACTCTGCAGAAGGCTGAAATTCCCATGACATGCAGACATTCTGATTGTACAAGGAAACTCAATATACCCACAATCTCTGAGCAGTCAGAATGCCTGACAGCCACAGCACTCTGCCTATTGAAGTTATATGCACCCTGGAAGTACATTCTGACATTCCTGGGACATCCTGAAACTCCAGGACTCTGGGATCCTCTAGGACACACTGAAACCCAGAACATTCCACCTCTACTGGGAGATCCCCCTGCTTCACCCTGACTTCTGAGCTCTCAGGACACACTGACCCAATGAGGACACCCTAACCCCCATGGAACACACCATACCCACAAAACAGTCTGATTCCCAAGGTCACACTAACTTTCACACACATTCTTTAAAAACATCTTGACAAGTTAAGACATAAAGTCATCATAATCCTCTAGGATCTTAGACTTAGAAGATGGTCCATAGACCAAAAGCATCAGAAACATATGAGAACTCGTTATGATGCAGAATCTTTGCCCACTGCAGTCCTACTGAGTCAGAACCTGCATTGCAATGAGATTCCAAGAGAACTGAATGTACATTTGTCTTCCTCAAGTCAGGCTGCTATAAAAAGAAAAGAAAGAAAGGAAGAAAAAGAAAAGAAACCCAAATCAAACAAAGGAAACCAAAGAGTGAGTGGCTTAAACAATACATATTTATCTCTCTGGAAGCTAGGAAGTCCAAGATCAAGTGCTAGCTGATTCAGGTCCTGGAGAGAGCTCTTTACCTGGGTTGCAGGAAGTCATCTTCTGTGTTTGCATAATGCATAAGTGAACCAGCTCTGGTGTCTCTTCCTCTTCTCACAAGGACACTGATCCCATTATAGGGCACATCCTCATGAACTCATCTAACCCTAATCACCTCTTTAAAGGACCCCACCCTCAAATACCATCACATTGAGGTTAGGGCTTTAACTTATGAACCAGGGGGAGGCACATTCAGTCCTCAATAACACTAAAGTTGAGAAGCACTGATCCAAGCACCAACCCTTACCACTACCCCAAGAGCAACGTCAGCTCCATGACAGCCATGCCTCCAGAGACCCGGTAACATGTAGTCAACTTGGACCCACAAGCAAACACTGAATTCCAATATATCTTGATGCCTCAAGGTACCTGAACCCTACAAGGGAACTCTGACCAGCCATCCAGGGCAGCCTAATTTCCCAAGACATTTTGATCCACTACCCCTGCTCCCCGAGGACACCGAGATGCCATAACTTTGACCTGACATCCCAGAATATTATAATCCTTCAGGAGGTTGGGATATTTAGAGGCATTTCTTCTTCTAGGGCATTCTAATTCCCATTCCAACACTGACCTTCAAGGAACCTGACCCAGGAACCTCTTGTCCTATGAGAAGCAGAGTGCTGTGGAAGAAATAGCATAGGTTCAGGGTCCAATGCCTCTTATTAGCTAATCCTGAACTCATTACTTAATCTTTCTGAGTCACAGCTTTATTGGCTGGGATAACTAGCACAATTGACTCCCTTTATTTGAGGTAGGTAGTTATGCTGCTTTCCTGGCTGGTTTGGCTCAGTGGATTGAGCGTCGGCCTGCGAGCTAAGTGTCGCTGGTTCGATCTTCCAGTCAGGGCACATCAGAGAAGGAAAACTCTGACTCCAAAAAACCTCCGCTGCCTTGCGGCATACCTCTTCAGGGGAAAGGCTAAGGGAGTAAACCCCGACAGAAAATCCGGAGCCGGAGTCCCTAAGGCGGTTTGACGTTGTAGTCAACACCGGCAACTCCTGCGGCGCACCTGAAACCAAGCTGTATTGACTCCGTCTTTCCCTTGGACCCTTCAGCTGCGAAGAGAGGGGGGGTCTGCTGCATGGGCAACAGCAGACCCTCCATATCACCCTGCCCAGGCTCTGTAGCTTCAGCTTCACTGGAGAGGACATTCCAGCGTCATCGCAAGATGTCGATTCAACACGGGAGGAGACAGATACCGTGTCACTCCCGAGCTGGACTGCACAACCATTCTCGGCGGTGCAGATAGACTCTTAAGAAGCTACACCATCGTCTCTCGAGACGGACGGCTGCCGACGACGACGACAAGTTATGCTGCATAAAGTCACTACAAACATTGAATTAATGAATATTGACCCATTGCTCCTAGAGGAAATAGGCTCCTGTTAGCCTCTGGACACAAGAATTTTGTCAAATTGTCAATATATTACCTTGTTGCATGTGTGTTTCTGATTAAAGATACCTTACTTAATACATATTGTTAATTTGTAAACATTGAACTCACAGCCAACAGTTCTATAACTCATGCCTGAACAAAGCTCATCTAAAGCTCTTGTATTTTCTCCATAAGGTACATCATGGCCTTGCTGTACTTAGGAACACCAGAAAGCACTTCAACTTTTATGCATTTTAAGCAGCAAAATTACCCACAAAGCAATAAAATGTGAAAAACAATGGCACTAAATAGAAAGCAAAAACAACCTGTATACAGGATGAGAACTGAGACAAGAAGGCAGAGTAGTTGCCTTGTTTGACCTAATCTAGGAATGTGGCAACTCAAGTTTTTCTCCCCTCTGTGCATGCACACTGCTGCAAATAAACACACATGTGCCAAAGAGCACTGCAAAAGAGTATTGATCTGGGGGTTATAAGTAAATTTTAGGGAGCATTCACAAATAATGATAATCACTTGCACCTACCTGATGGAGTAATGATTGAGAATAAAAGAGAAGCATTCAGGACTATACCCTGAAGTAGTAAACACAGATGAAATGTTACTTTGTTATCATTATTATTGTTACCAGAGTTCCTAAGAGACCCTAGCCCTCTGAATCCTCTGGATACTGGAGGGCATAAAGGGTGCATTCACTCTCTTGAACTCATGGGCCCTTCAACAAAAATTTTTTTGAATTTAATTTTATTGTTTTTCTATTACAGTTGTCCCATTTTCCTCCATTTCTGCCCCCCCCACCCAACCCACCCCTTCTCCTACAGTCATTCCCCACCCTGTTGTCTATGTTCATGGGTTATTTATACTAGTTCCTTTATTAGACCCTTCCTCTATTTGCCCCTTCTCTCCCCCGGCTCTGATAACTGTTTTTCTGTTCCTTGTTCAATTTTGTTCATTTGAATGTGTTGTTCATTAGTCTCCTGTATTAGGTGATATCATATGGTGTTTTTCTTTCATTGCCTGGCTTATTTCACTAAGCATAATTCTCTCTAGTTCCATCCATGTTGTTGCAAATGATAGGAGTTCTTTCTTTGTTTCTGTTGCATAGTATTCCGTTGTGTAAATATACCACAGTTTTTTTAAAGTTTATTTTATTGATTATGTTGTTAGAGAAGCTCCAATATTTTCCCCGTTTTCTCCCCTCTTCTCAGTACCCTTCTTCCCTCCAGCACTCCCACCCCCCTTAGTCTGTGTCCATGGGCCATGCCTATAAGTTCTTTGGCTTCACCCTTTCCTATATTATTCTTAACTTCCTCCTGTCTATTTTGTACCAACCGATTATGCTTCTTAATCCCTGCACCATTTCCCCATTTCTCCCCCTCCCCCCTCACAGCTGATAACCCTCCAAATGATCCCCATACTTATGATTCAGTTCCTATTCTGGTTTGCTTAGTTGGATTTTGTTTTTATTTTTTAGATTCCGTTGTTGATAGTTGTGAGTTTGTTGTCATTTTAGTGTTCATAGTTTTGATCTTCTTTTTCTAAGTAAGTCCCTTTGACATTTCATATAACAATGGCTTGGTGATAATGAACTCCTTTAGCTTCACCTTGTCTGGGAAGCACTTCATCTGTCCTTCCATTCCAAGTGATAGCTTTGCTGGATAGAGTAATCTCGGTTGTAGGTTGCTTTTCATCACTTTGAATACTGCTTGCCAGTCTCTTCCTGCCTGCAAAGTGTCCTCTGAGAAATCAGCTGATAGTCCTATAGGCACCCCCCTGTAGGCAACTCTCTGCCTCTCTCTTGCTGCTCCCAGGACTCTGTCTTATCTTTCACCTTTGGCATCTCAATCATGATGTGTCCTGGGTGGTCCCCTCTGGGTCCAGCTCGCCCGGGACACTCCATGCTTCCCAAACCTGTAAGTCCATCTCGTTCACAAAATTTGGGAAGTTTTCCTCGTTTTTTTCAATTCTTGCTTCCTCATTCTGCACTGGTTGACTGTGTTTTTCTTCCTTATGTTCCAAGTCATTGATTTGAACCCCGGTTCCCTTCCCTTCACCATTGGTTTTGTGTGGATTTTTCTTCATTTTACTTAGCATATCCTTCACTTCTCTTATACGTCTGCCATACTCAAACATATCTGTCAGGCCTGTGAGCATCTTTACCACCAGTGTTTGGAATTTTGCGTTCGTTAGGTTGTCTATCTCCTGATCGCTTAGTTCTCCCACTGGAACCTTGATTCATTCCCCTTTTGTGGCCATACATCTCTGTCTCCTCATTCTGACAGACTCCTGTGTTTGTTTGCCTCTGCATCCCAGGTAGAGCTGTCACTCTTGTTACGTTATAAGAGGTGGGGCCTTAGGCATTAGTCAGTACAGGGCAACCTGTTTCACCATGTTGTGGCACTGTATATGTGGGAGGGGCCTGAGAAAGAACAATGCCGCCTGCCCAGCACTTACTCCTTTTCCAGGCACCTCTTCCACTTCTGCACCTGACTGGCACCCCTCTAGCTTCTGTCACAACTGTTGTTCCCAGAGCGGGTGGGTCTGCAGACATTTTAGGACTGTGGGGGCCCTTTAAACAAGTGGACTCTGCTAAGACCGGCAGTTTCTGCCTCTACCCCAACCCCCACTGGTCTACACAGTCAGAGGCAATGAGGCTTGATTTTCCCCAGTGCAGGGATCATGAGCTGCAAGGTTGGGTGAGGAGCTGGGAATGCTCCCCTGGTGTCCCTCCTGACTCTTTAAAACTTGTGACTGTACTTTCTGCCAGACTGCTGCTGCCTCCGCTGCCGCCGCAGCTGCTGCTGCCACCACTGCCACCAGCACTCCTCATCCTCTCCGCCCCAGCTCCACCCCACCTACCTGTCTGAATGAGTATTTCTTCTTTACATCTTTGTTTGCTGGACTTCCATGCAGTTTGATTTTCTGAAACTTCTGGATGTTTCTAGTTTTGAGGTCATTGTATTCCTTCTTAGTTGTGGAAGGAGACTCAGCGTGTCTGCCTATGCCTCCATCTTGGCTGGAAGTCGTACCACAGTTTTTTAACCTACTCATCTACAGATGGGCACTTAGGCTGTTTCCAGCACTTGGCTATTGTAAACAGCACTGCTATGACCATAGGGATGCACAGGTTCTTTTGAATTGGGGTTTCTGGATTCTTCAGGTACAATCCTAGCAGTGGAATCACTGGTTCAAAAAGCAGTTCCATTTTTAGTTTTTTGAGGTAATTCCATCTTGTTTCCATAGTGGCTGCACCAGTCTGCATTCCCACCAACAGTGCACTAGGCTACCCGTTTCTCCACATTCTTGCCAGCACTTGTTTGTTGATTTGTTGATGACGGCCATTCTGACTGGTATAAAGTGATATCTCATTGTGGTTTTTATTTGCATCTCTCTGATGGTTAATGTTGTTGAACATTCTTTCATGTGTCTATGGACTCCTGTGTATCCTCCTTGGAGAAGTATTTGTTCAGGTCCTTAGCCCATTTTTTAATTGGGCTGTTTGTCTTCTTGGTGTTGAGATGTGTAAGCTCTTTATATATTTTGGAGATCAGTCCCTTGTCTGAGGTATCATTGGCAAATATGTTTTCCCATGTGGTTGATTTCCTTTTCTCTTGCTAATGTTTTCTTTTGCTGAGCAGAAACTCTTTCGTTTGATGTAGTCCCATTTGTTTATTCTTTCCTTTATTTCCCTTGCCTTAGGAGATGTATCGGTGAAAATATTGCTACGTGGAATAACTGAAGTTTTCCTGCCTATGTTTTCCTCTAGGACCTCTATGGTGTCACGACTTACATTTAAGTCTTTGATCCATCCTGAGTTTATTCTGGTGTGTGGTGTAAGTTGGTGGTCTAGTTTCATTTTTTTGCACATCCCTGTCCAGTTCTCCCAGCACCATTTGTTGAAGAGGTTCTTCTCACTCCATTTTATGCTCCTTTCCCCTTTGTCAAATATTAGTTGACCATATAGTCCTGGTTTATTTCTGGGCTCTCTATTTTGTTCCATTGATCTATATGTCTGTTCTTATGCCAGCACCAGACTGTTTTGATCACAGTGGCTTTGTAGTATAGTTTGATGTCTGGTATTGTGATTCCTCCTGCTGTGTTCTTCTGTCTCAAGAATGCTTTGGCTATTTGGGGTCTTCTTTGGTTCCATATAAATTTTTGAAGTGTTTGTTCTAGGTCAGTGAAATATGTCATTGGTATTTTAATAGGGGTTGCGTTTAATCTGTAAATTGCTTTGGGTGGTATGGACATTTTAATGATGTTGATTCTTCCTATCCATGAACATGGTATTTGCTTCCATTTATTTGTATCTTCCTTAATTTCTTTCTTCAGTGTTATGTAGTTTTTCAACTACAGGCCTTTTATCTCTTTGCTTAAGTTTATTCCTAGGCACTTTATTTTACTTGTTGCTATAGTAAATGGGATTTTCTTTTTTGTTTCTATCTCTGATATTTTATTGTTGATGTACAGAAATGCCTTAGATTTCTGTATATTTACTTTGTACCCTGCTATTTTGCCAGATTTACTTATTGTATCGAGTAGCTTTTTCATGGATTCTATAGGGTTTTCTATGTACACTATCGTGTCATCTGCAAATAATGACAGTTTTACTTCCTCTTTTTTTCCAATTTGGATGTCTTCTATTCCTTTTTCTTGTCTTATTGCTGTGGCTAAGATTTCCAACACTATGTTGAAAAGGAGTGGAGAGAGTGGACATCCTTTTTTTGTCCTGATCTCAGGGGAAATGCTTTCAGTTTTTGTCATTGAGTATGATGTTGGGTTCAGGTTTCTCATATATAGCCTTTATTATATTGAGGTATGTTCCCTCCTTTCCCATTTTGTTTTGAGTTTTCATCATAAATGGGTGTTATACTTTACCAAATGCTTTTTCTGCATCTATTGATATGATCATGTGGTTTTTGTCTTTCATTTTGTTTATGTGGTGTATTACATTTATTGATTTGTGAATATTAAACCATCCTTGCATCCCTGGGATGAATCCCACTTGATCGTGGTGTATGATCTTTTTAATGTGTTGCTGGCTCCAGTTTGCCAATATTTTGTTGAGGATTTTAGCATCTATGTTCATCAGCGGTATTGGCCTGTAGTTTTCTTTCTTTGTTGTGTCTTGATCTGGTTTTGGAACTAAAGTAATACTGGCTTCATAGGCAGAGTTTGGGAGTCTTCCCTCTTCTTGGATATTTTGTAATAGTCTGAGAAGGACAGGAGTTTGTTCTTTTCTAAATGTTTTGTAAAATTCACCTGTGAAGCCAGCCTGTCCAGGGCTTTTATGTGCTTGGAGTTTTTTGATTACTGTTTCAATTTCCCTCCAACAAATTTTGATATCATTACCTTATAATCAGCATGGTAGCCTGAACTCACAATGCCTCTATGGCCCGCCAGGACATCCAGACCCATAGAGATTTGAGAAACTCCGATGCTATACAGAATTTTCTGATCTACAAGGATGCAGAGACTCAAGAGCATCCTGCCTTTTAGTCCATTCAGAGCCCCTGGTTGGTTCTAAACTTGGAAAGAATGTGGTGACATTGAAAAACCACTCAACCCCGTGAACCCAACCCAGGAGATACTCTGATCATTCAGACCTGACCCATAAGACATTCAGACCAGGGAAAGACATATCTTGCTTCCCCAGGGCACCCTGACCATTTGATGTGCCCTGGCACATCAGGACTTCTGTTGCTAGGACACCTGAACATTTTAGTGCCCTCTGACTGAGCAGGCACCCTAATCACTGCCATCTCCCCCTGCCCCCAACACAGACAGCCCAGAAAAGCTTTGACCAACCAGGACCTCCTAAATCTTTAAGGTGATTATTCTGATCCCAAGAAATCCTGGGCATTCAAGGAAACCATCCCCTGCCAGACACTGATTCCACAGTGTTCCCTGAACCGCCCAAACATCTTGACTTCCTAGACACTGTCCCTCCTGCCAGGTGTCCTCTGCTCCTCCAAGACCCTGTGATTCCTGAGAATACTCTGACTGTATAAGGACACTTGATGCTCTACTCCATGACAGGTCCAGTCAAGTCTCTTCAAACCCCTCAGGACCACCAGGTCTCTGCATAACTTTGATCTCCTGAGAATACCCAATCTTAACACATGCAGATACCAACAGGATATGCTGACCTAGCTGAAAACTCTGCCATCTCTGGACTCCCAGAATTTTCAGGAGTCTCTCAATCACCAGTTAGCCCAACCCCCAAGACATCCTGATTCTGAGAAAACACTTTGATCTTCCAGGACACTGAGCTCAAAGTTAGTGTTGTTGTAGGAACACTTAAAGAATGTTCTGATATGATAAAAATCCTGAGGCCAGAACACGCTGCCTCCCATGATGTTCTGTGTCTTCATAATCTCTGCCTTCCCAAGACTCTCCAAGTCTCCCAGACTCTGTGACTTTTACCTTTCAGACATTTGATCCTATATGATATCTCAGAATCCTCTAAACACCCCCCTCTTCTCCTTCAGGCTATTCTATTTAGGATGTCTTATCCTACCAAACAATTGGGAACTACACAGGCATGCTTACCATCCTGAGAGCAAGTGAGCCTACAGGATAGCACTCTGATTATTCAAGGACTCCCTGAGGTCCTAGATAATAAGATTCCTATAAGGACACACAAATTCCCCTGTATTACATAAACACTAGTTTACTCTGAGCATATGAACAACCTGCCTTCTGGGTTATTCAGCCATAGAGGGAGGCCCATCTTAATGTCCCAAGACACTCTGACTCCCAGGGCATTCTAGCCATCCAAAGTTACTGACCCCCGCCCCCACAATATATCTGGTACCTTATGATGGCCCCCCCCCCATAAGGACTCCCTGCCTGCTGGGTCCACTGTGACCTCACATAAAACATTGATTGTACAAAACATACTGAACACCCAATAACTTCCAGCCCTTAAGGATGCTCTGATCCTAGAACACTCTGAGTTGATAGTCTGAGTTCAAATTCTGGAACCAACACTTGCATTGTGACCATGAGCAAGTTTTAAATTACTTTAAGCTTCACCTTCCTCATTTGTAAAATGAATACTAGAACATCCCTTCTGTGTTCTGGGCTGGGACAAACAACACATGTCCAGTTCAGGTGAGGGCTTGGTCTCTGGATACAGGATAATAAATAGATCTGATCTCAAGACTGGGGCCAGAAGTCAGTCTAACTTAATGTTGAGACCTTTGAACTTGGAATCTTTGTATTGATATTCTAGAGTACAAAGTGGATTTGGGGCTATGTGGAGATGGGTCAAGATGGCTCATCCTTTAATAAATCTTTTATGAATAAACAAATGGGACTACATCAAACTAAAGTTTCTGTTCAGCAAAAGAAAACATCAGCAAGATGAAAAGGGAACCAACTGTATGGGAAAACATATTTGCTAATGATACCTAAGACAAGAGTTTGATCTCCAAAATATATAAAGAACTTATATGGCTCAACACCAAAAAGGCAGACAATCCAATAAAAAATTGGGCATAGGACCTGAACAAACACTTCTCCAAGGAAGACACACAGAGGGTCCATAGACATATGAAAGAATGCTCAACATCACTAGCCATCAGAGAGATACAAATAAAAACCACAATGAGATACCACATCACACTGGTTAGCATGGCCATCATAAACAAATCAACAAACAACAAGTTTTGGCGAGGATGTGGAGAAAAGGGAACCCTAGTGCACTGTTGGTGGGAATGCAGACTGGTGCAGCCACTGTAGAAAACAGTACGGAATTTCCTCGAAAAAACTAAAAATGGAACTGCCTTTTGATCCAGCAATTCCAATGTGAGGACTATATCTGAAGAATCCTGAAACACCAATTCAAATGAACTTATGCACCCCTATGTTCATAGCAGTGCTATTTACAATAGCAAGTGCTGATAACAGCCTAAGTGCCCATCAGTGGAAGAGCGGATCAAAAAACTGTGGTACATTTACACAATGGAGTACTATGCAGCAGAAAGAAAGAAGGAACTTCTGCCATTTGAGACAACATGGATGGAACTGGGGAGTATTATGCTTAGCGAAATAAGCCAGGCAGAGAAATACAAATACCATATGATCTCACCTAATACAGGAAACTAATAAACAAAACAAACAAATGAGCAAAATAAAACCAAAGGCATATAAACAAGGAACAGATTGACAATGACAGGGGGTAGGGGAGGGGAGCAAAGGAGGGAAAGAAGGGGAAGAGTCTAGTCAAGAAACTAGTATGAATGACCCATGGACATGGACAACAGGGAAGGATTGAATGTGGGAGGGGAGTGGGCAAGATAGAGGGGAGCCATGGGGGAAAAATGGGACAACTGTAATAGACAAATAATAAAAATAAATAAATAAATCTTCTAGAAAATATATAGTCAACTATCCTCTTTACCTTGAGTCTGAGGTGAGATAGAATTGTCTGAGTGACATTTATTTCCTTACTGCTCTGCAGAGTTGCTTTTGTTGTAAATTACAGATTTAGGCACAGATCTCTCTTTGAGTTCTCTTTTCTGTTCCATTATTTTTTCTGTTTATGCTTGCACCAAAACCACTTGTCTTAGTCACTATAACTTTATAAGTTTTCATATCAGGTAGAGCAAGTCTTTCACTTTGTTTTCCTTTGTCATGGGTATCTTGATTATTCTTGGCCCTCTGCATTTCCAAATGGATTTTATTACCAGCTTGCTGAACTCCATAAAAATATGCTGGGATTTTGATTGGCATTACATTGACTCAATGTGCTAAAGAAATATATATATATTTTAAATAAGTGTTTGTTTATTACCAAATAGGTTGAATCTAATGGTGCAGGAAAAAGGCCTTGTGTTTGGGCAGGCTTTGAATAGCAGGTTGTTTCAGAGTTCATTAGCAAACACAAGGACTACAGGAGAGTTTTTTAATCTTCTGCCTTCATATTTAAAAATGTCAAGTAAATAACCTTTGGACCATACTTTCCTTCAGAAATGTTTCTTCTGTTTTGAAATGTTTTTGTGGTCATCTTGATTTTTGGCCTATAAATACCTGGATTTTCTATCTTCCTGAAGATTGTTTTCTTTTTTCTTAAAGTCCAGTAATTAATCAACCTACATCCAGGGTCCAATTTCTGCATAACTTTCCCCTGAAATTTGATCTACTGATTCCTCACACTATACTGAAATGCAAATATTGTCTACATCCAAAGGCCCTTCTTAAAATGAAAGTAATGGTAAAGGAAAAGAATGGCAACTATGCAAAGATAATGCACCCCCTCCCCACATCCCTCCATCAGACTCACATAACAACAAGAAAAAAAGACACCCAGTGATGCACAAATATATATATTTAAAATTATTTAAGATGGAGGATTCATACTTTCTGGTTTCAAAACTTATTAAAAATTACAGTAATCAAAACTGTGGTACTGGCATGTAAACCAATTAAACAGCATAGATAGCCCAGAAATAAATTCTCACATGTAGGGTCAAATGATTTTCAGAATGGTGCCAAGACCATTCTATGGGGAAAGGACAGTTTTTAAACAAATGGTCCTTGGAAAACTGAATATTTACATGCAAAAAAATGAAGTGTATCCATACCTTACGTGATATACAAAAAATAATTAAATATGGATTGTAGACCTAAATTTAAGAGTTGAAAGTATATCTTGGTGCCCTGGCCACCCGGAGGACCGCCTTCTGTCCTACCAGTGTCCCTGCAGCACCAGCCAGGCCCACCCGATGACTTCAGTGGTCCCGCTGCCCCAGACTCGGTGGTTGCTCCAATGCAGCCTGTCACCCGCTCGCCCTGATCAGCAATCAGCAATCAGCATGGTGCCCTTGAAAGCCTCAGACCCACCTATAATGGCACCCCACCTGCCCCCCAGGGTGGTATCAACAGCCTTCCTGAGCCTCCACTTGCAGCACCCATCCCAGCTCCAGCCACAGCCTCATGCCCAAGGAGAAGTCCTTTTGCAGAAACAAGGGTTCAGTGTCCATCCACGTCCAACATGCAGGATGAGACAGAATGGAAACTAAACAGACAGGAGCTAGTCTTCACCCTGCCAGTCACAGACCAGGTCTCTGTTGTCATGAGGAAAATCTTGAAGCCAGGGGCATGGCTGCAGGGAAACAGAAGCTGTAGTCTGAGGGCATCTTCATCACAGATTCCAGCTCGCTGACTTACTGCACCTGCCGCCATCACCTGGTCCTCCAGGAGAGTGGCTGGGGGAAGAAGTAGAACAGAGAAACCTGATGTCAGATCCTAACCACTGCCATTTTGCCTCTCCTGTCCCCCACTTCTGGCCCCAGACCCAGGAGACCCTGCTTGTACATTTGTTTCCCTCTTACCTAGTTTGGAAATTCAAATTGTTCTGCAGTTTCCTCCCCCAGCTCCACCCCACATTGATAACAGTTTCCTACCTAGTATTTTTCCCCAATAGTCTCTGGAACTCCTTTGTGTTTGGGTCCATTAAGAAATGTAAACCCACAATATCCTGCAGGTTACTGTCATATGTATAGATTGGCATCTGGTTGATAGAATATGCTTCTATTGTCATTAATCATTTTGTATCTTGCCATGGGCTAATAAACCTCTTGGGCTCTTAAAAAATGAGTTAAAACTATAAAATGTAGAGGAAATATAAGAGAAAATGCCATTATCTTGGATTTGGCAATGACTTCTTAAATATAACCCTAAAAGCACAAGCAAGAAAAGAAAAAAACAGATAAACTGGACTTTATCAAAATGAAAACCTTTTGTGCAACAAGAGAGTGAAAAGACAACTCTCAGAATGGGAGAAAATATTTACAAATCATTTTCTGATAAGAGTTTAATATCCAGAATATATAAACAACTAAAACTCAACAACCAAAAAATAAATAAGTAAACCAACTTAAAAAATGGGCAAAGGACTTAGACATTTCTCCAACAAAGTTATACAAATGGCCAATACCACATGGAAAGATGTGCAACATCATTAGTTGTTAGAGAAAAACAAATCAAAACCACAAGATACCATATACACCCATTAAGATGGCTATTGTGGAGAGGGAAGATGGCAGAGGAGTGAGGGGAGGCTGTGCTCTCAGGCTCCTGAGACCCATCTGCAGTTTGGACCAATTGCAGACAGAACATCTCAGTGAGCAGCTGGACACTGGCAGGAGTCAAGCCTTGGCACTGCTGGATTAGAGAAAAACCATCTGGGAACAACCTGTTTAGTGAGGATAGTGGAGGAAAAAGGGACAAAATGGGATTCCTGACTGGGGCGGTTGCCCAAGCTGCGGCTGGAAGGACACAAAGGCTTTTTGGTGATGACAGGCTTCCCCAGAGGGGAGTCAGGAGGAAAGCGGATCTCTGCCCGCTGGCAGAGACAGGACTCAACCAGGTGGCATTGGCGCTGGAAGACGGGAGACAGCGTGCTGCTGAGTAAGTGAAATCGTAATTTTTCCTTTATATTTTTCTCTTGTGAACTGTGGTGGGGGGGAGTTTGGGGGTGATAGGACATTCTTGAGGCGCGCAGGTGCAGAAGTGCACTCGCCACTACCCTACCCTCCCCTTGGGTCTTGCGGGGCGCATAGGGAAGTGCCCTCATTTACTGGCCCAGGTGCGCAGGGCTGCGCACCCAGGTGCCCCTCAGATACACCCCAACAGACATAAGATTAGTGCCCCAACAGGCCCAGGGAGGGTCCACTGGACACGCAGAAGACTGTGCGCAGTCACCCCTGGCCAGCTCCAGTGGGCGCCAGGCTGGAGCGCCAGGCAGGAGTGAAAAGCACTTGTTCAGGCTCTGTTCATGCCTACCCAGGCAGGTGCAGGGAAAGGTGGGCAGCTGTGGTGCTGGAACAGCGAGCAGCAGCTACTCACAGACACTCACTTCTACTGAGCACAAGTGTCCGGGGCCCCGCCCTAAGAGGCAAAAGACCAACTCCCGGAACGCTGTGCAGCAGGCCTAAGGCTAGCTCCCTGGATGCCTTTGGCGCACACTGGCGCACGAGTGCAAAAGCACCTCCCTGGCTTTCCCGGAGCTTGGCGCCGCAAACCTGAGGCAAGCTCTCAGGCTGCCTTAAGCACTCACAGGCATGCGTGCAAGGGCACCTTGGCTAGCTCCAACAGGCACCAAAGAAATGTGCCGTGAGGGGGCACAACACTGTTGCAAGGAACAGGATTCGCTAGACCAGCTGTGCATACAGAAAAACAAGACAACACACAAAGGCTGAACTGACATCTCCACAAAAGAACTCAAGACAAAGTGGATAGAGTGACTCTCAATCAACTAGCCAGAAGGAAGATCCTAACAAAGAGCATCTGAAATACAACCAGACAGCATAAACGAACGACATAAAGGGTACCCCAAGAACATCAGGCTCAGGAGATCAAAGAGACTGCATCACTGAAACCCCCAGATCTCCCATAAAGAATCTCATACCACAAAGGTGAGAAGGCAAAGCAGACAAATCCAAATAACAAAAACAAACAAGAAGAATCTAACATGGTAAGATGCAGAAATAACCTCTCAATGAAAAGAAAAGAGAAATCCCCAAAAAGAGAGGTAGATGGAATAGATAGCTCAAATGTCAGACACGGAATTCAAAACATTGGTGGTGAAGAAGCTCAATATACTCGACAACCTTAAAAACAACTATGATAACCTCCAAGGAAGTTACCAGCAGCTCCAAGAAAATTACAGGGAACTTGCAGAGAACTACACCAGCATAAAAAAGACATAGAAACTATCAACAAGAACGAGGAAGAAATGAAGAATGCAATCTCTGAACTGAAAAACACAGTAGAATCAGTCAAAAGCAGACTAAACGAAGCAGAGGATCGGATTAGTGAGTTAGAAGATAATGTAGAAAAAAATTCTCAGGCGATACAGCAAAATGAAAAAAGGTTGAAAAAGTATGAAGAAGAGGTAAGGGAATTACAGAATAACATAAGGAAGAACAATATAAGAGTAATTGGAATCAAAGAGGGATCAGAAGAACAAGGAATAGATAAACTGATAGGAGAAATAGTGACAGAAAATTTTCCCAACCTGATGAGAGAAAAAGTTATGCAAGTCCAAGAAGCACTGAGAGTTCCAAGAAAAAGGAATCCCCAAAAACCCACTCCAAGGCACATCATAGTTAAAATGGCAACATTCCAAGACAAAGAGAGAATTCTAAAAGCAGCAAGAGAAAAACAGCAAATAACTTACAAGGGAGCTCCAATAAGGCTATCGACCGATTTCTCAACAGAAACATTACAAGCCAGAAGGGAATGGTCAAAAATATTTCAAGCAATGAAAAACAAAGGCCTACAACCAAGAATACTCTACACAGCAAGGCTCTCATTCAAAATAGAAGGTGAAATAAGGAGTTTCTCAGACAAAGGAAGACTAAAAGAATACATCTCCACCAAACCAGCATTGCAAGAGATGCTAAAAGGAATATTCGAAGAAAAAGGAAGAGAAAAAACAAAAAAAGAGTAGAGGAACAGAGGTACAAAGGGAAATGAATAAATATATGTCAATTATAACCTCAAATGTAAATGGATTAAATGCTCCAATTAAAAGACATAGGGTAACGGAATGGATAAGAAAATAGGACCCACATATTTGCTGTCTACAAGAAACACACTTCAAAACAAAAGATTTACAGAGACTGAAAGTAAAGGAATATAAAAAAAAATTCCAAGTAAACAGACGTGAATAAAAAGCTGGAGTAGCAGTCCTCATATCAGACAAAACGGATTTCAAAGCAAGGGCAATAAAAAGAGACAAAGAAGGACATTTCATAATACTTAAAGGAACAATCCTTCAAGAAGATATAACACTGATAAACATATATGCACCCAACATAGGAGCGCCCAAATACACAAAGCAAATACTAGAAGACCACAAGAAGGATATTAACAACAACACACTCATAGTAGGGAACTTCAACACTCCATTATCAACAATAGACAGATCATCCAAGCAAAAAAACACCAAGGATATACAGGCATTGAACAACACACTAAACCACATGGACTTAACTGATATATATAGAACTTTTCACCCCAAAGAAGCAAAATATACATTCTTTTCAAAGGCACATGGGACATTTTCAAAGATAGACCACATGATAGGACACAAAACAAGCCTCAACAAATTCAAGGAAATTGAAATCGTATCAAGCATCTTTTCAGACCACAATGCCTTGAAACTAAAAATCAACCTCAGGGAAAAAAATCAAAGACACCCAAACTCATGGAGAATGAATAACACGCTATTAAATAATGAATGGGTTAACAATGACATCAAAGAGAAAATCAAGAAATTTCTAGAAACTAATAACAATGAACACACAAGAGCCCAAAATCTATGGGACAACAGCCCAAAATCTATAGGACTGCAAAAGCAGTCCTAAGAGGGAAGTTCATAGCAGTATAGGCATATCTGAAAAGGATAGAGAAATCTCAAATAAAAAATCTAATTCTAAAGCTACAAGACCTAGAACAAGAACAACAAACAAAGCCTAGGGCAAGAAGAAGGAACGAAATCATCAAGATCAAAGCAGAATTAAATGACATAGAGACTAAACAAACAATCCAAAAAGCCAACAAAACTAGGAGCTGGTTCTTCGAAAAAATAAACAAAATCGACAAGCCTCTAGCCAGGCTCACCAAGAAAATAAGAGAGAAGACCCAAATAAACAAAATCAGAAATGAAAGAGGAGAATTCACGATTGATACCACAGAAATACAAACAATTGTAAGAAATTACTACAAACAACTGTATGACAAGAAATTTGACAATCTAGAAGAAATGGACAAATTTCTAGAAACATATAACCTTCCAAAACTGAATCAAGAAGAAGTGGAAAGTCTCAACAAACCAATAACAAAAAAGGAAATTGAAACAGTAATCCAAAATCTCCCGGCACACAAAAGCCCTGGACCGGATGGCTTCACAGGCAAATTCTACAAAACATTCAGGGAAGAACTAACTCCTATCCTCCTCAAACTGTTCCAAAAAATCCAAGAAGAGGGGAAAATCCCAAACTTTCTATGAAGCCAGTATTCTCCTAATCCCCAAACCAGGTCAAGACACAACAAAGAAAGAAAACTACAGGCCAATATCACTGATGAACATTGATGCTAAAATCCTCAATAAAATTTTGGCAAACAGGATCCAGAAATACATCAAAAAGATCATACATCATGATCAAGTGGGCTTCATTCCAGGGATGCAAGGATGGTTTAATATTCGCAAATCAATAAATATAATACATCACCTAAACAGAATGAAAGACAAAAATCACATGATCATATCAATAGATGAAGAAAAAGCA
The DNA here is from genome assembly GCF_987537825.1 of Furipterus horrens. Classification (NCBI taxonomy): domain Eukaryota; kingdom Metazoa; phylum Chordata; class Mammalia; order Chiroptera; family Furipteridae; genus Furipterus; species Furipterus horrens. Next base: position 60,888,947 of record NW_028327180.1, on the reverse strand, counting down.
TTTGATAAAGTACAACACCCATTTATGATGAAAACACTCAACAAAATGGGAATAAAGGGAGCATATCTTAACATAATTAAGGCTATATATGAGAAGCCTGAGGCCAACATCATACTCAATGGACAAAAACTAAAAGCATTCCCCCTGAACTCAGGAACTAGACAAGGTTGTCCACTCTCTCCACTCCTATTCAACATAGTGTTGGAAGTCCTAGCCACAGCAATCAGACAAGAAAAAGAAATAAAAGGCATCCAAATTGGGAAAGAGGAAGTAAAACTTTCATTATATGCAGATGACATGATAGTATACCTAGAAAATCCTATAAGCTCCACTAAAAGACTACTCGATATAATAAGTGAATTTGGCAAAATCGCAGGGTACAAAATATACAGAAATCTAAGGCATTTCTGTACACCAACAATAAAATAGCAGAGACAGAGACAAAAAAGAAAATACCATTTACTATAGCAACAAGAAAAATAAAGTACCTTGGAATAAACTTAACCAAAGAGATAAAAGACCTGTACTCTGAAAATTACATAACATTGAAGAAAGAAATTAAGGAAGAAACAAATAAATGGAAGCAAATACCATGTTCTTGGATGGGAAGAATCAACATCATCAAAATGGCCATACTACCCAAAGCAATTTACAGATTCAATGCAATCCTTATTAAAATACCAATGACATATTTCACAGACCTAGAACAAATACTCCATAAATTCATATGGAACCAAAAAAGACCCCGAATAGCAAAAGCAATCTTGAGACAGAAGAACACAGCAGGAGGAATCACAACACCAGATATCAAACAATACTACAAAGTCACTGTAATCAAAACAGTATGGTACTGGCATAAGAACAGACATATAGATCAATGGAACAGAATAGAGAGTCCAGAAATAAACCCAGGCCTCTATGGTCAACTAATCTTTGATAAAGGAGGAAGGAACATAAAATGGAGTGAGAAGAGCCTCTTTAACAAGTGGTGCTGGGAGAACTGGATAGGGACCTGCAAAAAAATGAAACTAGACCACCAACTTACACCACACACAAGAATAAACTCAAGATGGATCAAAGACTTAAATGTAAGCCGTGACACCATAAAAGTCCTAGAGGAAAACATAGGCAAGAAAATATCAGATATCTCACGTAACAATCTCTTCACGGATACATCTCCTAAAGCAAGAGAAATAAAGGAAAAAATAAATAAATGGGATTACATCAAACTGAAGAGTTTCTGCTCAGCAAAAGAAAACATCAGCAAGATGAAAAGGAAACCAACCATATGGGAAAACATATTTGCCAATGACATCACAGACAGGGGACTGATTTCCAAAATATATAAAGAGCTGATACGACTCAACATCAAGAAAACAAACAACCCAATTAAAAAATGGGCAAAGGACCTGAACAAACACTTCTCCGAAGAGGACATACAGAAGGTTCATAGACACATGAAAAAATGCTCAACATCATTAGCCATCAGAGAGATGCAAGTAAAAACCAAAATGAGATACCACTTTACACCTGTCAGTATGGCCATCATCAACAAATCAACAAACAACAAATGCTGGCGAGTATGTGGAGAAATGGGAACCCTAGTGCACTGTTGGTGGGAATGCAGACTGGTGCAGCCACTATGGAAAACAGTATGGAATTACCTCAAAAAACTAAAAATGGAACTGTCTTTTGAACCAGCTATTCCACTGCTAGGATTATACCCAAAAAATCCTAAAACCCTAATTCAAAAGAACTTATGCACCCCTATGTTCATAGCAGCCCTGTTTACAATAGCTAAGTCCTGGAAACAGTCTAAGTGCCCATCTGTAGATGAGTGGATCAAAAAACTGTGGTACATTTATACAATGGAATACTATGTAGCAGAAAGAAAGAAAGAACTCCTGCCTTTTGCGACAACATGGATGGAACTAGAGAGAATTATGCTTAGTGAAATAAGCCAGGCAAAGAAAGAAAAATACCGTATGATATCACCTAATACAGGAAACTAAAGAACAACACAAACAAAAGAACTAAATAGAACAAAGAGCAGAATAGCAGTCGATAGGGGGGAGGGGGGAGGGAGAGAAGGGGGATAAGTAAGGGAAGGGTCTAGTCAAGGAATGTGTATAAAGGACTCATGGACATGGACAACGGGGAGGGATCTGATTGCGGGAGAAGGGATGGGCTGGGTGGTGGGGGGAGCAATGGGAAAAAAATGGGACAACTGTAATTGAAAAACCAAAAAATAGAAAGGCTCCCTGTGGATTTAGAGGTGAGCAGGGAAAAAAAAAAGAAAAACCAAAAAATAAAAGAAAAAAAAAATTAAAAAAAATAAGATGGCTATTGTTTATTTTTTAAAAACACAGAAAATAACAGGTATTGGTGAGAATATCGAGGAATTGGAACCCTGTGCATCCCTGGTGGGAATGTAAAGTGGTGCAGCTATTATGGAGAACAATATGATAGTTCCTCTAAAAACTAAGCACATAATTGCCAAATGATCCAGCAGTTCCACTTCTAGTTATATACCTGCAAAAACTGAAGGAGACTCGAGCAGGTATTTGTACACCAGTGTTCATGGAAGCATTTTTTACAAATAACCCCAAAGTGGAAACAACTCAAATGTTCATTAACAAATAAATAAATACGGATGAACTTTGAAAATATGCTAAGTGAAATAAGCTAGTCACACACACCTAAATACTGTGCATGTGTGTATTTCCACTTACATAAGGTACCTAAAGTAGCCAGATTCATACAGATAGAAAGTAGATGGTGGTTGCCAAGGCCTGGGAGAATGGAAAATTGGGAGCTCATGTTTAATGGGGACAGATTTCAGTTTGTGAAGGTGAAAGAAGTACTGGTGGTGATGGTTGCACAAAAATGTGAATGAGCTTAATGACACTGGACCATAAACTTAGAAATGGTTAAGATGGTATATTTTATGGTATTTTACCACAATTTCTAAAAATAATTCAAGAGAATTGAATTATTCATTTTATGCAGGAGAAGTTTTTCTTATTGGGCTGCATTTCTCATTCTATTTCTTGAATTGTCTACCTCAGGGACAAAGATTATCCTTTTTGCTTCTTATCTTTTCTCTGTTTTTTTGTTTTTGTTTTTGTTTGTGTTTGTGTTTGTGTGTGTGTCTTTCCATTGTATTCAATGAAGTTATCTAGATTTTTTTTCTCTAAGTCACTAATTCTGTTTTTACCCTCTAGTTCCTTATTCTTGTGAATGTATTAATAGTCATATAATTGTATTGTTTTGCTTCTCCATTTGTTTCTGCAGCTTTGCATTCTCCATTTTATCACATTCTTTTGCCTTAGATTTCCTTTCTTATTGGCTTCCTATTCTTGCAATCCTCAAAAGCATAATGTACTTGCTCTGGATATGTTATTTATTTTTCCTGCAGTGGTGCTATCATTTCTTTCTGTTGTTCTGTGTGTCTGGTGAAGGAGGAAGAGTTGTATTATTTTTCCATAGTTTACACTCTTTTTTGTTTTTATTAACTTTCATTTTTAGAACTCTTGAATCTAGACCATCTATTCATCCTAAATATAGTATGAAGGAATTCTTCTTGACTCCATTCTCAAGGTGTCTGAGACCTGATGGCTTTTCTTAAAGCTCAAAGTTTGCAAATTGTGTATTGCTTATTCATTTCCATTAAGATAGCTTGAAAATGGTAGTGTGGGGCTAGAGACATTCAGAACTGATGGGTGTGTGTCAGTTAAGATTAGGTTCTACTGCCTATGACAGCAAAAGATGTGGCTTCAACAAGATAGAAGTTTTTCTGTCACACACAAAGTTCAGAAGCAGGCATTCCAAGGCTGGTACAGTGGATCTAAGTTGTTATCACATTTATAGGCTCTGATATTTCTATTCCACTATCCTAGTGCAAGGTTTACATCCTCACATTATGGTTTAAAATGATAGCTGGAGGTATAGTCATCAATTGCACACTGCAGACAGAGAAAGAAGGAAAGCAGAAGAACAAAAACAAGGTTCCTCAAAACAAGTTTACTCCCTTTGGGAGGCTTCCCAGAATTCCCACACAATACTTTCTCATCAGTCTCATTGGCTAGAACTTAATAATAAGGCCACACAAAGATTCAAGGGAAGCTGGGAAATATAATCTTTATTCTGAGCAGCAAGGTGGGTAGCTAATAATTGTCATTCACTCAATAAAGAGAGAGAATATAATTGGTGTTGGTGTACATGAGTGCAGCCTTCTGCAGAGAGCATATAACATCTGCTCTCCTTTAGGGGATTTTGTTAAGTGTCTTCTACTAAGAGTCACAAAACTGAGGCAGAGGTATACCCTATTCACATGGTAACTTAAATTCTGGGTGCAGACAAATGCCCTGATTCAACATGAAGACTGCTGCTATGCTGCTGAATGGAGCATTCTACTCCCCATAGTTCTTTTTCCCTGCTTTACTCACTCTTACAGGTCTTCCCCCTTATAGCTCAGCTAGTGCAAAGAAAGTTGTGAATTTTGTGATGATGTTTCTGTTTCATAATAGGAAGTGTGGATTTTTAAAAATAATTTTTTATTTTTCAGTTATAGTTGATGTATAATATTTTATTTTCAGGTTTATAATCTCATGATTAATCAGACATTTATATAATTTCTGCATTTATCACCCTGATAAACCTAGTATTCACCTGACATCATATACAGTCCTTACAATATATTGACTACAAAGGGGAACAATTGTTTAAAGTATATTTTATTGATTATGTTGTTACAGCAGTCCCAATTTTTTTCCCTTTGCTCCCCTCTGCTCAGTACCCTCCTTCCCTCCAGCAATCCCACCCTCCTTAGTTCATATCCATGGGTCATGCATTTAAGTTCTTTGGCTTCATGCTTTCCTTTATTATTTTTAACATCCTCCTGTCTTATTTTGTACCAGCTGATTATACTTCTCAGTTCCTGCACCATTTCCCCACTTCTCCCCCTCCCCACTCCGAGCTGATAATCCTCCAAATGATTCCCATACCTATGATTCAGTTCCTATTCCATTTTGCTTAGTTGGGTTTTGTTTTTATTTTTTAGATTCAGTTGTTAATAGTTGTGAGTTTGTTGTCATTTTAGTGTTCATAGTTTTGATCTTCTTTTTCTTAAGTAAGTCCCTTTGACATTTCATATAATAATGGCTTGGTGATGATGAGCTTCTTTTGCTTCACCTTGTCTGGGAAGCACTTCATCTGCCCTTCCATTCCAAATGACAGCTTTGCTGGATAGAGTAGTCCTGGTTGCAGGTTGCCTTTCATCACATTGAATACTGCTTGCCAGTCCCTTCCTGCCTGCAAAATGTCCTCTGAGAAATCAGCTGATAGTCTTATAGGCACCCACCTCCCCCTGTAGGCAACTCTCCACCTCTCTCTTGCTGCCCCCAGGACTCTCTTTATCTTTCGCCTTTGGCATCTCAGTCATGATGTGTCCTGGTGTGGTCCCCTCTGGGTTCAGCTCGCTGGGGACCCTCCATGCTTCCTGGACCTGTATGTCCATCTCGTTCACAAAATTTGGGAAGTTTTCCTCATTTTTTTCAATTCTTGCTTCCTCATTCTGCACTGGTTCACTGTTCTTTTCTTCCTTATGTTCCAAATCATTGATTTGAACCCCAGTTCCCTTCCCTTCACCATTGGTTTTGTGTGAATTTTCCTTCGTTTCACTTAGCATAGCCTTCACTTCTCTTATGTGTCTGTCATATGCAAGGGTATCTGTCAAGCCTGTGAGCATCTTTATCACCAGTGTCTTAAATTCTGCGTCTGTTAGATTGTCTATCTTCTCATCTGTTAGGTTGGCTATCTCCTCATCACTTAGTTCTCCCACTGGAACCTTGACTTGTTTCCCCTTTTGGGCCATACTTCTCTGTCTCCTCATTCTGACAGGCTCGTGTTTGTTTGCCTCAGCATCCTAGGTAGAGCTGTTGCTCCTGTTACGTTGTAAGGGACAGAGCCTTAGGGATTTGTCAGTATAGGGCAACCTATTTCACCATGTTGTGGTGCTCTATGTGGGGGAGGGGCTTGAGAGGGAACAATGCCACCAGCCCAGCACTTGCTTCTTTTCCAGGCACCTCTCTCACTTCTGCACTGGACTGGTGCCCCTCTAGCTGTTGCCCTGGCTCATGTTCTGGGACTGTGGGGACCCTTTAAAGAAGCGGACTCTGCTAGAGACCAGTAGTTTCTGCCTCCACCTCAACCCCCATTGGTCTGCACAATCAGAAGCAATGAGGCTTGATTTTTCCTGGTGCTGGGACTGTGAGCTGCAAGGTCGGGTGAGGAGCTGGGAATGCTCCCCAGGTGTCCCTCCTGACCTTTTTAAATGGGTGACTGCGGTTTCTACTGGCCCACCTCTGCTTCCACCGCTGTCACCACCACACCGTGTCCTCTCTGCCCCAGCTCCGCCCGCCTACCTGTGTGGATGAGTATTTCTTCTTTATATCTTTGTTTGCTGGACTTCCATGTAGTTTGATTTTCTGGAACTTCTGATTGTTTCTAGTTTTGAGGTAGTTGTATTTTTTCTTAGTTGTGGAGGGAGATGCAGCGTGTCTGTCTACACCTCCATCTTGGCCAGAAGTCTCCAAAGGGGAATGGTTTTTAACATAATTCCTGTTGAGTTCAATTTTTCAGCTATTTTAAACTTAAATAGGCATGTTGATTTAAAAACTGCAGTTAGTTTTCCTCTATCACGTCAAGTTTTTCTCTACAGCTTATCTTAATGCGACCACTCTAGGCTGGATTGAGGAAAGCACTAGTGCTCTTCTATTGGCTGAGTGCAAACCTCCCTCGAGTGGGGTGGGGTGGGCGATGACCTTGGAGACCAGTGACAGGTTCATAGTTGTCTAGGCTATTCAGTTACACACAGGACAGCATGGTGAGAAGTTGTGTGCCGCTCTATATAATGAATCATATTCCGAATTGTAGTCTGACTTCTTGTCTGTATACAAGGAGTTAGCAGAATTTATTTTTTTATTTACATATGTACTTATTTCCTTTCCTTCAGATCATGCCTGCCTCTTCCATTTCTCATTGTAAGTGCCTAAATAACTCTGGTTTGTTTTGTTATATCTGTGGCAGTTTCACCATTCCCAAAGAACAATTATATCAGCGCATTTGTCAGGCAAGCCTACTTTGCATATTTTAAAGTAAAAGTTGGTGATCAAGATAAGTCTTGGGCCCCTCACAAGGTGTGCAAGCAGTGTGTTGAGAGTTTATGGATGTGGATGAAGGGAACATGTGATAAATTGCCATTTGGTATACCTATGGTTTGGCGAGAGCCCAGAGATCATTCAAGTGACTGTTACTTTTGTATAGTGAAAACGTCAGGATATAACAAGAAAAATAAATGTAAAATAGAGTATCCTAGTCTACCATCAGCTATACACCCAGTGCCTCATTCAGCTAAAATCCCAGTGCCAGTTTTCATTGAACGACCCTCTTTCAAAAAACAGGAGTATGATGAAGAACTAAGTGACAGCAATGATGAAGATTTTGAAATTGAAGATGACTCAGTTCGTAAGGGATATGATCAACATGAGTTCAATGATCTGGCACAAGATTTGGGACTATCTAAAAAGTCTTCAGAACTCCTAGCATCAAGACTGCATGAGAAAAACTTGCTTGAAAAAGGAGCAAAGGCATCCTACTTTCAATCAAGAGAAAGTGCATTTCTGCAGTAGTTTTGAAGTGACAGTGGCTTTGCGTATTTCCATAACATACATGGTTTAATGGAGGAATTGGGAATTCCAACCTATAACACAACTGAATGGTGACTATTCATTGATAGCTCAAAGCAGAGCTTGAAGTATGTCCTCTTCCACAATGGCAATTTATTTGGTGTAGTACCAATTGGCCATTCAGTTTGTTTTCATGAAGAATGTAAAGACATAAAGAGAGTCATTGATCTGTTGCAATATCACAAGCACAATTGGATCATCTGTGTTGACCTTAAAATGGTCTGCTTCCTTCTTAGTCAGCAACACGGATAAACCAACTATCCCTGTTTTCTGTGTATGTGGGACAGCAGAGCTCCTGAGAAGCATTAGGTGGAGTCGAATTGGCCTCCAACATCTGACCTCAAACCTGGTGATCCAAACATTCTACATCAGCTACTTGTTGACAGAAAGAAGATTATATTCCCACCTCTGCTCATAAAACTGGGTCTCATGAAACATTTTGTTAAAGCTTTGCAAACTGAAGGAGACTGTTTCAAGTATCTCATTTTGACATTTCCTAGCCTGTCATTTGAAAAGATAAAATACCTTAGTATGTATGTTTGGTAGCAGAACTTTACTACTTGTACACAATTTGACTTATAGTAACAATATATAGCCTTTATATGAATAAAATAACTCTAAATAAACAGTATATTCAGGTAATTTTTTATTTTTATTTGTATGATTTTTGGGACAAAGGGAGGGTATCCTGTACCTTAAAAAGTTGACGTGATAGAGACAAATGGGGGTCATTTTTGGATCTAGATGCCAAAAGTTAGTCAAAAACAATCATCAGATCTAACTTAATGAAAATTGTGTTCCCCAGTGTTATCTTTGTTGAGATAACATGTTTTGATATGTAAATATCTCTAATGAATTCAGAAACACTGTAGAGATAATAAATGATTCAGCAGTTTCAGGATACAAAATCAACACTCAAAAATCAGTTGTATTTCCATATACCAGCAATGAACAATTCAAAAAGAAAATTAAGAAAACCATTTTATCAATATTTCCAAGACTATCGCAAAGAATTAAATGCTTAGGAATAATTTTCACCAAGGTGGTGAAAGACTTGTACACTGAAAACTACAAAATATTGCTGAAAAATTAAAGATTTGAATAAATTAAAAGATATACAGTATTCATGAATCAGAATACTTAATACTGTTAAGAAAACACTACCCAAAGTGAGCCACAGATTTGCTGCATTACTTATCAAAATTCAATAACCTTTATTTTTGCATAAGTATAAAAGCTAATCCTCAAATTCATACACAATTATAAGAGACAAAACAATCTCGAAAGAGAAACTTAGAGGACACATACTTCCTAATTTCAAAGTTGCCATGGTAATACAAACTGTGTGGTACTGGCTGAAGGACAGACATATAGATCAATGGAACAGAATAGAGTACCCAGAAATAGACCCTCTTGTATATATAGTCAATTGATTAAAAAACTTTTCTTGACTCTGGAACCCAGTTCCTCTCCTGCTCTCTCTCCTGGACTGCCACCCCTTCACTATCTTGCAAATCTCCCACCAGACTCTCCACCCCCATTAGGCCCACACCGGATGCTGTGAGGCAGCACCAAAAAAAGGCTTTCTTTCAGAGCCTGCCTGTAGTCAATTGATATTGAACAGGGTTCCAAGGTCATTGAACAAGGAAAGAACAGTCTTTTCAACAACTGATGACTGTATATCTACATGATAAAAAGTGAAGTTGAATCCTTATAACATACACAAAAATTACTTGAAAATGGTTTAAAGACATAACTATGCTTTTGTCAAAAATCCACAGAACGTATGTTATTGATCTTGGACTTCTAGTTTCCAGAACTGTCAGAAAATAAATTTCTGTTGTGTAAGCCACCTAGTTTGTAGTATGGTAGCTCTCGCAAATTAATACTTATTACATGCAAATATATTTTAATTTTTTTCTTTTCTAAATATATTTAAAATTTTTTCAATTTCACTTGACATACAATATTATATTAGTTTCTGGCATACAACATAATGATTAGACATTTATATAGCTTTGGAAGTGGTCACCCTGTTTGATACATATAATTAGTACAATATTACTGATGATATTATTCCCCAATTCCCCATGTTATAACTTACATCCCTGTGACTGGTTTTATACCTGGCAATTTGCACATCTTAATCCCTCCCACTTATCACCCATCCCTCCAGCCCCCTCCCATCTGGGAACTGTCAAAATGTTCTCTGTATTTTATGAGTCTGTTCCTGTTTTGTTTGTTCATTTATTTTGTTTTTAGATTCCGCATATAAGTGAAATCACATGGCATTTGTCTTTCCCTGTCAGAGCCATTTAACTTAGCATAATACCCATTAGGCCCATCCATGTTGTTGCAGATGGCAAAATTTCATTCCTCTTTATGTCTGAGTCATACTCCAGGTATATATGTACCCCCTTTCATATCTTGGCTATTGTAAAGTATGCTACAATAGACATAGGGATGCATATATTTTTCCAAATTAGTGTTTTGGGTTTCTTTTAATTTTTTCATGTTTATTGAAGTATAACTGACAAATAAAATTTTAAGATATTTCAAGCATACACTGTGATGATTTGATACATGTACAATTATAAAAGGAGTTCTCCCATCTAGTTAGTTAATACATCCATCACTTAGCAAATTTCAACTATTTCCTAATTAATTGATTTCTGCTCCTGTCTTTATTATTTGCTTTTTTTCTGCTTGCACTTCTTTGCCTACAATATTCAGGTGGAAGATTAGATTATTTATTTTAATTTTTAAAAACTACGATTATGCAATGCTAGAAATTTCCCTCTAAACATTGCTTCAGTTGCATTTGACAAATTTTGGTATGTTGTCTTTTCACTTTCATTTATTTCAAAATAGCTTTAAATTCCCCTTGAGACTTCCTCATTGACTCAAGGGTTAGTTAGCAATATCTTAATTTCCAAATATTTAGGGAATTGATTCCTAGCTCAGCACTTTGCTAAATATTTCTATTTCTTTCTTCAGATCTATCAGTTATTGCCTCATATATTTTGCAACTCTGTTATTTGTGCATACACTCATAGGATTGCTACATCCTCCTGGAGAACTCATCCCTTTCTCCTTATGTAATGTTCTTCTTTATACCTGCTATTATTCCTTCCTGACACATCTACATTGTCTGGATTTAATATTTATACTCTAGCTTTATTTTGATTAGTGCTCACATGGCACATCTTTATTCATACTCTTAATTTTAACTTACCTATGTATTTAAAGTGAATTTGTCACAGAAAGCATATACTTGGGTTTCACTATTAAAATGTGATCTAAAAACCTGTCTTTTAACTAGTGTCTTTAGATCATTTAAATTTAAAGTGGTTAGTTACAAAATTGGATTAAATTCTACTACTTACTATTTTTTCACTTGTGCCATTTATTTGCTAATCTGCCTTTTTTTCCTGCTATATCTTGGAGTAAGCCTTTTAAAATTACTTTATCTTCTCTATTGACTTATTGTTTATATATCACTTTTTAAAAAATTTAGTGATTGCTCTAGAGTTTACATTATACATTATGGTAATCTTAGTCTCCTTTTCAGTAATATTATATCACTGGTGTAAGGGGTTTATAACAGCATATTCCCAGTTCTTCCCTCCTGTTCTTGTTATGCATTCCACTTTAATATATGCTATAAATACTCAATACATCATTGCCATTATTGCTTTAAACAGCCAGTTATCTATCAGAGCAAGTAAAAACAGGAAAAAAAATGTACATATTTACCTTACATTTCTAATGCTTTTCATCTTCACTATGTCAGTCCACAGTTTTGACCTCTATCATGTTCCTTTTTTGTGTATACATATCTACTATACGTATTTTCTTTGTGGTTACTCTGGGAATTGCATAAAATATCTTATAGTTACAACAATCTTTTTAAGCTGCTAATGATTTAACTTCAATTGCATACAAAAGCCCTGCTTCTATGTCCTCCACTTCATGTTATCTATGTCACAAATTATACTTTTTTTATATTGTGTACCCATTAAGTTTTCAGTTATTTTTTATGATTTTATCTTTTGTATTCTATACCAGCATATATTGGGATCTCACTTTTTACACAAATCTCTTTCTATTGGATGTTTAGATTATTTAAATTTTTTTGTAATTATCAGATTAGCTTTCCATTTATTATTGTGATATTTATTTTTTCTTTGTTTCCTCTTCCCTTCCTTTTTCTCCTTCTTTTGGATTAATTGCAATTTTTTAACTGAAATTTATGATTTTATTTTTTTCCTTTGTTGGACATGAAACACTTACTTCAACCTAAATACTATTCCTCAGATCCATCCTTCTGTGTGGGCCATCACTAGCTGGCATCTGCAGACTTTGAGAACACACAGAATCACCTCTCGCAAAAAATCACATGCTTTTTGGATATGCTACTGAGCATAAGAGAAAATCTTTAAGGCATACCTTGAAATTTTTGGGAAACATTTTCTCATGGTAGCTAGAGATTAATATACCACAATTTGTTGCTACTTGATGTTTGCTAAACAAGTTATTGCTACTTGATTTTTTTTAATGAAGGGAGCTCTTAAGACTCATGAATTTTTTCCCTTTAAAATACCCTTGTATTAAACAGAAATATCTAAAATTGAAATGCTTCCACCCATAGGATTCTGTATTAGAAATGACTAAGGCTCAAATGGTGTGCTGGCATTAGCATCAAGTCATATTTTTCAGACTAGTTATTGCAGAACCGAGCAATGGAAAGTATTAACATAATGTCATCAACAACAGAATGAGAATAGAATAAGTATGGATTACTTGGTGGAACTGGATCAGTTGTAATTGTTTCAAAATATGTGAACCTTAAACCTAGCCAATAATTTTAGTCTTATAGAACAAGTTTAGATTTGGATTTTAATTAATGTAATAAATTGGTATAAGTAAAATGACACACAGTACTTATAGATATGGGTTATTATTTGTTATGTTATTATACAATAAGGATCGGAACTATGCAGATGATGTGGAATGTGATGCCTGAGATCACTGGTGCAGGCAGATTGCTTCCAAGAGGAGTTGTCTAAAGACAGAAATCTCTGCCACAGCTCAGGGATAAAGCTGAACAAAGATAAGCACAACATATATCATGAGAATGCAAAGTCTCTGCTCAGGTGAAATATTTTGAGATAAAAGTTCTTAACAACATAAGTAACTGAACTGAGTTTGATATCAGTTTTGATATCTATCAATTTAAGTTTGATAAAATTCAGTTTGATAAAATCTCAGAGGCATTCCCCACCTGCAGAAGAACTGTTTGAGACAAGAAATTTTGCCAGGAAATGTCTAAAAGAAGTTAAGTTAAGGTGTCCAAAAGGCTAAGGGAAAATTTAAGTTTATTTAAGATCTAGAGGTTTGATGAAATTTAGTTTATGCCTGGGAGAATAAGAAAAACAGTCTAATCGAGGGCATCCCACAAGGCTGCAATTTCTCACTTTCTTCAACCTGCTTGTATTCTTTGCTACCAAATAAATCATTTCGGAGATCTTTAAAACTGTTATAATGAGGATCCAAGAGGTCGGAGGAGTAAGTGGAAGCTACACTAACCTCCCAGGACCAATCCAGAACTACAACTAAATTGTAGAGAAATCATCCTGAAAAGCAAATGAAAACTAGCTGGAGAGAAGCCTTATAACTATGGACAGAGAGAAGAAACTGCTTCACAACAAGGAGACTGGTAGGGAGTGTGGAGGAGGCACAAAAGGGCTGTCTGGGCTCCCATGGGAGGCAGCTGAAGTGCCAGAGGGTTATTTCAGCGGCCAGGAGGATCCCCCTGAGAAGTGTGGGGTCTAAACCCCAAGCTGGGCTCCCCAGCCAGCACCACCAGAGCTGGAAAGGAGTCCAGATAACATCCAGCTGTGAAAAAAAGCAGGGTTACTGTCTGACAGGCAGAGACAGTTGGAGACACATAGAGCCTGTTAAAGGGCCAACACACAAAATTTCATTTGAAGCCACTTACCCTGGGCTTTGGCAGAGGGAGGACAGAGTGGACTAGAGATGCTTGAAGAGAATTTGGGGATGCTGGCTTTGGGGAGAGAACTAAAGGACAGCTGCCAGGATCCCTGTGTTCAGTCATTCCCCAGACTTCAGAAGCCATCTTTCTCAGGCAGAGCAGTCCCCTCCTAGGGCATCAGCCTGAGGGGAAGCAATAGCCCCACCTGCAGGAATTACTGGTGCTTTAGCAGGGCTTCTGATTACAGCTTGAGGGTATGTCACTGATCAGTTTAACAACTAAGGTGGAAAATGCAAAGAAGCAGCCAAATAGGAAGACAAAGAAATGGACCCCAAATGAAAGTGTTACTGAACAGCAATTGGGGTCCTGCTACCTGCTGCCACCCTCTAGGCAAAATTGCAGACACAAAGTTTTGGTGATAAAGGAAAGGACTCTTTATTCCAAAGCTTCACAATTTTGGAACAACGCCTTTCCATGTGCATTAGTCACTTAAGCCTATCAATTAAGGCTAAACTTTAAAATACTTTAGTTACAGCTTTAATCACTTAAGCCTATCAGTTAAGGCTAAACACCTCAGTTCTATAATTCCTCAGGTTAGTTTATAATTATCTTATATCTATAGGGCTAGTTTACAAACTAAAACAATATAGAATACAAAAGCTACACAATTTTGGAAGAATGTCAGGCTACTGCCTTGAAGATCGTCCTCTCTAGAACCCAAGGAATAAACCTGCCACCCTCTGCTAGGCCAGCCTGATCCTAGGCTACAAACAGAGTGCCTTCCCACCCAAACTGCCATCCATTTGGAAACCCAGGCAGCTGCAGCATAATCCTCTAGGCATCCTCAAGGAAGAGAAGCCTGAGAGGCAGCAAGAGCCCAAGAGCTCTTCTTTTATTTCAGATCTTCTAGCCCATAATTCCAAGCGCTCCGGAGTCATTCAGCTTCTCAGCCAATCCTGTACTAGACTGTTTACCATGGCCTCATACAACCTCTTCCCACATTCACTCCCTTCTCCCCAGTGATCTTATTAGATCTCTCTGTAGCAAAAGAATAAGAGAATTTTTCAGAACTAAATGAAATGGAGGCAAGCAATATACCAGAGTTTGGAGTATTGATTATAAGAATATTCAATAGCATGAAAAAAGACATAGAAACCATGAAAAAGGACAAGGCAGAAATAAATAATGCAATATTGAAATAAAGAAGGAATAAACAGAAGGTTAGATGAAGCAGGAGATCAAATCAGCGATTTGGAAGACAAGGTAAAAAAAAAAACACACAGAGTAGGAAAAAAATTTTTTTTAATAAGGAGAGCTTAAGAAACATTTTGTACAACATGAAGCATAAAAATATCAGCATCACAGGATGCCAAATGGAGAAGACAGCGAGCAAGGGATCAAAAGCCTATTTGAGGAAATAATGACCAAAACTTCCCTGTTTGAAGTCTGGTGGAGGAAAAAGACACACAAGTCCAGGAAGCTCAGAGAGTCTGATTTCTCAACAGAAATATTTCAGGCCAGAAAAGAGTGGCATGCAATATTTAAGGTGATAAAAAGTAAGGACCTGCCACCAAGGCTACTTTACCTAGCAAGACTATCATTTAAAATCAAAGGAGAAATAAGAAGTTTCCCAGACAAGAAAAAGCTATAGGAGTTTGTTAATACCAAACCAGTACTGCAACAAATGTTAAAGGGCTTGCTTTAAGAAGAAGAAAAAAAGAAAAACAGAGGAAAATAGTCTAAAAATAAAATGCCAGTAAATACATATCTATCAATGATCACCTTAAATGTAAATGGCTTAAATACTCCAACCAAATACATAGGGTGACTGAATGGATAAGGAAACAAGAACCAGAACTTCTGGGCAAGATGGAGGCCTAGATAGACATGCTGCATCTCCCTTTACAGTTAAGAAGGAATACAACTACCTCAAAACTAGAGACAACCAGAAGTTCCAAAAAATTGAGCTACATGGAAGCCCAAGCAAATAAAGATATAAAGAAGAAATACTCATCCAGACAGGTAAGAGGGGCAGAGCCGGGACAGAGAGAACGCGGTGTGGTGGTGGCAGCAGCAGTGGCAGTGGCAGGAGAGTGGAAAGCACAGTCACACGTTTTAAAAACATAGGGAGGGACACCTGGGGAGCGCTCTCAGCACCAGACCAGATTGTGAAGCTCACAGTTCCAGCCTCATTGCTTCTGACAGTGCAAACCAGTTGGGGTAGGGACAGAGGAAGGAACTGCCAGTCTCTCAGCAGACTCTGATTGTTTAAAGGGCCCCCACAGTCCTAGAATGTCTGCAGACCCACCCACATTGGAAATGACAGCAAGGGCAACAGTGAGAGAGGCGCTGATCCCATATGAAAGTGGGGGAAGTGCCTGGAAAAGGGGCAAGTGCTGAGCAAGCAGCATTGTTCCCTCTCAGTCCCCTCTACATACAGCACCACAACGAGGTGAAATGGGTTGCCCATACTGATGTATACCTAAGGCTTCACCCCTTACAGTGTAACAGGAGCAACAGCTCTACCTAAGAAACAAAAGCAAACAAACACAGGAGCCTGTCAAGATGAAGAAACAGAGAAGTATGGCCCAAAAGGGGAAATGGACCAACGTTCCAGTGGAAGAACTAAGTGATGAGGAGATAGCCAACCTAACAGATGCAGAGTTCAAAACACTAAAAATAAAGATGGGTAGGGAACTGCTCATGGTTTACGGAATTGTAGCCCTGGCCTGAGCATGACTGCCACCAGCATTCCGGCTGTGCTTGTCTTTAAGTCTCAACATTAGGCTCTGTGTGGAACATAACTGAAGACCACTCAGAGCGTTGCCATGGGAATTAGATTTGAAAAATTCTTATTATGCTTATTATGCTTTAGAACTTGCTCTGCTTTCTTTATCTATAATATAACATAAACAATCTCTAGCAAGGAATGTATGAAACCTTGCACCTAATGCCAGTGTGGCGTCAAGATGATTAATAGACCCTGACACAGGCTGGTCACTGTGCCCCCTGTACTAGTACATGTAATCTATTACTGTCAACTGTAATCCTAATGCCTCCAAACTATCGATGATTCATGAATCTTGACCTTGTATCTCTCGCGTGTATCCTCCTCAATAAAAGGCATGAGAGACAAAGGTTTAGCTGCTGTTCTCCACTAGGAAGGCAGCCACCTTCCTTCCCCCAGACATAATGAATTGTCCTGGGTGAAGTTTGTTCTGCCGTGGTCATAAAGCCTTTGCTGGACAGAGCAACTTCCAACCAAGCCCAGGGTGTGTGAGGCACATCCGCCTCAAAGATGCTCACATACTTGACAGATATCCTTAAGTATGGCAATCACAAAGGGAAGAAGTGAAGGCTATGCTAAGTGAAATGAAGGAAAATCCACATAAAACCAATGGTGAAGGGAAGGATACCAGGGTTCAAATCAATGACTTGGAACATAAGGAAGAGAAAAAGTCAACCAGTACAGAATGAGGAAACAAGAATTGAAAAAAAAAAAGAGGAGAGGCTTAGGAACCTTTGGGCTGACTTTAAACCTGCCAACATCTGAATCATAGCGGTGCCAGAGGAGAAATGAAAGAGCAAGAAATTGAAAACTTATGTGAAAAAATAATGAAGGAAAACTTCCCAAATTTAGGGAAGGAAAAAGACACACAAATCCAGGAAGCACAGAGTGTCCCAAACAAGCTAGACTCAGAAAGGACCACACCAACACATCATCATTAAAATGCCAAAGGTGAAAGCTAAAGAGAGAATCTTAAAAGCAGCAAGAGAAAAGCAGAGAGTTACCTACAAAGGGGTGCCTATAAGACTCTCAGCTGATTTCTCAAAAGAAACTTTTCAGGCAAGAAGGGACTGGCAAGCAATATTCAATATGATGAAAAGCAAGGAACTACAACCAAGACTACTTTATCCAGCAAAGCTATCATTTAGAATGGACAGGCAGTTAAAGTGCTTCCCAGACAAGGTGAAGCTAAAGGAGTTCATCATCACCAAGCCCTTATTATATGGAATGTTAAAGGGACTTATTTAAGAAAAAGATCAAAATTATTTACATTAAAATGACAACAAACTTACAACTATCAACAACTGAATCTAAAAAATAAAGACAAAATCCAACTAAGCAAACCAGAATAGGGACAGAATCATAGGTATGGGAATCATCTGAGTGTTATCAGCAGGGAGGGGGAAGGGGAGAAATGGGGAAATGGTACAGGGATTAAGAAGCATAATTGGTGGGTACAAAATATACAGGGGGAAGGTAAGAATAATATAGGAAAGGGCGAAGCCAAAGAACTTATATGCAGGACCCATGGACATGAACTAAGGATGGTGGTATTGCTGGTGGGGTGGGGGGTAGTACTGGGCAGAGGAAAGCAAATGGAAAAAATATTGGGACAACTATAAGAACATAATCCATAAAATATACTTTAGAAAAAGGAAGAAAAAAAAAAAACAAGAACCATATACATGCTGCCTCCAAGGGACCCATCAGTTGAAAGATACACACAGACTAAAAATAAAGGAATGAAAAAAGATATTTCATGCAAATGGAAAGGAACAAAAGCTGGGGTAGCAGTACTTATATCCAACACAATAAGACTTTAAAACCGAGGCTACAGTTAGAGACAAAGAAGGACATTACATAATGATAAAGACAACATTCCAACAAGAGGAGATAACCCTAGTAAACATTCACACACCCCACATAGGATTACCTAAATATGTAAAGCAAATCTCGATGAACATAAAAGGAGAGATCAACAGAAATACAGTCACAGTTGGGGATTTAACACCCCATTGACTTCAATGGTTCGATCTTCCAAATAGAAAATCAAGTAGGAGACAGCAACCTTAAATGACACATTAGATCAAATAGATTTAATTGATATCTTCAGAGCATTTTATCCCAAAGCAGCAGCATATACTCACTTTTCAAGTGTACATGGAACATTTTCTAGGATAGATCACATATTAGGACACAAAACAAGTCTCAATAAGTTGAAGAATATTGACATTATATCAACATCTTCTCTGACCACAAAGCTATGAAACTAGAAAGCAATCACAAGAACACTGTAAAACATGCACAGACATGAAAGATAAATAAGATGTTAGTAAATAATGAATGGGTCAATGACCAGATCAAGGAAGAAAGCAAAAGATACCTTGAAGCAAATGAAAATGAGGACTGAACAATCCAAAATCTGTGGGACACTGGGAAAGCAATCTTAAGTGGGAAATTCATAGCATTGCAGGCCTATCTCAAAACACAGAAAAAGCTCAAATAAACAATCTAATTTCACACTTAAAGTAACTAAAAAAGAACAACAAAATAAGACCAAAGTGAGTAGAAAGAAGAAAATAATAACGATCAGTGGAGAAATAATCAAAATAGAGTATATAAAATGATACAAAAGATTGATGAGTCCAAGAGCTGGTTCTTTGAAAAGATAAACAAGATTGACAGACCTTTAACGAGACTCATCAAGAAAAACAGAAAAGTACCAAATAAATACAATCAGAAATGAAAGAGGAGAAATAACAAGTGACACCAAAGAAATACAAAGAATTGTAAGAAAATATGAACAACTATATGCTAACAAACTAGAGAGCCTGGACAAAATAGATAAATTTCTAGAAACACACAATCTTCCAAAAATAAATCAAGAAGAATCAGAGAATCTGAATAGACAGGTTACATCCAGTGAAATTGAAGTAGGAATTAAAAAACTCCCAACAAACAAAAGCCCTGGACTGGATGGCTCACAGGTGGATTTTACTGAACATTCAAAGAACTAACACTTCTCCTTCTAAAACTATTTCATAAAATTCAAGTGCAGGGAAGGCTCCCAAACTCATTTTATGAGGCCAGCATTATCCTAATTCCAAAACCAGATAAAGACAATACAAAGAAGGAAAATCAGAGGTCAATATCCCTGATTAACACAGATGCTAGTATCCTCAAGAAAATATTAACAAAAGGAATACAGCAATAAATAAAAAAATCATACACAATGATCAAGTGAGATTTATTCTGGGAATTCAAGAGTGGTACACCATTCACAATACAATACATGTGATAAACCACATAAACAAAATGAAGGATAAAAACCACATCATCAAATCCATAGATGAATAAAAAGCATTTGATAAAATCCAGCACCCCTTTATGATTAAGACCACCACAACAACAACTCTCAGCAAAGGGGGATTACAAGGAACATACCTAAATGTAATAAAGGTCAAATATGACAAACCCACTGCCAGCATCATACTCATGGGCAAAAACTACATGTGTTCTCCCTAAGATCCAGAACAAGACAGGGACATGCACTCTCACCACGTTTATTCAACATAGTACTGGAAGTCCTAGCCATAGCAATCAGTCAAGAAGAAGAAAAAAAGGCATCCAAATTGGAAAAGAAGAAATAAAGCTGCCTTTATTTGCAGATGGCATGATACTGTACATAGAAAATTCCAAAGATTACACTAAGAAACTACAAGTACTGATAAATGAATTCAGCAACATAGCATGATGTGGAGAAAAGACAACATTTTTTGCACTGTTGGTGGGAATGCAGACTGGTGCAGCCACTGTGGAAAGCAGGATTGGGATACCTCAAAAAATTAAAATTGGATGACTTCCAGCCAAGATGGAGGCGTAGACAGACACGCTGCGTCTCCCTCCACAACAAAGGAATACAACTACCTCAAAACTAGAAACAACCAGAAGTTCCAGAAAATCAAACTGCATGGAAATCCAGCAAACAAAGATATAAAGAAGAAATACTCATCCAGACAGGGAGGAGGGGCAGAGCCGGGGCAGAGAGGACGTGGTGTGATGGCGGCAGTAGTGATGGCAGCAGCAATGATGGCAGCGGCAGGCCAGCAGACAGCACTGTTTCATGTTTTTAAAAGTCAGGAGGGACACCTAGGGAGTGTTCCCAGCTCCTCACCAGACCGCGCAGCTCACTGTCCCAGAACTGGGCAAATTCAAGATTCATTGCTTCTGACTGTGCAGAAAAGTGGAGGTTGGGATGGAGGCAGAAACTGCTGGTCTCTCAGAAGAGTCTGCTTGTTTAAAGGGACCCCATGATCCTTGAAGGCCCGCAGATCCACCAACTCTGGGAACGACAGCCAGGGCAGCAGCCAGAGGGGCTCCAGGCTGGTGCGGAGGTGGGATGGGGTGCCTGGAGGGAGGCAGATGCTGAGCAGGCAGCATTGTTCCTTCTTGGACCCCTCCCCCACATGCAGCGCCACAGCGTGGTGATGCAGGTTGCCGTGTACTGATGAATCCCTAAGGCTCCACCCCTTACAGCATAACAGGAGCAACAGGTCTACCTGGGACATGGAGGCAAACAAACACAGGAGCCTCTCAGAATGAGAAGACAGAGAAGTATGGCCCAAAAGGGGAAACAAGTCAAGGTTCCAGTGGGAGAACTAAGCGATGAAGAGATAGCCAATCTAACAGATGAGGATATAGACAACCTAACAGACACAGAATTCAATACACTGGTGATAAAGATGCTCACAGGCTTGACAGATACCCTTGAGTACGGCAGACGCACAAGAGAAAAAGTGAAGGCTATGCTGAGTGAAACGAAGGAAAATTCACACAAAACCAATGGTGAAGGGAAGGGAACTGGGGTTCAAATCAATGATTTGGAACATAAGGAAGAAAAACACAGTCAACCAGTGCAGAATGAGGAAGCAAGAATTGAAAAAAATGAGGAAAACTTCCCAAATTTTTGCGAAGGAGATTGACATACAGGTCCAGGAAGCATGGAGGGTCCCCAGCGAGCTGAACCCAGAGAGGACCACACCAGGACACATCATGACTGAGATGCCAAAGGTGAAAGATAAAGACAGAGTCCTGGGGGCAACAAGAGAGAGGCAGAGAGTTGCCTACAGGGGGGTGCCTATAGGACTATCAGCTGATTTCTCAGAAAACACTTTGCAGGCAGGAAAGGACTGGCAAGCAGTATTCAATGTGATGAAAGGCAACCTGCAACCAGGACTACTCTATCCAGCAAAGCTATCATTTAGAATGGAAGGGCAGATGAAGTGCTTCCCAGACAAGGTAAAGGCAAAGGAGTTCATCATCACCAAGCCATTATTATATGAAATTTCAAGGGAACTTACTTAAGAAAAAGAAGGTCAAAACTATGAACACTAAAATGACAACAAACTCACAACTATCAACAACTAAATCTAAAAAATAAAAACAAAATCTTAGCAAACCAGAATAGGAACAGAATCTTATGTATGGAGATCATCTGGAGGGTTATCAGCTGTGAGGGGGAGGGGGAGAAATGGGGATATGGTGCGGGTATTAAGAAGCATAATTGGTTGGTACAAAATAAACAGGGGGAAGTTAAGAAAACTATAGGAAAGGGTAAAGCCAAAGAACTTATATGCACGACCCATGGACATGAACTACGGGAGTTGGGATTACTGGAGGGAAGGTGGGTACTGGGTGGAGGGGAGCAAAGGGGAAAAAGTGGAACTACTGTAACAACATAATCAATAAAATATACTTTAAAAACAAGAATACAAAAGAAGAAGAAGGAAGGGGTGGAGGAAGAGGAGGAGAGAGAGGAGGCGGAAGATGAGGGGGAGGGGCAGGAGAAGAGAAGAAAAATTTTGGATAATATCTGCCCTAACTTTGGAATAAAATTAGATTGGAAGAATAACATATGTGCTTTATAGACCTATATTCAAATACTAACACTGTCTTAAATAAAGCTAAATACTTAATAAAGATTACAGTTGAAATTAAAAAAATAATTAAAAATGGATCTGTCTTTTGACCCAGTAATCCCACTTCTGGGAATATTTCTGAAGGAACCCAAAATACTAATTCAAAAGAACATAAGCTCCCCTCTGTTCATTGCAATGTTATTTACAATTGCCAAAATATGGAAGCAGCCCAAGTGTCCATCAGTAGGTGAATGGATAAAACAACTATGGGACATTTACACTACAGAATACCTACACAACCATAAAAAAGAAGAAAGTTTTGCACTTTGCGACAGCATGGATGGCCTTGGGGAACATTATGCTAAGTGAAATAAGCCAGCCAGAGAGAGATAAATACTATATGATTTCACTCATATGTTGAATCAAATGAACAAACTAAACTAACAAGGAAAATGGGGACAGACTCATAGGTGAAGAGCAGGATGACAGCTAGTGAGAGGATAGGTTAGGGAGTGGAGGGATGGAGCAAAAAGAAAAAAGAACTCATGGACTGGACAACAGTGTAAATTCTGGGGGAGGAGGGTATAAGGGAACTAAAGGGTGATGGGAAAAAATACAGTCAAGATTAAATTTTAAAAACTTCTGTATAGCAGAGGAAACCATCATCAAAATAAAAAAGGAAGCCACTGTATAAGATAACATATTTGCCAATGATACATCTGATAATGGGTTTATTTTCAAAATAGACATACAGTCCAATTTAAAAAATGGGCAAAGGATCTGAATAGGCACTTCTCCAAAGAGGACATACAGATGGCCAACAAACATATGAAAAAAATGCTCAACATCACTAATCATTACAGAGATGTAAATCAAAAGAGATGAGAGATGAGATATCAACTCACACCTGTCAGAATGGCTACCATCAATAAATCAACAAACAAGTGCTGGCAAGTATGTGGAGGAAGGGAATCCTATTGCATTGTTGGTGGGAATGCAGCAGTATGGAACTGCCTTTTGACCCATGACCCCACTTGTGGGAATATATCCTAAGAATCCTAAAACACCAGTCAGATAGAATATATGCTCCCCTATGTTCACAGCATCATTATTCACAATAGCTAAGATCTGGAAACAGTCCAAGTGCCCATCAGTGGATGAATGGATATAAAAGCTGTGGTACATTTATACAATGGAATACTACGAGCTGTAAAAAGGAATTCTTACTCTTTGCAACAGCATAGATGGACATGGAGATTATTATGCTAAGTGAAATTAGCCAGTCAGAGAAAGACAAATAACATGACCTCACTTATATGTGGAATCTAATGAACAAAATAAGCTAACAAAATAAAACCAGAGGCATGAGTACATGGAACAGACTGACAGATCTGAGAGGTAGCAGAATACTGGAGACTCAATAAAAAAGGTGAATAAATGAGCCAAAGAACATGTATGCATAACGCATGAACACACACAATAGTGTGGTCAAGGTCAGAGGAGATAGTGGGGGCGGGGGCTGGGTGGAGGGTGGCAAAGAGGGATAAATGGGGGACCACCTGTAATAGTGTCAACAATAAAAAAGGTCTAAATGGTTCAACAAATACAAGACATTATATTTAATTCACAAATAAAATTAGATATTAAGTATTGCTCTATTTATAAAGAAGGATTTTTTAAAAAGGCATTTAAAAAATACCAAAATGGGCATGGATGCCAGCCACATATCGTCAGGAAGTGCTTATGGAAATATAAATTGTACCATCTTCCAGGAAAGCAACCATGTACCAGAGTGAAATGGTCAGTCTCTGACTCCATCCTGTGTTGAACACTGCATTGCTCCCATGGCATTCAGGCTAATAGCGCCAGCTTCAGACATGCTAATTATTACAGAAATTCTGCTTGGGGCTTGAGTTTTTATAAAATAGCCCCTTCCATTTTCTCTTCCCTTGACATAAAAGCCTGAGCTCTGTTACTTCTTAAGATGGATTTGAAGATTAGGACTCCTATCTTCTCAGTTGGTCCCTCCTGAATCAATAAATATTTCGTGATTTAAAATTCTGATGTTTTGAGTTTTGACCTTGGGAAGTGTTAGGCTCATGAATTTAGGACTGGTAAAAACTAGGCAATGTGTTTAAAATTTGAACTGTCCTTGATCTAATAATTCAATTTCAAGAAAGTTAAATTAAGAAAATAATCTTCAGGCCCGCCCACCGCCCTGACCCCCCTGCTGGCTGGCAGAAAATAAGCGCTCTTGCCACGATCAACCTGGGCTACAGCTGAAAGAAGATGAAATGAACTAGAGGAGCTTTGGAAAACTTTGGGTGCTGGTTCTGGAGAAAAAACTGGAAGAGCAGCAGACCAGATCTCAGGGCAGACTCAACTTCAGTGCTATGGGAGAAATCTCATACGTAGACTACTCTTCTCCAAGAGTCATCAGTCAGAGGCAGCTCAACAACTGTCAGAAGTGGGCATAGTGACTCTCAGCTAATTTAGAGGAAGGAGCCACCAAAGAACAACACAACAAACAAAACCAAAATACTACTAGAGTCCAAATAAAAGGCATAAAGGGCATCCCAAGAGCATCAAGTTGAGGAGATCAAGGAGTCTGCAACACTGGCTCACACAGATACCTATCACAGAAGGTCACACCACAAAGGCAGAAAATAAAAGCAGAGCAGTCTAAGAAGCAGAAACAAACAAAACCAGCCCCCCCAAAATGGGAGGCGGAATAACACCACATCAAAGAGGAACAATACTCCACCAAAAGGAAAGGAGGACTTTCCAGAAGGAGGGATAGATGGAATAGAGGCAAGCAAACTATCAGACATGGAATTCAAAACAACAGAAACGAGGAAGCTCAATGAACTTAACAAACTCAAAGAAAACTACAACAAACAAGGGGAACTATAAAGAACTCCAGGGAAACTACAAAGAACTCCGGGGAAGCTACAAGGAACTTACTGAGAACTATACCAACATAAAAAAAGGATATGGAAACTATCAATAAGAACCAGGAACAAATGAAGAGTACAATTTCTGAACTGAAGAACACAGTAGAAGCAATCAAAAGCAGGCTAAATGAAGCAGAGGATCAGATCAGTGAGTTAAAGGACGACAGAGAAAAAAATTTCCAGACAATGCAACACAATGAAAAAAGACTGAAAAAGAATGAAGGGGGTTTAAGAGAACTGCAGGACAATATTCATATCATAGGGATACAAGAAAGAGAAGAAGAGGAGCATGGGACAGAAAATCTGATTGAAATAGTAATGACAGAAAAATTTCCTAACTTGATGAGAGAAAAAGTCATGCAAGTCCAGGAAGCACAGAGGATCCCAATGAAGATGAACCCAAAAGGCCCACTCCAAGGCACAACATAATTAAAATGGCAACATTGAAAGACAAAGAGAATCCTAAAGGCAGCAAGAGAAAAACAGCAAATAACATACAAGGGAGCTCCGATAAGACTAGCAACTGATTTCTCAACAGAAACACTACAACCCAGAAGGGAATGGCAAAAAATATTTCAAGCAATGAAGAACAAAGGCCTACAACCAAGACTACTCTACCCAGCAAGACTCTCTTTTAAAATAGAAGGTGAAATAAGGAGTGTCCCAGACAAAGGAAGACTAAAAGAATACATATCGACTTCCATCCAAGATGGAGGCATAGACGGACACGCTGCGTCTCCCTCCACAACTAAGAAGGAATACAACTACCTCAAAACTAAAAACAACCAGAAGTTCCAGAAAATCAAACTGCATGGAAATCCAGCAAAGAAATAAAGTAGAAATACTCATCCAGAAAGATAGGAGGGGCAGAGCCGGTGCAGAGAGGACGCGGTGTGGTGGCGGCAGCAGCAGGCCAGTGGAAAGCACAGTCACATGTTATAAAAAGTCAGGAGGAACACCTAGGGAGTGTTCCCAGCTCCTCACCAGACCTCGCAGTTTACGGTCCCAGCACTGGGGAAAATTAAGCCTCATTGCTTCTGACTGTGCAGACCAGTGAGGGTTGAAGCGGATGCAGAAATAGCCCATCTTTCAGCAGGGTCCACTTGTTTAAAAGACCCCCCACAGTCCCAGAACATCGGCCAGGGCAGCAGCTAGAGGGGCGCCAGTCCAGTGTGCAAGTGGGAGAGGTGCCTGGAAAAGGCGCGAGTGCTGGGCTGGTGGCATTGTTCCCGATCAGGCCCCTCCCCCATATACAGTGCCACAACATGGTGAAATAGGTCGCCCTGTACTGATGAATCCCTAAGGCACCACCCCTTACAATGTAACAGGAGCAACAGGTCTACCTGGGACATGGAGGCAAACAAACACAGGAGCCTCTCAGAATGAGAAGACAGAGAAGTATGGCCCAAAAGGGGAAACAAGTCAAGGTTCCAGTGGGAGAACTAAGCGATGAAGAGATAGCCAATCTAACAGATGAGGATATAGACAACCTAACAGACACAGAATTCAATACACTGGTGATAAAGATGCTCACAGGCTTGACAGATACCCTTGAGTACGGCAGACGCACAA
Organism: Furipterus horrens; assembly: GCF_987537825.1. NCBI lineage: Eukaryota > Metazoa > Chordata > Mammalia > Chiroptera > Furipteridae > Furipterus > Furipterus horrens. Next base: position 60,861,972 of record NW_028327180.1, on the reverse strand, counting down.
GAGAAAAAGTGAAGGCTATGCTGAGTGAAACGAAGGAAAATTCACACAAAACCAATGGTGAAGGGAAGGGAACTGGGGTTCAAATCAATGATTTGGAACATAAGGAAGAAAAACACAGTCAACCAGTGCAGAATGAGGAAGCAAGAATTGAAAAAAATGAGGAAAACTTCCCAAATTTTTGCGAAGGAGATTGACATACAGGTCCAGGAAGCATGGAGGGTCCCCAGCGAGCTGAACCCAGAGAGGACCACACCAGGACACATCATGACTGAGATGCCAAAGGTGAAAGATAAAGACAGAGTCCTGGGGGCAACAAGAGAGAGGCAGAGAGTTGCCTACAGGGGGGTGCCTATAGGACTATCAGCTGATTTCTCAGAAAACACTTTGCAGGCAGGAAAGGACTGGCAAGCAGTATTCAATGTGATGAAAGGCAACCTGCAACCAGGACTACTCTATCCAGCAAAGCTATCATTTAGAATGGAAGGGCAGATGAAGTGCTTCCCAGACAAGGTAAAGGCAAAGGAGTTCATCATCACCAAGCCATTATTATATGAAATTTCAAGGGAACTTACTTAAGAAAAAGAAGGTCAAAACTATGAACACTAAAATGACAACAAACTCACAACTATCAACAACTAAATCTAAAAAATAAAAACAAAATCTTAGCAAACCAGAATAGGAACAGAATCTTATGTATGGAGATCATCTGGAGGGTTATCAGCTGTGAGGGGGAGGGGGAGAAATGGGGATATGGTGCGGGTATTAAGAAGCATAATTGGTTGGTACAAAATAAACAGGGGGAAGTTAAGAAAACTATAGGAAAGAGTAAAGCCAAAGAACTTATATGCACGACCCATGGACATGAACTACGGGAGTTGGGATTACTGGAGGGAAGGTGGGTACTGGGTGGAGGGGAGCAAAGGGGAAAAAGTGGAACTACTGTAACAACATAATTAATAAAATATACTAAAAAAAAATACATCTCCACCAAACCAGCATTGCAAGAGATGCTAAAGGGAATGCTTTAAGAAAGAGAAGAGAGGGAGAGGAACACAGGTATAAAGGGGAATGAATAAATACTTGTCAATAATAACATTCAATGCAAATTGATTAAATGCTCCAATGAAAAGACTTAGAGTAGCTGAATAGATACTAAAACATGACCCACTTATATGCTGTCTACAAGAGACCCACCTCAAAACAAAAGATTTACACGGACTGAAATGTAATGAAAAAAGTATTCCAAGCAAATGGACTGAAAAAAGAGCTGGGGTAGCAATACTTATGTCAGACAAAACAGATTTCACAGCAAAGGCCATAAAAAGAGACAAAGAAGGACATTTCCGAATACTTTAGGGAACAATCCATCAAGAAGATACAACCCTGGTAAACATATATGCACCCAACATAGGAGCACCCAAATATATAAGGAAAATATTTGAAGGCTACAAGAAGTATATCAACAGCAACACACTCATAGTGGGGGACTTTAACACCCTATTGCCCAAAATGGACAGATCTTAGAAGCAAAGAAATACCAAGGATATTGAGGCATTGAACAAAACTCTATATCAAATGGACTACATTGATATATACAGAACTTTTCACCCCAAAAAATGAACAAATTGGAACATAGGGAAGGTACAAACAGTCAACCAGTGCAGAAAGAGGAAACAAAAAGTGAGGGAACTGAGGAGAGGCTCAGAAACCTATGGGACAGCTATAAGCAGGCCAACATCCAAATCACAGGGTTTGCCGGAAGGTGAAGAAGAAGAACTAGAAATTGAAAAATTATGTGACAAAATAACTTTCCTAACTTGGGGAAGGAAATATGCTTTCAGGTCCAGGAAGCACAGGGAGTTCCAGAAAAACTGGACCCAGGGAGAACCACTCCAAGACACATTATAATTAAAATGTCAAAAATTAAGGATAAAGAGAAAATCTTAAAAGCAGCAAGAGAGAAGAGAATTACATACAAAGGGGTCCCAATAAGACTCTCAACTGATTTCTCAAAAAAAAAAAAAAAAAAACCTCTGCAGGCAAGAAGGGACTGACAAGAAATATTCAAAGAAATGAAAAGCAAAAACCTACAACCATGAAGATGTCATTCAGAATAGAAGGGCAGAGAAAGTGCTCCTAGGACAAAGTAAAACTGAAGGAGTTCATCAGATCCCAACCACTGTTAAATAAAATGTTAAAGGGACTTGTTTAGGAGAAAAAGGATCAAAACTATGAACATTGAAATGAAAACTGTATCACAACAACCAGCGAGAGAAGCTAGGGAATCAAAAGAAATGCAAACTAAATAGGCAACGAGGGTTGAAAAAGAATTATAGGTACAGGGAACATATTGTGGGGAGGTCAGCAGGGAGAGGGAAGGGGGAAAGGAAAGGAAAGAAGCATAATAGGGGGGGAGTGAAGTAGATAGGAAGATCTTGAGAAGAACTATATGCACCAATGGGCATGGACGAAGTGGGGGGGGGACAACGGGAGGGAGGGGGTGTCACTGGGTGGAGGGGAACAAAGGGAAAAGAAATTGGAACAACTGTAACATCATAATCAATAAAGCATGTTAAAAAATAAAATAAAATAAAAAGGAAAGACATTAGGGAAGATACAAATAAATGGAAGCAAATACCATGTTTATGGATAGGAAGAATCAACATCATTAAAATGTCCATACTACCCAAAGCAATTTATAGATTCAATGCAATCCCCATTAAAATACCAGTGACATATTTCACAGACCTTGAACAAATACTTCAAAAATTTATATGGAACCAAAAAAGACCTGGAATAGTCACAGCAATCTTGAGACAGAAGAACACAGTAGGAGGAATCACAATACTTGACATCAAACTATACTATAAAGCCACTGTAATCAAAACAGCCTGCTACTGGCATAAGAACAGAAATATAGATCAATGGACAGAATAGAGAGCCCAAAAATAAACCCAGGTCTATATGGTCAACTAATACTTGACAAAGGGGCAAAGAACATAAAATGGAGTGAGAAGAGCCTCTTTAACAAATGGCGCTGGGAGAACTGGACAGGGATGTGCAAAAAAAATGAAACTAGACCACCAACTTACACCACACACCAGAATAAACTCACAACGGATCAAAGACTTAAATGTAAGTCGTGACATCATAAAAGTCCTAGAGTAAAACATAGGCAAGAAAATTTCAGATGTCCCACATGGAAATATTTTCACTGATACGTCTCTTAAGGCAAGGGAAATAAAGGAATTAATAAATAAATGGAACATCAAAATAGCAAAAGAAAACATCAGCAAGATGAAAAGGGAACCAACCACATGGGAGAACATATTTGCTAATGATACCTCAGACAAGGGATTGATCTCTAAAATATATAAAGAACTTACATGGCTCAACACCAAGAAGACATACAGCCCAATTAAAAAATGGGCAAAGGACCTGAACAAACACTTCTCCAAGGAGGATATGCAGAGAGTCCATAGGCATATGAAAGGATGCTCAACATCACTAGCTATCAGAGATGCGAATCAAAACCACAATGAGATGCCACTTTACACCAGTCAGAATGGCTATCATCAACAAATCAACAAACAACAAGCTGGAGAAGATGTGGAGAAACGGGAACCCTAGTGCATTGTTGGTGGGAATGCAGACTGGTGCAGTCACTATGGAAAACAGTAAGGAATTATTGTACCTCAAAAAACTAAAAATGGAACTGACTTTTGAACCAGCGATTCTACTGCTAGGATTATACCCAAAGAATCCTGAAACCCCAATTCAAAAGAACTTATGCACCCCTAAGTTCATAGCAGTGCTATTTACAATAGCCAAGTGCTTGGAACAGTCTAAGTTCCCCTCTGTAGATGAGTTGATTAAAAAACTGTGGTACATTTACACAGTGGAATACTATGCAGCAGAAAGAAAGAGGGAACTCCTGTCATTTGCAACAACATGGATGGAACTAGAGAGAATTATGCTTAGCGAAATAAGCCAGGAAATGAATGAAAAATACCATATGACATCACCCATTACAGAAGATTAATAAACGACTTAAACAAAAGAAAAAAATTGAACCAAAGACATGTAAACAAAGAACAGAGTAACAGTTATTAAGGGGGAAAGGGAGAGGGAGATAAGGGAGATAATAGGGGAAAGGTTTAGTAAAAAAACTAGTATAAATAACCCATGGACATGGACAATGGGGTGGGGATTGACTGTAGGAGAAAGGGTGGGCTGGATTGGCGGGGAGCAATAAGAGCAAAAGTGAGACAACTGTAATAGAAAAGCTAAAAAACAAAAAACAAAACAAAACTCAACTACAACAGGAGGGCTCACATAACCCACACAAAATAAGAGACAAAGAAGGACACTACATAATGATAAAGGAATCAATCTGTTACAAAATGGGGGTGTCCAAAAAATACCCCAGAGCTTACGGCTGGAGGATGGGGAAAAGGAAGCAGCTTTTAGGATGCCTTTGCATGCCTGGGGCTAGTGGCTGGTAACTTTGTTGCGCACATGACCTTGATGCTTCCAGGGCCCAGGAAGATGGGAGGGGTCTTGAACCATGGGATGGTATTGAAAGAGCTTACAGAGCCTGTGTAAGGTTCTGTGAATGGTCAGAACTGGTCACCACACCCACTGTGCCAGAGGACACAGTCGGGAATTTAAAAAGCAGCTGCAGACATTTTAACGAGGCACTCCATGCTGCTTTAAGAAGGACTCTCTCCACGCGGCTTGGTGAAGAGGTTCTCCATGTGGTTTTGAGTAGGTTCTCCATGCTGTTTTGAGAGGAAAACACCATGTGGCTTTGAGAAGGCAGTTTACAAGGAGGCTGAGAATCCACGCGGTTTTGGATTGAAAGCTGGTGGACACCACAACACAGAAAGACCTCCCCAATCAGAATTGAATGATTGGAAGCTACCAGTAAAGCTGAACTGTGTCTAGGAAGTAGGGAAACGGTATCTCTAACTTTTCTAAAACTAGCCTGGTTTAGTAGGGGGAGGCAGAACTATGTGTTTGTGGGTGTTTTAAAGAACATAAGACTTAACGGCAAAAATCCGCAAATAACCTAAATCTATATATCTGTTAAATAAACAGTTCTTTTTCTTTTCATTAAACTCTGGTATTGAGAGTTATAATTCTGGCAGCGGGCAATCGGGCCCCTAACTAAATAGCCCGTGGGTTCTGTTTCAATTGGAGCAGCCCAGGGATTCTGTTACAAACCCAACAAGAGGATACACAACATAGGAGCACTTAAATACAAAAAAAGGGAAAATAATTTCAAAGATATAGTTACAAGAATAGTAATGGAGCAATAATCGAAAATAATATAACAAACAATAGGGGTTTAGTTAAATATATTTAAATATATAAGCTTAGTTTAAAAATATTTAACCCCAAATATTAATGCACTGAAAGTGTTAAAAACACTACTGAGACAATATTTTTTGGCACGTTCAAATGTTCAAAGTGTTAGAAACAAGGACATAGTGACTCCCAAACCAGTAAAAAGTCATTAGTAACAAAGGGCAAATGTAATTAGAGGATCTCTGAGAAGGGAGCTGACAGCACCGGCATATCTACAAACCACAGAAGGGGCAATTAGATAACCGTGTTAGATTGTAACTCCGGAGTAACCAGTAATGGAGAAACGGGGAAGAAGGAGAGGGGAGGGGGAGCTAATTGCGTTAGGGCAGGGAAGCTAATCGCTCTCACTTTAGGGCAGAGAAGATAATCACTTTAGGGTGGCAATTTTAGGGTGGAGAAGATAATCACTTTAGGGTGGCAATTTCAGGGTGGGGAAGCTAAGACTATAAAACCAGTTTCCTTTGTCTACTTGGCGCGCACATTCTCCTGGCTGTGGGGGTGCGCCCGGCTCTGCAGACTCGTGAATAAAGGCCTCGTTTTACTGCTCAAGTCCTGTGTCCCAGTTTTTATTGTGAGCGTTTCTCACAATTTGGGGGCTTGTCCGGGATCCTCCGCCTGTGTGCGGGAAGGGCTCTGAGCCAAGGTGGGGAGACGCGTCCTACCCGCTTTTGGGTGGCCCGCTTGACCCAGGGCCCACCCGCCCCAGTGTCCGGAAACGACCCGAGACTTCTTGTTGGGACAGCAGTGGATCGACGCAGGGGGAAACAAAAGCAAACACCGCGGCAACTAGGCAACCTCGTGCACGGGCCAAGGTAGGAAAATTGGACTTAAGTACCGCCTTGGTGGTTGGGCATCCTCGGGAAGCTGATTGTGCGTGTGGCTGGTACGAGTTGTGCGTGTGGCTGGTACGAGTTGTGTGTGTGGCTGGTACGAGTTGTGGAGTGCCTCTCCGCTGGGTCCGCTGTCCCGTGAGGGAGACGGCCGGAGTGCCCCTCCGCTGGGTCCATTGTCCCGTGAGGGAAACGGCCGGAGTGCACCTCCGCTGGGTCCGTCCTCCCGTGAGGGAAACGGCCGGAGTGCCACCTCCGCTGGGTCCATTCTCCCGTGAAGGAAACGGCCGGAGTGCCACCTCACCTGGGTCCGTTGTCCCGTGAAGGGAAGCGGCCGGAGTGCCCGTCCGCTGGGTCCGTTGTCCTGTGAGGAAATGGCCGGAGTGCCACCTCCGCTGGGTCCGTTCTCCCATTAGGGAGACGGCCGGAGTGCCCCTCCGCTGGGTCCATTGTCCTGTAAGGGAAGCGGCCGGAGACGCACGAAGCATCTCGGTCTGTGTGCAAGTAAGCGAGTGTGGAGTGCCCCTCCACTGGGTCTGTTAGATTGAGAACACAACCGGATTCAGCCACGGGAATCAGCTGAGGATGGGAAATAGAAATTCTAGGCCTAGGCGTGGGGCCAAGGAAGGCCCCACAAACATCCCATCAAACAGTCCATTAGGGAGAATGTTAGAGCGTTGGGAAGAGGATCCCCGGACCAAAAGTAAGGAAAAACAGACAATGGTAAAATACTGTTGTCTCCTTTGGCCAAAGGAACCCATTAAGGGGAGATCTGTTTTCTGGCCCCAATTTGGGTCTGATGAATGTTGGGTTTGTCAAGCCCTGGTTTTTTATGTGAATGATCGGGCATCAGCTTCTAGGGAAGAGAAAGAATATGCTCTCTGCTGGTTGCAATGTACCAGCTGGTCTACGGGCCTCTTCCCCATAAACGAAAAGGAAAAAAAAGAGGATAAAGCCTGGGACCCTCTGTCATGTCTTCCGCCACCTTATGGCCCTGGCCAGCCGGCAGCCAACTGGGCGGAGGCAGCACGGACAGACAGTACAGACGGAAGAGGCCAGGAACGCCTAGCAGATACCCCACCAGTATGTGCCCCCACGACACCTACAGCGCCGGTGGGAATCTATCCTAGATTAAGAAAGGAATTAGAACAATGTAAGAAAGACCTAAGGAACTTCCCCATTCCCTCAGAGCAGCCGATGTTTCCTCTCAGAGAGGTCCCTATAGGTCCGGGGCAAATTGGATATGTTAATGCTCCTCTAACAAGCACTGAAGTCAGAAATTTCAAGCGTGAGATGAAGTGCTTGATAGAGGACCCCCTTGGACTGGCGGAACAGCTAGACCAGTTTCTTGGACCATGCACATACACGTGGACAGAATTAATGTCTATTCTAGACATCCTTTTTAGTGGAGAAGAGAGGGGAATGATCAGACGGGCTGCTATGAGGAAATGGGAAAGAGAACACCCTCCTGGTCCGGGAGTTATCCTGGCTGAACAGAAATTCCCCAACGTAGATCCTGAGTGGAATCATAACAGGCCAGAAGATAGGACTCAGATGAGAGACCTTAGGAGTCTCATCATCAGGGGAATTAAAGAGTCTGTCCCTAGAACACAAAACATCTCAAAGGCATTTGAGATACACCAAGAAAGAGATGAGGCTCTGTCTGTGTTCCTACAGAGGCTCAGGGACCAGATGAGGAAGTATTCAGGTCTAGATCCAGAGGACGCTGTGGGGCAGGGACTCCTAAAGGTCACCTTTGTAACAAAAAGTTGGCCAGATATTAGTAAGAAATTACAGAAGGTAGATGGGTGGAATGAAAGAACGGTTGAGGAACTCCTCAGGGAAGCTCAGAAAGTGTACGTTAGGAGGGAGGAGGAGAAGCAGAAGCAGAAGGCCCGGATCATGGTCTCAACCGTTGAGAAAGTCATCCAGGGGAAGCAAGGGCTAGAAACACCAAACAGAAGGGGTCGCCAGGGGCCCAGACGAGGGGGCAACGGGGAAAGAAAGTCTTTAAGGCCTGGGGTATGTTACAAGTGCGGGAAACCTGGCCATATTAGGTGGGAGTGTCCTGACCTCCAGAAAGAGAGAGATCTTACAAACCTCATGACCTTTGATGAGGAGTAGGCATGTCAGGGGCTCCTTTTAAGTAGATCCCACCAAGAGCCCTTGATAAATTTAAAGGTGGGACCCCATAAAGAAGAAACTACATTTTTAATAGATACAGGGGCAGCCAGATCATCTTTAACTTTTCAACCCCAAGGAACAGACTTCTCTAAGGAAAAGATATTAGTGTCAGGGGTAAAAGGGGAGGGATTTCAAGTGCCAGTTTTCCAGCAAATGCAACTACAACTAGGAGAAGAACTAATTGAGGAGTCTCTTCTATACGTCCCTGAGGCTGGAGTAAATTTATTAGGTCGAGACTTAATTGTCAGGCTAGGCTTAGACCTCGGGGTAGAAGAGGGACAAATTAAGGTCAAGCTGAATCTCCTAACTGAAGCAGAAGAACAGCAAATTGATTCTATAGTGGGGGCTAATGAAGGAAATGGGGGGGAGGGGGGCTGAAGATTGCTCCATTTGAAATTGAACTACAAAAACCAGGGGAAACTGTCTGCAGACGCCAGTACCCCCATTTCCAATGAGGGAAAAAAGAGCTTACAGCCTGTTATTCATAAACTCCTGCAGGATGGGCTTCTGGAGCCATGTATGTACCCCTATAATACCCCCATCCTCCCCATCAAGAAATCTGATGGCAACTACCGGCTGGTCCAGGACCTAAGAGCCATAAACCAACTCCTCCGGACTCGCCATCCTGTTGTCCCTAACCCCTACACTCTCCTTAGCAAAATCCCCTTTGAACATAAGTGGTTTAGTGTAATAGATCTCAAAGATGCATTTTGGGCTTGCCCCCTTGCTCTAAAAAGCAGAGACTTGTTTGCCTTTGAATGGGAGGACTTAACTACTGGAAGGAAACAGCAATATCGCTGGACAGTCCTGCCCCAGGGCTTTACAGAAGCTCCAAATCTGTTTGGCCAAGCTCTTGAAGAAATCCTTACAGAATTCCTTCCCGTGGGACACACTCAATTACTGCAATATGTGGATGACTTACTCCTCTCTGGTCCTGACCAAGAGGAAGTGAGACTCTCTACTATTTCTCTCCTAAACTTCTTGGGTCAGAAGGGCTTGCGTGTGTCTAAGGAAAAACTGCAGTTTGTAGAACAAGAGTTAAAATACTTAGGCCATCTAATAAGTGCAGGGAAGAGAAAAATCAGCCCTGAGAGGATAGCCGCTATTACTACCCTTCCCTTACCTCGGACTAAGCGAGAATTGAGAAAATTTTGGGGGCTAACAGGGTATTGCAGGCTCTGGATAGAGTCATATGCTCAGAAAACCAGACTATTATATTCAAAACTGTTAGAACAAGAACCAGATCCTCTTCAGTGGACGACTGAGGGGATAAATACCGTCAATGAGCTAAAACAAGCTCTAGTAACTGCCCCAGTTTTAGCCCTTCCTTCCTTAGAGAAACCTTTCCACCTCTTTGTCACGGTGGATCAGGGCACGGCACTCGGGGTTCTGGCTCAGGAGTGGGCTGGAAAGAAACAACCTGTTGCCTATCTCTCCAAACTCCTTGATCCAGTTTCTCGGGGGTGGCCAGAATGTATCCAGACGGTGGCCGCTACAGCTTTGTTAGTAGAAGAAAGCAGGAAATTGACCTTTGGGGGGCCTCTCACTGTAACCTCCCCTCATCAAGTCAGAACAATTCTAAACCAGAGGGCAGGACGGTGGTTAACTGACTCCAGGATTCTTAAGTATGAGGCTGTCCTCCTAGAAAAGGATGATTTTTCTCTCTCTCAAAGCCCAAATTTGAACCCTGCTAGCTTCCTTTGGGCAGGAGGAGAGGGGACTCAAGAGGTTTTAGAGCATAACTGCCTTGATGTCATAGAATACCAGACTAAGGTCAGACCGGATTTGAGAGAAAAGCCCTTACAGGGTGGACAGTCCCTCTTCATCGATGGCTCTTCCCGAGTAATCAATGGGAAAAGGCATAATGGATATGCCATTATTGATGGGGACTCTCAAGCGCTTTCTGAGGGAGGGAGGCTGCCTAATAATTGGTCTGCACAGACTTGTGAACTTTATGCTTTAGGGCAGGCATTAAAACTACTAAAGGACCAGGAAGGAACCATCTATACGGACTCTAAGTATGCCTATGGGGTAGCCCATACCTTTGGAAAAATTTGGCTAGAACGAGGACTAATAAATAGCAGGGGGAAAGAACTAGTACATGAAAAACTAGTCAAGTCAGTCCTGGATGGCCTCCTACTCCCTGCAGAAGTCGCTATAGTCCACATCAATGGGCATCAGACCGGGGGCTCATATGAAGCTAGAGGAAATAGGCTGGCTGATAATACAGCAAAGCAGGCTGCGTTAGAGGGAGAAAGTAAAGTCCTCTACCTGGTTCCGTGCCTCCCCCCTGTGTCAATGGTTCCTACCTTTTCCTTGGAGGAAATAAGGAGATTAACTCAGATAGGAGCCTCGAAGGATGCAACTGGTAAGTGGAAACTCCCAGATGGGAGAGAGATGCTGAATAAGCAGGTCCTCAGGGAGATTATGATAACACTGCATCAAGGCAGCCATTGGGGACCTCAGGCTCTCTGTGACACAGTCCTCAGGCAATATGGGGGATTTGGAATTTATACAATAGCTAAGCAGATCTGTCATGGATGCCTCATATGCCAGAAGGTGAACAAACAGGCAGTACGAAAGATGCCAGCTGGGGGAAGGCCACCGGGACTCAGGCCCTTCCAGAGCATTCAGGTTGATTTTACTGAAATGCCAAAGGTGGGCCATCAAAAATTTCTCTTAGTTATAGTAGATCATTTCTCTGGGTGGGTGGAAGCCTTTCCGCTTCCATCAGCCACAGCAAGCAAGGTGGTTAAAATAATCCTTGAACAAATTATCCCCAGATTCGGCTTAGTCAAAAATATTGACTCAGACAATGGGAATCATTTTTCCTCCCAAGTGCTAAAGGGTGTTATGAGGTGTCTGGACATCAAATGGGAATATCATACCCCCTGGCACCCTCCTTCCTCGGGCAGAGTAGAACGCATGAACCAGACCCTAAAGAAACAATTGGCTAAACTGATCTTGGAAACCAAGTTACCATGGACTAAGTGTCTTCCATTGGCTCTCCTCAGGATCAGGACAGCTCCTAGGAAGGATACTGGGATATCACCCTACGAGTTCCTATATGGACTCCCTTACCTGGGGGGGGAGGACTGAGATACCCACCCTGGAGACCAAGGATCAGTTTTTAAAGAAACATATATATTGGCTATTACATCTACCCTTGCCTCTCTCAAGGTGAAAGGCCTCCTTGCTCAGACCCCACCACTCGAGTTCCCGGTTCACCGCTTCCAGCCTGGCGACAAGGTCCTGATCAAGTCCTGGAGAGAAGAGAAACTTCAGCCCAAGTGGGAAGGACTGTTCCAGGTGCTCCTGACCACTGAGACTGCCGTGAGAACTGCTGAAAAGGGGTGGACTCATTATACTAGGGTGAAGGGACCCCTAGAAGAAAAGGCAGAGGCTGAGTGGGAAGTAACCTCAGAGCAGGGAAGGGACCCTCTGAAGTTAACTCTCAGGAAAAAGTCATGTTCCCCAAGTGGGGGTGTGGGCCCTTTATAATGCTCTGCTGGATAACCGTCTCCTTCCAGGGCACTCTGAGCTGGGTCAGGCCGATAACCCTAATTATTAATGTAACTGAAAGTACAAATCCCCAAACCCTGAAGTTTGATGCATGCCAAGTTTTGTCTTGTGGGGACCTTACTTATCAACGCTGGCTATCATCTCAGGAGAAGTATCTCTGTCCCTATCTAGAAAACAATGGGATTCTTACATATTTAGGGAACGTCCCTTGTCCTACATGGGAGGATATTTGGTGGACAACTAACCCTAGTGGGCAAACGGCCGCTCCCCCTGAGCCAGTAAAACTGCTCCTGCCTAAAATAACTTTCAGCAAAGGAACTCCTCCCCCAAACTGCCAGCCTCTCCAGTGCAACCCTCTTTTTCTGACACTGAACCAGCCACAGTCCTTAAGTCAGGAACCCCATGTGGCTACCAGAGTTTACGGCCTAGGAGCTGATGTATCTGGCATAGATCCAGTAGGGTGGCTAGGTCTCTACTTAGTGACAACTACTCCTTCCCTAGAAAATCTAACTTCCCCCAGCCGGACCTCAGAAACACCTCAGAAAAGACCCCAGAATAATCCAGCCAAGGAAAAAGTTTTTGAGGTGTTAGATCTCAAACAGACCTTAGAGATAGAGACTGGATATGGGGACACAAATGCTTGGGTAGAATGGGTCAAATTTACTGTTAGATCCTTGAATAAAAGCAACTGTTATGCTTGTACCACAGGGAGACCCCAGGCACAGGTCGTACCATTTCCACTAGGTTGGGACTCTGACCCCTCGGGAATGGCCTGTATGCTCGCTCTCTACCAGGATGAGAATGCATGGGGAAATGAGACTTGCAGAAGCTTGTCTCTCCTCTTTCCCTCTATAGGGAGTAATGGGACTCAATCCCTCCCTCCATACTCAGTGGGACCCATGAATTACTCTTCTTGCCTCTCTAGGTGGGAAGCAAATTCGGGTACCCCTGTGGGAGAACTCCTAACATGCACTCATACCAGAAACGCGAGCCACCTTCACAGTGGGGCCGGCAACTATAGTCCCCTCCGAATCCCCAGAGCAGATGTCTGGTGGTATTGTGGGCAGAGGAGCCTCTGGAAAATCCTACCTGACAGGTGGAGTGGAACCTGTGCCCTGGTTCAATTGGCTATCCCATTTACCCTAGCATTTCCAAAACCGATCCAGACTGCCCCTGTTAGGAAAAAGAGGTCAATGGCGCCTGGTGGATCCTTTGATCCTCATATCTATATTGACGCCATTGGGGTTCCCAGAGGAGTTCCAAATGAGTTTAAAGCTAGAAACCAGATAGCAGCAGGGTTTGAGTCAGTGCTTTTCTGGTGGTCAACCGTTAATAAAAATGTTGATTGGATAAACTATATTTATTATAACCAGCAGAGGTTTATCAATTATAGTAGGAATGCCATAGAAGGAATCGCTCAACAATTAGATGCCACCAGTCGAGTGGCTTGGGAAAACAGGATGGCACTGGATATGATATTGGCAGAAAAGGGAGGTGTATGTGTAATGCTCAGGGGGTAGTGTTGCACCTTTATCCCTAATAATACTGCCCCTGATGGATCTATCACTAAGGTTCTGCAGGGACTAACTACCTTAGCAAATGAGCTAGCAGAAAACTCAGGTATTGACAATCCCATAACAGGATGGTTAGAAAACTGGTTTGGCAACTGGAAAGGAATGATCTCATCAGCTCTGGTATCCCTCATAGTGGTAGCAGGTGTCCTCACAGCTTTAGGCTGTTGTATTATTCCATGCGTCAGAGGTTTGGTTCAAAGGCTAATTGAGACTGCACTAACTAAACAGATGCCAGCAACTTTTCATAATCTCCTCCTCCGAGAGACCCAAGGGAATCCTAACTATGAGGAAGAAAGTCGAGAAATCCTCCTTAGATTTGAAGGGATTAATAGAATGGTTTGAGTAGTCAATTTTCCAAAAGAGACAGGGGGGAATTGTTAGAAACAAGGACATAGTGACTCCCAAACCAGTAAAAAGTCATTAGTAACAAAGGGCAAATGTAATTAGAGGATCTCTGAGAAGGGAGCTGACAGCACCGGCATATCTACAAACCACAGAAGGGGCAATTAGATAACCGTGTTAGATTGTAACTCCGGAGTAACCAGTAATGGAGAAACGGGGAAGAAGGAGAGGGGAGGGGGAGCTAATTGCGTTAGGGCAGGGAAGCTAATCGCTCTCACTTTAGGGCAGAGAAGATAATCACTTTAGGGTGGCAATTTTAGGGTGGAGAAGATAATCACTTTAGGGTGGCAATTTCAGGGTGGGGAAGCTAAGACTATAAAACCAGTTTCCTTTGTCTACTTGGCGCGCACATTCTCCTGGCTGTGGGGGTGCGCCCGGCTCTGCAGACTCGTGAATAAAGGCCTCGTTTTACTGCTCAAGTCCTGTGTCCCAGTTTTTATTGTGAGCGTTTCTCACAAAAGCACATCCTTAAGTGAGGAAAAATCCCAATAGTTACAATATTCCATTTTGGTAAAATTAGAGCAGCAGTGATCGACTGAGAGATTCGCATGGCGTTCAAAGGTCTGTTAAAAGATGCTCACCAAAATATTAATCGCTTATTTCTGTGTGGTGGCATCAAGTGAATTTTTCCTTTACTTAAAAAACATTATTAACCTTTTAAACGTTAGGAAAACTGAAAAAAGTTATCAGTTGGCTTCTCAGTGCATGGACTGCCCCTCCCCTCCCGCGCTGCCTGGGCCTCCTCCCTCCAGGCTCACCTGTGACCTGTGGAGGGCATCTGGCTGCCTCTCCCAAACGGGCCCCAGATCCCCGCGATCCTACACTTGGGTCTTTCCCATGATGTTTATCTTCTAAAATGTTATATAACTACGTTCATGGCTTATTGTCTGCTCCCTACCTCCCCCAAAAGTTCTCGGGAGCAGTGATCAATGAATGATCCTAGTTTTGTTCGCTGGCATATTTCCAGCTGCGCACAACTGGCTTGGCACATAGACTTGCGCAGAACGACTGGAGAGGAAATTCGTTTGATCTTGGAGGCTGTTACTTGCCTTACCATAACTTACGCAGATACTACAGAGCAACAAGATCCCGCCCTCAGCAACCCTCTCTTTCCTTACGGAGGAACCAGGAAACCAAGGCTCCACAAAACACCCAGGGCGGCGCCAATCCCGGAAGTGGGGTCTGGGGACCTGCAGGCTCGCTAGCGCGCAGACAAGCACCGAGAACTACACTTCCCAGAATGCTCGGGTCCTCGCCTGGGCTACATTTACCAGAGCTTTGAGCAGCAGTCACTGCCCCGCCCGCTGCCCCGCCCCTCCCGGATCTGCAGCCCCAGAGAGCGGCTTCCCCGGCAGTAGACCTACACGAGTCTCGACACGAGGTCGCCGTACGGCCGGGGAAGTTCCGGAACCCCCTCCCGTGGAGGGCGCCCGCGGGGGTACGGCGCCCAGAATCCCCAAGGCCTGGGTGAGGTGAGCGGCGGAGTGCCAGCGGGATAAGGGACGGAGAACCGGGACCTCAGGAGGGTGCGTGGCGCAGGCCGGATCGGCGCCAGGGGGGGGCCTTTGTGGGCGCGAGCGGGCCAAGCACCAGGCACCCCGGCTGTGTCCGCCCACCCCCCAGGAGCCGCGCCGCAGACGTCTCCTCGAACGCGAACGCGGCACTTCGTCTGCGTTGCCCGGGCCCAGCCCCGCTCCTGCTTGCTCCGGACCGGTCCCAGCGCACTACCCGCCTTGCTGCAGCTGGCTTTTGAGCCGGGTATCGGCCGTCAGTGAACGAGAGAAAAGGCGCTTTCTCCGCTCCGGGTTGCTGCTGCTCTCCCGGGTGGCGGGCGGAACGATGTGTTCTGCGCGAGGAGTGAGTTACTGGCTTCCCTCAGTGGCAGAATCTGGACTTTGAGCCGGGGCTTTGTTTTCTGTGCCCACTGCTCAGTGAGCCCCCGCCCCGGCCTAGGGAAGCGGATGTTGACCCTTCCTGAAGCAGTTTTCTCTAAACGTCTGGAAATTGACCCTGGGCGGGGGGAGGCAAAGGTGAGAAAAGCTGGTGATGGAGAAAGCTGTTTTGGGCACGCGGCGTTGGAGCCGTCGTGGGAGCCCCGGGGCCCCACCGGCTGCGTGAGCGCGCGAGTTGCTCCCACTCCGGACTCAGTTAGCTGATCTGGAAGGTGGGGCGCTGACAGTGCCCGCGGTGCTGCGGGGCCCGAAGATGCAGGCGCGGCCCAGCTGGCGGTGAGGCGCTGGTTCGCCGCTTCTGCCGCCACCGCTACTGCCCGGTGCCAGGTCCCGCTTCTCCTCGGAGCCAGCGGAAGGCTGGGGCCCGCGCCGGGTAGCCCCAGCCCTCCCTCTGGTCCCGTCTGCCCCTAGCTCCTCTGACTGCCCCCTGAGGGCTCGGGGTGGGGGGCGCTTTCAGGTGGCCTGAGGACTGGAGAGCTGTCGGGTCTGGGGTTGCGAAGTGGAAGGGGCTCCTCTCTCCCGGCTTCGTTTTCTACTCCCAGATCGGCCTTCTGGAGACTGCCCATCCACAGGGGGAGAGCCTGAGGGGGGACATGGCTCCTGAGCGGAGGGAAGCGAGCTCTCAGGTGAGGCCACTCTATCTCAGGCTTTAGAGACAGAGGGCTGTTGTTGATTTGTTTTTCTTTGTTTTCTGTTTTGCGTTTTCCCTCGAACTGAAGTTCTCCACCCAGTGCAATCTTCCCGAGGGTTTGGAGTCCTTCTCCCTTTGAAGAGTTATTCCTCCTTGGTGGATGTTGGATTCTGCAGTGAATGCTTGTCTCCTACCCCGAGTCCATGTCTTGTGTTTCCCTTTTCGTTCCCTAATAGACTCACTTTTATTCACTAATCTCAATTCACTGCATGATTACTAATTTGACAGGTAAGTGTCGCATGCTTTATATCACTTGGGGACAGAACAAACAATCGTGACACTTGGCAGAGTTCCCATCTGGCCCTGCCTCCTTGGCTCCCCCACACCTCCCTCCCTACCCTTGGCAAGAATGCTTTCCTTTTCCTTTCCACACGTGAGAGTCCTCCTGACACCTTCCCCAGGCTTCTCCAATCCATAGTTTGCTTTTTTCCTCCCTCTCAACTTTGCGGATCATGTGTTTTGCTTCTCCCACTCTCTTGACCTGCAGTTTTCATCCTTATGTGTGTGAATGAGGGAGGGACCCCACACTGGGAGCCAGTGCGAACACAGGATAGCCATATTGCAGCGGACACAGTTGGAGAGGTCTCTTGACTCCCAGGCAGAGAGAAGATTTCTCAGAAAGTGGCAGGGAGGGTTTCCTGGGATATCATAGTGGAGAGGCAGTGTACAGTGGTGAGGAGGTGGCTTCTGAGCCAGATTGCTGGGTTTGAACCCATGTCCTCCACTGCCCTTTATGGGCTTTGGGCAAATACCTCCACCTCTCTGTGCCTCTGTTTCCCCGCCTATAAAATGGTCATGTGAATTAATGCTTGGAGAGTGTTTAGATCAAGGATGGGTACAATATGTTGTCGTCACGGTAGCTGAGCGATGTTTTTCTAATAATAATACCACTGGTGTGCATTGGTAGATACTGCTATACAGTGTTCCTAGGACCCAGAAGTTCCTTGTCCTTTCTTTACTCATCTTCATCTAACAATCACAGGTTACGTTGCTGGGGAAGGTCCTCAAGGCTTTACCTTTTTTCTCACTCTCACAACAGTGCAGCAGTTGTTGTCCCTATTTTGCATGACAGGAAACTGAGGCTCAGGGAAGTCATATAACCTGAATTCAAATACAAGTGTGTGTGGGCTCTAAGTTCCTGCTTGTTAGCGCCCAGCCATTACTCTGGTGGTCTTTCAGAGTACAGGTCAGACCCTGCCATGTAGTACCAGGGCTCTTCCTCAGTGTGATGTTTTGAACCCATAACATTTGGTGGTGTTTGAGCTTCTGAGACTATGGCTAGGGCCTCCGTTGCATATGTGGGCTGCTTCTTTCTAAGGATTTGCCATTCTGTCCCAACAGAGCCATGTTGCTCTCTTGCCCAGAATCTTCTCCACCCTGTGTGTGAGTGAGTCTTGGGCTGCATTCTCCCTAACCTTGCCTGCTGCTCAGACGTCAGAGCTGTGTGGGCCTGTCTGTGAACTCAGGACTTTTATGACCAGAGAGCGAGTATACTGAGTACTGACTTTAAAAAAAACTTCAGTTATTGTCCTACCTCTGTCACTAGTAAATTATGTCACCTGAGCCTTCACTGCCTGGACCTCGTGTTCCTCATCTCATAAGTGAGGATTGAAGGAGGAGATAGTGTACAGTCCTGTCCAGCTGCACTTTGTCTTTCATTGTTCAATTTTATCATGTGTTTTTCTTCTCTAACAATTGGGTTTTAAGTTCTTTTGAAGACAAGATCATTTTTCATATTCCCTCATATGCCAATAAGTTATCTTATTATATATGTATTGCACACTCATGTTAAAAATTCAGAGAATAAAAAACACATATATAAAGAAGAAATTAAAATTACTCTTGCCCGATAATCACTGTTACCCCTTTGGTATGAGTCCCTCAGAATCATTTTTTTATGCATCTTTATGTATATATATATGTATGTATGTATTTTAACATTTTATTGTGGCAAAATATACATAAAATTTATCACTTCAATCCTTTTTGAGTGTATGATTCAGTGACATTCAGTGCATTCACATTGTTCTGTAACCATCACCACTGTTCATCTCTATTCAATGGATTATCTCATTATTTCCTAACCTGTGAGGTAGGCACTAACTGGCGGTTTGGCAGAGTGGATTTGAATGGAATCTTGGCATTCATGGATTGCAATTCCATCTCTTCCACTGAACAGCTGTGATATTGTGATTTATAGAATAAAATACATATTTGGTCTTCATCTCTGTTCTTGGTACATAGCTTCCAAAGCACTTCTTTTATTAAAAAAAATATATTTTATTGATTATGTTGTTACAGTAGTTCCAATTCTTTTCCCCCTTTGCTCCCCTCTGCCCCAGTACCACCTTTCCCTTCAGCAGTCCCACCCCACTTAGTTAATGCCCATGGGTCATGCATATAAGTTCTTTGGCTTCACCCTTTCCTATATTATTCTTAATTTCCCCTGTCTATTTTGTACCAACCGATTATGCTTCTTAATCCCTGCACCATTTCCCCATCTCTCCCCCTTCCCCCTCCCAGCTGATAACTCTCCAAATGAAACCATACTTATGATTCTGTTCCTATTCTGGTTTGCTTAGTTGGATTTTGTTTTTATTTTTTAGATTCAGTTGTTAATAGTTGTGAGTTTATTGTCATTTTAGTGTTCATAGTTTTGATCTTTTTCTTAAGTAAGTCCCTTTGACATTTCATATAACAATGGCTTGGTGATGATGAACTCCTTTAGCTTCAGCTTGTCTGGGGAGCACTTCATCTGTCCTTCCATTTCAAATGATAACTTTGCTGAATAGAGTAATCTCAGTTGTAGGTTGCTTTTCATCACTTTGAATACTGTTTGCCAGTCCGTTCCTGCCTGCAAAGTGTTTTCTGAGAAATCAGCTGATAGTCCTATAGGCACCCCCCTATAGACAACTCTCTGCCTCTCTCTTGCTGCTCCCAGGACTCTGTCTTTATCTTTCACCTTTGGCATCTCAATCATGATGCGTCCTGGTGGGGTTCCCTCTGGGTCCAGCTCACCCAGGACCCGCTGTGCTTTCCGGACCTGTATGTCCATCTCCTTTGCAAAATTTGGGAAGTTTTCCTCATTTTTTTCAATTCTTGCTTCCTCATTCTACACTGGTTGACTGTTATTTTCTTCCTTATGTTCCAAATCATTGATTTGAACCCCAGTTTCCATCCCTTCACCATTGGTTTTGTATGGGTTTTTCCTTCGTTTCACTTAGCATAGTCTTCACTTCTTCTCTTATGCATTTGCCATACTCAAGAATATTTGTCAAGCCTGTGAGCATCTTTATCACCAGTGTATTGAATTCTGTGTCTGTTACGTTGTCTGTCTCATCTTTTAGGTTGGCTATCTGTTCGTCGCTTAGTTCTCCCACTGGAACCTTGATCCCGTCCCCCTTTTGGGCCATATTTCTCTGTCTCTTCATTCTGACAGGCTCCTGTGTTTGTTTGCCTCAGCATCCCAGGTAGAGCTGTTGCTCCTGTTACGTTGTAAGGGGCGGAGCCTTAGGGATTCATCTGTACCTGGCGACCTATTTCACCACATTGTGGCACTGTATGTGGGGGAGGGGTCTGAGAGGGAACAATGCTGCTTGCCCAGCACTTGCCCCTTTTCCAGGCACTTTTTCCACTTCTATATGGGACCAGCGCCTCTCTAGCTGCTGCCCTGGCTATCGTTCCCAGAGTGGGTGGGTCTGCGGACATTCTAGGACTTTGGGGACCCTTTAAACAAGCGGACTCTGCTGAGAGTTTGGCAGTTTCTTCCTCTGCGCCAGCCCCCACTGGTCTGCACAGTCAGAAGCAATGATGCTTGATTTTACCTGGTGCTGGGACTGTGAGCTGCGAGATCCGGTGAGGAGCTGGGTGCGCTCTTCAGGTGTCCCTCCTGACTTTTTAAAATGTGTGACTCTGCTTTCTGCCAGCCTGCCGCTATTGTCGCCACCACACCGCGTCCTCTCTGCCCACGCTGCGCCCCTCCTACCTGTCTGGATGAATATTTCTTCTTTATATCTTTGTTTGCTAGACTTCCATGCAGTTTGATTTACTGGAACTTCTGGTTGTTTCTAGTTTTGAGGTAGTTGTATTCCTTCTTAGTTGAGGAGGGAGACATAGCATGTCTGTCTATGCCTCCATCTTGGCCTAAAGTCCAAAGCACTTCTAATTCCCTAAGTGATTAGTAATAGCTGGGTTTTTTTTTTTTTTTAATCTGAAATAATTTCAAGGCAATAAAGGTGAAATGGCATGTTTTGTTACTTCTAACCAGCCCTTTCGATCACACCAGAGTTTATATGAATGAGGTGACTTGAGGTTTGGGGCTGGTTGCCAGAGAAACCAGCCCTGATGAGAGGGTCGGAACCTTCAGCCTTCCACTCCCTGCCTGCCTCAGTCTGAGGGGTGAATCAGTCCTTCCTGTGTAATGATTTAATCGGTCATGCCAATGATTTCATCCATTGTGCCTTCATAATGAAGCCTTCATAAAAACACACAAGGACAGGGTTCTGAGAGTTGCTTGATTGGTGAATGAACATAGATAAGTTCAAGGAGAGTGGCAGGTCCAGAGAAAGTGTGGAAGCTCCATGCCCCTCTCCCAAAGGCTGCCCTGTGCATCTCTTCACTGGCTCTTGCAGCATTATATTCATTTATAATAAACCAGTAATCTAGTAAGTAACTTGTTTTTCTGAGTTCTGTGAGCAGCTGAAGCACAGTAACCAAACCTGAGGAGTAGGTTGTGGAAATCTCTGAGTAAGTGTTTCATGGTAACCCACCTACCTCCCCACCGCCGCCTTCTTCCCTCTGATGGGTTCCTGGTGAGCTAGGATGGCTTGTCGTGGCAGGTGTCCGTGACGTTCGAGGATGTGGCCCTGCTCTTTACCCGGGATGAATGGAGAAGGCTGCGTCCTTCTCAGAGAAGCCTGTACCAAGATGTGATGCTGGAGAACTACAGTAACCTGGTCTCGCTGGGTGAGGACATTTTCCCTGTGGATGCAGAATTTAGAAATGGGGTGACTCAGCACCCATTTCCCTGGATAAAAGCTGAGGGTCAGAAGCTTCAGCTGAGTTTTTTCCGAGGATTGCACAGTTGGCTCTCGAAAAATAAATATGAACAACCTTTCCCCGTTATGGACTTGCCCAGGAACAGCACAGTCTGCACAGTTACATATTAGAGATTCCCGCCCACTTCAGGCATCATTTCCCCACTATGATTCTTCTGTGTTTGGTTGCTCACCTCCGCAGAAAGCACCCCTCAGCCATCTTCATTGACATATACCACTTGCCTTCCCCAGTTCTCTCTTCCAGTCTAGAAATTGGGGTAACTTGGCACCTGATTTCCTGGATAAGAGCTGTGGGTTGTCTGATAAATTATCACTGAGTTTTGCTGTGAGACTCCTTATGGGATCTTTACAAATAATTCTTAAAATGTATTCCCCCCAAACACATGGAATTGCCTTATGGATGAGAATGAAGGAGGTGGTATCGATAATCGTCCCCTTCCCTCTGTATAATTGCACATTAGAAGTTTCTTCATGGTTCAGGCATTATTTCCTTGCAACAATTTTTTTGTTTGGTTTCTTTGCCCGTCTCAACAGAGGGCTTTGTTATATCTCTGGACCTACCATTTCCCTTTCTCACTTGTTTTTCCCAGGGACCAGGAAGAAATATTTTAGGTTTTGTGGGCCACATATGGTTTCTGTAACATGTTCTGCTTTTTTCAACCACTCTGTTCAAGGACCATATGCAAACAGACAGTGATCTAGATTTCACCTGTGACCCAAAGTTTGCTGACTGCTGACATTTGAAAGGGAGTCAGAGTGTTTTCTCATTTTAAACATAGATACCTGTTAACAAATTTTAATTGTCTATACATTTAACACATTCTGTCTTCTATAGAAAGCCAATGGTGCCCTATTAATCAAGGCAGTATGTTTTGTGCTATTTCCCTAATATACAACTAATTATTATGTAGTAGGGTCCTATAAGTCCCTTCCTTTTTCCTAACACCTCTCATGTCATGGGGGCACAGCTTGAGCACCCACTGAGGCTTTTTAGACCCTCCCCTCAGTTTTCCACTCAGATATGGGATAGCTCTTTGTGTCAAAACAAAACCAAGCCTTTTCCTTTTCCTTTTTGTTTGTGAGCAGGACTCCCATTTCCCAAACCAAAAGTGATCTCCCTGTTGCAGCAAGGAGAAGAGCCCTGGAAGACAGAGGAAGAATGCACCGGAGGCTCCTGTATCGGTGAGTGGGACTGAGGGTCCCGGGTATCTTGCAGGCAGCGGTCTGGTTAACGAGCAGATGGCGTGGCCTGTGGACGATGGTCAGGAAAGTTCTCCAGGGTTCTTATTCCTCAGGAAGTGCTGGAGAAGGGGATGCTGAGGATCCCAGACACAAGTGTCCTCTTTTTCCCTGGCAATCATTTCACAAATGAATCCATCAGGATCTTTTTGTTCTTCCCTGTTTCAGAGGAGGGCAACATCCTCATGTGTTCATTCAGCAAACATAGTGTATTTAAGGACTTGCAAGTAGCTAACTCTGACTGAGGCTCAGGGTATGTACATAGGGGAAGAAGGAAACGAAGAAGGAAAAAATTTTAGAAAATTGAATGGGGGCCCTGTTATAAAGTGCTTTGATGTTGTTCTTAGAGATGTGAACTTTCTGATCGGTGACTGCAGAGGATTTTAAGCAGAAGAATTATATGGTCCTTGATATTTTAGGAAAATTGGGCTGAATCAGTAAAATTTAATGTCCTTCAGTAGAGGCACAGCCGAAGAAGCTGTGGTTTATCCCTACTCTGGCATAGGGTTATAAAGAGAGCACCAGGCGTGGACAGACCTCCCTCTAAGGCACACCAAGGACTAAAGCAAGTTCTGGAGCATTGTTATGATGTTTAAAGAAAATTATGTGGGTGTTTGTCTACACGTATAACATGCAGATAAGTACAGAAAGGTTAGGGGCACAGTTTAGCTGGTAGCAGTTACTTTTGGAATGGGATTGAGAATGGGTGGGATGGAAGGGGATTCATTTATATGTAATCTTTTAACTTTTCACAAATAATAATTCATGAAGTTCTTAATGATTTGAAGTTAATAGGAATGATCACTTATGAAGTACTGTATGGGATAGATTTAAAGTGAGGCAAAACTAGATACGAGAAGCTTCTGGAGACTAGTGCATACTGTAGGTAAGCTGTAACTAGGCCTGGATGAAGGCATGTGCAATGGGTTCAGCAAGGAAGAGCAGAGGCCCCTTGCTAAGGGTATAGGACGAGTTTTGTATGGCATGGGTTCATTTGAGATGGGAGTGAAATACTCAGTAGAGACTGCCAATGGGCATTTATATAAGGTACACGGCATTGGAACTCAAGGGTCAGGAGCCATTGGTACTAAGGGAGCATTGGAACCCTTAAGTGACCAGGCGAGGGAACAGAGCAAAGGAAAGAATCCCAAGAAACTTGAGCATTTACGAGGTGGATTAAGAAAAAAGAATTGGGAGAGGGATAAGAGGGGCGGCTGTGGTGGAGGTTGGGGACAGAAGGACGCAGGCCCTACCTTCATGGAGCTTACCCTCGAGTGGGAGATAGGTGTTGTGAACTGAGCGCACAACGTGTGGAGTGATGGATTCCGGCCAGGACCTTGTGGGGATGATACATAGTGCTGAGAATGGAGACCAGGAGGGGTGGTATTAGCCAAGGCTTCCCTGAGGAAGGGGGGATCCGAGCACAGGGAGGAAGAACTATTCCAGGTATAGGACAGCGTGTGTGAGCATCCAGGGAAAGGAGGCCAGGTGTGCAGATGGGAGCAAGCAGGGAGAGGGGTGTCAGTCCTGCCACTGGGTGCAGGCTAAGCCTGGCTGAACTGTCAGGAGAGAAGAAGGAATCGCTCTCCTCTCACACACCTCCGTACCTCTCCTCCACGTGGGAGTCTCCCTTCTCGAGAGATGTGAGCCTTCTTTGGATTAAACGGAATAGAATGTGTGGCTGGAATCCAAAGCTGTCCAGAGAAGAGAGACACCGGGGCCACCTGGTGATGGGTCAGGTCCTCAGCCGCGTCCTGGGTTTGAGGAGACCTCTGGAAGGAAAACAGAGTGTCTGAAGGAAGGAAGGACATCAGATCTGAGCAGTATGTGTGTGCCTCAGGGATGCAAGTCAGATGGGACGTCCTGGGAGTGTTGGAGTGTGGTTGTGTCTGGCCTGCATCTCTGGCTAGTCCCCATATGCCTGGACTGAAGTGGCCTTAGAACAGCGCCCCTTCCCAGGAGGAGTTCTCTGCCCCATGAGTTTGGAAGTAATGCAGTGTTATCTCTAGACCAGAACCAAAAACCTACCCTTTGAACAGCCAGTGATGGAAGAGCTTATGCTCCCAGGGTGGGACTCCTAGTTTCCTCAAAATGTACTTTAAAAAAATTATTTTTGTTTCAAAACTATTCACAATAGGAAAAAACAAACAAGAAA
This sequence comes from Furipterus horrens, assembly GCF_987537825.1. Taxonomy (NCBI): domain Eukaryota; kingdom Metazoa; phylum Chordata; class Mammalia; order Chiroptera; family Furipteridae; genus Furipterus; species Furipterus horrens. The sequence goes on along the minus strand of NW_028327180.1, from coordinate 60,836,996 downwards.
AACTGTGTCATCCTGAGGTGTGTGTGTTTTAAACTAAGAGATGGGAGGAGGTGGCTCAGTGGCTGTGCATCTCAGCTGAGTTCCTTGCTTAAGAAATGTGTCCTAAGTCTAATCACTGAGGTTACACGTCCTGGAAGATTTATAATAAGAATGTGATTATATACAAACTTGTGCATCCCAGGAGTTTGGTTTATACCCAAGTGTGGACATGTTCTTGAAATCTGAAATTTAAAAATCCAGGGATGATCTAGGTAAGTAAACCATTACCTACAATGGATAAGTATCTTTCCTATCTTTTTCTCATCCTGTGTTATCTTAGTGCAGGAAGCCATGTCAGGCAGACTGAGCCTGCACAGGGTGGCCACCTTGGGGCATGGTGGGCTGCCTTCCACTCCCCCAGGTTTGCTGGGGCTGCCGTGCACAGAGAGTAGGGTGTCTTTTTCTATTTTGCACAAAGGTGATGTTAGGGCGAGCAGCCCAGTGAAATAGCATGCAGTGGTTTTATTTATGTAGTCAATGTCTTACAAGGTGGAAGTGGAGCCCAAATACTCCATAGTTGTGATAACATGTTTGAGTTAGTCTTGTTCTTGTTCCCTGACTTCCCAACAAAGACTCCAGCATGGGCCCTGTACCTCCCTTCTGCCACTGACATCCACTGTCCTTGTAGCTGCCAGAATGACTTATTTAAAAAGCAAGTAAGGTTATCTCACTCCCATGCTCAAAACCTCTAGTGCAGCGGTTCTCAACCTGTGGGTCGCGAGCCCTTTGGGGGTCAAACGACTTTTTCACAGGGGTCACCTAAGACCATTGGAAAACACATGTATAATTACATATTGTTTTTGTGATTAGTCGCTCTGCTTTAATTATGTTCAATTTGTAACAATGAAAATACATCCTGCATATCAGATATTTACATTACAATTCATAACAGTAGCAAAATTACAGTAATGAAGTAGCAACGAAAATAATTTTATGGTTGGGGGTCACCACAACATGAGGAACTGTATTAAAGGGTCGTGGCATTAAGAAGGTTGAGAACCACTGCTCTGGTGGCTCCAAGGAGCACATCCAGTCCCCAGCATGGCCTTCAGAGGCCTACATGGCCTGGCCCTTGCTGCCTCTTCACCTTCACTTCCTTCCACTCTGCACTTTATTTGATGACTCTGATGCCTCCGGCTGCCTTGCAGTTCTTGGGACAGGCCACGCAGGCTCCCACCTCAGGGCCTCTGTACTGGTGTTTTCTTCTGTCAGACCATTCTTTCTGACAGCCACAAGCCCATATGGCTCAACCCCTCGTGTTCAAAAACACAGCGCATTGCCCTCCTTATTCTTTTTATTAAAAATAAAAATTATTAAACATTTTTTTTAATATTCAATATTATTTTCTATTAGTTTCAGATGTATAGTGTAGTGGTTAACAATCATATACTTTACAAAGCGTCCCATCTGATTTTTTGATGATCTGACACCATACAAAGTTATTATAATATTATTGACTATATGTCCTGTGCTTTACATGCCTATAACTATTATGTAACTACCAATGTGTACTTCTCAATCCCTTCATATTTTTAACCAGTCCTCCAAACCCTTCAATCTCCCTCTTCTCTGGCCACCATTAATATGTTCTCTGTATCTACGAGTCTCTTTCTGTTTTATCTTGTTCTTTAGATTCTACACATAAATGAAATCATATGGTATTTGTCTTCCCCTGACTGACTTATTTCACTTAGCATAGTACCCTTGAGGTCCATCCACGGCTGTTACAAATGGTAAAATTTAATGCCTTTTTTTTTGTTTTTTTGATTTTTTGGCTAAGTAATATTGCATTGTATATATGCAAAACTTCTTTATTCACTCATCTATTGATGGGCACTTGGGTTGCTTCCATAGCCTGGCTATTATAAATAACTCTGCAACGAACATAGGGGTGCATATATTCTTTGAAATTAGTGTTTTGAATTTCTTTGGATATATACCCAGAAGTGGAATCACTGAGTCATAAAGCAGTTCCATTTTTAATTTTTTGAGTAAGCTCCATACTGGTTTCCACAGTGGCTACATCTGCATTCCCACCAGCAGTGCATGAGGGTTTCCTTTTCTCCACATCCTTGCCAGCACTTGTTTGCTGACTTATTAATGATAGCCATTCTGACAAGTATGAGTTGATATCTCATTGTGGTTTTAATTTGCATTTCTCTGATGATTATTGACGAGCATTTTTTCATACATCTTGGCCCTCTGCATGTCCTCTTGGAGAAATGTCTATTAAGGTCTGCCGCCCATTTTTTTATCGTTGTTGTTGTTGTTGGTGTGTGTGTGTGTGTGTGTGTGTGTGTGTTGAGTTTTATAGGTTCTTTATAAATTTTGGATATTGACCCCTTATCAGAATGTATTAGTGAATATGTTCTCCCATTCAGTTGGTTGTCTTTTTCATTTTGTTGAAGTACAAAACTTTTTAGTTTAATGTAGTGTCATTTGTTAATTTTTTTCTGCTGTTTTCCTTGCCCAAGAAGCTATATCAGAAAAATAATACTAAGAGAAATGTTCAAGATTTTACTGCCTGTGTTTTCTTCTAGGAGTTAAGCCTTTAACTCATTGTGAGTTTATACTTGTATGAGGGTGGACAAAAATAAAGAAAAAGAAAAACCCAAGAAACAAAAACAAAAAAAACGGAATTATCTTCTGGAGTGTGGGCCCTTTGTAGGACAGGCTTCCCATTTGTATCAGTGTACCAGCTGGCATTGTTGTGAGATGCTGTGTTTGGCTTCAGTGAGTTGTTTTGAAGACTCCTTCAATGCATTTGCCCATTCATTTCATCATGGGTGATTCACTAGTGTACCTACCAATACTGTGCTCAGTGTTCTGCAATTTTTGACCAAAAACAGCATGACCCCTATGCCTCACCCTCCCTATTCACTCAGCCTCACCCTGCCCAACTTCTTTTGGTTTCCCTGGATGAGAAAAGTCCTCAAAGGGAAACGTTTTGCCGATGTGGAAGAGGTGAAAGAAAAATTGTCAGAAGCACTAAAGGACATCAAAATTGATGAGTTCAGAAACTGTTTTGAGTAGTGGAAGAAACATTTTGATGGAGGTATTGCATCAAATGGAGAGTACTTTAAAGGTGACTGAATTTAAACATATAAGAATAAATACACATTTTTTATAAATAAATTCTTGGTTTTGTTGGGGAGTCCGCCTTTGTATGATCAATGGATGCAGAAAAATCATTTGATGAGGTTGAGCACCCATTTATGATAATAACTCAGCTAAGTGGAAATAAAGGGAATATAAATACAATAAAGACCATTCATGACAGAAGTGGAGATAAAGGGAACATATCTCAATATAATAAAGACCATACATGATAAACCCACAGCTAACATCACACTCAGTAGGCAAACTAAAAGCATTTCCCTTAAGATCACGAACAAGACAGGACGTCCACTTTTACCACTCTTATTCAACATACTATTGGAAGTCCTAGTCACAGCAATCAGACAAGAAGAAATAAAAGGCATATGAATTGGAAAAAAAAGTAAAACTCATTATTTGCACATGGCATAATACTGTATATGAAGGATCCTGATTCCCAGTCAGGGCACATGACTAGGTTGCACGTCAGGTCCCCAGTTGGGGGGCGCGAGTGAGAAGCAACCACACAGTGATGTTTCTCTCCCTCTCTTTCTCCTTTCCCCTCTCTAAAAATAAATAAATTTTATAAAAAAGAATCCTAAAAATTCCACCATAAAACTACTAGAACTGATAAATGCATTCAGTAAAGTAACAGGATACAAAATTAATATCCAGAAAGGGAAATTAAGAAAACAGTTCCATTCACAGTTGCTTCAAAAAGAATAAAATGCCTAGGAATGAACTTAACAAAGGAGCCAAATACCTGTTCTCAGAAAATTATAAGACGCTGAGGAAGATAAAAATAAATGGAAATATATACTGTGCTCATGGATAGGAAGAATTAACATTGTTAAAATGCCCATTCTGTCCAAAGCAATCTATAGATTGAATGCAGTTCCTATCGAGATACCAATGGTGTATTTCACAGAACTAGAACAAATAATCCAAAAGTTTACATGGAATCAGAAAAGACTGAATAACCACAGCAATCTTGAGAAAGGAGAACAAAGTTGGAGGAATCACACTTCCTGATATCAGACTATACTACAAAGCTATAGTAATCAAAACAGCATGGTAATGGCACAAAACAGACATAGATCAATGGAACAGAATAGAGAGCTTAGAAATAAACCCACACCTATATGGTCAAGTAATATTTTACAAAGGAGGCAAGAACATATAATGGGGTAAGGATAGTCTATTCAATAAATGGTGCTGGGAAGACTGGACATGTAAATGCAGGAAAAGGACACTAAATCACTTTATACCACATACTCTAGGAATTTACCCATTTTATCAAGATTGTTCAATTTGTTGGCTTATAGTTATTCATAATGTTTTCTAATAATCCTTTGTATTTCTGTAGTGTTGCTTTTCTTTCATTCCTGATTTTATTTGGGTCCTCTTTTTCTTCATGAGTGATTAAATATTTACCAATCTTTTTTATCTCTTTGAAGAACTAGCTCTTCCTTTCTTTGATCTGTGAACACATGGAGCTTCTTAGAGAGTGGTGTGCTCAGAGAGGACATGGAAGCTCTACCATTTTCTCATACCTTGCCCCACTCATGTCTTCTGTCTGGCTGTTACTGAGTTATATTCTTTTATAATAATTTGTTGATCTAGTGAGTAACATGTTTTTCTGAGTTCTGTGAGCTACTCTAGCAAATTAGTTGAATCCAAGGAGGGCGTAGTGGGAACCTCTGAGTACTATAAGTCAGTAGTTGGTCAGATGATAAATTGGGCTTTTCACTGGTGCCTGAAGTGGGTGGGTGTATAGTCTTGTGGGATTGAACCCTTAACCCGTGTATCTGATGCTCTCTCCAGGTAGTGTCAGAATTGAGTGGAATTTTAGGATACTCAGCTGGTGTCTGAGAATTGCTTGGTGTTGGTGTGAGGACTGCTCCTCCCATCCCCAACACACACATTGGAATTGGGTGCAGAAATTTAATATCCCAGGCAGACAACTTGAAACAATATTGTTGATTTTGTTGGGTATAATAAGAGTATGTATTGATATTTACAGTTATTAGAAATGTGTTCTGAAATGTGGATGAAATGGTATAATATCTGGGAGTTACTTTAGCATACTCTAGTGGAAGAGATGTGGAGTTTGTATTAATGTGCTCATCCTCCTATAATAAAGTACCGCAAACTGTATAGTTTAAAACAACAGAAATGTATTGTCTCCAATTTCTGGAGGCTAAAAGTCCAAAATCAAGGTATTGTCAGGACCATGCTCCCTCTGAGACTCTGGGTAGAATCCTTCCTTGTCCGTTCCCAGCTTCTGGTGGTGGCCGGCAGTCTTTTTTCCTTGGTTTGCAGTTGCATCGCTCCAGTCTTTGCTTGTGTTGTCAGTTGGTGTTTCTCGCATGTGTCTTCACATGGTCTCCTTTCTTTGTATGCCTGTGTCCGAATTTTTCCTTTTTATAAAAACACTAGACATACTGGATTAGGACCCATCTTAATGACTTCACCTTAACTTGATTAAATCTGCAAAGGAGTCCTTTAAATGGTTACCTCTAGCCCAAGAGAAAATGCCAAATTATGTGCACAGTCATTCCCCTGGCAAAATTTATTATCCAATGTATTGTGTTCTTGTTCAGTTTTAATATTTATTGAAATCAATTTTTTTAGAGATTTTATTTATTTATTTTTAGAGAGAGGAAGGGAGGGAGAAAAAGGGAGAGAAACATCAACATGAGAGAGAAACATCGATTGGTTGCCTCTCCCATGCCCCCAACTGGGGACCTGGCCCACAACCCAGGCATGTATCCTGATCAGGAATTGAACTTGTGACCTTTTAGTTTGCAGGACAACACCCAACCTACTGAGCTACACCAGTCAGGATGAAATCAATGATTTCTTAGTCCTTTTTTACTTTTATGCCTACCTTATTCTTTTTCAAAATTTATTTTTAGCATTTTTTTTAGAGGGGAAGGCAGGGAGAAAGAGAAAGAGAGAAACATTGATTGGCTGCCTTCTCTAGGTACCCAGCTCAGGGTTGAACCTGCAGCCCAGGCATGTGCCCTGACTGTGATTCAAACCAACTACCTTTTGGTTTGTGGGACAATATACAACCAACTGAGCAAAACTGGCTGGGGCTATGCCTACCTTATTCTTGATTTTTGACTTTTTCCTACTTTGCTTGCACAGTCTGTCATGGTTGATGCATGAGCAAGTCTGCTTTCCTATCTCATACCTTTTGGTTTCATGTCAGCCTGTGACATGATTAATTCAATAATGCCTTCCTGTTTGAACTGTCCCTGAAACCCTCCTACCACTGGGTAATGCACTGATCTATAAGGCAGTTTATATAAGTGTTTGAATCGTGTGTGTGTGTGTGTGTGTGTGTGTGTGTGTGTATGTGTGTGTGAAATTAATATATTAATAATTGAGACTCTTTGACATTTTTCAAATTAAGAATATATAAGTAATTAAAGAAGATCAACAAAACATTTTGTATGTATTTTGGATGCCACCAGGAAAATCTAGAGGTAAACAGGGCATGCTAATTTCTTGTGAAGAACCCTTATGGGAGAAAAGGAAAATAAGATATATTTAGATAATATAATGTTTTAAAACACTGATAAGTGCTATAGTAAGTGGAATGAACTATGGAAACTCAGAGTCAAGAAAAGACTCAGTTAATTTTTAAACTGAATCTAAAGGATATAAAGGAATTTGGCATGAGGGAAAGGGAAGAAGATTTTGCAGGTTCGGAATGATTACATAAAGAAGAGAGATATCATGAAGATAATTTAGGAGTCTGTCATGGGCTTTGGACTCTGATCCCAGACTGCCTTTCCCAATTCATGCTCTCCTTTTCTGTATTGACCAGTTCTCTTGGTTACTTACACTCACCCTTTTAAAAAATGGAATTGTTACATTATTTTTTCCTACCCTAGTACTTCCACTCTCATTGATTATTTCTCTATACTGCTTAAATTTTCTAAAAACTTACTTTTTGAACAGATACCAAGATCTTATTTAAATATAATTTATTCACTTATTCTATACATTTTGTCTGTTTCCAATGCTGTATCACATGAAACATCTTGTTATTTTTTCCCTCGTCCAGGATGGAAGAGCAGTCATAAAACCACAAAGTCAACTCAAACGCAAGATTCATTTCAGGAACTGATAATGAAAAGATCCAAAAGAAATGGACCCTGGGACTTCAAATCAGAAAACCCCTGCATATATGGAAACAGATTAGAGAGGAAGCAGAAGAAAAAAGAGAATGTTCAGATACTTTCAGTCACCCAGAAAAATATTTTTATTGTAGAAAGAAGGCATAAAAATACTGATTTTGGCCAAGATGTCATCCGAAAGTCAGTCCTTATTAGGCAGCAGATGGTTCCCAGTGGAAAAACATCACCAAAATGTGAAATACAAGGAGACAGCTTCAAAAAGAATTTAAATTTACTTAATCAACCAAAAAGCAACACAGCAGAGAAACGCTATAAATGTAGTATCTGTGAGAAAACCTTTATAAACACCTCATCACTTCGTAAACATGAGAAAAACCATAGTGGAGAGAAATTATTTAAATGTAAAGAATGTTCCAAAGCTTTTAACCAAAGTTCAGCTCTTATTCAACATCAAATAACCCATACTGGAGAGAAACCCTATGTTTGTAAAGAATGCGGAAAAGCCTTTACTCTTAGTACATCCCTTTATAAACATCTAAGAATACATACTGTGGAGAAATCATACAGATGTAAAGAATGTGGTAAATCTTTCAGTCGAAGGTCAGGCCTTTTCATACATCAAAAAATCCATGCTAGAGAAAACCCCTATAAATATAATCCAGGTAGGAAATCATCTAGTTGTAGCACATCTCTTCCTGGGTGTCAGAGAATTCATTCCAGAAAGAAGTCCTATTTATGTAACGAATGTGGCAACACTTTTAAGTCTAGCTCGTCCCTTCGTTATCATCAGAGAATTCACACAGGAGAGAAGCCTTTTAAATGCAGTGAATGTGGGAGAGCCTTTAGTCAGAGTGCATCTCTCATTCAACATGAAAGAATTCACACTGGAGAAAAGCCCTATAGATGTAGTGAATGTGGAAAAGGCTTCACTTCTATTTCACGACTTAATAGACACCGAATTATTCATACTGGTGAGAAGTTTTATAATTGTAATGAATGTGGTAAAGCCCTAAGTTCCCACTCAACACTTATTATTCATGAAAGAATTCATACTGGAGAGAAACCATGTAAATGTAAAGTGTGTGGGAAAGCCTTCAGACAAAGTTCAGCTCTCATTCAACATCAGAGAATGCATACCGGAGAACGACCCTATAAATGTAATGAGTGTGGGAAAACATTCAGGTGTAATTCATCCCTTAGTAATCATCAGAGGATTCATACTGGAGAGAAACCATATCGATGTGAGGAATGTGGGATATCTTTTGGCCAAAGTTCAGCTCTTATTCAGCATCGGAGGATTCACACAGGAGAGAAACCCTTTAAATGTAATACATGTGGGAAGACTTTTAGACAAAGTTCATCACGTATTGCCCATCAGAGAATTCATACTGGAGAGAAACCTTATGAATGTAGTACATGTGGAAAACTTTTCAACCACAGGTCATCTCTTACTAATCATTATAAAATTCATATTGAAGAACGCTCCTAGAAAGTAGATGTACATGTGTGAAAGCCTTAAACCAAAGCTTATCAGAATATATGAGAGTGATGGAGTAAATGTAATGGGTGCATAAAAACCTTTCTATATTTCAGTCATCAGATATTAAAATTCCAAGGCTAGGTAATGAGGAAAGTGGAAAGTGTTCACATTTGTCACTTTTTAAGTAACTTGAAATGAATTCACAACAGGAGCATTGACTGGGCAGTTGTAAGATAAAAGAATTGTTTTATCTCTACAGCAATGTACACTAGGTATCATGTGATTGTCAGTAACATCTGGGCCTGTGTATGCTGGATTCTCATGAAAAAAACTGGTAACACTTCTGAAAATATCACTTTAATAGCATATAAAAGATGTGATCTAAGAAATTATACATTTCTAGAGAAGGACCAAATAAAAGGTAAAAATAACTGTAAACTATGTCTCAGTTTATGGGGTTTGTCCTTTTTCCTGACCTGATGTCAAGCTTTGTGCATGGATTTCATTTAAAAATAGAAATAAAAGCATTTTCTCCCTTTGTTATAGTAATTGCTGGGAGTTGGGCATTTTCTACCCAATTTGTAGTTCTGTTCTCAGAATATTTTTCTCTGAAGTTATTCATTGTGAAAGTATACCTGCCATCTACTGTGAGCTTTCATCTTAGATACATTAAATGGAAAAGTTAGCAATTATTTCAAGTTTAAAGCTATTAACATATATGGCTTTAAATATATATGTAGAGATATATAGATATATAAATTAGCAACAGAGGAACTGTCAAAAGAAGTTGAATGAACCTTAACACCTGTGCCAAAATATTGAAAGGCACATTAATAGTTTCATGATATAAAAAATGTTCTTTACTTGGTGTTCTATAGTGTCAAAAAATTTCAGGAAAACAAAAGGAGTACTTATAAACAACTCAGTAATTTTTTAAAAATCTTAGCTTTGGAGCAGATACTGTACTGCATGGCTGGGAGTTTTAAGACAGGCCTTAAAGAAGCCATGAGATGGGGGAAATCGGGGAATTCAGGGAGTAGCACATGAGTAAGCAAATTATTATGTCAGTGTGTAAATATGGTGATTTTAACAGGCAAATAGGCAATTTGTGACAATATGTTGCAGTGCAAGAATGTGGAGGTTGCACAAGGTGAAGAAAGGAAATTGCACCTAACCCAGGAAACCTGGAAATGTGAGATAATGATTTACAGAGGTAGTGACACCTGAACCAGGATTTGAAAAAAGAACACTCCCCAGAGTGTGACATTAGCATTTCAAATAAGAGGAAACTGCATGTATAATGACACCTTTGGGGAAACTCAAGAATAGAACTGATGAGCAAGAGAAAGGCATGTTAAAGATTAAGCAGAAGTAGAGCCCACATAACAAAAGGCCTCGTTGGCATGCTAAGAAATTTGTATTTTATCCTGAAATGAATGGAATCAAAAGATTTTAAGCAAGGGAAAATGTTCTGGCAACAATGGGTGGATGAAGAAGGCCAAATAGGTAGATGCTGTGCTTGCCTCCTCCCATGACCACATCAAAACTGCAACTAAATTACAGAACAACCACCTTTGAGAACCACCTGAAGATAAGCTGAGCAGCAATCCTATAACTATGGATATGAAGAAGAAACCATGTTGAAACTGGTCAGAGAGGTAGAAAGCAAAATAGGCTGGTCCCACACCTGTGTGGCAGTTGAGACTCAAGAGGGATAGCTTGGCTGTGGAGGTCTCCACTAAGCAGTGAGAGATCCCAGCCTCAGCAGGCTCTCCGGCCTAGACCACCAGTGTCAGAAAGAGTTCCCATGGCATGTGGCTGTGAAAATCAGGGATTCTGTCCAGGTGATGGAAGGCTGCTGTTGCCCTCTTAAAGGACCATGCATGGTCTTACTTCCAGGTGGACACAATTGCTCTAAACTCCAGGACTGATGCAGCAGATCAAAAAGTGCCAGGGACATAAGTGGAGGAAACTGAATTGTCTGGCTCCAGGGCTAGGGATAAAGGGCCAGCTCTGGCCCAGAAAAGTACTGGCAGGCACCACTGTTCCTTTGTTGAGCCCTTCCTACAAACAGCAGGCAGGCTTAGGTAGGTGCCCTATCTGAGTCTCCATCAATTTGTCTAACTGCTGTCCCCACCCTGGTGATTCCCTGAGACTTTGTTCACACTCAACACTCCCACCAGCCCAGACCTCACAAGCTGCTGACCTCAGGCCGCTCTGAATTTTCCTAAAATCTCTCAAAGGACTGAAAATCCCAGTCAGGCAATGTCTGGCCTTGGTGTACGTAGTAACTCTTGTAATGTGGCTCCAAACTTATCATTAGTAGCATCGGCCTTCATTCACAGCATAGGCAGCTATAAACCTTAAATCACTTTGTGGACCTTGGCCAGGTGCAGGCAGCAGCTGACCTCTGTCTGCACCAGAAGTGCTCTAATGAGGCCCCAGAGCCAGCACATCTGATGGACAGCTTCAGACCACCACCCAGTTAGCACTACAACACACCCAAAGTGTGAATTCAGAAGGTACCAGAGCCCTGCTAAAATGAATCCTGATCCCTGGGGTCAGCTCCCACACGAGAGCTAGGTCAGTCTTCAAGCCAGGTGGCCTCAGGGTCACCCCATCCACAAAACACCTACTATATAAGGCCACCCAAGACTGGGAAACATAAAAAGTCTGTCTAACACAGAAAACAGACAGGCAGCCAAAATGAGGAAACAAAAATTTCCCAAATGAACAAGACAAAATATAAGAAAAAGATAAGCAAAATAAGGATAAGCATTCTGGTATATGTAGAGTTCAAAACACTGATTATATAGATGCTCAAGGAACTTAAGGAAAGAACAGATCAACTCAATGAAAATTTACAGAAAGAGAAACCATAAAAAGACCAAATTGAAGAATACAATAACTAATATGAAGAATACATTAGATAGAATCAACAGCAGATTATATGAGAAAAAAGACCTTCTGAAACTGCAGTATGCAATATTCAAAATAAAAAATGATGGGAAATCAGATATAAATCAACATATGAGTACTAACTGCTAAAACTAAGAGCTAATGTGATTAACCCAACTATAAAGATGCAAAGTTACAAATTCTCTGATTAAAAGATTTAAATGATAATAAAGTAATTAGAGCAGAAGTTTTCATTGTTGTCCATACTGTATCTCATCATCATCATTTTCATCACCATCAGTCTTTTCTTCACAATATACTAACCAAACATAGCAGGAGTATTTTCTGACTTTAAAATTGCAGATGAATTTTGAAGTACCAGGATGAAATACTGCAATAGTATATAATTCAATAGCTAGTTTATTACAGAAAGTATTAAAGCCACAAAGTGCCTTTTTTTAAAAACTTAGAACAAGATACAAGTAATAGAATGAAGAAAAATATTTCCCTTTGCTTGTGCAATGTTTTTCTCATGAAAGTCTTGCTCAAAAGACTATTGCAAGTAAATTCCCTTTCAGATAAAATATCAGAAACAATATAAAAAATTTTGCCGAAATTTATTGAGGTAATGAGGAAAATGCCCTGATTTGGGTAGGGATTATACAAATGCAAATTTTGAGGGATGTGCAGAAGTCCAAAGCATTTATTCAAAGTTGAAACAAAGTCGGGAGAATTTTATAGAATGTGTTGTTGTTCCTGCCCACGTTCTGCATTTTTGTATAATTCTGTAGAAACAACATCTTTTGTTGATACTGATGTAATTAATTACTTCAGCATTTAAACATTTAAGCAGTTAAAGGATTTTTTTGTGATTGGGTTTGCATTTAATAATCTCCAATTTTCCAGCATCAAAAACTTGGTTGGACTTCCAGTTTTAGCTACAACATGTAAACAGCATGGAAGTCATCACTTCTCACAATGAGAAAAATCTGGACAAGCTGTAAATCCATGGCTTTTATCTTCTTGAGAACTGAAGTTGCTGGGCAAATTGCAACACTTGAAATCTGGAGAGACAGGCATATCCAAAGATAGTCAAGATCTGCTTACCTGGAACAGAAGCTGCTGTAGTCATAACCTTTTACAAAAATTTAAATGCTAATTTTGATGAGTCGCTAAAGGTTGAGTGAGGATTAGTTTGGGAATGAGAAACTTGGGGGCTACAGTCTTAAGAGGTCTCATATTCCCATTGTCATTAGCTGCAAAAATCCCTTCATATTTAAAAACATTATTTTATTGTTGTTCAATTAGTTGTCCCAATTTTCCCCCTTGTTGCTCTCCCCTGCCCTACCCACACCCCCACTCCCAGTCAATCCCCACCCTGTTGTCCGTGTCCATGGGTCCTTTATTCTTGTTCCTTGACTAGACCTTACCCCTTCTTTGCTGCCTTCTCCCTCTCTGCCGACCCCTCTGGTTGTCAGTTTATTCCTTATTTCCATGTCTCTGGTTGTATTTTGTTCATTAGCTTCCACTTATAGGTGGGATCATATGGTATTTGTCTTTCACCACCTGGCTTATTTCACTTAGCATATTACTCTCCATTTCCATCCATGCAGTTGCAAAGGGTAAGCGTTCTTTCCTTTTTGCTGTGTAGTATACCATTGTGTAAATGTACCACATTTCAAAAGATATTTACTTTTAGAGAGGGGAAGGGAGGGAAGAAGAGAGAAACATCAATGTGTGGTTGCCTTTCCTGTGCCCCCAGCTGAGGACCTGGCTTGCAACCCAGGCATGTGTCCTGACTGGGAATCAAAACAGCAACCCTTTGGTGCACAGGCTGGCACTCACTCCACTGAGCCACACCAGCCAAGGCTGTACCACAATTTTTTGATTCACTCATTTACTGATGGGGACTTAGGCTGTTTCCAACACTTTGCTATTGTAAATAATGCTGCTACAAACATTGGGGTACATAGGTTCTTTTTAATTGTTTGAGGATGCTTAGGGTATAATCCCAGCAGTGAAATTGCTGGATCACAAGGCAGTTCCATTTTTAGTTTTCTGAGGAAATTCCATACTGTTTTCCACAGTGGCTGCACCAGTCTGCATTCCCACCAACAGTGCCCTAGGGTTCTGCATCCTCTCCAGCACTTGTCGTTTATTGATCTGTTGATGGCCATTCTGGCCAGTGTAAGGAGGTTTCTCATCGTGGTTTTAATTTGCATCTCTGATGGCTAATGATGTTGAGCATCTTTTCATATGTCTATGGGCCCTCTGTATGTCCTCGGAGAAGTGTCTTTTCAGGTCCCTTGCCCATTTTTAAATTGGATTATTTTGTCTTCCTAGTGTTAATATGAGTTCTTTATATATTTTGGAGATCAAACCCTTGTCCGAGTTATCATTGGCAAATATGTTTTCCCATATGGCTGGTTCGCTTTTCATTTTGCTGATATTTTCTTTAGCTATGCAGAAGCTTTTTAATTTAATGTAGTCCCATTTGTTTATTCTTCCCTTTATTTCCTTTGCCCTAGGAGATGTATCAGGGAAAATATTGCTGTGTGGGATATCTGAAATTTTACTGCCTGTTTTCCTCTAGTACTTTTTTAAAAGTATATTTTATTGATTATATTGTTACAGTAGTCCCAAATTTTTCTCTGCTCTTCTCTGCCCAGTACCCCCCTTTCTCTCCAGCAATCCCACCCCTCTTAGTTCATGTCCATGGGTCGTGCATATAAGTTTTTTGGCTTCACTCTTTCCTATATTTTTCTCAACTTTCCCCTCTCTATTTTGCACCAACCAATTATGATGCTTAATCCCTCCCTGCACCATTTCCCTATTTCTCCCCCTCCCCCTCCCAGCTGATAACCCTCCAAATGATCCCCATACCTATGATTCTGTTCCTATTCCAGTTTCTTTAGTTGGATTTTGTTTTTATTTTTTCGATTCAGTTGTTGATAGTTGTGACTTTGTTGTCATTTTAATGTTCATAGTTTTGATCTTTTTAAGCAAGTCCCTTTGACATTTCCTATAATAAGGGCTTGGTGATGATGAACTCCTTTAGCTTTACCTTGTCTGGGAAGCACTTCATGTGCCCTTCCATTCCAAATGATAGCTTTGTTGGGTAGAGTAATTTTGGTTGTAGGTCCTTGCTTTTCATCACATTGAATACTCCCTGCCAGTCTCTTCTTGCCTGCAGTTTCCTCTGGGAAATCAGCTGACAGTCTTATAGGCACCCCTTTGTAGCTAACTTTCTGCTTTTCTCTTGCAGCTTTTAAGATTCACTCTTTATCTCAACCTTTGGCATTTTAATTATGATGTGTCTTGGTGTGGGCCTCTTTGGGTGTAGCTCGTTTGGGACTCTCTGTGCTTTCTGGATTTGTATGTTCATTTCCTTCACCAAATTTGTGGACTTTTTCATTATTTTTTCACATATGCTTTCCATTTTTTGGTCTTCCTCTTCTTCTGGCACCTCTATCATTTGGATGTTGGTATATTTAAAGTTGTCTCAGAGGTTCCTAAGCCTCTCTTCGTTTTTTTCAATTCTTGTTTACTCATTCTTTACTGGTTGACTGCCTTTTTCTTATTTATGTTCCAAATCATTGATTTGAACACCAGTTTTCTTCCCTTCACCATTGGTTTTTTGTGGATTTTCCTTTGTTTCATTTGGCATAGCCTTCACTTCTTCCCTTATGCGTTTGCTGTATTTAAGCAAATATGTCAATCCTGTGAGCATCTTTATCACCAGTGTTTTGAACTCTACGTCTGTTTATGTTGGCTATCTCCTTGTCTTTTAGGTTGACTATATCCTCGTCGCTTAGTTCTCCCACTGGAATCTTGATCCATTCCCTCTTTTGGGTCATACCTCTCTGTCTCCTCATCTTGACAGGCTCCTGCGTTTGTTTGCCTCTGTGTCCTAGGTAGAGCTGTTGCACCTGTTACGTTGTAAGGGGCGAAGCCTTAAGTATTCATAAGTACAGGTGACCCGGTTTCACCACGTTGTGGTGGTGTATTTGGCAGAGGGGTCTGAGAGGGAACAATGCTGCTTACTCAGCACTCCTTTTCCAGGCACTTCTCCCACTTCTGAATGGGACTGGCGCCTCTCTAGCTGCTGCTCTGGCCATCGTTCACAGAATGGATGGGTTTGCAGACATTCTAGGACCATGTGGGCCCTTTAAACAAGTGGACTCTACTGAGAGACAGGCGGTTTCTTCCTCTGCTCCAACCCACACTGGTTTTCACAGTTAGGAGCAATGAGGCTTTATTTTCCCTGGTGCTGGAACCGTGAGCTGTCTGGTGCTGGGAGTTCTCCCTAGGTGTCCCTCCCTACTTTTAAAAATGTGACTGCGCTTTCCACCGGCCTGCCACTGCCCCTGCCACTGCTGCTGCCGCCGCCACCACACCACGTCCTTTCTGCCCCGGCTCCGCCCCTCCTACTTGTCTGGACGAGTGTTTCTTCTTTATATCTTTGTTTGTTAGACTCCATGCGCTCGATTTTCTGGAACTTTTGGTTGTCTCTAGTTTTGAAGTAGTTGTATTCCTTCTTAGTTGTGGAGGGAGACGCAGTGTCTATCTACACCTCCATCTTGGCCTGAAGTTCTCCTCTAGGACTTTTATGGTGTCACGACATATTTAAAATTTTTATCCATCTTGAGCTTATTCTGGTATATGGTGTAAGTTGGTGGTCTAGTTTAACTTTTTGCAGGTACCTGTCCAGATTTCTCAACACCATTTATTGAAGAGCCTATTTTCACTCCATTTTATGCTTCTGTCTCCTTTGTCAAAAATATTAATGGACCATAGAGAGTTGGGTTTATTTCTGGGCTCTCTATTCTGTTCAGTCGATCTATGTGTCTGTTCTTATGCCAGTATCAGACTTTTTATTACAGTGGCCTTGTAATATAGTTTTATATCAGGTATTATGATTCCAGCTACTTTGTTCTTCTTTCTCAGAATTGCTAAGGCTATTCAGGGTCATTTATGGTTCTATATAAATTCTTGAATTATTTGTTATAGATCTTTGTAATATGTCATTGCTATTTTAATAGGAGTTGCATTGAATATATAGATTGCTTTGGTAGTGTGGACATTTTAATGATGGTGATTCTTCCAATCCATGAACATAGTATACGCTTCCATTTATTTGTGTCTTTCTTAATTTCTTCAGTGTTCTATAGTTTTCTGAGTACTGATCTTTTACCTCCTTGGTTAATTTTATTCCTAGGTACTTTATTTTTCTTGTTGTTATAGTAAATGGGATTTCTCCCCAGTTTCTGTGTCTGATATTTCATTGCTGGTGTACAAAAATGCCTTTGATTTCTGAATATTAACTCTGTATCCTGCTGTTTTACCAAATTCCCTTATTAAGTCTAGTAGTTTTTTGTTGGAGCCTGTATGGTTTTCTATATATACTATCATGTCATCTGCAAACCATGACAATTTTACTTCCTTTCCAATTTGGATGCCTTTTATTTCTTATTCTTGTCTGAATCCCTTCATATTTTATATGATGATGACCTGAAAAATACCCCTTCAGGGCTCAATCAGGGGAATAATAACTATGTTGAGAAATACCCAGAGTTTTCCTTACCAAAAAAAGCCTCTCCATGGTGGCATGAGGCATGGAAGCATGTTATCCCTTCTCTCAGGATGGGGGGAACACAATGGCTTGTCAGTTAGCCAACAGGACACCTATTTCTTGGTGTCTCCATGTGTACATTTGGGATTGAATTGTCACCCAGCCAGTCCTGTGCATGTTTTTCTATAACTCATTGTAGTAAAAGGTATATAATAAAATGTAATATTTTAATCATTCTCAATTGTACAATTCAATGATATTTAAGTACAACTATATTGTTTTACAACTATCATCAACAGTATCCATCTTCAGAATTTTTTTATCAACCCAAACTGAAACTGAAACTCTATACCCATTACCCATTACCCTTCTCTTCGGCCCATAGTGTAACCATTATTTTTTGTATCTATGAATTTAACATATCATATACATGGAATCAACAATATTTGTCCTTTTATGTCTGGCTTATTTCACTGAGTATTGTGGGAGACAGGCAGGCATGGTTGACCACTGTGTGGAGCCCGCGCTGGGTCTTAACTGGCTGGTTTTTGCCTTTCATGCTTGCTATGAATCCCACCCTTGGGGGATTTTAAAGATAGACTAGAAATACAAAGTGACTTTTAAGGAAAAGGGAACCTGCTCTGGTTTTCTCTGAATAGCCCCAAATTCTTGTCAGTAGGATGTGAAAAACAGAACAATTAAGTAAATGTTTTTGAACTTGTGTAAAATACTTGGGTGTTTCAACCCTGTATTGATGTGCATTTCCCTTTGTTACTACTCCCAACCATTTGGTGAGGGGCTACATGTTTTTCTTGTGCATCTCCCCATGTAGAAAGTAGATAAAAACCCTGGCTAATAAAGAAACGGGCTATTTCCTCAGAAAACCCCCCCTCCCTTTCTTCCTCAGATGATGTGTGTTTGAGTAGTTTCTTCATCCATTCTGAGGGACTCAGAGTCTCTCACAGGTGGCGCCTAAAATGGGGCAGAGGACACACTGAAGTGCCACTGGCTGCGAGTTGCGGACTGTGGACAGCACTCCTAGACAGAGGGAAAAATTGGCCAAATCATCCCGAATGAAGGGAAGGTGGCACCATCTTCATTGGTAAGGCTGCCGGCATGCTTAGTTAAAACAAGGGAGCTTTTTTTTTTTCTAAAATTTCTCCTTTCCTTTCTAAAATCTTCTCAGCTGTTCTGTTCCTGTCTATATACTCACATTCATTTTCACTCTCTCTCCTCTCAAAAAAATTGCCACAAGACTGCGGGCACGGGACAAGTAGTTAACATGTTCGCTAGGGGTACTTGCCAATGAATAAAGCTCCTGTGACAGGATAAGCTGGGATGTGGACCGGGAAACAGCAGGCAAAGTTCATGCAATGCTAGGCACACTGTAAAAACAATCACAGCCCCATCCCTGTGGCATTTCCCAACTTAGGATTTACGAGAGAGAGAGAGAGAGAGAGAGAGAGAGAGAGAGCGCGCGCTAAGTAACTTTCATAAAAATTCTGTTTTTTTTTTTTTCTTTCATGGGGAGGGGTCTTTCTAAAGAACAGGATGTTTATTTCCGCTGGCTCTTTCAGTTCCTAAAAACTGCAGGATGTCAGGTGGAAAAAAAGAATTTACTTAATCCATTACGGGCAGTAAATTTGCACTGCCCCTGGTTCCCAGATACAGGGTCATATGATTTAGAGGTGTGAGAAACAGTAGGACAAAACCTTAAATGTCTCCAGGAGAACAGGATCCCCATAGGTCATCAGAATTTAGTAACTTGGGGTGTAGTTCATACAGCTTTATATTCCTGCCTATTCCTTCAGTAAAAACTAAAAGCAAAGTAGGCGAGGAGAAGATTTTCAGTTTGGAGCATGATCCTGCTGTCTCATATTCAGGAGAAGGAAAAGGAGAGATTAAATACCTATGATGAGAACTTTGCTAAGAAAGCATTAAGTCCACCACCCACAGGGGTGGTGGAAGCTAGGACCATGCTGCCCATGGCGCCTCTCTCACCCTGGGACAAAGAACCTAAAAGCTGTCCAGTGCCACCGCCACCGCCACCGCCACCGCCGCCGCCACCACCACCACCGCTTGTTAATGGAACTTCCACGGCTACGCACAGCTCCCTGCAGGAAGTGGTAGAAGCCGGCAATTGGAAGGCTATTTCAGCCTTTCCTGTAGTTGTAAAACAAGGGCTGTAAGAGGACTCAGCAACTTCTTGGCCAAGACCCAGCGGTCATTCATGTTCCTCTCACACAGCTTTATTTACAGCAAATGTTTAGTCAATCTTTAGAATTTCAGTGTGCTATGGATGGTTATATAGGAAAAAATTGAACTCAGTCTTCCTTCTGACAAGTTTTGCAAAATATTCCAGAATTAAACATTTGACTAAAGGATAAATTAAGCCAGACACCAATATCAGGATCAAAGACGATATTTGTAGATGGGTCAGGGAAGTCAGGCAAGGCTTCCATTACCTGGCAAGAGGACCTAGAATGGAAACATCGTATCACCCATGGACACTCAACTACACAATGGGCAGACCTAGAAGGAGCCATTATGGCTCTGCAGTAATGGCCCCATGAGCCCTTAAATTTAGTTTGTGACTCAGGGTATACTGTATATATGGTTATTCATCTAGACCAGGCACTAATTAAGGGGTCTCTTGATCCTCAATTACTTAATCTGTTTTTGTCTTTGCAAAACCTATTGGATAAAAGGGAGCACTGTTTGTTTATCATCCATATGCTCTCCCATACAGGCTTTCCTGGCCCTATGGCAGAAGGCAACAGCTGAGCTGATGCCTTAGTAAGCGTCATAACTACCTTTCAAAAGGCAGTTGCTTCGCATCAGTTTTATCATAAAAATAGTGATGCGCTTCTCCAAGAATTTAGCCTTTCATGCTCCCAGGCTAAGCAATTTATTAGAGAATATGCAGACTGTCAGGCCATGGGCAAGGCACCTCCTCAGCATGGGTGTAAACCCTTGGGGACTAACCCCACGAATAATTTGGCAAACAGATGTCACTCATTACCCTCCTTTTGGAAAACTTAAATATATTTATGTTTCAATTGACACCTATTCTGGAGCATTATACGCCACCGCTCTTGCAGGAGAGTCAGCAAAGCATATTCAGACACACTGGCTCAAGGCATTTAGCTACTTAGGACGTCAACAACAAATAAAAACTGATAATGGACCAGGCTATGTAGCTTGCTCCACCCAGAAATTTCTACAAAGATGGGATATTAAACATAAAACAGGCATTTCTTATGATCCTACAGGCCAGGCCATTGTTGAAAGAGCCCATCACACTTTTAAAAATCTTCTCAAAAAACAAAAAAGGGGGAGTATGCAGTACTCCCCTCAAAATTTAACTATGTCAGCAGTGTATACTTATAATTTTTTAAACTGTGATGACTCTCTTACTTCAGCTATTATACCGGGACCCTCAAGGAGAAGGAACTTGGGAAGGCCCAGTTGATTTACTGTCATTATTTGCAGATGACATGATACTGATTAAAGAACTGTAAAGATTCCCAAAAAAACTATTAGAACTGATAAATGAATTCAGTAAAATATCAGGATACAAAATAAATATCCTGAAATTAGTTGCATTTTTATACAACAATAATAAACTTATCAGAAAAGGAAATTAAGAAAACAATCCCATTCACAATGGCATCAAAAAAATTTTAAGTTCAGGCCAAGATGGAGGCCTAGACAGACATGCTGTGTCTCACTCGACAACTAAAAAAAAAATACAACTACCTCAAAACTAGTGACAACCAGAAGTTCCAGAAAATTGAGCTGCATGAAAGTCCAACAAACAGAGATATAAAGAAGAAATACTCAAGGTAGGAGGGGTGGAGCTGGCGTGGAAAGGACACAGTGTGGTGGCAGTAGCAGCAGCAGCGGTGGTGGCAGCAGCAGGCCAACAGAAAGAGCAAACATTTAAAAAAGTCGAGAGGGACACCTCGGGAGCACTTCCAGCACCAGACCAGTCCACAAGACTCACAGTTCCAGTCAGGGACAGCCTCATTGCTTCTGACTGTGCAAACCAGTGGGGGTTGGGTTGGAGGCAGAAACTGTCACTCTCTCAGCAGAGTCCACTTCTCTAAAGGGCCACCACAGTCCTAGAACATCTGCAGACCCAGCCACTCTGGGAACACTGGCCAAGGCAACAGACAGAGAGGCGCCAGGCCCATATGAAGGTAGGAGAGGTGCCTGGAGAAGGGGCAAGTGCTGAACAAGCAGCATTGTTCCCTTTCAGACCCCTCCCCCACACAGCAATACAATGTGGTGAAATGGTTTTCCTTGTACTGATGAATACCTAAGGCTCTGCCCCTTACAATTTAATAGGTGTGATAGCTCTACCTAAGACACAGAGGCAAGCAAATACAAGTGTCAAGATGAGGAGATAGAGAAGTATGGCCGAAAAGAGGGAATGGATCAAGGTTCCAGTAGGAAAACTAAGTGATGAGGAGATAGCCAACCTAATAAATGAGGAGATAGCCAACCTAACAGATGCAGAGTTCAAATCACTTGTGAAAAAGATGCTCACAGACTTGACAGATATGCTTAAGTATGGCAAACGCATAAGGGAAGAAGTAAAGGCTATGCTAAATGAAACGAAGGAAAATCCATACAAAACCAATGGTGAAGAAAAGGAAACTGGGGTTCAAATCAAGGACTTGGAATATAAGGAAGGAAAAAAATAGTCAATCAGTACAAAATGAGGAAAGAAGAATTGAAAAAATCGAGGAGAAGCTTGGGAATCTCTGGGACAACTTTAAACGTGCCAACATCCGAACCATAGGGGTGCCAGAAAAAGAAGATGAAGAGCAAGAAATCGAAAGCTTATGTGAAAAAATAATGAAGGAAAACTCCCCAAATTTGGCAAAGAAAATAGACATACAAGTCCAGGAAGCACAGAGAGTCCCAAACAAGCTAGACCCAAAGAGGACCACACTAAGACACATCATGATTAAAATGCCAAAGATTAAAGATAAAGAGAGAATCTTAAAAGCAGCAAGAGAATAGCAGAGAGCTAACCTATAAAGGGTGCCTATTAGACTGTCTGCTGATTTCTCAAAAGAAACTTTTCAGGCAAGGAGGAACTGGCAAGAAATATTCAATGTGATGAAGAGCAAGGACCTACAACCAAGATTACTGTATCTAGCAAAGTTATCATTTAGACTGGAAGGGTGGATAAAGTGCTTCCAAGACAAGGTAAAGCTAAAGACGTTCATCATCACCAAGCCATTGTTATATGAAATGTCAAAGGGACCTACTTAAGAAAAAGAAGATCAAAACTATGAACACTAAAATGACAACAAACTCACAACTATCAACAACTGAATCTAAAAAATAAAAACAAAAACAAACTAAGCAAACAACTAGAACAGGAACAGAATCATAGGTGTGGGAATCACTTGCAGGGTTTTCAGGTAGGAGGAGACGGAGGAGAAATGGGGAAATGGTGCAGGGACTAAGAAGCATAATTAGTTGGTACAAAATAGACAGGGGGAAGTTAATAATATAGGAAATGGTGAAGCCAAAGAACTTATATGCATGAACCATGGACATGAAATAAGGGGGATGGAATTGCTGGAGGGAAGGTGGGTACTGGGAAGAGGGGAGCAAAGGGAAAAGAAATTGGGACAACTGTAACAACATAATAAAATATACTTTAAAATTTTTTTAAAAACTAGGAAGAAATTTAACCAAAGATGTAAAAGACCTGTACTTGGAAAATTATAAGACACTGAAGAAGAAATTGTGTAAGATACAAATAAGCAGAAGCATATACTGTGCTCATGGACAGGAAGAATTAACATCATTGAAATGTCCATACTACCCAAAGGAATCAACAGATTCAATGCAATTCCTACCAAGACACCAATGGCATATTTCACCAAAGCAGAAATATTCCCAAAATTTATAAAGACCACAGGAGACCCCGAATAGAAACAGCAATGTTGAGAAAGGAGAACAAAGTTGGAGGAATCACACTACCTGATGGTATCAGATTATGCTAGAATAGCCATTAGGCCAGAATAGTCAAAAGAGCATGGAACTGACATAAAGACAGACATATAGATCAATGGAACAGAATAGAGAGCCCAGAAATAAACCAATGCCTCTATAGCCAATTAATCTATTGACAAAAGAGGCAGAAACATGCAATGGATTAAAGGTAGTTTATTCAATAAATGGTATTGGGAAATTTGTACTGATATGTGCAAAAAAATGAAACTAGCCCACTTTCTCACACTATACATGAGAATAAACTGAAAGTGGATAAAAGACTTAAATGTAAGACTCAAAACCATAAAAAATCCTAGAAGAAAACATAGGCAGTAAAATCTCAGACATTTCTTGTAGCAATATTTTTTTCTGATACATCATCACAGGCAATGGAAACAAAGAAAAAACAAACTCTTAATACATCAAACAAAAATGTTTTGCACAGCAAAGGAAACCATAAACAAAATAAAAAGACAATCCACTGAATGGAAGTACATATTCTCCAACAATACATATGATAAGGGATTAATATTCAAAATTTATAAAGAACTTATAAAACTCAATAACAAAAAAACAATCCAGTTAAAAAATGGACAAAGGACCTGACCAGACACTTCTCCAAAGAAGACATACAGATGGCCCATAGACATATCAAAAGATATTCAACATCACTAATCATCAGAGAAATGGAACTTAAAGCCACAATGAGATATCACCTCACACCTGTCATAATGGCTATCATCAATAAATCAACAAACAACAAGTGCTGGTGAGGATGTGAAGGAAGGGGAACCCTACTGCATTGTTGGTGGGAATGCAGATTGGTGCAGCCACTATGGAAAACCATATGGAGCTTCCTCGAAAAACTAAAAATGGAACTGCCTTCTCACCCAGTGATTCCAATTCTTGGACTATAGCTGAAGAAACCCAAAACACTAATTTGAAAGAATACATGCACCCCTATGTTCATTGCAATTTTATTTACAATAGCCAAGCTATGGAAGCAGCCCAAGGGCCCATCACTAGATGAGTGGATAAAAAATGTTGTGGTATATTTACACAATTGAATACTAGTCAGCCATAAAAAGAAGGTAATCTTACCCTTTGCAACAGCATGGATGGACCTGAAGAGTATTATGCTAAGTGAAATAAGCCAGTCAGAGAAAGACAAGTACATTATGATTTCACTCACATGGGAAATCTAATGAACAAAATGCATTAACAAACAAAATAGAAACAGACTCATAGACACAGAGAACACACTGACAACTGACAAAGGGCACAGGGGTTGGGGGGACTGGATGTAGAAGGTGAAGGGATTAAACAACCAACCAACCAACCACACACACAAACAAACAAACTCATAGACACAGATTACAGCATGTTGATAACTCAAGGTGGGGGGAAGTAGAAGAAGGTAAAGTGGGGATAAATGGTGATGGAGGAGACTTGACTTGGGTTGGTGAACACACTACAATGCACATGATATGTTATAGAATTGTATACCTGGAAACCCATATAACTTTATTAACCAATGTCACCTCAATAAATTCAATAAAAAGAAAAGAAAAAGGAATTCAGATTGGAAAGGAAGAAAACTATCTACTTATACATGACAGGATCTTGTATGTGGAAAATCATACGGAATTCTAAAAGAAACAAAAAATTCAGACCACTGCAGCTGATAAATACATTTAAACCAACAACCCAATAAATCCAATAAAAAATAATAAAATAAAATGCAAATCACTTGATACTTTATAATAAAACAAAGTTTGTAGGACATAAGATTAATTAAAAAATCAATTGTATTTCTATATACTAGCAATTAACAATTTGAAAATAAAATTAGGAAAACAATTCCAATAGCATCAAATAAGATTAAAATATTTAGGAAAAAGTTAATGAAAGTACTGCAGGATCTGTTCACTAGAAACTTCAAACATCATTGAAAGGAACTGAATTAGAACTAAAAAAGTGAGGAACCCATGTTTATGGATAGGAGGATTTAATGTTGTTAAAGCGGCAATACTTTCCCAATTGTTCTCCCTATCAAAATCCCAGCTGCCTATTATGCGGAAATTAACATAGTGATCTTAAAACCCAATAAATCATAGGTGTAAATCTTTTTGACCTTAGATTAGGCAACAGTTTCTTAGATGAAACACCAAAGACAGAATCAACAAAAGGAAAGAACAGATGAATTGGACTTCATCAAAAGTTTTAAAAATTGTGCTTCAAAGGACACCATAAATCAAGTACAACAACCTACAGCATGGGAGAATAGGTTTGCAAATCAAATCTGATAAGGGGATAGTATCCCAGAATCTTTTAAGAACAGTTACAGCTCAACAATAAAATGACAAATTAGTCCGTTTAAAAATGGCAAAAGATTTTCCCGTAGATAGGCATTTCCTTCCTACAAAAGACATGCAGAAATAGACAATTAGTGCATGAAATGATGCTGGATGTCATTAGCTATCGGGTAAATGCAAACTGAGACCACGTGACATGTAACGTCACAGCTCAGCAGAACAGCTACACACGAGAGAAGCGACAAGGGAGGGCAAGACGTGGAGAGACTGAAACCCTGCGCTGCTAAGTGGGAACATAAAGGTCTCCCCACCCGTCAGTGAGGGTGTTTCCTTACAGTACGTCACAGGGGGTAGTTAGTTTTGTGAATTCTTCTAATAGACTGAAAGCACTTGAAGACAGGGATTATTAGGTCCTCTCCCTCCCCCGAGTGCGCACCGGTTAGGACATCTGTCATTCCCCGTCATCTGCAATCACTGATCTGCTTACCTCTCTCGGGCGCTAGATCATAATATTATACAGACAAGACCGGCAGGAGCGCACCCGGGGAGGCGGACGCGGGGCTGAGAGGGAGGACTGGCAGGACCGCTGCGTGGACCGCTTCAGGCTGAACGGTGCCGCGGAGTCACAGGAGACCGAGGCCGAGCCCGAGGGGTCTGAAGCGGACGACGAGGCCTAGTTCTCGAGAGGCGGCAGAGACAGTGGAGGCGCCCACGCCCCTGGAACAAGGAGAGCCCGACCCGGACGGCGGACGGCCGGGCGAGGGCGAAGGCCCTCCTCGCACCCGATTGGCCTCCATTGAACTGCACCCCAGGTCTCGGCTCCATCTTGGCTGCTTCCCGATCCTGGTCTTCCCGGACTTGGCGGAGCAGCTGCAGGCCGACAAACGCCGCCTGCTCACACCCCTGGGGGCCGGCCTCTACCCTGTGGACCGCGCGAGGCTGACTGTAACCTTTTCCGTGGCGGTGACGCCGGCGGTCTGCGCGCTTTGAGGTCGGCTGGGGAAGAAAGCAGGAGTGTTGCTGGCCCAGTAGGGGACTCCCCTGGATCTGCTCTGACCTCGCGGACGTTGGGGTGCCGCGCGGCGCTGGCCTAACACCAGCCCGACCACCAGGCGAGCCCGCACGGACCAGAAGCCCCTTGCGGCCGGGTGCGGGGCAGCTTTAGCAGGCGCGCACATCTAACCGCTCTCGGGCGCGCCACAGTGAGCGGCTCTGCGCCTGCGCTGCGCTTCTCTGGCGCTCACACCTGCTCACGCACGTGCAGACTCCCCGTCGTGCGCCGCCCCCCCCTCCCCTAGGCCGGCGACCTCCGCCCCGCGCCCAAGACCGTGCGAGGTTCCCGCCACGGGGCCGCCCCGCGCTAGCGCGGGCACCGGCAGGAAGGGAGCGCGGCAGCACCCTGCTGCAGTTGGCGGGTGGAGCAGCTTCATCCCGGAGCCGCCTCCGGTGAGAGCTGGATGTTGGGGCACGAGGCCTACGGAGGCTCAGCTCACCGGACTCACTCACCTGGGCAGCACGAGTGCGGGCCGCTGCGTTGCAGCCCCTTGCTCCTCTGGGCGCGTGGGACTGAGGGGCCCAGTCCTGGTGCGGTGTCTTCCTTAAACCGCTGGCCTGGGTTCCGCCCAGCTTGTGGCATCACATGGGAGAGGAGAGCCGCGCTAAGGAGGTGAGGGCCAGCTGGACAGACTGCAACCTCCCTGGTCAGTGACTTGAAGCCGAGAAGTAGCAGTGGCGTGAGACGTTGTTTATTTTACTGGAGTTCTGACTTGGGTGGCCTGTGGGACAGGTGCCCGATGAGTCTGTGGCCAGGTTTTTCAGCGAGGAAGGGAAGGGCCTTAAGGGGAGGGTGGCGTGGTGGAGGGCCGTCTCCTGGTTTGCTGCCCACTTCCTCCATCCTTGGGTGGGACACCATGGATTATCTGGTCAGTTAGAATCTGTGGGGCATTTTAAGGATTTTGCACGTGAGGAGGAAGCAGGGGAAGCCTGTGGGTTTCCAAAGGACAATGGTCCTCCTTGACTGGGGACAGAATCCAGCTGGGAAAACTTTGATTCGAACTGTGGACTATGATCCTTTATTTCCATCTCTTGTATCGCCTGAAGAATTGGGGCAGGGAGGGGGAAGGTAGGTGGCAAAAGCCAGAAGCCAACCCTGTAGCTTGGGGCAGGTGGGTCGCAGGTGTTCGCAGTTCCAGAGGAGTTTGGAGTCTTATTCTTGGGAGTCACCCAAGAATAAGTCTTCAAACTCCTTATTCTTGGGTGACTGCTAACTCACCTTGAGCACCAAGCTGGGCCAGGTGCTCACAACAGTCACTTTGGTCTCAGCCTGCCCTTTGAGTCCTATGGTGCCTACCTGTGGCTCTGGAGGTGGGGGGACATTTGGACCCTCAAGAGCCATCTGTATCTCTCCTCCAGGGCACAGATTTTTGCTCCTGTTTCCACCACCTGAGCAGGGAGTCATGGCTGAGAAGGCAGGACCCTCCAGTACCGTCCCATGTCCTTGCCCAAAGGAGGTGGAGGTGAAGGCAAACGAGTCCCCAAAAGTGATGGCAAGGAACAAAAACAATGTGGTTTGGAACCACGAGCAGAATGACCAGAACAGCCGCCATGAAAGTGGGCATCTACCCCTTACACCTAGTTCCCTAAAGACTGTGGGAGTCCTCACATCTTGCAAGAGATCCACAGAGGAAGTGCTGGGCGAAGACCGACCACCCAGCTTGCCAGGTACTCTGACATCATGTAAGGAGGTGGACGCTGAGAAGCCATCATAGAGTAGTTATCCAGTGGCCTCTGCCAGCAGGAAACCACACCAAAGGAGACGTCCCATGCCACTCCTGCTGCTGCTGCTAGCACTGCTGGGGGATCGAGGTGAGCTGCCCCCACCTCATAAGTTGCCTCACCTTGCTAGTGACCAAGACCTGGGTGCCTTGCAGAGCACCGTGAAGAGTGAAAAGACCTTGGAGGACAAGACAGAGGGCACAGGTGACAGCAGTGCCACTCAGCCTGCCCCTCTGTCTCTCCCTCTGGCTCTACGATGGCAGACTCCCTGCCCCAGGACACTTGGACTGGGCAGGGCTCTGCTACCATCACAGCCAGGGAAGCTGTGGAAGTGACCTCTCAGCCAACATTAGATGATGATGATGATGACATTCAAATGGACACTACTCCCCCTTGCTTTGCTGTCATAGACATAGCTTCCGATGATGACATAGAAATGGACACTGTTCCCCCTTGTGATGCTGTCACCATTGTGTCTTCTCCAGCCTCCAATGCAAGATTCATGCCAGTTTACCAAACCCAGTACAGTGAATCACAGGCTGCCTGCAGTTGCTCCACTGCCTGCAGTTGCTCCACCGCCTGCTCGGCTTTGAAGAGCTGCTGTGCTACTTCACACCACCCCATTGGTGCCCCCATCCACAGCTCACCCCATCTGAGGGAACCCTGATGGTCAGCAGAAGGGCATTGCTCTCCCCAGTGCTCCTGTTAGCACGGGGGTACCACTCATGGCATTGGAGTTGCCACCAAGACGCCTAACAATGGAACAGGAGCTCACTGTTGGCCAGCACATCTTCAGGCACTTGTGGTTCTGGGTGTTGCAGCTCCCATGGGTGGTGGCAGCTCTGGGGTCAGTGTGTCCAGCCCAGGCCCCACTCATCCACAGGCCTCCAGAGTGTCCACTCTAGAGATGGACTGAGGAGGGCACAGCACTGCTTCTAGATCTCAGCTTGGCTACATGACCTGGGATCCATCTGCACCGGCATGGCAACTGCAGGAGGAGCACGAACCACCCAGTGCTTGGATATGATGCCTTAAATCCAATCATCTGGAGCCCACCTGTCAAGGTTGTGTGGCGACAGGAGGGTACAACACCATTCCCCTGATTGGAGCGTTAGGTTTAGTGATCACGCTTGCCATCAGTGCACCTGCGGCCCACCTGGACATGGGAAGTCGCCTGCAGTTCCAGTGACCACCACCGTGGAGAACAAATGTATGTCACAAGACATGTCTATTTCCACCTTTCTCAGATCACTGGGGATTCTCCTGGGTATATCACATCCCTTATAGATGCAAGTCCCAGCAGCATCCCTGTGTTTAGACACACTTGTAGTTGCCCTTTGTTTCCAAGCACCTGGAACCCACCTGTGCAGAATCCTGTCAATGCCATGGGAGGATACAGCCTTTCCCCTGTAATGGGAAGACCTGTTATTCCCACTTCACATCAGAACAGGGGCCCACCCAAAACACAGGTGGTGCACTCACAGGAAAAATGTCTCACCCATGATGAGACGTCACTGTGTCACCATGTGCCATAAGATCACTAGTAGCCCAAGTATCCAGGTAGCGTGACGGGGATAGCATAGTCCAGAGCTTTTGTTTGTTGGGAGTTTTTTTTATTACTGCTTCAATTTCACTAGGTGTAACCTCTCTATTCAGATACTCTTGATTCTTCCTGATTTAGTTTTGGAAGATTGTTTCTAGAAATTCATCCATTTCATCCAGGTTGTCCAGTTTGTTGGCATATAGTTATTCATAATATTTTCCTACAATCCTTTGTATTTCTTTGGTGTCAGTTGTTATTTGGGTCCTCTCTCTGTTTTTCTTGACAAGCCTGGTTAAAGGCTTGTCAATTTTGTTTTATGTTTTCAAAGAACCAGCTCCTACTTTTGTTGATCTTTTGAATTATTATCTTAGTCTCTATGTCATTTAATTCTGCTCTGATCTTGATGATTTCCTTCCTTCTACTCGCTCTGGGCTTTGCTTGTTGTTCTTCCTCTAGTTCTTGTAGCTGTAGGGTTGGATTTTTTTATTAGAGAGTTCTAAATTTTTTAGGTAGTCCTGTATTGCTATGAACTTTTCTCTCAGGACTGCTTTCCCTGTATCCCAAAGGTTTGGGGTTGTTGTGTGTTCATTATCATTAGTTTCCACAAACTTTTTGATTTCTTCCTTGATGTCATTGTTAACCCATTCATTATTTAAAAGCATGTTATTTATTCTCCATAAGTTTGAATGTTTTTGAGTTTTTTCCTTGAGGTTGATTTCCAATTTTAAGCCATTGTGATCTGAGAAGATGCTTGATAAAATTTCAATTTTCTTAAATTTGTTGAGGCTTGTTTTGTGTCCTACCATGCCGTCTATCTTTGAAAATGTTCCATGTGCACTTGAGAAGAATGTATATTTTGCTTCTTTGGGGTGAAAAGTTCTATATATATTGACTAAGTCCATTTGCTCTAGAGTGTTGTTCAATGCCTCAGTATCTTTGGTGTTTCTTTGCTTCGAACATCTGTCCATTGTTGACAATGGGGTGTTAAAGTCCCCTACTATGAGTGTGTTGCTCTCTATATCTTTCCTAAAGTCTTTCAAAAATTTCCTTAGATATTTGGGTGCTCCTATGTTGGGTGCATATATGTTTACAAGGGTTATATCTTTTTGATCAATTTTTCCCTTAACTATTATGAAATGTCCTTCTTTGTCTCTTTTTATGGTCTTTGCTGTGAAATCTGTTTTGTCTGATGTAAGTATTGCTACCCGAGGTTTTTTTCATGTCCATTTGCTTGAAAAACTTTTTTCCATCCCTTCACTTTCAGTCTGTGTAGATCTTTTGTTTTAAGGTGGGTCTCTAGTAGACAGCATATATATGGGTCATGTTTTCTAATCCATTCAGCTACCTTATGTCTTTTTTTATTTTTATTTTTGGATTTTCAATAACAGCTGTCCCATTTTTCCCCCATTTCTCTCCCCCACCCAGCCCACCCCTTCTCCCACAATCATATCTCTCCCCGTTGTCCATGTCCATGAGTCATTTATACACATTCTTTGACTAAACCCTTCCCTTACTTATCCCCCTTCTCCCCCCCCCCCATTGACTATTCTGATTGGAGCATTTAATCTATTTACAATTAAGGTTATTATCGATAGGTACTTATTCATTGTCATTTTCTCCCTTTGTACTTGTGTTCCTCTCTGTTTTTCTCTGTTTCTTCACCTTCTTAAAGCAGACCCTTTAGCATCTCTTGCAATGCTGGTTTGGTGGAGATGTATTCTTTCAGCCTTCTTTTGTCTTGGAAACTCCTTATTTCACCTTCCATTTTGAATGAGAGCCTTGCTGCGTAGAGTAGTCTTGGTTGTAGCACTTTTTCTTTTTTTTTTTTTTTAATGTATTTTATTGATTATATTGTTACAATAGTTCCAACTTTCTCCCCTTTACTCCCTTCCACCCAGCATCTCCGTCCCCCAGCAATCCCCCCCAAAGTCCATACCCATGGTTCGTACATACAAGCTTTCCCGCTTCACCCTTTCATATATTCTTCTTCTTCTTCTCTCTCTCTTTTTTAGTAAATATGTGATTAATTATTTTAACAATAAAAAATAGCTATCCCTCCCTCTCAGATATTAAAACCCTTTGTAATCTTGTAAAGGGCAATGGACAAAGGTCTCAGGCTCCTCTAGCTGCTTCAAGCTGGACATGGTCGTCATCCTACCTACCCTTGGGTTCAGAAATCCCTATTAATAGTGGGGGTGTGGAGGGGAGTGTGGCCTTCCCACATGGGGAAGGATCGTGCAGACTCCAGGTCAGTTGGCGGTCTCTGGACAATGGCGTGCTTGGTTTAATAGGCTGGCATCCTTATTGTGTTCTGGGGGCAACAGATTTGGCAAAAAGGGTTAAAAGACATCATTCAGTCCATAACTACTAGATGACAAAAGGCAAGGATTAATTTCTCAATGTTCCACATTAGGGGAAAAAAAAAGAAAAAAATGGCTTCCTTGGAGGAAGGTGTGCTAGGCACATCTCACCTGTCCAAAACCCTTTTGCCCATTATACTTAGTTTGGGCTGAGGGAAATAGTTTAGGTTTCCCCCCTCTCAGACCTCTGGGTCCTTTCTGTCCAAGCCATTAGGACAGAAAAGAGAAACCAGTTTTAAAGTGAAGCCCACAGACCACCCCATTAGGACTTTGTTTTTCATTGTTTGAAATATTTTTTGCCATTCCCTTCTGGCTTGTAGTGTTTCTGCTGAGAAATCTGATGATAGCCTTATTGGAACTTCCTTGTATGTTATTTGTTGTTTCTCTCTTGCTGCTTTTAGGATTCTCTCTTTGTCTTTGAATGTTGCCATTTAAATATGATGTGTCTTGAAGTGGGCCTGTTGGGGTTCCTTTTCATTGGGAGCCTCTGTGCTTCCTGGACTTGCATGACTCTTTCTCTCCTCATGTTAGGGAAGTTTTCTGTCATTAGTTTTTCAAACAGGTTTTCTATTTCTTGCTCTTCTTCTTCTCCTTCTGGAATTCCTATGATATGGATATTATTACGTTTCATGTTGTCCTGCATCTGTCTTAGAACCTCTTCATTCTTGTTCAGTCTTTTTTCATTTTCTTGCACTGTCTGTGAGTTTTTGTCTACATTGTCCTCCAGCTCGCTGATCCGATCTTCTGCTTGTCTAGCCTGCTTTTAATTCCTTCTACTGTGTTCTTCAATTCAGAGATCATATTCTTCATTTCCTCCTGGC
Source organism: Furipterus horrens (assembly GCF_987537825.1). Lineage (NCBI taxonomy): Eukaryota > Metazoa > Chordata > Mammalia > Chiroptera > Furipteridae > Furipterus > Furipterus horrens. The sequence continues at coordinate 60,803,928 of NW_028327180.1, read as the reverse complement.
TCTTATTGATAGCTTTTATGTCCTTTTTCATGCTGGTGTAATTCTCAGCAAGTTCATTGTAGTTTTTCTGGAGTTTCTTGTAGTTTCCCTGGAGTTCTTTGTAGTTTCTGCTGAGTTCATTGAGCTTCTCCATAATCCATGTTTTGAATTCCATATCTGATAGTTTGCTCCCCTCTATTTCATTTAGCACTTTTTCTGGGGATTCTACCTTTCCTTTCGATGGGGGGTTGTTTCTCTGTCTCCCCATTTTTGTGACTCTTATTGTTTGTTGCTGCTTCTTAGATTGATCTGCACTTCCTGGATCTGCCGCTGGTGGCGTCAGATTGTGTACCAGTCTGGCCTTAGGCAGCCCGTTGGAGACTTCCAGGGATCTATTGCCTTTGTCTGTCTCCTTTAGCTGTTAATCTATTCAATCTGTGATTAGCCATCAGGCTTAAGGACTGAGAGTGTGTCAGCTTAATTCCTGTAGGCAGGGCTTTTGCTTCCCCTCAGGCTGACACCAGTTGGAGGGGAATGGTCTGCCTGCAGTATGGCAATGAGTCAGCACTGGGACCGAGTCGGCTGGTCCCCCAGTTCTCCCCTCAAAGACACCACGCCAAATTCTCCCCAAGTGTCTCTAGTCCTCTCTGCCTTCCCTCTGCTTAAGCCCAGGGTAAGTGGGGGCCAAAATATTTTCGTATGTGATCCACTTAAGAGCTCTTTTTCTCCTGCTATTTCTCTCTGGCTAGCAAGAAGCCCTGTGTCTTTTTGCTTTTAACAGCTGGATACTATTTTACTTTCCACTTTGTTGCTGTAGACTGGGAAGCCCAGCTGGGGGTTTAGGCCCTGCCCTTCTCAGGGGAAGCCTCAGCTGCTGAGCTGTTTCTAAGTCCCTTCAGCTGCCACCCGTGGGAGCCCAGCCAGCCCTTCCACCTCTTAGCACTCCCTTCCAGTCACATCGTGATGAAGTGGCCTTTTCTGTCTCTCCATGGTTATAAGACTTATCTCCAGCTAGTGTTCGGTTGGTTATTCCAGATGATTTCTCCAAAATTAAGTTGTAAATCCAGGCTGGTCCTGGGAGGAGGTTAGTGTAGCTTCCATTTACTCCTTCGCCATCTTGAATCTCCACTGCTAATTTCTTTTATATTATTTACAATCCATCTTCATAACCCTGCATCTTTCCTCCACCTGGAATCTGTAACCTTTCTTTTTTTTTAATTCAAAATCCTTCTTATTCTTTATATGTTAAATATTGACTTCATCAACAACTCAGCTTAAAATGTCTGAATTTCTGTATGAGCTGCACCCCACAGCATCTGCTATAGACAGGGAGAGAGAGAAGGGAGATTGATGCGTGGGTGTTTGTGTTATTTCTTACTGTCAAGTCTTTACAAGCTATTTCAAAGATATACATATAATAATTACTCTCTGTATTAATAATTGGGACATATTTTATAAAATAATATTATATGCCTATACATTATATTACATTATAATATCATACACTGTGGGCACTTGAAAGGCAGAAAGCGTATTATTTTTATCCCTCCAATGATGCTTCTTAATTGTCTCAAACACTAAATTTTTTTTGCTAACTAAAAAATTTTTTAAAGATTCTGATCTTGCAGATATTTGTCGCACAAGATTTGACCTCAGGGATAAAACTTTGTTTACAATGAACAGCAAAACAGCATAAAAACAGATACTACAGAAAATAAGTAGAAAGGGATGGATTAGAAATGAGAATGCTCATATAAAGAGCTAAACGTCGTTCTTGAAAAAAAGCAGGTCCACAGTAAGTAGGTGTGCAGTAATGAGGCAGTGAAAGATATATTATCCTTTATACATAGTTTAAAAATATACATAATTAGAAATTCTCCTTTGTGGGGAGAATATGTGGCTCTGTGTTTTTGCTATCAGTTAAAATATAGATGTATTTGCTATTTTATCTATGTTATCTGTTTCCTAATGAAACAATGGAGCAAGACACACACTTCATTTCTGCCTGGTTTGGGAGGAGACTGACAGGAGAGGAGGGAGGCTGGGCTAAGCAGACTGCGGTCATGCAGAACAACAGCTGCCTCTGGAACTCCTGTGCTGGGGTCCTCCACGGATCCCTGATATGTCTGCAAACTCACCAGGTCACTTTGTTTTTAATTTCTTTTTGTCGTTGTTGTTGTTGTTGTTGTTCTATTACAGTTGTCCCCTATTGTTCCCCTGTTGCTCTCTCCTGCCCTGCTCACCCCCACCCCTTTCCCACAGTCAGCTCCCTCCCTGTTGTCCATGTCCATGGGTCATTTATACTAGTTCCTTGACTAGTCCCTTCCCCTTCTTTTCCCACCAGGTCACTTTGGATTCTATAAGCACCAAGGTCAAAGCAAACATGGTACAATTGTACACTCAGTATTTTGAAAAATAACTGATTTGATGCTTGACTGCACTGGTTGAAGATGCATATTAGAGCCAGGTAACAAATGTTCTGTCTGCCAATCTACTTATAGTAAAAATACCCAGTTTGGTGTTATGCAAGCAGAGGGATTCATCAAATTAATAAGGTATGCAAGGTACGCAGCTCACCAGGGAGAAGTTTATCTAATTTTTGAACCATAATTTATGCCCATGCATTCATGCCTGAAATGGCTGGAATAAGAGGTCATCATTTTTCACTGAGAGGGAAACACTCAGTTTTAAATTCAGCTTTAGGGCAGAGATAATACCTTAGTTGTTAGACGAGGGTGCTTGGCACCAGAAGTCTGTGGAAGGTGATGGGGAGCAGTGACGAGCTAGGTGGAGGTCCAGGTGGGGTGCAGTAGAGGCAGCCAGAAGGACCAAAGGTGAGCTTCCTGCTTTTCTGTCACAGCTCTTGGGTATTCTGTGTGATTCTAATTCACTTAATACCCGAGTCTCTCTATATTCAGACCACAATGTCATTGTGTCCCAGCTCCTTCATTAGGCAAATGCAGAAACAGAGCTTGATTCTCACAGTTTCATTTAATGTCAAGACAAATTTAAAACAAAAGTGTAACTAATTTTCTTAATGTAAGTGATGAGATAACTATGCTTAGAGTTTAAGTAACTTGTGAAGATTCTTAGCAGAGTTTGAAACCAGGCCTCCCTAAGGCCACAGTCTTATGACACCCAAAGTATAGTGCTTCCATCACTCCCATTGAGTGAATATTAGAGTAAATAAGAGAAATATTACTGTTACTCTGAGCAACTCTTATGGGGCAGGGGTTTTAGGGCCATTAGTTAATCAGAGGAAGTCTGTCTTCTCTGTCTCTCCTCAAGAGACACAGTCACTGCCACACAGACCGGGGCATCCTCCCAGCAGTTCTTACCTTTCTAGGCGGACAGCTCATCTTTCTCCCCCACCACCCAAAACTGCTTTTTTTCTTACTTTTATAATTTGAATGGTATCCCCTCTAAAATTCATATGTTGAAATCCTAACCTCTGTACCTCAGATTGTGACTTAACTTGGGGAAAGGGTCTTTAAAGAAGTAATTAAGTAAAAATGAGGTCATTCCACTGGGCTCAGATCCGATATGACTTCTGTCTTTCTAAGAAAGAAAATTTGATACACAGAGATAAATCCATGGTAAGAGACACAGGGAGAAGATGTTCATCCATCACTAGATGGGAACATGGTCTGGAGAGGGTCTGCCTCAGGCTGGCCTATAGTGTGTGGGTTCTTGACTTGGTGAAGGAAAGCTTTCACTGCACAAGTCCAGGTGATTTTGAGAGTATGTTTATTAAAGCTGGGGGCAGTGAAACAAAGGAAGAATTTAGGGTTGACAAAGCAATAGAAGAGAGCATAGGTGGGGCTGCTTTGGCTCTCTAGAAAAGTCAGAGAAGAGGGGAACTGGGATACAGGATCAGGGTTGGGGGTGATTGACCCAGAGTGAGCTGCCACTGCCCCTTGTTTCTCTGGCTGAAAGTCTCATGGGGATCCTTAGGGTTTAGGAGGAAAGTAAAAAGTTCATGTCTGAGAAGGGGCACAGGCATGCTCTAGAGAGAACCTGCGCTGGTATTCTTTGTCATGAGGGTTTTATCTTTCCACTGTGGACCAGAATTTTGGTTGTGGGGCAGAGGGGAGTTCAGCAGAGTATTCATCAGCTTTCCAGGTGCATTTTTAATATGCTGGTGTATCAGAATGAATGCATAGTAGGGTTTGGGATTATTCTCTTGGTCAACTTTGTTGCTTTATTTTTATCTCAGGTCTGCCTGGCTCTAGTTGGGTTTTGTTATTTGTTCCCCTGACTTCATCTGTCCTTGGCTTTAGCTGGCACAAACGGCATTAATTGGGTCTCTTTCTCTATCTCCCCACCCAAGGTGATTTAAGCTATTAATTCCTTGGTTTGGGAGCAGAAGGTTAAAACATTTGCTCACAGGTTTCCCTGGTTGGAGAAAATAAGGTTTTGCAATTCGCTAGCTGTCTACAGTGAATTTTGGCTTTGTTTAATGTTCTTGCTTCAGTTTTCAAATTTCACTTGCCCAAGAATTTTCCTAGCTTTGTACCATCCTGCTTCACATCTAAACCAAGGATAGAGACTTCAGAAGAGACCAACCCTGCCAACACCTTCATCTAGAACTTTATTTAGCCTCCAGAACAGTGAGACAATACAGTTCTCATGTTTAAACCAGCTCCTTTGTTATGGAAGCCCTAGCAGACATTGACGGTCTCCAAAACTCAGACATTTTCTCCTTCATGTCTTCATAGCTTAGTAAAGAGGTTAGAGCAATAGAACTCTTAAATTATTCTTGCAGTCATTTTGACCATATTTTATTTTTTAAAGTGTGATAACAAAGCCAATGTGTATTCAGTATTTGTTTTAACTTTTGAAAAAAAAATCCCATTCCCAGAAATAACCCTATTTTTTTTTGCATATAAAGATTTATAGAGATGTTTGGATCATAAAAATATTTTATTATGAGTGATAAATTATTTTTTTAATTTAAAAATTAATTTAGTCACAAAAGGTATGTATGAACAATAAAAGTTGTAAAGGTGACAGACACAGTCAAAAGAAAATTTAAATGATGTTTTAAAAATCAAATCAGAATGGATCCCAACTTGTTTTTATAGCACTGTTGTCAGTTACATATAAACTTTTGAAGACTCTCTCTGATTTCTGAGTAACTATTTCCTTTTATTTAAGTCACGAAGGTCAGTGGGCTCTCCTGCTCAATTCAGAGCCCTTTGCTCCACACTCAGTTTCTTGTTCTTACTTAAAATACTAAGTCCTGTGAGGGTCCTGGTGTTGCTTCCCGGGGGGAGGGGCAGTGATGGGTCACTGGCCACTTCAGAGCTGCAGAGGGGGTGCAGGCTCGGTACTGGGAAGTCCTGAAATGAGGCCCCCTGTGTGCCAGTATTCAAGGCACAGTCTCACATGGTTCCTCATAAAAAGTCTCATTATTGTGATTTTTCAAGATCATAGACCAGCAATATTTCTACTATAAGAGATGCCTCAGGGACTGGAAATAATTAGGCACCCAGCAGAAGCCACTGGGCCAGAGCCAGGTCACAGTTGTTCTAGTTGAACATTTGTGCTAAAATTAGAATTTATTTTTACTGAAAAAAATCGAAGATTTGACACCACAATACCGAAACTTGGATACAGGTAACACCCTTCACCATCCTATAACCACTTGCTCCTTACCCGCTCAGACACTCACATTATCTGCTCAATCTCTGTAAGCTTTTGTGTTACAACCATTTACCTGGTTTACACTCTTCCCATGAACTCTGTGTACTTAATGCAGTAAATGCAGCAGTTGTTGAGAGGATAATTAATGGGATAAGACTGTTTCATCTTGGGCATTAAGAAATGTAAATCATTTCAAAGCTTGTTATTTATGATGCAGTGTATATAACCAGTATCTTAATAAATACATGTTTTTTCTCTTTCATTTATTTAGAATTTGTTACTGCTTAGACTTCACAGAAAAGCAGCAAGAGAGAAAAGAAAAGGGAGGGGACTCATTAACCATGGTGAGGACTGGTTTACTGTGACCACCTTTCTGGACTGCTCTGTGATTGTGTGTTTTGCACTATCACGAAGACCACAACGGTCTTGACTATTCCTTGACTTTCTCTTTCTATGGCTTGAAATGGAAATGACAAATGAGGACCACTGTGACTGGATTTATTCTCAAGGACTCTCAGACATGCCTGAACTGAGGCTTGTGAGCACCTCATTTTTTTTTTTTCATCTACATCTTGTCCCTCCTAGGTAACATCTCTATCATCACAACTGTGACCAGAGACAGCCACCTCCACACCCCCATGTACTTCTTCCTGAAGAATCTGTCCTTCTTGGACATGTGCTACACCTCAGTCACCATCCCAAAGGCAGTGATAAATTCACTCATGGGTTTCAATGTCATTTCCTTTTGGGAATGTGCGGTGCAGCTCTTTTTGTTTGTACTGCTGTTTGCTTCTGAATGCTACTTGCTCACATCCATGGCATATGACCATGTTTAGCCATCCACAAGCCTCTCCTCTATGGTGTCATTATGAGTAGAAAGTTGTGTACAGAGCTTGTCATTGTGGCCTGGTCAGGTGGAGCTCTCTATGCCAGCTTCCACACCATCAACACCTTCTCCCTCCTGTTCTGTGGGCCCAACATGATTGACCACTTCTTCTGTGACAGCTTCCTCATCATGAGACTCTCCTGCAGTGACTTCCACACCAATGAGGAAGATGGATTTGCAGTGGGTGGGTGTATCACTCTCAGTGCCTTTGCCCTCACTATCATCTCCTATGTTATCATCATCTCCACAGTCATTCAGATCCCCTCTGCCAGTGGCCGCTGGAAGGCCTTCTCAACCTGCTCCTCCCACCTTGCCACTGTTATTCTGTTTTATGCCACTGGGAGTCTTGCTTACCTGAGACCTACCTCTCAATACTCTCCCACTCAAGGACGACTATTGTCTGTGTTATATTCCATCCTAACACCTAACCTGAACCCTCTTGTCTACTGTCTGAGAAACAAAGACATGCAGGTGGCCCTGAAAAAGCTACTTGCCCCATCCAACTAGACAGTTTTCTCATATTAAGCATATTGTTCTAAACCTTAACTTAGATCAAATGAGTACATTTTTAGAAACACACAACCTAGCAAAACTGAATAATGAATAAATAGAAAATGTGAACAGATCTATAACAAAGAGCTTAAAACAATAATTAAAAAAAAAAAAAAAAAAAAACACCCAACAATAAGAACCCCCGTACCAGATGGTTTCACTGGTTAATTCTACCAACACTTAATAATAGTTAACATCAATCTTTATAAAACTCTTAAAAAAAAAAACTAAACAAAATATTTCTAAAGTCATTTTATGAGGCCAACAATACCTTGATACTAAAGCCAGATAAAGACACTACAAGAAAATAAAACTACAGACCAATATTTTTGATGACTATGTATGCAAAAGTCCTCAACAAAATAAAGTAGTCACTCTCTATATCGCAGTTCCCTTTTTGCAGCCTCACTGTATCGCACGATTTTAAAAAATATTATAATTATTTATCACGGGTTTTTTGCTATATCACAGGATTTTGCGGTACTGTATATGTGTGTTGTTAAAGTTTCGTAGGTTTAAGAGTGTAGAATATATTTAAGAACATTAGTGTTTATAAAAGTGTAGAAAGGGTTAATAAGGGAGTGGGAAAAGTTAATAAGGGACTGGGAACAGTTTATAAGTGTGTGGGAAGGGTTTATAAAGCCTTAAAATATATGTAAATACTAAAATAAATGTAAGGTTCCTACTTCGCGGATTTTCACCTATCGTGGGGGCAGGGCGGGGGCAGGTCTAGAACATAATACCCGTGATAAGTGAAGGAATACTGTATTTAAAACCAGCTAAGTATAACAACATGTTTTAAAATTCTCAAAAATTCATGTTTTGTTTTGTTTTGCTAGGTGAAATAGGCACAGAGGAAGACAAATACCATATGATTTCACTTATATGTAAAATCTAAAGGACAAAATAAATAAATAAACAAAACAGAAACAGACTTATAGAAACAGAACAGACTGATAATTGCCACAGGAGGTGGGGGGCTGGATGGAAAAGGTGAAGGGATTGAGAAGTACAGACTTGTACAAAATAGTCATGGGGATGTGAATCACTTCTAATACACAGAATTTTAACTGTGATGTATTAGAATGAGTGGTTTACGTACATTTCTTCCTTTCTTTTCTTCTTTTTTTTATTTTTTATTTTGGTTGTCAAATGATCTTTATTTGAAAATTTTCCTTTGTAGTTCTTAACTAGCCAGACATTCCACTGCACCATCAACATCACAGCCCACAGACCGCTCAGTCCCCAGGATCTCTTTTTTTTAAGTATATTTCATTGATTATGTTGTTGCAGTAGTTCCAATTTTTTCCCTTTTGCTCCCCTCCACCCCGTATGCCCTTTCCCTCCAGCAATGCCACCCCCATTAGTTCATGTCCATTGGTCATGCATGTAAGTTCTTTGGTTTCACCCTTTCCTATATTATTCTTAACTTCCCCTTGTCTATTTTGTACCAACCAATTATGCTTCTCAGTCCCTGCATCATATCCCCATTTGCCCCCCTCCCACTCCCAGCTGATAACCCTCCAAATGATCCCCATACCTATGATTCTGTTCCTATTCTGACTTGCTTAGTTGGATTTTGTATTTATTTTTTAGATTCAGTTGCTAATAGTTGTGAGTTTGTTGTCATTTTAGTGTTCATAGTCTTTTTTAAAATATGCTTTATTGTTTATACTATTACAGTTGTCCCAATTTCTTTTCCCTTTGTTCCCATCTACCCAGTGACTCCCCTCCCTCCAGCTGTCCCCCATCCTTAGTCCATGCCCATTGGTTGTGCATATAGTTCTTCTCAAGATCTTCCTATTTACTCCACTCCCTCCTACTATGCTTCTTAATTCCTGTACCATCTCTCTCCCTTTCCTCCTTCCCCCTCCCCACTAACCTCCCCCCAAAATGTTCCCCAACCTATAATTCATTGCCCACTCTTGTCACCTACTTAGTTTGCCTTTGTTTTGGTTCCCTAGCTTCTGTTGTTGGTTGTCGTGATACGGTTTTCATTTTAGTGTTTATATGTTTAATCCTCCTTCTCCTAAACAAGTCCCTTTAACATTTCATATAACAGATTCACTGGCCCAGGTTTGCGGGGCCACGCGTCCAGGTGCCACTCAACACACCCCAACAGACATAAGATCAGTGCCCCAACAGGTGCAGGGAGGGCCCGCTGGGCACGCAGAAGACTGTGTGCAGACACCCTTGGCCAGCCCCAGTGGGCACCAGGCCAGAGCGCAGACCACTTGTATGGGCTCTGCTCATGCCTGCCCAGGCGAGTGCGGGAACAGCGGGCAGCTGCGACTCACAGACGCTCACTTCCACCGTGCACAAGTGCCCGGGGCCCCTCCCCAAGGGGCGAGAGACCAACTCTTGGGGCGTGCTTCGGCAGGCCTGAGGCTAGTGCGAAGGCCACTGTGCGTGTGCACTTGTGCACGCGCACAAGCACCCCGGCCAGCTCCAACAGGCGCCAAACAAACGCCGGCCACGGCGGGTACACACTGCTGCTGCAAGGAACAGGAACCTCTGGCCTGCCTCATTAGACCAGCTGTGGATGCAGAAAAAGAAGACGACACACAAAGGCTGAACTGAGTAAAAACATTCCTTTTGTATTTTTAAAAAATTTTTATTTCTATTTTAGTTTCTTAATTTGTATTTTATTTTATTTTAATTTTTTAAATTTTTTAATTTTAACTTTAATTTTTACTTTTATTTTTATTTTAAAAACTATCTCTTTAATTTGTTTCATACCATCTCTCCTTCTCATCCTTCCTCTTTAATTCTGGTTTATTTGTTTATCTGTCGAGTTTAGCCTCCCTTTCACACTAAATAAAAAGAATATAACTACTATATAAATCTAATACTATAAAATTCCACTTTCTTACTATATTCTGCATTCTTCCCTCTTTTTCTTTTATTATTATTAACATACAATGTAAATATTACCTACTGTCTTTCATAGTCTCAACACTACTTTCTACTATTATTAATCTATCATCCCCCTCTCAAAAATATTTTTCCTCTTTAAAAACAACCCTTATCTATTCTTCCTATAGTATAAAAGCCCTAATATCTCTACATTTATATTAATACTGGCCCATTTGCTGATGATAGCATGATAGAGAGTGGGGAATATTTTTGAGGGTGTGGGTTTTCTGCCTGGGCTGTGTGTTTATGTTTTTAACAGCATCTTCACAAAAGAACTCAAGAGAAAGTGGACAGAGTGACTCTCGATCAACTAGCCAGAGGGAAGATCCTACCAAAGAGCATCTGAAATATAACCAGACAGCATAAACAAATGACATAAAAGGTATCCCAAGAACGTCAGGCTCAGGAGATCAAAGAGACTGCACCACTGAAACCCCAAGAACTCCTATAAAGGATCTCATACCACAAAGGTGGGAAGTCAAAGCAGACAAACCCAAAAAACAAAAACAAACAAGAAGAATCCAACATGGTAAGACGCAGAAACAACCTCTCAATGAAAAGAAAAGAGGAATCCCCAGAAAGAGAGGTAGATGGAATAGACATAGCCCAAGTGTCAGACACGGAATTCAAAACAGTGGTGGTGAAGAAGCTCAATATACTGGAGAACCTTAAAAACAACTATGACAACCTCCAAGGAAGTTACCAACAGCTCCAAGAAAATTACAGGGAACTTGCAGAGAACTACACCAGCATAAAAAAAGACATAGAAACTATTAACACGAACCAGGAAGAAATGAAGAATACAATCTCTGAACTGAAAAACAAAGTGGAATCAGTCAAAAGCAGACTAAATGAAGCAGAGGGTCAGGTTAGTGAGTTAGAAGATAATGTAGAAAAAAATTCCCAGACGATACAGCAAAATGAAAAAAGACTGAAAAAGTATGAAGAAGAGGTAAGGGAATTACAGGATAGCATAAGAAAAAACAATATCAGAGTCATTGGAATCAAAGAGGGTTCAGAAGAACAAGGAATAGATAAACTGATAGGAGAAACAGTGACAAAATTTTCCCAACCTGATGAGAGAAAAAGTTATGCAAGTCCAGGAAGCACAGAGAGTTCCAATGAAGAGAAACCCAAAAAAACCCACTCCAAGACACATAATAATTAAAATGGCAACATTCCAAGACAAAGACAGAATCCTAAAAGCAGCAAGAGAAAAACAGCAAATAACATACAAGGGCGCTCCGATAAGGCTATTGACCAATTTCTCAACAGAAATACTACAGGCCAGAAGGGAATGCTCAAAAATATTTCAAGCAATGAAAAACAAAGGCCTACAACCAAGAATACTCTACCCAGCAAGGCTCTCATTCAAAATGGAAGGTGAAATAAGGAGTTTCTCAGACAAAGGAAGACTAAAAGAATACATCTCCACCAAACCAGCATTGCAAGAGATGCTAAAGGGAATGTTTTAAGAAAAATAAAAAAAAATAAAAAAACAAAGAGGAGAGAAACATAGGTACAAAGTAAAATGAATAAATACATGTCAATAATAACCTTAAATGTAAATGGATTAAATACTCCAATTAAAAGACATGGGGTAATGTAATAGATACGAAGACAGGACCCACATATTAGCTGTTTACAAGAAACACACCTCAAAACAAAAGATTTACACAGAGTGAAAGTAAAGGAATATAAAAAAGTATTCCAAGAAAACAAACAAAAAAAAGCTGGGGTAGCAATACTCATATCAGACAAAAAAAATTTCAAAGCAAGGGCAATAAAAGAGATAAAGAAGGACACATCATAATACTTAAGGGAACAATCCATCAAGAAGGTCGTCGGCAGCCGTCCGTCTCGAGAGACGATGGTGTAGCTCCTTAAGAGTCTATCTGCACCGCCGAGAATGGCTGTGCAGTCCGACTCGGGAGTGACATGGTATCTGTCTCCTCCCGTGTTGAATCGACATCTTGTGATGACGCTGAAGCTACAGAGCCTGGGCAGGGTGATATGGAGGGTCTGCTGTTGCCCATGCAGCAGACCCCCCCTCTCTTCGCAGCTGAAGGGTCCAAGGGAAAGACGGAGTCAATACAGCTTGGCTTCAGGTGCGCCGCAGGAGTTGCCGGTGTTGACTACAATGTCAAACCGCCTTAGGGACTCCGGCTCCGGATTTTCTGTCGGGGTTTACTCCCTTAGCCTTTCCCCTGAAGAGGTATGCCGCAAGGCAGCGGAGGTTTTTTGGAGTCAGAGTTTTCCTTCTCTGATGTGCCCTGACTGGAAGATCGAACCAGCGACACTTAGCTCGCAGGCCGACGCTCAATCCACTGAGCCAAACCAGCCAGGGCATACCTAGGAGTAAACTTAACCAAAGAGATAAAAGACCTGTACACTGAAAATTACACAACATTGAAGAAAGATATTAAGGAAGATACAAATAAATGGAAGCAAATACCATGTTCTTGGATGGGAAGAATCAACATAATCAAAATGGCCATACTACCCAAAGCAATTTACAGATTCAATGCAATCCCTATTAAAATACCAATGACATATTTCACTGACCTAGAACAAATACTCCAAAAATTCATATGGAACCAAAAAAGACCCCGAATAGCAAAAGCAATCTTGAGACAGAAGACCACAGCAGGAGGAATCATAACACCAGATATCAAACAATACTACAAAGCCACTGTGATCAAAACAGTCTGGTACTGGCATAACAACAGACATATAGATCAGTGGAACAGAATAGAGAGTCCAGAAATAAATCCAGGCCTCTATGGTCAACTAATATTTGATAAAGGAGGAAGGAACATAAAATGGAGTGAGAAGAGCCTCTTTAACAAATGGTGCAGGGAGAACTGGATAGGGACTTGCAAAAAAATGAAACTAGATCACCAACTTACACCACACATGTGAATAAACTCAAGATGGATCAAAGACTTAAATGTAAGCCATGACACCATAAAAGTCCTAGAGGAAAACATAGGCAAGAAAATTTCAGATAGCTCACGTAACAATTTCTTCACGGATACATCTCCTAAAGCAAGAGAAATAAAGAAAAAAAAATAAACAAATGGGATTACATCAAACTTAAGAGTTTCTGCTCAAAAGAAAACATCAGCAAGATGAAAAGGAAACCAACCATATGGGAAAACATTTGCCAATGACATCACAGACAGGGGACTGATCTTCAAAATATATAAAGAGCTGATACGACTCAACATCAAGAAAACAACCCAATTAAAAAATGGGCAAAGGACCTGAACAAACACTTCTCTAAAGAGGACATACAGAAGGTCCATACACACATGAAAAAATGCTCAACATCATTAGCCATCAGAGAGATGCAAATAAAAACCACAATGAGATACCATTTTACACCAGTCAGAATGGCCATCATCAACAAATCAACAAACAAGTGCTGGCGAGGAGGTGAAGAAACGGAAACCCTACAGCACTGTTGGTGGGAATGCAGACTGATACAGCCACTATGGAAAACAGTATGGAATTACCTCAAAAAATTAAAAATGGAACTGCCTTTTGAACCAGCGATTCCACTACTAGGATTATACCCGAAGGATCTTGAAACCCATTCAAAAGAACTTATGCACCCCTATGTTCATAGCGGCACTGTTTACAATAGCTAAGTGCTGGAAACAGCCTAAGTGCCCATCTGTAGATGAGTGGATCAAAAAACAGTGGTACATTTACACAATGGAATACTATGTAGCAGAAAGAAAGAAGGAACTCCTGCCATTTGCAACAACATGGATGGAACTAGAGAATTATGCTTAGTGAAATAAGCCAGGAAAGAAAGAAAAATACCATATGATATCACCTAATACAGGAAACTAAAGAACAACACAAACAAAAGAACTAAATAGAATAAAGAGCAGAACAGCAGTCAGTAGGGGGGAGGGGGGAGGGAGAGAAGGGGGATAAGTAAGGGAAGGGTTTAGTCAAAGAATGTGTATAAATGACTCATGGACATGGACAACGGGGAGGGATATGATTGCAGGAGAGGGGGTGGGCTGGGTGGGGGAGAGAAATGGGGGGGGAAATGGGACAACTGTAATTGAAAAACCAAAAAGTAAAAAAAAAAAAAAAAAAAGGCAAACTAAGTAGGCAACGAGAGGGGAAAAAGAATTACAGGTACAGGGAACATATTGGGGGGAGGTCATCAGGGAGGGGGGAGGGGAAAAGGGAGGGAGAGGAAAAGGGAGGGAGATGATACAGGAATTAAGAAGCATGATAGGAGGGAGTGGAGTAGACAAGAAGATGTTGAGAAGAACTATATGCACAACCAATGGGCATAGACTAATGTGGGGGACAACTGGAGGGAGGGCGGGTCACAAGGTGGAGGGGAGCAGGAGGAAAAGAAATTGGGACCACTGTAACAGCATAATCAATAAAAGAAAAGAAAAAATATTCTATGAAAAAAAAAAATCATGGAAGAAACAGTACCCCTTCAAAAGGAGGCTTTTGATGGGATTCAGCTAATCTTACAAAAATTCTTAAAATTGGGACTAATTTGGTCATGCCAGCCCCCTTATAACACTTCAATTTTGTCATTCAAAAAGCCCCATTCTGATGAATATTGATTTGTACAGAATCTTAGAACCATAAATGACATCGTTCAGGACATTCATCCTACACTGCCCAGCCCTTATACTCTGTTGACCATGATGCCTGAAGATAGCAAATGGTTTTCAGTCCTAGACTTGAAGAATGCTTTTGCTTTTTTTTCCTGTATCCCCATAGACAAACAGGCTTAACGAATATTTGCCTTTGAACAGCAGAACCCAGAATTGAAAGCCATGCTCCAATACTGCTGGACTGTGCTGCCACAAGGATTTAAGAAGTCCTCAACTATATTTGGGAAAGTATTAGCAAAGAACGTAAGGGATATTCAATTGAAATTGGGAGTTCTTCTGCAATACATAGATGACATATAATAGCTAGCAATACCTACAAGGACTGTTTGCTCAACACGATCACAGTTCTAAATAATTTGGCAAATGGGGGATATAAGGTATTACCTCACAAAACCCAGATTGCAAACAGGAGGTGGCATACCGGGAATTTCAATTGAAACAGGACATTAGAAACTTGATGGTGGATAGACAGCAAACCATTGCTACACTAAAAATCCCAGAGAACTGGAGATAGCTTCATGGGTTCTTGGGGATTACAGGATTC
Source organism: Furipterus horrens (assembly GCF_987537825.1). Lineage (NCBI taxonomy): Eukaryota > Metazoa > Chordata > Mammalia > Chiroptera > Furipteridae > Furipterus > Furipterus horrens. The sequence goes on along the minus strand of NW_028327180.1, from coordinate 60,788,744 downwards.
TGCTCAATTTGAATTCCAAACTTTGGACTTATAGCAAAACCATTGTAAAATTCCTTGAAAGGATTGAACTCTGAACCTTTCAAATGGGCAAGGGATTGTCAGGTAGCAGTTGATACCTTGAAGGAAAAGCTAGTTTTGGCTCCCACACTAGGATTGCCTGATTTACAGAAACCTTTTAAACTGTGTTTTCATAAAAGGCAGGGGATTGGACTGAGGGTACTAACCCAGACTCTGGGAAATATACCTCAACCCATAGCCTATCTCTTAAAGAATTAGGATCACATGACAAAAGGATGACCACTATGTCTTCAAGCAGTGGCAGCTACTTGTGACATCTTGCAGGAAGCCAAGAAGCTTACTTTGGGGAAGCCTACTACAGTATTGGTATCACACCAGGTCCTAACTCTATTGGAGCAGAAAGGAAGATATTGGCTGACAGCAGGGTGCATGGGAAAATGCCAGGCCATTGTGTTGCACAACCCAAATGTTACCTTACAGACTATTATAATCTTGAACCCAGCCACTTTGCTTCCAGACATGGAAGGAGACTCAACCCTCCAGCATGGCTACTTGTAAATCTTTGACCAAGTTTATTCTAGCGGGCCAGATCTACTGGACCAATCAGCAGCAGCACCAGACTGGAAACTGTGCACAAATTGGAGCAGCTTCATGGATAACAGCTAACAGTGAGCCAGGTACATGGTCATCACCATAGATAAGATAATAGAAGTCCAAGCCCTTGTGCTTCAGCACAGAAGGCTGAACTGATAGCCTTCATGAGACCCTTAGAACTGTCCCATGGAAAGAAAGTTAACATCTACATGGACTCCAAATATGCCTTCGTGGTAGTCCATGCCCATGGAACAATATGGAAGGAGAGAGGACTCTTAACCTCAGGGAACAAGAATGTCAAACATGCAAAAGAAATTTTACAACTACTACAGGCAGTGAATCTACTGAACCAGGTTGGCATAATGCACTGCCCAGGACACCGAAGGGACGGTTTCCAAATGAGCCAGGGAAACCCAACTACTGTTAAAGCAGTGAGACAAGCAGCTGGAGGGCCGCCATGCCTATGAGTTTTGATCTCCTGCCTAGACTTGTCAAATGTAAACCCCATTGCACAAAATTAGATGAGGAACAAGCCAGTGAATGGGGATTCACTAACACTGATATCAATTCCATATGGAAGATCAACACGCATGGTATAATCTTACTTCCCAAGGAAGGCTCTACTGTATCCCATCCTCAAACACCTACATGAAGGGACCCATTACACAAGGGATTCTTTGATGGACCTCATTAGGCCACATACGAAGGGCCCTCATTTGCAAAGGACTGTTCAGAGGATCACCCAAGCCTATAAGATATGTGCCAAAAACAATCCTAAGACAGAATTCACCCCAGCAGAAAAGGGAGTACAATATAAAGGGTCATGACCATTTGAAAACTGGCAAGTGGACTTTACCCAAATGCCTAAAACCAGAGGCAATTTCAAACCTTTGTTAGTTTTTGTGGACACTTTTTCTGGAAGGATAGAGGCATACCCCATTAGAACTGAGAAGGTGACTGAGGTAGCAAGATTTTTCCTTAAGGAAATAAATCCTAAGTTTGGTCTTCCTCACAGCATTCAGAGCAACAAAGGATCAGCTACCAACTCACTAAAGGTACTTGAACCCCTAATTTCCTCTCTATATGTTTTTGTTTCCATGTCTGGAAACAGGAAATAAAAATTTAAATACTTAATATGCTCTAACGGAAAAAAAATCATTTTTTATCTTAAAGTGATTTTCAAGTCAACAAACTATGCATTATAACCCAACTTATGGCTCACAGATGAAGCTGCTGCAAATGCTTTAGAATGCTATCTCTTAAGTAATAAAGTTAAAATCATAATGTGGTTGCAGTTGAATAATTTTCTTAACCTTATCCAACTCTAAAAACATGGGCATTTCCCTTTGGCTAACATCGTAGTTCAACCCAAAGAATTCTAAAAAACATATTTAGTAACTATCTTTCCAGATGATGTAATTTTTAAATTTTGAGAAAATATTGACAAGTAAAAGAATATGCTATCTTTAGAACAATCCACATTTGGAGCAGCACAAACTTTGTAGTAGGTTAAGATGTTTTTCTTCCCTTGATATCCAGAGAATAGCCATGATTCATTATGAACTTGTCCATTTCCCTGAAGGGTTGGTGATTGCACACTCCAGAGAAAGGTCATGGGTTGGTACCTCATTCCCCAGCAGGAAATAATTATTAAACATAAGATAACCAAGGAAAACAATGTATTGTAATCTCGATGTCATAAATTTTATCATTTTAAGCACTTTTTATAGCTTAGGAAATTTCAGTGATATTTCTGGAAGCACTCAAGACTTTATTGAACACATGTGAGCAGTCTCCCAGGCACTCAGTCAACATTTTATTTAAACCACGTGGTAGTTTCTCATGACAGTCTAACAAATCTCAGAGTTCTTAACACTAATTATAGGGCCCAGCATGATCATCCCAGCTTGCTTCCTCAGTTCTATTTGCTCCAGTCTTGCTTGTGCTGTGTTTTGTTTCGCACTCCTCACATTTCAATTTATTCCCTATATTTAGGCATTTTTAAACTGCCCTTCCCTAACATAACATAGAAATATTCTCATATCTATCTATCCTTCATATCTCATTCTTCAGATTCCTTGTCTATACTGTGAATCTGAAACAAATCTCTATTATCATGCCCTTTATTTTACTTTAACTTCTAGCATTTAGAAACAATTAGAAAATTACACATCCTATTTTTTAATGCCTGGCTATTACCCTGTATTCTGAACTTTGTGATAATAGCTTGACAGTTGTATCTCTAGCACTTAGTTGAGTGCCCGATGCAGAGCAGTTATACAATAAATATTTATTTATTTATTTATTTATTTATTTATTGGTATTTATCAAAAGTTTGTACAAGCATTAACAAAACTGTGAGGTAATATGCTTTATTACCTAAACAATTCTCTGGTATGTGATGACAACTACTCATAGGCAGTAGACACAAATATTTTCAATAGGTATTACTAAATTTTCTTGTTAAGGTGTCACACACAGTGTTGAAACATATAATTATTTGCTTATAAAGCCTGTTTTCCTCCAATGATAATTTTGGCTAACTAGCACAGTCAACAGTAATAGAAATTCCAAAATATCCCAATATAAGCAAAAGCTAGACCAACTATTTGAGAAGCAGAGTGGACTTCCAACCCTTATAGTAGGCACATGTCAGAAACACCAGGGACACCAAGCTGAGTCTGTGATTAGAATTTATCCTTTCTTCATTATCTGGAAACCGATGATCCAGACATTTTTTTTTAAATCCCAAAGGTTGTTCCTTCAAACAAACAAAAACCAACTTTGCCAAAAATGGGTGGAAAACCAAACACTGTTGTGAAATACAATAAACATTTTGTGTCCCTTAACAGGTGGGGCATAAACCCTTGGACATTGCTAATATTCACTTATATATTTGGTCTTTTGACAAAACAGCACAGGATCTAATTAGACTCCAGGGCGTTTTAGTGTTCGAACAACGCAGACAACTTGAATGGATTAAGACAACTGATGTCTGACCCCAGGTTTGAAAGCAGATGAAGATGTGTCCCTTGTCTTATCTATGAGTCTGATGAGCTGACTTTTGCTGCTCCCTGTGACACACTGACTTTCAGGAACTCAATCTTGCATAGTTATTTATATATGACTCCAGATAAAAATGTATCTTTCTGTAAAATTCCTCTAGGTTTTTTGTCATTAAACCCAGGTCTAATTTTCTCTCTGTAACTTTGAGGTAACAGATCATCCTCCATATCTCTGTCTTTTTGCCCTCTGCACTATTTGTACCAGAAAATGACTAGACACACAGTCTGTTGAGATATAAAGCAAAACCCAGTTCAACTGTGGTGAGATAGATAAATTTTATCATCCAATCACTTCTGTGCAGTGTTTCAAAATAGGAATGTTTTCTCCCCTCACCTCTTTAGACCCATGAATTTACATGACAATAAAATATAGACTACTTCTATATTTTGTCAGTATATATAGGATCTTAAAGTTTTAATTTTAAATGGAAGAGAAAATAACAAAAGGTTAAAAAACATAAGAAGGAGGATGATAAACTGGTATTAAACCAGGCATCTCATAAAAACATGATGATCTACATGCTGTTTCTCCTTATTGTACAAAACCTGTCCAGGGTCACAAAGCTAGGAAATGGCATGCCTGGGACTTGACCTGAATATGTATCTCACTGGAGAGGCATGCTCTGTTCAATGTGCATTATTCTATTGAATCTGTACAAATGGAAAGTGTGGTCACAAGGCTTAGGGAAACGATCTATACATTATGCAGTCTTGTCAACTCTACTTTGCTGTTCCTGTTGATAATTCCCCTGTACCCTGTTTTTATATTTTTAATCCTTGCTTTCTATGCTCCTTTATCATATTCTGCTATTGTGATATCTTTTTATTTTTCCTATTCCATTTTCCTCTTTCTCCATTTTTCAAGTAGCACAAAATTGTTTTAAATTGAAGGTAGGAATAGTAACTTAGTACTTGAACTTGGCTTAAATGATGCATAGACAAGTCTTAACTGGTTTTTAACTGAATGATTTTTTTAAAATTTAAAGTTCCCCTTAGTGAGTCTCCCGAACATGTCCTAAGAACTACTGGTCTTGATTCTTTAAGAACCTATGATAAAGCTTGCTGTGCATAGCAGAAGCGACCCCACTGTTTGGTTCCTGGAGACAGCTATTTATACTTCATTGTGTGTCGTTTGCTTAGATTTACATGTTTTTTCTACCCATAACCAAAGGGAGTTCCTTTCCAGCAAGCCCAACTATTGTTTATTATTATCTTTTAAATCTGTAGCAATCTATCATGCTCATATTCTAAATGAGAAGAAAGGAGGAATATCCTTTTGAGAAAAGTTCAAAATTCTGGCTAGCAATAAGTCTACCTGTATCTGCTGGGGCTCTGTAAAATGAGCGAGCACGCGGACAGGTGAGGGCGACCCCAGCCCCAATGCTCGCTAGTCCTTTGGTCACGACCGTGAGGACCCACCACACTCGCGGGCAGCAAGTTGGGCTACAGGACCTTATCCATCCTCAGTGTCTAGAGTGCCCCTGGGTGGTCCATGGTGTTCCAGTTGCTGGCAACAGGGGATATAACACCTCTTAAAGGTGGTCTGTTGAAGAGACTCAGTCAAATATTCAATTATTTTCCTGTCTTACATTCTTTTTCTTAGAACCTTTATTGTGAACTTTTCCTGCCCCCGCCTGCCTGCAACAAATGTTTTTAAATGAGGTAATTATTTTAATCCACTCATCCATACTTACACTGTTTCCACCAAAATTTACTTCATATTTGAAATATTTTTATATAAAATGATATAAAAATAATAGTGTACTTTATATTACTGAAGGGAGGGATCATGTCTTACTAATCTTTTTCACTTCTCTGTAGTCATAAGTACATTCTGAATTAAATCAGATATTAAATAAGTAAATCTTATCCAGATGTTATTAAATAGGGTTTCATTCCATTGCTATTTCCTGCCCCAGAAAATAAAGGTGTGGTAGTAAACTTGCACTTGGGTGAGGTACATGTTAGAAGGAGTCAGACTGAGTTTATTGTATAAAGCCAGTGCAGTGCCCTGCTATCCTGTTAACATGGAAGGGAAAAGCACAAGAACTTAATCTAGACTTGGATAGGAAAGATGTTTGACCTGATTTTTGAGAGAGAAATTACCCAAAAACATAAGAAGAGAAAATAAAGTGTCCAAGAAAGAGCGTGAGAATGAACAAATATTTCATAAAAGAAAAGCGTCCTAGGTGTCTGCAAGGAGTTTTGTGAGACTGGGGTATGGAGAGGGCGTGAAAGGGTGGTAAGAGTCTAGTTGAACAGTCCTCAGCCCATTCGGGGTACTGGAGACGTTCTGCATTGCAGCATGTCACATGATTGTATCCCATAGAAATCAAGTTCACTCCCTTTTTTAGAAATTTCTCTTGTCCTGCCAACTTGGCAGATGCCTGCATGGCTCCCTGGTGACCTCCAACTCAATCTTGGTGCCCTGCTGTCTGTGAGCAAACAACTTGGGGGAAGTGGCATTTCTAGGAGGAGGCCCAGGCAGCTGGGCTTGAACCAGCAGGTGCCAAAGACAGTTTCAGGACGGAGCATTTCAAAGATATTAAAGACCCCAGCTTCAAAACTGCCCTTGGGCAACTTGCTTACCCTCACTGTTTCCCCATCCGTAGAACTGGGATGTATATAAAGTGCCTTCATCATAGAGTTGTTGCGAAGATTCAACATATCAATATATACCACGTATTCAGACCCTGGCACAAAATAAACACCAGGAAAATGCTCACTATTGTTGATTACCATTGTAGATGTAAGTTCCAGCCAGGACTTCTAGAAAAAAGACACATCCCTTCTTGCACAGGGCCCCAAAACAAGTAGAGCTTTTTCCAGGAGTTGTGAGTCACTAAGAGTCACTGATAACTCAGGTTTCTCCAGGTTCATTCCTACCTCCCTTGCAGCTCAGCAGTGCCACCTGCCACACACAAATTTTATACACACTTCCACATGTGAAAGTAAACCGCTGACATAAAGGGCAAACAGTAAAGAAAATAACATTTATGGCAAATTCACAGGTGAATTTCTTTAATGTGCATTCCTACGATAAACAAAAACTCCACAAAAGACATCAGGAAGATACCTGATCAAAGGACAGGACCAGGCAATCCCTGGAAAACAACCAGATATGATTTTTTTTTCTTTTGCCTGCAAATTTAGAGAAACATCAACCTGCTAAAACCCAGTCCTGTCAAGGAGAGTGTGTCAAGGACTCCTTATGTACAGCTGGGCTTCACAGATTATACAGTTCTTCTGGAGAGTACTTTAGCAGTCTGATTCAGTTTGTTTTATAATGTCTAAGTTTAATTTTTGAACAAATAATAATTTTCATGGTTCCAAATGCAAGCAGTATGAAAAGGATATACATTGAAAACTCTCCTTCCCACCCCTATGTTCCAGAAATCCAAAAAACCCCTATGGACAGCCAATGTTAGTGGTTTCTGGTGCAAACATTCAGGGATCTTTTTATGAACAACACAGATCTGTACATGGTCTTTTCATCCTTTCTTACATAAAGTACAACTTGGTACAACTTGGAACATTGATTTCTTCACATCTTAGTGATTTTCCCATACCATTTCATAAAGACTTTCCTCTTTTTATGTAGTTTATTTTACTTTTCAATCAGTTTACATACAATACCATTCCGTACCAGTTTCAGATGTACATCAAAGTGGCCAGAAAATCATGCATTTTAGTCTCCCCACTGCTCCAGGCACCCATCTGGCCCCACACCCTGTTATCCCGACATTATTGGTGATTTTCTCCATGCTGCAATCCACATCTCTGGCTATTACGCAACTACAAATCTGGACTGCTTAATTCCTTCACCTACTCACCCAGCCCCCAACTCCCATCCCCTCTGGCAGCTGGCAGTCTGTTCTCTGTACCTATGAATCTGATTCCTTTTGTTTTTTAAATTTGTTCATTAAATTCCACATATAAAGTGAAATTATATAGTATTTGTCTTTCTCTAACTGGCTTATTTCACTCAGCATAAAACTCTCTAGGTCCATCCATGCTGTTACAAAAGGTAAAATTTCCTTCTATTTTTTTTTTTACGACCAAGTAGTATTTCATTATGTCCATGCATCACGATTTTTTTATCCACTCATCGTCTGATGGGCATTTGGGTTGTTTCCAAATCTTAACTATTATAAATAATGCTGTGATGAACATAGGGATGCATGTATTTTTGTGAATTAGTGTTTCAGGTTTCTTTGGTATACGATGAGATCTGTCCAGTAAAAGTCCAGCCATTGTTAATATAACAAGAATAGTTTGCACAACATTGATGTAACCTGGAAGCCAAGGAGAGTGAACTGGAATATGCATGCATGAACAATAATGACTTCACTGTACTAGTCAGTGGGGCAGCAGATGCAGTTGAGTGAGCATGTATACTGTGTGGCCGTCGCATTCAAAATGACTGAGCAAGTAGAGCAACAAATCTGCATCAAATTTTGCATTAAGCTTGAACATTCCTCTATTGTAACTATTCAGATGATTCACAAAGCTGTAGTTATGGGCAACTGGTGATTGGCAGCTTCATCACGACAAAGCGCCCACTCACACATCATGTCTCATGTAGTTTTTTGGTGAAACATCAAAATCACCCAGGTGACTCAGTCCCCTCATAGCCCATATTTGGCACCCTGCAACTTCTCACTTTTACCTTCAAATCACCTTTGAAAGAGATTTCAGACTGTTGGTGAGATTTAGGAAAATATGATGTGGCAGCTGATGGTGAATGGCAGAACTGTGTGAGGTCTCAAGGTGCCTAGTTTGAAGGGGATTGTGGCATCATTGTCCTATGTACAATGTTTCTTATATCTTTTTCAATAAATGTCTCTATTTTTCCTGTTTTGTGGGTGGATACCTTCTGGACAGACCTCATATTCCCAGAAGTGGGATTGCTGAGTCATAAGGCAATTACATTTTTTGTTTTTTTGAGGAAACTCCACACTGTTTTCCATATTGGTTGCACCAATCTGCATTCCCACTAACAGTGGACTAGTTAGGGTTCCTCTTTCTTTTTTATGGCTGAATATTAGTCCATTACATGGTGTCATGGGTTGTATTGTGCCCTCCCCAAAAGTTCACATGTTGAAGTCTGAATCTCAAGTACTTTATTTAGAAATAGTGTCATTGCAGACACAGTTAAGATGAGTTCATATGTGGAGCAGGTTGAGCCTCCTAATCCAATATGACTGCTTTCCTTATAAAAAGGGGAAATTTGGACACAGATAGACACACAGAGAGAACACTGTGTGAAGATAAAGACAGAGATGAAGATGATGCATCTATAAGCCAAGAACACTGTGTGAAGATGATGTCAGAGATTGCCAGCAACTACCAGAAGCTAGGCAAGAGGCAGGGAACAACACATTCTCTCTCAAAGCCCTCAGAAGGAACCAAGCCTGCTGCCATCTTGATCTTGGACTTCCAGCCTCCAGCGCTGTGAGACAACAGATTTGTTATTTAAGACAACCCAGTTTGAGGAACTTTGCTATGGCAGCCTGAGCAAACTAATTCACATGGATGTACAATAAACATTTAACCACTTCCCTACTTTGGACTTTGGGCTTTTCTCTAGTCTTTTACTTGAAAATAAATACTGCAGTGAATAACCTTTCTGTGTTCCATTTCATGAGTGCAAGACTACCCAAGCATGGTGATTTTCTACAGAAGTATTGCTGCACAAAGCATGTGTACATGGTGAACCATGCTGCAGAGTACGTCCCCGGAGGCCAGGTGAGGCAGCACTCCCTCCAGCAGGACAGGAGGGCTGTTCCCCTGTTTTCACCATGACCTGTCATCAAATTTTTGGACTTTTGCCATGCTAAGAGAAAAATGGTATTTTTGTGCAGTTAGGGTTTGCATTTTTAAATTATGAGTCATGTTGCCCTGGCTGGTGTGACTCAGTGGGTTGAGTGCCAGTCTGCAAACCAAAAGGTTGCCAGTTTGATTCCCAGTCAGGGCACATGCTTGGGTTGCCCAACAGGCCCCTGGTTGTGCAAGAGGCAACTGGGTGATGTTTCTCTTGCATATCCATGTTTCTCTCCCTCTCTACCTCCCTCCCTTCCCCTCTTTCTAAAAATAAATATATAAATTTTAAATTATGAATCAAGTATATACTTTTCTGAGAACCAATTTATCTTTTGGGTTGTTGGTCTTATTTATGCATATCAGGGAAGTTTACCCTTTGTGATATTAGATGCAAGTATTTTTTCCCAGTTAGTCATTTGAATTTTTACTTTTCTTACAATGGTTTTGCCACACAATAATATTTTGTTTGTATGTATTTGAATTGATTATGGCTGTGGAGGTGGTAGCAGCAGCAGTGATGATTTGTGTGGGCACGTTTTACATGTAAGTCTTTGATACAGATGGAGTTTATCCTGGTGGAAGGGCGGGGGTTTGAATGTAAGCTTATATTTTCCTAATGCTTCCCAGTTATCCCCACACCATTTTCCTTACGGATCTGAAATGTCACTTTATCAGATACTAAATATCCATGACTATCTGGATACATTTTTAGACTTCATGTCTCAGAACTACACCAACTTAATTATAAGTATGCTGTATTAGTGTCCCTCATCACTTTTTTTCCAGGCATTTTCTAGCTAGAGGCAAACAAGGACCTGTCCACTTTTCCACATGAACTTCACAATTGATTGTGTATTGCTAAAGAAGATTCTGTTGCTATTTTTGATTGGGATTGTCAACTGAAAATTCATATCAACTAGGTGTCTTGTAACCTAAAAGGATTTATTCAGGCGAAAGAAGGGGTTGAAACCCAGTGTGTTCAGACATGGCAAGTCACATGCACACTGCCTGGTGTGCCAAAACGAAGAGGAATTTATCCAAGGGAAGAGGAAATTAAGGGAGTGGGAAGTTAGTTAGAACCTTGGTGCTAGATTTCTTCCTATAGAGGAGACGTCCCCAAGCCCTAGATTCTCCCATAGACCCTCTGGACTGATTGTGTTTTGTCAAGTTCTACTTAGCCTCTATCAGTATCATTACAGCTATAGAGAGAAAAGACATGGTTCTGATGCTGAGTCTTTTCATTCAGTCAAGCAATGCATAGAAAAGTCTTTCCATAAGTTTAGTTTGTCTTTTGTGCCCCAGGAGCACTGTAACTTTTCTTCATATAGGCCTTTCCCATGTCTTCTTAATTGCCACGTATTTTGTCATTTGCTCATTTTTTTCTATTGTAAATATTTCTTTCTATTCTAATTTTAGTGTACACATAAGAAAACTATTGATTTCTCTAATTTTGAAACCACACCCCTTACAGAATTCTCTTGTTTAGTTTATTCCCCAAAATAAAATCTTTTTACCTACAATAGGATAATGATGTCCCTGCCCCCCAGTGTTTATATCCTGCTTTCTTTTTCCTTACCCAGCGGCAATGGGAAATAATGGCAGTGATGGGTAATACCTAGTTTTCTGCTCTGATTGCTTTCAAAGTTTCTTGACTCTTCTTGTCAACTATTCCAAGGAAATATTTTTAAAAGCTTTTGCATACTATTATTTACAATAGTCCCTCACTATATCACGGTTCACTTATCGTGGACTCACTGTATTGCGGGATTTTTAAAAATATTATATTTAATTATTTACTGCGGATTTTCCACTATACTGTATCGTGGGATTTTGTGGTACTGTATACATATGTTGCTAAAGTTACATAGGTTTAAGAGTGTAGAATGTGTTTAAGAACATAAGTAGTGTTTATAAGTGTGGAAGAGGTTAATAAGGGAGTGGGAAAGGTTAATAAGGGACTGGGAACAGTTTCTAAGTGTGTGGGAAGGGTTTATAAAACCTTAAAATATATATAAATACTAAAATAAATGTAAGGTCCTTACTTCGCTGATTTTTACCTGTCGTGGGGGATTCTAGAACATAATACCCGCGATAAGTGAGGGAATACTGTATTACTGCACTGATTTATTTTTAATCCTAACCTGAGGATATGGTTATTGCTTTTAGAGAGAGTGGAAGGGAGAGAGAAACATCAATATGAGAGAGAAGCATTATCAGTTGCCTCCTGCAAACGCCCCAATGGAGGATCAACCCTGCAAACTAGGTATGTGCCCTAACTAGGAATTAAACCTGCAATCTTTTGGTGCACAGAAGACACTCCAACCAACTGAGCTATCTGGCCAAGACACAGGATTGTTTTTTAAATTATTTATTTATTTATTTATTTATTTATTTATTTATTTATTTATTTAATTTATTTTTAAAGAGAGGGAAAGAGATGGAGAGAGGGAGAGAAACATCAATATGAGAGAGAAACATCAATCAATTGGTTGCAACCCAGGCATGTGCCCTCACTAGGAATCAAACCAGCGCCTTTTTGCTTTGTGGAACAACGCTCAACCAACTGAGCCACACAAGTCAGGGTAGCATTGATTTTTAATAATAAAAGACTTAATTAGAAAGTACTTCAATGATTAACAAAAGAAGAATTAAGAAGATTGTAGTTCAATGGCATATCACAAATAGTAGTAACATAAAAAGTGATCATGTATATTATTTGTTAAAAAACACTAAATAAAAATTGCACCTATAGTACAATTACAACCATCTGAAAAACATCTTCAAATTGGCGGTAGAAAAGGAAGAAAGTTTGCTAAGATGGTAACAGTGGTTGTCACTAGCTAACAGGATTACAAGTGATTATTTTTTAAATCTTTATTTTTCCAAATTCTATATAATGAACTGATTTTATGCCACAGTGGAGGGGGGATATTTATTTTTTAAATTTGTGACCACATTCAACAAGTAAAAGTGGAGTTGTAATTAAGCCCCTTTGGGCATAGGTCATCAATCTGCACTTGAACCACCCCAAACGGAGTAGATAAACCCCAAAGCAAGAGCAAACTGAGGACATCAAAGCTGAACCTATTGGCCTTTTAGAGCAGAGCTGAGAAATGTGATTCCAGCCATGGATATGATTTCTGATTTTCTGGTAGTTACATTTAAAGAAAAAAGAAACAGGTGAAATTCATCTTAACAATATATTTTATTAACTCAAAAGAGCCAAAATATATCAACATAATCAACATAAAAATCAACATTTTTTAACATTTTATACAACATAAAAATCAACTGAATTTTTAGTATTTTATACTTTTTTCCCACTAAGTTTTAGAAATCCAATGTGGATTTTTTTTTAATTTTTTAGATTTTATTTACTTATTTTTATAGAGAAGGGAGGGAAAGAAAAATCACATCCATCGGTTGCCTTTCGCATGCCCCCAACTTGGAACCCCACCAGCAACCCAGGCATGTGCCCTGATCAGGAATCGGACCAGCAAGCTTTCCAATTCTCAGGCTAGCAGTCAATCAATTCACTGAACCACACCAGCCAGGGCTCCAATGTGGATTTTACATTTACAGCACATCTCAATTCAAACTCGTCACATTTCACATGCTAATTAGCCATGTGTGAACAGTGACTACCGTACTGGACAGCACAGGTCTAGACACTACTGATTTATAGGTTTCCAGGACAGGTGTTTGAAAAGGCACACATGCATATGTATGTGTGTGTGTGTGTGGACCCAAGAGCAAACAAAATGTGCCTGGAGTATAGTAAAGATCATGGAGGAAAAAAATATTGTCTAAAATAAAAATCACCAGAATTAAGATTATTTATTGTACTTGGGCTTCCCAATGATCCCTTCTCTATTCATACACTACCTTTTAAGGAGGAGCAAAGCTTCTCCTAACTTGGACACAAATATTTGTCCATCTAGTCTGCAAAACCCAGTCTTTCCCTTCCAAGGGAGGCCCACGGGCCTTGCACAGCCACCTTCGTTTCTGGAGTGTGAATTCTTCCAGAGGCCGTGAAGACAAGTGGAAGCAGCTTGGGCTGTGCTGCCCAGTAAGGCAATCATTGCCACATGTGGCTATTTAAGTTAAACATAATAAAAATTTCAGGTGCTTGGCCACACAGGCCAATTTTCAAGTACTCAGTAGCTACTGGTCCAGACTCTCTGCAAGGAGCAGGGAGTTCTGGTGCAGAGCCAAATGCTATCAAGGAGCCATTGCTACAAGGAAAAACTTCTATTTCCTCTGTTTACCCAGCACCTGCTTCTATAAAAAATGGAAAATCTGTGTAGAATTGAGACTAAATACTGACTGGCTCACTCTGGAGAAAAGTAAAATTCATCCAAGTAATTGTATAATTTGAACTATTTAAAAAATCCATCATATTAAAATTATGCTCCCACCCTGACTGCTGTGGCTAAGTGGGTTCTGCATGGTCCAGCAAACCAGTTGCCAGTTTGATTCCTAGTCAGGGCACATGCCTAGGTTGTGGCCGGGTCCCAGTGGGGGCCTGAGAGAGGCGACAGATCTATGTTTCTCTTTCACATACTGTTTCTCACACTCTCTTTCCCCTTCCCTCCCCCTCTCACATAAAATCTTTTTTAAACAAGTGCTTCCAAAAATTTTCACACTTTATGTAGTCATTGACAATAAAATTTTGAAATGTTTATATAATTTTGTTAATGCTCTACGAATAACATTTGAGAGTGAGAAAAAAATTGTAATTTCTTTGCAGAGATGTATGCTAGGGTGAACAATAAAGCTTAAAGCATAAACTATTTTACATTAAGATAGAACCCAGTGATACATGTAGAATGAAATTTTAAATTAGAATAAAAATCCTGAGGGACACAACAAGAAAACTATAAGCTTAAGAAAAAAAGCCAAAAAGATGTAAAATTTATGACTGCTAAAAATGGATGTTGAGTATTATATATGGATAGCCAAAACATGAAATTCTATCATGGATTAATGGATAAAGAAAATGTGAAATTCTGCCATTTGTGACAACATAGACGGATCTTGAAGGCATTATGTTAAGTGAATAAAGTCAGAGAAAGATAAAGACCCTATATGATCTCACTTACAGGTGGAATCTTGAAAGAAAGAAAAGGAAGGAAGGAAAGAAGGAACGGAGGGAGGGGGATAGGGAAGAGGGAAGAAAAGAAAAAGAAATCTTTTTTAAAAAGCTTAGATACTGTGAGGTACTGATAAAAGTGACACTCAAACCCATAAGAAATGATTAGCAGCAAACGAGTATGTGGCAAGCAGGTTAAGAAAACTTTCAAGAGGGGTTAGAGACAAATTGTCAAAGCTAAGAAATATTTATCACCTGGGAAATTGTGGCTGGAGACGTGAGACTGGAGACATAAAGAGTCAGAGATAACTCAGAGTGTGAGGGGCACCCATCATGGAATATCTATCACCTGGGAATTATGCATGGTCAGCAAGTTACTGAAACTTATTCATGAACTAATTGCTACCCTTAGTTGATTTAGTCAATTGCGTTAAATTGTAACTCCAGAGTATCCAGTAGTGAAAAAGAGAGGAAGGGGAGGGGGATGAAAAGGGGGGTTAATTGTGTTTAGGGCAAAAAGCAGCCTGCTTTAAACCCTGGCACGTGCCCTTTGTTAAACTGCGCCCGGACTTGCAAATCCGTGAATAAACAAATGCCTAGTTTACTGCCTAAGTCCCTGTCCCAGTGTTTTATTGTGGGAATTTCTCACAATACTGAGAACAGATTAGTGGTTTGTGGTTCCCAGGAGTCGTTGGATGCCAACTATAGTTGATGATACTATTGCATATTTGAAAGTTGCTGAGAGAATAAATCTTCAAAGTTCTCACTGTTACAGAACCCCTGGGCTGCTCCAATTGAAAACAAACCCACGGGCTCTTTAGTTAGGGGCCCGATTGCCGCCGCCAGAATTATAACTCTCAATACCAGAGTTTGGTGAAAAGAAAAAGAATTGTTTATTTAACAGTTACATAGATTTAGTTATTTGCGGATTTCTGTTGTTAAGTCTTATGTTCTTTAAAACACCCATAAACACATATCCTTGCCTCCCCCCCCTACCAAACCAGGCTAGTTTTAGAAAAGTTGGAGAAACCGTTTCCCTACTTTCCAAATACAGTTCAGCTTTACCAGTAGCTACCAATCATTCAATCTTGACTGGGGAGACCTCGTCTGTGTTATGGGGTCCACCAGCTTTTAATCCAGAACCTCGTGGATTCTCAGCCTCCTTGTAAACTGTATAGTTAGTCCTTTTGTAATCCGCATGGTCAGTCTGTTCCCAGTCAAATCCGCACAGTCAGCCTCGGCCTCAGTCAAATCCACACAGTCGGCCTCAGCCCCAGTTAAATGAACATAGTCAGCCTTAGCCTTAGTTAAATCCGCACAGTCAGCCTTAATCTTAGTCAAATCCGCATAGTCAGCCTCAGCCTTAGTTAAATCCGCACAGTCCGCCTGCCTAAAATGTCTGCCGCTTATTTTTAAATCCCTGACTATGTCCTCTGATGCAGTGGGTGCTGATGCAGTGGGTGCGGTAACCAGTTCTGACCATTCACAGAACCTCACGCAGGCTCTGTGTGCTTTCTCCATATCATCCCCTTGCTCCAAGTCCCCTCCCATCTACCCGAGGCTTTGGATGCACCAAAGCCATTTTGCATGAAAAAGACACCGGCCACCAGCCTCAGGCATGTGGAGGCATTCTAAAAGCTGCTTCCTTTTCCCCATCCCCCAGCCGCAAACTCTGGGGATTTTTTGGAATACCCCTGTTTCTGTAACATCACCACACACACACAAAAGTATGTATGTGTGGGGATGGATGTCAACCAGACTTATTGTGGTGATCATTTCAAAATATATAGTTGTAGATAACAAATATTGAACTATGTTTCACACCTGAAACAAACATAACATTCTATGTCAATTTATCTGAATTTTTAAAAAGTGGATGATAGTTACAACATTGTGGACATAAGACGCCATTAGATACTTTTGAAAGAAATAAGCAGTTTTGTTTTAAATGTCAAAATTAACAATGTGCCAAAAATATTTAGATGTTAACTATAAAAGAAAGGATAGCTTTTCAAAGTCATTTTAGTCCGAGTGTTCCGGACCCGACAACCGGGGATCACTGCAGGGTCAGTCCGCTCTGGTTCCGGGGGCGACCCGCCCAGCCTGCCCAACGGTGGAAAGCGGAAAGGTCCCCAGTGCCCGCGCTCAGCTCCGTCTCCTCCCTTCCCCACAAGGGCAAGTGGTGGCGTGTCCCCGGCCTCACTTTGTAGCGAGCTCTGTGTTTAAATACATAGGTCGTTAGGTGCTCATTCTACCTAGGCACTTAATCGCTATACTGTCTGCCCCATGGTGGAAACGAGAAGCCTACAGTTCCTACACCGCATGCACTCAGACGCTACCCGGCCAGCACTTACTATACGGGAACAATTCGCGCTACCACGGCTCCACGGCTCACCTGCCCCGAACAGAGGGACTTACCATCAAGTCAGTCCTCCACATTCCCAGAGAGAACTCGGAAGTGACCCGAAGCCGGCGCGGGTTCTTCCGGTCGGGCCGTCGGCGCTTTTGTCCCGCAAGCGGCTGGACTACCGCGGCGCCGCCTCAGCCAGTACGTGAGTACGCGGCCGCCCGCGCTCCCGCCCCTGGCCCATTCCTCCCACGCCTTTCCGTACTTGGCCGGTCCTGGCTGCCCTTTGGGTCGCGGGCGGGATGTGGGAGGGTGCGTGCCCTCTCCTCAGACACCTCGAGGGAGTAGAGAGGTGGGAAGACTTCGGGCTGGCCGAGGGGTGTGGGGGCGCGCCACTGGAAGACAGTGGACTTCCTGACGGCGCCAACTCCGGGCGTCCGAGCGGCCAGGGTCGGTCTGAGGCTGCCCCGAGTCCAGAGAAACGCCTCGCTCTCTTGTTTCTCAACTCTTCGGTGCTGTTTCGGGCGGGTGGGAATCGTGAAAACTAGCGCTTTAAAATGCCTCCCTCCGCACCCCCTGTCGTACCCTTGTTGCTGTTAAGTTTGGCCCTGGGGCTTGAGAGTGAATATGAGCGTTAGAGGGATCCCTGGGGGTGATCTGATACGTCCTCCTTTCCCCTCAACCCTCTTTTTTTAAAAAAAAAAAACCCTTTGGTGGAGGGATGATGTGGAGACTCCCGGCTCAAGTGCGGATCGAGCTCCGCAGAGGTGCTTCCCGGCCCTTTTCCTGGAGAAGCTCACCTGTACACAGACAGGGGTGCTCCCGGAGGAGGCGGCTGCCTCGGGCTCCACAAACTAGGGGTAAACAAAGGAGAAGGCCGAGAAGGCTCCAAGACACGGCGACAGCCTACGGGAACCCAGGCTGTGGGATGTGGAAGGTGACAGGAGCCAGGACTGGGTGTGCGGCTCTAAGACGCTTGTACTAAGCCACTAGGCGTGTTTTCTTTTTGAAAGCAAAAGGTTCTTGTTGTTTTTTTAATGCTTAAATCTGTTATATCTTATGGTTCTGCTATTTAAAATATTAAACACTTGTAAGCGAAAAGATTATCTCCTGTGCACCCATATTCCTAGGCCCAACCTCATTAGATAATCACATTCAGTGTGTGTATCCTTCAACAAGAGTTTCTTTATGCAAACACCGGCAAATGTGAATATAGTTAGTAACCCCCTTTTTTCCCACACAGGTGGTAGACCACTCTTCAGAGTTCTGCTCCTTGCTTTTTTCACTTAATCTATCAGAGATCATCAGAACACAAGGAGCTTTGTTTCTTTGTTTGTTTGTTTGCTCTGTGGTATTGGATTAGCCATCATTGGGATGTTTTGGATGTTCCAACATTTTTTAGATCTAGTCAGGGACATTTGGGTTCTTCCCAATTTTTGTTACCTCATATTATGGCACTTTCAGTGACGCACTAGGGTATATCTGAGCAGGGGTTTTTAAAGAAGTGACTAAACAAATTTTGTTTTACATCAGTTAAGCCAGTTATTGGTAAATTGTTAAATATACCAAATCATTAATATAACTCATGTAGTGTTTAAAAACCAAAACCAAGTAGTTTTTCTCTCCTGAGACTTGCGCTTATGAAGTTTAGCCTTCCAGTAGCCTAATAAACTAATTCTGTTAACAACTCTTAAATAAGTCTTCGCTCATTTAGCTTCCAAAAATCTCTCAGCCTCTCGTTCAGAATCTCCTTTGCTTAACTTACTCCCAAGGCTAACTAAGAATTTCTTCTCCTCTATCAGGTATGAGAATGTTCTATTTCATGTTTTACTTTGAGGAAAAATCACTAAGTCCTTATTTACACTTTTAATTAATAGAATTATCTCATGCTGTTTACCATTTTGATATTCATAAACTATAAATGCAGTAATAACTAAAGCATAAGCCATATTTTTCACTTACCATCTCCATATCATTTCTCATTTAACCTGTTCCCGCACTCCCTAAGTACTCTTTCTTCTGAGTTGGTAAGCATTTTGTGCTTACATTCCCTCTTTTTCTCACGTCAAGTACAGTATCCGAGAATGTAAGATATAGAATCCAGATGTGACTTGTGGAATATGGCTGGTACTCTGGCATGTTGCACCTTTGCTTCCTTCAGAAAGTTAATAAGCAGCAATTTACACCAGAGATAGCAACAATTGCTCTCTGGTAGGTTGTCTAGGCTCTTGAGAAGTGGCTCCTGACTCTCTGAGGCCAGAATTAAGGGCGGGTTCATACTATCTGCATGAGCTTTTCTAGGCATTGGTAGTAGGACTTGAAGAAGTGCAGAGGTGCCCAGAGGTTGTAGATTATGTGTGGTTTGTAAGGAGTATATGTCTCTTGGGTCATACTCCCTGTCGAGGACTAGTTAGAGGAATTTCCACTCCAGCCTTTAGAACTTTGAAGAAATTAAATTAAAGCTTTTCTGGCCCTTTGTATTCAGGACTTGTACTTTTGGAATGACTCTTCTTGTGTCAAGGGGGACACATGTCTTGAATGGATTATAATCTCCTCCCAGACTCCAGGGCTCAGTTCTCTATCCCCCCTCACTCCACAACTAGTATCAGTGATCTTTCTTTTTTCTTTTAACTTTTTATCATGAAAAAATTTAAACATACAGGAAAGTGGAATAGTACAATGAACTGCATACACCCATAGCTTAGATATAACAGTTGTCAGAGTTCTGCTACATTTGTTTCACCTTTCTCTTTTTATTTTTGATTTGTTGAAATATTTTAAAGGAAATTCTAGACATCATGCCATTCTACTGTAGCATACTTCAGTTTACAAAGAAAAGAAAAGGACACTTTTAACTGCTAAAATGCCATTATCACACTATCCTAAATTAACTCAGATCCCTTGATATTATCTAACAGGTTGGCAAACTTCTGAGCTTGTGGTCTGTTTTTGTATGGTTTGCAATCTAAGAATGGCTTACATTTTTAAAGGGCTATTAAAGAGCTGACTAAAAAAAAAAAAAAAGTAACAGCCCTGGCCGTGTGGCTCAGTTGGAGCATCGCACTATATACTAAAAGGTCGAGGATTCGATTCCTGGTTAGGGCACATACTTAGGTTGTGGGTTCAGTCCCCAGTTGAAGCACATATGGGAAGCAACTAATTGATATTTCTCGCATCGATGTTTCTCTTCCTTCCTCCCTCTAAAATCAATAAAAAACATATCCTTGGGTGAGGATTAAACACATAATAGGTAGGTAGGTAGATAGATAAATGGCAAAATGGAATGTGGCCCACAAAATCTACAATATTTTCTACCTGGTCCTTTAAGAAAAGTTTACCAACTCCTGATTTTATTAAGTGATCATCCAAAATGCATATCTGCATTTGCTACTCTGCTTAAAACTCCTCAGGATTGAGTCAGGACTCCTTAGTATGATGGGCAGCCCTTGTTTTTGCCCACCTGCCCAGTTGTGCCCATGCCCTCTGCACCAGATGTCCTGAGGGTGGTGAACACCGCTCCCTTTACTCTAGCTCTCCCTTCTGCTGGAACTACTACTACTCCTGGAGCTCTTCCCAGTCCTTCAAAATAGTTCCATCCTTTCTGCCTCCTCATCTGTGATCTGTGCCCTATGTATGCCTCTGCCATTTTTATTATGTGTTAATTATTTTTCTGCCAGACTCATCTAATATGCAAGCTCCTTGATGGCAGGGCCTTGTCTTATCCATCTCTGTATCCCCAGGACTAGCCCACTGCCTAAGGGAAAAAGCAGGATGTGGATTATAATCTAAATTCCTTGGGCAGCACTCAGCCTTAGAGATAAGGCACTAGAGTACATCATTAGTATTGTTTGTAAGAATAATATTTTATTACATTCACTTCGTTGCCTTTGCATTTTAGTAGATTAGTCCATTCAGGCTGCTATACTAAAATACCACAGATTTAGTGGTTTATAAAGGCACCAAGGGATCTCTGTGTGGTCTCTTTTATAAGAGCACAAATCCCATTCATGAGGGCTCCACCCTCATGTCCTAAGTACCTCCCAAAGGCTTCCCTCTTAATGCCTTCATCTTTGGGGGTTAGGATTGCAACATAGGAATTTTGGGAGACACAAACATTCAAGCTATAGTGGCAGCATTTACTGTAGTGGTAGTTTTATGTCTTGGTGCTTTTCTTAGTCTCAGTATTGAATACTATGAACCATAGTATATACAGTATTCCCTTACTTATTGCGGGTATTACGCTCCACACAGCCCCGCGAAGTAGGAACCTTACATTTATTCTACACTTTTAAACCTACATAACTTTAACAACATACGTGTCCAGTACCACAAAATCCCATGGTATAGCAAAAAATCCGTGATAAATAATTAAATATAATATTTTTTAAAATCCTATGATACAGTGAGGCCGCAATAAGTGAACCGCAATATAGCGAGGGACTACTGTATATACTGCATACTATTTTTTCCCTTGCAGTCTTTGAAGGAATGTTTATACTGCTCCTTGTCAAAATTTCCCCTAGATTTAGAATCCATTGATAATTCTCTTCTGATTTATTCTTTGCTCCAAAAGTTGCAGAATGCCTATTTTGTTTTTTCCAACTCTACTACTCTCTCCATATTTACTATCCAGCATCAGTATTCTGCTGGAAGCAAGAGGCCTCCCTTTCTCCCTTGTTTGAATCTGCATGGACTCATGAAATCCTTTTCTCAATGGTTTATAATTCATTACTGTACTTAATTGTTATGGACCCTGAATTGGGTATTTAAGCTGGATCTTGAGGTCTTCTGAACATGCCCCCATCGTTTTTTAGTGCCTCCTTACTTGCTGGTATAACAAGATGCCCCAGCTGATCTTGTATGTATCCTGTCCCCAGCCTGGAATCCATCTGGTTCCTTTTAGTAGCAATGGTAATAGAGGCTGAGAACAGGGTGCTAGATGGGCTCATTACCACTGAGACGTTTTTGCTTTATACATATATGTGAATGTTCATATGTTATATATGTGCACATTTATATATGCACACCCATGTATAAATCAGAAATCATGAATTAACACCGATACCTCCATTCTACCCCCACAGTGTTCTTTCTTGCCTTCTCATATTTCATATTTTTTTGTCTCATCTTCCTCCAGGAGAGCTCTGGTTCAAAACTAAACACATTTGCTGAGTCCCATAACATATCTAAAATTGTTCCAAAATTGCTTTGCCCACACCACCACAGAAAACAAACCTGCTAAAATGAGTTCTTTTGTTTGCAGCTCTTCCCCACCACCCCCTCCAGCCTTCCCTTAAACTGAGAGTATACAGCATATAGTAATGTGTTGTGTATGTAAGTTATATGAGTTAGTTCTTTGTTTCTTTCTGTTCTCTTCCTGTGCTTGAGATATCATGAGAAACATAAATTAGTTCCTTTTCATTTGCTTTCTGGTTTAGTGGCTTTCCCCCTTTCCCATTCTCATTGATGTAATTTTATTATTTGAATCTAGAGAACACTATCACACTTCAATAATTAAAAACTATGCAAAAGCTGTTCACAGCTGCTCTATCCCCCCAACTCCCACCCCTTATATGTAATGTCCTTCACTGTTTTCTGGTTTCTCTCATTGCTGTAAAAATAAGCAAATATGTGCTTGTTTTTGTATTTTTATTACACAAAATGTAGCATGTATGCTTTTTCACTTTACAATATATCCTTGAAATTGCTCCCTATCAATCAATTTATAAAGATGTTCCTCATTCTTTTTTCATACTCCATTGTCTATATGAGCCATAGCTTATTTAGCCACTCTTCCATGCGTAGACTTGTAGGTAGTTTTCCAGATTTTATAGTTACATGTAATGCTGCAATGAGTGACTTTGTGCATATGTACTTTTGTATTTCTGGAGGTCTATCTTAATTATAAATTCCTAGATGGAATTTCTGGATTGAAGTGTACATGCATACATACTTGTGTTTGATAATGACAAATTCATCTCAACAGAGGATATGCCAGTTTGTATTCCCAGCAGTGTATGAGAGTGCCTGTTTTCTGCACAACCTCACCAACCAAATAGATTGTCAAGCTCTTAAATATTTGGCATTCTGACAAGTGAGAATTGGTATTTAGTCCAGTT
Source organism: Furipterus horrens (assembly GCF_987537825.1). Classification (NCBI taxonomy): domain Eukaryota; kingdom Metazoa; phylum Chordata; class Mammalia; order Chiroptera; family Furipteridae; genus Furipterus; species Furipterus horrens. The sequence goes on along the minus strand of NW_028327180.1, from coordinate 60,765,686 downwards.
CTGATTTGTGTTTCTCTTATTAGTGAAATTGAAAACATGTTTAAGGGCCATTTTAATATCTCTTTTTACCAGTTGTATCTTTTGCCCATTTTTCTGAGGAATTTTAGTCTTTTTCTAAATTTTTTGAAAATTATATATATATATATATATCCTTTACATCATATACATATGATGTAAATTTTTTCTTCCACTTTGTCATTCATTTCTTGACTTTGCTTATGGTATTTTTGACATGCAGTTTATATAGTCAAAAATGTCTATCCTTTATTTCATCAGGGTCATGGTTATTAGAAAGCTTTCTCTAGACCCAAGTTATAGAGGTATTCACCATATATTTTGTTCTAATATTGTATAGTGTCACTTTTTTATATTTAGAACTCTGCTCCACTTGGAGTTTATTCCTGTGTGTGGTGTAAAGAATGGATCTAGTTTTATTTTTTTCCATGTGGCTTTATAGTTGCTCTAACACTAATTTAAAAATGTCATCTTTGCCCCAATAATTTGCCATACTATATCACATATTTGATTTCTATATGTAGTTAGGGCTGTTTCTGGACTTTGTATTCTATTCCATTTGTCAGCTGAACCAGTACCACACTGTTGTAGAGGTTGTGTGATATACTATAAGCCTTTTTTTATAAATCCTCACCTGAGGATATGTTTATTGATTTCAGAGAGAGAGAAAAAAATCTCCATGTGAGAAACATCGATTGGTTGCCTCCCGAAAGTGCCCCAATAAGGGCTAGAACCTGCAGCCTAAGTATATGCCTTGACTGGGGATTGAACCTGCAGCCTTTTGGTGTATAGTGCTCCAACCAACTGAGCCACCTGTCCAGGGTTGTGGTATGCTTTAATAGCTAATGTGGCTAGTTTCTGCTCACGGCTCTTCCTTTTCTGTTTTTTTTCCCCCCTAGCAGTTTTTGTGTATTTTGGGGGATTTGGTTTTCTGTCTAGGAACATAAAAGCCAAAGGGACTAGATGGAGCAGAATCCCTGCTGTATGTGGAAGCAGGATTTAGAATATAGATAAAAGGTGTGTTGCTGCTTATGGTTCTGGAATTTTGCTGCTCACCCAGTGACATGGACTGTTCTGCTCAAAGTAGTAAAGAAAGGGAGCAAGGAACTACACCTAGCCACCATTTGTCAGTGACCTCTGAAGATCTCTTACCTAATATCACTTGTCATTTTGTGAAGCTTTCTCAACTGAACTACCTTTTGGTTTATTATCTGCTGAGTGGTGCTTTGTCTCATTATCCTAGTGACATTCTGAATTCTTAGCTTTTCCTTTTCTGTAAATTTTAATTGAGTCCATCATTACAGTTCCATAGCATAAGTTGGATCGTGTCGTCCTTTATACATGTCCACTCCAGAATATATATATTTTCTTTTCTTGCCTTTTCCTCCTCACATTTACTATAGAGTTTCTAAGTAGGATTGACAGAATTCCAAAGTACTGACCCAAGAGAGTCTGATACCCAGGGTAAAAAGAGAGATCCATATTTTAACTAAGTCTAATCACAAATGTCTTATTGTCTGAGGTTGGGGATAAGGAACTTAGAACTGTTTCTTTTATTCTTAGGAGTCAGTTTGTCAGTAGGTGGATACTGATGGAGTGCCAGCTGTTACCTTCACGGGGACAAAGCAAGCCTGCCTGGCTCCTAAACTCTTTTGGAACAGAGTTTACCTTTCCTAAATCCTGCGCTTTAACTTCAGGTTTCAGCCATGGTCTAATAACCTGACCTCAAATAAGTAACAAAATAATAGCATATAGTACTCACCAAGTGGCATTGTTCTCAACACTTTACATATTTTCTCTCATTAAATATTCACACCAATCCTATTTACCTTGTACAGATGAGGAAACTGGCACAAAGAGGTCAAATAACTTTCTCAGGGCCACATAGCTAGGTATTTCAAAGATATTCAACTTAGGCAGAATTATTTTCTTTACCTAGTGGTTTGTGTTTTTGCTTTTGATCTTTGATCTTCTCTGATTACAGTTAGCCTGCTCCTAAAGTATGAGTGAAAGCCTCTTTGCCTGGCAGTATGGAATTCCTTGCTAACTACCCAACCAGTCACTTTCCAGGGTCAGGGTTTTCCTTGGAAGGGAAGTCAAGGAGGCCAAACCAACAAGCTTGTTTTCTTTATCATCTCTGACATTATTATCCTCATGATTTTATAACCTCCTCCCCAATACTGTCACCCAGGTACTGATTTCTCCTCATCTTTAGTTTTGCCTATCTTCTGCTAATTATGTCTCCTTAACTTTTGTCTTATTAATCTGTCTCTTCAGAGATTTCTTCTACCCTCTGTTTTTTTCATGACTTGGTGGCATTTTTTAAGAAAGTTGTCAATGTTGCCCTTGGTTCTCTACATCATTTCAACTTACTCTCATGCTAAGCTGTTATGCAGAAATAGAAAAGCTCTCCGTTTCATTGAAAATCCAGGGCTATCACATTTTAACAGCTAAGAGGGGCAGAAATTTGTATCGCAGCAGTTAAAAATGGTGCCTACCACACAGCATGTAGTCAATAAACACTTGAGTGAATGAGTAAATTTGGATGTAATTCTTATAGTTTATTTTAAACAAAGTGAACAAGTATCATTTTTATTCTCTTGGTTTAGTGTCACATTTCAAGACAAGGGGCACTGAGGATGAGGAATCATCTGAAAAGTGTGAAAATGTTGAAAATGCAGAACCTCTGTGGCTAAAATTGGAAGGTCTTCACAAGGATCATATGGAGGAATCTAAGGTTGGTGAAACTTGTGATTGGGATAGCAAGATAGAGAACCAATTGGAAAAGCCTGAGGGAAAAAGAATGAAGGAAGACAAAAGTGGCATCAGGGAAAATATTGGAAAAGCCAAAAACACAGCAAATATAAAGACAGAACAGGAAGACAAGGCATCTGAGAAAAGCTTACATCTGAGCTCAAAGCACATTATACACCACACCATCCCTATAAAACAGAAAAGCAATGAAAAAGGCAACTGTGTGGAGAATGTTAATGTTAATGGAAACTCTCATCCCCATCTAAACCAGGAAGCCAGTGCTGTTAAGAAATCCCATAATTGTGATGAGTGTGGGAAATCTTTCAGATATAATTCCCGCCTTGTTCAACATAAAATTATGCACAGTGGGGAAAAACGCTATGAGTGCAATGACTGTGGAGGGACTTTTCGGAGCAGCTCCAGCCTTCGAGTACACAAGCGAATCCATACTGGGGAGAAGCCGTATAAGTGTGAGGAATGTGGGAAAGCCTACATGTCCTACTCCAGCCTTATAAACCATAAAAGCACCCATTCTGGGGAGAAGAACTGTAAATGTGATGAATGTGGAAAATCTTTCAATTATAGCTCTGTTTTAGACCAGCATAAAAGGATCCACACTGGGGAGAAGCCCTATGAATGTGGCGAGTGTGGGAAGGCCTTCAGGAACAGCTCTGGTCTCAGAGTCCACAAAAGGATTCATACAGGAGAGAAGCCCTATGAATGCGACATCTGTGGGAAAACCTTCAGTAATAGCTCTGGCCTTAGGGTTCACAAAAGGATCCACACAGGTGAAAAGCCCTATGAATGTGATGAGTGTGGGAAGGCCTTCATTACTTGCAGAACACTCCTAAACCATAAAAGCATCCACTTTGGAGATAAACCTTACAAATGTGATGAGTGTGAGAAATCATTTAATTATAGCTCTCTCCTCATTCAGCATAAAGTCATCCACACTGGAGAGAAACCTTATGAATGTGATGAATGTGGGAAGGCCTTCAGGAATAGCTCAGGCCTCATTGTGCATAAAAGGATCCACACAGGAGAAAAACCTTACAAGTGTGATGTCTGTGGCAAAGCGTTCAGCTATAGCTCAGGCCTTGCAGTTCATAAAAGCATTCACCCTGGGAAGAAAGCTCATGAATGTAAGGAGTGTGGAAAATCCTTCAGCTATAACTCACTTCTTCTTCAACATAAGACCATTCACACTGGAGAGAGACCTTATGTATGTGATGTGTGTGGGAAAACCTTCAGAAACAATTCAGGTCTCAAAGTTCACAGGAGGCTCCACACTGGGGAAAAACCATACAAGTGTGATGTGTGTGGGAAAGCCTATATCTCACGTTCTAGCCTTAAAAACCACAAAGGAATCCATCTTGGGGAGAAGCCCTATAAATGTAGCTATTGTGAGAAATCTTTCAATTATAGTTCTGCCCTCGAACAACATAAAAGAATTCATACGAGGGAGAAACCTTTTGGGTGTGATGAGTGTGGAAAAGCCTTCAGAAATAATTCAGGCCTTAAAGTACATAAACGAATCCACACTGGGGAAAGACCTTACAAATGTGAAGAATGTGGGAAAGCCTACATCTCACTCTCAAGCCTTATAAATCATAAAAGTGTACACCCTGGAGAAAAGCCCTATAAGTGTGAGGAGTGTGAAAAAGCCTTTATCACATACCGAACCCTTATAAACCACAAAAAAATTCATCTTGGGGAGAAGCCCTACAAATGCGATGTGTGTGAGAAATCTTTTAATTACACCTCACTCCTTTCTCAACACAAAAGGGTTCACACTAGAGAGAAGCCCTATGAATGTGACAGGTGTGAGAAGGTTTTCAGAAACAACTCAAGCCTTAAAGTGCATAGAAGAATTCATACTGGGGAGAAACCCTATGAATGTGATGTGTGTGGAAAAGCCTACATCTCACACTCAAGCCTTATTAACCATAAAAGTACCCACCCTGGCAAGACACCCTATACATGTGATGAATGTGGAAAAGCTTTTTTCTCAAGCAGAACTCTTATGAGCCATAAAAGAGTCCATCTTGGGGAGAAACCTTTTAAGTGTGTCGATTGTGGAAAATCTTTCAGCTACAGTTCACTCCTTTCTCAACACAAGAGGATCCACACAGGGGAGAAACCCTATGTATGTGATAGGTGTGGGAAGGCATTCCGGAACAGCTCAGGCCTCACAGTGCATAAAAGGATCCACACAGGCGAGAAACCCTATGGATGTGATGAGTGTGGGAAGGCATACATCTCACACTCTAGTCTTATCAACCATAAAAGCATCCACCGTGGACAGCAGCCCTATAATTGTGAGTGTGGAAAATCCTTTAATTATAGATCAGTCCTTGACCAACACAAACGGATCCACACTGGGAAGAAGCCATACCGGTGTAATGAGTGTGGAAAGACTTTTAATACCAGATCAGATCTTCCCAAGCATAAAAGAATCCATCATATAGGAAAGGATTCTTTAAATGTGCCAAGTGTGTGAACTTATAGTGGCACAACACAAAAGAGAACTCGAACTCAACAATGGTGGGAATGTTCTGGATGGGACCAGGATGAGCTTGTTTCTGTAGGAGGCAGAGTTTACCAAGTCTCAAAGAACTTAAGTGGAAGAAAAACCTTATGAATGTAAGAATATCTGAGGTCCTTGTTCATGGCTTATAATATAAATAGTATAAATGAAACCATGAGTAATTTTTTCTATGCATCAAGGAAGCCTCCAGTGTCAAGGTAGTTGAGCCCTTATGGAATATAAAATAGTTTATACTGGGATAAAACCTATCAAAATGATAGAATGTTAAAATGAAACCTTCAAAATAAAGCAGACATTTCTGGACATAAAAGGAAACACATGGGTGAGGAAAGGATTTAATTAGAAGTCACACAGTCACCATTAAGAAGTTCATATTTGGATAAATTCTGTGAATCTAAATGTGGGTCATTCAGGTATAGTTTTGAGTCCCAGTTGTACATTGGTCAGTGGAGATAATCCAAGAAGGGACTCCAGCAGGCAAATTCAGAGAAAGATAGGCTTCAGGGAATATAAATTTATTTAGTAGTAGTGCTCATGAAGTAAAAACATTACATAATTTAGTGGTTTGGAGCAAGGTGATGACAAATTCTGAAACAAAATTTGAATTTTGTTGTAGGAAAACTAAAAAAAGTGTAGACTTAATAAATCTAACAGGAGATGAGTCACTCCAGGAAAAATGCAGGTTGATTGGACTATACATTTGTAATGTTGTGATACACTAGTTGAGTGGGTGAAACTTTAAAAATTTCAAATGAACCCCCTCAATGAATGATTGTGTGATGAGTGAAAATCTCACACATACTGCATATAAAAGGTTCTACCATGGAGAGAAATACAGCACATTCAGTAACTAATGGAACATATCTTCAATATGAATTTGCACCAAAAGAATTGATTCAGGGTTTCCTATGACTAGGAATGCTGAGAAGGAGGGCATTTTATTGCAGGATCTAAAAAGCTAAGTAACTACCAATAATTGGATAGGATTCATGCTTCTTAATCCTGTTAAATGGTCGGTTGTTTTGAACTGTTACTGTAAAGATTTCATGGACTATATATGTGTGTTGTCTATTGTAAAGTGTTATGAATTGTTCAGGGCTCGCTCTCTCTTGGCCATGAAGAGCCAGATAGTTGTGGCAAGGTAAGGTGGATCTCCAATAAACAAATTCCTCAAATGTAAGCAGGCTGTGCCTGACTTTAGAAGGAGCAGTATGCATGGAAGGCCATCTTTGTTACATCTTTGTGGGGTAATATATGCCAGATACAAACCAGGGAGAGCAGCAGGAACTCATCTCCCAGGGCTAGTAACTCGAGTTTCGCTAGAAGTCAGATGGTACCACCACCAGGAGAACTGCAGAATGGATTGAGCCTCACATACTGAGGCTGGATCATAACTCTTTAGAGTGGGCAGGTTCTGAATGGTACCACACAGAAACAGATAGAATTCAACAAAATATTAACTTTGTATAATATAAAGGGTAAAAGAGTTCTGAGAGTTAAGTAACTTGTCCAAGAATACTCTGGGTTGGGCCTGTCTGTAGAGGCTAAATGCTTTGTCAAGTTTCTCTGGCTCCAAAATCCACTCTTACAAGTGTACAATCTAGCCTAATAGTTGCCTTGCTCTCTCTAGGACTTTGTATATCTAGTCACAGAGTTTACATGCCTCTCTCTAGGAATATAATTCACTCTGTCTCCAAACCCTCACTAGTAAATTCTGGTGGAGCAGGTAGGGATGGGACTAGGGAAAGGGAAAGTAAAGCATTTCTGCCACTCAACCCCACTTTGGAATGTGGTGACCATACTTGCTCTTTGTCCTCTCTACATGCAACACTGACAAACATGATCCTCTCCTGTCATGGAACCCAATGCTGATTCTTTTGTCCGTCAGTCGGAAGAATATTCAAGGGAAGGGTTGGAATCTCTGACAGTTCCTTTATTGTAGACATTACAGCATTCACACTTGCCCTCCACCCTTGGGCTTGCTCTGGACCACTGCAGGAGCCCCCTGCTGCTCACTGGGCCAACACTCCGTAGGGGTTTCACTTCTTTTATGTTATGCATAGACAAAGCCAGCTACTAGCCAAAATGTGCCATCAATGGTTATATAACTGCCAGTGCGCTACTGTATGCGAATCTAATTGTTATCTCTAAGCAGCCCATGCCTGGGTGTCTGGGATGAGGGAGACTGACTAGACTCCATTGTTCTCACACTCCACCCCTTCAGGCTTCCTCACCTTACAGTCTACACAAGATCCATCTTCCGTGAAGTTCTCTTGGTGAGGAGGGCTGAACCCTGTACCTATAAACCACAACAGCAATAAAGGCTACAACAAGAAGTAAGAAAGAAACAAGTAATGCCCCCTATTATAGCAAGGGCCAACCTCCATCCAGAGATCAAAGATGCCCACTATTCCTGCAATGGATGACCAGTCAGGTGTTCAATGGCATGTGCTTCAGAGGCCAGAACCTGCAAGACTTGGCGAACATCAGGGACATACATACAACATTCAGCTCCTACCAGGGCACACACCCCACCCTGGGAGGCAGTAAACATGTCTAGGGCCATGCGATTCTGCATGTCACAGGCCCACTGTTGCACCTGGGTCCCAGTGCAATGCGCTCCCTGATCACTTTCAATAATCAGGGGCTGCCCATAGGCAGTACACAAATACTTCAATGCAGTAAGCACTACCCAGCTGCCGTGAGGCAGCGGCACCAGGGTATGCTCAGCAGGCCCCTGCAGAACGACCTTCCTTACCTATACTTGTAGGTGAAACTTCCCCCACAGTGGTCTGTAGCTACAAGCTACAATTCTAGGTGCATATCAATGCCCAAGACATACTCAGGAGTGGGGGACACAAACAGTATACTCACATGGGGTAGGCAACCAATGCCTAGCGAAAGTTGCACAGCCTGTAGTTTCACACTGTGCCCCCCATAACCAGCTATATGGGTCTTGGGTCCTGGGAACTTCTCAGGGTTCCCAAACAGGAGAGTGCATCCTGCTCCCATATTCCTCCCTCTTGGGAGGCTGCTGGCACAGCCATGTGGTCTTTAAGACACACAGAACAGGTTTCTTGGGGCACATCCCTGGGCAGCTTCACCCCTTCTGGGCTTATCATGCTTTCTGCGATCGACCCTAGCCCCCTAAGAGATCCACCCACATCTGGGCACAGGTCACCCACACGGGTTCACTCTCTACCTCCTGCAACTCAGCCCGCAAAGAGCTAGTGGAGAGAACACTTGTTTGCTACAGATTCTAAACCTGTAAGAAAGTTACAAGTTAATGTAACTATTAACGTAGTAAGTTCCCAACTTTTGCAATATCAGCTGTAACTCAGTATACATTTCCTGGCCAGAAAACAAAATGCCATCCACCCCTAAATTTTAAAGGGGGTAAGGGGGCAGAGTACACCACGAGAGGCTCCCTAGGCTGCTGCTGGCACTGCTTCCCTGAGTGCTATCTCTGCAGGGCCAGGTCCCACTCGCCGTGACAGACTGCAGTGATCTCATCCTCTGCATCACTACCTGGTAGCTTGCAGGGAAACCGGCTCCTCCCCCTCTTCCAAGTCCTCAGCTATCACTGGGGAGGGGGAGGGTCTCGCCGGAGGTCGCTAGATTGATGTCATCTTCAAGCACAGGAACCTCTCACGCTGCTGCCACTGCCTTGGAGGAAGGGGCGGGAGCCCCCACCGCTGACTGCTCGAAACTCAGAGTCCAGCTCCACGTCACTCCAGCGCCAGGCTGCTGTACCGTGTGCCCTCCCCGCTCCTGCAGGCACCTTGTGCCGGGGCTCTGCAGCCACCAGCTCAGTGAGACCCTCTTGAGGCCGGTGGGGGAGGCAGGTGGCCGCAGGCCGTCTGCGGGTGCGGGCCCCTGGGCGCCAGACTAGGAAGAGCTGAGCTGCCTCTCGCTCACTTGCTCACTCGCTCGGCTGGTCACGTCCAATCATCCACCGCCATCTTCTCCGGTAACCCCATTTCCACTGCCGTCCTGGTCCTAGATCTGGCTCTAGCTCCGGCTCACAGGGCTCAGGCCAGTCCTGGGGGCAGGGGAGGGAGGATTGGCCAAGTTGCGAGGAGACCTGCCACTGAGCGCTACACACCGGTGGTGGGCCACCGGTTCACGCCTCATGTGGGCATGAACTCTACACCTGATTGCCCAGGTATTTGCCGCAATGCTGCCATCCGGAGATCCTCTTCCAGACCGTGGATCTAGCCTCCAAGGTGTTTTCCTTCTCAGGCTCACCGGACTTCACCATATCACGAAGCCCTGTCTGTCTCTGCCTGCAACTCCACTGCATCTGGAAGTATGGGTTCCATTCCAGCTCGCAGCTTCACCGTCTCTGCCTCAGCTCACAGGGCAGGTCGCTGTGGGTCCTGCTCACTACTCCAATTGTAATGGAACCCAATGCTGATTCTTTTTGCTCGTCACTCAGAAGAATATGTGAGGCAAGGTTGGAATCCCTGACAGCTCCTTTATTGTAGACATTGCAGCATTCACACTTGCCCTCCACCCTTGGGCTTGCTCTGGACCACCAGCTGCCCAAAAACCGTGCTCCCGCAGCTTGCCGCGGGAGCCCCCCCCAGTTCACTGCACCTCCACTCACTGGGCCAACACTCTGTAGGGGTTCCACTTCTTTTATGTTATGCATAGACAAAGCCGGCTACTACCCAAAATGTGACATCAATGGTTACATAACTGCAAGTGCACTGCACATGCGAATCTAATTTTTATCTCTAAGTAGCCCATGCCTGAATATCCGGGATGAGGGAGCCTGACTAGACTCCATTGTCCTCACATCTCCACAGACTCGAGTTCATTTATTCAGGAAATACTTGGTGAGGAAGTGCTAGACACAATCTATTGTCTGCTAAGAACTAGGCAACATGAATAAAAGGAGAAAATCCACAAGCAGAGCACCCCAATAGATACTGAACTAAAATGCAGCATTCAGAGAAAAGAGCACTGGCATTCAGGAAGAGGGAGGCAACAGTGACACCTGGGCAGAACAATTGAATTTTTATTTTTATTTTTTAGGAGGGAGATGGCATGGGTTGGCTTGATGAAAGGCAGCATCAGAAAAGCTCGCACATCCTCAAGAGTAGCCTGTCTCTGGCAGGGTTGGTGCCCAGCATGCAGAAAGGAGGGAGAACATGAAGTATCAATTTCTAGGAGTCACCAGGTATATTGATTCATCTTCGTTTACTGAAGATAAAACAGCGATGTTTTAAATTATTGGGTTACCTGTGGTTTTTGTCTGGCCAGGGCTGTCAGTGTGCCTGTGGCATGAGGCCCCCACCACCCTCACACACACATAGACACCTATTTGAGTTCCACCTGAACCTAATGCTCCGCCCACTTTCAGGAGAAGCACAGGTTTAATCTGGAAGATGACAGCCACCACACAATGAGTATTCTGAGGGCCCCAGCCCACTGAGCACTGGGACACAACACCACTGAGGCCTCCATTGACTCCAATCCACAAGAAACAGGCCCCAGGCCTCTTGGCCTTGACCTTGAGGCTACCTAAGGACGTACCTGCCACTGAGAATCCCAGAAGAGGTCTTTGGGTCTCCGCCAATTCTAGGTGGATTGTGGTACAGATCCAATGAAGTGTGACTGCCTCTGTGCAGGCCCACCTTGGGACTTGAGCTTGTTTAGGGACCACTATCCCTCACCCCTTTTCATAGAAAATTCCTGATATGCAGGAAGAAAAATAAAATTGCCAACATGCAGATAAGTCAAAACACGTTTTTAAAAGGTGTCTCATTCAAGGCTAAAAATAGAATTGAAATGTTGGAGAACAATAGGTAAGTAGGAAGATGGAAGATATGCATGGAAGCAGCCTAAAGTGCTTGTATTGTTTTGGAGGAGGGTCAAGATTCTGTTTAGGTTTTATAATGTTAACTATGTATGATAAATTGTCATGGGCAAGCACTAGAAGGAGAGAAATAAAGGACACAAATCTAAAAATATGGACTGGAAAACCTCAAAGGCTAGAAAAGAGAACAACATTGAAAAGGCTGGAAAGGTAGAGCAACACTTTCTGGCAAAGACAGGCTATTTGGGTCGTCTTCCCGCCAAAACAATAAAAGACTAAAATGTAGATAGTATGTCCTCTCTGTTGAGAGTGAGAAGACAATGCAACTAAAATAAGCAGGGCAGGCTCTGGCTGGTGTGGCTCAGTGGATTGAGCACCGATCTGTGAACCAAAGGGTTGCCGGTTTGATTCCCAGTCAGGGCACATGCCTGGGTTGCGGGCCAGGTGCCCAGCTGGGAGCGCACGAGAGGCAACCACACATTGATGTTTCCCTCTCTTTCTCCCTCCCATTCCCTCTCTCTAAAAAATAAGTAAAATAAAATCTTTAAAAAATAATAATAATAAAATAAGCAGGGCAGTTTAAAACAGATCCTGGCATCAGGAGGAAACCAGCTTATGCCTTAGGCTGTTTGCTGATGCTATACATTTGGGCACCATTTCAGCCACAGGGAGGGACAGAAGGTCAGAACCAGGTCCACCTGAGGTGATGAATCTTACAGGAGACCTTTCCAAAGTTAAACTGGGTTCCCAAAGTGTTTTATCCTCAGGTAAGATAAACCAGGTCTAAACCCAGTCCCAGTGACCCTGTTACTGAGCAGAGCAAGAGAACGTAAGGGAGAAGAAAACATCTCCGACACCCTGTGGTCATTGGTCAACCCTTACAGCCCAGGTAAACACATCTGGTAGAAGCAACACAAAACTTTGGAAGAAGACTCTTTCAATCTCAATCTCAAGTAACTTTATAGATCATTTTTTTCAAGGGCAATTAATAAAAATCAGGCATATAAGGAATGCACTCTCTATTTCTACTGGCGAATTTGAAAGTCAAAGCCTGAAAAATAATTTTCCCTGGGTTTGTGTAAAGAGACTAGGCATGAAATGGTACTGAGGACCAGTCATGCAACGCAAGGAAATTTTTCTTCATAGAATTTAAACACGAGAGAGAACAACTGCATCTGGACCTTGAGGACTTGGATGCATCTGACCTCAGGGGATTCCCTAGGCTGGGAGGTCTTCATGCCTCTTTCCCAACCTTAGCCTGGAGACGTGGATAAGGAGGTCACAGTACTTTAATTCAATTCATCTTTCCACTGAGTATTCCCCATTTAGCTTTGGAAGTTCTCAGGTCATGCATAGTATCAGTTATGCTCATGAAGGAGTTGATGCAAGCCCCATGTAGAGAAGCGACAAAGTATAGTGGCCAAGAGCACTGTCTCTCCAGGTTCAAATAAAGACTCGCTTCCAGATGACTTTAGGCAAGTAACTAAACCTGTTTTTATGCTGTGTCCTCATCTGTCTCTTATCAGGATAATAATAGTCACAGCGTCCTATGTTGTAGTGAGGATAGGAGAAGGAGTCCTTAGAAGTATGCCTGGGATGAGAAGCATTTGTATACAGGTATGTGAAGTAAGTCTGGCCACGTGGTGGCCCCCATCCCAGGACTAGCATCTGGACATTCAGGTAGTGGAAAGCAGCCCCATCAAAAGGCCAAGTAAATTCCCCAAGGACCACTCTACACACAGGCACACACACAAGATTTGAGAAAAATAATTTTTTGATCTGGTTGCTCAGTAGTATCTTGCTTTGCTCTGTCAGGCTGGGAAAGAGGTCAGCAGGAGGAGCCTCCATCTCTATTCATTGACCATTAGTGTTGGGTGGGGTGAGGGCTGCTTCACACTTGCTTCTCCAACTTAGGCAGCCTGCCTACTCTTGCTGTGTGCATTTCACTCCTCACCCCTTCTCAGCAACAGGTGTGCTGGAGATTAATGCAAGTAGGGTTGGTGAAAGCCGAGCTTCCACCATCTTAATCATGACTGTTTTGGATGAGTGTCTCTTAAGAGATAGAGGTCATGGGGTGGGCAGGGTGAAGCTCTGGAGGAGAGCAGGAAAAGTTCCTCTGGTCTCTGATGCAAATCTTAAGACAAATATGAAGGTGAATGCAATAATTATGAATTTTTTTCCTGCCTATAATTTCTCCATCTGGAAAATGAGGGAAAAGACCCAATGCACAAACCTACTTTAAGAATTAATGAAAAAGAACTTTGGCTTTTGTAAATCTTCATACAACCATTTTATTAAGTTGACTAATTATTTTATCTTATTAAATATTAAATGAACAAGATAATGAAGATAAGAGCAAAAAATAAATATAAACACAGTAGAAAGAATCAAAGTCAAAGTTGATAGTTAGAAAAGAGCATTAAAGTTGATAAACCTCTGGTGTGATAAACAAGAAAGAACAGAAAGCACAAATAATCACAACAGATCCCATAGGATTTTTTTAAAGTCTTTTTAAAATTTCCAAACATACATGGACTTTCTAATTACATTTTTGTTATTACTTTGTGGTCAGAAAACATGCTCTATGATTTCTAGTCTTTGAAATTTGTTGAGACTTGCTTATTGCTCAGCATGTGTTTGACCTTAGTGAAGGTTTCATGGGCACTTGAAAACAACATGTTCTGCAGGTGCTGGGTGCAATCACCTAGATAAAGCTATTAGATCAAGTTTGTAATTCTTTATTCACATCTTCTCTGCTCTTTAAAAAAAAAGATCTTATTTATTTACTTTTAGAGGGGAAGGGAGGGAGAAAAAGAAGGAGAGAAACATCAATGTGTGAGAGATACATTGACCTCTTGCCTCTCACACCCCCCCCCAACTGGGGACCTGGCCCACAACCAAGGCATGTGACCTCAGTGAGATTCGAACTGGCAGTCTTTTGGTTTGCAGGCCAATGCTCAATTTACTGAGCCACATCAGCCAAGGTAGATCTTCTCTGCTCTTAATGAATGGTTATCTGCTTGTTCTATCAATTAATGAGGTAATTGTTATCTATTTCTACTTATAATTCTGTGAATTTTGCTTTATAAACTCGAGGCCTTGTTATTAGGTGCTTTTGAAAGTCGGAAGTAAACATCTATCCATAGTAATGCCTTTTTTTAACTTAAACCCTTTTTTTATGGTATTAGTAACACTAGCTTCTTTTTTTATTTTACCACATGAAATGTCCCTTTCCATCCTTTTACTTTCAACATTTCTGTATCTTTGTTTTAGATGTGCCTCCTGGAAATAGCATAAAGTTGTTGTTTCCCAGAAGGAAATAATAAAGGGAATAGTATAGAGCTAATATCTGAGCATACAATGGCTGAAAACTGACCAAAACTAAAGATACAAATCTACAAATTTGAAAGCCCAAAGGATCCCAAGCAGGATTCACCTAACATATAGTAAAACTGAACCAAACCAAAGACAAAGTGGGGAAAAATGTCTTAAAATAAGCCATTAAAATACAGTAAACAGACAGATGAGCAACCAACTACTCACCTGAAAGAGTGGAAGTCAAAAATTGGTGGCTTGATGCCTCCAATATGACAGAAGAATATGGTACTCAACCTAGAATTCTATTCCCAGCAAAAATATCTGGCAAGGGCTTTCTCTGAGGCTGATCTCTGAGTGTGTCATATATCCCCTGCATTAGATTCCGTCTGCTCAAATACTTAGAGTAATTTCTGTTTTCCTGATTGGAACCTGCTTTCTGCCAGGTTCTCAACCACAGACCTTACAACTTCCTATGCAATTCTTTCTCAGCCTACCATCCTTTCTATTTTGTTAACTTCCAGCAAAAGTAAATTTGATTCAGGAAATATAGAAGTTATAGTCTAAAGCCAAGGTTTTCAGGTGGACAGAAACTTGGAATGAAATCCTTTCTCAAAAGGCTCCTAGCCTTGTTAATTTTTTTTTTTAATAACTTTTTTGGCACACTGCAACGTTTCCAGTTTTGTTACAGTTGGTCTGTTATCCAGCAAGTTCATCTTTCTTTTGGCACAAAACAATATCTGAGATACACAGAGATTAGCTATTTGCTAATAGCTAAGTCATCTTGAGGCTATTTCAATTTATATTTAATTTTTTTCATTCAGAAGTCACTTATGCAAAAAAAAAAAAAATGTTTCTTAGACCCTGTCCTCTGAAGATACCATTAAAACAAGAAAGCAACTTCTGGCCAAGATGGAGGCTTAGACAGACATGTTGCATCTCCCTCCACAATTAAGAAGAAATACAACTACCTCAAAACTAGAGACAACCAGAAGTTCCAGAAAATCGAGCTGCATGGAAGTCCAACAAAAAAAGATATAAAGAAGAAATACTCAGCCAGACAGGTAGGAGGGGCAGAGCCAGGTCAGAGAAGATGTGGTGTGGTGGTGCCAGCAGTGGCAGGCTGGCAGAAAATGCCCTCAAACATTTTTAAAAGTTGAGAGGGACATCTGGGGAGCACTCCCAGCACCAGACTAGACCACACAGCTCACAGCTGCAGCACCGGGGACAATAAAGCCTTATTGCTTATGACTGTGCAAACCAGTAGGGGTTGGGGCAGAGGCAGAAACTGCCAGTATATCAGCAGAGTCTGCTTGTTTAAAGGGCCCCCAGAGTTCAAGAACATCTGCAGACCCACCCACTCTGGGAATGATGGCCAGGGCAACAGCTAGAGAGGTACCAGGCCCATATGGATGTGTGAGAAGTGCCTGGAAAAGGGGAAAGTGCTGAGCAAGCGGCATTGTTCCCTCTCATACCTCTCCCCTACACACAGCGCCACAACGTGGTGAAATGGGTCACCCTGTACTGATGAATACCTAAGGCTTCACCCCTTGTAATGTAACAGGTGTGACAGCTCTATCTAAGACACAGAGGCTAACAAATACAGGAGCCTGTCAAGATGAGGAGATAGAGAAGTATGGCCCAAAAGAAGGAATGGATCAAGGTTCCAGTGGGAGAACTAGGCAATGAGGAGATAGCCAGCCTAACAAATGAGGAGATAGCCAACCTAACAGCTGAAGAATTCAAAACACTGGTAATAAATGCTCACAGACTTGACAGATATGCTTAAGTATGGCAAACACATAAGGGAAGAAGCGAAGGCTATGCTAAATGAAACGAAGGAAAATCCACACAAAACCAATAGTGAAGAGAAGAAAACCTGGGTTCAAACCAATGATTTGGAATTAAGGAAGAAAAAAATAGTAAACCAGTACAGAATGAGGAAACAAGAATTTTTTTAAACTGAGGAGAGGCTTAGGAACCTCTGGAACAACTTTAAACATGCCAATATCCGAATCAGAGGGGTGCCAGAAGGAAAAGAAGAAGAGCAAGAAATCAAAAGCTTATGTGAAAAAATAATGAAGGAAAATTCCCAAATTTGCTGAAGGAAATAGACATACAAGTCCAGGAAGCACAGAGAGTTCCAAACAAGCTAGACCCAAAGAGGACCACGCCAAGACATATCATAATTAAAATGCCAAAGGTTCAAGATAAAGAGAGAATCTTAAAAGCAGCAAGAGAAAAGCAGAGAGTTACCTACAAAGGGGTACCTATAAGATTGTCACCTTATTTCTCAAAAGAAACTTTGCAGGCAAGAAGGGGCTCACAAGAAGTATTCAGACTTCTGGCCAAGATGGAGGCTTAGACGGACATGCTCAGTCTCCCTCTACAACTAGAGAGGAATACAACTACCTCAAAACAAAAGATAACTAGAAGTTCCAGGAAATAGAACTATACAGAAGCCCAACATATGAAGTTATAAACCAGCGGCACTCATCGGGCAGGTAAGAGGAGTGAAGGTGGACAGTGCTGTTTGCGGTAGCACCAGGGACAGTGGCAGGGAGAACAGTCCTGGCTGCAGTCGAGCTGCAGCAGCTTCTGACCCCAACGCTGGGAAAAGCAGCCACCGTGTTGCCTCGGACTGTGAGGCCCAGAGGGCAGGAGGACGGACTGAGTCTCTCAGCAGAGAGTGACGGCAGGAATCCATCTTGGACGCCCGCCCCCACACAAAGCTCCACAGCACCGCGAAATAGGTTGCAGATCGCCACCAGTCACTGGGTAGTGACGACAAAGGGCCACAGCGTGACGAAAAATGTTGCAGATTGCCGCCAGTCGCTGGGTTGTGACGAGTACACAGGCACTGCCCCCTATAGCCAGCCCAAGAAAGCAAAACGCATTTGTCAAAATGAGGCAGACAACTATAGAAATCCCGGTGGCGCAGTTCACCAGGCAACAGATGAAGTATCTGACAGATGAACAAATAAGAAACCTGTCAGAGGCTCGGTTCAGGGCCATTGTTATCAGGTGGCTTACAGAATTAACAAAAGATTTGGAAAAAGACGAGAAAGGGTTGAAAAACACTCATACTGAAAAGAACAAAACCACATACGAGACAGATGGTGAGGAAATAAAATCCAGAGTTCAAATCAACAAACTGGAACATAGAGAAGGAACAAATAGTCATCCAGTGCGGAGAGAGGAAACAGGAAGCAAGGAAAATGAGGAGAGGATCAGAAACCTCTGGGACAGCTATAAGAGACCAAATATAAGAATAATAGGACTGCCAGAGCGCGAAGAAGAAGAACTAGAAATTGAAAAATTAAGTGAAAATATAATAAAGCAGAACTTCCCAAACTTGGGGAAGGAAATAGACTTACAGATCCAGGAAGCACAGAGAGTTCCAGAAAAACTGGACCCAGGGAGAACCACTCCAAGACACATTATAATCAAAATGTCAAAAGTGCTGCCCTGCAGGTGCCGGACCTGCTGGCACCACAGACGAGGCTGCCGTGCCACGCCTGTGACGTCAGGGCAGAGAGGGAGTGGCTATTTCTACGCTCAGTGCCCAGAACAGTGGGCACTAAGAATGGTTTGTAGCCGGACATGCAAAAAAAAAAAAAAAAAAAAGTCAAAAGTTAAAGATAATCT
This sequence comes from Furipterus horrens, assembly GCF_987537825.1. Lineage (NCBI taxonomy): Eukaryota > Metazoa > Chordata > Mammalia > Chiroptera > Furipteridae > Furipterus > Furipterus horrens. The sequence goes on along the minus strand of NW_028327180.1, from coordinate 60,747,582 downwards.
TAAAAGAGAATCTTAAAAGCAGCAAGAGAGAAGAAAAGAATCACGTACAAAGGGGTCCCAATTAGACTATCAGCTGATTTTGCAAGGAAGACCCTGCAGGCAAGAAGGGACTGGCAAGAAATATTCAAAGTAATGAAAAGCAAAAACCTACAACCATGAATACTCTATCCAGCGAAATTGTCATTCAGAATAGAAGGGCAGAGAAAGTGTTTCCAGGACAAAATAAAACTGAAAGAGTTCATTAGATCCAAACCACTATTATATGAGATGTTAAAGGGACTGGTTTAGAAAAAGGAGGATCAAAACAATGAACACTAAAATGAAAACTGCAACACAAGAACCAATAACAGAAGCTAGGAAATTGAAACAAAGGCAAACTAAATAGGCAACGAGAGTGGGAAAAGAACTATAGGTATGGGGAACATATTGGGGGGAGGTCAGCAGGGAGGGGCAAGGGGGTAAGGGAGGGAGATGATACAGGAACTAAGAAGCATAGTAGGAGGGAATGGAGTAGACAGGAAGAGGCTGAGAAGAACTATATGCACAACCAATGAACATGGACTAAAAGGGGGGGACAACTGGAGGGAGGGGGGTCACTGGAGGGGAGCAGAGGGAAGGGAAATTGAGACAACTGTAACAGTATAATCAATTAAACATTTTTTAAAAAAGTATTCAAAGTGATAAAAAGCAAAGACCTACAACCAAGATTGTATCCAGCAAAGCTATCATTTAGAATGGAAGGGCAGATAAAGTGCTTCCTAGACAGGGTAAAGCTAAAGGAGTTCATCATCACCAGGCCATTATTATATGAAATGTTAAAGGGACTTATTTAAGAAAGAGAAGATCAAAATTATGAACAGTAAAAGGACAAGAAACTCACACCCTGGCTGGTGTGGCTCAGTGGATTGAGTGCTGGCCTGCAAACCAAAGGGTCACAGGCTCAATTCCCAGTCAGGGCACATGCCTGGGTTGTGGGCCAGGTCTCCAGATGGGGGTGCATGAGAGGCAACTACACATTGATGTTTCTCTCCCTTTCTCCCTCCCTTCCCCTTTCTCTAAAAATAAATACATAAATAAATAAATAAATAAAATCTTTGAAAAAAATGACAACAGACTCACAACTATCAACAACTGAATCTAGAAAACAAAAACAAACTAAGCAAATGACCAGAACAGGAACAGAATCATAGGTGTGAGGATCATTTGTAGGGTTATCAGCTGGGAAGAGGGAGGGGGAGAAATGGGGAAATGGTATAGGGACTAAGAAGCATAATTGGTCAGCACAAAATAGACAGGGGGGAGTTAAGAATAATATAAAAGGGTGAAGCCAAAGAAGTTATATGCATGACCCATGGACATAAACTAAGGGTGGTGGGATTGTTGGAGGGAAGGGGGGGGTAGTGGGAAGAGTGGAGCTAAGGGAAAAGAAATTGGGACTACTGTAGCAATGTAATCAATAAAATATACTTTAAAAAAAAACAAGCAAGAAAACAAGGCACCTCAATGAGCATAAACCATGGAGCTCCTAGGTCTGAGCTTTTCTCTAAGAACAAAGATCAACTCAAGCATGTTACAACAGAAACACTATAATAGCAACACTATGACTAACATTTTTCCTTCTTCCTGTAATCCTACCACCCTCACCCTACCTAAAAACAGTTTTTAGCCATTTCTATGGGAAGAGTTACACCATTCCCCATTTTAATTCTCACCACCACCACCACCACCACCACCCCCACCACCACCCCCACACACACACATCTAGAGTTCTGGAAGTTTAGTTTATTTTGTCTGGAAATATGATGACTGCTGAGGCTCCAAGCCTTGCTCAGAAGCAAGATTGTAGCTGAGTGTGAAAGAAGCAGATTCAGGGCCTTCATCATCCCCACCTGCTCCTATCATCTGATGCATTTAGGAAGCCTTGGGCACACTAGTTCAGACCATACTCCTCTGTGCCTAGCCAGTCAAGGGTAGGGAACAGTGGACAAAGTCCATACTGGAATTTCACAGAACACAGGCCACTTGCTCTGGGGCCTCCACCTAGGGATCCCAGCTCACCTCTCTTGCCTTTCTGACACCCTTTCTTTTAGATGATCTCATAAATACAGTATCTCAAGTAGGCCGTGGACTCGTGAAAAGGGACCACAAACATGCACTCATTGTAAGGTTATATTAAGTTTCTCATTTAATTAACCAGGATTCAACATCTTATCAGAAGCAAAATGGTGGCTGAGGTGTGAAAGAAGCAGATTCAGCACAGGGCAGCGAAGTGGGTAGGATGCTACCAAATCTGGAGTATTCATCTCTTGTCAGGACACAACCATTTTAAATTCAGGGAAAACATAACTGTTCTGGAAGAACTTAAACCAGTAATCTGTGCATTTACACTTTAAGGAATTTATACAGACAATAGGCTCCTAAACAAGACACCAGTAGCACCAGGAGCTTGTGTGGGCAAGTCCAAGCAGCTTCTGCACTGCTGGAAGGACACTTATGCTTCCAACTGTTTGCTTTTGTTTTTTAACCCAAAGGAACCTCACTATACATGACATTGACACATTTGCATTTGTATAGTTCTTCACCTTTCTGTAAAAGGACATGTACATCTTTTGCATTCTTTCTCAGGGCTTCCTAGTTGTATAGTTTTACCATAATGTATTTAACCAGTTCTCTAATGATAAACCTTTTAGTTGCTTCCATTACTAGTAGAAACAATGCTACAATAAAATGTACTTTCTCATCCTTACCTAAAGGATGACTTTCAAAAGGCAGGATTGCTAAGTCAAATTTGCTTTTACATTTTTGCTAGCTATTATAAAATTGCCCTCCAAAAATATTGCAACAATAGTGTATGAACCTTTCTGTTTCCTTATACCTTCTCCAACACTAGGTATTATCATGTTTCTCTTTTGCCAAGCTGATACTTGACAAATGGTATGCTATTGTTTAAAAACAAAGTGATCTTGAAACAGTCTCCAAGAAAAATGCAAAGTACAGTGTAAAACTTTTTTGTCCTGAACCATTTGAAAATTAAGTTACTGATAAGGTTTCTCTAATCTCTGGATAATTTTAGTGTATATTTCCTACAAGCATGGACCTTCAACATCACCACAGCACAACCATTCAAATCAGGAATTAACATTGATTCAGCCCTGGCTTGTGTGGCTTGGTTGGTTGGAGCATCATCCCATTACCAAAGGATGGCAGGTTTGGTTTCCAGGGCACATACCTAGCTTGTGGGTTTGATTGGGCATGTATGATCCCTGGGCTGGGCATGCACAGGAGGCAGCTGATCAATGCCTCTCTCTTGCATTGATGTTTCTCTCCCTTCCTCTCTCTCTGAAAGCAGCAAAAATATGTCCTCGAGTGAAGATTAAAAAAAATAAAAAACATTGATTTACTACTAACATCCAATACACAGACCCCATCCAAGTTTCTTTTATTGTCCCAATAATGTCCTTTAAAATAAAGAGATCCAGTTCAGAATTGTACATTGCTAATAGGTTTGCATCTTATTTGTCTCCTTCAATCTAGAATAGTGCCTCAGTTCTAAAATAGTGGTCCTCACACTTCAGCAAGGGTCAGAACAATGTGGAGCACTTGTTAAAACAACTAGTAGACCCCAGAGTTCCCAATTCAGTAGTTTTGGGTGGCTGAGGATATACATTTCTACAAGTTATTAGGTGATGCTTTTTCTGTTGGTCTATGGACCACATTTTGAGAACTGTTGTTGTAGAACTTCTTCACATTGAAGTCCACTGGCCCTGGCTTGTTCCAGCAAGCTCATGAGGCAGTCAGTAGGCTGTGCTCAAGGTGGAGAGTGAAGCTATAGTCTCCTTAGAATGTAAAATAATGCTTCATACCACTAATAGATAGATTATTTTTAAAAAAAGGAATTACCAAATGTTGTGTATTTGTTTTCCATTGCTGCTGTAACCAATTCTCACAATTTAGTGTCCTAAAACAGCATAGATTTATAATCTTAGAGTTCTGGAGATCAGAGTCCAAAATGGGTCTCACTGGCCTAAAATCAAGGTGTCTGCACAAGTTGCACCCCTTCTGGAGGCTCTAGGGCAGACTCCATTTCTTGCCCTTTCCAGCTTCTACAGGCTGCCACCTCCCTTGGCTCATGGCCCTCTTCCATTTTCAAACCCAGCAATGGCCAGACAAATCTTGCTCATGGTGAATCCCTCTGACACAGACTGATGCTTCTGCCTCCAAGAAGGACCCTTGTAATTGCTTGGGGCACACTGGAAAAATCAAGAATAGCATCCTCATTTCAAGTCCCTTTGCCATATTCTCAGGTTCTAAGGATTATAAAGTGGACGTCTTTGGTGCTTATTAGTCTGCTGATCACAGTAGTGAAGACCACTAGTTGCCTACCAAACTCTGCTTTTCCCTTCTGCAGGAACACAGCAAGGCTACATTTTCCAGCCTTCCTTACAGTTGGGTGAAGATGTGTGACTAAGGTCTCTCCAAAGGCATCTGAGCAGAACTTTGTGTTCCTTCCATGCTGGGTTCGTGAGAACCTCCTGCTTTCTGGGGCCTGGAGGATGGCGGAACCTGGGTGCTGAATGATCACCAAGAAGGGAACCATCCACTGACCTAAACACCCATCCTAGAATGTTAAGTAAGCAAGAATTAAATATTTATAATGTAGAGACTACACTATAGAGCCATTGCATTTTGGGTCTACTTGTTAGAGTACTAATACACCAACAAATGGTATTTCCTAATATGCCCTTGATTCTCAATGCCCATTTTTCATAAGATCCAACCTCTTATTTCCCTAAGAAGACTGAGGTTATCTGAAATAGATAACCACATTTTCACCTCTCCCCTTCAAACATGAATTGAGCAATAGGTAAAGGGCAGGTATGCTACTAAGATCTGTCATGTCTGCTTCCTTTGTCTCTTTGGGAGTACTTTGCTTTCTTTCTTGTTGCCTTTCCTAAACCAGGTCTCCTTTCTCAGCTTTACTGCTCAGACTATCTTCTCCAACTTTCTCCTTTCTATTGATTCCTCAGCTTCAACTTTCAAACCCGCTGGCCTTGACCCAGTTTTGAGACGGCCTTTCCTTCACTCTGCTGTACCACGAAACTCCTTCTCTATTCCTCTGTCTCCTTCCACTGTCAGACATCAGGAAAGATTGGTGACAGCTCAGGCCTCACTTTTCAACCACCCCCCCTACCTCCACCATTCAATCATATTTCTACTTTTGTTACAGAAACAGGGGTGTCCAAAAACAAACCCCAGAGTTTACGGCTGGGGGATGGGGAAAAGGAAGCAGCTTTTAAGACACCTTTGCATGCCTGGGGCTAGTTGCTATTGTCTTTCTTATGCAAAATGGCTTTGATACTTCCAAGGCCCAAGAAGATGGGAGGAGTCTTGAACTGTGGGATGGTACAGAAGGAGCCTACAGAGCCTGCATAGGGTTCAGCTGCGGACATTTTAGCTCGCTCTCACGCTCTCCCTCCATGTGGTTTGGAGGAGGGGGCTCTCCAGGTTGCTCTCTCTCTCGCACTCCTTCCATGCAGCTTGGTGAAGGGGCCTTCTCCATACGGTTTTGAGAAGCTAGGTTCTCCATGCAGATTAAAGAAGCTGAATTCTCCATGCGGTTTTGAGAGGGCTCTCCAGGCTGCTTTAAGAGGCTCTTGCCATGTGATTTTGAGAAGGAGAGGAAATCCACGCGGTTTGCAGGAAGAAGGCAGTTTACAAGGAGACTGAGAATCCACGCGGTTCTGCATTGAGAGCTGGAGGGCACCACGGCACAGAAAGGACCTTCCCAATCAGAATTGAGTGATTGGCAGCTACTGGTAAAGCTGAACTGTGCCTAGGAAGTAGGGAAACGGTGTTTCCGACTTTTCTAAGGCTGGCTTGGTTTGGTAGGGAGAGGCAGAACTATGTGTTTGTGGGTATTTTAAAGAACATAAGACTCAACTGCAGAAATCCGCAAATAATCTAAATCTATTTAACTGTTAAATGAATAGTTCTTTTTCTTTTCACTAAACTCTAGTACTGAGAGTTGTAATTCTGGCGGCGGGCAATTGGGCCCCTAACTAAACAGCCTATGGGTTCTGTTTCAATCGGAGCAGCCCAGAGGTTCTGTTATGCTTTCATTTATCTAACTGATATTTCCTGAGCCCTTCCTTGGTATCAGGGATTTGGCAAGAGTGAGAGGCTCCAGCAGGTAAGACCACTGAATTGGACAGGACAGTGAATCAGGAAGTCCAAAGGTGACAGGGAGAAAAGACTGGCCTGGTCTGGGTCTCAGGAAAAAATAAAATCAGGAGGGGACCTTTGGTTCCCCCGCTGAGGGCTAAGGCTGAGTAGGCATTAGCTAAACAAAGGAGTAAAGGTTATAGGCAGACACAGCTGGAGAAAGGCTAAACCTGGGAGACACCAGCAAGTACACTGGTAATGATAGGGGAACTCAAGATTAATGATTTTAGCCTTAGTTGATAGGCTTAAGTGACTAATGCATGTGGAAAGCTTTTATTCCAGAAACTGGAATGCATGACCATGTGAGTCCAGGAAATCAACAAGCAAGTCAGCCTTTGTGCCCCAGGGGGTCTTCATGCCACTGAGAGGGTATCTGAGCCTTTGTGTTCCAGGGAGGGAACACTGGTGATGCAGATACAGAATTGTTGATCAACAGATAAAGAAGTACTAGGAAAAATAGCCACAGGACTGCAACTCTTATCCAATTAACCTTTTTCTAAACCCTTTACCTACCCTTTCGTCTCCTTATAAAAAAGTCAGCTTGAAATGAGATGTTAATATGGTTTTTGAAGGTACATAACCCCCTGTCTTCTCAGATCACCAGCACCTGAATAAAGTGCCCATAAAGATTCAATCTCTGTCTCTGCTTATTGGTTCTGGAAGTAACAAACATTAACCTCTCCAATTTTAGTAACTGGGGTCAAGGACATGTGTGAAAGAGGTAAGGTGCTCTGGGGACTCAGTGGGGATTAGAGGTGGGGTAAGGTGTTAGGGAGTGAGGCTCCTGAGGAGGGGTCTGGACCCCAAGGACAGTCTAATTTCCACTGATGAAGAGGAGCTCGGCAGACCCTGTTCCAGGGCTTCACTCTGACCTGTGCCCAGTGCCTGGGTCCTCGGGATCAGCTTACAACCTGGCCCCGCTCCCTACGCCTCGTCCCACCCTGGCATCTTCCATTCTGGCCCCGCCCACTTGGGGCTCCAAGGGGTGGGACCTCAGTGGCGTCCCCATTCCCAAGCGCCGCCAGCAGAGCACGCGCTGTAGGAAGCTGGGGTGCTCGGGGTCTGAGTAGGACCCTTCGAATTTATAAAAATATGAAAGGAAATCAAGAAGACGGCTGATGGCAACTGGGGCTCCTGTTCTCCCGGCTTGTGTCCACGTGATTTCTCCTCCAGCTGCCCCGCCTCCGCCTCCTGAGCGCAGAGGAGAGGGCGCGGTAGGCGGCTCTGCGCTCCGGGCAATCCTGTGTCGGGGTCCAAGGGCCGGGCTGGGCCGCCCCGAAAGGCCCCGAATACGCGAGTGGGTGCGCTGCGAGCACCGCAGAAGTGCTCTTGCCACCCGAGGACGCCGGCAATCCCTGTGTCGAGGGACTTAAACACTACGAGAGGCTAAGAGCTGGAGGCCGTGGGCTGGGGGGTGGGGCTCTGCCGCCCAGAGTCCTGCCGGGGCGCGCCGGGCCGCCGGGGCACGTGCTGCTCATTCCCGCCGCTGCCGCTTGGGGTCCGGATCCCGTCTCCATCTCCGCAGGAGGCAGGAGCCAGTTAGGCGCCAGCTCGCAAGTCCTGGGGGCTCAGCCCTGTGTTTTGTAGATTTTCACTGCCCTAGTTCTGCTGGCCTCCTCGCTCATCTCCCCGTTTTCTCCCTTTGAAATTCCCGGTGTCTAGACTCAAGTGGAAGTTGAGCTGGTTCACGTGGGAACCTCCTCCCCTACTGCAGTGGTTATTTAATAAAACCTGTCCTTACCACTGTAACTAGTGTGGGCTGTGCTTTTCTTCGACAGCTGGAAAATAGCATTCTACCCCACTGCCCCTGTCCGTATTGGGGAGTGACTGGTGCTTTCAGTGAGACCCTAAGTGACAGTGACTTGGACAAGATGAAGGTCTGAAATTGAAGTCACGGTGGCTTGGCCACCCTCCAGGACCCACGCTCCCTATGCTGCTCCCACTCCCGTCATGGTGGTCGGAGAAGGCGCCCCAAACCCAGCCCTTGGGTCGACACCCCAATCAGCAGAGGCTTTCTGCCGGAGGAGGTGGTACCTGGTACAAGGTGCTGAGTCATCTGCCGCTGACCGGAGCTCGGCTTCAGGGAGTGTGGAGATGAAATGTAATAACCATGAGACCTGGCCAATGACTGTAGGGACAACTAGTCCCACCCTAGTTTTCGGGTGGGGGGGCGCTCTGGTGGCTTTTACTGGCGGAGAGTGAAGCTAAAGCACATCCATCAGGAAGACATTTAATGGGGATAACCCAGCCACCCCATTAAAGCAAGATGGGTTTTTTGAACCTTGGGGTTCTTATTTTCTCCTGAAATTGAGACCTGCTTGGGGAGCGTGGAAGTATGGAAGGCAGATTGGGGGGCAACAGCCCAGGTGGCTCAGGACAGCGCCCTTTGCCTCTGTCAGACATCAGGAAAGACTGGTGACAGCGCCCCCAACATCACCCACCTACCCACGGCTAGACTGTTACCTGAAAGTGAAACCGAGACCTGTCTTTTGAAAGCGAGTGTGTTTGGAGATCTTGATGTTCAGGGCTTAACCTGTTGTCTAACTAGGAACCAATGCTCAAAGGAGCACAGTTTGGTAACCTCCACATTACCTACCCCTTCAGCAGTGCTCAACTTATGGAAAATCATTTCGCTTATTATGCCACGTCCCCGTGTGCTTTTGGCCCAATTTTTAAAAATTATTTTATTTTTAGAGAGAAGGGAAGGGAGGGAGAAAGAAAGGGAGTTTATGAAGGAGAAACATTGATTGGTTGCCTTCTGTATGCACCTGGCCCAGGGATTGAACCAGCAACTCAGGCATGTGCCCTGACCTGAACTGAATCCATGACCTTTTGGTTTGTGGAACAATACCCAACCCACACCAGGCAGGGGCTTTGGCCCAATTTTAAAGTTTCCTCAGCTCCACCCCAATAAAGAAACCTGCAGCTTTGTTGAATGAGAGGATCAGAAAAGGTAGTTCATCCAATCAGTCATAAATGCAAATGCTAATTTATAAACTGATATAAGAACACAAAGCAAATTTGCAGAAAATCTGATTTTTGTTCCCTCTTCTTCTTGCATAATTTCCTGCCAACTCCCACCTCTTCTTTATACTTACCACTATTCCTCACTCCTCCTTCCCCTTGGACTTCCTCTCAAGTGCCTGAATAAGTTGTTCAAACATATGACAGTCAAAGGGGGTATCGGTGATGGCTCAGGGAAAAGAAGGAAGGCAAAGCATCCAGGAACCAGCTGACTGCTGGCACCTCAAGCACCAGCACGTGGCAAAACCATGTGAATGCTATACACTGTGGCAGGAACTTTCTTCCTGTTGAGACACTGCTAAACCTCAGAGGGAAAATGAAGGTGGAGAGCCACCTGCAAATGAAAAGCGTCAGTAAAAAGACAGAAATGTAGAGGGTTCAATGAACCCTCTTTCCAAATTGAACATTTAATAACTGCGACCATTTGTCAGGCAGAGTTCTAGATGTCTCACACACATGACTCAAGGTAAACATTCTCGTTCCCATTTTAAAGATGAGAAAACAAGAGGAATAAGATTTGGGATTTGAAGCCAGCTTTGGCTGTTACCCCCATATCACCCTGCTTTTAGAGGATGTGATGATTAACTTTATTTGTCAACTGACTGGGCCATGGTCCCCCAAATATGTGGTCAGACATCATTCTAGGTGTTTCTGTGACAGTGCTTTTCAATGAGACTACAGTAGTCCCTCGCTCTATCATGGTTCACTTATCGCGGCCTCACTGTATCGCGGGATTTTTAAAAATATTATATTTAATTATTTATCGTGTATTTTTTGCTATATCGTGGGATTCTGTGGTACTGTATATGTATGTTGTTAAAGTTACGTAAGTTTAAGAGTGTAGAATAAATGTAAGGTTCCTACTTCGTGGGGGTGTCTGGAACATAATACCCGTGATAAGTGAGGGAATACTGTAATATTTAAATAGCTGGTCTTTGAGTAAAGCAGATTGCCCTTCATAATATGCCTGAGTCTCATTCGGTCAGTTGCAGGCATGCCTAGAACCGAAAGACTGACTCCCTGGAGGGAGGAATTCTGCCAGCAGCCAACCATCCCATGTGTGCTACAGAATCAGTGTCTTCCACAGGTTTGCAGCCTGCTGGCCCACTCTGACAGGTGGAAGGAGCCATTGCCAAAAGAAGTTCTCGACTGCTTTCCTGCAACCTTCAAGGGTTTCTCTGTGAAGGGCACAGCCACACACATACACAGGCAAATGAGCCAGTCTAAAGAGGCAGAGGCCACAGAGTGGCCTCTTCCAGTTTGTAACTATGCATCTGTGGCAGAGTTCCTCTTCTTGGGTTTCTAGGATGACTTCTACTCCCAGTCTCCATGCAGTTAAGTGTGATCATGTGGCTGAGTTCTGGCCAATGAAATGTGGATGGTGTTAGGTAAGCTATGATAGTTTCTGGCTTGGCCCATGAAACCTTCTGTAATCTTCCAGTATTCTCTTCCAACTGTTCCAGCAACCTGGGACGTTCATATTCAAAGTTCATTGACTAGAAGACAGAGGAGGGCCACCAGCACCATATTAGACTCTTCATGAGCAAGAAATCAACCTTTAAGCACTTAACTCACTGAGATATTGGATTTATTTGTTCCTTCTACTAGGCTATTCTGTCCTGACAAAGACAGCATCCGTTAGTTTCTGATTGGTTAGAAAAGGCTAGGCTCTATAACAAAGAGAATCAACAATACAATGGCTTAAAAATAGAGTGACCAACTGATCTGTTTACACAAGCTGTGCCAGTGTAATTATTTTCACAGGTGTCTCAGTGTGGATGATAAATTATCTGGACATCCTACTTAAAGGGCGAAGGACTTTCCATCTCTCTCACTTTTTCTTCCAAAGTGAGCATTCCTGGCCCTCTGTCCTTGGTCCTCTTACAGAATTGCTCTGCAAGATATAGAGCATTACCACCTGCAAGGCTGAAGCTGGGCTGCCCCAAACCCCAGGTGGAGGTTTTCATCGGTGATATTTTAATGTTCTGATTCCCATTGTTAAAGAAAAACCAAAGTGGAGGCCACAGTTTGAACACTGCCCTAAATCAAACACAGTCACAAAACCGAAACTCAAAACTGTCCTGATTTCCCTGAAATGCTGGCTCTGATCTCAAACAAAACTACAGCTTTCTTTATTTTAGCATGACCTCACAGCTTCCTAGGACAGAAGTGGCTTCCTTACTGTTGACGAGTGCACAGAGCTTCCACCTTCAGGAGCAGGTCGTTCCCAGTAGCCAGTCCTAGCAGACAGCAGCATGTCTCCTCGTTGGTGCTTTGCTACCTGAGCTGCAGCTACTGTGCACTGAGCTTCTAACCAGTTTCAGTGTGAAGTCTCCCTGTTCGCAGTGTTTCCTCACTCAAAATATTCCTAAGAGTAAAGCTCTGTAGATTTTCTTTTGACACCATTCTAGACTGGAAGCATAGAAACCAAGGGTCAACGTTTTGTTCTTTCACTTCTTATTTTGAGATAACTTAGATTCACACTCAGTTATAAGAATACAGAGATCCTTTACCCAGTTTCCCCTAAAATGAAGTATTGCAAAACTGCTAATATCATGACTAGGTTGTTGACATTGGTACAACCCAAAGATCTTGTAGAGATTTCTCCAGTTTCATTTGCACTTGTGTGTGTGCATTTAGTTTTATGCAATTTTATCACATGTAGGATTATGTAATTACCACCAATCAAGATACAGAATAGCTACGTTTGGTTTTGGTCGCTGTCATTTCCACCAAGGCCTAGAACAATGCCTGTCACAAAGAGTATAAATACTTGCTGAATGAATGAGTGGTGTACTAGCTTGGGTTCTAAGGTGCCCTAAACCAATGTAAATGAGACAGTGTAACTGTCAGAGGTAGGACTGGCAGGACAGCTGGGCCCTCTGCCTCTGGGACAGGTGACTGCTGCAATCCCAGTGTTCCTAGCTTATGGGCAAGGGAAAGACAGGGCACACTCAGTCCTTACAAGGGCAGCACCTGGGCGTTGATGCATCATTTCCCATCATGCCCCACCAGCCAGAATTCAGCTGCAAGGACACCCCAAGAAGCAAGGGAGGCTGGGAGGCTGAGGTCGGTTGTATTACTTGCCTACAATTGTTCCTCCCCTCCCTGCCCTTGGCAAGGCTCACCATGATGGAGCTGACTTCCCATCGCATTGCTGTTGGGGTCTGGCCAGTGGAATATGGGTAGATGACAGTGTGTCAGTTTTGAGTGGAGACCTTCAATGGCCCATTGTGTTCATGCTTGTCCCACTGGCACAGCTGCCACCCTCAGTGAGAAGTATGCTCCAGGTAGCCACTGGTGCAGAGGATGAGGCAGGTGGAGAAACCCTTGACTGGTTCATAGCCTGAAGCAGAGCTGCCTCTACTAGCCTGCTGGGATTTGGAGTTGCTTGTCATCAGCTTCAATGCAGGCAGAACATGAGGGCCCTGAGCTAGGCTTACTGAGAAGCTCTGATCCTGACGAAGGGAAGAGCCAGCACTGGCAGAGCTGACGCCCCAACCTGCAGGGATCCTTCAGGAGTCCAGAGTGTTGCTCAGCCAGTTTAGCCAGGATGAACATAACAGGAGGGGGCCCACTTTCCGGGGGCTCTTCTGTGGGTGGAAGCACTGGAGATGGTGACCTGGGGCCAGTATAAAGTCAGCAGACCCAATCACCGCTGTCTGGAGACATCTCGGGAAGAAAGGGTAGGTGGGGGATGGAAGGAATGGTGATCATGGAAAACTGTCAAAATGTCACATGAACAAAAAGAGTGTGGGAAGAGTTTCCCTGGTGAGTCAAGAAGTGGTATTAACTAAATCCTGAAAAAACGATTAATTTTACCACATTAAACACTAAATCAGTGTCTACTTGTTGCCAATATAGTAGAGAATGATGCCATTCCAACCTGAATACTATACAAGATTTGGAGTGCCTGGAAAAGACAACTAAGGCCTCTACCAGAGCCATCAAAATACACCTCTAAAGGGTCATTTCCCACAGTGCTGGGGCCTTGGCACACACTCCGCAGCTGTCAGTCAGTAGCTTTTTAAATACTACTTGTTGATCATTCTGCCAACAAGAATTTGGGTGTGCAAAAATGCCATCAATTTCTCCACCTGGGAAATCACTAGAGACATGTAAAAGGTAAAATCTTCTGAAAGTATAGCAATTTGGGTGTGAATCTGCATCTTGAAGTGGATGAATTAGTCCCTGATAAAGTATTGGCTACATACTTGAAACTGATTGAGGAAAACAAAACATAGTTAAGATACAATATATTCTCAATTTTACAAGTTTTTTGTAGTTATTGCTTTACTTTTTATTGTGAAAATTTTGAAACACTTAAAAATGTTGAAAGAATAGAGCCACAGTTTTACATTTGCTTTCCCTTCTCTCTCTCCACTCCCCCACCCACACACTGACAATACACACACAAAAATAAGTTGTCACAATGACACCATGATCCCTAAATACTTTAGCAGGAATCTCCTAAGAAGGCAATTGCCTACACAACTGCAATGTCACTATCACACCTACAAAAGTTAACAATTGTTCTACAATCATAGCTAATATCCAAGACAAACTTTTCCAACTCGAGGCCATTTGTGGAAGCTGCCAGCACTACCTGAACACCATCTTCAAAAACTCTGAGGTTCACTTAGCATGTGATCCTGTTGCCAGGAATGACAGATTTAGCAAAGCGAGCAAAACCAGGACACCTAGTTACATTTGAACTTTATAAATAATGAATACTTTTTTAGTATGTCCCATTCAATGACAGTAACTCTTCAAGTTCAAATTGAACTGGCCATCCTGTCCCCAAAATATTCCTATGCAATTTCCCCCAGGATCTAATCAAAGTTTATAGATTGTAGAACACTTCCCATCTTAACTTCTGCTTGGTTTTGGTGAATGACATCGGCTTTTGGAGAGTCCAGGCCAGGTGGCTTACGGAAAGTTGCATGTTCTTTGTTTGCTTCCTGGTGGTGACCTTTAACTCTTACTTTTAAACCTGTGTTTCCCTTAAAGTGGAAGTTAGGTTCGGAGGCCTAACTAACTGTGAGTCAAACGTTTTGTTGAGAGAATACTTCAGAGACATCTCAGGAGGAGGTTTGTGTGTCGGGTGTTGCCACTACTAGTGACATAAGGGTGACTGATGACTTGGCTGGGAGAGTTACTGGCACATCACCATGCAGTTTACAGGCTTATATTTTATGACAAGTGTGATCCTCTGAAAGCAGAAAAGGGGGAGGGAGCAGTATTGAGGCCGAAAGTTCAGGAAAATGAATTCTAGGGGGGTGGAGTTCCTTGCCAAGCTGGCCACAGCTTCACAGGCAGCTTGCTGGGCACTTGGTCACATGGGCCACCTTCCAAGCTGCACTGTGACACTATCATGTCCTGGGGGAGTCCTTCTCTGGAACAATGCCCACACAGCCTGTTAATATCCTACACCGTTGAATGGTGCGCAGCCACTGGGAAAACCTGGGCCCCGTTGATCCTGCTACATGGGAGCTGCAGCAGCTCCTGCCCTTGCGAGGGCAGACAAGTTGATCGCTGATGAAAGCTGAAGCTTTACAGCCCAGGAATCAGGGCAAGTGGGTCCTGAGGGGCAGACCTGGCAAAATGCATCTGCGGGGCTGGGCATACACTGGATCCAGTACAAAAGGCAGTACCTTTCCCACTATTAGTAATGATCCATGGGAATAACCTATTGCCCAACTGCCTTTCGTGGAATGGTGTTAATACCTGTTGCTACTAGGGTGTCATTGCTTCCCGCCCCTTCAGGAATACAACTAGGAAATCACGTGTGTGTGTGTGCATGTGTATATATGTATATACATATGCATATATACTCATACATATACATAAAATAGCATTAGTTTATATTGTTTCTACCTTTTAACATAACAGTGTTTTTCTCAAATTCTTTTTATATTTGCCTTTTTCCTTTTATACTATAACAGAAATTTCTGGTTCCCAATAACATTAATGGATGTTTGGTTAGAGTAGTGTGTCCAAGTCACCCAAAGTAACTTTCTCTTTCACTGTTGGTTCAGTAACCAATTTTATAGAGAGTTAGGTCATTTGTTTCTTTTATGGTCCAATTTTAAGGCACGTTTCCTTTATGATTTACTTTTATTTCTGAGCATGTAAAATGCCTGGTTCAAAAATCATTGCTGTATAAATGCATTCCTCTAGAGAAGTCTCACTCCCATGCATAACCTTTCCACCCTGTCCCAACCTAACCCTTACAGGTTACCATTTCCATTAGTGCTTGCTTTCTCCTTTCCTCTACTTATTTTTGCAAAAATAAGCAAACACATATGTACGTTTTAGTTTCCCCATCTTTCTTACACAAAATGTGGCACACTATACATTCTCTTCTGTAGCTTGCTTTTTTTCTCTTAATAATATATAATCCATTGAATTGTTCCATACTAGTTTACAGATACCTTAATTGCTAAAATTCATTAGCTGTTTACTATATACATGTCAAGTATATTACTCAAGGTAAGCTGGGCAATGATGCAGTAACAAACCCTCAAGTCTCAGAGGCTTTACAAAATAAAGGTTGATTTCTAGGTTACACAAACTCCTGTGGGTTGGGCCACCATCCTCTGTCTTATAGCCACTTGACCTAGAATGAGTCACCTGCGGTAGCCAGGCTTTGGAACAGCCCATGCTAGGGCCCGATCACATGGCTCCAAACCAACCACAGGGAGGGTGAAAATGTAGCCTCATACTAATGAATGAAGACCAGAAGTGGAATGGTGACTAAATGGCCCATCTCTGCCACACCAGGCTTGCCACTCCTTCTCTCACATACACCCCAAAGCAGCTCTGCATGGGCAGTGCTTCCCCATCATATCTCACAGCCACGGGCACTGGGGCTCTGAGCCCTCATGCGCCTTTCAGGCTCACAGTGTTCCTCTGCATCAGGTGCACCTGCCTCTGAAGGCTGTGCTCTTACCATGCTCTGTGGTCAACCAGCACTGTCCACCAAGTGGCATGGCAAACTCATTCCATCCACGTGTGATGCCAACGTGGAGAAATGTGGCTGCAAGAGCAACTGGTATGGGGCAGTACATAGCTAAGATTCATAAGCTCTTCTCTATGAAGGAGTAAGTGCAAGATAAAAATTAAATCTCTGGAACAATAAACACTACACCATCACAGGATACAATGTTTCAGTAACACTGGATGATAAAACAGCTTTATTCATAATTTCTGAATCAAGAGCTAATTGCTATAGAAATTTTAGAAGCTCAAAGTGAAGTTATAAATACTTTTTCATCTAATTCCCAAGTAAAAGCATGAGAGAAATAATGACTCTTTCAGTTGGGATAGTTCTGATGAATGAAGCCATGTAATTAATCTCCAAGGATTTCAAAATTGAAAAACCTTCGCCTTAGAGAAAGAAAAAAAATACACTTTAAAAGCCCCATGGCCATTTGAACAGTGCGTTAGTAACACATTATCACCTACATTTATTGCCCAACATCAGGTGCAACTATATTAGATTTCAATTAGACTTCTAGCAGATGATTACAGCAAAATGAACACAATGACAAAACTGAGAACTCAGAATTCAGTGAAGCGCTGGCCATCCATGTGCAGAAACTATGGACTCCGTGAAAAGGTGAGGTGGTTCCAGGAGGTGACTCTTCCAGAACAACACAGAGCTCACACTCACCTGAGAGTGTAACACGAACTCATCCTGGCTGCCGGCTGACCCAACGCCTCTTTCACAGGGATGCCCTGCAAGTCGCAGTGTCATTCATATCAGGGACTCTGATGACAGTAAGAAATGTTGTTAGCCATGTCTACCCAGTCACTTGCAGACAAGTTTTATGAGACAAAACACAGGCAAATACTCTGACGCCCTCCACCACCACCCCTATCCCACCCTAAATGCTGGCCTGACATGATCACACCATAAGCTGTGACGGACTGCTGGACCCTGAGCTGTGGTCTTCTGCTTTGCTGGCTGATCACACCAGCCTGTGGGGACAGTTACTTTCCCTTTTAGTTCCACGGCTCCCTGAGGGAAGAGGGACCCATGGCTTGGAGAGTAATGTCCCTGGGAATTAGTAACCAAACCCTGGAACCTGGAGGACTCAGGCCATTTGTGGAAGCTGCCAGCACTACCTTAACACCATCTTCAAAAACTGAGGTTCACTTAGCATGTAATCCTGTTGCTAGGAATGACAGATTTAGCAAAGCAAACAAAACCAGGACACCTATATTTGAATTTTAGACAAATAATGAATACTTTTTTTAGTGTATGCCTCATGCAATGACAGTAATTCCCCATTTAGCTGAAGTTCAAATTGAACTGGCAATCCTGTATTTTATCAGGAAACTGAAGTCTCTGCACGCCCCATCCCCTTCTTTGAAGATCCTAAACTTACGAATGGGTCCAGGCTGGACAGGATGTGGGCACCACTGCTGGGAGGAGGGCGGATATCTGGCTCTTTCTCTTACTCCCTGGTTTTCATTGCTGGCTACATGCCCCGCAGCCTCCTGTAGGGTCCCCTCATCTGGTGGGCACCCTCTCAGACAGGGAATTGGGTTGGCAATGTGGCCCAAACCCTCCTCCTGCTGTTCACTTGACCCTGGGGTCCTCCTGGAATTTCAGCATCCAAACCTCAAGGATGTAGGCTGTGCCACTGCCCCCACCTCAGAGGCAAAGGCACAGTGGCCAGACCTACCCAGCGGTTGAACAGAATCCCACTTTTCCCACCTGCAGTCACTCTGCACTCCACAAGTGGCCTCTCAGAGGGAGGGGTCACAAGGAGGGCAGGAGTCCCTTCCCATCTTCTTCCTCGAGGCCACCACCCCTGCCCCCATTCTATACACCCCAATGAACAGTCTTGTCTTTCCATCAAAGCACACTCTCTGTCTACACACGCTAAGTCTGTTCACTCTCTCAGAACAGGACCTCAGACTTGGCTTTCCCCCTCATTCTCCCCTCCTCCCCACCACAGTTCCTGAGCAGGAAATCGGTCACTATCTGAAATCGCTGACAAATGGTTCAGTGAAGAACTGAAACTGCCCTTTTGCTTTTCGGTGGTTTCCTTAACCTGAAGTTCACAGAAGGATAAAGGCTTCTTGCGGTGCCCTGGCAAGCAGGCCCTAGCTCCAGCTCTGTGCACAGGGCCTGGGCTGGGCTGGGAGGCTGCTGACATGGTTTCTCCAACTGGCTGTGAGCAGCATTGAGGGGCGCTCATGTGGTGGAACCGGCTGCTATAGCTGGACAAGGAGGGTTATGACCCTTGCTGTCCCTTCCTTTTGCTTTCATCCAATGTTTTTAGGAAACACCTTCTTCCCTCTGACTGCCATGACTTATCAAGACCTGCTGCCCAAGCCACAGCTTTTCATGGGATCTTCTCTCCCTTTTTAAAAACTCAGTTATCCAGGCCTTCTTCCCAGAGCCATCTGGGTCTTCCAAAGTAGCATTTAAAAAAATCATTGCTGATATATAAATGGTTGCTATAAGGACAAATTTGAAATTCTGTATTAAAAAAACCTAATAGGTAATTATTATGCTCTGCTATGTATGCTGGGCACTATTAGGGTCACATAGGATTAAGACACGGTTTCTACACTCAAGAATCATACTAGAAGACAAGATTTAAGTGCATAAAAAGCCATGTAAGAATGACCTGAAGAGACTAGTAGATAATAAAATGCATTGAAGTGAATTATAAAGGTCATATAATGACATTGTGTTTTATCATCTTTGGAATCACACAGGACTTAATAAGGATATCCCAAAAGTTTCCTTATTTGTTCCAAATAAATTACCAACTACAGTATTCCCTCACTTATCATGGGTATTAGGTTCTAGACACCCCCGCGATAGGTGAAAATCTGTGAAGTAGGAACCTTACATTTATTTTAGTATTTATATATATTTTAAGGCTTTATAAACCCTTCCCACACACTTATAAACCATTTCCAGTCCTTTATTAACCTTTCCCACTCCCTTATTAACCTTTTCCATACTTTTATAAACACTACTTATGTTCTTAAACATATTCTACACTCTTAAACCTACATAACTTTAACAACATGTGTATACAGTACCGCAAAATCCCACAATATAGCAAAAAATCTGCATTAAATAATTATATATAATATTTTTAAAAATCCCGCGATACAGTGAGACCGTGATAAGTGAACCGCGATATAGAGAGGGACTACTGTAGATCATTTTTATGTAATAACACCACCTGGTATTCACTTTGTGCCAGGCACCATCACTAGCAACTCTTCCAGTCTCCACAGAACACCACGAGGTGACTGTGATGGCTGGTGGGAAACTCAGGCACAGAGCTGTGTGGTGGAGTTGGCCTTGACCTGTGGCTGCGGCAGTCGGCCTAGTGTGTGCACTTTCTAGCTAGAGAGCTTGGAAATCTAACTCCCTGGCAGTTAGGTTTGGTCCTTGTGTGAGATTTGGGAGGTAGAAGAAAGGTGGAGGCCATTTCCCAGCTGCTTCTAATAGAAACATGAGGCTTGCACGGGATGAGGGACTACCCAGGGTAAACAGCCCCTTGGCCACTTCCAACCCAAATGACAGCCTAGGAGGCTGCCTGCTGGTCCTCTAGGCGGAGTCACTGAAACAAAAATCTCTTTGAAGGCAGAGCATGTACTGAAGGCCAGACTTTTGGCTCTTGCTTAGACTCCTGCAATATCAAAAGAGCACACAGAGATAAATAAAAGGCAAGTAACAAACTGGGAAAATGTCTGCAACAATATTTTACATTCTAGGAAGAGTTTTTGCAAATGAGCGAGACAAACATGAGTCTAAATGGGTAAAAGATGTGAAGAGGCAATTCGTACAGCTGATGCCTAAAAGGTTTGACTTTACTGGTTATCAATGAAATACAACTTGAAACAATGATGCAAAACCACTGTTCTATCAGATAAACAATGATGACAAAGGATGATTAAAATGGTGCTGTCAGGGTGTGGAGGAAAGGACTCTCCTGCCCACTGATGCCAAAGCAGTGACACCTTTCTATAGGTCAGCGGACAGCATGATTCAAAAGCCTTCAACAATGAGTGCGCCAGTCCCAGAATTTCATTGTGAGGGGGAAAAAAGAATTAGAGATGTGCATAGAGGTTTAGCTATAAGTAATTCTGCAAAAGTGAAAAGATGCAAACAACCCAAATATACAAAACCAGGGACAATACTTATGGTGCACTTGCATAATGGGATATGATGCAGTCATTAAAAATGCCATACAAGTATATTTTGTGACATGGAAAAATGTTCACAATATATTAAGCAATAAAAGCTAGTTATAATATGATCCCCAAAATGCATATATACGAACAGAATAAATCTGAAAGACTTATTTCTGGCTGCTGGGCTTACACATTGTTTTTATTTTTCATTTCTCTTATTTATGGTTTAATATTTTTCTGTAATGAATCTCCATTTCTTTAATAAGTTTTTAAAGCTGGTGCCCTGGCTGGTGTGGCCAGTGGATTGAGCACCAGCCTGAAAATCAAAGGATCGCCAGTTGATTCCCAGTCAGGGCACATGCCTGGGTTGCAGGCCAAGTCCCCAGTTGGGGGCACATAAGAGACAATCACACAGTGTTATAGAAAACAAAGTTGTAATTCAGGCATACCTGTCTTTGACCTTTAAAATTTGTAGCTCTTATATATGTATAGAAAATATTTGGGAAGGAGGAAGATGGCGGCGGAGTAAGTAGCAGTGTTGTCTGCTTGTGCCTATCATGGAAAGCTTGGGATAGGGACAGAGAGACAAGTGAGTGAGTACAAACTACGGACAGCTCCAGTGGGGAAGGGAGAGTGAGAGCGGAGTGGAAAAGGGCAGAAGGCTCGCCAGCGCTCTCAGGAGGAGTCACTGGACCCACCAAGCCCGGTGCTCCTACCGGACTGCACCCCAGAGGGACAGCTGCAGACCAGCTCACCGACCAGAATCTGCTTCGAGACTGCAGCCTACTGTGGGCGCGGGGACCAGTGGAGTCCTGTAGGAAAACAATAGAAAGGTTTTTGTGAAGCGCCGGAGGTGTGGGAGGATGGCGAGCAGCCCAGACTGTGGGAAGCTGTATGATCTGAATCTGGGTGGAGACTGCCCAGACAGGCAGGTAGGGGTCGCGACCCCATGCCCCGGGTGCACGCATCTGTGGCGCCAATTAAAAGAGAGGATCTGAACTGGGCAGGGAGAACTGGGTTAGAAACACGGTCTCAGTCAGAGCTCCAGACCAGTGGGAAGGGTGCACAGGTGAACGGTGAGATTGTGAGCAACCCAGAATATGGGAAGCTGTGTGAACTTGAGTCTGGTGCTGGCGGCACCACATACCCGGCGCGCATATATCGCGATGCCACTGATCAGAAAAAAAGTGGAATTGGGCCGGGAAAACTGCGTTAGAAACTCAGTCTTGGTAAGGACCCAAAGCGGGTGGGCAGAGCGCGCAGGCGAACAGTGAGGCACTGCCAACCAGGGACGGAGCCTGGTGCTGCAGCGTGGAACACAGGGACCTCTCGGAAGGAGGAGCAAAGGCAGGATCCAAGGCAGGGTGGGAACTAGGATCATGTGCACTGGTTTGCCAACAGAACAGCGTTACTAGAGAAGCTTGAGGACTGCTGGAGGGTGCCCCAGGACAAGTGGGGAGAGACCCAACTCTGCGGCTCACAGCAGATAGTTACAGCAGGCCCCTGAGTGAGAGAAAAGCAGTCATAGAAACCAGCCAGAACTCCTCACAGCCAGCCAACCAGGAAAAAACTTGAAACTCATGGAATTTTGACCAGGTGTGGATCCAGAAAAAGAAGACTGCACACAAGGGTGAACTGAGTAAAACTTTTCCTTTTAATTTTAATTTTTTTTTTTACAGATTTAATAAAGTTTTATTTTTCAAAATGTACAGCTTGTGGGACCTGTTATTCATGCATCTTTACTGACAGCTGGGGCATCCCCACCTTTGGTGTTTCTGGTGTAAATTACTTGAGCTCTGTGCTTTGAAACTAGTTTAATAAGTCCTTTACTAAGGAGCTCCTGAAGGGCTACCCTGGCCAAGGAACCGTGGATCTTCAGTCGCTCAGAGACAACAGCCGGGGTTATAAGCTTGTACTTGGGAACTTCCTTACACAGTTTGTCGTATGTTGCTTTGTCAAACAAGAGTAGATTATTGAGTTTGTCCCGAACTTTGCCTTTGGACCACTTCTTCTTTTTGGCCTTGCCCCCAGATTTGTTCACTGGGTCTTTATCTTTCTTGGCTGACTTTCCAGCATCTTTCTTCTTCTTGTCGTCCTTGGGCGGCATAGCGAAAGTTCTGGAGCAGCTGCTACCACCTTTTCCTGAGAAGATGTCAGACGAAAAGCTAATTTTAATTTTTTTTCTTTTTTTTAATAAATATTTTTTAATCTTTAAACTATCTCTTTAATCTGTTTCATACCATCTCTCCCTCCATCTTTCATCTTTAATTTTTGTTTGTTTTGTTTAGCCTCCCTTTCACACTAAATATATAGCATATAACTACTATATAAATCTAATACCATACACTACCACTTTCTTACTTTATTCTGCATTCTTTCCTCTCTCTTTAATTAACATACAATGTAAATATTACTGTCTTGCATAGTCTTGTCACTACTTGCTACTTTTATTACTCTATCATCCCCCCGCTCAAAAATCATCTTTTTCTGCATTTAAAACAACTCTTATCTATTTCTCCTATAGTATAATAGCGCTAACCTCTCTACATTTATATAAACACTGGCTCATTTGCTGCCGATAGTGGGATAGAGGGTGGGGAATATTTATGAGGGTGTGGGTTTGTTGCCTGGGCTGTGTGTTTATGTTTTTTACAGCATCTCCACAAAAGAACTCAAGACAAGGTGGGCAGAGTGACTCTCAATCAACTAGCCAGACGGGAGTTCCCACCAAAGTAATGGAAATATAACCAGACAGCATAAACAAATGACATAAATGGTATCCCAAGAATGTCAGGCTCAGGAGATCAAAGAGACTGCACCACTGAAACCCCCAGATATCCTATAAAGAATCTCATACCACAAAGGCAGGAAATCAAAGCAGACAAATCCAAAAAACAAAAACAAACAAGAAGAATCCAACATGGGAAGATGCAGAAACAACCTCCCAATGAAAGGAAAAGAGGAATCCCCAGAAAGAGAGGTAGATGGAATAGACATAACCCAAATGTCAGACATGGAATTCAAAATAACGGTGATGAAGAAGCTCAATATACCTGACTACTTCAAAGATAACTACGACAATCTCCAAGGAAATTACCAACAACTCCAAGAAAATTACAGGAAACTTACAGAGCACTACACCAGCATAAAAAAGGACATAGAAACTATTAATAAGAACCAGGAAGATGTGAAGAATACAATCTCTGAACTAAAAGACACAGTAGAATCAATCAAAAACAGGCTAAAGAAAGCAGAGAATCGGATCAGTG
The DNA here is from genome assembly GCF_987537825.1 of Furipterus horrens. Taxonomy (NCBI): domain Eukaryota; kingdom Metazoa; phylum Chordata; class Mammalia; order Chiroptera; family Furipteridae; genus Furipterus; species Furipterus horrens. The sequence continues at coordinate 60,723,892 of NW_028327180.1, read as the reverse complement.
AGTTAGAGGACAATGTAGAAAAATATTCCCAGACAATACAACAAAATGAAAAAAGATTGAAAAAGCATGAAGAAGGTCTAAGGGAATTACAGGACAACATGAGACAAAAGAAAATATCTGGATCATTGGAAAAAAAGAAGGAGAAGAACAAAAACAAGGGATAGAAAAGATGATAGAAAAAATAACGACAGAAAATTTTCCTAACCTGATGAGAGAAAAAGTCATGCAAATCCAAGAAGCACAGAGGTCCCAATGAAGAGGAACCCCAAAAGGCCCACTCCAAGGCACATGATAATTAAAATGGCAACATTCAAAGACAAAGAGAGAATCCTAAAAGCAGCAGGAGAAAACCAGCAAATAACATACAAAGGAGATCCGATAAGGCTATTGACAGATTTCTCAACAGAAACACTACAAGCCAGAAAGGATTGGTCAAAAATATTTCAAGCAATGAAAAACAAAGGCCTACAACCAAGAATATTCTACCCAGCAAGGCTCTCATTCAAAATAAAAGGTGAAACAAGGAGTTTCTCAGACAAAGGAAGACTAAAAGAATACATCTCTACCAAACCAACATTGCAAGAGACGCTAAAAGGAATGATCTAAGAAAGAAAGGAGGGGGAAAAAAATAAGAAAAACACAGGTACAAAAGGAAATGAATAAATACATGTCAATAATAACCTTAAATGTAAATGGGTTAAATGCTCCAATTAAAAGACATAGGGTAGCGGAATGGATACGAAAACAGGACCCACATATTTGCTGTCTACAAGAAACACACCTCAAAACAAAAGACTTACACAGACTAAAAGTGAAGGGATGAAGAAAAGTATTCCAAGCAAATAAACATGAAAAAAAAAGCTGGGGTAGCAATACTCATATCAGAGAAAACGGATTTCAAAGCAAGGGCAATAAAAAGAGACAAAGAAGGACATTTCATAATACTTAAAGGAACAATCCATCAAGAAGATATAACACTGATAAACATATATGCACCCAACATAGGAGCACCCAAATACACAAAGCAAATACTAGAAGACCACAAGAAGGATATTAACAACAACACACTCATAGTAGGGGACTTCAACACTCAATTATCAACAATAGACAGATCATCCAAACAAAGAAACACCAAGGATATACAGGCATTGAACAACACACTAAACCACATGGACTTAACTGATATATATAGAACTTTTCACCCCAAAGAAGCAAAATATACATTCTTTTCAAAGGCACATGGGACATTTTCAAAGATAGATCAAATGATAGGACACAAAATAAGCCTCAACAAATTCAAGAAAATTGAAATCATATCAAGCATCTTTTCAGACCACAATGCCTTGAAACTAAAACTTAACCTCAGGGAAAAAAATCAAAGACACCCAAACTCATGGAGAATGAATAACACGCTATTAAATAATGAATGGGTTAACAATGACATTAAAGAGGAAATCAAGAAATTTCTAGAAACTAATGACAATGAACACACAACAGCCCCAAACCTATGGGACACAGAAAAAGCAGTCCTAAGAGGGAAGTTCATAGCAATACAGGCATATCTGAAAAGACTAGAAGAATCTCAAATAAGAAATCTAATCCTAAAGCTACAAGAACTAGAACAACAACAACAAACAAAGCCTAGGGCAAGAAGAAGAAAGGAAATCATCAAGATCAAAGCAGAATTAAACGACATAGAAACTAAACAAACAATCCAAAAAATCAACAGAACTAGGAGCTGGTTCTTTGAAAAAATAAACAAAATCGACAAGCCTCTAGCCAGGCTCATCAAGAAAAAAAGAGAAAAGACCCAAATAAACAAAATCAGAAATGAAAGAGGCGAAATCATGACTGATACCTCAGAAATACAAACAATTATAAGAAATTACCACAAACAACTGTATGGCAAGAAATTTGACAACTTAGAAGAAATGGACAGATTTCTAGAAACATATAACCTTCCAAAACTGAATCAAGAAGTAGAAAGTCTCAACAGACCAATAACTAAGAAAGAAATTGAAACAGTAATCAAAAATCTCCCAGCACACAAAAACCCTGGACCGGATGGCTTCACAGGTAAGTTTTACAAAACATTTAGGGAAGAACTAACTCCTACCTTCCTCAAACTATTCCAAAAAATCCAAGAAGAGGGAAAAATCCCAAACTCTTTCTATGAAGCCAGTATTACCCTAATCCCAAAATCAGGTCAAGACACAACAAAGAAAGAAAACTACAGGCCAATATCACTGATGAACATAGATGCTAAAATCCTCAATAAAATTTTGGCAAACCGGATACAGCAATACATCAAAAAGGTCATACACCACGATCAAGTGGGATTCATCCCAGGGATGCAAGGATGGTTTAATATTCGCAAATCAATAAATATAATACATCACCTAAACAAAATGAAAGACAAAAATCACATGATCATATCTATAGATGCAGAAAAAGCATTTGATAAAGTACAACACCCATTTATGATGAAAATGCTCAGCAAAATGGGAATAGAGGGAGCATACCTCAACATAATTAAGGCTATATATGAGAAACCTGAACCCAACATCATACTCAATGGACAAAAACTGAAATCATTCCCCCTGAAATCAGGAACTAGACAAGGCTGTCCACTCTCTCCACTCCTATTCAACATAGTGTTAGAAGTCCTAGCCACAGCAATCAGGCAAGAAAAAGAAATAAAAGGCATCCAAATTGGGAGAGAAGAAGTAAAACTATCATTATATGCAGATGGACATAATAGTATACATAGAAAACCCTATACACTCCACAAAAAGATTACTTGATATAATAAGTGAATTTGGCAAAATAGCAGGGTACAAAATAAATATACAGAAATCTAAGGCATTTCTGTACACCAACAACAAAATATCAGAGACAGAGACAAAAAAGAAAATACCATTTACTATAGCAACAAGAAATAAACTTAACCAAAGAGATAAAAGACCTGTACTCTGAAAATTATGTAACATTGAAGAAAGAAATTAAGGAAGATACAAATAAATCGAAGCAAATACCATGTTCTTGGATGGGAAGAATCAACATCATCAAAATAGCCATACTACCCAAAGCAATTTACAGATTTAATGCAATCCCTATTAAAATACCAATGACATATTTCACAGACCTAGAACAAATACTTCAAAAATTCATATGGAACCAAAAAAGACCCCGAATAGCAAAAGCAATCTTGAGACAGAAGAACACAGCAGGAGAAATCACAATACCAGACATCAAACAATACCATAAAGCCACTGTGATCAAAATAGTCTGGTACTGACATAAGAACAGACATATAGATCAATGGAACAGAATAGAGAGCCCAGAAATAAATCCAAAATTATATGGTCAACTAATATTTGATAAAGGAGGAAGGAACATAAAATGGGAGTGTGAAGAGCCTCTTCAACAAATGGTGCCTGGAGAACTGGACAGGGACATTCAAAAAAATGAAACTAGACCACCAAATTACACCACACACCAGAATAAACTCAAGATGGATCAAAGACTTAAATGTAAGCCGTGGCACCATAAAAGTCCTAGAGGAAAACATAGGCAGGAAAATTTCAGATATCCCACATAACAATATTTTCACGGATACATCTCCTAAGGCAAGAGAAATAAAGGAAAAAATAAACAAATGGGACTACATCAAACTAAAGAGTTTCTGCTCAGCAAAAGAAAACACCAGCAAGATGAAAAGGAAACCAACCATATGGGAAAACATAATTGCCAATGATACCTCAGACAAGGGACTGATCTCCAAAATATATAAAGAACTTATACAAATCAACATCAAGAAAACAGACAACCCAATTAAAAAATGGGCAAAGGACCTGAACAAACAGTTCTCCAAAGAGGACATACAGACGGTCCATAGACACATGAAAAAATGCTCAACATCACTAGCCATCAGAGATGCAAATAAAAACCACAATGAGATACCACTTTACACCTGTCAGAATGGCCATCATCAATAAATCAACAAACAGAAAGTGCTGGTGAGGATGTGGAGAAACGGGAACCCTAGTGCACTGTTGGTGGGAACGCAGGCTGGTGCAGCCACTATGGAAAACAGTATGGAATTACCTCAAAAAACTAAAAATGGAACTGCCTTTTGAACCAGAGATTCCACTGCTAGGATTATACCCGAAAAATCCTAAAACCCTCATTCAAAAGAACTTATGCGCCCCTATATTCACAGCAGCCCTGTTTACAATAGCTAAGTGCTGGAAACAGCCTAAGTGCCCATCTGTAGATGAGTGGATCAAAAAACTGTGGTACATTTACACAATGGAATACTATGCAGCAGAGAGAAAGAAGGAACTCCTGCCATTTGCAATGACATGGATGGAACTAGAGAGAATTATGCTTACTGAAATAAGCCAGGCAAAGAAAGAAAAATACCATCGTCGTCGTCGGCAGCCGTCCGTCTCGAGAGACAATGGTGTAGCTTCTTAAGAGTCTATCTGCACCGCCGAGAATGGCTGTGCAGTCCGACTCGGAAGTGACACAGTATCTGTCTCCTCCCGTGTTGAATCGACATCTTGCGATGACGCTGGAGTGTCCTCTCCAGTGAAGCTGAAGCTACAGAGCCTGGGCAGGGTGATATGGAGGGTCTGCTGTTGCCCATGCAGCAGACCCCCCCTCTCTTCGCAGCTGAAGGGTCCAAGGGAAAGACGGAGTCAATACAGCTTGGCTTCAGGTGCGCCGCAGGAGTTGCCGGTGTTGACTACAACGTCAAACCGCCTTAGGGACTCCGGCTCCGGATTTTCTGTCGGGGTTTACTCCCTTAGCCTTTCCCCTGAAGAGGTATGCTGCAAGGCAGCGGAGGTTTTTTGGAGTCAGAGTTTTCCTTCTCTGATGTGCCCTGACTGGAAGATCGAACCAGCGACACTTAGCTCGCAGGCCGACGCTCAATCCACTGAGCCAAACCAGCCAGGGGGTGAACATAAAGATATCATATGGTATCTAAAATACCATATGATATCACCTAATACAGGAAACTAAGGAACAACACAAACAAATGAACTAAATAGAACAAGGAACCAAATAACAGTTATTATCGGGGAGTGGGGAGGGAGAGAAGGGGGTTAAGTAAGGGAACGTTTAGTCAAAGAACATGTATAAATGACTCACGGACATGGACAACGTGGGGGGATATGACTAAGGGTGAAGGGGTGGGCTGGGTCGGGGGGATCAACGGGGAATAAATGGGACAACTGTAATTGAAAAACAAAATAAAAATTCTATAAAAAAAATAAACTCAAAGTGAATTAAAGGCTTGAATGTAAGACCTAAAACCATAAAACTCTTAGAAGAACACATAGGTAATAAGCTTCTGACAGCAGTCTTAGCAATGATTTTTTTGGATTTGACACCAAAAGCAAAAGCAGCAAGTGCAAAATTAAACAATTGGGACTAAATCAAACAAAAAAGTTTCTGCACAGCAAAAAAACTATCCACAAAATGAAAGGGCAACCTACTGAATAGGAGAAAATATTTGTAAATCATATATCTGATAGGGCAACCTACTGAATAGGAGAAAATACTTGCAAATCATATATCTGATATCTCAATATCCAAAATATATAAAGAAGAACTCATACAACTCAAAAGCAAAATAACAAACAAACCCCAAAACGAAACAAAAAAACCCAAAACAGTCTGATTGAAGAATGAACATGGGATCTGAATAGACATTTTTCTAAAGAAATACAGATGGCCGAGAGGTATATGGAAAAATGCTCAGCATCACTAATCATCAGGGAAATGGAAATCAAAACCACAATGAAATATCACTTGACACCTGTTAGAATGGCTATTATCAAAAAGATAAGAAATAAGTGTTGGTGAGAATGTGGAGAAAAGGGATACTTTATGCACTGTTGGTAGGAATGTAAATTGATACAGTCATTATGGAGAGTCCTCAAAAAATTAAAAATAGAACTACCAGATGATGCAGCAATTCCACTTCTGGGTATTTATCTGAAAAAACAAAACAAAACACTAACTCAAAAAAAAAAAAAATTCTGTATCCCATGTTCAATGCAATAGCCAAGATAAGAAAACGACCTAAGTGTCCATCAACAGGTCAATGGGAAAAGAAAATGTATATCTATATATATATATATACAGTGGAATAGTGTTTAACCCCCCAAAAGAATAAAATCTTGTCATTTACAACAACATAAATGGACCTTGAGGGCATTATGTTATGTGAAGTAAATCAGACAAAGACAAATACCATATGATCTCACTTATTTGTGGAATCTCAAAGAAAAACAAAAACAAAGACAAGTTCATAGATACAGAGAATAGATTGGCAGGTGCCAGAGGCAGGAGTTATGGGGTGGGCAAAATGGGTGAAGGGGGTCAAAAGGTGCAAATTTCCGGTTATAAAATCAGTATGTCATGGGGATGTAATGTATGTAATGAACAGCATGTAGCTATGGTTAATAATAATGTGTTGCATAATTGAAAGTTGCTAAGAGAGTAAATCTTAAAAGTTATCATCAGAAGAAAAACATATCCTATAACTATGTATGGTAAGTAATGTTAACTAGACTTATTGTGGTGATCATTTTGCAATATATACAAATATTGAATCATGTTGTATACCTAAAACTAATATAATGTGTATGTCAATTCTACCTCAATTATAAAAAAACAAGGGGGGAGAGGGATAATGGTGGAAAGAAGGTAAAAAGGACTAGTCAAAGAACATGTATGAATGACCCATGGACATGGACAACGGTGTGGGGACTGACTGTGGGAGTCGGAGGTGGACTGGATGGAGGAGAGCAAAAGGGGAAAAATTGGGACAACCATAATAGAATAACAATAAAAAAATAAAACAACAGCAAGAAAAAAAGAAACTATTTGGAAGGATATCCACTAAATTTAAAAATGGTTCCCTTCAATAAGGAGGGATTAGAGGAGGGAAGATAACTTTCTTTACACAACTCTGTCTTGTTAGACTTGTTATTAACAAGCATGCAAAAACCTAAGTACATTTAAAAAGCAAAAAATGGTTATAACCATGAAAATATTTAGAGACATGAATAGTATCCATGGTCTGATGACACAAAATCATAATGCAAAATATGGATACTGAGCTTATAACTATGTTCATGCATCTGCATGCGAGACAGGCCTGGATGGGAATACTCCATCATGAAAACAGTTGTTTCATGTGTATTTATTTAGTTCACAAATGGGCCAGGCACACAGATGGCCCTGTTCTAGGCACATGGGAGTCAGCAAGGAATCACACAACCAAACATGATTCCCCTTGGGGAATCTACACTCCAGCAGGGATAGACAGCAAGCAGTAAACATAACAGATATGTTAGCAGTTGATGGGTGCTCTGAAAAAATGGAGCCAGGTAAAAGAGACTGGAAGTGCAGCAGGTGAAAGGAGGGTTCAGTAGGTTAATCTGGAAAGGCCTCACTAAGAAGGTACAAGATTTAAAAGAGGCAAGGGAGTGAGTTATGCAAATGTCTGGAGTTGTATAACCAGAGGGAGCAGCCAGTGCAAAGGCCCTGAGCCAGGTTCCAGGAACAGCAATGAGGGCAGTGAGGCTGAGACAGTTAGTAAGGGCAGAGCAAGTCAGGGGGAAGCAGGCTAGTTATTCAATAATTAGTGTGGGGTTCCCTAGACAACTGTACAAACTTTGGCTTTATTCCAAATGGGGAGTCACTGTGAGGATTTGCTAATGGAAATGCTAGGGTCCCGCTGGCTGCTGTGTGGAGTCTAGGCTACTGGGATTGGGTTACTGGAAAGCAGAGATCTGATTGTTCAGGTGAGGGATGAAGGTGGTGGAGGGGATGCTGAGGCATAGGATCCTAGGCATAGTTTGAAGGTAGAGCCAACAAGGAGTTCCAGACAGACAGCAGAGAGGGTGTGAGAAATGAATACAAGGATGGCTTCTGGGGTTTGGGCCTGAGTAAGGGAAGTAGAGTTGCTAGAATCAGGGTAAGAAAGACAACTGGGTGGAGTGCTTTTGGAGTTGGGGAAGGATCAGGCACTTATCTGTGGACCAGTTGTGTTTAAATGTAGCAGCAATATAAATTTTGTTTGCAAAACCTTTTTGAGGGAAGGGTGTGGGGAGGGAATATATAAAATGGAGTCACTTTAACCAAGCTGCTGAAATTGTCAACATTATCATAACAGAACAACTAGTGGGGTTCCACCACCTGCCACACATTGGCAATAACTCTGGAGACAGTCTAGTAGAAAGGAAAATGGAATTTTCCCCTTCTCACCAGCATAGTGCCAGTACCCACAGTGATCCTGGTCAGGCCTGGACACCCCCACCCCCACCCTGCCCCACATCTGTGCTGGAGCCAAAGCCAATAGGCCTACACTCGTTTGGGCCTTGGGCAGGAGGTAGCTGCCTCAGCTTCCCACCTGGGTAAGGGACAAGCGATTTGCCAGCTGAGCCTCCCCCGTGTCCTCCTACCCAAAACCTGCTGCGCTTCTGGTCAGGCAGGTCCCAAGCACTATGGCAGGGGCATTGGGGAAGCCTCTGGCTAGGCCCCCAGCTCAGGAACCTCAGTGTCCAGCCAGAGACCCACCAGCCAGGAGATGGAGGAGCAAAAGTGCTGCATTTGTGCACGCTCCACTTTTTAAAGACCCCTCCATAACCTCATGTGGGGCGAAAGTAGCTGGGAGGTATGTCCCTCCCGTGCAATCACCTTCCTGGCTTTTGGTGCGAGCCTTGCACACTTTTTTTGCTGTCATGAGCATATGGTGGCGGGGGGAGGGGGGGTCGAGCAGCAGGCACCAACTTCAGCGCTTTTTCACCCCTCCCCATTTGGTGGTGGTGGGAACTTCCCCTGTTACATTATGAAGACTGATGCATGAGGAAAGACTATTCTTCTTGGAAGTAAGTAGCCTGGGAACTTAAGCTTCCTGAACTTTCTGCTCCTATGTTAATGCCTGGACACATATCTTGACACCAGAGATCCAGATAATGCTCTGATGTACCCCTGAGGAACTCACGCATGCAGGCCACCCAACATCCTCCTGACACCTACTATCTAGACTACAGGATATGACCAGGCCTCCTGGTGCCCAGCTTATCATCTGGCACCCATCGCCCAGACCACCCGACACCTGAATGACAACCATCCTGGGCAGATCCTAGGGCCCAGGACACAGGGCTGGTTATTCTCAAGAATGTACTTTTTTATTCACACCCTGGCTGGTTTGGCTCAGTGGATTGAGCGTCGGCCTGCGAGCTAAGTGTCGCTGGTTCGATCTTCCAGTCAGGGCACATCAGAGAAGGAAAACTCTGACTCCAAAAAACCTCCGCTGCCTTGCGGCATACCTCTTCAGGGGAAAGGCTAAGGGAGTAAACCCCGACAGAAAATCCGGAGCCGGAGTCCCTAAGGCGGTTTGACGTTGTAGTCAACACCGGCAACTCCTGCGGCGCACCTGAAGCCAAGCTGTATTGACTCCGTCTTTCCCTTGGATCCTTCAGCTGCGAAGAGAGTGGGGGTCTGCTGCATGGGCAACAGCAGACCCTCCATATCACCCTGCCCAGGCTCTGTAGCTTCATCGCAAGATGTCGATTCAACACGGGAGGAGACAGATACTGTGTCACTCCTGAGTCGGACTGCACAACCATTCTCGGCGGTGCAGATAGACTCTTAAGAAGCTACACCATCGTCTCTTGAGACGGACGGCTGCCGACGACTTTTTTATTCAAATAAGAATTATTTTTAATGTGTAATTTCCCACAAGGTTTTCTTTTCTTTTTTTTTTTTCAAAAGTACCTGGGAAAATAAAATTCTTGCAATAGGAGAAATTTTGCTAAATCCCTGTTTCATATGTAAAGGGCTTCATCTGTTTGGTGGCGAAAAAATAAAAATACAAAATTTAAGCTCAATGTATAGTCAGGAAAGTTTAGGCTAAAGATGGCTCCTAGGCAAACCACTGATCTCTTCCAACAACTGTTCTTTTTTCTCTCTCTCTCTTTAATTAATTTATATTTTGGGTGGGGAACCCCCACTCTGTAACAATTTCCCCCTCTCAGACTTAAGATCCTTTATAATCTTATACAGGACAATGGGCAAAGGTCTCGTGCTCCTCTAGATGATTCAAGTGGGACATGGTCGTCATCCTATCTATCTTTGGGTCCATAAATCCCTAATAAGAGTAGGGGTGTGGAGGGGAGGGTGGCCTTCCCACCTGGGGAAAGATCTTGCAGACTTCAGGTCAGTTGGCAGTCCCTGGGCAATGGCATGCTTGGTTTAACAGGCTGGCATCCTTGTTGTATTCTGCAACAGATTTGGCAACAGGGTTAAAAGGCATCATTAAATCCATAACCACTAGATGACAAAAGGCAGGGATTAATTTTTCAATGTCCCACATTAGGAAAAAAAAAAGACTTCTTTGGAGGAAGGTGTGCAAGGCACATCTCACCTGTCCAAAGCCCTTTTGCCCACTATACTTAGTTTGGGCTGAGAGGAATATTTTTGGTTTCCTCCCTCTCAGACCTCTGGGCCCTTTTCAAGAATGCACTTTTTACTACAGAAGCTCTTACCTTTTCCTTCTTCTTCAGAACACTTCTGGGTTTTTGCCTAGTGTGTTCCCAGTGTGCAAACTCTAAGACCCTTGAATAAATCTGTCATTTATTTCTAGTCAAAGCCTCCAGGCTCCTCTGAGTTTGTTCAACAGTTTTTAATGATGACATCTTCCAATAACAAAGTAATTTCGACTCCTGACCCAGCAATTATTACAGTCCCAGTACTGAAAACATGCAAGTTAGTCACTGCTAGTAATTTGGATAAATCATGGGGATAGAAGGTATGCCAGAACACACTGGAGCCTAGGCTCCAGTTTTCAAGGGCTGGGGGAAGGGGAGGGGACAGAGGCTGCAAATATATCAACAGTCCTAGCAAGGTTCCACATATCATTTAATGGGTGACATATGAACTCCTGAGAAAGTAGCAGCCCCTTTAGGATTCAGCTTGGGGTCAAGAGCAAGTGAGACCAATATACAGGGCGGGGCAAGAGTAGGCTTACAGTTATTTGGTATGGAAAATACAATAATAAATAAAACGAGAATAAACTGTTTCTCATACTCTCAACTATTAACCTACTGTTGCTCCACTCTGTACGTACTAGAAAAACCTAGTCTTTCCTCCTGTGTCTCCTTTACTACTCATACAGAATACTTCACTCTGACACCAACTATGCAGGGTGTCTATCAATTCTCTGTGACACCAGCTGGTTGTTCTACAATTTAACTCAATTCTGACACTATCTACTTGGAAACATCTACTGTCAGATCCCAAAGGGTAGGAGCTCAGTCCCATGAGACTGACCCCCACCAGACTGTTGCCCCCCAATTCAGCTGCCAATCCCAAGTAGTAGGTCCCCAGATTATTTATAACTTCTGTACAACCTGAATACAAACTGGAGGTTCCCATGACCCCCACTCCCATTGGATTTGATTATTTGCTGGACCACTCACGGAACTCAGGGCAACAGTTACACCCTCAGTTTATCAAAGGACACAATAAGGGATACAGATGAACAGCCAGCTGAAGAGATATAGGTCGAGGTCTGGGAGTGACCTGAGCACTGGAGCACCGTCCCAGGGGGAGCTGGGATGCATCACCCTCTAGTAAGTTCATGTGTTCACACAAACTTGGAAGATTTCTAAACCTCATACTACCAGGATTTTAATGGAGACTTGATCAATGACTCAATTTTCAGCACTTCTCCCTTCTCAAGAGAATAGGAGGGGGTGGGCCTGAAAAATATTGGGTTGGCCAAAATGTTTGTTTGTTTGTTTTCTGTAAGATGGCCCTAGTACCGCTTAGTTGTCTTTACTTCATTTGAAACAATTTTGTTAGATTGTATTGTGACAGATGTCATATCAGCATGCATTTAAAAAAACTTATCAAAACTGGTGAATTTCTGTGTACAACATTTTTGGCATATTATGCTTTGTTATTTCAAGAAAGGTAAAAACTGCAAGATTTGTGCAGTGTATGGAGAAGGTGCTGTACTGATCCAACATGTCAAAAGTGGTTTGCAAAGTTCTATGCTCGAGATTTCTCACTGGATGATGCTCCATAGTCAGGTAGACCAGTTGAAGTTGATAGCGATCAAATCGACATTATTGAGAACAAGAAACGTTCTACCACGTGGTAGATAGCTGACATACTCAAAGTACCCAAATCAATAAAGTTATTGGTGAAAATGAAAAATGTGTCTTTCATTTTATGGAAAAAACTAAATGAACTTTTTGGTCAAGCCAAACAAGCTTGTAATCATAGCTGTGTCTTTTTTGTGACCAGCCCTCATCCAGAAGCCATGTAGGAGCCCACCCAGTCACCTAATTACAACAAAAGACACTCCTATCACCCAGAAATTACGAGGGTTTAAGGAGCACTGGATCAGGAACAGCAGTTAAGACCCAGCATTAGAACAGAAGATGCTCTTAGCAATCTTATCACTTAGGAGATTCCAAGGGTTTTAGGAGCTCTGTGCCAGAAACAGGAAGAGTGGGTGGGGTAGATGAAGACCAAATATATATTTCTTAAAACTAATCACATCACAGACGATATGCCAGAAGAGTAAGATCTAGGTTCCAGTTTTCAAAAGGCAGGAGTGGGAGTCGGGGTGGGGGTGGGAGAAGAGCCTGAAAATCCATTCATAGTCCTGTCAAGAGTCTAGAACATTCCATTAAGTGAGGCTGAGCTGCCTCCAACACCTCAGCTCGGTTGGGAACTACTCTGTCTAGAAGAGGTTTCACAACCACAGCGGAACAAATTTATCCAGGGCACTGTATTTTGCCTGGGGTGGGGGGAGGGAGGGGGGGAAGGAGGCAGCTGTTCCCTCTAGTGGAGAAAAGCGCAAGACTTCCCTACCCCATGCTTTTTATTGAGAAGAGTATGCATGGGAGATACAAGGTCAGAATTCATAAATCATCAATTAGCTTTTAGGCACCTGGGTTAGTTGACAATTACAGACTACAGGTATCAATATAGAGACCACAGTGACCAATCTGTGTCAGGATCTATTAAACATCCTAATGCCACACTGGCATTAGGTGCAAGGTTTCATACATTCCTTGCTAGAGATTGTTTATAGTTAACTAAGAGCTGAGAAAAGCAGAGCAAGCTCTAAAGCAGAGCAAGCATCTTTAAATCCAATTCCCATGGAAACCCTCTGAGTGGCCTTCGGTCCTGTTTGCCTCCACCTTCCAGTTTTCTGTTGAGACTTAACAAGCTTTCCAAGTGGGGGCAGCCTGGCTCACGGCTTGGGCTACAATTCCCAAAACCACAAGGAGCAGTTCCCCACATCTCCCTTTTTGTTTTTTATAACACCTATAATAGAATGGCCTATAAAGCTTGCTACTTGCTTTTCTCCAATACGATCACGGGTAAACAGTTTGCAGACACATGGAAGGACACAGGCCGTCCTAGCAGCCACGCACGCGACAAGCCGAGTGGCGTGACGCATACGTCACGACGCCTTGCCCTGTCCGCGCCGCTCGAGCAGCTGCGCACTCCTTAGGTCGTCCACATCCACTCCGCCCCTTTTTGCGCGGCCTGAGCTGTCTACCCGGCTGTGTTCTCGCCGACCCGGTCTCCAGTCCTGCGGACAGTGACTGTAGAACACCCTCAGAGCCTGCAAGACCCAGGTCCCATGCTATGTGTTTGGCGGTGGTGACCGACTGGGTTTGTGGGCTAGAAGAATAAAGCTGGATGAGGGGAGGTGGCAGTGCCGCCAGCTCACTTCCGGAGGACGGGCGGAAGTGGCTGCGGTGGGTGGGGGTGGGGAGGAGCGAGAGGGGAGGGCCGGGCCGCCGGGGCTCGGAGGGGTGGGGCCTGGGCCAGCCGTGGGGACCCGGCATGGGGCTGTGCGCATGACCCTGGGCGGGCGGCAGCATCATGCCGGGGCGGGCGGGATCCAGGTAACAACCCATCGCAGATAGGGCGAGTGCCGTCCGGGTGGTAGAGGGGTGGGGCACAGCAGGATGTTTGGGAGGAGGGTGGGAGGAGTTAAGTTCTGGGCGGGGGTGGGAGCGTCCTGTGGATGCCACGCCCCTACAGGAAGGACGCGCGAGAGAGCTCTTACGTGTGTATGTGTGCTTAGGCATAAACTTAGAAGGGAGGGGCGGCGGGCTGGGGACTTGGCACATGGTGGGTCTACTGCAGGCCGGGCTCGGGCCTCAAACATTCTAGGAGAGCGCAGTGGCCCCAGGAGGAGTTGGACAGCCATTAGGAATTCCCTCTCTGGCTCCGTTTTGGAAGCCCGGGTGTGGGGGAGGTGAGGGTGTAGAGAAGAGAGCAAAGAATGCTTGCGGAAGGTGCCAGCATCTAGGTCTTGTGGATTTCGTTCAGTTGTGGGGAGCTAGCGGATTAGGACACTGAGCGCCTTAAGGAGCTTGGGAGGTCTAGGGCGGTCAGTGTATGTCACTTAACAAGATAAGGGGACCGGAGGACGAGGTTCTTTTCCACGTTTCTTAGAAGACAGTCTCCACACACCGTCAGTGCTTTTGGTTACTTTTCTGTTGTGAGAGGAGGTGCAAGCCTTCCTTTATTCTGAGCCATATATGTATATGCATATTGATGAGGTGACTTTTGTGGGGCAATATGTGAGTGAAGTAGGTACTTTGTATATCTTGTGGAGTGTTTAAGGAAAGGGTTTGCACGGTAGATCATACTAAAGGGATCTAATTCAGGTAGGGAGTTTTAGGAATCCATTTGGGAATATAATAGATTAGAAGGTGTCATAATGTTTAAATATTCTGCAGGTTAACCCAGAAATCAGCCTCCCGGGCCATGCCGGTTCTAAGGCCTGCTTCTTCTCATGAGCCCCAGCAGAAGACAGAGGGGTCAGTCCTCATAGTGGATGATGTCCCCTCCTCCCTGAGCAAGAGATGGGACAGTACCTGGGATCTGCCCATCACCAGACTCTGGGCTTAATAAGCCAGCTGAATGAAGGGATATAACGGACTCCTGGGAGGGACACTGAAGCCTGCAGTGGGGGGGAAGGGGCCTGGACACACCCCTTCCCCCCCAGACTCCATCCTCTCAAAGTACACTCAGCCATGGACTGGACTTGTGTAAGAGGAGAGAAGCTGCATTTTGTCTCTGGTTTTGGATTCTCAGTTTTGGAAATGGAGTGCTGAATTGGGGTTTGATGATCTCCAGGGGAGCAGCTGAAAAAAGCAAAGAAAGGTAAGGTTCCTGTCTCATTTCCCGCTTGGTGTCTTGCTGCTCCTGGGCAGGAAGTGTTGAGTGGGGCAGGTCTGGGGATGCTGCCCTTCAGTAAGTACCCAGATGAGAACACTTACCCTGCTGGGTCCACAAGGAAAAGTCACCTCTCTTACCTCTCTCGAGTGCAGACTTGTTCCCAGCCACTCCTCACCCAGGAAGGAGTACCTTGTATAGGGTTGTGGGCAGTGGCAATTATGCAGTTAGGCCAAGGGAAGCATGAAAAGCATTCAGCCCTCTGAAGGGAGGTGGAGTTATATTGCCTGTCAGGGCCTTTCCAGCACTGACATCATAGGAGTCCAGGTCAGCAGGGGCTAAACTAAGACTCTGGAATGGATTCCTGGGGCAGAGGCATGCTGTTCCCTTGAGGAGCTGAGTTGAACTGCCTTGAGGGGGGTGAGTGGGAGATGGTCTATATATCCTTCTAAGTTTTCTCGCCTTCTTCTAAAAGGTAGTTTAGGCCATGAAACCTCATAGAAAGAGCAGAGGAACAGAACAGGATTGGGCATCAGGAGGATTTGTGTTGCTGCTCTCACTTTCTTATTACACAATCCTACATATGTTCCTTCCAGCCGTTTTCTGTGTTCTCTTTGCCTGCAATGTGGGAGTAATGAGCTTTCCAAGCCCCTCACAGGTTGTTACAAGGAGCAAAGGAAATGATAGATTTTGAAAAGTGTCCATGGCCATGTACATGCAACACAGTAATATTGACATTGCTTGATATGCTTGTATAATTGTTACATAGAGAAAAGGTCTGTTCTTTCATTGCATTATAATGTGTGCTGGCAAAGCCTTAGATTGTCTTAATTAAAAGCCTACCCTGACTTTGTCTCATCTTGTTGTTATTAAATAGTACCTGGGATTGTCAAATTGTGGAAAGGCCAATGGGCCCAAGAACTTCGGTTGAGGGATGCAGGCCCTCAGGGCCCTCTCATCACTGGGACAAACACGCCTCTTCAAGAGGGGGGAGGAGAGTTCAAGTCCCAAGGCCTGTAGGGTGCCATGTCCTAGTCTTCTCTCCTGCTCTTGAAGCAGTTTTTCCTGACCACCATCTCTTAGCCCTTTGTACTTTCACAGGCTCTCCTCCCACTTAAAGGGGACCTGTTCAGAGTCACCCTCTCACCTACTGACTGTTCCTTCTTGGAACTCCAGTTTACCCGGGCCAAGATACCTGCTTTTCTCAGTGACAAGGAAGGAGAAGGTATTGGGAGGAAGGAGAGGAGCTGGGAATATTGATAGACACTGGGGTATGGTGGCCTGGGTGAGGGGCAGGAAGCTTGGCTTCTAGCATGTCTGCATCTCTCTGTAGCTGTGTAAACATCTGGGCCTCACATTCAGTGAGGGGGTGGCAACAATAACTAAGGTCATTTGCAAGCTGAAAATACTGTATTTATGACTCAGTTTCTTTTTCCCCTTCCTCCCTTTCTTGCCATAGGAGTTTCTGGCTCCCCCACTGGTCTGAGGGCTGGGCAGGCAGACTTGGGTGAAGTCACTGGTCCTGAGCTGTTTCTTCTATGGTCTGATGCGGTAGAGCTCCCTTTGAGGCCAGGCTTCTACTTCAGAAGGTCCAGATTTCAGGGAGGGCATGTCACCTCTGCTAGCTTCGCCCAGCAGACTTCTGGTGCCAGTCAGTGCTTAGGCATTGGGGCACAGCAGTCCCTCAGGTGGATGTGGTCCCTAGGGTGCCAGCGTGGCCCTCATCCTACCTGGGAGGCATGTGAGTACTTGGAAGCACTTGAAGGACCATGGAGTTGTGCTGTATTTGTGTCGTGCTTACATTAAGTGAAGTGTCCAGGCTGTTGTGTGTGTCAGTATTTATCCCCACATTGTCATGAGCAGCAGAGAGAGGGATTATTTCCTCAGGTGGATATGGGAGGGAAAGCTACAGAAGCCCTGAGGGCTTGCTGAGTCTGGAGGGCAGGCTGTGGTTGCCTGCCCAGTGGTGAGCTGCTTCTGCAGTGCTGGTCCTGCTGGGGGCTCTGGACCCTGCTGTGAAGCCCTGGGGAGGGCAGCTCAGAGCCCTGCCGACAGCCTCTGTGGTAAGACATTTCCTCTTTGGTGTGAGCCAGAATTCCTCTCCCCTGTCATTTCCACCAACAGCACTGGTCCGACGCTCTGCCTGACCCTTCCAGACAGTCCTCTCGACAGCCTTCTGCCTTCCTACGTGGGCACCTTCTCACAGGGGCACCAGGACACTCGGGCCACTTAGCCAGGGTCAGTGACAGACTTGGCCAAATGTTGTTAGTTTTGACTCAACTTATTTATACCCTTCTTTTTCCCAAAAGGTGTAGGTGGCTAAGGAAAAGTTTCACTTCACACACATTGCTTAGTGATGATTGTGTTAATCTTGTCTCCTTTTTATCTTGATGAGCTGAGTTTCTGGGTCTCTATGGAGAGTGGGGATGTTGGGAGGAGGAAAGAGGGGAAAGTAGAAACAACACTGATTTAAAAGATTGCTTTTACTTCTGATGGTTTCTAGCCAAGATGTGTCTTAAGCTCAGAGCTTGAATTCTTTCTAAATTGTAAAAAAAGTTCAGATTATCTTGAGCATGGTTTATAGAGGGCAGTTTCCTGGAAGGGTTCAGTTCCTTCTCCTTATCTCTCTGGTCATCTTTGGGAATTGGTAGGGTGGGCAGGATACCATACTGCTCCTTCTATTCACTCTTATCCTGTAACCAGGTCTTCCTATCTCTTCTGTTTTCACATAATCCAGTCCAAGTTTCTTTCCCTCCTTGTTTTCTTTTGCTCTCTTCCCCCATAATCCTCATGAAGCCATCAAGAACCCAGGGCCTCTTCCCAGATCAGTTTGGCACCAAATGTTTTCTTGCTTCCAAACAAGAATTCAGCCAATCCCAGTTCTCTAAAAGCCCCTTCTGCTTGGGACAGCCCTCTTGCAGTGGGTAAATTTTGAGGTCTTCCTGGGAGCCTTGGAATTTAAACAGCGGACAGTAGTGCTGAGGTGTGAGTGCCAGTGCAGACAGCCCTCCCTCTTATTCCCCGTAGAACTGCCTTAAATGCCTTACATGGAGAATTATTGTTAGGGGTGGGAATCTGACATCTCATGGGCAGGTTGATCTCCCCACCTTTCAACATCCCACTATGTTCGTTGCCCTGGAGAGTGATTTTTATTTCCCAACTTTTTATACTTTTAGAAAACTTTATTAATAGTTTTCCCTCCTGCCTTGACATGGAGTGTGGGTACGTAGGCCTCCCTTGTGCCCTACATGAGGAAAAGCTCGGAGAGGGCAGAGGTGCTGGCTGCTGACTGGCACATGAGCCTGGGACACACACACTCTCTCTCTCTCTTTCTCTCTCTCTCTCTCTCTCTTCCCTGCCCCCCCCCCCTCCGCGGCCCTCCAGCCTCCAGCCTCCCTGCGGTGCCAGCTCTTCTCTCACTCTGCTCTGTCTGGGCTGAGCTCCAACTGCTTCCACCAAGGCTTCCCTGCTGCCCCACTCTGCGCCTGTCAGGCTGGACACAGACATCTGGGCACCGGCATGCGAGGGTGCCTGAGGACTCCAGCTCTGGCGACAGGGGTGCCTGTATCTAGAACCAGGCCAGGCCCCTGGTAGGTCTCGAGACCTTCAGCAGTTGACACTTAACCCTGATCCTGAAATTCCTCGTCTGTAGAACAGGATGATTCTGCAGAGCTCTAGGAGGGTTAAAGAGAGAGGCTGAGGGAGGGGCCTGGCACGTCGAGGCCTCTGTGTAATTTTGTTTAAACACCTGACTGCCAGGCTGGGGCCTTTAGAGCCTCTAGTTTCTTTAGAACCCTGCATACTTCCGGTTTCATGTAGAAACAAGTTAGCCAGTGAAGTCAGTGAGTAACCGCCCACCACAAAGTTCAGGCTGCTGTTCTGCACCACCGGGGAAGGAGGAGGATGGGGGAGGGTCCGGTGCCAATAGAGTGTGTCCTCTTCCCATGTTAAGTTTGGCCTTGGACTCAGTCCTTCTCAGGAACGTCTTATGTAGAGCAGCCAGTGCGCGCTCCCCACCCTCACTTCTCAGCGTCGGATGCAGACATCTAGGCTTTTCTGGATTCTGTCCCACGATACCCTTTCATGGGGCTACCACAAAACCCTGTGATCCAGCCCCTTTCCTCCTTAGGTCTGGTGGCTCTACCCTGGGGATAGGAACTAACGACTCTCATTACCCACCCCTAAAATGAAAGAAAGAAATCGCAGCTTGCCCTCCCCTGCTTTTGGCAGCAGGTGTTTCCCTCGCTGGCTTCCTTTTTGGCACCCTGGTTCCTGTTCTGACATCCCAGCACCAGGGCCCCTCCGTTGTCCCTGACTCCTCCCCTCCGGAGGCTAGCATTTGGGGTGTCTGGAGAGCTGGCCCCCAGACCCTTGGTCTAGTTTGGCGAACGCACCCCGCCAGGGCTGCCTGGCATCCCCGGCAGGGCTCTCCTTCCCATCTCCGTGAGGCTCCGGGCTCCGGGGTCGGGGAGGGCGACATGCCGGGGAAGTCTGGACTAGGGCGTTGAGGGCTTGGTTGGTGTGGGTATCGACCCGTGCAGCTGCAGCTGGGAGCAGGAAAAGGTTACCTCCACAGCGCCTCCCGAAGTTGGAGACCTGAGGGGGCGCGCTGTCGGGGCGAGAAGGCGGGCCTGGGAAGGAGCGGCAGGGGGCGGCCCGCCCCGCCCCGCCTCCCCGGGGAAGGGCCACGTTGCCCGTACGGCCCCAGCGCACCGCGGGGTGGGCCGGCAGGGCGGAAGGCGCCGGCAGCCCTGCGAGCTCCGGAGACGCTCCCGGCACACCAGGCTTCCCGAGCCTGGGGTCGGACTAAGTTCAGAGTCGGGAAGTTGGGGAGACCTGGTGAGTAGGGGCCCGGGGAAGCCGGCGTTCGGCATCTCAGGGGCTTTTTCCCGGGAGGGGACGGAGGTCCGACTAAGAGAGGCCCCGAGGGAGTGGAGAGGGCTCTGCTCCCGGCTTGAGCAGCTGCCCCTTTCCGCGTCCTTCGTGGCCCCAGACAGCCCCTTGTCCGCAAGCTGCCCACCCTCCCAGAGGGGCCGGGCCTGAGCCGGGAAGTGGCGCTCCTCATCCCGCTCCGCTCTGGCAGCCCCAGGCCTCCAGCTGTGGCCGGGAGGCCGGGCTCCGCTAGGGGCCGGGCGGGGGGGTGTGGGGGTGGTGCGGCGGTTGTGCAACTCTGCCGCGGGTGAGGGCCGGAGGGGAGTCGCTGGAAGGGTTGGGGCAGCCGGAATGGGACGTGGCCTTTCCCCACACCCACTCCAGCGTCCTTTCCACAAGTTATAGGGGTTCTTTCTCCTCATCCTTGAAGAATTAACTTAAAGTGAAAATATGTAAATTGGCAAGAAAACTTTTCCTGTTTGCTAACGTGTGTGCAAGGTCCACATCTCGTACACCCTGGAGCCTGGAGCGGGGGACTGGCAGGCTGGCTTGTGTCTCCACAGAACAGTGAAGCCTGGTGAGGCTCCGCCTTGGTTAACCCTTTACCCTGTGCTGTATTTAATTAGCCTTTGCTTTAGAACAGCGAGTGCCAACCTTTTTCATCTCGTGACACACATAAACTAATAACTAAAATTCTCCAGCACACCAAAAATATATATGTTGCCGATCTGACAAAGAATAGGTATAATTTCAATTCATTCACGCTGAATGGCCCTTGTTGTGTTGACTGTTGTCATTTTTTTATTTGACAGTCTAAGGGAAAAGAGGTCAGTGCCCCTGACTAAATAGGTATCGCATGTTTTAAACATTCTTGCAGCGCACTGCTGCTGCACACCGGTTGAAAATTGCTGCTTTAGAACATCGCTGGCTGATATGTTGTGCGGCTTGCTTTTCTGACCTTTATAATATTGTGCTTTTTGGAACATGGAGCCGTTTCTCTTCGATACTTGTGTCCCCTGGCACCTGCCTCCCGTTGCTGCTGGGCCCCATGACTGGAGGCCACTGAACTCGCGTGCATCCCCACTCTGTGTCCTTCTCATAGTTAGAAAGCATCGTAGTATGTCTAACCTCGGGCTTGTGTGACAGGTTAAACTCATTTCCTGCTTGGGACATTGGGGAAGTTGTTATCCTTTTCATCATCAGAGACCAGGGACCTTGATGATGATCCAGTTCTACCCTATCCCTGCTCAAACTAGGGGACCAGGTCACAAGGGGGTCAGGTGACTGGCCCTGGGTCAACTGGTTTGCTGGGGCTGGGGTGCCTGAGTCCCAGGACTTTTTACTCTTGCTGCACTAGCATAGTACTTCACCTTGCCTTTTCTTTTCCAGGATGAACAACCTGCACCCCTTCTATCCTAGGTCTTACTCTCTAAGCCCTTGAATTATTTAGCGTACCCTCTGTGACTCCCTTTCAGTTCTTCCATCCTTCTGAAACAGTGGAGCCTATTCGTGACACAGGAGTCTGTTGGAGGTCTAACAATGAACAAGATAGTCATTCAGTTGGGTCTCCATTACCTGTGCCATGTTCTATACTTTCTGGATATCTTAAGCAGTGGTTTTTAACATACTAAGCAAGGCAGAGATAGAAGGGAAAGTCTGTCGATATTCCTTCAACTCCCATACTTTTTAAAAGCTAAATGTGCCTTCTCCATTATTGATCACTATGGGAAGTTGACTACCTGGAGTTCTCTTGCTATTTAAGAAACATTTGTACCAGCAAGAGAGACTGGCTGGTGAATGCTGTGGAGTTGGAGTGTTAGGGTCCTCACAGCTCCTAGGCAGGCAGTCCCCAGATGAAGGAAAGAGATCCATGGAATTGGGTAGCACCTGCCCAGTGCCTCTTGGGTTTTGGCTGAGGGTTTTAAAAAGGCTTCCTCAATGGTGCAGGTGTCTTTGTACTTGGTGGTGTGGACTAGCTGTATGTCACCTCTCTAAAGGAGCTGTAAAAACTAGCAAATCAAAGCCAGTTTTGAGTCTCTGCCTTGCAGACAAATGTCATTAATAGAACATGAGAGACTCAGGTCAGGGTTATGGACTGTTGACCTATTTTAGAAAAAGAAGGTGTGGCAGATTGTATTTTCCCAATATGGCACACTCATAAATATCCCATTCCACATGTTAAAATTGGATATCGTCCTCCTCCCACCCAGTGGTTTGTGGTTCTCACCCCTTGAATGATTCCCCTGACCTGTGAGTAAGGCAGATGCCATCCAAGGCTGGATCATGGAAGGGATACTTGATCATGGCAAGGACACTTGGCTTGCATCCTTTCTTGGGACTCTCACCTTTGGAACCCAGCCAGTCATGTTCAGAGGAAGCCCAGGCCACATGGAGAGGCCATGTGGAGGGTTCCATCCAGCACTCAACTGCTGTCTCGGCCAGCACCAACATCAGGCTGCAGACATGTGAGAGAATAAGCATTTGGGGGAGTCCATCCCCCAGCGTTCAAGTTTTCCAGCTGAGGCCTCAGACATTGCGGAGCAGAGGCAGGTCATCCCCTCTGTGTGTCCCACTATCCCAATTCCTGACCCATGGAAACAGAGAGGGAGTAAATGATTCCTATGGTTTTAAGTTAGTAAGTGTTTTTATTGTTCAGCATTAGATATCTAATAAGGAAGGGGGTGTGAGGAGATGCAGGCCCTCAGAAGGTGGATGTGGGGCCTGAGCACAAAGGGCAGGAAGAACTCTTGTCCTGCTTGTCAAGGCTGCAAAGATTCTGTTTTACTCATTGTATCAGGTACTTATTGCCTTTTAAGAAATCACCCCAAAACTTCGTGGCTTAAAACCACAGAATCATTTTTATTCCTACCTTAGCTGTGAGGTTCTTGCTCCCGGTCTTTTGTGCAGTTGCAGTTGGATGTGGCTGAGCCGAGATCACCTGGAAGGCTTCCTCCATGTGTTGTGGTTATTGCTGGCTGTCAGCTGGACCCTTAGCTGGGTTTATCAATTGGAATACCTAAACGTGGCCTGTCCACGTGGCCTGGGCTTTCTCTTGTGGTGGGGTCCAGGAGCACCTGGTGGAAACTGTATTGCCTTTCATGAACTAGTTTCACAAGTCCCTAATCAAAGAAAGGGAATATAGACCCCATTTCCCCACCTCTGGAGGGAGGGCTTTCATCACGTTGTAAGTGGAGCTTGTGGAATGGGATTTGTGGTTATCATCTTCAGAAAATGTAACCCTTCACTACCATGCTGCTGGTTTGGTCTTGTGCCCGATTTAGTTAATGCAGTCAGTCCTCCTCCTAACCACTTGAATTTCATATATGTGCCAAGCACTGTGATAGGCTCAGAGGTCATAGAGCCTGTTTCCTAAGGAGCAAAATGAGAGCCAGGTAAGATATGGCCACAGATTCTATTATAGCATGGAGGGGGAGGCGGGCGGTGTGGAGAGTGTGGTAGAAGTGTAGTTGGCTCTGCCAGGGATGTTACAGAAGGACTGGGCTCTGGGGATGACTGAGCGCTTGCATGTGGGCTGTGGGACCAGCCAGAGCACAGACACAGCCTTGCACAAGTGTACTTAGGGGGAAACAAGCAGCCTGCTGAGGCCAGAGTATGGGATCCATGGGGTAGTGGTTGGAGGTGAGTTTGGAAAGGGATGTATGAGTCCGTTTGTTGTGAAGGCTCTGTGTGTCATGAGTTTGAGTTTTATTCTGCAGGCAGTGACTCTATCAATAATTCAGACTTAAAATAATATTTTATAATAAAGAGAGTTCAGGTGAATGGGTTTGAGGGCCTGATAATGGGAGTGAATAACCGTCTCTTCTGTTTTTATAATTCTGAAATTCTCGGAGCTGGATGTGTTTCAGAATTTAGAATTTTGGGGATTTTAAAAAGATAATTTGGTGCATTTATGATGTAATGTAAGGTCTGGAGCAGCACATCATAATCCAAAATATTTATTTCTATAGCAAAATGCATGAATAGTTACACTAAGTAGAATAAAGACTATAAATAACCTCACATTAGATAAGATCAGATTTCACCATGACATGAGGTTAACTCAGATTTTAATGCCAACTGAGTGTAGAAAACTTGTTTTTCAGCTCTTTTTGGACTTGGGATTTGCAGTGAAGGGATTGTGGGTGTGTGGCATCCACATTGAAGCCAGGTTTCTGGTTGCAGGCAAATCTCTGGAAAGCTGAGGATCCCAGCGCAGCTTGCACACTGGGGCAGCTGGTCCTCATCCACAAGTATTGTGTAGCCGAAAGAGAGGAGGTTTGACAGATGTTGAGCCAGAGGTGCCAGTGCTGATGGTTTGAAGGGGAGATGGACTTCACCTAGTCCTGAGACATCAGAGGAGCTGTCCTGGTATGCACATGAGTCAGAGCACACCAGGCAAAGAGGACAAGGAAGAGCATGTCAGGCATACAGGCGTGTGCAAAGGCCCTGAGGTGGGCTGGAAGGAAGCCAGTAGAGTGGAGCAAAGAAAGCCAGCAGAAAGAGGACAAATGAGTGACTGGCTGGTGTTTGTGTTGTCACATGCCAAGCACTGTTCTGCACACCTGATGTGGGTTATCTCACCCAGTCCCCACAACAACCACTGCAGGGTTTGATGAGGTGAGAAAGCTGAGTCTCAAGAGTTGGGAAGAAACAGAGGGTAATGTCAAGCATTGCCCCAGGCTGTCTGGCTTACCCTTTTCCTCCAGTTTCCTCCTGATGGTGCTTCCCAGAGGAGTTCATGGGCTCTGTGGGCCAAAGCCTGGCCCCTGGGCTTGCTTCTCTCCAGGCACAGCCAGCTACTAGAGATGTGTGCATACCTGTATGTGCATGTACCACTGACTTCCAACGACAGTGTACAGTCTGCCTCTGGAGAAGACATGGACAGGCAGTAGGAAATGGCTGTGGGGCTGTGGAGGAGCCCGAGTGCAGAAGCTGTGGGGTCTGGGAGTGGGCATGTCATATTCTTTTCTGGCAAGAGAAGCAAGTTCTGTTTGGGAAGTTAGAGAAAATGGTCATGGGCTGGAGAAAAGGGGCTGAATGCTAAGATGGAGGCCTGGCTGTACTGTGGCAGCTATTTCCTATGGGCCATCGGGCCACTTGCTAAGATCCCAGTCTGCTGAGGGCCCTTCAGAAAATTGCTTTCATCTGCTTGGTCTGCGTTCCAACATTGACCACATCCTGAGGGAGGGTTAGGAAAAGACAGGAAGGCCATGTGTCTGTCTTCCAGGAAACACTGCTTCGTATATGATCACTGATAAAATGGGAAGTTAATGACACCGTGAAACATAAATGGACTTGAGGTTTCTGAGAAGACTGGTCTTGTAGAGTTTTAGGGTGGATGGTTTCTGGGAGGAAAGACAGGTGGTGGTGCTAGCAGGCACTGGAGATGTCTTCCACAGGAGGGGAACAGAATGTGTCTGCCTGCCCAAAAGCCCAGGAGTGCAGAGATTACCTCTGGGACCAAGGTTTTGGCTCAGATTAGAGAACTGGGCTGTGAGGTAGAGGGTAACTGGCGGAGCAGCTGGCATAGAAGGGCACATACCTGAAGGTTTGTGATGTAGAGGGGGTGAGACCAGAGGCAGGAAGGCCAGGGAGAAGAATCACATGGTCAGGAATGGCAGCTGTCCAGGAATCAGAGGATGTGGTAGATCCTTTCAGGTAACAGAGTGGGGCCGTGAGGGTGCTGGTGGAACCATATTTACCCTCATTGGGTGTGTGTCCCAGTCCCTGTCCAGAGCCTGTCAGACAGCAGGTGGTTGAGTGATTGAAGAAAAATTGCAAGAATCTAAATGTATAAGGACACACACTTCCTTTACTCAGATTCACCTCTTATTAACATTTTGCTCCATATGCTCTGTCCTTTCATATATATATACACATAATATTTTTGTTCTGAACCATTTGAGAAGTCGCATCTATCATGGCCCTCTATCCCTAATTACTTCAGTGTGTGTTTCGGAAGAATTGGGATGTTCTTTTATGTAACCACAGTATGGCTGTCATTTGGTCACCAGTGTTACTTGACTAACACAGTCAAAAGTAGGTTTATAGTTGCTTGTATAGAAAATAATAAAGTAATTAAAAAATAATCCAAGAATGAACTCCATGTTTCCCATACTCAGAATTGTAAACCTACTTTTGCCTGCCCTGTATTCCAGTTTTGTCATTTGATCCAATAACATCCTAAAAAAAAAAAATTCATTGAGATATAATTGACATACAGTAAACCACACATGTTTTAAAAGTACAGTGTGATAAGTTTGGGCATTTGTGTACACCCATGAAACTCACCACATATCCACCCCCTTGTTATACCTCCCCTGCTGTCCTCCCTGCCCCACCCCCAGGCGACCTCTGGCTTCCTTTCTGTCACTGTAGGTTATTTTGTATTTTCTGGAGATTAAGTGGAATCATACTGTATATGCTTTCTTTTGGTCTTTCATATCTTGCTTACTTGAGATTAATCCATGTGTTGTATATATCAGTTTCTTCCTTTTTATTGCTGAATATCATTCCATTCTATGGGTAAATCACAATTGGTTTATTCATATTCCCTTGTTGATGGACCTTTGAGTTGTTTCCAGATTTTGGTGATTATGATTATAAAACTGCAATACTGTAAACAGTTTATACAGGTTTCTATATAGGCATATGTTTTCATTTCTCTGGAGTATATATCTTGGAGTGGATTTGCTGGGTCATATGGTAACTGTCTATTTAGCGTTTTGACAAACTTCTATAAAAGGACATTAGTTCCATACCTCACACCATATACAAAAATTAACTCAAAATGAATCATAAATCTAATGTTAAACCTAAAACTATAAAATTAAAAAAGAAAACAGGGATTTCGTTCAAGATGGAAGCGTAAACAGACACACTGCATCTTCCTCCACAACTAAGAAGGAATACAATGACCTCAAAAATAGAAACAACCAGAAGTTCCAGAAAATCAAACTACATGGAAGTCCAACAAAGATATAGAGAAGAAATACTCATCCAGACAGGTAGGAGGGGCGGAGCTGGGGCGGAGAGGACGTGGTGTGGTGGTGGCAGCAGCTGGGGTAGTGGTGGGCCAGCGGAAAGTACAGTTACACGTTTTAAAAAGTCAGGAGGGACACCTGAGGAGTGTTCCCAGCTCCTTACCAGACTGAGCAGCTCACAGTCCCAGCACCAGGGAAAATCCAGCCTCATTGCTTCTGACTGTGCCAACCAGTAGCGGTTGGAACAGAGTCAGAAACTGCTGGTCTCTCAGCAGAGTCTGCTTATTTAAAGGGCCCCCACGATCCTAGACCGTCCACAGACCTGTCCACTCTGGGAACGACAGCCAGGGCAACAGCTAGAGAGACACCAGTCCCTTACGGAAGTGGGAGAAGTGCCTGGAAAAGGGGCAAGTGCTGGGCAAGTGGCATTGTTCCCTCTCAGACCCCTCCCCCACATACAGCACCACAACGTGGTGAAACAGGTCACCCTGTACTGACGAATCCCTAAGGCTCTGTCCCATACAGCGTAACAGAAGCGACAACTCTACCTAAGACACAGAGGCAGACAAACACAGGAGGATGTCAGGATGAGAAGACAGAGAAGTATGGCCCAAAAAGGGGAACAGATCAAGGTTCCATTGAGAGAACTAAGCGATGAGGAGATAGCCAACCCAACAGATGAGATAGCCAACCTAACAGATGTAGAGTTCAAAACACTGGTGATAAAGATGCTCACAGGCTTGACAGATATGCTTGAGTACGGCAAATGCATAAGAGAAGTGAAGGCTATGCTAAGTGAAACAAAGAAAAATCCCAACAAAACCAATGGTGAAGGGAAGAAAACCGGGGTTCAAATCAATGATTTGGAACATAAGGAAGAAAAAAAACAATCAACCAGTGCAGAATGAGGAAATAAGAATTGAAAGAAATGAGAAGAGGCTTGGGAACCTCTGGGACAACTTTAAACATGCTAACATCCGAATCATAAGGGTGCCAGAAGGAGAAGAGGAAGAGCAGGAAACAGAAAACTTATGTGAAAAAATAATGGAGGAAAACTTCCCAAATTTTGTGAAGGAAATAGATATACAAGTCCAGGAAGCATGGAGAGTCCCAGGTGAGCTGGACCCAGAGGGACCACACCAAGACCCATCATGATTAAAATGGTGAGAGATAGAGAATCCTAAAAGCAGCAAGAGAGAAGCAAAGAGTTGCCTAGAAAGGGATGCCTTATAAGACTGTCAGCTGATTTCTCAAAAGACACCTTGCAGGCAAGAAGGCACTGGCAAGCAGTATTCAATGTGATGAAAAGCAAGGACCCACAACCAAGATTACTCTATCCAGCAAAGCTATCTTTTAGAATGGAAGAGCAGATGAAGTGCTTCCCAGACAAGATAAAGCTAAAAGAGTTCATCATCACCAAGCCGTTATTATATGAAATGTCAAAGGGACTTATTTAAGAAAAAGAAGATCAAAATTTGAACACTGAAATGACAACTAACTCACAACTATCAACAACTGAATGTAAAAAAATAAAAACAAAATCCAACTAAGCAAACCAGAATAGAAACAGAATCATAGGGGTCATTTGGAGGGTTGTCAGCTGGGAGGGGGAAGAGGGAGGAATGGGGAAATGGTGCAGGGATTAAGAAGCATAATTGTTTGGTACACAATATGGGAAAGTTGAGAATAATATGGGAAAGGGTGAAGCCAAAGAACTTACATGCACAACCCATGGACATGAACTATGGGGGGGGGGGGTGAGATTGCTGGAGGGAATGAGGGTCAGATTGCAGAGGGGAGCAAAGGGGGGAAAAATTGGAACTACTGTAACAACATAATCAATAAACTATACTTAAAAAAAAAAAGAAAGAAAGAAAGAAAGAAAACAAGGCTCTGGCCAGGTAACTCAGTTGGAGCTACCAAAAAAAGGCTATGGGTTGATCCCCAGTCAGGGCACATACCAGGGTTGTGGGTTTGATACCCAGTCCGGGTGCATACAAGAGGCAGCCAATAGATGCTTCTCTCATGCTGATGTTTTTCTCTCTTTCTTTTTCTCAAATTAATAAACATATCCTTGAGTGAGTGTAAAAAAAAAAAGAAAAGAAAAACAGAAAAATCTTGGTGACTTTGGGTTAGGCAAAGACTTTTTAGATACACTGCATGATTCGTAAAAGAAAAAGCACATGATAATTGGACATCCTCAAAATTAAGAACTTTTCTTCAGTTGACATTGTTAAGAGAATGGGAGGACAAGTTTTTGCATTTTTATTAGTCTGATGGGTAAGAAATGTTATCGCCTCATAGTTTTAATTTGTATTTTTCTTATGAGTGAAATGGAACATCTTTTCATATGTCTAAGAACCATTTTAGTCTTTTTGCCCTTGTCTTTCAGACAAGGATTTTTAGCCTTTTTTTTTTTAAGTTCTCTGTCCATAGGCTATTGACTCTTTATTTGTGATGTATGTTGCAAATATTCTTTTCCAGTTTGTCATTTGACTTTTTACTTTGCTTATGTGTTTTTAGCAAATCCACTTCTAGATATATACCCCAGAAAAATGAAATACTTTTATGCAAAAATATTTTATTTATTATTGGATCAGGATTTAGAAAGCCTTTCCCTTTACCCAGGTTATAGAGGAATTGACCCATGTTTTCTTCTACCACTTGTACGGGTTTATTTTTTATATTTAGATCTCTGAGCCACTTGGAAGTTATTCTTGTATACAAATCTAATTTTACTTATTTTTTCCAAATAGTTACATGGTTGTTATAAAACTATTAATAAGACACTATTTTGCCCCAGGATTTCTAAATATTACCTTTATCATACATTAGATTTTTATGTGTAGCTGGGTCTATTTCTAGAGTTTTAAATTCTGTTCCATTGAATGATACCTATTTACATACCAGCACCACATAGTTTTAATTATTGGGGCTTTGTAATTATAATATTTTAATATCTGATAGGGCTAGTCCCTCTTCTCAGCTTGTTTTCATTATTTTCCTAGATGTTCTTGCAGGTTCATTTTTTTCATGTGAACTTCAGTGTCAGTTTGTGTAGCTTCATAAAAAGGTATTTTCATTGAGATTTTTTATTATGCTGAGATTATTATTCTGCATAAGAACGAGGGGTTTTTAAGTCTTTTGTGTCTTTCAGGGTTTATGGTTTTGTTCATATAGGTTTTGGATATTTCTTGTTCAGTTTATGTATGCCTAAATAGTCTACCGTTTTCATGGCGATTGAAATAGGGTTTTCACATCCATTTTATTCTAATGGGCTGTTTGTGGGTACAAAGGCTGTTGGTCTTTGCAGGTTGATTTTTATATCCTGCCGCCTTGGTCAGTTCTTTGATCGTTTGCGTTGTTTTTTATCATTGAGTCTCTTAGAACTTTCCAAGTGTATTCTCACAGTGAGCAAATAGGGGTAGTTTGCCTTTCTCCCTCTTCTTCTCCATTAATTATGTTCTGTATTTTAATTGCACTGGCTGATCCCTCCAGGTAGATGGTGGGTTCTTGGTTTTGCTCCTGACTTTGGTGGGAATGCCTCTGGTGCTTCTTCACCAAGCAAGGTGCTGACATTAGACTTGAAGTAGGATATTTGACTTTAATTCAGTCATCTTTGGGCAATTTGATTTGATCATGGGAGGCAGATGGTCTCATCCACCCCTCCCCTTCAGCTTTGGCTAGAAGATAGGAAATGAAATTGGTCCAGAAGGGAAATGGCAGTGGCGTTCCTTTGCTCCTTCTCTTTCACCAACACCATTCTACTTCCCCTACAAACATATATTGCTTTTCGGAGGACTAACAAACTCATTATGGAGTGGGGAAGCATGTAGCCCAGCCCTCTTCTCTCACGCAGATAACCACCCAGATTACGGGCAGCTGTTTTCTAAGAGAGCCCTGGAGTTTCCTCTTGCCGCCGTCCGTCTGCACTTTCCACCTGTCTGGTGCACCTGCCACCACACCCTCCACCCCAGGGCTGCCCATGCCATTGTCATGATGGTTGTCTCTTTTCTCTCCTAGGTGCATGGCTGCTTCCTGATCCCAAAGCCCAGAGGAGGCACCAGTCGTGCTGTGAGGAGTGAGCCAGGCCCACAGGGCAGCTTGGAGCCCCCCTGGCGCCTCCCCCGCGGGGGCCAGGATGCTGAAGAAGCAGTCTGCAGGGCTCGTGCTGTGGGGCGCCATTCTCTTCGTGGCTTGGAATGCCCTGCTGCTCCTCTTTTTCTGGACCCGCCCAGCGCCCAGCAAGCTGCCCTCCGACAGCGCACTGGGTGACGACCCCGCGGGGCTCACCCGTGAGGTGATCCGCCTGGCCCAGGACACTGAGGTGGAGCTGGAGCGGCAGCGGGGGCTGTTGCAGCAGATCTGGGAATACCATCTGCGGCGGAGCCAGCGGTGGAAGGCGCCCACTGCTGTCCCGCCGGCACCGGCTCGCGGGCCTGCGACCTCGCCACCAGCCGTGATCCCCATCCTGGTTATCGCCTGTGACCGCAGCACCGTCCGGCGTTGCCTGGACAAGCTGCTGCACTATCGGCCCTCAGCCGAGCGCTTCCCCATCATCGTCAGCCAGGACTGCGGGCACGAGGAGACAGCTCAGGTGATCGCCTCCTACGGCAGCGCCATCACACACATCCGGCAGCCCGACCTGAGCGCCATCGCGGTGCCGCCCGACCACCGCAAGTTCCAGGGCTACTACAAGATCGCGCGCCACTACCGCTGGGCACTGGGCCAGGTCTTCCACAGGTTCAAGTTCCCCGCGGTGGTGGTAGTGGAGGATGACCTGGAGGTGGCCCCGGACTTCTTCGAGTACTTTCAGGCCACCTATCCGCTGCTGAGGGCTGACCCCTCCCTGTGGTGCGTGTCTGCCTGGAACGACAACGGCAAGGAGCAGATGGTGGACGCCAGCAAGCCAGAGCTGCTCTACCGCACCGACTTCTTCCCGGGCCTGGGCTGGCTGCTGCTGGCCGAGCTCTGGGCTGAGCTGGAGCCCAAGTGGCCCAAGGCTTTCTGGGACGACTGGATGCGGCGGCCGGAGCAGCGGCAGGGCCGGGCCTGCGTGCGTCCTGAGATCTCCCGAACCATGACCTTTGGCCGCAAGGGTGTGAGCCACGGGCAGTTCTTTGACCAGCATCTCAAATTCATCAAGCTGAACCAGCACTTCGTGCCCTTTACCCAGCTGGACCTGTCCTACCTTCGGCAGGAGGCCTACGACAGGGATTTCCTGGCCCGTGTCTACGGCGCCCCCCTGCTGCAGGTGGAGAAAGTGAGGACCAGTGAGCAGAACGAGCTGGGGGAGGTGCGGGTGCAATACACCAGTAGGGACAGCTTCAAAGCCTTTGCCAAGGCCCTAGGAGTCATGGACGACCTCAAGTCGGGGGTCCCGAGGGCGGGCTACAGGGGCATTGTCAGCTTCCTGTTCCGGGGTCGCCGTGTCCACCTGGCGCCCCCACAGACCTGGGATGGCTATGATCCCAGCTGGAATTAGCAGCTGGCTGGTCCCTGCTGGGCATCTTCCTGGCCTCCTCCCTGCTGAGAGGACAGCAGATCCTGGGGGGCTGCATCGTCCTCTGTTTCTCTCTTGGGTCCATTTATCTTTTTTTATTTTTTTAATTTTTCGAGTGGCACTCAAGTGCACAGATGATAAGGTAAAGATTATTCTCCCATTCTCAACATGGTCAAATCAGGGAAACTTCGGAGTATATTGAGGGGTATTAACCAGGAAATCACTGTCATAGGGAGAGCCTTGGGCTTGTTGGGGGCCATGAACTTTTATATGCCTGGTTTTCACCTAGGGTGTCTGCAGAGAGGTTGGCAACTGGAGTTCTCTGGACCAGGCCTCTCTTCCCTATGCGGGTTCTTACAGCCAGGGTGTGAGTTCTCCTCTGTACCTGAACTCTTCCCCCGATTGGAGGGGGAACTGGCTTTTGTGAGAAAGGGACATATTTGTGGCCAAAATAAGATTAACCAAAGGGGTTTTATCAGGGTGTGGGTGGAGCTGTTAGATGGCCAGGGTTTATGCCTCTTGTCTGTGTTGTCCCTCTTCTCTTCTTATCCCTGACCTCCTCATAGCTCTTCTGCCCCTGCAGCCTAACCGTCCAGGATTATTAGATGAAAGGGGGAGGGGGAAAGCAAGACCCCACCTCAGCTCATGCCTGGTGGTGAGGGAAAAGGCCTTGGTGTTCTGGGGCATTCTCCCTTATCCAGCCTTAAAGAGATAGTCTCTGCCCCTGATCCTGGGTCTGTCCTTTCTGAAAGCCGACCCCTTTCCTGTCTCTAGGTGGGTTTCGTGCTGGCTTGGTGGAAGAGAGGTTGGCTCCTTATTCCCTTTCCCTGGGTTTTGCTGCCCAGGCTCCTGCCTGAGACCTTGGCCTCTAGAGGCCCTCTCAGCTTGAGGCAGAACAGCCTGGATGGGGTGGCCAGGCCTGCTTCCCCTCCCCCCAGGTACCCTGGGTCAGTTCACTGTAGGGTGCAGATGAAGGGTTGGAGAGCAGTGTCTGTGTTTTTGTTCCTTGCCTGACCTCAGTTCATGGAAGAAAGTTGAAGCTGCAGAATTATTTTCAAAAATAAAAGGCTGAATTGTCCGAAAAACGTGTGTGTTGTGTGTGTGTGTGTGTGTGTGTGTGTGTGTGTGTAGCATGTGTCCTGGAGAGGACGAGGGGGTGGGAAAGGAGGTGAAGGGTGGAGAAAGAAAGGAAAGGAGAGGGAGTGAAGACTAAAGGAAGGGCTGGGCAGACAAGAGGAAGTGAATCCCTTGAAGGAAGGAAAGCAGTTGATTGGAAGAGGAGGGTGGGGGCAGGGCCAGGCACAGGAGAGCTGAGGAGGGGTCTGATGTGAAAGTTCAGACTTGAAGATGGACAGGGTCCAAGACTACACTGGGCTATGGTCCATCTTCTCTAGAGGTGGGCTTTGGGGCCTCCATAGACTTCGATTTCCTTGTGAGCCCAGAGAATGGGAAGGGTGGAGGGAGGCCATGGCTTAAGGAGTGGGTGCTGTGTGCAGGGCGCCGCCTGCTCGTGCAGACAGCATTTCAGGGCATCCTCCAGGACCTGCCCCTGGGCTGCAGGCTGCAGAGCTGATAACCCTGGTAAACTCCTGCAGTGGCACTCAGCGTCCTGACCATGACCCCTGTGTGCATGCCCTTTACACTGCTGCTCAGAACATACACGGGCAAATGTTTCTGAAACTTTACCCATGTCATGTGTAATGCCTTCTGAGAGTGTCTCTTGGCCTTTTTTTTTTTGTTTAATGCTGCTTGTAACCTGCCAACTTGATTTCATCAGTGGATTTGGAAACCCTTGCCTGGGTGACTGTTGACAGAAACCATTGGGGGGGTGTCACACCAGATGGGTCAGCCATTGCGGGGCAGGGATCACCAGTCACTACTGTAGCTGCTCCAGCCCCTCTTTTTCTGGACTTGGGAATTCCCAGTGTGCCCAGGGAACCATCAAACATTCACTTTTGCCTTGCAGATCTTTGTAGGGCTAGTTTTGTTTTCCCACATGCTCCTTGATGGATTACTTAACCCTGCTTTGGGGTAGGGCTATAGTCATGATCCATGAGTTGTGGGTAGGGAAAGGGGTCCAGTGAGCACCGAGTCCTGCCTGATGCTACTGGGCTAGCAGTACCATGGCTGCCTGGCTCCATGTTCTTAGCAGCTGCTTGCCACGGGCACTGCTTTTGGTGCTCTACGATGAAATGAACTCATTTAGTCCTCAGAGCAGCTGTGGGTTGTGAGTACTTTTACAGGTGAGGACTTGGACACACAGAGGTCCCCTTGCCCAAGGTACACTGGGTTGGGGTGGAACAAGCATTTGAATGGAGCCCATGCTGCTCACTACTACCTAATGCTGAACTGTTCTTTCACCCCTTTACCACCTTCATCCAGGCAGCCTTCTCAGCCTCCCTCAGACTGGTCTTCCCTCCCTGGGGCCGCAGGATAGGGGGTGAGGATGGACTTCCAGGCCACGCAGCAGGTGGTCTGTGCAGCCGGCAGGGGCAGCCCTCCCAGGCAGGCTAAAGAGGAGGAACCACTCAGAAGGTACAGGCCATTTTCTCAGGGGTCCCTGTGTCCTGTTTCCCTTCCTTTTGGTGTGGGTCCCCGGAGAGGCCACATTCACTATTTCAGAGGATCCTCACGTTTGATTCCTGTGTGCAGGGCAGCTGCCCCTTAAAACCCATGATCGTCCTGTGCAAACAAAGCAAATGGAAACACCAAATAGAAAAGTATCACGACATTACATGCTACAGAACTCTGTCAACCTTGAGTTGGAAGACTTAAAGGCAATTTCATAGAGCTCACCAAGACCCTCCAGCTCCCAGGCCAGGTAGAGTCCTGACTGGTACAGCCTGTGCTGGCTGCAAGCCCCCGTGGGTGGAAGGTCTCAGCTGCCTGCAGGTGGCCTCATGAGAACTCACTGTGTGAGTCCAGCAGCAGCTTGGGCAAGCCCACCACTGCTTCACCTTGGCTTTGGCACTTCTGCCTCTTCCCAAACCAACAGTCCTTCCTCCACTACTTGCTACCATTCACCTCTTGCTCCTGGATCCACCTTCCCTCCTCTCCACGAGGCTCTCAGCCTTTGCCCTCCCCTTTTACCAGGGTAATTGGGATGGGATCTCATTTGTAGTATGAGTCACCCTCAGTGTGGACAGAGTTGTTGGGTGGGGTCCCAGGCCAGGCCCCTGGATCCTTCAGTTCCATGTCTTGTACCTTCCTCCTCCAAAAACATAACATCTGTTTCTCATATACAGTCATTTTGCTTTATTATTATTATTTTCCAGTGGTTTTTTAAGAATCCTATTTAATTTTGTTAAGAGAGCTTACACAGCAATTTGTGTTTTTAAAGGGCCATTTTTCCCCTTCAGTTTCTGTGGGCTATGTTTTGAGTATTTACATTTCAAAGACAAGAGGATTTATAATTTTGAGACAGAATGTAAATATTTTTGCACTTATATTAATAACATCTATATAAATATAATCAAAGGTTTAACATGGTTTATTTGACAATGCTTCCCATATAATTTAACATACCAAATAAGCCTAATTAGTTTAATTTTTCCCTTTTATAAAGAGAAATTTTCTTAGAGATGTTTTAGGACTTATTCTAAAAAACTCCAAAGATCTTAAAAATCTCAAAGGTCAAGAAAAAAACATTATAACTTTTGAATCTTGGGATGCCTGTCAAACATACCAAAAGTTTTAAAACATTTGGTCAAATAAAATCATAGATCATTGTGGAACAAAAGTTAACCATTTTATCATTGTGACAATGAAAGACTGCAAGCAAGTACACAAAGTTAAATAGTTGCAAGAAAAATTTCCTCCTTAATATTAAGAAGACTCAGTGTACTTAAATAATTAAAGACCCAATGATATTTCTGACCTGTGTGGCTCAGTTGGTTGGGCAACATCCCACAAAGCAAAAGGTTTCTGGTTTGATTCCCAGTCAGGGCACATGCCTGGGTTGTAGGTTCAGTCCCAATTCTCTCCCCTTCTCTTTCCCTTCCTTCCCCTCTTTCTAAAAATAAATAAAATATTTTAAAAAATAAATTAAGACCTGATGATAAAGAGCATAGGAGATGATTTAAACAAAACAAAATCTTTGTTTTCCCTTTATAATCACTTAATAAGTACAGGAAGTTCTGTCTTTTTAACAGAGAAATCATATTGTTTTAGCTTTACATAAGCACATCATTTATATTAAATTATGATAATTTAATTTTCACCAGCATAATTCTGAGACGCAAAATTCTCTGCATTCTGAAATGACCAAGACAAAATCATTTTTCATTTTTGTCAGTGGAAACATATCTCCATACCTTGTCCCACCTTTTATTGAAAACACTTCTCAATTCCTCCCATGTTATTTAGAATTTTTAAACCTAACAGAGATAATATGAACTTATATTTTTATAAATCCAGATAAAATTTAAAATATTAAATGTTGCTAACTTTAAAGACACGTGTGTTTTGATTAAACCAAGAAGCTTAAATTAGCTTTAATATTAAATAATTCTTCAGACTATGTGATCTGCAAAGCATTTGAGAAATTTATGTAAACAATTTCTTTA
This sequence comes from Furipterus horrens, assembly GCF_987537825.1. NCBI lineage: Eukaryota > Metazoa > Chordata > Mammalia > Chiroptera > Furipteridae > Furipterus > Furipterus horrens. The sequence continues at coordinate 60,686,729 of NW_028327180.1, read as the reverse complement.
AACCAATTAAACAGAGCTCTTTATATAAACTCCTTCTAATAATTTCCTCTGGAGGTAGATATACATACACAAATATAGATAGACATAACCAGATAGTTTCATTAAAAAAAATTTCTTTTTAGCCATGAGACAGGTATGATAAGGTAGAATATTAATTTATTAACAGTTGAAGTAAGTATTCTTTCAGATGGCTAAGTCTTTAAGATTTTTATTTGTCCTTGATAAACAATTTTTAAGGAGACTGGAAGGGTGGCAGCTGCATAGACAAGGGGGCACATAGGCAAGGGGGCCTTTTCAGCTGTTTGTGCCTTTAAAACTTTCTTTTCCATTTTATTTCCTTTGGTTTGTTTAGTCTCAGCAGCTGTGGGCTGTGTTTACACTCTTGGTTATTGGTAAGACCTTGAAGGTTATGGAGAGCACTTTGAAAAAATTCTATTAGACTTCTAATTCTGCCAAATTTATGGTCAGAGAGTTAAATTTTGTTTTTTAACTATCTTGCCCGGTTTCAGGCGGGACAAATAGCAATTTTAAAATACTCTGATGGGAAATTATTTTGTCTTTTAGAAACTTCTGCTTATGAACCAAAGAATGGATTCCACTGTCTGGGACAGATTTGGATTCCTCCCTTGTGCAACCTCTTTTTTTATGAGAAATAGCAGAGACAAGAAAAGGAAACAAAGGATCTCAATTAAATGAGTGCTTCCCATCGGGAAAATGGCGTCTCTTGGCTCCTGAGGCATCCCATGGCATGCCAGAACCTGGAGCAACTGCCCCCACCCCAGGAAAACCCCTCCCAAGGAAAGGAGGGAGATCCCTGAAACTAAGAGGGCTTCACAATCAAGGAGAGAGAAGTGTATGCTCTATAGGCACTGAGCCAGTTCCAAGGGACGCTGGGCCATGGAGGTGAGGCCACTTTAGATCCTTTTGTAGTCGCCAGATGTGCTAACCTAAAAATAAAGGCCTTTCAAAGCTAGAGTGATAAGCATTTATTGAGATCATATTGAGGCAGAATAGTAAGAAGCTAGAAAAATTCCTTCAAAGTGGAATAAGGAAACTGAGACGGCAGAACAACCTGGCAAGTGATTTACAGTGATACAGAAGGTCACCAGGTGGAAAGCCTTGGGTATCTAGCAACGGGCAGAACTAGTGCCAATCTCGCCCCCAGGTTGGCCTTTCCTCCCCTGGCATATTGCTGGTCATGCGGTTTAGACCCCCTGCCATAGCTCTAACCAGTCAGATCAGTCAGTGGAGACCATGACCCTAGAAGAGCACACCTGGAAAAGCTGATGAGTATCCTATCAAGACGATCTCTTGAGACATTCCCTAAACTCCCAGCCTTTAAAACCCTCAAGACAGACCCTGGGAGCACTCTCCCAGGAGCACGCCCACACCTCTCCTCCCACAGGTGTGTACCCTAAACTCTAAGGGACCCCACGAGACTTGCAACCAGGGAAGCAGTAGGCAGCAGCAGCTTCTCCTGGGCTAACCCTCTGAACCTGCCTCCAGGGCCCCTTTTCTCTGACTTCTCAGTGAGCTGACAGCAGCCCCGCATGGCTCAGTCCTTTCCTATAACGTGTCTTAGAGAGCCAGGCAGCCCCGCTCAGGCTCTCTCCTGTTGCTTCCATCCTAGGCCCTTCTTTGTCTCACTGTCCCCAGCTTTAATAAACATGCCCTCATAGTCACCTGGACTCGTGTTGTAAAAATGTTTCCTGCATGAAGCCAAGACCTCACACACTACAGGCCAGACTGAGGCAGGTGTGCTTGGGGCCTGTTCCCCTTTGCAGTACCAATATGAATCGCTATCTGAGAATTGCTGAATCAGGAAGAAATCCAAATAATGTTCAGATTAGGAGACAAAGGCAATGGGTATTTATGAGAAGGGGAAGGGAAACAATTATATCCATAGAAGGAAGGCATTTCTAACAGTGATGTTAATTCTAAACAATGCTTTTCATTTTCAGCCCAATAGTCATCAGTATAATAACTGCCTTCTTGTTAGCTTTGCAAACAGTTTTCTGGGGCACAGTGTTGCTTAGGCCCAGTGCAGAGGTGATTTTGCCCTGTTTGAACATTTCAAAGGTCTGAGACATAAGTCACCCATGGCAGCTCCCACTCAATCTTAAAGTGGCTTTATTTTTTATTTTTTTACAAACGAAAGATATCATTTACATTTTTTCTTTTTACAAAAGCAATACAGGTTCATTTTAGAAAATCAGAAAGTAGATAACAATACACTTCCACACCCTGTTTCCACCTACCAGACTTCTTACATGTATAACTAAACAGGTAAAGTATTTATTTACATTAAAACCTATAAAGTACTAAGTTTATGTTTCTATAAGTTAAACATTTATATTATCCTGTGGTATATTGTTTTATAACCATGTCAAATATTCACCTTTATCATAATTTGAATCATTTACCTTCTTTTAAAAAAATTAATTAATTTTTAGAGAGAGGGCAAGGGAGAGAGAAGGAGAGAGAGAGAAACATCGATCAATTGTTTCTTGCACACCCCTAGCTGGGGACGGAGCCCACAACCCAGGCATGTGCCCTGACTGACAATTGAACAGGCAACTTTTTGCTTTGCAGAGCGACACCCAACCAACTAAGTCACACCGGTCAAAGCTACCTTCTTCTATCTTAAATATCTTTAACAAACACATGGGATTTCAGGCTTCTGACAGGATTTCCATAGAGGTCAGTGAGCTGCTTCCAGCGGGGCTCTGAAAAACTTGTCTGTTCTCCACCCACCATCCACCTCACCTAGGTAAGGCACAGAGTTCACACCTGGAGCAGCGGTAGGGGTCTTGCCAGCAAGGGACACATCTCCTGTCCTGAGTCGCAGAGACCAGAACTGGTGAATGAGATCCTACTGTGTGGTGGGCCTGAGCTGGACCTGCAGTGTTTGTCCTGCCAGAGAGGCTCTTCCTGTGAAGTGGGGACAACAATACCACCCTCTGGTGTGGTTGTGAAAACCAAGTCTAGGGAAATCTGTCTCAGCACCCCCCTTTTCCTAGCTTCACTTCCGATCCCAACTTCTGCTCCTCTCCGCCTAGATGCTGAAAGAGAGGGGCCTGGGGAGTCCCTCTTCCTCCTTTGGCTTAATTGAAATTTGGCTCTTTATACTGTGTTGGATTAAATTCAGCTATATACGGTAGAAACCCCAAGTCATAGTACCTGCATATGACAGCTGGAAGGTGTGCTGCTGGCACGATGTCCCCCCATGTTTTCTTTCTCTCTGTCTCGCCCTTCTCAGCATGAAGCCTCCATCCTGAATGTTGCTCCTTGGCTAAGGGAGCTCCAGTCGCCATGCCCACAGTGCAGGCAGGGAGAGAGGGCAGCAGGTGAATGCTGGCTGCCACAGCTCCTTTCTTGGAAGCCCACAGGCAGCCTCATGACAGTTCCCTGGCCACAGTGCAGTCCCACAGACACACTGATTTGCAGAAAGGCTGGAAAAAGTAACTGTTCAATGGAATCAAATTACAGTTCCTCAGAACTAGGCTTTCCCGGGGTTACACATGACAACTGAAATGCTTAAAGGCCATACAGCCCCAGAAAGGCTGATTGACAAGGGTGCAGATTATTTTTCCTCCTTAAATATTTTTTGGAGTGTATACCCTACATCTTACCTGGACCCTCTGCCTGATGGTTTCATTGTTGTGAGAGACCCTCCAGGACAAGTCATGGGGCCTGGAACCCTCTGACCCATTTCCACCCAGTGCTGTTATTCCTACTGCTCTTTCTGTCAAAGGGAAAGGGAAGGGATTTACCTTCTTATGACCACTGCCTAAGCCACTACGCAAAGTTCTGTGTGTTCATTCCCAGGAGATTCTTTGTTGACGCCAAGAATGAATGCACCTGTTGAGAAGGGCTCCTGGTGGCTAATTGGGGTCAAATTTAAAAACAGAGCCTAGCAGCCATTTCTACACTGAGGCCTCTCACATGAGCCATGCCTCAGGGAGAAACCTGCACTAAACTGCCTGCCCGCACTGTGCTCTTGCCCTGAGCCAACCTTTATGAAGGAGCTCCTGGAATGCTATTGCAACCAGTAGTACTGGGGCTTTCCCCATCCAATTGGAGCTGCATAGCAATATGCCCACTAGTGTCTTCACAGATCAGAGTGGCTCCTCTCTAACCAACCAGGACAATGCTTTTTGAATTAATCAAACTGTGAGGATTTAGAGTCCTCATCTGCATGAAGATGGGCCAATCAGGGACCAGGGGCAAGAACTTCTCTCTACATCAGTTAGCTCCCCTCCGGCTCAGAGAGTGCATTTTTCCTTTCTACCAAAGACTGAATGTTGTGATTCTCCAGTGGGAGCTGAACTGCTGAAGATGTATCAGTGGAACAGAATAGAGCAGAGCTGGAGGAGTGGAGCACAGCTGTCTAGCCAGAAGGCCCCCTCACCCAAGGGCTGCCTCACAGCCCTATTGTTTCACGTGGGTCCATGCTGTAACACTGTTGAGCTGTCTCACAGCCCTGCTGTTCTGCTGCTGTTCTTATCACAATTTAACTGTTGGCACTGAATAAAGTTTCCTCCTTCATCACACCCCAAACTGGGGATTCCTACTGGTGTTGAACTGGTGCCAACTACTGCAGATTGACACCCAATCCACCTATATTAAAAGCAGGACCTTTGATAGGGTATCAGTCTGGCAGCTGGAACACAGAAACCCACCATGATTATGGCCTAAAGAAGATGGCTTATTTCTCGTTCACTCAAAAGTCCAAGTGGGAAGTGTTTGGAGGTTGCTACAGCAGAGCCATGCCCACCAGGGACCCAGCCTTCTATGCTGTCATCCTACCATCTTCAATGCATGGCTCCTAGTGTAAGTTGGTGCCCTGCTCCAATTAGGAAGGAGGCAAAGAGAAGGAGAAGGGAAACCTCTTTTTCTTTAGAATGAAAGGAAGAACCTGTGCAGGCCACCTTCCCTCACCCCGCCGCCAACCCACCAGACCATGGTCTTACTTCCCTAGTCGAGGACAGACTGGGAAATGGCCTGGCAGCTGGGATTCAGTGGAAACTTACCACTGAGAAGGGTCTTCCTCCGCTGTGTTGGTGCAATACCGCTAAACATGTCAAAGCTTCTCCTTGGAGATAATGTTTGCTTTACTTGGTAGGAAAAGGCAGAAGTTCCTCAGGACCCCAAAAGGCGTGGCTGAGTGGCAACCAGGCCGCATCAGAGTCTTCTATGTCTTCCCTGAGCACAGCAGCAGGAGCGGCCCGCAGTGGGGCGTCCCCTGGGCCTCTGGTCTCCGTGCGGGCAGGAGGGAGGTGGGGTCAGGAAAGGAGACAGGCTTCTGCTCCAGTGTGGGCCGGCCTGCGGCAGGGTGGAGGGTGGGAAGTGGTGTCTGACCGCCCACACCACGGCCATCGGGTGGAGCCACCTGTCTGCCCCAGCCAGAGCCTACGTGTCTGCCCTGGCCAGGAGCGCAACTGGCTGGTGAACCAGAGCGACAGCTCCCCAGCTGAGTGTCTCCTGAATACCTGGCCCATAAATAGTGAGAAAACAGAAATGCCTGTTTTGAGCTGCTAAGTTTTGGGCGTAATGTGCTAAATGACAATATGTTCTGTCATTGGAATATTCTGTAAACAGAAGGGAATGTTTAAAAACGTATTTTGAGAATAAGAATGTTTAAACATTTATCAGTCCTCAAGGGTGAGGATATTGTTATCTACAGACTTGTTCTGTTATTAAGGTAGAAGTGGTCCTTGAACTAATGGACGTGAATACCTTGTTTTTACTTCCAAAACTTTTTTCAATTCTGTATTCAACGTATTCCTCAAGTTTTTATTAAGAAAATTTTCAAGCCCATTGAGAAGTTGAAAGATTAGTAGACTAATTCCTTCCACTGAGATGATACAACAATGAATATTTTACCATATGCCAAATATATATAATTTTCTGTGTCATTTGGCGGAAAGTTGAAGAATAAACACCCTATTTAAAAAATTTTTTAACCATCTAAGTAATTTATTTTCATTGTATAACTTGTAAAACGTAGAAAATAAAAAGAAAAGAAAGTTCATCCAAAACCCAGCTGCCTAGATGAACTGTCCTGATTAATGCTTGGCCTGCGGAGCAAATTTCTAATCTGAATTTGATTTTCATTGGGCAGGACTGCCCTCTACTGTCAGATTGTTGAATTGTCAGAAAGTGAGATTTTTCGTTTTTACAGTCTCTTATGGGTTTTGGTTGAGTTGATTTCTCAGACTCTTTACCTATGGATGATTTTTAAAAATCTAAATATATATATAATATTTTTATTAATATAATTTTAATCATGAAGCCAGGATATGGTATTGCAAACCTGGTTAAAATCTGGTAGTTGCTCAATGGTACCAACAGCAGCAACAGCCGGACTCTTACCATAAATATATTTGGTACATTTCTCCAGTTGTCTCAGCGTTCACAGCATCAACTCTTGCTTCAAGCCCAGGGATGGGAATTCTTATATTCTAGGGTAACATTTGCCTACCAATATCTTTACAAATTGGAGTGGAGCCATCAAGTTGCAACAACATGTTTGTTTTCAGAAGACTTTTGGCTTGTGCAACTTCCCTTTTAGTGACATTTATACAGAGTCATGTCCATTCTTTCGGAACAACATGTAGCATGTCTGCAACAGTGGCTGGTTCACAAACCATACAGATTCCCACACTTCTGAATCTGTGCAGGAAGTGTTGAAAGACTGGAAGTTGTGACAGAGTTGCCGTGACAGGTGAGCCGGGCCAGCTTGCCAGATAAATCCACTCCTCCTCTGAAAGAGCAAGCCTAGTTGCCAATCACTGTGTTTGCAACCATGCGACAGATTGTATCTGGATGTGGCCAATCAACAGCTTAACAGTTATTTCAGGGTATGGCAAAGGTGTCTTGTCCTCTTTCCCTCAAATCTCACTTCCTGTGGATTTGCAGGGAAGCAGAGCTAGTATTTCTGCTTTGTGTGTGGACAAAGATCACCAAAATGAAACTTTGCTAACTCAAGCGGTTTACCATGGGAAACCCCAGTAGCAGCAGCAAGTACTATCCTTGGCCCCTTATAATGTGTGGTTATATAATCCACCAAGTCTTTACTATTTATAAACGTGATAATTTTAGTCAATCTAAATGTTATCCGTCCAAGTGCAATATTTTGATAAGCCATGGCATGAAGATAATCGAAGACAACTTCTTGTAAATTGGTTTCAACTTCCTGCATCTCTCTAAGGATTAATCAACACTCACGTTCAATCTCCGCTTCTCCCAATGTATATTTTGTATTAAATCAGCAAGACTGTCTACAGCTCTTAGCAAATCTTTAGAAAATGCTTTGGCAGAATTTCCAGTGTGCTCCCTGGAGGTGCAGGCATTGAGATGATCACCCATGTTCCAGCCTCAAGTTCAAGATCCAACTAGGACCTCTCTTGGGTGCCTTTGAAAGCCATACACTGTAGAAAGGGAGCTGTTCCATTATTCTTCTTATTTTCACATCAACTTCAGCACCCATCCAGAGCCCACTATGGACATTGAGAGCCCAGAATTTTCGGAGGCCACTCTAGGTCCATTCTCCAGATGTGCTACTGGTGTTTCAGGAACATTCAGAACAACTTGTGTAGCAGCCTGGATACTCAGTCTGTTCCCTCCAAATTATAGTGGCTACCCGGCAGTGCCTTCGACCAGGAACCTTTTGGTGAAACCCCAGAGCCACAGGATCTGCCGCCACCTCTGCCAGCAAAAACCTGAATTTCTGAAACCACAGAACAGTGTTCTGTGATCCATACCTGGGAATTTATCAAAGTCTCGGGTGAAGCCTCACCTGAAACAGGTGGTCTGCCTTACCTGTCCTTGCTATGTTGCTCCCTGTAACTGGGGCCCAAAGGGATGGCCACCCAGCTCCAGTCCACACTGGCAGCACCACCCCGCTGATGGCACACTTGCGTGGCTCCAGCACATTTCTTTCCCAGCTGCACTAATGCATCTGATTTTTCCTAGATTCTTTTCCTTCCTTTGGTTCATCTTTCTCATCATTTTTCTCATCGACAAACATCTTGTCTTGTGTACACTCTACACCTTCTAGACCCTCCGGTGTAAATTAACTTCACTTTGTTCTTTTTTCATTCTGCCAACTTATGCCTCATTGTCAATTAGTATATTTGAGTATCATGTTTATACAACAAAACTCTATAAAGTTTAAGAGAAGAGTCACCCTCTCCTCTGCAGGAAGCTGCACTCTCCCTGCAAGCAGTACACAAATGAATAATTTAATGACGTCACAGTTTGCTGTCATACCCTCTATCAGGGAAAAGTCTAGGGAAATGGTTTGGATTTGTTGTAACAGTGTGGAGAGCGGAGTGAAAGATGTAGTGAGGCATTTGAGATTTGAAGCACTGGAAGCTTCCATTTAGAGTGGGCTGAATGCAATGAAGATACAGAATCTGTCATTCCCAGCTTTTGTGGCCAACAGTCTTGTGTCGTCACCTCATTTTGCCTCCTTCTCAAGGGAATCCAGAGTCTCATACTATGGAATGTGAAATAGTCTCAAACCCTCTGCTTTTCTGGCACAACCAGAGAATCATGATGTGACAGCTGTAGTGATGACGTGACAGCTAGAAGCACAACGTCCCAACTGGGACTGGGAGAAGCATGTCTCACAGTGCTTGCCGCATAAGCTGACCTGGACCTGCACTCACCTTCCCTGCACCAGCAGGTGGGGGCATTCTGACACACCTGACCCCTACCGCTGCCCAGTGTCAGAGCCAGTTTTCAGTGGGTCCCAGGAAGCTGCCCTGCCTCAGGTCACCCAGAGTTCTCTGGGCTCCAAACATGTGGAGATAAATAAGCTCTGTCTAGACAGGCCTCAGATCCCTGTTCTGGTTTTTCACAACAATTGCCTTTCATCCTGCTCTACCTGGTGTTTGCCATAGTGATATACACAAGGAATTCTGTATTTAACTCTGCATAAGTGGTCACATCTACCTTGGAATTTGTATCAACTCGATGCCTGTGATTTTCACTGAGCATCTTCAGGCTGTCTGGTCCTGAGTGGACACTGAGGATCCACCAGTGAGGCCCCCAGCCCAGCCCCCACCCTCATGGAGTTCACAGTTTGGTGGGAATGGGTTGAAAAACACAAATGTGATTTCTAGAAATTAAAAGTAAAATAGTATAAATAAAAAACTAAATGGATAGCTTATATATATTTCTATCCTGGAGTAGAGAAGGATTTCCCCTTCAATGTACTCTACTCCTTAAAAAATGATGGCTGACTTTGACCTTATTAACGTTGGCCTTGGTCATCTAAATGCACCTTTAAGAAAGTGAAAAGACAGGTCACAAGCTGGGAAATGATCATTGTAGTATATAATTGAATAAGAATTAGAAAAAAAGATAAAGAACTTGTATAGATCCAGAAGAAATAGTCAAACACTCAATAGAAAAAGTGCAAAAGGCATGACATGCAATTCTGAAAGGAGGAAAAGGTTTTAGTCTGTTAATATATGAAGTAATCCCCAATTTTCTTATTAATCAGGGAACCACAATAAGATAATTTTTATAGGCAATTTATTGGTAAAGTTAAGATGTTTGAAATTACCAAACATTATAGAAGTGGGTTCATTGTTGGGGGTAGAGAAACTATAACCAATTCACACTCGGTAAACAATATGATATTATTTCTGATGGTTGAGCATTTGCCTACTTTAGCTCCCAGGAGCTGGTGAAGCTCTGTGCATGAGCCCCAGAAGACATATATAAACACTGCTCATCTAGCAAAAACTGGACATACTCTCTGTGCCCATTGGTGGGAGCAGGAACATAAAATATGGTATATTCTCACCATGGAATGTTACAGAGCGACAAAAGGGAGGGACCCACAACTACAGGTGGCAGCCTTGTTGAGTCTTCATAACAATGATGAGTATAAAAATCAAGTTTGAGAAAAATATGTACAGAATAACACTGTTTTTACAAAGACTAAATACAAGCAACACTAAGCAATGTTGGTTAAGCATACATCTTTCTTTACCTCCCCCTTTTAATCTGTGATGCAAACGAAGAAAAGCACAAATGCAGAGTAATAGCCACTCCCACTGGAGAGCCCTGAGGACAAGAGAATAAAGAGAATAGGACAGGGCACAACAGAGAAATGTAAATTTTGAGAAAGATTGAGTTCTCGTGTTGGGGTGTTGATTGTGTTGTAAACAAATAAACTAATCCACACATAAATTACTGAGGGCCGAAATTTTATAAATAACCAGAGCCTCTCAGCCCTGTGCTGACAGATGGTCCTCACTGCTCCTTCCACCAGGAGGGACCCCAGACTGAATTCCCAGCTTCTCACACTATACCTGCGTGTCTGAACTAAGTCACCTGTTACAAGGGAGTTCTTGCTTGTCTTTCAACCAGTGGTTAGGAGAGAAAGCTTATGTGTGTGTATTTTTTTTTTACCACAATAAAAAATTTAAGAATTCAGAGAATCCATACACTAAAAATGTGAGCATTATGTTATACATAAATTATGCCACATAAAGTTGATTTTTTAAAAGGAGAGATTGTGACCTTGCTATTTGAAGGGCTACTGTGTAGATGGAGGATTTTAACTTTTCCTTGTGATTCCAGAGGTAATTAAAAAGGCAAAATCATGGAAGCTTGTGGGAGACTTAATTTGTCTGACTGTAAGGAAGACCTTGCAAAGGTGAGAGAGAGGCCAAATTGCAGGTGACAGCCTGGGTAATAGTAAGCTTCCCTTCCTGGAGACATGTGAGGGATCTGGGATCCAGTTTAGCCAGATCTTTTGGATTTACAGAAAAAGATGAACCGTGGCTGCTGTGGCTCAGTGGATTGAGTGCCAGCTTGTGAACCAAAGGGTCACTGGTTCGATTCCCAGTCAGGGTACCTGCCTGGGTTGTGGGCCAGGTCCCCTGTTGGGAGCATGTGAGAGGCAACCACACATTGATGTTTCTTTCCCTCTCTTTCTCCCTCCCTTTCCCCTCTCTACAAATAAATAAATAAAACCTAAAAAAAGAGAAAAGATGAAATGCTAGATTTATATGTATTCTACTGATTTTTACATGTTGGCAAAAACTCCAGTAAAAAGCTCACTGCTCTGTTGGCCAAATGTCTCTTTGGGAGGATGCCAATCTGTGGTCTCTGTACACCATGTCAGATTTCTCTTTCTTCTTTTTTTTTAATTTTTATTTTAGCTCTACAGGAGAGTGATGTCATCTGTGGAAAATCTCTGTCATTTCCAGGGTTTTTTTTGTTTGTTTGTTTTTAATAACTTATTTATTTGTTCATTTGTTTGTTTATTTTTAGAGAGGGCAAAGGAGAAAGAGAGGAAGAGAAACATCACTGTGTGGTTGTCTCTCACTCACGCTCCCAACTGGGGACCTGACGTAAAACCTACTCATGTGCCCTGACTGGGAATCGAACCAGCGACACTTGGTTCAAAGGCCGACGCTCAATCCACTGAGCCACAGCAGCCAGGGTCATTCCCAGGTTTTTGAAGTATATGGTTAACATCTTTATTTTCATTAAAATATTTTATTTGCCTTTCTTTATAGATTACAAAAGGCAATATGTTCACACATACACATATGTTTCATAACAGTATTATTTATAATAGCCATATGTCCATCAACAGTTGAGTGGGTAGACAAAATATAATATATCCTGTTAACCAATAAATATCTGAGGCTATAAAACAATTTACAAGTTCACTTGGGGTCACAAAAGACTCAAATCCAGGAGACAGATTCAGGAGAAGGCCTGCAATGTGCTCTAGGGAAGACAAGGAAAGACAGGGTTTATAAGGGTAAAACCACAAAGTGCAATTTTTTCATGCAAATTCATGATTTCTGGCTAGGTCAACATGGCTTGGTTAGTTTCAATACGCTAACAAGAAAGGTGGAAACTGCAAAGAGGAGCTCAAGTCCATGTGTGTCCTTGCAGCTGTTCCAGGGTGTTTGAGACTTAGCCTTGAGCGGAGTTTAGCAGCAGGTGAATAATTTAACAGTAATTCTGACAACTGAGTCACAAGATGTACATTAGCCTTGCTTCCCTAATAGACTACCAGCTTCATTTAAATGAGTCTTTTAGCAATGCTGATTCCATTTTGTTTTTTTCCGTTATTAATCCAAATAATGGAAAGTTATTTTAGTTATAATAAAGAAATGAAGTGGTGATACTACATGGATAAATCTTGAAAGCCTTACTATAGAAAAGAAGCCAGACACAAAAGACCACATATTTTAAGAGTCCATCTATGTGACGTGTTCAGAAAAGGCAAATCTATATAAGTTACGTTAGTGCTTGCAGAATTTGAGAATGGAGAATGATTACAAATGGGCATGAGTTTTCTTTTGGGGGTAATGGATATGTTCTAAAATAATGGTGCACAACTTAGAATATGCTAACAGCCATTAAATTATACACTTTAGGTGAATTGTATGGTATATGAATTATGTCTCATAAAGTAATATATGCTAATTTTAGCAAATAAAACTATTGTATAAAGAAAAATCCACCCATCTCTGCACACCCCAATTCCCATATGCAACACATTTCTAATATGGGCATATCATGATCAGTTTGGGGGCCCATACTTCCCACACTTTTCTTTGTGCTTGCATGACACATATTCATACATGTAGTTCTCCCTCCCCCCTCTCAGGTAATACTATGTACATATGTCACCGTGCACCACCTTGCTATCCATACCTAGATTTAGAATCTAGCATTGGGACTGCATAGCTGTGTAACTGTGGAAAACTAACTTAAACCTTTCTGTTTACAGTGCCCTCTCTTTTTTTTAAATCATTTTTTAGTTTTCAAGTACAGTTGATATACATCAGTTTCAGGTATATACTTCAGTGCTTCAACAGTACCTAACTTACTAAGTGATCATCCTGATAAATACCTACGTGACACCATACATAGTTATTAGCATATTATTGACTATATTCCTTATACTTTACATACCCATGACTAATCCATTACAACCAAGTTGTACTTCTCAATCCATTCAACTTTTTCACCCAGCTCCCCAACCTTTCTTCCATTGGGCAACCATCAAAATATTCTCTGTATCTATGAGTCTGTTTCTGTTCTGTTTGTTCATTTATTTATTTATTTTAGATTCATATGTAGATAGAATGTATTTATTGCCATTTTATTGTTCATACTTTTTCCTTCTTAAAGAAAACCCTTTAACATTTCATGTATTATAATATTGCTTTGTTTGTGTTGAACTCTTCTAGTTTTTTCTTCTCTGGGAAGCTCTTTGCATGCTCTTCATTCTAAATGACAGCTCTGCTGAGTAGAGTAATCTTGGTTGTATGTCCTTACTTTTCATCACTTTGAGTATTTCTTGCTACTCCTTTCTATCTTACAAAGTTTCTGTCAGAAAGAGCGGGCAGTCTTATTGGGAACTCCCTTGTAAGTAAGTAACTGCTTTTCTCTTGCTGCGTTTATGATTTTCTCTTTGTCTTTAACCTTTGACATTTTATTTCACTATCATTTTTTAATCCTCACCTGAGGATGTGTTTATTGATTTGAGAGAGAGAGAAAGAAACACTGATGTGAGAGAAAAACATCAATCAGTTGCCTCCCCTATGCACCTTGACCAGGGGTCAAACCAGCAATCCCGGTATGTACCTTGTCCAGGAATTGAACCCACAACCTTTTGGTGTACAGAATGATGCTCCAACCAACTGAGCCACCCAACCAAGGATAACCTTTGGCATCATAATTATGATGTGTCTTGGTGTGGGCTTCTTTGGGTTCATCTTAGTTGGGACTCTATGCTTTTTGGACTTATATGCCTATTTCCTTCACCAGTTTAGGGAAGTTTTCTGTCATTATTTTTTCAAATAAGTTTTCGATTTCTTGTGCTCTCTCTTCTCCTTCTGGCACTCCCTTGATGTGAATGTTGATACGCTTGAAGTTGTCCCAGAGGCTCCTTACCCTATTTTCATTTTTTAAATTCTTTTTTCTTCTTGCTGTTCCGATTGGGTGCTTTTTGCTTTCTTATATTCCAAATTGCTGATTTGATTCTCGGCTGCATCTACACTACTGTTGATTCCCTGAAAATTATTCTCTATTTCAGTTAATGTATTCTTCATTTTTGACTGATTATTTTTTGTGTTTCCTACCTCTTGTTGAAATTTTCACTAAGTTCATCTACTCTTCCCCTAAATTCATTGAGCATTCTTATTACCAGTGTTTTGAACTCTGTATCTTGAACAATCTCTGATTGTTCCTGTTTCATTTAGTTCTTTTTCTGGAATTTTGTTGTGTTTTGATTTTTAGTTAGTTTGTTTGTTTTATTTGGGACATGTTTCTTTGTCTCTTTATTTTGGTAGCTTCCTTGTGCTTGTTTCTATGTATTGGTTGAGCTGTGCTCTTTCCTGCACATGGTAGAATCGTCTTATGTAGTAGATGTCCTGTAGGTTCCAGTGGCATGGCCTTCCTGATCACCTGAGCTGGACATTCCAGGTGCACCACACACACCCCCACCCCCAATATGTGGACTGTGTACACCCTCTTGTTGTAGTTAAGCCTTGATTGATGGTGGCACATCAATGGGAGGAATTTACCCCCATGTTGATTGGCTGCAAGGACTGGCTGCAACCACCATGGAGGATCAACTGTGCAGGGGCTCACCCCATGGAGCAGGACTTACTTCAGCAGGGCTCTGGTACCTGCTAATTCTATCCCTTGAGTATGTCCCCTGTGGAGGAGGTTGAATGGTTCTTCAATGTGGTCTGAAGCTGTCCACTGGGTGTGCTGGCTCTGGGGCCTCCTAGGAGGCTCAGGCCAAGGTCAGCCCCACATGTATTCTGACTGGGGCCACCCAGCATGAGCTACAAAGCAATCTGCAGATGGTTGTTACCTGTGCTAAGCTTGGAGTGCCAAGGAGAGGCCAATCTGTGAATCAAGGACGACTACCACTAGTTCCTGGCCCGGGGTCACTTAGTGAGAGGTACAGGGCATGCTGAAATCCAGATGCTACGTGTTTGGGAGGTTTTAGGAAAGTCTAAAGCATGAGCCAAGACAAGCCAGTCAAAAGGAAAAGCCACTAAAAACAACTTGAGTGGGTTTGAATATTGGGTGAGCAGAGTCTCAGGGAATCACCAGGGTAGGGTAGTGTGAAGCAAGTTGATGGAGACATATATGGTGCTTGCCTTCTGGCTCTGTGAGAGAAGGGCTCAGAAAAGGAATAATGGCTTCAGCCAGCACTTCTGTCAGAGAGAAGGCTGCCCCTCCAGCTCTCACTCTGATGTCAAGCAATTCACTCCCTCTTTGTATGTCTCTGGTGCCTTTCAAGCTGCTGCCCCAGTGCTGGTGATCAGAAGGAATGAGGCCAAGTAAGTCCATGCACAGTTTCTTTAAGAGGAAGGCCTGGGACTCCAAAAACCTCTGTCTCCCTTAGCCACAACCCCCACTGTTTTTTGTTTGTTTGTTTTTTATTATTTTTCTATTACAATTGTCCCACTTTTTCTCACATTGCTACCCCCTACCCAACCCACCCCTTCTCCCACAGTCAATCCTCACCCCGTTGTCTGTGTTTATGGGTTATTTATATTAGTTCATTTACTGAATCCTTCCCCTACTTACCCTCTTTCCTCCCACTCCCCCTCCCCCTGATAACTGTTACTCTGTTCCTTGTTCAATTTTGTTCACTTGTTTGTGTTGTTCATTAGTCTCCTGTATCAGGTGATATCATATGGTATTTTTCTTTCATCGCCTGGCTTATTTCACTAAGCATAATTCTCTCTTGTTCCATCCATGTTGTCACAAATGGCAGGAGTTCCTTCTTTCTTTTTGCTGCATAGTATTCCACTGTGTAAATGTATCACTTTTTTAATCCACTCATCTACAGATGGGCTCTTTATACTCGAAGAATCCTGAAACACCAATTCAAAAGAACATAAGCACCCCTATGTTCATAGTAGTGCTGTTTACAATGGCCAAATCCCCACTTGTTTTTACAGCCAGAAGTTATGGGGACTTCTCTTCCTGTCACTGGAATTCTGTGCTGGAGCTGGGGCCCTTAGATCCTCAGGGGTAATCTCCACAGCTGAGATGTGAGTCCAGAGTCACCAGGAAATCAGGAGAGGGCAGAGAGCTTATAGCAAAGCAATTGATTTATTGGGGAAACTCTCAAGTGAGAGGGGGAATTCGTCAGATCAAGACCAATTCCCATCAAGCTGAGGGAGGGAATTAGTCATATCAGGACCAATTCATACCTGAAAGGGATTTGAATACTGGTTTAAAGCAACAAACCTCACTAGGGGGAAGTGTATGTTGTATAAGTTTCTACTGGCTACTTTCTATATTTTAGTGAGTTGTTATTCCCTTATTGGTTAGGGTGTTTCTCTTTGGGCACTGTAATTCCCCTCCCCTTCCAGGCATTGGGATGAATATACAATCCCAAAGTTTTCCTTTTCCCAGGTAGTGGAGATGATACACACAGATTTTCAAGGGCTACCCCATTTCTGCACTATCAGAGTTTATTTTTGTTGTTCAGAATGCCTGATAGCCTTATCAGACCAGGCTCAGGATTACTGGGTGAGCGGGTGAGACACGTCTTCCTTTGCTTCAATGGTGAGAGTTCTGCCTTTGTTTCTGGGTTATTCTGTTATTTTCTGTCCCTTCCTGTTTTTCTGTTTTTGGTTGTTGATTCTGTTACCTATCATGAGATATCCCTGCCAGTTTTTATCTGCAACATGTGGGTATGAGATCAGCCTGTTTTGCGTCTCTACCCCTGTTACCAATCTCCATGTGTCTTCATTAAAATTTTTATTTATTTATTTATTTTTAGAGAGAGGAGAAAGGAGGAAGAAAGAGCGGGAGAGAAACATCAATGTGCTAGAGATACATCATTGATTAGTTGCCTCTCGCATGCCCCGACTAGGGACCTGGCCCACAACCCAGGCAACCAGGCATGTGCCCTGACTGGAAATTGAACTGGCAACCTTTTGGTTCACAGGCCTGCGCTCATCCACTGAGTCACACCAGCCAGGGGTATGTCGCCTTCTTTATATCTTTATTTGTAGGACCTCCATTCTGCCGGATTTCCATTAGTTCTGAATGATGGTTGTTCTGTACTTTCATTGTAATTTTGATGTGATTGTGGGAGGATATAACTACCACATTTACCTATGCTGCCATCTTCTACAGTGCCCTCTTCTGTAGATTATTGGAGAATAATTAGGTTAATACACATGGAGTGCTTAGGACAGTATCTGGCACATAGTAAACACTGCATAAGTTTTAACTATTATTTTTCTTTCATGGACCAGGTAATTCAAGACTTTTTCTATCTTCTTGGAAAGTAACAATCTCTTTCATAATTGTACACAGTAACTTTTGGCATTAACCATATGTAAAATAAAACTCAGTAAGGCAATAGTGTTTTAAATATTTTTAATGTTTCCCTTAATGGCTTTAAGCTCTCTGAGTGAAGGAAGAGGCTATTGCTCTTATCACCCTGATTGCAATTATTTAAATGATGTCTGTCTCTTGTTAGACTGTGGACTTCTGTAGAGTCAGAGATCATAGTTTTGATATTTGTTTCAGGTAAAAAGAAGGCACTAAATAAGTGTTTGTGTTACAGTAATACTAATTACTAATTGCCTTTGAACGGATGTCTCCCATATGCAAAGCACTTTACATACATCATATCATTAATCCACAAGCAGTGCTACAGGATAGCTCATGTTAACATCATCTTACTAATGGGGACACTGAAGCTCAAGCACGCCGATAAAACTTTTCTTTTTTAATTAAAAATTTTCAGCTTTATTGAGATAATTGACATGATACTGTATAAGTTTAAGATGTTCAATGTGATGACTTGATACACATACATATTTCAAAATGATCACCACAATAAGATTAGTTAACCCCTTCATCACTGCACATAGTTGCCTCTTCATTTTTGTGGTGAGAACTTCTTCTAAGATCTACTCTCTTAGCAACTTTCAAGTATATAGTACAGTATCGTTAGCTATACTCAATATGCTGTACAGTAGATCCTGACAATGTGTCCAGATTATAACTGACAGTGTGTACCCTTCAACTATCTTCACCCACTTACCCCGCTCCCAGCCTGCTGGCACCCACTATTCTACTCTCTGTGAGGAAGCTCTTCAAGACCACAAAGCTAGTCATGGCAGGGCTATTTCCTTAAGTGGCTACAAATAATTTTGATTGCTGAATTTTTTATTTCCCATGATATTCAGAGCAGTGTTAATTGCTCAACAAAAATTTTTTGAATGGATTAATGAATGCATTTTCTTTTTAAATCCACTGTGGATTAAAGCAGGCAGTAAATAGAAATACATTAAATATTGTGGAGAGAGAAATACAAAACAGCAAACTTATTAAGGGAATTCATATTTAGTTGGATGGACGATACTGTCCATCAATAGTCATAGGAGCCAATTCAATGCCAACAGGAATACCCAATTTGCTGTGCAGTGAAGAAACTTTATTCAGTGTAACACAGCTCAATTACGATACAGCACAGCCATGAAAATACCACGGTTGGGAGGCAGCTCTAGGGCTAGACCCACCCCTCTCCAGCTAGACAGCTCTGCTCTGCTCCTCCTTGGTTGGCTTTGCTCTGTGATATTCTGCTCTAATCTGCCAGGCAGCTCTAGCCTGTGCTGGTCTGTTCTGCTTTAGGGAGATATATTTGGTGTTTCAGCTCAACCAGGGAAATGCAGTGGTCAGTCTCAGGGGGAAAGGGAAAGTGCACTCTCATAGCCAAAGGGGAGCTGGCTAACATGGACAGAAGTCCCCACCCCTGGTTCCTGGTTGGTCAGTCTTCAGGCAAATAAGGACTCCAAATCCTTGACATTTGATTGGTTCAAAAGGCACTATTCTGATTGGTCAGAAAAGAGCTGCTCTGGTTGGTCAGAGCTACAAAGCTCTGACTGGATAGGGAAAGCCTCAGTCCTGTTGATTGAAATAAGATTCCAGGTGCTCCTTTATAAAGGCTGACTCAGGTGGCGGGAACACAGTGCAGGCAGGCCATTCAGACTTCTCCACGTGAGAGGCCCCTTTGTAGAAATGGCTGCTAGGCTCTGTTTGATTTCTTAAAATTTGATCCCTGTTAGCCACCAGGAGCCTTGCTTAGTAGGTGTCTTCTTTCTCAGAATTCACAGTACACATAACTGAAACCATGTGAGCATTCTTTGAGGAGACAGGGAAACAAGAGGTCTGCAGTGTGTGGTGAACACACTAAAACTTCATATGAGATGTGGAACTTAGTTTAGTTGGGAAAGGGTAAGTAGGATTCAGGTCAAAGCAGGGAAATGTGGGGAATCCCAAGCTGGGAATAATCTGAGCCAAGTGAGGAGGTAGACTCTGAGGACTGAGTAGGTACATTTGCTTGGAACAGAGTAAGGAGAACAGAGAGAACTGAGGACTGCAAGACACATCCTGGCACGACAACCAGTTGATTCTAATTGCCACATTGGGGCCCAGGGGTCTCCAAGGCCCCTTCTGGTCATAGTTCTCCCTCCCCTGCTTTGAGGCAGCCTTGAAAATATCTCCAGGGTAGAGCTGGTGCGTACAGCCTTGGAGTCAGCAGATGGTTTGACAACACAACTAGCTTGAGCTGGGTGGGGTGAGTGAGCAAGGCAGTGGTGGGAGGGTGCCCCAGCGTCCCAGGGCCTGGGCCTCAACACTCTCCCCTGCTTTCACAGGAAGCTGTGTATAATCATGAATTCTCCAGAAAGGAGCTCTGATCTTGGTCATATGTTCCACAGATGAAGTTGGGACCAAGGAGGAACATGACTTTCTTGGACACCTTTAGATGCCACCCTTCTCAAATGGGTCTCAGTGCCTTTGAATTGAGAGAACGGAGGGAAGTAAATGCAGTAGTTGTCTTTCCTGGAACTCTGGCTGAATACTGACTGGGTGAACTACTCTGCCTTTGCAGTTAAATTTTAGAAAACTCTATAAATATTCTATTAGGCAATCAGCACTGAGTTCCATTATGTTGGGTACTGAGACTGAAGACATAGAGATGTTAAATTCATGTAAGAATATATTTTATCACTGACAGAGTCTTTCTGTTCTACCACCCAAATACATGCAGCATGTCAAAAATATTCTCACCAATATCTCTTACTCTCTTAACTTTATAAACTTATGGAAATCATTATAAGACTTTCACTTTCTTTATGTAAAGTGTAAGAGCTGGCTTAAAATAATTTTAAGTCCCTTTCAAAACTCAAACCTTATGATACCAATGGCTTTAATATGCAAAGTAAATTGTGTACATCAGTCAAGAGACAAAGACTAGAAAGAACTATGGTCAGAGTTGTTAAGTATAATCAAGAAAGACTTCTTGTTTCCAGCACTTGGCTATTGTGAATAGTGCTGCTATGAACATTGGAGTGCATAGGTTTTTTTGAATTGGTGTTTCAGGATTTTTTGGATATAATCCTAGCAATGGAATTGCTGGTTTAAAAGGCAGTTCCATTTTTAGTTTTTTGAGGAAATTCCAAACTGTTTTCCATAGTGGCTGCACCAGTCTGCATTCCCACCAGCAATGCACCAGGGTTCCCGTTTCTCTGCATCCTCGCCAGCATATATAATGAAATTTATAAAGATGTCTCAGCTAAAAGCAAGCAATCTAAAATAACAGAGTTTTTGCAAAAAGTAGAGCATAGAAATCAAGATAATGCTGAAAAATTTTTAGAGGATAAGAATATCTTGTCAAAAGGAAAATGCATTCGGACTTCCGGCCAAGATGGAGGCTTAGACGGACACGCTAGGTCTCCCTCTACAACTAGAGAGGAATACAACTACTTCAAAACAAAGGATAACTAGAAATTCCAGAAAATAAAACTACACGGAAGTCCAACATATGAAGTTATAAACCAGCGGTGCCATTTGGGCAGGTAAGAGTTAAAGAGGGCAGTGCTGTTTGCGGTCGCACCTGGACAACGGCAGGGCGGCGAGGAATCCCGGATCCGTCAAGCCCCTGGCGGTGCGCGACCCCGGCGAGGAATCCCGGCTGCGGCCAAGCCCCTGCCGGTGCGCGACTCCGGCGCTGGGGAGAGCGGCCGCCGCATCGCCTTGAACAGTGAGGCCCAGGGGGGCGGGCGGACGGATCCCGGTCTCCTAGCTGAATAACTGTGTGAATCCATCTTGGACCCCCGCCCCCAAAGAAAGCACCACAGGGCTGCGAAATAGGTCGCGGACACGCAGGCGCTGGCCGGTCGCTGATTTGTGACGCGTACACAGGCACTGCCCCCGACAGCCAGCCCAAGAAAACAAAACGCATCTGTCAAAATGAGGCAGACAACTATAGAAATCCCGGTAACACAACTCACCAGACAGCAGATAGAGAACCTGACAGATGAACAGATAAGAAACCTGTCAGAGGCTCAGTTCTGGGCCATTGTTAACAGATGGCTTACAGAATTCACAAAAGAGCAGGAAAAAGATATGAAAGAAGCGAAAAACTTTCATAACGAAAGGAACAAAACCGCATACGAGACAGAAGGAAAGGAAATAAAATCCAGAGTTCATTTCAACAAACTGGAATATGGAGAAGGAACAAGCAGTCAACCAATGCAGCGAGAGGAAATGGGAAGCAACAATGAAAGGATCAGAAACCTCTGGGACAGCTATAAAAGGCCCAACATAAGAATCATTGGTTTGCCAGAGAATGAGGAAGATGAACTAGAACTTGAAAAATTGAGTGAAAATATAATAAAGGAGAACTTCCCAGACTTGGGGAAGGGAATAGACTTGCAGGTCCAGGAAGCAAGGAGAGTTCCCAAGAGACTGGACCCAGGGAGAACCACTCCAAGACACATTATAATCAAAATGTCAAAAATTAAAGATAAAGAGAGAATCTTAAAAGCAGCAAGAGAGAAGAAAAGAATTATGTACAAAGGGGTCCCAATTAGACTATCAGCTGACTTCTCAAGGGAAACCCTACAGGCAAGAAGAGACTGGCAAGAAATATTCAAAGTAATGAAAATCCAAAACCTACAACCACGAATACTCTACCCAGCGAAATTGTCATTCAGAATAGAAGGACAGAGAAAGTGTTTCCAGGACAAAATAAAACTGAAAGAGTTCATTAGATCCAAACCACTGTTATATGAGATGTTAAAGGGACTGGTTTAAAAAAAAACAGAAGCTAGGGAGATGAAACAAAGGCAAACTAAATAGGCAACGAGAGTGGAAAAGGAACTGTGGGTACGGGAAGCATATTGGGGGGAGGTCAACAGGGAGGGGGAATGAGGAAAGGGAGGGAGATGATATAAGCATTCGGGATCAAGGTAGGAGGGAATGGAATAGACGGAGAGAGGTTGGGAGGAACTGTATGCACAACTAATGGACATAATCTAAAAGGGGGGGACAACTGGAGGGAGGGGGGCCACTGGGTGGAGGGGAGCAGAGGGAAGGGAAATTGGCACAAATGTAATATTTTAATCAATAAAACACATTAAATCTGAAAAAAAAAAAAGGAAAATGCATTCAGTTAATGGAGCTTAGTAGTGACAAAGAAAATATTACTTAATTCATATTAATATGTAATACTTTTGATAAAAAGTGCTTTAATAAAGATATTTCTCTTAATTATAAAAAAAAAAAGAAAGACTTCTTGGAGGAGTAGCCAGGAGAGGAGCCATCTTACTTGGAGACAATGTTCAGTGTAGGGGTGGGGTGGGGAGGTCAGACTGGAAACAAGCAACTTATAATGAAACACATTGGTAGGCTATATTGAGTATTTGATAGAAGTCTTGAAGATCACCCTGAAAGCTCATGGGTGCAATGGGGAGCAATGGAATACTGTCTGTGAGTAGTGGGGTCAGGATGCCTGAATAACTGTGGGATGCAGGCGGGTAGAAGGATGCTTTGCTGTTTGTAAGGTTTGAGAGTGAGTTTAAATGTTCAAAAAACTACATGTGCAGGCCTAATATGAGGAGGTGACCTCAGATTCAAATTTAAGGATGGATGTTCTAACAATGAAGGTGATTAGAAAAAAGTTTGTGTAATCTCTCTTTGCTCACAGACAGTGGCTTGAATGTGGCTCCATTATAGGCAGACACTATCATTACATGAGTGTGCTGCCCTGAACGGTTTAGTGCTGCATGCTGTTGAAGAAATTTCAAACATGATTTCTGATCTTAAGAAGTTTGTTATTTACAGAGCTTGTGCTTAGACATGCAGACATAAATACACAGAGAGACCAACACAAACATTGATCTTTGTAACATGCAAATGTTACAGTGCTTTGTGTATGCCAAGGGGATTAGGAGTAGGGGTTAAATTTTAAATACATAATTTAAGATTAGAAAACACAGATTGGGCTGGGCGGGATGCTCAGAACCATCTAATGCAATCTTCTGGTTAATGTAGAAATATTTTTTCAGCACCCCAAAAGGTCACCTTTTAGCCTCTGATAGAGCAGGAAGTGATGACAATATCACTACATTTCCAGGCAGTGTATTTATAGACTGCTGCATTTTTTTCAAGTTTTCTTTATATTAAACCACAATCTGTCCTCTTGTAAGGTCTACCAGTTTATCCTAGTTTGGGCCTTTGAAGGAGCACACAGTTCACCACGTTTTTCATATGGCAGATCTCTGAACACGTATGCAAAATATCATGCTTGTTTTCGTGTTCTCTTTTCCAATCTAACAAACACAATTAAAAATATATGTCTTATGCAAGATGTATTCAGCTGCCCTTTGGGTTTTACTGTTCTTTCTTTTCTTTTCTTTCTTTTTAAAAAATATTTTATTTATTTATTTTTAGAGAGAGGGGAAGGGAAGGAGAAAGAGAGGGAGAGAAACATCAATGTGTGGTTGCCTCTCATGTACCCCCAACTGCGGACCTGGTCCGCAACCCAGGCATGTGCCTTGACTGGAAATCTAACCAGCAACCCTTTTGTTTTTCAGGCTGGCACTCAATTCACTGAGCCACACCAGCCAGGGCTGTTTTTATTGTTCTTTGGAGTCTATTTTAATTCAAGTCTACTGCCATACATTTACTAACTGCTCAAGATGCTCTCTGCACTGTGCAGAGCTGGGCACAGGTTTTATTAAACATGAAGTTTGAGAGGGATTGTGTGTGAATACCTGGAGATGGCTGGGATGACAATGTGTCATTAAGAACCAGTTATATCACCCTTAGCTTTACTTTGTCTGGGAAGCATTTTATCTGCCCTTCCATTCTAAATGATAGCTTTGCTGGATAGAGTAATCTTGGTTGTAGGTCCTTGCTTTTCATCACTTTGAATACTTCTTGCCAGTGCCTTCTTGCCTGCAAAGTTTCTTTTGAGAAATCAGCTGACAATTTTATGGGAACTTCCTTGTAGATAACTCTCTTCTTTTCTCTTGCCACTGTTAAGATTCTCTCTTTATATTTAGGCTTTGGTATTTTAATGATGATGTGTCTTGGTGTGGTCCTCTTTGGGTCCAACTTGTTTGGGACTCCCTGTGCTTCCTGAACTTGTATGTCTATTTCCTTCACCAAATTAGGGAAGTCTTCCTTCATTACTTTTTCAAATAAATTTTTAATTTCTTGCTCTTCTTCTTCTCCTTCTGGCATCCCTATGATTCTGATGATGGCACTTTTGGAGATGTTCCAGAGACTCTTTAAACTCTCCTCATTTTTTTGAAATCTTGTTTCTTCATTTTGTTCTGGTTGAATGTTTATTTCTTCTGTATGTTCCAAATTGTTGATTTGAATCCTGGCTTCCTTCTATTTATTGTTGGTTCCCTGTATATTTTTCTTTATTTCACTTTGTATATAACCTTCACCTCTTCCTTTATATTTGGTCATACCAAATCATTTCTCTGACCATGCTTATTACCAGTGTTTTGAACTCTGCATTTGACAGGTCAGCTATCTCCTTTTCACTTAGTTCTTTTTCTGGAGTTTTGATCTGTTCTTTAGTTTGGGCCATACTTCCCTCTCTCAACTTGACAGCCTCCTGTGTTTACCTCTGTGTATTAGGTTGAGCTATCGCACCTATTACATTGTAAAAGGCAGAGCCTTAGGTAGTCATCAGTTTGGGGTGACTCGTTTCACCACCTTGTGGAGCTGTATGTGGGAAGGAGGGGTCAGAGAGGGAATAATGTGGCTTGCTGGGCACTCATCCCATTTCCAGTCACTTCACCTACTTCTCTCATGCAACTGATGCCCCCCTAGCTCTTGCCTTGGTGATGGTTCCCAGAGTGGGTGGGTTTGTGGATGTTCTAGGACTGGGGGTGGGGAGTGCTTCTAAACAGATTCTCATGAGAGATGGGCAGTTTCTTTGACTGCCCCAACCCTACTGGTTTTCCCAGCCAGAAGATATGAAGATTTATTTTTCCAGTGCTGGAACCGTGAGGTGCATGTTTTAGCCTGGGACTGGGATTGCTCCCTATGTGTCCCTCCCAGCTTTTATAATGTGGGACCACTCGTTAAGCCAACTGGCTGGCCGCAGCCTCTCCCTTGCCACCACCGCCACCACACGTGTCCTCTCTGCCAGCTCCCCACTTCCTACCTGTCTGGATGAACACTTCCCCTTTAAATCTTTGCTTGTCCGGTTTCCATACAGTTCGATTTTCTGATTGTTTCCTTTGTTTTCGAGGTAGTTGTAATCCTTAATGGTTGTGCAATGAGGCAAAGTGTGTCCACTTATGCCTCCATCTGATCCAGAAGCTCTATATTGTTTATTTCTATGTCATCATAAGAATCTATGAAGAAAATATAGAGTGTGAATTGTTATAAACTTTTGCCACTAAATGAGAAACATTGCAGATGTGTTGATTCTTTTGAGTTGTACAGGAAACATATTTCTGAGACATTTATATGCCAGCTTTGGGAATGCATTCATTAATTCATCCAGGAATGAGAAAAGAAGCCTGCAAGTGAGGAGGGAAATGAGGAGAGGATGGTGTCCTGACAACCAAGTGAAAAAGTGCTCACTGTAGGGAGGGTGCTGAGGTCACTGCATCAGGTGCTGCTGAGAGAGCAGGTAAGTCAAAAACTCAGAACACCAGAAGTAACAGCATGGAGACCCCTGGCCACTTCAACAAGAACAGTGCTTGGAGCAAGGCAGGATGGCTGCAGAAGCTTGGCTGTCACAGGGTCCAAAGAAAATGAGAGGATAGGAACTGAAGACAGCAAATACAGACAACTCTTTCATTGAGTTTTGCTCTAAAAGGGAACAGGGGAATGAAGCGTTAGCTGGAGGGGAGATCGCTTAACCTCTCTGCTCAAAAACTTTTTATGGTGCCTCTTGGCCCCCACAATAGCCTGCGACCCAAGTCCTCCTGACAATGGCCCATGCCCCCTTTCCATTTGGAGCTTCCATCACTTCCCACATAAACTTCCAGGACAACTGTTAGATTCCTCACAACTATCATGCACTCAGTCCACCCAGGCCTTACCCAGGCCCTGTGTCAGGCACCCAAGGGGAGCTGGATAAGGTCTCCAACCCTCAAAAGGACGCCTCCTGATCCAGGGTTTTCATCAATGAAGTGCTCTTGGCTTCAAAGGAAACAAACTGATTCTGCATAGAAGATTCCTGAGAGCTCAGCACTGGGAAAGCCAGGGAGCTGATAAAACAGCACTCCCTGGGTGCCTCCTCTGCACCAATGCCCTGCACCACCGCTGTTGCTCCCACAGCAACTGGCCCCGCACCGCCACTGTTCCTCCAGCAGATGTTGGGGTCACACTACTGCTATTCTGAAAAAGCTGGGGAAGTGGAATACGAACTACAGATCAGACAATATTAAGGAATTATTAACAATTATGTTGGTTGTGATCATGGCATTACAGTTACGTTAAAAAAAAATAACCTTACCTATTGAAGATGCATAGTCAAGTACAAATCAAATGATGCAATGCCTGGGAGTTGGTTCAGAATTCCTGCCAGAGAATGAAGAGTTCAGGGAGCTGACCGAGACCAGAGTAGCATGGTGCCAAGAGCTCATATACTATTCCTGCCATGTTCATGTATAGTTTAACATTTTTTCCGCAAAATATTATTTTTATTTATTTTTTGATTGTCCCTATTTTTCCCTTTTGCCCCTTCTCCAACCAGAACCCCACACTTGCTCCAGTGATGCCCCCTCCTTTGTTCAGGTCCATGGGTCATGCATATAAGTTCTGTGGCTTCTCTATTTCCAGTACTTGCTCTTAACATCCTCGTGGCAATTCTGTAACTATCAATTTGTACCTCCTAATTCCCTCACCTCTTCCCTCATGCCCCCAGATCCCCCTCCCGACTGGCCACTATCCCAATGGTCTCCATATCTATGGTTCTGTTTCTGTTCTGCTTGTTTGCCTAGCCTGCTTTTTATTTTATTTATTTTATTTTATTTATTTTGGGGGGTGGGGATTCGTGCAAGATTTAACAAAAAAACGAACAAAAATAGGAGAAGCTGTTTTCGACATTTTCAAGGTTGTGAAAAGTTTACCACAAGGACCTGGGGTGTGATTCTAAGCTGCATTAGTGGAACAAACACAAAATGCTGACCTGCCCCAAGCCAGCAGGTGGTGAGAAGCATGCCCCCCGACAGGCTGGCCAGCGGTCAGTGTTGTAATCTACAGGCAAAACCACACCCCAGAGGCTTGTTGTCTCTCCAAGTGACCCAAAAGGCCACAGATGCCTAGCCTGCTTTTTAGATTCTGTTGTTGATAGTCATGCACCTATTGCCACTTTAATGGTCATAGTTTTGATCTTCTTTTCCTTAAATAAGTCCCTTTAACATTTCATACAATAATGGCCTGGTGATGTTGGACTCCTTTAGCTTTACTTTGTCTGGGATGCATTGCATTTGCCTTTTCATTCTAAATGATAGCTTTGCTGGATAGAGTAGTCTAAGTTGCAGGTCCCTGCTTTTCATCACTGAATACCCCTCGCCAAGCATTTGTAGCCTGCGAAGTTCCTTTTGAGAAATCAGCTGACAGTCTTATGGGAACTCCTCTGTAGGTAATCATCTGCTTTCCTCTTGTTGCTTTTAAGATTCTCTTTATCTACAACTATTAGCATTTTAATTATGAAGTGTCTTGGTGGTTTTCTTTACACCCATCTTGTTTGGGACTCTGTGCTTCCTGGACTTGTAATGTCTATTTCTTTCACCAATTTAGGGAAGTTTTCTTTTACTATTATTTGAAATAAATTTCCAATTTCTTGATGTGAATGTTGGAACATTTGAAGTTGTCCCAGAGGCTCCTTACACTATCCTTGATTTTTTTAATTCCTTTTTCTTCTTGCTGTACTGATAGGATGTCCTTTTTTTCCCTTATGTTCCAAATCATTGATTTGATTTCTTGATTTCATCTACTCTGCAGTCGATTCCCTGTAAATTATTCTTTATTTCAGTTAGTATATTTTTCATTTTTGCCTGGGTGCTTTTTAAGCTGTAGAAGTACCCACTGAGTTCCTTGAGCATCCATCCTATAACTAGTGTTTTGAAGTCTGCATCTGTTATACTGCTTATCTCCATTTTGTTTAGTTTTTTCTTCTGGAGTTTTGATCTGTTCTTTCATTTGGGCCGTATTTCTTTGTCTTTTCATTTTTGCAGCCTCCCTGTGTTTGATTCTATGTATTAGGTAGAGCTACTCTGACTCTGTGTCTTGGTAATGTGGCCTAATGTAACAAGAGTCCTTGTAGGGTCCTGTGGTACAGCCTCTTCTATCTCCCAAGCTGTGTACTCAAGGAGCTTCTTCCATGTGGGCTGAGTACTCCCTCCTCTTGTAGATGAGTCTTGATTGCTGTCAGCAGTTCAATGGGATGGATTTGCCCAGCCCAGTCAGCTGCAAGGACTGGCTGTGACCCCTGGTCAGCAACGACCTTCCTCCTTGGCTTATGGAGGTGGTTGGGCGGTGCTCCAACATGGTCTGTAACTGTTTGTTGGATTGCAGGCTCTGGGTTTTCCCAGGTTGTGCAGGCCAAGGTCAGCCTCCACTTGTGTCCCCTTTGGGGTCCCTTGCAATAAGCTATTAAGCGATTTGCAGATGGCTGCTGCTAGTGCCGGGTCTGGGGCCACTCAGCAAGAGGTACAGGGGCTGGGTTCAGCTGTTGCCTGCACCTAGCCCAGTCCTTCACATGAAAAAGCCACTGTCACCATGGTGGGAGGAGTGCTTGGGTGAGCCCAGAGGTTAAATGGGGTGGTCCCTTAGGTAATCACCAGGGCAAGGGGCTTACTGTGTGAACCAGGTTAATGGGATTCAGATATGCTGCCACTGCACTGTGGCTCTGTGTGGAGAAGGGCTCAGAAAAGCTACAATGCTATTGTCTGCAATTCTGTCTGGGAGGAAGCTATACCCCAGCTCTCGTCCTGATGGCAGACATTTTAGTTCCTCCCTGTATGCTATTGGTTCCCTTCAAGTTGCCCAGTGCTGGAGCTCAGAGGACATGAGTCTGAGTAAATGTGTGTGTGGTGCAAGTCCCTTTAAGAAGAGAGGCCTGAGAATCCCACAGTTTCTTCTGCCAACCTACCCCCTTCTCTGATTTTTACAGTCAGAAGTTATGGGGACTTATCTTTTTGGCACTGGAACTTTTTGGTACTGGTTGTTGGTCTGGTGTCGGGGTGGGATCCCTCACTCATGAGGTACCCCATCATTTTATATCTACCACTTGTGGGCTTGGGACCAGCTGGCGCTGCATCTCTACATCTCTGCCCCTCAGTCCCTCCTACCTGTCTGGATGGATGTGGTTTCTTTAATTCCTTAGTTGTCAAGATTCCATACAGCTTCATTTTCTGATGGTTCTGAGTGATCGCTATTCTATATTTTTGTTGTAATTTTGCTGTGGTTGTGTGAGGAGGTAAACCACATTTACCTGTTTCCATCTTGCCATAATATATTATTTTTAAATGATTGAATAACTTTGTTCTTCCCCCAAAAGAGAGAAAGTAAAATTAGCAAAATACTTCACTGATAAGTTTTAAAGAGGGAACATTTGAAACAGTAGGTGGTCTGGTCCAGACCTCCTGTCTGTATGAGTTAAGATCACAGTGAAGCTGAGAGTGAGGACCAGAGGAAGCGGTTTATTTTTGTCAGCATTAAATGTACAAGGAAACTTGAAAAAATAAAAGCTCCTTTTAAAAAATTATATTAACACTTGGGGGGGGGGAGGCAGCTAGCTCCAAATTCTGCTTCCACCTGATTCTAACCATGTTATGTTATAAAGGAAAAGCTTCTTTATCTTGCTAATGAACCGCTTCATTCTCCGGGGAATTCACTGTGGTAGCAGTGGCTGTGAGCCCACTGTGCTGGTGACCTGGGGATGCAGTTGCCTGGAAAGAGTGTGAGAAGGACTGGGGCATCATTTTCTGTGAAGGCCCTCAGGGCATCTCGTTTGCTGAGGATCAGCTAGGGCCCCAAGCCCTGGGTGGGGCATCACAGGAAATCAAGGACTATCAATGGCAATTCACCTGCCATTTGGGCACTGCAGAACCACAAAGGATAAGTGGTACACACCTGAGAGTGGGCTCTTGGGATCCTCCCACCAACAAGCTGTATATCCAGGAGGACAGGAGCCTGAGAATGCTGGCCTGGGAAAGAGAAGGGATGTGAGCCTCAGGACTATATCCAGGTTTCCAGACTCCAGGTGGGAAATCTCTAAGTCCCACCTTGGGGGTAGAAGTGGGGTAGGGAAGTGAAAGGTGAAAGGTGTCAGAACACCTACAACAGAAGGAAAGAACCCTCCACAGCTTCTAGGAGAGAGTTGGGTCTGGGCGTTGGAGCACAGCCTTCCCTGATATGCTACAGAGAGTGGAAGTGTCCTCTCTGTGACTCCAGTACCTTAAGTTTTACTATGAATAATAAGAGTTCATACTCACTGAGTACTTAGACTGTTCAGTGACCTTGCAAGTTTGGCCTCATCTAGGCCTCACAACAGCCCTATTTATCATCCTCTTTTTACAGATGGAAAAACCAAAGCACTATAAGATTAAGTATCTTGTTCAAGGTAGCTCAGTTAGAAAGTGGCTTAGCCTAGCCTTTGAACTCTGGCTATAGAAGGCCAGGCACTTAACCACTTGGCCTGGCTGTAAGGGGTATAATGATTCTCAAAGGGTGGCCTCAGATGAAGTTGGGGGTTTGGATGCAACAAGATTGCCATAAGTCGATAAGTGTAGGATCTGGGAAATGGGTTTATAAGGGTACCTTGTACTATTTTCTCTACTTTAGGGACTATTAGATTTTTTTTTTCATAATACCAAGTTAAAAATAAAATTCCCAATGCCTGAGCACCAACAGAGATGCCTGAGTTAATGAATCAGGTGTTAGCTAACAGCCACCGGTGGCTTTGACAAAGAGGCTTGGATCCAGCAGCCCACATCTTACCTCCCCCAGGCACCTGCCTCCCACCCCACAGTAACCCTGAGAGCAGTCAGCTAAGACCCATCCCCCAATCCCCCCCAAAAACAGACAAACTGAACTGGCCACACAGGCTTCCAAATGTGAACCCTGAGTAAGAAGATACTTAACAAAAACAACTTCTGATGGCTAACTGGGTTCAAATTTAAAACTAGCTCTGGCTGGTTAGAGTGTCATCCCCACACACCAAGGTTGTGAGTTTGATTCTTGGTCAGGGCAAATACAAGAATCAACCAATAAATGCATAAATAAGTGGAACAACAAATCACTGTTTTTCTCCCTCTCTCTCTCCCCTCCTCTCTCTCTCTCTAAAAATAAAGAAGAAGAAGAAGCAGAGGAGGAGAAGGATGAGGGGGTGGGGATAAGAGAAAGAAAAATAACTTAAAAAACAAACAAAAAACAGAGCCCAGCAGCCATTTATAACAGGGGCCTTTTACACAAGCCATGCTTCAAGGAGAGGCCTGCACTGAATGGTTTGCCTCTGCATTGAACTGCCTGTCTGTCCTGTGTTCCTGCCATCTGAGCCAGCCCTTAATGTATTTCAATCAATAGGACTGAGGCTTTCCAATCCATCTGGAGCTGTGCAGCTATAGCCCCTTAAGCATCTTCACCTATCAATCAGAATGGCTCCATTTTGACCAATCAGGACAGTGCCTTTTGGATTAATAAAACTACGAGGAGGATTTGAAGTCTGCATCTGCATGAGGATGAATCATCAGGGATCAGAGGCAGGGTTCTCTATATATAATAAGTCAGCTCCCCTCTGGCTCAGAAAGCGCACTTTACCTTTCCCCAAAGACTGATTGAAGCAGAGTAGAGTAGGCAGAGTGGAGCGGAGTTGAGTAGAACAGAGCTGTCTATCCAGAGGGGGCCTTGCCCAAGGGCTGTCTTTCCCCAAGTCCTCATCCTAGCCATGCGGTTCCATAGCCAATATTGTATCACAATTGAGCTATTTGCACTGAATAAGTTTTCCTTCTTCACCATAACTCATATTGGAGATTCCTATTGATGTTGATCAGATTTCTTCACACTATAACATTCCTTGACATTGAATATGCACACTAGCAAACAACATACTCTTTAAAAATAATAATAAAACCTTTATTATTAATTATAAAAAAAGAAAATACATGTCTACTGAATTTATGTCTGAAGGTTTTCTGAATACAATCTTTAAGACATGAAAAAGATGCCATATTGACATTTTACTTAACTAGATGTTTCTGAGTATGTACTTCTTACTAAAATAACTATCTTAAGAGCCTCCACTTTGCATTATATACTGTAAGCAAAATAATGAGGAGAGTGGTCAGAAAAAAAGACCAGAGATGGTCTTACAGAGTCATGAGGAATATGGAAACAAGTCTTATCTCAGAATGTGTAAGAACAAGTGGTATTTTGTGATTAGACATTTCCAGATGATAAAAGAGTGGGGAGATAGCTTAACCATGGCTGTATCTGTGAGCACAAGGCTGAGCTAAAGTTTAACACTGTCATCCCATATATCAATAGTACATTTATTTCTATTGCTAAACAGTATTCTATAATATGAATGTACCAGATTTTGTTCAAACAGTCACGCATTGAAAGATATTCATGTTGTTTCTAGATTTCACTAGTATTAATAAAGTTGCTATAAACATTCCTGAATAGATATTTATGTGAACATAAATTTTCATGTTTATGGGATAACTGCTCAAGCATGTGAGGGCTGGGTCATATGATAAACACGTGTTACATTTTGTAAAAAATTTATGTGAGAAAATACAAATTAAAAATAAAGGCATTGGGCCAAGATGAAGGTGTAGACAGACATGCTGCATCTCCCTCCACAACTAAAAAGGAACATAACTACCTCAAAACTAGAGACAACCAGAAGTTCCAGAAAATCGAGCTGCATGGAAGTCCAACAAAGATATAAAGAAGAAATACTCATCCAGACAGGTAGGAGGGGCAGAACTGGGGTGGAGAGGACGCGGTGTGGTGACAGCAGCAGCAGTGGCAGGCCGGTGGAAAGTGCAGTCACACATTTTAAAAAGTCGGGAGGGACACCTGAGGAGCGTTCCCAGCCCCAGACCAGGCCAGCAGCTCATGGTCCCAGCACCGGGTAAAATAAGAGCCTCATTGCTTCTGACTGTGCAGACCAGTGGGGGTTGCGGTGGAGGAAGAAACTGCTGGTCTCTCGGCAGAGTCTGCTTGTTTGAAGGGCCCCCACAGTCCTAGAATGTCCACAGACCCACCCACTCTGGGAACGATGGCCAGGGCAAGAACTATAGAGGCACCAGTCCCATACAGAGGTGGGAGAGGTGCCTGGAAGAGGGGTGAGTACTGAGCAGGTGGTCTTGTTCCCTCTCGGACCCCCCCACACACACACACAGCGCCACAGCGTGGTGAAATTGGTCGCCCTGTACTGACAAATACCTAAGGCTCTGCCCCTTACAACATAACAGGAGTGACAGCTTACCTAAGACACAGAGGTAAACAAACACAGGAGCCTGTCAAGATGAGGACACAGAGAAGTATGGCCCAAAGGGGGGAATAAATCAAGGTTCCAGCGGGAGAACTAAGTTACGAAGAGATAGCCAACCTAACAGATAAAGAGTTCAAAACACTGGTGATAAAGATGCTCACAGGCTTGACAGATATGCTTGAGTATGGCAAACGCATAAGGGAAGAAGTGAAGGCTATGCTAAATAAAATGAAGGAAAATCCACACAAAACCAATGGTAAAGGGAAAGAAACTGGGGTTCAAATCAATGGTTTGGAACATAAGGAAGAAAAAAAACAATCAACCAGTACAGAATGAGGAAGCAAGAATTGAAAAAAATGAGGAGATGCTTAGGAACCTCTGGGACAACTTTAAACATGCCAATATCCGAATCAGAGGGGTGCCAGAAGGAGAAGAGGAAGAGCAAGAAATTAAAAGCTTATGTGAAAAAATAATGAAGGAAAACTTCCCAAATTTGCCAAAGGAAATAGACATACAAGCTCAGAAAGCACAGAAAGTACCAAACAACCCGGACATGTCATCATTAAAATGCCAAAGGTTCAAGATAAAGAGAAAATCTTAAAAGCGGCAAGAGAAAAACAGAGAGTTACTTACAAAGGAGTGCCTATAAGACTCTCAGCTGATTTCTCAAAAGAAACTTTGCAGGCAAGAAGGGACTGGCAGGAAGTATTCAAAGTGATGAAAAGCAAGGACCTACAACCAAGACTACTCTATCCAGCAAAGCTGTCATTTAGAATGGAAGGGCAGATAAAGTGCTTCCCAGATAAGGTAAAGCTAAGCGTTCATCATCCCCAAGCCATTATTAATATGGAATGTTAAAGGGACTTTTTAAGAAAAAGATCAAAATTATGAACACTAAAATGACAACAAACTCACAACTAGCAACAACTGAATCTAAAAAATAGAAACAAAATCCAACTAAGCAAACCAGAATAGAAACAGAGTCATGGGTATGGGGATCACTTGGAGGGTTATCAACTGGGAAGGGGAAGGGGGAGAAATGGGGAAATGGTGCAGGGATTAAGAAGCATAATTGGTTGGTACAAAATAGATAGGGGGAACTTGAGAATAATATAGGAAAGGGTGAAGCCAAGGAACTTATATGCACAACCCGTGGACATGAACTAAGGAGGGTGGGATTGCTGGAGGGAAGGGTGGTACTGGCCAGAGGGGAGCAAGGGGGAGAAAATTGGGACTACTGTAACAACATAATCAATAAAATATACTTTTTAAAAAAGACCAAAAAAATAAGGGCATTAATTTTCCCTAAAAATTCTCTCCTGGTCACAGGCAAAAGAAAAATCATGTGATTTTATCAATAGATTCAGAAAAGCCCCTGACAAAATTCAATACTCATTCATGATCAAAAACTGTATTTGAACTAAGAATAAAGAGAAATCTCAACTTGATTTTTAAAAATCTACAAAAGCCGGGACTTCCGGCCAAGATGGAGGCTTAGACGGACACGCTAGGTCTCCCTCTACAACTAGAGAGGAATACAACTACTTCAAAACAAAGGATAACTAGAAATTCCAGAAAATAAAACTACACGGAAGCCCAACATATGAAGTTATGAACCAGCGGTGCCATTTGGGCAGGTAAGAGTTAAAGAGGGCAGTGCTGTTTGTGGTCGCACCTGAGACAGCGGCAGGCGGCGAAAAATCCCGGCGGCAGTCAAGCCCCTGGCAGTGCGCGACCCCAGCACTGGGGAAAGCAGCCACCGCATCACCTTGAACAGTGAGGCCCAGGGGGGCGGGAGGATGGATCCCGGTCTCCTAGCTGAATAACTGTGTGAATCCATCTTGGACCCCCGCCCCCAAAGAAAGCACCACAGGGCTGCGAAATAGGTCGCGGACAGGCGCCGGTCGCTGATTTGTGATGCGTACGCAGGCACTGCCCCCTATAGCCAGCCCAAGAAAACAAAACGCATCTGTCAAAATGAGGCAGACAACTATAGAAATCCCGGTGACACAACTCACCAGGCAACAGATAGAGAACCTGACAGATGAACAGATAAGAAACCTGTCAGAGGCTCAGTTCTGGGCCATTGTTATCAGGTGGCTTACAGAATTCACAAAAGAGCAGGAAAAAGATAAGAAAGAAGCGAAAAACATTCATAACGAAAGGAACAAAACCACATACGAGACAGATGGTGAGGAAAAAAAATCCAGAGTTCATTTCAACAAACTGGAATATGGAGAAGGAACAAGCAGTCAACCAATGCAGCAAGAGGAAATGGGAAGCAACAATGAGAGGATCAGAAACCTCTGGGACAGCTATAAAAGGCCCAACATAAGAATCATTGGTTTGCCAGAGAGTGAGGAAGATGAACTAGAACTTGAAAAATTGAGTGAAAATATAATAAAGGAGAACTTCCCAGACTTGGGGAAGGGAATAGACTTGCAGGTCCAGGAAGCAAGGAGAGTTCCCAAGAGACTGGACCCAGGGAGAACCACTCCAAGACACATTATAATCAAAATGTCAAAAATTAAAGATAAAGAGAGAATCTTAAAAGCAGCGAGAGAGAAGAAAAGAATTATGTACAAAGGGGTCCCAATTAGACTATCAGCTGACTTCTCAAGGGAGACCCTACAAGCAAGAAGGGACTGGCAAGAAATATTCAAAGTAATGAAAATCCAAAACCTACAACCACGAATACTCTATCCAGCGAAATTGTCATTCAGAATAGAAGGACAGAGAAAGTGTTTCCAGGACAAAATAAAACTGAAAGAGTTCATTAGATCCAAACCACTGTTATATGAGATGTTAAAGGGACTGGTTTAAAAAACAGAAGCTAGGGAGATGAAACAAAGGCAAACTAAACAGGCAACGAGAGTGGAAAAGGAACTGTGGGTACGGGAAGCATATTGGGGGGAGGTCAACAGGGAGGGGGAGTGGGGAGAGGGAGGGAGATATAGGAATTGGGGATCATGGTAGGAGGGAATGGAATAGACGGAGAGAGGTTGGGAGGAACTGTATGCACAACTAATGGACATAATCTAAAAGGGGGGGACAACTGGAGGGAGGGGGGCCACCAGGTGGAGGGGAGCAGAGGGAAGGGAAACTGGCACAAATGTAATATTTTAATCAATAAAACACATTAAATCTGAAAAAAAGAAGAATCTACAAAAGCCTACAGCTAGCTTCATACCTAATGGTGAGAAACCCAAGACTTTCCCACTAATATTAGGAGCAAGGCAAGAATATATCTTCTCACCATTGCTTTTCAGCATCATTCTGGAAGTTCTAGCTAATGCCATTACACCAGAAAAAAAAAAATATATATATATACAGCTTTGGAAGGAAAACACTAAAATTGTTTTTGTTTGCAGATAATGTGATCACCTATTTAGAAAGTCCTAATAATTGATAAAAAACCTCCTGGAACTAATAATCAATTATATCAAGATTACAGTATTCAAGGTAATATACAAAAGTCAATTATTATACTATATACCAATGATGAAAAGTAAAACTTATAATTAAAACACAAAACCATAATAGATACATGTCTTTATACATTTGTCTAAACCAAAAGAATGTACAACACCAAAAGTGAACCATAATGTAAATTACGAAGTTTGGGTGATTATGTGTCAATGTAGGTACATCATTGTAACAAATATACCACTCTGATAGAGAATATTGATAATGGGGAAGAATATTAATGTGTGGGGGCAGGGAATATATGAAAAATCTCTGTACCTACCCTCAATTTTATTGTGACTTAAAACTTCTCTTAAAAAATGAAATCACATTGCCATTTGCATTAACACCCCCAAAATAAGATAATTAGAGATAAGTCTAACAAAATATGTAAAATGTCTATATGAGTAAAACTATAAAACTCTGATGAACTATATAAAGTCCTAAAGAAATGGAGAGATGTTCCATAGATAGGAAGACTTAATATTGTCATAATGTCAGTTATTCCCCATTTGATCTATAAATTAAATGCAATCTCACTCAAAATCCCATAGAGTTATTTTATGACTATTGAAAAATTGATTTTAAAATTTACATGAAGAGGCAAAGTGGCAAGAATAGCTAACTCAATATTGAACAAGAAGAAGAAAGTAAAAGGAGTGACACTAACAACTTGAAGATTTATTGTAAAGCTACAGTAATCAAGATAGTGTGGTAGTGGTGAAAAATAGATCATTGGGAAAGAATGGAGGGCCCATAAATTGACCCACATTAATATAGTCAAGGAATCTTTGACAAAGGAGAAAAGAAGACATAATGGAGCAAAATAGCCTCTTCAACAAATGGCACTGGTATCCACATACAACAAAAAGGAATCTAGACACAGAACTTACACATTTCACCAAAATTAATTCAAAGTAGATCAGACACTAAATGTAAAATGCAAAACAATTACTCCTAGAAGATAACTGAGGAGAAAAACCAGATGGCCTGGGGTATGGTTATGACTTTTAGATACAAAATGAAATTTTGCATGACCCATGAAAGAAATAATTGATAAATTAGACTTCATTAGAATTAAAAATTTCTGCTCTGTAAAAGACAATGTCAAGAGAACAATAAGACAATCCATAGACTGGGATAAAATATTAGCCAAAAACACACAAACAACTGATTTCCAAAATATATAAAGAACTCTTGACTTTAACAATAAGAAAAAAAAAACTCAATTAAAAAATAAGACAAAGACCTTAATGAGCACCTCCCTAAAAACAATATACAGAAGGCAAATAAGCACATGAAAAGATGCTTCACATCATATGTTATCAGAGAAATGCAAATTAGAGCAACAATGAAATACTGCTGCTCATCAATTAGAACGGTGAGATCCAGGACATTGACAACATCAAATGCTGGAGTAACAAAAATTTTTATTCCCTTTTGTAGGAATGCAAAATGGTACAGCCACTTTGAAGGACAGTTTGGCAGTTTCTTATAAAATTAAACATACTCTTACCATTGATTCAACAATCGCACTGCTTGG
This sequence comes from Furipterus horrens, assembly GCF_987537825.1. Taxonomy (NCBI): domain Eukaryota; kingdom Metazoa; phylum Chordata; class Mammalia; order Chiroptera; family Furipteridae; genus Furipterus; species Furipterus horrens. Next base: position 60,647,904 of record NW_028327180.1, on the reverse strand, counting down.
TATTTACACAAAGGAGTTGAAACCTTGTGTCCACCAAAAAATTTGTACATGGATGTTTACAGCAGCTTTATTTATGATTGCCAAATTTGAACAGACAAGGACAATACAAAAATAAAAAATTACAGGCCAATATCCTTAATGATTATAGATGCAATAATTCACAACAAAATACTAGCCAACTGAATTCAACAGCAGGTTAAAAGAATCACACACAATGGTTGAGTGGATTTATCCCTGGTATGCAAGAATGGGTCAACATACACAAATCAGTAAATATGATACACCACATTAACAGAATTAAAGATAAAAATCATATGATTTTTTTCAATAGATACAAAACATTTGACAAAAAAACAACATGCTTTAATGATAAAAACTTTCAACAAACTGGGTATATAAGAAACATACCTTGGCATAGTAAAGGTCATATGACAAGGCCATGGCTAACATTATGTCAGTGATGGAAGGCTGAAAGCTTTTTCTATTCAACATAGTATTGGAAGTCCTAGCCAAAAGAATTAGGAAATAAAAAGAAATAAAAAGAATTCAAACCAGAAAGGAAGTAGTAAAACTGTCTGTTTCCAGATGATATAATCTTATATATAGAAGATGTTAAAGACTCCACAAAAATTAATCAACAAATTCAGTAAAGTTGCAGGATACAAAATAAATATTAAAAAATCAGTTGTGTTTCTGTATATTGACAATGAACTACAGTAGTCCCTCTCTATATCACAGTTCACTTATTGTGACCTCACTGTATCACGGATTTTAAAAAATATTATATTTAATTATTTATTGGGGATTTTTCACTATATTGCAGGATTTTGCAGTACTGTATACATATGTTGTTAAAGTTACATAGGTTTAAGAGTGTAGAATATGTTTAAGAACATAAGTAGTGTTTATAAAAGTGTTGGAAAAATTAATAAGGGAGTGAGAAAGGTTAATAAGGGACTGGGAATGGTTTATAAGTGTGTGGAAAGGATTTATAAAACCTTAAAATATATATAAATACTAAAATAAATGTAAGGTTCCTACTTTGTGGATTTTCACCTATTGCGGTGTGTGGGGGGGGGCTACAACATAATACCAGTGATAAGTGAGGGAATACTGTATTTGAAAAAGAAATAAAGAAAATAATTCCATTTACAATAGCATCAAAACCAATAAAATACTTGGGAATAAATTTAACCATAGAAGTACTAGATCTTTACATTGAAAACTATAAAACATTGATAAAAGAAATTGAAGAAAATAAAGAGAAATGAAAATATTCCCTGTGTTCATGGATGGTATGAATTAATTTTGTTAAAATGCCCATACTGCCTAAAGCCATCTATAACTTAATGCAATGCCTATCAAAAGTCCAATGGCACTTTTCACAGAAGTAAAAAAAAAAAATCCTAAAATTCTTATAGAAACACAAAGGATCCTGACTAGCCAAAGCAATCCTGAGAAAGAACGAAGCTTCAGACATCACACTTTCATTTCAACTATATTATAAAGTTGTAGTAATCAAATTGGTATAGTAATGGCATAAAAATAGACACATAGACCAATGAAACAGCATTGAGAGCATGCACTGTACAGTCAACGAATATTTGCAAGGGAACCAAAAACACTCTATGGCCAAAGAACAGTCTCTTCAATAACAGGTGTTGGGAAACTGAACATTCACATGAAAAAGGATGTAACTTATATCTCTCACAAAAATTAACTCAAAATGGATTGAAAGTTTAAATATAAGTTTTATAGTTCCCAGAAGTAAGCATTGGGGAAAGCTTCTTAATATTGGTTTGGTAAAGATGTTTTTGATATAAACCCAAAAGTATAAGCAATAAAAGCAAAAGTAAATAAGTAGAACTACTTCAAACAAAAAACTTTTGCATGGCAAAAGAAAAAATATCAACAACAGGAGTGTTTTCCTCATGCAAATGAATGAAATGGATGATTTGTCTTTTAAATCATTTTTAGCATTATAATTAGAAGGCAAAATATAACTCAAACACAGTAAAAATTCCTGTAATTAAATGCCTGACTATTTATCATTATGAGTCAGCCTAAGTGAAGAGCAAGGAGCACTTGTCCTTGGGGAAATCTGGAGGACTCAAGATTATTCTTACATACAAATAATGTTTTAAAGGAATCAAGAAAATAATAAGGCAACATATAAAATAGGAGAAAATATTTGCAAATCATATATCGGATAAGGGGTTAATATTCAGCATATACAAGGAACTCACTCAGTTCAATAACAAAAAGAAACACAGATAACCAGATTAAAAGTGGGCAGAGTATCTGAAAAGCCAATGGGTACATGAAAAGATGCTCAATATCACTAGTAATCAGAGAACTGCAAATCAAAACCAAAATCAGGTACCACATCATACCTGTTAGAATGGCTATTATCAAAATGATGAGATAATAAATGTTGGGAAGGAGATAGACGAGGGAACCCTTGTGCTGTGTAACCACGCACTGTTGGTGGAAAAGAGCATGGAGGTTACTCAAGAAATTAAAAACAGAACTACCATATGATCCAGCATCTCCACTTCTGGGTATATATCTGAAGTAAGTGAAAAGACTATCACCCATAACAAAGGGAAATCCTGCCATTTACAATATAAATGGACCTTGAGGGCATTGTGCTAAGTGAAATAAGACAGAGAAAGACAAATACTCTATGTTCTCACTTTTAGGTACAATCTAAAAAAAAAAGTGAACTCATAGAAATAGAGAATAGATTGGTGGGGTGGGAGAAACTGGAAGATGTTGATCAAAAAGTACATCATCAGTCATGAGATAAATGGGTTCTGGGGATTTAATGTACAGCAGGGTGACTATAGTTTACAATACTCTATTATATACTCAAAAGTTGCTAAGAGAGTAGATATTAAATATTCTCACCACAAAAAAGGCAAATTATGTGAGCTGATGAGTGTGTTAAGTAACCTCATTGTGGTAATCATTTCACAATATATTCATATATCAGATCATAACATCGTGTACCTTAAACTTACACAATGTTATATGTTAATTACATTTCAATCAAGATGGGGGGAAAGGAGCTAGCCAACTCTTTATTGGCTACTTCATCTGAAAACCAATGTGGGAAAGTAAAAATGGGTCAATTGAAAGGTTTAGATAAAAGGTAACAAAACTTAGGTGCTAGTTGTACTGTCTAGAAAAGACTACAAATCCACTGGGAAACTGTTCATAGTATTCAGCTTTGTTGGGTCAGTGATTGTTCAGGTATCACTGTCTTAGTTTATTCAGGCTGCTTTAACAAAATACCACAGACTGGGTACGTGGTTTATAAACAACAAAAATTTACTTCTCACAGTTCTGGAGGTTGGGAAACACACAATCAAGGTGCTGGCCAATGTGATGTCTGGCGAGAATCCACTTCTTGACTCATAGATCGCCATTGTTTGGCTTCTTACATGGTGCAAAGTGTAAGAGAGCTCTCTATGTTCTCTTTACTGAGGGCATTAATTCCATTCATGAGGGCTCTAATCACCTCCAAAAAGCCCCCATCCCCAAATACCATTTCATTAGAAATTAAATTTGGCTCTCTGCTCCTCCTGTTTGACAGACAGTTGTTTCTGCCTGCACAGTGCCAACCTCAAACCTGGATGCCACACCAAGGTGGTAGAAGTGATAGACAGAGGATCTGAACAAGAATCCTATAAGCTGGCATCATCCCTGGAATTGTGTCTGTATATCCAGACAGTTTCCTGCTGTGATATTTTGGGTCCGCTCTCCAGTAAGAAGAAAGCTCATCAGCATATGATTGACAGCTGATGAACCAATTGGAATGGGTGGAGCTGAGGTGAAAACCTCGGGGAGAAAAAAGTAAAGGACTGAATTACTTCCATTTTCCCATCCAACATGCTAAAGAGTTTGGAAGTCCTCACTCATCCTCACAATAAGGAAAAAGCTGAACAAACTTGAAATTAAAAAAATTCCTCTTGAGTTCTCAGAGAAAACTGATGCCCTGAAAACTGGAGAGATAGACAAATGGATACAGAGAATTAAAACGTGCCAGGTAGGTTTCTATTTCTGAACAACAGCTAAAACTAATATTCCTTTTAACAGATACACCAAATTGGCTATCAACAAAAATAAATAAATGAAATAAATAAATAACAAACAAAAATTGTCTGAAGAGATAAACCAAGCATCAGATTCAGATATTTTGGAATTATCAGACCAGAAACGTAAAATAAATATGATTAACATGCTAGGGCCATGAGGAAACAGTGGACAACATGTAAGAAAACATACATAATGTAGGCAGAGAGAAAAAACCCTAAGAAATTATAAAAAGGAGATACTAGAAATAAAAACAGAAAAGGAATATACCTTTAATGAACTGAACATAGATGAAGGAAGAACAGCCAATTTGAAGATATGTCAATATAAAAACTTCACAAACTGAAAAACAAAGAGAAAAGGAAATTTAAAAAATGGAACAGAACATCCAAGAACTTAGGACAATTACAACAGTATGACATATGTATAATGAGAATACCAGAAGATGAGAGGGGGAAAAAAGAAATATTTGAAGTAATAACTTATAATTTTCAAAATTAATGACAGACACCAAACCAAAGGTCCAAGAAGCCCATACAACCTTAGGCAAGATAAATATAAAAATATATGTACATCAAGAGATATCCAAACATCAGAATACCAAATATAAAGTCTTAAAAGAAGCCGGGGGAAGTGGGGGATGAGGGAATGCTTCATCTATAGAGGAACAAGGATAAGCATCACATCAGACTTCTCATCAGAAGCCATACAAAAAGAAAATGGAGTGAAATATCTAAACTGCTGAAAGAAAAATACAACCAACCTAGAATTCTGTATCCAGTGAAATCATCCTTCAAAAGTAAAGGAGAAATAAAGGCTTTCTCAGGTAAACAAAAACTGAGAGAAGTTGTTGCCAGTAGACCTGCTTTACAAGAAATATTAAAAGAAATTTGTCAGAAAGATGGAAAATTGTATGAGTTGGAAACCTGTATCTATATAAAGGAAGAATGTTAAAGAAAGAATAAATAAGGAATGAAATCTTTTAATTTTCTTATTCCTAACTGAGATAATAGTTTATTCAAAATAATAAGATCATCAGTGTATTTGGTGATTATAGGTTATGGACAACTGTAATAAAAGCAATGAGATTGGGGATGGGAAGGAGGAATTGGGAAGACTCTGTTATGAGGTACTTGCACTACCCTTGAAGCACTATATAGTGATTCTAAAGTGGACTTTGATTAGTTGTAAATGTATACTCCAAAATCAAGATCAACTACTAAAAACATTTTTAAAGTCATATAACTAATATGCTAAGTGAAAATGTAATTATATAGCATGCTTGATTAAAACCAGAAAAGGCAGCAAAAAAGTGAAGACAAAAAAGAAACAAGAACAAAGGCAACAAATTGAAAACAGTAACAAATATGGTTGATGTTAATCAAATTATATCAATAAAAAATTTAAATGTCAGTGTTCTAAATACAGCAATTAAAAGAAACTGTCAGAGTGAATAAAGATTTCTATATGTTGCCTACAAGAAATCCAATCTAAATATAAAGACACATAGATTAAAAGCAAAGATGGAGAAAGATAAGCCATGCTAACACTAATCAAGGGAAGCCAAAATAGGTATATTAATTTCAGACAAAGCCAACTTCAGAGTAAGTAAAATTATCAGTAATCAAGAGGTTCATTATATGATGATAAAGGAGTCAATTTGCCAAGAAGACAAAGTAATCTTTAATGTGTATGTGTCTAACAAGAGAGTCTCAAAATACATGAGGCACAAATTGATGGAACTGCAAGGAGAAAGAAATGAAAACACTATTACAGTTGAAAACTTCAATACCCTCCTATTGGACTCCAGTAGGCAGAAAATCAGTAAGGGTATAGCTCAACTGAACAGTACTGTCAAGCAACTGGGCCTGCTTGGCATTTATGAAATATTTCATCCAGCAACAGCAGAACACACATTCTCCTCAAGCTCACATAGATCATTCACCAAGACCACATTCTGGGACATACAACAACTTAACAAATTTTAAAATATAGAAGTCACACAAAGTTTGTTCTCAGACAACCAATGGAATTAAACTAGAACTAAACAACAGAAGAGGGGCTGGAAAATCCTAAAATAATCAGAGATTAAACAACACACCTAAATCACACATGGATCAAAGAAGTCTCAAGAGAAATTCACAAATAATTTGAGCTAAATGAACATGAAAACACCTTTGTTAAATTTTTAGACGAAGCAAAAACAGTGCTTTGAGGGAAATTTATAGTATTGAATGCGCACATAGAAAAGAAAAAACAATCTAAACTCTATAATCTAAGCCTCCACCTTGGGAACCTAGAAAAAGAAGAGGAAATAAAAGCTAAATTAAACAGAAGAGAAAGAAACAATGAAAACTAGAGCAGAAATAAAGCAAATTGAAAACAGGAAATATATACAGAAAATCAACAAAACCAAAAACCAATTGATGTATTGAAAAGATTACTAAGCTTAGTAAAACTGTAGCCAGGCTAAGAAAAGAAAGACGATGTAAATACTGTCAGAAATGAAAGAGGGGCGATCACTGTTGCTCCCAAGGACATTAAGAGGATAACAAAAAGCCCTGGCTAGTTCACTCAGTTGGTTGAGGCAATGTCCATTACACCAAAAAGGCTGTGAGTTTGATTCCCATTCAGAGCAAATACTGAGGTTGTGGGTTCGATCCCAGTAGGGTGCATATGGGAAGGAACTGATCAATGTTTCTCTCTAATATCAACTAACATATCCTCAAGTGAGGATTTGATAAAAGGGATAATAAAGGAATATGAAGTGGTCCAATTCCTTGAAAGATAAGATTTACCTAAATTCATATAGGAAGAAATAAACAATGTGATGGGCTTATATCTATTAAAGAAATTGAATCAATAACTAATAACTAATAACTTCCCAAACAGAAACCACTAAGTCAAAATGGTTTTGTAGGTAAATTCTACTAAATATTTAAGAAAAAAAAAATTCTCTCTCTTCAAAAAAAAAAAAAGAAAAGAAAAAGAAGCAAAAGAAATACTTCCTAACTCAGTCTATGCTAACATCATTATTCTAATACCGACACCAGACAAAGATATTATGAGAAAGAAAAACTACAGGCTAATATCTTTCGTTAATATAGATGCAAAAATATTCAGCAAAATATTAGCAATTCAAATCCAACACACCAGAGAACACCTTGGGTTGGAGTCAGCCACATCTGGAGAGGGGACAACGCCCCTGAGGAAGCTGGTCTTTGGGAAATGAGAAGCAAGAAGGAGCCTGGTGCTTTGATCCCACCTCCCAGGGGTCTGGCCCCTGTGCAAGAAGAGCTGCCTAATGTGGGTGGCCCCAGAGGATTCTGGACCCCAGCTCTTGGTATCCTCTCCCCCAAGGCCACCAGCGGAGATGGTGGGGGTAGGGTGAGGGGGTGGGAGGGTGAAGAGGGGGCAGACCGTTGAGTAGTGGTGCTGTAGCTCCCTGTTGCATTTCCAGGTGAAGAACAAGGGAAGGTGGAAGCCCGCAGTTTTTTCTTGGCTGTGGGTGGCTCCCCTTCTGTTGGCAATGCAGGTATCATCAGCTGGGCAGGAATCCATGGAGCAAAACCATCCTTTAGCAAGGCCTCTGTAAGGTGCCACATGCAGTGTTTTGCTCCTGGGAGCTTAAATCCAGTGATAAGGCCAAAGGCAGGAGGAGACCTGAGGCAAGTGGCGGTCCTCCGACCCCAGCCAGAGGTCTGAACTGGGGACTCCTGTTCCAGGCAATGTTCCGCTGCAGAGAGCTCCAGCCTCATCTTCCAAGCGGCCCCTAGCCCTGAGTACCGTCCCACCAGGGTGGGTCCTGGAATCCCTGCCTCACCCAGCCCACTTGCCCTAAGGCGCCACTGCCTCTGGGAAAGGACTTGTCACCCCCCCTCAATCTCCCAGCCTCTTGAATGCCCCCAAAAAGGGGATCCCCAGATTCCCAGGAAAGGCTGTCTGCGGAGCCTGGGTTCATGTCCATGCAGTCTGACCAGAGAGTCCCGCTTCCCGCTTTCCACCTCAGTTTCCCCATGCCTATGACAAGCTCTCAGGACACCTTGGGTACAAAGACAAATAAGATAGAGCCCGTGCCCTCAGGACCTCAAGGCAGTGGAGACGGACCTAAGCATTATGCGCTGGTGGCATCATGGGAAAAGAGGTCAGAGATACAAGAGGGATGCCCATTTCCAGCTGGGAGGCTGTAGGGTATGGCTAATGGGGGCGCACAACTGGCCCGCATGAGACCCGAGCTGAGGGTTTGGGGGATCCCCAATGCCCAAGTGCTGCTGTGCAGGGCTTAGGGGGGAAGTGACCACGATGGTGTGGCCTGGAGGGTGGCTGTGTTACAGAACCCCTGGGCTGCTCCAATTGAAAAAAAACCCACGGGCTCTTTAGTTAGGGGTCGGATTGCCCACCACCAGAATTACAACTCTTAATACTTCAGTTGAGTGAAAAGAAAATTGTTTATTTAACAGTTACACATATCCTTGATCCCCCCCACTACCAAACCTAGCCAGTCTTAGGAAGGTCAGAAACACCGTTTCCCTACTTCTCAAACACAGTTCAGCTTTACCAGCAGCTGCCAATCATTCAATCTGATTGGGGAGGTCCTTTCTGTACTGTGGTGCCCTTCAGCTCTCAATACAAAACCACCGGGATTCTCAGCCTCCTTGCAAACTGTCTTCTTTCTGTAAACCGCGTGGATCTCCTCTTCTTCTCCAGAGCACCCCTGCGAACACCAGCCAGCGAGGGAGACAGCCCCAGAGCGCGCCCCCTCAAGTGTTCGCAGCTGCCTATGTATCCCTGACTGCGTCCTCTGACGCAGTGGGTGTTGCCAACAGTTCTGACCATTCACAGAACCCCACGTAGGCTCTGTGTGCTTTCCATACTATCCCCTGATTCAAAACTCCTCCCATCCACCTGAGGCCTTGGAAGCATCCAAGCAATTTTGCATAATGAAAGACACCAGCCACCAGCCTCAGGTGTGTGGAGGCATTCTGAGAACTGCATCCTTTTCCCTATCTCCCAGCCGCAAAATCTGGGGTTTGTTTTTGGACTCCCCTGTTTCTGTAACAGCTGCGCCCAGTGACCTGAAGACCCTGAGCCCGAGCAACACCGGCCCCCCACTGGGACGCGCTTCATTTGTGGAGCCACTATGTGGGGGCCTTAGAGAGAAGTAGAAGCCCAAGCAGGAGCCAGGCTTGGCTGAGGAAAGGCACAGGGTGGTCCAGGTGGGAACCTCTAGGAGCAGAGCAGAGGAGGAAGAGGACAGTAAGTGGAAGAGGGGGAGATGGGAAAGGAGGGAAGTTCGGGGAGCTAGGCTCCTGCCTGTTACAGAGAGATCTGATCAGCTTGCTGGGGAGAAGTAGCAGGGACCCTAAGAAGACTTTGCCCCCTCCCCCCAAAGTAAGAAGCCTAGGATGAGATTGGCCAGGAAGCTGTAAGAAACAAGGACATAGTGACTCCCAAACCAGTAGGAAGTCATTAGTAACAAAGGGCAAATGTAATTAGAAGATCTCTGAGAAGGGAGTTGACAATATTAGCATATTTACAAATCACAATAGGGGCATTCAGATGAATGTGTTAGATTGTAACTTCAAAGTAACCAGTAATGGAGAAACGGGGAAGGAGGAGAGGGGAGGGGGAGCTAATTGCATTAGGGAGGGGGAGCTGATCATCGCTCTCACTTTAGAGCGAGGAAGCTAATCAATTTCACTTTAGGGGGCGATTTCAGGGTGGGGAAGCTAAGACTATAAAACCAGCCATCTTTGTCTACTTGGTGAGCACATTCTCCTGGCTGTGAGGCTGCGCCCGGCTCTGCAGACTCGTGAATAAAGGCCTCACTTTACTGCTCAAGTCCTGTGTCCCAGTTTTTTTATTGTGAGTGTTTCTCACAAAGCTGGATGTCTCCCCAATGCCTAGAAATTAAGAGAGCTGGCTCTGTCTCTTCTTCCTTGAGGATGCCTAGGTGGTGGTGCTGCAGCTGCCTGCATTTCCCAATGGAGGGCATTTTGGATGGGAAGGAATTCCAGGCACACCCTAGAGTCTGACTGGCCTGGCAGAGGGTGGCAGGTTTATTCTTTGGGTGTTCTAGAGGGGAGGAGCTCTGAGGCAGAAGCCTGCCATTCTTCCAAAACTGTGTAGGTTTTGTAACCCTACAGAAATAAGATAACTAAAATCTAAGAAGGGGAATGATGAGAGAACCCAGGTGTTAGATTTAGCCTTAACTGATAGGTTTAAGTGATTATGTTACAGAAACAGGGGAGTCCAAAAATCCCCAGAGTTTGCTGCTGGGGGATGGGGAGAAGTAAGCAGCTTTTCAAATGCTTCCACATGCCTGAGGCTGGTGGCTACTGTCTTTCTTATGCAAATGGTTTTAATGCATCCAAAGCCTCAGGCAGATGGGAGGAGTCTTGAACCAGGGAACGGTATGGAGAAAGCACACAGAGCCTACGTAAGGTTCTGTGAATGGTCAGAACAGTTTGCAACGCCCACTGCGTCAGATGACGCAGTCAGGGATATATAAGCAGCTGCAGACATTTTAGCTCAGACTCTCTCAAGCTCTCGGTCGGGCTCTGGCGCTCTGGCTCTCGCTCTGGCACTCTGGGACTCTCTCTGGCTCTCACTCGTGCTCTCTGAGACTCTCGCTCTCTGACTCGGGCTCTCACTCGCGCTCTGGCTCTGGTGCTCTGACTCTCACTCGCGCGCTCGCGCTCGCTCTCGCTCTCTCGCTCTCTCGTGTGCTCCCTCCACGTGGCTTGGAGAAGGGGTCTCCAGGCTGCTTTAAGAGGCTCTCGCCATGCAGTTTTGAGGAAAGGAGATCCGCGCAGTTTGCAGGTAGAAGACAGTTTGCAAGGAGGCTGAGAATCCAGGCGGTCCTGCATTGAGAGCTGGAGGGCACCACAGCACAGAAAGGACCTCCCCAATCAGATTGAATGATTGGCAGCTGCTGGTAAAGCTGAACTGTGTTGGGAAAGTAGGGAAACGGTTTCTCTGACTTCCCTAAAACTAGCCTGGTTTGGAAGGGGGGAGGCAAGGATATGTGTTTGTGGGTATTTTAAAGAGCATAAGACTTAACAACAGAAATCCGCAAATAATCTAAATCTATATAACTGTTAAATAAACAATTCTTTTTCTTTTCACCAAACTCTGGTATTGAGAGTTATAATTTTGGCGGCGGGCAATCGGGCCCCTAACTAAAGAGCCCGTGGGTTTGTTTTCAACTGGAGCAGCCCAGGGGTTCTGTAACAATTAGAGCTGTAACTAAAAAGTTAAAGAATTTAGCCTTAATTGATAGGCTTGAGTGGCTAATTTTTGTGGAAAGCTGTTGTTCCAAAATTATGAAGCTTTTGAATAAAGCCTCATTTATCACCAAACTTTGCCTCTGGAATTTTTACTAGAGCGTAGTGATGGGCAGCAGGACCCCAACTGCTGTCGGGTAACATGTCCTCTCCCTGGTCGGGGGAAGGAAAAGGCCTGGCGTGGGTAGGCTTGGACACCAGGCGCCTCAGCTAACTCCCTTCTGCTGCGGAAGAAGAGAGCACATGAGCTCAGTGCTGGCCCCGGAGTCTGTAAACAGCAGTTGCGTTACCTGCGCCCCTGTGAGGCCCTCTGCTGAGCGCCCAGTTGCAAAGGCTGCTTCCGACAGGCTTCTGGTTGCAGAGGAGCCTGGCCAGCTGCTCACGGTCTCCAGTGTCCTGGGATGAATGATAATGTTAAGGGCTGGCAGTCCTGGCATGGCCCTCTTCCCTCCTGCGGTCCTTCTGCGAGAGCGCCTCCTCAGGGAGCTCGTCCTTCGCCGAGCCTCGCGCCTCTGGCCAGAGCTGCGCGCCCGCCCAGCAATGCACTCCTAGATGGGTGGTGAACCTGTGCAAGGATGGGATCCTGAGCCACAACCCTTCCTCGGGTTCAGAGCCAGCACAGAGGGTTGTGGGGGACCCGCCATAGGACCCAATTTTGGTTCCTTCCTTCTGCGTTCCTCGAATCCTTTCGCCTTTCACTCTTGGCTTCCACTCCGGTACTAGCTTTGCTTTCTTTCTGCCTGGCTGCCCCCTAACTTTCTTGCCTAATTCTTCCCCCTTCTTTCTCCGATTTCCCACCCCCAATGAAACAGGTTGTCAGGGCAGGCCTGCTCTCAGAAATCAACCAGAGACCACTGTGGGAGCAAATAACTGGTTTATTGAGGGACCAAAAGAAGGGGTAAGGGGGTTAAGGGAAGAGGCAATTCCTGGACTGACTCAACTGCCGGTAGGGGCGAGGGAAGCAGCAAAGGGGGTGGGGTTGTAAGAAACAAGGAAATAGTGACTCCCAAACCAGTAGAAAATCATTAGTAACAAAGGACAAATGTAATTAGAGGGTCTCAGGGGCAAATGTAATTAGAGGATCTCTGAGAAGGAAGTTGACAATATTAGCATATTTACAAATCACAAATGGGACATCCTGAAGGGGGAAAGATAGTTATCACCAGACAAAGGGAAAATGGGAGAAGGTAGTTGACAGTATTAGCATATTTACAAATCACAAAAGGGGCATTTAGATAATTGTGCTAGATTGTAACTCCTGAGTATCCAGCATGGAGAAATGGAAAAGGAAAGGGAGAGTGAGGGGGGCTTCAGATGCATTAGGAATAAAAGTAGCCAGCTCCCTCTTTTTAGGTGCACATTCTCCTGGCTGAAGGTGTGCCTAACTCTGCAGACTTGTGAATAAATGCCTCGCTTTGCTGCTCAAGTTCTGTGTCCCAGTTTTTATTGTGAGCATTTCTCACAGGGTGGCTCCTGGTCCTCCTCATGGACACGTAGAAATAGCCACCAGCACTTCTGCAGGCACCTTTTTTTATACATCTTTTGGTAAGGGTGACTTTGCTTATCAACATGTTACAGAACCCCTGGGCTGCTCCAATTGAAAACAAACCCACGGGCTCTTTAGTTAGGGGCCCGATTGCCCGCCGCCAAAACCACAACTCTCAATACCAGAGTTTAGTGAAAAGAAAAAGAATTGTTTATTTAACAGTTATATAGATTTAGTTATTTGCGGATTTCTGTTGTTAAGTCTTATGCTCTTTAAAATATCCACAAACACATATCCTTGCCTCCCCCCCTTCCAGACCAGGCTAGTTTTAGGAAAGTTAGAGAAACCGTTTCCCTACTTTCCAAACACAGTTCAGCTTTACCAGCAGCTGCCAATCATTCAATCCTGATTGGGGAGGTCCTTTCTGTGCTGTGGTGCCCTCCAGCTCTCAATGCAGAACCACCTGGATTCTCACCCTCCTTGCAAACTGCCTTCTTCCTGCAAACCGAATGGATCTGCTCTCCTTCTCAAAACTGCATGGCGAGAGCCTCTTAAAGCAGCCTGGAGACCCCTTCTCCAAGCCACATGGTGAAGGCCCCTTCACCAAGCCACGTGGAGGGAGCACACGAGAGCGAGAGAGTGAGACCCCAAGAGTGAGCTCGCGAGCGAGAGCGAGAGAGTCAGAGCGCCAGAGCCAGAGCGAGAGCGCGAGCTAAAATGTCCGCAGCTGCTTATATATCCCTGACTGCGTCCTCTGACGCAGCGGGCCTTGCAAACAGTTCTGACCATTCACAGAACCCCATGTAGGCTCTGTGTGCTTTCCATACCATCCCCTGGTTCAAGGCTCCTCCCATCTACCTGAGGCTTTGGATGCATTAAAGCCATTTTGCATAAGAAAGACATTGGCCACAAGCCTCAGGCATGTGGAGGTATTCTGAAAGCTGCTTCCTTCTCCCCATCCCCCCAGCAGCAAACTCTGGGGATTTTTGGACTCCCCTGTTTCTGTAACAAACATATTCAGTAGGTCACTTACATCTCATTGCTTTCCCTCTCCCACACCAGCTTAGCTAACATATGGGACTAAGTCCATTAGCATTTCCTCTGGCCAGGTTGATTAGCCTATACCAAAAGTCCAGATGTGCATTCTAGCTGCCTCCATGTTCTGACACAGGTGTGCTCCAATTTTTAACATGCAGGCAGCTAGCTCAGAGAAGCAGCCCCTAACTTGGTAGGGCTAGGTTCATTAGGGACACCAGCCAGTGGGGCCATGGAGGTCTGAGGGCATGTGACAATGAGAACTGGGGACCAGTGCCCTGCCCTGTTTGGCACCTGGAGACCCCTCTTTCCGTCTTTCTTGTGATTAGTCAACAACCTGTCACATCTGATGCCCTTCTTCCAGTGGTACAGTGTAAGGGACCTGCTAAGAACATCAGTATGAGGGAGCAGGGCTACCTCTTCCCAAGTCTCCTGCTTCTCTGTGGATTCAGATCTTGGGAGAGGTACTGGGGCTCCCTGAGCCCTTAAGAGTTTAGGAATGAGTGGTGGCTACCTGTCTCCCCACCCACCTCCCCTGGTCAATGGTTAATTCTAATGGAGAGAAATTCGAGGTGATAAATCCTACTCCAGATGCTGATGAAACAGACGGGGCTTCTCACACTTCGCAGGAGGAAACAACCGTCAGTCTATTTGGAAAATAATTTGGCAACATCCAGTAGTTTTAGAGAATATCTACCCCTATACCCAATGGTCTCATTCCTGGATATCCACTTTGTTCTGAGGAAACAGCCACTAAGATCAAATACAAGGATGTTATAGCCAAAATTGTCCAGTTGCAGCTTACCTCCCCCTGGGCTAGGACCTCGGTGTCAGCCTTAAGGTGTGTGGAATTGGGGCGTTGTGATAAGGGCTCTGATAAGGACCCTGCTGAGAGGGCTGACCTTGGGGCTGGGGTAAGGCCTCTGAGGGTGAGGGCCTTGGATTTAGGACCTGAGGACTTGGCTTGTTGCCTTAGGGTTAAGGTGACTGTCAGGGTCATAAAACAAATGTGCTGGGTCCCTGTCGGCTGACTTATACAGGTTGCTCAGATGTGTTAAGATAGAAAAGATGTAGATAAGTGCATATATTATAACCTTATTTTCATAAAACAAATTGTGACTCACCTTTTCTGAGGTGCCAGAAGTGGGGGACTCTGCCCCAGGCCAGCAATGGACTCATCCAGGAGCCCAGGGTCTCTTAAATGGGGCTGCACACTCCCCTTGCCATTAAGTCTGGTGGAATTTGGCACATGACCCCTGAATCACCTGTCACATCTGAGTCCACAGGTGCTGCCATCCCTGCTCCTCAGCATTGGCTGAAGGAAACCAATGCAAGGCTCCAGCCCTAAGAAGAAAGAGTCATATTTTGTCCATCTGGTGTCTGTCGTTCCACAGTGAGTGACTAGCCCAAGACAGGCTCAGGGAAGTGGAGGACTCTAAGGGGCTGTGTGGGCCACCAGTGTGGCCAGCAGAGAGGGGAGGAAGCTGCACTAAGAGATGGCATGTATGAACACTTAAGTATAAGGCAAACACTACAGTTAGCACTTGGGAGGATTATATTTTTAAGTATCAAAAGAACCCTACATGGTATGTGATATTATACTGCAAGAACAGATTACAGCCTTGTCAGGGCAGCCTTGCTCTGAGAAATTACCCAGAGACCACTGTGGGATTAGGCAATGGGTTTATTGAGGGAAAAAGGGGGGAGGGGGTGGGGAGAGGCAGCTCCCAGAGCAGCTCAAGGACCCGTGGGAGCAAGGAGAATGGGGAATGGGGAATGGGGAACAGGGAATGGAGACTCCTGGTCCTCCTTGTGGGCACGTAGGAGTCCCACCTGCACTTCTGCAGGCACCTTTTTTATACTTGTCAACCACACATTTTGGTGAGGGTGAATTTGCTTATCAACATGTTCAGTAGATCATTTACATCTGATTGCCCCTCACACACACACACACACACACACACACACACACATCAGGTTAGTTAACATATTGGGCTAGGTTCATTACCATTTCCTCTGGGAATGGTTTCAGTCCATCAACACACCTTTTGGGAACTGCTAAGTCCATCAGTATATCTTTGGGAATGGCCAAGTCCAGGGCCAGGTTGATTAGCATATACCAAAAGTCCAGGTATGCATTCTAGCTGCCTCCATGTTTTGACAAGCCTCAGGCTTAAGGGTCAGCTCACAGGGGGATGAGACACAATTTGCCATCCTCAAGTTGTTTAATTGCTCTGGGTCTTAGCTCCATCACCTGTAAAAGACAAAAATACTGATGACTACATAGTGAGAAATAAAAGAGATAATACATACAGAACACTGATGTCATGGAAGTCTTATGTGAGCACTGTATATACCTCTCATTTACTATGGCCATCCCCATTTTATTTGTAAGTAAACAGAGGGTCAGTAGCTTACCTGAGACACATACCGGGATGTCCAAGTGTGAGAAATGCTCACAATAAAAACTAGGACACAGGACTTGAGAAACAAAGTGAGGCATTTATTCACGAGTCTGCAGACTTGGGCACACCCTCAGCCAGGAGAATGTGCATCCAAAAAGAGGGAGCTGGCTGCTTTAATTGTAAAGCATTTAAAGCCCCCTCCCTCTCCCTTTCCTTTCCCATTTCTCCATGCTGGATACTCCAGAGTTATAATCTAGCACAATTATCTAAATGCCCCTTTTGTGATTTATAAATATGCTAATGCTGTCAACTTCCTTCTCAGAGATCCTCTAATTACATTTGTCCTTTGTTGCTAATGATTTTCTACTGGTTTGGGAGTCACTATTTCCTTGTTTCTTACAATTCTCCCCATCTTCTCTTGGGAAACTGACTACTCAAACCATTCTACTTATTCCTTCAAATCTAAGGAGGATTTCTTGACTTTCTTCCTCATAGTTAGGATTCCCCTTGGCCTCTAGGAGGAAGAGATTATGAAAAGTTGCTGGCATTTGTTTAATTAATGGAGTCTCAATTAGTCTCTGAACTAAACCTATGATGCATGGAATAATACAGCAGCCTAAAGCTGTGAGGACGCCTGCTACCACTACAAGGGATATGAGAGCTGTGAGATCATTCCTTTCCAGTTGCCAAACCAATTTCCTAACCATCCTGTTATGTGATTGTCAATACCTGAGTTTTCTGCTAGTTCATTTGCTAAGGTAGTTAGTCCCTGCAGAGCCTTAGTGATAGATCCATTAGGGGCTGTATTATTAGGGATAAAGGAGCAACACTGCCCCCCAAGCATTACACATACACCTTCCTTTTCTGCCAACATTATATCCAGTTCCATCGCGTTCTACCAAGCCATTCTACTGGTGGCATCTAATTGTTGAGTAATTCCTTTTATAGCATTACTAGTATAATTGATAAACCTCTGCTGGTTATAATAAATATAATTTATTCAATCAACATTTTTATTAATGGTAGACCACCAGAGCAGCACTGACTTAAACCCTGCTGCTATTTGATTTCTAGCTTTAAACTCACTTGGAACTCCTCTAGGGACCCCAATGGCATCAATATAGATATGAGGATTGAAGGATCCACCAGGCGCCATTGACCTCTATTTCCTAGCAGTGGCAGTCTGGATCGGTTTTGGAAATGCCAGGGTAAATGGGATAGCCAATTGAACCAGGGCACAGGTTCCACTCCACCTGTCAGGTAGGATTTTCCAGAGACTCCTCTGCCCACAATACCATCAGACATCTGCTCTGAGGATTTGGAGGGGAATATAGTTGCCTGCCCCACTGTGAAGGTGGCTCGTATTTCTGGTATGAGTGCATGTTAGGAGTTCTCCCACAGGGGTACCAGAATTCACTTCCTACCTAAAGAGGCAAGAAGAGTAATTCATGGGCCCCACTGAGTATGAAGGAAGGGATTGAGTCCCATTACTCCCTACAGAGGGAAAGAGGAGAGACAAACTTCTGCAAGTCTTGTTTCCCCATGCATTCTCATCCCTGTAGAGAGCGAGCATACAGGCCATTCCCGAGGGGTCAGAGTCCCAGCCTAGTTGAAATGGTATGACCTGTACCTGGGGTCTCCCTGTGGTACAAGCATAACAGTTGCTTTTATTCAGGAATTTAGCAGTAAATTTGACCCATTCTACCCAAGCATTTGCGTCCGCATACCTAGTCTCTATCTCTATGGTTTGTCTGAGATTTAATACCTCAAAAACTTTTAGCTTGGCTGGATTATTCTGGGGTCTATTCTGAGGTGTTTCTGAGGTCTGGCTGGGGGAAGTTAGATTTTCTATGGAAGGAGGAGTTGTCACTAAGTGAAGACCTAGCCACCCTACTGGAACTATGCCAGATACATCAGCTCCTAGGCCATAAACTCTGGTAGCCACATGGGGTTCCTGACTTAAGGCCTGTGGCTGGTTAAGTGTTAGAAGAAGAGGGTTTCACTGGAGAGGCCAGCAACTTGGGGGAGGAGCTCCTTTGCTTAAAGTTATTTAGGCAGGAGCAGTTTTACTTGCTCAGGGGGCTTGGCCGTTTGCCCACTGGATTTTGTTGTCCACCAGGTGTCTTCCCAGGTAGGATAAGGGCCGTTCCCTAAATATGTAAGAATTTCATTATTTTCTAGATAGGGACAGAGATATTTTTCCTGAGACGACAGCCAGCGTTGATAAGTAAGGTCCCCACAAGACAAAACTTGACATGCATCAAACTTCAGAGTTTGGGGATTTGTACTTTCAGTTACATTAATAATTAGGGTTATTGGCCTGACCCAGCCCAGAGTGCCCTGGAAGGAGACAGTTATCCAGCAGAGCATTATAAAGAGTCCACACCCCCACCTAGGGGACATGACTTTTTCCTGAGAGTTAGCTTCAGAGGGTCCCTACCCTGCTCTGAGGTTACTTCCCCTTAGCATCTGCCTTTTCTTCGAGGGGTCCCTTTACCCTAGTGTAATGAGTCCACCCCTTTTCAGCAGTTCTCACGGCAGTCTCGGTGATCAGGAGCACCTGGAATGGTCCTTCCCACATGGGCTGAAGTTTCTCTTCTTTCCATGATTTGATCAGGACCTCGTCACCAGACTGGAAGTGGTGAACCAGAAACTCGAGCGGTGGGGTCTGGACAAGGAGACCTTTGCTTTGAGAGAGGCAAGGGTAGATGAAATAGCCAATACATATTTCTTTAAGAACTGATCCTTGGTCTCCAGGGTGGGTAGCTCAGTCTTTTTTCCTAGGTAAGGGAGTCCATATAGGAACTCATAGGATGATATCCCAATATCTTTCCTAGGAGCTGTCCTGATCCTGAGGAGAGCCAATGGAAGACACTTGGTCCATGGTAACTTGGTCTCCAAGATCAGTTTAGCTAGTTGTTTCTTTAGAGTCTGGTTCATGCATTCTACTCGGCCTGAGGAAGGAGGGTGACAAGGGGTATGATATTCCCATTTGATGTCTAGACAATTCATAATGCCCTTTAACACTTGGGAGGTAAAATGACTCCCATTATCTGAGTCAATATTTTCAACTAAGCCAAATCTGGGGATAATTTGTTTAAAGATTATTTTAACCACCTTGCTATGGCTGATGGAAGTGGAAAGGCTTATACCCACCCAGAGAAATGATCTACTATAACTAAGAAATTTTTGATGTCCCACCTTTGGCATTTCAGTAAAATCAACCTGAATGTTCTGGAAGGGCCTGAGTCCCGATGGCCTTCCCCCAGCCTGTACCTTTCGTACTGCCTGTTTGTTTACCTTCTGGCATATGAGGCATGCAAGGCAGATCTGCTTAGCTATAGTGTAAATTCCAAATCCCCCATATAGTCTGAGGACTGTGTCACAGAGGGCCTGAGGTCCCCAATGGCTGCATTGGTGCAGTGTTATCATAATTTCCCTGAGGACCTATTTACTCATTATCTCCTTCCCATCTGGGAGTTTCCATTTCCCAGTAGCATCTTCTGAGGCTCCTGAGTTAATCTCCTTATTTCCTCCATGGAAAAGGTAGGAGCTATTGACACAGAGGGTTGGGGGAAGGCATGGAACCAGGTAGAGGACTTTATTTTTTCCCTCTAATGCAGCCTGCTTTGCTGCGTTATCAGCCAGCCTATTTCCTCTAGCTTCATAAGATCCCCTAGTCTGATGTCCATTGATGTGGACTATAGCGACTTCTGCAGGGAGTAGGAGGCCATCCAGGACTGACTTGACTAGTTTTTCATGTACTAGTTCTTTCCCCCTGCTATTTATTATTCCTTGTTCTAGCCAAATTTTTCCAAAGGTATGGGCGACCCTATAGGCATACTTAAGAGTCCGTATAGATGGTTCCTTCCTGATCCTTCAGCAATTTCAATGTCTGCCCTAAAGCATAGAGTTCACATGTCTGTGCAGACCAATTATTAGGCAGCCTCCCTCCCTCAGAAAGCGCTTGAGAATCTCCATCAATAATGGCATATCCATTATGCCTTTTCCCATTGATTACTTGGGAAGAACCATCGATGAAAAGGGACTGTCCACCGTGTAAGGGCTTTTCTCTCAAATCTGGTCTGACCTTACTCTGGTATTCTATGACATCAAAGCAGTTATGCTCTAAAACCTCCTGAGTCCCCTCTTCTCCTGCCCAAAGGAAGCTAGCAGGGTTCAAATTTGGGCTTTGAGAGAGAAAAATCATCCTTTTCTAGGAGGATGGCCTCATACTTAAGAATCCTGGAGTTGGTTAACCACCGCCCTGCCTTCTGGTTTAGAATTTTTCTGTCTTGATGAGGGGAGGTTACAGTGAAAGGCCCCCCAAAGGTTAATTTCATGCTTTCTTCTACTAATAAAGCTGTAGCAGCCACCATCGGTATGCATTCTGGCAACTCTCAAGAAACTGGATTGAGGAGTTTGGAGAGATAAGCAATAGGTTGTTTCTTTCCAACCCACTCCTGAGCCAGAACCACAAGTGCTGTGCCCTTATCCACCATGATAGAGAGGTGGAAAGGTTTCTCTAAGAAAGGAAGGGCTAAAACTGTGGAGGTTACTAGAGCTTGTTTTAGCTCATTAACCATATTTATCCCCTCAGTCATCCACTGAAGAGGATCTGGTTCTTGTTCTAACAGTTTTTTGAATACAATAGTCTGGTTTTCTGAGCATATGACTCTATCCAGAGCCTGCAATACCTTGTTAGCCCTAAAAATTTCTTTAATTCTCACTTAGTCTGAGGTAGGGGAAGAGTAGTAATAGCGGCTATCCTCTCAGGACTGATTTTTCTCTTTCCTGCACTTATTAGATGGCTTAAGTATTATACCTCTTGTTCTACAAATTGCAGTTTCTCCTTAAACACATGCAAGCCCTTCTGAACTAAGAAGTTTGGAAGAGACATAGTAGAGAGTCTTACTTCTTCTTGATCGGGACCAGAGAGGAGTAAGTCATCCACATATTGCAGTAATTGAGTGTGTCCCACAGGAAGGAATTCTGTAAGAATTTTTTCAAGAGCTTGGCCAAACAGATTTGGAACTTCTGTAAAGCCCTGGGGCAGGACTGTTTAGCAATATTGCTGTTTCATTCCAGTGGTTAGGTCCTCCCCTTCAAAGGCAAACAAGTCTCTGCTTTTTAGAGTGAGAGGGCAAGCCCAAAATGCATCTTTGAGATCTAATATACTAAACCACTTACGTTCAAAGGGGATTTTGCTAAAGAGACTATAGGGGTTAGGGACAACAGGATGGCGGGTCTGGATGAGTTGGTTTATGGCTCTTAGGTCCTGGACCAGCCAGTAGCTGCCATCAGATTTCTTGACGGGAAGGATGGGGGTATTATAGGAGGACATACATGACTCCAGAAGCCCATCCTGCAGGAGTTTATGAATAACAGGCTGTAAGCCCTTTCTTTCCTCATTGGAAATGGCGTACTGGCATCTGCAGACAGTTTCCCCTGGTTTTTGCAGTTCAATTTCAAGTGGAGCAATCTTCAGCCCTTGATTTCCTTCATTAGCCCACACTAAAGAATCATTCTGCTTTCTGCTTCAGTTAAGAGATGCAGCTTGACCTTAATTTGTCCCTCTTCTACCCCAAGGTCTAGGCCTAGCCTGATAATTAAGTCTCAATCTAATAAATTTATTCCAGCCTCAGGGACATATAGAAGAGACTCTTTAATTAATTCTTCTCTTAATTGTAGTTACATTTGCTGGAAAACTGGCACTTGAAATCCCTCCCCTTTTTACCCCTGACACTAATATCTTTTCCTCAGAGAAGTCTATTCCTTGGGATCGAAAAGTTAAAGATGATCTGGCTGCCCCTGTATCTATTAAAAATGTAGTTTCTTCCTTATGGGGCCCCACCTTTAAATTTATCAAGGGCTCTTGGTGGGATCTGCTTAAAAAGAGCCCCTGACACCCCTACTCCTTGTCAAAAGTCATGAGGTTTGTAAGATCTCTCTCTTTCTGGAGGTCAGAACACTCCTGCCTGATATGGCCAGGCTTCCCACACCTGTAACAATTCCCAAGCGTAAAAGACTTTCTTTTCCCATTGCTGGTCTGTGGCTTCCCTTGTTTGGGCCTCTGACAACCCCTTCTGTTCAGTGTTTCTAGTTCTTGCTTCCCCTGGATAACTTTCTCAATGGTTGAGACCATGATCCGGGCCTTTGGCTTCTGCTTCTCCTCCTCTCTTTTAACATTCACTTTCTGAGCTTCCTCGAGGAGTTCCTCTATCGTTCTTTCATTCCATTCATCTACCTTCTGTAATTTCTTACTAATATCTGGCCAGCTTTTTGTTACAAAGGTGACCTTTAAAAGTCCCTGCCCTACAGCATCCTCTGGATCTAGACCAGAATACTTTCTCATCTGGTCCCTGAGCCTCTGTAGGAACACAGATGGAGCCTCATCTCTTTCTTGCCTTTGAGACATTCTGTGTTCTAGGGATGGACTCTTTAATTCCCCTGATGATGAGACTCCTAAGGTCTCTCATCTGAGCCCTATATGCTGGCCTGTTATGATCCCACTCAGTATCTACACTAGGGAACTTCTGTTCAGCTGGGACAACTCCCAGACCAGGAGGGTGTTCTCTTTCCCATATCCTCATAGCAGCCCATCTGATCATTCCCCTCTTTTCTCCACTAAAAAGGGTGTCTAGAATAGACATTAATTCTGTCCACGTGTACGTGTTGCAGAAAGAGGGGTGTCCAAAAACAAACCCCAGAGTTTGCGGCTGGGGGATGGGGAAAAGGAAGCAGCTTTTAAGATGCCTTTGCATACCTGGGGCTAGTTGCTAGTGTCTTTGTTATGCAAAATGACTTTGATATTTCCAAGGCCCAAGAAGATGGGAGGAGTCTTGAACTGTGGGATGGTATAGAAGGAGCCTACAGAGCCTGAGTAGGGTTCTGTGAATGGTCAGAACTGGTTGCAACACCCACTGCGTCAGAGGATGTAGTCAGGGATATATAAGCAGCTGCGGACATTTTAGCTCTCTCACTCTCTCGCTCTCTCGCTCTCTTGCTCTCTCACTCTCTGGCTCGCTCTCGTGCTCTCCCTCCATGTGGTTTGGAGGAGGGGGCTCTCCAGGTTGCTCTCTCGCGCACGCTCCCTCCATGGGGCTTGGTGAAGGGGCCTTCTTCATACGGTTTTGAGAAGCTAGGTTCTCCATGCAGATTAAAGAAGCTGAGTTCTCCATGCGGTTTTGAGAGGACTCTCCAGGCTGCTTTAAGAGGCTCTCGCCACACAGTTTTGAGAAGGAGAGGAGATCCACGCGGTTTTCAGAAAGAAGGCAGTTTACAAGGAGGCTGAGAATCCACAGGGTTCTGCATTAAAAGCTGGAGGGCACCATGGCACAGAAAGGACCTCCCCAATCAGAATTGAGTGATTGGCAGCTACTGGTAAAGCTGAACTGTGCCTAGGAAGTAGGGAAACGGTGTTTCTGATTTTTGTAAGGCTGGCCTGGTTTGGTAGGGGGAGGCAGAACTGTGTTTGTGGGTATTTTAAAGAACATAATACTCAACAGCAGAAATCTGCAAATAATCTAAATCTATTTAACTGTTAAATAAACAGTTCTTTTTCTTTTCACTAAACTCTAGTACTGAGAGTTGTAATTCTGGCAGCGGGCAATCGGGCCCTTAACTAAACGGCCTGTGGGTTTTGTTTCAATTGGAGCAGCACAGAGGTTCTGTTACATATGTGCAGGGTCCAAGGAACTGGTCTAGCTGTTCCTGCAGTCCAAGGGGGTCCTTTATCAATCACTTCATCTCACGCTTGAAATTTATGACTTCAGTGCTTGTTAAAGGAGCATTGACATATCCAATCTGCCCTGGACCTATGGGGACCTCCTTGAGGGGAAACATCGACTGCTCTGAAGGAATGGGAAAGTTCTTTAGGTCTTGCTTCCATTGTTCTAATTCCTTTCTTAATCTAGAATAAGTTCCCACTGGCGCTGTAGATGTCATGGGGGTGGATACTGGTGGGGTATCTGCTAGGTGTTCCTGGCCTCTTCTGCCTGTACTGCCTGTCTGCGGTGCCTCTGCCCAGTTGGCCGCTGGCTGGTCAGGACTGTAAGGAGGCCGGAGACAGGACAGAGGGTCCCAGGCTTTATCTTTTTTTTTTTTTTTCGTTTACAGGGAAGAGACCTGTAGACCTGCTGGTAGGTTGCAAGCAGCAGAGAGCATATTCCTCCTCTTCCTTAGAAGCTGATGCCTGATCACTCACATATAAGACCAGGGCTTGACAAACCCAACATTCATCAGACCCAAATTGGGGCCAGAAGACAGATTTCCCCTTAATGGGTTCCCTTGGCCAAAGGAGACAACAATATTTTACCATTGTCTGTTTTTCCTTACTTTTGGTCTGGGGATCCTCTCCCCAGTGCTCTAACATTCTCCCTAATGGACTGTTGGGTGGAATGTCTATGGGGCCTTCCTTGGCCCCACACCTTTTAATTTCCCTAGGCCTAGAATTTCTATTTTCCATCCTCAGCTGATTCCTATGGCTGAATCTGTTTGTGTTCTCAACCTCCTTTACCAGAGATTTATTGAACACAGACCCCGCGAGCTCAACCCCCCTATACCGGAGAATTTCTACCCATGCCCTGTATACTCAACCTCCCTTACTGGAAGTTTCTTGTACACAGTCTTGATTGCCCAACCCTCATACCAGAGACCTTGCACACAGCCCGAGATGCTTTGTCTATTTCTGGTCGTTTCCCTCATGGGAGAACGGAACCGCGGATTGGGACTCTGCACTTGCTTTGTGTCTAGAGACACGTCCCAGCCACACATACAATCGGCTTCCTGAAAATTCCCAACCACCAAGGCAGTACTTAAGTCCAATTTTCTTACTTTGGTCCGTGCACGAGGTTGCCTGGTTGCTGTGGTGTTTGCTCTTGTTTCTCCCTTGCGTCAATCTACTGCTGTCCCAACAAGAAGTCTTGGGTCGTTTCTGGACGCTGTGAGGCGGGTGGGCCCTGGGTCAAGCAAGCCACCCAAAAGCGGGTAGGACGCGTTTCCCCACCTTGGCTCAGAGCCCCTTCCCGCACACAGGTGGAGGATCCTGGATGAGCCCCCAAATTGTCAGAAATGCTCACAATAAAAACTGGGACACAGGACTTGAGCAGCAGAGCAAGGCATTTATTCATGAGTCTGCAGAGTCAGGCGCACCCTCAGCCAGGAGAATGTGTGCCCAAAAAGAGGGAACTGGCTGCTTTTATCCCTAACGTTTCTAAAGCACCCCTCCCTCTTCCTTTTCTTCCTCATTTCTCCATGCTGGATGCTCCGGAGTTACTATCTAATTCGATGATCTAAATGCCCCTTTTGTGATTTGTAAATATGCTAATGATGTCAACTTCCTTCTCAGAGACCCTCTAATTACATTTGCCCTTGTGACCCTCTAATTACATTTGCCCTTAAGACCCTCTAATTACATTTGTCCTTTGTTACTAATGATTTTCTACTGGTTTGGGAGTCACTATTTCCTTGTTTCTTACACAAGCATCCACATTTCAATGACTGATCCTGAGGGCAGGACACAAAGTCTTGTCCACAAACACATGCTTGCCCAACACTCAAAGCACGTCGTGTCTTCAGGTGATCACACGCACACCAGGGCATTTATGTGTTCATCCAAAAATTTTATGCCTGTCTATATTACTTTCAAAATTGAAGGCTAAGAAGATTCACTGAAGAGACAGAATGATTAAGAAAGCTTACTTCCGTACAACTTCACTAAAAGAACTATTGAAAAATAATTACGGCAAGGACAAAGGTGGACCTAGAGGATATACCAGGAATGCATGAAAAATGATCCCAGGAATGTATAATTATATAATATAATTAACATCTTTGCCCATTTTAAAAACACAAATGTCTAAATAACAATAAAAAATTAATGGGAATAGCCAATGGGTATTTGGACTGTGTTAGGACTCTTGGAGAAGGATATATATGGAACAAATGTAACTTGTGTTAGAAAATTTAAACTGAACTGATTTTAGGATGGGACTTCCACAATGGCAGAGCAAGGAGGTTGACAACTCCTCTCCACAAAACCCATGTGAGAGACACCAGCTCCACAACAAGATGCTGTGGACTGACTTTCTCCTGTTAATCCCTTCCAATGCTTAGGCAGTAATTACAAAGATAAGTAAAGGACTCTGAAGGCTCGGGAGAAGGAAGAAGACTGACTAGAGACCTTAGGACTTGAGGTATGCCATGTAGTGAGTTTCCTGTGGGTTTTTTTTTTTTTTTTAAGTCTCTCATGTACTCAGGACTTGGAGGCAGGAAAGTCTGTAACTTGGAACTACCAATAGACATATACAAAAAAAGAAGGAGGAAGAGGATGAAAGGAAGGGGGGGAGGGAGGGAGGAAGGAAGGAAGGAAGGAAAGAAAGAAAGAAAGAAAGAAAGAAAGGAAGAAAGAAAGAAAGAATACTAAAGGTCCTTGGTCTTCCTGCCTATACCAGTGACATAAGAAGAACCAGAAGCAATGGCTTCTGAGCCACATCCCCCCTTCAACAGAAACAGTCCCAGGGCACCAGGCAACCTAGGGACACTTTCTGTCCCCATAGGCCTATGGACAACACAGGTAGGGACTGAGCAGGAGCCCGGGAGCCCCACAGAATGAGGCAGACCAGAATAGGGTTGCAAGGCTCTGGAAGCTCAACTCAAGCTTACAAAAAAATAGGTCAGAACTTACAGGCTAAACCTAAATAGCAAAAATGCCTGCTTAATATAAAATTATTTAAACAGGATCAAGTGTCTCTTAACATAAAAACCAAAACATTGAGGATACAATAGAAAATCATTAAAGAGCAACACAAACAAATGAACTAAATAGAACAAAGAGTAGAATAGTAGTCAGTAGAGGGGAGGAGGGAGGGAGAGAAGGGGGATAAGTAAGGGAAGGGTCTAGTCAAGGAACGTGTATAAATGACTCATGGACATGGACAATGGGGAGGGATATGATTGTGGGAGAAGGGATGGGCTGGGTGGGGGGAGCAATGGGGGAAAAATGGGACAACTGTAATTGAAAAACCAAAAAATAAAAGAAATTATAAAAAAAAAGAAAATCATTTCTCATACCAAGATCACAGGAACCACAATTTGATGAGAACAGACAACTGGTAGGCACCAATACCAGGATGAATAGGATGCTGGAACTGTCAGACAAGGATTTTAAAACAGTCATCATGAGTATGCTTCAATAATTACTTACGAATTTTCTTGAAACAAGTGAAAAAAATAATGTAAGCAATGAAATACAATTTGTAAAAAGAAAAATGGGAAGAAGAAACAAATGGAGATCATATAGCTAAAAAATAACTAAAATTTTTTAATTTGCTAAATGGACTCAATTATAAGTGAAGACGACAGAGGATAGACTCAATGAACTTGAAAATAAATCAATAGAGTTACTCAATCTGAACAGAGAGCACTAGACAAAAAAAAAAGGCCCTCAGGGACTTGAGAGACTACAGCAAAGGGTCTAGCATTTATATCATCAAAGTCCTAGAAGGAGAGGACAGAGTGTGAAACTGAACAAATATCAAGAGAAATAATGGCTGAAAACATAAATTTGGCAAAAGACATAAATGTACAGATTCCGGAAGCTGAGCAAATCCCAGAGGGATAACAAGACAAAACAAGAAAATCAAGACACAGCATAATGAAACTTCTAAAAATAAGGAAAACTATCTTAAAACAGCCAGAGAGAAGCAAGTTATTGCATAGAAAGGGAAGCCAAGTTGAATGACAGAAGATTTCTCATCAAACACAATGGAGGCCAAAAAAGAAGCAGCATGGCATTTTTTAAGTGCTGAAAGGAAAGAATTGTGCATCCTGAACTCATGTACTATCTTTTGGGAGTGAATGAAAACTAACAACATTTTCAAACAAAGGAAAACTAACAGAATATATTGCTAGCAGACCTATGCTTAAAGAAAGATATCCAAACAGAAGAAAAATGTAAGACAGAGAGGCTGAACCTTCAGGAAAGAAATAACAACAGGGAGGCAGGTCCAAGTGGTTGTGTGGAGGATGCTGAGCTCACCTCCCACCCAAAGACACATAGAATGTACACCTGGAGCAGTTCCTCCTGCAAGATGACTGAGAACCAATTCAACAGCTTCTGAATAACAACCAGAGAGAGACATCACATAGGGAAGGTTGGGGAACCGTGAAACCTCTCAGGGAGCTAAACAAATGCTCCAGGATGAGAAGAACTGGTGAGCACCATTATTTACATCTTCCCTGCACTTGGATGGGAGCTCTACCTGGGTTCTCTGGCTGACCTGCAAGGCCATTGTAGTGTGTCCCCAGCCACCCCTCTCTAGATCCAGCAGGAATAGGAGGGCATTATAGCATGTGTCCAGGGGACCCCTTCACTGAGATTGATCTAGCAGGTGTGGCAGGGCACTGTTACACATACCCACTGGCTATGCCTGCACACTGGGTTCCCTTCAGTAGAGAGCACAGAGCTAGCAAAGCACTGTGGTGCCCATATGCAGGGCTGCCCTGTGCAGAAAAAGTTCAGAGATAGTGGGGCACTGCTGCATTTGTTCTTGGAGCTGCCCCAACTGCGGAAACTGTAGAACTAGCCAAGTGCTGCAGTGCATGCACACAGGTCTGCCCCATCCCAAGAGAGTGCAGAACTAGTAGGACACTGTGACAGGTGCACTCAGGGAAGCCCCACCCAGGTCCAGCTCAGGAAACAGACAATTAAAGTAACAGGACTAGCTTCTTGTATATAAGCAGCCCTGCCCAGATTAGGAGGACAAATAAGTGTGCACACACCTGGCTGCTCACCTGTACTCCGTTCTGGCCGTGGCCAGCCAGAACAATGAGGGGATATCACACATGCAAGTACACCAGGTTGCTCCTCTCAGCACTCACTCCTTCTAGCCAGTGGCATACCAGGCACTACACACACCTGCCCTTAGTACAACCAGCCTGTCAAAACTATCTGGCACACAGTCTACACAAAGACCACCTTTTCAAAATTAGGAAAGAGAGTTATTTCAACTAACTCATTGGAACAAACAGAAAATCAAACAAAGTGGGGGACAGAAGAACATGCCCCAAATGAAGAAATAAAAAAAATAATAAAATAAAAAACCCTGGAAAAAAACTCTAATGAAACAGAGATAAGCAATTTGCCTAATAAAGAATTCAAAGAAGTGATCATAAGGATGCTCAACAAATTTGAGAGTAGAATAGAGAAAGTCACTTTAACAAAGAGTTATAAAATATAAGAAAGAACCAATCAGAGATGAAGAACACAATGACTGAAATGAAAAATACATTAGAAGGAATCAATAGCAGATTACTTAATAGAGACGAACAGAGTAGTGACCTAGAAGACAGAATAGTGGAAATCACCCAACCAGAACAACAAAATGAAAAAGAATTTTTAAAAAATGAGGATAGTATTGATATAAGGAACCTCTGGAACAGCAGTAAGCATTCTAACATTTGCATTATAGGGATTCCAGAAGGAAAAAAGAGAGGAAAAGCATCAGGAAGTATACAGTATGTTCACCCCTGTGATAGGTGAAAATCCTCAAAGTAGGAACCTTACATTTGTTTTAGTATTTATATATATTTTAAGGTTTTATAAACCCTTCCCAAACACTTATAAACTGTTCCCAGTCCCTTATTAACTTTTCCCACTCCCTTATTAACCTTTTCCACACTTTTATAAACAATACTTATGTTCTTAAACATACTCTACACTCTTAAACCTACATAACTTTAACAACATACGTATACAGTACCGCAAAATCTCACGATATAGCGAAAAATCTGCAGTAAATAATTAAATATAATATTTTCAAAAAACCCGCGATACAGTGAGGTCGTGATAAGTGAACTGCAATATAAAGAGAGACTACTGTATTTGAAGAAATAGTGGCTGGTTTGGCTCAGTGGATTGAGCGTCGGCCTGCGAGCTAAGTGTCACTGGTTCGATCTTCCAGTCAGGGCACATCAGAGAAGGAAAACTCTGACTCCAAAAAACCTCCGCTGCCTTGCGGCATACCTCTTCAGGGGAAAGGCTAAGGGAGTAAACCCCGACAGAAAATCCGGAGCCGGAGTCCCTAAGGCGGTTTGACGTTGTAGTCAACACCGGCAACTCCTGCGGCGCACCTGAAGCCAAGCTGTATTGACTCCGTCTTTCCCTTGGACCCTTCAGCTGCGAAGAGAGGGGGGGTCTGCTGCATGGGCAACAGCAGACCCTCCATATCACCCTGCCCAGGCTCTGTAGCTTCAGCTCCACTGGAGAGGACACTCCAGCGTCATCGCAAGATGTCGATTCAACACGGGAGGAGACAGATACCGTGTCACTCCCGAGTCGGACTGCACAGCCATTCTTGGCGGTGCAGATAGACTCTTAAGAAGCTACACCATCGTCTCTCGAGACGGACGGCTGCTGACAACGACGACGAGTGGCCAAAAATTCTTCTAATCTTGAGAAGAAAACAGACATCCAGGTCAAGAAAGCATAGAGAGTTCCAAACAAGAAGAAACCAAAGAAGCTCACGCCAAGACAGACTAATTTAAATGGCAATCTTGATAAAGAGT
The DNA here is from genome assembly GCF_987537825.1 of Furipterus horrens. Lineage (NCBI taxonomy): Eukaryota > Metazoa > Chordata > Mammalia > Chiroptera > Furipteridae > Furipterus > Furipterus horrens. The sequence goes on along the minus strand of NW_028327180.1, from coordinate 60,617,026 downwards.
CAGTTTTGCAGGCAGCAAGAAGAAACAACATACCACTTACAATGGAAATCCCATAAGGCTGTCAGCTGATATCTCGGCAGCAATTTTACAGGCCATAAGGAAGTGGCAGGAGATATTTAAAGTGCTGAAAAAATGGAACCTACAATCTAGAGCACTATACCCAGCAAGGTTACCATTTAGAATTAAAGGAGAGATAAAACTCTCCCAGAAAAGCAAAAACTAAAGGAGTTCATCACCATAAAACTGGCTTTATAAGAAGTGCTATAGGGTCTTCTTTATACAGAAAAGAAATGATCATAACCAGAAATAAGAAAATACAGAAAAGAAAAAAATCTTACTGGTAGAGACAAATATATAATAAACACAATGATCAGCCACTTAAAAGCTAATATGAAGGTTAAAAGACAAAAGTAGTAAAATTAACTATAAATACAATAAATAGTTGGGGATACACAAAACAAAAATATATTAAACCTGATCTCATAAACATAAAGCATAAAGGGGGAGTAAAAATGTAGGGCTTTTAGAATGCATTTGAACTTAAATACCAACCAGCTTAAAACAGACTGCCATAGATATAGATAGGTATATATGAACCTCATGGAAACCAAAACCAAAAACCCACAAAAAAATAGAAAGAAACTCAAGCAAAAGACTAAAGAAAACTAGAAAACCAAAACAGATCAAGAGATGAAGAAAAAAAAAGAGAACAACAAAAACAAGTGAGAAAAAATAACAAAGCAATAAGCTCATACCTATGAATAATTAAATGTAAATAACTAAATATTCTGTTCAAAAGACAGGATGGCTGAATGGATTTTTTTTTTTTTTAAGTCTCAACTATCTGTTGCCTACAAAAGACTCACTTTAGGTCAAAAGTGAGTGGATGAGAAAAGAAAACCAAGATAGCAATACTCGTCAGACAAAATGAGCTTTAAAACAATGATTTGTAAAAAGAGACAAAGAAGGACATTACATAAATGACAAAGGGTGCAATCCAGGAAAATAAAATAATTGTAAATATCTATGTATCCATCATAGAAGCACCTAAGTATATAAAGCAAATATTAATGGACATAAAGGCAGAATTTTACAATAATAAAAGGATAGTCATGGACTTTAATCCCCCTTTACCTCAATGGATAGATCATCTAGGCAGAAAATTAGTAAGGAAATAATAACCTTAAGTGTCACATTATACCAGATCAACTTAACAGACATTTATAGAATATTTTAGCTCAAAAGTGCAGAATACACATTTTTCTCAAGTGCACATGGAATATTTCCAGGATAGGCCACATATTAGCCCACATAACAAGCCTTAATTCAAGATGATTTAAATTATATCAAACATATATTCTGACCACCATAGCATGAAACTAGAAATCAAATACAGGAAGAAAATGGAAAAAAACACGAATACATGGAGAAAAAACAACATTCTATTAAAAAGAAGAAAACAAACAGGGAATAAAAAATCACCTTGAGACAAATGAAAATAAAAAAAACACATCTTTCCAAAATTATGAGATGCAGTAAAAGTAGTTCTAAGAAGGAAAGTTCACAGTTATACAGGCATGTCTATTTGTTAGCATATCTTTGTGATAAGTCAACAACTAGCCAATCAAAAGTTGTGCTGAAACATCTCGAACCAGGAGGGTTTATACCCTTTGCTGATGGATCTGTGTGTGGATTTGGAAGCACAAAGTTCAGGCAGTTACAAGTCTACCTCTAACTTTTACTTTTCATAAAGCCCACAATATCTGTGTGTCCTCTCTGCACTAAGACTTCATCAATGAATGGTGAGGTACACATAGCTAAAGCCTTCTCCAGTCTCTACTGAGCCTTTACACAGCCTTGCCCATGTGCACAGCCTTCCAGACCTCAAGGGGTATGTGGGAGTGGGTGTATCAAGACCCACTATGCCTGTCTTATTCCCTAAATCTTGCTACTAAATTTTTTCTCACCACGGAATTTGTCTAGGCATGTCACTAAAGCAAATAAACAAACAAAAGGAGCAACAAAGACAACCTTCAGAATAAGGGAAAGTCAGTATCCAAGGCTGCAACATATATTACACTGGGGAACACAATTTTCATAGAGTTAGGTCTGACACTTGTTTTTGACTAACTTTTGGCATCCTAATCCAAAAATGACCCAAGTTTTTCTCTATCATGTCAACTTTTTAAGGTAGAGGATACCCTCCCTTTGTCCCAAAAATCATACAAAATGTACATACAAAGGAAAATAAAGAAAAAATTACCTAAATATACTGTTTATTTAGAGTTATTTTATTCATATAAAGGCTATATATTGTTACTGTAAGTCAAAATGTGTATAAGTAGTAAAGTTCTGCTACCAAACATACATATTAAGGTATTTTATCTTTTCAAACAACAGTCTAGGAAATGTCAAAATGAGATACTTGAAAGTCTCTTTCAGTTGGCAAAGCTTTAACAAATTGTTTCATGAAACCCAGTTTTATGTGCGGTAGTGAGAATATAATGTTCTTTCGGTCAACAAGTGGCTCATGCAGAATGTTTGGATCACCAGGTTTGAAGTCAGATCTTGGAGGACAATTTGACTCCACCCAATGCTTCTCATGACCTCTGCTGTCTCATGTCAGGGATACATGGTGTATTCGTGTTGCTAACCAAGAAGGAAGCAGACCATTTTAAGGTCAACACAGATGATCCAATTGTGCTTGGGTTATTGCAACAAATCAATGACTCTCTTTATGTCTTCATATTCTTCATGGAAACAAACTGAATGGCCAATTGGCACTACACCAAATAAATTGCCATTGTCGAGGAGGACACACCTCAATCTCCGCTTTGAGCTATCGATGAATAGTCACCATTTGGTTGTGTTATAGATTGGAATTCCCAATTCCTCCATTAAACCATGTATGTTATGGCAATACACAAGCCACTGTCATTTCGAAAGTACTACAGAAATGCACTTTCCCTTGATAGAAAGTAGGATAACTTCACTCCCTTTTCAAGCAAGTTTTTCTCATGCAGTCTTGATGCTAGGAGTTCTGAAGCCTTTTTGGACAGTCTCAAATCTTGTGCAAAATCATTCAACTCATGCTGACCAAATCCCTTACAAACTGAGTCCTCTTCAATTTAAAAATCTTCATCATTGCTGTCAGTTAGTTCTTCACCATACTCTTGTTTTTTGAAAGAGGGTAGTTCAGTGAAAACTGGCACTGGGATTTCAGCTGAATGAGGCACTGGGTATATAGCTGATGGTAGACTAGGATATTCTATTTTACATTTATTTTTCTTGTTATATCCTGACATTTTCACTATACAAAAATAACAGTCACTTGAATGATCTTTGGGCTCTCACCAAACTATAAGTATACTAAATGGCAATTTATCACATGTTCTCAACACAGTGCTTGCACACCTTGTGAGGGGCCAAAGACTTATCTTGATCACTTTAAAATATGCAAAATAGGCTTGCCTGACAAATGCACTGATGTTTGTCCTTTGGGAATGGTGAAACTGCCACAAATATCACAAAACGAATCAGGGTTGTTTAGGCACTTACGATGAGAAATAGAAGAGGCAGACATGATCTGAAAGAAATGAAGTACGTATGTAAATAAAAAAATAAATTCTGCTAACTCCTTGTATACAGACAAGAACTCGGACTACACTTCGGAATACGATTCATTATATAGAGCAGCACACAGCCTCCCACCACACTGTCTCATGTGTAACTGAATAGCCTAGACAAGTATGAACCTGTCGCTGGTCTCCAAGGTCATCCTCCACCCCTCCCTACTCAAGGGAGGATTGCTCTCAGCCAATAGGAGAGCACTAGTGTTTCTCTCAATCGAGGCTCGATCCAGCCTAGAGTGGTGGCATTAAGATAAGCTGTAGAGGAAAACTTGATGTGATAAAAGAGAACTAACTGCAGTTTTGAAATCAGCATGCCTATTTAAGTCTAAAACAGCTGAAAAATTGAACTCAACAGGAATTATGTTAAAAATTGTTCTCCTGTGTCATCTCAAATACCTAGTTTTCAACAACAAAAAATGTTTAATGCAGAGTAACAGGGAATTGTGACTCATATTCAAGGAGAAAAATTAGACAATAGCAACAGTTTCTGAAGAGACCCATTTATTGTGTCACTGGTGTGCACAGGTAACCAGGTTCTTGATGATCATGAACAAAGAATTGAATAAATCATATGAACAGAAGAGGCGAATGGGAGTGGGCTGATGGCACCCTACTCCTGGAAATTATGGCTATATAGTATGTTTCTATTTCCTTATATATTTTTAAAGTATATTTTATTGATTATGTTGTTACAGTAGTTTCAATTTTTTTCCCCTTTGCTCCCCTCTGCCCAGTACCTGCTTTCCTTCCAGCAATTCCACCCCCCTTAGTTTATGTCCAGGGTCATGCATATAAATTCTTTGGCTTTACCCTTTCCTATATTATTCTTAACTTCCCCCTGTCTATTTTGTACCAATCAATTATGCTTCTTAATCCCTGCACCATATTCCCATTTCTCCCACTCCCCCTCCCAGCTGATAACCCTCCAAATGATTCCCATACCTATGATTCTGTTCCTATTCTGGTTTTCTTAGTTGGATTTTGTTTTTATTTTTCAGATTCAGTTGTTGATAATTGTGAGTTTGCTGTCATTTCAGTGTTCATAGTTTTGATCTTCTTTTTCTTAAGTAAGTCTTTTTGACATTTCATATAATAATAGCTTGGTGATGATGAACTCCTTTAGCTTTACCTTGTCTGGAAAGCATTTCACCTGCCCTTCCATTCCAAATGATAGCTTTGCTGGATAGAGTAGTCCTGGTTGCAGGTTGCCTTTTATCACACTGAATACTGCTTACCGGTCCCTTCCTGCCTGCAAAGTGTCCTATGCGAAATCAATTGATAGTCCTATAGGCACCCCCTTGAAGGCAACTCTCTGTCTCTCTCTTGCTGCCTCCAGGACCCTTTGGCATCTTAATCATGATGCGTCCTGGTGTGGTCCCCTCTGGGTTCAGCTCACCCAGGATCCTCTGTGCTTCTCAGACCTGTATGTCCATCTCCTTCGCAAAATTTGGGAAGTTTCCCTCATTTTTTTCAATTCTTGCTTTCTCGTTCTGCACTGATTGACTGTGTTTTTCTTCCTTATGTTCCAAATCATTGATTTAAACTCTAGTTTCCTTCCCTTCACCATTGGTTTTGTGTGGATTTTCCTTCATTTCACTTAGCATAGCCTTCACTTCTCTTATGCGCTTGCCATACTCAAGCATATCTGTCAAGCCTGTGAGCATCTTTATCAACAGTGTTTTGAACTCTGCATCTGTTAGGCTGGCTATCTCTTCATCGCTTAGTTCTCCCACAGAAACCTTGATCTGTTCCCGCTTTTGGGCCATACTTCTCTGTCTCCTCATTCTGACAGGCTCCTGTGTTTGTTTGCCTCCGAGTCCCAGGTAGAGCTGTTGCTCCTGTTATATTGTAAGGGGAGGAGCCTTAGGAATTCATCAGTACAGGGCGACCTGTTTCACCACGTAGTAGCGCTGTATGTGGGGGAGGGGTCCAAGAGGGAACAATGCCACCTGCCCAGCACTCGCTGCTTTTCCAGGCACCTCTCCCACTTCTGCACTGGACTGGTGCCCCTCTAGCTGCTGCCCTGGCCGTTTTTCCCAGAGTGGGTGTGTCTGCAGATGTTCTAGGACTGTGAGGGCCCTTTAAACAAGCGGATTCTGCTGAGAGACCGGCAGTTTCTGCCTCTACCCCAACCCCCCACTGGTCTGCACAATCAGAAGCAATGAGGCTTGATTTTCCCTGGTGCTGGGACCATGAGGGCCTTGGGCCACTTAGCAAGAGGTATCAGGTATGCTGAGACCAGATGCTGCTTGTATGAGAGATTTTAGGAAAGTCTGAAGCATAAGCCAAGACAGGCCATTTATATGGAAAAGCCACTGGAAACAACTCAGGTGGGTCTGAGAGTTGGGTGGGGCCAGGTCTCAGGAAATCACCAGAACAGATTGAACAGTGTTAGCCAGGTTGATGGAGACTCAGATAAGACACCTACCTATCAGCTCATTGGAGGGAGGGCTCAGCAAATGAACAATGGCCCCTTCCAGTTTTTCAGTGTACGAGAATGTGGCCCCTCCATAATTTTCTCTGATGCTAGACAATTCAATTCTTCCCTGAATGTCCCTGGTGCCTTTCAAGCTGCTTCCCTAGTGCTGGTGCACAGAGGGAGTGAGAAAGTCTGAATGTGAGCCCTTGAAGAGGAACTGCCTGTGACTTCAGCAGCCCTCTGTCTCATTCAGCTATAGTCCCCATCGGTTTTTATAGCCAGCAGTTATGAGGACTTCTCTTCCTGGCACTAGAAGCATGGACAGGGAGTCTAGGGTGGGGTTGGGACCCCTTTCTCCTCAGGTGTATTATCTGCAGCTGAAATATCTTTCCTCATTTTGAACTGCCACATGTGGGTATGGGACCATCTTGTTCTGTATCTCCACCTCTCCTCTTGATGTGGCTTCTTCTTTATATCTTTAATTATAGGACCTGTGTTCAGCTAGACTTCAAGTGGTTTGGAATAATGGTTGTTCTGCAGTTCAGTTGTAATTTGATGTGGTTGTGGGAGGAGGTGAGTACCATGTTTACCTATGCTACCATTTTGTCCAGAAACCTGGACCATTAATTTTTAAAGCAGCTCTACTGAGGTATAATTTACACCCCATAAAATTTACCTGTATTAAGACAGTCTGACCATGATGAAGGTGTAGATAGATACGCTTCATCTCCTTGCACAACCATAAGAAAGATTGCATCTACCTCAAAACAAAAAACAACAAGTTCTGCCAGAACATCAAACTTTATGGAATTCTGACAACTAAGGATTTCAAAGAAGAAATATTAATCCAGATGGGTAGGAGGGACAGAGACGGGGAGCCAGGGTGGAGAGGATGCGGTGTGGTGGAAGTGAGGGGGGGATGGCAAGGCAGCAGATGTGGCTGGCAGAACAGTCACACATCCTCATGTGGGGGATAAGAGCAAGGAGGGACACGTGGGGAGCCCCAGGCTAGACCACACAGCTGAGTGTTCCAGCACTGGAAAAAATAAAGCCTCATAGCTTCTGGCTGTAAAAATCAGTGGGGATTGAGGCATTTGAAGAAACTTCCCATCTCTCGTGAGAGTCTGTTTGGAGGGCCCCCATGGTCCTAGAATGTACACAAACCCACCCACTCTGGGAACCATCACCAGGGCAACAGTCACATACAGGAAGTGGGAAATCAGTCACATACAGGAAGTGGGTGAAGTGACTGGAAATGGGGTGAGTGCTGAGCAAGCAGCATTGTTCCATCTCTTACCCCTCCCCCACATACAATGCCACAAGGCAGTGAAATGGGTTACCCCCCCCACTGATGAATACCTAAGACCCCACCCCTTACAACGTAACAGATGTGGCAGCTCTACCTAAGGCACAAAAGCAGAGGGAGGCTATCAAATTGAGGAGACAAAGAGGTATGGCCCAAATAAAAAACAGATCAAAACTCCAGAAAAAGAGCCAAGTGAAAAGGAGATAGCCAATCTATCAGATACAAAGTTTAAAACACTGGTGACAAAGATGCTCAGAGAAATGATTGAGTAGGGCTACAAAGTAAAGGAAGAAGTGAGGGTTATACAAAGTGAAATAAAAAATATATATACAAAGAACCAACAGTGATAAGAAGGAAGCCAGGATTCAAGTCAACAATTTAGAACAAAGGGAAGAAATAAACATTCACCCAGAACAGAAAGAAGAAATAAGAATTGGAAAAAAAAATAGGAGAGGATTAGGAAACTCTGGGACAACTTTAAACGTACCAACATCCAAATCATCAGGGTGCAAGAAGGAGAAGGGAAGAGCAAGAAATTAAAAAAATTATTTGAAAAAATAGTGAAAAAAAACTTCCCTAATTTGGCAAAGGAAATAGACATAAAAGTCCAGGTAGCACAGAGCCCCAAACAGGTTGGGTCCAAAGAAGACCACACCAAGATACATTATAATTAAAATGCGCAAGGTTAAAGATAAAGAGAAAATCTTAAAAGCAGCAAGAGAAAAGAAGAAAGTTACTTACCAAGAAGTTCCCATAAAGCTATCAGTTGATTTCTCAAAAGAGACTTTGCAGGCAAGAAGGGACTGGAAAGAAGCATTTAAAGTGATGAAAAGCAAGGGTGTACAACAAAGACTACTCTCTCCAGCAAAGCTATCATTTAGAATGGAAGGGCAGATAAAGTGCTTCCCAGATAAGGTCAAGCTAAAGGAGTTCACATCCATGTTGTCACAAACGGCAGGAGTTCCTTCTTTCTCTCTGCTGCATAGTATTCCATTGTGTAAATGTACCACAGTTTTTTGATCCACTCATCTACAGATGGGCACTTAGGTTGTTTCCAGCACTTAGTTATTGTAAACAGGGCTGCTATGAACATAGGGATGCATAAGTTCTTTTGAATTAGGGTTTTAGGATTTTTCGGGTATAATCCTAGCAGTGGAATCGCTGGTTCAAAAGGCAGTTCCATTTTTAGTTTTTTGAGGTAATTCCATACTGTTTTCCATAGTGGCTGTACCAGTCTGCATTCCCACCAACAGTGCAGTAGGGTTCCCGTTTCACCACATCCTCTCCAGCATTTGTTGTTTGTTGATTTGTTGATGATGGCCATTCTGACTGGTGTAAAGTGGTATCTCATTGTGGTTTTTATTTGCATCTCTCTGTTGGCCAATGATGTTGAACATGTTTTCATGTGTCTATGGACCTTCTGTATGTCCTCTTTGGAGAAGTGTTTGCTCAGGTCCTTTGCCCATTTTTAAATTGGGTTGTTTGTTCTCTTGATGTTGAGTTGTATAAGTTCTTTATATATTTTGGAGATCAGTCCCCTGTCTGTGATATCATTGGCAAATATGTTTTCCCATATGGTTGGTTTCCTTTTCATCTTGCTGATGTAGCAGAGAGAAAGAAGGAACTCCTGCCATTTGCGACATGGATGGAACTAGAGAGAACTATGCTTAGTGAAATAAGCCAGGCAAAGAAAGAAAAATACCATATGATATCACCTAATACAGGAAACTAAAGAACAACACAAACAGATGAACTAAATAGGACAAAGAGTAGAATAGCAATCAATAGGGGGGAGGGGGCAGGAGAGAAGGGGGATAAGTAAGGGAAGGGTCTAGTCAAGGAACGTATATAAATGACTCATGGACATGGACAACGGGGAGGGATATGATTGTGGGAGAAGGGGTGGGTTGGGTGGGGGGGAGCAATGGGGAAAAATGGGACAACTGTAATTGAAAAACCAAAAAATAAAAGAAAAAAAAATCAGAACTTAGGAAAGGAACAAACAGTCAACCAGTGCAGAAAGAGGAAACAAAAAATGAGGAAAGTGAGGAGAGGCTCAGAAATCTAGAGGACAGCTATAAGAAGGCCAACATCCAAATCATAGGGTTGCCAGAAGGTGAAGAAGAAGAACTTTCGGCAGCCGTCCGCCTCGAGAGACGATGGTGTAGCTTCTTAAGAGTCTATCTGCACCGCCGAGAATGGCTGTGCAATCCGACTCGGGAGTGACACGGTATCTGTCTCCTCTCGTGTTGAATCGACATCTTGCGATGACGCTGGAGTGTCCTCTCCAGTGAAGCTGAAGCTACAGAGCCTGGGCAGGGTGATATGGAGGGTCTGCTGTTGCCCATGCAGCAGACCCTCCCTCTCTTCGCAGCTGAAGGGTCCAAGGGAAAGACGGAGTCAATACAGCTTGGTTTCAGGTGCGCCACAGGAGTTGCCGGTGTTGACTACAACGTCAAACTGCCTTAGGGACTCCGGCTGCGGATTTTCCGTCGGGGTTTACTCCCTTAGCCTTTCCCCTGAAGAGGTATGCCGCAAGGCAGCGGAGGTTTTTTGGAGTCAGAGTTTTCCTTCTCTGATGAACTAGAAATTGAAAAATTATGTGAAAAAACATTAAGCAGAACTTCCCTAACTTGGGGAAGGAAATAGAGTTACAGATCCAGGAAGCATAGAGAGTTCCAAAAAAACTGGACCCAGGGGGAACCACATTATAATCAAAAGACACATTATAACCAAGACACATTATATTCAAAATGTCAAAAAATTCAGGAAAAAGAGAGAATCTTAAAAGCAGTAAGAGAGAAGAAGAGAATTATGTACAAAGACTATCAGCTGATTTCTCAAAAGAAATTCTGCAGGCAAAAAGAGACTGGCAATAAATATTCAAAGTAATGAAAAGCAAAGACCTACAACCACAATTACTCTATACAGTGAAGCTGTCATTCAGAATAGAAGGGCAGAGAAAGTGCTTCCAGGATAAAGTAAAACTGAAGGAGTTCATTAGATCCAAACCACTGTTATATGAAATGTTAAAGGGACTTGTTTAGGAGAAAGAGGATCAAACTATGGACATTAAAATGAAAACTGTATCACAACAACAACAACAGAAGCTAGGGAATCAAAACAAAGGCAAACTAAGGCAATGAGAGTGGAAAAGGAATTATAGGTATGAGGAACATATTGGGGGGAGGTCAGCTGGGAGGGAGAAGGGGGGAAAAGGAGGGAAATGGCACAGGAATTAGTTAGCATAGTAGATGGAAGCAGAATAGATTGGAAGATGTTGAGAAGAACTATATGCACAACAAATGGGCATGGACTAAAGAGAGAGGGACAACTGGAGGGTGGGGAATCAGTGGGTGGAGGGGAAAAAAGGAAAATAAATTGGGACAACTGTAACAGCATAATCAAGAAAGCATATTTTTAAAAACTTTAAAAAAAGAATAATGTAGAAAATGGAGAAGCCAAAGAACTTACATGCATGACCCATGGGCATGAACTAAAGGGTGGATTCCTGGAGGGAAGGGGGTACCAAGTGGAAGGAGGGAAAGGGAAAAATATTGATACAGCTATAATAACATAATCAATAAAATATACTTAAAAATGTATAAGAAAAAACAAGATCATACACCGTGACTAAGAGAAATTTATTCCAGGGATGCAGGGTCAGTACAATACCTGTAAGTCAATGAATGTGATATGTTGCATAAACAAATTGAAAGATAAAAATCACACGACCATATCAATAGATGCAGAAAAAGCATTTGATAAAATCCAGCACCAATTAATGATTAAAAAGACTCTTAGCAAAGTGAGAATAGAGGGATCATACCTCAACATAATAAAGGCCATATATGAAAAACTTACAGCCAACATCATACACACTGGGCAAAAAAAAGTGTCTTCTATAAGATCAGGAAAAAGACAGGGATGTCCACTTTCACCACTCTTATTCAACATAGTACTGGAAGTCCTAACCACAGTGATCAGACAAAAAGAAGAAATAAAAGGCATCCAAATTGGAAAGGAAGAAGTGAAACTACCATTTTTTCTCAGATGACATAATACCATACATAGAAAACCCTACAGACTCCACCAAAAAAACATACTAGATCTAAAAAATGCATTCAGCAAAGTAGCAGGATACAAAATTAATATCCAGAAATCAGTGGCATTTTTATACACAATTGTTAACCTTTCAGAAAGAGAAACTAGAAAAAAAAATCCCATGTACTATTGCAACAACAAAAATAATAATAATAAGGTATCCAGGAATAAATTTAACCAAGGAGGAAAAAGACCTGTACTTGGAAATCTATAGGACATTGAAAAAAGAAATAGAGGAAAACACCAACAAGTGGAAGCATATACCATGTTCATGGATTGGAAGAATTAACATCATTAAAATGTCCGTACTACCCAAAACCATCTACAGATTCAATGCAATTCCTATTAAAATACCAATTGCATATTTCACAGATCTAGAACAAATATTCCAAAAATTTATATGGAATCAATCGACCCTGAATAGCCTCAGCAATCTTGAGAAAGAAGAACAAAGTTGGAGGGATTATAATACCTGATATCAAACTATATGACAAAGTCATTATATTCAACAGCCTGGCACAAAAACAGGCAAATAGATCAATGAAAAAGAACAGAAAGCCCAGAAATAAATCTATGCCTTTATGCTCTATTAATATTTGACAAAGGAGGCAAGAGCATACATGGAGTAAACAGTCTCTTCAATAAATGGTGTTGGGAGAATTGGGCTGGTACATGCCAAAAATAAAAAATGAAACTAGACTACTAAGTTACACCATACACAAGAATAAGTTCAAATGGATGCAAGACTTAAATATAACTTGCAAACCCATAAAAATCCTAGAAGAAAAGATAGGCAGTAAATTCTCAGACATCTCTCATAGCAATATTTTTTGTGGATATATCTCCTAGGGTAAGGGAAATAAAGGAAAAAATAAACAAATGTGACTACATCAAACTAAAAAGCTCAGCAAAAGAAACCATTCACAAAATGAAAAGGGAATCCACTGAATGGCAGAACATATTTGCCAATGATACATCTGATAAGAGGCTAATTCCAAAATATATAAAGAACTTGAACAACTCAACACAAGGAAGGCAATTAAATGTTTTTAAAAATAGACACTTCTCCAAAGAAGTCATACAGATAGCCCATAGATATATTTAAAAAATGCTCAACATCACTAATCATCAGAGATGCAAATTAAAACCATAATGAGATATCATCTCACACCTGCCAAAAATAGCTACCATCAATAAATCAACAAACTACAAGTGCTGGAGAGAATTTGGAGGAAAGGGAACCCTAGTGCGCTGTTGGTGGGAATGCGGACTGGGGCAGCCACTGTGGAAACAACTTGGAGTTTCCTCAAAAAATGAAAAGTGGAACTTCTGTATAACCCAGTAATCCCATTTTGGGGAATATACCCTAAGAATCCCAAAACACCAATTCAAAAGTATGAGTATATGAACCCTTATGTTCATAGTAACTTTATTTACAATAGCTAAGATATGAAAACAGCTCAGTTACCCATAAGTAGATGGGTGGGTAAAAAAGCAGTGATACATTTACACAGCCATAAAGAAGTAGGAAATCATATCTGTTGTGGACAGCATGGAGAGACCTGAAGATTATTATGTTAAGCAAAATAAGTCAATCAGAGAAAGACAAGTACCATATGATCTCACTTGTATGTGGAATCTAATGAGCAAAATAAAGTGATGAACAAAATAGACCTATGTGTTATAGTTTGGTCATAGTGTATAGTTATTTTTATATGTTGGTGGATATGTTATGCTAGTATTTCCTGGAGGATTTTGCACCTATATTAATAAAAGACATAGGGTATAGTTTTTCTTTCTCTGTGATAATTTTGTCTGGTTTTGGTATTAGGGTAATAATGAACTCTTAGGATGAGTTCAGGAGTATATCCTCATCTCCTGTATTTCAGAACAGTCTGTAAACAATCGGTATTAATTCTTCTTTAAATGTTTAAGTGAATTTAGCAGTGAAGCCATTGGGCCTGGGTCTTTTCTTTGTGGGTAGTATTTTTTTATTCCTAATTCAATCTCTCAACTTACTATAGGTCTATTCAGATTAACTGTTCTTACTTATGTCAGTTTTTGTAGTTTGTGTCTTTCTGGGAATTTATCGATTTCATCTCAGTTATCTAATTTAATTGGATACCTAGTGTTCCTTTATCATTCTTTTTATTCTTGTAAGGTTAGCAGTAATGTCCCTTTTTTATTTCTGATGCTACAAATTTACATTCTCTCTCTTTTTTTTCTTGGTCAATCTAGCTAAAGATTTGCAATACTTTTAACCTTTTCACAAGATCAACTTTTTGTTTCATTAATTTTTTATTGTTTTCCTTTTCTCAATTTTAGTAATTTCCATCTTAAAATTTTTTTCATCTTCTTTCTGTAGGCTTAGTGTGCTCTTCTTTTTCTTGTGTCTTAGGAGAAAGGTTAGGTTACTCATGAGATCTTTTTTCTTTTCTAATACAAGCTATAAATTTCCCTTTAAGCATTGCCTTAGTTGTGTCTAATAAGTTTTGGTATGTTGTGCCCTCACTTTCATTCACCTCAAAGTATCTTCTGATTTTCCTTTTGATTTCTTCTTTGACCCATTTGGGTATTTACAAATGTGTTGTTTAATTTCCACATGTTTGTGAGTTTCCCAAATTTCTTTCTGTGACTGATATTTAATTTCTTTCTAATGTGGTCAAAGAAAATACTTTCTATAATTTAAATCCTTTTAAGTTTAGACAGGTTTTATTTGTTTATGGTCTAGTATATGATCTCTTCTAGAGAATCTTACATGTGAACTTGATAAAAATGTATGTTTTTGCTGTTGTTGGGTGGAGAGTTCTATAGGTTCTATGGATCTGGCTGGTTTATAATGTTCCTCAGGTCTTCTACTTCCTTGTTGATCATGTGCCTACTTGTATCATCTGTTATTGAAAGTAGGGTTTAAAGTCTCCAGCTTTGTAGTTAACAGCCTATTTCTCCCTGTATTGCTATATGTTTTTGATTTATGTATTTTAATGCTCTGTTGTTAGGTGCATATGAGTCTATAATTGTTATACCTTCCTGATGGTTGATCCTTTTATCATTATAAATTGTTCCTCTTTATCTCTGGTAACATCATTTGTTTTAAAGTCTGTTTTGTTGAGTATTAGCATAGCCATTCCAGCTTTTCTTTGGCTCATGTTTGCATGCTGCATTTTTTCTATTTTTTTACTTTTAATCTATTTATATCTTTGAATCTAAAGTGTGTCTTCTGTGGACATAACATAGCTAGATCCTGTTTCTGTACAATCTGACAGTCTCTACCTTTTTTTTGTTTTGTTTGTTTGTTTATTTTATCTTTAGGGAGAGGGGAAAGGAGAAAGAGAGGGAGAGAAACATCACTGTGTGGTTGCCTCTCACTTGCGCCCCCAACTGGGGACCTGACATGCAACCTAGTAATGTGCCCTGACTGGGAATTGAACCAGCGACACTTGGCTCACAGGCCAACGCTCGATCCACTGAGCCACAGCAGCCAGGGCTCAGTCTCTATCTTTTGATTGCATTATTTAATCAATTAAAATTTACTGTTATTATTGATATAGATGGATTTACATCTGCTGTCTTGTATTTTTGTTTTCTATACATCTTCTATTGCTCCTTTATCTTCTTTTGCAGTCAGTGAATATTTTCCTTTGTAACTACTTAATTTATTTAACTATTTTTGAACTGTTTTTTTGTTATTTCTTTAGTGACCAATCAGAATATATTCATATTTATACTAACTTAATTCCAGTAAACATAGAAACATTACTACTGTATGGCTCTATTCCATTTTCTTCTTTTTGTGGTATTATTGTACACATTTTTTCATTTATGTTACAAAAACAATACATTGTTATAACTTAACATAATTTTATATCTTTAAAAGAGGCTTAGAGAAGAAAGAAGAACAGTATATAGTTACAGTTTTCGTCATATTAGCCTTCTTATTTATCATTCTGTTCTTGTGGCTTCAAGATACCATCTGGAGTCATTTTCTTAGCTCAAAACAGCTTTGATCCCACCTCTCTTTTGTGCTATTATTGCAAAAATATTGCATTTCTATGGTCAAGGCACAATAACACAATTATATACATATTGTTTTATACATTTGTCTTTTATATCTGTTAGAAGTAGAAAGGAAAAGAAATATGCATTTATACTCTTTCATAGCTACCTTTACTGGTGTTCTTTGTTTTTCACATGGAATTTAATTCCTGTCTGGGATCACTTGCTTCCAGCTTGAAAAACTTCCTTTAATATTTTTTTGTAAGGCGTGTTTCTAGCAACAAATTCTCTCAGTTTTGGGGAATGTCTGTTATCCCTTTATTTTTGAACAAAAGTTTTATTGGATATAAGATTCTTGGTTGACAATATTTTTTCTTTGAACATATTGACTATGTCATTCAAGAGCATCCATTATTTCTGCTGAGAAGACAACTTTTTAATTTACTGAGGTTACCTTGTAGGTGATTCATTTTTCTCTAGTTGCTTTAAATATTTTGTCTTTATCTTTTGACACTTTTTAAAAAGATTTTATTTATTTTTAGAGAGAGAGGAAGGGAAGGAGAAAGAGAGGGAGGGAAACATCTATGTGTGAGAGAAACATCGATCATTTGCCTCTTGAATGCACCCTGACAGGGGACCAAACCACAACGCAGGCATGTGCCCAGATGGGAATCCAGCTGGTGTTCTTTCACTTTGTGGAATAATGCCCAACAGATTCAGCCACACTGGTCAGGGTTCTCTTTCAGCATTTTTACTGAGATGTGTCTGCTTGTGAATCTCTTTGTGTTTTTCCTTCTTGCAGTTTATTCAGCTTCTCACATGTGTAGATTAAAGTTTTTCTCTCTCTTCTTCAGATTATAGAATCTTTATTGGTTAATCTTCAAGTTCACTAATTCTTTTTTGTGCTACTTAAAATATACTGTTAAGCCTACTATAGTGAATTTAAATTTTTTAAATTATACTTTTCTGCTCTAGAATTTCCATTTCATTTTTTAACCATTTATACTTCTTATTGATATTCTCTATTTAACTAAATATTGTCATCATATCTCCTTTACTTTAAGCATGATTCGGTTCAGTTCTTTGAAGATATTTATGACGACCTTAAAGTCTTTGTTAAATCAGACACCTGGTCTTGCTCACAGGAAGTTTCTGTTGCCTGATTTTTCTCATCTCCGTGTATGGGTCTAACTTTCCAGTTTGTTTGTTTTTTCATATCTTGTGATTTATTTGTTGGAAACTAAACATTTTAGGTAACATATTGTAGTGACTCTAGGTACTGGTATCCACCCTTTAGACTTCTTGTTATTTGTTGTTTATCTGTTTAATGATTCACTGGATTATTTTAGTGACATCAATTTCTCCCAGCAGAGTGAAGCCTGTGCTGCTCCTTGGCAGGTACATCCTTGAGCTCATGCAGTCACACTGGGATGTCAGTGATTAAGCCTCTTTGATGGTCTCTTCGCCTGCTTACACCCAGATGTTAAGCTCGATTAATTGTTGACTGATTGCTCTATTGTTTCTAACAATGTCCTGGGGTTTAATCGCTGCACAGACTGATTAAATTAAATTTGGGCTCCTTTACAGGGACAGATTTTGAAGTCAGTGTTTAAGATTTATTCTGGCCCAGGGAGGCCTCTTAGCTGTTTCATTTCCTGATCGTCTCTGGTAAACTAGGTATATTCTAATAAATATACCAGTATCTCCCTTTATTATCTTTCAGCACAACATCCATTGTGTTGCAACATATCCTTATGCTTGAACATTCTTACATTCTGTTGAAAATAAGCTCATTTATTTTTGGAAGAGCTTCAAGGTGGTCTCTCTCTCCTGCTGGGGAAAAATCTCTGAGCCTTGCCCCTAGAGCTGAAAGAAGGAACAGTGGCATGCTTCTCTCTGGGAGAAACACCTGCTTTAGGATCTCAGTGCTCCATAAAAAAAAGAGAACCTGCAGTCTCTGTTCTTCCTTGCTTGTACATCCTGGCATGGGATCTCTGCTTTACAAACTGGCTGGGGCAAGATAATCAGGACCCCTGTATTCTCAGTGCACCACACCCATACTAGAGCCACTGCCCCATGAGAGGGGCTGGACAGAAGATAGGAGCCATCTCTTGGTCACACTCACCCAGAACTTAGCCTCTGGGATGGGTAGCAAGGGGAAGAATGAGAAATGCGGATGCCCTGAATCTCCTGGGAAGGTACTGTGGGTGTCTGATTGAGGGTTGGTGTTGAGGATACCCATGTTCTTGGCTACACCTGATAAAGTAGAGCTTCTATAATATCACTGAGTTCAAGGAGGGGAGGGAAGATGCAGGTTGTGGTTCAGTTGCCACAGACTCTCTCTGTTCTTACTGAGTTTTTGGTAGTTTTTTCTGAATAACTGTTTCTTCATTTTCTGTGTGCCCTTAAGACCATTTCCAGATGCTTAAATGGTTGTTTGAAAATAATTTTTCACTAGTGTCCATATAACTCCTTATGTTGTCATGCCAGAAATAGAATCTGCACTAGAGTTTTTACTAAGTTCCTCTTTTTTTTTTTTTTTTTTTTTAAATGTATTGCTGATGAAGTTTTTGAGTGTTGTACTCTGGTCTCATTTCCCTAATATGCTCTGTAATTTCTATTGTGAGATTTTTTTAGTAGTATAGTAATTTTTAGAAATTCAAATATTGAACCAGAGCAGAATTGACTTCGGGTTGGAAGTAAGAGGATGGCAAAACATGGACCACACATATAACCAACAGAAAGCTGCTGTGGCTATAATAATGTCATACCAAGTAGACTTTAAGTTACAAAGTATTATAAGAGATAAAAGTTACAAATATTACATACAACTAAAAGGGTCAATCCAATAGGAAAATATATCTATCTTAAATGTGCATGTCCCTAAGAATATTCTATCAAAATACATAAAGTTGAGGATGGGAACTTCTAAGTCACATTGTGAAGTGCGTGGATATAGACAGAAGTAAAAGATATTGGTTATCTTTGCAGTCTACCACATTAATAGAAGAAAAAATGTGTAACAATAAAAAATACTTTATTGATTTGTTGAAAGTAAAAAGCATTTCATTAACCCATTGAAAACAAATACATAAATACTTAATAATATATATTCAAATTACATGAAGCAAAAATTGTTTAAACTAAAAAAGAAAATTTAGAAAACCAAATTATACTTAAAATTTTAACATACCTCTTTCAGTAACTGACAAAATGAGAAAACAAACAAACAAAAAGTTAAAGATTTAGGAGATTTGGCAAAGGCATGTAACCAAGACGACTCTGCCCAGCAAGGCTCTCATTCAAAATGGAAGGTGAAATAAGGAGTTTCCCAGATAAAAGGGCAAAAGAATACATCTTCACCTAACCAGCACTGTGAAATATGCTAGAGAGACTGCTTTAAAAAGATTAAGAAAAAGAGAGAGAGAGGGAGAGAGAGTGAGAGAGAGAGGGAGAGAGAGAAAGAACACAGGTCTAAAAGGAGAAAATGGCAATGAATAAGTATCTATCAATAATAACCTTAAATGTAAATGGATTGAATGCTTCAATCAAAATGGATATGAAAACATGACCCACATATATGCTGTCTACAAGAGACACACCTCACAACAAAATATCTGCACAGACTGAAAGTGAAGGGATGAAAAAAATATTCCAAGCAAATGGACATGAAAAAAAAAAGCCATGGTAGCAACACTTATATCAGACAAAATAGAACTCAAAACAAAGGCCATAAAAAGAGACAGAGGACACTTCATAATACTTAAGAGAAGAACCCATCAAGAAGACATAACCATTGTAAACATATATGCACCCAACATAGGAGTACCCAAATATATAAGGAAAATCTTTGAGGACTTCAAAAAAGATACAGACATCAGAAAGCAACACACTTATAATAGGGGGTTTTAATACCCCACTGTCAACAATGGATAGATCTTCCAAACAAAGAATCAACAGGAATATTGTGGCACTGAATGACATGCTAGATCAAATGAACTTAATCGATATATACAGAACTTTTCTCCCCAAAGAAGCAAAATATACATTCTTTTCAAATACACATGGAACATTCTAAAAAATAGACCACATGGTAGGACACAAAACAAGCCTCAACAATTTCAAGAAAATTAAATCATATCATGTATTCTCTCAGATCACAATGACTTGAAACTAGAAACCAACTTCAAGGAAAAAACTCAAAAACATTCAAATTCATGGAGATTGAATAACATGCTATTAAACAATGAATGGGTTAACAATGAGATCAAGGAAAGTCAAAAAGTTTCTGGAAACAAATGAAATGAACACACACCAGCCCAAAACCTATGGGACACAGTGAAAGCAGTCCTTAGAGTGAAATTCATAGCTGAAGAGGAAAGCCAGATGGCATCCGCAGAGGGGGCTTGCATACAAGCCCTACCATTCAGGTGGTCTGTGACTCAGCCTGCAAGAACTTGCAAACGAGCCTTGGCAACGCCAGCAGCTGGATGCAACTCCTGGTGGCCAGGTCACAGGCTCCTGAGAACAAAGGGGTCCTAAGGGACAGTGTCTCCTTTCCCATAGTGATAACATCTGAGGTGGAATGGACCCTTGTCACTTATTACCTTGCTTTGTAGTTTTTAGATAAAATGTAGTTTAGTATTGTAGGCATAATAGTTTAATGTCTAAACTATCCGCAGAAGTTATGTTACTCCATAATCCCATAATGAATGTATTCTATACACATACAATCTATTGATTCTATTTTTAGTAACCTTTGTAACCCAATAAAAGGAACGGTTGGACTGCTAGTCTTCGCTGATAGCGTGAGCAAGCTACGGCCCTCCGTTCGTTGCTGATCACTCATTCTGCCTGCTGGAATTACCTCTGCGTCTCTATTCCACAAATTACTGCAACAATAGCAATACAGGCCTACCTAAAAAAGATAGAAAGTTTTCAAATAAACAACCTAACCCTACATCTACAAGAACTAGAGGAACAACAACAAACAAAGCCCAGAGTGAGTAGAAGGAAGGAAATGATCAAGAGCAGAATTAAATGGCACAGAAACTAAAAGAACAATTCAAAGGATCAATAAATCCAGGAGTATGTTCTTTGAAAAGATAAACAAAATTGACAAACCTTTAACCAGACTCATCAAGACAAAGAGAGGACCCAAATAAATAAAATCAGGAATGAAAGAGTCTAAATGACAACCAATACCACAGAAATACAAAGGATTGTCAGAAATTATTATGAACAACTATATGCCAAGAAATTTGACAACCTGGGAGAAATGAACAAATTTCTAGAAGTGTATAATCTTCCAAAACTGAATGAAGAAGAAGTAGAAAGCCTGAATAGACTGGTAACAGCTAGTGAAATTGAAGCAATAAAAAAAAAACAAAAAAACTCCCAGCACACAAAAGCCCTGGACCAGACGGCTTCACAGGCGAATTTTACCAAACATTTAGGGAAGAGCTAACCCCTATCCTTCTTAAACTATTTCAAAAAATTCAAGAAGAGGGAAGACTCCCAAACTCTTTCTAAGGGGCTAGTATTATCCTAATTCCAAAACCAGGTCAAGACACAACAAAGAAAGAAAACTGTAGGCCAATATTACTGATGAACATAGACGCTAAAATCCTCAACAAAATATTGGCATGCCAGATCCAGCAATACATTAAAAATATCATACACCAAGATTGAGTGGAATTCATCCCAGGGATGCAAGGATGGTACAATATCCACAAATCAATAACTGTAGTACATCACATAAACAAAATGAAAGACAAAAATGATATGATCATATCAATAGATAATGAAAAAATATTTGATAAAGTACAGCACCCATTTATAATAAAAATACTCAGCAAAGTGGGAATAGAGGGAGCATACCTCAACATAATAAAAGCCACATATGAGAAACCTACAGTGAATATAATACTCAGTGGGCAAAAATGAAAAGCTTTCCCCCTAAGATCAGGAACAAAATAATGGTGTCTGTTTTCACCACTTCTGTTTGACATAGTATCAGAAGTTCTGGCCACAGTGTTCAGACAAGAAAAAGAAATAAAAGGCCTCCAAATTAGAAAGGAGGAGATAAAACTATCATTGTTTGCAAATATCATGATACTGTACATAGAAAACCCTACAGGCTTCACTGAAAAACTACTCAACCTAGTAAGTGAATTTGGCAAAATAGCAGGATATAAAGTCAATATTCAGAAATTGAAGGCATTTTGTACACCAACATGAAATATCAGAAACAGAAACTAAGAAAAAATCCCATTTACTATAGCAACAAGAAAAATAAAATACCTAGGAATAAGGTTACCCAAGGAAGTAAAAGACCTATACTCAGAAAGCTATAGAACACTGAAGAAAGAAATTAAGGAAGACACAAATAAATGGAAGCATACACCATATTCATGAATTGGAAGAATCAACAACATTAAAATGTCCATACTACCCAAAACAATCTATAGATTCAATGCAATCCCTATTAAAATGCCAAAGACATATTTCACAGATTTAGAACAAATATTGCAAAAACTTATATGCAATAAAAAATGACCCCAAGTAGCCTCAGCAATCTTGAGAAAGAAGAACAAAGTAGGAGGGATCACAATACCTGATATCATATACTACAATGCCATTGTAATCAAAACAGTCTGGTACTGGAATAAGACCAGACACATAGATTGATGAAACAGAATAGAGAGCCCAGAAATAAACCCAGGCATCTATGTTTAATTAATATTTGACAAAGGGGGAAGGAGCATAAAATGGAGTGAAAAGAGCCTCTTCAGTAAATGTTGTTGGAAGATCAGGACGGGGACATGCAAAAAAAATGAAACTAGACCACTAACTTACACCATACACCAGAATAAACTCAAGATGGATAAAAAACTTAAATATAAGTCACGACACCATTAAAGTCATAGAGGAAAACATAGGCAGTAAAATTTTCACCAACATATCCTCTAGGGCAAGGAAAATAAAGGAAAGAATAAACAAATTGGGCTACATCAAACTAAAAAGCTTCTGCTCAGCAAAAGAAAACATCAGCAAAATGAAAAGGGAACCAACCATATGGGGAAATATATTTGCCAATGATACCTCAAACAAGGGTCTGATCTCCAAAATATATAAAGAACTCATATGACTCAACACCAGAATGAAAAAAAAAAATAATCCAACTTAAAAATGGGCAAAGGCATCAGAGAGATGCAAGTAAAAACCACAATGAGATACCACTTCACACCTGTCAGAATGGCCATCAACAACAAGTCAACAAACAACAAGTGCTGGTGAGGATGTGGAGAAAAGGGAGCCCTGGTGCACTGTTGGTAGGAATGCAGACTGTGCAGTCACTGTGGAAAACAGTACTGATCCAGCAATTCCATTGCTAGGATTATACCCAAAGAATCCTGAATCACCAATTCAAAAGAACCTATGCAGCCCTATGTTCACAGCAGCACTATCTACAATAGCCAAGTGCTGGAAACAGCCTAAGTGCCCATCGGTAAATGAGTGGATCAAAAATTGGAGCACAGTTACACAAGGAATACTACACAGCAGAAAAAAAGAAGGAACTCCTATCCTTCGCAACGGCATGGATGAAACTGGAGAGTATTATGCTAAGTGAAATAAGTCAGGTGGTAAAACACAAATACCATATGATCTCACCTATAAGTGGAACCTAATCAACAAAACAAGTAAGTGAGCAAAATAGAGCCAGAGGCATGAAAATAAGGAACAAACTGACAGTGACTAAAGGGGTGGGTAGAGGGGGATAACAGGGAAAAAAGGGGAAGGGTCTAGTTAAGAAACAAGTATAAAGGACCCATGAACATGGACAACAGGGTGGGAATTGCCTGTGGGAGTGGGAGTAGGTGGGGCTGGGAAGAGCAGTGGGGGAAAATTGAGACAACTGTAATTGAACAACAATAAAATTTTAGAAATGAAAAAATATTATTTATTAATTTTAAAAGATATGATTTGGACAACATGATTAACCAGCTTGAGTTAGGTGCCAATCATAGTGCTATGCTACTCTAAATAACTTTTTCTATTATTTCCAAGTACACATCAGATATTTACCAAGACAGACCATGTGCTGAGACTAAAATCAAATTTTAGTTAATTTCATAGACTTTAAGTGAGAATACATTCTCTGATCACAGGCAAATTAAACCAGAAATCAAAGATAACTAAAAAAATCCCCAAATATTTGAAAATCTAAAAACATATTTCTAAATAACCCATAGTTCAAAAAAAATTATACTTAAAATTAGAAAATGCTATGATCTGAATTATAATAAAATACAGCAAATCAAAACTACAAAACATGCCCTGGCCAGGTGGTTTAGTTGGTTGGAGCATCATCTCATACACCAAAATGTTGCAGGTTTGATCCTGGGTTGGGGCACATACGGGTGGCAACTGATCCATGTTTCTCTTTCACATCACCTTTTATCTTTCTCTACCCCTTCCTCTTTCTCTAAAATCAATACACTTATCCTTGGGTGAGGATTAAAAAACTACAAAAAATTATATAGAGAAATGGAAGGTAAACTAGATAAATGAATGGACATAGCATGCTCCTGATTGAAAATTGTTAAGATGGTAATTTCTCCAAATACATTCAATGCAATTCCAATCAAAGTTCTAGCAGATTTTTCATTTCTGAAAATTCCCAAGCTTATTCTAATATTAATATAAAATGCAAAGGGCCAATATAAAGTAAGATACTCTGGAAAAAGATACATGAATTTCAAGGACTAACATTCCCAAATATTAAAGGTTATTATAAAACTAAGTAAATTACACCTGTGTGGTACTGAGACAAGAATAGGCATGTAGACAAATGAAATATAACAGTTCAGAACAGACCCAGGTTTATGACAAGGTTTATGAAAATGTACCTTAGCAATGCAGTGGAGAAAAGCTGGTTATTGCAATAAATTATACTAAGTCAATTAAATAACATGATGAAAAATTTAATATTGATACACATCTTACATCATACACAGAAATCAATTCTAGATAAATTGTCAATCTAACTGTGCAAATGGAAAACTAACAGGCTGAGAAAAAAGTAGGAAAATACTGTTAAGACTTTGGAGTAAGTAAAAACATTTTAGAATAGAACACAAAAAGGTTATGTACAAACAAAACATTATAAAATGGACTACACTAAAAATAATAATTTTATCAAAGACAACATTAAAATAGTACAAAGAAAAGTAACTGAGTAGATAATTTTTTGCAATGCATGTACCCATCAAAGTATTTGTATACAGAATATGTAGAGTTCTACAGATTAACAGCACAGAGACAATCAATTAGAAAATAGACCAAATAATTAATATACATATAAATGCAAATTCATTATGACACATATTCTTTCCTACCATAAACAGCTAGAAAATAGGACAAATCATATGAAACAATGCTTTTCAGATATTGACCAACAAGCCAGCTGATTCCTACATATATTTCAGCTTTCTGGTTCAGTGTGCCCTACACACTTTTCAACTTTCTGGATGAAACGAAGCAGTAGACTTGCTGAGTTGAAATCACAGACCTTAGAATTAGGAAAGCAAAAGCAGCTAGGCTTTTCAGTATAGGGTATAGGGCAAGTTTGAGTTGTGCAGAAAAAGCCCTCCAAGATCTGAAAATGAGTCACCTTATTTTTTTCTGAGTGTTAAGCTGTATTTTCCTTTGCATAAGACAAAATCCCAAGAGGCTGGGCAAAGGTCTACAGATTGAGCAACCTCGGGAACTCAGAAAGGGCTGGAAACAAGTCAAAATAGAGAGAACCTGTTGCACCCCTGAAGCATTCAGTAGAAACCCAAAAGAATAAAGCCTTAGAAAGAAGGTACCACATTTACACACAAACACACGCACACACACACACACACAAAAGCTTTAAAATATGTGTCAAAAGAAACAAGCTGATCTCTCTGCCAGAACAAATATTAGTACTCTTTGAAGGAACATAACAAACCCAGACATTCATCAGTGTAATATTAAAAATGACCAACATCCCATACTAAACATGCAAAGAAGCAGGAAAATGTGACACAAAACCAAGAGAAAAACCGTCAACATAAGCAAACCCATGAACAAGAGAGATGGTGAAATTAGCAGACAATGACTTTAAAAAAGTTATGTTGAAGAATTTAAAAAGAAAACAAATTAATGAAATGAGCATAGAAATGAAAGATACATAAAAAGATCAAATGGAATCCTGGAGCTAAGAATTATAATATCAGAAATGAAGATTTCTTTGGAAGGGCTTAATAGCAGATTAGCAAAAGAAAAAAAAAAACAGAAAACTTGAAAAATAGCAATAGAAACTATCCAACTGAAACACACAAGGGAAAAAGGCTAAGAGAAAAATGCCAACCCAGTTTAACAGATGGGCAAAGAATTTGAATAAACATTTCTCCAAAGATGTACAAATGGCCAATAAGCACATGCAAAGATGCTCAACAGCCCTGACTGGTGTGGCTCAGTGGGTTGGGCATCATACCACAAAGCGAAAGGTCTGAAAGGTCTCCGGTTCATTCCCAGTCAGGGCACATGCCTGGGTTGCAGGCCACGTCCCCAGTTGGGGGCATGCAGGAGAGCCAATCAATATTTCTCTGGCACCAAGATGTTTGCCTCCCTCTTTCCTTTCCTTCCCCTCTCTCTAAAAATAAATAAATAAAATCTTTAAAAAAAGAAAAAAATGCTCAACATCACTAACCACTGGGGGAAATGCAAATGAAAATCACAAGAAGATACTACCTCACACTTATTGGGATGGCTATTACTAGAAAAAGAAAGAAAGAGAGAGAGAGAGACAGAACATAGCTAATATTGGTGAGAATGTGGAGCAATTAGAACCTGGCCGGGTGGCTAAGTTGGTAGGATCATTGTCCCATGAACCAAAAGTTTGCAGGTTCGATTCCTGGTCGGGGCACATACAGGAACGAACCAATGAATGCATCAATAGGTAAAACAACAGTCCAATGTTTCTCTTTCTCTCTCTCCCTCCCTTGCTCTCTTAAAATCAATAAACATATCCTCAGGTGAGGATTAAGAAACTTTTTTTTTAAGATAACATTTAAAACTGACCAAATGAATAATCACTTTGAATGTAAGTGGACTACCCACACCAGTTAAAAGGCAGAAATTGTCAAATTGAATAAAAAAGCCAAAGACCCAACTAAATGTAGCCTTTAAGGAACACATTTAAAATGTAAAAACACAAATAGGTTAAAAGTATAAAGTGGTAAACACGTTTTACGTCATGCTAACACTAATCTATATTATTATCGGACAAAGCACAATCCACAACAGAAAAAATTCATAAATTGGACTTCATCAAAATTAAAAACTTACTCTTCAAAAGACACTGTGAAGCGCCCTAGCCAGTGTGGCTCAGTTGGCTTGAGCATTGTCCTGTAAAGCAAAATGTTGCAGGTTCAATTCCCTGTCAGGGCACATGCCCAGGTTTCAGATTCAATCCTGGTTCGGGCACTTATGAGAAGGCAACTGGTCAATGTTTCTCTTTCACATAAATATCTACCTTTCTGTCTGTCTGTCTGTCTGTCTCTCTCTTCCTGTTTGTGCACTCCTTTCCTCCTTCTCTAAAAGCAATGAAAAAAATGTCCTCGGATGAGGATTAAAAAAAAAAAAAAAAAAAAAAAAGGACATTATGAAGTGAATGAAAAGACAACTGGCAAACCCATTCACGGCTTTTCCAGCATGGCAATGTCAAGATAGTTGAGCTGGCTTCCCCAGGGTGAGTGAGGCTCACGAAGAACATGATTTCAAAGTAGTTACAGCCTGCCTAGGAGACATGCTGTCCAATTCTTGGAAGGGGAGAGGCAATGTCATGCTGCAGAGAGCATGTGAAATGGGAGATATTGTTGAGGCCATCTTTGGAAAACACACTTGACTGCAATGTGCTACAAATCCCCTCTCTCATTCAGAGTCTTACTCTTTGCCAGTTGACAGCCCCAGACACATTCCAGGTGAATTGGCATCAGCTGCCAGTCATCAAGCCAGTCAAGCCCTCGGATGGCTGCCAACAACTGCTGCAGAGACCCTTGAGAGAAAATTACCCAGCCAAACTCTTCTCATATTCCTGACTCTCAAAAGCATGAGCAAACACAAACACACACTGCTGTTTTACATCATCACAGTTTGGAGTAATTTGTTACACAACAATAATAATCAGAACTGGCAGGGACTCATATCCAGAATACATAAAGAACTCCTACAAATCAATAAGAAAAAGACAATGGGCAGTAGTAAGGAGCAGAAGATTTGAAATCCAAATGGCCAATTACAAAAATGTGCTCACCCGCTCAACCCCAACAGTAATTAAGGAAAAGCTAATGAAAACCATAAGTAGATACTACTACAAACCAACTAGAATGGTTAAATTTTACACACCAAAACTGCCCATACTGTGTTGGTGAAGATGGGGAACACAGAGAACTAGTTACACTGCTATGGAGTGCAAAATGGCACAAATAATGAAAAAAGAGCTGTCTCTCTCTACAAAGTTGAAGATGCACATTCTATGACCTAACAATGTCACTCCTAGATACATACCCTAGAGAACAGGGCACATGAACACCGAGAAACCTATACAAGAGTGTTCATAACACTAAAAGTTGGAAACTGGTAACAGCCTAAATGTCCATCAGCCGTACAGAACATAGAAACAATGGAAAAACTGCAACAATGAAAATGAGCGAAATACAGGTCAGCACAGCAGTACACATGAATCTCACAGAAGAGCCCAAGCAAAAGAATATACATTAGAGTAGGGTTTAACAAACAAACAAAATATGTATTTGGATAATTAAATGACAAAGAAAAACAGGGGAATGATAAAGCCAGGATTTGGGGACTGGGGAGGGGTCTGTGATGAGAAAGTGGGGCTTCAGATACTCTAGTGCCTCTCTATATCCCTTAATCAGGGGGCGGACATATAGGTGTTTGTTTTAAATTTTACATTTATAATGCATTGATATATACCTTCCATATGTGTTACATCTCATAAGATTTAAAAAAAATTTTAACTAAAATATATTGGAAGAAAATCAATACGTGGGTGAGGAACAAATCTAACTTTATTTACTCTTTGGTTGCCTAATTTCCCCCCGTTGATGCATGTATGCATGTATGTATGTATTTAGCTTTTTGATAGAGGGGAAGAAAAGGGGGAGAGGGAGAGAAACATCAATGTGTGAGAGAAACGTCCATGGGTTGCCTGTCGCCCACCCCCAACAGTGGGGGCGGGGTAGAGCGGGGGAGGGGGCGGGGAGGACCTGGCCCACGGCCCAGGCCTGTGCCCTGATAGGGAATATAACCCGCCACCTTTCAGTTCACCGTCCTGCGCTCAATCCACTGAGCCACACCAGCCTGGGCAGTCCCCACTTTATTTATTAAATCATCACAACTATCCCCACGGATTTGTGATTCCAACTTAATAACATATTCAATTCTTACTTGTACTTGAGGGTTGGTAATGTTTGTTATCAATAACTTGGTCTTGGTTTTTGGCAAGGATGAACGGATGTAAGGGACAGGGTGGGAAAAGTGCGAATGAAGTAGAATAAAAGCAAAGGAGGGAGATAGTCATCGTCATGGGATTTATTTTAAATAGGAAAATTCTAGACAGAACTGAAAAGAGAAAGGAGCGTTGCCAAGTCAGAGAGTAAAGTGTCACCTGATAAAAGACTTATGAATGAGCTCAGAGCGAAAGTATTTGAAGGAGATCTAAAGAAGAGCCGTGACTGCAGGGTGGAGGTTGATTACACGGGGTGCCTGGCCCAAAGGTACGACCTGAACCTACACCACGTAGGGGGTAAGATAAAGTTCGCGGAATGTTCTCAAAGATTTGACATACAGCTATTTTAAAGTCATGTTTATTGCTGTTTTTGTTTTTCTTACTTTAAATGTAGTGCGCGGGGCCACATTTTGTTCAACCTTGACTGATGGTCTCCATTCCGGTTTAAGCGCACGACGAAGGACTGGGCATTACCGGCATTCTCCGCCCGGAGAGGCGCTGGGGGCTCAGGAGCGGTGGTTTACCCAGAAGTAAACACTCACCAGCCCCCACGCCGCGGGGCGAGACACCCACCTTCCGACCCCGTCTGGACTACCCCTCGGCCAAGGGCGGAGCCGAGAGGTGAGAGGGGCGGTCCGAGGCAATGGCCCCGCCCTCGAACCACGCCCCGGCCCCGCCTGGCCGCAGCCGGCGCTTACACTCGGATCCCGCCGCCTAAGCCGCGCAGATCGGACCCGCGCGGCAGCGGCTGGAGATGCAGCGGGACGCCGCGCTGTGCCTGCGCCTGTGGCTCTGTCTCGGACTGCTGGACAGCGAGCGCGGTGAGCTCTCCGCCCGCCCGAGTGCGCGGCTAACCGCGAGGGGTTCCACCTTCCTAGGGCGAGCTGTGGGACCGCGCCGACGCGGTACGGGCCGGGTCAGGGCACCCGCAAGTTTGGGGCACCAAGGGAGACGGGGCCGAAAGCCAGAGGTACGGACTCCGGATGGAGCACGACGGGTCTGGCCTGGGCCACCGGGATAAGGAAGGCGCGGGAGGGGACTGCAGCCGGCTCAGGGACGCGGCTCGGGCTGCATCGCAGCGCAGGAGTAATAGCGCCTGGGTGCTCGACCTCGCTCCACCGCGTCTGTGCATCAGCTACCTTCGAGCTGGGCCTGGGCGCGCTGCGCTCTCATTCTGGATCCTTCAGACTCCAGCGGCGTCCGGGCCCTCGGACCTGCGAGCGCCCAAGATCACCGCAGGACGGCAATCCCCGCTGGGCCGCAGACCTGGGTGCGCACTTCGAACGCCTCCCGTCTGCGCTCGAGGCCGGTCCCGCAGAGGGCGCTCCGGGCAGGCTCCTACCTTCCCCGGGCCAGGGACTACGGGGGCAGGGGTTTGGGGACCTCTGGAGACTGGCTCGCCGTCGGGAGGGCAGGGCGCAGGTGCGCATTGGAATTTGAGAGGAATTTTGAGTTGGCGACTTGTGAGAGATCAGCATGATAGAAGAGGCTGGAGGTCGGCACTCCTAGTGTCTGGGTACAGGGATCCTCAAGGCTGAGCTAAGGATCCTGCCCACAAGGCACGGGCCGCCACTGAAAGGTCTTAAGCACAGGAGAGGCTGGGGTCCGGTTTGTGACGGGAGCATGACTGGAGGTTGCCGTTTGGGGTTGGAGAGAAAGCAGAGTTGGGGGTGAGAAGGGGGCAGAAGGTATGGTTGGCTGGAGGTGGCAGAGCCAAAGCATCAGTAGTGGAGGAGGGGTGAGCTGGATTCCACACAAGACCCAGTAACCCTGGAAACTGGAGGGTGGTTACTGGAAGGTAAGAAGGATGGTCATAGGTCCCCTGGGCTGGGGGAGGAGTGCTGGGAGGTCTGAGGGGACAGATGGGGACCTCAGCATTTTGGAAAACTGAGGGCATTAAATACTGGCTTTACATGCTTCATCTTCTTTTAAACCTCACAAGGGAGTGTTAGACCCATTTTTCAGATAGGGACGCATAGACCAAGGACATCTGTGAAGTCTCCAAGGTCTCCAGGGGGGCAGAGGTAAAGGAAGTAGTCATTCCAGGTCTTTGGGATAACAGCCTTCAGGGGCTGAGGGAGGTCCAGATAAACCCCCAGGGAGGCAGGGGGAGGGCATTTGTCTGGGCCTCACGTCGGGCCAGTCTGAACTGACCTGCCACCTCCAGGTCCTTCTCAGTCCCCTGCACCCAGCCCAGAGCCAGGCTCCAACAGGTACTCAGTATGTATTTTTTGAGTGACTGAATGAGTATCGGAGGGAAAATGAATGGATCCCTGGTTGGACAGTGGCAGACCCTGCCGTGAGGAGACATCTGGCAGGCAGCTGGGTGTAGCGTGTGAGAGAGGCTGGGCTGGGGTGTTGGAGAGGGAGCAGAGCAAAGACTCCAGAATGGGTCACCCTCTCACCAAGGGGGCCAGAGAGGGAGAGGCTCCTAGGGAGATGGGAGTGCTCTGAAGGGTGTAAGAACCAGCAGAGGCTGGTGCCCTGGTGCTCAGGAGCCAGAGGAGGGAAGGTGCTGAGGCCTGTCCTGCTGTGAGGACAGGTGATTCTTACCAAAGTTCACAGTGAAGGGGAGGAGAGAGGATGTTTGCTGAAGGGTCCATGGAGGGGGTGGCCCGGACCGAACCAGGGCTTGGCTGGTGGGAAGATGCCCACGGAGAGTGGGGGAGACTGCTGCCACCATCCCTGAGCCTGCACTTGTCCCACACATGGCTGGGCAAGAAGCACACTCAGCCTGTGGGGATGCTAGGGAAGAAGCAGACAAACTTCAGTTCCGTGTCAGTGCAGCCAGCGTGGGAGGGGAGGTGCTGGCAGGAGAGAAGCCTGGCACCCTGGATCTGACCCCTCAGCGATATGCTATTGTCCTAGAACCAGACCCTTGGCCTAGCTCTTCCCCTACGTTTTTGCTGCCTGGCCAGAGCCCCTCTCTTCCTCTCCCTGCACCTCAGTTTCCCCAGGTGTGGCAGTGAGACAGACTGGCAAGTACTGTGGGTCTGTGCTTGCACTGAAATACATTGCCTGGTGTCTCAGTCCCCTTTCAAAAAGCCTTGCTCCGGCAGCGTCCTGTAGAAAGGGCAGGTAGCAGAGGTGAGCCCGAAGAGGCTTGTCTCTTGGGCTAGTCTAGAGAGGTTATTTGTCCCTCTGGGCAGTCAGCTCAGGGACATGCAAGTGAGGCAGGCAACAGCTGGGCAGCTAGCTCCATTGGCCTGCAGCCACTGGCCCCTGCCATGAGCTGAGTGGCACATGCACTCCACTGTCCCAACCCTCCAGGTGTGGGACAGAGTGGTGGGGGTGGGGTGGGAATGCAAGATAGTGCAGGCATCTGTGAGGCTGGGCCCATACTGCTTGGTGCTGTGGACCACTGGCTCCAGCTCGGTGTTCTGGGGACACCAGTGCAGGTGCTGCTCCTGTGACCACCAGGCTTCCAGGGCCAGTGTGGTTGAGGGGCTCTGCTTCCCCCAGAGCACAGTCATCCTGACGCATCACGGGGAACTGTCTGGCCAGCTCCTGGCTGTGCCTTTCCCAACCTGCCCCCAAGCAGTGGCACCAACTCAGGGAAAGCAACTGCAGGTCTGTGCAAGTCACTAGCTATGATGCTCAGGGTGGTCCAGGGGGATTTGGACCTGACTCCGTCCTGCAGTGTCAGACTAGCAGGGACACAGATGTGAACATCTAGCGTAAGGACAAAAGTGCTCAGTGACCCCGGTGGCCCAGTTGGCGGCAGCAGCCCTTGCAGCTGCAGCTTTCTGGAGGGGTCAACAGAGGCAGGAAACTTGAGATGGTGTATGGGGATATGTGGGTGGTCAGATGAGGCCAGAGTCTAGGGTAAGGGAGAGACAGAGCAGGTGGAGGTGGCAGGAGCCAGCAGTGCATCTGGAGAGGAGCGGTGCTAAACGGGGAGCCCCTGAACAGGGTCCATGAAGACACTGCCAGAGGCACAGAGGCCACAGCAAGGAGGCTGTGCATGCTGTGCAGGGGCCAGGGGATGCCCCAGAGGAGCAGGCTGCAGTGGCCGCCTGTGGTGGGGACATTGGGACAAGGGCCAGTCTCCAGCCTAAGCAACAGGATGGGTCATGAGGTTGTTCACCAGATGGGAACCCTGGGAGCAGGATCAAATGTGGGGACAGGCAAGGTGCGCCCCTGGGGAAGCAGGTCCTCTCGGCGAGGCACCCAACAGGACTTCCCGGGAGATCCCAGTTGATGCGATTTGGCCAGATAAAGAAAGAGGAAAGTCGGGAGCACTTGAATATGAGGGGGCTGAGGGAAATCAGGGAACCCAGGGAAATTAAGTGGGGTCTTAGCTGTGAAGGGAAGTTCTTCTCTAGGTCTGCCTTACACCCCTCCTGCTGTCGTCAGGGTGTTTTGCTCCCCATGGCAGATTTTTTTTCACCCAGCCTAGCGGGTGCCCCACAGCCCTCTGAGATGCCCCTTGGAGAGGAGAGCAGGCAGGGAGAGGGATCCAGAGAGCCGCGCACACCCCCTGCGCCGGCCTCTGAGCAAGATCCTGCCGACGTGGCCGGCTGCAGTCGGGGATTCCTGAGTTTCAGTCCTTTTCAGACACTGGATTCCTCTGGGATTTTGGTTTTCCGGTCATGCCGAAGGCAGAAGTCTGGGAGAGGAAGGTCCAGGTCTGCATCGCGCAGGAGCTGAGGCTGGGTGGGCAGACGTCAGGCACACCCTGCCCCAGGCCAGGCCGGGTGTTGATGGCCCCTAGAACAGGCGAACAGGCACAGGCCAGGGTGGTGAGTGGGGGAGCCCTGCCACGTGGCAGGCGAGGTCAGCAGGGGTTCATGGGAAAGGACTTGTCTGCCACAGAAGAGGACATCCTGCCTGCATTTCCCTCTTCCTGCGGCAGGAGCCCACGGCCCTGATTTAGCAGTGCTAGGGGCCACCTCTGAGCCAGCTGGGCTGTCTGATAACATCGCCAGTCCTGACCCTGGGCAGGGGGCAGTTGCGGTACAGCTGGCTGCGCCCACAGCTGTGCTGCACCGGGAGCTGAGCATCTGTCAGGGTTCCCTCCTCCCTACCTCCCCACCCTCGGAGGTGCTTAGGCAGTCCCCACTCCCATGAACCTCAATACCGCTCTCTGCTTCTGGAAACTGCCTCGGTGGTGCCCAAGGTGACCTCTCTAAAACAGGGGCCTTCAGGGGCTCCATGGTGATCTGCATCAGCTTCCTGGACAGATGCTAGTGGTCTTCATGCTGGGGTCCTCACAACATCCTTAGCCCATGTCCACCCAGCCGGCACCCATCACGCACCCCAGCCCCCAGCACACTCCAGATCTGTGCTGCCCTTCACCCTGCCTTCACAAGGCTTGGAGAACTCCAGGCAGAGGGCTGACTGCCTCTGCTCTAAGTGGGAGGGCCTACTTGGGGTGGGGGTGGGAGGTGGGGGTGCTTCATTCCCACTGCAGAGAGCTTTCACAAGGTGACATCCCACAGATGTATCACCTTCTGCCAGGTCTTACCCGGCCTGATGTGCCTGCTCTGTGCAGGACGCCCACACCTCCACCCCTCACCCCACTCCTGCCCACACACTGTGCTGTCTCCTTGTTCCCCAGACCCACAAAGCCAGTCAGGGGCAACCACTGGGCAGGTCTTGTGCCGGGGATTGATGGTGCGGAGACCCTGCAAGCAGTGATCCCGCCCTGCCTGCAGCTGAGGAGGTGGGAATGCGCAGAGGGGGCCCTCGGTTGATGACCTCTGCTGGCGATTCCCTGGGGTTGGAATGGGAACCAGGCAGGTGGCAGGGGACAAAGCTGGCTGGAGGGTCACAGGAAGAGCTCAGAATTTTCCCCTAAACATTGGGGAGGCAGGGAAAGGTTTTAGGCAGGGGAGGGACTTGAGTTTTAGAAAAATCCTCTGACCACTGGATAAGGTCTCAACCAGTGGGGAGACACTAGTGTATTGAGTCAGGAAAAGGACGTTGAGGCCGGCCAGGTCATGGTGAGGAGAAGAGGGGGACTGGAGAAAGGGGGCCAGAAGGTCCACTGCAAGGCATCTGAGCTCTGTGAATGCAAAGCACTTTGCCAGAGCCGCAGGGAAAGGAGAAGGACAGGCCTGGCTCTCCCCGACACTCTGTCCTCGATGCTGGATCTGAGAGTGGATGTGACTTGGCGACCAGTTGGCAATGAGGGACGAGTGGCGTCAGGTGCCTGGCAGATGAC
Organism: Furipterus horrens; assembly: GCF_987537825.1. Lineage (NCBI taxonomy): Eukaryota > Metazoa > Chordata > Mammalia > Chiroptera > Furipteridae > Furipterus > Furipterus horrens. The sequence continues at coordinate 60,581,839 of NW_028327180.1, read as the reverse complement.
TGCCACTGGGTGGCAAACCTCACAGGAGGGCATGCAGTGTGTCCAGGCTTGCGGAAGAAGGATGCATCCTTCAGTTTAAGGCCTTTACAATCCCATAAATGGCAGGAATACAAACACTGCAGACCTGTTTGGAGTAGTAGTAGCTTTCTACCATCCTGACCCCAGCGGTAATCTCTGCGTAGCAAGTTAACCTTGGTACTTTAGTTTCTTGTGCAAAATGGCAAAAACAACACACCCTCGGGGCTGTGGGGAGGGGAGGGGGCATTGCAGATTAGAGCAGTGCATGTGCGTGGCAGGCCAGCCTGGAGAATGCTAATATACCTCCATTATTGTCATTGTCATAACAGGATGTATTGGGTAAGCAGAATTAGGGGTCAAAACGGATAAGCATTTTTTTTTATTACTGTGAAATCTGTTTGTCCACATCCTTGCCAACACTGGGAATCCTCCATCCTTTTAACGCTTGCCCATCTGGGGTCAGGGCATGGATAGTGTGTACCCCATGGCTCTAGCTGTCTTCTCCAGTGGCAGTGTGGTCTGGTCTGGGTCTCAGTGCTGGGGGACACCCAGCAGAAGATGTCTGGAGAGCAGGGCTTCCCACGACTAGAGCTCAGCAGAGCTTCCAGGGACAGTGGGGAGCTCAGAGGTGGCCTTGCAGGCCTGAGGGCTGGGCCACTTCCAGGAGGACAAAGCACACAGGTGAGCAGGGCCCTGGACTCAAGGAGCTGGCTGAGAGCCTGAGACTGGGCTTGGGACCTGGGACCTCTCCTGTGGCCTCATCGCCCCGCACCATGCCCCACCTGTTCTTGTCTACTTTACAACCCAACATCACCTGCTCTCTTGCCTTTGCACAGTCCCTCTGTCCTGTGTTTCCTCCTCCTGGGCCAGCAAACTCCTACTCAATCTACAAAGCCCATTTAAGCTCACACGAACAGCCCTTCCACTAGCATGTCTTTCTGTGACCCCCACCTCTATACTGAGACCACAGCATAAGTCACAGTGGGACGCAATAGCTTTGACAGGCAAAACAGTCAGCAGGCAGCAACAAAGAAAAAGTCAGTGCGCATAAGCCAGTGACAGTTTGTTCTTACAATGGCGTACAGGGTCACAGTGAGATGCAACAGCTGTGACAGGCAGAATGTTCAGCAGGCAACAACAAAGGGATTGGTGTGCATAAGCCAGTGAGTTTCTTCCTACGATGGTTCATAACGTGGTATTATGTTATTTGTGGTTTGTGGTTTCCAGGAATTTGACAATTTGACAGGCAGTTCACATTTCACAAGTGGGAAAACAGGAGCTTGGAGGAAGTGACTTGCCCAAGCTCACACAGCCAGAGAGTGGCATTGCAGTATAGGTAGCCAGGTCCAGAGGCCCATCTCACCCCAGCCATCTCCTCCTGCAGGGGTGAGGGGCAGGGGGACTGATGACCTCTTGATCCTCACCCTTCATCTCTGAAGGCACAGAGGCTGCCAGCTAGGGGGCAGGGAACTCCAGGACAGAGCACCTCTGCATGCCACCCACTCCAGATCTATACACAGGCCTGAGCCCAAGAGTGAAAGGTGAGGGCCCTGGAGCAGGTCTACCCCACTCTACCTAACCCTAAAGCCAATGCAGAGACCTCAGGCCAGCCCCACATGGCCAGCTGTCCCCCAGTGCTGCTCCCTCTGCTCACCCCCCATCTTCAGTCACTGCCTGATTCAGGCTGCCTCTGTCCTGGGCACAGATGCCAAGGAGAGGGTGGGCCAGACTGGCATGACTACCACCAGCCCCACCCCCACGGGGACAGGACAAGGCCTGCAAGAACACAGTCACTGCTCCCACTATACTCTCCAGGGCAGGAAGGGGCACCTCTGAGGCCACAGACCATCCTGAGCTCATCCCTGGTCAGCCTTCCTGAACCTGGGGACAGAGCCAGAGGCTGTTGGCATCCAGACCTCTGGAGGCAGCCCAGTGACACACACAGCCCTTCCCTCACTGTGCGGTGGGTCAAGGCCCAGGTAGGGGTTCTCTCAGCCTCCAGCCTGGGGCAGCCTGCAGGCCCTGGGAGGGGAACAGCAGTTCTCAGGGTGGAGAGCAGAGAAGCATAGGAGAGGCAGCCCAAGCCCATGGAGGTGGTGGGGCCTGCAGTGCTCCGAAGGGGGACAGTGGGCATGGCTGGTGTGTTGGGAGGTGAAGCTGTCCAGGAGGGCAGGTGCTTCGGGGATGGGGCGCGGTGTGGGGGGGAGCAGTCAGGAAGAGCCAGTGAAGGTGGCTGAGGGTTGCTCCTCTGGACTAAGGGAGAGATTGGGGGCAGGGGGGCAGGCTGGCTCTCAGGGTGGAGAGATGTGAGGTCTGGCTTGGGGCAGAGGCCCAGACTCCCACGCAGCAGCTGGACGTCACTGTTGGAGCTTCAGTTCCCTGCTGTTGTCTGCACTGGGATTCCATGCTCCTTCCCAGGCTGTGTGAGGATTGAATGAGGCAGTGCCTAACCCACAGGACTTCCTGCCCCCCCCCCCCCCGCCTGCCCCTCACCCCCAGGATCCCAGTGTGCTGCTCCCACAGTCACTGTCTGGGGCTGACGTCAGGGTCCCCACTGTCCTAGGCTGCTGACAGTACAGAGAAGAGGTGTGGACTCTGGCCTCCCTGACCTCGCTCAGCTTGGCGCCTGCTCTGACCTCTCGGCTTTGGGCTGGGGGGCCAGGGGAAGGAAGGAGCCAGTTCCTGGGCCAGGAAAAGGAAGGCAGGGGGAGCGTGGCAGAGGTCAGGATGACAGTACTTCCTGCTGCGGTAAGGGAAGGACAGCAGGGGCAGACAGCAGCCAGGCAGGAAGGATGCACCTTCTCTGGGTTGCAGGTGGGGGCTGGGCAACATGTTGCCTCTGGGCAGGCAGCCCTCAGGCCCGAACCTGCCCTAGCAGCTGCGCAGCCTGGGATGCATGCAGTGAGCAAGAACCCTGACCTTTCAAACTGGAACATCTTTTCCAAGGGATCAACAGGTTCTGACACAGCTCCAACCCAAAGAAAAGCCTCGGAAGTTTGTTTAGCCAGCCTGTCAGCCATCCACCTATCCTTCTGTCCATCCATCCACCCATCCACTCTTCATTCTGTGTATCTGTCCATCTATCCATCCTTCTAGCCATTTGTCTCTCCAGGTGTCCTTCCATCTAGCCATCCTTCTTTCAGTCTTTCCATCCATCTATCTATCTACCCATCCATTCATCCTTCTCTCCATCTGTCCTTTCTTCTAGCCAGCCTTCCATCCACCCACCCACTCATCCACCCATCCATCCATTTATTCATTAAACAAGTATTTACGGAGCCTTGCGTCTGTGCCAGGCACTGTGCCAGGCACTGGGTGGGGGAGAAAAGAGGACTGTCTTGGTCTTTACCCCACTGAAACTTCCTGTCTAGTGAAGAAAGTAGAAAGACATAACTTAAACAAATAAGTAAATAAGGCAGTTGCTAATTGTGACAAGAAGGATGTAGCAGATAACCCAGAGGCTGAGATGGGCACTAAGGCTGTGGAGGAGGTAAGGAGGTCCTGTCTCAGCTGAAGGCAAGAAGAAGCCACTGTGCTGGGCATGGGAGAGGAGGTGGATGCAGGGGGAGGGGGAGGTCTGTGTGCAGAGGGTGGGCTGCAGAAGAGCAAGGCAGAGCCTGTGGGCCGTGGTGGCCGGAAGGTGTGAATGCGAGGCGAGAGTGGACCAAGAGGGGCGGGGCCGGCCCAGGGTCAGGGTTTTGGCTTTTCCTGAAAGTTCTGTGGGAAGTCACTGGTAGGAAAGCACCAGCACACTTTTCAGCTCCCACTGACAACTCTATGAAGAGCAAATCAGGAGCCATGTTGGGGACAAGTGTGGTGGCAGGCCCAGCCCCCAGAAGTGAGCAGGATCTAGCTCTTAGATGATTCCACAGAAAACTACTGGTGATCAGAAGAGAGAGAAATTGTATGTGGGTGTCACGCAGGGCAGGGATCCTTGACCTGCTGGGGGGCAGGCCTCAGGGGAGGGGTGTCAGAGGGTATGGGGCCCAGGCCGGGGATGTGGGTTTACGTGTAGGAAGATGAGATGTCTCCATATGGCGGTTTCACTTGGTTAATTCTAGAAAGGCAGGGTGGGGGGTGGGAGGGCTCACCCTTACTGTAGCCCCAACACCCGGTTAGGACTGTCAATGAGAAAGAAAGGGGAGGCTGCTGAGCCTGCTGCGTGGGGCTCTGGCTTTGTCTGCGGGCGCTGAGCCCCTACAGGGCGTGGCGGTGTCCAGGGGCTGAAGTGGAGGGCATGGAAGGCCAGCGGCAGTGATGGGGGTGGCTGGGGGCCATGCCAAGCCAAGCCAAGGGGTAAGCCAGGAGGGCGTGGCGGTGGGAAGGGGTCTCCAGCTGGGAGCTTAGCTGCAGTTTAAGGACTTCACAGGGGTGGGAGGAGTGACACTCAGGAAGACAGGCACTCAGTGATGGCACCACTCTGGTGAGGGCCACCTTCAGGGTGTGCTGGGGAAGCAAGGGGCCCAGGAGCAGTGGGGGGAGCACAGTGGGATGAGGACGGAAAGGCCAGGGCACTGGTGAGTCATCATGTGGATGTGAAGTCATGGAGAATGGTTTGAGTTGAGGTGCAGGGGTTGGAGAGCCTGGAGCAGAGAATGAGGGGAAGTGACCAAGACAACAGCTGATGACAGCTTTAATGGGGAGTGGTCAGTGCCCCTGGAGAAGGGGGGGTGGCCACGAGGAGTTCTGTGATGCCAGGTGTGGGAAACGGAGAGCAGGGGCCCCCACAGGAGCAGTGGTATCCTCAGAAAGTCGGGTTTCAGTTAAGGCAGGAAGGACAGAGGAGGACAATAGCATCAACAGCAAAGTCTGCTGATCACGCAGGTCTCAGTGGAAGGGAGTGAAGGCAGGGCCCTGGGACAGGTCAGGGCACATTGCAGAAAAGAGGAGACTCACAGGGATAAGTAAAGGCTGGCATGCACAGCAGATGGTTCTCCTTTAGTGCAGCATTAGAGCGGGGGCAGATGCTGCCTTTGTGGCACAGTGACCTCCAGGGAGGAAGCCTGACAGGCTCTACTCCCCCATCCATCCGTTCACGCGCCCCCCACACCCGCATCCATCCATCTACCCACTCACCCCCACCCATCTACCATCCACCCACGCCCCCAGCAGGAGCCCCAAAGAAGCGCTCACTGCATGAGTAGTGACCACTCCATAAGGAAGGGAAGCAAGACCTAGAGTCGAACAAGGTAGCTTCTCAGGGGGCAGGAGCACAACTGTTCTGGGTGAAAGGCTTCTGGATATGAAAAGCCAGGCCCTTCAGGAGCATGGTGAGAGGACCATGCCTCAGAAATGGGTCAGGAGGTGAAGCTGGAGAGAAGGGGAGTGGGCAGAGGGAGAGGTCGGACTTGCCCACGTCATCCTAGAAGCAAAGCAGAGGCCTTGACATCTGTGACATCTGCCACAGCTTCAGGGCTAGGGGTACTAGGTGTGTGCCTGGATGTGCACCCCAAAGAGGACACCTGCACCCTCTCAGGGGCCTCGGGGCAACTGCAGGTGTCACCACAGGGAGTGCATGGTCCCGGGACATGTGGGTGCTGGCTGCTGAGGCTGTCCTCTGGCGACCACATGCCAGCCATTGAAAGAGCCAGTTCCTCCACCCACCATAGGTCTGAACCCAAGCCCATCCTGCCCCCTTTTCTGCAGCTCAGAGGCCAGCTGTCTGCCTGGTGTGGCTTTATTCCCTTTCCACTGCTCAGAGATGCCCTCCTGGCTTCCTTCCCAGCCCCTCACAGCCCCAGGAGGGGTCCCGCATGGCAGGTGCCCCCTCTCCAGTATCCCAGGCTAGTTGGTATGCATGGAAGGCCTGCACCCACCTGAGGACACGTGGATCTGGTGGCGAGCCCACACAGAGGACACGCCTGGAAGCAGAGCCCAGGGCCACTGTCCTGCTGCAGCGCCTGGGGTGTTGCTGGCCTCAGTGCTGGGAGGGGACCCCTGTGTTCAGGCTAATGAGGGACTTGGCGGCAGTTACGGTGCAGCCACGGTGCAGCCAGAGGAAGGGCTGCCATCTGAGGGTGGCAGTGCACTCCGGCTTGTGGGCCTCAGTTTCTCTGTCTGTACAATGGAACCAGATGCTTGGTGAGGGCTTCCCAGCCCTGCCCATGGTCCTCGGGTGCTGAAACAAGACCTGCTGTATGGAAGGACTGCCCAGTGCCTCTTCTAGGGCTGTTTGGGATGTGGGGCTAGAGTGGTGTGGGGTGGGCAGAGGAGCTGGGCCTGCGGGGGATGAAAGGAGGAGGGGGCTGGGACAGGAGAGCGGGCTCTGCCCCTCAGGAGGACAGGGACTTGGGAGGAGGGACAGCCCACAGCCCAGGCCTCTAGCCACACAGTCCTACCTTCCTGTTGTCTCAGGATGGTCCTGGCAGGTTACATCTGCAGGGTTCTAGGTCCAGACCCCAGGCCTCCTGGGATCACACCCACACTCACACACTGACATATCAAAGACATGTGTGTATATACACCAACCCAACAAACACACAGACCACACCCACAGATACAGACACACACAGGGATGTGTACCTATACATGCATGTACACATGCATGCATACGCTGTCGCACTGGCAGGAGGGTGGCAGGTGCGGAGCTGTGAGGGCAGTGGCAAGGGTCCTGGAGGGCTGTGGGAGGGTTTTCACTAGGTGAGTGGGGTTATTTGTGTGTGTGGAGACAAGCCTATAGGCAGAACCGGGGGCCAAGGCAGGCAGAGTCGGAAGGAGCTGCGGCAGCTAGCAGGGCCTGAAGGGTGGACCAAAGTTGTAGGAACCAAGGAAACATGAAGTGGACTCTGGGGTCTGGCAGAGCATGAGACCACGGGCAGCATTTGGAGGGGCAAGACAATCAGTTCTGGGCGTGTTTGAGGACGATCTGCATGGTGCAAGACCCCCTACCAAGCAGTGGCTGAGTCTGAAGTTCAGAAGGGAGAGGCCCTTGGATAGATATGTGGGGGTCACAATGCTGCAGGCCTCCCCAGGTAAGATGAAGTTTGCACTACCCCCTGTTGACATCATGCAGACAGCTCAGCTCATGTGGGGCCTGGGCTCAGTGCAGGCCTCTGCCAGGGCTCGCTTGGGTAGGCCCTCTCAGTGGTCTGGGGCCAGGGAGCAGCCTCATCTGTGTCACTCAGGGCAAGGGGAGGGTCCATGCCTGATGGGCATTGTCATGTGAACTCAGGACGCAGTGCCACGCTAATCCCATCTCCCACCCCAGGACTGGTGAGTGGCTACTCCATGACCCCCCCGACCCTGAACATCACAGAGGAGACATACGTCATCGACTCCAGTGACAGCCTGTCCATATCCTGCAGGTACTCAGCCCTCCCTGCCAGAGGAGCAGGGGCCTGGGCCCCTCCTGTCATCAGGCCAAGGAGACCACAGACCTAAAGCAGGAGACAGTGGCAGGAGCCCCGGAGACAGCTCCCCACAAAGGCAGGCAGACCTTGAGGCTTAGTGAGTCTCCCAGGAACCTGGATGCAGGAGCTGCAGACCCAGGCACCCTGCACCCACCCCTGGGTCACCGCACACTGAGCCTGGCCCACCCCTTGCCCACCACCAGTTCATCCTGCACCCACTTCAGCAGGCATCACTCAGTCCAGGCCAGGTACCCAAGGTCCCAGTCCCCCGTGCTGCCCAGCTCTGACCAGGGTCCTGGCTGGTCTGTAAGCCAGCCTACCACATAGACGCCCAGGTGCCAGGCAGGGGCCCAGGGTGCTCCGTGCCCTGCTGGGAGCTGGGCCCATGCTGGGTGCCCTGGCACTGGGCTGTCCGGCCTCTGGGTGAGACAAGCAGTGGGTAAGCCTGGGTTGCTGAGACTGCAGTGGCCCCTCTTCAGCTCTGTGTCCTCTGTCAGGGGGCAGCACCCCCTGCAGTGGGCCTGGCCAGGGGCTCAGGAAGCGCCAGCCACGGGGGAGAAGGACAGTGAAGAAATGCGGTTTGTTCGAGACTGCGAGGGCACAGATGCCAAGCCCTACTGCAAGGTGCTGCTGCTCCCTGAGGCCCACGCCAGCAACACTGGCAGCTACAGCTGCTACTACAAGTACATCAAGGCCCGCATCGAGGGCACCACTGCGGCCAGCACCTATGTGTTCGTGAGAGGTGAGGGCCAGCCCATGTGCTCCCATGGCCAATGAGGTGGCAGGCCAGGTCCTCAGGCCTGGACAGCAGCTGGCACCCCCACCCCCACCCCCAGCTTGCAGACCTCGTGGGACTGCCCTGCTGCCCCCCATCTAAGCAGAGACCCCTTGGACCCCACCTGCACTTCCCACAAACTGCTCCCTCTCTGCAGACTTGGAGCAGCCATTCATCAACAAGCCAGGCACACTCCTGGTCAAAAGGAAGGACTCCATGTGGGTGCCCTGCCTGGTGTCTGTCCCCGGCCTCAATGTCACGCTGCGCTCGGTACGGCCTCACCCCCACCCTACCCTGGGACCCAGCCCTCTAGTCCTGTTCCTGGGAAATGCAGCCATCAGCCTGGCCCAGAGGAAGGGGCGGCCGGGAGCTGATGACCCGTGTCTCCGCAGCAAAGCTCAGTGCTGCAGCCCAATGGGCAGGACGTGGCATGGGATGACCGCCGGGGCATGCGGGTGCCCACTCCATTGCTGCGCGACACCCTGTACCTGCAGTGCGAGACCACCCTGGATGGCCAGGCCTTCCTTTCCAGCCCTTTCATCGTGCACATCACAGGTAGTGGCAGCTGCAGCTGCCCATGTCACTGGCATGGCCCAATGACTGCTCCTGTGCCCTGGGAGGAGGACTGCAGGAAGATGATGGGGACCCCCAGTTCCCAGTAGTGGGGCTGTAGGTGCCATAGCTGGTCTCGTTGGGTGCCTTGTGCCCTGCTCCCTGTGTGCTGTCCTGTGAGGGTCTTGGGGGTCACTGTTCATGTGTCACCAGGCAACGAGCTCTATGACATCCAGCTGTTCCCCAAGAAGTCGACAGAGCTGCTGGTCGGGGAGAAGCTGGTCCTGAACTGCACCGTGTGGGCTGAGTTCAACTCAGGCGTCACCTTCGACTGGGATTACCCAGGGAAGCAGGTGAGGCCAGTGGCTCTGCCAGGGACTTTGCCTGAACCGGCCCCAGGAATCCCCATCACTGCCCACAGCGCCCTGGCCCAGCACGCACTGGCCTTTAAATGGAGGAGGTGCCAACGCAGCTCAGCCCCAGGCAGCCAGGTCTGATGGGGGAAGCCCTCCTGCCCCAACAACGACTCAGGTCTGGGTCCTAGGCTCCTGGAGCCACTGCTGGCTGGGCTGCGTGTGTGCGCTTCTGGTGGTCAGATCTGCTAGAGCCTGCCTGCCCTGATGCTGGGCCTCCCTGGGCAGGTCGAGCGGGGCAAGTGGGTGCCAGAGCGGCGCTCGCAGCAGACGCACACAGAGCTCTCCAGCATCCTGACCATCCACAACGTCAGCCAGCGTGACCTGGGCCCATACACGTGCGAGGCCAACAATGGCTTCCAGCGGTTCCGGGAGAGCACCGAGGTCATTGTACATGGTACGTCCTGGGCTGGGTTGACGTGCCCAGCAGGGCTTGGATGGATTGGGATTCGGTCATCAAGCCTGGGAACAAGGGTCCTTGTGCAGCTTGGGCCCAGGGTCAGGTCATAGTGCACCAAGCAGTGTGGAGTCCAGCCCCAGGAAATGGAGAGCTGTGAGTGGACAGCCTGCCCGGTCCCCACACGTGGTGGTCAGAATGAGCCTCAGTGCACAAGTGTCTGTCCACTGGGGTACAGGACCACAGAGGGAGTCCCTGGGCAGTGGTGGGTGAGAGTCACTGGGCCCCAGATTTATGCTCATGTCTCCTGTCTGGCAGAAAAGCCCTTCATCAGCGTCGAGTGGCTCAAGGGTCCCATCCTGGAAGCCATGGCCGGAGACACTCTGGTGAAGCTGCCCGTGAAGCTGGCAGCATACCCCCCGCCGGAGTTCCAATGGTACGGTCCTGGCTCCCGCCCCTCACCGCCTGCCAGGCCCAGCTCAGAGCTGCCCTCAGACCAGAAGCACAGTGTTCTGGCAGGCAGGGTCTATGCCCTGAGAGCCAGTGGGGACCCTGTGAAGACGCTTGAAGGAACACGCGTGTGATGCGATGATTCAGCCAGAGGGAAGGTTGGCCAGGGTGGCCGCTGAGCAGGGAGCCCTTGCCCACTCCAGCTTCCTGTTAGGTGCGGGTGTGGTGGGTATAGCCTGGGCTCTATCTAACTGCTTTCTGCGCCCACTCCGGCCTCCTGTTAGGTATGGGTGCAGTGTAGGTTCTATCTAACTGCTTCCTGTGCCCACTCCACACCTCTGAGGGCCCTGACACCCAGAGCGATGGCTTCCAGCCTCCTTGGCCTTGCTCTGAACAGGTTGCGACCCCAGGACCCTCTTCTCTAGATACTTAGATGCCACAGGGGCTCACAGACGGTTGTGGAGCCGGGCCCTGGAGTGGGAGTTTCCTGCAGGCCTGCAGGCTGCGGGAGCCCCAGCTTCGGTCTATGACCTCTGAGAGTGAGGGGTATCAAGGGTCAGCAAGGCCCTCAGGGGAGCTCCCCCAGATCTTGGGAGGGCACAGCACCCCCTGCACCCTCCAGCTGCTTGAGTGGTCCATGTTGTTCCACCCTGCGATGTCATACCTAGCCCAAGCACCCATACAAAGGAGGAAGCAGAGGCCAAGGCGGGGGGCTTGCTGCCTGAGTCCAGGGCCTGCTGGGAGACCCTGCCTGGCCCTTTCCCAGCTGCTGCAGGAGCCCTGCCATGCCCAGCCTGCGGTGCGCCCTCAGGCAGAACAGCCTCCTCTGAAAGCCTGGATGTGGGCAAGCAGCAGCTCCAGGTGTTCTCAGCCAGCAGCCCTGTTCACCAGCCATAGGCTGGACACAGACCTCTCCCGGGAGGGCCCTGGGCCCGGTGTGACCCAGCCTGAGGCCACAGACTTCAGGGGACATTGGGGATCTGGTAAAAGACCAAGGCCCTTAAGGCAGGTTCCTGAAGCCACTGATGGAGCCTGGGGCCTCCTTCACAGGTGTGGCCTCCTGGAGACACCTGGGGCCCTGTCCCCTGTCCTCCAATGCCATCAGGACTGACCCTGCCCTGGGCAGGTGGCTGGCTTGGCTACACCTGGGGTCTGGCCCAGGCCTACTGGCTACATGTCACCATTGCCCCCACATCTGACCTTTCTTTTCTCCCTTGGCCAGCATCTTCCCCCAGGAAGTGCTCAGCTGGCCCTATGGTCCAGAGACACTGCCCAGGGCACTAGTGGTCACTGCAGCCCCATGTGGGCCCCCCTTTGGTGTATGTGATGATTGTGATTAAGCAAGTGGATGTGGATGGAAATCTCGTGGACAGACAGGCCCACCCTGGGCTCCCAAGGTGCCCTCTGCATGTGCCGACCCCATGCAGGAGGCTGCCACTAAGCACCAGACCTGAGACCTCACAACCCTGCCAGCAGGTGCATTTCAAGCCCCCGTGTTCAGATGAGGACACAGGGCTTGAGGCGGTGAAGGGTTTTGACAGGATCACAGATGCAGTGGGCAGACTCAGGACAGCACCAGAAGCCGCAGGCCACACAGCTTTGGTTTTGCCCTGCCCTGCCCTGTGACCCTAGTGAGTCATGTCCGTTCCAGTGAAGATTGGAGCCCCTGTGTGCACCTCACTATTGGTCTCTGCATGAGGGCTATACCTCTCCCGCATCTCTCCAGCCTAGCCCACCCAGGAAGGTGCTGCCCGAGTGGGGACCCCTCAGCGGGGGAAATGGACAGCAGGCAGCAGACAGAGGGCCGAGGGCCCCACTAGTTGCTGGGACAGGCCTGTCTGCTGAGTGGGTGCCTGACTGCATGTAAGAGGGAGGGAACACGGAATGCCCACAGAGCCAGGAGTGGGTGAGGCAGGGCCCCACATGGTAAGGGTCCAGGCTGTGCTCCTTGGGGACTGGATCTCCCCTCCCTCACTGCATGCACCGCTGAGCCCGTGAGGAACAGACAGAGCCTGTGGGCAAGGATGTCCACCCTGCACCCCACAGCCTCTTGGTCTGGCCTGGAGGGGTGCTGGCTCCCACAGCACATTCCAGGTGTGGGAGCTGGGGTGTGGCAGGGAGCCAGTGCCAGGATGGGGCTGGGACAGGTCCACAAAGTGCCCTGAACTCCCTTCCTGGGCCAGGTACAAGGACAGAAAGGCTGTGTCAGGGCGCCAGAGTCCGCATGCCCTGGTGCTCAAGGAGGTGACTGAGGCCAGCGCTGGCACCTACACCCTCACCCTGTGGAACTCCATGGCCGGCCTGAAGCGCAACATCAGCCTGGAGCTGGTGGTGAATGGTAGGGCGAGTGGGACAGGACAGGGGCCAGTGGGCGTGTGGGCGTGGGCAGGAGGCCAGTTGACCAGCTGCCTGCCTGTGCCCCTAGTGCCCCCCAGCATCCATGAGAAGGAGACCTCCTCCCCGAGCATCTACTCACGCCACAGTCGCCAGGCCCTCACCTGTACTGTCTACGGGGTGCCCCCTCCTCGCAGTGTCCAGTGGCACTGGCGGCCATGGACGCCCTGCCAGACCTTCGCCGAGCGCAGCCTGTGAGTGTGGCTCCAGCTGTCCCTTCCTTCGCAGCCCTGTCTGCAGCCTCAGCCACGACCTCCACTCACTGCTCGCACCTCCCCCAGAGCCCTGCTCTGCTCAAGCCCTGTCTCCACTGCCCTGAGCCAGCCCCTGACATCCCCCAGCCTAGCAAGGCCAGACCCTCCCTGCCTCAGTCAGGCCGGTCCACCTACCTGGAGAGCAGAGCCCCAGACACAGACTGGTGTCATTGGAGAGAATCCTGGGCAATGCCTCTGGACTCTAGGAGGACACCTGCGAAGCAGCCAGAACTGGCCACAGCCTGGGGCCATGTCCTGGGCGCTGTAGCTCACCAATCATGCCCGCGCTCACTCCTCTGCGTGGTGCTTCCCGCCACCTCTCACAGAGGAGGAAACTGAGGGTCTGATAAGGAGCACGATGTTCCCAAGAGTAAGGCTTACAGCAGCGGAGCCTGCCCAGCTGCTGGGCCATGCTCCCTTACACAGGCTAGGGGGCAGCAGGGGACAGCAGAGGGAGGTGCAAAGGTGGGCAGAAGCTGGGAGGGCCCTGGGGAGCCAGACAAGGGTGCTGAGCAGTGTCACATCATGTTTGCCATTAAGAACTTGCTGTAAGCAGGTGGGAGGGTCACAGGCTGAGGAAGGATGTTATATGGGAACCAAGGGAGGAGATGGGGCAGCAGCATGGAGAGGGGCTGTGGGCTCAGTGTCGTCCAGGTGCCCTGTGGGCCTGAGCCATCCTGCAATGCTCAGTGCTCATACGAGATTCTTCTAGATCACAAGGCTGTGAATCATTGCTACCACCTCCAAATTTGCTTCCCTCTGATGCTTTACCATTATGCTCTGTACCACCTGGCAGTGCCCTGGGGCTGCTGTACTCTGCTAGGGGCAGAGAGGGCAGTATGGGGGGGGGGGTAGGGGAGAGGGATTCCTGGAGTAGGAGTGTTACCTGCTGCCCCCAGGTGTCTGCATAGACTTTGCAGGAGGGTGCATGCGAGCGGGGGACCACAGAGCTGCCCTGGGTGCCATGCAGGAGGTGGCAGGTCCTGGCCCACTCAGGAAGGCAGTATCTGGCAAACCCTCAGCATGTGGTATAGGGCCCTGAGCATACAGAGTGACAGTGTTCCAGAAGCCAACGTCCCTGCACCCTTGCTCACCCAGCCAAAGGCAGCCTTACCCACTAGAGTGTAGTAGAGGACCCTGAGCATGACCACACTACCCCTCCTTGCCAGACCTCTGACGGCCCTTGTCCATCCTTGCCCCTATCCCCAGCAGTCGGCGGCAACAGCGGGACGGCATGCCACAGTGCCAGGATTGGAGGGAGGTGACCACACAAGAGGCTGTGAACCCTATTGAGAGCCTGGACACCTGGACCGAGTTTGTGGAAGGGAAGAACAAGGTCCAGGCTAGCCATGCCACTGCCTGACAGGAGAGGAGGACGGGGAGGGGACGGGTCCTGTCCTGGCCTTTGTGGTTTCCACCAGACCGGCAGGGCCCTGCAGAGAGCAGTGTCTCTGGGCCTCAGCTTCCCTGCCTGCATGTCAGAGGAGGGTCAGCTGGTTCCCAAACAAGAAAGCTAATGTCCAAGGCTGCTTGGTCAGGACATGGGCTCCAGCTGCCTGCAGGCTCCAGGCTGGGGGTTGACCTAGTCCCTACCAGAGTGCTGAGCCACTGGCCCAGCCTCAGGGGCAATGCTTAGAAGAGGCCAGGCAGGGGAGGGTACTGAACAAAGACACCTACTTCCTACAGTCACTTCCTGTTTTCCTACACACCTCCAGAGCCTCTTCCTGTTCCAGGCCTGGCCAGGAAGTGCCCAGCTTAGAGGTGCTGTGGTGGGGAGGGTGTCTTTGGATGGTAGTCAGGGCTATGGCCCTCTCTCCTTCCCTGCTTCCAAGCTTCCTACTCCCCCAGGCCAGAGTCCTTCTGCAAGTGTAGAATCCAGCCACCACCATCACCACCACACACCCTACTCCACCATTTCCCAGGGCACTGGGGCAGGTGTTGTGGGCTGCTGTGGTGCCAATGTGCGCATATCACACAGTGACCTGCCGCTCATCTTAGGCTACGGCCTGGCCCTGGATGTGATGCAGCCTGATCACCAACCCAGGCTTGGACTGACCCAGTTCCACCAGGCCCCTGTCCCCTCCTCAAATGGCCATGGCCTGAGCCAGTCCACAGCCAGAATTCTCTCTGGCCCTGCCCGATACCACCCTTTGGCTCCAGTCAGTGTGGACACCAGTTATGCACAGCACTGTAACCCCAGCTTTTCTGAGGAGACCCCCTCCCCCGCCCACTACTGCCCAAAGCCTCCTTTCCTCTTCTGCACCTTACATTCCTGGTCCTGCCTCTGAGCTCTGTCGCCTCCAGCTCGGTTTCCCCAACAACTCTGGTGGGCACAGCTGCCTCCTTGAAGAAAGGGAAGGTTGGGCAGGGGAAATGGGGCAGGAAACAGACTCTCTGCCTGTGCTTTGCCCAGACGGTGAGCAAGCTGGTGATCCAGGATGCCAATGTGTCCGCCATGTACAAATGCATGGTCTTCAACAAGGTGGGCCAGGACGAGCGGCTCATCTACTTCTACGTGACCAGTGAGTGACTCGGGCAGGCCTGGGAGAGGAGGAGACCAGGGCAGAGCCCACCCAGGTCTCATGACTGTGGGGCACCCAGGGGAGAGATCCACGGTCCACTGGGCCCTGGGTTGGGCAAGAGGGATAGACTGGGAGACCGTGGCATAAGGACTGGGGTGCTGGTCTGCTGGGATGGAGTAGCACTCTCTACCTTCAGCCCTGGAGGTACCTCCCCCAGGCAGGCTGTCCTGCTCCCGCCCACCACCTCCCAAGCCCTGGATCTGAAGAGGTGGCTCGCCTGGTGTGTTTTGTCCTGGGGAGAAGGTCCATAGTTTCCTCAGGTTTTCAGACATGTTAGTGGCCTCAGGAAAGCTAAGAAGCTGATGAAAGGAAAGTCACTGGGCTCAGGTATGTAGGCAGGTACCTGGAAGAAAGATGGAGCCAGAGAAAACACTGGGTGGGGGGAGGGAGAGGAGCCCACAGGAGCCTGACATGGACTGGCCAGAGGAAATCAGAGTGAGCTAGCTGCTGCCAAAACTAAGGAAACAATGAGAGTGCTTCAAGGAGAGGACCATGGTGGGGCGGGATGGGGACTCAGGCCCCACTGAATATGGTGACAAGGAGCTCCCTGAGAGGGGTGGGGACAGCAGCTGGGGGCATGTCCAGGGGAGTGCTGGAAGGAGGCGACGGAAGGACAGCCTGTGGGGCTGACTTCTGTGATTGGCCCTGGTGGCCCCACCATGAGGGTGAGTGAAGGGAGTGAGGAAGGCTCTAGGGGGTGTCCCTTGGTTGAGAGCTGAATGCATCCAAAGGCCAATGGGAAAGGAAGGGCAAGCACCTGGCAGGTGAGTAACAGTGTCACTGGTGCAGTGTCACAGTGGTGCTTCCTTCCGCTCCAGCCATCCCCGATGGCTTCAGCATTGAATTGGAGCCATCGGAGGAGCCCCTGGAGGGCCAGGCCGTGCGTCTGAGCTGCCAGGCAGACAACTACACTTACGAGCATCTGCACTGGTACCGCCTCAACCTGTCCATGCTTCACGATGCGCACGGGAACCCACTGATGCTTGACTGCAAGAACCTGCACCTGTTTGCCACGCCACTAGCTGCCAACCTGGAAGAGGTGGCGCCCGGGGCCCGCCATGCCACGCTCAGCCTGACCATCCCCAATGTGGCGCCCGAGCATGAGGGTGACTATGTGTGCGAGGTGCAGGACCGTCACAGCCAGGACAAGCACTGCCAGAAGAAGTACCTGTCTGTGCAGGGTGAGGCGGGCAGGGCTGGAGGTGGGGAATGGGCAGCACTTCCCAGGAAGCTTTCTTCCCCAGCCCAGCTGGCACCAGGTGGTCCTTCCCCACTCTGCTCTCAAACCCTGCCCCTTCTTTCAACTTCTTCTGTCTGGAGGGCCCTTCCCCGGGCCCTCCCTCCAGCTTTCTGCACTCTGCTTAGTTCCCTCTTGACTCTTGCCCACAGCTCTGGAAGCCCCGCGGCTTACGCAGAACTTGACCAACCTCCTTGTGAATGTGAGCGACTCCTTGGAGATGCGGTGCCCGGTGGCTGGGACACACGTGCCCAGCATCTTGTGGTACAAAGATGAGAGGCTGCTGGAGGAAGAGTCCGGTAGGGGGGCGGGCTCAGGTGAAGAGCAGGGTGCGGTGGCCTATGAGGCCAGGTCCCCAGGCCCATCTAAACTCCAACATGCACCCCGCCTCCTGCAGGCATCGATCTGGCAGACTCAAACCAGAAGCTGAGCATCCAGCGTGTGCGCGAGGAGGATGCAGGCCTCTATCTGTGCCGCGTGTGTAACGCCAAGGGCTGCGTCAACTCTTCTGCCAGTGTGGCTGTGGGAGGTTCGGCTGCTCTTGAACCCCTCCCACAGCATCTGCTGTCTTCTTGTGGCCCTCACTGAAGTGGTGCCCATCAGAAGGGCTGCTCAGAGGGTGGGGGGTGGCACCTTCTACACACACAGACACACACCCACACCAGGCCATCTCTGCTCACTCAGGCTCCGAGGATGGAGGCAGCATGGAGATCCTGATCCTTGTCGGCACCGGGGCCATTGCTGTCTTCTTCTGGGTCCTTCTCCTCCTCATCTTCTGTAACATGAGGAGGGTGAGCTCCTCTCCCCAGTTCCTCATAGGGTCTCTCTCCACCCTGGCCGCCCATAAGATAAGGAGTAAGGTCCCTGCCCCAGCCCACCTGGACTCCTCACCTACCTGGAAATCTCCCTGACCCCTCCGTGTGGGGCTCTTATGGGACCAGAGGTTGTCTGTCCCACTGTCTTCTCCTTGATTGATAGCCCCATCTGTCCTGGACAAAGTTTGACTCAAGCCACAGAAGTATGGCCTAACCAATGAGCTGTCCCCACCCCCACCCCCAGCCAGCCCACGCAGACGTCAAGACCGGCTACCTGTCCATCATCATGGACCCCGGGGAGGTACCGCTGGAGGAGCAGTGTGAACACTTATCCTATGATGCCAGCCAGTGGGAGTTCCCCCGGGATCGGCTACACCTTGGTGAGGCCAGCACCCAGCGTGCCCCGCCCACCCAGTCCCACCTGGCAGAGGCAGCAGGCTGAAGCCCTGAAATCCACTCCCTCTCAGAACTCATGCCAGAAAGTCCCGCCTGGCCCCACCTGGCCTGACCTGTCCATCTGTGAGTGCATCCCCAGAACCACAGCAAGGACTCCCTGTTCCCAGGCCCCTAAGGTCACATCCTGCTGCTCTGATCAGGGTGGGCCCAGCACACCTGCCAGGAGAGGATGCAGGGCTTCCTGTCTGCCTGTCCTCTCCCTCTGCCTGCTCTGCCCCCCAGGCTCTTCCTGTTTGGCAGAGGGGGTCCCGACCTCCCTCCCCCTCCTGGACCTTCCTTCCTGACCCTCCACACCGGTTGCTCCCGCTGCCCATCCTTCTCCACCCTCACCTCCATGCAGCTCACCTGGACCTGGCTCCCTGCCCCCACAGGGAGAGTCCTGGGCCACGGGGCCTTCGGGAAGGTGGTGGAAGCCTCGGCTTTCGGCATCAACAAGGACAGCAGCTGTGACACTGTGGCTGTGAAAATGCTGAAAGGTGTGGGCTCAGCCAGTGGAGGGACTGGCCATGAAGCTGCGAGGAGCAGCAGCTCTGGGTGGGCTGGTAGCATGTGGTGCGGGAAGAAAATCCAAGGCTCCGAACCAGGGTCTCACACAAGGTTCTACAGGGGAGTCCATGGGAGTCAGAGCCGGACCTGGGCCTCAGGTCTGTGTAATCTTTCCCAATCCCACCAGAGCCTCCTGCTTCAGAGGGGCGGCTGGGAGTGCTGGGAGCCCCGCACTCCGGCTGGCAGAGTGCTGAAGGAGCCTTAGTTAAGCGCAGGGACTGGGGCCCAGGCAGGCGGACCTGGCACCACGCAAAGACTCTGTGTTCCCTCCAGAGGGCGCCACAGCTAGCGAGCACCGCGCTCTGATGTCGGAGCTCAAGATCCTAATTCACATCGGTAACCACCTCAACGTGGTCAACCTCCTGGGGGCGTGCACCAAGCCTAATGGTACGGAGTTCGGGCGCTCTCCGTGGGAGGCGAGACCCTAGGAGCCCTGGGTGCGTGGGGGCGAGGGGCCGGCTGAGCTTGGGGCAGAGGAGGGCTGGTGGGCAGGGATGTTGCTGCAGTGTGGGCTCTCCCGCAAGCCCTGGGTCACCAAACACCCGGCTCATGCCCTGCCCTGTTCCAGGCCCCCTCATGGTGATCGTGGAGTTCTGTAAATACGGCAACCTCTCCAACTTTTTGCGCGCCAAACGGGAAACGTTCCGCCCCTGTGCGGTAAGTGGGCACCCTAATAGGGACAGAGCTCTGTGGTGAGCTGGCGGGGTGCCAAGGTGCGTTGGGGTGATGCCTTTGCCCTAGGTGGCACGGCCCCTTCAGACCCGCTTTGTGTATCCGCAGGAGAAATCCTCCGAGCAGCGAGGGCTCTTCTGTGCCATGGTGGAGGGCACCAAAGATGACAGGAGGCAGCCACGGGGCAGTGAAAGGGAGCTCTTCAGGAAGCTCCTGACTGACAGGGGTCGTGCAGGGCGGGCCCCTCCAGCCCCAGAAGGTAAGTGTCTGGCTTCCTCTTGCCCAAGATGTGCCCAGCACCATGATACCTCATGGTCAGGTGACAGTGGGATAAACCGGCCTGGGGCCCTCCTGGAGGGGCTTGCCTAGAAACTTAATGTCTGATCTGGGCATCACTGGATGAGTAGGAGTTTGCCTTGCAGACAGGGAGGGGAGCAGACAAGTAAATGTAACAGGTGCAAGGGTCCAGCGGTGCAGCACTCACTGATCTGGAAATAGTGGGTGTTGCAGAGAGTGCAGGCTAAATGGCCCAGGGAGGGCCGCATGCTCTGCAGCTCATGCCAGGGGCCTCAGACACCCGGCTAAGAGAGATGAAGCAAGTTTTAGATGAACAGACACACCCTTTGCGGTGATGTGGAAGGTGTGGATCATGGAGGGGCCCCTCCTGAGCCTGCCTTGCTCCTTTATGCAGCTGAGGACCTGTGGCTGAGCCCACTGACCATGGAAGACCTTGTCTGCTACAGCTTTCAGGTGGCCCGAGGCATGGAGTTCCTGGCTTCCCGCAAGGTGACTGTCCAGCAGGCCCTTCAAAGGGGAGAAGGGGACCCACCAGCATGTCATGGCATGAGCAGTCCTAGCTCTCCCCACAGTGACCCCAAGGTCGAGGTACATTCCTCCCACTTGGCAGAGGAGGAAACTGAGCCCACATCATGGAAATGATTCCCCAGGATTTCCAACTGGTCAGTGGCAGAGCTGGATGTGGAATCATCACAGCTTCCTCTGCCGCCCCCACAACTGCACGAGCCCTCCATCCAGCGAGTCCTGGGCGTACCCCGTGTCTGTGGTGGAAGGAGTGGGGCTGGCACCTTTGCTGACCACCCCTTCCCCCTGCTCTTCCCCCTAGTGCATCCACAGAGACCTGGCTGCCCGGAACATCTTGCTGTCAGAAAGCGATGTGGTGAAGATCTGTGACTTTGGCCTGGCCCGGGACATCTACAAGGACCCTGACTACGTGCGCAAGGGCAGCGTGAGTGCAAGCCATGGGTTTCTGTCCAGGAATGTGTGGGGGACTCGCTGTTGTCCAAAGGGAAGGTCTGAGAGCCTGCAAGGACCCAAGGGACCTGCGAGGCACCAGAGGCAGGGGAGTGGGGACAGAAGCTGAGGCTCAGGAACCACAGTGCTCTGGAGCGTGTGTCTAGTCTGTGCCTTGGGCTGTTCGTGGACATTGACTCCCTTGCCTGCCCAGTGGGGGCTGTACATGCAGAGGAGCACCTTACGTGTTGTCTGTTCTGGAGACGGACTGGCCAGTGAGCGGCAGAGCAGTCACAGAAAGTCCATGGATGCTAGGTGCAGTGTGTCTTGCTGGTGGCACTCAGCAGTGGTCAGACAGGCCCCTGAATGAGTACCAACAGCTGATTAGAGGCTTGCCCCAGAGGAGGAAAGAAAGGGCTGGGGCAGATGATGTCCAAGAGGGGTCCAGTCTGTGTCAGGCCACTGTGCAGAAGGCTTTTGTCTTTCATGCTAACTTACAGGCAAGTGGGGAGTGTGGAGGTGAGGGGTGGGCGTGTGGAAATGAGGGGTGGGCCTGCACCCCAGAAGCCCCCTCTGGGGTTTATGAGGAGTTGGAAGGAGGAGTTTGGGGCAGACACAAAGGCCAGTCAGGAAGGGCCATGGCCTCAAGGATCCAGGTACCAGGTAGAAGCCATTCGTGGGAAAGACAGAGGATAGGGGCCCATCAGGAGCGACAGGAGGAGGGGTCAGAAGTGACACGGGATCTCCAGTGTGGGGATGAGGTGTGGAGGAGGGCATGTTCCTCTAGTGGCTCAGGGCCTGGACCTGGAGGTGGGGTGTGAGGCTCCTGCCCTCACCAGGGACCCCAGATACAGGAGAGCAGGGGCTGGAAGTGGCCGCCTAGGGTTTGGCGCCCCCTCCTCCACTCTTCCCTTCCCTGTGAGGACACACTTCCTCTGCCTCCTGCAGGCCCGGCTGCCCCTGAAGTGGATGGCGCCTGAGAGCATCTTCGACAAGGTGTACACCACGCAGAGCGACGTGTGGTCCTTTGGGGTGCTGCTCTGGGAGATCTTCTCCCTGGGTGAGTGCAGGGCAGGGTGCAGGGAAGGGGCAGCAGGACCACAAGCTCCAGGTACTACCAGCCCTGTGGTGGACGGGAGGGGTGGACAGAGCACACAGCCCAGGTTATCCTGAGAGCCCCCTCCGACAGCCCAGCACAGGCCACCCTAGACAACTGGAGGGTACTGGTTGAGGCACTGCAGGTCCTTCAGTCTCCCTCCCTGGCTGAGACCCTTCCTCACCTGCCATGGGGCGCTGCTCCTGCTTCAGGGGCTGGGGAGGGGACTGCGGGGGTCAGTGTGCACTCTGAAGCCTTGCCTGCTTAAGCAAGCCCCACGTGGGAGCCTGGGCTCCGCTAAGACCAAGGTGAAGAAGCCCTAGGCTAGGGTGCGGGCGAGGCAGTGAACAAGTGGGATGAATGGGGGGAGTAGGTGACTGTAACGTGAGCATGGGGTGCCCAGGAAGGGTGCAGGGTCATGCTGTGAGTCAGAGGGCCCAGGGGGCCAGGCTGCTGAAGGGGTGCAGTGAGGCAGGTGGGCCTGGGAGGACAGCAGCCAGGGCCACGTCTGAGTATTGGAGGTGGGCAGGGCCAGGGTCAACAGTAAGCAGGAAGGAGGAGAGGTGGCCTTTGCAGCTCCTTTGGGCCATTCTGGGATGGGCAAAGATCTAGGATTTTAGGTGTGGGGTTTTGCGTAAGGGTGGGAGCGGTATGACTTGTACTCTATGTGGCTTGCTGGGGATGGGCAGAGGGAGACCAAAATGCCCCTAAGCCCCTAATGATCCTGGAACCCTGCTTTTGCTGATGGGGCTCTAAAAGCTTGATGCTTGCTGCAAGCCTAGCAGGCAGGGCAGTGCTGTACTCCTACTGTAACCAAATGAACAACTGGCCCAGGGGAGGGGCACTGCAAGGGCAGAGCTGGGCTGAGCAGCAGCCACCTACTGCCCCCAACCCACCCCCACCCCACTCCTGCTGTCAGGAGCCTCCCCGTACCCAGGAGTGCAGATCAATGAGGAGTTCTGCCAGCGGCTGAGGGAAGGCACCCGGATGCGGGCCCCAGAGCTGGCCACCCCTGCCATGTGAGTCTTGCTGGACAAGCGGGCTTTAGGGGTCCAAGGAAGTGGGCCCGGAAGGGGACATGCAGGTTGGGGCAGGAGGAGGGAGGTGGTGCAGGCAGGCATGGGGGTGGAGGCCTGCAGACATAGCTCTCACTCTCCCCCTTCCCTCCCCCAAGGCAGGAGGGACAGTGGGTGCCTGAGCTCTGGGGTTAGGGGCAGGTGGGTATGAAGGTTGCGGGGAGTGGGGGGCACGGACCCTCACACCAGGCCAGCTGGCTTCCCACAGACGCCACATCATGCTGAGCTGCTGGTCTGGGGACCCCAAAGAGAGGCCTGCCTTCTCGGAGCTAGTGGAGATGCTGGGAGACCTGCTCCAGGGTGGGGTCCCACAGGTGAGCTCCCCTCAGCCAGGCCCAGCTGCAGTGATCTCTGGCCATCTTGCGGAGTGATCAGAGCCTGTCTTGGCCCTTAAGGACTTTTTTGCTCTGAGAAGAAGTGGCGTGTTCCTGCCCCCAACCCCCCGACACCTCCACTTCCTGCTACTCCTCACCTGCCCTGGCCTCTGTGTCACCCCATCCCAGGCGCTCAGGGCTGATTCAGGGGCTATGGTGCTCTGGGACCTAGAGTAGTGAGCAGGGAGGCCGCTGCCCCTTGGGTGTGTGGCACTCACTTGGGCCTCAAGAAGAGGCTGGGAGGTGCTGGTGCCAGGCGCTCTGGAGTTGCTGCCCCCTTAGAGCCCTCAGAGCATAGCCCTTCTGAGGGCAGGAACACCAGCAGTTCTGGGTACTGACGCAGCTGAGGAGCAAGTGGCCTCTGACCCTGCCACCTCCCCCGTTGATGCCCCCAGGAGGAGGGAGAGGACTGCGTGGTGCCCTGCGGCTTGAGCCTGGAGGATGGGAGCTTCCTACAGGCATCCACCACAGCCCCACGTGATGCCCCTGAGGAGGGCAGCTGGCTCAACCTGTTCCGCCCCAGCACAGCTGCCAGGTCAGATGACCTCCCCAGGTCCAGGCCCCCTGGGAGGAGAACAGTCTGGACATGGTGTCTTTTATCCTCATCACTCCTCTGGGAAAGGGCAAACTACAGGGATGTGAGAGACCACCATACGCCAAGTCCAATTACAGAGCGACTTTAGACACAGCGCCCTCCTGATCAGCTTCGGGGGCCTGCAGGACCTGTGGCCCCGTGACTTTACTCCTTGCTGTGCCCCCTCAATTCTCTCTGCCCTTGTCTTCCCTGCACCCCTACCCTGCCCCCTCCAATTTAGAGAGAGTATCCTTCTGGGGTACAGTGGCCAGCTCCACTTCGCAGGAAGAGAAAAGGGAAGTGATGAGTTCCAAGAGATCTTGGGAGTAGGGCAGGCCCCAACTACCTGGAGTCCAGGACTGAGAACGTAGCCTGGAGTCCCAGAGGTTCCTCTCAGGGGCTGTTAATACTCCACATTCCCGCCGTGCTTGCTAAGGAGGATGCTGAGATCCCTGCCCATCTGCCCCGGTGTGGATACGGGCCAGGCCTATGGACAGAAAAGGCCCACTGGTTTTTGCCAGTCTCCTTCTATCAACACCTCAACACACACATACACACACACACACACACATGTGCACTCATGCAGCCCAGGCAGTGGCTGGCAGCAGCAGGGCCACCTGCCTTGCACAGGGTGGCCTTTCCTAGGGTGAAGGCCTCCACAGCCTCTCATCTCACCCCTCACCTGGCTGGGTGTGGTCTGCTCCACTCTGCACCTGCCCAGCGGTGGCCTCAGGTTTAATCCTCTTGCAGAGAAGTGTGAAGGCACCTAGTGAGGGACCCAGAGAGGCACTCCAGCCCCAGGTCTGGGTCCTTCCTAGGAGGAGACAGTGTGGGAGAGGTGGCCCAAACTTTTGGTAAGGGTGCTGGGGTGAGTCTCTTCAGCACTTCCTGTTTGCTCCCCACAGATATTACAACTGTGTGCCTTTTCCTGGGAGCCTGGCCAGAGCCACTCAGACCCAGGGTCCCTCCAGGATGAAAACTTTCGAAGAATTTCCCATGACCCCAACAACCTACAAGGCCTCGGCAGTAAGTGGAGAGGGATGTGTACCCCAGCTCAGGGTCCCCAGGCTCCCTCTGCAGGGAGGCAGACAGCAGGACCCCTGGGGCCTGGGTGCTCCTGCACGGCCACAGCTTTCTCTCCCAGCAGGGGTAGGTCCTGGCTCCTCTTAGCCCCTGGCTTCGGGACTCTGAGAGAAGATGGGCTGAGATGGTCTACCCAAGGCTGGGCTCCCACATCCCAAACAGTTGGGACTGCGAGAGGCAGAGCAGGCCCAGGCTGCCTGGCTCACCTGCCACAATACAGACCCAGTCTGCTAAGGGGAAGGCTGTGGGTGTTGTAGCCTCCCTGCAGCTGTCTCCATTCTGGCTCATACTCAGCAGTGCAGGGTTCTGTTCCTAAACCTCCTGGGCTGCCTCTGCAGGGACAGAACAGGGGCTGCCCGACCCTGTGCTTCCCCAGCAGAGCCAGTGCCCAGTCAGCCCGTTCCACTGCTGGTCAGCAGCCTCCCACAGCAACAGGGGCCTGTGCCCAGGCTGAGAGGGGGCCACTCCCCAAGGAGGGATGTAGCTTAGAAGCACCTTGTCCTGCCTCTGGATGCAAAGAGTGAGCACTCTTCTCTCGATCTGCCCCACTACAGCCACCCCTCAGCTTTGGAGGGGAGGGAGCTAATGAGCTGCTGCTCACACGGGAAACTGGTCTTAGGAATTTCTGGACCTGGCTGGGCTCTGGCACAGGGAATGCACCTGCCCAGAGTCAGTGAACCCAAAACCATCCTGCAGATGAGTGGACAGGGAACTCATAAATTACTTCGTAAGACCACTTTAAAATTTTACCTAAAGTACTTCATTTTCCTGTATTTTTCCGTCTTCCTCCCACACCATGTGGCTAAGAAGTCCAGCCTTTTGGCTTCTGTTATTAAAAACACATACATGTGGTTGGTTCTATCTGCTTCTCTTTGCAAGTCCAGTAGTGTTGACTCAAACTGTTGAACCATAGCAGACTTTTCTCTTTTTCCAGCACCAATCCAATCAGGTAATCTTAGTTTTGTTTAGTTTTCCCTACTCCTAGGATATCTGGCCTCTGCATCACCACCTTTGGTAAAAGTTCTGGAATCACATCTGCTAATGGAACACCTCCTAATACCAATGAGACTCTTTGAAGAAAGGCAGCATGTCCTTTTTCCTTGCCCTTCAGAGGAAGAGAAGCAACGAGAGATTTACTCAAATAGCTCATAGATAGAACCAGTAGTTCTTCCCATGTAACCCAAGCCTACACCTTTACACCTCTAGCCATAGACCAGCCTCCGGGTCCCAGAGCCAAAGCTTTGCCGCTTGGTCCTGCTGCTCCCAGGTCATCTCCCCTGGAAACCAGGAGGTTCCTCCATGAAGGTGCCCGGCTGTGCTCAGGAAACTGCGGAGCCGCCATTTCCATTTCCCATCACAAGCACCTCCAGAAAACGCCCTCCCTGGGCGGAAGCAGGGCGGGAGCTGCAGGGAGAGGCTTATGTGTGGGCAGCAAAGGCTGAAACCTGAGGAAGCCAAGAACCTGCACTTAGAAAACAGTGCCTTCTAAGTGCATCACAGATTCCCAGCCTGGAGCAGTTTCCTACCATTGACTTATTTGTTATATTTCTTAATTTATTTAAGTGCTTAATTTCTTTAAGTCAAATTAATAGAGCTCTTTTAATCCAATTCCCAAGAATGAATGCACCCAGGGGTTGCATTCGGGGACTGAATTTGAGTTTCCCGTTGCTGACACATTTACACGTAAGACAGACAAGGCACAAAGAACACAATCCAACTCCTGCAGTCCAGACAGCCAGACCAGAGATGGTCACCTGAGGATGTCTTGGGTTGCCCTGCAGGTGTCCCTCAACCTTCCAGAGTTAGACCAACGTCAGGCCCTGAATCCGGCCTCCCGGACATAGTTCCTGCCTGACCAACCAGAAGCACGCACCAAAACTGAAACTACCTTTCCGGCAGCCCTATGCCCAAAACGCAAAAAGAAACATGAATTAAAGTGACCACAGCGGCTGACCTACCCTCCTCCCTTCTGAAGTGCTGAACGAAACAGGTTCAGGTGACTCTCTGCCTTGCTGTCGAGGTGGCCAGGCAGCCCTTCTGAAAGGGTCAGCACCAAGCAGGAGTCTCCCCTTGGACAGGCCTTTGTCCCCTGGAGACGCAGGCAAGCAGGCCACAGACAGCTCCTGCCCACTACCCAGTGTCCACACCAGGCTGAGAGGGAGTCCTTTCAGGAGAACGCCATCTGAGTCGCCAAATTTGCTATGGAACTCAAAGGGTTCAAGAAGGTAGATGCAGGTGTCACATGTAGTTTTATTTACTTGCAGCAGCTAAAGGAAACCAGATGCAAATTCAAAGTTCTGTCTCCCTGAAGAGAAGCTTAGCCACTGCTTTTATACACTATTTGGTCAATTATGCATTGATTTCTTTGCAGTTGGCGACATTTAACATTTAGCAAAAGTGGCATTTAGTAAAACCTGTTCAGACCTTGAGACCCGTCCTAACATCCTGATACATACATGGCTGCCTTGCAGTCCCCCCCACATGGGGCATTTCAGCTTTTGCTGCCTCCTGAGCATGATGGCCCCCAGGCCTGTTTCTCCCTCTCTGGCAGGGTAATGACCCTCCCCCACATGCGCCAGGGAGGGAATGGATGCCTGTTCCCTGGTCACAAGATAAGTGTAAGGTTGGCAGTGGTACAGGTGCCTGCAGCCCCATCCTGTCTGGGAGCGGGTGCCTGCCACTGGCTGTCGGCCGAGGTGGGGCCCAGAGCCTTGGCTTGTTCTCTCCACACAGGACAACCAGACAGACAGTGGGATGGTGTTGGCCTCGGAGGAGCTTGAGCAGCTGGAGAGCAAGCACACGCAAGAAAGCAGGCTCAGGTAGGGCTTCCTGAACCTCCTCCCCTGCGAGAGGGTGCAGGGAGGTAGGCCAGGCCTGTGTCCTCCTGACACTTACCTGAAACTTTGTGGCTCCCTATTGCCTTTTTATGTGTTCAAGGCAATGCACTATGGGACTCCAGGCCTTGGGCCACCAGCCTTCCCAAAAGAGCACCCTCCCCATCTCTGTCCTGACCCAGCACCCCCAGGTCTGGTACCACACCTCCCTTGCATCTGGCAAATGCCCAGACACCACCTCTTTGTAAAACCAAGAATGATCCTCCATGCCCAGAGTGCCTGCACAGCCCTTCCCAGCCCCAGTCAGGGCAGGCCACCGCCATCCCCTGGGCCCCCAGAGCGTAGCCTATGGTCTCTGGAGCCAGACAGACCATGTAACTGGACATAGCTGCTGTCCTATTTTGATAAGAATACAGTTACAGAGCAATCCTGTACAGAGGGTGACCTCATAGAAGGTGACCACTGTTAGATTCATGTGAGGAAGAAGGGAGATGTGTGGATCAGCTCAAACCCTTTATTGAACGGGGTCCAAGCAGGTAGGCTGAGTCTGGAGTGACTGCAGTCTCGAGCCGCAGCAGAGTGGGGTTTTAAGGGCTCTCGTTATGGGAAACAGGATTTCAGAGTTGGGGCAAGCATAACAACCTGGCCGCAGGCCAATACAATCAATTCTTGCAAAAACTGGTTTCCGAGGACACAGGACACAAAGTGTGGCCACAGGCCACACAACAGTGAGTAGTAGTTTTGAGAACACAGGCCATCTGGCGCGACCGCAGGCAAGAGTTCCCGAGAACACAGTGACCACTGGCCATAGCCTGTTTTGCAAGGTCTGGCGCAGGTGGCGGGTCACAGGGCAGTCAACACCGGGTCTCTGGCCCTCACAACCAACATTTGCCCAATAAGATATACTCCCCCCCCCCCCATTCTGAATATTTAAACCTTTAAGGCTATAGATAAAACAGTTAAGTGTCTGCTGGTTCACTTCATCAGTGAACGTGCGCATGGCTGACCCAGTTGCCCAAAGCCAGTCTTGGCTTCTGCCTGTGCTGTTTCTGAATCAATTTATATGTTGTCACTGAATATTTTACCCTAAACCACAAGTATTTATCTTGTCACATTAGCATAGCTGATGTCCATTTCCACCTTCCTGGTAGGTATATTTATGACCTCTACAACTTAACCAATGTCCATCGATGGTTGTTGCTGCCAGTTCAATGTCCACAGGAGCTCCCAGTTTGGGGTACAGTGAATGAGAAGACTTGATTCAGTCCAAACAGCTCAGTGATGATACAGCAGGGATGCAAGACAGCAATTATAAAACAGCACGGCTGTGGACAGCAGGGCTGTGAGGAGGCCCAGGACACAAAGGCCCTTTCTGGCTAGACAGCTCTGCTCTGCTCTTCTTTGCTCGGCTCTGGCCCTGTGAGCCGTCTTTGGAGTTTCAGCTCCAGCAGGGGAAGCAGTAACCTGCAGTCTTTGGGGAAAGGCAAAGTGCCCTCTCTGAGCTAAAGGGGAGCTGACTGATACAGAGAGAAGTTCCTGCCCTGTCCCTGATTGATTCGTTCTCATGCAAGTGAGAATTTTTAAATCCTCACAGTTTGATTGGTCCAAAAAACACTGTCCTCTTTGGTTGGAATGGAGCCTCCCTGATTGGTTCGTGAAGATGCTAATGGGGCTATAGCTGCACAGATCTGATTGGACAGGGAAAGCCTCAGTCCTGTTATTGGTTGAACTACACTTCCAGGAGCTCCTTTATAAGGGCTGCTCAGATGGCAAGAACACCACGCAGGCAGGCAGTCCATCCAGTGCAGAGGCAGGTAGTTCAGTGCTGGCTTCTCCTTAGAGTGCAGTTGGTATGAGAGGGCCCTATTTAGCAACAGCTGTTAGGCTCTGTATAAATTTGGGCCCAGTTAGCCACCAGGAGTCCTTCTTAACAGGTGCATTCTTTCTTGGGATCAATACCAACTATTGATCATTTTTCCCAGCAGCCTACAAAAGGGAGAGTTTTCAGGAGTGTCAACATTGAAATTTTTGGGGTCATATGCCCAGGAATAATGCATCTGAATGGGGCATGTTGGCCTCTGTTTCTGTTTTTATTGATTCTAATGGGTGACCTCTATTAGTAACTTGGTTTGGGGAAATTATTGCCAATTGCATTGACAGAAATAATTTCTGGCTAATGTTTCTTTACCAAACAGTATTTTAATTCTCAAAAAAAAATAAAAAATAAAAAAAGTAATTCAGTAAGAGGGAGAGTAAGGGGATGGTAGCTACTTAAATTCAAATGCTCACACATGCAATAAGGCCACTTAGAGCCTATGACTTAACCAGGAAAGAGACTCTAATTCATGTGCAAAGAGGGAGCTCAGCCCTGAACCAGCAGAGCTCCTCTAGACCCCTGTGAAGGAGACTCAGACAGGACTGCCTCAGGAGAGGGGGCTGTGGCTGGGCTTTGGGACAGTCACCCCGGGCCAGGGGGATAAGCAGGGGCTGAGACCTAGTAGGAAGAGCGCTCTCATGGCAGGCACCACTTCTGAGGGGCAGTGAGCGGGAGGGTAGTGTGTACCTCCGATGCTTGGTGGTGAAGGAAGAAGAAAACCACAAATGACGAGAGTCCCATGGAAGAAAAATCCTTTCAAGAGTCCAGAAGACAGACACACCCCCAGAGCTGTGCATCAAAGAGGCTTCCTTTCCTGGTTGCAGTGACAGGCTGTGCATGGGTGCCCTCTGGAAACACATCAACATGAGCCACAGAGAGGTGTGCACGTCACTCGTCAGGGGACACCCTTGGCATATGGAAGGTACAAACAGGTACAAGCACAGAATGAGCCTCAGAGGGGTCTGGGGATAGAGAACAGGAGAGCATTTATCTTCCGGTCCTTTCCTGTTTTCTGTTAACCACCAGTTCGCACTCACCCCAGGGGTGCTAACTTAACCTCATTTCCAGCTTTCGATGGCCGCTCCGGATGCCAGCTCCTGTGCCCACAGTGTGGCATATCATCCAAGTCTATGTGTGACAGGAAGGCCTGGCAACCCTGGGCTTGTGGCCAGTCAGCAGGCAGCAACCAGGAGGGGCCCAGCACCCCCAGCTAAGTAACTGGCTAGTCCCTGGTGGCAATATGGCAGGATGCAGGACATGACTAGAGCCTTTGGAAGGGACACAGTTGAAGGAATTCAAGATGACACCAAAGATGAAGGTCTGATACAGCACTCATGAATGAAGAAACCTAGGAGGCCACCCACATGCCCAGCCCTTTCCATAAGGTCACAGTCATTCTGGTGTAGAAAATCCAGCATCAATAATTATGAGCGGAAAAAAATAAGCATTATCCATAAGAGTTAGTATAAGAACAAAAAAAAAAAAAAAAAGAATAAAAACTTTTCAGTAGATATAAACACTAAAAAAAAAAAAAAATGAACCGGAGTAAAAGTGTGATAAATACTCCAACATGACTTAAACATGTAAATAGACAAGCAGCTGCACCAGGAATCCAAAATTCAAAAATACGCAAGTTGACTGTGTGAAGATGTCTTACAGCAGCTAACTAAGTTTGGGAAGGAAGCTGACACATAGGCCAGGGTGGCTCAGAGACAATGGACATGAAGAGACCTACAGTGGAGGACACAGAAGATGGACATGAAAGGAGTAAGGAAAAGAAAATGAAAATATGTAATAAAGAGGTAAAAAGAACAAAAAAAAAAGTGATATGGAAATTCAATAGAAGAAGATCCAGTATGTGTAAAACTGGAGTCTCTGAAGAAGAACATGCTAATAGTAGAATAGAATTAAATATTTTAAACTTGTTATTCAAGATAACTCTTCTAAATAAATGCAAACCTGAATCTACATCTGGAAAGCTGGCCCAGACAGTAAACTGAGGCATGTCCTAGTCAAACTATTATACTTGAAAGATAAACATTCTGTGAATTTGGGCAAAAAGACCGACTCATGAAGGAAGAAGGAGTCAGACTGGCATCAAGCCTTTCCTCAGTACCATGCAAAACAAAAACAACAGCAACGAAGCAGCATTTGCCAGGAACTCAAAGCCAGAGCTGAGGAGGGAGGGTCATAAGGCCTCAGCGAGCTGGGGCAGGCCGGCCGGACAGGCCTCCTAGGCCAGGGTGAGCAGCTTGAACTTCATTCTGCAAGTGATAGGAAGTTATTGGCGGGTCTGCTGCGAGGAGAAGGCCATTTTACAAATTCAAGGGTCTCTGAAGAGTGGACTAGAGGAGGGACAAGTGAGAGGAGAGAGTGGGCTGGAGGGTGGTGCAGACCACATGGTGCCGGCCTCTTGCTCTGGAAGAGGGCCGGACACGGAGAGGGGCAGGGACACACTTCGAAGTTAGGAGACAGGACTGCAGTTGGCCTGGGTAGGAGGGTGAGGGGAAGGGAAGAAGCAAGGATGCCAACAAGTGCGTGCATGAGCCATGGAACCAGTGCTGGTGCTATTTAGGGAGATGGCCAGTCTGGGCCAGAAGCAGGTGTGGGGGTTGAGGTTGGGCATTCTCCAGTGTCCCATCCCCGGGCCCAGGATGGAGAAAACTCCAGTGTTTGCCAACTGTCACACCAGTCTGGTTTGCTGTTGAAGTGACACCTGTGTGTATTTCTGTCAGCTTTGCATTCACTTAAACTCAGGTGTGTCTTCAGTGATTCCAATCAGACATACCCCAGGATCAGTCCCTCCTTCCCTTATTTCCTACTGATGCCACCTTCCTTGTCTCAGCAGCTGTAAAGGACCTGGCTGGAATGTGGATGTGACCAGAGCACACTCTGACCTCCAGGGGCAGCAGCAGCAGCCTGACCGGGAGGCACAAGGAGGCCAAGTGTTCTATAACAGCGAGTACGGGGAGCTGGTGGGGCCGCCTGGGGAGGACGACTGCACCCTGTTGGCCCATGCACCCTTCTTCGCAGACAGCAGCTACTAAGAAGGCTCTGGCAAGGCCCCCCACAGCCCTGGCCCCAAGTTGGCAAAGCTGTGCTTGGCAGAGGCTGGAGGTGCAGGCCGAGCACTCTCCGCTTTGGTTTTGCTGGGAAGCATCTCCTCCTCCCTATCTACACTTCCTAGGTATGAAGAGCAAAACCCAGGCCCCAGGGCTCCCCGGGCCCCACCACCCACCTGCTGAGGACTTCCCCATGGAGCCCCAGCACTCTTCTCTTCCTATCAGATTCCATTTAGCTCAACGTCCACAGGGCCCAGCCCTGGGCCAGGCATGCCCAAGGGACTGTCCCTTTGATCGCCACCCTCAGAGATGGGTAGTAGCGTGATCCCCATTTCTGAGGAAGAACCGAAGGGTCTGACAGTGACAGGTGACGCAGGTAACGCCAATCTTGAGCTGTGGCCCCCAAGGCCATCTCTCTGAGCAGTCCTCCCTTCCCTGGGGAAGGCCGTTCTTCACTTGCCTCTGCAGGGCTGAATCGAAGATGCCCTATCCCATCTCCAAGCATGAAGGAGGGGTTGTTTGTGTGTGTGTGCGTGCGTGCGTACATGCGTGCATGCATGTGTGTTTGGCGGGGGGTGGGGGGTCCTCTCCTGAGCCCGCAAGCGGCTCAGTTACAACGCACCCTCCCTGAGGATGAGGACGATTCTGCCGATTATTTTCATTAGAACTTCAGAAACTGAGCTGCTATGAAGAATTCACTTTTCAAAACTTGTGTCTGAAGGAAGCCCAGGGAAGTTCTCTCTGAATCTAGATGACTCTTGCCCTTGGTCTCCAGTTGGAGCTATTACAGCAGACGCAGCCATGGCCTCCTCTGGAGAAGGGTCCACCCTGCCACCTGCCTGGCCCAGGATCGGGAGTGGCAGCAGATGGTCTAGAGCAGCCCCTTCAAAAATCACTCCGTTCTTCCCCTGGGGCCTGGACCTTCCACCCGAGGCACCTTTCAAGCTGTGAAGGTCCTTCTGAGAGGTGAACACTGGGGTTCCACCCAGGAGGCTTCCAGGACTGCCCAGAGTCCCTCCTGCATTGCCCATGCCACCAGGCAATCTGCGGTGTTCTTGTGGCCTCTGGAGGACCCTGTCTTCTGCCCCCTGGTCTCTACCTGATGTCAGTGCCCCTGCTGGTCAAGCCTCTGTCGTCACAAAGGAGCAGCCAAGGATATTCTGGAGGCAGGAACCGTTCTTCTCAGTCCTCTATCCCAGCTCATACTGCCCAGCCACACCCACCCTCAGAAGGAGAAAAGACTGTCCTCTGGTTAAGTCCACAGAGGCTGACACCCGGCCCCAGCAGCCCCAGCACACAAGGCGCTTGCAGGACAGGTGCTAGGCAGTGAGCAGGGGCCCGCTCGCAGACCACCCCCTCCTCTGCTGCCCCATTGTGTACTCTCCTAGGATATGTACAGTGCCTATGTGACTGGTCTTCACTGCCTCCCTGGGCCTGCTCCTTGATGTCACCTAACTGGGAGACTTGGGTCTGAGGTACAGGAGCCACACGGGTGACGCAGGTGCAGGGCTTACCCCCCTTCCCCCTACCCCCCTACACCCAGTCCCTCCCTGAGCGCACCACCTCAGCTGCAGCACACACAAAAATGTACTGGGAAGAAAACCTACCACGCCCTTGTACACGATGTGCTCTGAAAAGACTGGAAATATTTAACAAAAGGTAATAATAAATTTGATGCCAGTCTTTGAGTTACAATGAAGGAGTTCTCAATTAAGTCCCAGCTCTCTCTCTGAAGCTTTGATTTCAGCATTCCTCCCCTCCAGTCATGTGAGCCCCATGAGACCACTGGACAGGCTACTAAAGGAAAGGGCAGCAGAAGCAGCAGAGACTGGACATCCTGCTACCCAAAATCACCAGCAGAGGGCGCCAGGACACCAGGGAGCACCTGGCCCCGGTTTGGAGCTCTACAAATGTGCTCCAGTATCTACTTTATGTCTAAAGTGACATGGCACCTTGTAGGCAGTGGGTCTGGGAGCATGGTCCAGGCTGGATCACTGCTGCCAGCTCTCCACATCTTCCCACAACAAGCGGGTGCCTGTGATCTCTCAGGATGCCCAGAGGGCTGCCGCGCAAGCCTGGGGTCACCTCCCTGGTTGAGTGTGTGTCTGGACCCCAAGGTCAGGGCCTCAGTTGAGTCCCCAGTGTCCATTCCCACAGGGGAGAGGAGCTCCAGGCAGCAGAATGTGGCGGGGCTGTTGTGTCTGTGCTTCCTCCCCTCACAAGTGAGCAGCTGGCACAGTGGTGGCTGCAGACTGGAACCTGACACTCGCCATCTGGAGGTGGCCTTTGCATGCTTCCTGGGAAGAGCTGACCCAGAGGCAGTCCCAGGGGCTCAGGAGGGAAAGCCAGCAACGGCCCCTGGACTGGGCCACGGCTGGAGCCAGGTACATGGGGACCTGGTCAGACCATCGGCAAGTTCCCATCAGCAAAAGAAGCCCAGCCAAGGTCAGGAGCCAGAGGCTACCCTGTAGACCACCCAGGATGCCTGACCCATCCAGGCCTCTCTCCCTCCTCCAGGGCCTAGGGTCTGCTGGGTCCCTGCACCCCAGCCCACCAGTCCCGGGTGTGACGCCCTCTGTTCAAGCCTCATTTTCAATTCCAATGGGAAGAGGTGGTGGGTTTGTTGTTTTTACTTCTATAATAAATGTAAACATGAGAACGGGAAAGAGCACCCCCCCCCAAATTGGGCTTGAACAACTTAACTCTGCAATAAGCAGACCCTCCATATCACCCTGCCCAGGCTCTGTAGCTTCAGTTTCACTGGAGAGGACACTCCAGCGTCATCGCAAGATGTCGATTCAACACAGGAGGAGACAGATACCGTGTCACTCCCGAGTCGGACTGCACAACCATTCTCGGCGGTGCAGATAGACTCTTAAGAAGCTACACCATCGTCTCTCGAGACGGACGGCTGCCGACGACGAATGTGGGCTGAATTTAGCCGCTTTCCTGGCCTGAACGCCTGGGCCCTGGTGTTGGCCTGAGCATGGCAGCTGGAGAGTACCGGCGCGATGGATCTACACTCACCCCTGGGCGTCCTCGGGTCCTGCTCAGGCTGCACTCAGTGTCCCTGGGTTCCAGCCACACCTCATTCTCACTCTTCGGAGCACCAGGACCCGAGGTGTGAACGAGAACGCTATGCCAGGAGAAAGGGTCGGGGGGGGGGGGGGCGAGGACTGCGGCAGAGCTACAGCATGCTACCGTCCTGTGGCCCCAAGGCCCCTCCTGCCTACCGGGAATCTCCCCACCACCACCACTCCACCTCCCAGGCCCCAGCTCTTCAGGGGATGCTGACCCACACCCCTCTTCTGCCATACACATGAATCCAGACCTTTAGAAGGTGCCAAAGCACACTTGAATGTCCCCTTCCGCTGGTGATGCCATCCCAACCTCGTACTGCCCATAGGCATCGGGAGGAGCTCTTGGGCCCTGCTCTGAGCCACACATAGTGTCCTGGGCCACTGCACAGTCACTGTCCCCCAGGGAGCTCACAGGCCAGAGACCCTGCTGTATGGAGGGGCCAGGACGGAGCTCTGCAAGGGAGGAAGGGGCTGCGGAGGCCAACTCAGGCAGAAGGAGGAGCCCCGCCAGGAGAAGGGAGGGGAGGAGCAGAGGTTGTTGGCAGGACCTGTCTTAATGGGCCTGGAAGCCCCAAATGGGGAGTAGGATTTTTACTTAAAGGCCAGAGGGAAGTTTTGGGAAAGGGTGATGTGCTTGGACTTAACATTTATCCTCAGAGAAGCACGAATCCCGAAGAAGCAGAGTGGGGCTTGGCAAGGTCTGGGCAGGGAGGGGCTGGGCGGCTCCAAGGTGGCCTGAGGGGCCACAGGGGTGGCTGGGGGAGACATGCAGGAGGAAGCAGAGCTCTGTGGTTAGCTGGGTCCCCATCTGGGTTGGATGTGCAGAAAAGAATCCTCTTTCTTTCTTTCTTTTTTAAAGTATATTTTGTTAATTATATTGTTACAATAATTCCAATTTTTTCCCCTTTGCTCCCCTCTGCTCCCCTCTGCCCAGCACCAGCCCTCCCCCAGCAATCCCCCCCATCCCCAAGTCCATGCCCATGGGTCGGACATACAAGTGCTTTGACTTTTCCTTTTCCTAATTATTCTTTTTTAAAATAATTAATTTTTTTAATAATAAAAAATAACAATCCTTTCTTCTCAGACTTAAGACCCTTTATAATCTTATAAAGGGCAATGGCTGAAGGTCTTGAGCTCCTCTAGCTGCTTCAAGCTGGACATGGTCGTCGTCCTACCTACCCTTGTGTCCAGAAATCTCTAATAAGAATGGGGGTGTGGAGGGGAGGGTGGCCTTCCCACATGGTGAAGGATCGTGCAGCCTCCAGGTCAGTTAGCTGTCCCCGGACAATGGTGTGCTTGGTTTAACAGGCTGGCATCCTTGTTGTATTCTGTGGGCAACAGATTTGGCAACAGGGTTAAAAGACATCATTCAATCCATAACCACTAGATAACAAAAGGCAGGTATTAATTTTTTAATGTCCCACATTAGAGAAAAAAAAAGGGCTTCTTTGGAGAAAGGTATGCCAGGCACATCTCACCTGTCCAAAACCCCTTTTGCCCGTTATACTTCGTTTGGGCTGAGGGAAATAGTTTAGGTTTTCCCCCTTCTCAGACCTCTGGGCACTTTCTGTCCAAGCCATTAGGACAGAAAAGAGAAACCAGTTTTAAAGTGAAGCCCACAGACCACCCCATTCTTCACCAACCCAGCCACTTAGTTCAACCAAACCGTTGAGTCTCAGGAGGCAGCGATGCAGACAGGAAGAATCCTCTTTCTTAAGTGGTTTGCCAGGGCAGTCCTCTAGCACAGGCACTGGGCCCTGCCCCAGTCCCACCCCCACTCCCTGCCACAGGTCCAGGCCAACTCTTGAGGCCAAATGCTCAGTCCAGGCCACAGAGAGCATCCAAGGTCTTGGCTGGCACCCACATCACAAGGCCTCTCAGAGAGGGAATGGAGGCATCAATGAGAGGGAGGTCTACCCTCAGGATCCCCGAACTGCTGGACAGAGAACATGGGCCACACTGGGCTCTGGGAGCTGCTCTAGATTGAGGGTTGCCCTGGGCCAGGCACTGCCCCTCAGGGCCTCTTTTCCTCATCTGTGAATTGCCATCTTGCAGAGTGCTGGTGACGCTGTAACAGTTGAAAGACCCCTAGGAATGGCCACACTGAGGTGGAAATCCTGAGCCCACCAAGACATGTCCTTTGAAAGCAACATCAAGTTGACTGGGAAAGACATTGTCCACGGTGTCATGCACCCCAGACCCTTGCTTCCATTGGCTCAGCCACCCACTCCTCCCTCAGACAGCCTTCACTTCATCCATCTCTGTACCCACCCACTACTCCACCCATCCGCCTATCCATTCACTCATTCATCCATCCATCCAGCCCCCCAGCCACACAAATGCCCTGGTCAGGGATCATAGAGACCTTCAGGGGCCACAGCCATTGACAATAAGGACAGAGGCATTCTTGGCCAATGTAGGGTCTTCAGTGAAGACAACAGGTAGGAGAGATGAGAAGTCTTTTTTTTTTTTTTTTAATTTGTTTTTCTTTTATTGATTCCAGTAAGAGAGGAAGGGAGGGAGAAAGAGAGGGAAAGAAACATTCATCAGTTGCCTCTCACATGCCTCCAACTAGGGACCAAACCCACAACCCAGGCATGTGCCCTGACTGGGAATCAAACCCACGATGACACCCAACCCACTGAGCCACACAAGCCAGGGTGGGAAGCCTGTTTTTAGAAGGATTCAGATCAAAGCGGTGTTCATAGGGGAACTGCATTCCTCGGGGGAGACCCGCCCTAGGGAGTTCAGGAGGCCAGTGAACACCTTTGCGCTCCCATGGATGTGGGAGCGGCTGGCTGCAGCTGGTACTACAGGCAGTGAGTAATTTGTGTTCCAGGCCTCCGTGGCATGTGCCACTGTCCTTCAGAGCCCACCTTTTCAGGGAGAAACAGAGAGACAGAGACCCCTTCACTCTCCAGCTGGAGCTGGAGGCAGCCAAGCGTGCCCTAAGCCCGTATAGGTGTGGGATAGAGGAAGCGGCTGCTACAGGGATTGCAGGAGGAACTCAAGGGAGCTGGGGAGAGAGAATCGAGGGACTTGGGGGGCAATGGGGAGGCATCCGTGAAGGTACAGTGAACCAGGTGTGTAAAGCTCCCAGGGTGCTATGCCAGTGCTGCTCCAGGACCCCAGGACACTGGGAACCCTGCCTGAGCCCACCAGAGCTGAATTTTGTGTAGCTGGGCAGCCAAGTGTGGTTCCCTTATAAAGAGGCTCCTTTACTTCCTGAGAATGGAGGGCCTGGCCCCCTTGGGCACAGCCAGGTGCCACAGCCCCTTCCACAACCTCTGAGAGACGAAGGTAACAGGATAGATTGCTATTAAACCTTTGGGTTTAATGTGTTGAATCAGCTTTGGGGTGGCCATGAGTACATCTCTATGTGGGTGGGGCCATGGCCTGGAATTTGGGCTGGGACATTCTGCTCCTCACCTGGCAGGTGGCTTCTCCTAGCCCAGGTGTCTTCCAGTTCTGAGCAACACCAGGCCTGGGAAGAGACCCAAGGGACCTTGGGCAGGTCACGGATGTTCTGAACTACGTTTCTTCTGACTGGGAAGGTGACACTGACCACGCACGCCCCCAACCCCATTGGAGCTGGGGAACCACCGCTGGATGCACCTCTAGCTAAGGACCTGGACGCACACAAAACTGGACCTAATTGTACAGGATATGACTCAGCCACAGTGACAGTGCTCAGCACAGCCACTTATAGTAGGGGACCCAGTGAAACCTTCCAGGAGGCCCCGGGGGACAGCAGCCTCTTCTAAACACAAGCCAGCACTGTCTGTAACCCTGAGGAAGACAGCTCTCTGAAAAAAAACAAGCTTCTCAGTCTCGACTGAATGAATTTAAGCATGCAGGATAGCTTTTCAATCATGTTTATGTGGGACCCACACAGGAAAA
Source organism: Furipterus horrens (assembly GCF_987537825.1). Taxonomy (NCBI): domain Eukaryota; kingdom Metazoa; phylum Chordata; class Mammalia; order Chiroptera; family Furipteridae; genus Furipterus; species Furipterus horrens. The sequence continues at coordinate 60,542,723 of NW_028327180.1, read as the reverse complement.
ACCACACAGACGGCCACCACCCTTGCCCCTCCGAGGAGGGCCCTGGTCAGGAAAGGGGCAGAAGGAAGTGCTCCATGTAGCCAGGTCAATATTGACCCAAGTGAAGGTGCCCACAGAGGCAGGAAGAGGACATGCTGGTGACACTGCCCAGAGCCCCAGGGCCCATTTGACCGAGCTATGAGGAAGAGGAAGGAGCTGAGGTGGCTGCTGGCAGAGAGTCTGGTGTGACCTGTGGGCAAAACTCTGTGTCTGGCAGGCAAGCCTGGCCACCCTCCTGCTCTGGCCCTGACCCTGGCCCACTTTCCTCAAAGCCATGTCAAGGCTCCACGAAGACGACCTCACCACAGCTCCCAGAAGAGCCCTGGACATGCCCTCATGCCAGCCTGTCCTTATGGTGGTGATATGTGGCAGGAGGAAGGGTCTCCTCTCAGCTGGTATGGTCCTGGTCCAGAAGGACTTCCCTGGGAGGGTGGCCATGTGGCTGGGGTGCTCTGAGAGCAGGCCTTTGGTGGAGGGTAGGGGAGAGGCTCCCTTCAGGCTGCCACCCATGCCCAACACCCATGGCATGAGGGAGCTATGTCCAGGCCCATGTGTGCTCCGGGAGTGCAGGTTGAAATAGGTGCAGTTAATACTTGAACACCACAGATATACCCTAAACTCAAGATCTTCATGCTGCACAGGCCTGGCCAAACCAGCCCCCCAACTTTAGTGACTGCAACAATGACTTATAGAAAAGGCAGAAGGTGGGCACCAGGACCCTCTAAGAGAATTCCGATGATGCTCCGTAACCAAGCTGATCGCCTGGACCTGGGGGTCCCCACTGCCCAGGTGTGGCCCAGAGTGGCCTCATCCTCACTAAGAGGGGGAACTGGGGTCCTCAGCCTGCTGCAGTTCACTTAATAACTCACTGCACAGGCTCCCAGACAGGCAGACAGGTCTCAGAGGTGCTGACGCTGGTCTGACAGAGAGAGAAGCAGCCAAGGAGCTCCCAAGCCCTTGGTGTGGTATGCCATGCCTGGCGGCGCCAGCAGCACATGAAGGGTTTGCTGGCCTTGCTGCCCGTGTCACGGAGCAAGGACAACTGCCACACACCATCTGAAGGCGTTTGCTGATGGCACAGCTGCAAAGGAGGCCCCGGCTGCGGCAGCCGGCACGGGATCTTCAGTTGCATCCCACCTGAGCACCGGCTCCCAGGGTCTGGGGAGCCCCGCAGTCCTTCCACAGCTCCATTTTGGTATTTGGCCCATGCCCTGGGGCCACTGAAGTTCTTGTCTACCTCCAGCACCTCATTCACAGAGGAGCAGGCCAGGAGCCAATGTTTGCTTTGGCATAAAGGATGTCCTGCAAACACTGCCTGGGACAATCTGACTGTGAGTTTGCCAGAGGGCACCTCTGAGTCAGCCTTGCCCTCTCCCCACAGGAGGTGGGTGTGCAGCAGGAGGCTTGGGGGCCCCAGTGACGCCAATGACCACTCCCCTCCTTGTGCCTGTTTCCTGGCATCGGCTCATTCTGACACTTATGTGCTGTCCTGGAGTGGGAGAAAGCCACACAGAGCTTGGAGTGTGGTAGTATTAGGAGCACCTCACAGCCATCCAGGACCCAATTCCTGAACCTTTTAATGTCACCTTACACAGAAAAAGAGTCTTGGCAGATGTGAAGTAAATTATCTTGAGATGAGATTATAGCTTCAATTATACAATAAGCCCTGAATGCAATCACATGTGATCACAGAGAGGCTGAGAGAGATTTCAGAGACAGAGAGAGAGAGAGAGACAGAGAAAGAGAGGGAGCGTGCCATGTGACTACAGAGGCACAGACTGGAGTGAGGCAGCCATAGCTAAGGGAAGCTGGGCCTCTAGAAGCTGAGGCCCCAAACCTCTGGAGGAGTGAACCCTGCCAGCACCTTGGGTTCAGCCCAGTGACACTGGGTCTCTGGCTCCAGAACTGTGAGCAAGTAAGTGTGTATTGTTTTCAGCCCCCAAGTATGTGGTGAGTTGTTAGCTGCCCCTGGAAATGAATACAGAGGTGTTCCTGCCCCCAGGAAGCTGACAGCTCAGACTCAGCCTGCCCCCTAGCTGCACTTCTCCCAACCCTGCTGCAGACGGTCCACAAGAGGTAGTTCGGAGGGAGGGCCCATGTGAGGTAAAAGGTTTGGGCTAGGGTGGACCTGAGTCCTGACCTTGAATTTAGGACTAAGGAGCTGGAGACAAGTCCTTGGTCTCCTTGGTGGAGAAACGGGGACTCAATGAGACAGACTTTGCTGGCTAACCTTGGGGATGTACTTTTGGAATTAGAAATCTTGGGGTGCATGTGAGGAGGCCTGCCATCACTGTGCAGGTTCATGGGGAGCCAGCGACAGGTCCCCTCCAACCACTGTGGGCCAGGATGGGGGTGGGGGGTATTTGAAAGGTAAAGAGGGCCAGGAAGGGGACGCAGGAGACTGCTGAACATTTGCGCCCAGAAAGCCAGTGCTGATCGCTTGGGCCCCGTTTGCAGGGGCTCGCTCCCAGGCAGCACTTGATCAGGAGAGGGGCCCCACCTCCACCCCCACCCTCACCACATGTTCACTGAAGGGTGTAGGACTCTGAACCACACAACAGATGGAGACCCCAGGGGTCTGAGGTCCGTCAGCGGCAGCCTTGGGAACTACCCTGCTTCCCCACTGGTGGGAACCACACCAGCTCTTGCAAGACCCCTGTCCCCAAGTTTCAAAGGGACAAGAGGACAAATGGGAACATTCCAGCACCAACCCCCTCAACACACACTCACACCCACTTAGGAAACTTACTGACAATTCTCAACTGCCCCAGTAGCTTCTCCTGAGAATGTGTGTCCTCACCAAGCAGAGGCAGCGCCTTGGAAGGGAACATGGTGCAAGGGCCACTGCAGCCCTGTGTCAACCCCAGGACGCAGACCCTCATGTTGCTACAGGAAGGGGGAGGGACAGACACAGTCTCCTGGGTTCTAGTCAGGAAGAACTGCTCCGCCGTGCCCTCACTGTCCTCACCCACCTTGAGCTTACATCACCTCACCCCCGAACCAGCCTCCATCTGGGGAGCCAGCCACCACCTCTGGGCCACAGTGACACCCCTCTGGCCTTTCCCAGGCTTTAGGACCCTCTGCCTATCGGCGAGGCAGCGTGACCCAGACGGGCGGGAAGAGATAGGCCCCAGGCTGGCCCAGGCTTTGCAGGACGGGGCTGGCCAGAGCAGCAAAATTCAGCAAGTGCCCCTTGAGAAGACTCGGCCGGGGTGGTGGGTGAGGCCCGCAGGCAGCTGTACCATAGCAATGTCCTGTTCCTGCCGGGTGAGCAGCCTTCCTTCTAGAAAAATCCCTCAGAAGGTGAATTTTCACAAGTTGAACATGCGTGTCCTATAAAAATGACTTCCACAATAGCCAACCAACAAAACGTACATTTATAATGCAAACCTCCCAAACCAGTCAAGGAAAAATGTACGAGTGCAGACCATATGCACATGCACATGTGTAATCACGGCTGCTAATAAGCCACACACCATCTGCAGGCAGGAGAACAGGAAGTCCTGCAGAAGTGGTTGTGGCGTCAGGGGCTCCGGGGCAGGGATGGGGTGCTGGAGACCCCTGGTAATCTAGGTTGGGGGCATTCAAGGACTCTCATGTCCCTGGTGAACCTGTGTCACGGGCTAAGTACACTTTGCTTGTCCTCCACTGTCATGCTCTGCAGGTAACAGATGTATGAAACTCACATCAAGAATTGATTTCAGCCCTGGCTGGGCAGCTCAGTTGGTTACCACATCATCCCCAATACGCCAAGGTTGTGTGTTCGATCTCTGGTCAGGGCAAGAATCAACCAATGAATGTACAAATAAGTGGAACAACAAATTGATGTTTCTCTCAAAAAAAACAAAAAACAAAAAAACAAAAAAAAAAAACCCAACCATTCAAAAAAGAAGACTAATTTCAAAGATGGAAATATGCTGGAAAATAGGAAGTAAAACTGTCATTATTTGCAGATGACATGACAGTATACATAGAAAATCGTATAGACTCCACTAAAAAACTACTCGATATAATAAGCAAATTTGGCAAAATAGCAGGGTACAAAGTAAATATACAAAAATCTAAGGCATTTCTGTACACCAACAGTAAAATATCAGAGATAGAAACAAAAAAGAAAATCCCATTTACTATAGCAACAAGAAAAATAAAGTACCTAGGAATAAACTTAACCAAAGAGATAAAAGACCTGTACTCGGAAAACTCCATAACACTGAAGAAAGAAATTAAGGAAAATACAAATAAATGGAAGGAAATACCATGTTCATGGATGGGAAGAATCAACATCATTATAATGTCCATACTACCCAAAGCAATTTACAGATTCAACACAGTCCCTGTTAAAATACCAATGACATATTTCACAGACCTAGAACAAATACTTCAAAAATTTATATGGAACCAAAAAAGACCCCAAATAGTCAAAGCAATCTTTAGACAGAAGAACACAGTAGGAGGAATCACAATACAAGACATCAAACTATACTACAAAGCCACTGTGATCAAAACAGTCTGGTACTGGCTTAAGAACAGACATATAGATCAATGGAACAGAATAGAGAGTCCAGAAATAAACCCAGGTCTATACGGTCAACTAATATTTGACAAAGGGGGAAGGAGCATAAAATGGAGTGAGGAGAGCCTCTTCAACAAACGGTGCTGGGAGAACTGGACAGAAACGTGCCAAAAAAATGAAACTAGACCACCAACTTACACCACACACCAGAATAAACTCAAAAGGGATCAAAAACCTAACTGTAAGCCGTGACACCATAAAAGTCCTAGAGGAAAACATAGGCAGGAAACTTTCAGATATCCCACAGAGCAGTATTTTCACCGATACATCTCCTAAGGCAAGGGAAATAAAGAAAAAAATAAACAAATGGGACTACATCAAACTAAAGAGTTTCTGCTCAGCAAAATAAAACATTAGCAAGATGAAAATGAAACCAACCACATGGGAAAACATATTTGCCAATGATACCTCAGACAAGGGATTGATCTCCAAAATATATAAAGAACTTACACATCTCAACACCAAGAAGACAGACAACCCAATTAAAAAATGGGCAAAAGATCTGAACAAACACTTCTCCAAGGAGGATACACAGAGGGTCCATAAGCACATGAAAGAATGCTCAACATCACTAACCATCAGAGAGATGCAAATAAAAATCACAATGAGATATCACTTTACACCTGTCAGAATGACCATCATCAACAAATCAACAAGCAACAAGTGCTGGCGAGAATGTGGAGAAACAGGAACCCTACTGCACTGTTGGTGGGAACGCAGACTGGTGCAGCCACTATGGAAAACAGTATGGAATTACCTCAAAAAACTAAAAATGGAACTGCCTTTTGAACCAGAGATTCTATTGCTAGGATTATACCCGAAGAATCCTGAAACCCCAATTCAAAAGAACTTATGCACCCCTATGTTCATAGCAGCACTGTTTACAATAGCCAAGCACTGGAAACAGCCTAAGTCCCCATCTGTAGATGAGTGGATTAAAAAACTGTGGTACATTTACACAATGGAGTACTATGTAGCAGAAAGAAAGAAGGAACTCCTGCCATTTGCAACAACATGGATGGAACTAGAGAATTATGCTTAGCGAAATAAGCCAGGCAATGAAAGAAAAATACCATATGATATCACCTGATACAGGAGACTAATGAACAACACAGAACAAGGAACAGAATAACAGTTATCGGGGGGAGGAGGGAGGGAGAGAAGGGGGATAAGTAAGAGAAGGATTTAGTCAAGGAACATGTATAAATGACTCATAAACATGGACAATGCAGGGGGATAAGACTATAGGAGAAGGGGTGGACTGGGTGGGGGGGAGCAATGGGGGAAAAATGGGACAACTGTAATTGAAAAAAAAAAAAGTCTCAGGTCTTTCTGTTGGCCCTGACAGCTGCTCGTGGCCCCACCTGGGAGGTGGCCAGGCATGAGGCCTCCACGGCAGGACCCTTCCAGGTCTGGAAATAGGGAAGGCCTGGGGTCATAGCCCTGCCCCTTCTTCAACCACTGGCCCTCAGACTGCGGAGGCCAGGTGGGGTCAGGCCAGTAAGCTCCAGGGAAGGGTAGGGGCCTGGGTGGGCCAGTGCAGACAAAGCCCAGCCCCGTTGCTGCACTCACAGAGAGCCAGGCCAAGAGGAAGTCCTGAGCCCGGGTGTACTGGGGGCGCGAGCTTCCCAGGGCCCACCAGCCCGAGCAGGAAGTTGGCCACGGTTCTGCCTATTAGCTGAGCAAACAGCACCTTTCTCAGGAGGACCAGGTAGGGGAGGTCCAGCCCTGGGGAGGGGTGAGGATGGGGTATATGAAGCCCACAGTGCCAGCTTGGGGAAGCACATCTTCAGTTTCAGGAGCACCCACTGAGCCTCCACCGCCATGAAGCTTGCCGCTTCCTTCTTGATGCTCTGCACGGCTCTGCTCAGCCAGTGCAGTGAGTATCCTCGGGCCTTGGGTCCCCTCTCGCCATGGGCCCAGCAGTGGCTCTGCTGCCCCCCAGCCCCAAATCCAGCCGGTCTTGACCCTGCTGACCCTGTACCAGGGGCACCAGCCCCCTCAGGTCAGTCCTGGATGTTTCTGGCCTGAGCCCTCAGGCCTCCTCTCACACCCTTCCTGCCCTAGTTTCCCTTCCTCAGGCCACTGACCACAGGTTCTGCCACCCTCAGGGTGGTGTGAGCACTGGCCTGGACTGGGAGCATCATCTGCCCTCTGTGTCATCCTCCGAGGCCCAGCCCGGTGCCCCTCCTCAGGAAGCCTGCCCAGACCCCCACACTGAGCTTGCCTCTCTGCCCTCTACCCCAGGCAGCCTCCTCTGACCCAGTGTCCAGCAAGCTCCTTACTGGGCCCCAGGCCTCTGTAGTCATCGAGTTGAGGGAGTGGATGGCCAGGGGTGCTGGCAGGTTTCAAAGGCCCCGGTCACCTGTAGGACAGGGGCCCTCAGTTCTCCTAGGGGCCTGGGCACAGGTGGACGACTCTTCTCTGGTGTGTTTGCAGCTGCAGCCTTCTTCATGAACTCATTGCCCAAGCCTGAGATCCCAGCTGTGCCAGAGATCCCAGCTGTACCTGCCCTTTCTTCTGCCATGGACGCTGTGGCCGGGACTGTGGCCGGGGCCAAGGCTGTGGCCGGAGAAGTGGCCTCCCCCGCCCTCAGCAGCTTCAGCCCCTGGGTGCTCCTGAGGCTTTTGCTGACCAGCCTGGGCATCCCCGTGCATCACCTGGTGGAGGGCTCCAGGAAGTGTGTAACTGAGTTGGGCCCTGAGGCTGTGCAGGCTGTGCAGTCACTGCTGGTAAAGGGGCCACCTGCCACCTCCCTGTGTGCACACCCTCCCCTGTGGAGGCTCCTCCTCCATTGCTCTAACCCCACAACAGGGAGTTTGGTGGCCTCTGGTGGGAACCGATAGACCAACCATATCTGAAGGATGTGGTACTGCAGAGGGCCTGAGGGGGTTAGGTGGGGACTTATCTGTCAGGGGGACACTACCCATGCCTGTCCCAGCAGAGCAGGTGGCCTGAGCATCAGCAGTGTCTTCCCTCACAGCCCCCCGCTGCATGGGCCTCCCTGCTCCGGGGACACACTCACCCTTGGCTTCTTCTTCTAGGGAGTCCTGACGTACCTGGGTTGAGCAGCAGCTGAGCATCCCTGCCTGGGGACAAGAACCAGGCCGGCACCCTCACCAGCCCCAGTGCTGTACCCTTTCCTCTTCTCAATAAACAGTTACAAGCAGCTCTGGGCCATTGTCTTCTTGCCTTAACGCGGTCCCGTTCCTTCCTGCTGAGCCACAATGCTGCAGGAAGAGGGGCTTGGGCCAGACCAGGGAGGGTGAGGTGGTCCCCACTTCTCCGGAGGGCCATGTGCCCCAACTATGCATATGTTGACATTGGCTGGGGGTAGTGCCAGCAATTGAGGTCACAGGGATTGGGCAAGTATCAAGTTAGGCTGGATTTTAAAACTAAACTGGGGAATTTTTTTGCCCTGTTATGGTATGTAATTGTTTATGAAGCATGGGAATTATCTAACTTTTGAAGACTGGCAAGAACTCTCCCAACAAACAAAGCCATTTGTTGCTACTAGTGTTTGTCTTCTTTAATCCTGATTTCTTCCTTGGAAGGGCAGGACTGAGGCATCAGGGAGTCTACTGTTTGCGTTCCCTGTGGTTTCAGAGAAGTAACTTCCTGTAGTGATTCCTCTGCTCTCCCATGGGACTGACTGATCCTGGTGTTAGTGGGTGCGCCCATCTCAGGGGTCACTTTCCAGTAAATTCCTGCTCCATGTTTCCTGGGAAGGCATCTTCCTGTCTTGCCTATCAACACCTGAGGATAGATTAAATTTATTTCCATCTATTAAAGTATGGGTCTGGCCTTTTTCTGTTCTTATTTTGACAAAGATATTCAGGGATTTAATTTTTGGCCATTTTGACACACTCACAGTCAAACTACAACAGGGAGGAGGCCACTTGAGTCCAGATTAAATTTAAATCTCAAACTAAAATAAAACAAAATAAAGCCCCGAGACTCTCAAGGGCCCCGAGTCTGTGTAAAGCTCTGTTCTGGACAAAGATGAAGCTGTGTTAAATGGACCACTGTGCACCTCTGGGGTGAAGGCAGCAGGACAGGACCTGACTGGCCAATTGCTGCCCACATCACACATCCAGGCTCTCAGCAGGTTGTCTGGGAAGAGTGCCACAATTAATGCAGCGAAATCAATGAAAAACATTGTCTGCTACAGGAATTGCTGGGGCTTGGGGCCTAAACGGAGGCTCCATCCTGAGATGGCCTGGTTACCTCACACCTGGGGAGCCTTCCCAGGAAAACCCTCAAGGGGAATCACCCTGCCTACAGGAAGAGGGAGACCAGGAGTGTCATTGGAAGCCCCAACGCTAGCTTCCCACTTTCTGCAGATTCCTGGGGGGAAGAGACCAACAACAATCACAGGGAAGAGAAAGCTATTTAAACATCTTATTTTGGCTTAGTTGCTTAACACTGCATCCCATGCACCAAAAGGCTGCATGTTCAATCCCTGGTAGGGGTGTGTGCAGGAGGCAACCGATCATTGTTTCTCTCAAATCAATTTTAAAAAGTCCCTGGGTTAGGATTAAAAAAATATATCTTATTTTGCCAACTTCACTTAGTAACCATGTAAAGATTTTACATGAGATAAGAGAACAACTAAAAAATTTTAAAGCAACGGCCAGTTCCAGGTCTGGAGTAGCAAATGTAAAAGATGAACCTGGGCCGTCTTTTCACACCAGAATGGAAGGCGTTCTGTTCTGTGCCAAAAAGACACAGGAGTCAGTTTGAGTAAAGCTCCCACTGGCTAGCGATGGGGTAATTTAAAAATAAGGCAAATCCTTTACCCATAGTTCATCAAATATGATTAAGTCAATGTTTTTAATACTGGGAAAAAATACTCTGTATGGTAATCTTTGCAGGACACAAGGAATCAACCCATATTTTGAAAACTAGTAAATATTTTTTAAAAGAATGGCTTATCACTTTGAAATATACACTGAAATATTTACAGATGAAATGATATGATGTCTGGACTTTGCTTCACAATAGCACAGCACGGGCAGCACGGAGGACTGGGTGAATCGAGAGGGGTCACTTGATGGGGACAGAAACTTGGTGACGGGAATCGAGGTCATTAAATCATTCTCTGAACTTTGGTATATGTCAGAGACATTTCAAAATACAACGTTTCAAAAGGAGAGATTAAAAGAAAACTCAGAATACATGCCACACACTTAAGTGATAAGGGATTAGTCTGAGAATGTAAAGAATTATGAGTCAATTGGAAAAGAGTAAAATCCTCAAGAGGCATAAAATTGTAAGAACCCGAAGGAGCAAAAAAAAAAAAAAAAAAAGTTTTAATAGGCACCTTTTATTAATAAAGGGAATATAAATTGGAACCATAATGAAATATTACACCCACCAGATTACCAGAACTGAAGTCAGACAAAATCAAGCATTGGCAAAGTTGTGGAATAATGAAAACGAGTCCCCTGAACTGCTGGTGGGAGAGTAAGGGGAACACATACTTTGGGTGGGGTGAAGCAGTTCAACACAGTCCCTTGTGTGGCCCCACCACCCAGCAAATCCCGCTTTCCTGTTCAAACTCCAGAGAAGCCCTTACACCCACACCTACCAGATGTTCCGAGCAGAATCGTGTTTAAGGGGGCAGGGGGTGGGAGTGGGCAAGGAGGAAAACTACATACAATTCAAACATACTTGCAGATGATATTGGCTAGAAATATTTTGAAATATTATATTCATACAATGCAATATCACACTAGAATGAAAATAAAATAACTGTATGCATTTACATGAGTGAATCTTAACACATTGACCAAATAATTCAAGCCCCCACAAAAATGATACAAAAATTTCCATTTATGTATGGTTTTTGATACTTCGTATACCATTAAAATTCACCTCTTCAGATTGAATTTAGGGGTTTTTAGAATATTCAATATTGTACAACCATCATCACTATTGAACTTTAGAACATTTTTATCAATCACCCTAAAAAGAAAAGTCCATACCCATTAGAAGTCACTCTTCTTTGGAGAATTCAAATCCTTTACTCATTTTTAAGACTGGGTTGTCTTTTCATTGTTGAATTAGAAGAGTTCTTTATGTATTCTGGAGGCTTGGCTTATCAGATATATAATTTGCAAATATTTTCTCCCATTCTGTGAGTTGCCATTTTACTCTTTTTTCCCATGGAAGCACAGGTTTTCAGTTTATTAAATGTACTGGGATGAGATTGGTTAATAGAATCATACAGGTTTCAAGGATACATTTCTATGACACATGATCTGTATACTGCATTGTGTGTCCACCACCCAAAGTCAAATCATTTTCCACCACCATGTATTTGGTCCTCTTTACCCTTTACTATCCACCACCTCCTTCCCTCTGGTAATCACCATTCTGTTGTCTGTGTCTATGAATTTCAGTTTTATATCCCATATATTAGTGAAATCATATGGTTGTTAGCTTTTCATAACTGGCTTTATTTCCTTTAGCATAATGTTCTCAAGATCCATCCATGCTGTCACAAGTGGCAGTATTTCATCTTTTCTTATAAATTAGTATGTACATCTTTATCCAATCCTCTATCAAAGGACACTTTGGTTGTCTCTTGCATCTTGGCTGCCGTGAATATTGTTGCAATGAACATAAAGAGTTCACAAAACTAAATGAATAAATCTTTTTGAGATATTTGGGTAGAAAGCCAGCAGAGGGATTGTTGGGTCATATGGTAACTGTATTCTTAATTTTTTGAGAAACTTGCCATAATGTTTTCCATAGTGGCTATACCAGTCTACAGTCGCACCAGCAGTGAAAATGAGGGTTCCTTTTTCTCCACTACCTTTCCAACACTTGTTATTACCTGTCTTGTTGGTAACAGTCATTTTAACAGGCATGATGTGGTATCTCATTTCCATTTCCCTAATAGCTAGTCAAACTGAACATCTTTTCATGTATCTATCTGTTTGGCCATTCGTGTCTTCTTGGGAGAAGTCTCTGTTCAGGTCTTCTGCCCATTTTTTAATCGGATTGTTTGTTTGGTGTAGACTTGTGTAAGTTCTTTATATACTTTGGGTATCAACCTCTTGTCAGAGCTATTGTTTGCAAATACCATCTCCCATTCAGTTTCTTCTGTTGTGCAGAAGCTTTCTAGTTTGATATAGTTCCATTCATTTATTTTTGCCTTAACTTCCCTTGCCTTTGGGGTTCAATTCATAAAATGTTCTCTATGACCAAGGTCCATAAGTCAAGTGCATGTTTTCTTCTATGTATTGTTTCAGGTCTTAGAAAAGGTCTAGATAGGTCTTTGGTCCATTTTGAATTAATTTTTGCACACAAGGACAAACTGTAATCTAGTGTCATCCTTTCGCACGTGGCTTTCCAGTTTTCCCAGCAACATTTTTTGAAGAGGATTTCTTTTTTCCATTGCATATTTTTGGCTCCTTTGTCAAAAATTATTTACTCATATACATGTGGTTTTATTATTTGGGCTCTCAATTCCGCCAATATCATGCTGTTTTGATTATTGTAGGTCTGTGGTATAATTTGAAGTCAAGTAGTGTGATACCTCCAGCTTTTTTTTCTTCTAAGGATTGCTTTGTCTATTCGGGGTCTTTTGTGGTGCCATACAAATCTGATGACTTTTTGTTCTATTTCTTCAACAAATGACATTGGAATTTTGATGGGAATTGCATTAATCTGTATTTGTTTTGAATAATAGGGCCACTTTAATTATGTTGATTCTTCCAATCCATAAACATAAATATCTTTCATTTCATTGTGTCTTTTTCAATCTTTTAAAATAATACCTAATTAATCTAGCTTTTTCCTTTGGTTGCTTATGTTTTTTAAGATGTCTTATCTAATAAATTACTGCCTAAACCAAGGTCATGAAAATTTACATCTATGTATTTTTTTCTAAGGATTTTAACACTTTAGCTCTTATATTTAGATTTTTTATTCATATTGAATTTTTATATATGGTGTGAGGTAGGGGTCCAACTTCATTCTTTTGCTTGTAGATTTTCAGTTGTCCAGCACCATTTGTTGAAGACACTATTCTTTCCTCTATTGAGGTGTCTTGGTACCTTTATCAAAAATAAAGTGGCCATAAATATAAGGGTTTATTTCTGGGCTCTCAATTCAATGCCACTGATCTGTATGATATCCTTATATCAGTATTGCACTGTCATGTGACACTGTAGCTTTTTAATACATTTTAAAACCAAGAAATTTAAGTCCTCCCACTACGTTTTTTCAAAATTTGGCTAATTTTTTGGGGGGGGGGGCTTTGAATTTCCACATGGATTTTAACATCAGCTTGTTGATATCTGCAACAAACAAAAGACCAGTTGGGTTTCTGATAGGTATTGCATTGAATCTGTAGGTCAAATTGGGGAGTATCACCATCTTAATAATACTAAGCATTTCAATCCATGAACACGAAATGTCTTCCCATTTACTTATATCCTCTTTCAATGTTCTATACTTTTCACTGTGCAAGTTTTTTTTTCTTTTATTAAATTTATTTCCAAGTACTTACTGTTTTATTATTAATAAGTTTTCTTAATTTTGTTTTTTGTCCATTGATAGTGAATGAGTGATTTTTGTATATTGATCTTGTATCTTCTAACCTTGCTGAACTCACCCATTAATTCTAATAGGATTTTTGGTGAATGGATTACTCAGAATTTTCTAGGTACAAGGTCATGTCACCTGTAAATAGTTTTACTTCTTTCTTCCCAAGCTGGATACCTTTTATTTCACTTTCTAGTCCAATTTCTCTGGCTAGAACTTCTTGTACAATGTTGAACAGAAGTGGCAAAAGTGGTCACGCTGCCTGTTTTTCAATCTTAGGGCAAAGCCTTCAGTCTTTCACCATTAAGTAGGATGTAGCTGTGGGTTCTTTGTAAACTGTCTATCAGGTTGAGCAAGCTCCTTCATTCCTAGCTTGGTGTTTTTGTTATTTTTAAATGAAGGATTGTAGAATTTTGTCAAATATCTTCTCTGTGTCTAATGAGTTGATCCTGTCATTTTGTTCTTCATTCTATTGCTATAGTATATGACAGTAAGTGGAGATACTGAGCCAGTCTTATATCCTGGGATAAATCTCACTTGGTTATGGTGTACAATCCCTTTTTTACATATTGCTGGATTCAGTTTTGCTAGTTTTGTGTTGAGGATTTTGCATAATTCCTGTTGAGTTTGATTTTTCAGCTGTTTTAGACTTAAATAGGCATGCTGATTTCAAAACTGCAGTTAGTATTCTTCTATCACGTCAAGTTTTTTCTGTACATCTTATCTTAATGTGACCACTCTGGACTGGATTGATGAGAGAAGCACTAGTGCTCTCCTATTGGCTGAGAGCAAACCTCCCTCAAGTGGGGAGGGGTGGGGAACGACCTTGGAGACCAGCGACAGGTTCATACTTGTCTAGGCTATTCAGTTACACATGAGACAGTGTGGTAAGAGGTTGTGAGCTGCTCTATATAGTGAATCATATTCCAAAGTGTAGTCCAAGTTCTTGTCTGTATACAAGGAGTTAGCAGAATTTATTTTTTTAATTTACATACGTACTTATTTCCTTTCCTTCAGATCATATCTGCCTCTGCTATTTCTTGTCGTAAGTGCCTAAACAACCCTGATTCATTTTGTGATACTTGTGGAAGTTTCACCATTCCCAGTCAAAGGACAAACATCAGCGCATTTGTCAGGCAAGCCTATTTTGCATATTTTAAAGTAAAACTTGGTAATCAAGATAAGTCTTGGGCCCATCACAAGGTGTGCAAGAAGTGTGTCAAGTTTATGGATGTGGTCAAAGGGAACACGTGATAAATTGCCATTTGGTATACCTATGGTTTGGTGAGAGTCCAGAGATCATTCAATTGACTGTTACTTTTGTATAATGAAAACATCAGGATATAACAAGAAAAATAAATGTAAAATACAGTATCCTAGTCTACCATCAGCTATACGCTCAAGTGTCTCATTAAGCTGAAATCCCAGTGCCAGTTTTCATTGAACTACCCTCTTTCAAAAAACAAGAATGTGGTAAAGAACTAAGTGACAGCAACAATGAAGATTTTGAAATTGAAGATGACTCAGTTCATAAGGGATTTGATCAGCATGAGTTGAATGATTTGGCACAAGATTTGGGACTATCCAAAAAAGGCTTCAGAACTCCTACCATCAAGACTGCATGAGAAAAACCTGCTTGAAAAAGGAGCAAAGGTATCCTACTTTCGATCAAGAGGAAGTGCTTTTCTGCAGTACTTCCGAAGTGACGGTGGCTTTGTGTATTGCCATAACATACATGGTTTAATGGAGGAATTGGGAATTCCAATCTATAACACAACTGAATGGCGACTGTTCATCAATAGATCAAAGTGGAGCTTGAAGTGTGTCCTCCTTGACAATGGCAATTTCTTTGGTGCTGTCCCAATTGGCCATTCGGTTTGTTTCCATGAAGAATATGAAGACATAAAGAGAGTCATTGACCTGTTGCAATATCACAAGCACAACTGGATAATCTTTGTTGACCTTAAAATGGTCTGCTTCCTTCTTGGTCAGCAACGCGGATACACCAAGTATCCGTTTTCTGTGTATGTGGGACAGCAGAGCTCGTGAGAAGCATTGGGTGGAGTCAAATTAGCCTCCGAGATTTGACCTCAAACCTGGTTTTCCAAACATTCTACATGAGCCACTTGTTGACAGAAAGAACATATTCCCACCTCTGCACACAAAACTGGGTCTCATGAAGCAATTTGTTAAAGCTTTGCCAACTGAAGGAGACTGTTTCAAGTGTCTCATTTTGTCATTTCCTAGCCTGTTGTTTGAAAAGATAAAATATCTTAATATATATGTTTGGTAGCAGAACTTTACTACTTGTACACAATTTGACTTACAGTAACAATATATAGCCTTTATATGAATAAAACAGCTCTGAATTAACAGTATATTAGGTAATTTTTTCTTTATTTTCCTTTGTATGCACATTTTGTATGATTTTTGGGACAAAGGGAGGGTATCCTGTACCTTAAAAAGTTGACATGATAGAGAAAACTGGAGTCATTTTTGGATTCAGATGCCAAAAGTTAGTCAGAAACAAGTGTCAGATCTAACTCAATGAAAATTGTGTCCCCCAGTGTTATTAGTGTGTAGTTTTCTTTCCTTGTCTTATCTTTGTTTAAGATTATCAGGGTAGTATTGGCCTCATAGAAAAGAGTTAAGAAGTGTTTCCTCTTCTAATGTTTGGAAGAGTTTGTGAAGAATATTTATTCTTACGTATTTGATAGAACTCACCAGTAAGCCATCTGGGCCTGGAATTTTCTTTCCATGTAGTTCCCCCCCGCCCCAGTCCTAATTCAATCTCTTGTTATAAATTTATTCAGCTTTTTTTCTAGAAATTTGTCTATTTCACCAATGTAATCTAATTCATTAGCATACAAATTGTCCATAGTATTCCATAATAATTCTTATTATTTTGTAAGTTTGGTAATGTTCCACTTTCATTCCTGATTTTAGCAATCTCTTTTTTGTTGTTGTTCCATATAAAGACACATAACTTTTACCAATTTTTCCAAAGACTTTTGTTGATGTCTCTATTATTTTTATATTTTTATTATTTTATGCTCCAATTCTGTTTACTTCTGCTTGAGTTCACCTTGTGCTTTATTTTCCAGTGTCTTAAGGTTATTGATTTGAGATATTTTTTAATGTAGGTATTTATAGCTATACATTTCCTTTTAAGCACTGCTTTCACTGCAACTCATAAGTTTTGGTATGTTGTGTCTTCACTTATTTCAAAGTATTTTCTAATTTCTCTTGTGATTTTTCTTTGATCTAGTGATTATTTAGGAGTGTATAATTTTCACATACTTCCAACTTCCTTATAATTAGAGAATATACTTTGCACAATTTCAATTCTTTTAAACCTATTGACACTTCTCTTATGGCATAGCCCATAATCTACTGGAGCACGTTCCATATGCACTTCAGAAGAATGTGTATTCTCTGCTGTTGTGGTAGTGTTTTCTACACATCTCTTAGGTCTAGTTGGTTTATAGTGTTGTTGAAGTCTGTTTCCTTGATCTTTTGCCTAGCTGTCCTATCCTCTGACAATGGGGTACTAAAGTGTCCAATAGTCTGTTTCTTCCTTCCATTATGTCAGTTTCTACTTCATCTAGTTGGAGATTGCTTAACATTATTTAGCGCTATCCACCATTATAAAATGTCCCTTTAACTCTAGTAAATTTTTTGTTTTCAAGTCTATTTTGTCGATTACTATAGTCACTCAAACTTTATAAGTTTGCATGAAACCTTCTTCCATCCTTTTACTATCAACCTATTTGTATATTTGAATCTAGAGTGTCTCCTGTACACAGCATATAGTTGGATTGCTTTTTATTCATTCTGATCTTTTTATTGTATTATTAATCTGCTCACATTTAATGTTATTACTGGACTTATCTCTGCCATTTTACTTTTTTCAATGTCATGTCTTCCTTGTTTCTCTATTTCTCCTTTATTACTATTCTTTGTATTAACAGTTTCTAGTGTAAGATTTTATTTAATTTCTTTATAGTTTTCATACTCAATTTAATCAAATGTAATTGAAAAAGTAGATTCATATAACCAAATTGTTCTAAATATATACTTGTTTTCCCATAATGGAATTAAACCCTCAAAATCATTAAAAAAAAGTTTTGATGTCCATCAAGAAAACTTTTCTCTTGTTTAGATGAATCTATTTAACTTTATAGCAAAAACTTATGAATCTCTCTCCAATTTAAGTACTTTTATATCCAGGTAGTGATTCTTTCAATTCTAGATTAACATCAAATTCAAAGAGAGTACTTATATAATTTGAAAAGCAACTCTAAACTTTATCAACAGTGTTCTTCAAACTTCTCTTGTACATTTTGTGTTACAGAAACAGGGGTGTCCAAAAACAAACTCCAGAGTTTGCAGCTGGGGGATGGGGAAAAGGAAGCCGCTTTTAAGACGCCTTTGCATGCCTGGGACTAGTTGCTAGTGTCTTTGTTATGCAAAATGGTTCTGATATTTCCAAGGCCCAAGAAGATGGGAGGAGTCTTGAACTGTGGGATGGTACAGAAGGAGCCTACAGAGACTGCGCAGGGTTCTGTGAATGGTCAGAACTGGTTGCAACACCCACTGCATCAGAGGACACAGTCAGGGATATATAAGCAGCTGCGGACATTTTAGCTCGAACTCACATTCTCTCTGGCTCTCTCAGAGTCTTACGCTCTCCCTCTCTCTCTCGCTCGCTCTTGCTCATTCTCTCTCTCGGGCTCTCTCCATGCGGCTTGGTGAAGGGGCCTTCTCCATGCGGTTTTGAGAAGCTAGGTTCTCCATGCAGTTTTGAGAGGGCTCTCCAGGCCACTTTAAGAGGCTCTCGCCATGCAGTTTTGAGGAGAGGAGATCCACGCGGTTTGCAGGAAGAAAGCAGTTTAGAAGGAGGCTGAGAATCCAGGCGGTCCTGCATTGAGAGCTGGAGGGCACCATGGCACAGAAAGGACCTCCCCAATCAGATTTGAGTGATTGGCAGCTATGGTAAAGCTGAACTGTGCCTTGGAAGTAGGGAAACAGTGTTTCCGACTTTTCTAAGGCTGGCCTGGTTTGGTAGGGGGAGGCAGAACTATGTGTTTGTGGGTATTTTAAAGAACAGAATACTCAACAGCAGAAATCTGCAAATAATCTAAATCTATTTAACTGTTAAGTAAACAGTTCTTTTTCTTTTCACTAAACTCTAGGACTGAGAGTTGTAATTCTGGCGGCGGGCAATCGGGCCCTTAACTAAGTGGCCTGTGGGTTCTGTTTCAGTTGGAGCAGCACAGAGGTTCTGTTACATTTGCAGTCAATTTACAAAATGCTGCTAAGTTAAAATCTGTTAGAAAATGTGCAAAAATCGATGTTCATGATTCGTATTATGAAATTTCAACATAAATTCTTGTATCTGTCTGTGAAAATAAGCTTTTCCTTTCTTTGGGAGCTTCAATTTTAGATTCTATGCTGTGTGGTATCAGTAGAAAATGTTATCTAAGAGGAAAATTTTGCTTTTGATTACTGATATTTGGCAAACATTCCTTTTGTTGCAAGATAATCTTAAATTGGAATTGTGAACAAAAAGAGGGCCACATACTAAACCTATAAAGCTCAGGAGAGACCTGTGTGGTGACCTTATAAACTCAGTGACCACACAGGATGGTCTGAACATAAGTGTGTAACTAAAAGCAAGTGGTAGTTATGTCCTCAGCCTGTAAGTTCCTTGGCAAAGGTCAATCTTTACCTGAAGTGAGCCTGTCTACTGTCTTTCTGCATCTGAAATACTACATCTTTGAAATGTCAAGTCACCTCCTTTTCAGACCGCTCAGGGTGTTAGAAACAAGGACATAGTGACTCCCAAACCAGTAAAAAGTCATTAGTAACAAAGGGCAAATATAATTAAAGGGTCTTAAGGGCAAATGTAATTAGAGGGTCTCTGAGAAGGGAGCTGACAGCACTGGCATATCTACAAACCACAGAAGGGGCATTTAGATAACCGTGTTAGATTGTAACTCCAGAGTAAGCAGTAATGGGGAAACGGGAAAGAAGGAGAGGGGAGGGGGAGCTAATTGCATTAGGGCAGGGAAGCTAATCGCTCTCACTTTAGGGTGGCAATTTTAGGGTGGAGAAGATAATCACTTTAGGGTGGCAATTTCAGGGTGGAAAAGATAATCACTTTAGGGTGGCAATTTCAGGGTAGGGAAGCTAAGACTATAAAACCAGTTTCCTTTGTCTACTTGGCGCGCACATTCTCCTGGCTGTGAGGGTGCGCCCGGCTCTGCAGACTCGTGAATAAAGGCATCGTTTTACTGCTCAAGTCCTGTGTCCCAGTTTTTATTGTGAGCGTTTCTCACAAGGGTACCAGATAAGAGACCACAGAACCCGCATTGTTACATGCTCCTCACATATTATCACTATCTGCTGTAAATATTACTTAATTATCCTGTACCCACAAGTGTAAAACAAGTATGTGTTTCTCCACTTTACCTTTTATCCAGTTCTTAAGAGTTCCCCAGTTTGCTTTCTCCCACCTCCTCAATCTACCACCAATGAATTTCATTAAATCCACTTTAGGTGTCCTCCTTTTATTCCAATGGATAAAATAAGCAACAAAACTGCCATTATTGGGAGCATTTTCTCAATCCATTGAGATTTTGCTTTCTGGTAACTATAGTCAATTTGGCTCAAATAAACTCATAAAAATTGTCTAGAGGTTTGAATGTTTCTTACATTGACAGAACAGTAAGCCATTGTTAAAATTCCTTCATAATTCAACCAATGAACATTAGTAAAAAGGACAAAATCATTAAATTCTTTCATTTCTATTTCTCTGAGCAGTTTCCACAAACTGGTGATGGTCCTTGATTTAAAGTTACATATACTGAACAATGTTAATGTAGGAAGCAAGGAAATAGTGACTCCCAAACCAGTAGAAAATCAGTAATAACAAAGGGCAAATGTAATTAAAGTGTCTCTGAGAAGGGAGTTGACAGCATTAGCATATTTACAAATCACAATAGGGTCATTTATATGATCGGTTAGATTGATTGTAACTGGAGTAACCAGTAATGGAGAAACGGGGAAGGAGAGGGGTGGAGGAGCTAATTGCCTTAGGGTGGGGAAGCTAATCAATTTCACTTTAGGGTGGGGCACTTTACTATAAAACCAGCTTTCTTTGTCTACTTTGCGCGCACATTCTCCTGGCTGAGGGTGCGCCCAACTGCAGACTCGTGAATAAACGCCTCGCTTTGCTGCTCAAGTCCTGTGTCCCGGTTTTTATTGTTTCTCACAATGTCAGGGCTCCTCTGGGATCCTCCGCCTGTGTGCCAAGGGCACGTCTCTCTAGGGTGCCAGTGGACATACTGGAGAGCGAGGGCCTAGCTATCTGTGTTTTGAATTATTGCTCTGTTTATGCTCTGAAAGAATAAGAAAAAAATTGAGGTTTCCCAGGGAAATTTAAAACTTCATGTGCAAGAGAGTGAACAAAAGAAAGCATAAGGCATGGAAATGCAATTTTAGTGAACATTAAAAGGACAAGGATTTTCCTTCACATTGTGTATTTTTCTCCCTACCTAATCCCTCCACAATTTGACTATTTGAAGAAGTAAGTAATGACATTAGGTTTCTTTGCATAAAACTGTTACAGAAACAAGGGAGTCCAAAAATCCCCAGAGCTTGCAGCTGGGGGATGGGGAGAAGGAAGCAGCTTTTGGAATGCCTCCACATGCCTGAGGCTGGTGGCTAGTGTCTTTCTTATGCAAATGGCTTTAATGCATCCAAAGCCTCAGGCAGATGGGAGGAGTCTTGAACCAGGGGACAGTATGGAGAAAGCACACAGAGCCTACGTAAGGACCTGTGAATGGTCAGAACTGTTTGCAACGCCCACTGCGTCAGATGACGCAGTCAGGGATATATAAGCAGCTGCAGACATTTTAGCTCAGACTCTCGCTCTCAGACTCTCTCTGGCACGCTCGGGCTCTCACTCGCGCTCTGGCTCTGGCGCTCTGACTCTCTCTCACTCGCGCGCTCGCGCTCGCTCTCGCTCTCTCGCTCTCTCGTGTGCTCCCTCCACGTGGCTTGGTGAAGGGGCCTTCTCCATGTGGCTTGGAGAAGGGGTCTCCAGGCTGCTTTAAGAGGCTCTCGCCATGCAGTTTTGAGGAGAGAAGATCCACGCGGTTTTGCAGGAAGAAGGCAGTTTGCAAGGAGGCTGAGAATCCAGGCGGTCCTGCATTGAGAGCTGGAGGGCACCACAGCACAGAAAGGACCTTCCCAATCAGGATTGAATGATTGGCAGCTGCTGGTAAAGCTGAACTGTGTTTGGAAAGTAGGGAAACGGTTTCTGTGACTTTCCTAAAACTAGCCTGGTTTGGTAGTGGGGAGGCAAGGATATGTGTTTGTGGGTGTTTTAAAGAGCATAAGACTTAACAACAGAAATCCGCAAATAACTAAATCTGTATAACTGTTAAATAAACAATTCTTTTTCTTTTCACTAAACTCTGGTATTGAGAGTTATAATTTTGGCGGCGGGCAATCGGGCCCCTAACTAAAGAGCCCGTGGGTTTGTTTTCAACTGGAGCAGCCCAGGGGTTCTGTAACAAGACCAGTTACTAATGGTGGTTTTGTCAGCCTAGGCTTTGACTGGAATGTCATGCCTAAAGGAGGCATGCCTAGGCTAATGAAAGCCCATGAGGGAAAGGCCTAACACCTTGGTTGGTTGTGCGGTTCATGGCAGTCTTTCCAGGGAAGGAACAAAAGTTGCTTCCCTGATAAATGGCTAGGAGGAAACTTAAGGCACAATGGAAAACTTGAAGGACTTGTAAAAAACATGGGTTTTACAGGCAAGGCCAGATGGCAGGTGTGTGGCTCAGCTTGTGTGCCCAGAGGGCAGACTGAAGGTCAGCCTGAAGGTTCTTTGTGTGAGTTCCAGCAAAGCAGACTTAAAAGATTTATGTGATTAATTGCTACTCTTGTTGTGTTTATGCAAATGAACAGGCTAAATTAAAACTGGACTTAATGCAGTCCCTTTAATAACAAGGAGGGTAATCTTAGGGAGAAAGATCATAATTTGAGGAGGGTCACAGTGTTCGGTGGTGAACTGTGAACTAGTGCAGCTAACTGTGTCTATAAAGTTTATTTTAATTAAAGGTTTGTTTTCATTTGAAAGTTAAACCAGGTCTGTGACATTATCAAGGATGCTTAATTTACAGGCAAGAAGAATGTCAATTGCCTTGCAACTGGATGTCTTCCCAATAAGGCAGTCTTGCAAATTTAAAGACTGGTTTGTGAATTGTATTGTGTGAATTAACATGTGTGTTCTGTTTTCATAGGGCATAAACCTATGATCTCATTACCTGAGTGACTGTTTGTATATACAGGCCTCACTTAAGAAGCCCTTCTGCATTGCTGCATCCTGAGACTCAACAGTTTGGCTGAACTAAGTGGTTGGGTTGGTCTGTGGGCTCACTTTAAAAGTAGCCTCTCTTTTGCCTAAAATAACTTTAACCAAGGAGCTCCTCCCCCAAACTGCCAGCCTCTCCAGTGCAACCCTCTTCTTCTAACACTTAACCAGCAACAGGCCTTAAGTCAGGAACCCCATGTGGCTACCAGAGTTTATGGCCTAGGAGCTGATGCATCTGGCATAGATCCATTAGGGTGGCTAGGTCTTCACTAGTGACAGCTCGTCCTTCCCTAGAAAATCTAACTTCTCCCAGCCAGACCTCAGAAACACCTAAGACCCCAGAATGATCCAGCCAAGGTAAGTTTTTGAGGTATTATATCTCAGACAAACCATAGAGATAAGAGACTGGGTACAGGGACGCTTGGGTAGAATGGGTCAAATTTACCGTTAAATCACTGAAAAAAGCAACTGTTATGCTTGTACCACAGGGAGACCCCAGGCACAGGTCGTACCATTTCCACTAGGCTGGGACTCTGACCCCTCGGGAATGGCCTGTATGCTCGCTCTCTACCAGGATGAGAATGCATGGGGAAATGAGACTTGCAGAAGCTTGTCTCTCCTCTTCCCTCTATAAGGAGTAATGAAACTCAATCCCTCCCCTTCATACTCAGTGGGGCCCATGAATTACTCTTCTTGCATCTCTAGGTGGGAAGTGAATTCCGATACCCCTGTGGGAGAACTCCTAACATGCACTCATATCAGAAATGTGAGCCACCTTCACAGTGGAGCCGGCAACTATATTCCCCTCTGAATCCCCAGAGCAGATGTCTGGTGGTATTGTGGGCAGAGGAGTCTGGAAAATTCTACCTGACAGGTGGAGTGGAACCTGTGCCCTAGTTCAATTGGCTATCCCATTTACCCTAGCATTTCCAAAACTGGTCCAGACTGCCCGTTAGGAAAGAGGTCAATGGCGCCTGGTGGATCCTTTGATCCTCATATCTATATTGACGCCATTGGGGTCCCCAGAGGCGTTCCAAATGAGTTTAAAGCTAGAAATCAGATAGCAGCTGGGTTTGAGTCAGTGCTGCTCTGGTGGTCGACCATTAATAAAAATGTTGATTGGATAAACTATATTTATTATAACCAGCAGAGGTTTATCAATTATAGTAGGAATGCTATAGAAGGAATTGCTCAACAATTAGATGCCACCAGTCGAGTGGCTTGGGAGAACAGGATGGCACTAGATATGTTGGCAGAAAAGGGAGGTGTATGTGTACTGCTCATGGGACAGTGTTGCACCTTTATCCCTAATAATACAGCCCCTGATGGGTCTATCACTAAGGCCCTGCAGGGACTAACTACCTTAGCATATGAACTAGCAGAAAACTCAGGTATTGACAATCCCATAACAGGATGATTAGAAAACTGGTTTGGCAACTGGAAAGGTCATGAGCTCTCGTATCCCTCGTAGTGGTAGCAGGCGCCCTCACAGCTTTAGGCTGCTGTATTATTCCATGCATCATAGGTTTAGTTCAGAGACTAATTGAGACTGCACTAACTAAACAAATGCCAGCAACTTTTCATAATCTCCTCCTCATAGAGGCCAAAGGGAATCCTAACTATGAGGAAGAAAGTCGAGAAATCCTCCTTAGATTCGAAGGAATAGAATGGTTTGAGTAGTCAATTTTCCAAAAGAGACAGGGGAGAATTGTAGGAAACAAGGAAATAGTGACTCCCAAACCAGTAGAAAATCAGTAATAACAAAGGGCAAATGTAATTAAAGGGTCTCTGAGAAGGGAGTTGACAGTATTAGCATATTTACAAATCACAATAGGGGCATTTAGATGATCGCTTTAGATTGATTGTAACTCTGGAGTAACCAGTAATGGAGAAATGGGGAAGAAGGAGAGGGGTGGGGGAGCCAATCAATTTCACTTTATGGTAGCAATTTCAGGGTGGGGAAGCCAAGACTATAAAACCAGCCATCTTTGTCTTCTTGGCGCCCACATTCTCCTGGCTGAGGGTGCACCCGGCTCTGCAGACTCGTGAATAAATGCCTCGCTTTGCTGCTCAAGCCGTGTGTCCCTGTTTTTATTGTGAGCGTTTCTCACATTAACAACTGTGACACTTTTCAAGGCTCTGTTTCAGAAAACTAAGTGCAACTATTTTCAGTAAGCATCATAAGGTTAAATAAAAGGGGGGGGGGGGCGGCGGGCAGGCGTGGATCCAGTCTCCTTTAAACATTCTAGTCAATCAGATTTTTTAAGCTACCACAGCTGGAACACTATCTGTAGTGACAAATTATTTTTGTCCATACCCAGGAGAAATTCCTTGGCAGATGTGAAATATGCAAAATACCTGTCAGGTGAAATTATTTTAGGGTGAGAATTCACATTTCTTTGTAAAACTGGAGGTCCTTTAAGAAAAAGTATATACTTTGTTGGACATTTCCGGTGATTAATCTCATCTATGTCTTTTGTTGTGGTACAGCAAATTACAATTGTCATTCATCATGAAATCTGTAATATACCTTCTAGTCTTTTCCAGGTGTGGTACTAGCTCGGTCCTCTATCAGAAATTTAGTTATAGCTCCATACTTATCTTACATAGGTACATTTAACTCATGCTGTTTGCATAAAATATTCAACTAACACATTATAATGTTACTTTGGTAAGTAGAACATTGTTAGAATGGAATCAATTCTTTGACATCAACTGGTGATGTTTATGTGTAATACAAACAAGCAATACACTGATCCCACAATGCAACAGATAAAGGGAAATATGGTCCTATTAAAATGTTTCATTTAATCGCCTGGCTGCTGTGGCTCAGTGGATTGAGCGTCAGCCTGCGAGCCAAGTGTTGCTGGTTCAATTCCCAGTCAGGGCACATGACTAGGTTGCATGTCAGGTCCCCAGTTGGGGGCGTGAGTGAGAGGCAACCACATAGTGATGTTTCTCTCCCTCTCTTCCTCCTTTCCCCTCTCTAAAAAATAAATATATAAATAAGAATTTAAAAAAGAAATGTTTCATTTAATAGAAAAAATTTTATAGTTCCAGCCACACTAGATGTATTTCAAGTACTCAAAATCCACTTGTTGCTAAAGGCTACCGCACTGAATACCACAGTCTAATCCCGTTGCATGAGGGGAACTTAACTTCCTTTAAAATTCTTGGGTCCTTTCTATTTGTTGTGTGTTGCTTTATTAAAGTAACTTCTAATGCCTAGTCTTACCTAGTAATCTCTGATGGGCAGTCTTTCTACACTTAAATCATTTTCAGAATATGAAAGATTATACAGGAAACAGGGTAAAAAAATTAAATTAGCATCAAATGCTATCTTTTATTATTTTCTGGGTTTACACAATTGTTTAGCAGAGGCACCTGGATCTTTTGCAGACTAAAATCTGAATGAAAAATAATGGGGAATAAAGTTAAAATGCACCTTGAGAAACAAAATTATTTGATCAAATGTTTTTGTCATCTCAGCAAAGGAAAAGATAAAGCCTTCCTGGTAGAGACATGCTGGGTCAGGGCTGCCTACAGAGACAGCACTCACTTTCCAGTCTTTGCTGACACCCGTGAGTGAGGCAGGAACCAAGGTTCATTTGATTCCATTTCCTGAACATTTCAAATTTCCCTCCCTTCTGCTTACTGCCCTGCAAGCTGGCCTCAGCTTATCTTCTCCCAACTGAAACACGTCAGAACCCAGTTAACTAGTCATTCTTTTCATCCATCCTCCTCAGTGCTGCTACAGAGAGACCTTTCTAAAAAGCACACCTGGTAATGCTACTTGCACTTAAAACCCTGTATGGCTCTTTACCACCCCCTACAGGATGAAGTTCCAACTTCAGCATACGGTTCAAGGTTCAAAGGCACCACCCACTGTGCTCCAGCCTCTCTAGTGACTCACAACCAGAAAGCCACTCCATTCACAGGTGCACATGTTTCCTATATCCCTCACCTGCACCACTGCCAGGGCAGGCCACCTGCATCAGTGCGAATATTAAACAGAAAGCAAGTCCTGAGTTTCGCAGACTTCTTCGACCTGGTTTTGGTCACACCACCATTCCTATTCTCAATGTATGTCACAGACCAGGTTTTCAAGAGTCATGTTAACTTTGGAAAACAAGAGCACCAGCTCTGAAGGGGAAACCGCAGTCAGTGGGGCTGCAGGGCTGGCATCAAGCGGGCGTCCCAGTCGCCTCAGGCCCCACAGCTCAGACTCCTGCACGGGGAGGCTGGCATCGCGGGCTCGAGGCCACGCAGTCACGCCACTGCTGTGAGCCCAGTCTCTCGTGGCATGCCCGAAATAATTTACTGAGCTTTTGAGAAGATTAGAGTGACTTAAAGTTCACAGTTCAAAGAAAACTGATACTCCTTTGATTAAAAATGGTCATGTTGCTAAGGAAACTTTAGAAACTGGTCTTTGAGGCACCTTGCAATCCAGCAGTTTTCCCAATCCTCAGCTTTAGACTAGTTGGTTAGACTCATCTGGGGAACAACTGACCTAGAACATTTTGTTTTATTATCTGGAGGAAATTAACTTACAGAAATATTCCTCAAATTCTTGTGAAATTTTAGGTTCTTCTAATATATAACCTGGATACTAAAATGTTCTTTACAGTATTTGTGATTCTTATAATCATTTTAGATTTGAATACCTAAATAATGCTCCAAAAAGTGAATTCTGGGTATATAATATGACACAGTTCCCTAAAATCTGAAAACTTTATTCTAAATATATTCCAGTTCATGCTTCCTTAGGTACTTGATCCTCTAAAGAATTTATAAAGTAATATGGACATATTTCATTAACTTTTTTACACATTTTCTTGACAGTTATAAGGAGAAACAAGATTGCTGTCAGAGATAGACGTAAAATTATATATTCAGGTGTAGGTAGAAAATGCCTATTTTAAAAACGGGACATCTCAGCAAACATTATTTTATCTAATTGTCTTCTGATTTGAAATAATTTTCCAGCCTCTACATAAAAATTTACATTTATCTGTTACAGAAGTAGTTTCTATAAAGCAAATGAAGTTAATATCCTGAGTAGGGAAGTGACACATTTTAAAAGTTTATATACAACAGAATATACATGTAACAAGTAAAACATTTAATGTATAACCCCACCAACACAATGTTTGCTACTATATTTAAAAGCATTTATTTAAAATATGTCAACCTCCTTCCAAAAGATGGAAGACATATGAGCTCATTATGAGGTATATGGTAACAACAACAACAACAATCCTAAATGCAAAAGGACCATCAGTTGCCTAAATATAAAACTAAACTTTGGCAAAGATAGGAGTGTTAACAAAGAATAACAGAGCCATTAAGAAAATCTTTATGTTTACAGCATTTCTACAGTATTATGGCCTGACCCCAATCACTCTTCCCTTTCAGTGAGTGAGTTATAACCCTGTTCCAGATGACTCAGCATTTAAAATATGTGGTCTGCTGATTAACATTTCTTTTTGTCAAACCTCAGTGCTACAGCTATACAAATTACACTTTTAAAATATTTGAAACAGATATTGAATTTATTGGTCGGCTATGAGTAGGAAAATACATCAGTAAAGAAAAGAGACCCTGCTTATAAAGATAATACTAGCTAGTTACAATTTGACCAAGAAAGTTCCACTGGAAAGAACAGTAAAAGCCCTTGTGACATCCAGCCCATAGGTACAGATTCAGTTTCCCATCATCCTTATCAAAGAGCTGCCTAGGCAAGTGTGACATTCTTTGAGCTTAGTGCAGATAATGTGCTGGGTTTTGTTACAGGAATGGTAAACAGAAGTTAGTCCAGTGCATTACACAATATAATGTACTGTGAATAAAAACTAGATACTCTATTTTAGACACTACTTCAACATACTGGTTATTAAAATGTACATAACCAAGGAGAAGAGCAAAGTGAACGTCCTGAAATACTATTTCTGAGTTGGGGAAGAAACACTTGCTAAAGGTGTTGTTCGAACTGAATTACCTGCAATATTTGTTCTGGGCATTCTGACTGGTTCATTAAAAGAACAAGCTGCTGTAACTGTTCTGTTTAGGTTGGCTTTGTCCTTATATAACATGACCCCAAAATCTTAAAAATCACTATGGAAACAAATCTCATGAGTTCAAATAGTAAAAAATGGAATACTAAAGCTGAAATTTATTATTGAAAACCTGCATATTAGAAGAGCTTTGACATTTTAATTTCAACACTTGGAAGTGCATTCAGCCTATTAATAATATCCTTAGATTTCAAAGTGCTAACTAAAAATAAGTTTTCCTGGCTGTCACCAAATCAGGTAAAAATCAAAACTCACTTCTTGGAGATGTTCCTTGCCTATCTTCTAGAATGATTAAAGTTGCAATCAACATTTTATATCTACAACTTTAAATTATGCCATAGATTATTTTTGATGAACATAATTTAAATTCTCAAAGTATAAATAATTACTACCAATACAGTAAACTGTACTTCAAGAAATTTACAACAAGGAATCTTAATCAAGTGCCTCCAAATTTCTGATCATTAAAACAGAAAACACAGCCCAAGTTTTCTGTGAAACATTCATAAAATGGATTTATCCAGCAAGAACAATAAAATTACATTGTGGCAACACCACATTAAATGCATTTGTTACAGAATCTTTGAAAAAAAATCTATACTGTGACATACTGGTTTTCATTGCATTTTAGGAAGCATGAATTATTGGAAATTATTCAGGGCACAGAAATATTTAAAACACAAAACTTAGCTTAACAAAAGTATCACAATCTATTTTGGTGTTACCGTTTATTCCCTACAGACCCAAAATATTTCTTTTTCTTTTGAAGATTATAGTTGTAAATCTACACTCTTGGCTCAATCCATCACTAGCTCAGTAAGGTGGAGAAGCCGTTCAAACTGACCCACAGAATGCAGTATGCCTAGAAGAGGCAAGAACAAGTATTTTCAAGACATAACAGGCCATTGTGTATTACCATCCTGCCACCCATTCAAATATATTGAAGGCAATAACAAACACAGATGAAAACATTTTCTGTAAAGCTCAAACCTTTAGCATCTAACAAGTGCACTCTAGTTCCAGCATCTATGAAAAGAATACATTCTCTGTTAACAAATATAAGTAAGTGCTGCTCGCTGCTCCCCTCCCCCTCCATAAAGCTCTCTGGACCTGTTATTACACAATACAGATCAGAGGAAAAGCAGTTTCCTGTGTTTTTTCAGTCCGACCAGCTCCAGCCCACCTTTTCTGGACATTACCAACACAGTGTTTAGGAAAAATGAGTAAACACACCTTTATTCACACTTTATAAAAAATTTTTTTTAAAAACCCATAAGAAGTTATGCATTGGTTTTACATCAATAATACCAACTTTTCAACATACTGATTATAAACTGGACATGTTTGGTGTCAGCACAACTTAAAACAAAAAGCTAAAACCGAAAAAATCTATCAACAAAATCTTTAAAAAACCTTAAAGGAGAAACCAGGTCCCAAACAAAGATTCAAGATCAACAGTTTTTGGAGCTTTCCTTTTTTTTTTAAAGGAAAAAAAAAATCATTTATTTAAACAGTATGTAAATTTTATTTTCTCTTAAAAACAGAATAAGCACATTTAAGTGCCAAACACTTCTCATAAAATTTTAAGTCATAATCCAAAATGACTCATTCTCTGTGTAAAAACTGTTAATTAACATTCAACAGTTTTCCCCTAATGCCCACATGGTGTCCTTTTGCTGCTCCCTCGCCTACGGCTGAAACAAAAGCAGGTGAACCAACTTCCCTCTGAATTCATTTTACTTTTGAGATAAAAATAAACGAATGAGACCAGAATATATATAAGTTAACGTTGCAAAGTTAGCGCTGGCTTCAATCTCTAATCTACTAATGGCACTATGCGCAAAACACAAAGGGTACAATAAAACTTTTATCTTGGTTGACATATTAAAATGACTTAGTCACTTTAAAAATGATCTGAAGAATTGTCTTAAGGACCTGTTCTGAAAATACATCTCATTTATACTGCTTCATAAACGGAAAATCACTTAAAAAAAAAAAAAGGAATGATTTAAAAAACAAAACACAGAGACCAAGGAGTACATGGACAACAAGAAGAATTCACATGATAGTTGTGTTCTGGTGACGGCACTGTGCAGTGACACTAAGACACAGTGCGTGGGTCTGGGAAGCAAAGACCCAGGGAGTCACCCTATGAACATGTTCCAAAATGTGATATTCAATGCTTCTCAATAGAAAAAAAGTCACAGCTCATATAAAAGCATTTTCATAAAATTCTCACAAATGTTAAACAGTATTTAAAAACTATAAAAGAGGATGCACAGGCTTTCTCTGCATGCACAGGCAGTGTCTGGTAAGAACAACTGAGGCAGGCACAGTGGAGATAGACAGGAGGTATCTCAAAGAGGAGTTAAAAAGCTGTGCCTAGCAGCTGTAATTTTTTAACTTGAAAAAGTTAAAGGTTTAAAAATATCAGAATGTACATATATCAACCATTACATTCAGTCCATAAATGCCTAGAGATAGTCACTGCTCAGCTTATCTGTCCTGGTAGTTAGTTTTTGTAAAAACCCAGGAATTCACGAATAAGGTTACCTCTGGTCCGAAAAAATGTCCTAAGCTTTAAAAAAGTTTAAAGAGCAATGTTCTCTATTTAAAAACAAAGTAGTACAATAGGGCCAGGAAAACCCCAACAGTGCAAATCATTAGCAGAGAAAGTCTGTTGCAACTTCTTTTACAAGCCAGCCTTTAGAACATGTGGAACAGGTGTAAAAATAAAAAAACAGACAAACAAAAAAACTTAGCCTTAGTTTACAATATAATCATTTCCAAATCTGATCTTTTTAGTACAAAATTTCATAAATCAGGTCTTCTGTGGATCATATACAATCATACAGGCTAAATTCGAATTCTGTATTTTACAAACACATCTGAAAAAGGAGGGAGTAAAGTATGGAAGAATGGTCTCTGGATGTTATTACTGGCCGCAAAAAAGTAGTGCTACAGATTTCTGTGCAAAGAGAATATGCTGTTCAAATATTTTCCTATTTCAAGGCATGAAAATATATTGGATAGAAGAAACAGGAAAATTACTTGTAACAAATTAAAGATAGGTGCAAATACACCAATCCCTGTCTAACAGTATATAAAGCATATTGGGCTCAGAATTTGTCCATTGCTAGCACCTGGCTTTCATACTATACCCTTATGAAATAATCAGATGGAAAACTCAAATCATCATTAAGAAAAAAAATATATATATATCTAGTGGCCGTACCTCACTCCCCTGTATTCAGATTTTTTACACGTTTACAAGTGAAACTGAGGTTGTCTTCTGAAGGTATCTGACTACCTCCTGCCAGGAAGGTGAATGCCGTTAACTTGGGGCAGGAAAGGCAGTAAGAGCTCCAGTTGTGCAAAAAGTGAGAAGTGGTCGGAGGGGATGAGGGGGTGTGGGCAACCGCTGATATTATTCTCAACTAGCCAGTGGTGGTCCAGAGGTCCCAGGATGCCTAATGTGTTCAGCTGAGGCTTAGAATAGAAGATGTAGTCAATTATACCCTGAAAATGAGAAGGAAATAAAAAAGACAAGACCACACATAAGATAACTCCAAAATACTGAAAGCTCTCAAGACATAGCCTTGCAGTCTGTTTTGTAAACAAAGGAACTTATTTGTGTGTTGGAAGAGACAGTCTATCTACCGCAAACGGCCCCCAAAGGTCAGATCCCGCAGAATGAAGACAGCTCAGGCATGGTCAACAATGCTCCTGTCTGTATCCTCCTAGAATTTTTAATGAGACCTCTGCTTCTCTTTGCTCACTTAATCGGTGCCACTCTCCCTTGCTCACCACCCCTTTGCCATACGAGCCCTTTATTTGGGCAGGGGTGGGGGGATATGATGAACTGGGTCACATTCTTTGCATGGGCCAGTCTCTTTCACATAGGCTGCGCCCGGACTGAAACACTTTCTATTGGTCACCTGGTAAATTCCTTCTCAACCTTCAAGTGTCGAGCTCAGTCCCTTTCCAAAGACTCTGTCACCCACCTCACACCTCCTACCACCTCCAATTCTCCTCCCTTGCTCACCTGCACCCTACTCCATCCGCATCTATGGGCCTGAGGCCAGGCTGCCCTGCCCTGCAGGTGCTTAGCAGCACTGGGCACACAGCTAAGCACCTCCTGTTCGCCCGTCCTCCCTGTAACTTCATGTGCTCCTCTCCACATGTTCTTGGCCCAAAGTACTGAAGCACATTTAAAAGTCTCCTCCTTATCTCTACATCATCAACAGGAAAAAGGGAAGAAAATCCCCAACCTCTCCCACCTTTTTTGGTTATCGCCCTCACCTCTTAGGAATCTCCAAGTTGGTTTTCACTACCTCATCACTCAGTTCTTCTTCAACTCCTGCATGCTAGTCCTTCTGCCCAGCTCTCCAGGAAAACATCTCTCACCAACATCTTTCCTCACTCCTCTTGCCAAGAAAGGCCTGATTTCCTTGGCACTTAAGCTCCTTCACTCCTGGTTTTGCTCCTCTCTGGTTACTGTCATTTACATGTCAGTTTTCCCAGGTCTACTCCAGCCTCTCTTCTAATTGGCATGCTCATCTGTTCCCAGGACCCAATCATTATCTATGGTACTGGGGATCCCCCAAAGTCAAATTAAAAAACCATTAGTTTTCAAGTTTCTTTAAAGAGTCTAACAAGCCCTCCCCTCCAAAATTAAGAACATGTGAACACTAGTTATTTGCAGTCTAGAAGACAATCTAACCTGAACGATTCTGGTTCCAGCAGGTTAGAAGTGTAAAAGCTAGGACTGAAGAAAGCAGAAATGAAAGGTGGCTAATAAGGACAGTTGAACATAAGCCCCGAACAACTGCTGGTACCAAAAACGAGGACACTCACTAATGAAAGGCTGCCCACTGTAAGCTGTTAACTGTAAGAAGGCATGTAAACATATTCTAGCAACGTAAAAATAGCCAATAAACCAAGTTTTCGCACTTGAGGAATAGGTGCCAGTTAACCTCACCCCAACTGCCAGTGACTTAGGTACAGGACATCTTTATGTGATGGCTTCATAGGTTCTACAACTTGAAGCAAAACGACATACAATGAAACCAATTTTATCGCGGGCTAGTTCATATAACAAGAGTTAAGCTCCTGTGGCATCTTCACATCGGAATGAGACGATGCTGAAAGACGTGGCGGTGTCTGGGACCTGCTGTGCGGTGGCACTGCAATCCAGCTGTCAGCACCAAGCCTACCAGACAAGTAACTGCCCCAAAAGGTGAGACAGCTAACTCTGGATTTACTGACACTATTTCACCTGATTTCTTATCCTTGAAATGATGCTAACTGAGATGGCCTCATCTGAACACGCAGTCACATTTTAGAGACGTGACAAAGTAACAGACCTTGACTTCAGAACTTACCTTGAAGTCAAAGGTGTAGTTTGTGTAAGGCATCAGGCCGCTTTCGTAGGCACTCTCTAACTTGAAACCGTGTGTGATCCTGCCATTGGTTGTCCCGTTTTTCCCAGAACAGCTGAAGTTGGTAAGACTTTCATTGTATCTCAGCTCCTTAAAGTCCTTATGGTTTGTTTCTACTCCACCAGTGCTCAAATACTCTACAACACCTAGAATGAAAGTCAATGGACTTTTCCATTGTCTAGTATGAAATACACTGTACAAAATATAACTTAGAAGATTATGCAATAGTTAGCAGTTTTATACCATACCTTCTGTGTGTAAAATAGTCCCACTTTCTAAAATGGGTTTTTACATTTGCCAGAACTTGTCTAAATCCATTTTACATCACTTTAATAACAGTATACTGAATATTTTATGCTTTGCTTTACTGTTTCACATGAACTTATGTGTCTTTTTTAAATGGTTGCATAAGACAGCAGGCAGGGCTGGTATATAACATTTGTTAAACTAGTTTTTCATTTTCTTAAAACAATTCAGGCTGTTTCTACTTTTTTATTTTACACTTTTGTTTTAAATAAGATTTTACTTATATATAGAAACATCAGTGTGTGGTTGCCTCTCACACGTATCCAACAGGGCACCTGGCCCACAACCTAGGCATGTGCCCTGACTGGGACTAGAACCTTTTTGTTCGCAGGCAAGCACTCAATCCACTGAGCTGCATCAGCCAGGGCTCTTTGTACTTTAAAGAGTTAATAAATACCACAACCCTAGGTTTCTACTTATGCTAAATTATTTACTTGGTATAAAATACAAAGATTAGGATTCACTTTTCCATTATATAATGGCAGCTATGGAAGAGAATGGCACCAGTTGGTTACAGAGCAAGTTCACCATCCATGGAAACTATCTTCCCAATTTCCTAAACACAAGATGGGCTCTGCAAATACTTATTTTATTTTTCATTTAATTAGTTAGCAAGGTTGGACATTTTCCCTTGGGTTTGATATTATAACAGTGTTTTCAACAATGAAGTGGGTTTTAAGATCTGTATGATTTGACAAGTCTCTCTTTGCTGCTTGGATACTTTGTAGTGAAACAGAGGGTGGGAAGCAGGTGGAGAAACTGCCAGGGAATTGTCCTTCACTGCTTGATTAGCAGTAATCCCCAGACAGCTTGATGAGATAAAGAATTATGAATCCCAGATACTTTTATTTTCCTTGAAAACAGATTTTAACCCTTTTGAGTGCCAACGCCGCTGTGAGCGATGCTGACAAATTTCCCCAAAAGTGCCAGCGTTGCTCCCAGCGGCTCTTTTTTTGATGGCTATAAATGCAAATAACAATGGAATAATTCGTATTTTATGTTTTATCCTTTTTTTACCTCAGGTTATATACTGATATCACTTTTTCTCATGTTGATCCAAATTTCGAATTTTTACGCTTGTTCAAATACTGACATATTAGTTGTTATAATTTTTATTTACATTTTAAACGGTCCTTTTAATTTCATTTATCTTTGCAATAATTGTCGGAACTCTATGCAGTGTGCAAGATAAGAAAGCTTTTGCTAATGGACATTTTCATTGCTTCATGGTATAGCGTTAGCATGTTGTTTATAAACCTTTTTACTGTTGATATCTATTGATATGTCTCTAGTGTGAATGCTGTTTCTGCTCATTTTTTGTACGTTATGAAGTTTTTTCTTCAAAAATTTATGCAATATTTGGCATACTTCTTGTTCTCCATGTTGCTATGTGCTTTTTCAAATTATAATCATAAGTTTTATATTATGCCATGTAATATACCTCAAAAGCCATATTGAAGAAAAGAATTTTTTTCTAAAATAACTGTTGTAATAAAATAACTTTAATGCAATAAGTTTTTTGCTAAATTGAGTCAAAGAACACTGCTTACAAAAGAAGAGTGTATTTACTATATGTCGTGAAATTTTCAGCTAATTATTATAAATAATTTTTATAGACATTTTTCATAAACTATTTCTCAGTAAAATAGCCTGGCATTTCTCACACAGATTTTAGCAATTACGCATGGCACTCAAAGGGTTAACATAATTTCTATCTTCTGAATGGCTCCCATGTACCATGTTGGCAGTGATGTGCTACTGAATCCAACCCTCCCAAACATGTGCAGGCATGCGTGTATGCATGCATGAGAGTCCAAGGAAAAGGTTCGTATGCATGTGATAGAATATAAACAAGGGGTTGAAATGCAAAAAAGAGGAAATACTTAGATTCAATATTACAGGGGTTATGGTTTATTCACTGTACCAACTATGGAAAAATATTCAAGAATAAAGCTTTCTGTATTCTTCTACTTTGTGATAAAAATAAAAATCTGTTCTTTTTTATTAAAATCACTTGCCTGATCTGTGTAAATGAAGGGTTTTGATTTCCATTTAAGGTAGATTTTTCTAATCAAGCCCACCAAAATCTGAGATTCTGTAATAGATGGTTAAATTTAAACTGGATATCACATGTTGGAATACCAAAGAAGCTGTCTGGGCAAAAGTAGGTTTACAATTGTGAATACATGCAACACAGTTTATTCTTGTATAATTTATTATTACTTTCCATACAAACAAATGTAAACCTACTTTTGTCCACCCTATACACTGTATAACCTGGACATAATGAAACCTAATTATATGTTCTTTAATGAGTTATACCAAGTTATTACCTATGTGTTTATTGAAGATTATTAATGCCCTTCCTCCTGAGG
This sequence comes from Furipterus horrens, assembly GCF_987537825.1. NCBI lineage: Eukaryota > Metazoa > Chordata > Mammalia > Chiroptera > Furipteridae > Furipterus > Furipterus horrens. The sequence goes on along the minus strand of NW_028327180.1, from coordinate 60,505,974 downwards.
TTTTCATGACACCTTTTCCTTTTCAAAATGTACCCCCTACTCCACATAAAAAAATTTAAACCTGATTCATAGATACCACTACAAACTGACTCTTTTACCAATTTTGGAATGATCAGAAACAATACATTACAAAAAACATTTCAAGTCCAAAAGCATTCTACATAAGCTAACATTCTACCCTGACCAGTGTGGCTCAGTTGGTTGGGCATCATTTTGCAAAGCGAAAGGTTGTTGGTTTGGTTCTCGGTCAGAGTACATGCCTGGGTTGAAGGTTGGTCCCAATAGGGGTGTGTATGAGAGGTAACCAATGTTCTTTTTTACACTGATGTTTCACTCCCTCTTTTTCTCCCTCTCTCTAAAAATAAATAAAATCTTAAAAAAAATAAAAATAATATTCTTTTCTTACCAGAGTCTGGCAAAGAATTAAGATCTGCGCACAACACCAGTGGAATATTTCCAAATTCTCCCAGTACGCTGGACTGGAGGCTTCGTGAGGCTTTATCAATAATGTTTTTCACTTCTGAGAGAAACATCATCGTTTGAACTAACTTCACATCAGAGTATTCAGGGTCCCAATGCATATGAGCATTAGCTACAAGAATAAGTTGTTTTTCTGTTCCAAGATGTGGCTTTCCAGCTGTAGTAGATAAAAAGAAAATAAACAGACAAAACCTGTCTATATGCCCACATATGCTTAGATTCTGAAAGCAAGCAGTAATCTCAGAGTCTTAGGAATAAAAAAGGACCTTAAAATTTACTTAACACTCCCCTACCTGATGATTTAATCTACCCTACAACAAACCTGAGAAACAGACATTTAAGCCTCAGCTGGTGTACCTCCAGCACTGAGTATTCATTGCTAATCAAAGATAGCTCATTCTATTTGGGACAGCTTATTTTTTAAATAGCTGTGTCTCCTTGAAACTTCTAATCTTAGCTTAGATGTACTAAATCAAGCCTCACAAAATTAAGTCTACACTCTTTTCCTTAGCTACATTTAAGACAGCCACTATGTTCCATCTTTCATCTTTTCTATCCTTCAGGTTAAATAACCCCAGTTCTAACTGTCCTTCAGGTGACAGGAATTTCAGTTCTCAGCATGACACTGACTGTAAATAATACTTTTTCATTTGAAGTAAGTGGTTGATTTCTCCAAAACTCGAGACCTTTAAAATAATGATTACAAGTAGGTCAGGAAGAGAAGACAGTTTACAGAATATCCCTACTGCCAAGAAATTATAGAAAGTACATGGAGTTCTTATCTCTGAGCAGTTATTTTAACTAATTATTACTTCAACCTTTCTTTTATGTGAAGAATTCTTGGGAGCAAAAGAACTTTTTTTCTTTGGCTTTATGCCTTTCAAGGTTTTAAATACTTTTCTTGGCAATGCTTTCTCATCTTAAGCTTTTTGGTAGAGAAAACGGGATGTGATAGTTTAGAAAAGATTTAAATTCTGAGTTTCTTCAGGTGTTAGACAAAACTATTATCACAAAACGAATTATCTTTTCCCATTCAATTTTGGAGGTCAATTTTACGGGAAGTGAAATGGTCACTCACATGACATTTCAATCAATTCCTTTCGAAGTTCTAGCAGTACTGCAACTCCAATGTTATCTTTTGTCATGACTCTGTTCAGCATAGCTTCAGACCCTTCTGAATTTGCCATGGCTAGCTGATTAAATTCAACAGTGTGTTTCTGAACCAAAGTAAATCTAAAACAGAAACAAATACATACAGAAACATAAAATTGGGAAAATCAGGATATTAATTAACTTTGTGAGAAATGCATTTTTCTCAAATTTCTTTAACAGATATAACGGCATGTAAATCACATTATGGAAAATCTCCACACCCAACACAGAGGTTTTCACACCCATTTAAGTTGTTCTCAGTCTGTTAATGACAAAAATAATGTCTTGATTTCAACTTCTACAACTTAATGGAGTCATCTTCTGTTTAGATTTTGTGTTGGAATATTTCATCTTGTAATTTTAAACATTCTTTGCCAAAGTATGGGTTTAAGTATCCCTCTACCACCAGGGAGGGAAGGTCAATTGCAAGGTGTTTCAATTAACAGAGTAAAATCCTACTGAACACCTGAAGAAACAGCAGCACCTTCAACATGTCTCCAAAACAAGATTATTTCTGATGATTCAAAACTAAAAGTATTGTCTAAGTTTTCTTAAGTAATAATATAATGCCTCATTCTCTAATTTACCAACTAATTTCCGTACTCTTGGTCCCCACCTTGCAAAGAGAAAATTTTCTGTTTTAAAAATTAAGATGACTGCCCTGACTGGTGTGGCTCAGTGGACTGAGCACTAGCCTGCGAACTGAAAGGTTGCCGGTTCAATTCCTTGTCAGGGCACATGCCTGTGTTGCGGACCAGGTCCCCAGTGGAGGCGTGCGAGAAGCAACTGCACATTGATGTTTCACTCCCTCTCTTCCTCCCAACCTTCACCACTCTCTAAAAAAAAATAAATAAAATCTTAAAAAAAAAAAAAAGGTTACTTACTTTTCTGTTTTGAAGAATATTGCACAGCCATCAACATGCTTTCTTTCTTGTTCTGACATTGTCCTAGCTCTAGATTTAGGACTAAAGAATCCATTATAGCCACGTTCTTTCAGCTCTACCAGAAAAAAACTGTAATACTGTTCTGTTTCAACTTCCTGAAAAATTGTAAACAGCAAAGTTATTTCATAAGACAAAATCAGCCACATGCATTAACTTTATAGTTTGCTTAAAATCATTTCAAAATACTGATCTGCAGAATAAAGAATCAATTACTATCTTTTCAATACAATTATCTGAAACCAATCAGAACACCTACTTGTTCATTTGATAGATACTAGTTGAACAAGGTCAATTCTTTGTTGTTTAGGAGTAAAGGCTGAAAAGACACACATGTTTATGCATGTATATTTCCTTATATTTTAGAACTGATGTAGAACAAGAATCAGAGAAGTAGAAGGAACTTCACAGATAATAATTTCAGGCCACAGGGAGAGACTGACATGCCCAAGGTCATGTAAGTTATGAGATGGACTGAGAACCCCAAGTCACTGTGCACTCATGTTTAATACTCTTTCCATTACATCCGAATTATTCTATTATCACTGGTGGTAAAGCAAGTCAATTTCAGCAACATTGCCACCCAATTCAAAAACAGTGTGCAGGGGCATTAGGGAGAGAAAAAGAGCACTTAGCTGTCATAGCAAATGCTTAAAACCCAGCTTAACCCATTTGCTTAATCTGGCAGCACAGTGCTACAGAACAAAGCAGGTGCTGAATGCTCCCAGGATTCACTAAAAACAGAAAAAGCAACTATTTTAAGAACTGTTACCCTGGCTAGCATGGCTCAGTGCACTGAGCACCGGCCTGCAAACAGAAGGGTTATCGGTTCGATTCCTGGTCAGGGCACATGCCTGGGTTGCAGGGTAGGTCTACCCAGTTGGGGCATGCAAGAAACAACCAATCGATGTTTCTCTCACACATTACTGTTTCTCTCCCTTTCTTTCTCCCTCATTTGCCCTCTAAAAATACAACCTTTTATAAAAAAGGAAAAGAATTGCTAAAGGTGGGACTTCAAATGTGTTAATGTAATGCATTCCCAGGTTACTCCTTGCTGTAATCAATTTTAGGGCATTTGTGCAATTTAAATGAACACTCTTATGGTGACTTACCTGAAGACTTATTATATCAGCATTGCAGCTCAAGATTTCCTGGATAATGGCCTTTTTCCTGTAATCCCAGTTTAGTGCCCATGATGGACAGTAGGCATATAACTGCCGGGTCGCATATTTATCGCAAAGAACATTATAGCACATGACAGAGAACAAGGCTGTAGGAAAGATAACTTCACTCATTCAACATGTGGCAGAAAAAAGCACACAATTATTTTCAATAGTCTTCACTTAAATGCTAAGTTTGACTTAATTCATTCAATATATGTTCATTGAAAAACTTCTATATGCCAGACATGGTGGATATAAATAAAAGCCAAATAATGAGGAAGGACAGATACATGAACAGATTATGAAATGGTGTGTCACCTGCCAGAGGCACGTACAAAAGTTTCAGAGACTAAGAGACTAAGAGACTAAGATCTTGAGCCCTCAGCCTCTAGCCCAGGGCCACTAAATTCTGTGCTCACTTGACCACTTCACTGTCATTCATGTAGAGTGTGGAAAGCTAACAGTTATTTTTCTTAATAGATAAAGAATAAGGGTGTCACAGACCAAATCTTGTTATGCTTATCACATAAGCTCCCAGATTATTTTCATACAATTTAAGTTAAAAGGAGATTAGAAGTCAGGAACTCCACTTCTCTCTCAAGCACTGGTAAGTGTTTAGGCTATCCTACAATTCTGTATCAAATACATTTGGAACATACTAGGGTTTAGAAACTTCCAATATAAAAAAATTTTTGTATATTCATTGTTACTAAATTTGATCAATACTTTATAATAGGGTTCCTCAACAGTGGAACTACTGACATCATGGGGGAGTCAATTCTGTGTTGTGGGAGTTATGCTGTGAATTGTAGGATGCTTAGTAGCAACTTGGAGATGCCAGTAGCACTTCCCCAACTGTGACAACCAAAAAATGTTTCCAAATATTTCCACCTGTCCCCTGGGGGAGACAAGCACCTCTGGTTGAGGAGCACTGCTTTATAGCATACTTGCTATAGCACAGCTGAAAGGCCAGGTGAGCAAGAATTAAGTCTTTATTATATTCCAAACAGATCAACTATAAGCATTCTACTATAACACTGACCATAATCTAAAACATGCCAACAATACTGTTAGGTTTATAAAGATCAAGTAAAAAAGTTAAAAAAAAAATAAGGCTACCAACCAGTTGGCCTTGTTCTGTCTGGTTCTTGTAACATAATCCAAGATCTTGGAGGTGGTTGTTCTGTTGAAACTAGTTGAATATAAAACACAAAATTAAGCAATATTCTTACATGTCTTCCTAAAAACACAGTTTAAACAAGTGACCACTTACTTCTTTTTGCAGTACCTGCCAAATTATCAAGCAAATAGTTTAGTAGCCTTTTTGTTCCATCTGGTTCCAGATAGAGGTTCAATATATCCTGGGTAAGTGGATTTCCTGGAAATATTTTTAAAATAGGTAAAAATGAAACCAAGACAAGTACTAAAATATTTCGAAATTGAAAAATATACCAAAATTATCAGATCATTCACAGCAATGTATATCACTGCTAATAACATACTAAATATTTTTTGTTTTTGATGTTAAGAGTAAAAATGATATATACTATGTTCTATAGAGCACCCAAAAATGATTATTAATGGATGATGCTAGTGTAGGAAATCCCTCTTAGTGCCCTGCCTCAGCACTGTTACAATGATTCAAAGCAGTGGCAATGAATTAGGGAAGAGCAGAGAGAAGGACTGGGTAAGATGAAGGTAACAACCAGCATTATAATTCAGAGACTCTAATTTAGGAATACAACAAAGCTAACAAGAAAACGTCCTACATAACAAATATAGTCATGGGGCACAATGGGTTTAAGATCAAGTCACTAAAGGCAGAAAAACCCCAGGGCTGTAAGCCACCTCTATATTCAATAACTGCTTCTTAAGTGCCAATAATGAAAGTACAAGAAATGATTTACGTGTATGAATCTTAATTCTCTCAGAAGAACTTCTTATGCACAGAAGAAAAGACAGTGTTTTCAACAGCTCCTATTCACACCACACAAATGGAGCCTTAGTTCCACTTAAAGACTAATAAATTCAACACATTGAAGGCAGCTGAAATGATAAAACATCTTAACCATGCTGAATGAAACAGCAACAAAAGGATATGGAATATAAAAGTGATCACAGCTCAGAGAATAAAGGTTTTTATTTTCTATTGTCTTGTGAAAGACTAGACTCATATGGCAGAACAATGACCAAGGGAAAGGACCTAATAGACAGTTAGCTCAGAACAGGGGAGGCTGGTAAACATGAGAACTATTTAAGATGAAATACCCGGGTTCGTGAGATAGCGGCTTAATTTCATGGACGGGAAGAAATTTCTCAGAATCATAGAGGTAGGAATGTGCTCCTGCAAGTGCAGAGCATGTTTCTGTAGGAAGACAATATGAGGACATCATTCCTCGTTTGTGCACAACTCCTGACAGCTAATAAAGCCCTGAAATTCTCACTCAGTCACAGTCCTGTGAGGCAGGTACCGTCACAGCTTAACAGGATCACTTGATAAAGAGAGCTTGAGAAAAGAAGTCAGCCACAAACTTCTCAGTACCAGGTAAGTGGCCCATTCTAACTAGACCTATATTAATGTTACCTTTTTACTACTTTCTAGTGCAAAAATATTTAGCAGCAACTACTGACTACTTATAACTTACACGACCCTCCCTTCTAATATCTTTCTTTATAAATTAAAAACCATCCCCCAACATAAGCATCTATTTATGACTCTAATAAATAGAGCTGAAGCCAAACAGTCTATTTTCCCCAATGTCTGCCTGCTTTTTGGAATTCCTTTACATTTGAAATTAATCTGCTCTTCATTGCCTGGAAAAATAAAATACAGGGGCAGGCAAAAGTAGGTTTACATCTGTAGCATAAATAATAAAACACAATAATTAATAAGTAGTAATACAAGGATGAATTTGCATACTCATATCTGTAAACCTACTTTTGTCCATTCCCCTGGCTGGTTTGGCTCAGTGGATTGAGCGTCGGCCTGCGAGCTAAGTGTCGCTGGTTCGATCTTCCAGTCAGGGCACATCAGAGAAGGAAAACTCTGACTCCAAAAAACCTCCGCTGCCTTGCGGCATACCTCTTCAGGGGAAAGGCTAAGGGAGTAAACCCCGACAGAAAATCCGGAGCCGGAGTCCCTAAGGCGGTTTGACATTGTAGTCAACACCGGCAACTCCTGCGGCGCACCTGAAACCAAGCTGTATTGACTCAGTCTTTCCCTTGGACCCTTCAGCTGTGAAGAGAGGGGGGGTCTGCTGCTTGGGCAACAGCAGACCCTCCATATCACCCTGCCCAGGCTCTGTAGCTTCAGCTTCACTGGAGAGGACACTCCAGCGTCATCGCAAGATGTCGATTCAACACGGGAGGAGACAGATAACGTGTCACTCCCGAGTCGGACTGCACAACCATTCTCGGCGGTGCAGATAGACTCTTAAGAAGCTACACCATCGTCTCTCGAGACGGACGGCTGCCGACGACTTTTGTCCACCCATGTAGAGAGGGTAAACAACAATAACACAATTCTGAAATTAAAACATGATCTTGAAGTAAGTAACAACAGTCACTTCTGGAAAGATGGAGTGGCCATACTTTTCCCTATTCCTCCTGCTAAACACAACTAAAATCCCTGTACCTTATATATAAACTAACATTAGACAATGACATGTGGTGAGAAGACAGAATAGCTAGAGACCCCAGGACCTGAGGAACACTGTAGAGTCGAATTCCTGGATTTATTTTTGCCTCATACATCCCACACACGGAGCCAAAGAAGCCAGCGACATGGAAATATCAACAGGTGCAGAAAAAAAAAAAAAAATTCTCAACAAAAGCCAAAGGATAGCCTAAAAAGACAAAAAACTTTTAGATAGTAACAGCTATGCTCCAACTAAACACCAAAGAAACATAACATTTCTTTGTCACCAAAGATGAGGGCACCTAGACTTCCACCCTTGTGAAGAAACAAGGAGGCGCCCAACGTCCCTAGTGGGGATAGTACCAGAGAAGGTCATGTAGGTGGCTGGGATTTTTACTCCCTTGGAGCAGCAGGACCTCCATTCTGTGGTGTCAGTAGACACTGTGAGGGGAGCCACAGCATGAGGTGGCTCTCCACATCCCTTCTGGGAATGATGTCAGAGGAGGCCAAGGAGAGTCAAGACCATTTCCCAGCAGTAATGAGGTCACCTCCACACAGTAACTGTGGAGATCACATAGAAAGCCAAAATTGCCACCATCATCCAGTTGACCCTCAACAGAGGCTAAGGGGAATCTGAACTCCTACCTCAGCATAGGAGATAGTGCCCCCCACTTTCCCTTCTACTGTTAGAGAAAGCCAGCAAAACCAGAGACTTAAATAACATAATATTATTAATTATATCCAGTTTCAAGTGAAAATCACTCATTATACCAAGAACCAAGAAGATTTCAAACTGAATGAAAAAAAAGATTCTAACACTAAGATGAAAGAAACATGAGAATGATCGCTCAAACCAGAGCAAGCATGATAAAAATACTTCATTGAGAAATTACAGGCATACTTGAAATAAATGAAAAAAATAGGCTCAGCAAAGAAAAAGAAAATTTTGATAAAATATAAACAAATGAAAATATTAAAACTGGAAGAAAAAAAAAAAAAACCTTAAGGTCATGGAAGCAAAGGACAAAGAACACAGGGCTGAAAAAGTACTCAAAGAAGTAATGGCTGAAAACTCCTCAAATACACCAAAAACAGGACAAACCCAAAGGAATTCACACCAAGCCACATCATGATTAAACTTCTGAAAACTAAAGACAAATAAAATTTTTTTGAAGACAGAGAAAAAAAGACACCTTATCTATAAGGGAAAAACCATTTGAATAACAGTTGATTTATCACCACAAACTATAGTGGCCAGAAGAAAGTGGCACAATATCTTTCAAGTGCTGAAAGAAAAGAACTGTCAACTCAGAATCCTATACCCAGTGAAAATATCCTTTAGGAATGGAGGAAAAATGAAGACATTTTCAGATGACAATAAAACTAAAAGAAACTGTTGCCAGTAGATCTACCCTAAAAGAACCACTAATGCAAATTCTCTAAATAGAAAGGAAATGATAAAAGGAACCTTGAAACATTAGGAAGAAAGATAAAAGAGTATGATTAAAAAGGGGAAGGGGTGGCAAATATATTAGGCTTTTCTTATCTTAAATCATCTTTGGTAGTTAAAATTTTTTTCTAACACTTGATTTGCTTCTAAGTTTATGTAGAGAAAACATTTAAGACAATTATATCATAAAGAGAGGGAAAATATTATAGAAGGTCATAAAGACAATTAAGGTTTCTATACTTCACTCAAATTGGCCATAACTCCAACAGACTGTAATAAGTTGTGTGTGTGTATATGTATGTGTGTGCGTATAAATAAAGCAATACCTATAGCAATCACTACAAAAAGATACACAAGTAGATCGTTCAAACACAGCATAGACAAACAAAATGGAAATGTAAAGGGTGTTTAAATAATCCACAGGAAGGCAAACAAAACAAAAAAGGGAGAACAACTAGAAAACAATATGTATAGTGCAGACAAAAGTCCTAATGTATCAATAATTACATTAAGTGTAAATGGTCTAAATATACCAATTAAAAAACAAAGACTGGCAGAGTGGATTTAAAAACATGACCCAACTATATGCTGTCCATAAGAAACTTACTTCGAATATAACAATATAAGTGAGCTGAAAGGAAAAAAAAAGGAAAAAGATATAAATCATACAAATATTAATACAAAAGCAGAAGTGGCTATGTTAATATCAAATAAAGTAGATTTCAGAGGAAGTAAAATTACCAGAGATGGAATACCATTACGTAATGTTAAAAGAAGACATAACAATTCTAGAAGGATATTCACCAATCAGCAGAAATAAAAAGTATTTTAGGCAAAAACTGACAGAACTTAAAGGACAATGGAGAAAGCTACAATTATAATTGTAGCTTTCTCTACCCATCTCTAAACAACTGAGAGAACTAAATAAAAAAGTCCACAACACCATTCTACCCATTAAGAGGCAAATATATATTCCTGTCCAGTGCCCAAGGGACAAATACTAGGATAGACCATATCCTGGGACATGAATTTAACAGAACTTAAATTATACAGAATGTATTAATTCTTCAGCCACAACAGAATCACACTAGAAATCAGTAACTGAAAAACAACAGGAGAATCTGTAAACACTTTGAAAATTCTAAATAATCCATGAATCAAAAAGAAAGTCTCATGGGAAATTTTAAAATGCATCAAGCTAGTGAAAAAATATATATAATGTATCAAAATTTGTGGCTGGACAGAGCTAGAGCAGTGCCGAGAGCGAAATATATAGCATTAAAATGCATATATTAGAAAAGAAAAAGTCCCAATTCAATAAACCAAATGTCCACCCTAAGAACCAGGGGAAAGAAAGCAAAATAAACCCAAAGCAAAAAGAAGGATGAAAACATTAAAGAGCAGAAATTAATGATACTGAAAACAGAAAAAAGAGAAAAACATTTAAGTCATTTCTTTGAAAAGATCAATAAAACTGAAAAACAAAGAGGAGACAAAATTTACTGAGATCAAAAATGAAAAGAGAATATCACTATAGACCCTACAGAAATCAAATGAGTAAGGGACTACAATGAACAGCTGTACATAAATAAATTTAACAACAGAGAAAATGGGTCTCTTCTCTGAAAACACACAAACTGTCACAACGGGGTAATTTAAATAGCCCTTTAGCTATTAAAATAAATTTTAAAATTTATAATTTTAAAACTATCAGAACTCTCCAGGCCCAGGCTGTTTCACTGGAAAACTCTACCAACTATTTAAAGAGGAATTAACTCCAATTCTACAGAATCTCTTCCAGTAAAGAGAAGATGAAGGAACACTCACAAATTCATTTCATAAAGCTAATATTAGCATACAAAAGTCAGCAATGAATAAAAAGAATTACATGCCATGATTAAGTGGGGCTTATTCCAGGAATTCAAGACTAGTTCAGTATTTGAAAATCAATTACCAGGCTATAAAAGAAAAATCACATGATCATATCACCTAACGCTTAATAAGCATTTGACAAAATAAAACCACCATTCATGATTAAAAACTCTCAGAAAAAGAGGAATATTAATCTGAGAGGGCACAGATTAATTTACTAGTGAAATTGTGCCTACATTTTTAGGAGCACAAACTCACCTGTCTATCATCATTTTAGCTATGCAAAGAAGATGAAAGTCGGGCTCTGTGTGGGGGTGACAGCATGACTTGTTTTAAACTTTGGGTGCAGGGTCAAAGCTAGTTTGTCAGCCCTTTGCATAAAACTTCTTAAGTTGAGAAGGAAGATCTACAAAATACCTACTGCTAACATTATACTTACTAGTGAAGACAATAGTTTCTTTCTAAGTTTGGGACAAAGAAGGGCTGTCTGTCGTCACAACTCTCATTCAACAGAGTGCTAGAAGTTCTAGCCAGTGCAATATGGCAAGAAAAGGAAATAAAAAGAATACACATTAGAAAGGAATAAATAAAGATGTCCTGCATGTAGATGACATCATTTTCTAGATAGAAAAACCCAAAAAAATTTACCAAAAATATTAAAGAGCAACTCCCAGAACTAGAAGTTCAAGAAGGTAAAATACAAGATAAAAAATGGAAAGTCACTGCATTTCTATCAACTAGAATAAACACATGGACAACAAAATTTAAAATACAATATCTTTCACAATCACTAAAAAAAACAAACCCACAGAAAAACTTAGGTATAAATATAACAAAAACATTTACAGAACTTATATACCAAAACTACATAACGATGAAAAAAAAGCAAGAGCTAAATATATGGAGAGACATAGCGTGCTTATAAACCGGAAAACTAAAGATGTCAATTCTCCACAACTGGATATGCAGGTTTAATATAATTCCAATCAAAATCCCAAGAATGTTTTTGTAACTATAGACAAGATTAAATTATATAGAGAAAGGCAAAAGAACTAGAATAGCTAAAATCATCTGAAAAAGAAAACTGTACCACATAATGAGATCTGCACCACATAATGAGATCTGTTCTCAAAAATGTGTGCCTAGACGATTTTGTCATTGTGTGAACACCCTAGAGTGTACTTCTTACACAAACCTAGACAGTAGAGTCAATCTAAACCAAGAGTATATGGTAAACTACCGCTGTATATGATGATGTGTTCCATCATCAACTGCAATATCATCATGTGGAGCGTGACAGTAGTAGAGGAAGTAACTTATCCTATATCAAGACATTATTTTAAGACTATCCCATTTCAAGTTTCAAGTAACTATGAGGCATTCACTGGCAGAGGGATAGGCACATAGCTCAATGGAGCAGAATCCAGAAAGATCCACATGGGTATCTCTTGCAAAAGCAAAAGCAATTCAATGGAGGACAGACTTTTCAACAAATGGTGCTGAAGCAACTGGACATTCCTCCACAGGCTGGGGGTGGGGGGGTGACGGGGGGAAGAATCTTGACCTAAAACTCACTCCTTTTAACTCAAAATGGATCACAGACTTAATTGTAAGGCATAAAACCATAAAACTTAGTACAAAACACAGGATCTTTGGGATCTAGAGCTATTCAGAGTTCTCAGACTTGATACCCAAAGCAGGATCCATAAAAGGAAAAACTAATAAACTGGATGTCATCAAAATGTTTGCTACGTACAAGACCCTGTGTTAAACTGTGATTTATGGTAAGAAATATACGGGCGGAGGGTGTGGTGGTGGAGGAGCAGGCTTACAGTTGTTGAGTACGCAAAACAGACTTTATTTTTGTATTATTATTTATTAGTTATTGCATTATTTTCTATATGAACAACTATAAACCTACTTTTACCCCATCCTGTATATTTGGTCTTCCTCCAATGTTCCTGGCACAGAGCTCCTAAGTTTGAAATTTCCTAAGTAATTCTATAATGTTCTACTTCTTTTGCCTTAAAAAACTGACAAAATATTAATGGTTAAATCTGGTGGTCAGTATACAGGTATACTTTGCTACATTTTAATTTTTATTAAATTTAAAAATAGAAAATAAAAAAACTAGGGTTACCATGGAATATGTAACAGAAGAAGGCATATTTACAGTTCACATTTCCGACTTCTACTTCAAGAAGCCTCAGCAAGTCCAGCCCACATAGAAAAAACTTTCCAAAGAACCATTTATAAAGCTAACATTTGTTCCATATAGTTTTACATATCTGTAATGTATTATCTGTATTTTTCCATTTCATTTGTTTTTGTGAATGATATCATTACTGATATGATATAAAATAAACTTACAGAAATAAACCTCATTTTAAACTGTATGTTTTAAGAAACAAAAGAGTGCAATTTGTGAAGACTTCATTATGTGACTTTAAAAAATAAGCAATTATAAAGTAAACTGCAAGACTGGTGAAGAAATTACTTTATGTGATAAAACATTTGTAGGTATTGGCATATTACTAAAATGTGACTTTTACTCTTGATGGCTTAAAAAAAAAATTTCCCAATAGTTCTTAATGGATCAAATTCTAATATCTTAAGGTCCTTATAAATCAAGTTTTTGAAAGAATGCTCAAATATTTTATTAACAGGTCCAAATTTCCTACTTACTGCTTTCTACATTTTGCAAGAGTCCCCGTTTTTGAGGTCTGAATGTAAGAAAAGCTGGACGATGACATATGTAAAGTATAACCTCAGGACTGTGTCACCAGAACAGAGGCAATCGAAACGAAGGCTAGAAAAGCAATGCTCGACTAGGAGTAAAGCAGAACACAAAGACTACTAGATAGTTTACAGGTAGGCAAGAGAGAAAACCACTCCATGTATCTAAGAAATTAATGAGGTTTAGTGAAGAGTTAGCCTCCAAATCTCCAGGTAAAAGGATTCCCTCTTACAGCTTCTTTAGACTCAAAGACATACATACAAAACAAAAGCAGCACAAATATGCGAAGTCATACCTTTCAGGCCTAAAGTCTGCAACTGAAAGAGTTTCCCCAGCTCAAAAGGTAGAACTCGTAACAGGTTGTTATTTAAATGGAGTTCCCTGTTGATGTAAAAATTCCAGGAAGTCAGAAGATTTATTAACCTTTAACAGCTAACATCAACAATATAATTTCTGGGAATATAAGCTCCAAAAATTGACAAAATTTTATATTATATTCCAAGGTCTAATATAGTGCTTCCCAAATCATATGTGGTGAAAACACACAAAAAACCCCACACTTCAACAAAACAATACATTTGTAAAATACAGGGAAACAATGAATTGCTAGAAAAATGAAATGAGGGGGAAAAAACGACCAACAAAATACAAGCTTTAATTTTTTTTAAAATTTTTGATTTATTTATTGTTTTTCTGTTACAGTTGTCCCACTTTTCCCATTTCTCCGCCCCCCCCAGCCCACCCCTTCTCCCACAGTCAATACCCACTTGTTGTACATGTCCATGGGTTATTTATACTAGTTGCTTTACTAAACCCTTCCCCTACTTACCCCCTCCTCTCCCTCCCACAAGCTTTAATTTTTTAAGAGTATTAGATTCAACAGATAGAAAACCTCTCCCATGCAGTGCTTTAGTTTGCAAACCGGCAGCCCAGAGACCACCAAGAGCAGCACTGTTCTAGACCATGTGGGGGCGACTACTAGACATGCTTAAGAACGTGAAAATGACAAAACTGCCTAACATGTGAATTGTTGAAAGAGAATGAAAATGATCATGTAATACCAACTCAAAACAGCTACTGATAGCTGTACAATTAACTTACGATTAACACTTCTTCAAATTTGCTAAAGTTTCACTTTACAAATAATAGCAGCTCTATTAACTACTAATGGTGATTTTAATGATTTGTTTTGTACAGATAACCATAATATAAATATCAAAGGACTCTCAATAGGGGAAAAAAAAAACCCTCAAAGACCCAACACTGAGCTACTGGCAATTTCCTTCAAGAAGTTTTATTTATCAATTTTCATATGTGAATAAGAGCTATTTTTACAATCCTTAGTTCTTGGAATTTAAATACACCTTGGTTACTAGTGAGTAAACAGAAGTTGGTAAGGTCATAAAATAAACAAGAAAAAATGTTCTCATTGGTTCCTATTTCCAAATATATCACATGGGAAAGAAAGTCCTTAAGTAAATATGGTTCAGGAGAAACGGTCATAAGTCAGTCTAAAAAAATATCAAAAAGCTGGACTAAGAAACTGGTAAAGAAACTCTCCTTAAGTCCTTACTCCGTTTTACTGTAAAGCAAAAAGCCAGCAGGACCACAGAGCATGGGCATGAAACATGAAATGGGGCAAGGCTTCCCACTGGGATTAGTATAATAGCCAGAAATTAGCTTCACATTCAACTTGCATGGATCGCATCTATCTTATAAAACAGAGGTAATAAAAACAACAGCGATTCCATTTATTAAGCACAGTATGTGCCAGCCAGCCTGCTCTAGTATCTTTCATCTCAGCCTTGGCAGGGAAGGTATTACAGCAACTTGACAGATGAGGAAACAGTCGGCGAGGTTAAGAAACTTGCCCAAAGTTTACTACTTGTAAATGGCAAAGTCAGGATTCCAATCTGAACTCTGCGTGACTCCACATCCCATTCACTTCCTACGCTCCACATGACAGTCCCCCAACTCAATGACTAATTCCAGCATTTTTCCGAGTCCAGGCTTTATTACTATCATGCACTGAAGCCCTGGGATGGCCAAAAAGGTTTCACTAACTGGCAGTGGTGTCCAGGACTCTGTGTTAAGGATGGTGCAGAATCCAGAATTTAATGGGGGGAAACACCACAACTGTCTGCACAGTTGAGTGCGTATGAGGGATTAACCCCGGTGCCTCTATTTGTTTACAACCACCTTCTCCAAAAATTTTGATGATTCAGAAAAAGTATATTACACAAAACACAGCAATAAAAGAAATTTTAGGCAATGGATTTACTTGATTTATTATTTATTAGTGACACTAAATTGTCTAAGAAAACTTTATATAAAGGATATAGTTATGTTTACTTTTGGTCAAATACCATCAAAATGATAGTGTAGTTTCCTAACAAAGTGAATGCTCTATTTCGTTTTGTGGGGTACACAGTTAGGTACTAAGTTGAATCTGCATACCTGAGTGATACCATGTTTCCGAGTTCTGCTGGTAAACTCCGGATTTTGTTTGAAGACAGGTCCAGATACACCAGATTATGAAGCTTGGCAATGTCTGAAGGAATACGGGACAGGAAATTGTCACTCAAGTGCAAAGCTGTCAGGTGAGTTAATGACCACAAAGATGAGCTTAAGCTTCTTACTCTTCCTGTAAAAATAAAGAAAGAAAGAAAGAAAAGAAAAAACAGGGCACGGATTATAGTATTCTCTGTAATTTGGTCCCCAGATTAAAGAATATTTAGGTGTTTCAATGAGCAATAACTTACCACACAAAAAATTGTGAGAAAGGGGTTAACAGGAGAAACCTTATCTATTCTAGGACGAGTCACCACTATGATTAAGTTATAAACTCTACGCTTAGCAGAATGAAAAAACCCATGTAAGGCAATATGTCAATATTTAGATTGTATCATTATTTTTAAGAGTATAATAGCTAAGAGTTTATCCTGTAAAGTGGCTTCAGCTATGACATAAAAATAAAAGTATGGGTAATTTCTACTAATGATAAGTCCATTATTTCAACATGGTTGATTTGGATTTATGCAAAAAAGAAAAAAAAAATCAAATCCAGTATCTCAGAGGCTGTTCACATCTATACTCCAGAAAATAGGAATTATGTCGGTAAACAAGATATTCTCAGTTTAGCCAAGTTTTAAGACCAGATTACCCAAGCGATAATTGTATCAAGAATCGTGTAACTAAAATAATTAAGGGTAAGAACACTTGCCCAGAAATATTTCAGATATTAAGTCACATCTACACAATCAAACAGTAGTAGACACAGGAGCCAATGAATAAGAACAGAATAATTTCTATCAATGCAGTATTAAATCTATACTTTGACACTTCATGATAAGATGCCAATCATTTCTACAATCTATCTAGGAACTTTCCTCATAACCTTTAATGGTCTAGGACCTAGTCTGTGGGAAAAAGAAACAAACAGATGTAATGAAAATATACCAGTCTTTGAGAACTGATTTCCTATTGGCTGAAAAGCAATCTTGAGACTTCCACATTTACTTGTTTACTTAATAAGAAATCTTTTCATCATCACGGCATTCATTACGCCTTTCTTAGAACAAGTATAATTTACAGAAATTATACAAGGCAACTTTTTATTAAATATCAGAATTTAGCAATGTTCTGTTTAGCTGAAAAGTTATTTCTATTGTAAAAAACCATTCTTGGTTACAAAAAAGAAACAAAAACCTTAACAAATTTCACTTGCTTTTATAAATCCCCTAAGAAGTCTTAGGCTAGCCCTGGCTGGTGCAACTCAGTGGATTGAGTGCTGGCCTGAGATCAAAGGGTTGCTGGTTTGATTCCCAGTCAGGCCAGGTCCCCATTTGGGGGCATGTGAGAGGCAACCAAGTGATGTTTCTCTCTCTCTCTTTCTCCCTTCCTCTCTCTCTCTCTTCAAAATAAATAAATTAAATCTTTTTTTAAAAAGTCTTAAGCTAAACAATACTGTAAGAAGAAAAACACTAATTTTTCAATAGTCTGTTATACTATTTTTGTGGTTTAGGTACAATATGTTACCTGGTTTTGTTTTATAGGAAACCTGACTAGAAGTTTTTCACAGTAAGCATTGTAAAATAAAGGCAAGAACTAATCACCTTTTAACAAAAATACCCTATAAGTAACAATTTTTTAAAATGGATTGATAATTAACTCCTACAAAATGTGAAACGAAATACATATACTAGATTGCATTTCAGAGTGCAGCTGCCCTGTGGCACTGAAGTGAGGACTTCCATAAGTAAAAGCTGCAAAGCACTTCAGGTAGTAGTTACTGTAGGTCAGTGCTTCTCCCCGTATTGCTCTGTTCTCCTTCCCCTTCGCCCCTATCCCTGCAGTGAGTGGCACACTATCATTAAAACCATTAAGTACCAGATTTGAAATTACTCAAATGATGTACAGCTCCTCATGTAAAAAAGATGTTTTGTGGTCACAATTACTTCGAAAAGGAATTATATTCAAATAACCTGACACAGTCATGCTTTAGCAATTACAAAACCATTGACCTGTGGCAATTTATAAGTTAGGCAAATGTGAAATGCTACAAGAAGTTTAAAGTGCTGCAAAATTCTGATAATGACTATTTTTTTCAGTTAACATAACCAGTCCATGACACAGCATACTAATTCATCAAGTACAAATCCAAGGAAGGTAATACCTTCACTAAGTTATAAAACTTTGACAAATCAATATAGTACTCCTTAATAGAATAAAATCATACTTTTCTTGGAGCTATCTATATATTACTTTAGTGATAATTTTCACTCTGAAAATGTCATTTAAGTACCAAATTAAAACAATGGTTTTTAATGGTGGTATAGAGCAGAGCAAGTTATTTTATACAATTTTAATATATCTTTTAAAACCATGCCATTTCTCCTTTGAACGTGGGATCCCTCTTCAAGTTTACCACAGGAGGCAACTGTGTCTCTTGAGAGGTGGCTCTGCTTTGTTCTGGAGTTGGTCCAAAACCAGGCAGAGCTCCAGTGAATGAAAAGCTTTAAAATTCTACCTGAAGGAGACTTAATATGCTAACTCCAGTTTCCAAGCACTTTTCAAAAACTATTAAATTTTCATGTAAATACCAGACAGTCATTTCAAACACTAATAACTTCAGATGTTACCTTTTATTTAGAAATCCTGTATCTCTTTGTTTTTATCAAGTCACATAGTCTGTCTTCAGCTTATTAAAAAAAAATTCTATCTAAAATATAGTTCTATTTTTTAAATAATGAATAAATATAATGCCAGCTAGTCGAGATCCAGGAACCGGGTGTTGCATACCAATTCCCATCATTTCTCTGCCACCACCGCTATCAGGGTCCTTTTGGTGCCTCCTGCTGAAGCCGTCAATTCTTCAATCTCAGCATTTAATTTGTGCATCATTTATTCCAGTGCTTCTCGTCCTGTATTAGCATCAGAAGAGATTGTACTTGCAACCTGCCCTTCAAGAGAGCTGTTGAGACTGACTCCTTTCACAGTGATGATGGCTTCTTGAGTCAAACAGTTTTTTCTGGGTTCTGAGGATGTGGTTTATATACAAGTCTCTCATCTACTGAAACCATATGTGTAAACGAAATAGTAGTGGATTTAAGCTCCATTGTTTTCTCTACAGAATCAACTACAAAATGTTCTTGCACATATGTTTTGGTTCTTGCCACACCAATAAAAAGATTTCACAATGAAAGGTGTTCCCCACTCTGTGCTAAGAAGTCTATGGCTGTGCAACTTTCCAGAAGGATCTACATGTCTGTCCAATACATCAGACCCAAATACATTTGGGCTCCTAGGGTTCTGGTATTTCTGCATTACAGCTGTTGTAACAGTTTTCCACGGGTGGTCAAAGACGAGCTCAAGTCCAGATCTTCCTGGTGCCAGTAGCCTGTGTGCTGTCCAGGTGGTGCAAAGAAGCCACACAGGCCCCCGCCTCACCCCCTAGGCCTTAAGACTTCTACCTTTAATCAAGATGAAGTAACAGGGACATTTACCATCCCACCTGACCTACAAAATCAGACAGTACATGAGTAAACACATTCCAGGTGTCAGATACCAGTCAGTGCAGGAACGGGATCCCTAAAGGATAGGAAACAAACACCGTGGGCCTACAATTGCCTCAGCGCACACTCCCTGACAGCAGCACAGGGAGGGGTCTCAGGGGAAACCCAGAGACCCCCACCCCCACCACTCAGTTCAGGAGACACAGGGAAGGTCCAAGAAAACCAAGATGACTCAAGTTTACAAAGGCAGAGCACCAGAGAGGACAAACACAAAGACAGAGGGGTCTGGTGGTAAGTTCTCAACGGAGTATTGACCAGCAGAAAGAAAAAATGAACACCCAGAAGGAGTGCATGCAATGACCCCAGGCGCACACAGAACGGAGGCTAGCTGGTGCGGACCACTGCCAAAGGGAAAATCTTGTTAACTCTTAAGGCATTTAGTGAAACAAAAATCAGCTCTAAAGGTTCCTCTGGTCTCCGCTAAGAAGGCTCTTTTGAGAAACTTGCTCAAAACTGTTTCCAAGTAACTGTATGCCAAAACAAAGCTCAATATGAATTATAGAAATACAACAATATGCACCCCCCACAAAGGTAAAAATGCACAATAGCTGCAATCCAATAAAAAATTACCAGGCACGCAAAGAAAGAGGAAAATAACATTCATAATGAAGAGGGAAAAATTAGTCCAGAAGAGATGGTCATAGAATTACTAGACAGACATTAGAAGTTACTATAACTGTATTCCATATGGTCAGAAGCTAGAAGACTAAACATGTTAAGGAGAGATACAAGATAGCACAAACCCTCAAACTGAACTTCTAAGTTGAATACCATGTATAAAATGACGATACAGCACCAGACCTATCCCACATGAAATAAAGAAAACATATTGGAAAAATTACATCAGTGAACTATTAAACAACTTTAATCTAATGTATGTAGGTGTAGTTGGAGTCTCCAAAACCGTGACGGGTTAGGAACAGAAAAAAAAATCTTAAGAAATAAAGGCAAGAGTCAATTGGGTACCTACATGCAAAAGAATGAAGATGGACCCCTACCTCACACCATATACAAAAATTAACTCAAAAACAGGCATAAACACACATACACAAAGAAAAGAAAAAGAAATCATAGACATAATCTTTGTGACCCAGGCAGGATTAGGCAATGGTTTTTTTAGATAACACTAATAACATAAGCAACAAAAGATAAAACTGGTAAATTGTACTTCATCAAAATTAAAATCTTTTGTGCCTCAAGGGGCACCATTAATAAGGTGAAAAGACAACCCAAAGAAAGGGAGAAAATATTTGAAAATCATAAATCTGATAAGACATTTGCATCCAGAATATATAAAGAACACTAACAACTTAGCAGAAAAAAGACAAACCAATTTAAAAGTAGGCAAAGATCATACAGATTTCGCCAAAGATACACAAATGGCAATAGCACATGAAAAAATGCTCCATATCATCATAGGGAAATGCTAGTCAAAACTACAATGATCTACTACTTCACATTCACTAGCACCACTATAATCAAACAAACAGACAATAACAAGTACTGGCAAATGTGGAGAAACTGGGACCCTCAAGGCTGCTGGCGGCAATGTGAAGCAATGCTGCCACTTTGGAAAATAGGATGGCAGTTACTGAAAAAGGTCAAACACACAGTTACCACATAAGCCAGCAATTCACTCCTAGGTATGTACCTGAAAGGGATGAAAACATGTTCACACAAAAACTTATACACGAATGTTCATAACAGAATTATTCTTAAGAGTCAAGAAGTGAAAACAATCTAGAGGTCCATCAACTGATTAATAAATAAAATGTGGTATATTCATACAACAGAATATTATGAAGTACTGATACATGCTACAACATGGATGAACACTTACAGAAGCTCATGACCATATATTATATGACTCCATTTATATTAAATGTCCAAAAGGGTCAAAAATCTATTAGGACAGAAGTAAGATTAATGATTACCAAGGGCTGGCTGACTGACATGAAATGGAAAATGAATGATCACATGCATAAAACTGTGAATATAAAAAAACCACTGAATTTGCATTTTACAGAGAACTGTGTGAATTATTTCTCAAAAAAAGAGGTAAAAGATTTTCCACACTTACTGAAAGCTACAAATCCAGACACAAAAAGTTCAATGAATTCAAAGCACACAGAAACTCCAGGAAGAACAAAATAGAAAACTACATAAAGACACATCTTAATCAAACAAAACAAATGAGAAAATATTAAAAGCGGTCAGAGAAAAACTAATTACAAGATCCAATCAAGAGACTGGTACAGGATCTGACGCCACCAGGGGCAGATCCAGGAAGTGCAGATCACTCTAAGAAGCATCGACAAACAATAGGAGTCACAAAAATGGGGAGACAGAGAAACAACCTCCCATCGAAAGGAAAGGTAGAGTCCCCAGAAAGAGTGCTAAATGAAATAGAGGGGAGCAAACTATCAGATATGGAATTGAAACCATGGATTATGGAGAAGCTCAATGAGCTCAGCGGAAACTACAAAGAACTCCAGGAAAACTACAGTGAACTCCAGAAGAACTATAAGGAACTTACTGAGAATTATACCAGCATCAAAAAGGACATGGAAGCTATCAATAAGAGTCAGGAGGAAATGAAGAATATAATCTCTGAATTGAAGAACACAGTAGAAGGAATTAAAAACAGGCTAGAGGAAGCAGAAGATTGGATCAGCGAGCTGGAGGACAATGTAGACAAAAACTCACAGACAGTGCAATGAAACGAAAAAAGACTGAACAAGACTGAAGAGGCTCTAAGACAGCTGCAGGACAACATGAAACGTAATAATATCCGTACCATAGGAATTCCAGAAGGAGAAGAAGAAGAGCAAGGAATAGAAAACCTCTTTGAAAAACTAATGACAGAAAACTTCCCTAACATGAAGAGAGAAAGAATCATGCAAGTCCAGGAAGCACAGAGGGTCCCAATGAAGATGAACCCCAACAGGCCCACTTCAAGACACATCATAATTAAAATGGCAACATTCAAAGACAAAGAGAGAATCCGAAAAGCAGCAAGAGAGAAACAACTAATAACATACAAGGGAGCTCCAATAAGGCTATCATCAGATTTCTCAGCAGAAACACTACAAGCCAGAAAGAAATGGCAAAAAATATTCCAAGCAATGAAAAACAGGCCTACAACCAAGAATACTCTACCCAGCAAGGCTCTCATTCAAAATGGAAGGTGAAATAAGGAGTTTCCAAGACAAAAGAAGGCTAAAAGAATACATCTCCACCAAACCAGCATTGCAAGAGATGCTAAAGGGTCTGCTTTAAGAAAATGAAGAAACAGAGAGAGACAGGGAGGAACACGAGTACAAAGGGGGAAAATGACAATGAATAAGTACTGAAAGAAAGAAGGAACTTCTACCATTTGCAACAACATGATTGGAACTAGAGAGAATTATGCTTAGCGAAATAAGCCAGGCAACAAAAGAAAATTACCTTATGCTATCACCTGTTACAGGAAACTAATGAACAACACAAACAAATGAGCAAAATTGAACCAGAGGTATGTAAACAAGGAATAAACTAACAGTAACAAAGGGGGAGATGGGAGGGAGAGAAGGGGTAAGAAGGGGAAGGGTCTAGTCAAAGAACATGTATAAATGACCCATGGACATGGACAACTGGGTGGGGACTGAATGTGGAAGAAGGGGGGGGCAGGGTGCAGGGAAGCAAGAGGGGGAAAAAAGTGAGACAACTGTAATGGAAAAACAAACAAACAGAAAATTTTTTAGTGGGGGGAAAAAATAAAAATATAAAGAATAGAAATGCAAGTTCAGTGAATATTATAAGGACAAGGATTTTCCTTCACACTGTATATTTTTCTCCCTATCTGATCCCTCCAGAATTTGGCATTCTAAACAAGTAAGTAATGACCTAAGTTTCTTTGCATAAAACTAATAAGACCAGTTGTTAATAGAGGTTTTTTTTTTGTTTTTTTTTTTCTTTAACTAAGACTTTGACTGGAATGTCATGCCTGAAGGAGACATGCTTGGGCTTTGGTTGTTACCAAAAAGCCCTGAGCAACTGGGACTGACTTTCAAAGGTAATAAAAGTCCACGAGATAAAAGGTCTGGTACCTTGGATGGATGAGCGGTCCATAGCAATCTTTCAAAGGAAGGAATGAAGGTTGTTTTCCTGAAAGATGGCTAGAAGGGACCTTAAGGCACAATGGAAAACCAGGAGGACCTGGAAAAGACAGGTGTTTACAGGCAAGGCTGAATGCCAGGTATGTGGCTCAGCTTCTGTGCCCTGAAGGGCAGACTGAAGGTCACCCTAAATGTTCCTTGCGTAAGTTCCAGCAAAGCAGAACTAAAGATCATAAGTGATCATTTGCTGCTCTTGTTGTGTTTATGCAAATGAACAGGATAAATTAAAAATGAACTTAATGCAGTCCCTTTAATGACAAGGAGGGTAATCTTAGGGAGAAAAATCACAACTCAAGGAAGATCACAATGTCCAGTGGTAGACTATAAAGTAGTGCAGCTAACCGTCTTTAAAGTTTCTTTTCATTTAAAATTTGTTTTCATTTGAAAGTTAAACTATGTCTGTGGCATTATCAAAGATGTTTAATTTACAGGCAAGAAGAATGTCAAATGCCTTGCAACTGGATGTCTTTCCGATAAGACAGTCTTACAGATTTAGAGACTTGTATGTGGGTTATGTTACATAAATTAACATGTGTTTTCTGTTTTCAAAGGGCATAAGCCTACGATCTCATTACCTGAGTGATTGTCTGTACGTATAGGCCTCACTTAATCCTGTCTGCATTGCTGCCTCCTGCGACTCAGTGGTTTGGCTGAAGTAAGTGGCTGGGTTGGTGAAGAACGGGGGTGGTCTGTGGGCTTCACTTTAAAACTGGTTTCTCTTTTCTATCCTAATGGCTTGGACAGAAAGAGCCCAGAGGCCTGAGAGGGGGGAAACCTAAAATATTTCCCTCAGTTCAAACTAAGTATAATGGGCAAAAGGGTTTTGGACAGGTGAGATGTACCTGGCATACCTTCCTCCAAAGAAGCCCTTCTTTTCCCTAATGTGGGACATTGAAAAATTAATACCTGTCTTTTATCATCTAGTGGTTATGGATTGAATGATGTCCTTTAACCCTGTTGCCCCCAGAATACAACAAGGATGCCAGCCTGTTAAACCAAGCATGCCGTTGTCCAGAGACAGCCAACCAACCTGGAGTCTGCACGATCCTTCCCCTTGTGGGAAGGCCACCCTCCCCTCCACACCCCCACTCTTATTAGGGATTTCTTGACCCAAGGGTAGGTAGGACGACAACCATGTCCAGCTTGAAGCAGCTAGAGGAGCTCGAGACCTTCGTCCATTGTCCTTTATAAGATTGTAAAGGGTCTTAAGTCTGAGAGGGAGGAATTGTTATTTTTTATTGTTAAAATATTTAACTAATTAATTATTTTTTAAAAAAAGGAGAATATATGAAAGGGTGAGGAAGGAGAGCTTGTATGTACGACCCATGGGCATGGACTTGGGGAGGGGATTGTTGGGGAAGGGCGGTGCTGGGCGGAGGGGAGCAAAGGGGAAGAAATTGGAACTATTGTAACAATATAATCAATAAAATATACTTAATAAATAAATAAATAAATTTAAAAAAAAGCAAAACGTAATGGAAATATAGTCTAACAATGAGACATAAAAGCCGCTGACATGAAGTTTCTAGGCTAGATATTGGATAAAGAACGAGTATTCTGAAGAAAGATAAAAATGGGATACAGTGAAAAAAATGGAGTAGAACTTGAAGATAGTGAGCAATGTATTTAAGATTTCAGAGGCAGGGAAGTTCCTGGTTAATACAGGTTGGGTGTGTCCCTAACAATAGGTTAATATTATATTAATTTAATTACATGTGTGTGTTTTCTCTGTCTAAGGACAACATAGTAAACATTTAGGAGTACCTAGTAAGTTAATTTATGTTTATAGTGGACTTAATATTGTTGGCTTTTAAAACTAAACATTGCTTATCATAATATTTAATCTTGTAATCAACTCATTAAAGGTAAGGCTGGGTGAATAATGATTTGGGGAACCTATTAAATTTCTTTCATTTCCTTTTATTTTCAAAAAAAAAAAAAAAAGATCCAATCAAGATGATGGTGCAGGTAGATATGGCTCACCTCTTTGCACAACCACATCAAAATTACAACTAAATTATAGAACAACCATCACTCAGAACTGTCAGAAATCAAGTTGAATGGAAGTCTGACAACTACAGAATTAAAGAAACCACATCCACCTAGATGGGTAGAAGGGGCGCAGACATGGAACAGGCTGATCCCTCATCCACATGTGGTCGGTAAAAATTTGGGAAGGGTATCTTGGGAGTAAGAGTCCCAGCCCCATACCAGGCCCTCCAGCCCAGGGTTCCAACGCCAGGAAGATAAGTCCCCACAACTTCTGGCTGCAACAATCAGCGGCGATTGAGTCAGTGGAAGAAACTTCTGGAGTCTCAAACAGTTTCTCTTAATAGAACCCACACACAGACTCACCTAATCAGACTCACTCCCTCTGAGCTCCAGCACTGGGGTAGCAGCTTCAAAGCCACCAGTGGCATACAGGGACAAACTGAAGCATCCAGCATCAAGGCAAGCAGAGGCCATTATTCCTATTCTAAACCCTCCACACACAGAGCTGGCAAGCTGGTGCCATATCTGAGACTCCATCAACCTGGCTAACACTGTTTGACCCACCTTGGCAATCCCCAGAGACTGCCACACCCAACTTATGAGCCCACCTAAACTGCTTTTCCATATGAATGACTGGTTTTGGCTCATGCTTCACAACTTCCTAAATGCTATCAAACAGGCAACAGCTGGCCTCAGTGAGCTCCAGGCCTAGCACTAACATTAGCCAGCTTAGACTCACACCTTGGCTCTGCCTGGGAATCTCCAAGCCCAGCACATGTAGCAGTCATCTCAGATTGCTTTATAGTTCAGGCAGGTTGCCCCGGGAAAAACACAAGTGGTGGCTGACGGTGGCCTATACCACCTAGGAAACTCCAGGACCAGCGCACCCAGTGGACACCTGCAGACCACGTCAGAATGTTACAGGAACAGGGGAGTCCAAAAACAAACCCCAGACTTTGCGGCTGGGAGATAGGGAAAAGGCAGCAGCTTTCAGGATGCCTTGCATGCCTGGGGCTAATGGCTGGAAACTTTGTTGCACAAAGATCTGCTTTGAAACTTCCAAGGCTCAGGAAGATGGGAGGGGTCTTGGACTGTAGAATGGTACGGAAGGAGCCTACAGAGCCTGCATAGCGTTCTGTGAATGGTCAGAACCGCTTGCAACACCCACTGCGTCAGAAGACGCAGTCAGGGATATATAAGCAGCTGCAGACATTTTAGCGGGTGTACTCTCTCCATGTGGCTTGGAGAAGGGGCCTCCAGGCTGCTTTATGAAGAGGCTCTCGCCATGCGGTTCTGAGGAGAGGAGATCCATGCGGTTTGCAGGAAGAAGGCAGGTTACAAGGAGGCTGAGAATCCAGACGGTTCTACATTGAGAGCCGGAGGGCACCACAGCACAGAAAGGACCTCCCCAATCAGAATTGAGTGATTGGCAGCTGCTGGTAAAGCTGAACTGTGCCTAGGAAGTAGGGAAACGGTGTTCCTGACTTTCCTAAGACTGGCCAGGTCTGGGAGGGGGAGGAAGAACTATGTGCAAATAAACAATTCTTTTTCTTTTCACTGAACTCTGGTATTGAGAGTTATAATCCTGGCAGTGGGCAATCGGGCCCCTAACTAACAGTTCGTGGGTTCTGTTTCAATCGGAGCAGCCCAGGGATTCTGTTACAAGAACACCACCACCCTGCCCCTGCACAGCTAATCCTTCACGGAGGGCGGAGGTTGGTGGTCAGTTGTCACAGCCAATCACTGTAGCTGACTGGTGTGGGTAAATCCCTCCCACTGATCTGCCAACAGCAACCAAGGCTCAACTACAAGAGGAGGGTGTACTCAACCCTCACAAAGGGCGCACCTCAAGTATCCAGCCTGGGTGATAGGGGAGGCTGTGCCACTAGACCCTACAGGGCACCTACTACATTAGGCCATGCTACCAAGACACAGAGTCAAAGCAGTTCTACCTAAAACATAGAAAAAAACACAGGGAGGCTGCCGAAATGAGGAGACAAAGAAACATGGTTCAAATGAAAAAGCAGATCAAAAGCCCAGAGAAAGAACTAAATGAAAGGGAGATATCCAATCTATTAGATGCAGAGTTCAAAGCACTGGTGATCAGGATGCTCAGAGAAATGACTGAGTACAGCCACAAAATAAAAGAAGTGAAGGTTATACAAAGTGAAATAAAGAAAAAATGTACAAGGAACCAAGAGTGATGGGAAGGAAGCCAGGATTCAAATCAATGATTTGGAAGAAAAGGAAAAAATAAACATTCATCAGGAACAGAAAAAAGAAACAAAAATAGAAAAAAATAAGGAGAGGATTAGGAACCTCTGGGACAACTTTAAACATAGCAACATCCAAATCATAGGGGTGCCAGGAGAAGAGGAAGAGCAAAAAATTGAAAACTTATTTGAAAAAATAATGAAAGAAACATCCCTAATTTGGTGAAGGAAATAGACATACAAGTCCAGGAAGCACAGAGAGTCCCGAACAAGTTAGACCCAAAGAGGACCACACAAGACACATCATAATTAACATGCCAAAACGCTAAAGATAAAGAGAGAATCTTAAAAGCAGTAAGAAGAAAGCAGAGTTACCTACAAAGGAGTTCCCATAAGACTGTCAGCTGATTTCTCAAAAGAAACTTTGCCAGCAAGAAGGGCCTGGCAAGTATTCAGAAGCATTCAAAGTGATGAAAAGCAAGGACCTACAACCAAGATTACGCTACCGAGAAAAGCTATCATTTAGAGTGGAAGGGCAGATAACGTGCTTCCCAGAAAAGGTAAAGCTAAAGGTGTTCATCATCACCAAGGCATTACTATATGAAATGTTAAAGGGACTTAAGAAAAAGATCAAAACCATGAACACTGAGAAAGACAACAAATCCTCAACTATCAACAACTGAATCTAAATCAAAAAACAAAAACAAAACAAAACAAACTAAGCAAACAACCAGAACAGGAACAGAATCATAGGTATGGGGAGCATTTGGTGAGTTATCAGCTGGGGCGGGGGAAGGGTGAGAAATGGGGAAATGGTGCAGGGATTAAGAAGCATAACTGGTAGGTACAAAATAGACAGGGGGAAGGTAAGAATAGTATAGGAAAAGGTGAAGCCAAAGAACTTACATGCACGATCATGGACGTGAACTAAAGGGGGTGGGATTGCTGGAGGGAAGGGGGCTACTGGGTGGAGGGAGGCAAAGGGAAAAATACTGGGACAACTGCGTAGCATAATCAATAAAATATACATTTTAAAAAATCAATAAATAAAAATTTTAAAGAAAAAATAATTACATTTCACACAGAAAAATAAAGATAAAATGTGTGTAAATTTTTCTAGTTGTCCCCAATGTAAGAGAAAAGACAATAAACAAAATATTTAATATACTGAAAAAAAAATTTTGTCAACTTAGCAACCCAGCAAAATATCTTTCAAATGAAGGCAAGTTACAAGATGATAAAAAGCTATGGAGATAGATGGTAGTGATGATTGCACAACACTGTGAATGTATTTAATAAAAACCTCACAAAGAAAATTCTAGAACCAGTTGGGTTCATTGGTGAATACTACCAAACATTTAAGGAAGAACTAATACCAATTTTCCACAAATTCATAAAGAAAACTGAAGACAAGAAGGTACTTTCCAACTCCTTCCACGAGGCCAACATCACCAAACCACGCAACCTAATACAAAAAAAACTACAACTCCACATCCCTCATAAACACAAATACAAAATTTAACAAACCTTAATAAATCAAATACAATAATATATTAAGAGTAACTACCAAGTAAGATTTGTGCCACAAAACATCCGATCTTTCTCCTTTCCTTCCTCTCTCTCTAAAATTAAATAAATAAAATCTTGCAGAAAAATTTAAAAAGAGATGTGCCAGGAAATTCAAGGTTCATTGAGCATTCAAAAAAAAAAAAAAGAAAATCATTCAAAACTTTTTTCTCAGATAGAAAATCATCTAAATAAATGCAGTAAGAGCATTTGACAAAAATTAATACCCATTCCTGATTTCAAAAACAAAAACTCTCAGTAAGCTAAGAATATGAGACAACTTCCTCAACCTTGATAAATGGCATCTACAAAAAGCTGTGGTAAATGAATGGCTACTTCCCCCCTAAGAGCAGAAACAAAGTAAGACCATGCATTCTCAATACTCCCATTCAACATTATACTGGAAATTCTAGCCTGTGCACTGACAAGAAAAGTTAAAAATTGGGAAGGTAGAAGAGGTAAAGCTATCTTTATTTGCAAACAGTACAATCATCTATGTAAAAATCCTATGCAATCTATAAAAGTACTACCAGTAAGTGAGTTTAGCAAGGTCATAGGGATAGATCAATATACAAATACATCTATTGTTATTCTATATACTAGCCATGAACAATCGGAAATTAAAATTCCAAAATGGCAATATTTACAATACCATCAAAATTATAAACTACTTTGGGGCAAATTTGAGCCCCCCCCCCAAAAAAAGTGCAGTACCTGTGTATTAAAAACTACAAAACAATGTTGAGAGAAATTAAAGAAGTCCTAAATAAGTGAAATTTATAGTGGTCATAGAGCATAAAATTCAATATTGTTGAACCATGCAATCCAGGAGACTAAGGCTCCCAGTTTACTCCATAAGAATGTTGCCTTTGGAGAGTCTGATGATGCCTATTTATATCTCTATAGCAGTGTATGAATTTAAAAGGACTCCAAAATTTGTATTCAATTTTAAACAGCTTAGTGACTTGAGAAAGGCTAGGATTAATCTAACCTACATTACGAGCCCTGTTTTGACAAGTAACTTCATTGCAAAATGCCCAGAATCCTTTATTGCTAAGTATCAGGAGAGAGGAGGAGAGTCTAGTGTTCCCTGAAATCAGAGGGTTACACTAAAGGGACTAGGTGTAATTAGTGTCCGTACAAAGAAATCAAAATCACTTTCTCTGCATTTGCAGATTTTTAAAAAACAAGGAAGATGTTTTGAATGAATCTCTAAAATTCTTACATTTCAGAAGAAACAGGAATTACAGTTGATCGTTATTCCTGTGAATTAAAACTCCCTCCAATTCATTTGTAACCCAAAACCAATTCTTGAAGCACCTTCAGTCATTCACACGGGCAGAGGAGCAAAATATGTTCCTTGCCCAAAGCAACTCTGAGCTGAAGTCCAACAAGCAGCTCTCATAAAGTAAACAGCATCTCCTTCACTATTCAGTGCCCCAGTTTTTGCTTTTTGTAAGTGATTTCAATGTTTAAAATGGCTCCCAAGCTTAATGCTAAATACAAAGCCCTATGTGCCTCATAGGGAAAATCCGTGTTTTAAATAAACTTCCCTCCGACATGAGTTATAATGCTGTCAGCCATGAGTTTAATGTTAATTAGTCAAGAAAATATATTAAATAAGGTATCTTTAAACAGAAACACACATAAAATAAACTTATGTACTTATCAGTCAATAAAAAGGTCATGACCAGAGGTTCACAGGAAGCTAACCCTGTCCCCTCTGGGACCAATGGTTCAGTATTCGCCAATTCAGTGTTCAAAGTGACTTTAGGCAAAAAAAAAAAAAAAAAAAAAAAAAAAAGATTTTGTAAATTTCAAGAAAGGAAAGGAAAGGAAAGGGGAAAGGGAAAGGGAAAGGAAGGAAGGAAGGAAGAAAAGAAAGAAGAAAAGGGAAGGAAAGGAAAAAGAAAAAGAAAAAGAAACAAGAAGAAAAGAAAAAAAGCAGCCCCGGTGGCTCAGTGGATTGGGCACCAGCCTGCGAACCAGAAGGTCACCGGTTCGGTTCCTGTTCAGGGCATATGCCTGGGTTGCAGGGTGAATAACAAGCACCGTGAATAACAAGAACCAACTGTAAATGGAAAAGGCAGTAATTTGAATTTTTTTCTACTTACAACTCTTATTGAAGTTAAAGGCTAGGATCTCAGGTTCCTACTAGCAAGGGAAACTGTAACCTCACAAAGGAGGAAGACTGTTTCGAGACTTGCAAATTGGATTAAGAGGAAGAAAAAAGATTAAATTACATGAAGACACTAAGAGAACATTTGGCAGATTAGAAACAACCATTGCTTAACTTAAAAATAGTAAAGTTGATGGGGAAGGAAATGTACTTAACACACCAAAGCATGTGAGTTAAATGGAAGTTTCAACCCATAAAGGAAAGTGTAATTGCAAAGGTACATATGGCTGAACTTTGGTGGGAATTCATGCTTAACAGCAATGGAATGATGAAACTATCTTAAATTATACAGATCTAATTGAAGTAGAAGAGCTTAGATCTAAAGGTAAAATTTAGCCTAGAACCTGGAGAATGGAAAGACTTTGGCAAGTATTAGGGAAAAGATAAGAGAAAAAAGAAAGGTGAGAATATTATGTTCAAAATAAAAAGCCCACTACAGCGGGATGAAGAAAAATAATCCATGCAAGTCGGGTACTGACCGTGTGGTCTAGGCTCCACCATTTAATACCTGCTTGGCCTTTGGAAGAGGAAATATTTACTATAAAGCTGAGTCACCAATATCTAAACTAGTTATACCTCCTTACATTTCTCTAAAAAACCTAAGCTTACTTTTCAAATAAAACTGCTTAGTAAATAATTCAGCAATGTTTAAAAATACCGAAATTCTATTACCCAGTAAAGTAACTACTATTTTATCACATCCATATGTTAATATAAAAATAGGAATCCAAGTGAATTGAATTATACATGCTTCTTTAACAGGGAAAAAACAAAGAAATTACGGACCTTCAAGCTCTTTTCCCTTTTTTGCTGTAACAGATTTTCTAAAATCCTTCCAAGGGTAAGAGGTTCTAGAAAACACGAAAGGTTCGAGTCTTTAGTTTTAACTGCATGTTTCACCCTTAAACTTAACTCCCTACAATGGAACAAGAAAGAGATCATCATTTTACACTTCCTCCTACCCACTCATTACATTCAAAAGTTAGTATCATCTTGAAGGAAGTTAAACAAATGGCCAATAAAGATATACAAAGATACTTAATGTCATGGACCATCAAGGAAATACAAATCAAAACCTCAATAAAATACTTCTCCACACCCACTAAAGTGGCTAAATAAAAATGTGTTGTCAAGGAGTGGAGCAACCAGCACCCCAATACATGCTGCTGGTTAGAATGTGAAATGATGCGGGAACTTTGGTTCAGAACAGGTGAATCTACAGATGTAGGAAATAAACTACTGGTTCCCTAGAGCTAGCGGGTTGGGAGGAAATAGGGGTGACTGTCAAGGAATATACGATTTACTTGGGGATGATAAAAACGTTTTAAAAGCAATGTGATAGTGGTTGCACAACTCTGAATATGATAAAACCCACTGAACTGTACACTTCGGTGAGTGAACTGTATAGTATGTAAATTATTTCTCAGTAAAACTGTTATATAAAAAATAAGGTTTGGCATAACAGAATAACAAAATTAACATGAAAAACAATATTTTGCATATATAAAATAATCAGATGGAAGAACAGAAGGTAAGACCCTATTTATAATAATAACTTGAAGGTAAAGTACCTAGGAATGAATGTAATAAATATATTAGGCTTAAGGAAACAAAAAGCAAATATAAAGACATAAATCATCCTAATTTATAAAATAACATGATTGTTTTAAAAATGTCAGGACTAGATAAGTTGATTCTGAATTTCATTATTAAAAAAATAGCCAAATATCATCTGTCAAAATTACAAATGCATATACCCTTTGGCCTACAGATACATTAACAGAGATGCAAAATAATCTGCAAGGTTATTCACTATAGCACTATTTATCACAGACTAACCACCAATACAGTGCCACTTAATTACAGTACACATGTGATAGAAAAGTACAGGACATCTATCTATATACTTATTTAGAAATCTGAAATACAATGTTACACGAGGAAAAAGCATATCTTTTCAATTAAAAATAAGCTGTGGAGTAAGAATCTATACCTGTATTTGTATATGCATAGAAGTACTCTAGAGAGATGCAAAGAAATGGCTAACCTGGGTGTGCATGTCCAGTGTGTGTGCAGGAGATGTACCTGGGGGGTTGAGAGAGACATGCACTGTATACTTGTTTACACTCTCACATGTCCATTCTTCCTGAGATGCCCTTAACCCCACATTCCCCTGGCTAATACTGTTAACTAGGTAGGATGTGTTTCCTGGACCCACCAAGCTGGTTAAGACAGTCTTAAAGAAAAGATAGTAGTTCAAGTTTTCTGTCCAGTATGTATAATGGTTTTTACCTTCTTGTGAGAGTCTCCTCTTAACAGTCTGAAAGGATCCTAAAATCTCCTCCTATCACCCACCACATCAGAAGTTTCAAAATGAATAAATGAGTATGTAAATAAGACATGTAAATGTTTTCCAGTGATAGGTGATGGCCTCAGAACTACCATTCTTGGGTTTCCCTCCTCTCCTGGTTACCTGTCCCCAACTCTGAACACCTTCCACAAAGCAGATACCTGGGCTCTCTTAGAGGGTGGGCAGCTCCACAAGCTGATCACATAATTAAAAGTTGCTTGACTCAAGGTACACATATCATGATAATAAAAGAGCTAAATATCACAGTCCTAAAAAGAGAGAGAGAATTTGATCCAGAATTAGAGAAAATATAGTCCGTCACTCTCCATGGAAAAACAGTCAGTCTGCACAGTTTCCTTTCACACTAAACTTAAGCCTCCAAAATGCTAAAAGATGTTACAAAGCAGAAAAGGCTACAGGCAACATTCAAAGGTCATTTAATGACCACCAAGGAGCCCAGATCCAAGCCCTTATTTCACGGGAAGTCCCTGAGCATGGCCCTGGCTGGCACATTTCTCCCTGCCTCACGCTGCCACCTCAGGGGCCTAGTACAAGAGCTACCTGGGCTACAGATGCACACCCAAGCAGGCAACCACAGGGCTGCCACCCCACAAAGAACAAGAACAAGGTGAACGTGAGAGTTGTTTGTTATCTGCAGGTTCTTAGGCAGAATTTCAAAATCTGTACACATATGAATGTTAACTTCCTGTAACAATAATTTGTTGTTGACCAATGTACCAAGGGAGGAAGAAAAGTAGATAAAAATAAGGTGCGGGAGAACCCACAAAAATGAGAATGAAAGCCTGGGAAAGCTTTAAAAATAGGATATGAGAAAAAAAAATCACTAGAAAAGGGAAGCAAAGAAAGGGCACGATGCAGGACATACACACCAGATCGCCTCTGGAAGAGTATATGCAACTGCACGGAGAGGTGAGCAGACGAAGGGAAAACTGCTGGCCAGAGGCTGAGGTGTTGAGCACAGCGTGAAGCCTCTTACACAGTCGGAGAGACTCAACAGGGATTCAGGAACTACCACGGGAGAACCTGTTAAACCACCACAATCCCACTTAGGAACTGCAAATGGAACAGAGGCGACCCTGGAGGAAGCCAACCCTCACAACTGCTCATCACCAGGCTTACGTGAGATGAGCCACTGATGAGATCAAGGTCACCCACGCCCACCAGTCTTGCCTGGCAAACACCAAAGGCAGATTTCACTCCTAAGGAAGAGAACACCATCTAGACCAGTGGTTCTCAACCTTCCTAATGCCGCGACCCTTTAATACAGTTCTTCATGTATTAAATACATGTATTCCCCAACCATAAAATTATTTTCTTTGTTACTTCATAACTGTAATTTTGCTACTGCTATGAATCGTAATGTAAATATCTGATATGCAGGATATATTTTCATTGTTACAAATTGAACATAATTAAAGCACAGTGATTAATCACAAAAACAATATGTAATTATATATGTGTTTTCCAATGGTCTTAGGCGACCCCTGTGAAAGGGTCGTTCAACCCCCAAAGGGGTTGCGACCCACAGGTTGAGAATCGCTGATCTAGACCATCAACTTAATTTACCATTTCATACATAATTGCTAGCATTCAATAAAAAGTCTAAAGAACTAAAAACCAAAGAAAAAGAGAAACAACAGAACAGAACCACCAGAGATTCAGATATTGCAGTTACCATACACAATCTTTTAAAAAAACTGTGATAGAACATTTTCAGCAAGAGTAACATGGACTGAATTTACCCTCCCACCTGTAACAATTAAAAAAACCGAACAAATATTATCTATGGAAACCTGACAGCAAAGGACAGAGATCACTGAGAGACAAAAACAAACAAGGTAAGCCCGCAAGACTGTTCCAGCATGCTGACTGCAGTTTCCAGGGAGCAGTGCGGTGAGATGGGCCAAACCCAGGGGCGTGGGGCTGGCCACAGTGGGTTGAGGGGATGAAGGTGCAAGTCCAGAAATGCCAAGGTGGCTCAAGTTCACACCACAGACTGCTCAAAGGAAAGAGCTACAGAGATATAAAGCTTTGGAAGTCTGAAGACGACCCCGCCTTGAGTCTTCAGCTGAGTACTAATCAGCAATACCTGTGAGGAACAATGCAAGCCAGGGGTGGGAGAGTGGAGACACACTGATGAGGGTAGAGGGAATGATACTTGGGATCACACAGGGCCAGGTACAGTTTGTGTTCTCACCAAGGTAGAAAATCTCATAACCCACAGTGAACTCAGAAAGGTATTACTTAAAAGCAAGCCTTGGGAGAATCAAACTATTTCTAAATAATTTAATTGTATCCTAGAACAAAGCTCAAGAGTATTTCTAGGAATACAAAAATATCCAGCATCCAAAAACGTAAAATTCACAATGTAATGTGTCCAATAAAAAATTAACCAGGCGTGGGGTTAAGGTGGGAGGTGGGCAGAGGAAGGAGGGGAGGACCACTGGTGATGGCAGCGGCAGTGGTAGTAGTTGGTGGCGGTGGATAAATCAAAACCAATCAAGAAATGAAAAAGACAGAGGTAGTAAATAAGGGCACTAAAAGTTATTAGACCTGTATTACACTTGCTCAAGAAGATAAAGGCAAACTGTTAAATAAAGGCATAGATGATGTAAAAATCACTCACATTTAACTTCTAGTTATGAAAAATAGTTACTATATGATATTAACAGCAAATTAGATACTGCAAAGAAAAGACTAGTGAAACTGAAGACAGCAATAGAAACTGTTCAAAAGGAAAAAAAGAAAATAAAGACAGGAATTAAATTAAATACTAAATCATTAGTGAGCTATGGAACTTCAATACAAATAACTGTATTCCCCAAAGGGCTGAGGATTGAGGAGGAGTATAAAAACAATTATTTGAAGAAATAGTGGCCTAACTTCAAATTTCATGAAAGCTATAAATCCACAGATCCAAGAAGCTCAACAAAAACCTGAGCAAAAGAAAAATGAAATAAAACAAAACAAAACTATATCAAAGCATATTATAATCACACTGCTAAAGCAGTGATGAAGAGAATATCTTAAACCACGGAAAAGAATCATACAGTAAAGAAACAAGGATAAGAATGACAAGGACTGCTCTTCAGAAGCAAAGCAAGTAAGGAAGACAGTGGAGCAGAATCTTTGAAGTACTGAAAGATAAAAACTGTCCACCTAGAATGCTATGTCTAGCAAAACTACCTTGCAAAAACAAGGCAAAATAAAGATATTTTCAGACATAAAATTTGAATATACAAAAATCACCAGCATACCTTCACTACAAGAAATATTAAAGGAAATCTTTCAACCAGAAGAAAAATGGTAACAGAAATGTGCTTACACACAAAGGAAGGAAGTACATGGGTAAAATAACTTTTCCTACTATATGACTGTTTAAAGGAAAAAATAACAATATTTTGTGAGATTTCTGAGTAGAAATAAAATATATGACAGCAACAGCACAAAGTCCCGAAGAAGAGAAACAGAAGTACATTGCGGTTAAGGCTCACACTATACATGAAATGGTATATTACTGATATACTTTATGTTGTAAACCCTAAAGTGACCATTACTAAAGAGTTACACCAAACTAATTAGTCAACAAAGGAGTTAAAAAGCAATTTTACAAAAAATAGAAAAAAGGCAGAAAGAAAGAAAGAAGAAGGAAGGAAGGAAGAAAAAGAAAGAAGAAAGGAAAGAGGAAGAGAGGAAGGAAGGAAGGAAGGAAGGAAGGAAGGAAGGAAGAAAAAGAAAGAGGAAGAAAATACAGGTGACCCTTAAACAATGTGGAGATTAGGGTTGCCAATGCCCTCGTCATAGTTGAAAATTGTATATAACTTTCTTTTTTAAAGATTTTATTTATTTTTAGAGAGAGGGGAAGGGAGGAAGAAAAAGAGGGAGAGAAACATTGATGGAAGATAGAAACAATTGGCTGCCTCTCATATGTGCCCTGATGGGGAGAAACCTGCAACCCAGACCTGTGCCCTGATGGGGGATCAGATCAGCAACCTTTTGCTTAGTAGGATGACACCCAACCAACCAAGTCACACCAGTCAAGACTGAAAATTAAATATAACTTTTGATTCCCCCAAAACTTAAGGTTGTCCCTTGGTATCTGGAGGGGTGGGAGGTGGTTCCAGGCACCAAAATGGGCATGATCAAGTCTTTATACAAAATGGTGTAGATCAATGCACCTCCAGATCCACGGACTCTCAACTACAGATTGAAAATAGCAGAGATATGTATTTTTAAGAATCTGTATATAGACAACCCTGGCTGGTTTGGCTCAGTGGATTGAGCGTCGGCCTGCGAGCTAAGTGTCGCTGGTTCGATCTTCCAGTCAGGGCACATCAGAGAAGGAAAACTCTGATTCCAAAAAACCTCCGCTGCCTTGCGGCATACCTCTTCAGGGGAAAGGCTAAGGGAGTAAACCCCGACAGAAAATCCGGAGCCGGAGTCCCTAAGGCGGTTTGACGTTGTAGTCAACACCGGCAACTCCTGCGGCGCACCTGAAGCCAAGCTGTATTGACTCCGTCTTTCCCTTGGATCCTTCAGCTGCGAAGAGAGGGGGGGTCTGCTGCATGGGCAACAGCAGACCCTCCATATCACCCTGCCCAGGCTCTGTAGCTTCAGCTCCACTGGAGAGGACACTCCAGCGTCATCGCAAGATGTCGATTCAACACGGGAGGAGACAGATACCGTGTCACTCCCGAGTCAGACTGCACAGCCATTCTCGGCGGTGCAGATAGACTCTTAAGAAGCTACACCATCGTCTCTCGAGACGGACGGCTGCCGCCGCCGCCGACGTATATAGACATTAATATGCTGTAAGGATGGCATGCCCAGAGAGGGTACCTAGGCTGCACCTCACCTGCCACACCGTGCCCTATGCATCTCTTCCATATAGCTGTTCCTGAGATGTACCCTTTGATAGTAAAGGTAAAAAAAATATATGTGTAAAAGAGGACCCACACAGTACAACCCCATATGTTCAAGGGTTAACTCTAAATTGTGTGACAGCATGCTTAAACCCAACCGTATTAATAATAGCATTAAATGTAC
The DNA here is from genome assembly GCF_987537825.1 of Furipterus horrens. Lineage (NCBI taxonomy): Eukaryota > Metazoa > Chordata > Mammalia > Chiroptera > Furipteridae > Furipterus > Furipterus horrens. The sequence continues at coordinate 60,466,944 of NW_028327180.1, read as the reverse complement.
TGTAAATCTAACTAAAGGAACTGAAAATAGAGAAAGCAACTAGTATCCTCTGGAAAGCACCAATTTGAGAACATTATTGCAACTGGGAGTTTAGTACAATTCAGTAGTAAGGGCCAAATGTCCACAGTAAGTCTGAAAGCAGTCTAGGCCCTAGGAACTCTACAAACTGACCAGCCAAGGACCCACACTGAGGATAAAACTCCAAAAAACAGAATTAAAATGGAGTAGGACAGGAATAAAAGATATGGGGAAAAAAAGGTCCAGATAAAAGTAAGAGAAGGGAGCAAAAGCAGAAAGTCTTATACACTGCAAAAAAAGAAAGGAAGAAAGAAAGAAAGAAAGAAAAAGAAGAGAAAGCTCAAGTAGTTAGAAAACTTTCCTGACCAGCCCTGGCTGGTGTGGCTCAGTGGATTCGGTGCCAGCATGCAAAATGAAGGGTCGTTGGTTTGATTCCCTGTAAGGGCACAAGCCTGGGTTGCAGGCCAGGTCCCCACTTGGGGATGTGCAAGAGGCATATCTCTTGCACATTGAGATTTCTCTTTCTTCCTTTCTTCCCCTCTCTCTAAAAATAAATAAATAAAATCTTAAAAATAAAAAAAGAGAGAAAACTTTCCTGAGCATACTTTCTAGTTCAGAAAACTAAATTAAAAAAAAAAATTATATGGTCAAATTTCATAAAAGTCATATTTTAAGAAATTATTATAAGAAAAATGGATAAAGACCAGGATAAGTCCCTACAAACAAAAGCTTACCTACCACAAACTCTTGAAAAGCTATTACATACATTTTCAAAATAAGCTAAAATGTATTAAGAAAATGATAAAAGCACTAAAAGAACATAAATAAGATTTAGAAAAAACTCAGAAAAGGAAAATCAAACTACGAAGAACTTCATAATGAATAACTGCAAGAGAAAATATTTTTAGAAAAGTTGGAGGAAATTTTTTTAAATCACAAGTAAATAAAAAAGAATTCAAAAATCAATTACTTTCTTGTATAGCAGCAATAAGCCACTGAATCTGACATTAAAAGCACAATACCATTAGCACCCCCATAAATGAAATACTGAAGTATAAGTTAACAAAAAATACACATGATCTACATGAGAAGAACTGAAACTGAGGAAAAAAAAATAAAAGAACTGAATAAATGGAGACATATTCCATGTTTATAAATAGAAGGACCTTGTCAGTTGTTCTCAATTTGACCTATAGATTCAATTCAATATCATCTAAAAGCTTAGCAAATTATTTGGGAGAAATCAACAAACTAATTCTGAAGTTTACATGAGGAAGCAATAGACACAAAATAACCAACACAAAACTGAAGAAGAACAAAGTTGGAGGACTGACAGTAACCAATTTCAAGGCTTACATAAAGTTACAGCAATCAAGACTGTTACTGATGAATAAACTGATAAATAGATCACTGAAACAGAATAGAAAGCCCTGAAATAAACCCACACAAATATATGCAGTCACCTTATCTTTAAAAAAAAAAAGAGAGAGATTTTATTTATTTAATTTTAGAGAAGAGAAGAGAGGGAGAAAGAGAGGGAGAGAAACATCAAGGCGAGAGAGAAACACTGATTGGTTACCTTTCATATGTGCTCTGACTGGGGACAGATCATGCATCCCAGGCATGTGCCCTGACTGGGGATTGAACCATCGACCCCTTACTTTATGGTAGGATGCCAACCAACTGAGCCACACTGGTCAGGGGTAGTCACCTGATCTTTGACAAAGGAGCAAAGGCAACACAATGGAGAAAACAGTCTTTTCAACAACTGGTTTCAGAATAGGACATCCACGTACAAAAATAACATATCCTATTTCCTAGCTCTGTCCAGTAAAAAGACCTAGAAAAAAATGACCAACCCAGTGATAGAAACAAGGACATAGTGACTCCCAAACCAGTAAAAAGTCATCAGTAACAAAGGGCAAATGTAATTAGAGGATCTCTGAGAAGGGAGCTGACAGCACTGGCATATCTACAAACCACAGAAGGGGCATTTAGATAACTGTGTTAGATTGTAACTCCGGAGTAACCAGTAATAGAGAAACGGGGAATGAGGAGAGGGGAGGGGGAGCGCTCTCACTTTAGGGCGAGGAGGCTGGTCAATTTCGCTTTGCCGTGGCAATTTCAGGGTGGGGAAGCCAAGACTATAAAACCAGCCATCTTTGTCTACTTGGTGCACACATTCTCCTGGCTGTGAGGGTGTGCCCGGCTCTGCAGACTCGTGAATAAAGGCCTCGTTTTACTGCTCAAGTCCTGTGTCCCAGTTTTTATTGTGAGCGTTTCTCACACCAGTAGCAGTGAGTGTCCCAAGCAACAGATATTATCATCTTGAAATAACATTTCCAACTTAAAAAAACAGATTTCTTGGAAAGAAAAACAATATTCCAGTTTTGAAGCAATAACTATACAAGATGAACCAAGAAAATATTGCTACACCAAACAGCAAGAAAACTACTAAAGACAGCTAGAGTGTGTAAAAGAATTCAGAAATCGTTTTTAGCAGCTCTCCTGTTAGTCAACAACAGGACAATTTAAGCATTAAAATAAGAGTAATTACAAATCACGACATATGTTTGAAACCCAAATGTTTAAAAATACTTGTTAATGGGGAAAGCTTCTCTTTACAGTTGCAGCCTTCCTAATGAAAAGGAAATTACAGAATTAGAATATCATTATTTCGCAACCGTCAAAGAACTAACGGCTCTAAGCAGTGAATTATCAGTGAAAAGGAGGCATTCGCAAACTTTACATGCCTCCTAAAAAAGAAAAATAGAAAGGCACGGTACCTCTTCACTCTTACACAGCACCCCCTTCAATCTGCCAAAGGGCTTAAATCTGAGTCTGATCAAGCTTCTGCATCCAGCTACTCATTTGCAGGAAATGCTGAAGATGAGAAACAGGCCGAACAGCACCAACTTCATCAGTGAGCAAAAGACCAACTGCAGAACCCAACAAGGCAAACCTCCCAGGCTCACAGGTATTTTGTAAGGAAAAGAATGGAGGGGGAACCTACAAATTAAGACATACCAAATAAAAGAGGGGATGGGTACTAAACTTTAGTGCCTAGTTATACATAATGTGCTGTTAAAACAAAGGAAGTAATTACTATAAAATTTACTATAAAAGTTACTTGTGGGAGCAGGGAGGGGCTGTGGCATATGAAGGGGATTCTGAGGTGAGAGGAAAACTTCTAATTCTTGGCCTGGGTAGTAAGTTACAAGGCTTCTGGCCTTATAACTCATGAATATATTTTGTCTGTGTGGTTTTCTTTACAATAAAAAATGCTTTCTTAAAAGTAAATGATTGACAGTCACTTGGCTTATCTGGTTACCTCCAAATGGCACAAGGAACTAACCATCATTCCCCTGGAACCAAAGGAGCCCATGAGATAACTTTGGGTCTAGGAGCAATGGCTGCAGACCCCTGGAACTTTGTATTATAGGATCTTAAGGAACCGATACTACAGCATATACATGAAATAACTGTTTCAGCGTGAAATAAATTCGGCCTTGACAACTGCTACACACAGGAGCTTATGTATTCAGGACTAAGACTATAAGAGAACCCTCGCGCACTGTTGGTGGGAATGCAGACTGGTGCAGCCACTGTGGAAAGCAGTATGGAGATACCTCAAAAAATTTAAAATGGATCTGCCTTTTGACCCAGTGTTTCCACTTCTGGGAATATATCCGAAGAAACTCGAAACACTAATTCGAAAGAATATACAAGAGGTATGCACCCCTATGTTCAATGCAGTGCTATTTATAATAGCTAAGATTTGGAACCAATCTAAGTGTCCATGGGTAGATGAGTGGATTAAAAAAGCTGTGGCACATTTACACAATGGAATACTACCTGGCCAAGGAAGGAAGGAAGGAAGGGGTGGGGGGGAGGAAGGAAGAAAGGAAGATTTCCATCATATGTGAAATGTAATGAACAAAACAAACAAACAAAATAGAAATAGACACATAGATACAGAGAGCAGACTGACAGCTAACAGATGGGAGAGGGGTGGAGGGCTGGGTGAAAAAGGTGAAGGGATTAAGGAAAAACAAAACAAACCCTCACAGACACAAACAGTGTGATGATGACCAGAGGGAAAGGAAGGTGGGGGGGGGGAGAGGCAGAAGAGGGTAAAAGGGGTGTAGATGGTGACAGAAGCAGACCTGACTTGGGGTGGCGAACACACAATGCAATTTACAGATGATGGCTTAGAGAATTGTACACCTGAAACCTATATAATTTTATTAACCAATGCCACCCCAATAAATTCAATAAAATTTTTTTTTAAAGACTATAATGTGACCTTCATGATAGTGTCTTTGTGAACTACAAGGCTTTGTTCCAAAGATTTAGTCAACCAATAGTATATCCTCTATTACACTTGGTAAATATAAGACTATTTGTTAAAGTATCATATGCTATCACCCAATAAAGGAGACTAATGAACAACACAAATAAATGAACAAAATTGAACAAGAAACAGAGTAGCAGTTAGCAGGGGGCAGGGGGAGGGGGGCAGGAGAGAAGGGGTAAGTAGGGGAAAGGTTTAGCAAAGGAACTAATATAAATAAGCCATGAACATGGACAACGGGGTTGGGACGGACCATGGGAGAAGGGGTGGGCTGGGTGGCGGGTAGCAATGAGGGAAAAAGTGGGACAATTGTAACAGAAAAAAAATAAAAATTAAATTAAAAAAATAAAAACGATAAGACTATTTGTTAAGGTTACTTTAGAGCAGCAGTTCTCAACCTGTGGGTTGTGACCCCTCTGGGGGGTCGAACGACCCTTTCACAGGGGTTGCCTAAGAACATTGGAAACCACATATATAATTACATATTGTTTTTGTGATCAATCACTATGCTTTAATTCTGCTCAATTTTTAACAATGAAAATACATCCTGCATATCAGATATTTACATTACGATTCATAACAGTAGCAAAATTAGTTATGAAGTAGCAATGAAAATAATTTTATGGTGGGGGTCACCACAACATGAGGAACTATATTAAAGGGTCGTGGCATTAGGAAGGTTGAGAACAACTGCTTTAGAGGAAGCTCTCCTCATCCTTCCCATCCTATATAAAGACAACTTTCCAAAATTCAGAGGAAACAGAGAACGGTGACCCAAAATCTATTTTCTAGCTTATCCTGATGTTTTAAGAAAGGGGAAACTTCCCTACATACAAAGAACTTGCAATTCAAAAACTGCTAGTGGAGGCTGGGAAAAAAAAAAAAAAAGAGAGAGAAATACAGTTAAATACTGGTCCTGCTGAAATTAAGAGGGCAAAGTGGGGACCTCCGGCCAAGATGGAGGCTTAGACAGACACGCTCGGACTCCCTCTACAACTAGAGAGGAATACAACTACTTCAAAACAAAAGATAACTAGAAATTTCAGAAAATAAAGCTACACGGAAGCCCAACGTACAAAGTTATAAACCAGTGGCACCCTTTGGCCAGGTAAGAAGAGCGAAAGGGGGCGGAGCTGTTTGCGGTAGCACCAGGGACAGCGGCAGGGAGAACAATCCCAGTGGCAGGGAGAGCAATCTCAGCTGCAGTCTAACCCCAGCAGCTTGCGACCCCAACGCTGGGAAAAGCAGCCACCACATCACCTCAAACGGTGAGGCCCAGAGGGCGGGAGGACGGATCCCAGTCTCCTAGCGGAATAACTGCAGGAATCCATCTTGGACCCCCGCCCCCACACAAAGCGCCACAGCGCTGCGAAATAGGTTGCGGATCGCCACTGGTCGCCGGGCAGTGACGACAAAGGGCCACAGCGCGGCGAGAAAGGTTGCTGGACCACCGCCGGTCGCTGGGTTGTGACGACAAAGGGCCACAGCACGACGAAAAAGGTTGCGGATCGCTGCGGGTCGCTGGGTTGTGACGAGTACACAGGCACTGCCCCCTACAGCCGGCCCAAGAAAACAAAACGCATCTGTCAAAATGAGGAAGACAACTATAGAAATCCTGGTGGCACAGCTCACCAGGCAACAGATGAAGAACCTAACAGATGAACAAATAAGAAACATGTCAGAGGCTCAGTTCAGGGCCATTGTTATAAGGTGGCTTACAGTAACAAAAGATCTGGAAAAAGATGAGAAAGAATTGAAAAACACTCATACTGAAAGGAACAAAACCTCATATGAGACAGATGGTGAGGAAACAAAATCCAGAGTTCAAATCAACAAACCAGAACATAGAGAAGGAACGAACAGTCAACCAGTGCAGAGAGAGGAAATGGGAAGCAAGGAAAATGATGAGAGGATCAGAAACCTCTGGGACAGCTATAAGAGATCCAACATACGGATGATCGGATTGCCAGAGGGCGAAGAAGAACTAGAAATTGAAAAATTAAGTGAAAATATAATAAAGCAGAACTTCCCAAACTTGGGGAAGGAAATAGACTTATAGGTCCAGGAAGCACAGAGAGTTCCAAAACAACTGGACCCAGGGAGAACCACTCCAAGACACATTATAATCAAAATGTCAAAAGTTAAAGATAAAGAATCTTAAAAGCAGCAAGAGAGAAGAAAAGAATCATGTACAAAGGGGACCCAATTAGACTATCAGCTGACTTCTCAAGGGAGACCCTGCAGGCAAGAAGGGACTGGCAAGAAATATTCAAAGTAATGAAAATCAAAAACCTACAACCACGAATACTTTATCCAGCGAAGCTGTCATTCAGAATAGAAGGGCAGAGAAAGTGTTTCTAGGACAAAATAAAACTGAAAGAGTTCATTAGATCCAAACCACTGTTATATGAGATGTTAAAGGGACTTGTTTAGAAAAAGGAGGATCAAAGCTATGAACACTAAAATGAAAACTGCATCACAAGGAACAACAACAGAAGCTAGGGAATTGAAACAAAGGCAAACTAAATAGGCAATGAGAATGGAAAAAGAACTATAGGTATGGGGAGCATATTAGGGGGAGGTCAGCAGGGAAGGGGAAGGGGGAGAGGGAGGGAGATGGTATAGAAATTAAGAAACATCGTAGGAGGGAAAGGAATAGACAGAGAGAGGTTGAGAAGAACTATATGTACAACCAATGGACATGGACTAAAAAGGGGGGGACATGGGGAGGGAGGGGGGCCACCGGGTGGAGGGGAGCAGAGGGAAGGGAAATTGGAACAAATGTAACACTGTAATCAATAAAACACATTAAAAAAAAAAGAATAATAAAAATAAAAGAAATTCAAAAAAAAAAAAAAAAAAAAAAAGAGGGCAAAATGGGTGTGGTGTCTTCCTGTGATTGGAAGGTAACTGGTAAATGAGAGAGCATATTTTTCTTTGGGTTCCCCAAACCCAGTAAGTCAAATAGGACAGAAGAAGGGAAAGGAAGAGAAATGTCACTCCACCACACCTACTTCAGGAAAATGAGCTCAGCTTAATTAAGGCCAGAACTCTCAAAATCAGGAGGGAGAAACCAGGAGAGACCATGAGGGTACCAACCTTTACGGCTGCAGAAGAGGGAGTTTGAGTTTACTCACTCATTAAGTTAACCAAAAGTTTTGAGCTGGCAAGGAAAGAATATTATTATTACTTCCTTTGTGTCTCCTGTGTAGCACTTCTCTACCTTAACTTGGCAGTTTTACTTCGTCTATAGTTATTTATACTGGTACACTCCCTTCTTCTCACTCTAGTATGCCAAGAGCTCCAGAATGACAGGGGCTGTGTTTTTTCATTTATGTATCTTCCATATGCCTAGTATAAGACCTGGCAAATGTTTTAAATATAGTACATTTGCTGCACTTCATTAAAAAACAAAAATCAAGGACAGAAAGAGAAAACTTGCTCTGTATTGTTCCAGGGAAGCACAGGGAGGCATATAAAGCCAACATTAACACAAAACTTACTAGCACTGGTTGCTTCAGACGTAATGTCTCTTAACCACCTATGAGGTATTAAAAATGGCTGCATTCCCCCTGGCAGGGATGCTCAGGATATCCTCTGTGGATCTGTGGGCTCATATATTTCTTGGAAAATGACTGCGAAGCACTAAAGGTAGAAGAGAACTTTGAGACCTGCTTTGAGATTTTGTTTTCTGAATAGGGCTGTCCTCAAAGACTCATATTGAAAGAAGCAAATGAAGAAAGTGAGGAGAAACCAATCTATCCCAGAACTTACCCTGGAACAAGCAGTTCCCACCACACTGGAAATCTATAATTTGAAAATGCCAAAGCTCAATCCTACTCTATCAAAGAATTAATTACCAGAACAAACTTTTGCACACGAGGCATTTCACATGTGTCATTTTCATTTCATCCTTGATATTATTATCCTGTTTATAAAAGGACACTGATATGGAGAGAATAAGCAGTAAATGAATTTAGAAATTTGATTCAAGCTATCTTCTTCCCACTGGACCTTCCTACTTCTAAAATAAATCAGCACTGGTAAAACGCAACATTGCTTCTTTCATGTACTGACATTAAAAACTTAATTTTCTACCATGTCTCAATTTCCATGCCATAAATTTATGTTTGCACGTCTTACCACTTATTTCAAGCTCTGCCCAATGTGATTTCTTTCCATTTGCTGCTTCCTCAGAGGACATGATTGTGTACATCCTCCGAGGGTCAGGGGGCTCGTATTTTTCTTTGGGCATGCCTGTTAAATGAAAAAAAGAAACCAATGAGTATTATGAAGAATAAAATAACTGAAAATAACAAGATCTTTTTAAAAAGTAGACACCTGTATTATGATCTCTAAATACCACTTCCCATTAGGAGCTCCTTGGAGAAATGAAGGACTAAACAAATTGTCCATAAAAATACATTTCTGAGAATCAGATAAATTTGAAAAATTAAATTGATATTAAAGAACTATTGTTCATTTCACTTGCTGGCTTTTTAAAAAATCTGTATCTGTTATAGACACATTCTGAAATATTTAGGTGAAATGAAATTTCACGTCTTGCATATTCCCCCAAACTTCATGTGAATGAACCATAACCCACTTTAACCAACTCTCCACCATGTGAATTTAGAGAGCTACTCAGCAATCATTTCCCTCATATGGAGTCTTTATACTGGCCAGAAATTATACTGTAAATTCTCCCAGCCCCTTGTCCTACATGACTTCTCCAAAACTCCAGCACCCATTCCTCCAGCTTCCTGCTGTTCTCTTTTCTCGTTAAAACAGAAAACCAGAAGAGGCCTTTGTATGAACTCCGACCTACGTCCAGCTATACATTTTTACTCGGGACAAAGTGCCTGCCCTCATGGCACTTAATTCCACCCCATCACCTTGCCTATTCAAGGACATTCTTGGTAATTTTCTCCAGTGTCAAATTTTCCCTCTGTACTGGATCTTTACCTTCTATACATATACAAGGTATTATTTACTCTATTTAAAAAAAAAGTCTTAACCCCATTTCTCCCTCCAATTACCACTTTTCTCTTATTCTCTTTATAAGCAAACAATCCTCAAGAGCTGTGCATGCTCCCTGTCTCCTAGTCCTCTTCTCCCAGTTAAACCCATTCACATCAGTTCATGCTTTTAACATCCCACCAAAAACTGTCAAGAAGAAAACCAGTGTGCCCTCATGCTGTTATATCCCAGAGATTAAAGAAAAAAAAAAAAGTTTAGAGAAAGAGGGAGAGAAGGGAGGGGAGACACAGACAGACATCGATTTGTTGTTCCACTTATTTATACGTTCATCGGTTGACTCTTGTATGTGTCCTGACCAGGGATTGAACCTGCAATCTTGGCATGTCAGGACAACACACCAACCAACTGAACTACCTGGCCAGGGCTATCCTTGTGATTTTCAACCTTTTTCATCTTATGGAACACATTAATTATTAAATTCTGCATCACACCAAAAAATGTTATATTTTTGGCCAATCTGACAAAAAAATTAGGTATAATTTTTATTTAGTCACACCTGATGGCTAGTTTTTTGATGGCTGTTGTCATTTTTTGGTTTGACAATCTAAGGAAAAAGAGGTCAGTGCCCTTGACCAAAAAGTCAGGTATTGCATGTTTTAAAAATTCTGTGGCACACGGGTTGAAAATTGCTATTACATCCAAAGGTCATTTCTCAGACTTCCTTTTACTTATCCTATGATCAATGATTGATGTAAATGATCATTCTGTCCTAGAAACATTTAGTTTACTTGGCTTCCAGGATATCTTTTCTCTTGGTTTTCTTCCTACTCTCTTTAGATTCAGTCTTTTGCTACTTCTCCCTGCAGAATTGGAATTAATTCCATTTTACCAAGAGAAACCTGAAGCCCAAAAAAATTTTAAGCAATTTTACCAGTGTTAAAAGACTGGAAAGTAGCAGAATCAGGCTTTGAATGTATCTGATTAAAAGTTAAAGCTACTTTCGAAGTGAAATAAGCCAATCACAAAAAGACAAATACTATATGACTTCACTTACATGAGGTACTCAGCACAGTCAAAATCATGAAGACAGAATGGAGGTTGCCAGGGGATGGGAGAGGGGGATGGGAAGTTACTGTTGACTAGGTATAGAGGTTCAGTTTTACAAGAATAGTTATGAAGATGGTAATGGTTGCACAACATTATGAATGCAATAACACTGAACATCACACTTAAAAATGTTGCTAAGATAGTAAATTTTATGTCGTATGTATTTTCCTACAATAAAAAAAAAATGAAGTTAAAGTTCTTTTCTTTATCCTACTCCCTACTGATGGGACGCAGTGCTATTTTTCAAACACAGAAATGGGCTTTGACTGTGTAGTCAAAACACAGGAGGAAAGTCATCCTAAAAAGCTGCTTGCAGAAAGAATACAAATGGTGAGAAGAATAGTCTGCACACTGTTTTTTTGTTTTGTTAAATACTGATTTTAAAACTTTCCTTTTATATGTTAATTTCTTCAGAATATAAATACAACTGACTTTACAGACTGATACAAAATACCTTACATGGAGAACTACACAGTCAAGAAATGTTCTCATTCAGCCTAGAGGACAACCTGTCTAAGCAAGTGCCCTTTCTGAATGATATGAATATGCCAATAACCTAGAAAATATAAAATGCTGTGTAAGGATACCAGAATTTGATAACAGCCCTATGATCACCCAAATGCCATTATTCTGATTGGCTTTTACTTACAAAACAACCATTTGCTCCTTATTGGTTTTTCCTAATAGAATTTAATAACGAAAAAATTGCTCTGTCCAGCTGAGGTATTTCAGTCCTATTATTAATTTGACTTGTTAGTGAAAGTTCAGAAGTCTGATTTACCAATATCATGTGAGTTAGTGTGGATCAATATCCAGAGTTTGATCACACCTCTGAAAATCGACAGGCGTTATTACTGAGCTAAGAAATCTGAACCAACCAGGCCCAGGACCTGGGGTCACAGAGACATGATTTCTGCCTCAGCAGCCACCACTCCCTTTCTTTGTTTGTCATAATGTGAAGATGAATTGTTTTAAAATTTAAGAAACAGGCCGTTATTCCAAACTCCAAAGCAGTGAGATCTTCTCTATTTCCTAAATCCTAACAGTGAGGACTAGGAAGGGGGTAGGGGTCGGGGTGAATGTGTTATAATAAAAGAAATGGTAACTGCACAGCCAGGCTCTTTCGGAGAGCAGTACAAGAAGCACAACCCCTTCCATTTTTCTGGGAGTCTGACTAGGTAGAGAAAAGGATGTAAGAATACACATTATTTAGAATTTTCCCCTAAAGCTTTGAAATCAACAAAGCAGATCTTACTCTCTAAAAAATACAGTATGTCATTGTAGATTATCATCTAAAAATAAAGAATAAGAGGTTTCCAAAACAGACTTGAAAACAGTCAAGGAGAATTATAAGACTTTTTAAAAGAGCTAGGCCAGAGCCAGCAGGTATATAGCACCTGACTATCAGTCTCCCACTCCTTAATCCAGTGCCAGATGTTACTACTGATGATGGCAGGACACAAACTGTCCCCTCTAGATCTCAGAGAAACAGGTTATTACCTTAGAATAATTACTCACCATAAAGAAACACAGGACATTACTTACCAGCATAGAAAGATATGCTTTTCATAATTAAACATTTTATGAAATGGCTAAAAATACAGAACTATGACCATCCTGGGAAAACTGGTGTTGCAAGTAAGATTTACAAATATAACACAACAAATAAAGGACTATCCTGAAGCATGTACACTAAGGGGGCCTGACTGCCCACCTACACCAAGGGAGAATGTCAGGAACCCAGTCTCTGCCCACAGTTTCAGGGGGGGGGGGGAGGAAGGGAGGGAGGGAGAGAGTGAGAGAGAGAGAGAGAGAGAGAGAGAGAGAGAGAGAGAGAGAGAGAGAGAGAGAGAGAGTGTGTGTGTGTGTGTGTGTGTGTGTGTGTGTGTGTGTGTGTGTGTGTGTGTGTGTGTGTACGCGCACGCGCACAGGAACAGTGAAGGGCTGGGGCAGCAGTCACGGGAGGGGTTATAAGGAATTTATCAGACTCTAAGGTAAAGAGCAAAGAAGTAAGACAAGAACAACTAAGGAAACAGACTGGAATGAAGACCTCCATAAAAGCCCAGTGTAAAAGGTTACTGCGCCCCTCCCCAGCCCTGAACAGATGAATAGTTCCCTAGATACAGCCCTTAAATTAAATCTACTTTTAACCATCCCCTGGTTAGGAGCAAGCAGAAAGAAATAGCTGCTGGAGACAGGAGCATATAGAAATGAGATCACAGCCTGGGTCTGTATTTGTCAGGAATCAAACTTACATTCAATCAAAATTGGGGACAAATATTTGAATGTTCCCAATGGGAAGAGGATATGTAATGACGAAAACCAGAGCTGAAATCACCAATCATCATTGCCCTCAGCCAGCAGGCATGCCACAGCTTGCCTCTCATCCACCCACCCACACTTAACCTTCCAAACGAGGCACCTAGGAACCCACACAGACCATAACTGAATAAAAAGCCAGTCAACACAGAGCAGCCAATGTCACACACAAGGTTAACATAGCACAATGATTATAAAAAAGTCACTACAAAAAGTCAAAATACCACAGAAATAGAAAATAATTTCACAAAAGAAATGCTTCTCATACTAAAGCACATGAGACTCATAAACAACAAGTAAAGTAGTATGGGACAGACAAACTGAGATGAAAAGGTAGAGTGTAAACCTAATGGGACAAACAGAAGTATCTAAATAGTACAAGCTCTAAAGCAAGATTGAGACCAAAAAAAAGGGGCAAGTCACAGAATACATAAACATATTTCCTACTAACATAAAAGACAAAAATGGCAAAAGAAAAGCAAAAAAAATGATTAACATAACATTATGATAGTAATTACCTACCCAGTAACTCAGCAAATCTACCCTTCGGCACTTACCCCCAAAACAATAAAAAATAAAAATGTATGTCCACATTTATATAAATGTCATCTCTAACACCTTTATTCATATTGCTAAAAACTGCAAACAACTCAGTATCTATCAACAATGAAAGGATACTCAAATTGTGATACAGCCACGTAATTAAATACTGCCTAGCAATAAGAATGAACTGTTGATATAACACACACATATATGAATCTCAAATATTATACTGAATGAAAAAGAACCAAAAGATATTTCATTTCTATGAATTTGTAGTGATAACAGTGGTTGCCCTTATGGGGAGTGATGAAAATACTTGGCATATTAACTGAGGTGTGGTTTATTTTGGTCTATATAGCCAATAAACCCAAAATGTACATTTTAGGTTCTACATTTCATGTATACTGTACTTTTCTCAACTAAAAAAATTCTATACTCAGAATGGCCATCATCAACAAATCAATAAACATGAAGTGCTGGCGAAGATGTGGAGAAAAGGGAACCCTACTGCACTGTTGGTGGGAATGCAGACTGGTGCATCCACTATGGAAAACAGTATGGAGTTTTCTCAAAAAACTAAAAATGTAAATGCCTTTTGAACCAGCAGTTCCATTGCTAGGATTATACCCGAAGAATCCTGAAACCCCAATTCAAAAGAACTTATGCACCCCTATGTTCACAGCAGTGCTGTTTACAATAGCCAAGCTCTGGAAACAGCCTAAGTGCCCATCTGTAGATGAGTGGATCAAAAAACTGTGGTACATTTACACAATGGAGTAGTACTATGTAGCAGAAAGAAAAAAGGAACTCCTACCATTTGCAATAGCATGAATGAAACTAGAGAGAATTATGCTTAGCGAACTAAGCCAGGCAACAAAGGACAAATACCATATGGTATCACCTAATACAGGAAACTAATGAACAACACGAACAAATGAGCAAAATAGAACCAAATGCAAGTAAACAAGGAGCAGACTGACAGTGACCAAGGGGGAAGGGGGAGGGAAGAAGGGAGAAGGAGGGAAAGAAGGGGAAGGGTCTAGTCAAGAAACTAGTATAACTGACCCATGGACACGGATAACGGGGTAACAGGGTGGGGATGGACTGTGGGAGAAGGGGTGGGCGGGGGGGGCAATGGGGGGAAAGTGGGACAACTGTAATAGAAAAAAAACAATAAATAAATTTTTAAAAAATTCTATACTAAAAAATGTGATCAAGTGCAAAGACAAACAAAAGGGTATTTTCAGACAAGCAACTGCTAAGAAAACAAACAACCCATGCACTTTCTGTAAATAAGCATTGTTTATGACAAAAAATGGAAAAACCTAAATCACCATCAATGAGAATATACAGCACAATCAGTTACTGTACAGTCATACCATGGAAAAGCATGCAGTTGTGAAAGAAGGATGTTAAGTAAACAATTAAGTCTTGCAATGAATTACTTCATATTGTAGGAATAAGCAAGTGAGTACTTATGTTAACACATTAACTGCCATGTGAGTTATATTTAACTCACCCTAGTTTTAAGCCTGGAGCCTTGTGAACCGTACACAACTCACACACCGCTTTACCTTGGGTGCCTCGTGGTGCACAGGCAACTCACGCTACCATGCTATAACATACATATTACGTGAAGAGTGGCCTCATGGGTAAAACCCTGCAGATGGTTTGTGAAAATCTTACTGATGGTGTTATTGTTAAAATAATAGTGGCAATTTAAAAATGTTGATCAGATGAATAGAGGTTAATTAATTTATTTTCTATTTATTTTAACCTTTAAATTTCACTAAATCTGACATGCAAACAAAAACACTTCCTTTATGAACTGTTTCCAAGTTTTCCCATTACTTTTTCATCAAATCACAAAGAAATATTTTGTTTTCAATGTTTTTATTCTATTTTTGTAATAAAACAGCATGGCTCCAGGGAAAACTATTTTTTTTCTAGTGTGGCAGTCAATGTGTTAATGATGTTAGGAACCACAATTTTCAAGGTAAAGAAATATTTATAAATAAATTAAATGAAAACACCAATACTAAAGCAGACTTGAAAATATTAACATAAACTCATGATGTTTTGTTTTTAAGTAGCCACTAAAGTGTTCTAGAAGCAATGTTACCTCTGGAACAATTGCACTCCTAATCCTTGATTTTGATCTCTAATATTAAGAAAACAAAGTTCTTTGCAAAATGGCCAATTACAAGCTTGAGGCAGGAATTTTATAAAATGAGCCTGGAACTTCCTTTAGCAACAAAAAGCTAAGTCTAATGGGGTCATCATGTCATGTCAACATAATACAGGCCCCTCCCTGGCCACAGTTGTAACAATTTGAGCAAAAAGAATCATAATTATAATGGAATGAAATACACTAAATCAGTATCTATGTTGCGGAAAACAGCTGGCAGTGATGTAAAACAAGTAGCAGAAGACAAGTGCGGTCATCAAGGCAAGAAGAAAGCAAGGCAGAGGGCAGGAGAGGGGGGGTGTCATAAGCACAAACCAGTCACCAAAATTGTGCCAGCTATTAAATGAAGACAATTGCTAACTTGAGTGATGTGTTTATCCTTTCAGCAGGTGCTGCATGTCAGAACAATCAAATAGCCCCAGTTGAAGTAAAAGTCCTACTTTACAAAAGAATGACAGCTAATAAATGAAGAATGAAATAAATTTTTTTTTAAGCAACATCATTTTGTGATTCCTAAGGACCCTTTCTAAAGCAATGATTATAAACTGGGTTAAAACCATTAGAGGAACCACTGGTGTACTGCCAAGGTAACACTACCACCCAGACTGTTTTCCGATCATGAGGCAGAAAATGCTGAAGGGAGAAATAAATCGTTACCTTCTTCAACAATCTTTGTAACTGCTAGTGGGGGGAGGTCCAGATAGGCTTTCTCTTGATGTGAGGGAATATGAAGTATACATCAACAATGTTTACAGCACCAAAGGAGCGATCTGACAAAATGAGAATGCGGGACTTTCTGCAGGAAAACTGGTCTGCTGCCTTCTACTAGTCTAGATTTGAAAAAAATTAAGAGATAGCATCAGATGTAATGAATGGTCCTATCAATCAGCAACGAAGGACATGACAGAGAAACGTTCCTACTTACAATATTAATGATTATGCAATCATGTTATTTAGATCTTGTACAAAAATGTATTTGTTAAAAGGCACTCTGAAGTTAAATAATCTATTTAAATTATATTGGCAGATATTTTTCAAGGGAAATGAGGCTGAATTACAGCTAATCTCAACTAACAAAAAAAAGTGCTAAATTTAATATCTATTTTCCTTTACATGCTTTCTATGTTTTCTCCTCCATTCTCTGTGCTGTACTTCTTTCCCAAACATTAAGGAGACAAGAAGATGGGCAGAGAAAAGAAAGGGAAGCAAAAGTCATGTGCAGAAAGACCCGTTTATTTGGTCAGGCTACTCTCAGAGCTACAAATCAGAGAATATATGGAAAGGTAGTGACATTAACCTTGGTACCAGTTTACCTCTCCCAACCCAATTTTTCACTAAATCCAACCAACTTTTTACATCTTCAGGATTTTTAACCGATTTTCTCCCTTTCAAAGCTACTTAAGTTAATTTAGACCCTCATTTCTCAGCTTCAAATATAAAACAACTTCCTCTACATCCATCTTTCTGACAGAAGTTCCTGTTCTTTACTGCTTAACAGCCTCCAGTGCGCTTCCTATCTATCTACCTAATGTCTAAACTTAAAGTCCTTTACAGTCTGGACTTAGCAAACGATTTTCTCACTCAACTTCAGCTCCTTACACACCACCCCATGAAGTCCTATGTTAATTGGAGCAAACCTATTACTAAGACAGTCTTGCCATACATGCTAATCCCTTCACCAAAGACAACCCTCCCTCTCAATTCCTACTCACCCTGCAAGAGCCCGAAAGCCCTTCTCAACAAAGGCACAGACAAGCTCACCCCACTCCCTCTGCACAGCATGCCCTTCTACAGCACCTGTCTCCCAGGGTCCTGTGCACGGCCTAGCACACAACACTAATGAACTGGTCTAAACATCTGTTTCTTTATGACACAGAATCAGGCTTCCAGAAAAGAAAAAGCAAGAAAAATCCAAAAGCAATTCATACACCTGAACCTTTTAAGGTAGTTTTCTTTACAGAATCTTTCATTTGACAAATATTTACTGAGCACCTTCTGTGTGCCAAGCACTCTGTCAAGGTGCTAGGAATAAAGAATAAATAAGAAATGCATGATCCTGGATCTCAATCTACTAGGGGAGCAAAGAAAAAATTCCACAACCATATAATCACACTACAACCCATTCTTATTTTGGCAAACATCATTCTAATTTAGGACTTCTGTTTTTTAACTTTTTTAAAAAATCCTCACCCAAGGACATTTTGTCATTACTTTTAGAGAAAAAGGAAGAGAGAGAGAAAGAAACGTGATGCAAGAGATAAGCACTGATCTGTTGTCTCCCATGTGTGCCCGGACTGGATATTGCATGCACCTAAACCAAGGATCAAACCTGTGTGCACCCTGGCTGGAAACCAAACCCAGTTATGGGACAACTCTCCAAACAGCTACGCCACACTGGCCAGGGCTAATTTAGGACTTTAGTTCCCATTTTTTCAACTATTACAATGGCCTCTTACAATTGGTATCTATGCTTTAAGATTACGTACAACTAACCTACATATCACTCTCAAATTATTCTTCCTAAAGCCAAGTTCTAATTACTTTGCAAAATTCGGGGGGGGGGGCATCCTTTGTTGATCAGACTTCAGAATAAAAAACTGAAAAAGCCTATCTGAATTGCTTCTGGTGCTATACCAGCTTTAAACTATGATTCTATAACATACTCTCTCCCCCACCTGACTTACTACTGCTTAGAAAACAAAATCAAATTTCTAGTTTAAAATTCAAAATATTCTACCTTTCTAGACTTTTGTCCAATACTTTTCTCTCTGTACCTTTTTAAAAAGAAAAAAAAATTACTTATTTTGAGAGAGAGGGGAAGGGAGGGAGTAAGAAAAGGAGAGAAACATCAATGTGTGGTTGCCTCTCGTATGCCCCCAACCAGGGACCTGGCCCGAAACCCAGGAATGTGCCCTACCTGGGAATTGAACCAGCAACCCTTTGGTTCACAGGCCGGCGGCACTCAATCCACTGAGCCACACCAGTCAGGGCTTCTCCGTACATTTTGATGCAACTGGCAGACGAACTGCCATACTTCAAATCTGCTCCATGTTTCCCTGTCTCCATGCCATTCTCACACTGAAATTCTATCCATACTTCAAAGCTGAGCCCAAATACTACCCCCTACCAGCAGCCCACCAAGGCCTCCACAGTGGACCAGGAACTGCTCACAAGCTGCTTCCCATAGCACTGGAATCAGGAATGCCTCTCACAAAGGATGACTAGACAAAAGAATAGTTCATTCCATGTCCTTCTTCAAAGACCAGTCTAAAATCCACAGCTTTCAGTGACTAAAAAATACCACATAACTCATGTTTCCAATAATCTGACACCAAGTTTTTTATAGCCCAGTACTTTATACCTTACAGTGAAAATACACTGATAGTTCCATGAAAAAAAGTCTACAAATTTCAAAACAGGTTAGTTCTGCATCATGTTTTTGACGAAAAGGGAAGCAGGAAAATGGTGATTATTTTAAAACAGAAAAGGAAATACCCAAAGAAAGAAAACGAAGTTGTAAACACAAATCGAAAATAACCTACTTTCTGTTATTACAAAAAAATCAAGCTACCATTCTAATGCCACAAATGGAAAAAAAAAAATCACTCCCTCTTTGAACACAGCCCAAATGACAATTTAGTCACAGGTACCCTAGAAATGTTTGTGTAACAACAAACCTGTTTCTACCAAGACATGAAGACATTTGAAATGTCATATAAACATAATAACTTGGTTGTTGTTTTTTTAAATGGAAATATTCTGGAATTTTATTTTATTTTTTTAGAATGAGACGATGGAAGAATGAGGGGGTGGGGGGAGAGACTGATTTTTTTGTTCCACTTAATCTATGCGTTCATTGGTTGATTCTTGTATGTGCCCTGACTGGGGTTTGAATCTGCAACCTTGGCTTATTGGGACAACACTCTAGCCAACTGAGCTACCCAGCCAGGGACTGGAATTTTAGATTTATGTTAATTATGGCTGAGATGGCATATTCGCCTTCTGTTTCGCCAAGTATATTAACTGAATTCCACAAATGAAAAGTATGATGTGACTCTACTGTAAATAAAACCAGCTGGCTCCCTTGGACTCCACTCCTAAGTCTTTTATAACCTCAATGCAGTTAAGGTACTTCTGCATCTCACCTTAAACCCAAATCGTCCTGCTCTCAGTGTCATCACATTTGTGTTCTTCTCTTTCTACTGAGCTTTCTCCCACCAGTGCACATTTACACAGACGATAAACCGCATTCAGGAGCTGTCCTTAGTGGCAAAATGTCTCACTAGTACCCTCGTGATAAAACCAACAAATATTGGAACCTCTGCAAAAGATAACTACTCTTATCTAAAAAGCAAAACTTAAACCCAACTGTGGATTTGTGGATTTCAAGGCTACTATTATAAACAGCTGGTGATACCATGGTGGGTATCTTACAACTCATATAATCTCTCAAATCAAGGTACTTGAACTCAACAGAAGAGGTAGAATAAAAAGTTAGTGAAAGAAACAAGATATCAATAAGATCTTACTAAAACGTGAAACTGTCACCTTGGTTTTCAAACCTGCCCCTCCCTCTATAATCACCACCGAGTTTTCCAAACCAGAAATATAAGTATTATCCTTGACTCTTTCCCAGCTAATCAAAGAAAGCCTTCACAACCAGCCTCCTAAATCTAGCCCCTTCTGTCTCCTAAGTCTTTCATCCACATTGCCTTCCTTCCCTGGACTCTTACCTGAGCTACTACTCCACCAGTCTCAGACCCATGTTTTTTCTTCCACTCACCCCCACTTTAATGCATCCTAAATACTGTCCAAATGACCTCCTACAGACACAGGTCCTTACCTCAAGGTTCTAAAACCACATCTCCTTCATCTCTGTATCCTTGGACTCTCTAACAAAGCACCTGACAAAGATGCTCATTTACAAAACAAAGTGTATTTATAACCAGGTCCTTGTGTGCCTCCTCAGTCTCCTCACCTGGGTCTCCCCAGTTCCCAATTACCTCGCACAAACCACCATGCCTTCGAATATGTCATTGCTCTGTGCCCCCCCCAAAACCTTAGTGACTCTAATCATCCTTCAAATGCCAAAGCAAGTAACCAGCTTTAAAAAGGTCTTCTTCCTTATCCCTCCCAAACCCAAGAGTTTATTATTTCCTGCTTTGAGTTATTCTGAATCTTGAAGATATTGTCTACAATTCTATTCTTTAATCACACCTTAGTTGTTTTTCATGTCTCACTTACTGATCCCTCTAATACAGGTGTCTTGCACTTACTTATATTTTAAATACTTTTATATCTTCAGAAGATGGTAAATATTAAATACTTGGTGAATACTTATAACGATTCAAGAGAAGAAACTGTAATAGAAAAAAAAAAAAGAAAAAGAGGAAACATTTTGCAAAAGACATGTGTACTTAACAGAAGCAGTGACTATCTTACCAGGAATAAAAACTAATATCTAGGCTTCTATTCTTGAAAGCAAAATCTAGAGAAACCAGAAAGAAGGATCTCACTGACCAAAGGCTGAGACTGTTGGTTCTAGGAAAGCCTGGGAATAAGAAACAAGCAGACAAACCTAAAGGTTAAACCGTATAAAAGTAATCTTAGTGACATGCTACGACAAAACAAGAGCAAACCTAACCTCAAACGGATGAGGGTAATGGCAAACTGTTCTGAGTGCTGGCCTGCCCCACTCTGCCCTAGGCATGCACTAACATTTCAGCACTCACCCCCTGGCAGGTCTATCAGGCCCTTCATTTATGTTATTTTAACCCTCAGGACTCTGGCAAGTAATTACTATTTCACTGGCCAAAGTTTGGGTTTTTTCCGAAAGATGGCCCTAGAAGCACTCAGTTGCCTTTAGCTTCATTCAAAATAATTTTGTTAGACTATATTGTGACAGCTGTCATATCAGTGTGCATTTAAAAAAAAAATCAAAATTGGTGAATTTCTGTGTAGCCATTGGAAGAAAATAAACAACATTCTTGACATATTATGCTTTATTATTTCAAGAAAGGCAAAAATGCAACTGAAACGCAAAAAAAAAATTGTGCAGTATATGGAGAAGGTGCTGTGACTGATTGAATGTTTCAAAAGTGGTTTATGAAGTTTCATGCTAGATATTTCTCGCTGGATGATGCTCCACAGTCAAGTAGACCAGTTGAAGTTGATAGGGATCATGTCAAGACATTGAGAACAATCAACGTTATACCATGTGGGAGATAGCAGACATACTCAAAATAACCAAATCAAGTGCTGAAAATCATATGCACCAGCATGGTTATATTAATTGCTTTGATGTTTGGGTTCTACATAAGTTAAGCGAAAAAAACCTTAACTGTATTTCTGCATGCGATTCTCTACTTAAATGCAACAAAAAACCTTCTGTTTTTAAAACAAATTGTGACAGGCAATGAAAAGTGGATACTTTACAATAATGTGGATCAAAAAGATCATGGGGCAAGCGAAATGAACCACCACTAATCACCCCAAAGCCTGGTCTGCATCCAAAGAAGGGGATGTTGTATGTATGGTGGGCTGGAAGGGAGTCCTCTATCATGAGCTCTCTGGAAAACCAGATGATTACTTCCAACAAGTACTGCTCCCAATTTGACCAACTGAAAGCAGCACTTGAGCCCTGGCTGCTGTGGCTCAGTGGATTGAGCATTAGCCTGTGAGCCAAGTGTCGCTGGTTCAATTCCCAGTCAGGGCACATGACTAGGTTGCACATCAGGTCCCCAGTTGAGGGCGCAAGCAAGAGGCAACCACACAGCGATGTTTCTCTCCCTCTCTTTCTCCTTTCCCCTCTCTCTAAAAATAAACAAATAAGTAATTTAAAAAAAAAGGAAGCAGCACTCGATGAAAAGCATCCACAATTTATCAACAGAAAATGCATCATCTTCCATCAGGATAATCTTCCATCAGGATAATGCAAGACTGCATGTTTCTTTTATGACCAGGCAAAAACTATTACAACTTGGCTGGGAAGTTCTGATTCATCTGTGTATTCACCATTTATTTTGGTCTTTATAAAATGCTCTTCATAGAAAAAATTTCTATGAAGACTGCAAAAGGCACCTGGAACAGTTCTTTGCTCAAAAAGATACAAAGTTTTGGGAAAATGGAATTATGAAGTTGCCTGAAAGATGGCAGAAGGCAGGGAACAAAACAGTGAATACGTTGTTCAATAAAGTTATTGGTGAAAATGAAAAATGTGCCTTTTATGTTTATGTAAAACCAGATGAACTTTTTGGTCAACCCAATATCATTCTCCTTATACAAAGGGAGGTCCAGAGAATGAGTAACTTGCCTGAGGTCAGATATACTACCTCCACAACTGTGATTTTTAACCAAGTCCAATCTAAAAGTTTGTGCTTTCACTCACAGTGCAAGTTTACCTGATTATCTCAATTTAATTCTCATAGCAACCCAATGAGGTAGAGGCTATTGTTATTTTATTTCAGTTGAGGAAACTGAGACCTAGGGTGTAAAGCTGTTCATAGTCACACACACTTGGTTAAGTAGTAGAGCTGAGATTTGAACCTGGGACAATCTAGCTGCAAAGCTATAGTTATTACATATTACACATCACTGCCTCACACACCTCTCTAGTATTCTGTTCCTGATAAAACCAAGATTTCACGTCCAGTCTCCAAATACTATGTTGCTGAGACCATGAGTCTTTTAGTTTCCTTTTCAGATATATCATCTTTTCTAAGCTACATACTCTCCACCTGTACTCTCCCAAATCCTCCTAATATTCTAGGAGAGCAGATCTCAAACTCTATCATCCCAGGACCCTTATGCATTTTAAAAAATTGGATATCTCAGAGCTTTCACTTATGTGTATTATCAATATTTACCACAGTAGAAATTAGAACTAAGAAATTTTAAATTTAACTCAGTAAATATGTTAATAAACATTTTTTAAAGTAACTATTTGCAAAAACAGTAAAATTTTGTGAGCAGAATGACATGGTCTTATATTTTTGCCAATCTCTCTAATGTATGACAGATTAGAAAACCGCTGAATTCGCTTATCTGCTCTGAATTCAATCTGATCAGACAACACACATTTTGCCTCTGGAAAACTCCACCCATACACTCTTAAGAGAAGGAGAATGAAAAAAGCAAACAATATCTTAGTAATATGTCTAAAAATTTAAGGTTTATTAAAAGGGGTGAATTTATAACACCCACCAAATAACCCACCCCCAAAATATCTCATCACAATTTCCATAAATCCTTAAGTAGTACAAAAATAAATATCAAACCAAATTGGTTTAACTAAGACCTCTGTGAAAACAAGACTTTTAGATTATAGTAAAATATTCTTCAAAACATGGAGATAAAAGAGCAGGCGTAATAGTGAATAAGCTCTACAAGGGAAAGCTGGCCCACCCATCTACATCCACAAAGCCCAGCCAGTAACAGTTCACTAGACAGCTATTAAAATGCAATTCTGCCCATGTGCACATACCCAATAATATGAATAAATATAAAATGCAGTAGGAGGAAGGAAGCACAGAATGTACTGCAACCACAATTTTGAGGGCGAAAACTAGCAATTTCATTAGACCCAATAAATTAATTCAAATACAACAACATAGGTACACCAAGTATAGGTCATCCACAAATTCCAACCCAAAATAAATACAAATACTTGTTAACTTAATATATATATAAATATATATATTATAAAGTATAGAGCAAAAACAAAAACAAACAAACAAAAACAAAAAAATCATTAAGACAGAATTTGTGAACTAATCAGCAAAAGCTGACTACCCACCATGATTTGTGTGGTAAAATCTCACCAACAGCCCTGGCTGGTGTGGCTCAGTTGGCTGGAGTATCATCCTGTAAACCAAAAGGTTGCTCATTGGATTAGGGTATGTGCAGGAGGGAAGCAACCAATCACTGTCTGTCACCCCCTCCTATCCCTCCTACCACCACCTCTCTAAAAGCAATTAAAAAAAAAAATGTCCTCGGGTGAGAATAAAAAAAAAAAAAAAAAAAAAAGTGGGAATTTTGGCCTTTTGAGGGAGTCAACCTTTATTCTAGCTTCTAATTCATGTATACAATCATTTTACCCACTAGTCCTCCCCGCCCCCTCGCTAAAACTAAGAAAGAAAATTATTCATGAAATGATGATTTTACAAAATAAAAAAATTTTAAAAAATCAATAAGTCGTTAATAACACTAGAATATTGATACAAAGACACACAGGGATGTTTCAGAAGATTTAGGAAAGAAATCTAAGGCAAATGTACTGTTCAAATGGAGTTCTGTTGTGCATTGCTTTTTGACAACAGATGTATTAGTGACTGCCCTTCCCTAAAATAGTGAAACACTTTAAAACTGGATTTTTGACCAGCAAATAGTATCTTACATGAACTCTCATGAGGATTTTGATTCATAACCAAGAAGAGAATCAAAAATATTAACAAAGATTACACCTGTTAGCGCTACTACATCAACATGATCAGCTACTAATGTGCTTATAAATGTGTGGCACCCACTGTGTCTCCCAGTATTACCAAATCTTTATCAAAGGTCTGCTCCAAGCCACACCACCATGGCAGTGAATCAGGAGGGAAGAGGCGGGAGTACAGTACAATGTCTAAGAATATAAACAAGAGCTCTAGCCAGGTGGCTCAGTTGGTTGGAGCACTATCCTGAACACCGAAAGGTTACAGGTTTGATTCTCCATCAGGGCACATACAGGTTGCAGGTTGGATCCCTGGTCGGGGAGCCTATGAGAGGCAACACATTGATGTTTCTCTCTCTCTTCCTCTTTCTCTCCAAAACAATGAAAAAACATCCTTGAGTGAGGATTAAAAACCACACAAACTAAGAGCCAAACATCTATATAAAATCCCAGCTCTGCAAGCATGTGTTTTCATCTTTAAGGCTAAAGTTTCCTCATTTATAAAATATCTACCTCGCCATTTTGGTGTGATGGTTTAATGATGTAACTAACACATGTAATGCACAGTGCCAATTACATCATTAGCCTTTGACAAAGTTATTTTTTCTTTCTGTGACTACCAACCCCTCAATCTAATTTTGGTAAATTTCCCTAAAATTAGAAGCCAAATGACAATTCTTTAGGTGTCCCAAATAAACTATAGTTTCATTGTCAACAATTTTAGGTGAAAATACATGAAGTTATTGGTCTGAAACAAGGCAGTTAGCTTCATCAGACACTTCTTTATGATACTGCAGTATTTATATACAACTATATACAATCTTAGGAAAGAAAAAACTTTGCTCCCCAGAAAGCTAAGTGCAAATATATTTTTGACTTTATTTCAATAAATCTTCATTTGTTTGGTCTTTACTTAGCAGGAACTTGTAATATACCCCACTCAAAATCTGCCTTGTTAAAAAAAAAAATCTATATGCAACTTCCTGAGGTTATCTAGAGAATCACCGATGATCCTTTGGATACCAAGACCACTGCCTAATTTTACTTTATTAGATTGCATGTTTACTTTGTGAATATATATTCATAGAAAATAACTTTGAAAGAAAATTACTATGTCTAATGGTTCCCTTTTTGCTACTATTTTACATTTTAAAGTGCACCAAAAATTTAACTGAACTTTTTTGGGCTACTTCACATAGTGCAAGCAAGTACAAACCTAACACAGGGAATATGAAAAACAAATTTTATTCTTCTAGTAAATGAAGATTGAAAGTTCTAACAGTATGATTTTACATCAGATAATCTCCACCTCCAATGAGGAAGAATTCCCTTTACTGTTTCTGAAATAACAAAATCCCACAAACAAGTTTATATAACCAAAAAGTCAATCATTTCAATATATCAGGGAAAAGTTTGAAATATGCATATAATATACACTAGAAATTTATTTTCTTAAGTTTTGGACTTAAAGAAAACAGAAGGCTGACACCTAACACAGGCTCCTACCTTCTCTTGTGCTTGTCTCCTCTTTAAACTATTACCCTTTTTCCTTCTCTTCCACTTTAAACTTTTCAAAATATAACTCCTCAGTTGCTCCCAGCCCAACCTATAGTCTGACTTCTACCTCTCTGGTCCCAGGAAAATTTGCTCTGC
This sequence comes from Furipterus horrens, assembly GCF_987537825.1. Classification (NCBI taxonomy): domain Eukaryota; kingdom Metazoa; phylum Chordata; class Mammalia; order Chiroptera; family Furipteridae; genus Furipterus; species Furipterus horrens. The sequence continues at coordinate 60,440,349 of NW_028327180.1, read as the reverse complement.
TTATAGTCACCGAACTGTCAGATCCTACCGAACCGCTCTCAGAGCTCATCTTGCCCTGAACTGGAACCACCTGTCACCACTGAAACCTCCTCCTGCTCAGCCCTGACCGCTGAGCACCTCCTCCTCCTGTAGCGCTCTCTGAGCATCTCCTCCTGTCATCCTCTCTTAGGCATCTCATGTTGCTCTGTCCTATTCTCTGACCTCTTTAACCCCTTTACTGACATCCTGTTCCTAAGGGTTCCCCCAGTTCTCTCCTCTTCCTGTATTAACCTGTGGTCCATGAGTAAGTCCTGCACTTGTGTGTATACATATTTTCATTCTCTTCAGCAGGGTCCAGAATTCTCCACCGATTCTCAGTTGGGGACCATACCTCCCCGAAAGCTGTGAAAAGCCTTTGTTTATACACTCTTTCTGAATAATCTCCTAACTTCCAATGCCAATTATTCAATGGCCAAATCTAAAAATCCCAACCACCTCTGGTCCAGATACCTATCAGACATATCCACATAAATATCCAACATGTCAAACTTAAAATCAAACTATTCCACTTTCCTCACCAAATCTGCTCTTGGTCCACTATTTCCCAAGTGAAATCATATGAATAGTTCCCCAAACTAAAGAACTTCTGAATCATATCAACTCCTTCCTATTTTTATAGCTCACTGCTTATTTGTCCCTAATTCTGGTATCTTCCATATTTATCTTATGCTTTTCTAGCTCTTATACTGATGGTCTTGACCTCTCACAAGGACTTAAATGAATTCTATGACCCCAGTATCTTGACCCCTTCCATCTAGCCTCCACATTTTTAGTGTCTCCTTAAAAACAGCGTGTCACACAATTTCCCTATCCCTATGCATCTAAACTCTAAACGGATCCCCATTATATACACATGGAAGCCCCAACATGTTGAGAAAAAGCCTAAAAGTATTTGCAAACTGTCTCTGACCCACTACTCCTGCCCCATATCCTCACATCCTGTTTCACAGCCTAAGTTGTATGTAACATGACTTTGCACATGCTATTCCTTCTACCTGAAATGCCTCATTCACCCTTCGAAACTCAGCTCCAAGACTTCTGAGTCAACTCCTTCAAGCTTCCCAAGCAGTAGTTGCTCTTTCCTTAGCCTGTCCCAAACTTTGTATATTCCTCATCACTATATAACCCGGTGAAGGCTCTACTGGTTCATTTGCCTTCTCTACAACCATTATCAACCCACTTGGGACAAAAACCATAAGCACCATAAGGGCAGCAAACCTGTATATGATGTATGACACATCAGTGTTCATTACAGTACTGTTTTAAGATGTTGTATTCAAGTATAATCAGGTCTGCTATATTGCATCTTCTGAAAATGTGAGTTTGTTCCAACATGATTGATAAATCAGGGAATCTGCACATAATGCAAATTCCCAATTGCTTATCTGAAAAACACTAGATGAAGGTAAAAAACAACAACCCAATGAACTGAGCTGCATAGACACACACACAGACTTCAAACACCCACCAACTACATCAGTTCACCGTGTATGTGTGTGTGTGTGAGAGAGAGAGAGATGAGACACACTTACCCGTATCTGGTGTTGATATAACATTCCACCTGAGTTCAGGTAAACTCCTACCACTTCACAATAACTCACAAGCAGCAACCATTCTATGACCATTTCCACAAGCAAACCAGGTCCTTTTCAAGGGAAAGTGCCACATTTACTGTAGTATTTATATACTGCTTAACCATTTAACATGTAAAACTACTACCATTCTTATCGGGTTCGCTTTTTAAAAATAAGTCAGTGACAATGTTTTTGGAGTATTGGGCCCCAATCCCATTTTCCCCCATAAGACCCGTAGTTTTTACTACACAATTTTGCATACCATGATGATATTTGGGAACCTATGTTGCTTTACAGCAGATTTGACTATACAGAGTTCTCAGGGTTTAAGCAAGTTTTAGTATTCTAATCCCAGTAACTTACTGAACAGAAAAATTTGCCACTGCCCCCCCCCATTTCATAAAATGTTTACAACCCATATCCCAACAGACTATTGAAGTAATCATAACCTTTAAGCTTGGTAGCTCTCACTTCTGGTGAGCAGAGGGTTGATTTTGACACTTTAAGGTCTACAGCTTGCCTAGTCTAACTCAGAAGACAAGTTCACAATGCCTAAACTTTCATGTGTAGCATTTTATGGGTTTCATTGTTTTGATTGCTTTTACCTTCTTCCAAAACATTCTGGCATTTTTATTTTAAATCACTGTGTATTAGAGAGCAGTTGGGCACAGCCCTCAAGCCTACTATAAAAGGGACCATAAGATACTATATCCAAGTTAAAAACTAGTCATTAACTCCATACTATCTCAAATGTTTAACTTTTTATATGTAGGGACTCCAAACAATCCTCCATACTAATGCCAAAGTGATCTCTAAATTACCTTATTCTCCTACTAAAAATATTCTGGCTCCCTCCTGTGCTGTAGGATCAAGATATGCACCTCACTTTTAGCTTAGCAAGCACAGTCCTTCAAAATAGAGGTTGGACACACCTTTCCAGGTTCAGCCTTAGTCCCTTCCCATACTCTAATAGCACCTTACTATTGACTGGCCTTCCCCAGCACTTGGCACCTCAGGGCACCTACTCTTCCTTCTATTTAAAATGACCTCTTCTCCCCAGTTTGACAAACACCTTCTGTGTTATTTTCTGTACACTATTTGCACACCTTCCACAAATTTAATCATCCTGTCTACTCCTACAGAACTCTGTACACCTACTAAGTCTATAAACTACGAGGCAGAAACTTGAGTATTAATCCAGCATAAACTATTCCTTCATATGTAACTTATGAAGGCAATACAAAGGGATTAGAGAGAAGTCAAACCGAGAATCAAGTTAAGGAAGCCTAAATAAGTCCCCATCTTGGAGGCAAATCACCTTCTCCTCTTTAATTACTAGTTAAAATACCAAAATATAGGGCATTCCATTGTACTCTAATGCACACAGGCTATGCACAAAGTTTTACAGTTTTGTGGTAAAATGTCTACCTTCCTAAAGTGAGTGGCAGGTTAAATAAAAAAGTACATCAGTAAAACATTTTGTGGAAGCTAAGGATTTGAAAATTAAAATCGGAACTTTTTTCCAACATTACGTTCCAATCACAAAAGTGTAAGTAACAGCATTATATATCCAGAAATCCAAGTCTTTTCTCCATTAACATAAATTTTTAGCTGACCCAGTTTGGACTTTCCCAGAGTGACCAACACTTGCCAGGCAGTCTCCCTAGCAGTGCACCTGGCACACGGGAATGCTGCCAAGTGTGCTGAACGAAGGTGCTGGGCCCCTCTAGGTCCACCGCCCAGATCACAGCTGTGAGCACCTCGACCCTTGATTCCAGGATGCCTCACCTGTTGCATCCCCTTCTGCTGCACTGTATGAAAAAGGTGTGTGCTTTAAAGAAAGTAAGAAGGCCAATACAGGTATAGCAGGACACCTAAGTACGAACCAAAATAACATGTGTAAGCTACAGGTGTAGCACACAGATTTTACAACGCCTTTATTTGTAGTCAGGACCAAGTTCTGTAAACTCCTTCATGTCTGCTCTCAAGAAAATAGTCTGAAATGTCCCAATAATTGTACTTTACCACCAAGATTCAAGAAACCCAAAAACACCTACCAATGGAACAGGCCTTCAAAAGAGCTCTGTCATCTATGTTACCACTTACCTTTAGATGCTTTTGAAACTGTGCTGACTTTCATCAAGAAACTTCCAAGTCACACAAGAAAAATGTCTTTTGTCAAATCCTTGACCATTTCATGAAGCGTCTTCTTCATTCACTGAGATGTGACCAGACTCAACTATCTCAAATAACTTCTAACCATTGAAACATCCTTTGCCCAGCGGGTGCTCAGCAGGTCACAGGGAGTCCCACAGGCCAGGTTGCGGTTCCCTCAGATCAGGGTACATCAGGACTCTGCCAATGACGCCTCAGTAAGGGGTCAACAAACGAGGTTTCTCTCCCCCTTCCTCTCTCTCAAATCAATCAATTAAAAAAAAAAAAAAAAAGCAGCCCTCCCAAAAGCACTGTGACTTCCAACAAGCGCTCCCCCTCAAGTGCACCCTCCAGGCCCCACACAAGGGTCCTTCCTGCATGACTATGGTCTGCTTGGGGTGGGGGTGGGGGGTAACTTGACCCTTTCATGACCTTAGTTTCCTCAGCAGCAGCTGTTCAAATACTTGGTTTAAAGCAGCTGTCTGGACTAATCACTATTCAAAAAATAATAAGCAATTTTTATTTTAAATCATACACTCTCAAGACCGTGATTAACTGAAGACAACAATTACCAAAAAAAAGAAGTCTTCAAATTCTTTTGACCAAGGGCCTAGTCCGCTGCCACCTCCAGCGCTGGAGCGGCACCCCGTAAGCACCCTGGGGACACAGCGCGCCCTGCCACATCCCTTCTCACGTCCTCCCGTGCCCTCCCCGACACCGAATCCCCAGCGGAAAGGAGCAGAGGGTTGCGCCACCACCACAGGACAGGCCCCTGGAGAGCAGGGGACTGCAGGAACTCCAGCAGGTGAGGCAGACAGTGGCGGCCGGGACCGGCCAGCAGCGGCCCGGAAGCTCCAGCGGCGGAGGCTACGCCGCGGTCACCGCACCACACGCCAAGGCTCCAGCCAAGCGGGCCAGCTCTTCGAGGGAGGCGGCGGCGGGAAGGAGGCCAGGGACAGCCTCCGCTGACAATGAATGGCTGGTGGTAGGAAAACACAGATGGGACTCGAGTCGCCGGAGAAAACTGCTCCAAGTAACCAGGACTGTCAACGAGTGCACAGCACCACCACCACATTCGGCGCTCAGTGCTTCTTGAACCACCCACCTAACCCCCTAAAGCCTGCACTGTGCTGAGTTTTCAATACTTTGGGGGGAAGCGTGAACCTGGGTTCCCTCCTTTGCAGTCGCTACTCAGGTCCGCACTTGGCGGTGCGCACACCCACACAGACACTCCTCCAAAGTCGCCACCCATCCCGGCTGCCAGTCCTGGCCACCGACTCGCCTGGCCGGGACCCCGCCCCCCAGCGGGGGCAGCGAGATGGCGACCGCGCCGCGTCGGCTGCTCCCAACAGCCGCCAGCTCGGCCCCGCCGCCCGTCCAGCGCAGGCCACCTTTGCCCCGTGGCCACGACTGGGTAGGACCCGTGCAGGAGCAGCCCCTCGGGCCTCGGGCCGGCTCGCTCACCTCTCTGGGGACACCGCCCGCCTCCGCCGCTGCCGCCTCCTCCTTGTGAGTGAAGCGGGGTCTGCCCTGTGGAACCACCATACCAGTCCCGCCCGCCGCTGCAGCGTCGCCTCAGCCGCCGCTCTTTGTTCCCCCTTCGAGCGCCACCTCCTCTGCCGCCCGCCTCAGCCGCCCTGGCGGCCGCTGCTATGCCCTCCCGCTCTCTTGGCCGCTGGCCTCGCCCTCCTCGCTGCGCCCGCCGCCGCCTTCGTCTCCGCGCCGCCGCCGCCGCCGCCACCGCCGCCGCCGCCGCCTCCTCCTCTTCCGCACCCCCCTCGCTTTCATTGAAAGCAAACAAGCATCATGGCGGCGGCTGCCGTCCCCCAGTCAGCTAGCGCCCCCCGCCCCCTCCACCACCCTTCCAACATCCCGGCCACCTATTGGCCGCTGCCACCAGGCGCGACCAACGGCGTTGAGGGGGTCGCTCCCAGCACGCCGTGCACAGCCCCGCCCCCTGGCCCTGCGCTCGGGCGGTGAGCTGAGCAGGCATGCTTCTAGCCTGCGAGCTCCTGGTCCGCCCCCTCTGCTCTTTGCTCCACTGTGCAATGCTCCTCTGCTTTTGCACCGCGCTCTCTTTTATTTGTCTTGAGCTGTTCACTTTTGTCTCCTTTCTTCCCTCGTTTTCCTTGATATTCCAACCCTTCGTTTCACCTGTCAGTCATGTGGAAACACGGACAAGCTCTCAGACTTTGGACCTTAGCCAGTATCTTAATTTGCCTTAAAGACCAGACATTTCCTTGTCAACAAATGCATGATTCTTCCCGCTTCAAATATGCAGGAAAAAATTACTTAATGGCCCGTTTCGGTCCATTAATGGTCATTCGATCACGTAAATTAAGGGACAGTTCTGGTGGTGGGATCTGAGCCAGGGTAACTTAAAAGTGTCCTATTCAGGTGGTGGCTGAAGGTGAGCAAGGAAGGGCTGGCTGATGATGGGGCCAAGCTGGGAGGTGAATCAAGCCCCACCGCACTCTGAGCAAGCTCACATCTAGGGCAGGAGAAACACCCAGCAGACTTGAGGCCCACTCAAGACACTTGAGGACAGGCATGGCCTGAAGGAAAAGGAAAGGCCATCTGCTCACCTGCATGGCACACCAGGCTAGGCTCCTTCCTGAAAAGTCAGCCCTGAAGAAATGCGAGTGACCTGGTTCCAGTAATTAACAATAGCAACCCTGACAAGGCCACCTTGGGCCAGAGCATGCTGGAAACGGGTGGCTTCTGCGGCAATGGAGAGCTGGAAGCACAAGGAAAAGGTTGAGGGACACCCCAGTCCTGCAGTGCCACAGGACATTAGAAGAAGGCAGGGCGGCATGAAAGTCCAGCAGGGATAGGGGGTTGTCAGGAAAAGGGCGCCCTCCACATCCTCCGTACCCAGGCGGCTGAGCCCTGGGATTGTGCAGCCCTGCTGCACGCCAGCTGGGCCTCTGCCCCCGGTCAGTGCTGTGTCCTGGTGACCTGCCCTCCAGCCTGGGGAGAAGGGCATCTTTTTGTAATTCATCTGCCCACAAGAAGCTACTTTTTGTGATTGGAGGAGGGGTAGTTCAGCTACATAACAGAAAACTTAGCGGCATAAAACAAATTTATTGTGTCTCATGATCCTGGTGCCCAGCTAGAAAGTTCTGCTGGTCTCGCTTGGGGTCTCTCATGTCTCTAGTGAGATGGTGGTTGGAGGATGGGCATCTGTGAGGCCTCTCTCTGTGCCACATCTCATCCTCCACTTTTCTTTGTGGTCTCTTCCTCCAGCAGGTGATCCTGGATGTCTTATATGGCAAACCAGGGCTCCACGAGCAAGGAAGTAGTAGCTTCCTAGCCTTCCAAAGAATGTCACTTCTGGAGTCTGCCACTCACAGTATCAAAGCCAAGTACAGATTCAAGCGGAGAGGACATAAGCAGCGCAGGAGCTGCATGTACAATAGTGTGAGGCAGGCTTATTTGGAGTCATTTCGGTAGATTGGGGGTGGCGACAGGGAGGGTACCAATAGTGGCCCTGCCTGTGCATGTCCTGTTCTTTGTGACTATCTGAAGAAAGTTCCAGAAAATGCTTCTCAGCTTTCCAGATCCAGATCAACATGCCCCTCATGTCATGAAAAACCTCCTATTGCAAGTTATAAAACCCCAACTCAGATAGACTTGATGCAGGAAGAGGCCATTTATGTATTCAGGTGTCACATAACTGAAAAGTTTGGGCATCACAAGATGCCATCAAATATCACATAATTTCACAATTATGTGGAATTTAGAGAACAAAATAAACAATGAAAATAGAGACAGACTCATGGATAAAGAGAACAGACTGAAGGTTGACAGATGGGAAGGGGTGGGGAACTGGGTGAAAAAGGTGAAGGGCTCAAGAAGTACAAATTGATAAGTTACAGAACAGTCACAGAGATGTAAATGACAGCATAGGGAATATAGTCAATAATATAATAACTATGTATGAGGCCAGGTGGGTACCTGAAATAGCAGGGAGACCACTGTGTAAAATACATGATTGTCTAACCACTATGCTATACACCTGAAACGAATGCAGAATAATATTGATTGTAAATGAAAAATAAAAAGAACTTATCTCACTCTCCCACCGTTTACTCTGCTCTCCTCCTTGGTGGCTTCTTCACACAGGCTATGTGACCAGGCAGGAGAGATGGCCACTACCACATGCAGGCTTAGATTCTACAGCTTCTTCACTTGGGTAGAGAGTACTTCTTTCCTAATCATTCTAGGAAAAACCCAGGGCAACTCTCATTGGCCTGGCAAGCGCCCTGTCCCTACCCCCACAGCAAGGAGTGAGTGAGGTCAGCCCCACTTGAACCAGATGTACTGAGGGTGGGAGAATTGAGGGTGGACAGAAGAAGGAAAGCAGATTCCACCTCACCCCTCCTCTGCAAAGCCTTCTCTGGCACAGCTGGTCACTGTTTCCCCAGCCTCCCAGGCCCTTTCCTGCCATCATGGCACTTAGCAAATCCTGTAGTCATCTCCTCTGCCAGGATGTAAGCTTCTCAAATTTGAATCATGTTGCCTCCATGCCGCCAACTGGGATTGATTTTGAGTCTTTTCCACTCACAGGCTTTCCCAGCTCCTTCCTCTGTTAGGAGCACCCTGTCCCAGAGGCCCAGGGTGGGCACATAACCAACCTAGGATTGCTATGCAGGTGAAGGAAGAGTCCTTGCTCCATATGGGCGATAAGCTAGGACAGTGCAAGTTGGTGGCAGTCTGCATCTTCCCCATGATAGGGAGAGATGACAGGTGGTGCAGGGAGACAATCTTGTTGACAGAGCCCTGGAGAAATGTGCCAAAGTCCTGATTTCAGTAATTTTTCCTTTTAGCCTGTGACCTACCCCAGTTATGTGAACCAATAAATTCAGTTTTGCTTCAGTTAGAGTGGGGCTTCTGACACTTGCAATCAAAATACTTCTAATTTGGACTTCCGGCCAAGATGGAGGTCTAGACAGACACGTTGTGTCTCCCTCCACAACTAAGAAGGAATACAACTACCTCAAAACTAGAGACAACCAGAAGTTCCAAAAAACCGAGCTGCATTAAAGTCCAACAAACAAAGATAAAAAGAAGAAATACTCATCAAGACAGGTAGGAGAGGCAGAGCTGGGATGGAGAGGATGTGATGTGGTGGTGGCAGCAGCGGCAGCAGCAGCAGGCTGGTGGAAAGCACAAACATTTTTTAAAGTCAAGAGGGACACCTGGGGAGCACTCCCAGCACCAGACCAGACTGCACAGCTCACGGTTCCAGCACCGGGGAAAATAAAGCCTCATTGCTTCTGACTGTAAAAACCAGTGGAGGTTGGGACGGAGGCAGAAACGCCAGTCTCTCAGTAGAGTCCGCTTGTTTAAAGGGCCTCCATGGTCCTAGAACGTCTTCAAACCACCCACTCTGGGAACGATGACCACGGCAACAGTTAGAGAGGCACCAGTCCCATATGGAAGTGGGAAAGTGCTTGGAAAAGGGGCAAGTGCTGAATAAGTGGCATTGTTTCCTCTCAGACCGTCCCCCCCCACACAGTGCCACAACGTGGTGAAACGGGTCACCTGTACTGATGAATACCTAAGGCTCCGCCCCTTACAATGTAACAGGTGCAACAGCTCTACCTAAGACACAGAAGCAAACAAACACAGGAGCCTGTCAAGATGAGGAGACAGAGAAGCACGACCCAAAAGAGGGAACGGATCAAGGTTCCAGTGGGAGAACTAAGTGACGAAGAGATAGCCAACCTAATAAAAGAGGAGATAGCCAACATAACAGATGCAGAGTTCAAAACACTCGTGATAAAGATGCTCACAGGCTTGACAGATATGCTTGAGTATGGCAAACGCATAAGAAGTGAAAGCTGTGCTAAATGAGGTGAAGGAAAATCCACACAAAACCAATGGTGAAGGGAAGGACACCGGGGTTCAAATCAATGATTTGAAATATAAGGAAGAAAAAAACAGTCAACCATTACAGAATGAGGAAACAAGAATTGAAAAAAAATGAGGAGAGGCTTAAGAACCTCTGGGGACAACTTTAAACGTGCCAACATTTGAATCATAGGGGTGCCAGAAGGAGAAGAGGAAGAGCAAGAAATCAAAAGCTTATGTGAAAAATTAATGAAGAAAAACTTCCCAAATTTGGCAAAGGAAATAGACATACAAGTCCAGGAAGCACAGAGTACCAAACAAGCTAGACCCAAAAAGGACCACACTAAGACACATCATAGCTAAAATGCCAAAGATTAAAGATAAAGAGAGAATCTTGAAAGCAGCAAGAGAAAAGCAGGGAGCTACCTACAAAGGAGTGCCTATAAGACTATAAGCTGATTTCTCAAAAGAAACTTTGCAGGCAAGAAGGGCCTGGCAAGAAGTATTCAATGTGTTGAAAAGCAAGGACCTACAATCAAGATTACTCTAGCCAGCAAAGCTATCGTTTAGAATGGAAGGGCAGATGAAGTGCTTCCCAGACAAGGTAAAGCTAAAGGAGTTCATCATCACCGAGCCATTTTTATATGAACTGGTAAAGGGACTTATTTAAGAAAAAGAGGATCAAAACTATGAACGTTAAAATGACGACAAACTCATAACTATCTACAACTGAATCTAAAAAGTAAAAACAAAAACAAGCTAAGCAAACAACCAGAACAGGAGCAGAAACATAAGTATGGGGATCATTTGGAGGGTTATCAGCTGGGAGGGGGAAGGGGAAGAAATAGGGAAATGGTGCAGGGACTAAGAAGCATAATTGGTTGGTACAAAATAGACAGGGGAAAGTTAAGAATAATATAGGAAAGGGTGAAGCCAAAGGACTTATATTCATGACCTATGGACATGAACTAAGAGGTGTGGGATTGCTGGAGGAAATGGGTGTACTAGGAAGAGGGAAGCAAAGGGAAAAGAAATTGGGACTACTGTATCAACAATCAATAAAATATACTTTAAAAATGCTTCTAATTTGATGCTCAGTAAACATATTGGATAGTAGGTGGGTGGATGAATAACGAAGACTAACAACTGCGTGGTGGCCATGACTATTGATGCTGCTGTGGTGTCTATTTCTCAGTCATGTCTGGAGCACTAGAATTCAAACTCAGGGTTGAGGTAGGATGTGGATCATAACTGTATGGGACCAGCAATTGGAGCTGCCAGGGTCCCCAGAGATGGGTGGGGTTGATCAGACTGTCTGCAATAACTAAAATGCACGGAAGACTGCCAACTGAAGCAGCTTCTAAGGTTTATTTTCAAGACAAACCCAACCTCTGTGCAACCAGGATGTTTGCAGTGGAAGATTCACGTGTTGTCTCTCAGGAGGAAAGCACACAGCAAAGCAAGTCATGCTAGAGCTTACTTGGTGAGCCTGAACTGTGGGCCCTGCAGAGACTTTCAGCTCTGATAATCTGACACGTCCTCTTGGGATGTCGACTTGCTGACCAGGGACCAGCACTGGTGACCAAGATCCCACACTTCTACCCAGTGCCAAGGACATGGCTCATCTGTCTTCTCTTCTCTGGGCTCAAGGTCTCTAGTTTTCTCTTGCAAGTCCCAGTCAAATCTCCCCAGGGAGTCCTTTGTCTCTGGGTTCACTATAGCACCCTGCAGTTGATTGAAAAACCATCTCAAACAGCTTTAAGAAAAGGAAGGAATTAGTGAGCTCAAATCACTGTAAAAATCCAGAAAGAATCCATGATCTTCAGATGTGGCTTGATCTGGGGCAATCCCTAGTCAGGGCACATGTAAGAATCAAGCAATAAATGCAGAAATAAGTGGAACAACAACTTCATGTCTTTTTCTCTCTCTCTCATCAAGAAATGAAAAAAAAATTTAATCATAAATTTTTGTCATGGTTTTTAAAATATTAAGAATAAACAGCAGAAAGGTATGAAGAAGAAAGTGGAAGTATCATCCCTGGCCCCACCTTAGGCACACCCCCAAAGATTTGAATTGATTATGATGTTTTTTTTTTCTATTGATTTCAGAGAGAAAGGAAGGAAGAGAGAGAAACATCATTTGTTGTTCCACCCATCCATGCATCCATTGGTTGCTTCTTGTATGTGCTCTGAGCAGGAATGAAACCCACAACCTTAGAGTAACAGGACAATACTTTAACTGACTGACCACGTGGACAAGGCTATGATGCTTTGGTTTTAAATAACCAACCAAACAAATCAATCAAGCACCTTCGTACATGCTCAGTGGATAAGGATACTGACTGATTCCTGTGACTGAAGGAACAAATGTAGGGTAGTGGTTAAGGTGTTTGATTTAAGGCCTACAGGCAGATTAATCACCTATCCTGGGCAAAAAGTGTTTTATTACCTTGCTACTTTTTATGGGATATGGGATGTTGGAAGGTGAACAGGACGCTGAACTAGGAGGGGAGTCTGAAACATGTTTCTTATGGAAATTAACCTAAAAAAAAGTTTAGGAAAAGTTGACTCTTGTTTGAGACAGGTAACACGAGGCCTGTAGAGTTTCCAGAAACTGACGTTGTCCGTGGGCCTTCCAAGCACCTGGGAAACCACCTTGGATGGTGTTGTCTAGGGGATGCCCACATGGGCACTGCCCTTGGACTGATGCTCTGCCACCCTGGCGACTCCTCTGCCTCCATGGGCATTTTTATCAGCCTAAGAGAAAATGTTGAAATATCATGTTCCCTCATTTACTACTTTGAAAATTTGGTAGATATTAGACCTACCAGTAGATCTTGTTACTTGATATGCCATTTAAGTGCATAAATATTGTTATTATCATAATACTTAAAATATTTTGGTAGCTATTTTGATATAACTAGTCTCCTTTGTCATCCTATTTTATTTTATGCTTTTAGGCAGCATCATTCTGAGCAGGTGTGCATAAACTTCACCAGATTGCTAAGAGGGCTCAGGACATAAAAAAGTGTCAAGAACCCCTGCATCAGGCTTTGGAGCCCTCTCTCCACCCAGGGCAGAGGGTAGAGATGGAGAGAAAGGACAAGAGATTCTTAACCGGCTCAGCCTGAAGTCACCCTTAACACTTCTTCACCCTGCTTTGATAAGAGCTATTCACCTGTCCCTTCTAAATGCAAAGAAGACTTGGGAAAGAGTTCCACAAACTTGGAAATAACTTTCTCAATTCTGTCTGAGCAGCTGCTTCTCAGCAACACATCTGTACAATGGAAGGAACAGCAGGAATTTTATTGAAGAGATAGATAACCATGTGCCCTGGTCCACCCCTCTGATTACCCAATACCCTAACCCTCATCCTGCCCCCAAGGAAGCCTCCTTCCATCTCTACCTCTTTCCCCTAGCCCTTCCTCTACCCTCCTACCAGAAGCATGGGGATGCCCTCTTGGACCATGGGGATGAGGCCTAAGATAGCGGAATAAGAGAAGGAGCTGGGCGAAGCCTGTTTTCTGAGCACTTTGTGGAGTAGAGATGTAACCAAACTACCAGTGGGGTCCTACCACTTGGCGCTCACAGGCAAAAACTCTGGAGTTCTGTGAAAAGGGAAAGGAATCTTTTGTTCAAAGGCTATAGTTTGAAATAACGGCAGGTTTCTGCCTCGGAGCCCGTTTCCTCTAACACACCCAAAGAAAATCACCCTGCCCCTCCCTGCTGGCTCACTTCAAGGCTGTCCAGGAACCTCTTCTTCCGCCCAAAATCACTGTCCTTTAAGAAACGCAGGCGGCTTTGCTGGTTTCCAGGCGCTATCTGGCTTCAAGCATCTATCGGAGTCCGTGCTTTTGGGCGCCCTACTCATGGCGCGCTGCCCTCTCCCTCCCGCCACTGCCCTCCGGTGGGTCTGTGTGCCAGGCAGGCAGGACCCACGCAGCACAGCTCCAGTTGCCAGCACCACCCGGCTTCCCGCGCAGGGGAGGAGCGCGGGGCTTGTCGCCTGGCCGTGGTGCCGGGCTTCCTCCCCCTCTGCCCTACGAGGCTAGCACTTACTGTGCTCCTGGCCAGGCAGGCCACAGACCACGAGGTCTTCAGGGTGCCCTCCTCCCAACCGCTTCCCGCTCCCCCCATCCAGTCCAGCGGCCAGGAAAGAGGGGAGAACAAAGCGGTGCTCCCGTTCGCTTCGCTTTATAGAGTCTGGCCCTAAACCCTCTGCGTGGCAGAAGCACGTAGGAGGATATTGCGCTCTGTCACCCGTGCTGCCTTACCCGGTTGCTGGGGCAACTGCTCATGCGCAGTCCTCCGCGCTTCCCAACCCCTCCCCCGTGTGTGTGTGTGTGTGTGTGTGTGTGTGTGTGTGTGTGTGCGCAACCGCTTGTGTTGCTCCTGGGGTCCCCGCTCCCCTACAAACACACCGCTGGTAGAGAGATACACACCAGCTGTGGGCTGAATTCCTCCAGAATCAGGGTACGCATCTGGCAGGACGTTAAGACTGATGAGCTGCGGTGCAGAAACTGAAAGCTTGTTGGCAGAAAGCACATCGAGGGGGTTACCTTCCAAACTAAGTTGATTTTTCCAAAAATGGCCTCAGAGTCATTAACTTGTGAAACTTCACGGTCAACAGACCACAAAGACAAATGACCCAAGTATTAAAATTTAAAAAGCAATATCCAGGCAAGATCTTTGGCTATGGGTACTTTCACCGGCACGTGGTAGCATGAGAACAGACTGGAAGCCTATTAGGTTTTGGAGGGAAACATCAGAGACCACCAATAATGGCCTACAATTCCATAATTATTTGTCCCCCAAAGCGATACCCAACTCCCAAACCCGCATCAATAGGAAGCAAGTGCTCTAATTTCCAAGTCTCATGTGAGCATGAAAGGGAATATGCCTCCCAGAAGGCAGGGAGGAAGCCATAGTGGCCAGTGGACAAAGGACATCAGGTGAGCTGACCGATAACTTGCCCCCAGAGAAGGGAGCCCCCAGTGTTCTGGAAAACCAAACAGGTGAGAACCTGTGACTGTTGTACCTCCTTCCATTTCCTGAATTAGATTGTGTTCGATAGTTTGCTGCAATTGTCCTATTTCTACTGCCAATTTATACCTGCCTAGGTTACTGGAGCACAAGAAGCCAAGCTGGGAGTTGCTGGCCACTCTGAGCTGGAGGCCCCTGAAGGCTGGGGCTACATAGGAGGCCAAAGGGGTAAATTATACCAGGACTGCAGAATAACTCTTCTTTCAGAATAAAGATGAATTTCCTTTACTTACCAGCATCCTTTGAGCTGAGTAGGGAGAAACATCTAGAAACCCTCTTCTGCACTCTCAACAGAGAACAAGCCCATGGGGTGGGGGAGGGTCAGACACCTGGCTGAGCAGAGGGGTGGGGTGGGGGTGGGGTGAAGGATCTGGGGTCTAATTTCTCCTCAGAGAGCTTTCTCCTGCACTTAATTTTATCTTATTCTCCCCTACACTTACAAAAAAAGTGCAACTTTGAGATGTAGATGTAGCCGATACCAATTTCTGAGACTTCCCGGAGTTTTTTTAAAAATTTTAATTTTTTTAATGTTTTCCTTCTCAGGAGTCCCCTTTCCCTTTTAAAAATAATAACATTTTATTTTGAAATAGATACACATGAAGTTGCAAAAAAATGTACAGAGTCCCATGTACCCTTCACCCCACTGCCCCTATATTAATATTCTGCATAACTCAAGTACCATATCAAAATCAGAAAATTGACCTTAGGTACAAACTATTGAGCTTATTGAGATCTCACCAGTTGTACATGCACTGTGTGTGTGTGTGTGTGTGTGTGTGTGTAGCTCTGCCATTTTGTCATGTATATAGTTATATGGAACCACCATCACAATCAAGACAGTTAACTGTGTCACCACCTCAAGACTCCCTTATGTTTCCTCCACAGCCACATCCTCCCCTCCCCTGGTTAACCATTAATCTCATCTCTCCAATTATGTTCCTTCACAAACGTTGCATAAATGGAATCATGCAGTATGTATCCTTTTGAGATTGGCTCAGCATAATTTTCTTGGTTTTATCTGAGTTGTTGCATGTATCAAGAACTCCATCCTTTTGATCACTGAGTAGTATTCCATGATATGGACATACCACAATTTCTTTAACCATTCATCAGTTGAAAGACTATAGGGTCATTTCTAGCTTGGGACTATGATATTTTAAAGATATTTATTTTTTTTCTTTTTTTTAAATATATTTTATTGATTATGCTGTTACAGTAGTTCCAATTTTTTCCCCTTTACTCCCCTCCACCCAGTATCTCCCTCCCCCAGCATCCCCCCCCAAGTCCATACCCATGGTTCGTAAAAAATAACTATCCCTCCCTCTCAGATATTAAGACCTTTTGTAATCTTGTAAAGGACAATGGGCGAAGGTCTCAAGCTCCTCTAGCTGCTTCAAGCTGGACATGGTCGTCGTCCTACCTACCCTTGGGTCCAGAAATCCCTAATAAGAGTGGGGGTGTGGAGGGGAGGGTGGCCTTCCCACATGGGGAAGGATCATGCAGACTCCAGGTCAGTTGGCTGTCTCCGGACAACGGCGTGCTTGGTTTAGCAGGCTGGCATCCTTGTTGTGTTCTGGGGGCAACAGATTTGGCAAAAAGGGTTAAAAAGCATCATTCAATCCATAACTACTAGGTGGCAAAAGGCAGGGATTAATTTTTCAATGTTCCACATTAGGAGAAAAAAAAAAGGGCTTCTTTGGAGGAAGGTGTGCTAGGCACATCTCTCCTGTCCAAAACCCTTTTGCCCATTTTATTTAGTTTGGGCTGAGGGAAATAGTTTATGTTTCCCCCCTCTCAGACCTCTGGGCCCTTTCTGTCCAAGCCATTAGGATAGAAAAGAGAATTCAGTTTTAAAGTGAAGCCCACAGACCACCCCATTCTTCACCAACTCAGCCATTTAGTTCAGCCAAACTGTTGAGTCTCCGGAGGCAGCGCTGCAGAGAGGATTAAGTGAGGCTTATGCGTACAGACAATCACTCAGGTAATGCGGTCATAGGCTTATGCCCTTTGAAAACAGAAAACACATGTTAATTTATGTAACATAACCAACAAAAAAGTCTCTAAATCTGTAAGACTGTCTTATTGGGAAGACATACAGTTGCAAGGCACTTGACATTCTACTTGCCTGCAACTTGAATCTCTTTGGTGATATCACAGATATGGTTTAATTTTCAAGTGAAACCATTTTTTAAATGAGAAGAAACTTTTAAGACGGTTAGCTGCCCTACTTTACAGTCTGCCACTGATCATTGTGATTTTCCTTGAATACTGATTTTTCTCCCTAAGATTACTCTCCTTGTCTTTAAAGGGACTACATTAAGTCCATTTTTAATTTATCCTGTTCATTTGCATAAGCATAACAAGAGCAGCAAATGATCACTTATGATCTTTAGTTCTGTTTTGCTGGAACTTACCCAAGGAACATTTAGGGTGGCCCTCAGTCTGCTCTTCAGTGCACAGAAGCTGGGCCACATACCTGGCATTCATCCTTGCCTGTACACACCTGTCCTTTCCAAGTCTTTCTGGTTTTCCATTGTGCCTTAAGGTCCCTTCTAGCCATCTTTCAGGAAAACAACCTTCGTTCCTTCCCTGGAGAGATTGCTGTGGACCGCACAACCAACCATGGCAGCAGGCCTTTTATTTCGCGGGCTTTTATTACCTTTGAAAGTCATTCCCAGTTCCTTAGGGCTTTTTGGTAACAACATGAGCCCAAGCATGTCTCCTTTAGGCTTGACATTCCAGTCAAAGGCTTGTTCAGAAAAAGGAACCTCTATTAACAACTGGTCTTATTAGGTCTATGCAAAGAAACTTAAGTCATTACTTACTTGTTTAGAATGCCAAACTCTGGAGAGATCAAATAGGGAGAAAAATATACAACGTGAAGGAAAATCTTTGTCCTAATATTCACTGAACTGGCATTTCCATTCTTCATATTTTCATTTTCCCCCACTAAAAAAAATTTTTTTGTTTGTTTTTCCATTACAGTTGTCTCTCTTTTTTTTCCCCTCTTGCTTCCCTGTATCCTGCCCCTCCCTTCCCCCACATTCAGTCCCCACTCAGTTGCCCATGTCTGTGGGTCATTTATACATGTTCTTTGATTTTACACTTCCCCTTCTTACCCTCTTTTCTCCCTCCCCCCTCCCCCCTTGTTACTGTTAGTCTACTCCTTGTTTACATACCTCTGGTTCAATTTTGCTCATTTGTTTGTGTTGTTCATTAGTTTCCTGTAATAGGTGACAGCATAACGTATTTTTCTTTCGTTGCCTGGCTTATTTCGCTAAGCATAATTCTCTCTAGTTCCATCCATGTTGTTGCAAATGGTAGAAGTTCCTTCTTTCTTTCTTTTAATTGGAGCGTTTAATCCATTTACATTTAAGGTTATTACCGATAAGTACTTATTCATTGTCATTTTTCCCCTTTGTACTCGTGTTCCTCTCTGTCTCTCTCTGTTTCTTTATCTTCTTAGAGCAGACCTTTTAGCATCTCTTGCATTGCTAGTTTGGTGGAGATGTATCCTTTTAGCTTTCTTTTGTCTTGGAAGCTCCTTATTTCACCCTCCATTTTGAATGAGAGCTTTGCTGGGTATAGTATTCTAGGTTGTAGGCCTTTGTTTTTCATTGCTTGGAATACTTTTTGCCATTCCCTTCTGGCTTGTAGTGTTTCTGCTGAGAAATCTGATGATAGCCTTATTGGAGTACCCTTGTATGTTATTAGTTGTTTTTCTCTTGCTGCTTTTAGGATCCTCTCTTTGTCTTTGAATGTTGCCATTTTAATTATGATGTGTCTTGAGGTGGGCCTGTTGGGGTTCATCTTCATTGGGACCCTCTGTGCTTCCTGGACTTGCGTGACTCTTTCTCTCGTCATGTTAGGAAAGTTTTCTGTCATTAGTTTTTCAAAGAGGTTTTCTATCCCTTGCTCTTCTTCTTCTCCTTCTGGAATTCCTATGATACGGATATTATTACGTTTCATGTTGTCCTGCAGCTGTCTTAGAGCCTCTTCAGTCTTGTTCAATCTTTTTTCATTTTGTTGCATTGTCTGGGAGTTTTTGTGTAGGTTGTCCTCCAGCTCGCTGATCCGATCTTCTGCTTCCTCTAGCCTGCTTTTAATTCCTTCTACTGTGTTCTTCAATTCAGAGATCGTATTTTTCATTTCCTCCTGGCTCTTATTGATAGCTTCTATGTCCTTTTTCATGCTCACGTAATTTTCTGTGAGTTCCTTGTAGTTTTTCTGGAGTTCTTTGAAGTTTCCGCTGAGCTCATTCAGCTTCTCCATAATCCATGTTTTGAATTCCATATCTGATAGTTCGCTCCCCTCTATTTCATTTAGCACTCTTTCTGGGGATTCTACCTTTCCTTTTGATGGGAGGTTGTTTCTCTGTCTCCCCATTTTTTTGACTCCTATTGTTTGTTGGTGCTTCTTGGAATGATCTGCACTTCCTGGATCTGCCTCTGGTGGCGTCAGATCATGTACCAGTCTGGCCCTAGGCAGCCTGTTGGAGACTTCCAGGGATCTACTGCTGTTGTCTGTCTTCTTTGATTGTTAATCTATTCAATCTGTGATTAGCTGTCAGGTTTAAGAACTGTGGGTGTGGCAGCTTAATTCCTGTAGGCAGGGCTTTTGCTTCCCCTCAGGCTGACGCCACTTGGAGGGGAATGGTCTACCCGCAGTACTGGGGATGAGTCAGCACTGGGACCCAGTCAGCTGCTCCTCCAGTTCTCCCCTCAAAGCCACCGTGCCAAATTCTCCCCAAGTGTCTCCAGTCCTCTCTGCCTTCCCTCTGCTTGAGCCCAGGGTAAGTGGTGGCCAAAATATTTTCGTATGTGATCCACTTAAGAGCTCTTTTTCTCCTGCTGTTTCTCTCCGGCTAGCAAGAAAGCCTGTGGCTTTTCGCTTTTCACAGCTGATACTATTTTACTTTCCACTCTGTCGCTGTAGGCTGGGAAGCCCAGCTGGGGGTTTAGACCCTGCCCTTCTCAGGGGGAATCCCCGGCTGCTGAGCTGTTTCTCAGTCCCTTCAGCAGCCACCCGTGTGAGCCCAGCCAGCCCTTCCGCGTCTCCGCACTCCCTACCGGTCACGTTGTGATGTAGCGGCCTTTTCTGTCTCTCCGTGGTTATAAGACTTCTTTCCAGCTAGTGTTCCGTTGGTTATTCCAGATGATTTCTCCAAAATTAAGTTGTAAATCCAGACTGGTCCTGGGAGGAGGTTAGTGTAGCTTCCACTTACTCCTCCGCCATCTTGGACCTCCCCAAGATATTTATTTTTTTAGGGAGAAGGGAGGGGAGGGAGAAAGAGAAGGAGAGAAACACTAGTGTGAGAGAGAAATATCAATCGGTTGCCTCTCATATGCACCCCAACCTGGAACTGAACCCGCAACCCTGACATGTACCCTGGCCAGGAATCAAACCAGCGACCCCTCTCTTTGCAGGACCACACCCAAGCAGCTGAGCCTCACTGGTCAGTGCTAGTTTGGGGCTATTATGAATAAAGCTGCTACAACATGCTTGTACAAGCCTGTGATAAAAACCCAAGAGTGTAATTGCTGGTTCATATGGTAACTTTACTTTAGTTTGAAAAGGAACTGCCAAACTTTTCCAGAGTGACTGTATGTTTTAACCACACATACCTTGGGTGAGGTCCAGAGAGAAAAACTAGAAAGAGTTCTGTAGATTTGTTACTCGACGTTCTGCAGGAAGAACACAGCACTCCCCACAGAAAGCACCAGGGCCAGTTGGGAGGCAGAGGGAGGGGGAGCTGTGGGCTGGCCTCTATTGAAGTTCCCTCAGGACACAGGACTGGACAGGCAAGGCAGGGGAAGCAGTTTAGGATTGGCTGATCTGAATCATTTCAGTGGACTCTGGGGTAGGGGCTGTGTTTGGTCATCTGGTCCTTGGTCTTGGGGTGATTAGGGCAGGTGAATAGTGGGCAGCAGTATGAGAGCCCGGTAAGAACAGTACTTGGAGTAGGGGCTTAATTGGCTGCTGAAGGAGAACTGGCCAGCCTCTAGCCAGGGCTTCAAAACTGGGTCAAGACAGCACTTAAAACTATTATACTATACTATATTAATTTTCATTCCCGCCAGCAATGTGTGAGTGATCAGTTTCTCCACATCCTTGTTAGCAGGTGTGTTATCTCTAGTTTTCATCTCGCCATTCTGATAGGTATGCAGTGATGTCTCACTGTGGCTTTAATGGGCATTTTTTTAAGGGCTAATGATATTCATCATCTTTGCATTTGCTTATCTGTGTATCTTCTTTGATGAAATGTCTATTCATGTATTTCACCTATTTTCTAATTGCATTGTTTTTCTTTTTATTGTTGAGTTTCCAGAGTTCTTTATATATTCCAGGTACAAGTCCTTTGTTAGATATGTGATTAACAAGTATTTCCTGCCCATCTGTAATTTGTGCTTTTATACTTTTAACAGTCTATTGTTTAGTAAAAGTTTTTAAATTTGATGAAGTCCAATTGATTTTTTTTCTTTTATGCATCATGCTTTTTGTTTTCTTTTAATTTAAGTTAATTTTTTAAAATATTTTATTTATTTATTTTTAGAGAGAGAAGAAGGGAGGGAGACAGAGAGGGAGAGAAACATCATTGTGTGAGAGAAACATCGATTGGTTGCCTCTTCCATGTGCCACCCCCCCTCCCCCAAATGGAGACCTGGCCCACAACCCAGGCAAGTGCCCTGACTGGGAATTGAACCAGCAATCTCTTGGTTCACAGGCCAGTGTTCAATCCACTGAGTCACACCAGCCAGGGCACACTTTTGCTTTTTTCTAAAAAGAACTCTCCACATAACCTTAGGTCCTGAAGAGTCTCTCCTATTTTTTTTTTCTAGAAGTTTCATAGCTTTACATTTTACAATTAAGTTCATCATCCATTTTGAGTTAAAATTTGTATAAAATGAGAGGATTAGTTCACAGATTTTTGGTTTTTATTTTGCTATGGGTATCTGCTCCAGAACCATTTAATGAAAAGGCTACCCCTCCCTCATCGAATTGCTCTGTTCCTTCATTAAAAATAAATTAAGCATATTTGCATAGCTCTATTTCTTGGTTCTTTGCCTGTCCACTGATCTGTGCAACTCTCTGCCTATCATAGCACACCCTTCTGATTCCTGTAGCTAATAGTAGACTTAACATCTGGGAGAGTGTTTCCTTTTGCTCCATTTTTCTTTTTAAAGATTGTTTTGGCTATTGCAGGGCCTTTCCTTTTCCATATAAAGTTTTGAATAAGCTTCTCTATATCTATGAAATTTTTATAGGAATTGTTGTAAACCTGTAGATCAATTTGGGGAGAATTAACATGTTTTCTTTCAAGTCTTGAACATGGTATGTCTCTCCAATTATTTAGTTCTTCACTGATTTCTGTCATCACTATTTTATAAAGTTCATCATATAAATCTTGTGCATGTTTTGTTAAATTTATATGTAAGTATTTAATTTCTTTGGAGCAATTTCAAATTTTTTTCTTTTTTTTAAATTTGGGTAGTGAGATATGAGATGTAGAATTTCAGATGTGTGAAGTGTGAGATGTGAAATGTGAGAAGAGTGATATGAGATGCGGGATGTGAAATATGGGATATAAGGTACTATAATTCAGAATGGGATATGTGACTTGAGATGTGATTTGTGGGATGCGAGATGTGGGGTTTGAGATGTGGAATGTGAAGTGTGGGATATGGGTGGGGTGTGAAATGTGAGGGGACAAGTTCATCTTCCCTGTGAGCTTGTCACTAAATTCTATGTTGGTCACTAAGGCCTTTTGCGTAATTGGATCAGCTGACTTTTGGGTTATCTGGTTTTATTGGATATCTCCTTTCCTTTAGACATGTGAGATGGCCATGCATTTTGTTTACCCAAGACCATCCAGTTTTAGCCGTTTCTCTGCGCTGGCTGTTAAAAGGCCCTAGTTTAGATGAAAAAATATATGGTCAGTTTACCAATATGCCATGTAGCTCCCTTGATGCCTCATCTCTTGGTGAGGATCTCCCACCTTATTCACCACTAACTCTTATTTGGGAAAGTTAATATGCCCAGTTCCCATGTCATCATATCAGTCAGTATTTTTTTTATAAACTAAAGTTGCCTTTATTTACAGATAGTATAATCATCTATAAATAAATACCTACAGAATCTGAAAAAAAAGTTACTAGAATTAATCAGTAAATTTGGCAAGATTCACAATATATAAAAGCCAACTAAATTTCTCTGTATTACAAACATCTTGAAATTAAAATTTTAAAACAATATGATTTCTAATAGCATCAAAAATATGCTATGAAATACTTAAGAAGATATCTGACAAGGTGTGCAAGTCTTTTATACTAACAATTATAAATGTTGCTGAAAAAATATTTTTTATTACTTTTTTGAAAGCATATTTTATTGACTATATTGTTACAATAGTTCCAATTTTTTCCCCTTTGCTCCCATCTGCCCAGCACCACCCCTCCCCCAGCAATCCCACCCCCCACCCCCCAGTTCATGCTCATGGGTCGTACATACAAGTTCTCTGGCTTCATCCTTTCCTATGTTATTCTTTAAGTAGTAATGATAATAATAATAATTAATTATTTTAACAATAAAAAATAACAATCCCTCCCTCTCAGACTTAACACGCTTTATAATCTTATAAAGGACAATGGGCAAAGGTCTCAAGCTCCTCTAGCTACTTCAAGCTGGACATGGTCGTCGTCCTACCTACCCTTGGGTCCAGAAATCCCTAATAAGAATGGGGGTGTGAAGGGGAGGGTGGCCTTCCCACATGGTGAAGGATCTTGCAGACTCCAGGTCACTTGGTTGTACCCGGACATCGGCATGCTTGGTTTAACAGGCTGGCATTCTTGTTGTAGTCTCTGGTTCAATTTTGCTCATTTGTTTGTGCTGTTCATTAGTCTCCTGTAATAGATGATAGCATAAGGTATTTTTCTTTTGTTGCCTGGCTTATTTCGCTCAGCACAAGTCTCTCTAGTTCCATCCATGTTGTTGCAAATGGTAGAAGTTCCTTCTTTCTTTCTGCTACATAGTACTCCATTGTATAAATGTACCACAGTTTTTTGATGTACAGATGGGCACTTATGTTGTTTCCAGCACTTGGCTATTGCTATGAACATAGGAGTGCATAGGTTCTTTTGAACTGGTGTTTCAGGATTTTTCAGATATAATCCTAGCAATGGAATTGCTGGTTCAAAAGGCAGTTCCATTTTTAGTTTTTTGAGGAAATTCCAAACTGTTTTCCATAGTGGCTGCACCAATCTGCATTCCCACCAGCAGTGCCCCAGGGTTCCCTTTTCTCTGCATCTGCGCCAGCACAAGCTGTTTGTTGATTTGTTGATGATGGCCATTCTGACTGGTGTGAGGTGGTATCTCATTGTGGTTTTTCTTTACGTCTTTCTGATGGCTAGTGATGTTGAGCATACTTTCATATGTCTAGGTACCCTCTGTATGTCCTCTTTGGAAAGTGTTTGTTCAGGTCCTTTGCCCATTTTTTAATTGGGTTGTCGGTCTTCTTTATATTTTGGAGATCAATCCCTTGTCTGAGGTATCATTGGCAAATATAGTTTCCCATATGGTTGATTCCCTTTTCATCTTGCTGATGTTTTCTTTTGCTTAGCAGAAACTCTTCAGTTTGATGTAGTCCCATTTGTTTATTCTTTCCTCTATTTCCCTTGACTTAGGAGATATATCAGTGAAAATGTTACTACGTGGGATATATGAAATTTTCCTGCCTATGTTTTCCTCTAGGACTTTTATGGTGCCACGGCTTACATTTAAGTCTTTGATCCATCTTGAGTTTATTCTGGTGTACAGTGTAAGTTGGTGGTCTAGTTTCATTTTTTTGCATGTCCTTGTCCAGTTCTCCCAACACCATTTGTTGAAGAGGTTCTCTTCACTCCATTTGATGTTCTTTCCCCCTTTGTCAAATATTAGTTGACCATATAGACCTGGGTTTATTTCTGGGCTCTCTATTCTGTTCCATTGATCTATATGTCTGTTTTTATGCCAGTACCAGGCTGTTTTGATTACTGTGACCTTGTAATATAGTTTGATATCAGGTATTGTGATTCCTCCTACTGTGTTCTTCTTCCTCAAGATTGCTGTGGCTATTCGGGTTCTTTTTTTGGTTCCATATAAATTTTTGAAGTATTTGTTCTAGGTCTGTGAAATATGTCATTGGTATTTTAATAGGGATTGCATTGAATCTATAAATTGCTTTGGGTAGTATGGACATTTTAATGATGTTGAATCTTCCCATCCATGAACATGGTATATGCTTCCATTTATTTGTATGTTCCTTAATTTCTTTCTTCAGTGCTACGTAGTTTTCTGAGTACAGGTCTTTTACCTCCTTGGTTAAGTTTATTCCTAGGTACTTTATTTTTCTTGTTGCTATGGTAAATGGAATTTTTCTTTTAGTTTCTCTCTGATATTTTATTACTGGTGTACAGAAATGCCTTCGATTTCTGAATATTGACTTTGTATCCTGCTATTTTGCTGAATTCACTTATTAGGTCAAGTAGTTTTTTAGTGGAGTCTATAGGGTTTTCTATGTACACTATCATGTCATCTGCAAATAATGACAGTTTTACTTCCTCTTTCCCAATTTGGTTGCCTCTTGTTTCTCTTCCTTGTCTGATTGCTGTGGCTAGAACTTCCATGACTATGTTGAATAGGAGTGGAGAGAGTGGACATCCTTGTCTTGTTCCTGACCTCAGGGGGAATGCTCTCAGTTTTTGCCCATTGAGTATGATGTTGGCTCAGGTTTCTCATATATGGCCTTTATTATGTTGAGGTATGCTCCCTCTACTCCCATTTTGCTGAGAGTTTTCATCATAAATGGGTGTTGTACTTTATCAAATGCTTTTTCTGCATCTATTGATATGATCATGTGGTTTTTGTCTTTCATTTTCTTTATGTGGTGTATTATGTTTATTGATTTGCGAATATTAAACCATCCTTGCATCCCTGGGATGAATCCCACTTGATCATGGTGTATAATCTTTCTAATGTGTTGCTGGATCCAGTTTGCCAATATTTTTTTGAGGATTTTAGCATCTATGTTCATCAGCGATATTGGCCTGTAGTTTTCTTTCTTTGTTGTGTCTTGACCTGGTTTTGGAATTAGGGTAATACTGGCTTCATAGAACGAGTTTGGGAGTCTTCCCTCTTCTTGGATTCTTTTGAATAGTCTGAGGAGAATAGGAGTTAGTTCTTTCCTAAATGTTTTGTAAAATTCACCTGTGAAGCCATCCAGTCTAGGGCTTTTGTGTGCCGGGAGTTTTTTGATTACTGCTTCAACTTCACTTGTTGTTATTGGCCTGTTCAGGCTTTATGCTTCTTCTTGATTCAGTTTTGGAAGATTATATGTTTCCAGAAATTTGTCCATTTCATCTAGGTTGTCAAATTTCTTGCCATACAGCTGTTCATAATAATTTCTTACAATCCTTTGTATTTCTGTGGTATCGGTTGTGATTTCTCCTCTTTCACTTCTGATTTTATTTATTTGGGTCCTCTCTCTTTTTTTCTTGATGAGCCTGGTTAAAAGTTTGTCAAATTTTGTTTATCTTTTCAAAGAACCAGCTCCTACTTTTGTTGATCTTTTGAATTGTTTGTTTAGTCTCTATGTCATTTAATTCTGCTCTGATCTTGATGATTTCCTTCCTTCTACTCGCTTTGGGCTCTGTTTGTTGTTCTTCCTCTAGTTCTCAAAGCTGTAGGGTTAAATTTTTTTTAATTAGAGATTCTTCTATCCTTTTTAGGTAGGCCTGTATTGCTATGAAGTTTCCTCTCAGGGATGCTTTCGCTGTATCCCATAGGTTTGGGGTTGTTGTGTGTTCATTATCATTCTTTTCCAGAAACTTTTTGATTTCTTCCTTGATGTCATTCTTAACCCATTCATTATTTAAGAGCACGTTATTCAGTCTCCATGAATTTGAATGTTTTTGAGTTTTTTCCTTGAGATTGATTTCCAATTTTAAGCCATTGTGATCTGAAAAGATGCTTGACATAATTTCAATTTTCTTGAATTTGTTGAGGCTTGTTTTGTGTCCTATCATGCAGTCTGTCTTTGAAAATGTTCCATGGCACTTGAAAAAAAATGTATATTTTGCTTCTTTGGGGTGAAAAGTTCTATATATATCGACTAAGTCCATTTGCTCTAGAGTGTTGTTCAATGCCTCAATATCTTTGGTGTTTCTTTGCTTCGAAGATCTAACCATTGTTGACAATGGAGTGTTAAAGTCCCCTACTATGGGTGTGTTGCTGTCTATATCTTTCCTGAAGTCTTTCAAAATCTTCCTTACATATTTGGGTGCTTCTAAATTGGGTGCATATATGTTTACAAGAGTTATACCTTCTTGAGGGATTTTTCCCTTAAGTATTCTGAATGACCTTCTTTGTCTCTTTTTATGGCCTTTGCTGTGAAATTTGTTTTGTCTGATATAAGTATTGCTACTCCAGTTTTTTTTTATGTCCATTTGCTTGAAATACTTTTTTCTATCCCTTCACTTTCAGTCTGTGTAGATTTTTTGTTCTAAGGTGTGTCTCTTGTAGACAGCATATATGTGGGTCATGCTTTCTAATCCATCAATTGGTATTTTTGATTGATTTTTATTTCCACTCATTCATTGTCAGTATATAGAAATACAATTGATTTTTGCATGGTAAGTTTATATCCTGCCACATTACTGAATTCACTTATTGGCTCTAGATAATTTTTTTTGGTACATTTCTTAGAATTTTCTATGTAGACAATTATGTTGTCTGCAAGTAGAGGCATTTTATTTTCTTCCTTTCCAATCTACATGACTTTTTTGTTTGTTTGTTTGTTTTTTGCTTTTTCTTGTCTTTTCACAGTGGTAAGAACTTCCATTTCTCAGTCTTAGAGGAAAAGCAGTCTTCACCATTAACTGTGCTGTTTGCTGTAGGCTTTGTATATGCTCTTTATGAGGTTAAGGAAATCCCTCTTTATTCCAGGAGCACTGATAATTGTTATCAGGAGTGGCTTGGTTGCTGAAATTAGTCAAATTCTTTTCCTGCATAAATGAGATAATCATATCATCTTCCTTCTTGATTTTCAAGTATTGAAACAACTTTACATACCTAGAATAAACCCTACTTCGTCATGGTTATTATTCATTCTATATAGTCTTGGATTTTTTTGGTTAACATTTTCTTAAGGATTTTTGCATCTAAATTCATGAGGGATATTGGTATGTAGTTTTCTTTATTGTGCTATCTTTGTCTGGTTTTGCTTCAAACTTAAAATATGATAAAGGAAACTCAAGAGGTGAAGGATAATCTGTTGTGTTTAATTCTGTTTATCCATTCATTGTTCTCCTTCATTTCTGAGGGCCTCAGCCTCCTTCTTGTTATCGTTTTGTTTCTGGAGAGCTTCCTTTAGCCATTATTGAGGAAGGGGTCTGCTAGCAACAACTTCTCCTAGTTGTCCCTCATTTGTAAATATCTTTATTTCTCCTTCATCAGAGTTAGGCTTCAGAGTTGATGGTTTTTCTTTTAGCAGCTGAAAAATGTGCCACTTCCCCCTGGCCTCCATGCTTTCAAATGAAAAATCCACTGTCATTTGAATTGCTGTTCCTTTGTAGAGGTTTTTAAAATTTTTTCCCCTTTGCCTTTAGTTTTCAGAAATTTAATTATATTATGTCTTGTTGTGGATTTAGGTTTTTCTCCAATTCTTGAATATGTTGTCGTTGTTGTCGGCAGCTGTCCATCTCGAGAGACGATGGTGTAGTTTCTTAAGAGTCTATCTGCACCGCCGAGAATGGCTGTGCAGTCCGACTTGGGAGTGACACGGTATCTGTCTCCTCCCGTGTTGAATCGACATCTTGCGATGACGCTGGAGTGTCCTCTCCAGTGAAGCTGAAGCTACAGAGTCTGGGCGGGGTGATATGGAGGGTCTGCTGTTGCCCATGCAGCAGACCCCCCCCCCTCTTCGCAGCTGAAGGGTCCAAGGGAAAGACGGAGTCAATACAGCTTGGCTTCAGGTGCGCCGCAGGAGTTGCCCGTGTTGACTACAACGTCAAACCGCCTTAGGGACTCCGGCTCCGGATTTTCTGTCGGGGTTTACTCCCCTAGCCTTTCCCCTGAAGAGGTATGCCGCAAGGCAGCGGAGGTTTTTTGGAGTCAGAGTTTTCCTTCTCTGATGTACCCTGACTGGAAGATCGAACCAGCGACATTTAGCTCGCAGGCCGACGCTCAATCCACTGAGCCAAACCAGCCAGGGACTTGAATATGTAGGTTTATTTTTCACCAAGTTGGGGAAATGTTCAGCCATTATTTCTTGGACTACCTTTCTGTCTCAGATGCTTTCTCCTCTCCTTCTGGGACTTCAGGGATATGAGTTCTTTATTATAGATCCCTATGTCCCTGAGTCTCTGGTCACTGTTTTTTTCAGTCTATTTTTTAATCTAATGTTCAGATTTAGTAAAGTCTATCAATCTGCCTTCAAATTCACTCATGCTATATCATCTGGCATTTACACTCTACTGTTGAGTCTATCCAGTGGATTCTTCAGTTCTATAATTTTCATTTGGTTCTTTTGTTTATAACTTCTTTGCTGAGATTTCTATTTTTTTCCTTGTTTCAAGAAAATTTGTAATTGATTGTTCAAGCATTTTTTATGCACTGCATTAAAATCCTTGTCAGATAATTCCACCAATCGCAACATCTTATTCATGTCACTTGATGGCCTTCTCTCATTTAGATTGTGGTTTGCTTGGTTCTTGGTACTACAAGTAACTACTATTGCACCCTTCCATTCTGGTTGTTATGTGAAAGGACTCTTAATGCCACCTAAATCATCTATGTCACCAGGCTGTCACCCGGTTCAGCTTGCAGGTTCTGTCTGCTTTTGTGAACTTCAATTTTTTTATATTATATTTTATTGATTATATAATTACAGTTGTCCCAATTTTTCCCCTTTGCCCCCTCCACCCAGTACTCCCCACACCCTTAGGCAATGCCCTCACCATTGTTCATGTCCATGGGTCATGTGTATGAGTTATTTGGCTACTCCATTTCTTATACTGTACTTTACATTCCCATGGCTATTCCATAACTATCTATTTGTTCTTTTTAATCCCCTCACCTCTTCACCCATTCCCCCACACCCCCCTCCCATCTGGCAGCCATCAAAATGCTCTCTGTATTTAAGCTTCTGTTTCTGTTCTGCTTGTTTGCCTAGCATGCTTTTTAGATTCAATTGTTGATAGATATGTATTTTCTTTGCCATTTTATTGTTCATGTGTTTTGATATTTTTCTTTTTCTTATATAAGCCACTTTCACATTTCATATAATAATGGTTTGTTGATGATGAGCTCCTTTAGCTTTACTTGTCTGGGAAGCTCTTTATCTGTCCTTCCATTCTAAATGATAGCTTTGCTGGGTAATCTTGGTTGTAGGTCCTTGCTTTTTATCACTTTGAATACTTCTTGCCAGTCCCTTATGGCCTGCAAAGTTTCTTTTGAGAAATCAGCTGACAATCTTATGGGAACTCCCTTGTAGGTAACTAACTGCTTTTCTGTTGATGCTTTTAAGATTCTCTCTTTATCTTTAACTTTGGCGTTTTAATTATGATGTGCCTTGGAGTGGGCCTCTTTGCAACCATCTTGTTTGGGACTCTCCATGCTTCCTGGACTTGCATGTCTTTTTCCTTCACCAAATTAGGGAAGTTTTGTTTCATTATTTTTTCAACTAGATTTCCAATATCTTGCTCTTTCTCTTCTCCTTCTGGCACCCCCATGATATTAATGTTGGAATGCTTGAAGTTGTCCCAGAGGCTCCTTACATTATCCTTGTTTTTCTCTTTTGGATTCTTTTTTCTTCTTGTTCTGATTGGTTGATTTTTGCTTCCTTATGTTCCAAATCATTGATTTGATTCTTGGCTTCATCCACTCCACTGTTGTTTTCCTGTAAATTGTTCTTTATTTCAATGAGTGTATCCTTTGTTTCTGACTGGATCGTTTTTATACTGTTGAGGTCCTAAGTTCCTTGAGCATCCTTATAACCAGTGTTTTGCACTCTGCATCTGATAGATTGCTAATCTCCATTTCATTTAGCTCTTTTTCTGGAGTTTTGTTCTTTTCTTTCATTTGGGCCATGTTTCTTTGTCTTCTCATTTTGGCAGCCTCCTTGTCTTCATTTTTATGTAGGAAGAGCTGCTATGACTCTCTGTCTTGGTAGCATGGCCTAATGTAATAGGTGGCCTGTAGGATCCAGTGGCACAGCCTCCCCTATCACTCACAGTGCACCCTCCATGTGGGCTGAGTACATCCTGCTCTAGTAGTTGAGCTTTTATTGCTGTTGGCAGGTCAATGGGAGTGATTTACTCAGGTAAGTCAACTGCAATAACTGGTTGTGACCATTGACCACCAACCTCTGTCCTCTGTGGAGGAGCAGCTATGCCGGAGCCCACTTCACAGAGCAGGACTCACTTCAGCAGAGTTCTAGTGCTCACTGAATCTGCCTTTGAGTGTGTCGCTTGTGGAGGTGGTCAAGTGGTGGTGCTCCAACGTGGTCTATAGCTGTTCACTGGGTGCATAGGCTCTGGGGTTTCCTGTGAAGTGTAGGCCAAGGTCAGCCACTGCCTGTGTCACTTGGCATCAGCTATAAAGCGCTCTGCAAATGGCTGCTACTTGTGCTGGGCTTGGAGGCACCCAAGCTTGGCCAAGCTGTGAAACAAGGCCAGCTATTGCTAGTGCCAGGTCTGGGGCTACTTAGCCAGAGATATGGGACACACTGAGGCCAGCTGCTGATTGTTTGAGAGAATTTAGAAAGATCTGAAGCATGAGCCAAGACAAGCCATTCCTGTGAAGAAGTCACTATTAACAACTTGGGTTGGCCTTAAGATGGGTGGGGCAGAGTCTCAAGGAATCATCAGGGAGGGGCAAACAGTGCAAGGCAGACTGGAGTCTCAAGGGGGGTGGGGGTACTCAGAAAAAAAGTAATGGTCTCTGCCAGCAGTTTTGTCTGGGAGAAAGTTGTCCTACAGCTCTTGCCCTGATGCCAGACACTTCAGTTTCTCCCCGTATACCACTGGTGCCTTTCAAGCTGTTTCCACGGTGCTGGATCTCAGGGGGAGTGAGTCTGAGTAAGTCTGTATGCAGGCCCTTTAAGAGGAACTGCTTGAGAATCCAGCAGTTTCTTTCACCGACTCAATCCCCACTGATTTCGACAGCCAGAAGCTATGGGGACTTATCTTCCTGGCACTGGAACCCTGGGCTGGGGACTCTGGTGTGGGGTTGGGACCCCTTGTTCCTGAGCTATCCTTCCTTATTTTTACTTGACACACATGGCTGTGGGACCATCCCATTCTGTGTCTGTACATCTCCACCCCTCCAACCAGTCTAGATGGATGTGGTTTCTTTAATTTTTTGGTTGTAGGACTTCCATTCAGCTTGATTTCTCATGGTTCTGAGTGATAGCTGTTCTACAGTTTAGTTGTAATTTGGATGTGGTTGCATGAGGAGGCAATGAGAGTTTACCTATGCTGCCATCTTGGAGAACTAGGTGTGTGGACTTTAGTTCTGACCACGGTTTAGTTTTCTGAGCCCTTGCTCTGCTATTCTGGTCAGTCTGTTCTTCTGGTGTCCGTGGTGCCATCTGTGGTGGCAGGAGGTTCTCTCAAGGCTTTCCTTCTCTTTCTGGGTGAACTGTTAGCAGGGGATGAGGATGAGCAGCAGTCACTGGGCCTGGGTATCCTCGTGCCACTGGGCCAAGGGCACAGAAACATTGCTGCTTTGCTGGTGGGGCCATTGTCTGGTTGTAGAGCAGGATCTAGGGTCCAAGACACCCCAGGACTTGACTGTGCTGCTGCTATAGGCAGATGGCATCACAGGCAGATGGCATCATCACAGGTGTCCTGGTTTTAGAGTGGGAGTGGAGTGGCCAGACTTCAGGGATCTGCTGCTGCTGCTGCTGCTGAAGCATGTGGCCCATGTTGTGGTGCAGGGGGTAGATTTTGAAGCCTTAATATGCTTTCTCAGCTAACCCTACTCCTGACTTAGTTTCTATTGTCTGGAGTCTAAGTCAGTTATGACTCAAATATCTGCTTTCCAGCTTCCAAATTTTATTGCTTTTCCCCCATTCTGTTCTCCCCATTTGTGTTTCTTGAGCTCATTTACCTCTCCTCATCCCTTTATTGTGGTTTCCATGGCACTTCATGGGAGTGAAATCAGACAGTTCAAGTCTATCTTAAACAGAATTTTTACAACTTTAATCTCTTGTATATATCTATGATCATATCTTTTCCTCATTCCTAATATTGCTTATTTCTGTTTCTAGCTTTTTCCTCTTAAAGATATCCTTGTCTGAGTTCTGTCCATTTTATTGGCATTTTAAAAAATAGTTATATTGCAGTTACTTCTTTTCTTATTTAGTTGACCTAATTTTTTTATTTTTATTAATTTCCTCCTCCTACTCTCTTGGCATTTATTTTATTATGTTCTTTCTAGAAGTAAATACATAGCTCATTTTTTAAAAATTTCTTTAGTTTCTAAACTTTCACAAGAATATGGTTCTTTTTAGTTTTCCTTTGCCTATTTTCAATAGCTTTTAATATGTAACATTATCACTGATATTACTTTATAAATAATATTTCACTTTATGTGTCTTTTAAAAAATAAAATAATTAGTTGTGCCCTGACCAGTGTAGCTCATTTGGTTGGGGCATCATCCTGTGACTGAAAGGTTGCAGGTTTGATTCCAGGTCAGGGCCATGCCTGGGTTGCGAGTTCAATCTACATTCTGGGTACATATGATCCCAGGTCTGGGCACATACTGGAGGTAACCAATCAGTTTCTCTCTCTCCCTTCCTCTTTCTCTAAAAACAATGAGAAAGTGTCCTTGTGTGAAAAAAAGTTTTTAAGTGACTTGTGAAATTTAAAAATTCTGGGTGGCTCTGAAATTCTGGTACGTGTGGGAAGGTATGGGTAGGGCAAGAAGAAGTTCTCCTTTGGTAATTTCCTAATTATTGCTTCACAGTAAGAATACTCTCTGTACAACTTCTACATTTGTAATTCACTGAGGTGGTCTTTATGAGTGAGTAAAACAACTTTGGTGAATGCTACATGAGTATTTGAAGGCAGTGATAGTTTCCTTAAGAGTCTCATGGCTATATATAAAAGATAAGAATTTTTATTGCAGCTCTTTCAAAATAACTAACATTTACTGCATTATTATTTTGGACCATGCTCTGTTCTCTACTCTGGCACCCCTGACATTTTGGGCTGGGTAATTCTTGTGAGTAGGGCTGTCCCGAGCATGGCAAGATATTTAGCAGCATCCCTGGCCCCTACCCACCAGATGCCAATAACAGCTGCCACCTCCTCCCCTACGTTGTGACAACCCAAAATGTCTCCAGACATTGCCAGATGTCCTCTGGATACAAAATTGCCCTTGATTAAGACCCACTGCTGCTGTACACTCAGTAATTCATTTAATCCTCATCACAGCCCTGTGTGCTAGGGTCTCCTGTTACCCCATTTTACAGATAAGTATCTGTAAACCGAGTAAGTGTCTGTAAACAAGCCCAGAGAAGTTCAAAGTAACTTTCCAAAGTCACAGGGCATTATTTGTAATTGCAAAAACAAAAAAAAGCAGAACAGAATCAACCTCAATTTAATTCAATAATTGTGGAACATGGACACAAAGGAATTTTGAAAAAATCAACTAACTACTTGATTTATTTATGACAAATAAGTCTCAATAGCAACACTGAAAGACAAGAGGAAGTTGCAGACAACTTTTAAGTGGGGATAAAATATGCAATATTGTCTGTAACTACTTTGAGGACTCTAATTAGAGTTTTTCTTTGGGGTTTCTTTCCCATTCCTAGCATTGTCCTGTGTCTACAGGAGTCCTGGTTCGGGTTCCTCATGAAGCTGGCTTTCCTGGACGGCGACGCTTGTCTTCCATTCATGTGCAGGGAAAAAACAACTGGGATATTGGGGACAGGGCCTGCTGGCTGGCAGCTATCCTCACAGGCCTGGCTTTGTCCCAGCCTGGCAACGTGAGCCCCACCGTGCAGCTGGGAAGGCCACCAGAACACCCCTGGGTTGGGTGGCCTTGAACACTCCAGGAGGCACTGCCAGTCACAGACCGATTCACCCCCTCCCCATTCCTCTGTGGAAGCCTTTAACTATCAACACCCCCTTTCTACAAAAGAATTGAGATATAATTGCTCTGGTCGGTGTGGCTCAGTTGGTTGGCATGGCGTCCTGTAGACCCAAAGGTCATGAGTTTGGTTCCTGGTCAGGGCACCTGCCTAGGTTGTGGGTGGCAGTGATTGATGTTTCTTTCCCTCTCACGCCTTCTATTCCCCTCTCTCTAAAATCAATAAGCATGTTTTCGGGTGAGGATTAAAAAAGTAAAAATAAAATAAAATAGTGGCATAATTGACATATAACGTATTAGTTTCAGGTGCACAACATATAATTTGCTATTTGTATATATTGCAAAATGTTCACCACAATATAGCTAGCTAATGTCTGTCACTGCACATGGTCAGAACATGTTTTTCTTTTGATGAGAACTTTTGAGATCTACTCTTTTAGCAACTTTCAATATACACTATAGTATTATTAACTATAGTTACTATGCTACACATTACACCCCCAGGACTTATATATTTTATAACTAGAAGTTTGTACTTTTGGGCCACCTTCACCCATTTTGCTCACCCCCTCCTGTCCTCTGGCAACCGTTCTGTGAGTTCGGGTGTTTTGTTTATTTGTTTGTTTATTTTATTTATAAGATTCCGCATATAAGTGAGATAATATAGCATTTGTCTTTCTCTGTCTGACTTACTTCACTTACCATAATGTCCTCAAGGTCTATCCATGTTGTCACATATGGCAAGATTTCCTTCTTTTTACAGCTGAATAATATTCCTTTGTATATATACCTCATTTTTTAAATCCATTCATCCATTGATGAACACCCCCTTTTCTTTGTGTTAAGGTCTCATAGGGCTTTTACTCTCATGTTAATATCATCTTGGGAAAACACCCACTCAATGCACACTGCTGGGTCAGTTGCCACTCAAGTAACTACTTTCCAGCTTCCAAAATTGTGTTGCTGTTGGTTTCCTCTTTTGTTATCCCCATGCTTTAGGTTTGTCTTTAAATATATGGTACGTCTGTGTCTGTGTGTGTATAGATATATACACATATATTTAAATATATATGTCAGTTTAAACCCATCCATGCTAGTTGTGAAAACGTTGAAATATTTCCTCTCTGGTTGATAAAAAGATGTTCCTCTGAGTTCTCAGGTGTCCCTCATAACTCCCTCCCTGAGACTCCCAGGTTCCTCCAATTCAGCAACTCATGGGGTAAGGTCAGCCTTAGCAGGGAGGGGCCCCCAGAGTCCCCCAGTTCCAGGCCAGCCTCTGCCCTGGGTGATCACAGTCTTCCTGTCATTGACTATATGGAGTGTCACCCTTGTTTGGGAGGGCGAAGAGCTACATGCATGAGGCTGCAGGATCAGCCTCATTATAGTGCAAGCTATTAGCACGGCAGCAGGGCTAGGGTTCAGAGAGACTCGGAGCCTAACCCTGATTCCTCCACTTTCCACGTGTGATTCTGGAGATACAGTTCCACTTTCTGAGTCTCAGTGTACCCATCAGTAAAATGGGGATGAGGATCTCTCATGCAGGGGGTGCTGGGAAAATTAGAAAGGATGCTGTGTGTAGGGAGCTTATCCCATGTCCAGGAAGGTGATACACTAGTAACCTCCCTTTAGGAATACATGTGATGCACCCAAAGGCCGCCAGGTGGGGCCATTGGCATGGTGATTAAGCGCGACGCACTCAGACTTGGGTGGCCACCTGCATCTCCGGAGGAGGTTTTTGTTTGTTTGTTTTAAGTATATTTTATTGATTATGTTGTTACAATAGTTCCAATTTTTTTCCCTGTTGCTCCCCTCTGCCCAGTACCCCTCTTCCCCCAGCAATCCCACCCCCCCCCCTTAGTTCATGTCCATGGGTCATGCATACTAAGTTCTTTGGCTTCACCCTTTCCTATATTATTCTTTTCTAAAAAAATTAATTTTTTATAACAATAAAAAATAACAATTCCCCCCTCTCAGACTTAAGACGCTTTATTATCTTATAAAGGACAATGGGCGAAGGTCTCGTGCTCCTCTAGCTGCTTCGAGCTGGACATGGTCATCATGCTACCTACCCTTGGGTCCAGAAATCCCTAATAAGAGTGGGGGTGTGGAGGGGAGGGTGGCTTTCCCACATGGTGAAGAATCTTGCAGACTCCAGGTCAGTTGGCTGTCCCCGGACAATGGTGTGCTTGGTTTAACAGGCTGGCATCCTTGTTATAGTCCGGGGGCAACAGATTTGGCAACAGGGTTAAAAGGCATCATTCAATCCATAACCACTAGATGACAAAAGGCAGGGATTAATTTTTTAATGTCCCACATTAGGGAAAAAAAAGGCTTATTTGGAAGAAGGTGTATAAGTCACATCATACCTGTCCAAAATCCTTTTGCCCACTATACTTAGTTTGGGCTGAGGGAAATAGTTTAGGTTTTCCCCCTCTCAGACCTCTGGGCCCTTTCTGTCCAAGCCATTAGGATAGAAAAGAGAAACCAGTTTTAGAGTGAAGCCCACAGACCACCGCATGCTTCACCAACCCAGCCACTTATTTCAGCCAAATCATTGAGTCTCAGAAAGCAGCAATGCAGACAGGATTAACTGAGGCCTATATGTACAGATAATCACTCAGGTAGTGAGATCACAGGCTTATGCCCTATGAAAACAGAACACACATGTTAATTTATGCAATATAACCCACAAACCAGTTTCTAAATCTGCAAGACTGTCTTATTGGAAAGACATCCAGTTGCAAGGCATTTGACATTCTTCTTGCCTGTAAATTAAGTATCTTTGATGATGTCACAGACCTAGTTTAACTTTCAAATAAAAACAAACTTTAAATGAAAATAAACTTTAAAGACAGTTAGCTGCACTACTTTATAGTCTACCACTGAGCATTGTGATTTTCCTTGAATCCTGATTTTTCTCCTTAAGATTACCTTCTTTGTGATTAAAGGGACTGCATTAAGTCCAGTTTTAATTTATCCTGTTCATTTGCATAAACACAACAAGAGCAGCAAAAGATCACATATGATTTTTATGTCTGCTTTGCTGGAACTTACACAAGGAACCTTTAGGGTAACTTTCAGTCTGCCCTTCAGGGCACAGAAGCTGAGCCACACACCTGCCATCTGGCCTTGCCTTTAAAACCCATACTTTTTCCAAATCTTTCAGGTTTTCTTTTGTGCCTTAAGGTTCTTTCTAGTCATCTTTCATGAAAGCAATCTTCATTCCTTCCCTGGAAAAGAACCACACAACCAACCAAGGTACCAGGCCTTTTTTTCTCGTGGGCTTTTATTACCTTTTTTTTTTTAAAAAAACAAACAAACAAAAGCGATGCTCCCCAGGGAGACAGCATCAGAGTCTCTGAAGCTGGGGCTAGAGCGTCTGTATTTTAACAAGTGATTTTAGTCCACACTGTGACAATCTGAGACCCACTGATTTAGAGCTCTGGGTGTGGGGTCCAGCCCTTCTCTTGGAATTGGGCCTCACCCTTGGCTCTCCATTGCATTGATCCAGGACCTTTAAGCCACTATGGAATGAGCCTCCATCGTTGACTAGATGACCTCATTAGAGCTCACTGCCTGGCTTTGATCTTGGCATTCCCTCCAGGACGCTGCTGTGTGCCTGTCCACCAGCCCCATGGACAGGGTCTGTGCTGAGTCTTGGACTCATCAACCTGCCTGATGCCTGGACACTCCCCTCCCCCTGCTGGAAGCTGACTGCATAAGTAAAACCTACCACAGAACATGCGACCTCTCCCAGAAATACCACTGAACAACACAAACCAAGGAGTGATGGGTCAAGAGGTGGCTGCAATGATCCAGGTTAGGGACGATAGGACCTGGCAGAGGAGGGCAACAGGGCAATTCAGGAAACATTTGGCATGTGGAGAGAAGGCGAGAGAGGGAAGGCTGGAAACAGCCACAAGCTTCCAGCTGTACTCCACTAACCATCAGCAGCTGCGGCACCTGGGGGCTTGTCTGAAATGCAGGATCACAGGTCTCCCAGACCTGCTGGATCAGAACCTGCATTTTAACAAGACCTCAGGTGGTTTATGTGTACCTTCAAGTCTGAACGACCTGGTCTACACCTGTGCTTCTGCCTGTTGTGACATCACTCCCATTAGAGGACACAGGAGGAGGAGCAGGGGCGGCAGAGGGTGCGGAAGACTATGCAAGTTCATTTGGGCTGACAGGATTTGTGGGTGCTTGAAGACACCAGGTGCAGTGTCTGAGAGGAGCTGGGCATGTGCTGGGGATGAGCGGGGT
This sequence comes from Furipterus horrens, assembly GCF_987537825.1. NCBI lineage: Eukaryota > Metazoa > Chordata > Mammalia > Chiroptera > Furipteridae > Furipterus > Furipterus horrens. Next base: position 60,401,287 of record NW_028327180.1, on the reverse strand, counting down.
TTGGCAGGAGGTGCAGGTTTGGGAGCTGGGAGCACAGCTGTGGTGGCTAAAGTCCCCAGTGGAGACCAAATCCCTCTCTGTGGGTGGTGGCAGTGAATGTGTCCCAGTGGCCCAGCTGATGAGGAGTGTAGTAGACAGGCACTTAGCTCTTCTGAATCTGTGGTGAAAGCCAGGATGTGCCTGTGCTTCAGACAAATGTCCTCTGAAGTTCGTGTCATCTTCCCAGAACCCCTTCTTAGAGTTGCAGATCCTTGTGACAATTACGCACCTGCCACCTCCACCTATTCCTTGCCAGTCATACCACACCTGTGGTCCCCACAGAGCTGACAGCCTGTTCAGCACAGACCCGGGCCTACTGTTGTCTGAGTTTCCCTCTGTGGACACAGCAGAACCTGGCGTTCCTCTCCCTTACCCCAGGTATTGTTGATTCTTCCCCACAGGTCCACCCTCACTTCTCATCCCCACCCCATCACCTGGTCCAAGAACACCACCTTAACTGGATGACTGCCAAGGAGTGAGAGTGGTATCCTGGAACCAGTCCTGGCCTCTCCCACACACTCTGCCCACAGCAGCCAGAGGGAGCTCCTCAAACACAAATTGTCGCTACTCACTTCCACGTAGGCAGTAATGGTGGCTTCTCAGATCCCCTTACTGCTTAGAACAAAACCCAAGCCTGCTACTGGGTCCTCAGTGCAGGAGCACCAACCACCCATCTGGGCGCCAGTCTCCCCTCCCCTCGGCATCCTGGGCCTGCTCCTGAGTGGAGCCGCACCTGAGCATTCCCTTTCTCATGGCACCTAGGGGGCCATGGTGTGTTTGTTCCTGCCCCTGGTGGTCTCCCTGTGACTGTCATCTCCGAGAGGCAAGGACTGTGGGTGCCCACCACTCCCTTGTATTTCTGCTGGTGTTGAGTGACTGGCTGGCTTGTTCCAGGAACCAGATAAACTCCTGGTCCCTGCGGCTGGCTTTCCTGAGGCTGAGCTGAATGGAAGGGTAAAAGCTCAGGGTTTCGTAAGCTGTGGTTTGCCAGTATAGACTCTTTCAGGTGGGCCAGCTGTGAAATGAGACTGAAATGTGCTTAGAGAGGGACAAGACTGGCCGTAAAGGGAGGGCAATGGCAAGGGGATCGGAATTGTGAACATACAGGGACTCAAATACCAGGCAACCGGCCAGGCCCCTGTGGGGGTTCAGGAAGCACTCCTTGGTCACCCCGCTCTGGCCCTGATGCCTGGCCTCCAGCTGACCTTGCCCTCTAAGCTGGTCCATAGCCTACTCTGCCTGTCCAGCCTGTGCTCCGCCTGCACCTGGCCTCACGTTGGCTTCTCTGCCCAGACTCCTGCTTGGCCTTCCTGACTCTCATGTCTCCCATGCTCCAGGTCACAATCAACACCTGCACCCAGGTTAGCCCTTTCCCACCATAGGCCCATGGGTCCATCCTCTGCCCAGCCGCAGTCAGCAGTTGGGCAACCCTGGACCACACCCACGCAGCCCTGTGGGTACTCTGTCCTCTCTCTGGGCCCCAGTTTTCTTATCTGCAAACTGGGGTGAGGACATCTCCTCTCGGGCAATGAGTGTGAAATGCCTCCTCCACCTTTCCTACTTCAGATCTTCTAGGCCAGTGGGTTGGGGACCTATCCCCAATGGCCCTGAAATCTGACCGAAGATCTGCCTATCATGCCATACAACAGGTGGAGGAAGAGAGTGGGGGCTTCATCACCTCTCATGTCAGCTTTCCCTATTCTTATCTCGTCTGCAGGGCTGATCCTTGCCACGGAGCCCAGGTACCTCCCTTCCCTCCCTTTAGTCCTCCCAGCCTACCCCCGATCTCTGCTAAAAGCATAGTATGCCAGCTGCCCATGGGCACCGCCTCAGGCTTCCCAGCCACGTCCAGTGTAGGAAGAACGAGACAGGAGGGACAACCCACTCCACCCTGGCTCTCTGGCTTCTGGGAAGCCCTGAGCTGCCACACCCTGCCCCAACACCATCACAGCCTCCCCCACAGCATGTCTGCTGCTCCCCAGCCCCTCAGCCCCAGGCCCAGCTTCCTCCTGGGGGGCGGGTGGACCCCCGGCCACCAGGCTCTCTCCTCCTATAAGGACTGGGCTCCAGGTGTCTGTGTCCCTGAGACGGCACTTAGAAGGGATAACATTGAACCTTTCAAAGAATTTCATTTACCAATTCAGGGCTTTGTGGGGTGTAGGGTCTCATTTTGGTGCCTGGCCAAGTGTGTGGGAGCTCATGTAATCCCCTCTCCAGCCCCTGCACTGGGACAAGGCCTTTTACTCTGAATTGCCCCCAGGCCCTCCTGCTGACAGAATGGGATCAGGGACTCACAGGAGCAGTCATGTTGCCTTGGGCACAGCTGAGGGAGCAGACTGGTAACTCTTGTCCCTCCAGTCCTGTTCTCCTTCGAGGGTATCAGGCCTGAAATTTAGAACATTGAAAGTTGAGTGGGTGCTGATCAGCTGGGGAGCCCAAAGCAAGCAGTGCTGTCACAGCTCTGCCAGGCACGAGAGGCAAGGCTCCAGCGACCCCTCTGATAGCAACCTTCAGTGGACCGGCATGTGTCTTGCTGAAAGTGAACAGGTGAGCTCCTGTTTCTCATGGAGCTGCTGATCTGGGGCCACACCCTGGTCCCAGGCACATTCTCTGAGCTCAGTGCCAGTTTAGGGGAACTTCCCAGGAGGCCCGCTGACCAGCTCACACTGGACAGTGACTTTAACCTATAAAACCTCCTCCTACAGCTCTCCTTGCTGTGCTCAGGCAGGTACACAGGAATTATTACCCCCTACTTTGAAATCTGAGAATTTGCACCTGAGTTCTCCAGGGTGTTAAGTGGCAGACATATATCCCTATCTTGCTGCCCCTCACTGCCTCTTCCAGCTGGGGCAGGTGAGGAGGGTGCTGTGGTTTCTGTGAAGGGCTGAGGCTGTTGAGCAGAGGCCGGGGCAGGTACTGGCAAGTGCAATAAGGCCCTACAGCCCACGTGGCCTGCCCAGTGGCCCAGTGCAGCCCCTTCGCCGGGTCTGGGCAGCCTGTTCACAGTGGGGACATGGAGAGTGCTAGGGATGCCACAGGGGCATGCGGCAGAGGCGGCATCTTTTGGAGAAGCATCTGCCCTTTCTGCCTACCCAGCACCCTCTTTGTCTGAGTGGGTTTCCTTTGAGGATTGTCCCTGGCCACTTTCAGCAGAAGAGGCTCCTCCCCTTTCGTAGCATCCCTGCTTCGGGCACTGGACTGAGTGAGACCTACAGGCTGACTCAGAGAATTCCACCGCCTGCCAAAGTTAGTGCTCCTGAGTGAGCAGGAGCTCAGCCTAGGATGAGAAGACACCATTCAGGGACTTTTGTAGGGACTGTTGCCTATGGGTTTGTAAAGCTTGGCACATGAAGTCTGAAGTGCCACCAGCACAGAGCCAGCAGAGGGCACAGTGACAGGGAGATGCGCAGGCCTGGGCTGGAGGCCAGCCCTTGACCACTGACCCCTGCAGTCTGCCCACGGGGTTTCAGCTAACTCAGGCCACACATGTCCATGGATCCCATCTGCATTGGGTTTCTACCCCTGCCCAGAGGAGCCCAGTGAGGCTCTGAGCCCAGTGGGCTGAGGCCACAGCTTGGACGTCGTCATGGGAACGTGGAGCAGGGCTGTGGGAGCACACAGGACAGAGTTCCAAGTGAGGTTGAGGGGCGGGTGGAGAAGGGTGGCCTCTGAGTGTGTGTGTGGGGGGGGGGGGCATAGGGAGAGACAGGGCCCCAGACAAGAAATAAAGAGAGCTGCTGATGGGACAAGAAACCTTTGAGAGTGTGAGAAACAAGAAAAATAGTGACTCCCAAACCAGTAGAAAATCATTAGCAACAAAGGGCAAATGTAATTAGAGGGTCTCTGAGCCAAAGTTAATAGTATTAGCATATTTACAAATCAGAAAAGGGGCATCCTGAGATCAAAAGGGGAGAGATAGTCATCACCAGACTCAGAGAAAATGGGAAAATGTAGCCAGACAGCCGAGCAAAGAAGTGAGGGAAATTTCAAAGAGCCTGGAGACAGACCAAAACCAGATCACCCTGAGTTAATTTTCACCTTCAGTTAATTTAGATAATCGCATTAGATTTTAACTCTGGAGTATCCAGCATGGAGAAATGGGGAAGGAGAAGGAGAGGGAGAGGGGAAGGGGGGCTGCTTTTCTCCCGTTAGGATAAAAACAGCCAGCTCCATCTTTTCAGCGCGCACCTTGATTTGGCTTTTAGGCTGCGCCCAGAGCTGATCTGTGAATAAACAACTGCCTCAGTTACTGCTCAAGTCTTGTGTCCTGGTTTTTATTGTGAGCGTTTCTCACAAGAGGGTGCTGGGGAGGTCCAGGGAGTCCACCCAGAGTCAGGGTGCCAGGGTCCCTACACTTCCACTTCCAGGAATCAACCCTGTGGAAGTAATCCTTAAATTAAAATTAAAAAAAAATTTCTGCCTGGAAGGGCTCATCACAGAGTTAGCTGTTTTAAATTTACTATTATTGGTCATCAAAGTTAAACACGCATGCAGTGTAAAGACATCAGAAATAGGTGAGAATGATACCAAGAACAGCAGTCCCTCCACTTCCTGTTCAATGTGTCCAGGTGCTTCTTTAAGTTTTAACTTCCATATCTCTAAATGGCATGTCTATATTGCTGCTTCTTGATTGTTTCATTTTACTCCCCCCTTATTGTGCTTCCACAATGCAAGATGAAAACTTAGCTCTTCCCTTCCCTCTCTGAACCCAACCCCAACACCCACTTTTAATCCCTCATCACCCCACTCTGTGCAATTTATTGTCACTTTTGTTAGATTGCTATCCAGGACACATCATTATATCTGTGTTATTCACAGCTGAACCATGTAGTGCTGAAATTACTTTACCTTTTCTAGAATAGCTTTTTGTTTGCACTAGAGGTAATGACTGTCATCTCTTTCTCTATGTACCTATCACTAATGTCATCCCAAACTTTCCTCCAGTTCGGTGAATCTCTTTTTGATTGCGTAAAAATATATCAGGTGTCTTTGCAGCTTAGAAATCTTATGGAACTCCCTCCCAGAGCCTTGTGGCCCTCCCCGCCAGCCCAGGCAGATGGCTCTGAGCCTGGCACACAGCTCGCACCCAGGGACCTCTCTAACCCATCATCTGGGGCTCTCTCCTTCACCTCATTCCAGGGTCGGAGTCTCTCTTTTACGAATCCTATGTTTTCCTCTTTTCTGATTTTCTTCCTTGTAGTATAAGCACATTCTATAACAGCATCTAGAAATCGGAAACATGGGAGGTAATTACTTTGAGACCTTGCATGCCTGCAAATGTCTTTGATCTACTCTGCACATGACTGGGGGCTTCATTGATACAGATAACTAGTTTGAAGGTGTATCCCTCCACCCCCTCCTTTTCTGAAGGTATCTGCTTCCTTACAGAGCTGCTTTCAAGACATCTAAAACATTCTAATTATCATCTTCATTTTTAAATTTAAAAAAGTTTTTAAAATATTTTTTAAATTTATTTTTAGAGAGGGGAAGGGAGGCAGAAAGAAAGGGAGAGAAACATTGAACAGTTAGTTGCCTGGTGACCTTTTGGTTATCAGGCCAGCACTCAATCCACTGAGCCATGCCAGCCCAGGCTCATCTTTTTTTCTTTTAATGGAATCATTTTTTTTGTTTGTTTGTCTGGGAGCTTATAAAATATGTGTTTTTTATTGTGTGCTAAAATATCATTGTGATGTACTTTGGTGTTGGTATGTTTTCATCAATTGTGTAGAGCATTTGTTGAGGGGAATGTTCTTTCTTTGGACACTTGTGTTCCTGGGAAATTTCTTTCTTTTCTTAATTTCTTTCTTCTTTTCTTTTCTTTTTTTAAATTCTCACTTAAGGATATGTTTCTTGATTTTTAGAGAGCGATGAAGGCAAAGGGAGAGAAAGAGAGAAAAATCAATCAGTTGCCTCTCACACACATCCCAAGTGGGAATAGAACCTGTAACCTAGGTATGTGCCCTGACCAGGGAGTAATCCATCAACCTTTTGGTGTACAAGACAATGCTCCAACCAACTGAGTCACCCGTGTAGGGCTCTGAAAACTTCTCAAATTACTTCTTTGGTTTCTCTATCTCCTCTGTTTCTTCTTTCTGAAATTCTTGTTATTCAGATATTAGACTTCTTGAGCTGGATTATAAATTAAATTTTTTTCCTTGTTTTTCTTTGCGGAATTTTATATTTCTAAAAATATTTTTATTTTCTAAAAGTAGTTTTGTTCTCTGAATGGTTTCCCACCCTCTTAAAATATGAAATTTTGTTCTTGGATTTAGGATTTTTCTTAAAAATTGGTTTCTTTATTTTACTTTTCAGTTATAGTTGACATACATATTTAAATTAGTTTCAAGTGTATACCCCAGTGATTAGACATTACATACCTTATTAAGTGATCATCCAAACAATTCTTGCAACCATGTGACACCATACATTAGGATATTATTGACTAATTCCCTGTGCTGTACTTTACATGCCCCTGGCTATTCTGTAACAATCAATTTGTACTGCTTAATCCCTTTACCTTTTTCACCCAATCCCACTCCCATTTGACGATTGTCAAAATGTTCTCTGTATCTATGATTCTGTTTCTGTTCTGCTTGTTTATTTTATTTTGGGGGTTCAATTGTTGATAGATATGTATTTATTGCCATGTTATTGTTCATATTTTTTTATCTTTTTCTTCTCCTTCTTCTTAAAGAAGACTCCTTAACATTCCATATACTACTTGTTTGGTGGTGATAAACTCCTTTACCTTTTTCTTGCCTGGGGAGCTCTTTATCTATCCTTTAATTTTAGTTTTTTAAAGATTTTATTTATTATTATTTTTAGAGAGAGAGGAAGGGAGGAGAAAGAGAGGGAGAGAAACATCAATTAGTGCCTCTTGCACATGCCCCTACCGAGGATGAGGCCTGCAATCCAGACATGTGCTCTGACTGGGAATTGAACTAGTGAACTTTCATTTGCTTTGACTGCTGTTGGTATGTCAATGGGAGGGATTTAACCCCAGGCTGATGAACCACAAGGATTTTCTGCAACCACTGACCACCAACCTCTGACCACCATGGAGGATCAGCTGTGCAGGGACCCACCCAACAGAGCAGGACTTACTCCAGTGGGGCTCTGGTGTTTGCTGAATCCTCCCCTAGAGTGTGTTGTTTGTAGAGGTGGTTGGAAGGTGATGCTTCAACGTGGTCTGAAACTGTCCACTGGGTGTGCTGGCTCTGGAGCCTGCCGGAAGATGCAAGTCAAGGTCAGCTGACACCTGTGTTCTGCCTGAGGCTACGTGGCCTAAGCTACAAAGCAATCTGCAGATGGTTGTTACTTGTGCAGGACTTGGAGGTGCCAAGCTGTGAAACAAGGCCAGCTGCTGCCAGTGCCAGGCCTGGGGTCATTTAGTAAGAGGTACAGGGCACTCTGAGGTCAGATTTTAGGAAAGTATGAAGAATGAGCCAAGACAGGCCATTCATATGGAAAGCCACTGGAAACAACTTGGAAGGGCCCAAAAGTTGGATGGAGAGGTGTCTTGAGAGTCACTAGGGTGGAACAAATGGTGTGAGCCAGACTGATGGAGTCTCGGATATGGCACCTGTCTGCCTGCTTGGTGGGTAGAGGGCTCAGGAAAGGAATAATGGCCTCTGCCAACACTTCTGTCTGGGAGAAAGCTGGCCCCCAGCTCTCACCCTGATGCAGGACAGTTCAGTTCCTCCTGTATGTCCCTAATGCCTTTTGAACTGCTGCCCCAGTGTTGGAGCTCAGAGTGAGTGAATCCAAGTAAGACACTGCATGGGCCCAGTAAGAGGAATACCTGAGAATCCAGCAGCCCTCAGTCTTACTCAGCCTCAATCCCTGCTGGTTTTTACAGGTAGAAGCAATGGGAACCTCCTTTCTGGCACTGAAACCCTGGGCTGGGGGGCTGGTTTATGGCTTGGATTCCTTGCTCTTCAGGGATGATCTCCACAGCCAAAATATCCCTCCTGATTTTTATCTGCCATGCAAGGGTCTGGGATCAGCCCGTTCCATGTCTTTGCCCCTCCTACCAGTCTCAATGTGGTTTCTTCTTTATATCCTTAATTGTAGAACTTCCATTCAGCTCAATTTCAGGTCGTTCTGAATGATGGTTGTTCTGTAGTATAGTTGTAATTTTGATGTGGTTTGGGAGGAGGCAAGTACCACGTTGATCTACACCACCATCTTGACCAGAAGTCTTATAGGTTTATTTTTTTATTTCTTCCTTCCAAGCATGTTTTCTGCCTCTTTCAATTTGTTTGTTTGTTTGCTTATTAGTTTTGGTCTTTTGACTTGCTATAAGAAGCTTTCCTCTTATGTATGGCAATCCTTGACTATCCATTCATATGTAAAGTGGGGAAAGCAGAATGGAGAATTTTCCATTTCAGCCATCACAGAGAAAAAGGTGTTAGATTTACCTTTTTTCCTTAAACAGTCATTAAACTGTGAAAATATATGAAGCACACTCCAGGGACTTTTGGGGAAAGGAAAGCACATGTAGCAAGTTTTACCCCAGCTCTCTGTCTGGGACACTTTCCAAACCACAAGGTGTCATTGAAGTTGGGGTTAGTGGTTTCATTAGGTGGAGGAAATGGGGGTTGGATCTAAAGCAGCAGCAGCAGCTGTGATCTGTGGGGCTGAATAACAGAGAGGACAGAGCTGTGTGGAGAAGGAAACTTGGAGAACTGCACAGTGGTTCCCCTGAGCCATTGGCCAAATACAGGGGTGGGCAGAAGTGGGCTTATAATTGTGAGTAGGCAAAATAGAGTTTATTCTCCTATTATTATTTTTATTAATTATATTATTATTATTATTAACCTACTTTTTCCCACCCCTGTACTAAGCTGGAATGCTCAGAGTGTGACTCTGGCAGGCCAATCAGAGAATGACTGGGAAACTAAGTTGAACAGAGATTTCTAACCAAATGGAAAGATATGCTTTTTCATGGGTAGGAAGATTCTATACTGTTAAGATGTTCATTTTCCCCAAGTTCATCTATTCAATCAATCATTACACCAGAGAAAATATATAGATGTCAAATAAGCACATGAGCCAAAATTCACCATCATTAGTTACCCGGGAAATGCAAATCACAATCGTCTGTAATGAGGATGTTGAGATGCCGCCCCTCACCTGTTAGAATGGTGCATTGCAAGACCTGTAGTCCCACCTGCTGCCTTGACATCTTTGAGACTCTCAAGACCCCAAAGGCCTAACAATGCTCTTGCCAGATATGCCCCAACCCAGCATGCTGCCCTATCAACTGGACCAGCTGCTCTGCACTCCATCCATCATCCATGGGGTCTCATCTCCTTGCTAGCCCATGGAATTATTCAGACAAGCTAATCACAGCATCCCACAGGAGCCACATGGCCTTCCTCCCACAGCCCCTGCTGGTCACTCTGCTCTTTAGCACAGCCCCACACAGCCCTGCCTGACATGTGTGTCCTCTTCCATAGATTGGAAGTAAGGGTGACTGATACATTGCTGTCTCCCCTGTCCAGTGTCAGGTGTCATGTGTTTGGCCATCTCATATTATTGAGGATGGGGAACCCTCCTTGCCAACAGGATGAACAGGAGGCTATATGAACAAATGGCTAAAATTTAAAAGATTGACCATACCAAGTGTTGACAAAGATAGGGAGACACTGGGACTCTTAGTGCTGTTGGTAGGAATGTAAATGATACAATGACTTTGGAAAACAGTTTGGTGGTTTTTGTAAAAAGTAAGATATGGGTGGTATCACTTAAAATGATGGAGTAGGGAACTCTGGGGCCCATCCATGCCCTGAAACACTGAAAACAATTTAGCAGAAATTAGTGTTGGCTGGAGCTGAGGAGTTGGGGGAAATGGGAGAGACTGCTCACGGGTGTGGGGTTTTCATTAAGATGATGAAAAAGTTCAGGACTACATAGTGGTGATGGGTGAACAACACTGTAAGTATACTTACTGTCATGAATTGTATGCTTTAAAGCTGTTTAAATAGTAAATTTTATGTGTATTTTATTTACCACACATAAACATAAAATGCATATTCACCAGTGGTGCAGGCATTCCACGCTCAGAAGTCTGGCCTCAAATCCGGGCAGGACACCAGCTCCTTCCCTTCTCTGAGTCTCATCTCTGAGACCCCCAGAGGGGCCTGGAGGAATTGGCAGGCTCCATTAGCCTGAAGGCCACACTTGAGTGAGACAGGAGGGCATGCAACACCCTGAGGGCAGCCTTGGAGTCCGATGGGGAGACAGGGTGTGGCCTCCTGGACCTCCTGTCTGAGAAGTCACTCGGGCACCACAGAAAGAGAAGCAGACACACTGGTCAGTGCTGGTTCTTCATCGCTGGTTATCATCAGTTCCTGCTCCTGAGAGCCTGACCCCAGAGACGCAGATTCAGGTCAGTATCTCAGCTTTATGCCTGAAGCCACTAACCCTGCTGAAGTGACCAGTCCCAGGGAGCCTCAGATTGCTCATCTATGCATTTGGGGTAAACTAGCCAGAAGGCCTGTGGTGAGGCAACAGTGAAGGGAGACATACTGTGCTTCACCTAACCAGGTCTTGAGGCAGTGAGACCGGTCATTCTCCTTCGCTTGCTCTGTCCCTGTTCCTGCCACAGGCCTTCCCTCCTCTGCCTTCAGGATGTCACCCCTTCTCCATCTGGGATTTTGGGAAAGGGTCTGATAATCCTGCTGTGAGGGAGAAGCTGGTCTGCATGGGAACAGGGTCCCAAGGCTGGCAGACAGGTGCTCCTGGGCATTGATGAAGGAGGTCCAAATGCATAGACCATTTTCACACGTGCTTATTCAAGCCAATCTGAGGACATTCTTGAAAGCAAACTCTCAACAGACTAAGGAAATGCTCCAGAAAATGGCAGTTTTGCAGTTCTTTTTAAGCATTTAGAATCAAAGGACAGAATGTAAGGAAGGTTATGTGAAATCCATTGGTGGTAGAGTAAGGGGGCAGAAGAAAGCAAAGGGGGGAACTCTCAGGAACTGGGTCAAAAGTAAAATGGAGAACACCTACTGCTTTCACACTGGCGGGTGCAGGATAGTATATAATTAACATGTGCAGCCCAGGGAGATGGTGTGCAGGGAGCAGGTGACCAGGAGGCTCTGTGGTCTTTGCTCTGGTGCAAGCGGCTGTGCGTCCGAAGGGTCTGGGGAAGCAAATCACTCTGGTGTTTCAAAGGTGTGTCATCCTAGATGCATAAGAATGATGGGTGGGGCTCATTCACCGTAAGGAGAAACCTTCACTAAGGAAGCCACAGGCCTGGGACATGACTAACCTCTAGGACCTGCTCTGTTAAGAATCTGTGATCATATACCAGACCAAGACTTCCAGTCAAGATGGAGGCCTTGACAACCACATTGCATCTCCCTCGACAACTAAGAAGGAAAACAACTACCTCAAAACTAGAGACAACCAGAAGTTCAAAAAAACCGAGCTGCATGGAAGATATAAAAAAGAAATACTCATCCAGAAAGGAAGGAGAGGTGGAAAGGACGCGGTGTGGTGGTGGCAGCAGCAGTGGCAGGCCGGCAGAAAGCACAGTAAAATATTTTAGAAAGTTGAGAGGGATTGTTCCCAGCACCATACCAGACTACACAGCTCACGGTTCCAGCACCAGGGATAATAAAACCTCATTGCTTCTGACTGTGCAAACCAGTGGGGGTTGGGGTAGCAGCAGAAACTGCCAGTCTCTCAGCAGTGTCTGCTTGTTTAAGGAGCCCCCACGGTCCTAGAACAGCTGCAGACCCACCTACTCTGGGAACAATGGCCAGGGCAACAGGTAGAGAGGTGACAGGCCCATATGAAAGTGTGAGAAGTGCCTGAAAAGGGGAAAATGCTGAGCAAGCGGCATTGTTTCCTCTGAGACCATTCTCCCCCACACAGTGCCACAACGTGGTAAAATGGGTCACCTGTACTGACGAATACCTAAGGCTCCGCCCCTTACAATGTCACAGGTGCAATAGCTCTACCTAAGACACAGAGGCAAACAAACACAGGAGCCTGTCAAGATGCAGAGACAGAGAAGTATGGCCCCAAAAAGGGAAGGAATCAACTTTCCAGTGGGAGGACTAAGCGATGAGGAGATAGCTAACCTAACAAACAAGGAGATAGCCTAACAGATGCAGAGTTAAAAACACTGGTGATAATGTTACAGAAACAGGAGAGTCCAAAAATCCCCGGAGTTTGTGGCTGGGGGATGGGGAGAAGGAAGCAGCTTTCAGAATGCCTCCACATGCCTGAGGCTTATGGCCGGTGTCTTTCATTATGTAAATTGCTTTAATGCATCCAAAGCCTCAGGTGGATGGGAGGAGTCTTGAACCAGGTGATGGTATGGAAAGCACACAGAGTCTACGTGGGGTTCTGCCAATGGTCAAAACTATTGGCAACACCCACTGCGTCAGAGGACACAGTCAGGGATATATAGGCAACTGCGAACACTTTAGGGGGGGGCACGCTCTGGGGCTGTCTCCCTCGATGGTGAGTGTTCGCAGAGGTGCTCTGGAGAAGGAGAGGAGATCCATGTGGTTTACAGAAAGAAGACAGTTCGCAAGGAGGCTGAGAATCCAGGTGGTCCTGCACTGAGAGCTGGAGGGCACCACAGCACAGAAAGGACCTCCCCAATCAGGATTGAATGATTGGCAGCTGCTGGTAAAGCTGAACTGTGCCTAGGAAGTAGGGAAATGGTGTTTCTGACCCCCCTAAAACTGGTTAGGTTTGGTAGAGGGGAGGCAAGGATATGTGTAACTGTTAAATAAACAATTTTTCTTTTCACTCAAATATAATGTTCAGAGTTGTAATTTTGGCAGCGGGCAATCAGACCCCTAACTAAAGAGCCCGTGGGTTTGTTTTCAATTGGAGCAGCCCAGGGGCTCTGTAACAATAAGGATGCTCACAGACATGACAGATATGCTTAAGTATGGCAAACACATAAAGGGAAGAAGTGAAGGCTATGCTAAATGAAATTAAGGAAAATCCGCAGAAAACCAATGGCGAAGGGAAGGAAACTGGGGTTCAAATCAATGATTTGAAATATGAGGAAGAAAAAACAGTCAAACAGTACAAAATGAGGAAACAAGAATTTTAAAAACTGAGGAGAGGCTTAGGAACCTCTGAGACCATTTTAAACGTGCCAACATCCAAATCATAAGGGTGCCAGAGAAGAGGAAGAGCAAGAAATCAAAAGCTTATGCGAAAAAATAATGAAGGAAAACTTCCGAAATTTGGTGAAGGAAATAGACACTCAAGTCCAGGAAGCACAGAGAGTTCTGGACGATCTGGACCCAAAAAGGACCACACTATCCAGCAAAGCTATAATTTAGAATGAAAGGCCAGATGAAGTGCTTCCCAGACATGGTAAAGATAAAGGAGTTAGTCATCACCAAGCCGTTATTATATGAAATGTTAAAGGGACTTATTTAAGAAAAAGAAGATCAACACTGAACATTAAAATGACAACAAACTCACAACTATCAACAATTGCATCTAAAACATAAAAACAAAAACAAACTAAGCAAACAACTAGAACATTTGCAGGGTTATCAGCTGGGAGGGGGAAGGGGGAGAACAGGGGAAATGGTCCAGGGACTAAGACACGTATTTGGTTGGTACAAAATAGACAGGAGGAAGTTAAGAATAATATAGGAAAGGGTGAAGTCAAAGAACTTATATGCATGACCCATGGCTATGAACTAAGGGGGGTGGGATTGCTGGAGGGAAGGGGGGTACTGGGAAGAGGGGAGCTAAGGGAAAAGAAATTGGGACTACTGTAACAACATAATAAAATATACTTAAAAAAAAAAAAAAAGAATCTGGGAATCCGACCATCCTGGGTGGTTGGTTTTGGTCACTGAGCTAGTCAGGCTTGCCATGTGGCCCCTTGTTCATTCACATGGGAGGAAGGAGGTGAGGTCAGGGTCTTCTCAGGACTTGCCCCCAGCTCCTGCAAACGCCCAGCCACTGCGGACTCACAGCCCATTTCCAAGGAAGTTGTAATTGTGTAACAGAACCCCTGGGCTGCTCCAATTGAAACAGAACCCACGGGCTGTTTAGTTAGGGATCCGATTGCCCGCTGCCAGAATTATAACTCTCAATACCAGAGTTTAGTGAAAAGATAAAGAATTGTTTATTTGCACACAGTTCTTCCTCCCCACCCCAGACCTGGCCAGTCTTAGGAAAGTCAGAAACACCATTTCCCTACTTCCTAGGCACAGTTCAGCTTTACCAGTAGCTGCCAACCACTCAATTCTGATTGGGGAGGTCCTTTCTGTGCTGTGGTGCCTTCCAGATCTTAATGCAAAACTGCCTGGATTCTCAGCCTCCTTGTAAACTGCCTTCTTCTTGCAAACCACGTGGTGAGAGCCTCTTCTTAAAGCAGCCTGGAGATCCACTCCTCCAAGCCACATGGAGGGAGCCCGCCTGCTAAAATGTCCGCAGCTGCTTATATATCCCTCTGACGCAGTGGGTGTTTAAAACAATTCTGATCATTCACAGAACCCTACGCAGGCTCTGTAGGCTCCTTCCGTACCATCCCATAGTCCAAGACCGCTCCCATCTTCCTGAGCCTTGGAAGTGGACCTTCCTTAAATATATGGATCCTCTAGGGCCAAGAGATGGTTTTTCTCTTGCTGTTGTAAAGCAGTGCTTCTGGATCCAAGCAGGAGGGCTCAGTGGGAGGTGGAGTGAAGGCCGCAGTGCCCATTCCCAGGTGCCACAGGAGGCTGCCTGACGCCTGTAGGACTCTGCCCGGGCTTATTCTGTGCGCGTCAAGGAGTCTGCGTAGACGGGCACTCCCAGATGTGCGTGGGTGGTGGGGCACATTGGCTGATCTTTGTCCTAGAAAACGTTGCTGCGGTGAGAGCCTCATCCCCTGCAAGCATGTCCGTGGACATCTAGAAACACGTCTCCTCTGTGGAGAAATTAAAGAAGACCTAAGTAAAGTGGAGAGCTATACTTCGTTCATCGTTTGGAAGACTCTATATTGTTACTATGGCGGTTCTGATGTTGGTCTAAAGATTCAGTGCAATTTCAGTTGTATTTCTAAGAGACTTTTTGTGGACATTAACAAGCAGATTGTAAAATTTATATGGAAATGTAAAAGACCTAGGATAGTCAGAACAACTTTGGGAAAGAATAAAGTTGAAGGGCTAAATTCTTATTTCAGAATTTATTCTAAAGCTATAGTGATCAAAACAGTATGGTGTTGGCCCAAAGACACTATCTTTTGGATTATTTGAAAAATTTTTTACTGTCCCATTTCAATTTATTTACTTTATATATGCCTTTGTATAGATTTTTTTTTTGGCGATTACTGTAGGAATTATGATGTGCATACTTAGCTTTCAGTTTACTCAGAATCAGTATTTTAACTTCAAGTAAAAAATAGAAACCTTTACCACACCCTTTTTACATTGTTGTTCTCTTATGTATTACATCTTCATATGTCAGAAACCCGATAGACAATGCTACAGTTTTTGCTTTAACATCAAACATATTTTAAACAACCCAGGAGGAGACTAGCCTTTTATATTTACCCAGATATTTATGATTTCTGTTGCTCTTTTTTTATTCCTGATATTCCAACTTTTCTTTTCATATCATTTCCTACTATCTGAAAAAGTTCCTCTAGCAGTTACTTTCGTGCTGCCAACAAATTATCTTAGTTTTTCTTCTAAAAAATATTTTTGCTGGATCTGAAATTTGGTGTTGATAGTTCTTTCAACAGTTTAAAAATATTCCTCCATGATCTTCTAGGTTTCATGGTTTCTAATGTAAAATTTGAAGTCATTTGAATTGCTATTTTCCTGCATTTAATGAGTAATTTTTTTTCTGGCTGCTTTTAAGATATATTTCTTTATCTAGTTTTCACCATTTGATTATGATATGCCAGCATGGATTTCTTGAGTTTATTGCATTGGGAATTCCTTTAGCTTCTTGAATCTGTACATTTGTGAGAGGGTTTTTCTTTTTTTGTTTTTGTTTTTGCCAAATTGAGGAGTTTTCAGCCATCATTTCTCAAATATTTTTTTTTCTACATTATTTCTCCCCTCCTTTTGGAACTCCAATAACATGAATGTTAGATCTTTTTGTATTGCCCCATGTGATCCAGAGGCTCTGTCCATTTTTTAGTACAATTTTTCTCTCTGTTGTTCATTTTGGATAAATTCTGTTGATCAATATTCAGGTTCAGAGATTCCTTTTCCAGTCAGAAGTTTTCTTTATTTTGGTACTGTATTTTCCAAACCTAAAATTTCCACTTAGTTATTTTTTTTTTTAATCCTCACCTGAGGATGTATTTTATTGACTTATTGATGAGAGAGAGAGAGAGAGAGAGAGAGAGGAAGAGATCAATGCTAGAGAAACATTGATGTGAAAGAAACATTAATCGGTTGCCTCCTGTACTCACCCAGCCAGGGACTGAACCTGCAACCAAGGTACATGCCCTGACCAGAAATCAAACTTGCAACCTTTTGGTGTATGGGACGATGCTCCAACCAACTGAGCTACACCAGCCAGGGATCCACTTAGCGTTTTTTAGTAGCTTCTCTTTATCCACTGAGACTTTCTATCTTTTCATTAATTTCAAAAGTTCTTTGCCTCTATTTCCTGGAGGATGAATGTAATAGTTCCTTTGAAGTCTCAGAGTAGTATCTGTGTCACCTGTGGGTTGGCATCTGGGGATTGTCTTTCCCCTTGTGAGTTGATGTCAAATTTTTCCTAGCATTTCTTATGTCAGGCAATTTTGTTTTGTCCCCTGGACATTGTGATATTACATTATGGGACTCCAAGTCTTGTTTAAATTCTATAGAGAAGGTTGATTTTTTTGCCCATAAGTTTTATTAGGTAACCTGCTTTCTGAGTATTGTGGTTCCAATTGCTGTTCAGCTTTATCTGCCCTGTGTATGCACCTCTCAGTGGTTCATCTGGTACCTGAGTAGTGGTCTACTCTGTAGTTCAGACCTCAAAGCCATAGATGTGATGCTCAGTGTCAGATCCATGCATACACATGCACAGCTCAGAGGTGAATCCAGGGGTTCATACACAATTGTATGGAGTCAGATGGATTTTTTTTGAGCTCCTATTTCTAAATAATCTCCCCAACGCTTTCCTGCTTCCAGTCCCTCCCTCACCCGTCCCCCCCCCCCCCCATTCCCCTACATACTGCCTGGGTTTCTAACTAGAATACTGGAACTTACATTTTCCTGCTCTGTCACATGCAGGATGCAACTGTGTCTGCCTCTGGGATCAAACAGTGAGAGGACAGAGAGAACAAAAGCCAGGGGTATTCCCCCTACACTCTTGGGACCACAGTTCCTTTGGTCAGAAAGGGTTTTCTTATCTCAGAGTTTTAGGTATTTTCCCAGCTGCCATTGCTGCTCTGCCTCTGTGGGAATTGCCTTGGGGGCTGGGTGAGAGAAACAGAAGAATAGATTTCCTCCACTTTTTATCCCAAGTAGGAATCCTCTTCCCACTCTTTGAAACAAGGGTTTCTCTTAGAGCTCTTTCTATTTACACCCAGTGCATACAGCTGGGTTTCAGGCTGAGTTTGAGTCTAAGCTAGGTAATATCAAAGGAAAAAAGAATGGGAAACTCATGGTGATTCAGTGGTATTTAGAGATTTGTTTTTCTTCCCAATCTATGTGCTATTATCAGAGAAGGAAAACTCTGACTCCAAAAAACCTCCGCTGCCTTGCGGCATACCTCTTCAGGGGAAAGGCTAGAGGAGTAAACCCCGACAGAAAATCCGGAGCCGGAGTCCCTAAGGCGGTTTGACATTGTAGTCAACACCGGCAACTCCTGCGGCGCACCTGAAGCCAAGCTGTATTGACTCCGTCTTTCCCTTGGATCCTTCAGCTGCGAAGAGAGGGGGAGTCTGCTGCATGGGCAACAGCAGACCCTCCATATCACCCTGCCCAGGCTCTGTAGCTTCAGCTTCACTGGAGAGGACACTCCAACGTCATCGTAAGATGTCGATTCAACACGGGAGGAGACAGATACCGTGTCACTCCCGAGTCGGACTGCACAACCATTCTCGGCGGTGCAGACTCTTAAGAAGCTATACCATCGTCTCTCGAGACGGACGGCTGCCGCCGATATGCTATTACATTTTTTAAAAATGGACTTTCTTTTTTAGAACAATTTTGGGATCACAGCAAAATTGAGGGGACAGTACAGATAGTTTCCATACTACCCCCCCCCACAACTGCATGGCCTCCTCTCTATTAACAGCTTACACCAGAGGGTGCATGTGTTACAATCAATGAACCTACATTCACATGTCATTATCATGCAAAGTCCATAGTTTACATTGAGGTTTGCTTTTGGTGTTGTACATTCTATGGGTTTAGACAAATCTGTAATGACATGTATTCATCATTATAGTATCATTCAGAATTTCTTTTTAAATAATTTTTAAAAATATATTTTTAGAGAGAGAGGAAAGGAGGGAGAAAGAGAGGGAGAGAAAAATTGATGTTCAAGAGCTACATAAATCGGTTGCCTCCTACATGCCCCCAGCTGGGGATCTGGCCCAAAACCCAGGCAGGTGTCCTGACTGGGAATCAAATCAGCGACCCCTCAGTTTGCAGTCTGGCACTAAATCCACTGAGCCATACTAGCTAGGGCCAGAATAACTTCACAGCCCTAAAAATCTGCTGTGATCTGCCTGTTTATCCCTCCTCATCTCCACCCACCAAACTCCAGCAACCATAGATCTTACTACTGTCTCAATAGTTTTTTTTTGTTTTTTTCAGAATGTCACATTGTTGGAATCATATGGTATTTAGTCTTTTCAGACTGGTATTTTTCATTAATGAAATGCATTTAAGGTTTTTCCATGTCTTTTCATGGTTTGATAGCTCATTTCTTTTTAGCACTGAATATTTCATTGTCTGGATTACCAGTTTATTATCCATTCACTTACTGAAAGACATCTTGGTTGCTTCCAGATTTTTAAATTATAAATAAAGCTGCTATAAACATCCATGTCAGATTTTTGTGTTAACATAAGTTTTCAACTCCTTTGGATAAATACCAAGGAGCATGATTACTGGATTGTATGGTAAGACTGTTTAGTTTTATAAGAAATTGCCAGACTGACAGCAACCAAAGGGAAGAAGGGAGGGGGATAATGGTGGAAAAAAGGGGAAGGGACTAGATAAAGAAAATGTGTGAATGACCCATGGACATGGACAACAGGGTGGGAATTGACTGTGGGAGGGGGGTTGGGATGGGTGGAGGAGGGCAAAGGAGAAAAAATTGGGACAACTGTAATAGAATAACAATAAAAATGATTTAAAAAAAGAAACTGTCAAACTCTCCTACAAAGTAGCTATATCATTTCTCATGCCCACAAGCAACGAGTGAGCTTCTGTTGCTCCTCATCCCGGGCAGCACTTGGTGTTGTCAGTGTTTTGGATTTTGGCCATTCTAACAGGTGTGTAGTGAGTGGTATCTCAATGTTGTTTTAATTTGCCTTTCCCTGATGACATGTGATGTGGAGCATCTTTTCATATGCTTATTTGCCGTCTCTGTATCTTCTTTAGTGAGGCATCTGTTAAGATCCTTTGACCACTTTGTATTTATTCATTTTATCTTTTAAGATTTTTAGAGAGAGGGGAAGGGAGGGGGAAAGAGAGGGAGAGAAACACAAATTGGTTGCCTCTCGTATGCATCCCGACCAGTTACCAAACCTGCAACCCAGGCATGTGCTCTGACTGGGAATTGAACCTGCGACCTTTCACTTTGCAGAATGACGTCCAGCTAACTGAGCCACATAGGTCAGGGCTTGACCACTTTTTAAATTGGGTTGTTCATTTTCTTACTCTTGAGTTTTAAAGGGTTTAATTTTTTTTTCTTGTGCTATATATTGGATAATAGTTCTTTATCAGATATATCTTTTGCAAATATTTTCTCCCGGTCTGTCTTGTTTCCTCACTCTCTTGACAGTGTCTTTCACATAGCAAAAGTTTTTTTATTTTGATAAAGTCCAGTTTATTAATTCTTTCATGTATTAGTCTCTGGTGTTATATTTAAAAAGTTATCACTATACCCAAAGTCATCTATATGTTCTCATATGTTATCTTTCAAGAGTGTTTTGGGAAGTTTTATGCTTTGCATTAGGTCTGTGATTTATTTTGAGGTAATTGTTGTGAAGGGTGTAAGAATTTTTTTTTTTTTTTTTTTTTTTTTTTTGCATGTGGATGTCCATTTGTTGAAAGACTATGTTGCTTTGGCCAGGTGGCTCAGTTGGTTGGAGCACTGTCCTGCACACCAAAAAGTTTTCGGTTCAATCCTCAATCAGGGCACATGCCAAGGTTGCAGGTTTGATCCCCAGTCAGGGCACGAATAGGGGGCAACCAACCGATATTTCTCTCTCTCTTTTTCCCTCCCACCCTCCCTCTAAAAAATCAATAAATATATCCTTGGGTGAGGATTTTTTTTTTTTAAATAAAGACTGCTTTCTCCATTGTAGTGCCTTTTCTCATTTGTCAAGGATCAGTTGACTATATTTGCATTGGTTTATTTCAGTGCTCTCTCCTGTTCCAGTAATCTATTTGTCTTCTATTTGTCTATTCACTCATCAATACCAGATTGTATTGATTGATGTAGCTTTACGTAAGTCTTGAAATTGTATACTGTCTGGGTCTTTTTGCTTCTTCATATGAATTATAGAAACAGTTTGTTGATATCCATAAAATAAGTTTCTGAGATTTTGATTGGGATTTTATTAAATTTATAGTTCAAGTTGGGAAGAATCATTCTTATAAAAATATTGTTTTTATATCCACGAACATAGACTATCTCTCCATTTATTGTTATTTTATTTCTTTCACCAGAGTTTTGTAGTTTTCCTCATATATATCTTGCACATATTTTGTTAAATTATACCAAATTGGGGAGGTGTTAGTGTAAATGGTATTAACACCATTTTGTGGTTGTTTTAAATTAAAACAATTTCAAATTTTATTTGTTTATTTCTGGTTTTTAATTTCAAATTCTACTTACTTATTCATTGGTGGTATATAGAAAAGTGATTGAACTCTGTGTATTAAAATTTTATCCTGCAACCTTGCTATAATTGCTTATTAGTTCCAGGAGTGTTTTTGGTTAATTCTTTTTGACTTTTTACATAGAAATCATGTCACTTATAAACACAATTTTATTTCTTCTTTCCCAATCTCTGTACATTTTCATTTCCATTTCTTATCATATTGCATTAACTAGGACTTCCAGCATGATGTTGAAAAGCAGTGGTGAAATAGCACATCCTTGCCTTACTCCTAATCTTAATGGGAAAGCTTTGAGTTTATTATTATTATTATTATTATTATTATTATTATTATTATCATCCTCACCTGAGGATATGTCTATTGTTTCTTTTTCTTTTCTTTTCTTTTTCTTTTTTTTTTTTTTTTGAGAGAAAGAGACATCGATGTGAGAGAAAAACATTGGTTGGCTGCCTCCCATATATCTACCAACTGGGGGTCAAACCCACAACCTAGGTATGTACCCTGACCAGGGACCGAACCCAGGGATTGAGCCCATAACCTTTGTTGTAGGGGATGATGCTCTAACCAACTGAGCCACGAACCAGGACTTGAGTTTCTCCTTATTAAGTATGATGTTAACTGTAGGGTTTTTGTATATGTTCTTTAGCAAGTTGAGAAAGTTCCCCCCAGTCCTAATTTTTTGAGAGGTTTTATCATGAATAGGTGTTTGATTTTGCCATGTCTTCTTTCTGCATTGATATGATCATGTGATTTTTCTCCTTTACCCTATTGATCTGATGAATTACACTAATTGGTTTGTTGAACTAGTTTTTCATACCTAAGATAAATTCCACTTGATCATGGTATAATTCTTTTCACACATTGTTGGATTCTATTTGCTAATACTTTTGAAGGTTTTTGCATCTATTTTATGAGAGATACTGGTGTATAGTTTTTATTTGATGTAATGTCTTTGGTTTTGTTGTTAGCATAATGCTGCCTTCAGAAAAAGTTTGAAACTATTCCTTCTGCTTCTATCTTCTGGAAAAGGTTGAAGAGAATTGGTATGATTTCTTCCTTAAAAGTTTGGTAGAATTCATCAGTGAACTTATCTGGGCCTGGTCCTTTCTGTTTTGGAAGGTTATTAATTATTAATTAAATTTCTTCAATAAATATAGCCCTATTTTGATTGCTTATTTCTTTCTGTGTGATTTTTGGCAGATTGTGTCTTCCCATATATTGGTCCCCTTCATCTAGGTTATCAAATTTGTGGGCATAGAGTTGTGCATTATGTTCTTTTATTATCCTTTTCATGGTCTGTGACCTGTAATGATGTGATGACCCCTCTTTTGTTTCTGATATTAGTAATTGGTTTATTCCCTTTCTTTTATTTTTTCTTAGCCTGTCTGGGGGCTTATCAATTATACTAATCTTTACAAAGAACCACCTTTTGATTTTGTTGATTTTCTTTAATGGTATCTCCTTTTCAATTTCAGTATTTTTTTTTTTTGCTCTAATTTTTATTATTTCTCTTCTTCTGCTTACTTTGGATGTGTTTGCTATTCGTTTTCTAGTTTTCTAAGATTGAAACTTACATTACTAATTTTATATCTTTCTTGTTTCCTAATGTATGCATTCAATGCTATAAATTTCCCTCTAAGCACAACTTTTGCTTCATCCCACAAAGTTTGATAAGTTTTCGTTTTCATTTAGTTCAATATAGATTTAAATTTTCTTCAGATTTCTTTTTTGATCAGTGTGTTATTGCCAATATTTTGGGATTTTTCCTACAAATATTTTGGGATTATCCACCTATCTTTCTGATATTAATTTCCAGTTTAATTCTATTGTGATCTGAGAGCAAACATTGTACAACTGTTATTCTTTTAAATTTGTTAAGGTGTGTTTTATGGCCCCAAATATGGTCTTTCTTGGTAAATGTTCCATGTAAACTTGAGAAGAATGTTTATTCTGCTGTTGTTTAATTAAGTAGTCTGTAGATGTCAATTATATCCAGTCATTTGATCGTTCTACTCAGTTGAAAGAAGTCCTTAATGACTTTCTGTCTGCTGGATATGTTCCCTTCTTAGGTGGCAATGAAGTCTCCAAATATAAAAGTGGACTCATCTATTTCTCCTTGCAGTCGGTCAATTTTCCCCCCTCTCATATTTTGATGTGCTGCTGTTAGGCACATACATATTGAGGACTGCTCTATCTTCTTGGAGAATGGGCTCCTTTATCATTATGTAATGCCTCTTCTTAGCCATGATAATTTTCCTTGCTCTGCATCCTTCTCTGTCTGAAATTAATAAGCTACTCTGGCTTTCTTTTGATTAGATTAGCATGATATACATTTCTCCACCCCTTTACATTTAAAGTGGGTTTCTTATAAACAACATATTTTTATACACTCTGACTATCTTGGACCTTTATTTGGTGTATTTATACCACTGACACTTTAAGCGATTATGTAGTTGGATTAACATTTTTCATATTTATTAGTGTTTTCTATTCATTATCCTTGTTTTTTGTGTTTTCTAGTTTGGTACTCCATTCTTTTCTTGCCATTTGTGATTTTAATGGTGTGTTTTATATAATTCCATTTTTCTCCATTCTTAGCATTATCAATTATACTTCTTTTTAAAACATTTTAGTGGTTGTCCTAGAGTTTGCATTATACATTTACAACTAATCCAGTTTCCTTTCAAATAACACTGTACTTCTTCATGAGTACACAGTACAATATAAAAATAAAACATTCTAATTCCACCCTCTCATCCTTTGTATCTTTGCTGTCATTCATTTCACTTATACATAAGCTATAATCATCAAATATATTGTTGTTATTATTATTAATAATAATGTTAGATCAATTAAGAGTAAGGAAAATAAAAGCTTTGATTTTACTTTCATTTATTTCTCCTCTAATGCTCTTCTTTTCTTTATGTTGATCATAACTTCTGGCCTATATCATTTTTCTTCTCTTTGAAGAACTTCACTTAATATTTTTTACAAGGCAGTTATACTGGCAACAAATTCTCTCAATTTTTGTTTGTTTGAGAAAGTTGTTATATCTCCTACACTTTTTAAGGAAAATTTTGCAGAATATAGAATTCTAGGTTGGTGGGGGTTTTTCCCTCTCAATATTGTATATATTTTACTCCAATCTTCTTGCTTTCATCTCTTTTGAGATGTCAGATATAATTCTTATCTTTGCCCTTGTATAGGTGAGGTGTTTTTCTCCTCTGGTTTCTTTAAAAATTTTTCTTTACTTGTAATTTTCTTTTTCTTTTTAAATATATTTTATTGATTATGTCGTTACAGTTGTTCCAATTTCATATCCCTTTGCTCCCCTCTTCCCAGTACCTCCCTTCCCTCCAGCAATCCCACCCCCCTTAGTTCATGTCCATGGGTCATGCATATACATTCTTTGGCTTCACACTTTCCTATATTATTATTCTTTTTTAAAGTATATTTTATTGATTATATTGTTACAATAGTTCCAATTTTTCCCCTTTGCTCCCCTCCACCCAGCCCCCCTTCCCCCAACAATCCCCCTCCCAAGTCCATGCCCATGGGTCATACATACAAGCTCTCCTGCCTCACCCTTTCATATATTCTTCTTCTTCTTTTAAAATAAATAATTATTAATAATTAATTGTTTTAATTATCAATAATTAATTATTCTAACAATAAAAAATAACAATCCCTCCCTCTCAGACTTAAGATCCTTTATAATCTTATAAAGGACAATGGGCGAAGGTCTCGAGCTCCTCTAGCTGCTTCAAGCTGGACATGGTCGTCCTACCTACCCTTGGGTCCAGAAATCCCTAATAAGAGTGGGGGTGTGGAGGGGAGAGTGGCCTTCCCACATGGGGAAAGATATTGCAGACTCCAGGTTGGCTGGCTGTCCCCGGACAACGGCATGCTTGGTTTAACAGGCTGGCATCCTTGTTGTATTCTGGAGGCAACAGATTTGGCAACAGGGTTAAAGGACATCATTCAATCCATAACCACTAGATGACAAAAGACAGGTATTAATTTTTCAATGTCCCACATTAGGGAAAAGAAGGGCTTCTTTAGAGGAAGGTGTGCCAGGTACATCTCACCTGTCCAAAACCCTTTTGCCCATTATATTTAGTTTGGGCTGAGGGAAATATTTTAGGTTTCCCCTCTCTCAGGACTCTGGGCTCTTTCTGTCCAAGCCTTTAGGACAGAAAAGAGAAACCAGTTTTAAAGTGAAACCCACAGACCACCCCATTCTTCACCAACCCAGCCACTTAGTTCAGCCAAACCATTGAGTCTCAGGAGGCAGCAATGCAGACAGGATTAAGTGAGGCCTATACGTACAGACAATCACCCGGGCAATGAGACTGTAGGCTTATGCCCTTTGAAAACAGAAAACACATGTTAATTTATGTAACATAACCCACATGCAAGTCTCTAAATCTGTAGGACTGTCTTATCGGAAAGACATCCAGTTGAAAGGCACTTGAAATTCTTCTTGCCTGTAAGTTAAACATCCTTGATAATGCCACAGACATAGTTTAACTTTCAAATGAAAACAAATTTTAAATGAAAAGAAACCTTAAAGACGGATAGCTGCACTACTGTACAGTCTTCCACTGAGCATTGTGATTTCCCTTGAATCGCGATTTTTCTCCCTAAGATTACCCTCCTTGTCATTAAAGGGACTGCATTAAGTCCATTTTTAAGTTATCCTGTTCATTTGCATAAACACAACAAGAGCAGAAAATGATCACTTATGATCTTTAGTTCTGCTTTGCTGGAACTTACCCAAGGAACATTTAGGGTGAGCAGAACCACATACCTGGCATTCAGCCTTGCCTGAAACACCTGTCTTTTCCAAGTCCTTCTGGTTTTCCATTGTGCCTTAAGGTCCCATCTAGCCATCTTTCAGAAAAACAACCTTCATTCCTTCCCTGCAAAGATTGCCATGGACCGTGCATCCATCCAAGGTACCAGGCCTTTTATCTCGTGGACTTTTATTACCTTTGAAAGTCAATCCCAGTTCCTCAGGGCTTTTTGGTAACAACCAAAGCCCAAGCATGTCTCCTTCAGGCATGACATTCCAGCCAAAGTCTTAGTTAAAAAAAAACAAACCTCTATTAACAACTGGTCTTATTAGTTTTATGCAAAGAAACCTATGTCATTACTTACTTCTCTAGAATGCCAAACTCTGGAGGGATCAGATAGGGAGAAAAATATACAGTGTGAAGGAAAATCCTTGTCCTTCTAATATTCACTGAACTTGCATTTCCATTCTTTATATTTTCATTTTTTCCCCCACTAAAAATTTTTTTGTTTGTTTTTCCATTACAGTTGTCCCACTTTTTTTCCCTTCTTGCTTCCCTGCACCCTGTCCCCTCCTTCTCCAACATTTAGTCCCCACTCAGTTGTCCATGTCCTTGGGTCATTTATACATGTTCTTTGACTAGACCCTTCCCCTTCTTACCCCCCTCTCTCCCCCCCATCTCCCCCTTTGTTACTGTTAGTTTATTCCTTGTTTACATACCTCTGGTTCAGTTTTGCTCACTTGTTTGTGTTGTTCACTGGTTTCCTGTAATAGGTGATAGCATAAGGTATTTTTCTTTCGCTGCCTGGCTTATTTTGCTAAGCATAAGTCTCTCTAGTTCCAATCATGTTGTTGCAAATGGTAGAAGTTTCTTCTTTCTTTCAGTACTTATTCATGGTCATTTTCCCCCTTTGTACTCGTGTTCCTCCCTGTCTCTCTCTGTTTCTTCATCTTCTTAAAGCAGACCCTTTAGCATCTCTTGCAATGCTGGTTTGGTGGAGATGTATTCTTTTAGCCTTCTTTTGTCTTGGAAACTCCTTATTTCACCTTCCATTTTGATTGAGAGCCTTGCTGGGTAGAGTATTCTTGGTTGTAGGCCTTTGTTTTTCATTGCTTGGAATATTTTTTGTCATTCCCTTCTGGCTTGTAGTGTTTCTGTTGAGAAATATGATGATAGCCTTATTGGAGCTCCCTTGTATGTTATTAGTTGTTTCTCTCTTGCTGCTTTTAGGATTCTCTTTGTCTTTGAATGTTGCCATTTTAATTATGATGTGTCTTGAAGTGGGCCTGTTGGGGTTCATCTTCATTGGGACCCTCTGTGCTTCCTGGACTTGCGTGACTCTTTCTCTCCTCATGTTAGGGAAGTTTTCTGTCATTAGTTTTTCAAAGAGGTTTTCTATTCCTTGCTCTTCTTCTCCTTCTGGAATTCCTATGATATGGATATTATTACATTTCATGTTATCCTGCAGCTGTCTTAGAATCTCTTCAGTCTTGTTCAGTCTCTTTTTATTTTGTTGCACTGTCTGGGAGTTTTTGTCTAAGTTGTCCTCCAGCTCGCTGATCCGATCTTCTGCTTCCTCTAGCCTGCTTTTAATTCCTTCTACTGTGTTCTTCAATTCAGAGATCGTATTCTTCATTTCCTCCTGACTCTTATTGATAGCTTCCATGTCCTTTTTCATGCTGGTGTAATTCTCAGTAAGTTGCTTGTAGTTTTTCTGGAGTTCTTTGTAGTTTCCGCTGAGCTCATTCAGCTTCTCCATAATCCATGTTTTGAATTCCATATCTGATAGTTGGCTCCCCTCTATTTCATTTAGCACTCTTTCTGGGGAGTCTACCTTTCCTTTTGATGGGGTGTTGTTTCTCTTTCTCCCCATTTTTTTGACTCCTATTGTTTGTTGGTGCTTCTTAGAATGATCTGCACTTCCTGGATCTGCCCCTGGTGGCGCCAGATCATGTACCAGTCTGGGCCTAGGCAGCCTGTTGGAGACTTCCAGGGATCTACTGCCTTTGTCTGTCTTCTTTAGGTGTTAATCTATTCAATCTGTGATTAGCCATCAGGCTTAAGGACCATGGGTGTGGCAGCTTAATTCCTGTAGGCAGGTCTTTTGCTTCCCCTCAGGCTGACGCCACTTGGAGGAGAATGGTCTGCCTGCAGTATGGGGATGAGTCAGCACTGGGGCCTGGTTGGCTGCTCCCCTAGTTCTCCCTTCAAAGCCACCGCACCAAACCCTCCCCAAGCATCTCTAGTCCTCTCTGCCTTCCCTCTGCTTGAGCCCAGGGTAAGTGGGGGCCAAAATATTTTCGTATGTGGTCCACTTAAGAGCTCTTTTTCTCCAGCTGTTTCTCTCCGGCTAGCAAGAAACCCTGTGACTTTTCGCTTTTCTCAGCTGGATACTATTTTACTTTCCACTCTGTTGCTGTAGGCTGGGAAGCTAAGTTGGGGGTTTAGACCCTGCCCTTCTCAGGGGGAACCCCCAGTTGCTGAGCTGTTTCTCAGTCCCTTCAGCTGCCACCCGTGTGAGCCCAGCCAGCCCTTCCGCATCTCCGCATACCCTACCGGTCACGTTGTGATGTAGCGGCCTTTTCTGTCTCTCTGTGGTTATAAGTCTTCTCTCCAGCTAATGTTTGGTTGGTTATTCCAGATAATTTCTCCAAAATTAAGTTGTAAATTTAGACTAGTTCTGGGAGGAGGTTAGTGTAGATTCCACTTACTCCTTCGCCATCTTGTTTCTCCCTTCCTACATTATTCTTAACTTCCCCCTGTCTATTTTGTAGCAACCACTTATGCTTGTTAATCCCTGCACCATTTCCCCATTTCTTCCCCTCCCACCTGATAACCCTAAAAATGATCCCCACACCTATGATTCTCTTCCTATTCTAGTTGTTTGCTTAGTTTGTTTTTGTTTTTATTTTTTAGATTCACCTGTTGATAGTTGTGAGTTTTTTTTTCATTCTAATGTTCATAGTGTTAATCTTTTTCTTAAGTAAGTCCATTTAACATTTCATATAATAATGGCTTGGTGATGATGAACTCCTTTAGCTTTATGATGTCTGGGAAGCACTTTATTTGCCCTTCTATTCTAAGTGATAGCTTTGCTGGCTAGAGTAATCTTGATTGTAGGTCCTTGCTTTTCATCACATTGAATACTTCTTGCCAGTCCTTCTTGACTGCAAAGTTTCTTTTGAGAAATCAGCTGAGAGTCTTAAAGGCACCCCTTAATAGGTAACTCCTTTCTTTTCTCTTGCTGCTTTTAAGATTCTCTCTTTATCTTTAATCTTTGGCATTTTAACCATGATGTATCTTGGTGCGGTCTTTTTTGGGTCTGGCTTGTTTCGGACTCTCTATACTTCCTGGACTTGTATGTCTATTTCCTTCACCAAATTTCGGAAGTTTTTCTTCATTATTTTTTCACATAAGCTTTTAATTTCTTGCTCTTCTTCTCCTCTGGCTCCCCTTTGATTCAGATGTCGGCACGTTTAAAATTGCCTCAGAGAGTCCTAAGCCTCTCCTCATTTTTTAAAATTCTTGTTTCCTCCTCCTGCACTGGTTGACTGTTTATTTCTTCCTTATATTCCAAATCATTGATTTGAACCACGGTTTCCTTCCCTTCACCATTGGGTTTGTGTGGATTTTCCTTTGTTTCATTTAGCATAGTCTTCACTTCTTCCCTTTATGTGTCTGCCATACTCAAGCATATCTGTCAAGCCTGTGAACATCTTTATCACCAATGTTTTGAACTCTGCATCTGTTAGGTTGGCTATCTCCTCATCACTTAGTTCTCCCACTGGAACCTTAATCCGTTTCCCTTTTTGGGCCATACTTCTCTGTCTCTTCATCTTGACAGACTCCTGTGTTTGTTTGCCTCTGTGCCTTAGGTAAAGCTTTCACACCGATTACGTTTAAGGGGCAGAGCCTTAGGTATTCGTCAATACAGGTCGACCTGTTTCACCACGTTGTGACACTGTGGGGGAAAGGTCTGAAAGGGAACAATACTGCTTGCTCAGCACTCATCCCTTTTCCAGGCACTTCTCCCACTTCCGTATGTGACTGGTGCCTCTCTAGCTGTTGCCCTGGCCATTGTTCCCAGAGTGGGTGGACCTGTGAACTTTTTAGGACCGTGGGGGCCCTTTAAACAAGTTAACTCTGCTGAGAGACTGGCATTTTCTGCCTCCGCCCCAACTCCCACTGGTTTTTCCAGTCAGAAGCAATGAGGCTTTATTGTCCCCAGTGCTGAAACCGTGAGCTGTGCAGTCGGGTCTGGTGCTGGGAGTGCTCCCCAAGTGTCCCTCTCGACTTTTTAAAATATTTGACTGCGCTTTCTGCCGGCCTGCTGCTGTTGCCACTGCCACTGCTGCTGCCACCACCATACTACATCCTTTCCACCCTGGCTCTGCCCCTCCTACCTGTCGGATGGATATTTCTTCTTTATATCTTTGTTTGTTGGACTTTCATGCAGCTCCATTTTCTGGAATTTCTGATTGTCTCTAGTTTTGAGGTAGTTGTATTCCTTCTTAGTTGTGGAAGGAGACGCAGCATGTCTGTTTAGGCCTCCATCTTGGCCAGAAGTCCCTCTAATTTTTTGCAGTGTGAATAGCATATGCCTAGGTGTAGTTTTTTGTTTGGCATTTTTCCTGCTTGGTGTATCTGAACTTCTTGGGTCTGTGGTTGGTTCTGACATTAATTTGGGGAAATTCTCAGTCATTATTGCTTCAAATATTTGTTCTGTTCTTCTCTTGTCTTCCTGTTATTCTCATTACATGTATGCTTCAACTTTTATAGTTGTCTTGGGTTTTCTGTTGCTTTGTTTTGGTCTTTTTTTTTTTTTTCTCATAGTTTCTCTGTTTTGGAAGCCTGCTCCTGCCATAATGCATCAGCACTAAACGCCAGCATACAAAGTGATTCCAGCATCCCTGCCATATCTGAAACTGGGTTTCATGCCTGCTCTGCCTCTTTACTGTGGTAGGCTCTTTCTGCCTTTTAGTATGCCGTGTAAGTTTTTGTTGAAAGCTGATGTGGGGTGTTGTGGAAAAGAACTCCAGTAAATAGGTCTTTATTGATATGGTGGTGAGGTATGGGGGAGGGGCAACTTTCTATAATACGATTATGTCCCCTCTGTTAGTGAGCCTGTGTCCTTCAACTGTGAATTTCACAAGTGCTTCTCATTTTTCACCTCCTTAGGTGGGATAGGATGAATAGAGGGAAATGTGCTTGGGTGTTTCCCTTCCCCCATGTACAAGGATAGTGCAGGGTGGCAATAGGTATTTTCCTTCTCCCAGGTCAGTCAAACTCAGCTAAATGCCACTAAGTTAGGCTCTGGAAAAAGTTTCTCTTAGGAACAGGACTTTTTAAAGAAGAACAGGGAGCTCTGGCATATTTCCAAATGGTTAGTTTTCCCTGTTCCTGCAGGAAGTGTTACCGAACAAGAAAACAGAGGTTCGTCTGCCTGCTGCCTCAAAAGCCACACTCGTGAGGCAGATGCTGGTGAAAAGGAAAGATCTTATTCAGGTGGTGCATAACCTAGAAGAATGGCAGGCTCCTGTCTCAGAGCTCATCTTCTCAGCAAGACCAAGACAAGAGCCAGAGTTCCTGCTGCATTTTAAAGTACAGTCTTTTGGAGTCGCTGGCAGCTGTTAAGCAGCAATTAGTCCCCATCCAGGTAGCTAAGGTTGTTCCTGGATGCATGTGGGCCATACAGCCATGGGACCTGTGGCTGCTAGGGCCGCAAGGTTGCATATTCCCAGATGAGAGAGAGAATGACTGACTGCACAGGCCAGTGCATCACCAGGGGAGTAAGGGAGAGAAAGAGACTTCCTCCGGAAGGCCGTGGGCCACATGGTTTCTACAGCTATGTGGCCCATGGAGAAAACAGGTGAATGTACCAAGCCAGAGAGAGCCAGAGACCTTTCTTTGTTCCCCTGTGATTATATTTTTTGGTGGGGTGGATCAGGTGCTTTCTCAACTTCCCAAATTTTTGTGTGCTTTTGGTGGGCCCACCTCCCAACCAATCCCTTCTTTCCCCAGGCTATACTGACAGACATCTCAGGTCCGGCACCTCCCCCTGCACTATTCTGACTTCCGTGGTGCATGTGCCTGCCTTGCATGGTCCCACCCCAAATCTTGTATTGAAAGAGAGTGGGGCTCTTTCTTCTATCCAATTATTTTACTAGCCTTTTGGGTGCTGAGTGTAAGAACCTCCCCCCGCCTCCATTCCTGCTGATGGAGCAGACCCCTGGTTCTGACCAACCATCCACCAGTAGCAGACACATAAGGGGATTTCTCCCAGATAGCTGCTGGGACAACATGGTAGAGCTGCAGAGGTAAAACTTACAAAAGTGTTTGCACCCTCCTAAGACTGGGTCCTTCTGGAGTTTTTAAGTCTTGGACTTGTCCACACTGAGCTTCCATTTCATCAACCACAGTTCAGGTGTTTCTGTCCCAGCACTGGTTCCTGTGGAGGAGTCTGCTCCTGGGGTTCTGCTGTGATAAGTTGTGATTCTCTGGATCCAGCTGTCTGTCCAATTTTGGATACAGGAGATTGCCCTAAGACCTCAATTCTCTGACAGATCTAAGAAGAATTGTTGATTTTTCTGTCTGTTTAGAATTTAACTGATGGAGTGATGATTTCAAGCTCCTCACAGGCCAGATTGAAAACTGTGTGTCTCGTCTATTTTTTAGTCTTCACGCTATTTTTTAGTCTTCACACAGCTGCTCTACACATTCTGTCCAAGAGGTTTAATTGCACACGGTGGGAGAGATAGGGTAGGGTGTTCATTCCATTTTCAGCAGAGCCTCTGTCCCCAGTTGGTTTTCTGGAACAAAATGAAATTAATATGTATATGGCTGGAGGAAATACTGAGAAGGTATTTAAGAAAATCTTACTAGTTATTTCTGGGTGGTAGGATTTGGGGAAGTTTCTTATTCACTTTTCAGTCATTTCCAACTTTTCTCTAATGAGCATTATTATGTCTATAATGAGAAAAAATCAGTAAGCACTCTTAAAATAACTCAGTCATGGTGAACTCACTATCAGTGGTAAGAACCATTCCTAAGGCACAGTTGTGGACTATTTGGACAGATGGAAAGTTCATACAAAGCATCCAGTTGGTGTGCGCATTCTCAATTCTCATTCCAACCCAGAACACTACGTCTGCTTGGGTGGGAGGAAGCGCCCCAAAGCAGAAGGCAGCCCTAGCAACAGGACTCTGGAGCTTTGTTTCTTTTACTTTTTGTTGTCTATTTTATTTTGCCTAAAACTTCCATTAATATAAAAATGTAAAAACCAAACAAAAGAGTCATTGTCATATGTGCTCACAAGGGATCTCATCCTCTCACCCAACTCCTTGGGCTTGAGGACACACATAGCGCCTGATTGGTGCACCTAGGAAGGTATGTCTATGCCCTAATCCCCAGAACTCATGAATGTGAACTTATTTGGAAGAGGGGGTTTTGTAGACATAATTAAGTTAAGGATCATGAGATAAAGAGATCTTTATGGATATCTGGGTAAGCCCTAAGTCCAATGACAAGTGACCTAAGAGACACACAGAAAAGGACAGACACAAAAGAGAAGGTGACGTGAACATGGAGGCAGATATTGAAGTGACAACACCAGAAGCCAAGGAAGATGGCAACTACCTCAAGTTAGAAGAGGAAAGAATGGATTCTTCTCTAGAACTCAAGAGGGAGTGTGGCCTTGTTGATACTTTGATTTTGGACTTCTGGCCTCCAGAACTATGAGAGAATATATTTCTTCTGTTTTAAACTGCCCAGTTTGTGGCAATTTGTTACAGAAGGAAACTAATAGAGCTTCAGACAAGCCACACTATTGGCAGGCCATTCAGCCCAAGAGAGCTCAGTCCAGCAGTCAGACCCCAGGCAGACTGATGAAAAGTCAGTTGCCATCTGAAGAGGGAAGAGCAGGAGTGTGCAGGTAGGGCCTCGCCGGAGACAAGACTTACAACCAGGGAGGAGCCCAGTGTGCTCTGAGAAGTGTTTCTTGGGAGACATGTGAAACTACCCTATGGAAGTATCTCAGGGTGAATATTACTCAACTTTGGCAAAAGTGTGCATCAGTCAGGATAGGGCAGGATAGGCTGCAGTAACAAAGAACCCGAAACTCATAGTGAATTATAACAACAAAGGTTTGTTTCTTCCCATGTATGTGTGTGTAAAGGGTTATGTCTGGGTTCGATCCATATTTTCTGTCTCCATGACCCAGGCTGAAGCAGCTGTCAGCGTATGAAACATTAATAGTCACAATGGCGGAGGGAAAGAGAACGTGGGCAGACCCCACATAAGCAATTAAATGCTCCAACTCCTTGGTCTGACTCATTAGTCATTCAAATCCACCCAAACAAGGAGGCCAAAAAATGTGATTCTATTGTGCCCCAAAGATGGAGAGCTAAGAATGTCAAGTAAACAGCATTAACAACTAGCACACTTGCTGTGACTCCAGAGGCCCTATACCTCATTGATTTTTCAGTGATCACTACCCAGCACAGGGCCTGGTTCAGATTGTGTTGTTACTGTTGCATAGAAGGAAGGAAGGAAGGAAGGAAGGAAGGAAGGAAGGAAGGAAGGAAGGAAGGAAGGAAAGAAGGAAGGGAGGGAGGGAGGGTCACTAGAGGGGGACTGGGACCGAAACAGGTCTGCCTTGGAACGGTCTGGAATGTGTGGGTTCTTGACTTCATGCAGGAAAGATTTCATGACATGAGTCCATGTGATTTTGAGAGTATGTTTCTTAAAGCTGGGACAGTGAAACAAAGGAAGGGCTTAAGATAGAAGAGGCAAGATCCCATTAATAGGAGTGAGTCTAGGCATGGCTGCCTAGACACAGGAAAGGAAGTCCCAGGAACATAAGTGAGCCGTGCTTCTGCGTGGACTCAGGAACAAGTTACAGAGGCAAAAGGAGGGCATTAGGACAGGTTCTGGGGATTAGCCCAGGACAAGCTGCAGCTGCCTGCTGCTTCCCTGGTGGCAAGTCTCTTGGGAGAAAGAACGCAAAAGTAACCATCTGAGGAAAGAGTGGCACAGGTGTGCTCTGGGGAGAGTGCATACTGGCATCCTTTGTCCTAAGGATTTTTTATCTGTTTTCTTAAGGTGGGGAGTTTAGGGGAGGTCTCAGGGGAAGGTCTCAACAGACTATTCATCAGCTTTCCAGATGTGCCCTCGAATATGCTGATGCATCAAAATGAGTGCAGAGAGGAGTTTGGGATCATTCTCAGGTCAGCTTCTCTGCTTTGCTTTTATCTGCATCTGTCTGGCTCTGATTGGGTTTCTTGTTACTTATTTTTCTGACCTCATCCTTTCTGGGGTTTGGCAAGCACGAATGGCACTACCAGGTCACTGTTATCTATCTCCTTGACCTTTGACTAGGGAGGAGAGGTGTAAACCATCTGCTCCCAGGTGGGCTTGGTTAGGGAAAATCTTGTGATTTATTAGCAGGTCTTTTAATTGCTTGGCCTTGTTTACTTATTTTGTCTTAGTTTCCCTCATTCCATTCACTAAGGAATTCTCTAGCTTCTTGCTATCCTGCCTCAGAAGGAAGGATGGATCAAATTCCTGGCATGTAGAAAGTGTTCAAGACAGGTTTTCCAACCAGCACTGAAAATGGGACACGGTAGGAGCACTAGAAGCATGTACTTAGTTCAACTGAATTGGCTTTCATTTTTGTCTTCTAGTTTTGACTTGGAGCCTTTCGCCAAATCCAAGCCCACAGCCAGGCATAGCCCAGGACGCAGCCTGCAAGCCTGAGGTCAGGAGTCAGTTTGGTGCTGGAGGAGCTTGCTGGAGCAGTCAGAATGCAGCAGGCTGGGTGTTGGAGCATACCTCAGGGCTGGGTTCAGCGCCCAGTGCTGGTGGTCCCTCCCCTGTCTTTGGGGATGTGTTCAAATGATTGAGGGCATACCCAGTCCTGCATACCGTATGCTTTGGGCCTATTTGCTCCTCTCTGGTAAGCTCTAGCTGGGCCAGTGTCTGCACCCTGCCTCTAACAAGCCCACCTAGATGACAACACAGACCTGTGACCTTATTTTATCTCAGTCTGACCTTTGAATTAATTATGACTTCTATTGTTCAAGTGTCAGAAACCACTTGAAATGATCTACAAAAAATAGTGCAACAGTTTCAGGTATGGTTGGATCCATCAGTCTAAGCCAATGCTCTGCTTCTC
The DNA here is from genome assembly GCF_987537825.1 of Furipterus horrens. NCBI lineage: Eukaryota > Metazoa > Chordata > Mammalia > Chiroptera > Furipteridae > Furipterus > Furipterus horrens. The sequence goes on along the minus strand of NW_028327180.1, from coordinate 60,365,267 downwards.
AGCTTGACTTTCCTCTATATTAGCCTCATTCTCAGACTTTCCCATGGTGCAGCCCTGGCCCATGAGCCTAAGCCAGTGTCAAGAGTATAGCAGAGGTACAATCAATAATTGTGGAGTTAATAAATAAGTGATTGCCTTAGCATTTGAGGCTTACATTCTATCAACTTAGCAATTCCAGGGGAAAAAAACTGTAATGCTTTCCAAACCAAAGCCCTTAGGGCTGGGTCTAATTAGTTTGGCCTGGGTCTGGGTCATATATTTGTCAGAGCAGGCTAGACTTTGCCCTGGTAACATATAAATCTTAAAATCTCTTACTACTTACTCACATGTGCTTCAGGGACGAGGGCTTTGCCCCGCGTAGTCATTAAGGTGTGCAGGCTCCCCACATTTGAGTCCCTACCATCTTTGGTGCAAGGCCTCAAAACTATCACAGGAAGACAAGAGAGAATAGCCCGAGTGGGGAATGTGCTGAGCGGCAGGCCTGAAAGGGGCATCCTTCACTTCACTGGCCAGAGCTGCCACAGAGGAGAGGAAGGTCATTTGTAAACCTGCAGTATTTTAGATTACTGGGGAAGTCTGACTCCCTGAGCCAGCCCTGGGGGGCCAGGAGGTCTCATTGCTCTGATGGCCAGGCCTGGGTTACACGGTCACCCCTGTTGTCAGGACACTGGGTCCACCCATCAGCCCCCTGGACCAGCCGAGGAGGAGGGCCGCTCTCCTGTGAGTAACCAGGGTGCCGCTGCCAGAATCAGGGGCAGGTGCTGGGCCAGAGCATTAATGCTGGCACCCTGTCCCTGCTGTTTCTTCTTGACAGCGCTCAGCCCCACCCAGCCCCACCCAGCCCCACCCAGCCCCACCAGGGCCAGATGACTCTGACTGTACTTAGATTATATTCAATATAACTTTCAGACCCCTGAAAACCTAATTCAGTGAGAATATTCAAGGCTTATTTTTATAACACAGACTGGACAGATAAAAAGATTTGGAGCAACACATTAAATATTTATAGAGCAATATGTATTTTAATAACCTTTAGACACTAATTATAAAACTCTTGCATATTACTTATAGGAAACTTAGAAAATAAAGTGTTAGCTTTCCCTGAGCTGTGTTATGGTAACGGATGACCTCCCACATCTCTGTGGCTTACAGCAGCAAAGGCTCACTCCTCCCTGGTGTTTATGTTGGCAGTGGTCAGCCAGGCCCATTGACACATGTCTCCGCTCCGGGACACAGGCGGAAGGATTGGTTGCGCTGGCATAAATTGTTCTCATAGTGAGCAAAACAAACAACCCGCGGAGCCACCCAACATCTTTCCCAGCTTTTGCTCTAACATGGCACATGTCACCTCTGCCCACGTTCCTTTGGCTGAGCAAATCAATGTTCAGGTCTGAAGTCAGCAGGTGGGGTAGCATGCTCCTCCCAGAGGGCTCATGACAGTGTCACAGCAGTGAGTGAGGAGCTCTCACAGGGTAGGGGAAAGCAAAGTATAAAAAATATATATAATCATCATAATGCCACCACCCTGAGATAACCATCATTACCCTCTTGGTGGATCTCATTCAGTGTGTTTCCAGGCCTGTGCAAATTAACACTCTTGTCTAATCACAAAGGCAATTAAATCCAGGTAATCAAATCAGTTGAAATATTAAATGCCACTCAGATGACCCAATCAGCGTCCCCAAGACAAACCCAGTTGCTCAGACCCATTGTCTGATTTGGCTGGTGAAACATTAACTGGCCCAACACTGGTGGAGTGCCTACTGGTATTTGCTGACTTAATTGTGTTGGTTTGATTATGTAAATCGAGTCCAACATTTGACTTCATATGTAAATATATATTTTTTCTAAATATCTAATTTTTATTTTAAACTTATTTTATAAGGATTTTTCAGTGTTGCTAAAAACTTGCAAGCAGCCCAGCTGGTGTGGCTCAGTAGATTGAGTGCTGGCCTGTGAATTGAAGGGTCGTTGGTTCGATTCCCAGTCAGGGCACATGCCTGGGTTGTGGGCCAGGTCCCTAGTGGGGGGTGTGAGAGAGGCAATGGATTAATGTTTCTCTCCCTCTCTACCTTCCTTTCCCTCTCTCTAAAAATAAATAACTAAAATATTTTAAAAATATAAAAACTTGCAAGCATAATTTTAATGACTACATAAGGGTTTATTGTATGGTTCTATTGTAATTACTTAACCCAAATCTTGAGCATTTTAAATGCTTCTACTTTCTGTTTTTTAAATAATATCTGTTACAATCTACATATATATTTGTAAAATAATTTCTTAATACAAAGTAACTCCTTTTTATCATAGAATACGCAGTTGAGGATAAATAAAATTTGTCTAATTCTGCCTTCTAGAGACAACTGTCTGGATATATTAATACTTAAAAATACACTATTTATAAACAAAAATGAAATGATTTAAAATGTATATTGTGTGATTTTTTTTCTGCTGTGTTCTCATGCTTACAACTCATAGAATGAGAATTAACAGGACAAAGGGTAGGCCCATGTTTGAGTCTCTTGATACATTTTGTCGTCTCAAAATGTTAGTTTAATATGTACTTCTTCCAACAGTGTGCAAGTGTGCTTCCACCCCAGTATAGTCATTGTGATATGATTGCCACTTGATTCTGTCTTGTCAGAAGAGACCATGGCTTGAGCCCCAGGGACACCCCAAGCAGACCAGCCCCTGGGAGGTGGGGTGCTTTGGAACTGTGTCAGCTTCTATCCCACCCAGCCAGTCTCCCTTCTCTGGACATGAAGTGCCTTCTGGTTGCTGCCACCTTTGATTCTTGTCTCTGTCTGGTGAGTCTGGGTGTGAGCACAGTGCTGCAGCTCACCTCATGGGAGGGCTGGACATAGTGACTGGCTCCTAAAAAACAAAACCCAGCTTAAGTGATGGAGGTCACTTCTGGGACTGGGCTGTAGAAGATAGTGACTCCCTCTTGCTCACACACTGTCCCTGGCTGGCACATCTCGATTGTTCCCTTTGATGAAGACCTGTAGTGAGCTGCCCTGTGGAGAGGCCAATGTAATACAAATTCGCGGGTGGCCTCTGGCACCAGCCAGTGAGGAATTGAGGCCCTTAGTCCAACAGTCCACAGATCCTGCTAACAATTATTCTCATAAGCTTGGAAGGGGATCCTTCCCCAGTCAAACCTCCAGATACCCTGACTGGAGCTTTGTAAGTGACCCTGAGCCAGCAACACTCAGCTAAGCCGCACCTGATTCCTGAGCCACAATAAGCGAGATGATAATGCATATGATTTTAAGCCACTGGGCTTGGGCTCATTTGTTACACAGCAACTGGTAACTAAGAAGAGCTCCTACTACTCAGGGAGTCTGCAATACTTGATTTTTTAGAAAATGAAAATACTTTCTAATAGTTAAGTGTCACAAAGCGTTGCTCTAGAGGAGAGGTTACAAAGAGATAAACCACAAGTCAAAATCAGGCTGCAGAAGGATTAGCCTTTTGTTTTTCCTTTGGAGCAGGGTATTCTCAGTCTTTACAAAACATTTTGAGTCAGCATTTAAAACTTGGGAGATTTCACAGGCACATGGATCACTCACCTCTCTAAACTGATTGGAAGCCAGGCAGCAACAGCCTTCAATTCCCACCTGGCAACTGACAACGGAGCCACGCAGCACTGTGCTGGTCGGGGGTGGGATGGGGCTTGTGTTCTCCTGTGTGTCCTCTAATAGGCTGCTCCTTACTGTCCCCGTTTATGAAGCCAAGTGCTGGCTGCACTTTATCACTGCATTTTCACCTTTTCTTACGGTAGAGTAAGAGAAAGTTAAGAGAATGGTAAAACGCAGCAGAATATTGTTCTCACTTTTTCACCGAAGGAAAGCAAAGGCCAAGAGGGTCAGGAGTTCAGAGAGCACAGCCGATGGCTCGTGTCTGCTCCAAGTGACATCTGCTGAGGCTGGGCGTCCAGGGTGGAGTCTTCGTTCATCTGTTGGTGCTTTAGTTAGGACAGCTCCAACTGCCAGGTCAGGTGGGTCTGGTGTGCTTCCCATCCTTGTTGCTTCAGGGCCTCTCTCTTTTCTCATGGTCTTTCCAGGTAGTCTTTGCAGCAGGAAAGTTGGACTTCTCACACAACAGCTCTCAAGTGCAATGTGAAAACTTCCAGGCCTTCCTAAGGCTCAGGATGGTGGCTGGTGCAGGGGTGCTGCTGACTCATCCTGTTGCTTAAAACAAGTCACGGGCTCAGCTCAGATTCGGAGGAAGGGACCTCCCAGGGCATGTGTGCTGGGAGGTCTGGTTCACTGGGATCCACCAGCACTCCAAGTTGTGTCCCTACTTCCCCAGAATTCCCAGAAACATGGCAGTAGGGCCATCCTGGCTTATTTTACTGAGCAATTAAAGGAGACAGGGAAAGGTGGCCCCAGAGATCTGGAAAACAAGGAAGCACTTGGATTACACATCAAGAGCATGAAAGATGGCTTGGTAGCTGGAAGCTGCCACAGAGGCTGGAATGTGTCCAGATGAATGTCAGTAACTTTGGCTGAGTACAATACCATAATCACCAGGCAAGGCCACCCTTTTGAACAGGTGGAACCAAACAGAGGGAAGCCCACAACCACGCCAATACCAAACAGCCCCTTTCCTGCCCGTCCCTGGGTGACTACAGTTCCTTCACCAATGACCACTCTCACCCTCTGTTTCTCCTGTCTCCTAGGCAAATACTCTAAGAATCACCAAATTGCCCATGCTTCTCAACAGCACCCAATCCAGAACGGACCTGGGCTCCCCCAAATGCTCCTGGGAATCAACCAGCACAGGCACTGTTTTAGAAGCCCCTCAACTCCCAGTTCTGGAATGTGTGCCTGCACTTGCTGCTGCCCACTCTGATTATATGCTGATGGGCTTACACACCATTCATTAATTAATTCATTCATTCCACGATACTTACTGTCTTCCCTTCTTCCCAAGGTTTCAGACCTGCCTCACCCTCTGAGAGCTGCTCCCTTCCCTGCACTCTGACCCCAGAGGACTGGCCTAGTTACCACAACCCCTGCTGGGACAGGGAAGCGCCATCTTGGCATTGGCCAGAGAAGACCACGAGAAGACGTGGCCTTAGCATGTCCAAAGGGAGGAGGTTAATTCAAACCTGGCAGCCTTTGGGCCCTTTCCTGCCCTTGCAGGTCTGCTCTCCTGCCTGAGAAACACACATAATCACCTCTCATGGGCAGGCTGGACTGTGAAATTGACCACCCTCACCCCATCAGATCAAGTGTCCTCAAAAGTTTCTTCTTCCCAGAAGCTTTCTCTGACCCTCTGGCAGAAAAAATCTCTTATCCTGCTGGGTGTCCCCAGGGCCTTGAACATTGCCAGGTTATCCCACCTGGCAGCCATGGGACAGTTACACAGTTGTTTTCCCCACCAGACCCTGAGAGCTGGGGGCAAGGACCACCCTCTGTGTCCCTAGCCAAGGCCTGGTACAGAGAAGTGCCTGGTACTTCCACGATTCGTGGGACAGGACCACTTGTCTTCTCCAAGTGGCCACATGCCTGCTGTCCTTGCATAAGCCTCAGGCCCACCCCCAGAATCACATGGCCTCATGACATCAGGGCCTGTGTGTAGCAGGCCCAGGGGATGGGAGGGGTCTCCATGACCTCAGAGGGGTGGGGGGGGGGACAGTGTGAAGTCACACTGTTTATGAGGCTCTGACACAGTGCCCGTCATTTCCTCCCTGCCTGGCCACACAGCACTTTCCCTACTCAGCCAGCCTCTGACTTATCCTCTGGCATCACACACTGTCTCTCTGGATGCCTGTTTCAGCAGGGGTGATGGGGTCAGAGCTGTTTGTCTGCACTTTGGATCATGAACTCAGGGAAGCACTTTGGCCTGAGAAGAGAAACCCTCCCAGCAGCTGTCCACTCAGGCCTGGCATGGCATAGGCTGGGAGAAGTCCCTCAGCTACTCAACCTCTCTGCAAGGAGAACAGGGCAGGCTGAGCCACCAGCTGGGCATCTCTGACCACAGGGATGAAGAGGGGGGCAACCATGCCCATCCTTTCTTCTTGCTCATGGGCCTCTCAGAGAAGGGCCATGTGAGGACAACAGAGTCTTGTCAGGCTCCCTCACCCCAGATGCCCAGGCATGGGCTGCTTAAAGATAATAATTAGATTCTCATGCTCAGCACACTCTCAGTTGCGTAAGCATTATGTCGTATTTTGGCTAGTAGCCAGCATTGCCTATGCATAATATGTAAGCGTGGCGAGCGGAAGGGTTGTGCAGTGAGGGAGCAGCAAGCAGTGGGAACACGGTTGGCGGCTGGCTGGTGGCTTGGCGCACGCCCTTGACAGGGTGCAAGTATGAATGCTATAGTAATATCTACAATAAAGGCATGTCAGAGAAACCAACTCTACTTCGCATATTCTTCCAATTGCCAGACAAGAAGAATCTGCATTGGTTGTCCTGACAGGCTGGCAGGGCCCAGAGACAAGTTCCCAGGTAAGGGGTACTAGGGAGGGGAGAGAGAGGATGTGAGCCCACATGCTCAGGTAGGGGTGAGGGGCTGGCAGGGGTCATCTCCAGGGAACAAGCAGACCCTGGAGGTTCCCTGTTGAGAATAGGAGGGAGCCCCAATTCCACCCCCACCCCCTGCAGTGCTGACCCCTAAGGTAAAATGCCTTCAGAGACCAGATAATGGAGAGAGAGACAAGCTTCACAGACTCAATAGAGCACACCTGCTCTGTGTAAGGGCACTGACACTCATAAGGGTTATAAAACTTCATTAACTGCCCTGACTGGGTGGGCCAGTTGGTTGGAGCATCATCCTGTACACCAAAAAGGTTGCATTTTTGATCCCCAGTTGGGGCACAGCTGGGGCACATACCTAGGTCGTGGGTTTGATTCCCAGGTGGGGTGTGTATGTGAGGCAACTGATCAATGTTTCTCTCCCAAACATCGATGTTTCTCTCTCTTTCTCCCCACCCCTCATCACTTAAGTACATGGATGGTGAGGTTTAAGCTCTGCCCCACCCATGTGACCTCCCCCAGATCAAAATAAAGAACATTTCCGTCCCTCCAGAAAGTCCCCTCAAACCCAGGCCCAGTCAATCCATATCCATCCCATACCCCAGAAGCAACCACAGTTCATCATACATTTGTTTCTGCTCTTTTTGGACTTCATGTAAATTGAGTCATGCTGTGTAAACATTCTCTTACAAATCTGCATGAACTTAGGGTTTTGTTTCTCTCAGGGACATGGCTAGAGTGAGATTTCTGGGTTGTAGAGAAGCAGCAGGTTTAAGCATATCAGAAACTGCCAAGCACTTTTCCAAAGCAGTTGGACCACTGTCCACTCTCACCAGCAATGTATGCAAGGTCCACTGTTCCCTGTCTTCTCACCCCCAGGGATGCAGGAGCATGTTTCATTAAGATTTTAATTTGTATTTTCCTGATGACTAAGGAAGCTAAGCACCTGTTTCATATGCTTATTGGTCATTTGGGTAGCCTCTTCTGTGAAATAACTATTCAAACATTTCTTTTCATTTTTATTGGGTTTTATTTATTTATTTATTTTTGATGAGTAGGAGCTTTATTTATATTCAAGATATTCTAATATAGTCATGTCTTTTGTCAGCTATATTTAGTATAGCTATTTCCTCCCAGTCTGTGGTTTGCCTTTTCACTTTCTTAATGGTTTTTGTGAGTAACCAAAAGTTTTCCATTTTATTTAAATCAAATCTGTTATTTTTCTTCTGTGATTAGTACTTTTTACATCCAGTTTAAGAAATCTTTGTCTACTCTGAGATCTTGAAGATATTTTCTTTTTTTCTTCTAGAAACTTTATTGTTTTATCTTTCACATTTAGGTCTAATACTCATTTCAAAATAATTTTTCTTATGGTGTAAGATAAGATCAAGGTCCATTATTTTATATGGATTTCCAGTGGACCCAGCTCCATTTATTGAAAAGATCTTCCTTTCCCTGCTGAGTTGCACTAAGGCCTTTGTTGAAAATGATGTGACTCTATACAGTCATTCCTTGGTATCCACGGGCGATTAGTTCCAGGACCCCCCCCCCCCACAAAGGATATCAAAATCCACAGATGCTCAAGTTCCTTATATAAAATGGCATAGTATTAGCATATAACTTATGCACATCCTCTCATATATTTTAAATCATCTCTAGATTACTTGTAACACTTAATACAATATAAGTGCTATGTAAATTGTTATACTGTTTTGTTTAGGGAATAATGACAAGCAAAAATATATGTGTATGTTCAGTACAGATGCAACCATGTAGACCTAACTACCTGGTAAATGTCAGTAACAATGAAAAATCTGCAGTTGGTCGAATTCATGGATGTGGAAGCCATGGATATGAAGTAGCAACTGTATGTACAAATCTGTGTCTGGGCTCTGTATTTTTCCCATTGGTCTGCTTGTCTGCCCTTACACCATAACCACAGTGTCTCGATTACTGCAGCTTTAGGATAATCTTGATATCACATAGTCTTGGCTTGCTATGTTTCCATAAATATTTTAGAATATTTTATTGATTTCTACAAAATAAGCTTGCTGAAATCTTCATATAAATAGCATTGAACCTATAAATCAATTCAAGGACAATTGCCATCTTAACGATATTGAGTCTTACAACCCATGAACACGGTATACCTCTCCATTATTCAGATCTTTATTAATTTCCTTTCGCAAAGTTTCGCAGTTTTTTTTAAAAGATTTTATTTAGTTTTAGAGAGAGGGGGAGGGAGGGAGAAAGAGAGGGAGAGAAACATCGATATGTGGTTGCCTCTCATTCACCCCCGACTAGGAACCTGGCCTGCAACCCAGTCATGTGCCCTGAATGGGAATCAAACCAGCAACCTTTTGATTCACAGACCAGCACTCAATCCACTGAGCCACACCAGCCAGGGCAAATTTTGTAGTTTTTAGTGTAAATATCTTGTACTTCTCTTATTACATTTTTTGTTGCTATTATACATAGTATTTTTATTTCATTTTGATCTATCTCTAATGGCAACTCTCATTTATTCTTCTCTCCCTCCCCTCCCCCATTGTGTACATATTCTCAACTCAAATTTTAAAAGGAATCAGTCCATTGGCCTATTCAACACCACAGTCTTCCTAAGCAGAAGGCTGCCCTTGAGTCTAGGGCCAACTCGGTCCCATTACTAAGCTCAACACACTCCTATTCTGAGCAGGAGGCTTCAGGCACAATACTTTTTTCACAGGAAGGAGGACTTGTGTGTGGCAGCCAATGTGACTGACATGCTTGCTACAGTTCTATAGCAGGTTAAATGGTTCCCCCCCAAAATATATGTTCACCTGGAACCTTAGATTATGACCTTAATTGACATAAAAACTTTTGCATATGTAATTAAGGTAAAAGTTCTTGAGATGAGATCATCCTGAATTTGGGTGGGCCCTAAATACAATAATAGGTGTCTTTACTAAGACAGAGAGGAGAATAACACACAGAGAGACACAGAGGGTAGAAGGCCATGTGAAGACAGAGGCAGGACTGGAGTGATCTACAAGCCAAGGAACACCAAGGATTGCCACAGCCACCAGAAACTGGAAGAGGCACAGGTGAATTCGTCCTCACACTCGCCAGAAGGAATAAGCCCTGCCGACATCTTGACTCTAAATTTTGGCCTCCAGAGTTGTGAGAGAACAAATTCTGCTGTTTCCAGGCATTCAGATTGTGGTAATTTGTTAGGGAAACCCTAGGAAAAAACTGCATAGGCTAATAACTGACACGTAATGACACCCTGAACTGATGGGGATCAAAACCAGTGCACCTGACTGAGTGCAGAGCTGTGCTGCAGAGTATGGGCACAGGCTCCTCTGTCTTTCACACCACACCCTCCTCTCCATGGTGTAGGCTGTTCCTGAACTTCAGCGGGGCTGGTCTCATGCTGGGAGACCTGGCTAGTTCCCTCACTATTGTGTGCACCATGTTCTTCCCATTCCTCCAGGCTAGTAGGGGTGGCAGGATAGGCCCTGTTCTTATGAACATTTGGCATTGGTGCCCTCTGGCTGTGGCAAGTGTCTAAATACTATCTTTCCCTGGCTGAGTGCTTCTGGGGTTCTCTCAGGACTCCCAACAGGGAACACGTGGCTGCAGGGAGACACCTCCCTGGCTAGCTGTGGAAGACCCTCCTTGGCCAGGATCTGCAGTTATCTGTGCAGACACTCTCTTGGGTATCAGCAGCTCAAGGCTAGCCACCCTCCAGAGATCTACTGGCCATGGGAGGCTCACTCATCCAGCTGTGCCGCACTGTAAATACAGGCTGTTCCCAGCATGCTGTTTTAATAACAATGATTTTAAAATGAGATTTAACATCTGGTAGGTCAATTCCCCCAACCATTTTATATTAATAATTTTTTCTTTGTTACAAACTTTTATATCATTTTGACCAGCTCTTTATCTCCCTTCCCATCTCTTGTCCTTCAGCCCCCAAAAGCCAAACACATTAAATTAATATTCTAATATGGGAGAAATATCATTTTTATGATATTGTGTTTTCCCACCCAAAATTCTAAATTCTCTCCATTTCCTAAACTTTTATTTTGGCTCTTTCTAGTAAATTTTATGGTTTTTCTCATATGTTTTGTATCTTTCTTTTAAAAATTACCCCTAAGATTTTATATTATTGTGAATGTACTTTTTTTCTGTTTTCATTTTTAGCTATTTTATTTATTTTAATTTTTGTTTGTTTTTTAAAAATAACTTTTAAAGTATACTTTATTGATTATGCTGTTACAGTTGTCCCAATTTATGTTCCGTTTGCTCCCCTCCATCCAGTACCCCCCTTTCCTCTGGCAATCCCACCCCCATTAGTTCACGTCCATGGGTCATGCATATAAGTGTTTTGGCTTCACCCTTTCCTATATTATTCTTAACTTCCCCCTGTCAATTTTGTACCTACCAATTATCCTTCTTAATCCCTGCACCATTTCCCCTGTTCTCCCCCTTCCCCCTCCCAGCTGATAACCCTCCAAATAATCTCCATGCCAATTATTCTGTTCCTATTCTGGTTGTTTGCTTAGTTTTTTTTTTTTTAAGGGTTCTGTTGTTGAGAGTTGGGAGTTTGTTGTCATTTTAATGTTCATAGTTTTAATCCTCTTTTTCTTAAATAAGTTGCTTTAACATTTCATATAATAAGGGCTTCGTGATGATGAACTCCTTTAGCTTTACCTTGTCTGGGAAGCACTTTATCTGCCCTTCCATTCTAAATGAAAGCTTTGCTGGATAGAATAATCTTGGTTGTAGGTCCTTGCTTTTCATTACTTTGAATACCTCTTGCCAGTCCCTTCTTGCCTGTAAAGTTTTAAGAAATCAGCTGATAGTCTTATAGAAACCCCTTTGTAGGCAACTCTCTGTGTTTCTCTTGCTGCTTTTAAGATTCTCTTTTTATATTTACCCTTTGGCATTTTAATTATGATGTGTTACTGTGGTCCTCTTTGGCTCTAGCTTGTTTGGGACTCTGTGCTTTTTGGACTTGTATGTCTATTTCTTTCACCAAGTTTGGAAAGTTTTCCTTCATTACTTTTTCACATAAGTTTTTAATTTTTGCTCTTCCTCTTCTTCTTCTGGCACCTCTATGATTCATATTTTGGCATGTTTAAAGTTGTCCCAGAGGTTCCTAAGCCTCTCCTCATTTTTTTCAATTCTTGTTTCCTCATTCTGTACTGGTTGACTGTTTTTATCTTCCTTATATTCCAAATCATTTATTTGAACCCCAGTTCCCTTCCCTTCACCACTGGTTTCATGTGGCTTTTCCTTCGTTTCACTTAGCATAGCCTTCACTTCTTCCCTTCTGTGTTTGCCATACTCAAGCATATCTGTCAAGTCTGTGAGCATTTTTATCACCAGTGTATTGAACTCGGCGTTTGTTAGGTTGGCTACCTCCTCATCTGTTACGCTGGCTATCTCCTCATCACTTAGTTCTCCCACTGGAACCTTGACCTGTTCCCTATTTTGGGCCATATTTCTCTGTCTCCTCAACTTGACAGGCTCCTGTGTTTGCCTTCCTGTCTTAGGTAGAGCTGTCACACCTGTTACATTGTAAGGGGTGGGGCCTTAGGTATTGGTCAGAACAGGTCAACCTGTTTCACCATGTTGTGGCACTGTATGTGGGGGAAGGGTCTGAGAGGGAACAATGCCACTTGCTCAGCACTTGGCCCTTTTCCAGGCACTTCTCCCATTTCCCATATGGGACTGACAACTCTCTAGCTGTTGCCCTGGCTGTGGTTCCCAGAGTGGGTGGGTCTTTGGATATTCTAGGACCGTGAGGGCCCTCTAAACAAACAGACTCTGCTGAAAGACCAGCAGTTTCTTCCTCTACCCCAACCCCCACTTGTTTTCACAGTCAGAAGCAATGAGGCTTTATTTTCCCCAGTTCTGGAATCAAGAGTTGCACAGTCTGGTGTGGTCCTAGGAGTGCTCCCCCAGTGTTCCTCTCTACTTTTTTTTAATGTGTGACTGTGCTTTCTGCCGGCCAGCCATAGCTGCTGTCGCTGCCACCTTCCCCTCCACCTCCACACCGCATCCTCTTTGCCCCTCCTATCTGGATGAATATTTCTTCTTTACAGCTTTGTTTGTTTGACTTCCGTGCAGCTCGGTTTTCTGGAATTTCTGGTTTTCTCCAATTTTGAGGTAGTTGTATTCCTTCTTAGTTGTGGAGAAAGATTCAGTGTGTCTATCTACACCTCCATCTTGGCCAGAAGTCTTTTTAAAATTTTCTATTTTTAGCTATTTTAGAGTAAAACATTGATTTTTAAAAAACATATATTTTCTGCCACCTTAAGTTCTCATATTAATCCTAGACGTCTGTTTTCAAAAATATCTTGGCTTTCTGGGTGTACAATAATTCCTTTTGCAAATAAGATAATTTTGACTTTTTTCAAAATATTAAAAATATATAAAATTTATAAAATAAAATTATCTTGAATTTAATGGTAACAGGAGACACCCAATTTTTTTCTCTTTTTTTATTAATGATTATGCTGTTACAGTTGTCCCAATTTCTTTCCCCCTGCTCCCGTCTCCCGTTGTCCCCCCCCCTTAGTCTATGCCCATTGGTTGTGCATATAGTTCTTCTCAACATCTTCCTGTCTACTCCACTCCCTCCTTCTAAGCTTCTTAATTCCTGCATCATCTCCCTCCCTTTTCCCCCTTCCCCCTCCCCACTGACCTCCCCCCAATATGTTCCCCGTACCTATAATTCTTTTTCTCCTCTCGTTGCCTACTTAGTTTGTCTTTGTTTCAATTCCCTAGCTTCTGTTGTTGGTTGTTGTGATACAGTTTTCATTTTAATGTTCATAGTTTTGATCCTCCTTCTTCTAAACAAGTCCCTTTAACATCTCATATAACAGTGGTTTGGATCTAACAAAATCCTTCAGTTTTACTTTGTCCTGGAAACACTTTCTGTGCCCTTCTATCCTGAATGACAGCTTCGCTGGATAGAGTAATTGTGGTTGTAGGTTTTTGATTTTCATTACTTTGAGTATTTATTGCCAGTCCCTTCTTGCCCATAAAGTCTCCTTTGAGAAATCCGCTGATAGTCTAATTGGGACCCCTTTGTACATAATTCTCTTCTTCTCCTTTCTGGTTTTAAGATTCTCTCTTTATATTTAATTTTTGACATTTTGATGATAATGTGTCTTGGTGTAATCCTTCCTGGGTCCAGCCTATCCGAAACTCTCTGTGCTTCCTGGACCTGTAAGTTCATTTCCTTCCCCAAGTTAGGGAAGTTCTGCTTCATTATTTTTTCACATAATTTTTCCATTTCTAGCTCTTCTTCTTCACCGTCTGGCAATCCTATAATTCGAATGTTCATTCGCATATAGCTGTCCCAGAGGTTTGTGAGACTCTCCTCATATTTCTCACTTTTCATTTCCTCTTTCTGCACTGGTTGACTGTTTGTTCCCTTCCTATGTTCCGATTTCTTGATTTGATCCATGGATTTCCCTTCCTCACCACTTGTCTTGTATGTATTTTTGTTCATTTCAGCAGGACTAGCCTTTATTCCTTCCCTGTCTTGATTTAGCCCCGCTGTTAAGTCTATAAGCCACCTTATGACTATAGCTCTGAACTGAGCCTCAGAAAGATTCGCTATTTGTTCATCGATCAAGGCTTTTATTTGTTTTTTTGTTAGCTGTGTGATTGGTATTTCAATCATTAATTTTGCCATTCTGTTTTGTTTATCTTTCTTTCTTGGGCAGGACGCTGTCACACCTCCTACACTATATTGGGTGGAGCCCCATGTGCTTGTCACAACTTGGCGACTTTACTCACCACACTTTGCATGGGGGCAGGGGTCCAAGATGGATTCCTGCTGTTACTCTCCGCCGAGGAACAAGGAGCCGCCTTCCAATGGGGTCTGCCTTCCCCAGCGTTGGAATCGTGAGCCGACGGATCTGGTCTGCAGCTGGGGCCGGCTCCCAGGCGCTTCTCTCCTCCCTCCAAATACGGGTGTCTGCTTACCGGGTCCTGCTGTTCGCTGCTGCAGCTGCCGCCTCCAGCACAGTTCGATCTTTCTCAGCCGCAGATTCACACTTCCTACCCATCCGGAAGAGCACCACTTGTTTATGACTTCATACCTTGGACTTCCATGTAGCTTTATTTTCTGGAACTTCTTATTATTTTTGGTTTTGCTGTTGTTGTAATCCTTCTTAGTTGTAGAGGGAGACAGAGCGTGTCAGTCTATGCCTCCATCTTGACTGAAAGTCCCATCCAATTTTTTTATGTTATTGTACATAGTATTTTTTATATTATCTCTGTCTCTTTCTAATGGCAACTCTCATCTGTTGTGCCCCTCCTCTCTCTCTCTCTCCCATCATATACATATTCCCAACCCAAATTTTAATTAGTATGATATTTGCTGTTGGATTTGATAAATGTTTATTTTAGTTACCATTGTTTTCTTTTATTCTTATTTAATTTGGAATATTTATTAGGAATTATTGCTGAATTATATTAAAAGCCTTGGCGCATGTTTTGATATAGCCAAATGATTTTTTCTCCTTTGTGTAAATGTTCTCTAATCTTGAATAACTTCATTTTTTGCTCCTATTTGGTCTCTCGCTCTGTCTCTGTCATATTTTACATAAAATATATAATAAATACAAAATAAAATATAACATATAACATAAATAAACCACTTGCAAGATGCATTAGCACAGTGCTATTTTAGTGCCTGGGTGTGACATACATTCTGTAATGAATGTAGTCAAGTGCTTAAAACATTTCTGACACAGATGATTCTAATAAGCTACTATGTGATGCATTCAGCACAATGTTATTTCAGTAAACAGAAGTGATACATATTCTGTAATGCATGCGGTGAAGTGTTTAAGAACACTTTTTATGAAGATACGTCTAACAATAATAAAATAAAATAATAAATAAATATTTAAAAATTTAAAATTAAGTAAGGAATAAAATAAAAATAAGACTACAGACTTCTGGCTAAGATGGAGGCGTAGACAGAAACACTGCATCTCCCTCCACAGCTAGGAAGGAATACAACTACCTCAAAACTAGAAACAATCAGAAGTTCCAGAAAATCAAACTGCATGGAAGTCCAGCAAACAAAGATATAAAGAAGAAATACTCATCCAGACAGGTAGGAGGGGCGGAGCCAGGGAGGACAGGACTCGCGGTGTGGTGGTGGCAGTGGCAGCAGCAGCAGCAGCGGCGGCAGGCTGGAGGAAAGCTCAGTCACATGTTTTAAAAAGTTGGGAGGGACACCTGGGGAGCATTCCCAGCTCCTCACCGGGCCTCGTGGCTCACGGTCCCAGCATTGGGGAAGATCGGGCCTCATTGTTTCTGACTGTGCAGACCAGTGGGGGTTGGGGTGGAGGCAGAGACTGCCGGTCTCTCAGCACAGTCCGCTTGTTTGGAGGACCCCCACGGTCCTGGAGCATCTGCAGGCCCACCCACTCTGGGAGCCACTGTCAGGGCAGTGGCTGGAGGGGTGCCAGTTTGGTGTGGAGGTGGGAGAGGTGCCTGGAGGTGGGTCGAGTGCTGGGTGGGCGGAATTGTTCCCTCTCGGACACCTCCCCCCCTCCCCCACACAGTGCCACAACGTGGTGAAACAGGGTCCCCTGTACTGATGAATACCTAAGGCTCCGCCCCTTACAACATAACAGGAGTGACAGCTCTACCTGGGACGCAGAGTAAAACAAACACAGGAGTCTGTCAGAATGAGAAGACAGAGAAGTATGGCCCAAAAGTGGGAACAGATCAAGGTTCCAGTGGGAGAACTAAGCTATGAGGAGATAGGCAACCTAACAGACTCAGAATTCAAAACACTGGTGGTAAAGATGATCACAGGCTTGACAGATATGATTGAGTATGGCAAACACATAAGAGAAGAAGTGAAGACTAGTCTAAGTGAAATGAGGGAAAATCCACACAAAACCAATGGTGAAGGGAAGAAAACAGGGGTTCGAGTCAATGATTTGGAACATAAGGAAGAAAAAAACAGTCAACCAGTGCAGAACAAGGAAGCAAAAATTGAAAAAAATGAGGGAAATCTTCCCAAATTTTGTGAAGGAGATGGACATACAGGTTTAGAAGCACGGAGGGTCCTGGGTGAGCTGGACCCCAAGGGGACCACACCAGGATGCATCATGATTGAGTTGCCAAAGGTGAAAGATAAAGAGAGTCCTGGGGGCAGGAAGAGAGAAGTGGAAAGTTGCCTACAGGGGAGTGCCTATAGGACTATCAGCTGATTTCTCAGAGGACACTTTGCAGGCAGGAAGGGACTGGCAAGCAGTATTCATTGTGATGAAAGGCAACCTGCAACCAGGATTACTCTATCCAGCAAAGCTATCATGTGGAATGGGAGGGCAGATGAAGTGCTTCCCAGACAAGGTAAAGCTAAAGGAGTTCATCATCACCAGGCATTTATTATATGAAATGTCAAAGGGACTTACTTAAGAAAAAGAAGATCAAAACTATGAACACTAAAATGACAACAAACTCACAACTATCAACAACTGAATCTAAAAAATAAAAACAAAATCTAACTAAGCAAACCAGAATAGGAACAGAATCATAGGTATGGGGATCCTTTGGAGGGTTATCAGCTGGGATGGGAGAGTGGAAGAAATGGGGATATGCTGCAGGGATTAAGAAGCATAATCAGTTGGTACAAAAGAGACGGGGGAAGTTAAGAATAATACAGAAAAGAATTAAGCCAAAGAAATGAAATGCACAACACATGGACATGAACTAAGAGGGGTGGGATTGCTGGAGGGAAGAGGAGTACTGGGCAGAGGGGAGCAAAGGGGAAAGAAATTGGGACTACTGTAACAATATAATCAATAAAATATACTTAAAAAAAATAAGACTACATGCACACAAAGTGATCAAATAAGGGTCAAAATATAACATAATATGATATAAAGGTTGGTTTTAATTTTTATCAACTTTCTATAAACCAAATGTAATTATAAAAATAAAGTAAAAACAAAATTCTAATTATACACCATTGCTTTTGGAAGGCTGTACAGTGTAGTACAGTAATTAGAGAACAGACTCAGGAGCCAGGCTTGCTGAGTTTAAATAGCAGCTCTACCAGGTGAGAAGCTACATTTCCCAGCCTCACTTGGAGGTGGCCAATGAGGTGTAGTGGAAGTCTGTGTGGGCCTTTTGATAAACCCTGGCCTTTCATATTTCTCTTCCTTACCATCCTCTCACTTCTTTCTATCTAGATGCTGGGCATGATGGCTGGAGGCCAAGCAGCCATCTTGAGACCTTGAGTATGAGTGCTACATGCTGAGAATGGTGGAGCAGGAAGATGGGAGAAACCTGGCCCTTAGAGACACCATGGAGCCACCACCTCGAACATAGCCTACCTAGGTACAGACTGCATTTTTGTGAGACAGACATGCACATATGTCTTGTTTAAACCACTGTCATTTCCTGAATGTGATTTCCAGCTGAGAGAAGTAACAAAGAATCCAGCTTGCTTTACTCCAAGGATAGAAGTAGTTGTGGAGACTGGCACTCAACTGGCTCCTGAACACAGCCACTACAGCCTGCTGTAGGGCCACCCTGAGGAGAGGGGAAGAGGGGATGCAGGGGAGTCCCAGACCTGTGCTCTCCAGTCATGCAGCCCATGTGAAAATGCATCAGGCATTAGCCACATTGTCCTGGGAGCCCCCAAGCTACCCAAGACACCTGGTCATCTTCAGAGGGTTGCCTCAGACATCCAAAACCTAGCCTTCTTGGGACATAAATGTCATGAATCTCTTCAAATTTATTAAGACCCAGCTCCCTTGTGGCCAGCCCCCAGCCAAATCTATGCCTCCAGTGCTGAACTGGGCACCTGAGGACGTCCTCTCCCAAAGCTTGACCTCATTTCAAAGAGCCTGGTATGTCTACCAGGGGAACAGTAACCTGTGGTCGCAGGTCCTGACCTGAGTTCCAGGGACAACGTGTTAGCCATCTGCAGCCAGCGCTGCTGGCCCAGAAGGTCAGCACATGTCAGAACAAGGGCTACCTTATATGAGCCCTTCAAGCTTCCTTTGTCTTATGCTCAGTGTTCAAAAGCTCCAGGCAGCCCTTTTCCCCAAAGCCTGAGAGTGCAGGGGCTTCTATATTCTTTTCTAATCCCAGATACTCCACAGATACTGTTCGCTGGAGGTCCCAGTGTGCATTGTCACAGGGATGCTACCTGCTTCTTGTGGGAACATTGACCCTCCCCAGGAAGGTGTCTTCTCCCACGCCGGTGTTCCCTAGCAGTGCCAGCCCTGCCCTCCACAGCTCAGTAAGCTTCTGCTTCACCCAGCTCCCTGCACACCCCACTTCCCACCATGGCTCCTGTTTGTCTCCTTGTTTGGGAGGGCAAGATTCCCTGTTAGGAATCTTTGGGATAGGAACACATGGCAAAAAAAAAAAAAAAAAAAAAAAAAAGCATATCAAAGTGGCTTAAATAGCAAAGAAAATGTGTTGATCATGTAGTGAAAAGCCCAGTGGTGGACTTCAGGTGAGGTTTGCTCCAGCTAATCTGGCTGCCTCACTGACAAGACAACTCTTTGCTCTCTGCTCATGTTTCCATAGTGACAGAATCCTCCTGGTGATCTGTTCCTCCAGGCTCTTCTCTCATGTTAACAAAAGAGCTGCAACAGTTCTACACTCATGGCCTTTCCCCACAGAGCTCTCTTCTAGGGTCCCCACATCAAGAGAGAGAGGGTCACATACCAAGAAACTGCAGCAAACAGTTCCCATTGCATTGGCCCTGGAGACTCAACAAATAGCCTTAAAAACACTTTTCTTGGGGTGAAAGTCATCCTGGCTTTCCTCTAGGAAGCAACCCTCCTTCTTGTGGTTCAAAGAGGCCTGACCACACAGACAGAGATGGGCAAGCGATCAGGTGCATCAGGGTGCTCTGCCACTGCCCCTTTCTCACTCTAACCCCAAGTACTCACTCTGCTGCCTGGGGTCAGGAGTCTGAAGGAAGCTGGGATGGGAAGGCCTTGAGGATGCAGAGGCCCCCTGCACAGATGGGGAGATCTGATACTGGAGGAGTGAAAGGTCCCACTCACAAGTCCCCCTGAAGTCCACAGCCTGGGGCCAAAGTAGCCCACAGGTGCCCCGGGCCAGAGGAGGAGGCCCCAGAAGGCACGGTGAGGGCAGAGTCTGCGGGCCCAATGGCCTCAGACACAGAGGGCTTCCAGGGTAGGCCTTGAAGGATGGGTGAAGGAGAGTGCCCCTGTGAGGGCACTGTCTGAACAGCAGGGTAGCAGGGGTAAGCAATGGAGGCCCGACTGCTGGGCAGGGCAGAGCAGGGCCCATGAGAGGGTCCCTGGGACACTGGGCAGTGTCGGCAGGGAGAGGGCATGAGGGAGGGGCCCCGGGGCACAGCCCCAGCTCCAGTAGACACATGTGTCCTGACCATGTGGCCCTTTCTGTGGCACCTCCTCCCTTGAGAGTGACCTACTCTACCTGCCCCTCCCTCACCAGTCTGGCTGCTCAGCTGTACACCAGGCGGTGCCCGCAGTCATCAGTGGACAGAAGGGCTCACCTGCTGTCTGTGCCCAGCTGCAAAGGCAAGCAGAGCTGCAGGTGGGGGGCATGAAAGTGTCCCCAGTCCTGGGCTAGGAAGGAGTGGAAGGATATGCAGATTTGGGGGATGTGGGATGAACATCTTTGCAAAGGAGAAAAGGGTTTAATCCATCCAGCAAGGGTGGGCGGTGAGCCCAGCAATGGCGAGGGTGCCCACAAGCCAAGTGGCCACAGCTCTGTGAAGTAGACACAAGCACCCATCCCTCACTGAAGAGGACACAGGGTTCAGAAAGGTCAAGGGGCGTTTCCAGGGGCACCTGGCAGGAAGGAACAAAGCTTGCAGCTGCAGCCTTCCTGAGACCCCCTCTGGGCCCTTGGATACTGAGGCATTGCAGGAGGTGGTCCACCCAGAGATGGAGTGGAAAGGTGGCTGCAAGGGTGGGATCCAGGGAGCCAGGCTGAGAGGGCCTTAGGGAGGAATGCAGGGGTCTGGCCCATGAGGCTGCAGGCACAGGGCTCTGGGCAGGCCCTATGATGGCCTAGAGAAAAAGCACCGCCTGGGCATCCCCATTGTATGAGAAACCCAAAGGTTCTGGTGGCCAAACTGAGCTCGTGTGTAAGGAAGAAAGGGGGATAGAGTGCCAGCCTGGGGCAGCCACTGCTGTGCACACTGCGGAGCTGTCAGCTCGTTTCATAGATCGGAAGCTATGTCTCCGGACCGAGGTCGCGTATGGAAGTCACAAGCCAGGGACTCAGAGCCAGGGCTCTCTGCGCAGACTCGCCAGTTCTGGGAAGCGGGGGCAGGGGTCCAGGTGTGCTCCTGCAGAGGCTCCTCTGAGAACACTGGGGGGCAGGGGGCAACGTGACTTCATGGAGGTAGGCAGCCCCAGGCCCTCCGGCCTCTCTGCCCCCATGTGCTGGTCCATTGTTCCAGCACCACCTTGGCAGCATCCTTTCCTGTCCCCCAGAGGCAGGCCTTCCCCAGGGCCTTCCTGTTCAAGTTCATAGGCACTGGAAGCAGAAACACAGTGGAAAGACCCAAATGGCCCCGAACCTGGCTGAATGGAGTTTCTTTTCTTCCCCCTCAAGGAGAGCGAAGGCCAGATGTAGGTTCCCCACCAGTGAGGGGAGGGGTTTGGCCCACCGAGACACCTCCAGACAAAGGGGCACAGCACAGGGTGCTTTCTGCAGGAACTCACAGCCCCAGGTTTCAGACTGGCCTCTGTGTTCATCTTTGGATTTTTGGCAAGGGCTGGCATTGGTTTCTGGGACAAGGGCCTTGCACGTGACCCCAAGATGGCTTTAGGGTTCTCTGAGATGCTTCTCAGGCTCAGTGATGGCCTGAGGACAGAAACCCAGGAAGCAGAACCACTCACTGGCCTTCCCTCTGAAAAAGGCCTTTAAAAGTACTTGGTGAGTTTTCTTATTGATTGTTTCTGTATGGCTTTGATTGATTGCAGTGAATCATGATTTCACAAAAAATAAATGCATAACAAAGAGTTATTTTCAAAGGTAAGCCGCTGATTGTTTCTCGTGTGTGTGTGTGTGTGTGTGTGTGTGTGTGTGTGTGTGTGTGGTTTACCTAAAATGGAGCACAGGAAACCCTTAGGAAGTGTCTTAATGTATAAACAGATGGAATTTCTCCCTCTCTTCCATTCTAAGAAAAATAAAAGAAGCAAGACTTGAGTCCCAAGCAACAGGTGGATGAAGAGCCTGCTATAGAGCAACATGGGACAAGGACAGTTAGATGTAGTGGCCAGCCAGATGCTGCAGGTCCTGGGTTTGAGTCTCCACCCCTATTCTTCAGGCTGGGGTGGCCCCAGGGTCCCCCGACCTCACTCTACCTTTCATCCCTACAGCCCCCCGACCAGCAGTTCAGTGACATGTTTATAAAGTAACCTCTACAGGTCAGGCACTGTTCTAGAATCTGAGGCCGTGGACAAACAGACAAATGTTCCTCCCCTCATGGAGCTGGCAGGTCACGAGGGAGACAGAGTCTGCCTACTGACAAGTGGTCTGAAGAGACCGAGAGCTGGGAGGAAGGGGAGGATGGTGCATGTTGGGCAAGCCACTGTTTGAACATTGTGGCAGCTGGGCTGCCCGCCCCAACGTTTGATGTATGCAAATGAACCATATGCAAATTAACCTGGTCCCAGCCTCTCCCATAGGAAATAAAAATGGACTTTGCTCATTCCCAGAACAAATGTTGATGGACCTAGCTCAATATATTGACTGGCCTGGTAGGGGAAAAAGCAGGGAGATGTAAATACTGTAACTTGCTGAATGTGTTGATGAGTAAACTCACCCTAACCAAAGTGTATGTTCGGAAAGGTGTGGAGACAGCACCTGCAGGTACACAGGCAGGTGATTCCTATAGACCTGTGTCAGTCACGGGGAGTCTTCACTTCCCCCTTTCTTCCTCCTTTCTCCTCTTCTTATCCTTCTTTTTCTTTTTCTTTCCCTTTCTCCTTTCTCTTCCTCTTATAGGCCTTTGAGGTGGACTGGGAGTTTCATCTTTCCTCCTACCCCCTTCTCCATCTTCCTTCAATAAAACTGGTGTAAAATTGTAGACAGTTCTCCAGGTGATTTCCCAAAGCGAGACTACCTGACAGCCACTGTCATGTAATGCATGATATCAAGAAAGACCTGAAACAGGATCCCACAGATTGTGAGGGAGGGCTGTGCAGGTTGCAGGCAGAGGGAACAGTGTGAGCAGAAACAAGCCCATCATGTTCCAGAAACATCCAGGGACCAGCCACTCTGTGGCTGCAGCGAAGTGATTGAGAAAGGGGCAGGAAGGGCAGGGAAGGGGCTGAGCAGAGGAGGGACAGGACCCACTACAGTGGACTACCCCCAGAAAGATATGTCCATGTGTCAGAACCTGTGAATGTGACTTTATTTGGAAAAAGAGCCTTTGCAGATGTAATGAAGGCTCTCAGGGTGACATCACCCTGGCTTACCCAGGTGGGCCCTAAACCCAGTGACCAGTGTCCTGGTAAGAGCCACACAGAGGAGAGACACAGGGAGAGAAGAAGGCCACATGAAGACAGAGGCAGAGGTGAAAGGGACGTGGCCACCAGCTAAGGAAGGCCGGAGCCCAGGAGCGGGAAGAGGCAGGAAGGATCCACCCCTTGGGAGAGGGTGCGGCCCTGCTGCCAGTAAGTGGACGTCAGAACTGTGGCCTCCAGGCTGTGCAGGAATGAGTGTGTGTTGTTTTAAGTCACTTATTTTGTAGTGGTTTGTTAAGGCAGCCACGGAAAGCAAATACAACCCTGCACAAGGCTGGGGTGGAGCAGGGAGACCAACATGGGGGTCACTCCAAGACACAGCCTCCCGAGTGATTCCCCGGTCCATCAGGCCTGCCATATTCGGCTTGGCTGTGTTTTCTCACCTCCTGTTTTTTTTTTTAAAAAGAATGTCTCTCCTTGTTTTCATTTAAAGAAACATTTTAAAATGCAATATTAGGTCATTAAGTTAAATATAAAACTAGATTCATTTTTCCATAAATAGAAGGTAACCATGAAAATAAATTCAAGGAAACCATTCTTACATTCTGATGACGTGCCCTGCCACCTGTTGAGCTCTGAGCTGTGGCTCCTCTCCATGTACAATAGAGTGGGTGTCACAGAGAGCTCCTGCAGCGCTGCTCCTGTCTCCCTCTTGAGGTCAGCACAGGCCACACAGGGACAAGCAGGGCCCTCACCACTCGTGTCTGCGGACCCTGGTGGCCCAGCCACTGGGACGGTGTTGCTCTCCGCTTCAGATGTGGTGGATGGGGGAAGGGTTTCAGTGATGGGACAGTGGAAGGGCTTGCTGCCCTAGGAAGGTTGCCAGAGGAGGCATCTCAGAGGGGGACATGCGGAGGCCACCGGGCACCCCTGGGAATGAACAGTTTAAGTTGGTGTGAGCTTCTCCCTTGGACAGTACACAGTTCCGGGATGACCCTGGTATTACTAGTGCTTTTAAATGTTGTGGTATGGAGTGAAATGCACAGATATGTAGTTACAGATGGGGTGTGCTGGGCATGGTTTTAAACCATGTGTACACATGACTCTGACTTGAGTTTTTCAAGACATGAGGAACATGCAAAGGAATAACATCACAAGCACAATTTACAAACTTGCCAGGTTCAGGAAAAGTCATAGGAACCCCAAATCTCTAGCCAGAAACACAGGAGAGCGAGAAATGAGAGCTGGTGACTTGGGCTTGCCCAGGTGCTCCACGTCCAGGGTAACGCACACACCAACAGGCCTTCCCCCTTGGAGAGCAGACAGGGGTATTTCTTCCTGACCCTGGCTGGCAGTCTTCTGGGCTGGCTCTGTGCCTTCATCACAGGTCTGGCTCTGGCTGCCCTGCTCCGCTTAGCCCCTCCTCCCAGGATTCAGATCAGAACACAGCCCACGGCCCTGCGGGCAGAGGGCAGCAGCACCTCGCTGTCCCCACACCGTGACAGAGTCCTTTTATTAAACCATCCTCAACTTACCTTAGTTGAATATGCCTCATAAAACACGCCCTGAAAATGGCCACTGGGATTTGGTTGTTCACATATTTCAGGAGCACACAGATCACCTCTCCTTGTTGGGAAAGGGTGGCTGGCTGTGGCACAAGATGGGAGCAGGAGGAGGGCAAGACACTGGAGTATCAGGTGGCTATGACACTCGGTTGCTATAGCAACATGACCCAAGAATAGTAAGGACCCTACAGCAACACTTGTCAGAATATGGTGCTCTGATTTCAGACTCCCGCCATCCACTGCTTGCTGCTGGTCAGAGAGGACACGAGTTCAGAAACCGAGCGTGTCTGGGCACCTTTGTAGTGTTTTGGTCGAGCATAACCCGTGCTCTTACTGCACAGGGCAGAGACATGTTCAGGCACTGTCAGTGTCACATGGTGAGCCCTGCATGGTGCAGCTGTGTCCTTGATGTGCACACAGAACGGCACCTGTGGGGTGTTCAGGTTAACCTCTACTGCAACCACATGTATTATTTAAAATATGGAATCATTTCTTTCTTTGAAAGATAATTTAACTATAACTCAGAGAAAAAAGTATTGAGATGGCTACTAATGAAGGACTGGAGGTGGATTTTTAAAACAGGACATCTCTTGCTTTATTTGAGACAAAAGTTTAAAATTAATACCTTGAGCTTGCTGAAGTCACTTTAAAATCCCTATGTTCGTTTCTGTCAATATGCCTCTGTGTTGGACTGGTTTCTCTGGTGTTACAGCAGATACACAGGTACAGAGAACAGACTGATGGCTGGCAGAGGGGAGAGGGGTCAGGGACTGGGTAAAAGAGGTGAAGGGATTAAGAAGCACAGATTGGTAGCTACAGGACAGTCACAGTGATGCAAAGTGCAGCACAGGGAACATAGTCAATAATATTGTAGTAACTATGTATGGTGCCAGATGGGTACAGGACATACTAGGGGCAACACGTAGTGAAATGTATGATTGTATGACCACTGTGGCCTTATTAAGCCCTGGCTGGTTTGGCTCAGTGGATTGAGCGTCGGCCTGCGAGCTAAGTGTCGCTGGTTCGATCTTCCAGTCAGGGCACATCAGAGAAGGAAAACTCTGACTCCAAAAAACCTCCGCTGCCTTGCGGCATACCTCTTCAGGGGAAAGGCTAAGGGAGTAAACCCCGACAGAAAATCCGGAGCCGGAGTCCCTAAGGCGGTTTGACGTTGCAGTCAACACCGGCAACTCCTGCGGCGCACCTGAAGCCAAGCTGTATTGACTCTGTCTTTCCCTTGGACCCTTCAGCTGCGAAGAGAGGGGGGGTCTGCTGCATGGGCAACAGCAGACCCTCCATATCACCCTGCGCAGGCTCTGTAGCTTCAGCTTCACTGGAGAGGACACTCCAGCGTCATCGCAAGATGTCGATTCAACACGGGAGGAGACAGATACCGTGTCACTCCCGAGTCGGACTGCACAGCCATTCTCGGCGGTGCAGATAGACTCTTAAGAAACTACACCATCGTCTCTCGAGACGGACGGCTGCCGACGATGACCACTGTGCTGTACACCGGCAACCAATACTAAATAATATTGAGTGTAAACTGTAATTTTAAAAATTAAAAAGCTACAAAAAAAAAAAAAAAGAAAGAAAGAGAAAGAAAGAAAGAAAAAAAGACTGAGGGTTAAACCAGAAACTCAGAAAAATTATCACCTATAGAGGTTAGGACAGGTTAGAGGGAATAGAGAAAAAGAAAGATCTCCCTAATGCTTGTTTATGTAGTTTTGATTTCTGTACCCGACAGAAAATCCGGAGCCGGAGTCCCTAAGGCGGTTTGACGTTGTAGTCAACACCGGCAACTCCTGCGGCGCACCTGAAGCCAAGTTGTATTGACTCCGTCTTTCCCTTGGATCCTTCAGCTGCGAAGAGAGGGGGGGTCTGCTGCATGGGCAACAGCAGACCCTCCATATCACCCTGCGCAGGCTCTGTAGCTTCAGCTTCACTGGAGAGGACACTCCAGCGTCATCACAAGATGTCGATTCAACACGGGAGGAGACAGATACCGTGTCACTCCCGAGTCGGACTGCACAGCCATTCTCAGCGGTGCAGATAGACTCTTAAGAAGCTACACCATCGTCTCTCGAGACGGACGGCTGCCGACGACGACGACCCTATGTTTCACATACTCAGGAAATAAAGTTAAATAAATAAGGAAAAAGTTACTAAAGCAAAGGCTAGAAAACACTTAGTTGTATATCACTCTCTGCAAGGAGTGTTGTGCAGTTAAAACACAGCAAGCCAGAAGCAAATCCACTAAAACCTTCAAAGATGGAAAGATCATTAGACTCATTTTTGTTGCAGAATGTCAAAAGGTTATTGATTAATTACATTCCGTTATATAAATCACCTATATGTAAATGTTGGTGAAATGTACAGTTTTTGTGATTTTAATAATTTTTCCTATACTATGCTCATTCTAATTATATTTATTGAAAAGTAGTTTGATGTACGTCAAATCTCATGTTTTGTAGGTCTTGTTTTACAATGTTTCAAGTAAATCATTTTCATTGTGTTTTATATAACTGTCAGTGTGCAATGGATTGGAAATTTTTTTAAGGACCCTTCCCCACAGTTTGAGGAGCACCACGCCCAGAGGGTGCACAGAGACAGGAGTTTAGAGCCAAGATGTCCATCTGAGAAAGCAGGCGAAGGGCCAGGAGGCTCATGCAGCTGTGGCAGAAGACTGCGTAAGTGCTCTTACTGTGACAATTACACTCTCAGCTCTGCTGGACTCTGTTATACATGGTAAGGGTATGGGGGGCGGGGGGGACCCTGAGGCATGACACAGGCAGCTGGACAGACACAGATGAGACTAAATTGGGGATTCCTGGATGCCCCCAGCCTCCCCTGACAACAGAAGCACCCTCCCACTTAGGAGGGACCCTGTCCTGTGTGAGGCCTCTCAGAGACTGCCTGGGCATGCCTGTACCCTCAGGACTGCTGGCCACAGTGAGTCTAGGTCTGCACAGCCAGCCAGAGAGACCCAGGGCCTGACCTCCAAGCAGGGAGCCTGAACCTTCTAGAGTTACTTGACCTTGTTGACCAACTCACATGGCCAGGAGCCCAGGGCATACGGTGGGAGGGTGCCTGGGCCAGGGGGTGGGGGACAGGCTCTAACGCATTGAAGCAAGGGGATGAGTGCAAGACTCAGCCGGCCCTGATTCATTTGTGGCTGCATCTTATAGTCCTGCAGGATGGAGTGTGATGTTGTTGCTTGGCCAGTGGAAGCTTGAAAGACTGGAAGCTCCAGGCACACAGCCCCCGTTGTCTGGAGGCCTAGGGAGGTAGGCACCTGCAGTCACGTACTAGGTCCCACCTGCTTCACCGTCCCCAGTCACCACACCACCAAAGGCCTGCAGTTTTGCTTTCACTAAGGCACTAAAAGAGATTTTGGTGAGGGGCCACCCACGTCTTTGAAAAACTTGGTGGCTGTCTCTGGGGGACATTCAGTGGAGGATGCCACAGTGAAACTGGATTTCCAATCTCAGTGGAAGTAACAAGGCCCTGGAGAAGCAGAGGCCAGACAGCAGCACAGAATCTGCACTGACAACACCCAGGTGGCACAGTGACCCCAGGCACAGAGTGGCCGCCGAGTGGCCTGACCGTGGGACCTGCAGGTCTAAATAACTACAGCGCCCTTGAAGTGAAGTTCAACTCAAGATGGCCCAGCAGAGACTCATGGCTTCTTCCAACTTCCTGGTATAAGAGCACTTGTCAGAAGGGAGGCCATGCTCTTTGAGGAAGAACTTGAAATGCCAGCACTATACCACAACTCTCCCCCTCCGCTCTCCCCAGTGGAATGTGCCGCCATTTGCCAGAGTCACCATGCAGCACAGGGAAATACCTAGACCTCCCAGGAATTAGATACCAGCTCTGAAGTGATACTAATCCTTGGAGACCTGGCATGGTCCACGCCAGGGTGGCTCATGGAGCTGAAGGAAAAATGGTGTCTCGGCGAGGTCCAATCATCATTTCCCCGCTTCCGGCTCACATGATGAGAGGGGCATGCTGACAGCGCAGCGGCATCTCCACGAGGGTTACTGGCTCACGGCTTTCATGGCAGCAGTCCGGGGCCATAGCACACTGCTGCCAGGACAGCAAGCGCAGAGCCCGCTATGTCCCTGGGGGCATGCCTGGAGTGGCCTCCCGCAGAGCAATACAGGGTGCTGACTGCCACTAAGCCACACTTACCTCACTCGTGGGTTCTGTCTGTGCGAACGTTGAGAGGCAGAGAGTGACAAAAGTTATCCCGAATGCGACCAGGTGAGGATGCTGGTAAATCTGCAGTGTGCCATGTGGCATATTTACCAGGACAAATAAGTTCAGTTCCTGGCACCTATTATCCAGCTAGTGGCCATGATTGTGTTTGTCCTATTCCCATTGGTAAAGGAAGTTCCAAGCAGCTTGTCCTCACAGACTTTGGGGCCGGGTGACTTTCATTTTGAAATCCCACAAAACACACTGCTGGGCCATTGCACCGACCACATTGTATTTGGAAGGTATGAAGGGCAAGGAGCAGCAAACGTCCTAATGACAGATTCCTGCCAGAGGGTGGCAGGTAACCACAGGTCGCTTCAGCAGTCTCTGCATCTGGCAAAGTTTCAAAGGAGCCAGTGACCTTGGACTGCCTCTCTCAGGTGACAGATAATTGCTATACTTCACTCTACCTACCAGGAAGAAGAAAGGCAAAAATCTTTGGATTTTGGAGCAACGTACAAGATTTTGAATACCTGTTTCAACCCATTTCCTGGGTAACCTGTGGTTGTGAGTGAGGTCTAGAGTAGGGAAGAGACCCTACTCATGGGTGCCAAGGCCCTGGAGTAAATGCCTTCTTCTACCAACATGATTCTGCACTTTGAGACAAGTTTCTCAGCCCTGGGTGAGCATGCTTCCCTTACCTTGGGATAGCAAGTGTTCCAGATGACCCATCATGCCCACCAGGAGCCTGGTGTTATCTGAGCCAATGAATCACAAAATAGTATGCAGAACAGCCTTCCATTTTAAAACAGAAACAGTACGTGCAAGCAGGTCTGGAAGGCATAGTGGGCCATAGGAGCTGGAGGCTGGGGTCCCAGCTACACCTGTCCCACCTATGCCCGCCACTGCACCAACCCACCACGGGTGCTTCTTGGAGCTGCCCCCTGACTGTAACCAGGGCCTGGCTCGGGCACACATTCCTTAGCAAACCAGCAGCAGGGTGAAGTGATTGCCACTCCTGCAGTGCCCTGCTCTCAGCTGCCCCTGAAAGAACATGGCGAAGGGAAGCCTCCTCTCAGAGGCTATGCCCGGTGTGGCTGTGGGGAGGGGGGGGGCTGGGCATTGGCTCCATGGCACAAACTTTGTTGCACAAATGTGGATCTGGCTATGGCCGCTGCTGAAGGCCACCTGCCCACCTGCTCGGTGCCCAGCCCATACATGGCACCATTGCACCTGCCATTTCCTGTCATGTGGGAGTCTTCCTTGCCTTTCCAGAGTGATGCACATTCCAAATGCACATCCTGCCTCCCCTGCATTAGGACCTCTGTACAGACCACGGTTCACAGACCCAGAGGCCACCTTACCAACCTCCAGCATCCCACACCACATTGCTTCCAACCAAGGACCACATTTTATGACAAAGGAGTGGGCAGTGGGCTGTCACATCGCACCATGTGAAACTGACTTGTGGGGACAGTGGGAGGACACCATCTGAGGGATGACAGTTTTTATGGCTTGCCTGCTGGCCTGCAGCGTTTTGTGTGCCTCAGATGGTGACCAAAGACAGTGCCTGCAAACCAGCAGTGGAAGTAGGAGTGGCCCCTCTCACTAGGCCACTGACAGCCACTTAATGAAGTTTTGCTTTCTCCCCCAGTCCCTTTAGACTCTGTGGGCACCTATGGATCCTGGGCCCAGGGGAGAAATATTTCCCAGTTATCTGTCCTACAGCCGGAAGCCAGGAGTGTCCCTTTGCCACTTGGGCTCTCCGATTACTGCACCAAAGGGTAGATGGAAGGAGCCACTGCACTGGGCAGGGGACTGACCCTGTTGCCAGGAAGCTACACGATGGAAGGAAAGAGGACTCCAAGTGAACCCAAGGGTTCCCAGGTGTGTCCCTGGCTCGATTGTGCTGGTTAATGGGAGGGTACCCCCCCTCCCAGTGAAGACTGGCCTGATCTTGCTGGTTAATAGAAAGGCAGCCCCCCCCCCCCCACCACCACCACCCTGTGAAGACTGGCCTGTGGAGAAAGGTCATGGCCACAGTAGGAACAAAGATTCAGAAAAGACTCACCAGCTGCAGAAACTGCCCTGGTCCAGTCCAGCAGAGGGTAAGGGGAACACAGAATGGGCAGCATCAGAGGAAGCTCTGATTATTACTCAGGCCTCCTGGGAAGCTACAAAGCAAGCACTTTGGGCAGCTAGGCTTTAACTGGTGTTTCTCCACTGGCTTACCACCCATATTTCCTGCCATCACACCAGAAAACCACTGAGGGTGGTGAGCATTTTAGGTTTCCAGTAGGATCAAACAGAAGACCCAACCCACCTCACAATAACACTATAGCTGAGAGGCTGACCTACTATAGCCTATGACCCAAATCTGCTTTGTCACCTGTAAATTATTTCTGTAAATAATTTTTATTGGGACACAGCCACACACTTGTTTATGAATCACCTATCACTACTGCAGCAGAGTTGGAGGTGCAACAAAGATGGTATGGCTCACAGATCTGAAACATTTACTCTCTGGCCCACTGGCAGGGATGTGGAGAAAAGGACCCTGTGCACTGCTGGTATGAAGGGGCTTTAGGTCATTAAACAGAGAACTCCCATATGACCCAGCAACCCCACTTCTGGGTATTTATCCAAAGAAAATGAAAACACTAGTTTGAAAAGATAGGTGTACCGCCATGTTTATTGCAGCATTATTTACAATAGCCACGACAGGGAAGCAACCTAATTGTTCATCACTGGATGAATGGACAAAGAAAATGTGGTATATTTATATCCATATATGTTTATATACATTTATATACATATATACATAACGTAATGTTCTTCAGTCATAAGAAAGGAAGTAAATCTTGCCATATGTAACAACATGGATGGACCTGGAGGCATTATGTTGAGTGAAATAAGCCAGACAGAGAAAGACAAATACCCTATGATCTTATTTATATGTGGTATCTACACAAACAAACAAAACTGAATTTATAGGCACAAAAGAACAGATTGGTGATTGCCAGAAGCAGGGTTAGGAGGTAGGTAAAATGGGTGAAGGGGGTCAATAGGTACAAACTTCCCCTTATAAAACAAATAAGTCCTGGGGATATAACATACAGCATGGTGACTATAAGTAATAACACTATAGTGCATATTTCAAAATTGCTAAGAGAGTAGATCTTAAAAGTTCTCATCACAAGAAATATTGTAACTCTGTGTTCTGGTAATGGGTGTAACACTTACTGTGGTGATCATTTTGTAATTACACAAATATTGAATAATGTTGTACACCTGAAACTAATATAATGTTATATGTCAGTTATATCTCAATTTTTAAAAAAGAAGAAAAAGTTGGTCAATTCCTGCTATCACTACTGGGAATTATTGGGCCCCCTGTGGTGACACAAACTTTTTTCTAAGTGAACGAATGCTGAGGGATAGAGGGGAGGGCTGTTTGGGGGCCTTGAAGAGGAAGAAAGTGACTTCTTGTGCTGTCCATTCTTTGTCACTGGAGAATTGAGCTCACACTTCTGGACACAGCTCTTGAGGTCTTCCACACCATCTGCTGGCCTCCAACTTGTTCTTTGTTCACACACACACACACGTACACGCACATATGTACACAGAGACACACACATGTGCACATGACTGCCCAGAACATGCTGGACCCATCTGATCACATGCTGAGCCAATGTGGGCCATTGATAGGTTTGGAGGGTACTGCAACATGGGCCAAACCCAGGAGCATGTCCCACCTGAAGGGACCGCATCAGCACAAGGCCCCAGCCAGCCAGATGAGTGCATGAGGTACCCAGCAGCTCTGGCCCTTGCGCCCTCTGCCCCATGGGCAGATGGGCTGCCTAGGAGGCTCCAGAGTCCCCACTGCCCACGTAGTCTGACTTACTCGCACTCTACAAATAAGCAACACACAGCTCATTTTCTTGTCAGTTGGTGACAAGACGATCTCCAAAATCCACACTGAGTTGGAAGGGGTGACAGAAATGCCATCTGGACAACACCCATCTCTATGGACAGTGATCATTTACTTCCCATCTGTGTTTCCATAAGAAAATAATTAAGGCTCCAATGTTGCCAACAGGGTAGCCCTGTGACTGTCCTTATGAGTAACCCTGCAGCAGAGCCCTGTGCCCTGGCTGGGTCCCCACCCATTGGTCCTTGCTGGGGCCATTATAGGTCAGCTCAGGGGGCACCAGCAGCAGCTGTCCCCTCTCCATGGATGGCTCACCCCTCCTGGGCCTCAGCCCTGCCAGCCTGCTTCCCCACTGTCCTCTGAGCACCCACACTGTGCTTCCAGGCTGCAGAGCCCACCCCTGTCTCTCCTCAGAACAGCCTGGGAGCTAGGTTTTCTCAGCCCTATTTTACAGATGAGGAAATGGAGGTCACAGGCCAGCAAGAAGGGGGCCAGAACTCTGAGCATCATGTCCTCTCCCCCAAACCCTCCACAAATCCAGGTCCCAACTCCAAATCATGTCTCCAGCAGTCTTCCCTCTAAACTCCACAAACATACCCAACAGCCTTCAGACTTTCTATTGGGGGCAGGTGTCCTCAGGCACCCCAAGTACAACAAGGCACAAACAGTTGCCCCCACCCTCTTAGTCTGCTACCATCTTGTATTCCAAAGACCAGCAAATGACTCTCCTGTCACCCCCAGAGATGGATTAGGGGGCCAGACCTTGGCTCTCTCCCCACCACCAGCTACTGATAGCCATGCTACCTCCCAGAGATCCCCTGCTGCCTCCCTTTCCACCTCAGGCCTGCACCAGAGCCCATTCACTCTCCTCCCACTGCCCCAGAGACCTTTCTATAGTTTGAAGCCCACAGGTCACTTCTGCTAAGGACTGCCACTGAGCCTCCGACCACAGAAGGGTCAGGGAGACCCTGCCCCGGGCCCCTCTGCTCCACCCGCTTACCCAGCCTGAAGTCTGATCTTGGCTGGGCAGTCCCACTGCAGGCCTCCCTCTGCCTGACCCAACCTATCCCACCCATTTGTGACAGACTATGTCTTTACAACCATTAGCCATGTCCTTAACCTGGTAACAGCACCTCAGATTTTACTTGGGGATGCCCACCCCCACCTCACCCCCACAGCAGGTCTATGATGGCAGGTTCAGAGATTACATGACAGCCAAGACTTCTGTTGGCCTTCTTGGGGAAGGATGCTGCAGCCCACTAGGAACAGGCAGTCACCACGGCCTGTGTGTCTGGGGTGGGTGAGAGCTCAGAGTTTGGGTGTCCCTTCCTGGAAAGGCTTCTGTGGTCGCGGGGACCAGCAGCTCTACCCCAGTCCTGCCTGAGCTCATGGGCGAGCCCAGCTGGAGGCTCAGAGTCTGCCTGCAGGCCTCCGGTCAGTCACTCTGCTCCCCAGCATCTGCAGACCCATGGGAAGATCCAGTGAATTTCACCCACAGACTGAGATTGGCCAGCTTTGTAACCTGGGACAATCTGCAGTCCTCAGTCTAACTGCCCTGGCTTCTCTGTGCCAAGAGGCCCACGACCTCAGCTCAGCAGGTGGGGGTAGGTAGATGAGGCCCTAGGGGCCACAGAAGGAGCTGGCAGGGGAAGGGGAAGAGTGCCTCCGTGGGCACTCTCCCTCCAAAGGGCTTGTGAGTGTCCCAGAACTCAGGGACATGGTCACCAGGGGCTTGCACGTGCTCCATAGCCCAGGCTCTGAGTCACCGGCCTGTACCAGCCACTTCTCAGGCAGGATCGGAGGCCTACACAGCTCCTCCAGGAAGAGGGACTGGTGCTTTGCTTCGCAGGCCCCAGGCACTTTGGACTAGAAGCCTTTCCCATGAGGCTTGGAGGCTTTCGCTTTCCTTTTTGCAGGAGCTTATGAAAATGCTCTCCAATTGGTTGTGTTGATTCAACTCTAAATGTACAAAAACCATTAGACTGTAGGCTTTGAATGGATGAATTGTATAATCTGTGTATTACAACTCAGTAAAGCTATTACACATAAAACAACACAATAAGAATTACACACTCACAGCATCTGTGTAGCCTCTTTTCTTACTAAACAACACAGCTGTACACGCCTGTGCCACCATTTGATTCTCGGGGCTACACAGCATCTCAAGCAGGGTGTGCCCCACCCTTTTGTCCCCTAGAGAGCCAGATTTCTTTCCAGAAAGCTGTTCCCATGGACACTTCCTCGGGTAGTGTATGGGTGCCTGCTCTCTCCGCACCAAGAGGCCTCAGAGGGCCAGGGCTCAGGCCCAACCTGTCCACCTCCCAGGCCAGTGTACTCCCTGACCCCTTCCACGGCCTCTGCCTCGTGCTGGTATCTCCACCCCTCTCCGCTCCACACACTCCTGTTAGGCCCCTGGGGCTGCTGTTCTTCCAGTAGCACATGGTCCCTGAACAGCCTCAGCTTACCCTGAGCCAGGCAGGAGATAGCAGCAGTCTGAGGCAGCCTAGCTCTATAGGGCCATGCAGGGCAGGAAAACAGTTGCTAATATCAGACCATTCCGAGCGGGGAGGGCAATGGCAAGAGGGAGGTTGTGTCCATTTTATGGATTATAAATTTGAAAGTCTCAGAGATGGGCAAAAGCAATGGGTATCCCGATTTGAAACAACAAGCTATAAAAAGAGATTTTTGAGACAAATGAGCAATATTGAATATATTCTAATATATATTAATTTGTATTGACATGGAAGGAGTGTTAGATAATATTAAGGTATTGCTATTAGTTTTGTTTGGTGCGATAACTGTTATTGCAGTCCTAGAGCCTGTGTTTGTAAATACACATACTGAATTATTAATGAATCAAATTATATCAGGACTTGTTGCAGCAAAACCAAACCAAACAAAGGCTGAACAGGTAGGTGAGGCAAGGTGGATTAAATGTCAATTACTGTTGATGCTTGGCGATGAGAATTAGACCATTTCTGAAAATTTTCCTAAGAAAAAATTGTGTGCATGTGTGTGAGACATATCTGCTAAGATCAAAAAGGTTTTCTAACAATAACGCTGTTAAGGAAAAGAAGTTAAAACTGCACACTTTGTTTCCATTTACAAGAACAGGAAGGTGGAGCATGTGGTCTGGTTAAGGTTGGAACATGTGCAAGATGCCGTCGTGCCTGTAGAATGGGGCAGCACTCTTGTCCTGTCAGCTGGTCAGTTTCTGTCCCTAGCTGCAGAGAGAGCTCACTGGTGCCTGGGCAGTAAATAGACATGCAGAGAGCTCGCCTGCATCCTTGGTAGATCTGCCACTGCCCACACTCCACAGGCAGTTGATCTGAGTTACAACAGCAGCGGGCTCACAGGGGACAGGGACATGTGGTGGTGCCATCGCACCCTGTGAGAGACTCAGGTCTTTCATGAGGGTTGGCACTCAGAGGACCCACCACCACATGCCACTGCACAGGAAGGCGAGGCAGCCTGCTCAGCAACTGGGCAGGCTGCCTGGAGGCCCCCACAGATGGCCAAGTGTGAACAACAGGGCCAGGCAGCACCCTACAGCCCAACGGAGCCAGGGAAGCCAGGCCCCCCACCTGAGCAGGGCAAGGTGCCTGAGAAACCAGCATGCCTGCCTTCAGGCAGGGTGGGACCCTGGGGCACAGATCTGCTCTCCTGTTTTATCTGCACTCCTAGATCCTCCCCACCGTGGTCAAGCTGGCCACAGTGACACTCCAGTCTCACATCCTAACACTTTTGTGACTTCACTGCAGAAGAGCTCCTCTTTCCTGATGGGTAGCGCTCAGCTTCCTATGGGGCTGGGCAGGAAACCCACTCTGGTAGGATGGCCAGTATCAGCCCAGAGGCAGACAGAAGAATATGCAGCAAGCCCCTCTAAGGACACAGCTACACTAAGCTCTAAGCAGCTGCTTCCCCTCGGGTCGGGGCCAGCCCTTCTAATCAGTTCTGAGAACCTGGAAGTCCAGGACAGAGCCTGGAACCTTCCTAATCTAGGCTTAGTAGACACGAAGGCAGGAAACGAGAAGGTAGGATCAGAGCCTCCACAGGAATCCATCCCAGTTTCCCCAGCACTAAGAGGTTCATGGGAACTTCGGTGTCGAAATCAGGACAGGCCAGGACCAACTCAGCTGGTCACCCTGGGCTGTGCCCTTGGGCAGGGTGGCTGAGAGCATTTTCTGAAGGGAGTGTGCAGGGTTAAGAGAGACCAGTGGGTTGGCTCAGACTTGGGGTGTCCAGGCAGAGCATGACCACCCCAAGACCTGAAGGTGTGGGACCCAGACAGGCCAGCTGTTGGGGAGGCTCCAGAAAGGACCTAAGGCCCCAGGAAGACAACAGCCCTGCCCTCTCAGACCCCTGCTTGGTGTCTCCCACTGGGAGTTAGGGACCCTCATGAAGGCCAGCTTCCTGGGCCACAGAGGAGGGGATGAAAAGTGTGTTAATGGGTGAAACCTGGTTCTTCTTGCCGACGCCACAGAGAAGTACAGATCAGCAAGTCTATTAGCATGCAAGCAGGATATATCGATGACTTGTTCTCATGGACCTTGCTGAGGTGGGGAGCAGGGGCATAGGTTCAGGGCAAAGCAGGGTACCTGCATCCAAAGGCCAAGGGTGGCCAGCGTCTGAGCCATGGTGGTCTGAGGCCCGGCGGCCAGAGAGAGTCTTTGTTCTGAGGACTTACATAGTTGGTGGGATGGGGTGAAGTAGTTATGTATTGATTGACAGATAAAGGTGGTGCCAGCTTTCCCAGGGGGACATGACTACCCAAACTTAGGTATGTGTGGGGGTCTGTTAGCCGAATCCTTATCTTGCTCCAGACTCCGTTTGTTCATCTTGTTGTAAAACAGATGTGTTACAGGAGGCAGTTAATTAAAGTCGGGGCAGTTACCCAGAGTCATTTATGAGCTCTTTCTGTAAGCTCTGGAGACTTTCTCGTAAAACTGATAGTGACCAGAGTTAGGCAGGTAACCAAAGTTGTTTTATGGGCTCCTTCCTTTGGGCAATGTGGGACACTCTCCCTCCTTTCAGGCCTTGGGATGAAAGCACAGTTTCGAAGGCTTTCTTCCCCAGAGAGTGGAAATGTTACAGAGTGGGGGTCTCCAAAATTCCCCGAGCCTTGGGGTTGGAGAATGGGGAAAAGGGAACAGCTTACAAAATGCCTTTGCATGACTATGGCTAGTAGCTTAGTGACTAAGTTATGCAAATAACTTTGGTTCTTCCAAGGCCCCAAGAAGATGGGAGGGGTTTTGACCATGGAACGGTGCAGAAAGAGCATACAGAGCCTGCACAAGGTTCTGTAAATGGTCAGAACTGGGCACCACACCCACTGCATCAGAGGACACAGGCAGGGGTTTAAAAATAGACGGCAGACTATTTAGCTAGGTTCTCCATGTGATTTTGAGAAGAGGAGATCTCCATGCAGCTTTGTGAGGAAGAGAGGAGATCCATGAAGTTTGCAAGGAGGGCAGAGGAGAACTCCATGCTGCTTTGAAAGGGAGAACCATGCATGATCCAGTGCAACACGGCACATGTTTTCCTGGACTGTCATACAGAGGCTGATGAAATCGTACCCCAGATCCTGAAGGAGACAGCTGACAGATAAGGGATGGGGAAATTCTGGGCATGTTTTTGGCTTCTAGCCTTTTGGGGAGCAAGGGAAGTGCTGGGTCCGGTGGGAGAACAGGGCTCTGAGCAGAAGTGCTCACTGCCCCCGCCCCCAGGTTCGAATATTGTAGATAAAGACCTGTTTCCTCAACACTAGTTGGGTTTTACACCAAGGCGCCCAGTGAAAGAATCCCCTTTTACTCTGTAACAGAAAGGAAACATAGAATTTCAAGGACTGCCCTCCTCCTGTGTTAGCAGGGTATTTCCTGTGATGTTAGAACACCTGGCAATATTATTGGACCAGGCCCAGGACTGCTGAGTTAGTGGGCGAGACATGTCTCCCTCCTCCTCCGTGCTTTGGTTCACTATCCATCCTACCCAAGTGCCAAGAGGCATTCCCTGGCAACCAGGAGACATTAGGCACTGGCCAGCAACAGTGACTCAGTCTCAGAGTTCTTCCTACACCCTCTCCTGCCTCAGGAGAGGCAGGACAAAGGTTAAATACCTGGCCAGAGGCAAAGTCATGAAAGAGGACAAGGCTGGACACAGGCCCCTCAGAAGAATGCAAACTTGCCCAGGCAGGGCTCATCCTGACCCCTAACCTCTACCTCTCCCACTCACATGGTGGCTCAAGTGAGTGGCCCAGGCAATCCCATGCTCCCCTCGGCTGAGCACAGTGCTCCTCCCTGAGGATGTGCTCTGGGAAGCCTTGGGCTCCCCATACTTAGGGCTCCTTCTCCAGGGGCCCCTGGACAGAGCTGCTTTGACTCCCCTCCCAAATCACCTGCAGAATGGGCCCGGCAGCACATGTGCACCTTTCTCAGGAAAGCGCCCGCACCTGGTCCTCTGCGGACCACGGCAGCCCTTGCACAGCACAGGAGCCCCCTGGCATGCTCGGAGGATGGACATCCTGGCCCTGTGGCCCCCACTGGTGTCTGAGTCTGCCTCTCTGCACCTCCCATGGAGTGTGTGAGCTCCTCTCCGCCCCCGCTCCCCGCCCCCAACAGAAGTGCAGCTGAGAAGGGCAGGGCTGGGCAGTCACCCTTTGCCAAACACTGTCATCAGAGCCACAGGTAGCGCCCGTTACCAGCAAGCTTAGAGAGGCTTTCCTATTTATAAAGGGCTGTAGTGAGGAAAACAAAAAGAATATGCAACAAAGAGAGATCTTCTGTGGCCCATGAGCCTTAAATGATGAATTCTCTGCTGTGTCACTGCGCAATGGAAGCCAGGCCAGCCAGACCAGCCAAAGCGTTGCCTCTGGAAGTCCATAGGAAATGCCCCCAGCAAAGGAGAGGCTGGATGGGAGCGTGGGCCCACATCAAGCCCACCTTCCCACTCTCCAGTGTCAAACTACATGGCTCTCCTGTGGCTCCTCGCTCGCACTGGGCCCCACCACCCTGCTCAGGAGCACCTTGCTTTGGCCTTCCAGGGAACACCTGTCTATGAATAAAACTCGAAACACCTACCTTGAATTATTTTTTTAGAAGAGCATCTTATAAGCTTTGGGTTCTCCTGATGGGGGACTCAAATGCTGGAAAATTTTAGTTTCAGGTAACAGCTAATAAACTTAGTAATCAATGTATGTAAAAAGCTATTGTTTCAGGAACTGGAGGTATGAACCACCTTGACTCCAGGAAACCATAAGCAGGTCCCACTTTTGTGCCCCAGGAGGACTGCAGGCAATCAAGATGGTATCTGAGCCATTGTACTCCAGGGTGAGGTGACCACCACTCAGGATACAAAGACCACTGCCAAGGGCACAAAGACCACTGCCAAGGGCACAAGAACCACCTCCCCGGACACAGATGAAGAAATGCTGCAGCTTTTATCTGATTAACATTTTCCTGAATTCCAAACCCCTTACCTACACTTTTCTTCTCCTTATAAAAAGGGTTCGTTTGAAATGGAATTTAAGACAGTCTGTTAGGGTACAAACCCACTGTCTTCTCAGACCACCGACCATCTGAATAAAGCGCCCATAAAGATTAAATCCCTGTCTCTGGTTATTGGGTCTGGTAGATGACAAGCAGCATGAACACAGTCTTTTCTGGTTTCATATTTTGGCCACTTCTCTGGGACAGACTTTGGGACTCTCAAGTAAGTCCAGGTATTTGGCAGGGAGTCCCATTGGCTGCCTGGATTGGGGGGCCCCGGGGTGCAGATTTGGAGATTCCCTAGCAGCTGCCAAGTGATTTCACTTGAGGACTTTCTTCCTCTGACTTGTCTTCATCTTTGATTGACTTTGATTGAATCACTGCACTTTCTGGTTTAGGTTACAATCCTGGGTCACAACTAAGATCGTTAGCAAAAAGACGTCTTCTGGTTTTGTGATATTACAGAACTCTGTCTGGTAGAATGAGGCAGAAAGCCTCTGTTCCAGGCAGCAGCCCTTTGGGGCAAATTTTGGCTGATTGGTCAACCTATGCTTATAAACCTACGGCTAAGAAGAAAATGGTTTTTTATTATAACACTGTTTGGCTTACTATAATCTAGAGTCAGGAGAGTGCTGGCTGCTGAATTGGTCTTTAAACTACTGTGCTATACTGCAATTAGAGTTGTTCTGTCAAAGATCAGGGAAGTTGGATGAAATGCCTTACATA
This sequence comes from Furipterus horrens, assembly GCF_987537825.1. Lineage (NCBI taxonomy): Eukaryota > Metazoa > Chordata > Mammalia > Chiroptera > Furipteridae > Furipterus > Furipterus horrens. Next base: position 60,324,407 of record NW_028327180.1, on the reverse strand, counting down.
GAAGCTTTTATGAGTTTACATAATAAAGATACAGGATTAAAGGGAAATAAGTTAATAGTCCAGAGAAAAGGGAATTTGCCTGTGACAGATAGCTAACACTCAGAAGAAAGGGACCAGGAAGATTTAGATATTGTGGCTGCTGCGAGCGTGGTCAGAGTTCCCACTGCCCCTCCAGCCCTGGGGGGTCTTCCTCCTTACTCCACTGAGGGAATTGGGGAAAGTGAGCTTGAATTGGTCATGCTGTCTTGAACCCATTAGGGGACCAAATTTGGTGGAGGACAAGCCCCTGCCAGGGCAGGGCAATACCCTTTGAGAAAACTTCCACTGGGAGTAGGGCCAGAGGGCAGCCCACTGGATATTACTGGGCACATACTCCGTTTCTACATCAGATTTGTTAAAATAGAAAAGCTCAAACCTTTCTTATAGGGATGATCCTACTAAAATAACTGATTTGGTCATGTCAATTTCTGCCACCCACCATCCCAATTGGGCAGACATACAAGTCTCATTAAATGTTTTGCTTATGGGGGATGAGTAGAGGCTGGTGTTGGATACGGCAAATGAAGAAGCTCAGAGACTGCACCGAAAAAATCCAGATCGGGCTCTAGACCCTACTAAGGCAATACAGTTAGCAGAGCCAACTGGGACCTTAATGGGAATGACCGTCCTTTCTTAGAGCATTATAAGAGATGCATCCTTGAGGGAATCAGGAAAGGAATCCCTAAGCGGAGAAGTCTGAATATGCTATAAGTGGTACAACAAAAGCCCACAGAGGACCCCTCTGAGTTTCTTGAAAGAATTTACCAGACATATAGAAAATATACTGATTTGAATCCACAAGTCCCTGATAATATTAGAATGGATGAAGGAGTGCATCCAGGCTTTGGAGTCCCTAGAGAGCCACCTGGCTTCTGCACCAGCCTTGAGGCTTCCAAACCCACTAAAGCCCTCTCAGTTATACCTTCATGAAAGGCAGGGCACTGCCTTAGGAGTCCTCACCCAAATGCTTACTGACATTCCACAACCGGTTGCTTATTTGTCAAGGAATCTAGATCACACTGTCCAGGGGCAGCCAGCCTGCTTGAGAGCTGTGGCAGCCACCTGCAAGCTCTTACAGGAAGCTGAAAATCTTCCTTGGGACAGCCTATTATCATTTATGCACCCCACCAAGTGTTGAGCCTGCTGGAGCAGAAGGGAAATTTGTGGCTCCCTGCTGGAAGGATGGGCAGGTACCAAGCCATTCTTCTTGAACATCACAATATCTCCCTGAAAACAGTAAGTTAAATCCTGCTTCCCTTCTCCCAAAACCTGACATAGCTGCACTAATACATGACTGTGCTGAGATAATTGATGAAGCCTGTTCTAGCAGAATTGGTTTATAGGACCATCCTCTAAAAGTGACAGGGTGAACTCTATATGCAGACGGAAGCAGTTATATGGATGAAGGAAACTAAAAGGCTGGTTACGCAGTGGTGACTCTTGAAGGAGTAGTGGAGGCCAAGGCCTTGCCGCCGGGAGTCTCTGCCCAGAAAGCTGAATTGATTGCATTGATGATGGCACTGGGATTGTCACATGAAAGGAGAGTGAATGTGTATACCGACTCGAGGTACAGCTTCCTAATTTTGCATGCTTGTGGTTCCATCTGGAAGGAAAGAGGACTATTAACCTCCAACAAAAAGGAGATTAAGCATGTAGCAGAAATTTTAGAATTGTTAGAAGTTGTTTGGGTACCTTTACATGTGGCAGTTATCCACTGCCCTGGGCATCAGAAAGAAGACTCAGAAGTGGCTAGGGGCAACAATCTGGCTGATCAAGCAGTGAAAGAGGCTGCTAAAGGGACGTTTATAATGCCTTTGGTACCTGTTTTAGACTTGTCACAACTTGATCCTGAATATTCGACTGCAAACTTAGAAAAGGCTAAGAGTTGGAATTTTGATGGAGAAGGTGCTGAGTGGATGGAGAAAGAATAAGAAAGGAGTTATACTGCTTCCAGTCATGAAGCATTTGTGTGAAGCCACTCACTATTGAAGAGACTCATTATATCAAGCCATGGCTCACAGGACCTGGAATTTCTAAAGCCATATGAAAAATAATTGCTAGACGTATTGTGTGCCAGAAGAACACCAAGACAGACCCCCATCAAAACAAAGAAGGGAAATAATACCAAGAGCAGTGTCCACTTGAGGACTGGCAAATAGACTTTACCCAGATGCCAAGGGTCCAAGAACAGAAATATTTGTTAGCCTTTGTCGACACCTTTTCAGGATGGATAGAAGACTATCCTGCTAGAACTGAGAAATCTTCACAGGTAGTGAAAGCCTTACTGAAGGAAATAATCCATCACTTTGGCCTCTCTGGCAGCATACAGAGCAATAATGAACCTGCTTTTGTTTCAGAAATTAAATGGAAGGTTAGTAAATTTTTAGGAATCAGGTGGAGACTCCACATGTTACAGAGTGTGAGTCTCCAAAAGTCCCCAGAGCTTGCGGTTGGGGGATGGGGAAAAGGAAGCAGCTTTTAGGATGCCTTTACATGCCTGGGGCTAGTGGCTGGGAAATTTGTTGCGCAAATGGCTTTGAAACTTACAAGGCCCAGGAAGATGCGAGGGGTCTTGGACCATGGGATGGTACTGAAAGAGTGGACAGAGCCTGCGTAGGGTTCTGTGAATGGTCAGAACTGGTCGCCACACCTACTGTGTCAGAGGACGCAGTCAGGGATTTAAAAAGCTGCTGCAGATATTTTAGGGGGGCTCTCACCATGCAGTTTTGAGAAGGAGAGGAGATCCACGCAGTTTGCAGAAAGAATGCACTCTCTCTCCCCATGTGGATTAAAGAAGCAGAGTTCTCCATGTGGTTTTGAGAAGGTTCTCCATGAAGTTTTGAGAGGGAAACACCATGCAGCTTTGAGAAGGCAGTTTACAAGGAGACTGAGAATCCATGTGGTTCTGCATTGAAAGCTGGCGGACACCACAATGCAGAAAGACCTCCCCAATCAGAATTGAATGATTGGCAGCTACCAGTAAAGCTAAACTGTGTCTAGGAAGTAGGGAAGTGGTATTTCTAACTTTTCTAAAACTAGACTGGTTTGGTAGAGGGAGGCAGAACTGTGTGTTTGTGGGTGTTAAAGAACATAAGACTTAATGGCAGAAATCTGCAAATAATCTAAATCTATATAACTGTTAAATAAATAGTTTTTTTCTTTTCACTAAACTCTGGTATTGAGAGTTATAATTCTGATGGCAGGCAATTGGGCCACTAACTAAACAGCCCGTGGGTTCTGTTTCAATTGGAGCAGCCCAGGGGTTCTGTTACACACATGGCATGGAGACCTCAGGCTTCTGGGAAGGTAGAGAAGATGAACCACACCTTGAAAAAACATAGCCAAGCTGTGTCAAGAAGCTCATCTCCATTGCGATCAAGCTTTACCTATTGCCCTGCTCATGATAAGGGTGGCTCTTCAAAGTGGGATTCACTTGCGTCTTTATGAAATTGTGTATAGGTGACCATTTCAGGCTATGATTGCAGTGGGAGATATGTATGTAGATTAAGAAGTGAAGGTAATGAAAATGTACAACATTTAAGTCAGACCTTGGCTGTAACAAAAGACCTTGCTTGTATTAGAGGCCTCTCCCCTACTGGTTCACTACAGTTCTTTGAGCCTGGAGACAAGGCGCTACTCAAGACCTAGAAGACAGGTTCTCCAGAGAGCCAAGTAGAAGAAAAGTGGACTGAACTGTGGGACATATTCCTCATCATCCCCACTGTGGCGAAATTGTGTAAGGAACAAGGGAACTAGTGACTCCCAAACCAGTAGAAAAGAATTAGCACCAAAGGACAAATGTAATCAAAGGGTCTCTGAGCCAGAGTTAACAGTATCAGCACACTTCCAAGTCAGGAAGGGGGCATTCCACAGCTCAGCACAAATGCCTGCCTCTGAAATCAAAGGGCCGGTGGGTGGGGTGGGTGTTCATCACCAAACACAGGAAAATGGGAAAATGTAGCTAGACAGCCCAGCAAACAAGTTAGGAAAATTTCAGAGGCGATCTGGAGACAGACCTATAACCAGATCACCCTTAGTTAATTATCACCCTCAGTTAATGTAACTAATCGCTTTAGATTGTAACTCTGGAGTATCCAGCATGGAAAAACGGAGAAGGAGAAGGAGGGGGAGGGGGGAAAGGGTTTTTTTTACTCATATTAGGATAAAAACAGCCAGCTCCATCTTTTCGGCGCACACCTTTGATTTGACTTTTAGGCTTCCGCCAGAGCTGCAGATCTGTGAATAAACAACTGCCTCGGTTACTGCTAAAGTCCTGTGTCCTGGCATTTCTCACAATTGGCAGGAATAAAACCTTGGATTCATCACACCTGAGTAAAGAAAGCACCTGTGAAACAATGGACCACTGAGCCTCAAAAAGACCTGAAAGTCATCTTTTGAAAACAATGACTTATGTTCTTTTCATTACTTTTTGGGTATATTTAGCAAAAAATGTTCTAAACATTTCTGACTTGTCTTGCAGGAGGAACTTACGTTGAACAAGCTTTCATTTCATGTCTTGTGGGTGTTTGTGCTCCCTTGGAAAGCTTTCAAAATTATACTATGTTTGTCTATACCAATAAGAAAATGACATACTCTGATATTTATAATTGGGAATCTGGTAACGCTAAAGGACAGGGAAATGTTTTCCTTAAAGGTCGCTAATGTAGCCCCAGCTAGAGAGTGTACAACTTTTGTCAACTGCATCAAAAACTGTTTTGTGCTTTCAGCAGATGTGAAGATAAATTGCACCACCACTCTTAATGTACCTTATGCTTTTGCTCACTTTAAATTGCCAGCAGGAATGGTTCCATTATGTGGAAGGACTGCTTACTCCTATGTTCCAGTAAAAGTTCCGGGGACCATGCTCTAGGAAGACTGATGGTGTTCATGTATCAGAAGTCCCACCCTACCTGGGCCCAACGGGAACTCTTCCTTGCACCTGATTGTAACAGTGATTTACACCTTTTAAGCCCCACTGAATATATATCTTTGTCTATATTTGTAATGCCAGCCATGGTAACCTCTTTGAATGTAGAAATAAGTAGACTAGCCTGTGCTATGGCAAATGCTTTGAATGCCACCTCACAAGCCATCAGTGCCATTAGTCAAGAACTAGGTCAAGTTAGAGGAGCAGTATTAGAGAATCGTGCTGCTATAGACTACCTCCTTTTAAGGCATGATCACGGATGTGAAGAATTAAAAGGCCTCTGCTGTTTCAACCTGACTGATAGTTCGCAGCTCATAAAACATAAAATAAAGCAAGTAAATGAAGTAGTATTCAGAATAAAACAGTGAGAGGGATTGTTTGGTATTGATTTGTCCAAACTAACCTCCTGGTTGCCTAATATCACTGGTCTTAGAGAAGCATTTGTTGTTCTTCTTTTTTTTCTTTTCTGTTTTTTCAGCATTATAGTTTGTTGCTGCTTACAATGTGCCCCCTTATTTCAATCTGCAATTAAGTGTATTCCTAAGGCCCCTAACAGAAAGTCTAATGCTAAAATATGTGCTCAACAGGAAAACGAGTATTTCCATATGAAACTGATCTCATAGAAATAATGTAGTTTAAACTAACAGTGGGGGAATGATGGGGGACTCAAATGCTGGAAAATTTTTGTTTTAGGTAACAGCTAATAAGCTTACTAATCAATATATGTAAATAGCTACCATTTCAGGAACTGGAGGTATGACCCACCTTGACTCCAGGAGACCATAAGCAGTTCCACCTGTGTGCCTCAGAAGGCCTGCAAGTAATCAAGATGGTATCTGAGTCATTGTACTCCAGGTTGAGGTGACCACCGCCCAGGACACAAAGACCAATGCCCAGGACACAAAGACCACTGCCAAGGGCACAAGGACCACTGCCCAGGACACAGATGAAGGAATGCTGCAGCTTTTATCTGATTAACATTTTCCCTGAATTCCAAACCCCTTACCTACACTTTTCTTGTCCTTATAAAAAGGGCCAATTTAAAATGGAATTTAAGACAGTCTGTTAGGCTACAGACCTTCTCAGATCACTGACAATCTGAATAAAGCACCCATAAAGATTAAATCCCTATTTCTGCTTGTTGGGTCTGGTAGATGACAGGCAGCATGGACACAGGCTTTTCTGTTTTCACTTCCTCTAGTTGATCTCCACTCCTTGGCCACATACTAAACCTGACAAGCTCAGGGGAGCCCTTCATGCCAGCCTTAGAAACTCAGAGACCAAAGTAATCACATACAATTGTCTGAAATTATTAAAACTTTCTAACTAAAAGCCAGTCATAGCAGGTAGTTCTGTCGTAGGCTGGTATCTTCCTGACAAAGATCAAATCTTTACCTTAATTGAGCCTGTTTGCATCTAGGATGTCAAACCTTTGGAATGTCAGAGTCATTTCCTTTTTCCAGACCCCTCAGGGTACAACCATTGCACCAGAGAGAGACCACCAAGCAAGCATGTGTTTATCCACATCAAGTTTTACCCAGTCTCAGAGATTTCCCGCTTTGCTCTCTCCTGCCTCCCTAATCTATCACCAGTGGGTTTCATGGAACCCCTTATGTCCTCTCTGTTGATTCTAATGTATAAAATAAGGTGCAAAACTGACATTCTCTGGAGTATTTTCTCAATCCATTGAGGTTTTGCTTCCTGGCAACTGTCGTCAGTTTGGCTCAAATAAACTCATAAAAATTTTCTACTGGTTTAAAGGTTTCTTATGTCGTCACCAACCTTGTGTCTTTCTTTGGTATCAGGACACATGACTCCAGTGCCCACAGCCCCCAGTGCTATCTCCACTCATCTTCCTTATTGTGCTACCTGCTTGGACCCAAGGCACTAGTCCTAGGTAGGGTGTAGCAGATTCAAAATGATGCAATTCTTACTTCCTTTGCCAGACTTGCTTCTTCCTACCCCTGGGCCGTTGCCTACCCTGTCCTCTCTGCCTAGAATGTTCTCCAGTTCACTTGCCATTTGAATACCTTTTCAACTTACAAAATTCAGCTGGAATCTGAACCCACACTCTATTTTCTCTCCCTGTGTGTGCACACACGCATGTGTGTACAAGAAGAAACCCCCTAAAATGCAGAATTTATTGATAAAAAAATATATATTTATTTTTACATGTTTAAACTTCAGTCACCTTTAAAGTACTCTCCATTTGATGCAATACACCTATTGAGACATTTTTCCACTGCTCCAAACAGTTTTTGAACTCTCAATTTTGATGCCTCTTAGTGCTTCTGCCATTTTTTGTTTCACCTCTCCCACCTTGGCAAAACATTTTCCTTTGAGGAGTTTTTGTTTTTGTTTTTTGTTAAAGGAAAAACTCAGTTCTTCTTGCCAACACAGTAAAGAACTACAGGTCAGCAAGCTGATTAGTATGCAGGCGCAGTTTATTTGTGATACGTTCTCCTGGAAGAGGGCCTTGCCGAGGTGGGGAGAAAGGCATAAGCTATAGGTAAAGGCAAGGCAAGGGCAGGGGCAAAATGCTGCAGGTCCTTTGTTCTGAGGACTTAACATAGTTGGTGGGATAGGGTGAGGGAGTTAAGTATTGACTGGTAGATAAAGGTGATGCCAGCTTCCCCCAGGGGGACCAGAATGTGACTACCCAAAAGTAGGTATGTGTGGAGGGTTATTAATCCAGAATTCTTATCTTGCTCCAGACCACATTTGGTCATCTTGTTGTAAAACAAATACATGACAGGAGGCAGTTAATTAAAGTCGAACCAGTTACCCAAAGTTATTTACGGGCTCTTTCTGTAAGCACTAGGGAACCCCTGGTAGAACAGATAGTGACCAGAGGCAGGCAATTAACCAAAGCTGTTTCATGGGCTTTCTCTTCAAGTGCTGTGGACCCCCTCCCAACTTCTTCCTGTATCCTGCTAACTTTCATCTAACATTTTCATCAGGGTAAACAAAAAGAAGTCACTCAGGGCCAGGTTGGATGAATGGGGGGGGGACGTGGGGCTCATGCCATTTTTGGTCCAAAACTGCTGAACACTCAGTGTGGTGTGGGCAGGTGTGCTCACAAATCACCCATTGTGAAAGGGGCAAATACATTGAAAGTCTTCAAAAAAATTTTATTGAAGCTGAACACAGCCTCTCAGGACAGTGCTAGCTGGTACGTGGTACAGATGGGTTCCTAGACACTAATCCTGTGGGAGAAGCTGTGCTACAACAGACCCGCCCTCCAGAAGATATTCTGGGATTTTGGGGTCCCCTCTCGTATGTGTGTGTTGTTGTATGGGTTTGCCTGCGAAGACTATGAGCTTCTCCAGGATGGACATGAGGTTGGTCCCTCTCTGCATCCCCTGGCTAGCACAGGGCAAGCACGTGAAATGTCAAGAACGTTTGTGGAATAAACGCCCACCCATGCTTTATTTCACCTCATTGTCGTAAATGTGAGGTCTTCCGCAGCCCTGGCAGGAACTCCAATACATGCCTTTTTGTCTCCGAGGAGAGATATGCTTGAAAAAATTGAACCTGAAATATTACGCTGCTCCGAGTGGGGTGAGCTTCGGGGGGATGGGTGGTGCCGCAGAATCATGCACACCTACCCTAGCCCCCTTTGCACACGCCAGAGCCTCCAGGGCTGGTACTCGCTCTCCACTCACCGCTGTTCCAAAACTAGTGCTCAATGCCATCCAGAGTTCTGCTTGTCCTACACAGACCGCCCCTCCCGCACAGCCAAGCACAGCAGAGGCCCCGTTTTCCTGGTGCAATGGTGCCAGCGGTGTGCTGCACACAGCGCTGGTGTTCCTGCCAATCCAGGCTCTGCAGCCCGATTTGAAATTCTTTCTAATCAGAAATCAAACAAGCTACAAGACAGTATTTGCAATATGACCATGTTGTTATTTAAATAATGACTATATATGCAAAGAATAACGTTTACAGAGTGTAAAAGTCGACAATTTTTTATTGTTTTTCCTAAAATCAATATGTTTCTACTGTGATAAAAAGTTATCCAAGTTAATAATTAGCTTTATATTTTTAAATAGTTGACTTACAATCATGAAAGAAGACACTAGCCCACCCTTGGGCAGACCCCCTCCTCAGTCCCTGTGGAAGGGTCAAAGGTGAGCTCCTCAGGCAGGCCACCTTAGTGCAGCCCTGGCCTCTGCTGAGGGGACGGTCCTCTCTTGACTCCGCGCAGGCAGCCACAGCTTTCCCCCTTTACTGTGCACTAGCCAAGCTTCAGTGGCCTTCCTCACTCTGTGGAGAGACTCATTCCTGCCTCAGTTTCCCACCCAGCTCTCCATTTCTGGCTGTCCTTGAACCCTGGTCAATCTCTCAGACTCTCCTTGGCCATGAGCCTTTGCACCCCACCCACAGCCCATGCACTCCATCCCAGCCCCACAGGAGGAAGAGGGGAGAGGGCTGAGGAGGTGGCTTCCGACCTTGCCACTCCTTGTCCTCCCCACCTGAGGTCTGAGCTGAGGGTTAGCAGCTCTGAGGCAGGGCACTCATCGGGGTCAGGACGCTTGGGGTGTTTGAAGTGGGCTCCCTGAACCCCGTCCACTGTGGGCACCATTCAAGGGCTCCAATAGAATCTCCTGCCCAACCCAGATGAAGTGGTCCAATGAGGGGCTCCCAGCTACGGGCCTCAGCATGCTGAACCCCCATCCCCCATGACCCCTCCCTTCTACCAAAGCCTGGGAAGGCATGTGCTCCATGGCTCTGGGCTGGGTCTCTGGGCTCAAGGACCATTCATCGAGGCCTACTGGCATTTCTGCTTTCAGAACAGGTGGCCACCCCCGATTGCCCAGCAGCCATGCCCAGCTGGGGTGCTTGGAACAGGTGGTGAGGACCTTAACAAGGTCATGGGCACTGGTAAGAGCCCAGTCAGGACTCCTGCTGGAGCTAGAGGACAGCCCTGACCATAGCATTCTGGCCGGTGGAAACCGTGTTCTTTCACGGAGCCCCAAGGAACGAATTCAGAGAGACCCACGTGTGGGAAGTTGGGGCATGGGAAGATTAGAAGGCTGCCCCCAGGTTTCCAATATCTCATCTCTGTCCCTCCTGCTCTGGAAAAAGTCCAATTTTGTCTTCATCAGGGGCAGAAAAAGGGCCAACATACAGAGATTCTGTGTTCTGGGTTCCAGGCAGCTGTTAGATCTGCCTGTTTGCTATAGCGTGCACAGGGCAAGCATGTGCAAGTGTGTGTTACAGAGAGAGAGAGAGAGAGAGAGAGAGAGAGAGAGAGAGAGAGAGAGAGAGAGAGAGAGAGATTGATTATGTTGGGTTTAGGGAGGATCAGAAGCTTTTTCAAAATAACCAATCAACTTTCCAAGCTTTGGTGGGCTTCTGATGGGTCCGCCCCCTAACCGATCTTTTTCCTAGATCTTCCAGGGTTGTGTCTTTTATCTAATCTGATCCTTTTCCCAGGCTAAACTAACACGCCTCCATGGTCACCATCTTGGCTCCTACTACACATGTGCTTACCTCTTGCTTTATTTTCCTAGTCCTCACCCAGTGATCTGTCGTGGAGACCACTGGTGGTTTCCTGTGGAGTATGCGAAGCAGTAATTTCCCGGTGAAGCAAGCAGACTTCTGCTCCCTAGTTAATTTTGCTTAATAATATCTGATTCCCTTTGCTCTTTTCCTTTATTAATATCTATCTACCTACACTAACACCATGGACCCCATAACCCTCCCCAGGGCCCAGTGGAAATGTCACGAGGAAAAGTGGCTGAATAGGGCTTGTGGCAGGGTGATAGCAGGCATACTCCATGTCTACAGGACAGACATGGGGCTCAGCTAGACTGGGGATACAGGGTTGGGGAGAAGATCTCTGAGTTGTTTGGGAAAAGCCAGATTAGTAAGCAAATCTCCCAACTATATAAACTTTTACTTGAGGTTTGAAAAAAACTGCAGGTGAAAAAGACATGTCTGTGGCTGCTGTTTGCAATTCCCAGTGCATAGTCCCACCCTCCTAGCCAGAGAGGTCAGGTCATTTCTAGAAAGTGGGGCCTGAGCCAGTCATGCAGATCAGCGGTGATGCTGGACACCACAACCCGCTGGACACCAAGACCCACTGGCCATGCCCCACCAGGCCCTGTGGGCCTCTGCCACCAGCTGCTCAGGCTCACCTTCCTGGAAGTACGAGTGTGGGGCCAGGTTAGGGGAGCCATCTATGCCTGGTCCCATATCCTCCCTCCCTTGACAGGGCCAAACCAGGCTTCATGGCCAGACCAGCCTCCTACTTCCCAGCTATGTGACTTTCGGCAGATTGCTTAATCTCACTAAACCCCAAGGGCTGCTTGAGCTGTACCTGGCAAAGTCCCTGACAAGTTCAAGGGCAGGAGGAGGCTTCAGCCTGCAGGGCCTTATGGGCTGGGGCCACCAGCTGGCTAACCTCTTTCTTGGACCTCAGCTTGCAGTTCCAGGAGGTTGAAGGAATCAAGACTCTACTTGGTTACAAATGAAAGAAGTGAGGTCAGAGTGCCTCAAGCACAGACAGGGATTTACTGAGCAATTAGTTCATGGATAGATCCTGGCTTCAGACCTGCCTAAATTCAGGGCCACCGAACATGACGAGAGGGTCCCCAGCATCACCAGTCTGCCCTGCTGCCAGCAGTGCCACCACAAAGGAGACAAACTCATTTTCTCTGCTGGTGTCCCCCATCAGGATGCCAGGGTATCTAGTGGCTATGTGGCCCAGCCCAGGCCACTGTCCTCCCAAAGAACTCTTAGGCGCTGGTGCCCATAGCCGGGAGATGTTGAACCAGCAGCAGTTTCAGACACCTCCACAGGGGTCCTAGCATTCATGCCGCTCTCCACTGAGGAGCTGTGAATCCCAGAGAAGGATGGGAGACAGATCTGGACCCTGCCAGAAGCTCAAGGCTCCCGGTGTCTGGGTGCTAGCAGAGCGCTGCTGACATCCCCTGTCTTCTCCTCAGTCCCAGAGTGTGAAGAACAGCCTGTCCTGCAGACTAGCTCTAGCCAACATTATGGGACCTTTGCACATTCCTGTTCCTCCCTCCCTTCTGGAATCTGTTCTTCTGGTAACCGCCCTGGCTCTACACTGACCTGCACCAGCCCCAACTACAGCCCAGTCCTGGCAGAGCCTGGCACCCTCTCTATCAGCCCTGCCTCTCCCTCCCCATATGCAACCTGGAATTGCCTGGCTCTGTGACACTGGACTAGTGTCTGCCTCCCAGCACTTTGGAAGTGCTAGGAGGGCCAGGCTGGATGTATTTCCACTCTGCACTAAGTCCCTAGCACCAGGACAGGCACCAGGCAGCTGCCCTGGAACGAGGGTGACCCTGCAAGTGGAGGCTGAGGGGCGAATGCAGAGGCTCCTGAACTAGCTGCGCCACTCAGATCAGGATGATTCAAACCAAATTCCCTCCTTACTGTCACTGAGCTTCAGTTTCCCCGGTGGGCAAATGTGTGCCATAGACACCTCCTCCCCCGGGGCCTGCAGAGTCTGCATGAAGAGAGATTACGTCAGAAAATGCTCTAGACACGACGTAAAAAGTTTCGTTTTGTTCTCTAACATGACCGGGAGGATCTGTTTAGCGTTTCAGGATTTTTTTTTTAAAGTAAAGTAAAAAACACCAGATGGCTTCAAAGTACGCAAATGTTGGGCCAGCCCTCGTGACGTCCCACGGGGGACTGAGGCCCAGAGCGCAGTTGGAAGGGGAGGGAACGGCCGGGAACCAGGGCGGGGAGCGATGGCCTCTGAGTCACTCCGGGCGGGATTGGGGCTCTGGGCCCTGGGAGGGGGAGCGTACGCAGCGCGAGGGGCAGCTTCGCCATCAGCCAAGCCCGCGCAGGGCTGCTTCTTCCTGGGTAGTTCCAGCTGGGCTCTGGACCTGGGGAACTCGGGAATCCCCGCCTCCGATTCCAGCTCTGCAGCAGGGACCGGGTTCGAAATCTGCCACCGCCTCCGCTGCCCAGTTTTGTCAGTCCCTCTCCATCTCCGAGAAGCCTCCGTTTTCTCACCTGTTAACAAGGCGCTGGAGTGCTCTCCTTAGAGGGCAGGAACCAGTTCAAAGGCCACCCTGTGCCGCGTCTCAGGTGCCCTGAGAGTCTGGCCTGCAGAGGGGCGCACACCTGAACCCGTGTGTCCTGCCTGACAACGTGCTCTGTGCCTTCCACAGCCTATCGTAATCCTCACCGTGTCCCAGGGCTCGGGAACATTGTCACCCATTTTACAGACGGAGAAACAAGCACCTGCCCAAGGTCCTGTGCCGCTCAGCGTTTGAGGCCATCTGCAGTCTCCTCCCCCTTCCCCTCTTCAGGACTCAATGCCCAACGCCCGCTTTCCAGACGGGACCGGCGCCTGGAGATGCCTCTCGCCCCATTTCTTGACTCCAGGGGCCCAGCCTCCACCGTTGTCACGACAACCGGGGGCCAGTTAGGAGCAGGGAGGGGGGGAAGCCCCGCCCCTGCCCCGCCCCACCCCGCCCCTGGTTGGGGGCTCTGGGCTTTAAGCGCCTGCAGCCGGCGCCCCAGAGCGCCAGCTTGCGAGGAGTGCGGAGCGTTTGAGGAGCGTGGAGCGTTTGAGGAGCGGAGAATCCCGGAGCCGCAGAGAGCGTGAGCAGCGGCCACAATGTGCGGTGAGTGCGGTTCCTTCCTCCCCAGCTGCGCGGATTCCTGCGCTCCAGCCTCTCAGCGCCTGAGCCCCAGAGTGAGTTGCTGGGGACCCAGAAACATTGCGGGATGCAGGCGTTGATCGGACTGCTTCCCCGGTGTGGGCGACCCAGAGTGGCTGGGGGGAGGGGAGTGTCCAATCCCGGTCTTGTATTTAGTGAGGGCGATCTGCCGAGTCTACACAGAGGGGAGAGAACTGGTTCTGTTCCGCTCCGGGAAGTTTGCAGCAGTGATGTCCGCACCCCCGTGCAGTGAGGGCGCTTTTCTCTGCTTGCCCCAAGTCTCCCACAAAGGCGGACAGCTCACCCGGGGCACGGGGTGCCCCAGGCGGCTCTCAGTGCTCCGCGCCCACCGAGGAGAGGTGACCCCACCTGCGCCCTCCCGGCAGTGTCGGGAGCAGACCCTAGTGCTCTCCAGACGGGCCTGCGCCCCCGCCTCACGTCCCAACATGAACTCGTGTCTCTCTAGAAGTATTGATTCTGTGTTGTCGTCTCTTTACTGGAAGGAGCTCTGGGTGAGGTGCGAGAAAGATGCAGCAATGACCGCGAGCCTTAGGCTGAAGTTGGGAGGGGGTCCAGGACTGGAGCGGGCTCAGTTCCGGGGTTCCTGAATACCGCGGTGACCTGGAGCTGTCCCTAGAGGTAGCACGCCGTGGGGAGGGTAGTCGTGGCCCCGCTTGCACATCTGCAATTCCTTACTCCCCTGGCTGGGCCGCCTCCGCTGGCTGGGGAGAAAGCCGGGAACTTCTGCTGAGACAAAAGGTCACTGTGCCTTGTTTTTTTCCTTAAGTAGGATTCAGTTACCCGTTCCAGCCTCCTGTGGCTGGAGGACCTGGTGGAACTTTAGAAGCCATGAAAGGCCTCTGTCTAGCTTCGCGAGGGCTGCGCCGCGAGCCCTGAGCCGAAGTCTGTGCAGGCCTTGTGTCTGAGGCCAGGCTCTCCTGAAAAAAAGTGAAAAGGGAACAGCCAACTAAGGAGCAGACAGCCGGCTTTGAGGTGCAGCCTTCCCCCGCCCGAATGGCATCAATTTCAGTTCCTGAACCCTTTGTGAAAATCTCTGGACTCCCCAGCACGGTTTGTAATTTGTAGGGCTGCCTGTGGGCAATTCTGGGGAGAAAGATTATACAAAGGTGGCAGTTTTGCCAGAAACTCACTGGATTCTAAACCCGTCAGTGTGGCATTCAAGGCCCTTGGACAACTGGTGGCCTTAAGAGTTTTGTTCTGTTTTCTTAAAGGGCTACACGTGTCTTCTCCCCTGGGGAAAGGATGAGCATGCATTCCAGACTCCCTGAGTCCTGACATGGGTGTGCTGTGCAGCACACCCTGTCCAGAGGTGCGCAGGGAAGTCAGGGAGCTGGTGTGGAATTCCCACAGGGGACAGTTATTTCCTTTTCCAATACAGAAGAAAGTCTCAGCTGGATGTCTGTGTGTCTTTTATATCTTTCTGACACTTGCCAAGCACAGAGGAAGTGTCCACCTCAGAGCTCACAGCAGCAGCTGTCTAGAATTGAACATACTGGTCTGGTTTCTTTGGATTATGGTCTGTGTATGTTTGGCAAATGGTTGTATTGTAATGAAGTCATTTAAGTTTTCAAAAATACAGTCAAGTTTACAGAAACACATTATCCGTGTGCATTCCATACAAGGATATGGCAGAAATTGAGAAGATGCACCTGGAATGAACCACTTACCCCTTTCACTCTACATTTGGGGAAATTGAAGCCTAGAGAGGCCTGTGCAGACCCATGTCTGAGCAGGAGTAGTTTGAGGTCTTTTCTGTGGGCTGGCTGTGGACCCAGTGAGATCTGCCATGACTAGGATGTTTCCGCAGGGGTCAACAGGGGTCCCACCAATGGCCTCTCCTTGACCATGCTCAGACTGGCCCTGGCTCTCCTTGTCTTCACTGCTTCTCCCACAGGAAGCTGAACCCGATACTAGCCAGTCCCCCCCTCCCCCCACAAGGCAGATGATTCTCAAAGTTTCAGTGCACAGAGTGTTTAGCTAAATGGCACATTGGTACTCATGGGTATTTTTGTTGACATCTGAGTGTTGCTGGTATTTTGCTGCCTTTCTGCCAATAGATAGGTTACTGTAGTCCCTCCCTATCTCCCTCCTTTCCCTCCTTATCTTCCTCCTTTCCCTCCTTCCTTCGTGGCTGAGCCCCTGTGTTTTCCAGGCCCTGGGGCCACATGGGCATGATCTTACCTTTGGATAAGAGGTCGGTAGTTGGCAGGGCAGTCCAGAAGGGGAGTGCTGACCAGGGACCAGATACCTCCTGAGGTAAATGCCATTACAGAGGGCAAACTTCGAGCACAAGCTACAGCCTGGCCACCCCTCGCCAAACCAGCAGGCAGACATCTCTCTGTCTGGTGCACAGGATTTCAACTTTATTCTTTAAATTAGGTACCAAATTATAAAAGTGGGTGAATTTTTTACTTCTCTTGAAAAAAATTCAGAGATGAGAAAACCTGAGTCCATATTTCCAAGTAGTGCACAGTGACCCCAAGATGAGGGGTGAAAGCTCCCCGGCTCTCCCAGCCCCCAACCCAGCAGTTGGTGACCGTGCAGTCTGAGCTTGGGACCCCAGCACAATGGAGGCTGGGAGCATTGAGCAGCCTGGGCAGAGAGGGGTACTTGCGACAGTACTACAAGGGCTTGGGTCAAGTATGAGCTCCACAAAGGGTGGAGTGACAGGTGAACCAGGCTGTGGGCAAAGCATATGCCAGGGCATAGTGGCAGGGAGCATGCATGCATAGGATATGATAAAAGGATTTCACTTCCTACCCATGAAGTCTTAAGTCTTGCCTGTCCTTCACCGCCAAGGGAAAAAAAAAAAGACTTGGTTATGGAGAATTGGAGAATTCTTAGTTTTTGCTAAAAGGTACAGAGAGGCCTTGCCTTGAATTCTTCATCTTCTGTCTTGGTTAGTGTACTAGTTTCCTCTGGCTGCTGTGACAAATCACCAAAACTTGCTGGTTTAAAACCGCAGACTTCCGGCCAAGATGGAGGTGTAGGTAGACATGTTTTGCCTCCTTCCACAGCCATAAGAAGGATTACATCTACCTCAAAACAGAAAAAAAAAAAAAAAAAAAAAACCAGAACTACCAGAAAATCAAACTGCATGGAGGTCCAACAAACAAAGATGTAAAGAAGTAATACTCATCCAGACAGGTAGGAGGGGAGGAGATGAGGAGCCGGGGCAAAGAGAATGCAGAGTAGTGGCAGTGGCAAGGAAGCAGCTGCAGCCAACTTACAGGAAGCACAGTCACACATTATACAAGCCAGGAGGGACATCCAGGGAGTACTCCCAGCCCTAGGCCAGACTGCACAGCTCATGGTTCCAGTGCAGGGAAAATAAAGCTTCACTGCTTCTAGCTGTAAAAACCAATGCGGGTTGGGGTGGTGGAAGAAACTGCCGGTCTCTCAGCAGAGTCCATTTAAAGGACCCTACGGTCTTAGAAGGTATGAAAACCCACCCACTCTAGGAACCATCACCAAGACAACAGCTAGAGGGGTGCCAGTCGCATACAGAAAGGAGGTAAAGTGACTGGAAGAAACGCAAGTGCTGAGCAAGTGGCATGTTCCCTCTCCCCCTCCCCCACATACAGTGGTACAACCTGGTGAAAGGGGTTGCCCAGCACTGACAAATACCTAAGGCTCCACCTCTTACAACATACAGGCAAACATAGGAGTGTGTCAAGTTGAGGAGACAGAGAACTATGGCCCAAAAGAGGGAGCTGATCAAGGTTCCAGAGGGAGAACTAAGCGATAAGGAGATAACCAGCCTAACAGATGAGGAGACAGCCAACCTAACAGACACAGAGTTCAAAACACTGGTGATAATGATGCTCACAGAAATGATTGAGTGCAGCAAATGCATAAGAGAAGAAGTGAAGGTTACACTAAGTGAAATGAAGAAAAATCCACATGAAACCAATGGTGAAGGGAAAAAAGCTCGGGTTCAAATCAATGATTTGGAACATAAGGAAGAAATAAACAATCAACCAGTACAGACTGAAGAATTAAAAAAACAAAAACAAAAAAAACCCAAACAAACAAAAAAATGACAATGAATAAGGAGGCTTCTGGCCAAGATGGAGGCCTAGACTCACACGCTCCATCTTCCTCCACAACTAAGAAGGAATAAAACTACCGCAAAACCAGAAATAACCAGAAGTTCCAGAAAATAAATGGAAGTCCAATGCATGAAGTTACAAAGAAGTGGTGCTCGTCTGGACGGGTAGAAGGGGTGAAGCCAGGGTGGAGAGGTCAAGCTGTGCTGGCAGTGGCAGTAGCGGCAATGGCAGCAGGACAGCGGTAAGCACAGACACCTGTACTTAAGGGGAGGTGAGAAGTGCCTGGGGAGCACCCCTGGCTTCAGACAAAACCTGTCAGCTTGCAATTTCAACACTGGGGAAGGCAGACCTCCATTGCCTTGGACTGTGAGGCCTAGAGGGGGTGGGGTTGGAGGAGGAGGCTCCCGGTCTCTCAGCAGAGAGTGAGCAGCAGGAATCCATCTTGGACCCCACCCCCACAGAAAACGCCACAGTGTGGTGAAAAGGGTCGCCTGGTTGTGACGAGTGCATGGGGCTCTGCCCCCTACAGCATAGGAGGTGTGACAGCCCTGCCCAGGAAGCAAAGGTAAACACAAAACTGTCAGGATGGCACAGATCATGATAGAGATCCCAGTCATGCAGCTGACCAGACAGCAAATATCTAATCTAACAAAGCAGCAGATAGGAAATATTTCTGAGGCCCAGTTCAGAGCTTTGGTTATAAAAATGTTTACAGACCTAACAGCAGATCTTAAATGGACGGAGAAGGAATGAAGGCTAGTTCTGCTGAAATGAACAAAAACACATATGAAACTAGTGGTGAGGGAAAGAAAACCAGAGATCAAATCAACAAATTGGAACATAGGAAAGGAACAGTCAACCAGTGCAGAAAGAGGAAACAAAAAGTGAGGAGAGGCTCAGAAACCCATGGGACAGCTATAAGCGGGCCAACATCTGAATCATAGTGTTGCCAGAAAGTGAAGAAGAACTCGTTCGGCAGCCGTCCGTCTCGAGAGACGATGGTGTAGCTTCTTAAGAGTCTATCTGCACCGCCGAGAATGGCTGTGCAGTCTGACTCGGGAGTGACACGGTATCTGTCTCCTCCCGTGTTGAATCGACATCTGGAGTGTCCTCTCCAGTGAAGCTGAAGCTACAGAGCCTGGGCAGGGTGATATGGAGGGTCTGCTGTTGCCCATGCAGCAGACCCCCCCCTCTCTTCACAGCTGAAGGGTCCAAGGGAAAGACGGAGTCAATACAGCTTGGCTTCAGGTGCGCCGCAGGAGTTGCCGGTGTTGACTACAACGTCAAACCGCCTTAGGGACTCCGGCTCCGGATTTTCTGTCGGGGTTTACTCCCTTAGCCTTTCCCCTGAGGAGGTATGCCGCAAGGCAGCGGAGGTTTTTTGGAGTCAGAGTTTTCCTTCTCTGATGTGCCCTGACTGGAAAGATCGAACCAGCGACACTTAGCTCGCAGGCCGACGCTCAATCCACTGAGCCAAACCAGCCAGGAAGAAGAACTAGAAATTGAAAAATTATGTGAAAAAATAATGAAGCAGAACTTCCCTAACTTGGGGAAGGAAATAGACGTACAGGTCCAGGAAGCACAGAGAGTTCCAAAAAAATTGGACCCAGGGAGAACCACACCAAGATACATCATAATCAAAATGTCAAAAATTAAGGATAAAGAGAGAATCTTAAAAGCAGCAAGAGAGAAGAAGAGAATTATGTACAAAGCAGTCCCAATAAGACTATCAGCTGATTTCTCAAAAGAAACTCTGCAGGCAAGAAGAGACTGGCAAGAAACATTCAAAGTAATGAAAAGCAAAAACCTACAACCACGATTACTCTATCCAGCAAAGCTGTCATTCAGAATAGAAGGGCAGAGAAAGTGCTTCCAGGACAAAGTAAAACTGAAGGAGTTCATCAGATCCAAACCACTGTTATATGAAACGTTAAAGGGACTTGTTTAGGAGAAAGAGGATCAAAACTATGAACATTAAAATGAAAACTGTATCACAACAACCAACAACAGAAGCTAGGGAACTAAATCAAAGGCAAACTAAGTAGGCAACAAGAGTGGGAGAAGAATTATAGGTATGGGGAACATTATGGAGGGAGGTCAGCAGAGAGGGGGAAGGGGGGGAAAGGAAGGGAGATGGTACAAGAATTAAGAAGCATAGTAGGAGGGAGTGGAGTAGACAGAAGGATGTTGAGAAGAACTATATGCACAATCAATGGGCATGGGCTAAGAGGAGAGCAACTGGAGGGAGGGGGTCACTGGGTGGTGGGAACAAAGGGAAAAGAAGTTGGGACAACTGTAACTACATAATCAATAAAGCATATTAAAAAACAACAACAACAAAAAATGAGGAGAGGCTTCGGAACCTCTGGGACAACTTTAAGTGTACCAACATCCAAATCATAAGTGTGCCAGAAGTAGAAGAGGAAAAAAAATGAAGGAAAACTCCCTAAATTTGGTGAAGGAAATAGATATACAAGTCCAGGAAGCACAGAGAATCCCAAAAAGCTAGAACCAGGATTACTCTATCCAGCAAAACTACCATTTAGAATGGAAGGGCAGATAAACTGCTTCTAGGACAAGGAAAAGCTAAAGGAGTTTATCATCACCAAGCCATATATTATATGAAATGTTAAAGAGACACATTTAAGAAAAAGAAGATCAAAACTATGAATGGTAAAAGGACAACAGACTTATAACTATCAATAAAGGAATCTAAAAACAGAAACAAACTAAGCAAACAACCAGAATAGGACCAGAATCATAGGTATGGGGATCATTTGAAGGGTTATCAGCTGGGAGGGGGAAGGGGGAGAACAGGGGAAATGGTGCAGGGATTAAGAAGTGTAATTGGTAGGTACAAAATAGACAAGGGGAAGTTAAGAATAGTAGAGGAAAGGGTGAAGCCAAAGAATTTATATGCATGAACATGAATAAGGGAGGTGGGATTGCTAGAGGGAATGGGGTACCAGGCATAGGGGGGCAAAGGAAGAAAAATTGGGACAATTGTAACAGCATAATCAATAAAATATACTTTAAAAAAAACCCAGCATACATTTATTCTCATACAGATCTGGAGACTAGACATTCAGAAATCAGTGTCACTGGGCCAAAACCAAACTGTCAACAGGGCCCTCTTCCTTCTGAGTCCCCGGGGGAGAATCTGTTCCTCACCTCTTCCAGCTTCTGGTTACTGCCAGCTTTCCTTGGCTGGTGGTTCCTCACTGCTTCTTCCAGGTCCACTCTCCCCCTTATGAGGACACTCGGCAATGCACTTGGGGCCCTCCCAGATAATTCAGTATAATCGTCTATCTCCAGACCCTTACCTTAATCACATCTATAAAGACTTTATGTGTGTGTGTGTGTGTGTGTGTGTGTGTGTGTGTATCCCATATAAAGATTCTAGTGATTAGGACCTGATATCTTTGGAGGCCATTAATCACCCTGTGACAGTTGGGTTCTTGCTTTCAGGTGCCTTTCCCAAGAACAGCCTAGTGCTGCCAATCCCAGGTGCTCAAGCCATGGCCGCAGGACGTTGTCAGCATCCCCACCCCCCCGGACCCCTCCCCCATGGTCTCTGGGCCCAGCACTCAGACTGGACCCACCACAGTCATAAAGGGCACCTAGGCATCTGGTCAACACCCAGCCCTTCACTGGTGTGACGTATCCAGCTTGACCAAATAGTTTTCTGTTTCTGTGTCATCTCACTGTGGCTCCCACTGCATCTTGCTCTTTGCACATGCACATGCCCTTCCCACTCATCTCTTCCCTGCAGGGAGCAGGCATGGTGTTTGTGCCTGGAATCAGGAGGGGCCAGGGCACCACACACAGTCTGTTTGCTGGCACAGAGGTCTTCAGGACAGCTTGTCAGGGCCTCCCGGGGTCTTGCGGCAGGGCTCATCTGCAGAGACAGCAGCCGGGACACAACGTGACTCGGGGGAGCGCTCACCCTTTTGTCCCAGAGCCCTATCGCATTTGGCACTCCTGTCTTCCCTGTAGCGGCTGGGTTTGTGGAAGGATGGCTGGCACTGGTGGGCACAGACTGTGGGCTCAGGTCGCTGGGCTTGTTTCCTCTTCAAGCCACCGCAGGCTCAAGAAACAGAGCCCACTACTCAGTGATGGGCAGATAAATGCGTCACAACTGGCTCCCTGGTTTGCCGGTTTCTATGGTGGAAACACTGTTGCCACTGGTCATTCCAGGTTGTCACTGTGAGGTCCCCAAGCAGGGAGTTGGGAAGAGAGGTGCCTCTCGGAACAAGCTCTATCAGCTCCCTGCTGCTGCTACCCAAATGACAGGGCTCATGTGGGCACGCTTGGAGTGGGGCTCAGCCCAGCAGCCGCCCGGCACCCCATCATCAAGCCATTCCTCCCTCGGTCAGTTTTATTCCTCTGGGGTTTCCAAGCCCTGAGACAACCTCCCCATCCCGTGGCATCCTGAGCACTTCAGGGATGGAGAGGAGGTCCAGGAGTCCAGTGCTGCTGGTTCCGGCCAGGCGTTCTTCCAGTGTGCTCATTGTCATTACCCATCACTTAGAGATGGAGGTGCCCTGGGAGGGATGTAATGGGACCCAGCCTTGCTGTGGTTGCAGGCCCTGTGGGGAGTCCAAAGCAGGAGTGTCCTAGGGTGCGGTGGGGGCTCCCAAGGGCCAGGGGAGGGTCTGTCAACATGGCCTGAACCCGACCGGGAGAGTTCAGAGGTCTGTCCATAGGAGCCAGGTGGGCACCTTCCCATAGGCCATGTCTCCTCTGTGCCAGCTCTTCTCACCCCTCAGGGAAGGATTTTACGACAGGTTTTAAAAGGTGATTTGGGGGGCACCTGCAGTCAGACAGACCTAGCTGTGAATGACTCAAGTCTTTGGCCTTGGAAGCGCACATGCCCTGTCTGTCCCTGGGAGTCACAGACTCAGCATAGGGCATTGTGAGGATCAGATAAGGTACAGTTCTGGAAGTACGGGCATGTGGGGCCTTGTAAATGCTGGTGGTGGTGGAAGTACGGGCATGTGGGGCCCTGTCAATGCTGGCGGTGGTGGAAGTACGGGCATGTGGGGCCTGTAAATGCTGGTGGTGGTGGTTTACTCTGAGCCCTCCTCAAGCAGGGTTCTTCCAGGGACTGGGGTCATCACGGTGCATGAGAGCAGGCTGGTGGTAATTTGGGGACATAAACCTTGTGCTCGAGGGTCTTGGTGTGACCCCTGGACAATGGCAGTGCCACGCTGCCCTTGTGAGAGGGGCTGATCCTCAGGAGGCTCAGCACTAACTGCTTCCTGGCCTTTCTGCCTTGTACATACTGAGGTTCCAGGGAGCAGATCCCCTGTTTGTGGCTGAATGTGGCTGTCTCAGGCCCAGCTCAAAGGCCACCTTCTCTGACCACCCTCCACCCATTCATTCATTCCTTCAACACATAGTTATTGAGCACCTCAAATGCACCGGGCTCTGGGTTAGAGGTGGGGATACAGTGATGAAGAAGATAAATAAACAGATAGTGTTCCATCCTTACGAAGGTTTCATCCCAATGGGGACTCAGTGAAAAGACCAGGAAGCAAGTGCTATATAGGAAATAAAGAGGGTCGCCTTGGCTTTTTCAGATGGGCAGTGGGGAAGGCCCACATTAGACCCAGTGGGTGGTCAGCTGACACCTGTAGAATGAGTCGGAGATACGTGTGCACAGAACCAGCCCAGCAGCTCTGCCCCTTCCCACCTCTCAGTCCCCAGCCCCTCTGCCGCAAATGCCCTGAGGGGCTAAGTGGTTCCTGGGCACACTATCCTCTCTCTACCCACCCCGTGAGGTCCCCTGCACCTCAAAACACCGAGCACAGTGATGAGGCCATGCATCATGGGCTGAGAAATGTTTCGGGGATGAATTAAATCTTGATCAGCTCTGGCTCATGTGGCTCAGTTGCCTAGGCATCGTCTTGCACACCAGAAGGTTGTGGGTTCTATCTCCCGTTAGGGTACATGCCTGGGTTGTGGGTGCATTCCCCCGTCAAGGCACATATGAGAGGCAATTGATCGATGTTCTCTGTCTCTCTCTAAAAGCAATGAAAAAATGTCTTCAGGTGAGGATAATCAATCAGTCAATCAATCTTGAACAAGCTGCAGCGGAATCACCCATTTGGTTGAATCATCATTTCCCCAGTAGGAAGCCAAGCGAAAATACTGGTAAATGTTTCCATTTCGCCCTGGGCTTTAGTGTGTGACCCTCTCCAGGGTTCGCCAGTGTGCCCGGGACTGGCCTTGGTGCCTCACCCGCAGGCAGGGATGGGGCTGCCTGCTGTGCTTTGGAACACTCTCTGTGCAGCAGGCACTGACTGTGTCCTCCTTGGGGCTTTGAAAAGGCTCTGTGGGTTCAGTGACTTGTGTGTAGCGAAGGCTGCAGGCATAATTCAGGCACTCTGTTCTTTCAGCTGTCATGCCGGTGAGCCTGAGAGAGAAGGCTGCAGGCAGGTGACCCCGAACTCACTCTCTCATGC
Source organism: Furipterus horrens (assembly GCF_987537825.1). Lineage (NCBI taxonomy): Eukaryota > Metazoa > Chordata > Mammalia > Chiroptera > Furipteridae > Furipterus > Furipterus horrens. The sequence goes on along the minus strand of NW_028327180.1, from coordinate 60,300,250 downwards.
CCTAGAAGGTGCACTCAGACTGGGCTTTCTCCTTTTGGGGGGCTGCCCTGCAGGTGCATGGGGCTGGGGAGCCATGGTGAAGTCAGTGAAGTCAGACTAGGCTGGATGACCATCCCATACCCATCATGGATTCACAGAGTGGCACGAGCAGAAATGGCCTGGCCATGCCATGGGGAAGCATTTCTGCCCCCTCCCCAGTGCTCTCTTTGGAGGCAAACACCAGCCTTGGGTTTTGGGTTCCCTTCCATAAGTATTGTGTCTACTCCTACCCCATCCCTGAATAACTCACACAAGTTGTATAATCTGTGTTTTCCCTCTGACACATCCTGAAGAGGTGGCTTGTTTTCCAAGAGAACAGACAGCTTCCTCTCATTCCTGCGAGGGCTGCCTGCCCGTGGCTCCACACTGGCCCTGCATGTGGCTGCACCATCACTTACTGGGCTCGTGCCCGGCCTTAGGCTGTCCCCAGGCCTCAGGCACCACAAATAGCAGCGAGCAGCTCTCCTCATGGCAGCACGCTGGTGTCTCTGCAGAGGTATCTGCTGGAGACACTCCTGGAAGTACAGTACTCTGGTCCACAGATGTGCACCTTTTAATTTTGAGAGATAGCCAAATTGCCTTCCCAAGAGGGCGCACAAATTTAAACTTTCACTTAACTGTCAAACTGATCCATACTGATCTCATAGGTAAAAAATTGATTCTCATCCTAGCTTTCCTTTATCGTGGATGGGAGGGATTCCAGCAGGGAATACTGATGTGAATTGCACCGAGAAAGTTCTGGGGAGGCAGCTTTCTTTTATTTCATTATTTTTTTAAAACAGCAAGAGCCCAGTGTAAAGGCTCATTTATTCACTTCATCTCCATGGAGAGCAGGGACAGCCAGGAGGGCCAGCTGTGAGGGGAGAGATGCTGAGCTTAGGTAATGAAAGAACTTGCTGAGTAGATGTCAGCCTACAAGACCATCTATGCTGAAAATGAGATTTATGCCTCCTTGTGTAAAAGCCGTGAAAACCAGCCCCTGACCCCAGTAGCCTCCCAAACAGTGCCCTCATGGCTGCTGAGCCGGCTAGGTGTGGACACCACTGGGGATACTGAGGACAGGACATCCCAGCCCATGTGGGCTGTGGCGGCAGCCCCTACCCCCACCAAAGTGGCTGTTTTGGATCTGAGAGCCAGAGCCCCTTGAAGAACATACGTGCCTGACATGAGTTCAGAGGGAAGTTGGAGCCAGAAGGAGGGAATTGCGGGGGTTAGGGGAGGGGAAATTGGGGAGCTGCGCCACAGAGTGCTCTTGTGAAAGCCTCTCAGATTTACTCTTTCCAGACTTGGTGCCATCTGCAGGTCCTGTCAGCTTCTCTTTGCAAGGTGCAGGTATAATTCTAGAATTGTTTCCAGAAGGCTACCAATGACTCATCTCTTGAAAGACTTCGGAAATAACCTGAGTTGCTCCTTCCTTCATATAACTGTCTCCCAGAGCCAGGTGGTTTTCACAAGTGACTGGAATTTGATGCTGTCCCCCCAGGGAACTTTCTGAATTTTTGAAGAAAAATCAATGTTACTAAAACTTCCCCTAAACACAGATTGTGCTAATAGTTGTACAACTCTGTGAATATGCTAAAAATGGTACTTGCACTTTAAATGGGAAACCACTATGGTACGTGACTTATATCCCAGTAAAGCTGTTAACATTTTTACAAATGTTTACATTAAAAGGTAATTATCATTTTTTATAAGGGAGGTGACCATACATCCCATACCCAGCCGTGTTCAGATTTGAAGTGTGGTGCGGAGGGTGGGCCCCTGAGACGCTCAGGAGGGACCTATGCTGGGAAAGCGCCCAGACTGCACACAGCCTTACATTCAGCACCTGGCACCCAAACTCAGGCAGCCAGGAAGACAGAAAGAGCAGCTGCCAAAATTACCCTTGCCATTTTTAACAGAAACCATCTATAACTGCTTGGAAAGCAGTTAAATATAACTTTAAATATATTTAAGTATATTTTTGCCTGTTTTTAAATATAACTCTGTACCTTAAGATGTTTGTGAAAATATATCCTGTGTACAGTAATGTACAGTACATAAGGATGCAAAATATTTTAGTACCATTTAGTTTTGTAACCTATTTTTGACTGAGTATGTCTAGATGAATTTTAGCAAGTTAAATATTCATGTGACTTGACCCTACTTACTACTTAGGAATAAATTGAAACTTAATCGTTCATTCAGATGTACCATATTGACTTAAATCAATTAAACAATTGGAGATATTACAGGTAGTTTTTCGTATAATCATACTCAGTCTTCAGATATCCTCAGGCAAGTTATCCTTTCTGAGGTTGATTTCTGGAAAAATTTTATTTTTACTGAGATATACATGACATTGTATAAGTTTAAGCCGTACAGCATAATAATTTGATGATTTGATGATTACCAAAACAAGATTACTTAACATTCATTGCCTCACATAGTTAAGATTTTTTCCTCATTATGAGAACCTTTAAGAGCTACTCTTTTCCCAACTTGAAAATATATAATAAAGTATTAACTATAGTTACCATACTGTACATTACAGCCCCACAACTTATTTATCTTATAACTGGAAGTTTGTAATTTTTGACCACTTTACCTCACTTCTCCACCTCCTACACCCACCTCTGGCAATCAACAATCTGATCTCTGTATCTATGAGTTTGGTGTTTTTTTTAGATTCCACAATAAATGAAATCATAGAGTATCTTTCTCTGACTTATTTCACTTAGCTTAATATTCTCAAGGTCCATCCATGTTGTTTCAAATGACAGGATTTCCTTATTGTTATGGCTGAATAATATTCCATTGTATATAAACCACATTTTCTTTATCCATTCATTTGCCAGTACATTTACAGTGTCTTGACTATTGTGAGTAATACTGCAGTGAACATGCGGGTGCAAATATCTGGCAGGTTTTCAATCTTGGTCAAATTTTTTGTCACCCCAGAAAAATGTTAGGAAATAATAAAAAATTGTTAATCAACAGTCATTGGCATCAATTCAATGCCAACAGGAATCCCCAATTTGGAGTGCAGAGAAGAAGGAAATTAAATTCAGTGCAAACAATTTGATTGTGACACAGCACGGCCATGAAAACAGCACGGCTGTGAGACAGCTCAGTAGTGTTACAGCCTAATTATGACGCAGCTCCGCTGTGAGCTAGTCCTGGGTGAGGCCCCTCTCCAACTAGACAGCTCTGCTCGGCTTTGGTTTGCGCGTTCTGCTCCACACTAGACTGCACCAGTCCGTGCCAGTCTGCTCCGGTCTGTTCAGTGGGATGTTCTGGTGTTTCAGCTCCAGCTAGGAAGTCTTCAGTGGAAAGGGAAAGTGCGCTCCTGGAGCCAGAAGGGAGCTGACTGTATAAGGGCTGCTCAGATGGCAGGAACACAGCGCAGGCAGGCCGTCCAGTGCAGGCTTCTCTCTGAATTGCAGCTTGCATGAGAGCCACCAGAAGCCCTCCTCAGTAGGTATCTTCTTTCCCAAAATTAAAATTGGGAAAATAAACCCATTAACCCTACCCATCCCCTAGTCAGCTCTGTCCAGTGCTGGGAGTGTTTTAGTCAGGTTTCCTTGGTTCTGCTCCTGACTCTGGCCCAATCATAGCCTTCTCAGGTTGATGAGTGATAGCAGGTCTGACCTCTAAGGCTGCTGTGAGCTTTGATTGACACCTGTGTGGGAATGCTTGACCCAGTGCCTGACGTATGGCGGGTTCTCAATAAGGTGAGTTACTATGAATATGACAGAATCCCAGTAACTTTAATGATCTGTACTGTTGCTTCCCTGATTAATATAGATTCAGGGTTGCTCCATCCCACAAACATTCATTGAGATACAATAATAAATATGAAGATAGGAGTGCCAGCCCGTGTCACTGTTGGGGGATACAGATGTCCCAGGATGTAAGAGAACTGGGGTGGCCCTGGGGTGTAAGGGCCAGAGCCTGGATAAGCCTGTCCTAGGAGGTGGGGTTGGGGCTGAGCTTTTAGGAGGGCAGGGGGAATGCAAGGACAGAGGGATGACCGGATGGGGCACTCGCAGGGCAAGATAGAGACAGACGAAAAGTTGGTCTCAAGCAGAGGAGTGAGTGGAGGCCTTTGGAAAGAACCAGCATGACAACTGTTACTTCTTATTTTGGAAAATATGATTTTGCAATGTGAATACAGTAGTCCCTTTCTATATTGCGGTTCACTTATCGCGGCCTCACTGTATCGCGGGATTTTAAAAAATGTTTATCGCGGATTTTTCACTATATCGCGGGATTTTGCGGTACTGTATACGTATGTTGTTAAAGTTACGTAGGTTTAAGAGTGTAGAATATGTTTAAGAACATAAGTAGTGTTTATAAAAGTGTGGAAAAGGTTAATAAGGGAGTGGGAAAGGTCAATAACGGACTGGGAACGGTTTATAAGTGTGTGGGAAGGGTTTAAAAAGCCTTAAAATATATATAAATACTAAAATGTAAGGTTCCCACTTCGCGGATTTTCACCTATTGCGGGGTGTCTAGGACGTAATACCCACGATAAGTGAGGGAATACTGTACAGAAAATAAAGTCAGACAGAATCTTCTCCGTTTGTCGGCCTCCCTTTAAGATACAGATCCTCTGGGGCCAAGAGATGGTTTTTCTCTTGCTGTTGTAAAGCGGTGCTTCTGGATCCAAGCAGGAGGGCTCAGTGGGAGGTGGAGTGAAGGCCGTGGTGCCCATTCCCAGGTGCCACAGGAGGCTGCCTGACGCCCGTAGGACTCTGCCCGGGCTTATTCTGTGCGCGTCAAGGAGTCTGCGTAGACGGGCACTCCCAGATGTGCGTGGGTGGTGGGGCACATTGGCTGATCTTTGTCCTAGAAAACGTTGCTGCGGTGAGAGCCTCATCCCCTGCAAGCATGTCCGTGGACGTCTAGGAACACGTCTCCTCTGTGGAAGGGCAAGGCCAAGGGGCGTGCGAGGGCTGTTCCCCTGCTGCAGGAGTCTTTTGTCACCGGGCAAGAGTGCCTGTGACGCCCCTCCGGAAGCAGGATGCCCCCTGCAGAGTTGCCTCTGTGTGCATGCGCCACGTCGTCCTGACCACGAGACCTGTGCTCGCTAAACGCGCAGTGTCCCTCTGTCAACAGGAATCTTCGCCTACATGAACTACCGAGTCCCCCGGACCAGGAAGGAGATCTTTGAGACCCTTATCAAGGGGCTGCAGCGGCTGGAGTACAGAGGCTATGACTCGGCAGGTAGGCCCGCCGAGGAAACAACGCTTTCATCACACCTGAAAACTGTAGAACAGCCGGAGGAAGAAACAGGCAAAAGAACTGCAGCAAGTGCTCCCCTGGTGCCTTTGTGCTCCTCCGCTAGGCGTGGCGGGGTGGTCTGGGGGTGGGGGTGGATGGCGGAGCTGTCCTGCGGAGACGTTTTTGTTTCCACCTCGTCGTGATTCTGCATTTTGTACTTTTATGTATTTTTTCACTCATGTCACCATTTTCCATGATCCTAAACTCCTCCTAATGGTCTTCCCAAGTGGCTGCACTTCTCAGAGCAGCCATCTCAGAGTTCACCCTGCACGCCTGGCTGGTGTGCAGTTAGTCTGCTTCCTGTTTTTAATGCCACGACCTTAGAAGAAGGGGAGGGCCCGTCACTTTGCACCCCCTTCGGTGCTCGCCAGGAGGCTGGTAGGAAGGGCTGAGGCAACAGTGACAGCAGAGGCCCAGCTAAGGCCGCAGGACCACTGCACCCAGCAAGAGGAACGCCCTGTGAGCCCACCGCCCTCAGCGAGGGCTGTGGTTGTGCCTGTCCCCACGGCTGCCCTGGGGCTCCACAGGACGGCCCAGGGCCCAGTCACGCAGCCCTTGCCACAGTCACAGCCCTCTCTGTCCAAGTCGATTAGGAGACAAGCCTTAAATTCCAATTCAGAAACTCGTGTTCACCTGCAGGTGTGGCAATCGATGGAAATAATAGTGAAGTCAAAGAAAGACACATCCAGCTGGTCAAGAAAAGGGGAAACGTCAAGGCTCTTGACGAAGAGCTCTACAGTAAGTGGGAAGCACGTGACTCAGAGCAACCAGTGCCACCTGGGCCACTTGGGAATCTTTTATTCCAGTGGTGTCTGAAACTGAACATGCTGACTTATCCGAGCATGAATAATAGAAGGAGGGTTAAGCCCACAGTGCAAAACTGTGTTCCCAGAGTGTGGGATGCTTTATTTTATTAGCTAGTGGTGCATGAAGAAATTTTTTAGTTTTTCTGGCAAGTGATACTGCTTTTCCACTTGTAGTAGTGACATATATTTTTCTTTTTAAAGTAAGTTTATTTCAGTTACTTGAGTTGGGTCACTGTAAAGCACCATGTAAACAACAACAGGGGTCCTGCAGAAACCCCAGGAAGGGCGGGGGGCCGAGGGGGTCACTGGTGGGCTGTGCCCATGTGTCTCCATGAAGCGGTACCACCTCAACATATTGCTACCATGTCAATGCTTATTTTGAAAGTGTGGCAGATGGATTTTTTCTTCTTCTAGAGCAAGACAGCATGGACTTAGAAGTGGAGTTTGAGACCCACTTTGGCATTGCGCACACCCGATGGGCCACCCATGGGGTCCCCAGTGCCATCAACAGCCACCCACAGCGATCAGACAAAGGCAATGGTATGTATGGAGGCCTTGCTCCCTGTCTGACCCGAGTCCACCGCCACAGGGCTTCTCAGCCACCCTGTCATCCCCAAGGATCCAAACTGGTGGCAACAGTCACAGATAGGAGGCCAAGTCAGTCTTGCCCTGGGGCAGTGCTGACCCCGAGGTGTCCACAGGAAAACAAGGCACTTCTAGAGAGTCCTGCTTGCTCTTGGGAACCCAACCTGAGGGGACTTGGCAGCAGGAGAGGTGCAGGGCCTAGACGCTGTTCCAAAACAAGGAACTGATGTGTCTGGGCCCTTGAGGAGAAGACAGTGTTCCCTTGCTTAACTGAGTCTGAGGGGCCTGCACTGAGGCCTCAGTCACGGAGGGCATGAGATTTGGAGAAGCAGAGGCTGCAAGTGGCAGCCCCAAGGACTCCTCCAGCAGCAGGACCCTTCACTTGGCTTGCTTTGCACTTTTGTAAAAATTGAGAATAGTTGTGTGTACAAATCCAGACTTCTGGCATGCCTTGACAGACTGGAAGCTATGGTAACTGGGCTCAGAGAGCCTCATGCTTCACCAACAGCCAGCCAGGGTCTGTCCCAGAGAAGGGACACAGCCGCTGCTCACGGCTGTCCCTCTGCTGAACTGCAGGCTTCCCACTCCTCCCAACTGCTCCCACATGCCAGCTCCAGCTCATGGGTCCTCATCACTTGCCTGGAACCCAGGACAGTTCTTCATGCCCTGGCTGTCCTAAATCATGCCGCACCCCTTTCACGGAGGTGACCTCGTAGGTCTGGGGCTCCCAGAGGCAGCTCTTGGGGCTCTGTGGGCAGCCCCAGGGTCGTCAGTCCTCCTGCAGTAGGACACAGTAGGCATGGGAACTAGGAGAGGGCATAGCCCTGACTCCTCCCAGGGCTCCAGGCAGGGGTGTGAGACATCACCTGTGCCCTTGTGTGGGTCCCCATCTGGGTTGGGCCTGGTCAGGTAAGGAGCCCCAAAGACTCATACAGAGCTGGGCGTGATGGAGGAGGGTGTCCAGCAGGGAGAGCGATCTCTGGAGTCAGCTGGGAGCCCACACTGAGATGTGCTCTGGTGCAGTGCCGCTTCTTGCACCCCTCAGCAGAGCAGCTGGAGCTAGCCCAGAGACCAGGCTATGTACGCATCCACGTAGTCAGAGTCTCAGCTAGCGAGGCTTATGCTGGCTCTTTCCCTTGGATCTGGTCCGTGCCCTGGATCACAGGGTGTTCCACTACTGGGGCAGACACCCTACACCCAGGAGGGCGACAGCAGACCCCATGGTGCTGAGGACCTAGAATGTACATCCAGCTGAACCCCGAGCTAGACACAGGGGCTGGCCCCTTGAGCAGCAGCGTTGGCAGAGGAAACGCTGTATCAGGCCTGTGTGCCCTGAGATGTTACACCCAGCCCCCTGCCCACTCAGGTGACAGGCAAGCCCCACATCAGTGCAGACAATGATTCTGTGTCCCCAGAGCAGGGAGGCTTCCAGCAGATGCCCCCACACCCAGACTTGGAAATGCCTGCCCTGACTCAGGATGAGTAATTAAAAATAAAACAACACAGGAAGTAAGAAAAGATTAGTAAAATTTCTTTAGCAATTCATCAGTGGTAGCTGGAGAGCATAATTTTAAGGAAAGCTTATCCCCAGCAATGGCATTGTGCCAGAAAATTACACAAAGGGGTTTTCATAAAGAACACACAGGTTCTAGGAAACAAATTAATGCTAAGAAGACAACAGATTCAGGTGAGAGAAAAGTTAATAAAATAGTGTAAGAAATAATGTCACAGTAGATGTGAAAGCAACTCGAGAAGAGGGTGGCTCTGGAGGCAAATGCAGAGGAGGTCCAACAGTTGGATAACTGGTGTCCCCAAGGGGGACCAGACAAATGGAACAGTAAATACACCAAAGCTGTAGCATAGGTGAGCTGGGTTAGCACACCTGCTGAAAATGGCTTTTTTATTCAAGCTCTCTTATTTTTTGTGACAACACAAAAAATAAGCAATATGCTGTAAAAAAGAGAGGAAATTATGGTAAAAATAAAAAGAACAAAGGAAAAGGTTTTAAAAGATGAACAGGGAAAATCTGTCCTGTACTGAAGAAAAACTTGATTTGGAGACCCAAAGTTTCGCTGAACAATAAGAGTCAATAATTTTTGATGAATACCCAACATCTGGGCACATCCTGCTGGAATTATTGAATCTCAAGGATAAATAAGAGTCCTTCTGTTATCTAGGCTGAAGAGGCAAAAGGGTTACTGGCTCAGAAAAACATCCAGGCTGGCCTCAACTATCTATTGAAGTGTGCAGTGATGACTAAGGGGACCGCCCTGGCCCTCCCCACATCTCCACCTGTGCAGAGTGCAGCCCCAGGGAGCAGTTTGCTGCTAGAGTGCGTGAGGTGGAGGCGCAGCGGGCAGACCCTGCAGAGAGACATGTTCCAGGCCATGCCGACATGTGGGGGAGCATAGGGATGCCAGAACTGCGGGGGGGTGGGCGGTTTCCTCTAAGAAAACCAGGACTTTTAGGTGAAAACTCAAAACTTTTCACTCAAATCTTTAAAAAAAAAATTTATCCTCCCTTGAGGATATCCTTATTGATTTTAGAGAGAGTGGAAGGGAGGAAGAAAGAAAGAAAAACATCGATGTGATAGAGAGAGAGAGACATATCGATCAGTTGCCTCTCATACACACCCCAACGGGACTGAACCTGCAACCCAGGCATGTGCCCTGACTGGGAATTCGGTTTACGGAACGACGCTCCAACCGAGTCACACTAGCCAGGACTCAGCTCAAACCTTTTTACAATTTTGTATAGTCAAACGGAAGCATGTACATGGAACACTAGTGTGTGACTTCTTTGAGCCAGTGAGGATTCCTGGAATTGTTTCTGGGTAATGAAGGGTTAATTGTCTCCATCACCATAAGTAGCAAAGCTTATTTGGTGACAGTGTAGACCACAACTAGAGTTTCATCCATGGTCAGGTTGGTGGATGGTTTTTACTGAAAGAGGAATGTGTATTTTCTCAGGTTGAAATTGTAGTCAGCAGACGTCAGTACTAGTGACTATAAATGATGTTTGTTAACAGATATCCATACAGGAGCAATGTTTACAGTTTCAAGCTCCTGAATTATTTCCCTTCACATCTGACTTGAACTTCACTTCTTCACAGCCTTTCTCTCTTGACTAAACTTTTCTTCCAGAATTCGTGGTCATCCACAATGGGATCATCACAAATTATAAAGACCTAAGGAAATTTCTGGTAAGATACTCCTTCTGGGTAATGTCCCAGTTGAGTAGTATTGGTCTTCCCCAGTAACTTCCAGTCAGCTCATTTCCCTCTGGAAGCAAAGGCGGAGCTGAATGAGAGCCACTCTTGGCCACATCACCACGTTGGACAGAAACCTCAGCCCCAGCTTAGCCACTGTCTCAGATCGTGCAGGGCATTCATATGAGTCCAAAAGGGCCACTAGAGTCTTAGAATCAAAAGAACACGCATTTCCTTTTATTCAAGTGTCTGCTCTAAATTACCAACTCACACACCAAATGTAATGTGGGGCGGGAGGGCAGATGGCAAGTGTCTCAAGGATGAAAAGGTAGTGGTGCTGGCTGGGATGTAGGTGGATTTGACTCATTTGATCACTGACTGCTGTGATTTTGCAATGTCCAGAGACATGGCAGGGCCAGGCTGCTGAGGGGGGCCATCTCAGGGACACTGAATGACTCAGCTGGGTTACACTGTGTGATTCTGGCAGACATTTCTCATCATTTTCACATTTTTCTTGCTCTCTTCTTAAATCAGTCTGAGGGCAAGTCATAAGGGAGGAGAGGAAGCTGGCCAGGCCAGTGTTTCGCAATGACCATCGTCTGACACTGTTTAACCAAATATTCCAGGAAAGCAAAGGCTATGAGTTTGAGTCAGAAACAGACACGGAGACCATTGCCAAGCTGATCAAATATGTGTTCGACAACAGAGAGACTGAAGACATCACATTTTCAACACTGGTCGAGAGAGTCATTCAGCAGCTGGTGAGTTACAAGTACCCCTGTCTAAAGCATCCCTTCATTTTTCATAAGCATTTATTAGGCAGATTTGTGCAAAGTACCCGAGGGTTCAAGCTGGCTCATCTACATCGTCTGGCCTTAAGGTGTTACATCCTTGTAATATCTGAAGAACTTCTGAGGTGTGGATGGCAAACATCCAATGGAAGTGCCTTGCCTCGTTTTAATACCTCTGAAACTGTGACAGGCTTCCAAACTGGAGCTTCGTAGATCGCAGGTTGCACACAGGACTGTGTTTTCTTTTCAGTTGAGTTGCTTGTGCCATCAGTTACGTACCCCAGATGCGTTTCATTGATGTAAGCTTAGAATTGTAGTCTTTCTTACTGTTTCAGTAAAGCAGTTATTTGTCCCAGAGGATCAATGGCCCAGCGTCCTTCCTGAGTGCATGGATGGAGCATGGATGGATGGAAGCAAGAGGAAGTGAAGAGGATTGGTGCAGATTGTCCAGAAGTCTGATTAGAGAGGAAGGGTTGCAGTTTGGAAGGAGGATTGTGCTTTTGGGATAGACATCAGGTCGGGTCTATGTGTGCTGAAGGGAATGATCCAGGAGAGATTCATGACATCCCAGAGGGTTAGACCCATAGAACAAAGGTCCTGCTAAGGGGCATACACTGGGGAAATTATCCAGAAGAGGCCCCTGCTTATAGGAGGAGGCGGAGCAGACCCAGGCCCCTCTGGGATAGAGGGGGAGGAGGAGAGGTCTCCAGACCTCCCAGAACCCGCCTCTTGGACATCAGTGCCACCCAAAAGCTCCTCTCAGGTGGGGACTGCCTGGAGACAATGTTCGGGCCAAGAATCTGTCACACGTGCAGTCAGAGGCTGCTGCAGCCACAACACTTTGCTTTAAAATATATTACCCTTCACTGTTTTCAGAGTCTTTTTTTTTTTTTTTAAGGGAAGTCTACTGTGGAGCCCTTTGCTCTGTGACTCCCATTTGGGGGTTATAGTTTAGTGAACGTCTTTGTAAGACTCTGGCCCAGCTGTCAAGTATGATGAACGTGCTGTGTAACGTACAGGAAGACAACTTGGCTTTGCAGACAGTACTTCCTCTTTTCCATTTGTAATTTTAAATTTCAGAAAGCCCTTCCTGGGGATGGCACTTTTCAACTTCAGGGACCTCTCTTACCTGAAGCAACAAGCTCTTTTGGGCAGAGAACAAGAAGTGTGTTCTACTCAGTCCTACTTTGTTATAGACTAGCAATTTTCAAGCAGTGTGCAGCAAGGATTTTTTAACACATGCAATACCTGACTGTTTAGTCAGGGGTGCTGTCCTCTTTTCCCTTAGACTGTCAAATGAAAAATGATAACAGGTCAACTTTCTTTAAAGTTGGAGCAGTTGTCTGTGTTTGAACAGATGAAATAAAAATAATAATCGAGGAGAAAGCGCTGAGCGCCCAGAAGGGAAGGCTGGACCGGTCGCTGCTCTGCTTGTTTCAGGGGCCACAGTGTCCCCCCCCACCAAGTGTTAATAATGACGACACTCACGTCAGCATGTGGCCGTTTCGTTCAGCTTACGAAACTCCAGTTCTGAAGTTTTGGCTGCTGTAACAATGTTACTTTGAATATATTTTAAATCGTAAAAGTAAAATAATTGTTGTTTGTTTTTTTCGTTTAATTTGGAATGATTTTCAAGTTTCTGCAAATAGGGCAATTGTAAATTTAAAGCATTAAGCATTTATTGGTGGAAAATGTATATAATCCCATTCCAAGAAATAGTGAAGTTGAAATAAATGCTTTAAAGTTTACCATTTTATCAGTGGTTTCCTAACTATTCTCTTGTATTTATTTATCAATCAAGTCAAATAAAAATGATTAAGACTAAAAAAAAAAAAAAAAAAAAAAAAAGAAAAATGATAACAGGCAACACAACAATAGCCATCTGGTGTGAATGAGTCAAAATCATACCTATTTTTTGTCAGATCGGCAAAAAAATATATAATTTTTGTTTGTGTCACAGAATTTTAGTAGTTTATGCGTGCCATGAGATGAAAAAGGTAAAAAATTGCCGCAGTAGACAAGACCTGCAGGGTGAACGTCAGACTGCTCAGGATCTGCCTGATGCCCCTGTGTTCTGGGCAGTGTGAAGGGCGCTCAGAGTCCTGGGGATGCAGGCGCAGGGTCCCTCTGGCTATGTGACTCAGTTGGCAAACTGGCTGTAGTGCACTGGCTGTGCAGGGCCTTAGGGTTGCCCAGCGTTCCAAACCTTGGGGATTTCACATGGAAATCCAGATTTATAGCTGCTCACTTCTGACCAGAGTCTGCCAGGGGCATGGCAGATTAGTGTGGGATGGTCAGAATGGAGGAGAGAATTAGGCACCAAGGATTTACATGAAAAGAGCATCTGGAGTCTTGAGTTAGGAGAACTGGATTCTAGTTCTAGTTTGTACAAACCAACAAGCTGAGGCACAGAGAACAATTGACAGTCATCGCCATAGAAATAATAATTACAATAATACCAACTCTTGTTTCTATTAGGTTCTCTGTATGGCAGGCACTGTTCTAGTGCATTGGTTCACAGAAGCCATACAAGGTATACGACTAGTCTCCTTTTCACTCACCACAAGGAAAATGAGGCACAAGGAAAGCTGCAGTAGTGCCCAGCTGAAGGGTGGAGCCAGGATTTGAATCCAGGCTCTGATGTGAGTTGAGCTAAGCACAGGCCATGGAGTTTTAGCTACTTTAATTTTCACAGGTACACCCTGAGTAGGTACCGTCCTGGTTCCTGGTTTTCAGGCACCATCCACCCCACACATCGCAGAGCTGGCCCTCATTCCTCATGGGCCTCTACAGGTGCAGCTGCCATTGCTCACAAGGAAATCCACGAGGTCTGGTCTTTGTAATTCAGCGTGGCACCATCTCTGCTGCTGTCCTCCTAAAGTCACCCTGCCAGGCTCTACTCAGTGCCCCAAGTGAGCATGGCCAGCATGACACCAGGACCACCTGCAGTGACGAGGGGCCCGGGGAGCCCAGTCAGGCCCAGACTGGGCTTCCGTGGCCTGGCGCAGCCAGAGCCAGGTGTTCTCACTTCTCTTCCCTGTGTTTTCAGGAAGGAGCATTCGCGTTGGTTTTCAAGAGCATCCATTACCCAGGAGAAGCTGTTGCTACCAGGTAAGGCAAACACATTGATATTTCCCATAGCAAATAACTAAAATGTTTAACAGCCTGAGGCACAAGGGGCCACAGGGCCTCCAGGAACTGGAAGGCACTTGCTTCGTCTCAGGGACAACTGGGGCTTAGTCACAAAGACTGCAGCCCATCATCTCTCTGGCCAGATCTTCTGATTTTTTTAAAGAAAAAACAGTTGGATTTTTATTTGAAATCTCCATATTTTTAGAAGCTGACGACACATTCAAATTTAAAGTAACGTTATATAAAGGCAGAACCAGCTTTCATTGGGGCTTAAAGCCCATGTCATTTCAAAGACTCCCTTTAGAAAAGATGCAAAATTATGAGAACAAATATTTCAAAAATTTATACAGAACCAAAAACCACATAGCAACAGCAATCCTGAGAAAGAAGAACAAAGTTGGAATTGTGCTACCTAATATGAAACTATACTATAAGGCCATAGTAATAAAAAAACAACAAATCAACAAAACAACAAGTGCTGATGAGGATGTGGAGAAAGGGGAACCCTCGTGCACTGGTGGTGGGAATGCAGACTGGTGCAGTCACTGTGGAAAGCAGTATGGAGGTATCTCAAAAAACTAAAAATGGGTCTGACTTTTGACCCAGCGATCCCACTTCTGGGAATATATCTGAAGGAACCCAAAACACTAATTTGAAAGAACATAAACACCCCTATGTTCATTGCAGCATTATTTATGATCACCAAGATATGGAAGCAGCCCAAGTGTCCATCAGTAGATGAATGGATAAAACAATTATGGGGCATTTACACAATGGAATACTACTCAGCTATAAAAAAAGAAAAAATTACCCTTTGCAACAGCATAGATGGACCTGGAGAACATTATGCTGAGTGAAATAAGCCAGTCAGAGAAAGACAAATACCATATGATACCACTCATATGTGGAGTCTAATGAACAAACTGAACTAGCAAGGAAAATTGGGACAGATTCATATATAGAGAGCAGAGGACAGCTAGTGGGGGAGGTTAGGGGGTGGAGGGATTGAGCCAAAAGAAAAAGAACTCTAGACATGGACAACAGTGTAGTGATTGCTGGTGGGAGGGAAGATAAGGGGACTAAATGGTAATGGAAGAAATACAATAAAGATTAAATTAAAAATATATATGAACGTTGGTTTGAACTCAGTAAGGAAGAGGCCTCGCAAGCCTGGAGCTCCAGCTTCATCACATCCGTAGAAAGGGGTCCCAGTAATAAGTCTACATGCCCCTTTGTTAGAGCCCCCCAGGGTCCCCAACACTGTACATTTACATAAGCAGGTGTGTGAGTGACATCCTGTTGTTTTATATTCAGATGGGTTGGTTGGTCATCTGTCCATCCATACATCCACCTATTCATCTGCCCATCTGTCTACATCTGTTCATCCATCCATCATCCATTTGTCCATTTATCTATCCATCCAACTAGTATTTGTTGAGCACTTACTGTGTATTAGACCCTGAGTACTTGGTGGCACCAGATCTGTCCTGCCTTTAAGGACTGGACATTTGTGCAGCAGGACATAGCAGGGAAAAAATGGTGATGCTCTGGGGAGCAGGTATCAGCATGGGGAACAGGCAGAGGGACCAGCGTGAGTAAAGGCAAGGGGCGCAAGTTGGGAACCACACAGGAATTCCACAAAGCACTTTACTGAAGGTGGTCTTCTGGTGCTGGTGCCTTAGCTGGGGTGGAGGATACAGGGGACCTGAGATAGGGGCCTCCCTCAGGCTGACTTCAGGAATTGCCATCATGGTCCCTTTTGTGATGGACACCCCAAACTTCACTGAGGCACTCCTCAGGCAGAGACAAAACTGCCCTAGAACGCGCTTTTACTAGCCCACCAAGTCGAGCAGGACAAAAGCCTGTCAACTGAATGCCCCCTGAAGCTGGCAAACACCTGCACTGGGGGGTGGGAGTGGGCAAAGAGACACCAGCACCATGTGGGGACTCGCTGGGCAGGTGATGGCACCAGGAAATGACCTGGGGTTCACACCCTAACCTGTGGGTCCCTGCTCCAAGCCTTGGGAGCATCTTCCTGTGGGACCTCAGGGAGCTGGCCAGGTGCAGGGAGGACACCCAGCCCCGTCCCGGGTGTCGAGCGATAGCTAACTCAATCCCCTCTTATCCCTGCAGGAGAGGCAGCCCCCTGCTCATCGGAGTGCGGAGTAAATATAAGCTCTCCACAGAACAGATCCCCATCCTGTACAGGACACGTAAGTGCCTTTGGGAGGGCCGGACGGTGGCGCTCTGGCCCACATGTGGCCCCAGGTCCAGAAGCTTCTCAGACAACCATGACTTGGCTCTGTTTTTCCACAAGCCTTTTTATTATGGACATTTTTAAATATATACCCAAGTCAAGGGAACAGAGTGCAGCTCTGGTATATGCAGGCATGCAGGCCCCAATTCCACTGTTGAGTTGGTGCATTCTCTTGGCGGCTGTTTAAGTGCTCTTGCTATCTAGGGATCATTCACATGATTTGGCTGATGCAGCCAAAGCCAAAAATAGCAAATTTCTCCCGCACATATTCAAAGGGGAAACGGGCTCCTTTGCTTCATGTTAGTCAAACAAAAGAGTTTAACAAAATTTGCGATTGCTCCTTCATGCCAGGCAATAATGAAAACGTGAAGAACATCTGTAAATCAAGGGTGCAGAGGCTGGACAGCTCCACCTGCCTTCATGCCGTGGGAAATAAAGCCGTGGAATTCTTCTTTGCTTCCGATGCCAGGTAGCCAAGCCTCGCTTCCTTTCTTCCCTAGGACTGTGGAATCAGGAATGACTGGCTGCACCCGCCATGTCTTATCCCCACCGTGGGAGCTGTTTTCTCCAGGCTCAGCAGGGGTGGTGGCTGCTTGCAGTTCTCAGTGGGCCTCCTCCAGGAAATAAATCAGTGTGTGATGTCCCATCCCTCTGAAAAGGCTACCCAGTGCGCTGATGTGGGCTCACGCTGGGGAGGCAGTGGGTGACCACTGACTTGCAGCTGCTGAGCACCATCCCTACCTGTGATGCTGTGTTTTCCTTGCCCCAGTGCCATCATAGAACACACCAACCGGGTCATCTTCCTCGAGGACGACGACATCGCCGCAGTGGCTGATGGGAAGCTCTCCATTCACCGGGTCAAGCGTTCGGCTAGTGATGACCCATCTCGAGCCATCCAGACCTTGCAGATGGAGTTGCAGCAGATCATGAAAGGCAGGTGTCCTCTGAGGGCTGGGGGGCCGTAGCCTCAGGGGTGGGTGCTCCCTGGGGAAGCTCCTGAGACTCTCTGTCCTGCCCTGGGTAGGCACCACAGCCTCCTGCCTGCTGGGGCCTCCAGGAAGAGGTTGCAGGTGGTCTCAGGGGATGTGGGGAGCCTGTCCTGGTTCCTGGAAGGAAGCATTTGACTATAGCCCGGTGCCAGGGTTCCTGCTGGATCTGATCAGTCCATCAGCTGCCTCCCTTCACTCACTCGGAGGCCCCTTCCTACACCCCGGGCATCGCTTGTTCTCTGGGTGGGAGACCTGCAGTAATGGGACAGCTGCAGACCACTTCCTCCTTTCAAGGGGAGTCTCTCTCCCTGCACCCATGCTTGTCTCCCTGCCCCTCTTCCCCACAGGGCAGCCTGGGTAAACTTTTAAGGACATGAATCAGAACTTTTGTCCTGCTGCTTAAAGGTCCCCAGTGGCTCCCTACCATTCTGAAAATAAAAGTAACAACACCCCGCAGGTAGCCTGGCCCTACCTTGCTACCCCTTCCCACACCCCTAGCCTACTTGGTCACGCTGTTACTCAGGCCCCAGGCTTGCCATGGGGGGGTCATCGCATTTGCTGGTCTTCTCACAGGACGGGGTCCTTTCGATCATATCCTCTGAAATGTCACCCCTCAGAGAGCTCTTCCTGGATCCCGTGTCTGCAGTGGCTCCTCCCTCTTCACCTGTCTTGTTTGCTTCATGGCACCTTTTGTCCGAGTGCTCTGTGAAGGGAGCAGATGGATGCTGTGATGGCATGTGTGTCCCAGAGAACGTCCTCACCCTGTCTGCACCCCCCCAGGTCTCCAGCCAAAGCGCCCATCTGGGGCTTTCAGGTGCTGTGGTCACAGGGTCACTTTGACCTCATCCAGCCGCAATCAGATCAGAGCCCTGGCAATACACATGAGACTGGAAAGGTTTTCCTTTGAGACAGACACTAGCAGGATATTCCTTAGGAAGAAAGCGGTCTGTGTCTTTGGGCTTAATTTGTACTTCCTTAAGCAGGGAAGGTTTGGGAGTAAAGCATTTTACTTTCTTCTGGCCTTGCTAAGAGGAGTGTGGCCCAGGAAGACCAGCCCCCAACCTGTTACTCTCACTGCACCCCCCTGATGGGAGGGCCAGGTGTGTAAACTGAGACCTGACCTGCTTCCCTCCCACTTGTCACTGAGCATCTGGTGGGACAATATCTGGGGACTGGAGTCTGCAGTAGTCTTCACGTGTCACGCTGACTGACTGCATAACAACTTCTGCATTGATTAAAAGATGAGCCATGGAGCACACCTACGTGAACACTGACTGTCCTGTTGGCACTTGTTTGCGCAGGTAACTTCAGTGCATTTATGCAGAAGGAGATCTTTGAGCAGCCAGAATCCGTTTTCAATACGATGAGAGGTCGGGTCAACTTTGAGACTGGCGCAGGTAATCGCTGGACCTTGCCCCAGGCCACCTTGCAGTCCCTGTGGGGCCAGGCTCATGCTGACATCCTCCATGTGCCCACCCACAGTGCTCCTGGGCGGTCTGAAGGCCCACTTGAAAGAGATTCGCCGGTGCCGACGGCTCATTGTCATTGGCTGTGGAACCAGCTACCATGCTGCTGTGGCCGTAAGTGCGAGGCGCTGGGCTTGCTGGTGCCAGGAGGTCGTGTGGCTCAGGACCAGGTGCATCTTATGTGCTGTCCTGTGTTCAGCCTTCTGAACGGGGTTCCTGTGAACTGGCATGAGAGCCGGAGACAGTCCTGTCTCCCACGGTGCTGCCCTGAGTGCCTGTACACAAAGACTCCACGCCACAAACTTTCCCTGGGTCCCTGGGTCCCTGGAGTGTCTTGACTGACTTTAGTCCCCATTCTTGTTGGCTCTAGACACGGCAGGTTTTGGAGGAACTGACTGAGCTCCCCGTGATGGTGGAACTTGCCAGCGATTTTCTGGATAGAAACACACCCGTGTTCAGGGATGATGTTTGCTTCTTCATAAGCCAGTCAGGTAAGGAGAGAGAAGGGAGAGGAGGCCTGGGCTACACAGCAGCAGCAGTCTGCGTTGCAGGAGAGCCAGGGTGGGCATGGCCACAAGCATGCATCGAGTGGACATCAACTGCATTCAATTTTATGGTCTGCATCATATTGAATTTAGTTTGAGTTCTTTAGGATTTGTAGACATTGGGAGTTTGTGCCGGCGTATGCGTAAACATATTTAAATAATTTTATTATAAAAATAGATTTTGCCCACCGTGGGAGGTGGCAGGAAGTGTTTTCCTTTAAAACAAGATTTATTTGAGAAGTGCTACTTGGGGGCATTCTTGCTTTTTAAATGTTAAATCTTGGCCCATTCTGAATAAGGCATCGGGCCCAAGTCTGCCCAGGTTGGTGCTGACTCTGTCCCTGTAGCACGTGGCCTTGAGCAAGCAAGGCCTGGATTTCCTCTTCTGAGTCCCTTATCCTCAAAGGGAAAGTGAAGATGGTGCCCCCATAGGGTTGCCATGTGAGTCAATGAAACAGTGGGTGAGAAAGTGCTTGCCACCTAAATAGCAGTGAAATCTTGAATCTAAGAATCAGCCAGCAAAATGGTTACACATGCATTTTCCTTTCTGGGTGCAAACTGACTGTGTCTGGGCACCAATTTTTCTGTAAGAATTGGGGATAAATGAATGGGAGGCTGGGGATTTGAGTGGGCAGAGCCACACACCTGTGAACACACAGCTGAAGGAAATGTCTGTGTGGCAGGCGAGACTGCAGACACCCTCCTGGCACTGCGTTACTGCAAGGACCGTGGGGCCCTGACCGTGGGTGTCACCAACACTGTGGGCAGCTCCATCTCCCGAGAGACCAACTGCGGCGTCCACATCAATGCAGGTCCAGAGGTTGGCGTGGCCAGCACCAAGGTAAAGAACTGATGTGACCCTGTGGGAGGGCCTTGCTGGTGGGTGGGCAGTGGGCCAATGGGGAGCTCCGAGATCTGCCCCCACATGTGGTCGCCACACACACATTCACCCCCTCTATGCTTTTGTTTGTCCACAGGCTTACACCAGTCAGTTCATCTCCCTGGTGATGTTTGGCCTGATGATGTCTGAGGACCGCATTTCCCTGCAAGACAGACGGCGTGAGATCATCCATGGCCTGCAGTCATTGCCTGGTATACTCCAAATGACACTTTCCTTACCTTTCAAATCCAGTGGACTGTTCTTTTTGTTGTTGTTGTTCTTTTATTTTTTTTAAGTATATTTTATTATGTTGTTACAGTTGTCCCAATTTTTTTCCCTTTGCTCCCTCTGCCCAGTACCACCCTTCCCTCCAGCAATCCCACCCCCCTCTAGTTCATGTCCATGGGTCATGCATATAAGTTCTTTGGCTTCACCCTTTCCTATATTATTATTAACTTCTCCCTGTCTCTTTTGTACCAACCAATATGCTTCTTAACCCCTGCACCATTTCCCCATTTCTTCCCCTTCCCCCTCCCAAGTGATAACCCTCCAATGACCCCCACACCTATGATTCTGTTCCTATTCTGGTTTGCTTAGTTGGATTTTGTTTTTATTTTTTAGATTCAGTTGTTGATAGTTGTGTTTGTTGTCATTTTAATGTTTATAATTTTGATCTTTTTCTTACATAAGTCCCTTTGATATTTCATATAATAATAACTTGGTGATGATAAACTCCTTCAGCTTTACCTTGTCTAGGAAGCACTTTATCTGCCCTTCCATTCTAAATGATAGCTCTGCTGGATAGAGTAATCTTGGTTGTAAGTCCTTGCTTTTCATCACCTTGAATACTTCTTGCTAGCCCCTTCTTGCCTGCAAAGTTTCTTTTGAGAAATCAGCTGACAGTCTTATAGGGACCCCTTTGTAGGTAACTCTCTGCTTTTCTCTTGCTGCTTTTAAGATTCTCTCTTTATCTTTAACCTTTGGTGTTTTAATGATGATGTGTCTTGGTGTGGTCCTTTTTGGGCCTAGCTTGTTTGGGACTCTCTGTGCTTCCTGGACTTGTATGTCTATTTTCTTCGCCAAATTTGGGGAGTTTTCCTTCATTATTTTCTCACATAAGCTTTCAATTTCT
Organism: Furipterus horrens; assembly: GCF_987537825.1. Classification (NCBI taxonomy): domain Eukaryota; kingdom Metazoa; phylum Chordata; class Mammalia; order Chiroptera; family Furipteridae; genus Furipterus; species Furipterus horrens. The sequence goes on along the minus strand of NW_028327180.1, from coordinate 60,279,155 downwards.
TGCTCTTCCTCTTCTCCTTCTGGCACCCCTATGGTTCGGATGTTGGCACATTTAAAGTTTTCCCAGAGGTTCCTAAGCTTCTCCTCATTTTTTTCAAATCTTGTTTCCTCATTCTGTACTGGTTGACTGTTTTTTTCTTCCTTATGTTCCAAATCATTTTTTTGAACCCCAGTTTCCTTCCCTTCACCATTTGTTCTGTGTGGATTTTCCTTCATTTCATTTAGCGTAGCCTTCACTTCTTCCCTTACCCGTTTGCCATACTTAAGCATATCTGTCAAGCCTGTGAGCATCTTTAACACCAGTGTTTTGAACTCTACGTCTGTTAGGTTGGCTATTTCCTCATCGCTTAGTTCTCCCATTGGAACCTTGATCCGTTCCCCCTTTTGGGCCATACTTCTCTGTCTCCTCATCTTGACAGGCTCCTGTGTTTGTTTGCCTCTGTGTCTTAGGTAGAGCTGTCACACCTGTTACATTGTAAGGGGCAGAGCCTTAGGTATTCATCAGTACAGGGGACCCTGTTTCACCACGTTGTGGCGCTGTGTGGGGGGCAGGGGTCTGAGAGGGAATGATGCCATTTGCTCAGCACTTGCCTCTTTTCCAGGCACTTCTCCCACTTCCGTATGGGACTGGCACCTCTCTAGCTGTTGCCCTGGCCATCGTTCCCAGAGTGGGTGGGTCTGCGAATGTTCTAGGACCGTGGGGGCCTTTAAACAAGTGGACTCTGCTGAGAGACCAGCAGTTTCTTCCTCTGCCCCAACCCCCACTGGTTTGCACAGTCAGAAACAATGAGGCTTATTTTCCTCAGTGCTGGGACCATGAGCTATGTGGTCTGGTCTGGTGCTGGGAGCGCTCCCCGGGTGTCCCCTGACTTTTTAGAACATGTAACTGCGCTTTCCGCCGGCCTGCCGCTGCCGCTACTGCTGCTGCTGCTGCTGCCACTGCCGCTGCTGCCACCACCACCATACTGCGTCCTCTCCGCCCCGGCTCCGCCCCTCCTACCTGTCTGGATGAGTATTTCTTCTTTATATCTTTGTTTGTTGGATTTCCATGCAGCTTGATTTTCTGGAACTTCTGGTTGTCTCTAGTTTTGAGGTAGCTGTATTCCTTCTTAGTTGTGGAAGGAGATGCAAAATGTCTGTCTAGGGCTCCATCTTGGCCAGAAGTCGTCTTCTCAATGACTTAAAAATATATATAATGGGTTTTTGTTATTTGTATATAAATGAATAAATATCTTTAATTTGACCAGTTTCTAATCTGGTAAATATTGATAGATATAACCCACAAAAACAGAGACTCTTAGGGATTTGCAATAACTTTTTAAGAGTTTACCGGAGTCCCGAGACCGAAAAGTTTGAGAATCATTGGTCAGTTTACACTGCATTTGTCTGGAGACATGGCCTGGGGCCTGGACAGTGGTGTTGATTTGGAATGTCAACTGGCCAGCCTGGGACTCAGTTGCCTTCACTATAAAATGGAGCTATAAATAATGCTTCCCTGCTTATCCTATACGCCTGGAAAGTATGAGTACAAATATGAATCACTATTCCAACAAAATCCTGGCCAGTAACCCAAGCTATTTACCATATTCTAAGGTTAAAGCTCTTTTAAATTGATGTGAGGAAGCCAGGTGTACTAAGTGATGAGTTCCCAGACCTTGTCCCATACACTACAACTTTTGTTGGTGAATCTTGTTTTAAAATTCTTATGACTGGCTCTCCCCCTTTGCTGTGTGCATGACTCAGAGCTGATCAAGGAAGTGCTGTCACTGGACCAGAAGATCCATGACCTAGCCCTGGAGCTCTACATGCAGAGGTCGCTCCTGGTCATGGGGAGGGGCTATAACTATGCCACATGCCTGGAAGGAGCCCTGGTGAGCCCCCTCTGCCCGATCCCGTACCACCAGCCCTGCAGGAGAAACCAGCAAGAAGGAGGACAGGGCATTGGGCTAGGGTAGGGTAGCGCTTGAGGGCTGTCGTCCACCATGTGAGGCTGCATTGAGCACCAGCTCACTACCCGGTGTTCTAGCCCTGGGGACACAGAGATATGGGTTCCCGGTCTTTATTCTCCCAAGTTAAAGGGGTAGGACAACCTTGGGTGAACCCTAGAGGTGCCAACTTATGCCAGGCTCCACCTGGGTTAGCTGGTTTTTACCTCCTGAGCATCATCTGAGAGATTGACAGTTATGGTTCATATTTTACCCAGGAGGAAACTGAGTTTCCAAAATTTATCTTGCTCAAGATTACACAGCAGAAGTGATTGGCCAAAGATTTGAACTCAGGTCCATGTGGACTTTGCTTTATTTCTTCCCCACTATTACAAGCAGCCTGCCTGGGAGGATTTGGGCAGATCAGAACTGCAGTTTCCCTGTTACCCCTCAAACTTTCAAGAGGAGCTAGAGATCCTGCAGAATGAGGCCTCACAGGTCTTGCATTGCTTAAACCAGTGACTGGCTGCCGCCACCCCCTCCCCCCAACCCCACCCCCCACACCCCCACCAGCGAGGCGGTAAAGAGCCATGCTGCTCAGTGGTGTAAGAGAGCTGATGGGGCTGGGGTAGGGTGCAGGACAATGACTCAGGGCTACGGGGCTACTGAGAGGGTGGGCAGTGTTGTCTAGGGGGCGGGGTCTAGTACTTGCCCTTCACTCACTGTGTGCTTGCAGTTTATGCTCAACCAAGGTGACAGGCAGACCTTGTCACAGGTTTGGCAGCACCCAGGACCCAGCTTGGCTCCCCTCCTCTCCCTGTGGAAGCAAGTGGCTGCTCCTTTCCCCCCACCGCACCTCTGTTTGAAAGACAATGCCATTCACAGTAGGTTTACAAGAAGCCTTCAGAGAATAAAGGGAGCTGAGCAAGCCAGGAGGAGCCCACCTGCCCAGAGCACCGCAACTCCCACCCCTTCCGGGGCAGTTCTGACCCTTGCAGAAGGCAGGGAGAGCACGCAGCTCCTCAGGGGCAAAGCAAAGCAAGGCCTAGTGGGCTGTGTCCTCAGCCCCCCATGCCTCTGTCATCTGGGTGCTCAGCTAGTGCCTGCATGTGCTGCTAAAAGAGGTGTTTTCAATGGCATCTCCATCTTAACCTTTGGGGAAAGAAAGGAGCTTTTACACTGCTGCTGGCCCCAGACAGTGGCCCTCTGTAATCACTTGCTTGCCAGCACTGCAGCTGTCTTCAGCTTGCAGGGTGGAGCCACACTTGAACAGTGTTTCCCAACCCGAATGAACAGCTCCAGGGGCGGTGAGAAACGTATTGGTTGTCCCTCACCAGTCCAGTGACAGGAGTCAGTGGTAAGTGGATAGAATGGGTCTTCCTAAACACAAGGAAAATGCCAGTAACAGCCCTCTGTGGCGGATTTTGCTTGATACGTAAGTTGGAGCAACCCATTGCAATTTATTAATGATCTAGAATTGGGGAAATGATTAATCAGATAATTGAATGGAGGCCTATCTAGACAGAATACAATACCGCCATTACAAATCCTAACTGCGGGAGGCCGTGAGGCCTGGGAAAGGCCAGACCGATGCTGACTTATCCACCCAAGGGGGATGGCTACACCCCGGGGCTCGCCTGGGGAAACAGGCTTCATGCTGGGCTTTGTATACACCCTGAGCAGCAGCTGGCCCTCTCCCTTGGACCTGGGCTTGCCAGCTGCCCTCAGTGCTGTTAACTGCTCCGTGTGTCCATCTGCCTGTGGCCCTCAACTCCCTGCCTTCCAGCCTCCTTCTGCCCAAGGTGACACTCATCCCGCCTCATGTTTCTCCAGAAAATTAAAGAGATAACCTACATGCACTCGGAAGGCATCCTGGCTGGGGAGCTGAAGCATGGACCCCTGGCGCTGATTGACAAGCAGATGCCCATCATCATGGTCATCATGAAGGACCCATGCTTTGCCAAATGCCAGAACGCCCTGCAGCAGATCACGGCCCGCCAGGTGAGGGCTTTCTGCCAGGCTGGGGCCACACTGTCCTGGCTTCCGTGCATGCCCACCCCGCCCACAGTCTGCCAGTGAGCAGGTTCAACCATACTTGCTCCTCGTGCATGGTGTGCACGTTCCTAAAGGGACTGGCCAGCTTTCGACTATGTGTGTGACAGCTCCCTAGTGAGGCCCAGTGACCCAGAGTGCCCAGAGCCGCCCTGGGTCCTGGCAAGAAGGCCAAAGGTGGCATGCCTGGCAGGGAGCCCCAAAGGCAGTGCTGACACGACCCACCTGGAGTGGGGGTCACGTTCCACAGGTGAGGAGCACTGTCCTCCACCAGCCTGCCTTCACTTCAGTCAGCAGCGCAAGTTCAGGGGTACCCAGATTACCCACACTTCTGGATTTCCTGTTAGCCCCTCAGGTTCAGTAACTCCCTAGAACGACCCCTAAAACACAGGAAAACACTGTGTGGTTATGCAGTTTGCTTATGCAGGATACAGATGAGGGCCAGCCAAACGCACTCGCTCACAGGGCAAGGACCCCACAACACAAAGCTCCTGGTGCTTGCCCTCGCTGCACTGCTGCGCACATTGCCAGCAGGGAGCGCTCTTGAGTGAGCTTCTGGCCTAGGTCCCAGAGTTTTTATTTGGGGCTTCATTAGGTAGATTGTATCATAGGCCATGTGATTGAGCTCAATTTCCAGCACCTCTTCTGTTCCTGGAGGTCAGGCCTATATCACATGGCTCAAAGCCCCCAGCCCCCATCCTGAAAGTGTGTCACGTCATTAGCATAAATTCAGGTGTGGTCCAAGGGTCCTACCAAAAAAAACACAAAGACCCTTTTGTCACTTGGGAAAGCCCAAGAGTTTAGAGGCCCCTCCCAGGAACCAGGGACAAAGAGCAGCCAAACCCTTTAGTATACTACAGGTGGGAGGGCGGAGCCCCCACACATCCATCCTGGGAGGGCCCCTGGAGGAGAAACCCTACAATGTGCCTGAGCCAGCTGCTGCCACTCCTGGCTCAGCTTAGGGGTCAGAGACAAGTTACAGCACACAGTCACCACACTCTGTTCTTAAAACCTTCCTGCGGCTTCTGACAAACCACACTGGTCATGAACCTGTATTATCCAGCCCCTTCCTTCTGTTTCCCACCATGCCAGCTCCTTCCTGCTTCTGAGCGTCTGAAGGGTTTCCCAACCCTTCAGAGAGTGGGCTTCTCATTCATTATCCAGGTTTCAATCAAAATACTCCCTTTCTTGAGAGGCCATCCCAGGCTTTAGCAGTGTCCCCAATCACAATGCCCTATTTTATTGCCTGCCTGGCATTTTCCTGAAGGTCATCATTACTTGTTGGTTTTCTTGTCTGTGTTTTTGTTTCCCACCACTCACCAGGAGTCCCATCAGAGCAAAGAGTGGCTGTGCCCTGCCCTTTGCAAGGCACATGGAAGCCACTCAGAGATGGGCGCTGAATGATTGGCAGGGGGGCAGTCACTCTGCCATGGAAGGGGAAGAGACTCTCCAAAAAGCCTCAAGCACTGTACTTTGTGTGATCACACACGGCCCCTCACCCATAATTCCAGGAAAAAAACAAAGAGGGCTGTTTTCATCATGATAACGCTGACCTCAGAATCTGCTGTGCTGAGGATCACTGCTTTTAGGGACATCTGCACATTGTGACCCCCTTTCTCTGCCTTAGGGTCGCCCAATCATACTGTGCTCCAGGGACGACACCGAGAGTGCCAAGTTTGCGTACAGAACCATCGCGCTGCCCCCCACGGTAGACTGCCTGCAGGGCATCCTCAGTGTGATCCCCCTCCAGCTCCTGTCCTTCCACCTGGCTGTGCTCCGAGGCTATGACGTACGTGGGAAACTGGGCCTGCCCCAGTGGAGGGCAGAGCAGAACCTGCAGCCTCTTTTTGTTTTAAAATACTTATTTAAACCAAAAAACAAACAAACAAACAAAAAAAAAAACAGTATTGACTAGGTGTTTCATCACCAAAAAGAATTTATTTGGGGGAAAAATAAAGGGTTGCAACCCAGTGTGGGCAGATAGGGAAGTCACAGGCACTCTCCAGCCCGTGTGTCCAGACAGAGGGGTATTTCTAGGAAGGGAAGCAGAAGCTAAGGGAAAGAGAAATTAGAACCATGGGGCTTGATTATAAACACAGAGTTCTCCCCGTAGGGTTCTTGCCATTACATAAAGTGTGAAGGCTTCCCTGAGCCCTGCTCCTCCCCCATAGACCCTCAGAACTGGTATGTTTTCCTAAAGTTCCAGTTAGTCTTTATCAGGTGTAAATACTCATAGGATAAATATTGCCATTTAAAATTACTCTTTTTAAGGTGATTCACACCCCCTGAAAACAGCGTAGGAACTGCAAGGTATATAAAGACCATATCATTAAGCCATAAGCTCGCCACCAGAGGCAATACTAATAAGCACATTCAGTATCTTATTTCAGTCTTTTCCTTGTGCGTGTGGATTTCTTAACATTTTTCAAAATTACATAAGGGTGAAATTTTACCTCTTACTTTTTGATATATTGTGAATATTTTCTCACATCTTGAACTTGTTGCAAGTGATACTTAATCACTGTGCAGTATTTTGTCACAATCTTATACATGGATTTAACAATCTTCTATTATTTAAACTGTTTCTAATTTTTTGCAACATCTGCATAAATAACACCTGCAGTGAATATCTCTGTACACACAGCTTCATCTGACAGTTAAGTTTTGTCTGCAGTCTAGCACATGAGTCAACATTTTGAGACTCTTCACATATATTGTCAACTTACGTTGCAGAAAAGAACCAATTTATCCCCTGGCTGGTGTGGCTCAGTGGATTGAGCACCGGCCTGCAAACCAAAGGGTCTCAGGTTCAATTCCCAGTCAGGGCACATGCCTGGGTTGCAGGCCACATCCCCAGTTGGGGATGCACAAGATGCAACCACACATTCATGTTTTTCTCCCTCTCTCTCCCTCCTTTTCCCTCTTTTTAAAAGCAAAGAAATAAAACCTTTAAAAATAAAAAATAAAAACCAATTTATGATCTCACTAGGAAGTATATAAGAACACACACTTCATTGTGCAAAGAAATAGAAGTTTGATTATAATTTATCTTGAAAAACTTTTAAAAAATACATAACACAAAAAATATAATAGAAGTGACATATGCCAACACTCTGTCATATTTGTTTCTCTAAAAAAATTATAAATGAAATGAGACATTACAGATAGAGTCGAAGCCATTTATCAACTATTCCCAGTCACTCTTCCTTCCCAATCTCCACCCTACACTAGAAAGTCTCCTGGGTTTAGTGAGTATCCATTCAATAAAAGTGAATATTTAACAGTACGAATTGGGCTAGCTATCTTCAATAGCATGAATCATGTCCTTTTAATTGTGATACTGTTTGAAATGTATCAGGTGCACAGTAAACGTTTACTGAATGAACTAAATATTATACAACTAAATGAAGTTTCTGGAGTAAGGAACCACTTCCAAGATACAGGTCTCAATGGAGCCCATGGTTGGTGACCAGGAACTCCATCTCCTTTTCAAGTACTCTGATGATAAGTTTTACGATACAGCATGTTGCTGAGATCTGCCAAATCCTGAGCAGTTGCTTTCTATCATTTTAGGTTGACTTCCCCAGAAATCTGGCCAAGTCTGTAACTGTGGAATGAGAAGAACGTGAGACCATCCCATGTTTAATCGGGTTCAAGATCTATCCCAGTGATACCATTCCCATCTCCTAGATCCCAGGAGAGCTTGACAGCTTCTACGTGCCTTGTACCCCAGTGCTTTGCTTATGGCAGATACAGTTTCTCTGTATCCTAAAGTCGCCAGAGAAGGGACTCCTTGTTTGCACATGGGGATCAGAGCAGACTTTCTCACTACCGTGCAATATAGAGCTCTTCCGAGAAACTGTGAACCTTTTTATAACCAACACTAGTTAGTTTTAAAAGACAAAATATTTATAATGACAATTGTATAGCTTTTAAGTTATTTTTCTAGTATGTGGCTTTCTGTAGCTGGGGTCATGCCCAAATTGTGTCCCTGCTCCCCAGTGCACCCAGTCTCCTAGCAGGGGGCATTCATCTCAGATTTGAGTACAAGGTACTGCCTCTTGACTCCTTTCTCCTCCCTCTCCCTCTCTCAGCTGCTTCTGAATCCAGTCCCCCAGTGTCAGGGAAGCTCTTCCCCATCTTCCCTTGCCTCCTATTAAGTCCCTTTGCAATCTCAGCTTCCTTCCATGGTTACTTACCTCTTGTCTAAATTCCTCTACCTCTCCAACTTCTGTTTCACCTGATCATGGCTCTTTTTAAGCCCAGGCAGCATTTTGGTCCCTGCTCCTGCCCATAGCAAAAAAGCTTGAAATACCCCATGCAAGAGAGTAGTTTCAAGGGGGTTCCTTTGTCCTCTATTTAAAAGCGTCCACAATCAAAGAACTATGCAATTCTAAGATAATACAGTATAATATTTTTGTCTTATGCATTTGGATTTCTGTTCATCTCGTTCTTTTTGTGTGTTTGGAGTTAGCAGTGTCTTGTGGGAGCAGCCCCATTGGCTGGTACCCACACCCATGGCCTCTGTGCTTCTAGTATGAAGATGGAGACTATTTTACAGGATGGAACAAAATGCAGAAGACCTGGTACTCTGCTGAAAGTCCACTGAGGAACTGCAGGAGGGTGTTTGGCCATGTGCTCCTCCTTGAGGTGGTTGCTCAGAGCCTGAAGGCAGCAGATGGGGGGTGAAACTCAAATGTGTGCTTTTCCCCCAGTGACCCTCTTCTGCTCAACATTTCTATTAATACAACCAGGCAGGAAGTAGAAAGCCAGAGGCAGAGTCCTGAAGGCTATGGGTTCAAAATCTAGACTCTGCCTGACAGTGCTGTCCAGAGGTTGGGGAGAGGGGGGAAATGCTGGTGTGGTGTCTTCGGGACAGCTAGCTAGTGTGCACTCCATCCCAGAGTGGCTGGGAGCTCCTGAGCAGCCTTCTCATCCCTTCTGCACACTCCTCTGTGTCATGGGGACTGGCCACCAGGGAACTATGTCTCCAGGTTACGTTCCACCAGTGAGAGGCAAGACAGTTTAGAAATCATGTTATTCATTGAGAAATCCTATTATTTGTTTCTCTTCTGGCAGAGGCAGACAGAAGCATGGCCTCAGCAGATAGGAAGTCCCACTATGGTGCTGCTCCCCTAAACCCACCTGCCACTCAGTGCGCCGGCCTGTGGAGGCCACCTGCAGCTGTTCCAGAACCCCAATTCTGGAGCACTGGCAGGAGCCCAGGGGTTGTGGTGGCGCAATCTACCCTCCACCCCATGCTCTCCTCACACATTAACTAACCAGGGTGCAAGTCCTGCTGGAAATGCCTGTCCTGCATCCTATCTTCCTGACCAAACCACTGCCAATCTGAAACCTGAGGTTAGGAAACTCTTTACAAACTAGCCAGGATATTTTTACCTGGATGAGAACCAAAAAAATGAACTTCATCCTTAGGCCTGAGAGGTGATGACCATCCTTACTTTTGTATTAGTTGTTTTTGTTTATTATTCTACCACCTTCATGCAATCTATCTCCAGACAATAATCCACCTAGTTTGAAGGGGGGAAGGGGGGCGGAGCACTGCGCCTTTGCAGGTGATCTTTTTTCTTCTTTTGATTCCTGTGTTATGAAATATCCCAATGATGTGTCCTGTCTCTTTTGAGTATTGGTTTCAGTTTAGTGACACATGCCCTTTAGATCTGGGAAATTGTCTTGCTTTTAATTTTTAAAAAATTTTTAAAATTACAGTTTACATTCAACATTATTTTTTATTAATTCACGTGTACAGCACAGTGGTTAGACAATGGGAAGTTTTCTTGAATTATTTTTTTTAATATTTTTTTATTTTTCAATTAAAGTTGACATACAATATTATATTAGTTTCTGATATTAAACATACACCAATTATACCACCCAGCTATCCTATTCCTGGGTGTGTATCTGAGAGAAAAATATTCATGCAGAGTTGTACATGAATGTTTATATCAGAAATTGCCACACTGTTTTCCAAAACGGATATACCATTCTGCTCTCCCACCAATAGTGTATGAGACTTCCAGTGGTTCTACATCATCACCACTTGATATTGTCTGTCTTTTTTATTACAGCCATCCTAGCAGGTATGCAGTGGTCGCTCACTGTGATTTTAATTTGCATTTCCCTAAAGTCTTGAAATCATTTTAAAATCAGTTCTGCCCTCTTGACACCTGCTTCCATGGCCTCAGGCCAAGCCTCACCTTTTCTTACAAGGGCCTTTGCAATACCTCTAACTGGTCTTGTGGCCTTAAGCCCCTTATCCCTGAAATTTCATGTGCCATAATAGTCTTTCCAAAATAACCCACATCACTCACTTCCTTTCTTAATACCCCTCAAGAGCTGTCCTTTACCTCCACAGCCAGGGTCCCCAAGAGCCAGTAGGTAAGGAATGAGTCACGTTGCAGCCAGGGTATGTAATAAGGAATGGTGGGGACTGTGGTTAACTAGGAGCTTCTCCTGAACAGCGGCTGCCACTCAGTTCCAGCTGACCACTGCCCTCTGGGAATATAGACCCCATGTTGCATTCTAACTATGTAAGTAAAAACAACAATTGAGATTTTTCAGGGGAAGGCTCCCAATTTTTAAAAGTTGGCAATTAAAAACCTCACTGGGCTAAACAAGGCATATCAGGGAGCTGAAGCCAGCTCAGTGCTGTCTACCCCACTCAAGGTCCTCATAACTCTGCTGCCTCCAGCAAGACCAGGTGTGTCCCTGAACACAGCATGCAGATCCTCACTTCTGAACCTTGGGTCTGAGTGCCCCTTCCACCTAAACTACTGGCCCAGCATTCTCCTGGTGGCTTTCCACCTTCCTTGGGGGCTTCCTCCTGGCTGAGGCCTCCTCAGCTGCTTCTCCCCTCTTGCAGGCTAGGTCAGCTATCAGTCATGCTCATGTGTCCTCCCTGAATTCACAGAACACTTGTTGGTCTCACAAAATTCTGTGCACTCCTCCAACCATGGACCAGTATCTCTCTTTTCACCTCAGTTCTGTTCACTATATTTCATAAGCCAAAAACAACAAAAAAACATAATCCTTTCAGAAAACTCAACATGAAATGTGTATGTCTGTGTGTGTACAGTGATTTTTGGTACTCACTTTGCATGGGATGAGTGCTGTACACTCAGGGCTGGAGGGCTCCTGTTTGAGGGCAAGCACCCACAAGTGCCCCCTGGTAAAACCACAGCTCGGACAGCCGGACTCCATTAGTTTTCCATTAGCCTTGACGGTGAAAATGTTGCCTCCTTGCTTTCTGTTATGTACCTAGAGCAGGTGGCAGGAGAGGCTGGGAGGAGAACTGTTGTGGGCAGGAGGCCACCAGGTGGCCACACTCAGGAGCTACAATTTCAAGCAAGAACGAGGCCATACTCAATTTCAGGAAACTCCTTCTGGCGGCCAAGGCGAGGGTGGTCTAAGAGGGACACCACGGCTGGATCCCTTCCTCTACCCCATCCCTCCTCTGAAGCTCTGGAGCCCACCAGCCTGGCTCCGGGTCACAGGCTTGCCGCCCTCCCCAAATCCTGCCACCACCTTCCATACTCTCTGACCCCTGACCTCCCCGTATGCAGGGTCCTGCTCTTTTCCCCCATTTTGCGCCCCCACCCCCACCCCGCCAGGCCGTAGGCCTGGGCATCCTGGGACAGCTGCTCCCTCCGCACAGTCCACCCACCCTATTCATGGCCCTCCTCCCTCCCCCCGCCAATGTCCAGCCTCCTAGCCCCTCTTCCATCAGAGCTTATCCAAACGATCTGGCAACAACACCCAGCACTTGGCCTCTCCCCCATTTCATACGACCCCAGGCCAGCTGGAAACTGGCCGAAGGGCCGCAGGGCCGCAGGGCCGCAGGAGATGCCTCAAAGGATCAGCGTCAACAGACCCCAGGCCTTCGGGGGCCCTGGCACTGCACTCCCTTCCCCCCAGTTACGACGCTGCCCTTGTCTGGGACTCGTTTGACTATCCAAGAGCACCAGCCTGTCGTCTCCTCCCCTCTGCCACTGACCGACAGGGGACATTCTTCTACATAAGGCCATCTCCTTGGCAATCCCTCCTCTTCCCCGACTTCTGGCCTCACCCCTACAAGCCCGTTCTCAGCGAGCAGCGGAGTCCAAGGCCTCACCTCTGCTCTCCGCTCCTTCGCTGCCCTGCCTCTGCTTCCCGAGGCGGTCCTGGGCGTCGAGAACCCCCACTCTCCCGTCCAGGCCGCCTCGCCGCTGCCAGTTTGCCCCTGCAGCCTCGAAGATCCGCTCTCCGTCCCACTGGTCTGCCTCTCCGTGGGAGTCCAGCCACCACTCCGCAGGAACCACGCCGGACAGCTGATTCAACAGACGCTCCAAGCAATGACCGCGGACTTCCAACCCGCAGCGATTCCCCCGCTCCGCCCGCCCCCCTACCCCCCACCCCCGTTCTATTGGCCTCGCCTGCCCGGATTCATGCACGCTGATTGGTCAGCGTTCGGATCGCTCAAGCTGGTAGCCTGTTGGGGGCGGTGCGGCAGCGGCAAAGGCAGGCGCACCGGAAGGGTCGAAGCTCCCTGGCGCCCCTCATACCCGCGGAGGCGGAGGCGGCGGCAGCAGCGGCGGCAGCGGTGGCAGCGGCGGCAGCAGCAGCTGAGTGGGGCAGAGCGGGCGGGGCGGCTGGCTGAGCCCGGGGCAGGAGCCGCCAGCGCCAGCACTGCCAGTCTGTCCGCCCTCCCTTTCCCCAGTGCAGTGGCAGGAGGCGAGGTGAGCTCGGCGGCCAACTAGGCCCGGCGGGGGCTGCTCGGGCAACGCTCCGCCCCGTTCCTCAAGGGAGGGCCGCCCGATCTGGGGCTGGTAAGGGTGACATGCCGGAGGACCGGGCTCTGCGGGCGCAGGTGGCGCGGCCGACGCCCCTGCTTTCAGGGCTGCCGCAGGCGCCCCCGCCCGCTGGCTCTCAGCAGCCCGGGGCTACTGGCCCGCTCCCTGGCCTGGCCTGATGGCGCGGACCTACTGTGGTTCTGGGGGTGCCACCCCTCGGGATTGTGTGGGACGCAGCGGCCCCCGGCGTTGGGATGCTCAGGAGTCAGGGTCTGGTTCCCGCGGCCATGGCCGTAGCAATGACCCTTGCAGTTCCTCGGTTTCCTCCTCGGGAAGGTGGGGGAAATGCCTACCCTTTTGGACATGGCTGTGGTCAGGCTGTACGAACGTGTGGGAGAGCGCTTGTGCTGGAGCCTGCGCATAAACGCGGAAAACTGGGTGGGATACTACTGCCTCTGGCTGGCGTGAGTGTGGCAGGAAGCCCCTCCTCAGGCGCCAGGGTCCCCCAAACTCACGCCCCTCCTGCCTCGTCATTGCTCACCCAGTGCCCAGAGCGGGCCCTGCCACCGACCCTCCCTTCCCGCGCCTTGACGCTGCTCTTGGGTCCCAGCATCTTCTCACCTGCCTGGAAGGTGCAGCCCCGTGTTTTTATCTGCGGGCCTGTGCACTGGCCGTTCCCGGGCTTGGCGCTGTCTACGGTTCTTTGCACAGCTGTCTGCTTCTGGGTCTTTCTCTGGCCGCATGTCTCAGTGAACACGAGGCCTTCCCAGACCACCTCTTTCATCCCTTAGTCATTCAATCCTTATTTTGTTTATTTTTTTTCCTAGCGTTCACTCTGATTCTATTTATTTGCCTATTTATTTTCTGTCTCACATACTAGGAAGTAGCTTTAGGAAACCAGGTAGCTGTCTGGTTTGTCCACACGCTTTATGCCGGTTCTTGGAAGCACTCAGGAGAGTCAGCTCAGAGGAGAAACGAATGACCTGCCTGCCTGCTGTCTCTGCTGTGTTTGTGCATTGGGTGACTTCTGACTCACTTGTGAAACATGGGAGCAGATGGATGGATGTTCTCATTGGTGAAACATTTTCATGCCCTTGACCGCTTTATTTGGTAACACTCAGAACATGCTGTGATATAAAAAAATCTTACATGTTTATAATGTTTTAGCTCTTATTTCTTTCCACACATTCAGGAGACATCTACTGAATTCTACGTTATTTGGGTCAGTTTTTCTGCTCGGCCTTGGGGACAGAAATACAATAGCAACAGGGTGCTTTCCTCCAGAGAGCCTAAGAATCCAGCCTTGAAGGTAGACACATTCCACACACACACACACACACACACACACACACACACACAAGTTAGTCCCAGGACAGTGTGGTGCCCACTGTAATGGGGGTGGAGAAGGTGACAGTTGGTGCTGGCATTGGGCCTTGAAGGGGGACAAGAAATGAGCCAGGAGGCAGAGGCACAGAAATGGGAAGGGGCAGGGTACAGGAAAGAGCTTAGCCAGTGTAGGGTGGGGAAGCAACCTGCAGAGCCAGGTGTAAGAGACAGGGGTAAGAACTCTGCTGAACGAGACTTCACCCAGCAATTTTTAAAAAGAAGTCTGGCTCAGGCTGGGTGGCTCTGTTGGTTAGGGCATCGCCCTATACACCAAGGTTTAGGGTTTGATCCTCGCTCAGGGCACTCACAGGAAGCAACCAATGGATGCAAAAATAAATGGAACAGCATATCAAAGTTTCTCTCTTTCTCCCTTCCTCTAAAAACCAATAAATAAAAAAACAAATTTCTAAAAATAAAAAATGAAAAGAAATCTGAACTCCAAATTTGTTAACTCCACTGCGGATTTTTAAATGTTGGTAGTAGCTAATTAAAAAAATATTTTTTAATACTGTGAGCCAAGCACATTACAGACCTGATTCAGCTTGGTTGCAGAATTGTGGATCTCCAGGGCAGACAACCCAGGAGGGAAGAGGTGCAAGGAGCTGGAAAGGTAGCCTGAGGCCAGAGGAGCGAGTTTGTCCAGGTTCTCTAGTTGACTCATTGAATCCTTCCTGGAAGCTACGAAACCCATTTCCACAGAGCAGGGAATGAGGCCTCCTGGAGTCTCAGCAGTCTGCTTCAGAGCACGCAGTTGGGAGGTGAATTTAAACCCAGGTCCGCCCAGAGCAGCAAGCCATCCTGGGTCCCTCAGCTCCCAGTATTTTTTTTTCCTTTTTGTTCTGGAAGAACAATATCTGATCTAGATCATGTTTTCCTTCGTTTAACTTTCTTTTTTTTTCTTGCTTGTTTTTAATATTTGTTTGTTCCCTTCACAGGAATCCATCAGGGTTAAAAACATTCTATTTTGGCATAGTATTTCCTGGAGAGTTTAGTTTTTTGTTTGTTTGTTTGTTTGTTTGAGGATTTAATTTTCAGGATGTCAGGGCTTTAAACAATTTCTTGACAGATTAAGATATATTTGTCATCCCTCCTAATAATGTTAGAGGGTACACTTCAATTTGTATATTTAAAATAAACTTAATTTTCTAGATAAAGGAAAGTGTCAGATGAAGCAAATAACAGTGAAGCAGTTATTTTCATAATGCTTAAGGCAAAGCATTTTTTTCTTAACAATTGTTTCAGCAGTAGGACAGCTATTTTTGGTCTAAATATGTAGTCATACTTTACTCCTGGTTAAGAAGGTTACATTTTTACTTTTCTTTTTTTTTTTTTTTTGAGAATAATTAAATTTGTGCTTGGCCTTTCATGATTGTGAGAACTAATTTCAATATCAGTCTTCATTTCAACTGTTTATTATGAGGACTTTGAAATATATATAAAAACAAAACATAGTAGTATCCACCATTAACAATTATCAACTCCTAGCCAATCTTGTATCACCCCTGACCTCAGCTATTTACACCTTCCCTCACCTCCTCATATTATTTTCAAGCAAATTCTAATAGGTCATTTTAAACTTGGAAAAGCAATAATTTCTTAATAAAGCCAGTCAATATTCAAATTTCCCATTCCATATATTTTATAGTTTCTTTAATAGTTTGTTTATTGGAAATAGGATCCAGATAAGGTCCATACATTAAGATTGGTTGATAAGTTTTTTAACCTGTAGATTCCCCCTCTAGTTCTTTTTTTGTTTTCCTTGATTGGGTTATTCTATAGCATTTCCATAGTTGGGTTTTATGATTGCATCTCTGCAATGCAATTTAGTGTGTTTCTCTGTTTCCTGAAAATTAATAGTTGGATCTAGATGAGTCTTGGTCAGGCTCAGGGTGCCTTCCCAGGTGGGTGCGTGCTCCTATCTGAGGCAGGGAACACTGCTTGGCCCCCTGGGTGTGAGCAGCGGCTGATGCTCAGTCCTAGGCCCACGGAGTCGTGAGGAGGATGGATTATTTGGGAGGCAAGTTTGTATATCTTTTGCCCAACAAGAACTCATTTTTGTAAAAAAGAACTCTGGATCTCTGATTTTATATTGGCCTTTGAATTGCCACTTAAAATGTTTTTCACTGATGCTTAACATCCTTTTTGGAAAACGTTTTGGTATAAACTAGTAGTCGTCGTCGGCAGCCGTCCGTCTCGAGAGACGATGGTGTAGCTTCTTAAGAGTCTATCTGCACCGCCGAGAATGGCTGTGCAGTCCAACTCGGGAGTGACACGGTATCTGTCTCCTCCCGTGTTGAATCGACATCTTGCGATGACGCTGGAGTGTCCTCTCCAGTGAAGCTGAAGCTACAGAGCCTGGGCAGGGTGATATGGAGGGTCTGCTGTTGCCCATGCAGCAGACCCCCCCCTCTCTTCGCAGCTGAAGGGTCCAAGGGAAAGACGGAGTCAATACAGCTTGGCTTCAGGTGCGCCGCAGGAGTTGCCGGTGTTGACTACAACGTCAAACGGCCTTAGGGACTCCGGCTCCGGATTTTCTGTCGGGGTTTACTCCCTTAGCCTTTCCCCTGAAGAGGTATGCCGCAAGGCAGCGGAGGTTTTTTGGAGTCAGAGTTTTCCTTCTCTGATGTGCCCTGACTGGAAGATCGAACCAGCGACACTTAGCTCGCAGGCCGACGCTCAATCCACTGAGCCAAACCAGCCAGGACGATCAACTGACATTAATAGTTTGATTTTTGTATCTAGGCATGCGAGTGCAGCCCAGTAATAAATCCACCAGCTCTGATTCTGGAATTAAAATCTGTTTCACCAACTTTAAACTGTACTCTCAGGAACATAACTACTATTATTATATGTTGCAAAGCATATGTCTTCAGAAAAGTTCCTGAAACATCATCCACCTGCCACACCCTGGAATGGAGAGTAAATTCTGTGCATTGCCGCCCATCTGTTGTGTCTTTCTCTGAGCTGCTTACCCAGTATTAGTCATGTGACCAGCTATTGCACTGCCCAGATTGTAGTTCACCTTTCAGAATTCAAACGTGTTTGGGGAGCAGTAATGGGTGTAGTAATATCTGTTCTAATGTCAGCTGACACTGAGACAGTGACCAGTGCCAGGCCTGTGCCAGCTGTCCTCTAAGGTTGATTCTGCAGGTATCCCCGTTTTCAGATGAGTGTAATCGCTTGCTCAAGGACACCCAGGTAAGTGGCAGACGCACTGCCCTCCAACTCCAGAGTCCTAATCTTTTTTTTAATGTGATATCTTTCATTGTATTATGTACCACAATTAAAAATTTGAATAGAATATATGTAAACTCTAATCTAGATAGCTCTTTTGACAATTATTGTAAGAAATATACACTCTAAATCTTACATCTGTATACTATAGTTTAGAAGAGAGTAGTTTTCTTTTACCTTTGACCCCTTTCACCTGTTTCTCTTTTTTTTAATTAAAATTAAAAAAAATTTTTAAATTACATTTTATTGATTATGCTATTATAGTTGTCCCAATTTTTCCTCCCTTTGCCCCCCTCCACCCAGCAACCCCCTACTTCCTCAGGCAATCCCCACACCATTGTTCATGCCCATGGGTCATGCTTATAAGTTCTTTGGGTTCTCCATTTCCTATACTGTACTTTACATCCCCATGGCTATTCTGTGACCATCTATTTGTATTTCTTAATCCCCTCACCTCTTCACTCATTCCCCTATGCCCCTCTCCCATCTGGTAACCATCAAAATGCTCTCTGTATCCATGATTCTGTCTCCGTTTTTCTTGTCTTTAACCTTTGACATTTTCCTTATGATGTGTCTTGGAGTGGGCCTCTTTTCATCCATCTTCTTGGGACTCTGTGATTCCTGGGCTTGCATGTCTGTTTCCTTTACCAGATCAGGGAAGTTTTCTTTCATTATTTTTTCAAATAGATTTCCAATTTCTTGCTCTTTCTCTATTCCTTTTGGCACCCCTATGATGTGAATGTTGGACCTCTTGAAGTTGTTCCAGAAGCTGCTTATACTATCCTCATTTTTTTGGATTCTTTTTTCTTCTTCTTGTTCTGATTGGTTGGTTTTTGCTTCCTTATGTTCCAGATCATTGATTTGATTCTCGACTTTATTCACTCTACTATTATTTCCCTGTAAATTGTTCTTTATTTCAATTAGTGAATCCTTCATTTCTGACTGGATCTTTTTTATGCTGTTGAGGTCCTAACTAAATCCCTTGAGCATCCTTATAACCAGTGTTTTGAACTCCGTATCTGATAGTTTACTTATCTCCATTTTGTGTAGTTCTTTTTCTGGAGTAGTGATCTGTTCTTTTATTTGGGCCATGTTTCTTTGTCTCCTCATTTTGGCAGCCTCCTTGTGTTTGTTTCTGTGTATTAGGTAGAGCTGCTGTGACTCCCCATCTTGGTAGCGTGGCTTAATGTAGTAGGTGTCTTGTAGGATCCAGAGACCCAGCCTCCCCTAACAACCAAGCTGGGTATTTGAGGTGTGCTATTGTGTGGGCTGAGTGCACCCTCCTCTTGTAGTTGAGCCTCAGTTGCTGTTGGCAGATCAATGGGAGAGATTTACCCAGGCCTGTCAGCTGCAGTGACTGGCTGTGACCACTGACCACCAACTCTGCCCTCCATGGAGGGCCAGCTGTGCAGGGTGGTGGTACTTTGATGTGGTCTGTAGTTTCTCACTGGGTGCACAGTCTCTGGGGTTTCCCAGAGGGTGCAGGCCAAGGTCAGACCCCGCCTGTGTTCTGCTGGGACTACCCTACCTGAGCTATAAAGCAATCTGTAGATGGCTGCTACTTGTGCTGGGCTTGGAGATTCCCACGTGAAGCCCAGCTTTGAATCTCAGCTGCCTGCAGCTAGTGCTGGGCCTGGGGCCACTTTGCAGGAGGTACAGGGGCTGGGGGCTCACTGAAGCTGGCTGCTGCTTGTTTGAGAGAATTTAGGAAGTTGCAAAACATGAACCAGGACCAGCTATTCATATGGAAAAGTAACTGTTAACAGCTTGGGTGGGCTGTAAGTTGGATGGGGTGGAGCCTCAGGGGATCTCCTGGGCAAGGCAAGCATGTTAGGTTCATGGAGTCTCAGATATGGCACCTGCCTGTGGGCTCTGTGGCTTTGTTGGGGGAGGGTTCAGAAAAGGGACAATGGCCTCTGCCCGCCTCTCTATCTGGGAGAAGGCTATCCCCCAGTTCTTGCCTTGATGCCAGACACTTCAGTTTTTCCATGAATACCACTGGTGCCTTTCAAGCTGCTACCCTGGTGCTGGAGCTCAGAGGGAGTGAGTTCGAGTAAGTGAGTCCATGTGTGGGTTCTTCAAGAGGAAATGCTTGGAACTCCAGAAATTTCTTCCACCAAGTCATTTCCCACTGGTTTTTATAGCCAAAAGTTTTGGGGACTTATCTTCCTGGCACTGGAACCCTGAGCTGGGGGACCCAGTGTGTGGCTGAGACTCCTCACTCCCAAGATATCCCCCTTGAATTTTTATCTACCACATGTGGATATGGGACCAACCCATTCCAGGTTTCCACACCTCCTACCAGTATGAAAAGATGTGGTTTCTTTAATTCCATAGTTGTTGGACTTCCATTCAACTTGTTTTCTGACAGTTCTAGTCATGGTGGTGCTATAGTTGTCATTTTCATGTGGTTATGTGAGGAGGCGAGCTGTGTTTATCTATATCTCCATCTTGTTCAGAAGTCCCACCTGTTTCTCCTACCTCGTATAGCCCTCATTTCTGGCATCTACCAATGTTCTCTGTATCTTTAAGCTTGGATTTTTTATTTGTTAATTTGTTTTGTTTTTATATTTTGCATATAAGATTATATGGTATTTGTCTTGCTTGTCTGACTCAATTAACTTAGCCATAATGCCCTTGAGGTCCATCCACGTTGTCACAAATGGCAAGACTTCCTTTTTTTATGCCTGAGTAATATTCCATTATGTATGTATCCCACCATTTCATTGTCCATTCATCCATTGATGACTACTTAGGTTGTTGCCATGTCTTGGCTGTTATAAATAATGCTGCAGTGAATATGGGGATATATATATCTTTTTAAATTAGTTTTTCATTTTTTTAGATAGATACCCAGAAGTGGAATTACTAGATCATATGGTAGTTCTATTTTTAATTTTTTGAGGAATCTCCATATTCTTTTCCTTAGTGGTTGTACCAGTTTTCATTTCTACCAGTAATGCACAAGGATTCCCTTTTCTCCACATCCTCACCAACATTTGTTATTTCTTGTCTTTTTGATACTAGCTATTCTAACAGGTGTGATCTAATGTTTCATTGTGGTTTTGATTTGCATTTTTTGATAATTAATGATGTTGAGTTTCTTTTCATGTACCTGTTGATCATCTTTACATCTTTGGAAAACTGTCTACGTATTCAGATCTTCTGCCCATTTTTCATCGGACTGATGACTTTTCACTGTTGAATTTCATGAGTTCTTTATATATTTTGGCTATTAGCCACTTATCTGATGCATGACTTGCAAATATTTCTCCCATTCAGTGGGTTGCGTTTTCAATTTGTTGATGGTTTCTTTTGCTGTGTAGAAACTTTTTAATTTGATATAGTGTCACTTGTTCATTTTTTCTTCTGCTTTTGCTGTCAGGTTCAAAAATCATCTCCAAGACCTGTGTCAGGAAGCTTACCACCTGTGTTTTCTTACAGCAGTTTTATGGTTTCAGGTCTTACATTCAAGTCTTTGATCTATTTTGAGTTAATTTTTGTGTATGGTATAAGATAGTGATTGAGTTTCATTCTTTTGCCCAGGGCTACCCAGTTTTCTCAACGCCATTTGTTGAAGAAACTGTCCTTTCCCTATTGTATATTCTTGGCTCCTTTGTTATAAATTAATTGACCATATATGCATAGATTTATTTCTGGGCTCTATTCTGTTCCATTGATTTTTATGTCTGTTTTTATGCCAACAGCATACTACTCTTTATTTATTTGATTGATTGATTTTCCTCACCTGAGGACATTTTTTTATTGCTTTTAGAGAGAGGGGAAAAGAGGGATGGAGAGAAACATCTATTGGTTGCCTCCTGTACACAGCCCTACTGGGAATTGAACTTGCAAGGGTTGTATGTGCCCTGACCTGGGATTGAACCTGTAACCTTTTGGTTTATGGGACAATGCTCCAACCAGCTAAGCCACATCAGGCAGGTCACCATACTGTTTTAAATACTATAGCTTCGTATGTATTTTGAAATCAGGAAGCATTATACCTCCAGCTTTGTTCTTCAAGACTGCTTTGGCTATTTTGGGACCTTTAGTGGTTCCATACAAATTTTAGGATTATTTGTTATATTTCTATGAAAAATGCCATTGATGGGGGAGGGAGATACTGGGTGGAGGGGAGTAAAGGGGAAAAAATTGGAACTACTGTAACAACATAATCAATAAAATATACTTTAAAAAAAAATGCCATTGCCATTTTTATAGGGATTGCATTGAAGCTATAGATTGCTTTGGGTAGTATGGGCATTACTTAACAATAATGATTCTTCCAATTCATGAGTATGGAATATCTTTTCATTTATTTGTGTCTTCCTCAATTTCTTTCATTGATGTAATATATACTACACGTATTTAACCGTCTTGGTCAAATTTAATCCTAGGTATTATATTCTTTTTTATGCAATTGTAAATGGGATTGTTTTCTTAATTTCTCTTTCTGATAGTTCATTATTACTGCATATGAAAACAGCAGATTTTTATGTATTGATTTTATATCCTGCAACTGTACTGAATTTGGGTTTTGGTTCTAACAGTTTTTTTAGAGGAGTCTGCCTCTGACTTCGGAATCCTGCTCTAAGCACTGCATCATGCTGCTCAACCCATTTATTCTCCCGCTCTGTTTTGTCTTTAATAAATGCTCACTGGGCACCCACTGCATAGTCAGTAGGGGACTGAAAAGTGAATCGGACACATCTTCCTCCAAGGAGCTCACAGAGCAGAAGTATAGATAGACTTGTAAAGCTATGTAAAAGGAACATTGGTGGTAGTGGCAAAGCAGGGGGTAAGCCTGGCACAGTTCAAAGGGAAAAGCTGGAGGGGAAAAGTTGTAGGAGAAGTAGGTGCTCGCACAAGAGTTTGAAGGAAGATCAGGCAATTGGTCACTATTGAATGAATTTAAATGGAGAGTAGTATGATCACTGCATATTTTTAACAAATCTTTTTTCTTTTTTAATTCCTTATCTTGAAATATAGAGTCACCAGAAATTACAAAAATATATAGTACAGTTTCCCCCAATGGTTGTATGTTCATAACAATACAACACCAAACCAGGAAAGTGGCATTGGTACAATGAGAGCTTGCAGTTCCATCATGTGTCACTTGTGGAGATTTGTATAACTACACCACAGTTAACATACAAAGCTATTTCATCACCCCAAAGGTCCCCTTGCACTGCCCCTTTATAACCACACTACCCCTTCCCCCTCCTCCCCCATCATAACCCCTGGCAACTGCTAATCTGTTCTACAGCTCTACTTTGGTCAATTCAAGAATGTTGTATAAATGGAATTATACAGTATAGATCTTTTGGGATTGGCTTTTTCACTAAGTATAGCCCTTAAGATCCACCCAAGTTGTTGCGTCTTTCAGAAGTTCACTCATTTTTATTGATGAATGGTGTTCCATGGTATGGATGCACTGTACTCTGGTTAACCATTCATCCATTGATAGACACCTGGACAATGTCCCGTCTGAGCTATTACACTGGGGAACACAATTTTCACTGAGTTAGATCTGACACTTGTTTTTGACTAACTTTTGGCATTTGAATCCAAAAATGACACCAGTTTTTCTCTATCACATCAACTTTTTAAGGTACAGGATACCCTCCCTTTGTCCCAAAAATCATACAAAATGTACATACAAAGGAAAATAAAGAAAAAATTACCTGAATATACTGTTTATTCAGAGCTGTTTTATTCATATAAAGGCTATATATTGTTACTGTAAGTCAAATTGTGTACAAGTAGTAAAGTTCTACCAAACGTACATACTAAGGTATTTTATCTTTCCAAACAACAGGCTAGGAAATGCCAAAATGAGATACTTGAAACAGTTTCCTTCAGTTGGCAAAGCTTTAACAAATTGCTTTATGAGATCCAGTTTTATGTGCAGAGGTTGGAATATAATGTTCTTTCTGTCAACAAGTGGCTCATGTAGAATGTTTGGATCACCAGGTTTGAGGTCAGTTCTTGGAGGCCAATTTGACTCCACCCAATGCTTCTCAGGAGCTTTGCTGTCCCACATACACAGAAAACAGGGATAGTTGGTGTATCCGCGTTGCTGACCAAGAAGGAAGCTGACCATTTTTTATTTACGTTTTCTTTTTTTAACGTATATTTTATTGATTATCCTATTACGATTGTACCAATTTCTTTTCCCCTTGCTCCCTTCCACCCAGTACCTCCCTTCCCTCCAGCAACCCCAGCCCCCTTAGTTCATGTCCATGGGCCATGCATATCAGTTCTTTGACTTCACCTTTTCTACATTATTATTTTTTTTTAATTGTTTATTTATTTATTTATTTATTTTGAGGGAGGACCACTGCTTGGAAGCAGACCATTTTAAAGTCAACACAGATGATCCAGTTGTGCTTGTGATATTGCAATAGATCAGCAACTCTCTGTCTTCATATCCTTCATGGAAACAAACTGAATGGCCAATTGGGACCACACCAAATAAATTGCCATTGTGGAGGAGGACACACTTCAAGCTCTGCTTTGAGCTATTGATGAATAGTTGCCATTCAGCTCCATTATAGATTGGAATTCCCAATTCCTCCATCAAACCATGTATTTTAGGGCAATACACAAAGCCACTGTCACTTCGAAAGTACTGCAGAAATGCACTTTCTCTTGATCAAAAGTAAGATACCTTCGCTCCTTTTTCAAGCAAGTTTTTCTTGTGCAGTCTTGATGCTAGGAGCTCTGAAGCCTTTTTGGATAGTCCCAAATCTCATGCCAAGTCATTCAACTCAGGCTGTTCAAACCCCTTACAAACTGAGTCATCTTCAATTTCAAAACCTTCATTGTTGCTGTCACTTAGTACTTCACCATACTCCTGTTTTTCGAAAGAAGGCAGTTCAATGAAAACTGGCATTGGGATTTCAGCTGAATGAGGCACTGGGCATATAGCTGATGGTAGACTAGGATACTCTATTTTACATTTATTTTTCTTGTTATATCCTGATGTTTTCACTATACAAAAGTAACAGTCACTTGAATGATCTCTGGGCTCTCGCCAAACCATAGGTACACCAAATGGCAATTTATCACATGTTCCCTTTGTCCACATCTGTAAACTCTTGACACACTGCTTGCACACCTTGTGAGGGGCCCAAGACTTATCTTGATCACCAAGTTTTACCTTAAAATATGCAAAATAGGCTTGCCTGACAAATGCTCTGTTTGTCCTTTGACTGGGAATGGTGAAACTGCCACAGATATAACAAAATGAATCAGGGTTTAGGCACTTATGACAAGAAATAGCAGAGGCAGACATGATCTGAAGGAAAGGAAATAAGTACATATGTAAATTTAAAAATTCTGCTGCTTGTATACAGACAAGAACTCAGACTACACTTCGGAATACAATTCACTATATAGAGCGGCACACAACCTCTCACCACACTGTCTCATGTGTAACTGAATAGCCTAGACAAGTTTGAACCTGTTGCTGGTGTCCAAGGTCATCCCCCACCCCTCCCCACTCGAAGGAGGTTTGCTCTCAGCCAATAGGAGAGCACTAATGCTTCCCTCTATCCAGGCTCAATCCAGCCTAGGGTGGTCACATTAAGATAAGCTGTACAGAAAAAAACAACATAATAGAAGAAAACTAATTTCAGTTTTGAAATCAGCATGCCTATTTAAGGCTAAAACAGCTGAAAAATCAAACTCAACAGGAATTATGTTAAAAATTGTTCCTCCGTGTTATAGATATAGCTGCTAAGAGCATTTGTGCACAGGTTTTCGTGTAGACAGATCTGTCTTTCTAAATGGTGTGTGTACAGTGGTTTGGAGGTAGGGGGCCTGGAGGCTGGGAGAGCTCTTGGCTGTTGCCGTGTCCAGGGGATAATGAGAAGGCCTTACTGAGAACACTGGGAGTTGGGCTGGAGACTGGGAGAATGGACAGGCCCAAGGTCCTGCGAGGGGCCAGCAGGGAAGAACCCTCACTGGATCCTTAGGATGCAGCCATGGGTGATATGAGAACCAAATAGTAGTTCTTCATCGTAGTATGTACTGTGGCTTATGACCTGGTGTTCAGAAGGATGGCCTGAAGCTGCTCTAGGTTCTTGATTACCAAAGAAAGATTAAGTTGTGCAATGATATTTTTAATAAGAATTAAAGTAGGAAAAAAATAATTTGATTAAAATTTAGCAGCAAGTACTGAAACAGAGGGTAATTGAGGAAATTTGCTTTTGATAGCAGTCTTTTAATTTAAATATTGCATGTCCTGGGTGTTCTGAAGCCTTAGTGTGATCAAGATTAAATTGAGCCTTTGAGTGACTGAGTCATCTTCAGCAGAAGAAAAAGTATCTAGGTGGAGTGAAGCCAACAGTATGACAGGTGAAGACCTGTGTTTTTGTGGCCCAGTTCTGACCAGTCCTTGGACACATCACTTTACTTTCTAAGTAAAATTAGTGATATTAGACTTATGGCCAAGATGGAGGCATAGACAGACATGCTGTGCATGTCTTCCTCCACAACTGAGAAGGAATACAATTACCTCAAAACTAGAGACAACCAGAAGTTCCAGAAAACAGAGCTGCATAGAAGTCCAACAAATGAAAATATAAAGAAGAAATACTCATCCAGACAGGTAGGAGGGGCAGAACCGGTAGGAGGGGAGGAGCTGGGGTGGAGAGGACGTGCTGTGGTGGTGGCAGCAGTGGTGGCGGCAGTGGCAGCATCAGGCCTGTGAAAAGCCCAGTCACACATTTTAAAAACTAGGGAGGGACACCTGGGGACCGCTCCCAGCACCGGACAAGACTGCACGGCTCACGGTTCCAGCGCCAGGGAAAATCAAGCCTCATTGCTTCTGACTGTGCAAACCAGGGGGCGTTGGGGCGGAGGAAGAAACTGCCAGTCTTTCAGCAGACTCCACTTGTTTAAAGGGACCCCACAGTCTAGAACATCCACAGACCCATCCACTCTGGGAATAATGGCCAGGGCAATAGCTAGAGAGGCGCCAGTCCCATACAGAAGTGGGAGAAGTGCCTGGAAAAGGAGCGAGTGCTGAGCAAGTGGCATTGTTCCCTTTGAGACCCCTCCCCCACACACAGCGCCACCACAACCTGGTGAAACAGGTCACCCTGTACTGACAAATACCTAAGGCTCCGCCCCTTACAACATAACAGGTGTAACAGCTCTACCTAAGATACAGAGACAAACACAGGAGCCTGTCAAATAAGGAGATAGAGAAAACAACAAAGTTATGACGGGAAGAGTGAAAGTGTCACTTCCCACTGTGTCTGTGCACTTGATAGCATGTGTGTGTGCACACACGTGTATTTCTCCGTAGATATTTACTTGGTGCACTCTTCTTTAATTTGCCTTATTTCTTTTATGTATTTTAGACATCATTTTATATCAACACATGAATTTACTCCATTGTTTATAATGGCTTTATTGCAGTTTTATACCATAAATTTTTTAGTCTTTCCAAGTGTACATATTAGATTATTTCTAATTTTTGCCTATTACAAGAAGTGCTACAAATATCTTTGAATATTTGTACACATATTTGTTGAATACATGTGTAGAATTGTAGTTGCCATGTTAAAAATCATGTGCATTTGAAATTTTCATTAGGTATTATGTATTTTCCTTCCAAAAAGTGTTTTACCAATTTATACTTTTCACTGGCATGTATGAAAGTATCAGTATCTTCATGCCTGGATTGATACCGTGAACAAACTTGCTTTCAGGCCTTGCCTCCTCCCAGAAGCCTTCCTGTATATCCACCTCTCAGTCATACACTTCATCAACTTGTTCACACCACTCTGCTGGGCTCTGCTCCTGCTATGCAGCCTGTGAATATCCTAAGGACACTTTAGATGTGGTATGAAAATTATGCTGCTGGTGGTTTCAGGGAGGGGACTGTCTGGTTAGAGCTCACTCTCAACAGCCTCTACCTTGGGCCTAGCATACAAGAGGCCCTTGGGGAACGTTTTTGGGAGAACTCAGTGAATGGTAGCTGTTGTCCCCATGAGACTGGGACTGTATGTTCTGCACTGTTCTTCCCCACTTTAAGATTTGAGAACTAGGTAAAGTTATAGTTAGAACAATTTTTTTTAATAAAAAGTAACCAGAGATTTAATATTGCGTTTATAATACCTCAATTTCTTATACTTAAAAGAATATTAGATTTTTTTTTTTAAAGAGTATTTATGTTCTAAGCAGGTAGGAACATTCTTCTCCACCAGTATTTATTTATAGACTGGGTAGAGTTTACTCCAGTATTTGGAGGGGATTCTACAAGAGTCCCTAGTCTTAGAGAAATAGAGGTTTTGGCTGAGAGCATTTCATTCAACAAGCATTCAGGAAGCAGCATGGAAGGTGGGAAGGCCAGGCGGGAGCCAGATGCCCTCAGCAAAGGCCAGGCTGACTCCTTCCCTCTCGGTGTTCACTCCCCACACTTGGGTCTGGAGAGTCCCGGGAGCAGGGTATGCCCCAGGAGCTTTGTCAGTGGATCATTGGCGGGCATTGGACACTTCCTTAAGTTTATCAGGCGATGCTGTAGGAGAGGGAAGACAAGGCCTCCCGGCTTCTGAGGGGCTACTGGCCTGGTGAGCCCCAGGTCCCACTGCTGGGAGTAGGGTGAAGAACCAGTACCGCCGGGGAGGGACATGAAGGCAGCAAGTGTAGCTGTGGTGTGTTGTAACATGGTTGCATGAGGAATTCTTACGAGTCTTCGCAATCTGTAAGCTGTTTTCTGAAATCCAGTTGATGTCCAGTTTGTTGAAATATAATCGCAGCAGAGTTGATTTCATTAATAACTAAATTACATGTTTTCTTGGGTTGCCTGGAGATTCTTTTTCTTGTGCTCATGAGGTCGAAGCTTGACAGAGAAGGTAGCTTTGACAGGTGTCTTTCTTCCTGCCTAATAAGGACACCTTATTTTAATTTTAAAATTATTTTAAATCTCGAGATGAAATTATATTAATAATTCTTGAACCTAATGATGTAATATACTCCCAAAATTCACAAAATCTAACCTAATATTGTACCAGTCAGACTATAGGTTACAACCACTATAGCAGAGAGAGTCCCTCTCTTACTCAACAAGGTTGAGATTAATCTGTGCCAGTCTCAGTGTGGGGTGGTGGACCAGAATGAGGGACACCTATATGTCCCCAGATCTTCAGAACACTGCCTGGTGGGGGGCTCTAGCACGAGATTTCCACCGCTGAGCTTACGACAACTTATCTCCCAGCCAGTAGCAAGGGAGACAGCTAGATTGGACAGCAAGCATCTTTCTGTTAAAAAAAGATCTGGAGGTAGCACACATTACTTCTGCTCATATATCAGTAGCTCAAGTTAGTCACTGGCCACACCTGGCTACCAGGAAAGTGGCCAGATGTCATCTCTCGTTGGGCAGCCATTGGTCCAGCTGAAGCAGGAAGGCTTCTGTTACTGAAACAAAGAAGGGAGGAAAAGGTCCTGAAGTGCATCAGGAGCCCATGCCTCTCGTGCTGCTTGTCCCTTAAGACACTTCAGGCTTCAAAGCTGAACTTAAGGACTCAGCGTGGGTCTCTTGCCTACCTCCAGAGGCTTCACCTCATTTCCTCTGTCTCCTCTTAGGGCAGCGAGTTGTGTACCCTATTCCTCCAAACCATGTGTCTCTCTTCCCACTCCTGTCATGACGCAGTTGTTTTTGCCAGGTCTCTGTCTTCTGTCCTGCCCACTCAACTCCATGCCTTTCTCAGCTTCCCAAAGGAAATCCCTGAAGAGCAGGTCAGAGCATCCACCTCATGTGCTTTAATGGCTCCACAGCCCTCAGCCATCAGGTTCAGACCAAGGCCCAAATGGCTCCCAGCAGGGTCTGGGACCCTGGTGACCGGGCCTCATTTTCTCTCTCCAGCTTCTTTCCCCTACTACCCAGGAAAACTAAATCTCAAATGGCTTGTCATGCTCAGAGGCATCTCCAACTCTCTGCACACACTCTTTTCCTTCCCTGTGCCCCAAACCCTGTCCACCACCCTGGGGTTAGGGCTTCCCTGGCCTCAGGTCTCTTCCTGAGTGTGCCCACAGTGTACACTCTCTGTAAGCTCACTGAGGACAGGCACATCAGCTGCACCGGCACAGGCCCTTACCCTCGGTGGTGCTCAGGCCACGCTTTATGAGCAACCAGCGCTGCTGCTATATGACTGGCAGAGAAGCAGCAGTTGAAGTGGCTGCCTGCCTTTTTGCCAAATGTATCTTGGATCCTTTGCATTTGTATGCCACTAGCTCAGCTTGGCAATTCACCATGTCTAAGCAGTCAGCTTGAGCCCTGTGCCTCTACTGTCTGTCTCTGGAAAAACAGTCCAGTTCAGATGTCACCTCCTTCAGGAAGCTTTGCTGTGGGTAGGGCCTCTTGATTTGGTTTCATTTTGCTTATGGCCCTTACCTCAATGTAACTTGTATTACAACATGAGTACCAGATGCACTCCTCACACTTCTCCCTCTGTGGTGAGCTTTGTGTTCCCTCAAGATGAGCTCCTAGCTGCTGCTGTATATCTTCTACATGACTTGTTGGCATTTTCTTGCACAAAGGCATTTCATGAATGTTGAGTAGAATTATATATAAATAAACTAATCTTTAGAAAAGGATATTCTTTCAGATGTTAGTAAAATGGAGCAGCATTCTGAGGAAATCATCAGATGCTATATTATGGGTTAAATCAAAAAAGGTCTGTCGAATGCCCTATTGTCCCAGGGGACAGGCTCTCCTTGCCCTGCTGTCCTGTGAATGTGGGATGCCTGGGTGAGCAAGACAGACCTATCCCCGTCCTCCTGGAGTGCTGGGTCCCTCCCTGCAGCAGCGTGACTTGGTCAGCTGTGGTGTCGTGAGCAGTGTGATAGTTCATTAGGTGCAGTGTTGGCCTCCTCGAGGTATGTCTGGCAGGGTACATCACTCCCTGCTGCAGTGGCTGGGGTTCCAACAGCTGTGCCTTAGCCACACCTGAGAACAGGAACAACATGAAGCAATGGTCAGTGGAGAAACTATTCATTTGATTTAAATGCTTTGTTTAGACTTGTCATTAATCAACTTATTTCCTATACATCATTGTGTTGAAATACAAATAATTACTCCATTGAATTAAATTTTAGATGATAGAGTAGACAGGCAGGAATTTACTGGTGGTGTAGAATAAAATTTAAATTCTGTGTTTTTAAACAGTATAGAATGTTCACTTATACAGTTTAATTGTTGGCCTTTTTTTAAAAAAAGACAAATAACTTATTTTCAGTTAACATTGTCAAACAAGAGCCAGGGGACCATGAAAATAGAGTAGCTGCCTGGCGAGTTTCTGTACACTTGTTTTCTGTATAAAGCCATGTGGGCTCCTGCAGAGTGGGCACTTCAGCCTCCACCCAAAGTCTGGGAGGGCTGCTCCAAGGCTGCCAGTTGTACTCATACCTCATGAGTGAACACGTGGTGTCCATGTTATTGGTAGCCCACCAGTGATGTGGTTGTGGGGACATGGGTGCCTCTGGGACCACTCTCACCAGTCAGGAGCATGCCCGTGGGCAGATGCGGCATACCCACATCACCTGCTGACAGGCGGCTGTTCTCCAGCTTACCCCTTTTCCATCACTTAGACATAGGACTTGCTTTCTCATTCATCACTTTAACCATCATTTATGGACTTAAAAGAAGACTGGTCCATTTGTCTTACTGCAGGAATTGTGGATGTGATTATTTGAAACAGTGCCTCCTCTCTGGTTAAGACAGCTTCTTGTAAGCTGGTCTCGCAGGAAGCAATCATGTAGGGACATATGAGGTCTGTCCAGGAAGTATCTAGCCAGGTAATATGTAAAATAGAGTCACTTATTGAAGAAGATACAAGAAACATTGTACATAGGACAATGATGCCTCCGTCCCCTTCAAAGCAGGCACCTTGGGGCCTCACACAGTTCTCCCAATTGCCATCACCTCCCCTATCATATTTTCCTGAATCTCATCGACAGTCTGAAATCTCTTCCCTTTCAAAGGTTATTTTAGTTTTGGGAAAAGCCAGAAGTCACAGGGCACCAAATCTGGGCTGTAGGGGGGCTAAGTCACCTGGATGATTTGATGTTTTGCCAAAAAACTGCAAGAGACGTGATGCATGAGCGGGCGTGTTGTCCTGATGAAGCTGCCAATCACCAGTTGCCCATGGCTGCAGCCTTCTGGATTATCCAAGTAGTTTCTGAGGTGGAATGTTCAAGCTTAATGCAAAATTTGATGCAGATTCGTTGCTACATCACTCAGTCATTTTGAGTGCGAGGCCGCACAGTGCTCATGCTCACTCAACGGCCCCCACCACCCCCACTGACTAGTACAGTGAAGTCATCATTGTTCACACATGCTCATTCCAGTGCACTCCCCTTGGCTGCCAGGTTACATTGATGTTGCACAAACTGTTCTTGTTATATTAACAATGGCTGGACTTTTTCCAGACAGACCTCATAGTCTATTTGTGGCCAGAAGAAATGTGCAATTTCTTTTCTCCAAAGGGGTTTATTTTCTAATCCAGTTCCATAAAATGCAGTCATGCAGGGCCTCAAATTTTCTTCCTTTTATAATGACCTTGTACCAGTGAAATGTCTGCATTTTTCTCATGGTGCCTATGTTCAGAACTTAGTCTGACTGAGTTTATGAACTTAGAGCCACATTGTCTTATATACCAATAAATTTGAAACACTGTATAATTTCAATAAGAATGCATATTCATTCTGTTTTTCTTTTAAGGAATCTGACAACTATACAGCCTTTGGAATATTACATGACACTACATCATGAGTGACAGTAAATGTGATAGTCAGTTTTACAGTGTGCAAGTGGCAGACTCAACTTTCACTGTGTTAAAGCGTTACCAGCAGTTGAAACCAATTGGCTCTGGAGCCCAAGGAATTGTTTGGTAAGTACTGTCTGTTTCAGTAGTGTGCATTGAGTTGTTTCTGTAATGAAAATGAAGTAGAACTAAGTCATCAGAATTTAGAAATGCTGATGATGAAAGTACTCTTTTCCTTGCTATAGATATGAGCTTAGTTGAATCAACCTCTTGTTCCTGTTATGTGTAGTCAGATTGTAGGATACAAACCCTAATTCTTAGAATGCTGCATAGATTAAATAGGTGGCAGTTTTTCTTTTTTTCTTTGTTTCTTTTCTTTTTTTCTTTTTCATTTCCCCTGCCATTATGAGATTAGAGTAATAGATATGACAGGGAGTTGCAGCAGTTATTTGGAGTTTTATTCATTTCTTCATCCTGGCCACCTTTACCCTCCCTCCCCCTTTTACTCCCAATCACTCCTGTTCATTTCTAGGCGCCATCCTTGCAGTGCCTTGCCCTTCATTGGCAGGATGAGGCCAGTCAGTGTCATTATCACCCCATGGATTAACCAGGAAGGGCTGCCGTGTGAGGGGTTGGGCTGGCCATCTCTTCCTTGGTGTCTCACTTCAACTATGTGTCCAGCCCAGGACGTCAGAACTGTTGGTCTGACCCTGAACCTTAGTCTCTTGCATGGTAAGACAGTCAGCTGCTGCGACATCACTGGCCAGCCAAAGGTAAAGTTTTTCACATGTTTTCTAGATTACCATTATCAGCACTTCCCAAACTTCTTATCCCTTAGTTTTCTCGGCACCTTATTTTTCTTTTCTTTTTTTTTGGTCAATAAAAACAAAATTGTCTTTGCATCTAAAAGAAACTGTCATGAAGCTAAACACCCAGTTTACAGCTGGTAGCTAGGGGTTCAAGATGAAAGAGAATTCTTGAATATTGTGGTAGGGGAGTTTGTTTTCCTTAGGGACATTGGGTTTAGAGAATCTTCACCAGCATTTGTAACTGATCCTCTACTGTAGTGACATGTGGTCAGGGAAATGGGTTGTTTTCTTTGGCGTAGGAGGCTGGAGGCCTGCGAGCTAAGAGGAGATGGCAGTTCAGAGCTTCCCAGGCGAAACTAATGTGGGGGAAAGGCTGTTTGGAGGGAATTCCCAGCTTGCGTCTAAAATAGTGACGATCTTAACTTTTGAGTGATGACATGTTACTCTCATGTGCAGAACTTGTAAAGTCAAGGGGTAGCTCCTGTTAGTACATTTTGATATTAATAAAAAGTTCTAGATGATAAAACATTCTTTTGATTTAAAATCCATCTCTTATTTGGAATTACATGGTAATTTGACACAGGTAATTCTGCAAGACCGATATCAAGGACATTTAATGTAATACCTACATTAAGAGTCTGACTACTGGACAACAGGGTAGGGATTGACTGTGGGAAAAGGGGTGGGTGGGGTGGGGGGAAGCAATGGGGGGAAAAGTGGGACAACTATAATAGAAAAACAATTTTAAAAAATAAATTAAAATTTTTTTAAAAGAGGCTGACTACAAGTTCATAATTATAAAACAAGGCTATATGAAGGGTGGGCAGTTAAAGTTAATGACTTCATTGCACATGTTTTCAGTAACAATAAAATCACATGCTACTTTATAAAATACTGTTTTGTAAAGATTGGTTTTGATTTTCAGTTTGCATATGCTATTTCTTCATTTTTTAAAGAATGTTTAATAATGAAATTATGGATGTTCATTATAGATATGTATTCCTCACTTAAAAATTCTAGTTTTGAAACAAAAGTTCCTAATATGTTATTATAAGGTAAATCTCCTCTGGTAAAAGCAGTGGTAGAATTACTGGATGGAAAGTTATGAATTTATTTAAAAATTTAAAAGCTGGGAGTACAGAAATAAGCCCATACGCCCATGGCCCAATTTTCAGTAAGGATCCTGAGATGATTCAGTGGGAAAAGAACAGTCCCATCCAGCAGCAGTGCTGGGACAACTTTACATCTACCTGCAAGAGAGTGAAGCTACACTCCTGTCTCACATCGTCGAAAAAGTTAACTCAAATAGGCCAGTGACCTAAATATAGGAGCTAAAACCATGAAACTCTTAGAAGAAAACAAAGGGGGGAAAACTTTATGACTTTGTTTCCTTAGAAATGACACCAAAAGCATGAGCAATAAAAGAAAAAAACTGGACTTTATCCAATTGTACATCAAGGGACACTATCAAGAGGTTAAGAAAACAACCTACAAAACGGGGGAATATTTGCAAATAGTATATCTCATAAGAGTCTAGTATCCAGAATACATAAATAACTTTTACAACTCAACAACAAAAAGAAAACTACAATTTTAAAAAATCAGGGAAAGGATATGAGTGGACATTTTCCCAAAGAAGATACACAAATGGCCAATAAACACATGAAAAGATGTTAGTCATTAGTCATTTTGGAAATGTAAATCAAAACCACAATGAGATACCACTTCACACCCATGGAGATGACCATAATCAAAACTAAAAATAACAACTGTTGATAAAGATGTGAAGAAATTAGAACCCTGTATATTGCTGGTGAGAATGTAAAATGGAGCAGCCACTTGTGGAAAACATTTTGAGGTTCCTCAACAGGTTATACATAGAATTACCATATGACCCATTAAATACTCCTAGATAAATACCCAAAGAATTAAAAACAGATGTTCAAGTGAAGACTTGTACACATATGTTTATAGCAGCACTATTTGCAATAGCCAAAAGGTGGAACTAGCCCACATGTCCATCAGTGGATGAATGGATACACGAAGTGTGTAATATACATACATGGAAGATTATTCATAGAAAACAATGAAGCATTGATCCAGGCTACCATGTGGATGATCCTCCAAAACATGCTAAGTGAAAGAAGCCAGACATGAAAGGTCATATATAAGTCCATTTATGTGAAATATCCAGAATAGGTAAATCCATAGAGATAGACATAGGTTGGTAGTCCACAGGGGCAAGGGGGAAGGCGTAACAGGGAGCAACTGCTTAATGGGTATGGGGTTTCCAGTTGGGGTGATGAAAATCTTTTGAAATTACATTGACACGGTGATTGTATGAGATTATGAATGTACTGAATGGCACTGAATTGTTCACTTTAAAATGGTTAATTTTATGTCTTATGTGAATCTCACCTCCACAAAAATTATTTTAAAAAATAAACTGGAAGATACCTTAAGCAAAGGATATTTGCTATTTTTAATGGATATTTAACTCAATAGTATACTATTGTATGTAATGATATTTTCACATTATATTATGCATAAAATCTGTTGTGATTTTCTTGTAGCTTGTTATATATTGAAAGAATATTTACATTAATTTTACTTAACTCTTAATATTTCTATTTTCATTTAAATTATTTTATGACAATTTTATTAGTATTGTAGGAGCAGTTTTCATCCCACATACAGAAAGGTAAGAAGAAGGAAGTATGTAGAGAGTAAAATTTTAACACCATCCTAAATCTCTTCTTTTGGAAATCCCCATTTCTATAGCCTGAGTTTTGACTCTTAAGGAAAGAAGTCATTACTTCGACTTGATCATGGCAGCTCTTCATGAGCCCATGCATGCTAACAGTCATGATCTTTGCTGTCATGAATTCGCCTAATTTTGTAACCCAAGCCAGTTATTGCTTACCAAATGAAAATGGTTTTGTTTGGTTTACTTTACTGAATCCATGGAAAGGGGCTGGTTAGTTAACTTGATTTATATTATTGATATTTCCTTTTAGAAATGTTTATACAATCATGAAACTTACTCTTAGACTCCTGGGATCTTTTGGCCCTTAGATGAAGCGCTGTCACAGAAGGTGGCCATAGATGTTTGGAGACCTGGTCTCCATGACTGCTTTTTGGCCACTTTCTCCCAGAGCCGTGCTGGCTATGGGAACTGGGTGACCGTGTCCTGCCTTCCTCTGGTGCTGCAGCTCCGTGAACCTGCTGAGCTGCAGCAGGGCTGGTGCTGGGAGTGGCAGTCCTTGGGTGGGCAGGAGAGAAACCCTTCCCATGATATGCCCCCCATCTGTCTTCTGAGGACTTTTTCCTGGCTCTGTTTTGCCTCATATCTTGGATTTAACATTATGCTTAAGTTCCTCATAAGAAAAGTATTCTGTGCATGGTGCAAGAAGAGGGTCTGCTACCTTGTCCTGCTGCTTGGATAGAGCAAGGAACTGACTGGTCCCAGTCAAACCCCTTTCTTCCCCATCAGTGACAGAAGGACCTGAGTGTCCCCGTGTCCCTCTCATCAAGCCCCGACTTCCAGATAACCTTTTCTCTTCAGTGATCCCTTCCCTGCAGATAGAGCAGGTTCTCCCCAACGTCAGTCATCTGTGTCCCACTGTGTCTCCTGGTTGGATTCTTCTTTGAATACCCAACCCCATGTTTGTTGACATACTATTCCTGGTCTTTCAAGACTTTTCTCATCTATGAAATGTCCCCCAGATGATCTCAGCTCACTATTGGGTTAGAGTCTCCTCTTGGATTGAGCCAAATCCTTAATTGGTATGTGCTCGCACACACACTTAGACTCCAGAGCTATAAGCTAATGTGTTTTAAATCAGTAAATTTGTGGTGACCTGTTATAGCAGCAATAGGAAAGTAATATAGGGCACATGTATGATTTAACATTTTGAGAAATATAGCAGCAATAGTACTTGTTTACGAAACTTGTTAATCATCTATTTAAACTAGAGCTTTATAAAGATATAGGAACAGGTGTTCAGGTAAGTCAAAGTGCAGGCACTGGTACAGGATTGAATGGAGGAGTTGGAATTAGACTAAAATATTTGATTCCTAATTTTGAATTGTTATAACTACTCTCTGATTTATTGTTTCTGTGTTTTTGTTGTTCATTAAAAATGTTACTAAATTATATCCGTAGTATGAATGCCTCAACCTTAAAATTTCCACATCAAGAGATTTATTTATGGTTCTTTTCATAAATATCTACATTGCTTTTCTCAGAGTTTTTATTTTATAATAGATAAGGAATTTTCCTTATTATCCAAATTTATTATTATATTGTTTATCAACTTTCTGTAATAGTAAATGAGAATATTTTTCCTAAAAATATTAGTAAAATTAATTAGAAAATAAGTTTTAAAATGTTATCATTTTTAAATATTCATAAATATCAGCAAGTCATATAGTAAAATTAAGTAATTCCAAGATTTTGCAGCTCTAATGGGGAAAATGTGTGTATATTTCTTTCATATATATTCAGTTTTTCTTTTGCCTCCTAAAATCTCAAGTTGTTCAACCAAAATAATAAAGATTATCTATTTTAGGAAACAGTTCTATGAAGTGTTGAACTTCTAAAAAAAGAGTTTAATCTTATATCTGGCAGCACTTAGAAGTGACAGTTAAACCCTTAATACGAAATGGTTGTCTTTGCTCTTGTTACTTTTTGCTTCTTCTAGTTCTGTGCAAGCAGGAATATTGTCCTGTTCTTACACTTTTTTATTTTCTGCGTATTAATATAAATAAAAACCATGTCTACCATAAAATTTCTGTGAGAAAGAAGATGTATGGTATAAGGCATAGAAAGGCTGGGAGTTGGGAGGCTTGAGCCTCACAGCGGCAGTTTTTGGTGAACTTAAATCATGTGTAAAAAAATACATTAATTAATGATATGTTTCACAAGTAGATTTTTCTTGAACATGTTATAATTTATGTGAATGGTGCATTTATATATGGGCATGTGAATTTACATATGTGTAAGCATGTACACATAATGTGAACTGAATTAGAGGAAAAATCATTCCAAAGTGACATGAAGTTTCTAACCATTCTAAACCGATGCTGCAGTCGTCAATTTAAAAGCAGGTTGAATTAAGTTAAGGTTGTTTAGCAAAAGATTATTCATAGAATTGAATAAGTGTAAGTCATGTTATAAACTGAATAGGATAAAGAAATAGAAACAGCACGTTATATGTTGCCTGGGTTTTCAGGCGGAATTCAGCAGCTTTTATCCCCTGATGAGAAGCCAAAAGATAATAACACGCATGGTGCTATTAGTAATCGTTTGAAATTAGTACAAAATGTGCAGTCAGGCTACTCAGTTTTTCTGTCTATTTTCTGGAGGAAAATGAACCATCAGTTTCAACGGGGAACTGAAGATTTTGGAAACACAGATTCTAGAAGATTCTGTTCTTAACTATACTAGTATGAGGCAGTTTCTTGTAGAATCTTATATGTAGCAGTTGCTTATATTAGGGATTTTATATCTTGGGGATTTACCATGAGCTGAGATTTTGGCTTCTATTTTCTTTTTAGATTATTTCATATGGGGAACAACACGCTCAATCAAAACTTAGATTTGTTGTATTCTTCCATGAGCTCAACCATTCCCTCCACTGTGATACTCTGAAATGTAGTTTATTCTGTGATAACCAGGGGCTTTGTTTGAACTTACTGGCATATTTAAACTGAAGATGTCATTTCTTGATCGGTGTTACATGCTCTGTATTAAATTACTTGGCTCTGAATATAATAATCTAAACTAATATAAGGAGAAGCCAATGTGCCCAGGATTGCTGAACCCTGTTCTTAGTGCAGCTGCCGTGTCTCGTCTTTGCAGAGCGTAAGTCTGTCCTACACCCTGAGCCAGCTCACCAGCTCTCCATGTGTCAATGTCCCTGGGTGGAAACAGCCGAAATATTTTTCCTTGTTTGTTATTTATTTTAAAAGATCATACTTTGTACATTTTGCATTGCTGTATATTCAAAATCATTCTAATGGATTGCTTTTTATATTTCCTAATTATAGTGCTGCTTTTGATACAGTTCTTGGGTTAAATGTTGCAGTCAAGAAACTAAGCCGGCCTTTTCAAAATCAAACTCATGCGAAGAGAGCTTATCGTGAGCTTGTACTCTTAAAATGTGTCAATCATAAAAACGTAAGTTATGTCTGTGCTTCTTCAGTGTCTTTGAATGTTGTTAGTGGTGTGATGAATCTTGTGGGTCACATTGAGTCCAGACCTCGGGTAACCTTTCACATGTATCTTTGCACACTCATCCAGCTGAATTTCTTGAACAAGAGTGTTGCATCCAAGAGCATGCACACTTGTGATTTTAATACATGCTGACAAATTGACCTCAAGGAAGACTGTCTGTTTTACACTTCCATTACGAGTATCTGAGAATATCTCTATTTCAAAATTCCCTGCACTACATACTGTTGATCTTTTGTTTTAACAGTCTGGCAGATGACAAAAGAAATTCTTCTACTTTTGAGGTTGAATTTCTTTCCATTTATTTTTATTTCTTGAGAATTTCTTGTCCATGGCCTTTGTCCATTTTCTCTGGGATTGTTGGCCTCTTCTTTATGCATTTATAGAAGATCTTTGTGTGGTCAAGCCACCAACCCTCACCTCTTCTTTTCCATGTGACCTTAGTTAGATTGTTTTTGCCCTACTGATTTTATTTTTGTTGGGTTGATTTTGGTTTTGGTTTCATGGATTCAAATCTAGGTTTCCTGTCATGCTTACAAAAGGTTTTCCAATACCGGGATTATGTAAATGTTTATCCATATTTTAATATTTTATGGTTTCCTGTTCAAGGTTTAAATCTTTGTTCCATTTCCAGTTTTTCTCTGTATAAATAAAGACTGAAATGCAGATCCAGTTTTATTTATTCCTTGGCTAGCAAGCCACCCCAATTCTATATATTGAATAATTTCTCTTTCTCTCAGTCATTTGAAATGATTGAGGGTGTATGTTTGATGCCCAAGCAGCATAGCACTGCCAGGACCAAACTCTACAGTGGGGTCCCTTCTAGAACCCTCTTGAAGTCAATATATAATTCTCTGAGGTGTTCATCTGTAAACTTTTTAGAAATTTTCACATAGTATTTAAGTTTTCAGAGCTTATATGTTGCTTTATTTAGTGTTTTTCTACCCATAATTTCTACTTTTTCATGTTCAGAGTTAGAAAGACACTAAGTGTTAGAATTCTTTAATAATAAATTAGGAACACACAGAAAGGATTTGATTAAAAGTACCTTATTTCTAAGGTGAGAATCCTAATCATTTAACTTTTTTCAAATGCTATATAATATATTATTTTTGGTAAAACAATAACAATAATAATAAATATTGAGCTCTGCTGTAATTTTTTCCACTTTTGATATGTGTTAAACTTAATCTTTAGAGTCATCTGACATTCTGAGGTTTAACTAATTTTCTCTTTTTAGATAATTAGTTTGTTAAATGTGTTTACACCACAAAAAACTCTAGAAGAATTTCAAGATGTGTAAGTATCATTTTATTTAGTAATACACTATGCATCAAAAACAATATTTAGAAAACAAAGTAGCTGCTTTTTTTTACTTATAAAGTACTTTTTTTTTTAACTTTGGATAACAGTACATTTTCAATGCTATCTTAGCTCCTTTTCTCTGTGAAAGAGAACTATTAAAGAAATGGGTAATACTGTAATCTTCAACTGTTTGTGCGTAGATGGTTATCATATCCTTAACAGATGAGGGAGACAGGAAATAATTCTTCAGAGCACACAGTGACTGTTAATGCCACTAATATGCTTTACTGAAATATAAAACATTTTTCTGCAGTTCCCCCAAAGCCAGGATTATAGGGTTCAGGTGTTTACAATTATTATTTTAAATGGTTAAGTCATTAAATATTGTGTGTTTACAAAATCTGAAATAGAATTATCTTGCTAACAATGAAATGAAATATAAATTTATTCTAAATTTATTGGTGTATTCATCTACATTGATGGCCAGCCCTGTGCTCACAGTGTCTTAGACTTGGCATACTTTAGTAACCAAAACAAGAAAAAAAAATCCCTTTTATTACTTAAGAATTGCTAGTGGTCAGCCTCCTTCCTAAAGCATGCAGGAAAGCCAGGGAAGAGAGGAATCAACAGAAATACAGAAACAACGTCAGGCACTGGGACGTGGCCAGGCTGTGGAAGGAGCTGGATGCAGGGACCTGGAGTGCTGGGGATTGGGAGTCAGGCTGGAGTTGTAAGTAGGGTGGTCAGGGTTGGGGAAAGACCTCACTGGATTGGTGACCTTTGAAGAAAGCCTTGGAGGAGGTAAGGAGATTAGTCCTGCAGATATTTGTCGGGAGATGGACTTGAGATGGAAAGAAAAGGCAGTGAAAAGGAGCAGAAGTGGGAGCATGTCAATGTGTTCTAAGAACAGCAAGAAACCAGTGTGGCTGGAGTGCAGGGAGCAGAGGGGAGAGGAGGAGAGGGCATGAAGCCAGGCGGTGTTGGTCCTCTAGGCCCTTATAAGGATTTCCCTTTATTCTAAGCCAAGTCAGTAAGACTTTCAGCAGAGCAATGAGCTCACCTGACTTTCATTTTTAAAGAATAATGGATTCCTGGGTTGAGAATCCACCATGAGGTGCGGGAACCCAAAAGACCAGTTGGGCAGTCATTGTAGCAATTCAGGTGAGAACTCATGGGGCTTCATTTAGACCAGAGGGGTAATAATGTGTAAGAAATGAGACTGGGAGTGGAAACTGTTCTGACAGTGGAACCACAATGTTTGCTCTTAGATGACATGTGGCATGAGAACCAGAGGGGTGGGGATGATGCCTGGAGTTTTTGCCTGAATTCCCGAAAGAGGAAAATGCTCTCAGCCACAGGGAGAGAGGGCTGAGGGGGAATCAGGAGCTCAGCTTTGGACGTGACTCTGTGATGTCTGTTAGACACCCACGTGGAACTGTAAAGTGGGCAGTTAGATCAGTGAGCCTGGGGAGAGGTCTGGGTTGACGGTATGAATTGTAGTTGATGGTCTATAGATGGTGTTTAAAGCCTTGAGATCAGAAAGCTGAGGAGAAGGCCAAAGACTGAGCATCAGCACTGCACAAGTAAGAAGTGGGGGAGGGGAGAAGGGCACTGTCAACCAGGATTTAGCAACTGGAAATCACTGGGGGTCTTGAGGACAGATTTTGCAGAGTGATGGGGGCAAAAGCCTGATCAAAGCAGGATTAAGGAAAAGTGGGAAAAGAATTGGAAATGGTGAGTATAGACACCTCTTTGGTAAGTTTTGTTCACAAAGGGAATAAAAAGGGGCAGTAGCTGCTGGGAGAAGTGAGTTCAAAATTAATTTATTTCCCAATTACTGATGGCATACAACATATTAGTTTCAGGTGTACAACACAGTGATTAGACATTATATAACGTAGGAAGTGATCCCCTGGTAAGTCCAGGACCCACCTGGCACTGTATTTGTTACAATGTTATTGG
Source organism: Furipterus horrens (assembly GCF_987537825.1). Lineage (NCBI taxonomy): Eukaryota > Metazoa > Chordata > Mammalia > Chiroptera > Furipteridae > Furipterus > Furipterus horrens. The sequence continues at coordinate 60,236,682 of NW_028327180.1, read as the reverse complement.
CTATATTCCGTTTACATCCCTGGGGATCAAGTTTTCTTAAGATGAGAGAAAACAGCAAGTTTCTATATAGTAAGAATGATTTTATACCAAAAAAATAATAATAATAATAAGATACAGGAGAATTTGGATGTTTGAGATCTATTTACTATGATATAAAAATTGTTTTATTTTTAATTTAAAAGACATTGCATTGTTAGTCGTGTTTTTTTTAATAACTTAAAAAGTTCCGTTATATATTTGCTTCTTTTCAAGATATCTTAAAAAATATTTAGAGAAAAGTTATTTTACTTTAGCCAGTGGATTGACTAAGAAGTAAGTTATTACTGTTTCATCAAAATTCTGGTTTAATAGCTATAAAGGAATTTTAGGTGATTTTTATGTGTACATGGCTGTTCTTTTTCCCTCAGGTATTTGGTTATGGAATTAATGGATGCTAACTTATGTCAGGTTATTCATATGGAGTTGGACCATGAGAGAATGTCCTACCTTCTCTACCAGATGCTCTGTGGTATTAAACACCTCCATTCAGCCGGCATCATTCATCGAGTAAGTAGTGATGCCATATAATTTTATTTTTAAAATCACGATCATTTTGTTATATCAGAATCTTCCAGATACAAAAGAAACTAATCTTTTAAAAAAAAATTTCAGAGTTAAAAATCCACATAAACTGTGGAATTGTATTGAGTTTCCAAACACTGTTGCTATCAGAAGACATCTGTGTTCGCCTGGGAAGCCTGGGCCCGTGTGGGCCACCCTCAGTGCAGGCCAGCGCCAGGTGCTCCACTTGACATTGCCGAAAAATAGGACAGACTACTCCCAAATACTACTTACCCATATTCACCTATTGTTACTACTTTTGCTGCATTTGAAATCCCATTTTTAATGAATCAAGGGATTGGATTTGGGGTGTGGTAAATTTAGAGGCTAAGTAGTACATGATATATAGGTGCTTGAGAAATCTTGCATAAATTATGGCCCAAATACCTGTTTCTTCTGTTGTAACATTCTGCCACTCCAGCATCCACCTGGGCCTCTTTTTTTTTTTTTTTCTTTAAGTATATTTTATTGATTATACTGTTACAGTTGTCCCAGTTTTTCCCCCTTTTACTTACTCCACTCAGACCTCCCTTCCTTGCAGTCCTCCCACTTAGTTCATGTCCATGGCTCATACATGTAAGTTCTTTGGCTTCACCCTTTCCTATACTATTCTTAACATCCCCCTGTCTTATTTTGTACCTACCAGTTAATGCTTCTTAATTCCTGCACCATTTCTCCCATTCTCCCTCTTCCCCCTCCCAGCTCATAACCCTTCAAATGATCCCCATACCTATGATTCTGGTCCTATTCCAGTTGTTTGCTTAATTTGTTTTTGTTTTTGTTTTTTAGATTCAGTTGTTGATAGTTGTGAATTTGTTGTCATTTTAATGTTCATGGTTTTGATCTTCTTTTTCTTCAATAAGTTCCTTTAACATTTCATATAATAATGGTCTGGTGATGAACTCCTTTAGCTTTACCATGTCTGGGAAGCACTTTTATATGTTCTTCCATTCTAAATGATAGTTTTGCTGGATAGAGTAATCTTGGTTCTAGGTCCTTGCTTTTCATTATTTTGAATATTTTTTGCCAGTCTGTTCTTGCCTGCAGAGTTTCTTTTGAGAAATCGGTTGATATCTTATGGAAACTCCTTTGTAGGTAACTGTCTTCTTTTCTTGTGCTGCTTTTAAGATTCTCTCTTTTATCTTTAATTATGATATGTTTTGGTGTGGTCCTCTTTGGGTCCAAATTGTTTGGGACTCTCTATGCTTGCTGGACTTGTATGTCTATTTCCTTTGCTAAATTAGGGAACTTTTCTTTCGTTGTTTTTTCAGATAAGTTTTCAATTTCTTGCTCTTCCTCGTCTCTTTCTGGCACCCCTATGATTCAGGTATTGGCACACTTAAAGTTTTCCCAGAGGTTCCTAAGCCTCTCCTCATTTTTTTCAATTCTTGTTTCCTCATTCTGTACTAGTTGACTGTTTTTTTCTTCCTTATGTTCCAAATCATTGATTTGAACCCCGGTTTCCTTCCCTTCACCATTGGTTTTGTGTGGATTTTCCTTCATTTCACTTAGCATAGCCTTCACTTCTTTCCTTATGTGTTTGCCATACTTAAGCGTATCTGTCAAGCCTGTGAGCATCTTTATCATCAGTGTTTTGAATTATGCGTTTGTTAGGTTGTGTATCTCCTCATCTGTGAGGTTCGCTATCTCCTCGTCTCCCACTGGAACCTTGTTCTGTTCCCTTTTGGGCCATACTTCTAAGTTTCCTCATCTTGACAGGCTCCCGTGTGTGTTTGCCTCTGTGTCTTAGGTAGTGCTATTTCCCCTGGCATGTTGTAAGGAGCCTTAGGTATTTGTCAGTACAGAGCGACTCGTTTCAACACATTGTGGCGCTGTATGTGGGGGAAGGGTCTGAGGGAACAATGCCGCTTGCTCAGCACTCGCCCCTTTTCCAGGCATTTCTCCCACTTCTGTATATGACTGGCACCTCTCTAGCTGTTGCCCTGGTTGTTGTTCCAAGAGTGAGTGGGTCTAAGGACGTTCTAGGACCATGGGGTGCTTTAAACAAGTGGACTCTGCTGAGAGACCAGCAGTTTCTGCCTCTTACCCAACCCCCACTGGTCTGCACAGGCAGAAGCAATGAAACTTGGTTTCCCCTAGCGCTGGGACCGTGAGCTGTGCTGTCTGGTGAGTAGCTGGGAATGCTCCCCAGGTGTCCCTCCCAACTTTTTAAAACATGTAACTATGCTTTCCACCAGCCTGCCGCTACCACCGCTGCTGCCACCACTACACTGTGTCCTCTCTGCCCCGGCTCCACCCCTCCTACCTGTCTGGATGAGTAGTTCTTCTTTATATCTTTGTTTGTTGGACTTCCATGCAACTTGATTTTCTGAAACTTCTGGTTATCTCTTGTTTTGAGGTAGTTGTATTCCTTCTTAGTTGTGGAGGGAGACACAGTGTGTCTGTCTACACTTCCATCTTGGCCGGAAGTTCAGTGTTAGTAATAATGTAATTTTATTGGGATCATTTGTAGCATTCTCTAAATTATTACCATACTAATTTTGTTCACAAACTGTCTTTAGATACTATGTTTCAACACCAAGAAGTTGTCATTTCTTGGAACGAAATCTGGATGGGAAGGAAGTTAGTGAGACAAGAACAATGAAGCCTATTCATACAGAGAAAAATAGAGAGATTTTCAATAGGTTATCTAGCTACATCTTCCCATTTCTCTAGCTACATCTTCCCATTTCTCTGTTTTCAGTGATGACAATCTTCCTCCTTTTGATCCCAGAGATATGTATGAGGAACTGCAGAATGCCATTTCCTCACCCCTTTTCCATGATTCATCTTTTTAATTATCTCCTACTGGCTGGTTTGGCTCAGTGGATTGAGCGTCGGCCTGCGAGCTAAGTGTCGCTGGTCCGATCTTCCAGTCAGGGCACATCAGAGAAGGAAAACTCTGACTCCAAAAAACCTCCGCTGCCTTGCGGCATACCTCTTCAGGGGAAAGGCTAAGGGAGTAAACCCCGACAGAAAATCCGGAGCCGGAGTACCTAAGGCGGTTTGACGTTGTAGTCAACACCGGCAACTCCTGCGGCGCACCTGAAGCCAAGCTGTATTGACTCCGTCTTTCCCTTGGATCCTTCAGCTGCGAAGGGAGGGGGGGTCTGCTGTGTGGGCAACAGCAGACCCTCCATATCACCCTGCCCAGGCTCTGTAGCTTCAGCTTCACTGGAGAGGACACTCCAGCGTCATCGCAAGATGTCGATTCAACACGGGAGGAGACAGATACCGTGTCACTCCCGAGTTGGACTGCACAGCCATTCTCGGCGGTGCAGATAGACTCTTAAGAAGCTACACCATCGTCCCTCGAGACGGACGGCTGCCGAGACTGGAGTAGATCCATTAGGTGCCAGGAAAGGTTGATCCCATCACAGCTCATGAATGCTGGTCTCCGTGGTGACAGAGCCCACCAAACCAGAAAGGGCTCAGCCCTTGCCCTTGTCATGAGCCTCAGGTCTGCAGCGCAAGGCCAGGGTGCATGAGGCCAGCGTGTGAGAGGCGTCCCTGGTCCTCTCAGATCCTGTCCCAGCCTGGGAGGCTGGCTGATATATGCTTGGCTCCTGACCAGTGAGCCATTATGTAAAATACAGCCTCTGCTGCCACCAAGTGTTCAGTTAAATTAATACAAATTTTGTTGAATCTGCTTTCAAAATAATATTTTTTTAATTAGAAATGAAGATTTCCCAAAATACCATGCATTCCTCTTCTTAAGAGTTTCATAGACCTTTATATAAATTAATGTATTCTTAATATCTCTTAAATACATTTTATATTAAATTCATGCTTTGAAATTAGTGCCCAGATTATTATGTTAAGCCTTACTAACTTGGTAAAGGGAAAAGGTTTGCTGTGTTTGTTTGTTTCCTCTTGAGCCCGGAGATTGGGGGGAAAGCACCATGACCCAGTTCCGGGACCTGGTAAGAGCTACTGCCAACACAGGCCGGTGTTAGGGAATATGCAGACTGTATAGCTAAGGCCCACAGCTGCTGACCAGAGGTCAGCTATGGTCCAAAGAAGGGTTTGGTTTGCCCAGCAGAATGTACAGAAACCTGAGAAAACCCGAGCAAACGATTCCATGGGCCAATTCTCCATCCTGTTCACACCTTCTAGAACTGCTGGGCTCTCTACCTGGAAAAGTGCCATGTGCTTATTGTGAAAAGGCAGATAAAGCGAAAGTGAAAGGCCTTGTGTGTCCCCTCACAGTCCTCCAGGTCCTGAGAGATGAGTCTGTGAACCCTCCCCATCCTTTGTTTGGGTGCAGTACCATGCATGCAACTTCCCGTTAGCGCCATGCGCACCGAGACACACTTCCAGTTAGTGCCCTGAGCACAGGGACATGCTTCCAGTTTTGCTCAGTGAGATGGCTTTATACTCTGCATAAAGTTTGTTATTTAAAAAAAACACCATAATCCCACCACTTACATTTCAAAAATGGGATCATCTTGTACATAATTGTTCTGCAACTTGCTGAATGAGCTGGTTGATTGGTTTTTCATTTCAATCAAGGATCAAATAGTTCTACAAATGTTTATGAAAAATAAAAAATAAAAAAAGAAGAGCCCCCAACTCCTCCCTCTTATTCCTCTCCCCAAAACCAAACTGACATTTTTTTTTAATGTATTTTATTGATTATGTTATTACACTACTTGCATTTTTTCCCCTTTGCTCCCCTCTGTCCAGTACCCCCATTCCCTCCAGCAATCCCACCCCCCTTAGTTCATGTTCATGGGTCATGCATACAAGTTCTTTGGCTTCACCCTTTCCTATATTATTCTTAACTTCCCCTGTCTGTTTTGTACCAACTGATTATGCTTCTCAGTCCCTGCACCATTTCCCCATTTCTCCCCCTCCCCACTCCCAGCTGATAACCCTCCAAATGATCCCCATACCTATGATTCAGTTCCTATTCTGGTTTGCTTAGTTGGATTTTGTTTTTATTTTTTAGATTCAGTTGTTGTTAGTTGTGAGTTTGTTGTCATTTTAGTGTTCATAGTTTTGATCTTCTTTTTCTTAAGTAAGTCCCTTTGGCATTTCATATAATACTGGTTTGGTGATGATGAACTCCTTTAGCTTTACCTTGTCTGGGAGCACTTCACCTGCCTTTCCATTCCAAATGATAGCCTTGCTGGATAGAGTAGTCCTGGTTGCAGATTGCCTTTCATCACATTGAATACTTCTTGCCAGTATCTTCTTGCCTGCAAAGTGTCCTCTGAAAAATCAGCTGATAGTCGTATAGACACTCCCCTGTATGCAACTCTCCACCTCTCTCTTGCTGCCCCCAGGACTCTGTCTTTATCTTTCACCTTTGGCATCTCAATCATCATGTGTCCTGGTGTAGTCCCCTCTGGGTCCAGCTCTCCTGGGACCCTCTGTGCTTCCTGGACCTGTATGTCCATCTCCTTCGCAAAATTTGGGAAGTTTTCCTCATTTTTTTCAATTCTTGCTTCCTTATTCTGCCCTGTTTGACTGCTTTTTCTTCCTTATGTTCCAAATGATTGATTCCAACCCTGGTTTCCTTCCCTTCTCCATTGGTTTTGTGTGGATTTTCCTTCATTTCACTTAGCATAGCCTTCACTTCTTCTGTTATGTGTTTGCCGTACTCAAGCATATCTGTCAAGCCTGTGAGCATCTTTATCACCAGTGTTTTGAATTCTGCATCTGTTAGGTTGTCTCTCCTCATTTATGACGTTGGCTATCTCCTCGTCACTTAGTTCTTGCACTGGAACCTTGATTCGTTTCCCCTTTTGGACCATACTTCTTTGTCTCCTCATTCTGACAGCTCCTGTGTTTGTTTGTCTCTGCGTCCCAGGTAGAGCTATTGCACCTGTTAAGTTGTAAGGGGCGGAGCCTTAGGGATTCGTTAATGCAGGGCGACCTGTTTCACCACATGGTGGTGCTGTATGTGGGGGAGGGGTCTGAGAGGGAACAATGCCGCTTGCTTGGCACTTGCCCCTTTTCCAGGCACCTCTCCCACGTCTGCATTGGACTGGCGCCTTTCTAGCTGCTGCCCTGGCCATCGTTCCTAGAGTGGGTGGGTCTGCAGATGTTCTAGGACTGTGGGGGCCCTTTAAACAGTGGACTCTGCTGAGAGAGCAGCAGTTTCTGCCTCCTCCCCAACCCCCACTGGTCTGCACAGTCATAAGCAATGAGGCTTAATTTTCCCCGTTGCTGGACCATAAGCTTCGAGGGCCAGTGAGGAGCAGGGAATGCTCCCCAGGTGTCCCTCCCAACTTTTTAAAACGTGTGACTGAGCTTTCTGCTGGCATGCCACTGCTGCTCCCGCCACCACACCGCATTCTCTCCACCCTGGCTTCACCCCTCCTACCTGTCTGAATGAGTATTTCTTCTTTATATCTTTGTTTGCTGGACTTCTATGTAGTTGGTTTTCTGGAACTTCTGGTTGTTTCTAGTTTTGAGGTAGTTGTATTCCTTCTTAGTTGTGGAGGGAGAGGCAGCGTGTCTGTCTATGCCTTCATCTTGGCCGGAAGTCGCAAACTGACTTCTTTTAGCTGTTTTTTTAGTGTTCATGTCCATATCTTGAAATAATAGGATTAGATATCTGTTCATTGACTTTTATTTAAATTTGGGGTATAAGGTACTGATGTAGTTTTCTTTTACCAACCGCAGCCCTCACCTGTCTGGTGCCCCCACCTCCCAGTAATTACCATGGATCTGGATTTGGATCAGAATTCACATTGTGTTTTACATCACGGTAACCAAGTCAGTGCTTTTCACAGGCTGGGCCCCTCGCCCGCACCCTCCCTGGGCCTCACACCAGTACGTCTGTTGGTCTTGAGTCTGAGGCCCTCGTCTGGAAAGTTGGTTTCAGTTTTTCTAGGTGACAAGCCAGTGGGAGTGAGGAAAGAGCCTCTCTTTTCTTAGAAGTCTACCTTTCCTTTCCAGAAAGTTCCCTGAGTGTCTCGTTTCCTACATCACCCCGCCCTCTTGCTTCCTGAGCCTGGGTGTTGGTCCAGATTGTCTCCCTGTGGGCCACACATACTCCCCCAAATTCAGGGTATCATTTGTATTTTGACATGTGGTCCTGGTTTTCTTGTTTTGAGTGGTTTTTAAGATTGAAAGAGGCAGAGCTGCTACCTTGAAATTGCAAGTCCAGTTCATCTTGGAAAGCCACCCCTAGTTGTGTGTGGAGCTGATGGGACAGCAGCCAGCATGGATGTGGGCAGCCCTCCAGGGCCCGGGACCACTGTAAACCCTTCCAGCTGTCCACATTGTTGTATTTTACCACCATTTTCCAGTGGATGGCAGTCGAGTATACTTTGCCAACAAGATCAGTGTGAGGTGACTGTGTTCCATCAGGTGGGAGTGGCTGATGGTGGTCAATGCTTTCCAGTTCACTGGGTCTCCTGCAGCTGGCTGGCAGTGCTGCCCTGGTCACCCTCATGCGCGTGGCTCTGCTGTCGTTCAAGGTCAGGCTGAGTTGCAGGAGCTGCTGGGTGGTAAAGTATAGATAAGTCAGCCTCCTCAGAAGAAGGCACCAGCCCATGCCAGAAAAGCCTGTTTGGGCCTCTCCCACCAGCGCAGGTCATCGCCAGGCCTCACCTCATTATTGAGGTTTTAAAAGAAATTTTCTCGTGAAGTTGAGCATTATTTTATCTTTTAGTTATTTGTATTCTAAAGTGCCTACTCTTGTCATATACTTCGATTTTTGAAAAAGGGAACTAGGAACAAATTGGGTTGTTTTGTCTTAGCTGCCTTACAATGTGAGTCTCCTCACAGGGACAGTTGCCAGGTGGGTGTGGGCTGACTCTTCCCTGGCAGTACTGCATATGGAACAGCAGCTGTGGTGGGGGTGGCCACTTCCCTGGGACACGCTTCGGGGTACACACAGGGCTCCAGGACCACTTGCGGCTGGGGCGTCTGTACAGTTCTTGGTGCAAATCTTCACTGTGTTTCTAAAAAACTATATATTTATAATTTGTTTTCCTGAATTGGAAAGTTCAGAAAGAGTGTTTAACAGTAATGAAACAGAACTTTAGCTGTTGTAATTTTTAAGTGGTTCTCTGCTCAATACAGCAACACTTTACAGCATCACATGCCATTTGCAGCACATCAGTTGGAAGGTTTTAAGTCAGGTATTAGGCCTGACACTTCACACTTCAAGAACTCCTGGGCCCTCCTGTGAGGTGTGTCTTGGTGTTTGACATGCAGCTATGCAATGGAAAATGCTTGTGAATAGAGGAGATGTGGGTTGTCAGAAATCATAGTTTCTAGGGTGAGTTTGCAAGTTGGCATTCCCAGGCAAAAGTAAAATTCCTGTGGCCTGAGGAAGGGGCTGGACTGTTGGAGATCAGCTTGAAGAAAAGCCTCCAAGTTCAAGGGGAAAGTGACAGAAGTTGTGTTGAAGCAGTGAGAGTGGCAGGGTGTAGCCCTGTGCGCACACAGCAGGCATTTCCCGACTGACCGTCAGGCTCAGTCCTGAGGGTGCAAGGCACAGAAGGGCCCCTCCCAGAGCCTACACTTGGGGGTGGGGGAGCTGCAAGGGGAGGGTGTGTGTGCATGCTGGGGGATGTGGATCAGGGTGGGGTGTGCAGTTGGTGATCATGGTCTTGTCCTACCAAATGAAGAAAGAGCTGTGGGAAGATTCCAGGGTGTGGCAGTTCAAGCCAGGTGCTGACCAGTGTGGTAGCATAGTCATCCCAGGCTGCTGAGCACATAGAATGTGGCTGTAACTGAAGTGATAACTAATACTGTCTGAAAAACTCAAAAAGAGCCTGGAGACTTTGACTAGAAATAAATGACAGATTTATTCAAGAGTCTTATAGTTTGCACACTGGGAACACACTAGGCAAAAACCCAGAAGTGTTCTGAAGAAGAAAGAAAAGGTAAGAGCTTCTATAGTAAAAAGTATATTCTTGAGAATATTCAGCCCTGTGTCCTCAGACCTAGGATCAGCCCACGATAGTTGTCAGTCAGGTGTCGGGTGGTCTGGGTGATGGGTGCCAAGTGGTCTAGAGGCTGGGCACCAGGAGGCCTGGTTACATCGTATGGTCTGGATAATGGGTGTCAGGAGAATGTCAGGTGGCTTGCATGCATGAGTCCCTCGGGATCATCAGAGCATTAGCCAGAGCTCTGGTATGTGTCAAGATGTGTGTCCAAGCATTGACACAGGAGGAAGTTAAAAAAGCTTAAGTTCCCAGGCTACTTACTTAGAAGAATAGTTTTTCCTCATAATGTTAACAATTTTGGCAGCTTGGTTAAAGTGACTCCCTTTTTTATATTCCCTCCCCACACTCCTTCCTCAATACCATGGATATATTGGATTAAATAAAATGTATCATTAAAATTAGTTTTACCTGTTTCTATTCACTCTTTTTAAGGTGGCTACTAGAAAATGTAAATTATATCTGTTGGACAGCAGGGAAGAGCCATATGTTGTGAACTGAAAGTTGACCAGGCAAGGAGACAAGGACGTGTGTTGTGGAAGCCCTCAGAAGGCTTTCATTTCTTTACTGAGTTGCTGAAAAGAATGAGATGGTAACACATCTGAACATGCACACTTTTCTCACATGCAAAGTTTGATCAAGCAACAGGGAATCCACAGGGAATTCAAAAAGTCTACTGCAGACTAAATCCATTTCTTGGGATATAACATTTAAAAACAATTGTCAGACACAGTTTACCTTCTAAAGAAACTTATTTATGGGAACAAACTACTTTGGAAGATTAATGTAAGAAGTAATGGGAGGAAGTTAAGGGAAATGACTACTCCATACTGCAGAAACATACAGGACAGCAAACATGGCCCAAAGAAAAAGCTCCTCTGGGGAAAAAGCAGTGAAAGCAGAATGTAAGACTAGTGCCCTGCTCCAAGGTCAGCAACTTGAACAACCAAAAAGAGAAAAGAAAGAAAAAGACCTTGTCCAGCACTGGGTCAGTGAGGGACCCAGGAAGGAGCTGTGTGTTTTGGAGCCCCTGAGAGCAGAGTGGTGCCCTTCAAGGGGCATGTCTTGATCTGAGGACCGAATACTCTTGCCTGGACCCACAGAGACACACTGTTGTGCTAGAAACAGAGAGCATGCCTGGGGCGTGTGGGCCAGCAGCCTGCCTGCCTGTGCGCGTGCACTCACTCTGCTGCGGGCAGAGGTTAAGTCTCTTACAGCTGTCGGCTAGAAACTGGGGTTTCCTTCTTCCTCTTTGCAAATCATAGGGAAACTGAACATCTATGCCTGTTATATCTCCTGAGCTGGGAGCAGTAAAGGACGACCACTTAGCCAGTTGCTAGATGTATCTCCATTGAGGAATCGTCTTCCCATGGTTTCCATGACCAGGAAGGAGAGGAGGCTGTGGTGACTTTCCAGAGGCTGCCAGGGGACCACGGCTGAGCAGACGAGTCACTTCATAGCAAACAAGAACTAACTCCTCCAGGGCAAATGAGTCAGAATTTCTGTTTAAAATGGTGCTTGCATATAGGTTTACAAGTGTCCTAAGTACCCCTAGGGAAAAGTGTTGATAGCACATGGTGCCTGCTGCTAGAAACTTGGCACTGGGTTAGAATGGAACAGTATCTCTGAGGTTTTAGACCATTTTAGATATCAGCATGTGGTGTTCAGGGCCCACTCCTGAAGACTGTTAAAATAAAACCCAAGCACATACGTGAATGACCCATGGACATGAACAACATGGTGGGAATCGACTGTGGGAGCCGGGGTGGGATGGGCGGAGGACAGCAAAGGGGGAAAAATTGAGACAACTTTAAGTAGAATAAAACAATTAAAAAAATGATGCAGAAAGAAAAACTGCCTTGAGAGAACATGCACATTCTAAGAGGCCAAACGTTCCCTTAGGGTGAAGGGATGACAGCTCATGAAATGGAAAACAGTGATTTCCTTGAATATGTGCAACTATCACGGCAAGGCATTTTCCTTTATAAAACATAAATTTCCCACTACACAAAGGAACCCAATGAATGACTTTACAGGGCAGGTCCCATAGGCACTGGGAGTGACCACAGGTCCTCGAGCAGCTGCAGCATGGGGGAGGCACTCAGAGTGCTTTACAGATCAGTCCCAACTGGTAATGCCTGATGGGGAGTGAAGGTGAAGCTTACACCCCAAGAAGTGGTCAAAGTCAAAGTTTCCACGCGACGCCCCTGAACCCCTGCACGCAGAGGCCTGGCTTCTGGCGCAGGGCTGCAGTCACGTGCGCGGCAGAGCTGGGGTGGGGGAGTAGGTATGGTCTCTCTCTGTACAGTACTTTGCTGTGCGGTCCCTACAGAGGTGCTTGTGCCACCGCTCTGAGACATGTTCCTGCGTTTAGCCAAGCAATTCAGAGTAGTCTTCCGACTACGAAGAGGAGGCTCTGGAGCGCCCCTGCTGCCGGGTGGAAGTGACGTCCCTGGAGCCGCTGCATGGTGGGCTGCAGCAGCTATGGACGCAGCTGTCGGACACACAGCCGGCACAGCCGAGCTGCTCGGTGCCAGGAGCGGTGGGTCCAGCAGCCGCCTCCAGCAGGTCCCAGCTCAGCTGTGCGTGCTGAGGGTTCCCCTGAACGCAGTTCCAGCACTGCTTGCTGGGCCTACTGTCAAACTGCACTTTCTGCGGAATGGGCTGATCCCGGTCTTGAACCTGGAGGAGACCCCCATCTCTCACCGCCCTCTCCTTCTGCTCAGGAGGCAGCGCTGCACAGTGCACCATGCCTGCCACCTAGGGCCTGGGCACGGGCTGGGACTGCGTGGGCCTGGCCTGGCAGTGTGGTCTCCTACCCTAAGCCGCAGCTCCAGCCCTTATGCCGGGCGCTGGTCCAGCCCTCAGCCCAGCCAGCTCCCCCTTACAAGGTTTTAAGCAAAACAAAGCTCATTAAGGTTTCCACATGGTTGGGAGGGCTACTGTCTGACCTCTTTAAGCTTATTTGTATTCTTTTACGTTTGAGAGCAGGATTTTCTAAAATTGTTCCAAAATGCCAGGATTCCATTCTCACTTCCCCTCCTGCCAGCACTGTTGGTGCTTCGGTCGTCTGGGGCCCCTCCAGTCCTGGCCCTGTGAGCTTGTTAATTTATCATGCTTTGATTCATTTCATTCATTTAAACCGTTTCTGTCCTAGGATTTGAAACCTAGCAACATCGTGGTAAAGTCAGACTGCACCCTTAAGATCCTGGACTTTGGCCTGGCCCGGACAGCGTGCACCAACTTCATGATGACCCCCTACGTGGTGACGCGGTACTACCGGGCGCCTGAAGTCATCCTGGGCATGGGCTACAAAGAGAACGGTGAGTGCGCCCGGAGCCGGAAGGGGCTGTGAGCCTCAGACTGTGCCATGGGCGTCCTCGTTTAGTCTCTTTACTGTGAACTAAATTAAATATAACGTGGGGTCTGTGTTACATATTATCATAGTCCACATAAAAGAAATCATTAATTTTATTTTTCCACTAGTCAAAATCATTCACTTTTGAATGTTTGTCAAAGTCTAACATACTTACAGGAAAGTATGCGGATCTCGAAGTCTGCAGCAGCACAGCCGCATGCCAGCACCTCCCCGGGGGCCCCCCAGTCTCAGCCCCAAGGGAAGCCTTTACCCTAATTTCTAGCACCATTCATTAGTTTTGCTTATCTTTGAACTTGATATAAACGAAATAATACATGTTCTTTTTGCATAAAATCAGTGTTTTTTAACATCAAAACTTATTTAAGCAATATCAGAGTTCTTTTGAACTTAACTTTTCAGAAATTTGTCAAAAAGAAAGAAATCTGAAAGTTTGCCTGAGTCATCTGCAGTGAGTCTTTCTTCAGGCTTATTTAGCTGTTCTGTAACATGCACACCCACTCCAAGAGAGACAGCTCCGTGGGCTTCTTTTGTTCCCTGTGGCAGAGAGAGGAAGTTAGATTTCTGTTTACCTTCCCGGCACACATACAGAAAAGGTGAACACCTAGCAGGACCTCACCTGGAGCCCAGGAAAGCGAACCTGCCTCTGGCTGACAGGAGATAGGGGGTATTTTACAGAAGCTCTCTGTTGACCAGCTGGGTTTGTCTTTGTGTGGGAGGGGCTTTGAGGAACGAGATGTGGGTCTCCTTTTGGTTTTAATCACCTGGTGTTTGGTAGTGGACATCTGGTCTGTCGGGTGCATCATGGCAGAAATGGTCCTCCATAAAGTCCTGTTCCCAGGAAGAGACTGTATCCTTCTCAGGGAGACTCCGCCTTGGCCACAGGGCTGGACAGTGGGGGTGTGGCCTGAAACAACTTTGGGTGTACAGGCACTGTTTGTTTCTGGGGCCTAGTTCATGTTTTAAGCTATCAAGCTTTGGCATCTTCAGCACTGTAACCCTGGCTCGCTGCACACTGATGACTCCAATGGAGGCCTACAGTATTCACAGTGTGAGGTTCACCCATAGCAGTGTGTTCTGCATTTGTGTGTTTAGGACACTGTTAGAATTCCTTTTCTTCACCTTTGTTTTGTTCATGGCACATTATAATTTTATCATTTCATTTTATTTTCAGTTGACATCTGGTCAGTGGGTTGCATCATGGGCGAGCTGGTGAAAGGTTGTGTGATATTCCAAGGCACTGACCGTATCCTTCCTGGGCCTCCCGCCGTGCTTCCCTTAACCCTCGGGCAGCCAGCACTCAAAGGAGAGTCCACGTCCAGCCTGGGTTCATGGTGGCTTCATTGTGTTTGTTAAGTTAGTGTTACAAATCAAATGGTTCACTTTGACAGTTCCTCTTTTACTTGACTACCTCTAATGATTTTACTGAGGCTTGGAGTTAAGTTGGCTCTTAATTTTATCAAAAATAGCTTATTAGGAACTTATTTACTATTTGATGAATATTCTGTTGTAAATGAAAATACTGTTTGTTTAGTTCATTCAATTAATTTAACTAGGCAAGTTGCTATCTAAATAGGTCAGTATTCTTACATAACTCAATTAATATACCATTTTGTTACTTATCCGTATACATTAAAATATTTTCCCCAAAGAACAAAGCATGCTACATACAACCTAAATGAAAAAGATTAAAGTGAAAGTTTGTGAGGAAAAATATATGGTAAATTTTCTTCTTTGTTACTCTGCTGACATTTTGTAGAATTTTTTTTTGATTTATTTATTGTTCTCCTATTACAGTTGTCCCACTTTTTCCCCCATTGCTCGCTCCCACCCAGCCCACCCCTTCCCCACAGTCAATCCCCCCCTCATTGTACTTGTCCATGGGTCATTTATGCTAGTTCCTTTACTAAGTCCTTCCCCTCTCTTACCCCTCTTCTTGTAGAAATTTTTAAAAGATCCTTTTAGAAGGTTATTTTGTGAGACACTGGGAAGTCTAAACAAATATAAAATGCAAAAGAGTAACTTACCCTGTGGTCAGGAAGTCGTATTAATGACATAGCATAAAGTAGAGTAGAGGATAGAATAGCTCTTTCCTGATATTCCTCATATTCGTCCATCTTTAATATTTTTTACTCTAACATGGTTCTTCACATACATCCTTTTTTATTTGTGTTCTAACCACTTAATATTTTCATTAGCCTTTGATTTTGTTTTTTTGTTATGAAATCTTTAAGTGCCTCAGTTCATTGCCAATTTATGGTTATTTTTAAAGGAAATCAAGCTGTGTAGTCATTGTTTGTATTTTGTTAAAGTAATTTAAGGTCTGTATAATTTTACAAAGGTGGTTTTCTTATATTCCTCACAACACAAATTTGGAATGAAAAGATTTTGTTCCTGTAATTTTATTTACCTTCCTTTACATTTTCCACATCACAGATTCTATGTGAAGTTAAGTGCAGCATTTTATTCTGTTCTAATAAATTTTCTAGCAGTTTCCCATAGCCTACCTTAGATTCACTTGTTTCAAACTGTAAAGAGGCCTTTATTTCACAAATAAAGTCAATTAAAAAGGAAAAGGTTGACATATTCTAAAGATAAATAATTTGGAAGTATCTACTTAACATTCAGTTTGTCTCAATTCATATTCATTTTGTGCCTTTTCTTTTTGTATTAAGAAATATTTTCTTCAGAAAGTATAAAAATGAAAAATGTGGGTACTTTTTGGTGCACTAATTTTAAATTCCTGCTTTATATATTAGCATCTTGCAGTGTCAGTAATTAATAGTTCTATATATAAGGTCACCTAATGTCATTCTCAGAACATACATGAAGATTAACATCATTTTTTGAAGATAATTTTCCTTTTTTTTTTCAAATGCACTTTGGTTTATATTACACAGCCTTTGACAAAATGCTGAATTTTTGAAAGCTTTAGTTTTCTTTTTTTTTTTTTGGTTTTTTTTTTAATGTTTTTTATTGATTATATTGTTACAACAGCTCCAATTTTCTCCCCTTTGCTCCCCTCCACCCAGCATCTCCCTCCCCCAGCAATCCCCCCCCAAGTCCATACCCCTGGTTCGTAAAAAATAACTATCCCCCCCTCTCTCAAATATTAAGACCCTTTGTAATCTTGTAAAGGACAATGGGCGAAGGTCTCAAGCTCCTCTAGCTGCTTCAAGCTGGACATGGTCGTTGTCCTACCTACCCTTGGGTCCAGAAAACCCTAATAAGAGTGGGGGTGTAGAGGGGAGGGTGGCCTTCCCACATGGGGAAGGATCGTGCAGACTCCAGGTCAGTTGTCTGTCTCCGGTCAACAGTGTGCTTGGTTTAACAGGCTGGCATCCTTGTTGTGTTCTGGGGGCAACAGATTTGGCGAAAAGTGTTAAAAGACATCATTCAATCCATAACTACTAGATGACAAAAGGCAGGGATTAATTTTTCAATGTTCCATGTTAGGAGAAAGAAAAAAAAAAAAAAAAAAGGGCTTCTTTGTAGGAAGGTGTGCTAGGCACATCTCACCTGTCCAGAACCCTTTTGCCCATTACACTTAGTTTGGGCTGAGGGAAATAGTTTAGGTTTTCCCCCTCTCAGACCTCTGGGCCTTTTCTGTCCAAGCCATTAGGATAGAAAAGAGAAACCAGTTTTAAAGTGAAGCCCACAGACCACCCCATTCTTCACCAACCCAGCCATTTAGTTCAGCCAAACCGTTGAGTCTCAGGAGGCAGCACTGCAGAGAGGATTAAGTGAGGCTTATGCATACAGACAATCACTCAGGTAATGCGATCATAGGCTTATATCGTTTGAAAACAGAAAACATGTGTTAATTTATGTAAAATAACCCACAAACAAGTCTCTAAATCTGTAAGACTGTCTTATTGGGAAAACATCCAGTTGCAAGGCACTTGAAATTCTATTTGCCTGCAACTTGAATATCTTTGATGATATCACAGACATGGTTTAATTTTCAAGTGAAACCATATTTTAAATGAGAAGAAACTTTTAAGATGGTTAGTTGCCCTATTTTATACTCTACTACTGATCATTGTGATTTTCCTTGAATAATGATTTTTCTCCCTAAGGTTACCCTCCTTGTCTTTAAAGGGAC
Source organism: Furipterus horrens (assembly GCF_987537825.1). Lineage (NCBI taxonomy): Eukaryota > Metazoa > Chordata > Mammalia > Chiroptera > Furipteridae > Furipterus > Furipterus horrens. The sequence continues at coordinate 60,219,692 of NW_028327180.1, read as the reverse complement.
TACATTAAGTCCATTTTTAATTTACCCTGTTCATTTGCATAAACATAACAAGAGCAGCAAATGATCACTTATGATCTTTAGTTCTGCTTTGCTGGAACTTACCCAAGGAATATTTGGGGTGACCCTCAGTCTGTTCTTCAGGGCACAGAAGCTGAGCCACATATCTGGCATTGATCCTTGCCTGTACACACCTGTTTTTTCCAAGTCTTTCTGGTTTTTCATTGTCCCTTAAGGTCCCTTCTAGCCATCTTTCAGGAAAACAACCTTCGTTCCTTCCCTGGAAAGATTGCTGTGGACCGCACAACCAACCACAGTACCAGGCCTTTTATCTCACGGGCTTTTATTACCTTTGAAAGTCATTCCCAGTTCCTCAGGGCTTTTTGGTAACAATCTGAGCCCAAGCATGTCTCCTTTAGGCTTGACATTCCAGTCAAAGACTTGGTAAAAAAAAAAAAAGGAACCTCTATTAACAACTGGTCTTATTAGTTCTATGCAAAGAAACTTATGTCATTACTTACTTGTTTAGAATGCCAAACTCTGGAGGGATCAAATAGGGAGAAAAATATACAACGTGAAGGAAAATCTTTGTCCTAATATTCACTGAACTGGCATTTCCATTCTTCATATTTTCATTTTTCCCCCACTAAAAAAAATTTTTTTGTTTGTTTTTCCATTACAGTTGTCTCACTTTTTTCCCCCTCTTGCTTCCCTGCACCCTGCCCCTCCCTTCCCCCACATTCAGTCTCCACTCAGTTGCCCATGTCCGTGGGTCATTCATACATTTTTTTTTTTACTTGACCCTTCCCCTTCTTACCCCCTTCTCTTTCTTCCCCCTCCCCCCTTGTTACTGTTAGTCTACTTCTTGTTTACATACCTCTGGTTCAATTTTGCTCATTTGTTTGTGTTGTTCATTAGTTTCCTGTAATAGGTGACAGCATAAGGTATTTTTCTTTTGTTGCCTGGCTTATTTCACTAAGCATAATTGTCTCTAGTTCCATCCATGTTGTTGCAAATGGTAGAAGTTCCTTCTTTCTTTCTGCTACATAGAACTCCATTGTGTAAATGTACCACAGTTTTTTGATCCACTCATCTACAGATGGGCACTCAGGTTGTTTCCAGCACTTGGCTATTGTAAATAGTGCTGCTATGAACATTGGAGTGCATAGGTTCTTTTGAATTGGTGTTTCAGGATTTTTCGGATATAATCCTAGCAATGGAATTGCTGGTTCAAAAGGCAGTTCCATTTTTAGTTTTTTGAGGAAATTCCAAACTGTTTTCCACAGTGGCTGCACCAGTCTGCATTCCCACCAGCAATGCACCAGGGTTCCCATTTCTCCGCATCCTCTCCAGCACAAGTTGTTTGTTGATTTGTTGATGATGGCCATTCTGACTGGTATGAGGTGGTATCTCATTGTGGTTTTTATTTGCATCTCTGATGGCTAGTGATGTTGAGCATACTTTCATATGTCTGTGGGCCCTCTGTATGTCTTCTTTGGAGAAGTGTTTGTTCAGGTCCTTTGCCCATTTTTTAATTGGGTTGTCTGTCTTCTTGGTGTTGAGTCGTATGAGTTCTTCATATATTTTGGAAATCAATCCCTTGTCTGAGATGTCATTGGCGAATATATTTTCCCATATGGTTGGTTTCCTTTGCATCTTGCTGATGTTTTCTTGAGCTGAGCAGAAACTTTTCAGTTTGATGTAGTCCCATTTGTTTATTCTTTCCTTTATTTCCCTTGCCTTAGGAGATATATCAGTGAAAATGTTGCTACGTGGGATATCTGAAATTTTCCTGCCCATTTTTTCCCCTAGGACTTTTATGGTATCACGGCTTACATTTAAGTCTTTGATCCATTTTGAGTTTATTCTGGTGTATGGTGTAAGTTGGTGGTCTAGTTTCATTTTTTTGCATGTCCCTGTCCAGTTCTCTCAACACCATTTGTTGAAGAGGCTCTTTTCACTCCATTTGATGTTCTTTCCCCCTTTGTCAAATATTAGTTGACCATATGAACCTGGGTTTATTTCTGGGCTCTCTATTCTGTTCCATTGATCTATATGTCTGTTTTTATGCCAGTACCAGACTGTTTTGATTAGCATGGCCTTGTAGTATAGTTTGATATCATGTATTGTGATTCCTCCTACTGTGTTCTTCCTCAAAATTGCTGTGGCTATTCGAGCTCTTTTTTGGTTCCATATAAATTTTTGAAGTATTTGTTCTAGGTCTGTGAAATATGTTGCTGGTATTTTAATAGGGATTGCATTGAATCTATAAATTGCTTTGGGTAGTATGGACATTTTAATGATGTTGATTCTTCCCATCCATGAACATGGTATATGCTTCCATTTATTTGTATCTTCCTTAATTTCTTTCTTCAGTGTTATGTAGTTTTCTGAGTACAGGTCTTTTACCTCCTTGGTTAAGTTTATTCCTAGGTATTTTATTTTTCTTGTTGCTATGGTAAATGGAATTTTTCTTTTAGTTTCTCTCTGATATTTTATTACTGGTGTACAGAAATGCCTTCGATTTCTGAATATTGACTTTGTATCCTGCTATTTTGCCGAATTCACTTATTAGGTCAAGTAGTTTTTTAGTGGAGTCTAAAGGATTTTCTATGTACACTATCATGTCATCTGCAAATAATGACAGTTTTACTTCCTCTTTTCCAATTTGGATGCCTTTTATTTCTCTTTCTTGTCTGATTGCTGTGGCTAGAACTTCCATGACTATGTTGAATAGGAGTGGAGAGAGCGGACATCCTTGTCTTGTTCCTGATCTCAGGGGGAATGCTCTCAGTTTTTGCCCATTGAGTATGATGTTGACTTCAGGTTTCTCATATATGGCCTTTATTATGTTGAGGTATGCTCCCTCTATTCCCATTTTGCTGAGAGTTTTTATCATAAATGGGTGTTGTACTTTATCAAATGCTTTTTCCACATCTATTGATATGATCATGTGGTTTTTGTCTTTCATTTTGTTTATGTGGTGTATTATGTTTATTGATTTGCGAATATTATACCATCCTTGCATCCCTGGGATGAATCCCACTTGATCGTAGTGTATGATCTTTTTGATGTGTTGCTGGATCCGGTTTGCCAATATTTTGTTGAGGATTTCAGCATCTATGTTCATCAGCGATATTGGCCTGTAGTTTTCTTTCTTTGTTGTGTCTTGACCTGGTTTTGGAATTAGGGTTATACTGGCTTCATAGAACGAGTTTGGGAGTCTTCCCTCTTCTTGTATCTTTTGGAATAGTCTGAGGAGGATAGGAGTTAGTTCTTTCCTAAATGTTTTGTAGAATTCACTTGTGAAGCCATCCGGTCCAGGGCTTTTGTGTGCTGGGAGTTTTTTGATTACTGCTTCAATTTCACTAGCTGTTATTGGTCTATTCAGACTTTCTGCTTCTTCTTGATTCAGTTTGGGAAGACTACAGTTTTCCAGGAATTTGTCCATTTCCTCTAGGTTGTCAAATTTGTTGCCATACAGTTGTTCGTAATAATTTCTTATAATCCTTTGTATTTCTGTTGTATCAGTTGTGATTTCTCCTCTTTCGTTTCTGATTTTATTTATTTGGGTCCTTTCTCTTTTTTTCTTGATGAGCCTGGTTAAAGGCTTGTCAATTTTGTTTATCTTTTCAAAGAACCAGCTCCTACATTTCTTGATCTTTTGAATTGTTACTTTAGACTCTATGTCATTTAATTCTGCTCTGATCTTGATGATATCCTTCCTTCTACTTGATCCGGGTTTTGCTTGTTGTTCTTCCTCTAGTTCTTGTAGCTGTAGGGTTACATTTTTTATTAGAGATTCTTCTAGCTTTTTAAGGTAGGCTTGTATTGCTATGAACTTTCCTCTTAGGACTGCTTTCGCTGTATCCCATAGGTTTTGGGTTGTTGTGTGTTCATTATCATTGGTTTCCAGAAACTCTTTGATTTCTTCCTTGATGTCATTGTTAACCCATTCATTATTTAATAGCATGTTATTCATTCTCCATGAGTTTGAATGTTTTTGAGTTTTTTCCTTGAGGTTGATTTCCAATTTTAAGCCATTGTGATCTGAGAAGATGCTTGATATAATTTCAATTTTCTTGAATTTATTGAGGCTTGTTTTGTGTCCTACCATGTGGTCTATCTTTGAAAATGTTCCATGTGCACTTGAGAAGTATGTATATTTTGCTTCTTTGGGGTGAAAACTTCTATATATATCGACTAAGTCCATTTGATCTAGAGTGTTGTTCAGTGCCTCAATATCTTTGGTGTTTCTTTGCTTTGAAGATCTGTCCATTGTTGACAATGGGGTGTTAAAGTCCCCTCCGATGAGTGTGTTGCTGTCTATATCTTTCTTGGAGTCTTTCAAAATTTTCCTTACATATTTGGGTGCTCCTAAGTTGGGTGCATATATATTTATAAGGGTTATATCTTCTTGATGGATTTTTCCCTTAGGTATTATGAAATGCCCTTCTTTGTCTCTTTTTATGGACTTTGCTGTGAAATCTGTTTTGTCTGATATAAGTATTGCTACCCCGGCTTTTTTTTCATGTCCATTTGCTTGAAATACTTTTTTCCATCCCTTTACTTTCAGTCTGTGTAGATCTTTTGTTCTAAGGTGTGTCTCTTGTAGACAGCATATATGTGGGTCATTCTTTCTAATCCATTCAGCTACCCTATGTCTTTTAATTGGAGCGTTTAATCCATTTACGTTTAAGGTTATTACTGATAAGTACTTATTCATTGTCATTTTTCCCCTTTGTACTCGTGTTCTTCTCTGTCTCTCTCTGTTTCTTTATCTTCTTAGAGCAGACCCTTTAGCATCTCTTGCAATGCTGGTTTGGTGGAGATGTATTCTTTTAGCCTTCTTTTGTCTTGGAAGCTCCTTATTTCACCCTCCATTTTGAATGAGAGCTTTGCTGGGTATAGTATTCTAGGTTGTAGGCCTTTGTTTTTCATTGCTTGGAATATTTTTTGCCATTCCCTTCTGGCTTGTAGTGTTTCTGCTGAGAAATATGATGATAGCCTTATTGGAGCTGCCTTGTATGTTATTAGTTGTTTCTCTCTTGCTGCTTTTAGGATTCTCTCTTTGTCTTTGTTGCCATTTTAATTATGATGTGTCTTGAGGTGGGCCTGTTGGGGTTCATCTTCATTAGGACTCTCTGTGCTTCCTGGATTTGCATGATTCTTTCTCTCCTCATGTTAGGGAAGTTTTCTGTCATTAGTTTTTCAAAGAGTTTTTCTATTCCTTGCTCTTCTTCTTCTCCTTCTGGAATTCCTATGATACGGATATTATTACGTTTCATGTTGTCCTGCAGCTGTCTTAGAACCTCTTCAGTCTTGTTCAGTCTTTTTTCATTTTGTTGCATTGTCTGGGAGTTTTTGTGTACGTTGTCCTCCAGCTCGCTGATCCGATCTTCTGCTTCCTCTAGCCTGCTTTTAATTCCTTCTACTGTGTTCTTCAATTCAGAGATCGTATTCTTCATTTCTTCTTGGCTCTTATTGATAGTTTCTATGTCCTTTTTCATGCTCGTGTAATTCTCTGTGAGTTCCTTGTAGTTTTTCTGGAGTTCCTTGTAGTTTCCCTGGAGTTCTTTGTAGTTTCTGCTGAGCTCATTCAGCTTCTCCATAATCCATGTTTTAAATTCCGTATCTGATATTTTGCTCCCCTCTATTTCATTTAGCACTCTCTCTGTGGATTCTACCTTTCCTTTTGATGGGGGGTTGTTTCTCTGTCTCCCCATTTTTGTGATTCCTATTGTTTGTTGGTGTTTCTTAGAATGATCTGCTCTTCCTGGATCTGCCTCTGGTAGCGTCAGATCATGTACCAGACTGGCCCTAGGCAGCCTATTGGAGACTTCCAGTGATCTACTGCCTTTGTCTCTCTTCTTTAGTTGTTAATATACTCAATCTGTGATTGGCCGTCAGGTTTAAGGACCGTGGGTGTGGCTGCTTAGTTCCTGTAGGCAGGGCTTTTATTTCCCCTTAGTATAACGCCACTTGGAGGGGAATGGTCTGTCTGCTGTACTGGGGCTGAGTCAGCACTGGCTGGTCCTGGGAGGAGGTTAGTGTAGCTTCCACTTACTCCTCCGCCCTCCTGGATCTCCGTCTGTGTTGTCCTTGATGATATTTCTTTAATCTGTCTGGTTGTATTTCATCTACTTTTTGGTGGATCTTTTTCTCTGGTTAGTTGATTGAGAGTCACTCTGCCCACCTTGTCTTGAGATCTTTTGTGGAGGTGCTGCTAAAACATAATCACACAACCCAGGCAAGAAACCCACACCCTCCAATATCTCCCCCAACTACAATCTCACTATAGGCTGCAAATGAGCCCATGTTAATATACTTGTGGAGATACTGGGACTCTTATTTCGTAGGAGAAACAGAAAGGAGTTGCTTTAAATGAAGGAAAGGTAATTTTTGAGCTGGAAGTTGATAGAGTAATAATATTAGCAATTGGGATCAAGGTTATGTAAGAGAGCAATTAACACTTACACTGTATGTTTGAAAAGGAGGGGAGGGTTACAGTGTGGAGTGAGAAAGTGGAAGTGTATAGTATTAGGATTATATAATCAGTATATACTATGTGATTAGCGTGGGAGGTAGGGTAGACACAACAGACATCCAGGTAGACAGACAGCCAGAAATTGAAAGAGAGGGCTGGGGAGGTTAGAAGGTAGGAAACAGATTGAGAAAGAATTTTTCAAGAATAAAAATACAGAGTAGAAAATAGCAAGACAGGAAGGGAGAGAGGAAAGAGAGAAAGTAGAGAAGAGAAGGGTAGGAGAGAGAACGAAAGAAGAAGGGGAGGTAGAAGAGTGGGGACTGGATTAAAATTCTTTTTAAATTATATATTATAAAAAAGATTAGGAGATTTAAACATGATATAAAGTTGCAAGATAAAGAGAAAGGGTGAATATAGAGAGAGAAGAATAGGAGATGGGAAAGCAAGAGGATGTGGGAGGGAAAGAGCACAGAGGAGGGAAGGAAATCAGGAGGAAGAGGAGATATTAGGGAGGGGAGGATTGAAATTGAAGAGTTGACAAAAGATAGGATGAAGGAGAGAAATACAAGAGGGAGAGAAAGAAGTGAGGCGACGGGGTAGAAAGAGAGGGGGTAAGAATGGGAGAGTGAAGGGAGAGGGAGATAGATTAGAATTATAATTTGAATATTAAAAGATTAGAATATAAAGTGGAATAGGGAGAGAGAGAAAGAGAGAGAATATGTATAGGGAGAGAAGGAAAATAAGGGCAAGGGATGAAAGAAAAACGAATGTAGACTGAAGGGGGACAAAATAAAGAAAGAAATTTAATAAAATTGAAGGTGCGTAGCGCAGAGAAAGGAGAGGGTGAGATAGGGAGAAAACTTAAAATTAAAAAATTAACTGAGAATAGGATGCAGGGGAGACATGCTAAGGGGAGAGAAGGGAGGGAAGAAGAGGGGAGAAAAGGAGAGAGAATAAGAAAGGACGGTAGGGGCAGTTAGAGAGAAAGTGAGAGATAAAAGAATGAGGATTTTAACTCAATTCAACTTTTAGGCACAGTCTCTGGGTATTTTTGGTTTGTTTGTTTTTTTGTTTTTCCTTGCTTCCTTCCTGAGTCCGCTCCTATTCAAAATTCCATGAGTTTCAAATCTTTTCTGGTTGGTGGGCTGGCTGTGGGAGGGTTCTGCTTGATTCTGGGATTGCTAGTCTCTTCTTTGTGGGCCTACCACCGCTCTGCTGTGGGCTGCATTTAGTTTTCCCCTCCTGAGGCACCCTCAGCCCTCCTCAGGCTTGTCCAGCTACTCCTTCCCCCTGTTGGTCCAGCCTGTGCCTGCCAGCAATCCCCGCCCTGCCTCCAGTCCTGTCTCTATTCCCGGGCTACTGCTTCTGCTCGCTTCCCGGTCTATATGCTTGCGCACCCTACCTCTCTCCCTGTCTCAAGATCGTCCCTTTGTTCTGCAGGACTCTGGCACAGTCGGTCAAAGTGCCAGGCCCAGTGGCACTCTCCTGCCCAGGGCCTCTCCCCTAGTCTGGAGCTCTGCAGCGGCTTTCCTGCGTGTGCTCTTCTCCTTGCCCCAAAACTGTCTCTATTCTGAGCTACAGCTTCCGCTGGCTTCCCTGTCTATAGGCCTACGCACTCTATCTTTCTTCCTGCCACAGCACCGTCCCTTTGTTCTGTAGGATTCTAGAGTGGTTGGTCAACACAGCGCTCTCCTACCCTGGAGCTCTCTGCCAGTCTGGAGCTCCGCAGCAGCCTTTCCCTGCGGCCCCTTCTCCCTGCCCTAAAACCGTCTCCACTCCAGAACCTCCGCCTCCGCTCTCTTCCCTACTTACACACCCTGCGCGTCCTATTTCTCTCCTAGCCCCAAACCGGCCTTTTGTTCTGTGGGATTCTAGCGCGATTGCTCAGCAGTTCTCCCCTGGTCCGGAGTTCCGCAGCAGCTTTTCTGTGCTGCCGGTCTCCTTGCCCCAAAACTGCTCCTTTGTTCTGTAGGGCCCTAGCGCTACTGCTGGGCTCGCCCGGAGTGCCGAGCTTTCGGTCGGAGGTTGCAGTTGAGATTTCCCTCTAGACTCAGATCACACAGTTTCTCCCAGTCCTGGTTGTTCACTGTTCTCTCCCTCCTCTGGCTTTTTCGGCCAAATCCTCTCCCTAACTCCCTACAAGAATTCACTCCCGGCTAGTGAGCTCTCCTGTTTGATACTGCAAATGCACGGAGTCTCGGAATGACTCAGCCTGCAGTGTGTGGTAAACCCCTCCACCCCCCTCCACGCTGCTCCCACAATCTCCTCCCTGTTCACGCTATCAGAGATCCACACTCACTCAGTCACTCCTCTCTGCATTCGTTCCTGGAGTCTCTCCTTAACAGGAGCGAGCTGAGAACACTGTCCCTACTTCGCGGCCATCTTCCCCCTCCTCGAAGATAATTTTTCAAATGTCAGGTTAAGAATTACTAAAATAGAAAGAGATTCTGGAAACCGTATTGCAGTTCTTATAGATTATTTTAGATTTGTGACCTCGTGTAGAAAAGGAATTTCTGTCCCAAATTGACCTATAAGAAAGAGAAAGCTTCAGTCAGGCTTCCATGGGCCCAAGTTCTGACTCCCACATGGTGTCTGCATCCTTGAGAAGTCCAGGCTTCTCTGAGCCTTGGTTTCGCTTTGGTGTAATGAGAGCATAGTGGTGCCTTTACACACCAGGATGTCAGCCAGGCTTGTTGGGACTGTCCTCCTGTTGCCTGCACCCCTGTACTCTATAGACATGACTTTATCATAAATCTGTTGGCAGCGAAAATGACACCAGGCGTTAGGCCAGTGGAGTCAGACCAGACCTTGGTTCAACAACCTCAGTACTTGAGTTCAGAGCCAAGACTCCAACTATGAGAGAAAGTTTATTTAGAAAGTCACAGAGGTAGAAGAGGTAAAAGAAATGGGCTCAGAACACAAGTTGCAGAGGCAAAAGAAGGGCTCTTGGAGCTTAGGAGAGAGAAAGGTAATGTTAACACACCTAAAGGTAAGAGGTGGGGAGGGGAAAGGTGCTGGGTGTTCCTGGGAGAGAGAGCAAGCTTAGTCCTCCATCCTAAGGGCTTTTAAAAGGGGATATTAGGGAAGGTCCTAGGGGAGGATGTCCACAGAACAGTCCTCAGCTATCCAGGTGTTTCCTTTCAGTGCCGGGGATCATTGGTCAGTGCAGCTGGTCCCGAGGCAACCATGGTATATGCTTGTCTGGTTTTGCTGCTTTCCTGGGCCTGGAACTGAAACACAACTGCTGTCTGGATGTATTTGATGAAGGTCAGAACCTCACTGTCCTGGGGGCTCAATGCTTAGGGCTGTTCTCTGAACCCCTTGCTCTTTCCTTCTCTTAATGGGATCTAACCCACATTTCTAGCAACATGCCAGAAGAGGGTCTAAACCCTATGACCAGTGAGTTGCCAGGGGAGGAAAGGCCACCCTGGGGGCCAAGTCCTGGTTTTCCCAGTTTTGCCCATTGTTAGGCACCCGGGGCTTTCCGCCCTGGTGACCTGCACCTGGTCCATCCTCCTTGCCCTGCTCATGTCTGTCTTAACTGCCAACCACAGATCCAGTAGCTATTTATTGAGCACCTGCCTTTCGTAGGCTCTCATCTGACTGACAGCAGGAAAGGATGGCCTTGCTGCTAAGATGAGGGTTAGACCTGCAAGGTCAAGGGCTGACATACTGCATCTGTTTAGAAGATCAGCCCTTCAGGAGAGCCTTGTTGGGGTCTGAGATGTCTTTCAGGCACTGGAGACAGCAAGAGCTGAACTTGGGAAGGAGGTGTGGGTGGAGGAATAAATGTGGGTGGTCAGTCCACTATTCTGTGTAAAGCCAGGATACTGATGTGGGAGGCTGAGAGGCTGCGAGAGTGAAGAAGGGGCCAAGCCCTGGGGTGGCAGAGAGAAGAGGGGCAGGAAAGGGAGCAGAGGCCAGGAGGGAGGGTGCAGAGGAAAGCTGGATGGTGCTGTAGGAGGCGAGGAGCGAGGCATGGTTGCTGGCAGTCTTGATGGCCAGTCTTCATGGAGGGATGGGGAAAGCCTGACAGGATGTTTACAAGAGAACAAGAGGCTGGGAATTAGAGATGCAGGTATAGACAACTTTTTTTTTCTTTCTTTTTTTGGCTGCATGTGGGAACGGTAGCTAAGCGGCAGGTGTAGGCCCTGCCTCAGAGGGCTCTACTTCCCCAGCTGGGAGCCGAGGGGTCCCCTAGGTCTCCCCATTTCAGGGGGCTTTAGATCTGACATAGCATTAGTATGAAACTGATTTCAACTTGCTGTGTGATTACAATGTCTAAGCATTTCTGTCATAGGTGTTCTTCAGTTGCAGGATAACTTTCATTTGATCTAGAATGGGAAGGCATTATAGACCCCATTGTGCTGATTTAATAAGAATGCAGAGTGTAAGAGTTTTTTTTGTTTGTTTTGTTTTTTTTAATGATCAAAACTTGGACACTCAAACCTTATTTGAATATTATTTCAGAATGACCTGGTGGGTGGCCTAGTTACTTGTTTGCAGGTATAATAAATATAATTGATTTTTCTTTGAATGATGCTACTTTGTGTAATGGGAATATAAGGTATTTCAGTTGTATTTTCCTCAAGAGACTCCTCAGATATTGATCAGTGGAATAAAGTGATTGAGCAGTTAGGAACACCATCTGCAGATTTCATGAAGAAACTTCAGCCAACAGTGAGGAATTATGTAGAAAACAGACCAAAGTATCCAGGAATCAAATTTGAAGAACTCTTCCCAGACTGGATATTCCCATCAGAATTGGAACGAGACAAAATTAAAAGTAAGATATCCTCTTTTCTTGTACTAATTTTCATCATCTGGGTGAAGCTTTCATTTTTTATGTTTGCATTCTGAAACGTGTGAACATTGGGAGACAAAACAGTTGAAACCCTCAAATAGAGCCATTTACAGGCAGAATGAAGGCATTGCAGACAGAAAGCTTCACGACTTGGAAGTTTTGTCCTTAATAAAATGGCTTAACTAAAGCCTTTCACCAAAATTCAAATATTCCCCCCTCGTATGTTAATTACAACAATTGGAATTTTAAAAGTTTTTAGGTTTACAGAATGCTTGACTAAAGATCTAGCCCAGTTGAAAAGTCAGAAACCATAAGATAGTAGTTACAATAAAAAAAGCTTCTTCTCCCCTTCTCCTGTGTTCACCACTAAAATGTGATTTAATGGAGAACAGTTAGTTTCTCCCCCCATCAAGAACACTGCCCCTGAATCAGGATTCCCATCTCTCCTTTCCCTATATACATGTTCACTTTAATTGCCAAAGCCTAAATGATCCTTGTATTTAACTAAGTTATTGAACTTGTTGGTTTTTTCTAACTATTGTACTAATCTCTAGATTTTTTTAAAAGTGAATATTGACAAAGCAGAGGATCTGTGAAGTGTTCTGTACTGAGTGAACAGGAGGTTATTGTGTGGCTTGTAAGGTCTGTTCTACATGAGAAGAAAAGGTTCACCCGTGCTTCTGCGCCATGCCACCCTGGCCAGGGCTGCCCAGCCTGGGCTTCTGTCCTTCTCACCCAGATCCAGTGGCTGAAACCACATTGGAAAGCCAGATTTCTAGTGAAAGAAGCTGCTTCACTTATTCTTAAATAAAAAGGATCTATTGATCTTGAACTAGTCAGATAATTATCAGGGTTAATGTATCTTTGTTCTATCTGTGCTGTCACATTCAGTTCTTTGTTGTGTAGTTTCCAGGTAAACAGCATTAGTTACTAATCTAATATTTGTTTTCACTCTAGCAAGTCAAGCCAGAGATCTCTTATCAAAAATGCTAGTGATAGACCCTGACAAGCGGATCTCCGTGGATGAGGCCCTGCGCCACTCTTACATCACTGTGTGGTATGATCCTGCCGAAGCAGAGGCGGTAAGCAAACAGCTCTGTAGAAAGACCGGCTTGGGCTGTGAGGCTGCATAAGGGTCACAAGTCCTGGACTTAAGAGGATCACACAGAGGCTATGGGACAGGGGCCACAGCCCCTTTGGGACACTTGGTACTGGGGCTCTAGCTCAGAGGACCTCGGGGGTGCAGGAGCTGGTGCCCTGGCAACATAATCATCTTCTTGGATGTAGTGTTGGCAAGTGCTCATCACGGCACCATTTCTAAGCCTCCCTTGAGCACCTGGCACAGTGCCCTGGGCTTTGGTCACATCGTATTCTTCAGGCCCCAGTCAGCCTAAGAAACCTGCTGGAAACCCCTGTGTTTGTCCTTCCTTGGGTGCCTGCAGGGGGCAGGGAGGGGACTGCACTCTGCACGGGTGCATCTGTGCTGTGCCCCACAGTGCCCTGGTGCAGGTGCCCCTGGGCACTCCCCGCAGCAGTCCACTGTGGGTGGTCTGTTGCTGTGAGTGAGTCGCATAGCGCACATCCATATGTCTTGGCCTATGGATTAAACAGTGTTTTGTTTGAAAAGAATCTGATACACAAACATGTGATTTTTAAGCTTCTTTGGAGCAGTGCATGGATGAGTCGGGGGCTGGGCTTGGGAGTTCTGCTGGGAGGACTGTGTGTCTGGCCTGGCATTCCACCTGCCCTATCTCCCAGCACAGGCTCCCCAGGTGGGTCTGCAGGCAGCAGCTGTGAGGGCTTATTTTATAGCTGCATTGGAGCAGTTGTCTTTAGAGTATTTTGAGGTCATGTGATTATAAGGAGGCCCATAATAGCTCCTTTTTTTTTGGTTAATTTTTTCTTAATTATTTTGATTGTAAAACTGGTATATCACACTTATGAAGAAATCTTTCATGAGCCATGTTTGAAAGAAATTACATCCATATCATAAATATATTAGAAGTCTTCCAAGTGATTCTGCCTTTTCTTTATGCCTCATTATTTTATAAACTGCTAACTTTACATGTAATTTAATTTTTAGCCACCACCTCAAATTTACGATGCCCAATTGGAAGAAAGAGAACATGCAATTGAAGAATGGAAAGGTAAAGGCAAGCTTATTTTGATCCTTACTTAGGATGTTTCTTGAAGTCCCTAAAGGGGCAGCTTTTCACTTTTCAACAGCAGTCTTTGGGGCAGGAGCGGAAACCCTGCCAGCCATCATCCTCTGTCTTCCCACTTCCCAGGAGAAAAAGAGCTTGAAAGTAACAGAAGTAAAGAGGAACTAAAAGAGAAAAATAAGGGTTTTTTCACACAACTTTACATTATCAAATTCTGGTTTGCAAACTAAACTCAGTAATTGTATCACACTTACCTTGATAATAAATTTAGAGATCCCTATAAAGCAAACATGGGAGACTTCACTGGGGTCATGTGAACTTCTCTTCTGCTGTATTTATAAGTCATATAGTTGGATATGTGTTTTAATAGAATTTGAGCAAAATTGCAGATCACAAGTATGCAAATAGTTTTTATTACCAGTATGTGATAAACCAAGAATCCACTGCAAACTAAACTAGCAATAAAGAGAATGAACTAACGATTTTTCATTGACGATGAGAGTCAGTGGTAACAGCTGTGGTCACACAGTCAGAAGTAGTGGTAGCCCAGCCCAGGGCCCTCCTAGAGGGCAAGAGGACTGTGACCCACCAACCTCCCTCAGCAGGGCCTGCACAGCCATGCAGTGTGCAGAAACCTGGCACCTTTCAGCTCCCGGATACTCAACTTTCAAGCACTCCTAATAGCTTACTTAATGAGGAATTGTTTTTTTAATACAGTACATGAAAACTAAGGGAAACTGAAGTTGAAGCCAAGAAAAAAAGTAGCTATTTGGATTAATTTCTGACCAGTCTGGAGGAGCTTCTAAGCCCCTGCGGATGCTGGTCACCTTTGAAGAACAAACCACAATAACAGCAGAGAGAAACATGCAAGTGGGGGTGAGAGCATCCAACACTCTATGATGCTTTGTGAGAGCCACGTTGCTTGTTCTCTCCCCTCCACCCGCCTCGTGTAAAACCGCTGCGTGGGCTCAGGACCACCTACATTTTTGGTGACCTTAATATTGTTGGGTTGAAAAGATGTTGTCGCGGACCTCCGACCAGCAAGGTCCATGGCGTTGTAGATGAAATGAATAAATGCACACGGACAGCAAGAATCCCGTGGAGAAGAGGGGACAAAACTGGCCACTTTCTAGAGGAAAAAGTGCAGTTGTTTGCCCCTGCCTTACCAGGCTTTTATTAATTCTTTAGGTGGATTACATCCAAGAAAGTTATGAATCATTGTGCCAGTTATTGCCTTATATGATTATTACTCTTATATAACAGAGAAAAGAATGTTACACATGCATGGATGGTAAGGATAACTGATTTAGCCACATCCTGTCCTTGAAAATCAGCTCAGAACAGACCCTAAGAAACTGCTTCAAGGTTACATGCTGAACATCTTTTGTTCTCTGCCCAGGATGAGGGAGTCCTTTAGCAGAAAGCAAGGTTTCAAGTTATTATAGAAATGCAGGTCTGGTTCCCTGTGGGAAAACTGGTGTGTGGAGTGGGTCCTGTGTACCACCACGCTCCCAGTACTTTTCCAAATCTGAGGCTGAGCTACATTTGCCACCATCAAGCACCGCGGCTCCCCATAAGATGTAATTGATCAAAACATGGATGGTTTGGTCCAGGTGGACCATGTTTCTGAGCTGACTGTATCACAATTAAAAGTGGCACATGGCAGGCCCAGGAGCACCTCCAGTAGACCTGCAGGCAGGGCCCAGCGATGCCAGGAGGCTGATGAAACCTTTAACTTGCACTTGTGTTTGCAGAGCTGATTTACAAAGAAGTGATGGACTGGGAAGAAAGAAGCAAGAACGGTGTTGTCAAAGATCAGCCTTCAGGTTAGTCCTTGCTTGCAGAGCATGAGCACCTTTTCCTTCCCCCAGTCAGCTTCTGTAGAGGGCAGCAGTGTGTGAAGGCCCCCTTGAGCAGCGTTGGACTTGAAAATTCCCTCTGCGAGTTATTCTCCACCATTTGCGTTTGTCCTGGGGGCGGCAGCTGACATTCTTCTGAGCTGCCAGGCAGGGAACGAGCCTCCTTACAAACATTCTCATTTCATCTTGGCAGCAGCTGTCCACTCCCTTTATAGATGAGGAAATTGAATTTAAAGCCTTTAAATGTGCATAACCCGCTTTGTACTGGCCCCATCCAGTTAAACAAGAAAATTAATGTGAATGTAGGTAAAATGGAATTGATTTTCTTTTGAGAAAATGGTTCATATCCTATTTCCCCTTACCTGTCCTAGTGGGAGCAGCTGACTGGCAACGAGGTGACTGTGTGGTCCTGGGAACCCAGGGACAGTGTGCAGTGCTCACGTCTGTGTGGGGGTGCTGCTTGGTAACCGGGGTTCCTAGGCCAGAGCTGCTCCCTCACCCCTGCTCCTGGGATGCGTGTGCTGCGTGCTCGTTATACTGACATCTGGTTCAGCCTGACATGGGCCCAGTTTCCAGCAGTCATGCCATTTAAGTATGCACCTCGGTGCTGCCTGTGAGCCACATCCAGGTTACAAAGTGCAGACATGGACCTCTGACAGCTGGATGTTTCCCTTTTGCCCAGACCAGACCACAATGTGTAGAGTGGGAAGCAGGATCATTGCATTGGCCTTGCAATGTCAGTTTTGGAGATTTCTGAAACAAAAACAAAATGAACAAGAGGCCACTGCATTTTTCCCTTTTCTGTTTGTAAACAGCCCTTCTTTTAGAAGGTGTTGTTATTGCAGAATTCTTCAAAGGTTGATGCTGTTCTCCTTGGACTAAGTGTTTGCAATTATAATTGAAATGTCTGATGACATTTGAATCCTATTTGAGCTTAAGCCTTTTGAGATACTGATAATCTTAGGATAAATTCAGCAATTTTCTTTAATATCCTTTTTAATACAGCAGGTATTTTTAAGTAGTTAGCATGATTATGCATGAATACATATATGATGCTTAACCACTGGGAAGAAAAGGAGAATGGTGCAGGGAAAGACAGGAATATGTGGGACTCTGAGCCTGCAGAAAGACTCCAGGGAAAGTTCAAAATGTGTAGTTGACTGACTCCCATTGACCTGACAGCTGGGGCCAAGCGGGGAGCACTGGGGCCGCACTGCCCAGCCCTACCGCAGTGTCTGCCTTGGTGTCTGCCTCGGTTTCATTGCATTTGCTTTCCTTAGCACAGATGCGGCCGTAAGCAGCACCGCCATACCGTCCCAGTCGTCGTCCATCAATGACATTTCATCCATGTCCACCGAGCAGACACTGGCCTCGGACACGGACAGCAGCCTTGATGCCTCCACGGGACCCCTTGAAAGCTGTCGATGATGAGCTGGAGACAGCACACTTGTCGTCAGCAAGGAGCTCTGGCCTCCAGGGCCTGAGAGGCCAGGAGTTGATGGAACCAAATAGAACAAGTCCATGTTCTGCACATGAGAAGCATGGTGCCATGCCCTGCTTAGTCCCAATAGCATCACCTGCCTACATGATAAAGTGAAGCAGGTCATGCCTGAAGAGACTTTGTTCAAGGTCATTTCAGGTGAGCAATTAGAATGGATGAATTTTTTTTAAGTTGTATGGTAATAGTCATGACAATTTCTCATCCTCAGTAACTGTTGGGACTTATATGCATGTGACCACAAACGCTTGCTCCAACTTGCCATCTATCACTTTGGAAATCAATATTTAAATGTCCAATAGTCTTACAGGTAGTGCTGCTTCTAGAATTATCTCTTAATCCTCTTAAGTACTTTGCTGTCTGTCCAGAAAAAAATAGATTTATGTGTATTAATTGGCCACCATCATATTATGTCTCACCTTCTTTTATGGTATGATTTATTCTATCTTTTGTATTTCAGAAGGAATATAATTAAATCTATTTAATAAATAAAAAATAGAACTTTAAAAATATGTGTCATGTTTAGGGTTGAGAATTATCCCTTCTGAAACCAAGACATTTATATGCACACTTTGTTCTAAGTCGTCTTAGTCTGGGATGGTAGTACATTCAGCTTTACTGTGTGATAAAATTTCAAGTTTAGTTTTGTGCTGCGTGAGACTTCTGGACTTGCTATTAATTTAAAATGCTACCATTTAAGTAATATGATGTCAGATACCTCCGTGAACCCATTACTTGCCTTTAGAGTAAAATTTTAATAAATGATCCCTAAAGGGGACCCCAGGCACCTCCGAGTGCTCTCTCTGCCCACAGTGCAAAAGGTCCCTGCGGACATCATTACTCACAGCGTGCGTAATGTCACAAACTGCATTTTCCTTTCCCTGTGTAGCCAGGCTGAGGCGACACCTGCTGGTGGCTCCCAGCCTGGTGCTGGTGCCTTGTCCTCGAGAAGTCCTGAGTGGTCTGGGAAAGCTCTCCAGAAGGATGGGGGGGGGGGGGGTGCCCGGAAGAGTAGTGATGAACTGTTGAATAGCTCCTGATTTAAAACTGCTCACCTGAAGTGGATCCTTTCAGACCTTGAGTGTGGAAATTACTCACAGTTCATCACGGTACTGAGGATCCAAGTGTCGCTGCAGAGACGGAGCAGCCAGAGTCGAGTTTGGCTGCCTGTGCACACGATGCTTTTCCCTCGAGCTTATTCTGTTTCAGACTCGTATCTTATGTTCAATTATTTTGGAAGCTGTTGGGTCAGCATTCTGTAGGATTGTTCTGAGTGGAGACTTTAACAAGAAAGTTTATTATAAATATAATCTCATACGCTTCTCTCTGCACCAGTCGTATCTTATTGGTTGGCCTTATTGCTGAAAAGGGGAACCTTTGATGAGCAAATTTAATATTGAAATAATAGTTTTATATTTTGAGATTTAGACACATTCAAGTACGAGATGTAAACACTAACTTGGACCAAGCGAGGTAGGAATACCTTTTATGGAGCTTGGGATGATTTTGTTTTTGGAAGCCTGATAGTAAAGTGAAGAAAGTTATTACTATACATATAAAAGCATCTTAAAATGGCCTTCTCTGTAATCTGCATTCTTTTTAAAAAAGCTTTAGTAAATCTATCTTTAAAAAGAAAAACAAAGTGCTTTGGCTGGTGTGACTCAGTGGATTGAGTGCCAACCTGTGAACCAAACAGTCACTGGTTTGATTCCTAGTCAGGGCACATGCCTGGGTTTGTGGGCCAGGTCCCCAGTGGGGGGTGTGAGAGAGGCACATTGATGCTTCTCTTCCTCTCTTTCTCCTTCCCTTCCCCTTTCAACAAAGCAAGGGGATAGTTTTAAAAATGCATTATGTGCCCAAGGATTATGCAAACGCAACATCTGATGCTGAGGGCGCCCACAGTCGGCCTTCCTGCTCCCGCATTCCTGTGTGCTCCGGGTGTAGCCTGCGTCATGCGGGCAGGTTTCCTGCCAAAACACCTTCCCCTGGGGTTAGTGACCTGTGCACCAAGGACAGGCCACAGGCTTCAGATAGCAGGGTCGTGGAGGAGCACCTCCCTGCCTCCCGAGCCAGCGAAGTTGGCCAGGTCAGTACAACATGCAGGGTTGCACAGTGGTCGCTGCAGGTGAGTGCTGATGTGAGTGAGAACTGACAATATGCTCGTTTTCATCTTCTCTACTTTACTTTTATAATTTATATTTTAAATTTATGTGGACCCATATTTCTATTATATAAACCAGGTAATTTGTTATTATCCTGGAATTGGGACTAGGTTTGTTTTCGGTCAAAACAGAAACACCTGCCTTGCCTTTGTTGGGTCTTGATTTCCAGTGCAGGTTCCAGAGAGCCGAGTCTGTCAGTGTAGGAGAGAGTTCTAGAAACACATGCCGCTCAGTGCTGATGGGTTGTGGTCTGCAGATGCTAGTCCAGCTCTGTGCTCCTCTGGGATGCAAGCTGAGGGCCACAGTGCTGAAGGGAGTTGCCCTCAGCTGGACCTGAGTCCTGAGCCCCTAACCCCAAGTCCCAAGCCCCAAGCTGGTGGAGAGGCTGAATTCACTCAGACTGGTGTTGGTTGCGGTGGTGGCCGGGGGTCTTCTGCCTCGGTGCCAACATAGAAGTAGCGCCCCCAATGTGCCACACTGGCAGGAAATACAAGTGTGACCTTTCAGATTGCATATCTCAAAAGTAACCTTGCCAATGTTTTATAATGAAATATGTGTGTTTTCATTGGTGGAAATAATACCAGTACATTTTAAAAGGGAAGTGCATAGCATGTCTAATTTGTCTGCTTCTCAGTGACAATTGACTGTGTTTCTACATCACCATCTCTGACTACATATTTAACATAAACCCGGATGGATGTTGGAGTGTCATCATTTCAGCCAATGCTAGCAAGTGTTTTTAAACTGAAAGATAAAACATGCCTGTTAGATCTCTTACTGACAATACCCTGCAGATTCCTGAATGTAAGTTTTCAAAATCATGTGGTACAGAATCAAATATTCAGAGCCTTGTTGTGCTAGTTCACTCACTAGCCAGGAGTGTGGCTGGGAGACTCCACCCACTGGTCCCAGTACCCACTCATGCTGCAGCCAGTGCATGGAGTGAACAGTGGATTTCACCTTGGCCTTGAGGTACTTTAGGATGTTCACTACTTAAAACAACAGGAGCAGAAGAGTCCTCCATGGCTCCTTTTCTTTTCTCTGCTTAAAAGGGCTATAGTTCTTCCAGAGAGGTGAGGATCAATCTTATTTTTATAGGCCTCTGGAGAAGGAAAACATTTCTCCTGATACTGGTCTGCATTCTAGTTCTCTATCTTACTCCCTTCCCATTTTCAATGCAGACAGGACTGAAATACTTTTTCTTAATTGACTGAAATGCTACATGTTAGTAGGAGATGAGGGTGATAAGGGAAGAGGTAATATTTTCAGATAACTGGATGCCATCCTGAAAGTTTATTCTGTGCTTACTTGTGTGAATTTGAGCATGAGGTTACATTTGACATTAAGGCAGTTTCTGATATTTTTTGGTTTTGATCAGAAAAATTGGTAAATTAGTAACAACAGTGACAGAGTGGCCACTCAGGGCTCCTGGAGGCATTACATAACCATGATTAAGAAGGATGGGCCTGCCAAGCTACTGGGAACTTGTCATTCACTCTGTCCTCAAGGCCCAGGGCCACATACCCCTCCATAGTTTGAAAGCTCGAGGCTTTGGGGCCCGGGGTCCTTGTGAGCAAGGGTATATGCAACCCCGCTTTCTCTGCCTTGGTGCTTTAGAGTCAGGGGAAATTCAGGTTCAGTTCTCTAACTGCCCAGCCCACACCGACCCCACCCTGCACACATTGAGGAAGCTGCAGGCCCTGGGAAGGAGCTGCAGGTTTGCCCTGAGTGTCCCTCTCACTCTCCTTTAGTCATAAATACCTTGGAGACACTGATGAAAATGCTGACCCTTTCTCCAGACAAATGCCATGAGCTCAGAATTTGGGCAAATTTTCCAGAGACTCCTGGTACCTGGTGAGTGCCCTGGCAAGAACTTCCCAGAAGCAGCAGCCTGCTACCTGTGTCCTTGGCGGGAAGCAGAGCCTGCCCGAGGGCTCGGGTCCTCTGCACATACTAGCTCCCACACTGCACACAGGGCTCGGGTGAATAGGGACATCCTCACTCTGAGCCCAGCACCAGGTGGTGTCCTTACTAAGTGCCAGAAAGAGGACATAGGGACTTAGCTGTCCTGAGATGGGTCATTGCCATCATTCCTTCCTCATGGAATACAATACACGGTTGACACTTGTAATTCACACTCCTGGAAACATGGAAGGAAGTGCATCTCTTCCTTTTAAACAAGTCTTGATGGCCCTGGCCAGATGGCTCAGCTGGTTAGAGCATCGTTCCACACACCAAAAGGCTGTGGGTTCGATTCCCAGTCAGGACACACACCTAGGTTGCAGGTTCGATCCCTAGTAGGGGAGTGTGTAGGAGGCAACCGATCAATGTTTCTCACATCTCTCTCTTTCTCTCCCTCTCCCCTACCCCTTCCTCTCTTTCTAAAATCAATAAGCATATCCTGAGATGAAGATTAAAAAAATTTTTTTAAATGAAGTTGTTACATATGAAGTTTTGAAATAAATTCTTGACTTAAATCCCTACTTTAAAGTGTTAACTCACCAAATTTTCTTCCCTTCTCCTACACACTTCCCTGTGACTGTCTTAGAACTTTTATAAGTGTGCTTTAAACTTAATTTTATTTACACATTTATTTTTTTAATATGTTTTATTGATTATGCTGTTACAGTTGTCCCAATTTCTTTTCCCTCTTCTCCCCTCCACCCAGTGATCCCCCTCCCTCCAGTTGTCCCTCCACCCTTAGTCCATGCCCATTGGTTGTGCATACAGTTCTTTTCAACATCTTCCTGTCTACTCCACTCCCTCCTACTATGCTTCTGAACTCCTGTACCATCCCCCTCCCTTTCCCCCATTCCCCCTCCCCGCTGACCTCCCCGCAATATGTAATTCTTTTTCCACTCTCGTTGCCTACTTAGTTTGGCTTTGTTTCGATTTCCTAGCTTCTGTTGTTGGTTGTTGTGATACAGTTTTCATTTTAATGTTCATAGTTTTGATCCTCTTTCTCCTAAGCAAGTCCCTTTAACATTTCATATAACAGTGGTTTGGATCTAATGAACTCCTTCAGTTTTACTTTGTCCTGGAAGCACTTTCTCTGCCCTTCTATTCTGAATGACAGCTTCGCTGGATAGAGTAATCATGGCTGTAGGTTTTTGCTTTTCATTACTTTGAATATTTCTTGCCAGTCCCTTCTTACCTGCAGAGATTCTTTTGAGAAACCAGCTGATAGTCTTATAGGGACCCCTTTGTATGTAATTCTCTGCTTCTCTCTTGCTGCTTTTAAGATTCTCTCTTTATCCTTAATTTTTGACATTTTGATTATAATGTGTCTTGGTGTGGTTCTCCCTTGGTCCAGTTTATTTGGAACACTCTGTGCTTCCTGGACCTGTAAGTCTATTTCCTTCCCCAAGTTAGGGAAGTTCTGCTTCATTATTTTTTCACATAATTTTTCAATTTCTAGTTCTTCTTTACCTTCTGGCAACCCTATGATTTGGATGTTGGCCTGCTTATAGCTGCCCAATAAGTTTCTGAGCTTCTCCTCATTTTCCTCACTTCTCGTTTCCTCTTCCTGCACTGGTTGACTGTTTGTTCCTTCCCTATGCTCCGATTTGTTGATTTGATCCCTGGTTTTCTTTCCCTCACCACTTGTTTCATATGTGTTTTTGTTCATTTCAGCAGGACTAGCCTTCATTCCTTCCCCATCTTGATTAAGTCCCACTCTTATTTCTGTAAGCTGTCTTATAACTATAGTTCTGAACTGAGCCTCAGAAAGATTATCTGTTCGTCCGTTAATTCGTGTATTTGCTTTCTGGTCAGCTGTGTGATTGGTATCTTCTCTATCATTATCCCTGCCATCCTGACAGGTTTCTTTACCTTTCCTTCTTGGGAGGGGCTGTCACACCTCCTATGCCTTATGGGGCGGAGCCCCATGCACTCCTCACTAACGGGCGACCCTTCTCACCACACTGTGACCTTTGTGTGGGGGCAGGGATCCAAGATGGATTCCTGCCGTTCACTCTCCACTGAGAGTCCAGGAGCCTCCTCCTCTGTCCCCAGGCCCTCTGGGCCTCACAGTCCAAGGCAATGGGGGTCTGCCTTCCCCGACCTTGGAATCGCAAGCTGACAGGTCTGGACTGCAGCCGGGGGTGCTCCCCTGGTGCTTCTCGCCTCCCCTTAAATACTGTCCTGCCGCCATCGCCACAGCTGCCGCTACCAGCACACCTTGACCTCTCTGCCCCAGCCCGTCCGGACGAGCACCACTTCTTTATAACTTCATATGTTGGACTTCCATGTAGCTTCATTTTCTGGAACTTCTGGTTATTTCTGGTTTTGCGGTAGTTGTAGTCCTTCTTAGCTGTGGAGAGAGATGGAGTGTGTCAGTCTAGGCCTCCATCTTGGCCGGAAGTCTATTTACACATTTAGATGTCATGGAGAGTGAGAATAGATGGAGAAGTCCTCTGGTTCACACCTGCATTCAGGTAGTAACCTACTTGAAGAGGTCACCTAGCCTCTGCTCAGATGGTTTTAATCAGGGAATGCCCTTCCTACTGAATTTTTTGCAGTTTTGACTGTTAGAAAGTTCTTTCTTGAACTGAACTGAAATATGGCTCCCACAACTTCCACCCATGAGTCCCAAGTGCTTTCTCTGGGTGAAATAGAGGAGTCGTACCCATCTGATGAGACAGGCTTTAAGTTTGTTGGAGAGGTAAGCTCCATGTCTTCCCGTCTCTAGATTAAACTCGAAGTTCTTCCAATCCTCTCATATGAGAAAGTCCCCAGAGCCTCTCCACTTCTGTGTACTCCAGAAAACTTGCCAAGTTCCCAGGCAAGAAAAAGCTAAAGGAGTTCATCACCACCATCGAGGAGTGCAAGAAATGTTAAAGGGACTTCTTGAGAAAGAAGAGGAAGAGGGTGAGGAAGAACAGAAAAAAATATGAATAATAAAATGGTAATAACTACATAGGTATCAATAGTCACTTTAAATGTAAATGGATTAAATGTTCCAATCAAAAGACAAGATAGCTGAATGGAGCAAGTCCCAAGTGCTGGCCCGTTGGTAGCCCAGTGGATAAAGAAGGCATGGTACAGAGAAGGAGAAACACCATACTTCACACATGTGGAATCTAAAAGACAAAAGAAATGAACAAATTCATAGATACAGAGAACAAACTGATGGTTGCCAGATTTGGGATGAGGCGTTAGGGGACTGGGTGAAAAGATGAAGGGATTAAGAAGTACACATTGGCAGTTATAAAACAGTCACAGGGATGTAAAGTACAGCACAGGGAACATAGTTGATAATATTGTAATAACCATGTATGGTGCCAGGTGGGGACTAGACTTATCAGGGGGATCACTTTATACATATAAATGTCTAATGTATACCTCAAAGTATTATAATAATGTCAACTGTAATTGAAAAAAATTCCTAAATTTTAATTTAAAAAGAGGCAACAAAAAAATCAAAATCAAAATATGAGTCTAGAAATGAACACAGCATTCCAGATACAACCTGAGCAGCATGTTCTTCAAACAAGGTCCCCCAACTAACTAATGCAGGTTCAGCTGGTCTTTGCTTTCACAGCCACGTCATACTTGGAATTACTGGATTGGGCAATGTTGTAGTTAATCTGATTTGTCATCCTTCACACGCATTCTCTTGGCTAGCTTGTGACCTCCACCAGCCCTTCTGAAGATTCTTCCAAGTGATGATGAACAGCCTCGAGTGGCAGGACAAAGCCTTGAGGCAGGCCACAGCCATCACCATGACAGGACCCCTGCAGCCGGTGTCCTCAGCCCTCTGTGGGGCCCCCAGCTCCACAGCACCCCGATCAGCCCATGTGCAGCGTGGTCTTGCCAGAGGTTAGGGAACCAGATCTGGGTGGACACTCACAGACATCGTGACGGTGCTCCAGCCCTATTCTCTGGTCTCCTTGCCAGTCATGGTTCAGGGCAGGAGTGTGGCACCATGCCCAGCTTCCCATAGCTCCTCCCTGACTTCCTTTTGGGAGGAGCAGGTGTGAGCTGCAGGTGCTCCCTATTTTTAAAATATATACACATAATCAAGAATATATAATGTTTTATATTATAATGTATACAAGGTTTCTCTGGAAAAAGTCCAGCCATTGTTAATATAACAAGAACATTTGCACAACATTGAGGTAACCTGGCAGCCAAGGAGAGTGGACTGGAATGCACATCCGTGGACAATGACAACTTTACTGTACTAGTCAATGGGGGTAGTAGACTCTGTTGAGTGAGCATGTGTACTGTGTGGCCGTCACACTCAAAATGACTGAGCAGAGCAATGAATCTGCATCAGATTTTGCGTTAAGCTTGAAATTCCTCTGCAGAAACTATTCGGGTGATTCAGAAGGCTGCAGCAATGGGCAGCCGGTGACTGGCAGCTTCATCAAGACAACACACCTGCTCACACATCACATTTTGTGCAGAGTTTTTTGGCAAAATATCACCCAGGTGTCTCAGCGCCCCCTACAGCCCAGATTTGTTACCCTGGAACTTCTGGTTTTTCCCAAAACTAAAATCACCTTTGAAAGGGAAGAGATTTCAGACTGTCGATAAGATTCAGGAAAATACAGCGGGGCAGCTGATGGCAATTGGGAGAACTATGTAAGGTCCCAAGGTGCCTATTTTGAAGGGGACTGAAGCATCATTGTCCTTTGTACAGGGTTTTTTGTAACTTGTATCTTCTTCAATAAATGTCTCTATTTTTCAAATTACCTGGTTGGATACCTTCTGGACATACCTTGTATATAAAAACTAAACACAACGTATTCCCCCTTCCAGAGATGAGCACTGTTAACCTTAGTGCCTACCTTTCAGGTCATTTTCTGTGGACGTATACACACCTACATGATGTTCTGCCCAAATGAAGTCACACTATACATGCTTCTTATAATCTACATTTTTCTGTTGATGATTCCCAACCATCCATGTCTGTAAGTGCACATCTGGTGTGATGCCCAGGCCCTGGGGCTTCCCCAAGCCCTTCCCTGGTCTGTCCAGCCAGGATCCAGCTGAAGCCCTTCCATCCTAGTAGTGGTTTCTGGACTCAGCAGGGGGTACCAGGCAGGTGGCCCTGCAAGACAGTGCTCTCCAGCTCTGTGTAGCACACACACAGGAGTACACACATGCATGTGTCTGTGCATGCATACATTTATGATACAGAGTCAAGAATTTCCCCTCATGGATATTTTTACAAGCGACCAGATTTTTAATGTCTATAAACTCATATGTGAGGTATATACATATACTTTATAGACAAACACACAGTGTATATAGACATTTACACAAATACTTTTTCGGCTGTGGCATGTCAGTATTTATAAGTAGCACTCGAGTGGGTAAATGTATCCACATGACCTCAGAGAAACTGACTAAAGAATCAGGGTGTGTACATGCTTGCCTGTGTGTGTATACAATGACTGACGGTACCATGGGGGGAAAGACAGAGTGTAGTGGAAATCTGAGTGTGCTCCCAGAAACTGGCAAGTCAAGCAGTAGAAAAGAGCGAAGATCTAGAAGACTGGCTGGAATGCCACTGTGCTGAATGTGCGCTCACAGACAGCATCACTACCCGATAAGGAAATTCCTTCTGACCACACACAGAATTTGAAGGAAAGTCGACTGTGTGCCTGGCCATGAAGGATCCTGTGTAAATGCCAAAATCAGCAATGCAAACTCTTTCTTTGATAATGCAATAAAGTCCAAAATAAACCAGAAATGACCTCACACATCAGGACTAAACAAAACACTGAGAGGAATCTGGGTGAAAGAGGAAATCATAAGGAAAATTATAAAATTCCTAAACGTGCATGACATCAAAAAACACTACATGCTAAATTCAGTTAGACCCAGTTAAGGCTTAAATACGTTTATCAAAAGATGAGACAGATTTTTAAAAGTGAATTCAGTGTTCAACTCAGGAAATTGACACACGAGCAACAGAGCCAGCCCAAGACACAACAAAGGAGGAACAATGAAGAAAAAGGCAAGGACTAGGAAGTAGAAAATAAAAAAGAGAAAAAATAAGCACAACCAAAATGTTAACAAGATTAACAAACCTCTGACAAGCAATACTGATCAGTAAAAAAAAAGAATATACACAGAACTGTGAACAGAAAATTCACAGTATTCTAACTAATGTGATAATCTGCAAGCAGCAGATAAATGTCTGTACAAAGCACTAAAATTCTCTCAAAAAGTTGGTAGCAAGCACATCATGCATCATCGTCATCATCATCATCGGCAGCCGTCCGTCTCGAGAGACGATGGCGTAGCTTCTTGAGAGTCTATCTGCACCGCCGAGAATGGCTGTGCAGTCCGACTCGAGAGTGACAATCCCTGCCGCACTTGTTACAGGTGAAGGCAGATGGCTGTTGTTGCTGCTGTTGACGCTGCTTCCGCCTCGATCTTTTCTGGACCGCCTCCTCGTTGCGCGCAGCCTCTGCGCATGACGTACCTTGTCTGATCGCGAGCCTCCAGGCTAGGCGGTCGTCTGCTTGAACTTCCCATGTGTTGAGATTGATGGAGCATTGTGTCATGTCCTTTTTGCAGATGTCTTTGAACCACAGTTTTGGGCGCCCTGTCATCCTCTGGCCTTCTGCTAGCTCGCCGTAGAGGAGGTCTTTGGGAATACGACCTGCATCCATTCTTTTGACATGGCCGAGCCACCTGAGGCGTCTCTCACTAAGAACTGCATGCAAACTGCTCATGTTGGCTCGCTTCAGCACCTCGGTGTTGGGAACCTTATCCTGCCAGGCGACATGCAGGACGTGTCGCAGGCACCTCATGTGGAAGCTGTTGAGTTTCCTTTCGTGCCTTGCGTAGGTGGTCCACGTCTCGCTGCCATAGAGGAGAGTGCTGAGTACACAGGCTTGGTAGATGCGCAGTCTGGTTTTCTCAGTGAGGCTGGAATTGTTCCACACTCGCCGGTTCAGTTTGGCCATAACTGTGGCTGCCCTGGCGATTCTCCGGTTGACCTCCAAGTCAACTGACAGAGAGCTCGAGATGGTGGACCCGAGGTAAGTGAAGTCGTTGACAACCTCCAGGGTGTATCCGTCGATGGTGATGCATGGGGGAGTCCCCGTGCCTTGAGCCATAACGTTCGTCTTCGTCAGGCTGATGGCTAGTCCGAACTCCTTGAATGCTTGGGAAAGGCAAGTGACTAGCTGCTGGAGTCCCTCTTCGGAGTGTGATGTCAAGGCTGCGTCGTCGGCGAAGAGCATCTCACGGATGAGCACCTCTTTGACTTTGGTCTTGGCTCATAGACGGGCCAGGTTGTAGAGCTTGCCATCGGATCTGGTGTGAATGAAGACACCCTCGCTGCAGTCCTTAAAGGCGTATTGGAGGAGCATGGAGAAGAAGATTCCGAACAGCGTAGGCGCGAGGACGCAGCCCTGCTTTACTCCGCTGCTGACTGGGAAGGCCTCAGAGGTTGCGCCGTTGTAGGACACCGTGCTGTGCATGTTGTCGTGAAAGGACATGACCACAGCAAGCAGATGTGGTGGACAGCCAATCTTCCGTAGCAAGCTGAAGAGTCCGCTTCGACTGACCAGATCAAACGCCTTCGTGAGGTCGATAAAGGCGAGGTAGAGTGGTTTATGCTGCTCGTGACACTTCTCCTGCAGCTGACGTAGGGAGAAGATCATGTCCACTGTTGATCGGCCAGCTCTGAAGCCACACTGGGACTCTGGGTAGACGCGGGAAGCAAGGGTCTGCAGGCGGGCAAGAGCGACCCGGGCGAATACTTTGCCGACGACGCTGAGGAGAGAGATGCCCCGGTAGTTGTTGCAGTCGCTGCGGTCTCCTTTGTTCTTGTACATGGTGATAATGTTGGCGTCTCTCATATCCTGGGGGATGTAACCCTCCTTCCAGCAGAGACAGAGTAGATGGTGGAGCGGCTGTAGCAGGACTGGTTTCCCGCTCTTTAGGATTTCTGGAGGGATTCCATCGCTTCCTGGTGCTTTCCCGCAAGCGAGGCGGTCGATGGCTTTGCCGAGCTCTGCCGCAGTAGGTGGGGTGTCTAGCTCCTCCATGACTGGTAGGTCTGGGATGGCTTTAAGAGCAGTGTCTGTTACGGTGTTCCTCGTCGCGTACAGCTCGAGGTAGTGCTCGGTCCACCGCCGCATTTGCTGTTCCTGGTCAGTGATGACCTCACCTGTCTTGGACTTAAGGGGGGCGATCTTGGAGGGGATTGGGCCTGTTGCCTTCTTGATACCCTCATACATTCCTCGTGCGTTGCCTATATCGGCGGCTTCCTGGATGCTTCTGCACAGGTTTAGCCAATAGGTGTTGGCACAGTGGCGGGCGGTCTTCTGGACTTTGTTCCTGGCAGCCCGTAGAGCTTGAAGTGTACTGGGAGTGGGCGTGGCCTTGTAAGCCAGTAGGGCCTTCCTCTTAGCCTCGATCACGGGTTCCATTTCTTCCCAGTGAGCCTCGTACCAGTCAGCGTTCTTCCGCTCTTTCTTCCCGTAAGCAATAATGGCGGAGTTGTATATGGCGTCGCGGAGACGTGGCCAATTGGATTCGATAATGTCATCTGCCGCTATTCCCTCGCCGAGTGCATCTTCCATCCTGTTGATGAATTGCTGAGTCTTAACTGGGTTGCTGGCACAACTGGTGTTGATGCGTGGGCGACCCTTCATCTTGGAGTGGTGCAACCTCTTCGGCATTATGCGCACCTTGCTTACCACGAGGGCATGGTCCGTGTCGCAGTCTGCACTGTGGTAGCTGCGGGTAAGGAGGGTGCTGCCAATATCCGTTCTTCTGGTGATGACGAGGTCAAGCTGGTGCCAGTGGCGGGAGCGGGGGTGCCTCCATGACACCTGGTGGATCTCTTTGCACTTGAAGAATGTGTTTGTCACGCACAGGCCGTGGTGACACAAAAGCTCAAGCAGTCGCTGACCATTCTCATTGATCTTTCCTCTCCCAAAGTTTCCAAGGCAGGTGGGCCAGGCCATGTGGTCGGCTCCTACTCTTGCGTTGAAGTCTCCAAGGAGATAAAGAGCGTTACTTCTGGGGATCTTGGATAACGCTTCGTCCAGTGCATGGTAGAACTGTTCTTTCTCTTCAGTGGTGGCGCAGAGGGTTGGGGCATACGCGCTAAGAATGCTGACTGGGCCGAAAGTTGTTGACAATCGGAGGGTAAGTAATCTCTCTGTGCCTCCTGTGGGTGGCTCTATGGAGTTAACAAGCGTGTTCTTCACAGCGAACCCAACACCATGCTGTCTTGGTTGGTCCGGAGACTTCCCTTGCCAGTAGAAGGTGTAGTTGGTTTCTCTGATAGTTCCGTTGTCGGCCAACCGGGTCTCTTGTAGAGCCGCAATGTCAATGTTTAGTCGTGCCAGTTCCCTGTCGATGACGGCGGTTTTCCTGGCACCATTGATCCACGGAAGGTCTGCAGTAAGTCCGGGACACATGGTCCTGATGTTCCAGCTAGCGAGGCGAAGAGCTGGAGGCTTCTTTCTTGTTGTTTGCTTGGAATTGCCTGGTGCAAGTGTTTTGTGGCCCACTTTTCAAGAGACGCCTCTCTGATCCCCACGCACCCAGTGGGGCAGGTGAGCCATGGCGAGACGGCACCTAATTGGCTGGGGGCTGCCCAGCTTGAGGCGGGCGGTAGCTGTCCAGTGAGGTGCGATGACCTCTCCCACCGTCAGAGGAGACCCCTGGCGCTCGTTTCCTTCGCCAATCGGATGAGCTTATAACCGGTAACTGTCTCCTCCCGTGTTAAGTCGACATCTTGCGATGACGCTGGAGTGTCCTCTCCAGTGAAGCTACAAAGCCTGGGCAGGGTGATATGGAGGGCCAGCTGTTGCCCATGCAGCAGACCCCCCCTCTCTTCGCAGCTGAAGGATCCAAGGGGAAAGACAGAGTCAATACAGCTTGGCTTCAGGTGCGCCGCAGGAGTTGCCGGTGTTGACTACAACGTCAAACCGCCTTAGGGACTCCGGCTCCGGATTTTCTGTCAGGGTTTACTCCCTTAGCCTTTCCCCTGAGGAGGTATGCCGCAAGGCAGCGGAGGTTTGGAGTCAGAGTTTCCCTTCTCCTTAGCCTTTCCCCTGAAGAGGTATGCCACAAGGCAGCGGAGGTTTTTTGGAATCAGAGTTTTCCTTCTCTGATGTGCCCTGACTGGAAGATCGAACCAGCGACACTTAGCTCGCAGGCCGACGCTCAATCCACTGAGCCAAACCAGCCAGGGGGACATCATGCATAGGAACTTATTTATTCCTCTCCACAGTTCCCCTGAGGTCTGTATTCTCACATCTATAGGAGGCTGGGGAGCTGAGGCAGGAAGAGAAGACAAGTGCCCACAGCTGCCTAGGCAGAGGCAAGGCCTGAGGCTGGCCGGCCAGTGCCCAGCCCCATGCTCTGGGCCACTAAGTGCTCTGGGTGGCCTCCAGAAAATCAATATGGACCAGTGACCATCAGAGAAAAGGTGGTGTTCGTCAGAAGCCACCTGACCTCCAGATGCTCTCTAGGGCACATCAATCTTATGGGTCAGTTTGTACTAAACTTTCAAGAAACAGGCCACCCCTATCTTATCCAAGATTGTCATATCACCCAACCTAGTTTAAGAGGTTGCTATAAAACTTTTTTTCTTTTCAATTCTCATTTGAGGACATGTTCATTAATTTATAGATAGATAGCAAGAGAAGGGGAGAGAGAGAGAGAAACATCGACGTGAGAGAGAAACATTGACCAGCTGCTTCCTGTACGCACCCGAACCAGGGTTTGAACCTGCAGTCCAGGTATGTAGGTATGTGCCCTGACCAGGTGTCAAGTCAACAACCTTTGGGTGTATGAGATGACACTCCAGGCAACTGAGTCACACGGCCAGATTGAGGCTGCTATAATCTTTATTCTAAAATTGGATAAAGACAGATCAAGATTGATGCTAACTGAATCCAATATTGTATGATTTATTCCACAGTGCAAGGGTAACTCAACACAACTGTTTCAATAAATAACCTTTTGGGTTTTTTTTTTTAATGTTCAGAAAACTCAGAATAGAAAAATCTCCCTTTGGGGAGTGGCAAGGCTTACTTGGGGAAGAGCAGGAGGAGAGAGCAAATGTCAGATGTCTCCAGGCCATCCCCCAGTGGAGATCAGCCAGAGCAGGCGAGGGTAAGGATGCTTCCTGTATGTGCACATGCATGTGTGTGTGCATGTGTCCACCTGGTACACAGCCGACCGGAGTAACTAGGGCTGTGACTTCATGCAATGAGAGGACCTGGGCTCACAAGCTGCAGGCCATGGACAGAGGCTGAGTGCCACTGAATGGAGCCAGGCAACAAGGATGAGACTCGGTGCATGTGTCCCTTTGGCCTGCCAAGCCCTGGCCTAGGAACAGCAGCAGCCTGGGGCAATCCTGCCAACTCTGCACAAATCAAAATGCATCCTTCCCTAGGAGGGCCAGGTTGAGACCTTCTGCTGGGGTGTGATGCTCCCTCACCACTTGCAGGGCCACTCCTGTCCTCTTTCCCTCACCCAACTGCAAGCCATTCCTTCCTTCATTTTCAACTGCTCCTGAACACTCCTGTGCCATAAATAAGACTCACATGCTACCTCTGGAGACCTCCTTCTATGGCTGTAACCAACTACTTAATAATCCAGCTGAGGTGACAACTAAGGCTGAGAAGTTGCCTGGATGAAGGTGGATCTAACGCTGTGGACTTCATTCCCAGAAGGTATGTCAGCTCTCTCCCTTCTCCCCCTGTCCATCATCACCTGCCTGCACATCAGTCCTTTGGCATGGGACAGTGGCTAGCATGATCTGAAAGGCCTCCTGGCTCCCACACTGGTCCAGCTACCATGGGTCCTCCTCCCACCCTGGAATGAGCCTCCTAGGATTCAGCTGTGACCACCGTGCCACTGCCTCCACGAGTCCCCCTCCACATTGCCGCCACAAACCTTTACTTCTACATTATCAAGGGGGCGAGCCTCACATTTAAGACGTGTGGATGTCGCCCTCGGTGCTTTTTCTGCTGGTCGATTCTAAACAATTGAAGGTTGTTTATGGTAATGATGGTACCGGTACTGCAAGATGCAGATTCCTGGGCCCCGCCCAGACCCCTGAGTCCAGGTCTCAGCAGGCCTTGGCATCTGTGTTGTAAGTGAGCTCCCAGGCAAGCCCAGTTCTGGGCCTGCCCGCCCCCTACCCCCACGCAGTGCGCTGGGGTTGGGTCGGGGTTATGGTGGTCGCTGCAAATCACAGTTGAATGACCACGTCAGGAAGAGATCCCGGAGGAGCAGCCAGGGCCTAGCCCTGAGAAAGGGGCTGAACCGGGTGTTAGGGTGGCAGGGGTTTGCCAGGGAAGTCAGTGGGGGATTAGTTTGGGTGCAAAGTCAGGAAGGAACCATGCTCCAGGCACGGGGGTGGCAGGCGAGCCACAGCCAAGGGCCCTAAACACAGGACGTTTGACCTTGACCCTGAGGTCAAGAGCAGAGGAGAGGCGGGTAGATAGGGCCTCTGGGGTTCCCCAAGCTGCAGGAGGGGCGTTGGACGCGCGCCGCCGCACCACCCAACCCGCGCGTCCCACGATCCCCCGTGCGGCCGCTAGGGGGAGCCGCGCCGCGCAGCTCGGCCCTCAGAGCAGGGCAGGCTGCGCCCGGGAGCTGCGGGCGGCAGGCAGCCCCAGGTTCACAGGCAGCCGGCGCAGCAGACGCTGCCCAAGGGCCGGGCCCCGGGTTTGGGCGCTTCGGGAGCTGGTGAGTGGGGAGTGGCTGGGCTGGACGCTGGCGCAGCGGACCCAGGAGGCGCGGCGGAGGGCACAGCCGGGAAGGCCGGGACGCAGAGGTGCGGGGCGGCGATCGGTAGGGACGCGCGGCCTGACTCGGGACGCAGGTGTGCACGTGGCTGACAGTGCGCGTGGTCGCTGGCCGCTGACCCGGGGGCAGCAAGCGAGAGGGACTGCGTGGGCCGGGACAGCGGAGGGCGCCGGGAGCCAGCTTCTTCAGGCATGCAGGTGTCAGGAGAAGCCAGCCTGGACCCAAGGCCTCCTGCCCGCTCTGGGTCTCAGTCTCCCGGTCTCTGAAATGAGACCGGCAAGGCTAACCTGCCGGGCGCTTGTGAAGAAAGGGAACGTCCTTGTCTGGAGCGGGGGAACAGGGTGCTGTCTCTGCAGTAGGGGTCGATTGAGGAAAGGACTGATCCTGCTATCAGAGAGTCCGGGGACAGCGGTCAGCTGGGTTCTGGGTGTGTGCTCCACGCAGGGAGAGCAGCGGTCCGGCAACCCTAGGCCACTCCTCCCTGGGTACAGGTAGGGAAAAGGAAGCCCCGCCCCGGCACTGTGCTCAGTGCGGGGGCAGTGTGGAAAGAAGGGACAGGGCAGTGTCGGGTGGAGGGGCTCATCCCAGGCCCCTTCCTTCTCGCCACGGTGAGACAGATGTTCTGCTGAGCTTCAGGAGCTGAAGAGGTGCCCCGGGAGGGTTTACCTGCCTGGGAGGTGCTGTGTTCCCATCTTACAGGGAAGTAAC
This sequence comes from Furipterus horrens, assembly GCF_987537825.1. Lineage (NCBI taxonomy): Eukaryota > Metazoa > Chordata > Mammalia > Chiroptera > Furipteridae > Furipterus > Furipterus horrens. Next base: position 60,185,267 of record NW_028327180.1, on the reverse strand, counting down.
TGAGGCTTAGAGAGGTGACAGGACCAGGAGGTGACAAAGCTGGCTTTCGACTGTGGCCAGGCTAGCTCCAAAAGCCGTATTCCAGCCACTGTGCCAGGCGACCAGGAGAGGCCTGCGGGGGCCCAGCACCCGCCCACGGGGAACGCTGGCTGAGCTACTGTTCGCTCTGCTCCTGGCTCCCAGCAATGTTGCCTGGCGGGTGCGGGAGAGGGAACAGGCCAGCCGTCAGGGGAAACCTGAAGTCATGCAGAGGGTAAGCGCCAGGAAGAAAATAAAACAGGGTAATCGGCGTGGGGAGAGACTGGGATGGGGGTAGGACTTTTGCCTAATCAGGGAGGGTGGCCCTGAGCAATAAGTGACCCCTGGCTACAACATGACTGAAGGGCAGGGCGCAGTGGAAAGATCTGAGGGAACATCAGCGGAGTGGCCCCTGAGGCAGGCACAGGTCCTGGGTGGGAAGAGCTGCAAGAGAGCCAGTGAGGAGAGTGGGGTTAGATTTTCCTCAGGTGCAGTGTGACGTCTTTGGAGGGTTTTGAATTTGAGAATTGAAAGGAAGCCCCTGAGGTGGGTGCAGAGGAGGGAGGAGAGGGAGCAGGGAAGAGGCTGCTGGAGTTTTCCACGGATTTTCAAGGAGGAATCCACAGGCTGCCCCTATTTGGGGTCCACACCATGGGGCCTGCAGTCACACGGGGGCCTCCTCTGTCCTGGCAGGGCCTGGCAGGCAAGGAGGACAGGGTCTTCTGCAAGTGTGCAGTGGTCAGCTGTGGTGGGCAGGGGAGCCATATGCAGGCTCCAGCCCTGCCCCTCTCCCTGCGCCCTCCCCATGCACTCCAGGGGAGGGGCTATCTTTGTAGAGTTTGCAAAGATGGGATGCTGGGTATTTGGGCTGGCTGTTTCAATCGGGCTCTGTTTGGTAAGTTTCCACATTATTCCAGCCCTCCCATGTGCTTTGACCCAGACCTAGAAGCAGCCATTCCTCCGGGAAGCTTTGGCACCTGTTAGTGCGGGTGGGATTTAGAAGCCAGGATCTGGTCATTAGACGTACTTCTTGCTACCTTGGCGTCACTGCCTTGGTACCTTCTCAGTGGATTGAGGTCAGAAATAATTTTTTGTTTTTTAGCAAAAATTTAATATGCCCGTTTCCTTTCTTCTATAGTAAGAACCTGGTTCCCCAAAACATCAATATATTTAATCATTTGCTTAGTCCCAGAATGCACCCAAAATAATGTCTGAATCACTGCATCCAAATCACTACCAAAGAAACCCTTCTAGGTCAAGTTCAGGATTTCTTGGGGTAGTCAGCACAATGTGAATATGTTACCAATTTGATCTGCCATTAGCTTCATCTCTTTTTCATTGCAATTTGTTTTTTTCCCTTTTAGTTTTTATGATAATTTCATTTGTTGAATAAAAGTCCCTGTCTCTTCTTACTTGTTCTCACACTGTGAGTAACCATTTGAAATATGGTTTTTCCTTCCTGGGTTTCTTTGCAAAACAAGCCGTTTATGCACTATCACAAAAGTTAGCATATACATCTCTTTTGCATCTTGCTTTTTTCAATTAAAACTATCTGCTTAGCAGCTCACAGAGTCTTTTCCCACTTTTGTGCAGCCACATAAGTGCCCAGTGATGGCTGCATCGTGCATATTTGACTGTGTCCCAGGGATGGATGTTTGACTTCTTCCGGGCATCCATTATTAAAAATCATAAAGTAACAGATAACCCCACACATAGGTTGTTTGTATTTGTGGAAGTGTCTCTTCAATTCCTAGAAGTAGGAGTAAATATGTACTCATTTTGTTGGCTATTCCCAATTTCCCTCACCCCAGATTCCACACTGTCAACCAGGGCGGCTTCCCTCCTGACCTCACCACTGAGAGCCAAGAAAGCATGTTCCCATTCCCATGCATCTTCATTTATATTTCTATTATTATGAATAAAACTGGACATCTCTTCCTGTGTTTATGAGTTATTTCATTATCTTTTTCTGTGAGTTTTGCATCCATGTATTATACCCATTTCCTATGGGAGTTTTGGTTTTTTGTTTCCCCTTCAGTTTAAGTTTGTTTAAAATACATATTATATTATTAGTGTTTTATCTTTGTTACATTGCAAATATTTCTCCCAGGTTTTTTCTTTTTCTTTTTTTTTACAGTATGTATAGTGGGTTTTGCCATTAAAAGCTTTCCATTTGTATGCAGTAGATTTAATCATGCTTCTCTTTTATCACATCTAGATTTTTTAATCTTTTTATTGAATTTATTGGGGTGACACTGGTTAACAAAATTACATAGGTGTCAGGTGCCCAATCCCACAACACATCATCTCTGCACTGTAGCGTGTGTTCACTACCCCAAGTCAAGTCTCCTTCTGCCACCTTTTATCCACCTCTACCCTCTTCTGTCTCCCTGACACCTGGCAATCACCACACTGCTGTCCATGTCTGTGCGTTTTTTATTTCTGGCTCAGTCTCTTTACACACACCCCGCACCAGCCCTCAACCCCTCACCACCACTGCCCACCACTCCCCCACCCCACCCCTGCAACAGCTCTTAGCCTGCTCTCTATGAGTCTGTCTCTATTTTCCTTGTTAGTTCAGTTTGTTCATTAAATTCCTCATATGAGTGAAGTCATATGGTACTTGTCTTTCTCTGACTGGCTTATTTCACAGCATAATGTTCTCCAGATTCATCCATGCTGTCGCAAATGGTAAGATTTCCTTCTTTTTGTTGAATTATGTTTTATGGATTATGCTATTACAGTTGTTCTGGTTTTTCCCCTTTTGTCCCCCTCCACCCAGCACCCCCACTCCCTCAGGTAATCCCCCCACCATAGTTCATGTCCATGAGTCATGCATGTAAGTTCTTTGGCTACTCCATTTCCTATACTGTATTTTACACCCCCATTGCTATTCTGTGACCACCTATTTGTACTTCTTAATCCCCTCACCTCTTCACTCATTCCCCCACACCCTCCTCTCATCTGGTAACCATCAAAAAAGATTTCCTTCTTTTTACAGCAGAGTAGTATTCCATTGTTTAAATGTCCCATAGTTGCTTTATCCACTCATCTGCTGATGAACACTTGGATATAACACTGTTATGAACATAAAGATTAATATATTCTTTCAAATTGGTGTTTTGGGTTTCTTCAGATATATTCCCATAAGTAGAATCACAGTTCCATTTTTAATTTTTGAGGTATCTCCCTATGGCTTTCCTCCGTGGCTACATTCCCACCAACAGTGCACAAGCCTTCCCTTTTCTCCACATCCTCACCAGCACTTGTTGTTTGTTGATTTATGGATGGTAACCATTCTGACAGGTGTGAGATGATATCTCATTGTGTTTTTAATTTGCATTTCTCTGATGTTTATTGATGTTAAATATCTTTTCATATGTCTATGGGCCATCTGTATGTCCTTTTTGGAGAAGTGTCTATTCAGATCCTTTGCCCATTTTTTAAATTGAATTGTTTGTTTGTTTATTTGTTTTAAATGTGTTTTATTGATTACAGTGTTACATTTGTTCCAATTTCCCTTCCCTCTGCTCCCCTCCACCCGGTGGCCCCCCTCCCTCCCCTTGTCCCCCCCTTTTAGTCCATGTCCATTGGTTGTACATATAGTTCTTCTCAACCTCTCTCTGTCTATTCCATTCCCTCCTACTATGCTTCTTAATTCCTATACCATCTCCCTCCCTGTCCCCCTTCCCCTTCCCTGCTGACCTCCCCCCAATATGCTCCCCATACCTATAGTTCTTTTTCCACTCTCATTGCCTATTTAGTTTGCCTTTGTTTCAATCCCCTAGCTTCTGTTGTTGTTTCTTGTGATGCAGTTTTCATTTTAGTGTTTATAGTTTTGATCCTCCTTTTTCTAAACCAGTCCTTTTAACATCTCATATAACAGTGGTTTGGATCTAATGAACTCTTTCAGTTTTATTTTGTCCTGGAAACACTTTCTCTGCCCTTCTGTTCTGAATGACAGCTTCGCTGGATAAAGTATTCGTGGTTGTAGGTTTTGAATTTTCATTGAATTGTTTGTTTTTTTGGTGTTGAGTTTTATAATAAATTTTGGAATATTAACCCTTTATCAGATGTATCATTGGCAGATACGTTCTCTCATTCAATGAGTTGTTTTTCATTTTGTTGATGTTTTCCTTTGCTGTGCAAAAACTTTTTAGTTTGATGTAGTCCCATTTGTTTATTGTTTCTTTTGTTACCCTTGCTCAAGGAGATTCATTAGAAAAAAATATTGCTACAAGCAATGTCCAAGATTTTACTGCCTATGTTTTTTTGAGGGGATTTTTATGGTTTTGAGTCTAACATTTAAGTCTTTAATCCATTTTGAGTTTATTCTTGTGCATGGTGTGAGAAGGTGGCGTGGTTTTATTTTTTTCTATGTATCTGTCCAATTTTCCCAACACCATTTATAGAATAGACTATTTTTAGCCCAGTGTATATTTTTGTTTCCTTTATCATGTATTAATTGACCATAAAGACTCTCTTCTGTTCCATTGATCTATGTGTCTGCTTTTATGTCAGTACCATATTGTTTTGATGATTATAGATAGCATGATGTCTTCTTCTTTCTGAAGATTGCTGTGGCAATTCAGGGTCTTTTGTGGTTCCATATAAAATTTTGGAATGTTTGTTCTTGATCTGCGAAATACACCATTGGTATCTTGATAGGAATTGTGTTGAATCTATAGATTGCTTTGGGTAGTATAGACATTTTAATGATGTTAATTGTTCCTATCTGTGAATACGATATATTCTTCCACTTGTTTGTATCTTCTTCAGTTCTTTTCTTCAGTGTCTTATAATTTTCCAAGTGCAAATCTTTTACACCCTTGGTTAAATTTATTACTAGGTACCTTATTTTTTTGTTGTTGCAAAAGTAAATGGGATCATTTTCTTAATTGCTCTTTCTGCTAGTTCATTATTGGTATATAAAAATGCCATCGATTTATGAATATTAATTTTGTATCCTGCTACTTTGCTGAATTCATTTATTAGGTCTAGCAGTATTATGGTAGACTCTTTTGAGTTTTCTATGTACAATAGCACATCATCTGTGAATAATAACAGTTTAATCTCTCCCAATTTGGATGCCTTTTATTTCTTCTTATTGTCTGATTGCTGTGGCTAGGACTTCCAATACTATGTTGAATAAAAAAGGTGGAAGTGGGCATCCTGTCTTGTTCCCCATCTTAAGGGAAACACTTGTAGTTTTTGCCCACTGAGTATGGTGCTGGCAGTGAGTTTGTTACATGTGGTCTTTATTATATTGAGGTGTGTTCCCTCTAGTCCCACTTTGCTGAGAGTTTTTATCACAAATGGTGCTGGATTTTATTAAATGCTTTTTCTGAATATATTGATATGACCATGTGGTTTTTATCCTTTATTTTGATTATATGGTGCATCATGTTTATTGATTTGTGACTATTGTACCAACCTTGAATCTCTGGAATAAATGATCCTTTTGATACATTGCTCTATTTGGTTTGCTAATATTTTGTTGAGGATTTTAGCATCTGTGTTCATTGGGGATATTGACCTATAATTTTCTTTTTTTGTAGTGTCTGGATCTAGTTTTGGAATTAGGATAATGCTGTCCTCATAAAATTAGCTCGGGAGTTTTCCCTCCTCTTGAATTTTCTGTAATAGTTTGAAAAGGAGAGGTATTAGTTCTTCTCCGAATGTTTGGTAAAATTTGCCTGTGAAGCCATATCTGTTCCAGGACTTTTGCTTGCTGGGAGTTTTTTTATTACAGCTTCAGTTTTGCTTGGTGTAATCTGTCTTTCAGATTCTCTGATTCTTCCTGATTCAGTTTTAGAAGATGATACGTTTTTAGGAATTTTTCCATTTCTTCCAGATTGTCTAATTTGTTGGCATACAGTTGTTTGTAATATTTTCTCAGCATCCTTTGTATTTCTTTGTTGTCAGTTGTTACTCTCCTCTTTAATTTCTGATTTTTTTTAAATTTGATGCTCTCTCTTTTTTTCTTAATGAGTCTGGTTAAAGATTTGTCAGTCTTGTTTCTTTTCAAAGAACTGGTTCTTGGTTTCATTGATTTTTTTTGTATTTTTTTAGACTTTTATTTCTGTTCTGATCTTTATTATTTCCTTTCTTCTACTCACCTTGGGCTTTGTTTATTGTTCTTTTTCAAGTTCCTTTAAGTGTGAAGTTAGATTGTTTATCTGAGATTTTTTTGTTTGTTTGTTTCTTGAGATAGACCTGTAATGCTATGAATTTCCCTCTTAGGATTGCTTTCCTAGTGTCTCACAGATTTTGGATTGTTGTGTTCTCATTTTCATTTTTTTCAAGGTGTCTTGATTTCTTCTTTGATCACATTGTTGACCCATTCATTGTTTAATAACATGTTATTTTGCTTCCATGTCTTCATGTGTTTTACAGTGTTTTTCTTGTGATTGAATTCTGGTTTCATAGCATTGTGGTCAGAGAAGATGCTTGATATGATTTCAATCTTCTTAAGTTTGCTGAGACTTGTTTTGTGTCCTAACATGTGGCCTATCCTGGGAAACGTTCCATGTGCTCTTGAAAAAAAGTGTATCTTCTACTGCTTTGGGTGAAATTCTCTGAAGATTCTAATTAAATCCATCACTGTCCCTTGTTGATTTTTTGCCTGGAAGATCTATCCATTGATGACAATGGGTCATTAAAATCCCCAACTATGACTGTATTTCTTTCAATCTCTCCTTTTATGTGCATCAGATGTTTTTACATATTTAGGTGCTCCTATGTTGGGTGCATATATGTTTAAAAGGGTTATATCCTCTTGTTGGATTGATCCCTTTATCGTTACTTAGTGTCTTTTTTGTCTCTTACTATACAGCCTTTGTTTTAGAGTCTATTTTGTCAGATATAAGTATTGCTATTCCAGCTTTTTTCCCCCTTTCCATCTGCATTAAATATCTTTATCCATCCCTTTACTTTTAGTCTGTGTGTAGCTCATCCTGAGGTGGATCTCTTGTAGAAGCATATATATAGGTCTTGTTTTCTTCTGCATTCAGCTACCCTATGTCTTTTGATTGAAGCATTTAAGCCACTTACATTTAAAGTGACTATTGATAGGTATGTATTTATTGCAATTTTATCCTTTTTAACTATATTCCTCCTCCTAGTTTTCCTCCTCCTCCTTTTCATTGCCGTCCTCCTCCTCCTCCTTCTTGAAGGCCCAGTAACATTTCTTGTAGTACTTAGTTTGGTGGTAACAAATTCCTTTAGCTGTTTCTTGTCTGGGAACTCCTTATTTCTTCTTCAATTCTAAATGGCAGCCTTGCTGGGTAAAGTAGTCTTGGTTGTAAATCCTTGTTTTTCATCACTTTGAATATTTCCTGCCAATCCCTTCTGGCCCGAAATGTTTCTTTTGAGAGATCAGCTGACAGTCTTATAGGAGCTTCTTTGTAGGCAACTGTCTTCTTTTTTCTTTTTTTCCACCCTGCTCCCCTCCACCCAGTGACATCCCTCCCTCTAGTTGTCTGCCCCCACTTAGTCCATGCTCATTGGTTGTGCATATAGTTCTTTTCAATATCTTCCTGTCTACTCCACTCCCTCTTACTATGCTTCTTAATTCCTGTATCATCTCCCTCCCTTTCCCCTTCCTCCTCGCTGCTGACCTCCCCCCCTAATGTTCCCCATACCTATAATTCTTTTCCCACTCTCGTTGCCTACTTAGTTTGCCTTTGTTTCGATTCCCTAGCTTCTGTTGTTGGTTGTTGTGATACAGTTTTCATTTTAATGTTCATAGTTTTGATCCCCTTTCTCCTAAACAAGTCCCTTTAACATTTCATATAATAGTGGTTTGGATCTGATGAACTCCTTCAGTTTTACTTTGTCCTGGAAGCACTTTGTCTGCCCTTCTATTCTGAATGACAGCTTCGCTGGATAGAGTAATCATGGCTGTAGGTTTTTGCTTTTCATTACTTTGAATATTTCTTGCCAGTCCCTTCTTGCCTGCAGAGATTCTTTTGAGAAACCAGCTGATAGTCTTATAGGGACTATAAGAGATGTAATTCTCTGCTTCTCTCTTGCTGCTTTTAAGATTCTCTCTTTATCCTTAATTTTTGACATTTTGATTATAATGTGTCTTGGTGTGGTTCTCCCTTGGTCCAGTTTATTTGGAACACTCTGTGCTTCCTGAACCTGTAAGTCTATTTCCTTCCCCAAGTTAGGGAAGTTCTGCTTCAATATGTTTTCACATAATTTTTCAATTTCTAGTTCTTCTTCTTCACCTTCTTGCAACCCTATGATTCGGATGTTGGCCCGCTTATAGCTGCCCGATAAGTTTCTGAGCTTCTCATTTTCCTCACTTCTCATTTCCTCTTCCTGCACTGGTTGACTGTTTGTTCCTTCCCTATGTTCCAATTTGTTGATTTGATCCCTGGTTTTCTTTCCCTCAGCACCAGTTTCATATGTAATTTTGTCCATTTCAGCAGGACTAGCCTTCATTCCTTCCCCGTCTTGTTTAAGATCTGCTGTTAGGTCTGTATTTTTATAACCAAAGCTCTGAACTGTGCCTCAGAAATATTTCCTATCTGCTGCTTTGTTAGATTAGATATTTGCTGTCTGGTCAGCTGCGTCACTGGGATCTCTATCATGATCTGTACCATCCTGACAGTTTTGTGTTTACCTTTGCTTCTTGGGCAGGGCTGTCACACCTCCTACACTATAGGAGGTGGAGCCCTGTGCACTCATCACAACCAGGCGACCCATCTCACCACACTATGGCATTTTCTGCGGGAGTGGGGGTCCAAGATGGATTCCTGCCATTCACTCTCTGCTGAGAGACCGGGGGCCTCCTCCTCCATCCCATCCCCTCCAGGCCTCACAGTCCTGGGCAATGGAGGTCTGCCTTCCCTGGCTCTGGAATCACAAGCTGGCAGGTCTGGTCTGCAGCCGGGGGTGCTCCCCAGGCGTTTCTTGCCTCCCCTTAAATACGGGTGTCTGTACTTACCACTGTCCTGCCACCGTCACTGCTGCTGCCATGGATAACACAGCTTGACCCCTCCTCCCCAGCTTCACCCCTCCTACCGACCTGGATGAGCACCACTTCTTTATAACTTCATACGTTGGACTTCCATTTATTTTCTGGAACTTCTGGTTATTTCTGGTTTTGCAGTAGTTGTATTCCTTCTTAGTTGTGGAGAGAGATGGAGCGTGTCAGTCTAGGCCTCCATCTTGGCTGGAAGTCTCTTGTGGCAACTGTCTTCTTCTTGTGACTTTTAAGATTCTCTCTTTGTCTTTAATCTTTGCTGTTTTAATTATGATGTGTCTTGGTGTGGGCCTCTTTGGGTCCATCTTGTTTTGGACTCTCTGTGTTTCCTGGACTTGTGTGTCTTTTTCCTTCACCGGGTTAGGGAAGTTTTTGGTCGTTATTCTTCAAGTAGGTTCTTGATCCTTTGCTTTCTCATTTCTCCTTCTGGTACCCCTATAATGTGGATGTTGTTATGCTTCATGCTATCCCAAAGGTACCTTAAACTATCCTCATTTTTTTAAATTCTTTTTTCTTTTTACTACTCTGATTGTGTGTTTTTTTCTACCTTGTCTTCCAAATCACCAATTCAATCCTCTGCTTCATCCAACTTACTGTTTATTCCTTCCAGTGTATTATTTATTTCAGATGATTGTAGTTTTCATTTCTGACTGGTCCTTTTTTATGATTTCTGTATCCTTTTTCATGCTATTGAGCATCTTTATAACCATTCCTTTGAACTCTATATCTTAGAAATTTCTTGCCTCCATTTCATTTAGCTCTTTTTTCTGGATATTTCTTCAGTTCCTTCATTTGGGGCCTGTTTCTTTGTCTTCTCATTTTGGTTGTCCCCTTGTATTTGTATATATTAGTTATAACTCCCAGTCTTTGTGGGATAGCCTTATGTAATAAGTGTCCTGTTGGACCCAGTGGTGCAGTCTCCTTTTTAAAGAACATATAACTCTTCACTTATTTGTAACTTGCTTTATTTTGTGTAGTGCATGCATATATTTTCAATTACAGTTTACATTCATTATTTAGTATTAGTTTTAGGTTTATACCATACTGGTTAGACCATCACATACTTTACAAAATGTTTTCCTCAATATTGCCAGTACCCAGTGGCAGCATACATAGTCATTACAATACTATTAACTGTATTCTTTTTTAAAAAATAATTTATTTATTTGTTTGTTTGTTTTTAGAGAGAGGGGAAAGGAGAAAGAGAGGGAGAGAACCATCACCGTGTGGTTGCCTCTTACTCATGCCCCCAACTGGGGACCTGACGTGCAACCTAGTCATGTGCCCTGACTGGGAATCGAACCAGTATTAACTGTATTCTTTATGCTGTACTTTACATCTCCAAGACTATTTGTAACTACCAAATTTTACTTGATCCCTTCACTTTTTTTCACCCAAACCCCCAATCCCAGTCCACTCTGGCTACCATTAGTCCTCAGTATCTATGAATCTGTTTCAATTTGTTCTTTTTTTTGTTTTGCTCTTTAAATTCCATATGTAAGTGAAGTCCTATGGTATTTGTTTTTCTCTGTCTGACTTATTTCACTTAGCACAATACCCTCTTATGTATGCCATGTTTTTGCAAATGGTAAAATTTCATTCTTTTTTATGACTGAATAATAGTCCATTATATAGCTGTACCACAGCTTTTTAATCTGTCTATTGATGCACACTTGGGCTGCTTCCATACTTTGGTGATTGTAAATAATGCTACAGTGAACATAGGGGTGCATATATTCTTTTGAATTAGTGTTTTGAGTTTCTTTGGATATATACCCAGTAGTGGAATTGCTGGGTCATAAGGCAGTTCAATTTTTAATATTTTGCAGAACCTCCATACTGTTTTTCACAATGGCTGCATCAATCTGCATTCCCACCAACAGTGCATAATGGTTCTCTTTCCTCCACATCCTCATCAACACTTGTTGCTTGTTGATTTATTGATGATAGCCATTCTGGCAGGTGTGAGACAATATCTCATTGTGGTTTTTTTGCATCTCTCTGATGATTGGTGATGTTAAGCATCTTTTCATATGTCTACTGGCCATGTGTATGTCCTCTTAGGAGAAAAGTGTAGTCAGGCCCTTTGCCCATTTTTAATTGGATTATTTGGTTTTGATGTTGAGTTTTATGAGTTATTTATAAATTTTGTATATAAGCCCCTCATCAGATGTATAACTGGCACATATGATCTGCCATTCAGTAGGTTGTCTTTTCATTTTGTTGATGCAAAACTTTTTAATTTGATGTAATCCCATTTACTTTTAATTTTGATTCCCTTGACTGAGGAGATATATCAGAAAAAATATATATTGCTAAGAGAAATGTCAGAGATTTTACTGCCTATGTTTTCTATTAAGAGTTTTATGGTTTCAAGTCTTAAATTTAAGTCCTTAATCCACTTTAAGTTTATTCTTGTTTATGGTGTAAGATGGTGGTTTAGATTCATTTTTTACATTGTAGCTGTCCAAGTTTCTCAAGACCACTTATTGAACAGACTGTCTTTACTCCATTGTATGTTCTTGCATCCCTTGTCAAATATTAAATAATTATACAGGAATAGGTTTATTTCTGGGCTCTCTATTCTCTTCCATTGGTCTTTGTGTCTGCTTTTTGCCAGTACCATGCTGTTTTGATTACTATGGCCTTGTAGTATTGTTTGATATCCAGTATTGTGATACCTCCCACTTTGTTCTTCTAAGAGATAAACTATTTTTAAAATTCCAGATGGTGGGAATGATGGAAGTGTGGTGGGTAGGGAAGATGGCATGGGCAGATGAAGTAGAGGAGTTGGTGATGTTCCACTGTCTGGGTGGGGGCCTCCAGGTGTCTAGTTTGTTATTCTGCATTATGACTTACATACATGTGGCAGGTAATCTTTTTATGTTGCAAATATTATGTAACCAAATAACTTTTGATGAATGCTGAAAGGAGTGCCCATACTTGTCACATTGGTCTGTACTCTGGGGACACACTTCCCACTTTGGAGACCACTAAGTGAATCAAACCACATGGTCACCAGGGCACCCCTCACCGCAGGCCCTGGTGAGAGGCCCAGGGTGTCCTGAGCTCATGCCTTGGTGAGGAGGGCTGAATCTGAGCAGTCAAGGGAAACTCCGAGAAGAAAGCCACACCCTAGCTGCTCTGGAAGTTCACACAGGAGTCAGGTAAAATGTGGGTGATCGGGAAGGAGGGGCAGGAGGAGCAAGTGCCCAGGTCCCCAACCTGAAGACCCTGGCAGCTGAGTTCCAGCTCTCTATGTCTTGGCTGTGAGAACCTCAAGGACAGGCACTGGGCCACGCTGTTGCCCCCAGCTTGCATGCAGGCTGGGTTTCCAGTGTGTGATGCACAGGAGAGCCACAGTCCTTCTTAACTAGCTGTTTTCTGGTTTCCCTGGCAACCGTCTGCAGGTCTGAAGCACAAAAGAGGCAGCCAGAGGGGACATGGGTGGGGGCTGAAGCTCTGGGCACAGGAGCAGGTCACCCACACACTGGACACCCAGACCCTGCCTGAGCAGGAGGATCGGGATGTGGCTAGCTCAGATCCTCTGAGAAGGTTAACTGCTTCAGAATTCAGAACCCTGTCGGGAGCTGCAATCTGCTTGTCACGTGTCTTATGAAAATGGTAGCACTGTCCATCATGTGTTGTTTAAGGGTGCTTCTCATCAATCTCTGGAAGACGCTTGGTCCTGAGTGCACCAGGGACTTTCCCCAGCTCAACTGGCCTGTTCTGACAAGCTCCTTAAGAATAAAACTTGGCACATGCAAAGGCTTGGGCGAGTGCATCCCGGGGCCCATGGGAGGGGCAGGGAGGCTGAGGTGGCAGAGTGCGTGACAACTGCTGTGGGCCGTGAGCTACATGGCCTGCGGTTTGAAACAGATGTTTCTTCATGAACAGAGCCAAACTGTATTAGCACTTTGAATGATGAAAAGGATTTTAAGTGTCTGCATGTTGCAGTTCTGAAATGTTTTCCAGAGAAAATGCCTTTCTCTTTTGCAAACAGCAAGTGTAAGGAGGAACAAATGAAGTTATTGAGCCATAACCAGTTTCATTTGCAGAGGCATTGACAGATGCACACGCATATCATAATCATGATCAGTGTTGCCACTCACCCTAATGTGGAGCCCTGGCCCTTCCCACTGCTCGGAGGGCAGCTCAAGGTAACATGGCGTCAGGCGGGACTTTGAAGGAGGAAGTCACAGACTTTCCCTTTATTTACTTAAACCATTTTTTAGGAAATTTTCAAAGCCATAAACCTATAAAGAATCAATAGAATGTACATGAACCACCAGGGACTCATCTCCCAACTCGAAGGCTATCAGCTCAACCCGTCTTCCATTCTCTGTGCTCCCACTCTGATAGGTTCTCAAAGCCAATCTAAGACACCATACATCCCCCGTCATGACCCTGATATGCAGCTCTGAACTCAAGAATTTGATTGGCCACTGACACACCTGGTGAAATTAATAATAATTTCTCAGTATAATCTAATAGCTAGTCCATAATCAGTCAGATGCCATGATTCTTCAAAAATATCCTTTGATAGTTCATTTATTAATATTCAAGTGAGGATTGAAGCAAGTTGCACACACTTTTATTCTATAGTAGTCCTTCCCATTATTTTATTTTATATATGTAAGTCTTCATTCCATTTATCTGTTGGAGAAACTGGGACATCTGTCCTATAGAGTGTCCCATGTTCTGGATTTGGCTGTTTGTCTCCTTCTGGCGTCGTTGGACTTATCTTCACCCCATGTGTCCCCTGACCAGCTAGCTTGAGCTATAGCAGCACCGGCCAGTAGAAATAGCATGGAGTCCTGTGAGTAATTTGAAATTTTCTTGTAGCCACTTTTAAAAAGATGGAATTAAGAAAATAATCTATTTTATTTAATTTGTTTAATACATTATCATTCCAACCTATAATTAACATAAAAGTTACTAATGACATATTTTATATTCTTTTCTCATACTGTTTTCAAAATGAGATATGCATTTTGGGCTTACATCACATCTCAATTTGAATGTTAAGTTTTCATTATATTTAAATTTCATAAAAATTACAGTTGAAAAACATACTTGTTTTTCAAAAACTATTGAATATTAGGTTTTATACACTTCTTTTAAAAAATATCTATATAATTCACATGCAATAAACACTTAGGGCATATGTAAACACTTGTAAAACTATCACTGCAATCAAGATAATGAACACACCCAACCGGCTGCTTGCACTCAGCATGGCTGTTTCAGAGCACACCCACATTGCAGCGGGCGCCAGGAACTTCTTCCTCTCATTGTCTGTGTGATCGGTAGCATCCTAAGGTAGTCCCTGAGGCCTTCCCCTGCCCACCCCAGGTACACCTGCTGCGTGATCCCCTCCCCTTGAGTGTGAGAGGGACCTCTGACGATGACACTTTATTAGGTTCCATTATATAACAGAAGGGATTTTTCAGATATATTGAGGGATACTGGTCAGTGACTTGAGTTCATGAAAAGAGTGATTATTCTGGGTGGGCAAAGCCTGAAGGAGTGATGAGGTCATTCCTGAAATCAGACAGATTCAAAGCCTGAGAGGGGTTCTCCTCTTGGCTTGCAGAAGTGAACTGCCATCCTGTGGACAGGTGGGTGGCCTCCCAGAGATGAAGACCTCAGTCCTACACTGCAAGGGACTACATTCTGTCAACAACCAGCAAAGTTGGGCCAGGGTCCAGAGGTTCAGATGATATAGCAGCCCCTACTGATTTCAGCCTGGTCTCCCCTAAGCAGGACTCCACCAAAATGGTCTAGAATCTAGCCCGTAGAAACTGAAGGATGATCAATGTATGTTTGCTTTTCAGTTGTGTGTGAAGTTTGTGGTATTTGTTACACAGCAATAAACAACTAATATGCAAGGTTGCAGGTTTGATTGCCAGTTAGGACACATACCCAGGTTGTGGGTTTGATCCCTGATCAGGACACATACAGGAGGCAATTAATTAATATTTCTCTCTCACATCCTCTCCCTCTGAAATCAGTAGACATATCCTGGGGTCAAGGATTTTTAAAAAATCTCATGTGTCCAGTGCACCCGCTGATGGATTTGAAGATTCTTTATGCTCTGGGGTTATTATAACTTAAACTGCTGTGAACATTTACATGCACATCTCTGGGTGGATATACATTTTCATTTTTCTTGGACAAATACACAGGAGTGAAATGGCTAGGTAATATGGTAAGTTCCTGATTAACTTTGTAAGAAACTTCCAGATTCTTTTCCAAAGCGGTTGACCACATAACAGGGCATGTGCGTTCCACTTGCTCTGCACCCTTGCTGTCAGTCTTTTTGTTCCAGCCACCCTGATACCTGTGTAGTGGCATCTCATTGTATTATAGTTCCCATTGGCGTTTTTCTAATGACTAATGATTTGGACATCGTTTCTTAGGCCTATTTGCCATCTGCATATCTTCTCTGATGAAATACCTGTTCAAATACTCTGCGCATTTTTATCAGGTTTGTTTTCTTACTGTTTGCTGAGAATTCCTTGTATATTGGATACAAGTTCTTTATCAGACAAATGATTTATAAATCTCACTCTCACTGTGTCACTTTATTCTTTTCATGGTGTCTTTTAAAAAGCAGAAGTTCTTAATTTTGATGAAGGCCACATTATAATATTTTTCATCATGTTTTGGTGTTTAAGGAACTTTTACCTAAGCCAAGATTATAAAAAGTTTCTCCTATGTTTTCTTCTAAAATTTTTATAGTTATAGGTTTTACTATTAACCTGTGATTCATTTTGAATTAATTTTTGCCTCTGATGGGAAGATTGGATCAATATCAATTTTTCTGTGTCAGATAACCAATTGTTACAACACCATTTGTTGAAACGACTGTCTTTGTCAACTGAATTGCTTTTGTATCTTTTAAAATTTCAATTGACCACACACTCTTGGCTCTGTTCCTCGACTCTGTCACACTCACTGATCTCTACCTGTTGTCAGCACCTCACTCGTTCGATTGCTGTGGCTTTAAATAAAATAAAGCTAGAAATGGTAATATAAGTACTCCAACTTTGCTCTACTTTTTTCAAAGTACTTTTTGCTGTTTTTGTTCCTTAATATTTCAAAATAAATTTTGAAATCAGCTTATCAGTTTCTAATCTATAGATCAATTTGGGAGAATTTCTGTCCTTACAATATTGAGTTTTCTGATCCGTTAACAGACATTTATGTGGCTCTTTAATTCCTCTTAGCAATGTTTTATAGTTTTTCATGTAGAGCTCTTGCACATCTTCCCTCAAATTTAGCCTTAAATATTTTTTTTATTGTAAGTAGTATTTTTAAATTTCATTTCTCAATATTTTGTTTCTGGCATATAGAAATACAATAGATATCTGTATATGGATCTTATATCCTATAATCTTGCTGAACCCACTTACTAGTTACAGTGCTCTTATTTTAGACTTCATAGAATTTTCAACATAGATGATCACATCATTTGCAAATAAAGGCAGTTTTATTTCTTCCTTTTCAATCTGGCTTACTTGTCTTCTTCATCTTGCCTTCCTGCAGTAGCTAGATGTTCCAGTATAGCGTTGAATAGAAGTCATGAGACCAGACAGCCTTGTCTTCTCCTGATTTTAGGGAAAAAGCATTCAATTTTCCACCATTAAGGATGCTGTAAACTGTGGATATCTCAGAGCTGCCCTTGATCAGATTGGGGAACTTCTCTTCTGTTCCTAGCTGGCTGAGAGTTTTTATCAGTAATGAATTTTGGATTTTGTCAAATGCTTTTATACATCTGTCAGATGACCATGTGGTTTTTCTTTTTTAGTCTGTCAATATGACACATTACCAAGGTTGTGTAACTACCACCTCTATCTAATCCCAAAGCATTTTGTCACCTCAGTATAAAACTCCATACCCATTAAGGAGCTGTTCCCATTCGTCCCTCCCCCCAGCCCCTGGCAACCGCAATCTGTATTCTAGCTCTATGGACATACTTGTTCCAGATATTTCATAAATGGAATCGTACAGTATATGACCCTTCACTTTATGTTTTTTGAGATCCATTTATGTTGTGGCACATGCCAGTACTTCATGCTTTTTATAGCTGAATAATACTTCATTGTATGTATAGACCAGTTATTTGGCTATTCAGCTGTTGATAGACTCTTAGGTTGTTTCTATCTTTTGGTTATTATGAATCATTCTGCAATGAGTATTTGTTAGAATCTCTGTTTTCAGTTCTCGGGGTACACAAGTAGGAGCAGAATTGCTAGGTCATATGGTAATTCTATGACTCACTTATTGAGGAACTGTCAAAGTGTTTTCCATAGCAGCTGACCAAGTTTCTCCACATCCTCACCAAAACTTACTACTTTCCATCCTATTTTTTTAATATGCTTTATTGATTATGTTGTTACAGTTGTCCCAATTTCTTTTCCCTCTGCTTCCCTCCACCTAGTGACCCCTCTCCCTCCAGTTGTCCTTCCCCCCTTAGTCCATGCCCATTGGTTGTGCATATAGTTCTTCTCAACACCTTCCTGTCTACTCCACTCCCTCCTACTATGCTTAATTCCTGTACCATCTCCCTTCCTTTCCCCCCATCCCCCTCCCAGCTGATCTTCCCCTATGATGTTCCCCATACCTATAATTCTTTTCCCACTCTTGTGGCCAACTTAGTTTGCCTTTGTTTCGATTCCTTAGCTTCTGTTTTTGGTTGTTGTGATACAGTTTTCATTTTAATGTTCATAGTTTTGATCTTCTTTATCCTAAACAAGTCCCTTTAACACAGCAGTTCTCAACCTGTGGGTCGCGACCCCTTTGGGGGGTCGAACGACCCTTTCACAGGGGTCGCCTAAGACCATCAGAAAACACATATATAATTACATATTGTTTTTGTGATTAATCATTATGCTTTAATTATGTTCAATTTGTAACAATGAAAATACATCCTGCATATCAGATATTTTTACATTACGATTCATAACTAGCAAAATTACAGTTACAAAGTAGCAACGAAAATAATTTTATGGTTGGGGTCACCACAACATGAGGAACTGTATTAAAGGGTTGAAGCATTAGGAAGGTTGAAAACCACTGCTTTCACATTTCATATAACAGTGGTTTGGATCTGATGAACTCCTTCAGTTTTATTTTGTCTTGGAAGCACTTTCTTTGCCCTTCTATTCTGAATGACAGCTTCGCTGTATAGAGTAATCATGGTTGTAGGTTTTGCTTTTCATTACTTTGAATATTTCTTGCCAGTCCCTTCTTTTTTTAAAAAAAAATAATTTGTTTGTTTGCTTATTTTTAGAGACAGAGGGGAAAGGAAAGAGGGAGAGAAACATCACTGTGTGGTTGCCTCTCACTCGCGCCCCCAACTGGGGACCTGACGTGCAACCTAGTTATGTGCCCTGACTGGGAATTGAACCAGCAACACTTGGTTCACAGGTCGATGCTCAAGCCAGTCCCTTCTTGCCTGCAGAGTTTCTTTTGAGAAATCAGCTGATAGTCTTATTGGGGCCCCTTTGTACGTAATTCTCTTCTTCTCTCTTGCTGCTTTTAAGATTCTCTCTTTATCCTTAATTTTTGACATTTTGATTATAATGTGTCTCGGTGTGGTTCTCCCTGGGTTCAGTTGTTTTGGAACTCTCTGTGCTTCCTGAACCTGTAAGTCTATTTCCTTCCCCAAGTTAGGGAAGTTCTGCTTCATTATTTTTTCACATAATTTTTCAATTTCTAGTTCTTCTTCTTCACCTTCTTGCAACCCTATGATTCGGATGTTGGCCCGCTTATAGCTCCCAATAAGTTTCTGAGCTTCTCCTCATTTTCCTCACTTCTCATTTCCTCTTTCTGCATTGGTTGACTGTTTGTTCCTTCCCTATGTTTCAATTTGTTGATTTGATCCCTGGTTTTCTTTCCCTCAGCACTAGTTTCGTATGTATTTTTGTCCATTTTAGCAGGACTAGCCTTCATTCCTTCTCCGTCTTGTTTAAGATCTGCTGTCAGGTGTGTAAGCATTCTTATAACCAAAGCTCTGAACTATGCCTCAGAAATATTTCCTATCTGCTGATCTGTTAGATAAGATATTTGTTGGCTGGTCAGCTGTGTCACTGTGATCTCTATCATGATCTGTGCCATCCTGACAGTTTTGTATTTACCTTTGCTTCCTGGGCGGGACTGTCACACCTCCTATGCTATAGGGGATGGAGCCCGTGCACTCGTCACTACCGGGCAACTTTTTTCACCACGCTGTGGTGTTTTTTTGTGGGGGCGGGCGTCCAAGATGGATGCTTGCCATTTACTCTCTGCTGAGAGACCAGGAGCTTCTTCCTCCATCCCCACCCCTCCCAGCCTTCACAGTCTGCCTTCCCTGGCATTGTGATCGTGAGCTGATGGGTCTGGTCTGCAGCCAGAGGGTGCTCCCCAGGTGTTTCTCGCCTCCCCTTAAATACGGGTGTCTGTGCTTACCACTGTCCTGCTGCCATCGCCACAGCTTCCACTGCCAGCACAGCTTGACCTCTCTGCCCCGGCTTCGCCCCTCCTACCCATCCAGACGAGCACCACTTCTTTATAACTTCATACGTTGGACTTTCATGTAGCTTTATTTTCTGGAACTTCTGGTTATTTCTGGTTTTGCTGTAGATATAATCGTTTTTAGTTGTGGAGGGAGACAGAGCATGTCAGTCTAAGCCTCCGTCTTGGGCAGAAGTCTTTTTCCATCTTATTGATTATAGCTAGCCATCCTAGTGGGAGTGAAGTAGTATCTCAGTGTGGTTTGATTTACATTGTCCAACTAACTTAAGATATTGAGCATCTTTTCAAGCAGTTGTTAGCCATTTGTATATTTTCTTCAGGGAAATGTATATTCAAGTCCTTGGCTTGTTTTTAAAAATTGGATTGTTTGTCTTTTTTTGTTGTTGGGTTATAGAAGTTCTTTATATATTCAAGATACTAGACCTATATCAGATATATTATTTGAAAATATTTTCTCCTGTTCTGTAGTTTGTCTTTGACATTCTTTATACTGTCCTTTGATACAAATAAGTTTTGGTGAAGTTTAACTTATCTATTTTATTCTTATGTTGCTTACACTCATATCTAAGAATCATTTAAAACCCAGTGTCATGAAACTTATTCCTCTCTGTTTTATTCTAAGAATTTTATAGCTTAACTCTTATATATAGGTTGCAGATCGATTTTGAGTTAATTTTTGTATATGGTGTGAGGTAAGAGGCCAATTTTAAGTAAACTTTTATATATGATGTGAGGTAAGAGTCCAACTTTATTCCTTTGTGGATATCTGGTCATCCCAATATCATTTGTTGAAGAGATGCTTTTCTCCACCGAATGATCTTGGCACCCTTTTCAAAAATCAACTCGCCATAAATGTATGGGTTTATTTCTAGACTCTTGATTCTAGTCCATTGGTATGTATGCTGTGCCAGTACCACACTGTTTTGATTATTGTAGCTTTGTAATAAGTTTTGAAATCAGGACATGTGAGTCAGTCAACTTTGTTCTTTTTCAAGATTATTTTCGTTACTTGGGGCCTTTGCACTTCCATATGAATTTTAGCATTTTGGGGAAAAAAAAAGGCCATTAGAATTTGGGTAAGGATTGCATTAAATCTGTAGATCGGACTTCCGACCAAGATGGAAACCTAGACAGATACTCTGTGTCTCCCTCCACAACTAAGAAGGAATACAACTATCTCAAAACTAGAGACAACCAGAAGTTACAGAAAATCGAGCTGCGTGGAAGTCCAACAAACAAAAATATAAAGAAGAAATACTCATCCAAACAGGTAGGACGGGCAGAGCTGGGATGGAGAGGATGTGATGTGGTGGTGGCAGCAGCGGCGGCAGCAGTGGCAGGCCGGTGGAAAGCACAAACATATAGAAAAGGTGAGAGGGACACCTGGGGAGTGCTCCCAGCACCCAGACCACAGAGCTCATAGGCCCAGTGCCGGGCGGGTGGGGGGGAAGCCTCATTGATTCTGACTGTGCAAACCACTGGGGGTTGGGGCAGAGGAAGAAACTGCTGGTCTCTCAGTAGAGTCCACTTGTTTAAAGAGCCCTATGGTCCTAGAACATCCACAGACACGCCCACTCTGGGAATGATGACCAGGGCAACAGCTAGAGAGGCACCAGTCCCATACAGAAGTGAGAGAAGTGCCTGGAAAGGGGGAAAGTGCTGAGCAAGCCGCCTTGTTTCCTCTCAGAGCCCTCCCCCCCACACAGTGAAACAATGTGGTGAAACCTGTCACCTTGTACTGACAAATCTCTAAGGCTCTGCCCCTTACAACATCACAGGTAAGACACAGAGGTAAACAAACATAGGAGGAGGAGACAGAGAAGTATGGCCCAAAAGAGGGAACGGATCAAGGTTCCAGTAGGAGAACTAAGTCACAACAAGATAGCCAACCTAACAGACATAGAGTTCAAAATGCTGGTGATAAAGATGCTCACATACTTGACAGATATGCTTAAGTATGGCAAACGCATAAGGGAAAAAGTGAAGGCATTGCTAAACAAAACAAAGGAAAATACACACAACACCAATGGTGAGGGGAAGGAAACCGGGGTTCGGATAAATAATTCTGAATATAAGGAAGGAAAAAACAGTCAACCAGTACAGAATGAGGAAATAAGAATTGAAAAAAATGAGGAGAGGCTTAGGAACCTCTGGGACAACTTTAAATGTGCTAACATCCAAATCATAGGGGTGCCAGAAGGAGAAGAGGAAAAGCAAGAAACTGAAAGCTTATGTGAAAAAATAATGAAGTAAAACTTCCCTAATTTGGTGAAGAAAATAGACATACAAGTCCAGGAAGCACAGAGAGTCTCAAACAAGCTAGACCCAAGGAGGACCACACCAACACACATCATTATTAAAATGCCAAAGGTTCAAGATAAAGAGAGAATCTTAAAAGCAGCAAGAGAAAAGCAGAGAGTTACCTGAAAAGGGGTGCCTATAAGACTCTCAACTGATTTCTGAAAAGAAACTTTGCAGGCAAGAAGGGACTGGCAAGAAGTATTTAAAGTGATGAAAAGCAAGGACCTACAACTAAGATTACTCTATTCTGCAAAGCTATCATTTAGAATGGAAGGGCAGAGAAAGTTCTTCCCAGACAAGGTAAAGCTAAAGTGATCTGTAGATCACTTTGGGTAGCATTGCCATCTTTAGTCTTCCAGTCCATGAACATCGAATGTCTTCTAAAATATTTAATTTTCTTTCATTTCTGTTTAACAGCATTTTGTAGTTTTTAGCTTACAAGTCTTTCACCTTCTTGGTTAAATTTATTCCTAGATATTATCTGCTTTTGGATGCTATTGTAAATTTTTTTTTTCTCTCTCTCTCTCTATTTTATTTTTTGGTTTTTCAATTACAGTTGTCACATTTTTTCCCCATTGTTCCCCCCCACCCAGTATTGTTTTCTTAATTTCTTTTTCAAAGTGTTTATAACTGGTGTATAGAAACACAACTGATTTTTTGTGTGTTGATCATTCTCTTTATTTTTCTTTTTAGCTCAATGATTTCTTTCTTTCTTTTTTTTCTTTTTTGTGTGTTGATCTTGTACCCTGATTTTTGTTATCCTTTTGATAGCTTTAAAACTTTTAGTAACACCACCTCTCTTATTTGTGTTATTGACAATTTGTATATTCTCTCTTTTTCCTGATTAGTCTGATTAGGAGGTTATAACATTTTTTTATCTTCTCAGAGAACCAGCTTTTTGTTTCATTGTTTTTCTGCTTATACCTCATTGATTTCTGCTCTGAATATTCTCATTTGCTTCATGTTATCACTTTATACTTTATTTGTCCTTCTTCTAGTTTCTTAAGGTAGAATCAGAAGTCATTGATGTGAGTAATTGACTTGACATCTATCTTTATTCTTCTCAAACAGGCATTAACTGCTATGAAATTTCCTCTAAGTACCTCTTTAACTGCATCCTCCATATTTGACATGTTGTGGTTTTTAATTCAGAAAATTTTTAATTTATTATTTTTATTTCATCCATAAGTTATTTAGAAGTGTACCATTAGTTTCCAAATATTTGGGGATTTTCCATATATCTGTTAATGATTCTAAATCTTTCATAGTCAGAGAACATACTTTCTATGACTTGAATCCTTTTAAATTTACTGAGACTTGTTTTATGGCTCAGAATATGATCTATCGTGTTAAATATGCATTTGAAATGAATGTGTGTTTCGCTGTTGTTGTGTGAAGGGTTCTAATAACATCAATCAAGTTAAGTTGCTTGGTAATGTTTTTCAAGCATTTAGTATCCTTCCTGATTATCTGTCTAACATCTTCTGTTCACTATAGGACAGAAGGGGATGGTAAAATCTCAGCTGTCACTTATGGACTTCCTTCTTGCAGTTCTTGCTTTACATATTTTGAAGCTCTGTTACTGGGTGAGTACATGTTTAGAACTGTTATGTCCTCATGATAAATTGGCCCCTTTGTTATGATGAAATGACCCTCTTGTCTATTAAAATATTCTTTGCTCTGAAATCTATTGTCTAATAATAATATAGATGTACCAGCTTTGTTTCCTTTTCTCATCCTTTTTTCTGTTAACCTATTTGTGTCTTTGTATGTAAAGAGGGGTAAGGGTTCTTGTAGACAGCCCTGTGTAGTTCCTGCTTTCTTATCCAGTCTGAATATCTCAGCCTTTTAATCAGGCTGTTTAGACCACTTACATTTAAGTGACTACATATTTTTTTTTGGATATAAATTGACCATCTGCTATTTATTTTTGTTTGTTTTATATGTTCTTCGGTCCTTTTATCTTCTTTTTCTGATTTCTTTTTGATTGTGTATTTTTTATGATCCAAATTTGTCCCCTTTGTTGACTTATTAGCTGCATTCCTTTGTTATATGACTTTAGTGCTTGATTTAGGTGTTTATGACATACATTGCATTACTTTTCTGTGCTTTGTAAAGCATTAAGACAATCTTGGCAGCATAGAACAATACACACTTATGATTTTAGACTTCCTGTGAGTCAAGTTCCAGGGGCAGCTTCACTGGGTCCTCTCCTCAGAGTCTCACAAGTCTGAGGCTGACATTTCATCTGAGTCCCAGGGTCCCCTTCCAAGCCCCTGCAGCTGGTAGAGGAGCTCATGGTGGCCTGTTTCTTCAAGGACTAGGACCCAGAGATCCTCCTATGGGGATCTCACATGAGATGAAATCAGGCTTATCCAGGATCACCTCCTTCTTGATCAAAGTCACCTGATTAAGGTCCTTAATTAAATTGGCAAAACTCGCCTTTGCCATGTTCCATGAGTGACATCCATCATACCCATGGGTCAAGGAAGGGGGTTGCACAGTTATGTGGGAATCTTGGGACTATCTTAGAACTCCTCCTACCACATCATCCCTAACTGAGCACAGTCTGCCTCTAAGTGGTATTCTACTACTTTGCATGCAGCTTGAGGACCCTATGCCCGGTTGGTCCTAGCTCTCCCTGTCAGCATTTGTGCTTGTGCTCATTTCCTAGGGCTGCATAACCAAGTACCGCGAACTGGGATGACTTACAACAACAGAAATGTATTCTCTCACAGAGTAGAAGTCCAAAATTGAAGTGTTGACAGGTCATCTTCCTCTGAAACCACCAGGGAAATCCTTCCTTGCCTCTTCCCAGCCTCTGGGGGTTTGCTAGAAATCTTGGATGTCCCTTGGCGGCAGCTCCAACCTCTAGCTTCATTGTCACATGATGTTCCCCATGTGTCTGCCTTCCAATGGCCCCCTTCTTATAAAGACACCAGTCATGTTGGATGAGGGGCCCGTCCTACTCTAGCATGACATCACCTTAACTAACTGCATCTGCAGTGACCCTACTTCCAAATAACATCATATGCCCAGATACCGGTGGCTAGGGATTCAACATATCTTTTCGGGGAACACACTCCAACCCATAACAGTACTATTGTTATCATATTTTTCCACGTTTACAAACCCCACACTGAATTATTTTTGCTTTGAACAGTTGATTACCTTTTAAAGATAGTTAAATAGAAAAAGGTCTTTCTTTTCACCCATGTAGTTACCACGCTTTTGATCCCCTTGTATAGGTCATGGATAGGGCTGAGGCTGAGCAGACCTGGTTCATCCCTGGGCAGCTGCCCCTGACTACCAGTGAGGGGCGGGCCAGAGCAGCCAGCTGGGTGTGCAACCCTGCTGCCACACAGGGTGGGGCACACAGGGCCCCTCATCGTCCCCCCCTGCATTCCATGCATGTACCCCTCAGGGTGCTGCAGGCTCAGGCTTGGTTTGAACAGCTAGGGTTTCCTACGTGGTGATCTTTCTCTATGTTCCTTTCCTGTTGAAGTTCAGTTAGCGAGTGGTAAGGGACCCAGGCTGGACTTTTGGGGAGCTAGCTGTACACTTCAAATGTGTGAGCATTTCAGGGTGGATGTTACACTTAAGTAAAATGTTAAACAAGTGAAGGAAACAAGCAGCACTATCTAAGGCTAAATGAGAACCTAGGGCCGGGGCCCTGCTCATGGGAGGGAGCGTGGCTGTCCTTGTGCAGGACCTGCCCCTGGGCAGCCCCACCAGTGGCCAGCCTGGAGCTGTGAGCAGGGACCTGGAACTCGGGAGCAGTGTGTCCGGGAAAGGACTCTGTGCACTGTAAAGAGCTGTGCACATGCCAGTCTGACCTCAGAATCACAGCATGTCTTCTGACTGCTCTGGGTCATGAAGCTCCCCTCAGAGAGCAGTGATGGGACAGTGGTGCTGGCTTTAGAACAGGGGCATCTGCCGCTGCCGCCTTTCTTAGGGCAGGGCCAGGCCACCCATGCACGAGCCTCTACTTTGACAAATGACGTGGAAGTAGTCATCCCTGCTTTTTCTCAAGCGCAATGCTTGCACATGTTATTACCTCCACGAACTGATCAGTGGCTGGAGACTGTGTCCATTGCCCTTTAGTGGAATTGTCTGGTTCCCCAGCACAGCAGGCGGGTGCCTCCTCTGGGCAGCCGCCTGATGACTAGGAGGCGTTTCTGGCTGGCGGTGCCAGGCTCCACCCAGTCTCCTGTTTGTGTGCTCCTAGTCTTTTCTTTTTTTCTTTTTCTCCAAATGAAACCCCCTTGATGCTTCTCTGTAAAAGTAATACGAGTTTACTGCAGAAAAAACAGTCAGAAATGCAGAAAGGGGTAAAGGAGAAACAAAACCACTTACTGGTTCATTAAAGATGAGATCACCCCTGTTCTCACTGAAGGTACCTGGACTGATTCTCTGGTGCATGGAGATGGCTTTGTTGTTCCCCGCCCCAAAGGTCCATGGGTACTAAGCACAGCCTGAGCAATAAGGGCTCCTCTCACTCTCCGGCAGGTGGGCATTGTGATAGAATCTCATGGGCTCCTCTGAGGGCCACACTTTGCTTAGCCAACGCCTGTGGCGGTGGGGGCGGAGGATGGTGGGCATTCCCTGGGCAGCTGCTATGGATCGCTGCACTCTCCCTGGAGAGGGTCCCCAACTGATGGCTAAAGTCAAAGGTGTCTGTGTGTGTCCCCTGGGAGGGTACTCAGAGCCTGGAGTGCCCCTGCTGGGCCCCGCACCTCCCCTCTTTGGCAGGGGCCCACTGATCAACCTTCCCTCCTACTGCTTCCACTGCTCCCCCCATACCCCCACTGCTCCATGTCTTCTCCCTCTAATCTTCCTTGTCTTGGCCGAGTCATCCAAGCAGTCAAATGTAGACCCAAGGGGCTGAGGGCTTTCCCATCAGTGATCTCCCTGCCATTCAAACTTTCCACTGGCCTGGGACTCACCCTCCCAGTCTGTCCATAGCACAGCCTCTTCTCTCTAGCCCTGACTACAGCTCACGCTGCTGCACCAGTGACTCTCCCAGCAGTCAGAGCCCTTCCAGGGCCACCCACATCCTCCTCAGACCAGGCCCTGCATCCTTCCGCTCCTGCACCCTGACCTGAGCAAGTGAGTGTCCTCGTCCCGAGCTCCAGCCACAGCAACTTTGCCTCTCTGGGCTTGTTCCTGGCTCCTGGCCTTGTCCCATCCTGTCCGCAGCACCCACCCTCCATGTTCTTCCTGCTGTGAAGTTTCAGACCACATATCACATCTGCAGGCCAGCCTGCTCTGACTGTGAGTTTCAGGGGTGCCCAGCAGCTGTCCACACCTGCCCCTCCTGCTCCCCTCCCATGTGAGGCAGTGCACTCTGTCCACTCTATTAGCAAGCTCTTCCAGGGAAGAGACTTGTCTCAGGGCTCCTGAGTGGCTGGTGGAACAGGTCTGTGGGTTGCCAAGTCTGGATCCTTCTCTGGGTGAAGGTCTAGCAAGCTCAGGCATCTGCATTTTCTAGGAGCACCTCTGGCTCTTGCCAGCCTCCTGATCCTAAGGGTGGGGACAGATGTCCCATGCCTGCAGTTGACCAGGACAGCCCTTTTCCTGGTGGTGGGAGGCCCCAGCCTCAGAGATGGGGGCTGTCTGGCATGTGCAAATCTGGCTATGACCAAGTAACCTCTTGTGTAGGACTCGGGTTCTAGCGCAGTCACCTTCTTGACTGTCCTCTGGGGTGTCTGACCCTGTGTGGCAGGGCAGCCTCTCAGGCCTATGGCATGTGTAGCCTGGGCCTCGCCCCCCCACACACACACCTCCTGGGGTCTCTGCATGGAGACCCTCTGAAGCCAGACCTGTCCCTGCCTAACAGTAGTTTGAGTCTCTGAAAGGGGTTGCTGGGGGCAGTCCTGTCCCCCTGCAGTCCAGCTGGGTGATCCAGGTCAGGCCTGCTCTCTGAGCCTCAGTTTTCCCCTCTGTGAAATGCAAATAATGACAAACTGCTTTCCAACAAGTCTGAAGGAAACTTGATTTGCAGTAACCTATTTGTGCACACAGCACCAGCTGTTGGCGGTGGATGACAGCTCCACTGTCCCCAAGGCTGCAGCCCAGGACAGGGGCTGAACCCAGAACTCCAGGCAGGGCCGCAGGCCAGGGGTGCAGACGCGTGCACATCTCCCCGGCCATTCTGACAAGGGCCTTTTCTCTGTCTGCTGGATGTTTCTGAGAGAAGCCAGGGGAAAACTATATGTTTCTTTGTTTTATTTTAACACTGGTGACTTCATCGTCCCTTGTTTTTCCCATAAAGGACAATGATGAATTTGTTGAAGTTCAGCTGGGAGAGTCTGCTCTTATAGCAAGAATGAGAAACATTTAAAAGTAGTTCCACTCTGGGAGTTATTTTGAGAGAAGTGGGCCTGTTGGGTGTCACACAGGCCCTACACACTCATAGCCTCTCTCTAGTCCCTGACCCACGACAGGGGAAGCCTGGGAAGCCTAGCCAGCAGCCCTCTGCCCAGGCACCCAGCTCTTGACTTTCTGGGAACTCTGGGAACCCCTGCCCCCATGTGTCTGGGCCCCACACCTGTGAATCCCAGTCACAGGTCACCAGTAACAAAAACTGCTCAGGTTTTAACTTAGTCCCCCAAATTTAGGGAGATATAAAATTATTCCTGTCCTTTGAGATTTTCCAGACCCTTGACAGACATCTCCAGCCAGAAGGAAATGGCCCTGACTGCTGGGGACCGTGCATCTGTGTGCCCTCTACTTCCTTGGCCACCCGGATCCCTAGGCCCTGACCAGGACAGCCCCAGGCACATGTGGCCAGGCCCTGGGCCTGGTAGTGGTGAGATGCCAGGGCAACACAGGCTGGGCTACCCACCTGGCTGTGCGGGCATGGCAAGCCTGCATGTGTCTTGTCACAGAGAAGGTGGCTCCACTTGTCCCCTCAGTCCACCCTCAGGGGCCATGCACAGGGTGGGATGGGGTGGGCACTGACCCTCTCCTAACTCCCATAGACGTACTTACAGGCGGGCTGTTATGAGTCCACGTTACTGTGGAAACAGAGGCTCAAGCAGCTGAAGGGGCTGTCCCACAGCCAGTGGGGGGAGGACCCCCAGTGAGCTCTCCACTGCCCCACCCACGAAGCAGGTCCCTGGACCTCACAGGCTTACTCCCCACCCCGGTACCCCCCACAGACCACTCTTTGAAATAATTCCCAGAAGCTCAGGGAGAAAGCAAAGCATTTATTTTTACTAACTGTTCCCTGTAGTTGAAGGATGGAGAGGTGTTTGTCAGGAGGTGAGAATGACTCATGTGGACACCTGGGGAAGGAACCAACTCTTTCCGCCCAGATGCAGATTCAGGGGTGTGGGCGACCTCCCTGTGGGTGCTCAGGCAGCCCAGGCTGACCCTCAGCAGGGGACAGCAGCGGGCAGGCATGGCACAGTGGCCAGATGCACCCAACGTTCTCAACATTGCCGAGAGCAACCCTTGGCCCAACGGTCAGGCGCCGAGTGTGCTGGTGCAGGCCAGCTCCCGGCTGCCTGCCAGCTCCGGGGCAATACTGGGCGCCAGGGCCATAGGCAGCAGCAGAGGCATCCTTGCTGATGCCCCTGCCGCCTGCAGTGTCCAGACAGGAGGTGCATACAAGGCCCAGCAATGGCGCCACCTCTGGCCAGCCCCGTCTCACTGCAAGGCTCCACTGTAGGAGATGAAAGCCCCAGGCTCCCACAGCTCAGAAGCTGCAAGTGGTTTTTCTCCCCTGTGCTGTGTTGGGTGCCCCCTCCCTGAAGAGGTTAAGGGGTCAGGGTTCTCACTCTTGGGCTGGGGGAGGGTCACAGGGTGCCTAGAATTGGGGACATGGCCTGTGTCTCCCTGTGTGGTCCCTGCACCCTGGAACTAGGGCTGCAGCCTTCTGACCCAGGCTATTCCCTGCTCTCTGCAACTCAGGGGCCCCTATTTGCAGTAGCTCTGTGTTGCTTCCAAGAGCCCCCTCGCTCTGGCCCTCACTGGGAAGTGCCACCATTGGTTCATCCTAACTCCACCAGAAGGAGGGAGATGCACCCCCCAAGCAAAGGTGAGGTAGGAGGCCAAGAGCAGGGACCCCTGCCCTGGGGGAAGGGCCCACAGCTGCCACCACACTGGGGACTGGGCCCTGAGGATGGGAGCAGGAGTGGGACGGGGCCAGGTGGCAGAGAGAGCTCCCTTGTCCGCAGCACATGGGGGGCGCGGAGGCAGCAGGAGCAGGGCAGGGGAGGTCCAGGTGCTCAGTGAGGGTCGAGTGTGGTGGGAGAAGAACCTGGGGGCAGCCCCAGGAGGGCACAGCCTGGCTTGCCCGGGGGTGGCCTGAGAGGGGATGAGGCTGCTGGGCAGGGCAGGCTGGGGTCACGGGAGTTAAAAGACTTTGGCTGAGGAACAGTCAGCACTTTCATCGCTGGTCCTCTCTTCACATGACTCAGTGGTAAATGTGGCTTTCACATGGTCTGATATTTATTCTCTCTGGTAAATAACTGGCTTGTTCCCCCTCACAAAACCAGCCACGCTTCTCCCAAGCAGCTGCCGCCTGGCTGGCCACTGGAGGGACAGCCCAGTCACCACTGTCAGCAGCAGCGCTGGCCAAGCGGCACACAGCACTTTCTCCGGGCTCCTCTGTCTGCTGCTGCACCCAGGCACCTCCCAGTGACTCACTCATCCATCCATCCCTCTGTTCACTGATGCAGCAAGTGTGGACTGAGCACTGGCCTAGGCGCTGGGGTCAGCCTTGAGCAGGGCTGACAGAGTGAGTCCCAGGTGTGCTCACACCCATGAGGGGGACAGGAGACTAACAGGTAAACAAAACACATGACAACTATAGACTCAGACTGATGCCGCAGGGACACGCAGCATGGTCTGGGTGGATGGCGGCTGGGCAGCGAGTGCCCTGCACCAGCAGTCGGGGAAGGCCTGGGATGGAGGCTGAGAGGGAGGCAGCCAGGAGAAGGCCTGGTGGGAGGGCACTCCCTGTGGGGAAAGCAGGCAGGGATCCCAGGGGTGTGCATGGGAAAATTCAGTCCCATCCATCCAAGAGCTGGGGGTGGAGCTCAGTGGGCCACAAGAAGGACTTTGGGGAAGGGCTGGGCATGAGAAGTAGCCAATGGTGCTGACCAAGCCCCAGTGCTGTGCTGGTGTGTCCCCTCACAGCCTCTCCATGCTCCCAAGGGCTATTAGCCCTGCTGTGCATGGGGGGAAACTAGAGGCTCAGGGGGAACGCACAACACCCTGGCCACTCACATCTGCCGCCACCCGCCCCAGCCTCTCGTGGTCTCTCTCTCTCTAACCCCAGTGACCCTTTCCTCACACGCTTCTTCTGGTGGCCACCTGCAGTTTTGAAGGCTTCTCCCAGGAGGGGACACTGCAGCTGGACCTCCAAGGGCAGGCAAAGAAGGCTGTCCTAATAGGAGGGAACAGTGAGGCCTGCCCCCCACGAGATGTGGACTGTGTGAGTCTGGGGCACAGCAAGCACGCAGGTAGATCTGGTGTGGTTTTACTAACTGTTTTCTGAAAAATAAAGATTATTTATTAAAGTAATATTTTGTTAAGATTTTATTTATTTTTAGATAGAGGGGAAAGGAGGGAGAAAGAGAGGGAGAGAAACATCAATGTGTGGTTGCCTCTTGCACACCCCTAACTGGGGACCTAGCCTGCAACCCAGGTATGTGCCCTGACTGGTTCGCAGACTGGCACTCAATCCACTGAGGCACACTGGCCAGGGCTAAAATAATATTTTTTTAAGTATATTTTATTGATTATATTGTTACAATAGTTCCTGTTTTTCCCCTTTACTCCCCTATACCAAGCACGCCCCTCCCCCAGCAATACCCCCCAAGTCCGTGCCCATGGTTCGTACATACAAGCTCTCCCGCTTCACCGTTTCATGTATTCTTCTTCTTCTTTTTTTAATAAATGATTAATTAATTATTTTAACAATAAAAAATAACAATCCCTCCCTCTCAGACTTAAGACCCTTTATAACCTTATAAAGGACAATGGGCAAAGGTCTCAAGCTCCTCTAACTGCTTCAAGCTGGACATGGTCGTCGTCCTACCTACCCTTGGGTCCAGAAATCCCTAATAAGAGTGGGGGTGTGGAGGGGAGGGTTGCCTTCCCACATGGGGAAGGTTCTTGCAGACTCCATGTCAGTGCCTGTCCCCAGACCACAGCGTACTTGGTTTAATAGGCTGGCATCCTTGTTGTATTCCAGCCACTTAGTTCAGCCAAACCGTTGAGTCTCAGGAGGCAGCGCTGCAGACAGGATTAAGTGAGGCCTATATGTACAGACAATCACTCAGGTAATGAAATCATAGGCTTATGTCCTTTGAAAACAGAAAACACATGTTAATTTATGTAGCATAACCCACACACAAGTCTCTAATTCTGTAAGACTGTCTTATTGGAAAGACATCCAGTTGCAAGGCATTTGACATTCTTCTTGCCTGTAACTTAAATATCTTTGATGATACCACATAGTTTAACTTTCAAGTGAAAACATATTTTAAATGAAAAGAGACTTTAAAGACGGTTAGCTGCACTGCTTTATAGTCTACCACTGATCATTGTGATTTTCCTTGAATAATGATTTTTCTCCCTAAGATTACCCTCCTTGTCATTAAAGGGACTGCATTAAGTCCATTTTTAATTTATCCTGTTCATTTGCATAAACACAACAAGAGCAGCAAATGATCACTTATGATCTTTAGTTCTGCTTTGCTGGAACTTACCCAAGGAACATTTAGGGTGACCTTTAGTCTGCCCTTCAGGGCACAGAAGCTGAGCCACATACCTGGCATTCAGCCTTGCCTGTACACACCTGTCTTTTCCAAGTCCTTCTGGTTTTCCATTGTGCCTTAATGTCCCTTCTAGCCATCTTTCAGGAAAACAACCTTCATTCCTTCCCTGCAAAGATTGCTGTGGACCGAACAACCAACCACAGTACCAGGCCTTTTATCTCATGGGCTTTTATTACCTTTGAAAGTCAATCCCAGTTCCTCAGGGCTTTTTGGTAACAACCAGAGCCCAAGCATGTCTCCTTTAGGCATGACATTCCGGTCAACATCTTGGTAAAAAAAACAAACAAACAAACAAAAAAACCTCTATTAACAACTGGTCTTATTAATTTTATGCAAGTAAACTTGCCATTACTTACTTCTTTAGAATGCCAAACTCTGGAGGGATCAGATAGGGAGAAAAATATACAGTGTGAAGGAAAATCCTTGTCCTTCTAATATTCACTGAACTGGCATTTCCATTCTTCATATTTTCATTTTTCCCCCACTAAGAATTTTTTTGTTTGTTTTTCCATTACAGTTGTCTCACTTTTTTTTCCCCCTCTTGCTTCCCTGCACCCTGTCCCTTCACTCTCCAACATTCAGTCCCCACTCAGTTGTCCATGTCCTTGGGTCATTTATACATGTTCTTTGACTAGACCCTTCCCCTTCTTACCCCCTTCTCTCCCTCCCGCCTCCCCCCTTGTTACTGTTAGTCTACTCCTTGTTTACATACCTCTGTTCAATTTTGCTCATTTGTTTGTGTTGTTCATTAGTTTCCTGTAATAGGTGACAGCATAAGGTATTTTTCTTTCATTGCCTGGCTTATTTCACTAAGCATAATTCTCTCGAGTTCCATCCATGTTGTTGCAAATGGTAGAAGTTCCTTCTTTCTTTCTGCTACATAGTACTCCATTGTGTAAATGTACCACAGTTTTTTGATCCACTCATCTACAGATGGGCACTTAGGTTGTTTCCAGCACTTGGCTATTGTAAATAGTGCTGCTATAAACATAGGGGTGCATAGATTCTTTTGAATTGGTGTTTCAGGATTTTTCAGATATAATCCTAGCAATGGAATTGCTGGTTCAAAAGGCAGTTCCATTTTTAGTTTTTTGAGGAAATTCCAAACTGTTTTCCATAGTGGCTACACCAGTCTGCATTCCCACCAGCAATGCACCAGGGTTCCCATTTCTCTGTATCCTCTCCAGCACAAGTTGTTTGTTGATTTGTTGATGATGGCCATTCTGACTGGTGTGAGGTGGTATCTCATTGTCATTTTTATTTGCATCTCTCTGATGGCTAGTGATGTTGAGCATTCTTTCATATGTCTATGGACCCTCTGTATGTCCTCTTTGGAGAAGTGTTTGGTCAGGTCGTTTGACCATTTTCTAATTGGGTTGTCTGTCTTCTTGGTGTTGAGTCATATGAGTTCTTTATATATTTTGGAGATCAATCCCTTGTCTGAAATTTCATTGGCAAATATATTTTCCCATATGGTTGGTTCCCTTTTCATCTTGCTGATGTTTTCTCTAGCTGAGCAGAAACTTTTTAGTTTGATATAGTCCCATTTGTTTATTCTTTCCTTTATTTCCCTTGCCTTAGGAGATATATCAGTGAAAATGTTGCTACATGGAATATCTGAAATTTTCCTGCCTATTTTTTCCTCTAGGACTGTTATGGTATCATGGCTTACATTTAAGTCTTTGATCCGTTTTGAGTTTATTCTGGTGTATGGTGTAAGTTGGTGGTCTAGTTTCATTTTTTTGCATGTCCCTGTCCAGTTCTCCCAACACCATTTGTTGAAGAGGCTCTTTTCACTCCATTTGATGTTCCTTCCCACTTTGTCAAATATTAGTTGACCATATAGACCTGGGTTTATTTCTGGGCTCTCTATTCTGTTCCATTGATCTATATGTCTATTCTTATGCCAGCACCAGACTGTTTTGATTACCATGGCCTTGTAGTATAGTTTGATATCATGTATTGTGATTCCTCCTACTGTGTTCTTCTTCCTCAAAATTGCTGTGGCTATTCAGGCTCTTTTTTTGGTTCCATATAAATTTTTGAAGTATTTGTTCTAGGTCTGTGAAAAATGTCATTGGTATTTTAATAGGGATTGCACTGAATCTATAAATTGCTTTGGGTAGTATGGACATTTTAATGATGTTGATTCTTCCTATCCATGAACATGGTATATGCTTCCATTTATTTGTATCTTCCTTAATTTCTTTCTTCAGTGTTATGTAGTTTTCTGAGTACAGGTCTTTTACCTCCTTGGTTAAGTTTATTCCTAGGTATCTTATTTTTCTTGTTGCTATGGTAAATGGAATTTTTCTTTCAGTTTCTATCTCTGAGATTTTATTGTTGGTGTACAAAAATGCCTTCGATTTCTGAATATTGACTCTGTACCCTGCTATTTTGCTGAATTCCCTTATTAGGTTGAGTAGTTTTTTTGTGGAGTCTATAGGGTTTTCTATGTACACTATCATGTCATCTGCAAATAATGACAGTTTTACTTCCTCTTTTCCAATTTGGATGCCTTTTATTTCTCTTTCTTGTCTGATTGCTGTGGCTAGAACTTCCATGACTATGTTGAATAGGAGTGGAGAGAGTGGACATCCTTGTCTTGTTCCTGACCTCAGGGGGAATGCTCTCAGTTTTTGCCCATTGAGTATGATGTTGGCTTCAGGTTTCTCATATATGGCCTTTATTATGTTGAGGCATGCTCCCTCTATTCCCATTTTGCTGAGAGTTTTCATCATAAATGGGTGTTGTACTTTATCAAATGTTTTTTCTGCATCTATTGATATGATCATGTGATTTTTGTCTTTTGTTTATGTGGTGTATTACATTTATTGATTTGCGAATATTATACCATCCTTGCATCCCTGGGATGAATCCCACTTGATCGTAGTGTATGATCTGTTTGATGTGTTGCTGGATCCAGTTTGCCAATATTTTGTTGAGGATTTTAGCATCTATGTTCATCAGCGATATTGGCCTGTAGTTTTCTTTCTTTGTTGTGTCTTGACCTGGTTTTGGAATTAGGGTTATACTGGCTTCATAGAACGAATTTGGGAGTCTTCCCTCTTCTTGTATCTTTTGGAATAGTCTGAGGAGGATAGGAGTTAGTTCTTTCCTAAATGTTTTGTAGAATTCACCTGTGAAGCCATCCGGTCCAGGGCTTTTGTGTGCTGGGAGGTTTTTGATTACTGCTTCAATTTCACTAGTTGTTATTGGTCTATTTAGGCTTTCTGCTTCTTCTTGGTTCAGTTTGGGAAGACTATAAGTTTCCAGGAATTTGTCCATTTCCTCTAGGTTGTCAAATTTATTGCCATACAGTTGTTCGTAATAATTTTTTACAATTCTTTGTATTTCTGTGGTATCAGTTGTGATTTCTCCTCTTTTGTTTCTGATTTTATTTATTTGGGTCCTCTCTCTTTTTTTCTTGATGAGCCTGGTTAAAGGCTTGTCAATTTTGTTTATCTTTTCAAAGAACCAGCTCCTACATTTCTTGATCTTTTGAATTGTTACTTTAGACTCTATGTCATTTAATTCTGCTCTGATCTTGATGATTTCCTTCCTTCTACTTGATCTGGACTTTGCTTGTTGTTCTTCCTCTAGTTCTTGTAGCTGTAGGGTTACATTTTTTATTAGAGATTCTTCTAGCTTTTTTAGGTAGGCCTGTATTGCTATGAACTTTCCTCTCAGAACTGCTTTCGCTGTATCCCATAGGTTTTGGGTCATTATGTGTTCATTATCATTAGTTTCCAGAAACTTTTTGATTTCTTCTTTGATGTCATTGTTAACCCATTCATTATTTAATAGCATGTTATTCATTCTCCATGAGTTTGAATGTTTTCGAGTTTTTTCCTTGAGGTTGATTTCCAATTTTAAGCCATTGTGATCTGAGAAAATGCTTGATATAATTTCAATTTTCTTGAATTTGTTGAGGCTTGTTTTGTGTCCTACCATCTGGTCTATCTTTGAAAATGTTCCATGTGAACTTGAGAAGAATGTATATTTTGCTTCTTTGGGGTGAAAACTTCTATATATATCGACTAAGTCCATTTCATATAGAGTGTTGTTCAATGCCTCAATATCTTTGGTGTTTCTTTGCTTTGAAGATCTGTTCATGTTGACAATGGTGTGTTAAAGTCCCCTCCGATGAGTGTGTTGCTGTCTATATCTTTCTTGGAGTCTTTCAAAATTTTCCTTACATATTTGGGTGCTCCTAAGTTTGGTGCATGTATATTTATAAGGGTTATATCTTCTTGATGGACTTTTCCCTTAAGTATTATGAAATGTCCTTCTTTGTCTCTTTTTATGGCCTTTGCTGTGAAATCTGTTTTGTCTGATATAAGTATTGCTACCCCAGCTTTTTTTTTCATGTCCATTTGCTTGAAATACTTTTTTCCATCTCTTCACTTTCAGTCTGTGTAGATCTTTTGTTCTAAGGTAGGTCTCTTGTAGACAGCATATATGTGGGTCATTCTTTCTAATCCATTCAGCTACCCTATGTCTTTTGATTGGAGCATTTAGTCCATTTACATTTAAGGTTATTACCGATAAGTACTTATTCATTGTCATTTTCCCCCTTTGTACTCCTGTTCCTCTCTGTCTCTCTCTCTGTTTCTTTATCTTCTTAAAGCAGACCCTTTAGCATCTCTTGCAATGCTGGTTTGGTGGAGATGTATTCTTTTAGCCTTCTTTTGTCTTGGAAACTCCTTATTTCACCTTCTATTTTGAATGAGAGCTTTGCTGGGTAGAGTATTCTTAGTTGTAGGCCTTTGTTTTTCATTGCTTGGAATATTTTTTTGTTGTTCCCTTCTGACTTGTAGTGTTTCTGCTGAGAAATCTGATGATAGCCTTATTGGAGCTCCCTTGTATGTTATTAGTTGTTTCTCTCTTGCTGCTTTTAGGATTCTCTCTTTGTCTTTGAGTGTTGCCATTTTAATTATGATGTGTCTTGAAGTGGGCCTGTTGGGGTTCATCTTCATTGGGACCCTCTGTGCTTCCTGGACTTGCATGACTCTTTCTCTCCTCATGTCAGGGAAGTTTTCTGTCATTAGTTTTTCAAAGAGGTTTTCTATCCCTTGCTCTTCTTATTCTCCTTCTGGAATTCCTATGATATGGATATTATTACGTTTCATGTTGTCCTGCAGTTGTCTTAGAACATCTTCAGTCTTATTCAGTCTTTTTTCATTTTGTTGCACTGTCTGTGAGTTTTTGTCTACATTGTCTTCCAGCTCGCTGATCTGATCTGCATCCTCTATCTAGCCTGCTTTTAATTCCTTCTACTGTGTTCTTCAATTCAGAGGTCGTATTCTTCATTTCCTCCTGGCTCTTATTGATAGCTTCTATGTCCTTTTTCATGCTGATGTAATCCTCAGTAAATTCCTTGTAGTTTTTCTGGAGTTCCTTTTAGTTTCCCTGGAGTTCTTTGTAGTTTCCGCTGAGCTCATTGAGCTTCTCCATAATCCATGTTTTGAAATCCATATCTGATAGTTTGTTCCCCTCTATTTCATTTAGCACTCTTTCTGGGGATTCTACCTTTCCTTTTGATGGGGGGTTGTTTCTCTGTCTCCCCATTTTTGTGATTCCTATTGTTTGTTGGTGCTTCTTAGAATGATCTGCACTTCCTAGATCTGCCTCTGGTGGCGTCAGATCATCTACCAGTCTGGCCCTAGGCAGCCTGTTGGAGACTTCCAGGGATCTACTGCCTTTGTCTGTCTTCTTTAGTTGTTAATCTACTCAATCTGTGATTAGCCATCAGGCTTAAGGACCATGGGTGTGGCAGCTTAATTCCTGTAGGCAGGTCTTTTGCTTCCCCTCAGGCTGACGCCACTTGGAGGAGAATGGTCTGCCTGCAGTATGGGGATGAGTCAGCACTGGGACCTGGTCGGCTGCTCCCCTAGTTCTCCCTTCAAAGCCACCGCGCCAAACTCTCCCCAAGTGTCTCCAGTCCTCTCTGCCTTCCCTCTGCTTGAGCCCAGGGTAAGTGGGGGCCAAAATATTTTTGTATGTGATTCACTTAAGAGCTCTTTTTCTCCTGCTGTTTCTCTCCAGCTAGCAAGAAACCCTGTGGCTTTTTACTTTTCACCGCTGGATACTATTTTACTTTCCACTCTGTTGCTGTAGGCTGGGAAGCCCAGATGGGGGTTTAGACCCTGCCCTTCTCAGGGGGAACCCCCGGCTGCTGAGCTGTTTCTCAGCCCCTTCAGCTGCCACCCGTGGGAGCCCAGCCAGCCCTTCCGCATCTCTGCACTCCCTACCGGTCACGTTGTGATGTAGAGGCTTTCCTGTCTCTCCGTGGTTATAAGACTTCTCTCCAGCTAGTGTTTGGTTGGTTATTCCGGATGATTTCTCCAAAATTAAGTTGTAAGTCCAGACTGGTCCTAGGAGGAGATTAGTGTAGCTTCCACTTACTCCTCCGCCATCTTGGATCTTCATCTGTGTTGCCCTTTATGTTGTTTAATCTGTCTGGTTGTATTTCAGCTACTCTTTGGTGGGTCTTTTCCTCTGGTTAGTTGATTGAGAGTCACTCTGCCCACCTTGTCTTGAGATCTTTTGTGGCGGTGCTGTTAAAACGTAATCACACAACCCAGGCAAGAAACCCACACCCTCCAATATCTCCCCCAACTACAATCTCATTATATGTTGCAAATGATCCTGTATTAATATACTTGTGGAGATATTGAGAGTCTTATTTCATAGGAGGAACAGATAGGAGTTGTTTTAAATGAAGGAAGGGTAATTTTTGAGAGGTAAGGTGATAGAGTAATAATATTAGCAATTGGAATCAAGGCTATGCAAGACAGCAATTAACATTTACACTGTATGTTTGAAAAGGAGGAGAGGGTTGCAGTATGAAGTGAGAAAGTGGAAGTGTATAGTATTAGGATTATATAATAGGTATATGCTATATGTTTAGTGTGGAAGGGAGGATAGACACAACAGACATCCAAGCAGACAGACAGCCAATAATTGAAGCAGAGGGCTGAGGGGGTTAGAAGGTAGGAAACAGATTAGAGAAAGAATATTTCAAGAATAAAAATACAGAGTAGAAAATAGCAAGACAGGAAGGGAGAGAGGAAAGAGAGAGAGAAAGTAGAGAAGAGGAAAGTAGGAAAGAGAAAGAAAGAAGGGGGGAGGGAGAAGAGGGGGAAATGAATTAAAAATTTTTTTAAATTAAAAGATTAAAATATGATATAAAATAGTGAGATAGAAAGAAAGAGAAAATATAGAGAGAGGGGAATAAGAGATGGGAAAGGGAAAAAAAATAATTGAATGGAGAGG
The DNA here is from genome assembly GCF_987537825.1 of Furipterus horrens. NCBI lineage: Eukaryota > Metazoa > Chordata > Mammalia > Chiroptera > Furipteridae > Furipterus > Furipterus horrens. The sequence goes on along the minus strand of NW_028327180.1, from coordinate 60,145,361 downwards.
GAGAGGGGGCAAAATAAAGAAAAATATTAATAAAATTAAAAGTAGAAAGAAAAGAGAAGAAAGAAGAAGGTGAGGGAGGGAAAGAATAAGGGGAGGGAAGGAAATAGAAAGAGGAGAGATTAGGGAGGGAAAAAATTGAAATTGAAGAGTTGACAAAGGATAGGATGAAGGAGAGAAGTACAAGAGAGAGAGAAAGGAGAGAAGGGATGGGGAGGAAAGAGAAAAAGGGTAAGAAGGGGAGGGAGGTGAGGGAGGGGAATAGATTAAAATTAAAATTTAAAAATTAAAAGAATGGAAAATAAAGTGGAATAGGGAGAAAGAAAGAATGAGAGAATATATATAGGGAGAGAAGGAAAATAAGGATAAGGGAAGAAAAAATGAATGGAGAGGGAAGGGGGATGAAATAAAGAAAGAAATTTAATAAAATTGAAAGTACTTAGCATGGAAGAAGGAGAGAGAAAAGAAACAGAGGGAGGATGAGGATAAGAGGGAGGGAGGGAAATAAGAAGAAGGGAATATGAAGGAAAGGGAAAGAAGTTAAAATTAAAAAATTAACAGAATAGGATGAAGGAGAGACAAGCTAAAGAGAGAGAAAGGAGGGAGGAGGAGGGGAGAAAAGAAGAGGGAATAAGAAAGGACGGGAGGAGCAGTAAGAGAGAGAGTAAGAAATAAAAGAATGAGAGGATTTTAACTCAATTCAACTTTTAGGCAGTCTTTGGGGTTTTGTTTGTTTGTTTATTTTTTGTTTTTCCTTCCTTCCATCCTGAGTCCACCCCTATTCAAAATTCCATGGGTTTCAAATCTTTTCTGGTTGGTTGGCTGGCTGTGGGAAGATCCTGCTTGATTCTGGGGTTACTAGTCTTTTATTCGTGGGCCTACCACCGCTCTGCTGTGAGCTGCGTTTAGTTGTCCCCTCCTGTGGCACCCTCGGCCCTCCTCAGGCTTGTCCAGCTACGCCTTTCCACTGTTGGACCAGCCTGCGCCTGCCAGCAATGCCCGCCCTGCCTCCAGTCGTGTCTCTATTCCCGGGCTACAGCTTCTGCTCGCTTCCCTGTCTATATGCCTGCGTGGGCTACCTCTCTCCCTGTCCCAAGACCGCCCCTTTGTTCTGCAGGACTCTGGCACAGTCGGTCAAAGCGCTGGGCCCAATGGCGCTCTCCTGTCCAGGACCTCTCCCCTAGTCTGGAGCTCTGCAGTGGCTTTCCCATGCGGGTTCTTCTCCTTGCCCCAAAACTGTCTCTATTCCGAGCTACAGCTTCCGCTGGCTTCCCTGTCTATAGGCCTGCGCTCTCTATCTCTCTCCCCGCCCCAGCACCGTCCCTTTGTTCTGCAGGACTCTAGTGTGGTCGGTCAATGCGCCGCTCTCCTACCCAGGAGCTCTCCACCAGTCTAGAGCTCCGAAGTGGCCTTTCCCCGCGGGCCCTTCTCCCTGCCCGAAAACCGTCTCCACTCCCCAGCCACAGCCTCCGATCGCTTCCCTGCTTACACGCCCTGCGCGCCCTACCTCTCTTCTTGCCCTAAACCTGACCCTTTGTTCTGTGGGATTCTAGCACAATTGCTCAAAGCACCGGGGGCATGCAGTGCTCTCCTGCTCAGGAACTCTCCCCCAGTCCGGAGTTCTGCAGCAGCTTTTCTGCGCTGGCCCGTCTCCTTGTCCCAAAACTGTCCCTTTGTTCTGTAGGGCCCTAGCGCGAGTGCTGTGCGCACCCCGAATACCGAGCTTTCGGTAGGAGGTTGCAGCTGAGGAGGTTTCCCTCTAGACTCAGATCACACAGTTTCTCCCAGTCCTGGTTGTTCACTGTTCTCCCACGCCTCTGGCTTTTCCAGCCGAATCCTCTCCCTAACTCCCTACGAGAGTTCACTTGGCGTGCCCCTAGCAGGGGGAGCCTCCAAGCAGCTCTCGGCTAATGAGCCCTCGGGAGTGGTACTGCAGATGCACCAGGTCCTGGAATGTCTCAGCCTGCGTGGCAAACCCCTCCACCCCCCTCCATACTGCTCCTACACTCCCCTCTCTGTTCACGCGATCAGAGATTCACACTCACTCAGTCACTCCTCTCCGCATTCGTTCCTGAAGTCTCTCCATAACAGGAGTGAGCAGAGAATACTGCCCCTACTCGGCCACCATCTTCCCTCCCAGCACTCTAAAATAATATTTTTAAGGAAATTTTACATTTCCACCTAAATCAGCAGCTTCACTTCCCATAAATAGAAAGTGACTGCAAAAATGTAATGAAAACAAACATTATTGATTTTAACAAGAATAAAATTGCAAAATAAAATATAAATGTCTGTGTTGTGGTTCTAGGATGATATAAATATGCTCCATTCTGCCTTGCCCCCTGAACGCAGCCTATAGCCCAATGGTGTGCATGATGGAGCAGTGAGTTCTCACTTTTCTCCCGCTGGTGTTTCTCAGCCTGAGCCCAGAGCAGCCTGAAACTCAGGAGGGACATCAGCATCCACAGAGAAAGTTCCAGGAGGAACCCCCTGGCTCCAGCTCAAGGAGCAGCAATGGGATCTCATTGCACAGAGAAAGTAAGAAAATCCATTTAAAAAATATCTTTCATCTGCTCTCTCACACCCCAGCCCCCAAGCAGGTCCACGGGAGCATCGCGTGGGCCCTGAGGCCAAGAACCTTCCTCTCTGAGCAGGGAGCTGTGCCTGCCAGGGGCAGGGGAGCCCTGTTGCAGACTCTGACCAGCAGTGTCCACGACGTTGTGGATGCAATGAACAAAATCACACAGACTGCACTAATCCAGTGGAGAAAAGGGGCAGAATGGCCATTCTCTAAATCAGTGAGAGCACCATGACCTTTGCCTGGACAGGCTTTTATTCATTTCTGGGCAGATCACATCAAACAAAGTTACAAATCTCTTTGCTCAGGTTGCTTTAGATGGTTGTTGTTTACAGATAATAAAGAAAAGGATGTTGCGCATGCAAGGAAACAATAAGGATGGGAGACCTGGCTACATGCTGTCCTTAAAACAGTTCAGAATAGACCTTGAGAAGTTACTTTAAAGTTATACATTAAACATCTGTTGTTTTTCAGCTCAGGGTGAGGAAGTTTTTTAGCAAAAGCAAGACTTTAAGCAGTATAAATACAATGCCAGCCTGAATCCCATGGGAAAGCCGATCTGCAGGCCTGGCTCCTGTGTGCTACCTCATGCCTGTTGGTTTTCCGAACCAGGGCTGAGCTACATTCACCATTGCCATGCGGACTGGTTCCCTATAGAGCCCACCACCCTTCATTCTCTCTATCTGGCCACCATTGGCCCTGGCACATTTGTGGGAGGCGCACAGCAGAATGGCATAATGAAAGCACTAGTTTTCTGGCTGGAAGACCAAAATAGGGAGCCCTCAGAAACTGGAGAAAGAAAAAAAAAGCCATAGAAATTGTAGAAACAGAGAATCTCAAGAAAGCAACCCAATAAGGTTGTGCATGGCTCCAGGGCCCATTCTCAGACTGTGCAAGGCTGAGTCTGACCCTAGCAGCATCACAGGCTTTGATAACTGAAGTGCTGAGTGGCCTCTGCCCAGACTCAAGCTACCAAGGAGCTGCTACACATATCTGAACATCAGCTCAGTGGCTTTGAAGAGAGAACTACCATCAAAGGCACAACCCACAGAAGCCTCATCAGAGCAACTGGCCCAAGCCTAATTGGGTCAGTTGCCTGCAAAAATAAAACAGAAATCCTTTCCTTCAGATTTAAACAAGAGCCATAATTTCAAAAGATAGTTTTCAAAATGCACAGATCACCACCCAAAATTACTTGACATGTGAAGAGCTAGGGAAATCTCAGCTCTTGTGGGAAAAGGTAACAAGCAGATGATAGCACCGACGTGAAGTGGGTGTTCAAATGATCTGACATGGACTGGAAAGCAGCTATTATAAAAGTGCACCAGCAAGTTAAGGCAAATGTTCTTAAAGCAAGTGGGCAGATAGAAAGTCTCAGCAAAGAAGTAAGAGACACAAAGAAGAGAAAATGGAAATCTTAGACCTGAAAATCTAGAAACAGACTGTATGGGCCCAGCAGCAGAACGGCGATGACAGGAATGTGAGCAGTTGCGTTAGAGACAGTTCAGTAGAAATTCTTCAGGCTGAGCAACAGCATCTGTGGGGTGCAAGCAAAAGATCTGACATTTACGCTGCTGGAGTCCCGGAAGGAGAGGAAAGCGTGCGGGGCAGAACAGGTATTCAAAGAAATAATGACTGAAAACATCCCAGTATAGTCAAAGATTTAAACTTACATATTCAAGGACCTCTGAACAGAATGACTCTCAAACAAAATAAAACAAGAAGAAATTCATGCTCAGGCACACCACAATCGAACTGCCGAAAACTAAAGACAAAGAAAAGAAGCCAAGAAAAATAATGCTTTACTTATAAGGAAAGAATGGTTCGAATATCTGTGGATTCCTTCACAGAAGCCATAGAGGTCAGAAGAAAGTGGAAGAATATTTTTAAGGGGCAGAAAGAAAAGACTGTCAATCCACAATTCTATGTGTATAGAGCATGTCCTTCAGTAAGGAAAGTGTTATGAGTGATGCTCAGGGTCTTTTGCATTGTTGAAGAAAATTCTCCTGGCAGAAGGAAATGACACCAGAGGGACATTTGTCAAGAAGAAATGAAGAGAAACAGAAATAATAAAAATCTGTATAAGTACAACGGACTATTACCCTCTTGAATTTAAAAAATAACATGTGATGGTGGAAACCAAAGATGGTACCATCATCAGATGGTCTTTTCACTGTATAGATGTAAGACACAGGTGGTTAGGCTTTCTAAATAGACTCTGGAAAGTTCATTGTGTAGATTGTAATTCCTGCTGCAACCTTGAAAAGAGCTACATAAAGAGATAGAGTCAAAAACCAAATAGACAGATTTTAAAAGAATGCTAAGAAATGTTCAGATGATTCAAAAGAAGGCAGAAAAGGCAGAACAGACTAATTTAAAACAAGCAACAAAAATAAAAAAATTAAACAGTTGCTCTGAATCTAAAACTACTGTAAAAGATAGTCTATTTTGAGCCCTGGCTGGTGTGGCTCAGTAGATTGAGCTTTGGCCTGTGAACCAAAAGGCTGCCGGTTTGATTCCCAGTCAGGGCACATGCCTGGGTTGCAGGCCAGGTCCCCAGCTGGGGGTACATGAGAGGCAACCACACACTGATATTTCTCTCCCTCTCTTTCTCCTTCCCTTCCCCTCTCTCTAAAAATAAATAAATAAGACCTTAAAAAAAAAAACCAAAAAAAAAAAAACAGAAAAAGGATATACAGTATTCCCTCACTTATCACGGGTATTACATTTTAGACAGACACACACACACACACCCCACCCCCGCAATAGGTGAAAATCCGTGAAGTAGGAACCTTACATTTATTTTAGTATTTATATATATTTTAAGGCTTCATAAACCCTTCCCACACACTTATAAACCATTCCCAGTCACTTATTAACCTTTCCCACTCCCTTATTAACCTTTTCCACACTTTTATAAATACTATTTATGTCCTTAAACATATTCTACACTCTTAAGCCTATGTAACTTTAACAACATACATATACAGTACCGCAAAATCCCGCGATATAGGGAAAAATCTGCGATAAATAATTAAATATATCCTAAAAAATCCCGCAATACAGTGAGGCCGTGATAACTGAATCGCTATATTGAGAGGGACTACTGTAACATGAAAATAACTACTAATCCAAAGAAGCCTGAAGTGTTAATATTAATAACAGAGTAAATTTCAGAAATTAGCAGTTAAAAGGGAAACATTACATCATGATAAGAGGGTCAGTCACAAATGTATATGTACCTAACAAGAGAACTTCAAAACCCATGAAGCAAAACTGACAGAACTGAAAGGCAAAGTAGACAAATCCAGTAATACAGGCAGACACTTACACACACTTCTCATTAACTATTAGAACTAGCAAAGAAGCCAGCAAGAATACGGAAGAACTGAACACCCCCACCAACCAGCTGGATCTAACTGACCTTTGTACAACACTCCACTCAACAGCAGAATCAGCATCCTTTTTTTTTAAGTGTATTTTATTGATTATGTTGTTACAGTAGTCCCAACTTCTTTTCCCTTTGGTCCCCTCTGCCCAGTGCCCCACTTCCCTCCAGCAATCCCACCCCCCCTTAGTTCATGTCCATGGGTCGTGCATATAAGTTCTTTGGCTTCACCTTTTCCGATATTATTCTTACCTTCCCCTTGTCTATATTGTACCAACTGATTGTGCTTCTTAATCTCTGCACCATTTCCTCACTTCTCCTCCTTTTTCCCCTCCCAGCTAATAACCCTCCAAATGGTCCCCATACCTATGATTCTGTTCCTATTCTGGTTTGCTTAGTTGGATTTTATTTTTATAAAAATATCAGTTGCTGATAGTTGTGTTTGTTGTCATTTTAGTGTTCATATTTTTGATCTACTTTTTCTTAAATAAGTCCCTTTAACATTTTATATAATAATGGCTTGGTGATACTGAACTCTTTTAGCTTTACCTTGTCTGGGAAGCACTTTATCTGCCCTTCCATTCTAAATGATAGCTTTGCTGGATACAGTAATCTTGGTTGTAGGTCCTTGCTTTTCATCACCTTGAATACTTCTTGCCAGTCCCTTCTTGCCTGCAAAGTTTCTTTTGAGAAATAAGCTGAGAGTCTTATAGGCAACCCCTTTTCAGGTAACTCTCTGCTTTTCTCTTGCTGCTTTTAAGATACTCTCTTTATCTTGAACCTTTGGCATTTAATTATGATTCATCTTGGTGTGGTCTTCTTTGGGTCTACCTTGTTTGGAACACTCTGTGCTTCCTAGACTTGTATGTCTATTTCCTCCACCAAATTTAGGAAGTTTTACTTCATTATTTTTTCACATAAGTTTTCAATATCTTGCTCTTCCTCGTCTCTTTCTGGCACCCCTATGATTTGGATATTAGCACATTTAAAGTTGTTCCAGAGATTCCTAAGCCTCTCCTCATATTTTTCAATTCTTGTTTCCTCATTCTGTACTGGTTGACTGTTTTTTTCCTTCCTTATGTTCCAAATCATTGATTTGAACCCCAGTTTCCTTCTCCTCACCATTGGTTTTGTGTGGATTTTCCTTTGTTTCATTTAGCATAGCTTTCACTTCTTCTCTTATGCATTTGCCATACTTAAGCATATCTTTCAAGCCTGTGAGCATCTTTATCACCACGTTTTGAACTCTATGTCTGTTAGGTTGGCTATCTCCTCATCTGTTAGGTTGGCTATCTCCTTGTGACTTAGTTCTCCCACTGGAACCTTGATTCGTTTGTTCCCTCTTTTGGGCCATACTTCTCTATCTCCTCATCTTGACAGGCACCTGTTTGTTTGCCTCTGTGTCTTAGGTAGAACTGTCACACCTGTGATGTTGTAAGGGGTGGAGCCTTAGGTATTTGGGCGACCCATTTCACCACATTGTGGCGCTTTATGTGGGGGAGGAATCTGAGAGGAAACAATGCTGCTTGCTTAGCACTCACCGCTCTTTCAGGCACTTCTCCCGCTTCCCATATGGGACTGGCACCCCTCTAGCTGTTGCCCTGGTCATCATTCCCAGAGTGGGTGGGTTTTTAGACTTTCTAGGACTGTGGGGGCCCTTTAAAGAAGTGGACTCTGCTGAGAGACCAGCAGTTTCTTCCTCTGCCCCAACCCCCACTGGTTTTCACAGTCAAAAGTAATGAGGCTTTATTTTCCCTGGGAACTGGAACTGTGAGCTACGGGGTCTGGTCTGGTGCTAGGAGTGCTCCTCAGGTGTCCATCCTGACTTTTTAAAATGTATGACTGCGCTTTCCACCACCCTGCAGCTGCCACTGCTGCTGCTGCCACCACCACCGCCACCGCACTGCTTCCTCTCCACTCTGGCTCTGCCCCTCAGACCTGTCTGGATGAATATTTCTTTTTTATATCTTTGTTGGACTTCCATGCAGCTCGATTTCTGCAACTTCTGATTGTCTCTAGTTTTGAGATAATTGTATTCCTTCTTAGTTGTGAAGGGAGATGCAGCATGTCTAGCAAGCATCCTTTTCACATGCACATGGAATATTCTCCAAGATAGACCATACCTGGGGTCATAAAACCGACTTTAACAATTATAAAAGCATTGCACTAACACGAAATGTGTTTCTGGCCATAAGGCTAAGGACTCAGTCCCACAGGACAGTCCTCTATCCCTTGGGACTCCAACCAACAGCCCATGTGGTCTCCTGTGCTTTTGACTAACTGGCTATAAATCAGAGGTTCCCACACCCGCCTCAGGTTCAATTAATTTGCTAGAGCTCACAAAACTCAGGGAAACATTTACTTGTGTTACTAGTTTATTATAAAGAATACAGATGAACAACCAGGTGAAGAGGGATGTTGGACAAGGCCTGGCTGGAGTCCGGAGCTTCCGTGTCCACTCCCAGCATCCCCAGCTGTCCACCAACCCAGAGGATCTCTGAACCCATCCTTTGGGGTGTTTACAGAGGCTACTTTACAAAGGCATGATTAGCCATTGATGATTGGTTCAACATCCAGCCCCTCTGCGCTCAAGATCAGGGCGCTGGGACTGAAAGTTTCTACCTTCCATCACTTAGCTAATTTCCCTGGCAACCAGCCCCCACCCTTAGGTGTGCCCAAAATTCACCTTCTTAATATAAATCAGGAGTGGTTGGAAGCTGTTTGTTACAAGTATCAAGACAGCTTTATTACTGTTACCACTTAGGAAGTGTCAAAGGTTTTAGGAGCCCTGTCCGGGAGAGAGCATGAGTGTGCTCGTTATAAATCATGGTATCGCAGAAGTCCTCTCTGTGCACCCAGTGAAAGCTGTGTGAGGGGGCTCCACAGGTGCAGTGAGGGAAGGGTGTCCCTGGCAGGAAGACCTGCAAATGCAGCCCAAGATCTTGTGTCCCAGGAGCCGGGTTATGCGGAGGAGATGGAACTGGACCCCGTTCTCCTCTCCTGCCCTCCAGCTGTTCTTCGGAGCCCTGGCCATCGCCACCCTCTCTGATTCCAGATCCAGGTCAGTATGTTCATCTACCTCCCCCCACATCCAGGGTGGTACCCTGGACACTAGGTGTGGGGATCTAGGATCAGGCACCCCAGGCTCCCATGGTGCATCTGATCCAGACAAGTGACCCAGTTCTGGGCCCCATGGGTTTCTGGGACAGTTCCTGCCTGGCCACTCCTGCTCCTCATGACACCAGGAGCTCTGCAGGGTCACCTGGGGGCTGCTGGAGGCAGACTCCCACCCCCAACCAGGCCATTTCTCCCCACCTCTCTGGGCATCTCCTGTGCAGACTGTCTCAGGCTCTTCTGCCTTCAGAGACCCCTTACCTCCCTGGCTGTTTTCGCTTCCCCAAAAGATGGTCTTCCCACCCAGCCCCCCCTGCAGCCCCTTCCCCTCCCCCAGCCTGAGACATCTTCCCAGTCAGGCTGTGGAGGAGCCCTGCCTCTGCCCATGCTGCCTCCTAGTCCCATAAACCCTGAGGCCTGGGACAGGCCTGTCTGCTCCTCTCTCCTCCCTGGGGCTCTGAGCCCCGGCCTGTGCATGTGGGGACTGTGGGGACCAGGGCGCACTGGTGGGGACACAGGTGACTCAAGTGATTGCGCTCTCCTGTCAGCAGCCACCTTCCAGGGAAGGACCAGTGGTGGGCTGGTCCCATGATACTGTAGGGGCACCAAATATTCCCTGTAAAAAGCTTCAAAGGCCTGCTAAATATGTAAATACGTAGGGGCTTCAGATGTTCTTTGTAAAAAGTAGCAAGGACTTGCTAAAAAGCCTTGGAAAGAGAAATGTAGAAAAAGTTTTGTAACAATTGGTAATTTACAAGCTAAAAGGAACTCAGCCTCTCTCACCTTCCATTTACTTGTGTCTGGTTTATAACATTTGTGAAAGTTATACTTTACAGAATATCTAGCCCTTTGAAGATAAATTGTTTCACAGAGACTTCCTCCCTGGCTGGAGAGCTGTGCTGCCACAGGAGATAACCTTATAGCCTTGCAAATTTCTGTTCCTGTCCTGCCCAGCTCCCTCTTCCTAAGGCTGTTTCCCACCAAAGAAGAAACAAAGGGGGCCTCACCAGTATATAACCCATCGTATAGACTCCATTGTACGTCGGAACTTGTTAGAGACCAGCTCAGGGTCTGCCCAACTAGCCGGCAAATAAAATCCTTTGCTTACTTTATACACCACTTCAGAGTGTTCAATCTTGCCTATGTAGCCGTAACAATACCACCATGATATGTTGCAGTATAAAAACCTGAGCTATAAATATGTGCGTAAATGTTAGCACTCTGAGGAAATGGGTGAGACATTTGGAGGGAGTGTGCGTGCATCAGAACGAGACCCACCTGGCACTCATAGGCAGTCCTTCCACCAGGTGTGGGTTATGAACTGGTGTCAGACCCTTCCTGGAGCAGGAAGGTTACTTCTAACCTGGAGGGTTAGAAGTAACCCTCACATTTCCCCCAACTATATTTCCAGCTAGAGGTTAGCTTTAAAGACATTCTGAAAGCTTGTCTTAAACTGTGTCACTGGCGGCAGGCATATTATAAATGGCTTATTTGAAGTAGCAACCATTTCCCCCACCGAGGCAAAGCCGACATGGATGAAGGGATGATGCTGGACTTGTACCAGGATAGGAGTCCAGGTGAGGGCACCTCAGGGGTGTTACCCAGGAAGCTCTGCTGCAGGGAGCCAGATAGAGTGATGCCAGGCAGTGAAGCATTGGCCAGCGTGTGACACCAACACAGGGGATGCCCACCTAGGACAGAGTCCACTCTTCACAAAGCCTGGAGAAGGATGTCTCAGCTCCCAGAGCAATAATGGCAGGTGGCTGGGGCAGGGAGATGCCATCTGGAGGCTCCTGGAGGCTCTGCACATGGAAGGATGTTGGCATCTTCACTGGCCTGTCCTGGGCAGAGTCCGGAGCTTCTGGTAGGGGTTCTGGGATAGAGGACTGGGCAGGAAGAACCATGAAGTCAGGGAGAATGGGAGCAGCTTCAACAGCAAGGAACTCTAGGAAGCTGGAAAGCCGGTGGATGAGAAAGCAGTAACAGAGTAGACCTGAGATAGCTGGGTCCCCAGTCTGTGGGTCATCTCAGGACGGTGGCTCCAGTCAGAAGTTACTGCTCCTCTTCCCACCCCCACCCCATGGCCCACCCAGCTCTCCCCACAGTGAGTTTGGCCACCAGCCTGTTCTCTCCCTCAGTGTCTGTTCAACTTCTTCGTGTCCTTCTGGCAGCGAAGGATTTCCAGACATCTGAGGAATGCTTCTACCACAGCAGATGGCAACCAAGACTAATGGGGGAAAGCAAATTGGAGGAAAGAAATGCAATGCAGGAAGAAGGAAACATCTAATAAAAGTTGTTACCGATGTATACAGTGAGATAAGAGAAAATATCAGATCTTAGAAAAAGGAACCAAATGCTATCCATTTAAAAAGGAACATTCAAAGGAAAAATAACTCAGAAATTAAAAATGTGACAGCAAAAATAAACAATAGAGATTTGGAAGATAAAATTGAAAAACTTCAGAAAGTAGACAGAAGTCCAATATGAAAGCTGAGAGTTCCAAACAGGAAAGGAAGGAAAGGAATCTCTAGTGAAATGACTCGATGCTGTCTCCCAGCACTGAGGGGCAGTTTCCAACTGCGGAGGCTGGAAAGTGCTCCACATAAGGGGAGGAAAAGACTCATATCCAAGCACATCACTGGGAAATTTCAGAGCACTTGGGATGAGGATGACCAGCCGTCTGAGTCTGCCTGAGACTCAGGGGTTTCTCAGGATGTGGGATGCTCAGTGCTACACCCAGGAGAGTCCTGGGCAAGTCAGAATGGTTGATCATCCTACTACGAGAAAAACAATTTTACACTATTGAGAAGGAAGCCAGAAAACAAGCCTTCAACATTCTGAAGAAAAATGATTTCTGATTTAGAATATACCTTGCTGAACTGTCAATCATACTAGCAAGTATGATGGTAAAGTGAGAATATTTCAAGGCATGTAAGGCCTCAAAATTTTATTTCCCAAGCACCCCTTAGCAAGGAGCTACTAGAGGATGTGCTCCATCAAAATGAAAGAGTAAAGCACGAAGAAAGATGACACGAGAGAGGACAAGCGATCCCTTGTGGATGGTGGATGGTGACAGGTGATCCCAGGAAGACAGCCCTGCCCCAGACTGGAGGGCAGCTGCAGCAGTGTCACCCCAGAGTCAGACCGTCACCACCAGGTCCCCCAGTTCCATCGGGCCATCTTCTCAACCCGGGGTCAGGTGCCCGGGAGAACGTGGCCCGGATTCTCATGAGGACAGTCACAGGAGTCCTCAGTATCCCCGAGAGCTGGAGGTGGGCCCAGTGAGCTCAGGAGCAGGGAGCACAGAGCCCACCCCCTTGGACCACCGTGCTGCCGCATGTCCAGCGTCTGGTCCACATGGCAGTCCTGCCAGGCACCCAAAGGTGGAGAAGCCTGTTAGGTTGGTCATGACCTTCCCAAAAGGGGCCTCGTCACCTCCCAGAGAAGCGGAAGTCAGACCACGCCCCTGGGACTGTTCCACTCCTCCCCTCCTGGAGGCTCCCTCTCATGGGTTCAGTGCTGCCCCCTCCCTGCACTGCTGGTGTGCACTCGCCCTCCACCATCAAGACTAGGTAGTTTATTGTCTGGAGATAGACACACAGGTAGAACTAAAAAGAAAAGCAAGAGAACAATGAACACAAAAGTTAGGATGCTCATCACCCAGAGGTTAGGGGACTGAGAAGTCAGCTTAATTGGGGAAGGTACAGAAGGCACTTTGAGGTATTGGTAATGCTTTTTCTATTGACCTGGGTAGCAGTTCTCAGATAGTCATATTGATTTAAAAATAATAAAATTACTATTATTTAAATTGTAGATACATTTATAGGTTCTTGTATTTAATTTTTTGAAAAGTAAAGAGAGGCAAAAATACCAAGGAAACATCTCTCCATGGTATTCTCCAAACAAGACCCAGGATTTACTCAGATTAGGTGGTCTGGGTCCCCTGCTCAGGAACAGGAGGAGGGGAGGCTGCCCTCTCACTGGCCAGGACCTAGTGCACCCTGCCCCACCCTAGCAGGCCTGCAGCCAGTTCCCGGAAGTAAAGAAGCATGGCAGTTGGGAGCTAAACTGAAAACCCTCTGCTCTGGTTTGGGAGAGCAGCTGGGCATTATCTTGATTCCTTTGAAAGGACTGGTGTCCTTCGGCCCAGTGCCTGTCCTTCCAGAATTGTGTGCTCAGGAAGTAATCATGGATGTGGACACAGTGAGGGAGCTGATTTATCATGGAGCAGTGGAGAGGCCAACTTTTCGCTCTTTGAAAAACTCTATTTTCAGTTACCAACCTGTGGTGGGTCTTGGTGCCACCAACCTGCACTCAACAGATTGCCTGCCGGCTGGGCCCAGAGTTCTTCAGGGACCAGTGCTTCCTGAGCCCTAGCAGCAGGGGCTGAGGGCCAGATGGAGCACAGAAATAACTTAGGCCCATGCTCCCCTCACAGCAAGTGCTTGGGTAACCATCCCACGGCAAGGCCACAGGCACTCCCAGCCTGGGCAAGCAGAACCTCTGGGCTCAGGCCTGGGGGAGGCCCCAGCACCCCCACAATATTTCTTCAGAACCAGAGAACAGGGAGGAGCCCTTCATGAAACCCAAACTGGAATGCAATGTGTGTCTCAGCTGCAGGCTTTGTCAGAGAGGGAGAGTAGGAGGACCATAGGGGTTACTGGGATGTTAACAGCGTGCTGCCAATATTCAGAGGAGCCAGGCCTGAGCTGGCGTGGTCCAGTCCCCATTGCAGGGGAACCCTTTCCTCCCTGAGGCTCCTATAAAAGTGGGAAGGGCTTCGCTATAGGACTCTCCTTTGACTGAATCCATCAGGGGCTGCCCAGGGGGCTACCTGCCTCCAGGAGGCCAGGACGCATTGAAGTTCCCACAAAAACAACAAAGACAAAAGACACATGAAACGTAACACAGAGGCTGTTTCTTCTTTGAATCGTACACTCTGGGGCTCAGGACCTGTCTGGGTCAGGTAGAGCAGGAACTGCATTCAGGACCCTTGGAAACAGCTCCAAGTTCAACTCCCCACCCCCACCCCCCAAGGGCACAGAGACTCCCTGTTCCTCAGAGGCAGTTCCAAGCAAACATGTCCACTTGGGTCTCTCAACCAGGCTTTGGGCCTGCTGAGGCTCCAGACACCCTACCTGGGGAGAAGGTGAGAAAAGCTTGGAATTCAGGCCTCTTCTCAGAACTTCTAGAGGCCCTGCACAGATACGAGTAAAACTGAATAGAGGCTGAAACCTGAGCTCTGAGGAGGCCCATCAAGGCTAGGAAGGGAGGAGGCCTGGGGCTTTCAGGGCACATGCAGATTCAGAGATCTGTGCTGCAGGTCCTCCCAAAAAGCTGCAGGGTAACTAATGTTATCCTAGGAGAGTTCTCAGCCCCATCCTGGAGTAGTATGAGATGCTGATTCTCAGCAGTCTCATTTCTGCTGGAAAGTTCTGTCCAATGCATTATGACATGAAAAGGAAGTAAGGTTTAACCACCAGAAAGGGAGATTAAATTGCAGTTAGTTGTAGACATAACTGGCCTCCGGAAAACCCAGGGCTCTTAAAACGAATGAGATATTAAAACCCATATACAAAACCCAATAGCAATACCCAGTTAAAGATATAACAGGGAGACGTCAGGGAAGAGTGGAGTGGGGAACACAAGGACCCCATCTCCATCTAGATGACAATTGAACTGGCAGATCTATTTGCTGTAACTACTTCTGCACTCTAGAATCTACTCACAGGCTTGCAACTTCCAGAGAAAAACTTGGACCATGAATCTCAGTTAATTTTGGTCTTAGCATGGTCGTAACTACCCTTCCTGCCCACCTCAGCCTTGTGGCAAACAGCCATGCACACAGCTTGCAGGTGCCAAGGTGGGCAATAATGACCTTGTCCTTAAATATTGGGGATCTGCAGTCTGATGCTTATTGCTGTTCTGACTGTGGAGGCACTGACACCGAGGCAGGCCACCATATTTGTAATCCACACTGGCTGAAGAGACTTCCAGGGAACTCAAAGGGCCAGAGCTTTGGTCTTGTCTTCCTTCTTTTTTCCCATTTTCTCCTTTTAAGGTCCAGGATTAGGACATTCACAAGCAACCACATATGGGAGAAGGGTTTAAAGGTTACTGCACATGCTCATGAAAAGTTGCAAGCTAAGGAATAGCCCCCAAAGACCTTAAGTTTACACCTCAGGCTGATGCTGGCACAGAGGTACCCTACAACAATTTTTTTTTAAGTACATCCTGGGGAAATTTGATTTCCAGAGTTATCACATTATGAGATTCAAATGTCAAGTTTTCAACAACAGCAACAACAACAACTAAATCACAGGCATACAAAGAAACAGGAAAGTATGGTGCATTGAAAAGAAAAGAAATAAACAGAAACCACCCATGAGAAAAACCAGATGATGGAAGTATTAGACAAAGAGAGCTCGCCAGTTCAGAAAACTAGGTATGAATAAAATAGAAATATCAGTAAAGAGATGGAAAACATAAAAAGGAACCAGAAATAAATTTTGTAATGAAAAATTCACTGGATGTATTCCAGGAGATTTGAGAAGGCAGAAGAAAGAATCAGTGAACTTGAAGAGAGAGCAATTGAAATAATTGTCTAAGGAACATTGTGAGAGTTCCAGAAGGAGGAGAGAGAGAGAAATGGGCAGACAGATTATTTGAAGAAATGATAGCTGAAAACTTCCCAATTTTGATGAAATACATGAATATAAACATCCAAGAATCTCAACAAACTCCAAGTAAGATAAACGCAGAGATCCATGATGAGACACATTATAATCAAACTGTCAAAAGACAAAAACAGAGAATCTAGAAAGCAGCAAGAAAGAAACAATTCATCACATACAAGGGATCCTCAGTAATATTGTTGGCAGATTTCTTATCAGAAGAAACCTTAGAGGTCAGAAGGCAGTGATTAGTTGATATATTCAAAGTGCTGAAAGTAAACACATTGCCAACGAACACATCCTATGAATGTCTTTCAAAAAGGAGAGAGAAATGAAGACATTCCCAGATAAACAAAAGCAGAGTTCATTACCACTAGAACTGTCACATAAGAAATACTAAAGGGAGTCCTTCATGTTGAAATGAAAGAACACTAATCAGTAACTCAAAGCCATCTGAAGATATAAAGATCTCTGGCAGATATATACATGGGCAATTATAAAAGTTAGTATTATAGTAGCTTTGATTTGTACTGCCACTTTGTTTTCTATAATAATATGAGACTAATATTTTTTTATAAAAATAATTACTAGTTTATGTTTTTGAACACCAAATGCATAAATATATGATTTTGTGCCATCCAAAACTGAAATAGAATAGGGACAGAATTTTTGTATGCTATTGAAGCCAAGCTAGTATAAATTCAATTTAGAATGTTATAACCTTTGAATAGTCAACATAATCCCCATTATAACCATGAAGAAAACAGCTACAGAATATACACAAATGTAAATGAGAAAACAATTAAAATGTTTCACAACAAGAAATTAATTAAACACAAAATAAGGCAGTAATACAGAGAATGAGGGACAAAAATCTGTAAGGCATATAGAAATGAAATAACAAAATGGCAGAAGTAAATCCCCTTAACAGTTATTAGTTTAAATATAAATGGATTAAACTCTCCAGTCAAAAAGACAGAGATTGGCAGAATGGATTTTTCAAAAAAAATTATCCTGCCCTGGCTGGGTGGCCCAGTTAGCTGCAGCATCATTCCATACACCAAAAAATTTGCAGTTTCGATTCCTGGTCAGGGCACACACCTGGGTTGTGCGTTCGATTCCCGGTTGGAATACAGAAGGCAACTGGCTCATGTTTCTTTCTCTGCCTCCCTTCCTCTCTCTCCAAAATCAGTAAAAAACTATTTTAAAGATATATCAAAAATTTATCCAACTACATGCTGCCAGAAATTCATTTTAGCTCCAAGACAAATGCATTGAAATTGAAAGGAGGGGAAAGCATCCCATGTAAATAGAGTGGTGGCTAGACTAATAGCAGAAAATAGACTTTGAATCAAAAAAGGTAACAAGCACAAAGGCAGAACATTATATATTAAGGTTCAATACAGCAGGAAGATACAATTATAAAATTAACATAACCAAAAACAGACCATCAAAAATATATGAAACAAAAATTATGAGCTGTAAAGGGACAGATAGACAGTTCTACAATCATAGTAGGAAATTTCAGTGCCCCACTGTCCATAATGATAAAACAACCAGAGAGAAGGTAAGTAGGACATAGAAGATTTGAACCACACACCAGGCCAACGCGATCTAACAGACGTACACAGGGTTCTACCCAGCAGCAACAGCCTACACATTCTTCTCAAGTGCACAGAGGACCTTCTCCAGGATAAACCAAGTTGTGTTGGGCCACACATCAAGTCTCAACAGATTTGAAAACATAGATGTCATGCAAAGTAATTTCTCCAACCACAGCAAATGAAGTTAGAAACTGGAAAATTCGCAAATTTGTAGAAATTAGACAATACTCTCTTAAACAGCCAGTGGGTCAAAGGAGGGATCACAAGGGAAATTAGAAATTCCTTAGTGTCAGATGAAAATGTAAATACACGTACTAACACCACACACTAAGGGATGCAGTGAGAGCAGCACTGAGGGTACGTTATAGCTGTTAAAAGATCTCAAACAAACAACCTAACTTTTTTCATCCTCACCTGAGGCTGTTTTCTATTATTGACTTTTTTATACAGAGAAGAAGGGAGAGAGAAAAAGATTGATATGAGAGAGAAATATCAATCAGTTGCCTCCCATACATGCCCCAACCAGGGATCAAATCTGCAACCTTTTGGTTCGAGGGACAATGCTCCAACTCATTGAGCCACCCAGCCAGGGCTGAACAACCTAACTTTTTAACTTAAGGAACTAGAAAAAAAATTAAACTCAAATCTAGCAAAAGGAAAGAACAAATAAAATGAGAGCAGAGATAAATAAAGAATAGAGAAAATCAATGAAACCTAAAATTGGTTTTTCAAAAAGATTAACAAACGACACACCTTTTGCTAGATAGATAATAAAAATAAAAGGAGAGATTTAATAACTAAAATCAGAAATGAAAATGGGAACATTACTTCCAATTCTATAAAAATAAAAAGGATTATAAGAAAGTACTATGCACGATTATATGAGAACAAATTGGATAACCTAGATAAAATGGGCAAGTTCCAAGGCTGAATGGCTCCATTTGGTTCTGATCTTTATCTTCACCAGAATGAATAGCACTAAAACAGCGAGGACTGCAGGGCACATCTGCGATGCACTTCCAGTGTCTGGTTGTAGTTCTAGCCCCTTGAGTAATAGCATCTGTCTTGTGTTTCACATACAGGCTTCTCTCCTGCCGTTTTCACTTCACTGTGCCACAGCCAATTCTGAGTTATCAGAACTGTTACATCAATAGCACCAGAGGCTCCACTAATGGCTGTGACCACGTCCCCATCCATTCTCCTTTGTTCATCACCACAGTGCTCTGAGAGTATGTTCACTGCTTAAAGGTAACACCCAAGCAAACTCCTCTCCATAACTTTTCCTCTTCAGATTATTTTCTTGGGATAAATTTCCAAACATAAGCCTTCACCTGGCACATTGAGCCAAATTTTGTACGATTCAAAGGGACTAAGACAATGTCCACCCCCATCCAACAGCATTGAAGGGCTGAACAGCACTGATGTTTTATTGTCTTGTTCATTTAATGGGCATAAGTTGGACACCCACTAAAGCCACACCACGCACGTGTCTGTGCACACGTGGAGCCCCAGGCCCTGGCAGGGCAGAGTGAGAACTTGAAATGGTGGTTTTGGGGGGGCACTGCCTGTCCTCTGGGAACCCGTCCAAGGCGAGCCCCTGAGCTCAGACCCCATCTACATGCACCCCAGCCCTCCTCACATCCACCATGCAGGCTGTGTCCATAGCAACACAGATCAGGGGACTGGTGATTTTGAGGCTTTTCAAGGCAAATTGTGACAATAAACAACTTTCCATCATCACTGGCCTTCTTTTAAAAATTGTGGTAAAATACTCATAGCATGAAATCTACCATCTTTGCCATTTTTAAGTGTAAGGTTCAGAGGCATGAAGGACATTCTTGCTGTAGTTTAACTATCACCACCAGCCATCTCCAGAACCTTTTCAATCTTTGAGACTGCAACTCTGTCCCCATCAAACACGAACTTTCCTTACCACTCCCCCAGGCCCTGGGATCCCTCACCCTACTGTGTCTGTGAACCTGATTACTCTGAGTACCTCCTGTTAGTGGAGTCATACAGTATCTGTCCCTTTGTGACTGGCTTACTTCAGTTCGCATGATGTCCTCAAGGTTCATCCATGTTGTAGCAGGTGTCAGGATTTCCTGCCTTGTTAAGACAGTTATTCCATGGTGTGTATAGCCCACATTTTGTGTATCCATCGCGCATCAACAGACACTTGAATTGCTTTATCACTGGCTTTCAAAAGGGATCCCTGGACATCCAGACAATGGAACACAGCCAGGCAATAATGAACAAGGACACTGTCCTGCCGTGGAAAGACTGAAACACAATGTTAGTGAAAGAAGCCCAGAAATGTGTACAACGTGCTACTTTCTTATGTAATAAAAACAAAAAGGAATGAATATACATATAGTATTTGCTTGTCCTTGTATAAAGAAGCTCCAGAAAGATAAGAACGAATAAAAGCAGTTACTTTTGGGAGGTAGCAGACAGAGCGGGTGAGGCCTCCATTGCCACCTGCTACCATGGCCCCCAGCTCGCTGAGCCAGTTCACATGCTGGCCCCCTGCCTGGCAAGTCTCTACCCACTGCCTCCATCCCTCAGTGCTCAGCACAGAGCCCCCTACCCCAGCCCCTCTCTGTGTCCCAGGCAGGCTTGGGCCCTGCTGGCAGGAGGCTGCTCCAGCCCCTGGCCGTCCTCACGCAGAAGACGAGGGAGGGGAGAAGGAAGAGGATTGTCTGGGCTCCACCAGGCTCTGGTCTCACCCACCCTCTCTTGAGGGAACATCCAACACAGGTAGCTGTCACCCCCACCCCTCACCTGTGCCCACCCCGCAGAGTGTGTGCCTCTGTGGGGTGGTCTCTCTGCATGCCTCAGCCTGCTTGCTGTCTGCCTCCACTGCCAGCTCCGAGAGTCCTGCTCGGTCCCCAGTGCCTGAACGGTGCCAACAGTCACTCCACACCTGCACACACATGTGAATGAATGTCCCTCAGCAACAGCTTAAGAAGCCAGAGGCTGCAGCATAGGGACCAGCTTGTCCATGGAGACCCAGGCCGAGGCCCAGCTGGGGACACGGTGGCTGGCTGGAGGTCGGAGGGGCTCACTGCAGCCTGTTCAGTTTCGGGGCATCCCTGTGCATCACGAACTTGTTGCTCAAGGGCAGAGCTGGGTCTGTACCCTCCCCTCCCCCATGTGTCCAGCCCCTCACTTCCAGGCCAGACCAGGAGGTGCTCTAGGAACTCCCCCACATGTGTCCTGAAGGGGTGGCACCCAGGCCTCACAGAAAGCCCCTCCCCACCTCTGCAGACCACCCTGCCCTGCAGAAAACTTTGCAGAGTCATCTGCACCCCTGCTACTGGCCTGTCCTTGAGAAAACTTTCCAAATACTACAGGGAGAAGGTTCTAGGCATCTATCTGACAAGGGAGGGCAGACCTTGCCAGCCTCATGTGTGTTCTGTCTTGTGAATTAGGCTCAGACATGGGCCCTGGGCGTGGGACAGAGCCGGGCCCTCCCCAGAGCTGACCATCACCCCTGGGTGCCCACCTGCTCAGTGGCCTGCCCAATGAGATGGACAGGCGGTGCTTGTGTGAAAGTTAGTTTCATCAGCTGCAAGGAAATATTTACAGCTTTGTTGGGGAAGTGAAAAGAAAGCTGTGGATGTCCCCAAGGCCAGTACTGTCCGGGTGCTTTCCACACCAATTCCCATGCCTTCCCACCCTAGGAACTGCCCTCTGTGGGCTCCCTCTGATCCCCAGTGTCAGCTTTGACTCCGCATCCCTCTGTTTCCTCTCGGGCCCAGGTTCCCTGGTGGGTAGGGAAAGACAGAAATGGGCCCGGGACAGGGTCTGCCATAGGGATAGCAGGGCCAAGGTGAGCTGGGCAAGTGGGGAGACTCTGATCTCTGGGGGGCACAGTGGTGAGCCTGCAGGACTCCATGGTTAAGAATGTGGGAGACTTGCCCTGCTGGGCGGCTCAGCTGGTTGGAGCATCATCTCTTACACAAAAAGGTGGAAGGTTCAATCCCCGATTCAGGCACATACAGGAGGCAACAAACTGATGCTGTTCTCTCGCATAGATGTTTATCTCTCTCCTTCCCTCTCTCTCTAAAAGCAATGAAAAGATGTCCGCGGGTAAGGGTCAAAAAACAAAAAGAATGTGGGGCGGCTTAAATGTCCAGCGTGGGCAATGGTTAAACAGTCCCAGGCTGGCCCAGTACCTGTGGCTGTGCAGGCCCTGGCAGGCCACACTCAGGAAGACTGCCCTCCAGGGACCTGTGGCAGAGCCTGGGGAGGAGGCACAAGCCCACTGCACATGCGGGAGGGTGCTGCTGCGGGCCAGGCCCTTGACACAGTGCCAGGCCAGAGGGTGTGTCCTGCAGCAGCCCCCCCTCCCTCCGGAGGAGGTTTGGTGAGAAGGTGTCATATGACAACCACAGGGGCCTTCCTCTGTAGCAGACACCGACAGCAGCATCCCCAGCTGCTGGTACCCACCAGAGGCTAGGCCCAGGCTGGCTGGGAAAGGAGAGGGCCGCTGCAGGGAAGCAGGGAAAGCTCCAGCAAGGAGTGGGTTCAGCCGCACCCAGGCCCAGATGGATGAAGGGGTGAAGATGGTGGGAGGGCCTCCTGTGGGAGGGAAAAGCTGGATGGCGCTGGGCCCAATCACGCAGGGCCTGGAGGGCCAGCTGCATTGGAGAGAGATCCAACCTGAAGAGGCTCCACAGAACAGCTCAGGCACAGCAGGGCCCAGGGCCTCACACAATGACCTCAGAAATGTGCTCACTTTCCTGGCTCCTTATGGGAACAGGATGGTTCCAACAGTGACATTTTACCAGCTCAGGGGCCCTGGGTGAAAGAGCTTCCAGGTGCCACAGAAGTTTTGGGGTTGTACCTGAGGCTTCCATTCAGATCAGGTTCCTCCCTAACCCAGTCTCTGTGGCCCAGGGCAGGGTCTGGGCCTGGACACAGACGCCCTGCACCAGCAGTGGGGGTGGACTCTTGAAAGAGCAGTCCGTAGATGGC
This sequence comes from Furipterus horrens, assembly GCF_987537825.1. Taxonomy (NCBI): domain Eukaryota; kingdom Metazoa; phylum Chordata; class Mammalia; order Chiroptera; family Furipteridae; genus Furipterus; species Furipterus horrens. The sequence goes on along the minus strand of NW_028327180.1, from coordinate 60,123,026 downwards.
TTGGTTGAGAGTGGGAGAGAGCTGGTCTCTGGGGGTACTGTACTGTGGGCGGGGGTCCCTGGCAGCCCTCCCAGGAAGTGATCACTGGGCCCAGGTGGGCACAGATGTGCCTGTGGGAGGCAGGGCCCATCCATCCAGGAGCTGAAGCCAGCAGGCCCCAGCTTAAGGATGCCCTCCCTGATCCTTTCCTTGCAGGCAGGCATGCCCTGGACACTGAGTGCCTCCAACACGGCTACCCCAGGCAGCCCCAGCCCGCCCCCCACCGAGCCCATGAACTGCAAGCAGACCGAGCAGCCCCTCCTGGATGGAGCTCCATCCTCAGCCTCCCTGGACACTCTGACCCGGTACCTGGTGCCCACGGCTGACTACTACCCCAAGGTGGGTACCCACCCAGTACAGGGAAGGGGCTACAGAATGGTCTCTCCTCCACAACGCATGGAGGAGACAACAGGGATGTGACTGTCTTGGGCCTGGGGGGCAGGGTCGGCTGGGAAGCACGGCCCCTCCATGCCCTGGTGAACACGTGCCACCTTTCTCCCATGTCCCCAAAAAGCCTACATTGTCACCTTTTTGCTGAGCTCCCGCCTCTCCATCGAGCCCCAGGAGCTCCTGGCCGAGGTCTGCTGCTTGTGCATAGAGCAGCAGCAGCTGGACAAACCAGTACTGGACACGGTGAGAGGCAGGGCAGAGCAGGGTCCTCTAGTGTACTGGCACTGCCCTGACGTGTCCTCACACATCAGCCCTTGGAGAGGCAGGGATTGTCCCCATTGTCCTGAAGAGAAGCCCACGGGAGGTTTCTGACCTGTCTGAGGCCAAGAGCTAAAGGGAGAAGCTTAGGATCTCTAACCCAGGAGGCTGTGTTCCAGTGACCTCTGGGAGCCCTTGAGCTCACACCAAGCCCAGACCCAGGCCCCAGAACCCCATCATAGGACCCTGCCATCTGAGATGGCCCTATAGCCCTACTGGGCTTCCTGCCTCCAGCACACTCCGCCCCAGCCTTCCCTGGCCCCGCTGGCCCTGGCACGGTCATTTGGGCTGTGGCTATTTACACACGTGTCAGTATGGCTCTGCTGTTGGTGATGGAAACCTGACTACAACTAGCCTAAGGCTAGGGGACTTTCCCAGCTCCTGGAACTGCGAGGTCTCAAGTCCTGCTGGCTCCAGGGGTTCAAAAGGCCTCCTGAAAACACCGGCTCTCTTCCTTCCACCCTCTGCTCCGTGTTCCCCTGGGCCAGCCTCTCTGTGTCCCAGGCAGGCCCACCTGCACAACAACGGGGGCCTCCGCAGCACCAGGCTCATTGCCTACCCTTCTCAACCCAGAAAACTCCTGGTCTCATTGGCTTAGTCCAGGCCACTCGACGGTCTGAGAGCCAATCACTGTGCATGATGGGTGCATGCCATGTTCTTTTTGACCAGCACTGACCTGGCCCACCACTCCTGAGCCCCAGGGTGAGATTGGCTGCCCTGAACCCCACCGATTGGGGATGTGGGAGGGGGACAGGGAGACTCCAAAGGCAACTGAGATGTGTCACCACCAAAAGTGGGATGGGATGCCTGGCAAAGACAGGAAATGACTCCACCCCAAATGTGTGTGTCCCCCCGCCCGCTCCCCTGGTGGTCAGCCCCCATCCTCGTTCACCTGGCATGGTTCACTCCTGGGCAGCCTGGACCAGGCAGAGAGGGGCTGAGGCAGTGGCTGGTGTGGCCCTAGCCTCTCTCACCATATGTGGGTGCCCTCGGCCTTGCCTTGCAGGCCGGGGTCCACAAGTTTGACCCAAAACTGCTCCAGTTGTTGGCTGAGCGGACGGAGACCTTCCCGCAGGACTTCCAGGAGGGGTCAGCAATCAGGCCCATGAAGGGAGTGGTGGGCCGCATCACCCCCTGTGATGAGGTAGGTGAACCGGGAGTCCATCACCCTGCCCGCACCCCGGCCCTGGGCCTGCTCCCAGGCCCTCCTCAGGGCCCTTGTCTGCCTAGCTGCTCACTCAGCCCGAGCCTCAGCCTACTCTGCACCGACGGGCACTGCAGGGCTGGCCAACAGCCCGGGCCTCTGGCTCCAGAGCTGCCCCTTGTCCTCTCACCTGCCCTGCTCTCGTCACTGCCATGCGATAGCAGTCGAGGGAAGGCCTGCTGGTGGGCTCTGTGGTGGCACGGCGAGAGGACAAGAGGCAGAGATGGCACAGAGGCCCCCTCCTGCCTCTGCACCACACTGGGCTGGGGCAGCTGGAGCAGGGCAAGGGCACTGCAGGACAAACCCCCTGCTACATGGGTGGGAATGACAGTCGCCGGCTGTCTGGGCAGATTCTCTAGGGCCCTCTCTCTGTGCCTCTGGGGGAAATTATGCGTCTACAGCATGAGACGAAGGAGGACAGAAGGCTCCTGTGGCTCAGACCACACGCAGAGGAAATTGCTCCTGCACTACAGTGTCTTGGGAGGCAGCCAGGGTACTGCCTGTGCCCCACACCTGCCTCCCCAGCTGTGTTACTCTGGGAAAGGCACTGAAAGGTCTCCAAGCCTCACTTTTCTTATGGGTGAGAAGAGAACAAAATCCCCCAGGATTATGGTGAGAATGCAGAGAAGGGGAAGGAGCCTGCCGGTGCATTGAGAAGGAGCAAGCCTATCAGCCTCTGAAGAATTGCTCTGTGGCCAGCATTGCCATTGCTTCATTTGGAAGGAGAGACCACTAAGGCTGGTGCACATCAGTTACCCTTGGAGGAGACCCCATGGCAAGCTGGTAGCTAGAGATGTGCCCCTGAGTGGGTCTGGACATGGCAGCAAAGGAAAACTGCTAGGGCAGGCCAGACATCTGGCCTCCAAGAAGCACAAGGCCTAACTGAGGCCCAAGGAGGGAGGCCCCACCCTGTGGTCACTTCACACAGCAAACAGATGACTTCACTGTTGTAAGCACCTGGTGAAAGGAGGGTCACCATCTCCTCTTCTGCACTCCCTCGTCCATCTGAGAGTCATGATGCTTGGTTAGGAGCAGCAGGGAACAGGACCAGGGAGCCTGATGATTGGATTAGTCCAGAGCGGGAGAGGTAGAAGCAGGGAGAAGAGGTGCTGGCTGAAGGCTGGATGAATAGATGGCTACATTGATGAAGGGCTGGGTGCAGGGATCATGGCTGGCTGGCTGGCTGGCTGGAGTAACGGGTATATAAGGGGATGAGAACTCAGTCTCTGGCTTCTTCTCCCTCCCACTAGGAGGCCTTCAGCAGTGGTGAGGTCCAAGCCATTGACAAGACCTGGCTATAGCCCCTTCAGGCCGCCTCTGCCTGGGTGAGGCCATTTGGAGGCAGACCCTGTGGTTCTGGCCATAGGGTGGGGGCTGGTGGAAGTCCTGGGCGGTCTCCCTGAGAAATCATGCCTCGTTGCTGACGCCCCTGGAACCTGCAGGGCTGCGCTGAGAAATGTGTTCTAACCACCCAATGTAAAGAAACCGAATACAACAGACACCTGAGCAGGGTATTGAGAGCAGTCATCCACCAGGTGTGGGTTTTTGGAGCAGAAATAACTCATTCGGGAGATTTTTTAAAGATTTTATTTATTTATTTTTATAGAGAGGGGAACGGAGGGAGAAAGAGAGGGAGAGAAGCATCGATGTGAAAGAGAAGCATTGATCGGTTGCCTCTCCCACACGCCCCATTCAGGGACCAAACCTGCAGCCCAGGCCTGGGCCCTGACCAGGAGTCAGAACCTCAACCTTTTGCCTTGCAGATGTCACTCAGCCCACTGAGCCACACCAGTCAGTGCTCATCTGGGACATTTTTCAACCCTTTGCTTGCTGAGTATGAGCTGGAACCAGGGTCCCCCAGCCTCCCACCCCTCCCAGGCCCAGGCCAGGGGCCCCCAAGTGTATTTATGATCCCCAGGGTGTCTATGCTAAGAAAGCCCCCACTCCAAAGGGAGGTCCTCTGGGACTAGGTCCCCTCCCTGGTTGCTGTGAGTGGACTTCAGGGGCTCCCTTCCCACGTGGGGAGGGGCTTGTCTCAGAAGGAGGTAGGTGAGTGAGCACTACTCCTTCCTGAATGAGGAAGAGCCCTTAGGACTCAGAGGAAGGGGGCTGTGGCAGACCACCTGAGCCCAGATATAGGCCTGGGAACCAGAGCTGTGTGACCTCAGGCAAGATGCCTGCTCTCTCTGAGTTTCAGTGCTTTATCAGTAAAATGGAGATAATAACTGTTCCCACCACACAGCTTTGAGGCAAAGCCCCTGAAGTCACTTGTGCTCTTATTTCAGCACTTGGTGTATGTGAGCTCTGATGAGGAACAAATTATCTTCAAAAGTAAAGCATATGGGGATTATTTTTAACTTTATGGAACATTTCAGACATACACAAACACAGAGACTAGCAACCATGAACTCCTGTATACACAGCACCTAGCTTCAACAATTAACATTTCACCCAACTTTTTCCTTCTTTCCCCTCACACACTTTCCCTGCCAAGTTATTTTTAAACACAGACATATTTTTTGCTCCAAAATTGTTTTGGCGTTATCCTACGAGAGGTTCTTACACAGGAGTAGAACGAAATGACATAAAGCACCACGCACAAGGCAACGGGTGAACACGCACATTTTCAGAGCTGCGTGTCTTTGAGCAAGTTGCTTAACTTCTCTGAGTCTCAAACGTCTTCTATAAGAGGGAAGGTGATGGCCCATTTCTCACTGGACTATGGAACACAGCTCAGGACCAGGGCCTGTGGGGCCTGCCCACAGGAGCAGCCATGCAGGGTGATAGCTCTCTCTCGTCCCTCCCTCTCCCCGGAGCCTGTCTTCACTGTGCAACCCGCCCCCCCTGCCCCCAACTCTCGGCAGTGAGGCAAACACTGGAAAGCAGCTGGAAAGGTCACTCTCCATGGCTGTGGGCTCTGGGAGGCCCACAAAGGCCTTCCTATCACCTGCCCCGGCATCAAGACACTTGCTCTGGGCTACTACATGCTGGCAGGGGAACAACAGGTGTGGCATGGCCATCCCTATATGTTTCGGCTCAGAGATGCTGGTGCCAAAGGTGAGGGAGGCAGGGGGAGCCCAGGTGAGGCCCAGAGGTCACAGCCCTGAGAAGGGAGGCCAGACCAGAGGCTGCAGTGCCCTGGCCCCACCCCCAGGCCCTGCAGAGGAGGCTGCATGCTGGGCAGCCCTCCTGGGGACCAACCTTACTGTCCCATCAGCTCACAGGCCCACCTGCCTGCTGGATTGCCCCTGCTGTTCTCCTGCTGCTCCCAGGGCACAGGTGGCCAAAAGCAGGCCCAGAGCACAGAGTGCCAGTAGGCACAGAGCTCCTGCTTGGGAAGGGCCAGGATGGTCAGCCCACTGGACCTTGAGATGGCTCAGGGAAAGGTTTGCAAGAACTTCAGAGAACAGAGGCTTCAACACCCAGGCCAGGGGCTCCCCAGGTGCCACCTCTGATGACCTCTGCACTTGACCCCAACTGTGGGCATGCAGCTGGCGGCTTTGTGGATGGAGAGGACGTGGATGGAGAGGACAGTCAGACCTTGTCTTCCTGGACTCAGGCAACCTGTGAGGGGTGTGTTGTACCTTGCTAGGCACAGCCTGGTGCTGCAAAATGTGGGCTGCTGCCGAGGACAAGGGACACCTCGCCATCCTCCTGGTGGGTCTCTGCATGGGCCCAGATGCACCTTGGAGCTCTCCTGGCCTCCATCCACAAGGGTGTAGAAATCAGCAAGAAAATGAAAGGAGGTCAAAGACAAGGCAAATCCGTCCTCACATTCAGAGAGGGAGCCTAAGATTTGGGAAAGAAGCAACAAATAACCTTGACGTCAACACCACCAGAGAAACTCTCAATGAGTTAGCACACAGGAAGTGGTAATTACTTGGGATGAATATCAGTTCAGTAGAAGCAAGTCCTGCTAACTGATCTGCATTTTTGTAAACAGGTAAGTGAGTGGCCCTGTCCAACCACAGGCACGGGTGTGCTGTGTCCCTGACTTCAGGGCTCCGTGGCCAAGCCTAGCCAGGCTGGCTGGCTAGAAGCAGGCAAAGGCCATCTTCACCCCTCAGCAAACACATGGGTCCATCTGGCAAGCCAGGCACTGCCCTCCATGCTGGGCTGAGCATTACGGCTGGTGTGGCGTGCAGGGGACAGTGACTGGAGAGGCAGTGAGAGGACAGCCCTGAGCAGAGCGGGGTGCGGGGCAGGTGCTGTGAAGGATGGGCACTGATGCCTGTGGGCCAGAGGACAAGAAGGACATGTCTAAGAGCAGAAGGCTGCACAGGCCCTGCAGGGGTGGGGTGCAGAGGGAGTCAAAGGAGACAGGAGTGGCCTGTGTCTGGAGTACCGGCAAGGGGAGCAAGGGCCCCGTGGAAGCCATTGAGCAAGGCCCAAGCTGATCTCAGGGCCCCAAGACGTGCAGGGCTTCTCTCGTTGTGAAATTGTGGAAACGCTTTAAGGAAGGAGGTGCAGGGGTCTCGTGTGCTTTTCCAACAACCCGCTGGGAGCACAGTGGAGTGAGGAGCAGCTGGCATTGGTGCAGGGGGCCCACCAAGGAGGCCACTGCAGCCACCAGTGACCTGACCACAGCCTGGACCAGCGGCCGGGGAGGATGGTGAAGTGTGGACAGGAAGGAAAGCAAAACCAAGAAGGTTGGCAACAGCCAGGGGGAGGGTTCAAGGATGGCTGCAGGCCTGCGTGCCTAGCCAGTGCTCCAGTCACTATGACAGAGGTGAGGACAACGTGGCTTCTGCTTGCACGTGTTGGACTGAGGTGGCCCCTTAGCCATGTGGCTCTGGCGACCAGAAGAGAAGCTGCACCTGTAAATACACAAACACTAAATTATACCCTAGACATGAACCGGCTATCCAGGAGTGCAGTCCAGAGTGAGGGGGAGACAGAAGGAGCCCCAGCACAGGCCTGCAGACATCCCAGGGGGGCACCGGAGCCAAGGCGATGTGCCTACTGCAGATGCGGCCTGAGAAATGGCACCTGGCTTTCACTACAGGGGTCCTGGGGTGACAGCAAGAGTCAGTCTGCCGGTTGACGAAGTGGAGCCAGTTGGGGCAGTGGAGGGGTGAGTTGAGGGTGAGGGAACTCGAAGGCCAGTGCAGCCCCCCAGCGACAATTGTCTGAGTAAAGGAGAGAGACGAGGACCCATGGAGGGGTCTGGGCTCACAGGCTAGCAATTGTGTTGCCCAAGGCCAGTCGTGGCTGCACCCGACGTGCCGTCTTCTCAGCACTCAAACGAAGGCCTGGGTGGTAGCGTGCTGACCACACCTCTGGACATAGCAGAGCGAGGGGGCTGTGCCTTCCATGGGTGACAGAGAGGAGAGTCAGACCTCAGTTTTCCCACACATTGTCCTGCTAACCAGTGGGTGCCTCTGGGTCTGTGCCCCATGGCTCAGGGCAGGCGGTCTCCTGGTCCACGCCGCGTCCAGCAGGCCCTGCCACAGGCGCCTGCAGCCACTTCACATAGAGGCACTTCCATCAGAGGCCGGCAGGTGCCGTCTCCATCACCAGAGCTCTGGGCACCAATGATGCTGGACTTCAGCAGCCCTCTGAGCCCATTGGAAACGAGGAGCTGTCTAGGCCCCACCAGCCCGATGCCCCCTGCAAAGTGCCGCTACTCTCCTCCCAGGCCTCAGGGCTGGGCCCACCCATGCGTATGCCAATCTGCCTGCCACCTTGGCACTACTCAGTGGCCAGGTCCTGTTAGCCCCTTGGCTCATGGACAGCTGACTCCAGCTCTGTGGGTGCTTTTTGTTGACTATCTTGGGGGTTCTTTTTGTGGGTTACTGACCACACCCTTGGGAATGTGTGAGCATCTCACTCAGTAAACCTAGCCAGTTGGATGGTGCCGTCCCTGGACATATGGGTCTCTGAGGGGAAAATGATCACTTTCCCTTTAGGAGGGAGGGTGGGTGCCCCTTGAGGGTGGGGCCCTGGCCTTTTGTCCCTGCACCTAGGCCAGAGTGGCCCAAAGAAGAACCCATCTGCTGAGCTGCATGGCAAGAGTCTCCATGGGTTCAGTAACAAGGTGTCAAATGTCCATTGTGTGCCCAGAGCCAGCCTGGCTTGAGACTGAACTAAGCAGAAAGCCAGCTGCCCAGGGCAGGGCCCATTCCATGCCTCCTTGTCCCTCTCTCCCTCTGCTCCCTGGCACTGCCCAGCACACATGCGCCACTGCCCAGATAGTTGGGGCAGCTTTGGATCCTTGTCACCCTCCCTCATGTCTGTCCTTGTCAGCTCCCACCAGTAGCCCTGCAGCTTTCTCTCCCATTGGCCGTGACTGTGGCCCCAAGCCCAGCCTGCCCTGGATTGGGTCCTGCTTGGGGGACGGGGGGAATAGAGCAGGGGCAGGCACATCCCTGCCAGCCCAGGGCCTGCCAACCTGAGCCGTTAAGAGGCTGAGATGAGTGTTCAGACTGTGTGCCCCCCTCCCCACCATGCAGGCCTACAGGAAGAGGCTGCACCAGCTGCAGCAGGCTCTGCACCAGAGGCTGGCAGCCCTAGGCCAGGGGCTGGAGAGCCTTCTGGGCACCGACAAGCCCATCTCCCACAGGACCAAGCCACCAGCCTCCATCCACAGGGAGCTCCTCAGCATCTGCAGTGACCCCTATGTGCTGGCCCAGCAACTGACCCACATGGAGCTGGTGAGCAGGCCCACGCTACCCTCAGCCCAGACCCAGAGCTGGGGTCAGCTGAGAACCCCCATCTGGCCCCTGGCCTTGTCTCAGCATAAGCCAGGCATCTCCAGAGGTCCCAGCTCTGGAGCAGTCTCTCACCAACCCTGGGGCGAGGACTGGAGGGCTGGCCAGCCCTGCCCAACTTGGACCACTGGCTGGCAGGGAACAGAAGTACTGGGCTCAGATCCTGGCTCTGACACCACCTGCGGTGTGATCGTCCCACAACCAGTGCCTTGCCCACCTGGCCTCAGCTCCCCATCCAGGACTCACTCTGCCACCCCAGCTTTCCGGGGAAGCCCAACAGTCCACTCTGCTTGTAAAGGGGATGCCTTGGTCCACCCTCCAGCATGCTGGTTCCTGGTAGATGCTGAGGCCAGGGGCCTCCCCAGAGAGGGGAGGCCATGGTGGATCTCTCTCCTGTCAAACCTCCACAGTACCTCCTTGCTGTTTCCTGTGTACTATACTCAATGCTTATATGCACTATCTCATTTCATCTCCCATCACCTGCCAGGCAGGTGTTATATTCTTCTCTTTTCACAAATGAGGAGACTGAGGCCCAGATTGGTTAAGTGACATGCCAAAAGTCACACAGAAAGAAGGACAGAGCCAGGATTCAATTCTGACCCAAACTCTTAACCACCAGGCCACCCTGGAAGGATCAGGTCATTAGCCAGCTCACTTTGAGCCTGGTTTTCCAGGGTGTCACATCCCACAAGCACTCCCTTTGGCAGCCCCCAGCCCCTGGGAGCAGAGGCAGCCCCTGCGCAGGGGCAGGAGGTCTGCCTCGCTCAGACATTGTGGTTAGCTCTGTGACAACCAGAGTAGGGTTGTAGAGCTTCAGTGAGAAGCACCGGTGCCCAAGCCCCTCCTGGGGTGGGCTGGGAGGCAGGGAGCCCAAAGGGACACCACAGCAGGCCTCCCAACAGACACACCACTCTCCATAACTTTTACCAACTGCTCTTCTCCCTCCCGGTGCAGGCATGGCTGCGACTCATCGGGCCTGAGGAGTTTGTCTAGGCTTTTGTGAACAAGGACCCTCTGGCCAGCACAAAGGTAGAAGGCCCTTGGATGGGCTGTGACCCTCCAGCCCCTCTGGGGGATCCCCGGGCATCAGCTAAGCCAGCTTTCTAGGGACCCAGGGCAGGCTATGGGCTTGGAGGGGCATGCCCACTCCATCCATGCTCCAGCCAGAAAGCCTCAGACAGCAGGCCAAGTCCCCCAGAAGCCTTAGAGGGTGGGGTGTGCCTGGCTGGGTTACCCACCCAGCGAGTGGGGGGAGGAGCGGTTAGCCGAGGTCCTGGGTGGGGAGGACACCCACCACCCACTACCCCCACCCACCCACCCACCCCTGCCTCTCAAGGACCCCACTTGCCCTCCGGGCGCGTTGCAGTAGACGCGGGTGCCCTCCAGCGGTCACTCGGGGAAGCGCGGGCTGGTGAGAGAAGCTCAAGAAGTTCAAGGCACTCTCTTCCCTTTGAGGTAGGTGGAGTGGCCCCTGGGCCAAGCGCCCACGACTTGGTCCACACACTGATTTCAGAGCCCGCCCCTTCCCTTCCAGAGCCCACCCAGCGGGGTGCCTGGGGCTTATCAATGGCGTCAAATGCGAATCACAACTGGAAACATGGTGTCTTCTGCCCTGCATCTAATAAAAGAAGTGGAGACTAAGTATGCGATTGCATTCTCCCCTCTCCGATGAGCATTAAATAAGCACTGTATCTGTGTAGGGAAGGGGCACTCCCACATGGCTCGTAGGGGGACTGGCCCAGCCACTTTGGAGGGTGGCGAGTCAATAACGCCAACACCCTGGACTCCAGCTTTCCACACCTAATATTTTATTCTACAGGTATACACACCCGTGTACACAGAGATATACGCACAAAGATTTGGAATAAACAATGGTTATTGTGTCCAAAGGCTGGAAACAAACTACCATATCATCCATAAGGACTGGATTAAAAATGTTAATACAGCCATACATAATATGTTATGCAACTATTAAAAAAGAATATAAGTGACTATGAACATGGAATAATCACCAATATGCATTGTCGAGAGAAAAATGTAAGAATGAAGATCAGCGACAAAGAATATGGGACATCTGTAGCAATGACAAAAGGGAAGGTGCGTGATATGCAGCTGCTTGCAGGGCCAGGTTGCACAGACAGCCGCGAGGAGTACTGTTACCGCCGGGAGCCCTGCACCTGGCTAGGGCAGGCGTGGGAAGGGGACTCTGCCACTCTTAGCTGGTTGGTTGTTCTTCTGTTTCGTCTTGAGGTTTTGCCACTTCCAAGCATTACTTTTTTCTTGTCAAGTACATCAAGATTGCACATGACATTTATTTACCCACTCTGCTGTAGAACATTTGTATCATTTCCAGCCTCTTGCCATTATAGATGTTGCTGCTATGAACATTCTTCCATATTCCTGGTGTACATGGGTGTAAATTTTTCTTGGGCATCAGTTCTCAAATGTTTTGGTCTCAGGACACCTTTCCACTTTTAAAAATTATGGAGGACACCAAATAACTTTTTCTTATGTTAATTTTATCTGCCAATATTTATCATTAAAATGACTATCATACTAGCCATTAAAACCGATAACTTTTTAACATATTTATTTACTCAAAAATAACAGTATTAGCCCATTATATGTTAATATAATAACATATTTTATGAAAAATAACTTTTCCAAAATAAAAAATGAGTGACATTATCTTAAAGTATTTTTATAAATCTCTTTAATGACTGACTTAGAAGACAACTGCATTCTCTTATTTGATTCTGCATTCAATCTCTTGACATACATTATTGGTAGAAAATCCAACCTCTGAAAAATATGTAGTTGGAAAGTGAAGGAGTATTTTACAGCCATTTCAAATAATTCAGAATGTTCTTCTTTAATGCTACAGTGCAACTGGGTGAGTGGTAGTTTTTAAAGATTAATTGCAATATGCAATATGAAAATATATTGGTGGACTTTCTGAACTCTATTACATTAAAATCCATTGGTCTTTTTAAAATTATTTATTTATTTATTTTTAGAGAGAGGAGAAGGGAGGGAGAAAGAGAAGGAGAGAAACATCGATGTGAGAGAGGAAAATTGATCAGTTGCCTCTCATATACACCCCAGCCAGAACCAAACCTGCAACCCAGACATGTGCCCTGACCAGAACCAATCTCAAGACCTTTTACTTTGCAAGATAATGCTCAACCAACTGAGCCACACCTGTGAAGGCAAATCCATTAGGTATTTTTATTTTTTGTTTTTGTTTTTGTCCGTGCAGGATTTTGTGATATTATACATTGATCATTTGGAAAATGCCTCTTTTTTGCCCATGCAGGATTTGTAATATTATTATACATTGGTCATTTGGAAAATATGGCTTCCCTGAATCAAACAGATCTTCCAAATGTTGGCACATTTTATTATATAATATTTTAAAAGTCATATTCATTAATAACATTTACTGGTCTCATTAAAAACTAAAAAAGTCTTCCCTGGCCAGGGGCTGCAGTTCATTCCCCCCGTCATGGCCGTGCAGGAGACAATGGATCGCTGTTTCTCTCTCCCCTTTCCTCTCTCTCTAAAATCAACAAAACTATCTTCTGGTGAGGATTAAATAAGTAACTAAATAATAAAAAATTTAAAAAGTTCTTACATATTGGGAAGCCGTCAAGTTCCCAAAGGTGGACACATGTTTTATAAGTTCCAGATTTTTCTCTTGAAAACTTGAATCTTATCACTGGCAACGAATACTATCAATGTTCTCTGAAGGTACAGGCTCATTTTGTTCATTTTCAAGACCATCTCAGCCAACGGCTAAAATGTGAATAAGCCTATTGGGTCAGTCTGTCTTTCAAGTGGAAATGGTGTCCCTGGGAAGAGCGGCGCTCCCGGGCCCCTCCGCCCACAGCGCTTCTCGAGACACCATCGGACCTCTGCATGCAACAGAGGGCACGCGTACTCCAGTTCCGTCTGGGACCTTGAAAAAGACATATACTCAGGGTCAACAGTGTATAAAAATTTGGAAAAGTTATGCTTCCTTGAGGACATTCTTAAGTCACACTCGCATTTTTTCTCTTATTGTGTGTGGTAGGAAACACAGCAGCCACTTGCTTGGCTGGAGCCTCTCCCCACCACCACCCCGCCCCATGTTCTCTAAGGCATCGCTGCAGTGTCTGCCGGAAAAGGCAATGGCACAGCACACACAGGGAGAGAGTTTTGCCCTGCGGAGGCACAACACTTGAGAACTGTTGCTCTAGGATACGCTGAATAGCTGTGTGTGTGTGTGTGTGTGTGTGTATGCACTTATAGAGCAACACAAAGACACAGCTGATTCTCATGGCTCATAGTGATTGTGCCCTAGAACTCCTCCATGAGTGCTGAATTAGAAATGTCAGTGCTCCAAAGGAAAATCCAGAGTTAGGTGTCTTACAAGCCTCTCATCACAACATTGGCATCAACCAGCCAAAATACAACCTTGCGACTTCCAGCCAATATGGAGGTGTAGACAGACACGCTGCATCTCCCTCCACAACTGGAAACAACCAGAAGTTCCAGAAAAGCAAACTGCATGGAAGTCCAGCAAACAAAGATATAAAGAAGAAATACTCATCCAGACAGGTAGGAGGGGCGGAGCTGGAGCAGAGAGGACACGGTGTGGTGGCGGCAGCAGTGGCAATAGTGGCAGGCAGTCAGAAAGCGCAGTCACACATTTTAAAAAGTTGGGAGACACACTTGGGGAGCGTTCCCAGCTACTCACTGGACCTAGTAGATCACGGTCCCAGCACTGGGAAAAATAAAGCCTCATTGCTTCTGACTGTGCAGACCAGTGGGTGTTGGAGCGGAGGCAGAAGCTGTGGGTCTTTCAGCAGAGTCCACTTGTTTAAAGGGCCCCCACAGTTCTAGAACATCCGCAGACCTACCCACTCTGGGAACAATGGTCAGGGCAGCAGCGAGAGAGGCGCCAGTCTGGTGCAGAAGTGGGAGAGGTGCCTGGAAAAGGGGCGAGTGCTAGGCAGGCGACATTGTTCCCTCTCGGACCCCTCCCCCGCATACAGCGCCACAACATGGTGAAACAGGTCGCCCTGTACTGAGAAATCTCTAAGGCTCCGCCCCTTACAACATAACAGAAGTGACAGCTCTACCTGGGACATGGAGGCAAACAAACACAGGAGCCCGTCAGAATTAGGAGACAGAGAAGTATGGCCCAAAAAGGGGAACGGATCAAGGTTCCAGCGGGAGAACTAAGCGACGAGGAGATAGGCAACCTCACAGATGAGGAGATAGACAACCTAACAGATGCAGAATTCAAAACACTGGTAATAAAGATGTTCACAGTCTTGACAGATATGCTTGAGTACAGCAAACGCATAAGAGAAGAAGTGAAGGCCTATGCTAAATGAAATGAAGGAAAATCTGCACAGAATCAATGGTGAAGGGAAGGAAACCGGGGTTCATATCAATCATTTGGAACATAAGAAAAAAACATTCAAGCAGTGCAGAATGAGGAAGCAAGAATTGAAAAAAAAATGAGGAAAACTTCCCAAATTTTGCGAAGGAGATGGACATACAGGTATGGGAAGCAGAGAGGGTCCCAGGAGAGCTGGACGCAGAGGGGACCACACCAGGATGCATCATGATTGAGATGCCAAAGGTGAAAGATAAAGACAGAGTTCTAGGGGCAGCAAGAGAGAGGCAGAGAGTTGCCTACAGGGGGGTGCCTATAGGACTATCAGCTGATTTCTCAGAGGACGTTTTGCAGCAGGAAGGGACTGGCAAGCACTATTCAATGTGATGAAAGGCAACCTGCAACCAGGACTACTGTATCCAGCAAAGCTATCATTTGGAATGGAAGGGCAGATGAAGTGCTTCCCACACAAGGTAAAGCTAAAGGAGTTCATCGCCACCAAGCCATTATTATATAAAGTGTCAAAGAGACTTACTTAAGAAAAAGATCAAAACTATGAACACTAAAATGACAACAACCTCACAAGTATCAACAAGTGAATCTAAAAAATAAAAACAAAATCCAACTAAATGAACCAGAATAGAGACAGAATCATAGGTATGGGGATCATTTGGAGGGTTATCAGCTGGGAGGGGAGAGGGGGGGAAATGGGGAAATGGTGCAGGGATTAAGAAGCATAATCAGTTGGTACAAAATAGACAGGGGAACTTAAGAATAATATAGGAAAGGGTGAAGCCAAAGAACTTATATGCACAAGCCATGGACATAAACTAAGGGGGGGTGGGATTGCTGGAGGAAAGGGGGGTACTGGGCAGAGGGGAGCAAAGGGGGAAAAAGTGGAACTACTGTAACAACATAATCAATAAAATATACTTTAAATTTTTTTTAAAAAATACAACCTTGCTTTCTCATGTCTCTGTTTAAAGACACCTTATTTAATAAATATTGCTTATTCAGTAACATCGAATTCATTGCCAACAGCACTGTGACTCAGTCTGAACAATGCCCAGCTCCTATGTGGGCTTCCTTAAGGCACACTGCCACCTTCCTGTGCTTGGGACAGAGGCATCCCGGTGGCACTGTGCGTGGGGCCCCGTGAACCAGGGACACCACAGCACCATGCGGACGGCAGAAAGGACACTCTTTTCAGTGTGGGAGCTGAAACCAGAAGGCAGGGTGTCCTTTAGCTTAACTTCAGCACACACAGGTGACTCAAATTTTATGCTGCTCTGCACACGTCCATGAGCGACAGCAAAAGTGACACCAGTGTCATTTCAGGGTTTCAAATAAATTTTTAAGGAACAGATGGATTGATAAATACAGAATCTGTGGATAATGAGGGTGAACAGTTACACATCATATTAATATATATCATATTAAATTACATCTCTCAGTGTATAGAAAAAAGACCAGAAGATATACATCAAATCATTGGTATTTGTGGATGATTTTAGATTTTGACATTTTCCAAATTGCCTGTGATGATCATGAGCTGACTTCATGTTCCAAAAATCCTCAACGAAGAGGCTGAGTCTAGCCCTTCCATCTTCCCCAGGCCTGTTTCGGTGACAAGACCAAGAACCTGGAAGCGTATGTGAAGTGGTTCAACAGACTGTGCTACCTCGTGGTGACTAAGATCTGCATGGTGCGTAGACACCTGGGGCATGATCTGGCATGGCCCAAGGGGCCAGGGCTGGGAGGTGCCTACCTGAGAGGGAAACAGAAGGGCTTCTGGAGCCCATCCATCCCCAAGCCCAGTGCCAGGCTGGGCATCCTTCTGGGGCACCAGGTGTCACCCAGCTTGCCTGCAGCGATATTTCCCCTCTGGGTAGAACCCAGCACAGATCCACCAGCCTCTGGCAGAGGATGTCAGGGACCGCTTGCTGAAAGAGCTAGGGGGCCTCTCTCTGCTCCCCCATCTGTGCCTGTCAGCCTGGGCTGACTGGCTGCCTGGCCTGCAGCCTGCTCTGCATGGCTCATTCAGGATTCAGAGGTAGAAACAACCTGACTATAAGAACTGGGAGATTGCACATTCAAAGCCCAGGTCTCTGGCTTCTCCTGGGAAGTAGGAAGACCCGACCAGTTTGAACCAGTCATGTCTGTCACCAAGACTGTCCTTCCGGCCAGATCTGTGCACCCTCTTCTCTCCCATATAGTGAAGGGACCCTCTTCTGAACCCAGTCTCCACCATCAGATGAAGCCCAGGGCCTCTTGTCACAGGAAAAGACTGGAGGCAGCACATGTGCCAGGCTGGGCTCTCAGAATCAGGTGCTGTAACAGCTTGGGGTGCAAGGTATTTATGGGGTGAACACTTGTGACAGAAAATGGGGCAGGACTGGTAAGCAGAGAAGCTACGCTGAGATGCCTCTGCCTGTGGAGGTTTCCTGTTCCCAGGCCACCGTCACTGTCAATGTGCTGCACTGTGAAGGACAGGGCGGGATTTGGGCACGTGGAGGAGGCAGGGCACTTCTGTCTAGGAAGATCCCAGTCAAGATCAGCCTGTGGCCCTGCTGGAAGACAGCCAGCTTCCTGCAGAGAGGAAAGGCAAGGGAGAGCTTTCTGCTTCTGAAGGGGGTACTGGAGCTGAGCCTGGGGGAGAAAGGGACCTCACCTGCCAGAGATGGCTCCTGTTCCCCCTACCCCAAACCCTCCCTGGCAGTGGGCTGTGCACTGGCTGTGCCTGGGATATGCTCAAGACCTCACACCCTCAGGCTGCAGGTTGCCCAGATCACGCATCTCAGCCATTAGGAGGGAGTGGCTGGGCGAGCAGGGTGTGTGGTCAAGGTCGGAAGGAGACCCGTCATTGCTGACGTTCAGGTGTCCTGTCCCCAGCCATTCAAGAAGAAGCAGAGAGCCCAGGTGATCGAGTTCCTTATCAATGTGGCCCATGAGTGCTTCAGCATTGGCAGCTTCAACTCCTTCATGGCCATCGTCTGTGAGTAGCCAACGCCCGGTAGGCGGGCTGGGCACCCAAGCTGCGCAGAGGGTACATGCCCACTCAGCCACATCCCCCACCCCAGAGGTCCAGAAAGGTGCCAATTTTGAGGCAAGCTCAGCCCCTCAGTTTGCTTGGTGAGGGTGTAGCAGTATGTCCCCAGGTCCAGGGAGAGCAGAGGCCCAAAGCAGGGCCTGGCCACCAAGAGGGACAGGACACGTACAGAGGCCTGGGACAGGACACGTACAGAGCCAAGCCCACCTCAGTGCAATGTCTCCCTGCTGTCTGACCACTGAAGCCACTGCAGACCTCAGCCATGGTCAGGGTGCAGCCTCAGGGGCTGGGCCAGCTTGGGCCACACAGAGACCCCTGGCCCAGGGCAGGCACGGGGCTGTACAGCCCCCCACAGTGTGGCCCTCCCTCCCCAGCTGGCATGAACACGAGCCCTGTCTCCAGGCTGAAGAAGACCTGGGCCAAAGTGAAGACAGCCAAGTTTTTCATCCTGGAGGCAAGCAAGGCCATTTGAGGCAGCCAAGTGACGCTGACCATCCCCAGATACGTCCAGCTGTGTCCCTGTCTCCTTCCAGCACCAGATGGATCCAACAGGGAACTTCTGCAACTACAGGACAGCCCTGCGTGGGGCCACCCACCGTTCTCTGACCGCCCACAGCAGCCAGGAGAAGGTGGGTCAGAGGCTTGCCTGGTCTTCAGGCTCCTCCTTGCTCCAGACTACCTCGGCCCAGGTGGGCTGGATCAGAGAACCTGAACACTGACCAAGGTCACCCGGTCCAACCTCCTGTACTTCTACAGCATCTGTAATAGACAAGCATGTCTCCCAGCCTGCATGCTTCCAGTATGGGGAACTCACCATGTCCACCTTCCCAGACAGATTAGCCTCCCCTCCCAAGCAGCTCTAACTAGTTGGAAGTCCTTCCTTAGGGGGCTGCAGTTGCCCCCCAGGGTCGTCCTCTCTAGCGAGCCACACAGAGTGAGACTGCTCCCTCTTCTACCCACTAGTCCTTCAGAGCCCTCAGGCCTCCCTCCCTCTCTCCTGAGTCAACAGCCCCAGTCCTGCCTTGCCATACATGGTCTCCAGTCCACTCCCCACCTGGGTCCCCTTGATCCCTAAACAGCTCCATTTTTTTGGAGTCCCTTCTATTTCAGATCAATATGTGGTGCCAAGTACATAGGGTCTTACACCTCCTTGTTCTGAACTCAATACTTTCGTAGAGTGGCCTCAGACCACACTGTTGTTTCTGGTGACAGCTAGCCTGAGTGCCCCACTCACTAGAGTGGCCTTTTCACAGGGTCTTCACTGACCCTGATTGATTCTCTTTCTCCAAATCCCCCTAGAGCCTCCAATACAAGGCCACACACAGGCCTTGGGGTTGCAGTGACCCTCTGGTTAAAGCCTGTCACCAAGCCAGTGACCAGCCTGTTCCCCTCTGAGCACAGCAAACAGCAACACTGGCTGGGCCTTCAGTCTGGTCATTTGTAGGACTTTGGTGGCACCAGGTCCCTGCACAGTTTGTAGAGGTCTGTTTCCAGCCTGAGGGAGAACAGCACAAGTTGCTGCTCTTGGAATTCACAGCCACTCTGGAATTATACTGTATGGATACTGGTGGCCAGGCTAGGGACAGACTGGGATGTGCACATTACCCACCAGCTGACCCTTCCTGTTCAAGCTACAAGCACCCCCTCATCTCTAGGCCCTGGGGAGCTGAAGAGGTGGGGGCAGCGTCCAGTGAGGGGTGGCCTCAAACTCCAAGACAGGTGAGCCTGTCCCCTATGGGCCAGGAAGCTGGAAAACCAGGCAGCAGGAAGAAGGACCTCACTTCACTGAGCACCTACCCCATGAGAGCCATTTCATCTCCATCTGCCATTTAATTCTGATGACTGCTCTGTGGGTGGATTTCAGCAGCACCATTTCCCAGCACTGAGTCCAGTCACATGGCGAGTAGGTGGCGGTGGCAGGAATCAGACTTTAACCTGTCTGGCTCCAAATCATGTGATTTTTGCATAACGCCAGGTGCCTCCTGTTCCCAGGGCACAAGTGCCACGTGGCAATCACAGAAGCACTGGCTGATGGCCCAGGAGTTGGCTGCAGCCTTGGGTCTGCAGTATCAGTCGTGACACTGCGCTCTGCACTGTTTCTCTTCCATCTGTGCCGAGGCAGGTAGCAGGGGCAGAGTGAACTCACTGGGTCTTCCGTTCCAGCTCTGGGGTGCTGGGACTCTGTGCGTTTATGTCTGGTGTTAGAGCTGGCTGACTTATAGAGCTGTGTGCTTACTTTCACTGCATTCTCCTCTAACTTCTGGAGAGAAATGGACCATGGTCTAGGCCCACAGATGGTGCTTCACAGATGTATGGGAAGCTGGAGGATGGATGGATAGATGGATGGATGGATGAATGGATGGATGGGTGGAGGGGTGGATGAGTGGATGGATGGATGGATGGATGGATGAATGGAGGGATGAAAGGTTGCTTGGATGGAGGGATGGACAGAAGGCTGGAGGATGGATGGATGGTTGATTGGATAATGGTAGACGGAGGATGGATGGATAGCTAGGAGAAATGATGCAAGGAAGGAAAGGGGAAGGAAGAAAGGTTGTAAGTTGCTCTCACAGCCCCCACCCCTAATGCCTCTGCAGCTGAAACTTAGGGCCAGGAGGCCTCAGTAGTCCCTTTATGTTTTCTTCCTACTTGTGGCCAGCTCCTGTCTGCTCTGCATTCTCCCCACCCCACCCTCTGCTCCAGGCTGAGCTGGGTTCTGATGTAACTGCTCAGCTGCAGAAAGCCAGGGCCATGGGTTTATAGTGATGCCACAAGGCAGGGAGAAATGCTGGGATATTAGAGCCTGACAGGGTGGACCTGGCCCACATGGACAGGCAGAAGTGGTTAGAAGTGCTCGTAAATGGAAAATGCCACTGCGCTGAGGACCAGCTCCAATGCTCTCCCTCCAGGAAGCCTGCACAAGCCCCCTCTGTCCTCAGAGTTCCACTGCCCTTAATCCCTCCCTGTACCAGCACTTGTCCCAATCCAAGCCCAAGTCAGCCATCATGCACCAACATGGGCCTGAGCCTCAGCACCAGGGTGGGGGAGGGGGTAGGCTCAGCACTGCCTGAACCAGAGTGTCTGCCTGGTGCCTGGGGCCTGGTCCCAAGGGGTCAGGCTGGACCGGCAGCATGTGAGGCGCGACTCTGAGCCCAAGGGCAGGGCCAATGTGCTAGCATCCTGGGGCCCGGCACACAGCTGGGTGGCTCAGAAGTGTGTCCCCTCTCAGTGCTTGAGGTCATCGTCAAGGTGGGCAGGGCCACACTCCCCCCAGAGGTTCTGGGGGCAGGTCTTTCCATGCTTCTTCCAGTTTCTGGTGGCTCAGGAGTTCCTTAGCCAGTGGCCACATTGCTCCCATCTCTGCCTCCGTCTTCACATGGCCACCTTTCCTGTGTGTATCCAAATTCCCCTCTCTACAAGGACATCAGTCACTGGACTGGACCAGCTTAGCCAGTATGACCTCATCTGAATGATCTCCAAATAAGTCCCGCTGACAGGCACCAGGATTTAGGATGCCAATATACCCTCTCAGGGGGAAACAGTTTAACCCACAGAAGAAAACAGCCAGCTGACTCCCCTGGGTGGTCTGAACTCTGAGTGATAGTCTCAGTTCTTGAGGACCCGGCAGAGCAGGGAGGCAGAGGCGGAGGCAGAGGCAGAGGCAGGACCCCGGCCAGGGACTGTGGGCCTGTCAGCCTGGCCTTCAGGAGCCAGCATGGCATGCACTTGGCCCCATCCTAGTACAGCAGGTTCAGATATTCAGCATTAAGAAAGACATAAAATGACAATTTGTTAAATATATATTAAAAAGGAGGCCACAGAATTTCACAGCAGGTGACTCCCATTGCATACGGATTTAATATGTGCGCTGTCCCTCCCAACAGAAGCTGGAAGAAATATTCAGGGAGCACTGGGACTGTGGGTCTTCCACCCTGTCAAGCACAGGCAGAGTGGCCCCGTATATAGTAGGGGCTCAGTCAGCGTGGGGGGCTTCTGGGGCCTGGGAGGAAACAATCTGGGCCCAGGGAAAAGGGACATGGGCCTCCTTTCTTGCGGCTTCTGCATTGCCCTCCTCGTACACACTGAGTAGCCTGAACCCCATGCAGCCCCCAGGCCAGGCCAGGCTGGCCAGCCGTGCCCAGCCTCTCCCACCTCTGTATCCTCAGGATGCATCTGAGATCCCTGGGCTGGTGGCTGCTGGCCAGGACTGACCTCCACCTTGTCCCTTTCAGATCGTCATTCCCTTCTTCAGCCTACTCATCAAAGACATCTACTTCCTGAATGAGGGCTGTGCCAACCGCCTCCCCAATGGGCACATCAACTTCGAGGTAGGGGCCAGGCCCCAGGTCAGACTGGCCACACAGCTCCCAGAGCAGGAGCACTGGCTGACCACTCGGCGGGTAGGGACTCGAGATGGTGGGCAGCTCCCCACTGGCGCCCGAGGTGGGGGGTGTTCCTCGGGGTCCCTGCACTGGCACAGGTGAAGCAGAATGTTTTTATCCCAGAGGAACACTGGGCTGACAGCTGGCAGGTACTGGGACAGGCTGCCCAGGGATGCCATGCACAGGGCTGGGGCAGCCTCCCCAAGGAGGGGTCCCAGCAGCAGGAGGAAGCAGTCAGATGAAGGGTGGGGTGGGAACATGGGAAAATAGCTCCCTGAGCCAACATTCACCTCTGTCAGCTCAAGGGTCCTCTCCTCCAGGAAGCCCCCCCCCCCCCATCTCCCAGGTAGAGGGAGGCCCATGCAAAATAGGCTAGGCATCCCTTGGTTCCAGGACTCCAGTCCCCAGGCTCCTCAGAAGCCAGGCAAGGCTGCTTCACTCTGTCTCTCGAGCCCTTGCAGGGACCCACCCAGCACCTGGGCTCTAAGTAGCGGTGGGTGTGGGGCTGTGAGGCAACATCGGGAAGTCTCTCAAAGGTACTGACCCTGCAGCAGGGGTGCACCATCGCAGGCCCCACTCAGCCTCCAGTTCCCTGGGCCAACAGTCCCAAGATGGCCCTGTGAGTGCAGACTTGGACCGGGTAGCCCAAGGGGGGTAGGGGGACATGCTGCAAGGCCCAGGAAGGCCTCTGCAGGTGTCCTCTGATGACAGGCAAGCAGCAGGCACCTGGGCCCTTCCGCCTCACACAGTACTCCCTGCAGGCCTGGTTTCCCAGAGGACCAGCCACGAAGACAGATTCAGCAGCAAGCTTCAGGCTTGAGGTGTCATGGAAGAGGGGGGGCTTGGGAGAGGCTACAGGGGCCCCAGGGCCTGGGAGCTCCAGGCTACCCTGACACACACCAGATGTGGGAAAGTTTTCTTTTTCGCCTTCTGGAGGCTGGGGGGCAAGAGGCAAGACAGCAAGGTGCTCACAGGGCCTCAGATTCAGGGTGCAGACAGTGGGGGCAGAGCCAGCCTAGGGCTAATTGGGGGAGGCCAGAAATGGGTCTCCCACCCAGTCATGACTTAGTGTTGCTATTTACTTAAAATCCTTCTTTAAGTTAGAACATGTTTTTCAACTTAAATAAATGTATTTAAATTTTTCTTAAAAATTCTACTTCAATGCATTTACTTAATTTTACATAAATACATTTACTTAAATGTATTATATTCTTTAAATAAACAAGCTTGCCATAAGTAGGGACAATCACATAAATAAATAGAATGAACCTAACGTCCACCTCTAGTTAGAGGCACTGCCTGCTGAGGGCTGCAGCCTAAGCCACCTGGACTCCGTGACACAGGGTGAGTCCCAGGTGTCAAGTACTGCTGATTCCTCAGAGGGGATGAGGAGAGGTGACGAACACCCTGGTTACTGAGGGGCGATGCTGTCATTTCTTGCCCTATGTTCCAACCTGCTCTCCCAGAGGTGATGAGAGAAAACTGCCAGGGCCGGCCCTGCTCTCCCAGGTGACATCGAGACCCTGGGAGTGGAGCACAACCATCTTGTCTCTGTGACCTTGGCAGAAATTTCTGGAGCTGGCCAAGCAGGTTGGAGAGTTCATCACATGGAAGCAAGTGGAGTGTCCCTTCAAGCAAGACCCCAGCATCACCCACTACCTGTACACTGCCCCAGTCTTCAGCGAGGATGGTAAGTTGGCCCCCACTTCACTGCTCCTGAGCTATGGGACTCTTGTGTGGCCTCTTAGTCACATTGCCATACAGGGCCCCTGCTCTGAGCACAACAGACCATGCCCACATTTGCTGGCTCTGGAGGCAGCAGAGAAGGCTGCCGCCCCTGGCTGGCTGGTTGCCACTCCTGAGCACTGGCCAGGGCCTGAGGAGCTACAGGTTGGACTCCCGGGCCCAGGCTTTACCCTAGAGACAGTTTGGAATCTGTTGGGCACCATAAATCTGGAGCACCTGAGGTCTGACCCCACTTACTCTTTAGAAAAGTAGGGGTAACAATAAGAACTGCCCTCCCAGGCCCATGTGCTGTGTGAGTGTGAGTGTGCGTATGTGTGTAACACACACCAGCACCAGATGAGACATCTTTTCTCCAGAGTGCCTTAAATATCTGTGCCCTCTAGGAAGTCAGTATTCCTCCCTGGTCATTTGTCAGACTCAACAGATTTGCCCATGAATTTACTAAGTGAGGGAACTTCAGGAGCCACTGCTCTAGGAAGAGAAATTGCTGAGGAAGCAAGTGGTCATAGGGCCTCAGCTGATCCTCCCTGTGGGGCAGTGCAGCCTCACGGTTAGATGCTCCCTGGATCCAAGACCTTGAACCACCCTGGGAGCTTCCTGCTTGGCGCAAAAGAGGCCTAGCTTCTTGTCACAGCAAAGAGTTCACAAAGGGACCACACTTATGCACAAGAGAAAGTGTTCTGCCATAAACAAAAAATCAGAGGAAAGGAATTTTTAATGACTTTGCTTTTTAATTGTCAATATTCTCAACTTTGCTGGTTTAAAAAAAAAAAAAATTGGAGCCAGTAACTTTTTGGAGTCCCTTCACACAATAAAAAGCTCAATAGCCTGGTGGGTAAACCAGACTGGGCTGCTCCCACCCCAGCAAGTTGTGTGAGGCTGGGCAGATTCCTCACCTTCTCTGAGCTTCCTCTGCTGCATCTATTAAGTGGGGTAATGAGAGAATGTACTCAGGGCCACTGTGAGATTTACTTGAATTGGCACAGCAAAGCCCACAGGAATATAATCCATTGACACTAATTGTATTAGTTTCCTATTAGTGCAGAAACAAATTACCACCAACTTGCAACTCAAAACAATACGAATTAGTCATCTTACAGTTATGGAGGTCCGAAGTTCAAAATCAGTTCCACTGGGCTAAAATCAGGGTGCCCACAGAGCTGGTTATTTCTAGAGCTTGTGAGTGGAGAATCATTTCATGGCCTTCTACAACCTCTAGTGACACTTTTCCTCCACCTTCAAAGCACAACATGTTCTCTCTCCTGTGTCAAGTCTCCCTCTTTCTCTCTCTTAGAAGGACATTTGTAATGGCAGTTAGGGCCCATCTGGATAATCCAGGATTATCTTTTCATCTCCATATTCTTTTATTGATTGCTTTTTTTTTTTTTTTTTTTTTTTAGAGAGAGAGAAAGATTTTTTGTTCCACTTATATATGCATTCATTGGTTGATTTTTGTATGTGACCTGACCATGGATTGAACCCACAGCTTTAGCATGTTGGGACAACACTCTAACCAACTGAACCACATGGCCATGGTGAGATTCTTAATTTACTCATATCTGCAAAGTCCCTTTTTGCTATAGAAGGTTACACATTCACAGGTTCTCGGGATTAGGGTCTAGGTATCTCTGGGAGCCATTATTCAATCTACAACAGTAGTTATTATGGTGATTGTTGTCATTAGCCAATAGACATTAGGCAATAAAATGTAACAAAGGCACATTAGGAGAGGGGCAGAAGAGTCTAGGGACAGGAGGAGAGTGAGGCAGGAACATTTCATTCACCCCTTCGGACAACAGTATTTCTAGAGAGCTGGCTATGTGCCAAGAGTGATTCAGCTGTGAACATACAGATAAAAGCCTGGTCCTTCTAAAGTGCCCTTTTAGAGGAACACCTTCCATTTGACCCTCTCTTCCTTCTGTCCCTTCCATACCCCAAAAGTGAAGAAAAGTAAGAGAAGTGACCTAAATTGGACTGAGCCCAGCTAGGTCAGTCAAAGTCTCTGAGGAAAGTTCTGCCTGCCTTCAACTCCTAGCCTCCCCTGGCAGGGCTTGCATAGCAATCCTGTTAACCCTGAGTTTCCCTGACACAAATGGAAATATAGAAAATCTCAGCAAATAAACAGAAAATATAAGAGCCAGATGGAAATTTTAGAACTGAAAAATGTAGTAACTGAAATTAAAAAACTGGATGGATGGGCTCAACAGTAGAATGAGGAAAGAATCAGTGAGCTAGAAGATAAAACACTGGAAATTATAAACTCTGAACAACAGAGCCTCAGGCAGTGGGACTACAACAAAATATCTAACACTCATTCATCAGAGTCTGGGAATGAGGGGACAAGAGGACAGGATTGAAAAGTACTTGAAGAAATGATGGCTGGAAATTTCCCAGATTTGGAAAAGTTATAAACCTACAGATTCAAGAAGCCAAGTGAATTCTGAAGAGGATAAACCCAAAGAAACCCATACTAAGACACGTTGTAGTCAAACTTCTGGAAACTTAAGAAAAAGGAAAAAATTTTAAAAGCACTGCAAGAGACGTGACATTTTACCCATAAGGGGAAAACAATCCATATGGCATCAGATTCCTCATCAGAAACCATGGTAGCCAGAGGCAATGGCACATTTTTCAAGAGCTGAAAGAAAACTATCAAGCCAGAATTCTATATCCAGTGAAAATCCGTCGTTGGCAGCCGTCCGTCTCGAGAGACGATGGTGTAGCTTCTTAAGAGTCTATCTGCACCGCCAAGAATGGCTGTGCAGTCCGACTCGGGAGTGACACGGTATCTGTCTCCTCCTGTGTTGAATCGACATCTTGCGATGACGCTGGAGTGTCCTCTCCAGTGAAGCTGAAGCTACAGAGCCTGGGCAGGGTGATATGGAGGGTCTGCTGTTGCCCATGCAGCAGACCCCCCCTCTCTTCGCAGCTGAAGGATCCAAGGGAAAGACGGAGTCAATACAGCTTGGCTTCAGGTGCGCCGCAGGAGTTGCCGGTGTTGACTACAACGTCAAACCGCCTTAGGGACTCCGGCTCCAGATTTTCTGTCGGGGTTTACTCCCTTAGCCTTTCCCCTGAAGAGGTATGCCGCAAGGCAGCGGAGGTTTTTTGGAGTCAGAGTTTTCCTTCTCTGATGTGCCCTGACTGGAAGATCGAACCAGCGACACTTAGCTCGCAGGCCGACGCTCAATCCACTGAGCCAAACCAGCCAGGGTGCCAGTGAAAATAATATTCAGGAATTTACTATAGATAAAGCAAAATGTAATTTTAAAAGACTGTTCAGGTAACCCACAGGAAGACAAAAAATAAAACAGGAAAAAAACACATAGAGAACAAACAGAAAATAAAATAATAAATAAAATAGCAGACTCAAGCTCCAACATATCAACAATTATACTAAATGTGAACGTCTAAATATACCAAGTAAAAGACAGAGATCAGCAGAGTAAATTAAAAAGCATAACCCAACTCTGCTACCTACAAGAAGCTCATTTCAAATATAATTGTATACACAAGTTAAAAAGCTTAAAATGAGGAGACATTAACTAAAGGAAAGCAGGAATAGCAATATTAATATCAGATAAAGTATTCTTCAGAGGAAAGAAAATTTCCAGAGACAAAGAGGGACATTATATAATAAAGAGGGTCAATCTCCCAAGAAGACATAGAAATTCTAAATGTGTATCTACTGAATAACAGAGTTGCAAAATTTATAAAGCAAAAACTGATAGAACTAAAGGAGATATAAACAGATCCACAGTTATAGTTGGAGACTTCAATGCCCCTCTCAACAATCAAGGAGACAACTAGACAGAAAATCAGCAAAGAACTCACCAATGCCATCAAATAATATAATTGACATTTATAGAATACTCCACACAACTACACATTTACACAAGACACATTTTTTTCAATTGCTCACAGGACATATACTAAGCTAGACCATCCTGAATACCTAAAACAAACTGCAACAAATTAAGATAATTGAAATCATACAAAGTTGGGTCTCAGATCACAATGGAATCAAACTAGAAACAAATAATATAACAGGGAAATCCCCAAACAGAATCTAAATAGAACACTTCTAAATAATCCATGCATCAAAGAAGTTCCCAGGGAAATAAAAAATAATTAAACTAAGTGAAAATGCAATCAAAATTTGTGGACGGACTTCCGGCCAAGATGGAGGCTTAGACTGACACGCTCTGTCTCCCTTCACAACTAAGAAGGAATACAACTACCTCAAAACAAAAGATAACTAGAAATTCTAGAAAATAAAACTACATGGAAGCCCAACGTATGAAGTTATAAACCAGTGGTGCTCTCCTGGACGGGTAGGAGGAGTGAAATCGGAATCGGGATGGAAAGGACGGGCTGTGCTGTCCACAGTAACAGCGGGGATAGCGGCGGGACTGCGAGAAACGCCAGGGGAGCAATCCCGATTGCAGTCGAAACCTGGCAGCTCGTGATTCCAACTCTGGGGAAGGCAGACCCCCCATTTCCTTGGACAGTGAGGCCGTGGGGAAGGAACCTCCCAGTTTCTCAGAGGAGAGTAAGGGCAGGAATCCATCTTGGACCCCCGCCCCTACACAAAGTGCCACAGAGCGGTGAAAAAGGTCACCAGTGGCAGGGTAGTGACAAGTGCATGGGGCGCTGCCCCCTACAGCCTGCCCAGGAAACAAAGGTAAACAGAAAACTGACAGGATGAAACAAACCATGATGATTGAAATCCCGGTGATGCAGCTCACCAGGCAGCAAATGAGGGACCCGACCAATGAGCAAATAAGAAATCTTTCTGAGGCTCAGTTCAGAGCTATAGTCATAAGGTGGCTTACAGAATTAACAAAAGATTTGGAACAAGACAGGGAAGGAATGAAAGCTAGTCATACTGAAACGAACGAAAACACAAACGAGACAAGTGGTGAGGAAATGAAAACCAGAGATCAAATTAACAAATCAGAACATAGGGAAGGAACAAACAGTCAACCAGTGCAGAAAGAGGCAACAAGAAGTAAGGAAAATGAGGAGAGGTTCAGAAACCTATGGGACAGCTATAAGCGAATGAACGTTTGAGTTAAAGGATTGCCAGAGGGTGAAGAAGAAGAACTAGAAATTGAAAAATTAGGTGAAAAAATAATGAAGCAGAACTTCCCGAACTTGGGGAAGGAAGTAGACTTATAGGTCCAGGAAACACAGAGAGTTCCAGAAAAACTGGACCCAGGGAGAACCACTCCAAGACACATTATAATCAAATTGTCAAAAATTAAAGATAAGGAGAGAATCTTAAAATCAGCAAGAGAGAAGAAAAGAATTGTGTACAAAGGGGTTCCAATTAGACTATCAGCTTATTTCTCAAAGGAGACCCTGCAGGCAAGAAGGGACTGGCAAGAAATATTCAAATTAATGAAAATCAAAAACCTACAGCTACAAATACTCTATCCAATGAAACTGTCATTCAGAATAGAAGGGCAGAGAAAGTGCTTCCAGGACAAAGTAAAACTGAAGGAGTTCATCAGATCCAAACCACTGTTATATGAAATGTTGAAGGGACTTGTTTAGGAGGAAGAGGATCAAAACTATGAACATTAATATGAAAACTGCACCACAACAACCAACAACAGAAGCTAGGGAATCGAAACAAAGGCAAACTAAGTAGGCAACAAGAGGGGGAAAAGAATTATAGGTATGGGGAACATATTGGGGGGAGGTCAGCAGGGAGGGGGGAGGGGGAAAGGGAGGGAGATGGTATAGGAATTAAGAAGCATAGTAGGAGGGAATGGAGCAGACAGGAAGAGGTCGAGAAGAACTATATGCACAACCAATGGACATGGACTAAAAGTGGGGGGACGACTGGAGGGAAGGGGGTCACTGGGTGGATGGGAGCAGAGGGAAAAGAAATTGGGACAACTGTAACAGTATAATCAATAAAACATTTTAAAAAATAAATAAATAAACTCAAGTGATAGCTGTCAGAACATAGCGGCAGCTGGACTGCCCATCCAGACTTTTGATGTATGCAAATGAACTGTATACAAATTAACCTGGACCTAGCCCCTGCCATAGGAAATAAAAATGGACTTTGCTTGTTCCCAGAAGAAATGTTGATGGACCGAGCACAATATATTGACAGACTTGGTAGGGGAAAAGTAGGAAGATGTAAATAACCTGCTGAATATGTTGATGGGTAAACTCACTCTAACCAAAATGTGTGTTTGGCAAAGTGTGAAGACAGCACCTGAAAATGTTCAGGCAGGCAATTCCTATGGGCCCCTGTGGATGACTGGGAGTCTCCACTCCTCTTTCCTTCCCCACTTTCCTCTTCCCCCTTTCACTTGCTCCCACAGCCCCGGAAGGTGAACTAGGAGCCACTTTTCCCCCACTTCCCTTGCTCCTAAGGGCCCTTGAGTTGGTCTGGCAGTTTCCTCTCCCCTCCAACCCCTTCCTGCCTCTTCCTTCAATAAACCTGGTGTTTAGCCCTAAAAAAAAAAAAATTGTGGACACAGCTAAAGCATGGTTGAGCGGGAATTCTACAGCACTGAATGAGTATATTAGGAAAAGGGGGGAAAGTCTCAAATCAGTCATCCAAGTTCCCATCTCCAGCACCTAGAAAAAGAGAAGCCAAATAAACCGAGAGTCAGCAGAAGGAAGGAAATGAGAGCACAGGAGAGCAGAAGTCAGTGAATCAGAGACCAACAGCAATAAAGAAAGTCAATTAAACAAAAAGCTGATTCTTTGAAAAGGACAGTAAAATTGCCATCCTCTGGCAAAGAACCTCTTGACGAATAAAAAGTGAAGATAGAAGTTACTAACATCAGGAATGAATCAGGATACCACTATAGACCCTGCCAGCATCAAAAGACTAATAAGGAAATACTATGAACAACACTATGCACATAAATTTGACTGGTTAGATGAAATGGATAAATTCCTTGAAAAATACGAACTACCACAACTCAACATAAAATACATCATTTGAATAGCCATATAACCATTGAGGAAATTGAATTTGTAATTTCAAAACACCCAAAAATGAAATCACTAGAGAGTTCTATTAAACACTTAAAGAAGAATTAATACCAATTCTGCACAATCTCTTTTTAAAAACTAGAAGAGAGAACTTCCCAATTCATTTTATGAAGCCAGTATTACCCTGATACTAAACCAGATAAAGACAGTATAAAAATATAAATAAAACCCAATATCCCTCATGAATGCGGGTGGAAAATTTCTTAACTAAATGTTAGCAAATAGAATTTGGCAATGTATAAAAATAATTATATCATGACCAAGTGGGTTTTCTCCAGAGATACAAAGCTGTTTAATATTTGAAAATCAATCAGTGTTATCTACCATATTAATAGGCTAACTGAGAACAATAACTTGATGATATTAATCATAGAAAAAGCATTTCACATATTTTTTAAAGATTTTATTTATTTATTTTTTAGAGAGAGGGGAAGGGAGGAAGAAGGAAAGGGAGAGAGACATCGGTGTGCAAGAGAAGCAGCCATCAGTTGTCTCTTGCACACACCCAATACGGACCGAACCCGCAACCCAGACATGTGCCCTGACCTTGGAATCGAACCACAACCTTTAGATCTGCAGGATGATGTTCCAATAAGTGAGCCACACCAGTCCAGGTGCATTTCACAGATTTCAATACCCATGCCTAAACAAAACTCTCAGAAAAATAAGAATAGAAGGGAATTGATCAACTTGATAAACTGCATCTACAAAATCTTTTCAGCTAACATTATATTTGATTGGGAAGGAGTGAATGCTTCTCACTAGGATCAGGAACAGGCAAGGATATCTACTCTTACCACTATTATTCAAAATAGTAATGGAAGACCTAGTCTGTGCAATAAGGCAAGAAAAGGAAATAAATAAGGCAAGAAAAGGAAATTTAGACAATATGGTAATTACCAGAGGAAAAGGCGCGTCAGGGAAGGTAGAAGAGGGTAAAGAGGGGATAAATGGTGATGGGAGGAGACTTGACTTGGGGTGTTGAATGCACAATACAATATACAGGTGAAGTATTATAGAATTGTACACCTGAAACCTATACAATTTTATTAGCCAATGTCACCCCAATAAGTTCAATAAAAATGATTTTAAAAGACATACAGCTCAGAAAGGAAGAATTAACACTGTTCTCTATTTGCAGATATAAAAATACCCCAAGGAATCTACAAAAACTCCTAGAGCTAAGTGAGTTCAGCAAAAGTTGTAGAATACAAGATAAAAATAAAATATCTACTCTATTTCTATGTGCTGACAATGAATATGAAGACACCAAAATTAAAAATACAATACCATTTATCATTGCTCCAAATAAATGAAATAGGAGTGACTCTAACTAAGTATGTACAAGACTTGAATGCTAAAAACTACGTAATCCTGATGAGAGAAATCAGAGATCTAAATAAATGGAGAGACATGATGTTCATGAATTGAAAGACGCAACATAGCAAAGATATGAATTCTCTTTCTTAAATTTAAGTACAGGTTTAATGTAATTCCTACCAAAATCTCAGCAAGACTTTTTTGTAGATATAGACAAGTTTATTCTAAAATTTATATTAAACAACAAAGGAACTAGAATAGTTGAAAATAGAGAAAAAAGAATAAAATGGAAGGAAACACTCTACCCAATATTAAGGCCAATATTACATGGTCACAGTAATAGAGACAATGTTGTGTTGGCAGGACATAGAAAATGGGACAGAAGAGGGAACTCAGAAGTAGACCCACACAAATATGCCCAGTGAGTTTTGACAAAGGTGCAAGACAGTTTAGTGCAGGAAAGACAGCCTTTTCAACAAATGGTGCTGGGGCATTTGGACATCCATTGGCCCACAAATGGACCTTGGCGTAAGTGTTACACTTCATACAAAAAAGAGTCACAAATGTAAGACTATGAGAAAAGCAGAGAAAATCTTTAGGATGTAGAACTAAACAAAGGGTTTCTTATAAAACTAAATACACAACTAAACATGACTCAGCAGTGGCACTCTTGGACATTTATTCCAGAAAAATAAATACTCATGTTCACACAGAAACCCGCACACCAATGTTTATAGCAGCATAACATGTTATAGCAGAGCCCCGGAGACAACGCAGGCACCCCAGGGGGTCAATGGTTAGACAGCAGAACGATGTTCAGCTCCGGGAAGTGAAGTGCAGATTCATTGCACCACAGACAAAGCTCCAGAGAATTCTGCTGAGTGAAAAGAGCCAGTCCCAAAAGGTTACACACTGTCCGATTCCATTTATATCACATTCTTGAAATGACAAGATTTAGAACAGATGAGTGGTCGCCAGGGCTGAGGAAAAGGGTGAAAATGGGACAGCAGGTGCGGCTATAGAGGGCAACAGGAGAGGTCCTCGCGGGACGCCCGTCAGCAGCCGGACTGTGTCAGCGTCAGCACCCCAGGGGCCATCCTCTCCTGCCATTTTGCAAGTGATCGCCATTCAGAGAAAATTGATAAAGGGTACACAGATCTCTCTGTATTATTTCTTACAGCTGAGTGTGAATCTACAATTATCTTTCAACTGCAAGTTTCATTTTTAAACTCTCTGAGTAGAACAGGTTATTATCATCAACTATAATAGTGTGATTTCACTTCATTTTCTGACTAGGTCTTTATTTGGCTTCTTATGAAAGTGAGAGCCCAGAGAATCACAGAAAAAGAGAGATGGAAATCTCTCAGGTGAGTCTGTGTGCCTGGGGAGTGGGGGTGTGAAAGGGTGCTTGGGGTCTGGACAGGACTGAGGGGTTTCATTGGTACCCAGCTCATCAGCCTCCTGGAAGCCCCCAGCCCATGAGGAGAGCACAGGTCAGGCCCTGATCTTGGGGTGGGAGCAGAACTCAAAGGCTGGATAGAAGAGGAGGCTGGAACCATGACCCCCCTCAGCTGGTGGCTGCCTGTGAGGGTGATCAATATGTACGCCCCCAGGCTTGGAACCCCTAGTCCCCATTCTTGTGCCAGAAAATGAGACACGCACCACCTCCCACTTGTTCAGCCTGTTGGCACAGCTGAGAGGAGGGCGGAAGTGACCCACACCTGTGGGCCTGAGCTAAGAACACTGCCAATGCCCCCTGGGGTGGGAGGCCACCTGCTAAGGAGGTAACACAATGGAGAGAAGCATAACCAAGGGCCGGGCCTGTTTAAATCTGCAGATCTTCTATTTTGGGGAAGACATGAGGATCAGGGAGCTGGAGGAGGCAGAGGAGGAGGAGAAGAGGAAGCCCACAGGAGCCCACAGAAGCCCTGCCTCAGCCAGCCCAGCGGTCAGAAGAGTCCTGGGTGCCCCGCTGCTTTGCATCCGGTGGCCCCATGGCCTGGTGCCTGCCACACTGACCATGTGACTCAGACGACTTTTCTCCTCTTTGGTGGAACCTCAACCCTGGTTGGGCCCAGAACCTCCAGACTCATGGGTGGCACATGCCTCAGGGGCCCTGCATTCAGGATGGTGGTGGTCACATTGCTGGGCAGTCTGTCCACCCTCTGTGAGGACCCACTCTTACTAGATGACTCCAGTCTGCCACCAGGTGCCCTGAGAGCCTTCACCTCTCCAGCAGGCATCACAGTGCTGTGAGAGGGGCTGGAGCCCAACAGGGGCCCCTCCCTGCCCCCTTGAGAGGGACTGGTTTCTGCAGCCCCATGCACCCCCTTTCTGGATCTTTCTGGTATCAGGGGATGGCTTTCTGGTGATAGTTGGGATGCTGGTCAGCAGGACAAATTTGAGTCAAAGAGTCAACAATGTGTACAGTACATTGTAAACTGTTGAGCTGGTATAAACACACTTGTAAGCCATGCATATCCACATCCACATGGCATCTCTCACATAGGCTTCTGCCAGCATGTAGGTCTGGGAGTGGTGTGGTCTGGGGTCAGGTGCAGAGTGTGGTGGCCATTTCTACTCCATCACTCCCAGGCCACGCTGACCACCAGGGACTGCTGCATAGTAAGTGCTTCATAAACCTCAGACAGGCAGATTCCAACAGTCCTAAGAATGGCCAGATGCTGCTCTTGTTTCAGGCGTGGGGAGCAGGGGGAGTTATGAAGCCAGGAAGGACCCTCAGCCCACCATGAGACTACCACCGTGGGGCCTCCTCTCATTCCTTACATACCGAGCCAAGTTTCTGGGTCAGGAAGCAGATAGGCTGCGGAGCTGCTGGGCTCTCACCTGGCACGTGACCAGGTCTCCAGCCAGGAGGTCAGGGAGTGTGATGTGCACTCTATTCCTCGTCAGGATGTGCTGGGCAGAGAGGTGTGTGTTGGGGATGAACTGACACAGCTGGACTGGCTCCTGGCCACGTCAGGCCCCACACAGAACTACTTAGCCATCTGGGCAGCATGGTGAACACAGTACCTCAACAAGACCCCCAAAGGGCCCAGCAGCCTGGCAGAGGGGAGGGGACACAGCATGTGAGGGTAAAGCAGGGGCTACTCTGGGCCCTGACCAGCCCCTCTTCTCTGCCCGAGACCTCAGAGAGGCTGAGTCATGCAGTGACCAGGTGGCAGAGCTAGACACCACATCTAGCTCTGACAGGAGCTTGAACAGGGCCCTTGGGCCAAACCCAAGGCATCCCAGGGGTCCCTAGAGCTGGCTAGAAGCCCCTCCTCAGCCCCACCCAGCATGGTCTCTCTTGGTGGCTGGCCTTTCCTGGAGCAACGGTAGGGAGGACCATCTGCTGGGACTGTGCCTCCTGGTCACCCCGAGCCCTGCCTCTCAGGAGCAGGGGCAAGTGGGACAGAAGGAGTGGCCTTGTGGACACATGGTGGCAGCTCCAGGACTGAGGTGCTTGGGTTCTGGGAGGCCTGCCCAGAGCCAAGTTCTCACCAGAGGAGGTGGTGTCCCACCCAGACCACAGAGGGACATGACCTTTGGAAGGAGGCTCCGGGTGCACACCAAGGGCCCAGGCCTCGCTGGCCACCTGTCTGTGTCTTCTCATTCCTGAGTCACTTAGTGCAAGGGCCTGTAAGGAGCCCCAGGATGCTGAGCTTCGAGAGGGCAAGCAGAGATAGCTGGCCACAGTGCCCTCCCCTGCCTCACAGTCTCTCACCCAGGCCCAGGATCCAGCTCTCTCCATCCAAGGCCAGCCCCCAGGTGCCTCCCACAGCTGTGCCCCCTGCAGCTGAGGCCCAGCTCAGGGCCCCTTCTTCTTTGGGGACTCTAAAGTCCCCTGCTTGCTGGGAGGAGCTCGAGGAAAGGGAGCTGGGGAAAGAAGTGCAGGATGGCCTGAAACCCCAGGGCAGCGAGTCTGGCTTGTCAGCGCTCAGTGGGCACATGGTGGCCTGCAGTCCCTGCACAAAGGGAGCACCCTTTCCTGCTTCCTGCTTCTGTGGCCTGGCACGTGCTTCCCATGGCCTGGGATACAGTTCCCACCTTGTCGATCTAGTCAGAGCTCAGTGTCTGGGGAACATGCCTAACATGCAGCCCCTCCCCGACACTGGTCCCAGCAGCCCCAGCCCCAGCCCGTCAGCCTCTCCATGGCCCAGCACAGGATGGGTGTCAGGGGAAGATGGGAGGTGAGGCTTGGGCTCACCCCCAGTTTTGGTGAGGGTGCAGGACAAGAAAGAAGGAGGCAGCCTACGAGCAGCAGAGCGCCGCCAAGGATGCAGGGGCGCCTGGTGACTCGGACTGAGTGCCACTGTGTCTCAAGTTTAGGCAGGATCCTGGAGCCGGCTCCCACCTCTCTGAGCAGTCCCGAGGCGCTGGCCCAGTGCAGCAGAGAGGAGGCCCATCCCTCTGAGGACTTGCCCAGCAGCCCCCACTGGGGGATCATGGTACCCTTTCTCTGGGTGCAGCTTCAGAGCCCAGAGGGGGCAGATGCCCCACTCATAGCCACACCGGTGGTTTCTTAGCCACATCCAGGACTCTCGGCCCTTCCCTGCAGAGGCCCCTCTGTCCTTCCACCGTCCTGCTCAGACGGCCTTCAGGGTCTCCAGCAGGTAGAGCCTAAACCTTTGGGGCAGGCAGCAGCAGCACAAGTGGTGCCCAAGACTGATGCCCCTGAGGCCCAGCTCAGGGTAGGTGACACAGCCCCATCACACACCCTGGGTTTGAAGCTGCCAACTCAAACACGCAGCAGGTGCTTGGGCCTCAGGGCTGCTATTTGGCCAGCAGCCCCACTGCTTCCAGGAGTCCAGGAAAAGGCCATGGCTATGGTGTCTCCGTTGTTGCCTGGCACTTTTTTTCTGAGCCCTCCAGTGAGGGAACAGTGTGGTGGGGGACAGGAAGGCCTCCTCAACTGGGGTTTGCCTTAGAGGCCTTAGAGCTGGCTGGGGTTCAGAATCCATTTGTTTTTAAATGGGTGATTCAGGGGACTTCTGAGGTCCCTGCCCCACATTGAAGCACCCTTGGGGAGCCTCCCACCATCCTACCATCTCCCATACCCTGCAGGTCCCTGGGAAGGCATCTCGTTGTGACCAGTGACTTATCCACAGAACCCAACCATATCCAGGCCTCTAGGAAAGCCTGTCCCTTCTGCTAGGCAGCCTTCCAGGGCAGGACCCAAGGTAACCCCAGGGCAATCCTCAGAGAGGTGGCCCCAGGTGTCCCAGCGACACCACAGACCCTGCCCCTGGCAACTAGGGACAGACAGCACCAGCTGGCCCCTTTTCCCTCAGGTCTCTCAGGCAGGCATCAAGCCTCAGATCTCTGTGTCCCACCAAGTTGCAGGACTTAATGAGGTTCTTGAAGGAAGGCACCCACCCCAAGCACTGCAGGTAATGCCCTCCCCAGTCTTGAACTCTCTGCTGATAAGTGCAAGGATGGTCAAGAGCCACAGCCAGGGTATGACTCAGCTGGAAGCTCCATGTCACCCCTAAACTCAAACACTCCATCATGAGTGCCCAGCCCCGGCCTAACAAACCCTGTAAAACAGGTGCTTCCACCATCCCCCAGTGCCAGTGTCGATGAACAGGGAGCTGGCTCAGCCCATTGCCTCAGATCCCTGTGCCCAGACACTGTGCGTCTGTCACACCCATGTCCATGATGTGAGGCAGGTGTAGAGCAGCAGGTACAGTGTGTGAGCATTTATGTGAAAAGGAACAGGAAATAAGACAGAATTGCATTTGCTTGTATTACATTAAATATCGCTTTAAAACTTTTAAAACATTAAAAAATACGCAAAGGCCTAATAATAATAGTGGACTTTTGAGAATGTGAACTGGGTGGACAGAGAAAGACTTTCTGCTTTTGAACTATGGCATGTATTACCTATTCAAATTAATTAATTAAAATTTAACACACATACATCTCAGAATCTGAAGGGAGAGAAAATTGCTACCAACTTCTAGATGTGGGAGATTTCTCTGATGTGGGATTACTAGGCAGGGTTCATATATTCTGAATCTCACAGAATATTGCTTTCTAGAATGATGGCACCAGTCCATGTACCCACCAGCAGGGTTCAGGGGCCCCTGAATCCTCAACAGCACTTAATATCATCAGGATATGTTCCTGCTGTGAAATATATGCACCAAAATGAAGAAATAAATCAGGAAAGATGATGACAGTCAGAAATCATAGCATCTATCTTTGGGAGAGAACAGGCAAGTTCTGGGGAGGGGAGTGGACAGGGCAGACTGCAGTGAGCAAAAGGCAGGGGCCTGGAGAAGCTGGCAGGGGCAGAGGCTGGCAGATGTGGCTGTGATGACCATGTCCAGAGTGCCCCTGTTGGGGGAGCAAAGGAGGGGAGGGGAGACAAGGGATGGCCCTTTAACACAAAAGTTTTTTCAAACAATATTCTCATTTTAAAAATAACTTTTAAAGCCAAACCATAAAATCTTATTCAAGCAATGTGCAACAAAAACAACAGTAAATCATTGTGGGAAGCAGGTGGAGCTGCTGCCCTGAAGGCCTGTGCCCTGCAGGGAGCCTTGCAGCCAGAGTGGCAAGCGGGGGACAGCCAAAGATGAAGTACCCCTCAAACGTGTCTCCTTCCACAGTCCCGGGACCCCAAACACATGGGGCAGGGCACAGGGAGGGGAGGTCCCGGGATGCTGCTCAGGGCAGTGACCATAGATGGTCTTCCCACATCAGGAGCAGACACCTCACATAACAGGCTTGTGGAATGGAATTCCCCTTCTAGAATGGGGGCAGAGGAGCTCCACCCACTCCCAGCATAAGGGTTGAAAATGATTGAAAAAGAAAAAGCTTCTGGAAATTGTCTTAAGAGCATAGAGTAAATGAAGAAAACATTAAGAAAAACACTAAAACTCAGAATAGATAACCCACTTTCCCGCTCTTCACTGTCAGCTCAGCATGATAGGAGCTGGGCTCCAGGCAGGCTCAGCCAGAAACACAGGGCGCCCCCCCATCAGGCCCCAGGCAAAGGCTCCCCTGGGCCCCCCAGAGAAACAGGCCACCGGCAAGCCTCAGCTCCACCCCCAGCTATGTGTGGCCAAGGGTAAATCCTGAGGAAGTGCAAGGTGAGTGGTCGGGGCTTCCTTCCTCCACTGGCCCCACATCCATAAGGTGGACATTCGGCCCCAGGCGCTTCCGTCAGAGGGTGTCAGAGCCCCAGCACCTGCACCTTCACTCACTTGCAGAGTGAAGGCCCACAGTGGCAGAGGCCAGCCGAGAAGAGCAGGCCATGCTCTAAGAAGAGTCTTGTGAGTAAATGGCAGGTGCAACAACGAGGAGATGGAAAGCAAAGTAGGCGGCTGATACATGAAGAGGATTTTGGCTTTTAACCTCTAGGCCCTTGAGAGTCATTGAAGGGCCATGTTCCTGACAGGGTCATAATCGTTCCCTGTGGTCTGTGCACCAGTTGAGAGAGAGGGAAGCACTGAAGGCAGACAGGCCATCAAGGAAAAGGGGCATTGGGTAAAGATTTAGGGGTGAAGCTTGCCCAGATAGATGGGTGTATGTATGGATGGATGATAAATGGATGATGAATGGATGGATGAATGGATGATGAATATATAATGGATGGATGGATGATGAATGGTTAGATGGTGGTGGATGGATGGATGGATGATGGATAGATAATGAAAAAATGGATGATTTATTGGATGATGGATGGAGGGATGTATAATGGATGGACAGATGGATGATGGATGGAGGGATGGATGGTGGGTGGAAGGATGGATGATGGATGGAGGAGTGGATGGATGGATGATAGATGGATGGATGATGGATGGATAAATGAATGATGGATAGATGGATGATGGATGGATGGGTGAATGGATGGATGAGTGGATGTATATATGAAAGATGGATGGATGGATAAATGTTGGATGGATGGATGGATGATGGACAGATGGATGCGATGGATGGTGGATGGATGATGGACAGATGGATGGATAATGGGTGAATGGATGATGGATGGCTAGATGGATAATGGATTGATGTATAGATGATTAATGGATGGACGGATGAATGGATGGATGGATGATGGTTGAATGAATTGATGGGTGATGAATTGAGAATGGATGGATGATAAATGAGTGGATGAGTGAAAGATGGAGAGAGGGAGGGAGAAATGGAGGGAGGAAAAGCAGGATGATTAGATAGTTGAGGCAAAGTGTTAGGAACAGACAGCATTAAGGATGTAGATTGCACAGGACTTGGGAGGTCAACTGGATGTTGTGATTAGTATGCTAAAGCCCAGGGCTCTGACACACCACCTTCCAGAACTGTCAAACACCCTCTGGTCCTACACGTGCAACCCATTTATAGCCTACTTAATTTATATTAACAGCCTGATCAGTATCATTTTTCATCTTTCTCCTTGTTCTTATAAATACATATATATGAATAGATAGTGGTGAAGCAATTTTTAACCAAAACTGGATCTTATTATACACATTACAACTGGCTCTTTTCTGTTATTGCAATAGATCCAGGTGTTTTACTCTTTTTAAATAACTGTTGGACACCAATGTATTCAGCCTTTCTCCACTGATGACATGTGAGTGGTGGGGGGGAGGAGCAGAAAGGGCCTCTCTTTTTTTAAAAATAATTTTTAAATTAATTTTTAGAGAGAAGGGAAAAAGAGAGGGATAGAAACACCAATGTGTGAGAGTTACATCAATCGGTTGCCTCTCGCACGCCCCCAAAAGGGGACCTGCCTCACAACCCAGGCATGTGCTCTGACTGGGAATTGAACTGGCGACCTTTCTGTTCATAGGCCAGTGCTCAATCCACTGAGTCACACCAGCCAGGGCCAGGACCGGGTTTTTTTGTTTTTCACTGTAAACAAGATTAAAGTATTGTGTGTATATATCCTGCTGCACTATCTTTTTAATTCTATAGAAATTAAATGAATGCATCAAAAGATCATTGAATTTAACTACATAAAATTAAGAATTTCTGTTCAAAGAAGTAGACAATGACAAAGTTAGAGGACATATAATAGCCTGGGAGAAAATACTTGAGAAGTCTAAAATTGACAAGGGTTCAACACCTAGATTCTACAGCAAACTCCTATAAATAAGCAGTAAAAAAAAAAAAGAAAACACCATTTTAAAATGAGGAGAGGGGACTTCTGGCCAAGATGGAGGCCTAGACAGACACGTTGCATCTCCCTCCACAACTAAGAAGCAATACAACTACCTCAAAACTAGAGACGACCAGAAGTTCCAAAAAATCAAGCTGTATGGAAGTCCAGCAAACAAAGATATAAAGAAGAAATACTCACCCAGACAGGTAGGAGGGGCAGAGCTGGGGCAGAGAGGATGTAGTGCTGTGGTGGCAGCAGTGGCAGGCCAGCGGAAAGCACAGTCACATGTTCTAAAAAGTTGGGAGGGACATCTGGGGAGCGCTCCCAGCACCAGACCAGACCACACAGCTATGGTTTCACCTCCAGGGAAAATAAACCTCATTGCTTCTGACTCAGCAAACCAGTGGAGGTAGGGGCAGAAGAAGAGACTGCCAGTCTCTCAGTAGACTCCGCTTGTTTAAAGGGCCCCCATGGTCCTATAACATCTCCAGACCCACTTGCTCTGGAAGCGACAGCCAGGGCAACAGCTAAAGAGGCACCAGTCCCATACTAAAGTTGGAGAAGTGCCTGGAAAAGGGGTGAGTGCTGAGCAAGCAGCATTGTTCCTTCTCAGACCCCTCCCCCACATACAGCACCACAACGTGGTGAAATGGGTTGCCCATACTGACAAATACCTAAGGCTCCACCCCTTACAACATAACAGGTGCAACAGCTCTACCTAAGACACAGAGGCAAACAAACACAGGAGGAAGCCAAGATGAGAAGACAGAGAAGTATGGCCCAAAAGAGGAAATGGATCAAGGTTCCAGGGGGAGAACTAAGTGACGAAGAGATAGCCAACCTAACAGATGTAGAGTTCAAAACACTGGTGATAAATATGCTCATGGGCTTGACAGATACGCTTAAGTATGGC
Source organism: Furipterus horrens (assembly GCF_987537825.1). Classification (NCBI taxonomy): domain Eukaryota; kingdom Metazoa; phylum Chordata; class Mammalia; order Chiroptera; family Furipteridae; genus Furipterus; species Furipterus horrens. Next base: position 60,081,428 of record NW_028327180.1, on the reverse strand, counting down.
AAACGCTTAAGGGAAGAAGTGAAGTCTATGCTAAATGAAATGAAGAAAAATCCACACAAAACCAATAGTGAAGGGAAGGAAACCAGGGTTCAAATCAATGATTTGGAACATAAGGAAGAAAAGAACAGTCAACCAGTACAGAATGAGGAAACAAGAATTGAAAAAAATGAGGAAAGGCTTAGGAACCTCTGCGACAACTTTAAATGTGCCAACATCTGAATCACACGGGTGCCATAAGGAGAAGAGGAAAAGCAAGAAATTGAAAGCTTATGTAAAAAAATAATGAGGAAAAACCTCCCAAATTTGGTGAAGGAAATAGACATACAAGTCCAGAAAGCACAGAGTCCCAAACAAGCTAGACCCAAAAAGGACCACACCAAGACACAGCATTATTAAAATACCAAAGGTTCAAGATAAAGAGAGAATCTTAAAAGCAGCAAGAAAAAAGAAGAGAATTACCTACAAAGGGGTGCCTATAAGACTCTCATCTGATTTCTCAAAAGAAACTTTGCAGGCAAGAAGGTACTGGCAAGAAGTATTCAATGTGATGAAAAGCAAGAACCTACAACCAAGATTCCTCTACCCAGCAAAGCTATCATTTAGAATGAAAGGGTAGATGAAGTGTTTCCTAGACAAGGTAAAGCTAAAGGAGTTTATCACCAAGCCATTATTTTATGAAATGCTAAAGGGACTTATTTAAGAAAAAGAAAATCTAAACTATGAACATTAAAATGACAAAAAACTCACAACTATCAACAAGAGAACCTAAAAAAATATAAACAAAAATAAAGTAAGCAAACAACCAAAATAGGAACAGAATCATAGGCATGAGGATCATTTGGAGGGTTATCAACTGGGAGGGGGAAGGGGGAGAAAGGAGGAAATGGTGCAGGAATTAAGAAGCATAACTGGTAGGTACAAAATAGACACGGGGATGTTAAGAATAGTATAGGAAAGGGTGAAGCCAAGGAACTTATATGCACACCCATGAACATGAACTAAGCGTCACGGCAGCCTTGTTCTGAGTAATCACCCAGAGACCACTGTAGGATTAAATAATGGGTTTATTGAGGGAAAAGGGCAGTGGGGGTGGAGGAAAGAGTCAACTCCTGGACCAACTGGAGGGCCTATAGGAGTAGGAGCAGGGGGAAGAGAAAAGGGGGTGTAGAGACTCCCAGTCACCCACAGGGGCCTGTAGGAATTGCCTGCCTCTGCAGCTGCAGGCACCACCCCCATACTTTGCCAAACATACATTTCGGTTAGGGTGAGCCTGCATCCAGTAGGTCATTTACACTTCCCTGCTTTTCCCCGACCAGGCCAGCCAATGTATTGGGCTAGGTCCGTCAGTCAACATTTCCTTGGAAACTAGCAAAGTCCATTTTTATTTCCTATGGGAGGGGCTAGGACCAGGTTGATTTGCATACAGTTCATTTGCATATGTCAAAAGTCCAGGTGGGCAGTCCAGCTGCCTCCATGTTCTGACACTAAGGAGGGTGGGATTGCTGGAGTGAAGGGGGTTACTTGTGGAGGGGAGCAAAGGGAAAAGAAATTGGGACTACTATAACAGCATAATCAATAAAATATACTAAAAATATATAAATAAATAAAATAAGTCAACATTTTTAATAAAGCTGGAATTAAATTTTCCCTTTTGCCTCAGGTGCCAGCACTTTGAGTGGTCCCATCTTTGATTTTTTTTAATATTGCATAAAAATATTATTTATGTGGATGACTGAGGATTGGGGCAGCCTTCTTAAATTTAATATCTGAATCAAATGCTTCGCTCATTTCACCTAGTCCAGGACCCAGTAATAGCTTTAGAAAGTGATCAAAGCTTCCCCAAAATAAATAAGACATTACTACATGAGCCAGTATTTGTCACTCCAAGGGGAGTGAAAATAGACGTCCACACATGAACTTGTATGTGAATGTTCACAGCAGCATTATTCATAATAACCAAAGAGTGAAAACAACTCAAAGGCCCTGCAACCAACAAACAGGTGAACAGAATGTGGTCCATCCACATAATGGACTATATATAACTCAGCCATAAAAAAATGGAAGCACCCACACGTACTGCAGCAGGGACGAGCCTCGAAAGCATGAAGCTGAGTGACGGAAGGCAGGCACAAAAGACCACATTGTCTGGCTCCATTGATATGAAGTGTCCAGAAAAGGCAAATCCAGAGAGAAAGGAAGTGGATTAGTGGTCACTGAGGGCCAGGGGGAGAGGATGAGGAACGACTGCTAATGAGCATGGGTTTTGGGGTTTTTCTGAATGATGGACATGTTGTGGAATTGGATAGTGGTGATGATAGAGGCACAACTTTGGGAATATACTCAAAAGCACTAATTGCCCACTTTAAAAATGTGGATTTTATGTTATGTAAAGTGTACCTCAAATTAAAGAAAAAGGAAACAAAGCAGGTTAATAAGGAAAGTCTAAGAGATGGGGTATTATGGAGACCAGAAAGGCCTTTGTAAAGTAAGGACACTTGATGGGACCTAAGTGACAAAAAGAAGCCAGCTGTGGGTTTAGGTAGGGAAAAAGATTTCTAAGCAAAGGTACCACCTCTGCAAACAACCATTGAAGAGTCATTCATTCATTAATTCATCCTACAGATGGTTTTTTAGTACCTACTGTTGCTAAGCATTATACCCTGGGGATACCACAGGGGACAAAATACCCTATAATATGATGCCAGAATGTGAACACGGCCAAGGGCCAGGAAGGAAAATGAAGTTGGGAGGGGAGAAAGTATGGGATGGGAGTGGCAGGTGGTCAGAGAGAGCCTTTCTGAGAAAGTGACATTTGAGCCAAGAGGCAAGTGCAATGGAGAGAAAGACAGCAGAGAGTTGGAGGGACCCAGAGGCAAGCGCTGGGGCTGCGGGAGGACCCGGGACTGGACTTCGAGCATTTGGGGAGCTACTAGAGGGTGTAAGCAAACTTGTGACATGGCTGGAGTCATTTCCACAAGGTTCAGATGGCCGCGGCTGCCATGGATTCATGCTCCCACCCCCACATCGGCAGAGCTAGATAGAAGATTTACTCAGCAGGTATAATTGCTTTTTGAAGAAATTCTCATGTTACCTAAGTCCCAGACATGATATTGAGAGCTGAACATCTCTGGGTGAGTGGATCCCTCTGGGCCTCATGGTGGACACCAGCCAGGGTCCCCAATCCAGCAGTTTTAGAGGACCCAGTGCTGTGGCTCTTCTGGCAGACACAGGTTCCGGTCCCACCGCTAGGGCCCAGGCTCAGGAACCCAGGATGTGCCTGGGAGTTACTGGGGTGACATGTGTCCCCAGGTAATGCTGAAGTGGTAGTCCACAATCCCCAGGCTGAGAAAGCAGCAGCCTGGGCTATGTGGAACATGGAGCGAAGGCACAGAGTGACCGCCTACCAGACCCCTCAGCCAGCCTGAGTAGGACTCCAGTTTTCTTAATTGGAGATTATACATGCCATGCTGGGTCCTAGGCTTCCCTGGAGATGCTGCACCACCTGCTAGTGCTAGGCCACACCTCATGACAGCAGCTCTGCACAGTCCCCAGCGGCCTCCCGCCCAGCTTTGTACAGCACTTTGGACACACTGCAAGTCCAACTGTAAGCCACTCCAGCAGATGCAAGCCATACCCGCATATCTTTCTGGGATAAGCCCTTTCATCCCCAGTTGAGAATGAGGGGCCTGTGGGAAGCCTGTTTACCTGGTTAAAAAATATCTGGGAGACACATTCGAGGTTCTTAAGAGGCCACTTGTCCTGCAGAGATCATAGAAGCACACCTGCCTGGCGCCTTGGTGTGGTCAGCCTGGGAGCTCTCCAGGCCCTGTTGTTTGAGGGGTTTATGGAGGTTCCAATACATAGACATGACTGATGAAATCTTGGCAATTGGTGATTAAAGCAATCTCCTCCCTGAAGGCTGGGGGTGTGTTGTAGTACCTGTGGTCGAGGGTGGGACGGACGGAGGGATGCGGCATGCTCAGGCAGGTCAGCACTGAGCAGTGCAAGCACCTTCCTTTTATTGGGTTTTGCAGATATGCTAATCAACAGGGAGGGTCCAGGAATGAGCTCACAGGCACATTCCAGGAATGATTACAATGTACTTGAAACTTACAACAGAGGAAGCTTAAAGGATTAACTGAAGAGAACACTTCCTGATAAGTCTATATATCCTTATAGATTCAAAAACAGAAAAACAGAAATCCAATCATTTATTCTTTTAAGACTATGCACAGTTCCTTAAACACTAACAGAAAGCAATCAAGGTTAAACACCATTTGTGCTTAGTTTTGTTTGATTTCCTTATCAACGTCAGGGAAGATGGAGTATCGGTATCGGCAGCCGTCCGTCTCGAGAGACGATGGTGTAGCTTCTTAAGAGTCTATCTGCACCGCCGAGAATGGCTGTGCAGTCCGACTCAGGAGTGACACGGTATCTGTCTCCTCCCGTGTTAAATCGACATCTTGCGATGACGCTGGAGTGTCCTCTCCAGTGAAGCTGAAGCTACAGAGCCTGGGCAGGGTGATATGGAGGGTCTGCTGTTGCCCATGCAACAGACCCCCCCTCTCTTCGCAGCTGAAGGGTCCAAGGGAAAGACGGAGTCAATACAGCTTGGCTTCAGGTGCGCCGCAGGAGTTGCCGGTGTTGACTACAACGTCAAACCGCCTTAGGGACTCCGGCTGCGGATTTTCTGTCGGGGTTTACTCCCTTAGCCTTTCCCCTGAAGAGGTATGCCGCAAGGCAGCGGAGGTTTTTTGGAATCAGAGTTTTCCTTCTCTGATGTGCCCTGACTGGAAGATCGAACCAGCGACACTTAGCTCTCAGGCCGACGCTCAATCCACTGAGCCAAACCAGCCAGGGTGGAAGATGGAGTACTCAGTAAGATTCTTTTTAAGTCACAGGATGTCTTTAAGATCCTGAGGCCTGAGCAGTCAGAGACTGTCGGCACCAGCGAGTCCAGCTTTCTGCTCGGATCATTAAACACCTGGACTGAGAGGCATGTAAACATACCTCAAATCAGAAGTCTTGATTTCCAGCATCAGGGTGGAGAGATGGGGCTGAGAGTGTCAACCCCCTAGTAAAGGCTAGTCTTTCGGGAAATCAGCCCCCATTCTGAAGCTATCGAGGGGCCCCCGCCACCTCACCTCCATAGAATACAAAAGACACTCTACCACTCCACAGATGCCAGTGGTTTCAGAAGCTGTGTGCTGCAAACAGGGGACAAAGACCAGATATTTATTTTTTATTAAATACACCCTCCATTCTCAGTCCTTGGGGTTGGATCGAGGGGACTCATCTGTCTCCAGGGGTGAACCTGTGGTAAGGTCTGGCCACTCAGGGGACCTCCCCATCTCGGCCACAGCAGCTGGCTCAGTGGTGAATTCACAACATGACACAAACCAGGGAGAATCAGACTATGGACTGGACAGTCCTCTCCTGCTGCACCGTCTGGGATTCTGGGAGAACTGAATGTACTCGCTGGACCTGCTGGAGGTCACCTTGCACCCATGTGGGGAGAGCCCACCTGAGGGTGAATAAAGGCAACAAAGACAACAGCAAAGTTGGGAGGAGAACAGAGGAAGCCCCACTCTGATGGTATCATTTGACCTTCTAGAGTCACTTGTGCCTGAGGTTAGACCAAGTAAATGACCAAGTAAACTCTCCTCCATATTGAGTTTGATGTCTGATACTTGCAACTGAACTGGCCCCAGTTAGAACATGCCACCCTGTGCCCGCCGGGCCGCCAGCCACTGCAGGGCCTTCTGACCCCAACTCTTGCTTCATTCTTGGAGTTGGGCCCCTCAGCCAAGAGGAGCTCTCTTTTTTGGCTAGACCTAATTTGGGAGTCTTTTAAAATAAGTAATATGGGGAAATTTTCAGGAAGCCAAGACACCTAGAGCCTAGGCATAGGGCTGTGTTCAGATGCAAATAACAGGAAATTTTTCACATAGCTGTTTAAATGAAGAAGAGTAGGAGGATGCAGAGGGCATGAACCTAGTCTCCTTCACCCTTGCTTCTCCACCACTCTTAGTGTGTGGCTTCTGTCATGATCTCATGTGGGCAGGAGGAAGAGGAAGATGCGGCAACAGCAGCCCTTCCCTCCCAGTGCATTGGCCAAAACCTTTCATGGTTGGAATGTGCCCTGAGAGTAGAAATTTTTAATTATTTGCTTACATATTCCAAGTGCCTAGAACTCCTACTCAATAAACATGTACTAAATGAATGAATAGATGGATGGATGAATGGATGGATGGATGGATGGATGGATGGATGGATGACTGAATGGGTAGATGGAACAGTGGATGGACGGAGGGAAGGAGGGAGGGATGAATGGATGGATGGATTTGTGAGTGGGTAAATGGATAGGTGGATGGATGGATGTGTGGGTGGATGGGTGGATAGATGCTTAGTCATTCATCACTCTGGCCAAACAAATCTTGACAAAGGACCAGGCATTGCCTTCAATCCTGCTAAAAGGAAACTGACCCAGCAGCCTGTACTCACTCAGCATCAGCCCCAGACCCCATCCAAATGCCTGGACAGAGCTTCTGGCTTCCTGGGCTGTGCCAAATACCAAGAAATCCAAGTATGGTCTGATTCCTCAGCCTGGCGCCCACTGGTGGGAGTGAAATGAGGGAGGGTCTGGGAGCAGGCTGGACTGGGCTTCCAACCCAGAGCCACCACTCACTGCTCATTAGCTGGGGCAAGTTCAGGGCAAAGAGCTCACTTTACTGAGCTTCAGTTTCATCATCTGAAAAAAGAGGCATAAAAAAGGGTCCTCAGGAGAACTAAATCCCACTCCCTGGACCATGACAAGTTACAAATCTGAGTTGTTTTGTCTCTCAACATGCCTCTGTTTGCAGGGGGTTTCACTCCACGTCACTGGGCTCAGAGGACTGCCTGCCTCGCCCCATCACCACCTCCCTAGGGCCACACTCCCTGGACAGGAGGGAAGGCAAGTGCTTCCTTCCCCTAGCAGACCAGGAGGAGAGAGGAGCCTGGGCCACTTACAGTTTTTGAGATTCCTGGTAAATGATGAAAGATGCAAAAGTAAGATGCAATACACAGTGGTGGGAAAAAGCAGGTTTACAGCTGTTCATATGAAAAATCCATAACATAAGAAAAAACTCTGTGTTTCCCATACTCACAACTGTAAACCTTTTGCCCACTCCTGTATTCATGTTACTGATAAGGTAATTGCAAAACTCCACATACTTTCTGGTGGAGTCTGAGCAAGGTAGGCCAGGGTAGAACAGAAGCAGGGTGGATGTTGACTTCTTGTAATCTGCTGGAGCTGGGACTGCACCCTCAAAGTCTGAGATTTTTAGGAAAAGACATAATCAAACCCAATGCAGAACTTTCACTGGATCCCATCCAAAGCCAACAGTAGATGTTTGGAAACATTTGAGTGAGGAGGGTAAGGGGTTGTTTTATGGAATTATTATTTATTTTCTTGGTCGTGGTAATAAAGAACAGCCCAAAGGGTCATAAAAGAGTTAAAGAAAAAACATTTCAAAAGAAAAGCAATAGGTCAAGCATTTGTGGCCAAATGTTAAGCAGGTTGAACCCAAGTGGTGGGGAAAGTGCTCCCCTAGGCCATTCTTTTAATTTTTTCTTGTACTTGAAGTTCTCCATTAGGGAAGACTAAATGTTGTGGATTGTGCATTTTTCTAAGTAAGGTGCTATCATGTGCTGTTGCTGCAGTGGGGCACCTGGTTCCTGAGTGTGTATGACACTGCCCAGCCTGAGTGTCCTTCCATTCAAGACGGCCTGTTCTGGGTGATGCCTGTGCGGGAGGTGAAGCAGTTCTCACCCAGGCTCCCCTTGAACGGTTCACAGTCCCTGTGCCTCCAGTAACAAGTTACAAGAGAATGGGGTGACTGTGGGAGCTGTAGTCCCCAGACACCATCTTCTGGTTTGCTTCTGTCAGAGCTGGAGACAGAAAGGTCATTAGGTCCACTTTACAGAGGGCAACTGACCCCAGCGGGGACACAACCTTGATGTGGCCCAGTTGACATGTGGCCAAGCAGGAATTTGAATCAGTGGCATTCTGATAAATTACTTTCTGAAAAATGAGGGAGAAAGAGAGAGAGAGAGAGAGAGAGAGAGAGAGAGAGAGAGAGAGAGGAGAGGGGAGGAAGCCCTGATTCAAAGTGTCTGCCAACTTCTGCAGTATAAATATTACCCTACCACCACCATGGCCAATTTCAAGGTACCAATGGTTTGACAAATGGCTTGCAAAATTCCTGAATAGTTAACAATCAGCACCACTGATTTGAACCCAGTCCCTGAATCCCCTGCTCCATTCTCTGTCAGCATTTCCCACTTTGGTCTTTTGCACGTCACTTTTACAATTTTTCTACGCCTGTGTTCTACTTGACTATTACTATTAAATATTTTTCTCTAAGGCACATCACTTTTTAAAAACAGGTGACATTACTATCACTGAATGTGAAATAACCTGCTATAAAGTAGAAGGTGATATTGAAATGAACATTTAACTTCCGGCCAATATAAAGGCATAGGTAGACATGCTTTGCCCCTCTCCACAACCATAAGGAGGAATACAACTACCTCAAAACTAAAAACAATCAGAACCACCAGAAAATCGAACTACATGGAAGTCAAACAAACAAATATATAAAGAAGTAATACTCATCCAAACAGGTAGGAGGGGCAGAGGTGGGTGGAGAGGATGCAGTGTGGAGGTGGAGACAGCGGTGACATTGGTGGTGGTAGCAAGGCAGTGGCTGTGGCTGGCAGGCGGAAAGCACAGTCAGACAGTATAAAAGTTGGGAGGGACACCTGGGGAGCGATCCCAGCACCAGACCAGACTACACAGCTCATGGTTCCAGTGCTGGGGAAAATAAAGCCTCATTGCTTCTGGCTGTGAGGTTGGGGTGGGGGAAGAAACTGCCAGTCTCTCATCAGTCTGTTTGTTTAGAGGCCTCCATGGTCCTACAACACCCACTCTGGGAACCACAACCAGGGCAACAGCTACAGAGGCACCATTCACATACAGGAAGTAGGAGAAATGCCTGGAAAAGGGGCAAGTGCTGAGAAAGTGGCATTGTTCTCTCTCAGACCCCTCTCCCACATACAGTGCCACAACATGGTCCAACAGGTCGCCCTGCACTGACATATACCTAAGGCTCTGCCCCTTACAATGTAACAGGTGCAACAGCTGACACAGAGGCAAACACAGGAGCCTGTCAAGTTGAGGAGACAGAGATGTATGGCCCAAAAGAGGGAACAGGTCAAGGTTCCAGTGGGAGAACTAAGAGACAAGGAGATAGCCAACCTAACAGATGCAGAGTTCAAAACATTGGTGATAAAGATGCTCATACACTTGACAGATATGCTTGAGTATGGCAAACATAGAAGGGAAGAAGTGAAGGCTATTCTAAGTGAAACAAAGGAAAATCCACATGAAACCAGTGGTGAAGGGAATGAAGCCAGAATTCAAATAAACAATTTGGAACATAAGAAAGAAATAAACAGTCAACCAGTACAGAATGAAGAAACAAGAATTGAAAAAAATGAGGAGAGGCTTAGGAATCTCTGGGACAACTTTAAATGTGCCAACACCCAAATCATAGGGGTGCCAGAAGGAGAAGAGGAAGGGCAAGAAACTGAAAACTTATGTGAAAAAGTAATGAAGGAAAACTTTCCAAATTTGGCAAAGAAAATAGACATACAAGTCCAGAAAGCACAGAGAGTCCCAAACAAGCTAGACCCAAAGAGGACCACACCAAGACACATCATAATTAAAATGCCAAAGGTTAAGGATAAAGAGAGAATCTTTAAAGCAGCAAGAGAAAAGCAGAGAGTTACCTACAAAGGGGTGCCTATAAGACTATCAGCTGATTTCTCAAAAGAAACTTAGCAGTCATGAAGGACTGGCAAGCAGTATTCAAAGGGATGAAAAACAAGGACCTACAACCAAGATTCCTCTATCCAGCAAAGCTATCATTTAGAATGGAAGGGGAGATAAAGTGCTTCCCAGACAAGGTAAAGCTGAGGGAGTTAGTTCATCATCACCAGGCCATTATTATATGAAATGTTACAGGAACTTATTTAAGAAAAAGAAGATCAAAACTATATGAACATTAAAATTACAACCAACTCACAACTATCAACAACAGAATCTAAAAAAATAAAAATAAAGACAAAGTAAGCAAACAACAAGAGTAGGAACATAATCATAGGTATGGGGATCATTTGGAGGGTTATCAGCTGGGAGGGAAAAGGGGGACAAATGGGGAAATAGTGCAAGGATTAAGAAACATAATTGGTAGGTACAAAATAGACAGGGGGAAGTTAAGAATAGTACAGGAAAAGGAGAAGCCAAAGAACTTGCATGGATGACCCATGAACATGAACTAAGGAGGGGGGGATTGCTGGAGGGAAGGGGAATACTGGGTGGTTGGGAGCAAAGGGGGAAAAAATTGGGACAACTATAACAGGATAATCAATAAAATATACTTAAAAATAAATAAAATGAATATTTAATTATTAAAATAGAAGTGTTCTTTGCACTTCCTAAAATACCCTTTCTGTGTGTTGGTGCTGGTGACTCAGAGGTGACCCAGGTCTGGGGAACTGGGACCTATCCCTCTGCCTGTCTTCTGTAAAGGCCATGATATGAAAGGGCTGTGATGTGTCATTGGGCCCTTCAGAAGAAGGAGACAACAAATTTGATATGAATGTGAAAATATTTGGGCAGTATTCAGAAACAACGCTGGTACAATCTCAATGTCTCTACAGGACACCTGCAGCATCTCTTGGGACTTTAGAGTCCACAAGGAAGACGCTCTGAGCAGCTTCTCCAGCACAGCCTGCCTCGTAGGGACTGGACTGGGTTTCGGCCACCATATCCCCCTAGGCCACACTTTGGGGTGGGGTGTGTTTATGAGCAGCAGCAGAAATGGGGGAAGCCAACGTGGACCAAGGTCTTCAAGGGACAGGGTTCCAGGTGGAAACAGGGAAGAGAGGTTCAGACAGGGTTGAAGGAAAGACAGCCTAAAAAGTCAGTGCTGGTGTCCACCAAAACTAAGTGAATACCTGCCCTCTAGTTTAGCCAATCTACTCTGGAGTACATATGCTCAGCAAGGCACTCATCTGTCCATGAAAGGACAGTCTTCAGAACAGCTCTGTTCATAATAGCCACATTTGGAAATCAAAACAAATATGTTTTCTATCAACAGGGAAATAGGCAAATCCCTTTAAGAATACTATACAGCAAAGAAAAAGCCAACAGCTACAAGTACATGCAAAAAAAGAATCTCACAGACATAATATTAAGGAAGAGGAACTAGTAGGGAAGAGGGTTGGTGGAGGTGGAGAGGATATAAGAGGGATAAATGGTGGAGGAAAAATACAATAAAAATAAAATATTTTTTAAAAAGAAACTAGACACCAAAGAATACATATTGTGTGATTCTGTTTCTATGAAATTCAAGAATAGCAAACTAACCTATGGTAACAGAAGTCAGAATACTGAAACACCAATTCAGAAGAACCTATGCACCCCTATGTTTATAGCAGCGCTATTTACAATAGCCAAGTGCTGGAAAAAGCCTAAGTGCCCATTAGTGGATGAATGGATCTAAAAACTGTGGTACATTTACACAATGGAATACTATGCAGCAGAAAAAAAGAACTACTTTTCACGACAGCATGGATGGCACTGGAGAGTTTTATGCTAAGTAAAAAAGTCAGGCGATGAAAGACAAATACCATATGATCTCACCTAATACAGGAACCTAATGAACAAAACAAACGAATGAGCAAACTATAAATAGAGGCACGTAAACAAGTAACAGACTGACAGTGACCAGAGGGGAGGGGGTAAGGGGAAAGGGGGGGAAAGAAGGGGGAGGGTCTAGTCAAGGAACTAGTATGGACATGGACAACAGGGTGGGGATTGGCTGTAGGAGAGGGGGTAGGTGGAAGGGAAAGGGGAGAGCAATGGGGGAAAAAAGTGGGACAACTGTAATAGAAAAACAATTTAAAAAACAAAAAAAATCAGAATATTGGGATGCTAATGACTAAGAGGCATAGGGATGCTTCTAGGGGGTGCTGGTCATGTTCTCCACCTTGATCCAGTAGGTGATACCAAAAACTTATTAATGGTTAAATGTAAGTAAACGATATTTTTAAAAACAACAACATAGTGCTGGGTGAAGAAAGAAATAAAATTAAGACGTACACGTGCACTAAACAATAGCGCATATTTTACAGCAACACAAACGATACACTTGAAGCCCATTAGAATGGTTGCCTGTGGGTTGAGTGGGAGTGAAGGGCAGTGGGAAAAGGGAACACAGGAATAATAAGGTAAGGACCTCTCCAGGACCAGAGGAGATCACGTACCACTCAAGCAAGAAAAGGAACAGAAGGAACAGGAGGAGGTGGGGTGGGGGCCAGAGGGAGACTCTGGACAACCATTTGAGGTTTCCAATGTTTCCCAGGGAGCCTAGGCGGGGCTCTGCTTTCTTCAGCCCCGCAGTCCAGCAATAGTTCCGAAGTGTGCTGCTCCCACGGCGCCCACTTCCGGCTCTGGGCCGGTCAGCGTGATGCCAGAGGAGGCAGGTCCGCTCGGAAGGAGGAAGCTGTTACCTGGAGTTTCGAGGCTGGCGGCTGCTGGGCGGCCTGGCTTAGGACTAACATGAGCTGGGAGTGGGAGCGGAGGGATGGGCTCCGGGCTCGTAGGCAGCGCCCTCCTGTGCGTCCATCACGGCGTCTGCCAAAGCCCAGCACAGCCTGCTCTGTCTTTACTTCGGACTTTCAATGCATTCACCTTTTTTCACTTAAATAAATGTTTTAAAAGGTAGTTTGCTCCAAGGTGTTGGTGTGGATGTGGAGAAATTGAAACCGTTGTGTTCTATTGGTGTGAATGTGAAATGGTGCAGCCACTATGGAAAATGGTATGGTGGTTCCTCAAAAAGTTAAATGCAGAACTACCATATAATCTAGCAATCCCACTTCTGGGTATTTATGCAAAAGATTTGAATCAGTATCTCAGAGAGGTTTTTATACACCTATGTTTATAGCATTTGCAATAGCAAAAGGCGGAAGGAAGGAAGCCACGTGTTCATCTATAGATGGATACAAAATGTGGTATGCACATATAATGGAATATATTCATCCTTAAAAAGGAAAAAAATCTGACATGCTACAACATGGATGAACCTGGAGGACATTGTGCTGAGTGAAATAAGCCAGTCACAAAAGGACAAATATTGCATGATTTCGCTTATGTGAGGTACACAGCGTAGTGAAATAAACAGACAGAAAGTAGAATGGTGGACTGAGGGAGGGAGATGGGAAGTTGTTTAATGCACATAGAATGTTTCTTTTACAAGATGAAGAGTTCTGGAAACGGATGATGGAGATGGCTGCACAGCCATGAGAATGTAATGCCACTGGACTGTGCACTTAAAAACAGTGAAGATGGGCCCTGGCTGGTGTGGTTCAGTGGATCGAGTGCCAGCTTGAAAGGGTCACCAGTTTGAGTCCCAGTCAGGGCACATACCTGGGTTGTGGGTGAGAGGCAACCACACATTGATGTTTCTTTCCCTCTCTCTCTAAAAATAAATAAATAAAATCTTTAAAGATATAAATAAAATAAAAATGGTGACGATGGTAAATTTTATGTTGTATGCATTTTACCACAATTTTTTCAAGGTAGCTTTATATCACTACCATGAAAGAAAAACCTCTTGATCTAAAGACAAGGTCTCCATAAAATTAAAGGTGATTACAAACTCCAGTGCAGCATGGTGTTAGCACCACCCTGGATGCTGGTGCTGTCTAAGGCTATGCATGGAGACCTCATCCCACTTCCCTTATCAGGAAGATCAGCAAATGCCAGAGAAGTATTAAAAGTGTTCCAGAACCAATGTTCTTGACAAATTCAGGAAGGCCAGAAGAGAGCTTCATAGGGACCCACCTTCTCCCCACAGGGTGGACCTCCATAAACATTTCTCATGCTAGGGTGTATGAGCACTCCACACTTTGATGGACCCTTAGAAGGACAAGGGAGTAGGAACTATGAGGTGTCAGACAGGGGAAGGCAGAACATGCCAAGTGAGAGGAGCAGAGCAAGGAGACCCCCAGCCAAAGAGCCGCATGCAGGCTATAAATGGCCCGAGGCTGTCTGGGCAGGAATTTCAGGTTTCAGGGGCCTGAGTTTGGGTACCTTGTCCCAGGGACTTCCTCATGTGAAAATGGGTCCAGCTGTGTCAGGGCCAGAGCAGAGGCTCTGTAAGTACTGGGCTTAGGGAGGGGACCTGGTTATTTTGGTCTAGGGATTGTACTTCCTGGAGGCAAGTAAATAAAATCCAGTCTCACCAACCCGGGGGCGGAGACTAGACAGACGATGATGGGGGTGGGGGGCGGGTGAAGGGGTTGGAAGGGAAGAAATTGGAGGGAGAAATTGTGAAGGATACCGCTAAGAAGGCACCAGTGGACAACTTCTATTTTAACCTGTGTGAGAAATAAAGCTCACAATGAAAACACCCGGACACAGGACTTAAGCAGTAAACGAGGCAGTTGTTTGTTCATGGATTTACAAGGCCAGGCGCAGCCTAACAAAGGGCACCTGCCAAGGCTTAGAGCAAGCCACTTTTATCCTAACCCCAAATTCCCCTTTCCTCCCCCTCCCCTTCCTCTCCGTTTTTCACTACTGGATACTCCAGAGTTACAATCTAACGCGATTGACTAAATCAACTAAGGGTCCTTATTTCGCTAACCATGCATAGTTCCGAGGTGATAAATCTTCCATGATGGGTGCCCCTCACACTCAGTTAACTGTCTGTTTATGTCTCCAGCATCATTTCCTCTTGTAAGTTTTTTTAACTTGCTTACGACATTTTCCCAGGTTATAAATATTACGTCCTTTACATTCTGGGTTAACTCTGTTTCTCAGGTGATAAATATTCCTTAACTCTGACCATCTGTGTCTCTAGCCCCTCTTGAAAGTTTTTTTAACCTGCTTACCACATTTCTCTTTTGCTGCTAATCATTTCTTATCCGTTTGAGTGTCACTTTTCTTTGTTCCTCACACCTGCGTTGTATCTATATCCCTTTCCCAGAAACAGCACCTCAGTTTTCCGTAATTCTCAGTATATTTGGCTGAGCAAGGCTGCCTCCACCCTCCTAACTGCAGGACGCAGGAGATAAAACCCCCCTGCAACGTCCCCCCACCTCTGAGCAATGAGGACACAACCCAACATCATATAAGCTCCTAAGTTCAGCCGTACCTGAGCCATCCTTCCCCTTTGTTTATGCTTTAGAAGGGTGCACAGCTTAATGAACACGGCATGTGGGTGTGTGTAGCTGGGGGACTGTGGGTGTGTATTTTGGGGAGAGGGGATGTGGTGTCTTCCCACCATCTCCCTGTTGTCTAGTGCCTGCGGAGGTTTCACCTGGTCTGCTGAGGTCCTTCCTAACCACTCATGTGTCCTCGCAGTTCCAGGCTAGCGGAGAACACCCTCCACCATGATGTCACTTACATGACTAAAACTTGACCAGTTGAAATTTTAAATCTCAGACATTTAATTTTAAAATTAATTATAAAGCTTTAGTTTTTCTCTTTTGTAGTCTCGTCTCAAGCTTGCCCATAGTCTTCCGGAAAGGTCCTAGGCTATAGGCCGTGTTCCCATAGCTGCGAACTGATGAACATTGCCTAGTGCCTGGCGAGCCAGAGCCCCCAGCCAGCACCGGCTCTTGTGCCGGCCAGCGAGCGGGTGGGAGCAGGCCGGGCCTACGCGCAGGCGCACGGGGCGGGACTCAACCCAGGCCTGCGCAAAGGCATGGCCAGCGGGGGAGGGAGCGGGGACGGCAGAGGGGAGCTGGGCCGGGGAGGGGCGGGGCAGGGGAGAGGGAGGGGCGCCCCGGGAGAGCTGGACTTTGTGTACGTCCTTTCGGCGAATCCCATTCCCGCGTCCTCGCGAGTCGTCCCCAATTCTTCGAGTCGGGCCCCAGGGGATGGAAGGGGCTTACCCCCACAGTCCTGGCGGGACGGCAGGTTTACGGCCGCTGGCAGCCTGACCCACCGTCCTC
The DNA here is from genome assembly GCF_987537825.1 of Furipterus horrens. Classification (NCBI taxonomy): domain Eukaryota; kingdom Metazoa; phylum Chordata; class Mammalia; order Chiroptera; family Furipteridae; genus Furipterus; species Furipterus horrens. The sequence goes on along the minus strand of NW_028327180.1, from coordinate 60,065,360 downwards.
GCCTTGTGGTCCATGGGCGCACCCCACAGGCGGGCCGCGGACTTGAGGGAAGGGAGCGGAGGCGCCTCGGTGCTGAGGAAGGCGGTGCTTGTGCTCCGCAACGCGCCGACTGCAGGCGCGCGCTCCCGCAGCAGCGGCTGCCCCGCCCCTCGGCGCTGGCCCGGGAGCCAGGTCCGCAACCGGCGGTGACGGTTGCAGCGGCAGCGACGGCCGGCGGAACGATGAGCAGTGCGACGCGGGCCGCCTCGGCCTGGCTCGCAGCGCTGGTGCTGCTGACCTGCAGCCTGTGGCCGGCGCGGGCAGACAGTGCAAACCAGGAGTACTACACGGCACTCATCAACGTGACGGTGCAGGAGCCCGGCCGTGGCGCCCCGCTCACATTCCGCATCGACCGCGGGCGGTACGGGCTCGACTCGCCCAAGGCCGAGGTCCGCGGCCAAGTGCTGGCGCCGCTGCCCATCCACGGAGGTGAGTGCCGGCCGGAAGTGGGGTGGGCGGGGGTCCCCACCCCACGCCGCCGGGTCCCCCACGTCGGTTCGCCGGCCGCCTGGGGTAAGGTCTCGGTGGTGTGCAGCCTGGCCTGCTTGCAGCTGGGAAGGGGGCTCTGAGCGTGGTTGGGTTTTCCTGTTCGTCTTAAGACTTGGGGAGCGTTCCTGCGTGTGCGGAAGGCTTGTTTGCGGGAGGGCACTGGACCGCGAGTTTGCAGGGACCGCTCAGACAAAGGAGGCGGTGGCGGAGCGTAAAACTCAGCCTCGGGGGTTGGTCCTAGTATCACAGACTCAACGCTGCGTTGCATCTCAAAGGATGAGGCCCTTTCCTCGCGTGGAAACGTGCGGTTTTTCTTAAGTGCCAAGGGAGGGCGAGGGGAATGGAATAGCAAAATGGACATCTTCCCTGTTGCTTTTGGCCCAGCAGTTTTAACTTCAATTTGACACCTGAAAATCTCAGCGAGGGAATCTGACAGCCAAGTCTTCAGGTTACGTACGGAGGCTGGGCAGAGGGGAAATACGTAAAATTTCCAACAATTGTCTTTGAAGCCATTTAGCTTATCCTCTCTTAAGCACGACCATGGGCTCTGTTTAATTATTTGGTATAAAACATGTTTGTAGAAACATGTTTTCTACATGTTTCCAGACTGTGGAGTGTGATTCTTTGTGTTTTTGGCCCACGGTGAACTTTTTGGAAAATGTCTGCTGTTTTCCCCTTCCCCACCGTCACCCTGAAAAAGCTGATTGGGGGACTTTTTAAAGCTGCTATTCGTGTTAAGATGACCTAAACTAGGCAACCTAAATAAAGCAATGGTGTTTGTTTTTATGCTGTAAAGTAGGAAAGCATGCCCCTCCTGAGGTCTCTGCTGGTTTGCTACAGTGCTAAGTTGTTTTCTTCTTGGAAGGCAGACGGCTGAGGAAAGAAGAATCACCTACGCCTTTTACTCTCTTCTGTCCCCAGTTTAGACCTGCCTTTTAAAAGTCCTCTTTTACACCAATAATCAGGTGTTGAAGATACATCTCTCATCTCCACTTCGTTAAAAACAGCGGTCCCAGCTTGCCCACATAAACAACTTTAGTCTTTGGCTCATTCTGTAAATATTTGCATGTCTGGTCTGTGCCAGTCATTGTGATTGGGACACATGATATTGCCACACTGGCTCTAACAATGGTTGTCTCTCTCTTGGTGCAGAGAACCGGGAGGGTCACGTGGAAGGTAGGAAGAGGAAGAGAGGCTAGCTGTCCTGAAGCAAGAGCTGGCCCTGTGCATGTTTTGAAATCTGGTTTGGGTTTGGTTCCCCTAGGTCCCAAATCCATGACCATCACTTTAGATTCTTGCTTTCAAAGTGCTAAACTACTTGTTGCTTGCCTGGTTGCCCCAAACAAAAGTCCCATCTGTGAGAAAGCTTGTTTATGGTGTGTGGATGGAAGGTACCGTGAACTAACGTACACGGACGTGTGCATGAAGGTTACTCAACCCTGTCACTGTGCCGTGCTATAGGTAAATTGTGCAGCTAATAATAAGAAAGCACAATAATTCCATCCCTTAGCCTCTGTTTTATCTTCCAAATGGAATGATAAAATTTTCACCTAGTAAAGTTGTGGAGAGGCTTAAATGGTTCCTGCCACTTTTAAAAGAGGGATCTAGTTCACCAGCATGAATCTCTGAACTGGTGACCTTTGAGACACTGGAGCAGTGTGTGAAGACTGAGCCCGGAGTCAGTTCCCTGAGGGTCTGTGTGCTAGTTTTCTCTATTCTGGGGGCTCGTTTTCTGTTTTCAAGTACGGCTGCTCCAGGGTTTCTCCTGGTATTGATGGGATCCTGTAATCGTTTGTAAGGGGGTCTGTCTGCACACATAGGTTCTCTTCCTCCAGCAAATACAAATTGAAATCCTACTGGGCACCAAGCACCATTTATAAGGCACTAGGAATGAGGAAGGGGCAACAGTAGTGAACAAAACATAAAAACCCCTCCCCTTCCTGAAGCTCATGTTCTAGTTGGGGTCTTTATAAGTCAGTTTACCTCTACGTTGTTTCTAAACCTACAGGTTTACATGAAATCCAAGACATTTTGTTGCATTTGCAGTAGGAATTTACAAATGTATTTTAAAAACAAGAATGGTGGTAGAAATCTGTTAAAATTATTCATGTTTAAGGAAATGGCTTAAGATTGGAATAATGTTTGGGTATTTCACATTATGATATTCTTGATTTAGTGAGTTTCACATTTTTATTCTTTTAGAAAAATAATGCATTTTTTAAATTGTTGTTCTATTACAGTTGTCCCAATTTTCTTCCCCTGTTGCTCTCCCCTGTAAATATTGCATATCTTATGACCTTTATGCTTTTATAATTTTGAATTGAAGAAAATTCATAACATCTTTATAAAGGATTTACTGTGTGTTGACACTAAAAGTGATGTTCAAATTGCAGAAACAAAACATTTGAGACAGTTCCTGGCAAACACACACACACACACAAACCCAACTGTGGTCAACAGATGTGAAATTAATGAAAAGTCATTTTGAGGCTATTAGGTGAAAATGAACATAAAGACAAAATATCTTTACAGTTTTCCTAGAGCTTTAATGTAATAATGACTCATTTTAAATCTCTGACTTGGTTTGTGGAGTTAGACGTCTTTCTCGTTATTTTGCAGTGCTACTATCAATTAAGCACATAAGAATTTCTGAGCAAGATTTGTCCTATACTTTTGAAGGGCAGACTGGCATTTTTTCCTTAGATGGTGTGGTATTTTAAAAGTACATTTTTCAAAGTGTTAAACTTTATAAAATACTTCATGAACAAGTATGCTTTGAAAATATATTCTTTGTCATTAAAGAGAATGCATTTGTAAATTGAGATTCATCTCTTTGGTGCTAACAAATTGCATATTTTAACTGGTAGAGAATTCATTTTTAGAAATGGACTTGAGGAGCATGCCTTGTATTTATGTGCAGACCAGAGTTGCTTTTGCAAAGGGTGAGCTTAGAAAGAGAAACAATGGAAACTAGCTAATGTGGTATCTACTGTGGAGCAGACATTGTAAAGGTGCTTTATGTGCACACATACTTAACTTTTTGTTTGAGCCTAGAGTGGGGGTTGGGAGAGAAGCGGGCCCTCTGTTGATGAGGTCATTATTTATGCAGATGTGCTGGTGGGAAGAATTTCATATCAGCCACTTTTCACTTTGCCTAGAAATTTTCAGGATTGGATCTTTTAGCGTTAGAGAACAATTTTACCAAATGGTAAACATTTTTATTTTTGTCATCTTGCTGACTGTAGGGATGCTATAAAATTTTTTAAAAATAATTGTAGGTTTTTATGTTTAAAAGTGATACTAGTAGATGCATTCCTTATACTTGAACTTAGTTTTTAAAATTCTCAAAGAGTGAAGGAGATGGATGTGGAAGTAAGATCTTGGGTGAGGACTTCCAGCTAAGATGGAGATCTAGACTGACATGCTCCATCTTTATCCACAACTAAAAAGGAATACATCTACCACAAAACCAGAAATAATAGGAAATTCCAGAAAATAAAGCTACATGGTAGTCCAACGTATAAACTTATAAAGAAGTGGTGCTCGTCCGGACAGGTAGGAGGGGTGAAGCCGGGGCAGAGAGGTCAAGCTGTGCTGGTGGCGGCAGCTGTGGCGATGGCTGTGGACAGCAGTAAGCACAGACACCCGTATTTAAAAAGAGGTGAGAAACACCTGGGGAGCACCCCCGGCTGCCTACCAGACATGTCAGCTCATGATTGCAACGCCATGGAAGGCAGACTGTGAAGGCTGGAAGGGGTGGGGACGGAGGAAGAAGCTCCTGGTCTCTCAGCAGAGAGTAAATGGCAAGCATCCATCTTGGACCCTGACCCCACAAAAAAAACACCACAGCGTGGTGAAAAGGGTTGCCTGGTAGTGACAAATGCAGGGGGCTCCATCCCCTATAGCCGTAGGAGGTGTGACAGCCCCGCCCAGGAAGCAAAGGTAAACATAAACTGTCAGGATGGCACAGATCATCTTAGAGATCCCAGTGACGCAACTGACGAGCCAGCAAATATCTGATCTAACAGATCAGCAGATAGGAAATCTTTCTGAGGCATAGTTCAGAGCTTTGGTTCAGAGCTGTGGTTATAAGAATGCTTACAGGCCTAACAACAAATGTTAAACAAGACGAGGAAGGAACGAAGGCTAGTCCTGCTGAAATGAATGAAAACACATATGAAACAAGTGGTAAGGGAAAGAAAACCAGGGAATAAATCAACAAATCGGAACATAGGGAAGGAACAAACAGTCAACCAGTACAGAAAGAGGAAACTAAAAGTGATGAAAATGAGGAGAGGCTCAGAAACTTATCAGACAGCTATAAACGGGCCAACATCCAAATCATAGGGTTGCCAGAAGGTGAAGAAGAACAAGAAATTGAAAATTTATGTGAAAAAATAATGAAGCAGAACTTCCCTAACTTTGGGAAGGAAATAGACTTACAGGTCCAGGAAGCACAGAGAGTTAAAAAAAAAAAACTGGACCCAGGGAGAACCACACCAAGACACATTATAATCAAAATGTCAAAAATTAAGGATAAAGAGAGAATCTTGAAAGCATCAAGAGAGAAGCAGAGAGTTACTTACAAGGGGTTGCCTATAAGACTCTCAGCTGATTTCTCAAAAGAAACTCTGCAGGCAAGAAGGGACTGGTAAGAAATATTTAAAGTAATGAAAAGCAAAAACCTACAACCACGATTACTCTATCCAGCAAAGCTGTCATTCAGAATAGAAGGGCAGAGAAAGTGCCTCCAGGACAATGTAAAATTGAAGGAGTTCATTAGATCCAAACCACTGTTGTATGAAATGTTAAAGGGACTTGTTTAGGAGAAAGAGGATCAAAATTTAAATGAAAACTGTATCACAACAACAAACAACAGAAGCTAGGAAATTGAAACAAAGGCAAAGTAAGTAGGCAACGAGAGTGGGAAAAGAATTATAGGTATGAGGAACATATTGGGGGGGGGATGTCAGCTGGGAGGAGAAAGGGAGGGAAATGGTACAGGAATTAAGAAGCATAGTAGGAGGGAGTGGAGTAGACAGGAAGATGCTGAGAAGAACTATATGCACAACCAATGGGCATGGACTAAGGGGGGGGAGCAACTGGAGGAAGGGGTGTCACTGGGTGGAGGGGAACAAAGGGAAAAGAAATTGGGAATACCAGCATAATCAATAAAGCATTTTTAAAAAATCTTATATAGCCCATAAAAATCCTATTACTACAAAAAAAAAAAAATCTTGGGTGAAAGCGGTCATGTAACATTAGCATTTACAATGTCAAATGCAGGAGTTACTGGATCGTCGTCGGCAGCCGTCCGTCTCGAGAGATGATGGTGTAGCTTCTCAAGAGTCTATCTGCACCGCCGAGAATGGCTGTGCAGTCCGACTCGGGAGTGACACGGTATCTGTCTCCTCCCGTGTTGAATCGACATCTTGCGATGACGCTGGAGTGTCCTCTCCAGTGGAGCTGAAGCTACAGAGCCTGGGCAGGGTGATATGGAGGGTCTGCTGTTGCCCATGCAGCAGACACCCCCCTCTCTTCGCAGCTGAAGGATCCAAGGGAAAGATGGAGTCAATACAGCTTGGCTTCAGGTGCGCCGCAGGAGTTGCCGGTGTTGACTACAACGTCAAACCGCCTTAGGGACTCCGGCTCCGGATTTTCTGTCGGGGTTTACTCCCTTAGCCTTTCCCCTGAAGAGGTATGCCGCAAGGCAGCGAGCGGAGGTTTTTTGGAGTCAGAGTTTTCCTTCTCTGATGTGCCCTGACTGGAAGATCGAACCAGCGACACTTAGCTCTCAGGCCGACGCTCAATCCACTGAGCCAAACCAGCCAGGGCTAGTTACTGGATATAGTTAGAGATTTCAATATATTTAGAGAAAAAATAGGAATGATCCTGGGAGCAGAGAGTCTGAAATAAAAGAGAATTCAGAAGGAGCCAGAAGCTGTAAAACCAAATTTTGACATAAATTAAATAACCAAGCAAGAAGATAGAAGAGATATGTACAATAAGTTATTTTACAACTTAGAAAATGTTTTTACATATTACATTTTCCTTTGCTCTTGGATGATCCATTAGCATATAAATATTTGAATACTTTAAAAAAAATTTTTTTTGACCTGCCCACCTATCCTCCAATTTCTCTGTTTCTCTTGGTGGCATAAGTATTGTCTATGTTTGCTGCCTTTGATTTTTCTTCCTGCTATTATTCTTCCATTTCATGAAGGTCTTTGCTGTGCCAGTGATTTTGATCAAGGCCTGGCCTACTGGACTGCAGGTCCCTAGGATATCAGTGTGTGCAGTAGTGGGCTGAGACTAAGGAAAATGTTTGTGGTAATGATACATGGTCCTGAATTTGGGTAAAGAAAAAAATCACATGCATTGAAGGGAGTGGGGGAGGTGTGCACTCTGGCTGACCTGCCTAGCCCAGTCCTGAGTGCATGTGGGCACCTGTGTCTCGGGAGCGCTGGTCCCCCTTCCTGCAGAACAAGCATACCTGTAATTCATGTTTAGTTCTGAACATGAGTTTGAAGAGATGAACAACCTACAGAGTAATGTTTTGAATACTATTATAAAAGGGAAATCCTTCATTTGAAGGGAGGTTAGATTAGATGACTTCTAAGAATCTTCCACCTTGACCAATGCATGACTGTAAAGTAGTAAAACAAATCTTTTTAGACAGATCTGCCAGAATATACCTACTAAGGAGAGTAGTGTTTTTTTCAAACCATCGCCCCCCCGCCACACACACATTGTGCAGCAATGAAAACATAAATTTAAACACTTAGAATTTGTTTTGTGAGATTACCTGTGTGCAATGTGTCAGATCTTTGTCTTTTCCAGGTTTGAATCATCACAGCTAACAGTTATTTTGAGGCAGGCCTTTTCCATGAACATGCTCCAAGAGGAATCCAATAGTTCTCTGGGCCATGTTTGCACTGAGTGGGGGGGTGGGTGGTGGTGATGAATGCATTGTCCTCAGAGCCCATTCTTTTAAGCATAGCAATCTTGACTGACTTACAAAACACAACTGAGTTTTCAGGACCATCAACATTTGTTTCATCTTCCTTGGGATATTTTATTCACCAGATATTCATTATTTTCCATAAGTAAGTATATCTTTATTGTTGGAGGCAATTTTGAATAAAATAAAGGAACCCTTCAAATGTCCAATGAAATAAGTTAAAAAGTATTTAATAAGCACCTATTCTGCGCTTGTGTTTTATGCAAGTTCTGTGGCATGTGCAAAAGACATGGTGTGTGAGTCCTGCCTGGGAGAACTTCTCTGCTTGCAGCAAGCCGTGTCCAGAGGGCACAAGGGTCTGCCCTCGCAGAAGGTGATATGGCGGTCTCCACCCTGCAGGAAGACTGTTCTGATGCAGGGCTCTGCAGCTACAGCCAGGGGTGGCCACTTGTTATTTTAAACAGTTTATTAGAACCAGCCGTGCCCATTTGTTCATAAGTCTGTGGCTGCTTCCAAACTACAGAGTTGAATGGTTATAACAGGAGTCTGTGTGACCTACAAGCCTAAAATAAACTTCTCTTTCTGACCCTTTAAGAAAATGTTTGACAATTCCTGTTCTAAAAGTTCATTTATACCTTAGTTTTTCCCATTAAAAACTACATTACTGATTTATGGATGAGAATTTGGTTCCTGCCTAACTAAATTGTTCCAAACTGCAAGGTCCTGGAAGTTAGGGGGTGTGTCTTTGTTTCAGCCTAGCACCTAGGACTGCGCCTGACACATGCAAGCCACTGGAATGTGATTTGGGTTTAGTCCCTGGGGTGGTCTGGTACTGAAACTGATGGCAGGCATTGTAGGAAGCGGGGGGGGGGTGGGGGGTGGGGGGTGATGGATGGAGGACACTGTAGGGCCTCTGTTACTGTGTTTGATCGTAAATAGCATGGAGACCAGAGAAATAACATACTTGGACTTGTAATCTAGAAAGGTTTCATTGAAAATGTGGAATTTGAGATCAAACTTGATTAGTTCTGCTTCCAAGTCATAATGGAGTAACAGGCACCAGGTTTACCTTCTTACTGTAAGCGACTGGAAAACTTGACAAAGTTATGAAACAGCAGTTTTAGAAATAGGTCAGTGGCACAGGACAGTGATCTCTGAGAGAAAGGAAATAAACAACAGAGCCCTGGCCTACCAGCTGGAAACTTTCCACGCTGCAATGCAGGGTGTGGGGGTCCCACAAGAATCTGGTGGTCTTCTGGAACTGAGGAGACAGAGTCCAGAGCTCTCAGAGGCCAAGGCAGATGGGAAGTGGTGAAGAGAAAGTACGGGAGAAGATGGGGCTGCACAGAGAGTGAGCTCCAGAGAACTGCCATGGGTCCCTTCACACTGATCTGCACATTTGATGGAGGACTGTTGGAATTAGTAGGTGCAGTTCTCAGGAAACATATTCTCACTGATCAGGGTAGAAAGACATGCTAACGCATAGGGCATGGAGGGAGGCCAGGTCAGCCCTAGAGAAAAGCCAGTTCTGGACCCACTGATAGGAGCAAACCTGAAAAGGATCAGACGGGTTTGGAGCAACTTAACCGGTCCAGAACAAAGCCCAATGATAATATTTAAAGGAATACAACAAAAGCCAGCTCCCAAAAGCATAAAATTCAAGACAGACATCCAGTTATAAATATACTCAGTTTACTTAACCAGGTAAAAAGCAATGAACATGAAGAGAGAAGCAGCTATACAGACTCCCATCAGGCTTCAGGCAGGGAACTCAGACCTGGACAAGTGTGGGGTTTACAAGGACAGAGAGAAGGGGCGGGGGTGCCTGCAGGATGGTGTGTTCTGTTTGATGCTCTCGGTTTATCCCGGGCAGCAGTGTGGTAAGTGCGTGTTGGGGACATACTGTGGCCCAGGAATGGTGCCAAGTACTGTACGCAGGTTATCGTTTAATTCTCTCAGCAGCCAGAGGTGATAGCAGATCCTCATTCTGTGGAAGGGATGCAAGGTACTTCTGTCTCGCACTTACTGCCTTTTTTCTTTATAGCACTTAACATTATTGCAAATTATTGTGTGTATCTATTTTGTTTGTTTATGAGGGCAGGGATTTTGGCTCTGTCTCCTCTTGTAGTCTTGATGCTTAGTGTGGTACCTGGGACATAGGAAGTGGCAATGGGTAAGTAGTGTTGGACAAATTAAATCAAGTGAGGTAACCCACCAGCCACGTGGCCATGGGGCTTCTGTGGAGCTGGGACTCGATGTAGGTCTGACTGCTTCCCAAGCAGGTTTAATAAGTTATGATATAGCCATTAAGGGGAATGTTGCACAGCCATTCAAGGACATTGGCGTGAAGGCTGTGTATATGTTACAAAAGTAAATATAAAGTGATTGAGCTGTGACTGTGTTATATGTCGTCGTTGTCGGCGGCGGCGGCAGCCGTCCGTCTCGAGAGACGATGGTGTAGCTTCTTAAGAGTCTATCTGCACCGCCGAGAATGGCTGTGCAGTCCGACTTGGGAGTGACACGGTATCTGTCTCCTCCCGTGTTAAATCGACATCTTGCGATGACACTGGAGTGTCCTCTCCAGTGAAGCTGAAGCTACAGAGCCTGGGCAGGGTGATATGGAGGGTCTGCTGTTGCCCATGCAGCAGACCCCCCTTCTCTTCGCAGCTGAAGGGTCCAAGGGAAAGACGGAGTCAATACAGCTTGGCTTCAGGTGCGCCGCAGGAGTTGCCGGTGTTGACTACAACGTCAAACCGCCTTAGGGACTCCGGCTGCGGATTTTCTGTCGGGGTTTACTCCCTTAGCCTTTCCCCTGAAGAGGTATGCCACAAGGCAGCGGAGGTTTTTTGGAGTCAGAGTTTTCCTTCTCTGATGTGCCCTGACTGGAAGATCGAACCAGCGACACTTAGCTCTCAGGCCGACGCTCAATCCACTGAGCCAAACCAGCCAGGGTTTGTGTTATATGTATATATATATATATATATATAAGGTTGCAAAATAATATGCAAAATAAAAATCGTTGTGTTCCATTAATTGAATTGTGGATAACATTTCTCATTTTCTTTTTTCTCTATTTGGAAATTGTTAATTTTCAATATAAAACCTTCATTAGGGGTAAAGTCATATTCTCTATATGGAACAAGTGTCTACAGGTTATTTTTTTTTAAGTTATTCTCCAGCTTTAGAAGAATGGAGTGCATTCCAAGCATTGGTCAGAAAAACTGGAAACTGGAAGATATTGTACTAGGAATATGTTGAAAAGAGCATGTTTTGGCTATGTAAGAAAAGAAGAATGCTGAGATCAAGAATACTTGGGGACTTCCAGCCAAGATGGAGGAGTAGACAGACATGCTGGGTCTCCCTCCACAACTAAGAAGGAATACAGCTACCTCAAAACTAGAAGCAACCAGAAGTTCCAGAAAATCAAACTGCATGGAAGTCCAGCAAACAAAGATATAAAGAAGAAATAGTTATCCAGACAGGTAGGAAGGACAGATCCGGGGCAGAGAGGACGCGGTGTGGTGGCCACAGCAGCGGCAGGCTGGCGAAAGTGCGGTCACATGTTTTAAAAAGTCAGGCAGGACACCTGGGAAGCGTTCGTAGCTCCTCGCTGGACCTCGCAGCTCATGGTCCCAGCACTGGGGAAAATCAAGCCTCATTGCTTCTGATTGTGCAGACCAGTGGGGGTTGGGGTGGAGGTAGAAACTGCAGGTCTCTCAGCAGAGTCTGTTTAAAGGGTCCCCACAGTTCTAGAACATCCGCAGACCCACCCACTCTCGGAACGACGACCAGGGCAGCAGCTAGAGGGGCCCCAGTCTGGTGTGGAAGTGGGAGAGGTGCCTGGAAAAGGGGCGCCTGCTAGGCAGGCAGCATTGTTCTCTCTCGTACCCCTCCCCCACATACAGCGCCACAACGTGGTGAAACGGGTCACCCTGTACTGAAGAATCCCTAAGGCTCTACCCCTTACAACGTAACCGGAGGGACAGCTCTACCTGGGATATGGAGGCAAACTAACACAGTAGCCTGTCAGAATTAGGAGACAGAGAAATATGGCCCAAAAGGGGGAATGGATCAAGGTTCCAGTGGGAGAACTTAAGCAATCAGGAGATAGGCATCCTCACAGATGAGGAAATAGACAACCTAACAGACGCAGAATTCAAATCACTGGTGATAAAGATGCTCACAGGCTTGACAGATATGCTTGAGTACGGCAAACACATAAAAGAAGTGAAGGCTATGCTAAATGAAACAAATGAAAATCCACACAAAACCAATGGTGAAGGGAAGGAAACCGGGGTTCATATCAATCATTTGGAACATAAGGAAGAAAAAAACAGTCAACCAGTGCAGAACAAGGAAGCAAAAATTGAAAAAAATGAGGAAAACTTCCCAAATTCTGTGAAGGAGATGGACATACAGGTCCGGGAAGCATGGAGGGTCCCGGGTGAGCTGGACCCAGAGGGGACCACACCAGAATGCATCATGATTGAGATGCCAAAGGTGAAAGAGAGTCCTGGGGGCAGCAAGAGAGAGGTGGAGAGTTGCCTACAGAGGGGTGCCTGTAGGACTATCAGCTGATTTCCCAGAGGACACTTTGCAGGCAGGAAGGGACTGGCAAGCAGTATTTAATGTGATGAAAGGCAACCTGCATCCAGGATTACTCTGTCCAGCAAGGCTATCATTTGGAATGAAAGGGCAGATGAAGTGCTTCCCAGACAAGGTAAAGCTAAAGGAGTTCATCATCACCAATCCATTATTATATGAAATGTCAAAGGAACTTACTTAAGAAAAAGAAGATCAAAACTATGAACACTAAAATGACAACAAACTCGCAGCTATCAACAACTGAATCTAAAAAATAAAAACAAAATCCAACTAAGCAAACCAGAATAGGAAAGAATCATAGGTATGGGGATCATTTGGAGGATTATCAGCTGGGAGGGGGGAGGGAGGCGGGGGGGGGGGGGAGAAATGGGGAAATGGTGCAGGGCTTAAGAAGCATAATTGGTTGCTACAAAATAGACAGGGGGAAGTTAAGAATAATATAGGAAAGGGTGAAGCCAAAGAACTTATATGCACAACCGATGGACATGAACTAAGGGGGGTGGGATTGCTGGAAGGAAGAGGGGTACAGGGCTGAGGGCGGCAAAGGAGGAAAAAATTGGAACTACTGTAACAACATAATCAATAAAATACACTTTAAAAAAATAGGATACTTGGTCCAAATGTGAAACAAGCTAAAATGTGGCATGGCTTCGAGCAGTTAGTGGTTCCTAGGGAGGGACATGGAATCCTAGCACAAGACTCAGCTTTTCTGTAATATTTTCATGATGATATTAGCACTTTCATTGGTTTTGTTGGTTTTCAGTGTTTAAAATCAACCTGTAGGTAAAACATAGAAGACTTAATTATAGTTGCAGAACAGAAAGTAGATGCTATCAACTCTAAGAATATACAACTCTAAGTAGATAACAAAAGTGGAGACATGGAAGAGAGGGAAGAGAAATTAAGGACTGTTGAGGACCAGTATCTTCATTTCATAGGGTGAGGCTTTAGGAGCAGAAACTAGAAAGGTTTAACCACAGAAGAAAATAATGAAATAATAAAATCAGGAGAACAAGAAGATGAAGGAATGTGAGAAAGAAAAATCCTAATTTGTGGCAGCAGAAATCCACAGGTAATGTCTGAAGTTGACAAACCAGGAAATAATGGCTGTAAGCCTTTTCAGAACAGATGGAGGGTGTCCATCAGAAGAACTGAAAACAGACTGTTACAGTGGTTGCCCTGGTGACTGGGGTGATGGGGCATACGGGCCAGGTGTACTTCACTGCATGCCACTGAATGAATGTCCTTATTATCCATGTGTGCGATAAGGTTCCCCCTCCTTCCTCTTTGTGCACCGAAAATGAATTCTGCTCCCTGTCTTTTTTTTTTTCCTTTGAAGAAGCTCCCTGTTTTCCCAACATCTGAGAACTTCTCCAACTCCAGTGACACGCTGTGGAAATATAGGATTCTGCAGAAACTAAGCACTGTCTCGAGATCTGCCTAGTTAAGCGCTGACAGGCTTCAAAACCAGGAAATGCTACCATTGAATGAACTGATGACTTTTCATGAACAGATCTAAGTCCATGGATCCTGAAACTGTTCTAGCAGCTGCTACATTGCCTGGCTCACTGCCACTGGCCCAATCCATTGGCGTGAGCCCTCACCCAGCGTCACCAAATGGAGCCTAGTGTGATCCTGTCCTGCAGTCCTTCAGATAGCGTGCCTGCTTTCACCTGCTCCTGGCTGCTCACTTCTCCCCTTCGTTGATGTAGGTTCCAGAATTCTTCATGATAATCACCCCTTTTTTTCTTTATCCTGTGTCATACTCACTTGGCACAATCTCAGCCCTGGATGAACCATGTACCGTTCACTCATCTTCTCTAAGCAGCTGAATGTTGCTGCAGAAAATCTCAACCCAGCTGATGGAGATTTGAGATCAGAAAACTTAAGCAAAAACAAATGGGCACTTAATTATGTACAGTATTTTCTTGTGAAGCAATAAGGCAAGGATCTGAGACAACATTTTTTTCTGTCTCCCCAAGCCTCCTATTACCTCTGCCTATCTTTACTTGTAGTCTCATTCTCTTCTTGAGCTCTAGACTCATACATTCAGCTGCATACTGGGTGCCTCTCCATAAGTATCTTGAGGACATCGCCAAATTGGTACGCCTCAAATGGAGTTGGGTGTTTTGGTTTTTTGTTGTGCCTTCTACTCTGCTACTACTGTTCCCCAGGCTTCTCCATCTCAGGAAATGACACTCCCTTATGTAAACAAATTGCGGTGTCATCCTTGCTTTTCCTTCTCCTTCACATCTAATCTGTGCTACACAGGACACCTTCAGGGCGTGTCACCATGTCGCCTGCCCCTGCTTGCCTCTACTTTCCTGCGCTCCCTTCACAGGCAGCTATCCTCTCTGACTTTTAATGGTCCTGCTGCTTCTCTTAGTGTCTGTCCCTCTTTTTTCCCTACGAGAGTCAGAATAATCTTGAAGCTTCACCCTATTGTTACAGAACCCCTGGGCTGCTCCAATTGAAAACAAACCCACGGGCTCTTTAATTAGGGGTCCGATTGCCCGCCGCCAAAATTACAACTTTGAATATTATATTTGAGTGAAAAGAAAAATTGTTTATTTAACAGTTACACATATCCTTGCCTCCCCTCTACCAAACCTAACCAGTTTTAGGGGGGTCAGAAACACCGTTTCCCTACTTCCTAGGCACAGTTCAGCTTTACCAGCAGCTGCCAATCACTCATTCTGATTGGGGAGGTCCTTTCTGTGCTGTGGTGCCCTCCAGCTCTCAGTGCAGGACCACCTGGATTCTCAGCCTCCTTGCGAACTGTCTTCTTTCTGTAAACCGCGTGGATCTCCTCTCCTTCTCCAGAGCACCTCTGCGAACACTCACCAGCGAGGGAGACAGCCCCAGAGCATGCCTCCCCTAAAGTGTTCGCAGCTGCCTATATATCCCTGACTGCATCCTCTGACGCATGGGTGTTGCCAGTAGTTCTGACCATTCACAGAACCTTACGTAGGCTCTGTGTGCTTTCCATACCATCACCTGGTTCAAGACTCCTCCCACCGACCTGAGGCTTTGGATGCATTAAAGCAATTTACATAATGAAAGACACCGGCCATCAGCCTCAGGCATATGGAGGCATTCTGAAAGCTGCTTCCTTCTCCCCATCCCCCATCCACAAACTCCGGGGATTTTTGGACTCTCCTGTTTCTGTAACAGTTTCCCCCCTCTCAGACTTAGACCCTTTATAATCTTATAAAGGACAATGGGCGAAGGTCTCATGCTCTTCTAACTGCTTCCTGCTGGATGTGGTCGTCGTCCTACCTACTCTTGGGTCTAGAGATCCCTAATAAGAGTGGGGATGTAGGGGAGGGTGGCCTTTCCACATGGGGAAAGATCTTGCAGAGTCCAGGTCAGTTGGCTGTTCTGATTTTTGGACTCTCCTGTTTCTGTAACACTGTCACGTCACTTGCTGTGTGGTCTCACTCCGGCCTCTCCTTCCCTCGGGCATTGGTCTCATTCTGTTCACTGTGCTGAAGCAATTGGGATAGTCTTTGGTTCCTAGAGCCTCTAAGTTTTCTTTAACAATTGTGTACCTTCTGGCTAGCATCCCACTCACCTTTCACTCCCTCCCCTCTCCCCCTATATTTACTCCATTAATGTACTCTTACTGTTCTTTGGTTGAAATCTCAGAATTTGGTGGTCATCAGGGACCGATTGGCAGGTATAGCCCCCAGCTGAGCCTCAGCATTCGCATCTTGTGAGCGGGCATATAGCCCAGGCTAGACCAGCCCTACCATACTCCTCTCTGGGACACAGAATGTTAGAAAGTCATTCTTTCATCTGGAAAATAATGGGTTCAAATATTTGCAGACAGTTGTTATTTCCTTGTCTGACTCAAGTTTCCTAGCCTTTGGGCTTCATAGCCCTATTTCTTTTGACCATTCTTAAGAATGTGGTGTTGTAAACCTCAGAATGCACTTGTCTGTTACTATTCCACTTTTAAGCATGCCCACCTGGAACCTCAGAATGTGACTATATTTGCAAATAGGCTCTTTGCAGATGTAAGTAGTTAACGATCAAAGTAAAATCATGCTAGTTTAGGGTGGGCCCTAAATCCAGTGACTGGCTCCGTGAAAGGAAAGGAGGGGATACAGACACACACACAGGAGCAGGCCTGGTAACATAGAGAGGCACAGACTGGGATGTGCTGCCGTGGCCAGGGTGCTCCAGGGATTGCTGGCACCCACCAGAAGCTGGGCAAGAACACGGGCCCATTTCTGCCTTGGAACCTCTAAAAGGAGCCAAGCCTGCTGGCACCTTGATTTCAACTTCTGCCGCCAAGGTTGTGGTCATTTGTTACGGCAGCCCTAGGAAGCCTGAAATTGAACCAGTGTTGCAGTTTGGTTTTATCAATGCTGAAGAGGAGAAAGCTGCTTTTTCCCAACCTCTGGATACCTGCCTGCAGTGTCTGAGCTGCTTTGGTGGCCTCTCCCAACTGACTCCCACCAAGCTCACTATTCATTGCAGCTTCTCTGTCTTTCCTTGGAGGCTGTCCTAAGCCACACAGTGTTACTGGATTCAGCCTGTTCACTCAGCCTTTTAAGATATTTTTCGAACCCTGATTTCTCATCCACAGTCTTCACTCTTTCTAGCATCTTTGTCACCCACCAGTGAATGAACATATGTTCTGTATCTTTGAGTAAGTGGCTCCCACTCCTCTGGGGTTATGGTTCTCCTCTGAGACTTCAGTGAAAGTTTGTGGAGCTTTCTGCTGAGAAGTATGTATTTATGTAGATATACATAAAATTTTCAAAAAGATTTATTAGGAGACTCAGATACCTCTTGAAGCCCCGAGTGGTCTACGGACCCAAAGTTAAGAATCACTGCTCTCAGCTATTGATAAAGGTGTGAATGAAGAGGCACATGTAGTGTGTTGCTAAAATCCTAAAATGGTTGACTGTTCCTTTAATCCACACTCGGCGATTGGGGAGGAGGGAGTGCATGTCATGGAGTTTTCTAATTCATTTTATTGGGTTTGCACTTCATGCATATTTCTTTGTCTTATGATATCATAAAAGACATAACCAAGTGCTTTGATGGGGGAAAAAGATATTTTATTTACTCTGTTCCTGATTTACTAGGTCAGGAGTTATGGCAAGGAAGGAAAAGAAATCAATTTTTTTGGCTTAGCCATAGTGTGTTAGTTTTCTATTGCCATTGTAACCAGTTACCACAAACTAGGTCTCTCACAACAACACAAATTTGCCCTGGCTACGTGGCTCGGTTGGTTGGAGTGTCATCTCGTACACAAAAAGTTTGCGGGTTCAGTCCCCGGTCAGGGCACATACAGGCCACAACTGCTCAGTGTTTCTCTCTCTGTCTGTGTTTCTCTCTCTGTCTGTGTTTCTCTCTCTCTCTCTCTCTCTCTCTCTTTCTCTTCCCTTCTTTTCTCCCTCCCTCCCTCTCTCTCTTCCTCTCTCTCTAAAATCAATAAACATATCCTTGGATAAGGATTTTAAAAAGTGAGAAGTCCAGAATGGGTCTCACTGTGCTAATGTCAGAACATTGGCAAGATTGCATTTCTTGAGGCTCCAAAGGAGAATTCACTTCCTTGCCTTCTCCAGCTTTCAGAGGCTGCCCACATGCCTTGGCTCGTGGCCCTTTCTCTGTCTTCAAAACCAGCATTGGGGCATCTTCAAAGCACTCTCTGACTCTGAACTTCTGCCTCTCTGATCCACATTTAAAAGACTGACCCCACCCACATAGTCCAGGATCATTTCTTTGTTTTATTTATTTATTTTTAATCCTCACCCAAGGATATATTTATTGATGAGAGAGAAAGACAGACAGACAGACAGACATGGATGGGCTGCCTCCGGTATGCGCCCTGACCAGGATCGAAGCCGCAACCTTCCTGCATGGGACATGCTTCAACCAACTGAGCTGTTAATTTTTTTTTTTAATTTAATTTATTTTTAGAGAGAAGGGAAGGGAGGGAGAGAGGGAGAGAAACATCAATGTGCGAGAAAAACATCACTTCGTTGCCTCTTGCACACCCCCAACCCAGGCATGTGCCCTGACCGGGAATCAAACCAGCAACCCTTTGGTTCACAGGCTGGTGCTCAATCCACTGAGCCACACCATCCAGGGTGGTAATGTCTTCATTTTAAAATCACCTTTGGTACAGCATGGATGGACCTGGAGAGTATTATGCTAAGTGAATTAAGCCAGTAGGAGAAAGACAAACACCATATGATTTCACTTATGTAATCTAATGAACAAAATAAACTGACAAACAAAATAGAAATAGACTCACAGATACAGAGAACAGACAGTTGTCAGAAGGGAGGAGGGAGGGGTCTGGATGAAAAAGATGAAGGAATCAAGCAATAAATAAATAGTCAACAATGAGCACCCTTAATTCTCTCTTGCCATATAATTTAACATTCACAGGTCCCAGGATGAGGATGAGGACATGGGGGACATTATTGTGCCTCCCAACACAGTGAACCTTTGCTAGAACCCCGTGATTATTGCTTTCTCTTCTCAGTGTCTACAAATTATTTCTTTAATAATCATTTTGCTAAAGGTGCCTACAACCATACCACCCTGAACCTGCCTGATCTCGCCTGAAATTTTGCTAAGGATTATTAGCACCTACCTGGTCAATAATTTGCACAATCCATTTTCATTGTTCTCTAAATATCAGAGTGCTATTTACACAGGTTAGTTTACTAATATCTCTCTTCTTGTCAGTAATGCGCTTCTTCAGTTGCATATTCCTCAGACTAGAATCCATCAGGATCAGAAAGCCCACATGCATGTGGGGCAGCTGCTTCAAATACTCATTCAGCAAATAATTACTAAGTAGCTACAGTGTGGCAAGCAGCACAGGGGTCCCCCGTGCTGTCTGGTGGTGGAAGCAAGGTGAGTCGGCACTTGTGTGTTGTCTAGTGGTGAAAACACATTAAACAGACAATAACACAAGCAGTTCTTTAATAATAATACTTGGAAAAAGTGTCAAGGTGCTAAGGGAGCATGAATGAGAACTAGGATGGCCAGGAAAAGCTTCTCTGACAAAATATTTCAACTAAGACTAAAGCAGGAACAGGTGTTAAATAAAGAGGGCGCAGAAAGGAGACTTCCAGCCAAGCTGGAAGCTTAGGCAGATATGCTGCATCTTCCTCCATAATGAAGAAGGAACACAGCTGCCTCAAAACTAGAGACAACCAGAAGTTCCAGAAAGTTGAGCCGCATGGAAGTCCAACAAACAAAGATATAAAGAAGAAATACTCATCCAGACAGATACCTCCCCCACATACAGCACCACAACATGGTGAAATGGGTCACCCGTACTGACGAATACCTAAGGCTCTGCCCCTTACAACGTAACAGGTGCAACAGCTCTACCTAAGACACAGAGGCAAACAAACACAGGAGGCAGCCAAGATGAGAAGACAGAAGTATGGCGCAAAAGAGGAGATGGATCAAGGTTCCAGTGGGAGAACTAAGTGACGAGGAGATAGCCAATCTAACAGATGTAGAGTTCAAAACACTGGTGATAAATATGCTCATGGGCTTGACAGATATGCTTAAGTATGGCAAATGCATAAGGGAAAAAGTGAAGGCTATGCTAAATGAAACGAAGGAAAATCCACACAAAACCAGTGGTGAAAGGAAGGAAACAGGGGTTCAAATCAATGATTTGGAACGTAAGGAGGGAAAAAACAGTCAACCAGTACAGAATGAGGAAAACATTGAAAAAGATGAGGAGAGGCATAGGAACCTCTGGGACAACTTTAAATGTGCCAACATCTGAATGATAGGGGTGCCAGAAGGAGAAGAGGAAGAGCAAGGAATTGAAAGCTTGTGTGAAAAAATAATGAAGGAAAACTTTCCTAATTTGGCAAAGGAAATAGACATACAAGTGCAGAAAGCACAGAGAGTCTGAAACAAGCTGGACCCAAAGAGGACCACACCAAGACGAATCATAATTAAATGTCAAAGGTGAAAGATAAAGAGAGAATATTAAAAGCAGCAAGAGAAAAGCAGAGAGTTACTTACAAGGGGTTGCCTAGAAGACTCTCAGCTGATTTCTCAAAAGAAACTTTGCAGACAAGAAGGGACTGGCAAGAAGTATTCAAGGTGATGAAAAGCAAGGACCTACAACCAAGATTCCTCTATCCAGCAAAGCTATCATTTAGAATGGAAGGGCAGATAAAGTGCTTCCCAGACAAGGTAAAGCTAAAGGAGTTCATCGTCGCCTAGCCCTTATTATATGAAATGTTAAAGAGACTTATTTAAGAAAAAGAAGATCAAAACCATGAACAGTAAAATGACAACAAACTCACAACTGTCAACAACTGAATCTAAAAAATAAAAACAAAATCCAACTAAGCAAACCAGAATAGATATCATAGGAACAGAATCATAGGTATGGGGATCATTTGGAGGGTTATCAGCTGGGAGGGGGGAGGGGGAGAAATGGGGAAATGGTGCAGGGATTAAGAAACATAATTGGTTGCTACAAAATAGACAGGGGGAAGTTAAGAATAATATAGGAAAGGGTGAAGCCAAAGAACTTACATTCATGACCCACGGACATGAACTAAGGGGGGTGGGATTGCTGAAAGGAAGGGGAGTACTGGGCAGAGGGGAGCAAAGGGGGAAAAAATGGAACTACTGTAACAACATAATCAATAAAATATACCTAAATTTAAAAAGGGTGGGGGCACAGAAAGGAAGACCATGCCAGGCCAAGCGAGCCTGTGTGAAGCCCAAGAGGTACAAAGCCCTGGTGTGCCTGAGGAACAACCGGAGTTGAAAGAGAAAGGGGCAAGCAGTGTGCAGCAGAGACAGGGAGGCCAGTCAGTACTTTCTAGGCTGTGTCAGGATTTTGGACTTATCTCAAGAGGAATAGAAACCTATCATAGGGTTTTTTTAATTTTTAATTATGGTTAAATACATATGACATTTACCGTCTTAACCATTCTTGAGTGTACAGCTCAGTAGTGTTAAGTATATTCACATTGTTGTATAACCAGTTTCCAGAACTATCATTTTGCAAAAGTGAAATTCCATAGCGATTTAACAACTCCTCGTTTTCTCCTTTGCCCAGCCCCTGGCACCCACTGTTGTATTGTGTGTGTGACCCTGGCTACTCCAGGGGCTCCTGAGCAGTGGAGTCCTGCAGTGTCTGTCCGGTTGTGACTGGCTTCCTTCATGAGCACCATGTCCTCAAGGCTCACCCTGCTGGGAGGCTTGAGTCATTGGAGTGTCATACTGTACACCATGGGGTTGCAGGCCCAATCCCAGTCAGGGCGGGTCTGCGAGGCAGTTGATTGGCATTTCTCTCTCTCATTAATGTTCCTCTCTCCCCTAGCTTCCCCTCTCTCTAAAATCAATAAATATATCCTGAAATGAGGATTTAAAGAAGGATACTGTTGAAGGATTTTAACTGGGGAGTGAGATAGCCCAATTTTTTTAAATTAATGAACGTTTTTACTAGCTATGACATATACAGTCTGAAGCCTACAATTTGATGAATTACCACAGTGCACACACTGAGTTAGCCCCGAAGCTGGTCAGGAAGTAAAGCAGCACCAGCTCCACAGGGTCCCCAAGACTCCCTTTCAGTCCTCTTCCTCATCCCGCCCACCCTCCAGAAGTGACTGCTGTCTGGACCTGGAACACCACAGACTGTTTTTGGTACATGTTCTTTAGTATTCTTGTGACTGATGTCTTAGAACTTGGTCTTCCTGCACGCAGCCACAGTTTTATGAGTGAACCATCATAGGAGCCACATCACAGCTTTATCCGTGCTGCTGTGATGGGCGTGTGGGTCGCCTGCTTTTGGGCCATTACAAGTATTGGTAGAGGACGTGTGTGTGCTGTGTCTTTGGTTACAAATATGTAGCATTTTGTTGGGCGTGTACTCGGGACTAGAATTGTTCTCTCCCTCTTAGTTTGCTTTCAGGCTCAGTATGTCCAACATGGTATCTTTCCTCCAAAAATCTATTTCTCCTCCAGTGTTTCCTGTTTCAGTCAACAGCACCATCTCCACCCAGTGTGTTATACCAGAAACTGGGACATCTTCATATATATCCCCCCATATCTAAATACCAGGTCCTGTTGATCCAGACCCCTAAATATCTCTAAAATGGGTCCATTTCTCTCCACATCTATTACAGCCTTCTCTGATCTCTCACCTAGACTGTGCCCTCCTGACTGGCTTCCCTGTGTTCACTGTTGCCCCTCCAGCCCACCCCATAGCACCGTGACCCACACATTTGCATGAGTGCAGGTGCTCACAACCCCGCAGGTGCATCACACTGAAAATGTTCGGCCATGCTACTGGTTTTCTTTGACATAGTATCTGATAGTCTTCATGTGAATTTCTAATTTTTTGGCTTTGTTTTCCCAGTCTGATTAGTTGGTTGGTTTTTCTTTTGAAACCTTTAATTGTAGCTAAGAGGAACATGTGCAGGTGAAGTGTCAGCTCTGCCAGCTACATTCTGCTTTGCATCGCCTGGGTTTTTTAAAAGGCATTCATCATTTAATAAGGGAGAGTTCAGTTAAAAGTAGATGGTCTCACCTGTAAATCCCTGTAACTGAGTTTATGCTGTTGCGCAATAAACTGAAAACAAACACATAAGGGAGTCACTGCCATCCCCTTCAGGATGTTGCCCTTCAGGACACCTCAGATACCGTGAGACACAAACCATCTGACATGGATTGAGGAAGGCAGCTAGTGTTGATTCATAATTAAACACCAGTAAGGCTTCATTTATTATTACCTGTAACAGTGAATTTTTAAAATATTCAAGTAAATTTAGAAAGATGATGTGATACAAAATCAGTACACATGCACTGCCCCTCCCCCCCGAAAAAGTCAGTTGTATTTCTAAGTTGCAGGAACAACTATTAGAAAATTAAAATTTTTAAATACCATTTAAAACTGAAAACTACAGCCCTTGCTGGTGTGGTCCAGTGGATTGGGCACAGACCTGCGAACCAAAAGGTCACTGGTTTGATTCCAATCAGGGCGCATGCCTGGGTTGCGGGCCAGGTCCCTGATTGGGGACATCTGAGGGGCAACCGATTGATGTTCCTCTCACACGTGGATGTTTCTCTCTCCCTCTCTTCTCCCTCCCTTCCCCTCTCTCTGAAAATAAATAAATCAGATCTTTATTAAAAACATTTTTTAAAAACTGACAACTACAAAGCATTTCAAGAAATTAAAGAATATCTAAGTAAATGGAAGGACATCCCATGTTCATGGATCCAGAGAGCTTAATAGTGTTAAGGTGGCGGTATTTCCCAAATTGACCCACAGATTTAGCATAATTCTAAGAAAACACCAGGTGGCTTTCTGCAGAAGTTGATAAGCTGATCCTAAAATCCATGTGGCTCAAGAATAGTCAAAACAATCTTGAAAGAAAAGAACAAAATTAGAGGATAACATTTCCTGATTTCAACATTTACTGCAGGACAGTGTGGTACTGGCATGACTTGTGGAGCAGTAGAACAGAACTGAGATCCGGAAGTAAACTGTACCTCTAGGGTCCATTGATTTTGAAAGAGGTGCCAATAAAATTCCGTGAGGCAAAGAAGAGTGTTTTTAAGGGTGCAGGATCCACTGGATAACCAGGAAGACTGAGTGGAAGATGGAAGAGGCTAAAGAAATGTGTACTGTTTTAAAACTTAAGTGGGCTGCTGCTTCTGACACTGCTGAAGACTGGAAAGTATACTTGGCATTTGCTAATCTAAAGCAAAGTGACTAGAAAGTTGGAAGAAAGCAAATATATCATTAAGTTTGCAAATCCCAGGACAAAGAAAGCTGGGTAATTACAGATTATCTCAGTGGGATGAGAGATGACTTGAAGGAACCAGCATGAATGCACAAGATATAAACAGCCGTTTATGGAGATGAAATGAGCATGTAACGGATAAACTCATCCTTGGAATGTGTTTGCTTTCTTGCAATCTCTGGTTGTCTCAGTCCATTCTCCTTGAGAGGGAAAGCAAAAGCAAAACAAGTTTTGAGAAATGTTTTCATCTGTTGTTTTGTTGGTCCTGAGCAGTGGGTACATTTCTTTCCTATTCTTGCTCTGAAAAGACTTTTTAAAAAACTTTTTGAAAACAGAGTAAGAGAAGCCCTTTGCTTGTTCTTGTCAGTAGTGGCAACCTTCATCTCTTTCTGTACTTCTTAATTTTGAAAAAAAAAAAATTAGGTCTCTGCCATCACTTTGCATTTGTCTTTACAACTTCGGATGAGTCTTCCTTCAAGTTTAATTTATCTTGTGCATTCTGGCTGGTTTCTTCATTTAGTTTCCCATCAAGATGATTTGTAATTACCCAGCTTCCTTTGCTATGGAATTTGCCTAACTCTAAAATGATAGCTTGTGTTCTTCCAAGTTATTCGTGACTTCACCTTCTGTTTCTGGTACCCCAGCCACTGTCTGGGGGGAGGTGAAATGA
The DNA here is from genome assembly GCF_987537825.1 of Furipterus horrens. NCBI lineage: Eukaryota > Metazoa > Chordata > Mammalia > Chiroptera > Furipteridae > Furipterus > Furipterus horrens. The sequence continues at coordinate 60,040,828 of NW_028327180.1, read as the reverse complement.
ATGATAAAGCAGATCGGGAGCTTGTTAGACAGATTGCTCATAGCTGAGAGAGAGTCTGCAGCTCTGCAGAGAACTGGGACCTCTGCCAGTGCCCACCATGTCTGCCAGCTGTGAGACCTGTTAAGGACTCCATGTTTAGTCCATTTGGTCAGTTGACCTTGATCTGTTGCTCCATCAGAGTCTCATTTTTACCTTTGCAACATGTTCTCTAGTTCTTTTCACTTGGGTTTCCTTGAATGACATACATTATCTTGATATAAAATATCTACTTTTACTTTTTTCTTCTAAATAATAGTTTCTTCAGTAAAATATAGTTTTCCGTCATTGAGAGCCACTTCACCAAGCCTTATTATTTTTTGTATTTAAGGTAAACATTAAATGTTTTTCTTACTTTACTTACTGGTTTATGGACATCTCAGATGAAACCATTAAACTCCCTAAGCTTTGTGTTCTCACATGTTCTTTCATGTGAGTGGCTTCCCACAGTGCTATTTATTTTCTGATTGTCCTCCCTAATAACTGATTTCATGATTTTGTTTTCATGTTCTACTTCCTTCCTCAGCAGTTTAGCTCAGCCTCTGTACAAATACTTCTCCCCTGAGAGTGTGAGCTATACTCTTCCACGTGTGTGCACATGTATGTGCGTGTATAGTGAGAGGGAGTCATTTACTTTAACTCACATATTAATTCAAGAGGTAACAACAGTATTACACGCTTAGCTGAAACCTGTGAAATGTAAAGAATGGTAGGAAACTGGATAGAAATTTGTGTAAAACGACCCTAAGGTGAAGAAATGTTTTTTCCTATTGTGTTGTATGAGTTCTTTATATACTTTGCATATTAACCCATTATCAGATATATGAATCATGAATTTTTTCTCCCATTCCTAAGGTTGCCTTTTCATTTTTTTTTTTTTTTTTTTATTGTATCCTTTGCTGGGTGGAAGCTTTTTAGCTTGATGTAGTCCCACTTAAATGTTTTTTTGCTTTTGTTGCCAAATCCAAAAAATTATTGTCCAAACCAGTGTCAGGGAGTTTATGGCCTGTCTTTTTTTCTGGGAGTTTTATGGTTTCAGGTCTTACGTTCAAGTCTTTAATCCACTTTGGTCTGATATGTGTGTTTGTGGGCGAGGGAGTGGTCCTGTTTCATTCTTTTGCATGGGGCTGCCCAGATTTCCCAACACCGTCCTTTCCCCACTGGGTATTCTTGGTTCCTTTGTTATAAATTAACTACCTATATGTGAGGATTTATTTCTAGGTGCTCTATTCTGTTCCATTGTTCTGTGTGTCTTTTTATACCAGTACCATGCTGTTTGATTACTATAGCCTTAACGTATATATCGTTTGAAATTGGGAAGCATGATGCCTATAGCTTTTTGTTCTTCCTCAAGACTGCTTTGTCTGTTCAGAGTCTTTAGTAGTTCCATACAACTTTTAACATTATTTGTTCTATTTCTGTGTGGTTGGTTGCCTCTCATGCGCCCCCCCCAACTGGGGACCTGACGTGCAACCTAGTTATGTGCCCTGACTGGGAATCGAACCAGCAACACTTGGTTCGCAGGCCGACGCTCAATCCACTGAGCCACAGCAACCAGGGCCCTAATCTATCATTCTTATATTTGAAATTATGTTCCAGGTAGCCCAGTCTTTTCAACACTATCATCATGTCAGTATCATTAATATTAGTGGTACTAGACCAGAAGAAAGAAGTGATAAATAGAACAAAATAGGAGTTTTCTAACATCTCTTACTTTTCTTCTGGAGAATTTAAAATGCCTTTCAGTGTTGCAAACTTTGAGTTATAAACTGAGTAAATTCTGGGGATTTTATGTACAACATGATGACTATAATAATACTGTGCTGGGTATTTGAAATTTGCTGAGAAAGTAGATCATAAGTGTTCTCACCACACAAATGAAATAACTATGAGGCGATGGATACGTTAATTAGCTTGGTTATAACGTGTGTGTATATATTGATATGTATATGCACACACACACATACACATGTATCTGTTTTTATTGGTAAATCACATCTCAAGCTGGGGAAGCAACTCCTTCATATACCCTTCTGGGCACTCAATGTTGCTCTTACTTCTTTCTGTGCATTAGCAGAGTGGAGCAATTGTCCATGACTTCGCTCCATCTTGGCAGCAGCCAAGAGCACTGGACACAACTGACTGAGCTGGGTCTCTTCACAGCCACATCCCCGTTTTCCAGCAAGGATTCAGTCTGTGTTTTCAGGTAGGTGATCCTTGCTGTCCCCCCGGGAGTTCCCCGTGAAGAGGTCACATTTGAAGGAGGAAGATAATGCATGTGAGACACGCACTCTTCATGGAGAGATGCCTGGCAAGCAGTTGCAAGTCAGAGGCCAAAGCTCAAGAGGGAGATTGGTATTTAGACCTCACGACCCACAGATGACAACTGACGCCATGGGAGAGGATGGGGTTGCGCACTGAGAAGAGCACCAGGGCAGGCCCTGGCGAGCCTCCGGCCTCAGAGACTGATGGGAGGAGGAAGAGGAGGAAGAGTCCAAGAAGAGGGAGGGAAACTGCAACGGTAAGAGGCAGTAGAAGAGAGAGGCTTAGTAAGAGCTGTCCTTGATATGTAATGCTTTTATGGAGTGAGCAGTGATGTGAATTAAATAATTAACACTTATGTTTACATGATACCATATTCTTACAAGGACCTAGCTGTGACTTTTAGTTCTTTTGATTTGCATGAAGTATAGGGTGGGGCAAAAGTATGTTCACCTGTGTTCATGTGGAATTAATACCATAATTAGCCTGGGCCAGCGTGGCTCAGTTGGTTGGAGTGTCGTCCTGTACACCAAAAGGTTAGGGGTTCAGTCCCTGGTCAGAGAGCCTACGCGAGTCAAACAGTTGGTGTTTTTTTCTCTCTCTTCACCCCCACCCCAACTTCTTCTCTCCCTAAAAGCAATGAAAAAATCCCCTGACGAGGATTAAAAAATTAAACTAAAAAGAAAAAAATAGCACCATAATTAATCAATAATAATATAAGACTAAACTGTTTTGTATAGTTACAAATGTAAACCTACCTTTGCTCTACCCTGCATTTGTTGTATCAGTTGTAATAGAAAATATTTTGAGTATGACTTTTCAGATAAAGTGATTTGTATTAACCATCATTTAAAATTACTTTTAAGATGCTTTTTATTATGTCATAGAGAACATTCAGCAGATATATTTAAGTTCTAAGGATGTTAAAAATAATAAAAATCCATTTCAGATATGCAGTAACTCAGTAGGGAAGACAAACAATGGATAGCTATTGACGATTAAACTTGCTGATAGCTCAGCTCTGTGTGGCCTTTCTGCACATGTTGATTGATATATCCAGCACTCTAGGTGTACAGAAGAAATTTTATTGTTGCCTATTTCTTGAAAATTCTATATGAAAGGGTAATAACTTACTGTAAAAAATGTGTTTCTTTAGAATGTAACCAAAGAAGTAAAAAATACCAATTAGGAGAAAAATTTAAAAACATATTTATTTTACTTTTTTAAAATACTAGATTCAAAATTAAAAAGTAGATACAATAACATTTGAAAGCCTTCACAAAATGTTTTGCTCAGCCTCTTCTCAAGTTAAGAAGCAGAAGACAATGCAATAGTATCTTCAAAGTGCTAAGAAAACTGACAATCCAGAATTTTTTACCTGATTAAGCTATCATTCAAGAATGAGGACAAATGGAAGATGATTTCAGATGGAGAAAAACAAGTTTACCCTAAAAAGTGTGTTTGCTCTTAACAGATTCTCACCGAAAGGACCTCTAAAGGATGTAGACTGAGGAAGAAGGAGATGAAACTGCGAAGGAAAAACGAGCTGTGACGCCTATGATGGTGAATTTTGTGTGTCACCTTGACCGGGCCACAGGGTGCCAGATATTTGCTTAGACATTATTCCTGGTATTTCTGTGAGCTTGTTTTGGATGAGGTTGACATTCACATTGTTAGACTGAATAAAGCAGGTTAAAACAGGTCCACCTCCCCAGTGTGGGTGGGTGGGCTTCATCTCATCAGTTGAAGGCCAAATAAACAAAAGGTTTGATTCTCCTCCCTGTGAAGTAGTTCCTTTTGCCTGGCTGTCTTCGAAGTGGGGCGTGGGCTTTTTTCCTGCCTTTGGCCTCAAGCTGAAACACTGGCTGCCAGCCTTTGGATAGAACTGTACCGTCAGCTCTCCATCTTTCTGGATTACTCTGCACATCCAGGACTTGTCAGCCTCTGTCACCACGAGAGGCAGTTCATTATAATAGGTATCTTGAACACACACCTTACCGGCCCATTTCTCTGGAGAACCCTGACTAGTTAGTAAGAACTGACAGCATCTATATGTAAAGCTTAACAATCACTGACTGTAAGAAGCCTTCAGTATCAGGGAAGGAATAATTAAAGCAAGGTGGAACTGAGCATGGACGCAAGAGGGATGGTGACAGTTGGAGACGTACCTGTAGTGGGTGGAACGGTGGCCTCCCAGAGGACATGGCTGTGTCCAACCCCGGAACCTGGGACTGTGAAAACCTTATTTGGGAAAAGGGTCTTTGTAGATGTAATTAGATTAAAGTCTTGAAATGAGATCATCCTAAGTTACCCAGTGGACTCTAACAAGACAGAAGTGAAGACACAGACACAGAGGAGAGGCCATGTGAAGACAGAGGCAGAGGTTGGAGTGATGCAGCCGCAGGCCTGGAGCTACCAGAAGCTGGAAGAGGCAGGAAGGATCCACCACCGGGCCATGGCAAGGAACAGGGCCCCGTCCGCACCCTCTTCCCAACCTCCAGCCTTCGGAGCTGTGAGAGGGTTTCTGTGACTTAAGCCCCCAGGTTTGTAGGATTTTGTTATGGCATCCCTAGGAAACTAATACATATTCTTAAGAGCCTTGTGTTACTTAGGAAGAGAATAGAAATATTGGTTAAATGTCAACTTTTTATCGGGTATGCAATTTAACGTTTTAAGGCTAACCACTAGAAAACAGAACTTGAATGTATCGACAGAGGCAAGGCGCAAATAAAAATTTCATCAGTGCATTCAGAAGCAGAGGAAGGGGGAATATAGAGCTTAGAAATAACAGGGGAAATGAGAAAAAATGAAATAATAGACATGGATCCAAATGCAGCATATAGATAATACGAATAGACTAAACCCAGCAGCTGAGACTCCTTTTGCAACCTTGTGAAAAAGAACCCGTGAGCTGCTTCTCAGAATAGTGATCAAGTACAAAAGTAAATAGGATTAAGGAACCAAGTTTACTGAAACGCAGTATCAGTATATTTTAAATATGTGTGACTTAGTAACAGGTAGGCTTCTTTATTAACACAGTAAACAACAAGCCTTAGTGGCAGGTCTGAGAACGAATTACCAGTGCTTTGCAGTATCTTCAGTAGCGTAATGGCTGTTGCTTCAGGAGTTTTAGATGTTCTGTTGTCCGCATTCATCAATAAAGATGATGCTGGATTTCAGGCGGAGTTTACTGAGTGAAAATAAGAATGATTTGCCCTTATCCAGTTCACTGGCTTCCTGGTTCTACCCACAGAGCCTGTCGTGAGCCCTTGCTCTAGGCGTTTATCCCCAGGGGAGGCTCCCCCACCCCCACCACCACCAATAACTGCCAATTCACGGGGTGAGGTAGGAGGGGGAGGCTGGGAGTTGCACCTGCCTTTCTGTGCCAAGGAAGCTTTGTCATTAGGTCGACCTGCTTGGTGGGCTTGAGTTGCCAGCTGCAGGTCCTGGTGGAGTAAGAGAGCCACTTGGCAAGGACAAAGCGCAGTCCCCACCGCTGCTGCGGGACTCCCACGGGAAGCCCCAGTTGGAGCTGCTGGCACCGAGGAGGATGCTTGTCCCGTCTCAGGGCCAGAAGATGTGAGGTAGGGCTGCTTTTGGGTTCAAGGGTGTTACCAGGGCTCTTGATCCTTTTCACTGTCCCGTTTGCCATCATAGCTTTAACTGCATCCTAAGATAGTTCCCTCTTTATCATGAAGGGGCTTCCAGCAACAGCTGGAGTTACCTGCTTCCTTATTCACACCCCATTGGGGACAGAAAAGGCCTCCCCTTCACATGTCATTTAAGGTCTTCATGTCTGTGTGCCTCATTTTATTTTAAAGATTTTATTTTATTTTTTAGAGGGTGAAGGAGGGAGAAAGGGAGGGAAAGAAACATCAATCGGTTGCCTCTAGCAGCACGGGACCTGGCCTGCAATTCAGGCTTGTGCCCTGACTGGGAATCGAACCAGCAAGCCAGTGCTCAGTCCACTGAGCCACAGCAGCCAGGGGTGTGTGGCTCTTTTTAGATCCTCTGTCAACCTTCCTTCCTCCAGAGCTGGGGCTCAGGTAGGTGTCACTGAAAGCATATGGCTCTGTAGAGGTGATCTGTAGGTGCCAAAATCAAATAAGCATCCTGTTTCTGTTTTGTTTCTTCTTTGTTTTTTGTTTTTGTTTTGGGGGGATGGCAGCAAATGGCAGTCCTCTTTAGACTTCTGGGTGACCACACGGACCTTCTTGGAATTGGGGCAAAGCAGCCTGGAAACAAATTGGACAAAGTGTCCCTACACCTGCCTGCAGAGAGCCCTCCATGCCTCCGAAGGCACCACTGGGGACAACAGAGAGTGCCTCAGGACCCAGATCAGTGTCTGCTTGGGATGGGAAGGACAGGCTCCCTTTTCTTCATTTAATTTTCCATGTTCTCCTCACTCTTAGCATGCTATTGCCCTGATTTAGTTGTATATATTGGAAACTGGACTATATAAATAAAAATAACAAATAGTTTCTCAGAAAAGGGATGATTGGCATAAAATATTAGTAAGCATCTTCATTCCAGTAAGAAAAAGGTGTGTCACCTGCGTGGCGAGAATTCTAGCCCTGGGGTGATGGGCCTATGGTAGACACTGAAGCTTCAGGTGGAGGGAGAGGGGCCAGCAGTGAAGCTGAGGAAGGAGGGCTGTGAAGTGGGGGGCGGAGCTGGGAGCTCAGCTGGGACAGATGTTGCTGGAGGTCAGTCTAGAGTGGGATGAACAGTGTCCTGGGATCAGCCACGCAGCCACACGGAAGTGAGTGTTGCTTTTAAGCCTGAGCACTTTCAGGCGGCAGGCGCAGAGATGGGGGGCGTGGTGAGGGGGGCACAGACCCTCTGGACACGCAAGCAACAGCGGCAGTGAAAGGGGAGTCTTCTGAGCTATCTCCCTACCTCTCCTCCCCTTTTTCCTCTGGCTCCTCCTCTTCTTTATTTATAAAATGGAGGAGACCAGCAGGTTTAACTGAGAGGAAAAAGAGACAGAGGGAATGGCCATTGGTATGAGGTTCCAGAGAAATCACACGGGCCAGGTCACTTTGCCAGCGGTTAGGGTAACAGATCCCACCAGGAAAGAAAAAGGCAACTGAAGTTGGGGGCAGGAACGCATAAAACAATTGTAGAAACAGATACAAGGTTAAGCATAGTGAAATTTACAAATAAATTTAACAAAAACTTAAGAGAAAAGGGAGAATAAAACATTTTCAACAAGACTAAACAAACAAGTAATGAAAAGAAATACAGTAGCCAGATTTAAGTTAAAGTATTAGAAATAGTAAGAGACTAAATTAGATCCATGAGAGTGGATAAAGGGATGAGATCTAGACATTTAAGTTCAGTGAATGAACATTAAAATAAAACTAGGCCCTGACTAGTGTGGCTCAGCTGGTTGGGTGTCATCCTGCCAAGTGAAAGGTCTCCAGTTTGATTCCCGGTCAGGGCACATGCCTGGGTTGTGGGTTTGGCCCTTGGTCGGGGAGTGTGCAAGAGGCAACCAATTGATGTTTCTTTCTCACGTGGCATGTGTGTTTCTCTCTCTCTTTCTCCCTTCCCCTCTCTCTAGAAATAAATAAAGTCTGAAAAAAATCAAATGAGGAAATTGAGACCAAAAATAGTTGTATTTTTTTTCCTTTGAATCAAAATCAGAATTTAACAAAGAGAAAATAAGAAAGACAAGGTAGAAGCAGGAAACCTAAAGGTTAAAGAGATTATAATCTAATGTAGAAACAGGAAGGCAAATAAACCAGAACATTCCTGCCAGTGGAAATATCTAAATCCAGAGTGGCTAATTAGGCTTATTTTTATTTTTACTTCTTTTGTAGGAAACAGCAGATATAGCATTGCCCGAGTCAGCGCATTTGCCCGTGAAACAGGTCTTTGGCACAAGGTTGTTCTTTGTATCCGCTCGTGCTTAGTCTCCCTTGTCAGCCTTCCCTCTCTCCAGCTTCATCGGGTGCTGTGTCTGCCACGTGCCGGACACACTAGAGGGAGTGCTGGATCCCATACCTAGGAGGTGCTCACAATAAACAGCCAATGGCTAAGGTGGTTGTGATCTCAGGGTGCCTTGAAGACACAGCACCCAGCTCAGCCTTAGGAGCCTGGGAAGGTGTCTGGAGAAAATACGTTAGAAGAATTTCTGAAGCTTAGGAAGTAGTCAGCCAAGGAGTGAAGGGATTGGTGTTTCAGGCGGAGAAAATGAGGTGCGTGGCTCTGGGAATGGGAGATGCATGGGGCCTGCGTGGGGCCTGCGCTGCACCTGGGGGTGCTGGCAGCCATCCATCCCCACATGACTGCGCATGGAAGGAAATGTCACCCACACAATGATGTGGTGACCACTGCTTACTAAGTTGAATCAAAGTGGAGTTTCAGGTGGCTGGGTTGGGGGAGGGAGAGTTTATCTTTTTGCTTCTTCACTCACAGCATCCTTTAAATATTTACATATTCTTTGTACCAGAATAGTCTTCTTCTTTTCCCATTACAGTTGGTGTCTTCTTTCGAGAACCTGGTTATCTTACATTGTGTAGTGTCCTACCTTCAGTTATATTTTCACAAGAGTTTAAGGGAAGGGGTTAACCTTCTATCCTCATGCTGTGCCTGTCTGTGCGCCGCTGGGCGTCTGGCCCCTGCAGTTGCCCCGCTCCTTTCCTGGCCATCTGGGCACTGTGCCTGTCGGTGCTCTGTGCCACCTGCAGGGTTTCCCTTCTGTGCCAGATGTGCCCACTGCATGCAGAGATTCTGCAGGATTCAACACTGAGGTATGCGGCCCCGACCTCTCTCTGTGGTACGCAGTAGGCTACCAAACAGCCAAGAGATGTTCAGTGAGGCGAGTGTTCCATACTTGTTCCTATTGAGAATTGTTTGATCTTTGTCAAGGAGTAGATAAAAGTCTCAATACTGTTTCTGGACTCAGTAGGAAAGGCCATACAGAAAAAGAATTGAAGTTAAGTTTTTTTTGTAATGCAGTATTTTTCAGCTTCATTGAGGTATGATTGACAAAATTGTAAGGTATTGTAGTACAATATTTTATATCATCTCTAATTTCACATTTTCATGATAACTTCTAGTAAGTTTTTCCTGACACTGTAACTAATAAATGCCCAATTCTGAACTTGGCAGTAAAAACAAAACAGAAGTAAATGATTTTGAATTTGAGCAAAATTACCATAGATAAATTTTATGGTTCATAATTATATAGTTTACATCTTCAGTTAATAAGTTGCTTCAAGTATAATAACTGGTATTAAATTTTGAAGTTGCGCTATTTAATCACAGTGGCCACCATTCCCTCTTGGAAAATTGTTGTTTTCTGTTTTTGGTTTTCTGTTTTTATTTTTAGCTGTTAACATTATTTTCATTGTTCAAGTTATTTTTTAATTACAGGGAGGAATAAATAGATAAAATAAGCATATCATAGTATTAAGTGATTATGAAACCCCTTATTTTCTTTTTAAAAATTGTCATTATTGAGACTTACAAGATGTCCCTATTCCCTGCCCCCTCTGCCATCCTCCACCCAGCCCTACCCCTTATTTTCTTTTTCAAAGTAATGAAAAATGAATATGTTATCTTGCTTATCAGTGCATATTCTATTATTACTGACACAAATGTTTTCAGAGACCTTGACAGCTGGTGGCTTGGGAGCACAGGGACCTTCTTTCTGCTCATGCAGGCTGTTGTGGGCATTTATTCAGCTCACGCAGCTCAGAGTCTGTTCTTGGTGGATGGGCTGCACTGTGGCTGCACTCTCACTGTGGCTGTCAGTTGTAGACATTGTCACTGTTACTGAACATCTAGTCTTCCAAGTGGACAGTGACCCTGTCAGAGCAGCTGGGAGAGAGGATGAGACTGGGGAGCTGTGAGGAGCAGGAATGGAGGGGTTGTTCGGCCCAGCTCAGGGTGGCTTTCATGAACCTCGGCGTGGAGGCCCCTGGGCACCAGACTGGATCACTAGGACAAGATCAGGTGACACCCATATAAAACTAAAGGGAAGGAATTCATGTTGGAAGCACCCAAGAGCAGAGGAATTATTATAGACTTTTTCACATACTCATACCTCTTGTGAGGTAACAGTTTTATCTCAATCTCTGTACATAAGTGAAAGTTGAAGATCAGAGACTTGGGACCCTTGGCCTTCCTGGTCCCTTGCTGTGTTGCTGTTTCTTCACCACACTGAGTGCATGGGAGATCACGAGGACATCACAGGAAGACAAGTGTCAGGTCTCTCCGGGTGGTCTTGATTCTGCATTTTCTTCAGGGTTTGTGCAGCAGTGTGTTTTGAAAAGTCACAAACGAGACACTAAAAGCAGATCTTTGCTCCTATTTAGACACAGTATTAGAGGTTGTCCCAACACGTCACTACATGCTTATATTTTAAACAGTATACTAATCTGAACCAGGCAGATCCCGCTGAGAGTAAACAGTCTGCTTTGCAACAGCATGGTGCCTTGACTATCTTTCAGTAGTTGACCACTACGCTCAATTTGATTGGGGCAGGAAGGAGGCTTTGGTGCAGACACAGCTGGAGGGAAGGGAGAGTTGCAGGTGCAGATCACTCAGTTGTGACACACTGAAGTCATTTGCCCCCACTTAACCATGTCCTAGGAGACCTTGGGTCAAATAGCCTCCCTATAGTAGAGAATTTGCAAAAGGTATTATGTAAGTGGAAATGATAGATGTAACGTTTATCTTTAGTTCGTGGCATCTGCAGTTTAGTTTCTTTAAGTAATGGAAACATTTCATTTTTACTAAACTGCGCTATCAGTGGTGTGGAAAGCAAACATTTCTCCACTGATGGTGTCTTTTTCTACACTTCTTTATTTATTAATACTTAATATTTTTATTATTTACTTGCCTGCAGTGTTGGCTTTCTGTGCCATGATCTTTCCCTCCCAAGCCCACACAGTGCTGATGGCGAGGGATCCAGCAGCCATGGGCTCGCTGTCTGTCCTCCGGCCCCGTGGACCCTCAGTCTTCAGATGCACCCCCTTCTGGCTGCCCCTGCCCTCTGATCTTACCCTGTTGTGACTGTAAGGGTGAGGAATGGGCAGAGCGGCAGGGGGAGCATCAGAAGGTTTGCAAGGGTGTCGAAGCTGTGATGATCACTTCTGCAGTGTCAAACACTGAGGAGCTTGCCCGGGCCAGTTCAGATGTGCCTTAGGGTGTTTGAAAGAAGCGGTTCCCCAAATCCAGGGCGATGGCCATGTGATTTGTAGTCTTGGTGCACTTCATTAGACAGGCAGATATATCATAGTAAGTTAATATGTATCCTAATGTGGAATTGTGGCATAATTTTTAACAATAAATGTAAGTTAGAGGAATAATCTATTTATTATAATTATTTTAACTATTTAAACTTCCAAATACAAGCCAAAAGTGAATTTTCCTAATTTCCTTAGACACTTACTAAGAAATACAATATATTCAAGCTTGCTTGAGTTTTAGCAGGACCACTTGGTAACTGAACGAAAGATCGGTTTGGCTTCCATACCTACCCCAAGCAAAATCCGTCTCCTCACAGAGGGGAGAGGGGTAGGAGGGTGGGAGAGAGGAGCAGCCAGAGTACGTCAGTCTCCTGGGGCAGGGGGCTTTCCATGTTTGCCTTTTCTCCCTCCTCTCGTCACCGGCCTATACTGGATAGTACAGTCTTCTCTATCTTTGACAATCTATAAAAAGAATTTTCCACTTTTAATTTGCATTACAGAAGCATTGCTCTCCGCATACAGACAAGAATTTGGAGTCATTGTACTGTCCTTTGAGTGCACAACTCTGCGGGCAGCAGGCTGCTTGGCACACTTTACAGAAAGACATGATTGATTTATTGATCTTATCTTGAGAAAATGTATTTTTTTCCTTTTCCCTTCAGTTGCCGATCATCTGGGCTGTGATCCTCAAACCCGGTTTTTCATCCCTCCTAATATCAAGCAGTGGATTGCCTTAATGCAGAGGGGAAACTGCACGTTTAAAGAGAAGATCTCACGGGCTGCATTCCACAATGCAGCTGCTGTAGTCATCTACAACAACAAGTCCAAAGAGGATCCGGTCACCATGACTCACCCAGGTAAGCAGACACAGAGGCTACAAATCTCTTTCTCCTCCTAGAAGTCATTGCCTTACAGGTGGCATTCCACCTCTGCCAGAGTCACATCATTTTCCACATAATTCTGTGATTATACCTTTTGGTATTGCCATTTATTTGTCTTAGTTGAATTTTTTTTCTTAAATAATGACCGTAAGAGCCTATAAAACTTGTACTTACTAAGAAACTGGCTGTGATTGAATCATTAGTTGTTTTACATTTCTGCATTTCACTTGGTCACTTTGGAAAATAATGTATTAGATTTAGAATCATTCATCCAGCTATGCCATGGATTCTCAAGACTTAACTGTTTGAAAAGATTCTTTTGTCAGTCGATGTTCAGTACTTTGCAGAGACATTTGGCACAATATGATGTCATTGAAGAACTCATACATTGTAGTTTAGGAATTTTATGCCTAGATACATACTCTAGAATACTTTTTGAAATTTAATGTGCATACAGATAACCTGGGAATCGCATTACAATGCAAATTCTGGTTCAGTAGGTTTGGGGTACAGCGTGAGGTTCTGTATTTTTTATAAGTTTCCAGGTGGTGCTAATGCTACTTGGGTCCCCAGATCTTGCTTTGAGAAAGAAGGAAGACAGACAGGCAACATGGTGGAAAGGCCTCTTGTGACTCTAATCATGTCAGGCCATGAATCTCTATTGTGCAGGAGACAGCAGAACATCTTTATGTGCTGAGAATCGCTTGCTTTCCTGGCTCATTAACATCGCAATTGCAATTCCCCTTCCCTCCTGCAGGACGGCACTGTCCACAGGAGAGTAGCAGACCCTTACATCAGAGCCACACCCCCACCACCCTTGAGGGGTGGATCCAGAGATCCCAAGTCAGCCCTCCCTGCCACAGGTCAATGCCCTCTGCCCTTCACTTGAGTAGGGAAGCCTTTGTGCTGTGCATTCCCATGTGAGCTACTGTGAACAGTGCAAGTGGAGAAAAGCAGCCCCACCTCACGCCCTCAGTGAGGCCCCATCCAAGGCCCCACAGCCTTCAAAGGGCCTTTCTGTTCTCTGCGGGGGCACAGATCTCTGGACAAAACAAGTGTGTGCTGCACCAAAGCGATTGCATGGAGACATGTGGCTGAAGGGCGTATGTTACAACTAATTTTCAAATTCTACGCTGTTAAGTATGAGAGGTTTGTTTTCTTGCCTTGTCAACGATGTTCAAGAGCTTGCTTGTGTTTGTTCTAATCAGTGACTTCCATGGGTGACTGAAGGACGCTTTCCTGGTGCCGTGTCTGCGACATGGCTGGCAGGAAAGACCGCACCATTGTGGTTTTGTTATTTGTGACCTCTAGTGAGCAGAATGACTGAGTGCATATGTGGCAGTGTGAGGGGGAACTTAGGTGCTCTTGAATAGTTTAAAATAATGCACATTCATCTGTAAGTTAAGAATTTATTTTCCTGGTTTTAAAAAATTTATAGAGGTTTTACTGTTAATTATTTAACAGCCTTAAATTATGTCAAATTGAACATCTCTTTTATAGTTCTATTTGTGTCTGTAAGAGTCTATAGATATTCTTTCCATTGTTTAAAGAAAAGTGAGGTAATTTAGATAAACATGTAACCAAGTAATAATACTGCTTTTCTGACTTTAAATCAGTCCACAGTATCAAATGTTTTTTATTGTTTCTTTGGTCAAACAAAATTCTTTCCATCTTACTCTTAAATGTGTTATCTAGCAGTGACTAGAAAATGTAGACTCTTCATTAAGTGAACGTTAAAATCACACTTTATGAAAACAAGATCAATCACACTTTGCAAAATACCTTTAAGCATCAGTAATATGAGCCATTTAATATAAATCTATTACCTTTATTCTAAAAGCCCATCAAGGAAATTAATAACTTAATAGTCGTGCTACTGTTTTACTGTTTACCACTTTTAGGTTCGAATTGAATGTGGATTTAATTACCTCAGAACAGAGGGCGCCTGCAGTTTAAGTGCTGTGCTAGGGAAGGAAGTAGCAGTTTAAATTGTATGTATCTTTTTGCCTTAGTTTGCAATGTTTCTGCTGTATCTTCTATGTGATCTATACACTTTTCAAAAATTCATAATTATCCCCAAAAAATCTAAAACTGAATCACTTAGATAGTGTAGTTGCTTTCTAAAAATAAAAATAGCTTTTAAATAACTGCTTGGCAGTTCTGTTTTAAAACTTTTGCCTAAGATCTGAATTTTTCTTTTATTTCTCTAAATCTTAGGAGGATGTAGTGAGTCCCTCCCTCTGTCAAATACTTGAGATAGTTTTTCTACAAACCTTAAGCTATTGCGGGCTCTCTGCAGTCCTGAGTAGGTTGTCAGAACTCATGGCGTGATTTGCCTTTGTATCCTTCTCTTGCTTATTCTTTCCTCTCCAGCACCAGAAGAGGAGGAAGCTAAGGTCATACCAAGGGTCTGTGTGGGTTTAGAGGTCAGCCCTGTAGCTGCAGGCTGAAAGATGTTTTTACCTGACAGCCATGTGTATGGTGGTGACCCTGGACTTCGTGCTGCCAGCTTGGCGTTAGTGCCACCAGCACAGACAATACAGGAAGGGACGAGGCCTGGCTGCCCTGTCCGAGGCCTTGCGGGGGACTCATTTATCCTGATGGGTGCCTTCCAGTGCCCGCAATGAAGGTTTTCCTGAGGAGCTATGGATGAGGGGTATTGGGGGCAGTTCTTTGCTCAGCAGGACATGTGCATTACGGAATGGTTAGCCCCTCCCTCTGGTTCTGCCCCCATCCCACGGAGACCCTCTGTCAGACTTAAGTCTAAGGAACCTTTGGGGAGGAATGACAAGGAGCCCCCACGTGGGTCAGGGGAACAGGATGGGCTTCTATATTTACCCACTTTTTCACATTTCTGGAAGTCTGTATTCTTTCTGCAGTTCTAAATTCCATCTGTTGTCACTTCCCTTTCAACCCAGATCATATTTTAATCATTCTTGCAGTACAGATCTGCTGGTGATGAGTCTCTCATCATTTATCTGAAAATGCCTTTTTTTTTTTTTGCCATGATTTTTCAAGGACTGTAGATAGAGAACTCTGGTACTTTTCCTTTCAGCACTTTAAAAGTGTTGTTTTAGTAGCCTCCTTTTTCGCCTGATGAGAAGCTGTTCCCTTTTACATAATGAGTCTTTTTTTAATAAACTTTATTTTTTAGAACAGTTTTACAATAGAAAAATTGCAGAAATGCCACAAAGAATTCCCGCAGTCTCTGCACTCAGTCTCCCTGGTAGTAGCATCTTACGTTAGTTTGGTGCACCTGTCACAGCTGTGAACCAGTATTGATACATCTTTAACTGAATTTCCTTAGTTTTTATCTAGTGTCCTTTTTCTTTTTTTTTAACAAGATTATTTTATTTTATTTATCTGTTTCTAGAGAGAGGGGAAAGGAGAATGAGAGGGAGAGAAACATCACTGTGTGGTTGCCTCTCACTCGCGCCCCCAACTGGGGACCTGGCATGCTACCTAGTCATGTGCCCTGACTGGGAATCGAACCAGCGACATTTGGTTCACAGGCCAACGCTCAATCCACTGAGCCACAGCAGCCAGGTCTAGTGTCCTTTTTCTGTGCCAAGATCTCATCCAGGGCGTACATGACGTTTAGCCTCAGGTCTCCTTAGGCTCCTTGGGGCTATGATGGTTTCCCAGACTTTCCTTGTTCTGATGGCCTTAATAGTTTTGAGGAGGACTGTTCCTCATTGGGGACTCGTTTGATGTTTTCTCATGATTAGACAGGATGTGGGTTTCCGGAAGGAAGACCACAGAGGTGAAGTGCATTCTCGTCACACTGTGTCGGGCATGGACTGCCTGCCTGAGTGACTGCCTGGTCAAGGCACTATGTATCCGGCTCCTCCACTCCCCGCATGGTGTGCTTTGGACAGAGGTCACTATGCACAGGGAGTTAGCCCCACACCCCAGCTCCTTAGGGCAGAGAATTACATACTTATTTCAAATTGTTCTGCATAGATGATTTGTCCCTTCTCCATTTATAAATTTATTCAGTCATTTACTTTAATATCCACATGGACTCGACATTTATTTTACACTTCGTATTATAATGCAGTACTACTATATTTTTTTGTTGTTGTTGCTCCATTTGTCTCCCAGCATTGGGCATTGGGAGCTGTCACTTGGCAGCTCTGCCCTTTGCTAGAGTTCCATTCCTGGGGGCTAGTTGGTGGGGCGCATTGCCTTTTGAGCACACCCATACGTTCTGGTGCCATGAAGTGGTCTACGCTCACCCCACCTGTGGATCCTGTTCCAGCACTGGGATCAGCCACCACTCTGAGGAGCCCTGGCTTCTGTTTGTTGGAAATGTTGCAAAAAATCAAGACCTGGCCATTAGGTGTGCTTGTACTATTCAGGTTTTGCTTCTTCTGGGCCCTATCAATGGACTGAGCAAGGAAAGCATGTGTGGATACTGCCGTGTGTGCACATACCTTAAATACTACTTCTGTGACCACCTCTGTCCATATCAAGCTAAGAATGAGTGCATACTGCTGTCGCCAACTTGAACCCCTCACCACAGGGTCATCGTCACCGCCCCTTTGGTTTGTCTGTAAAACTCCCACCATGAACAGCCCGCCATGCGTTTTCTCCATCGTTTAGTCCTGAGCTCTCAGCTCATCTCCAACACGAAGCACAGACTAGAAGGCCTGCAGAGCTCGGTGTCGGTGTGAACGTGGATGTCGTGTCCGCAGCTTTGCTCTTAGTGAAGATCTGCTCTCTTTGGGATGCCTGACTGCATTTAACCTCTCTCCCCACCCATTTAAAATTCTTTTATCAAAAACTTGTAAGAAAACCTAAAAGTATCTTAACTTGAAAATGACAAAAAACTAGATGGATCTTGGAACACACATAATGACAAAGTGTTCATTAAGTCCCCCTGCACATGGGTCAAAAATTAGTGAGCAACGTTGGTGGAGACCTGGCTTCAGGAACAGGTTGGGTGGGGCAGGACCCGCAGCCCTAGTCCCAGTGGCGGGTGTCCCCGTGGCTGCTCGGAGTGCAGTGGACGTGTGGGCTGTATCCCATGAACATAACATTCAGATTTGGAAGATGTTAGTCCCGTGGAAGTATTGTATTCAGTTTACCATTTTAGTTTAAGAAAGACATTTAAAAATTGATATCCAAAAAAGAGGAGGGTAGGAAACGTCTGTAAACAGTATTTTATCAAAAACACTTGGCATTTGAGCATCAAATGAATAATGAGTAATTATTTCAGCCCATTAGATAAAACAGGAACCATGAGTTCATACTGACCTAAAAAATAGAGTAAATTGTAAGTTTGATTTACCTGGTCTTAAAGTACCTCCTTACAGCATACTCAATAATTACAAAGGGGAAACAAAAGAAGGTCTTCACAGTGAAAATGCCTGGAGGGCACACTTTTCCCAAATGATCAAAGTGAACTTCAGGTCCTGGCTGGTATGGCTCAGTTGGTTGGAACATCATCCAGAAACTGAAAGGTTGCAGGTTCAATTCCCAGTCCAGGCATATATAGGAAGCAGCCAGTCAATGCTCCTCTCGCACATTGATGTTTCTCTCTCTCCCTTCCTTTCTCTCTAAAAGCAATTTTTAAAAACGTCCTCAGGGTAGGATTTTAAGAAAGTGAACTTTAGCAGGAATGGGATATATAAAAATGTGCCACCTGGTAGTACACACAGGAAAAGGCACAGATGTTGTCACCAGGAAGCACCAGATAAATCCAAATTGAGGGGCGTTGTACAAAACAAACCGTCAAGGTCATGACCATCAAGGAAATGCTGAGAGACTGTTCGAGATGAACAGAGACGAACAAGACGTGATGGCTGAGCGCTCTGTGAGGCTGCAGTCAGCTGCTGCACAGGACATAATTAGGGTGTTGATTTCTTTTGTGTGTGTGTGTGTGTGTGTGTGTGTAGTGGGGGTTATATTCTGTTTACAAATGATTTTTGTTTATAGAGTACACAGTAATTATTCAGGGGGTGATGAGGCATCGTGCCAGTAACTCTTCAATGGTTTTAGGAAAAGAGGTTTTTATATATTTCCAACTTTTTTGTAAGTGTTAGAGTCTTTAACAGTGTTTTTAAAAAATGACTAATCTGGAACGCTGGGACTAGTGATTGTGGAGAAGACTGATGTGCGCTTAGGAAAGGTGTTTTTGACTGTCTGAAGGACTGTTGTGTGGAAGAGGAATTTTCACTGGTCCTAGACATACAGCTTCATGAAGTTAGGTATTTCTTATGTTTAGTGGCATCTTACAACTTACTGAGAGGGTTTTTCTTCATGGTACAGTAATGATGGACCTTGCAGGTGACGGTATTTTATACCATGTGGAACACAAATTTTTATTCGGTACTGCTTCTCCAGAGAAGAGAACCAAGAGCCATGAATGGACATTTAGGACTCAAGATTTTACTTATAAGATAGTCCTTCCTAATACTCCAAACTACCTGTGTATAGAACTAGCTGCCCCAGAAGAATCAGTAGTTTATAGGGGGCTCCTGCACTATGTCAGAGATGACCCCTGGGAACCCTGAGCTGAGACACCCTGTGGCTCTGCTGTCTGATCTGTCTTCCTAATGGACCCCACCCCACCCCACCCCTTTCTGTCTCTCATGAAGGAAGAAAGTGGTCTTCTCTTCCCCACAGGTCTTTGCTCCTGCCATCTTGTCCTTTTCATGATGTGGAGACACAAACAGATTGCGTGGTGAGGGCCCACTGTCTGGAGGGAGCGTTGGGAGAGAAGAGGCCGGCATCCGAGTGCTGGGCATTGAACCTTTGTATGCTCATGTGAATCTCAAGAGCTGTCTCGGCTCCCTGTGTCCTCCTGGGGACAGGGGCCTCTGCTCCTGCTCAGTCGGTCAGTGCTGGGTCTTCGCTATGGCGCTGGGCCCCGTTTGTGCGGCTGCTTTCAGTCATGCACTTTCCTGCGTAGGACCTACCCTTCTGCCCTTGTGCCCCCACCTGAGTCTGTGGCGCGGCCTCGCACACCTCTGCCTGGCATTTCCCTCCTTTCGAAGCCTCAACCACCGGCTCACCCACGTCAAGTCCTGCTGTCACCTGGCCCACATGCAGCACCATGGGGGAAGGGAACACACTGGCCAGAAGGTTCTTTGGTCCTTCAACCACCTGCACCAGGAGCTTGGTCCCATAACTGCTCCCAGGGCCCCTCTGTCTCCTGAACAGCCACAGCTCTTGAGTCTCTACTCTAGTGTCCTGTCATCTGCCGGGTGCGTCCTCCCTGTCTCTCCCTCTTCTCCTGTCACTTGGTTTTGTGGGGGCTTCCAGTTCCCTGAGCCCTCTATCCCTGATCCTCCAGACTTCACTTCCTGTTCTCCTCAGACCACATGAACCACGATGCCAGTCACCCTGGCCAGCAGCTTCACTCGCTCAGCAAGGAATGTCTGCCATCATCGGCCGCCTGTGGCCTTCAGCTCATTTGGCTCCCAAGAGCCTTGAATGTCACGGTCAGGGGTTTGCACTTGACTTAGCTGCCAGGAGGGTACATCATAGGCTTTGACCAGAGGATGACATGGCAAATATGTTTTCTAGAAGAACCACGGACACACCTCAGCAGGAATTGCTATGACCTGCCCTCTGCCTCTGTTGGAATTATTGCTGTATTCATTTCATAAAAGAACATACATGTCTCTTTTTCCTCTTGAGCTCTTCAGGAGTTTGTGAAGAGAAGCAGGAGGCATCCAGGCTTGCAGAAGCGCAACATTGTAGATGCTCATCTGAGATGGACTTGGATTATGTCCGTAGCAATGAGGCACGCAGGCCCCACAGCAGGAGCAGGCAGCTCCCTGAGGCTTGAGGCAGGGCTTAGCCACCTTGTGTCATGCCCATCCCTGCTCCTATCCCTGCAGTGCAGCCCTTCCAGGGCTCAAAAGCAGTTTCAGCCTCTGGCACTCACAGGACACAGTGTCCTGCTTTATACGAAACTGGGCCGTTGAGTCCCAGAAGAGTAGCTTGGGTGCTCCTAGCAGCAACCTCCCTGAAATCACCAAATTACCCTTGCAGACACCTGCATGTAGGGTGCAGCTGCCCCCAAGTCTCTGAGAAATTTTCTAGAATTACCTAAGAGCTTTAACATTTCTTAAAGCTTTAGCAGTTGATTTGAACTGAACAAATGATCTTAAAGCATAAAACTTCAACTAAGTAATATTCTGAACAGGGATTTTCTTTAAAAAGGTAGGTTTACAAAAAAAAGAAAAGAAAAAGAAAAAGGCTCACAGGAAAAGCATCCACGTCCACTTGTGCTCTGGTGCCTCTGACTACTTGTTTGCTTTCTTTCTGGTTCTGCCCTTCTGCAGCAAAAGGGTCACCTGCCCAGGTGAATGGGCTTGCCCTGAGACTCATCCCCAGGGGGAGAGACAGTATGCAGGGGCTTGCTGAGCTGAAGGCAGGAGGGCTGTGTTGCCCCCCAGGTGCCTGGGCGCTTCCCGAAGCATGGGGAGATGTTCAAGGGAGGGCTCTTTGGTTTCCTCAGTCAGCTGTACCTTTACTAAGTACCTGCCATGAATCCTGCAGGTGATATCTCATTTTCTTGAAAGGAGAAACTGAAGTTCAGAGAGGGTAAATATCATTCTAGGATTTGACCTAGACATTCTGACTCCAGAGCCCCAAAGTAGTGATTCTGAGGTTCCTTTCGTTGGCTCCTGAAGATTGGTCTGGGTTATTTTCTAGCATCATTATCATGGTTTCCCACTTACCTTTCTTTCCCATTAAAAAACAGAATTACTAGGAGTCGGCGGCTCATTTTTACAGAAAATTTGCCCACCTCAGCAGTCATATTTTTTAACAGAAAAAAGATATATACAAAAATATGTTAGCGCCTCTGATTGCAAACCACTTTACACAGTGTAGAAGAAATATTGTTAGAAAAACCACTGTTTTACAGAGACAGACTCAGAGAACAGGCTGGCAACTGTCAGTGGAAAGGTAGGGGTGGGGCTGGGTGGAGGAATTGAGCAAAAAAGAAAAAAACTCAGACAGGGACAACAGTATGGTGATTGCCAGGGGCCAGGTGGAGGAGGGTATGGGTGAGTAAATGGTGATGAACAGAGACTTGGCTTTGGGTGATGAACACACACAGTGTACAGATGATGTGTTATGGAATTGTGTGCCTGAAACCTGTATAATTTTGTGAAGCAGCATCACCCCGATAAATGCAACAAAATTTTTTAAATTTTTTAAAAAGAAGGAAAATCACTATTTTACAAGCACTATTGTAAGTGATTGAAATGAAAGCTTATTGGAGCATTGGGTATTTGAAAGGATCACCCCATAGATTGTTTACTAATTAAAAAGAGAAAACCAGTTGTTTACAGTGCAGAAATCTGGCAGGTAGGGGGCTAGCCAACTGATGAAATCCACAGACACCAGTAAAGGCAGAGTTCTGCATGCATGCTTGAAGGACAGGGTGTCACCTATGTAGCATTCCTACCAGAAGTGTTTACTTCTGACACCTGCCCTTGAAGGAACAACCAGATCCAGAGTGAGGGACAGTTCCTAAAAATGGCCTGAACTCTTCAGAAAGGTCAAGGTCGTGAGCGACCAGAAGTGACTGAAGACCTGCTTTAGATCCAGAGACTCACCGGACACG
Source organism: Furipterus horrens (assembly GCF_987537825.1). NCBI lineage: Eukaryota > Metazoa > Chordata > Mammalia > Chiroptera > Furipteridae > Furipterus > Furipterus horrens. The sequence continues at coordinate 60,018,857 of NW_028327180.1, read as the reverse complement.
CTAGCACACTGCGGAGACCCGCATGCACCCGGCACTGCACCTGGCACTGCACTCAGGCTTGGAGAGGCGTTGCTGGCACTGTGCCAGGACAGTGGAACATGGACAGTGTCCCACAGAGCAGTGTGGCACCAGAGGCCATTTACTTGAGCATGATAAATGAGTTGTGTCCTTGTTCTTAGGAGAAAAACTGACATGTTTAAGGAAGAAATGTCATGATGTCTGCACCTTACTTTCAATTGGCTCAACAGAAGTAAATACAGGTGGAAAAGGTGAAATGTTGCCGGTCGAAAAATTAAAAGTGCATGCCTGTTCCTATAGTATCAGAACTCTTTTGTGGGTTTGTAAGTTGTCAAAATAAAAGGGGAAAGAACTGAATTGTGTGTGGAAGTAGTCAGCCTCCAGCAGTGGAGGCGGAGATTCACATTAAAGAATAATGAGACCGTTTTCGAGAAAACAGGTAAGAGCAGGGTCACAGCGAGGTCTCTACTTCATTGTCATCTCTGGCAAACTCGTCTCTGGCTGCTGGCGCAGTCACGTGCCCAGGACCCCGGGCTGTCTCTGCAACTTCTTGGCAGGGGTGTGAGTGGTGATGGATGCCCAAATACTTGTCCTCCCTCCTTGAATGTTTACACCATTACAGTCTAGTTAGTCCTTATTTCTGTCAGTCACTACTTGATCTAACCCTAGTTTTATCCTGAAGCCTACATTTTCTCTGGTGTTAACATCCCCCCAGAAGCTGGGCCAAGTTTTTGCAAATCTTTAAAAGTCAAGTCCCTGAGGCCTCCTTAAATCAGGGTCTTTGAGGCCAGATCGACATCAGGAGTGAGGAATGAGGAGGTCCATTGACCTCCCCTGACTTTAGTAGAGTTGGGGGGCTTTTCTAGAAAAGGTCCCTTATTTTCAGATTCTTGAGGGGTTTACGACCCGAAATGATTGAGAACCTTGTGCCTTTGCTAGTATTCCAATGATCTGCTGTAATTATTTTCCTTTGGCTTGACCTGCAGTGCCGTAGCCTCCTTTCCTGCCACCTGCCTGGCCTTCTCCTATGTACCGGCACAATGAGAACACCTCAGTCTGGCTCTTCTCTCTAATCCCTTTGTTCCCAGTGGAAATGGGTTCCTGTCACAGAGTCACAGGAAAAGCATTTTGGGGACCCAGGTATGGGAGAATGAGATGCAATGGTAAGATTTATTGGACCAGAAATAAAAGACCGCCCCACCACATCCCCAGTGTCTCCCAGCCACGTCCCCAGGCGTGTCTTCACCAGGCCCAGAAGAAGGGCCAGGGTCCAGAAATCCTGGCCGTCAGATCAGTTTATGCCAAAGCTTAGTCCAGTGCAGTCTCTGTCCCCCTCCAGCTAGTCTGTTCTTGGCTGTGTTCCAGCCAGTGCTGCGTTGGGTGTCCGGTGCCCAGACTCGCACTTGGAGCCTGTGCTTAGGGCTGCCACAGAGAGGATGGGCAAATGAATGTGTGTTACCGGGAGAAAGGCCTGATTATATTATCTTGGGCTTGGGAAGTACCAGGCGCTCTTTCAAACTAACCAATCACTTTCCCTATCTTTCCCAGGCTTATGCTGGGCATTCCCCCTAACTAGTTAAGTCTTCTTTCCCAGATAAAAGACACCTTCCCTTTATGGTTTCTGTCTTGGCTTCTGCTCTGCATGCACCTAGCAAGGGAATTTCTCCCGCTGTTCTTATTCCTTCCTTGGCAATCTCGACTACTGACAGGTGGCATCCTTCTGCCCACCTCAGGGCCTAGGCCCACGGGCAGAGCATGCAGCAGGCCCCTGGGCAGGTGAAGCTCTAAGTTCCTAGTGAAGCAGGCTCTCTGGTAGATGAAGCGTGTTAATGTCTGGTTCCCTTGCTCTCTTCCTTTATTAATATCTAGCTACCTATGCTAACACCTTTAAGAATCCCCTTTACTCTTTGAGGGTAGAGTTTTCATGTAATCAAGAGCAAGGGTGAAGGAAACCACACTCCTGCGAATATCCCATTACTACTCACACAGAGCACTTCACTTCTGGCACTTGGGTCATCCAGTGGGAGGGGGCAGTTTTCTCAATACCAGGCCATGCTCAGCAGCACCAGCCAGGTGTCCTGTTATTCAGCTGTATTCTGACACAACGTGGGGTTAGCATCAGATCCTATGGGTCAAGGGCTTGCCCCCCCCCCCCTTCATAAACCTTCACAAGTAGGCAGCCATCCGTCTCGAGAGACGATGGTGTAGCTTCTTAAGAGTCTATCTGCACCGCCGAGAATGGCTGTGCAGTCCGACTCGGGAGTGACACGGTATCTGTCTCCTCCCGTGTTAAATCGACATCTTGCGATGACGCTGGAGTGTCCTCTCCAGTGAAGCTGAAGCTACAGAGCCTGGGCAGGGTGATATGGAGGGTCTGCTGTTGCCCATGCAGCAGACCCCCCCTCTCTTCGCAGCTGAAGGGTCCAAGGGAAAGACGGAGTCAATACAGCTTGGCTTCAGGTGCGCCACAGGAGTTGCCGGTGTTGACTACAACGTCGAACCGCCTTAGGGACTCCGGCTCCGGATTTTCTGTCGGGATTTACTCCCTTAGCCTTTCCCCTGAAGAGGTATGCCGCAAGGCAGCGGAGGTTTTTTGGAGTCAGAGTTTTCCTTCTCTGACGTGCCCTGACTGGAAGATCGAACCAGCGACACTTAGCTCGCAGGCCGACGCTCAATCCACTGAGCCAAACCAGCCAGGAAAATAAACCTTCACAAGTCCGAGGTTATCACCTGTGCCTCTGACCAACTGGCTCTACGCTGTGGTTTCCCCAGCCCCCTCAGGGTCAGACGTGTGTGAGAACGGCTCACAGAACTCAGGGAGACCCATTAACTGGTTTATCAGAAAGGACATAACAGCAAAGGACCCAGATACACAGCCAGACAAGCATGTGCATAGGACAGGCGTGGGGAAGGGCTGGCTCTCTGGCACCCACCCTCCCAGCACCTCCACTCGTTCACTCACCCAGAGGTTCTACAAACCCCATCCAGTGAAGACTTGTGTGAAGGCTTCATCACCTGGGCAGAGTGGGTCATCAGCTCCATCTCCGGCCCCTTCCCCACCCCGGAGTGTGGGTGGTGGGTGAAGGCTCAAAGTTTCTCCTCGCCCCTGGCTTTCCCGGTGACCAGCCCCCACCCACAAGCCACCCAGAGCCACCAGGAGAGGCCTAGTTAGAACTGGACTCTCCTACCACCCAGGAAATGTCAAGGGTTTTAGGAGCCCTGTGCTGGGAGCCAGGGGCAGAGAGAAATATATTTTTTACTTCACAGCAGGTAATGTTCCACTCTTGGAAAGGTACAGGGGCCTTGATAGCAGTATGTGCTCAATAAATGCTGCTGAATGGACAGTTGAAATAATTAAGCACTTCTCTTCCCACACAGCCTTCCAGCTGAAGAAGGCAGTGCTCACTGAGCACTCCACGAGTGAACGAGATCACAGGGATTGGGGGCCTGCTGCCTGTGCAGTTGCCCTGCTTCTCTTCCAGCCGCGCCTTCGTGAGGGAGCCCCAGACTGCTTTCCAAAGCCACGCCTGTGCCCGGTGTGCTTATAAAGCAATGAGACTGATTGTCATGTGTCGAGTGTGGGATCCGTCTCAGTTACTTTATAGCCATACCTGGCACCTCATACCACACGCTGCTGCCTGCTGGACAGCGTTCAAAAGCACGGTTTCTAAATGGAAGTTTAAAGTGGTTTAGCATAATACTATGATTTTCTCTAACTTAATGATCAGAACTTTTATTTCAGAAAGATAATTAGATATTAACTTTGTTGCTGGTTTTAAATTTAAGTTTTCACTTTGTTTTTGCATTTTTAATCAGTATTCTGATAAATTGTTCTTCTGATGAAGTTACTGGCACAATTTCGAATAAGGTAATACAAAGGTACATGTTCCATTGGGTTAAATTTTTTATAAAACTACTTTTAATTACTGAATTTCCTTTCAGTTGCATGTGGTCTTTGACTACACATGATACAAGGGTAGTCCTTTTAGTTAAATATGACAAATTGAACATATAAACAAAATACTAGAAGTAGTATTCATTGAAAAAGCCTTTGTGAAAGGGCAGGTTTGGGGGGCTTTGTCTTGGTGGTCTACATTTAGATGTACAAACCTTATTCAAATTTGAGTACATGGTTTCTAATTTTCTCATCCCAAAATAAAATGCCTGTTCTCTTTCCTCCCATGCCTGAGAGTCTTTACGATGTTTTGAAGGCAAATTGTGAACATTGCAGGTTGCACAGGCAGCTCCAGCTCGTGGAAGGGTGGTCGCCAGCAGCTGGCCAGGGTTGAAGTGTCTCTTTTTCTTCCAGAAGAAGGGAGAGAACGGAGGAGGGAACAGATTGTGATTCATGCTAGACCTAGAGGAGTCGCTTGCCTATACTGTATGACAGCATCTGGAGAGTATGAACGTGAAAGAACTAGGTGACGAGATTTGCATCTTAGGAACATCTCCATAATTAAATTCAATAGTCTGGCTGCAGCAGAGCTTCTGGGCAGCTGCTAGAACTAGAAGCTTTTTGATGCCCAGTCATCCCGAGGGTTGAAGGCTAGGTTTGTTTCCGGAAGCTTCATTTCCAGCAGGTTCTGGGGTAAGCTAGAAAGGAAGCTCCCACCAGTGAGGTCTAGACAGAGGGTCAGCACTGGGTTCAGCTGTTCTAAGAGGCATCACACCGTGGCATTGTGCTGTCAGTAACTCAGTTACCAGGTTTGTGTCCTCGCTCAGCACTGTTCCCCAGCTGTACTCCCTGTGTTCTTTTCATGCCTTGTACCATCCCACCCACAACAGCTCTTCCACAGACGTTTCTAAGAATAGTGTAAAAAGGACTAATTTTTGTATATGAATGGCAGCATATTTCTCCTTTCTTCAAGGGTTGGGACTTTCTAAAGAGCATTTTAAGATGGAAAACACTTTACAAAGAGAACCTGCTATGATTGTATCACATGTTTATTGCTCTATAATACAATGTTTTGTACTATATGTGGTCACATTTGACTGGATTTAGTAATTTTTCAAAATATAATTGTAACACAAATTACCATGGCTCTTAACACTGCAGTCATTTTGCACTTTGTCTATCATAAGCACTGCATCACAAATTCCTGTTCCTGCTGGGTGCAGCAACCCCCACCTGCAACTTCATTTCATTTAAAAAGTTTAATCTGCAAACACTTGTCATTAGCAGAAATTGTAGTATAGTTTTTCTAAACATTTTTTAATATTTGATATCCTATAAGTTTTAAATATCACTTGAGTATATATATTTATTTTACATTACAGGCACTGGAGATATTATTGCTGTCATGATTACAGAACTGAGGGGCAAGGATATTTTGAGTTACCTGGAGAAAAACATCTCTGTACAAATGACAATAGCTGTTGGACCCCGAACACCACCAAAGAACTTCAGCCGTGGCTCTCTAGTCTTCGTGTCAGTATCCTTCATTGTTTTGATGATCATTTCTTCAGCGTGGCTCATATTCTACTTCATTCAGAAGATCAGATACACAAATGCACGCGACAGGAACCAGGTGAGCTGCTGGTATTCTGGTGACTGATGCTCACCACCCATGGAGCTCAGGCATCGCTGTGAGCACGCATGAAACAAATGTAATTTCATTTTTAAAAAGTCATAATCTTCAGCTATTTCAATATTGAAAACATATCCACACAAGTTACTTTAAAGATGTTTTAAATGCCTGCACGGGGAAAGTACTAAATGATAGTGATCACTTGGGAGATGGTTAGCTTAATATCACACTATCAAGCTAATTCTAATAACTTGAAGAAATACAGAAAGCTGCGTTTTTAAACTGGTAACACTGGAGTGGCAGGGACTGGAGTATGGAGGAAGGAGGGAGTATGGAGGAGGAAGCTTTTCACTACACACCCTTTTGTTCCATCAGAATTTTGAACTAGGTATTATCTATTCAGAAAAAGCAAATCCATTAAAAATAAACTGTCCTATCTAAGCGTAGCTATGAGGTGATGCCAAGAGGGGAAGGACCAGTGGGAGAGCTGAAATTCTGTGAACTGGCCCAGCCTGCATCCTCAGTGGGTTTCAGTGGATGAATGAAGCCACAGGAAAGACAGGCTGCTGTCCGTCACACCTACATGCTGGGTTCAGTCAGTTTGTTCCTTGGCTGTTCGATGTGCTGTAGACGAAATATCCAGCCTGGGAGCCACATTCATGGTGTTAGCCACTGTCGCCATCCTAGGCTTTTCTCCTGGGACACTGAGAAGTGAATTGCTTGAAGAGAGGTTTGAAGCCAGTTTTTATTTAATGATCCTCTCCTTAAATAGTCCATCCAAATCCCCGGGGAGGGGCCGAATGTTCACCCTTCCTCATTCTGGGGGAAGATGCTCAGGCTCTGTGTCGTTGCAGCAGACAGGTCTGAGTCCAGCTCCTGACCTTACGACCAACCTGCATATTCCTTCTGACAGTTCATTTAGCTTCTTAGCTTGTTTCTGCATCTGAAAATTAGTATAAAATATCTGAAAACTCTACTCTATTGAACATTTATGTACCAGGCTCTGTGCAGTGTCTTATACACTCTTAAATGTTTTATTATAATTTATTATTTATAATTTTAGACTTAGAGAAAAATTGCAAGAATAATATAAAGTATTCCCTTATCCAGATTCTTCAGCTATTATGTTCCCCATATTTCCTTTTCTATGTATATATTTTTTAACCATTTGAGAGTACATTTGAGATATGGCGCCCCTTTACCCTTAAATACTTCATTATGTATTTTCTAATGCAATACCACTGTAGACCTTTCTTAAGTTTTGTAAAATTGTCCTAGTAATGTCCTTGGTAGCAAAGAAACCCTAGATTATTCAGTCAGTGTGTGTGTTGCCTGTGCTTATCCTATCTCTCTCTCTGTTTATGACATTGACACTTGAAAGAGTCCCAGGCCAGTTGTTTTCAATTTGAGTTTGTCTGATGTCTACTGTTCCTTCTTGATTAGATCCAGGTTGCCTGTATTTTTTTTTTTTTTCAGGAATGCCAGTCTTTTACACTTGTTAAACTTTTTATTTTGAGGTAATTGTAGATTCGCAAGCACTTATAAGAAGTAATACTTCATGCAACCTTTCTCCATTTCCCCCCAGTGGTAAAATCTTGCATAATTGTGGTAAATATCACAGCCAGGATATTGACATGGAAATATCCTGATCTTACTCAGATTTCCCTAGTTTACTTGTACACATGTGTGTGTGTACTTCTGTGCAGTATCAAGTGACCACTATCTCAGTCAAGATGCAGAACCGTGTGTCACACGGACACCTTTTGCTGTTGTTCTTCTGTAGCCACTGCCCTCCCTCTTAACCCCTGCCTAACCCCCGGCTACCACTGACCTGACCCACACTCTGCAGTTTGACATATAAAGGATGCCATATAAATGGAATCACATAGAACTTCACCTCTAGGGTGTGGACTTCACCTAACATAGTCCCTTGAGATCCTTCCAAGATGTGTGTACCAATAGTTGACTTTTTTTTTTTTAATTGCTCAGTAGTATTCCATGGCTTGTATATACCATGATTTGGGTAATCAAGTTTCCAGTTTTGGGTTATTATTAACAAAGTGACTATGAACACTCACATACAGGTTTTTGTGTGGATGTGAGTTTTCACTTCCCTGGATAAATGCTCAGGGGTGACATTTTGGGGTTATTATGGAAGCACATACTATTTAACAAGAAGCCTCCCTGTTCTTTTCCCAAGTAGCTATACTATTTCACATTCCCACCAGACACACCACCCTGACCCAGCTCCTTTGCATCCTGACTGCATTCAATGTTGTTACTACGTTCTATTTTAGCCATTATGACAGGTTTAGTGACATCTCTTTATGGCGTTACCCTGCATTTCTCCAGGGGCAGCTGATGGTGGATGCCTTTTCACATGCTTCCCACTACTGGCACATCCTTCTCAGTGCAGCATCTGTTCATGTCTTTCGCCCACTTTCTACTTGGGTGTTTCTTTTTATTGTTGAGTATTGAGTTCTGTATGCATTCCATATACAAGTCCTTTGTCAGAATTGTGGTTTGCAAATATTTTCTCCCAGTCTGTATCTAATCTTTTCAGCCTTTTAACAGGGTCTTCTGAAGAGCAAAATTTGTCAATTTTGATGAGGTTCAATTTATTGATTTTTTTTTTCCTTTTATGAGTCATGCTTTTGCAGTCAAAGATTTTTATTTTTTTCTAAAGGTTTTATAGTTTCACATGTTACATTCAGTCCATAGTCCATCTTGAATTAATTTTTATATAAAGTGTGAAGTTTAGGTTGAGGTTATTTATTTTTGCTTCTGTATGTCTAATACTGTACATTTGTCAAAAGTCAGCTGGGCATGTTTGTGTGGGTGTGTTTCTGGGTTTTCTCTTCCGCTGATGTCCCTCTGTCCACTGATGTCCATCTGTCCGCTGATGTCCCTCTGTCTGCTGACATCCCTCTGCTGACGTCCCTCTGTCCACTGATGTCCCTCTGTCCGCTTATGTTCCTCAGTCCGCTGCTGTCCCTCAGTCTGCTGACATCCCTCTGTCCACTGACGTCCCTCAGTCCACTGATGTCCCTCTGTCCGCCGATGTCCCTTGGTCCACTGACGTCTCTCTATCCACTGATGTCCCTTGGTCCACTGATGTCCCTCGGTCCACTGATATCCCTCTGTCTGCACTACAATGTCTTGTCTGATTATTAGGCTTTAGTATTGGGTAGAGTGATTCTTCTCACTTTATTCTTATTTTTCAAGATTGTTTTATCTATTCTAAGACTTTAAGAGCCTTTCCATATAAATTTTAGAATAAGCTTTTCTGTGGCTCTAAAAATAACCTTGCTGGGATTTTGATAAGAAAACATTAAACCTGTAGATTAGTTTGGGGAAAATTGGTGTTTACCATGTTGAATCTTCAGTTCATAAACTTTGTATGTTTTTCCATTTATTTTATTTTTTTAAAATTTTACTTATTTATTTTTAGAGGCAAAGGGAGAGAGAAAGAGAGGAAGAGAAATTTCTACTTGAGAGAGACTACAGGTTGCCTCTCGCATGCCCCCAACTGGGGACCTGGCCCTCAACCCAGGCATGTGCCCTGACTGGGAACCAAACCAGTGACCTTTTGGTCTGTAGGACGATGCCCAACCAACTGAGCTACTCTGGTCAGGGCTATTTTTCCATTTATTTAGGTCCTATTTTATTTCTTTTCATCATACTTTATAGGTTTTAGCATATAGATCCTATACATGTTTTAAGTTTATGCCTAAGAATTTCAGTTTGTTTGGAGTGACCGTAAATAGTAATGTAATCATAATGGACTGTGTTTTCATTCCAGGTTCCATGTGTTCATTGTTAATATATCAAAACGTGATATATTTTTTAATGTTGATTTTCTATTCTGCAGCCTTGGTAAACTCACTTATTATTGTAAATTGATTGTGTGGTATTTTCTGTATGGACAATCATGCTTATCTGTGAATAGAGAGCATTTTATTTCTTCCTTTTCAATCTTTATGCCTTATTTCTTTTTCTTTTCTTACTGCAATAGCTAGAACTTTCAGTGCATTGTTGAATGACAGTGGTAGAGTGGTCATCATTGCCTGTGCCCAATTGTAGAGAAAAGGATTCACTTTTTCATTGTTAATTATGTTGTTATCTACTGTTTTGAAGGTGTTCATTGCCAAATTGAGGAAGCTCCTCACTGTTTCTAGTTTGCTGAGCGTTTTTATCACAAATGAGTGTTGGATTTTGTCAAATGATTTTATGTGTCAGTTGATGTGATCATATGATTTTGGTTTTTTTCTTTAGCCTGTTGACATGTTGGATTGCATTAATTGGTTTTTGAATGTTGAAACAGGCTTGCATACATGGAATAAACCACACATGATCTAGCCTTGCATACCTGGAATAAATCCCACTTGGTGATAGTGTATAATTTCTTGCACGTTGCCAGATTAGATTTGCTAATATTTTGTTGAGAATTTTGTGTCTAAGGTTGTTAGATACTAGTCTAGATACTATTTTGGGAGGGTTCTGAAAATTTGATTTCTTTTATCTTTTTAAAAATTCATTGATTTGAGAGAGGAAGGAAGAAAGAGAAACATCAGTTTGTTGTTCTACTTACTGATGCACTCATTGCTTGATTCTTATATGTGTCCTGACCCAGGATCTAACCCGCAGCCTTGGCATATCAGGACAACACTCTAACCAACTGAGCTACCCGGCCAGAGCTAAATTAAAATTTTGAACCAATATAATACATGAGCATAATTATTAAATATAAATAGTAGTACAAGGCTCGGTTCCTTGCCCAATCTTTTCCTACTCCTAATTCTGTTTTCCCCTTTCAACTCTTATCTGTTCCTTATATTATGCACTTGACATATCTAGCATGCTATATTCCTTTTTTTAAAAGTAAAATTTTTTTTTATATGTTGCATTATAAAACACTAAAAGTAAAATGGCCAAGAGTTGCTCCGAAATGGTGTTCTTGAGATGAAAACCTTACCGTGGTGGGTTGAATGTTGCGCTTCAAGGACTTTTCAAAAGAAACGGCTGGTTGGTCCCAGGAGCCTGCTCTTGGCAGTAGTGCTTTCCTGAGCACCACTTGGGGCAAGGGTGTGCTGGGCCCATCTCCGAGCATCGAGCATCGGCGTGGGCCACAGGTAGGGCTTGTTTCTGAGCCTGAGCTCTGCGCTGGCTGCACACAGGCTTCCAAAGCCTTCTTCTCCGGACACTGCTGGGGCAGAGAGTGAAGTGCTGGCCTTTTTCTTCCTTTCGTTTTTCCTAAGTTTGACAAACGCTTGATGAAATTTTTATGTGGTTTAAAAAGCTTAGTTTATTAAAGTTTAATAAGAAGGTGGCAGCAACTCAAGTGGTTGAAACCTTCGGCTATTTTAAGAGCCGCAACTACGAGCAAAGGAGAAACTGAGTGTGAGGAAAGGCTCATTCGCTCCCACTAATTGCCATCACAAAGCGCTCCTGCCTGCAGAACATGCCTCAGGCAGAGCTGAGCCATGAAGGAAGACTGTCTGAGCACAGTGCAGGGAGCACAGCCGGTGCCAGTTCACCTGTGAAGTGAGAATTACCCGGTTAGCTCCATGGCAGTCAAGTTTGAGTTCCAAAAAGAATGATAACGTTTTAATTTTACTTTTGAAGAATAGGGTAGATACAAAGGAAATCCACACCCTTCTGGACTCCTGAGTTCAGAATGTTCTCCAATGAAAATTCCCTGTGAAAATGCATAGTTAAAACTTTTTAATGCTCCCTGCTAAAATGTATATACAGTTTTAGACTTAATAAATATCTGCAGGTTACTGAAACAAAATAATCTTTAGTCGCCCATTTTTATCTTGGAAGGTAGCTAATTGGAGAATGAATATGCATGTGAGAGGGTGGAAGAAGAAGGCTAATACTTTGCATTTATGCCATTAATCTTTTAAAAACAATGGATTCAGGGGACTTCTGGCCAAGATGGAGGCTTAGACGGACACGCTAGGTCTCCCTCTACAACTAGAGAGGAATACAACTACTTCAAAACAAAGGATAACTAGAAATTCCAGAAAATAAAACTACACGGAAGCCCAACATATGAAGTTATAAACCAGCGGTGCCATTTGGGCAGGTAAGAGTTAAAGAGGGCAGCGCTGTTTGCGGTCGCACCCGGAGCGGCGGGCGGCCGGCGAGGAATCACGGCTGCGCAAGCCCCTGGCGGTGCGCGACTCCGGCGCTGGGGAGAGTGGCCGCTGCATCGCCTTGAACAGTGAGGCCCAGGGGGACGGGAGGACGGATCCCGGTCTCCTAGCTGAATAACTGTGTGAATCCATCTTGGACCCCCGCCCCCAAAGAAAGCACCACAGGGCTGCGAAATAGGTCGCGGACAGGCGCCAGTCGCTGATTTGTGACGCCAAACGGCGCCCGCCGGTCGCTGGGTCATTACGAGTACACAGGCACTGCCCCCGACAGCCGGCCCAAGAAAACAAAACGCATCTGTCAAAATGAGGCAGACAACTATAGAAATACCGGTGACACAACTCACCAGACAGCAGATAGAGAACCTGACAGATGAACAGATAAGAAACCTGTCAGAGGCTCAGTTCTGGGCCATTGTTATCAGGTGGCTTACAGAATTCACAAAAGAGCAGGAAAAAGATAAGAAAGAAGCGAAAAAATTTCATAACGAAAGGAACAAAACCGCATACGAGATAGAAGGTGAGAAAAAATCCAGAGTTCATTTCAACAAACTGGAATATGGAGAAGGAACAAGCAGTCAACCAATGCAGCGAGAGGAAATGGGAAGCAACAATGAGAGGATCAGAAACCTCTGGGACAGCTATAAAAGGCCCAACATAAGAATCATTGGTTTGCCAGAGAATGAGGAAGATGAACTAGAACTTGAAAAATTGAGTGAAAATATAATAAAGGAGAACTTCCCAGACTTGGGGAAGGGAATAGACTTGCAGGTCCAGGAAGCAAGGAGAGTTCCCAAGAGACTGGACCCAGGGAGAACCACTCCAAGACACATTATAATCAAAATGTCAAAAATTAAAGATAAAGAGAGAATCTTAAAAGCAGCAAGAGAGAAGAAAAGAATTATGTACAAAAGGGTCCCAATTAGACTATCAGCTGACTTCTCAAGGGAGACCCTACAGGCAAGAAGGGACTGGCAAGAAATATTCAAAGTAATGAAAATCCAAAACCTACAACCACGAATACTCTATCCAGCGAAATTGTCATTCAGAATAGAAGGACAGAGAAAGTGTTTCCAGGACAAAATAAAACTGAAAGAGTTCATTAGATCCAAACCACTGTTATATGAGATGTTAAAGGGACTGGTTTAAAAAAACAGAAGCTAGGGAGATGAAACAAAGGCAAACTAAATAGGCAACGAGAGTGGAAAAGGAACTGTGGGTACGGGAAGCATATTGGGGGGAGGTCAACAGGGAGGGGGAATGGGGAAAGGGAGGGAGATGATATAGGAATTGGGGATCAAGGTAGGAGGGAATGGAATAGATGGAGAGAGGTTGGGAGGAACTGTATGCACAACTAATGGACATAATCTAAAAGGGGGGAACAACTGGAGGGAGGGGGGCCACCGGGTGGAAGGGAGCAGAGGGAAGGGAAATTGGCACAAATGTAATATTTTAATCAATAAAACACATTAAATCTGAAAAAAATAAATAAATAAATAAAAATAAAAACAATGGATTCAGAAGTTTTTCCCTTCCTAGTTAGAGGGGTGGAGTTTTCCCCTCAGAAAAGATTATGTAGTCAAAAGGAACAGACTTCTTTTGGCATTCGTTATTGGATGGTAGATTGAATTCTATTATGTTTATTAGGGATTAACAATTCAAGAAGAACTGGAAAACGGAAAATAGATCTTTAAGCTGAGAATGTATTATTTTACTATTTTAATATACTGCAAGTAATGTCTTTTTGTTTCATGTCCTGCTATTACAATCAATTTATGTATATAAAGACTGCTTTCTATATACAGAGACTACGTGCCTTTTAAATGTTACACATCAAGAGTTAAAGATTTTATTTTCCAGTACTAAGTATGCTCTTAAGATCAGAGTGTTTCTGAGACTTCCATTTCTGCATTCAGGGGTTCAGCATAGGGCCTGGCACAGTGCTCTGACTCAGTAAATGCTTAAATCAATTAAAGAATGAACTTACATTCTGTTGAGAAAGCAGATAGGTGTCATCAAATACTGTGGCCTAAGAGTCACTGGGAAAGGGCAGAGGGACATCACTCTGGGCAAGCCAGGGTACTTAACAGAGGAGGCAGTGACAGTGGAGCTGAAGTTTAAAGGGTGAATAAGACTTCATGAGAGACAGATGAGAGGAGAGCTGGGAAAAGGGATTCTTGTCCTTGGAAAGGGAGAGCCAGGAACGCTGAGTGGCATCAGGAGAGGTGAGAGGCGACTGAGACTGGACGGACCCTAGACTGATGTGTTGATACTAGAAGAGAAGGGCTTAAATCCCAAGCTGAAGCATTAAGTTTTATTCTGTAAGCAGTGAGGCCTCATCAGAGCATCAGGGAAGTGATGCAAGGATGTTTTGATGGCAGAGGCTTAGGGGGAAGGAGCTCTGAAAGGGAAATACTGAAGAGCCAAGGAATAAAGCAAGGTTGTATAAAAAGCTGGGGTTTGGCCATGGTCAGGGGCACAGTCACCTGTTCACCCTGGGAGAGCACGGGGATACTGGTTTTAAGGCGGAGGAAAAGGTGGTCATGATGAGAGTGAATGGAAGTGGGTACAGACTGCAAGGACTTTGCATCAGGGAAGATGACACTCAGGGCCCCTGGATCCCACTGTTGTTTAAAGAGAAAAGCCCAGCTATGTGCTGACACAGACCTCCTATGGCTGTAGCAAGTTCTGATGACTTAGAAGAGGGACCCGAGAGGACTTTCATAGAGGTGACCTGCCTTCAATACGCTGTAAACCACCTGACTTTAATCAAATTATTCTCATTAGATTAAGCAGTGTGAGCTCTTGTAAATTGTTTCCTACAGTTTAAAACTTTTGACACTGTATCCCAATGCAGAAGAGTGTTCACACTGGTTACTGGTGTCTAACCCAGTGAAATAAGGCAGCCTGCCCCTGACGGTCAGGACCCTTTGTGGTTTGTAATAGGGGGTCTTGAAGTGCTTACAATGGAAAAGGGACTGCACCAGGAAGTCAGGAGACCTCAGGCTCCAATCCCAGCACTTTAAAAAATTTTATTGACTATTTGTTCTTTAGAGAGAAAGAGAAACATTGATTTGTTCCACTTAATCTGTGCATTCACAGGTTGATTCTTGTATGTGCCCTGACCAGGGATCGAACCCTGATCCCAGCCCCCTGGCCTTAGCCCTTTCACTAACTTTAGACAGGTCACCTCAGCCCTCTTTGGGTTTGGATTTCCTCCTTTGCAAACTGGTGCATCACTGTGGTTTTGTCCTATTCTACCATTCTGTGTTTGGTGAAGTGGAAACTTCAGTAGTTTTCTTACCTAATGAACGGCGTACTGTCAGAAGTATAGCAAAGAAATGAGTGGAAATGCTTTGGACACAGGATTGGTTGTTTATACTTAGTTTAGTGAGTCTCACTTCAGTATGCAAAAGAATCACCTGGGAGCACTCCTCCACCTCTGCTCCTCCTCCTGCTCCTACTTCTCTTCCTCCACCTCCACTCCTCCTCCTTCTTCTCCCCTTCCTCCACCTCCACTCCTCCTGCATCTCCTCTTCCTCCACCTCTGCTTCTCCTCCTGCTCTTCCTTCTCCCACTCCTTCTTTTTCTGAGGGGCACTTTTTAAAACTGCAAATTCCCAAGACACCACTCCCTCCAGTCTGACTCAGGAAGTCTGGATAGGATCTACTTACCACTTTTCGATCTGAGCAGGTTACTTAATCTCTCTCAATCTCTTCGATAAAATGGGAATAATGCAGCTCCTCTCTCATAAAATGATTGTGAGGATTACATGAGACAGTACCTGTGAAGGGCTTAGAACAGTAGTATGTACTGAATAAATGTTAGTCACTATCAGTGTCATCTTTGTTTCATATTATTAAGCACCCATAGATTTAAGACTTTTGCCCGTGGACCACACCTTAAAAAACAGTGACTTAATGGCATGATGATCAGGTGAAGGTAGGGGGTAGAGCATTAGGCATTCGTCATTACCAGACTGCCGGTTTCACCATGTCATGTTGCTGTTTGTGGGGGAAGGGTCAGAGAGGGAACAATGCCACTTGTTCAACACTCGCTACTTTTCCAGGCACTTCACCCACTTTTCTGTGGGACTGGTGCCTCTCTACTGTTGTCCTGGCCATGGGTCCCAAAGTAGGTGGGTCTGCAGACATTCTAGGAAGGTGGGGACCCTCTAAACAAATGGACTCCGCTGAGAGACTGGCAGTTTGTTCCACTACTCCAACCCCCACTGGTTTTCACAGTCAGAAGCAATGAGGCTTTACTTTCCCTGGTGCTGGAACCATAAGCTGCACGGTCTGGTCTGGCGCTGGGATCACTCCCTAGGTGTCCACTCCTACTTCTTTTTTTAATATATGACTGTGCTTCCCGCAGCTCAATTTTCTGGAACTTCTGGTTGTCTCCAATTTTGAGGTAGTTGTATTCCTTCTTAGTTGTGGAGGGAGACGCAGCATGTCTACATATGCCTCCATCTTGGCCAGAAGTTGCGGGTTATTTTTAAATTTCATTTCACATTCAGGAAGACAAGGGATCCCTGGAGAAATGGCTTAGTCACGATTTAGGGCAGCAAATAGGTGAGATGAGTGCAGTTTCAGAAAGGAAGGAAGTTACTGCCATGGTGCCTAAAGGGCCTGCGTTTCATCTTAAAGGGGATCACCGTATCCAAAGATGAGACAAAGCACCAAGAAATAAATGCTGATTGAGACTGGAGGTTGTTAGAGGACCAACTTGCTATTCTAGAAATCAAGTTTTTACAAAAGATGCATCCTGGATTTCTTTCTGTACAAATTATATTGCAGAGTAACCAACTAATTGATGAGGTAAGTCCTTATAAAATAATTTCACCTAATAAATAAATGAATTATAGACTTAGAAATCCTCATTTTGTAACCCTCAGTGAAAGGACATATTAGGCAGTGACCCTCAATGGTGCTAAACTCAATGGGAAGGCTGAGTGATGGAGCTGGAAGCGGATGGGCCCACCTGACAGAGCCAACCCCTCTGATCGTGTTGGGATCACAGGAAGTTGGACAGTCTGATGTGTCCTCGCCATGGGCTGCTTTAGGAAGTACTCATGTCAAAGCAATTGAACCTGAATCTAACAACCACTTTCTAAGAAATGGACCAAGTATAAAGACACAAGAAGGAAAATTTAGAATATAGGACAAGTAACCCAGTTTTGTCTTTTAAAAATAGCGTTTAAAAAATTGTATGGTAGAGACTTATGCATATGGCCCAGATGGATAAATGGACTTGGTTTACCCTCCTGCCCAAAACAGTTAAAAAGAAAATATATATGTGAAACAGTGTTTCAAGACACTAAGCAACAGGCAACAAAAGCAGATGATTCTTGAAAATAGGAAACAAAACAGATGAGCCCTAGAATTATTTAGGTTAATGTTTGGCAAGAGTCCACAGTGCACTGAGGGGAAACCAAGGCAGAGCCCAGGGAACCACCTTATTTGAGAAGACAGAGCTGAGAGTCCAGAGGGAGCCAGGTGGCTAGCAGTCACAGAAAAGCTACCAAAGAGGAGAGAAATACACAGAGAAAACCAAGCCCTGCGGTCTGCAGAGGGTCCAGCCTCCTTCAGTATTCAACAGAGTATTGGTCAGCCCTTGTGTATGAGGACACTCCCTGGGGCTGGGAAGAAACATCCAAAGGGTCCAAAGGAACAGAACTCAGCAAACAATCCTGGTCCCAAACTGCAGAACCTCAGGGGTCATAGGGCAGAGGACTCACAATGGGGCCCAGTGGACTAAAAATCAGGGCTGTCAGGATGGCATTTCCTTCTCTGGGCTCTGGGCAAGAATCTGTTACCTTGACCTTTCCAGCTTCTAGACACCACCAGCATTCCCTGGCTCATGGCCCTCTTTCTCCAGCTTCAAGTTCAGCAATGCCAGGCTGCATCCTTCTCATGCTGCATCTCTCTGATTCCCATTTCCTATTCACTTTTCCATTTTCAAGGACCCTTGTGATTACATCAGTCCCAGCTGGGTCGTCGTCGGCAGCCGTCCGTCTCGAGAGACGATGGCGTAGCTTCTTGAGAGTCTATCTGCACCGCCGAGAATGGCTGTGCAGTCCGATTCGGGAGTGACAATCCCTGCCGCACTTGGTACAGGTGAAGGCAGATGGCTGTTGTTGCTGCTGCTGACGCTGCTTCCGCCTCGATCTTTTCTGGACTGCCTCCTCGTTGCGCGCAGCCTCCGCGCGTGACGTATCTTGCCTGACCGCGAGCCTCCAGGCTAGGCGGTCGTCTGCTTGAACTTCCCATGTGTTGAGATTGATGGAGCATTGTGTCATGTCCTTTTTGCAGATGTCTTTGAACCGCAGTTTTGGGCGCCCTGTCATCCTCTTGCCTTCTGCTAGCTCGCCGTAGAGGAGGTCTTTGGGGATACGGCCTGCATCCATTCTTTTGACATGGCCGAGCCACCTGAGGCGTCTCTCGCTAAGAACTGCATGCAAACTGCTCATATTGGCTCACTTCAGCACCTCGGTGTTGGGGACCTTATCCTGCCAGGCGACATGCAGGACGTGTCGCAGTCACCTCATGTGGAAGCTGTTGAGTTTCCTTTCATGCCTTGCGTAGGTGGTCCACGTCTCGCTGCTATAGAGGAGAGTGCTGAGTATGCAGGCTTGGTAGATGCGCAGTCTGGTTTTCTCAGTGAGGCTGGAATTGTTCCACGCCCGCTGGTTCAGTCTGGCCATAACTGTGGCTGCCCTGGCGATTCTCCGGTTGACCTCCAAGTCGACTGACAGAGAGCTCGAGATGGTGGACCCGAGGTAAGTGAAGTTGTTGACAACCTCCAGGGTGTATCCGTCGATGGTGATGCATGGGGGAGTCCCCGTGCCTTGAGCCATAACATTCGTCTTCGTCAGGCTGATGGCTAGTCCGAACTCCTTGCATGCATGGGAAAGGCAAGTGACTAGCTGCTGGAGTCCCCCTTCGGAGTGTGATGTCAAAGCTGCGTCGTCGGCGAAGAGCATCTCACGGATGAGCACCTCTTTGACTTTGGTCTTGGCTCATAGACGGGCCAGGTTGTAGAGCTTGCCATCGGATCTGGTGTGAATGAAGACACCCTCGCTGCAGTCCTTAAAGGCGTATTGGAGGAGCATGGAGAAGAAGATTCCGAACAGCGTAGGCGCGAGGACGCAGCCCTGCTTTACTCCGCTGCTGACTGGGAAGGCCTCAGAGGTTGCGCCGTTGTAGGACACCGTGCTGTGCATGTTGTCGTGAAAGGACATGACCACAGCAAGCAGATGTGGTGGAGAGCCAATCTTCCGTAGCAAGCTGAAGAGACCGCTTCGACTGACCAGATCAAACGCCTTCGTGAGGTCGATAAAGGCGAAGTAGAGTGGTTTATGCTGCTCGTGACACTTCTCCTGCAGCTGGCGTAGGGAGAAGATCATGTCCACTGTTGATCGGCCAGCTCTGAAGCCACACTGGGACTCTGGGTAGACGCGGGAAGCAAGGGTCTGCAGGCGGGCAAGAGCGACCCGGGCGAATACTTTGCCGACGACGCTGAGGAGAGAGATGCCCCGGTAGTTGTTGCAGTCGCTGCGGTCTCCTTTGTTCTTATACATGGTGATAATGTTGGCATCTCTCATATCCTGGGGGATGTAACCCTCCTTCCAGCAGCGACAGAGTAGATGGTGGAGCGGCTGTAGCAGGACTGGTTTCCCGCTCTTTAGGATTTCTGGAGGGATTCCATCGCTTCCTGGTGCTTTCCCGCAAGCGAGGCGGTCGATGGCTTTGCTGAGCTCTGCCGCAGTAGGTGGGGTGTCTAGCTCCTCCATGACTGGTAGGTCTGGGATGGCGTTAAGAGCAGTGTCTGTTACGGTGTTCTTCGTTGCGTACAGCTCGAGGTAGTGCTCGGTCCACCGCCGCATTTGCTGTTCCTGGTCAGTGATGACCTCACCTGTCTTGGACTTAAGGGGGGCGATCTTGGAGGGGATTGGGCCTGTTGCCTTCTTGATACCCTCATACATTCCTCGTGCGTTGCCTATATCAGCGGCTTCCTGAATGCTTCTGCACAGGTTTAGCCAATAGGTGTTGGCACAGTGGCGGGCGGTCTTCTGGACTTTGTTCCTGGCAGCCCGTAGAGCTTGAAGTGTACTGGGAGTGGGCGTGACCTTGTAAGCCAGTAGGGCCTTCCTCTTAGCCTCGATCACGGGTTCCATTTCTTCCCAGTGAGCCTCGTACCAGTCAGCGTTCTTCCGCTCTTTCTTCCCGTAAGCAATAATGGCGGAGTTGTATATGGCGTCGCGGAGACATGGCCAATTGGATTCGATAATGTCATCTGCCGCCACTCCCTCGCCGAGTGCATCTTCCATCTTGTTGATGAATTGCTGGGTCTTAACTGGGTTGCTGGCACAACTGGTGTTGATGCGTGGGCGACCCTTCATCTTGGAGTGGTGCAACCTCTTCGGCATTATGCGCACCTTGCTTACCACGAGGGCATGGTCCGTGTCGCAGTCTGCACTGTGGTAGCTGCGGGTGAGGAGGGTGCTGCCAATATCCGTTCTTCTGGTGATGACGAGGTCAAGCTGGTGCCAATGGCGGGAGCGGGGGTGCCTCCATGACACCTGGTGGATCTCTTTGCACTTGAAGAATGTGTTTGTCACGCACAGGCCGTGGTGACACAAAAGCTCAAGCAGTCGCTGACCATTCTCATTGATCTTTCCTCTCCCAAAGTTTCCAAGGCAGGTGGGCCAGGCCATGTGGTCGGCTCCTACTCTTGCGTTGAAGTCTCCAAGGAGATAGCGTTACTTCTGGGAATCTTGGATAACGCTTCGTCCAGTGCATGGTAGAACTGTTCTTTCTCTTTGGTGGTGGCGCAGAGGGTTGGGGCATACGCGCTAAGAATGCTGACTGGGCCGAAAGTTGTTGACAATCGGAGGGTAAGTAATCTCTCTGTGCCTCCTGTGGGTGGCTCTATGGAGTTAACAAGCGTGTTCTTCACAGCGAACCCAACACCGTGCTGTCTTGGTTGGTCCGGAGACTTCCCTTGCCAGTAGAAGGTGTAGTTGGTTTCTCTGATAGTTCCGTTGTCGGCCAACCGGGTCTCCTGTAGAGCCGCAATGTCGATGTTTAGTCGTGCCAGTTCCCTATCGATGACAGCGGTTTTCCTGGCACCCTTGATCCACGGAAGGTCTGCAGTAAGTCCGGGACACATGGTCCTGATGTTCCAGCTAGCGAGGCGAAGAGCCGGAGGCTTCTTTCTTGTTGTTTGCTTGGAATTAACTTGTGCGGGTGTTTTGTGGCCCACTTTTCGAGAGGCGCCTCTCTGATCCCCACGCACCCAGTGGGGCAGGCGAGCCATGGCGAGACGGTAGCTGTCCAGTGAGGTGCGATGACCTCTCCCACCGTCAGAGGAGACCCCTGGCGCTCGTTTCCTTCGCCAATCGGATGAGCTTATAACCGGTATCTGTCTCCTCCCGTGCTGAGTCGACATCTTGCGATGACGCTGGAGTGTCCTCTCAAGTGAAACTGAAGCTACAGAGCCTGGGCAGGGTGATATGGAGGGTCTGCTGTTGCCCATGCAGCAGACCCCCCCTCTCTTCGCAGCTGAAGGGTCCAAGGGAAAGACAAAGTCAATACAGCTTGGCTTCAGGTGCGCCGCAGGAGTTGCCGGTGTTGACTACAATGTCAAACCGCCTTAGGGACTCCGGCTCCGGATTTTCTGTCGGGGTTTACTCCCTTAGCCTTTCCCCTGAAGAGGTATGCCGCAAGGCAGCGGAGGTTTTTTGGAGTCAGAGTTTTCCTTCTCTGATTTTAGAGATGTCCTTCCTCTTTCCTCCTTTACAGTCTTGAGGGCAGCATTTACAGGCTAAAATAGAAAACTGGCAGTGTAACCTTCTAAGCAGATACTACCAATACCCTGCTTGGGTATACTCACCCAACAATAAACATCTCTTAAATGTCCTCCAAGTGCCATGCCTCGAATTAGTAAATGGCAGTGCAATGGCAGCCAAACATTTGGATCAGTTTCACTAAGTAAACCACCAACACAAGTAGGTTTTTAAAACAATAGAATAGTGTCTCATTTTATTAAAAGTAATAACTATTTTTAAGCAACTTACCAGCAACACTGAATAAAAACCTGGCTGTGTTTCCCACTGTTTCAACTGCTCCTCAGCTGGCTTTAACACAGCAGTATCCTGACTGGTGGCCTGAGTTAAGACTTGAAGAACAACAGTGCTGGCACTATTGAGATCCATGGAAACCAATTGGCTCAGTCCGAATAGCCCGGCTCTCCAGCTTCCACTGTCCAACACGAAGTGGCGTCGGTTGGTCCCGCGCCCCACGCTTGCAAGTCCACGCGCCGCCGCCCACTGATGCCGAAAGCGGCTTCTAGGAACGCGCCATGTTCTGAGTCGCAGCTCTAAACGATGCGGACGCTAGAATATCGCGTCACAGACATCCACAGCAATAAAAAGATCAAAATACTGATACACAAAACAACACAAATGAATCTCAAAAAGCATTACGCTAAGTGAAAGAAGCAAAGCATAAAAGTCCACATGAAGTTCTAGAAAATGCAAAATTATAGAGACAGAAAGTAGATCACTGGTTGCCTTGGGCTATGGGGCTAGAGGAAAGGATGATACAACAAGACACAGGATAATTTTTAGGGAGATGGAAATGCTTTAATCTTGATTCAATAGTAGTTATGCTACCGAAAAGCAATTTGGGGTCCTGCTGCCTGCCGCCACCCTCTAGGCAAAATTCCAGAAGCAAAGGTTTGGTGATAAAGAAAGTCTATCCAGTCACAGCTTCAATTACTTAAGCCTATCAATTAAGGCTAAACTCTAACACCTGGGCCCTGCTATCATTTTCCCCCTGTTTTAATCACCTTATTTCTATAGGGCTAGTTACAAACTAAAACAGCATAAAATACAAAAACTACACAACTTTGGAAGAATGACAGGCTTCTGCCTCATAGCCTGTTCCCTCTAGAACACCCAAAGAATAAACCAGGGACCCTCTGCCAGGCCAGCCCAATCCTTTAGAAAAATAGGAAGCCCCACACTTTGTTCTTCCACAGAGACACGAACTTAACAATATACTGTCTAAAAACGCTTTAAGAGAACTCCAGAAACCAGTTAAAAAGTCATAATATCCCAGGAAAGTGCAAAGCCAAAACCAGCTACATTAAAATGGTTAACAAAATTATTTCACCCATGAGAGCCCCTCCCCTAAGCCAGCACAGAAACAACCTTAAAGAGATGAAGACCTAATAATTATGAGACAAAAATAAAAACGACCATCTTAAATAAGTTCAATGAACTTCGAGAGAAAACAGACAACTAAGGAAAATCAGGAAAATGATGCATGAACAAAATGAAAGTATCTTAAAAAACAGAACTTCAGGAATTGAAGAATATAATAATTCAATTAAAATATTCACTAGGAGGACTTCTGGCCAAGATGGCGGCCTAGACAGACATGCGGCATCTCCCTCCACAACTAAGAAGGAATACCAGCTGGGTAATCTAGCCTAATCTCCCTCTTTTAAAGTCAGCTGTTTAGCAGCCTCAATTCCACCTACAGCCTTAATTCCCTCCTGCCATGTAACAGAACATACACATAGGTTCCCAGGATTAGGACCAGGACATCTTTGTGGGACTCATTCCTCAGCCAACCACACATATTTTCAAATAATTAAGGAGAGACATCAAAGTTATTTGCAAAGCCCTTATCAGTGTGGTTCAGTGGGTTGGGCATCATCCAGCAAAGCAAAAGGTTGCAGGTTCAATTCCCAGTAAGGGCACATGCCTGGGTTGTAGTCTCAGTCCCTGATCAGTGCACATACAAGAGGCAGTGGATCGATGTTTCTCTCTCAAAATTATAATTATCTCTCTTTCTCCCTCCCTTCTCTCTCTGAAAATAAATAAATAAATCTTTTTTTAAAGAAAAGATCCAAATCAGAATTGTAGAGATAAAAACTAGAATGTCTGGAAGGATATTCATGGCAGATTGGACATTGTAGAAGAAGTAATAAACATAAAGACATAGCAGCAGAAATGACCAAAAATGAAATAATGAAATAATTACACACAGAAAAGAGCAGACCATTAGTGAGCTCTGGAATAGCTTCAAGCAGCCCAGTATACATGTAATTGGGAGCCCCAAAAGAAAACGGGGGAATGGGTGTGTGTCAGACAGGAGAAAAAAAGAAAAGAATAAATCTGAAAACAATAGTAGTTGTCTCACCGAGAGCAATACAGAGGAGAGACGCTAGACAATGTCTTTAATTTTATATGCATTGCAAGTATCTTTCAAATATGAAGGTGAAATTCACCTATACAGACCTGAAAGATTTTATCTCCAGAGACCTTCACTGTGAGAAATGTTAAAGGAGGTGCTTCAGGCAGAATTGGGAAGATGGTTTCAATGAGTATGTAGAAGTACACATGAGAAGGAAGAGCACAGGAAATGTGTTTCATATGTGGGTACCTGATATTTATTTAAATTTCTTTAAAAGGTATTTATTACAAATAAATATCTGGTAAGGGATAAATATCAGACTGCATAAAAAACTGCAACTCAACAAAACATTCATTGTGCTTTCTTCTTCTGTGGAGGGTTATTTGGTTTGTTTTCTCCCTGACAGTTCCTAGGGTGTGACCAAACCTGTTGCTCACATTTCATCGATGTGACTACGTCTGTATTTGCAGGTGGGCAGGGCAGCTGTCCACACTGCATATGGAAAGCTGCCTTTTGCTGTAGTCTGTCCCTGTAGCTCCTCCTAGACTTCCTGAGATCATTGCCCCTAGGACCAGAAGCTTCTCTTCCCTTTACTCCTCAGTGTTCCTTCCCTGCTTAGTCCCAGCTCTTTTTCCTCGGGCAGTTTTGCCCTAGCTTCTCCATCTCCTTCAGCTCGTTAGCGGATTCTGGACTCCATGTGTTGTGCTGTTGACTTGTTGGGGGACGGGAGCCTGAGGGATCTGCTCCCAGTTTCACTGGCTGTGTCTGAGGCCCTTACAGAGGTATTGTTCAGTGATTTATTGCTTTGGAGGCAGGGAGCTATATTGTTGGATGCTTTCTGGACTCCTTGGCTGTCCGGGCTGTCAGAGCAGAACTGTCCCGTTCCATTGTACCCTCCTTCTGCTCCACACCACCACATCCTCCACCCCCGCCATGACCTCAGCGCAGCTGCTGACTCAGTGTCTACGCAGGACTGTGCTGTACGCAGTGGTCTGACCTCGCCTGTGGTGGCCGGGGTTGAGCAATCACCCTTTCTCCTGGTCCTGCCGAAGGTGTTGTGTGTGGGCTTTTACTTTTACCCTTGAAGTTGCTGTGTACGTTTCATGAGGTAGTTTGACCAGATGTTTAGATGACCCAGCCGAGGCCACCTGGCCAGGTGAAGGCCACTGCAGTCAGGCTTTTCCTCCTGGCCTTCTGCCAAGCAGCGCTTATCAAGACCACTGTGACCGCCCTATGCCATCTCCAGTGGCCACTTCTTAGTGCCCCTGGTCCTCGACCTTCAACATCATCCATCCAAGACGGAATTTTCCAAACCTGCTCCTCCCACATCTTCCTCATGTCACTAAGTGGTGTCTGTTCTGTGAGCTGCACAGGCCACAGCCACAGCGTCACCTCTGACCCCTTTCCTTCTCTCTCTTTTTTTTTTTAATATGCTTTATTGTTTATGCTATTACAGTTGTCCCACTTTCTTTTCCCTTTGTTCCCCTCCACCCCTCTTAGTCCATGCCCATTGGTTTTGCATACAGTTCTTCTCAACATCTTCCTATCTACTCCACTCCTTCCTACTATGCTTCTTAATTCCTGTACCATCTTCCTCCCTTTCCCACCTTTCCCTTCCCCGCTGACCTCCCCTCAATTTGCTCCCCATACCTATAGTTCTTTTCCACTCTCGTTGCCTACTTAGTCTGCCTTTGTTTCAATTCCCTAGCTTCTGGTTGTTGGTTGTTGTGATACAGTTTTCATTTTAATGTTCATAGTTTTGATCCTAAACAATCCCTTTAACATTTCATATAACAGTGGTTTGGATCTAATGAACTCCTTCAGTTTTCCTTGTCCTGGAAGCACTTTCTCTGCCCTTCTATTCTGAATGAGAGCTTCGCTGGATAGAGTAATGGTGGTTGTAGGTTTTTGCTATTCATTACTTTGAATATTTCTTGCCAGTCCCTTCTTGCCTGCAGAGTTTCTTTTGAGAAATCAGTTGATAATCTTATTGGGACCCCTTTGTATGTAATTCTCTTCCTCTCTCCCTTACTGCTTTTAAGATTCTCTCTTTATTAATTTTTGACATTTTGATTATAGTGTGTCTTAGTGTAGTTCTTCCTGGGTCCAGTTTTTTTGGAACTCTCTGTGCTTCCTGGATTGTAAGTCTTATTTCCTTCCCCATGTTAGGGAAGTTCTGCTTCATTATTTTTTCACATAAATTTTCAATTTCTAGTTCTTCTTATTCACCTTCTGGCAGCCCTGTGATTCGGATGTTGGCCCGCTTATAGCTATTCAATAAGTTTCTGAGCCTCTCCTCATTTTCCTCACTTCTAGTTTCCTCTTTCTGCACTGGTTGACTGTTCCTTTCCTATGTTCCGATCTGTTCATTTGATCCCTGGTTTTCTTTCCCTCACCACTAGTTTCGTATGTGTTTTTGTTCATTTCAGCAGGACTAGCCATCATTCCTTCCCTGTCTAGTTTAAGATCTGCTGTTAGGTCTGTAACCATTTTTATAAACAAAGCTCTGAACTGAGCCTCAGAAAGATTTCCTATCTGCTGCTTCATTAGATCAGATATTTGCCATCTGGTCAGCTGCATCACCAGGATCTCTATCATGATCTGTGCCATCCTGACCATTTTGTGTTTACCTTTGCTTCCTGGGCAGGGCTGTCACACCTCCTACGCTATAGGGGGTGGAGCTCCGTGCACTCGTCACAACCGGGCAAACCTTCTCACCATGTTGTGGCGTTTTCTTCTGGGGGTGGGAGACCAGGAACCTCCTCCTCCGTCCCCACCCCCACCTGGCCTCACAGTCCAAGGCAATGGAGGTCTGCCTTCCCCAGCTTTGGAATCACAAGCTGATGGGTCTGGTCTGCAGCTGGGGGTGCTCCCCAGGCGCTTCTCACCTCCCCTTAAATATGGGTGTCTGTGCTTACCGCTGTCCTGCCTCTGTCGCTGCTGCTGTGGCAGACAGCACAGCTTGAACTCTCCTCCCCGGCTTCTCCCCTCCTACCTGTCCAGATGGGCACCACTTCTTTATAACTTCATACATTGGGCTTCCATTTATTTCCTGGAACTTCTGGTTATTTCTGGTTTTGCAGTAGTTGTATTCCTTCTTAGTAGTGGAGGGGAATGGAGCGTGTCAGTCTAGGCCTCCATCTTGGCCGGAAGTCTCCTGTGTTTGTTTGCTTCCATGTCCCAGGGAGAGCTGTCACTCCTGTTGAGTTGTAAGGGGCAGATCGACCTGCTTCACCATGTTGTGGATCAACATGAGAAAAAGTTATATCAGTTTATAACCTGAGGTACAAAAAAAAAGAACAAAACATAAAATATGAATTATACCATTGTTATTTACATTTATAGCTATCGAAAAAAGAGTCACTGGGAGCGACACTGGCACTTTTGGGAAAATTTGTCAGCGTCGCTCACAGCGATGTTGGCACACAAAGGGTTAAGAAGTAGGGAGGGACTCCTGGGGAACACTCCCAGCACCAGATGAGACTGCACAGCTGCAGTTCCACCGCTGGGAAAAATCAAACCTCATTGCTTCTGACTATGCAAACCAGTGGGGATTGGGGCAGAGGAAGAAACTACTGGTCTCTCAGCAGAGTCCGCTTGTTTAAAGGGCCCCTACAGTTCTAGAACATCCGCAGACCCACCCACTCTGGGAACAATGGCCAGGGCAACAGCTAGAGAAGCACCAGTCTGGTGTGGAAGTGGGAGAAGTGCCTGGAAAAGGGGCACGTGCTGAGCAAGCAGCATTGTTCCCTCTCAGACTTCTCCCCCACATACAGCACCAAACCATGGTGAAACGAGTCACCCTTGCTGACGAATACCTAAGGCTCCGCCACTTACAACGTCAGAGGTGCGACAGCTCTACCTATAACAGGCAAACAATCACAGGATCCTGTCAAGATGAGGAGACACAGAAGTATGGCCCGAAAGAGGGAATGGATCAAGGTTCCAGTGGGAGAACTAAGCGATGAGGAGATAGCCAACCTGACAGATGCAGAGTTCAAAACGCTGGTGATAAAGATGCTCACAGGCTTGACAGATATGCTTAACTATGGCAAACGCTTAAGGGAAGAAGTGAAGGCTATGCTAAATGAAACGAAGGAAAATCCACATAAAACCAATGTTGAAGGGAAAGAAACCAGGGTTCAAATCAATGATTTGGAACATAAGGAAGAAAAAATAGTCAAACGATACAGAATGAGGAATCAAGAGTTGAAAAAAATAAGGAGAAGCATAGGAACCTCTGGGACAACTTTAAATGTGCTAATATCCAAATCATAGGGGTGCCAGAAGGAGAAGAGGAAGAGCAAGAAATTGAAAGGTTATGTGAGAAAATAATGAAGTAAAGCTCACTAAATTTGGTGAAAGAAATAGACGTAGAAGTCCAGGAAGCACAGATAGTCCTAAATAAGATAGACCCAAAAAGGACCACACCAAGACACATCATAATTAAAATGCCAAAGGTTCAAGATAAAGAGAAACTCTTAAAAGCAGCAAGAGAAAAGCAGAGAGTTACCTGAAAGGGGGTGCCTATAAGACTCTCAGCTGATTTCTCAAAAGAAACTTTGCAGGCAAGAAGGGACTGGCAAGAAGTATTCAAGGTGGTGAAAAGCAAGGACTTACAACCAAGATTACTCTATCCACTAAAGCTGTCATTTAGAATGGTAGGGCAGAGAAAGTGCTTCCCAGACAAGGTAAAGCTAAAGTTGTTCATCATCACCAAGCCATTATTATATGAATGTCAAAGGGACTTACTTAAGAAAAAGATCAAAATTATTAACATTAAAATTACAACAAACTCACAATTATCAACAACTGAATCTAAAAAATAAAAATGAAATCCAACTAAGCAAACCAGGATAAGAACAGAATCATAGGTGTGGGGATCATTTGGAGGGTTATCAGCTGGGAGGGGGAAGGGGGCGAAATGGGGAAATAGTGCAGGGATTAAGAAGCATAATTGGTTGGTACAAAATAGGGGGAAGTTAAGAATAATATAGGAAGCCCTGGCTGCTGTGGCTCAGTGGATTGAGCATCAGCCTGCAAGCCAAGTGTCACTGGTTTGATTCCCAGTCAGGGCACATAACTAGGTTGCACGTCAGGTCCCCAATTGGGGGCACAAGTGGGAGGAAACCACACAGCGATGTTTCTATCCCTCTCTTTCTCCTTTCCCCTCTCTCTAAAAATAAATAAATAAATAAGTAATTTTTTTTTTAAAGAATAATGTAGGAAAGGGTGAAGCCAAAGAACTTATATGCACGACCCATGGACATAAACTAAGGGGGATGGGATTGCTGGAGGAAAGGGGGGTACTGGGCAGAGGGGAGCAAAGGGGAAAAAATTGAGACCACTGTAACAACATAATCAATAAAATATACTTAAAAAAAAAAAAGAAAGAAGACACAAATAAATGGAGAGACACACTGTGTCCACGGACTGAGATAATGAAGATTCTTTTGACATCAGTACCACCTAAAGTGAGCTACAGGTTCAGTGGAATCCATACCCAAGTTCCAATGACTTTTTTTTGCAGAAATAAATACATCTTAAAAATTCATATGAAATTCCAAGGGATCCCAAATAGCCCAGATAATCTTTAAAAACACCTACATTAGAGATATCACACTTCCTGATTTAATAACTTACTACAAAGCTACAGTAATCAAAACTGTGGCACCGGAATCAAGATAGACAGACTAGTGCAATAGAATACAGACCCCAGAAATGAAACTCATATATATGGTCAAGTGATTTTTGACATGGGGCCAAAATTATTCAATGCAGAAAGGACAGCCTTTTCAACAAATGGTTCTGGGAAAATTGGATATCCACAGGCAAAAGAATGAAGTTGAGCCCTTACCTTATACAAAAATTAACTCAAAATGGATCATAATATAAGAGCTAAAACTGTAAAACTCTTAGAACAAATAAAGGGAGAAAGCTACATGACATTGGACCACCTCAAAATTTAAAACTTCTGTGCATCAAAGAACACAACAGAATAAAAAGCAACCCAGAGAATGGGAGAAAATATTTGCAATTCATATATATCTGATATGGGGATAATAGCCAGAATACATAAAGAACTCCTACAACTCAACGACAAAAAGGCAAACACCAGTTTTTTTAAATGGGCAAAGGACTTGAAGATACATTCTCCAAAAATCTACAAATAGCCAGTAAGCACGTGAAAAGATGCTCAATGTTACTAATCATTAGGAAAATGTAAACAAAACTACAGTAAGATACCACCTCACACCCAGTAGAATGGCTGCTATCTAAGAACAGAAAATAATACATGTTGGCAGGGATGTGGAGAAATTGGAACCCTTGTGCACTGTTGGTGGGAATGTAAAATGTACAGCTGCTGTGGAAAACAGCATGCAGGTTCCCCCCAAAATTAAAGTTACCCTATGACCTAGCAATTCCACTTCTCGATACAGACTCAAAAGACTTGAAAGTAGGGTCTCAAGGAGATATTTGTACACCCATGTTCATAGCCGAATTATTCACAATAGCCAAAACATGGGAGCAACCGAAGTGTTCGTCGATGGATGACACTTCAATGAATAAGCAAAATGTAGGCTGTATGTAGAGTGGAATGTTATTAAGCCTTTCAAAGGAAGAAAGTTCTGTGATAAGCTGTAATACAGTTGAAACTTGAGGACAATATGCTAAGTGAAATAAACGAGCCACGAAAGATTAATACTGTATGATTCCACTTATATGAGGTACTCAAATAGTCAAAATCATAAAGACAGAAAGTAGAATGACAGTTGCCAGGAACTGGGGGATGTAGGGAATTAGGGTTTCGTGGACACAGTTTCAGATTTACAAGTGTGATGGGAATGCATTGTGGTGTTGGCTGCCTGATAATGCGAATGTGTTTAATAACACTGAACTGTACACTTACGAGATGGCAAGTTTTGTTATTTATATTTTAACACAATTAAAAATGACTTAATTCAGGAGAAGACAGGAAAAAAGAAAAAGAAGTAAAGAATAAATGGAACAAATAGAAAATAAATACCAAGATAATAGATTTAAACATAACCATATCAATAGTTATATTGTATACCTCCAATTAAAAGCAGAGATTAACAGATTGGATAAAAAGAAAGTAGACCCAGCCCTGGCCAGGTAGCTCAGTTGGTTAGAGCACCATCCTGATACGATACACCAAGGTTGAAGGTTCGATCCCTAGTCAGGACACATATAAGAATCAACCAATGAATGCGTAAGTGAAACAACAAATTGATTCCTGTCTCTCCTCCTCGCCCTCCCTCCCTCTCCATTTCTCTCTCTCTCTTTAAAAAAAAAGAGAGACCTAACCATATGATGCCTTTAAGTAATGCACTTTAAGTATAAAAATACAAATAGATCAAAAGGATGAAAGACGGTACACCATATTAACACAATTCAAAATAAAGTTGAAATGTCTATATTAATTTGTAGTGATTAATATGCAAAACTGTTGCCAGGGGTAAAGTCATTTCTTAATAAAATGGTTAATTTAGTAAGAGGACGTCACACCTAAACATTTACACACTTACTAACAAAGCTTCAATATAATATGAAATTAAAACTGATAGAACTCAATGAGAAATAGACTTGCAATTTAGTCATAGATTTCAGTACCCCTTCTCAATAACTGAATGAATAAGTAAAGGATCACTGAATATATAACAGATATGAACAACATAATCAATTCACTTAACCTGATTGACAGTTATAGAACACTCCATCCAACAAAAGCAGAATACATACACGTTGGTTTTTTTTTTTAGGTATACTCTGAGCCATAAAACAAGTCTCAATCAATTTAAAAGGATTCAAATCATACAAAGTATGTTCTCTCTGACCACTTGGAGTTAAATTAAAAATCTATAACAAAAATATCTGGGAAAACTCCAAATATTTAGAAACTAACTAATTTATCAATCACCTATGGGATAAAGAAAAAAATCGAATGGACAATCAGAAAATCATTTGAATTGAATGAAAATGAAACAGTACATCTAAATTTTGAAGATGCCACCAAAGATGAAAGGTCTGAAATTAATATCTCAAACTGGGGAAAGAAGAGCAAATTAAACCCAGAGTAATTAGAAGAAAAGGAATAAAAAAAAAGCAGTAGTCAGTGAACTAAAAAAAACAGAAAAACAATAGAGAAAATCAGTAACTCCAAGAGCTGGGGGTTCTTAGAGAAAATCAGTAAAATTGATAAGCCTCTGGCCAAACTGATCAGGAGAGGAAGAGGAGGCATCAGCCAGCAATGTCAGAAATGAGAGAGATGGCATCACTGCTGACTGGAAGGACCACGAGGGACTGTTAGGAACAACTTTGTGCCAATAAATTTGACAGCTTCTGTGAAACGGACAAATTCCATGAAAGACAGTAATGACCAGCACTTATTCAAGACAAAAGAGATAAATTCTATAGCTTTATATGGCTCAAGGAAACTGCATGTGTAATTTCAAAGGGGAACTCTGGGCAGTTGGTTTCTGTTTATTTCTACCAAACATATAAGGAAAAAAATAATTCTACACAAACTCTAGAAAACTGAAAAGACTGGTATATCTCCCATTTCATCCTATGAAGACAGCATCATCCTGATACCAAAACAAAAAACAAACAAAACAAAAAAACATTACAGGACAGAAAGCTACAGACCAGAGTCCCTCTTGAACATAGATGCAAAAATCTGAACAAAATTTTAGTAAGTTGTATTTAACAACATGTAAAAAGGATAATTCAATATCTATTCTGGATTTTAAGGCTTTTAGCAAGCAGGTATAAAAGATAACTTCCTTAAGCTGATGAGGAGCGCCCATGAGAAACTGGCAGCTCTCATGGTACTTAGAGCCAAAGACTAAATGCTCTAAGATGAGGAACAAAGTTCTGTTGCTCTGCTCTTAACTTCCACATTGTACTCGAGCTTTTAACCAACACAACAAAGAAGAAAGGGAAGTGCCATTTTTAGAAATGAAGTAAAGCCGACTTCATTCACAGATAACATCATTGTCTATGCAGAAAATCTGAATGAGTCTCTTAAAAAGCTGCTAGAACCAATATGGGTTTAGCAAGGTTGAGAGAGACAAGATCAGTATACAAAAGCCAGTTTTATTTCTATATAAGCCATGAATGGGAATTGAAATATTTTTTTAGAATACCATTTTCATTAGCATCAAAAAGGAAATAGCATAAGCAGAAAATTATTTGAGATCTCACCAAAGATGTGCAAGACCTGTGCAGTGAAAAAAAACTAAATCATTGCTGAGAGAATTTAAACAAGAAATAGATAGAGGGATACACAGTGTTTAGGGGAAGGCTCAGTGTTGTAAATCCCAGATGGTGTTTTAAGTAGAAATTGGTAAGTTGAATCTAAAATTCTTATGGGATCGTGAACAACCAAAATGTTGTTGGAAAAAAAAACAATTGGAGAGCTAACACTACCAGATTACAAATTTTTTTTTTTTTTTTTTTTTTTTGGCTACACAGCTGATGAAATGAGAGTGTGAATATACTTAATAATAGGCACAAAATCATACAAAATAGTGTTCAGACATAGACCCACACATTTATGGGGAACTGATTTTTGCCCACTGTATGAAGACAGTGTAATGAGGAAAGGAGAGCCATTTCAACAGATGGTGCTATAACAATTGTATATCACATGCCCTTCCCAAAAAAAACCACAGAACCTCAGACCATATACAACACTTAACTCAAAATGGGTCAGAGGCCTCCATATAAAACCGAAAATGATAAAACTTCTGGAAAGCATGGAAAGCCTTGTAACCTTGGGATAGGCAAAGATTACAGTCCACAAATTGATAAATCCCCAAAATTAAAAACTGCCAAAGAGTGAGAAAAAATAATATGCAGAAGGAATTTTGTCTAGAATTTGTAAAATACTCTCAGGTCAATAATAAAAAAATAAACTCAGAAAAATGGGCAGAAGTTTTTAACAGACTTTACCAGAGGAGGTATTCAGATGTCAAGCACATGAGATGCTCATCATTGTTAAGCAAATTAAAGCCACAGTGAGATACCACAGCACCATGAAAAAGACCAGCCTTACCAAATGCTGTACGAGTGAGGAGGACCCGTGATAGTCATATGCCACTGGTGGAAATGAAAAATAGTTCACTCTCTTGGGAAAACACTTTGGCAGCATCTTAAAAAGTCCAACACACCTACTATATTACCAGTCTTCCCTACTTCATAGGCATTTACCCCACAGAAAAAAAAGCATGTGTCCTTCTGAAGACTTGTACAAGTAAAGAATGTTGTATTCCGCTGTAGCTATTGGAATCAAAACCTGGAAAACAATACTAATATCCCGCCAACCATAAAAAGAGAAGTTGCAGTATACCTATGCAGTGGGATATTGCATAGCATAAGAGAAATGAACTGTAGATATATTCAGCAACATGGGTTAGTCTCAAGATAGTTATACTGAGTGAAAGAAATGATACAAAACATAGTACATTGCATTTCTGTAAAACTGGTAAAAATAGAAACTACAGTAGCAGAAAGGAAGTCATAGGGGGTGGGGTGGAAGGGTGAAGAAGGGAATAAGATGGGTGGTCCATGCACTGTCCTGATCATGTGACAGAGTCATGGGTCATTTCAGAACATGCTGTGCGCGACATATGCCATTCATTATACGCCAGTTATACCTCCATAAGGCTGATGTTTACATATATATAAATAAAATGCCTGGCAGCCCTCCATATATATGTGTGTGTGTGTGTGTGATTGAGGGGACTCTCATAGATTAAAGGAGACTTGAGAGTCTGAGTATTTGGTAAGATTGATTAATTGTTAATTCTGTTAGATAAGACAGTGGCACCAAATGAACACCCATGTCTGTTAGGCATAGTGAAGACTTGATGGGTACAGTTTTACAAGCTTGTGATGTGCTCTGAAATCTCATACAATAAAGAAGGAGAATAGAGAAAAATATAAATAAAATAGGATAACTGAAGTTGGATGACAGGTGCAAAGAGGTTCATTAAGTTATCTTTGCATATATTAAATTCCCCCTAAGGTTCTTAGGTTTTTATGACTCAAGATAGAATCCAAGGTGCTTCTTCTCTTGGCCCCCACAGTTTAGTGACCATCTGTCACCATGTGCCTGTTTCCAACCTTTTGTTCGCATGTAATTATTAACAGGGCCGTCTGACTGAAAGCATTTTAATCTGAACTATAAAACAATGCTCACCCTAGTTATATTAAACTATAATTTCCTTCACATACCCTCACTTCGCACCTGTTTGACTTTATTAGACTGTCCAGAATTCCCCTTGCAGCCCTTATGTTTTTCCTTATCTAATGCCTTCCTACTCCATATTCCAAGCTGGGCATCACTCCCCAGATCCCCCACCACTCCGCCTGCAGGAGGTGGGCTCCTCTGTGCTGCCTTGCCCCTGGCACGCTCTGTTGTACTAGGCTGAGCCCAATTCAGTTCGCTTCACAAGATCAGAGGTACACTGTCGTATCATCCTGGGTTCTCGGTATCTGGCAGTGCTGGGTAAGTGCAACCCTAGGGGTTCCTGACTGCGCCCCTCTGTGACTCCACCTGTGTGTCCCTTCCTAAGATCACACAGCAGCAGAGGCAAAAGCAGCACTCATGACCACATCTGGCACTGGGTAACATGATGAGCTGTTTCAGGGAGCGCTGGAGGGTGTCCCTTGACCAAGACAGAGCTCAGTCAGGGGCCATCCACAGAGCAGAGAGGGAGCGGAGCTCTGACATGCACCAGAAGGATATTTTGATAACACTGCAGTGTTTCCAGCGCTTGTTAAGGACAAATGCAGGACTGATTGTGCCATCTGGCCTTTTAATTACACTCCCTTTTTAATCACTCACCCAGAACACTGAATCTACAGGGAAACTGCCAGCTCCTCTCGGTTATAATTGGTTTTTTAGAACCCTATGACATGGAGAGTGATGTAGGATATGAGGGACATGACACATTTAATTATTTTAAAATAAAAAACATTACTCAAGAGACCTTGCACTTAATGTCTGTTTTTCTTTGCAATGTTTATAGCGTCGCCTTGGAGATGCAGCCAAGAAAGCCATCAGCAAGCTGACGACCAGAACAGTGAAAAAGGGTGATAAAGTAAGTAATGGAGCAACTTCAATTAAAACAAGACAGTCATCATGCTTTTGATTTGATGGGAGAGAATATGCCCTGATCGTTGTGTCTGATGCTTCGCTTTCAACCGGCTTCTCATGGGGGCCGTCTCTGCAGTGAGCCTGTGCCCTGGAGGGCCTCCCACGGCGTGCTGCCTTTCCTGGGCTTGCTGAGCTCTGACCATTGGTAACTCCACTGGATGACTTATTTACCCCAGCTGCGCCAGTCCCGGCATTATTTTTCTGCTGAAGCTTCGTGTGCTTTGAGGAAGAATACTAAGGAGCCAGGAAAGTGTGTCATCTTGCTCTGCTTTCTGAGCATTTGCCACATCTCCTTTGTGTTTTATTCCTTCACCAGTTAAATGGAGTGTTGGTTACCAGGGGCTTTCCCTACAGGCTAAGCAACTGACAACAAGGGCAGGGTGTCAGGCACACAGGCCTGCATCAGCGGGGTGGTGATAGCGGCTGTGGCCAAGGCTGCTCACACAGCCCCCAGTCAGATCGCAAGTCATGCTGGGGCCCCACCCCTGCTCTGGAAGGACAAAACAACAACTTAAAAGGAGAACCTGCATTTCCTGTAGTCAGAGTTACCTAGAATGAAACAATCCCACCTCTGGAAGCATAAAACCAAAATGGTCTTCTGCTCCACACCCA
This sequence comes from Furipterus horrens, assembly GCF_987537825.1. Taxonomy (NCBI): domain Eukaryota; kingdom Metazoa; phylum Chordata; class Mammalia; order Chiroptera; family Furipteridae; genus Furipterus; species Furipterus horrens. The sequence goes on along the minus strand of NW_028327180.1, from coordinate 59,982,145 downwards.
ACTCTAAGTAAGGTTTCAACAAAGATCTTGGAAGAATCATTTCAGGTGATTCTCTAACCTCAGTTTTACCACTTTATTGACTCAACTCATTTTATTCCCACTGCCTCAACCCCACCTCACTTGCTTTCTCTGACACTGCTCCAGAAGGCAAAGACATTGTCAGTAAATGTCACTGCTCACTCTAGGAGAAGAATAAAAACACTGGCAGGACACGTAAGGAGCATCACACCAACAGCGCTGTAAGCAGAGGGGCAGCCCTGCTAAGGCACCTTCCCAGTCCAGTGGCTTCCAGGAACCACCTAACTTCCATCCTTCTCTGTCCCTCAGGCCGGCTTCCCTATTAAAACGCACACCACTTCTCCATGTTATCTCCTAGATGTGCCAAGAGCTGGCACGATAGACAGCATCCCCTTTCCTAGCTTAGGTTCCTGGAGATGCTCCATTTTATGACAGTTCAGGGACACGTGTCCCCAAACCAGAGAAGGAAGGACAGGTACTCCGGATGACCAAACACCTGGTTGAATCTTCCTGACTCAGTAAAGATCCAGCATCTAGTTGAGCCCACGAGGTCTGAACCACAGATCTGTGACTGGCGTTGGAGCGGGTCTCCAGGGCCATCTTCTGGGGGCTCCTGGCCAGCACCAATTGTGGAGGGTGCCCAGTGATGCCTACAGGCCAGAGAGAGAGGCTGCAGGAGTGGGGACAGGATGTGAGCCTGTCCAGGGTCACAGCTGGTTTGAATCTTGGAAAAAATCAGAATTCTGCCCTCTTAAGATGTTTCACAAACAATTAATGTTAATTGTTACAGCACAGTTTAAAGACAAAATAGATTGGTTTAGATATAATTTGGCGTGATATAGTTAAGCAAATGGAATCATTAAATTTTTCTGTAAGCTTTCACTTTATAAGTTCTTGTTTCTGGTAGTGGCTACAGGGAAGTTCTTCCTTGGTTTGTTTCTGCTCTGCTGATGCACTTGTGGCTTTAGCATGTGACTTTGGTTCCTGTGCTTTGCATTTCAGGAAACAGACCCGGACTTTGACCACTGTGCTGTCTGCATAGAGAGCTACAAGCAGAATGATGTTGTCCGGGTTCTCCCCTGCAAGTATGTCCACTTTCTTTGTTTAAAAAAGAGCATGACTAGCATGGTCTGTGTGCCTCCCCCTCAGAGCCACCCTGCCCAGTGCTGCCCAGCAGGCCAGTGTGAGGCCTGACTGCGCCCCACACAGGGTGGGCGCTGCTCCCCAGCCAGGACTGACTGCACAGACCTTTTTGTAGCCGTGAGAGACGTGGGGCACAGCCTCCAGCCATTTCCATAGTCTAAAGATCACTAAGGTCAAAAAGGTTTAATTCTGTGACTTCTGTGGGTTTCAAAACTAGCCACCGTCCCTCTCCTCCTTGAATCAGACACGTCCTGAGGCCCTTTGTACCTCAGCGTCACTTACATGGGCAGGGCGCGAGAACTTTGGGACTTGGGTTGTCCTTTTCTGAACCTAGCTATGCGGGGTGGGAGGGTGGTGGGTAGTGCTATGTGTCAGCTCCAGGCCAGGTGCTCTGCTCTGAGCAGTTCGCGCTCCCTGTGCCCTGGAAGACGGTCAGTGTTTCCTCCCTGTGCACACTGATGGGTGATGGAGCCAGTGGGCTGTGCCAGGGCCACAGTATTCAGAAAAGACAGAGCTGATGCCGTGGTCTCTGGTGACATGGATGCTCCTCAAGTGGGGCCTGCACCTCCCCTCAGAGGAGGGTGTGCACCTACAGTTTGGTGCCCTAAAACGAACACATTTCTGTGTTAGGGTGTCTGATCCTACCATGATGCTACCCCGTGCTAGGGAATGTGAAATGTGAGGTTACCGTTCCAGGTAGCAATTGGGAAAGCAGGAGAGCACCTGCTGAGAAGCTTCTGCCTCCCTGAGCTCCATGAGTGGGCCCCACAGCTTTGGCCCCCTAACAGTGCAGGACGCAGGTGAATAAAGCAATTAGTAGCCCTTATCTCCATGAACGTGCTGCTGTGATTTTACTTTTAAAATTATCTGTTTTGAGCCCAGGGAGATCAGCTTTTTTAAAAAAACATGGAATTTAGGGATAACTAGTTTACACATAAAGGTAAATCTATAAGATGAAATGTGGGCCGTCTGTAGAAAGTTATATGAGGCAGGGACCAGTTTTCTCCTGGGTGATCACAGTCCAAAGCACGGGGTAAGTGGAGATGCACCTGCGAGTCAGGAAGCGGTCTGCAGGTATCTCAGAAAGCATGGTCAGCTCTTACCTGCTTTTTAAAAATCTGCTTTATAAAAATACCTGTTTTTACCTATACAGACTTTTTTGACACCAGAATGACCAGGGAGAAGCCAGGTCTTCCCAAATACTCTGTCTTCCTATTTCAGTTCAGGGCTCGCGGAGCTGTCTCGACCTGCAAGCAGAGGCCACCAGGGCTGCGCGTGGGCGCCACCCGGTGGTTGCTGCTAACCTGCGTGCCTTCCTCAGGCTCAGCTGGGAAGGCGCAGTTGTCAGGAGCCCTCCGTGTGGGTTCTCTTTCTCTCAACTTAGTCCCGCACTCTGGCGCCAGGCATGTGTGGGTGGTCCTGGCGTGTGAGGCCGTGCCCTACTGGGAATCCAGAGCTCTGGTGGTCTCAGCTGCCTCTGTGGTCACCTACCACCCATGGAAGCGCCTCAGACTCTGTGCCCATGGTCTACTTCTGAGCATTAGAACTAGAATTTTGGCGAACCTAACAGCATTTCTTTACACACGTAGTTCTGGCTCCACTCACCCTGCCCTGCCTGTGTGTCCAAGTTCTGCTTTTGGTATAGAGCAGGTGGAGCCTCAGTAAGTTTTAGCTTTCTCTAAACTAGGTGGCACACACTGCTCAGCAAAACCTGTCACCTCATTGACATGGCAACAAAACATGACCCTGGATGGAGTAAAAACTAACCTTGTGCATTGAGCAACGTTCCATGGGACCCAAGGTGACAACTTTCGACCTGGAACAGGGTCTCTCAGCCTTGGCACTATTGACATTTGGGACCAGATCATTTTTTGTTGGGCTGGGGGACTATTTTGTACACTGCAGGATATTTAGCAGGGTCTCTGGCTTCAGCCAGTAGGTGCCAGTGGCACCCAACACACACACACATACCAAACCACACACCACACACACACACACACACACCCCAAACCACATAACACACACACACACCCCAAACCACACACCACACACACACACACACCCCAAACCACACACCACACACACACACACACACACCCCAAACCACATACCACACACACACACACACACACACACACATCCTCCCACCACCAGCACCACCACCCCCAGTCCAACAGCAGGTGTCAGCAGTGGAGAGTCTCTGGCCTGACCGAGAGCATGACCTAAATAAGCCCACCTCTCTGCTCAGGTTTTCTCCATGGGTTCCTCTCAGGCCCCTTCACATGCTGCAGCTTCCTTGTCCCCTCAGCCTGGACTCTATGCCCTTCCTCCTGGGTCTGTAGGTCTCTGGCACCGAGCAGACATGTGGGTCCGCTGCTGCTTCCTCGCTTAGCTGCCAGGCAGCTCTGTGTCCTGCTGGCCCGGGTGCTGCAGAGCCCTTCTCTCAGCCTGGCAGGCTCTCCCCACCCTCACAGCAGTGCTTCCAGGTGTACTTGTTCTTGTACACCTTTGCTCATCTCCTTATGCCTGCCGGCCCGTACCTTTACTATCCACCTCAGAGGATGCTGTGACCATCTGTCAGCTGAAGCTGCTTCCTGGGCCAAGCCTCGATGAGCGCCTGCCCACACAGCCATACCCACCCTCTCCTGGCCTCACCTCCACGTGCCAGCCCCCACCCCCGGGCCTGCTTTGTGGACTGCTTCCTCCAGTTCTGCTTCTTCTGTCTGCTCATCAGGGCCCAGGCCTTCCCTGTTCCAGTTTCATAGCTCTCTCAGACTCAACTCCAACACTGCCCTGCAGCTTCTTCCTTCACAGCCAGACTTGGGAAGGGAGCTACATTTACTGTCCGTCTTCTCCTGAGCGCGGGCAGAAGAAAGGCACAGGTGCTTTTCTGTCTGTCTGACCTGGTTTTAACAAGCCTGCCTGGAGCCTGAACTGACCTTGCTGGCTTCTGTTGCATGACCTTTGCTTTCCATATTCTGTCTTGGTGTGCTGTGCACAAACAGTAGCTGGTGCTGCTTTGGGACCCCTGCTGGTACCACTTGGTCACAGTTGATCATCCTTTGGCTATTAGCCAACATGTCTTCAAAACTGAAATACTGCCACTTTATTTAGACCTCTTTTATTGAAAGGTCAGCCACATTTTTTAGTAGATAAAAATACTTTTCATGAGCAGAGTGCTGCACCACAGATAAACATACATCTAAGATGTCACTTCAGGAGCTAAAACAGGTCGGTCACCTGGCTGCTGGCTGATGTGTCACTATGCTGTCCCCACCTCAGTGGGTGTGCCTCTTTCAGCCAGTCTGCTGCCAGTCCCAGCTGGGGGAACAAGTGCTTGTCTCTGACCTTGAATAATTCCAGATCCTTTTATATTTGCCAGGTTCTTGCATGGCACCAAGAGGCTGCAGAGCTGTGAAAACAACTCACCCACCCTGTAGACTCCAGCCGCACCCCCGCGCTGCCCCACGCGCTGTGGAATGGTGTGGCGGGGGAAGAGGGGGAGGCAGTGCATCCCGGCATTGCTGGCTCTGCTCTTGTCATGTGCCGTGTGTCCTGCACTTTGTACCCCAAAGTGCCTCCTACAGGAATAAAGGGCTTTGCTGAAGTTCTGGTCTGCTTGTCCTTCTCGTGTTGCACTGCCCTGAGCACACCCAGCTTTTCCTCCAATGCACCCTTCGGCCCAAACATGTAGCACCCTTGTCTGCTTTGTGTGTATTTGCATTGTTTCATTATTTCATCGAGTCTCTTGTAACAGTGGGGTGTGGGTTCTCTGCAAGGTCTGATTGGCCCAGGTGCTGAAGCCAACAAGAGGTCCCTGGTGCCAGCATGCGTTGTTTATTGCAACACATGTGAGACGCTCCTGTTGCTGTGCCTGAACATGTGCCTAATAGCACCTTTTGTGCACATGCTTGGTGCTGTTGTAAGTGTCCCGTGTACACAGTTCTTCACATGCTGCTGCTCCCCCTGCGCCCCAGCTCTCAGAGGAAGCAGCTGGGAGTCAGAAAGGGACCTATCCAGGCCCCGCAGTGCAGTGGCAGAGCTTTGCCTTGGTGGAGGCAAAGGCCATGCTGAGCTTGGTGAGATGCTAGTGCTGAGGAGCCCAAAGCGAGAAGGCAGAGAGGATAGCTGATGGAGAAAAGAAACAAGTGCAGAGTAGCTGGTCACCCAGGTCCTATCAGCAGCCCAAAGGAGAGGGATGTGCGGTGGGGATCAGACTGCCCATCTCTGGGGGGGTGGGGATTGGGGCTAGGAAAGCCATGGTGGACACAGTCAAAAGGAAAAGGTGTGGGCTTTTTAAAGAAAATACTTCTTTCAAATTTTGAGTTACTTGAGGAAGGGAGGCTCTCTGGATTTGCCCTGAGAACCCATTAGTCTTCCTTGTCTTTCATTGGGTGCCCACAGCAGGGGCTGAGCACTTTCTGTCAAATAAGCAAGCCTACAAGGAAAGACCCCAGTATGAGAAAAACCTATAACTAAGGTTTAAAAGAAGAGATGAGCAGGAAACACTTAACTCCTGCAGCTTTAGAAATTAAATGTGGGAGGGATGGCATGAACACCAGCCAGAGAGGAGGCAAGAGCCAGTCAGTCGCTGCCCGGCCCCTGCCACTCGCTTCCACAAGAGCCTGCACACACAGCTGCCTCAGGCCAGCTGCCCACCCCCACCCCCACTGAGTGGTCCTTAAGAGGTCGAATGTCACCTGTCAGCCAGCCAGAGTCCACTGGCCACCCTACATAGAACTGGCCTTCCCAGACTCCCAGCCCCGCCCAGCACGGACCGCACCCTCAGCACCTGCAGGCCTCCCAGAAGCCTGTGCTGGGTGTTGGGCAGATGCACCTTTGTAGGGCAGGGTCTGTCATTTACATCAGACCTAAAGGGGCCTGCATCCCCAGGAAAGGTTGGCAGCCTAGTTCTGGTCTTTGTCAGGCTATACCCATCGGGCACAGGTGACAGCCATGGGGTTCGTCCAACCTCCAAAGCAGGCATTCAGTGGCGCCCCATGGTGAGGAGCCCCCACCTCCCTCGGAGAGCCCTCGGTCAAAGGCATGAGTGGCCAGGAGAGACGGGCCAGCGCCTCCTGTGCACCACGTGCACTTGGCTAGGCGTCGGCTGCTGTTTGGCGACCTCTGCTTCTGAAGTAAACGCCTTCAGGGTTAAATAAAGGCCTTCAGGGATGGCCAGGCTCTGCTTCAGTGCATTCCCTGCAGGTTTCAGACTAGATTGGTAAGTTCAGTCTTCAAGATCTTTGTTCTTACCTCAAAGAAATGGATGCAAGGTCACCAAGTGGTAATAGGTGGGTGGGTGTTTATTGTTTGGGCCGAAGTTTTCAGTACAAATGTTTCTCCCAAATCCCAATGGAAACAGTGAGTTTTCTACACTTTGTAAAATCAAAACTGCATTTTTAAACAGCTGTATTTAACTTTATAAGCTACATATAAATTAACAAAGTTTTAAAGACATACCATGGTGCAATATGGTATCTTTCTCAAAATTTCTTCCATTTTATTCCAAGATACGATTCCCGTGGCTACAGAGGCCCCTGGCATGCACCTGCCCCTTTCTGTGTGGCCCGAGCCTTCCCCAGGCCCTCAGCTGTGGAGGGACTGCAGCCAGCCGTGTGTGCTGCGGTCTCCTCCCAGCGGGCACAGCTCTTCCAGCACAGGAGCCCTCCATGGCTGACTTGTTTACTCTCCTGAGTGAGAGATAATGACCTCTCTTCTCTTTAACATCTCAGCCAAAAACGGCTTAAATACAATCCATCCCTAAAAATAGTCCCAGCTACCTTGTAACTTACACAGACACTTAGCATAGGTTGCTTACAGGTTTTTGTTTTTGTTTTATCATCACCTGAGGACATTTTTTCATTGCTTTTAGAAAGAGAGAGATATCAAAGCAAGAGATTGTATGAGCCAGGACCAGGGATCAAACCCTCAACCCTTTGGTTATGGGACCAAGCCACACCAGCCAGGGTGCTTATAGGTCTTTTTAAGTAACTGACATTTAAACAGAGTTCCATGAAACTAATAATTCTTTAGAGAACTCTTCATTTTACTCTTAATATATTTTTGAAATTCCACTTTACTTCTTTAGCCATTATAGAAAACACAACTGATTTCTAAGGTGTAATTCATTGTCTTCATTCTTAATACATTTCCTAAGTTTCCCCAAATCTTTTTTGGAATTTGGTGGACTAAAAAGACCAAAACAGCCAGTTCTCATTGTACAGTCTCATGGGTATATAAGATTGGGTTCGGAGCATTTTCTGTCAGCTCTTTGTAATACAGTTTTTTTTGCATTTTGATCTACTAGTGTTTTGATATATAATTGCTGACACAATTCTCCATTTTTTTACAGGCATGTGTTCCACAAGTCCTGCGTGGATCCCTGGCTTAGTGAACACTGTACCTGTCCTATGTGTAAACTGAATATTTTGAAGGCCCTGGGAATTGTGGTATGTTGCCTGTTGTGTTACCACTCTGTGTGGTGTCATTTCTAAGTGTAACAAGACAGTACAGATGCTTCCTTTGCCGCGTGGCCTGGTGAGCCCACAGGGCCTCTCTCCCAGCCCACCGCAGAGAACTCCTGGGGGGCTAGAGGGTTTTGCTGGCCACCAGAGGGGCCTCTGGGTGGTGGGTGTGTGCTGGAGAGCTGAGTTGGAGGCACGGAAGTGATTCTCCTTCATTCCAATATCTTTTTTAAAAAGGAATAGAATATAGTCTTTTGACTCCTGCCTTCAGCATAATATAGAATTGTCATCACATTTCTTCCTCTTGAATCTGGCTTTACCCTCTTACGTACTGGGAAGTGGCAAGCAGTGAAGGTGGGCAGTGACAACTCTGGGTGAACCCTGACCCTGGCTTTGGCCAGGGCCCAGGGAGCTCTGGCCTGGCGAGTCAGCACTGACCACGTGAGGACCTTGGAGACCTCCTGCCGTTAAAGTTCCTTCCTTAAGAGAAGTAGATTTCCAGGATTATTGCTTTTTGGACAAAAAAAAGAAAAAGCTTTCTGGTCTCAAAAAAAGAGTGAATGAATAATCTCCTTATGGAGCAGAAAGTTCAGTTGGACCGAACGATGAATTCCTCATTTTAGCTCCCAGGTGACAGTCTAGGTGCAGTCCTAAAGCAGACGTTCCCACCCGTTGATCCTTCGTGGTGAGATCACATTCTTGATGTAGCAGTGTCATGGGATCTCTCCACAACACCATGCCACCACACTGCTGCACGCTGCTGAGTAGTGTCTCCAGCTTATGCTGAATGCCATGAGCATGACTACCGGTCACACAATAAAAATGTCTCCAGACATTGCCAAATGTCCCTTGGGGAAATAGTCACCCTCGTTTGAGGGGTTTAACACAGAACGTCTGGCATATAGTATATGCTTGGAAAATATTAACTTAGCTTCTTTTGTTGCCTCCAGCCTTCTTGCTTGTTTTGTTTTTCAAATCCTATTCTTTAAACTGCTGATACTTTTTCCTTCCACTTTTAATGAAAATCCTTCTAAAATGTATTATAAGGTACCATGGTTCCTTACATATATAAAAACAGGATCAGCCTAACTAAAGGGGTATCATTATAAGCACCAGGCATTGCACTGTGTGCTATGAGTTTTTAAATTGAGCTGTGGGGTGACCAGAAAGCAGTTCTCTCACTCAGGAAGCCATTTGTGTTGGGTTTGGTTGGCTCCCACTTCTCTATGAGCTTCTCACGGCCACCGGTCCCTGTTCCACTTCTAATGTGCTGTTTGCTATGGGCTAAGAGTGCAGGTTGCTGGGGCAACCAGACAGCCGGTTGCTGAATCAGCAGACTTGCGTGCCCACTTCCCAGGTGGTCAGCCTTGGCCCAGGCAATTCCAGGCCTCTCTTTCAGGGTCAGACTCTTAGTTCTTGAGACAGCTTTCTCACCGGTCAGAAGTCTTTCCAGCATTATATGCTCTTGCTGTTGAGCCTTACTTATGTTTAAAGGAAGAAGATCTTTAAAAACTGACAACCAAGGGGAAAAAAAAAACGAAAAAAAAAAAAAAAAAACTGACAACCAGGTAAGCGGGGCATTACAGAAAAGTTAATAGGATGAAAGGGTGTTGTCTGGTACCTGCTGTCTCTGAGCATCGAGCCAGAGTTACACACTTGACTGTCTGCTATATACTGACGACCCACTCTGCCCGTGAGCCTTGTCCATTGTGGAGTGTTCAGTTTCCTCAGTTCCGCGATGGATTTTGGTTTTCCTTTGTAGGAAATTACCTGTTTCTTCTAAAGAAAAACTCTTAGGTAAGAGTGGAAAAGGTAGATGGGGAGAGAAATGACTGGAAATCACATGGAAAAAACTCGAAGTCTTTTCAACACAGTGTCAAACCTTTAGAGATTGTTATTCTTACAAGTACTTTAATTTGGAATGATTTTGCAGCCAAATTTGCCATGCACTGATAACGTCGCGTTTGATATGGAAAGGCTCACCAGAACCCAGGCCATTAACCGAAGACCAGCCCTAGGTGACCTTGCCAGTGACACTTCCCTTACCCTTGAGCCACTTCGAACTTCAGGAACCTCACCGCTTCCTCAGGATGGGGAGCTCACTCCCAGAACAGGCGAGATCAACATTGCAGTAACAAGTAAGTGGGCCTGTGCCCAGTGAGCAGCAGGTGTGCTGCTCTTTGGCACATGGTGACAGTTCCAGGGGAGAGTTGAGGCAGTGACTTAGTCTGTACCCAAGAAAGGAATGGGTACTTTTGTTAAGACAGCTATTAGGGATAACGAGGCTTACTCTATACTAAGGAGCTTGTTTGTTTGTGTGGAATGAAGATGTTTGTCTTGGGTGCTGTTTGTAAACATGTTTTGAAATGAGTATGATGCAGACAGGTATCAAGAGTGTCCTACAGGCTGTGAAGAAGGGTGGCAGCTGCTGTGGGGAGGGCGTGACTGAGCACTGGTGCTCTGCCTTCCAGGCTGTGGGCAGCCCCACAGGGCTAAGAATTCACTGCGCTGTCGGGAGCAGTAGAGGTGGCCAGGGCTTCCCGCTTTATTTCACACTTTCCATGAAGTTCCGTGTTTTGGTGCTCCTCATGCGGTACAGTTGTAACAAGGGGGAGAGAGGCAAATGGGAAATCAGCCCTAAAGCTCGTGGGCTTGTGGTAACTGTCACCATTGCTGAGCTGTCGACAGAAGAGGAGGGTCCCGGGTCTCGGTGGCCAGGCCTGTGTGCATGTGAGTGGTGGGAGGGCACGCGTGAGGCCATGCGCACACTCTCCCTGGCCAGCCGCTGTCCCTCAGCTCCGCTCTCTCCTCGTTATTCTCACCTAACAGCTCCTCACCCACCTCGCCGCTCTGTGCTGACTTCCCCAGCTCGTGCTGTGCTTGCCTCCAGCTTCTGGCCCTAAACCTCCGAGACTCTGCCTAGCTCAGTCACACGTGGGCAGGCCGTGTAAAAAGGCTTTTCCCTCCCATAGTAAGACTCATGTGGTCCATTCAGTTAATGGACATGTGCTTCTCACTAACCAGAAATCATTAGAAAATGATGTCCCAGGTTCTAGTCTACCATTGGTTTAAACTCAAGGAGACTTCGTTCAGTTACAAAATAAGTAAAACAAGTCTTTGATAACAGTTTGACTCATGTGTGACCATTACCCAATAATTTGTTTTCACAGCATTTCTTATTTTCCTGATTTGGCATTTAGATTTTAATTGATCTAGTAGGAATAAAGGAGATGAAAGTTGTGTGTTTACTAATGAGTTTTTGTAGGCCCTTCATTGATCAACATTTATTGAGCACCTACTACAATATTATTTCATTATATTTTATTTGGAAATGTCCTTTCAGAATCTTCTATTTTTATGATAAAAAATACTACTTCATTTATCAAATCAGTCACTGTTAGCCGAATTTATGCATGTTAATAAATAAAGTCCATGTGGTTGAGTTACACCAAAGCTGCCTGTATTCTCCTTCAAAGCTCAGTAGTGCTCCAGTGGTGGCAGTGCATTCAGCCAGGCACCCACTGCGTGCAGGGTGCCGTGCTGTACATGCACACAGCGGGGATAGGAGCCCAGCCCTGCTGCTTGGATCCGGGCCAAAGAGCCCCTGAGCCCATTCGGTACCATTACAGTGGTGTTTACTTCCTTTGGATGACTAGTTTTTATCGCTAAAATTCCATGCATATGTGGACGGTACATTCAGAATTTAGAAGCATAGACATAACTGAAGTTCTAATGAGTCTGCTTATCATGTATAAAAGTCTCTAAGGAAAAAAAATTAAGAATGCTGTGTTAAGCTTCTTTATACAATCATCTCAATTTTTTTAATGCCAGTTATGCATTTTTCCTGCTTAACATATATGCAAATAAAATAGTGGATTTTGTATAGGTTCTTGAATGTTTACTCTGACTTACATAAAAAACTTGTAAATTCACTCTGTGAATAAGAGATTTATAATCCAAGGAGCAGTGGCTGCACTATTATTTAAGAAGAACAACTTTGCTAAGTCTTAACGATACAAACCAAGGTAAGCAGAGAACTAAAGATCACCACCTTTAAAACTCAGTGAAAGTAGAATCACATTTTTCTAGAATGATTCCTAGAAACACACTGTTTTGCATAGTTGCAGGAGTCGTGGAAACCAAATTAAGAAGCATCCTGTTACCCACAGCTTCTGCATGTAAACAGTGAGCATTGCCAGCATCTTTCTTCTCTCTGCCTTGTTGCAGATATGCAGGGAATTTTACTGTGAAACACTTTGTTAAGCCAGCCCTAGTCAGTGTATCCTCCAGGGAACATTTCAGAGCTCAGGCTTGCAGGATGTCAAATTGGTTCCCAGGCTATTTTCAAGATTCTCAGAAAATATTTTTGGAGTGTTACTTACAATACAGATTTTGAAAAGTTAAGGGGAAATATAAACTGACTTCCGAGATCTAGAGCAAGATGAGATAAAAATCCTTTGAGTTCTGTGTACCAAAAGTTTTCAGCCCTTTGCTGAGCAAGAGTCTTGTGAACCACCTACTAGGCCTTAACAGAGCCAGAGCAGCCAGTGTTGCTTCCAGCGGTGGGGTTGCAAAGGGAAGCCCTTTTCAGGAGACACCGATACCAAGTGCTTTTTAAATAAAGACTGTAAGTAACCCAAGCACAAGAGACAAGAATGTAGACGTGAGTGCCGTGGAAGGCCAGCCTGCGGACTGCTTGGGGTGCCCACAGGACCTCTGGGAGCCTCCACTCCGTATTTCTAAGCCATTGGCTAAGAATGAATGACATACCATGCAGAAGTGACAACACGAAGAAGGAAAGGTTATGTATGTGTATGGCTAGCCTACTCTACTGTCATTTCATTTAACAAGTAAAAAATCTATGTCCATGTGCAATTCTGTATACATATTTTCACTGCACGGCTTTTGGTGGCCACACGCCTCATAGACCTCAGGACATGACTGGGAAGAAATGTTGGGGCCGTGCTTTCCTGTCTCCCTGGCAGCTTCCACCACTCCTCCCACTAACCTCCAGCTAGGAGCTCTCTGCAAACCTCCTCCTGCTTCACTTCCTTGGGCCACTCTGGGCTTACACCTCCGTTGACGTCTGCGTCGTTGCTGTTGAGGGAAATGTTGACGTCGATTTGACTTAAGCCTTCTCCCAGAGTGACTTCCTCCCTTTCCTTTGTCAACAGAAGAATGGTTTATTATTGCCAGTTTTGGCCTCCTCAGTGCTCTCACTCTCTGCTACATGATCATCAGAGCCACAGCTAGCTTGAATGCTAATGAGTAAGTAACAATTGTCTTTTAGATTGCATGTGCTAGATGATCCCAAGAATTATGTAGAGTAACTTTTATAAAGATGGTGGAATTGGCTTTCACCGGTTTCATACTGATTCTGACGGGATCATACCTAGCAATATAATGTATGTCATGAATAGTAACTCAGATTGGGAGTTCACCTTGCTCAGCAACAATAGCTCACTTGAGAAAAGATCCAGGGTCTCTCATGAGCCAAAGCTGAGAGGGAATCAAAAATGTCATGTAAATGTCAAAGGAACCATAACAGTCATGGGATACACCACTGAGGGAACAGCCCCTTTCCTCTGTGCTTGTCGGACTTTACCTGGAGTCTGATGTCCTGAGCGTTTTGTGGAGCCCTGGCTGAAGGTCAGGCCTTCAAGAAAGACATAATCGGGAAGACTGTGGGGAGAAGGGGATAGAAAATAGGGCAGAATGGGGAGCAGAGGGTAAGTTATAGGAAGGTAGATCTCATTTCAGTGAAAGGAAGAACATCTGTCAGTGAGACAGTGTGCTGGGACGGGGTGGGACTAGGGAGCTGGATGTCATTTGTCAGGGCTGAGGTATGCGACAGGTTTCCCAGGGGGATGGAAAATTGGGCTAGATAACTGTTAAGGTCCAGTGATTTTCCAAGATGAGCTTTCTGTAGGGATAAGATATAGAGAAGGGTTTTGGTTTTGTTTGTTTTGTTTTAAATTTTGGGCATTTACTCAAAATGCCCAAAATTTATTAAATCTTTTATCAGTATTCAGGCGAACTAAATTGAGATGGAAGCATCCCTGGACAGTGTCCAAATTTGAACATAAATGGTACAGGTGGAATTCACATGCTGTCCATATTCAGTTATGTCTGCCATTTTAATTGATTAATAATAATCAACCAAGCTCCTGTAACTGATTAAATTCAATGCTCATTGTTCAACCATAGAAACTATAGGCAAGTAACCTTCACTTCAGTGACATGATTTTATTGCCTCTCACCTGATCTGTTGGAAATGGCCTTGAGATCCCTAACCGATGATGTGTTGGAAGGGTGTCATGGTCAGGTGGCAGTCTTCAGCCTTCAGATGAGTAGTCTGGGCCTCATCCAACATGTCACCTGGGCGCACCTGCTGCAGTTTCACCCCAGCATACCACAGTGTTACCTGCTCAGATTCTGGAGGCAGACGACTTACCTGGATAGGGCTCCCAGCTTCTCCGTTTATCTGAAGCTCATTTTAGTCATCCATAAAACAGGGGTAATGGTAGGTGCACACATCATAGTGTTGTGAGAATTAGCATGCAAAGTGCTTAGCCCAGTGCCTGGTACATAATAAGTGCTCAATAAATGTTCGCCATTTGGTTCCACTGAGATGTTTTACATTCTATGACTAAGATACCCATTTATCTTTATCATCTGGCACATGAATTTACATTCTTTCATAAAATATAATACTGTACAGAGTCATAGGGGCTCTGTGAATGCCTGTGATTCAAACTACAACTTGAAGGGAAATATTTATTTCACCTGCAGTCACCTCTTTTGCTTACTCCTATACTGACCCATCAGACTAGATGACTTCACAAATGAGTGAAAACCAATCACAGCCAATAGTGGCACAAGGAGCACTTTTAGAGAATTTGTAAGTAATTTAATGCTCACCTTGCTGCCACTCAGAATCTGCAGGTGCTCAGTTCATGCATCAGCTGTTTCAGAGGATACGCAACAGGCATGTCCCCTGTCAGAAGTCAGAGAGCCTAGGACATGATATTTCAGCTCCATGTGTAAATGCCTGCATGATTCAGAGTCTAAGTCACGGGCCTTAGGTCCATCTTGTCCAACCCATCTCTCATGAGCCTTGAGACTGCAATCATTTATTTGAACATCATTTCTGTGCTTGCAATCAAAACCACCCTGAAAGATGATTTTCATGATCCCATTTAAAGAGAGAATTTGAGAGAATGCGAGAGAGAGTATGTATGTGCACACATGGATGCATGAAAGATGCTCATCAGAATATTAATGATGATTATCTTAATTTAGTAGACTTACAGTGTTTTTCTCTTTTATTACGCTTTTATGTGTTGAATTTTTATGACATGAGTTATCTAATTTTTTAAAAAGCCTTTTTTAATATTTTTTTATTGTTGTTGTATTACAGTTGTCCCAGTTTTTCCCCCGTTGCTCTCCACTGCCCCCTCCCCCATTCCCACAGTCAATCCCCACCCTGTTGTCCATGTCCATGGGTCACTTATACTTTTTAATTATAGTAGACAATAGTCATTCAGTGTCTCTTTCCCCAAAATGTTGCTGAAAAATTTTAACTCCAGAGAAAAGTTTATTTTAGCAAATAAATTTATAAGTATTCTTCATTAATGAATTTTTTGAAATCTTAGTTCCATTTTTGCCTTTACCAAAAACTTACAGCCAAAATGAGACTGCCTTTTTAACTTAATAGATCTCTTTTAATTTTCTAGGTAACCTCATTCATTTGTAAGATAGTCTTCCATTGCAGTTTACTTTTCTGACAGTATTGTACTGAACTTGTATATCGTTTCAGCAAGATCTTGACCCAGTCTAGTCACTTGTGCAAACTGGTGAACAAGGTGAAGCAGCACTGGCCAGGGTCAGGACCGCCACCCACACTGCGTAGACTGCTGCCCCCTTGCCTTGCTCTGTGGGGCTACCCCACGCTTGCCACTATTGGCTTAATCAGAAGTCAGTCAAAAGTCCATGAACCTGGGGTCACTCCCCTTCTACTGTGATGAAATTCTGTTTAAGTATTCAACCATGACTAATTGTGCTTTTAATGTTAACACTGCAATCTAGTGAATTTTGAGACTTTCCAATATAAACAGATAGTAGTCAAAGAAGCAAATAAACATAAGGTAAATATATTTTTATATATTTGCTTTTCATACCTCTGTCTCTTAGTACCTAAGTAAGCAAAGTTATTGAAATTCAATTTCCAAAGGAGGTTTTCTCCTATACTTCATTATTCAAATAAACCTTGTTAAAGCCTCGCATTTTCAGGCTTATATTTGTATCAAGCTAATTTTCTCTCAATATAAGAAAATAAACATTTTTTTTTTTTTGAGGAACAAGTTATAAGACCTATGGATGATGTAGGAGAAATTTTGAGTTGAGTAGAAAGGTCAACTAGGTATCCTCTACAGCCCATTTTCAGTTCCTAGATTTGGATTCATGGGAATTATTTCCTAAAATTTGCAGAGGAGCATGGCCTAAACATTCAAGATTGAGACGTCCAGGCAGGAGGAAATGGACGGGCGTGATGTAGTAACTGGAGCAAATGTCAGATCCTATAGCATTACCCAGACCCAGAGCCCTGGCTCTGCAGCAGGCCGGTGGGTTCAGGCTGCCCCCAGGCCCCATCAGAGGAACTGATGTCTCTCTTTTACTCTCTACTCAATATTTCTGAACTTTTCTGCTCAAAGACTCTAAGAGGAACACTGATATATCTCAGTATAAGAGGGTCTGAAAGTTAATCTTGGGGATGCTTAGCTTAGAAAAAGCAGAAGCTAGGTGAGATGAGAGGTGTTTCTAGGTGTTTGAAGAACTCCCAAAGATGAGAACAGCTCCTGCCAAGAACTTACTCCCGTACCGGGCCCTGCTACTCTCCACATTGCCCCGTTAGCACTCCTAATCAGGGCCCACAGACACAACTGCACTTACTGTAAGAAAGAACTTTCTGCCAGTCAGCTGTTTGCTTTGGCATGGGATGTTTTGAAAGCTAGTAAGCTTGCCAGGACCTGCTTATTCAGACAAAAGTTGTTCAGAAACAGATCCTGCATTAGTGGAAGTCGAAGATTCCTTCCAGTTCTGAGAGTCCCTCCTGAACTGTGTCCCAAATGGTCCCTTCCTGGTATCGATCAGAGCCAGAGGAGAGAGGCTAGGTTCTCTGCTGCCTTTCTTTTAGAACTTTAAGTAGCCAAAGCAATATTTTTAACCCTTTGGGTACCAATGTCGCAATGAGTGACACTGACAAAAAATTCCCAAAGGTGCCAGCGTCGCTGGGTGGCAGCAACTTTTTTTCGATGCCTATAAATGTAAATAACAATGGAATAATTTATATTTTCTCTTTTTTTGTACCTCAGGTTATATATTGATATAGTTTTTTCTCATGTTGATCCAAATTTTGAATTACACGTGGCACTCAAAGGGTTAAAACTCCTTTTTTTATATATACCATCTCCCACTGTAAGAAAAGTATAATTTTTTGTTTCTTAATTTTTTTGTTATTCTATTACAGTTGTCCCAATTTTCCCCCGTTGCTCTCCATGTAAGAAATAAATTTTGCATTGTGACCCAAGACTCCCACATCTACTCATATAGCTAGAACAGAAATTTCAGACATTTTCCTTATACGTTCAGTATTCTCTTATATGTTCTTCTCTGTACTTTGTTGTTGTTAATGCTCCTACATTGATTTTACAGTCTATTAATAAGTTTGAGAAACAATAATCTAAAGAACTTTGAATTTTTACTTCTCAACTTATTACTGTTTGCTCACACTACCACCTGTTTTGTTTTCCTGAGACAACCTTTCTTGTAGCAATGCCAGCAAAGCTTTGAAATTGCCTCCATTTGTTAATGAACCCCGTTCTTTCTCTGAGTATTTACTTCTCCTTTTAGCCACCCTGAGCCTGGAATATATACAGAGGAGTAATCTGAGGCCCAAATGGACCAAGTAACGCCGAAAAATGCCGTGGGTAGCAGAGCATGGCATGGAAGCCCAGTAGCCTAGTATTTCTGGGTCAATTTCTTCCCTTTACACCACCGGTCTCTGACTTCTCCAGAGAGCCATTTAAAGGCTCCAGACAATGTGGCTGAAGATGACAAACTTTGTTTTTTAAAACAAAGGAGGGTTAAAGGCAGTGGGACCTTCCACTGGACTCCTATGCTACCTTTGACAGTGGTCATTTTTCATTTTTCAGAAGTACCTTTAATGTTGTGGCTGCATTTAGTTGTTTATTATTTCTTAGAAAGACAGCAAAATAAAGTAAGTTTAAATTTTTTGATTCACCCATTAAACGTCCTTATATCTGATATCCTGCTTAGTGAAGAAATATTATCAAAACAATGCATTATCTTATATATGAACTAGAGAGATAATAAAGTACAGAGCTTTATGTGAAGTTGCTGGGAATGGCCTCTCCTTCATTCAGATCCCGGTGTGCCCTCTGTGCCAGGCCTGGCATGCTGGAGCCCTGGGCACAAGGGCCGCTCTGTCCAGTGCGCCCCCACTGGTGGCATGCCAGCAGAGCAAGCAGCTGCCTGTAGGAAGGAAGAAAGTTGCTCAGTACCACACAGACATGGGTCACTGGCCACTTCTCTCTGAAAAAGGCTTCCTGGAGGGAGTGACTGAGAACCAGGCTGGGCATACTGAGGGCACAGAGTGAGGACAAGCAGAGTAGGTTCAGGGAGTGGTGTGTGTGTGTGTGATGTGTCTGCTGTAGGTAGTAGCGGTAATAGGCAAACCCTAGAATTTGGACTTTGTTCTGGTAAACACTGAGTAATTCATAAGGCTTTTCAGCAAAAGATAACTCCTGAAGGCTGGGAAGTTGCTTTGGCATGGTAGACGGAAGCAGGGAGATAAATGCAGTAAAAATGCAGAATTGAACGAGGAGATCAGGGTGGTAAGGAAGGAGATTAAATCAAGAAACACTAGAGAATTGTATGTTGACGAAAAATAATCGTTTGAATCACAAAGAGGAAAGAGAGCAGAACTGAAGACGTGGTTGGAGACCATGAGAATGAAGCTGACTGCAGCGTGCAGGAATCTGGGTCCCACAGTGACAGCAGCAGAGGCCTTCCTCCAAGGGCAGAGCAGAGATTGAATTGGCAAAGACTTGTGGTGCCTTCTCAGGGACACACGCGCTGGGGCTTCCATAAGAGCCAGACATCCCTGGGAGACTGGATTCTTCAAATCATTTCAAAATAAAAACTACATTCTTGTTTGAGGATAAGTGGGGATCATGTTTTAAGGACAACAGCTACAGATTTCAGGATACTCAGCACTTAGAACATGTGTCCAATTGCATAATTTCCCTGCATTTTTAAACAAAAAGTTGTTAGCCAGGAATACTGACACCTCTCCAAGGTGCCCATACCACTTGACTGTGTATCCGAAGCTGCCAGGCTCAGGAAAGTCTAATGACTTTCTGGCTTTACCCGGTGGGGGAACTAGTGGAGGACAACCCAGACCACCCTCCAGTTAGGATCACTTTCTCTGTTATTTAAAAATGTGGACAACTACCCTTTAATTCCTAACCTGTCTTTTTCCTTTTATCCCATAGGGTAGAATGGTTTTAAAGAAGAAACAGACCGCTTTCTGACTGATTGCCTCGAAGGAAAAAAGAACCTATTTTTGTGCAGCATTTACCAATCATGCCACACAAGCATTTATTTTTAGTACATTTTATTTTTTCATAAAATTGCTAATGCCAAAGCTTTGTATTAAAATAAACAAATAATAAAATGAGAAGGCTGCGCTGTTGAGTACTATTTGCCCCCTTGGGTTTGAAGGCTGATTGGGAGATCACGAGCCTAGACTTCTGCCTCAGAGGCAGCGTGCTTGTGACCCCAGGGGAGAAACAGTGCGGCCCTTTCTGTTGGCGTTTTTGTAGTTGGCTCCTACTGTGCCCAGCCTGGGCTCATCCTTTGTGGTTGTGCCCCTTGGGCTGAAGGTCATATCTTGTTCCTCTGTGGTTGACAGGTCTGTGGCCAGAATGCCAGTACTGCAGCCGCAGCAGGTGCAGGACATTGTGTCACTTGCCACTGTGTCCCTGTACGTAGCAGAGTGCTTTGTATATAGTACGTGCTCAATAAATATTTGTGGAATGAAGGGTGAGTGTAAGAAAAAGTTTCCAAAATACACACCAATTAGTAATAAACTATATCTGTCTCACTTTTCAAAACCTTTTTTGTATAGCATTCTTTTAAAAACAGCAAATTCTAAAACATTGAATGAAAGCCATTTTACATGTATAAATGAAACATGTTTGCTTTACTGATGAGGAAAACATTGAAATATTTTGTTTTAGTGAATCGTGTGCTTGAAGGATCATCAGTGTGCGTAACATTTGGAGCAGTGAGAGCTTAGCCTCCATGCCAGCCTTCCTGCGGATGAGAACGTACACTGCTGGCAATGACTTCCCTCAGCAGTCATACTCACCCAGGTTGGGGAGGGAGGTCCTTTGTTTTTAGTCATAATTTACATGCCATAAAATTTACCCTTTGAAAGGATAAGCCATTTCCAGGATTTTCAGTATATTCACAAGATTGGGCAACCATGACAACTCCAACTCCAGAGCATTTTCATCACTCAAAATGAAGCCCCGAACCATTAACAGCTCCTCTCCCCCCATCCCCTGCCAGCCAGGAGCCACTCATCCACTCTGTCTCTGTGGGTTTACCTACTCTGTACATTTTATATGCATCAAATCATACAGTACATGACCTTTTGTATCTGGATAATGTTTCCAAGGTTCATCCATGTTGTAGCATGTATCAGTACTTCATTCTTTTTCGTGGCTGCATAATACTGCACTATACAGATATCTTTTTAAATGATATTTTATGGATTATGCTATTATAGTTGTCCCTATTTTTCCCTCTTTGACCCCCTCCACCCAGCAACCCCCTACTCCCTCAGGCAATCCCCACACCATTGTTCATGTCCATGGGTCATGGGTTCTTTGGCTACTCCATTTCCTATGCTGTACTTTCCATCTCCATGGCTATTCTGTAACTACCTATTTGTACTTAATTCCCTCTTCACCCATTGCCCCACATCCCCCTCCCATCTGGCAACCATCAAAATGCTCTCTGTATCCATGATTCTATCTCTGTTCTTGTTTGCTTAGTTTGTTTTTTAGATTCAATTGTTGATAGATATAATTATTGCCATTTTATTGTTCATAGTTTTTCTTAAATAAGTTCCTTTAACATTTCATATAATAAAGGTTTGGTGATGACTAACTCCTCTAGTTTCTTCTTGTCTGGGAAGCTCTTTATCTGCCCTTTGATTCTAAATGATAGCTTTGCTGGGTAGAGCAATCTTGGCAGTAGGTCCCTGCTTTTCATGACTTTGAATATTTCTTGCCAGTCCCTTCTAGCCTGAAAAGTTTCTTTTGAGAAATCAGCTCACAGTTTTATGGGAACTTCCCTGTAGGTAACTCTCTGCTTTTCTCTTGCTGCTTTTAAGACTTTCTCTTTAACCTTTGGCATTTTACTTATGATGTGTCTTGGTGTGGGCCTCTTTGGGTCCAACTTGTTTGGGACTTTCTGTGCTTCCTGGACATGTATGTCTGTTTCTTTCACCCAATTTGGGAAGTTTTCTTTCATTGTATTTTTCAAATAGATTTCCCGTTTCTTGCTCTTTCTCTTCTCTTTCTGGTATCCCTATGATGCAAATGTTGGAACACTTGAAGTTGTCCCAGAGGCTGCTTATATTACCGTCATTTTTTTTTTTAATTCTTTGCGTCTTGTTGTTAATTCTTCTTGTTTTGCTTCCTTGTGCTCCAAATCATTGATTTGATTCTCAGCTTCATCCACTCTACTGTTGTTTCCCTGTAAATCGTTCTTCATTTTAATTAGTGTATCCTTTGTTTCTGACTGGATCTTTTTTATGCTGTTGAGGTCCTACGTTCCTTGAGCATCCTTATAACCGGTATTTTGAACTCTGCATCTGATTGCTTATCTCCATTTTGTTCAGTTCTTTTCCTGGAGTTTTGTTCTGTTCTTTCATTTGGGCCATGTTTCTTTGTCTCCTTGTTTTGGCAGCATCCTTGTGTTTGTTTCTGTGTATTGGGTGGAGCTGCTATGACTCCCTGTCTTGGTAGCATGGCCTAATGTAGTATGTACACCCTTCATGTGGGCTGAGTATACCCTCGTCTTGTAGTAGAGCCTCGGTTGCTGTTGGCAGGTCTATGGGAGGGATTTACCCAGGCCAGTCAGGGGCAAGGACTGGCTGTGACCACTGACTACCAATCTCCACCCTCGGTGGAGAATCAGCTGAGTGAGGGCAGGGTGGTGGTGCTTCAATGTAGTCTGTAGCTGTCTAATGGGTGCACTGGCCCTGGGATTTCCTGAGTGGTGCAGGCCAAATTCAGCCTCCACCTGTGTTCTGCCTGCAGCCACCCTGCATGAGCTATAAAGCAATCTGAGGTGGCTGCTGCTAGTGCCAGGCCTGGGGCCACTTAGCGAAAGGTACAGGGGCTGGGGGATCACTGAGGCTAGATGTTGCTTGAGAGGATTTAGGAAGTTAGGAAACAAGAGCCAGGACCAGCTTTTCATATGGAAAAGCTACTGTTAATAGTCGTAAGTTGGGTGGGATGGAGCCTCAGTGAATCTCCAAGGCAGGTCAAACAGTGTGAGCCAGGTTGATGGAGTCTCAGATATGGGACCAGCTTGCTGGTTCTGTGGGGGAGGCATTTAAAAAGAGACAATGACCTCTGCTGGCCTTCATACCAGACACTTCAGTTCCTCCCTGTATGCCACTGGGGTCTCTCATGCTGCTACTCTGGTGCTGGAGCTCAGAGGGTGGGTCTGAGTAGGTGAGTCTGTGTGTGGGTTAAGATGAACTGCTTGGGGCTCCAGCAGTTTCTTCCACTGACTGGTTTTTGCAGCCAGAAGTTGTGAGGGCTTACCATCCTGGCACTGGAACCCTGGGCTGGGGGGCCTGGTGTGGGGTTGGGACTCCTCACTCCCAAGATATCCCTCCCAAATTTTTATCCACCACATGTAGATGTGGGACCGACCAGCCCATTCTGCTCTGTGCCCCTCCTACCAGTTTGGGTGGATGTGGATTTTTTTAATTCCATAGTTGTCAGACTTCCATTCAACTCGACTTCTGACAGTTCTGGCTGATGGTTGTTGTATGATATATTTTAGTTGTAATTTTGATGTGGTTATGCGAAGAGGTAAGCCACGTCCACCTATGCCACCATCTTAACTGGATCTCCGGTATCCACATTTCTTATGCAACATGAGAAACTCGAATCAGTCAGTTGTGTTGCAACTAGGGAGTTCAAGTCATTGTTAAATGTTTTTTGCTGTTCGGTCACAACGATAACTAAAGGTACTTAAGTATTAAGAGTATAACACTGAATGGTAATAGAACTTTGGATTCAGACTTACCTGGGTTCTACTTCTAGCTTTGTGGTTTTGAGTGAGTGCTTTCATCTCCCTGAGCCTTAGTTTTATGAAATAAGAAAAACATCTCTGTCTTGTGGGGTTGTTGCAAAATTATATGTAAATATTAAGATATTCCCATTTATCCCCTTCTTGTACTTAGAAATCATTTTAAATTATTTTTATAAGTGAATAATATATGTACATGGTTAAAAAAAAAAAAAAGGTTTGAATAGTACAGAAGGCTGCAAGGGCAGAAGTGCAGCTTCCTCTGCCCTGAACCGGCCTGGGCCCCACAGTGTCTGCTGTACAGACTGCCTGAGATGTTTGGTACATTTAGAAGTACCTTCTTTCACACACACCTTTATAAGACAGTAGCATAATAAACGCGTTGCCCTTCCCCCAAAATCTCTGCTGCACATAGCTTTAAAACAAATTATTTATTGGTCACTGATCTGTTAATATTCCTTTAGCCCATGCAGGGTGTGGGGAAGACATTTCTGAGGCTTTCTGCCAAATAAAGGAACCCCTGCCTCATATCCATGGGAGAGTAACAGATGGCAGTTACAGATGACAAAGTAACAGTGTTTTAAGAATTCAATGTAATACTCCAAAGAAAACTTTACACCTTTGAATTTCAGAAATCTTAGGAAAGTGTCTCACTGATACTGTCACAGACTCTAATTGCCCCATTTGTGAGTAGTAAGTGCCTGTGCTGTGGTAAATGTTTCCTGTCTTCATCTTAACCTGACAGGTGTCTCTGACTGAGTCCACACACTTCTATTCCCATTCTGCATTGACGTCAACAACCCCCTGAAGGCACAGACAAGCTTCCATTCACTCTTTCTATAAATGAACCAGAAAACAAGTACTTCACAAAGTTAGATTATCCAAAAATATATATGTAGACTATAATATTCTTCCGCAATATTTGGAGGTTATTCCATCTGTGTGCGCCCTTCTCCTCAATATTAACAAATGCATTATATATTGAATAAATTCTAAATTGATGGACATTTCAGTTATTTGAAATTTTCATAGTCTTGATGAAGGCTATATAACTACCAAAGTTCACGATATACATACAGCAAGTGGTGGTTAACTTCTGGGTTCCTAATTGTCTCTTAGTGCGAAAGCCCTCTTTATTTCATGCTGAAATAGTTCCAAGTGAAATCTATTTGGACACTGTCCTGGCCGGTGTGGCTCAGTTGGGTGGAGGAGCATCATCCCATACACCAAAGGTCTGTGGTTTTGATCCCCAGTCAGGGCACACACCTAGGTTGCAGGTTCAGTCCCCAATCAGGGTGCATGCAGGAGGCAACTAACTGATGTTTCTCTCTCACATTGCTATTTCTCTCTCTCTCTCTTCTCCCCTTCATCCTCGGGTAAGAATTGAAAAGAAAAACTATTTGGACACAAATTAGAGATCCTGAATTAGGATAGTATACATCCCTATGAACTCAAGTTTATGTAGTACTTATGGGCACAATATGTAGACTGAAATAAAGTATACCTGAGCTGTACCAGTGAGTAGTTTATGGTCTAAAGGCAAAGACAGACATAAAAGAGCAAATAGGACAAAACATATAATCAGGTACTTATATTTTGCAGAGAATTACAAACTTTTATTTTTTAACTGCGCTCATCAATTTCAAGATTCTCTGGTCTAGAAGGGACTCTAAGCTGCACTACTGGAACTCTAAGCCATTTATAATCAATTAGGGGGATTTCTGGCCAAGATGAAGGCCTAGACAGACACACTGCATCTCCCTCTACAACTAAGAAGGAATACAACTACCTCAAAACTAGAGACAACCAGAAGTTCCAGAAAATCAAGCTGCATGAAAGTCCAACAAACAAAGATATGGAGAAGAAACATTCAGAAAGGTAGGAGGGGTGGAGCCGGGGCGGAGAGGATGTGGTGTGGTGGTGGCTGCAGCGGAGGCGGCTGGCCGGCAGAAAGCGCAGTCACACATTTTAAGAAGTAGGGAGGGACACCTGGGGAGCATTCCTAGCACCAGACCAGACAGCACAGCTCAGGGTTCCAGCGCCAGGGAAAATAAAGCTTCATTGCTTCTGACTATGCAAACCAGTGGGGGTTGGGGCAGAGGAAGGAACTGCTCGTCTTTCAGTTGAGTCTGCTTATTTAAAGGGTCCCCATGGTCTAGAACATCTGCAGACCCACCCACTCTGGGAACAGCTAGAGAGGCGCCAGTCCCATACGGAAGTGGGAGAAGTGCCTGGGAAAGTGGGGAGTGCTGAGCAAGCAGCATGGTACCCTCTCAGACCCCTGCCCCACATACAGCATCATGATGTGGTGAAACGGATCACTCTGTACTGACGAATGCCTAAGGCTCTGCCCCTTATAACAGGTGGGACAGCTCTACCTAAGACACAGAGGCAAACAAACACAGGATCCTGTCAAGATGAGGAGACAGAGAAGTATGGCCCAAAAGAGGGAAAGAAAGGTTCCAGTGGGAGACCTAAGCGACTAGGAGGTAGCCAAGCTAACAGACATTGAGTTCAAAACACTGATAAAGATGCTCACAGGCTTGACCGATATGCTTAAGTACGGCAAATGCTTAAGGGAAGAATTGAAGTCTATGCTAAATGAAACAAAGGAAAATCCACACAAAACCAATAGTGAAGGGAAGGAAACCAGGGTTCAAATCAATGATTTGGAACATAAGGAAGAAAAAAACAGTCAACCAGTACAGAATGAGAAAACAAGAATTGAAAAAAATGAGAGGCTTAGGAACCTCTGAGACAACTTTAAATGTGCCAACATCTAAATCATAGGGGTTCCAGAAGGAGAAGAGGAAGAGCAAGAAATTGAAAGCTTATGTGAAAAAATAGTGAAGGTAAACTTCCCTAATTTGGCAAAGGAAATGGACATACAAGTCCAGGAAGCACAGAGAGTCCCAAACAAACTAGACCCAAAGAGGACCACACCGAGACACATCATAATTAAAATGCCAAAGGTTCAAGATAAAGAGAGACTCTTAAAAGCAGCAAGAGAAAAGCAGAGATTTACCTACAAAGGGGTTCCTATAAGACTATTAGCTGATTTCTCAAAAGAAACTTTGCAGGCAAGAGACTGGCAAGAAGTATTCAAGGTGATGAAAAGCAAGGACCTACAACCAAGATTACTCTATCCAGCAAAGCTATCATTTAGAATGGTAAGGCAGAGAAAGTGCTTCCCAAAGTAAAGCTAAAGTTGTTCATCATCACCAAGCCCTTATTATATGAAATGTTAAAGGGATTTATTTAAGCAAAAGGTGATCAAAACTATGAACATTAAAATTACAACGAATTCACAACTATCAACAACTGAGTCTAACTAAGCAAATCAAAATAGGAACAGAATCATAGGCATGGGGATCATTTGGAGCGTTATCAGCTGGGAGGGGAAACGGGAAAATAGGGACATGGTGCAGGGATTAAGAAGCATAATTGGTAGGTACAAAATAGGGGAATTTAAGAATAATATAGGTAAGGGTAAAGCCAAAGAACTTATATGCACGACCCATGGACATGAACTAAGGGGGTTGGGACTGCTCGAGGGAAGTGGGTACTGGGCGGAGGGGAGCAAAGGAAAAAAAATTAGGACCTCTGTAACAACATAACCAATAAAGTATACTTAAAAAAATAATCAATTGATTAGGACCTGGCCAGGTGACTCAGTTGGTTGGAGCACCATGCCTTACACCATAAGGTTGAGGGTTTGATTCCCAGTCATGCCTAGGTTGTGGTTTCCATTCTTGGTTTCCATACAGGAGGCAGCTGGTCGATGTCTCTGTCTCTCTCTCTCTGTCTCACTCTTCCCCTCTCCCTCACCCCCCGCTTTCTCTCTCTCTCTCTGAAGCCAATAAATAAATGTATCCTTGGATGAGGATTAACAAAAATAATAATAATAGGTTGATTAGGTTTCTGCTTCTAGTAACGTCAATCTAGCTTGTTGCAGTCCAACTGTCATACCAGCACTACCAGAAAACATGGGAGAGCACTTTTTAAAACATTCTGTTTTAAGACACTGAAGAGCCATCAATGCAGTGAGAACTTAAGGAGCTAAAAGCCCAGAAAAAAAAGGGAAGTCGAACACTGAGCAGTTCAGGCAATAGCCGGGATTGGCTGAAACACAGCAGGTACAAGATGAGTGATGAGGAGAGCTCAGGCAGCCTTGCTGTGCTGTAAAACAGAATGTGGAGTTCAGCCCCAGCTGGTGTGGCTCAGTGGATTGAGTGCTGGCCTGCAAACCAAAAGGTCGCTGGTTCAATTCCCATTCAGGGCACATGCCTGGGTTGCGGGCCAGTTCCCCAGTTGGGGGTATGCGAGAGGCAACCAATGTATCTCTTGCACACTGATGTTTCTCTCCCTCTCTTCCTCCCTCCCCCTCTCTAAAAGTAAATAAATAAAATCTTTTTAAAAATCTGGAGTTCAGGGCCCACCAACAAGACGAGCTCTGATTGACACCCTAGGCTTTCCTGTGATACCGCAAAGGTCTGCACCCTGCAACTAGAGGATGACCCAGAAGTGGACAAGCCATCTCAAAGACTGAAGCCCAGCTCTGCACCTGCTTAATTTCTAATTGCACTGAAGTGATAAGCCCACATTCTGAAAATGATGTGTCCATTCCCAAGGCAATAGGAAACCCTGTGGAGAAGGTACCACTCTCAGCAACCTCAGTGTACCAACTCTTTTCATATATCATGTCTAGCAACCCATCAGAAATACCAGGCATACTATTGTATATACAATGGGATATTTTTCAGCAATAAGAAAGAACGAATACTCTAAGTGAAATGTCAGAGACAAATATCATGTGATCTCACTTAAATGTTAAGTCTTAAAAAAAAAAAAAAGGAATAAAATAGATTCATATTGGATTGGATAAACAGTCAGTATGGTTTTTTCCATAAAATGAAAGACACATTTTTCATTTTTACCAATAACTTTATTGATTAGGATATTTTGAGTATGTCGGCTGTCTCCCACATGGTAGAATGTTGATTGTTCTCAGTTAATGTCTTGAATTGATTGCTATCATCTTCAGCTGGTCTACCTGACCATAGAGCATCATCCAGCAAGAAAGCTCTAGCAGGAAACTTTGCAAACTACTTTTGACATGTTTAATCAGTCAGAGCGCCTTCTCCATACACTGCACAAATCTTTTTTTTGTGTTTCAGTTTTGTTTTTACCTTTCTTGAAATAATAAAACATAATATGCCAAAAATGTTGCATATTTTCCTCCCTCTTCAATATTAAAATGGCTACACAAAAATTCACTAATTTTTATCAGTTTTTAAATGCATGCTGATATAACAGTTGTCACAATGCAGTCTAACAAAATTGTTTCAAATGAACTTAAAGACAAACAACTAAGCGGGTACTAGAACCATCTTACTGAAAAAAACAAATGAACTTTTTGGCCAACCCAATAGCTACAAAGAATGAATATGATGGTTGCCAGAGAAGCGGGTGAGGGAGAGGTGAAAAGGTAAAGGGTATTAAGAGATACAAACTTCAAGTTATAAAGTAAATGTCACAGGATATAAGGTACAGCACAGGGAATATAGTCAATGATATCATAACTTGGTATGGTGACATGGTAATAGACTTATTGTGATCACATTATAAGGTATATAAATGTAGACTCACTGTGTTGTACACCTGCAAGTAATATAATACTGTATGTCAACTATACTTTAATAAAGAAAAAATAATAAAAGAAAAAAAAAACAGGCATTCCAGAAACCAAAAGACCAAAAAAAGAGGAAAAACAAAGAATAGAAATAGATCCACAAGGAATACAAATATTGGGAATACCAGACACAAACTTTAAAATAACTTTACGTATGTTTAGGAAACCAATGACAAGATGAATAACTTTAGCAGCTAAAGCTGTAGTAATTGAGACGGTATAAAGATAGACAAATGGGTTACTGGAACAAAGGAGTGCCCAGAAAAAACTGCATCTGTATTAGCAATAGATTTTCAGCCAAGTTGCCAAGGAATTCAATGTGGAACAGATAACCCTTCAAACAAATGCTGCTGAAATTGCTGAACATCCCCATAGGCAAAACGCTGAATTCTGATCTTTATTTCCCACCATATACAAAAATGTATTTGAAGTGGTTTATCTAAATGTAAGAGCTAACTATAACACTTCTAAATGAAGACATAGAAGAAAGAAAGCGTAATGACCTTGGGTTTACCAAAGATTTCTTTATTCTGATACAAAACATGCACTATAGAAGGAAAAATCAACAAATCAGATTTTATCAAAATTTAAAACTTTTGCTCTTCAAAGGGCATTGTTATGAAAATATTTGCAAAACAATGGGATTGTGACCAGAATATATGTTTTTGTTTTTTAATTCTTACAACTCAATAATAGGAAGACAACTCATTTTTTTTAAATTGCAAAGATTTGAACAAAATGCTTCACAAAACATACAATGGGTTAATAAGCCATGAAAAGATGCCAGATATCAGGGAACTGCTCTCTAATGCCACAGTGTCATCCCGCTGTGGCTGACGTGTAAAACAGTGCTGGTGAGGGTGCCAAGCAGCTGGGACGCGCACATGGTTGGTGGGGTACTTGATAGAAGTGTCAGCACACACCGCTGCAGCCTTTCGCCACTGGGTGTCCACCAAGGGAAATGGACATCAGACCCACGCACGTACGCTCATAACAGCTTTACTTGTAAGAGCCAATAAATGATTATATGATTCCACTTCAATAAAACTCACCTGCACTTACCTGGGGGTAGGAATAGGGTGGGAAAAAGGGGAAGAAATACGAGTCATCAGGAAGTTTTGGGGTCAATGATGTTCACTGTCCTTTTTAATCCTTCATTTTTCTGTTTGCTTGTTGGTTTGCTGTCTTGATTTCACTGATGGTCTCAGGGATGTGTACATAGGTCAAAAGTTGTCCGATTATACATTTAAATATGTGCATTTTGTTGTATGTCAGTTGTACCCCCATAAAGCCATAAAACAAAACTACTCAGAAAAAGGACTGTGAGCTTAGCTCTGAATAGCACAAACAGTCAAATAATGTAAATATTGGATTTTCTTACCAAAATACGAGGATGAGTGTGTTGGGGCAATGGAAAAATGTGTTGATGTGGTTAAGGGGAAGATGGGGAAACCCTCCATAGTGGGGGTTCAGTAGGTAAAGGCTAAGATGGAAAACATCAGGGAGGATCCACACAGGAATGTGTCATTTGGAGTCATGGAGGTACTCTGCCACGAGCCAGCTCAGAGCCACTGTCTCTGGAGTAGGGGGCTCGCAGATGACTGGTATCAACACATGTGGGATTGACTCTCTGAACCACTGAAGGTATAACTTTAATATAAATAGAACATCTATCAGAGCCACAGCCGAAATGTGCCGGTGATGCAGGGGCTCAGAGTGCCCACCCCAGGCTCAGATGGGAGGTGTGGTGGGCTCCGCGGTGGAAGTCAGGTTTGTACGTGGAGGCTTTGTAGGAGTGCCAGGCAGCTTTCGCTTTGAAGAGCACCAGTGGTTCCTCTTTTGCAGACCCAAAGGTTGGAATTTACGTGGTTAAAGTGTGCTTAAATTGAGGGATGCCTGAATTCTTTTCATTTCCCAAATGATAAGATCCCAAAATAGAGACACATATTTGAACAAATGTGATGCTTTTGAGATAACCCACCTTCTTTCCTTTGAGCTGCACAGGAAATGCGGGCCTGATGACCTAGTGAGTCTGTTCTCTTGTTCCGTTTCCAGGTGGTCACCTCTTTCCTCGGAGCTCTTTGTCCCCTCGGAGTCTGGTGTGTGAAAGTGAATTCTCCACAATCGAGCCTTCTTTGGACATGTATGATGAGAACAAAACCTGATTTCTTTAAACAGGCTGTCTGGGGTCATCTCTTTTGTGATTTGATTTTGATCACCTTTCCTATTGTCTTCTTCTGTCAGCGTCCATTTTGGAAGAATGGCAGTGCTTTCCAAGCTCAGGTTGGGGCTCAGGGTTATATTGCAAAGTTCCTCCAAGGAGAGGCTCTGAGGAGGGCCTGATTGCCCAACTGACCTGGTGGCTCCAAAACCCACCCAAAGCTGACCACTGGACACGGGCCCCAACAAGCCCACTGTTTACAGAGAAGAGGCAGCCCAAGGGTTAATGTGGCATCGTAAACTGTCTCTGAATAATCACATGCTTTCTGTGTCAGGGTGATGTGGACTTTTTAAATACCTTTGTGCTCCTCACTTAAGAAGCATACTAACACCACAGGCACAAGTTACCAAGTGGCCCACACTGTTTTCCTGTCTCTTATTCTACTTCCTGTTAAAGGGCCTCTTTGTAAAGTTCCTGGGAGAAGGCCTCGCCTTTTCTCCCTCCTCTGAGACTGACCACCAGAGCATCATGATGGGGCTGCAGGCGCACTGTGCGGGGTAGGCCGTCATCCACATCATCACCAAGTATGACATAGGTGATACATGCTTGTGTGACCACAGAAGCACCCAAGGCCCTATCGCTGAGGCCTGTGGACTTATTCGCTTGGTACCACCAAGGTGTGTGGGGATATGGCACCCAGGAGGCCAGCCTGGCCATGATCTCAGCGGGACAGCCAGTGGGTGTCAACATCAGCATTTCCTAGTGCTTTCATGAGATCACACCACCTCCCTGCTGAGAGACACCAGACAAGCAACTGCTTCAGGCATCACTGGGCCAACCCAGCACCCTCCTGCCGGCCTCAGCATCAGCAGGAAGAAGGACAAGAGCTTACAGAACAAGATGGTGGCCCCCGTAGCACACATCTGTGACACCTGCTCCTCCCACACACCCAGACAACATCAAGTTAATATCACAGGAATCGTGCATCTTAAGAGTAATCCCAACATGGAACCATGATGAGCAAATTTATGAAACAAATCTAAGCATCCTTTTTGCTCAAGGACACACCCCAGTTCAGCCTGTTTCTCCTAGTGACCCAAGCAGCAAAGAGATATGAATGCCTCAGACCCTCCAATCCTCATCATGAGAATGGAAACCTCAGTCTCCATAGGCCGAGAGTGTGGCCAGGCAGTGAACCTCACAGCCTCACGTGTCCCCATCCTGCTATTTTCTGTTGACTCTGTCAGACAGAATTTTGAAGGGAATGCTTGCCCTTTTCCACGTGCACTGGCTTCTCTCTGACAGCGTCTCTGCTCATGATTTGTTGCTGAGATGCCACAGACACAGTCGTACCGGGACAGAAACCCTCCGATCGCCAGGCTGGCCACAGCCTGTAGGGCATCACCTCAGCATTGACCATCAGCATCTTGTTTATAACCATGTGAGGCTGGAACAGTGCAGATTTTTAAGGTCTTGATAGCTTTTTCTTTTAGCCTTTAACCAAGAGCTTTTGTTTGTTTTCTTTTTACAGCCTTTGAACTATAAAAATATTTTTGATTAAAAAAAAGAGTTTCAAGAGAGCACTGTTCAGAAACAGGTTTGCCACTGGCTTTGCAGGGAGAGAAGGGAGTCGAGGAAACTCGACTCAGTCTTCAGGGGTTGCAGCTGCCCCTGCAGCTGCACTTGTGTTTGGTGCGGCTCATCCCACAGGGAAGAGGGCCAGTTCCGACCGTGTTGTCCCCAGCACAATGTTGGTTTCCTGAACCAGAACTCACATCACAGCATAGCGTTTTCTTCCAGCTTGTGCAGTCTTACACAAGCAGTTGCATTAAATTTCATTCAAGACATTCCTGTACTAAAAAGGAATGAAATTACTTTCAAAAGAAATTTAAAATTCAGGCCCCTAAAAATCCACTTACACATAACATTCGAATTTCCGGTAAATCTAGGGCACATGTTCCCTGCTGAATAACCAAGGAGGCATTTCTTGCAGGGAGCTCACACAGAACAATGCTTCAGAGCCCAGCTCGACAACCTTTCCTGGAAAGCAGGGGCATGTTCCTGTTCAGCTACATAATGTCCTACCTTTGTCAGGAGGGACAGTAAGTTCTCTGTGAAGGTCATACACTTGGGGAATAGCGAGGGGGCATGATTTGTCTCTGCTGGCAGATGTGCCAAGGGGAGTCCTCTGCCTGGCCACCCAGGGCCCCCAGCAAGGGGCAGGATGCCGGGGCTGCTGTTGGTGAGCATGAGAACACACCTCAGCGCAGGCGCCCCTGCCTCTGAGCAGCTGCAGGTCCATCTGGGTAGCAGAGTTACTGTCCAGGCAGACGTGGTCAGGGCTGCAGAGAGGTGCTTTTTCCACCTTGTATGAGTGCCTCAGCTGCTGCCAGTCTCTCAGCCACTGTGGGCATTACCCAGGAAATGCCTGATGACCTCTGATCGTTGCAGGGACTGTGGAGGGGATTGTGTGAAGAATGGAGGGGCAGAGGACTGCTCTGAGCTGGGCTCAGCGAGTGCAGAACTGGCGGCAGGACCACAGGATGTACGTGGACTGGGGCCTAGAGCAGCCAGGAGTTGGGGTATGAAGCTGACATGCAAATGCCTACAGTTTGGTGATCTTTAACCTAAGTGAAGAACTTCCCATACCCCTCCTTTTCTGTTATTTCAGGGAAAGAGGAGGGGTGGCTGGCCAGAAAGCAGCCCAGCTGTCCGCAGGAGGAGGGCCACCTGATGGTAGTGATGGTGGTGTTAGTGGGCTGCGTGTCTGCCCAGGGCTGCCTGCATCGACCCCCTCAGGGGAAGACAAGTTCTACCATGAGGTGGTTAAAAACACCTTACAAAGTCTGGTGAACCCAACTTGTTAAGAAAGGCTCCATCTCTGCCCTCCTCCAGCCTGGCTCAGAGACCGTCCATGAGGCCCTTCCCTGGACACCTGCCAGCTGCCCCAACGCCCGCAACAGCCCAGCTTCCACAGATTCGGTTGCAAGGGGTTTCAACAAAATGACATTGCTAAAATGAACTAACTTGATGTTTCCTATGGGCTTTACACGCTCTTATTTTTATTCCCCCTCACATCCAGCTCTTTCCTTGATCTACATGTTCAACAAAACTGGTTTTAACTGAAGAAAAATCAAGATGCTGCCTTGCTGTTACCATTTATTACTCCTGCAGTGTTTCCACTACAGGAGAACAGGGAAGCAGTATTGATGTTAGGTCACCTGACAAGTGGGTGCTGTTCATAGATGTCACGAAACAAAAACCCTGATTTCCTGAAAGCAGGATAGGAGGGAAAAGGTAGGAAGAATTATAAGACTAATTTTGTCAGCAGACCTTTATTACATTCCCATTGTGTGCCGAACGCACTCAGTTCAGGTGAATCCGGTGACCGTTAAGATTGTGGCTGTTACAGAAAACAGGCACATTCACAACCAACTGGGATGTGAGACCAGGTGCAATGAGGGTGGGCCGGGAAGAGGGGGGTCCCAGAGCACAGGTGGCGGGCAGAGCGCAGCTATGTGAGGCCTGGAGCACCTGAGGGTGCTGGGAACGCAGCCCATCCAGGGAAGATACTGAAGGGGTTTCAGAGGGCAAAGGTGCGGGTGCCACTTGCTAGGCAGGGAAGCTCTGCTATGGGGGGGCCCAAATCTCTGTTTGGGGAGCGAGCTGGCTGGGTGCCTGGGTGCTGGGCCTGCCCTCAGGCCCAGGAAGAGCAGAAAACTTCAGGGTTGGGCCCCAGGCCGGGTCTGACTGAAGGCAGGAAAGGAGGGAGCCACGAGATTGAAGCAAGAGCCCAGGTTGCTAGTCTTGGTGACCAGGTTAAGTGTTGGTGGGACCTCAGAAGAGCCCTTGTGGGCACTTTAGGTCTCCGCTGTCAGGGCCTCTAAAGGGGCATGGGCATGCAGCTTGGGTCTCCAGCAGGAGTTTGGTGAGGGCAGAGTGAACAGGGCGTGGCCCCCGGGCACCAGAGTTCTGGGAAGCTGTTTTAAACATCCATGTAACCGTACCTGTTGAGTAGTCATATGCTCCATGTGATTGCAGCCCCTCCAGTGCCCCAAATCTGCTCCCTCTCCTTCTCCCTCCCTCTTCCTCTCCCTCTCTCTCTCTCACACACACACACACACACACACACAGAGTATGTACACAGGCACATGCGCTCTCCTTCCCGCACACACTCACTAAAGTTAGAATCCCAGGGTGAGCATGTAGCCAGGCCTGCTGTGACCTTATTTTGGATGATGATGGAGGCCAGAGTAGGGCCAGAATTGCCCAGTGACATGAGAGCCAGGCCTTCCCTGAAGCCCTGGGGAGACTGGCATGAGGTGTGGACAGAAGGAGCTGCTGACAGCAACCAATCTAGCAAAACCACTGAGTGTGACTTCCCCATTCAAGAAAAGTGGCGCTCATGCAAGTGTGGGAGGCAGAGCAGCAGCCCTCCCCATCCCAGGCACGGAGCTGGGCTCAGGCTCAGCAGTGGCTCCCAGCCCCCACCCCACACTGCTGTTTAAAAGCAGCATCGACCTGAGACGCGGAGGCAAACAAACACAGGAGCCTGTCAGAATTAGGAAACAGAGAACGATGGCCCAAAAGGGGGAACAGATCAAGGTTCCAGTGGGAGAACTAAGTGACCAGGAGATAGCCAACCTCACAGATGAGGAGGTAGACAACCTAACAGACACAGAATTCAAAACACTGGTGATAAAGATGCTCACAGGCTTGACAGATATGCTTGAGTACGGCAAACGCATAAGACAAGAAGTGAAGGCTATGCTAAGTGAAACGAAGGAAAATCCACACAAAACCAATGGTGAAGGGAAGGAAACCGGGGTTCAAATCAATCATTTGGAACATAAGGAAGAAAAAAAGAGTCAACCAGTACAGAATGAGGAAGCAAGAATTGAAAAAAATGAAAACTTTCCAAATTTAGTGAAGGAAATGGACATACAGGTACGGGAAGCAGAGAGGGTCCCAGGAGAGCTGGACGCAGAAGGGACCACACCAGGATGCATCATGATTGAGATGCCAAAGGTGAAAGATAAAAACAGAGTCCTGGGGGCAGCAAGAGAGAAGCAGAGAGTTGCCTACAGGGCGGTGCCTATAGGACTATCAGCTGATTTCTCAGAGGATGTTTTGCAGGCAGGAAGGGACTGGCAAGCAGTATTCAATGTGATGAACGGCAACCTGCAACCAGGACTACTGTGTCCAACAAAGCTATCATTTGGAATGGAAGGGCAGATGAAGTGCTTTCCAGACAAGGTGAAGCTAAAGGAGTTCATCACCACCAAGCCATTATTATATGAAATGTCAGAGACTTACTTAAGAAAAAGATCAAAACTATGAACACTAAAATGACAATAAACTCACAAGTATCAACAAGTGAATCTAAAAAATAAAAACAAAATCCAACTAAATCAACCAGAATAGAGACAGAATCATAGGTCTGGGGATCATTTGGAGGGTTATCAGCTGGGAGGGGTGAGGGGGAGAAATGGGGATATGGTGCAGGGATTAAGAAGCATAATCGGTTGGTACAAAATAGACAGGGGGAAGTTAAGAATAATATAGGAAAGGGTGAAGCCAAAGAACTAATATGCATGACCCATGGACATGAACTAAGGGGGAGGGGGGATTGCTGGAGGGAATGGTGGTATTGGGCAGAGGGGAGCAAAGGGGAAAATTGGAACTACTGTAACAACATAATCAATAAAATATACTTTAAAAAAAAAGCATCTTCCCTGTTGCGGGCAGTTGTTACAAGGGAGGTGCATCTAGTCTTGCCTCTTCTTTTAGCTTCATTGGTAAATTGTTCCAAAGCCCACTGGCCCAAGGGCGAGTGCTGAGTATGTGTTCACTTGCCGCCCATGGCCGCATGGTGAGCCTCTCAGCAGGACTGGAAACCGCTTTCCATGGCTGCGGTGCCCTCACATCTGAGAAAGAGCAGAAGGGCCAACCCAGGGGCGGTGCCTGTGCTGAGCTTAATAATGCCAGCAGCTCCAGTCCCCAGCTCACAGCCATCTATTGAAGGCGGGGTCAGGAGCCCCTTGTGGCCATGGGCTCCTCGGAGCTGTCAGTCAAGTCCGGAGGTTTCCCCTCTTCCTTAAGGGTGTCTGTCCAAGGCTATCCCAACCAACTGAGCGTCAGAGAAGAGAGACCAGTGGGTCTCCGGCAGACACACAAGCCTCAGGGATCCTGGACGGGAGGAGGGCCGTCAGCCTCCGCTGCTAAAAGGACGACCTACGCGTATCTGTGCTGACTTTGCTATGAAGGACCCCTAGCCTGTGACCTGGGTTTCATCTGGGGTTTTCTCTCTCGTGGTTCACCCAAGCTGATGCCATTTGTCCCATTTCACTCACACTGACTTGGGGAAGAAGGAAGATATTTTACAACAAACTACACAAAAACTCTGAACTTCATGCAACTTTAGAAGGATTCAGTGCTGCTGGATGCTCAGGCCTCTGTGCTGGGCTCCCCGTTTCTCCTCTGGAATCTTCCACGGGGTGCCCCTGGGGAGCCAGATCTGAGGGAGGGAGCACAGGTCAGTCGGGCAGCCTGTCAGGACTGGCTCTCCCAGCAGCAGCAGCAGCACTACTGGTGCAGGGCAGTTGTGGGTACGCATGCCTCATGTGGGCGGCGCCCTCCATAAACTGCGCCTGTGCTCCTGGAAAAAGCCGAGGGTCAGAGCATGGTGTTAGAGCCCTGTTCTCCGTTGCAGGGGCCTTCATTCCCAGGACACGGCTCCCAGAGCCCTCAGTCTCGTAACGCTGGGCTGGGACGTGCCATTCTCGCAGCCTGCAGTGGTCCTCATAGGGGTGCCAGCCATGGGGGGTAGGGGGGACCTGTCATCAGTGCCCGACCTCCGAGGCAGGGATCACCCTCTCTCCGAAATCTCTATAGCTACTGCAGCAATCAAGTTACAGATGATAGTTCTGAGCTACTTTTACAAATGTAACCCAACACAAAGTAAATTCTAATTTGCTTTCAGAACTATCCTTCATCCACAACTAAGTCCAAGTATGTTTACACTGTGTGACCTTAGAGGGCTCTTCTAGTGACTGGAAGGTACACTAAGCCAAGATGTTTCTAGAAACAAAAAGCAGGGGTGGGGTAGGCAAACAGGGTCCAGGCTACTTCTTTCCCTCAGCTGTTCTCAAGCAGAAAGGCTGACACCGGTGACTGCTAACATGCCGTGTGGGCGAGGTCTTAGGTGTGGACAGTGCCAGGGTCTCAGCTCCTTTCCTGGACGCCCAGCCTGAGATGACATAGGCCATCCTGGAGAGAAGCGGAGACTGCGCTGTGTCATGATACCCTGGGTCAGGGCCTGGCGCTAGACTCTGGTATCTTAGCTGAGAGTGGGAAGCAGGGTCTACTCCCAGGTGGCAGTGGCTAAGGAAACTTGAGCAGGGCATTTACATTAACAGGAAAGGCCTTTAAGCTAGGAAGTATTTTAGGGGTCTGGGGAGCACCATCACCTAATGGGACAAGCCTGTTCCTGCACAGAGAAGGAGTTGGTCCGAGCCCTAGGCCATATATGTCACAATTGTTTTGGCCCCTCAGTAGCTTTTGTACTCATATCAAATACTGAAGTTGCCCCTTCCATATTTGGGCCATCCAAAGAGCTCCTATGCACAATATCTCAAAGGATGGCATACAAACTATTTTTCTAACTACAACACAGGTGATTTGGGGGTGGGGGAAGCTGGAAAATACTCAAATGTGGCAAATGGGTCAGCTTCCACCTTGCGTGATGAAAGGGAAACTATGCACTTGAATTGTATTCCACCAGAGAGAACACACATCAAAGATCCAAGAAGCAAAATTGATTATTAGCTTAATTTGGGGGCTCACTATGGGGAGTTACTTTGTCTAGAACACATAACTGCAAGTAGACTGTGAGTTGATTTCTTGGCAATCAGATC
Source organism: Furipterus horrens (assembly GCF_987537825.1). NCBI lineage: Eukaryota > Metazoa > Chordata > Mammalia > Chiroptera > Furipteridae > Furipterus > Furipterus horrens. The sequence continues at coordinate 59,943,325 of NW_028327180.1, read as the reverse complement.
TTATAAGCCCTTTAAATGGTTCTGGGCCCATATGGTTAATGTAAGTATAATTAAGTAGTGAAAGTGTATGGTATACACCTATATGCCAATAGCGTCTACCTGTATATGGGATTTGCTAATATAACCATTTCAATAAAAACATAGTGAAAAGCTGCTTTGCCACATGGAGTACTGTTGGTTGTAGACTGCATTAATGAGGACTCTCACAGAAACCCAACCACAACTGGCTTCAACAGGACACTGCAGTGGCTCACAAAAGCTAAAGTGCCAGGGGTGTGTTCGTGTCAGGGGCATGGCAGGGTTTGGCCTCTGGCCCTGGTAGCAGGGCACGCTGCTAGCTTTGCTTCCTCCAGGTAAGCTTCAGTCTCAGGCTTAGGATAGTGGAAGCCCCATCATCACTAGGAGGGACCTAATTCCCCAGCAGGTAACCCAGGCCAGAACGGCATCTCCTTAAGCCTGACTGGGTTGCTGGGAGGCACACGGTCATCACTGAACTGGCTCCCGAGGTCACAGAGGTAGAATGTGCCAATGGCCAAGGCCAGCATGGGCTCCACTTTTGCCACCCAGGAGTGCATTTAGCTTCACCCAAAAGACAGGAGCACAGAGTTCTAAGGTGTTGTTCCCACAGCAGAATCAAAACGCTTCATAGGGCGCTGGGACAAAACAGCAAATATCCCACAGAGGTAGAAAACAGTTGGAGACAGAAAGGTCTGTACATGAGGACCACCTCTGCCACTTGCCAGAAACTTGGCAGATCATTTCACCTGTCTGGATTTTGGGTTTATCATCTCTCAAATAGGGATCATAAAATGCCTACCTCTCAGAGTTAATGTGTGAGGCTGAGACTTAAAATAATGTAAGAAGTCTAGTATCCCAAATACATAAATAACTCGTATAACTCAACAATTAAAAAAACAATTTCAAAAGGGCAAAGAATGTGAATAGACATTTCTCCAAAGAAGAAACACAAATTACCATCAAGCACATGCAAAGATGCTCCGTAGTATAAGTCATGAGGAAACTGAAAACCCAAACCACATGATGTGCCACTTCACCCGTACTAGGAGGGCTATAATAACAAAGATAGGCAATACCAAATGTTCAGGAGATAGGGAGAAACTGCAACCCTCACACATGATTGGTCCCAATGTGAAATGGTGAGATTGCTCTAGTCTAGAGAAGAGTTTGGCTGTTCCTCAAAAAGGTAAACATGGCTGTACGGTATGACTGAACAATTCCACTCCTAGGGACCTGACCAAGAGAATTAAAAACAGGTCCACACAAAACTTGTACACAGCTGTTTATAGCAGCATCATTCACAACAGCCTAAAAGGGAAAAGAATACAAATGTCCACCAACTGATGATCACATCAACAAAACGTGGCCCATTCATACACTGGACTATTTATTACTCAGTGGTAAAATGCAATGGAGCACTGACACCTGTTACCGCATGGATGAGCCTCAAACAGGTAAACTGAAACAAGCCAGATGCAAGGCCACATATTGTATGATTTTGTTTACATCACAGGTCCAGAATGGGTAAATCTATAGGGATAGAAATAGACTAGTGGTTGCCAGGAGTGGAGGGGGGCGGGGAATGGAGGAGGTGACTAATGGGTAAGGGGTTTCAAGTCTGAAGTGATGGAAATATTCTGGATTAGATAGTGGTGATTGTTGTACAACTTTGTGAATATACTAATAGTCACTGAATTGTGTGCTTTAAAAGGGTGAATTTTATGGAATGTGGGTTATATCTAAGAAAGAAAAATGAAGTAGATTTAGCACATCCTAAGTGCTCAATAAATGTTCTTTTCCTGCTTATAAAGAATAGTTCTCAAAAGGTGGTCTCTGGGTCAGCAGCATCAAAATTGCATGGGAACTTGTTAGAAATAACAAATACTCTAGGTGGAGCCCAGCAATCTCTAGTTTAATAAGCACTGCAGGTGTTTCTGTTGCAGCTCAAGTTTGAGACCACTGGAATGAAGAAATTAAATAACCCTTATCTCCTCTCAGTGTGTTAACAAGTACTTCCAAATCCTTGAGATCACAAGGACATGTTACCAGTTTAAACTTCCAAGGTTTAAAGAAAACCAGCCTCTGCATCTTGAACGTTGAGTCAGTCTTCAGCAACATTCCAGAAGATTTTTGATCATTCTGCCAACCATGAATCACTACTACCTATCATATTCGATTCTTGAATGCCAGTAACAGAAACCCAATTCGAAACTAATTTAAGCCTCCCAGGGTAAGTCTAACGGGCAGGTTTAGGCCAGCAGGGCTACCCTGCATCCCCGTTGGTGCGAGACGTTCTGCACACGTCTATTGCCCCAGTCGGTGTTACCAGAAGAGTCAGTCGGACAGTGAGGGCTCGACCCCTACTAGCCAGCACTGGGAGAGCAGGGACCCGCATCCCAGCGCTGTGGGCTGCCCGCCCACGCCTGTGCAGAAACCTCCGCTGGTCCCAGGGCTGCTCAGCCTTAGGGTCCTGCACTGATTTCTGAGGATCCTGCCCGTCTCGGGGCTTCCTGACAAGCTGTCCTTGGTTCCTGGAGGTCCTCCTAGTCTCAGGCTCGGGTGTCAAAATTCGGAGAATTATTACAACCATATATGTAACCCTTTTCCCGCCGCCCTTTGCAATGCTAACACGCACTGGTCGCACTGCTCAATTAGCCGAAAGTGTACCTCCAAACACTGGACAGGGTCCCTGCTCTCGGCACAACCAGTTCCTCTGGGTCCGTGGGCTCGGCCATTCTGGGCAGAGCCTGTCACCCCGGGGTATCCCACAAGATGAAGCCACAGGGCGTGCACCACGGGACAGGCGGCCGTGACAACGTGGCCTGCGTAGGCAGGGTTGCTCAGGGCGGGGCCGAGGGCCGGCGTGGGCGGGGCCGAGGGCCGGCGTCTTGCGGTCCGGCCTCCCGCCAGGGGGCACCACCCTCTCGCCTCACGGCGCGCTCCGCCCTCCAGCTTGGCGCGTCCGCGGCGCTTCCGCTTGTCGGGCCCGGCTGTTGCAGAGTGTCCCACGATGTGGCTGGGCCCGGAAGAAGTGCTGGTGGCCGGCGCGCTGTGGGTGACAGAACGGGCCAACCCCTTCTTCGTGCTGCAGCGGCGCCGGGGCCACGGCAGGGGCGGCGGCCTCACGGGTGAGGGCCGCAGCGGCCGAGCGGGAAGGGCGCGCCAGATGGCGGGGCCGGGAAACCCGCCGGGATAGGCCTGTTCCTGGCTCGGCGTCGCGGACGCGTACGTCAGCGCGCGCGGCGGGGACGGAGACAAGAGGCCCGGCCTGGCTGGTCCAGGAGGCGGGAACCGGGGCTGCGCGGGGGCGGGGCCGGGCGGGGCCGGGCGAGGACGCCTGCGCCGCATTAGGAGGCCGATCGGTCGGGAGAGACTGCGGCCACCCCAGGAAGGTGGGCATCGGCCTCTGCCCGCACTTGATGCTGGTGAGCTTCCCGGTTCTCAGCCGAGGTGTGTGCAGCTTCCTGGAGCGTGATTTCGCAGCGGGAAGGCAGCGAATCTCCCGGGGTTCTTCCCCGCCTCAGGTCTCCAAAGACGCCTTGCACCTTTCCTCTTTACTCCTGCATCCCCAGCTTACCAAAGAATTGCCCCTTCTCAAGGTCAGAGGTCCCGCAAGTTGCAGGTTGGCCTCCGCCCCCATCCCTCCAACTTCTCCTGCCCACTTTTCCGGATTCCTGGCGCCATTAGAGCTGCAAACCAAGCCTCTGCCAAGTGACCAGTGTATGGTGTTCTGGTGAGCTAGCGAGGGTGCCCTCTGCCCTTGTGGGCATCACTGCTCACCCAGGGCGATGCCGGGCAGGCACCTCGTGGAAATTGAAGGAATGTCCGTCAGGCATCATGCCGGCAGGTGTTGGAAGCCCCTGGTGCCCAGGACCTGTGCAGGCTCTGCTAGGGCAGAGCTGGGTAAAGCGCAGGGCCCGACAGACCGTGCCTGTGCTTCTCGGGTGATCCGTTGTCTCCATACAGGAATGCGGGCCCAATGTTGCCAGATCTTCCCATTTATCAAGAAAATTTTCTGTGAAATGCCCTGATTTTAAGCATTAGCAGCGAATCTAATACTGCCAGATGGCAGAGCTTCCGTGGGAGACCTGCTTCCAGCCTCACCCATGAGCACCTCCTGATGTGGCAAAGACTGTGCCACCCCAAGAAAACTGGGCCCATCAGTGTCCCAGACTCCTCCCCAGCAGCATGAGAATCATGTGCCCCAGTGCTGGACTTGCCTCCTAACCAGAAGATACTCGGTGGAGGGGACACAGCAGTGGAGAGGCTGACCAGTAGCCACCCTTGGATGCTGCTGCAAGCCTGTATAGGAAATAGGGGTGCCTTTTACTGCACCAGTGTGTCATAGCCATGTGCTTGGCGGCATGTGCTGTGCTCTGTTTTTGTAGATCTTCACAGCAGGAGGGCCCCTCTGTGCCCTACCTTCTCGCTTCATTCATCTCTTTGTCTTCCCCCATATGGAGTGCCCCACTTCCCTCCAGAAAACCGCTTCCTTTTTTTGTTAAAAACACTGTATGTATTTATTTTTAGAGGGAGAGAAACATCAATATGTGAGAAGGATTGGCTCCCTCTCACACATCCCCAACTTGAAACCTGGCCCACAACGCAGGTACATGCCCTGATGGGGAATTGAACCAGTGACGTTTTGGTTCTCAGGCCAGTGCTCAGTCCACTGAGCCATACCAGCCAGGACAGGAAATCACTTCTTGAGCTCCCCAGTCTTGCTGGGTTTTGTGAGTCCCACCACGGCCTCCCCTGTGCCTTCAGACATCGTGGCCTCCTGAACACATCTCCCTAGGAGAGGAACAGTTAGTAAGTAATATGGTTTTATTCCAGCTGGCAAACTGTAGTCCTCATTAAAGAGTCTGAGTGTGAGCCCCGGCCAGTATGGCTCAGTCAGTTGAGCGTCATCCCAGAGAGCAAAACATCGTGGATACGATTCCCAGTCAGGGAACATACTTGGGTTGCGGGCCAGGTCCCTGGTTGGGGAGTGTGTGAGAGGCAACTGTTCAATGTTTTTCTCACACATCTATGTTTCTCTCCTCTTTTTCCCTCCCCTTCTCTCTAAAAAATAAGTTTCCTTTATTAAAAGGTCTTCCAGGTCTTGCCAACAGTATAAGGATGAAAATAAAACTTCCAAGACCAGAAGAGAAATCCCAACAGAAATCATGAAAAAAAATTTATTTCAAAAACTGGTAAAGCTTGAATATGCTACAAGGCATTTTAGAACATTTCAATAAAGCAAGTGAGAAATTACAGACTTTTAATTTAGATATATGGTAAGAGTACCTTCTTCCATAATTGGTAATTTTATTTATTAAAGACTGAAAGGGAAAAATGGTATTGATAATATGAAACAAAGGTGTTAAAGTTGAGTAATAAAATTAATAGGAGTGATTCTTACATCAACAGGGAATTTGTAACAAAATACTTTGAGATCATACCAAAAGCAGCACTTCATTAAAAGGAAAAATAAATTTTTAATAGGAACAATTAACAGGTTTATAGATAGCTTGATAATTCAGTTAATGAAGAGAAATGAATCAAAGTGGACCTTTCGTCTAATTTGTTGGGGAAATAATCACATGGAAAAAGGGTATACATGATGAGAAGGAAAACTTGAAATGCCCTAAAATGCTTCAGTTAAGGAATTAAAAAACTGGATCAAGTTTTCCCAGATTGGATACTTCTAAAAATTGGCATGTCATTTTCAGTCATGACCTTCGAGACTGCAAAGAACTTCCTTAAACTTTCCATAATAAAAGTAATCCTGTGGCAGAGAAAGGCTGCATTAACCTCCTGTTATAGATATGGAAAAGGATGTTACAAAGTCATGGCCTTGTGGAAACAACCAGAAATGTTGGGAATGGCAGGTGGGTGGCTGGGAATGTGTCTAAAGAGACGTCTGGCAGTTAATAAAATATATTGTACAATTTTCCTGGATTTTGTGATATTTGTGGTGCTGTTTTTGTTATAGCTGTTGTACTTTTTTATTCCAAAGAAGAATTTGTTTCAAGAGAGCTCCTTCAGGCTATTTAAGCTTCAGGCTTCATAAAACCCACTGCCTCCCACTGATATGAGCTCCTTGGCCCCGCAGCTCAAAGCCAAGTGGTTTAATTTAACGGGGCAGCAGGATCTGTGTATATAAATAACATGAATGTGCCCCTGCCTGCACATGTTTCCACTTCAGAAGGATAAGTGGCAGCTTCCAGGAAGAAGTGGGAAGGGATTTTTGGTGGGGATCAGACAAGAGGAAAAGAAGCCATTTGATAGAAGAGGCGATGTGCTGCAGGGTGTTTCTTTCTCTGGGCCGTTCCAGCTTCTGGACTCAGCTCTCAGCGCCACCCTTGCTCACTCACCACCTCTCTCCCTGCCCCAGGTCTTCTCGTGGGCACCCTGGATGTGGTTCTGGACTCCAGCGCCCGTGTGGCACCTTACCGAATCCTGCACCAGACCCAGGACTCACAGGTCTACTGGACGGTGGCTTGTGGTAGGTGACGGGGACCACAGGGGTGCTGGGCAGGGCCTGCCCCAAGAGGGCCAAGAAGGGAGGGGATGCAGCTCGGTTCCTTGCTGGGTGTGCCTCCTGGAGCCCAGCGCTACCCCTCACTCAGCATAGCCCAGGCCAGTGTCCTGCTTGGGAAGGCTGCTCTGCTGGTTGCAAGCCTGGCAAGTGCTCTGAGTCATTGGTGGCATCTGCAGGAATGCGAACATGCGAAGCAGCGAAAAATCTGAGTCACCGGCATAGGTTCCCAGCTGAGGTGGAACAAGACGTCCCACCTTCTTGTGTCAGCTCTTAGGCTGTAAACAAGTGTCCTTTTTGCAGCCTAAGCACCATGTTTTCACATTTTTTTCTTGGTAATTTGCTGTTTAAAATGGCCCCATGCATAGTGCTGAAGTGCTGTGTGCTGTTCCCAGGGGGGAAAGCTATGGGATGCCTGTGGAACCAGTGCGCCCATGAGAGGGACTCCCCTCAGGCCCACGTGGCAGGGTGCTGGCCAGGAGTCCCATGCCAGGGAATTGACAACGAATATCAAATAAGAAGCCTTTAAACAAAAAGACACAAAGTTATGTGTTAATCAGTTGATGAAGATGTGGTGAGTTGGGAGCAGTCTTGGTGAATTCAGTGTTCAGGAGACTGGGGTACTATTACTGTCAGAGACAAGAATGGCTGCAGCTGTCCCCTTGGAGCAGTGATTTCCAGCCCATGTGCCCCGAGAATGTTTAAAACATGCAGTACCTGACTATTTAGTCAGGGACACTGACCTCTTTTCCCTTAGACTGTCAAATAAGAAAATGACAGCAGCCAACACAACAGTAGCTTCCCAGTGTGCACAAATCAAAATTTTATGTGTTTTTTGTCAGAGCAGCAAAAAATACATTTTTTGGTGTATCACAGCTTTTTAGTAATTAGTTTATATGTGCCATGAGATGAAAAAGGTCGAAAATTGCTGCCCTAGAAGGACACACGGCCACCTTCCTGAGAGCCTGGGAGAACCCCCCTTCTAGTGGGCCTCTGGCTGAGGTGGCTTGGATGAAATGCGGCAATAGTCGCACCTAGCCGGGGCTATCTGCAGGCCGGGCACCTGTGTGACCCTCCTGGCAGCTCCAGAGGCCAGTCTGTTTTTCCCTATTTTGAAGATGAGTAAACTGGCCCAGAGGGGTTCAGTAGCTTGCCCAAGGTCACACAGACTGCAGTTCAGACCAAGGGCACCTGCTCATGTTCCTGTGCTGAAAACATATGTCTCTGTTCTAGAAGCCACAGGGTCATTGTCTCCCGGGATAATGGTTTTCCTTAAAGGCCAGAGAAATACTACAAGAGAGCTCACAGCTGGACCCCAGCTTTGGGAGAGGAGGGGTCAGGCCTGAAGGCACAGGGTGGGCAGCAGCCACACAGTCCTTACCTGGCAGGCTCTGCCCCAGGTGCCAGGCTTCATGTTGTCTTCTTCCTCCCAGGCACCTGCACAGAGGTATTCTCCTTTGTGTGAACAAATAAAGGAAGGCTTAAAAAGCTAAGTTGGCCCAGGGCCAAACTAGGTGGCTTCAGAGCCCTGCTTACCTGGTCCCAGAGCCTGAGTGGTGTGCTCAAGGACTGCTTTGCCCATAGGAGAGAGGGCCTTCCTGTAGGGTGGGGACTGTCCCTGTACAGGGCAGGGGACAATGGGTATGCCTAGGCTACGAGGAGACACTGCACTCTCGGGGGGCCCTCAAGATTTTCATCTTTGTCTCGGTGGTGTTCTTGGGGACCAGACAGGAGGGGCTGTGGCAGTGATAGGGTCCCTCTGTGGGGAGAGAGGAAGGAGTGTGGCCATGCTGGATGGGAACCCTGTTGGTGGCAGTGGGGCTGCTGCTGGGAGTTCAGGCCACACACACTGAAGTGCCCCCACTTGACCAGCCCTGGCCTCTGCCTGAAATGCCTCCCCTCCACCCACTGCCCCAGCCCATGCCCTTCAGCTCTCCCAGACTAGCCCCGGTCCTGCTGGCCCCTGCAGTGAACCCCAGCTGCTCAGCCTGCCATTGAAGGACTTCCGGGCTATCTGCCTCTATTTCTGCCCTCCTCCCTTCAGCTAACACCTGGCTGTCAGCCAGACCGGATGCTCGCAGGGCTCAAAGTTCCCAGCGCCACCTGTCCTGGACAGTGGGAACAGTGTCCCCCCATATCCACCCAACCACCTTCCATTCTGATGTCACCCTCTGTGGAAAACCTTCCCAGAACCCCCAGGCCCATGTACCCGGCCTGCCTTCTTGCTCCTTGAGACTTGCTGTGTCTGCCCACACTTCCTGACTGCATGCTTGCTGGCTCTCCTGCTAGACCAGCAGCTCCCAGAGGGCGAGGGGAGGCTCTGCAGCTGGGCAGCCTGGGTGAGGACCATGGTCTGGTCAGCCAGCTGCGTGAACTTGAACAGCGTACTTAACCTCAGTTTTATCATATAATAAAAGTCAATGGTACCTGCTTCCAAGATGCTCTAAGAATTAAATAAGATAATCCACAAAGAGCTCTGAAAACATAAGTAGCACTAATTAATTAGCTTTTATATTCCTTTTACTCCCAGTGCCATTCAGCCAGGGCAGGGTGGGATTAAAGCTGAGTTTTCAGCTGGGGGAAGAGTATTCCCAGGTAGAGAAGGAAGGGGTGGCTGGGCTCAGGTGCCCGGCAACATGTCTGTGGTCCACAGCCATGCTGGACTCGTGGCTTTGTCAAGAGTCGTCCATGCCTTCCTGGGGTCACGAGATTAACTGAGCCATCTGGGCATTCATGGTCCATAGACCGTCCCATTCCAGGACAGCTGAGGGGATGGAGAGCCTTCATTCCTCTCCTTGTGTTCCTTCACTGAGAAAACAGTTCTTGAGTACGCGCTCCATGCCTGGCACGTGCTGGGGCCGGGGAAGCTGGGCCAGGCCGACACTTCCCTCATCCTTTGCACAGCTCCCTGGTGGAGCAGCAGGGCGGCTGCTTCACACCATGAGGGTGGCACTAGGCCTTCAGTGCCCCTCCCTGAGAGTGAGAGGAACCACCTCCTAGGCGGGGCAGACACTCGGCCCACCAGAAGCTAAAGGTCTCAGACAGAGGTTTTGGAGGAGGCAAGAGCAGGGCTGAGATGTGAGCAGGAAAAGGAGGGAGGAGCCTTGCAGGCAGAGGCCTGGGTAGGTGCACCCAGCCTGCCCTGCCCCACAGGAGACATCCTGTCAGAGGCTTCTGAATTCTCGGGAGGGCTGTAGTCACTTACACCAAGATTGACTGCGTCTGCCTCATCACCCACATATCAAAGGTCACATGAAGTCCTTTTATCTCGAAGAACAATCTTCATAAGTAAGCAAATGTATAGATGTAGAGACCATTTCTGGGAAGACACATAGGAGACTCGTGGTCACTCGCGTTAGGAAAAATGGAGGCTTTATTTTCCACGTGAATTTTTGTACTTGCCATTTTTACCAGGACTCCTTATGACTTTTGTTCTATACATACATGTAAAGCTTGAAGAGGAAAAGAGGAAACCGTGTGAAGATTGCAGTCACTTAGACACTGCATACTAGGCTCTCTTTTCTCTGGGTTCACAGTTAAGGCCTGGTGATAGTGTGATTTCCTTCTTCTTCACTCACCCCCTAGGTTCTGACCGCAAAGAGATAACAGAGCACTGGGAATGGCTGGAAAATAACTTGCTCCAGACACTGTCCATCTTTGATAGTGAGGAAGATATCACCACCTTCGTCAAGGGCAAAATCCACGTAAGGTTCCCCTCCCCCGTCTATGCTGTCCGAGCTCAAGTTCATCAGTGCACTCATCTTCAAGCAACACAGTATCCATCTCATCCCAGTTTACAGAGCTAATTGCCCTTGCAGGCCCACCTTCTGGCCAGCCTCTGGGATCTGACTAAGCTGGGACTTTCCATTCCCTGCAAAGGGCCCTGAGCAAGTATGTGGAGTGACAGCTGCCTGCCAGCGGCTTGCAGAGGAAAAAACTGGAAGTGATAGGATGAGTTGGAGGCATGTTTCCATTGTAAAAATAACATGGCTTAGAAATACAGAATCTTGACCCAGCATTTCCATCCCTTGGAGGCGACCCTGCGGGGTGTCATTCCTACGTGCAGAATGGTGTATGTGTCAGGATGTCCCCACAACATTGTCAGCAACAGGACTGGAGCACTGTCTCTGGACCTGTGGTTGGGGAGCCACCATGCTTTCCTGTGTGAGATGAGATTTGAAAGCATAATGTTTCCTGGGCACTGTCCCCCGGAGTGCTGGGCTGAGCACTTCTGTTCTGAGCATTGGGAAGTCACAGGTGGGGTACGTAAGTGAAATATTTTACAGCTCTCAAAATAAGAATAATGAAAATTTTATGTCATGGCTGTTTCCTCTTAGGGGGATAATTAACATAATGAGTGTTTTTATCTGAATGTATGTGTGTTTTCCTTTCTCCTCCATTATTGCCTTAGGGTGGATTCCTAGGAGGGGTCCTACTGGGTCAGAGTTTCAGGGCAGAGTTGCTTTGGGCACAATTCCTAGGCCTGGGCCATGGCACAGAGTCCTCTGCTCTTCCTCTTTTTCTATTTTTTTTTTAAGTATATTTTATTCACTATGCTGTTAACAGTAGTCCCAATTTCTTTTCCCTTTGCTCACCTCCACCCAGTACCCCCTTCCCTCCAGCAATTCCACCCCCCTTAGTTCATGTCCGTGGGTCGTGCATTTAAGTTCTTTGACTTCACTCTTTTCTATATTATTCTTAACTTCTCCATGTCTATTTTGCTGCTTAATCCCTGTACCTTTTCCCCGTTTCTCTCTCTTCCCCGTCCCAGTTGATAACCCTCCAGTGATCCCCATACCTATGGTTCTGTTCCTATTCTAGTTTTTTCATTAGTTTGTTTTTGTTTTGGAGTTTTGGGGTTCTTTTAGGTTCTATTGTTGATAGTTGTGAGTTTGTTGTCATTTTAATGTTCATAGTTTTGATCCTCTTTTTCTTAAATAGGTCCCTTTAACATTTCATATAATAAGGGCTTGGTGATGATGAACAACTTTAGCTTTACGTTCTCTGGGAAGCACTTTATCTCGCCTTCTCTTCTAAATGATAGCTTCACTGGAAGAGTAATCTTGGTTGTAGGTCCTTACTTTTTATCACTTTGAATACTTCTTGCCAGTCCCTTCTTGCCTGCAAAGTGTCTTTTGAGAAATCAGCTGAGAGTCTTACAGGGACCCTTTTGTAGGTAACTGTCTTCTTTTCTCTTGCTGCTTTTAAGAGTCTCTTTTTATCTTGAAACTTTGGCATTTTAATGATGATGTGTTTTGGTGTGGTCCTCTTTGGGCCTAGCTTGTTTGGGACTCTCTGTGCATCCTAGACTTACATGTCTGTTTCCTTCGCCAAATTAGGGAAGTTTTCCTACATTATTTCTTCACGTAAGTTTTCAGTTTCTTGCTTTTCTTCTTCTCCTTCTGGCACCTCTGTGATTTAGATGTTGACACATTTAAAGTTGTCCCAGAGGTTCCTAAGCCTCTCCTTGTTTTTTTCAATTCTTGTTCCTTCATTCTGTACTGGTTGACTGTTTATTTCTTCCTTATGTTCTGAATGGTTGATTTCAACCCCAGTTTCCTTCCCTTCACTATTGGTTTTGTGTGGATTTTCCTTCATTTCGCTTAGTATAGCCTTTATTTCCTCCCTTCTGTGTTTGCCATACTCAAGCATGTATGTCAAGTCTGAGCATCTTTATCACCAGTGTTTTGAACTCTGTATCTGTTAGGCTGGCTATTGTCACTTAGTTCTCCCACTAGAACCTTGATCTGTTTCCTCTTTTGGGCCATACTTCTCTGTCTCCTCAACTTGACAGGCTCCTGTATTTGCCTCTGTATCTTAGGTAGAGCGTCGCACCTGTTATGTTGTAGGGGGCAGAGCCTTAGGCATTCATCGATACATGACGATCCGTTTCACCACATTGTGGTGCTGTATGTGGGGGAGAGGTCAGAGAAGGAACAATGCCACTTGCTCAGCACTTGCCCCTTTTCCAGGTACTTCTCCCACTTCCTGTATGAGACTGGTGCCCTTCTAGCTGTTGCCCTGGCCGTCGTTCCCAGAGTGGATGGGTCTGCGTACGTTCTAGTACTGTGGGGACCCTTTAAACAAGCGAACTCTCTGAGAGACCGACAGTTTCTTCCTCTGCCCCAACCCCCACTGGTTTTCACAGTCAGAAGCAATGAGGCTTTATTTTCCCTGGCCCTGGAACCATGGGCTGCATGGTCTGTCCAGGGCTGGGATCCCTCCCCAAGTGTTCCTGCATACTTTTTTTAATGTGTGGCTGCTCTTTCCCCCAGCCACCACAGCTGCTGCCACAGCCTTTACACCGCATCCTCTCCACCCCAGCTCCACCCCTCCTGCCTGTCTGAATGAGTGTTTGTTCTTTGTATCTTTGTTTGTTGAATTTCCATGCAACTTGGTTTTCTGGAACTTCTGATTGTCTCCAGTTTTGAGGTAGTTGTATTCCTTCTTAGTTGTGGTGGGACATGCAGTGTGTCTACCTACACCACCATCTTGGCCAGAAGTTTCCTCCTCTCTTCTCTGTGCACTTGGGAGGTCAAGACAGGGCTGTGCTTCCTCCTAGCACTGGGGAAACAGGCAGTGAGCAGAGACAAGCGTCCACTGTCCTATTGAGCAAGCTAGACTCTAACAATAGCAATAACAACTATAATAGCAACATGTTAGGTTTCAGGAGGTCGGCTGAGGTAGAGAAGGCCAGCAGCCAAATGCTGAACAGGATGGTTTATTGAGTATGTGACATGGTGGGCTGGGATCAGGGCAGATACCAGCAGCCAGGGTCAGGACAGAGTGAGTTTTTAAGGAATTCTGAGACCTGGGATATGTAAGCAGTACAGGATAGGCTAAGTTTCCGCCTTGTACAGCCAATAGGTTGGTGGTTGAACATCCCCTGGTAGTTGCTTGAGTCTAGGGCAGCTAGGGGCAGGAGCATGGGGAGAAGTGAGCTGCCTCGTGGCAAGCCTTTGTTTGGAATGGTGTGCTTCAACCTCACAGATACTTTTGAAGGACATAGGCAGTCACTGGCGCCAGAAGCAGCAGATTTACTGGGGGCTTTGCTAAAACTAGGCCTGGATTTCCAGATCACAGATCTTATGCCTAAGACAACATTATTAAACACTGCTTACATGCCAGGCTCAACCAAGCCGATCTACAAAATGGGAGAAAAGTTCTAAATGACTTGTGGATCATGGAGAACTGGAAACTAGAAAATATTTAGAACTGAATGATAATTGAGCTACTGCTGCACATTAGAATTGCTGGGATGCAGCCAAGCAGCACAGAGCAGGGTATGTAAAGGCTTCAGTCTCACACTGAAAGAAGGGGCAGAAATTAATGAACGAGGCATCCAACTCAGTGACTGAGAACTCCAGGACAGCCAGGAAAGTAGAAAGAGAGAAACACAGAGGGCAAGAAGTTCATTCCCTTGAGAACGGGGAACAACAGAGAAGAGCAGCCGACCCCACAATGCCCAGAAGCCTGTGGAAGGGCCAGGGTGGCAGAGCCTCCTGCAGGCAGCCTTAGGGAAGGACTTGGGGAAGCAGAGTTTAAAGAAAAAGAGATAATGCTATAAATAACTTTAAGCCAATTAATTTAAGAATGTAGACAAGATGGATGCTTTGTTAGAATATGTGCTTGTTTCCAATTGCTGGCTTAACAAGTTACCACAAGCTTAGTGGCACAAAACAGCTCCAATTTGCCCTCTTTTGGTTCAGGAGGGCAGCGCTCAGGATGGGTCCCACAGACTAGCAAAATAGTGTCAACTGGATTCACTGCCTTCTGGAGGCTCTGAGAAGGAATCCATTGCCTTGCCTTTTCCAGTTTGTATGATTCACTTGGATTCCTTGGTTCTTGACCCTCTTCCTTCATTATTTTGTTTTGTTTTGTTTTAAGATTGTATTTATTTTTAGAGAGAGAGGGGAAGGGAGGGAGAGAGAGAGAAACATCAATGTGTGATTGCCTCTCATGCGCCTCCAACTGGTGGGACCCGGTCCGCAACGCAGGCGTGTACCCTGCCCGGGAATTGAACCAGCAGCCCTTTGGTTCACAGGCCAGTGCTCAATCCACTGAGTCACACCAGCCAGAGCCCCTTCCTTCATCTTTAGTGCCAGCAGGGTGGCATCTTCAAATCAGTCACTCAGCACCCCCCCCCCCAATCTCTTGCCCTCTGTGACCCTGACTCTCTTGCTTCCTTAAAAAACCTGTGATTACAATTGGCCCACCCAAATAATCCAGGACAACTCCTTCCCCCGTCTCAGAACCTTCATTTAATTACATCTGCCAGGTCCCCTTTATACAGTCACATTTTCCCAGGTTCTGGTGGTTGGTGTGTGGACATCTTTGGAGGCCATAATTTGGCCTACTATAACTATAACTTAGACACAGGAAGAAACAGGAAACCTAAATATGCCTAAAACTATGGAAGACATAGAATCAATAATTTAAAGTTTAGCCAAACATTTTTACAGGCCAGCAGTGTCAGCTGATGAACAGGAAACCACCGTCCTGAGTTCCAGGCTGGCTTGTTCCCAGCAGTGGGAGGGTCACTTCTAAGTCGGGCAAAGGAGAAAGCAGAGCAGGCCATGTCAGCCCCTCGGCCCCATCCCTGCTTGGGGGTCACCCAGGTACAGCTGGAGAAGCAGGGGAGCAGTTGCTGGCTGAGACCCAAGAAGGCAGCCCCAGGGGCCGGGTAGCCAGTGGTGGCCCACAGGCTGTCCGACGGGTAGAATCCTGGGTGGCAGAGACAAAGGCAGGGCCTCAGTGAGGAGAGAGTTTTGCCAGACCCTTGCCCACATGTAGAGCCCATTCCATGGGAGTGGTTCAGAGAGACGCCAGAGGCAGCTGGAGGGAGAGGAGACATGGCCGTAGCCCACTCCGTGCCATCGGCACTGGGCGTGGGCATCAGCACACCTCCCCTCAGGGCTCCCCGTCTCCTAGAGGGATGGGAAGCCTGGTGCCAGTGCAGGTGGGGCCACGAGCACTGGCCTTGAATTACCTTAGTGTGGTGAGGAAGCCTCCTGAAACACCTGTGTGCACCTTTTGAGCCGAGTATGCAAAGAACATCTTTTACCCCAAGAGGTCTGGGGCTCCAAGCCCAGTAAAGACACAGGCAGGATGCAGTTAGCACAGATGTGCGCCAAGCCAGTGAGCCCTGTGGCTGGTCTGGGGGCTTGGGCAGAGGAAGGAACCCCTGGTATATGAGAGGTCAAATACAGTGCTTGTCCAAGATATTGTCAGGAGAAAAGCTCTTCACAGCACAGTGCCATTTGATAAAGAAGGCGAGAAAGAGGAAGCAGCACCTGTTTGCCTAAAGGCTGAGCCTCAGCACCTGCATGTCTGCAAGGAAGCCTAGAAAGGGCCGAGGGAGCACAGGGTGGGGTCTCTTCCCACTACACCCACTCTTCTGCTGTGCGTATTTCTTACCATTCTATTTTGTAGAAATAAATGTTAATGTCAACAGTCACTGCTCACATCACAATGGGGCGGGGAGTTGAGGGAAGCTGCCTTAGGCCTACTTCCTGGATGCCACCACCTGATTCCCCTGGCCTCTTGGCTCCTGCCTTTGCTTGTCTTGGCCACGGGAACCCTGAGCCTTCCAGGAACCAGCCCCTTGTCCTCCTCCAGGGTATCATCGCTGAAGAGAACAAGAACCTGCAGCCCCAGGGAGACGAGGACCCTGGGAAGTTCAAGGAGGCCGAGCTGAAGATGCGGAAACAGTTCGGGATGCCTGAGGAGGAGAAGCTGGTCAACTACTACTCCTGTAGCTACTGGAAGGGTCGCATGCCCAGGCAGGGCTGGCTCTACCTGACTGTCAATCACCTGTGCTTCTACTCCTTCCTGCTGGGCAAGGAAGGTGAGCGTGGGCACCTGGCACCCCCCCAGCCGGTCTTTCTCAGCTCCTCAACCCCCACCTCACCTCTAGAAAGTTCACTTTCCAGAATGCCAGAGTCCCCGAGGGGTCTCCTTCCTCTCGGCTCCCAGATATTCTGTTCCCGCACATCCAACAGAGGGTCTCCCCAAACCGAGTTCCACCTCTACAGCCTATGACAGGAACACCCAAACTTGAGCCAGGCACACACTTGGCTCTTGGGGACTCCTGCCGCATCTGTGTCCACAGGTCTGGTTTTTCACATGGTGAATTTCTGCATGGGGCCTCTTTTAAGTCAAGTATTTGAGGGCACACATATCTGTGAGTGGCTCCAGGTTGCTCCATGCCTTGGTGCTGCAGATACCACCCTAGGGGAAGCCCTGGCCTCAGCACACAAGGCAGACTCAGGGTAGTGCCCTCCACTGCCCTCCAACCCCCAGAAAGAGCCTCCAGGCTTCAGCTGTCCCAGTATTGCCTTTCCTGAGCGCACAAGGCCTTCCCCCATCATGGACACACGCCACAACCTCCCCACGGACAGCTGCGTGCGACCTCCTGGCGTGCACCCACTACATCCTCCCTGCACACACCCACTACAACCACCCCCATGCACACCCACCATGACCTCCCTGCACGCACACCCGCGTGACCTCCCCACACGCAGCACCAAGTCCTCCTGGCCCTTCTGCGGGCCATGCACCTCCTCATCAGGCAGGGGCTGATGTCCTCCGCTGGTCACACCATGTTGTGACTTTGGCTCCCACATGAGCGCACTCCCGCTAGATGGGGCTTCTCAGAGCCAGAATCTCAGCTGGCTCACTTGTGCACTTTCATCACATCACACCAGTCATTCGTGGGAAACGTCCACCCAGTCTCTTCTCGGGGCTGGTGGTCTGGGATGCAGGGAGACCCCTGTGGCCCTGTCTCCGTGTAGAGCTTGTACCCCAGTGCAGTCAGGTTCAGGCATGGGGGCAGTGCCCCTCCGCCCTGGGGGTTCTGTGTACAGGTGGGAGGCAGAAGCCTGCCCTACCCAGCTGTCTAGCCTATGTGACCCAGGGCTGCTGTGTCTGTCCCCGCCAATGTCCAGTGAGCCTAGTGGTGCAGTGGGTGGATGTCACACGGCTGGAGAAGAACGCTACTCTGCTCTTCCCCGAGAGCATCCGCGTGGACACCCGAGACCTGGAGCTCTTCTTCTCTATGTTCCTCAACATTGGCGAGACCTTCAAGCTTATGGAGCAGCTGGCCAACCTGGCCATGCGGCAGCTGCTGGACAGCAAGGGTTTCTTGGAGGACAAGGCGCTGCCCAGGCCCTCCCAGCCGCACAGGAACATCTCGGCTCTGAAGCGGTGTGTTGCCCAGTTGGGAGGACCCTCAGGAAAGGGGCTGGGTAAAGGTGTGGTTGCAGGGGCGCACTGAGATATTCACAGAGGGGTTCGCGGTCTTGCTCACAGCCCTGTGGCAGGGAGGGCTCACTCCCTCATCGGTTGCAGACAGGAAGCTGGGGCACAGAGGTGGAGGAGCTGGCCCAGCACCCCCCAGCCAGTGAGCAGTGGAACCAGGTGTGAGCCTGTCCTCCCCACCCCCCTCAGGCTCTGGATGCGAGGCCTCCCTCCCACCATGATGGACAGCTCTTCTCTGCGCCCGTTGGCCTGCAGTCCCACAGACCCTCCACACCATGCAGCTGTGGGGCCCAGATCTGGGGCTGAGTGCAGCCAGGGAGGTCTGAGGGTCTCTGCCACCTTGTCTGTGGGAATTGGTGGGCAAAGGGACATGCACCAGTGGTCCGCTGCTCCGGAGCACTTCTGATTGCAATCTTCAGTTGTAGCTTCCCAGGAAACCTGCAAAGCTGGCCAAGAGCCCCAGGTCCCACAGTTAATTCACACCCACGGGCTCGGAGCCCACAGCCTGGGCCCAGAACAGGGGTTGCACCTTCAAGAGCAGAACACTGTCAAAAGATGTCACTCTGCTGATGCAGGTGACCTTCTGGAAAGAAAACAAGGGAGGCCAGGACAGTCTCCGGCACTGTCTACCAGGGTCTTCTGCCGGGCCTACTCAGGCTGCCGGCAGCCCCCAGGACAGAGCCAGCACAGGTGAGGAGCATAGATGGGCCTGGCCCCAACTCTGCTCAGCCATGGGCAAGGCGAGTGAGTGCATTTCATGTCAAGCAGCAGCATCACCTCCTGTCAGGAGGCCCTTGTTCTGGTTTCTAGGTGTGGCTGCATCTTCCCAGTGAGAAGCGGCAGGGCAGGTGTAGAAACCTTCTGCGAAAGCAGGGAGTCTCACCCTGTTGGCCTCCAGATGCCCTCCCACAGCCAGCGGGTCTCAAGGGCCTATTTGCTGACCACTCCTCTGCTGGTCATTTTATTTGGTCCTTTAAGATGTGTGTTTGAACTCTTAAGATCTGATGTGCAAAGCCAACTCTTGTTCCTCCCTTTCCACCTTACCATGTTTTCCCCAGAGACCTGGATGCACGGGCCAAGAATGAGTACTACCGGGCCACATTCCGGTTGCCTGTGGACGAGCGCCTGGATGGCCACACCAGCTGCACCCTGTGGACGCCTTTCAACAAGCTTCACATCCCTGGCCAGATGTTCATCTCCGGCAACTACATCTGCTTTGCCAGCAAGGAGGAGGACACCTGCAACCTCATCATACCCCTGCGGGAGGTGAGCACCCAGCCCCACCTGCTCTGCCCTGACACACCTTAGCATTCAATGACAGTCACCTGCCCTGGGCAGGCCTCTTGGGAGTGGGTGCCCAGGGTTCATCCTCAGAGGTCACCATGGTGCATGGGCAGACCAGGTGGGCTTTTGGCATGCCAAGAGAGTGCACACTGGTCCATAAGGAAGCTACAGGAAGGGCCCACGCCTCCCTGGAGGGGTGTCCCTCAGGCCTGCCTTCCTGGCCTGCAGTGGGACTGGCAAAGCCCTGCTTGGCTGGTCTTGCAGGACACTGACCCTGCACCAGCCCCGCCATGTCATCTTTAGGGGCCCCATCGCTGTTCCTCTCTGACATCGGCTCAGGCCCTGGCAGTGTCATTGGAAGTCAGCTCTCAGGTGAGAGGTGGAGGCCCTCTCCCTGCCACTGTGTTGACAAGGGTAGACAGAGAGAGAGCGCCCACACAACCACAGGCGCTGGCAACAGGGCAGGTTTCAGACCCCCCTTGCCTCTTGCTCGCAGCAGTGAGTGGCAGAGCCCAGTGTGAATGTGGTGGCCCCCACCCACTCACTGCGCCCTCCTGGGAGGGTTGCCTAAAGCCACTGTGCTCTCACGGCCACAGAGCCTTCCAGCTTTGTGTCCCAAGACACACGCCTGGTGTTTTTGCCTTCTCAGGTAACCGTTGTTGAAAAAGCCGACAGCTCCAGCGTCCTGCCCAGCCCTCTGTCTATTAGCACCAGGAGCAAAATGACCTTCCTGTTCGCCAACCTGAAAGATCGTGATTTCTTGGTTCAGAGGATCTCTGACTTCCTCCAGAAAACGACGTCTGAGCAGCCAGGTGGCAGCAGCACAGGGAAGAAAGCTAGTGTTGTGGATCCAACCCCAGAGGTGCCAGGGTGCCTTGGGAGCTGGGGGTAGGGTGTGGCTGGGTGGGGGCCTGGAGAAAGAGCCCAGGAAGCCCTGTGGTGCCTGCCAGGGTCCTTGGCAGGGAGGGTCCCTGCTGGGTGTGGGGTGAGAGCAGCCCCAGCCCCAGAGGTCCCAGGTGTCCTGCCATGCATGTGCTGCCCAATGATGTCACAGACCCCGGCACCCCATCACATTCCCCCAGTCCTCCTGAGCCTTTCCCACCCGCCTCCAGTCCCCCTGCACAGGAGAAGCCTTTTCTGGCCAGACCCGCCTTCCTGGGAGCTTGTGCTGAGCAAAGAGCTACACGGTAGCCACTCAGCTTGGGAACCAAGGTTCAGGCACCTGGCCCTTCCCCCATCAATCCTTGAGTCTGAGATTCGTGCAGGGGAGACTCCGTTTGAGAGACTCAACCATGATCTCATCAGTATACGAACAAAAGTCACAAGAATTCCCGAGTACCAAATACTGTATTCCCACTTCCCCAAACATGTTAGAATCAGTTGACACGTCTCTTAAACTCCTTATCTATAGATTTCTGCTCTCGCTCGCTCTCTGTGTTTTTTTGACAGAATTGAGTCTCTGTGCTGTAGAGCTTATCAAAGTTTGTTTTTTATTGACTGCATTCCCCTATTTCCTGTAAGTTGGTGGTTCAGTAGTAAGATCCAGATCAGATTCTGGTCCAGTTGTTTGTGTAAGGGGGGCAGGTCTACATGTCAGCAGGATTTAGGTAATGGGTACTTCCACCAAGAGTAGCCTATGGCACCTGGTCTTGTCACGAGCTTATTCCACCTAGCATAACATTCTGTGTGCGTGTGTCTAGCAACCCCTCTTCTGGTATTTATGCGAAAATACATATATTTTTTTAAATTAGTTTTTATGTTCAATTACAGTTAACATTCAGTATTATTTTATATTCGTCTCAGATGTACAGCATAATAGTTAAACATTTATATATCGTAATTTACAAAGTGATCCTTCCGATACATGATTATTACAGTATTATTGACTATATTCCCTATTCTGTACTTTACATCCTTATGACTGTTTTGTGACACCAGTTTTTACCTCTTAAACCCCTTACCTTTTTGACCCAGCCCCTCAACTCTCCTTCCACCTGGCAACCATCAGTTTGCTCTCTGTATCTATGAGTTTGTTTCTATTTTGGCTATTCATTTATCTTGTTTTTTAGATTCCACATATCAGTGAAATCATATGGTGTCACTAATCATCAGAGAAATGCAAATTAAAACCACAATGAAATACCACTTCACACTGGTCAGAATAGCCATCAACAACAAATCAACAAACAAGTACTGGTGAGGATGTGGAGAAACGGGAACCCTACTACACTGTTGGTGGGAATGCGGACTGGTGCAGCCACTGTGGAAAACAGTGGCGGTTCCTCAAAAAAAGTAAACAGAACAATCATATGATCCAGCAGCCCCACTTCTGGGTATTTATCCGAAGAAATCCAAGACACTAATTACAAAAGATACATATCCATTCACCTTTTGATGGACTCTTGGGTTGCTTCACCTTTTGGCTGCTGTGAATGATGCTGCTGTGAACATAGGTGTAAAAATTTACCTTCATTACAAAATAATGTTAATTCAGTGTTTATTATCCGTACCATATAGTCTTCCACATTCCTGCCAGCAATGCAGAATTTCTCCTGATCCATGCCAACACTTGTTATTTTCTGTTTTCTTTGTAATGACCATTCTAATGGGTGTGATAAGAGATCTCATTGGTTTTAATTTGCATTTTCCAATGATTAGTGATGTTGAGAATCTTCATATGTCTGTTGGCCATCTGTATGTTTTCTTCGGAGAAGTGTCTGTTGAGGTCCTTTGCCAATTTTTTTAATTGTGTTGTTTGATTTTGTTGTCCAGTTTTAGAAGTTCTTTATATATTGCAGATATTAACCTCATATCAGATATAATATTTTAAAATATTTCCTCCCATTCTGTGGGTTGCCTTCTCATTCTGATGATTGTTCTTTGATGCATGTAAGTTTTAAATTTTTATGTAAATTTATATGTTTCTTTTATTGTGCTTTTGATGCCACATCCAAGAAATAATAGCCAATCCAGTGTCATGAAGCTTTTCCTGTTTTGTTCAGAGTTTTATAATTTTAGCTCTTGCATTTAGGTGTTTGCTCCATTTTGAGTTTATCTTTGTGTGTGGTATGATAAGGGTAAAACCTCATCATCTGGTGTGTGGATACCTAGGTTTTCTAGCACCATTTATTGTAAAAACTATTCATTCCACATTGAATGGTCTTGGCAACCTTGTTGAAAATCATTTGACCATATATGTGAGGGTTCATTTCTGAGCCCTCGATTCTGTTCCATTGGTATATATGTCTATTTTTATACCAGTGCCGCATTGTTTTAGCTACTACAGCTTTAGAATAAATTTTTAAATCAGGAAGTCTGAGACCTCCAACCTGATTGTTTTTTAAAGATTTTTTTTTTTTTTTTTTTTTTTCTTTATGGAGTCCCTTGATTTCCATACGAATTTTAGAAAAGATTTTTCCATTTCTGCAAAGAAAAAAAAAGTCACTGGGATTTGGATGTGGATTGCACTGAACCTGTAGCTCACTTTGGGTGGTACTGATGTCATAACCATCTTCATTCTCCCAGTTCGTGGACATGACGTGTCTTTCCATTTATTTGTGTCTTCTTTCATTTCTTGCAGCAGTGGTTTTACTTTTCAGTGAACATCTTTCATCTCCACGGTTAACTTTATTCCTAAGTATTTTATTCTTTTTTGTGCTATTGTAAATGAAATTATTTTCTTAATTTATTTTTTGGATTGTTTGGTATTAGTGTGTAACAGGATATATCTTGAAGGCAGATCTCAGAACAGATGGATTTGATGTGGGTGTAAGAGAAGGAAAGGGGTCAGAGGTGACGCTGTGGCTTTGGCCTGAGCAGCTCACAGAACAGACACCACTTAGTGACATGAGGAAGATGTGGGAGAAGCAGGTTTGGAAAATTCCGTCTTGGATGGATGACGTTGAAAGTCGAGGACCAGGGGCACTAAGAAGTGGCCACTGGAGATGGCATAGGGCGGTCACAGTGGCCTTGATAAGGGCTGCTTGGTAGAAGGCCAGGAGGAAAAGCCTGACTGCAGTGGCCTTCACCTGGCCAGGTGGCCTCGGCTGGGTCATCTAAACATCTGGTCAAACTACCTCATGAAATGCACACAGCAACTTCAAGGGTAAAAGTAAAAGCCCACAGACAACACCTTCAGCAAGACCAGGAGAAAGGGTGATTGCTCAACCCCGGCCACCACAGGCGAGGTCAGACCACTGCGTACAGCACAGTCCTGCGTAGACACTGAGTCAGCAGCTGCGCTGAGGTCACAGGGGTGTGGGGGGTCATTCTGCTCTGACAGCCAAGGAGTCCAAAAAGCACCCAAAGCAATGACTCACTGAATAGAACCTCCACAAGGGCCTCAGAAACAGCCAGTGAAACCGGGAGCAGATCCCTCAGGCTCCTGTTCCCCGGTGAGTCAACAGCATGACACACGGAGTCCAGAATCTGCTAATGAGTCGAAGGAGACAGAGAAGTTAGGGTGACCCTAGCCATCAAAATACTCAAAAATACTGCATCAGAATACCTGTGACCTAGACTGGGGTCTTGTCCCCTGGATTCTAGCAGTTTGTCCTGAAAAAGTATTTAGTGGATCCACGATTCATTTCAGAACACCAGCTGGGGCAGAGGGGTGGACTGTGGATGTGAACCTAGCAGAGTTTTTCTTTTTTTCTTTTAAATTTTTTTATTCAGAACTGTTCACCTGCCATACAGTGGACATATGATACACTGTACGTGTTGACAGAGTGGACTTCCCCTGTATTCCTGGGAAGCCATCGCAGCTGCAGGGTGGTCCCTGCAGGAGCACGGAGCAGCAGAATGCCTCACCGGCCATCTGTTGGGATCTGAGCTGCAGGAGGGTGCAGGGGATGAAGCCCCAGCCCAGACTGGCACTCAAAGACAGAGCTTACTGGCCAGGAGGCCGAGAAGCCCATGCAGTGGCCTCTGTTATCAATGCTGGCCTCTGCCCCCTGGACATGGCCTCCTGCCACCTACAGTGGCACCAGGATGGCAGAAACCCTACCTCCTCTTTGGCTCATCTGATGTTCCCCAGAGTTCCTTGGTGACATTGGGTTACAACACCCCAGGCCTCAGCAGAACCCACAAAGCATGGGTGAGAGAGGAGAGAGATGGGCCCCCGTGTGAACTGGGGAGCTGCTGCTGGCAAAAGGGAGACAGTGACAATGTCACCCAGGAGCAGTACTGTTTTTGGCGGTGGGCACTCAGGGAAGGAGCTGCAGGGAGGAGACCCAGAGTGGGCACTGGCTCTGGACCACCTGACCCCCAGGTCAAGGGCCACACCCTACACAGAGCACTGCCCACAGTGGCGAGCTCCCCTGCAGGGTGGTGTCGGGCATCACCCACACTGGGCCTGAAGGGCTCTGCCGCCAGTGCTCCCTTGAGGAGGTGGGTTTGCACACGGACAGGAGACCTCCTTGGGGCTGGGGCGGGGCCCGACTCAGAACTTGCTTGTTGTATTGGTGGTGTGAGGTCTGGAGGCAGAGGTGCCAGAAAGCCAGGGAAGAACCCTAAAGGTCAGGTCTTCCTTGCAGACCTTTGTCCCTAATGCGCCCCTTTCCTTCTGCCAGCCCCATATTGTTCACACCATATGTTCCTAGAATGCACAGGGATTTTTTCCCTTGGCCATATGTGCAGATTCCCAGGCTCCAGCCCTCCTGGGGCCTCCCCTAATGCAGGTTAGACACTGTGGGAGGTGACCCACAACAGAGATGATCCACTGGTGGGGGCCCCTCCTTATATCCAGTTCTGGGCCTCTATCCTTATCTTCGCCCCCAAAGCCCCAGCAGCCTCATTGGGAGCAGCAGACCACTGACCAGAGCCCAGTCTGAAGCTGGCCTGATTGTCCAAAACAGAGAGGCACATGGGCCAGCAAACCCCAGAACCTTCAGAGCCCCAGGGGCACAGTGGATGGGTAGCCTGAGGGGGAGAGGCCACCTCCCCTCATCAGTGGGTAGTCGTGGAGGGCCCCCTGCAGGAGGAACTGCCTCAGTCTGGACCCTGTCACTCTGACAGGGCAGCTCAGGCTGTCGGGTTGGGCCTGTGTTATGGACAGGTCTCTGCTCGCTCTCCCTGCATGGCCCCATGCTCCTTCTCCATGGGGTCCCCAGTGCTCTCTCCTGACCATCCCAACCAGAGCCTGTCACTGGCCAGGGGTCTGGGAAGTCAGGGCAGTCGCCACCAGCAGCCATCCGTACAGGGTGAGCCAGGACTCTGTGCTGCAGCCAGGCCCTAAGGCGGCACAGGAGCTGCCTTCTCTGGTTTCTTCTCTCCTGTCCCTGACCTCCCTGAGAGGGCCTTCCAGGGTGGGCCCACCGGGGTGCAGACCAACCCAGTGAGAAGTCGGCCAGCATGGGTGGACCTGGTGAAGAACAGTGTAGGTATGCGGCAGACCAGCAAGGTGGTGGCCCAGGCTGGCACATGGCCTCCTGCTCGCCCAGGCCAGGTGCTGCCTAGGCAGCATCTGAATGCATGAAGGAGGCCTGCAGGCTCAGCGTCCTCCTCTGTGTCGTCCTTTCCAGTCGTCACCAGCTCCTCAGGAGACATCGGAGCAGTGTGGCAGCCCCACCTCACCCTGTGGCAGCCGCCAGAGCTCCCTTGCACAGGAGGCACCCACCGCTTCCAAGGGCCTGCTCCAACTCTTCCAGAGAAATGCCCCGGCAGAGGACCTGGGGGCCAAAGGGGTAAGCCTGGAGTGTGGGCTCCCTTGCGTGCCAGGCCCAGGCCCGGGGCAGCCAGGGCCAGCCTGCAGCTCCGCCTGTCATGGGCAGTGCCAGCCCGGCAGCCCTGGTCTGCAGGGAGCTGTGGGCCTGCCACCTGAGGGCGGTGCTGTGGCAGTTCTACTGTAAGTCCTTGGGTGCCTGAGGTTGCTGGTCAGCACGCTGGGTCAGGGGCGAGGGCAGGAGAGCCCATGGGCCCTGCACCCTGGGTCACACTCACTTTCTCCCTGCTGCTTTCTCCACAGGCCAAGGAGAAGATGAAGGAGGAGTCATGGAACATCCACTTCTTTGAGTACGGGCGTGGCGTGTGCATGTACCGCACAGCCAAGATGCGGGAGCTGGTGCTGAAGGGCATCCCCGAGGGCCTCCGCGGGGAGCTCTGGCTCCTCTTCTCCGGTGAGCCACCCTGCCGACCCAGCTGCCCTCCTTCACAGGGCCGAGATGGGGTTCCTGGTGGTGGGGCCTTGTTTGGGCCACGCCAGGAGGGGGTCCTGGGGAGCAGGCACCAGGGTGGGGTGCTGGCACCGGCCGGCACCTTCCCACCTGCAGGAGATGTTGGTAGCCCCCAGTGCCCCTGTCCTCAGGACAGACTCTGACCACACTCCCACCCTTAGCCACTTGGACAGTTTCAGGAGGAGGAGTATCAGCCTCCAGAACTTGGGTGAGGGTGACCCCTCCAAGGAGTAGTCACGAGAGAACCTTTGCTCACACCACATGACTGACCCCAGAGTTCCCCTTCTCCTCTGTGGTCTGTTGCCAGCTCAGCTTGCTCTGGCAGTGCGCCCAAAGTCCCAGGAGGGAGGTGGAGAGAGCCAGCCACCCGCTGTGTCTCCACAGGGGCCTGGAATGAGATGGTGACTCACCCTGGCTACTACGCTGACCTGGTGGAGCAGTCCACAGGGAAATGCAGCCTGGCCACGGATGAGATTGAACGCGACCTGCACCGCTCCATGCCCGAGCACCCTGCCTTCCAGAATGAGCTGGGCATCGCTGCACTCCGGCGGGTGCTGACCGCCTATGCCTTCCGAAACCCCACTATCGGCTACTGCCAGGTGAGGGCTTGGGGACCCCACCAGCGGCTCATGGGAGCAGTTCCCCTGGCCCTGGGCCTGAGCCATGGCCTCACATACCTGTTCCCCCAGGAAGTGCCTGACCACAGAAAAAGATGTAATTAAAACAATATTAATTGCTTATCTCATCTCCATGCTGTATACTAAGTTACCTCTGTGTGTTTCTGGTATGGTTCCTGGAGTCATTGCATTGGTTTATGTGTGTGATAAAATATACATAACGTAAAATTTACCGTCTTCACTGTTTTTAAGTGCACAATTCTGGGGCATTAAGTGTATCTTTGTGTAGCCATCCCCATCGTCATCTCCAGAACTTTTTCATCTTGTAAAACTGACACTCTGTCCCCTAGTTAACCCCAGCAACCACTGTTCTACAGGCCTTTCTCTGTGTGTGTCCCTGGCTACTCCAGGGACCTCCGAGCAGTGGAGTCCTGCAGTGTCTGTCCTGTTGTGACTGGGTTTTTTCATGAGCAGTGTCGTCAAGGCTCACCCATGTTGTAGCACGTGTCAGAATGTCCTGCCTTTTGAGGCTGAATAGCGTTACCTTGTATGGATGGACTGCACTGGTTAACCCATCCACTAGTGACGCTCTGGCTGTGTGAGTGCTGCTGGGCACGCAGTGTCTGCTCTAGTCCCTGCCGTCAGCCAGTTTCTGTCTATACCCAGAAGGACAAGTGCTGGTCATGTAGTCATTCTATATTCCCTTTTTTAGGAAGCACCATACTGTTTTCACAGAAGTTGAGCCATTTTGCATTCCCTCCAGCAATGCACAAGGCTTCCAATTTCTCCTCGTCCTCACCAATACTTGTTGTTTTCTGTGTTTTGATAACAGCCATCTTAATGGTGTGTGGTGTCACCTCATTGTGGCTTCGATGTGCCTTTCTGGGTGCATGTCATTGTAATTCTACTGAGCATTTTCCTTGCCTGGTCACATGGCTTTCTGTTTCCTGTAGACTTCTCTGGATTTCAGAGAAGCAAGCCAACTCCCCAAAAGTCACTTTCTGCAGCTATTGTTCTGCGTGACATCTTAGCAGTGCCTGGGAAGCTGGCAAGCTGGCTTTAAATAATTGTACAGCTCATTTGTCACTCCTTAAGGGGTGTGCAGGGTCCCATCTCTCCAGAGCCCCCTGTAGCCATGTAGCCTCACACACCACTCACACACACACCCATCTGTGCCTGTGACCCAGCTCTGACACGGACACCTGTGGAAGTGCCATGTGCTCATGTCTACCCTCTCGGTTTCCCAAGTGCCCACTGGCCAGTGTGACGGAAGGGCTGACTGGTTGTGTCCAATGGGCTGTCTGCAAACTGCTTTTTACAAGTTGCACAGAGCCCAGTGTGGGATGGTTTGTTGTTGCCAGACTTGCTTGTAGAGCAAAACTCTGTGGGGGAGGGGCAGTTTCCCTTGGTGTCCGGCTTCATAGCCTCCCTCACCGTCTCTGTGCCCACAGGCCATGAACATTGTCACCTCGGTGCTTCTGCTCTATGGCAGCGAGGAGGAGGCCTTCTGGCTGCTGGTGGCCCTCTGCGAGCGGATGCTGCCTGACTACTACAACACCAGGGTGGTGGGTGAGTGCCTGCTGCCTGGCGGCTCCCAGGGGGCGAGGGCTTCCCCAGGTCAGGCTCCCTACCCAGCAGGTCCCACATGGGAGCCCAAGGCCTCCCAGCCGTGCCGCAGGTTGCAGGCAGCCCCAGACCACACTGCACTGGTGGAAAGGCTACAGAGTGGAGACCCACACCAGGCCTCGGCTGGCTTGCCAGGTTTCCTGTGGATTCCCTAGGACGGGCTGGCAGGAAGACAACATGTTACACTTTGGTGGTTTTTAAAAGTCAGCTTGGTGCCTGAATGCCTATCCATCTAACTCTTCTTAAACTTTTTATTGTAGAAAATGCCCAGCCTCATACCTACAGCACGTGGTACCCGTGTACCTGTTCCCCAGCCTCACCTCTCATAGGCTCAGTGGGCAGCCTGTGTTTTTAGTGCAAGTACACTTGCTGACATAATTTATGATGTGTATAATTATGTCTGTTCTTTCAAGATGTCCTTTATTATTTGTTTTGGGGGTCTTCACTCTTGGGGTGCTTTAGAGTCGCATCTGTTCGCCAGCTTCAGGGCAGGTGCAGCAGCCACCGAGGCCACTGTTATGACACTTCTAGGGAGAAATTCATGTATTCCCAGAAGAAAATCCAGTGTAATGGAAGAAATCCTTCTTTTTACACAACGGTTTGGAAGCTGTAGATAGGACACATAGAGGGTTTCTTCTTTCTTGTTTTCCGTTCCCACCCTGCCACCCTTCAGCCCCCGCTGTGGCAGAGCCGGCCAGGGACCCTGGGGCTTCCTGTCCCTCAGGCCCGGCCCCACGCAGGGCCATAGAGGCGCGAGCAGGGCTTACTGTGCACCTGTGCTCTCACTAGGGGCGCTGGTGGACCAAGGCATCTTCGAAGAGCTCACGAGGGATTTCCTACCCCAGCTGTCCGACAAGATGCAGGAGCTGGGGGTGATCACCAGCATCTCACTGTCCTGGTTCCTCACCCTATTCCTCAGCGTCATGCCCTTCGAGAGCGCTGTGGTCATTGTTGACTGCTTCTTCTACGAGGGCATCAAGGTAGTCCTGCAGGTGGCCCTGGCCGTCCTGGATGCCAACATGGAGCAGCTGCTGGGCTGCAGCGACGAGGGCGAGGCCATGACCGTCCTGGGCAGGTGACCAAGCACCTCCCTTCTGCTTACTAGTGCCCAGCCAGGGCTAGGTCAGGGACGCTCTGGGAGGCAGGATGGAGCCTCCTTTCTCCTGGAGACAAATGGCACAGGAGTCAGCAGTCATGGCTTGGAGAAGATAAAAAAGAAGGTGCCCTAACCGTACAGGGCAGGAGGGCCTGCTGGGCAACAGGCGGTGGGCGGAGCAGGGTTCCAGCTCGTGCCTTCCTGGGCCCAGCAGCACCCTCCCCCTCCCACCACCCAGGCCAAGGGGCCAACACTGGGCCCACTCTGGCCACCGAACAGTGATCCTGGCACCCTTCTCCTCTCCAGTCCCTGTGTCTCGTCCTCACAGATGCTTCGGTGGATCCTGCTCCTCCCTCCATGACCACTCCTACTTGGGCCCCGGGCCTGCTTCCTCATGGTTCTCCCTGCTCTTCTCTCACCTGCCTGCATTCCTCAGGGCTTCTTCTGGTTGGAATCTGGCCTGTTCCCCGCCTGGGTCATAGGGACTCCCTGTATCACTGGTGGTTCTCTGTACAAAGGAGCCAAGTCCCCAGCCTGGTCTTCACACCCGCGCCATCAAGGCCCCTCCCAGCCTCGTTCTGGCCCGGACCCTGAGCTCTGCCCAGTTACACTGGCCGTGGGCACGCATTTGCCCAGCCTGGGATGCTGACTGTGCGGGACAGCCTGGGACACTGCCACATGCCTGCTCAGCCAGCCCTGGTGCTGTAAGAGTCTGCAGGCCTGTGCTTTGTCCAGAGTAGTGTCAGGACTCTCAGCCAGTGGCCAGAGTCTGACGCTGGTTCTCATGCCCCAAACCCTGGGCCCCTCCTCGGGAACAGGGCCTGTGGGTGCAGATCAGCTGCCTTCTCCCACCCACGTGTCAGCCCTGGGAGCTGGGAGGGTTTGAGGTCCTGGCAGCCAGAGCCAAGCCCTGTCCCAAGGCTGGTGTCCCTGGGGAAGCAGGTCCCTGACACCCCCACGTTGAGCCCCACTTGCACCTCTCTCCTGGTCCCTGCTTCTCCCTGACCAGGCAGTCCCCATGTGCCCAGGAACTCAGCCGAGGGAGAGAGCACATCCCTCCAACTGGGATGCCGCTTTCCTCTGGTGTGGTAGGGTCTGAGCTTCTAGGAGGTCCTACTCATGGGACCCCTAGAGCACAGCCGGGCTCCCTTAGGCCTCAGGGGATGAGGCCTTCTCCACTACCTCCAGGGGTGACTGATTTCCCAGGGCTCATCTCCCGCATTCCTCCTCTGGAGGATGCTCAGCACTGCAGACTCCCTTGTTTATGGGGGGCTATGCCAATTAGATCCCCCACATCACTTAGCAGAGGGTAAGTGCCTTGTCTCTTTAATCCCTGCAGATATCTGGATAATGTAATCAATAAGCAGAGTGTCTCTGTGCCTATCCCACACCTCCATGCCCTGCTGACCAGTGGAGGTGACCCTCCAGAAGAGGTGGACATCTTTGACCTCATCAAAGTGTCCTATGAGGTCAGCACTCAAAGGGATGTTTGGCCTGTTGGGGTGCAGGTGGCTTCAGCAGGCCTGCCTGGCCTCACGGGGTCACCTTTGGCCAGCAGAAGTTCGGCAGCCTGAGGGCCGACGACATTGAACAGATGCGGTTTAAACAGAGGCTGAAAGTGATCCAGTCCCTGGAGGACACGGCCAAGAGGAGTGTGGTAGGGAGGCCCCAGGTGCCAGCAGGGTAGAGGTGGGGTGGTGGCCCATGGACTGCTCCTGCTGCGTGGTCTCCAGGCCTCCCCTCCTGGCAGGGCAGGTGCCACCTCTTGGGGGCCTGGTGTCAGGTTTGGGTGCCAGTCATAGTTTCTGCCCCTGGGTTGGTCACTGGGAAACATATCTGACATTCATTGTCTACAAGCCAAGCACTGAGCGCTCTGACTTGGCAGTGCCCCTGCCCCTAGGTAGTGACACTCAGCCACCCTCACCTACCCAGTTCCCCATACCTCTGCTCTAAACCTCTGTCCCACTCATCTCGGGGGGAGAATTTACTGAGGAGTTCTAGAATCTTCCAAAGAGCCATTGTCAGGGACTGCCCAGGGACCAGAGAGCAGCCACCGGAAGTCCACCCCTTGCCCTGTTTCCGGCTGGGTGTCTAGGACAGAAAGCAGGAGGGAGTGTGAACTCTGGTGGCAGACAGGAGCTGAGGGAAGTGAGTGGACTGCACTCTCTTTCCTGAGTGGCTGCCCTCGACTGCTGGGCCAGCAGGCAACAGCGAGAGGATGGTTGGTGTTTCCTTCCTCGTCCATGTGGGGAGTCTCCCAAAGCTCATCTTGCTTTTCCCATGGCAGCAACTTGAGAATCCATCTGTTCATTTCTCTTTCCTGGTAGGTCCGGGCTATCCCTGGGGACATTGGTTTCTCAGTTGAGGAGCTGGAGGACCTCTATGTGGTGTTCAAGGTGACTGCCCAGAGCACAGCAGCAGACATGCCCGGCCAGGTGCCCTTAGTGCAGCTGCCTCCTGCCATAGGAGGAGATTGAAAACAGCCTCGGGGCACATGCCTCGTGGTAGAATTTAATCCTTGGCATTTAGGCAGGACATTCTCTTAAGGGTCAGAAAGTCCTCTCGAGTCAGCTGACACAGGAGGGACATCACTGGCTCATGTGACTAAAGCCTAAGAACGCAGAGCTTCAAGTTTGGCTGGAACCAGGCACTCAGACACGCGTCAGACTCCCCACCTTCGGCATCCTCAGCACTGCTCTTCCTACAGGGTGGCCAGACTGTCAGCAGCAGTTCTGCATTACTCTCAGTAACCCCAGGGGAAGGAGATTTTTTTTTCCAAGCGGTTTTAGCTAAAGGCCCAGGGTGCTGTGACTGTAGGAGACTGTTTGTTGCTAGGCCAGAACAGCCGTATGCCTTCTCACCCCATTGCTTGAGGGTGGGACAAAAGGGACCTTTCCAGACAGTTTCAGGTGCTATTCATGTAAGAGTGGAAAGGTGAAGAGTGGGCACAGACAGCAGAGCCCACACTGGTCAGTTCTGGTCATTTCCCAGCTGCCTCTGGTCCAGCCTCCAAGGTGGCTGCTGTGCTGTGGCCTTAGGGTCAGAACAGCCAAGCCTGCCATGACCTGTCCCAGCCCCTACACCTGTGTTCCAGTGTGGGTGATTCCAGAGGGGTCCTGGGAGCCGTGTCTGGCTTAGCTCACCACTCAGGTCTCTGCGGCCCTGGCTGGAGGGGGAGGGTGGGCACATGGAGCAGCCTGGCAGTGCTGACCACCACCTCACCTGGCTGTACCCCCTGCAGTCTAAGCACCTGGCCAGTCAGTACTGGGGGAGCAGCCGGCCCACAGCTGTGCGGCGGGACCCCAGCCTGCCCTACCTGGAACAGTACCGCATTGACGCCAGCCAGTTCCAGGAACTCTTTGCCAGCCTGACGCCCTGGGCCTGCGGCTCCCACACACCCGTGCTGGCGGGACGCATGTTCCGGCTCCTGGACCGAAACAAGGACTCACTCATCAACTTCAAGGAATTCGTGACAGGGATGAGTAAGTGGCTCCAGTGCCAGTTTCCACTGGAGACGTGCAGGCCCCGTGGGGCTCCCTCCTCCCTCAGCGCTGTGCTGCCCACAGCTGGGCTCACTTGGGGACTCTCCCGGCTGTGAGAAGGGCCCAGGAAAGGTGTGCAGATGAGGGCCCTGAGGGCCAGGGTGGCATTGGGGGCCTTCCTGTCAGCCAGCCTTGTTTCTGACCTCCCTCCGTAGGTGGGATGTACCACGGAGACCTGACAGACAAGCTCAAGGTGCTCTACAAGCTTCACCTGCTCCCAGGTGAGAGCCGCCCCTCCCACTCCCCACAAGGGGCATTTGCCTATCTGGAGCTGGCCCTGCAGCATCCAAGGCACAGGTCTCTGGGGGGGCCAAGCATAGGAGGGCTCCCCCTTCCCCACGAGCTAGTGCTATGGCACAGTGCAGTCACACAGTGCAGTCTGGGTCAGTGGGCTAGGGCCTGGGGGAGCACAGGCAACTTCGCTGAACAGCCAGGAGGGGAGTCAGAGTGGAGACTCAAGTTGGAAATGAAGACACCTTGCATTCATTAGCTTGCCCTTAAGTTTCCCAAGAGCTACAGGTGATCTCTGAGGGCCCTTGGGTGGCCCGGGGAGTCCTGTCTTGTGGCTGTGGGCAGGGCCCGCAAGGACAGCTCTCCAAAGCGGGGTCCCAGAGAGAACTGTGACTAAGTAGCTAAAGATTCTGGCCCCAGGCACTCTGCTGTGGGGTGCAGCTGCTCTCCTGGGCCATGCCCAGTGTCACCTCGAGTGATTTTCCAAATACTGAAGCCACACTCGGCTGGGGGCTCCACCAGATGGTTGTTCCAGGGATTGTTCTGCACAGCTAGAGCTGGGAAGTCCTGCTGTTCCTGCTCCCACCTGTGGCTGGCTTTCCCTGCAACGCGGCAGCAGCGGTGGCCTCCACGTGCCTGCAAGGAGGTTGTTGCTGGCCACCAGCGACTCCACTGAGGCAGAGGCCGGGCTCTTGCACCGGGCCAGGGGCCTGCTTTGTCCAGTGCTGCAGTGGACCTGGACCTGCGCCCTGCCGCTCCCCACATGTGCCCTTCCATACAAAGGAGCGGGCCCCCGCAAAACCATGCAGATCCCAGAACTGCTTACAGAGATACCCCCATGTGGACCAGTGTCCCAGTGTCCAGGATGCACGAAGTGAGAAGAGAAGACCACTTGTGTGCGCACGCTGGCAGGGGCACAGAACGTCCCAGGAGGCCCTCTGGGCCACTTGGGGAAGAAGATGGGCCAGTCACTGGCCCCCCAGCTGCATTGACTGAATTTTTACCTGGGACACCTGTTACATTTTGAAACACAATGTAAAAGTCAAAGAAGTAGCAGGAGCCAGAATCTGGCTTCACTTTGACCACATGCCCTGTGGACGGAGCTGGGAGTGGTGGGGGCGGGGGGGGGAGGGCAGTGCTGTCCAGGACCCGGAGGGCCTTGCTGAGAGTCACCTTGTTTCATCCTCCCTGTCCCCACTTTTCTCGGAGCACAGCCCTGAGCCCGGAGGAGCCCGAGTCAGCCCTGGAAGCCACCTACTACTTCACTGAAGACAGCGCCTCAGAAGGTGAGCACTGCCGGACAGCCCGCCTCAGTGGGGTGGCAGGCGAGGTGCTACTCTCCCTGCAGGCAGGTCTCTGGGGTATTCTCACTCATTTCTCTGTCTCTGCCTTCCTGGACTCTGGCTTCTCCTTCCCTCTACCCTCTGTTCCTCTGCTCTCCCTTCCAGCGTCTCCTCTGGCCGCAGATCTGGACCTGCGCCTGCCCTGGGACACTCAAAGTCAGTCCCAGGGCAGGGCTCTCCGGGGTCCTGGGCTTCCTCAAGGCCTTGGGCTTCATCTGTCTAAGGGTCCCCTGCAGGGTCAGGAGGCCTGCAAGCTCCCAGTCCCAGGGTACCGCCTGTCTATGTGGCTGAACCCTCAGAGGCCAGAACCACACTCTCCTGGGGCCTGGGAAGGAGCGGGGAGGCCCCTGTGCTTGTGGGGGGCAGTCAGTGAGGTCACGCCACCCGGGGGCGGGGCGGGGGGCTCATGCACAGGCCTCGCACCAGCGCTGCAGTGTGTGCAGCAGGCATTCTGCTGTTGTGTTCCTGGGGGACCAGGAATGCGGTCACCGCAGCACAGCACAGACGGGCAGCAGGGCAGTGGGCACTGTCCTTGAAAAGCGCTCTCATGTTCCCCATGCCTTTTCCATCAGGGAAGGGTGTTTGTGGCGTCCAGGCAGGCATCACCCCCACGCTGCATTTCCGGCCCATTGGGAGTGTCAGGGGAAGGGGAGGAGGTGGGCGGGCCAAGCCGATAGGTAGAACACACTTACTGAACTGACCAAGACTCACCCTGTGGCCCCTGGGGGTGGGGGAGGACAGTGCACACCAAGGGTGACACACCCAAGGTGGACAGCCCTGCAGACAGGGTCACAGGCTTACGTGACCTTGGCTGTGAAGCCTGAGAACCTTTTTTTTTTTTAAGTATATTTTATTGATTATATTGTTACAATAGTTCCAATTTTTTCCCCTTTGCTCCCCTCCACCCAGCACCCCCCTTCCCCGACAATCCCCTCCCCAAGTCCATGCCCATGGCTCACCCTTTCATATATTCTTCTTCTTTTTTTTTTAAATAATTAATTAGTTAAATATTTTAACAATAAAAAAATAACAATCCCTCCCTCTCAGACTTAAGACCCTTTACAATCTTATAAAGGACAATGGACGAAGGTCTCGAGCTCCTCTAGCTGCTTCAAGCTGGACATGGTCGTCGTCCTACCTACCCTTGGGTCAAGAAATCCCTAATAAGAGTGGGGGTGTGGAGGGGAGGGTGGCCTTCCCACAAGGGGAAGGATCGTGCAGACTCCAGGTTGGTTGGCTGTCTCTGGACAACGGCATGCTTGGTTTAACAGGCTGGCATCCTTGTTGTATTCTGGGGGCAACAGGGTTAAAGGACATCATTCAATCCGTAACCACTAGATGACAAAAGACAGGTATTAATTTTTCAATGTCCCACATTAGGGAAAAGAAGGGTTTCTTTGGAGGAAGGTATGCCAGGTACATCTCATCTGTCCCAAACCCTTTTGCCCATTATACTTAGTTTGGACTGAAGGAAATATTTTAGGTTTTTCCCCCTCTCAGGCCTCTGGGCTCTTTCTGTCCAAGCCATTAGGATAGAAAAGAGAAACCAGTTTTAAAGTGAAGCCCACAGACCACCCCGTTCTTCACCAACCCAGCCACTTAGTTCAGTCAAACCATTGAGTCTCAGGAGGCAGCAATGCAGACAGGATTAAGTGAGGCCTATACGTACAGACAATCACTCAGGTAATGAGATCGTAGGCTTATGCCCTTTGAAAACAGAAAACATGTTAATTTATGTAACATAACCCACATACAAGTCTCTAAATCTGTAGGACTGTCTTATTGGAAAGACATCCAGTTGCAAGGCATTTGACATTCTTCTCGCCTGTAAATTAAACATCTTTGATAATGCCACAGACATAGTTTAACTTTCAAATGAAAACAAATTTTAAATGAAAAGAAACTTTAAAGACGGTTAGCTGCACTACTTTATAGTCTACCACTGGGCATTGTGATCTTCCTTGAATCTTGATTTTTCTCCCTAAGATTACCCTCCTTGTCATTAAAGGGACTGCATTAAGTTCATTTTTAATTTATCCTGTTCATTTGCATAAACACAACAAGAGCAGCAAATGATCACTTATGATCTTTAGTTCTGCTTTGCTGGAACTTACGCAAGGAACATTTAGGGTGACCTTCAGTCTGCCCTTCAGGGCACAGAAGTTGAGCCACATACCTGGCATTCAGCCTTGCCTGTAAACACCTGTCTTTTCCAGGTCCTCCTGGTTTTCCATTATGCCTTAAGGTCCCTTCTAGCCATCTTTCAGGAAAATAACCTTCGTTCCTTCCCTGGAAAGATTGCTATGGACCGCTCATCCATCCAAGGTACCAGGCCTTTTATCTCGTGGACTTTTATTACCTTTGAAAGTCAGTCCCAGTTGCTCAGGGCTTTTTGGTAACAACCAAAGCCCAATCATGTCTCCTTTAGTCATGACATTCCAGTCAAAGTCTTAGTCAAAAAATCGTTATTAACAACTGGTCTTATTAGTTTTATGCAAAGAAACTTAGGTCATTACTTACTTCTTTAGAATGCCAAATTCTGGAGGGATCAGATAGGGAGAAAATATATACAGTGTGAAGGAAAATCCTTGTCCTTCTAATATTCACTGAACTTGCATTTCTATTCTTTATATTTTTATTTTTCCCCCCACTAAAAATTTTTCTGTTTGTTTTTCCATTACAGTTGTCTCACTTTTTTCCCCCTCTTCTCTGCACCCTGTCCCTCCCTTCTCCCACATTCAGTCCCCACCCAGTTGTCCATGTCCATGGGTCATTTATACATGTTCTTTGACTAGACCCTTCCCCTTCTTACCACTTCTCTCCCTCCCATCTCCCCCTTTGTTACTGTTAGTTTATTCCTCGTTTACATACCTCTGGTTCAATTTTGCTCATTTGTTTGTGTTGTTCATTAGTTTCCTTTAACAGGTGATAGCATAAGGTAATTTTCTTTTGTTGCCTGGCTTATTTCGCTAAGCATAATTCTCTCTAGTTCCAATCATGTTGTTGCAAATGGTAGAAGTTCCTTCTTTCTTTCAGTACTTATTCATTGTCATTTTCCCCCTTTGTACTCATGTTCCTCTCTGTCTCTCTCTGTTTCTTCATCTTCTTAAAGCAGACCCTTTAGCATCTCTTGCAATACTGGTTTGGTGGAGATGTATTCTTTTAACCTTCTTTTGTCTTGGAAACTCCTTATTTCACCTTCCATTTTGAATGAGAGCCTTGCTGGGTAGAGTATTCTTGGTTGTAGGCCTTTGTTTTTCATTACTTGGAATATATTTTGCCATTCCCTTCTGGCTTGTAGTGTTTCTGCTGAGAAATCTGATGATAGCCTTATTGGAGCTCCCTTGTATGTTATTAGTTGTTTCTCTCTTGCTGTTTTTAGGATTCTCTCTTTGTCTTTGAATGTTGGCATTTTAATTATGATGTGTCTTGAAGTGGGCCTGATGGGGTTCACCTTCATTGGGACCCTCCGTGCTTCCTGGACTTGCATGATTCTTTCTCTCTTCATGTTAGGGAAGTTTTCTGTCATTAGTTTTTCAAAGAGGTTTTCTATTCCTTGCTCTTCTTCTTCTCCTTCTGGAATTCCTATGATACGGATATTATTACGTTTCATGTTGTCCTGCAGCTGTCTTAGAGCCTCTTCAGTCTTGTTCAGCCTTTTTTCGTTTTGTTGCACTGTCTGTGAGTTTTTGTCTACATTGTCCTCCAGCCCGCTGATCCGATTTTCTGCTTCCTCTAGCCTGTTTTTAATTCCTTCTACTGTGTTCTTCAATTCAGAGATCGTATTCTTCATTTCCTCCTGGCTCTTATTGATAGCTTCCATGTCCTTTTTGATGCTGGTATAATTCTCAGTAAGTTCCTTATAGTTCTTCTGGAGTTCACTGTAGTTTTTCTGGAGTTCTTTGTAGTTTCCGCTGAGCTCATTGAGCTTCTCCATAATCCATGCTTTCAATTCCATATCTGATAGTTTGCTCCCCTCTATTTCATTTAGCACTCTTTCTGGGGACTCTACCTTTCCTTTCGATGGGGGGTTGTTTCTCTGTCTCCCCATTTTTGTGACTCCTATTGTTTGTTGATGCTTCTTAGAGTGATCTGCACTTCCTGGATCTGCCCCTGGTGGCGTCAGATCCAGTACCAGTCTGGGCCTAGGCAGCCTGTTGGAGACTTCCAGGGATCTACTGCCTTTGTCTGTCTCCTTTAGTTGTTAATCTATTCAATCTGTGATTAGCTGTCAGGCTTAAGGACCGTGGGTGTGGCAGCTTAATTCCTGTAGGCAGGGCCTTTGCTTCCTCTCAGGCTGATGTCACTTGGCCGGGAATGGTCTGCCTGCAGTGTGGGGATGAGTCAGCACTGGGACCCTGTCGGCCGCTTCCCCAGCTCTCCCCTCAAAGCCACCACACCAAACTCTCCCCAAGCATTTCCAGTCCTCTCTGTCTTCCCTCTGCTTGAGCCCAGGGTAAGTGGGGGCCAAAATATTTTTGTATGTGATCCGCTTAAGAGCTCTTTTTCTCCAGCTGTTTCTCTCCGGCTAGCAAGAAACCCTGTGGCTTTTCGCTTTTCTCAGCTGGATACTATTTTACTTTCCACTCTGTTGCTGTAGGCTGGGGAGCCCGGCTGGGGGTTTAGACCCTGCCCTTCTCAGGGGGAATCCCCAGCTGCTGAGCTGTTTCTCAGCCCCTTCAGCTGCCACCCGTGTGAGCCCAGCCAGCCCTTCCGCGTCTCCGCACTCCCTACCGGTCACGTTGTGATGTAGCGGCCTTTTCTGTCTCTCCGTGGTTATAAGACTTCTCTCCAGCTGGTGTTCGGTTGGTTATTCCAGATGATTTCTCCAAAATTACGTTGTAAATCCAGACTAGTTCTGGGAGGAAGTTAGTGTAGCTTCCACTTACTCCTCTGCCATCTTGTTTCCCCCGAAGCCTGAGAACCTTGATGTCAAGCATCCAAGCTGAACAGGCAGATGAGCCTCTGCCGCACTTGGAACCCAGTGAGCCAGGGGCTGGGGGTGCAGAGCCCCCGGGCAGCAGGTCCCCACCACCGCACAGCAGCAGGGTCATTCGGAGCTGGGGTGCTGCCACCAGCCAGAGGCCCCCACGGGGCACACCGCCTCGGAGCAGGTCTGGGCAAGTGTAACGCAGGAGGTCAAGCCCGGGGATCTCCCTGCTTGTTAGATTAAGCAGAAACAGCCACAGGAGGGCTGAATGGAGCGGTCAGAGCCTTCGTTACTCACGTTACAGGGAGCACCAACAGGGGCAGATTGGCAAAGCAGGACCACGCCTCCCTGAGTCCAACACCTCTTTAAGGGGTTCCACACAAAGGGGGCACGTGTCTCACACATGACTCTAAACTGCATGACCTCAGTGTGTACCTGCAAAGAGAAGAGGTCAAGGAGGCAGTCACAGAACAAGAAGCTGGTCCCAAAAGGAGATAAGGAGAGAATTAAACCAATTTCCAAAGCAATACACATTCCTTCTGGCCGGGGCCCTCCAGCCAGCCTTTCATTATGGGGTGTTAGAGGAGCCATGTCCAGCATGACCCCACACAGAGCAAGGCA
The DNA here is from genome assembly GCF_987537825.1 of Furipterus horrens. Lineage (NCBI taxonomy): Eukaryota > Metazoa > Chordata > Mammalia > Chiroptera > Furipteridae > Furipterus > Furipterus horrens. The sequence goes on along the minus strand of NW_028327180.1, from coordinate 59,903,063 downwards.
GCCTGCTTCTCCCTGAGTTCAAAGTCACCAAGTCCAGGGTCACCGTGGGAGGCACAGTGTGTGCCAACTCCATCAGATGTGTCACTCTTGTTTTCTTAATTCTCACCTCAGGATTGTTTATTGACTTTAGAGAGGAAGGAAGAAAGAGAGACATGGATAGGATGCGTCCTGTACACGCCCCAACCAGGGATCAAATGTGCAGCCTAGGTCTGTGCCCTGACCAGGAATCAAACCTGCAGCCTTTTGGTGTACAGGATGACGCTCCAACCAACTGAGCCACCCAGCCAGGGCCAGCGTGTCACTTTTAGAAATTCAGAGACTATAGAACCAAACTGTATTTAAAACTTCTTCCTCAGCTGGGTTGAATTGCTAATTTGGACTCTCAGTTTGACCTTTTTCAGCAGAGACTGCAGAAATTAGTTCTCGGGCTTTTCCTCCATAACATGCACCATCATTCACTTAAACCCTGCATGGTGAGATTGGTGTTTCTTTGAAAGAGGAGGTGAGCATGGGTGGCTCTGGGGCTAATGTTACCAGGCGGAGGAAGGAGCACCGCTGTAGGCTGGCCAGGGGCCACACTTGCTTCTGCAGGACAGCACAGACTAGCCTGCTCACAGGCCTCAGGGCTTTGGAATCATAACAAGAACGTTCTCTGTTCTTTTCTCGGTCATCCAGAAGCACTTCGGCAGGAAGAGCGAGAAGGAGGTGGAAATGAGAATGTCCAAGAGAAAAGAGAAGGTATATATATACACAGGCCAGTCTCCACTGCTGCTGCGAGGAGAGAGCCCGGGCAGCGGGAAAGCCATACCCAGGAGCTGGCAAACCTGCCTCTCTCCGAGGAGGCTCTCCCGTGGAAAGGGGGAGGCTGTGAGGTGGGTGTGGCCCATTAGCCACCAGGGCAGACCCTGCCCACACCAGCCCCAGGCCAGAGTCTCCCTGGCTGTCGCATCTCCCTCGCAGGGGCCTGCTCTCTGCCAGGACCCCTCTCCCGTCTCCACATGGTTCCATCACCATCTTGGTGAAGACAGGTTGGCTCATCTTTATCAGTTTAGGTCAAACCTACTTTAGCATAATGCAGGGGAGACCCATGGGTATTCTCGGGTGTTCTTTCACCACCACCCCAAATGCCGGCATGTTTTATAAAAAAACCCAGGTAACTCCACACCAGACCACACCCTGACCCACTACCAGCCCCCAGCCCTTTTTCTCTTTTGATAGGTAGATGGAGATTAATTTTTTTTCCCAACTCACAGAGGAGAAGGGGACCAGCCCTTCCGACTACAGGCACTACCTTCAAATGTGGGCAAAGGAGAAAGAGGTTTCGAAGGAGACCCTTAAGGACCTTCCCAAGATGAACCAGGTAGGCCCTGTCAGCGTGTGAGCACGCTGGCAGAGTGGGGTCCTCCAGAGTAGGGGATTCTCAAGCCTGCCTCTGGAGCCTGCCAGTCAGATGGCACTCAGGGACGATTCCAGAAAGACAGCAAGCCAGGCGCTCCAGGGCCTGCCGTGTCCTCACTGTCCTAAGCCAGAGCGCCCTGGGGAAGGTGACCCCTGATAGGCAGAGGCTGATGCACCACCTTCCGCACGGAGCTGCTCCTGCTCCTATGTCCACCAGGCCCCACAGGGCGCTCTGCACATGCAGGCTCCTGGCTCCAGGGCTTGTGTCAAGGTCAGAGCCTAGCGTCTTGGCAAAGGGCACAAGGCCATGGCCCCAAACATGTAACCAAAGGCAATGCGTGAGCCGCAGCCTGAGTGTGGCCCTATTCAGCCCTCAGGGCGCGCCCACCCAGGCTGAGGTGGGGCGCCCCGGCCTAGAGCTTTCCCCTCTCAGGCCAGGAGCCTTTATGTATGGTTTCAGGACCTGGAATGGGGCCTCCTCATGCACCTCAGCTAACCAAGCTGCATTGCCTTGTCAGCACCATCTAAAGAGCTTTGTCAATCACAGAGTTGAAGCCACTTCTGATTTAAGATAAAAAAAAGGCTCAAAGTGGCTCCAAAGCAGTGAAGAAATCCTTGTAGTCACTGGGTTTGGAGAGTCATGATAGAAATGCGTCCATCTCTGCTAACAGGATGGACATGAAGACAGGGAGAGATTCTAGGTTCTTTCTGTGCTAGAAGGGCAGCTGGGGAGTAAAGGCCTTCTAAGGCCAGGCCTCCCTCCATGACCCTCGTCGTCCCAATCTGTGAACCTGGGCACGACCAGGTGCAGGTGTGTGGATGTGACCAACGGGACAATAGCCCACAGCAGGTAGAGAGCCAGCATTCTTCTCACCTCCCTGCCCTTGCTCTACCTTTCCCTTAACAGGAGCAGTTCATTGAGCTGTGTAAGACGCTTTATAACATGTTCAGCGAAGACCCCATGGAGCAGGACCTGTACCACGCCATCGCCACGGTGGCAAGCCTGCTGCTGCACATGGGAGAGGTGGGGAAGAGGTTCTCGGTGCAGCCCAGCAGGAAGCCCAGGGACAGCGCCCCTGGGGAGGACCGCCTCCCAGCCCCCACCCTCAATCAGGGTGCTGCTCATGAGCCACAGCCACCAGCTGCAGGCAATCCCAATGCCCAGGCTGATGGAGATGCCCAGCTTGGGAAAGCCCCACAGGAGAGCCAAGTGGTGGGCGAAGGGGGCTCTGCTGAGGGCCGAGGCTCACCCTCCCAGCACCTGTCTGACGATGAAGCCAAAGACGACATGTCCATGTCCTCCTACTCGGTGGTCAGCACGGGCTCCCTGCAGTGTGAGGACCTGGCCGACGACACTGTGCTGGTGGGCGGGGAGGTCTGCAGTCCCCCCGTCGCCTCCCACAGCGGGGGCTCTGTGGACGCCGACTGGAGCATCTCCTTCGAGCAGATACTGGCATCCATCCTGACTGAGTCTGTGCTGGTGAACTTCTTTGAGAAGAGGGTGGACATTGGACTCAAGATCAAGGACCAAAAGAAAGTGGAGAGACAATTCAGCACCTCCAGTGACCATGAACTTTCTGGGGTTTCGGGCTGAAGACTCCACCAAGGGAGGGCTGACCTCTCCCCTCCCTCCCCACTCCTGTCTGTTTTCTCCCAAAGGACACACCCTCCCCTTCTCCCCAGAAGCAGAGACTTGTAAAAGGAAAGGAAGCTGGTCAGCTGCAGGACCCAGGCAAGGGTGCCCGCCCCTTTTCCTCCCTGGGCCTGCAAGGCCCTGCAGAGTCAGAGCTCCTGTGCCACACCGGGTCCTCTACCCGCAGGCGCTGTCCTGCAGCTGCCTGAGGAGGGGGCGGGGGCTTGGCGGTCACCCACCTGCTGGGCACTGGTGGGAGCTCTCCAGGAGTCCCTGAGCCAGAGCTCTTAGCTGAGGGACATGGGTGCCATGCAGCATATTTTAAACGCTTCTTTCAGCTCCACTCCTTCACCATCAACCTTAAAAGCATGTCCCTCAGGTCCTGTTGTATTTCCTTGTGTTCATTTCAGTGGGCTAAAAATCACATGCTCAATGCCTTAATAAATCCTGAAAGAACTCAAAAGCACGTTGTGTACAGAGCCTGAGCGTGGCCCTCAACCACTGCTTGGGACTCAGGCCACCTTCCTGAGGTTCAAGACACAGTCCCCCATGGGGTGGGAGTTCAGGCTCCCAGGGAGAATGGGGACACAGAGGTGCTGATGCAGGCTGTGCAGGGCCAGTGCTGACCTGCAGCAGAGCCCCGAGCTCCATGCTCCCCAGGTGTGAGCAGCCTGGGTCTGGGCGCAGGAGATGTCTTGCTGGGTCAGGAATCAGACGGCAGGGCACAGGCAACAAGCAGAGCTGCCAGGACCCCCTTGCTTTACATCAGAAGTGGATCGTTGGTGTTCAGTGTCTGACACGCACACAGCGCTGCTCTTGCTTCTCCCAAAAGATTTATCTGTGGCTATTGCTTTTTAAAAATTTAACAGCTGTGTTGAGGCATAACTTACCATAAAATTTGCTTGTTTTCATTTACAGTTTAATGAGTTTTGGTAAATTCACAGAATTGTGCAGCCATCACTGGATGGCAATTTTTGAACATTTTCATACCCCAGAAAGGCCCCCTTCTCTCCATGTGCAGCCAACCTGTTTCTACCCTCAGCTCCACAAAACCACTAATATACTTGCTGTCCCTTTAGATTTTATGGCTGGTTTTAAAAATAACAATCCATGATTTTACCTTGTTCACAGTCTCAATAAATATAGCAAAACACCACCAAGGAAACAGAGCAACTGTTGTCTTTCTTAACAACAAAGGCATTAAGTGGGTGGTTCTGGTCAAAAATGGCAATACGCTGGGTCCCAGATTCCTGGGCTGCTGGGTTGGTTCTGGCACCAGCTGGACTAGCCTGTGTCTAGTGGTGCCCATGGCCAGGAGGGCTCAGCTCCCACGTGGAGGGCTATCACAACGTCGTCACACTCCACGGAGTGGGAGTAAACATGCTGCCTTCCTGAAGTCTCACCAGAGAGCATGAGAAACCCAAGCTGGCCACCTGGCCCCGGGTCAGGCCCAGGCCCTTACTGTGGGGACATGATGACTGTGCTCTAGGCCATGATGCTCATGTGAATCCACTTCTGACTGGCTACGAAGATGAATAAAGAGAGCCCAGCCAGTGGGGATCACAGCACTGCTTTGGACCCTTATTCTGCATACAGACCAGAAAAGTTCATGGGACCTTAAGCTCACCTTTGTTCCCTGTATCAGGTGATGACTAGAGTATATGGCAGGAGATAGCTGAAATAATTTTAGATTGGTCATTAATTAATCAATGTCATTTCCTTTCTAGTATTCATACAAACTGACCAAATGCTTTTCTATAAAGGAATTTCAAGATTCTTGCTAAAAAGACTATGTTCTTGGCCATAATCAAGATATATGAGTACATAAGAATCCCATACAGTTTAATCTTAAATTGGTTGTAATCGATTAGAAAATTTAAATAACTTGGAATTAGGATAATATTTTTTGTTTTTTTGTTTGTTTTTTAATTATTGATTAGGGAAAGAGGAAGGGAGAGAGAGCGAGAGGGAAAAAAACATGGATTTGTTGTTCCACTTGATTGTGCCTCCATTGGTTGATTCTTTTATGTGCACTGACCAGGGATTGAATCCACAACCCTGGCATATTGGAATGAGGCTCCAACCAATTGAGCCATATGGCCAGGGCAGGGTAAATGTTTTATATACCACGTAGAAGTATAAATTTGAGAATATACCAAAAAAATAAAACAGAAGAATATAAAGAGAAACCTAGCCCTTTTATATTTGAGGGAGGGGAAGATTCTCTGTTCCCTCTTTGTTTTTCTGGCTGGTCTAATAATTGGCATGAGACAGATTAACAGTAGAAAATAACCTAACTTAATTACACATGCACATTACAGGATTCCATAAAAATATAGAGCCCCAGGACAAATCCACAGTTGAGGTTTACATGCCATCCTGAGCTAAGGAGCAAAGGAGATACGTAGTGGTCTGGGACTTCGGGGGGACAATTCATAGGTAGATGGAAGAGCAGATGTTTGGTGAACAAATGTTTGTTGGACCATCAACAACAACAGGCTCAGAGAGGTCTTTGGTCCAAATGGCCTTGCTAGGTTCCCCCATCTGAAACACACTAGTTTCCATTAAACTACATCTCTCTGTGAAGAGAGCTCCCTTCCTAGAGCAGGTCCTCCATCTAAATTCTTTTAGGTGAAGGGCAAAGTTTCAGCTGGAGTCTTTCATTTCTTAAAAATAACCAGTTTAAACTAATCAATATCCCGAAAAGATGTATTTTGGGGTTGGCAAACTCTGCTTCCCTTCAATATGATAAAAGAATGCACAAAAACATGCAATAGTAATTTCATCTATTCAACCTGGAATGCTACTCAAAATGTTTAACAAGCAGAACAGTGTTAAAATCTTTCACAGCCAAAAGCTTCTCTGAACGAAGGGGTTTACTGAGCCAAATGCTAGCCAGCAAAGGACCAGGTCCTGGCACATTTGGTCAGAACCACCAGCACCAGGCAGGATGGAGAGGTGGCATGTCAACTAAAAGTGTTAATGTATGTTTATCCTGTATTTTTTAATCCTCACCTAAGGACTTTTTTTTTTTTCTCTTTGCTTTAGAGAGAGTGGAAAGGGAAGAGAGAAAGTGAGAAACATCAAGGTGAGAGAAACATCAATTGGTTGCCTTCTCAGACACGCCCCAACCAGGGACTGAAACTAAACCCTGGGAATGTGCCCTGACTAGGAATTGAAACTGCAACCCTTGGGTTACAGGACACCGCTCCAACCAAGCCACAGCAGCCATGGCTATTTGTATATATGTTTGAAACTTGCTTACCAAGTGATGTAGTGTACCAAACCATTCTCAAGTCATTCTTATTATTTTCAAGAAAAAAAATACATGTATATGAATTTTAAAAGGATTGCATGTTTATCTCAGAAAGGAGGAAAAATACAGAAAAGTAGAAAAACAATTTTTCCTGGTCCAGCATTTTGGTCTTTATTTTTTCTATATTTATCTTTTTCAAAGTTGAATTCATACCATATTTGAAATGTTTATTCTGCTCTTTTCATTAAACATAAAACATTTTGCAAATGTCTTCTCTTAGCCATAATAACCCAAATGTGGAAATAGACTCTCCCAAAAGAGGAGGGGACCTATTTTCCCAGAGCTTGCTATAGAAAAGGAACCAGCCACTGTCATTTGCAGTTAGCAGAGCCAGCAAACACAGGCAGAGTAGTGGGAATGCTATAGAGGAGAAGCAGGCAAGCTTCAGGTGCATATGGTGTGGCGATGCTGGGGCTGGCCAACAAGAAGCAGGATGTCTTCTGTGATTGGGTGAGGGAGCATCACTGGTTTTCTCTAGTTTGTCCTGAGACGGGGAGGAGATGAAAAATAGGGAAACTGGCAGTCATTGACTGAGTCCTCACAGCAAGTGAGCTGGTGGTTTGGCTTCTGGTGCCAGGGACAGCAGGGGTGCGTCCCCGCCCCTGCCTGGGCGGCCTTGCTCCTGTCCTTTCAGCCTGGGGTCTGAGCTGGGCTCAGCGGGCTTCGGCGGGCTGCAGGAGGAATTGGTTTCATTTACCGCTGCCTACGGGACCGTGCCTGCTTCTCAGGGTTCTCTGCTGCCCAGACTTCCGGGCTCTGGCTGAAGGTTAACTGACCACGTCCACTCAGTTGTCCTGCAAATTCCAACCTCGGGCCCAGGAGGTGGGCCGGCGGGAGGCATACTCCAGCATCCTCTCCACCACCTCTTTGTGACTGGAAGAAGTGGAGGGATTGGTGCAGGCAAAGGCTGTACCACAGCAGCAGCTGGAGGCTCTCCTCTCACAACTACAAGCTTTCCAGTGAGCCCACGAGGGAGCCCACGAGGGAGCCCACAAGGGAGCCCACAAGGAAGCATTGGCTCAGGGAGGGAAGAGAAGTGGTCTGGGATCAGACACTAACGCAAACCACAAACTACACCAGACTGAGCTTAGGTTCCTGATACATATAGTCTTTTCTATAAGTCAGCGGGGCATCTGCTTGGCTAGCCGACTGCTGAGCAGCCCCACACCAAGGAATAGACAAGAGTCACACACAGTAACTATGCTATTTACTCAGCTTTTATTAAATGCAGGTTTGCTCAGAGTAGAACATCAACATGCATTAATATCCTACTCACACTCTAACAATCTAAGAGAATCATAACACACACACACACACACACACACACACATGCACACAGACACACACACAGCAATACATGGGGATAACAAACCCGAGTCCCAGATCTCAGTCCGCAGGTCAGGAAGAGAGCACTGTGGGCAGAGGAGTCATCAATGTCTTGAAGGAAAGGATCTCTGGAGCCAGGTGGGCAGCAGGGCAGGTGAAGCCCTCAGTCCAACAGGGCAGAGCCTCCAGCGGTCAAGGGAGATCAGTGTATGGAGCAGCACTTTGGCATGTGGAGCTTGGCTATCTCAGCAGTGGTCTGGAACCTGCTTCAGTTATACCTTGAAAGGCATGCACTCCACCCTTCTGTGTCTTTTCGATAAATATCTTGGCACCCATGATGCCAAGTCTGGAATTTGCCCAGGAGGCTCTGGGTAATACATGGCTGTTCTGCTTGACACTCCTGCTTGACAAGAGTGGAATTTCCCAGGGTGGTCCCACTCTCCAGCTGTGGCTATTTTGATCACATGTGGAGATATTTTAAGTGTGTCTCCTTGCCAGATGTGTCTGCCATGTCCCTCTTGAACCAAAGTGTCACAGCTGTCAGCCAATTTGGTCCACTTTGTTTTAAATACTTTATGCTATGCCATTTTAGTGGTTCTGCTCTCCACAGAGCAGCAAATGCGGGTTGCAGTCCAGATGTCAAGGGGCCCAGCCCACCGTGAAGACACGCTGGGAGTTAAACCCGGAGGACCGCCTCTAGGGGCAGGGGCAGGGGCAGGCCAGGCTGGCCCGATGCAGGGCTCATGTGCACAGGAGGCGGTGCTGTGGCGGCCCGGGGCGTCCCAGCACCTGCAGGGGGCGCAACCAGGAGGGCGGGAGCTCAAGGTACTCCGGCACACGAGTCAGGGGCGGTGTCAGCGGCGTCCCCACGCCTGCTGGGAGCAGAACCAAGGGAGAGCGGCCGTCTGGCAATTGCCCGCGCTCGCGAAGCCAGGATGGGGGCCTCCATGGAGCCGCCTCCGCAGGCTTGGGTCCTACGGTGCTGCTGCTGCCGCCTCTTCCAGGCGCACCAGGTGGGGCGGTCGTCAACCTCCCCTCCTCCAGGCTCCGGGAATGGACCTTCTCTCTGCACCCTGCCCAGGCCCTTCTTCCGGACGTGGGCGCCGTCTCCTGCTGTCGTAGGGGTACCTAGGGCCCGGGCAGATGACGATGACAATCCCGAGAGCTGGGTTTCGTTAAGGTCGCTTCTCCATGATGCCGCGCCGGGGTTTTCTCGTGTTTGTTTGGTTGTTTTAAGATTCGGAGAAACCAGGGATGATGGTGTCTGCGGAGACGGCCTCCTTACCGTGGAGCCTGGCCGCGAACGTGGCTCTTTACTCTCAAGTACTGGGGAGGTGACGGGTTTTGACCTGGGGCGCGTGTGAGCGCCCCCTGCCGGTTCTCCGTAGCTCCTTTATCCGTGTGCGAGGGAGTGGCGGCGCAAATCCACAGCTCCACGACAAGGACGTCCCTTAACGTACTGGGTTGGGGGAAAGTGCGTTTACAGTTGTGCGTACGAGAAACAGCTTAGTCTTGTATTATATTATTATTTATTCATTATTGTATTGTTTTCCATGCCCTGGCTGGTTTGGCTCAGTGGATTGAGCGTCGGCCTGCGAGCTAAGTGTCGCTGGTTCTATCTTCCAGTCAGGGCACATCAGAGAAGGAAAACTCTGACTCCAAAAAACCTCCGCTGCCTTGCGGCATACCTCTTCAGGGGAAAGGCTAAGGGAGTAAACCCCGACAGAAAATCCGGAGCCGGAGTCCCTAAGGCCGTTTGACGTTGTAGTCAACACCGGCAACTCCTGCGGCGCACCTGAAGCCAAGCTGTATTGACTCCGTCTTTCCCTTGGACCCTTCAGCTGCGAAGAGAGGGGGGGTCTGCTGCATGGGCAACAGCAGACCCTCCATATCACCCTGCCCAGGCTCTGTAGCTTCAGCTTCACTGGAGAGGACACTCCAGCGTCATCGCAAGATGTCGATTTAACACGGGAGGAGACAGATACCGTGTCACTCCCGAGTCGGACTGCACAACCATTCTCGGCGGTGCAGATAGACTCTTAAGAAGCTACACCATCGTCTCTCGAGACGGACGGCTGCCGACGATTGTTTTCCATATGAACAACTGTAAGCCTACTTTCACCCCACCATGTGTTTTTCACGGGATCCTATTCTCTCTCCTGTTTGATGTCACCTTGCGTGGCTGTCGGTGTATCCGGCTCCAAAAGTCCCCCCTCTTCTCCCTAGTTATCTGCTAATGTGCTGTACTCTGAAAAGGGGGTTTCAGAAACTTTTTACTTACTTTATTTTGGGGGCTGTGTTCTAGGAGTTGAAAATAAATGAGACTCATTTCTATTTTTAAAGTTTTCGCACATAATGTAGTACATGGTCCCATGGTCATGTTCAACTCTGAAAAGGGACTTGAAACCAAAGGGGGGAGAGAGCTAACAGGTTAACTGTAAGTCTGCTGTGTACCAGGCAATTTCGCATATCTCATTCCATTCCAACAACCTGCTGATGATATCCATTTAATAAATGGCAGAGCCCTGGCTGTCAGCTGCGAATATCCTGCTGCATGGTACTCTTGTTACAGAAACAGGAGAGTCCAAAAATCCCCGGAGTTTGTGGATGGGGGATGGGGAGAAGGAAGCAGCTTTCAGAATGCCTCCACATGCCTGAGGCTGATGGCCGGTGTCTTTCATTATGTAAATTGCTTTATTTTTTTTTTTTTAAGTATATTTTATTGATTATATTGTTACAATAGTTCCAATTTTTTTTCCCCTTTGCTCCCCTCCGCCCAGCACCCCCCTTCCCCAACAATCCCCTCTCCAAGTCCATGCCCATGGGTCGTACATACAAGCTCTCCCGCCTCACCCTTTCATATATTCTTCTTCTTCTTTTTTTAAAATTAATTAATTAATTAGTTAAATATTTTAACAATAAAAAATAACAATTCCTCCCTCTCAGACTTAAGACCCTTTACAATCTTATAAAGGACAATGGATGAAGGTCTCGAGCTCCTCTAGCTGCTTCAAGCTGGACATGGTCGTCGTCCTACCTACCCGTGGGTCAAGAAATCCCTAATAAGAGTGGGGATGTGGAGGGGAGGGTGGCCTTCCCACAAGGGGAAGGATCGTGCAGACTCCAGGTTGGTTGGCTGTCTCTGGACAACGGCATGCTTGGTTTAGCAGGCTGGCATCCTTGTTGTATTCTGGGGGCAACAGGGTTAAAGGACATCATTTAATCCGTAACCACTAGATGACAAAAGACAGGTATTAATTTTTCAATGTCCCACATTAGGGAAAAGAAGGGCTTCTTTGGAGGAAGGTGTGCCAGGTACATCTCACCTGTCCAAAACCCTTTTGCCCATTATACTTATTTTGGACTGAGGGAAATATTTTAGGTTTCCCCCATCTCAGGCCTCTGGGCTTTTTCTGTCCAAGCCATTAGGATAGAAAAGAGAAACCAGTTTTAAAGTGAAGCCCACAGACCACCCCGTTCTTCACCAACCCAGCCACTTAGTTCAGCCAAACCATTGAGTCTCAGGAGGCAGCAATGCAGACAGGATTAAGTGAGGCCTATGCATACAGATAATCACTCAGGTAATGAGATTGTAGGCTTATGCCCTTTGAAAACAGAAAACACATGTTAATTTATGTAACATAACCCACATACAAGTCTCTAAATCTGTAGGACTGTCTTATCGGAAGGAAAATCCTTGTCCTTCTAATATTCACTGAACTTGCATTTCTATTCTTTATATTTTTATTCCCCCCCCCACTAAAAAATTTTCTGTTTGTTTGTTTTTCCACTACAGTTGTCTCACTTTTCTTCCCCTCTTGCTTCCCTGCACCCTGCCCCCCCCCCACAGTCAGTCCCCACCCAGTTGCCCATGTCCATGGGTCATTCATACATGTTCTTTGACTAGACCCTTCCCCTTCTTACCCCTTCTCTCCCTCCCATCTCCCCCTTTGTTACTGTTAGTTTATTCCTTGTTTACATACCTCTGGTTCAATTTTGCTCATTTGTTTGTGTTGTTCATTAGTTTCCTGTAACAGGTGACAGCATAAGGTAATTTTCTTTTGTTGCCTGGCTTATTTCGCTAAGCATAATTCTCTCTAGTTCCAATCATGTTGTTGCAAATGGTAGAAGTTCCTTCTTTCTTTCAGTACTTATTCATTGTCATTTTCCCCCTTTGTACTCGTGTTCCTCTCTGTCTCTCTGTTTCTTCATCTTCTTAAAGCAGACCCTTTAGCATCTCTTGCAATGCTGGTTTGGTGGAGATGTATTCTTTTAGCCTTCTTTTGTCTTGGAAACTCCTTATTTCACCTTCCATTTTGAATGAAAGCCTTGCTGGGTAGAGTATTCTTGGTTGTAGGCCTTTGTTTTTCATTGCTTGGAATATTTTTTGCCATTCCCTTCTGGCTTGTAGTGTTTCTGCTGAGAAATCTGATGATAGCCTTATTGGAGCTCCCTTGTATGTTATTAGTTGTTTCTCTCTTGCTGCTTTTAGGATTCTCTCTTTGTCTTTGAATGTTGGCATTTTAATTATGATGTGTCTTGAAGTGGGCCTGTTGGGGTTCATCTTCATTGGGACCCTCTGTGCTTCCTGGACTTGCGTGACTCTTTCTCTCGTCATGTTAGGAAAGTTTTCTGTCATTAGTTTTTCAAAGAGGTTTTCTATCCCTTGCTCTTCTTCTTCTCCTTCTGGAATTCCTATGATACGGATATTATTACGTTTCATGTTGTCCTGCAGCTGTCTTAGAACCTCTTCAGTCTTGTTCAGTCTTTTTTCATTTTGTTGCATTGTCTGGGAGTTTTTGTGTAGGTTGTCCTCCAGCTCGCTGATCCGATCTTCTGCTTCCTCTAGCCTGCTTTTAATTCCTTCTACTGTGTTCTTCAATTCAGAGATCGTATTTTTCATTTCCTCCTGGCTCTTATTGATAGCTTCTATGTCCTTTTTCATGCTCACGTAATTTTCTGTGAGTTCCTTGTAGTTTTTCTGGAGTTCTTTGAAGTTTCCGCTGAGCTCATTCAGCTTCTCCATAATCCATGTTTTGAATTCCATATCTGATAGTTCGCTCCCCTCTATTTCATTTAGCACTCTTTCTGGGGATTCTACCTTTCCTTTTGATGGGAGGTTGTTTCTCTGTCTCCCCATTTTTTTGACTCCTATTGTTTGTTGGTGCTTCTTGGAATGATCTGCACTTCCTGGATCTGCCTCTGGTGGCGTCAGATCATGTACCAGTCTGGCCCTAGGCAGTCTGTTGGAGACTTCCAGGGATCTACTGCTGTTGTCTGTCTTCTTTGATTGTTAATCTATTCAATCTGTGATTAGCTGTCAGGCTTAAGGACTGTGGGTGTGGCAGCTTAATTCCTGTAGGCAGGGCTTTTGCTTCCCCTCAGGCTGACGCCACTTGGAGGGGAATGGTCCACCCGCAGCACTGGGGATGAGCCAGCACCGGGACCCAGCCAGCCGCTCCTCCAGTTCTCCCCCCAAAGCCACCGCGCCAAACTCTCCCCAAGTGTCCCCAGTCCTCCCTGCCCCCCCTCCGCCCGAGCCCAGGGTAAGTGGTGGCCAAAATATTTTCGTATGTGATCCACTTAAGAGCTCTTTTTCTCCTGCTGTTTCTCTCCGGCTAGCAAGAAAGCCTGTGGCTTTTCGCTTTTCACAGTTGATACTATTTTACTTTCCACTCTGTCGCTGTAGGCTGGGAAGCCCAGCTGGGGGTTTAGACCCTGCCCTTCTCAGGGGGAATCCCCGGCTGCTGAGCTGTTTCTCAGCCCCTTCAGCTGCCACCCGTGGGAGCCCAGCCAGCCCTTCCACGTCTCCGCACTCCCTACCGGTCACGTTGTGATGTAGCGGCCTTTTCTGTCTCTCCGTGGTTATAAGACTTCTCTCCAGCTGGTGTTCGGTTCGTTATTCCAGATGATTTCTCCAAAATTACATTGTAAATCCAGACTAGTTCTAGGAGGAAGTTAGTGTAGCTTCCACTTACTCCTCCGCCATCTTGTTTCTCTTGTAAATTGCTTTAATGCATCCAAAGCCTCAGGTGGATGGGAGGAGTCTTGAACCAGGTGATGGTATGGAAAGCACACAGAGTCTACGTTGGGTTCTGTGAATGGTCAGAACTATTGGCAACACCCACTGTGTCAGAGGATGCAGTCAGGGATATATAGGCAGCTGCGAACACTTTAGGGGGGGCACGCTCTGGGGCTGTCTCCCTTGGTGTTCGCAGAGGTGCTCTGCAGAAGGAGAGGAGATCCACGCGGTTCACAGAAAGAAGACAGTTCGCAAGGAAGCTGAGAATCCAGGCGGTCCTGCACTGAGAGCCGGAGGGCACCACAGCACAGAAAGGACCTCGCCAATCAGATTGAGTGATTGGCAGCTGCTGGTAAAGCTGAACTGTGCCTAGGAAGTAGGGAAACGGTGTTCCTGACCTTCCTAAGACTGGCCAGGTTTGGTAGAGGGGAGGCAAGGATATGTATAACTGTTAAATAAACAGTTTTTCTTGTTCAGAGTTGTAATTTCGGCAGTGGGCAATCAGACCCCTAACTAAAGAGCCCGTGGGTTTGTTTTCAATTGGAGCAGCTCAGGGGCTCTGTAACACTCTCTCTCTAGCGGGAGAGCTAGCTACTTACCAGTTACTGTGTGTCCTTGTGAACCTTTTGTTGTTTTTAAATGCATTTCCTACTTGCATATGTACCCACACAAAATCACAGTATTTTTACTGTGTTTGGGGTAGAGACTGAGAAATGGAATTGCTAAACCGTAGGATATACCCACTTGAATTTGTAGTAGATGCTGATCATCTGCCTTAGAATTTTGAGGGAAAGTCCCCAAAACCTTGGTGGTTTTTCTGTTGGGATCAGGTTAATCATATTAACTTTTATGAACCATGATGTTAAACATGCTATTTCATTCTGTTTCTTCAAGCAACTTTGGTGCCCATTCATAACATTTTCTTTGTTGCTCTCATACATAGATTCTAACTAGATGTTTGCTGCTTTTGGTAGTTTTTCATTTGATTCTCTTGGGTTTTCAGTTTAAAAAAAATAAAACTTTATTATATCATCTATAAATAATGATAGTTTCCTTTTTTCTTCTTTCCAATTTTTATACCTTTTATCACCTTCTCATTAAAAATTCCACTGGTTAAACACCCAGAGAAAAATGGTAAATAATAGTGGGGATTCTTGGCTTGTTTTGTCTTTTGTGGGGATGCTGGTAGTGATTCTGCAGCTTCAGAGCTGAGTATAAGGTATTTTATCAAGCTAAGAGAAAGCCCACTTAGTTAGGTTTATCAATAATCAGAATTAAAAGTTATGAAATTGTTACCTAGTAGCAATCTAACTTGGTTTTCTTTCATACAGATAGCTACTTTTCCCAGCACCACTTATTAAAGTGTTCTTTCCTCATCTTTATACTATACTAAATTTTTTTTTTTTGTGATGTTGGTTTGTTTTGGGACTCTTGGTTATTTTCCCATTGATCTTTTAAAAAAAAAATTTTTTTTTATCTAGTTCTACTTGTTTTAAATAATAGCTAGGCTGTGTTTCTGAAATTTCATCACAGGTGAAGAAGAGTCTCAAATGGATATGCAAAGCTTATGGAGAGCAGCAGTCATTTTTGAGGGTGAGTCCTAAGAAGCAGGCATCTAATACCTGTGCCAGGAAGCAGGTTGGTCCTAGCCCTGAGGAAGTGTGTTTCTCACAGGGTCCCAGCATCTTACTCTTGGGATCAAGTTCACTACATACAGATAGAGCCCCTGCTCCCTCGATTCCTGTTCCTTCAGTAAGTGAAATGGATGGAGAAGGGACTGGAAAGGCACCTTCAATTGCTTATTCCTTCAGCAAGTGTTTATTGAGTTCCTTTTAGTGCCAGTGTTGTTGTTGTTGCCCTCACAGATCTGCTCCTGTGTAAGGGAAAGAGAAACTAATAAACATATGCACACACAGGTGCACAGTTTAAAACTAGACTGGCCCTGGAGCACATTCAGAAGGCAACTGATAGATGTTTCTCTCCCACATCAATATTTCTCTCTCTTTCTCTCCCCTTTCCTCTCTCTAAAATCAATAAACATAACCTCTGGTGAGAATTAAAAGCAAAAACAAAAACAAAACAAAACACCTAGACTGGCGCTGGCCAGGTAACTCAGTAGGTTGGAGTGTTGTCCCAGTACACCAAGGTTGCAGGTTTGATCCTGATCAGGGCACATACAAGAGTCGACCAATGAATATGTAGATAAGTGGAACAACAAATAACAGCAAATTGATGTTTCTCTCTCTCTCTCTCCCTCTCTCCCTCTCCTTTCCTCTCTAAAATCAATAAAATTTTAAAATAAGTAAGTAAACAAATTAATACATAAAGCTAGACTGGGCACAATGAAAGGAAATTGCAGGGGCCTGCAAGATGACAGAATTAGACCCAGCTGACAGTGGGCAGACAGCTGGTGGTGGCTGCAAGGGTGGGAGTGTGGGAGGGGGGCTCAGGATTTGGAGGCAGTGAAAAGATGCCAGGCTAGCAAGGCTATGGACTGAAGGGACCACGTTCTCAGTGCAGCCACCTAGCCCATTTTTTTCACATCGCGTCATGATTCTTTCAGGGCCCTACCTTCAGACAATCTGATCTCTTGAACACTACTAGCGTCTTCCTTCCTTCCTCACTGAGCCCCATCCCCTGCTTCAGCCTCATCTCATCCCTCCCTCAGCCACTTTCTGATGTGGAAGCAATCCAAACCTGCTCCCCGCAGAGCCTTTGTGCCCATTGTTCAGTTCACCTAGCTATCTATTCTCATGAGCCTAATCAGAAATATTGTCGAAGTGGCCCTGATCCATGTGGCTCGGTTGAGCATCATCCACAAAGTGAAAGGTTCCCAGTTCTATTCCCAGTCAGGGTTGTGGGTTTGGTTCCAGGTCAGGGTGTGTACAAGAGGCAGTCGATCGATGATTCTCTCTTGCACCAATGTTTCTCACCCTCTCTCTAAATAAATAAAATCTTTTTTAAAAAAGAAAGAAAGAGGACTTCGGCCAAGATGGAGGCGTAGACAGACATGCTGCATCTCCCTCCACAACTAAGAAGGAATATAACTACCTCAAAACTAGAAACAACCAGAACTTCCAGAAAGTCAAACTGCATGGAAGTCCAGCAAACAAAGATATAAAGAAATACTCATTCAGACAGGTAGGAGGGGTGGAGCCGGGGCGGAGAGAACACGGTGTGGTGGTGGCAGCAGCGGCGACAGTGGCAGACCAGCGGAAAGTGCAGCCACATGTTTTAAAAAGTCTGGAGGGACACCTGGGGAGCATTCCCAGCTCCTCACCGGACCTCATGGTCAGTCTCTCAGCAGAGTCCCCTTGTTTAAAGGTCCCCCCACGGTCCTAGGACAGTGGTTCTCAACCTTCCTAATGCGGAGACCCTTTAATGCAGTTCCTCATGTTGTGGTGACCCCCAACCATAAAATTATTTTTGTTGCTACTTCATAACTGTAATTTTGCTACTGTTATGAATCATAATGTAAATATCTGATATGCAGGATGTATTTTCATTGTTACAAATTGAACATAATTAAAGCATAGTGATTAATCACAAAAACAATATGTAATTACATATGTGTTTTTCAATGGTCTTAGGTGACCCCTGTGAAAGGGTCGTTCGACCCCCACAGGTTGAGAACCGCTGTCCTAGAACGTCCACAGACCCACCCACTTTGGGAACGACGGCCAGGGCAGCAGCTAGAGGGGTGCCAGTCCGGTGTGGGAGTGGGAGATGTGCCTGGAAAAGGGGCGAGTGCTGGGCAGGAGCCATTGTCCCCTCTCGGACCCCTCCCCCACATACAGTGCCACAACATGGTGAAACAGGTCACCCTGTACTGATGAATCCCTAAGGTTCCACCCCTTACAACATAATGGGAGCGACCACTCTACCTGAGACGTGGAGGCAAACAAACACAGGAGCCTGTCAAAATGAGGAGACAGAGAAGTATGGCCCAAAGGGGGGAACGGATCAAGGTTCCAATGGGAGACCTAAGCGACGAGGAGTTAGCCAGCCTAACAGATGAGGAAACAGACAACCTCACAGATGCAGAATTCAAAACACTGGTGATAAAGATGCTCACAGGCTTGACAGATATGCTTGAGTATGGCAAATGCATAAGAGAAGAAGTGAAGGCTATGCTAAGTGAAACGAAGGAAAATTCACACAAAACCAATGGTGAAGGGAAGGAAACCAGGGTTCAGATCAATGATTTGGAACATAAGGAAGAAAAAAACAGTCAACCAGTACAGAATGAGGAAGCAAGAATTGAAAAAAATGAGGAAAACTTCCCAAATTTTGCGAAGGAGATGGACATACAGGTCCGGGAAGCATGGAGGGTCCCAGGCGAGCTGGACCCAGAGGGGACCACACCAGGACACATCATGATTGAGATGCCAAAGGTGAAAGATAAAGACAGAGTCCTGGGGGCAGCAAGAGTGAGGCGGAGAGTTGCCTACAAGGGGGTGCCTATAGGAATATCAGCTGATTTCTCAGAGGATACTGCAGGCAAGAAGGGACTGGCAAGCAGTATTCAATGTGAAGAATGGCAGCCTGCAACCAGGACTACTGTGTCCAGCAAAGCTCTCATTTGGAATGGAAGGGCAGATGAAGTGCTTCCCAGACAAGGTGAAGCTAAAGGAGTTCATCATCACCAAGCCATTGTTATATGAAATGTCAAAGGGACTTACTTAAGAAAAGGAAGATCAAAACTATGAACACTAAAATGACAACAAACTAACCAGGAGCTCTTAACGCTGTGACCTAAGATTGAAGTTCTCCATAGGATGGCATAGACACTCAATAGTGCTATGTTTTCCTGAGGAGCTATAAGATTAAAAAAAAAAAAAAAAAAGACAACAAACTCACAACTATCAACAACTAAATCTAAAAACAAAATCCAAGTAAATGAACCAGAATAGAGACAGAATCATAGGTATGGGAATCATTTGGAGGGTTATCTGCTGGGAGGAGAGGGAGGAGGGAGAAAAATGGGGAAATGGTGCAGGGACTAAGAAGCATAATAGGTTGGTACAAAATAGATGTTAAGAATAATATTGGAAAGAGTGAAGCCAAAGAACTAATATGCATGACCCATGGACATGAACTAAGGGGGGTGGGATTGCTGGAGGGAAGGGTGGTACTGGGCAGAGGGGAGCAAAGGGGCAAAAAATTGGAATTACTGTAACAACATAATCAATAAAATATACTTAAGAAAAAAAAAAAAGACCCAAAATCAAATTCCATTTCAACCTAAATCATGTTGTTGCCAGGACTGGTGTGGTTCTGTTGGTTGGGCATCATCCCACAGAGCGAAAGGTTGCTGGTTCAATTCCCAGTCAGGACACATGCCTAGGTTGTGGCACATATGAGAGACAATCAATCACTGGCTTGCTCTCATATCAATGTTTCTCTTCCTCTCTTTCTCCCTTACCCTCTCTCTAAAGATAAATAAATAAATAAATATTTTTAAAAATAAAATGTTTCAAGCAGCATGAAAGTCACCCATGATGCACACTTAATTTAGTCCCAAATATTGGAAGTCCTGTGCCTTCAGAAAAACATTCAAAGAGGTCCCAGAAAAGCATGGAAAGGCTAGCAGAAAAGAATGGATCGATTAGTGCAGACATTGTTTAAGCTCTCTCAATTTTGAAAATCAAATTAATGCCCTCAGAACTAAAACTTGGGAGAGTAGCCATAAAGAAAGAAAGAAAGAAATTATGTCGCAGTGTGTTTATGTGAGTGCTGTTCATCTCAGACTGCAAGTTGCATGCAACCAGCGGCCTTGCCGGGGTTACTGAGTAGTGTCCTCTCAGCACCTGCCACAGGGCCTGATGAATGGAAAGTGCTCAGTAAATGTCTGTTGAGTGAGTAACTGACTAGTCTCACATCGATGGGCACTTGCATTGATTTTAGTTTTTATTGTGACAAATAACTCTGCAGTGAAGCTCATTACAAATACCTCTTTCTTCACTTGACCAATTATTTACTTAGGACAAATTTTAGAAATTAAATTTCTATTTCAGGGGATATCTTTCAACCAAGGTTTTTTATTTGCAAATACTATAAAATAAATATATAAAAAAATATATACTGGCAAGGCCATAGTATAACTTGGGGAATCCAAGGAAGGCGCTTTATCCTTGACCTTTTGAAGAACTGGTTCCAAGAATTGAACAGCTGCTGACAGCGCAGGCATGTACCCCCCACACCCCACCCCGCCTCTCTCCACAGACAGATCACAGTACACACTCCACTCAGAGCACAGAGTCGCATTTCATGCTGGCTGCAAGAGCTAAGTCCCAGTTGACTCCTGGCAGAAGTGATTCTATTGGCCCTGTTGACTCAACTGCCCACCTCTGGGCCAGTCAGTTGGTTATGGGGTTGGGGGACAATCAGTCCATAAGGGGAGCTGCCAGGGCCACCCTGGGCCAGGCAAACACCCCTGCCAAGAGACTTGCTGCTTGTTTAAGTGTCGTGCATTTCTGAGTTGCCCGCAAGGAGCCTCTACTCACCCCCTCTGTGCACATGCAGCAGTGTGACTTAGGTTGACTGGGCTGCAGTAACAGATGGACACCAGAATTGTGGGGGTTAAACACAGAAGTTGTTTCTCTTGTTCTTAGAACATCTCCTGGGAGGGATTGAGGTCAGAAGGGCAGCTGTCCTTGACATGGCCTTTCAGGGACCCAGGCTCCTGTTGTCTTGAGGTACTGTTGCTCCCCAAGGCCTGAAAAGGCCTGGAGGAGCTACCAGGAAGCTTTTGGGGTCCAGGTCTGGGAATGGCTCACACTCCACTGGGAAGAACCTAGTGTTAGAGCCACACCTAACCACAAGGAAGACTAAATGGAGTCTAGTTTATGCCCAGACTGGGGAGAAGCATCTCAGTGCTCTCAGCCAGCAGTCTCTGCCACACAGGAGTGGGTATACCCTGCTGGCTATGCCAGTGTGGCCTACCATTCTTCCTAAGCTTTGCTGTCCCCGCCAGTGCCTCTCCTTTCATTCTCACTCAAATTGCTCCAAAAGGGATCTCACTCCCGACCAGTCCACTGATGCTGCTGTCAGGTCAGCAGTGATGTCCGTGCTGCTAAAGACAATGGTGAGAGCTCAGTCTCAGCTGACTGGACTCATCGGTGGCCTCTGTCACGACTTGTCACCTCCTTTTCCTCAAGACCTTCTTCATTTGGGTTCTAATTATTTTGCTCCTGGCTGCGTTTCTCTCAACCCTTAGCTAGTTTTTCCCATCTTCCCCACTTCCAGACCTTGCCACTGACCTACTTCTCCCACAGTCAGCCCTTTCTCTTTTTTTATTTTTATTTTTTAAGGTTTTATTTATTCACTTTTAGAGAGAGGAAGGGAGGGAGAAAGAGAGGGAGAGAAATATCTATGTGCAAGAGCTACATCAATGAGTTGCCTCTCACTCCCACCCCAACCCCCCAAGCCAGGGACCTGGCCCACAACCCAGGTATGTGCCTGACTGGTAATTGACCAATGACCTTTTGGTTCACAGGCCAATACTTGATCCACTGAACCACAGCAGTAAAATTTAAAAGTACAATTGACATTTAATATCATTAGTTTCAGGTGTACAGCATAGTGGTTAGACATCAGTTGGTCCCCCCAGATGAGTCTGGTCCCCAGCTGGCACTGTACACGGTTACTACAGTACTGTTGGCCACATTTCCTGTGCTGTACCTCACCTCTCGGGACTGCTCTGAAACCATCCCTGTGCTTCCCCATTCCTTCACCTCTTTCCCCAGCCTCCCTCCTCCCTGGCAACCATCATTCTGCTCTCTGTATCTGAGTTTGCTTCTGCTGTGTTTGTTCATTTATTTTGTTTTATAGATTCCACATAAAGATTAAGTTAGACATTTGTCTTTCTCTGTCTGGACCCATTTTACTGAACGTAATATCCTCTAGGTGCATCTATATTGTTGAACATAACAGGTGCTCAATAAATCCTTATTGAACAAACTCGTCGGCAGCCGTTCGTCTCGAGAGATGATGGTGTAGCTTCTTAAGAGTCTATCTGCACCTCCGAGAATGGCTGTGCAGTCCGACTCGGGAGTGACACGGTATCTGTCTCCTCCCGTGTTGAATCGACATCTTGCGATGACGCTGGAGTGTCCTCTCCTGTGAAGCTGAAGCTACAGAGCCTGGGCAGGGTAATATGGAGGGTCTGCTGTTGCCCATGCAGCAGACCCCACCTCTCTTCGCAGCTGAAGGGTTCAAGGGAAAGACGGAGTCGATACAGCTTGGGTTCAGGTGCGCCGCAGGAGTTGCCGGTGTTGACTACAACATCAAACCGCCTTAGGGACTCCGGCTCCGGATTTTCTGTCGGGGTTTACTCCCTTAGCCTTTCCCCTGAAGAGGTATGCTGCAAGGCAGCGGAGGTTTTTTGGTGTCAGAGTTTTCCTTCTCTGATGTACCCTGACTGGAAGATCGAACCAGCGACACTTAGCTCGCAGGCCAACGCTCCATCCACTGAGCTAAACCAGCCAGGGCAATTGAACAAACTAGTGACAGCTAAACTGTAGTTTTGGAAACAGAACCAAAAACACGGTAGAAATGCAAAGTCTTTCATTGCAACTAAGATTGTAGTAGACAAGCTAAGCAGATTAAGTGCAACTGAAGACAGAACTGGTGAAATAGAAGATAAACCTGAAGAAATTATTCACAATGCAACATAGAAAGATAAAAAGGTGGAAATATGAGTAAAGAGACATAGAGGATACAAAAGAGTTACAACAAGAATGAAAAGAATTGGGCAAAGGCAATATTTGCAGAGAAAGGCATGGAGCATTTTTTCAGAATCAAAGATTTACATTCTTAGATTCAGGAAACACAATAATACTCTAACTGGAGAAAGACATTGTGGGTGTAGGAAATCCTAAAGAACCCACACCAGAAGCTACTAGAGTAATAAGTTAATTAGCAAGATCACAAGGATACAATATCAACATATCATACAACATTAAGTTTGATTTTTAGTAAATGCAGTAAACAATTGGAAAAGAATTTTTTAAATCAAGAATTAATAATAGCATCAAAAAAAGAAATATTTAGGCATAAATATACCAAAATTGTGTAAGATTTGTTTCGTAAAAACTATAAAACATTGCTAAGAGAAATTAAGATATAAATTAATGAAGAGATATAACATGTTCATGGATTGGAAAACTCTTATCATTAAGATAACAATTCATCCTAAATCAATCCTAGAGTCACCCTAATCCCAATCAAAATTCCAGTAGCCTTTTTTTTTTTTTTAGAAATTGACAAAATGGTCCTAAAATTTATATACAAATGCAAGGGAACTAGAATTGCTGAAACAAATTTGATAAGAACAAAGTTGTAGGACTTCTATAACCTGATTTCAAGATTTACTATAGTGCTACAATAATCAGGATGGTATAATATTGGTGATGGGTCGATATATAGCTACATCAGAAGGTGAGTGAATAAAAAAATTGTAGTATATTCATACAATGGAATATTACTCAGCAACAAAAACACTAAGTGAAAGATGCCAAACACAAAAGACCACGTATTATAGGGTCAGCCGTGTTTTGGGGAGAGGGAAATTGTCTGCAGAGACACAGAAGGAAACTTTCTGGGGTGATGAAAATTTTGTATGTCTTGTCAATTATATCTCAATAATTTTTTCCTATATCTTGATTGGGATGATAGTTTCAAAGGTATAATTTATCAAAACTTAGTAACTATACACATAAATGGGTGTACAGATCTTGTACACATATTTTATTTAGTGTACAAGGTCTGTCCAGAAGGTGTCCAGACATGAATATAAAAAACAGATATATTTATTGAAGATACAAGTTACAAAAAAACACTGTACATAGGATAATGATGCCTCCTGCAGTTTTCCCAATTGCCATCAGCTGCCTCATCAACAGTCTGAAATCTCTTCCCTTTCAAAGGTGATTTTAGTTTTGAGAAAAGCCAGAAGTCACAGGGCACCAAATCTGGGCTGTAGAGGGGCTGAGTCACTAGAGTGATTTGATGTTTTGCCAAAAAACTGAACTCATGTTGCATGAGCAGGCATGTTGTTGTGATGAAGCTGCTAATCACCAGTTGCCCATAGCTGTGGCCTTCTGAATTATCTGAATAGTTTCAATGGAGGAATGTTCAAGTTTAATGTAAAATCTGATGCAGATTCATTGCTCTACTCACTCAGTTATTTTGAATGTGATGGCCACACAGTACACATGCTTACTCAACAGTGTCTACAGCCCCCACTGACTAGTACCGTGAAGTCATCACTGTTCACGCATGCGCATCTCAGTCCACTCTCCTTGGCTGCCAGGTTATATCAATGCTGTGTAAACCGTTCTCATTATATTAACAATGGCTGGAATGTTTTTGGATAGTCCTCGTATATTAATTATACCTAAATAAGGTAATCTTATTTTTATTTTTTCTATCACTATTTATTCCCCTTATATGCTCTTCCACCTTCATCAATAAGGTAATTTTAAAAGTTAAAAATACCTGCCCTTAGACACAACATAATGAAATTGGAGAACACAGAAGGCAAAAGCAAGAGCTGAAAAGTAGCTGGAGAGAAGCAAGATCACCTATAGACACCCAAGTTGTCGGTGGTGACATTAGAAGCAGGAAGACCGAGTGGAGCCTTCAGACTGCTGAGAGATGTCCGTTAGTGGATGGAGCTGGGTTCTGGCTAACAGCCACTGGGACACTGCTCGCAGCATGTGCCTGACCTCACTTCACTATAATCGCCCCAGGAGGGCCATTGACTTCTTTTCACAGATGAACAAACTGAAGTAGAGGTGCCTACATTTGGCAGAGCTTGGAGTTTTCGAAGTTCCGTAGAGGGAGTTGCAGTTGGTTGGTGTGATGTAGCAGCCCTGATATTGCTGGGTGTGGCTTTGGCTCTAACCTCCAGCCTTCACATAACACGTTTCCACTGGATGTCCAGGCTCCTCGCTCTTCTTAATGTGGCAGAACAACTCTGCTGTCCCTGAGGCCTTCACTGTGACATGTCCAGCTCAGGAAAATGCCTTCTCGTCTCTTGTAGTGATTGAGGTACGGTGAGTTGAGGAGGCTCCCGTATGAACTGCGCGGTGCGGACATCTCCACTACTATTGAGAGGGCTGTGCTTCGAGTTCAAGCGAACCCTGACTGGTGTGGCTCAGTGGATTGAGCACCAGCCTGCAAACCAAAGGGTCACTGGTTTGATTCCCAGTCAGGGCACATGTCTGGGTTGCAGGCCAGCTCTTCATTTGGAGATGCAACCACACATTGATATTTCTTTCCCTCTCTTTCTCCCTCCCCTCCCCTCTGTCTAAAATAAACAAACATAATCTTTAAAATTAAGAAAAAAAAGTTCAAATGACGTTAATCTCTGCATCCCAGACCCTAAACAGGCTGCTGTCTCATGTGCACACATCTTGTTTATCTTCGCAGCCATCCATGCAGTATTATCCCCGTTCGTGGATGAGCAAACAGTACTAACCCCACAGTCACAGTCACAATGACAGTCAGTCATTGGCAAAGCCAGGATGCAAACTGTAGACTCTCTGGGTCAAGTGTTTGCCCCCAGGCCTGTGTCTCTTGTCCCGTTGATTTGGCTTGGCCTTCTGAACTGCTAGAAGGTTACTGAGTCACAGCAAAACCACAGAGCTAAATCCTGAGATCCCGAGAAGCCTTTGGTATTTCTTGGCAAGTCCTCACATTCTGCTTTTCCCACCTTCCTGTTCTTCAGCTTCCTGGTCACTTTATGAAGGGTATGTGTAAAATCTTTCCCGAAGGTCTCTAGAGGAGCCTCTAAGTGCCAATGGAGAGAGAAACGCAAGCCCCGGGCTGGTGGAGCACATGAGTGTGCAGGTAAGTCAGCTGCCTGGGCCAGCTCCAGGCCACCGAGGGTTTCCATTTGGTCATTCTTTAGTCATTTGTTCAGTGAATGCCTGCTGAAGCTACTGAATGACAGGCACTTGGCTTAAAGCAACATGGAACACAAAAATGAATAAACCTGTGCCTTTTGTAAGGGTAGAGACCGTTGTGTATACAGACAGTTACAATCCTCTTCTGTCTGCTTGGAGAACTCCTCTGAACTCAGCCTGAACCTTACCTCCCTGTGCTTCTGCCCTTCCCTCCGCGCTCTGGGCATACATACCTCTGGTAGGGAGGATGCTGCTGTAAAGACCCTGAGTTTCTGTGTTCCCTCCCTCCAGACACAGCCTGACGGTGGGGCTCCCATTCAGTTCTGTCCAGGTGCCTGGTCACGCAGGTGCTCAGTGTGGGTGGGCATATGTGTAGGAACTTGAGGGATGGAGTCGGGTAACGCCACTGATGCCTGCAAGATCCATGGGCTTGTGGAATGCTGTGTCCTGCCAAACACCTTCCTGGAGGCAGAGTAGACACAGGTCCTGAGATCCTCGGGCCTCAGACTTGGGCTGGAGATTTTCAGTAGAAGCTCCTGCTTTCCAACTCTGAGAATAACTGCACTTCCTAATCTGGTAGGAAAAACTCCAGCCATCCAAGAACTGTTGGCTGAAGTACCTAGAAAGGGGCTTGAAAGAGCTGGGGATGCCAGGAGTATGTTTCAGCAAACGATCATCGTCCATGATGGAGAAGCCAGGCGTTCCTTCCAGGACCTGCCTTCCTAGAAAAAGGTGCCAGCTAGTCACCAAGCCAGCATGTGCCCACACTGGCCCCATGATGGGGGGCTAAGGAGAGGCTCATAGTGGCCAGCACTGCGAGCCAGCGGACTCATCACCACCAGGCCCTCCTTGGCCTGGCTGGGCACCCAGGGCTGCTGGCGCAGAGGTGAAAGCTGGGCAGGGCATCACATGGTCACCTTCACTAGGCTCACTGAGTTCTGATGTCTGGACTGCACTGACCTCAGGGAAGAATTTATTTTATAGGCAGAATTGATGAAGTGCAGTGTGGCCAGAGTAGCTGACAGGTGTGGGAGCTTTTGGCCGAGAGCAGGAGAGGCCTGACTTGGATGGGCTTCTCCAGATTAGTGAGTTTTCTGAGGTACTGCCTCACCTAGATGTAGGTGGCTCTTACAGGGCAGGTGCTATTGGGAGGAAGATTTCAGTTCAAAATAAGAACTTTCTAGTGACTGTAAGCCATGAGCAGAGAAATGGACTGCTGTGGATGTTACTGGCAGAGGGCAGGAGCTGTGCAGCCCCCCAGATGGCTCCAGGGGGCCAGGACTGCGTGCTGATAGCACTGTCCACTTGCCAGGAGGTGGAGCCAGAGCATGGTCCAGCCTCCACATGGCCCTGAGGGCCAGGACTTGGGGAACTCCAAGGTCGCCCTGGAGACTCAGGAGAGTGATGGAGGACAGCATCCTCCTCTGGTCCCGGTGACTACTGAGTGCCCATAGGACTTTTTAATTGTCATGCCTTGTGGACAACAGAAGCATGAGACTTGCCCAGAAAAACACGGCTTCCCCCAGGATCTTGTCTTCTCTGAAGCCTACTTCTTTCTCCAGCTGCACCAGCTCCCTGCTACGAGGCCTCTCACTGCTACCTCCTGATCAGAAGGCCTTTGGATGCCTTGGAGGTAACTGGGGCAGGGCTTCTCGGAGCCAGGACTGGTCTCTTGGGTCCCTTGGCCCCACCTTCAGCAGACTCCTGCATGGGCCCCACCCTGGTTTCTGAGGACCACGTCTACTCTCACCTTCAGACCCAGCTGTGTTCTTGTGCACAGAGGCGCCCTCTTCCCCCAGAATCTGCTTGTGTTCTGGATCTTCAAACCTAGCAGCCCCCATTGCTCTCACAGGGCCCCAGAACGCAAGTTTTGCCCTGTGCGGTCACAAGAGCCCTAGGTGCCCGGGTAGAGGCTGGGTGTGCCATCATAGCCGCCCCCACCACACAGACCAGGGCTGGCCTGGCCGGCTCAAAGCCAAGAGGCAGAGGCCAAACTTGCTGCTGCCCTCACTGGCTGTGTGGCCCAGGTAAGGATGTGGTCCTGAATCTCCAAATGAAAGGACGCTAGTGGCTCTTCCCATTGTGCCGGCCCCAGGCTAACCCTCCTGTGTAGTGTGTCATGCTCCCCACCAGCCTGCGTGGTCCAGAAGGTGAGGGTTCAGTGGCAGAGCGGAGGCAGGGACAGCAGGCAGAGCCTCTTGCTTACTGCTTGGTGCTGGTCCCGCAGGGTCCCGCCTGTCATTGCTTTCAAATCACCTCATTTTCAGTGCCTCTGGTTCATGGGGTGGGGGCAGGCCAGGCCCCAGTACCCTGGTCATCCCCACTTCCCCAGCTCCAGCCCTTCAGCCTGGTCCCAGACCTTCCCATCTGCCTGGCTGAGAGTTGGCAGGACAGGGGCCACACCCCTTTTCAGAAGGGTGCCAGGTCCTCCCTCCCCTGAGTCTGAGTCTGAGGTCCCCACAAGTCACTTGATACCTTCCCTCTGGGGAGACTGGGTCCTGGGATTTGGCCGAGGATTTGAGGTGGCTGGGGTGGGGGGGTACTTCCTCGTGCTGTGCTGAAGCTCAGAACCACAGTGGCCCCTAGTCCGCAGCCCAAGGGCTGGCACACGGCATGGTGCCGCAGATGTCCAGAGGCAGAGCATCCCTAGGCCTGCCCACCCACTGGCCCTTGTTCTGAACAGAGGATGTGGTCACCTGCTTTTGTCTTTGCTGCAGGGTCTCACCGGCCTAGCAAGGAAGGTCAAAGAAGGGAGCGGTCGTGAGGACTGGAATAGCAGGGAGCTCCGATCCTCAGGGGGAGCCACCGTGTGCTGCCCAGCAGGCCAGGGCCACGTCTTCTAAGTGGGTACGATTCCTTCTGCCATCTGGAAACAGCTCCCATGTGGACATGGAGCCCTCGACCCCCCTGCAGAGGGACCCCGGGCCAGCTGAGGCAGCACAGGCTGAGCAGGGGATACCCAGGGCTCACACAAGGGGCGGAGGCCTCAGAAGTACAGCCCATGCATGCCAGTTTCTTTGGGCCCCATACACTCCCACGTGTGGGCCCAAGAGGCCCTTTGGGAAGACCCCCAAGCAGTTGTGGGGCACAGGCAGGCCCTCAGGCAGAGGGGGTGTCCTTGGTTAGAGGGGCACAGGAGCGCCAACTCGTGTGACTGTGCGACCTCTTTAACACTGGCGAGGACTTCAATGACATCCTATGAACTGAAACTGGTATATTACCACAGAGACATGTCTGTTACAGGAGCCTCCCCCATGAGACCTCTGTTTGCGTCTCTGCTTCGGATTGGTGGGACTGAGGGGGATTTACAGGAACTGCTGAGAACCGACAATAAATATGCCTTTCAAATGGATCATCTTTAATTAAAGTGCTTATACCATTTAATTACATATGGTTTACAAATATGCAACAGAATGGCCACAAAGGGATATTCTTTAAAAGCAAGTGACACATTTGGAAATGAGAGGACTGTAATGGTTATGAAACAGGCAGAGTTCAGTGACCACCGTCGGTTCCAGTCAGCCCTTCTGTTCCCAGACATGAAGCCCTGTCCTTCCTGACAGACGTGGCTGCATTCCAGCTAAACTCAAGCAGAGCAGGTTGCTAGCAGAAAATGGACTACATTTCAGTGCCCTATTAGTCACTTTAAACAAGAGCAGAAGGCTAGTAGGCAGGCTATGATCTGCACTGCAGGTGTCACCCTGACTGGTGGAGAATAGTGGCACAAGGCAGGGCCCTTGCTCTGCCCCAGGATATGTCTGGCCCACTCTGGTTATGAGAGCTGGGCACCCAGGGGATGCCGGGAAATGCTCTTCAGATGCCAGCACATTTGGAATGCTCCTCGTGTCACTTGTCCTACTGCCCTAAATGGCTTTGTGCACCCGACCCCTGATTCTGAAAGAAGATGCAGAGAAACTGGCCCTCACTGAGGCATGGGATACTATGCTAGCTCAGCACAACTCTTGAGATGAGAAAGGGGACAGGTGACAGGTGAGCACAATGTGTCACAAGGGTGGTGGGTGCTTTGAATACTGGATGGTGTCCAGGGCAGCCCCAATGTCATAATTCTTGGTCTGCAGGAGCCTGGTGAGCCAGCCGCCCTCGTCAGAGAAGCCCATGGACAGCATCTGGGAGAGGGACTCGATAAGCCGGGGGTCAGCTTCTGCCAGAGAGAGGAACAAAAGCTATGAGGGGGAATCCCTTGGCCCAGGTGCAAGTCACAGGTGCCAGCGGCCTATCAGCCAATAAGCGCCCAGTAAAGGTCAGGGAACGAAGGTTTTGAACTGTTTTGCAGGCTCTCAGTCTGCTGCAGCCACTCCACTCTGCTGCAGCCTCATAAACTCAGCCAGACAATACATAAGCGAGTAAGTAAGCTGTGTTCCCAGAAAACTTGTATTTATGGACACTAAAATTTGGATTTCATCTGATTTTCACAGGTTTTAACTTTTTAGACAACCATTATAAAAATGATAAAATCATTCTGGGCCACTGGCTATCCTTTGTCTTTCCTGCTCTGAGACAGAGAAGTCACTGAGTCCCAAAGGTCACATTTGGCTCACAGATGGGTTTTCTCACAAACAGGGCCAGGTGAGAGCAACGAACCGAGCAGAGTATCTGCTCCCTCTTTTAATCAGCATGTGCTCTCTGGCGGCCACAGTCCTCACCTGGCGCTGCTGCCTCCCACACCACCTGCTCCCCAGAAGCCTCAGCTGGGCCCTGTCTGGCCAGCACTCTCCATAAAGAAACTGACAGTGGACTGGAGTGCCGAAGCCAGTGCTGCCACTACGTCACGTCTGCCTTCAGTATTAGATGTTAAGGTTTAGAAATCACTCACATTAGCTGTGCTTACAAGGGGTCAGTATACACACAAGAGGGCAAAGCCAACTGTTACTTTTCTCTCATGTCTACAGACAAGCCCCACAGTGGAGAACAGCATCCTTTTGTATGCTAAAGGCAGGTGATAAAGGGAGAAATGCAAAACTGCTTGAATCCCTTACCTGGCGGCAGGTGTGGATACAGGGCGGCCTCTTTCAGCCCTGTGGGTCCTTCCTGGGAGGGGTTGAGACAGCTGGGCCCTTCAGAGTCCGGCATCAGTAGAGACTGGAGTTCGCCTGTAGATGGGTCCACCTCTTTCGAAGACAGATGAGTCCAGTCATCATCTCCTCCGGAGCAGTTACCCGACTCCATCTGCTCCTGTAACAGAAGCCCCGTGAGCACACAGGCCCTCTCTGACCCAGCTTTGGGTCTGGGGGGAACCCGGGCAGACTAGCAGGGAGCTAGGGGAGCATTTTTCTCTACAAGGTGCTAGTGGGGGGGGTCACAGAATGACTTTGCATGGTAGAGACATGTGGGGCGGAGGCCGGAGTGTGGAGGGACTTGCCTCGGGCTGGGTGCCCGGCTGCAGGGCTAGCTTGTCCATCTGCTCTGCCAGAGACTGCGCTGCGCCACCCATGCCACCATCCGGTGTGCTGGGGCCCGAGGAGCTGTGCTTGTCTACTGTGCTGACGCTGCCCGCACACGCGGGCGCCAAGCGGCTTCTCTTTCCTCCGTGCTCCACGTCAATGTCCACCTCGATGCCTAGAAGCCGAGGAGGAAGCAAGAGCCCCTAAGTCCTCAGAGCATGGCCCTGCCAGCTTACAAAGCGCCTTCCTATCTACCCACAAGTGTGGAGGATGGCGATGCTGGCATCTGCTAGACTGGGGGCCACACCACCACACAGGCAGACCAGGAGGGGGCCTGCTGGCCAGAGCGCAAGTGGATGGTCCTCTTTGACCTTCAGGATCCTGAGGGCTGAAATGCTCCCAAAACCCTGGTTCCAAATCTTTTTGGCTTCTAGAAAAACTTACAGCACCTTTCTCTTCCTCCAGTTTAAAAACATTAATCTCAGAGCCAGTAAGAGCGGAGAGAAGACTTGTTTTCCCTAACCATGCAGGACAGATGGGCACAGCAGGCGGGGCCGAGCCCTTGGGACTGGTGACCCCCATGCTGGCGCTGAGGCCACAGGAGGCGCCATGCTGTGTGTAGGGCCGAGCGAGGCAACAACCATGCATAGAAACACTGAAATATTGCTTAGGCAGGTGGCCAGCCCTGGATGCAGAGGCAGGCCCGGCCACTTCCAGTCCCTCCCACTCCCAGGCACATGCTGAGGGGGAGGGCAAATCACCAGTGCTGTTTTTAATTAATTTAATTTCTCAAAGGACTGCCTGCCCACAGCTTAGTCACAGAGCTCAGCCTCACCCTGGAGACAACTTTCAAAACACGCTGCCTTTTCTGTCTTGGTTGCTCAAGTCTACTGTTTATTTCTATCTCAAGAAGATCAACACTTACTTCCCCTTTCCCTGTCCTTCCAAAGACTTAATTTTTGGTTTAAAAAAAACTTTTTTTTAATGTTACTGCCACTATATATTGTCCTTTGCTGGACCGAGGTGTGGACTCGTTTCCTTGTAAAGATATCTTATTTTTGTAGCATTAATAACCATTTTATTTGCTAACTCTCCCCATACCCTCCAACAGGTTCAGCAATAGCAGCTGCCCCACCAGTTCTGGTTTTGCCCTAGAGGCCATCCCCCAGGGTGCCGGCCTCAGGCTCCAACCGAGCCTGGCAGCTCTAGGCCAGAGGCACAGCTTCGGCACTGAGCCCAACTGTCTTTTCCTTCTGGCAACTCCGTCTCCCTCCTGTGTTGGGTCCTGCTGGTGCACACCTGTTGCTTCATTCTAGGTTTATTTCTTCATTTTGGCCACAGAAAGATTTCAGGCTCAGGTAAAGATCAACACCTTTGCATACCAGACAATTCTGTTTTGCCCCCATACCTGACTACTTTAGCTGGATATAGAATTCTAGGTTGGAAACTGTATTAGCTTAGATTTCTGAAGTCTTTGCTTGTGCCACTGTCTTCTAGCTTGCAATGTTGTGCTCCTTGAATTCCCAGGCCTTTACTCTAACCTGAGGAGTCCAAGGAGCCTCTTTATGCCACAGGTTCTATCACTGTCAATTGACAATGATAAGCTTTGGCATAGGGTCTTTATTAGTCATTGTACAAGGCACTCGGAGGTTCCTTTCAAGCTAGTGATTAATGTTCTTAGTGCACAACACTTGTATTCCTGTTCACTTCCTCCCTTGAGTTTTCTCAGCCTTTCTCTCCTGCCTCTATATGTTTTTGCTTTAGTGTTTCCTTGAGATAAGCTTAAAATCTAAGCCTTCTTTTGAAGTCTCTTTTTCTTTTTGCTATTATTTTTAAAATTTCCAAGAACATTCTCTCTTGCCAAGGATGTTAACATTCTCTTCCCCTGTTACGTATCCTTCCCCAAATTCCTTCTTTCTCACATTTGAAGGTTTCCTCAAATGGTCGGTAACCCATGGCTGTCTGACCCTAGGGAGACACTAAGAAAAGGCTGACAGGAAGCACCCTCTGTGTGGTCATGAGCCTCCATCTGCAGATGGCACAGTTGCAGGATGCAACTCTGACACAGACAATGTCTCCTGAGCAGAGGCCCCTCAGCCCCTGTGGGCTTACTGCTCATTCATGGCACTGAGTCTCAGGCTGGTGCCTCCCCTGCCCTGTGCCCCTGCTGTCTGCAGGTGCAGCTTTCCTGGATCCAGTGCTCCAGGTGTCCTGCCAAGAACCATCAGACAGCTGAGCAGGGCCCTGAAGTCTCTATATGACCCTTCATTGGGGTCTTCAACCCACCCCTGGTTCCCTGGCCTTCTTGGCTGGCAGCAGGCCCCAACTCTCACCAGCTGCCTCCAGGTGAGTAACACACCCTCCATCCATTTCCCGTCTTCCCAACTTTGATGATATTCATTTCCCTTATTCTTTGTCCATGTTGCTTTAGACTTGTTCATCCCTTTAGTGTTCTTTTAGCAAAGTTTGAGGAGCCAGCAGAAATAAGAGCAGGCTTAACTACCAGTACCCTCATCTGCAATGAGGGTACTTAAATTGTTTTTCTCCTTGCCCTTTCCCTCTAACTTTATTATGAAAGGTGCAAGCAAACAGAAAACTTGGAAGAACAGTACCATGAAGCCATGGACTTTCTCACTTAAGTAAGTGGGTAAATGACGTGACTCTTCTATAAATGGATCAGAGATTACAGACTTGACAATGAATCGGAGACTACAGAGCTTACAAGACTGTGCCAGTCTGTGCTCTGCTGCCTCCAAGCCTGCAGAGTGGCGGTTATGGTGTTTCATGGAGCACCTCATGAGAAGGGAGGCCCTGCTATTGTATGTCCACGTCAGAGACTGTGACCTCAAGCCAGGGAACAGTTCTGGACTTTGGTGGACCCACTGATTCACACAGCAGCTATTAAGAAATAGCCTTGGGTTTTAAAGTTGCTGACTCACTACACACAGCCTGCCCTCTGGGAGGTGGTGCTGGCTTACTCCCCTCGGGCCCTGTCCTGGGAACAGTGCCTTCTGAGCAGTTAATAGCATGAGTCATCCTCACTATTAGTTCCACATAAGAAAATAGTTCCTTGGTTCCTCCAATGACTCTCAACTGAAACTACTCAAAAGCATATTTTACTGCAACTTTTCTCCATTTGTAGGCTCCTCCATAGTTGGCAGAAAGCAATTCCACCCACTTTGAAAGATATGAAAAGGCCTTTATCCTTCTCCCCAAAGACTTCTGAGCACTTCCAAAGTTATGCCCATGTGCCCTGAGTGGGGAATCCTGATCAAGTTCTGAAACACACTCAGCTCAGATGGTATTGTGATGAACAGCAAGTGTGACCCAGAATGACCTGGGGAGCCTTCAGAGCACACGGCTCCTGAGCCCTCCCCAAGAGTCATATACCAGAATCCAGAAGGTGGGCAGGGACCTGCACTGTTGTCAAGCTCCCTGCCTGAACCTCAACTTAATTTTGTTTGATTTTGTGACTTCCCAGGTTATCTCATTCTTTTAGTGAAGGACCGTTCTTCAGAATCAGTAGTTTTAATAAAATTTCCATACATTTAAATATATATTTAAAAGTAAAAAAAAAAAGAAGCCTTGGCCCTGGCCAGGAAGCTCACTTGGTTAGAGCATCTTCCCCTTATGCCAAGGTTGAGCGTTTGATACCCAGTCAGGGCCCAGACAAGAATCAGCCAATGACTGCATGACTAAGTGGAACAACAAATCAATGTCTGTCTCTCAGTCTCTAAAAATCAGTAAAATTTTTTTAAAAAACAAGCCAGCCTTTGCTGGTGATTCTGATGCTCAGCCAGCTTGAGAACCGCTGTCTACTAACTATCTTCCAAAGAGCAGTTCGCATGGCCCTTAATCACAGCCCATTTGGGGATGACTAGCTCTCAAAATTCTACTTACTCACCTTCACTCTGTCTTAAATGAGTGGCAGGCAGGGTTTAACACAGCTTATCTCCTGATTATAATGTGACTGCTGTTTTATGCTCCTTGAAAAGCATTAAGAATATCAATTGTCTTTTCCTCATTCTCTCAAAAGCCTTTAAACTCCAGTATGGAAACCATGTGAGGTCTGAGCTGTTTCATGCAGCAGCAATGCCCAGATGTCACTGCTGCTGCATAGCTGTATCCAGGGCAGGATGAGCGTGAGTGGCAGCGCCTCAGGTAGAAGGCGATGATAGTCATTCCCTGTATGCCAGCCACAGTGTGGGTGGTGGGCAGGGTGTGGACACCCACTTATCAGTATTCTTCCAGACATTGGATACAACTCGGGACACTTCCTGCCACTGCAATCACAAAGATCAGTCTCTTCTAGTCTGAGATCATGGATCTGTGGTGATCTTGAGCCAGAAGTTACCTTTTTAAACTGATTCTCACTGCCATAGGGCCTAGCACTGTAGCACCTGCATCCAGACTAGCAGACACAGTGGGTGCTTTCAAAAGTCTCAGAGTTCACGCTGTTACAGAAACAGGGGAGTCCAAAAACAAACCCCAGAGTTTTCGGCTGGGAGATAGGCAGCAGGAAGCAGCTTTCAGGATGCCCTTGCATGCCTGGAGCTAGTGGATGGGAGGAATCTTGGACTGTGGGCTGGTAGGGAAGAAGCAGACAGAGCCTACGTAGGGTTCTGTGAATGGTCAGAACTGTTTGCAACACCCACTGCGTGAGAGGACGCAGGGAGAGAGAGGAGGCAGGGAGGAAGAGAGAAGCAGCTGCCGACATATTTTGGGCTGGCTCTGGCTCTACGAGGCTCTCTCTCTCAGGCTCTCTCTGGCCCTCACGCCCTCACTCTCTGGCTCTTGTGGGCTCCCTCCATCTGGCTTGGAGCAGGGGTCTCCAGGCGGCTTTAAGAAGAGGCTCTTGCCAGGCTGCTTGGAGAAGGAGAGGAGATCCATGCGGTTTGCAGGAAGAAGGCAGTTTGCAAGGAGGCTGAGAATCAAGGAGGTCCTGCATTGAGAGCTGGAGGGCACCACAGCACAGAAAGGACCTCCCCAATCAAAACTGAGTGATTGGCAGCTACTGGTAAAGCCGAACTGTGCCTAGGAAGTAGGGAAACGGTGTTTCTGACTTCCGTAAGACTGGCCAGGTCTGGGAGGGGGAGGCAGGACTTTGTGTAAATAAACAATTCTTTTCCCTTTCACCAAATTCTGGTATTCAGAGTTATGATTCTGGCGGCGGGCAATCGGACCCCTAAACAGCCTGTGGGTTCTGTTTCAATCGGAGCAGCCCAGGGTTCTGTTACAACGCCTGTCACACAGCTAGGGGGGGCACATGCTGCAGGTCACTCACCCAGAGACCTACTCTGTGCCCATGGCACTAGGGACGGGTGCCACAGAGAGGCCCTTCCTCCACCACTCCCTGCTCCCCAGCACTGGCACAAACTCAGCACTCAGGCAGCACCAGGAGAGCCTGGGAGTTGCAAAAAAGAGGGAGGAAAAAAGAAAAAGCATCTCAACTAACTGCTCACATGAGGGGAAAATGCAGGACTGTTCTCCCAAAGGCCAGACAGGCACAAATTGATGGGCCAGGCTCCCTTCCTAGGATCATTCCAACCAAACGCTGGCTTATTCTCCTGCACTTGTGTGGCAAGCTCAAAAATCTGTCAGGGAATCCAGCCTCAAGTGGCCTGTGGCACAGACGCTGGTGAAAGCTGACTTGAGGCAACCAGCCCTAACCAGTCTCCAGGGCGTCCCCATTCTCCTGAGGTATGCTGGGGGGAGGCTGCAGAAACCACTCACACACTGAGTCACCAAAAGGCCTCACAGGTATCAGAGGATAGATAGGCAAACACTTACCCAGAGGGCTGAGAGCTGCTGCCACACTCTCCCCTACGTTCTTGAGGAAATTCACATTAGGATCCTCCGACAGACCAGAAGCTTTGATTTAAAAAAAAAAAAAAAAAAAAAAAAAAACAATGTTGAACTCAGAGCACATTTCTCAATGATTTTGATACCTGTAGCAGTACCATGACCTTCACCCCATGTGCCCTCCCCATCCTGGGGGCCTTTCCTGCACCCCAGTGCTTTCCTCTCCCCCTCCCACTCCAGGCCACCCTCTAGGCCCCCTCGTCCCCTTTCATCTATAATCCTGGTGATCAGAACCCCACGAGGGGCTCAGTACACACAGTATAAAATAACAGCTACATCCTAGATACATTACTGTCTCAAAATCAAACAAATATCCCCCACCTGTGTCCCAAAATGCGGTGAATCAAAGGACACAGTAAGGGCAATAAAACCAGAATCCAAAAATCTAAAATGCAAGCTATGTGTAGTTTTTAACTTTGTGACTATGTTTTTAAAGACTTTACCTAATATGTCTCTGACTTTCCCCAACAGCTAACATAAGAGGACGCAGCACATTACAGAGATGCAAGTACTCTGAGGGGCACTGAGCCAGGCTGGGGCCAGGTCTACATTCAGTGCAGGTGAATTAGTGGCCTTGGGCACTTAGGCACCTGTTCTATTTGTAAAACAAAGACAGTACTCAGCAGGGTTTGGTGAGGATCAAATAACCTGAATGGCCAGGAAGTGCCCAGCCCAGCCCCCAGCACAACCGGAATTCATCCTGGGGAAGGCCCACCCTCCAGCCCTGTGGCCCTTCCCCTGCCCCCTACAGAAGCCAGCAGACCCAGGCTCACGCGATTCTGCCGTGGGGCTGGAGCTGGAGTCCCCAGCTCGAGGAGGGCGTGGACTCCAGTTTCCAGGCAGGCCCATCTCCCAGCCAGGCCATCCGAAGTGCCCATTCTTCAGCTTCCGGAACCAGCGGCTATGAGAGAAGCCCTGGGGAGAAGGAAGCAGAAGGGTAAGAGGTGCTGGGTCAGGGCCACCCCATGCCCACCCTGGCCAGCAGGGAGGCCCTACTCACCTCAGAGAGAGGCCCGAAGGGGCTGGGGAAGGCAAGCTTGCTGTGCTCCCTGTGCATGCCCTTCCCCTCGCAGCTGGCGCACAGGTCGTAGTCAGGGCAGACGCTGCACTTGTACCGGGTCCCCACCACCGGACCGTTGCAACCATCACAGATCACATTGGGGTGCACCATGTTGCGGGGTGCCTCCTGAGCACACGGTGGGCGGTGGTCCCGCCGACACTCCTTCCTCTCTGTAGAGAGGGCAGAGAGATGTGAGGTGGGGTCCCACAAGTCTCCCCCTTGTCACTCTGGCGGGGCTGTCACCACTGTCAGTCAGCAGGCCCCTGGTTCTGCTCTCCAGATACTGAGTCCACGTGGAATTCAGTTGCTCAATTGATGCAACAAAGCAACCTGAGAATCTACTGGAATATTCCTAGCACAACCGTATTATCAGGGCATGCTGGGCCCAGGTGGGAGAGGAGCAGCAGGGAGCTGTGTCTGCACAGCTTTGGTCTTGCCCTTCACTAAAATAAACCCACAGCCCTGACCAGCACGGCTCAGTGGGTTGAGCATTCAGGGCACAAGCCTGGGTTGCGGGTTCAGTCCCTGATTTGGGGTGTCCAAGAGGCAACCAATCGATGTTTCTCTCCCTCTCTTTCTCTCCACCTTCCCCTCTCTCTAAAAATAAACAAATAAAATAAAATGAACCTCACAGCACCTCCAAAGCTGCCCCCAACCCGTAGTACTTGGTCTGAGCACAATCAAGAGTGAACCCAGAGACCCTCTGCCCCTACCCACTGTGGTAGACATGGACCCCTTTCTCAGGCCAAGCACAGCAATGATCATGCCACTGTCTGCACAGCCCGCAGTGCCCTGCCTCTCCACTGGGGGGATTTCTCCATAACTTTGAGCTGGCCAGTTGTAGTTGTCAGCAGCCCCCCAGGGCAGCCCTTTACCTTTAATGTAAATACGGAAGATGTCATCCTTCACGTAGGACATTGCCATCGTCAGTTCCTCATCACTGGAAAAGGCAACCAAGTCCCCGTCCTCATCTAGATTATTTAAAAGACAGCACATGAGCACCCCGAGCTTCTCACCGGGGAGCCACTGCGGGAAAGGGCTGAAAACAGTGCTGAAGGAGCACTTCGAGGGCTGTGACTGCAGCACCATGGAGCCAGATTGCCCATCCACTCTGCCGCGGCCTGGAAGGCACGTACTCCAACCTGGGTCCTGGCGCACAGAGGGGGCAGTGCCTGTGCGCAGAGGCATTAGCAGTAGCTGGCTACCTACCTGCTGCTCTGATGCTAGACCAGCTGCCCCTTCGCACAGGTGCTGCCTGCATTCACATCCGGCCAGGCCCTGGCCCATCTTGAACTGTGAAAGATCCCCACCTGTGACCTGCTCCTGGGAAACCAAGCCCCTCCAAGAGCCATGGGCCTCTTGTGGTTTAAGAGAATAAATTAGATGAATACATCTGCTTGCTTCCTCCCTCGGTGAAGCTAAGACTATGGGATCGTATGGTCTCCTTTTTAGATGTTGGCTCAAATGGTTTCAAAGTACCACCTTGCAGGTCAAACCACAGCCTACACTTCAGGCTGGGTCAGATGTGTGGGCCACCAGATGCAACATGGACCATAAGAACAGGGGGAGTGTCAGAAGGCAAAAACAACCATCAGATAAACAAAGCGTAGCATGTCCATACAACGAAATATTACTCAGCCACAAAAAAAGAATGGAGCATCAACACCTGCGGCAACACTGTGCAGCTCGGAAACATAGGCTAAGAAGCCAGTTACAGAAGACTACATATTGTGCATTTACATTTATGTATTTATATGAAATGTCCAGAAGGGAAATCAATAGAGAAAGAGTAGACTTCTGGCTAAGATGGTGAAGTGACATGCCTCCTCGCACAACCACATCAAAATTACAACTAAATTATAGAACCATCACTCAGAACTGTCAGAAACAAGTTGAATGGAAGTCTGACAACTACGGAATTAAAGAAACCACATCCATTGAGACTGGTAGGAGGGGCACAGATGCAGAACAAGCAGGTCTCTCACCCACATGCTGGATAAAAACTCAGGAGGTATATCTCAGGAGCGAGGAGTCCCAACCCCACATCAGGCCCCCCAGCCCAGGGTTCCAGCGCCAGGAAGGTAAGTCCCCACAACTTCTGGCTGCTAAAACCAGCAGGGATTGAGTTGGTGGAAGAAACTGCTGGAGCACGAAGCAGTTCCTCTTAAAGAATCCACACACAGACTCACTTACACAGACTCATTCTCTCTGAGCTCCAGCACTGGAGTAGCAGCTTGAAAGACACCAATAGTATACAGGGAGAAACTGACGTATCTAGCATCAAGGTGAGCAGAAGCCATTTTGTCCTGTGCTAAATCCTCCCAACACAGAGCCTGCAAGCTGATGTGATATCTGAGACTCCATCAACCTGGCTAACACTGTTTGACCCCCCTTTGAGAACCCCAGACACTCCACCACACCCAACTTATGGGCCCACTCAAGCTGCTTTTCCATATGAATGGCTGATCTTGGCTCATGCTTCAAAACTTCCTAAATACTATTAAACAAGCCACAGCTGGCCAGAGTAAGCCCAAGGCCTGACACTAGCAGCAGCCAGCTTAGATTCACACCTTGGCTTTGCCTGGGAATCTCCAAGCCCAGCACAAGCAACAGACATCTCAGGTTGTTTTACAGCTCAGGCAGGGTGGTACCAGGCAAAACACAGGTGGGAGCTGACCTTGGCCTGCACCATCTGGGAAACCCCAGGGCCAGTGCACCCAGTGGACAGATACAGAACATGTTGGAGCACCACTTCCCTGCCCCTGCACAGCAATCCTCCATGAAGGGCAGAGGTTGGTGGCCAGTGGTAACAGCCAGTCCTTGCAGCTGACTGACCTGAGTAAATCCCTCCCATTGATCTGCCAACAGCAACCGAGGCTCAACTACAAGAAGAGGGTGTACTCAGCACACATAAAGGGCACACCTCCAGTACCCAGCTTGGGTGATAGGGGAGGCTGTGCCAGTGGACCCTACAGGACACATACTATATTAAGCCATGCTACCAAGACACAGAGTCAAAGCAGCTCTACCTAATACATAGAAACTAACACAGGGAGGCTGCCAAAACGAGGAGACAAAGAAACATCATCCAATGATGTCAAACATCATCCAATAGGTCAAAACTCCAGAAAAAGAACTAAACAAAATGTAGAGAAGCAGTCTATCAGGTGCAGAGTTCAAAACACTGGTTATAAGGATGCTCGAGGAACTTTGTGAGGTCTTCAACTGCATTAAAAAAAGATCCAGTCAGAAATAAAGGATACACTAATTGAAATAAAGAACAATTTACAGGGAAACAACAGTAGAGTGGATGAAACTGAGACTCAAATCAATAATTTGGAAATAAGAATGCAAAGAACAACCAATCAGAACAAGAAGGAAAAAGAATCCAAAAAAAACAAGGCAGCCCCTACGACAACTTCAAGCGTTCCACCATTCACATCATAAAGGTGCCAGGAGAAGATAAAACCAAGAAACTGGAAATCTATTTGAAAAAATAATGAAATAAAACTTCCCTAATTTGCCCTGGCTGGAGTGCCTCAGTGGATTGAGCACCAGACTGTGAACCAAAGGGCTGTTGGTTTGGTTCCCGGTCAGGGCACATGCCTGGGTTGCAGACCGGGTCATTAATTGGGGGTATGTGAGAGGTAACCACACATCAATGTTTCTCTCTCTCTCTTTCTCCCTCCCTTCCCCTCTTTCTAAAAATAAATAAATAATATCTTTAAAAAAAAATAAAACTTCCCTAATTTGGCGAGGGATGTGCAGATAGTACCAAACAAGACGAGTGCAGAGGCCCACTCCAAAACACATCATAATTAAAATGCCAAAGGTTAAAGATATAGAGAGGCTCTTAAAAGCAGCAAGAGAAGAGTTACCTACAAAGGGGTCCCTATAAGACTATTGGCTGATTT
The DNA here is from genome assembly GCF_987537825.1 of Furipterus horrens. Taxonomy (NCBI): domain Eukaryota; kingdom Metazoa; phylum Chordata; class Mammalia; order Chiroptera; family Furipteridae; genus Furipterus; species Furipterus horrens. The sequence continues at coordinate 59,861,218 of NW_028327180.1, read as the reverse complement.
CTCAAAAGAAACGTTGCAGGCACGAAGGGACTGGAAAGTCGTATTCAAAGTAATGAAAAGCAAGGACCTACAGCCAAGACTACTCTATCCTGCAAAGCTCTCATTTAAAATGGAAGGGCAGATAAAGTGCTTCCCAGACAAGGTGAAGCTAAAGTTCATCATCACCAAGCCTTTGTTATATGAAATGTTAAAAGGACTTATTTAAGAAGATCAAAACTATAATCATTAAAATGACAACAAACTCACAACTATCAACAACTGAATCTAAAAAACTAAGTAGACAAGAAGAGATAGAATTATGGGTAAGGAGAGTATTTTCATGGTTCCCGATGGGAGGGGTGTGGGGAAATGGGTTAAGAGGTGAGGGGATTAGAAGTACAAACAGGTAGGTGCAGAATAGCCATGAGATGTAAAGTACAACAGAGGAAATGGAGAAGCCAAAGAATTTATACACACGACCCATGGATATAAAAAATGGTGGGGGGATGGCCTAAGGGAGTGAGGGGAGCTGGGTGGAGAGGGGCAAAAATCAGGATAATTGTAATAGCATAATCAATAAAATATAATAATAAGAAGAGTAGATTGGTTGCCTAGGGCTGGGGTATTGCGAGGATGGCTAAAGAGTAGAGTTCCTTTACAAGGTGTTGAAAGGGTTCTAAAATTATGATAATGGTTGCACGAACCTGTGACAAAGCTAAAAACTGTACACTTTAAATGGGCGAATCGTATGGCTTGTGAATTACCGCTCAGTAAAGTTGTTACAAAAATAAACAACCAACCAAGAGAGGGCCTGGAGGGAGGTCCCAGCGCTGCCCCGCCCAGAGCCTGCCTCCCGCCTCCCCCACCGCAGTCAGGGCCCTGGGCTGGCTCCGGAACTCCAGTTCCACACGACTCTTCAGAAGGTTTTGGTCTCCTTCCTCTGCCCACCACCAGTGCGATAACGTCTGGGCTCAGCCTGGCCTGTGGCAGGTCCCCGACCGCTCCGCCCCTAGCCGCCCGGGCGCACAGCCCAGTCCCCCGCACCCCCACACTTGTTTACCTGCGTCACTCCTTCCAGCCCTGCAGGCCCTTCCGGGGCACTGTCTGAACCCCCCACCTCCGCCACTCGCAGGCCGATTTGACAGCAGCCCGATGTCAGTGTAACCTGAGTGCCCGCCTGACCACCCAGGGCCGCCGCCAGCCGGCAGGACGGCCCAGTGTTCCCTCGCCGCGATCTGCCACATCATGGCGGGGGGAGGGGAACCATCACGCCTGAGCTCCAACGGGAGAGCCTGACAGTGCCTGGTCCCGCAAGAGCCGGCCTTGGTCCCGCAAGAGCCGGCCTTGGTCCCAACTAGGCACACGAGGTTGCGTTGGGGACCCACGCGGGCCTCTGCCCACCCAGGGAGCGGCCAGGGCAGACCCCCCGCAGCGTCACCGAGCCCGTCGAGAGCGAAGGGACAGCCACCCGCCCGCAGGCAGGCCTGCTTCGGGGCCCCTCGCCGCCCCGAGGGCGCCCGGCCCGCTCACCGCGGTAGTGCGCCTGGAAGCTGCCTGGCCGCAGCGCCGGAAACAGGGCGGCCACCCGGCTCAGCAGCTGCTCGCAGGACCCGGGGCCCGCCGCGGCCTCGGCCTCGGCCTCGGCCGTGGGTTCGGGGCTGAAGCAGAAGCTGAAGCGGCGGATCTCGCGGGCCGCCTCCTCCTTGCCCAGAAGGTACGCCTTCACGGTGAGCACCGCCATCCCACGGCTGAGCGCTGCAGTCGGGCGGGGAGCCGGAGCTGCGGTCTGGCGGCTTTTGTAAGGGACGCCGGCAGCCTGCCCCGCCTCCTGGGGGCGCGGCCTAGTGCGCGCTGCCTCCCAGCGGTCGCCTCCTCTGCCATTCCTCCGGGTTTCCTCGGGCCTCTTCCACGACCCAGCTCAGCACTGCCCCGGCTGCACCAGAGACCTCAAGAGGCCGGCCCGCACTCCAATACCTAGATCTGGACTCGGGCCTCTGCCCTGGGGGAAAGGACGCGCCGGGGTCCCGCCCTAGGCCCGGGCGTGGCCGTGACTCCGCTGGCCGAAGCCGGCCGCGGGGCGCCTCACACAAGAGGGAGGGGACCGAAGAGGCCCTCAGCCGGGAGGCCCGCAGTCATTCGGCCTGCGCCACCGACCAGAACAAACTGGCTCCCAGGGACTATCCCTACTCTGCCACTTTGACAGCCTGCAGCCCCCGGAGTAACCCCCTCCAGGCCCCAGCATTCTCTAGGAAGCCCCGCACGGGCCCATGGTGTGACTCAGCAGCACAGGGGAGCGCACAGCTCCCGCAGACTGGGCCAATAGCCGGGCTTCCTATACGCAGTGCTCCGGTGTCCCCGGCTGAGTGGTGAAGGGTACACAAGGAAAGCCCTGTGATCCGGGGAGCCCTGTTCTGGAAGACTCAAGGAGCTTCCCATCTACACATTGGACAGAAACAGGCTGCCCATGGGACCAGCTGACTTTGGCACGTCTGGGACGGTGGGGTTTGCAGAGGAGGGCGGAGGACTCAGGGAGAAACACTGTCAAGAAAGGGCCCTTGGAAAGCAGGCCTGGAGACCCTCACCCCTGGGTATCCCAGCTGTGGCCTTCCCAGCATGCTCTCCACCAAGGCCAGGAGAGATAAACAAGGCTGTGGCAGGGAAACCCCCTGGCAGGGCCCTCTTAGCCAGTCTATGTCTGATCAGGTGGTCAGGCGGGCAGTGAGTCAGCATCCCATGACTAGCCGTCATAACAGGGGAATCCCCAGCCCTTATGCCACCAGTCTTGATGACATCTTACCAGGCAGCAGGGATGGGGAGCAGCTGCAGGTCTCTGAGGGCCTGGGGAGCCAAAAGAGCCAGCAGAAGACAGGGTAACAGGGAGTTGGCATCAGGGTAGACCCTGTCCCCTTCTGAGTTCCCTTTCTGACATCCTCTGTCCTTCCCCTCCCTGGGCTGAAGGGAGTTCCCCCAACCTCCCGTGCCCACTTGCCCCTCCTCACCTTCCAGGGCATATGGCATGCACACTTGGAGGCAGGGGAGGGAGATTGGTGCCTAGATCAGGCCAACTATCCACCATCCTGCCATCTTTGGGCAAATGACCAGCTTCAGTTTCCTCACCTTTGAATGGGGTGGGAGTAGAACTGAGACAGGATAGTAAGAAGCTAGGAAAGTCCCTGGGCATGTGGAATGGGAAACTAAGACAAAAAAAAGAAAAAAAAAAAAAAAAAACCTGACACAAAAAAAGCGAGACAAGAAAATTAAACAAGGCCAAACAGTTTGAGCAACTTATAGCCAGCCTTATCTCCCCTAACCAAGGACACTTACATAGCCTCTTTGGCCATGAACCACAGTTGTCCTGGGTAGAGAGGAATGTTAAAGCAAGGGAGAGCTAACACCCGGACAATGGGAACCAGTTTGGGAAGAAGCTGCATGACTTCCCTGTCAGCTCCCCTACCCAAGAGAAACATCTGAGCACCAACTATGAATTCCCTCCTCCCAAATTCCCACAATTCCCCTATATAAACTTGCTTCTAAAAGTTCAAGGGAAGACGATCTGTTAGGGTACATAACTGCCGTCTTCTCAGAGTGCAGACCATCTGAATAAAGTGCTTCTAAAGATTCAATCCCTGTCTCTGCTTATTGGGTCTGGCAGTGACAGGCAGCCCGAATGCCGGCTTTTCCGATTTCATAACGGCTTGATTGCCCCTCCCAGGCGGTGCCCCCTAGGTGTGCTAGTTGTCGTTCAGCTGCCTTTGGGGGTATCAGCTTGGGGAGTGGGAATGTCAGAAGGGAGACTACAGCTAAGGTGGGGGTGAAATAGTGGGGAGCCAGGAAGAGACCAAAGTGGAGAGTTTCCAGGGCACTCCGGAAGTAAGGGTGGCAGTGTTACAGAGTAGAGGTGTCCAAAAATCCCCAGAGCCTGCGAGTTGGGGGATGGGGAAAAGGGAGCAGCTTTTAAGATGCCTTTGCATGACTATGGCTAGAAGCTTAGTGTCTCAGTTATGCAAATGGCTTTGGTTCTTCCAAGGCCCCAAGAAGATGAGAGGGGTTTTGACCATGGAATGGTACAGAAAGAGCATACAGAGCCTGTCTAAGTTTCTGTGAATGGTCAGAATTGGTTACCACACCCACTGCATCAGAGTGTTACAGAATGAAAGGGGGTTCTTTCACGTGGCGCCTTGATGTAAAACCCAACAACTAGTGTTGAGGAAAACAGGTCTTTATTTACAATATTCCAACCTGGGGAGGACAGTGAGCACTTCAGCTCAGAGCCCTGTTCTCCCACGGGACCCAGCACTTCCCTTGCTCCCCAAAAAGCTAGAAGCCAAAAACATGCCCAGAAGTTCCCCATCCCTTATCTGTCAGCTGTCTCCTTCAGGATCTGGGGTACGATGTCATCAGCCTCCATATAACAGTCCAGGAAAACATGTGCCGTGTTGCACTGGATCATGCATGGTTCTCCCTTTGCCCTTTCAAAGCTTCACGGTATTCTCCCTTCTCAAAACCACATGGAGAAACCTAGCTAAAATGTCTGCCACCTATTTTTAAACCCCTGACTGCGTTCTCTGAGGCAGTGGGTGTAGTAACCAGTTCTGACCATTCACAGAACCTTACACAGGCTGTGTGTGCTCTTCCACACCATTCCATGGTCCAAAACCCCTCCCATCTTCTCGGGGCCTTGGAAGTATCAAAGCCATTTGTGTAACAGAGACACTAGCCACCAGCCTCAGGCATGTGGAGGCATTCTGAAAGCTGCTTCCTTCTCCCCATCCCCCAGCAGCAAACTCTGGGGATTTTTGGACTCCCCTGTTTCTGTAACAGGAAGACTGTATCTCTGACTTTTCTAAAACTAGCCTGGTTTGGTAGGGGGAGGCAGAACTATGTGTTTGTGGGTGTTTTAAAGAAAATAAGAATTAACGGCAGAAATCCGCAAATAACCTAAATCTATCGTCGTCGTCGGCAGCCGTCCGTCTCGAGAGACGATGGTGTAGCTTCTTAAGAGTCTATCTGCACCGCCGAGAATGGCTGTGCAGTCCGACTCGGGAGTGACACGGTATCTGTCTCCATATCACCCTGCCCAGGCTCTGTAGCTTCAGCTTCACTGGAGAGGACACTCCAGCGTCATCGTAAGATGTCAATTCAACCTAAATCTATATAACCATTAAATAAACAATTCTTTTTCTTTTCACTAAACTCTGGTATTGAGTGTTATGCTTCTGGCAGCGGGCAATCAGGCCCCTAATAACTAAACAGCCCGTTGGTTCTGTTTCAATCCGGACAGCCGTGGGTTCTGTTACAGCAGGAGGTCATCTGATTTGGCTTATTGCTGTCTGGTGCATTGTAAACACCTCTTCAGTTCCCCCTTCCTCCTTTCCAAAAATAATCCCTTGGTAATAATTTACTGAAGATCCATCTATCTTTTTTTATTTTATTTTATTTTTTATATAAATTTTATTTATTTATTTTTAGAGCGAGGAGAAAGGGAGGGAGAAAGAGAGGGAGAGAAACATCACTGTGTGGCTGCCTCTCACAGGCCCCCAACTGGGACCTGGCCTGCAACCCAGGCATGTGCCCTGACTGGGAATTGAAGCAGCAACCTTTCTGTTCACAGGCCAGCACTCAATCCACTGAGCCACACCAGCCAGGGCAGATCCATGTATTTTCTTTGGCGTGTGGAGCCAAAGCTTGGAGGTGGGTGCTGGGCCAGCCAGAGACAGGTCGCTGCACTGAGGATCACAGAAATCAAGCTCCTCCAGACCCCAGGCCCAAGGGCTAGTTCTACATAGGGGGACAGGGTACTGGGTGGGGTGGCCTCCAGGCTGGGATCCCCACTGAAGGGACATACTTGCTGCTCAGTTTCTAACCATTCCACCTGGTGACTTTCTCCTGGCTCTTCCTCCTGCCAGGAACCTGTTCCCATTGCTTCCATGGCAACCTCTCATCCTAAAGGTCAGTGGAGCTTTCCCGGACTACCCTTTGGGAAAAACCCCAGGCAATGGCTCTCACCTCCTTTAAGCCCCTCCTTCCAGCAAAAGCCTATAGCCTAGCCAAGAGGTGTCAGGGACTCTGGTGGCGGGTTCGGCGTTTTTTTTTTTTTTTTTAAAGGATTAAAGTCATCCGGATATCAGGCCAGGAAGAAACAGGGATAGAGTTAGGTAACACTACGTTGCTAGAGGCTGGGAGCAGCCCTTCCGCGCTCGGCTGCGGCGCGAGACCCAGGAGTGGACCAACTGCGCCCTCCTGAGGGCGATGACGGGGCGGCGGAGACAGCAGCGTCCAGTGAGGGACAGGGAGGCAGACACAGCCGTGTCTGTAAATACGAGTCAGAAGGCCCTGTGCCCAAGATGGGCAGGAACACTAAGCCGGACAGGCCACGATAGGGACCTCTCCCACGGAGTCCCAGCGCTGCTCGCCTGGCCAGCAAAAAGCTTGCATCCCTGGAGGAAGCGGCCGGCGCTCAGGCCACGGGAAAATGTTGCGGCGGAGTGGGGATGGGGGGCCGTGGGAGTCCGCGCGGCGACCCAAGACAGAGCTAGGCGCCTGGACCTGGCCGACTGGTGACAGCAGCTCCCAGCCAAGGGGGGACAGGAGGTGCGGGAGAAGAAGTAGGGGGGCGGGAGGGTTCCCAAACCGGCTGAGACTGCAGAGAGGTCCGCGTGATATCCGCCAGGTTGCGCCGGCCCCGGGCCGAGCAGGAGAGTGTGCTGCCTCCCACACCCCCAGCTTTTCCTTGTGGAGGAGTTTGGGGTTACATGGACAGGACAGGTGCTGGGGGTCAGGGTCAGGGCCTTGCCCCTCCTCTCCCATTGAAAACCCTCTGGAAAAATCGTGTGGCTTTAAGATCTAAGCCTTCTGTTGTTCAAGGTCTCTCCTGTGCTGGGAGCCTGAGCTCCCCTTCTCCGGCTCAGCCTTCCACCCAGGCTTAGCTCCTTCACATCCCTGCTCGCCCGCTGGCTATGGGCACCCCTGTGTCCCCACGCCTGGAACGTGGGGAGCTCAGGTAGCATGTTCTGGAAGGAGGCGGCTTGGAGGTTATGCACATGTTGGACCCACTGTGTGTCCGCTATCCTGTAATCCTGATACTGGGGCAGGACAGCAAGGGGTGCTCCTTGGATAAGCGCCTCCTTCCTGCATAGCCAAGGCTCTGCCATGTGGAGTTGTTGGCTTTCAGCTGCCTGCCCCTGGGACAGGGGGTGCAGCCAGGCTTTGTACAGGTGACCAGGTGAAGGGAGGGCTGGGGAGGCCCTGGCAGCTTAGGCTGAGTCCTCAGCACCCTGCTCTGCCTGGTGCCCAGGATGATGGCCAAGAGTTACTGCCTGGCAGGCCCTGTTAGGGATAAAGAAGCAAGCCATTGACTCTCAAACCAGTAGGAGATCATTAACAGATGAATCGTGGAAAAGGGGTGAGGAAATGACATTCTGCTGCTCCTCACACTTATCTCTGGGATCAAAAGCAGGAAGATTGTTGTCACCAAACACAGAGAAATGGGAAGATGTAGCTAGATAACTTTGCAAATAAGTTGGAGACAGACCTATAACTAGATTCGTCGTCGGCAGCCGTCCGTCTCGAGAGATGATGGTGTAGCTTCTTAAGAGTCTATCTGCACCGCCGAGAATGGTTGTGCAGTCCGACTCGGGAGTGACACGGTATCTGTCTCCTCCCGTGTTGAATCGACATCTTGCGATGACGCTGGAGGACACTCCATAACTAGATTACCCTTAGTGAATCACACCCTTAGTTAAGTAGTTAATCGCATTAGATTGTGAACGCAGATTAACCAGTAATGGAGAAATGGGGGAGAAGGAGAGGGGTGGGGGAGCTAATCACATTGCTATAAAACCAGCTTTCTTTGTCTAGTTTGCGTGCACATTCTCCTGGCTGAGGGTGCGCCCGACTCTGCAGACTCGTGAACAAACACCTCGCATTGCTGCTCAAGTCCTGTGTCCCAGTTTTGATTGTGAGCATTTCTCACAGCCCTAAGCTGAGGAGAGAAGAGGGCTGGAGGCCAGGCCCAGAAGTTAGCAGGTTGGCCACCACTACAACCTTGTGAAGGGGATGTGACAGGGGAAGTTGGCAGCTACTGAGAAGGGCACAGCCCTTCCTGACCTACACCGCCCTCCTCAGGCTCTGCAGCTCCCTTAGAGGAGAGTTCTGGTAACTGAAGGGGTTTAAGCCTGGCCAGCTTCTGCTCCCAGGTTTGATACGCATTCCCCAGTCTCATCGCCCTGCTCAATTCCCATTCCTTTTCTGGCTGGAAATTTTCCTTTGAGGATACATTTCTCCTCTACCATTGTGGGTAGCCTGGAGCAGGCACATGACCAAGGTTTGGCCAACCACAACACTGTAGCCCACTGAGTCAGGGACGCACGGGTAACCCAAGCTGGTGGATTAAATGCCTGCTGGGGCCACCTGGAAGCTGGAGCCTGCCTGTGAGCTGGGCCCACGCTGAGCAGGAGATCAAGGCCTGAGCTCAGCACTTGAGCTGCTGGGTCCCTGCTGACCTGATGCTGGACCATGAGAGGGCTTAAACCAGTTTATTTTGGTCTTGGTCAGTTGAACCCAACAGTACTTAATCCCATGTTCCCCACACCCCATACCTGCCCCTGGGTCCCCAGCGGCAGTGGTGGTTACTAGAATTAGGGCCAGAAGCATGGGGATCAGCTGTGGCCATGCTATGTCCTCAAACCACAGCAGTTCCCAATAATAACAGTAATAATATTCAAGTAGTCTCTTATGCCAGGAAGCATTCTGAATATTTTATATATGTTAACTCATCTGCTCCCCTGAGGTGAGACCGTGTGATTAGTTCTGGCCAAGGGCCTTAGACAGAAGAGCCACGTGTCACTTAGAGGCCCCAGCGTTTACTTACTTGCTGACACTGGAGCTTCTAGAGCTCTCATTCCCTTTGCTGGGGAAACCTTCAATGTTCAGGTGGTTATTTCTGTAGCCTGGGCCGGAATTGCCATGAGCAGAGCATCAGGGGACCCTTGATAGTTACACAGCTTCCAGAAGTACAGCTTTATTAAATCACAGAAATTTTGGGTGATTACAGCAGGCTAATCAAGCCTATTCTAATGGATAATTCTCCCCCATCTTACTTGGGGGAATGGACTCAGAAAGGGTTAAGTAACTTGCACAAAGTCACACAGCTTGTGCCACACAGCAGTGAAGCTCTTTCTAGTCCATGGTCTTTTTTCTTTTTTAAAAATTTATTTATTTATTTTTAGAGAGAGGGGAAGGGAAAAAGAAAGAAAGAGAAACATTGACGTGAGAGAGAAACAGCAATTTTCTGACTTTCGTATGCGCCCTGACCAGGGACTGAACTTGCAGCCCAGGCATGTGCTCTAACCAGGAATCGAACTAGTGACTTTTCACTTTGCAGAATGATCCCCAACCCACTAAGCCATATCAGTCAGGATTAGTCCATGCTCTTTTTTTGTTTTTCTTTTTTCTTTTCTTTTTTTTTTTTTTTGAGAGGGTAAGAGAGAGAGAAAGAGAGAGAAACATCAATGGGTGGTTGCATCTTATGCATGCCCAACTGTGAGAAATGCTCACAATAAAACACCAAGTCACAGAACATCAGCAGCAAAGCAAGGCATTTATTCATGAGTCTGCAGAGTCGGGCACACAGTCAGTCAGGGGCATGCACGCCTGAAATAGAGAAAGTAAACTGGTTTTATACTAATGCAATTAGCTCCCCCTCTGCTCTCTCCATCACATTCTCCCCCATTTCTCCATTACTGGTTAATCTGGGTTCACAATTTAACATGATTAACTACTTAACTAATGGTGTGATTAACTAAGGGTAATCTAGTTATAGTCTATCTCCAAATTATTTGCAAAGTTATCTAGCTACATCTTCCCATTTCTCTGTGTTTGGTGATGACAGTCTTATCCAAGAGATATGTTTGAGGAGCTTTGGAATGTCATTCCCTCGCCCCTTTTCCATAATTAATCTGTTAATTATCTCCTACTGGTTTGCCTTCACCTGTAACAAGTGTGGCAGGGATTGTTACTCCCGAGTCGGACTGCACAGCCATTCTCGGCGGTGCAGATAGACTCTCAAGAAGCTACGCCATCGTCTCTCGAGACGGACGGCTGCCGACGACGACGACGACTGGTTTGAGAGTCACTGGCTTCTTTATCCCTTACACAGCTGGGGATCTGACCCACAACCCAGGCATGTGCCCTGACTGAGAATCAAACCGGCAATAGTTTGGTTTGTAGGCCAGTGCTCAATCCACTGAGCCATACCAGCCAGGGCTAGTCCATGCTCTTGACTTCAATAATATACAATCTCCTAAAGATTGTGTTGAACCCATTTTTCATCTCTAACCTCAACCCCCATTCCAGACCATCTCTCGCCTAGATACCTATGTGGAGGTAGAAAAACTTTTCCTCTACCATTTTAGGTTCAATAGTTAGGGACTGTGGATTAAACTAACATAAAACAGATTAACAAGAACAAAAATAAATTTTTTATTCAAGTAGTAGGCAGTTCGAATTTGGGGGCCTATATATCAACTGAATAAGGGAACTACAGGGGGAAGGGGAAGAAAGGTACTTACAGGAGAAACAAATGACTTTTAGGAAAATAGATGGTGTTGCAGCTGCATAGGCAAGATTGAACACTCTGAAGCAGTGTATAAAGTAAGCAAAAAGGTTTATTTGCCGGCAGTTGGGCCGAGACCAAGTCACCAAAATGGCACCGACGAACAATGAAGATAGGGCAAGGCTTATATAGGATTTTGCTCCTTCTCTGGTGGGAAGCAGCTTTGGGAAGCAGGGGCACAGAACAGGGCAGCAGGTGTCAAGCAGGAACAGGAGTTCTTGAGGCCAAATGTTCGCAGGGCCATAAAGTTATCTCTGGAGGCAGCAGCACAGCTTCTCTGTAAAACAATCTATCTTCAAAAGGCTAGATATCCTGTAAAATATAACTTTTCAAATGTTATAAACAAGTCACAAGCAAATGGGAGGACATAGGGGTTATGGGAAGAAATGTGGCGGCTGGGGTCTCTTAGCTTGTAAATCACCGAGTGGCTGCAACATTCCTCCCTTCTAAGGCTTTTAGCAGGCCTTTGCTACTTCTTACAGAGAATATCTGAAGCCCCTACATATTAACAAATTTAGCAGACCTCTGCAACTTTTTACAGGGAATACCTGGTGCCTCTACATAATCCCCCCTCTATTCCCTGGACTAAACCTATTAGGGACGTCTAGGGACTACAGTTAGGGTTTTTAAACTTTGGTTTCCAGGAGGGGCTTAGTGGCAAGGATAAGGAGTTGGGTATCTACAATACTAGCTTTTAGGCATTGAGTAATATACCGCAGTATACAAGGAAGGACAGTTACTGCTAGAAAGAGAAGCAGCAAGGGCCCAGTGAGGCTAGTCACTAAAGTGGTTAGCCATGGATTCCAGTCAAACATATTTTGGTACCACGAAGAGCTTTTCTGCTGGTCGTGTTGCCGCTGTTCTGTGCAGTCCTTTATGGTCTGTAGAGTGTTTCGGATGACACTGGTTCGGTTGGCATAGGAGCAACAGTCCTCACCTAGGGCAGCACAAAGTCCTCCCTGCTTCATGAGGAGGAGGTCTAGGCCTCTTCTGTTTTGCAGGACTACTTCAGCAAGGACTCCATTTGAGTGGTCATTCCTTCAATTGTTTTATGTAAGGCTAGCAGATCCTGGTTGACAGCTGAGGATAGAGCTGCAAGTCCGGTGTGGCTGATGATGAGTCCGGCTACCCCAGTGGCAAGCGATCCTGCTAGTGCAGCTCTGGCTTGTATGGGAAGAGTGACTATTCTTCGCATTCGAGACTTGTAGGAGGGAAAGAAGAGCCGGCTACTTTCCTTTCCTCCATAGACAGTCACTCTGGGAACAATTTGGGCAAGTATGCAAAGCCCCAAGGTCAGGTCGTCTTTGGAGAGACATGATGAGATGCCTGTAGGGCAAATAAATCTGGAACCATCTGGGGCTTGGAAGTAGTGGTCTGAGTGCTGGATGGTTTGAGCACAGATGGATGCAGTGAGGACAACCTGAGAAATTTTTAAGGTGCGGGAGCCAGAGGCGTTGATGCAAGTTCCATTTCTAAGAACCTCCTCTGTCAAGATAAGTGGAGCAGTGTCTATATTCTTGCATCTGCTGGTGCTGGTTGGGTTGAGTCTTACACCCAGTGTAAGGGAGGTCTTGCCCAGTAACAAAGCCAGCAGTCTACAGCAATTCTGGGCTGGCTTTGGTTTAAGGCCTGGTGGGTGGTGTGTGGCTGTCACAAGTCCAAAGAAGCCGGGTAGTTCCACAGGAACACTTGGGAGTGACGAGAGTGACTTGGCTGAGGTACTGTTTTTAAGAGTTGGGCTCCAGTTCCAGAGAGCTGACACTTGGTCAGTCTGGCGGGGCTCTTGCCGGGCTGGTTGTAACCCCAAGAGGTGGGGAATTATGAACCGAGGAGTGGTAGGTCTCCCTTGGATTGTGAAGAAGTTTCCAGAGTCTGGTTCATCAAAGACTGCAAGCCTCAGTCCCCAGAGGTGCCCCGCGCCAGTCCAAGTATCATCTGCTGGGTTTGTAATGGTCAGGTCTAAGGGAGTTTCTCTCTTGTCCAGCTTGATCGGCATAGACGGCTTTTAGGAATCTTTGGATGATTTTCCAGTATCCTCCTACGGCCCAGAGGCCTAGGTCCTCACAGCCCCAATAGGGGCAAAAATAGTCCTTGGCACTGTAACAGTGTTTGCTGGGTTTTCGGCTGGAACAAAAATAGAGGTTTCTGTGCCACCTGCAGTTGTGAGGAAAGAAGTCTTCAAGATGGAGTTTGAAGGTCAGCGATTGCTCTGTAGTATTCCAGTCTTGTTCCGCTATTAGGCGACCCATCCCCGTCTTGATGATGCAGAACTGTAAAGGCAGTGGGGTTGCGGTAGCAGGGAGAACGAGAGCAAGGATGAACCAGACCCGGAGGTCTGGGTCAGCTCCTATCCCGAAGAGCTGGATGAAGGGCCAGCCACCTGGGGTTGTTCTCCAGCTGTCCCCTGAGGCGGGCTGCAAGAGGGGTTGGGCTTCTCTGTTCGGGTGGGGACTGCCTCTACCCACCCAGAATAGGTACAAATTAAAGCTAATAAGTATTTATAGCCTCTAGGGGCCGGCCCTACTTCTGTGAATCTACCTCAATGTCTTCAAAGGGAGTTGTTCCCTGCCAGCGCACCACAAGCGGCGGGACCCTGCCAGTCTTTGAGTTATTCTTAGTACAAGTTAGGCATCGCTTTGCAACTGAAGCACAAACAGTCCAGAAATAGGGTATATAATACTCCTTTTCTAGAGATGTGACAAGTGCTCCCTTCCCAAAGTGAGTGGTCTGGTGCAAGGAGGTGGCTAACTGCAGACCAACGCTGTTTGGAACAAAGATCCTGCCGTCTGGCAGAATTAACCAGCCATTTCTCTTTGTGGCATTTTCAGTCTTAGCCCAAGCTTCTTCAGCTGGGGAGTAGTGTGGGGGCTCTGTTGGCTGTGTTAACACAGGAAGAATATTACCCACCTCTGGGGCAGAGGCTTTACCTTGCAATGCAGCCGCTTTGGCAGCCTGATCTGCCAGCTGGTTCCCGGTTTCAATTTCCCTGGGCCCCCTCTGGTGACCCCTGCAATGAACAATTGCTATTTGGGCTGGCTTCCACATTGCTTGTAATAAGGCTAGAATCTCTTGAATATTTTTTATTGCTTTTCCCTTGGCTGTAAGCAATCCTCTCTCTCGATAAATTGCCCCATGCACATGAACAGTGGCAAAAACATACCAAGAGTCAGTATATATAGTGGTCCGCTTGCCAGTGGCTACCTCTAATGCCCAGGTAAGAGCGGCAGTTCTGCTCTCTGGGCTGACCACCTGCGGAAGGGGCTCAGCGCGGATTACTTTCTCAAGGGTAACTACAGCTGCTCCCGTATAACATACGCCCCCGCGAATGAAACTGCTTCCATCCGTGAGGAGTACAATGTCTGAATTTGGGAGCAGAGAGTCCTGTGGCCCAGGCCAAGATGAACATTCTTGGTCAATGTTTTCTTCACAATCGTGCTGCGGCTCCCCCTCCTCAGTGGGTAGGAACAAGGCTGGGTTTAAAGCCTGGATGGCCTAGGATCCGGGGGTCCTCAAGGAGAGTTGCCTGGTAAAGGGTGAGGCGGCTATCAGTGAGCCATTTCCCTCCCGTGCCCCTTAGGGAGGCCTCAACTGAGTGTGGTACATTAACAGAAAGGTCCTGTCCTAGAGTGAGCTTGACAGCCTCCTTGACTAGACGGGCCGTAGTGGCGACAGCTCTGAGACAGGCAGGCCACCCTTGGGACACCGGGTCTAGTCTTTTTGAAAGGTATGCAACTGGCCTTCGCCAAGGCCCAAGGGCTTGAGTCAGGACTCCCCTGGCTGCTCCCTTTTTCTCATGGGCAAAAAGGCTGAAGGGCTTAGTGACATCTGGCAGGGCCAGGGCTGGAGCCTGGGTGAGTTTCTCTTTCAGTTTTTGAAACGCCCTTTCCTGTTCTTCTCCCCAGTCTAATGGGGGCATTCGGGTCTCGGGTGGCTTCATGGAGGGGCCGTGCGATTGCAGCAAAGTTGGGGATCCAGAGGCAGCAAAATCCTACCGTCCCTAGAAACTCACCGAGGTCCTTCTTGGATTTCGGGGTGGGAAGTCGGGTGATTACCCCCTTTCGCTCGGGTGAAAATCTCTGGGTCCCTTCTGACAAAATGAACCCTAGAAACTTAACTTTCTGGGTGCAAATCTGTGCCTTCCTGTGGGAGACTTGATAGCCTTTTCCCTCAAGCAGAGTGAGGAGGGCAGATGTGCCCATTAGACAGTTCTCCTTACTCTTAGCTGCTAAGAGGAGATCATCCACATATTGGAGGAGCATCAGATGAGGGTTTTCCATTGAGAAGGGGCTGAGGTCTTGTCCAAAAATAGTAGGGGAGTTCTTAAACCCTTGACGCAGTCGAGTCCAAGTAAGTTGCTTTCTGTTTGTTTCTGGATCCTCCCACTCAAAAGCAAAAATGTCTTGTGACTGTGGACGCAAAGGGATGCAGAAGAAGGCATCCTTTAGGTCTAGTGTCGTATACCAGAGTCTATTAGGTGGCAGAAGACTTAGGAGAGTATAAGGATTTGGCACCGTTGGGTGGATAGTCTCTGTTACAGCATTTACCCACCTCAGGTACTGAACCGGCTGGTAATCATCAGTCCCAGGTTTCTGGACGGGTAAGAAAGGAGTGTTCCATGCTCACTGACATTCCTTTAGTATGCCTTCCTGTAGCAGTTGGACTGTGGGGTTTAATGCCTTTGCGGGCTTCCCAGGAAATAGGGTACTGCTTGATGTGAACAGGGCTTATGTCACTAAGCCCTGAGACTATTACAGGAGGTATTTGGCTTGCCAAACCCAGGGGATTGTCTTCTGCCCATACTTTGGGAAACTGCCTGAAAATCCCTGGGGAGAGGCTCGGAATCCTGCTGAGGAGACTCAAGCAGTCAATATTCTTCTTCTAAGGGAAGGGAGACAGACAAAATCATTCAAGAGTTTACCTGAAGCTCTGCAGCCTCGGGGGAGAAGGAGATTTGGGCTCGGAGCTTTCTGAGGAGGTCTCTCCGGAGCAAAGGGAACGGACAGTATGGAATGAGAGGAAATGAGTGGGTGGTAGTAGCTTTTCCTAAGTTGACCTTCCAAGTTTCACAAAAAGGGTATCCTGCAATTTCTCCTGTTGTCCCCTGCACTCTCATTTTCTTCTTTACAATAGGTCCTGTAGGTTTAGTTACTACTGAAATTTCAGCTCTGGTATCCACCATAAAAGTCATTGGGAGGCCCCCTACAGTCATGTAAACATGGGCTCCCGTGGGCCTAAGGAGAGGGAGCCCTGGCCCCCTCAGTCCCTGTCCTCCCCTGTATCAGACATTATTTTAGGAGCAGGCCGTTCCTTTAACTTGGGGCAGTCACTTTTCCAATGTCCCTTTTCTCTGCAGTATGCACACTGATCTGAAGTTAGTTTCTTTCCTGGCTTTCCCTCTCCCTTCTTGCAGAGATTTTTGTTAGATTCTAGACCTGGTTTAAAGGAGGTCTCTTTAAGGGCAGCGGCTAATACTTTAGTCTGCCGCTTTTCTTTTTCAAGTTCTCTTTTTTTATCGGCCTCATCTGTTTAAGTATATTTTGGTGGTGATTTCTAAGAGCTGGCTTAAATTCATGCCTCCGAATCCCTCTAATTTTTGTAACTTCCTTCAAATGTCAGATGCTGCCTGAGTGACAAAGGCCAGATTGAGGGTACGGGCCTTTTCTGGAGCCTCAGGGTTGAAAGGTGTGTACATGCGATAAGCCTCTCGCAGGTGCTCAAGAAAGGCAGTGGGACTCTTGGTGGGACCCTGAATAACTTCTGAAACCTTATTCAAGTTAGTGGGCTTCTTAGCTGCCTTGATCATCCCTTGAAGTAAGGCTTGATGGTGAGCTTTAATGGCAGTCATTCCAGGCGCGGTGTTGGGGGTCCCCGTCGGGTGGCTCAGCAGGTACTATCCCCTTCATGGCTGCCTCCCTTTCCTGTTCTGTCCCTGTAGCCTGACTCCTGACATTTTCCCTGGCTGACTTAAGAATTGACTCTCACTCTTCTATTGAGAAGAGGGTCAGTAGGAGCTGCCAGCAAGCCTCCCAGGTCGGTTGATATGACCGACAAATGGATTCAAATAGACTGGTAAGGGCCCGGGGCTGTTCGGAGAATGGCGGATTCTGGGCCCGCCAGTTATATAAATCACTGGTAGAGAAGGGGACATAAACGAAAGTAGGCTGATGTCCTGGGCCCGGTCCTTAACTTCCCTTAATGGGAGCATGGGCCTAGCAACCTGAGTCTCACTGGCTCTAACAGAACTAGGAGAAGGCCTTGGGCATAGACAAGAGGAATGAGGGCTCCCTGGGGGCAGCAAGGTAGGGGAGGCCCCACTAGGGGAGCCTGGTTCTTCTTGGGGGAGCTGGGGATATAGGGACGTGGAGTCCCCCCAATAAGGAGGGGGCTCTAGGAGGAGGTCTTCCTCTGGAGCTGACGGCAGAGGCAAGGGACCTAGCTGACGTGACTCAGTGACTTTCGGTTTGTCACATTCTCGCTGTCCTGAGGCCAGCAGGCTAGGAGGACTCTGCGGGTTTCTGACCCAACACACTTCCAGAGCCAAGAAGGCAAGTCCTCAGCTAGCTCCTGCCAGCGATCAATGTACTCAAACTGATCAGGGTAGCCGGGCTTCCCTGTGACAATGAGGTAGATGGCCCTTATAATCTTTAGATTCAAAGTACCCCCAGGGGGCGATCCAACCCCAAAAGCAGGCCACTCTGACCTACAGAATGTTTCCAAGGTTCAGAGTCCATGGAGGGGTTTTTGTCCCAGGAACTTAGGGAAATTCTGGAGCATACAGTCAAGAACTGTGGATGCAGACTTGGACTGGCTTCCCCCCATGTTGGCTAAGGTGATTTTTACAGATTTACAAAGATATTCCTATTCTACCTTCAAAAGGCAGATATCCTGTAAAATATAACTTTTCAAATGTTATAAACAAGTCACAAGCAAATGGGAGGACATAGGGGTTATGGGAAGAAATGTGGCGGCTGGGGTCTCTTAGCTTGTAAATCACCGAGTGGCTGCAACATTCCTCCCTTCTAAGGCTTTTAGCAGTCCTTTGCTACTTATAGAGAATATCTGAAGCCCCTACATATTAACATATTTAGCAGACCTCTGCAACTTTTTACAGGGAATATCTGGTGCCTCTACAATGGGATATATGATTGATAGTTTTGTGACATCTGGGTTTATTAGGTGATAAGATCAACCTTTCCCTGTTTGGGGAGGGGATTGGGGACAATTGAATTCTGTTAGAAAAAAAACTATTTTCAAATGTCTTCAGCTCAAAATAATTTTACAGCTACAGTGGTTCATTCTGGACTCCTTTCCCTATAAGAGTCCCTGGCTGGTCTCTTTGCTTCCTCTGTCCCTCTTGCTAGTCCCTTCTCTATGCCCAAGTAATCATTTCAAAATGCAAATTTGACTGTATTGACCCCAGGGCAACCCTCAGTCCTCTTCCTGCATTTACCCAGAGCTCCTAAGAGTAAAAGCCCAAGTCCCTGATGAGGTGTGCAAGGTACTTATGCTCTGCCCTACCCTGTCTGCCCTAGGCATCCTCTCTCACTGAGGTCTACCCTGGCTGGCCCTGGGCTTCCCTCAACAGAGATATTTGCATATGCTGAACCACCCTGGCCACCTTTTCTTTCTTTCTTTTTTTTTAAGATTTTACTTATTTATTTTTAGAGAGAGGGGAAGAGAGAAAAAGAGAGGGAGAGAAACATGGATGTGCGAGAGGTATGCCCCTGACTGGGGGCGTGACTGGCAACACAGGCACGTATTCTCACTGGGAATCAAACTAGCGACCTTTTTGGTTTGCAGGCTGGCACTCAATCCACTGAGCCACACCAGCCAGGGAACCTAACCACCCTCTCTCCTTGGTCAAATCGCTAACCTCATTTTCTCAGGGAGGCCCTCTGTCTTTCCAGGAGAGTCCTTTCCCCCAGGGGAAGGTGTATGAGCCCCATGGACCTTTGTTAATGGTGAACACAAGAATGAGGCCTACAAAGACAGAAGGGCAAGCAGAGACATGGGTGAGGCCTAGGCAGGACACCCCCAGCAGCTAGAGAAGATAAAGGACCACTGCTTAGAACCATGTTTTTTTATTTTTATTTTTTAAAAGATTTTACTTATTTATTTTTAGAGAGAAGGGAAGGAAGAGAGAAAAATAGGGAGAGAAACATCTTGGTTACTTCTCATGTGCCCCCAACTGGGCACCTGGCCTACAACCCAGGCATGTGTCCTGACTGGGAATTGAACCAGCTACCTTTGGGTTCACAGGCCAGCACTCAATCCACTGAGCCACACCAGCCAGGGCAGAACCATGTTTTGAGATGCATAAAGTATAGTACAATACAAAAGGACTGCTGTATTGAAATGCAAATACCAAAATATAAAAACACACACAAAGTTATGATATAGAAATACCCGTGCTTCTCTAATAACTTCTAGAAACACCAGGTAGCAGTGGGTACCAGACTGCTGTTCTGAGGTGTCTGCACACCTGCAGTGGGTATGAAAACCCCTGCAATTTCTGTGTGGCAGCCCTAAGTATCGCAAATTCTGCTGAACTTCGTGGCCTCTATTCACAACTCACAGAGATACCAAGTTCCAGTTAGAGGTTAGTGAAAATAAAGGTAGTTTTTTTTTCTCTTGTCTCAGCTCCTAGACCTCCCCAACTCTGGATCCCTCAGCCATGGATTAAGAAGCTCCATGAGGAAGGATGGAAGGAGCAACCACCTCCAGGGGCTGTCCCAGAAAACCTTCAGAAAACAGTGTGGGCTGCAGGCTGGCATGGAATCCAGACTCAGAGGCATTTTCACTTTGTGGGAAGCAAGAAGAACAAAGGAGACTGGCCCACGGCCTGGTGGGGAGAGAAAGCAGGACTCTCCCTTCTGGGCGGGGCCAGTGTCACTGTCCCCAGCAAAGGTGAAACCTTGTGTGAGGGGGTGCCCCATCGTGGGCAGCAGGACAGGCAGAGCTCATCCACCTGGAAGTGCTGGAGGAGCTGGGTTGCAGGCAGCCCCTGAGGAATTCATTACAGTAAGAGCACAGAGAACTGTAGAAAACTGGCCAGGAGCCAGCCCACTGTTGCCATTTCAAAGGATACAGTTGGGAGTGCGGAGCCTACAGGGAGGGACAGCAGGGCCCAGTGAATGTATGTAGTGGGCATTCCCTCACTGTGATGCCACTTCTGCAGGCCCTGTGGGACAGAGCCCCTTAGGCTTCTGCTCTTTCCAGGATTTGGATCTGGCCCTTTCTAGCCCCTGGTGGCAGCAGCACACTTTGCTTCAGGATGTGTCTTCTTGCCCTCAGTGTCCAATCCTGGCAGGACAGTCAAGCCAAGTGGCGGGCGTGTGCCCCTCAGTGGACACGTGGCGTAGAGGAAGCTGTCCTGGAGTTCTGATGGGGCAGTGGGGAGGACACAGCCTGGCTGGGGGATCTGGAGAGACTGCCCTCAGTCTACAGCACTTGGACTCTCTGGTTGCCTCAACTCAGCCATCAGTTTTGGTGTGTGGTCCCTTCATCTATGCACCCCATCCCCTCCCCTATCACACCAGACCTCACCCCGCTTCTCCCTGAGCCTGGCCCACAACAGTCCCATTTCTGATAGAGGCCTCGCAGTCTCTAGGCATCAGGGGAGAATTCCACCCCCTCCTGAGCCACCCCCATCCCTGCTCCTCCAGCCCCAAAGTCAGAGTGCGGAGGGGAGGGGACTCAAATGGGCTTCCCAAATTTTAGGAGGCCATCTCCTTGATTTTTACTGGTTCAATTTCCTTAAATCAACTTTTTTTTCCTTTTTTTTTTTTTTTTTAGTGAGAGAGGAAGAGGAACATCGATGTGTGAGAGACACATCCACGTTGCCTCTCACACGCCCCCCCAACCAGGGGCCCTGCCCACAGCCCAGGCACATGCCCTGACTGGGAATCAAACAAGTGATCTTTCGATTCACAGGCTGGCACTCAATCCACTGAGCCACACCAGCCAGGGCTAAATCAACTCATTTTAAACTTCAATAAACATTTTTTAAAAATAATTAAACCCTTTGTATTGCAGCCCAAATGAAAAACCTTATCCCTCGCCACAAAGAGGAGAAACCTGTGAAAACAGGAACTCAAAACAAGAGTTTCCTCTTGAAGGCCCCAATGAGGCCAGTCTCCGCTCATCAAGCTCATCAGCAGGCTGGGAGAGCAGCACTGCTTTCTCACCACTAAGGTCCAGCCTGCAGGGAAACTGAGGCCCCAGGACCAAGTCTCCCGTTAGCTGCTGGCCCTGCCTTACCTGTTCCTAGCAGAAACCTCTGTGCTGAAGCGAATGCCCAGGCTTCCATCTTGCCCTAGGTGTGGGCCTGGGCTGAAGGAGAAAGACATTCCCAGCATTTTCTGGTCTAGATCCATCCCAGAGAAGCCTTGTTACTAAGCAAAGTGGGGCTCGTTCACGTGGCATCTTGGTGTAAGACCCAACAATTAATGTTGAGAAAAACGGACATTTATTTACAATATTCCAACATTGGGAGGCTGGAAGCACTCCTGTTCAGAGCCCTGTTTTCCCCCAAGAGCCAGCACTTCCCTTGCTTCCCAAAAGGCTATAAGTCAAAACCAAGCCAAATAGTTCCCCATTTCTTATGTCAGTTCTCCCCTTCAGTATCTGGGGTATGTTGTGTTTAGTCTCCGTATAACAGTCCAGGAAAGCATGTGTCATATTACACTGGATCCTGGTGAAGTCCCAGAAAGGCACACATCCTAAGAGAGGGTCCTCTCCATATGTCCTGAGGTCTAAGAGTTCAGATAGAGTCTGGGTTTGCAAGGCAGAGTCCTTGGTGGCTTTGGAGTCAGCTGGGGCAGCCACAATCAAAGAAGCAGAGTGCCTGCTTTCCTGCTAGCCCAGGCCACGTGGCCAGATCCTGACTACGAACTGCAAAGCTGCTTCTCACACGGCTACTACAACCTGCTCCTCCATCATGCTCCTCTAACATGCTCCTTCCATTGTGCTTCTTCTCATGGCAGATGGTGGTCCTTCTTCATCCTTTCAAACAGCAAGGTCCTTCTTTCACATTAGACTTCATGGCTGGCTCCTTTCCTTCTGGCTCTCCCCTTCAGGAAAGGCTTGGCTCTCTCCTTGTCATTGATATGTAAAGTATCAAACAGTATTATCCACCCTTTTACAAGCCCTAGCTACCAGCCTGCCATAGATATGCAAAGTACTCAAAAGCTTTATTATCTCCTTCTCCCATCCCCAAAACCAAGGGCCGTGGGAAATTTGGGGATGGCCCCCAAATCCTATTACAGCCCCTCCCACCAGGGCCCTGCAGCTCACTGCAGCCAGTACCAGGAAAGAGGACTCTCAGGAACGGTGCTGAGGCCCCAACATCTGCCCAGAGCCTCTGCTGGGCAAATCCCTCTATGGTTTGTCCCCTTCCTGGTTCCGCGGAGGACTGGGGACAGCCTGGATGGGCACAAGAATGAAGGTGTAAGCGCCACTCAGTAAAGGGAGAGGAGCTTGACGGCTGGGGCTCCCGATCGAATCATCTACAGTTGTGCCAGCCTCCAGCCCACCTGCCCCTGGCACTTGGGGGGCCAGCCCAGCTCTGGGATAGTCCCTGTGCCAAGTGCCTACATAGATCAGTTCCTTTACGCCTGAAAACACCCCCACTGTCCCTATTTTACGAAGCAGAAGCTTCTGTCCCCAACATGCATTCATCCTGCCAACTAGAGGATGGTCCTGGGAGGGGAGGCAGCTGTGGGCATCGGTGCAGGCAGGGCCACTCCACCCAGTCCCCTGGCTGGAGGCAGCACCAGCTCCAGCCATTCCTTCCCCCTCCCACCACCTAGACCCTTTTCAGGCCTTGGGGAGAGGCCTGGGGATCCCAGAGTATAAACGCGAGTCGGCTCCAGATCTGGGGGGGTTCAGTCTGGGTGATGAGCGAGGGCCCGCCGCCTGCACCTCAGCGGGTCCGCCGCACTTGCGAAGGCACGCGCCTCATCCTACCTGAGGCCAGACCCAGAGCGGCTCCGTGACCGTACGCGGGAGCCGCTTTCCCGAGCCGGGCGCTGCTCCCCAACCCGCCTCCTCATGGGCCTAGCGGCAGCGGGGGATGCTACGGCTCCTTTAAATCCGGGCCGCCCCGCCCCGCGCCGCTGACTCCGCGGCGGCCCAGGATCCAGGCAGGGCCGCGGCTCCCGCTGCCCAGCCCAGCCCAACCCGGCTTGGCCCAGCGGCGGAGAAAGGCCCTGCACCCGCGCCCCGCGCCCCGCATCCCGGAGGAGCCGTTCCCGGCCCCGGGCCCCGCCCCGCCCCACCCCGGGGCCGGGGCCCCCGCCGTCCCCCGCCGTCCCCCGCCGTCCCCCGCACCGCGCCCCGGCCCCGGCTCCCCAGGCCATGCGGCCTCGGCCCCGCCGGCGCCCGCCGCGCACCCGAGGAGATGAGGCTCCGCAATGGCACCTTCCTGACGCTGCTGCTGCTCTGTCTGTGCGCCTTCCTCTCGCTCTCCTGGTACGCGGCCCTTGGCGGCCAGAAAGGTGAGTTCCCCGAGCCCCGCGACTCACCCCGCACCTGCGCGCACCTGGGCGCCCGCGGAGAAGCGGTCCGGGCAGTGGCCGCCAGAGGCGGCCGGAAGCCGATGCAGGCACCCCTTCCCCGCCCGGCGGCGCGGGAGAACGCCCCTCCCATCTTCGACCCCACTTGTTTGCTGCCGGGATAAAGAAATTCCACTCCGGTCCGGGTTGGGCCGCGGGGTGAGCCATCGCAGGGTCCCCTGTGCAGCGCTGGGACCCGCCTCCATGTGAACACAGTTACGCCCATGCTGGGGGTGGTCGCTCCCGCTGGGCGGTTGGGGACTTAGGAGTTCTTGGAGAGGGACTGATACAAGGTCACAATGGTGACTGTGCCAGGTGGTCCCCAAGGTACCAGCTCAGGCACCGGGGCAGGAGTAGATACTGTGTTCCTGAGACAGGTGTCAGGGCGCAGCCAGACATCCAGGCAGTGACCCTCTCCCACACACCACCCGTTCCACCCAGCTCACTGCCGGGACTGCTGCCCCTGGTATCCGCAGTCTTCCTCCCTGACATCTGCTCCAGAGGGCCTTCCTGGTGCTGGGCCGGCCTTCCTGGTGCTGGGCGGGCCTTCCTGTGGCTGCTAGCCCAGGAGGGTGTGGGGGGGCTTATGAGCAGCCACCCAGGCACCCGTGAACTCACTTTGTGTGGTCTCGCTGCGCCATCACCCCCACCTGAGACTTGGTCAAGCTGGCCAGTTCACCAGCATGGCCCTGTGAATCTGGCCAGCACACTTGGGGTAGGAGGTGTGGGGACAGGCGCCAGCACAGGCTGGAGTCACTTAGTGCTGGCTTGGATGGCTAGGGCAGCACAGGAGGCACCAGGAAAAGCTGCTTCCTTCCTGCCTCCTGGCCTTCCTGCAGAAGGCCTAATCAGGACCAGGCTGAGGCCAACTGACCCTCTGCCTTCCTCCTACCTCCTGCTTCCCTGTTCCCCCACACCACACTGCAGGAGGTGGACTGGGTCTGGGGGAGGGGCTAGAGCCTTCCTGATCCTCCATGCCCCAGCAGACCCCACCTGCTCCTGCCTGCCCAGCCCAGCCCAGTGCAGTCCTGTGTGGGTGGAGGCCAGGGCTTGGCATAGAGAGGCAAGCCTGAGGCAGAGTTCTCTGTAGGTTTCTAGGTGGAGTGTGTCATCTGGAAATGGCACTTTGGACCCTTAAAGAGTAACTGTGCAAGCAGACTGGCATGAGGGCCCAGGTGGGGCTACATTTGACGGTGGGCCGAATGAGGAGCCCCTGTGCCCCGTCCTTGGCCAGGTGACAATTTCTATGTGCGTCCTACAGCAGCCGCAGGCTCTCTGGCTGGTATCAGGACTGCAGCCCAAGCCCCACCAGGACAGCTTCTTTGGAGGCCCGGCTGGCACAGGGGAGCCAGTGCCCAGAGCAGTGGAGTGAGGGGATTCCAGTGGTTCCATTGAGGGCCCACTATCCCTGAATAGGGCATCGAGGATGCTGGCATTCCAAGGGCCTGTGGAGATGAGAGCGCCCTCACCTGAAGAACGGAGGGGAGAGGGGGTATCCGGTGCAGGGCTTCTCATCCTTGGGCATGCCAAGGGGGTGACTTGGGCCTTCCTTGTCAAAGGCTGTCACTGTTTCGGGGGCCCAGTAGGGCCAGATCTTTGGAGGCCTCAAAAGAAAGCCTGAATCTGAGCTCTTATGTGACTCTTCTCAGACAACTGTGTTAAGCCTGTGGGGAAGCCAGGCTGTGGCCAGACTGGACGCTGGCTTCCAGCTTGCAGCAGGTAGGGAGCCCAGGCACCAATACTTAGGGCAAAGGTAGAGGAACCTAGGTCTGTAGGGAAGGGAGGAGGTGGGCAGGTAGCCAGAGAGGAAGGAGGCAGCGGGAGAAGGTCGCAGCCTGGAAGCCTGGGGCTGGGAAGGTCATGTAGGCCTTGGCAAGACAGGCCTTGGATATGGGTTTCACATCCAGCCTTGAGCACATTTGTGCAAGAACTCTGTGAGCCCTCAAACTGTAGCCCTCGGCCAAGGGTCTGCTGAAGGCCTGTCCCCAGGGAGGACAGCAGATCCTCCAGGGGGCCAGCTTCAGCCACACAGCACTCCCCAGCATCCAACATCCCATACTTCAGCAGCAATGGACTCCCTTCTTTTTTAATTTTTATTTATTGATTTTAGAGAGAGAGGGGAAGGCGCGGTGGGAGAGAGAGAAAGACAGAGACAGAAACATTGATTTGTTGTTCCACTTATCTATGCATTCATTGGTTGCTTCTGATATGTGCTCTGACTGAGGTTTGAACCCACAATCTTGGCATATGGGATGATGCTCTAACCAACTGGACGCCCTTCTTGACTACTGGGAGGATGGGCAGTTCCTGGAGAGGAATGGAACACCTGCCCCCTCTCTACACCCTGTCCCACCTGCCGGTTAACAGCAGACCTTCCCTGGGTCTGGCTCCAACCTGTGCCCCTCTGAGTCTGTTTCCCCTTCCCTAAGTATGGGGCACAAGGTCTCTTTCTTCATTCAAAAGGGAACCAGAGAGAAGATTGTGGTCCATGGACCTCACGTATCCTGATTACTCTGCCTTCGGTTAGGGAAATCTCTAATAGTGTGGCCACAGCTGCAGTCCTTCCCTGGGGTCAGCTGCACTGGGGGCCAAGCTCCCCATCCCACCTCCCTGGGGTAGGAAGGTATGGATGGAAGGAGTCAGGTTCCCTTAGCCCTAGTTCCCAGGAACTGCTGCCTGGACCCCAGAAACCAGTGGCTCCCAGACCTTTGCCCTTCTTATCACTCAAGCTGCTTTCCCAGCCCACTCACTACTTGAGGCCAACCGCCTAGCCCATGAACGCTGTAGACTGCCACCTGGGCCTGGCAGAGCTCTGGCCTAAGGCTCAGTACCTGGGTCAGCAGTCACAGAGCTTGAGGTTCTGGTTTTGACAGGCAAGCAGAGTGGCCCCACAAGCAAGAAGCCAGGGATGTGGGTCAAGCTGGAGACCTTGCAGGCAACAGGCAGAGCAGGAGCAGGGGCAGGGGCAGGGGCAGGGTTCTGAGGGACAGGACCTGTGGTGTTCAGGGAAATGACGAAAGGGTTCGTGTGGGCAGAAGCCAGGCCCAAGAACTCCCAGGGCCCATCGCCTCTTAGCTAGTGGAGGGAACTCAGGACCTGGGCAGAGGGAGGCTGCTGGGAAGGGCAGCCCGAGTGTGGATCAGGCTGTGCCCAGGTCCCAGTGGTCAGGGTGATACAGGGCAGCAGTGGGGACTGAGCTGCCCACCTGGCCTGTCCAGCTGGGGCAGAGTAAGGCTGGACTGAGCTCATCCTATTTAAGGATCAGAGAAGGGGGAGGACAGAGGGAGGACAGAGGCCTCCTCACTTTCCCCTGCTTCACAAAGGGTCCACTGCAGGGAGGCTGCCTTGTACAGGACTTAGTGACTCCAATACACAGGGGTAGGTAGCAGGGACCAATAGGAAGGTGGGTGGGGAGTCAGGTAGGAAGGAGGCCACCTTCCATGTCCGGGTGGCCAGCTCCTGTTCAGGGGTTCAGATTTCCAGGATAACCTGGCCTTGGAACCCAGTACAGAACCTGGAAGATTCAGTAACCTGAACCCTCCCCATACCCCTCCCCCACTGGCAGGGCTGTCCCCAGGCAGGTTGGCTGTGGGGATGGAGGTTGGGGCAGGCTGGGTATGGAGTGCTAAAGAAGTAGCTGTGTCCTGAGGTGAGTAAACTTGGCCTTGGCTGTGACCTCTGGTGCAACTGCTGTGGAGAGTGACACCATCCAGGTCATTCTGGGGTCTGTGACCTCACCAGGGACTGAGGAACAGAAAAGCTGTCTGGGGGCAGGAGAGGATCCCTGGACTTGGAGACTGAAACCAGGCCTTGAGGAAGTGAAGACAGCCAGAAAGGCCTGCTGTGCACAGCCCAGCCTTGGCAGGGATGCTGTTGGTTTCCTCTTGCTCACTGGTCCCCCTGCCCGCCCCACCAGTAGAGCCAGGTACGGGCACCCTGGAGAGTTCTTGGCCCTGTCAGGCAGCCCCCACTCCATGCTGCTCCTTGCCCCTGTACCCTGATGCCTGAAAAAGGCCCAGCCAAAGTCTGTGACAGGTCTCCTAAGAAGCAGGCGTCGGGCCGCTCAGAGCTGGTCCCTCTCTGCTGATGACTCACCGAGTGAGCCCGGACGAGTTTCTCAATGTCATTTGCTCATTTGGGTGCTGGGGGCTAGAACAGCAGCAGCCCTCCCTAGGACTGGTATGAGACTGAGGGAATCCAGAGGTGGTGGCTAGCATAGAAGGAGCAACCAGTACGACCATGAGGACAATGACGAATGGGTACCAGGGCACATGGCCACAGACCCTGAGTCCAGGCTCAGTCCTACAGGGAGAATGGGAGGGGGAGCTCAAGGAAGTTGGTGGTCCCTGGAGGGCCTTGGGCATGGGGATGCCTGTGGTCTCCTCTGTGAAGGAGGGTAGGGAGCAAAGTGCAGAGGCTTAGAGAGGGAGTGGGCAAGGCTGGGTGCTAAGAAGCCTCTGAGGCAAGGCTGGGTCCTTGTGCTGGGTGGGAACTTTGGGTGTACCACCCCTTGGAAGGAGCTGGTGCTGCAAGGAGAAGCCAGAGGGGCCTTTCGGAGCCACGAGGTGGAAAAGATTCAGTCTGAGGCTATTCCAGCCCCTGCTTAGGAGAGCCCCACCGGGGGCCAGAAGTGGCCTTGCAGCCCTTGCACTTGAGATGCTTCCTCAAAGGAGAAAGTAACTGGGGGTATGGAGAGAGTAGTGGGGAGTGCTAACCCTCCGTGGAGGCTTTTCTCCCCCAGGTGTGTCAGTGTGACTTCAGAGTACCGTAGGTCACCCCACAGAACTCAAATATGGCAGGTATGAGAACAGATGTAGATGGTCTAGAGCAATGGTCCCCAGCCCTTTTGACACCAGGAATGGGTTTCATGGAAAACAGTTTTCCCATGGACGGGGGTGGGGGAGTGGCTTTATAGCCTGGCACCAGCTGCAGCTTGTTACCTGCCACTTGCTAATAGTGTTTTGATGTGAGTCTGCAAGCAGTTGATTTATTACAGTCTGTGCAGTCAAACATCTCTGCTAATGATATGCATCTGTAGCTGCCCCCCAGCACTAGCATCACCACCTCAGCTCTACCTCAGATTCTCAGGTATTAGATTCTCACAAGGAGCCTGCAACCTAGATCACTGTGTGCACAGTTCACAGTAGGGCTGGCTCCTGTGAGAATCTAATGGTGCTGCTGACCTGACAGGAGAGGAGACAGAGCCCAGGCGGTAACGTTGCAATGAGGAGCAGCCGTAAGTACGGATGAAGCTTCCTGCTCACCTCCTGCTGTGTGGCTGGTTCCTAACAGGCTGGTTCATGGTGGCCTCGGGTTGGCGGCCTCTGGTCTAGCGTACCAATGGGCAGGACGATGTGGGCACCCTCAAGGGGCCAGTAGTTGGCTCTAGGGCGCCCCCTGGTGACAGCATGCCAACTGCCCACAGGCGATGTGGTGGACGTGTACCAGCGTGAGTTCCTGGCACTGCGCGACCGGCTGCACGCAGCTGAACAGGAGAGCCTCAGGCGCTCCAAGGAACTCAACCTGGTGCTGGACGAGATCAAGAGGGCCATGTCAGAGAGGCAGGTGCTGCGGGACAGAGACAGCAATCGCACCTGGGGCAGACTAACTGGTGAGAGCCAGAGTGTGCCGCGGCTGGTGGAGCTGGTAGCAGGCCCAGGCCTCAGGCACCGCTCTGACCCGCGCTTTCCTGACCCATTTAGAGGACCCACGACTGAAACCGTGGAACATCTCTCACAAGCACGTGCTGCACCTGCCCACCGTCTTCCACCACCTGCCACACCTGCTGGCTAAGGAAAGCAGCCTGCAGCCAGCCGTCCGTGTGGGCCAGGGTCGCACTGGAGGTAGGGGCAGGGCAGGGAGGGGCTGGAGACGGGGGAGGGTGGTCAGTTGTGCCTGACTGATCTACTGTTCCCTGCAGTGTCAGTGGTGATGGGCATCCCCAGCGTGCGGCGTGAGGTGCACTCGTATCTGACTGACACGCTGCACTCACTCATCTCGGAGCTGAGTCCACAGGAGAAGGAGGACTCTGTCAT
Organism: Furipterus horrens; assembly: GCF_987537825.1. Lineage (NCBI taxonomy): Eukaryota > Metazoa > Chordata > Mammalia > Chiroptera > Furipteridae > Furipterus > Furipterus horrens. The sequence continues at coordinate 59,832,038 of NW_028327180.1, read as the reverse complement.
TGTGGTGCTGATCGCGGAGGCGAGTGGGCTGGGGCCCGGGGTGGGTGACACATGGCACCAAATACCAGGAAGGAGAAATGAAAACAGGGCAACATTCTAGAGGGAAAGCTGTTAGGTCACCATCATTCACAAATTCATCAAGATAAAAATTTAAAAGGAAAGAACCGTTTTAGCACCCCTTGTGGAGATGCCATTTACCTAGTGCTTCCACCTCCACGGCCCAGGCACCTACCCAGAGGACTTCCCTGAGGCAGCTGTAGCCCCCAAGCCCAGCTGCAATCCCCTCAGATAGGGAACCTCCGCCTCTGAGTGTGTAGTCTTCTGAAGCCCAGGCCCTGCCCCTAGCCCCTGCTTCCAGGCCTTTCTCTCTGGCAGTTCCACTTAGGGAGGGCTTGGTCTCCTCACAGACTGACCCACAGTACACCTCGGTGGTGACAGAGAACATCAAAGCCTTGTGAGTACTGGCAGCTGCAAAGCTGGTGGGAGGAGGCCTCTCTGGGGGCAGGGACTTCCTTGTCGGCTGAAAGACACTGGGTGTGTTGAGGTGGCCTAGCCCCTCTAAGCGCCATGGCCTTGGGGGCTGGATGTGGTGTGGGTGATACCTTCCCAAGGAGTCGTGAGAAAGGGATGGGACCTGGCCGGCCCAGCTCTGCCCCAGCTCCAGGCCCTGGAGGCTGCACACCACTGGCCCTTTCTGTCCCCCAGGTTCCCCACGGAGATCCATTCTGGACTCCTGGAGGTCATCTCCCCTTCCCCCCACTTCTACCCTGACTTCACCCGACTCCGAGAGTCCTTTGGGGATCCCAAGGAGAGAGTCAGGTACTAGCACCACCCCTTTCCAGAACCCCCAACACCCTTCTTGCCTGTGCTGAGCCCAGTGTCTGCTTCTCCATGGGAGGATCCCTGCCTCTGGGTGGGCTCTTCTCCCTACACTAAGGGGGAGGGGTCTGAGCTTCCGAGGCCCCTCCCCCTGGCCCACAGGTGGAGGACCAAACAGAACCTTGATTACTGCTTCCTCATGATGTATGCGCAGTCCAAAGGCATCTACTATGTGCAGGTCAGCACTGACACCCTGCTCTGCCCCCAGCCCAGATCCTGGCTGGGCCCGGGAGCTGCATGCCGCCCTGCCCTGAGCCCATCCTGAGTCCCAGCCCCTCTACCCCTCACTGTGCAGTTGGAGGACGACATAGTGGCCAAGCCCAACTACCTGAGCACCATGAAGAACTTCGCACTGCAGCAACCCTCCGAGGACTGGATGATCCTGGAGTTCTCCCAGCTGGGCTTCATTGGTGCATCCCCTCCCCTGCCCCCAACCTGAACAGGGCCCCTCAGTCCTACTGTCGTCTGCCTCTCAGTCATAATGCCCCCACCCTGCCCCAGGCCCCATATGCCATACGCAGCAACGTCACATTAGGAGACTTTGTCTGGAGTGGCCACTGCAGCCCAATCCAGTCCGTTGTCACCTGCTCTCAGAGTCACCATACCTGCCTAGGGCTGGCCACAGGGTTTGCCGTGGGACCCTCCCCAGTGGCCCCCACAGGGACTGAGAGGAAGCAGCCCTTTCCCCACCTTTTCCATCAGGGAAGATGTTCAAGTCGCTGGATCTGAGCCTGATTGTGGAGTTCATCCTCATGTTCTACCGGGACAAACCCATCGACTGGCTCCTGGACCATATTCTGTGGGTGAAGGTCTGCAACCCTGAGAAGGACGCGGTGAGCAGGGGCTGCCCAGAGGCAGGCCGGGCAGTGGAGCACGCAGCCTCCAGCCCGCATTGGGTCTGTGGGCCTGCGCCGGACTCAAGGACTTAAGGCCCTGTCCTTGGAGGCGGGGCATGAGTTCAGACCTAGAATGTTGCTCTCCCTCCGTAGAAGCACTGTGACCGGCAGAAGGCCAACCTCCGTATCCGCTTCAAGCCATCCCTCTTCCAGCACGTGGGCACTCACTCCTCTCTGGCGGGCAAGATTCAGAAACTGAAGGTGGGCTGTGCCCCAAGTGAGCCTGGTTGAATACAGGCAGAGAGTGGGCTGGGGTGGGGCAAGGAGATGGCAGGGCAAGTCCAGGCCCCACTCTAGCACCACTGTCCCTCCGGCACTACAGGACAAGGACTTTGGAAAGCAGGCACTGCGGAAGGAGCATGTGAACCCCCCAGCGGAAGTGAGCACAAGCCTCAAGACATACCAGCATTTCACCCTGGAGAAGGCCTACCTGCGTGAGGATTTCTTCTGGGCCTTCACCCCTGCTGCGGGGGACTTTATCCGCTTCCGCTTCTTTCAGCCATTGCGCCTTGAGCGGTGAGTGACAGCACCCACAGGCGCCCTGAGGGGAGGGGCAGGGTGGCTGCCAGGATACAGGCCTTGCTACAAATTTCTGTGAACCCTCCAGCAAATTACTCAACCTTACCATGCCTCAGTTTCCTATTCTGAAGAGTGGGATGCATAACAGTAGCTACCTTGTAAAGACCATGTCAGGCAGGACAAAGAAGCTCAGTAACATTGCCCCTCACCATCGTCCCTATGAGTAAGGCCCTGGTTACGTGCACTGCCAGCGCCTGCCCCTGGTGAGCAGCCTGGCCCAGTACCCGGGACCCAGGCCTGGCCCCTGCTCTGCTGGTCAGCATTTCTGGGCAGCGGCCATCCTACAGCAGCTCACAGGCCTGCCTGGCCACAGGTTCTTCTTCCGCAGCGGGAATATTGAGCACCCAGAGGACAAGCTCTTCAACACTTCGGTGGAGGTGCTGCCCTTTGATGTGAGTGTGGCAGGGTGTGGTTGTGAGCTGGGGCCAGCCTCTCCCCCAGCCCCTGGCTTCAGCCCCTTGGTTTTGACCCCAGAACCCACAGTCAGATAGAGAAGCCCTGCAGGAGGGCCGCCCAGCCACTCTCCAGTACCCACGGAGCCCTGACGGCTACCTCCAGATAGGTGAGTGGGGTCAGGCAGGCGGAGGTGGCCTAGAGGCTGGCCAGGGTAGGAGTCTTGGGGAAAACTCTCAGTGCTGCCTCCTCCAGGCTCCTTCTACAAAGGTGTGGCAGAGGGCGAGGTGGACCCTGCCTTCGGTCCCCTGGAAGCTCTGCGCCTCTCTATCCAGACAGACTCACCTGTGTGGGTCATTTTGAGTGAGGTGAGGAGGACAGGGCGGGGTGAAAACAAGGAGCGGTTCCCAGTAGCTACACAGGGCCAACTCTGTGGCCTCTGCTGACCCTGGGCTGGCTCTTCTAGATCTTCCTGAAAAAGGCCGACTGAGGGAGGGCTTCTGCGACTGGCCCTGAAGCCTAGGACACCAGGGATGTCTTCGCTGCTGACCCCATAGGGCCAGACGTGGCCCACCCAGCCTGAGAGGTTGTTCCTCGCACCTCTCAGCAACCTGGGGTTGCCGCTGGCCCGGAGGCCCCAGGAGCTGGTGCTGCCCGCCCGCCCGGCCGCGGGAGAAGGCGGTGGTCCCCACACTGTGCCTGAGGCTGGCCTGTGCCGCCCTGAACTGTTCGCAGCCGGCTGGCTTGAGCCAGGCCGTTTTAGAAGAGCTTTTTCCTGGGCGCCCGCATTCTCTGGCGCGAACACTGGAATGCATATACTACTTTATGTGCTGTGTTTTTTATTCTTGGATACATTTGATTTTTTCACTTAAGTCCACATATACTTCTATAAGAGCGTGACTTGTAATAAAGGGTTAACAAAGTGTGTGCCTCATACTGGGTGCTCTGAGGCCCAGCTGGTGGGGGTAGAGGGGCAAGCACCAGGTGTCCACCTGCTGCCACCTCCACACAGCTCTGCACAACCTCAAGTCCATTTATTGGGGATAGTCCAGTCTAGGTCTGGAGCACCTTGAAAGATCTGCACACTCGCAGTGGAGCCAGTGCAGGAACTGGGGCCCTGGCCCCCAAAAGCCACCCTACCCACCCCCACACTGTTCCCCAAAGATGCCCAAGCGCTCCCCCGCCTTCCTTCATCCACCCCAGCTGCCTGAGATGGGGCCTCTCAAACCGAATGCATCACCTCAACTCCTTGTTCCTCCTCCTTCAAGGGTCTCAGCCCTGCCTTTGTCCACAGTCCCCAAGGCCTCGCTCACACCCACCGCGTTTCTGCCACATTTAAGGGACTCCGGCCCACTTCCGGGCCTTTGCACACGTTGTTGCCCTGCTTGGAGAGTTTCTCCCCTGCTGAGTTGGCTAAAAGTCACCTTTTTCATTTCAGACGTTATTTCCCGGCAGCAGGCCCTCCCCGAGTCCAGTTCCTCAAGGCACCCGGACTTTTTCTTGCAATTGCCTATCAAGACTACATCGACCATGTCCGTGGTCCCCACGACTCCGTGGCAGCACGCCCTGAACATGTACACTATTCTAGACGCGGGGGGTCAGGTGCTGACAAGAAATGGTCCCTGATGTCCGTGAGGAGGACCAAAGGAGGAAGCATAGGGGCAGGCCTCAGAGGAGGGGGATTCCAGGAGAGCTCTGACCACAGGGAGGTGGAGCCGTGGGGTGAACCTCAACAGAACAGGGTGCCTGCGGGCTGGCCGCGTTGCTCCAGGGGCTGGGAGCAGGCAGGAGGACGGATCTAAGCCCGGACTGAGCCCCTACCCGTGGGGAGGCCCCTTTCCTTCCTCGGCCCGGCCTCCACCGCCCCGGGGAAGCCCAGCCGACTGCTGCGGCCCGGCGTTGGGCCCGTCCAGGCTCCACAGCCCGCGGAGCACGACCCTGTCCGACCCACAGAGAGCATTCGGGATCCGGTCACGGGCACTTTAATTAGAGACTGGGATATGGGCGAGCACCCTCCCTGTCCTCCAGGCGGCCGGCTCTTCTCCAGCCCGCGGACCCTGACCCGGCGTCCTCGGTCTCAGGCCCCCGGCAGCAGCATCCCGAGGCGGTCCTGGAGTGCGGCCCGCAGCGAGGCAGGGAGGAAGTGGGCGAGCAGACCGAGCGCTGCCAGCGCCACCAGCAGCCAGAGCGCGCGTGCACTTGCGTACATCGGGGCCAGCCTGCAGGAGGAGTGCAGCGGGGCGGGCCGGGCGGCAGCCCCACCAGGACTTCCACCAGGGCCCTCTACCCTAGCCCCCAGAATGGTCCCGCTTCAGGCGGGCCTGGTGCCGCCGTCCACCCTGCCATGATGATCCCGCCCCATAGCCGCCTTTGCCTACACGGGCCCTCACCTTTGCTGCGCGGAACGCGCGTAGCCCTGGAAGTAGCGGAGGCGCGCAAACAGGTAGGCTAGGCCACACAGGGCCGCCGCACCTAGGGGAGGGCCAGGAGGGGCGGGGTAAGCGCACCGGTGAGGGACCCTTGGGGCTCCAGTGCGTGCGCCCTTGCCCCATGCCCAGACCTTCGTGGAAGAAGATGCCAGCCACCCAGAGCATGGCGAGGAACAGCGGGAAGTACTCGCTGCAGTTCACTCTGTGGTGGGGGCGGGGCGGTGTGAGGGCGTCGCCAGGGCGTTGGACCCTGCCCTCCCAGGACTTGCTTCTCCCCTCCTGCTGTATCTCACTGGGCTCGGTAGATGCGCTCGAACTCAGGTGGGCCGGTGGTCAGCGGAGGCGACACGCCGAAGGCCCTGCGCGCCGAGATCACCTGCAGGGAGAAGTAAGCTGGGGGCGAAGGGGGTGGGAGTCAGGTCTGGCTGCCTGACGCCCGCAGCCTCCCCCAGGCCCGCCTCCCATCTGGCCTAGCACTTTCTCTTTTACTCCTGCCTCCTCACGGAACTCATCACGACTACCCTCTGCAAGGTACCTCCAGGTCCCGCTCTTCTCTGGGCTTGCCCTGCGTCCATGACGCTCAATGGGAGGGGTAGGGTGCAGCCTCCGGTGCCCTGTGACTGCAGGGGAAGGGGGGTGCCAGTCACAGGGACTCCTGCCATGTATAGGCCGTTCAGGCTTTCCTTCTAAATCATTTGACTTGCAAAATAGAAGCCAATGCCCAGCTCCTCCTATCCCTCCTCTAGATATGGCCTTCACTTTGCTGTCCTGAGATAGGGAGTACCACCAGGCTGCCGGCAGAGCTGGCTCTGTCCTTCTAGGTGAAGGGCAGCACATGCCCTGTGTGTGACTAACAGCCACTGGTCCCCCACCTACAGAGCCTCCTGGCCCTGCCTCAGACCAGAGTCACTCCGGTGCTTCCAGACTGGTGTAGCACCCCTGTTGGTTTCTCTGTTCAGGTGTTCCCACCTAAATCTAACAGACATGCTCTCCCCTGCCCCAGGGGGTGGCAGCTGGGACTCTTCCAGCCCAACCCCAGAGCCATCTCTTCGTTCCCACATGGGTGGGCTTGCCCTAAGTGATGTGAGTGTGCAGGGGCCCTTCTTTTGACCCCAGGCCAGAGAACTGCACCACACACAGCCCCAATGCAGGGTGTCCCCAGCTATCTTCCTGCAAGTCCTGTGGCCCTGGAGCCCGTGGTGTACTGTGGGTGCCAAGGGTGGCCGTGCCCACACAGTGTAGTATCTGGGGGAGGCCCTGTGGCTCCAGGATTAGGGACTGAGTCAGGCTTGCTGCTTGGCCCCTTCAGGTCTGTGCCCCAGGCTATGCCTTATCCTAGCCTATACACTGTGGTGTTCCACTCAGTCTAGCCCAGGAATGTGCCCTCCAGGGCCAGTCTGAGAAGGGCACCAAGCAGGCAAGTTCCAACCCTCTCCAGCCCCATGTGGTCCCACTATGGAGAGGGTGCCTTTTAAGGCAAGGTCAGGGAATGGGGCTTTCCTGATGGGACACGCAGAGTGGGGACAGCTGGAGAGGGTAGGGTCTATCAGGCCCGTGTCTGCCCCACTTCCATACCCAGTGCTGAACCAGCCATCCATCCTGGCACACCTCTGCTCCCTGGAAGCCCCTAGCCTCCTCCAGGGTTTTTAATGCTGGTGGAGGGGCCACGACCTCAATTGCATGGTGCTTAGCATGCCTATTTCAGTCACCCCTCAGGGCCCTTTTTCCATTTCACTACCTGGCCAGCCTCAGTCCCTGCCCAGGGTTTCTGTTCACCCTGCAGACATCTCTTCAGGGCTGAGAAATGGTAAGCCCCTCAGCCCTGGGGCATCTGAGCCTCCAGTCCTAGGGTCAGGGGGATTAGAAGAATTTGGACACTGGCATCTGGGCTGGGGGCCCCACTTCTGCAGAGGTCTGAGATCTACCTATCTCCCAAATAGGAGCTAGCTCACCTTGCAACAGGACTCCCAGGAGGGTGACAGCCGCCAGAAGAGCCACCTCATCCTTCATGGTGGTGCCGGTGGCTCTGCTGGGCCAGCTGGTGTGTAAGAGGGCTAGCTGCAAGCTTTTATCAGCCCCGGCCTGGCTGCTGCTCAGAGACTGGCCCAGGAGAGGAAGAGCAGCCTACTATCCCGCCCCTTCAAGATGGAGCCGGTATAGCAGAGGGGCGGGACCATGGCCAGAGAGAGGCTGGGAGCCTGGTCAGACTGAGTGGGTGGAAACCAGGGCCAGAGGAGCCTGGGCAGGAGAGAGCAGCTGGCTGGGACAGCCTGGCCACTTCCTCCCAGTCCTTCTTGCTCCTGTGCAAAGCTCTCTCCTGCCGGAACTCCAGCTGTCCACCCAGGTGTGCTCCAGCCTCAGGTGTGTCCAGACACCACATCATCCTTGTGTTCCCCAGACCCTGCACTGTCAGCAGGTCCCAGCTGGCCCTCTAGAACTCCCTTGTCTCGGTCTGGTTTCAGGAAACCAGAGGCTGCTACCTGGGTGCCCACAACAACCACTTCCCATCCATCACCACGTCCTGCTCGTTGTCAGATCCACTTCCAGTGGCCCGCCCTAGTCATGTCGCACCAGGGCGCAGGTCAAAGGCTCCTCATGGGTTTCCAGCCCTGACCTGCCACCCACTCCTACATACCCACTTATCCCTTTCCCTGCCCCACAAACAGGGCTGCTTTGTAACATGCAACTCGGATGGCAGGGCCACCCAAGCCGCCAGTCCACACTGGAAACAACCAGGTACTCACTTTCTTCCAGGAAGCCTGCCCACCAGCCTCCGAACTGCCTGAGCTCATGTTCATAGGCAGTCCTGAGGCAGCATGACAGGGTGGGTTAGCGCACTCAGGCCAGCTGAAGTCATCCTCTCTGGGCCTCTGACCCTGGGACAGTCCCCTGCCATTTCTGCCTGCCCAGCAGCGCTCCTTCCTGAGGCCCTGACCGTCCCCATATTCAGGTCCTATGGGCTAGACAGAGCTGCCCCTGCCCCTCCCAGGACTGTGGGAAGGACATTTGAGACAAAACTGACTGTGGAGTCAAGGCTGACTCAAGGTGGTGAGACACAGTTCTGGAAACTTCCTTAGAACTCTAGAAAAGGGAGTTCAGAGTGAGGAGGATGGAGCCTACCCAGGGTCCCAGTGACAGGAGAGAGGCTCATGTCCTGGAACCCTGAGGCCGCCTCGCCTGGTCCAGACATTCTGCCTTGTCGCACTGTGAGACCACTTCTCCTTTTGGCTCACGCTTCTTTGAAGTGGGTTTAGTGGTTGGTGGCAGAGTCCAGACTGATACACAAGCACAGGCAGGAACGACAAGGCCACAACCATGCCATAGGAGGGGCAGGGACAGAACTGCTGGGTCTTCGGCAGTTCCTGGGTCACCATGGAGGCCAGGGGCACCTCACCTCCATACCTTTGTTCCCCACCACCACCTCCTTTCCTGCTGCCCTAAGCCCAGATTCCAGTCTGAAGGCCGTGTATCCCTTTTACCCTCCTGATCTGGCCAATGCCAGTGAGTGCCCTTTGGCCATTCTGGCCCCCCCTACCCCAACCAGCTGCTCCCCACCTGGGGGTGCTGAAAGTTCCTCAAGGGCAGGCCTGGGGCTCCAAGTCCCTGCCCTGCTCTGGACCAGGTCTGACCAGCAGGAGCTCAGTGGCAGGGCATGACTGATAGATGCTTAGAAATGGATAGGAGCACCTGCAGCCCTCCCTGGGTTTTCCTCCCTGAGACCCGCCCTGACCACAGCCCCTGCCTTGGCCTCCCCTCCAGCCCTGAGTCTCCTGAAGGCTGGGACACACGCTGGCGCGTGCCGTGTGGGGCTGTGTGCAGCGCACCCTTCGGTCAGCACGTTACAAAGTTGTGTGTTTCTCTCAGGGTCCCAACGCATGGGAGTGAATGGCAGCTCATCTGTGGCCTGAGTGCGTGTCCGTGGGTTCCTGTACGTGTTGGGCCCTCTTTTCTGCCAAGCTGTCGTTTCGTTTCCTCTGAGGTCTAAAAGTCCTCCCTCTGAGCTCACCCGATTCTGCCTTGGCAACAGGAAGTTGATGGACAACAGCAGCTTCTGAGGAAGTCCCTGGTCTCCCCAAGTCCCTTGATCTCCCCCAGTCGCTTGGTCTGCACTTCCCGCCCTCTGGGCTTGCCGGCCTCTGAGGCCCCTGCCTGCGCTGAGTCTGCTCAGGCAACAGAGGTGCAGCCTAAGGCCCTCCAGGCACCAGCCACCCCCGTGCTGCCCCCTCCTGGGCAGCCACAGAGGTGCCCACAGTGCGTCAGGAGGGAAGTGAGAAAGCTCCTCCCTGGATCCCGGCAGGATGGCCTCTGTGACTCAGGACCTATGCCTTCTGCACTGCGGCCTTACATGGCCCTGAGGAACCTGCTGGAAGCTGAGCTCACCAAGGGCCTCTGGGGAGTGAAAAGGCCATCAGAACCATTATGTTGAAAAGAAATCATGACTTTGGTATGATGGACCATCATAAGCAGTGCACAACTCAGACCCTAAGCTTCAGTTAGAAAAAAAGAAAAGATTTATTTTGAAATTATTTTACTTACAAAAAGTTGCAAAAATAATACATTTCCCACATACCCTTCACCCAGCTTCATCTAATATTGAAATTTTATATAACCATATTTCCATTATGTAAACTAAGAAATCAACACTGATACAATATTATCAACCATTTTAAAGATCTTATTCAGGTATCACCAACTGTCCCATTAAAATAGTACAAAGACCTCAAAAACATGCTACACGTGCCAGACACAAAAGACCACATTGTGTATGCTTCCCTTTATATAAAATGTCCAGAAAAGGCGAAGCAATAGAGACAGAGAACAGATCAGTGGTGGCCTGGGGCTTCAAGGGTGAGGAAGCTGATTGGGGTGATGAAAATGCACAACTCAGTGAATTTACTAAAAATCTTTGAATTATACATTTTAAAACATAGTGCGGCCCTGACTGGTGTGACTCAGTGGGTTGGGCGTCATCCCACAGAACAGTGGATCACTGGTTTGATTCCCAGTCATGGCAAATACTTGGGTTGTGGGGTTTGGTCCCTGGTTGGGGCTCATACAGGAGACAATCGATCAATGTTTCTCTCTCACATCAATGTTTCTCTCCCTCTCTGTCTCACTCCCTTTCCTCTCTCTAAAAATAAATAAATAAAATCTAAAAAAAATTGTACAAAGACTGCTTGTATACCTTTCCCTATCTTCTTTAACTGTCGCCATGTTATGTAACAACAGCACATGATTAAAGCCAGGACAGTAACATCGATCCAGGACTGTTCACTAATCTATAGACCTTCTCCAAATGTCAACAACTGTCCCAGAGCATCCTTTTTCTGGCCCAGGAACCTATCCAAGCTCACGTGTCCTCAGTTTCCTCCAGTCCAGGACAACTGGGCGGCCTTTGTGTCTTCATTGTTCATGATCTTGACACCGTTGAAGAACACTGGTGAGTTCTTTTGTAGATGGCCTTCAGTTCGGATTGTCTGATGTCTCCCTCACATAGTTAGCTGAGGTTATTCATTTTTGGCAAGAAAGTCACAGAAGCGATGTGTGCCTTTGTCAGTGCATGACATCAGAAGGGACATGGTGCCCACACATCCGATCACAAACCTAAGCTTTCTACACAAGGAAATAACCCTCATGGTGATGGCCCATCTTGCTCCAGACTTCAGCCACCCTGTCTCCAGCCAGGTTCCATCCTGCAGAGCAACATCACTGATACACAGCTTTGACTCTGGCTTTTCTCAGCCCGATGCTGTTTGGGCGCTGGAGCCTCCATGCACCCCGCGTGCCCCAAGATGCCTGAGCAGGCTTCCTTGGCAGCCTTGTCTCTCTCTGTTTTCCTGATTGGGTTCTATTTCCCTACCCTTCCAGGAGTTCTTGGGAGGAGATGACTGTTCTCTGCCTGGTCCCTGGCCCCCTGCACGTAGTAAGTGCTCAAATAAACATATATATGAAGGAGCAAATGAACGATTGTCCAACTGGCCTAGCTGCTCTCCCTCCCACCTTCCCCTGGAAGTCACTAAAGTTTTTACTGTCCCCACAGTTTTGCCTTTTCCAGAATGTCATGTGGATGGAGTCTCAGAGTATGTAGCCTTTTCAGATTGGCTTCTTTCACTACTAAATCTTAGTAGTTTGCATTTTAAGGTTCCTCCATCTCTTCACATGGCTTCATAGGGTTTCTTTCTTTCAGCACTGAATGATATTCCATTGTCTGGATTTACCACACTTCACTTATCCATTCACCCACTGAAGGTCATCTTGGCTGCTTTCAAGTTTTGGCAACTATGAATAAAGCTGCTGTAAACGTCTGTGTGCAGATTTTCATGTGGACACAAGTTTTCATCTCTTTGGGTAAATACCAAGGACTGCAATTGCTAGATCATATAGTAACACTGTTAGTTTTGTAAGAATCTGTCAAACTGTCTTCTGAAATGGTTGTACCATTTTGCATTCCCACCAGCAATGAATAAAAATTCCTATTGTTTACCCTGACTGGTGTGGCTCAGGAGATTGAGCATCAGCCTGCAAATCTCCCTTTCTCCCTCCCTTCCCCTCTCTCTATAAATAAATTTAAAAAAAAAAATTTTTTTTTAAAGAAAGAAAATTTGTTTTGCTACACATCCTCACCATTTTTGGTGTTGTCAGGGTTCTGGATTTCAGCCATTCCCATAGAATTAGCTTGGTGTTGTTTTATTTGCATTTTTTTATGACATATGATGTGAACCATCTTTTCATATGCTTACTTACCATCTGTATATATTCTTTGGTGAGATATGTTCAAGTTTTTTGTCCTTTTTTTTTTTTTAATCCTCACCCAAGGACATGCTTCTTGATTTTAGAGAGAAAGGACATGAGGGAGAGAGAGAAAGAGAGAAAGATCAATCGGTTGCCTCTCATATGCACCCCAACCGGAGATCAAACCGTCAACCTAGACATGCCCTGACCAGGGATCAAACCCATGACCTTTCAATCTACAGAATGATGCTCCAATCCACTGAGCCACACCAGCCAGGGCTTACTGTCCATTTTAAAATAGGGTTGTTCATTTTCTAGAAGTTGAATTTAAGAGTTCTTTGTATATTTTAGGCAAGTCTTTTATCAAATACATCTTCTGCAAATATTTTCTCTGAGTCTGTGGCTTTTCTTATTCTCTTGACAGGATCTTTCACAAAATGGAAATTTAAAAAAATTTTTAATGATGCTCAGCTTAAGAAGTATTTCTTTCAAACATTGTGCCTTTTGGTGTTGTATATAAAAATTCATCACCATAACCAAAGTAACTTCTAGGAGTTTCATAGTTTTGTATTTTACAATTTAGATCTATAATTCATTTTGAGTTAATTTTTGTAACGTGTAAATAAAGTCTGTGTCTAGATTCACTTTTTTCTTGTGAATATCCCATTATTCCAGCACTATTTGTTGAAAAAGACTATATTTTCTCCATTGTATTGCCTGTTCTCCTTTGTCAAAAATCAGTTGACTCACCCTGGCTGGTGTGACTGAATGGATTGAGTGCCAGCCTGTGAACCAAAGTGTCGCCAGTTTGATTCCCAGTCAGGGCACATGCCTGGGTTGCAAGCCAGGTCCCCAGTTGGGGGTGTGAGAGAGGCAACCATTCATTAATGTTTCTCTCCTTCTCTCTCTCCCTCCCTTCCCCTCTCTCTAAAAATAAATAAATAAAATCTTTTTAAAAATCAGTTGACTCTATTTATGTGGGTCTATTTTGGGGTTCTCTATTATGTTCTATTAATAAACAAATCATCTATTCTCTGCCAACACCATACTGTGCTTCTTTTTCTTTTTTCTTTCAGTATGAGTTTAATTCAATTATCTCCCCACTTTTACTTTTTAAAACATCTATTAACAACTATTTATTGAATGTCAGCTATATGTCAATCACCATGGCAGATGTGAAGAAACACAGTCTTAATTACTGCAGCTTTCGGGTAAGTCAGGTAGCATCAGTCCTCCAACTTTGTTCTTCCCATTTAATATTGTATTAACTTGGCTTTTCTGGGTCTTTTACCACCCATATAAACTTTTCTTTTTTCTTTTTTTTATCAAACTTATTGGGGTGACACTGTAAACAAAATTATACAGGTGTCAGGTGTACAATTCCACAACACATCGTCTGTACACTGTATTGTGTGTTCACCACCCCAAGTCAAGTCTTCATCCATCACTGCTTATCCCCACTTATACCCTCCTCCACCTCCCCTGACCCTTCCCCAGGCAATCACCACACTGTAGTCCATGTCCATGAGTTTTTTCTCTTGATTTCTCTTGCTCAATCCCTCTAACACCCCACCGTAAGCCTGTTCTCTATCTATGAGGCTGCCTCTTTCATGCTTGTTAGTTGAGTTGTTCATCAGATTCCATATATGAGTGAAATCATATGGTCTCTGTCTTTCTCTGACTGGCTTATTTCATTTAGCATAACGCTCTCCAGGTCCATCCATACTGTTACAAAGGGTAAGATTTCCATCTTTTTTATGCCAAGTAGTATTCCATTGCATAAATGTACCACAGCTTTTTTTCCCATTCACCTACTGATGCACACTTGGGCTGCTTCCAGACTGTTGTAAACAGTTGGCTATTGTAAATAAAGCTGCAATGAGCATATAATTGCATATATTCTTTCAACTTAGTGTTTCGAGTTTCTTTGGATAAATTCCTTGAACTAGAATTGCTGGGTCAAAAGGCAGATCCATTTTTAATTTTTTGAGGTAACTCCCTACTGCTTTCCACAGTGGCTGCACCAGTCTGCATTCCCACCAACAATGCATTAGGGTTCCTTTTCTCCACATCCTTGCCAGCACTTGTTGTTTGTTAATTTTTTTTAAGTATATTTTATTGTGCTGTTACTGTTGTCCCAATTTCTTTTCCCTTTGCTCCCCTCTGTCCAGTACCCACCATCTCTCCAGTGATCCCACGCCCCCTTAGTTCACGTCCATGGGTCGTGCATGTAAGTCGTTTGTCTTCACCCTTTCCTATATTATTCTTAACTTCCCCCTGTCTATTTTGTACCTACCAATTATGCTTCTTAATCCCTGCACCATCTCCCCATTTCTCCCCCTTCCCCTTCCCAGCTGATAACCCTCCAAGTGATCCGCATACCGATGATTCTGTTTCTATTCTCATCTGCTGAGTTTTTGTTTTTACTTTTTAGGTTCTGTCGTTGATAGTTGTGAGCTTGTTGTTACCTTAATGTTCATAGTTTTGATCCTCTTTTTCTTAAATAGGTCGCTTTAACATTTCATATAATAAGGGCTTGGTGATGATGAACTCCTTTAGCTTTACCTTGTCTGGGAAACACTTTATCTGCCCTTCCATTCTAAATGAGAGCTTTGCTGGATAGAGGAATCTTGGTTGTAGGTCCTTGCTTTTTATCACTTTGAATACTTCTTGCCAGTCTCTTCTTGCCTGCAAAATTTCTTTTAAGAAATCAGCAGATAGCTTTATAGGAACCCCTTTGTAGATAACTCTCTGCTTTTCCCTTGCTGCTTTTAAGATTCTCTCTTTATCTTGAGCCTTCGGCATTTTAATCATGATGTGTGTTGGTGGGGTCTTCTTTAGGTCTAGCTTATTTGGGACTGTCTGTGCTTCCCTGACTTGTATGTCTATTTCCTTTGCCAAATTAGGGAAGTTTTCCTTCATTATTTTTTCACATAAACTTTCAATTTCTTGCTCTTCCTCTTCTCCTTCTGGTACCCCTATGATTTGAATGTAGGCACGTTTAAAGTTGTCCCAGAGGTTCCTAAGCCTCTCCTCATTTTTTTCAATTCTTATTTCCTCATTCTGCACTGGTTGACTTTTTGTCTTCCTTATGTTCCAGATCATTGATTTGAACCCCAGTTTCCTTCCCTTCACCATTGGTTTTGTGTGGATTTTCCTTCGTTTCATTTAGTAGAACTTCACTTCTTCCCTTATGCGTTCACCATACTCAAGCATGTCTGTTAAATCTATAAGCATCATTATCACCAGTGTTTTGAACTCTTCATCTGTTAGGTTGGCTGTCTTCTCATCACTCAGTTCTCCCACTGGAACCTTGATCTGCTCCCTCTTTTGGGCCACACTTCTCTGTCTCTTCAACTTAACAGGCTCCTGTGTTTGCCTCTGTGTCTTAGGTAAAGCTGTCACTCCAGTTACATTGTAAGGGGTGGAGCCTTATATATTTGTCACTGCGGGGTGACCCGTTTCACTATGTTGTGACACTGTATGTGGGGAGGAATTTGAGAAGGAACAACAAATCGATGTTCTCTCTCTCTCTCTCTCTCTCTCTCTCTCTCAACATCTCCCCCCACCCTTACTGCCCATTACTTTCTTGCAAATCAATTTTTTAAAAATTAATTTAAAAAATGAGGATACTATAGGAGCCTCTGGAACAACTTCAAGTATACTAACATTCACATCAAGGGAGTGCCAGAAGAGACAGAGAGCAAAAAATTGAACCCTTATTTGAATAAACAGTAACAGAAAACTTCCATGACTTGGTGAAGCAAATAGACATTCAAGTCCAGGAAGGACATGGTCTTTAACAAGATGAACTCAAGGAGGCCCACACCAAGACAGGCCGTATTTAAAATGCCAAAGGTTAATGACAAAGAAAGAATCTTAAGGCGCTCTTGCAAACGTGGTGAATGTTTCTAAAACCCACCAAGCTTTCTGTGAGAAGTGTGGCAAGCATTAGCCAACCCCACAGAGGAATACAGTGCAAGAAGGGCAAGGACAGTGACATTATGACAGGAAGCAGAGTGGCTAAGGAGGGCAAAGCAAACTAAGCCATTTTTTTTGCAAAAAGGCTAAATCTACAATACAAAGAAGATAGTGCTGAGGCTCAAATGTGTTGAGCCCAACTGCAGACCCAAGAGAATGCTGGCTGTTAAGTTATGCAAGCATTTTGAACTAGGAGGAGACAAGAAGAGACAGAGCCAAGTGATCTAGTTCTAAGCTTCATATCTTGAGGATATGTTTGCTTAAAAAAAAAAAAAAAGAATCTTAAAAGCAGCAAAACAAAAGCAATTACCTACAAGGGAGATCCCATGAGGTTGTCAGCTGATTTCTCAACAGAAACTTCGTAGGCCAGAAGGGACTGGTAAGAAGTATTCAAAGTGATTAAAAGCAAGAACCAACAACCAAGATTATTCTACCCACCAAGGCTATCATTTAGAATCAAAGGGCAGATTAAGATCTTCCCAGACAAAAAAAAAAAAAAAAAAAAAGCTAAAGGAACTCATCATCACCAAGCCCGTATTACAAGAAATGTTAAAGAGTCTTCTTTAAGAAGAAGAAGAAGGAAAAAATCAAAATATTAATAATAAAATGGCAATCTATCAACAATTGCTTTAAATGCAAGTGAATTAGAACTTCTGGCTAAGATGGAGGCCTAGACAGACATGCTGCGTCTCCCTTCACAACTAAGAAGGAATACAATTACCACAAAACTAGAGACAACTGGAAGTTCCAGGAAACAGAGCTGCAGGGAAGTCCAACAAACAAATATATAAAGAAAAAATACTCATCCAGACAGGTAGGAGGGGTGGAGCCTGGGTGGAGAGGATGCAGTGTGGTGGTGGCTGCGGGGTTGGCAGAAGCAGCAGGCCGGTGGAAAATGCAGTCACACATTTTAAAAAGTTGGAAGGGACACCTGGGGAGCATTCCCAGCACCAGACCAGACCACACAGCTCATGGTCCCAGCACTGGGAAAAATAAAGCGTCATTGCTTCTGACTGTGCAAACAAGTGGGGATGGGGTGGAGGAAGAAACTGCCAGACTCTCAGTGGAGTCTGCTTGTTTAAAGGGCCCCCACCATCTTAAAATATCCACGGACCCATCCACTCTAAGAATGACAGCCAGGGCAACAGGTAGAGGAGTGCCAGTCCTATACGGGAAGTGGAAGAAGTGCCTCGAAAACGGATGACTGCTGAGCAAGCGGCATTGTTCCCTCTCAGATCCCTCCACCACACACAGCACCACAATGTGGTGAAATGGGTTGCCTGTATTGATGAATACCTAAGTCTGCACCCCTTAAACATAGCAGGTACGACAGCTCTACCTAAGACACAGAGGCAAACAAACACAGGAGCCTGTCAAGATGAGGAGACAGAGAAGTATGGCCCAAAAGAGGGAACAGATAAAGGTTCCATTGGGAGAACTAAGCGACGAGGAGATAGCCAACCTAACAGATGAGGAGATAGCCAACCTAATAGACACAGAGTTTAAAACACTGGTGATAAAGATGCTCACAGGCTTTTGACAGATATGCTTGAGTATGGCAAACACATAGGGGAAGAAGTGAAGGCTATGCTAAATGAAACGAAGGAAAATCCACACAAAACCAATGGTGAAGGGAAGGAAACTGGGGTTCAAATCAATGATCTGGAACATAAGGAAGACAAAAAGTCAACCAGTACAGAATGAGGAAATAAGAATTGAAAAAAATGAGGAGAGGCTTAGGAACCTCTGGGACAACTTTAAACGTGCCTACATTCAAATCATAGGGGTACCAGAAGGAGAAGAGGAAGAGCAAGAAATTGAAAGTTTATGTGAAAAAATAATGAAGGAAAACTTCCCTAATTTGGCAAAGGAAATAGACATACAAGTCAGGGAAGCACAGACAGTCCCAAACAAGCTAGACCTAAAGAAGACCCCACCAACACACATCATGATTAAAATGCCGAAGTCTCAAGATAAAGAGAGAATCTTAAAAGCAGCAAGGGAAAAGCAGAGAGTTACCTACAAAGGGGTTCCTATAAAGCTATCTGCTGATTTCTTAAAAGAAATTTTGCAGGCAAGAAGGGACTGGCAAGAAGTATTCAAAGTGATAAAAAGCAAGGACCTACAACCAAGATTCCTCTATCCAGCAAAGCTCTCATTTAGAATGGAAGGGCAGATAAAGTGTTTCCCAGACAAGGTAAAGCTAAAGGAGTTCATCATCACCAAGCCATTATTATATGAAATGTTAAAGGGACTTATTTAAGAAAAAGAGGATCAAAACTATGAACATTAAAATGACAACAAACTCACAACTCAACAACTGAATCTAAAACATAAAACGAAATCCAACTAAGCCAATGGTTCTCAACCTTCCTAATGCTGCGAACCTTTAATACAGTTCCTCATGTTATGGTAACCCCCAAGCCCTGGCTGGTTTGGCTCAGTGGATTGAGCGTCGGCCTGCGAGCTAAGTGTCGCTGGTTCTATCTTCCAGTCAGGGCACATCAGAGAAGGAAAACTCTGACTCCAAAAAACCTCCGCTGCCTTGCGGCATACCTCTTCAGGGGAAAGGCTAAGGGAGTAAACCCCGACAGAAAATCCGGAGCCGGAGTCCCTAAGGCCGTTTGACGTTGTAGTCAACACCGGCAACTCCTGCGGCGCACCTGAAGCCAAGCTGTATTGACTCCGTCTTTCCCTTGGACCCTTCAGCTGCGAAGAGAGGGGGGGTCTGCTGCATGGGCAACAGCAGACCCTCCATATCACCCTGCCCAGGCTCTGTAGCTTCAGCTTCACTGGAGAGGACACTTCAGCGTCATCGTAAGATGTCGATTCAACACGGGAGGAGACAGATACCGTGTCACTCCCGAGTCGGACTGCACAGCCATTCTCGGCGGTGCAGATAGACTCTTAAGAAGCTACACCATCATCTCTCGACACGGACGGCTGCCGCCGCCGCCGGTAACCCTCAACCATAAAATTATTTTCATTGCTACTTCATAATTGTAATTTTGCTACTGTTATGAATCGTAATGTAAATATCTGATATGCAGGATGTTTTTTCATTGTTACAAATTGAACATAATTAAAGCATAGTAATTAATCACAAAAACAATATGTAATCATATATGTTTTCCGATGGTCTTAGGCGACTGCTGTGAAAGGGTCGTTCGACCCCCAAAGGGATCGCAACCCACAGGTTGAGAACCGCTGAACTAAGCAAACCAGAATAGGAACAGAATCATAGGTATGGGGATCATTTCGAGGATTATCAGGTGGGGGGGAGAAGGGGGAGAAATGGGGAAATGGTGCAGGGACTAAGAAGCATAACTGGTGGTACAAAATAGACAGGGGGAAGTTAAGAATAATATAGGAAATGGTGAAGCCAATGAACTTATATGCATGACCCATGGACATGAACTAAGGGGGGTGGTATTGCTGGAGAGGAGAGGGGTACTAGGTGGAAGGGGAGCAAGAGGGGAAAATTGGACTATTGTAACAACATAATCAATAAAATATACTTTAAAAACATAAATAAATGAATGCAAATGAGTTAAATGCTCCAATCAAAAAATACAGTGACCAAATGAATAACAGAAAAAGACCCTGTCTACAAGAGACTCCAGTGTGAAAGGCACACACAGACTGCAAGTAAGAAGATGGAAAAGATATTCCATGATAATGGAAACAAAACAAAACAAAAAGCTGGGGTACCAGTACTTATATCAAATTGACTTTGAAATAAAGACTATAACAAGAGACAATGAAGGTCCCAGCAACTCCACTTCTGCATATTTATCCAAAGAAAGCCAAAACACTAAATGGAAAAGACATATACATTCATATGTTTATTGCTGCATTATTTACAATAGTCAAGATATGGGGGCAACCTAAGTGTCTATTAATAGATGAATGAATAGAGAAGTGGTGCATATATATAATGGAATATGACTCAGCCATAAAAAGAATGAAATCTTGCCACCTTAAGCAACATGGATGGACCTAGAGAGTTTTGTGCTGAGTGAAATAAGTCAGACAGAGAAATAAAAATGCCAGATGATTTTGCTTATATGTGGAATTTAGAAAACAAAATAGACAAGCAGAACAGAGTCAGACTCATAGATGTGGGGAGCATTTTGGTAATTTTCAGGTGGGAGAATGGTTGGGGGCTGGGTGACAGAGGTGAAGGGATTCAGAAGTGCAAGTTGGTGGCTGCAGAATAGTCACAGGGATGTAAAGTATAGCATGAAGAATATAGCCAATAGCATTATACTAACTAGGTATGGTGTTGGAAGAGTGCTGGATTTATTAGGGTGATTACTTCATAGGTTATATTCATGTCTATTCACTGGATTATTACACCTGGAACTAACACAATATTGTATGTCAACTGTAAATCACAAGGAGAAAATACATTTATAGTATTTATTGAAAAAAAATTGCATGTAAGTGGACCCACACAGTTCAAACCTGTGTTATTCAAAGATCAGCTGTTCTGGTCACTACACCTCCTACCGTGTCAAAATGAACAGAAGGCTTGGTGGGCCTCTTTGGGTTTGGGGTACAGCATATTCCACACTTGAGGACCCTGCTATGACCCATTTATTAGGTATCACAGAAGATGACCAGCTGTGAGTGAAGCCTTGAGAAAGGGCCATACTACAGGACAAGCCACCCTCCTGCTTGGTCCACTAGGTACAGCTGATACCCTGGTGCTAGAAGTATCTGTGGTGGAGATAGAGATTGACATGTTCCTGGTAAGTCCCTAAGTGTACCACATTGGGCCCCTGAGCAATAAGCTGCCTCCTCAGCAAAGAATGTATATTATTCCAAAACAAAGTGAAACCTGACCATGGGGTCATGGGACACATGGGCACAAAGTGACTCTTGGCTAGAGAGCAGCTGGTCAATGTGCTGGTTCTGTGGGACCTGACAAGTCACAGCAGCAGCCCCTCACATCTGGGAAAGGATGCTCGGCATCGACTAAGTGGGGCACAAGTCAGCACCTGCATCCCCCACCACTGTGGCCCCAACATCACTCAGTTGGCCACTGTCCAAAATCAGGCTGAGGAAGGGCTCCCTCTGACCGAAAGTTGGTGTCTTCAGAATCCTTATAGTGGCTCTCAGTGTACTGGAACTCCTAATTTTACTCTAATTTCATCCATGTTTTACCTCACATCTTATTTAAGCAATTATTTTCTACTCTGAAGTCATGAAGATGTTCTCCATTATCTTATAAAACCTTGATAACTTCACATTTTGCACGTCTTTAATCCTCTTGGATTTGATTTGCTTATGGTGTCAGGCTGGGTTGCATTTTTTTTTCCCAAAAGTTTTTTAAACATAATTTCAGACTTAACATTTGCAAGAAGAATATGTAACTGTACAGAAATTTTATTTCTTTAACGTGACCCTTTCTCCTTTCTGTGTGTCCACTTCCTTTCTTAATCATGAAGCCCTTAGGACATCAGAGCTGCTCAACATCAAACTGTCTTAAGAACAGAGCCTCAGGTCTGTTGACCGCAGAAACAGAGTTTTGGTCAAGCTAAAGATAACATCTTGACTTCAGTTATGTTTCAGCCCCAGACCAACGAAAGTGGAACAGCCCTACCAATCACACCTGCATGAAACCAGACAAAAGGACACCATAGCTGACATTAAGCTCTGATACAATGATCAACTACCCCTGTCTTCCTCCAAGAAGTGGAGCCCACGGCCCCAACTCCCTTAGTCACCATGACTAATGATTCTTCCCCTGTATGACCCATGCCCTGGAAGACATCAGGGAGCCAGGTCTCTGAGGATGAGCTCATCTGTGACTCCAGGCTTGGCACCACTTCCTTAACAAATCCTTACACTTCTGGCTGCAAACACTGGTTTGCATTTGATTGGGCTCTGAGGTACAAAAGCAGATGAACCCCTTTAGTCCAGTAAGAAATACAAAGAAATGCACTATACACTTCACTCAGGTTCCTATCATTTTACTATATTTGATTTATCTGTCTCCTTTCTCTCTCTTAGCACATACCCACAAATAGCACGTCATTTTTCTGAGGCATTTGAGGGTAGACTTCCATGTGTATGAACATTCTTATATAGCTACAGCACAATTAGCAAAATCAGGAAATCAACATTAAGACAACACTATTATCTAATCATAGACCTTATTCAGATATTGCCAATTGTCCTGATACTGTCTTCATGGTGAAAGAAACTCCAGCCTTACACACTGTGTTCAGTTGTCAAGCACCTTCAGTTTCCGTTGCCTGTTGGGTTCACGAGTTTACACATCTTTCCTGGACTTTCAGGAGCACAGGCCGGTGACTTTGCAGAAGGCCATCCGTTTGGCTTTATTGGAAGCTTCTGTGGATGACAGTCAATCATTGCTGTGGGGAGCAAGGCCCAAGGACCAGTGCTTGGGGCGGTGGTTACAGAGGCTCCCAGTTGGCCCATGGGAGGGTTCTGTCCTGATCAATTCTGATTAGCCATTGGGCCAGGGAAGTGGCCAGCAGGCTGCGAACCCAGGGACCCCTGTGAGCGGGGCCTGAGTCAGGCCTCCATTGATTGTGTTGCTTTTACTATTATAACCTGACTGGAGAGCTGTGACCAATGTCAACTCAGAACTCATTTCCCAGCACTCTGAAACACCAGGGGATGGTATCTGACTAACTGGCTGCAGTCCCAGCAGGAAGGATGGAGGAATAAGCCCGCATCCCACCCAGGCCTCCCTCGCAGGGTTCCTTGCCTTGGGTACAGGGGTTCTGAGTCTGATAACAGCCTGGAATCTGAAAAGTGGGCAATGTTTAGTGACTTTTCCTTGGGGCAGCTTCCACAAGTTGTAAAGAGGTGCCAGCCCCAGGCCGTGGCTCTTCTCGCCTCCTGCTCACCAGAGATGGGGCCCTCGGTGGGTGCCGGGTGGCTGCAGTGAGCCAGCCCTCAGCTCCCTGTGCTGGGCTGGCTCCTAGAGCACTCCCTGCACCCAGGGACTTGGACAGCTTCTGCAGAAGCAGATCTGGGTGGGGCTCAGCACACTGGGAAAACCACAGGGAGTAAAATCAGGGCAGCTGGACTGGGCAGAGGGGAGCTGATCTGAGATGTGGTTGCACAGAGGCCTCAGACAATCCCAGGGGCCTTTAGAGATGTCCCACATTTCTTGCACCCCCAACCCCACCCCATGCTGACCAGTCTCCAGATGCAGGCTGCCCCTGGGCAAGGCAGCTGCTTTACACTGCAGGCTGGTCCCAAGAAGCCTCAGCTGTGAGCCAGTACTGCCAGCACTCTTGGCATTTGGGGGAAGGAGCCCCCCGGCCCTGAGGGGTGGCTGGGCTTACACTGCGTCTGTGGTGGCGGGCTGGGGCTCTAGTTATTCTAGGATGCCATGTAATGGTGCTGGGTGGGATGACATAGACAGTGCCAACAGAGTAGGACACGACAGCTTCAAATGGAGGGGTGAGAGGCAGCTGCAGTTTAAGGAAAACATTCTTTACTGCATGAACAAGTACCAAAAAGAAGAAATGGCATGAGGGATGGACTAATAAGGCAGATTTGGATTTTCTCACTACCATGGAACCTCAGTTCTCAAAGTTAATTTTGTTCTGGAAGACTCTTCGAGAAGTGATTTGTTTGAAAACTTAATCATTTTTCCCCACATATCAGTATGAAAGGGTTGGTGGGTCATGCTGGCTGGTGTGGCTCACTAGGTTGAAGGTTGGCCTGTGAACTGAAAGGTCGCCAGTTCAATTTCAGGTCAGGAACACACCTGGGTTGTGGGTCGGGTCCCCAGTTGGGGGTGTGCAAGAGACAGTTGATGGTTGTTTCTCACATCTCTCACACTGATGTTCCTTTCCCTCTATTTCTCCCTCCCTTCTTCTCTCTCTCTAAAAAATAAATCTTTAAAAAAAAGAAAGAAAGAAAACAAAGGATTGTTGGTTGAGAACTGAGATTTTGTTCAACAACAGAGACATTGTTTCCATGAACACCTTGGTCAAGAACCAAATTGTTCAAGATGGGAGACATTCAAGAACCAAGGTCTGACTGTTCAAGGCTTGGACCCCTTGTGCTTTTAGCTCTAAGGGTAACATGACGTAGTGGGTGGGCTGGTGATTTCCACAGCTCTTGACTTAGAAGGTGTGTGCGGGATGGGCCCTGCCCTGCAGTGCGTGCGGAGAGAACCTGGGTACTTAAGAAGGCACAGAACCCACCTAGAACCTCAGGACTGGAGATGAGGGACAACCACTGTGTCAGGAGCAAGGAAGCCAAGTGCCCCGTGCAGCCAAAGCCTTCCTGACTCACAAAGAATATAGGGCCCCACTCTCCTCCCATAACCATGGGCAGTGCAGCTCTCCTGGCCCAGTGATGGATGCAGCATCCTGCAGAGACTCCAGAGCGACCTGACAGCTCCTGTGTCCTCACACAGCTGTGCCTGCTCCTCATCACACTTCAGGACATGCTCATTGTGGCCTGCAGCAGGGAAATCTGCGGACTCGGCCACACTGGACAAAACAGAGGATCCAGCCCCCAGGGCAGCTGCTGTATTTATTGTCTTGTGCTTTTGCAGCAGGCAGGTTCCCCTCAGAGACTATTCCAGGACACTGAGGAGGTTAGCCTTGCCACACTGGTTTCTACATGGGGACAGGGGCTGAAATTGTTTTTTCAAACCTCCATGAAGTGGCCTGCATGCACCAACTAGACTCTGCAGCCCACATAACTGCAATCACTTGGAGAGCAAATTACCTTTGAACCGTTAGCACAGCCAACTTGCAAAGCAGCAGGTACATCACCAGCCTGAAGACAAAAGGGAAAAGGGCCAGCCAGGCAAATTCATTCCACATACTGAAGAGCGGCTGCTTCCAACACTGTCCACCCTTCCTGGCTGGAGTGCCTGAAACTCCTGGTTGAGTTCAGCCATGAGATGGACCAAGGTCACAGGCAGCCAGCATGCTGCATGCTTTCATCGCTTTACAGCCACTTTGCCACTTCTGGTTGCTCATCAGAAGGCTGAACTTCAAGCTGCATTTTGTTTTTTTATAAAATATGCTTTATTGATTATGCTGTTACAGTTGTCCCAATTTCTTTTCCCTCTGCTCCCTTCCATCCAGTGACCCCTCCTCCCTCCAGATGTCCCCCCCTCCTTTTAGTCCATGTTCATTGGTTGTGCATATAGTTCTTCTCGACCTCTTCCTGTCTGCTCCATTCCCTCCTACTATGCTTCTTAATTCCTGTACCATCTCCCTCCCTTTTCCTGCTTTCCCTCCCCGCTGACCTCCCCCCAATATGCTCCCCATACCTATAGTTCTTTTCCTCTCTCGTTGCCTACTTAGTTTGCCTTTGCTTTGATTCCCTAGCTTCTGTTGTTGGTTGCTGTGATTCAGTTTTCATTTTAATGTTCATAGTTTTGATCCTCCTTCTTCTAAACCAGTCCCTTTAACATCTCATATAACAGTGGTTTGGATCTAATGAACTCCTTCAGTTTTACTTTGTCCTGGAAGCACTTTCTCTGCCCTTTTATTCTTAATGACAGCTTCGCTGTATAGAGTATTCGTGGCTATAGGTTTTTACTTTTCATTACTCTGAATATTTCTTGCCTTCAGAGTCTCCTTTGAGAAATCAGCTGATAGTCTAATTGGGACCCCTTTGTACATGATTCTTCTCTCTTGCTGCTTTTAAGATTCTCTCTTTATCTTTAGTTTTTGACATTTTGATTATAATGTGTCTTGGAGTGGTTCTCCCTGGGTCCAGTTTTTTTGGAACTCTCTGTGCTTCCTGGACCTGTAAGTCTTTTTCCTTCCCCAAGTTAGGGAAGTTCTGCTTCATTATCTTTTCACATAATTTTTCAATTTCTAGTTCTTCTTCACCTTCTGGCAACCCTATAATTCGAATGTTTGTTCGCTTATAGCTGTCCCAGAGGTTTCTGAGCCTCTCCTCATTTTCCTCACTTCTCGTTTCCTCTTTCTGCACTGGTTGACTGTTCCTTCCCTATGTTCCGATTTGTTGATTTGATCACTGATTTTCCTTTCCTCACCACTTGTCTCATATGTATTCTTGTTCATTTCAGCAGGACTAGCCTTTGTTCCTTCCCTGTCTTGATTAAGTCCCACTGTTAGGTCTGTAAGCTGCCTTATGACTATAGCTCTGAACTGAGCCTCAGAAAGGTTTTCTATTTGTTCATTGCTTAGGTCCCGTATTTGCTGTCTGGTGAGCTGCGTCACTGGGATCTCAGCCATGGTCTGTGTCATCCTGACAGTTTTGTGTTTATCTTTGCTTCTTGGGCGGGGCTGTCACACCTCCGCTATAGGGGGCGGAGCCGCGTGCACTCATCACTACTGAGCAACCCTTTTCACCTCGCTGTGGCGCTTTGTGTGGGGGCAGGGGTCTAAGATGGATTCCTGCCGTTACTCTGTGCTGAGAGACCGGGAGCCTCTTCCTCCATCCCTACGCCCTCTGGGCCTCACAGTCTGAGGCAATGAGGGTCTGCCCTACCCCGTGTTGGAATCACAAGCAGATGGGTTTCGATTGCCGCCGGACTGCTCCCCTGGTGTTTCTTGCAGTCCCACTGCTATCCCCACTGCTGCCGCCGCTAGCACAGTCCGACATCTCCACTCCGGTTTCGCCGCTCCTTCCTGTCCGGAGGAGTACCACTGGTTTATAACTTCATAAATTGACTTCCATGTAGTTTTATTTTCTGGAACCTCTGGTTGTTTTTAGTTTTGAGGTAGTTGTATTCCTTCTTAGTTGTGGAGGGAGACAGAGCATGTCAGTCTAAGCTTCCATCTTGGCTGGAAGTGCTTTTTTTTTTTTTTTTTTTACCATTCATTCAATACCATTTTATATTACCTTCTGGTGTACAGCTTAGTGTTCGGGCTGCCCTACTGATAATTCTGCCAATGATGGCAGAAGTGGACACGGGCATCTCCCAGAGCAGCACCACCTGCCCTGCCTACCCACCCCTGGGGAGGATGGGGGGGCAAGGGCCCACTCCTCTGCTCTGTGCAATGGAGTGTCCTGTGTGTGTAACACTGGGTCAGCAGCTGTTAAACTTTGCTTTCTCAGCACTCCTTCTTCCTGTTAACAGCTGGCTTCTCTTCCTCAGGGGAACTTGTATCATCCACATGACTGGTGGACCGCTCTTCTCTCAGCGCTCCAGCTGGCTCCTTCTCAGTGAAATGTCTCCTCCTTCAAGGTGCCTTCCCTGACTACCAGAGCTAAAGTTGTCTTGGCCTCCCCTCACCCTCGTGGCCCCGGAACTTTGTCTTATTACTTTAGTTTCTTCCCAAGACTCACCATTCGGAAGTCACCTTGCCTACCTGCCTGTGAGGATCCTGCACAAGCAACTCCAGGAAGCAGGGCCTTGCCCTCATGCTGCTGCTCTGTCCCTGTTCCGAGGACAACACCTGGGCACAGCAGCTGCTCCACAACCATGTGCCCAGTTAGCTGTGCCTGCTAGAACCCGCCTCCCTTTCCCCCAAAGCCTGACAGGTGACCTATGACAGACACAGGATAGTGGGAGAGCTTCAGAGGCTGGGAACCGCCTGGCTCTCGCTGTTCCGAGGCCAGGCCACTCGGTGCCACCTGTGATTATTGGAGTTACATGGTAACTTGAAGAACGAGCCAGGGGCAGGGGCTTTGGGGATTTTACTAGCTGGATTTCTTTTCTACTGTCTTGAAATATAAGAAGCCCAACAAAACCATCATTCCAAGTTATTATGTTCCAAACCTTCATGAATGCTTAAAATACGGGTACTGTATTTCATTAAGTGAAACACTGCATTTACTTACCGCCCCCCCCACCACCTGGCCCCTGGGGCCACCAAGACTCGCTCAGCCTTCCACTGTTAGAATCCTCACTGCTCCACCACCACTAGGCTAGAACCTCCTTCGCAGCCAGAATGACATGCAAGCATGGTTTTTCAGAACCAGAATTGCTGGGTTGTTCAGATGGCATGAACAGTTTATGGAACGTGATACCTTTTGCGCAATTTCTTCCCACAGAAAGTTGTATCATAGCCTACCTCTCACCGCGCTTCAGCTTCTCATTGCTCCGCAGTCTCTCACCATGTGGCAGGCAGCAACTAAGCATTCTTCACCTGCTACCCTGACACGCCGTCACCCCCCTTGTTCCAGTGTGCAACTCTTTGATGACGGGTGAGGGTGAACTTCCCTGAGACACAACAGTATCAAACTCAGGCCAGTTAAAAATCACACAACGGCCTGTAAGTTTTCAAGTGAAAGGAAGTCTCTCACTTTAAATCAAAAGCTAAAAATAATTAAGCTGAGTGAGGAAGGTGTCAAAGCTGAGATAGGCTGAATTTGAGGACTTGTGCCAAACAGACAGCCAAGCTGTGAATGCAAACAGGAAGCTTTTAAAGTAAATATAAAGTGCTACTCTAGTGACCACACAATAAGAAAGTGAAAAACCCTTACTGCTGATATAGAGAAAGTTTTAGAGGTCTTCAAATCTTTATTTATTCATTTTAAAGAGGAAGCGGGAAGAGAGAGGGAGAGGGAAGAGAAACATCCATTTGTTTCAATTACTGATGTATTACTGACTGCTTCTTGGGTGTGTCCTGACTCCGGAGGGAACTGCAACCTTAGCGGTTGGTTCTAACCAACCAAGCACCCTGGCCTGGGCAGTTTCAGTGCTCTTAATAGAAGCTCCAACAGCCACAGCATTGCTCTAAGCCAAAGCCTAACCCAGAGAAAGGCCCTACCTCTCCAGTTCTGTGAAGGCTGAGCGAGAATGGTGAAGTTGAAAGCAGCAGGGTTGAGAGGATGACTCCAGTTTTGAAAAAGTCCCACTCCAAGTAAGCTGCTATTACCAGCATCACATGCTGCAGAGAAACCATTCATGAAAGGAAGAGGCAGCAGACCTCACTGCTGCCGTATTTTAAGGATTTGCCACCCTGACCCGCCTGCATAGAGGCACAACCTCCACCAGCAAAAAGGTGACTTGTTCAAGCTCAGATGAGTTAGCATTTTTTAGCAATCAAGTATTTAAATTGTTTTCTTTTGCAATAAAGTATTTTAAAATAGATAATAGTGTAAACATAACATGAATATGCACTGGGAAACCAAATGTGATTCACCTTATGGAGATACTTGCTTTGCCACGAACCTGCACTATCTATAACGTAAAACACTTGACTTTTCTGGTCCACCTTCCCTCACGTTAGGCCAGGGGACATGAATGAGCCCCAGAGAGGGAGCCTGATGGCCCTGAGTGATACTAGCTCTAATTTCCTGTCACCCCCAGTGCCAATTCTCACAAGAAAATAAGCTACCAAACCAAGCAGTCATGGCCCACCTCCCACCTGGCAGCACGGCCTTGTGAAGTCAATCCATGGGCAGTTACCATACTAGCAAAATACTTTTATTATTCTATAATGATAAAACAGGAAAGTCAGGATATCTTTTTGGTGTATACCAGAGTTAAGGGAAGTAGAAGAATAAGGGGATTAATAAGATTTTTATGTTCTTTGATGACAATAAAAAGTTAACAATACCATTTGTCATAAACTTATCATAGCTCCCCCAAAACACATATATAAAGGATCAGTTTTTAAATCTATAAAAGTAAAAAATATACAGTCAGAAGCTCTAACGCTTATTCCATAATATAAAATTGTAAACATTTATTTACACAAAGCAAATGTGTATAAAAGTCCCAGCACCCTTTTGAGTCATGGCTCCTGGAAGATGGGGGGGTGGGGGGGGTTTACACTGAAGTGGAGTCCCTTCTGCCCTGACTACCCCAAAACCAGGTTCATAAATAAAGCCATGGGCAACTCCTGGGAGGACCCCAAGCATCACATTTTATTGCTCTGACATTGCAGCAAGCCAGCAGCCTGCTGTCCGTGTAGGTGGCCCAAGACGAAGGGGGACTAAGGTGGGGGCAGCCTCCCCAGGAAGAAGGCAGAGTGCCCTGGGGACAGAGGTGAGCAACAGCCAGAGAGAGACCAGAGAGGAACTAGGGCCTACCACTAGTGGTCAGCCCGCCTTCTTTTGGTAGAAAACCTGCTGAGGCCACCCTCCTCCCCTTCAGGCTGGGGAGCTCACCCAGGGTGGCAGTTTCGCTGGCTCTGTGACTCACTCCTTTCTTTGAGAGCTAAATCCAGCATCTGGAAAGGCAGGGAGGGTGGGTCAGGGAAAATGGCTTACAGAAGAGGGTGTGAGGGCCGAGCCCCCTATGAAGGCACTGCAGGTGCAGAGCATCACCAGTGTGTGTCCAGCCCTGGTACTGGCCCCAGCCACTCAGGCTGTTTATGGGAATCTTTTCCTCCACAGGACACCCCTTTAATTTGCCGTGGCAGTCTGTCCTGAGGCCCTTTCTCTCCCATGCTGTGGGAAAGGGGCTCACCCTGTGCTCACCACACCCTTTCCTTACACTGAGTGCTTGCTCCATCCTCCTCTTCCACAAACAGCCCACAGGTAAAACTGTGTTGTGGACTCTCAGCTTAGTCAAGTCCATTAATTCATAGACCTCAAAAGAGAAATCCATTGGGATCTTTAAAAAGGATGCATTAGTGTTCTAAAGCAATTCTCTTTAAAAAGTGCAAGTCCCCTGATAGGGGCATGGCAAGTCAAAGCGAAGTGGAACCCCTCCCTCTGGCCTACCCTTGGCAGGGCACAGGGCTCCCTCTCCTCCCCAAAGTTTTCCATTTGGGGGGCGGAGTGCCCTCCTCCCTGCTATGCAGGTCTCCCTAAAGGAATTTAATGATTCTTTCTCTTCCCCTCCAATCTAGCGAATCATTGCCTTAAAGAGGTTTTCCAGTTGGGCTGCAGAGAGGAAAAAGAGGAAGCAGGAAAAAGGGCATGGGAAGGGAAGATTTGCTAAAGGGAAGACATCTGTGCACAACTGACCAATGGCCACCTTTTAACATGTTCAATGCATGCTGTCAGAAAAACTAACTACAGAAGATGGGGACTTATGACGACGGGAACATAGGGATCCCAAATACTCCATTTCAGCTTCAGCCTGGGGGCAGCTGGGTCCTGCTACCAGCACAAGGGAGGGAAGGGTTCCTCCGCCAGGGTCCTCAGAAATGCTTCCCGCAACAGCAGCACTCTGGAGGGCGGGCTGCTGGAAGGACCAGCCTGTTGCTTGCTCTGCGCCTTCCTGGCATGCGCAGTCACACTGTCACAGACAAGGCTTTTCCAGTGCAGCTCCCCATCCTCCTGAAAGCTGATGGAGCTCGAATAAAAGACCCACGAAGGAAGCCCTCAGTTTCCAATGCCACTTAATCAACTTAACCACCACTTATCCTGTTTTAAAACCCTTTACAACTTAATCTTTTCTATGCTACAAATGGCAAATAGCTCTACTAGAGTTTCACCATCTCCCCAACAACAGGGCAAGGGGAGAAATCTCGGATCAGGCCGACATAATGATGCAGATTCTTATAAGCCTGATACTGTGGGATTTCACTGTTTTAACTTGGCTTTTTGTCATCTGGACAAAAAGCCACCTGTGGGAACCCTGTCCTAGTGTCCCAGCACCAGGTAATGATGCCAGCCTATGGCCTGGGGCCTGCCTGACAGACCACAGCTGCTGGGCTACAGTAGGAGGCCCCACAGATCCCAGCCTGGTGGGGCCTCAGCCCGGGTTCTCTACCCACCCAGCACCTGGTAGTGGGCTTTTGGTCCAGATAGTTGCTCACTGTTGAACATGAGAACAGAAACACAGGGTCTAGGAACACTGAAACCACCACCCATCCTGCCATCACTGAGGCCCCAAAAGGTCATCCAAGTCGTTCATCCACTCTTCTGAAGTCCTGTTCTTTAGCAAGGAGTCGATAAGGTCAGTGTCACCAGCCATGCTGGCCAGCCCACCGCCACTGGGCTGCCCACTATAGGCAAAGGGCAGCTCCTGGCCTGAAGTCCGCACAGGGTAGGCTTGGGCACAATGCAGCCCTGCCCGGCCACCCATGGGTGGGGCAGGGCTCTGGCTGAAGGCCCCCAGCTCAGGCCCACCAGGGCTCAGGCCTGGCAGGCCCTGCTGCGGCGCTCCCTGGGCAGGCGCCGGGGTCGGGGCGTTGGTCCTCTGCTGCGTACTCATGGGAGGCAACATGGGCCCTGCCGCGGCCCCTGAGCTCATGGGGGCCAGGGGCCTACTGGGTGCTGCCTGGGAGAACTGCGGGCTGGGCATTTTCAGGTGGGCCTGCTGCATGTGGAAACTGGGGGATGCAGTGAAAGGGCTGATGGTGGTGCCCCCCGGGCTCTGGCCACTTAGGCTTGGCACTCCCTGATGCTGCCAGGAGGGATTCTGGCCTGCCATGGCCGCTGACAGCCTTGGGACCTGTGGCTTAGTTAAACCAGAGGTCAGGGTTCCCTTATTGTGCTGCTGGGAGAGACCAGAGCTCCCCAGAGAGTTCTGTCCATAGGCAGCTGAGACTGAGGTGTTCTGGCCCATGCTTGTCTGCCGAGGAATGTGGGCATGTCCGTTGGGGGCCTGCGACGGGGGCTGGGAGACTATCTGGGTGAGGCTGGAGGCCATGCTATAGCGGCTGCCCTGTGGCATGCTCTGGGAACCAGTGAACTGAGCCACAGCGTGGTCCTGCTGACCCGAGGTTGAGGCAAGAGAGGAAACTGAAGTGTGTCCAGGGCCTATTGGCATCAGATTCCCAGCCTGAGGGAATCCTCGAGGACAGTTGGAGTTGGATGGACCCAAAGTGTTCATGTTAGGCATGGAGGCAGAAGACCCTAGAAGAGAAAGAAGATTCTGTCAAGCAGGCGTTTCATGACCACCACTGTGGAGACGTCCCCAGAGCCAAGGTGCAGCTGCCATTATAGGGGCGCGAACAGCAGAATCAATACCAGGCACCTCAGTCAGCAGGACCTCAAAGCAGAGAGTCCTGGGGCCCAGGGGCATTGGTCTGAGATGAAGACAGGAGCAGAGGGATGGGCAATGCCCGAGGGGAGGGCAGCCAGTGGCCTCGGCTGGTTCCCCTTCCGAGGCCCACCTATCTCTGCGCAGGCCTGACGCTGGGCACTGGGGCCCCAAGGAGCCGACTAAGGGCCTGTCTCTGGGAGGTGAAGACACCATGTGCTGTGACAAGTACAGCAGAGGGAGCACAGGGGATGAAGGCTCCATGCCTGGGAAGACTGGGAAGGCTTCAGAGAGACAGAGACAAATACACTGGGTTTGAAAAGGGTAGAAGCTAAGCAACTTAACAATCTCCTGGATTGAGAGAAGAATATGTGCAAAGTTAGGGAACATGGTATGTGGGTGGAACTCTGTGGCCAGTGGTGGGGAAAGCACCAGCAGGCTAGATACGCACTGAGGAGCCATCCTGGCCAGATCAGAAGGGCTGCAGCCCATTGAGGGGGGACAGGGCCGCAAAGCCGAAGGGCAGCAGTACCATGACTGTGCTTCAGAGCCTGCTGGGAGGGGATTGTTCAAGTCACTGAGCTGAGATCCTCGGAACAGAGCAGTCCTGACTGCAACCCGCAGGTACGTGTTTAAGCCCTGCTCTGTGCTGGAGAGACAGCAAGGAATTGGTCTGAGTGGTTCTGTGCTCAGGCAACCTGCTGTCCGGGGCTTTGCCTTCAGCAGTAGCTACCGGGTGACAGCACTGACCAAGGCAAGTGTGTGTGGACAGGAGAGCTATTGTCCAGGGCTGGCCTTCGCTGCACACTTTGTTTCTCCTCTCAGTCCCTCCACTGGCACTTGACTACAGATCAGGTAGGGAAAGAGAAAGCCTAACTCAGTCCCACCAAGATCCCATGGCAACGACAGATAGAATGAAGGCGGAAACGGTGGCTGAGACCCAGGCTGCTGAGATGCCTGCCGACTTCTGCTCCTTGGTCGTGATCAGCATGCACACAGAATGCCACCTGGTCTCTTCCAGAATGCGCAGCTGTGGTCAGTTCCTCTGGGACTCTTCACAGTGACAGTCAGTGACCAAGGAAAAGACAGGTTCCGAAGACACTACAAGAATAGACCACATTTTCCTGCACCTGCCAATCAGCATCTTTGTGTTTCTGGAGCGACAATCTGAGCAATGGCAGCCAAGTTCCCTTGCATGTCTGACATGTGACAGCTGAGACTCCTGAGTGTCTCCTGCCCTTTCCTGGCCATATATCTATGGCTGATGCTACCACCCGCGACGAAGTGAGCAGACAAGAAGAAAAACAAAGAAGCAAAGGCCACACAAGTGCATCAAGTCTCTCCTTATCTGGAAAGTGGGAGGTCATTCTGCAAGAAACTTTCTTAAGAATTACAGAAGCCATTTCCTGCTGGTAAGATTTTATTGCCAGGGACCTAGCCAAAGTACTCAGCCAAAGTGGTCTGCTTCTATAACTCTCTTCTCCTGGGTCAGGGAGTGACTAGGAAGCAGGCCCCTCAGGCAGACTGAAGTTTATATGAGGAAGGCAAGGCACGGAGCACCTGGCTAAGGCAGGCAGCAGGCAGCAGGCAGCAGGCAGGTAGCACTCTAGGAGACCCCGCCCGCCCTGTGCAGTGCCTGCCGTCCCTGCCCCCACACCGCCCTCCAGACGCCCCTCACCTGTGAACTGTCCGACTTGCTGTGAGAAGGTGCTCTGTGTCTGGTCTTGGTACTGGGGCGGTGGGCGGGTCAGATGGCGCTGAAACTGCTGCTTCTCCTAAAAACACCGAGAGCAAAAAAGATCCACAGAAAACAAACAAACAAACAAACAGTGTTAGAGTGGAGAAAACTGTCCAAGCTTGTTACTCACAGATAGACTCCAGTGAACATAATGCTCACAATCTCTTTCTGGGGATTTTTAATAAACACTATGAAGGATGGGTCAGAGCTAAGGAGCAATAATTAAGAGAAACGGTGGGGTATAAAATTTTTTTAAAAAGGACAGAAAAGAAGGTGCGAATCAAAGCCACCTCACATGTACTAGGATGGCTGGGATCCAGGAGACAAGTGTGGCGAGGATGTGGAGGACCTGGGCCCATCACACACTGCTGCGGGCATGTAAAAGGGTGCAGCTATTTTTGTAAAACTGGCAGTTCTACATGAGGTTAAACGTAGGAGTTACCATATGACCCAGCAATTGAACCCCTAGATATACACTCAGAGAATCAAAACCTACATCTACAAAAAGTTCAGGAAACCACCCAACTGTCTATCAACAGATAAACAAAGAAATAAAATGTGACATATTCCTACAGCAGAATATTACTCAGCCATAAAAAAAGAGGGATGTACTGATACATGCTACAACATGGTTGAACCTTGAATGCACTTACATGAAATATTCACAAAAGTAGACTGGTGGGTGGATGCCTACACCTAGGAAGATGGAGGGGATAACTTTTAATGGGTACAGGGTTCCTTTTTAGGTATCTCTTTAAATGGGTGAAACAAGTGGAATGCCATGTATAAAGCTGTTATTTAAAAAATGGTAGAACTGAGGAAGTAATGTGGGTTTTAAAGCCATCCTCAATCAACTTGAACTGTTGGATGGCTAGTTGTTCCTTCTCTTCAGTTTTTAAGATGGAATTTAAAACTCTGAGCCCTCTTGTAACCTTGGTCCCTGTGCACTGTACCTGGTGACCAGGGTGGGGAACTGCAGGGCTTGGGGGGCTGGCCAGCCTTGACCCTACGCACCCAGGACCTCCAGCAAGCCCTGGTTTCCTGCCTCATATCCTGCCGATCCCAATCCCAAACTTGACATTTACAACCAAGCTGGGTCCCACAGTGACTTGACACACCCTGGCGCTTGGACATGGAAAAATATCCCTAACACAGATGGTTTCGGCCAGATTCTGCATTCATTAATCCCCACTGACATAAAGCTGCTTCCAACAAAGGCCACCAATGTGAGAAATGCCACACTTCCAGAAAGCGGTTTAAAAGGACAGAGCACTCTAATACCAACAACCATGCAAGGAGTGTCCAGTGGAGCATGTGGCCTGGAGGCAAGCAGGGGGCAGGGTGGGGGGGTCTCCCACTTTTCTCTTTACCTGCTCTGCCAGAAGGTGCTGCTGCCTTTGCAAGAACTGTTGTTGCTGCAAATGCTTCTGCTGCTGCTCCCTCTGTTTCTGCTGATCCAAAAGCAACTGATGCTGCTTTATGACAGCCGCCTGCTGCTGGCCACTGAGATAGGGGGTGCTGCCATGAGGGCTGGCCACTGGCACCGTGGGCGGCTGGGTCCCCACACCAGATGCCTGGGTGGGCACAGGGACGTTGGGAGGGTTCTTCTCCTGTCAACACAGATAAGGGATCTGGAGTCAGGTGGGACACAGTGAGGTCTC
Source organism: Furipterus horrens (assembly GCF_987537825.1). Classification (NCBI taxonomy): domain Eukaryota; kingdom Metazoa; phylum Chordata; class Mammalia; order Chiroptera; family Furipteridae; genus Furipterus; species Furipterus horrens. The sequence goes on along the minus strand of NW_028327180.1, from coordinate 59,795,931 downwards.
AGCCCTGATCAGAGTAAGGGTGAGCTCCATCCAGTGAGAGCCTGGCTTCTTGCAGGACTCCAGTGCAGTCACCCTCTGGGCTAGGCCAGGCACTAAGAGTGAGCACTTGCTCATCCAGGCGCAGTGATGAACAGTTACAAGCAGCAAGCTAGCTTTGCTTCCTGTGATTTGCCAGTGGCAAGGATGTGATTTTACACTGAAGCTCACATATTTGCACCCAATAGCTTCTACAGGCAATGGCAGCCTATATACCTTTGCTCATTAGAATGCCTGAGTGCAGGCAAGCCCCCAGGAGTGCTTGGAGGGGCTCTGGGCGGTGGAGACATGCCATGTGCTGAGTGTGCAAGCCTTAGGTCCCTGGCAGCAGGGCTGTCCCTGAACCGCCTGAATTTGTTGCTTGTCCACTTGTGTACAGCATTTTCCTGGTAGAGACTGCTCGGCTTTTGTCAGATATTCATGCTCATATTTTCTATTAATAATGGACCAAAGCAAGAGTCATGTCAAAAGTCACCACAATGTTATTCTAACATCATTACTTACATTTAGAAGAAAAGAGGGAAAATTTAACTAAAAACAGGAAAAAGGCAAAAAGCAATTATGATTTAAACAAGTTCAACTCCTTTAGCTCCTTTCCAGTTCTTATTCATTTGTATATTTGATCTTTACAAATCTAATCTTAGAGCAGACAGGTTCTGGTGTAATTTCCTCACCCCAATCAGCAGAAGCTCATGGGCATTTTATGAGGTGCAAAGTGCTACTGAAATGGCAGTTGTCACCGGGCCATTCTTAAGGGGGCTGTTAGTGGCTGTGCAGCAGTTTAATGGTTGACATAAGGAGAAGTTTCAACATTTACCATGCATGCTCCTGTTGCTAGACACTTGAACTGCTTCCAGTTTTGGGCTATTAGATACAACCATGCAATGAGTATCTTGTATATAACTTTCTATTTGGGGGGCATTATTTCTTGCAGGGGAATAATGTGTCAATGCTTATGAATATTTTTATGGTTTATGAAAAATACATAATGCCAAAATTATTTTCCAAAAGTACTGTGCCCTTTTACATACACCCTCATCAGTATATGACTGTGTCAACTTCTTCATGCTACTACCAGCTACAAATACACAAAGGTACACACAGGTATTCACTGAAGGCTTACTTATAGCAGCAAAGAGCAGGAGACAAGTTTCAACGGATCAAAAAAAGTCCAGGACACACTGTGGAGTAAGCAAAGTGAGTGTGCGCACCCGTTCTTTGGGGAGGCCAGAGATGCTCTGCTACTGCACAAGGTCGAGCCTTCAGAAGTCTCCCAGGGAGAAGGTGTCTCAGGACACAGCTGAGCAGAGCAGCAGTGTAGGTCCTGACCCAGAGCACAGCGGCCCTGGCCTGGCCCCGCCCCACAGAGCCATGTGACTCTGCGAGGCTTGTGCATCATGACTAAAGAAACATGGAGCTTAGATAGGTTGGAGGTAGCATTCACCAGAAGGTTATAAGCTTACTAAAACTTAAGGTATTTTATTTAATGATTTGTGAGAGAAAGGGGGAGAGGGAGGGAGAGAGACACTGATTTGTTGTTCCATTTATTGATGCATTCGTTGGCTGGTTGCTATCTGTGCCCTAACTGATGATGGCATAAGACTTAAGGTATTTTGAACACAGAGATCTGAAAGGTGGTTTAAAAATAAAAAAAGGCACAACCTATAAGAAGCACAGTAAGTCTGATCTTTACCTTCAAAATCCAGCCACAAATTACTTAATTTAAGTTGTATGGCATGAATGAGATATAAGACTAAGTGCAGGTGATTCTTCAAAAGTGTGTATTGTAACTTCTGGCCAAGATGGAGGCCTAGACAGACATGCTGCATCTGCCTCCACAACTAAGAAGGAACACAATTACCTCAAAACTAGAGACAACCAAGTTCCAGAAAAACGAGCTGCATGGAAGTCCAACAAACAAGATATAAAGAAGAAATACTCATCCAGACAGGTAGGAGGGGCGAAGCGGGGGTGGAGAGGATGTGGTGTGGTGGCGGCAGCAGCAGTAGGCCAGCGAAAAGCGCACTCACACATTTTAAAAAGTTGAGAGGGACACCTGGGGAGCGTTCCCAGCACCAGACCCGACTGCGCAACTCAGGGTTCCAGCGCCAGGGAAAATAAAGCCTCATTGCTTCTGACCATGCAAACCAGTGCGGGTTGGGGTGGTGAAGAAACTGCCCATCTCTCAGCAGAGTCTGCTTGTTTAAAGGCCACCCCCCCTCCCACATACACAATGCTAGAACGTCTGCAGACCCACCCAATCTGGGAACGACAGCCAGGGCAACAGATAAAGAGGTGCCAGTCCCATACAAAAGTGGGAGAAGTGCCTGGAAAAGGGGCAAGTGCTGAGCAAGCGGCATTTTCCCCTCTCTGACCCCTCCCCCACATACAGTGCCACAACGTGGTGAAATGGGTCACCCTGTACTAATGAATACCTAAAGGCTCCCTTTAGGTTACCCTTACAACGTTATAGGTGCGACAGCTCTACCTAAGACACAGAGGCAAACAAACAGAAGAGCCTGTCAGGACGAAGAGACAGAGAAGTATGGCCCAAAAGAAGGAATGGATCAAGGTCACGGTGGTAGAACTAAGCAAGGAGGAGATAGCCAACCTAACAGACATAGAGTTCAAAACACTGGTGATAAAGATGCTCACAATGAAGAATGGGGTGGTCTGTGGACTTCACTTTAAAACTGGTTTCTCTTTTCTATTCTAATGACTTGGAGAGAAAGGGCCCAGAGGTCTGAGAGGGGGGAAACCTAAAATATTCCCCTCAGCCCAAATTAAGTATAGTGGGCAAAAGGGTTTTGGACAGGTGAGATGTGCCTGGCACACCTTCCTCCAAAGAAGCCCTTTTTATCCCTAATGTGTGACATTGAAAAATTAATCCCTGCCTTTTGTCATCTAGTGGTTATGGACTGAATGATGCCTTTTAACCCTGTTGCCAAATCTGTTGCCCCCAGAATACAACAAGGATGCCAGCCTGTTAAACCAAGCACGCTGTTGTCCAGGGACAGGCAACTGACCTGGGGTCAGCAAGATCCTTCCCCATGTGGGAAGGCCCCCCTCCCCTCCAGATTAGGGATTTCTGGACCCAAGGGTAGGTAGGACCATCCCCAGCTTGAAGCACCTAGAGGAACACGAGACCTTCGCCTACTGTCCTTTATAAGATTATAAAGGGTCTTAAGTCTGAGAGGGCGGATTGTTATTTTTTATTGTTATAAAAAAATCAATCAATTTTTTTTAAAAAAGAATAATGTAGGAAAGGGTGAAGCCAGAGAACTTGTATGCACAACCCATGGGCATGAACTAAGGGGGGTGGGATTGTTGGGGGAAGAGGGGTACTGGGCAGAGGGGAGCAAAGGGGAAAAAATGGAACTATTCTAACAATATAATCAATAAAATATACTTAAAAAAGAAAGGTGCTCACAAGCTTGACAGATATGCTTAAGTACGGCAAACGCATAAGGGAGGACGTGAAGGCTATGCTAAATAAAAGAAGGAAAATCCACACAAAACTAATGGTGAGGGGAAGGAAACCAGGGTTCAACTCAATGATTCGGAACATAAGGAAGAAAAAAAACAGTCAACTAGTACAAAATGAAAAAACAAGAACTGAAAATATGAGGAGACGCTTAGGAACCTATGGGACAACTTTAAATGTGCCAACATCCAAATCACAGGGGTGCCAGACGGAGAAGAGGAGGAGCAAGAAACTGAAAGCTTACATGAAAAATAACGAAGGAAAACTTCCCAAATTTGGCGAAGGAAATAGACATGCGAGGCCAGGAAGCACAGAGAATCCCAAATAAGCTAGACCCAAAGAGGACCCCACCAACACACATCATAATTAAAATGACAAAGGCTCAACATAAAGAGAATCTTAAAAGTAGCAAGAGAAAAGCAGAGAGTTACCTACAAAGGAGTGCTTATAAGACTATCAGCTGAGCCCTAGCCAGTGTGGATCATTGGACTGAGTGCTGGCCTACAAACCGAAGGGTTGCCGGTTCAATTCCTGATCAGGGCACATGCCTGGGTTGTAGGCCAGGTCCCCAGTTAGGGGCATGTGAGAGGCAACCGATCAATGTATCTCTCACACATTAATGTTTCTCTCCCTTTCTCCTCTTTCCCTCTGTCTGAAAATAAATAAGTAAAAGTCTTAAAAAAAAAAAAAAAAGACTATCAGCCAATTTCTCAAAAGGAACTTTACTGGCAAGAAGTATTCAATGTGATGAAAAACAGGGACCAACAACCAAGATTACTCTATCCAGCAAAGCCATCATTTAGAATGGAAGGGCAAATGAAGTGCTTCCCAGACAAGGTAAAACTAAAGGAGTTCATCATCACCAAACCATTATTATATGAAATGTTAAAGGGACTTATTTAAGAAAAAGAAGATCAAAACTATGAACACTAAAATGACAACACACTCACAACTATCAACAACTGAATCCAAAAAATAAAACCAAAATCCAACTAAGCAAACAAGAATGGGAACAGGATCATAAGTATGGGGATCCTTTGGAGGGTTATCAGCTAGGAGAGGGAAAGGGGAGAAATGGGGAAATGCTGCAGGGATTAAGAAGTATAATTGGTTGGTACAAAACAGATGGGGGTGGGGGAGTTAAGAATAATATAGAAAAGGGTGAAGTCAAAGAACTTATATGCACGACACATGGATATGAACTAAGGGGGGTGGCACTGCTGGAGGGAAAGGGGGGTACTGGGTGGAGGGGAGCAAAAGTAAAGAAAATTGGGACAACTGTAACAACATAACAGAACAAAATAAAATAGGCTACTGATTAACCTTGGGGGGGGGGGGGGAAGTGTGTATAGTGCCCTGGCTGGTGTGACTCAGTGGACTGAGCACTGTCCTGTGAACCAAAGGGTTGCCAGTTTGATTCCCAGTCAGGGTACATGCCGGGTTTGTGGGCCAGGTCCCAGTAGGGGTTGTGTGAGAGGCAACCACACATTGATGTTTCTTTCCCTCTTCCCTCCCTCCTTCCCTTCCCCACTCTCTAAAACTAAATAAAAAATTTCAAGTGTATAGTTAAAACCAAAGGAATTTTACCCTATTTTTGTTTATTAAGACTCAATCCAGGTTTGCTTGATCAATTTTCACTCCCAAGGAATCAAAGGACAACCACAGCCGCTCCCCTCCCTCCTTCCCTTTTGTTTCCCAACTACATGGCACTTGGTAACCCAGGGGTGCAGAGTAGGAGAGCACTAAAGCCACAGGCTCACCTGGCTAGGTGGAACCAGCGATGGGAAGAGCATATTTCCTGGCTTTGGTTTTGTCAGAAACAAGGTGCTCTGCTCGTTGCTCAGATGAGGCAGCTGCTGGGGAAGATATGTCAACAGGGCCGTCTTGCTCTGTGCAGCCCCAGGGCCTCCTTGCCCACAGTCTGCTTTGTAATGAGAAAGGGGCTTGGTGTTGCCATAGTCCAGCACAGACCCTTGGTTAGTGATGGTGTTCTGGCTCAAGTTACTTGGCGGCTGGTGACTCAGCAGGTTTATGTGGCTGGGCGGGAGGTAGGGACTTCCGGGATGAGGGGAGCTCTTACTCACACTGGGCATCATTAGTAGTTTGGAGTTGGTGAAGTCTTGTTTGTAGCCAGGAGGGCTGGCAGACTTCTCCATGGTATAAGGAACATTTAAGGGGCTGTGGGAGGGGCCTGTCTGTTGCCAGGTGGGCATCTGACCTGGAGCTGGTGCTTGGGCAGCCTGTTGTGAATTCTGGAGCATCTGCTCGCGCTTCTGCTTGGCAGCAATCTGCTGGAGCTGGTGGGCAGAGGACAGCTTTGAGGCCCCTCCAGGGCCCTGGCTTGGCAACACCACACTGGAGATGGCTCTTTGTGCATTCTGGGCCTGGGTGGACGCTGGCATCAGGTTGGGACTGGGATTGTCTGCCCCGGGCTGACCAGAGGTGTGGAACAGAGGCTGAGAGCCCCCTAGGCTAGATGAATCTGTGCTCACAGGCCGGGATGAAGGCCCCATAAAGGTCTGTCCTACAGAACCAGGCCTCACTTGTGGAGAGCCTAACTGTTCTTGTTCAAAGGCTGCTGGGGAGAATTCTGTCTTAATATGAATGTCTTGTGCCAAGGGAGGCTGTGTGGCAGAACCAGAAGACTCTGGGTCCTTCTTCTCTTCAAAGTCCTCAGTAAACAAATCCTTCATGTCTTCATCGGGCACTGACCGGTTCAGCTCCTCGATGAGCTCCTTCCACTCCTGCTCATTAAGGTTGAGGTCAGGCATGAGGTTGCTTTGGGATATGGAGCCTCCAGCCCCTGCGATCATGCAAGGGAGGTCATCGACAGGCTCCTGCTTCAGCTCCTTACTCAAGCTCAGAGGATATGACTCACTAGGGTTGCTGCCTCCATTTAGGTGGAGGCTTGAGTCTGCCAGACACTTCTTGTTCATGGAGTCCAGCCCCAGGGGGTGCTTCCCGCTGGCTTGTAGGGCCTCTGAACCAGGCTCATCAGGCTGACTGAGAGGGGAGGCTGGAGGCAGGCCATTGGAAGAGACGCCTACTCCCATGGGGGCTTCTCGGCGGGTCTTCTTGTGCCCAGAGAAGAGGTCTCCGTAGCCATTCTGCTGGTCACCATTCTGCGGGGAAGTGCTGCTATCAAGACTCCTCTTCGCTGTGTCATGGAGATGCTGAAAAAGATGGAGAAGAGTGACTTGTGTGCACAGCACCTGTAGAACGTCCCTCAGTTTCACACGGTGGCTTAAACCAGGGGCCCAAAACCCTGCAGTGCCTGTTCAGTTCACACTCCCGCTTCAGGAACACTGCCATTTCCCCTCCAGGGTGGCCTCGCCTGAGTCAGCGTGGGAAAGCAACCCAGTTAGTCGATGGGTCAGTCCTGGACTTCTGCAGGATACAAGCCTGATGCTGTTTGGTTACCCAGCGTAAGGGTGTGCCCAAGAGTGGAACTGAGAAGAAAGAGTCAGATACAAACGTATTCTAAGGGCAGCATGAGAGTCCTAGATCTAGTGGTACCTGAGCCAGCTACCCCTCCGCACCCCCTAGCCTTGTGCTTCGGCCCGTTTGACTAGGGTTGCTGCTGCTCTCAGCTGACGGAGCCCTGGCAGTGCAGGCTCCTTCTCAGCCTTGGGGTAGGGGAGGTGTCACCAGCAGCAGGCTCCATCTTGTGGCCCCCCCCTCTTTTTCTGCTTGTCTCCTGCCAACTGTGAGCACCTTCTAATCACCTGCACCCTGTCACCAACCTTTACAAACCCCTCTTCTTATCAAGACCATCGGACCACACACAGGCAGGTCTGTCTGCACTGATATTCTCACTTCCCCTTGTCCTCAACTCAATTTGTTCAGTTGCCCTTATATAAAGAGTCTGCTTTGTGCCAGGGACAAGTGCTGTGCACTATTAGGACAAATAGGGTGGTCCCCTATCCTTATGGGCTCCCAGTCTTCTAGGATACGCCACATACAGGGACATGGCTACAGAATAAGACAAATGGCTTAGGGAAGCAACAGAGCAGTCAGCACCCTGAGAATGCAGGGGAGGGAGCTTCAGTAAGTGGGGTAAGAAGGAGAGAAGGTAGCATCTTCCTATTGTTTCCCCAGCTTCATTTTTAGCTGTCAGGACAGGATGCTCCACTAACAGAGGTGTCTACACTTGGCTTCTGACCCTAGCTGCTCCTTTGCTATGTTCACTCTTGTTATGTGGCTGGCAGTTAGACAGACGTGAGCAGAGCAAGGACAGTGGGCCAAGTACAGAAGATCACCAGGGAGAAAAACCCTAGGTGCCTAGCAACAGACAAAACTGGGAAAACCAGGGCCTGGCCCCCAGGATGAAGTTTTCCCCTGGCATGTCTGTGGTCATGCTAGTGGCAAGACCCTTCAGTGAAGGAACAAGGAGTGGGTGAGTGGTACGAGCACTCCCTTAAGCATTAACCCCTAGGGACAACATCTAGGCCTCAGCTGTTTTTCAGCTCCAGGCTGGAACCAGACAAAGAGAGGCCATGGACCAGATGCACCGACTAAAGAGCCCCTGCCCTGGTGCCAACCAGTCAGTGGATACCATGACCCTGAAAGGACACACCTGGAAAGCTGATGGCTATTCTACGAACATCCCCCCCGGGACCTCCCCCTAAATCCCCACTCTTAAAAGCCCTTAGGATGGAGGAAGACCCAGTATTTCTTTAAATCAATATCTGGGTACCTAAATTGGCTCAGAAAAACTTAGGAATGTTTGATAAATGGAACTGTAGGAGTTAAGGTATTAAGCAAAACACAATCCTGGGACCCAACTCAAGAACACTTTTTATTTTGGTAGGTTCCTCTGCTCTCTGCTTCCTGCTGCCACCTAGGGGTGAAGAAACCATGCTCCTAAAATGGATCCTTTATAAAATGGTAAATTCATACCCATTTAATCTGTCAGAAGGAAATCAAAATGAGTTGTTAATTTTTCTTAGATTTTTATTCTATTATATTCTTTTTGGAAAGCCACTTGTTCCTCAGTGTCAGGTGTGGGCTACCTGTGAGCCTGCTGAGCTGCCCATGTTCCTGTGGTGGAAGATGGGCACCTAAAAGGTCAAGGGACTTGATGAGTCAGCTGATCATCCCAGATTAGAAAAAGAATCCTGCTTTGCCCTAATACTTATAAAAGCTACACTCCCTCATAATCCAAACAGATGCAGACAAGTTCCAAAGTAACCACTTATTTTTGCAATTCCAATTGTGCAGTCAAAGGAAACACCGAACTGGCACAATGTAGGCGGGGGTCGGGGTGTGAAATGTGGTGGTCCCAGCAGATTTTGAAGTCTTGGGCATTTGCAGAATATGTGCCTGATATGTGCAGGGCACTGTAGAAAGAGGCAGCGTAAGTAAACCAGAGCCCAATCTCCAGGAATTCACGAGAGGTGGGAAAACGGCCTGAAGAGGTAACATCAGGCAAAAACAGGCTGCCCTGTATAAATGCACATGCTTGCTGTCAGTGTAATGTAGTTCTGGGTGCTCAGCTCAGAGGCTCCTGTATTCACTATGGGGCAGCCTCGCGATGCACACGGCTCCAGGACGATCCACTCATGGGATAACACGATCTGGTTCGTGTTTGCTTCACAAGGGGGTTTTGCTGAGGACATTGCCTGTCTGATGCTCATCCAGTCCATCTTGCAAAAGTGCACCCCGCAGGCCTGACTCCCACCTCAGCCTGTGCCACCCACCACCTTCTGTTCTGGAAGAGGGACCCCAGGATATAGATGCTGCTCCTAGTCAAGCTGGAGTTACCCAATCAACCTCCAAACAGCCCCCCTTGACCCACCAGACTTACATGACAGTCCCTCCACGTCCTTCCCCTTCCACAACCCACCACTGAAATTCCAGTGTGCTTTGTGGTCAAACTACTCCCAATGACAACACCCACATCTGCAACTCTGTGCTAGCAAACAGGCGGTTGGTTAAGACACGGGGCTCTCATTGGTGCTCCACACCTGTGGGCAGCCATCTGAGCAGCCACCAGTGCTCCCTGCCCCTTCTCCCTGGGCATCCACTCTCCTTGCTCCTGCCTCTCTGTCATCCTCCTATCAGCCAAACTGCACCCCACCCCCTGCCCTCCCACAAGAGCCAGCATGTTGGCCCGCCACCAGGTGGCTTCCATCCTCTGGAACCCACTGGACGATGGGACACTGAAGTGGATGGGAGTAAAGGAAAGGGAGGGCCTAGGAGGGCTGCTTTCTCCAATGCCAGCAATGGTCTCCAGGCTGCTATACGCAGACCACAGTTTTAGTCTCCCCTCTCTCTCCGCTCATCATCTGCCACTCAAGCATTCTCTCCATCTTTAAAGCCCTTTCCTCATGTTTCTTACCACAGTATCTTCCTCTTCCACCTCTCTGGCTGTTTCTTCTCAGTCCCCTCTCAGGTAGGTCTCCCCTTCAAATGTGTATCTGGGTCCTCCCCTCTCTTCATTGTGCACACCCTCCCAGTGATCTCACCCAGTCACATCCCTGCACCTGCATACCATGCCCAGAATAACCCACTGCCCAGCCTCACCTGCCACCCTCCTTTCATGGGCCCTCCCTACTGTGAACACGCATGAGTCACGCTGGCCTGACCTTCCTTCCTCGGTCAGGTCCTCAAGGTGCCTGGCTCCTTCTGCCTTGGGCCTTTCCACTTGTTCTTCTCTTGGCACAAAAACACTTTTCCTCTTCTCTTCCCAGAGTGGCTCGCTCCTCAAAGTCATTCTCTCATCACCTACTCCTCCCCTACAGGCACTCTCAACCCCATTTTCTTGTTAATTCCCCCATGGAGGCACTCATTTGAATGGGCACAGCTACCCCCATCAGAATGAGAATCAGAGACCCCAGTACCTAGAACAGTGCCTAGCACTCAATACATATCTGTGAGTGAGTGTGCTCTCTAACATACCCACGTCTAAGAGCTCCAGACCCCTGTCTATTCAACTACCCACCTGGAGTGCTCTTCCAGGGGGTACAGGTATGTGAGACGAAATCTGTCCAAGCCAGAAGCAGCAGTCTCCCCAGTTCTGTTCGCCGTTCCTTTTTCCTGCCTCAGAGAACGTCACGTCTAGCCACCCAGCCACACAAACCGGAAAACAGTGAGTCACTGTTGCCCCTGCTCCACTAGCCCCTGCACTCAGTCAGCACCTTACTACTGAGTCCACTTCCTTAGCAATTCTTGAGTCCACATGCTTCTCTCCTTTTACTAGCATCACCTATCGGGCCTGAATTACTCCAACCTTGTCTAAAGCTAGTCTTGTCACAGCCCTATGGGTTGGGGAGCTTGCGCCGAAGGGTAGATATAACCTGGTCCACTCTTCTCCCCACCGCTCCACCACGGCCCTTTGCTCGTGCTGCCGTCCTGGCTCTCTGGCAGGGGTGTGACTCTCCACCCCTTCCCACCCATACCCCTGTGGCACACCGTGGTGTGGCTCCATGGAACCACTCCAAAGGACAGACCGAAATATATAAAATCATAACTTTTTAAGGTAGCCATGGTTAAATACTGGCAATTTCAACCAAATACCATGCTGGCTTTTCCTCTTCCCTTGAGCTCTTCTAGTGCCCTGCACATACACTTAGGATCACCAGGAACCTTGTGCTGGAAACAACCTCCTTAGGTAAAATGGATCCACTATCATGTAACATCCAAGATATCAATGATCTGAGGCAAAGTCCTGGAAATCCAAGTCAAGTAGCAACTTTGATTAAGGCACAGATTTGAGCCTTGTGTGACAGGGACCAGTCTGACTTTCCGGTGTGCCTGCTGAGCACTGGACACCTGTACCTCCTGTTCCCTGCTGCACGTCACACTGTTGGCCCTCCCACATGGCACCCTGTGGACGGTGCTGCTGCGCCCATTCCACAGTAGATGGGGGGACGGTGGAGACTCCAGGAAGCTTGCAAGGTGGTGAGCACCCCAGAGGCCCTGGGAGGGGCCTGCTGCTGAGGCCCACAGCTCACCCACTCCGGACAGATGGAGGGGAGACTCCACAAAGCCCATGTCCACCTGGGAGGCTGGAAGAGTGGCATGACACACAAGCCACAGGGAGTGAGCAAGAATTTTAAGCTCTAAGGAAAAAAACACCTCCCCAAGGTCAAACCCAAAGAGTCCCGTCAAGGTTACCTTACCAGAAAAACAGGCTGTGCTATGAGAAAACCCCCCATACCAGTATCACAAATGTTTCTTTGTAAACTATTTAAAGAAAGATAACCTGGCCCTCACCAGTGTGGCTCAGTGGGTTGGGTGTTGTCCCACAAACCAAAAGGTCACCGGTCTGATTCCCAGTCAGGGCACATGCCTGGGTTGTGGGTTTGATCCCCAGTTGGGGCACGTATGAGAGACAACTGATCGATGTTTCTCTCTCACATCAATGCTTCTTTCCCTCTCTTTCTTCCTCCCTTCCCTCCTCCCTATAAATAAACAAAATCTTTATTAAAAAAGGAAAGAGAGAAACTATCACAGAACCATCTATAACCTGCTACTAATAAGTCCTATTTTTAAGACATTATTTACCTTAACAGTTGGGTACCTCACAAATTTAGGAGTATGGGGGCCCTAAAGAGATCTGTAAGCACCACTCCTAGCCAGTGAATCACCTCTAGGGACACAATGAAAATAGTGGATTCTGAGAACTGCCTTTTCTAGAAGACTTTCATTTGGTACCTAGACATTTCACCATCACCTTTTTAAACTTTCTGTTTTTAAAGAATTACAGATTCACTGAAGATTGCACAGAGAGTACAGAAAGATCCCATTACCCTTCACCCAGTTTCCTCCAATAGCTACATTTTACATAATTATAGTATATCATCCACTGGGAAGACCATGCCTGTCACTGGAGCATGTGACCATCACCGTTTTTGATAGAAAGCTTAGCCATGTGTTTTACACAATGTCATCCCTTCCTGTATGATTATAAAGCAGAAAGGAAGTTTACATTTTATTCTGAGAAATGGCTCAATAGATTGCTTCTTGTACTTTGCAGACAGTCCCATATCCTCTTTGCTATAGGAAAACCAATTGGGAAGCCACGTGAGTTCAGAAGGCTGTGCGAATACATGAGAGAGGGAACACCGAAGGAGGAGGGGCAGGAAGCACTGATGGCTGCCACATGATGATGGTCCTGGGAAAGATGGCCTAAAGCTTCACTTAGCTTTCAAGGTTCCTAACACCATTCTGCTGATACCAACGACTGCCTGATACAGGGAACCACTCTTGGGGGTTCATGCAACACACACTGCCGAGGTCCTACTGTGTGTCAGCACCGCCCTGTAGAGACTGTGCACAAAATGAGTCAGTTCAGCTATGTACTAGGTGTTTACTGTGCTCTCAACTGGGCAGGAGCACTAGTGATAAAAAGATAAAGGAGACAGTTCCACTCCCACAGGCTGGGATGTGAAGAAGAAGCTATGAAGGTGGGCCAGAATATTAATGGCAGCACAAGAGGAGGGGCACAAGGGTTGGGTATTTAAGGACCAGAGAAGTCATCTAGAAGGGGGAAGACATTCCAGACTGAGAGGCAGAGGCAAGGGTACACAAACAAGCACTGAGATGGGGGTGGATGGAGGGAGGCAGGCGGAAAAAACCTGTAGTGTTTCTGAAGTGTAAAGGGTACCACAGGGAGTGCTGGCAGAGAGCAAGGATGGGAATGGGCTGTGATTTAATGGAAAATTTTTTTAAATGCTCAAAACAAGAGAGAACCGTATACTGAATCCTCATATGCCCATCACTCAATTAAAAAAATTTTACATTTAAATTTATTGATTTTAGAGGTGGGGGGAGAAGGGGGGGGGAGAGAGAGAGGGTGCACCACTGATTTGTTGCTCCATTTATTGATACATTCATTCATTGGTTGATTCTTGCATGTGCCCTGACCTGGGATCGAACCTCCAACTTTGATTTATTGGAACAATGTTCTAACCAATTGAGCTACCCAGCCAGGGCCTGCCCACCATCCAATTTAAACAACTACTAGTATTTTGCCATTTGGTCTCATTTATACCTTCCTATCCCCTTGTCCCCAAAACTGTATTATTTAAAAAGCAAATCCTAGCCCTGGCCAGCATGGCTCAGTTGGTTGGAGCGTCATCCCATACACCAAAAGGTTGTGGGTTCAATTCCTGGTAGGACACAAACCTAGGTTGCATGTTTGATCCCTAGTCTGAGCATGTATGGGAGGCAACCCATTGATGTTTCTCTCTCACAGCAATGTTTCCCTCTCTCCCTTCCTCTCTCTAAAAGCAATGAAAAAATGTCCTTGGGTGAGGATATAAACAAATAAATAAATACATACATATATATCCCATGCATGATATAAGTTAATCTACAAATATTTTAAATTCTATCTCTAGAAAGTAGGAACTCTAAAAAACATACATGTGTGTACAAGCTCTGGTGGGTAGCTCAGTTGGTTAGAGCATTGTCCCCATACACCAAGGTTGCAGGTTCACTTCCTGGTCAGGGCACGTACAGGAAGCAATCAATGAATGCATAAATAGGTAAAACAACAAACTGATGTTTCTCTCTCTGAAATCAATTAAATTTTTTGAAGTTTGCCAAAAGTTATCAGTGTTAGAGCTAATGACATTAACAGATATTTGAATGACTATATTCCCACTGTCATTCTATATTTTGCATGTTTAAATTATGATTTAATTTTAAGTAATCAAGCATGATTTTTCTCTCTTGAATTAAAAAAACATGAAATCTGCATGTTAAAAATTATATGTGTGTGTAACAACTAAAACGTTGCTAATTCTTTATTATCACCACCTCAAATCCATTAGGATGGCTACTATCAAAAAACAGAAAACAACAAATGCTGGCAAGGATGTAGAGAAATTGGAACCCTTTTACATTACGAGTGGGAAAGAAAATGGTGCATCTGCTATGGAAAGCAGTATGGTGGTGATTCCACAAATTTACCATATTATCCAGCAATTTAATTTCTAAAAAAAACCCATTTCCAAAAGAACTGAAAATAGACTCAAACAGATATGGGGAGGGCAAAAGCAGGTGTTCAGTTGTGAGTATGTGAAACAGAGTTCATTCTTATATTATTAATTATTGTAGTATTTATTATTTATTATTAACCTACTTTTGCCCACTCCTGTATCTGTATAGCAATACGCACAATTGTTAAAAAATAGAAGTAACCCTCGAGCCCATCAGTAGATAAAAGGACACACAAAATGTGGTCCACTCATACAATGGAGTATTACTGAGCCTTAAAAGCAAGGAAATTCTGACACCTGCGACAACATGGATGAACCTTGAGGACAATATGCTAAGTGATATAAGCCAGGCACAAAAGGAAAAATACTGTATAATCCCAATTATATGAGATACCTAGAGCAGTCTCATTCATAGGGACAGAAAGTAGAATGGTAGTTCCAGGGGCTGGGGGAAGGAGAGAATAAAGAATTAGGGTTTAATGAGGACAGTGTGAGTTTTGAGATAAAAAGAGTTCTGCTGACGGATGGTGGATGACTGCACAACAATGTGAATGTAATGACACTGAACTATAAATTTAAAAATGATAAAAATAGTAAATTTCATGTTATGTGTATTTTACACTTCAAAAAATATTTTTTAATTCTTTATTATTATCCTATAATCCATCAGTGTTCTTGTCTCATTCATGCAGTACCCCTGGGCTAATCTAGGAATCACATTGTTTCTTCTTAAATATTATCGTCCTGTATCACTAAAATGTAAAAAGTCTTTTAAAAATAACCACAACACCATTATTGAATGTTCTTTAAAAATTCAAATTGTTTTTAGAGTTGGTTTATTCAAGTCAGGATCCAACACCCTATATTTGGTTGACATACTCTTAAGACTCTTTCAATATGTAACAGTTCTCTCTCCATTTTTGTCCTCTGCTATCTATTTGTCCATAACAGTCACCTGTCCTGTAGAATTTTCCACTTCCATAGCTGAGTTTTTTATCCTCTGTATTTCTGGTAAACTGGTAGATGCTTGATCAGATTCATATATATATTTTTTAATGTAAATATTTATAAATGATGTGTGCTGCAGGTCCTTTTAGTAGGACGATAGCAGATGAGGTCAGATTTGCATTTTTACAAGCTCCCAGTGACTGTAGCAAACTGATTTCAGGGTGGAAGGCTTAGCCAGCACAACTGAGCAGGAAAATGCAGGGACAGCTTGTGAAAGAGATGAGACCCGATATGAATATGGGAAAAAGATGACTTCAGAGGCAAAGTGGAAGAACACTCAGCAGGTACCAGAGACGGATTTTCTGCTGGGGGTGTTTCCCCAAGGGAAGGGGTGAGTTCAGTTTGAGCCCTGAGGAGAGGACTGGGCCCTGCTGAGCACGTCCACCAGGCGGTGAGGAAGGCTGATGGGAGCTCAGTGGAGAGGCAGCTGCCATCAGCAACGCGCGGCTGAGCCCCAGAGCAGATCCCTTCACTCAGGAAGGGTGAGAAGCCATCAAAGGGCTGGTGAAGAGCCTGTACAGATGATAGCACATAGGAAAGTGATGGGTTAAATGCATCAGGAAGTTCCAGAACTATAAAGGCTGAACATGTCCTTTGAGTCTGGCAACTAAAAGGTCATTGATGTTGTTGCCCAGAGCAGTTCCAGAAGGTAGACTAGAGTAAAAACTGGACTGAGAAGCAACTGGGAGGTGAGTAAACAGTACTGATTGTTCTTTTTGAAGTTTAGTTTTAAAAGGGAGATATAGACACAAAGTAGGTAAGCGGTTGCCTAGGGCTGAGAAGAGGGTGTATTGAGGGGTGACAGCTAGGGGAAATAGGGTTTCTTTCTGGGGTGACGAAAACATTCTAAATTGATTGTTCTGATGGTCACACAACTACGAATCAGCTAAAAACCTTAACATTGTATGTTTAAAAAAATGTTTTTAAAGGTTTTATTTATTTATTTTTAGAGAGAGAAGGGAAGGAGAAAGAGAGAGAGAGAAACACAGATGTGCAAGAGAAACATCAATCAGTTGCCTTCTGCAGGCCCCCAGCTGGGGACCTGGCCCACAACCCAGGCATGTGCCTGGACCAGGAAACCAACCAGTGACCTTTCGGTTTGCAGGCCTTTTGGTTAGCAGGCTGGCGCTCAATCCACGGCAACACATCAGCCAGGGCTACAGTTGTAATACTTTAAATGGGTAAATTGTATGGTATGAAAATTATATCTCAGTAAAGCTGTTAATAAAAAGTTGGAGAGAGGCCAAACATGAGGAGGCCCTGATCTCATGCATGCCTCATGAAGCCAACAGGCCTCCTACAGGCAGATTTCAGTACAGCAAAGAGTGGACCTTCCTCAAGAAGGAACAGGGCCACAAGTTTGAACCTGTCCTCTTCCCCACAGCTCCCTGCAGTCTCTGGTTTATTCTACAGAAAGTGTTCCCATGTGCAAGCCGGGGAGTTCTGGGAAGGCACCTGGGAAACTGGACTGCCAGCCGGAGTGGCACCCTGTGGGTCCTGCCTGCTCCCTTCCTTTGGAG
Organism: Furipterus horrens; assembly: GCF_987537825.1. NCBI lineage: Eukaryota > Metazoa > Chordata > Mammalia > Chiroptera > Furipteridae > Furipterus > Furipterus horrens. The sequence continues at coordinate 59,778,934 of NW_028327180.1, read as the reverse complement.
GTGTTGATCTTGCAGAGATGCTAGATGAGAGGAGACTTTCTGTGCCCTACACAGAGGATTTGAAATGCACTGCTCATGGCAAATGTGCAAATATAATGATACCCAGGTTCACTGGTCACTTCTACTAGTTTTTGCCCTCAATGTTTGGCTTTTGTAACAAATCATAATGTACCAAGAGAAGCCAATTACTGATCCCAAAGAGAACACCTACCATGAGAAGGACAGCAATATGGGGTGTGCTCCTCCCCTGGACAGAGAGGGGCACCCTGGAGCCCTGTGACAGAGCATCACCGTTGCCCAAGTACAGTTTGCAGCCTGAAGACATGTGAAAACTATGGAGCCACTTGAATCTTTTCCAAAATAAAATGAGGAAAAACATGCTACACTTAGGAAAATGTAAGTTGGAAATCTACAGTGATCTTGGTCTTTACCCAGATGTTTCCATGTGAGCGCAACAGGCCAGGAGACAGGAGTAAATGCAATTGGTTAAGAAGGTGAGGTTTGTTTGGGGTTCTTTCTATCCACTGTCTTGATGATTCTACCCACTGACACTTTCTCCCCTAAAATTAACTGTCACTTAAGTATTACCTCTCTCAGGGACATGTACATCTTAAGGGTGTATTTCTAAATGAAAGACTCTTACATTTCTTTCTGATTCAAAGGAATGGTGACATTGCAAGCTTCTTAACAGGTAGGATGGGAGATGTTTCAGAGCAGAATAAAGCAAAACCCAGCTTGGTAACTTGGTAACACAGCTTTCCCCTCCATCTCTCCTTGGTCCCATCTTAGGTGAGAAAAAACAAATAACAGACTGAAGACTTGGAGTTAAAAATCGTAAGAGCCCTGGCCAGGTGGAGCAGTGGTTGGCATGTCATTCCGTACACCAAAAGGTCACGGGTTTGATTCCTGGTTGGGGCACACCCCTAGGCTGTGGGTTCAATCTCTGGTCGAGGTGCATACAGGAGGCAAAAGATCGATGTTTCCCTTTCAGATTGATATTTCTCTTTCTCCCCCGTCCCCCACCCTTTTGTTCTCTCTAAAATCAATAAACACATTCTTAGGTAAGGATTATTTAAAAAGTCACAGTAGGAGTACCCAGGATCTTAGGAGTTTTTCTTTTTTTCCTTTACTAGCTTCCAAAGTGCTGACCATTATAGAAGATGTCACGCCTTTGTCTCGACTGATGGTCCTGTGATGAACACACTGTACAGGAGGGAGGGATTAAGGTCTGCATTCACTCCTCAGGTATGGTTACCAGATTTGTATCATTCCACTCCTCACTTACCAAGCAGATGAAAGACTGCAACTAGTGTGGATTTATTTAGAGATAGAGCAGGGAAATATATGTATAGATAGATAGATAGATAGACAGACAGACATAGAGTATGCCTGTGCAAATGGGATGGGGCTAAAGCTCAGCAGAAATTCACCGCCAGGAGGAAAGGCAACGACTCTCCTGCACCCACGCTCCAATGCAATGGATGTATAGTGTTTGAGTCACACAATACACTCAAGTATGCCAACTAAGCCCATATTTCCCTTCAAGTCTCTTTCTTCTTTCTGACCCCCCCAATTTTTCTGGTCCCTTTTTTTTGAGAGACAGAAAAATCGAAGGACTCTGAGATAGAGGAATCAGGGGAAGAAAAAGTCAAGAGTAGTACATGTATCCAGGTACATAGTGGGTACCTACGAAGCAATGACTGTTGGAATGACAGATGGAGAGGAAGTGAATAGGAAAGAGGTCTGGAAAGTGGCTGCACGTACCCTGAGGCAGAAACCAGCTTATACTTTTCTTTCCCCAAGTCCAAGTTCTTTGGACAGGGTTAGTGCACGTAGAACACAAATGCTTCGGTTAACTTCTAAGTAAAAGGAGAAAGAGCAGAAGGGATGGGCCTGAGGGGCTGAGCTATGACTTGGCCCCGGTTCCCTCCAAAGCAGTGTGGTCTGCAGGCAGGTGTATCTTAAACTTTAATCAAAAATAAAAGCCTGCTCTCCTTCTTATTCCTCCAAAAATAAAAAAAAAAAAGTGTGTGTGTCAGGGGGGAAGACTGGTTCTTAGTCAAAGAGGGTCCAAGAGAAAGGGCACATAAAGAGCTGCAGGTGGCTCCTTGCTGACTAGCCTAGCTCTGGATAGCCTCTGGACTGCTCTAAAAGGGCTCAGCCGGCACTCACACACAAACATGAAACGAATGGGGGTGGTGACTTCTGAAAGCCTGCCGTACAATCTCCTCCACGGTCAGAGGGAAGCTGACTCTGTTGAGGGACTCTGCACAAGGGGGTGTCCTTGCCTTCCACAGCCTGGCCCTCCCCTGGGTTCCCTCGCCTAGCGCATTCTGCCTTTTCCAAGTCCTGGTTCATTCAATTATCTCCTTTTCCTCTCCTTTCCATTCTGCCCCTCAGCACTTACCAGTGCTCGGCACCTCCCCTCTAACCTCCATCCTACTCGACACAACATTTTGCAGTGTTACTAGCACAGCTAGACTGGGTTTGAAACCTGGTTCGCTTGCTTCATTGCTATGTGCTCACAAGCAAATGACGGAACATCTTGAGAAGCTTTGGTTCCCTATCTAAGAAGAGGGGTGACTAGAGCCACTTCCTGGGTGGCTGTGAGGCACATCTAAAACAGTCTTACTGTTCAGGAAACCCTCTTCCTTCACTTCAGAGCTTCATCAAAAATAGGTCTCTACCTTGCCATACTTGCTAAGTAACTTCTTGGTTCTTATCTAAGGGGCACATCGCAAACTGTATCTATTCGGTTGGCCAAAAAGTCCATTTAATCTTTTCCTTAAAATAAAAGACACATTTTTCATTTTCACCAATAACTTTAATGAGTTGGATATTTTGAGTATGTCGGCTCTCTCCCTTTGGCTTCCAGTGGGTAGAAGCCAGAGGTATTGCTAAACTTCTTCCAATGCACTAGAGAGCCCCACAGCAAAGAATCATTTGGCTAAAATGTCAATAGTACCAAGAAACTTCACAAGCCAGACTTCCAACCAAGATGGAGCCATAGATAGACACACTGCATCTCCCTCCACTATTAAGAAGAAATATAAATACCTCAAAACTGGGGACAACCAGAAGTTCCAGAAAATCAAGCTGCATGGAAGTCCAACAAAGATATAAAGAAGAAATACTCATCCAGCTGGGAGGAGAGGAGCCAGGGCGGAGAAGATGTGGTGTGATGGTGGGGTGGCGACAGCAGCTGTGGCTGGCTTGCAGAAAGCACAGTCACACATTAATAAAAGTCGGGGGGGACACCTGGGGAGTGCTCCCAGCACCAGACAAGACTGTGCAGCTCATGGTTCTAGTACTGGGGAAGATAAAGCTTCATTGCTTCTGACTGTGGAAACCAGTGGGGGTTGGGGTGATTGAACAAACTGCCAGTCTCTCAGTAGAGTCCGTTTGTTTGGAGGGCCCCTATGGTCCCAGAACATCTATAACTCCACCCACTCTGGGAACCACAACCAGGGCAGCAGCTAGAAAGGTGCCAGTCTAATACGGGAAGCGGGAGAAGCGTCTGGAAAAGAGGCTAGTGCTGAACAAGCAGCATTGTTCCCTCTCAGACCCCTCTCCCACATACAGCACCATGAGGTGTTGAAACAAGTAGCCCTACACTGATCAATAACTAAGGCTCCGCCCCTTACAATGCAACAGGTGCGACAGCTCTACCTAAGACACAGAGGCAAACAAAGGAGGCTGTCATGTTGAGGAGTATGACCCAAAAAAGGGAACAGATCAAGGTTCCAGTAGAAGAACTAAGTGACGAGAAGACAGCCAACCTATCATATGCAGAGTTCAAAACACAGGTAATAAAGATGCCCAAAGACTTGACAGACATGATTGAGTATGGCAAACAGGTAAGGGAAGAAGTGAAGGTTATGCTAAGTGAAACAAAGGAAAATCCACGCAAAACCAATGGTGAAGGGAAGAAAGCCAGAGTTCAAATCAACCATTCGGAACATAAGGAAGAAATAAATAGTCAACCAGTACAGAATGAAGAAACAAGAATTAAAAAAAAAAAGAGGAGAGGCTTAGGAACCTCTGAGACAACTTTAAATGTGCCAACATCCAAATCAAAGGGGTGCCAGGAAAAGAGGAAGAGCATGAAATTGAAAGCTTATGTGAAAAAATAATGAAGGAAAACTTCCCTAATTTGGTGAAGGAAATAGACATACAAGTCCAGGAAACACAGAGAGTCCCAAACAAGCTAGATCCAAAGAGGACCACACCAAGATACAACATAATTAAAATGCCAAAGGTTCAAGATAAAGGGAGAATCTTAAAAGCAGCAAGAGAAAAACAGAGAGTTACCTACAAAGGGGTTCCCATGAGACTATCAGCTGATTTCTCAAAAGAAACTTTGCAGGCACAAAGGGGCTGGCAAGAAGTATTCAAAGTGATGAAAAGCAAGGACCACAAACAAGATGATTCTATCCAGCAAAGCTATCATTCAGAATGGAAGGGCAGATGAAGTGCTTCCCAGACAAGGAGTTCATCATCACCAAGCCTTTATTATATGAAATGTTAAAGGGACTTAAGAAAAAGAGGATCAAAACTATGAACATTAGAACAACAAACTCACAAGTATCAACAACAGAACCAAAAAAAAATAAAAAAAGAAACAAACCACCCTTGTTAGTGTAGCTAGTGTGGTTAGAAAGCTGGCCGGCAAACCAAAGGGTCTCTGGTTCAATTTCCAGTCAGGGCACATGCCTGGGTTTAGGGCCAGGTCCCCAGTTGGGGGCGCACAAGAGGCAACCACGCATTGATGTTTCTCTCCCTCAATTTCTCCTAACCTTCCTCTCTCTCTAAAAATAAATAAAGTCTTTAAAAAACGGCTAAGCAAACAACCAGAATAGGAACAGAATCATAGGTATGGGGAGCATTTAAAGGGTTATTATTTAGGAGGGAGAAAAGGAAGAAATGAGGAAATGGTGCAAGGATTAAGAAGCATAATTGATAGGTACAAAATTGATAGGAGAGAAGTTAAGAATAATATAGGAAACAGTAAAGCCAAATAACTTATATGCATGACCCATGGATATGAACTAAACAGGGCACGACTGCTAGAGGGAAGGGGGATACCTGGCGAAGGGGAGCAAAAGGAAAAGAAACTGGGACAACTGTAACAGCATAATCAATAAAATATACTAAAAAAACCCAAAAACTTTGCAAACCATTTTTGACATGTTCTATCAGTCACAGTACCTTCTCTGTACCCTGCACAAACCTTTTGTACGTTTCAGTTGTGTTTTTACCTTTCCTGAAATAATAAAGCATAATACACCAAAACTGTTGCATATTTTCTTTCATCTTCAATATTCAAGTGGTTACACAAAAATTCACCCATTCGATAAGTTGTTTTAAAAAATGCACGCTGATAGGACAGCAGTCACAATACACTCTACCAAAATTCTTTCGAATGAAGTTAAAGACAACTAAGTGCCACTAGAACCACTGTACGGAAAAAAAGAAACTTTTTGGCCAGCCGAACATTGACCTTTCGTGAGGCAACAGGCTCTAATGAACATTCCTCTCTTCTCTAAACAGTGTCTTCTTCCTCAAGGCTGACTCCACCACTCTCTGGACCTGCTGCTGCCTCTCTCATGCCTGCACCTCCAGGGAGGTGCGCACACTCGGCTGGAGCCACAGCTTGACAACCTGGCACCCAGCAGGCACTGAATGAACACTTCCCAGATCGCCTTCTTTGTACACAGCCCTCTCTCCTGTGTGCTAGCCTTGCACTTAGGGCTGTAAATTGGGAATCTCCATGTGGAGGCCAAGCGGGAGAGCCTCCCACCTCAGCTTTTGGCCTTCCTCCCTTTCTCTCGAACATCCTGACTCAGCGCATGTCTCAATCGCTATTCTCTCAGGTGCCCGGACACTGAGTTCTGATGATTTTACCTTCCACATCTCCCTCCAAGCCACCTCTTAGTTCAACTCCTCACTACTTTTTTTAACCTAGATTACTGAAATAGCTTCATGCTGATCTGTTTCTATTCTCTCTGTTCTAATCCACCAGTTACGATGTTATCAGTGTGATCTCTATGAAACATGTCTGAAACATTTCAAGTCCCGTCTTACTTCCCTATCACAAATTCCTTAACTGGGCACATAAGGGCTTGTTTGATCTTATCCCAACCAACTTTTCTGTTTAATACCCTAGTGTTCCCTTATGGCCCTGGCCTTAAACTGAACTTCTTTCAGAACTGAGAATATAACACTAGCCTGGTAACCTCTTACTAGTCCTTTAAGATTCAGCTCAAACATCCACTCCTCTGTCACATTCTTTTCCCAGAGCACTTAACCCACACCTAGTCAGGCTCCTCACTGCATTCCCCAGTGCTCTAACAAAACATGGCACATAGCACATCTGTCTTACATTCATGGGAAGCACTGGAGTCACACTGTAAATGCTCCAAACCTGTTTCTCTGCCTCCCCCACTCCCCAGAGGACAACAGCCTTGCCGTTTTCACCTCCCAGTGCCAGCTTCGATGCTCAGCAGGTTGCAGATACCCAGAGATCAGTTCCAGGATTAAACATCCCACCTCCCTCATTGCTCCCCTTCCCAGCCACTCTAATGTTCCTTTAGCCTCTCGGATACTTGTCCTCCTGTTTCACAGGCTCTCTCTCTGCCCAATAAAGGAGGCAAGCCTAGTTCACTTTATCTGCAGGACAACCTATGGAGATAGTACTGTACAGTTATCTCCAACTTCAAGATCAAGACACTGAAGCTGAGAGAATGTAACCAACTTGGAAAGTGAGCATGAACCAGGATTAGAACACAGGTCTATTTTTTTCAAAGTCATTTCTGAAAGTGCACCTTTTGTGACTCCCTCAAACGTGCCACCTTTCACCTCAAAATTTCCTAGGGTATTTACTTTTCTCTCTCTTCCTGGAGAGGGAAACATCTGTTGTTGCAGATTAATTCCCTTCAGCTTCACCTTCTCATTCCCCATGGACCTGCCTCATCTGAGACTTCCCCTTCAAATTCTTCCCCTCTCCACCTCAAAAATAACTTCAATCTGTTTTGTTCTAGAGCAGTGGTTCTCAAAGTGTGGTCCCAGACCAGTTGTATAAGCATTGCCTGGGAACTCACTAGAAATGCAAATTCTCATGCAGTACCACAGCCCACTGAGTCAGGAACTTGGAGTGGGGCCCAGAAAAGTTTTAACAAGCTTTCCAGGTATAGTCACACTAAAAATAAAGAAACAAGTGAAGCTAATTTTAATAATATATTTAATTTAACCTGACATATTATCATTTCAAAGGTAACTGAGATAAAAAATAAATACAGAGGTATTTTATTTTGGTGTGCCAGCACCCCAGGAAGAGGGTCCAGGCAGAGCGAAGAACAGTGCAGAGGCAAGTGGGAGTGCGCCTGGGGGGCCAGGGGACCGGGGAGCACGAAGACACAGTGCCAGAGCGCACAGGACCTGTGTGCCTAGGTTAAGGGCTGGCTCCCTCCCCCCCACCCCCTGCCAGGAAACAGAGAACCTGTGGGGGGGCTGGAGCAGATGAACAAGATCATTCTGGTGCTGGGCACAGAGCAGACTGCAGGTGAGTGCAGGCAGGCCGGGAGGCAATGATCCAGGTAAAAGTAATGATGACCGAGACCAGAGCAGTAGTGGCCAGTGCTGGATGTGTGTTGAGGTTGGAATTGCTGAGATTTGCTGATGGGGTTTGGCCCAAGCGAATCTGAGAGAAGAACGTCCCTGGCAGGCTGGTATGTGGGTAGAGTGCAGTGAGTGAGGGCAGGTGGCAGCAGGGAGGCTGCATGTGGGTTAAGGGTGGAGGTGGGCAGAAAAGCAGTTCTGCCTGGAACATAGGAAGCTCTGTGGACATATCCCTGCATTCAGTGGCAGAGGGTATGGAGTGCCCATTTGAAGTCTTCTCAATTTCCAAAGGTGACTGCAGAGTTTTCCACTGGCTTTTTGTGCCACCCTCTGGTGCAGCAATGTAACAGCACAGTAGCATTAGTTCCCTGATCTGTCTCTGTCAGCTCCTAGGGCAGGATCACTCCCTCATTCACATGTCTTCTCAGCACCATGATGGGACTTGACTCATCATCACAGTTCAGTAAACAGACCCCTAAAAATTCTGCCTGTTGGTTGGGACTGGTTTTATGGCAAAGGCTCATGTCTAATTAATAGACGTAATCAGGAGATCAAAACACAACAAAATAAACATTAAAAAAAAATCTCCTAAATCAATAAGTTACCATGTATTAGGCACCTGTTCTGTGCTTGGCAGAGCAAATCCGCAGAGCAGGTGTGATCATCATTTCACAGGGGAGGGAACATAAGTGTGGTGAGAGCAGACGGAAGAGGATCAGCAGTAACTAGCTCAGAAGCAATGTCAAAGAGTGTGTGTATGTGTGTGTGGTGAACATGGGAGTGACAGCTGCTCACATCTTAACAACCCTGGAAGGCAGAGTATAGGAGAGGTAGCACGTGAGCTGCAAACATCCACCTTGCAGCTTCATAGCCCCCAGGGGTGGCCAGCCACCTGCCACACTGAAGGCTGATACAGTACACAGAAATATGTAAATTCTTAACTCTCCACTTAACAATTATATAGGCTGTATGCATGTGCTCAAACTATACTATAAAACCCAACTTCTGATATAGACTCTACGCTTTCTCTAAGAAAAACACTTCTTGACATGAAATGGACAACCTGCAGGGGACACTATCAACGGATCAGTGCGACATTAGAAGTGCACCTTAGGCAGAGCCCCCAAAGGGCTGCGGCTCAAGACCTCGTGTCCCCCACCAAATGCCACCCACGTGGCTAAATATAATTTCCCAGCAACACCTACCCTACAGGGACTCTCCTGATCCAGATCAGGAAATGGAATTTCAAGAACCAGGAACTCCTGATTTGTCCCTAACTCCTCCTCCTCCTCCCCAAACTTCCCATCAATTATCAAATCCTATCATTGTTCTGTCTCCTGTCCCTGGAATCTGGCCTTCTCCTCTGTTCCCACACTGCCACTTTCTAGCTCCTCCTAATCATTTCTTGCTGAGACCAATAAAATGGCATTTTAACTGGTACCTCTGCTGCCAGCCCCTTCTATCACCTGTGCTCCCCCTCAATATACCCTCCGCACCATTGCAAGGCACAACTGTGCTCATGGTTCACCATTACTTAAATCCTTTCATTGACCTTAACAGAACAAAAGACTGGTAAGAGGAATAAAGGCCTCCTGCCTCACTGCCTTGGGCTGGAACCTCCTGCCTTCTGAGCCAGACCAAAACACCAGCTCCACCTGGGCCTCCACTGCTCCACTGAAAATCTTGGGACTTATGTGAGCCAGTTCATTAAAATCCATCAGTCTCTCTATATCTCTCCTACTGGTTCTGTTTTTCTGTAGAACCTTGACTACTACAGGATGCAAGGCTTTTATGATTTAACATGTTTATGTCTCTAGGCTCAACCCATCCTTCTCATATTATATCTTTTCTTTGCAATTAAAATTTTTTTTTTGTTGTGTTCTGACTGGTGTGGTTCAGTGGGTTGGGTGTCGTCCTGCGAACTGAAAGAACTCCAGTTCGTTCCCAGTCAGGGCACATACCTGGGTTGTTAGCCACATCCCCAGTTGGGGGCATATAAGCGGCAACTGATGGATGATGTTTCTCTCTTTCTCCCTTCCTAGCCCTCTTTCTAAAAATAAATAAATAAAATCTTTTTAAAAATTATTTTTTGTCGTAAAAGATATGTATATGTATAAACACACACACACACATACATATGTATACATAAGAGTGTAAAGAGTATCAACTTGAACAGCTGTGGCTCAGTGGATTGAGCATCGGCCTGCGAGCCAAGTGTCGCTGGTTCGATTCCCAGTCAGGGCACATTACCAGGTTGCACGTTAGGTCCCCAGTTAGGGGCGCAAGTGAGAAGCAACCACACAGTGATGTTTCTCTCCCTCTCTTTCCCTTTCCCCTCTCTCTAAAAAATAAAATAAATAAGAGTATAAAGAGTATCAAATGAATACTCTGTACCAACTGCTCAAGTTCAGAAATAACAATACCAGCACTTTAGAACTCTGGTACTCAGTGTGGGCCCAGGACCAGAACTGGCATCACTTGGAAGGTTAAAAATGCCAAATCTCAACCTCCCTCACCTATGCCTTAGAATATGCATTTTAATATACACTCTAACTCTGAGAAGCTCTCCTTGGAAGCCACTGCATTCATTCTCTTCACTCTACCACATATAACTAATATCCTGATTTTGTGTTAGTTGCTTTTGCTTATTCTACCACCCTCATGTAATTTATCCCCAAACAATAATCCACCTAGTCTTGAAGGGAGGGGGCAGCACTGTGCCCATGGGAGGGAGCCTCCAGGAGGGGCTGAGTGGAACAGTCCCAGGGGCGTGGTCTGACTTCCGTCTTTCTGGGAGGTGAGGAGGCCCCTTCTGGGGAAGTCATGAGCAGATCACAAGTGAGTCTTGGGAAACAGGCTTCTCCACCTTTGGGTACCTGGCAGGACTGCCATGTGGACCAGACGCTGGACATGCGGCAGCACGGTGGTCCGAGGGGGTGGGCTCTGTGCTCCCTGCTCCTGAGCTCACTGGGCCCACCTCCAGCTCTCGGGGATACTGAGGACTCCTGTGACTGTCCTCATGAGAATCCGGGCCACGTTCTCCCGGGCACCTGACCCCGGGTTGAGAAGATGGCCCGATGGAACTGGGGGACCTGGTGGTGACGGTCTGACTCTGGGGTGACACTGCTGCAGCTGCCCTCCAGTCTGGGGCAGGGCTGTCTTCCTGGGATCACCTGTCACCATCCACCAAGGGATCCCTTGTCCTCTCATGTGGTATCTCTTGCTTCCTGTCTCTCATGTCTTACTCTTTCTTGATTTATTCTTTCAATTTTGGTGGGGTACTTCTGGTAGTAGCTTCCCAAGAAAAGGTATGTGGCAATTAAAATTTTTTAAATCTTTCATCTCGAAAAAATGACTTTATTCTATAACTCATTCTTGTATCATTCAGCTAGGTATAGGATTCCAGGTTTGTAATCACCTTCCTTCAGAATTTTTAAAGCATTGTATCACCACCTTCTTGCTTCCTGTGCTGGCTGCTGTGAAGTCCAAAGAAATTGATTCCTTTTTTTTTAATATGCTTTATTGATTTTGCTGTTACAGTTGTCCCAATTTCTGATCCTTTTGTTCCCCTCCACCCAGTACCCCCTTCCCGCCAGGTGTCCCCCCACCCCCTTAGTCCATGCCCATTGGTTGTGACTATAGTTCTTCTCAAAATCTGTCTACTCTACTCCCTTTTACTATGCTTCTTAATTCCTGTACCATCTCTCTCCATTTCCCCACTTCCCCCTCCTTGCTGACCTGCCCCCAGAATGTTCCCCATACCTATAATTCTTTCCCCACTCTCATTGCCTACTTAGTTTGCCTTTGTTTAGGTTCCCTAGCTTCTGTTGTTGGTTGTTGTGATACAGTTTTCATTTTAATGTTCATAGTTCTGATCCTCTTTCTCCTAAACAAGTCCCTTTAACATTTCATATAACAGTGGTTTGGATCTCATGAACTCCTTCAGTTTTACTTTGTCCTGGAAGCACTTTCTCTGCCCTTCTATTCTGAATGACAGCTTCGCTGGACAGAGTAATCGTGGTTGTAGGTTTTTGCTTTTCATTACTTTGAATATTTCTTGCCAGTCCCTTCTTGCCTGCAGAGTTTGAGAAATCAGCTGATAGTCTTATTGGGACCCCTTTGTACGTAATTCTCTTCTCTCTTGCTGCTTTCAAGATTCTCTCTTTATCCTTAATTTTTGACATTTTTGATTATAATGTGTCTTGGTGTGGTTCTCCCTGCGTCCAGTTTTTTTCGAACTCTCTATGCTTCCTGGACCTGTAAGTCTATTTCCTTCTCCAAGTTAGGGAAGTTCTGCTTCATTATTTTTTCACATAATTTTTCAGTTTCTAGTTCTTCTTCTTCACTTTATGGCAACCCTATGGTTTCTGCGCCTTTCCTAATTTTCTTCACTCTTTCTGCACTGGTTGACTGTTTCTTCCTTCCCTATGTTCCAATTTGTTGATTTGATCCCTGGTTTTCTTTCCCTCACCACTAGTTTTGTATGTGTTTTTGTTCACTTCAGGACTAGCCTTCATTCCTTCCCTGTCTTGTTTAAGATCTGCTGTTAGGTCTGTAAGCATTCTTATAACCAAAGCTCTGAACTGTGCCTCAGAAAAATTTCCTATCTGCCGCTTTGTTAGATTAGATATTTGCTGTCTGGTCAGCTGCATCACTGGGATCTCTATCATGATCTGTGCCATCCTGATAGTTTTATTTACCTTTGCTTCCTGGGCAGGGCTGTCACTCCTCCTAGGCTATAGGGGGCAGAGCCCTGTGCACTCGTTACAATTGGGTGACCCTTCTCACTACATTGTGGCGTTTTCTGTGGGGATGGAGGTCCAAGATGGATTCCTGCCGCTCACTCTCCTCTGAGAGACCGGGAGCCTCCTCCTTTGTCCCCACCCTCTACAGGCCTCACAGTCCAAGGCAATGGGGGTCTGCCTTACCCGGTGTTGGACTCGCGGGCTGATGGGTCTGGTCTGCAGTCAGGGGTGCTCCCCAGGTGCTTCTCACCTCCCCTTAAATACGGGTGTCTGTGCTTACTGCCGTCCCGCCACCGTCGCCGCTGCTGCCACTGCCAGCATAGCTTGACCTCTCTGCCCCGGCTTTGCGCCTCCTACCTGTCCAGACGAGCACCACTTCTTTATAACTTCATACGTTGGACTTTATTTTCTGGAACTCCTGGTTATTTCTGGTTTTGGAGTAATTGTATTCTTTCTTAGTTGTGGAGGGAGACAGAGTATGTCAGTCTAGGCCTCCATCTTGGTCGGAAGTCTCCTTGAAATTCTAATTCTTGATATGCGAACTAGTACCCTCCCTACCCTGGAAGCCTGTAAAATCTTTTAAACCCAGTGTCCAGGCACTGTATGACTGGTATGGGTCTATTTTATTCTCCAGTGATAGGCACAGCATGCCTTATTAAATCCGGCAACTCATGCCCCTCAGTTTTCAAATTACTTTTTTAGTCATTTCCTCCCTGTAATTTCTATCATTCAGATGTTGGATCTCCTATACTGGTACTCCAATTTTCTTCTCTATTTTTCATCTGTTTTGTATTTTTTATTTACTTTTTGGGAAAATTACTTATATTTTGTATGTATAGTTCACACATAAATTCTTATTTTAAAAATATTTGCAAGATTTTGCTTCCTGAACTTCAAAAAATTTTGTTCCATAAGTACAATATATCCTCTTATCTCTCTCATTAACACCTAATTGGCTAAAGCATGCCATAAGTCCAACCCCCAAATCAAGGGATGGAGAAGTGTATCCTCTGCCTGCTATGAAGCTACGGCAAGGGTGGGGGTTTTACAATAGGATCTAGAGAGCAAAGAACTGAGAGCAGACATTTAACCTAACCCCACACCACTATGGGATATAACATATTCCCATCAATAACAGTGATTCATTTTAGCAGTGGTAAGAGATAAAAGTCAGGGGAGAGGTGTAACAGGAAAGAAGCGAGGAGTTGTGCAGTTAAAAAGTGTTCCATGTAATTCTGATAAATATGCCCCTCTGCCACACTCTTCTTCTTGTGATGATGTGAGATGATACAGTGCCTACCTGATGAGATGAAGTGAGCTGAATGAAGGCTACTATTTCCGTTCTGAGAATATATCAGGAAGATCATTTGCTTTGGGTGATTCTGAACCATAAAGCCATGATGATGTCAATGGTTGAATTTCAATTTAAAACTTACAGACTTCCGGCCAAGATGGAGGCCTAGACAGACACGTTGCGTCTCCCTCCACAACTAAGAAGGAATACAGCTACCTCAAAACTAGAGACAATCAGAAGTTCCAGAAAATCAAAGTGCATAGAAGTCCAACAAACAAAGATATAAAGAAGAAATACTCATCCAGACAGGTAGGAGGGGTGGAGAGGACGCGATGTGGTGGTGGTGGCAGCAGCAGCAGCAGTCAGTGGAAAGCACAGTGACACATTTTAAAAAGTCGGGAGGGACACCTGGGGAGCAGTCCCAGCCCCAGACCAGACCAGACTGCACCGCAGGGAAAATAAAGCGTCATTGCTTATAACTGTGCAAACCAGTGGGGGTTGGGGCGGAAGAAGAAACTGCCAGTCTCTCAGCAGAATCCACTTATTTAAAGGGCCCCCATGGTCCCAGAACGTCCGTGGACCAACCCACACGGGAACGACAGCCAGGGCAACAGCTAGAGAGGTGCCAGGGCCATATGGAACTGGGAGAAGTGCCTGGTAAAGGGGTGAGTACTGAGCAAGCGGCACTGTTCCCTCTCAGACCCCTCCACCACACACAGTGCCACAACGTGGTGAAAAAGGTCGCTGGTACTGATGAATACTTAAGGCTCTGCCCCTTACAACGTAACAGGAGAAACAGCTCTACCTAAGACATATAAACAAACACAAGAGCCTATCAGAATGAGGAGACAGAGAAGTGTGGTCCAAAAGGGGGGATGGATCAAGGTTCCAGTGGGAGAACTAAGCGACAAGGAGACAGCCAACCTAACAGATGAGGCGATAGCCAACCTAACAGATGAGGAGATAGACAACCTAACAGACACAGAGTTCAAAACACTGATGATAAAGATGCTCACAGGCTTGACAGATATGCTTGAGTATGGCAAACGCACAAAAGAAGAACTGAAGGTATGCTAAGTGAAACAAAGGAAAATCCACACAAAACCAATGGTGAAGGGAAGAAAACCGGGGTTCAAATCAATGATTTGGAACATAAGGAAGTAAAAAACAGTCAACCAGTGCAGAATGAGGAAGCAAGAATTGAAAAAAATGAGGAAAACTTCCCAAAGTTTGTGAAGGAGATGGACATACAGGTCTGGGAAGCACGGAGGGCCCCAGGCGAGCTGGACCAAGAGGAGACCACACCAGGATGCATCGTGATTGAGATGCCAAAGGCAAAAGATAAAGAGAGAGTCCTAGGGGCAGCAAGAGAGTGGCAGAGAGTTGCCTACAGGGGGTTGCCTATATGACTATCAGCTGATTTTTCAGAGGACACTTTGAAGGCAGGAAGGGACTGGCAAGCAATATTCAATGTGATGAAAGGCAACCTGCAACCGGGATTACTCTGTCCAGCAAGGCTATCATTTAGAACGGAAGGGCAGATGAAGTGCTTCCCAGACAAGGTGAAGCTAAAGGAGTTCATCATTACCAAGCCATTATTATATGAAATGTCAAGAGACTTAAGAAAAAGATCAAAACTATGAACACTAAAATGACAACAAACTCACAACTATCAACAGCTGAATCTAAAAAATAAAAACAAAATCCAACCAAGCAAACCAGGATAGGAACAGAATCATAGGTATGGGGACCATTTGGAGGGTTATCAGCTGGGAGAGGAGAGGAGGAGAAGTGGAAATATGGTGCAAGGATTAAGAAGCATAATCGCTTGGTACAAAATAGACAGGGGAAGTTAAGAATAATATAGGAAAGAGTGAAGCCAAAGAATTCATATGGACAACCCATGGACATGAACTAAGTGGGGTGGGATGGCTGGAGGGAAGGGGGGGTACTGGGCAGAGTGAGCAAAGGGGAAAAAACTGGAGCTACTGTAACAACATAATCAATAAAATATACTTGAAAAAAACACTTACAAGGCAATAATAATGACATCCCCACTAAAAAAAAAAAAATGAGTAAGTTGGAGCAGACACAGTATGTGTCATGCCTAAAGGCATATAATTACATTAGGCCAAAACTGTTACTGCATTTAAGTTTTTTGACTCCTGGCCCATAATTAGCTTTATTCCATCTGCACGAGAATACTGACCTATCTTCCTTCTGTTCATCAGCAGCACCCTCCTTCCCTGAGACAGGGCCTATTGTCTTGTTTTTTATTTAGGTTAACAGACTTTATTCTTAACTAAACAACAATAAAGGTACTATGAAGCAATAGATACATACATAAACGTTTTCCTTGTTTTATATGAGTATTTAGGCAGAGAATCACAGAATCTAACATACGTATCTTTGACTTTAAAATGAGTCTAGTCTGTCTAATTTCATTGCTTTTATTAAGAAACCCTTAGGGTGGCTGAATAGATAAGAAAACAACACCCATACATAGGCTGCCTACAAGAGACTCACTTCAGATCAAAAGACACTCACAGACTGAATGTAAAGATATTTCATGCAAATACAATTTTTTAAAAAAAGCTGTGGTAGCTATACTTATATCAGACAAAACAGACTTTGAAACAAAGGCTATAAACAAGAGACAGAGAAGGACCCAGCAATTCCACTTATGGATATTTATCCAAAGAAACCCAAAACCCTAAATTCAAAAGACATAAGCATCCCTATATTCATCGCAGCATTTACAATAGCCAAGATATGGAAACAACTTATATGTCTATTGATAAACAAATGGATAAAGACGATGTGGTACACACACCCACACACACACAATGGAATGTTACTCAGTTATAAAAAATAAATCTTGCCATTATGACAACATGGATGAACCTAGAGGGTATTATACTAAGTGAAATAAGTCAGAGAAAGACAAATACCATTGATTTCACTTATATTTGGAATCTAAAAATATAAAAAATAACAAAACAGAAACAAACTCATAAATACAGGGAACAAATTGTTGGTTGCCAGATGGGAGGCAGGGATAGGAAATGGGTTTAAATGGGGAAGGAATTAAGATGTGTCAATTGGTAGTTACAAAATAGTCTTGGGGATGTAAAGTACAGCATAGGGAATATAGGCAATAGTATTATAATAACAATGTATGGTGTCAGATGGGGACTAGACTTGGGGTGATCACTTCGTAGGTTAAATGTTGTACACCCAAAACTGATATAATACTGTATGTCAAGTGTAATTAAAAAATTTAAAATCTTTAAAAAAAAGAAACATAATTGCTAGAAAATTTTCAGAGTAAGTGGTTTGTAAAATTAGTATTTTTATCTTATAACTTCTTAAATTTTAAAATTATGGTCAAAACTCATATCATAAAATTTACCATCTTAACCTTTCTTACGTGTATAGTATAATAGTGCAAACTATATACACACTGTTGCGAAACAAATCTCTAGAACTCTTTGATCTTGCAAAACTGAAGCTCTATACCCATTAAACGATTCCCTCTTCTTCTCTCCAACCCCTGGCAACTAGCATTCTTCTTTGTTTCTAAGAGTATGGCTATTTTAGATATCTCATGTAAGTGGAATCACGCAGTACTTGTCTTTATGCAGCTGCTTATTTTACTTAGCATACTGTTCTCAAAGTTTATCCATTCTTTAGCATATAACATGATGCCTTCCTTTTTAAGGGTGAATAATATTCCATTGTATGTATACACCACATTTTCTTCATTCATTCATGTGTTGATGGAAACTTAAGACTGTGTCCACCTCTTGGTGATTATGAACAAGGCTGTAATGAACATAGGGGTGCAAATCTGGACCTACTATCTTACCTCTGCCAAAACCACTTTTGAAATGATCCTGGCCTAAAAACATACAGCTTCTGACTCCAAATTCACAGCTCCTTCCATGATACCGTAACATTCACTCAACACATGCTTGCTAACTGCCAACTATGTAGTGGGTGTGATGTTCGCCCCACGGTCTTACTCTCAGGTTGTGCAGTCTGACAGAGAGCAGGCAGGCACACTAATTAAAGTTCAGTGGGGCTATTCTGACAGTTTAAGCACCTAGCCCCACATGAGAAGAGAGGGGCTCTGGGAAGGGGTCCTGGAGGAAGGAGGGCACAGGAGTGGAGTTGTGAATGGGGAAGAGGTACCGGACATTATGAAACTGGGGAAGGGCGTACATGTGAAGGCACTAAGAGAAATCAGGCCATTTTCAAAGAACCGTATTCAAAGTACTTTGGGGACCTGTCGCACATGGGCTTCATTAGCATTGTGCATGATGGCACCCAATGACACGTGTTTCCCAGTGCTTACCCAGGGAGCAGCCTCTGCTGCTGCTCGGCTCTGTTAGATAGCACAGCTCTCCACCGACTTGGAAGGCCTTGATCACTCAGGTTGCCTAGGTTTGCCTATGAGTGATGATGCTTTGAATTCAGACACACCAGAGTGGGCAGCAGAAGTTATGATATTTTTCAATTAAAAACATCTCTCTTCTTGCCCTGACCAGCGTGGCTCAGTCCATTGGGCATTGTCCCACAAAGTGAAAGGTCGCCAGCTCCATTCCCGGTCAGGGCACAGCCCTGGGTTGTGGAATCAGTACAGTAGGGGTGCAAACCAGAGGCAGCCAATCGATGTTTCTCTCCCTTTCTTCCTCCCTTCCACTCTCTCTAAAAGAAAATAATTAAATCTTTAAACATAATAAAGTAAAATAAAATAAAATAAAGTAAAAATTTCTTTCTTCCACCCTCAACTAGAAGAGCGCTCCTTGAGAGCAGAGAAAACATAGGTAAGAAACAGGAGGGCAATGTGCCCTGTCTGACAGGCAGTAAAACTCATGACAAGGCTCCGGTCTCCTGACACTTTCCCTTAGAATTCACAAGTGCGTGGCTGTCCTGAGGATGTACGTTATTATGTACAGTTGAAAAATTAAGTTTAAACTTTTTCTGACAGAAAATTGAGTCTGATTTGGCTGATTAATTTGATAATGAAGACAAGGCTGATTTTGCCAATTAGGTTATGTAGTAGATATTTTCCACATTAAACATGCCATAGTAGCAGCTCTAAGGTTTTGATGAAAATACATCTAAAACAGACAAAAGGATTTTATCAAAAATTCTTGTACTGGCAAAGACATATGGAAATAAAACAATATTTTGATTTTCCCAACCAATTTTGGGTACATGAGGTTAAACAAGGTACCTCTGTGTAAAATAATAATAGGTATAATCAATTGATAAGTTAAAAAACTTTTTAAAATCAATTGATAAGACTCAGTAAACCTTTGTGTTGTATTTCTTCACAACTGAGAAAAGTGAATGATTAATGACTAGATTAATCCTTTTATAAGTTACATGGTTTCTACTCCTTTGCTTTCAATAAAATTAAAGGTACATCTAACCAAACTGTCAGCTAACCAGTAAATTAATTTTTAATGATATAACACTATATAATTTTTGGAATACAATTTAAGTTTCAAAAAATTAAATAACATCGCTATAACGAAATTTTCTCCTTTCCTTTACATTTATTTATATAAACAAAGGTTTATGGGGATTAAATTTATTTAAAAAAAGAATTTGGTCAAGAGGTAATACTTATCCATGCTTATGTGAACAAACTGAGGAAGGAGAAGCTTCATGCATTTCATTCAGGAAGGCATTTCTTTCTTTGCTTTTTTATCCTCATTTGAAGACATGCTTATTGATTTTAGAGAGAAGGAGAGACAGGAGATAAATATCAATGTGAAGGAGAAACATTAATCAGTTCTCTCTCATATGCCCCCAGACCAGGAAACCAACCCACAACCTAGGTATGCGCCCTGACTGGAATTGAACCTGTGACCTTTAGGTTTACAGGATGACACTTTATAAACAACTGAACCGCACCAGCCAGGGCAGAAGGCACTTGTAATTAACTTGTAGTTTTTTGCTTAATAATTATCTGTAAAAACTTATAATGCATTTGTTTTGTTATGTACTACTATAACTCAGTTTATTGAAGAAAGAAACATGCATAACACACAGAACCATACAAATGCATGTGGAAGGGAACTGACTGATGGTTTCTCCTCTCAAAATTTTTTTTTAAGTTTGCAAAGAGCTTTATGGTCAAAGTAATTTGAAGTTTTTAATTTCAATTTTTATACCTTTTTGTTTAGAAAACATATGCTAGAATTATCAAATAAAGAGACGTTCAAGCATTCATTGTTAGAATAAAACTATGTGGGGCAAGTGTAAAAGAAATGCAAGTTCCAGGAGAAAAAGGAATGACTTTAATTTGTTAAAAGAAAAGCATTACTTTTTTAAAATTATTTATTTATTTATTTTTAGAGAGAGGGGAAGGGATGGAGAAAGAGAGGGAGAATGTGTGGTTGCCTCTACTCACACCCAACTGGGGACCTGGCCCACAACCCAGGCATGTGCCCTGACTAAGAATCAAACTGGCGACCCTTCAGTTCACAGACCAACACTCAGTCCACTGAGCCACACCGGCCAGGGCAAGAAAAGTATTCTTTAAAGGACTGATGAAAGCATATTGTTAAGATATTCAGGTTCCACTGGCTACATTTTGAAAAGTGATATAACTATTTTATTTTTAAATGTTAATATTTCTTTGAAAGTTACAACCCTTGCAACTATAAACAATATTTTCCCTTTTCTCTTTTTGAAATAGTTGATTCATATTAAATTAAATATATGTAGCATTTTATGAGGCTCTGTGTTACACAAATTCCTTATTTCACTTAATAAACTGAGTTATGGTGGTTTGGTATACAACGGAGCAACACAATAAATACATTATAATTTTTCATAAGATTAAAAATTTAGTATGAAAAGCTTCAGAGGTCAACATAAAAATGTGTGAGGGGGTTCACAATGCTTCAAGATTATTTAGTCCAAACACCAAAATCAAATACATGGTTTTTCATGATTTGACTCCTACCTTTCCAGCTTTATCATCTAACTTCTGGCACTTTCAGCCCCAAATTCAAAGAACTACTCACTGTCATAACTTTGTGTTTTTTGCTTTGTTTCCCAAAGTCATCAGAGTCCTATTACATGCCCCCTGCTAAGAGCTCAGGTCTCCTTGCATATTAGCATATTAAAGGTTTGGAAATGTCCTAAATAGAGGAAACTGTTTAAGTTTGTTTACTCCAGTGTCTCCTAAATTTGTTCAGCTCTAGAACTCTTACTGTAGCCCCTAAAAGTAGAGTTCCCTGGAATACCCTTTGGGGAAAGCATATGGCAAAATATTAAGATTTTAAAAGCCAAATCTTTAAGGCTTTCCAAACTTACCCCAAAGAGGTATCCCTCACCCAATGCTTCCACAGGCTCTGAAGCCCTCAACATGGCTGGGCAATGACCCACTTCCTACCTGCGTCCCCTTGGGCTGCTGATGGTCCCTGTGCCACGACTCTCCTAGACCCCTACAGGAGTTCCTCAGTGGCAGCACACAGAACCAGGACATTCCCAGGTCTCGACCTTGGATGACTGGGTTAGGGTAAACACTCCAAAGTATTTGGCAGGAGAAAGGGAGGGCCCCTTTTGGACATGTGGGAAATCAACGTGGAGATGTCTAGGAGAGAGCTCCAAGTACAGGCCTGAACCTTGGAAGAGAGCTCTGGAGAGTTTGATGATTACAGATGGCAGATGAGGCCATGAAGAAGTCAAGAACATTACCCAGTAAAAAGGAAGCCTGAGTGACAAAAGCAGAGGATGTAGTTGTCCGGAGAACAACTCTCACCTTCTTCCCCTAGCAATCTGTGAGTCCTGACAAGCTTGGGCACCTCTGCCCTCGGGAGCTGTCTGGAGTACAGCTACTCTTCCCGCCACTGCCACCACAGGCCCCAGCCTGGACTGCTCCTGCCAACACCTGCCCCCTTGAACACCAAGATGACCTCTGAAGACTAAGTCAGATCACATCACGCTTCTGTTTAAATCCTGTGGTTGCTCCCTTCCTGCACTGACCTGAGGTTTGCGTGCCCGCCTCTCCCACGGCTGCCTGCTGCCCACAAGGGTCTCCTCACTGCCCTTCATGCAAGCCCAAAAGGTTCCTGCCTCAGGACTATGCTGGAGGGTCTAACTGGAATGTTCTCTGACTCTCAGCTGAGAACCTCCTGCTTCTCAGGCCCAAATTAAGACCAAGTGTCTTATCTAAAGCTGCTATTATAAACCACTCACTATCACACTACTCTTTTCATTTTTCTTAGCATTTATTTTATCTAAAAATTAATTTTTTAAATTACTGACCCCTTTCCCCACGTGAGCAGAGTTTTCATTTGTCCTGTTCACTGCTGTATTTCTAGTGCCTAAAATATGCACTGGCCTACAGCAGGCACTCAAATATTGGTGGCATGTTTGATAACGGAAAGCAGGAAGGAGAAAGAGAAGAAAACAGAAAGTTGGAAGGAAAATCAGAAGAGGGTGGAAGCTAAGAGGACAGTCTTCAGAAGGAGGAAATCAAGAAGAATGTTAACTAAGAAGCCACTCAATTTGGCAACTCCATCTTTGGTGTACTTTCAAGAGACAACTTCGGAAAAGTAGAAGAGGTAGGCAGCCAATCACAGTGGGTTCCTGAAGTAGTGGGAGTTCAGTGGAAGGACAAAGGGAAGCAAGATGATGGACACTCTTCTGAGGGTAAGGAAAGAAAAAGAATATTTGCTTGTGCTTTGGAGCTGAGGGAAAGAATGCAGTGGAGAGGGGGATATTGAGGATAGGAAAGGAAAGAGGGTGCTAGGACGAGATGTCACGGGAAGAGATGAGCTCCTAAGGCCACATTAGCCACCTTTTCTCTAAAACTATTACACATGACTACAGTACAATGTCTGTTTCATGTTCACAAATATCTACTCCCGGGAAATAATTTGTTCTTTGCATAATTCTTATATAATTGTAGTCTATAAAATCATTATTAAAAATCTGCACATCAGGTACACATTGGAGTGTGGAATGTTCGGGGGTAGAGTCATGAGGTGTGCAGTGTCCTCTCAGGTGGTTCAGAGAACCAGTTTTAGAGAGGAGGAGGGGGAAGTGACAGGAACAGGAAGGGGGAGAGAGGGGATGTGGGAGAACAAAGGGAGAAGAGAGGGGAAGTTGTGGGGAGGGTGAGAGAGAGGAAGAGCGGGGAACAGGGAGAGGGAGAAAGGTGGGAAGAAGAGAGAGGGAGAAAGGAAAAGGGAGAAAGGAAGATGAGTGTAGAGGAGAGAAGGCAAGTATGCACACAAATGGAGAGCAAATGAGGTGCACTGGTGACAGTGGGCAGTGCCAGTGAAGGATACAGATACATAGATGCTCTTTGTAATATTTGTGAAGGTTTGCTCTGTTTTAAATTATGTACAAATAAACATTTTGCACACCTAAGGTAAGAAGGGAAGGCAGCTTCCGGGAAACTGAAAATCTGGCGTGCAACTGTCAAATTTCTACTTAGACTCTTTAAACTACTGTAGGACTAAGCGGCAAAATACTAAACATGGATCAAGGGACGAGGCATTAACCCTTCAGCACTTTACTAAATGAAAATGTTCAAGTTACTGTAAAGGACCCTTTTTATTACAAAATGAATATTCCTATACAGTGGGGAGATAATACTCTACAATCAAGCATCCTTAACAAAGAGAAGCCCACTCTGGCTGTCCTGCTGTGAGAGGGGGCACAGGGCAGTAAGAGCGCCTCACACAGTTGGTCCTGGAAGCTGGAGGTATCAGGAAGCAGTTTCCAACCCGTCTTCAACAGAGGGAGCAGATGGAGGTTAAGACTTCGCTGTGATGGGACAGCCCAGGAGAACAAACCTAAAGGTGAACTGCATTAGTAAATTTGATTCCTTTTCAGCTGGGCAGATTGTCTGTGGATGGTGCCTGGAGCCATGCTACAGCTGCCTAACAGGACTGCAGTGCAACTGTAAGGAACAATAATTAGATTAAATACATTTTTCAATGATCAAGAAGAACAGTAACTCAGAGGCACCTCTTCTCTCTGCAAGCCCAAAGCTTGCCCAGGTAAGAACTCTCTCTCCCTCTGAAGGAGCCACTGAAACAGAAACAGCAGTTTTCTTAGTGACACCGATCCTCCCAGTGCCACGGACCCAGCTGAAACTCCTGCAAGGCAGAGAGCCCACTGGACTCACCTGGATACCGAAGTGAATGGGGCCTCTCTCTCTCATGGAGAGAAGCACACTTCCCCTTGAATGTTGAAATGCATGAAACCCACAGCTCCAGGTTGAATGTGGTAAGACTTAGCATGGCATTGGTCAGGCTTAGACACCCATAGCCAGATGCAAGGTCTAACACACCAAGAGTCCACTTATCTTCATAACATGCCCAGTTTCTTTCAGGCAATTCAAGACCAAACATATCCCATAGGGTCTAAACTCTCACTCTCTTTAAACTGACTCACTAATACACTTTCTAGGGGGCGTTCAAGGCAATTTTCTGCATGTAAACTAAGATTTTTAGAAGCTTTCATTACCTAGCTTTTCATTACCAATTAGAGTGGAACTCCCCCCCCCCCACTACTCTTCAAGCCTTTTCTTAAAACAAGAGTTGTCAGTAAAGGCATCACTGATTTAAGCCATTTTGCTTTTTGAGGTTAGCACATGTGTGGATACAAGTTTCATATCCAGCACTCTTAACAGGCACGGTAAGGAAGCTGTGTCAAGCCCCATACTACCTGCAGGGCTTACAGTCCAGTTGGAAAGACACCCCAGTAGGATGTGATGATGTGCTGAAAATAAATGCACAGACAGGTTTCCTAATGTTCTGACAAAGGTGGTTCTGATGCTCTGGGCGAGTGGAGTGAGAAACTAGCTTTCAAGAAGAGGAAGAGGAGCTAGAGTTGAAGGGTGGCAGGATTCTGAAAGGGTGGAGGAGGGCCCCTCCCTTGTGTGAAAATATTTTCACATGCACAATCTTTTTTTTTTAAACAGTGACCATTTTTTTAAATTTATTATTTCTTTTTAGAGAGAGGGGGAGGGAGGGAGAAAGAGAGGGAGAGAAACATCAATGTACGGTTGCCTCTCGTGCGCCCCCAACTGGGGAACTGGCCCACAACCCAGGCATACGCCCTGACTGGGAATCGAATCAGCAACCCTCTGGTTCCCAGGCCAGCGCTCAATCCACTGAGCCACCAGCCAGGGCCACAATTATTTCTTTCAATCTTCTAAGAATCCTAGAGGAGAAGCTAAACATATCTGCAGTTTACAGATGAGAAAACTGAAGCCCAGAAGACCTGACTAGTCACTAAGCAATAATCAATTAAATGTCCAGCAGTCCAGACTAATGTAGAAGAGAATTCGGAAAATAACTCCACCAGATGATAGCGCCGGATGAGGGGCAGAGCGCAGACAAGCGGGCAGAGGGACCCAAGGCCTGCAGACTAGCTCTGGATGGGCGCTGGCACGGCCCGGCCCCAGGAGAGGTAAGAAAAGCATAAATTTTAAAGTGCACAGAACAAATTAGATTGGTAACACTGGTTTTAAACTTTAAATTACCAAGGAAACAAACAAAAAACCCCTTTGTTCTCTCCCTTTTATAAATCAGTTTCAGGAAAGAAAACCTCTAAACAACAAGTCCCCCAAATAGCTACTGAGAACCCAAAGGGCATAATAATTTACCAATAAACTCTCTAATATTACCAGAAATTGTAAATAGGCTTATAAGTGAAAACTGGAATCGTGCACAATATTGCTGGAATCACAAGTTCACAGATTTCAGGGTTGCCTAAAGAAGAAATACTTTCATGCAACAAAGGTTTCCAAAGACTTTAGATGTCCCCGTTTGATCAAAGGAAGGCTACCCGATTCCCACACGGAAGCCAGGAACCCGTAGCCGCGGGTATCCCATAACACCTGCAAAATCGCGGGACCACTTGCACAGGCGCTCTGAGGCCAGTGTTTAAGGACGTTCTCAACATTTCGGAATCGAGTCTGGGAGGAAAACTTTTCAGCTGCTGTTCACCAGCCTTCCCAACTGGAGCCTCAATGTTAGGTTTTCACAGTGAAGTTTTCCCCAACTCCTGCCACCGTGCCATTTGCCGCAGGTGACAACTGCTCCGTCCCTGCCAGGCTCGCCTGCCCGGAGCCAGGCCCAGCGCTGCAGGCACCGGGTGGCCTCGGAGCGGCACGGCAGCGTCTCCGCGGAAGGGCCGCTCCCCGCGCCGTACTCACCGCGACGGGGCGGCCGTGCTCCGGGCCGTCGGCGGCGTCGAGGCGCGGGGTCGAAACCGGCGGCGGGGCGGGCGGCTGCCGGTGCTTGCCTGCGCGCTTGGCCTTGGCCTGGATACAGCGCTGGTGCAGGGCGAAGGTGTGCTGGCGCTCGAGCTCCAAGCGCTCGGGCGACACGGCCTCGTAGCGGGCCTCGCACGTACTGTGGTGGCGCCGGCACAGCTCGATGCGCCGGCGGAGGCGCTCCATGACCGCACTATGCCGCGGCAGCGCAAACTCCGCCATGGGGCAGGTGGGCAGCACCATGGGCCGCGGGCAGCACGGGCCAGGCCCCGGGCGAGCCTCTGGGGCCGGCTGGAACTGCGGTCTCCGCTCCCCGCCGGGGGCCGGCCGCCTCACGGCCGCGCCATGGCCCCGCGAGCTGCGGAGCGGGCTTGCGCGTGGCGACGGGCCTTTCTGCGGTTCCACTCGACCCGACCCCGGCCAGCGCTCGCTGCCCACCTCAGACCTCGGCCTGGCCCTGCCGCCCCCGACCCATTGTTTTCCGCGCCGCCGCCGCCGCCGCCATCTTAAAATTGTTTTCAGGGCTCTCGGAAGAGGGCGGGACCCCAGCAAGCGACCCCGCCGTCACGGCTGATGAGCAGGGACTGCGACCAATCAGAATAGAAACAGCGGGCCGCCCGAGGGGCGGGGGCAAGCACGCCGGAGGCGCAGTGGAGCTCCCGTGCGGAGTTTAAAAGGAACTCCGAAGTAGGGGGCGGGCCTCCGTCCCGGGCACCCAGCCAAGTGCTACGGCCGGGACTCCGCCCTGCATACCGCCCCTCGCAGGAAGGCTTTTCCGGGGCCGCGGGGGAGAGCCGGGCAGTAGGCGCGGTGCAGCTGGTCAGACCCAGACGCTGCCCGGCACCGGTGCGTGTCACCGTTTTCATCTCCCACAGCCTTCCTGAAGTTGGCTCAGATCAAGTAAAAAGTAGCCACGCTTTTTCAGTCAGCTGTTTTTCTTTGGCCTCATTCCTTACATCCACCCTCTTCATCAGTCAGAATTTCCCGAGTGATCTGGAAAAGGTTTCCTCCCGCACCATTCTGGATCACTGGGGCCGTCCGTTTCCACTTTTGTATAAAAATTTTAACGTTTCAAAAGTTCAGTTACTACTAACAAGAAAACAAATAACTAAAAGCCCCAGTACACGTGAGGAACAGGATCTGGGGAAGAGTCTAGCTCTATTCGTGGGGACTAGAACCGCAGAGCATGGCGCTTCTCAAGACCGGTAGCTTAGTCTGCGAGCCTCACATTTAAAAGATGGTCTAGTTGGGTAAAATCAAGCCACTCAATCCAACCAATGGCAATTAAGCTCTAGTGTCTTAACTAGCTGTCAAAGGGGTAGGGGGACTAGGAAAAAGAACACAAGAGCGATGAGTTAATAAAACTAGACAGTCTGTGTTGGGCCAGGAGATCTACCTTAATTGCAAAGTTAAGTAGGTGTGCCAGGAAGCTGCACGTTGCTAGGCACCATCAACATAGCTCAAATAGTTGTACCAGTAACTTTTTACTAGGACCCTCGACAATGTTTTATTTTAAAATTAAAAAATGAGTCCTTATTCAAAATGTATGTTTTTATACAAACGCAGTAAAAGTTTACAAGTGGCCCACAAAGGCAAAAGTGCTTAGAGCTCACAAATGCCATAATGTGGTCCTGCTTTTTATGAGTCATTAAATACACATTTTACACCAGAATTAAATATTTATTTTCTAAAAGGAAAAAGTAGAGTAATAGAAGCACCACATTGTCTATTTCTGTTCAGTAAGCAGTCCAAAAGTCTAATAGCACATTGAAAGTTTTGACTTAACTTTCAAAAACCTCCCTGAAATATGATTATGAAGTGTGATTCTGAACAAAAATTAATTTTTTAATAAAAATTTAAAAGTTCTGCCCTGTCTGGTGTGGCTCAGTGGATTGAGCACCAGCCTGTGAACTAAGGGCCGCTGGTTTGATTCCCAGTCAGGGAACATGCCTGGGTTGTGGGCCAGGTCCCCAACTGGGGACACGTGAGAGACAACCATACATTGATGTTTCTCTCCCTCTCTCTCTCAAAATAAAATCTTTTTGAAAATTTTTAAAAGTTCAATGGTTCCCATAAGTCTTAAAAGAAAATTATCTACAAATTAACCCTCCCTTTCTGAGCTGTTATCCCTCTGATACAACAAAAAGTACTGAATCCCAACGAACCCCAATCCAGCAGGAAAGAAGGTAAAACCTCCATTGACTTTACTGGACCAAATCCACGTGGTTGAAGTACAGTTGGCCTCCAGTATCAGAGTTCCATATTCTCAAATTTGATCAATCACCAAGAATGGAAAATATTTGGAAAAACGTTTCATTGTTGCTAACATGTGCTGTGTAAATAGGCCAGCAATTTTCAACCAGTATGCTACAAGAATTTTTAAAACATGTAATACCTATTTAGTCAGGGGCACTGGCTTCTTTTCCCTTAGATGGTCAAATAAAAAAATGACAACAGTCAGAACAGTAATAATTGTCAGATGTGATTATACCTATTTTTTTGTCAGATTGGCAAAAATATTTCTTTTGGTGTGCTGCAGAATTTTAGTAATTAGTTTATGTAAGCCATGAGATGAAAAAGGCTGAAAATCTCTTAAGTTAGGCCCATGATGGTTGCTGGTTGCACCTGTACTGAACAAATACAGACGTTTTTGTTGTCATTATTTCCTAAACAATACAGTTTAACAACTATTTAAATAGCATTAAATTATATTAGGTGCAAGTAACCTAAAGTATATCGGAGGATGTGTGGAGATTATATATGTAAATGCTATGCACCATTTTATATAAGGGATTTGAACATCATTGGATTTTGCTATCTTTGGGGTTCCTGGAACTAGTAATTCCTGTGGATTTCAAGGGACAACTATAATTACTCCACCAGTCATAGTAGTTTCTACATACTAGCAAAGTCATGTAGTGGCCAATTAAAGGAAGATTAACCCACTTTGAAACAGTAAAACACACTAATTAAAGGTTACTATGAAGAAGTTCAGTCCAAAGCAGATGCTTAACACAGGGCTTTAATGTAATACCATTTAGTAATGTGACAATTTGAGAGAAGTGGAAAGTATTTTGTGGACAAGAGCAACTGAGGAACACATCCGATGGAGTGGGTATTTTACAACAGGAGACAACCAGCATGTAAAATCAATGAAAGTGCCTTTTAAAGAGCTGAAAACTGCAGCTGGTTATTAATGCATCAGACATTTAATTGAGAGGTTGCAACTTCAACAAAAAGTGAAAAAGAAAACCAAGAAAAGACTTGTTTTGTTTTGGACAAACTTTGCTCAATAACCCTGGAAAGGCAAATGAACACTACCGATTTACATTTGTCATTCCACAGTTCAGGTGGAAGAAAACTGTGAGGCATGAATTATCATCGGAGAGTGAAGGCGGCAGATTTCTGGAAATGCAATGATCCCACACATTTGCTCCAAAGGAGAAACCTGCAGACATATTTTCAGGTCTTGCTAAGTAACTGTTTATTCTCACTCAATACATCTCGGAAAGTCTGCTACATAAGGTCACTATGACCACAGAACAACAGAGGAAAAGAATAAAGCATTGAACAGCAAGAAAAATGCATCCCACCCTCATAAGAATTTAAGTGAACCAGCAAAAAATTGAAGATAAAATAAACAGACACAGCCTTCATCTCTTACAAATATTCTTCCTCCCCAATATAAACACTGGAGTATTTATATATTCAGTGCAAGGAACACTATCATCTGTTCCTTTAAAACATCTCTGAAGAATAAAGCTAAAGGAACGCCTGATTCTGAATACACTTCAGTGTGGTGTAATCATGAGATGACTCCACTGTGACAGGGGAGAGGCTCTGACAGCACCCATCTGTGTTCCACATGAAAAAAACATGCCATCACTTTGTAAAAAATTCTACAAACGACATACTAAAAAAATTTTTTATTTTTAACAGGACTGATCTATCATGTAATTTAAGACACAACTGTTATATGAACTTCAAATGAAAATGTAAAAGGTTTAGCAGCTACAAAAATCAGATAACTCCTGTTCTACGCCACTCCTCCCATCAATCCTTTTAGCCTGTGTTCACTTAGTCAATTCTGAATTGGCTCACCTCTGGATTAGACTTCTAAAGTCTTTACACAGAGTAAAAGAAATGGATAAAAAATGAAAGTACTCTATCCTGTACTTTGACCCTGGAAAAGTGTGGGTCTGTTTAAAAAAGAAACACACATTACCACAATAAAGCTTAACACGATGCAGAGGTTATAATCACTTTCAGCAATGAACAGCAAGCTGCGCTGTGAAGAAAATGCATAGCAGAGGAGAATGCTAGGAATCTGGGGAAACAGGAAGGGAAAACAGTGTCAACACAGTGGAAGATGGGATGAAAACAACTCATCTATCCTCGAGCTTCCGTGTCCTGGTAGCAGTCCTTAAACAGCCACCTGCTCAAGAAGGCTGCAGCCCAGACACTCCTGGTGTATGGAGTACCAAGGCCCAAATGCCACATTATGCCATCTCCTCCACTAACTGCAAAGCTGTCTGGGAACTAAGCTGTTCCACTGGCAAAAAACACACACACTCTATGGTCAACCAACATCAAGTGAAAAGTTTTTTTTTTCTTACAATATGTGCATTTTGAATACAACTTAAACAGAACCTTCATATAAATTTGGACTTCTATCAATCCCCCTCCTCAATTTCCATAGGAGGAATTGAGCAATGGAAGCAAGTAACACAAGATTATAACCACAAACAACTACACATTAAACATGATTATCAATTTTAAGGGACAGAGACACCTGAATGTTTTGTAATACCAACTTAAGCAAAATTGGTTGTAAAAACTGCCATTTATCCCTCTAGCATTTCTAAAAGTTGGTGTTATTTCTTCAGGGACACATTAATATATTAGATTAAGCCAAGATTTTAAAGACTGGCAAAGTTCTATTACTCTATCTAAAAAAAAAAAAAGTTTTAACAAAAAAATACAAGTTAGTTGCTTCATGTTACATTTCACGACCATTATGTTAAATGCTTTCTTTCTACATAAACAGGTCCTTTTTGTCACAACTGCAATTATTTACTGCTGGATGTTTAACATTACACAGACTACTGTTTGACTGAAACTGCTGAAGGTGACATCTGGAGGTTTTTTGAGTTTCCGCATAAGGTGTGCCAGGTCCTCTCCTAGTACCCCACTTGCAGGAGAAGGGGATGGAGAGGAAATCACAGATCAAGTTCTTAAGATAATTTCACTCTCTTCGTGGCTTTCTGTTTCTTGGTGATCTGTTCAAAATTTCTTCCTCCTATTGGTTGAAGAAACAAGAAATTCATTGTAATTTGCATGTTAAGAAAAGTAAAAGTTCACCAAGGTCTAGAGATCTACCAGCCTGAGGGTAACCCGTATGACGGAAAAACAAGAGTAAAAAAAATGATGAGAAGAAAATGTGCCAAAAACTGAGTGTGTTTCAAGTGATATAGGAATCTGGACAGGCGGAGTAACAATGTGCTATATCAGATAGGCCTAAAAGTGCTGGGGGAAGTGTTCTGGAGGTGTTGGGATTATGTGTGTTTTAATATAGTCTATTTTTGTTTTCTTTCTGTAAAAATGCACTTCTTTCAATTTAACTCATAAACATTTTCTTTTAAAAGGACCAGACACCATGCTTTCACATGTCATCTTGCTTAATCCTAAATAATCTACTGGCCTATGGACACATGAGTCCCGCTCTGAGACTGAGAAAGCTGGATTTCATGGGGACTGAAGACACTACAAGCCAAGTCCCACGTGACACTGAAGACGACAAGCCTGGTTCTCTTCCTATTCTACACAGGGACTTCTTACTGTGTGAGGAAGCCTGGGGAATATAAAATGTATACGAGACTGATTCCTACCTGGAAGAACTCCACATTTTAGTTGAGAAAGAACATATCTATTGAAAATAAAGTAGCATTGACCTGTATCAATAGGAGGGTAGCATAGTGGGAGCTGGAAATGGTCACTAGGTAGTTTTCCAAAAAAGAAACAGTAAAAGAGAGAAGAGCTTGGGAAAGGGCCCTTGGTAGGAAAGGTATGGACTGTTCTCTTTTCCTCATACCTCATATCCAACCCACCAGAAAACCCAGGTCCAAAAGCCCACATCCTTCTTTCCTATCACCCTGCTCAGGACGACCTTTAGCTTGCCTGGATTATCAAAGCAGCCTCCTAACAAGTCTCCTGGATGCTACCTGGTCTATACAAAATACAGCAGCTGAAGCCATCGGAACGGATAACTACTTTGCCCCAAAGCTGGCAACGGCTTCCCTTTTCACTAGGAGGAAAAGCCAAGCCCATACAACAGTCTGGGTGACCCCACTTAACCCAGAGCCTCCTCTACCCTCCTTTTCTCCATATGATCACCCTACTGGCAGTTCGGACGACCACTTTAGGATCCTAAACTGGTTGTTCTCTGCCGGAACGACCTTCCCATGGATGCCTCCATGGGAAAGTACTTCATTTCCTTCAAATCTTTGCCCAAATGTCACCTCTCCAATGAGACCTACCTACTTTTAACACTGCAGCCCACCCCACCTCCAGCACTTCTGATACCCTTTCCTGTTCTAGTTTATTTTTCAAGGCCTACTGCTTTCTAGCATTCATTCGCTTCCTTATAATGTCTACTGCTTATTGTCTGTTTCTTCCCACTAGAAATTAAGCTTCCCAAAGGCAGGTTATACCTTTGTCTTGTTCACTGACAAAGCCTGGCATATAATGGGCACCCAACAAAGCTTTATTGAATAAACGAATCCATGAGGAACAGAGACAAAAATTTTAGAACACAGTGATTTGTGCAAGAAATACTTTTTTTAAAGGAAACTGTTTTCTTTTTTTATATATATAAATATTTTATCTATTTATTTTTAGAAAGATGGGAAGGGAGGGAGAAGGAGAGGGAGAGAAACATCAATGTGTGGTTGCCTTTCCTGAGCCCCGCACTGGGGACCCAGCCCGCAACCCAGGCATGTGCCCGGACTGGGAATTTAACTGGCAACTCTTTGGTTCACAGGCCAGTGCTCAATCCACTGAGCCACACCAGCCAGGGCAAGAAATACTTTTTAACGGCACAGTGAGGAGAGGTGGATGAAGAGACAGAACTATAAAATAATAACCTAGAGTTGCCATCTTAGAAAGCATTTTATTAGTTTTCCCCTACCACCTTCTGCTTATTCCCCAAACCATGTTCATCACAGAAAAAACTTCTGAGATTCAGATGTAATTTGATGTTACAACATGCTGACCTGTATGTCTAAGAATTTCACTTTTATAAAATTGACTTTAATAGAAATTTTACAGCCACAGCCATTGCAAACTACCCTATGAAAATATCCCCTCTGCTTAAATGTACTTTTCAACTTAGGTGCTTAAAATACAAAATGTACTCTCTCTTTCTGTTACCTCTGCTTTAGATTTCCTCTCTTCGTCCTCTTGACTGACAGTGTCACCATCTTCTTCAGCATCACTTTTTTGCTTCTCTTCTGAGACAAAAGTCAAAGTAAAACCACTCAGCAAACTTACACTTGTACTGGGTAATTAGATAATTAGCATTAGAATACACCTCAAGAGTCTAAAACAATCTTCACAGTAACTTGCTTATAACAGTTTAAACATCTTAGGGTCTTGGCTGAAAGCAGAGATTTTGGTATGGACTGCTTACCAAGTTTCTCTTCTGCCTCCTCCTCCTCCTCTCCCTTGTCCCTTTCTTCTTCCTTCTCTTCTTCCTCTTCCTTCACATCTGGCTGAGGAGCATCAGTCTTCTTGTACTCCACAGGGCTGGGCTGCTTCTGAAATATTCCCCCATTCCATGCAATACGTTATCATTTAATTATCGAATGCCTGTGAGTGAAGTTCTGTGCCAGGCTATATACTGTGGCAGGTATCTAGAAGTGAGTGAGATGCACTCCCTGCCTTGAGAGCCTTCTCGGGTGAATGTGTGGAGTTTAAGACGGAAGGAACAGCACAGACAGAGGGATGAGGCAGAATGGTGGCAGGGGTGAGGCTGGAAAGAGCACTTTAGGGATCAGATTAGAGAACATCTTGACTGCCAGATGAAGTATAATCCTTACTTAGTGTAAGTGGAGAGCCTAAACAAAATGTTCTTTTCTTTACAATTGCATGTAACAAAGGCTGAACAAAAAAACTAAAATAAGGCTGTATTACTCCACACGCATTTGTGGGAGGGCAGGGTAAGGATGCTGAGGAAGGAACTGGTAATGAGAAATCAAAGACTGAATTGTAAACTGTATACACAGAAACAACTATGCCAAGAGGAAAAGATGGTTTATGCACAGATGGCCAGATTTATATCAAAGTTTTTCGTTGTTCTTTCCCTCCCTACCCCAGAAAGCTGCTGCCAAATATTAAGGAGAGTGGCTTAAATACTACTAGAAATGAAGGGACTACAAATGCTACTTCCATATGGGCACAATACAAGGCCACTGAGGAGTGAATAAGGTTTCAGAAGTTAATATCAAACATGGCCCAGTCACTACTAAGCTGCTACAAAGAAAACCTCATGCAATAGATCTTATTTTTTAACATTATTAGAATTCTTTCTAAAAGTGACTCAAAACCAAACCAAACCAATCATACCTTTCCAGAACAGCAGAAGACGATGACAAGAAATACAGGCAGTGCTACAGTCAAAACATAGACCACCCAGAGCCATGGGCGCTCCTCAGCTGCCTCCAGCATCTGCCCCACTACACCTGGCTGAAAAACAAAACATGACTGACTGATTTCATGTTCTGGCTTTTGACACCAAATATAGGTAGCACTATTCCACTGCTCAATGACCGCATGGCACTACTCAGGTTCCAACTTTTCCAAAGGGCTCAAGCCAAGATGTTCACATAGCAAAAAAATAAAGGAAATAGGAGAAAATCTTGAATCTTCTTCTCCATATCAACAAGGTGATTTCCCTTTCACAGGTATGAAAGCTGGTTTCTTAAGCACCAGCAAAAGACTTTATTTCAGGGATCAGTGAATGAAAAACTTACTGATCTTAATGTCTCTGGCTCTCCAATTTGCAACTTGGCCATATGACCAATTGTTCAAAAATTCCGCATATAGGATAAACTAAAATTCAACATTTAACAATGCATTAAAATATACCCTGAATGGCAAATTTTCTTAAATATTTTAACACAATAACAATTTTTAAAAATCCTACACACAACACAAATAAATTCTAAAGCCATTGTCTCAGATTAACGCAATCAAGTCCAAAACCCCGATATTGACTTTAGTAGACATAAGATCATTTTTTATGCCAATATTCCCAAATAAGGGAAAAGACAAACTACAGACAATAGGGTTTCACAAACGTAGCAATTAGTTACCTGTAATTGCAAATATAAATAAATGCACAGGAAACAAGCAAGCACAAACCTCAGCAGCCCCATCGGCAGCTTTCTTCAGACCCCATCCATCACTGGCCCAATCATCAACTACTCTTCGATCGCTACAAACGATAAAGTTGTCAAAAAAAATGTCCGAGGTCATTGACCACAGTTCCAAACCAATAGCACTAAAAGGAGTCATTTTGAAAGGTTCTGAATCTTCAAAGAAGTCTGGATTTGGTATTTTCCGGGGTTTCCAGATTCCCTAAAGAAAAAAAAAATTTAATCATTTCAGATAATATTCAACATAAATGTATGGTGAACCTAATAAAAATTAAGATGAATGTTGCATGATAAATAAATTTAAGTGGTGACTTTGTGAAACTTAACTGAGTAACAGGAAGCAAACAATAAATGCTACTGATGTTTTATACTCTGCTTCTAAGATGTCTGAACTCCAACTACTTTCAATTTCTAATATCCATGACCTTGATCCAAACCAACATCTCACTGTGCCTGGCACATTCCAAAGGCCTCTACTCTTACCAACCAGTCTGTCAGTAGGAGTGGGAGCCTACATTGGTACTGACTTCTTTAGTGGTGATTTAAAAGATAAATAATCTTCAACTATCAATTTCACTTTCTCATTAACTACCTACAGAAATAGTTACTACATACACTCAGACATGTGCAAGGATTCAAAAAACAAAAAAATGGCAATCCACCTAAAAAGCCATCAACAGAACAGCCAAAGTGCAGTTTTTTAAAGGCAATTTTAAACTAATCTTACTGTTCGCACCATCAAAAAGGCACTTAAAAACAGAAAAGTATACATACAGCCACAGTGTCACATCTTACGTTTTAAAGTGTGACAAAATGGAAATTAACAATTTTAAGTAATTTGACTAGGATAAAAACAGAAGCGAGACCAGGGTCTGAGTGATTACAGGTCCATAATAAGTGTGAAGCTTTAATAAGATCACTACCTGCATTCTTACCATCTCATTTGAACCTCACAGTCCTTTCCCAGATGATGATACTGAGGTCAAGCAATGAGCTGACTTGTGGTTGGGGAGTCACCTCCCCCACAGTCCTGTCTCCACCCCATTTCACAGATGACCAGCCTGTGTCCTGTGGCTGCAGCATCCCTGCCACTTGAGAGCAGGATGTCCAAACTCAACTTTTCCACTTGTCTTTTGTTTTTAAACATAAAGCACAAAGCAGTTACGAAAGCTCTTCTTTAGTTTTTAGGTTTAGTTTAGACACATAAACTGTCTCTCAGTTTATGACGTTTACTTTGTAATTCAATAGCCTGAAAATAGTGATCAACCTCGTAGCCTCACTGTAGATACAACTCGATCTGAACACAAGCAGATCAATGAGGCACATCAGGAGGCACACACCTGGTAGTTTGGGTTGTCAATCATAGGGGGCTTCCATTTGCCCTTATAATTAGGGTTGTCAATCACAGGTCGCTGCCAAACACCACAGCCAGGGGCCGACTCACACTTAGGGTTGGCAATCTGAGGAGCCTCCCACTCTCCATCCATGTCTTCATCCCTGTGGAAGAACAAATTACAAGTGGGTTCTGTGATGAAGGACTATGAACTGCCATCCTGGGGCTCCCCTGACATCCTGCAGGAATGTTTTCACACAGTGCCCTACT
The DNA here is from genome assembly GCF_987537825.1 of Furipterus horrens. Classification (NCBI taxonomy): domain Eukaryota; kingdom Metazoa; phylum Chordata; class Mammalia; order Chiroptera; family Furipteridae; genus Furipterus; species Furipterus horrens. Next base: position 59,741,979 of record NW_028327180.1, on the reverse strand, counting down.
ATAGAGCACCATGTTATTTCTGCATTTCTAGTAACCAGTTTCTCATGACAGGTGCATTAAAAAAAAAGACACACAGAAATAATTAAATCTGTTGAGCTCCACACTCTGAGTTTGGGCACTTCCCTGTCTTTAAGTATAAGCTTTTACTTCAATAAAAAAGCAGGTAATTTACAAAGTTAACTAGGGCTCTTACCAATCCTCTGGCTTTTCTGCATCTGGATCAGCTACATATTCGGGCTCATCATCTAACCAGCCTTCAGGCTTTGTGGCTTCTTCATCAGGAATCTTAGCAGGGGCATCTTCATCCCTTAAACACAAAAGAAAAAGCCAATTAGGACAACAATGGTCAGAGAATCAAAATGTAGTCCCACTTTGTGAATCTGAAACAGGGCAATCTAAGAATATTTAGGTCCCACTTAATCTCAAAACTTAAAATTCTTTCTAGAATTTATTTGCAAATCATATATCTGATAAGGACCTAGTATCCAGATAAAGAACTCTTGCTCTGGCTGGTGTGGCTCAGTAGGTTGAGTCCCAGCTGGTGAGCCAAAAGGTCTCCCTGGTTTGATTTCTGGTCAGGGCACCTGCCTAGGCTACAGGCAAGGTCCCCAGTTGGGGGCATGTGAGAGGCAACCATCCATTCTTTTCTTTCCCTTTCTCCCTCCCTTCCTCTCTCTCTAAAGAAGAAAAACTCTCACAACTCAGTAATAAAAAGACAACCCAATTAAAAAATCAGTAAAGAATTTGAACAGATATACAAATGGCCAATAAGCATATGAAAAGATGTTCAACATCATTAGGCATCAGAGAAATGCAAACCAAAACCACAGTAAGATACCTCTTCACAACCACTAGGATGGCTAATATAAAAAAGAATGACAAAAACAAGCGCTGGCGTGAGAATGTGGGGAAAACGAAACTTGCATCCATTGATGATGGCAAAGCAAAATGGGGCAGAGCTTTGGAAAACAGTTTGGCAGTTCCTCAAAAAGTTAAACACAGTTACCATATGGCCCAACAATTGCATTTCTAAGCATATATTCAAGAGAAATGAAAATGCATATTCACCCAAAAACCTGTACCAGAATGTTCACAGAAATATCAGTCATAATCATAGCCAAAAAGGGGAAACAACCCAAATGTCAACCAACTAAGGGAAGGAAAAATAAAATTGGTATTACCCACAAAACAGAACATTATTCAGCCATAAAAAGAATTGAAGCACTGACACATGTGTCAACATGGATGAACCTTGACCACATGACAGTATGTGAAAGAAGCCAGGCACAAAAAGTCACCTACTTTATTCTATGTCCAGAATGGGCAAAGCCATATAGAGACAGAAAAATAGGGAATATAAAAATAGGGAGTAACTGCTTAATGGGGAGGGTTATGGGGGGTGATTAAAATCTTCTGAAATTAAAGACAGTGGTGATGGTTGTACAACACTGATAAATATACTAAACCACGAAACTGTACTATTTTTTTGCCAAGTGTCAGTCTATCAATCATCCAGATGTTCACAGCCAGAACACTGAGTGTAGACAAGTCTCTCTTCTCTGCCACCTAACAACACAAATGTGACATGGCAGCCACACCTGCAACACCTCTAGGGGCCATTAAACTACACAATTTAAAAGAGCAGATTTCAGTATATTAATTATAACTCCAAGAGTTACTGCTAAAATAAAAGTTCACCAAGAAGCACGTTTCCAAGTTTCATGGCAGTTGCTGAAAGATGGTGCCACTGTATCTGGTAAGCAAAGACAACACATATCCTTGGTCATGTGCTTGTTTTTTGAACTATGCTAGTTTTAAATTAATTGTGTGAGAACTTGAACTTGTACAACATTCAGCTGACACTTTTAGGCAGAACATTCACACTCCCATCCCCAAAATAAAACAACTAGTTAAGGAATACAATACTGAACAAGGCCAAGTCCAAATCTAAAGTTCACCAAATACACAAATAAACTTGGCATTTACACTAGTACAGGATAAAAGTCCAAGAATCCCTACCTTAATTTAAGGGTGGAAAAACACCAACTACAATTTCACTGCTAAACTTAAGGGGATCCTTTTATAATGGAAGGCCAGTTTTATTATTTCTCTTTGTTCACTTTCTGACATTTCCAAAAGCCAATTTTCATTTCTCATCACTCTCCAATTTGTGCCCCACACAAAAGGCCACATATATTCAACTTCCCTCATATGTACTGAGCTCACGCCTGCTCCTCTACTTTTGCATATGATGTGCTTCTTCAACCAGGAATACCATTTTCCATCTTCACCACTTAAAGTTAACTCTCATCTCACTTTCAAGTCTCAATCAGACTGGCACTGCTCTAAGAAACCACCCCGGGATTGGGTATAGCTGGGGCTCTGGGCACCGAGTAACATCTGCTATTAGACCACACACTATATGCACACCAACTTCATTTACCTGCTGAACTGGAGATGTGTGGGTGGCTCATGTCCTGTGGCTAAGTATTCCACTACCCAGCCCAGAGTGAAGATCTCTTGAATTTTATTTAATATATGATAAAGATTATTTTTCAAATTAAAATTTAAGATCTCAGGACTCAAGCTTTTAATGTGAATTCATAGAAGCATTTCAAAGGCCAGGCCCAGAGGCCTGAGGTTTTGCCATAAACAAACTGTGTCAGCACAGGCGAACTCACCAACATCAACATCCCCTGGTCTGTGAACTGGCCGGGAAATCCAGATGGTCTGTGTGGCCCCCTTTCAGCTACAGGAATCTACGTTTTTCCTACCATGTGAACTGCATCATAGATTATTGAAATTATCACACCTAAACCAACATTCATTTGTTCAACTGCACTGAAAGGCTCACCAGTCATCTGGTTTGACAGCATCAGGATCTGGTATTTTTGGTCTTTCATCCCAATCCTCAGGTTTCCGGTCCTCTGGGTCCTCAATTTCACGTGAAGGGTTTACAGGAGGAGTCATATCATTTAGTAGATTTCCACTGTTCACAAGAGCCTGGTCCACTAATATTTCAAAACTATTATCTGGATTCAAAACTGGAAAAAAGTAAATGAAATTATAAGAAGTTAACTAACCACTCATTCCCAAGCTCTCTACCACAACACAAAAGATCGTATTTCTAACAGAGAGCAAAAGCATGAAGGAAGGCCCTCAGAACATGGTCTTGGAGCCCCAGCAACTCAATCTTCTTATTCTTATCTGTAAATCATAAAGCTAGAACCTCAGGAATTTTAGGAATGAAAACAGATGATAAATAAAATTTAGAACAACAGAAGACTTCATTTATGCAATTAGAAACATTTAAGAACTTTCGGCCAAGATTGAGGCCTAGACAGACACGCTGAGCCTCCTCCCTCCACCGCTAAGAAGGATTACAGCTACCTCAAAACTAGAGACAATCAGAAGTTTCAGAAAACAGAGCTGCATGGAAGTCCAACAAACAAAGATATAAAGAAGAAATACTGATCCAGACAGGTAGGAGGGGCGGAGCTGGGGCAGAGAGGATGCAGTGTGGTGGTGTCAGGGGCAGCAGGCTGGTGGAAAGTGCAGTCACATGTTTTAAAAAGTCAGGAGGGACACCTGGGGTACACTCCTAGCATAAGAACAGACTGCATAGCTTACAGTTCCAGTGCGGGGGAAAATAAAGCCTTATTGCTTCTGACTGCAAACCAGTGGGGATTGGGGCAGAGGAAACTGTAGGTCTCTCAGCAGAGTCCGGCTGTTTAAAGGGCCCCCACTGTCCTAGAAGTTCCACAGACACACCCACTCTGGGACGACGGCAGGGCAACAGCTAGAGGGGTGCCAGTCCCATACAGAAGTAGGACAAGTGCCTGGAAAAGGGGTGAGGGCTGAGCAAGGGGCACTGTTCCCTCTCAGACCCCTCCCACACACACAGCGCCACAATGTGGTGAAATGGGTCGCCCCTACTGATGAATCCTTAAGGCTCCGCCCCTTACAACATAATAGAAGCAACAGCTCTACCTAAGACACAGCAGCAAACAAACACAGGAGCCTGTTAAGATGAGGAGACAGAGAAATATGGCCCAAAAGAGGGAACAGATAAAGATTCCAGTGGGAGAACTAAGCGACGCAGAGTTAGCCAACATAAACAGTTGAAAACACTGGTGATAAAGATGCTCACAGGCTTGACAGATATGCTTAAGTATGACAAACACATAAGGGAAGAAGTGAAGGCTATGCTAAATGAAACGAAGGAAAATCCACACAAAACCAATGGTGAAGGGAAGGAAACCGGGGTTCAAATCAATGACCTGGAACATAAGGAAGAAAAAAACAGTCAACCAGTACAGAATGAGGAAAGAAGAATTGAAAAAAATGAGGAGAGGCTTAGGAACCTCTGGGACAACTTTAAACATGACAACATCCAAATCGTAGGGGTGCCAGAAGAAGAGAAAAAGCAAGAAATTGAAAGCTTATGTGAAAAAATAATGAAGAAAAACTTCCCAAATTTGGCAAAGGAAATAGCACAGAGAGTTCCAAACAAGCTAGATCCAAAGAGGACCACACCAAGACACATCATAATTAAAATGCTAAATGTTAAGATAAAGAAAAATCTTAAAAGCAGCAAGAGAAAAGCAGAGTTACCTATAAAGAGGTGCCTATAAGACTATCAGTTAATTTCTCAAAAGGAACTTTGCAGGCAAGAAGGGACTGGCAAGAAGTATTCAAAGTGATGAAAAGCAAGGACCTACAACCAAGATTACTGTATCCAGCAAAGTTATCATTTAGAATGGAAGGGCAGATAAAGTGCTTCCCAGAGAAGATAAAGCTAAAGGAGTTCATTATCACCAAGCCATTATTATATAAATGTTAAAGGGACTTATTTAAGAAAAAGAAGATCAAAACTATGAACATTAAAATGACAACAAACTCACCACTATCAACAACTGAATCTAAAAAATAAAAGCAAAAACAAACTAAGCAAACAACCAGAACAGAAACAGAATCATAGGTATGGGGATCATTTGGAGGGTTATCAGCTGTGAGGAGGAAGGGGGAGAAATGGGGAAATGGTGTAGGGATTAAGAAGCATAATTGGTTGGTACAAAATAGACAGGGGGAAGTTAAGAATAATATAGGAAAGGGTGACATCAAAGAACTTATATGCACGACCCATGGACATTAACTAAGTAGGGTGGGACTGTTGGAGGGAAGGAGAGTACTGGGCAGAGGGGAGCAAAGGGGAAAAAAACTGGGACTACTGTAACAACATAATCAATAAAATATACTTTAAAAAAAAAAACTGACATAGTGTTCCATTGTCTTCCATAGTATTTTGAATGTCTTCTTTATGTTTATTTCTATCTTTGGAAATCTTATACTGAATATGAATTACTGAATATGAAGAAAATAGATTACTATATTCTTTAAGAAAATAGGCATGTGGCCCTGGCCGGGTGGCTCCGTTGGTTAGAGCGTCGTCCCGTACACCAAAAAAAAAAAGGTTGCAGGTTCGATCCCTGGTCAGGGCACATACTTAGGTTTCAGGTTTAATCTCCGGTCAAAGCATGTACAGGAGGCAGCTGATTGATGTCTCTCTCTCTCTCTTCCTCTCTAAAATCAATAAACATATTGAGTAAAGATTTAAAAAAAAAAAAAGCATGTATACACATCATCTCAAATCAGCAGGAAGCTTTAATAAAGTAAAAATCCTATTGTAATGTCCAAATGATTAAATTCAATTGTCCAAAAAAAAAAAAAAAAAAATAAATTCAATTGTCCAGGTCTTGGAGCATCCAAGCAAACTCATCTGAAAGATAATTTTAAAACACTGTATATATATTTCTACTTTATGTTCTATTACTTAACATTTTATCAATAAGAAAATAAACAAAGGATGGCAATCAGGGCCTCAGCCAAGAAGCTCTTTATGGGACAAAAGCTTATTCTCAAAATTGCCTCAAACCCCAATTCTCAATTCAAAGTAGGGAAGAGAAGCTTCTTTTTGTGCTGGAACATTAAGTTCATTTCTCCACTAAGATACTATGCTAACAGAGACTCTTACTTGCAGGCTTAGGTCTTCTCTATATGTGCAGTCTTGACGTTACATGGATGATAAACTCGTCATGCTATAAAACCCCCCAAATTAATGGTTTTTCTTACTTAATGTATAAAGATGTGTTTTCTTATCAGTAAAATAGGTCTTCAGATCTGCATCAGGCCTCTTTGCATGCTTTTCTTCGTATACGCCTGTTTTGGGGTTTTTGTGGCGGAAGATGAAGTGCAATTTATAGTCCTCTCCACACTTATCTGGACCAAACATTATTGTGTAAGGGGTCTTGTCATGGAACTGGTCCTTCAGAAACAAAAATGAGTTATTTTAAGTAAATTAAACTGTTCAAAGCAACTTTTCAAAAGTGTTATATTTCCTCTTATAAAATCCCAGATAAATTATTGTCACATTAAAGAGAAAGCTGATTCTGTGACAGCATGGATGAATCTAGAGGGTATTATGCTAAATGAAATTAAGCCAGACAAAGACATATCATATCATTTCACTTATATACGGAATCTAAAGAACAAAAAGGAACAAAACAAAGAGACTCATGAATACAGAGAACAAAACTGATGGTTGCCAAATGATCGGAGGCTTGGGAAGCTAGGTGAAAAAGGTAAAGGAATTAAGAAGTACAAATTGGTAAGTTACAGAATAGTTATAAGGATGTAAAATACAGCACAGGGAATATAATAACTATGTTTAGTGTCAGGTGAGGACTATATTTATCAGTGGGATTCACTTCGTAAATTATATCAATGGCTACCCACTATGATGTACACCTGAAAGGAATAAAATATTCAATGTCAACTGTAATTGAAAACTTTTTAAAAAAGAAAAGCTCATTCATTTATGAGATTCATGTAGATAACAGTGAAAAGGAATAAACAGAAATTACCAGGAAATTTTACATGACAATATTATGGAAATGCTTAACAAAACAAAGCAATGCATATATCTAGATAGTTACTGCTCCTTTCATAAAACAAAGAAACAAGTTCTCTAAAACTAAAAATTACATTGAACAAAAACCAGGAACAGAAGCTTTGAAATTCACATTTCAAATAAAAAGCACATAAATGTCAAAATCAATATTCCTAAACTCCTCCAAAATGTTTCAACAGCAGATGGGCCTTTATTTTTACATATCTCACAAAATTTTCTTTCTTTTTCTCTAAGGTATTTAGAAGATAATAATGGGTGGCCACATAAAATAGGAAGTACCTACCAAGTTGAGTTCCGGGGTTTTGGAAAGCAGTTTCACATAGGCACCACCACATTCTATTCCATTTTGGAAATTAACCTCATACCTAATTTGAAAGAGAAAAGCAGAAAACCATATGGCATTCTAAACAAGCAAGTTTCTTATTTATTATCCTTTTCCCCATCTTGGTCTCACTTTTTAAATTTATTTATTCTTTATTATATTTTTTCCCCCATTACCATTTAGTCCTCTTATATCCTTTCCCTCTCAGCAATCACCACACTGTTGTCCATATCCATGAGTCCTTTTTCCTTTTTGCTCCATCCCTCCATCCCCTAACATCCCCCCACCACTATCTGCTCTCCATCTACGAGTCTGTCTCTGTTTTGCCTGTTAGTTCAGTCTGTTCATTAGATTCCACATAAGAGTGAACTTATATGGTATTTGTCTTTCTCTGACTGGCTTATTTCACTTAGCATAATACTCTTCAGGTCTCACATTTTATCATAGGTCATATGCTTACACTTAGGAAAGATTCCATCTTCTATTGCTTTTGAATGACTTTCCTATACCCCCAAAATAAATAAGTAAAATAAAATAAGAGCTTAATGCAGATTCTCAGTAAATATTGAGTTGGCCAAAAAGTTCGTTTCTTTCTTTCTGCACAATGGCTCTAGTGGCACTTAGCTGTCTTTAACTTCATTTGAAACAATTTTGTTAAGACTGTATTGTGACAGCTGTCGTATCAGCGTGCATTTAAAAAAAAACTTATCACAGCTGATGAATTTTGGGGCAGCCATTTTAATATTGAAGATGGAAGAAGATACTCAACATTTTCAGCGTACTATGCTTTATTATTTCAAAAAAGGTAAAAACGCAACTGAGATGCAAAATCAGATGTGTGCAATGTATGGAGAAGGTGCTGTGACTGATCGAACAAACATGTAAAAAGTGGTTAGCAAAGTTTTTTGGTACTATTGACATTTTAGCCAAATCTTTGCTGCAGGGCTATCTTATGCACTGGGAGATGTTCAGCAGCAACCCGGGCCTCTGCCCACTAGAAGCCAATAGCAGGAGACAGCCAACATACTCAAAATATATAAATCAATAGTTATTCCACAGACGACCGACTTAGCCAGACTAGAATTTTTGACCTTAGTCACACTACATGATTATAGAAGGAGGTTCAAGGACTTAACAACTGTCTTTGAGTATCCTGGAAATGCACTCTGACTCAAAATAAACTAGAATATAGTATCATGTCTTAAGGTGATCTGTGTGCTTTAAATGCTTCTAGCAGCAAATATCCCTTGAAAGAGATAGGTGACTGAATCCAAGACGTATGTGATCTTTCTCAGATGAAAAATTTCCTCAATATTTCTTCTTAGAAAATATGAAACCAAATAAAATTCTCTAGATGATCATATAAGTGCATCACCATATCCATATCAATCTGGCTTATTCAACGATGGCACAAAACTCTGTCTTCATGTATTTATCTCTAGTCTAGCATCTCTGTATTTAAGCAAAGAGGGACAACCATGTTTTTTTTTTTGTTAATTTTCTATGTAGAGCTCACTGTGTCTATTACATCAAAATATAAAATGACTCGCCAAGACAAGTGAAGAAAAAATAAATGAAGTTATTGGTGAAAATGAAAAATATATCTTTTACGGAAAAAATACCATACAGACTTTTTGGCTAATCCAATATTTTTGTAAACCAGAAGTTCTTTTGCTATCAGGAGGACAAATAGCCAGTTTCTTTCAAAATAATTTATTAGAAAGGAGAATAACATTAGATTACACTAAAAAATGCTTAAATACACTCAAAAATCCCTACTGTAATACACACTAATTCTCATTTTTAAATGTAGAGTAATAGTTTCATACTATGTCTTCTGAGATCACCATTCCGAAGTTTCTGTCAGAAAAATATTTCACTTACTGAACAATGAGAGGCTTGGTATCAAACAGGAAGGGTTTGTTCAGTTTAGCAGAGATGGCATGATGCTTGGCCCGAGACATCAATACAAGTCCTTTGTCGCCTGGAAGCTTTGTTTCCCTTATTTCATCTACCTCCCATTTTCCTACAAGACACACAAAAAAGTTTACTCCTTCACTACACCTTTGAAAGTCCTTTAAATGGTAGTATACAAAACCCTAAGATGTACAAGTGTATCATAATGACACATTTTAACACATTCCATTTACCTGTGAGAGCTGGCCTATTAATATTATGCACACATATATCTGACAAATATTTGGATACAGTTTTTAAAAATCCATAGCATATTCTCTTTACCAGTGCTTTAAAAACACCTTCCATTTCCACCACACAACACAATAGGTGATAAATTACTGTTCCATTTTATGGTGTAAAACAAAGAAACAGGTCTAACCCTATAATATATAATGGAACACACAAAGACAGCAAAACTTCTGAGGAAAAAAATCTTAAAATGCATACATACTCCGTCTTAGGAAATGGCATGGAAACAACATGCCAAACTTCAACCTGCTATTATATTTAAATCAAATGCACTCTCACCATCATATTTAGCAATTTCATCATCAGTGTCATCTTTCTTGGCTTTGGACAAAATCCACCTGTAATTAAGAGAAACCCCAAAATTAAGGTCCAAATGATAGCCAACCTGTGAAAAGACACAACGTAAATAATAATAAAAGCAGGGTCTATCTAGCTCTCCCTAGCCTACTTAACCACTCTACTTTTAAATCTGTCACACAAGTAGTGGTAATATCAATATTCAATTCACAAAACTGTAAGAAAAAAGGACCAAACCTATGAAACAATTCCTTTTTTTAAGACTCAAGTGAAAAAAGTACAGGGTGGAAGAAGAGAGTGAAATGGAAGTGAGAACCACAGGTTATAAAAGACTGTTTTCCTAAATGGGCATGAACACTGGGGATATAAAATAGTCATCACCATTTCACTATATAAGGTGCTATCCTAAAAGGAATCCACTATTCTCCTATTAATATGTTTGCCTCTAAGTTATACCCTAAGAAATACTTACCCTGACAGAGTTCCTCTGTCAAAGGAATCAGCAAAATATACTTCCCCTGTTGGAATTGGAGCTTTGTAGGTGACCTGTGTCAAACATAAAAATGAATTAAGAATTGAAATTTCTGACTTCCAGCCAAGACGGGGTGTAGGTAGACACGCTTTGCCTCCTTGCACAATCATAGAAGGGATATATCTACCTCAAAACAAAAAACCACCAGAACTACCAGAAATCTAACTGCATGAAAATCCAACAAACAAAGATATAAAGAAGTAATAATTATCCAGACAGGAAGGGCAGAGACAGGGAACCGGGGCAGAGAGGATGTGGTGTGGTGACAGAGGTGCTACAGTGGCTGCAGCTGGCCTGGCAGAACAAGCAGTCCCACATTATAAAAGCTGGGAGGGACACCGGGGGAGTGATCCCAGCACCAGGCCAGACCATGCAGCTCATGGTTCCAATGCCGGGAAAATAAAACCACATTTCTTCTAGCTGTGAAAAGCAGTGGGGGTTGGGATAGCAGAAGAACCTGCCTGTCTCTCAGCAGAATCCATTTGTTTAGAGTGCCCCCACAGTCCTAGAACATCTGCAAACCCACCCACAACCAAGGCAACAGCTAGAGGGGTGCCAGTCCTATATAGAGTGGGTGAAGTGACTGGAAAAGGGGTGAGTGCTGAACAAGCGGAATTGTTCCCTCTCAGACTCCTCCCGCACATCCAGTGCCACAATGTGGTGAAACAGGTTGCCCCACACTGACAAGTACCTAAGGCTCCACCCCTTACAACGTAACAGGTGTGACAGCTCTACCTAAGACACAGAGGCAAACACAGGAGCCTGTCAAGTTGAGGAGACAGAAAAGTATCACACAAATGATGAAGCAGATAAAGTTTCCAGTGGGAGAACTAAGCCATGAGAAGATAGCCAACCTAAAAGACATAGAGTTCAAAACACTGGTAATAAAGATGCTCACAGACTTGATCGATAAGCTTGAGTATGGTAAACACAGAAGGGAAGAAGTGTAGGGTACACTAAGTGAAAGGAAGGAAAATCCACACAAAACCAATGGTGAAGGGAAGGAAACCGGGGTTCAAATCAATGATTTGGAACAAAGGAAAGAAAAAAACAGTCAATCAGTACATAATGAAGAAACAAAACTGAAAAAAAATGAGGAGAAGCTTAGGAACCTCTGGGACAACTTTTAAATGTGCCAATATCCAAATCATAGAAGTGCCAGAAAAAGAAAAAGCATGAAATTGAAAACTTAATGAAAAATAATGGAGGAAAACTTCCCAAATTTAGCAACAAAAATAGACATACAAGTCTAGGAAGCACAGAAAGTTCCAAACAAGTTGGGCCCAAAGAGGACCACACCAAGATACATCATAATTAAAATGCCAAAGGTTAAAGATGAAGAGGGAATCTTAAAAGCATCAAGAGAAAAGAAGAGAGTTACCTAAAAAGGAGTTCCCATAAGACTGTCAGCCAATTTCTCAAAAGAAACTCTGCAGGCAAGAAGTATTCAAAGTGATGAAAAGCAAGGACCTACAACCAAGATTTACTCCGTCCAGTAAAGCTATCATCTAGAATGGAAGGGCAGATAAAGTGCTTTCCAGACAAAGTAAAACTAAGAGTTCATTATCACCAAGCCATTATTACATGAAATGTTAAAGAGACATATTTAAGAAAAAGAAGATCAAAACTATGAACATTAAAATGATAAAAACTGACAAATATCAACAAACAAATCTAAAAACAAACAAACAAAAAAAACTAAACAAACCACCAGAATAGGAACAGAATCATAGGTATGTGGATCATTTGGAAGGTTATAAGCTGGGAAGGAGAAGGGGAAGAAATGAGGAAATGGTGCAGGGATCAAGAAGCATAATTGATAGGTACTAAATAGACAGGGGGACGTTGAAATAGTATAGGAAATGGAGAAGACAAAGAATTTATATGCACGACCCATGGATATGAAGTAAAGGGGAGGGATTGCTGGAAGAAAGGGGGGTACCGAGCAGAGGGGGACAAAGGAAAAAAACTAGGGCAACTATAATAGCATAATCAATAAAATATACTTAAAAAAATAGAAGTATTATATTTAGGGATTAAAAAAAAAAATGGAAATTTTCACCATGGCTGATGTGGCTCAGTGGATTGGGTGCTTGCCTACAAATTGAAAGGTTGCAGGTTTGATTCCCAGGCAGAGCACATGCCTGGGTTGCAGGTCACATCCCCAGTTGGGGATCTGCAAGAGGCAAAATGATGGATGTATTTGCGCACATTGATGTTTCATTCTTTCTCCCTCCCTTCCTCTCTAAAAATAAATTTTTTAAAAAGAATTGAAATTTTCAATAACATACCTGTATTAGTAGGATTTATTCTCTTGGTTTGCTTTCAATTACCTCAAAATTTTCCTAGCTGGCCCTTGAGTTCTATCCATATAATTTATCCTCAGCAAGATATAACAAAGACTGCCAGAGAGATCAGTTATGTATTTTAGTAGATTAGTTTTTCCTTTGAAAAGCATCCAAATTTACCTTCATCTTTTGATTACCTCAAGAAGTAAAACAATATGATAGCGGGAGAGGGGGTGGGTTGGGTGGGGGAGAGAAATTAGGGGAAAAGGGGACAACTGTAATTGAAAAACCAAAAAAAAATAAACAAATAAATAAAATAAAAAAATTAAAAAAAAATAAAGAAGTAAAACAAGTAAGATTCAAAGACCACTTCAAACCTTTGGAGATGCAGGAGTGCTGGACTCTGGTTTTGGTTTTGAGTCTTCTACCTCTTCAATGACGTCATCGAGGTCGTCCTCAATATCAACTACATCCTCGTCATGGCCCTCATGGCCCTGAATGACAGCAGCTGCGAGGACCAGTAACACACACAGCAACCACTTCTCTCCCATGATCTACGTATAAAAAGAGTTTTAAGTAAGTGAAATGTATCACCTCCTTTAAAAAATTCCATAAAGACCACTAACTCTTCTCATTTAAAATTAAGGCGTGCGCCCTGGCTGTTGGGGCTCAGTGGATTAAGTGCAGGCCTGCCAACCAAAGGGTTGCCGGTTTGATTCCCAGTCAGGGCACAATGTCTGGATTGCAAACTGGGTCCCCATTTGGGGGTGTGCGAGAGGCAACCACACATTGATGTTTCTCTCCCTCTCTTTCTCCCTCCCTTTCCCTCTCTCTATAAATAAATAAATAAATAAATCTTAAAATTAAGGCTTTCAAATCAAAACTAAAGGGAACTTTATTTCATTTTACAGATAAAGAAAGTAAGCCGAGAGAGTCAAGGGTTTCCCTAAAATCAGTTTAAATGATTCAATTTCAAGAAAATTTCAAACATAAACAGGTTGGCTACAGAGCTAGAATGTTCAAATACAATTTCAAATTAACCTCTGAACATTTGTAAAAGCTTAACAAATGACAAAAGACCCTTTTGTGTATTAATTTATGAATACTGATTAAAACATTACAATGAAATGATAACAGAGGAGCTAATTAGCTTCACATTAAATACTTAATACATCCTGGCCAGTGTGGCTCAGCTGGTTGGAGCATCATCCCATGAACTCACAGTGCGAGGGCTAGATCCATGGTCAGGGCACACACCTAGGCTGTGGGTTTGGTTGTTGCTCCAGGTGTGTACTTTCTCTCACACATCAATGTTTCTCTTTCTCTTCCCCCCTCTTCTCTTTCCTTCCCCTTCCTCAAAAATAATGAGCATGTCCTCAGGTGAGGATAAAAAAAATTACTTAATACAGATATTGCTACTGTGGTTCAGATCATCAGGTATAAGTAGTGTTAAATTAGTGTTTGAAGACAAAAAAAAAAACTTAAACCAAGACCCAGTTCCTTTTATCTCTTATTTTCTAAACACTTATATGCTTGTGAATTGCATTAGAGTGCAAGTGAGTCCTCTTTCCAAGGACCACAGATCAAAAGATATAAAAACGAAGCCAACATGATGTGTGCTGAACGCAACTGATGGATGTTTCTCTCCAATGTCACTGTCTCTCCCTCCACTTCCCTCTCTTTAACCACATTCTCAGATGAGGATTAAAAAAAACAAAAAAAAACTGGACATGGACAACAGGTAGGGATATGATTGTGGGAGAAGGGGTGGGATGGGTGGGGGGGAGCACAGGGGAAAAAAATGGGACAACTGTAATTGAAAACGCCCCCCAAAAAAATTAATTAAAAAAAAAAAAAAACAAACCCAGAGCCACATGGATGCAAAAATGATTTGGGAGTAGGTAGTAGAGTTTCAGTCCTGCAAGAGAAAAGAGTTCTAGAAATAGATGGAGGTGATGAGTGCACAATAATGTAAAGGTACTTCATGCCACTGAATTGTACACTTAACGGGGAAGATGGCACATATTATATGTATTCATCACAAAAAAGAAAGAAAACTGAGCTTAATTTTTTGGTTTCTTATTTACAATGGAGACCTGTATTTCTCAGGCAAAATCCAAAACAAACAAAAATAAAGAAAGAAACTGAAGGGGCTCTTTCATAAACTTCAATGGCCCCAACTCACAACCACAGAAGCATCTGACCAATTAAGTGTCTAGAAAAAAATTAAATCAAATTATTCTAGTACTGAATTTAATGCCAAATTCCTTATTGACTCTAACTCATTGAAGTGATTAAACTAGAACTAGACTATCATGTGTCACTTGATGGTATTTCTTTTATTTAACATATCTTAGGACTGTGTTCACAAATAGAAAAAAGAGTAAGTCCAATGGCTTCCTAAACGCTTAGCATTTAGGCGGTGCAGAAAATAAATGTGCTATATAAAGTCATACATAACCTTTCCTAGGACTGGTATTAGTTTTTAAGATTTATTTATTTATTTATTGAAAGGGAAAGAGAGGGATAGAAATATTGATACTGAGAGAGAATCATCAATTGGTTGTCTCTGGCATGTGCCCCGCTGGGGGCATGAGGGGTTGGACAGGACTAAAGCCACAATCTAGCCATGTGCCCTGACCAAGAATTGACCCAGCGACCTTTCACTTTGCAGGACTACACCCAACCAAATTAGTTTATTTTTTTAAGATTTCACTTATTTATTTTTAGAGAGGGGAAGGGAGAAAGAGAGAGGAGGAGAGAAACACCAATGTGTGGTTGCCTCTCGCATGCCCCTAACTGGGGACCCGGCCCACAACCCAGCATGTGTCCTGACTGATATTCAAACCAGTGACCCCCCAGTTCCTGGGCAGGCACTCAGACCACTGAGCCACACCAGCCAGGGCCTGTTTTACTTTTAAAAAGTAAAACAAAATGTGGTTAAGACCAGTAGTAATTGAATAAACTACAAAACTAATGGATTAATTAGGACTAAGTATTGAAGCTGGAACACTGTTGCTCAAAGAAAAACTAGGCAAGGAGATGGAGTAGTAGGCTAACTACTTAATAAAGGTAGGGCTGATTTTTTTCTCAATAATTTTTAACTATTTTAAACCATGTTCCCCTAAAATTCATATATTGAAGCCCTAACTCCCAATGTGACTATTTGGAGGTAGCACCTTCAAGGAAATCACTGAGGTTAAAAGAGATCATAATGATGGGACCTGACCTAGGAGGACTGGTATCCACATAAGAGGGGTGGCAAGTTCTGCTGAGGTAAGTCCACACAGGGAAATGGCAGCTCTCTGCTAGTTAAGGAGGAAGTCTTCAACAGAAGAAAACCCTGCCGACACCTTGACCTTGGACTTCCAGCCTCCAGAACTGTGAAAAAAAAAATCTCTAGTGTTTCAATCTCTATTGTTAAATCTGAAATTCTGTTCCAGCAACACCAGCAGACTAAATACAATTGTCCTTAGGTTTTTAAGTATCATGATCTAGTGCAATGCTTCACAAACAAATGGGAAAACAGTCTGCTGGGCCTCATGCAGGTAAGTTTGGGTTGGGCCCTAAGCCCAAATTTCACCTTTGTAAGGAATTCCAGGGGGATGCTGAGGCTGCTGGCTCATAAACCACAGTTGGAGAACTGGTGCTTAGGATTTATGAAGAAACCATTTCTGCTTTGTTTTCCAGTTTATAAAGCACTTTCACAGACATTTTTCATGTAAGCCTCCCATGAGGCATCACTCTCATATCATCCAACTAAAATCTGACATCAAAGACTCCAAATCCTGTATTACTATTACATTAAACTTAATGTTATTAGCATGTAGCTGACTACTCAGGAGGTGTGACAGAGGCAAAGGACACGAAGATTTGGCAGGAAGAGCACTAACCAGTGATCTGGAACAGGGGTCCAGGTAGGGTTTAGTGACAGAGGGGACAACCGCACACCACCCAGCCCAGCTTTACGGACCAAGAAACCTGGGAGGAAGAAGGCATCCATGTGAGGAAGTCAGAATAGTCTCATTTAAAGGAAAATAGTTTTCAGGTGGCAGAGGCCACCAGCCCTGTCAGGAGTGATACAGGAAGTCTCCGGCCAACTTAGGAAACGTACTCCCTCCCTCCACCATTTCCCCCACACCCCGCATTGCAGAACCTACTTTCTTACTTAAGAGAGATGTGCGAGCACTCATCTTTTACTTTTACATTATTCAGAGGATTGTTTAAGCTGTGAGGAACCATTGCCAAAGCATTACAAAGTCATTCTCATAGATGTGCACCTTTAAGCCTTAGCCAATGCTGGCTTTACATATGTTGTTTTATTCCCAAGAAAATACTGTGGTCAACAGGTCTTGTTCCAAGAGTCACTATTTTAGACATCTTAAATGTTCCAAGTGTTGTTAGAGACCTGTCCACGCTTACAATTGAAGGCTATATTTTAAGATGATCTTAATTCTGTTTTGTTACTGAAAATCTGCCATTATCAAGAAACAAAATGTTCCCTCATTTTAGTCCTCCTACCCACACTCCTTATATCAGATAGAGTCCTTTTAAAAGGAGCACTTATTTGACTAGGTCTATAACAAGGATACTGCACTATTATGCTTACTAGAAGAAAACAGAAAATTTAGCTGATCTTGGGTTTGACAATGAGCTTTTTAATACAACATCAAAAGCAAGATACATGAAATAAAAAATTAGTAAGTTAAGATGTTATTAACCCTTTGAGTGCCATGCGTAATTGCTAAAATTCGTGTGAGAAATGCCAGGATATTTTGCTGAGAAATGCAGAGTTTATAAAAAATGTCTATAAAAACATTATTCATAATAATTTGCTGAAAATTTCATGACATATAGTAAATACACTCTTCTTTTGTAAGCAGTGTTCTTTGACACAATTTAGCAAAAAAGTTATTGCATTAAATTTTTTTATTAGATCAATTATTTTAGAAAAAATAAGTTCTTCCCTTCAATATGGCTTTTGAAGTATATATAATATATGGCATAATATGAAACCTATGATTATAATTTGAAAAAACACATAGCAACACGGATAACAAGAAGTATGCCAAATACTGCACAAATTTTTGGAAGGAAAAAAACTTCATAACATACAAAAAAATGAATACCAACAGCATTCACATTAGATATATATATCAATAGATATCAACAGTGAAAAACAGCTTATAAACGAAATGCTAACGCTATTACCGTGAAGCAATGAAAATGTCCATTAGCAAAAGCTTCCTTATCATGCATAGTTTCAACGATTTTTGCAAAGAGAAATGAAATTACAAGGGTTGTTTAAAACGTAAGTAAAAATTATAACAGAATTAATGTCAGTATTTGAACAAGTGTAAAAATTCAAAATTTGGATCAACATGAGAAAAAGTTATATCAATATATAACCTGAGGTACAAAAAAAGAGAACAAAACATAAACTACAAATTACTCCATTGTTATTTACATTTATAGCCATTGAAAAGAGTCGCTGGGAACCATGCTGGCACTTTTGGGAAAATGTGTCAGCATCATTCACAGCGATGTTGGCACTCAAATGGTTAAAATTAAAAACCTCAACTCTGTGAAAGATGCATAGGAGAATTAAAAGACAAATCGGGCCAGGAAAAAACATTTGCAAAATACATCTGATAAAATAAGAAAACCATTCAATTAAAAAATGGGCAAATGCCCTCCTTTGTGGGCTCAGTGGATTGAACGCCAGCCTGCAAACTGAACCAAAAGGTGACTGGTTTGATTCCCGGTCAGGACTAATGCTCTGGTTGTGGGTCAGGTCCACAGTTGGGGGCCAGATCTGCAGTTGGGGGCACATGCAAAAGGCAAACAATGGATGTATCTCTGGCACATTGATGTTTCTCTCCCTCTCTTTCCGCCTCCCTTCTCCTCTAAAAGTAAAGAAATAAAACCTTTAAAAAAATGGGCAAAGGATCTGAACAGATACCTCACCAAAGATATTCAGATGACAAATAAACATATAAAAAGGTGCTGAACATCATTTGCCATTACACAACTGCAAATTAAAACAAGAAGATACCACTGGGGAACACAATTTTCGTTGAGTTAGACCTGACACTTGTTTTTGACTAACTTTTGGCATCTGAATCCAAAAATGACCCGAGTTTTCCTCTATCACATCAACTTAAGGCACAGGACACCCTCCCTTTGTCCCAAAAATCATACAAAACGCACAAAGGAAAATAAAGAAAAAAATTACCTGAATATATTATTTATTTAGAGTTATTTTATTCATATAAAGGCTATATATTGTTACTGTAAGTCAAATTGTGTACAAGTAGTAAAGTTCTGCTACCAAACATACATATTAAGGTATTTTCTCTTTTCAAATGACAGGCTAGGAAATACCAAAATGAGATACTTGAAACAGTCTCCTTCAGTTGGCAAAGCTTTAACAAATTGCTTCATGAGACCCAGTTTTATGTGCAGAGGTGGGAATATAAGGTTCTTTCTGTCAACAAGTGGCTCATGTAGAATGTTTGGATCACCAGGTTTGAGGTCAGATCTTGGAGGCCGATTCAACTTTACCCAATGCTTCTCATGAGCTTTGCTGTCCCACATACACAGAAAACAGGGATACTTGATGTATTCGCATTGCTGACCAAGAAGGAAGCAGACCATTTTAAGGTCAACACAGATGATCCAGTTGTGCTTGTGATATTGCAACATATCAATGACTCTCTTTATGTCTTTATATTCTTCATGAAAACGAACTGAATGGTCAATTGGGACTGCACCAAATAAACTGCCATTGTGGAGGAGGACACACTTCAAGCTCTGCTTTGAGCTATCAAAGAACAGTCGCCATTCAGTTGCATTATAGATTAGAATTCCCAGTTCCTCCATTAAACCATGTATGTTATGGCAATACACATAGCCACCATCACTTCGAAAGTACTGCAGAAATGAACTTTCTCTTGATCAAAAAGTAGGATGCCTTCCCGCCTTTATCAAGCAAGTTTTTCTCGTGCAGTCTTGATGTTAGGAGTTCTGAAGCCTTTTTGGATAGTCCCAAATCTCGTGCCAAATCAACCAACTCATGCTGATCAAATCCTTTACGAACTGAGTCATCTTCAATTTCAAAATCTTCATCGTTGCTATGACTTAGCTCTTCACCACTCTCCTCTTTTTCAAAAGAGGGTTGTTCAATTAAAACTGGAACTGGGATTTCAGGTGAATGAGGCACTGGGCGTATAGGTGATGATGGACTAGGATACTCTATATTACATATATTTTTCTTGTTCTATCCTGGCGTTTTCACTATACAAAAGTATCAGTCACCTGAATGATCTCTGGACTCTCAGCCAAACTATGGGTATAACAAATAGCAATTTATCATGTTTCCTTCGTCCACATCCGTAAACTCTAAACTCTCGACACACTGCTTGCACACCTTGTGAGGGACCCAAGACTTTTCTTGATCACCAAGTTTTACTTTAAAATATGCAAAATAGGCTTGCCTGACTAATGCGCTGATGTTTGTCCTTTGGGAGTGGTGAAACTGCCCCAGATAACAAAACGCATCAAGGTTGTTTAGGCACTTAAGACGAGAAATAGCAGAGGCACACATGATCTGAAGGAAATAAGTACGTATGAAAATAAAAATATAAGCCCTGGCTGCTGTGGCTCAGTGGATTGAGCGTCGGCCTGCAAACCAAGTGTCACTGGTTCGATTCCCAGTCAGGGCACATTACTAGGTTGCACATCAGGTCCCCAGTTGGGGGCGAGAGTGAAAGGCAACCACACAGTGATATTTCTCTCCCTCTCTTTCTCCTTTCCCCTCTCTCTAAAAATAACATAAACAAACAAATAAGTAAAATAAAAATAAATTCTGCTAACTCCTTGTATAGACAAGAACTCGGACTACACTTTGGAATACGATTCACTATATAGAGAGGCACAGAACCTCTCACCACACTCTCATGTGTCACTGAATAGCCTAGACAAGTATGAACCTGTTGCTTGTCTCTAAGGTTGTCCCCCACCCCTCACCACTCAAGGGAGGTTTGCACTCTGCCAATAGGAGAGCACTAGTGCTTCCCTCGATCCAGTCTAGAGTGGTCACATTAAGATGATAAGCTGTACAGAAAAAATATAGACGTGATCGAAGAAAACTAACTGCAGTTTTGAAATCAGCATGCCTATCTAAGTCTAAAACAGCTGAAAAATCAAATTCAACAGAAATTATGTCAAAAATTGTTCCCCTGTGAAATTTTTTTTAATGGCAAGCATGTGAAGCAAGAGAAACTCATTTCATTGCTGGTGAAAATGCAAAATAGTATAGCCACTTTGGAAGACAGTTTGGCAATTTCTTTCTTTTCTTTTTTTTAAAGAATCTATTTTTAGCAAGAGGGGAAGGGAGGGAGAAAGAGAGGGAGAGAAACATCAAAGTGTGGTTGCCTCTTGCACACCCCCAACTGGGGACCTGTCCCACAACCCAGGCATGTGCACAGACTGGGAATCGAACTGGCAACCCTTTGGTTTGCAGGTCAGCGCTCAATCCACTAACCAATACCAGCCATGGCAGTTTGTCAGTTTCTTAACAAAGCTAAACATAGTCTTAACATATGATTTAGCAATCATGCTCCTAGGTATTTACCTAACTGATCTGAAAGCTTACAAATGCACAAAAACTTGTGTGTAAATGTTTATAACAGCTTTACCCATAATTACCCAAAACTTGAAGAATAAATCCAAACATTCTTCAACAGGTCAACAAATAAACTAGAGCACCCACATAGTGGAATGTTGTTCAGCAATGGAAAGAAATGAACTATCAAGCCACAAAAAGACTCAAATGAGCCCTGGCTGGTGTGACTCAGTGGACTGAGCACTGTCCTGTGACCCAAAGGGTTGCCAGGTAAATTCCCAGTCAGGGCACATGCCTGCGTTGCGGGCCAGGTCCCCAGTTGGGGGCGTGTGAGAGGCAACCACACATTGATGTTTCTCTCCCTCTCTTTACTCCCCACTTCCCCTCGCTCTAAAAATAAATAAATAAAATCTTTAAAAAAAAAAAAAACTTAAATTTTAAATGAATACTGCTAAATGGAAGAAACCAGTCTGAAAAGGCAATATGCTGTATAATTCCAATTATACGACATTTTGAAAAAGGCAACTTCTATATACAGTAAAAAGATCAGTGGTTTGCTGCATCTCCCTCTACAACTAGGAAGAAATACAACAACCTTCTGGTGGAGAAAACCAGAATTTCCAGAAAATCGAGCTGCATGGAAGTCCAATAAAGATATAAGAAAAAATACTCATCCAGATGGGTAGGGTGGGCAGAGCCAGGGAGGAGAGGACGTGGTGTGGAGGAGAAGGAAGAGGAGAAGGAGGGAGAAGGGGAGGAGGAGGCAGAGGCAGCAGTGGAGACAACAGCAGCTGTGGCAGGCTAGTAGAAAGCACAGTCACACATTTTAAAAAGTAGAAGGGGACACCTGGGGAGTGCTCCCAGCACCACACCAGACAGAACAGCTCACAGATCCAGTGCTGGGGAAAATAAAGACTCATTGCTTCTGACTGTGAAAACCAGTGGGGTTGGGGCAGCAGAAGAAACTCCCGGTTTCTCAGCAGAGTCCGTTTGTTTAGAGGCCCCTAGCATCTTAGAATGTCCACAGACCCACCCACTCTGCGAACCATGGCCAGGGCAACAGCTAGAGGGGCGGCAGTCCCATATGGAAGTGGGAGAAGTGACTGGAAAAGGCCCAAGTGCTGAACAAGTGGCAATTTGTTCCCTCTCAGGCCCCTCCCCCACACAGTGCTTCAATGTGGTGAAATGGGTCACCCCTCACTGACAAATACATAAGGCTCTGCCCCATACAATGCAACTAGAGCAAGAGCTCTACCTAAGACACAGAGGCAAACACAGGAGCCTGTCAAGTTGAGGAGACAGAGAAGTATGGCCCACAAGACAGAGAAGATCAAGGTTCCAGTAGGAGAACTGAGCGACTAGGAGATAGCCAAGCTAAAAGATGCAGAGTTCAAAACACTGGTGATAATGATGCTCACTGACTTTAACATATAAGGGAAGAAGTAAAGGCTATGCTAAGTGAAAGGAAGGAAAATACACACAAAACCAATGGTGAAGGAAAGGAAGCTGGGGTTCACATCAATGATTTGGAACATAAGAAATAAACATTCAACCAATACAGAATAAAGACACAAGAATTTGAAAAAATGAGGAGAGGCTTAGGAACCTCTGGGACAACTTTAAATGTGCCAACATCCAAATCATAGGGGTGCCAGAAGGAGAAGAGGAAGAGTGAGAAACTGAAAACTTATATGAAAAAATAATGAAAGAAAACTTCCCTAATTTGGTGAAGGAAATAGACATAGAAGTCCTGAAAGCATGGAGTCCCAAACAAGCTAGACCCAAAGAGGACCACACCAAGACACATCATAATTAAAATGCCAAAGATTTAAGATAAAAGGAGAATCTTAAAAGCAGCAAGAGAAAAGCAGAGAATTACCTACAAAGGGGTTCCCATAAGACTATCAGCTGATCTCTCAAAAGAAACTTTGCAGGCAAGAAGGGACCGGCAAGAAGTATTCAAGGTGATGAAAAGCAAGGACCTACGACCAAGATTACTCTGTCCAGCAAAGCCATCATTTAGAATGGAAGCACAGATAAAGTGCTTCCCAGACAAGGTAAAGCTAAAGGAATTCATCATCACCAAGCCTTTACAATATGAAATGTTAAAGGGACTTATTTAAGAAAAAGAAGATTAAAACTATGAACATTAAAATGACCAAAAACTCACAACTATCAACAACTGAATCTAAAACATAAAAACAAAATCCAACTAAGCAAACCAGAATAGGAACAGAATCATAGGTATGGGGATCATTTGGAGGGTTATCAGCTGGGAGAGGGAAGGGGGAGAAATGAGGGAAACGGTGCAGGGATTAACAAGCATGATTGGTAGGTACAAAATAGACATGGGGAATTTAAGAATAACATAGGAAAGGATGAAACCAAAAAATTTATATGCATGACCTATGGACATGAACTAAGAGGGGTGGGTTGGCTGGAGGCAGGGGGAGTGGTAGGTGGAGGGGAGCCAAAGAAAAAGAAATTGGGACAACTGTAATAGCATACTCAATAAAATATACTTAAAAAAAAAAGATGAGTGGTTGCCAGAGGTGGGGATGGAGGGTGTCAGACTGACTAGGTAAGCACAGTGCAACTATACTTTATGCTCTATATGGATACATGACACTCTGCATTTGTCAAAACCCATAAAACTTTATAATACAAAAGGCAAATCTTAATGTATGAAAAATTAAAGAAATCATCTAGGAGGCTGAGTGATCTCAGGACAGCGTGCAGGATATAATGAAATGATCTAATGTATCATAGATGTATGAAACAGCTCCATTCAAGATGGTGGAGGAAAAAGGCCCTGAGCAAAGTTCACTTTGGAAGTGACTGCAGTTTGTAAACCTAGACCTTACAAAAAGCTCTTTTCTTAGTTGGTGAATTGTTTCTCACCGGTATGCAGGTTAACAATCCTGATGCCACTGTGTATGTATACTGGAACTGAACAATGAAGCAAAGGTATGATGGATGGTGGGACCCACTGTAATGCTGGTGATAGGAATCTACAGATTAGCAAGGGAAAGAGGCCAGAATAATCCACATGGTAACAGGCAGGAGGTGGAGACATCAGTATGATCTCACCTTTAGTTTGATATACAGGTTACATACAGAAATATTTATAGTTATATGTAAATATCCACACATATATTTCCTTGCTCTGTCGTCAGCTGAGAGGGCCTAAAGAAATTATACCCCAGTACCAATAATTACACCTAGTGCTAATCTTGGTTTCTAGCATCATCACCAATAAAAGGAAATAGCTCCTTGAAGAAATGACTGATTCTAGTATTAAAGCAGAAAATATACAAGATGAGCTAGAGCATTTTGTAGTGCCAGAAAGGAAAAAAGTGTTCAAAAAAAGAAAACAAAAACAAAACACCCACAATGAAGGGGGCTGTTTGAAAGGAGCACAATAAAAAGCTCCCAAAGGCCAAAGCTGGAACAGTGGGAGCAACAAAATAAGTGGTATCAGATTATACCCCAAAGTATAAAATAAATGCCCATGAATCTACACTGACAAAAATAGACTGAGTAAATAAATAAATGGGAGAGGAGAGACAAACTTCCCAGGCAGAAATATCTCAAGTACTTTGTGTAGGCAACTCCACCCTCCAGGAGGTGGAGCATAACTCCCTGCTCCTTAAGTGTGGACTGCACAGTGACTTCCCTCCAAACAGGCCAGACATTTGGGAAGGGAAAATAGATTACCTTTACACAGGAGAAACCTGGTAAACACACCTTAGCCAGGTGATTTCAAGGTCAACATCAACAGCAATAGGCCATGTGGATAGTACATGCCCTTGACACACTATGAGGAAAACAGGACTTTAACCTCTGTGGTTTTCCTCCCCAAAAATCCATATTCTCAGTCTAATCATGAGAAAAACATCAAGCAAGTCCCAATAGAGGGACATTCTACAAAACAACCTGACGAGCAGTCCTCAAAAATGTCAAAGTCATCAAAAACAAGGAAAGCCTAAAAACATGTTGCAGCCAAGAGAAGCCTAAGGAGACATGTAGACTAAAGGTAATGTGGGTCCTAGAAAAGGACAGTGGGTAAAAGGAAATCTGGATTAAATATGGACTATAGTTAATAATTATGCACCAATATTAGTTCATTAATTGTAATAAATGTACTATACTAATATAAACTGTTAGTAGGGGAAACTGGGTATGAATTTTATGGGAAATCCTCTGGCCAAATCACGATCAGAAGCCAAGTTTGCTATTTCCCACTACAAAGTACTCTACTTGGTAATTCTATACTGCTTTTGTCTTAAAGACACAAAATTATTTTCCACATATTTTAATGTTTAGGAGGATTTCATAAGTTTGTCCCTTTTTAAGTCTTCATTTGTCTTTACACTTACAGAATCAATCATAAGCAGAGAGCATACTTCTCTGCTGTCATACTGTTTCTAAAATTATCAACAGGAAATTTAAAACTAGCTCAACAATAAAGTAATAATGGTTTTATTTTTATATTTACTTTATATGTATTTTTAAAATCCAGATATTGTATGATTTTTAAAATATTTTATTTGAGAGAGAAGGGAGGGAGAAAGAGAGGGAGAGACACATGGATGTGTGAGAGAAACATTGAAACAATGATCGGTTGCCTCTCGCACACCTTTAACTGGGAACTTGGCCTCATGACCCAGGCCAGTGCCAGGACTGGGAATCAAATCTGCAACCTTTTGGTTTGCAGGTCGGCACTCAATCCACTGAACCACACCAGCCAGAGTGCAAAAATGCTTTAAAAAACCAAACAGCATACTTCCCTCCCAACTTCCTCCAAGCCAAAGAGCAGGCGGTCCCTAGATTAGGTATGGTCAGGAATACAGGTGAGTAAAGAAATGACCTTAAACTGAATAGCACTTTCCTGTAGTATGAAACATTTGCCACACTTCCTATCTCTTCTACTCACAGTCCATGCTCACTAAAATAAATCATCTCCTCTACAGGAAGTTTCTTGCATTCCTGATGCTATAGTATCTATAGTTTCCCTCAGACTTTATTTTCTGGGTTTTTTTTAGGACCCATTTTCTTTTTCTCTCATAATTTTTAGCAGTGCAAGATTATTACCGGAAACTACAGCAGAGCCCACCCCTTTGAACTAGGTTGCATATGCTAGGTGGATGTGTAACTCATAACTAGGCAACTCAGTGCTATGTAACGCTCTCATAATGGGCCTGCTGAAATCCCTGTCTTGGCCAAATCACACATTACTGCACTACGAGCATGGACCTCCAGGACAGACAGCCATTAAAAATCAAAACTAAGTATGCAATAGTTACACAGATGTTGAATTATAATCTTGTATACCTGAAAATTAGATAACATTATTAACCAGTTACCCAAATAAATTTAACTTTAAAGAACTAATTATATTTTAATAAAACATGGACATTAGTTAATAATAATGTTTCAATATTGGTTCATTAATTATAGGAAATAGATCGTAATATGAGATGATAACAACAGAGGAAACTGAATGTTATGGAAGTATACGGAAATTCTGTGTGCTATCTTTGTAATTTTTATGTAAATCAGAACTCTTCTATAAAAAAAGCTTTTTAATGTATCTAAAAAACAAACCACAAACATGAAAATCTTTTAACATCTATGAGTCTACTGAAGTGGACAACTTTTCTCAAAAATATCTTTAAGTTATATGCAAATGTGAGTTTCATGTGACTCTGTCTTATGATATCCTTTATAAGCAAAGAGTAGGTCAATAAAACCAATACTATAGGGTAAACACTATATGGTTCAAGTTCCAATTACTACAGATCTAGAACTTGACCTAAAAGTAAAACTGACAATACCTAGGTTTCAGAGAAATGAACAGTCTGCATGTCCTTCAAATACTCATCCATAAATCTCAACTGGGCCTTTGATAAAAGCTGGGTGGCAGAGTTCAAGACTGTTTTCTGGAGTAAAAGGAGAAAATCCATCTGCTCCTTCATTCTTAGAGCACTCGCTGACAGTTCAATGTCATAAGCGCCAACTAGAAATCAATCCCTTTCTTAAAAACTAGTATGGAAAAAATTTTTTATAGATTAAAGGTGACCTTGATGACTATTTATTTGCCCATGTTTTCAGACTTTACACATATACTGTATTATTAGTTCTATAAATCGGTTTTTTTTGGAGGGGGTTATGGTTAATATCAAAATAAACTAATTATAACCTATTGTTTAGCAATCTAATGTACAAAAAAAGCACTTAAGTTTGGTAGCCCTATTCAAGACTCTTTCTAGTATTTTCCTTCTGTAAAAAACAATGCCAAAAACGTAAAAATTTTAAAAATGAATTACTGACATAGATAAAAGTGCACAGAACTATGTACACACAAGGGCATTAAATACCTGGTAAAATCTGAGTAAGGTCTATAGATTGTACCAACGTCAACTTCCTGCTTTTGCTATTATACTAGAGTTCCATAAGATGCCACCTTTAGAAGTTGGGTGATGGTCACAGGGACCTCTCTGGACTATTTTTGCAATTTCTTGTGGGTCTGTAATTATTTCAAAATTAACAGCTTTTAAAATATATATATAGTTGGATCATTGAAGGTGGTTCTTTAAACTTAATCAAAGTTGTCTAGAAACTACATACCTTTAAATTGGCCTAGTCTTCTAAAGCACAAAACTTCAAAAGAAGAATCAAATGTATACTGGATTAGAAATTTGAACTTGAGGTAGTCTTTCTCCTTCCCTTTCAGTTAATTAGGGTTCTGTTTTTAGTAATCAAATATAACTACCTACCTATATCCAAGTCAGAGAATCTCTACCCTCTGGGATCACATGGAAAAATGTACACAAAACCAAGAAACAGGAGCCAAATACGAACACATTTTTGATGTACACTTATTAATATAAATGCTTTCTGGCTTGCTTCCCAATTTCCCAAGGACAGAGCAAAAAGTCCAGCTCTCACAATCTCAGGGTCAGAATTCTTCAAGAGAATCTAATACACTCACTTTTACTATTTCAATCCACCCTTAACTTCAAAAAGAGTGGATTGATCTTGAATTCTAGAGGTGGAAATTTCCTATTTTAAAACACGATTCACAAAGTTAATTCCTCATACACATGCAGTACAGTGTATGTGGTGGTATAACCTGTCCCATCAGAGAAACCCGCGTTTCCGACTCTCCTGCTCCTCTCTAGCCTCGCTCAGTTTATTAAAACTTTTATGAGTCTTCTGTCCCACTGTTATAGATGCACGTAATAGTACTACTAACTCAAAAGCTTGGTGTGAAAATATAAAAAGATAATACAAAGTCTATCAGAGTCCAGCACTTTATAGGTATACCTAAATAGTTTGTTCTTTGATACCTAAAATATCACCACAGTTAATACATTTTCAATTCTCATACTGGACCAAAAGGTCTAATATGCCTGCCTACTCCTCCAACGTATTTTAATAAAGCTGAATGATGATGTTACATAACAAGAAAAACTTGCTTTTCTCCAATTATATTAATATGATTTCTTCTTTAACTCTTCCTTGCAATGGTGCATATATACAATTTTAACATTTGGATATAGAAATGTCCACAATAATCTATGACTTTATTCCCTATCACCAATTATTTCTTTATTAATTCTCCAAATTTTAATTTATTTTTGGTTAATGATAATTCTGTCCTCAGCATATTCTTTAAAGTCATTGTTTTACTATACACATTTAATGTGCATGAGACTTTGAACACAAAATATTCTATTTAACTGAAACAAACACAGTGTGCATCAGATTTTACCAAATTCAAATAACTATTTAGATCAACTTTAGGAATGGGAAAACACTAAATAAATATTAAATCTGCCACCTTTCAAAGGCAGAAATGTTATCCTCAATAAAGGTCCCTTATTGAAGGGATCTATTAAAGAAAAAATAATAACCCTGTTAAAGATTTTTAACCCTGGCTGGTGTGGCTCAGGGGATTGAGCACCAGCCTGCAAAGCAACAGGTCGCTGGTTGATTTCCCCCACCAGGGCACATGCCTGAGTTGCAGGCAAAAGGCAACCAATCAATGTTTCTCTTGCAGACTGATGTCTGTCCCTTTCTCCCTCCTTTCCCCTTTCTCTGAAAACAAAAATATTTTAAATAAATGATTTTTAAAAGATCTTTAAAACAAATGGAGACTCAAATTATTTGAGTTTATTAAATTTAAATTTTTATATTTTATCTTTTCAGGTTGTCTACTTTTATATCTATTTTCCTAAGAGATACTGGTCTGTGGTTTTCTTCTGAAGGCTTTGCCTGGCTTTGGTATCAGGGTAACGCTGGCCTCATTGAATGAACTGGGAAGTGTTCTCCCCTCTTCTATTTTTGATATTTGTTAAAAACTGGTGTTTTCTTCACTAAGTTCTTAGTACAATCACCAGTGAAGCCATTTGGTCCCAGGATTTTCTTAGTGGTACTTTGTTTCTCAAAATAAATTAGGAACTTTTAACTCTGATCCCTTTAATCCATGAGAAATTAAAAAGGGAATCACAAATCTCAGGTAAGGGATTTCTCTGTCCCTTAATCAGACTGAGGAAGTTCCTTTCTATTTCTGGTTTGTTTGGAGTGTTTCTACCATGAAAGGGTACTGCATTTTGTCAAATTCTTTCTATTGAGATGATCATGTGGTTTTTGTCCTTTTATTAATGTGATATATAGCATTTATTATTGTATGCTGAACCAGCCTTGTATTCATGGGAAAAAAACCAGTTTATTCTTGCAAATAAATCCTTTTTATATTACTGGATTCTGTTTGCTAGCATTCAGTATTTTTGCATCTGTTTTCATAAGAAATATTGGTCTGTGGTTTTCCTTTCCCGTGCCTTTTTTACTTAAAAAATATGGAATGCTTCACATATTTGTGTCATCCTTGCACAGGGGCCTGCTAATCTCTGTAACATTGCAATTTTAGTATATATGCTGCTAAAGTGAGCACTTTTCTTTAAATAATTTGTTCGTTTATTTTTAGAGAGAGGGGAAAGGAGGGAGAGAAACATCACTGTGTGGTTGCCTCTCACTCGCGCCCCCAACTCGGGACCTGACATGCAATCTAGTAATGTGCCCTGACTGGGAATCGAACCAGCGACACTTGGCTCACAGGCCGATGCTAAAGTGAGCACTCTTATGTACTCTGTTTGGTTTTGGTATCAGGGTTTCATAGAATGAGCTGGAAAGTGTTCTTTCCTCTATTTCGAAGAATTTTTGAAGAACTGGTGTTAATTCTCCCATTAGATATTTACTAGAATTCACCAGTGAAGCTCTCTGGTTCTAGGCCTTTCTTTATGGGACTTAGTCTCTTAAAAGCAGTTAGTAAAGCCCAATTATAATTCCTTTAACCTATGAGAAATTACAGAAACAGAAAGAATTACCTACCTAATTTTATTGGTTGTTTTTAAAAAAGATGATTTTCTTTAAGACTTTTTTTTTAGAGAGAGGGAAAGGGAGGGAGAAAGAAAAACATCAATCAGTTGCCTCTTGAATGTGTACGCACCCCAACTGGGGACCAACCCACAATCCAGGCACATGCCCTGACCAGGAATCGAACCACTGACCTTTTGCTTTGTGGAACAACACCCAACTGAGCTTTAAAAAGGTGACTTTAAAAAAGGCAGTGTATAATAAAAACTGAGGCTGTATTTCACACAGGCTATCCATTCATCTTTTTAAATTTTAAGTCCTTCTGGCTTTAGATATGTTAGGTTGTCTAATTTAATCATCACAAGAACTGCAGGATGTTCTATCATTCCCATTTGACACAACAGGAATTTAAGTCTAAGGGAAGTTACACAAACTGTTCAAGGTCACAGTTACGACATATATAGTAGTGTTTATCAGCAGGAACTCAAGTCATAATCCCTCATCAACTACTTAATAACTTGGTATATTGGGTGAATTACTCAGGCCAGGGCCTCGGTTTCACCTCTAAAATGAGAATAACAACACTATCTACTTCTTAGGATTATTGTATAAACACAAGTAAACTGCTTAAGACAGTGTCTGGCTTACAGTATGTGCTCAACATTAGCAGTGAGTTCTATTACCAGTTGTTGTTCAGTGCCACCTTTCAAGTTTTACTAGTTCTAAAACTCTTGAATTTTAAAGCAAATAAGAAAGTCTCAGACTGGAAAGGAAGCAGTCACAGATAAACCATTTTACTTTTACATGTACCTTCTGATTTTACACATTCTTTTTTAAAAGATTTTATTTTCATTTATTTTTAGAGAGAGGGTGGGGGAGGGAGGGAGAGGGAGATAAACATCAATGTGTGGTTGCCTCCCATGCATCCCCAACTGGGCACCAGGCCTGCAACTCAGGCATGTGCCCTGACTGGGAATTGAACCGGCATCCCTTCAGTTTGCAGGCCAGTGCCCAATCCACTGAGCCACACAAGGGCTGATGTTACAGATTTTTATCTGGTCAAAAAATGAAAGCACTTAAAGGGGGAAAAACTACATAAAGTCTAAAGTGGTCTTTTATTATAAATGCCCATCCATTTAAATATAGATCCAGGGTGATGAATGCACAACACAATATACAAATGATGTATTATGGAATTGTATACCTGAAACCTATATAATTTTATTAACCAATGTCACCCAATATTGAATAAATGAATAAAATAAAAATATTCATACTGTATTTACAGTTTTGAATTGTTTTTCACTGACTAGAACATTAGAATCGATTTTTCCATAGCACATTCTTTTTTTTGCTACAAACTACATACATTTAAGGTGTGAATGCTCAAAATATATTGCTAAGGATTGTCTAAACTCTTCAAAAAAAAAAAAAATCTCCAAATGGAAAAATAAATACAAAAAAAAAAAATCTCCAAACTTGCTCTAACCAGAGTGACTCAGTTGAGCATCATCCCGTAAAGCAAAGGGTCACTGGTTTGATTCCTGGTCAGGGCACATGCCTGGGTTGCAGTCCAGGTCCCTAGTCAAGGTGCCTTTGAGAGGCAACCAACTGCTGTTTCTCTCACACACTGATGTTTCCCTTTCTCTCTCTCCCTCCCTTCCCCTCTCCAAAAATAAATAAAAACATTTTAAAAAAATCTCCAAACTCATGGACACGAACAACAATGTGGTGACTGCCAGTGGGGGGTGAGGGGGTGGGGGGAGTGGAAGACAGTGTAAGGGGGATGGAAAGAAATACTGTACAGTAAAAATAAATTGTAAAATAAATAAATAAATAATCTCCGAATACATTTCACAGCTCACAGTTAAGCTTAATTTAAAAGTACATATGGTGCAGTTAACCAAGCATTCAACTGGCACTTTTCTAACAAAGTTATATAGTAAACTACATACAACTATGTTCACACACTTTTATTATTTCCTAGTTGTAGTGATGAGCTGCCAATTTTATTTGTACCATTCATTCCACTATTCAAAGAAGTTCACCATTCATTTGTACCTCCCAAGAACCCTCCTAGCTAAGATACACAGGAGACCTCTCATTTCCATTTGAAGGATGTGTAAAGCACCGAGTTCAAAAGCTAGTGGCCTGCAGGTGCTGACCATTACCAACCTCACTTCACCTCTGAAACTGTCTGCAGGGCATAGCGAACTCTAACTGAAAGGAGACCATAGCCTGATTGCCAGAACTGCAGCAAGGACTTCTGTGGAAACGCCTGCCCGCATGGTCCCTGCAAGATAACGTGCTGGTTAAAGTGCTGAGTTAAGACAATAGGGTGTGAGGGGATACTGACCTCCCTCAGACAGGTCAGAAAACCTGCTGGCTGTGGGACCCCCTGCACTGCTTGCCCTGGGCGCCTCCCGACCAGTAGTCTGGTGCGCCCCGAGCTCCTCATTCGCTGCCAGGCCAGCACAGCTGGGACATGACGGGCATGGAGGCGGCTCGGGACCCTCCAGCACTGCTGGGAATCTTACAGATGAGCAAAGCTCCCCTTTAACACAAAAACCTCTAATTACAAATTCAAGCAAAATGTTCCAGTTCTTAAATCAGATGTAAAGGACTTAACTGCGACTCATTCACCTTTGTCCTCCCAATCTCTTCATCTTCAGCTCAGTTGAACTTCCCTCAACAGTCACTAATGTGGCGCGGGGAGCGGGAGGCATTACCCGATGGTCCCGGGGTGTGTGTGTGGGGCGGGGTCCTTACCCACTGGTGCTGGGGGCCGGACCTATAACCAACCGCCAGTGAGGCGCCGGTCAGCGCGGTGGACCAGCAGCATTCAGACTGTAATTTATGCAATCACTTTGTACCGTGCAGTTAATATGCATCAGACCTCACTGACCTATTTTATACACACCACCATTTAATTCTAGTAACTCCATCAGGTCCTATGCCCATGCTGTTGGGGAGAATTGGGTACAAAAGGTCAGCAAAGTGCCCAATTCACAGTTTGCACAGCAACATATGGCGGATGAAGGACTTGAACCAGGGCCTTCATCTTAACCAAACTTAATGTCAGAAATACCGAGCCCTCAACTACAATCCCAACGCGACCACGACATGCATTGCTTGACCTTGGCCCAGGCGTTCCGCGGCTCTGCGCCGGGCCGCGGCAGACAACCTAACCACGGTGAGCTTGAGGGCCTTCCTGCCTTTCACGTCCAGTGAATTTCCGACTGAATGACTCGCCACCTCAGGACAACTGAAAATGTGAAGGCTCAAGTTTTTCAATCATTGCGTGTTCTACAACCTTCTCCATACTCTTCAGGGTGCTAGGTTCCAGTCCTCGCTTTGAGGTTCTACTTTCAAATATTGAATCCGTAATACTAACCCTAAATATATTCTCCATCCGATACCACCTTTCCCCACTACTTGGGTTATCGACTAGGCCCCATTCCACTCCAGACCTCTACCCGGCCTACAGCAATCCTCCTTCTCGGCCAGCAAAATGCCTCAGAAAACTCAAGAAGCAGAGCCACGGGCAGAAACTGCCTTTCTCTGAGGCCAAGGGAGGGAGGGTCTAGCGCACCTGCCACGCCTCCCGACCCCAGCGTCGCAGCCTGGGCTTAGCTCCCCAGCCCAGGCAGTCCAGGTTCGGGCCTCGCCCCTCACGACCAGCGCGTGCGCCCGGCCCTGAGCCCTCTAAACTCAACCCTTTCCCGAAGCCCTGGACCCGTCCCATCCCTCGGCAGCTGTGCCACGCTCCCAGGCCCCTGGGGTCCTCACAGGCCCGAAGAGAAACGCAGGCCTCCTCCGTCTCATCTCTAACCTCCCGGGGACCGCCGACGGCGCCCGCGCCTCCCCCGCCCACACACCTGGCTCCGCGCTGCAGGGGAGACGGCGGCAGACAAGGCCCGACCGTCACGTGCCACAGAACCAAGAGGCCTAGGCTACGGCTGCCGCCGCACGAGCGACCGACCAACGCCGCACTAAATCCGGCCCTGCCTCCGCCCCTTGCGCCTGAGTAGCTATGGCCAGCGCAAAGTCCTGCCCCCACGCGCCAACTGCAGAATGGGGTTGGTCAATATGACCATCGCTCTAATCACCTTCCCATACGCCCCCTAGGGCTATTCTTCGTGGAGTGTGGGGACTGGCTGGGAGTGAGGCAGGAAGTAGCTGTTGGTTGGGCGGGAGGGGAAGGGGCGGGCCACAGACGTTAGGTACGGCGGGCGCGCGCGCGCGCGCACCCTGGGGCGGGGCTTGACCGGCAAGCGCTTTGGCGTCCTGTTGACTTGCTACCTTAATGGGCGGTCTGTCCGGCACCTCGTTCCAATCGCTGTGGTGTCGAGCCCTCGGTTTTTGTACCCTAGACGCCGGCCCTGCGTTCTGTTCCCTTCGTTGAGAAGGCAAGTGGCAGGCGGTAGAAGTGTTAGGAGGTCCGGCGTGCCATCGGGAAGGGCCAGTTCCCCTGGCTGCGAGTGCGAGGCCCCGACGGGCTCAGGCGGCCCTAGTGCGGGCTCCCTCCTGCGAGTCCGATGTCGCCTGCGCTGCGCTGTGTAACCGCGCGTCACCGTCCCTGCAGAGTCACGGTTCTAGGTCTAGGAGCCTGCGGCTGGGACTTTTCCCAGAGTAAACTAGACTCCAAAATACTGTCATCCAAGGTTTTTCCAACTTTCAATTTGTAATGTATCCTGAAGTAAGATTAGTCAGAGGGTCACATACGCACTGACGACAGGATTGAGAAAAGGATGGTGCAAGGGAAAGAGGTTGCAAACACACCACTCCTTTAAACCCTCTTTTAGCACGTCTTCAGTTTTTAATATGCTGAGAACCTCAGAAAATGGAAGCAGCCTAAGGTTTTTCTAGACTCTACAGGTCCTGCTCCGTCTTCCATTTGTTTGTGTAACCAAAGGCTGACTTCTAGGGTGGAAAAATCCGGCATCAGTAGATGGATCACCTACCCGTGGGCCAGCTTTATTCCCCCCTGCCACCTGGAAGGGGAAAAAGGGAGTCAGTTTGGCGTTTGCAGGAGTTCAGTATTCAATTCTCAGCTTCACAGTTTGCGTAAGGGAATTTTGCTTTTCTATTGACCTGGAGAAGTAGATATTTAAGGTACAATACTCTGGATGGCACATCATCCAAACAATGTACTTAAAATGTAGTCACAGCAAAAGGGAAAAAGTGTATGTAATTATGTTTCTTTTATACAATTGTTATTTTTGACATTTTTAAACCATATATATTTCTTGCTTTGCAAATTGTCTATTCATGTCATTTGTCCATTTTTGTATTACAGGTTTTGTCTCCTTTACATTGTTGGTAAGAAAACTTTATGTATTAGGATTATCTACTACAATTATTTTTACCCAGTCTAAGAACTTTTCATTTCGGGCCCTTTTTCATTATAAGGAAGAGAAATACATTGAAACAAACTCAAGAAAAGCACAAAGGGCTATCAAAGAACCTGGGGAGAGGAAAAGGAATACTGCGTGGCCTTGTGCCATCTGGAGCTGGGAACTGGCATGGAGATAGCTTTTCCTGGCTTTCAGGACCACCTGGCCTCATACATGGGCTCAAGTCCTCCTCTCTCCCTCGCCAGGCACCTCTACTCACTGCCCTTTGATAAGGGAGTGTGCACGCCAGCTCAATGCCTAATTGGAGGTCTCCACATAGACCATAAGACTAATGTAACCCCAAACCCCTTCAGCAGCTGGGGAACCTCCTCCTGACTATTGGAAGGCAATGTCTTCTGGTCGAGGTCCCCCACAGAGCCCCACCCGTGGGCTCTTGTCTGCTCCCTAGACTGCTGCTCAGTCACTGTCACAGGATCTCCCTGCACTAGTCCTGGATTAGATGTCATTTCCTCAATCCCTCAATGCCACATTTTAAACATTCAACTTTCTTGTACAGTTCCATGATTATGGTAATGTGTAGTACATAACCAAGTAAATATTACATAATGAAGATATGGAACATTTTCATTACCCCAAAAGTTTCCTCTGAAGTTCTTTCCTTTCTCCTGACACCAAATATGTGTTATCTTCTGACACCAATTTTACTAATTCATTTAAATCCAGACACTAATGTTAACCTAAAATTAAAAAGCCAAAATGAATGGCAATAAGCATTTATTTGGGACAAAAGCATTGCAATTCGGAAAGCACAGACTCGGGCAGAAACCCAAATAGTGTCCTGATTATAGGGTGAAGGCAAGGGGATTTTATGAAAAGAGGAAGGAATAATTACATGAAAAGAAGAATTTCTATAGGTGCTGATACACTGAGCTGCTCTTGGTGCTACATGATGGGTTACTGATTCTGTCTTCAGAAGGAGAGTCCTTAATCATCAGTCATTGTGGTCAGGAGGTCTGTTGGTTTTATATGTAATATTTTGTAGGACAGTGTTGGTTCAGCCCAGTCCAAACAGTCCAAAGTGTCAAGGAGCAAGATGTGCCAGGAAGTTCCACTGGAATGGTAGTTCCAACCCCATGCAAAAACTAAACGGCTTTTTGTTACTCCAGAAAAGATTTATCTTTTCTAGAGCTTCATATAAATGGAATCGTGTAGTATGGTTAAATAGAAAACCACAGGCCCAAAATGGTGGTAGTCATGCTAAAAGCCCATGATACCAAACCAAGACAATACCAGATCTAATTACAGCTTCAGCCTCTCCCAAAAACATAATTTTAGTCACCAGTATGGAATTTTCTGGTCAAGAACCAGAGAAGGTCTCAGCCACACAGACATTCACCATCCTCCCCATAGAAAGAAGAGGCAATCCACAGGATAAAAACTCTCCTTCTCCTCCCTCAAAGAAAATTTGTCTTAGCCCCAAAATAATCCTTTTTTTTCTTTTTCTCTAATAACTCCCTCACCCCACCCTCCTTCCTATAAAATCCTTCCATTTTGTACAACTCCTTGGGGTGCCCTGCTAGTTGCTAGATAGAATCCTCTGGAGAGTGGCAGTTTTGCAGTTTATTTTATACATTAGAATCAAAGGAGGAGGTGTAAGGAGGGTTACATGAAATCCATTGGTGGTAAATTAAGGGGGTGGGATAAAGCAAAGTAGGAGGAATCTATAGGATTGGATAAAAAAATTTAAAAGAGACTTCTTTTATTTTTTTTACTTTAGAGAAAGAGAAATATTGATTTATTATTCCACTTATTATATGTATTCTTTGGTTGATTCTTGTATGTGTCCTGACCGAGAATCAAACCCACAAAACCTTGGGTTATCAGGACCATGCTCTAACCAACCAAGCTACCTGGCCAGAGCACATAATTCTCTCACACTGGTAGGTGTGGAATAGTTACAACACCAAGTGATGGATTCTATAGTCCCCTGTGCTGGTGGGAGGTTTTGCCCCGAGGAGTCTGGAAAGGAGATTACTCTGATATATCTCTTGTATGTTATCTTAGATGCAAAAAGACAATAGACAGCTTTGCTTTTTTAAAAAGCTTTTATTTATTTATTTTTAGAGAGAGGAGACAGGAAGAACATAAGGAGATAAACATTGCTGTCCAAGCTATCTTCTCACAAGCTTCCAACCCAGGCATGCCCCCAACCCAGCTACCTGCCCTGACCCAGAATCGAACCTGCAACCTTTCAGTTCTTAGGGCAAAGGCCAACCCACTGAGCCACACCAGTTAAGGCAGGTATCTGGCTTCTCCAACCAGCCCTGCTCCTGGAGGTTCACACTGCATGTCCCAGTGTGAGAAACACTCACAATAGAACACCAGGACACAGGACTTGAGCAGCAAAGCAAGGCGTTTATTCATGAGTCTGCAGAGGCAGGCGCACAACCAGCAAGGGACATGCACATGCGAATTAGACAAAACTGGTTTTATACTAATGTGATTAGCTCCCCCTCGCCTCTCCTTCTCCCCTGTTTCTCCATTACTGGTTAACCCGGGTTCACAATCTAACGCGATTAACTACTTAACTAAGAGTGTGATTAAGGGTAATCTAGTTATAGGTCTATCTCTAACTTATTTCCAAAGTGATCTAGCTACATCTTAGCTACATCTTCCCATTTCTCTGTGTTTGGTGATGACAATCTTTCTCCTTTTCATCCCAGATATGTGTGAGGAGCTGTAGAATGTCATTTCCTGGCCCCTTTCCCGTGATTCATCTGTTAATTATTTCCTACTGGTTTGAGAGTCACTGGCTTCTTTATCCCTAACAATTCCCCCTGTCTCTTTTGGAAAATTGACTACTCAAACCTCTAATTTGTCCCTCAAACCTCATAAGGATTTCTCAATTCTCTGCCTCATAGCAAGGATTTTCTTCAGCCTCCAGGAGGAGGAGATTATTCTGTTGGTAAATTACTGGCACCTGTTTAGTTAGTGCAATCTCAATTAATCTCTTAACTAAACTTCTGATGCAGGGAATAATACAGCAGCCTAAAGCAGTAAGAACACCTGCTGCTACTATGAGGGAGGGGAGACAAGAGCTGATGTGATCATTCCTTTCCAGTTGCCAAACCAGTTTTCTAACCATCCTGTTATAGAATTGTCAATGCCTGAGTTTTCTGCTAGTTCATTTGCTAGGGTGGTTAGTCCCTGTAGAGCCTTAATGATAGTCCCATTAGGAGCTGTGTTATTGGGAATAAGAGTGCACCACTGTCCCCTGAGCATTACACATACACCTTTTTCTGCTAGCATCATATCCAGTGCCATCCTATTCTCCCAGGTCATTCGACAGGTGACATCTAACTGTTGAGCTATTTCTTCTGTAACATCCCTGGTAAAACTAATGAATCTCTGCTGATTACAATAAATATAGTTTACCCAATCAACATTCTTATTAATTGTTGACCACCAGAAGAGGACTGACTCAAACCCTGCCGCTATTTGATTCCTAGCCTTAAACTCATCTGGAACTCCTTTAGGGATCCCCATGGCATCAATACAGATGTGAGGATTGAATGATCCGCCAGGGGCTGTTGACCTCTTTTTCATCTCCATTTTATAGTCAAAATCCCTCCCATCTCCTTGGGGCCTTGGAAGAACCAAAGCCATTTGTATAATGAAGATACTAGCTACCAACCATAGCTATACAAAGGCATCTTGAAAGCTGTCCTCCTCCACCACCCTCCAACTGCAGGCTCTGGAGAATTTTTGGGAACTTCCTTTGTAACAATTTCTTCCTCTCAGACTTAAGACTCTTTATAATCTTATAAAGGAAAACAGGCAAAGGTCTCGTGCTCCTCTAGCTGCTTCAAGCTGAACATGGCCATTGTCCTACCTACCCTTGAGTATAAAAGTCCCTAATAGAGTGGCCATCAGGAGCAGAGGATGGCCTTCCCATATGGGGAAGGATTTTATAAAGACCAGGTCAGTTAGCTGTCCTTGGACAATAGCATGCTCGGTTTCCAAGGGCTGGCACTGCTGAACAAACTGGCATCCTTGTTGTATTCTGGGGGCACCAGATTTGGCAACAGGGCTAAAAGGCATAAATAAAACTATAACCACTATCAGCTTGCGAACCAGCTGTCACTGGTTCAATTCCCAGTTAGGGCGCATGACTAGGTTGCATGCCAGGTCCCTAGTTGGGGGTGTGTGAGAGGCAACCGCACATTGATGTTTCCCTCTCTTTCTCCTTTCACCTCTCTCTAAAAACCGATAAATAAAAAATAAATAAAATAAAATAAAGTAACCTTGTTTAAAAAAAAAAACTATAACCGCTAAATAACAACAGGCAAAAATTAATGTTTAATGTCCCACATTAGTAAAAAAATTGGCTTCTTTGACAGAAGGTGTGAAATCATGTCACACCTGTTCAAAGCCTTTTTGTCCACTGAACTTAGTTTGAGCTGAGGGGAATATTTTAGTATTTCCCCCTTCTCAGACATGTGGGCCCTTTCTGTCCAAGCTATGGGATAGAAAAAGAGAAACCAATTTAAAAATGAAGCCTACAGACTGCCCCACACTTTACCAACCCAACCACTTACTTCAGCCAAACCATTGAGTCTCAGGAGGTGGCAATGCAGATGGGATTCTTAAGTGAGGCCTATACCTGACAGACAATTACTCAGGTAATGAGATTATAGGCTTATGGCCTATGCAAATAGAAGAAAGAAGATACATGTTAATCCACACAACATAACCAACAGACCAACCTCTGAATCTGTAAGACTGTAGGGACATCCAGTTACAGGGACTTTACTGGAATGATATTTAATAGTGGCAATTTGACAGGTCCTCCTTGCCAGTAGATTGAACATTTTTGATGATGTTACAAACCTAGCTTTAACTTTTAAATAAAAAATACTTTTTAAAGTATATTTTATTGATTATGTTGTTAGAGTAGTTTCATTTTTCCCCCTTT
The DNA here is from genome assembly GCF_987537825.1 of Furipterus horrens. Lineage (NCBI taxonomy): Eukaryota > Metazoa > Chordata > Mammalia > Chiroptera > Furipteridae > Furipterus > Furipterus horrens. Next base: position 59,701,023 of record NW_028327180.1, on the reverse strand, counting down.
GCTCCCCTCTGCCCAGTAGCCCCCTTCCCTCCAGCAATCACATCCCCTTTAGTTCATGTCCACGAGTCATGCATATAAGTTCTTTGGCTTCACCCTTTCCTATATTATTCTTAACTTCCCCCTGTCCATTTCATACCAGCCAATTATGCTCCTTAATCCCTGCACCATTTCCCCATTCGCCCCCTTCCCCCTCCGAGCTGATAACCCTCAAAATGATCTCCATACCTATGATTCTGTTCCTATTCTGGTTTGCTTAGTTGGATTTTGTTTTTATATTTTAGATTCAGTTGTTGATAGTTGTGAGTTTGTTGTCATTTTTGTGTTCATAGTTTTGATCTTCTTTTTCTTAAGTAAGTCCCTTTGACATTTCACATAATAATGGCTTGGTGACGATGAATTCTTTTAGCTTCATCTTGTCTGGGAAGCACTTCATCTGCCCTTCCATTTTAAATGAAAGCTTTGCTGGATAGAGTAATCTTGGTTGTAGGTCCTTGCTTCTCATCACATTGAATACTTCTTGCCAGTCCCTTCTGGCCTGCAAAGTGTCTTTTGAGAAATCAGCTTATAGTCTTGTAGGCACCCCTTTGTAGGCAAATCTCCGCTTTTCTCTTGCTGCTTTTAGGATTCTCTCTTTATCTTTCACCTTTGGCATTTTAATCATGGTGTGTCTTGGTACGGTCCCCTCTGGGTCCAGCTTGCCCAGGACTCTCCATGCTTCCTGGACTTGTATGTCTATTTCCTTCTCCAAATTTGGAAAGTTTTCCTCCATTATTTTTTCACATAAGTTTTCAATTTCTTGCTCTTCCTCTTCTCCTTCTGGCACCCCCATGATTCGGATGTTGGCACATTTAAAGTTGTCCCAGAGGTTCCTAAGCCTCTCCTCATTTTTTTCAGTTCTTGTTTCCTCATTCTGTACTGGTTGACTGTTTTTTTCTTCCTTATATTCCAAATCATTGATTTGAACCTCAGATTTCTTCCCTTCATCATTGGTTTTGTGTGGATTTTTTTTCATTTCACTTAGCATAGCCTTCACTTCTTATGTGTTTGCCATACTCAAGTATATCTGTCAAGCCTGTGAGCATCTTTATCACCAGTGTTTGGAATTATGCATCTGTTAGGTTGGCCATCTCCTCATCACTTAATTCTCCCACTGGAACCTTGATCTGTTCCCCCTTTTGGACCACACTTCTCTGTCTCCTCATTATGACAGGCTCCTGTGTTTGTTTGCCTCCACGTCCCAGGTAGAGCTGTGGCTCCTGTTATGTTGTAAGGGGCGAAGCCTTAGGGATTGGTCAGTGCAGGACAACATGTTTCACCACGTTGTGGCGCTGTATGGGAGGGGTCTGAGAGGAAACAATTGCCGCTTGCACATCACTCGCCCCTTTTCCAGGCACTTCTCCCACTTCCATATGGGAATGGCGCCCCTCTAGCCGTTGCCCTGGCCATTGTTCTGAGAGTGGGTGGGTCTGTGGACATTCTAGGACCATGGGAGCCCTTTACATAAGTGGATTATGCTAAGAGACCCGCATTTTCTGTCTCCACCCAACCCCCACTGGTCTGCACAGTCAGAAGCAATGAGGCTTGATTTTCCCCGGTGCTGGGACGGTGGACTGCAAAGTCCGGTGAGGAGCTGGGAATGCTCCCCAGTGTCCCTCCTGACTTTTTAAAACATGTAACTATGCTTTCTACTGGCCTGCCGCTGCCACCGCTGCTGCCACCACCACACCGCGTCCTCTCCACCCTGACTCCACCCCTCTTCCTGTCTGAATGAGTATTTTTTTCTTTATATCTTTGTTTGTTGGACTTCCGTGGAGTTTGGTTTTCTGGAACTTCTGGTTGTTTCTAGTTTTGAGGTAGTTGTATTCCTTCTTAGTTGTGGAGGGAAATACAGCGTGTCTGTCTATGCCTCCATCTTGGCCGGAAGTCCAAAAACAAACTTTTAAAGACAATTAGCTGCACTAGTTTAGAGTCTATTACTAAGCTTTGTGATTTTCATCAAATTATGATTTTTCTCCTTCAGATTCTCCTTGTCATTAAAGGAACTGCATTAAGTCCAGTTTTAATTTAGCCTGTTCATTTGCATGAACACAACAAGAGCAACAATTGGTCACATAGAATCTTTTAAGTCTGCTTTGCTGGAACTCACACAAAGAACCTTCAGGTGACCTTCAGTCTGCCCTTCTGGGCACAGAAGCTGAGCCACACACCTGACATCTGGCCTGGCCTGTAAAACCCATGCTTTTTACAAGACCCTCAGGTTTTCCATCGTGCCTTAAGGTTCCTCCTAGACATTTTTCAGGAAAGCAACCTTCGTTCCTTCTGTAGGAAGATTACCATAAACCGCACAACCAAGTAGGGTATCAGGCTTTTTCCTCTTTCGCTTTCATTAGCCTTGAAAGTCAATCCCTGTTTCTCAGGGCTTTCTGGTAACAGCCATAGCCAAGTCATGCCTCCTTCAGGTGTGACATCCCAACCAAAGCCTCAGTTAACAAAACCACCATTAGCAACTGGTCTTATTAGTTTTATGCAAAGGAACCCTATGTCATTTCTTGCTTCTTTAGAATGCCAAATACTGGAGGGATGAGGTATGGAGGAAAATATAAAGGCATGAAGGAAAATCCCTGTCTTTGAAAATTGCATTTCCATGCATTATACCTTCCATTACTAAAATCATACAATTTCTTTTCAAAACCTTTATAAACTTCTAACGAACCCTTTTCATTTGTATGCCTTACACTTTCCCTGGTTCCCTTTCTTTCATGTGAAGTTTTAACTTTCCCTGGGAAACCTCAATTTTTCCTTTCAGGGCATAAACAGCAATAATTCAAAACACAAATGCTAGCCCCTCTCTCTCCAGTATGACCACTGGCCTCCTAGAGAGACATGACCTTGGCAGAGACATGTTCAGTTCACTTGCCCAGGCTGGAGAACGCATGAGCCCTGAATGACCCTTCCTGGGTCCTGGGTGGCAAAAGGAATTTTTGCCGACTGGTTTACAAATGACCTTTCCTAGATCTCATTAGTCAAAAACAGATACAGAGAATTCCACAACAGAACAGAACAAATTACACTTTTATAAAACCAGAACACAAGCAGCTGAGGTTTTCTTTTCCCTGGTTTAAAACTTTCATAACTTTCCTTTTTATCATTATGACTTTCCACAGACCTTCTGTGACATTCACAAACTTTCTAAATACCCTTTACTTCTTTAGATTTAACCATAATATGCTTCCAATCCTTGTCTTTTCCACACTGTGAAGGACTATACTCAAACTCAGCTCTGGCAGCTAAAAGTTCCTAGATTTGCAGAGATATCCTGCAGTTTTTTCAAGTTTCTGCTTCACCTCCTTTCTTGTAACATACACTTTCTAGGCTTCCCTGAGGAGTTTTTTAATTGTTCTAGCTGGGCCATTCATCTACCTTCTGCAACTTCTTACAAATATCTGGCCAGCTTCTGTTACGATGGTGACTTTTAGGAGTCTCTGCCCTACAGCATTCTCTGGATTTCAACTAGAATACTTCCTCATCTGCTCCCTGAGCTTCTGAAGGAATGCTGATGGAGTTTCATCTCTTTCTTGCTGTATCTCGAATGCCTAGAAGACATTCTGTGCTGGGGGAATGGACTGCTTGATTTCCCTGATGATGAGGATCCTAAGGTCTCTCATCTGAGTCTGATCCTCCAGCCAATTATTATCCCATTCAGGGTCTATATTGGGAAACTTTTGTTTGGCTGGGACAATTCCCTGACCAGGAGGATGTTCCCTTTCTCATATCCTCATAGCAGCCCATCTAATCATTCCCCTCTCTTCCTCACTGAAGATGTCTAGTATAGACATTAATTCCATCCGCATGTATATGCTGGGTCCAAGGAACTGATCTAGTTGTTCTGCCAATCCAAAGGGGTCCTCTACCAAGCATTTCATATCGCACTTGAAGTTACTAACTTCAGTGCTTGTTAAAGGAGAATTTGACATATCCAATTTGTCCTGGGCCCATGGAGACCTGCCTAAGGGGAAACATTGACTGCCCTGAAGTAATGGGAAAGTTTTCCAGGTCTTGCTTACATTATTCTAATTCTTTTCTTAATCCAGAGTAAGTTCCTGCTACTGCTGTGGGTGTTAGGGGCACAGCTACCAGTTGGGCACCTATTAGGTGTCCTTGGCCTGATTCCTCTGTACTGTCTGTCCGCAGTGCCTCTGCCTGGATGGCTGCTGGCTGGCCAGGGCCATAAGGTGGCAGGAGACAGGATAGACGGTCCCAGGCTTTGTATTCTTTTTCATTTATAGGGAAGAGACCTGCAGACCTGCTGGCAGGTTGTAACCAGCAGAGAGCATATTCCTTCTCTTCCTTAGAAACTGATGCCTAATCACTCACATATAAGATCAGGGCTTGACAAACCCAAGTTTCATCAGACCCAAATTGGAACCAGGAAACTGAATGTCCTTTATTGGGTTCCTTTGACCAAAGGAGATAGCAATATTTTACCATTTTCTGTTTTTTTCTCATTCTGGATCTGGGAATCTTCTCCCCAATGATCTAACAATTTTCCTAATTATTTAGTTTCCGTAGCCTTAGAATTTTTATTTCTCATCCTCAGTCGATTCCTGTGGCTGTGGCTGAATCTGGTTGTGTACTCAACTCCCCTTACTGGAGATTTCTTGTATATGGAAATGCTGTCAGCTTGACCCACCATATTGGAGATTTCTTGTGCACACCCTGTATACTCAACCCCCCTTACTGAAGATTTCTTTATATATATATATATATTATTTTATTTTATTTTCTAAAATATGCTTTATTGATTATGCTGTTACAGGTGTCCCAATTACTGTTCCCTTTGTTCCCCTCCAGCCAGTGACCCCCCCTCCAGTTGTCGCCTCCCTTAGTCCATGCCCATTGGTTGTGCATATAGTTGTTCTCAACATCTTCCTATCTAATCCACTCCCTCCTACTATGCTTCTTAATTCCTGTAACCCCTTCCACCTCCCCACTGACCTCCCCCCAAAATGTGACCCATACCTATAATTCTTTTCCCACTCTCTTTGCCTACTTAGTTTGCCTTTGTTTTGATTCCTTAGCTTCTGTTGTTGGTTATTGTGATACAGTTTTCATTTTAATGTTCATAGTTTTGATTCTCTTTCTCCTAAACAAGTCCCTTTAACATTTCATACAACAGTGGTTTGGATCTGATGAACTTCTTCAGTTTTACTTTGTCCTGGAAGCACTTTCTCTGCCATTCTATTCTGAATGACAGCTTCGCTGGATAGAATAATCGTGGTTGTAGGTTTTTGCTTTTCATTACTCTGAATATTTCTTGCCTGTCCCTACTTTCCCGCAGAGTTTCTTTTGAGAAATCAGTTGAGAGTCTTATTGGGACCCCTTTGTACATAATTCTCTTCTCTCTTGCTGCTTTCAAGATTCTCTCTTTATCCTTAATTTTTGACATTTTGATTATAATGTGTCTTAGTGTGGTTCTCCCTGCGTCCAGTTTTTTTGGAACTCTCTGTGCTTCCTGGACCTGGAAGTCTACTTCCTTCCCTAAGTTAGGGAAGTTCTGCTTCATTATCTTTTCACATAATTTTTCCATTTCTAGTTCTTCTTCTTCACCTATGGCATCCTATGATTCAGATGTTGGCCCACTTATAGCTGTCCCACAGGTTTCTGCACCTCTACTCATTTTCCTCACTTTTCATTTCCTCTTTCTGCACTGGTTGACCGTTTGTTCCTTCCCTATGTTCTGATTTGTTGATTTGATCCCTGGTTTTCTTTCCCTCACCACTAGTTTCACTAGTTTCGTATGTGTTTTTCTTCATTTCAGCAAGACTAGCCTTCATTCCTTTCCTGTCTTGTTTAAGATCTGCTGTTAGGTCTGTAAGCATTCTTATAACCAAAGCTCTGAACTGTGCCTCAGAAAGATTTCCTATCTGCTGAGCCGTTAGATTAGATATTTGCTGTCTGGTCAGCTGCATCACCAGGATCTCTATCATGATCTGTACCATCCTGACAGTTTTGTGTTTACCTTTGCATTCTGGGCGGGGATGTCACACCTCCTATGCTATAGGGGCAGAGCCCAGTGCACTCATCACTACCGGGCAACGCTTCTCATCATGCTGTGGCGTTTTGTGTGGGGGCAGGGGTCCGAGATGGATTTCTGCCATTCGCTCTACTTTGAGAGACTGGGAGCCTCCTCTTCTGTCCCCAAGCCCTCCAGGCCTCACAGTCCAAAGCAATGGGGGTCAGAGTTCCCCTGGATTGGAATCGCGAGCTGACAAGTTTGGTCTGCAGCCAGGGGTGCTCCCCAGGTGCTTATCACCTCCCTTTAAATATGGGCTTCTGTGCATCCAGCTTTCACTTATAATAGGCTGTTACCATTTGTACACACATCTTTATATGGACATGTTTCCATTTCTTTTGGGTAATACATAGGAGCAGAATTACTGACTTGTATGATAAGTTTATGTTCAACTTTTAAAGAAAATGCCAAATTATTTCCCAAAGTGGCTACTCTATTTTACACTCCCATGTAGAAGGGTTTCATTTTCTCCACAACACTACCAGCACATGCTATTGTCTGTCTTTTTGATGAGAGCCATTTTCATAAGTGTACAGTGGTCGCTCATCTTGGTCTGTCCCAAATCCAGTGAGCGCCCTGTGGCAGTGACAACAGTGGTTTCTGCAGCATGCCCCAGGCAAAAATTTCACCGACTCTCACAGGTCTTACCCAGAGTTCAGCAGTTTTTCATGGATAAGTGCTTCTCAATTTCTCATTTGCATTTGGTCAATTTCCAGAGCCCAGCTGTCTTACATTTCTTTCCCTCGAGTTTTACCATTGTTTTCTGGAGGGAAAGTTTGCTGGTCTCCTCACTCTACCGTCGTCGTCGTCGGCAGCCGTCCGTCTTGAGAGACGATGGCGTAGCTTCCTGAGAGTCTATCTGCACCGCCGAGAATGGCTGTGCAGTCCGATTCGGGAGTGACAATCCCTGCCGCACTTGGTACAGGTGAAGGCAGATGGCTGTTGTTGCTGCTGCTGACGCTGCTTCCGCCTCGATCTTTTCTGGACCGCCTCCTCGTTGCGCGCAGCCTCTGCGCGTGACGTACCTTGCCTGACCGCGAACCTCCAGGCTAGGCGGTCGTCTGCTTGAACTTCCCATGTGTTGAGATTGATGGAGCATTGTGTCATGTCCTTTTTGCAGATGTCTTTGAACCGCAGTTTTGGGCGCCCTGTCATCCTCTTGCCTTCTGCTAGCTCGCCGTAGAGGAGGTCTTTGGGGATACGGCCTGCATCCATTCTTTTGACATGGCCGAGCCACCTGAGGCGTCTCTCGCTAAGAACTGCATGCAAACTGCTCATATTGGCTCGCTTCAGCACCTCGGTGTTGGGGACCTTATCCTGCCAGGCGACATGCAGGACGCGTCGCAGGCACCTCATGTGGAAGCTGTTGAGTTTCCTTTCGTGCCTTGCGTAGGTGGTCCACGTCTCGCTGCCATAGAGGAGAGTGCTGAGTACGCAGGCTTGGTAGATGCGCAGTCTGGTTTTCTCAGTGAGGCTGGAATTGTTCCACGCTCGCCGGTTCAGTCTGGCCATAACTGTGGCTGCCCTGGCGATTCTCCGGTTGACCTCCAAGTCGACTGACAGAGAGCTCGAGATGGTAGACCCGAGGTAAGTGAGGTCGTTGACAACCTCCAGGGTGTATCCGTCGATGGTGATGCATGGGGGAGTCCCCGTGCCTTGAGCCATAACATTCGTCTTCGTCAGGCTGATGGCTAGTCCGAACTCCTTGCATGCGTGGGAAAGGCAAGTGACTAGCTGCTGGAGTCCCTCTTCGGAGTGTGATGTCAAAGCTGCGTCGTCGGCGAAGAGCATCTCACGGATGAGCACCTCTTTGACTTTGGTCTTGGCTCGTAGACGGGCCAGGTTGTAGAGCTTGCCATCGGATCTGGTGTGAATGAAGACACCCTCGCTGCAGTCCTTAAAGGCGTATTGGAGGAGCATGGAGAAGAAGATTCCGAACAGCGTAGGCGCGAGGACGCAGCCCTGCTTTACTCCGCTGCTGACTGGGAAGGCCTCAGAGGTTGCGCCGTTGTAGGACACCGTGCTGTGCATGTTGTCGTGAAAGGACATGACCACAGCAAGCAGATGTGGTGGACAGCCAATCTTCCGTAGCAAGCTGAAGAGTCCGCTTCGACTGACCAGATCAAACGCCTTCGTGAGGTCAATAAAGACGAGGTAGAGTGGTTTATGCTGCTCGTGACACTTCTCCTGCAGCTGGCGTAGGGAGAAGATCATGTCCACTGTTGATCGGCCAGCTCTGAAGCCACACTGGGACTCTGGGTAGACGCGGGAAGCAAGGGTCTGCAGGCGGGTAAGAGCGACCCGGGCGAATACTTTGCCGACGACGCTGAGGAGAGAGATGCCCCGGTAATTGTTGCAGTCGCTGCGGTCTCCTTTGTTCTTGTACATGGTGATAATGTTGGCGTCTCTCATATCCTGGGGGATGTAACCCTCCTTCCAGCAGAGACAGAGTAGATGGTGGAGCGGCTGTAGCAGGACTGGTTTCCTGCTCTTTAGGATTTCTGGAGGGATTCCGTCGCTTCCTGGTGCTTTCCCGCAAGCAAGGCGGTCGATGGCTTTGCCGAGCTCTGCCGCAGTAGGTGGGGTGTCTAGCTCCTCCATGACTGGTAGGTCTGGGATGGCTTTAAGAGCAGTGTCTGTTACGGTGTTCTTCGTTGCGTACAGCTCGAGGTAGTGCTCGGTCCACCGCCGCATTTGCTGTTCCTGGTCAGTGATGACCTCACCTGTCTTGGACTTAAGGGGGGCGATCTTGGAGGGGATTGGGCCTGTTGCCTTCTTGATACCCTCATACATTCCTCGTGCGTTGCCTATATCGGCGGCTTCCTGAATGCTTCTGCACAGGTTTAGCCAATAGGTGTTGGCACAGTGGCGGGCGGTCTTCTGGACTTTGTTCCTGGCAGCCCGTAGAGCTTGAAGTGTACTGGGAGTGGGCGTGACCTTGTAAGCCAGTAGGGCCTTCCTCTTAGCCTCGATCACCCTGCACTCAGGTTGTTGGTTTGGATTGGGAGCCCAGCTCAGAGAAAAGAAAGGAAGTGAGGTTACTGGGTCCTCCCTACAGCCCAGGGTCCCACCATCCTGGGGCTTGAGGACAGCTCAAGGTAATGCCAGCCGCTGGATCCAAGAACACGTCCAGAACACGTAAGGACGCTGTGAGGGGACGTGCAGAACTCAGGTCGTGTCTTTGCAACTTTGATTCCCTTTTCTCAGCCTACAGTTATTTCAAAGTTAAAAGTGTTTTATGTAGTATGTAAACGTGCAGCTGAATAGGGTGGTCCTGGTTGCAGGTTATATCTTTGTTTGCTGGACTTCCATGCACTTTGATTTTCTGGAACTTATGGTTGTTTCTAGTTTTGAGGTAATTGTATTCCTTCTTAGTTGTGGAGGGAGACGCCGCATGTCTGTCTATGCCTCCATCTTGGCCAGAAGTCCTCCTAGTGAATATTTTAATTGAATTATTATATTCTTCAATTCCTGAAGTTCTGTTTTTTAAGATATTTTCATTTTGTTCATGCATCATTTTCCTGATTTTCCTTAGTTGTCTGTTTTCTCTCGAAGTTCATTGAACTTATTTAAGATGGTCGTTTTTATTTTTGTCTCATAATTATTAGGTCTTCATTTCTTTAAGGTTGTTTCTGTGCTGGCTTAGGGGAGGGGCTCTCATGGGTGAAATAATTTTTTTAACCATTTTAATGTAGCTGGTTTTGGTTTTGCACTTTCCTGGGATATTACGACTTTTTAACTGGTTTCTGGAGTTCTCTTAAAGCGTTTTTAGACAGTATATTGTTAAGTTCGTGTCTCTGTGGAAGAACAAAGTGTGGGGCTTCCTATTTTTCTAAAGGATTGGGCTGGCCTGGCAGAGGGTCCCTGGTTTATTCTTTGGGTGTTCTAGAGGGAACAGGCTATGAGGCAGAAGCCTGTCATTCTTCCAAAGTTGTGTAGTTTTTGTATTTTATGCTGTTTTAGTTTGTAACTAGCCCTATAGAAATAAGGTGATTAAAACGGGGAAATGATAGGAGGGCCCAGGTGTTAGAGTTTAGCCTTAATTGATAGGCTTAAGTAATTGAAGCTGTGACTGGATAGACTTTCTTTATCACCAAACCTTTGCTTCTGGAATTTTGCCTAGAGGGTGGCGGCAGGCAGCAGGACCCCAAATTGCTTTTCGGTAGCATAACTACTATTGAATCAAGATTAAAGCATTTCCATCTCCCTAAAAATTATCCTGTGTCTTGTTGTATCATCCTTTCCTCTAGCCCCATAGCCCAAGGCAACCAGTGATCTGCTTTCTGTCTCTATAATTTTGCATTTTCTAGAACTTCATGTAGACTTTTATGCTTTGCTTCTTTCACTTAGCATAATGCTTTTTGAGATTCATTTGTGTTGTTTTGTGTATCAGTATTTTGATCTTTTTTATTGCTGTGGATGTCTGTGACGCGATATTCTAGCGTCCGCATCGTTTAGAGCTGCGACTCAGAACATGGCGCGTTCCTAGAAGCCGCTTTCGGCATCAGTGGGCGGCGGCGCGTGGACTTGCAAGCGTGGGGCGCGGGACCAACCGACGCCACTTCGTGTTGGACAGTGGAAGCTGGAGAGCCGGGCTATTCGGACTGAGCCAATTGGTTTCCATGGATCTCAATAGTGCCAGCACTGTTGTTCTTCAAGTCTTAACTCAGGCCACCAGTCAGGATACTGCTGTGTTAAAGCCAGCTGAGGAGCAGTTGAAACAGTGGGAAACACAGCCAGGTTTTTATTCAGTGTTGCTGGTAAGTTGCTTAAAAATAGTTATTACTTTTAATAAAATGAGACACTATTCTATTGTTTTAAAAACCTACTTGTGTTGGTGGTTTACTTAGTGAAACTGATCCAAATGTTTGGCTGCCATTGCACTGCCATTTACTAATTCGAGGCATGGCACTTGGAGGACATTTAAGAGATGTTTATTGTTGGGTGAGTATACCCAAGCAGGGTATTGGTAGTATCTGCTTAGAAGGTTACACTGCCAGTTTTCTATTTTAGCCTGTAAATGCTGCCCTTAAGACTGTAAAGGAGGAAAGAGGAAGGACATCTCTAAAATCAGAGAAGGAAAACTCTGACTCCAAAAAACCTCCGCTGCCTTGCGGCATACCTCTTCAGGGGAAAGGCTAAGGGAGTAAACCCCGACAGAAAATCCGGAGCCGGAGTCCCTAAGGCGGTTTGACATTGTAGTCAACACCGGCAACTCCTGCGGCGCACCTGAAACCAAGCTGTATTGACTTTGTCTTTCCCTTGGACCCTTCAGCTGCGAAGAGAGGGGGGGTCTGCTGCATGGGCAACAGCAGACCCTCCATATCACCCTGCCCAGGCTCTGTAGCTTCAGTTTCACTTGAGAGGACACTCCAGCGTCATCGCAAGATGTCAACTCAGCACGGGAGGAGACAGATACCGGTTATAAGCTCATCCGATTGGCGAAGGAAACGAGCGCCAGGGGTCTCCTCTGACGGTGGGAGAGGTCATCGCACCTCACTGGACAGCTACCGTCTCGCCATGGCTCGCCTGCCCCACTGGGTGCGTGGGGATCAGAGAGGCGCCTCTCGAAAAGTGGGCCACAAAACACCCGCACCAGTTAATTCCAAGCAAACAACAAGGAAGAAGCCTCCGGCTCTTCGCCTCGCTAGCTGGAACATCAGGACCATGTGCCCCGGACTTACTGCAGACCTTCCGTGGATCAAGGGTGCCAGGAAAACCGCTGTCATCGATAGGGAACTGGCACGACTAAACATCGACATTGCGGCTCTACAGGAGACCCGGTTGGCCAACAACGGAACTATCAGAGAAACCAACTACACCTTCTACTGGCAAGGGAAGTCTCCGGACCAACCAAGACAGCACGGTGTTGGGTTCGCTGTGAAGAACACGCTTGTTAACTCCATAGAGCCACCCACAGGAGGCACAGAGAGATTACTTACCCTCCGATTGTCAACAACTTTCGGCCCAGTCAGCATTCTTAGCGCGTATGCCCCAACCCTCTGCGCCACCACCGAAGAGAAAGAACAGTTCTACCATGCACTGGACGAAGCGTTATCCAAGATTCCCAGAAGTAACGCTCTCTATCTCCTTGGAGACTTCAACGCAAGAGTAGGAGCCGACCACATGGCCTGGCCCACCTGCCTTGGAAACTTTGGGAGAGGAAAGATCAATGAGAATGGTCAGCGACTGCTTGAGCTCTTGTGTCACCACGGCCTGTGCGTGACAAACACATTCTTCAAGTGCAAAGAGATCCACCAGGTGTCATGGAGGCACCCCCGCTCCCGCCACTGGCACCAGCTTGACCTCGTCATCACCAGAAGAACGGATATTGGCAGCACCCTCCTCACCCGCAGCTACCACAGTGCAGACTGCGACACGGACCATGCCCTCGTGGTAAGCAAGGTGCGCATAATGCCGAAGAGGTTGCACCACTCCAAGATGAAGGGTCGCCCACGCATCAACACCAGTTGTGCCAGCAACCCAGTTAAGACCCAGCAATTCATCAACAAGATGGAAGATGCACTCGGCGAGGGAGTGGCGGCAGATGACATTATCGAATCCTATTGGCCACGTCTCCGCGACGCCATATACAACTCCGCCATTATTGCTTATGGGAAGAAAGAGCGGAAGAACGCTGACTGGTACGAGGCTCACTGGGAAGAAATGGAACCCGTGATCGAGGCTAAGAGGAAGGCCCTCACTCTACCAGAGTGCTACTTTCATATACTTTCAGTTCAAGATATTTTATTTATACTTTTCCCTATTTCCTCTAAGTTGCTTTATTTTTTCTGTTTTCTTGAGTTGGTGTCTGTTTTACATTGCAAGGGCTATTTACCTTTTTGCACATTAGAATCACCTGGAAAGTTTTTAAAATCCCAAGGCCCAAGATTTACACTATGTACATCAGACTCTCTTGAGGGAGGGGGTAGCCATTTCAGAATCAAAGTAATTAAGTGAATTATAAAGCACTGAAACCCTGGCTGGTGTGGCTCAGTGTACTGAGCTCAGCTTGCAAACCAAAAGGTCTTGCAGTTGGGGGCCTGTGAGAGGCAACCACACATTGATGTGTCTCTCACACACTGATGTTTCCCTCCCTCTCTTCCTCCCTCACTCCCATTCTCTCTGAAAGTAAATAACTAAAATCTTTAAAAGGAAAAAATAAAGAAAAGTATAACTGTCAACAATATTTAAGACAAAAAAATAGAGATTAATGTCTATCCAATAAAGAGAAAACCTACATCTCTTCTCTGTGAGTCCTATACTCTCTCATACAATGGCCATGTTTACAGCACTTCCTACACATGTGAGGCTGTCCCCACCCCAAGCAACATTGTGATACCAGCTGTGTGTGATGCCATTTTAACTCTGTTCTGACACTGTCTACCTGGAGACAGCATCAGATTCCACAGGCTGAGGGCTCAGTCCCACGAGACTACCCCCACTCTGGTGCCTGTGGTGGCAATGGGTTCCAGGTCTCCCACAGGTCCTAGCTTCCTTGATTGCAAATCAAGGCTTCCATGACCCCTGTCCATTTGATTTGGTCATTTGCTAGAACTCACAGACCTGAGGGCAACACTTGCTGTGAAGGAGAGACCATTACATGATGCCGCCACTTCCTAACTGCTGCTGGATCTGCGAGCTACATATGGGCCAGAACAGAGACTGCTTCCCCCAAATCCCCTCGTGTTACAGAGTGGGTTTCTGCTTCCCAGAAACCCCCAGAGACTGTGGTTTGGAGGATGAAGGGAGGAAAACAGCTTTCAAGAGGCCTTTGCATATCTATGGCTGGTAGCTAGGGTCTTAATTATGTAAATGACATTAGCAATTCCACAGCTCCAAGGAATAATGAGCAGTGAATACACAAGGCCTTTGGAAGGTTCTGTGAAAGGTCAGAACCTGTTACCACACCTACTGCATAACAGGCCACAGTCAGGGATTTAAGGAGAGGGCGACAGACATTTGGAGAGGAAGAAAAGAGGAGAGGAAGAAAAGAGTTCCATGCGGCTGACAGAGGAGGAGAATCAGGCGGTTTACAAAGAGAAAGGGAGAGAAAGAATCACGTGGTATTGCAGAGAGGTAGAAGAGAGATCCATGCTCTCTTTGCAAGGAAGCTGGGAACTCCACAGATCTAAATCCGTATAATCTTGAAATAAACAATCCTTTTTCTTTTCACCCAACTCTGGTGTTGAGAGTCAGGCTTTTGGTGGTGGGCAATCAGGCCCCTCATAATTGAACAGTCCGTGAGGTTCTGTAACACTCAGAGGCTGTCTGATCAATCCCTCCCATCGCCCTACCTTGTGCTGGTTCCTGGAATAGATGCACGCCCTGCCCCAGGCAAGCAGAGATGACATTTTTCCTTTTTCTGGGATGGGTCACACTCCAGTACCCCATCCATCCTGTCCTGTCCGATATGACATCTTAGCATGTGCCACATTGTGCAAGGACATCCCTGTCATCTTGCTGCCATGGGAGGGAAGCCTCATGTTTAAGTCTCTTAACAAATTCTTGATGTAATGATGGTGTTTTCAGCCTCTTCCTATGGTCTCCTGGCCCTAGGCAATGTTATGCAACACTTCTGTTTACCATTTAGTAAAAGATATGGAAAAGAATAAAGATGTAGAAATTCATAGGGCAAGGTCTGGGAGGGCCCCAAGCACAGGAGCTTCTATCCCTGTGGAGTTGGAGTGTGTTACCCTCCCTGTACATAAGTGTATTCACCAATACATCCAACACGAGAAAATTTTATGAACCCATTACTTTATTTTTATGGAAGCCTGATCAATCATTAACTCCATTTCCAGCCCCTTTCCCTTCTCCAGAGAATGGGGGTGGGACTGCAAATTCCAAGATTCTAATAATGGCTTGATCTTCATGGTGACCAACCCCCAGTCAGGAGCCAACCCAGAGTCACCTCATTAAAACAAAAGACATTTCTATTACCCAGGAAATTCTAAGGACTTCAGTAACTGTGTCTGGCAACAGGGGTCAAAGACAAAATATTAGAACAAAAGACACTGCCAATGCTCTTATCACTTAGTAAATTCCAATAGTTTTAGGACCTCTGTGCCAGAAAGCCTATGCAGGGATCAATATGTATATTTTGTGTATATGTTGTGTTATCTCATGTGGGCAAACACTCCTCATGGTTTAAGGAACTGTAGCCCCGGCCTGATCATGACGAGTCACCAGCTTTCTGGCCACACTTGCCTCTAAGTCTCAACATAAGGCTGTGTGTGGAACATGACTGACAACCACTCAGAGGGTTGCCATGGTAATGGGATCAAAGGATGCTCATTATGCTCATTATATTTTAGAACTGGCTCTGCTTTCCTTATCAGCAATGTAGTGTAAGCTATCTTTAGCAAGGAGTATATGAAACCTTGCACCTGGTCAAGATGTTTTATAGACCCTGACACAGACTGGTCACTGTGACCCCTATACTGGTATGTATAATCTGTTACTGTCAAACACCTAATGACTATTGACGATTTATGAATTTTAGCCTTGTATCTCTCACATGTATCCTCCTCAATAAAAGGCATGAGGGATGAAGGTTTGGCTGCTGGTCTCCACTAGAGAGGCAGTCACCTTCCTTCCCCCAGACATAATAAACTGTCCTGGGTAAAAGTTTGTTCCGCCATGGTCACGAAGCCTCTGCTGGACAGAGCAACTTCCAACCGAGCCTAGGGTGTGTGTGGCACCTCCGCCATAATCTCACAGCGCCAAGAGAAAAGGAAGATCTCTCGCTTAGAGAAGAGTGCTCAGAGCCAGATAATAAGTATGAAGTGAGTTCCAGTGTTGGCAACTACCATGGTGAAGACTGGGTTGGGCCAGAGTCACCAATGAATGCTCAATCTCAGGAAAGAGACATTGACATGGTCCTATGCTGTCTGCTTGCAGTGGAGAAGGCTCCTTTGAAATACTCAAATGCAGTACCTGTCCCTAGGTGGGACCCTGTACTAGAAGGACAAAAATGCTATAAAGGATATTATTAGTTAACCAATAAAATTGAAATATGGATGGTCACATAAATATTGTATCAATATACATGCATAAGGCTGATAAGTACTGTGTTTAAATGAAAGAATACTCACTGAGGTATTTAGGGGTAAAGGACCATGATATGTATTAATGGTTCAGAAATGATAAAGGAAATGGACTAAAATGTTGAGTGCAGGGGGATCTGGATATGTACAGGTGTTCCTTGTACAATTTTAAATTTACAACTTAAAAAAACAGATGCTGTCACAATATAAGACAATTGTGTTAGGTCAATGATGTGAACTCATTTAAAGACAAATGTTTAGAGCCTATTTTGGAAGTTAAAAGACCAGAAAATGATTCTGTTTTTGGCAGAAAGCCTGAGATTTTCATTTAAATGACAACAGGCACCTGTGTAAGAAAGAATTATTTGGGATAAACTACATGTGAGCTAATCACAATATTAAACCACCACACACTTGTTTAAATGCCTGTAACATAAGCCCACTATACATTAATTTATTTACAGCTCTCATACAAATATAAAATCATAATAAATTTATAAATTACCTATAAGACAAAAACATTCAAATAGGACAACAACAACAAAAAATGTTCTTCTGCTGAAAATAAGTGCTCTTTGCCCTGTGGGCTGGTCTCAATATCCCAAGGCAGATGTTTCAAAGTTCATCTGACACCCACTAGGTGCTGTGCTGGGACGGGATGGGCATTTTCTGTCCCCTTGTAATTCTGCAGATGACTGTGAAATCTCCCATTCAGAGAAGACCTCAGCACTCCCCCACCAGCCTGTTGCCTTCTTCTCTCCTTAGCTTCTGCCACTCAAATCCAGCTGCAGATTCTCAGGTTCTGTGGTGCTTCTTGAAGGCAGTTATCTAGAGCAGATTAACAGTTTTTTCAGATCTTTTTTCCCTTAAAACAGAATATTTAAATTTTTTTTAGGTTATTGCAGATTCCAAAGAACTACATGAATCTAATTTTAAGGCACAATGGATAGGAAGCAGGAAGGAAACAAAGAGTGGTCTGGCTGGGTAGCTCAGTTGGTTAGAGTGTTGTCTCAATACACCAAGATTGTAGGTTCGTTCTCCGTTTGGGACACATACAAGAATCAACCAGTAAATGCATACGTAGGTGGAACAATAAATCCATGTTTCTCTCTCCCTTCCTCTCTCTCTAAAATCAATAAATAAAACATTTTAAAACTTGTTTAAAAAAAAAACAGAAAAAATAATGTATTGGTACAAGAACAGATGGATGGAAGAGAATGGAGAGCCCAGGAAGAGTCACAGTCGTGAAGAACCACAGACTGGACTGTAATGGGGGGAAAGGCTAGTTTTTTCTATAAATGACACTGGGTTAACTTGATAGCTATGTGAAGAAAAAGACTCTTACCTTACACCATAAATAATAATTAACTCAAAATGCAGTAGAGGTCTACATGTAAAGCTAAAAAGCCGTAAAACTTCTAGAAGAAAACAGAGGAGAAAATGTTAGTGATTCTAGGTTTGGCAAAGAATTCTTAAACATGACACAAAAAAAAAACATAATCAAAATTAAAAACTTTTGAGATCTTGCTCCCTCACTATGTTGTCAATCTGGCTCAGATAAACTCATAAAAATTTCCTACAGGTTTGGAAGTATCTTGTGTTGACAATTACTTGGCATACATAGCATGGCAGGATTCCAAATAAGCCCACCCAGGACCACCCTGTGGATACAGACCTGCTGCTTCTAGGTACAAGCAAGGGCCCACTGTGCTCAACCACCTCCCCGCTTTGCATAGTGAAGTTGGATGAATTTTCTCTAGAACTTCCGAGCCTCCTTGCTTTAAGCAACAGGCCATGACTTGATGTGAGCTGTTCTTAGAAAATCCTCAAGGTGAATAGGGTTGAGATAACCCAGAGAAGGAGAAAAAATGGATTGATGCTTTAGTTTCAGCCTTTTAATAGGATTGCTTACTGAGAGTCTCTACAAAATCTTTGTTGGGTAAATGAGAGACTGAACTCTCTTTAGCTCCAAAAGAGGAAGGACGCTTGCTTCCTCAGCCCAAATGACCAATGGGGTGATGATAGTTGTTCAGATCTCCAAATCTGGGGTGGTGGAGATGGGTGCCAGCAGTCATTCGGTGTGGTAATACAACTGATCCCAGGAGCCTGGTGGGACCCCCCAGGGAGAAGGGCATGGTGCCCTGAACAGGTTCACCCTGAGAGGCCCCCAATGAGAGGCCTGTGCCTTGAAAGATGTCGTGGTTCCGGGGGCATCGGGTAGGCTCTTGCCGGCCCTTGCTCAGGTAGTATTAGGTGACTGAGAACCTTTTTGGGTGCACCTGAGGAAAAGCTTCCTCTAGGGGAAGAAGTGATGCTATAGGGAGATCTACCACATTGGCTCATCTGGAGATGTACATATAAAGGCTGGTTTTCCCTAGAAGTTTGTTCAGACTCGCAGGCCAACAACACCCATAACAGTCAGCTTCCAATTAACACTAAGATGGCTGAGATGAGGATCATTTGTTCCTCCTAAATTAATTTTTCAACACACAGAAAAATCTGGTATAAAATTAGGCAGAATGAATGGGAAAAAATTATTAGGGACTGTCTAAGAACTGAAAAAGGCCTTCTCCCCTAAACTAAAATGAAGCTATGTAAAAGCATTTAGATAAATGGATCAACCCATGATGTTGTTTAGGTGTCAAGCCAATTCTTTGATGTACTGGAAACAGCTGTCCTTATTTTATTTTATTTTTATTAAGTATATTTTATTGATTATGTTGTTACAGTAGTTCCAATTTTTCCCCTTTGCTCCCCAGTGCCCAATACCCCCACTTCCCTCCAGAAATACCACCCCCTTTAGTTCATGTCAATGGGTCATGCATATAAGTTCTTTGGCTTCACCCTTCCCTATATTATTCTTAACTTCCCCTGTTTATTTTGTACCAACTGATTATGCCTCTTAATCCCTGCACCATTTCTCCACTTCTCCCTCTCCCCTCTCCCAGCTGATAACTGTCCAAATGATTCACCTATGATTTTGTTGCTATTCTGGTTTGCTTAGTTGGATTTTATTTCTATGTTTTAGATTCAGCTGTTGATAGTTGTGAGTTTGTTGTCATTTTAATGTTCATATTTTTTATCTTCTTTTTCTTAAGTAAGTCCCTTTGACATTTCGTATAATAATGGCTTGGTAATGATGAATTCTTTTAGCTTTATCTTGTCTGGGAAGCACTTCATCTGCCCTTCCATTCTAAATGATAGCCTTGCTGGATAGAGTAATCCTGATTGCAGGTTCCCTCCCATAACATTGAATACTGCTTGCCAGTCCCTTCCTGCCTGCAAAGTGTCCTCTGAGAAATCAGCTGATAGCCCTATAGGCAACCCCCTGTAGGCAGCTCTCTGCATCTCTCTTGCTGCCCCCAGGACTCTCTCTTTATCTTTCACCTTTGGCATCTCAATCATGATGCGTCCTGGTGTGGTCCCCTCCGGGTCCAGTTTGCCCAGGACTTTCTGTGCTTCCCGTACCTGTATGTCCATATCCTTCGCAAAATTTGGAAAGTTTTCCTCATTTTTTTCAATCCTTGCTTCCTCATTCTGCACTGGTTGACTGTTTTTTTCTTCCTTATGTTCCAAATCATTGGTTTGAACCCATTTCCTTCCCTTCACCATTGGTTTTTTGTGGATTTTCCTTTGTTTCACTTAGCATAGCCTTCACTTCTCTTATGAGCTTTCCGTACTCAAGCATATCTGTCAAGCCTGTGAGCATCTTTATCACCAGTGTTTTGAATTCTGCTTCTGTTAGGTTGTCTATCTCCTCATCTGTTCAGTTGGCTATCTCCTTGTCGCTTAGTTCTCCCTACTGGAATCTTGATCCATTCCCCTTTTTGGGCCATACTTCTCTGTCTCCTCATTCTGGCAGGCTCCTGTGTTTGTTTGCCTTCATATCTCAGGTAGAGCTGTCACTCCTATTATGTTTTAAGGGGCGGATCCTTAGGGATTCGTCAGTACAGGGCAACCTGTTTCACCACGTTGTGGCGCTGTATGTGGGGAAGGGGTCTGAGAGGGAACAATGCCGCCTGCCCAGCACTTGCCCCTTTTCCAGGCACCTCTCCCACTTCCGCACCGGACTGGCTCCTCTCTAGCTGCTTACCTAGCCGTCGGTCCCAGAGTGGGTGGGTCTGTGGACGTTCTAGGACCGTGGGGACCTTTTAAACAAGTGGACTCTGCTGAGAGACTGGCAGTTTCTGGCTCCACCCCAACCCCCTCTGGTCTGCACAGTCAGAAGCAATGAGGCTTGATTTTCCCTGGTGCTGGGACTGTGAGCTTCGAGGGCCAGTGAGAAGCTGGGCACTCTCCCCAGGTTTGCCTCCCGATTTTTTTAAACATGTGACTGCGCTTTCTGCCAGCCTGCCACTGCTGCCACTGCTCCTGCTGCTGCTGCTGCTGCTGCTGTGGCGGCGGCGGCGGCGGCTGCTGCCACCACCACACCGCATCCTCTCTGGCCCAGCTCCGCCCCTCCTACCTGTCTGGATGAGTATTTCTTCTTTATATCTTTGTTTGCTGGACTTCCATGTAGTTTGATTTTCTGGAACTTCTGGTTGTTTCTAGTTTTGAGGTAGTTGTATTCCTTCTTAGTTGTGGAGGGAGACACAACGTGTCTGTCTACGCCTCCATCTTGGCCGGAAGTCTCCCCACTGTCCTTATTTTTAAAGGGAGAAGATCATTTGGGAATTGACTTGTCAAGGACAGATATAAATTGTAAAAGGCCTCCAAAGCAAAATTTGGATTCAATTACTCTGTGTCTGTCTGTGCAAGTCCATATACCTGTTATAGATGTGAAATAATTTTTATCTTTGTATAGTATTCTTAAAATCAATTTAAAGTCAAGAGCTTATAAAAACTGGGGATTCTCAAATTCTCAGGCCCTGGCCAGGTAGTTCAATTGGTTAGAATTGTCCTGATATGCCAAGGTTGCTGGTTTGATCCTCAGTCAGGGCACATACAAGAATCAACCAATAAGCCCTGGCTGGTGTGCCTCAGTGAATTGAGTGCCAGCCTGTGAACTGAAAGGTCGCCAGTTTGATTCCCAGTCAGGGCACGTGCCTGGGTTATTGGCCACATCCCCATCTGGGGACGTGTGAGAGGCAACCCATCAATGTACCTCTTGGACTTTGAAGGTCTCTCCCTCTCTCTGCCTCTCTTTTCCTCTCTCTAAAATTGAAGGAGGAAGAGGAGGAGAATAATTGTTACAAAACAGGTCCCCCAAAATCCCCATAGTCTGTGGTTTGGGAGTGCGGGAAGGGGATAGCTTTCAAGATGTCTTTGCATATCTATGGTTGGTAGCTAGTGTCTTAGTTATGCAAATGGCTTTGGTTCTTCCAAGGCCCCAAGGAGATGGAAGAGGTTTTGACCATAGAACAGTGAGGAAAGAGCATATGGGGCCTGCGCAAGATTCTGTGAATGGTCAGAACCAGTTACCCTGCCCACTGCATCACAGGCCAGTCAGCGATTTAAAATTAAGGCGGCAGCCATTTTGGGGAGAGATCCACATGGTTTTCAAGGAGGGAGTAGAGAGTGATACATGCAGTTTTCAAGGTGAGAGAAGAAGAGATCCATGCAGCTTTGAAAGGGCAGAGAGAACCATGCGTGATCCAGTGCAATATGACACGTGTTTTGCTAGACTGCTACACAAAAGCTGATGATATCATACCCTATATCCTGAAGGAAACAGCTGACAGATAAGGGGTGGGGAACTTCTGGGCATGTGTTGGGCTTCTAGCCTTTTGGGGAGCAAGGGAAGTGCTGGATCCCAAGGGAGAAGAGGGCTCTGAGCTGAAGTGCTCACTGCCGTCCCCAGGTTGGAATACTGTAAATAAAAACCTGTTTACCTCAACACTAGTTGTTGGGTTTTACACCAAGGTGCCATGTGAAAGAACTTCATTTCACTCTGTTGTTATGGCTACATAGGCAAGATTGAACACTCTGAAGCGGTGTATAAAGTAAGCAAAGGATTTTATTTGCCAGCCAGTCCAGTTGGGCAGACCCTGAGCTGGTCACTAACACACTCTGACATATAATGAAGTCTAAATGCTGGGTTTTTATACTGGTGGAGTCCCTTTGTTTCTTCTTTGGCGGGAGACAGCCTGAGGAAGAGTGGGGTCTGGGCAGGACTGTAGGAATGTCTTGATTGTAACAGGAACAGAAATTCGAAAGGCTATAAGGTTATCTCTGGCAGCAGCATAGCTCTCCAGCCAGGAATGAAGTTTTTTTTTTTTTTTTTTTTTTTTTAAGTATATTTTATTGATTATATTGTTACAATAGTTCCAATTTTTTTTTCCCCTTTGCTCCCCTCCGCCCAGCACCCCCCTTCCCCAACAATCCCCTCTCCAAGTCCATGCCCATGGGTCGTACATACAAGCTCTCCCGCCTCACCCTTTCATATATTCTTCTTCTTCTTTTTTTAAAATTAATTAATTAATTAGTTAAATATTTTAACAATAAAAAATAACAATTCCTCCCTCTCAGACTTAAGACCCTTTACAATCTTATAAAGGACAATGGATGAAGGTCTCGGGCTCCTCTAGCTGCTTCAAGCTGGACATGGTCGTCGTCCTACCTACCCGTGGGTCAAGAAATCCCTAATAAGAGTGGGGATGTGGAGGGGAGGGTGGCCTTCCCACTAGGGGAAGGATCGTGCAGACTCCAGGTTGGTTGGCTGTCTCTGGACAACGGCATGCTTGGTTTGACAGGCTGGCATCCTTGTTGTATTCTGGGGGCAACAGGGTTAAAGGACATCATTTAATCCGTAACCACTAGATGACAAAAGACAGGTATTAATTTTTCAATGTCCCACATTAGGGAAAAGAAGGGCTTCTTTGGAGGAAGGTGTGCCAGGTACATCTCACCTGTCCAAAACCCTTTTGCCCATTATACTTATTTTGGACTGAGGGAAATATTTTAGGTTTCCCCCGTCTCAGGCCTCTGGGCTTTTTCTGTCCAAGCCATTAGGATAGAAAAGAGAAACCAGTTTTAAAGTGAAGCCCACAGACCACCCCGTTCTTCACCAACCCAGCCACTTAGTTCAGCCAAACCATTGAGTCTCAGGAGGCAGCAATGCAGACAGGATTAAGTGAGGCCTATGCATACAGATAATCACTCAGGTAATGAGATTGTAGGCTTATGCCCTTTGAAAACAGAAAACACATGTTAATTTATGTAACATAACCCACATACAAGTCTCTAAATCTGTAGGACTGTCTTATCGGAAGGAAAATCCTTGTCCTTCTAATATTCGCTGAACTTGCATTTCTATTCTTTATATTTTTATTCCCCCCCCACTAAAAAATTTTCTGTTTGTTTGTTTTTCCACTACAGTTGTCTCACTTTTTTTCCCCCTCTTGCTTCCCTGCACCCTGCCCCCCCCCACAGTCAGTCCCCACCCAGTTGTCCATGTCCATGGGTCATTCATACATGTTCTTTGACTAGACCCTTCCCCTTCTTACCCCTTCTCTCCCTCCCATCTCCCCCTTTGTTACTGTTAGTTTATTCCTTGTTTACATACCTCTGGTTCAATTTTGCTCATTTGTTTGTGTTGTTCATTAGTTTCCTGTAACAGGTGACAGCATAAGGTAATTTTCTTTTGTTGCCTGGCTTATTTCGCTAAGCATAATTCTCTCTAGTTCCAATCATGTTGTTGCAAATGGTAGAAGTTCCTTCTTTCTTTCAGTACTTATTCATTGTCATTTTCCCCCTTTGTACTCGTGTTCCTCTCTGTCTCTCTGTTTCTTCATCTTCTTAAAGCAGACCCTTTAGCATCTCTTGCAATGCTGGTTTGGTGGAGATGTATTCTTTTAGCCTTCTTTTGTCTTGGAAACTCCTTATTTCACCTTCCATTTTGAATGAAAGCCTTGCTGGGTAGAGTATTCTTGGTTGTAGGCCTTTGTTTTTCATTGCTTGGAATATTTTTTGCCATTCCCTTCTGGCTTGTAGTGTTTCTGCTGAGAAATCTGATGATAGCCTTATTGGAGCTCCCTTGTATGTTATTAGTTATTTCTCTCTTGCTGCTTTTAGGATTCTCTCTTTGTCTTAGAATGTTGGCATTTTAATTATGATGTGTCTTGAAGTGGGCCTGTTGGGGTTCATCTTCATTGGGACCCTCTGTGCTTCCTGGACTTGCGTGACTCTTTCTCTCGTCATGTTAGGAAAGTTTTCTGTCATTAGTTTTTCAAAGAGGTTTTCTATCCCTTGCTCTTCTTCTTCTCCTTCTGGAATTCCTATGATACGGATATTATTACGTTTCATGTTGTCCTGCAGCTGTCTTAGAACCTCTTCAGTCTTGTTCAGTCTTTTTTCATTTTGTTGCATTGTCTGGGAGTTTTTGTGTAGGTTGTCCTCCAGCTCGCTGATCCGATCTTCTGCTTCCTCTAGCCTGCTTTTAATTCCTTCTACTGTGTTCTTCAATTCAGAGATCGTATTTTTCATTTCCTCCTGGCTCTTATTGATAGCTTCTATGTCCTTTTTCATGCTCACGTAATTTTCTGTGAGTTCCTTGTAGTTTTTCTGGAGTTCTTTGAAGTTTCCGCTGAGCTCATTCAGCTTCTCCATAATCCATGTTTTGAATTCCATATCTGATAGTTCGCACCCCTCTATTTCATTTAGCACTCTTTCTGGGGATTCTACCTTTCCTTTTGATGGGAGGTTGTTTCTCTGTCTCCCCATTTTTTTGACTCCTATTGTTTGTTGGTGCTTCTTGGCAGGAATGAAGTTTTTGCGAAGCAATTTATCTTCAAAGGGCTAGAGATCCTGTAAAGTATAACTTTCACAAATGTGTAAACAAGACACAAACAAGTAAATGGAAGGTAATAGAGGCTGAGGTGCTAAATTTTAGCTTGTATATCACTAATTGCTACATTCCTTTTTCCAAGGTTTTTTAGCAAGTTCTTGCTACTTCTTACAAAGAACATCTGAAGCCCCTACATACTTACATAGTTAGCAAACCTCTGCGACCTTTTACAGAGAATATTTGGTGCCCCTACACTGTAATAGAATCAACCAATGAATGAATAAGTGGAACAACAGAATGATGTTTTTCTCTTTCTCTGTTGCTCCCTTTCTTTATATAATCAATAAATAAGAATTTAAAAGAGGAAACTGCACGTTAATAAAAAATAAAAATAAAATTCTCAGAAATATAAAGACTCAAATGCTTTTCAAGTTCAAGTGATCTGAGATTAATCCTCAGTGAATAAAAGCTAACTAAAAAAAAAAAAAAAAAAAAAAGCTAACTTAAATTTGTTGGTTTAAGTAAAACATATGTATTTTACTTAGGTTTACAAAAATAAGCCCATATTAATAATTGACTTTTATGTCCTGGCTGGTGTGGCTCAGTGGACTGAGCGCCGGCCTGTGAACTGAAGGGTCGCCGGTTCGATTCCCAGTCAGGGCACATGCTTGGGTTGCAGGCCAGGTCCCCAGCTGGGGGTAAGTGAGAGGCAACCACACATCAATGTTCCTCTCCCTCTCTTTCGCTGTTTCTGCCCCTCTCTAAAAATAAATAAATAAAATGTTTTATAAAAAATAATAATAATTGACTTCTATGTGAAAGATGTTTCTAGAGGTTATAAGATGTTCAGGCTAAAGAATGCTAATTGTTTCTTTCTTAGTTTTCACTAGACAGTGAGGTTTTAAGGGTTAAACCTCAATATATGTAAGACAACATCTAGAGTATATTGTGTGGATAAACATGGTTGTAAATGAAACTAATAATGGGGCTATGGAAAACCCAAGATGGCCATTTGGTTCCTCTCTGCTCCCTTGCTCCCCACTTTTCAGTTTTTACATTCCTTCATGCATCACAGTGAATTTAATCTAGATTTAGATGAAGGAATTTATGATGGGACATTGTTAAAAGGTGACATCTTACACTACTGCCAAGGTTTGGTAGAGTTACTTCAGGAAAATTCCAACTTGGTAACCACTTCCTTTCACAGGGATCTCTCAGGAAAATAAAGACTTTAAAGATTATTGACTGCCACCTTTGTTTACTGGAAAGGACATCAAGTAAAAGACACTCTCCAACCTCACTGGAAGGGACCTTATCAGGGCCCTAGCCACAAAAGGACATGTAATCCTGTCTAGGGTCATTAAAGACTCCTCTAGGCTGAGAAGCCACTGACACCAGAGGTAGGCAGCTATCCCAAGACATCAACAAGGCCTGTATACCTACGGATTGTTAGTGAACTCATAATCCATTTTTGTCTTCACTTCTCTGCTAATGATATTAGTCATGATAAAAGTTGTACTTGTTCTTTGGGTTTTTCTATATAGTCCAACTATTATGATAACTGAACATGTGTAAGAAAACTTTTAATACTCTTTTTGTTTGGTTTATGTAAATGTTATACTATATGCCAAATACAGAAAAATGAGACTGAAGACAAAAGTCAGATCATGATAATTCCCCAGGTCAGACTTGATCCAGAGTGGTTTTCTTCACAAGGAAGGCCATAGGAGCTGATCGCCTTCTGATGGGGGACACTCAAATGTTGGAAAATTTTAGTTTCAGGTAACAGTTAATAAGCTTAGTAATCAATGTATGTAAAAAGCTATTTCAGGAACTGGAGGTATGGCCCACCTTGACTTCAGAAAACCATAAGCAGTTCCATCTGTGTGCCTCAGGAGGCCTGCAAGCAATCAAGACAGTATTTGAGCCACTATACTCCAGGGTGATGCAGCCACCACCCAGGACAAAAGACCACCGCCCAGGACACAGATGAAAGAATGCTGAAGCTTTTATCTGATTAACATTTTCCCTGACTTCCAAACCCCTTACCTAGACTTTTCTTCTCCTTATAAAAAGGGCCCATTTATAATGGAATGGGAGCCAGCTATCTTCTCAGATGACTGACCATCTGAATAAAGCACCCATAAAGATTCAATCCCTGTCTCTGCTTATTGGGTCTGGTAGATGACAGGTAGCATGAACACTGGCTTTTCTGGTTTCAGTACTGTCTTTCAGAAAAGCAGAAGTCCATGGCTCAGTATTCCCAGTCACAGTTCAGCATTTCAGGCATCTCCCATTAAGCCATGCTTGGTTAGGCAGGACCCCACAATTCCATCAGCTCTGCTATGGTCTTCTCCGTAGCAGACCATGTGGCTTCTCTTCTTTTATGGCTGGTTGTCTTTAAATGCTGACCCAGGGCACCATACTTCATTGTTAATGAAAAGTATCTTAAGCCTGTCTTCCCCCCTTTTACATGGGGGCAGCATCACTTCCCTCAGGAAAGGCTAGTCGTCGGCAGCCGTCCGTCTCGAGAGACGATGGTGTAGCTTCTTAAGAGTCTATCTGCACCACCGAGAATGGCTGTGCAGTTCAACTCGGGAGTGACACGGTATCTGTCTCCTCCCGTGTTGAATCGACATCTTGCGATGACGCTGGAGTGTCCTCTCCAGTGAAGCTGAAGCTACAGAGCCTGGGCAGGGTGATATGGAGGGTCTGCCGTTGCCCATGCAGCAGACCCCCCCTCTCTTCGCAGCTGAAGCGTCCAAGGGAAAGATGGAGTCAATACAGCTTGGCTTCAGGTGCGCCGCAGGAGTTGCCGGTGTTGACTACAATGTCAAACCGCCTTAGGGACTCCGGCTCCGGATTTTCTGTCGGGGTTTACTCCCTTAGCCTTTCCCCTGAAGAGGTATGCCGCAAGGCAGCGGAGGTTTTTTGGAGTCAGAGTTTTCCTTCTCTGATGTGCCCTGACTGGAAGATCGAACCAGCGACACTTAGCTCGCAGGCCGACGCTCAATCCACTGAGCCAAACCAGCCAGGGGAGTGTAAGTTGTAGAGCAACCTGCTATAGTTCTCCTCAGGACCCCTCTCCTCTGCATCAGCCTCATCGGTCCTGTCATAGGTCAGGAGGTCTGCGGGCACATCATGGATCTGGACACTAGGTGCATGGTTTAGCATCTTCAGGTTTTCAAAGATGGTCTGGCGGATCTGGTCCAGATACTGGCGTGAGTTCTGATTCTCAGTGCGGGTACTGACATCTGGATGGAGCATGAAGTCTGGGGCAAAGTACTCGAAGTATTCACTATAGGGAAGCTCCTCACTAATGGCCTCTTCCACCAGCAGCGATGTCTCATATGTCCAGCAGCGGGCAACATTTCGGACAGTATAACCACCACCACCTAGCACCAATAGAGGGATATTGAAGCTCTTGACATATTCGACACATTCCCCATGTCCTCGAATGCTGAGGTTGAAGCAGCCCAATCGATCACAGCCTAGAGAGTCAGCTCCACACTGGAGAACAATGCACGTGGGTTGGTAGAAGTTCACCACTTGGTTAATAACTGGCTGGAAAAGGTGTTTGTAACTTTGGTCATCAATGCCATCCCGCAGGGGCACATTGAGACAATAATAGCGGCCACTCTCTGCTCCAACTTCATACATGTCACCTGTGCCGGGGAAGAAGTAGTTTCCGTATTTGTGGAAGGACACTGTCATGACTCGGTCAGTGAGGTAGAAGGCTTCCTGAACCCCATCACCATGGTGGATGTCAATATCAATGTAGAGCACCCGAGGGTGGTACTTGAGCAGCTCCAGGATGCCAATCACAATGTCATAGCAGAACCCAGAAGCCTCAAACTTCTTGGCATGGTGCAGACCACCAGCCCAGTTAATGGCAATATCACAGATCTTGTTGTTCAGCTGGGTTGCTCCTTGCAGAGATGCACCCGTGTAACGGGAACAGAACTCAAAGAGCCTGGGAAACACTGGGCCTGGAGTTGTAGCCTCAGCCTCGGAACCTCCACGTCCCTAAACTCCTCGCATACCACCTGGTCCCCTCACCGTAGTGGAAGTTGCCCACGTCGGTGAGGGGACCAGGAAAGGCTAGTATCTTAAGCCTATCATCCTTCCTTTTGCCCTGGGCTGCAGCACAACTATTATCTAGTTACCAACTTGCCATAGATATGCAAGGTACCTTAAAAGCTGTACTAAGTCCTTCCCCATCCCCAAAATCATGAGCTATAGGGACTTTGGGGGGGCCCCCACTGAACTACACAGCCATTCTTAGAAAAGTTTGATAACGTCATAAAGAGGTACACATGCCTATCATATGACCCAGCCACTGTATTCCTGAGTACTCATTCAAGAGAAATGACATGCAAAGACTGGTACATAGTGTAAGAACGAAATCACTCAGAAGGCCATTAAGACGCAGCGAGTAGGAAAAAAAGAAGTTTATTGGGAGAGTCAGCAAGTGGGGAGAGAGCCCTGCCGCAGGTGGTCAGGACTCCGAGCTTCTAGGGGAGAGGGGGGTTGCTTTATAGGAGGAACAAAAAAGGGATTTTTGAGCTTAGTTGACTGTTTGGTTATCTGGCAGCTGTGGGTGCGATGGGCTGATCAAAGCAGAACGCTGTTCAGTTTGAAGCACCCTGTTATCTCCCAGGCAGCTGTAGGTGGGGGGAGAGGGGACATGGGTACTGGGGATGTCACACAGGTGTTCAAGGCAGCCTCCAAACTGGAAACAACCCAAATTTCCATCAACAGGTGGATGGAAAAATGAATTGTGATATTTCCATAAAATGGACTACTACTCATTGATAAAAGGAATGATGGTTGATAAATACAACATAAATTAATCTTAAAATAATTATGCTGTAAACAGCTAGGGCAAAAAAAATTACATACTAAATTGTGTGTACATACAACTCTAGAAAATGCAAATGATTCTATAGTGATAGGAGCAGAGGAAATTTCTTTTTTCTAAAGATTTTATTTATTTTGAGAGAGGGGAAGGGAGGGAGGGAGAGAAACATCAATGTGTGAGAGATACATCTATCAATTGCCTCTCAAATGCCCCCAGCTGAGGACCTGGCCTGCAACTCAGGCATGTGCTCTGACTGGGAACTGAACCAGGGATCTTTCAGTTTGCAGGCTGGTGCTCAATCCACTGAGCCACACCAGCCAGGGCAGGAAAGAAAATTTCTGAAGCTAATGGATACCTTCATTATTATGATATGAGTGATAATTTCACATCAAATTGTACATTATAAATTTGTTGTTTATTATTCTAGGAAAAAGGGAGGTGGCACTGTTACAGAGTGGGGTCCTCCAGAAAACCCCAGAGCTTGTGGTTTGGAGAATGGGGGAAGAGAAACAGCTTTCAAGAGGCCTTTGCATATCTATGGCTGGTAGCTAGGGTCTTAATTATGTAAATGACTTCGGTTCTTCCATAGCTCCAAGGAATAATGAGCAGTGAATAAGCAAGGCCTGTGGAAAATTCTGTGAATGGTCAGAACCAGTTACCATGCCTACTGTGTCAAAGGCCACAGTCAAGGACTTAAGGAGAAGGCAGCAGACAATTGGAGAGGAAGAAAAGAGGAGAGGAAGAAAAAAGGAGAGGAAGAAAAGAAGAGAGTTCCATGTGGCTGGAAGAGGAGAATTAGGCAGTTTACAAAGAGAAAGGGAGAGAAAGAGAATCATGCAGTATTGCAGAGAGGTAGAGGAGAGATCCATGCTTTCTTTGCAAGGAAGCTGGGAACTCCACAGATCTAAATCCGCATAATCTTTAAATAAACAATCCTTTTCCTTTTCACCAAACTCTGGTGTTAAGAGTCATGCTTCTGGCGGCGGGCAATCGGGCCCCTCATAACTGAACAGCGCATGGGGTTTTGTAACAACCTGGCAACCCAGATGGGGCTTTAATAATTGCCCGTGGCAGGTCGATCCCCTGATGGAGACACCTCCTGAGGGCACCGGCCGCCTAAATAGTCCTGGAGGGTGAAAAGAAAACGAAACTGGAAAGTGTGAGAAACACAATAAAACACTGGGACACAGGACTTGAGCAGCAAAGCGAAAATTTTACTCATGAGTCTGCAGAACCGGGCGCACCACTAGCCAGGTGCATGTGCGTGCAAAGTAGACAAAGAAAAATGGTTTTATACTAATGCGTTTAGCTCCCCCTTCCCTCTCCTTCTCCCCCATTTCTCCATTACTGGTTAATCCAGGTTCACAATCTAATGCAATTAACTACTTTAAGGGTGTGATTAAGGGTAATCTAGTTATAGGTATCTCCAATTTATTTGCAAAGTTATCTAGCTACATCTTCCCATTTCTCTGTGTTTGGTGATGACAATCTTCCTCCTTTTGATCCCAGAGAAATGTGTGAGGAGCTGAGGAGTGTCATTTCCTCGCCCCTTTTCCATGATTCATCTGTTAATGATCTCCTACTGATCTGAGAGTCATTGGCTTGTTTCTTTTTCCCTAACAAAAGGGATTAAAGTAAGATTGTTTGGCTGAAAATTTATTTCTGAGCATTTCTGAAACAATGGAATTGTGGATGCTAGATTTATTTGTCCAATCAAGAGTACTCCTGGAAATAATGGAATTATGGATGCCTGAATGGTATATATGTTTTCTAGTCCTTAGGATCTTTCTGGTTATAGCCATTGGCCTGTATGTCAGGGTCAAGAAAAGCAGTTTTGGGCAAGCCCCTAAGAATTTTGAAAAACTGGAATATGTACTGTTCTTATCCTATGTCTAAGAAGATATTAATTTATTATCATAACACTGTCTGGCCTAAGTATGTTTTGGATAGTAAGGAAAGGCGACCTGTAATGGTTCCCTGAGTTGCTGTATCTTGAAGCAATTGAAAAGATACTGCCAGCAACTGGAAAAATGGGAAGAGGCCCATTATGTAAATATATTTGTAGAGTTGTATAATGAGTCCTTAATAGGGATAGAGAACCGAGTAATGGTGCAGAGAAAGAAGGTGGTCCTGAAGCCCCTTCCTGATAGAAAAACACCAGAAAAGAAAATGAGGTAATAAATCTCATTCATGCTCTGAATCCAGGGAAAAAAGACTTGCAGACAAAGGGAGCTGTTTTGGCACCAAACTGTGGCCAGGTGGAAGTGGCTCCCATGGCCCCACCCCCTCCTCAGGTGGAGGTGGTTTCCATGGCACCGCCCTGTCGCAGGTGGAGGTGGATTCCACCACACCTCCTCCACAGGTGGGAGTGGCTTCTGCAGCACCCACCTCGCTGCAAACTCAAGACTTCCCTCCCTCCACCCCTTTTGGTTATGGCCTCTGGTGTGGCCTCTGAAGTGACTGCAAAGCCAACAGCTTCACCCTCACAGGAGTGGGTCTTCCCTGCCAGAACCCGCCAATGAACCCAGTATAGTCAGGGGGCCTCCCAATTTGAAGCAAGCCAATGAAACCATGTAAGTGCTCCACCATGGTGGATGAGTCACGTGGGACCTCCATCTTGTGGGTGGTACTTATGGGTGCCACCATATTTGAAGATGCCTCATGTGATGCGCTGCTGCCATCTTTAAAGTGGGCAAAATGGTGGGTTAGATATGCTCTTCAGGTAATGTGCTTTGTTTGCAAAACAGTATGTCTAGACATTCAGGTCACTGCTACCTGACAGGGTGTTTGCAAGGTCTAAGCTTCAGAAAACTACAGGATATCTCTACAAATCTAGGGAACTTTTAGCTGCCAAATACTGAGTTTGAGTATAGTCCTTCACAGTGTAGCAAAGAATAAGAATTGGAAATAGGTAATAGTTAAATCTAAATGGGTAAATACATAAAAAGGTTGTGAAAGTTTTTAAACCTGGGAAGAGGAAACCTCAACTACTTGTGGTCTGATTGTATGGTTACTGTACTGCTGTATTGGTTTTGACCAATAAGACCTAGGAAAGGTAATCTGTAATTCTCTGTATTGGTTTTAGCCAATGTGACCTAGGAAAGATCATCTGTAAACTGGTTGGGGAGAATGCTTTTGCCACCCGGGACCCAGGAAGGGTCATTCAGGGCTGATGAGAATTTCAGCCTTGGCAAGTGAGCATGTCTCTGCCAAGAGACTCGAACTAAAGACGTCTTCTGGTGCCATGAGGTACCATCTGGTTATAGAGCTCCGTTTGTTTAGAAGGTGTCTTCTGGTGCCATAAGGTGCCACCTGGTTTACAGAGCTCTGTCTGTTTGGAAGGGCATGTCTCTCTAGGCCAGTAAGACATATTGGTGGGAGAGCACCTAGTTTTCTGTGTTTTTGGATTATTGCTCTGTACATGCTCTGAAAAGAAAATTGAGGTTTCCCAGGGAGAGTTAAAACTTCACAAACATGAAAGCAAACAAAAGAAAGTATAAGGCATGATAATGTAGCTCTAATGAATATTAAAAGGGCAAGAATTTTTCTTCACAGCGTATATTTTTCTCCCCACCTGATCCCTCCAGAATTTGGCATCTGAAGGAGTAAGTAAAGACATAAGGTTCTTTGCATAAAACTAATAAGACCAGTTCTTAGAAGTTTTGTTAAACCAAAACTGTGATTGGAATATTATGCCTAAATGGCATGCCTGGGCTCTGATTGTTACCAGAAAGCTCTGAAGAATTGGAATTGACATTCAAAGCTCATAAAAGACCACAGGGGGGGAAAAAAAAAGGCCTGATACCTTGGTTGGTTGTGCGGTTCATGGCAATCTTTCCAAGGAAGGAACGAAGGTTGCTTTCCTGAAAGCTGGCTAGGAGGAACCTTAAAGCACAGTGAAAAACCTGAAGGACTTGGAAAAAGCAGGTGTTTACAGGCAAGGCTGGATGTCAGGTGTGTGGCTCAGCTTCTGTGCTCTGAAGGGTAGACTGAAAGTCAACCTGAAGGTTCCTTGTGTAAGTTCCAGCAAAGCAGGCTTAAAGATTATATGTGATCAATTGCTGCTCTTGTTGCATTTATGCAAACAAACAAGCTAAATTAAAACTGGACTTACTGCACTCCCTTTAATAACGAGGCTAATCTTAAGGAGAAAAATTGTAATACAGGAAAAATCACTATGCTCAGTATTAGACTAAAACTAGTACAGCTGTCTTTAAAGTGTATTTTAATTTAAAGTTTGTTTTCACCTGAAAGTTAAACTTGGTGTGTGACGCCATCAAGGATGCTTAATTTAGAGGCAAGAATGTCAAATGCCTTGCCACAAGGCATTTGTGTCTTCACAAATAAGAGTCTTGCAGATTTAGAGACTGGTTTGTGGGTTGTATTGCGTGATTTAACATGTGTGTTCTTCCTTTTGTTTTCCTAGGGTGTAAGTATACGATCTCATTGCTTGAGTGATTATATGTGTAGGCCTCGCTTAAGCCTATCTGCATCGCCGCCTTCTGAGACCCAACAGTTTGGCTGAACTAAGTGGTTGAAATACAACAAGGATGTCAGCTTGTCCAGCAGTGCCAACTCTTGGAAACCAAGCATGCCGCTGCCTGGGGACAGCCAACTGACCTGGACTCCTCAAGATCCTTCCCATGTGGGAAGGCCTCCCTCCCCTCCTCACCCCCACTCTTATTAGGGATTTTTAGAACCAAGAATTGGTAGGACGATGGCCATGTACAGCAGGAAGCAGCTAGAAGAGCACGAGACTTTCGCCCATTGTCCTTAATAAGATTATAAAGGGTCTTAAGTCTGAGAGGGAGGAATTGTTAGAGTGGGGTCCTCCAGAAAACCCCAGAGACTGTGGTTTGGAGGCTGCCTTTGCATGTCTATGGCTGGTAGCTAGGGTCTTAATTATGTAAATGGCTTCAGTTCTTCCACAGCTCCAAGGAATAAAGAGCAGTGAATAAGCAGGTCTGTGGAAGGTTCTGTTAATGGTCAGAATGAGTTACCACACCTAATACATCACAGGCCGCAGTCAGGGATTTAAGAGAGGGCGGTAGACATTTGGAGAGGAAGGAAAGGAGAGGAAGAAGAGCATTCCACGTGGCTGGCAGAGGAGGAGAATTAGGCAGTTTACAAAGAGAAAGGGAGAAAAAGAGAATCACGTGGTATTGCAGAGAGGTAGAGGAGAGATCCATGCTTTCTTTGTAAGGAAGCTGAGAACTCCACAGATCTAAATCCGCATAATCTTAAAATAAACAATCCTTTTTCTTTTCACCAAACTTGGTGTTGAGAGTTGTGCTTTTGGCGGTATGCAATCGGGCCCCTCATAACTGAACAGCCTGTGGGGTTCTGTAACAGCATAACACCTGGTTCTGCCCAGGGTGTGACCCCTGGTGAGGAGACTAACTATGTGGTGCAGTTTCTCCAGTTCCCTGTGGGGTCAGGCTGGAGCTTGTCCCCACTTGCTTCCCTGCAGCTCTTTTCCCTGCTCTGACCTGCTTCCCTCACTCCCTTCCTCCAAGAGCACGTTTCCAATAAATCAAGAATTCCTACTTCTGGCTTTGCTTCTAGGGAATTTGACCCATGACACATTACTTAAGCTTCCTTTAGCTCACTCCCCTAGAACAAATTCCTATCTCAGGCTGTGCTAATGACCTCCTCCCCCAAGAATGATAGCTTCATGAGGGAATATCTTAGACATGTCCCTAGTACACTGCCTTGAACACAGCAGAGTCTGGGGTCTGGGTTACAACTTGGCAGTCAGCATCCCTTCTGTTCTGGGCTGATCTGGCCTTGAAGCATTGTGAGTCATAGCAGGTAGACATCAGCTGAGTGATTCACAGATTGGGCCAGGCCTGGGACAGCAGCTCAGCACCTCCAACACATGCTCCAGGTGAGGAACAACATGCAGCAAGGATTCTCAGGGAAGGGTCCTCTGGGAAGCTGCAACCTCAAGGGTGAGCCTGGCTGGATCTAGTGGGTCCTCTGCAGGCTACCAAGGATGTGTCCCTGAGCCACATCTAAGGGTAGCACCTTCCAGCCTCTACCCAGCTATGGGTGAGGAATAGAGTATGTGTTGAGTTAATGAAGGCACGACAGAGGGACCCCTGCTCTGAAGTTCTTTCCCTTTTCACACTTCATGGTGAGAAGAGAAATTTAACAGAGCACACAGTCCTCTTCTCAAACACAACAGAATCAGCACTTACAGGGGGTGGGGGTGGGGGTGGACCTTTAGCTCCCTGAAGGTGTAGTCTGCCCAACTCCAGTTACCTCAAGCCCTAAGCATAGGTCCTAGCCCATGGCATATGCCTCCAGGATGTCGCTGAGCACATTGGACTGTGAACTATCTCTAAACATGTCATGGCAGGCACAGGTTGGGACCCCTGCCCAGACCAGGGCCTGGCACAGAGCAGGAGCCAGTTTGAGGTTGCAGAATAAGTGAATGACGAAGGCAACCATGCTGTTGGTTATACTTGACAGCCTACCAGATAGTTTGTAGATCCAGATCCAGCCCCGGCTTTGTAATCCTTCAGCAGTGCTCTTATCCCCCTGCCCAGCTCCCTCTTCCGCTATTCCCAACTGACTACTGGGCACCAGCCCCACCCCAAGTTCCTCCTAACATGCAGCCTTGCCTGGCTTTTCACTCTGCCCAGAGGCTCTCACTTATCCACCTCCAATCCACCTGGCAAAGTCCTGCACATCTTTGAAGTACCTGTCTCTGCTATTATTCCCTCCCCCTGGTGCAGAACTACTCCCAGCAGCTGCTCTGAGCTTAGACAGCAAGAGTGTGACTTTTCATTAGCATTTGTGTCCAGGACCCACCCCGAGTGGTCTTTGGGGAAGGTGGCTTTGGGGGAAATGCTACTAGTACAGCTATGCAGGGATGGGCCTCGCAGTGGCAAACCGTGCCCGCCAGCAGGCCTCACGGTGTGAGGGGGTGGCTGGCACAGAGCACGCTCCTCACCTGGATCCTTGCTCCCTAGCAGTGCCCCTGGCGTGCTTCCATCATCTAGAACGGGTGTGTGTCCCAAGACAAGGGTGCAGCCCCAGTCACCCGTGTTCTCGCAGCTCCACTCTGCGCAACCACGCACCTGCCGGGGCCCACCTGGCCCTCAACCTGGAGGCCTTCGGGTGGCCGGCCGCGGACCACGCCAATCGCCTGTGGGAGCAGCTGCGGCAGTTCTGGGCCGACCACTTCTCACGGCGCTTCTCGCCACGGCGCCCGCCACTGCGCCGCAGCTCTTCCATGTCCACCTTTTACCTTCTGGAACACAGTACGCGCCAGGCCGAGCTCGGCCTAGGCTACGGCGCGCCGCGCACGTGCCTCAGCGACCAGGCTTTCGTGTTCCGCGGCGGCCGCTGGGCCGCTGAAGGACCGCCAGGGCCTGCGAGGCGGCCGCAGCCGCCGCCCAGCTCGGGCCGGAAGGCGCAGGTGTGGCGCGCCTACAGCCAGGAGCTGCTGGAGGAGAACAACTACCTGAAGCTGCAGCAGCAGGCACTCATGGACATGCTGGTCGAGACCACAGGGCGCCTCCAACTGCTGGAGAGAGCTCTGGACACCGAGGCCAGCTCGGTGGCCCCGGCGCACGCCTCGCAGGCTCCACGGCGTGGACAGCGTGCTAGTGCTCCAGCCGCGATGACACAATAAAATACGTGAGGCGTATGCGCTTCTCCCTCCTCCCTGGAGTCTTGCCGTGCTTGCGACGCTCCGCGTGCGACACAGGAGTGCTATGCGTCTGCAGGACCGGTCCCCGGGATCTCGGTTCCTGGTTCTCGGTTTTCAGTTCTTGGTGTGGGCAGATGACTCAGGAGGCCGCCAATCTGGGAAGGGAGCGCTAGGACCGTGGAGGAGGGTGTTGCGTGGCCCACTGGGGACGCGCAGTGGGTGTCAGGCAGGCGGCAGGCAGCGCGGCGGTTGGGAGGTAGGGGAGTGGGGTGGCAGGCAGTGACATTCTTGGCCCAGGGGACTTAGCGGGATGTCAGGGAACTTTGGGCACTCAGGGGTGAAGGTGCGGTGGGGCGGGCGGGGCCGGGGACCTGGTACTTCGCCCTCAACTTAGAGGGGAGGTGAGTGGGAGGGATTTCAGCCCAAGTCCAGGGTAAGTGTATTTTACTGTTCCCGGAAAGAAACCTTCTGGAAACTTTGGGCTCTGCCTCCCTCACCTGGCTGTTTGGTTTTTGGCAAGTGTCTTCTGTGCTTCAAGCGTCCTTTTTCTTTCTGCAATACAAGCACTCTCCAGGGATAATCTTGTACACAGATAGGATTTGCCCAACCCGTGTTGTTTTACTCATTTATTTATTGATTAGTTGTTGACTTGAAAGAAAGAGGAAAACATCGATTTGTTGTTTCACTTATTTATGCATTCATTGGTTGCTTCTTGTATGTGCCCTGAAGGGGGAGCAAACCTGCAATTTGGTGTATGGGGAGGACACGCTGACCAACTGAACTATGCAGCGATGGCCCAATCCACCTTCTTTTTAAATTTTGCATTGGTTGCCAACATTTAAGAATTTGAAGTATTTAACAGTTAAAATCCAGATTTCCTGGGTTCTCTAGAAAAAACAGAAAACTTGGCCTCCCTGGACCTTCATTCCATCCAGGAGCAGTTGCGTTGAACTGAACTGTGGCTGTCACCTGGTCAGTTTCCCTCCTCTTCCCTCCTGTCCTCTCTGACTTAAATGTTGGTATAGAGCCATTCTAGATTGCTGTTCTCTCCCAGGACATGGGGGTATCCACTTCCCCAATACACACTTATACCCAAGGTATAAGTGCCATGTGGAGTGTTTTGTACTTGTGAGTGATGTTGTTACACGACAAATGTGAGAATACTGGACCTTGTGAAACCAGAAAAACCTGTGTCTGTGCTGCCTGTCGTCTACCAGACCCAATAAGCAGAGACAGGGATTTAATCTTTATGGGCGCTTTATTCAGATGGTCAGCAATCTGAGAAGACGACGGGTTTGCACCCTAACAGACTGTCTTAAATTCCATTATAAATGGACCCTTTTGATAAGGAGAAGAAAAGTGTAGGTAAGGGGTTTGGAATTCAGGGAAAAAGTTAATCAGATAAAAACTTCAGCATTCTTTCATCTGTGTCCTGGGTGGTGGTCATCTCACCCTGGAGTACAGTGGCTCAAATACAATCTTGATTGCTTGTAGTCCTCCTGAGACACAAAAGTGGAACTGCCTACAGATTCCTGGAATCGGTCAAGGTGGGTCATACCTCTTGTTCCTGAAACAATAGTTTTTTACACACATTGATTACTAAGCTTATTAGCTGTTACCTGAAACTAAAATTTTCCATTTGAGTCCCCCATCACTTGCAATCTGCAACCTTTCCCCTGGAATATAGACAGGCCACTGGAAACTGACGCATTTCCCTAGGGCCATGTGAAAC
This sequence comes from Furipterus horrens, assembly GCF_987537825.1. Lineage (NCBI taxonomy): Eukaryota > Metazoa > Chordata > Mammalia > Chiroptera > Furipteridae > Furipterus > Furipterus horrens. The sequence goes on along the minus strand of NW_028327180.1, from coordinate 59,661,923 downwards.
CTGTGAGAGTAGTGGGTGCCCTGCTTTCAAGAGTAGACTAGGCATGACTAAGCCCTGTATTGTCAACTGAAGGTCAAAGGTTATTCATGCCCATTCAATGCCAACAGGAGTCCCCAATTTGGGGTTCAATGAAGAGAGAGGCTTTATCCAGGACAAAAAGCTCCATGATAAATGCACTGCTGTGGAACAGCATGGCTGTGAGACAGGGTGAGGAGGCCTGGGTGTTTCAGCTCAGCTCCTCTGTGTCAGCCCATGGTTGATTCACAGCCTAGGAGCTCCTTTATAAGGGTGGGCTCTGATGACAGGAACACAGGGTAGGAGACTGACTGCTTAGTGCAGCTTTTTCATGAAGTGCAGAGAGTACCAGAAGCCCCTGGTTAGCAATGACTATTAGACAATTTATAAATTTCAGCCCAGTTAGCCATCAGGAGTCCATCTTAAAAGGCACATCATTCTTGGGATCCACAGTATAAAAATGGCCTTATTTCGTAAATTAGTAAAACAACACAAAATGTCATTAGACACTAAACTTAAAAACACTTCTTTTGAACAGTGCTCTTTTGTATTTTAATAATTCTGTGATTCTGTATTTATATTAATATAGATTGAATAAAAGTTTAAAATTCTTATAATTGTGAAATAATATTTCCTTTTAAAACAAGAAAATAAAAAATATACAGAAAATAAAATGGTAAGGGAATCAAAATGATACACTAGAAAAAAATGAAACAGAAAAGAGTGTTACAGAACCCCTGGGCTGCTCCAGTTGAAACCTAGCACCCACGGGCTCTTTAGTTAGGGGCCCGATTGCCCGCCGCCAGAATTATAACTCTCAATACCAGAGTTTGGTGAAAAGAAAAAGAGTAGTTTATTTAACAGTTATATAGATTTAGTTATTTGCAGATTTCTGTTAAGTCTTATGTTCTTTAAAACACCCTTAAACACATATTCTTGCCTCCCCCTACCAAACCAGGCTAGTTTTAGAAAAGTTAGAGAAACCGTTTCCCTACTTTCCAAACACAGTTCAGCTTTACCAGCAGCTGCCAATCACTCAATTCTGATTGGGTAGGTCCTTTCTGTGTTGTGGTGCCCTCCAGCTCTCAATGCAGAACCGCCTGGATTCTCAGCCTCCTTGCAAACTACCTTCTTCCTGCAAACCACATGGATCTCTTCTCAAAACCGCATGGCGAGAGCCTCTTAAAGCAGCCTGGAGACCCCTTCTCCAAGCCACAAGGAGGGGGCGAGAGAGCGAGAGAACGAGAGCGAGCACAAGTGAGAGAGAGAGAGAGAGAGCTAAAGAGTGAGAGCCCGAGAGCGAGCACGCGAGCGAGCGAGAGCTAAAATGTCCGCAGCTGCTTATATATCCCTGACTGCGTCCTCTGATGCAGTGGGCATTGCAAACAGTTCTGACCATTCACAGAACCTTATGTAGGCTCTGTGTGCTTTCTCCATACCTTCCCCTGGTTCAAGACTCTTCCCATCTACCTGAGGCATTGGATGCATTAAAGCCATTTTGCATAAAAAAGACACCAGCCATCAGCCTCAGGCATGTGGAGGCATTCTGAAAGCTGCTTCCTTTTCCCCACCCCCCCAGCCGCAAACTCTGGGGATTTTTGGACTCCCCTGTTTCTGTAACAGTTTCCCCCCTTTCAGACTAAGACCCTTTATAATCTTATAAAGGACAATGGGCGAAGGTCTCATGCTCCTCTAACTGCTTCCTGCTGGACGTGGTCGTCGTCCTACCTACTCTTGGGTCTAGAAATCCCTAATAAGAGTGGGGGTAGAGGGGAGGGTGGCCTTCCCACATGGGGAAGGATCTTGCAGACTCCAGGTCAGTTGGCTGTCCCCAGGTAGTGGCATGCTTGGTTTCCAAGGGCTGGTACTGCTGGACAAGTTGGCATTCTTGTCGTAGTCTGGAGGCAACAGATTTGGCAACAGGGTTAAAAAGAAACACAATTCAACCTACAACCACTATATACAAAAGGCAGGAGTTAATTTTTCAATGTCCCACATTAGAAAAAAGAAATGGCTTCTTTGGAGGAAGGTGTGCAGGGCATGTCACACCTGTCCAAAGCCCTTTTGCCCACTTCACTTAGCTTGGGCTGAGGGGTGTATTTTAGGATTTCCCTCCTCTCAGACCTCTGGGCCCTTTCTGTCCAAGCCATTACAACCGAAAAGAGAGACCAGTTTTAAAGCGAAGCCCACAGACCACCCCATACTTCACCAACTCAACCACTTAGTTCAGCCAAACTGTTGAGTCTCAGGAAGTGACAATGCAGATGGGCTTCTTAAGTGAGGCCTATATGTACAGATAATCACTCAGGTAGAGATCATAGGCTTTTGCGCTATGAAAACAGAAAGAACACACATGTTAATCACACAATTGACAAACCAGTATCTTAATCTGAGAGACTGTCTTATTGGGAAGACATCCAGTTGCAAGGCATTTGACATTTTTCTTGCCTGTAAATAAAGCATCCTTTATAATGTCACAGACCTGGTCCAACTTTTAAATGAAAACAAACTTTATAGACAGCTGCACTGAGCACTGTGATTTTCCTTGAGTCACGATTTTTCTCCTTAAGATCACCTTCCTTGTCAGTAAAGGGACTGCATTAAGTCCAGTTTTAATTTAGCCTCTTCATTTGCATAAACACAACAAGAGCAGTGGTTGACCACATATGATCTTTAAGTCTACTTTGCTGGAACTTACACAAGGAACCTTCATGTTGACTTTTAGTCTGCCCATTAGGGCACAGAAGCTGAGCCACACACCTGCCATTCAGCCTTGCCTGCAAACACCTGCTTTTCCAAGTCCTTCGGGTTTTCCATTGTGCCTTGAGGTTCCTTCTAGCCACCCTTCAGGAAAGCAACCTTCGTTCCTTCCCTGGAAAGATTGCCATGAACCGCACAACCAACCAAGGTGTCAGGCCTTTTTCCTCATTGGCTTTCCTTAGCTTCAAAAGTCAAGTCTGGTTCCTCAGGGCTTTCTGGTGACAACCAGAGCCCAAGCATGCCTTCCTCAGGCATGTCATTCCAGCCAAAGTCTTGGTAAAAACCTCTATTAACAACCGGTCTTGTTAGTTTTATGCAAAGAAACCTAATGTCATTATTTAATCCTTCAAAATTGCCAAATTCTCGAGGGATCAGGTAGGGAGAAAAATATACAGTGTGAAGGAAAATCCTTGTCCTTCTAATATTCACCAAAATTGCATTTCCCTGCCTTATACTTTCTTTTGTTCATTTTCCTACATGTGAAGTTTTTTAACTTTCTCTGGGAAACCTCAATTTTCCTTTCAGATTATATGGCCAGTACCAATACAAAGAATTCCAGACCCTTCCTAGGCCTCAGAGAATTCTAGACCTTACATAGGTCCCAAGGCTAAAGGCCAATACAGAGGTACAGTAACCATACAATAAGACCACAAGTTGTTGAGGTTTTCTTTCCCCAGGTTTAAAAACTTTCACAACCTTATTATACAACATTTCCAGACTTTCCATATATTTACCCATTTAGTTTTAACCATAACCTGTTTTCCAATTCTTGTTCTTTTTCACACTGTAAAGGACTATACTCAAACTCAGTACCTGGCAGCTAAAAGTTCCCTAGATTTGTAGAGATATCCTGCAGTTTTCTGAAGCTTAGACTTTGTAAACACCTGTCATGCAGCAATGACCTGAATGTTTAGACATATACCATTTTACAAACAAAGCACATCACCTTAAGAGCATACCTAACCCACCATTTTGCCCACTTCAAAGACGGTAGCATTACATGCAGCATCTTTAAAGATGGCGGCACCTATAAGTGCCACCCACAAGATGGTGGCAAACCCACGTGACTCTACCACCATGGTGGAGCACTCACGTGGCTTACCCAAAATGGCAGTATACCTATGAGGCTCAATGTCCAATTCACAACCTTCATGCGGGCTCTGGAGGGAGAGACCCATTTCTCCTTCTGCAGCGGTGGAAGTCATTGGCTTTGCAGTCACTTCAGAGGCCAGAACCAAAAAGGGTGGTACGAGAAAAGTCCCTTGAGTTTGCAAAGGGGTGAGCACTGCGGAAGCCACTCCCACCTGTGGAGTGGGTGGTGTGGTGGAAGCTGCCTCCACCTGGGGAGAGGGCAGTGCCGCAGAAACCACCTCTACCTGGGGAGAGGCAAGGACCAGAAAACATATATGCCACTCAGGCATCCATAATTCTATTATTCCCAGGAGTACTCTTAATCGGACAAACAAATCTAGCATCCACGATTCCATTTTTCAGAAGTGCTCAGATATAATTTTAGCAAACAATCTTACTTCTCTAATCCCTTCCCAGTTCTATTTTCTTTTAACCACACAGGCGCTGTAACAAGAGGGCACAAAAGAAGAAACAATATTAAGTGAAAGAAACCAGGCACAGAAGACAATATATTGTATGGTTCTGTTTATATAAAATATTCAAAATAGGCAAATCCAAAGCAGATTGGTACTTCACAAGAGCTGGGGGAAGTGGGGAGAAGTGTTGTTCAGGGTTTCCTTTTGTGTTGAACAAAAAAATTTTGAAACTTAGTGGTAATGGTTGCACAACACAGTGGGTGTTCTAAAATCCACTGAATTGTACACTTTAAAAGAGTGAGTTTGTGAGAAATGTTCACAATAAAACACTGAGACACAGAACCTCAGCAGCAAAGTGAGGCATTTGTGAGACCAAAGCCAGCCAAAGGCATGGGCACTTGAAGTAGACCAAGTAAACTGGTTTTATACTAATGTAATTAGTTCCCCCTCCCCTCTTCTTCTCCCCCATTTCTCCATTACTGGTTAATCTAGGTTCACAATCTAACATGATTAACTACTGAACTTGTTACAGAACCCCTGGGCTGCTCCAGTTGAAAACAAACCCACGGGCTCTTTAGTTAGGGGCCCGATTGCCCGCCGCCAAAATTATAACTCTCAATATCAGAGTTTGGTGAAAAGAAAAAGAATTGTTTATTTAACAGTTATATAGATTTAGTTATTTGCGGATTTCTGTTGTTAAGTCTTATGCTCTTTAAAATACCCACAAACACATATCCTTGCCTCCCCCCTTCCAAACCAGGCTAGGTTTAGGAAAGTCAGAGAAACCGTTTCCCTACTTTCCAAACACAGTTCAGCTTTACCAGCAGCTGCCAATCATTCAATCCTGATTGGGTAGGTCCTTTCTGTGCTGTGGTGCCCTCCAGCTCTCAATGCAGGACCGCCTGGATTCTCAGCCTCCTTGCAAACTGCCTTCTTCCTGCAAAACCGCGTGGATCTTCTCTCCTTCTCAAAACTGCATGGTGAGAGCCTCTTAAAGCAGCCTGGAGACCCTTTCTCCAAGCCACATGGAGAAGGCCCCTTCACCAAGCCACGTGGAGGGAGCACACGAGAGAGCGAGAGAGCAAGAGCGAGTGCGAGCGCGCGAGTGAGAGAGAGTCAGAGCGCCAGAGCCAGAGCGCGAGCCAGAGAGCGAGAGTCCCAGAGTGAGAGCATGAGCGAGAGCCAGAGAGAGTCTGAGCGAGATTCTGAGAGAGTCTTGAGAGCTAGAATGTCTGCAGCTGCTTATATATCCCTGAGTGCGTCATCTGACGCAGTGGGCGTTGCAAACAGTTCTGACCATTCACAGACCCCTACGTAGGCTCTGTGTGCTTTCCATACCGTCCCCTGGTTCAAGACTCCTCCCATCTGCCTGAGGCCTTGGATGCACTAAAGCCATTTGCATAAGAAAGACAGTAGCCACCAGCCTCAGGCATGTGGAAGCATTTGAAAAGCTGCTTACTTCTCCCCATCCCCCAGCAGCAAACTCTGGGGATTTTTGGACTCCCCTGTTTCTGTAACAAACTAAGGGTGTGATTCACTAAGGGTAATCTAGTTATAGGTCTATCTCCAACTTATTTGCAAAGTTATCTAGCTACATCTTCCCATTTCTCTGTGTTTGGTGATGACAATTTTCCTCCTTTTCATCCCAGAGATATGTGTGAGGAGCTGTAGAATGTCATTTCCTGACCCCTTTTCCATGATTCATCAGTTAATTATCTCCTACTGGTTTGAGAGTCACTGGCTTCTTTGTCCCCTACAATTCCCCCTATCTCCTTTGGAAATTGACTGCTCAAACCTCTGATTTGTCCCTTCAAACCTCATTAGGATTTCTCAACTTTCTGCCTCACAGCAAGAATTTTCTTCAGTCTTCAGGAGATGGAGATTGTTCTGTTGATAAGTTACTGGCAACTATTTAGTTAGTGCAATCTCAATTAATCTCTGAACTAAACCTCTGATGCAGGGAATGATACAGCAGCCTAAAGCAGTAAGGATACCTGCTACTACAATGAGGGAGGGGAGACAAGAGCTGATGTGATCATTCCTTTCCAATTGCCAAACCAGTTTCCTAACCATCCTGTTATAGGATTGTCAATGCCTGAGTTTTCTGCCAGTTAATTTGCTAGGGTGGTTAGTCCCTGTAGAGCCTTAGTGATAGTCCCATCAGGAGCTGTATTATTAGGAATGAAAGTGCAACACTTTCCCCTGAGCATTACACATACACCTCCTTTTTCTGCTAGCAACATATCCAGTGCCATTCTATTCTCCCAGGTCATTCAACTGGTGGTGTCTAACTGTTGAGCTATTCCTTCTATAGCATCCCTGGTATAATTAATGAATCTCTGCTGATTATAACAAATATAGTTTATCCAATTAATGTTATTATTAATTGTTGACCACCAGAAGAGGACTGACTCAAACCCTGCCGCTCTTTGATTCCTAGCCTTAAACTCACCTGGAACTCCTCTAGGGACCCCAGTGGCATCGATATAGATGTGAAGATCAAACGATCCACCTAATGGTGCTATTTGATCAGGTTTTGGAAATGTTAGGGTAAATGGGATAGCCAATTGTACCAGAACACAGATTCCACTCCACCTGTATTGGCAGGACCATCCAGAGCCTCCTCCGCCCACAATACCAGCAGAAATATGCTCTGGGGATCCTGAGGGAAGCATGGATGCCTGCCCCATTGTTGGGGTTGCTCACATTTCTGATATGAGTGCAGGTCAGGAGGTCTCCCACAGGGGTACCCAAATTTGCTTCCCACCTAGAGAGGCAAGAAGAGTGATTCATGGGCCCCACTGAGTATGGAGGGAGGGATTGAGTTCCATTACTCCTTATAGAGGGAAAGAGGAGAGACAAGCTTCTGCAAGTCTCATTTCCCCATGCATTCTCATCGTGGTAGAGAGCGAGCATACAGGTCATTCCCGAGGGGTCAGAGTCCCAGCCTAGTGGAAATGGTATGACCTGTGCCTGGGGTCTCCCTGTTGTACAAGCACAGCAGTTGCTTTTATTAAGGGATTTAACAGTAAATTTGACCCATTCCACCCAAGCATTTGTGTCCCTGTATCCAGTATCTATCTCTAGCGTTTGTTTGAGATCTGATACCTCAAAAATCTTTACCTTGGCAGGATCATTCTGGGGCTATTGCTGAGATTGTCCTGGGGTCTGGGTGGTGGAAGCTGGATTTCCCAAGGAAGGAGGAGTTGTTAGTAAGTAGAGGCCCAGCCAACCTAATGGATCCATGACAGGTACATCAGCTCCTAAGCCATAAACAGGTAGCTACACAGGGTTCCTGACTTAGAGAACCTGTGGCTGGTTTAGCGTGAGAATAAGAGGATTGCACTGGAGAGGCTGGCAGTTCAGGGGAGGAGTACCCTTGCTGAAAGTTAATTTAGCTTGAAGCGGTTTTACTCGCTCTAGGGGAGTAGTCGTCCACCCATAGGGTTTCATTGTCCATCAGATATCCTCCCAGGTGGGTCATGGGCCAATGTTCTCTAACTACGTTAAAAAAAAAAAACAAAAAAAAAAAAACCACATTATTTTCTAAGAAGGGACAGATATTTTTCCTGAGACAATAGTCAGCATTGGTAGATAAGGTCTCCACAGGGTAAAACCTGGCATGCATCAAACTTCAGGGTTTGGAGACTTGTACTTTCAGTTAAATTAATTATTAGGGTTATTGCCCTTACCCAAACCAGAGCATTCTAATAGAGGATTGCCATCCAGCAAAACCATATGGGCCCACACCACTTCCTAAGAGATATCAGCTTTCTCCTGAGAGTTAACTTAACTTTAGAGGGTTTTTTCCCTGCTTCGAGGTTACTTCCCACTCAGTCTCTGCTTTTTCTTCTATTGGTCCCTTTACCCTAGTGTAATGAGTCCACCCTTTTTCAGCAGTTCTCATAGCAGTCTTGGTGGTTGGGAGCACTTGGAATGGACCTTCCCACGGAGGCTGAAGTTTTTTGTCTCTCCAGGACTTGATCAGGACCTCATTGCCAGGCTGGAAAAGGTGAACCGGGAACTCGAGCAGCAGGTTCTGGATAAGGAGACTTTTACTTTGAGAGAGGCAAGAATAGATGAAACTGCCAGTATATAATTTCTTAAGAACTGATCCTTGGTCTCTAGGGTGGATAGCTCAATACCCTTTCCTAGGAAAGAGAGTCCATATATGAACTCGTATGGTGAGATCCCAATATCCTTCCTAAGAGCTGTCCTTATCCTAAGGAGAGCTAATGGGAGACACTTGGTCCATGGGAACTTGGTCTCCAGGATTAATTTAGTTAGTTGTTTCTTTAGAGTCTGATTCATGCGTTTGACTTGGCCTGAGGTGGGGGGAGGGGTGCCAGGGAGTATGATAATTCCATTGTCTATCTAAACTATTCATAACCCCCTTTAATACTTGGGAGGTAAAATGACTTCCATTGTCTGAGTCAATATGCTCTACTAAGCCAAATCTGGGGATGATTTGTTCAAGGATTATCTTAACCACCTTGCTTGCTGTGGCTGATGGAAGCGGAAAGGCTTCTATCCACCCAGAAAAGTGCTCTACTATGACTAAGAGGAATTTTTGATGGCTTACTTTTGGTATTTCAGTAAAGTCAACCTGAATGCTTTGAAAGGGCTCCAGCCCTGGTGGCCTACCTTGTCTGTACTTTATGTGGTGCCTGTTTGTTTACCTTTTGGCATATAAGGCATCCATGGCAGATCTGTCTGAGGACTATATCACAGAGGGCCTGAGGTCCCCAATGGCTGCCTTGATGCAATGCTATCATAATTTCCCTGAGAATTTGCTTATTGAGCATTTCCCTTCCAACTAGGAGTTTCTATTTCCTGGTCGCATCTTTAGATGCTTCTACCTAGGTTAGTTTATTTATTTCCTCCAAGGAAAATGTTGGAGCTGTTGACACTGTAGGTGTTACAGAAACAGGGGAGTCCAAAAATCCCCAGAGTTTGCTGCTGGGGGATGGGGAGAAGTAAGCAGCTTTTCAAATGCTTCCACATGCCTGAGGCTGGTGGCTACTGTCTTTCTTATGCAAATGGCTTTAATGCATCCAAAGCCTCAGGCAGATGGGAGGAGTCTTGAACCAGGGGACGGTATGGAAAGCACACAGAGCCTACGTAAGGTTCTGTGAATGGTCAGAACTGTTTGCAACGCCCACTGCGGCAGATGACGCACTCAGGGATATATAAGCAGCTGCAGACATTTTAGCTCGGACTCTCTCTGGCTCTCGCTCGTGCTCTCACTCTGACTCTCTCTCGCACTCTGACTCGGGTTCTCACTCACGCTCTGGCTCTGGCGCTCTGACTCTCTCTGGCGCGCTCGCGCGCTGGCTCTCACTCTCTCGTGCGCTCCCTCCACATGGCTTGGTGAAGGGGCCTTCTCCATGTGGCTTGGAGAAGGGGTCTCCAGGCTGCTTTAAGAGGCTCTCGCCATGCAGTTTTGAGAAGGAGAGAAGATCCACGCGGTTTTGCAGGAAGAAGGCAGTTTGCAAGGAGGCTGAGAATCCAGGCGGTCCTGCATTGAGAGCTGGAGGGCACCACAGCACAGAAAGGACCTCCCCAATCAGGATTGAATGATTGGCAGCTGCTGGTAAAGCTGAACTGTGTTTGGAAAGTAGGGAAACGGTTTCTCTGACTTTTCTAAAACTAGCCTGGTCTGGAAGGGGGGGGAGGCAAGGATATGTGTTTGTGGGTGTTTTAAAGAGCATAAGACTTAACAACAGAAATCTGCAAATAACTAAATCTATATAACTGTTAAATAAACAATTCTTTTTTTTTCACTAAACTCTGATATTGAGAGTTATAATTTTGGCGGCGGGCAATCGGGCCCCTAACTAAAGAGCCCGTGGGTTTGTTTTCAATTGGAGCAGCCCAGGGGTTCTGTAACATAGGGAGACAATGATTCGTCAGATGGAGGATTTTTTCTCCCTCTAGTGTGGTCTGCTTTGTCACATTATCAGCTAGTCTATTTCTTCTAGCCTCATATGATCCCCCACTTTGGTGTCCATTAATATGGACTGTAGCAGCTTCCACAGGAAGAAGGAGACCATCTAGGACGGACTTGACTAGTTTCTCATGTACTAGCTTTTCCCTCTGCCATTTGTTAATCCTCATTCTAGCCAAACTTTTCCAAAGGTATGTGCTACCTCATAGGCATATTTGGAGTCTGTATAGATTTTTCCTTACTTGTCCTTTAGTAATTTCAATGCCTGCCATAAAGCACAGAGGCAACAAGTTTGTGCAGACGAATTACTAGGTAGCCTACATCCCTATCAATGATGGCATATCCATTATGTCTTTTTCCATCGATTACTTGGGGAGAGCCATTGATGAATAGGGACAGTCAACCTGGTAAGGGCTTCTCCCTTAAATCTGGTCTGACCTTACTCTGGTATTCTATGACATCAAGGCAGCTGTGTTCTAAAGCCTCTTGAGTCTCTTCTTCTCCTGCCCAAAGGAAGCTAGAAGGTTCAAATTTGAGCTCTGTAAGAGTGTTAAGTCATCCCTCTCAAGGAGGATGGCCTCACACTTAAGAATCCTAGAGTCAGTTAGCCACCTCCCGGCCTTCTGGTTTAGAATTGTTCTCACTTGGTGGGGGGAGATTAGAGTGAGAGGCTCTCCAAAGGTTAATTTCCTGCTTTCTTCTACTAGAATAGCTGTAGCAGCCACAGCCTGGACGCACTCCAGCCACCCTTGAGAGGCTGGATCAAGGAGTTTGGAGAGATAACCAATTGGTTGTTTCTTCCCAGCTCATTCCTGAGTCAGAACCCTGAGGGCCGTGCCCTGGTCCATGGTGACAAAAAGGTGAAAGGGTTTCTTTAAGGAAGGGAGGGCCAAAACCGGGGTGGTTACAAGAGCTTATTTTAACTCATTAACCACATCAATCCCCTCAGTTGTCCACTGGAAAGAATTTGACTCTTGTTCTAACAGCTTTAAATATAATAGTCTTGTTTTCTGAGCATATGATTCTATCCAGAACCTGCAGTACCTAGTTAGCCCTAAAAATTTCCTTAATTCTCACTTAGTCTGCGGTAGGGGTAGAGTAGTAATAGTGGCTGTCCTCTCAGGGCTGATTTTTCTCCTTCCTGCACTAATTAAATGGCCCAGGTATCTTACCTCTTGTTCTACAAATTATAATTTCTCTTTGGACACATGTAACTCCTTCTGGCCTAAGAAGTTAAGGAGGGCAGTTGTAGAGAGGCACACTTCCTCTTGATCAGGACCAGAGAGGAGTAAATCATCTACATATTGTAGTAACTGAGTGTGTCCTGTGGGAAGAAATTCTGTAAGGACTTCTGGCCAAACAGATTTGGAGCTTCTGTAAACCCCTGGGGCAGGACAGTACAATGATATTGCTACTTCCTTCAGGTGGATGGGTCCTCCCATTCAATGGCAAATAAATCCCTGCTTTTTAAAGTGAGAGGACAAGCCCAAAATGCATCTTTGAGATCTACTACACTAAACCACTTATGTTCAAAGGGGATCTTATTGAGGAGAGTATGGGGGTTAGGGACGATGGGATGGCAGGTCCAGACAAGTTGGTTTATGGCTCTTAGGTCTTGGACCAACCGGTAACTGCCATCAGGTCTCTTGGTGGGGAGTATGGGGATATTAAAGGAGGACATACAATCAGATTCAGCCACAGCCACAGGAATTGACTGAGGATGGGAAATAAAAGCCTAGGGAAACTAAAGAAAATGAGGCAAAGAAACACCCCATAGATATTCTGCCCAATAGTCCATTAGGGAAAATGTTAGCGCATTGGGGAGAAGATCCCCAGACCCAGAATAAGGAAAAACAGAAAATGGTACAATATTGCTGTCTCCTTCAGCCAAAGGAACCCAATAAGGGGCAATCTGTCTTCTGGCCCCAGTTTGGGTCTGATGAAACTTGGGTTTGTCAAGCCCTGATCTTATATGTGAGTGATCAGGCATCAGCTTCTAAGGAAGAGAAGGAATATGCTCTCTGCTGGTTACTACCAACCAGTAACTCCACAGGTCTCTCCTCCTCTCTTCTAACATACACTCTCTGAGTTTCCCTGAGGAGTTCCTCAATAATTCTATCATTCCATCCATCTGTCTTCTGCAATTTCTTACAAGTATCTGGTCAGCTTTTTGTTACAAAGGTGACTTTTAAGAGTTCCTGCCATACAGCGTTCCCTGGATCTAGACCAGAATACTTCCTCATTTGGTCCCTAAGCCTTTGCAGGAATGCTGATGGAGTCTCATCTTTTTCTTGCTGTATCTTGAATGCTTTGGAGACATTCTGTGCTCTGGGAACAGACTCCTTGATTCCCCTGATAATGAGATTCCTGAGATCTCTCATCTGAACCCTATCCTCCAGCCTGTTATTATCCCATTCAGGGTGTATATTGGGAAACTTTTGTTTGGCTGGGACAATTCCCTGACCAGGAGGATGTTCCCTTTCCCATATCCTCATAGCAGCTGGTCTGATCATTCCCCTCTCTTCCTCACTGAAGATGTCTAGTATAGACATTAATACCACCAATGTGTATATGCAGGGTCCAAGGAACTGATCTAATTGTTCTGCCAATTCAAAGTGGTTCTCCACCAAGCGCTTTATATTGTGCTTGAAGTTTCTAACTTCAGTGCTTGTTAAAGGAGCATTTGACATATTCAATTTGTCCTGGGCCCATGGAGACCTCCCTAAGGGGAAACATTGACTGCCCTGAAGTAATGGGAAAGTTTTCCAGGTCTTGCTTACATTATTCTAATTTTTTTCTTAATCTAGAGTAAGTTCCCGCCAGTGCCGTGGGTGTCATGGGCACGGCTACCAGTTGGGCACCTGTTAGGTGTCCCTGGCCTGATTTGTCTGTACTGTCTATCCATGGTGCCTCTGCCCCCAACTTGTGAGAAACACTCACAATAAAACACCGGGACGTAGGACTTCAGCAGCAAAGTGAGGCGTTTATTTATTCATGGATCTGCGGAGCCCGGCAAAGCCAGCCAAAGGCATGCACACGTGAAATAGAGTAAACTGGTTTTACATTAATGCAATTAGCTCCCACAATTAGTTCCCCCTCCCCTCTCCTTTTCTGCTGTTTCTCCATTACTGGTTAATCTGGGTTGACAATCTAACATGATTAACTATTTAACTAAGGGTGTGATTAACCCTGGCTGGTTTGGCTCAGTGGATTGAGCGTCGGCCTGCGAGCTAAGTGTCGCTGGTTCGATCTTCCAGTCAGGGCACATCAGAGAAGGAAAACTCTGACTCCAAAAAACCTCCGCTGCCTTGCGGCATACCTCTTCAGGGGAAAGGCTAAGGGAGTAAACCCCGACAGAAAATCCGGAGCCGGAGTCCCTAAGGCGGTTTGACGCTGTAGTCAACACCGGCAACTCCTGCGGCGCACCTGAAGCCAAGCTGTATTGACTCCGTCTTTCCCTTGGGCCCTTCAGCTGCGAAGAGAGGGGGGGGTCTGCTGCATGGGCAACAGCAGACCCTCCATATCACCCTGCCCAGGCTCTGTAGCTTCAGCTTCACTGGAGAGGACACTCCAGCGTCATCGCAAGATGTCGATTCAACACGGGAGGAGACAGATACCGTGTCACTCCCGAGTCGGACTGCACAGCCATTCTCGGCGGTGCAGATAGACTCTTAAGAAGCTACACCATCGTCTCTCGAGACAGACGGCTGCCGACGACGATTAACTAAGGGTAACCTAGTTATAGGTCTATCTCCAACTTACTTGCAAAGTTATCTAGCTATATCTTCCCATTTCTCTGTGTTTGGTGATGACAGTCTTCCTCCTTTTCATCCCAGAGATATGTGTGAGGAGCTGTAGAATGTCATTTCCTGGCCCCTTTTCCATGATTCATCTATTAATTATCTCCTACTGACTTGAGAGTCACTGACTTCTTTGTCCCTTATAGTTTTAGGCCCTGGCCGGGTAGGTCAGTTGGTTAGAGCATCGTCCTGATACATCAGGGTTGTTGGTTGGATACCCTAGTCAGGCACATACAAGAAGCAACCCTGAGTCTGTAAATAAATGGAACAAGAAGTCAATGTCTTTTTTTCTTCCTCTCTCTAAAATCAATGAACAAAAAACCAAAAACAAACAAAAAAGAAATCATTTTATGAGAGTTTTAATCACAAAAAAAGGTTTTTAAAGGAGGAAAATGCTTTATATATAAACATGAAGTAAACACTATATGTGATATTGGGAAATAGCAAAAATCACAAAGGTGATCCAAGAATGACTAGAGTTTAAGGACTATTGTTTGGGCCAGTGCCTGCCAGACCAGTTCTCCATCCTCCTCTTGGCCCACCCACCATCAGCATTTGGTGCAGTTGAGCTATCCTCCTCCTCCCCACCATTTCCTCCTCCTCCTCCTCCTCCTGGAAACACTGTCTTCACTTGGCTTCCCAGGCTCCATCCTCTACTTTACCTCCTATCTCACCATCCCTCCTTCTCAGGGTCCTGCTGCTTTTCCTCATTCTCACTTCCTTCAGGCATCTGCTTGCTTAAATGTTACCTTTTCATTGAAGTTTTCCCTGATTAACTTTATTTAAGAGAGTGTGCCTTCTTTCCACCCCCAACAAACCAACACCAATTACGCTCCTTTCCTACTTTGTTTTCTAGCATCAGTTACCATTTGATGTACTATGTATTTTATTTATTGTCAACCCCACACACTAGAATGTAAGCTCCATGGGGCTTTTTGTTTTCTCTTGTGTCTCAGTGTAGAAAAGTGCTTAACACTTATTAGCCCCTCTCCAAATATTTCTAGAATGAACAAAAGTCCACAAGAGAAAGGCACCTGAGTCCCAGGGGGCTGAAGGTGTTTGGCTTTTGGCCTTGTCACAGACTTCTGATCCTCTAGGAGTGGGGAAACTGTACCAGGTGCTTTGGAACTTCCAGTTAATCTGATCAGGGCACCTCTGATTTTAGCCACAGCTCTAGTGGATGGCTGTGTAGAGTCAGTGCCTCATTTCCAGTGTCTGGTGTGGGGTCTCTGCTTCTCTGCTCCCAGGCTTTCCCCTGAGCTGCAGGAGCTCTCTCAACCTGGGAGTGCCTTCTGGGACAATCTCTGGCCAAGAAGGGACACAAGTCAAAACACACCTTGTTGAATCTTTCCTCTACTGTCATTCTCCTCGTTGTCTCTCATTTCCTGGAATGATCCACTAAATAAGGTGCACCCAAGTTGTAAGCTCAGGCTCCGCTTTTGTGAGGGTTTGAGCTAAGACAGCAGCAGGAGGTAGCTCTAGAAGGCAAGCTGTCAGAATGGGAAGCTAGAACAAGATCACCTACCATTTGGAAGGATGCTGAGGCCTCTCTACTGCTGGCGAGTGAGTGGTGTGGTGAGACCCCTGCTCTCCTCAAGCACGAGACTGACTCTGGTGGGCTGGAATGAGAAGTTGAAGGGAAAGGTTGCCTTAGGCAGGAACTTTGACACTTGAAAAATATGAAGGCATCTATAATCACAAGGATTATGGAGGTGGCTAGCTTATCTAAACTGCCTTAGAAGCTTTGAAAGTCTCCCAAGGAACACAAAAACGAATGCTCTCGACAGCGGCCAGAAAGCAGGGTGTCAAAAATGCGAACCCTGATGTAATAATTGTCATAACATGGAGGCAGCTGGAATGCACACCTGGACTTTTGGTACATGCTAATCAACCTGGTCCTGGCTAGGGTTCCAAAAGGATTTGCTGATGAATTTAGGGTTCCCAGGGGAAATGTTAATTACCCTAGCCCGAAATGTTAACTAACCTGGTGGGGGAGGGGGGAAGCAATGAGATGTAAATGACCTACTTGAACATGTTGATAAGCAAACTCACCCTCACCTGCAGAAGTTAAGGCAGGTGATTCCTATGGGCCCACAAGGAGGACCAGGAGTCACCTTTCCCGTTTTCCTTACTCCTACAGGCCCTTGAATCAGTCCAGGAGTTGCTTCTCCCTTTAGCCCCCTTAACCCTTCTTTTGTTCCTTCAATAAACCAGTTACTTGATTCCACAGTGGTCTCTGGGTGATTTCTCAGAGCAGGGCTGCCCTGACACCCAGAAAGCTGCAAGACATGTCTAACAGTAGGACCTAAGGGAACGCACATGGGAGTGGATCTTGAGGGTATCAGACGGGACAGGGCAGGGGTCTGTTACACTGGGTAGAGAGTTGATTGATATAGAAGCATTTCTCATAACTCAAGACATATCAAATCCCGCCAAGAACACCCAGAGTTTGTCCTAATGTGCTACTAGATGGCTCTGGAAGCTTGAATACAGTGGTGGTCTACAGTCAAGGAAGTCGAGGTGCCAGAAACCTGCTGGCCAAGTTTTAAAGAAGGACCTGAAGGCTCAGGAAAGTGGGGTTGTTAGAAGGGGCTTATTCCATGAAAACAAGATTTGCCATTTGATTCTGTTCTTTGGGACCTGCCCAGAGGATGCACTCTTTGCTAAGACAGTAGGGAGCATGACAATGACAGGGTCACTGAGTCATTGAGAAGCTGTTGGTGGCTGTCTCCTGTAGGCCAGGGTTGACAGCAGGAGCGATGGTGCCATGGCACTGGTCTCCCTAGTGTGGTTTAGAGATGATGGGATTCTGAAATGGCACTTAACCATTCTGGACAGAGTTATGAACATGGAGGCAGCTAGAATGCACGCCTGGACTTTTGATATATGCTAATGAACCTGGCCCTGGACTTAGCTGTTCCCAAAGGAAATGCTGATGAACTGAACCCTTTCTCAGGGGAAATGGTAATGGACCTAGCCTGATACGTTAAGTAACCTGGTGTGTGTGTGGGGGGGGGGGGGGGGCAATGACATGTAGATGACCTACTGAGTATGTTGATAAGCAAACTCATCTCACCAAAATATGTGGTTGACAAGTATAAAAAAGGTGCCTGCAGAAGTGCAGGGCAGACTCTTACAGGCCCACGAGCAAGACCGGGAGTTCCCAGTCCCCAGTCCCCAATCCCTATTCCCCATTCCCTTGCTCCCCATTCCCCTTGTTCCTATGGACCTTTGACTTGGTCCAGGAGTTGCCTCTCCCCTCCACTCCCTTCCCCTTTTTCCCTCAATAAACCCATTGCCTGATCCCACAGTTGTCTCCAGGTGATTTCTCAGAGCAAGATTGCCATCACTTTTTTGGAGCCAAAACCTGGAAGGGACTCCAAGAGTGATCAACAAAAACTTGAGGGCAGAGGAGCAGTGGGCTGCGACAGCACATTCCAGGTTTAAGCCCTGACCCTGCCTGTCAGAACACTTTCGCCCCTCTGCTAGCACCTTGCTTGAGAGATCTGCCCGTCTGACAACCTCCGCCTCCAGACCTTTTGCCGTGGCTGCCCTCCATCCACATTGGACACCGACTAGTCAACTTTTGTCTCATTGGGTGAGTCTCTTGTCAGGTTGACCATCTCATTTCTGAGCCTACTGTGGCTCTGCTCAAAAATCCTAGGCCTAGGTCCGTCTATCCTTCGGGCCTTAAGCCTCTTTGAACTTCCAGTGGTGGTTTTGAATGCCCACCTCGTGGACAGTTCATTTGAGGTCTTTGAACCTCGGAGCCTTTGTGCTTGGTTGAACTTCCAGAGGTGGCTGGTGACACCCTCCCCCTGCACAGTTTGCTCGAGACCTTTGCACCTCATAGAATCAGCAGCTTAAGTGGGGGCATCTCTTAACTTTCCTGATTCATTTAGTCTCAGACTCATCCTCTGGGTCATTACTCTGGTGCCATGGGAGCATATCAGTCCCTAATAAGAAAGCTAATTTTTCTCTCCACTGTTGCCTGGCCTCAATATTCTTTTGATAATCAACACCATTGGCCAGAGCATGGAACATTTGACTTCCAGATTCTTACTGGCCACTACAACTTACTCAGGGATAATGGCAAATGGTCTCAGGTTCTCTGTCCATTCCTCCCTCCTCTTTCAGCTTCAGCCTGACCATAACCTATACTTCTCCAGGAGGTTACAGGACTCCAGGGACCCATTAGGGTACATGTCCCCTTTTCCCTCTCCTCAGAACTCACTGGCATTTTTCTCTGCTCTGTCTCAAACCACCCACATTCCCCACTCTCTTCCTTTCATTATCAGCCATTTGGAACATCTCACCTTTGGAGTAAAGGAAATTCTGTGCTGTGGAAATGGACCATTCAAATTTTCTAGGCTAGTGTCTGGAGGTAGAAACAGTGAAATCTGAAATGAGTGCTTAGGTTCTGCCTGGGCTCCGAATATAAAAGATGCACTTCTTTCCTCCAGCCCAAGTTCTCAGGCATCCCTATATGAGTGGGGACCTCACGAGGGTGTCTGGGGTCAATCCCTAAGATGTTAGGGGCCTCATAGGGAACTCCCATCCCTGTGGAGTAATTCCCCACTTAGGTTTAGATTTCGAGAGGAGAGAGCAAGATTTTAGCATGCAATGAAAAGTTCTGGCTTTGTATCCAGATTTTATCTAGTTCTATCTCTATTTTATCAGAGGTGTTTTATCCAAGTACAACAAGAGGTATTAAGACATTGTGTACGGGGGTATTTAAATGCCTTTTAGAAGTGACGAGAATTCTCTCCACCCATACGCATTGTGTTAGCAACAGAGCAAACCCCACCTTGCTCAGTGAGGATAAGGTCAAGAGCAACTTTACTGTCTTAACACAAGGCATGCAAGATAATTTAAAGGGTTTTCTGGCTGCTATTGCTGTGAGGGCTGCTGCAATAGCCCCCCAAGGGAGAAGGATTCTTGCAGATCAGGCACCTCCCCAGGAGACCTCAGCAGGCACGGGATGCCCTTGACTATGAAGGACCAGCTGCATGTTTCAGCCTATGAAGTCGGTTTAAAAACGATGCCAATGTTGAGTTACCTTCCCAGGAAGAAAGTCCGGAAAACAGTAACTATTATAGTGAGTGCTTGGCCTTGTGTATTATTTATGAGATAGGAAGGAACTAAAGTAAGGGAAAAAGAAAAATAAAGATGTAGATAATACAGGCCTCACCCACAATCTCAGGCTAGTTGTTTACAACAGATGTTGTCTACTTCATTTTCTAGTGATTTTAATTTTCAAATCTTATGTTGTTTGAGCAGTCCAGTTAGGTGCAAGAACTTTCTTTAAATTGGGAAACATGAACCTAAGAGTCTTTAGATTTGGTAACACGTGGAATAGTTAAGAGTACCTGACATTTTGGACAGATTAGATAGGAAGGAAAAGATAAATGTATGATTTTCCTTACAAAGTCGTAACTTACCAAATTGCTGTAGATTATAGGTAGCTCAGTAGAAAAAAACCTTAAATCTGGAAAACAAAGATTAAACACCAGTAATACATTTTTAAAAGATTTTATTTATTTAGTTCCAGAGAAGGGGAAAAGGAGGGAGAAAGAGAGGAAGGGAAACATCAATCAGTTGCCTTTCTCACACCCCCAGCTGGGGACCTGGCCTGCAACCCAGGCATGTGCCCTGTGCCCTGACTGGAAATTGAACATGCAACCTTTTGGTCCACAGGCCTGCGCTCATCCACTGAGCCACACCAGCCAGGCCACCAGTAATATATTATATAAAGAATTATAACACCAGTATGGCTCAGCTGGTTGGAGCCTAGACCCATATACTGAAAGGGTTTGATCCCTGGTTGTGGTGTGAACAGAAGACAACTGATTGATGTTTCTCTCTCTTCCTTTCCCTCTCTCTAATAATCAATGAACATATCCACAAATGAGAATTTAAAAAAAAAATCCCTTCTTATCCAAAAAACACATTCTAGTCTCCTTTCCATCAACAGAAATGCATCTCCATGTCATCTTCTACTAAAATGTATGTCCCATTTGCAATTTTTAAGAGATTTTATTTATTTATTTTTTAGAGAGAGGGGAAGGGAGGGAGAAAAACATCAATGTGAGAGAGAAACTTCCATCAGTTGCCTCTCCCACGTGCCGCAACTGGGGACTAAGCCCTCAACCCAGGACGTACGATGACCTGGAAATGAAAGGGTTGACCTATTGCTTTGCAGGACAATGCCCAGTCAACTGAGCCACACTGGCTGGGGCCTATTTTCCACATACAGTTATTTTGTTTTATCCTTTTTATTTTCTAGCTTTTAATAAATTAATTTTGGCAAGGGAACTTATACAGCAGTTTGTATTATTAAAATACCTTTCCCTCCCTTAACTCTCTCTGGACAATGTTATAGTTACTTCCCAGGTGTTTACATTTTAAAGACATGATAAGAGTTAGAACTTTGAGAGATGGATCCCTGGCTGGTGTGGCTCCATGGGTTGAGCACCAGCTTGTGAACTGAAAGTTCACCAGTTCAATTCCCAATCAGGGCATGTGCCTGGGTTGTGGGTCAGGTTCCTGGTTGGGGGCATGTGAGAGGAAACCAACTGATGTTTCTCTCTCACATCGATGTTTCTCTTCCTTTCTCCCTCCTTTCCCCCCTCTCTAAAAATTAAAAATATATACATTTTTTTAAAAAGATGGTTAAAAATAACTGAGAGATGGAGAAAGTTTTTTTTTAGTGTATCAAAAGATATTTTATATAATTTTATATAATTTCTAAAACATCCATATTAATAACATACTTCTATAATTTAATTTACAAGAACATTTACATTAATAACAGAAGATAATCAAAGGTTTAGCATCATTTGACAATGCTTCCCATGTAATTTAATGTATCAAATGAGACTGACTAGTTTAACTTCCCCATTTTATAAAATGTGAGAATAAATCTTTTGAAGTATTCTAGTGACCCTCTGGAACACATCAAAGTTATTATTTTCTTCACATAATAATTCTTTAAAATTGTTTTATTTTTCAATTATATTAGTTTCAGATGTACAGCTTAGTGGTGAGACATTTATATAACTTATGAAGCGTTTCCTCCAATAAGTCTAGTATCCCCTGACACCATAGATAGTTATTACAATATTATTGCCTATATTCCCTATGCTGTACTTTATGTCCCCATGACTCTTTTGTAATCACCAATCTGTACTTTTTAACCCCTTCACCGTTTTTATCCAGTTCCTCAAGACCCCTCTCACCTGGCAACCATCAGTTTGTTCTTTGTATCTGTGAATCTGTTTCTGCTTTGTTCGTTTATTTATTTATTTTTTAGATTCCATACGTAAGTGAAATCACATGGCATATCAATTTCACTTAGCATTAATACCCTCTAGGTCCATCCATGCTGTCACAAATAGCAATATTTCACACTTCTTACTGCTGAGTAATATTCCATTGTATATATGCACCACATCTTGATCCATTTCTCTGTGCTCCACAGTCCCCCTCCCAAACAGCCCAATCTGGCTGGATAAAGCGCGCAGGCTGGGATACAAGGCCAAACAAGGTTATGTCATATATCGGATTTGTGGGTGCTGTGGTGGCCGCAAATGCCCTGTTCCTAAGAGTGCGACATAGGGCAAGTTATGGCAAGCCTGTCCATCTTGGTGTTAAACCAGCTAACGTTTGCTCCTAGATGTCCAGGAGCAAGCTGGGTGCCACTGCGGGGCTCTCTGCATGTCCTGAATTCTTACTGGGTGGTGAAGATTCTATGTACAAATTTTTTGAGGTTATCCTCATTGATCCTTTTCCTAAAGCAATCAGACGGAATCCTGATAGCCAGTGAGTCACCAAAGCAGTCCACAAGCACGGGCAGATGCAGGAGGCCTTGGAGAGGGCCGCAAGTTCCACCGCACTATGGGCGGCCCTCCGTGCGGTGTGGAGAAGGTGCAACACTCTCCAGCTCCACCGTTAACTGCTAGTATTATGCTGGCAACATTCTTACCCCATAAACCACTTAGGAGAGTCATATCTACTTAAAGGTGTTCTTTAATTTGCCTGTTAAAACTAGTTGTCTGCAAATGACTTCATGAATGCATTGTCAAATTATGGAAGTTAAAATGCAATAGTGTTTGAAGACTAAGTGATGGTATACCTTATTGCTCATAGGACAAGAGCTTTTGTCTTTATCTTATTAGAGAGTATATATGTCAGTCTTTAAGATGCTGTTTGGTATAATAGGTGTAAAATAAATTATTTGAAAGAGAAAAACCTATATTTTAAATAAAATTTTTATTTTTTAGAGAAAGGGGAAGAGAGGGAGAAAGAGGGAGAGAAACACAGATGTGTGAGGGAAACATCACTTGGTACCCCTAACCGGGGACCTGGCCTGCAACCCAGGAATGTGCCCTGACTCGAAATTGAACCAGCCAATCCTTGGTTCACAGATGGGTGCTTAACACACTGAGCCACACCAGCCAGGGCAACCCCATGTTTTAAAAGGAGACTGGGGATGGGGGCTGCTTAGGCAAGGGAAAGAGTTTTTGAAAACCTTCTCCTATTTTTCCCCCTTTGGTTTATTTATTCTCAGGCAGTTGTGGGCTTTGTTTGTATCAGTAGATAGACCTTGGAAGTTACTAAGGAGACTTAAAAAATATCCCATTAGACTCCTAATTTTGCCAAATTTCTGATCATAGTTATTAAAATATTTGAAACATCTTGCAAGGTTTCATGCAGGACAAACAGTAAGAAATTTTAAAGAACCTGCTCAGATGGGCAAATTTTCATTTAAAGAAGTTATGTTGTCTTTTAGAGACTTTTGCTTATTAACTAAAGAATGCATTCCATTGTTCCAGAGAGGTTTGGATTCCTCTCCTTGTGAAATCTCTTATGACAAACAACATACCACAGACAAGGAAAGGAACAAGGGAGCACAATGGAATGAGTGCTAACCATTAGGAACCCCCAACCCAACCTCTGGTAAGTGTCAGAGCAGTGAAAAGTGCCTCCTGTGGCTACTCCTGTGCTTGCTCCTGGAGCAGTCACCCTCGGACCTGAAAACCCCTCCCTTGTGGGAAAATTCCCTCTCAATCTCAGTTTAAGGCAGTTTGACCTCTGGCTCCATTTGTTACAGTATTGTTATTTTTTTGTAATTCCAATTTCTCCACACCCTCACCAGTACTTGTTATTTTCTCTTTTAAATATGGTATCCATCCATACCCTGGCCAGTGTGGTTCAGTTGGTAGGAGTGTTGTCCTTAAACCAAAAGGTTTTGGGTTTGATTCCTGGTCAGAGCACATGCCTCAGTTGTAGGTACAGTCCCAGTCGGGGTGTGTTCAGGAGGTAACCGATCAATGTTCGTGTGTGTCTCTCTTTGGCTCTCTATCTTGCTTCCTCTCTCTCTGGAATCAATAGATATGTCCTGTGGTGAGGACTAAAAAAAAAAAAAATTATATCCATCCTGATGGAATAAATCTCAAAAATCATCCATGCCCCTCTCAGGCTATGCATATCAAGGTTGCAGAGCAACCAATTAAATTTATTCTATGATTAAATTTCTCAAAGATCGTGTGCACACTTACATGTTTCCTAAGACAAAACTATAAAGCAAGTATGTACAGAGAGGTCTAGCTGCACCTCTGTCCTTTCTACCCTGATCCTTCCTCTGTCAGTCAGTGATTTTCAACTGATGCGCTGTAAGAATTTTAAAAACAGGCAATGTGTGACTAGTGACACATTGCAAATAAAAAAAATGACAACAGCCAAAAAAAACACCAATAGCCATCCTTTGTGAATGACTCAAAATTACAGTATTCCCTCACCTATCACGGGTGTTACATTCTAGACCCCCACCCCCCCGCAATAGGTGAAAATCCACGAAATAGAAACCTTACATTTATTTTAGTATTTATATATATTTTAAGGCTTTATAAACCTTTCCCGCACACTCATAAACCATTCCCAGTCCCTTATTAATCTTTCCCACTCCCTTATTAACCTTTTCCTCACTTTTATAAACACTACTTATGTTCTTAAACATATTCTACACTCTTAAACTTATGTAACTTTAACAACATACATATACAGTACCTCAAAATCCCACAATATAGCAAAAAATCCGTGATAAATAATTAAATATAGTATTTTTTAAAATCCTGCGGTACAGTGAGGCCACAATAAGTGAACCGTGATACATATAGAGAGGGACTACTGTATACCTATCTTTTTTTTTTGTCAGATTGGCAAAAAAGATAATATATTTTTTGGTGTGCTGCAGAATTTAGTAATTAGTTTATATGTGCCATGAAATGAAAAAGGCTGAAAAGTCACTGCTCTAGGTAAATGTTTATATTCTTTTTTTTACCTTATGCAGCTTTTAAATTTTATTTTTATTGTTCATACTAATTCTTTATTTATCCTTCCATTGTTTCTATTTGAAATATCAGCACATATATTTGTATTCACTCCCTTTATCAGAAACTGTAAAGCCCCTTGCTGTTTCAATGACATTCTATAGGTCACATTTCAGAAGGAAATACAGATACTCTTTCTCCTTTTTCATATCTGTATTATAATCTACTGGGTGAGTGTGGTATAATGTATCCTACTATTTATTCAATGTTTGGACCGCTTCTTTTTAAAAAATATTATGGTGAAATATGCATGATATAAATTTACTATCTTAACCCTGGCTGGTGTGGTTCAGTGGATTGTGCGCCAACCTGCGAACTGAACTGAAAGGTCACCCATTTGATTCCTGGTCAGGACACATGCCTGGGTTGCAGGCCAGGTTCCCAGTTGGCCATGTGCAAGAGGCAACCAATCGATGTATCTCTCTCACATGGATGTTTCTCTCCCTCTCTTTCTCCCTCCCTTCCCCTCTCTCTAAAAATCAATAAATAAAATCTTTAAAAAAATAAAATAAGTTTTGCCATCTGCCATTTTTAAGTGCACAGTTCAGTGGCATAACGTACTTTCACATTGTACAGCCATCGCCACCACCATCTCAAGAACTCTTCATTTTGCAAAGCTGGAATTCTACACCCATTAAACAACAATTTCTCATTTCATCCTCTGTGACTCCTGGTAACCACCACTCCACTTTCTGTATCTATGAATTTGACTAAGTACATTTTGTAAGTGGAATCATACAATATTTGTCTTTTTGTGATAGGCTTATTCATTTAGCATAATGTCATCAAGGTTCACCCATGATGTAGGATGTGTCAGAATCTCCTTGCTTTTGAGGAGATTGTATGGCTATCCCACGTTTTATTTATACATTCATCAGTCAGTGGGCACATGGGTTGCTTTCACCTTCTGGCTATTGTGTATAGTGCTGCTATGAACATGAGTATGTAAATATTTCTTTGAGAATTTTCCAGTTCTTTAGTGTACATATCCAGAAGTGGAGTTGCTGGATCATATATGTTAAAATTTTTTAGGAACCACCACACTGTTTTCCATAGTGGCTGCATAATTTACATTCCCACCAACAGTGCACAGGGGTTCTAATTTCTCTATATCCTTATCAACATTTTTTTTAATTGATTGATTTGAGAGAGAGAAAAAGAGAGGAAGGGAGAGAGAAAGAGAGAAACACCAATTTATTATTCCATTTATTTATGCATACACTGGTTGATTCTTGTATGTGCCTTGACAGGGGATCAAACTGAGTTGATGCCCTGGACCACACTTGTGTGTGTGTGTGTGTGTTTAATTAAGATTTTATGTATTTATTTTTAGAGAGAGGGGAAGGGAGGGAGAAGGAGAGGGAGTGAAACATCCATGAGTGAAAGATACATGGACTGGTTGCCTCTTGCACGCCCCTAGCTAGGACCCTGACAGGGAATCAAACTGGCAGCCTTTCCACAGGCCAGTGCTTAATCCACTGAGCACACATTTGTTTTTTTAATAGTAGCCATACTAATGTGTATGAGGTGGTATCTCATTGTGGTTTTGTTTCCTGTAACTTGCTAATACAGTTAATATTGCAATGAAAAGTCTTGTGCGTGAAATGGGGTGCTCAATTTTGCTTATAATAAAAGAAATGCAAAATATAAATCCACTAAGATGTCATTTCTCAGCTAAAACCGCCGTGTTTGCAGCACACTCTGCTGGCAAGACTGTGGGGAGCTGGCATTCGCACAAGCTACAGGGGATATGCAAAGTGGTACAACCTGTTATTTATGAGATTGGACAGCTTGCAGCAAAGTTGCAAGTGCCTTCACCCGTTAAGCAAGTGATCCCACTTCCAGGAACCCCTCCCACAGTCCATCATAGTAGAAGCGGCATGAAGTGGAGAGCGCTGTCTCAGCTGTGGATTGTTCCTTTACGTTCTCCTTATTTCCCCTAGGTCCCTTTTTCGTGTAGGGTTCTGAGGTCAGTGTACCTCTTTAGACCCTCTCGCTCACCTTTTTTCACCATCCTGGGCAGGCTTTGCACAGGTGCAAGTGGACAAACTCTCCCCTCCTGACCTGTGCTGTGGGCGGGAGTTAGGAGCCAGTGGATAAATTCCTCCTTTTCTACCCAGGAGGCCGGTTCTGAGACACATTGTATCAAGTGCACCCCACCCCACCCCACCCCCGCCCGCCCTGGGACCTGGGGAACTGCATGGGAGATCACCTTGGTAACATGAGCTGGTGTTGGCTTGCACTCCTCACCTGGTCCCTTACACTCCTTACTGTCGCCTCATAAATCAACTCCCCCCAGGCTTTGCTTCCAGGGGAAGCTAGACCAAGTCAGATACCCAGTGCACTCGATCAACTTAACACGAGCTATAAATTTGTCAATTGGTGTGTTTAGTATTTAAAGAGCAAACTTTAAAATGAAAAGCAAAAATCCTCCCTCTGTCCCAGTTCAATTCCACATGGAAATCTGTGATGCTAGTTTTTACCCACTTCCGGGTCTGAATCCTCCCCAGGCCCCGCCCATTCACAGCCTGCCTTTGTGGGGATCTCAGGGCCAGCTGGAGCGGCCTCTGCTGGCAATGTGGGGCCAGGCGGTCTGTGCCTCTGCAGGAGCCCCACCTTCCAGGAGCAGAGTGTAGGGACAGTGGTTTTGTGAATTGTAGCCCAAGCCGCAAGCCAGGCTCCTGAGAATCTTGTAAGACTCGACCAGAACACGGAGAAGGCCAGAGGCAGCCATGACTTGAAGGCCATTCAGGAGGTTCCCATGGGAATTGGATTTAAATAATGCATATTATGCTTTAGAGCTTGATCTGCTTTTCTTACCTCTTAGTTAACTATAAACAGTGTGTAGAAAAAAATGGATGAAACCTTGCACCTGAAGTCAGTAGGCACCAGGATGCTTAACAGACCCTGACACAGAATGGTCACTGTGTTCTTTACATTGATATCTGTAATCAGTAACTGCCAACTGTAACTCAAGTGTCTAAATCCAATCGGTAGTTCATGGGTCTTGACTTTGTATCTCCTGAATCCCCTCCTCAATAAAAGGGACTAGGAGGAAGCATTCAATGCTCTTCTCCACTAGAGAGATTTGCCTCCTCTCCTCCTCCCAGACAAAAGATAATGCCCAGGTAATTTTGTTCTCTCTCATCCATGATTCTGAAATCTCTTCCGGATAGGGAGTTTCCAATTGAGCTGGGGCATTGGAGGCAGCTCGCCTCAGGGGAGGGCTGAGGGCTTGGATCAGTTGATTCCAATGGGTTCCTGAGGCTGCTCTGAGAATCTGGGTTACTCCTCTCCCTTGAGTGCCTCAGCAGTCAGAATCCCAGGGCTTCTCCCCTACATTGCAGCTCTTCTAGTGTTCCTCTGGGCCGGGTGCCCTTGGCCATCAAACTGGCTTGAATGGTGCAACAGGCACTGAATTTGGACATGCCTGGAGTCCATTTCTGTTCTGCCCACTCACTGGATTTCTGACTGTGCAAATCTCTGAACCTTTTTCTTGGAGATTTGAGATTGCTGAGAGGCCCCAATGAGGCAGTAATGGGGAAGCACCCCACACTGAGGTCTGGCCCTGAAATAGTCATTGACTGACTGCTTCAACTTGATACACTCCCTCTTCTCCTCCCCAATTCGGCTCCCCAGCTTGTGACTGGCCTTCCCTGTGACTGTGGCTGTGACAGTCTGGTTTCTTCTGCTCAGCTGGAAGGTGTCCTCAATGCTCCCTTCCACCCACATCACTTCCACTGAGTTTGCCCTGTCCTTGGGCCTGACAATGAGTTTTCCTTTATCTGTTTTACTAGCCCAGGGTCATAGGCTCTTTGACTCAGTAATAACTCAGCTCTAAAATAAATATCAGCCCTGGTTGGTGTGGCTCAGTGGATTGAGGGCCAGCCTGCAAACAAAAGGTCTGTGGTTCGATTCCCAGTCAGGACACATGCCTGGGTTGCAGGCCAGGTCCCCACCAGTTGGGGGCGTGTGGGAGGCAACCACACATTGATGTTTCTTTCCTCTTTCTCCCTTCCCCTCTCTCTAAAAATAAATAAATAAAATCTTTAGAAAAAATAAACATTGAATTCCAGGACCATTCCCAGGTCTTATCAGACAACAGACTCAGCTCTGAATGGGGAGAAGCCAGGTGTGGATGGTGGGGAAGGCCCAGGCTAGGACCGTGTAGGTGTGGACACTGCCTGCCTCCTGACTGGTGAATGGATGGGGTGGCTATTAACTGAGGTGAATTGTTAAAAGGCTAAATGAAATTTAGGGGTGCTACCAAGCTGTTTTCTACGTGTGAGCTCTGAGTCCCACTCATATTGAAGGGAAACATAGCAAACTTGCCCTGTAATGGTGACAATCTGGATTTAATTTAGCCTTTTGGGTAGTTTCTCTATCTTTCAAATTTCCTTCTTTTTTCCCTTCTCATTCTGTAGCAGACACTAGGTTGCCTGTGTAACACTATTCTCTGCTTCTTTGCCAACAGAACTGTGACTGGGTTCCACCCTCAGGGGTATCCCTTATCTGGTTGAGGGATAAATCCAAATACTAACTATTCTTGGCAGAGCCCTCTCCCTGGCCTTGGCTGGCTGGGGCTGAGCACATGAACAAGTTTTGACCTAGGAGACTAGAGCTGGGGATATTTGCGTTGGGGCTTGTTAAGAAGAAACAGGTAGAAAAGAGAAGAGAAAGAGAGAAGAAATACAAGTAAAAAAACTGAATTTGTTATCCAAACCTTACCTTTTCCCCCTCCCCCTACAAAAAAAAAAAAAAAAAATCCAGGCCCACATGTTTCACTGGTCAATTTTATCAAGCAGAAATAAACATCAATCTCACACAAACACTAGCAGAAAACGGAGGAGGGGGAACACTGCTGGCTCAGTTCCTTTTCTGAGGCCAGCATCACCTAAGACAGAACCTGGCAAAAATCATTACAAAAAGAAAATTGCAGACCAATAGCCCTGTGAATATAGACTTAAACATTTTGGTAAATTATTAGTGAATCAAATCTAAAATTATTATATAAAAAGATAATACATTACAACTGAGTAGTATTTATTTCAGGAATGCAAGGCTGTTTCAGTATTTGAAAATCAATCAATGCATGCTTTTCATACTCTGCATCCTTGCCAGGCCTGGAGATTGTAGATCTACAAACTTTTCAAAAAATTTTTATTTATTTTTAGAGAAAGGGGAAGGGAGGGATAACTAAAGGGAGAGAAACATGGATGTGAGACAGAAAATTAATCAGTTGTCTTTTGCACGTGCCCCAGCCAGAGACTGAACCCACAACCCAGGCACCTGCCCTCATCGGGAATGGAACCTTTGGCTTTGTGGGATGACGCCCAACCTAGCCACACCAGTCAGGACTAGATCTTTACAGTAGTCCTTCTCTATATCGTGGTTCACTTATCGCGGCCTCACTGTATCGCGGGATTTTAAAAAATATTATATTTATTTATCGCAGATTTTCCACTATATCGCGGGATTTTGCGGTACTGTATACATATGTTGTTGAAGTTACATAGGTTTAAGAGTGTAGAATATGTTTAAGAACATAAGTAGTGTTTATAAAAGTGTGGAAAAGGTTAATAAGGGAGTGGGAATGGTTTATAAGTGTGTGGGAAGGGTTTATAAAGCCTTAAAATATATATAAATACTAAAATAAATGTAAGGTTCCTACTTCATGGATTTTCACCTATTGCGGGGGGTGGGGATCTAGAATGTAATACCTATGGGTAAGTGAGGGAATACTGTAAACTCTTGTTCAACATCCTGCCCTGGCTAGTGTGACTCAGTTGGCTGGAGCATTGTCCGGTAAACAAAAAGTTGTGGGTTTGATTCCTGGTCAGGGCATATATCTAGATTGCAAGTTCAATCCCCCATCTAGGCCAGATGACCCCCAGTCCAGGTGCATATAGGAGGCAACTAATTGATACTTCTCTCTCGCATCAGTGTTTTTTTCTCTCTCCCTTCCTCTGTCTCTAAGAGCAATGGAAAAAAAAAAAAAAAAAAAAGTCCTCAGGTCAGAATTTAAAAAGATAAAATATCCTGCCTTGGCAGGTGTGTCTCAGTGGATTGACAATGGCTTGAAAACCCAAAAGTCACCAGCTCTCTTCCCAGTCAGGGCACATGCCTGGGTTGCAGGCCAGCTCCCTGTATCTCTCATACACCGATGTTTCTCTCTCCCTCTCTCCCTTCCTTCCCTTCTCGCTCAACATAAGTAAATAAAATCTTTCAGAAAATCTTTACATGTGTTTCAGAATGCAGAATTTCCTGGATTTTAGGAAATGATATGACAACCAGTGGGGTCTAAAGAAGCACAACCTAATCAAGCACATTCATTCACAGTTCTGCAGCAGAGAATAAAAGACATTTCACCCTGTCTGGTGTGGCTCAGTGGATTGAGTGCTGGCCTGTGAACCAAAAGGTCACTCGTTTGATTCCCAGTCAGCGCCTAGGTTGCGGTCCAGATCTCCAGTTTGGGGCGTGTGAGAGGCAACCCACATTGACGTTCCTCTCCCTCTCTTTCTCCCTCCCTTCTCCTCTCTCTAAAAATAAATAAGTGAAATCTTTAAAAACAAGCAACAAAAACAACAACAACAAAATTCTCTCCAGGCAGGATGAGGCATGACTGCAAATATCCCCTGATTAGTTCAGGTTAAGTCTTGCTGCTAAATAAATCATCCTTAAACTTAACAAAATCTAAACAGCTTTCCAATTTTCATAACTATGAATTTTGGATTGGGGATAAGGGACTATGGACATGAATCATTCTTTAATCTTTGCCAATCCTAGTACTGCTGTAATTTGCATTTCTCTGAATACTTGTGAGGTTGAACCACTATTCATAAATTTTAGGCCATTTATGTCCTGTTTTCTTACTGGTCTGCTAAACTGGAAGTATCATTCTGTCTGTGTGAGTCTGTGTGTGTGTGTGTGTGTGTGTGTGTATGTGTATTAAGGCTTTTGGCTTTTTCCCCACATATTTTATTAATATTTTCTCAGCCTATCATTTGCTTATATATTTTCTTATTATACCCTTTTCTAGAAAAATTTAAAATTTGTGTGTTGTCAGATTTATATTTTGTTTTAGCTTTTTGGTTTCCAGACTTGTTTAGGGAGGGTTTTTTTTTCCACCCTAAAGTTATATAAATATTCTTTTGTTTTTTCTTCTAATATCTTAATTTGTTTTATATTTAAATATTTATTATGAAATCTTTTACACAATAGAAAAGTATTTCAGTTTTTTGTGTTATTTTAGAGCAGGGTTTTTGGCCTCTACTACCTAGATGTCAATAGCATCTCTACAAAGTCAATAAACATATCCTCAGGTGAGGCTTTAAACATATATATATATATATATATATATATATATATATATATCAATATATATATATATATATATCACACACACACACACAGTGGGCAAAAGTATGTTTATAGTTTTTGTGTGGAAAATAATACAATAATCAATAAATAATAATACAAGAATGATCTATGTTTTGTGCACTCACAACAAACCTACATTTGCCCCCACCCTGTATATGTGTGTATATATATCTGGAAAAGATATACCCCAAAATGTTTACAGGGACTTTATCTTTAAGTGGTGGGAGCATGGGTAATTTTTTTCTTCTCGGTATTTTCAATTGTTCTCATGGTAAATACACATTACTGGTAGAACAAAGCTTTACAATTTCAGTGGTGGGGCTGAGCATGTCCTGGCATGCGAGTCCACTCATCTTTCCAGCCCCAGAGCAGCAGCATGTTTTGAAGCTGGAGGCTGCAAAGATAGCCACGGTGGTTAGAGTACGGGGGTAGGGTCCCAAGGCCACCGCAGCCCCCTCTGGTGTGGCTGTATGGTCGGTAAGATAGCTCTTCCCACCGTCGTGAGGGCTGTGTAACCATCTAACCAGTCAATGTGAATTCAGATACTTTGAGGGTTGTAAACAAAGGGACTCGCAGCTCACCGCCTCGCAGCGGAGCGTCCCGGCCCAAAGGCGGGCGTTCCCAAAGCGGAGGTTTTGAACCTTCTGACTTCTGGCTTCCCAAGGCTTCATTCAGCCAGGCACTGTGCCACGCGTTCAGTATGTAGTGGTAGCTAAATCATTTAATTTCTTATTATGCTAAAGTACACATAAAAGTTACCATTTTAACCATTTTTAAGTACACAATGCAGTGGTATTAAGTTCATTTACCGTGTTGGAAATATCACCACTATCCATCTCCAGAACTTTTTCATCTTCTCCAACTGAAATTCTCTACCCATTAAACAGGAACTCCCCAGCCCCTGGTAGCCTCTATTCTACTCTTTATGTCTCATTTGTCTATTCTAGGTACCTGATATAAGTGGAATTGTACACTATATGAACTTTTGTGTATAATTTATTTTGCTTAATGTTTTCCAAGTCTATCCATGTGTAGCATGTATCAGAATTTCATAATTTTTAAAGCTGAATAATATTCTGTTGCTTGCATATAGCCGGTTTTGTTTATCTACCTATTGATGGACAGCTGGGTTGGTTCCTCCTCTTAGCTATTATGAATAATGCCTCTATGAACTTCGGTATATGTACAAGCATCTGTTTGACTGCCTGCTTTCCATTCTTTCCCCCAACCGAGCCACACCATATATTGAAAACTCTTCCCATTCTGATATGAAATATCTCCTAATTGTATGTTAGATTCTCAAATACACCTTGGATTTGTTTCTAGATTTTGCCCCATTGAGTGCTCTCTTTCTGTGCTGGTGCCACAGTGTTTTAATACAACATTAACATAGTTTTACATGGTTAATACACCACTTGTTAATTTTGTATTCTGTTTTCCCACACACCATTATATCATAAACATTTCTTCACACTATTAAAAATCTATAAAAACATAATTTTATTAGCTGTGATGTGTTACCACAAACAGCAAAGGAAAAAGAGTATACCAGTTTCCAAGTCTAAGCTGTCGATTTTAAGATACAGCATTATTGTAGATACTACTGAGAAAAAAAATGCTGCTAATTAAACTATGACCTGCCATTGGTCTTTAAGACACACCTCTATTTTAGAGAGGTTAAACTGAAAGAAAAAGTTTTATAATTGATAAAAAAAATAAATGAATAAATATGTGCTTCATCTATATGGGAAAGGGCTTTCAAAATTAAAGACCAGCAAACTAAAAGGAAAGTATCCCTTGCTTTGACTTAATTGAAATTAAAAACCAGTATGTCTAAACATTAAAAAATCAATAACGATGACAATTAAAACTGAACAGAAAAATGTTTTGGCAACTATAGCCATGGGTGAACAGTCTTAGTAAAGACCAAAAGATCACTGGAAAAAGAAGTCAAACTGACAATTTATATGAGGAAATTGGCTATAAATGTATATTTATTCTATCTTATAGTAATCAAACAGATGCAAATGTTCTCAGTATGAAATTAAAAAAGATTAGAGGTAAGGAAATTTTTAGTTCCAGCAAAACAGGGGGACATGGAACTCTCACACATCAGAGAAGGCTGTTAATACTATACTCTTTTATTAGTAGTAGCCCTAAAAATACTTAGATACTTCTACTGAGTAATTTTACTTCTAGAAATTTATCCTGAGGAAATGATCTAATTTTTCCATGGTGATTCTACATTTATTCTTATTACAGAAAACAATAGAAAAAAATTAAGAAAACCCCTCCAGAAGTGTGGCCATGTTATTAAAAGGTAAAAACATGATTAAAAAAAACAACAACTACTACCAAGGGGACCAGGGTTTTTCCCTGATCTAATCAGAAACCAGTGTTCTTTGGTCATTTAATAGTACCAGAGCGCTCAAATGCTGTCACCTATTAAGAAGGCACCTCCAGGCCCTGGCCTAGTATCCCAGTTGGTTGAAACATCATCCCCATATGGCAAGGTTATGGGTTCTATCCCTGGTCAGGGCACATACAAGAAACTGACAACAGATTGATGTTTCTCTCTCTAATTAAAAAAAAATTATATATATATATAAACAGAATTAGAAGAAGACAACTGTAGGATATATGACATCCTGGAGACAGAAGAGAGTTCTCCTTGCTTTTGAGGTACCCAGACATAGATCTATCGGGACCACTTGGGAGTCCCACATCTTGGTGACTTCAGGAAAAATGCCTTTCATTTCCTCCAGCTCCATTTGCTGTTGAGGGCAAGCAGCATCCTTCACCCCGCCTGTTCCATTGAGGTCCCTCTCAGTGTTGCTTACAAACAGCTCTTACTGCTTCCGGCTGAAGACCTGCCAACCCCTTCCCCTGCACTTGGAGTTAACACCCTTGCAGCGGCCTAAATGGCCTTTCAAGATCAGGCCCTGCCAACTTCTGGGGTCCTATCTCGGATCGCCCTCCATTTATTCGATGGGGGTCCTCTCCGGTTTTCTCAAACCTGTCAAAACTGTTTTGGCCTCTAGACCGTGGCATGGGTGGGAACGGGCTTCGCCAGCCCCTTTCCTTCCCTAACTGTGGTACCCTGTGGCAGTGTCCAACACTGCCTTTTGTGGAATTTGGTTATTGCCTGTTTCCACCAAGCCTGAGGTGCGGCGGGTAGCCAGGGTCAGATAAGGGAAGCCTGGGAGCCTAGGGCATTGGCCGTTTCTCGCGGTGCTGCTGGAGATCACGACCACCATTCTCTCGTGCTATAAGCGCACACAGGGTGACCCCGGGGCCCGCAGAACTCAGGACCTCCCGCCGAGAAACGGACGTAACGGCTTTTAAAGCCTTGGGAGTGCTGAGAGGGAATTCTCTCGGGACTGGAGCTCGGCGCACACCTGCGGTTCTGCCGGCGCTCGCGCTGAGCCCCGGGACGCGGCCTCCGGTCGTACCTCGTGGGAGACGCCCGTGGCGCGTTCAGGGCCCGCAGACCCTTAGGCGGGGCAGCGGCGATCGCAGGGTGTGAGTTCGTTAGGGGAAAAGCGGGGTACGGCTCCAAGACACGGGCACCAGTACCCCGTGCGGGCCGGGCCCCAGTCCTGTCATCGGCAGGTAAGGGGCCCTGAAGGCACACTTGCTAGGACCAGCTCCAGGCGCCGCGGGGGCGGCTCTGGGCAAGGAGCGTGCGCAGCTCCGCAGCCCCAATAAGTTCCCTGGTGGTGGCAGAGCTGCTCTGGGGAGAAAGGGGGTATAGTGGGTGGGGAGCTTCTGTCTTTTCGGGTCATCCAGGGGTAGAAAGACGGCCACCTCAGCCCCACCCAGGGCCGAGGATTATTAAACCACCCCAACAGGGGACTGACTGTCACCATTCCCCTCCCCCAGTCTGGCGGGTAAGGAAAGAGACCCGTTTGAAGGAAGACGCATGCGCAGGAAACTGGCTCCTAAACCGCTTAAATTCGGTGTCCAATAATCGCGATGAAGCGCAGGCGCAAAAAAGCCCTAAGGGTTTATGCGGTGGGAGGGGCTGGGCCACAGACGCTCGCGCATAACAACTCTGGTTGGAGGTAGGCTGCTCTTGCGAGTACGCCTGCGTCTGAGCTCTGTGTGACGCCAGGGGGCGGCACGGGTGTCGCATTGCGCACGCGCAGAGCTTGTTCGAAGAACCTTATTTAGGTTGCGCAGGCGCTCGCTAGCCATTTCGTTCAGCCGAGCTGAAGCTGTGTGAGTAGGTGAGTTTTAGCTGCTCCGTCTGTGCCGCTTGGGTTCCCTGAGGACTCCCTTTTTGCGAGGATGGCTTGCTCCCAGGTCTCTGTAGAGCCTGCGGGGCTTTCGCCAGGTGCGGGCTGCCGCTGGGAGCCGGGAATGGCTCGCCGAGCAGTGGCAGAGCCGCTGGGCCTGCAGGCCGCGCCGCCTCTATTGTGTGAGAGGTCTGAGGAGGCGGAGCGGAAGCGCGGCCGCCATTTCCCTGCCTCCACGCTGGCGCCCGACCAGGCCCCCTGCGGCCGGGCCCGGGTAACTAGGGTCCAGGGCGGCATGGGCTGCCTGCCCGCCGGCTTTAAGTGGGTGTGTGATGGTGGAGCGGCTGGGGTTGGGACTTGTGCACGGGCTTCTTAGTGAGGAACCGCGGTTCCGTGGGGTACTTTGCATGGGGCAGGGCAGTTGAGTTGGAACAGTTTCCAGGTCTCACCCTCATTCCCTCTTCGCAGTCCGTTTCGACGTCAAAACCCGCTGAGGGACGATGATGTTGGGCACGGAAGGCGGAGAGGGGTTCGTGGTGAAGGTCCGGGGCTTACCCTGGTCTTGCTCGGCGGACGAAGTGCAGCGTTTTTTTTCTGGTGAGTTTGAAGCGGAGGCGGGAGTTGGCGGGCAGGACCGTGGGGCGGTCGGGTGGGAGACGGCCGGGCCAGAGGCTGGGGGTGGGGGGGTAGGGGGGGGTGGGGAACAGGCCGGGCTCGGGCGCCCCCTGGCGGGACGGGCGCGGCGGCAGCCGTTCCCGCCGCGCCGCGGGCGCCCGGGCGGCCGCCGTGACGCAATGGAAATCGCGAAGGCCCCGCCCTCCGCCTTCCGGGGCCTCTGCGCGGCTTTTTCATTTTCCTGTCTTCATCACTAGCTTTTCTGTGGATGTCTCCGAAAGGATCAATTGGATTTCCCCTCAGCCTTAAGAAAATTGCCCAGTGGCTGGGCAAATAGTAGTAATGTTTTGGAAAATCTTGAAATATAACAACTTGACTGTTTTGGTTTGTAGAGTTAAACTGTCACTTCTTAATTTCAGACAATTTTACTAATCAAGATGGGGTAATTAGTTACTTGATCTGGCTAACGTTACAGTTGAGGACTCTGAAGCCCAGGCAACTGTACTTGCCTACTAGCTTTTCCCCAAGTATGTAGGTTTCCTGAAGAATTTCTGCCAAAATGTCCTCGTTCTCATTAGTCTAAGACTAGACTGATAAAAGATTGATTTGGAAGAACTCGACAGGTTTTGGAAGGACACTTGTAGTATTGACTTACTGTCTGAATTTAGTGCTAGTAAACGGAAAACGACCTGAAAAACAAGAAGCCACCTTGCAGTGGGCAAGACGGGGTGTGGCTTCAGCTGTGCAGCTGGGAGCATTTTAGCTTTGTAACATAAATCCCCTTTCAGGTGAGTATTGGCCGTGAAATTTGGGTTGTAATGTTGCTGCTAGTAAGGTAAAGTAATCAAAGGTCTCAGACCAAAAGTCGATAGTTGAGTATATTCAGAAAATGCATTTAAATAACAAGGACCAGACTTAACTGAGCAGTTACAAATGATACTAATGGAGACATATGGGTAGTGAGAATATGGAGATTTTTGTTAAAAAACTGCTTTGAATGTTGGGTTTTTTACTGATGGGTTGGGAATGTATCATTTAGGGAATAACATGATCTGGAGAGAAATGCTTAATCCATACAAAGAGACTAGGAGTCCATAATATCTTGGTCATTTTAGTCTTCACGTGGGATCTACTTGGCGGTAGGGGTGTAAATAGGCATTTCATCTGTATCACCCAGAAGTGGTTTTAAGTTTTAAATTCTGTATTAACGGTTGTTTTCTTTCCAGACTGCAAAATTCAAAATGGGGCTCAAGGTATTCGTTTCATCTACACCAGAGAAGGCAGACCGAGTGGCGAGGCTTTTGTTGAACTTGAATCAGAAGAGGACGTCAAATTGGCCCTGAAAAAAGACAGAGAAACTATGGGACACAGATATGTTGAAGGTTTGATTTATGTTGCCCTAGTAACAGTAAAAACATTAAACAGAGAGATTTATTTTACCCCTTCTGAATTTTAGGTATTTGACCGCATGGAAATAGTCACCTAAGGGAGTTTGTGGCAGCTCTTCCTAGATTATCTAAAGACCCAGGAAGTCTGAACCTTGTTTCCTGACTTTCCAAAATTGACTAATTCTAAGCACCTCTTTCAGTATTCAAGTCAAACAACGTTGAAATGGATTGGGTGTTGAAGCATACTGGTCCAAATAGTCCTGACACGGCCAATGATGGCTTTGTGCGGCTTAGAGGACTCCCCTTTGGCTGTAGCAAGGAAGAAATTGTTCAGTTCTTCTCAGGTATGTTGTGTTTGTTGCGGAGCAGTGAATTTTGGCTAGCTTCTGGCAACATGACTAAGTAGACCGTAAAGTTGAGTAGCTTAGATATTTGAACAGGTTGTGA
The DNA here is from genome assembly GCF_987537825.1 of Furipterus horrens. Taxonomy (NCBI): domain Eukaryota; kingdom Metazoa; phylum Chordata; class Mammalia; order Chiroptera; family Furipteridae; genus Furipterus; species Furipterus horrens. The sequence continues at coordinate 59,623,395 of NW_028327180.1, read as the reverse complement.
GGACATTCAGATGAATTAATGTTTTCTCTTCCTGGAGACCTTCAAATAATTTATGCCCATCTTAATGGTGGAAATGAAATAATTCCAAAAGGCTACCTTTGCTTACATTGAATATGTAGTTCAGAGTAGATCTCTGAGGATTGTTCTCAGCAGCTTAACTCGTTTCCTCACAGTGCTGCTCCCAAAGTGCTTCAAGTTGCAGGTAAGATCCCTGTGCGTTAGATTAGTATGAGTGAGGTGATGCAGTTTAGCGCAGGTGTCTGTTTTAAGACACACTGCATCCTGGGACCAGAACTGTGTCTAATGGTCTTAATTCTCACTGCAGAAAAGCCGAAGGCAGCATTGGTTTAGCCAGAGAATCATAAACTTAACTGCAAGTCAAGGAACAGGTTGAATGTATAGTTGTGGTATCTGACATACAGAAAGTGTTTTAAGGTTGTTCTGGGCCTAAAGTATTTGAATGTTTTTATGCTGAAGAGCTGATAAAACTGTGTTTAGTAGAATGTTCAATCATATATCTTACGTACTATTTATTACTTGATAATTTGTGATGTGATAAACTGGAATTAAGAACATGAAATCCTTCCATGGTTTAGGGCAGTATGTATTAAAAATTCTGACTGTTAGATATGTATCAAGTCCTGATATTTTGCCAGAAGTTTTGAAATTAAGTTTGTTTTGATTGTTTTGTCTAAGTTGGTGAGAATTTAATGCTGTCAACGTTAAATATGAACATAATTTCATATCTTCTAGGAAAGTGCTTTAAGCCCTTTTTGTAAGCTTGGGAATGTATCCACGGAAAGGATTTTTCATAGACGGAATTTCCAGAAGTGAATCACTACTGTTAGAGCATAAGCTGCATGGTTGTGCTGTCTAGATCAGTTGTTTATTGCAAGTTTAGATTGTTTGTCAATGATATATACTTAAACAATGTTTCAGTTTGTATATAAAATGTTTAAATGTGTAGATTTTTAAAACTTTTGAAGTTCCACTACCTTAAAACATTGAATTATAAGATAAGGTAAAAGGTGTTTCTTGAATTCAGTAAAACTGTTGTGTTTAATGCTTGAAACTTTATTATAAATTCTTGTATAATTTTCAACATTAAGCTAAATAGATAAGAATGTTTGTAATTGTTGAATTCTTAATGCATCCTGTGTTCAAGTTTTTTTTTTTTTTAAATACTGTGCCATAGGGTGTGTTAAGAATTATTATACTGAGTAATAATGGAACTTCATATTACTGCAATGCATATTTTAAAAATTACTTGTTGAAAGCATACCGTTCACCTTAAAATTCTGGTTTATTTAAAGCTATAAGAAGAATCATTTCTGGGCTTGTGATGTTAATATTGCCCCCCTACTGGGGTTATTTGTCCTTGGGTTGAAGGGTTGGAAATCGTGCCAAATGGGATAACATTGCCGGTGGACTTCCAGGGGAGGAGTACGGGGGAGGCCTTCGTGCAGTTTGCTTCACAGGAAATAGCTGAAAAGGCTCTAAAGAAACACAAGGAAAGAATAGGGCACAGGTGGGGATGGATGGTTGGTTGGATTTGTCACTTTTCTTATGGTAAACAATTAAATCCATATTCTCTCTGCTTAGAAAAAAATTAATCTATTTCCTATTGATGTTTGGCCACCATTTTCAAACTACCTGTGTCGAAGTCCCATAATGCATTCAGATTAAATTTTAGGTTTTAAAATTATCCTCAGTTAATTTGGTCTACTTAAAATTTTGTAAAATTCCTACTTAACCCCAGTCAATTGAGTTGAGAGACTATGGCTTTAAAAAAACAAATGTAATACAAAATTTGGCTTTAGCTGTAATAACACCCACATAGTAAATTAATATTACCATAAGAAAATGTGATACTTTCTGATCTTGTTTTTAAAGTTGAAATGCAACAATCTTTCTTGCTGTATAAATATTCTGCATATGTATTAATAAGCATAGCTTTCAAGAAATTGTCACAAAAGGTTTTATTCTCTTTGCTTGTGACTATTTTTCATTGAAGCATGCGCTTAACCTATGCTGATTCCTACTAAAAGCATAGGCTGGGGTATTTATTGGCGAAAGGAAATGTGTAGTGTGGGCTAGACTGTTGGCGGAGGCTGGCTTTTTAGCCTACTTGCTATACATACTGCCAAAGGATTTAAGACATGAAATGTTGAAAGTTGAGTGGAATTCTTTCCCTCCTAAAACATTTACTGGACTCCTCTCTACCCCTAAGGGTGGGCTCTCTGCCATAGAGGAGTGGATTTTTTTATAAAGTTTACATAAGATAATTAAAATAATCTTACAATTGAGTGAATTTCTGGTCATTGCCTATGCAAATATAAGAAATCTGGCTTTAAATATTAGTCAGTTTCATGGCTATGACTATACTGTTTTCTTATGTAACTAAATTACCTGTATGACATGAACTAATGTTTCCCTCCCCTCCGCATTCCCTTCCCTTGTGAACGATGCTTTAGGTATATCGAAATCTTTAAGAGCAGTCGAGCTGAAGTGAGAACTCACTATGATCCACCACGAAAGCTCATGGCCATGCAGCGGCCAGGTCCCTATGACAGGCCTGGGGCTGGCAGAGGGTATAACAGCATTGGCAGGGGAGCTGGTTTTGAAAGGATGAGGCGTGGTGCTTACGGTGGAGGTACGTGAGAATATGCAGGTGTCGAGGGTGGTTCTTTGTGATTTTTATTTGATTGGATTGTACTTTTGTCTTCCAGGTTATGGAGGCTACGATGATTACAATGGCTATAACGATGGCTATGGCTTTGGGTCAGACAGATTTGGAAGAGGTAAGGTAAGAATTGAATTTCTTAACTGAGGGATACTTACACTCTTGTCCATCTAGACCTCAATTATTGTTTTTCAGGAATGTCTGACCACAGATATGGGGATGGTGGCTCCACTTTCCAGAGCACAACTGGACACTGTGTACACATGCGAGGATTGCCTTACAGAGCTACTGAGAATGACATTTATAATGTAAGTGTAAGATGAATTCGCAAGTCAGCTATTTGTATAGCAGTAAAAACCGGGTCCTTACTCTGCTAAGTGAAAGAGCATGTTACAAATTTTTTATAGCATTAGAAAGTTGACTTGATTCCTCTGAAATACCTTGCATTTAGTTTTTTTCACCGCTCAACCCTGTGAGAGTACATATTGAAATTGGTCCTGATGGCAGAGTAACTGGTGAAGCAGATGTTGAATTTGCAACTCATGAAGATGCTGTGGCAGCTATGTCGAAAGACAAAGCAAATATGCGTAAGTGTGATTTAAATATTTGGGGGCTCTTTCTCTAATAGATTTTAGAGAGACATTGATTTGTGTCAGTTATTGATGCATCCAGTGGTTGATTTTGTATGTGTCCTGACTGGGGATCGAACCTGCAACCTCAGTGTATCAGGACACTGCTCTAACTGAGCTACTTGGCCAGGGCTTTTGGGGACTACAGGTGGTTGAGTGACTAATATTTATGATAGAGCAGTAGTAAGGATGTCTTGAGAAATTTGTTTGCTAGGTAATAGGTTAGCTTTTGGAGATGTGTTTTAAGAAAATTTTGTGGGTTTTTAAAATTTAGTGTGACTGAAAAGGATTTGTGATACATCGATTTGAAGTATATTTTTAATAAACTTCAGCAACTTAGGTGAATGTTTAAAACAAGGCTAGTTTTGGAAAGCTGCATAGTTAAAATAGATCACCTGAGAGAAGCAGCTAGAATCTTTTTTTTTTCTTTAACCAAAAACATATTTGAAGTTCAGATCTTCTTGTAAGAATTTAGTTCTTTAACCAACAAACATTTTCAAATTTTTTTTTTTCTCATTTCAGAACACAGATATGTAGAACTCTTCTTGAATTCTACAGCAGGAGCAAGCGGTGGTGCTTACGGTAGCCAAATGCTAGGAAGCATGGGTTTGTGTAAATATCTCTTTAGTGTCTTTTTTTTTTAAGCTAACCTTGTATGCCTTTTCTCTCATTTCAGAACACAGATATGTAGAACTCTTCTTGAATTCTACAGCAGGAGCAAGCGGTGGTGCTTATGGTAGCCAGATGATGGGAGGCATGGGCTTGTGTAAATATCGTTAGTTTTTTTAAAAACCAAAACATTTTATTTAAGTTAATTTATATTAATGAGTTTAGATAATTAAGTTAGGCAAAGGAAGAAGTTTTGATTTGAATTTTGTCTTTGAGTTATATAGAACTGCTTAGGATAACTAATTAGTTTTAAATACTTTGGGGGGAGGGCATTACAGAAGGAAAACAGTAGAATTGTCTATAAAGTAAAAACCTAAACGTAACTGCAAAACGCACAGGATCAAAATAACTTAAATTTCTGAACATAATTAGTTGGGCATAATTAGGTTAATGATGATACCTGTGTATTGACATATATCAAGTTATGGGGAACAACCCCACTCAATCCCATTAAACCTCTTAAGGTTTTCTCAAAATGCCTCAATGGAATGTGGATTTAATACTGCTGTGTATACTGTCGGCCATTTGGTTTATAAATGTTTGATTAGCTCAAATGAAGGATAGAAAGGTAGCCTGTTCTTAGAAAATAGGCAAAGGGTTATAGTGTAAGATCAAGACTGAAAATGTAGATTTAGAATTACAAGCCCGGTACCACCAGGTACCACATTACATAGTGGATGAGGTTCTAATGTTCTCTTAACTTAACAGCAAACCAGTCCAGTTATGGTGGCCCAGCTAGCCAGCAGCTGAGTGGTGGTTACGGAGGGGGCTATGGCGGCCAGAGCAGCATGAGTGGATATGGTAAGTGTGTTTTTAATATACTTAAAATAAGTTTTAGGTAGATTTCTTTAGTTGGGGTAATATGTAGGCTCTTGTTTTGGTGAAATATGCTTTTGATTGTATTAGAATTTTTTTAAATATAGTTTAATTTTCAGAACCAATTATTTGGAGGGGGAAGTGTTCTATAAATTAAATATGCAACTTGGAATAATGTCGAGCCAGAAAATATCTGCCTCCACTTATTAAAATATTAAGTAACTAAAATGTTGACACCCCCCCTGCCCCCCGCCTTTTGGTTAGTATTAAATCCATTTTAGATGGAGGGAGAATTAAAAATAATAAATTGGTGGTTGGGTCCAGGACCGTATTCACTAGTTGGTTAACTGGGGTTGGTTTTATTTTTTTCAATTGGTCTAAATGGTGATTCTGGTATAATATATAGTCTTACCCTACAAAATCCTTTTGCAGACCAAGTTTTACAGGAAAACTCCAGTGATTTTCAATCAAACATTGCATAGGTAAATATTTTCTCAAAAAATATAATTTAAATTCCCAATAGCAAATACTGATATGTTGTGCTAATACTATTTTTATCGCAGTCAGTGACTCTGACTTAGCTCCATGGAGGCTGCCGTTTTGGGCACAGTGAGTTGTCTTTAGCCCCACTTTGTTGTCTCACTTCTGCCCACCATGAATAGGAAAAGCAGGAGACTGCCCCATGCTCCCTATTAATACACACCATTTGATGGACACATTGTGAATGTTTATGGTAAATTTTTTTTAATGCCTTGTTTAGCTTAAAAAGCATGAAGTAATTTTGCAATTTTTGAAAAACACTAGTTTTCCTTTAAACTTAATTTTCCATGTTGATCCTGAAGCATCTGTTTTAAATGGTAGCACAAGAGTTTGACAAGTTGGTACTGCAGAGAGAAGGGATTAATTGAGACTTGTTTGGAGTCTGGAGTCCCCTTTCCCAAACATGCTTTTCGCCACTTGGACAGCAGCCATTTGTATTCGTATACTTTTTAAACTTTTTCCTGGAATGCTATATTTTACTTGACTGATAATGTGATACTTTTCCTAACTTGTCAAAATGATTTCTTTGCAGGCAGCCAAGAAGCAGTGAACAGCAGCTACTACAGTAGTGGAAGCCGTGCATCTGTGGGAGTGAACGGAATGGGAGGGATCTCTAGCATGTCCAGTATGAGTGGTGGATGGGGAATGTAATCGATCCTTGTCACTGACTCTTTGGTCAACATTAATGAAGAAAAAAAAACATGAAACTTAAGTTGAACAGTTTTGCAATATCAGCTTGTGATATGCTTTAAGTGGAAATCAGGATTGTTTTAAAGACGCAAGGTTCAGTATTTTTGAACACAAATATCATCTAGGATGTAACAACTAAGTTGAGTAAATGATAACTGTTAAAACAATTTTTAGCTTTTCCCAAGTTAGTTCTATTGTAGGATGTACTTTAGCAGTAAGTATATTTAGGTTAAAGCAGTTGAATTATGTTAAATGTTGCTCTTATACCACATTGCATTGAACACTGTTTGGAAGCATGTTGAAAGACATGCTTTTTTCTTTTTTTTTTTTTTTTTTTGTAAAACTAGGAGCTGTCTCTACAATTGAAAGTGAAACATTTGGCATGTTTGTTAATTCTAGTTTCATTTAACAACTTCTAAGGCATGTAAGTTTAAGGTTTTTTTTAAGTTAATGTGGAAATTTTGAAACGCAATACCAATACTTTGATTTAAATCTTTCATTGTATTGTGAGTTCCTTTTAGGTGTATTGCGCTATGTGAAACTTGTCAAATAAATCTTTTAAAAACTGCACTTTGTCCTGTCTGTGCTTCAGTGTCATGTGGACTGTTTCTTGGTGCTTTATTCCTGCCTGGGTCGTAGGTGACGGTGGCTCATGTCTCTGGCTGTGGCAGAGGCTGTTGTGTAGATGTCTGCAGACTTCCCTCCAATACAAGATAATTGTAGCTTTGCGGCCCTGGTTGGAAGGGCTGTACGTTGGGCCTGGCTCCACCAATCCTGGTCTGTACTGCCCTCAACTTGCTAAGCGCTTGCATAAAAGTGGAGACAAAAATGTCCTCACTGCATGCTGCATGTTCACAGAGGCCTTCAGGCATGACTGAGAAGGAAGTGTCCTGCAGGCTAAGGGTGGCTGGAGCTGCCCTTTCCAGTTGGATGGCATCTTTCAGTATTTTTTAATTTTTTTTATTGGTTTTAGAGTGAAACAGCAATTTGTTGTTCCACTTGATGCATTCATTGGTTGATTCTTGGATTTGCCCCGAGGATCAAACCCACAACTTGACTTACTGGGATGATGCTTTAACCAGCTGAACTACTGAGACGGCTTGGATGGCATTTTGTGAGTTCTAATGTGAAGTGTCTTCTAGGAGTTAGATGTTCTAATCTTAATATTTTTGCTTCATTCCTAAAAACCCAAGACCATTTAAAAGCAAAAGTTCTTATTAAGCTCCTGAGGTAAGATACCACATATTTTTCAATAAAAACGACTAGGTTAAATCATTAAATGAAGCCTAGATAACTCAAATTTGGTATTTGCCAGGAAATTCTCTAGCACTAGGAAGTGAAAAGTAATTGCAGAAATACCTTCTGTAGCACAGCAGTTGAGGAACTACCACTCCTTCACCATCCCTTGAGACCAGCAATTTTCAACCTTTGTCATCTCACGGCACACACAAATTACTAAAGTTCTGCAGCACACCAAAGAAAAAATTTCCCTCTGACAGAAATAATGTTGACATATATAAAAAAACCCAAAAACTTAGCTACCATTTTTGCTTCAAAGTGACTTGAAAATCAGGTTGCCTATGCTTGTATATAAGGATATCTAGTATCTAGGATTAACCAATCAGGGACTTCCCACCAAGATGGAGTCCTAGACACATGCTGTGTCTCCCTCCACAACTAAAAAGGAAAACAACTACCTACCTCAAAACTAGAGACAATCAGAAGTTCCAGGAAATGGAGCAGCAAAGATAAGATACTCATCCAGACAGGAGGGGTGGAGCCAGGGTGGAGAGGACAGGTGTGGCAGTGGCAGGCTGCCAGAAAGCGCAGTCACACATTTTAAAAACGGACAACTGGGGAGCACTCCCAGCACCAGACCAGACCACGAAGCTCACAGTCCCAGCGCTGGGGAATATGGCGCTTCATTGCTTCTGACTGTGCAAACCAGTTGGGATTGGGGCAGAAGAAGAAACTGCCGGTCTCAGCAGAGTCCACTTGTTTAAAGGGCCCCACAGTCCTAGAACGTCTGCAGGCCCACCCACTCTGGGAACGACAGAGCAACAACTAGAGAGGTGCCAGTCCCATACAAAGTGGGAGAAGTGCCTAGAAAAGTGGCGAATGCTGAATAAGCGACATTGTTCCCTCTCAGATCCCTCCCCCACATACAGCACCACAATGTGGTGAAACAAGTTGCTCTGTACTGGTGAGAAACGTAAGGCTCTGCCCGTTACAATGTAACAGGAGCAACAGTTCTACCTAAGACACAGGCAAACAAACAGGAGTCTGTCAAGATGAGACACAAGTATGGCCCAAAAGGGGGAATGGATCAAGGTTCCAGTGGGAAAACTAAGTGACGAGGAGATAGCCTACCTAACATGTAGAGTTGAAGACACTGGTGATAAAGATGCTCACAGGCTTGACATACATGCTTAAGAACAGCAAATGCACAAGGGAAGAAGTGAAGGGCTACGCGAATTGAAGGAAAATCCACACAAAACCAATGGTGAAGGGAAGGAAAAGGGTTCAAATCAATGATTTGGAACATATGGAGGAAGACAACAGTCAACTGGTACAGAATGAGGGAACAACTGAAAAAAATGAGAGGCTTAGGAACCTCTGGGACAATTTTAAACATGCCAATATCCAAACCGTATTTGGTGAAGGAAATAGACATACAAGTCCAGGAAGCACAGAGTCCCAAACAAGCTAGACCCAAAAAGGACCACACCAAGACACATAATTAAAATGTGAAAGGTTAAAAATAAAGAATGAATCTTAAAAGTAGCAAGAAAAGAAAGTTACCTACAAAGGGGTGCCTATAAGACTATCAGCTGATTTCTCAAAAGAAACTGCAGGCAAGAAGGGACTGGCAAGGTGTATTCAATGTGATGAAAAGCAAGGACTTAACAACCAAGATTACTCTATCCAGCAAAGCTATCATTTGGAATGGAAGGGCAGACAAAGTGCTTCCCAGACAACGTAAAGCTAAAGGACCTCATCATCACCAAGCTATTATTATATGGAATGTCAAAGGGACTAACTTAAGAAAAAGATCAAAACTATGACACTAAAATGACAACAAACTCACAACTGTCAACAACTGAATCTAAAAAATAAAAACAAAATCCAACTAAGCAAACCAGAATAGGAACAGAATCACAGGTATGAAGATCATTTAGAGGGTTATCAACTGGGAGAGGGGAGGGGGGAAAATGGGGAAATGGTGCAGGAATTAAGTAGCAAAATTGGTAAATACAAAATAGGGGGAAGTTAAGAATAAGAAAGGGTGAAGCCAAAGAACATATATGCACAACCTATGTACATGAACTAAGTGGGGTGGGATTGCTGGAGGGAAGGGGGGCACTGGGCAGAGGGGAGCAAAGGGGGAAAAAATTGAAACTACTGTAACAACATAAAATGCTTGAAAAAATTATTTTAAAAAATTAACCAATCAGATGCAACTTTGTTTGTGACCAATAAGATGCAACTTAATATGACATTCGTGGTTCAAGAGATGTTATTACTATTGGATGACTGTTGGGTTGGTCAGTTCCCCTGCTTAGTCAGGTACTGGCATGTTAAAGAAATTGTTATATCAGCCCTGGCTGGTGTGCCTCTAGATTGAGTGCAGGCCCACAAAAGGTCGTGGGTTTGATTCCTAGTCAGAGTACATGCCTGAGTTGCAGGCCAGCTCCCCAGTTGGCCTGAAAGGCAACCAATCACTCTTTCTCTCATATCATGTTTCTTAAGTAAAATCTTTTAAAAATTGCCACATCAGTTGAAAATTATTGATCTGGACCCATTGGTTGCATTGGGAGTAGAACTTAAGCAGCACATGTCAGCCTGTCCTGTTAAGGGCCTGGTGTGTGCACATCTTGCTGTGACAGTGCTGAAGGGCTTCTCTGTCCTGGGTGAGGTCAGCCTGGTGGGCAGTACTGCAGGAAGAGGGGCCTGAAGGCCTGTGACCCTCCTGTTTGGCTCCTTGCCCTCTGTTGGCTGTTAGCGACTCCACTTTCAGGACAGGGCTGTGGAGGCACAGGTGTTGCCCTTGGAATGAATCACATCATTTGTCCAGCAGGTAGGGAGACAAAAGAATTTTCCATGTGTGCACTGGTGTTTAGCTACAAGGTAACCCTGGCATTGCCCCTGAGATCTCAGTTGTGTTCTGAAAGGTCTGGATTGGAGACACCTGGTGTGAGAAGGCGCAAGGAGGTTCCTTCCCTGAGTCCTTCATTAACTTGTTTTATATAAGGAATATTTTTTGTTGAAAAACATGGAGGAAGGGAAGAAACTAGAACTAGGACCATGGAGTAAAGCTAATAAGCTAACCCAGAACATTCTGGTTCTTAGCAATCTTGCATTCTGTGGACCAGCTTCCTGAGAGCTTGTTAGGAGAGACCAGAATCGCCACTTAGTCTGTATTTTAACACAAATCCCCACTTCAGCCCCCAGGTAATCAACCTGTGCACTTAAGCTTGAGAAACTGTCCATCATCACCCAGGTCAGGAGAAGGCTAAGTAAAAAGTTTGCTCTTCTTTCACGCATCTCAATGTTGGTGACAGGCATAAAGATTCTTTGGGAATAATGCTTGTTGAACATTTGCTGCTTGGGAACGGGGAGGGGGACGTGGAGGGAGGGGTGGAGAAAAGAGATGCTGTGGGTAAGAACAGCATGGAACGTGGGTGGGCTTTCAGAGCAGGGCAGAAGTGCTTCCTGTTGTATGTGCAGGCGAGAGCTGAGGCTCAGAAGGGCAGTGACTTGCCTAAGGGTCCCCAGCAACCTTGAGTCCAAATTGGGTGCATTGAAGACAAGGTACATCTGATGCCAGACCAGCTGAGGACAGTGCAGCTGTATGTAAATGTTTTGGGGAAAGCTGGGTGCTGAATGGTTAAAAAGCTTGGGAGGGTTAGCCCTCACAGGGTTTGAAACCTGCAGTTTAGAAAAGACATAGCTTTGGAGCTTGGTAGTTTTGTAGACTTGTCTGCACAGATCCTGGACCTAACCTCATGGAATCTCTCATCTCCACCCATGACAAAAAGATGTCTTTAAGGGATCAGCAGAGGCGGAACCCAAGCCAGGCTGTGGGTGAACGCTCTGCAGGGACAGCCCTCCTGGGAAGGAAGAGAGCCAGCCAGGGCCTCCAGTCCGGCTCACCAGCTGAGAGCAGTCCAGAGGGGCTGGTGGGAGATGCAGGCAGGCAGGGAGTAAGGTGAGGCAAGGTGAGTCCACTGAGGGTTGAGGCCCAGACCACAAATGACTGACTAGGTCTGACAGTCACTATGCTTAGAACATTTGAGGCCACTGAGTACTGCCTGGGGGAGGGGTGAGCCGGTTTTCACAGCTGACGGCTAACACCCTGTCCTACCTGCTTCTGAAATCCAAACCCCCAGGTGTCTCCATCTGTCATTACCGATATCAGCTCCTTAGTATGTAAGGGGAACAACCTTTGAGCTTTGACAAGAGGATTTGTAAGGTTATGTACTTCCTATGCCCATGAATGGACCTGGCTTACTTAGGCAGAGCATAGCCTGTACCCCAGAACCCAGCAGGCTTTTAGGCTGTCACCCCAAACACTGCTACCAAAAGGCCTTTTATCCTGGAATGGGATTGCTCTGAGGCATTCCCCAGGGGCCAACTCGGAAGTCGACACAAGCTCCTTCATTTTCTACACTGGAATGAAAAATTTATTTTATTGCAGGCCCAATGAAGGACACTCATCAGGATGTGAAGTGGCCCATTTCTTGACTCAAGCAGGGAAGGCACATGGGGTAGTGGGAGAGAAAGGAACCGATTACTCACTAAACTAGTACAACTGCTGCAAAATAGGTTAATTCTTGGAAAAGTGAAAAAATGACAGGAGCAAAACCATGAAGTGAATCTGATGCTAAGCTAGTGATGCATGCAGCCAAGTGAGAAGGAAGTCTGCCTCTAGAGCTCATCCCATCCCTCTTTGGTGGGAAGGTGCCCGGCACCCGAGAGGGCCAGCAGCGCCCAGGAGCCTGTTCCGTGCAGCTGTGTGGGCCCTGCTCGGAGGGCTCAGGAGCCGGGGCAGGAGGAACAGCGCTGCAGGAGCAGGCTGTGGCAGCTGTCGCACACACGCACTGGCTTGGGGTAGGACGGCAGGGCCAGCTCGTTACTGGAGCAGGTGTTGCAGAAGATGTGGCCACAGTTCCGGCAGTGGTGCTGCAGGACAGAGGAATCATGGGACATGCTGCGCCCCTGGTCGCACCCCCTGAGACCCAGCCTCTCAAGAGTTCAGCGTTCTATTTCCAGAGCCTTCCCCCAGAGAAACGTGCCAATTTGGACCTTGAGTTGTACGCGGGTGGTTCTGTAGGGCCTATGGAGTGTTGGCAGAGGGCTATGTGTTGAGGAAGGTTCTCTGAGGCTGTTTCACCCTGTGACTATTCCTCCTGGGGAGGCCGGGGAAGTCTGTGTGGGGAAGCGAAGCTGTCCCAGGCCAGGGCCTGTGCAGCTTCTGTTCCTCCTGGCTCCACACACCACTTCTGCCAAGTGGCCCCGTCCGTCAGGCAAGAAGATGGACCTTGGCCTGTTGTAGGGGAGACAGGCCTCAGAGACCCAGCCTCTAGCAGCCTCTCAGGATGGCTGCTGTTCACTCTGACTAGAATTTGGGTATTTTTGCTTCTTTTCCAGAGAGGGTTTTTAGGGAACAGATGAGAACATGTACCCACATGGCAGCAGGGAAGGTGGGGGTGCATGGGGTCTGTACCCTGTACCTGTCCTGCCCAACTGGTCAGTTGGCAGTCCTGTCAATTCTGGACCAATTCCTCGGAACCTAAAGGCAGGTCACTGGGAGCAAGTGCCCTGCCCAGGTGGCCTGTGAGCCTCTAGTGCTGCCATTGTTTCCCTCTAGATCCTGTTTTTTGAGTAACTTAGCCAGATTTTAGTTCTCATGGTCACAAAGAATTTTTAATGACACTCATCTAGACCAGGTCTGTCTACAAGCAGCCCGACTCCCAAAGAAACCTGCCAATCACTGATAGGACTGCTGGGAACAAGGTCTGTGACAGACTGGCTAGGGTGCCCTAGCAAGGCGGCAGTCTGATTGGGTCAGCACACCAGCAAGCCAGACCACAGTGTGGTGTGCCTCATCCCAAGAGCTTTTCCCAGAACCAGAGGGAGGGGAGTCCCAGCGGGGTACCAACCCAGGCCCTAGGTGCATGGTGGAGGCCAGCCCACATACCTTTCTCCGAGAAATGGAGAACTCCTTCTCACACTGCTTGCAGTATGTAGCTTCATCATCTTTCAGCCAAGTGTGGCCCTAGAAGGAAAGAACATGGATGGCCAGCTCCTGATGGACCTGTAGCTGTGTCCTGGCTGTCCAGTATTTGGTGTCCTTGAGGGACGGGCTCACAGCTGGAACACTGCTGCACACCTGGCCTGCCCTCTGCCTCTGGCTTCTCAGCCTTCGAGTGCTGCCCCCTGGGCATCAAGCCAGATTCTCCAGCCTCCTGTTAACCTTTCAGTTGATGCCCTCTGGCTCAAGATCTGGTGCTTGCAACCCCAACCCTGGCTGAAATGAGGCATTCCAAACTGGCAGGAGGGAGAAAGGCCAACCTTGTTATCCAGACAAAAACAGTCTGCCACAGTGATAGGAAACTCCCCTCAACCCCTGCCCCCATCCTCAGCACCGCAGGGGAGGCAGATGTCTTCATTCTGCAAAGGTGGCAACTGAGGCTCTGAAATAGGCTCTTGAGTCCCAAGTAGTCATTTTTATCCTTTTTCTGGTGCTGTTAGCTGTGTGCAGTGCAGGGGACAGACAGGCAGCTCATGATAGTTACACACGAGGAGCTTTCACTGTACAAGGGAGGATAAAAGAAATGGACAGTGGTTCTAAGTCCATGTGCTGATAGGGGCTATGCCCTTCGCTACTCTGACCTGCATACCCTTGGCGGTGAGATGCCCAGTTATTAGGTGTAGACAGTAGAGGGCTCCTTGAGCTGCCCTCCACCACCTGTGGGCTATCCAATTTGCTCTGAATGGCCCTGGGAGGGGGAGGTAGCTGGGAGGGAGCAGTTGCCCCTCCTTCCTCAGTCCCCAACCCAGCAGGCCAGCCCAATACCTACACTGAGCCACCTGGTCCACATGCTTATGTTCAAGTGGTATGTCCTTCTGCCCTCCCCCAAAATGGCTCAGACTCTTGCCCTGCTCAGGTTTCAGTGGTCCCCAGACATGGTGTGGGCACTACAGGGGGGCAGGGCAGCCTCCAGGCCCCTTACTTGCAGGAAAAGGTCTCACTGTCACTATAAAACAAACAAACAAAAAACCCGCCCTGGCCAGGTGGCTCAGTTGGTTGGAGCGTCATCACATACACCAAAGGCTGCGGGTTCCATCCCTGGTTGGGGCACATATGTGTGGGAGGCAACTGATCAATGTTTCTCCCTTTCTCTCATCCCCCCTCTCTAAAACTCAATAAACATATCCTTAGGTGAGGATTAAAAAAAAATCCCTGGACCTCTTCCTGCTACCTTTTGCTTCCTTCATTAGGGCACCTGTGATGTGTGGAACCAATTGTCACATACAGCTGGTGGCAGAGGAACAGAAACAGTAGACCTTGATCTAGCCAGGGCCTTCCATTTGTCAGCACTGCCATGTCAGCAGAGTGATGTGGCTCTGAGCAGCATTTTATCTGTAAATGAGTGAAAACTGGCTCAACCACATATTTCACACCGGCTGTTAGGATAAAACCGAGGACCATGCAGAATCTTAGTGTGAGCCGACTACACCACAGGAGTAGTTCTTATTCTAATGACATGAAAACTTCAGTACCTTCAGTGCCTTATTTACTTCTTTGATGTCTTCCATCTTCAGCTTTGACCTTTAAAAAAGGAGAGATGATAGCAGTAAGAGAGGCTCTTAAACAAATAAAGGAAACCCACAGGGTCTGGCTTTGCAAGGGTAACGACTTGGAGTAGGACAACACAAGTTCTAAAATGCGTTCCACCTTTTTGTAACCCTGGAATCACCTCACCATTGGCTCCCATATGTCGAGGTCTGAGGCTGAGGCTGTGGACTGAATCTGGCCCCAAAAGACTGTTTAGCCTACAAGGGTTGAAAATGAGCTTGAAATTATTGCAGTCATTTAAGAATTAAGAGTTATCTCACAGAAGCCCATGTTTCTGGCTTCTCTGGGCAAACATTCCTGCACATGTGCTTGGTGTGTGTGGAGATGCTCCTCTCTCAGGCAGGGGTCCCGCCACCCCCATGGCAGAAGCCCACATCTGCAGGGCTCTAACTTGCTGCCTGCAGGCTTACAGGGCACTTATTGGTTCTTGTTCCATTCTTGTTTAAGAAAAATTTCTTAGCTGTCCCCATAAAAGGCAGAACTGAACATAGTTTACAGTGAAACTGGAAAAAACAAAACACTTTGTAATTTGAGGAGGATAGCCTAAGCCCTTTCTTATAAGCTGAGATAGTGTAAACCAGTAATTTTCAACTTAGGCACTGCAAGAATTTGTAAGGGTTTGTGAGATGCCGGTGTTGGCAGAGGCCTGAGAGGGAAGGGGCTGCATGGGGGGGGGGGGGGAGCCAATGCATAGCGAGTACCATGGAGGGGCAAAGCAGCCTTCCCATGATTGTGGTGCTGGGGTGATGCAGAGTGCAGCAAGACAGCACTGCTGCAGGTGTTCGCTGAGTTATGTGTCCATCAGGGACACCTACCCGGGAGCCATGTGCCCATCAGGGACACCTACCCTTGGAGTCATGTCCCCACCTGTGGGTTTTGAGAGAACTACACTGGGGTTTTGAGAGAGACACGTACCACACTGAGCTCAACATGTGGAACACTTCAGGTTCCTTTTACTGTGACAATATCTGCCCCTGGCCTGCCCTAATTCAGACACTGTGCTCATCTGTTTTGACAATGGCCAACAGAAATACTGAACGGTGTCAAGAATGCCAAGGTGGTGCTGGTTGGGTGTAAACTGGACACATGGATGACCCCATGGAAGGAGCTATTTAAGCAGCAGCTTGTCCCCGTCACCCACAAGCAAGGCACTATGCTGGCCAAGCAGGTGGGGACCTGTCCTACATGGAGCACTCTTCCCAGTCCTCTGAGTGCAGCAACTGGGATGTCTTCCACGTGGCCACAGTGGCCTCCCTGGGCCGTGGCCATAGGCAGCTGCACTACACTGACTCACACCAAGGATGGCAGCAATGGGCTCAGCTGGCAGGATGGCCAGATGGGAGTGGGGAGGGGTGAGGGACTGGGAATGAAGGTGCAATACACAAGATTCCAGCCAAGGCTACCACCTCATGTGAGGAGGCGAGGAGCCGGGTTGGGACTGAGTGTCAGGAGGTCGGGTGAAGGGCACAACTGCTCCCCAGCATGCACCTGGCTGCCTGGCCTCTGGCCTCAGGCTGGGACTCAGGGCTGGCTGAGGGAGCAGTTCTAGGCCAGGGACCCAAGGTAGGGGGAGCTGCCATTCCCCACATCCTCCCCACCAGAAGTGGTGGGAGCTGGCAGGGCAGGCATCTGGGCTGGGAGATGGGCTAGGGCAGGGGGGGTTGAGGGAGCTGGCATCAAGCAGTGACCTTCAGTCCTATATCCTGGTCCCGGAGTCCTTCCCCAAGGAAAGCATCCATTCCATGACCTTCCCTTTACTTCTGCAGCTGTTCTCACTCATCTTAGCCTCCAGGCAGGCAGCACATGACTGAAATCATAAAGCAGGTAGGGAAGCCACCCCCACCACACACCCACCAATCCTAGCTCCTCCCTCTCTTCCCTCAATAGCCCATGTTCATGGGAAAAAAAATTTTTAAACAGGCAATACCTGACTACTGAGTCAGGGGCTCTGACTTCTTTTCCCTTAGACTGTCAAATAAGAAAATGACAACAGTCAAGGCTGGTGTGGCTCAATGGATTAAGTGCAATTAGCTGGTTTGATTCCTGGTCAGAGCACATGCCTGGGTTGTGGGCCAGGTCCCCAGGTGGATGAATGTGAGAGGCAACTGAATGATGTTTCTCTCTCCCTCTTTCTCCCTCCCTTCTTCTCTCTGAAAATAAATCAAATCTTTTTTAAAAAAATGACAACAGCCAACACAACAATAACCATACGGTGTGAGTGAATCAAAATTATACTTTTTTTTTATCAGGTTGGCAAAAAATAGAATTTCTTGTTGTGCCGCAGAATTTCAGTAATTAGTTTGTGTGCCATGAGATGATACAGGTTGAAAGTCACTGGCCTAAAACGTCATTGGATTAGCCTGATCTAAGGGTCAAAGTGTCAGTACACTGAGACACAGGTTAGACATCTGGAGCAGCTCAGGAAATGGAGCATCAGGGCCTTTAGAAAACCCTGTGCCCTCAGGAAAAATGATGGGTGCTCACCCCTGCACCACATAGAAACAGGTCAACAGACTAACAGGCCCAGAGGCAGCCTGGGATGGACAGGACTGGGATCCAGGTCCAAATGGCAACCTGAGCACACAAGGACTTCCCTGGGAAATACAATGTAGGAAGAACCCAGATGTCCCCATAGTAACTGGGCAGCTGTGTCTGTAGCAGGTGGGGGTCTGAGGACAGGCTTTCCCTTCTCTGTCACATGGTGTGGGCCTGCAGGGAGAAGGAAGAGGGGGGATAGCACATGCCCTGTCTGTGCTGTGCGGCCTGGCTACTGGCCAGGCAGAAGCCTTGAGGCTGTTGATCCCAGGGCTTCGCTCTCCAGATAAGGGACCATCCACGGGTCTGAGGGCTGAAGCCCCTAGAATAGGAGGGTGCTCTCCGACTGCTGTGGGCTGTCCAATGTGAAGAGGGCAGATGGAGAGGATGGCGCTTGTCACCTAAGAGAGTGCGCAGGGGCACAGACCACAAGGTGTCCTTCCCTTCCTCTCTGGACACCAAGGAGCCAGCTGTAACCCAGCCTCCACACCTGGTGCTTGTTAGGCTTCTGGGCACCCTCAGAGCTGCCCATGCTCCAGGCGCAGGGTGGACACCAGCCTTGCCCACTGTCCAGGAGCCCCCTGGGGTGGGTGGGACAAGTAACGGCCAGAGAGCAGTGCAAGGCCCTCAGTGGAGAAGCAGCAGGCAGGCCTCTGGGTGGTCCTGAGTTCGTCCAAAAAAACAGGATGAGGGGACAGAATTTTCACCTCACATTCCCACCACATCCATACACTTCCATCCTCATTTTCCTTAATACTGTTGTGCGCCAGCCTAAAGCACTGCTTTATGTAGACTTTCCAACTTCCCAGACTGAGAAAAACCCTCAAGGGATGCATATCTGTGTCCTGCTTTTCTCATGGTGGTCCCACCTCTGGAGCTTTACGGTCACACTGTATTCAGCACTGGGCCTGAGCCTGGGTTGTGCTGGTCATAAGACTGCATCTCTGTGGTCACTGTGCTTGTGTGAGGACTCAGGTGAGAGCAGGAGTCCACTTGGGGTCTCTGTGGGAGGGATGGAGGAGGAGGGATTTTCAATCCTCCCGCAGAAGGTCCTGCTGAGTGCCCATCTGCTCCATAGTGGGCCAGGCCCACCCGGGAGGTAAGCCACAGGACAGCAAAGGAGGGGCAGGGAGAGACTGATTCCTGATGGCCTTTTTTGCTTAGGGCAGTTTGAGTTGGATTTCTGTCATTTGCAACCATAAGCCCTGCTCCGTAAGAGGACAAAGCTGTCTACTGGGTTTGGAAATGCAATGATCACACAAGTGGACAAGTTACACAATATGCAGTGTGAACCATGAGATTGTCCTGGCAGGACAGGAACATCAGGGAGAACTGTCAAGTCAAAGGGGACACAGAACTCCCAGGGTATGCCTTCCTTCAGCGCCACCCAGCGGGTACAGATGGACTTGGGCGGGTGTGAGGGGTCACCTTGGGGAAGGCAGTGCAGCAAGGCAGGCTTCCTGGGGTCTGACTGCACAAGCAACCCTCTCAGCAGGCCTCGGGGTCCCTTGGGACCTAGAACTGAGTTAGTAAATGTGAGGGTTCTGTATCTCTGAGGCCTGAGTTCTGGGAAGCCTCCCTGATTGTCTCTCCCTTTGACAACAGGACACAGGTTTGGGACTCAAGTCATGTGGTGGGCATGCTGGTGTGACTCCTCGTGGTGAGGGAGGGGAGCAGGTTCTTACTGGCTGAGGTGCAGTCCCATTTCCTGGAGGGCCTGTTCCTGCTCGTCACAAACCTTCTGCAGCTCTGCCTTCTCATCCTGGAGCTCTTGCAGTTCCTAAAATGAACAAACCAGACACCTGACACAGAACTGGTAATCCTGCTTTACAAGGTTTAGTAATCACAATGACAAGCAGGTCAGAGTGGTTTTCAATAGTAAAAGGCACTTTTGTTGTGTTAACCTCATTCAAAATGGGGTGATTTCATGGGTTATTTCTCACTAGCTTACTTCTCCAGAAAGGGCAAACAGAGGTGAGGAGCTAGCTCTGCAGCGGGGACAGTGACATGGGATAGGAGGCAGCTCGTTCATTAGGCACATTCCAAACAGTCACCCTCACAGGGCAAATAAGGCTTTGCCTACCTAAGTTTCTATTAAAAGATTTTTAAAAAATTTACAACGAGCTCAAAAAACACACACATGAAGCTTGTACAAAATTATATGAAGCTTGCAGTAATGAAGGCCCATTTGAATCAACTCTTTTTTGGAAAGGGCTGGTCAAATTTCCTGAGAATGAATAAGGCTGATGAAGGCTGAGATTTGGAGTCCTGTCATGGCTGGACAGCCATGATCTCGGAGGCCCTGAACCCCAGTGTAGGAGCTGTGCACATAGGTAGTGAGGCTTGTGAGGGACAACCTTGACGAGGTGTGGCATCTGGGACCAGTGCTCCTTGATGACATAGGCTGATGAGGGCCAAAGACCCAGAAAAGTAATGCAGGGTCCAGGGCTGACCTGGGTAGCCATGGGGTCTACAGCTGAGTGGTGGGCATTATCCCATAGCTGTCCCTGAGCCTTCTGTCCCAGCATGTGTTCACACAGCTTATTGGTGATGCCAGACAACTATTTCATTTCTCTCTCTCTGTGTGTGTGTGTGTGTGTGTGTGTGTGTGTGTGTGTGGTGGTGGTGGTGGTGTGGTGGTGGTGGTGGTGGTGGTGGTGGTGGTGTGGAATTAAAGACTTACACCAAAGTATTTTGAAGTAGAGTAAAAGAGGTATATTCCATGACATAGAACTTCCTAGAAGTCCTATTCTACCTTCTGTTGTGTCTCTTCCCCTCTCTGAGCCTGAGTGGTTCTTGAGAAACCTCTCTCGTCCCTAGTGATCCCCCTGCCCTGGTCTAAGGGGCTCTGTCACAAGAGGGTCTAGGCACTTTGAACAGAAATCAGAAAGACCTTTCTTAGCTCAAACGGTGCAGTACTACCCACTGCCATGTTAAACCCAACAAAACATAGGTCTGGAAGCTGTCCCAGCCCCGAGGGTCCTCCTGCAGAGAAGGTGAGGCATGGGAAGATCGCCTAAGGCTTGGCCATCCTGGGCCTGGCACCAGCCCTGTCAGGAGCAGCCATGGAGGTCAGAGACATGCCCACTCCCAGATGGCAGCCACCTCAGACCAGAACTGCCAGGCCCCTTCTGCCTTCTTGGGAGACGTGCGGTGACTTTACAACAGGGGACACTGTGGACTGCTGAGTTTCAGGAAGGTCCCGTCCCATAATCAGGTGACAGTGCCTTCTGCACCTTTTCCCTAGTCACTGGGGCTTCACCGCAGGAACTATGTGTCGCCTTCAGGCCAGGCAAGATCTCCAGAGGATGAAGGTGACTCCAGGGATAGATGCGACTCAGGGCTAGTCTAGGGAAGATTTAGGGCCCTGGTTCAGTGACTTCCCGGGGAAGGACCGAGGGCCAGGTGGTTCTTGGGACCCAGGGTACCTAACTTTGGGAGGAGTGGCCCACCCACCTTTGGGGAGAAGGTGTGGACTAGCATTTGCTGAAAATATTTACTGGTTACTTTGTTTTCTCTCTTGCAAGCTTACCACCCATTCTCCACACAGTCGCTGGTGATGGTCCTAAAACGAAATGGATTATGCCCCTCCAACAGCTTCTCACAGTGCTCAGAATAAAACGCAAATTCACTGACACAGCCCAAGAGCCGCGGTTGGCTGTGCACTCGTGGCCTCGGCCCAAGCGCACCCCCTGCCTCAGCCATGCTGCCTTCTTCCTGCATTTTCACCGCCCTGCCTCACCCTTCTGGGTGTCTCTGTCAGGTATCCCTCGATCCCTACCCGGTCCTCTTCCTGTCTGTCACATCTTTGGTTAACTGTCCCTCTCTCTCCAGACCATCGGCAGCACTGTGGGCGGTTTCCTGTCTGTTCTCATCACATGCTCACTGCTGGGGCTCCGGCTCACGCACTGGCTTTCAATCCGTCTGTCCTGCCCTTTCCTCCTAGCGTAGGGGCACTGAGGGCGGGGCACAGGGCTTCCAGGCCCGAACCATGGCCTGTGGGACCTGGCTCTGTGGTGGTCAGGGTCCTGTGCTGGTGGGTGCTTCAGGAGGATTTCCTGCAGGTGCTACTAGCTCTTCCTCCTGGGGACATCCACTTTACCTTTTTTAATCCTTCCACTTGCTGCAGCTCGGCTTGGAGGAGGGAGGAGGTGTCTCTCTCACACTGTAATTCTTGCTGAAGAGCTTGTCTTTGTTCTTTCTCTGATTTCAACTCCTTCTCTAGACTTGAGCTGTTTTTCCAAAATGAATGTGAGTCTCAGCGGCAGATTTTCATGGAAAATCCACAATCCAACCCAAGACACCACATAGGAAACAGAATTCAGCAGGAAACTGAATTGCCTCCTGAGCCTCTAGACCAGCGGTTATCAACCTGTGTGTCACGACCCCTTTGGGGGTCCAACGACCCTTTCACAGGGGTCGCCTAAGACCATCGGAAAACACATATATAATTACATACTGTTTTTGTGATTAATCACTATGCTTTAATTATGTTAAATTTGTAACAATGAAAACACATCCTGCATATCAGATATTTACATTACAATTCAAAACAGCAGCAAAATTACAGTTATGATATAGCAACGAAAATAATTTTATGGTTGGGGGTCACCACAACATGAGGAACTGTATTAAAGGGTTGTGGCATTAAGAAGGTTGAGAATCACTGCTCTAGACCCTTCAACTGAGCGTGGAGGCAAGGCTCTTGTCTCCCCAGGGCCACTGGCACATCCACAAGACATACCAGAACAGGCGGGAGAAAGCAGATGGGGACACGCGACAGTCCGCGGATGGAGGGAAAGGGAGGAGCGCACAGCAGAGCCCTAGGCAAGATGCAGACGGGAGAGGAAATAGTACGACCAATTTTGCCCCTTCCACCAAGAGCAGGCTGCAGATGGAGGCTACTGGGGGTCGGGGGTGGGGAGAAAGCTATCGAGGGTCAGGAGTGTGCCTCAGCTGAGCAGCCTCAGGGTGGCGTTTCCTCACTGGCTTTGGCACTTTTCCTCCTCACACTCACTCCCATCCCAATCGCAGCCTTGCAGGGGTAAGCCCTGAAGTGCGATACCATCCACTCCAGCAGGAGCACCTGCTCCCATCCTGTCCCCCACCAACCGGGCGCCTACCACTGGCTGAGCAGCTGGGAGAGCCGCTCCTGCAGCGCCTCAGTCCTGCGGCCCAGATTCTGCTGCAGCTGCTGGCCCCGCTCCTCGGCGTCCTGCCGCACCTGCTCTGAGTGCTGTAACCTAGGCCAAAGGAACCACAGGTCTCTGTAAGGCAAGGGCCCGAGCTCTGATTTGATGTAGGAAGTTTTCATAGTCTTGCTGGCTTGAGGTTTTTCTTTCCTTTTTAATTAATAGACAGTAAAATTGACTCCTGTGTCTGTCCAGTGCCCTGAGTTTTAGCACTTGTCAAGACCATATAACCACCATGGCCACAGAATGGTTCCATCGCCCCAGAAAACTCTCCAGTGCTGCCCGCTGTAGCCATATCCCCTCGTCCCACCCCTGATCCCAGGCAACCACTGAGCGGCTCTGACACCACAGCTGTCTTTCTGATACTGTCATAGAAATGAAATTATATTTGGTATAACCATCTGAAACAGACTTCTTTTTCTCAGCCTAACATCTTCGAGATCAGTCCAAGTTTCTGTACAGCAATGGCTGTACATTCCTTTCTATGGCTAACCAGTATTGCAGCGCAGAGTGACAGTTTGGTTATCCATTCTCTGATAAGACTCATCTGGGTTGTTTCTAGTTTTTGGGCAATTATGAATAGAGCTGCTATATATTTGTGTACAAGCTTTGTATGAAGATAACTTTTTATACCTCTTGGACAAGTAGCCAGGAGTGGGACTTCCAGGTCATATGGTAAGAGTATGTTCAGTTTTATTGTAAGAAACTGTTTTCCAAAGAGGCTGTACCATTTTGCATTCCCATCGGTAATGTATAAGCATTCCAGCCACTTCATAGACTTGCCAAACACTGGGTGTTGTCATTAGTAAAATATTTAGCTGCTCTAATAGTTCTGTAGTGGCATCTCAGTGTGATTTTAACGTGCACTTCCCTAATTACTCCTTTGCCATCTATATGCGGTCTTTAGTGAAGTTCTGTTCAAGTACTTTGTCCACTTTAAAATGGGATTGTTTGTTGAGTTTTGAGTTTTTAAATATATACTGGATACAAGTCTCTTGTCAAATACAAGGTGTAAATCTTTTGACAAAGGTTTACAGTTGAAAGTAGGTTTAGAGTTGTGAGTACATGAAACAGTTTATTCTTGTATTTTATTTATTATTGTATTATTTTCCATAGCCCTGGCTGGTTTGGCTCAGTGGATTGAGCGTCGGCCTGCGAGCTAAGTGTCGCTGGTTCGATCTTCCAGTCAGGGCACATCAGAGAAGGAAAACTCTGACTCCAAAAAACCTCCGCTGCCTTGCGGCATACCTCTTCAAGGGAAAGGCTAAGGGAGTAAACCCCGACAGAAAATCCGGAGCCGGAGTCCCTAAGGCGGTTTGACGTTGTAGTCAACACCGGCAACTCCTGCGGCGCACCTGAAGCCAAGCTGTATTGACTCCGTCTTTCCCTTGGATCCCTCAGCTGCGAAGAGAGGGGGGTCTGCTGCATGGGCAACAGCAGACCCTCCATATCACCCTGCCCAGGCTCTGTAGCTTCAGCTTCACTGGAGAGGACACTCCAGCGTCATCGCAAGATGTCGATTCAACACGGGAGGAGACAGATACCGTGTCACTCCTGAGTCGGACTGCACAGCCATTCTCGGCGGTGCAGATAGACTCTTAAGAAGCTACACCATCGTCTCTCGAGACGGACGGCTGCCGACGACGACGATTATTTTCCATATGAACAACTGTAAACTTACTTTTGCCGCACCTTGTATGTGATTTACAAATTCCCTCCCAATCTATTATGGGAAGCTGGGGAGCTTGGTGGTGGCAAATGTAGTTTAGCCCCAGATTTGGAAAACCACCACTGGGAGCGTGGCAGCACAGAGGACCCACTTTACACACTGGTTTTCCCATGGGGAACCAGGCCTGCTCTTCTATAGTAGCTTAAAAGCTTGCTTTCTGCTAAAGCACTCCCTCATCGTGAGCTGAGAACAACAGATGTTCAGTGTGTAACCTTGAAGCAGTTTCTTAGGGTCTGTTCTGGGCTGATTTTCAAGGACAGGATGTGGCTAAATCAGTTATCCTTATCATCCATGCATGTGTAACATTCTTTTCTCTATATAAGAGTAATAATCATATAAGGCAATAACTGGCACAATGACTTATAACGTTCTTGGATGTAATCTACCTAAAGAGTTAATAAAAGCCTGTTCAGGAAGGGGCAAAGCGCGCTTTCTCCTTTAGAGAGTGGCCAGTTTTGTCCCCTCTTCTCCACGGGATTCTTGCTGTCCGTGTGCATTTATTCATTTCATCCACAATGCCGTGGACCCTGCTGGTCGGAGGTCCGCAGCAATCTATAACTTGTCTTTATTCTCTGAACCATGTCTTTCACAAAACAAAATTTTTAAATTTTGATAAAGTATAATTTATCAAGTTTTTCTTTCATGGATCATGCTTTTATGTCATGCCTAAGATCTCTTTGTCCAACACAAGGTCACAAGGGCTTTCTATGTATTCTTCTAAAAGTTTTATATTTAGATTTATGATCCATTTTGAGTTAATTTTACATAAAGATGGGAAGTGTATATTGAGGTTATTTTTTTGCTCATGGATGTCTGATTGTTATAACGTAATTTATTGAAAAGACTATCCTGTCACTGTTGAATTGCCTTTGCACTTTTGTAAAAAGTCAGTTGCCCATATCTGCATGGGTGTATTTTGAGACTATTCTCATCCACTACTACCTGATGTTTAAATGTGACAGTGACAAGGAGCTACCTGGAAAACCCTGACCCTGAGAGGATGATGGGATTTAACAGTTCAAAGGGTGATTGAGTGAATATATGCACCCTTGCCGGGCAAGACTATGGACCTAAAGGACAGCCATCTTGACCCATGCATACTTCTGAGAGAGACTCTGAGTAAGTCTCCAGGCTCAGAGGGCCCAGCACCTTCTAGGGAATACCTGCTAGGGAAAGTGATTACCTTTCTTCCATCTGTTTCATGCTGGAGGTAATTTGATTGATTTTTTCTTCAAAAGATGTGATGGCTTCATTCTTCTGCTGTAAACTGCTCTCTGTAGCCTACAAAAGCAAGTCCAGGAGGTCAGACTCTGCCTCTCCAACACCCCCAGGCTAGCAGGGTATGACTGTTCACCTGGGTCTTTCACTAACACTTTCAAGAGCATTTCATTCATTGCTGCTCTTCCCCAGAGCCCCGGAAGGCACATTCAGTCAAGGCTCCCAGTCTTACCAACAGAAAGAAAGACCACGAAGGAGGGAGAGATGCCTTTTGTTTCATCACATAATTCATGCTTCTTTTTGAAAAGGACCATCAGAGTTGGTTCAGAAGCTGTTCTCTGTGCCAGGCATAGCCACAAGCCCATCTGACACCCAGAATCTCCTGGTAGGTGTTGTTAGCCCCACTGCTCTAAGTGACAGAAGGAGGCTCAGAAAGACAAAGCACCTGGGTGAAAGTTACAGTGCAAACAGGTAGAGCTAGGTTCATCCTCATGACTGTGTGACTTTTTGAGCCCAGGCTTTTAACAATGGCAGATACTGGGTAACCAGAAGGGGGCAAAAAGCAGTGTGTTCCTGTGTGTCTGCAAGAGACAGTTAAAAAAAAATTAATTTGTTTATTTTTAGAGAGAGGGGACGGGAGGGAGAATAAGAGGGAGAGAAACATCAACTGGTTGTCTCTCATGCGCCCCCAACAGGAGACTGGGCCTTGAACCCAAGCATGTGCCCTGACCGGAAATTGAACCAGTGACTTTTCGCTTAGCAGTACAATGCTTAACCAACTGAGCCACACTGGTCAAGGCTACAACAGACACTATTAAAATAAAAGGATACAGAGAGGCTGAGAAGAGACCAGATTCCTAATAAATTCTTAGGAAATAATATACAAACTGTATTCTCTTACCTTGAGGTAATAAAATCAGACACTAATAACAAAAGACTAGCTAAAAATACCTCATATCAGGAAACTTAATAGAATATTATTAAAAATGATTGAGCTAAAAGAAAAAAACCCAGAAGAGGAATTATGAAATACTCAAGAGCTAGAAGACAATGAAAACACAGTGCAATATATTACTACACTGAAGATGCCATTGAGCATAAGCTGCACCCTCATCTTATATACCACTAAAAAACAAAGAAACTGCTACTTGAAACATCATGCAATCTCACCCTGGCGAGCTAGCCCAGTTGGTTAGAGCATCATCCCACTACACCAACATTGTAGGTTCAATCCAGGTCAAGGTACAGAGAAGAATCAGCAAATGAATGTATGACTAAAGTGGAACAACAAACTATGTTTCTCTCTCTCTTTCCTTTCCTCTCTCTCTCTCTCAAATCAATCAATTAAAAAAAAAACCCTTTTAATTATTTTAAAAACAACATTGGGATAACACTGGTTAACAACATTATAAAATTTTCTGGTGTACAAGATTATAATTTAACACTTTATAGCATGCTCCCTACCCAAAGTCTAGTTTCCTTCTGTAACCATATATTTGACCCCCTTTATCATCTTCTCCCTCTTCGGTAACCACCATTCTGTTGTCTGTATCTATGTTTGTTTCTGTTAGTTTATTTGAAGCAACCAAAGAAATGGGAGAAGATATTTGCAAATGATACCTCTGATAAGGGGCTAATATCCAAAATATATAAAGAACTCACAAAACTCAACAACAAAAACCAATCTGATTTAAAAATAAGGTCCGGGCCCAGCCTGGTGTGGCTCAGTGGTTGACTACCGGCCTGTGAACCAAACAGTCGCTGGTTTGATTCCAAGGCAGGGCACATGCTTGGGTTGCGGGCCAGGTCCCCAGCTGGGTGTGTGTGAGAGGCAACCAATCAATGTATCTCTCACACATCAATGTTTCTCTCCATTTCTCCCTCCCTTCCCCTCTCTCTGAAAATAAATAAATAAAATATTAAAAAAAAAATAAATAAAGAGGACCTGAATAGATACTTTTCTAAAGAATACACACAAATGGGCAACAGACATATAAAAAGATTCTCATTGACACTAGTTATAAGGGAAATGAAAAACAAAACCACAATGAGGTATGACCTCACTTCTGTTAGAATGGCTACTATCAATAAGAAAAGAAATAACTGCTGGAGATGTTGTGGAGAAAAGGGAACCCTCTTGCACTGTTGGTGGGAATGTAAATTACTGCAGCCACTATGAAATTTTTAACTTTAAGTAAAAATATTTAGGAAATAAAAAATAAAACAGATGGGTTAAACATGCATTCTGGAAGTTAAAAATGAGTTATAGAGTAAACCCAAAGAAATAAGAAAGAATAAAAGTGAGGATTGAAATTAATGAAACAGGAACAACTATTAAGAATATTGAGAAAAGACTTCCGGCCAAGATGAAGGCATAGACAGACACGCTGCATCTCCCTCCACAACTAAGAAGGAATACAACTATCTCAAAACTAGAGACAACCAGAAGTTCCAGAAAATTAAACTGCATGGAAGTCCAGCAAACAAAGATATAAAGAAGAAATACTCCTCCAGACAGGTAGGAGGGGCGGAGCCAGGGCAGAGAGGACGAGGTGTGGTGGTGGCAACAGCAGCGGCAGGCCGGCAGAAAGTGCAGTTAAACATTTTAAAAAGTCAGGAGGGACTCCAGGGGAGCATTCCTAGCTCCTCACTGGACCTTGCAACACTGGTGAAAATCAAGCCTCATTGCTTCTGACTGTGTAGATCAGTGGGGGTTGGGGTGGAGGCAGAAACTGCCAGTCTCAGCAGAGTCCACTTGTTTAAAGGGCCTCCACAGTCCTAGAATGTCCACAGACCCACCCACTCTGGGAATGACAGCCAGGGCAGCAGCTAGAGGGGGGCCAGACCAGTGGGCAAGTGGGATAAGTGCCTGAAAAAGAGGCAAGTGCTAGGCAGGCAGCACTGTTCCCTCTTGGACCCCTCCCCCACATACAGCACCACAACATGGTGAAACAGGTTGACCTGTACTGACGAATCCCTAAGGCTCCACCCCTTACAATGTAACAGGAGCAACAGCTCTACCTGGGATGAGGAGGCAAACAAACACAGGAGCCTGTCAGAATGAGGAGACAGAGAAGTATCGCCCCAAAGGGGGAAGGGATCAAGGTTCCAGTGGGAGAACTAAGCGATGAGGAGATAGTTAACCTAACAGGTGAGGAGACAGACAACCTAACAGATGTAGATTTCAAAACACTAGTGATAAAGATGCTCACAGGCTTGACAGATATGCTGGAGTACAGCAAATGCATAAAAGAAGAAGTGAAGGCTATGCTAAGTGAAACAAAGGAAAATCCACACAAAACCAATGGTGAAGGGTAGGAAACCAGGGTTCAAATCAATGATTTGGAACATAAGGAAGAAAAAAACAGTCAACCAGTGCAGAATGAGGAAGCAAGAATTTTAAAAAATGAGGAAAACTTCCCAAATTTTGCGAGGGAGATGGACACACAGGTCTGGGAAGCATAAAGGGTCCCGGGTGAGCTGGACCCAGAGGGGACCACACCAGGACGCATCATGATTGAGATGCCAAAGGTGAAAGATAAAGAGAGAGTCCTGGGGGCAGCAAGAGAGAGGCAGAGTGTTGCCTACAGAAGTTGCCTATAGTACTATCAGCTGATTTCTCAGAGGACACTTTGCAGGCAGGAAGGGACTGACAAGCAGTATTCAATGTGATGGGAAGCAACTTACAACCAAGATCACTCTATCCAGCAAAGCTATCATTTGGAACGGAAGGGCAGATGAAGTGCTTCCCAGACAAGATGAAGCTAAAGGAGTTCCTCATCACCAACCCATTATTATATGAAATGTCAAAGGGACTTACTTAAGAAAAAGAAGATCAAAACTATGAACACTAAAATGACAACGAACTCACAACTATCAACAACTGAATCTAAAAAATAACAACAAAATCCAACTAAGCAAACCAGAATAGGAACAGAATCATAGGTATGGGGATCATTTGGAGGGTTATCAGCTGGGAGTGGGGAGGGGGAGAAATGGGGAAATGGTGCAGGGACTAAGAAGCATAATAGGTTGGTACAAAATAGACAGGGAGGTGTTAAGAATAATATATGAAAGGGTGAAGCCAAAGAACTTATATGCACGACCCATGGACATGAACTAAGGGGAGTGGGATTGCTAGAGGGAAGCGGGGTACTAGGCAGAGGGGAGCAAAGGGGAAACAAATTGGGACTACTGTAACAACATAATCAATAAAATATACTTAAAAATATTGAAAAAAATGCAAATAAAAAACGGTGAATAATAGAGATTTAAAATTTTTGAAAAAGTATTATGAACAACTATAAGCTAGAACATTTGCAAATCTGAACAAAATAAGATACATTTTGGGGAAAATTGTAAAATATACCAAGCCCTATCTGGTGTAGGTTGGGCATCCTCCCGCAAACCAAAGGGTTGCTGATATGATTCCTGGTCAGGGCACATGCCTGGGTTGTGGGCCAGGTCCCCAGTTGGGGGTGTGTGAGAGGCAGCTGACTGATGTTTCTCTCCCTTTTTCTCTCCGTTTCCTTCTCTCAAAAACAAAGAAATACAATTTTATAAAAATAAAAATAAAAATATACCAAAATGGGCTTGAGAAGAATGGGAAAGATGAATAGGCCAGTAATGGTAATCAAAGTCTGTCTGCTCCAAAGCCGCAACCCAGATGAATCCTGTCACATAGGTGGGTTCACAAACTTTTGGAGAACAGGCACTTGTTATCTTATACAAATTATTCCAGAGAAAGAGAGAGAGCAGGAAAGCTTGTTTTATAGGGCCAGTCCAGCTTTAATTTGGATAAGGTTAATAGAAGAAAAAAATTAGAGATCCATCTCATATGTAAACACACATATATATAACTAGCTAACTGGATTCAGATTGCATTTAAATATATCACAATCAAGACTTCAGGCCAAGATGGAGGTGTAGGTAGACACACTTCACCTCCCTCCACAACCATAAGAAGGAATACAACTACCTCAAAGCTAAACACAACCAGAACTACCAGAAAATCGAACTGCATGGAAGTCCAACAAACCAAGATATAAAGAAGTAATACTCATCCAGATGGGTAGGAGGGCAGAGAGGACACGGTGTGGTGGCAGCAGCAGCAGCAAGGGCAGTGGAAAGTGCCGTCACACATTATAAAAGCCTGGAGGGGTACCTGGGGAGAGATCCCAGCCCCAACCAGACCGTGTAGCTCACGGTTCCAGCGCCAGGGAAAATAAAGCCTCATTGCTTCTGACTGTAAAAACCAATGGGGGTTAGGGCAGTGGAAGGAACTGCCAGTCTCTTAGCAGAGTCTGCTCTTTCAGAGGCCCCCACAGTCCTAGAACATCTGCAAACTCACCCACTCCGGGAATCACAACCAGGGCAACAGCTAGAGGGGTGCCAGTCACATACGGGAAGCAGGAGAAGTGCCTGGGAAAGGGGTGAGTAATGAGCAAGCAGCATTGTTCCCTCTCAGACCCCTCTCCCACATATAGCGCCACAACGTGATGAAACAGGCGGCTCCGTACTGATGAATACCTAAGGCTCTGCCTCTTACAACATAATAGGTGCAACAGTTCTACCTAAGACACAGAGGCAAACACAGGAGGCTGTCAAGTTGAAGAGACAGAGAAGTATGGCCCAAAGAGGGAACAGATCAAGGTTCCAGTGGGAGAACTAAGCAATGAGAAGATAGTCAACCTAACAGATGTAGAGTTCAAAAGATTGGTGATAATGATGCTCACAGACTTGACAGACATGCTTGAGTATAGCAAACGCATAAGGGAAGAAATGAAGTGAAATGAAGGAAAATCCACACAAAACCAATGGTGAAGGGAAAGAAGCCTGGGTTCGAATCAACAATTTGGAACATAAGGAAGAAAACAGTCACCCAATACAGAATGAAGAAACAAGAATTGAAAAACCGAGGAGAGGCTTAGGAACCTCTGGGACAACTTTAAATGTACCAAAACCAATCACCGGGGGCCAGAAGGAGAGAGGAAGAGCAAGAAATTGAAAACATGTGAAAAAATAATGAAGAAAAACTTCCCTAATTTGGCGAAGGAAATAGACATATAAGTCCAGGACACAGAGTCCCAAACAAGCCAGACCCAAAGAGGACCACACCAAGACACATCGTAATTAAAATGCCAAAGGTTAAACATAAAGAGAGAATCTTAAAAGTGGCAAGAGAAGAGAGTTACCTACAAAGGGGTTCCTATAAGACCATCAGCTGATTTTTCAAAAGAAACTTTGCAGGCAAGAAGTGACTGGCAAATATTCAAAGTGATGAAAAGTGAGGACCTGCAACCAAGATTACTCTATCCAGCAAAGCTATCATTTAGAATGGAAGGGTAGAAAAAGTGCTTTCTGGACAAGGTAAAGCTAAAGAAGTTCATCATCACCAAACCATTATTATATGAAATGTTAAAAGGTGTTCTTTGAAAAGAAGGAAAAACAGATAAATATTATGAACAATAAAATGGCAATACATATCTATCATAATTAAATTAAAAAATTAAATAAATGAACAGATCAGAAAAAAATTTCACATCCTCAAAATGATACATGATTTAGAATGACAAAAATAAACAAAAAGAGGAAACATTCAGAATGTCAGCACAGAGCAAAGAGGATGGGAGTGTGTGTGTGTGTGGGGGGGGTCAGATGAAAGCAGCTAAGAACACAAGAGAGGTGTCTCATTATAGTGTGTTCCAGACTAAGGGGGATGATAGACCCCTGAGCACCTGTACCCCAAGGGACAGGGTGAGACATGAAAATGGCCACCAGAGGATGTGGGCCTGGTGCTGCCACAGGAAAGCTAGTGCCTGCACCACAGCCTCAGCAGTCAAGGGGCCTGGTCATGTCAAGCAGGTGTTTCCAGCTGGAGAGCTGTAACCCTTCCTAGTCATGGCAAACAGGTAGTAAAATGGCCACTGGCCCAAACTTGGGACACAGATGCCTGCGTCCCATGCCTCGGCTCAAGGGGAGGGGCTGGAGAGAGCCAGGATGTGAGAAGGTGTGGTGGGTCTGAACAGGCACTGGGAAAAGGAGTGTGTAGCAGGGGCAGGAACAGAGGGGTCAAAGGCAGGGGCCTCCTGGGTTAGAAGAGCCAGCTGCTTCTGACTGACATATGTGAAAAAAGACTAAAGACTGTGCAGCAGGGGCCCTGGGATGCCCTGCAGGGAAGTTGGGTTAGGGGCTGTCCTCATGGCTTGGTCAGCAATTTCTGATGAGTGGCCATTAATATGAGAGCGAGAGGCTCTGGAAGAGCTAAGAAATGAAGCAGGCACAAGGACAGTGTTGAATGAAAAAACCAACAAACTGGTCACTGACACCCAGCTTGAGTGGGGGCAGTAGGGCAGAGGTTGTGACTGAGGACACTGCCTTGTCCAGGAAACCAGAAGTCAGGCTTGAAAAGTGCCCTGTATACAAGCCTCTGTGGTCCCAGGTGCCCCTGCAGCCCAGTGGCCCCTTTTCTAGGTCACTGCCCAGAAGGATGCCTGCTGCTGTGTCTCAGGCTTGAAAGGAAGCCCAGTCCTGGACCCTGCCTTGCCACCCCCACCTGCCACTGGCAAGAATGGTGGCCTCCAGAGTGGCCTTGAGAGGTGAAGCTGCCACCAGTGGGTCTCTGAGTGACTGCTGAGCAAAGCTGCTGGTCTGACAGGCTCTCCCTGGAAATAACTAGATGTGACAAACACCCAAACTTCCATATTTTTACGCCACTCTAATTCCGGGTCTGCTAAATTATGGCAGTAGTTTAGTTTCCTCTAACACATGTATACTCACCAGAACCAGATGAAAACATGAAAAAATTACAACAGCCCTGGCTGCATGGCTCAGTAGGTTGGAGCGTTGTCCCGTACACCAAAAGGTTGCGGGTTCCATCCTTGGTCAGGGCACATCCCCCCTCTCTCTGTGTCTCTCTCCCTTCCTCTCTCTCTAAAATCAACGGGAGAAAAACATATCCTTGGATGAGGATTAAGAGAAAAACGTTAAAATAGATAATCTGTTGGAGGGTGAAATTCTTTTTTCCCTTTTCTCTTTTTACTTTGATTTTTCAATGCTGCTATTACAGTGATGATGCTGTGATAGTTTTAAAAAGACAGGACAATATAAGTTTCTTTGTACTGTCTGCTCTCACATTGTCTTTGAAAAGTGAGCCTGTAACCACATCCATGGGCAAGAATGTGGGCTGTTTTGGCAATAACACAGGAAACAGAACGTGAAAAGGAAAAGTGTGGAGAAAAAGCACAGAATGGTATCCCCCTGAAGAGCTTCTGGGCAAGGAAGCGTTACAGTTTTAGACTCTGTCCATCGGACTCTGGGCGACGGACTCTTCTGAGCTGGCCCCCTCAACTGTCCTGAGTGAGAGGGGAGACGGGCGGTTTGTTGTGTGACTTGGAGACTCAGCAAGCCTGGAAAAGAGAGCAGCAGCTTCTGTCCTTAGCCCACTTCCCAACCATTAGCCACGGAAACAGGAGGGGACAGACAGCAGGGGACGGTGAGGTTCACAGCAGGCGCAGCTCAGGTGTCAGCTCTGCTGTTCAGCCACCAGGGGCAAGGGACTCAGCCAATTTGTTCTGTCTTGTCACTGATGTTTCCCTCATTTTATCAACTCTTCTGAGGGATCACTGGGAGACTCAAGCAAAGTAAAAGCAGTAACAGGTAATAGGGCCTAGGACCAGGTGCGACACATCCTGGGGGCTCCCAGATGTGTCTGCTGTCTCCCTGTGCAGGGTAGGGAACAGAGAGCCGCATGCAAAAGCCCTGCTGCTATAGACAGCAGCAGGAGGCCAGGCTGTGGTTCGGGCCCCTGCCAGCTCCCACCTGAACTCTGTGGAACATCTGCAGATTGATGGCTTTGACTTCCTCCAGCTGCTGGCGCAGGGCAATGAGAGTGTCCTGCTTCTCGTGGGTGTCCTTTTCCAGCAACTTCATTGCAATTTCCATTTCAGTTTTCATGCCAATTTGTAACTCCAGTTCTTTTTCTAGTTCCTTAAAAGGATAGTAACAAGGAAAAGATTATTTAATACTAAAGTAGAACACAGAAATTAGTTTAACTGAGGCTGTATCTTGGGCAATACATAAACTACAAACTCAAGGTCAGAATAGATTAGGGAGATCTGGAAAAGTCTGTCTAGCACATAACTAAATGAGGTTTTTCCCCTTTACCCATTTTACAATGAACACTGGCTCTGCATCAAGTCCCCAGAAAGCTGGTAGGTGGAAATACTTGCCTAGAGTTCTAGCAACCGGGCTCTTCACACTCTAATATCAGAACATAGGGTCTGAAAGAATGTCTGTCTCATGTTTCAGTGCTCAAACAACTGGATGTTGCAATGTTAGAACTTCTGGAATGATTTGCTAGCTTATGGCAACAAAGGTGGAACCACTGTGAGATGGTTCTGTCGGGGTAACTAAGGACTCACCTTCTCTACATCCATGCAAAGAAGCAAAGAAACAAAGAAGTGTAGCAGGTACAAGAACTGTGTTTAATAAAAATCAGCAGCCACTGACTCTAGATGGGGTGAAAATAGACCAGAGGCTCTGACTGAGGGGAATGTATTGTAAGGAATCCGCACATCTAGTTTCACAGCGATCCCTGAAAAAGTTTTATGAAATTTGAAAATGTAAGTAACAGTGCAGAACTGAGTGGTAAATGCAGCCTTTTTGGGGCTGTCTGTGGGTGTCAGTAGGGTATGCACATGTCTGAAAAGTTCTGAAGAAATCACAAGGCCTCTGGGGAACCCTTCCTAGAGATCCTTGGGCTCGCACACTCACCAAACGGACTTTCCTTTCCTCCTTCAGCTGCTTCCACACATCACTATACATCTTGTCCAGACCCTGCCGGGTCTGCCTATAAGTCTCCAGCTCAACTTTTATGTCCTGTTTTGTTATCTGTATCCACCAAGAGAAAAGGTTTATTTATGGGAAGCAAACCAACTGCAAAATATTTAAAAATATATCGTAATTTTTTTTAAAAGTAGCACAATTTCTTAAGCATAATAGAGAAAGATTAAAATGTTAAAGCTGCCCTGACTGGTGTGGCTCAGTGGATTAAGCGCTGGCCTGCAGACTGAAAGGTCGTCAATTCAATTCCTGTTCAGGGCACATGCCTGGGTTCCTAGTTGGCGTGTGAGAGGCAACTGATCTATGTTTCTCTCACACATGTTTTTCTCCCTCTCTAAAAAAAAAAAAAAAAAAAAGAATAAAATTAAAAAAACAACAAAAAACAAAAAACAGAACAACTGTTCTTAGTGGGCAATTTACCATTCATTATTTATCAAGAATGGATGAATTTTGAGATGAATCATATATGCTCTCTAACTTCACATCATCAGGTGAGCAAGCCAGTGATTCTACAAAACAGCAAACAAATAAGGGAGGGAGGTGCAAAGAGCTGTGGGGACAGGGGAGCAGGCCTAGGCCCACTGATGGGAGCAAGGGATGGCATCCCAGAGGAGCTGGCATGGGAGCAAGTGTGGAATAGTGAACAGGAGCTTCCGTGTGCAAAGGCCCAGAGGTGAGGGAGCAAGTGCTTGGGAAACCCCAGGAGTCCCAGGCCTGAGCGTGCTGTGGTGACACCATAGGCAGAGGTCTGTGAAGGATCCGCCTGGGTGTGGAACGTGCCCGCCAACTGTGAGGCCAAGTTCTCACCTCTACACTCTTCTCACTTCTTTCACGGGTTAATTCATTTTGTTCTCTTAATTGTTGCTGTTCTTCTTGAAGTGAACAGATCCGGTCTGTTGCAGCTGAAAGCTGATTAAGAAAGATTTTCATATTTCTTAGTATCAGCATGAATCATAAAGTTCAGATTAAAATCTAACATTTGGCTTCTTCACAATCAACAATTTATTTTCACATACTTGATATTTTGTTTTTAATTTTATTTCTTGCTTTGAATAGGTATTATATCTACATGGTACAAAACTCTGAAGATGTAACAGTGTGTATAATAAAATCTCTCCTATCCATTCCCCTAGCCATCTCTGCTCTCCCCCACTTTTCTCCTTTTGTAAAAGTGATAGCATAATACATAATGTGGGCAAAGCATTATGGATGCAAGACATTAGAAACAGCCTGACCACCAAATATTAGGGAAATGGTTTAATAAGGTAGAAATATATAATAATTTGAGGACATACGTATAATACCGATATAAAAATAAAATAGCTTATATAGTATTTTCTCACCCCCTTTATTTAAAAAGTCAACTATATTAAAAATGTTTAAGAAAAGATGAGAACTATAAATGCCACATGATAAAACAGTTGTCACTTAGTCAAGGGATTATGGGCTTTTTTCTGATTCTTTATTCTTCTCAGTTTTTCTTTTCTTTTTTTCTCTTTTAATTTTATTTACTTATTTTTAGAGAAAGGGTAAGGGAGGGAGAAAGAAAGGGAGAGAAACATCAATGTGTGCTACAGATGTATTGATTGGCTGCCTCTCACATGCCCTGAACTGGGCACCTGGTGCATGTACCCTGACCAGGAATCTAACCAGTAACCTTTTGGTTCACAGGCCAGTAGTGAATCCACTGAACCACACCAGCCAGGGCTCTTTTCAGTTTTTCTAGCCAATGAGCAAAAGAATATTTTATCATGAGAGGGAGAACTGAAGCACTCTGGATAGAAATCACAACCACACCATTAAAGATGTGCCTGAGGAAGGCATCTTCCTCTGCCGATGAGCTGTCACAGTTTGGAGAAAGGCACACAGAGCAGGTGCGCTCACAGGCCTGCTGAGGAGAGGCTGTTGAGAAGGGCCAGGGAGGAGTAAGTAGGCAGGCCAGGCCCGCCTTATCCAGCTTCTGAACTCACCCGAGAGGGAAGGAGGCTGAGAAGAAAGAAGCAAGGCATCCGCCTTTGGCACTCGGCCATGCTCTCTCAGCATCACTCACTGACGGGGGCCCTGCAGCACTGAGCCCTTCATCTTCTTAAGTCAGGAGCATCCAAGTCCACTCAGACTTGGAATCCAGACTGGGGTTTCTAACCATAACTGCTGTGCCCAAACAAGAAACTAGCAGGCTTCAAAGGAGGTGCAAGTTGCCACAAGGGAAGACACAGGCGAAAACCATGAGCTAATTCCCATTTTACTCTCTGAAAATGTAGAGAGCACACCATGAAGAGAGGCATACTTTTCAAATACCTTTGAAGAAAAAATAAGTTAGTCGTTTAGTTTCAAAAGCTAAATTAGACCTTCCTTCAAAGTATGCCACCTGGTCTGGGAGAACAAATAGGGAACCTGCTTGTTCAAAAATCAACTCACATCATGTGAGGGCCCTCCACACACCAGCTGTTGCACTGGGCACATTTATATGATATTAATCCAATGCAATCTTTACAACAGGAGTCGAAGGTATGGATTATCATCCAATTTGGAGATGAGAACTCAAATACCCACCACTTAAACTGAGGCCCAAAGTTCCACCCACCCAAGGTGAAGGTGAGTTCTCCAAGTCTAACTGGGGCCAAGTCTCTCCTGTGATGTCCATCTAGGAATGTCACCCTTGAATTTCCTTCCTCACACAGATCTGAGCTCCTCTCTTAAAAGCATCTTGGACTGGCTCCACAGGAGAGCACAGTCAGTTCAAGTGCGCCTTAAACTGGGCGCTCCACACAAAAGTGAGATCTGCGACTCTCCTTTTGGCTGTAACTTGCCTCCACTGTGGCCGTGGGGGTCCATTCTCTGGCCTCTCTCATAGCCCTCTTCCTCCCCATTGAGACTTGGTGGGGGTACAGAGCAGCCAGGGACCGCTACCTGCGGAAAGCCTTAGAAAGGCTGAGCACCCCATTCCTGCTAACAGGGGACAAAATATGTTTGCCAAGGAGACTGCCAGGCAGCTGGTATCAAGCTATCTTCCTCGGCCTCAGCCCTCCTTCTTCCTATCCTTTCACTCTCTCTCTTCCTAGTAAGAAAGCAGAGAAAGACCATGCTGTGGGGAGACTGGTCCCCCGCTCCAGAGAGGCTAAAAGACAGAAGGTGTGGGTGGGGTGCTCTCATCTCAGAACAGAGTCTGTGCCACCCAGGCATCAGGGTGACGCATTGATCCTCGGAGAGGTGGGAAGAGGAAGAGCAGAATGTGCTCACGAAGGAGCTGGGCTGTCCAGAGACGACCATTGAGAGGCCCTGGGACCCACGCCCCGGCCTGCTGCAGGGCCAGGGCACAACAGACATCCCGAGGATGTGACATTGGAGACTGCTTGTCCCTTGTGCAGCTCAGCCGCGGTCAGCAGATCAGCCCCACCAGGCAGCAAGCGGTTTGTCAGGCATGCCTATTACACCATTTCTCTTAACCTTAGCTGTTCTGTTCTAAGAATTGCAATAAGTTACAAACCTCTTCTTGAAGCTTTGAATTAGTCTTTTCCAAGCCATCTATCTTGGTTTGAAGATCCCCAACTGTGCAGCTATAGAAAATACAACATTAAGCAAATGTGAATTAAAAGTTTTGCTGCTTTCCCAACCTGTGGACAATGAGACACAGATTTCCTGTAGGAAGCGGAGAATCTAAGGGTCTCCAATGACCTCCAATGACAATTCTACATGTATGTGTGTGTTCACACTGATCAGAAAGTTGTCAATATTTTCTCCCCCAAATATATATCCATTTTTTTTTTTTAGTTGGCTGGAAAGAAAATAGTTTTTCTCCCCAACACAATAAAAGAGAACCAAAATCTGTTGGCAGTCATATATCTAAAGTAATATTCATATCAAGATATTGGTACTTTTGAGTAGTAGGGATCAAAGGTGATTAAAAAATCTTTTTATACTTTGCCCCATTTTTCAAATATTCTTCAAATAATATGTACTACTTTCATATTGAAAAACATGTAAAAAGCTAAAGTAGACTTGATAAGCAGTAACAGTGGTAACTTTCTCTTTCGATGATGTGCCAGGCCCTGTTTGTTCTCAGTCCTTTAAATGCATGTAATGCTCCCCTAATTCAGTGAGGTGAACTTTACTACCTATTTTACAGACAAGAAACCATAACTTTTAGAGAACCATTCAGGATTGCAGCGTAGGCAGACATGGCTCACCTCTTCGAACAACCACATCAAAATTACAACTAAAATATAGAACCACCACCAGCTGTAACTCAGAAATTGAGTTGAATAAAAGTCTGACAACTATGGAATTAAAAAAACCACTTCCATCAAGATGAAGCCAGCAGGCTGGTGCCATATCTGAGACTTCATCAACCTGGCGAACACTGTTTGACCTGCCTTGGAGATCCCCAGAGACTCTGCCCACCCAACTTATGGGCCCACCCAAGCTTCTTTTCCATATGAATGGCTGGTCTTGGCTCATGATTCACAACTTCCTAAATCCTCTCAAACAAGCAACAGAAGTCCTCCATGAGATCCAGGCCCAGCACTACCAGCAGACAGCTTAGATTCACAGCTTGGCTTCACCTGGGAATCTCCAAGCTCAGCACAAGTAGCAGCCATCTCAGATTGTTTTATAGCTCAGGCAGGGTGGCCCCGGGCAAACACAGGTATTGGGCTAACCTTGGCCTGCACCACCCAGGAAACACCAGGGCCAGTGCACCTAGTGGACAGCTACAGACCACATCAGAGCACCACCACCCTGCCCCTTTACAGCTGATCCTCTATGGAGGGCGGAGGTTGGTGGTCAGTGGTCACAGCCAGTCCTTGCCCCTGACTGGCCTGGGTAAATCCCTCCCATTGATCTGCCAACAGCAACCAAGGCTCAACTACAAGAGGAGGGTGTAGTCAGCCCACATGAATGGCGCACCTTGATACCCAGCTTGGGTGATAGGGGAGACTGTGCCACTGGACCTTCCAGAACACCCACTACATTAGGCCATACTACCAAGACATGGAGTCAAGTAGTTAAACTTAATACACAGAAACAAACACAGGGAGGCTGCCATATTGAGAAAGCAAAGAAATACGGCCCAAATGAAAGAACAGAGCAAAACTCTAAGAAAAGAACTAAATGAAATGAAGATAGCCAACCTATTATGTGTAGAGTTCAAAACACTGGTGATCAGGATGCTCAGAGAACTCATGGAGCATGGCCACAAAATAAATGAAGAAATAAAGGTTATACAAACTGAAATAAAAATATATATACACAGGGAATCAATAGGGATGAGAAGGAAGCTGGGGTTCAATACAACAATCTGGAACAAAAGGAGAAATAAACATTCACCTGGGACAGAAAGAAGAAATAAGAATTGAAAACAATGAGGAAAGGATTAGGAATCTCTGGGACAACTTTAAATGTACCAACATCCAAATCATAGACATGCCAGAAGAAGAAGAGGAAGAGCAAGAAATTGAAAATTTATTTTAAAAAAATAATGAAAGAAAACTTCCCTAATTTGGTAAAGGAAATAGACATACAAGTCCAGGAAGCACAGATGTCCCAAACAAACTAGACCCAAAGAGGACCACACTAAGACACATCATAATTAAAATGCCAAAAGTTAAACATAGAGAATCTCAAAAGCAGCAAGAGAAAAAAAGAGAGTTACATACAAAGGAGTTTCCATAAGACTATCAGCTAATTTCTCAAAAGGAACTCTGCAGGCAAGAGGGGCTGGCAAGAAATATTCAAAGTGATTAAAAGCAAGGACCTACAGCCAAGATTACTCTATCCAGCAAAGCTATCATTTAGAATGGAAGGGTAGACAAAGTGCTTCCCAAACAAGGTAAAGCTAAAGGAGTTCCTCATCACCAAGCCATTATTATATGAAATATTAAAGGGACTTATTTAAGAAAAAGAAGATCAAAACTATGAACATAAAAATGACAACAAACTCACAACTATCAGCAACTGAATCTAAAAAATGAAAAGAAAAACAAACTAAGCAAACAACCAGAACAGAAACAGAATCATAGTTATGGGGATCATTTGAAGGGTTATCAGCTGAGAGGGGAAGGGGAAGAATGGAGGAAATGGTGCAGGGATCAAGAAGCATAATTGGTAGAAAGAAAATAAACAGGGGGACATTAAGAATAGTATAGGAAATGGAGAAGCCAGAGAACTTACAAGTACCACCCATGGACATGAACTAAGTGGGAAGGGATTACTGGAGGGAAGTGGGGTACTGGGCAGAGAGGGAAAGGGAAAAGAAATTGGGACAACTGTAACAGCATAATCAATAAAATATACTTAAAAGAAAAAAAAAAAGAAAACCATAACTTTATATTAAAGAACTCACATTCATATCTACGATAGGACACCCTGACTGAACCTGGCAGTCTGGCCCCAAAGCCTGCACTTTTTGGCGATAGGCCCTCCAGCCCAACCTGGAGCCCATGCCTGTGAGG
Organism: Furipterus horrens; assembly: GCF_987537825.1. Taxonomy (NCBI): domain Eukaryota; kingdom Metazoa; phylum Chordata; class Mammalia; order Chiroptera; family Furipteridae; genus Furipterus; species Furipterus horrens. Next base: position 59,581,539 of record NW_028327180.1, on the reverse strand, counting down.
GGCAGAGACACACTCCTGGCCAGGCCAAAGAATCGGGGCCCAACAACATGGGAGCTTTTCTGCAACAGGAAAGCTGGGGAGGTCCCAGCCAGGACGAGGACAGTGTACCTCATTGTCCTTCCAGTCCTTCGACCTTCCCTTGAGGCCCCTCAATAAAGTGGTTTGATTTACTGCACTCCAAAAAATATTGGGCAGAAGAAAAATAAAAATACAAGGACATAAAATGAAAAGGAAACAAAACAAAAGCTATGGAGGGAATGAAAAGTTCAAGGGTCTACAGTTGTCCATTCTACACCAACTATACAGCTTAAAAAGTAGTAACAAAATTTACATTTTGTTAGAAAACACAAATGACCAGAAAAGGCAGATCCTCCAGAAAAGAAAACTGAGATGAACTAACAGCTCACACTGGCTAGGCCCCGCCTCATTGCAGGCTCTGATCCTCAAACCTGATGAGCGAGGACGCACTGGGGCCCAGACATGAGGCCAGGCCTCCTAGGTCACCATGGGAGGTTCAGTGTCTGCTGCCAGCCGCAGGGAGAGGACCTCAGGACAGTCATGTCAAGTCCATGTTAAGAGAACAATTAAATTATTAAAAGTAGGATCAAGCAGAGTTTGTTCCTGTGATTCAGGAAGGGCTCTGTTTGAAGAAGTCCATCAATAAAATAGATCACATCAATAGATTAAGGGAGAAAAGTCACAGTTACCTTACTGGATGCTAAAAGGCATCTGGTAAAATTCAACATCTATTCCTTATAAAAACTCTCAATTATCTAGGAATTGATCAAGAAGCTCTTTCAAAATAACAGCCAATATCACACTGATGGAGAGCTTGGAGCAGCACTTCTCTAGGCCCCTTCAGAGGGACGCGCCAGCTCCTTGGCCTGTCTCCCTGGAAAGCACTGCTAACGTGCACTGCACAAGCGCCAAAGGGGTCAGGGAGAGAATGAAGTCTCCCAAGCACAGGAGAGAGAGACTCTGCCCACTCTCACCAACACCTCCAGTGTCTGGTGTTTCATGAGACATAGCAGCAGCAGCTTCCCAATTAAAACGAAAAATCAAGATAAGGCTGCCGGCTATGGCTACTGAAGGCTCTTGAAGGCCTAGCCCAGTGGTTCCTGCCCTTTCCCTGCCCCAGCACGCTGGAGGGCTTTGTGCGGGGCCCCAGCAGCCACAGTGCCGCGCATGGCAGAGACTTTCAGCCCAGTGGCTGCAGAGTGAGGGCTGGAGACGAAAGGTTTGATTTATGGCCTCGACACTGTATAACTGCACAAAACAAAGAACTGAAGGACTCCCCAAAGCTCTTTATTAAGAGATCCTGCTTCTACAGTCTGCACATGGGAGCCTGGCACACTAATCTTTCTTCTTGGTTTGGAAAAAAAAGTTAGTTATAAATATACGGCAACTCAAGAAAGTTCCATGAAACAACAGTCAGGTACTGAGAATGAACTGTCATGCTGGAAAAAGGAGGGAGCCCTACCTCAAGTGCCGGTTCAGTTCTTCCACATAATTTTTTTGATCAAGGACATCAGTAATTCTTTCATGTCTTTAAAAGAAAGCATAAAAAGAAGGTCTGTTTACTCAGAATTAACACTTTGTAACTTTCCCCCAACATGGAAACATGTGGCCTGGAGACCAGGTGCCCCGCAGCTGGCGAGGCATCTGGGAAGAGGAAAGCCACAGCAAAGCCACAGCATGCAGGGCAGGGACACAAACAGCCACATGCATGTGGCTCCCAGGGGCAGATGAAGATCCTCTTGCTATAGTGAAAGAGGGAGGCTGGTTTAGAAGAGACCACGAGACTTCAAAACACAAAGCTGATCAGTCTGTGCTAAGAAAAAAAGGACTTGGACATTTTTTTTTAAGTATATTTTATTGATTAAATTGTTACAGTAGTTCCAATTTTTTTCCCTTTGCTCCCCTCTGCCCAGTACACCGCCCCCTCCAGCAATCCCACCCCCCTTAGTTCATGTCCATGGGTCGTGCATATAAGTTCTTTGGCTTCACCCTTTCCTATATTATTCTTAACTTACCCCTGTCTACTTTGTACCAATCGATTATGTGTCTCAATCCCTGCACCATATCCCCATTTCTCCCCTTCCCCACTCCCAGCTGACAACCCTCCAAATGATCCCCATACCTATGATTCTGTTCCTATTCTGGTTTACTTCGTTGGATTTTGTTTTTATTTTTTAGATTCAGTTGTTGATGGTTGTGAGCTTGCCGTCATTCTAGTGTTCATAGTTTTGATCCTCTTTTTCCTACGTAAGTCCCTTTAACATTTCATATAATAATGGCTTGGTGATGATGAACTCCTTTAGCTTTACTTTGTCTGGAGAGCACTTCATCTGCCCCTTCATTCCAAATGATAGCCTTGCTGGATAGAGTAGTCCTGGTTGCAGGCTGCCTTTCATCACATTGAATACTGCTTGCCAGTCCCTTTCTGCCTGCAAAGTGTGCTCTGAGAAATCAGCTGATAGACCTATAGGCACCCGCCTGTAGGCAACTCTCTGCCTCTCTCTTGCTGCCCCCAGGACTCTCTCTTTATCTTTCACCTTTGGCATCTCAATCATGATGCGTCCTGGTGTGGTCCCCTCTCGGTCCAGCTTGCCCAGGACCCTCCGTGCGTTCCAGACCTGTATGTCCATCTCCTTCACAAAATTTGGGAAGTTTTCCTCCTTTTTTTCAATTCTTGCTTCCTCATTCTGCACTGGTTGACTGTTTTTTTCTTCGTTATGTTCCAAATCATTGATTTGAACCCCGGTTTCCTTCCCTTCACCATTGGTTTTGTGTGGATTTTCCTTTGTTTCACTTAGCATAGTCTTCACTTCTTCTCTTATGCGTTTGCCATACTCAAGCATATCTGTCAAGCCTGTGAGCATCTTTATCACCAGTTTTCTGAATTCCACATCTGTTAGGTTGTCTATCTCCTCATCTGTGAGGTTGGCTATCTCCTCATCGCTTAGTTCTCCCACTGGAACCTTGATCCGTTCCCCCTTTTGGGCCATACTTCTCTGTCTCCTCATTCTGACAGGGCTCCTGTGTTTGCTTGCCTCTGTGTCCCAGGTAGAGCTATTGCACCTGTTATATTGTAAGGGGCGGAGCCTTAGGGATTCGTCAGTACAGGGCAACCTGTTTCACCACATTGTGTGCTGTATGTGTGGGAGGGGTCCGAGAGGGAATAATGCCACCTGCCCAGCACAAGCCCCTTTTCCAGGCACCTATCCCACTGCCACACCGGACTGGCGCCCCTCTAGCTGCTGTCCTGGCTGTCATTCCCAGAGTGGGTGGGTCTGTGGACGTTCTAGGACCGTGGGGACCCTTTAGGCAAGTGGACTCTGCTGAGAGACCGGCAGTTTCTGCCTCCACTCCAACCCCCACTGGTCTGCACACTCAGAAGCAATGAGGCTTGATTTTCCCCGTGCTGGGACCGTGAGTGACTAGGTCTGGTGAGGAGCTGGGAACACTCCCCAGGTGTCCCTCCTGACTTTAAAACATGTGACTGCACTTTCTGACAGCCTGCCGCTGCTGCCGCCGCTGCTGCTGCTGCCACCACCACACTGAGTCTTCTCCACCCTAGCTCCGCCCCGCCTACCTGTCTGGATGAGTATTTCTTCTTTATATCTTTGTTTGCTGGACTTCCATGTAGTTTGATTTTCTGGAACTTCTAGTTGTTTCTAGTTTTGAGGTAGTTGTATTCCTTCTTAGTTGTGGAGGGAGATGCAGCGTGGATTTGGACATTTTAAAGTGAGCCCCCCCATTACGATTTATGTAAATTGGCCATTCTGCACAGGTACCTACCATAGGCACTGCATCTGTTTTCTGGTGCAGTCACACCTTTCCTTTGACCTGTTCTGCCCTTTACATAACTCTCCCAGGTAACAACATAATATCCTATGTGCACATAATCATCATATCTGTTTATCTATCTTGTGTGTGTATGCCATGCAATTAAAACATAAATCATATACTAGGGATTTTGGGGGTTTGTTTAAAAAATGGGATACACATGCATATACTTCCAGTATCATGTCTCACTTAGTAATACCTTGTGGAATACCTCTAAGTCAACTATTCTAGTAGCCAAATCTGTTCTGTATTTATTTATTTTGTGTATGTGTGTGTGTGTGTGTGTGTGTGTGTGTGTTTGAGAGAAGGAAAGAGAGGGAAAGAAACATCGATGTGAGAGAGAAACATTGATTGGTTGCACGTCTCTTCACCAGTGACCAAACCCAGGCGTGTACCCTCACTGGGAACTGAACAAAAGATCTTTCATTTTGTGGGACAATGCCCAAATCACTGAGCCATACTGGTCAGGGCAAATCGGTTCTGTTTTTAGGTCTTCATGATGTATCAGAGTGGAATATTATGCATGTTCTAGAATTCATTCAATTATTCCCTTGCTGATGGATAATCCATTTATTTCCAGTTTGTTTTTAATATAAAGAATATTTTTTTGTTTAAGCTTCAAGTAAGGTGTGTGAAGCATTAATGAGGGTCCCACTGGTCCCAAGGTGCTGAGACAGAGGGTCCTTGTTGGGAAGACCTTTGAAGGACATGATGCAACCTGATGGTTTATGATGCCACTCCCTCTGCCATCTGCCTGGCAGCACTGTGAGCAGCCTGAGCACCGCTCCACAGATGGTCCATAGGTGTGGAAGGATGACATACAAATAGGGGTGTGTATTATTTTTTATCCGAACATAAATGGTAGCAGGTTTTACACACTGTTTGCTTTCCTTTTTTTCTGTTCCAGGATTAATTTTAAAAAAATCCTCACCTGAGGATATGTTTATTGATTTTAGAGAGAGAAGAAGGGAGAAAGACAGAGAAACATCGATGTGAGAGGGAAACATTGACCAGTGTCTTCCTGTATTCAACCCAACCAGGACTCAAACCCGCAACCTTTTGGTGTACGGGATGATGCTCCCACTAACTGGGCAACCCGGCTGGGGCCAGGATAATTTTTCTTTAAAGAAGACTATTGTTAACAAGGATGGGGGAGAGCTCCATGTGGTCCAAAAGACACCCTAGATACACTAGGATCAAAAAGCAAGACCATAGGCAACTTATATATAAAATAGTACCATCCCATTTATATTCAAGCAAACTGTACAGCCAAATGCATGACCGACAAAGATGTATGTGTGGGGTGCTGATAAAAGGCTTGGAAGGAGACATGAGTAGCTTCCTGTGAGGGAGCGGCAGCGGCAGCAGGATGGAGACGAGAGGACAGTGTGCATGCAGAAATTTCACTTGTACCCAGTATTCTGTAGAGCTTACTTCCTCACACAATGGCAGAATTAATGTATCACCTCTGTAATTAAAAATATATCAATAAAAACTAGAATTTCAAAACAGCTAAAACAAATGTAGCACTCTTTGCCAGAATCTCATTAAAAATGTGAAGACTAGCATACAATGTAGTACTTACTCTTTGCAACCATCAAGATCCTGCACATCCTTCAGGTAGAGGGAAAAGTCGATCACTCCGACCTAATCAAAATAACACACACAGGTTTAAACACAAAATCACTGTCCTGCTTTCCACACAGACCTTACAGTCTTCAATTCCAAGTATTTACATGCCTGTCTCTTTCCTACAAATATTTATTTAGTCAGGTTAACCAACTCTATAAAATAGCAATCAATCGAACAAACAACAAGAGGGCAGAGGATTAAGTGAAAGCTACACTAACCTCCTCCCAGGCCCAATCTGGAATTACAACTAAATAGTAGAGAAATCATCCTGAATAACTAACTGAACACTAGCTGGAGAGAAGCCTTATAACCACAGACAGACAGAAGAAACCACTTCATCACGACATGACTGTTAGGGAGTTCGTAGGAGGTGCCAGAGAGCCCAGAGCCAGCAGCTGAAGTACCAGAGGAAAATTTCAGCAGCCAGGGGGTCTCCTCTCAGAAGTGCGGGATCTAAACCTTAAGCTGGGCTCCCTAGTTTACAGCACCAGAGCCTAGAGGAACCCAGATAACCTCCAGCTGTGAAAAGCAGCAGGGTTTCTGTCTGCCAGGAACAGAAGGCTGAAGATGCAAAGAGCCTTTTAAAAGGCCAGTGCACAAAATTTTGTTTGCAGCCACTTACCCTGAGCTCCCACAAAGGGGGTGGGCAGAGTAGATAAGAGATGCTTGAAGAGAGTTGAGGACCATGGCTTTGGGGAGAGAACTGAGGGAAGATCCAATGGGATCCCTGTGCTCAGTCATCCCCCATACTGAAGGACCTGTCTTTCTCAGGCAGAGCAGTCCCCTCCAAGTGACATCACCCTGGTGGGAAGCAATAGCCCTGCCCCCAGGAATTACTCTGCCCCATCCTGTGGTGCTTAAGCTGATCACATTTGATTAGATCAACAACCGAGCAGCTTAACTACTCATTAGTTTAACATCCAAGGCAAAAAATACAAAGTAGCCAAAATGGGAAGACAAAGAAACAGATCCTAAATAAAAGAATGAGAATTCTCCAGAAGAACTAGATGAAATGGAAGCAAGCAATTTATCAGATAGAGAGTTTAGAATAATGATTATAAGGATACTCAATAGCATGAAAAAGACATAGAAACAATAATGAAAGACCAGTCAGAAATAAGAAATACAATATCTAAAATAAGTAATACAATGGAAGGAATAAACAGTAGGTTAGATGAAGCATAGGATCGAATCAGTGTTTTGGAAGACAAAGTAGAAAACACACCCAGGCAGAGCAGAAAGTTAAAAAATAAAGAAAAGTGAGGAGAGCTTAGGAAACATTTTGGACAGCATGAAGTGTAACAACATCCACATCATGGAAATACCAGAAGGAGAAGAGTGAGCAAGGAATTGAAAACCTATTTGAAGAAATAATGACCGAAAACTTCCCTAATGTGGTGAAGGAAAAAGTCACACGAGTCCAGGAACAATAGAGAGTCTCATAAAGGTTAGACCCAAAGAGGCCTACACCAAGACACATCATAATTAAACTGACAAGGAAAATATCCTAAAGGCCACAAGAGAAAAGCTGGTAGTTACATACAAAGGAATAGCACTTGGACTGTCATCTGATTTCCCAATAGAAACATTTCAGGCCAGAAGGGAGTGGTGTGAAATATTCAAAGTGATAAAAAGCAAGGACCTACAAACAAGGCTACATTAAATGATAGCAAGACTTTCATTTAAAATAAAAGGAGACGGACTTCTGGACAAGATGGAGGCATAGGTACAACCATAAGAAAGAATACAACTACCTCAAAACAAAGAAACCCAGAACTACCAGGAAATCGAACTGCATGGAAGTCCAACAAACAAAGATATAAAGAAGAAATACTCATTCAGATGGGATGGAGGGGTGGAGCTGGGAGGAGAGAACGTGGTGTGGAGGAGGCGGCAACAGTGACAGTGACTGTAGCTGGCCAGCAGAAAGTGCAGTCACACATTAAAAAAAGTAGTGAGGGACACCCGGGGAGCGCTTCCAGCACCACACCAGATGGCACAACTCACAGTTCCAGCACCAGGGAAAATAAAGCCTCATTGCTTCTGAGTGTGAAAACCAGTGGGGGTTGGGGTGGAGGAAGAAACTGCTGGTCTCTCAGCAGAGTCCACTTGCCTAAAGGGTCCCCACGGTCCTAGAACATCTGCAGACCCACCCACTCTGGGAACCACAGCCATGGCAACAGCTAGAGAGGTGCCAGTCTCATATGAGAAGCGGGAAAAGTGCCTGAAAAAGAGGCGAGTGCTGAGCAAGCAGCATTGTTTCCTCTCAGACCCCTCCCCCAAGTACAGCACCACAACATGGTGAAACGAGTCACCCCATACTGACGAATATCTAAGGTTCCGCCCCTTACAATGTAACAGGTGCGACAGCTCTACCTAAGACACAGAGGCAAACATAGGAGGCTGTCAAATTGAGGAGACAGAGAAGTATGGCCCAAAAGAGGGAACAGATCAAGGTCCCAGTGGCAGAACTAAGTGACAAGGTGAGAGCCAACCTAACAGATGTAGAATTCAAAACACTGGTGATAAAGATGCTCACAGACTTGACAAATAAGATTGAGTATGGCAAATGCATGAGGGAAGTGAAGGCTATGCTAAGTGAAACAAAGGAAAATTCACACAAAACCAACGGTGAAAGGAAGAAAACCGGGGTTAAAATCAACAATTTGGAACATAAGGAATAAATAGTCAACCAGTACAGAATAAAGAAACGAGAATTGAAAAAAATGAGGAGAGGCATAGGAACCGCTGAGATTTTAAATGCAGCAACATCTGAATCATAGGAGTGCCAAAAGGAGAATAGGGAGAGCAAGAAATTGAAAACTTATGTGAAAAAAAAATGAAAGAAAACTTCCCTAATTTGGTGAAGGAAATAGACATACCAGTCCAGGAAGCACAGAGAATCCCAAACAAGTTAGACCCAAAGAGGATCACACCAAGACGCATCATAATTAAAATGCCAAAGGTTAAAGAGAAAGAGAGAATCTTCAAAGCAGCAAGAGAAAAGAAGAGAGTTACCTACAAAGGGATTCCCATGAGACTATCAGCTGATTTCTCAAAAGAAACTTCGCAGGCAAGAAGGTACTGGCAAGGAGTATTCAAAGTGGTGAAAAGCAAGAACCTACAACCAAGATTACTCTATCCGGCAAAGCTGTAATCTACAATGAAAGGGCAGATAAAGTGCTTCCCTGACAAGGTAAAGTTAAAAGAGTTTACCATCACCAAGCCATTATTATATGAAATGTTAAAGGGACTTACTTAAGAAAAAGAGGATCAAACTATGAACATTAAAATGACAACAAAGTCACAACTATCAACAACAGAAACTAAAAATATAAAAACAAAAACAAATTAAGCAAACAACCAGAATAGGAACAGAATGATAGATATGGGGACCATTTAGAGGGGTATCAGCTGACAGGTTGAAGGGGGATAAAGGGGGAAATGGTGCAGGGATTAAGAAGCATAACTGGTAGGCTCAAAATAAACAGGAGGATGTTAAGAATACTACAGGAAAGGGTGAAGCCAAAAAACTTAAATGCATGACCCATAGACATGAACAAAGGGGCGTGGGCTTGCTGGTGGGTGGGTGGTAAATGGGTGGAGGGAAGCAAAGGGAAAAGAGCTTGGGACAACTGTAACAGTATAATCAATAAAATATACTAAAAAAGTAAAAAACAAATAAAACTAAGGCTGGAGTAAGAGACAAAGAAGGACACTACATAATGATAAAGGAAACAATCCAACAAGAAGATATAACCCTAGTAAACATTTACACACCCAACATAGGAGCAACTAAATATGTGAAGCAAATCTGATGGACATAAAGGGAGAGATCGACAGAAATACAGTCAGGGATTTTAACATCCCATTGACTTCAGTGGATGGATCTTCCAGTAGAAAATCAACAAAGAGACATCAGCTTTAAACGACACACTAGATCAAATGGATTTAATTGATATCTTCAGAGCATTTCACCCTAAACCAGCAGAATATACATACTTTTCAAATGCACAAGGAACATTTTCTAGGATAGACCACATGTTAGGGCACAAAACAAGTCTCATTACATTTAAGAAGACTGAAATCATATCAAGCGTCCTCTCTAACCACAATGCTGTGAAACTAGAAATCAATCACAGGAAGTACACTGAAAATAACACAAAGACATGGAAGTTAAACAATATGTTATTAAACATGAATGGATCAACAATGAGATCAAGGAAGAAATCAAAAGATACCTTTAAACAAATGAAAATGAGGACAAAAAACCCAAAATCTGTGGGATACAGGGAATGCAATCCTAAGAGGGAAACTCATAGCATTACAGGCCTATCTCAAAAAACAGGAAAAAGCTCAAATTAACAATCTAACTTTACACTTAAAGGAACTTGAAACAGAACAACAAAACCCAAAGTGAATAGAAGGAAGAAAATAATAAAATTAGAGCAGAAATAAATTAAACAGAGCCAAACAAAGAAACAACAAAAAATAATGATACAAAAGATCAATGAATCCAAGAACTGGTTCTTTGAAAAGATAAACAAGATTGATAAACCTTGAGAAAGGTCCCAAATATATAAAATCAAAATGAAAGAGAAAAAAGAAAGAAAGGAAGAAAGAAAAAAAATGAAAGAGGAGAAACAACAACTGACACTACAATAACATACATGTTTGTAAGAAAATATTATGAACAACTATATGCCAACAAACTGAAAAACCTGGATGAAATGGATAAATTCCTAGAAACATACAATCTTCCAAAAGTAAGTCAGGAAGAATCAGAGAATACGAATTGACAGATTACACCTAGTGAAACTGAAGCAGTAATTAAAAAAACACCCAACAAACAAAAGCCGTGGACCAGAAGGCTTCAGAGGTAAATTTTACCAAACATTCTGAGAAGAACTAACACCTTTCCTTCTCAAACTATTTCATAAAATTCAAGAGGGGGAAAGGTTTCCAAACTCATTTTATGAGGCCCGCATTGTCCTAATTCCAAATAAAGAAATTATAGGCCAACATCCCTGATGAACATAGATGCTAAAATCCTCAAGAAAAAATTAGCAAACCGAATACAGCAATACGTGAAAAAGATAATACGCCATGATCAAGTGGGATTAATTCCGGTAATGCAAGGCTGGTAAAACATTTGCAAATCAATAAATGTGATTCACCACATAAACAAAATGAAAGATAAAAACCACATGATCATATCAATAGATGCAGAAAAAGCTTTTGATAAAATCCAGCACCCCACTTACGATAAAAACTCAGCAAAGTGTGATTAGAGGGAACATACCTAAACATAATAAAGGCCATATATGACAGACCCACTGCTAGCATCATACTTAAGGGGCAAAAACGACAAGTGTTCTCCTTAAGATCGAGAACAAGACAGGGATGTCTGCTTTCACTGTTCTAATTCAACATGGTACTGGAAGTCCTAAAGACAGCAATCAAACAATAAGAAAAAAAAGGCATCCAAATTGCAAAGGGAGAAGTAAAACTGTCTTTATTTGCAGATGACATGAGATTGTACATAGAGAACCCTAAAGATTCCACCAAGAAACTACTAGAACTGATTAATGAATTCAGCAAAGCAGAATGATACAAAATTAATATCCAGAAATTAGTTGAATTTTTATATGCTAATAATGAACTAACAGAGAGGGAAATTAAGAAAACAATCCCATTCACAATTGCTTCAAAAAACAATGAAATACCTGGGAATAAATCTAACCAAGAATGTAAAAAACCTGTACTCAGAAAATTGTAAGACACTGAAGAAAGAAATTGAATAAGACACATATAAGTGGAAACACATATCATGTTCATGGATAGGAATAATTAACATCATTAAAATGTCCATACATTCTATAGATTCAATGTAATTCTTATCACAATTCCACTGATGTATTTCACAGAACTATAACAAATATTTCACTAATTTATATGGAACCAGAGAAGGCCCTGCATTGCAATAGCAATCCTGAGAAAGAACCCTGTTGGAGGAATCACGCTACCTAATATCAAACTAAACTACAAGGCCACAGTTATCAAAACAACTGGGTACTGGCATAAAAACAGACACATAGATTAATGGAACAGAATAAAGAACCCAGAAATAAGCATATACAATGGACTAAAGATAGTTTATTCCATAAATGGTGTTGGGAAAATTGGACAGATATGTGCAGAAAAATTAAACTAGACCACCTTCTTACACCACACACAAGAATAAATTCAAAATGGATCAAAGACTTAAATGGTAGACCTGAAACCATAAAAATCACAGAAGAAAACATAGGCAGCAGAATCTCAGACATTGGTAGCAGAAATTTTTTCTCAGGTAGATCTCCCTAGGCAAGGGAAATAAAAAGAAAAACAATAAACAAATAGGACTACATCAAACTAAAAAGTTTTTGCACAATAAAGGAAGCCATCAATAAAATAAAAGGACAACCCACAGAATGGGAGAACATATTTGCTGATACATCTGATAAGGGGTTAATATCTAAAATTTATAAAGTATTTACAAAACTCAACACCAAAAAAGACAAATAATCCAAAAAAAATGGGCAAAGAACCTGAATAGACACTTGTGCAAGGAGGACATAGAGATGGTCCATACACATATGAAAAGATGCTCAATGTCACTAATAATCAGAGAAATGCAAATTAAATCCACAATGAGATATTACCTCATACCTGTCAGAATGGCAACAAATCAACAAACAAGTGCTGGCGAGGATGTGGAGAAAGTGGAACCTTAGTGTACTGTTGATGGGAATGCAGACTGGTGCAGCCACTGTGGAAAGCAGTATGGAGATACCTCAAAAAGTTAAAAATGGGTCTGCCTTTTGACCCAGCGATCCCATTTCTGGGAATATATCCAAAGAAATCCAAAACACTAATTTGGAAGAATATAAGCACCCCTACGTTCATTGCAGCGTTATTTACAATTGCCAAGATATGGAAGCAGCCCAAGTATCCATCAATAGATAAGAGGATAAAACAACTATGGAACATTTACACAATGGAGTTCTACTCAGCGGAAAAAGGAAGAAAATTTTACCCTTCCACCCAGTACCCCCCTTCCCTCTAGCAATCCCACATCCCCTTAGTTCATGTCTATGGGTCATCCATATAAGTTTTTTGGCTTCACCCTTTCCTGTACTATTCTTAACTTCCCTCTGTTTATTTTGTACCAACCAATTTTGTTTCTTCATCCCTGCACCACTTCCCCCTTTCTCCCTTTTCCCCCTGCCAGCTGATACCTTCCAAATGCTCCCCATACCTATGATTCTGTTCCTATTCTGGTTATTGCTTAATTTGTTTTTGTTTTTATTTTTTTAGTCTCTGTTGTTGATAGTTGTGACTTTGTTGTCATTTTAATGTTCATAGTTTTGATCCTCTTTTTCTTAGGTAAGTCCCTTTAACATTTCATATAATAATGGCTCAGTGATGATGAACTCTTTTAGCTTTACTTCATCAGGGAAGCACTTTATCTGCCCTTCCATTCTAGATGATAGCTTTGCTGGATAGAGTAATCTTGGTTGTAGGTCCTTGCTTTTCATCACATTGAATACTCCTTGCCAGTCCCTTCTTGCCTGCAAAGTTTCTTTTGAGAAATCAGCTGATAGCCTTATGGGAACCCCTTTGTAGGCAACTCTTTTCTTTTCTCTTGCTGCTTTTAAGATTCTCTCTTTATCTTTAACCTTTGGCATTTTAAATATGATGTGTCTTGGTGTGGTCCTCTTTGGGTCTACCTTGTTTGGGACTGCTCACAGGAGCCCTTCAAGAAGAAGTGCCTCCTGAGCCAGTCAGACCCCCACTGTGACAGACACAGAGATTGCCACAGTCTCTGTGCCTATTGATTTGTTACAAAGAAGCAGGAAACCAGAGAAGACTGAATTTGAAATAAAACCTGTGTATACACAAATGCATATAAAAGTAGAGAGAGTTCTCCTTTTCCCCTCCAATTTTTACTATTAACTGTGGGGATGAGTCAGATTGAGGCCACAGGGGAGAAGGACCGTTTTAATTTCACATTTCACACTTTTATATTAATTAATGTTTTTCAAGAAGCATGTATTTCTTTCAAAATAAAAAATTAAGTAATAAAATAATAAATATATATTCAATGTAAAAAAAGCAAGAACAGAAAGAATTAATACCTGAAGTAGAACTGAATGGATTAGAAAAGCAAATAAAGCCTTCTTCTGAAAGAAGAGTTGATTAATACAAGAAAGAGCTGCTTCTTCAAGTTTAACAATGTAGACTGGACTCTATTGAGTGTGATCAGTACTGAGAAAATGCACAATATTACAGATGAGAAAGGTGAGGCTTTAAGATGCTGTAAGAGAATATGCTCACATAACTAATCGATCTGAATGAAACAAATAACCTCTGGAAAAATGAATGACTACAAAAATTGTCCTAAGACTTAGGAATACATTGACCAAAGGCTATAAAAAAATTAAATGTAGTCAAAGAACTAAGAACAATAAAGGCATAAAACTGAAGTGGTCATAGCAGCAAGTTCTAACAAACCTTAAAAAAAAAATTCCTGCTCCAATAAAGTACTACAGAAAACCAGAAAAGGATATTATCTTGCTTATTTTATGAGATTAATACAATCCTGATACTGAAAAGTGACAAAGACAGTAATAGAACAGTGTCACTGGTAAGTGGAAAAACCCCAAATAGAGCAGAGGCACATTAAATCTAGGCGTACACTCAAAGAAGAATGCATGAGACAAGCAGGCTTATTTTAGAAATGCAGATATAACATCACCACAGGAAACTTACTAATTAATTCAATTATATTTATGGATTAAAAACAGATATGACATTTCAATACATTGCAATAATGTCAAAAAGGTATCTGACAGTATTCAATGTTCATTTTTAATAAAAACACAAAGTAAATTAGAATAAAACAGGACTTTGTAAACATGTGAAGGGGGACTCCTTAGACATCAACAGCAAACACTCATACTTTATGGTGACAGATGAGAGGTGTTGCATTAAAGAACAGAGCAGTGGCTCAATCACATCTATTACTTAATGAAATCCCAACTTTATTTTGTAATCAGACAAAATGATGTTCAAGTAAAGTTGGCAGAATGGACAGCCTGAACTGCGCTGGAAAAAGAAGTATAACAAAGTGGGCAAGAAGTGAACTACCAGAACATAAAACACACCATGTGGCTGTAAGACTTAAAAGACTGTGCTACTGGGATAGAAATAGAGACTTGGGGACAAAACAGAGCCCAGAAATAAATCTCCGTGTATTATGGATATTTCGCACACTAAAGGTAGAATTTCAAATTAGTAGGAAAATAACACATCATACATGATATTCAGGAAACTGGTTTACTAGTTATAAAGAACTATAGACTCACACTGCACACTATGTCAAAACAAATGACAGGCACATCATTTAAATGTAAAAAATACACGGTTGATTTTAAAAAACAACTTTTAGATGGGGAAGGACCTTCTAAGCACAATACTTTGAAAAGTCCATTAAATTTGATTGTCCTCAAAAAATTTATAAGGAGAAAATGTACCCTGAGAAACCAGAAACAAATTATAACAAAAAATTTCAACAGTTAATATCCATAATCTATAATAAAGGAGCAGAAAAGATAAGTCAGAGAAATGAGCAAAGGATATGAACAGGTAGTCATAAAAGCTGAACTACCAATGGCAAATAAAACACGAAAAAAATACTTGCTCCCCCCCTCCTTCTCAAAATTGTAAACTTGAGAATCGTTTCATCTATCACACTGAAAAAGACCAAGGACGCTCATTGCCACATTACAACACTTGCATATAATGTGCGGAATTTGACACAGTGACCCCGCCAAATTTATCTTGGAAAATAACTGGACAAGAGTACAAAGAAGTATGAGGATGTTTATAATAATATCATTGCTTTCGTATGGAAACAGCCTAGGCTAATAAGTATTGGTTAAGTAACATGGTACATTCATCAAATGGAATACTATGCAGCCATTTAAAATGGTTTACATCTCTAGCGGCATTGAGGGCTATGTGTGACAAGTTCTTTAAAACAATTACAAAATAGTGTGCTTTAAATAATGATATTTTGGTTAAAAACAAAAACAAAAACAAAAACCTCCAAGCATCTCTCTCTAAAATACACACACCCATCCTGCTTACTCACGCGCTGGACGGGTATATCCTACACTCCACAATGTAACACTGAATTAGTTGTCTCTGAGTAATGTGATTCTGTGTGACATTTAGCTTCTTTTTAAAAATACACTTCTGTATTTAATAACTTTTTTTCAACATGCAAAAACAGTAAAACTATTTGGGGAAAAAAAAAAAAAAAAGCTGACCTGGGCATAGAGGGATTGGGGAAGCTTTAGATTCTTCAGGTCCAAACACGTGGAGGGCAGAAGGCTGGGCAGTGGCCCAGCCGGATACAGATGCCCTTCTTGCCCTGAGGAGGGGTCAAGGTGGGGATGGGTCAGAGTGTCTGTCCCCCCTGGGACACCGGGAGTTCAGGTCACCTGCTCCCATCCTAAGAGGGTTGCCCACCCCTCTGTTCCTTACTCCTTTCATTTGTGCCCTGTTTTATCACTTGACTTTCCAAATCTATCTCTCCAATCCCCATGCAGCCTTTTGGGACTTCTAGACTTGTCTTCTTAATCAATGTTTTTGCTGTATCTATTCATGACCCTTTCTTACTCATGACCTGGATGTTGCCAGATTGATTGTTCTCAAACCCTGGTCTGAACATTTCATTGTACTGCTTAAAATCCTCCAAGAGCTTCCCGAAGCTCAAGGGACAATGCTGAACCCTTTAGCATGGCACTAGTGGCCCAACATTGGAGCCCAGCCTCCACCTTCACCTCCCTCGTGGCACATCCTGTGTTCCAGCCACAGAGAATTGCTTCCTGTTCCCAAACATGCTATGCTTTCTGTATGGCTCTGCTCAAGCTCTTTCTTCTCGCTTTCCCAGCTGCTTTCCCTTCTGCCCCAGGACCGACCCTGCACAGCCTTTGGCCCCTGTCTGAAGTTCAGCACTATCTGCAGATCCCATGTAAAATTCCTGGCCTAGAGAAGTCATTCTACCTGAAGCCAAGTTCCCACTTTACCTGAGAGTCCAAGTCTTCTCCTTTTAAGCAAAGATTGGCATCAAGGACATTGAGTCCCACCAGGAGACCGACGATCACTGTCCCCTCTTCCTCCATCATTAAGGCCTCTGGCTCATAGAACTCACTGCAAGAGACGAGGGGCCAGGGAGCTGCTCAGGAGTGCCCTAACCAGCCCCTTCTCCTGGCCTGCCCCTCCTTGCTCTCTCTCAGATTATGGCCTGGCTGCCAGAAGCTCCCTTGTGTGAATTTCCTTCCAACTTTCATTTCCGTCCCCTGCTGCAAGTGCTGCTGTTTCTTCTCGGGCTGCTCCTCTCTTCCTATGGCTTGTAGAGGTCTACGGTGAACTCTGCCATTTGAAGCCTGGGCCCAAGCCTTTCTTATCTCCTCGCTCCCACATTCCTGACCATCACGGTGCCCCTCTTGTCCCCACAGCCTCCTTCTTCCACATTGCTGTGAACAACTTGCACAATGCACCCCAACATCCAAGAATAAAATTTCTCCCTCTTCCGTGTGTCCCATGGAGCATCCCTGGCTGCTTTTACTTCCTTACTGCCACCACCTTAGCCATTTGCAGGAGCTTCATCCCATCTCTGAGTGCTCTGGTCACACCAATCTGCTAATTTACCACCATGTGTGTGCATGAGAACTTACTATCTCAAGGATCAGATTCTTAGACAAAATCTGTACCTCAAAGTTACTCAGTGTAACTGTGCCCAAAGTACAAAGGACATGGCATATTTGATACTAGTATTCACCATGTCAAGATATAGTCAATAATGAGCCATGACTTGAAAATAATAAAAAATTTAGGGTGTCAGGCCATACTGTAAAAGATACCTTTGTCTCAATTAGAAAAGAGAATTTACTCTAGAGATTCTTCCCTTATGAATTCTCAAATTTTAAAGAAGGTTCCTTTCATAATGATTACTTTTGCTTAAAGTTATATAAATATCAAATATAAACCAGTCATAATTTCAGAGATAGCCAGTTAGTCTTTACTGATGCTAAGAGATAATTTTTACAAATTGGATATGGAATCCTAAAATAGGTAATATATTACAAAAAGCATCTAGTTCTAAAGTCATTTTTTCCTGTTATCATCCAACCTAATAAATACGATTTTGTTGAAATTTAATGGAGTATGCTGTCACCTACCCAATCTTAGGCATTTTTGAAGAATTATCTTTTTAAAACTAAAAAGCAATATAAATCTTCATCTGTCACACCAAATTTCAGATATCAGTGCTCAAAAAAAAAAAAAAAAAAAGAAATAGTACTATTTTAAACTAAGCCACAAAATATTTATGATTGATAATAATTTTGATAAAAGCTCTGTACATTACAGACTCTTGTTTGAATTCAAAGCAAAAGACAAGTAAAGATAGGTGATGAAATACCTTAAGATATGTTTATTGTCTATCAGCACTTTCAGATAATCTGCCAGTTTCTTTTGCATGAGTGCAAGATAAAGCCAAGCTCGGCCTCTTCCCACAGCTGTCCTGAATTCAAACAGAGAATCAAACTGTTAGGGTGGCATAACAGTAACAACAAAAGACAAACCAACAACACAAGTCAGCCCAAGAGATACACACATTCACGCCTATGAATGCAGAGAATACCCTACAGTAGCTGCTTTGGGGGCTGGGGCAGCATGCTTCCTGGGAAGGCCATCGGCTCACTATACACATCTGGGTACTGTTGGATTTTGTATCATGGGCATGTGGGTTTTTTTTCTATTTTGACAAAAGAGGAAAACACTTTTAAGTCACAAAAATCTGATTTCTGGAACAAATACAATCAGATAAAACTGCGTATTTTAATAAAATTTCATAGGGAGCCAGGAAATATTAGATTAGCTTTGTATAATGAATATTCTTTCAAAGATTAATACACAACATCCTTAATGCCTGTTGAAGAGTCATGCAACTAATCTCAAAAGGCGCAAATTTGAAAAGGTCTGCTTTAAACATTACAAGACAAAGAAAAGCCTCCCAACTATAGACTTCACACTGTTGAAGGAAAACAAGCAAGGTTAAGTGCACTCACTGTGGCAGACGCCCAAGGACAGAGGCGCTGCTGTCATCAGTGTTTGCACCAGAGGGCACTCTCAGGACCAGGACTGGCTGGCACCCCGTGACCTCTGCAGCCAGGCCCCTAGCATCTAACTTTAATACAAAAGGCTTACAACATCCCCAACCCTTCCCCCCCCACACAAATATATGATGGGGGGTTGGGGAGTAAACAGAGTAAAAAGGAAAGTAAGTGAAGTTGGAAAAAAAAGTATTTAATGTTGGCGTGAGGTGGGAAATGACCACTGACACAGGCTACTCAGTGGGGGTGTAAACAGCTCAACTCTTCCAGCGGGCAGCGTGGTGACTGCTGGTTACCAAAGTCCTACAGCCAGGGATCCATTGGAGAAAACAATGAGGACGCACAGAGGTATGCTTGGGGAGGGTCACCACTGCACTACTTGGAGAATGAGCATCGGAAGACTATAAAGACCAAAGGGACATTAAACAAATGCGGTGGACCACAGAAGGCTGTGGATGATGCGAATGAGTATCTGATATGGAAAGAAGTCTAAAATCTAATATGAAATGGAAAAAAGCCTACAGAACAGTATGTACAGCTTAATAATTAATTTTTCCCTGGCTCCCCTTCCCCATACATTAATATACTGTTTTTAGTTTAGGTTTACTTCCAAAACATTTTTATGTACATGAAAACAAATATAAATTCTTATTTTTTTCTCCTCTTTTTATATGAACATGTTATACATGCTGTCCTGCAACTTGCTTGTTTCACAGGGCTCCGCAGCCACAGGGCTTGGTGGGATTTAGAGCATCTCAGTAAAACAGACCTGGGTTCTCTTTCTGGCTGCCACTCACTTCTTGCCAAGGGACCTCAGGCAACTTACTCGCCCACTCTAAGTCTCATTTTCCATGCCTGTCACTGAGGATACCAACTGCTTCCCTAGAGGCTTGTTGTGGAGGATTAAATGAGGTAATGAAATATCCTTAGCATAATGCCTGGCACACGGCACACTTAGTAAACAGTAGCCATTATTATTGTCTGAAAATGGAGTAGGCTGGGTCCACAAGAAAAGGGTCAAACAGAGGCTGGACAGTCCCGGGGCTCTTTTGGATCAGCCCACGGATCTCTGAAGGAGATTCCATGATAACACCTTGTTTGTGTTCTATCCAGTTTTTAATTTTGAGCCTATGATAGGGATCTCAAGGACAAAGCCAGACACAGCAAATGATCTGTTAGTCTCAGCCTTTTCACAAATATTGCTTGTCCTGGGATCTAAAATCTGGCCTGAACTGTATTATTCAGAAAACTGCCCAAATGTAGCTGAAGCAGTGATTCCAGGAGTGTAACAATGACTCCTTTTCCTTCTGCAACTGCTCCGCATGTGATAATGTCATCTCACCCTATGTGAACTTGTGTGACAAACAGGAATCACTGTCCCCATTTTAAGGAGAAGGAAACTGAGGCTCAGAAAGGGACAAATCTTGCTCAAGATCATGTGGATAATGAGCAGCAGAGCTGGGACTAAAATCTAAGTAGTGTGTAGCTCATGCAATTTGTTCTAAATTAAAAAATATTTTATCAGCAAGGAATTGAGAAATGGATAAATACAAAGGAGTTTTTTTAAAAACATCAGATCAGTGTAATGACTTCTTACTCACCTTAATTCTGGCAGATTTCTGATACTAGTGGCTGTATCTGACGCTTCTGGACAAAGCTTCTCCACCAGCTCCAAAGGACCAAAGAAAGATTTATTTTGGCCAATAAAACTCTTCTTAACTAAAAGGGGAAATAAATATGTTATTTATAAGAACAGGTTACAGAATGTCTTCAGGGGTCCACACTCTCTTCCAAAAGCCAAATAAATGCTTCAGATTTAATCCTTCCACTTAATTTTTCAGATTTATCCTTGGGGCCTGGATGAGGCCAGGTAGCAAATGAGCTCTCCCTTCTGGAGATAGAAATTCTCTGATGTACCTACTATGCTTTTTCTTAAAAGTATTCACTGCCTATGAAATCAAACAGTGCCTCATATGATCATTTGTGAAATCCTTCCTTTTTCTCAATGCTTGATTGCAAACAGATATCACTGCCATCCCTCACCTGCACTGCTGCCATAGCCTCCTCATGAGCCCCCTGCATCTAATACTGTCACCTCCCTACCCTCATAGTCTATATTCCACATAGCTGGGGCTCTTTTAAAAATGTAAGTCAGGTCTTGTTTTCCTCTTGCTTAAAATCCTCCAAATACTCTTAGAATAAAATCCAATTCTCCACCTGACCTATAAAGGCCCACATGTTCCTGCCCTTCCCACCTCCTTCCCCTCAGAACCCCTCAGATACCTGGTTGGTATCTTCCTCAAACCAAAGGTGGTCCCACTCAGGGTCTTTGCACCTGTTTTGTTTTTTCTACTTGTTTGTTTGTTTGTGATTTTTGCTTTCCTCAAATCTTTGCCTGATCGACTCCTTCTCCTGTATGTCTCAGCTCATGCTTCACCTCCCCAGAAAAACCTCTTTTCACCATAGCTAAAAGGTTTTTTCCTTGATTTTCTATCATTTAACCCATTTTGCTTCCTTGGACTTGTAGCATTTTGTAATTACGTTAGTTTGTTTCTGCATTTATTGTCTATATCTCCACCTCTAGAGCTCTGCTGTCCGCATGCCACAAGTGCTCCTGAGCACTTGAAATATAGCTAGTGCAACTGAGACATGCTGTAAATGTAAAACATAGTAGATGTTTAAGCCTTAGTATAAAAAAGAAAGCAAACTATCTCATTAATAAGGCTTTTTAATACTGGTTATGTATTAAAATTATTACAATACTGTATGTTGGATATATACAGTTCAATAAGATATATCGTTAAACCTAATTTCACTTTTTTTAAAAAACGTGGCTACTAGAACATTAAAAATTGCACATGTGGCTTGCATGTCCAATTTCTATTGAACAGCGCTGCTCAAGAACATTGTGTTTTGAAGTCACGATGTTGTGTTTTGTAAGTTGCTGTTATCCCAGCACCCAGACTGTGCTTGGCACCGATAAATGTATGCTGAGCACTGGACACCCAGGCTCACCTTTCAGACCGTGTTTGAGGCAGTGCTCCATCACCACGAAGAACTGCTGCAAGGGCGCATGATCCGCATCCAAGCTGCGGCCCAGGCTCAGGGCGGACTGGAGCAAGACCTTGACGCTTAGCTTCATCATGTGCATCAGGTTGGCGCGCTCCTCCATCATCTGGCACTTGGAAGCTGTGGGGCAGAAGCAGGGAGAGCTTGGTCAGTGGCCTTAGCGTGCTCCCAGGTGAGGAGCTTGGACGTGGGGCAACGGAGGCAAGTCACCCAGTCCCTGAACCCTGGATGTCACTACTGCTCAGGCGCTGCTGGGCATTGGGTGGAACTCCACAGGCCTGTCCCAGGTGGCTCCGCGCACTGCTGGGGCGACGGCACTAGCAGGACTCGCACCATTGGCTGCAATCACACTTTGCAGTCCATTTGCCTCCAACCCAAGGGAGCAAACTGCAGGAAGCCCCGCCCCCAGACGTTCCTGTTGGACGAACCCAGCGATGCCACGCCCCCAGGCGCACGGAAGCCTTTTCGGAAGTTGGTGTCCCCTTCACCAAAAGGGATTCCAGAACCTGTTCTGCAGTGGTATGGTGCGATCGAGTTCCTCTGGGAAAGTCCCAGACACTTGGTTCCAGACTCACGTTTTTGTTGCTGCCAACCTTTCTTCCACTATTAGTGGGCAATTACATGTTTCACACTTTTCTTTCCCCTTAAAAAAATTTTTTTTTATGTTATATTATGTTGTTAACTAGTTCCAGTTTTTTCCCCTTTGCTCACCTCTTTACCCCGCTTCCCTCCAGCAATCCCACCCTCCTTAGTCATGTCCATGGGTCGTGCATATAAGTTCTTTGGCTTCACCCTTTCCTATATTATTCTTAATTAATATCCCCCTGTCTATTTTGTACCAACCGATTATGCTTCTTAATCCCTGCACCATTTCCCCATTTCTCCCCCTCCCCCCTCCCAGCTGATAACCCTCCAAATGATCCCCATACCTATGATTCTGTTCCTATTCTGGTTTGCTTAGTTGGATTTTGTTTTTATTTTTTAGATTCAGCTGTTGATAGTTTGTTGTCATTTTGGTGTTCTTAGTGTTCATAGTTTTGATCTTCTTTTTCTTAAGTAACTCTCTTTGACATTTCATATAATAATGGCTTGGTGATGATAAACTCCTTTAGCTTCACCTTGTCTGGAGAGCACATCATCTGCCCTTCCATTCCAAATGATAGCCTTGCTGGATAGAGTAGTCCTGGTTGCAGGTTGCCTTTCATCACATTGAATACTTCTTGCCAGTCCCTTTCTGCCTGCAAAGTGTCCTCTGAGAAATCAGCTGATAGTCCTATAGGCACCCCCCTGTAGGCAACTCTCTGCTTCTCCCTTGCTGCCCCCAGGACTCTCTTTATCATTCACCTTTGGCATCTCAATCATGATGTGTCCTGGAGTGGTCCCCTCTGGGTCCAGCTCACCCAGGACCCTCCGTGCTTCCCGGACCAGTATGTCCATCTCCTTCAGAAAATTTGGGGAGTTTTTCTCCTTTTTTTCAATTCTTGCTTCCTCATTCTGCACTGGTTGACTGTTTTTTTCTTCCTTATGTTCCAAATCATTGATTTGAACCCGTTTCCTTCCCTTCACCATTGGTTTTGTGTGGATTTTCCTTTGTTTCACTTACATAGCCTTCCCTTCTTCTCTTATGCATTTGCGATACTCAAAGCATATCTGTCAAACCTGTGAGCATCTTTATCACCAGTGTTTTGAATTCTGCATGTTAGGTTGGCTATCTCCTCAATTGTTAGGTTGGCTATCTCCTCGTCACTAGTTCTCCCACTGGAACCTTGATCCGTTCCCCCTTTTGAGCCATACTTCTCTGTCTCCTCATTCTGACGGGCTCTTGTGTTTGTTTGCCTCCGTGTCCCACGCAGAGCTGTCTCTCCTGTTACATTGTAAGGGGCAGAGCCTTAGGGATTGGTCAGTACAGGGCGATTTTCACCACGTTGTGGCGCTGTATGTGTGGGAGGGGTCCGAGAGGGAACAATGCCACCTGTCCAGCACAAGCCCCCTTTCCAGGCACCAATCGCACTTCCACACCAGACTGGCACCCCTCTAGCTGCTGCCCTGGCCGTCCTTCCCAGAGTGGGTGAGTCTGTGGACGTTCTAGGACCATGGGGGCCCTTTAAACAAGCAGACTCTGCTGAGAGACTGGCAGTTTCTGCCTCCACCCCAACCCCCACTGGTCTGCACACTCAGAAGCAATGAGCCTCGATTTTCCCCATGCTGGGACCGTGAGCTGCTAGGTCTGGTGAGGAACTGAGAACGCTCCCCAGGTGTCCCTCCTGGCTATAATTTGTGACTGTGCTTTCTACTGGCCTGCCGCTGCCTCCGCTGCTGCTGCCACCACACCACATCCTCTCTGCCCTGGCTCTGCCCCTCCTACCTGTCTGGAGGAGTATTTCTTCTTTATATCTTTATTTGCTGGACTTCCATGCAGTTTGATTTTCTGGGACTTCTGGTTTTTTCTAGTTTTGAGGTAGTTGTATTCCTTCTTAGTTGTGGAGGGAGATACAGAGTATCTGTCTATGCCTCCATCTTGGCCGGAAGTCTACACTTTTTTGTTAAGTAAAACTGTTAGAATAAAACGCAGTCCTCTTTCCATTTCAACCCCATTAAGATAGTGCTTTGTTTTGAGGGTTAAAAATTTTGTGTTCAATCAGTATTAGATGCCATGACAAGTGCTCGTCACATGTGCACTCACACCCAGGAAACTGTCGTTGCAGAACCTTGGTAAAGCACCCCTCCGCCTTGCTAAGGCACTCCAGCTGGAAGCGGGTGCGGAGCCAGGTTGTTGGATTTGGCAGTTGCCTGATGGGCTTGATCCTCAGGTTCAGTGTTCCCTAGCTTGTGAATTGCTTGTTAAATCTTTACTCGGATTAATCCGTGTATTTCGGTTCTTAATCCTTTGCTTACCTGTTTTTATTTTATGAGCCTTAATATGGACACAAATAGTTGTAAGAGCATATGTATGTGTTGCTAAATTGAAAAGAACGATGTTATGACTGAATTTATAATAAAAGCATTAAGTAAATATTACTGAGACTGAGACAGCCTGGATGGGGCTAAATATTCTCAATCCTCTCAGCAAAACCTAAGACTGCTGGAAAGAAACATCCACCTAAACATTTCACCTTGGCTGTGGAGAGAGAAAAACGACTTAAGAGATTGGGTATGGGGTGGTTTAATTATTTTTAAATTTTGAGAGAATCCTATGTATTACATTTATAAATTTGAAAGCGTTAATGAAGTGGATGATGAGCAAAGGAAATCTCATCAAAAGGAAGGAGCATCTGAAAAGAGCAATAACCATAGAAGTAATTTGTAAAGATTTAACCTTAAAGAGGCACCGGAGGTCTTGCAGAGGGCTCTGCTAGCCTGATGCTCCGAGGAAACTTTCCTATTTCATGGGCATTCCTTCTCCTCCCACCCCTAGAAGTGTCAATTACCTTGCTACTCCCTTCTCTTCCCTTTGGTGCACTGACCTGGGGTGCAGAATGCCCTACACGTTTTTCCCATGTGAAGAGCTTACAGTCCCTCATTTACTGCACTTAGTTAAGGAAGCCTGGTCTTGGGGAGGGGAACCACTTCTAGCCCTCGGCTGGGTATCCTAAATTTAAAGTTTTTAAAAGGCCCCCTTTCCCCAATAACATGAAATTATTTTCAGCCAGTCTCAATACTCAGTATCCTAGGATGTGCCATTAACTTGATGGACACGTTCCATAAATTAAATGAGCCAAACAGTAGCTCCAAGTTTTTGATTAAAATGGATTTGAAGTACATGTAAACTATCTTTTTGTCAAAAGATAGTGTATCAGCAAAGGTGTAATGAAATAAGCACTATTTAGATGTCCTCAACCATTTTGATGTTCTGGATTAAACAAGATTACTAAGTAAAATAATTACAAGCATAAATATCATTTGATAAGCCGTAGTAAAGCCTTTTTTTAGAAACTCCCAGAGATTGAGAATTTAAAAAAAAATTTTAACTAATTTTTAAAAAAAGAAATAGAGGGAGAAAGGGAGAGAAACATTGATCAGTTACCTCTCTTGTGTGCTCGGGACCAAACCTGCAACCAGGCAATGTGCCCTAACCAGGAATTGAACTGGCAACCTCTTGCTTTACAGGACGATGCCCAACCGATGAAGCCACACTGGTCAGGGGAGAAATTTCTTTAATACAACTAGGTTGCATCCTTTCTTGCAAGTCAGGTGATTTTCATTTGCTCTGAACAAAATTTTTTTTTTAATTACTGAGAGATTTTTGTGATTTGGAGCATATAACTTAGAAGTTCAAAGACTTGAGCAACATTGCTCTAACAAAACTGTGCATTCATATTTCTTATTTAGATGATCCAAGTTTCTCAGGGATGACAGCTATAAAACCCCCCCAAAAGTGGAATGAAACTGATGCTGAGTCCTATCACATTTTATCAGTAAATCATATATATACATCTACAGATATGTGCTAATGAAAAAAACATATATTTAGCTCATTTTAAGAAAAGCAATTCCATGAAAAGTTTATGTATAATTATTTATAAAATTTTATTAAACTCCTTTTATCAACTTAGCATTATTAATAATTTTAATGGTAATTCTTTCCAGAAGAAAAATTTTTTATACACTTGAGTGTTAGTTACAGAAAAGTTTATTAACTTTTTATTTACATATCTTTGGCTGAGATGTATAATAGGATGACCAATAAAAAAATATAAAACATATAGAAGTGGACTGGAAATTCAAATGCAAGGACTCCAAGAAGGAAAAATTTTCAAATATTAAATAACTTATTTATTTCTAAGATAAATGTTAGTGCTTATCAAATTATGAAATCATTTACATACTACTTGATACACTTAAAAGTGATGTAACAGTTTTATTTCAAAAAGTCAATAATTAGGCACTGGCCAGGTAGCTCAGTTAGTTAGAACATTGTCCTGATAGGTCACAGTTCCAGGTTCAATCTCTGATCAGGGCACACGCAAGAAGCAACCAATGAGTGCATGAATAAGTGTAACAAATTGATGTTTCTCTTTCTCTCTCACAAATCAATTAAGAAAAAAAAAATTAAAAACGTCAATATTTATAATGAGTCAGAAAATGTATTCTAGAGTTTGAAATTACGATGAAGAATTTTATATGTCAACTTTAAAAGCTGAAGTTTTTTAGGGGGTCATGTGAGCCAAAAATGTGAAGACCAGTGTTTTAGGCAGCCAGAGCTGGGGGTGGCAGTGGCTCTTACCCCGATCCTCAGAACAGGGTGATACACTGCTGCCATCTCATCCTCCACCCCCTGCTCAGTGAACCACCTATTCCCATTCACGCTCAATTTAAAATTATAGAAAGTCTGGGCTGGGAGGATCTTTAAGCCAGTCCTTCTTTCAATTTTACTGTGGCTGGCAGTTAGAGACATGAGCAGAGCAAGGACAATGGGCCAGGTGCAGGTCATCAGGGCAGAAAGTCTGGGATGCCTAGCAAGTGGCAGAACTGGGAAAACAAGGACCTCACCCCCAGGGTGACCTTTCCACCCCTAGCACATTGCTGGTCCTGCAGTTCAGACTCCCTGACCTTTCATATCATTGGTCATGTGGTTTGGACCCTCCCCTGACCTTTCCTCCTCTGACACGTTGCTAGTCATATGGGTTAGACCCCCTTAAAATAGGAGTAAACAAGAGGGCCCAGGCCAGGGTGGAGGATAGCCCTTAAGCATTGAGCCCCCAGGACATTGAGATCCTGACCTGCATCAAATACATCCAGACCTCAGTTGTGTTTCAGCTCCAGGACCAGAAAAATAGCAAAACCAGACGAGCAATAGCATGGCTTCCTCAGGACCAGCTGCACTGACCAACGACCCCTGCCCTGGCATAGACCAGTCAGTGCAGACGACGATGACCCTGAAAGCACACACCTAGACAGCTGATGACAGTTCTATGGACATCCTCCCCTGGGACCTTCCCTAATATCTCCACCCTTAAAAGCCCTTAGGACAGAGGACCCAGCGATGAGCCTGACCATCTGTGCCTCACCAACCCCAAGGTGCATTACCATTACCTTCCTCTCTCCTAAGCACCAAAGGCCCTTCTTTTGCCTCTGTATTTTGTTTCCTGAGCCTATTTCTTCTACGGCTCACTTCTACCTCTGTGAATTTCTTAACAAACTTTCTTTTATAGTTTGAACCGTGGCTCTGGATTCTTTCCTAGCCAGAACTCAAGTACTGAGGTTGATGAATTAAGGTGCGGTCTGACTCAGTTGGTCTAACACCCGGTGCCATTCTCACTGCCACCAAGATCCCTAGCTATATGAACGTGGCCAAGCTATTCACATCCCTAAGCTTCATTAATAATAGTTCAACACAACACACAGAATGTCACAAAATTCTACACTTATGACATAACTGGCAAATAAATGGTATGATCAGTGATCTCAACCTCACCCTACCCTTTTAGAGGGGAAGGGTGGCTGAGAGGCAGATGACGTGAAGCCCGCCACCCGCCTGCTGCAAGAATGCTGTCTAGTTTTCAGAAGCTGGTGATCTGAATTTTCATGTAAAACCTGCGGATTGCCTAAAAAACATTAAAAAAAATGCTTTTATACCTGCAAGATAGAAAAAGAAATGCAACTACCCGCTTCAATCAGCTCAAAGGGCTGTCAGTTTGTTGCAACATTTAGTAGACAGGAGAAGTATTTGGGAGAGGGAGTGCGCTGTACAGAGTTTCCTGTTGCGTTCTGAATTACAGAGAAGTGACTAGATTCTTATAGATACAGTTGAGTTTTAGTTTTGAGTAGCCCTTTGGTTTCTTGGAAGATTTTATCCTACAGTGTGCTGTCATCCTATACTGACAAGAAGAAAGCTAGTTTTACACTTTCTTTTCACTTATCATCTCAATGGCTAGTTTAAGGAGCTCAGCAATGTGAAGCAGGGAAGTCACTGTGCCTCCTTGTGGAAGCAGTCGCATCACAAAACAGATGTGGCCCTTGAAGAGAACAGAGAAAGGCATACCTACCTAATGGCAAACGTAAAACCAGAGATGTCTTCTCGGGAGTACCCATGTGCAAGACACTGCATGTTCAACATGTGAGCGTGTCACTCCTCCTGTCGGAGGATGTGGGGACTTGTGTGTGAGTGCTGTGGTCTCTGCGACAGCTGTGTGCAGAGAAGAAAGGACGTGATCCTGGCCCAGAACTCTCTGAAACATTCAGGGGGCTTGGGGATGGTTTCGGGGATGGAGGGCTTCTACACTGAGCCTCCTTTTGTACGTTTTGCTTGGTTTTATTTTATCATGCACATTTATTATCCTAAAAAAAAAGACACCCAAAACAAACAAGACAGCTACGTGAGTGCCATTGCTGTGGTATGCTCTGCCACCAGACCCCACACGTACAACCTGTAAAACACGTACTCGGAGCACTCTACCACGTTCTACAGCAACTCCCTTTAACCTCTGTTACCTCAAGTTTTTTTAGCTGGCGAGAGTGCTGCTCACAGTGGATCTCTACTGCTTCACCACTTTCTCTGAGAAAACTCTGTCCTCACTGCCGTGGAAGCAGATCAATGGAAAAAGAGGAATGAGCAGGCCAGGATGAAGGGTTGTGGGTGGAGGACTATCATCTCCTGTCCTGCTTTTCCTGTCCTACTGGATGGCTTCAAATGAATCTGGGTCACCTTTGGGGACTAGCCACACAGCTCATCCCAGATGCCATCTGAGATGTCCCCCACATTTCAGCCCTTAATAAGCCAAGTTCACAATTTTTGCCAGATCTGAATGGTATTTACTTAATATTTTCTATAAATTGTCTAATTAAAAACCCATGTGTACATGTTATGGCATTTTGCTTATAAAATTAGAGGAATCAAGACATCAAGGTGTTGTGACTAAGAGCATGGCCTCAAGAAGCAGGTGTTTTGGTTCCAGTACTGCTTCTGCCATTTCTAAGTAACTGGGTCATGTTACTTCTCTTCAATTCAGTTTCCCTCTTCATAAAACGGGGATAATAATGGTACCCATGACATGGGGCTGGGTATTTGGGCGGAGGTAAGGACATCTATCTCCCCTTTGTGGGTCCTAAGGCATTGTAACTTCCTACAGAGATACAGTGTGCATCTGGATGGGGGTGGGGGGAAAGGTCTCTGCCCAACTGCCCGCCAGGGTGCTATGGTACTGCCAACCTGACTACCTGGCCCAGGGGCTCACAGGTGGGACCCCCAAAGCTCCCTGGGCCAGCAGTGGTCCTGCAGTAGGTCATGGAGGGGTAGGAAGAAGCCCCAGGGCAGCCCTAGTGGGCCACGGAGGCTGAGAGCTTGTTCCAAGGAGGCAGTGGAAGGTGGGACCAAGGTCCCTCCCTCCCTACACAATCCTTTGTTCCACTGCACTTCACTTATAAAACATAGATTCAGAGATAGAATTAATGAAAATTTCAAGTGTGGGGTACTTCAGTGCCTGGCCCCGGGTGACCACACTAACCAAAGCCTGCTGTGATCACACACCATTACACAGTACTGTGAAGGTACAATAAATTAATGTAGGTAGAGATCTAAGACTTATAGCTGGTACAATATAAGTGTTGGCCATTATTCATAGCACCACCATAAATGAAAAACAAGTATTTTTCAAATCCAGAGTGGGGCAAAAGTAGGTTTACAGTGGTAAATATGCAAAAGTTTATTCTTGCATTAGTATCTATTAATTATTGTATTATTTTCCATATGAACAACTGTAAACCTACTTTTCCCCCACCCTGTATGCATTTGGGTGCTGGGCACTATTCCAGGCACTGGCACATTTTACTTATCAGTGAACAGCTAACATTTATTATTTCCTTACTATGTGCCATCTAAAAGTCCACCAGAAGACCCCCAGTCCTGACTCTCAGGACTGACTGCCAGTGGGTGGATGTACAAACACCCAGTGCCCTGTACAGAGGTGGCAAGTTTGTGGGAACCAGATGTCTGGACTGAACAGGCTCTCTCATGACCTTCTAGACCCACTTTTTATTGCCAGAATTTCAAAAGGAGTCAGATTCCAAAATGTACTCAATCTTTTTGAACCACTGACATTTTCACAATTCATTATTTCGGTGTCAATGGACTTCTACAGCAAATTCATCCGTGGACAAGACAAAATCAAGGGACCTCCGAGGAACACTAGGGCTTCTCAGGGGGACATTCCAGTCTTCCATCAGCTCTGCTCTGCTTGCAGCACTTTCCATGAAGAAAGGGCTCTCACTGCGCTATGCAATAGGTAGCCACTAGTCACCTGCAGGCTAGAAAACCACACATTCAGTGTTTCCATTCTTCTCACCAATGTGCTCAAACTCTTTCGGGACGACCAGGGCTGTAAAGGGCTGTAAGACATCACTGGATCAATCAAAAATATCCCCACTTACAGGCTGGGCGAAGTATGGGGCTGGGTCCATCACGCAGCGAGGCAGCTGTGGGTGGAGCCCTGGAGCTCAGGCTTCACCTAAGCCTACACCGCCTGCCTTCCACTATGGTGCCGCGAGTCCTCCCGGCCTGTAGAGGCGTTAGTACACCTGCACGGGCCAGCGGGGCTGGCACTGTGCGATTTACAATAGAGGACACTGCTGAATTCACTGAGGTATTTTCATGGAGGTAACCTAAGCTCAAACTCGTACATTTTCCTGAAGTTCACCAATGAAAATAAGGATGTTTTCTGGGGAACGCAAGTAGGAGTCGACCCCTCCCAAACCCACGTGCTCATCTGGGCGTGGCCACGCGGGGCGCAGAGAAGAGGGCGAGCCTGGTGAACACGCTGGCTTTTCACAACTCGTCTAACAGGGTTCTACCAGCCCGGCTCCCACAGCCAAGGGCCGCGGGTCCCGCAGGCAGCACCGCGGGACGCAAACGCCCGACCTACCTGCGCGCGCTGCGCCCTCCGGCCCCTCAGCGCCGCCCAGCCCAGTGGCTGCGCGCAGCGCGTTCCCACAGCTCGCCGACAGGTTGCCAGTGGCCCTGCGCGCCAGGGTGAGGATGGGCGCGGACCAGCCCTCCGCGGCCGCCCGCCGCCTGACCGCACTCTGCAGGTCCCCCGGGACCGGCAGCTGGCTCCGGTCTACGATCTCAAACTCTTCTCCCGGCTCCGGCTTCGGCCCTGGCCCCCGCCTCCGCCCCACTGCGTTGCTGTCCCCCCCATCGGCGGCCATCTTGGCCGCGTCACGTGGCCCTGGCGGCAGCGCCGGGCGAGCGGGGCTCCACCTTCCGGTGTGCCTCGCCTTGCCTTGCTCCCCACTCTCCCCTTCACCGCCTTCAGCTTAGGGCAGGTCCGGGAAGGTCCCAGGCGTAACCGAAGCGGCGCCCACGTTCCCGCTAGCTGGGAGGCGCGTTTCAGGGAGTCATCCTGGGCTTGCTCCCCTTTTCGGGCGTGTGTAGCCCATCCTTGGACATAACCCTGGGGCCTCAGTTCTGTTTGTGACACTAGTCCTTCCTTTTAATTTTCATTTCCTCTTTTACTTTTTGTAGTTAGTCGTTTTTCTGCAGCACGCTTCAGGACAAGCCTTAAAAAGGGCAGGAAAGTGTTAGCTGAGATCGCTAAGGAAAAACCCAGAGCCAGAAAAGTCCAATTAAGGGCTTTTATTAGAAGGGAGACACTGCGATCAGGTGGACTGAGTTAGAATGGGCTGCAGCGCCAAGGGAAGGGGTAGAGGGACTTTTAAGGGGGTGTGAGTCACCCTGCCGGTGGGTTCCAGATGTCCAGGGTGTAGGTGTTTGCGAAACAACAATGTCCTGATTAGGGATGGCTGCTAGGAGATTTATGGTCCTTGTTTCTGGGAAATACTCAAGGGAGAGGGGAAGGGGCAAAGCGGGTATAACCCTCTGTTTCAGCACTGGTGGTGGCTCAGGTCCTCCAAGTCCCAGTACATTCTAACATCCCAGGCTCTTTTCTATTTTATTTGGGAAAGGGGCTGCCAAATTTCTTATGTAACTACTTCAACGCTGGCAGACATAAGAGGCATCTTAGATCCTATCTAGGAGTTGAACCTGGACCTGTATGGGCTTATGATTCTGCAAGTAGAGAACAGGCCCGACTTGCTTTTTGAGCTGGGCTAATCTGGAAGATATAAACTTTATAAGCAGGTTAAATAGGCATGGGCCTAAGAAGGGCCATAACCATGTAACCAAGCAAAGCAGGGCTCGTTCATGTGGCGCCTTGGTGTATGACACATTCGTCGTCGGCAGCCGTCCGTCTCGAGAGACGATGGTGTAGCTTCTTAAGAGTCTATCTGCACCGCCGAGAATGGCTGTGCAGTCCGACTCAGGAGTGACACGGTATCTGTCTCCTCCCGTGTTGAATCAACATCTTGCGATGACGCTGGAGTGTCCTCTCCAGTGAAGCTGAAGCTACAGAGCCTGGGCAGGGTGATATGGAGGGTCTGCTGTTGCCCATGCAGCAGACCCCCCCTCTCTTCGCAGCTGAAGGGTCCAAGGGAAAGACGAAGTCAGTATGACACATTAGTGTTGAGAAAAACAGGTCTTTATTTACGATATTCCAACCTTGGGGGGGGGGGGGGCTGGGAACACTTCAGCTTGGAGCCCTGTTCTCCCCTGAGATCCAGCATTTCCCTTGCTCCGCAAAAGGCTACAAGCCAAAAACAAGCCCAATAGTTCCCCATTCCTTATCTGTCAGCTGTCTCCTTCAGGATCTAGATATGTCATCAGTCTCTGTATACTAGTCCAGAAAAGCATGTGCCCTGTTAACACTGGATCCCGGTGAAGACCAGGAAAAGCACAAGTCCTTAGTGTCCTCTCCATATGTCCTGAGTTCCAAGAGTCCAGATAGTCTAGATCTGCAAGGCAGAGTCCTTGGTGGTTTCAGAGTCAGCTGGAATGGGCACAATCAAAGCAGCAGCATGCCTGCTTTCCTGCTAGCCCAGGCCACATGGCCAGATCCTGACTATTCAAGAGAGATGACAGAATGAAGGGGATTTGGGCGCCTGCTATCCAAGCAGTGGGTGGACGGGAGTTGGAGCAGAGGTATGCTCTTACAGAACCCCAGCTTATGCTGTTCTGCAATAGCTGTGAGGTCTGATTGCCCACCAAGAAGCGTAACTCCCTATGAAACCGGAAAAGCTGGTGTTTCTGCTGACTGTCATCTACCAGACCCAATAAGCAGAGACAGGGATTGAATCTTTATGGGTGATTTATTCAGATGGTTGGTGATCAGAGAAGACAGGAGGTTTTACCCTAACAGATTGTCTTAAACTCCATTATAAATGGATCCTTTATATAAGAAGAAGAAAAATATAGGTAAGGGGTTTGGAATTCAGGGAAAAAGTTAATCAGATAAAAGCCGAAGCATTCTTTCATGTGTGTCCTGGATGATGATCTTTGTGTTCTGAGGGGGTCAGGGGGGTGGGTGGTCGTCTCATCTTGAAGTACAGATTTTTTTGTTGAGCACATATGTTAGCATTAGTAATACACTTAATTGTAGATCCACATAAGGGCACATTGTATTCAACAACGCACTATGATAAAGCACAAAACAGTTTTTAGCACATTTGACAAAAGGTGCACACTCTCCAGCTGGGGCTATATTACTGACTTTTAAGGAAAACATTTCCTTGTGTTTTAGAGTTACCACATTCCCAATTACAAATATTGGAGTAGGCTATTTTCTTATTGATTTGCTTAAATAAAGTATAATTTGGAAGGCTTTCCAGGGGAGTACAAACACCTATAAGACATGTAGTGAAAGTTTGTTCAAAGTAAGTTCCTCCTGCAAGACAAAATTTAGAGATACTTAGGACATTTTTGATAAATACACCCAAATATTTTCATCTCATTTGAAAGGAACAAGTTCTTTATAACATGGGGTTAAACAAAAAGTAATGAAAAGAAGATAAGTTATTGTTTTTGAAAGGTGACTTTCAGGTCTTCTTGAGACTCGGTGGTCCATTGTTCCTCTGGTGCTTTCTTTACTCTGGTGTGTTGAATCCAAGGCTTTATTTCTGCCAACTTTACCACGGTGTGCGTGGTAAGGAGTACATCCCAAGGTTCAGTCCATTTTTCTTCTAGTTGGCTCTCTGGAAATCCTGTCTTCCAGGTCTTAAGTAGCACCTTATCTCCAGGGTCAAAGAACTGTAGTGAACCTGTAGGGGAGAGAGCTCTGATACAAGCAAGGTCACTAATTACAGCTAAGGTCTGACTTAAATGTTGTACATTTTCATTACCTTCATTTCTTGATCTATACACATATCTCCCACCGCAATCATAGCCTGAAATGGTTGCCCATACACAATTTCATAAGGACTCTGAGAAGACGGTGGGTTTGTAGCCTAACAGACTGTCTTAAATTCCATTATAAATGGGCCCTTTTTATATGGGGAAGGAAAGTATAGGTAAGGGGTTTGGAATTCAGAGAAAAAGTTAATCAGATAAAAGCTGCAGCATTCTTTCATCTGTGTCCTGGGAGGTGGTCCTTGTGTCCTGGATGGTGGTCTTTGTGTCCTGGGCGGTGGTCTTGTGTGTCCTGGGCTGTGGTCATCTCACTCTGGAGTATAATGGCTCAGATACTGTTTTGATTGCTTGCAGGACTCGTGAGACACAAAGGTGGAATGGCTTATGGTTTTCTGGAGTCGAGGTGGGTCATGTTTCCAGGTCCTGAAAAATAGCTTTTAACATACATTGGTTACTAAGTTTATTGGTTTTTACCTGAAACTAAAATTTTCCAACATTTGAGGCCCCCATCAGAGCAGGAGTGTGTGAGAAATGCTCACAATAAAAACACCAGGACACAGGACTTTAGCATAACTGAGGCAGTTGTTTATTCACAGATCTGCAGCTCCAGGCCCAGCCAAATCAAAGGTGCACACCGACAAACAGAGCAGGCTGTTTTTATCCTAACACAAGTAAAACACCCCTCTCCATTCTCCTCCTCCTCCGTTTTTCCGTGTTGGTTACTCTGGAGTTACGATCTAATGCAATTAGCTAAATTAACTGAGAGTGATAATTAACTAAGAATGATCTGGTTATAGGTCTGTCTCCAGCTCTCCTTTGAAATTTCCCTAACTTGTTTGCTTGGCTGTCTAGCTACATTTTCCCATTTTCCTGTGTTTGGTGATGAGTATCTCCCCACTTTGATCTCAGATATCTTCCCCCTTTGATCTCAGAGGCATTTGTGCTGAGCTGTGGAACATCCCTTCCTGATTTGTAAATATGCTAATACTGTTAACTCTGGCTCAGAGACCCCCTAATTCAAGATTACGTTTGTACTTTGCTGCTAATTGTTTTCTACTGGTTTGAGAGTCACCAGTTTCTCTGCCCTTACAAGTGCAGCTAGGTTTTTCCCCATCTTAGTGCTATAGCTGTGTTTTGGGAAATTTAGTGCTGTATGCCTAATGAGGTGCCCCCTTTTGAGTTACCTACTCCAATGTCAGGAAAACTCTGACTCCAAAAAACCTCCGCTGCCTTGCGGCATACCTCTTCAGGGGAAAGGCTAGGGGAGTAAACCCCGACAGAAAATCCGGAGCCGGAGTCCCTAAGGCGGTTTGACGTTGTAGTCAACACCGGCAACTCCTGCGGCGCACCTGAAGCCAAGCTGTATTGACTCCGTCTTTCCCTTGGACCCTTCAGCTGCGAAGAGAGGGGGGGTCTGCTGCATGGGCAACAGCAGACCCTCCATATCACCCTGCCCAGGCTCTGTAGCTTCAGCTCCACTGGAGAGGACACTCCAGCGTCATCGCAAGATGTCGATTCAACACGGGAGGAGACAGATACCGTGTCACTCCCGAGTCGGACTGCGCAGCCATTCTCGGCGGTGCAGATAGACTCTTAAGAAGCTACACCATCGTCTCTCGAGACGGACGGCTGCCGCCGCCGCCGCCGCCGCCGCCGACGACTCCAATGTCCTTCCTTCCCATAGTATGTATACCTCTTTCCTTTATTCCTTCACGATCCTTCACTTTCTTAATTCCTTTATTTCTCTTTCCTTCCTTTCACTTTCTGCAACTTACACGGACCATCTATGACTTACACGAACCCTCTGCAACTTATATAGTCCTTTGTGCAAAACACAACATTCTCAAATAAGGGAGATGAACTTTCCTTTAAAGTTAATCAGGCATCTGATTAATAGTTTGCTTTTTAGGCAGATATAGGGAAAGATTTTATCCTATGGTGGGTTTACATAGTGCTCAGAAGTGAGCTGTTTTGTTATCTTGTAACCTTGATAGCAGCTAGGGCTGGAGAAGAAGAGAGACCAGGCTTGGGCGACCTTCAGCAGCTCCATTTTTAAAAGTATCAGATTTTTTCTTTTGTACATCGATGGAGGGGTGTTTGGTGAGAGAGGATCCATAAGACTGTTTACACATTTGGTCTTCCCCAACTCTCTTACATGTCTCAGTTTTTCCCCTGACTGTCTAAAACAGCCAGGGGGGCTCAGAGTGCTGGATGACCAGCCCTTATCTGGCACATCCCCAAATGAGCCAAAATTATGTTACAGTGCTGGGAGTTCCCTATGAGGCCCATACACGTCTTAGGGATTGACCCCAAATGCCTCCATGACCGGAGGGAGAGAAGAAGTACCTCTTTTGTCTTTGGAGCCCGGGCAGAATCTGAGCACTCATTTCATATTTCATTGTTTCTGTCTCTAAAAACAGGGCTAGCACATTTGAAATCCCCACTCCCACAGTGCAGCACCTCCTTTACCTCAAAGGCGAGAGACCGTGCTCACTGCATTCCAAACAGCTGGAGACAAAGAGTGGAATCCAAGTCATGGCACCATTTATATTAAATAATGGAGGGAAGAGAGTGGGGAGCAGTAGGTGGTTGAGACAGGGGAGAAAAATGCCATGTGAGCTCTGAGGAGAGGGAAGGAGTATCTGAGCTTTAAGCTTGACTAGAATATCTTGGCAAATACATGTTCTTCTAAGGAGCGTGGAAGGAGGGGATTAATGGATGGTTGCGAGGTTATGCTGTCAATCCCAATAATTAAGATTGAGGAACTAGTAAGTGGCTCAATGTATCAATAAGAAAAGATATTGGCTTACCTGCTACTAATGGAATTACTTGATGTTCCTTCCTGGAGATAGGCATGGGGCCTGTGTGGTCCCTGGGCAACTTCAGTCCTCCACTGCTAGTCCCAGAAGCTCTTAGAAGTCAAAGCCAGGGGTCTGTTCTGGGTGGGTAACCGATATCCCTGTGCCTTGAGGGGCCTGGGGACAATCAGACTTTCGATGGCCCTCTAGTTTGTACAGGAGGCATGGTCCCAGAGGGGCATATGGATTTGGGAACTGTTTAGTCCAGTGTTCAGACTTTTCCTCGTTTGAAGTAGTCTGTGGAGGTGTCTGACTTTTACCTTTTGATGGGTTAGGTTTGTGGGACTCTTTCAGAGCAGAAGCCTGTAATTGGAAAGCCTAAGTTCACAATTGGGCGCACTCCTCATCTTGATTGTTGAAGACCTTGAAAGCCAGGTTAACTAATTTGGTCTGACTGGTTTGATGGCCTGCCTCTGGTTTTTGGAGTTTGTGGCATATGTTGGGAGCTGACTGGGAGATAAAATGTATATGTAAAAGCAGGTTGCCCTCTGGTGAGTCAGGCTTTAATTTAGGTTAGTATATTTTTGGAGGGCTTCCCTGTAACCTGGCTAGGAAGACTGCTAGATTTCCATAGGATTTTGGGGATATTTCTTTTAATTTGTCCTGTAATCCAGCTAGGAAGCACACTATCATATGATTATGGGCCTGTCTCCTAGGTTTGCCATTCTGATAGTCCCAGTTGGGTTCCTTTCTAGGGACTGCCATGACCCCAACCAGACTATTGTTGGGGTCCTGTCTGTTAAGAGTATTGGCATGTACCTGGGATGCCAGTCATACCCATTCCCTCCCCTCACTAAATAGATATGTGGACAGAACAACAAAGAGATCTTGCCAGGTGAGGCAATAGAAGACAGTGAGATATTGAACTTCCTTAATTAAACTGGTTGGGTCAGTAGAGTAGACATGGTCCTTGTTTCTGGGAAATGGTCAAGGGAAAGGGGAAGGGCCAATGGGGGCATAACCCTCTCTGTTTCAGCACAGGTGGTGGCTCAGATCCTCCAAGTCCCAGTACATTCTAACAGAAAGAGTATTTTTTAAAAATTAACTACATACAGCAGTTTGGCAGGAAAGAGCACACTGTGGTGGATTGGAAATCAGAAGGCCTGGATTCTGCTACTAATCAGTTGAATGGGAACAGTCACAGAATCTACCTTATTATTAAATAAGATTTTGCAGGATGGAGCACAGGGCAGATGCTAGCAGCTGGGGTGCTTGTTACCTAGCCAAGCATCTGGGGCAAGGTACTTACCACTTGTGAGGAGTTACAGCCTCTTTTATCACTTGGGGAGGAGGGAATTTGATAAAGTAGAAACCCAAATTTCACTAGCATTTGACACTTTGCTTGCAAGGTACTGTATGTGGGCCTCATCCAACCAGAACTGTTTAGTTTGATTCCCAGAATGCTTAAATTTTAAATTCAAAATGTTTAACTTGTTAGAGATATTTAGAAATTGAAAATATTTTGCATAAAACTCTAGACTTTGGCCTTCTCTTGAAATATTGGGAGATTTGGCAACTCAGTATATTTCGAATGGCAATGAACTGGTGGAGTGGACAATGCCTCCCCTTTAAACATCGAGGCATCTTGGCCCAGCCCCCTTCTCTAGTTTGCATGATCTGTCTGGCTCCTGAAGGCCAGTTGTTTTCAGTGGGGTGGGGAATGAGTGGGGAATGACTGAGCAGTGGGGTGGACGGAGGTGTTAGGTAGTCTGGAATGACAAACAGTTGTCCAGGCTCCGTCAGGACTCTCCAATGCAGGGTGACAGCCACATAACAGAAATCAGAGCCTGGAGCCAAATTCCATTTTGCATAAAAACATAATTCCTTTTTGGGGAGACAGTTTTGATGTGGTATCAGGCTATGCTTCAGTAACAACCCCAAATCTCAGTGGCTCAACATAATAAAAGTTTGTTCCTCATCATGCTTCACTGGAGGACTTGGGCTTTGGCAGGTTCCATCACTAACATTAAATGCCCTGGCCCTGGAGGGACAGGCTTCACTTGTACACATTTCATTGGCCAAAGCAAGTCACATGCCACCTCTAACTTCAAGGGGGTTAGAAAGTTCAATCCTACTAGTATCTGGGAAGAGAAGTGGGGACATTGGTGAACAGTATAATGACTACCATAAATGTACCCTGAATTTTACCTGAATACCACTAAGTTGATTTGTTCAGAAACTAAGAGTTATTCACCATTTCAGAACATCACATCACCCAGAACAATGTTGCCTTCAGTATTTGAGATATTAAGATGATGCCTGTGTTGTCACGATCATGGGGATTTTATATAAAGGGGCAAATGTCTGGTTACAGTATTTCTTTCAGTGTTAGTTGTACCTCATTTACATATTAAAATATATATTATAAACTCATTTCTCTTTTATATTATAGTTAGGACATTAGATTAATTTTTTGAAATTTTATGTGTGGGTGGGCTTATTGTCTACGAATTTTATTTCAAAATTGTAAATGGGGCATTATAAAATACGTATTCCTGATAGGGTAGGCAATTGAGTGTGCTGGTAATGATCTTAATTCTCCTAGCAACAAACAGCAATTCTAAGTGCTTTCAATTTTCACTTCACATGAGAGCAACTCTGGAGAGAAGTTAGTAAGAGGAGTTTTGGTGAAGAGGATGTGTGTGATTATTTTAGGTCAACTAATAACACTTAGAAGACATCCTACTATATTTGTTATATTATTTTCTATAATTTTCCATATACTTGAAATGTTCTATAATAAAAGTTCCTTTCCCCAAACATATGGCCCAGTTCTCCCTCCCCGACTCTACCTCCACTTTTTTCTAATACATTGCCCTCTGTGTGGTTTGTCCCCTAGCCCTTTCCTCCACTCTGCTTAGGCCCTGTTTCTTATGCTTTGGGTTCCATCTGTCTGCTGCCTTCTCCAGAGTGTGAGTCCACCCTCAGCCCGTTGTCACTCTCGCCTTTTTTCTAACCTTTGGGTGGATGGGTGGATTCTCACTGCATTTAGATCCTGTCTCTCAAATCTGGCCTTGCTCTTCTTGTCCCAGCTGCCCAAGTGCTCCTCACCTGT
Organism: Furipterus horrens; assembly: GCF_987537825.1. Classification (NCBI taxonomy): domain Eukaryota; kingdom Metazoa; phylum Chordata; class Mammalia; order Chiroptera; family Furipteridae; genus Furipterus; species Furipterus horrens. The sequence continues at coordinate 59,540,673 of NW_028327180.1, read as the reverse complement.
GTGTTGCAGTCACCCTCCAGATGTCTCCTTGTGTCTTAGGGCCTTACGGCCTCTGTTTTGTTTTTGACACCTCAGCCCTTGGATTTCCTAAGGCCCAGTACTGATCCTTTAACCTTCCTGCTTACAAATCTCCCTTTGCTTCCCCTTTGCAGGAGACCTTTTTCTTGTCTGTGTGCTGCAGGTGCAGATTGCTCACTGTTTCCTCAGTGTGGCCTAGCAATGGAGTTCTGCAGCACCTTGTGGGGGCACGGTAGGGGGTTTGCTGAGCCCAAAGCAATTCCCAAAGAGACAGAGTGCCTGGAGCTTTACTAGTTTCTTCTCACGTGTACAAAATATACATTTGGTTGGCATTTTATAATCTAGGAAATCCAAACTGTCTGGACATAGTCACTACCCTGGTGCCAGGAATGCCATTTAAAGTCAAATCATTTTTATGAACAGTGTAATATAAAGCATAAACCATTGGCTATGAGCATTGCCTGATAGGCCCTCTGAGGTGATGGAATGTTCTAGGTTTGTGCTTGTACCACAGGAGCTCAGCTCCAGGCAGGTTAACTTTGGATTTGGTGAGACTGAGTGGAGTGCTGGAGAGGGAATCCATACCAGGTTTATTCTTGCAGTGGCAAATGAGACAGCAACAGAGCATCCACCTTTATTCTATTCTTGTGGCGGCAGGCAAGACAGGAACAAAGCATCTGTCTTTATTGTTGTGGCAGCAGGTGAGACAGGAACAAATCATCCATGCTTATTCTAATGGCAGCAGATGAGACAGTAGCAGAGCATTTGCACTAGAGTATCCATGCCCCGTGAACAACAGGGGCTCATATATAGAGAGTATTGAACAAAAGCGGCATGGGGCCAACAAAAATTGTGAGATAGTGTAGCACTTGAGCACTAAGGCACTCTCTTATATAAGGATGATTTGAGAAAATACATGCGCGTTGAGGTGGGGATCCTGACTACAGTCATCCCAACACAATATCCACCCTTCCCGGATTCTTGCTTCACAATCTACGTGACAGGATTCTTCTGCCTGGGGCCCTGTGTAGGAAGACTGGAGCACTGCATTCAAACCCCACAGCAGCAATATAGGTTGTAACAACAGAAAAAAATATGAACTGCAATGCATAGAGCTGTAATTAAGGCTGTATGCCATCCAGAGGTTAGTGAGGCTCACTAGGCCCTCCCCAAAGAACTGGGAATGCACTTACACAGGCAGTGCCATGTCTTCCCCAGTGACCTGCACCAGAGACGGTGTGGGTGTTGTGACACAAGGGAGTAGGTAACCACCCTACTGCCATGGAGGTCTTGGGCATGGTGCCATTTTGACATTCTAGACAGAGGGTAGCAAGGTGTGCTAACTCCACCATCACCGCCGTTAGCCAGCCTAGTCCGTCCCAGAGTGAGTACCTTAACAGGTGCCTGGTGCAATTCACTTGGCTGTGTACCAAGCCCTTAACTTCAGTCCATGTGTCCTTTCATGAGGAGGTGGGGTCAGCATCGGTCCAATGGAGCAGCACTGCCACGAAGAGTGGTTGGCAGGCTGCACTCTCCATGGCAAGCCAGTGGCATCTCTGTGTAGACCCAGCTGGGGCATTTGCCACATCAGCGAAGCTGCATGTCCCACCCATAAACGCATTGCTATCGACCAACCTGGAGTTGGGTGTGCATGCTGCTTCAGCGCTGCGTGTGTGGTAACAGATGCGAACTCACCCATTTCCTGCTGGAAAGCAAAATGCCATCCACCACCCCTACATCACATAATCTGAGCAACCAAGCTGCTAAAGATTTTGGTGCCTTTTGTTGGAATCAGCTCCCCAAATCCACCAGTTCCGCTTGCAAGTATGGACACATGGTGGAGCACTCTGTGACTTGCAGAGGGGCCTGGGCTTGGCCCTGGGCCATTTGGGGACACTCAGTATTAATCTTCCACATTACCACTGGTCATGCCTGAGACAGGGGAAGGGTCTGGCTATCCCTATCATCCTAGTCCTCTGAGGAGTATAAGACCTGTACCTCTGATCCTGTTATGGAACTGGTCCCAATGTGGGCTCTCAGGTCAGCCACTTCCATCTCTAGTAGATCCTGTGTTTTCTTCCAGGTAGCCCTCATTTCCTGCTCCTGGGACAGGTCCTCCTCCAACTCTCAGACCTGTGCCTACAACACAAGTGACTCCCGGACTGCTTTACACAGAACAGTGAGAAATAGCCAGCCCACAGCACTGGCCTCTACCTGGGCACTTTTCTTCTCCAGAGAGCCCTCTGTCTTCAACGGGGCCTCCTCTGTTGCCTTAGGAGTTACTTTTATCACCTCCCAATCCTGCAGGGGCACCCAAGCCTCCAACACAGTCACCACTGTGAACCACGTATCCATGATGGGCCAACCTGATGGCCCACCCTGAGTGGCCATGGCTGACCCCTGCTCCATAGTTTCAATCTGCAGCAAATCTTGAAGACTATGCCAAGTTTTCCACAGGAGCTCAGCTCTAGGCAGGTTAACTTTGGATTTGGAAAGAGGAAAAAACAACAGTGGAGCATTGAAGAGGGAACTCATACCAAGTTTATTCTCATGGCAGCAAATGAGACAGCAACAGAGCATCCATCTTTATTCTATTCTTGTGGCAGCAGGCAAGACAGGAACAAAGCATCTGCTTTTATTCTTGTGGCAGCAGACAAGATATAGCAGAGCACCTGCACTAGAGTATCTGCATCCCCTGAATAACAGGGGCTCATATTTAGAGTATTGAACAAAAGCAGCATGGGGCCAACAAGAACTGTGAGATAGTGTAGCACCACGCACTAAGGCACTGTCTTATATAAGGATGATTTGAGAAAATACATGTGTGTTGAGGTGGTAATCCTGGCTGCAATCATCTTGACACAACAGTGCTGGACTGTATGGGGGCTGCCAGCCACAGGTGGACACTGAGCACTTGCAGTATGGTTCATGACACTGAGAAATGGAACATTTACTTAAATTAAATTAAAAGAGCTCTATGTAACTGATGACTATTGTATTGCACAACACAGGTATAGATCTAACTCCAAGGTTACAGGGAATATAGGGGAAAAAGGAAGGAGGGAAACAGCACCTGTGTAAATAGCAAGACTCTTCAAGACAGGGCAGCATCCCCTGGGCCTGGCTGAAGACGCAACTCCTTGAGACCAGAATTACTTGCTGGGAAAGACTGGTGTTTGCCAGGTGGTGAGGTTTGAATATGGGCTGAATATTAGATATTATGGAATTACTATTAATTCTGTTAAGTATGATCATGGTTGTAGGCATGAAGGAGAGGCCTTTATTTTTTAGAGCTGCATTAGAGTATCAAGTGGTAACATGTCATAATGTCTACAGCTTTAAAAACTTCAGCAAAAGAAAATAGATGATACAAATGTGACAAGAGGTTGACAGTTTTGAAGTCTAGTAACAAATATAAGTTATTACAGATTCCTTCTACTTTTCTGAATGAATTTTCATAAGAAAAAGTGAAAATACATTAACAATTGAATCTGTATGCAACAGAAACCAGTGCTTCATAAAGAGATTTCTTTTTTGAAAAATGAAATAAAAAATGAAGAAAATAAGTTTATTTTATGTACATTTAATAAAATTTAGAATGTGTTCACAACCATGTGCAGGCTTTCAGAATGAACAAAGACTGAACAAGTAATGGTTTTTGCCCATCTTTTCTGAAAAATTACATGATATTAAGGCATGGCATATCACTCACACCATCCCATGTGTCACAGAGTCAGAAGGATCCAGACCACTCAGGCTTCATCGTACTCCTCAAGGCCTCTTTAGTCCTTTGGTAGACAAGCCATACCTTTTGTTTTTGCTGGCCGTATTTCCATTTAAATCGTATCTCTGCATGTAGTTAGTATTCAAGCTAATTGGTCAAAAGTGGTGAAGTAATTATCCCACTGACCAAGCTGTTTGTCCTTTTGGATGCTTTTGTGGGATCTCTGATAAGGAAATAAGCCATTTTACTGTATTATTACTCTATACTTTGTGCCTATACCCTGGCTGGTTTGGCTCAGTGGATTGAGCGTCGGCCTGCGAGCTAAGTGTCGCTGGTTCGATCTTCCAGTCAGGGCACATCAGAGAAGGAAAACTCTGACTCCAAAAAACCTCCGCTGCCTTGCGGCATACCTCTTCAGGGGAAAGGCTAAGGAAGTAAACCCCGACAGAAAATCCGGAGCCGGAGTCCCTAAGGCGGTTTGACGTTGTAGTCAACACCGGCAACTCCTGCGGCGCACCTGAAACCAAGCTGTATTGACTCAGTCTTTCCCTTGGACCCTTCAGCTGCGAAGAGAGGGGGGGTCTGCTGCATGGGCAACAGCAGACCCTCCATATCACCCTGCCCAGGCTCTGTAGCTTCAGCTTCACTGGAGAGGACACTCTAGCGTCATCACAAGATGTCGATTCAACACGGGAGGAGACAGATACCGTGTCACTCCCGAGTCGGACTGCACAACCATTCTCGGCGGTGCAGATAGACTCTTAAGAAGCTACACCATCGTCTCTCGAGACGGACGGCTGCCGACGACTTTGTGCCTATCTAAGCTCACTCTTTACTTTTAATATAAGCTGTAAATTCATTATTTTTTCAACCATCTTTTAAAAAAGATTTTATTTATTTGAAGAGAAAGGGGAAGGGAGGGAGAGAAACATTAATGTGTGGTTACCTCTTGCACATCCCCAACTGGGGACCCAGCCACAACCCAGGCATGTGCCCTGAGTGGGACTCAAATGGGCGACTCTTCAGTTCGCAGGCCTGTACTCAGTTCAGTGAGCCACACCAGCCAGGGCTCAATCATCATTTTTGAAGCTCCTATCAGATCAGCAGTATTGACTTTCTTTTCTGTGGACCTCATGTGTCTGTGGCTTTGTGTGGGAATTAAGTGGGACCTGAGCAGCATTCTCATTTATTTGGGAAATCTTGCATCCGGTGTGAGGTTTATAGTTCCACTGTACAATTGATTTGCACTGTAGACATCTGACAGTTGGAGAGACTGGCCTGCCTTTGGCGCAATATGCAGGGAATGGTGCTTTGTGTCAGCAGGCATTAGCTTTGAGAAAGGACTGATTTTATGACTGGTAATAGATTTTATAAGGAGTAATACTAATATATTCATTAGTGAATATTTTAACATTATGAAGACTTGCTTCTCTAAATGGCCTTGTAACTGCAGAGACTTGGGTAAAATATCTGCACCCAAGGGACACCCTCTGTTTTGAGTTTAGAACTTAGACCTTGTGGTGGTAGCTGTAACTGAATGGGATGCAGGTACTGGTGCTAAGATGACCTCAAAGCTCAGCAGTTTCAAGGGTGATCAAATAAAAGGAAAATCTCGCCTACTTGTCACAATTCTGATGAATTGCCCAGAATGGGTGCACTCCACCTACATCAGACACTCATCACTAGTCTGGGCCACTGGTACTTCCAACCAACTGGCTACCAGGGATTCCTGTGACACCCTCCTCTGGCTCAGTAATTTGCTAGAATGACTCATATAAGTCGGGAAAGCACTTCACTTACTGTAATCGTTTATGACAATGGATATAGTTCAGGAACACTCAAATTGAAGAGCTGTGTGGGTCAAGGGTTGTGGGAAGGGATGCAGAGCTTCCACACCCTCTCTGGGCATGCCATCCTTTCAGCACCTTGATGTTTTCAGCAACCTAGAAAATCTGTGAACCCCGTTGTTTAGGACTTTTATGGAGCTTTCATTACCTGGGTGTGATTGATGAAATCATTGGCCATGGGTGGTTGAACTCCATCTCTAGTCTCTCACCCCTCCCTAGAGGTCCAGTGGTGGAAATGAAAGTTCCAACCTGTTACCAAACAGCAAGTTGGTCCTGTTGCCAACTGTCACCATCTATCCAAAATTCTAGAGGCAAAAGTTTGATGAGAAAGGAAAGAAATCTTTATTCAAAAGTGGTCACTTAATCCTATCAAGTCACAGCTTTAATTATTAAGCCTATCAATTAAGGCTAATCTCTAACATTTTGGTTCTCTTATCTTTTCCCATTAGTTTGTATGGGGTAAGTTTACAAACTAAAACAACATAATACACAAAAGCCACACAATTCTGGAAGAAAGGCAGGCTTCTGCCTCAGAGGTTGTCCCCCCTAGAACACCCCCAAAATAAACCTGCCACCCTCTGCCAGGCCAGCATTATCCTAGGCTGTATCCAGAGTTCCTTATCATCAAAAATACCATATGTTGGGAAATGCAGGCATCCTCAAGGATGAATACCAGGAGAGCCCCAGCCCCAGCCAGAGCCTCAGAGAGTCAGCCATCTCAGGAACCAGAAAAGCTAATGAGCCGAAGAGCCTGCCCTCTTTTTATTTCCATTGGCTCTGGAGGCTTCAGCTTCTCAGCCAATCCCATCCTAGACTGCCTTCCATTGGGTCAGCAAACTCTTCCTATGGCCCCTCCCACTTCTCCCCAGTGATCTTAATCAGATCTCTCTGTGTCAAACCCTCTAACCACTTGGTTTAGGTTCCTCAAGCAACCAGTCCTCATCCTGCAAGAGTCACCTCATTAACATAAACTTAGGTGTAGCTGAAAGGCTATTTTTAGAAGAAAAAAAAACAGACTTCTGGCCAAGATGGAGGTATAGGTAGACAGACTTCACCTCCTTCCACAACCAAAAGGATTACATCTACCTCAAAACTAAAAACAACCAGAACTACCAGAAAATTGAACTGCATGGAAGTCAAACAAACAAAGATATAAAGAAGTAATACTCATCCTGATGGGTAGAAGGGGTGGAGGAGGATATCGGGTGATTGTGGTGGTGGTGGCGGTGATGGTGTTGGCGGCGGTGATGGCGTTGGCAGCGGCAGCAAGACAGTAGCTGTGGCCAGCCAGCAGAAAGAGCAATCATACATTATAAAAGCCTGGAGGGACATGTGGGGAGCAATCTCAGCCCCAAACCAGACCGCACAGCTCATGGTTCCAGCGCTGGGAAAAATAAACCCTCATTGCTTCTGACTGTGAAAACCAGTGGAGTTCAGGGCAGCAGGAGAAGAAACTGCTGGGCTCTCAGCAGAGTCTGTTTGTTGAGAGGCCCCCACAGTTCTAGCCCATCTGCCAAGACACTCATTCTGGGAACCACAACCAGGACAACAGCTAGAGGGGCAACAGTCCCATATGGGAAGTGGGTGAAGTGCTTGGAAAAGGAGCAAGTGCTTAGAAAGTGCATTGTTCCTTCTCTGACCCCTCCCCAGCTTGCCCTTCACTGATGAATACCTAAGGCTCCACTCCTTACAATGTAACAAGTGCGGCAACTCTTCCTAAGACACAGAGGCAAACACAGGAGCCTGTCAGTTGAGGATATGGAGAAGCATGGCCCAAAAGAGGGAATGGATCAAGGTTCCAGTGTGAGAACTAAGCAAGGAGGAGATAGCCAACCTAACAAATACACAATTCAAAACACTGGTGATAAAGATGCTCACAGAAATTATTGAGTACAGCAAATGCATAAGCAAAGAAGTGAAATGAAGAAAAATCCACATGAAGTCGATAGTGAAGGGAAGGAAGCCGGGATTCAAATCAATGATTTGGAACATAAAGAAGAAATAAATAGTCAACCAATACAGAATGAAGAAACAAGAATTGAGAAACATGAGAAGAGGCATAGAAACCTCTGGGATAGCTTTAAACATGCCAACATCTGAATCATAGGGGTTCCAGAAGGAGAAGAGGAAGAGCAAGAAATCGAAAGCTTATGTGAGAGAATAATGAAGGAAAACTTCCCTAATTTGGTAAAGGACATACAAGCCTAGGAAGCACAGAGAGTGCCAAACAAGCTAGACCTAAAGAGGACCACACGAAGACACATCATAATTAAAATGCCAAAGGCGAAAGGTAAAGAGGAAATCTTAAAAGCAGCAAGAAAAAAGAAGAGAGTTACCCACAATGGGGTGCCTATGAGACTGTCAGCTGATTTCTCAAAAGAAACTTTGCAAGCCAGAAGGGACTGGCAAGAAGTATTCAAAGTAATGAAAAGCAAGGACCTACAACCAAGATTACTCTATCCAGCAAAGCTATCATTTAGAATAGAAGAGCAGATAAAGTGCTTACCATACAAGGTAAAGCTAAAGGAGTTCCTCATCACCAAGCCATTATTATGTGAAATGTTAAAAGGACTTATTTAAGAAAAAGATTAAAACTATGAACATTAAAATGACAACAAAGTCACAACTATCAACAACAGAACCTAAAAAAATAAAAACAAAAACAAACTAAGCAAACAACCAGATAGGAACAGAATCATAGGCACGGGGAGCATTTGGAGGGGTATCAGCTGGGAGGAGAAAGGGGGAAATGGCAGAGATTAAGAAGCATAATTGGTAGGAAAAAAATAGACAAGGGGAAGTTAAGAATAGTATAGGAAAGGGTGAAGCCAAAGAACTTACATGCATGACCCATAGACGTGAACTAAGTGGGGGTGGGATTGTTGGAGGGAAGGGGTTTACTGGGCGGAGGGGAGCAAAGGAGAAAAAACTGGGACAACTATAATAGCACAATCAATAAAATACACTGAAAAAGGAAAGAAAAGAAAAAAAGCAAAAGATGAACCTACCTCACCATTTACTCAGGAATTTAAAGAGCTCTGTGCCAGGAACCAGGAGCAAAAACAAAGTATAATACCAGTTGTAAGACATGAGGGGCAGAAAATGAAGTTTGTTTGTTTTTTATGGCAACAGAGATGTATATTTTGATACCAGAAATTACAGGTTCAGTATCATAACGTGGAGCATGGCACGTTCCACTGTCCACCTGATGGCTTGTAATGTGGAGAGAACTGAATTAAAGTGATTTTATAACAATAAAACAAAACAAAGCAAACAAAAAAAGTATTATTTCTTCTCCTGCTCTTTATTCTTCTTATTCTGTACATCATTTTTAAGTATATTTATTGATTATATTGTTACAGTAGTCCCAATATTTTTCCCTTTGCTCCTCTCTTCCCAGTACTCCCCTACCCTCCAGCAATCCCACCCCCCCTTAGTTCATGTCCATGGGTCATGCATATAAGTTCTTTGGCTTCACCCTTTTCTACATTATTCTTAACTTCCCCTTTTTATCAACCAATTATGCTTCTTAATTCCTGCACCATTTCCCCATTTCTCCCCCTCCCCCCTACCAGCTGATAACCTTCCAAATGATCCCCATACCTATGATTCTGTTCCTATTCTGGTTTGCTTAGTTGGATTTTGTTTTTATTTTTTAGATTCAGTTGTTGATAGTTGTGGCTTTGTTGTCATTTTATTGTTCATAATTTTGATCTTCTCTTTCTTAATTAAGTCCCTTTGACATTTCATATAATAATAGCTTGGTAATGAGGAACTCCTTTAGCTTTACTTTGTCTGGGAGGCACTTTATCTGCCCTTCCATTCTAAATGATAGTTTTTCTGGATAGAGAATCTTGATTGGAAGTCCTTGCTTTTCATCACCTTGAATACTTCTTGCCAGTCCCTTCTTGCCTGCAAACTTTCTTTTGAGAAATCAGCTGACAGTCTCATAGGCACCTCTTTGTAGGTAACTCTCTGCTTTTCTCTTGCTGCTTTGAAGATTCTCTCTTTCTCTTGAACCTTTGGCATTTTAATTATGATGTGTCTTGGTATTTTGCTCAGTGGATTGAGCGTCGGCCTGCGAGCTAAGTGTCGCTGGTTCGATCTTCCAGTCAGGGCACATCAGAGAAGGAAAACTCTGACTCCAAAACACCTCCGCTGCCTTGCGGCATACCTCTTCAGGGGAAAGGCTAAGGGAGTAAACCCCGACAGAAAATCCGGAGCCGGAGTCCCTAAGGCGGTTTGACATTGTAGTCAACACCGGCAACTCCTGCGGCGCACCTGAAGCCAAGCTGTATTGACTCCGTCTTTCCCTTGGACCCTTCAGCTGCGAAGAGAGGGGGGGTCTGCTGCATGGGCAACAGCAGACCCTCCATATCACCCTGCCCAGGCTCTGTAGCTTCAGCTTCACTGGAGAGGACACTCCAGCGTCATCGTAAGATGTCGATTCAACACGGGAGGAGACAGATACCTTGTCACTCCTGAGTCGGACTGCACAGCCATTCTCGGCGGTGCAGATAGACTCTTAAGAAGCTACACCATCGTCTCTCGAGACGGACGGCTGCCGACGACGTCTTGGTGTGGTCCTCTTTGAGTCTAGCTTGTTTTAGACTCTCTGTGCTTCCTGGACTTATATGTCTATTTCCTTCACCAAATTTGGGGAGTTCTCCTTCATTATTTTTTCACATAAGCTTTCAATTTCTGGTTCTTCCTTTTCTCCTTCTTGCACCCCTATGGTTCAGATGTTAGCACGTTTAAAGTTGTCCCAGAGGTTTCTAAGCCTCTTCTTATTTTTTCAATTCTTTTTTCCTCATTCTGTACTGGTTGACTGTCTTTTTATTCCTTATGTTCCAAATCGTTAATTTGAACCCCGGTTTCCTTCCCTTCAGCATTGGTTTTGTGTGGATTTTCCTGTTTCATTTAGCATAGCCTTCACTTCTTCCCTTATGTATTTGCCGTACTGAAGCACATCTGTCAAGCTTGTGAACATCTTTAGCACTGGTGTTTTGAACTCTGGGACTGTTAGGTTGGCTATCTCCTCGTTGCTTAGTTCTCCCACTGGAACTTTGATTTGTTCCCCCTTTTGGGCCATACTTCTCTGTCTCCTCATCTTGACAGACTCCTGTGTTTGTTTGCCTCTGTGTCTTAGGTAGAGTTGTTGTTCCTGTTACATTGTAAAGGACGGAGCCTTAGGAATTCATCAATACAGGGCAACCCATTACCCATTTCACCATGTTGTGGTGCTGTATGTGGGGGAGGGGTCTGAGAGGAAACAATGTTGCTTGCTCAGCACGTGCCCCTTTTTCCAGGCACTTCTCCCACTTCCATATGGGACTGGTGCCCCTCTAGCTATTGCCCTGGCTGATGTTCCCACAGCAGGTGGGTCTGTGGATGTTCTAGGACCATGGGGGTCCTTTAAAGAAATGGACTCTTCTGAGAGACCAGCAGTTTCTCCCTCCACCTCAACTCCCACTGGTTTGCACAGTCAGAAGCAATGAGGTTTTTTTTCACCAGGGCTGGGACCATGAGCTGCGCGGTCTAATCTGGTGCTGGGAGCTCTCCCCAGGTCTTCCTCCCTACTTGTTAAAATGTATGACTGCACTTTCCGCTGGCCTGCCACTGCCGCTGCTGCTGCCACCACCACATCATGTCCTCTCCACCCCAGCTCTGCTCCTTCTACCTGTGGATGAGTATATCTCTCTCTGTTTTTTTGTTGGACTTCCATGCAGCTCAATTATTCTGGAACTTCTGGTTGTCTCTAGTTTTGAGGTAATTGTATTCCTTCTTGGTTGTGGAGGGAGGTGCAGCATGTCTGTCTAGGCCTCCATCTTGGCCGGAAGTCTCATTTCTTTATTAACAGGTTACACCACACAAATCAGGTTACCCTTTTTAAAAAGTCTGATTACAGAGCTAACATAATTTGTTCCTGTATTTAGAGCAGCAACAGAAAATTTTACTAGAAAGATATTCTGTATCTGGACCAAAGGACTAGAACATGCATTGGCAATCTAATGACTAAGACAGTGCAAGTGGCTGCAAGGGTGCAACCCTGCAAGAAAATTAAGGTGTGTGTTCCATGCCTTTCATAATAAGCCTCTCTCTAGAAGAGATCATACATGAAGAAGGGAGTGATGTAGCCAGAGAAGGGTTGATGTAGGAAACCACAGGAAATCCAGCCAGTAGAGAAGGAGCAGAGGGTCCATGAAAATTTAGAAGTGTTAAAAAGAAACACTGAAGACCCGGCTCCCTGGAGGGACACTGCCATGAAGGAATGCACTGCGGTGGCTGCTGCTGGAGGGGCCTCCTCTGGGCACTTCATTCAGAGAAATCAGATTAGTCACTTAAAAGGGGTTTTTACTTATTTGCTTATTTTATTATTTATTTATCTTTAGAGCGAGGGGAAGGAAGAGAGAAAGAGAGGGAGAGAAATATCAATGTGTGGTTGCCTCTCCTGTGCCCCCAACTGGAACCTGGACCACACCCCAAGAACATGCCCTGTCCAGGAATCGAATTGATGACCCTTTGGTTTGCAGACCAGTGTTCAATCCACTGAGCCACACCAGCCAGGGCAAGGGGTTTTATTTAAAATAGATACAAGGTAGGAAGAGAAAGGGAAGCACTGGGGAGTTCCTTGAGAACTCAAAAAGTATTTAAGAAGCCAAATGAAGCAAAGAAAAATATAAAGTTTAGGTGAAAATGTTTCTCTACAAATAAAATTTAGTTTCTTGAGGGCTTTCAACTAAAACACTCTAAGAGAGTGATATTCAAAGTAGGCTTCAAGGTCCTTCCTCCCCAACCCTGGCTTACTTAAATTCAAGCATTTCTAATTTTGCTTTGTCTTTTGTGGTTTCAGGAAAGATTTCCCTTAAAATCTTTTATTTCATAAAATAAATCTGATGAGTTACTTTATGAAAATGATATTAACTCAAAAATATATGTGCAAAAAATGTTAACCTGAGAATTTGCATAATGAATCTGCATGATGTGTCCCTAACAGGGAGAACCCTCATCCCAGCAGTTAAGTAGCCTGTCATTCACAATTTGGTGCCTCACGCTGGCCATGGGTGGCAGAGAGAATCCTGTATGTAGCCCAAGTCACACTTTTGGAGAAAATACCAAGTAACAGCAGGGCCTGGGAGCTGGTGGGCTTCAAAGCCCCTGCCAGTGACTTCTAAAACAATGGATTTTCTGGTTTGGCAACATTTTTTCATAACATGTTCTATAAAATTTCCTAGTGCTTCCCCCGTCCCACAATACTTTATTATTAAAAATATAGAGTGTAGCATCTATTACATCTATCTATATATTCATTCCTGTGTCCATCTGTTAATCCATCGTATTTTTTGATGTATTTCAAAGAAAATTTACTAATACTTTAAAAATTTTATTGATAAATAATTTTCATCTTACAAAAAAGGTGCAACAGTAAAGATGGAGCAAAGCAAACTGTGCAGCCTCGCCCCATCGCCCTGCAGGTCACACGATTCCTCCCCTGCTCTGCCACCTGCCCGTGCTCTCTGTCTGTGTTCCTGTATGCACAACTCACAGGGCCTTTGAGTGAAAATTCTGACCCACATAACAATGGTGAAGTTATTAACTTCAGTATGTTTAACATTGAAACAAACTTTTTTTAAAAAGATTTTATTTATTTATTTTTAGAGAGGGAGAAAGAGAGGGAGAGAAACATCACTGTATGGTTGCCTCTCTCATGCCCCCAACTGGGGACCTGGCCTGCAACTCAAGCATGTGCCCTGACTGGGAATCAAACCAGTAACACTTGGTTCACAAGCTGGCGCTCAATCCACTGAGCCACACCAGCCAGGACGAAACAAACTTTTAATAAGATATTTTTTATCTAAACCTGTTTTATAAGAAATGCTAAAGAAGATCCTTGAAGTTGAAATGGAAGGACATTAATTAGTGACATGAAAACATATGAAAGTATAACTCACTGATAAAGGTAACTATATAGTCAAATTTAGAATACTCTTCTAATGGTAGGGTGTAATCACTTTTAACTCTAGTATAAAGGTTAAGGGAAAAAAGCATTAAAAATAACTATAGATATAATAATTTGTTAATGGAGACACAATATAAAACATAAACTGTGACATCAACAACATAAAATGTGGTGGAGGAAACCATGTACAGTTTTTGTATGGGATTAAGGTTGTTATTATCACCTAAAAGTAGACTGTTGTAACTGTGAGATATTTTATGTGAGCCTCGTGGTAATTGTGAAATGAATACCTATGTTAGATACACAGAGATGAAGAGAAAGGAATCAAAGCACATTAAAAAAAAGATATTTTAATCTTATCTTGCATTTGTATAAATTTCTAATTTAAAAAAATGATGCACTGGATCATGTGGAGGCATCTTCATTTACTTTACCAATTTCCTATTGTGAGATATACATATAGTTTCCTGATTTTAAATATCTAAACAACACTATATCTTTGTGTTGTTATATCTCCTAAGAATAACTATCTAGGAATAGAATTGTTATGTCAAAATACTAACAGTGGAAAAAACCTTGATTTTTAGTACATTACCAAATGAGGATGGTGTCTTTCTACCCACTGGCTGTGAAGTGTTCGCTTTCCTCTATCTTCCCAACAGTAATGTTGTCAACCTTTTAAAATCTGCCCAGTTTGATAGGCAAAAAGGATCTCTCATTTTAATTTGCATTTTTTGATTAGTAGTGTATGTCCAAGGCCAGTTCCCTTTTCTTTTGCCAGTGAGCCCTGATTTTGTTCATAGGGTCAACCTGAGGCGAGGCCCACATGCCAACAGCCTCCTGGCAGCCAGGCCTGCAGTGGGGCTTCATTCTGACTAATTATCTATAACTGGAGTGTGTTAGGGTTTCTGGGGAGTCTGCTGCTGCTTCTGATAAAGTACAGTTGACAATGTATGTCCTTTTTCTTTCCTGCCTCAAAGGCAGACATGACACCTGGAGCTAGGGTAGCCACTCTGCCACCATGAGGTGACCAACAGGAGAAAAATGTCCAGAGAAATAGCTCTGTTTCAGCCACGGGACAGCTCTCACTTGTCAGCACTCCTACATGATGTACCCAATAAAGCTGACCTTCATTTTGTAGGCTGGTGGGCCACAAGGACCTTTTGCTGTAGAAGTCCTCAGCTTGCCTGTCTGCCTGCCTCTATAGTGGGGGTTCCTTCACAGAAAGGACTTCCTGATAATAATACCCACATCTGGGTGTCAGAGCAAACAAAGATCAGGTGCTCATTAAGTGTGTTTTGAAGGAATGAATGATATAATTTAATTCCACAAATAATTTTTTAAATGAAGAGTGCAGGACTAGGTCATTTCCTGATCTAGTATTCTCAAACTTTTCGGTCTTTTTACTTCTTTATCAGAACCAGAGGTTCTCATCCTCTAAAACTGCGCCTCCTTATCTTGTTTACATCACGACCGACTTAGAACATGATAGTGTTATGTACAACATGGCATTGTAAATGGGCGCAGACTGCCTGCTGCAGAGGTAATGCTGGGGAGTCTGGCTCCCCCAGACCTGGCTCCATAGCTCCTGGACCAGGACATCAGCATCTCTGCACAGCTGCTGGCCCAAGAGCTGCACCTGCGGAGAAGCTGCTCTGCCTGAAAGAGAGTGAAAAGCCCGGCTATTTCCCAGTGAGGAATATTGTGTATGCTTTTAAATGTATGCCAAAAGACAGACACAACTATGCAACCAATGTGTGGCTCTATCTAGTGGTCCAAAATGGACTTGGGTTTCCATCCATCCACCCTCCCTTCCTCCCGTTCATCCTTCAGTCCATGCGTATTCATTCTCCCACCCCTGCAGCCATCGCAGACCATGAGACCCTGTGGGGCCTGACCCTTACCAATCCTTCTGACCCCATTTAACAACATTATATGTGGATTTGTTAAGCCCCACATGGTTTCTTTCTATTCCTTAAACACACCAATCTTATTCTTCACATATACTTCCCCTTCTGCTTGCAGTGATTCTTCCCCCAGTCTGAGTCTGACCACCTTGTATCACCATCCTCCCTATCCAAGCTCAATTCAGCTTTTCAGAGAGACCTTTCTTAACCACTCTGAAACACACAGTT
Source organism: Furipterus horrens (assembly GCF_987537825.1). Classification (NCBI taxonomy): domain Eukaryota; kingdom Metazoa; phylum Chordata; class Mammalia; order Chiroptera; family Furipteridae; genus Furipterus; species Furipterus horrens. The sequence continues at coordinate 59,524,989 of NW_028327180.1, read as the reverse complement.
GCCCCAGTCCCCTCCCCTCTTTGTCACTGGGGGAAGTGACAAGGTCCTGGTCTCTGCCTGCTAGAGTCTTGCTGGTATTGCTTGACTCCCCACCAGAGTGTAGCTCAGAGGGAAGCCTGCCTCGTCTGTTCACTGCTGGATCCTCAGTGCTCAGAACAAATGACCCCCTTATGTTAATGACTTTAAACAACACAAGTGTGTGTCATGCTCACACCACGCAGTCATCATGCAGGCATATATTATTTATTTGCCAAGTATAGGAATGTACAAGTTTGAATGGTTTTATGTAAACTTCTTTTGTATTTAAGAAAAGGTTCAGAAAAAAGTTATAGACAACTGAAGACTACTTTTGTTAATGTTACTTCTGAATACCCATTGTAAATAATGTTTTACAAATTTTACAATTTTCTTCATATTTGAAAATAAATTTATTATATAATGAAGTTAATATTTCTCTTCATTTTTACAGGACTGATGTTTACAATTTTAATCTGAATAGAGCTGATGAGCCTATTATAAAACTTGGAGTAAGCTAAAAATCTGTAGTTATTTTAAATATATTTAATATTTATTTTGTATTTATCATGCAGTTATTAGAGTGTGTATCTTATTTCCATCCTCTTAAATATATGCTTTTGAAATATATATTCTATTTATTTTTATTAAATATATTGGAGTAACATTGGTTAATAACATGATAGAAATTTCAGGTGTACAACTTTGTAAGAGAAAAACAAGTAATTGGGACACGGAGGCACTCAGACTACTTCATCAAGAAAGTCACTTTTCTTGGATACAGCAATTTAACTTTTTTACAATTCTTTAAAATTTTTAAATGATTATTTTATTTTTAGTATATTTTACAGCACTTGCTCTCCTAAATATGAAACCATTTTAGTGAGCTTAGTTTTATTGTCACATCTTATGGCCATATGAAATGATAGAGACTAGACTTTGTTTTCTTTTAGTTTTTGTTTATTTTGACAGTAAAATTTTTTTTAATGCTTATTCACTATATAGATCCAGGAATTTCAAACTACAGCTAGAGAAGCCTGCGTGGATAATTCAGTAAAACCGTACGTGCTTTATTATACTTAGTTGGGTCAGATTAAACTACTTCTCTCAGTTGTTCTTTTTCTTAAATATTTTCTCCCAATGTATCTCATCTGAGAGTTCTTAATACATGAAAAGAGCAGATTAAAAGGCTGTTGTCATGATAACTCCGTTATGACCCTATTATTTCAGCATTTAGAGTTGACCTTGAACCACACGGGCATTAGGGGCACCGACTCTTTGTGCAGTTAAAATTTTGTGTATAACTTTTGACTCCCCCAGAACTTAATTACTAATACCCTACTGTTGACACAGAAGCCTTACCGACTACGTAAACAGCTGATAAACACATATTTTGTATGTCATATGTATTATAGACCGTATTCTTACCGTCAAGTAAGCTGGAGAAAAAATCATAAGAGAAAAATACGTTTGCAGGTTTTATTGAAAATAATCTGTATATAAGTGAACCTGTGCAGTTCAAACCTGTGTTGTTTAACAGTCAACTGTACTCCTAAAATAAATAATGCAGATTCTGTGCACTTTTAATATTAGCTGTATATCTTACATGATAAAGCTGAAAGGACTTAGTATTTTTATCTAACCTTTTAACTTTATAATTAACTGAGGTCAGAGAAAGTCACTTAGCTACATTGTATAGTGAATTAGTAAAGAGTAAGGCTGAAAACCCAGGTCTAACTGTTTAGTGCATGCTGCCTTAAGAAAACAAGTACTTAAAATTAATTAATGCATATTTTTGTTTAAGGGTTGGTTTAAGGAATCATGATGAACTTGAACCTTCTCTCAAAACAAAAGATAAAAGAGTAATTTTAATATCTTGATATGTCTACTAAAACCAGTATTTCTTTTAATAATTTTCCAATACCAAAGATTGTCACAGAACTGGAAAAGAGAAGTAATTGGACCATTTTTTCCCCTGAGAGATTATCTGTGTTCTCATTGACTTTTCTTAACATCTAGTAACACATGTGGCAACTTTAGTTACTTTCCTTGATGGCAGTACGTTATGTTTCTGTGGAAGTAAGCCGTTTTGTTGTAACCTTTAATTAACACCACCACTGACAACACAACACAAATGTTGATCTCTGATCTAAATTTCCAAGTGACTTTCCTGGACAGGCCCTTGAGGCCAGGTAGATTAGTATGCTAAAAACACAAGAAGTTGGTTCTTCTCATTTTTTGGTGGACTTTATTTTTGGCTTAACTTATTTTGCATGACATATACGACACATTTCTTCCTCTTTTACAAGGATTCTTTTTTAAAATAGATTGTAACAAGTCATAAAAATAGAAACCTCTTTAGTGACACTGACACAGAATACAGGTGTGATGACAGCAAGACAGACATCAGCTGGCTGACAGAGCCCAGATCAAAGCCACCGCTCATAGACTAAAGCAGGAACAAAAGTGGGAAGAAGAAATGCAACAGTGGGAAAGCAAGTAAGAAATCACCTCATAGAGAAATGTTGCAAATGATCGTACTGTTTCAATTATGTAAAATGCATAGTTGGCAGATTTGCTCCGCATTCCTTCCACCTAGAGACCCTGCTGGCCGAGCCCCCATCCTCTGGAGCTTCCTTGAGCAGCTCAGCAGGGGAAGGAGCGGGGAGAAAAGCAACCTGCTCCTAAGGGCCTCCTCACAGAAGTGACCATGCACTGGTGCTCATATCTCACTGCCAGGAGGGAATACGTGGCCATGCCTCACTTTCAGGGACACCAGGGGTGGGAAGTGCCATCCCTCCCCGTGCCAAGGAGAAGAACCAGGCCAGGGGTGTGCAAGCCCAACAGTTCCCAACTCAATGGGGTAGACACAGCAAGGAGAGCTGAAAGGGTCAAGGCTGGAGGGAACACACAGCAGAGCACCTGCGCACACACAAAGGAGCCAGTGGTCATCCTCAGGTGGGGTGCTGGGAGGGGCCAAAAAGGGTTGGCAGAGAAGTTGACCTGGCCTGAGCCTGAGAAGACTAGCAGTTGCACGCCTGTATGGGGAGCTGGGGAGGGGAAGCAGCTAGGGTGAAGCTCAGAGGTCTGAAGTGGCTGTGAGACCGTACCCTGTGTAGAGCAGGCTGTGGGCCCTGAGGCACTGTGTGGGTCATGGGGAGTCTGCACAGTTGTCTGCGTGCAGGCCTTGGAGGGCGCCTGGGTAGATTAAGGAGTCTGGGCTTTATCCTGCATGCAGCAGGGACAAGGACACTTGTAAGCAGGGAAGTGGCCTGTTCAGAAATACGCTTTAGAAATGAAAACGAGGCAGGTGGATGGTTCAAAGGCGCATGAGATCACAGAGCGGTGGGCTGGTGGGGAGGTCAGTCTGGCCATCTAGGTGGGAGGCCTGCATGGGGCAGAGGCAGTGGGGTCACTGGAAAGGGCCAGATACCAGAGCTGCTGGAGGAGGAGTGGCAGAGGACTTGCTGTGCTGAGACATGGACAGAGGGGAGGAGAAATGAAGGCGGTACTCAGCTTCCTGACCTGGTGAGAGGATGTGGTGGGAATAGGACAGGACATGCTCAGGGACATCCAGGTGGACCGAGCGCTTGGAGAGGCTGGCTGGTGTCTCCTGCTGTGTGAGTGGCAGTGAAGGAATACTGGTGTTCAACGCTTACTCCCCGTCCCTGTGAAGGAGCTGCGTGGGGAATGAGATGAACACCTCCCCCCAGGCCTGTTCATCAAGGTCTGTGTACCTGTGGGAGGTGAGATCGGGTCTCCTTCCAGGCCTCCCACTGCCTCTGGGTAGCCTTGGATGGATCACTGCATTCCTCTGGCCCTAACAGTGCTCTTCTTTGTTGTGAGTTTGTGGGAGGCACACATGATGAATTCTTTTCTTTTTTTTTAATATTTATTAATTTTTTTTAGAAAGAGGGGAAGGGAGGGACAGATGGAAAGAAACAACCATGTGAATAGACTGCCATGGGGTAAAGGCTACATAAATCGGTGTTATTGCTCCTTATGAGCAGAGCTTCAGGGCCAATGAGACCATTACCCCTGTATCCATAGTTAAAGTCTAGGGTACTCAAGCAACCGAGAGTGAGCAAACTACCCACCAGATGCTGGCAGAAGAGTATTTATTTACTGTATTAAAATAAAGAAAGATAAAACTTCTGCTTTCATGTATGTAAAGCAGAAGATATCTAGGCTGACTATTCCTAGGTTATGTGCAGTTTTTTTTGTTGTTGTTTTTGTTTTGTTTTGTTTTTATACCCTTTATAATCTTATAAAGGACAATGGGCAAAGGTCTTGTGCTCCTCTAGCTGCTTCAAGCTGTGCATGGTTGTTGTCCTACCTACCCTTGGGCCCAGAAATCCCTAATAAGAGTGGAGATGTGGAGGGGAGGGTGGCCTTCCCACGTGGGGAAGGATCTTGCAGACTCCAGGTCAGCTGGCTGTCCCGGGACAACGGCATGCTTGGTTTAACAGGCTGGCATCCTTCTTGTATTCTGGGGGCAACAGATTTGGCAGGTTATGTGTGTTTTTAAGAAGGTAAGATAAGCCGGGGCATGCTGTGGGAAGGTCATAGGGTCCCCCCACTGCCTCTTTCTCCCAGGCACCTTTGGAGTATTCCCTTCTCAAGCTGACTTCTCTACCTTCCACCTGTCTACAGGCCAGAAATGATCAGTAGATAATAAAATGAGGCTCAAATTTCACTGGGCATGTGGTCAAGCCACTGAACGCTTGTGCCTTTCCCTCTCTGGGCTCTTTACCCCTATATTTCTGCAGCCTTATTTAGGCCTTACCATGACCACAGGAACTCCAGCCATTTCCTCCTTTCACTTATCTCTGAGGTGAATCACAGATCTGATTACTTCTCCTGTGCCTATTTAAAGTAACCCAGTGTCTTTCTCTTGCCTTCAGGAGAAAGTTTCTAGCTACCTAGGTGGCCTGCAAGACTCTTTGCAGGCTGGTCCTGCCTTTCCAACCTCAGCTCTCTCTTCTACTTCAACCCTGCATTTCAGATCTCTGAACAACATAGAGGTGCTTACCCACAGTGTGCTTTTGGGTGACACCAGGTAGGTGCCTCACATGCTCTTCCTTTACCTGGGCACCCACTCTTTGCCCTCCAAGGTGTAGCTGAAGAATTGTCCTCTGCGACATCTTTACCAAAGTCTGCCCCAAGCACACTTGAAGGTAGAAATGTATGTGTCATCTTGCCACATGCCTGCTGCATTATAAAATGGTAAATACTCCATTAATGCTCATGGAAACATGCAATAATTATTTCAAATTCAATGGATCCTTCCCCAAAGAAACTCAATAACTGTCATGAGTTCACTGAAAGAAAGGCACACATAAAAAACAACAAAGGTCTGCTCAGTTTGTACACTGACCATCTGCCTTGCTAGAATTCATCTCTTACAAAAGTGCAAGCACACGGTGCTGAAGCACATGGTCTATCTTGTCACTTTCACATGCAGCACCTTGGAGAGCTCATCTCTGTTTCCTAAATTAACTCCAGTGATCTCTCTTACCTTTGCTTCATCAGAATCCCTGGATTAACCTGACTCCCACCTTTACTCTCCTATCCTTATCCCATAGTGCACCTCCCACTGCCATGCAAAGGAACAGGTATGATCCATCTGTCACAAAGCAGTTCCAATGTCACCTCTTTCATAAGCCTGTTCCTAATTTTACCCAGCAGAGCCTCACCCTCCACAACCTCACAGCCGTCTTTCTGTGGCTGTCATGCCCCACCTTAGGGCTGGTTGCACATATGTCTCCCTGCTCCCTGGACCTCAGGCTTCCATAGGTCAGAAGATGTGCTCTCATTTTCTCCATCCATGTGCATGCCTTGTTCCCACAGACAATAAATATCAGTCCAAACAAAATTCTGCGCTGGTGCAAAATACTAGTGAGTGCCCTGCAATGCTACAGAGTCTTTACGGACCTTCAGTCATAAAGGAAGACCTGGGGGAAAGGACAGTGCACACACTCTAAATTCAGTCCCCATTCAGTGGCCAGAAGAGGTCCCAGACAGTATACTTAATCTTTCAGTGGTGAGCATGTTACAGGACAAAAAGGGGTTCTTTCACGTGGCACCTTTGTGTAAAACCCAACAACTAGTGTTGAGGAAAACAGGTCTTTATTTACAGTATTCCAACCTGGGGAGGACAGTGAGCACTTCAGCTCAGAGCCCAGTTCTCCCACGGGACCCAACACTTCCCTTGCTCCACAAAAGGCTAAAAGCCTAAAACATGCCCAGAAGTTCCCCACCCCTTATCTGTCAGCTGTGTCCTTCAGGATCTGAGGTTCGATGTCATCAGCCTCCGTATAACAGTCCAGGAAAACATGTGCCATGTTGCACTGGATCATACGTGGTTCTCTCTTTGCCCTTTCAAAGCCGCATAGTATTCCCCTCTTCTCAAAACCGCATGGAGAACCTAGCTAAAATGTCTGCTGCCTATTTTTAAACTCCTGACTGCGTCCTCTGATGCAGTGGGTGTGGTAACCAATTCTGACCATTCACAGAACCTTGCGCAAGATCTGTGTGCTCTTTCCGCACCATTCCGTGGTCAAAACCCCTTCCATCTTCTTGGGGTCTTGGAAGAACCAAATTCATTTGCATAACTGAGAGACTAAGCTACTAGCTGTAGTCATGCAAAGGCATCTTATAAGCTCTTCCCTTTTCTCCACCCCCAACGTGCAGGCTCTGGGGACTTTTGGAGACCCCCACTCTGTAACAAGCAGACACATGTGCTGTGTTTCAAGACTACAAACTAGGACAGTCACCAAATTCACACATGCTCAGTGCCTAAAGGTCATGTGAAACAAGTGCCTCCAAGGCAAAAGTTCTTCCCAAGAAATTGCTCTTAAAGAACCCACACATGGACTCACCTACTCAGATTCACTCTCACGAGCCCCAACCCTGGGGTAGCAGCTTGAAAGTCACGAGTGGTCAGTGGTACATAGGCAGAAACTGAAATGTCTGGCATCAAGGCCAGCAGAGGCCACTGTTTCTTTTCTAAACCCTCCCCCCTCAGAGTTGGAAGCTGGTGCCATATCTGAGACTCCATCAGCCTGGCTAACATTGTTTGACCTGCCTTGGAGATCCCCAGAGACTCCATCCCACCCAACTTGCAGACCCACCCAAGCTTCTTTTCCATACAAATGGCTGGTGTTGACATATGCTTTACAACCTCCTAGATCCTATCAATAAGCAACAGCTGGTCTCGGTGAGCTCCAAGCATGGACTAGCAGCAACTAGCTTGGATTCACAACTTGGCTTTGCCTGGGAATCTCCAAGCCCAGCATAAGTAGCAGCCATCTCCAATTGCTTTACAGCTCATGCAGGGTGGCTGCAGGCAGAACACAGGTGGGGGTTAACCTTGGCCTACACTACTTGGGAAACCTCAGAGCCTGCACACCCAGTGGACAGCTACAGAAGGCATTAGAGCACCACTGCCTTGCCCCTGCACATCTGATCCTCCACGAAGAGCAGAGGTTGGTGGTCAGTGGTCACAGCCAGTCCTAGCCCCTGACTGGCCTGGGTAAATCCCTCCCATTGACTTGCCAACAGCAATCAAGGCTCAACTGCAAGAGGAGGGTGTAGTCAGCCCACATGGGGAGGGCACCTTGAGTACCCAGTTTGGGTGATAGGACAGACTGTGCCACTGGACCCTGCAGGACACGTACTACATTAGAGCAATTACCAAGAGAGGGAGTCATAGCAGCTCCAGCTAGTACATAGAAACAAACACAGGGAGGCTGACAAAACGAGGAGACAAAGAAACTTGACCCAAATAAAAGAACAGATCAGAACTCCAGAAAAAGAACTAAACAGTGGAGATAAGCAATCTATCAGATGCAGAGTTCAAAACACTGGTTATAAGGATACTCAAGGAACTTAGTGAGGACCTCAGCAGCATAAAAAAGATTCAGTCAGAAACAAAGAATACACTAACTGAAATAAAGAAGAATTTACACGGAAACAACAGCAAAGTGGATAAATCAAATCAATGATTTGGAACCTAAAGAAGCATAAAACAACCAATTAGACAACAAGAAGAAAAAAGAATTAAAACAAAAAAAAAGGATAGTGTAAGGAGTGTCTGGGACAACTTCAAGCATTCCAACCTTCACATCATAAACGTGCCAGAAGGAGAAGAGAAAGAACAAGAGATTAGAAATCTATTTGAAAGAATAATGAAAGAAAATTTTCCTAATTTAGTGAAGGAAATAGGCATGCAAGTCCAGGAAGCACAGAGAGTCCCAAACAAGATGGATGCAAAGAGTCCCACTCCAAGACACACCATAATTAAAATGTCAAAGGTTAAAGATAAAGAGAGAATCTTAAAAGCTGCAAGAGAAAAGCACTTAGTTACCTACAGGGGAGTTTCCATAAGACTGTCAGCTGATTTCTCAAAAGAAACTTGGCAGGCTAGAAGGAACTGGCAAGAAATATTCAAAGATCAGTCTACCCAGCAAAGCTATCATTTAGAATAGAAGGGCAGATAAAGAACTTCCCAGACTAGAAAAAGCTAAAGGAGTTCATCATCACCAAACCATTATTATAAGGAATGTTAAAGGGGCTGATTTAAGAAAAAGATCAAAACTATGAATAATAAAATGGCAAATAAACACATGCCTATCAACAATTGAATCTAAAAAAAACAAGCTAAGCAAACAAGAAAAACAGAGACAGAATCATGGATACAGAGAATGTTTTGATGTTAACCAGATGGAAGGGTGTGGGAGAATGGGTGAAGAGGTGAGGGGATTAAGAAGTACAAAGAGGTGGTCACAGAATAGCCATGGAGATGTAAAGTACAGTATAGGAAATGGAGAAGCCAAAGAACTTATACTCATGACCCATGGGCATGAAAAATGGTGTGGGAATTGTCTGAGGGAGTGGGGGGTGCTGGGTGGAGAGGGGCAAAGAGGGGAAAATTGGAACAAGTGTAATAACGTAATCAATAAAATATAATTAAAAAATAAAATTTGTGTTTGTTAAGCCAATACTGGGTTGTGTGTGTGTGTGGACATTTGCTTTGTAATCCAAATTTTCTCCCATTCCAAACTATTAAAGAAGAATAACATTTTAAAAGGAGGATAAAATATTCAAGAAAATATAAGGGTTAGTGATTTCCATTTTAATTATTCAAAAGTAATGTCCTCCAAATGCTCACTTTTTTTCCCACAGAAAAGGTAAACAAATAAAAAATAAACCTTTAAATCTTTAAATTTTCCATCAAGAAAAGCACATTTTAAAAGTCATGATTCACAGTCACTGCTGTATCATTATAATGCTTTGCATATACAATGGGCACATTGGAGCACTGGAAACAGTTTCCTCCAGCTGGAAGTGACACGTCCAGTAAATGTACACAAGAGAGCCCTTTTGCCTTCCCTGCGAAGGGGTTGTTCTCTTTGAAAACGACAACCAGTTATTATTCTAGTTGTGAGCTCTTCTATCTGTTCCAAAGCATGTTTTATATTTCATATCAATACTTCATGTGATTAAAAGGAATTAAGTTACTGTTAGCTCTGTGTGATGACCACCTCAAATAGAATGGATAAAACTGTGAGGCTACACCTTGCTAGTTTCTACCTTCATCTCTATGTCTGTGGATAACAGGCTCTACTCTCACTTATAATTTGGTGCTCCTCAGACGGTGGGCTTGGAAATGCGGTGGCTCAGCTGGTTTAGAAAAGTACAATGAAGGGAACAGCAGCAGCCTCTGAGATTAACATGCAGTTGGGGCTGTGATCAGAGAAACAGCTGGTGTGAAACAGGGGATGGCAGGGGCTCCTGCCTTGGGTCACCACCAAAGCCTTTCAGAGAGAATTCCTAAACTGAGCCCCAAAAGATGAGCAGCTTAAAAGCTTACAGGTGAAAAGGCAGAGTAGATGAGTGTGTGTTCAAGTCCAGCTCGGGGAAGGCCAATAGGCAAGCAAGTAGGAGAAAGGTAGGAAATGGGAAGTAATTATTGCTGTGGTTTCAGCTGAGATTCTGTGACAGAGGGGATAGAAGAAGCTAGAGAACAGGTAGGGGCCACACCAGGAAGAGCTGTGCAGGGTCCCTGCCTGGACTTTGGTCTCCAGAGCCATGGCAAGTCCAGATGCCTTTCAGCCAATGGGTGGGGAGGGGGCAGGATGGGGGACAGGGGTCATGTGGAAGAGATGAAGACTAGAGAGAAGGAGACTGGTTCAGGAACATTCAATAAGCCAAGTGAGGGACAAAGGTGGTTTGAATTTTCCTCTGACCTTCCACATCATTTAGGAGCAGAATGGAGAAGACTTGCTTGTAGGATATGGAAGACCAGAAAAAACGCAAGTCCCAGATGCCTCTCAGTTCCCTGCTTGCACAGTGAATGGAGAGAGTTCCCACAAACAGGCCACACTAGCAATGCCACCCAGAAAAGACTATGGGGCCTTTTGAACTAAGAAAGATTTATGTGGTTTAGTGCACAGATTCTGTACCATTTACTTTGCTGGTTCAGGGCTTATGTTGTTGTTATGGTTTCTCTTGGTTTTCATTTTTGTTCTAAATGCGTTTTATTGTGAGAGAGCTAAACTCTCAGAAGTGAAAATGTATGCATTTAATGAATTGACTTTTCTTCACTTGACAAACCAAATTTGATAAATGTGTTTTAAGGATATTTAATATATTAAAAATAAAATACAAACTATAAGTTTGAATGTGCTTATTGACATTAAAAATGATTTTTAGTCCTTTAAGAGATAATTCACTCTAGTTTTATCTTTATTATCAATATCAATTTTGGATTATTAACTAATGGTTTCATTATAGGTAATTAAGAAAATATGGGAATTTTAAAGCAGAAAGACATCTCTATGCCATCATAAAGAGAAAAATTACATTAATGTTTTCTTGGTTTCCCTCAATTATTTTACACTAGTAATAATTTGTTCTCTCATTTAATCTTCATAGTAACTTCATAAGGCAGATGCTACTATCATTATGTCAATTTCACAGAAGAAAAATGGAAATACTGTCATGTAACTAATAACTAAAGGTAAAGTCAGTATTCAAATCTAATCCATTTACTGGGCCTCTGTACTCTTAGTCACTAATTAGTTTTCACACTTTAAAAAGTTGAAATAATACCATGTATACTATTTTATATTGTTAAACAACATTAACATCTTTTTAAAAAGTAAGAAGTATTAATATCTCATGATGACCCTTTTTGTATAAATTATTCAAAAGCATGATTTTCACAAGATATATAATATCCCATCATAACGTATTTAATCATTTCCTTTTGTTCCAACTTTTTATTAGTGTCAATGAATCTTTCCACATTTTTGAGCATGTCTTAAATTGTTTTCTAGACTAAATTGTTACAAATTAAAATGATTGGTATTGAGAATAAGATATTTAAAATTCTTGATAAAAACAAGCAAACTGCTTCCTAGAAAGTCTACCAATTTATACTATCTCCAGACATGTATGAAAGTGTTTATTTTACCCCCATTGATTATTTATAATTATATTTATTTTGCAAATTTTAAAGATGAAAATATTTTAAATTTTATTTTGCATTTTTTTATTCTCCAGTATATTGATAAAAATTCCTCATTTTATTTTCTAATGGGATATGTAAAAAATTTCATTCATTCATTTACTCATCAACATTTATTGATAATCTATACTGTGGTACTCTGAGTTACCAGGAAGTGGAAAATCAAATTTGGGTGTTATTGAGCTTAGTTTAGTGGGGAAAAAAAAACACATACACATTAATAAAGTAAACAAGCTATAACTGTATAAATTACAAAATATAATAACAAATTAATGAAATTATATGCTAAATAAAATCTTAATGGCCTTGGCCAGGTATTGCAGTTGCTTAGAGTGTCCTCCCTAAGGTTGTGAGTTCAATCTCCGGTCAGGGCACATACAAGAAGCAACCAATGAATGCATAAATAAGTGGAACAACATATTCAGGTTTCTCTCTCTCTCTCCTGTCTCTTCTCTCTCTGTCTCTCTAAAAGCAATCAATAAAATAAATAAATAAGTCTCAATGACTAAAAAAATGAAGTAAGAACGAGTGCAACTAGTGACTTATCTCAAGTGGAAACTTTCACCTTCTAAACTCTGTTCTGATCCATCAAATGACAAATTTTATTTCTTCGTGGGAAGTTATCTTGCTTGTTTTGAACACCATTTCCGAAACCCTTCCACCGAGATTATAGTAATTCGTGACATTAATTTCCACTAAAAACAAAATAAAACACACACATGAACACACAATAAAATTGCATCTAAACTTCTAAAATCAAAATTACAAATTTCAACTGAATTTTCTTTTATTAGAAGTCCATTAAGAAAATCATTTATCGTAGGTATTACATTCTAGTTCCCCCCATGGTAGGTGAAAACCCATGAAGTAGGAACCTTACATTTATTTTAGTATTTATATATATTTTAAGGCTTTATAAACCTTTCCCGCACACTCATAAACCATTCCCAGTCCCTTATTAACCTTTCCCACTCCCTTATTAACCTTTTACACACTTTTATAAACACTACTTATGTTCTTAAACATATTCTACACTCTTAAACCTACGTAACTTTAACAACATATGTATAAAGTACCGCAAAATCCCGCGATATAGCGAAAAATCCACGATAAATAATTAAATGCAATATTTTTTAAAATCCCACGATACAGTGAGGCCACAAGAAGTGAACCACGATATAGAGAGGGACTACTGTAAAAAAAAAAAAAAAGCCCTGACTGCTGTGGCTCAGTGGATTGAGCGTCGCTCTGCGAGCCAAGTGTCGCTGGTTCGATTCCCAGTCAGGGCACGTTACTAGGTTGCTCATCAGGTCCCCAGTTGGGGGTGCAAGTGAGAGGCAACCACATAGTGATGCTAAAAAAAAAAAAAAGTTGTCCTTTGGAAACTGAAATTGTATCTGTGTGATATACTTAATATATCTAACTTACTGCCACAGATGGTAACTAACCAAAGACCATAAATGCTGTGGGACCCTCAGAGCAGAAGTCGGCCAGCCAGGCTGCCTGCCCTGTGTGTTTGATGTCCTGAGCTGCCCTGAAGCTCTGCTTCTCTCAGGCATCTGATGACAGTGAGGGGACAAAGTGAGGGGAGAAGGAACAGAGGAAAGGAAAGAAGAAAATTCTCCTCTGGGGAGTGCTTCCGACCTCTCACTTATAGCTCGTTTCTATCCCACCAGGCTGCTGCTCCGCCCACCTTCTATCCCTCCACGCATCAACCCAGTCTCCACCAGGTCCAGAACCTCTGTCCCAGGCTTTGGCAAGGAAGGCGGAAACCCATTCCCAGCTCACCTTGGAGCCCCGAGTGACAACTTTCAAAATCATAAATTCTCCTGATTGAAGTTCCAAGGCAGAGATTATCTGACTGTATTTCAAGAGTTGTCTTGAGATAATCGACTCCCTTTAGAGTCTACTGCAAGGTTTTAATGTTGGGGAACAGCTCCTGGGTTTCCTGTGCCAGGACAAACATCGAAGCTGCAGCAGCCAGTGTTCATGAGAAGAACAAGCCCCGCCCAGGGGAAAAACACCCACCCCACCCTCTGGAAATCTGCTTGTCCCACCCTGCATCTTTTCTTTTCTTTTTTCATCTTAAGCCCTGCTGAGGAGACAGCAACATAGGCAGACTTGGGGTGTCAGAGATTGGCTATGGGAGTTGGCATTTCCATACACATTCCCAGGTACCAGACTGGCAATTCCTGTTCATGGCAAGCCATTAAAACACCCTCCTGGTGTCCCGCAGACCCAGACTCTGGACTATGCAGACCCCACCTACTATCCTACTAGGGGATTTGCCCTGCCAAGTTCAGGGAAACACTTTGAGACAGACTCAGATGTGTTGCAGGGGTATGAGGGGACACACCCACCATCTTCCCTGAAGTCTATATCCCAACTCCCAGGGGAGAGCCGTGTGCTTCACCATCCCAGTTCTCCCAGAAGCCCTCTCAGAAACAGCCTGGTCAGGAGCAAGACTAGAACTGACATCAGGACAGCAGGCAGAGGCAAGTGGAGGCAATTCGCGGTGCCTTCAGTTATAGGCACAGCGACTGAATGTTTGACCTCTCTGCTAGCCTGCCGGCCTGCCGGGGCCACCTCATTAGCCTCCCACATGCCAGCATAGCTTCTGTCACGGCCAGGCCTGGGAAAGAGGCCATGATGCTCCACATCCCCATCACTGCCGAGGGACACCCACAGCCCTCTGGCGGCGTCAGACAGTCTTCTGGGGGCTGTGGCTGAGGGCATCCTACTGTTGGTCCTCTGCTGAGGCATGGTGGTCAGAGGACTGATGAGTACAGAGAGCCCAGAGGCGGTGAACACAGGACTGCCTTTACCTGGAGTAGAACATGTGGGACCCTGAACCCCCAGGTCAGTGGAAGGGATCAGCTGGACTCAGGAAGGGCTTTCTCATGTGCTCCCCTCAACCAACCCCGCCCCCACACATACACCCTCCTGATTGTCATGCACACACCTGCCCTTCATGTTCGCACACACACCATCACACACCCGTGTTGTCACATGCATATACCAACACACCTGTGGACACAGACGCACACACTCACCGTTGGACACACGAAGCTCTATCCAGAGCTTTGACACCTCCTCCTGGAGTCTTTCCAGTGAAGTCAAGGCTGTGCGTCTCTCATTTAAGCCTTGGGGGATTGAATGGGAACAGTGGTCACAGGAAAACATGTGGGCCCCTCCTGGCTCTTCCCTGCCTCCGGACCCTCCCAAGCCTTACCCTGGGACTTGAGGTTGCTCAGGTCCTCTCGAAGTCCATCCAGGTTCCGGGAGAGCTCAGAGTCTGATGGGGGGGTGTCAGGAGTGATACCCGAGGGTCGCAAGGTTCCCATGGCTCTAGGACCCCACCGCCACCCCAGTCTCTCACCCTGAGTTCCCGTTCTCTTCTGTTCTGCTTGGGTTTTCTCCATGGTCTGGAACATCTGGACGGCTGGTTGCGGGGAAGGGCTCAGTGGTCAGCAAAGTCTGTCAGGCCATCCGCATTCCCCCGCCGCCCCCCTTGGCTCTTGGTGTGTCATTTAGGGCCTCCTGCTCATTTTGCAATTCACAGCTGGTTGGGAGCACTGTATCCACATGTTCATCCAAGTCCCCTTCCTCTCTTTCTCCCAGACCCCCAGCGAAGGTCACTTACCCTGGAATTTCTGGGCCATCCGGTCACCCGTGTGTCTTTCCAAATCCTTGGAAACCTGAGAAACTGGGGAAGGGGGAGGGAAGACATGTCCTCAGGAGCCAGGCAGACAGGTCCTCGCATCCCGCACCCTTCCCCAAGTGCAGGGACCCCTCTCACATAGTCACATTGGCTAGAGCTTTTTGTTTCTCTTTCTTTTTAAGGATTTTAGTTATTTATTTTTAGAGAGAGGGGA
Organism: Furipterus horrens; assembly: GCF_987537825.1. Classification (NCBI taxonomy): domain Eukaryota; kingdom Metazoa; phylum Chordata; class Mammalia; order Chiroptera; family Furipteridae; genus Furipterus; species Furipterus horrens. The sequence goes on along the minus strand of NW_028327180.1, from coordinate 59,509,566 downwards.
AGGGAGGGAGAAGGAGAAGAGGAAAGCACCGATATGCAAGAGACACATTGATTGGTTGCCTCTCACACGCCCCCAGCTGGGGACCGTGCCTGCAACCCAAGCCTGTGCCCTCACCCGGGATCAAACCGGCGACCCTCAGGCGCTTGGTCCACTGAGCCACTCCAGCTAGGGCTACAGCTTTTTGTTTCTAACCTTGGTGGCGAAAGCACTAGGGAAAGTGTGGGTAATAGAGTGAATTTGTGTGCCCTTGCTGCACCCAGAATTATATATAAAAACAGGAGGCAGGTATTGAAAGCTCACTGGATGCCAGGGGCCCGCTGAGTGCCTCACAGTCTGAGCTGGTCCCACCTCAGAGCACTGAAATGATGCCCATTCTACAAGTGACTGGTCGAGGCTCGGAACAGCTCCATCACATTCCATCAGCGCTTCTCAGAGCCTCTCCTCCAGGAGCCACTGGGTTACCCGCCCCATGGGTGAGGGGGAGGGACTCAGGCTGACCCTCATCTGACAGTGACCAGTGGCAGAAGCAGGACAAGAGCCTGGTGTCCTAGTTCCCCTCTCCCATGGCCCCTCCATACCATTCCGGGCAGCGGTGTCTTCCAGCTGTTTCAGATGCTGTACAGTCTCCCAGTCTGGGCAGGAGGAGAGGAAGCATTTTTCAGGTGCCCCCAGCCACCCACACCCAACCCGCCAGCCGGGGACGGAGGCCTTGGGTGTATCATGGGGAGGTGCCCACAGGGTGGGAGACGGGGGTGCTGAGCGGGAGTAGGGGCTCTTGAGAGTAGAGGGAGAGCCGTGAGAAGGGGCTGGCAGGGCCAAGGTGGGAGGCATGCTGGTGAATTGGGCTCCAGGGGTGTTTTGGGCTCCCCAGGATCTTAGAGAGGGGGTCTGGGAGGGAACAGGGGAGGTGGGCCACACGGGGCTGGGGATGTGCTCACGCCACAGGAGAAGCAGGGTCAGCAGCCCAGCCCACAGTGCAGCCGTCCCCAGCCCCAGCAACACCGTCTGCATCCCCGGTCTGCAGCACTGCCGCTGCCTTCCGTGCAGATGGCAAACGTCTGTAGGGAGTTGGGGTCGGGGTTGGGGGTGGGGGGCGCTCAGGGGCACAGGGAAGCCGGGTCCAGTCCTGCTTCAGAGCACCCCCATCCTGGGAGTCCAAACTGAAGTAGAGGGTCTCATTGGACCCCAGCCTCTTCTGTACCCCTGCCCACCGCTCTATCTCTCATGTCCGTTTCTGCATCTGTGCTCTCTGTGTCTGTCCCTCTGCCCATCCAGCCCAATGCCTGCCGCCCCTTCTGCCCAAACTCCAGCTGTCAGAGAGCCCAACTTGGGGCTGGGTCACTGTCCAGAGAGACACACCCAGGGCCAGGGGCTGAGAGCCCACTTCCCTGTGCCCCTCCTGACATGCTGGCCCCAGCCAGCTCTCACCTGTGCCCCTCCTGCCTTTTATAGGTCCAGCTACCCCCACTACTAATGATGGGTCCCCAGCCTCACCTGAAAGGGGGCTGGACCTCCTTCCCCACTGACCCTAGCCCTTACCCTGATGCCTGTCTCCCAACGTGGCCGTTCCCTAAACACAGGACGTGGGGTCTCGGTTCTTCTGCGGATCCGAGCTCTTCCTCAGCCCTTTCCCGGATGTCAGACCCCCAGGCCTCACTCCAGCTCCTGCCCCCACAAACCCTACCTTGATGCTCCACTGCAGGTCCAGGCCCCCTCCCCTCGTCCTGGCTGTGAGGATTCATCCTGCGGAACCTCACTTGCTCCCAGTCCCCTTCCCACTTGCTCTCCACTCTTTTGGGCCCCCAGGGACTGCTTTGTTCTTGTTTTGAGGGTGTGAGTCAGAGAGGGGAGGTGCCCTGTGCTTCTCTTTCTGCTTGGTCTGGGCTGGGAAGGCCACGCGGGGCTCACCTACACGCGCCCCCACCCCCACCCAGTGGGCCTCCCCTAGACATTCACTCCTCTTCCCAGAGGGGACCCAGCAGCCTCTCTCCTCTCCTGGGGGAAGTAGCAAGTCAAGGTCAGCTTCAAAGGGTCCTCTCACTTGAGTGGGCACTTTCTTCCGTGGCAGCCCTGATTGGTCCTCCCAGGGACAGGGTGCTCACCACCGGTTAAGGTGGCCCACGGGCTGCACGGTCTCAGCTCCGCCTGGGGTCTGTGTCTCACGAGGGGTAGGGTCCGATAGCAGCGTCTGAGTCGCTGAGAGGCACAGTGAGCACTGGCTGGTTGTGTCTGGCTCCCCGCCGGGGGCTGGTGTTGCAGTGAACTAGGAGGTGCGGCTGGTGGGCACGGTCACAGGCCGAGCCCAGAGCTGAGCGCCCTAGAGCCCGTCCCACACGAGGGACACAGCAGGCGCTCAATAAATGTGCGCCCAGGCAGTCCGGGCCAGTGGCTGAACCTCGGAACCAGTTTCCTCGCTTATAAAATGGTGATAGGAAGCTCTGGCCGGGTTGCTTAGTTGGTTAGAGCATCGTCGAGTTCCCCAAGGTTGCAGGTTCGATCCCCGGTCAGGGCAAATACAAGAAGCAACCAGTGAACGCATAGATCAGTGGAACAATAAATCCATGCTTCTCTCTCTCTCTCTCTGTCTCTCTCCCTCTCTCTCCTTTCCTTGCTCACTCTTTAAAAAAAAAATAAAATGATATTAATGACACCAATACTGTAGGGTGGTGGTCGGCTCTACATGAAGGGCTAGTGTGCTTTGAACACAGCCTGGCACATAGGAAGCCCCCAAATACCCTCAGCTCTTGTTAGTCTTGCTGCCGGGCAGCGGCAGCCTGGGACTCAACCCTCCAGGGCCTCGGTTTTTCCGTCACTGGAATAGGGGCTGAGCGGGGACCCGCTCCTGAGGCGGGAGAGAGCCAGGAGAGAGCACACTGTGTGCGAGGCTGTCGCACAGAGCTGGACATGGCACGTTTTCAGACACTAACCCTTTTCCAGCCTCTGCTCTGTGCTAGGTCTGGCTGGGAAATGCAGAGACCCTGCTGCAGGCCTCAGCGACCTCTTCTGCCAACCTTCTGAGACATCTTTAAAGTCGCTTGACTTTAAAGTACGTACTATGTGCTGAAGAGCGCGGACTTGGGTCAGGCAAGCCTGCGGGTCACTGGCTACCCCTCTTGCTGTGTGACAATGGGCAACTGGCTTCCCTTCTCTGAGCCTTTGGGAAATGGCGATGTGGGGCGGCCAGACTCTGATTCCTGGCAGCTCAAAACAAGTGTGTGGCCCTCCTGGAGGAGGCCAGGAGCGTTACCATTCTGTGGCTGGACGGGCCTGAGCCCGAGCCAGCCAGACCTGGGGCTGAGTCCCGGCTTCCCCTGGGTCAGCGACTCAGTTTGCTCACCTGCTCCTGGAGTGACAGTGCTGACTCCACGGGGTGGCATACAGTGGGGTATGGGAGGGGCTGCTATGCAGTAGGTGCTCAGCGAACCTGCTGGGGGTGCTGGGCGAACTGAGGCACAAGAGGGTGAGGAACTTGCCCGCTCCCCAGGGCTTGAACCCAGGACCTTGGAGCTTTTCTGTTCAACCACTGGGGCACATGGCCTCCTGGGAGGTGTCTGCTGGTAAGCGTCAGGGTGGCAGGGTCCAGAAGCCAGGCCCCTATTCCAACACAAGGGTGCCTGCCTGTGCACGCAACCTTCCGTGGCTCCCCAGGGCTCTGCCCCATCAGCCCCCGGAGCACACATCAAACTCATCCTTTCGGCTGCCTGTCACTTTGCCCAGCTTGGTCCCCGCACCCCTGGAGAAGGTGTCCATGACACCTGCCACCCATTGCCCTGTCCTCTTCTCACACAGATCTCTTCCTGGCCATCCCTCAAGACTGAGCCCAGACTTGTTCCTTCCAGCAAACCCATGCCCACTTCCCACCACCAGCACGGACACACACACACAAGCACATGCGCCAGCACACCCACACTCACTCAGGCACACGCTCGGAGACAGCACACACAGACACATGTGTGCACGATGGCAAGCATCGCACGCTCACACTCGCTCACGAGAGTTCTGTGCATGGCGCTGCCCAGGCCACAGAGGCCACGAGCTGTGGGAGGCACTGAACCTGGAGGCGCACTTTTTCTTCTGGGAGCACAGCCACCCCTGCTACTGTTTTCACGGCCGATGGTGGGCTCGCCCCAGATAAGCACGTCACACGCATGGCCTCACCTCATGTGCCCACAGCCGGTAAAGTCCCCGCTATTATTGTCGCCGTGTCTCAGGGGAGCAAACTGAGGTTCCGAGGCACCAACCCAGGGTCCCAAAACTGCTGAAGGGGTCAGCGATAGAGTCGGGATTTGAACCAGAGTGACTGGGCAGGAAGAGGGGAGAGAGAGAGAGAAGGAGGGAGAAAAGAAAAAGAAAGACACCTGAGATATCATGATAAAATTGTGCCCAGATATTGGCGGCTATGCTGTACGGTTTCTTTTAGTAGCAGCAAGGACTAGGCACACTTCTTAGCATCTCAGAGCAGCAACACATTTAATATTCATAATCGCCCTATGAAGTAGATGCTTCTGTTATCCATGCTGCCTTATGGATGAAAGACGTGAAGCACAGAGAGGTAAAGTAGCTTGCCCAAGGTCACACAATTCCTAAGTGGCAGAGGCAGGACTTGAACTCAGGCAGTGTGAGTCCCAAGTCTACAGCCCTAACCATCAGGCCACCTAGCCTTGTGTTTACAGGGACTGCTTGGCACTTTGCCCACCTCACTCTTTCTCCCTACACCATGTCCCCTGGTCCTTAACCCTATTCCCACTCTCACTTGGGACTGCTCATTGCCAACCCCTCCACTCCTGGCTGGGCCACCTCCTCACCGCAGGCTGGACACCCTGGCTCTCACTCTGGAAGATGCCCACCTGTGCCCCATGTCCCAACCAGAAGAGAGCCGGGCCACCCACCAGCTGGGAAGGGGCCTGGCTGGAATGTCCCCCTGAGCGTGCACTCCTGGTCAGAAGGGACAGTGCTGCCTTGTCCGTCGCACTGTGTTGTGTCCTCAGCGTGGGGACGCAGAGCACTCCGTACGTGTCTACTGAATGAATGACTCCCGTGGGTTGGGGCTACTCCATTCTCTCCACACAGATGTCCCTCTCATCTTGATCTGGGGCAGTTGTGAAGGCTTGAACCCATTGCGTAGTTTGCCAAGTGACGAGGACGACCGTCTTCAGTAGGGGAGAGAGCTGTCAGCTGGGCATCAGAGAGGGCACTGGGGGCTGCTGGTGGGAGAAGGACAGCGCCAGGCCTGGGGGTCCTGGGGAGCTGTCCTGGGGCCGGTAGGAGGGGAACGCAGGGAGGGCTGTTTTTGGAGGGCCTGGCAGGGATGGAGATGCGGTGGGGGTCTGTCACCCGGTCCACAGGCAGAGGCAGCCCGAAGCTGCAGCCAAGGGATGGAGAGAAGCAGACTGGTTTGAAAAGACACCGGCGTTGGTAATGGCTGAGATGTGGAGGTGGCCACTCGGAAGATGCTGTGAAAAATGACCAGACTCAGCCGAGCGTCTGGGTGTACAGTGGGGCCGTCCTAGCGACGAGGACACAGGAAAGAGGAGGAGAAAGTTTGGGAGCAAGTCCTGTTGCCCGCACTGAGGACACAGGGTGGCGGGTAGAGGGTAGGGTTGCATCGGGTTTTGGAGTTTCTGTGTCTCTGCTCTGCCTGGGAGCTCTGGCGCCTGTCCCCACTCGGACCGCTGGGGTCTCTCCATGCTCCACGCTCAGCCGTGCTGGGTCCCTGCCAACATTTCGTTTAGACAAGAGCATGCTTTGGGAGTGAAATCTCAACTGGGGTTCCTGTCACGCGACCGCCCCCCCTCTTCCCCTCCGCGGTATCAGCCCCTGTCCCTCACCCGCGTTAGGGGAAAAACAGGAAACTGTGCGGATGTGGGCCCTGATCTGAGGGTGTCGGTTTTTCTTTCAGGTTCTCGATCCTCGTGCCTGGGGTGTGCCTCGCCCAGTGCCAGGCGTGGGTCCTGACTCAGTAGGAATGAGTCAGGGGTCCTGCAATGTCCATACGCGGTCCCCAGAGGGGATCTCTCCGGAGCTCCAGCCCTGGCCCCACACAACCCCAACTTGACCCCCCGCCCCGCACTAAATTCAGAGCCTCGGCACCTGGAACAGGGCCACACCAACTGCAAACGTGAGGAAGGAACCTGGCCACCCTAACGCCAACCGCACCCTGCCACAGCCCTGGGCACCCCCCACCCCCCGCTTCATCTCCCCTGGTGCTACCAGGAGAGAAGGGAAGGGGGTAGGTGAGGCAGTAGGAGTGTCAAATCCCAGAGGCCCTCGAGGAGGAGGTGTCTCTAAAGCTGGTTTCTCTTTCTCCACACTGCTGACATTGGGGCCGTGGGGCATCCTGTGCATTGTAGGCCTTTAGCAGCTTCCCTGGCCTCTACTCACCAGTGACCAGTAGCATCTCCCTCCTCCCTTTCTTCCACCCAGTAGTGACAACCAAAAATGTCTCCACGTGTGGTGAATGCCCCCTGAGGGGACGGAATCACCTCAGTTGAGAACCACTGCTCGGAAGCACGATTTAAAGATGATGGACGAGAAGGCGCTGCTTCGGCGTCAACTTTCACCGTTTTCTCTGTGCCCATCTGTCTCTCCATCAGCTTGGACAGATCACCTCTCTCCTCTTTCATTCCCTCAACCTGTCATTGACCACCTACTGTGTGCCCAGCTCTGGGAAGGAGGTAAAGAAAGCCCCAGCTCTCAGAGGGTGGAGGGCAGAGTTTTATTTTCAATTGTAGTGAAATATACATAACATAAAAGTTACCATTTTAATCATTTTCAGTGGCATTGAGTACAGTGTTGTGCAACCAACCCCACCATGCGTCTCCCGAACTTTCTCATCTTCACAGACTGAAACTCTGTCCCCATTAAACACTAACTCCCACCCCCTCCCGCAGCCGCCCCCCACCCTGCCACCTCCTCTCTCTCTATGGGTCTGACCCCTCTAGAGACCGCCTGTGAGCGACTCACACAGTGTGTGTCCTGTTGTGACTGGGTTGCCCCCCTGAGCAGCACGGTGCCCTCAGGGCTCACCAGGTTGTAGCATGAGAGCAGAAATTAAACCCATATAGCCACAGGACAGTTTTGGGTGGTGGAAAGCAGGATTGGGGGTGTCTTGGGGAAGAGCTAGTTTAGACTGGAGGATTGAGAAACCTGAGGCACAGGAGGTGACCTCTGAGCAGGTCACTGTGGCAGGAGCAGAGCTGTGGCTAGATTTTCACCCTTAACGTTCTCCACAGGCACAGGTCCTCCCCTGAGCTTTACAACCTCAGTCACGAGCAGCCACCAGGCCCCCGCCAGCCAAGGGAAGTCCACTCTGCCCTCTCCCAGAGGCCTCAGGTCTGGGGCCAGGGCCAGTGGCCTTTCAGCTTCCCCAAAACTTGCCTGTGGGGCTTAAGCAGTCCCTACCCTTCTTGAGCCTCAGTGTCCCTCACAGAGAAGAGCACTGGACTCTTGGCCCCAGCAGGCCTGGAAACCTTATAACCTCTAGCAGAACACCCATGCTGCAGGGACCTGGGAATTCTAGAGAACTGGGGCTGGGCCCAAGGGACAGCTGCTGTGGCTCAGCAGGTGGGACTCCAGCATGTAGATGTACAAAGTGACGCAACACCATCACTGGCAGAGACACACACACGGACAGAGACTGACAGGCACTACACAAGAAAATCACACCACACGCACAGCGCATTTGCAGCCCACGCACACAGCACACACACACCACACGCACAGCACATGCACATGCACACAGACACTTACACCACACACATGCAATTCAGACACGTAGACAAATGCAACACAATCCAATCAGATGCAGACGCAACATAAAACCACAGACAGCACATACACACAGACTCTGCTCGGAGAGATGTCTACACAACACATACACAAAGATACAGGCCACAGGGCACAACCAAACCAGACATACATTACAGAAGACACACACACGACCTACATAATGCAAGCACACAGATACTCACAGAGACACAAACTTGACATAGGAACACGGACACTACACAACCAACCACACACTCGATATAATAAGACCACAGATACGACCCATCGATGTCTGCACAGCACATGCACAAAGATGCAGACCCCACGATACACCCAAACCACAGCTGAACATCCGCACACACACAGACACAACACAGTAAACCATAGACACACACAACAACACACACACAGAAACACGGACACACACAAACACACAGACACCCACAGAGGCATACACAAAGCACACACATCATAAACACACATAGACACGACACTGTCTAACTACAGACGCAAGAATGACACAACAATGTGCACACAGATACACACACAACACAATCGCATGCACAAACACATAAGCACACGCACATAAACGTATGCACAAACCAAGCACACACATGAACAGAGACCCACACCACAGGTGTGAGCACGCGCACAGACACACGTGTGCCCTCGGCTAGCCCCCTGCACAGCTGAAGGAGCGGCTGGACAGAATCGGCACCGTCTGCCGTAGCCCTCCTGCACCACTCCGCTCCTCTCTGCAGTGCAGCCTCACTTTCCCTCAGGACCTCCTGCTTTGCCTCTTCACGACCCCTGGACTCCCATGGGCCGTCCTTGCTGACTCCCCACCTCTCTGTGTTCAGCCCAGCCCCATCTCCTGAGTGTCACTTAGAAATGCAAGGGCTCCCTCACTCACACACTCATTCCTTTATGCAGCGAGGCTCTGGGCACTTGGGCCACAGTAGGGAACGAGACAGACAGAAATCCCTTTCCTCGGATCTGCCCTTCCACCCAGAGAGACAGCGATAGCACACGGTGGCGAGCATCCTAGGGTACATGAGGCAGGAGGAGTGGGAGACAGGTGCTGTCCACCTGGAGTGGTCAGGGACCAGGGAGGGACGGCTCTCTGAGTGGGTGATGTCTGGAGGAAGCAGCCTTCAGGGATCAGGGGGAAGGGTATCCCCGGACGAGAGAACAGCACAGGCAAAGGGCAATAGCCCGCAGGCCCAGTGTGGCTGTCCCTTCCCCCAGGTGGTACCCCCTTTGCTTGGCTGGGGAATCCCTGGGCTGGACCGAACCTGGCGTGTTGGAGGGACTCCGAGGAGGCCAGAGTGACTGGAGTGCAGTGAGCCCGATGCGGCCGCTGCCCCACGCTGGGCACAGGATCGCCCCAAACCACCACCACCTGGCCATGGGCCCCTCTCCCTCATTTCTCCTTTGATGGGTCCTGGTTCTCCTCTTCCACGACCCCACCCCCAGTCACTGTCCTTTCTCCTGGACAGTGGTGGCAGCCCCCCGTATCACCCATCTCCCTCCACCCTCTTTCAGTCCCTTCCCTGCATAGCAGCGGTATGAGTGCCCAATTCCTACACTACAACTTTCTGTGGCTCCCCTCTTCCATGCACCCAAACTGCCAGCTCCGCACCTGGAGTTCAAGAGCCTCACCTCTCAGGCCCAGCTGCTCCCTCCTAGCCACACCTCCGCCACTGCCTACAAGGCTCCCCAAGCTCCTGACCAACACAGAGCTCTGCCACGCCACACTCTCCTGCACCCACACCCTTGGCTCTGTGCACTGGCAGGTTCCCACGCTCGGAAGCCGAGCTGGCGTGCAGCGCTGGTCTGTACAGAGGCCTTTCTGACTGCAGACGCCAGACCAGGGGCCTGCCTCCTCTGAGCCCCTGCAGTCCTCTGCACCCCTCTTCCCCCAGCACTGAGCTCCTGCGTGGAATGCACCTCTCCTAGGCATGGGAGCTCCCCAAGGGCAGAAACTGGTTTCCCTTCCTGGAGGGGCCCTGAGCTCACAGCCACATCCACCCCACGTTGCTCTCCATCCTGACCCTCACCCGTGCAGAGAGCAGGAAGGGGGAAAGCCTCTGGGAGAGGCGCCTTCCTGGAGCTTGGGGGTCTGGAGCCAGGCTGGCTTTGTTTTTGTCTGTTGTTGGGGGTGCTCAGGAGTGGACCCAGAAGAGGGCTCATCCACAGCTTTCCTTCCAGATGGCCTCTCAGGCCCACTGCCCACTCCCTCCAGCCAGGGGCTGAGCCGATTTGTCCAGGAACCCTCAGAGCATTCCGGGCGACACTGGGAGATCTGGGCGTTTCTCGCCAACAATAACCACGGTTCCACGAGAGGATGAGACGTTGTGTGGGGACCAGGCTGATGGCCGGCTCTCAGCCCCTCAGACATCCAGAAATTCCTCAGGGACCCAGAGGTCCAGGGCCCCAGGAACCCCAGCCCCTTAGGGGCCCAGGGAGCCAGGACGCAGGCCCTGACTTTCAGGGACCCAAAGAGCCGGGACTCCAGCCTCAGGGAGCCAGGCCCCCAGCCCCTCAGGGACTTCCCTCTAGGGTTGTGCGGTGTTTTTTCTGCCCCATCCCACTGGGCTGTTTTGCCAGCTGGTGCGACACATGGACCAGGACAGGAGGGGTGCTGCCCCCCCGCTGGAAACACCCGGTCACTGTCCCCCACTGGGTGTTGGGAAAGTTGCAGAGTCCCAGCTCCACCCCCTTTCCCTGCAGGGTGACTTTGTCCTGCTCAGGCTTCAGTTTCCTCAGCTGTACAGTGGGGAACAGCTGGATTCTCCCACGTGGGCTGTCTGTGCATTCAGCCTTCCACACCACGCCGCGTGCAGAGAAGTGCCCGCTACCTGGGAGGGTTATTAGCGCTCCTTCCCAGATCACACGGCTGTCCTGTCTCTCCCATCATGGACCCTCACCCCTGCCAAGGCCCATGGAGGGACACCCAGCACCCTGCAGCCAGCAAGGCACCATGTGGCCCACACTCCCCGCAGACATGGTCCTCCCTTCGCTACGGCTACAGCCGCAGCCACAGGCTTTCCCCATTGCTGAGCCCTTTCGCCAGTCCTTGCTCATCCTCTAGGACTCCTCTCTCTGTGGGAAGGGACCCCGGCTAAAGGGGCCCCTCGCTCCCCAGTCATCCCTCTAATGGTCTCTGTGACCCCTGCCCCCCGTGTGTCAGTGTGCCTAGGTCACCACCAGGTTGTGGGCTCATGGCTCGGGGGCTTGGCACACAATAGGTGCTCTATAGGCATCATATCTGTGACTGAATTGGTTACCAGAGACCTGGAGGCTTTAAACAACACAAGCGTATAGCCTCACAGCTCTGGAGGTCAGACATCCACCGCCGTCCTGCTGGGCTGACATCAGGGTGGCCACCGGGCTAGTCCTTCTGGAGGCTGCGGGGAGGACCCAGCTGCTGGAGGCGCCACATCCCTCGGCCTGTGGCCCCTTCCTCCCTCTCCCAAGTCCGCAGCGCAGCTTCTTCCCGTCTCTGCTGCCTCTGCTTCTGTGGTCACGTCTTCTTCTCTGAGTCTGACCCCCGCCTCCCTCCCACAGGGCCCTTGTGACTACATGGCCCCCTGCCCGCATAACCTCCCATCTCCAGATCCTTACCTTCACCCCACCTGCAAAGCCCCCTTTACCAAGGAAAGCCACACGTCCACAGGACCCAGGGTGCGCACTGGGCATCTTCGGGGGCTGTTATTCAGTCGACCGCAATATTCTCGGAGGTGCGTGCTGCTGTTGTTATTATTCCCACCTGAGAGATGCAAGAGCTGGGGCTCGGAGAGCCAGCATCACAGGCCCGGGCTCACTCTGAGAGTAAGCGGCAAGCACCAGTTTTGGACTTGGGGCTTTCTCACAGCACCTGCCAAATTCACCCGTGTGAGCCATCTGTGAGTGGGTTGGGGACACAGCAGAGGCGAGGCTGGGATAGGGGATGAGGGAGCAGTGAAGAAGTTGGGGAAGGGGCGGTCCAGGGCTGGAGGCAAGTGTGTCCTGTCTCACCCTGGGGGCTTCCCCAGACACCTTGCCAACCTGGGCAGACGCCTGGGGATCCCGGGGTTTTCCTGGAATTGGGAGCAGGGAGGAGGAAGCTTGGAAAGACAGGTTACTGTTTCTCAAGGCCATTTCCTTCGAAAGGGGGGTGACGGGTGGGACCAGTGTGTCCAGGAAGCCCTGGCTGGCCTTCAAGGCCACCACTGACCTGCTGATTCAACCCCAGAAAGTGTGGTCATGTGGTCGCTCAGGAGGATGTTGGGGACAGCCACTGGGGAAAAGGCAGAGGGCGGCTGGAAGGGGCTTCTGCCTGCACCCCCGGCCTCCCAGCAAAAGCCCCCTCTGTCTCCAACGCAGACCCTCCTTCCCCCACCACTTCACCCTCAGGCTAGAAGTTTCGGGGGAAGTTTCTTTTCTAGAAAGTTCCACCTCCAACCTCACCGCATGGGCACAGCAACGTCTACCCCTCCTCCTCACCTCCTCCTCCCCCTGCCAGACTCTGAGCCACCGGGAGGCAGCAATCAGTTTCCTGAACCCCAACATTTCACTATGACCGTCTTCAAGCATCCAGAGAGTCGAGCTTGAAAACGGAACACTCATCCTTAGACTCTGCAGTCAATATTGTCCTTATGTGCTTTATTATGGATTTATGCATAAAGAATAAATCCATCTTATTCTTTATGCATTTCAAGCTTAGTTACAGATTTCCAGCTCACTTCCCCCGAAATACTGCAGCCTGCAGAACGTGAACCAAAGTCCAATATTTGTTTACCACGCTCTTTACTCTCCTTTCCTTTTGAGTGAAACTGCATGGAATGAAGTGCACAAATCCCAAGAGTGTTTTCTCTGGGCTTTGACAAATGCATTTGCCTTGTAATTCAAATGTCTCTCGAGATCACAGAACACTTCCATGCCTCCAGAATGTTCTCTCATGGCCCTTCCCAGGACACCCTGCCTCTGCTCCCAGACAGGCACTGTGCCCATGTGTTTTCCCATCTAGAGGAGTTTTGCCTGTTCCAGAACTTGATGTAAGTGGGTGCCTAGAGTCTAGACTGGTTTGTGGATGGCTGTTTCCACTCAGCCTAAGGATTTTCAGAATCCTCCACGTCCAGAGACCCTAACCTCTTGTCCTCCGTCAAATGCAGTGCCCGACCTATAATAAGCTAATCAGCGCCCGAGAACTGTTTGTGGATGGGAAAAGGATTGCATGAATGAATGAACAAAATTGCTCCTCGCTCCCAGGAGACCTGGTCTCACTCCTCTCTAGCTTCTCTCGCCAACCTCCTCCTTGGTCTTGGTTCAGGGGGCTGTAGTTCCACATAGCAGAGATCCCCCAACTCCTGTTTCCCAAGTCCCCCAGTCTCCCCATAAGAACACACAGCACCAGGCACATGCTAGCCCCAGCTTCCTGCCTTCCCCTTTATCTGCTTCAGCTTGCAGCTTCATTTGCTTCCCTCCTGCTCATCTCTAGAGAAACCCCTCCACCTGCTCTAGAATGGCTGAAATCTCTCCTGGGTCACAACGTCCTTCCTGAGCAACCAGAGCCCGAGGCACTGCTGATGGGGCGCAAAGTGGTGCAACCCCTTTGGAAACTGGTTTGGCAGTTTCTTATAAATGTTAAACACTCATCTGCTCTCTGACCCACTGCCAGGTATTTACCCAAGAGAAGTGAAAACTTAAAGCCATAAAGATCTGTGCAAGGTAGGGGGATTTGGGGGGCAGGAGGGGCAGGGCCTGCTGGCTGGGGTTGGATGGGAGGGGCAACTTTCTGGGGCAGCCAGTGAGGGTGTCATGACCATGCCCTGGTACTCCTCAGCCCTGCACACGCTGCCACACAGAGCCTGGAGCCCCCTGCCTGAGGCGTCCCAGGCCTGAATTAGGTCCCTGGGGCCCCTCCCAGATTGGGGCTGGGCAGGCAGCCGCTGCAGATTTAATGAGGTGGGCCACCTGCTGCAACCAGTCCTGCCCCGATGGACAGCCTGAGGAGGCCCTACCTCCCCTGGTGCCAGGGTGCAGGTCTGTTCCAGCCCTGGGTACAGTTCCTTCCCGTCCCCAAAGGCTGGGAACCAAGGTGCAAGGCCTGGGGGACCATGCCACAAGCACGGCCAGGAAGCAGAGCTGCCTGGACTGTCAGGCAAGTTTGTGCATGACCGGCTCCAGCCAAGTGGGGATGGGCCCTGCCTCTGCCTTCTCTGTCCCCAGATCCATCGGACCAGCAACCTTTCAGCAGGAGGAGCTCAGGAGATGAAGGGGAAGAACCTGTGGGGCTCCGCCTGCATGACATCTCTACCTAAATGAGCCACGGGGGTGGCGGTGGGGGGGTGGGGGGTGAGGGGTAGGGGGGTGGGAGAGGAGCTTAGCCAGCAGCCCATCATCTCCAGGGAGGCAGGACCCGTGCCCCCACCGCTTCCCGGATGTCCCTGGGCAGCAGGCCTTTGGGACCCAGCCTCCCTCCAGCACACGGCCTCCACCCTCACCCAGCCTCCCTTCTTCACCCACACAAGCCACTCCTGTGCCCCTGGCCCAGGCTCAGGAAAATCAGCAAGGTCGGTCCACTGGAAGACGGCTCCGTCCGGGGCTGGAGGGCTTCTCTGTCTGACTTGACCGACCCGGTCTGACTGGGCTGAAAGAGATCCTAGCTGTCGCTTCGTCAACAACAAGGGCTGCTGTAAGAAGTGGGAGCTGATGCAGAGGGAGATGCGGCGGGACAAGGACCAGAAAGGCCTCCAACACCTGGTGTGCGTTGCCAAAGACAAAATGGGACTGGGGGGGAGGAGGGGCGGGCAATGCCTTGCGGCATGCAGGAGAGCCTGCCTAGGCTTGGCAGGGACCTGCCCACTGACTGTTCTGCAGGAGTGTGGCCACATGGTACCCCACACCACGTACCACGTGGGGCAAGCGCACGAATGTGTCCCACCGGCTGGCAGTATGTGACCCGAGCCGTGCGTGCTTCCGACCATGGGGGCTTGGTACCGGCTTCCTCAGTGCCTCCCAGGGACACAGCGCCAGCTGCCAGGGCTCCAGGCTGGCCAGCTGCAGTGGGCCAGGAGGACAGGAATATCTGTGGTGTTCCCCAGACCCGGGCGAGCGGAGATGCCATGGCACCTCTGGGCACACCTGTCTCGCTGCAGAGGGACACCTCAGCTGGCAGAGTGTCTGAGGCAGTGAGGGCTGGCATAGGCCACTGGGGCAAGTCCGTGTTTCAATGATCTCGGGTGGTGTGGTAACTGATGAAGGCAGAGGACTTTCCAGAACTTGGACCTCCTCCTGGACTCCACCCACACCCCTGAGCTGCCGGCCTGTGTTTCACCAATCAGGAGCCCTGGTGGAAACGGTTCTCCTCCTCCCCAGAACATCTGGATTTATTTCTGGTTTCCCCGGCTTTCTGTGCCTTAACCTACCTTTCCTCAAGTTTCTTGCTACGTTGCCTAAAATCCATTTCTTTCTTCAGACCAAAAAGATGTTAGCTTACCAGACCAATAAGGATCCTCCTTAGGACGGAATTGGACCGGTAAACTTATCTCTGGGGAGGGAGGGAATAAAAAGAACGATCTGTACAAGAATGTTCACAGCACTTTAATTCGTCGTAACTGACACTGGAAACAATGCAAACGCGAGTCCACAGGGAACGTGCAGAGATGGGGTCCGGCCACGCGATGGAAGATGAGTCAACATGAAAAGGAGAAACCATGGATACACACAACAGTATGGATGAATCTCAAGGATGTTATGCATAGAGAAAGCTCTGGGCTCAAGGGACAACAGACGGTGAGATTCCATTTCCAGGCCACCTGAGGAGGAGAGTCGCGTCTAGCCAGCGGAGATGGAAGCCGACCGTGGGGGCGGGGCAGGGTGGGCGGGGCCTGGAGGAGACGGTGGGAATGTTTCCTCTCGGGTGTGATGGTGGCTACACAACTGTACACATTCCTCAAAACTCTTGACTTGCAGTTTGAAATGGATGCATTAAAAGTATTTAAAGATTTTCATTCTGAAAAGACAGATGTGTGGAACGCTAATGACTGAGCAAAAAAAAAGTATTTAAAGTTTTAATTGTGGTATAAAATATTTACACATAACATAAACTTTACATCTTAAGCGTTTTTAAGCGGGCAGTTCAGTAGCATTAAATATAGTCACATTGCTGAACAACGAATTGCCAGGGGTTTTTTTCTTGCAAAACTGAAACTCTATATCGTTAAATAACTCCCCAAATCTCCCTCTCCCCAGGCCCTGGCACCCACCATTCTACTTTTTGTGTCTGTGATTCTGGCTGCTCTAGGTACATCAAGTAAGTGAAATAATACAGTGCCTGTCCTCGTGACCGGTCTATTTCCATAGCAACAGAAATTTAGAGGACACGATTAAGGATTTAGAGGTGGGGGAGGGGTTCTGTGTTAAAGAATCTGATTGATCTCTGTCCCTGGTTCTCGGCAAGGAGCGTCTAAACCCTCGGGACTTTCCAAGTGCTAGGAGTGTCCTCGACCTTCATCGGGACCCCTTGGCTCACACCTGAGTTTATACCAAGGAGATGGCTCAGGGTGGGGGCTGGTCATACCAAAAGACCAACCATGGGTGGTGGTGGGGGTACTTCCAGGGAGGGGAGTAGGGCTGGAGAGGCAGTGCAGGCCCCTGACCAGAGAGTCAGTCCATCACACCTTCATAATGAAGCCCCAAGGAAGACTGACACCCATGCTCACAGCCGCCTCCTGGGCGGTGGACGCACGGAAGGGCTGGACGGCGACCTGCCCTGCGTCCGTGGGAAGAGGGCACGGGAGCTCTGTGTTCGAGACCCTCCCACCCCTCTGCCTATGGGTCTCTTCATTTGCCTAGTGAATTTACGTCCTTTATAATACAACTGTAAGTGCAGGGCTTTCCTGAGTGCTCAGTCACTCTGACAAATTGTGGAACTACAGGGGGCTGTGAAAGCCTCTGAATTTGTATCCATTGGTCTGAATCCACTGGTCAGAAGTGTGGGTGGCTTGGAGACTCCCCAACTTGCAGTTAGGGTAGCCCTGTTAGGAATGTACCCTTAATCTGTGAGTGGTGTCTGCACTAGCTAGGAGTGGTCAGGGCCCCAATTCCATCGCAGGATTACAGGATTTCATCCCAGGTTATCTGGGTGGACCTTAAAGTCCCATCACAAGCATCCTTCCAAGAGGAAAGCAGAGGGAAATGGACCCAGAGGGGAAGGCAGTGTGACAAGGGAGGCAAGATGCTACCCTACCGGCTTTGAGATGGAAGAGGGGGCCATGGGCCAGAAAACAAGCGGGATGCTGCTATAGAGGCTGGAGGCCTTGGAGCTTCCGGAGGGAGCCTGGCCCAGGTGACACTCCTCGACTGTGGCTCAGTGAAACCGATACTGGGCTCCGGTACTGTACAGAATGTGTGCTGTCCCTTTTTTTTCAATCCATACCCAAGGATATGTTTATTGATTTTTAGAGAGAGAGAGAGGTACATCGATGTGAGCGAGAAACATCGGCAAGTTGCCTCCTGTATGCACCTGGACTGGGGACCAAACCTACAACCCAGGGATGTGCCCTGACCGGGAATTGAACCCAGAACTCTAAGGTGTACGGGACAATGCTCCAACCAACTGAGCCCCCTGGCCAGGCCCAGAATGTGTGCTGTCTTAAGCCATCCAGTGGTGGTCATTTGTTTACAGCAGCCCTAATGAACTCACACACTCCTGCAAGCTGACCATCTGAAAACGGTCAGTCTGGCTGCCAGTTCACCACGAACACTCTCTGTCCAGGATCAGACGGCTCCTGGGCCTGGCCAGTGCCTCGCTCTGAGCTGTAGTTGTAGAGGGCCCAGAGAAGGGGGGGAGGGCTGGCTGGTCATAGCACTGGAAGGGTTCACCTGGCCAGGCTGTCTGGCTGGTGGTCTCGCTCCTTCCTGCTCAGTCAGTGCTCTCAGAGACAGGCATCCTCGGGGCTCCGGCAGCTCTGGTTTTGGACTCAGTTCTGCAGAGAACTAAAGGCTGCTAGCCGTCATGCCCCTCAGTTAGACCTGACTTCACTGGAAATTTCAGGAAAGCCCCAAGGTCCCAGGACAGGGGCAGGAAACTTTGGGAGTACAGAGTGAATTCAGATCGAAAGTCCCCAGTTGATCAAGCCAAGCTTTGTGCTCCCTGCATCCCCCAAATGGGTTCAGCCATACTTAATACCTTCCAACACTCTCCACGTGCAAACCCTCCCTTTGCAGTTCCATGTGCTGAAATCTCATTGTTCCTCGAAAGTTCATCTTCTCTGGGATGGATTTCCTGATCGCCCCACCCAGTGGTCACAGAACCCAAGTGCCCGACGCATAAGGCCCCTGCTCTTCAGATCCCAGCAGCCCCCCTCACACCTGCCTCAGGCTGCCTGAAATTTCAACGGTGCAGCGACAGTCTCTTCAAGAAAAGGGGCCACCACTTTGGTATCTCAGCACAGCCTCTCTCCCCGCAGACAGTCGGTGCCTTCAAATGCATCCTGTGTCACTCACTCATGCATTCCTCCCAAGTCACTGGGCACATTGTCCCTGTGCCCAGCTGAACCAGAATGAGACAGTCTGGGTGGAGGTGGGGCGAGGACCGGGCCCGCCTCACTCGTGTGTCCCCAGCGCTGCACAGCGTTCGGGGCCCAGTGCAGGCCACTCACTGAGTTTGGGGGCATCGCAGAGCCATGAGATCACTCAGAGAGGTGGGGGTCACTCACAGGGATCATGTCAGGCTTTCTGGGATAAAGGTAAGAAGAACGCCCCAGAGCCAGGAGCCAAGGTTCACATCTCACACATGAACTGATGCTCCCCAGGGCTTTGGGGGCAGTTCACAAAACCCCTGTCTTTGAGGCCTCCCAGTCTGGGGAAAAAGGCAAGAAAACCAAACAGCTCACCTCTGAGTCACCTGGCCTTGGCTGGGGAGGGATGTAGGTGTCAGGGCAGCCTTGCTCTGAGAAATCACCCAGAGAGCACTCACTCTGGGAGCAGGCAACGGGTTTATTGAG
The DNA here is from genome assembly GCF_987537825.1 of Furipterus horrens. Taxonomy (NCBI): domain Eukaryota; kingdom Metazoa; phylum Chordata; class Mammalia; order Chiroptera; family Furipteridae; genus Furipterus; species Furipterus horrens. The sequence continues at coordinate 59,490,805 of NW_028327180.1, read as the reverse complement.
GGAATAAGGGAGAGGGGGTGAAGGGGCGAGGGAATTCCCAGACCTACTCGAGGGCTTGTAGGAGCAAGGAAATGGGGACTCCCAGGACTCTATGCAGCCATAGGAATCCCACCCAGATTTTTGCAGGTACGCTTCTTAAACTTGCGAACCACACATTTCATTGAGGGTGAGTTTGTTGTATTAGCGTGTTCAGTAGATCCTTTGCATTTCATTGCTTTTCCCCACCAGCAGGTGAGTTAACACATCCTTTTGTCTGACCAGGTTTGCATCCTGGCTACCTCTATATTCTGAGATTTCCAGCCTTTTGTTTGTAATAAAAAGAATGGCGATGAGACTCAGGATTGTGCATTGTGTGGAAGTTGAAGGAAAGGGGGTGCCATGGTCATTCTAGCTACTTCTTGCTGACACGGTTTCATTGAACAGGGGTTGTGGGGCTTTTACCCCCGTTCAAGTGATGTATGTCTCAGCCTGGTGGATGGGCTGGTAGCAGTAATCTCTCAGCATTACTGTTACAGAGAGAAGGGGGATTCTTTCACGTGGTGCCTTGGTGTAAAACCCAACAACTAGTGAAGGGCAGTGAGCACTTCAGCTCAGAGCCCTGTTCTTCCACAGGACCCAGCACTTCTCTTGCTCGCCAAAAGGCTATAAGCCGAAAACATGCCCAGAAGTTCTCCATCCCTTATCTGTCAGCTGTCTCCTTCAAGATCTGGGGTACGATGTCATCAGCCTCCCTATAACAGTCCAGGAAACCATGTGCCATGTTGCACTGGACACATGGTGTTCCTAGCCAAAATGTCTGCCGCCTTATTCTTAAATCCCTGACTGTGTCCAGTGACGCAGTGGGCATGGTAACCAGTTTTGACTGTTCACAAAACCTTGTGCAGGCTCTGTATGCTCTTTCCTCACCATTCCATAGTCAAAACCCCTCCCATCTCCTTGGGGCCTTGGGAGAACCAAAGTTATTTGCATAACTAAGACACTAGCTACCAGCCATAGTTATGCAAAGGCATCTTAAAAGCTGTTCCCTTCTCCCCATCTCCCAACGCACAGGCTCTGGGGACTTTTGGGGACCCCTACCCAGTAACATTATGATTGAGTGGGTTGCCTTGTGCCGTAGCTGCGTTGACAGTCCTATGAATAAAATAGTCTAATTAATAATTGGTGCTGTGTGGTGGATTCAGGACTTGATTCCCATCAGCTTCAGGGAAGAATGCGTTGTCTACAGGACATCATAGGGACCAGTCTATTGTTCGACCAGCTGCTGGTTAGGGTCTTGAGTCTTCAGGTCTTTAGTAAGACTCGATCCTGTGGTCAGGATGAGTACGGTGCCTCATCAGGTGAATAGACAAACCTGCAAGGAGCAACCTTGTGCAAGATGGTTAATTTATGCAACAACCTACAAACCGGTCACTGAGTCTATAAGACTGTCTTTGGGAAGACATTCAGTTGCAAGCCCCGCCCCCCCCCCTTTTTTGAATGACATTTAACAGATGCAATTTGAAAGATTCTTCTTGCCTGTAAATTGAGCATTTCTTCCTGTGTGGAAGGAGTCATGTAGGGCCTTTAAAAGGGTCCATTGAGAGGCCTGGGGAAGAAGTCTCTGGCAAATGTAAATTCATGGCCTTTCCTGTGTATCCCCTTGCTCTATAGCCCAAGATTTCTCCTCAGTGGATAGTCAGGTTTCAAGTTAGTGTTGTCCATGGATGAGAATAGTCAGAACATGGAGGAAGCTAAAATGCACACCTGGATTTTTGGTATATGCTAATCAACTTGGCCCTGGACTTAGCCATTCCCAAAGGATATGCTAATGGACCGAGCAGTTCCCAAAGGATATGCTGATGGACTGAACCTGTTCCCAAGGGAAATGGTAATGGAACTAGCCTGATATGTTAACTAACCTGGAAGAGGGGGTGGGGCGGGGGGGGGGGAAGCAATGAGATATAAATGACCTACTGAATATGTTGATAAGCAAACTCACCCTCACCGACTTATGTGATTGACAAAAGGCATCTGCAGAAGTGTGAGTGGGATTCCTACAGGCCCATGAGGAAGACTGGGAGTCTCCATTCCTCACTACTGGTTCCCCATTCTCCGTTCCCTTGCTCCCGTTCCCCTTGCTCCTATGGGCCCTTGAGTTGGTCCAGGAGTTGCCTCTCCCTCCACCCCCTTCCCCTTTTTCCCTCAATAAACCCATTGCCTGATCCCACAGTGATGTCCGGGTGATTTCTCAGAGCAGGGCTGCCCTGACATTTTGGTGCCGAAACCCAGAGGGACTTCAAGAGAGATCAATGACAGCTTGGGGGCAGGGGAGCAGTGGGCTGCAGCAGCACGTCCCAGGTTTACCCCCTGTTCTGCCTGTTGGAACCTTCTCTCCCCCTCCTCCCACACCTTGCTCGAGAGATCTGCCCGTCTGACGACCTCCGCCTCTGGACCTTTTGCCGTGGCCTGCCCTCCATCCTCACCGGACACGAACTAGTCGAGTTTTGTCTCATTGGGCGAGTCTCTCCTCAGGTTGACCATCTCATTTCTGAGCCTACTGTGGCTCTGCTTGAAAACCTTAGGCCTAGGTCAGTCTTCCTTGGGGCCTTGCACCTCATTGGACTTTTAGCAGTGGTTGGGAACGCCCACCCTGTGGACAGTTTGTTTGAGGCCTATGCGCCTTGGAGCCTTTGCATTCAGTTGAACTTCCAGAGGCGGCTGGGGACGCTCTTCCCCTGGACAGTTTGCTCAGGGCCTTTGTGCCTCGTAGCATCAGCGGCTTAAGTGGGGGTGCCCCTCAACTCTCCTGATTCATTTAGTCTCAGGCTCACCCTCTGGGTCGTTACTCTCAGTGCCACGGGAGTATATCAGCCCCTGCTAAGGAAGCTAATTTTTCTCTCCATTGTTGACTGGCCTCAATATTCTTTTGATAATCAACACTGTTGGCCAGAACATGGGACATTTGACCCTCAAATTCTTACTGATCTCAACAACTGCCCAGGCATAATGGCAAGTGGTCCGAAGTTCTGTGAGAAATGCTCACAAGAAAACACTGGGACATAGGACTTTAGCAGTAACCGAGGCAGTTGTTTATTCACAGATCTGCAGCTCCGGGTGCAGCCAAAAAGCCAAATCAAGGTGCGCACCGAAAAGATGGAGCTGGCTGTTTTTATCCTAACGTGAGTAAAGCACCCGCCCCCTTCCCCTCTCCCCCTCCTTCTCCGTTTTTCCATGCTGGGTACTCCGGAGTTACAATCTAACACGATTAACTAAATTAACTGAGGGTGAAAATTAACCAGAGATGTCTGGTTATAGGTCTGTCTTCAGCTCTTCTTTGAAATTTCTCTATCTTGTTTGCTGGGCCATCTAGGTACATTTTCTCACTTTCCAGAGTTTGGTGATGACTATCTCCCCTGCTTTGATCTCAGATATCCTTTGTCCTCAGAAGCATTTGTGCTGAGCTACGGAATGCCCCTTTTTCTGACTTGTAAATATGCTAATACTGTTAACTCTGGCTCAGAAACCCTCTAATTTACATTTGCTAATTATTTTCTACTGGTTTGGGAGTCACCAGTTTCCTTGCCCCTTACAGTTCCATACTCATGGAGGCTTTTTTTATTCTTCACAGCGGACCGACCCTTTGCTCCTCCTGCTCCCCCCTCCAACTTATTCTCCTTCAACTGACCTCTGCCTACATTTCCTCTGTGTCGATGAGCTCCCCTGACTGCCCCCCCATCAGCCTCTTTTACAGCCGACCTTTTGGGCCTTGGACACCCTTACTCCTCCCCTACATGCCCCCTCCCAGTCAACAGCAGTAAATCCTTCTCCCGCATCCCCCTTCCCACCTGACTCGCTGGCCAAAGACAAGCCATTGCTGCCTCCAAACTCCACCACTCTCATTTTGCCTCCCCGCACCCGTTCTTGGGCTGCACTCATGCCCTCATTCTCCCTACCATCCTCGGGCCTGTACCTTCTTTGCGAGGTGGCAGGAGCCGAGGACATTGTCCGGGTACATATCCCCCTTTCCCTCACGGATTTATCCCAAATTGAGTACCACCTAGGGTCTTATACAGCAGAGCCTACCCACTTTTGCAAGGAGTTCCAATATATAACTCAGACATATTCGTTAACATACCAAGATGTCTACGTCATCCTAATCTCCTCCACCACCCCAGAGGAAAAGGATCATATTCTGCCCGCTGCCTCTATATTTGCGGACACCCTACATATCCAGGATCCCAAAAGAAATCCAGCCGGACCCGCTGTAGTTCAAACTGCAGATCCTCACTGGAACTATCAGTCAGGGTCCCCTTGTGAGAAATGCTCACAATAAAAACTGGGACACAGGACTTGAGCAGTAAAGCGAGGCCTTTATTCACGAGTCTGCAGAGCCTGGCACACCCTCACAGCCAGGAGAATGTGCGCGCCAAGTAGACAAAGGAAACTGGTTTTATAGTCTTAGCTTCCCCACCCTGAAATTGCCACCCTAAAGTGATTATCTTCCTTGCCCTAAAGTGAGAGCGATTAGCTTCCCCGCCCTAACGCAATTAGCTCCCCGTCCCCTCTCCTCATTCCCCGTTTCTCCATTACTGGTTACTCCGGAGTTACAATCTAACACGGTTATCTAAATGCCCCTTCTGTGGTTTGTAGATATGCCAGTGCTGTCAGCTCCCTTCTCAGAGATCCTCTAATTACATTTGCCCTTTGTTACTGATGACTTTTTACTGGTTTGGGAGTCACTATGTCCTTATTTCTAACACCCTTGTTACAGAAACAGGGGTGTTCCAAAAAAAAAACCCAGTTTGCGGCTGGGGGATGGGGAAAAGGAAGCAGCTTTTAGAATGCCTCCACATGCCTGAGGCTGGTGGCTAGTGTCTTTTTTATGCAAAATGGCTTTAATGCATCCAAAGCCTCAGGTAGATGGGAGGGGACTTGGACCAGGGGAAGGTATGGAGAAAGCACACAGAGCCTAGTAAGGTTCTGTGAATGGTCAGAACTGGTTACTGCACCCACTGCATCAGAGAACGTAGTCAGGGATTTAAACATAAGCGGCAGACATTTTAGCGAGGCTGAGTGCGCGGATTTGTCTGAGGCTGAGGCTGAGGCTGACTATGTGAATTTAACTGGGACTGACGATGCAGTTTTAAGGAAGGGACATACCTTGCTGCTTTGAAAAGGAACAGACTGACCATGTGGATTACAAAAGGACTAACTATACAGTTTACAAGGAAGCTGAGAATCCATGAGGTTCTGGATTAAAAGCTGGTGGACTCCATAACACAGACAAGGTCTCCCCAATCAGAATTAAATGATTGGCAGCTACTGGTAAAGCTGAACTGTGTTTGCAAAGTAGGAAAACAGTTTCTCTGACTTTTCTAAAGCTAGCCTGGTTTGGTAGGGGGGAGGCAAGAATATGTGTTTGTGGGTGTTTTAAAGAACATAAGACAACAACAGAAATCCGCAAATAACTAAATCTATGTAACTGTTAAATAAACGATTCTTTTTCTTTTCACTAAACTCTGGTATTGAGAGTTATAATTTTGGCGGCGGCAATTGGGCCCCTAACTAAAAAGCCCGTGGGTTTGTTTTCAATTGGAGCAGTCCAGGGGTTCTGTAACAATTTGGCGACCCAGATGGGACGTTAATAATTGCCCATGGCAGGTTGACCCCCTTGGGAGACACCCTTCTGAGGGCGCCGGCCACCTAAGTACTCCTGTGTGGTGAAAAGAAAATAGAACTGGGAAGGGATTAGAGAAGTAAGATTGTTTGCTAAAATTATTTCTGAGCACTTCTGAAAAATGGGATTGTGGATGCTAGATTTTTTTGTCCGATTAAGAGTACTCCTGGTAATAATAGAATTATGGATGCCTGAGTGGTATATATGTTTTCTGGTCCTTGCCTCTCCCCAAGTAGAGGTTGTTTCTGCGGCACTGCCCTCTCCCCAGGTGGAGGCAGCTTCCACCACACCACCCACTCCACAGGTGGGAGTGGCTTCCGCAGTGCTCACCCCTTTGCAAACTCAAGGGACTTTTCTCGTACCACCCTTTTTGGTTCTAGCCTCTGAAGTGACTGCAAAGCCAATGACTCCACCCCTGCAGAAGGAGAAATGGGTCTCTCCCTCCAGAGCCCACATGAGGGTTGTGAATTGGACACTAAGCCTCATAGGTATACTGCCATTTTGGGTAAGCCACGTGAGTGCTCCACCATGGTGGTAGAGTCACGTGGATTTGCCACCATCTTGTGGGTGGTACTTATGGGTGCCGCCATCTATAAAGATGTTGCATGTAATGCTACCGTCTTTGAAGTGGGCAAAATGGTTGGTTAGGTATGCTCTCAAGGTGATGTGCTTTGTTTGCAAAATGGTATATGTCTAAACATTCAAGTCATTGTTGCATGACAGGTGTTTGCAAGGTCTAAGCTTAAGAAAACTGCAGAATACCTACAAATCTAGGGAAATTTTAGCTGCCAGATACTGAGTTTGAGTATAGTCCTTTACAGTGTGAAAAAAAAAAAACAGGAATTAGAAAATAGGTTATGGTTAAAACTAAATGGGTAAATATATGGAAAGTTTGTGAATGTTGCAGAAGGTCTGTGGAAAGTCATAAAAATATATAGAAAGGTTGTGAAAGTTTTTAAACCTGGGGAAAGAAAACCTCAACAACTTGTGGTCTTATTGTATGGTTACTGTACCCCTGTATTGGCATTTAGCCTTGGGACCTATGTAAGGTCTAGAATTCTCTGAGACCTAGGAAGGGTCTGGAATTATTTCGGTTGGCATTAGCCATTGGAGACCTATGTAAGGTCTAGAATTCTCAGACCTAGGAAGGGTCTGGAATTCTTTGGTTTGGCATTAGCCATTGGAGACCTATGTAGGTCTAGAAGTCTCTGAGGCCTAGGAAGGGTCTAGAATTCTTTGTATTGGTACTGGCCATATAATCTGAAAGGAAAATTGAGGTTTCCCAGAGAAAGTTAAAAAAACTTCACATGTAGAAAAATGAACAAAAGAAAGTATAAGGCATGGAAATGCAATTTTGGTGAATACCATAAGGACAAGGATTTTCCTTCACACTGTGTATTTTTCTCCTTACCTGATCCCTCCAGAATTTGGCAATTTTGAAGGATTAAGTAATGACATTAGGTTTCTTTGCATAAAACTAACAAGACCAGTTGTTAATAAAGGTATTGTTAACCAAGACTTTTGACTGGAATGACATGCCTGAGGGAGGCATGCATATGCTCTGGTTGTTACCAGAAAGCCCTGAGGAACTGGACTTGACTTTTGAAGGTAAAGGAAGCCCAGAAGGAAAAAGGCCTGACACCTTGGTTTGTTGTGTGGTTCATGGCAATCTTTCCAGGGAAGGAACGAAGGTTGCTTTCCTGAAGGATGGCGAGAAAGAACCTTAAGGCACAATGGAAAACCCAAAGGACTTGGAAAAGCAGGTGTTTACAGGCAAGGCTGAATGGCAGGTATGTGGCTCAGCTTCTGTGCCCTGATGGGCAGACTAAAAGTCAACATGAAGGTTCCTTGTGTAAGTTCCAGCAAAGTAGACTTAAAGATCATATGTGATCAATCACTGCTCTTGTTGTGTTTATGCAAATGAACAGACTAAATTAAAACTGGACTTAATGCAGTCCCTTTACTGACAAGGAAGGTGATCTTAAGGAGAAAAATCGTGACTCAAGGAAAATCGCAATGCTCAGTGTAGCTAACTGTCTATAAAGTTTGTTTTCACTTAAAAGTTAAACCAGGTCTGTGACATTATCAAGGATGCTTAATTTACAGGCAAGAAGAATGTCAAATGCCTTGCAACTGAATGTCTTCCCAATAAGACAGTCTCTCAGATTAAGAGACTGGTTTGTGAATCGTGTTGTGTGAATTAACATGTGTATTTTTTCTGTTTTCATAGGGCATAAGCCTATGATCTCTACCTGAGTGATTATCTGTACGTATAGGCCTCATTTAAGAAGCCCATCTATCTGCATTGCCATCTCCTGAGACTCAACGGCTTGGCTGAACTACGTGGTTGAGTTGGTGAAATATGGGGTGGTCTGCGGGCTTCACTTTAAAAACTTCTCTCTTTTCTGTCCTAATGGCTTGGACAGAAAGGGCCCAGAGGTTTGAGAGGGGGGAAATCCAAAAATTATACCCAGTTGGCCCTGGCTGGTTTGGCTCAGTGGATTGAGCGTCGGCCTGCGAGCTAAGTGTCGCTGGTTCGATCTTCCAGTCAGGGCACATCAGAGAAGGAAAACTCTGACTCCAAAAAACCTCCGCTGCCTTGCGGCATACCTCTTCAGGGGAAAGGCTAAGGGAGTAAACCCCGACAGAAAATCCGGAGCCGGAGTCCCTAAGGCGGTTTGACGTTGTAGTCAACACCGGCAACTCCTGCGGCGCACCTGAACCCAAGCTGTATTGACTCCGTCTTTCCCTTGGACCCTTCAGCTGTGAAGAGAGGGAGGGTCTGCTGCATGGGCAACAGCAGACCCTCCATATCACCCTGCCCAGGCTCTGTAGCTTCAACTTCACTGGAGAGGACACTCCAGCGACATCCCAAGATGTCGATTCAACACGGGAGAAGACAGATACCGTGTCACTCCCGAGTCGGACTGCACAACCATTCTCGGCGGTGCAGATAGACTCTTAAGAAGCTACACCATCGTCTCTGGAGATGGACGGCTGCCGAGGATACCCTTCAGCCCAAGCTAAGTATAGTGGGCAAAAGGGCTTTGGACAGGTGTGACATGCCCTGCACACATTCCTCCAAAGAAGACATTCTTTTTCCTATTGTGGGACATTGAAAAATTAATTCCTGCCTTTTGTATATAGTGGTTGTAGGTTAAATTGTGTTTATTTTTTTAACCCTGTTGCCAAATCTGTTGCCCTCAGAATACGACAAGGATGCCAGCTTGTCCAGCAGTGCCAGCCCTTGGAAACCAAGCATGCCACTACCAGAAAACCAGAAATAACCAGAAGTTCCAGAAAATAAATGGAAGTCCAACGTATGAAGTTATAAAGAAGTGGTGCTTATCTGGACGGGTAGGAAGGGTGAAGCCAGGGCGGAGAGGTCAAGCTGTGCTGGTGGCAGCAGCAGCGGTGAAGGCAGTGGGACAGCGGTAAGCATAGACACCCATATTTAAGGGGAGGTGAGAAGCACCTGGAGAGCACCCCCAGCTGCAGACCAGACCCGTCAGCTTGCGATTCCAACACCAGGGAAGGCAGACCCCCATTGCCTTGGACTGTGAGGCCCAGATGGGGTGGGGATGGAGAAGGAGGCTCCTGGTCTCTCAGCAAGAGTGAAAGGTAGGAATCCATCTTGGACCCCCACCCCCACAGAAAACACCACAGCATGGTGAGAAGGGTCGCCCGGTTGTGAGGAGTGCACGGGGCTCCGCCCCCTATAGCGTAGGAGGTGTGAAAGCCCCGCCCAAGAAGGAAAGGTAAACACAAAACGGTCAGGATGACAGAGATCATGATAGAGATCCCGGTGATGCAGCTGACCAGACAGCAAACATCTAATCTAACGAAGCAGCAGATAGAAAATCTTTCTGAGCACAGTTCAGAGCTTTGGTTATAAAAATGCTTACAGACCTAACAGCAGATCTTAAATAAGATGGGGAAGGAATGAAGGCTAGTCCTGCTGAAATGAACAAAACCACATACAAAACTAGTGGTGAGGGTAAGAAAACCAGGGATAAAATCAACAAATCAGAACATAGGGAAGGAACAAACAGTCAACCAGTGCAGAAAGAGGAAATGAAAAGTGAGGAAAATGAGGAGGGGCTCAGAAAGCTATAGGACAGCCATAAGCAGGCCAACATTTGAATCATAGGGTTGCCAGAAGGTGAAGAAGAAGAACTAGAAACTAAAAAATTATGTGAAAAAATAATGAAGCAGAACTTCCCTAACCTGGGGAAGGAAATAGACTTACATGTCCAGGAAGCACAGAGAGTTCCAAAAAAACTGGACCCGGGGAGAACCACATCAAGACACATTATAATCAAAATGTCAAAAATTAGGGATAAAGAGAGAATCCTGAAAGCAGCAAGAAAGAAGAGAATTACGTACAGAGGGGTCCCAATAAGAATATCAGCTGATTTCTCAAAAGAAACTCTGCAGGCAAGAAGGTACTGGCAAGAAATATTCAAAGTAATGAAAGGAAAAACCTACAACCACAATTACTCTATCCAGAAAAGCTATCATTCAGAATAGAAGGGCAGAGAAAGTGCTTCCACAACAAATTAAACTGAAGGAGTTCATCAGTTCCAAACCACTGTTATATGAAATGTTAAAGGGACTTGTTTAGGAGAAAGAGGATCAAAGCTATGAACATTAAAATGAAAACTGTATCACAACAACCAACAGAAGCTAGGGAACTGAAACAAAGGCAAACTAAGTAGGCAACGAGAGTGGGAAAAGAATTATAGATATGGAGAACATTATGGGGGGAGGTCAGCAGGGAGGGGGAAGGGGGTAAAGGGAGGGAAATGGTACAGGAATTAAGAAGCATAGTAGGAGGTAGTGGAGTAGACAGTAAGATGTTGAGAAGAACTATATGCACAACCAACGGGCATGGGCTAAGTGTGGGGGCGGGGGGACAACTGGAGGGAGGGGAACAAAGGAAAAAGAAATTGGGACGACTGTAACAGCATAATCAATAAAGCATTATTTCAAAAAATAAAATAAAGGGCTTTGGACAGGTGCGACGTGCCTTTCACACCTTCCTCCAAAAAAGCCATTTCTTTTTTCCTAATGTGGGACATTAAAAAATTAATCCCTGCCTGTTGTCATGTAGTGGTTATGGATTTAATGATGCCTTTTAACCCTGTTCCAAATCTGTTGCCCCCAGAATACAACAAGGATGCCGGCCTGTTAAACCGAGCATGCTGTTACCCGGGGACAGCCAACTGACCTGGAGTCAGCAAGATCCTTCCCCATGTGGGAAGGCCACCCTCCCCCTAACACCATCACTCTATTAGGGATTTCTAGACCCAAGGGTAGGTAGGACAATGACCATGCACAGCTTGAAGCCGCTAGAGGAGCACGAGACCTTTGCCTATTGTCCTTTATAAGATTATAAAGGGTCTTAAGTCTGAGAAGGGGGAATTGTTACAGAGTGGGGGTCCCCCCCCAAAAAAATAAATCCCCAAAGCCTACAAGTTGGGGAATGGGGGGAAGGAAACAACTTTTAAGATACCTTGCATAACTATGGCTAGTAACTAGTGTCTTAGTTATGCAAATGGCTTTGGTTTTTCCAAGGCCCCAAGGAGATGGAGGGGTTTTAACCATAAAGTGGTGAAGGAAAAACATACAGAGCCTATGCAAGGTTCTGTGAATGGTCTGAACAGATTACCATGCCCACTGCATCACAAGCCACAGTCAGGTGGCAACCATTTTAGGGAGAGGAGAGGAAATCCACACGGTTTGCAAGGAGAGCAGAGAAAAGATCCATTCAGCTTTGGAAGGGCGGAGAGCAGAACTGTGGGCCCTGATGCGGGCATTACAATTAGCAAAAGGTCAGGTGGCAAACATCTACACAGATTCTCGATATGCCTTCACCACCATCCGTGTCCACAGGGCTATATACAAGGAAAGAGGTCTCTGCACTATGGGTAGTAAGGAAATGAACAAGGAAAGAATCCTCCAACTCCTTACCAGTCAGTAGCCTTGCAGAACAGGCGAGCATTAAATCTGCTCACAGCAGAAAAGGGGGGAACCTGTGTTTTCCTCAGAGAAGAGTGCTGCTACTATGTAAACCAATCCAGTATAGTAACTACCAAAGTAAAGGAGATAAGAGACAGAATCCAGAGAAGAAAAGAGGAGCAAGAGAACGGGGGCTATTGGGGCTTAGGACAATGGCCATCCTGGCTCCTACCACTAACAGGACCCCTCGTCACTATCTTACTACTTGCCACTATTTGGCCTTGCCTGGTTAATGCCTTCATAAAGTTTATAGAACAGAGAGTCACCCGAAGGGAAACCACCAAAATCTTAGCCCTAAGGGGATATCACCTATTAGCCATAAGTGATGCCTTATAGAGAAGTAATGGCATCAAAAGGGGGAATGATAGGGAAAATAATCACCATGTTCTGTACCTGTAACTGTAAGAAACAAGGAAATAGTGGCTCCTGAACCAGTAGAAAATCATTAGTAACAAAGGGCAAATGTAATTAGAGGGTCTTAAGGGGCATCCTGAAGGGGGAAAGATAGTCATCACCGGACAAAGGGAAAATGGGAAAAGGGAGTTGACAGTAGTAGCATATTTACAAATCACAAAAGGGGCATTTAGATAATCGAGTTAGATTGTAACTCCAGAGTAACCAGTAAAGGAGAAATGGGGAAGAAGGAGAAGGGAGGGGAAGCTAATCGCGTTAGAGGGGGAGCTAATCACATTTCTATAAAACCAGTTTTCTTTGTCTACTTGGTGCTCACATTCTCCTGGCTGAGAGTGCGCCCAACTCTGCAGACTCGTGAATAAACACCCCGCTTTGCTGCTCAAGTCCTGTGTCCCGGTTTTCATTGTGAGCATTTCTCACATAACTGCTTGTATTTGCATCAGAAAAACTTTGAACAGTTTGCCCACAAACAATCTTCCCATGAGCATTGATTCCCACGCTTACTGGGAAAATGCCATAAAAACCTGCAAGATGTGCAGCTCGTGGCTCAGACCTTTGGAGACTGCTCCTCTGGGCCCACATGCGTGAATAAAAGTTTGTTTCTCTGCCTCTCTGAGTGATGCTTGAGTTTCTCGCTCCTGGTAATTTCCTGCAACACCATAACTTTCTTCTAATATAGGGAGCAGAGTATGTAATAAAATGGGTATTAAGATACACCTTGCCTTCTGAGTGGGGTTCCAGGTTGGTGTACTTGAGAACCGCCCCTGTAAGGCAGTTCGTGAATGTGGCTGGGTTCTCAGAGGCCTCCTGCATAATTTGTAGGATTTTGTCATAACTTATGGCTTAAGGGAAGCCCTGTGCATGCCTTTATTTAGGCATGTGAGAAAATGAGACATCTTAGCAAAATCAGGGTGTTACAGAACCCTTGGGCTGTTCCAATTGAAAACAAACCCACGGGCTCTTTAGTTAGGGGCCTGATTGCCGCCGCCAAAATTATAACTCTCAATACCAGAGTTTAGTGAAAAGAAAAAGAATCGTTCATGTGAGAAACGCTCACAATAAAAACTGGGACACAGGACTTGAGCAGTAAAGCGAGGTCTTTATTCACGAGTCTGCAGAGCCGGGCGCACCCTCACAGCCAGGAGAATGTGCGCCCCAAGTAGACAAAGGAACCTGGTTTTATAGTCTTAGCTTCCCCACCCTAACGCAACTAGTTTCCCCTCCCCTCTCCTCCTTCCCCGTTTCTCCATGACTGGATACTCCGGAGGTACAATCTAACGCGTTCATCTAAATGCCCCTGTTGTGATTTGTGAATATGCTAATGTTATCCACTCCCTTCTCAGAGATCCTTTAATTACATTTGCCCTTAAGACCCTTTAATTACATTTGCCTTTTGTTACCAATGACTTTGCTACTGGTTTGGGAGTCACTATGACCTTCTTTCTAACAATTTCCCCCTGTCTCTTTTGGAAAATTGACTACTCAAACCATTCTATTTATTCCTCCAAATTTAAGGAGGATTTCTTGACTTTCTTCCTCATGGTTAGGATTCCCTTTGGTCTCTCGGAGGAGGAGATTATGAAAAGTTGCTGCATCTGTTTAGTTAGTGCAGTCTCAATTAGTCTTTGAACTAAACCTCTGATGGATGGAATACAGCAGCCTAAAGCTGTGAGGATGCCTGTTACCACTATGAGGGATACCAGAGCTGATGAGATTATTCCTTTTCAGTTGCCAAACCAATTTTCTAACCATTCTGTTATGGGATTGTCAATACCTGAGTTTTCTGCTAGCTTATTTGCTAAGGTAGTTAGTCCCTGCAGAGCCTTAGTGATAGATTCATCAGGGGCTGTATTATTAGGGATAAAGGTGCAACACTGCCCCCCAAGCATGACACATACACCTCCCTTTTCTGCCAGCATCATATCCAGTGCCATCCTGTTCTCCCAAGCCACTCAACTGGTGGCATTTAATAAATAAATCAACAGAAGAGCACTGACTCAAACCCTGCTGCTATTTGATTTCTAGCTTTAAACTCATTTGGAACTCCTCTGGGGACCCCAATTGCATCAATATAGATATGAGGATCAAAGGATCCACCAGACACCACTGACCTCTTTTCCCTAACAGGGGCAGTCTAGTCTGGACCAGTTTTGGAAATGCTAGGGTAAATGGGATAGCCAATTGAACCAGGGCACAGGTTCCACTCCACCTGTCAGGTAGGATTTTCCAGAGACTCCTTTGCCCACAATACCACCAGACATCTGCTCTGGGGACTTGGAGGGGAATATAGTCGCCGGCCCCACTGTGAAGGTGGCTCGCATTTCTGGTATGAGTGCATGTTCGGAGTTCTTCTGCAGGGGTACCCGAATTCGCTTCCCACCTAGAGAGGCAAGAAGAGTAATTCATGGGCCCCACTGAGTATGAAGGGAGGGATTGAGTCCCATTACTCCTTATAGAGGGAAGAGGAGAGACAAGCTTCTGCAAGTCCCATTTCCCCATCCATTCTCATCCTGGTAGAGAGCGAGCATACAGGCCATTCCCGAGGGGTCAGAGCCCCAGCCTAGTGGAAATGGTACGACCTGTGCCTGGGGTCTCCCTGTGGTACAAGCATAACAGTTGCTTTTATTCAGGGAATTAACAGCAAATTTGACCCATTCTACCCAAGCATTTGCGTCCCCGTACCCAGTCTCTATCTCTAAGGTTTGTCTGAGATCTAATACCTTAAAAACTTTTACCTTGGCTGGATTATTCTGGAGTCTTTTCTGAGGTGTAGCTGAGAGAAGTTAGATTTTCTAGGGAAGGAGTAGTTGTCACTAAGTGAAGACCTAGCCACCCTACTGGATTTATGTCAGATACATTAGCTTTTAGGCCATAAACTCTGGCAGCCACATGGGGTTCCTGACTTAAGGTCTGTGGCTGGTTCAGTGTCAGAAGAAGAGGGTTGCACTGGAGAGGCTGGCAGTTTGGGGAAGGAGCTCCTTGGTGAAAGTTATTTTAAGCAAAAGAGAGACCAGTTTAAAGTGAAGCCCACTGACCAACCCATACTTCGCCAACCCAACCACTTAGTTCAGCCAAACTGTTGAGTCTCAGGGGGTGGCAGTGCAGATGGGCTTCTTAAGTGCAGCTTCTATGTACAGACAATCACTCAGGTAATGAGATTATAGGCTTATACCCTATGAAAACAGAAAGAACACACACATGTTAATTCACACAACACAATTCACAAACCAATTTCTAAATTTGCAAGACTGTCTTATTGGGAAGACATCCAGTTGCAAGGCATTTGACATTCTTCTTGCCTGTAAATTAAGCATTATTGATAATGTCTTAAGATTACCCTCCTTGTTATTAAAGGGACTGCATTAAGTCCAATGTTAATTTAGCCTATTCATTTGCATAAATACAACAAAAGCAGCGTTTGATATTATAAATTTTTTAAGTCTGCTTTGCTGGAACTCACACAAAGACTCTTCAGGTTGACCTTCAGTCTGCCCCCTGGGCAAGAAGCTGAGCCACACACCTGCCATCTGGCCTTGCCTGTAAAACCCATGCTTTCCCAAATCCTTTGGGTTTTCCATTGTGCCTTAAGTTTCTTCCTAGCCATTTATTAGGGAAGCAACCTTCGTTTTTTCCCTAGAAAGATTGCCATGGACCGCACAACCAGCCAAGGTACCAGGCCTTTCCCTCATGGGCTTTCATTAGCCTGGGCATGCCTCCTTCAGGCATGACATTCCAGTCAAAGCCTCGGCTGACATAACCACCATTAGCAACTGTGTTTTTAGTTTTATGCAAAGAAACCTAATGTAATTACTTACTTCTTTAAATTGCCAAGTTCTGGAGGGATCAGGTAGGGAGAAAAATACACAGTGTGAAGGAAAATTCTTGTCCTTCTAATATTCCCTAAAATTGCATTTCCATGCCTTATACTTTCTTTTGTTCACTTTCCTACATGTGAAGTTTTTTTAATTTTCTCTGGGAAACCTCAATTTTCCTTTCAGATTATATGGCCAGTACCAATACAGAGAATTCCAGACCCTTCCTAGACCTCAGAGAATTCTAGGTCTCCAACAGCTAAATGCCAAACCAATACAGGGAATTCCAAATGACCTTTCATAGGTCCCCAATGGCTTAATGCCAATACAGAGGTACAGTAACCATACAATTAGACCACAAGTAGTTGAGGTTTCCCTTTTCCCAGGTTTAAAAACTTTCACAACCTTTCTATACATTTTTATGACTTTCCACAGACTTTCTGCAACATTCACAAACTTTCCATATATTTACCCATTCAAATTTAACCATAACCCATTTCCAATTCTTTTCCACACTGTAAAGGACTCTACCCAAACTCAGTATTTAGCAGCTAAAATTTCCCTAGATTTATAGATATTCTGCAGTTTTCTGAAGCTTAGACCTTGCAAACACCTGTCATGCAGCAATGACTTGAATGTTTAGACATATACCATTTTGCAAACAAAGCACATCACCTTAAGAGCATATCTAACCCAACATTGTGCCCACTTCAAAGATGGCGGCAGCATTACATGCAGCATCTTTGAAGACGGTGGCACCCATAAGTACCACCCACAAGATGGTGGCAAACCCACGTGACTTATCCACCATGGTGGAGCGCTCACGTGGCTTACCCTAAATGGCAGTATACCTATGAGGCTTAGTGTCCAAATCACAACCTTCATGCAGGCTCTGGAGGGAGAGACCCATTTCTCCTCCTGCAGAGGTGGAGTCATTGGCTTTGCAGTCACTTCAGAGGCCATAACCAAAAGGCGTGCTGAGAGGGAAGTCCCTTGAATCTGCAGACGGGTGGGCACTGCAGAAGCCACGCTCACCTGCAGAGGGGGCTGCGCCCCAGGAGCCTCCGATGCTGCCGCGGGAACCGCCCCCACCTGGGGAGAGGGCTGTGCCGTGGGAGCCGCCCCTACCTGCGGAAGGGGTGGTGCCATGGGAGGCGCCTTTACCTGGGCGCAGTTTGGCGCCAAAACAGTTCCTTTGTCTCCCGGATTTAGAGAGTTAAAGAGGGCTACTTCCTCATTCTCTTCCTCTCTTCTAACATACACTTTCTGAGCTTCCCTGAAGAGTTTTCCAGTTGCTTTAATTGGCCCATTCACTTACTTTTTGCAATTTCTTACAAATATTTGGCCAGTTTCTGTTACAATGGTGACTTTTAAGAGTCCCTGTCCTACAGCATTCTCTGGATTTAGACCAGAATACTTCCTCATTTTGTCCCTGAGCTTCTGCAGGGATCTGATGGAGCTGTATTTCGAATGCCTTGGAGACATTCTGTGCATGGGGAACGGACTCCTTGATTTCCCTGATGACGAAGCTCCTAAGGTCTTTCATTTGAGCCCTAGCCTCCGGCCTGTTATCCCAATCAGGGTCTATACTGGGAAACTTCTGTTAGGCCGGGACAATTTCCTGACCGGGGGGGATGTTCCCTTTCCCATATCCTCATAGCAGCCCGTCTGATCACTCCCTTCTCTTCCCCACTGAAGATGTCTAGTATAGACATTAATTCTGTCCACATGTATATGCTGGGTCCGGGGAACTGATCTAATTATTCTGCCAGTCCAAGGGGGTCCTTTACCAAGCGCTTCATATTGCGCTTGAAGTTTCTAACTTCAGTGCTTGTTGAAGGAGCATTTGACATATCTAATATGTCCTGGACCCCTGGAGACTTCCCTAAGGGGAAACCAGCTGCTCTGAGGGAATGGGGAAGTTCTTTAGGTCTTGCTTACATTGTTTCAATTCCTTTCTTAATTTAGATAAGTTGCCACCAGCGCCGTAGGTGTCATGAGGACGGATACTGGTGGGGTATCTGCTAGGTGTTCCTGGCCTCTTCCGTCTGTACTGTCCGTCCACGGTGCCTCTGCCCAGTTGGCCGCCGGCTGGCCAGGGCTATAAGGCAGTGGGAGACAGGACAGAGGGTCCCAGGCCTTCTCTTTTTCTTTTTTACAGGGAAGAGACCTGCGGATCTGCTGGTAGGTGGTGATCAGCAGAGAGCATATTCCCTCTCTTCCTTAAAGGCTGATGCCTGGCCCTGGCTGGTGTGGCCCAGTGGACCCAGCACCAGCCCACGAACCAAGTGTCGCCGGTTCAACTCCCAGTCAGGGCACACGACCAGGCCACATGCCAGGTCCCCAACTGGGGCATGAGCGAGAGGCAACCACACAGCGATGCCCCCTCTTCTCTCTCCAAAAACAAACAAACAAACGAACAAACCATCCAAAAAAGCTGAACACACATATAAGACCAGGGCTTGACAAACCCAACATTCATCAGACCCAAATCGGGGCTAGGAGACAGATTTCCCCTAAATGGGTTCCTTTGGCCAAAGGAAACAACAATAATTTACCATTGTCTGTTCTTCCTTACTTTTGGTCCCCACCCCTAGGCCTAAAATTTCCATTTCCCATCCTCAGCTGATTCCCGTGGCTGAATCCGGCTGTGTTCTCAACCTAACAGACCCAGTGGAGGGGCACTCCACACTCGCTTACTTGCACACAGACCGAGATGCTTCGTTTGTCTCCGGCCGCTTCCCTCACAGGACAATGGACCCAGCGGAGGTGCACTCCGGCTGTTTCCTTCACGGGACAACGGACTCAGCGGAGGTGCACTCCGGCCGTTTCCTCACAGGACAATGGACCCAGCAGAGGTGCACTCTGGCCGTTTCCTCACAGGAGAACGGACCCAGCGGAGGTGCACTCCGGCTGTTTCCTTCACGGGACAACGGACCCAGCGGAGGTGCACTCCGGCCATTCCCTCACAGGAGAACGGACCCAGCGGAGGGGCACTCCGGCCGTTTCCTCACAGGACAATGGACCCAGCGGAGGTGCACTCCGGCCGTTCCCTCACAGGAGAACGGACCCAGCGGAGGTGCACTCCGGCCGTTTCCTTCACGGGACAACAGACCCAGCGGAGGTGCATTCCGGCCGTTCCCTCACGGGAGAACGAACCCAGCGGAGGAGCACTCCGGCCGTTTCCCTCACGGGACAACGGACCCAGTGGAGGTGCACTTCGGCCGTTTCCCTCACGGGACAGCGGACCCAGCGGAGAGGCACTCTGGCCGTTTCCCTCACAGGACAGCGGACCCAGCGGAGAGGCACTCCACACTCGTACCAGCCACACGCACAACTCGTACCAGCCACACGCACAATCAGCTTCCCGAGGATGCCCAACCACCAACGCACTACTTAAGTCCAATTTTCCTACCTTGGCCCGTGCACGAGGTTGCCTGGTTGCCGCGGTGTTTGCTTTTGTTTCCCCCTGCGTCGATCCACTGCTGTCCCAACAAGAAGTCTCGGGTCGTTTCCGGACACTGAGCCGGGTGGGCCCTGGGTCAAGCGGGCCACCCAAAAGCGGGTAGGACGCGTCTCCCCGCCTTGGCTCAGAGCCCTTCCCGCACACAGGCGGAGGATCCCGGACGAGCCCCCAAATTGTGAGAAACGCTCACAATAAAAACGGACACAGGACTTGAGCAGTAAAGCGAGGCCTTCATTGACGAGTCTGCAGAGCCCGGCACACCCTCACAGCCAGGAGAATGTGCGCCCCAAGTAGACAAAGGAACCTGGTTTTATAGTCTTAGCTTCCCCACCCTAACGCAACTAGTTTCCCCTCCTTCCCCGTTTCTCCATGACTGGATACTCCGGAGGTACAATCTAACGCGTTCATCTAAATGCCCCTATTGTGATTTGTGAATATGCTAATGTTATCCACTCCCTTCTCAGAGATCCTTTAATTACATTTGCCTTTTGTTACCAATGACTTTGCTACTGGTTTGGGAGTCACTATGACCTTGTTTCTAACATTTATTTAACAGTTACATAGATTTAGTTATTTGCGGATTTCTGTTGTTAAGTCTTATGTTCTTTAAAACACCCACAAACACATATTCTTGCCTCCCCCCTACCAAACCAGGCTAGTTTTAGAAAAGTTACGAGAAACCGTTTCCCTACTTTCCAAACACAGTTCAGCTTTACCAGTAGCTGCCAATCATTTAATTCTGATTGGGGAGACCTTGTCTGTGTTATGGAGTCCACCAGCTTTTAATCCAGAACCTCATGGATTCTCAGCTTCCTTGTAAACTGTATAGTTAGTCCTTTTGTAATCCACATGGTCAGTCTGTTCCTTTTCAAAGCAGCAAGGTATGTCCCTTCCTTAAAACTGCATCGTCAGTCCCAGTTAAATTCACATAGTCAGCCTCAGCCTCAGCCTCAGACAAATCCGCGCACTCAGCCTCGCTAAAATGTCTGCCGCTTATGTTTAAATCCCTGACTACGTTCTCTGATGCAGTGGGTGCAGTAACCAGTTCTGACCATTCACAGAACCTTACTAGGCTCTGTGTGCTTTCTCCATACCTTCCCCTGGTCCAAGTCCCCTCCCATCTACCTGAGGCTTTGGATGCATTAAAGCCATTTTGCATAAAAAAGACACTAGCCACCAGCCTCAGGCATGTGGAGGCATTCTAAAAGCTGCTTCCTTTTCCCCATCCCCCAGCCGCAAACTGGGTTTTTTTTTTGGAACACCCCTGTTTCTGTAACAAGGGTGTTAGAAATAAGGACATAGTGACTCCCAAACCAGTAAAAAGTCATCAGTAACAAAGGGCAAATGTAATTAGAGGATCTCTGAGAAGGGAGCTGACAGCACTGGCATATCTACAAACCACAGAAGGGGCATTTAGATAACCGTGTTAGATTGTAACTCCGGAGTAACCAGTAATGGAGAAACGGGGAATGAGGAGAGGGGACGGGGAGCTAATTGCGTTAGGGCGGGGAAGCTAATCGCTCTCACTTTAGGGCAAGGAAGATAATCACTTTAGGGTGGCAATTTCAGGGTGGGGAAGCTAAGACTATAAAACCAGTTTCCTTTGTCTACTTGGCGCGCACATTCTCCTGGCTGTGAGGGTGTGCCAGGCTCTGCAGACTCGTGAATAAAGGCCTCGCTTTACTGCTCAAGTCCTGTGTCCCAGTTTTTATTGTGAGCATTTCTCACAAGGGGACCCTGACTGATAGTTCCAGTGAGGATCTGCAGTTTGAACTACAGCGGGTCCGGCTGGATTTCTTTTGGGATCCTGGATATGTAGGGTGTCCGCAAATATAGAGGCAGCGGGCAGAATATGATCCTTTTCCTCTGGGGTGGTGGAGGAGATTAGGATGACGTAGACATCTTGGTATGTTAACGAATATGTCTGAGTTATATATTGGAACTCCTTGCAAAAGTGGGTAGGCTCTGCTGTATAAGACCCTAGGTGGTACTCAATTTGGGATAAATCCGTGAGGGAAAGGGGGATATGTACCCGGACAATGTCCTCGGCTCCTGCCACCTCGCAAAGAAGGTACAGGCCCGAGGATGGTAGGGAGAATGAGGGCATGAGTGCAGCCCAAGAACGGGTGCGGGGAGGCAAAATGAGAGTGGTGGAGTTTGGAGGCAGCAATGGCTTGTCTTTGGCCAGCGAGTCAGGTGGGAAGGGGGATGCGGGAGAAGGATTTACTGCTGTTGACTGGGAGGGGGCATGTAGGGGAGGAGTAAGGGTGTCCAAGGCCCAAAAGGTCGGCTGTAAAAGAGGCTGATGGGGGGGCAGTCAGGGGAGCTCATCGACACAGAGGAAATGTAGGCAGAGGTCAGTTGAAGGAGAATAAGTTGGAGGGGGGAGCAGGAGGAGCAAAGGGTCGGTCCGCTGTGAAGAATAAAAAAAGCCTCCATGAGTATGGAACTGTAAGGGGCAAGGAAACTGGTGACTCCCAAACCAGTAGAAAATAATTAGCAAATGTAAATTAGAGGGTTTCTGAGCCAGAGTTAACAGTATTAGCATATTTACAAGTCAGAAAAAGGGGCATTCCGTAGCTCAGCACAAATGCTTCTGAGGACAAAGGATATCTGAGATCAAAGCAGGGGAGATAGTCATCACCAAACTCTGGAAAGTGAGAAAATGTACCTAGATGGCCCAGCAAACAAGATAGAGAAATTTCAAAGAAGAGCTGAAGACAGACCTATAACCAGACATCTCTGGTTAATTTTCACCCTCAGTTAATTTAGTTAATCGTGTTAGATTGTAACTCCGGAGTACCCAGCATGGAAAAACGGAGAAGGAGGGGGAGAGGGGAAGGGGGCGGGTGCTTTACTCACGTTAGGATAAAAACAGCCAGCTCCATCTTTTCGGTGCGCACCTTGATTTGGCTTTTTGGCTGCACCCGGAGCTGCAGATCTGTGAATAAACAACTGCCTCGGTTACTGCTAAAGTCCTATGTCCCAGTGTTTTCTTGTGAGCATTTCTCACAGAACTTCGGACCACTTGCCATTATGCCTGGGCAGTTGTTGAGATCAGTAAGAATTTGAGGGTCAAATGTCCCATGTTCTGGCCAACAGTGTTGATTATCAAAAGAATATTGAGGCCAGTCAACAATGGAGAGAAAAATTAGCTTCCTTAGCAGGGGCTGATATACTCCCGTGGCACTGAGAGTAACGACCCAGAGGGTGAGCCTGAGACTAAATGAATCAGGAGAGTTGAGGGGCACCCCCACTTAAGCCGCTGATGCTACGAGGCACAAAGGCCCTGAGCAAACTGTCCAGGGGAAGAGCGTCCCCAGCCGCCTCTGGAAGTTCAACTGAATGCAAAGGCTCCAAGGCGCATAGGCCTCAAACAAACTGTCCACAGGGTGGGCGTTCCCAACCACTGCTAAAAGTCCAATGAGGTGCAAGGCCCCAAGGAAGACTGACCTAGGCCTAAGGTTTTCAAGCAGAGCCACAGTAGGCTCAGAAATGAGATGGTCAACCTGAGGAGAGACTCGCCCAATGAGACAAAACTCGACTAGTTCGTGTCCGGTGAGGATGGAGGGCAGGCCACGGCAAAAGGTCCAGAGGCGGAGGTCGTCAGACGGGCAGATCTCTCGAGCAAGGTGTGGGAGGAGGGGGAGAGAAGGTTCCAACAGGCAGAACAGGGGGTAAACCTGGGACGTGCTGCTGCAGCCCACTGCTCCCCTGCCCCCAAGCTGTCATTGATCTCTCTTGAAGTCCCTCTGGGTTTCGGCACCAAAATGTCAGGGCAGCCCTGCTCTGAGAAATCACCCGGACATCACTGTGGGATCAGGCAATGGGTTTATTGAGGGAAAAAGGGGAAGGGGGTGGAGGGAGAGGCAACTCCTGGACCAACTCAAGGGCCCATAGGAGCAAGGGGAACGGGAGCAAGGGAACGGAGAATGGGGAACCAGTAGTGAGGAATGGAGACTCCCAGTCTTCCTCATGGGCCTGTAGGAATCCCACTCACACTTCTGCAGATGCCTTTTGTCAATCACATAAGTCGGTGAGGGTGAGTTTGCTTATCAACATATTCAGTAGGTCATTTATATCTCATTGCTTCCCCCCCCCCCGCCCCACCCCCTCTTCCAGGTTAGTTAACATATCAGGCTAGTTCCATTACCATTTCCCTTGGGAACAGGTTCAGTCCATCAGCATATCCTTTGGGAACTGCTCGGTCCATTAGCATATCCTTTGGGAATGGCTAAGTCCAGGGCCAAGTTGATTAGCATATACCAAAAATCCAGGTGTGCATTTTAGCTTCCTCCATGTTCTGACTATTCTCATCCATGGACAACACTAACTTGAAACCTGACTATCCACTGAGGAGAAATCTTGGGCTATAGAGCAAGGGGATACACAGGAAAGGCCATGAATTTACATTTGCCAGAGACTTCTTCCCCAGGCCTCTCAATGGACCCTTTTAAAGGCCCTACATGACTCCTTCCACACAGGAAGAAATGCTCAATTTACAGGCAAGAAGAATCTTTCAAATTGCATCTGTTAAATGTCATTCAAAAAAGGGGGGGGGGCGGGGCTTGCAACTGAATGTCTTCCCAAAGACAGTCTTATAGACTCAGTGACCGGTTTGTAGGTTGTTGCATAAATTAACCATCTTGCACAAGGTTGCTCCTTGCAGGTTTGTCTATTCACCTGATGAGGCACCGTACTCATCCTGACCACAGGATCGAGTCTTACTAAAGACCTGAAGACTCAAGACCCTAACCAGCAGCTGGTCGAACAATAGACTGGTCCCTATGATGTCCTGTAGACAACGCATTCTTCCCTGAAGCTGATGGGAATCAAGTCCTGAATCCACCACACAGCACCAATTATTAATTAGACTATTTTATTCATAGGACTGTCAACGCAGCTACGGCACAAGGCAACCCACTCAATCATAATGTTACTGGGTAGGGGTCCCCAAAAGTCCCCAGAGCCTGTGCGTTGGGAGATGGGGAGAAGGGAACAGCTTTTAAGATGCCTTTGCATAACTATGGCTGGTAGCTAGTGTCTTAGTTATGCAAATAACTTTGGTTCTCCCAAGGCCCCAAGGAGATGGGAGGGGTTTTGACTATGGAATGGTGAGGAAAGAGCATACAGAGCCTGCACAAGGTTTTGTGAACAGTCAAAACTGGTTACCATGCCCACTGCGTCACTGGACACAGTCAGGGATTTAAGAATAAGGCGGCAGACATTTTGGCTAGGAACACCATGTGTCCAGTGCAACATGGCACATGGTTTCCTGGACTGTTATAGGGAGGCTGATGACATCGTACCCCAGATCTTGAAGGAGACAGCTGACAGATAAGGGATGGAGAACTTCTGGGCATGTTTTCGGCTTATAGCCTTTTGGCGAGCAAGAGAAGTGCTGGGTCCTGTGGAAGAACAGGGCTCTGAGCTGAAGTGCTCACTGCCCTTCACTAGTTGTTGGGTTTTACACCAAGGCACCACGTGAAAGAATCCCCCTTCTCTCTGTAACAGTAATGCTGAGAGATTACTGCTACCAGCCCATCCACCAGGCTGAGACATACATCACTTGAACGGGGGTAAAAGCCCCACAACCCCTGTTCAATGAAACCGTGTCAGCAAGAAGTAGCTAGAATGACCATGGCACCCCCTTTCCTTCAACTTCCACACAATGCACAATCCTGAGTCTCATCGCCATTCTTTTTATTACAAACAAAAGGCTGGAAATCTCAGAATATAGAGGTAGCCAGGATGCAAACCTGGTCAGACAAAAGGATGTGTTAACTCACCTGCTGGTGGGGAAAAGCAATGAAATGCAAAGGATCTACTGAACACGCTAATACAACAAACTCACCCTCAATGAAATGTGTGGTTCGCAAGTTTAAGAAGCGTACCTGCAAAAATCTGGGTGGGATTCCTATGGCTGCATAGAGTCCTGGGAGTCCCCATTTCCTTGCTCCTACAAGCCCTCGAGTAGGTCTGGGAATTCCCTCGCCCCTTCACCCCCTCTCCCTTATTCCCTCAATAAACCCGTTGCCTGCTCCCAGAGTGAGTGCTCTCTGGGTGATTTCTCAGAGCAAGGCTGCCCTGACACCTACATCCCTCCCCAGCCAAGGCCAGGTGACTCAGAGGTGAGCTGTTTGGTTTTCTTGCCTTTTTCCCCAGACTGGGAGGCCTCAAAGACAGGGGTTTTGTGAACTGCCCCCAAAGCCCTGGGGAGCATCAGTTCATGTGTGAGATGTGAACCTTGGCTCCTGGCTCTGGGGCGTTCTTCTTACCTTTATCCCAGAAAGCCTGACATGATCCCTGTGAGTGACCCCCACCTCTCTGAGTGATCTCATGGCTCTGCGATGCCCCCAAACTCAGTGAGTGGCCTGCACTGGGCCCCGAACGCTGTGCAGCGCTGGGGACACACGAGTGAGGCGGGCCCGGTCCTCGCCCCACCTCCACCCAGACTGTCTCATTCTGGTTCAGCTGGGCACAGGGACAATGTGCCCAGTGACTTGGGAGGAATGCATGAGTGAGTGACACAGGATGCATTTGAAGGCACCGACTGTCTGCGGGGAGAGAGGCTGTGCTGAGATACCAAAGTGGTGGCCCCTTTTCTTGAAGAGACTGTCGCTGCACCGTTGAAATTTCAGGCAGCCTGAGGCAGGTGTGAGGGGGGCTGCTGGGATCTGAAGAGCAGGGGCCTTATGCGTCGGGCACTTGGGTTCTGTGACCACTGGGTGGGGCGATCAGGAAATCCATCCCAGAGAAGATGAACTTTCGAGGAACAATGAGATTTCAGCACATGGAACTGCAAAGGGAGGGTTTGCACGTGGAGAGTGTTGGAAGGTATTAAGTATGGCTGAACCCATTTGGGGGATGCAGGGAGCACAAAGCTTGGCTTGATCAACTGGGGACTTTCGATCTGAATTCACTCTGTACTCCCAAAGTTTCCTGCCCCTGTCCTGGGACCTTGGGGCTTTCCTGAAATTTCCAGTGAAGTCAGGTCTAACTGAGGGGCATGACGGCTAGCAGCCTTTAGTTCTCTGCAGAACTGAGTCCAAAACCAGAGCTGCCGGAGCCCCGAGGATGCCTGTCTCTGAGAGCACTGACTGAGCAGGAAGGAGCGAGACCACCAGCCAGACAGCCTGGCCAGGTGAACCCTTCCAGTGCTATGACCAGCCAGCCCTCCCCCCCTTCTCTGGGCCCTCTACAACTACAGCTCAGAGCGAGGCACTGGCCAGGCCCAGGAGCCGTCTGATCCTGGACAGAGAGTGTTCGTGGTGAAC
This sequence comes from Furipterus horrens, assembly GCF_987537825.1. NCBI lineage: Eukaryota > Metazoa > Chordata > Mammalia > Chiroptera > Furipteridae > Furipterus > Furipterus horrens. The sequence goes on along the minus strand of NW_028327180.1, from coordinate 59,464,159 downwards.
TGGCAGCCAGACTGACCGTTTTCAGATGGTCAGCTTGCAGGAGTGTGTGAGTTCATTAGGGCTGCTGTAAACAAATGACCACCACTGGATGGCTTAAGACAGCACACATTCTGGGCCTGGCCAGGGGGCTCAGTTGGTTGGAGCATTGTCCCGTACACCTTAGAGTTCTGGGTTCAATTCCCGGTCAGGGCACATCCCTGGGTTGTAGGTTTGGTCCCCAGTCCAGGTGCATACAGGAGGCAACTTGCCGATGTTTCTCGCTCACATCGATGTACCTCTCTCTCTCTCTAAAAATCAATAAACATATCCTTGGGTATGGATTGAAAAAAAAGGGACAGCACACATTCTGTACAGTACCGGAGCCCAGTATCGGTTTCACTGAGCCACAGTCGAGGAGTGTCACCTGGGCCAGGCTCCCTCCGGAAGCTCCAAGGCCTCCAGCCTCTATAGCAGCATCCCGCTTGTTTTCTGGCCCATGGCCCCCTCTTCCATCTCAAAGCCGGTAGGGTAGCATCTTGCCTCCCTTGTCACACTGCCTTCCCCTCTGGGTCCATTTCCCTCTGCTTTCCTCTTGGAAGGATGCTTGTGATGGGACTTTAAGGTCCACCCAGATAACCTGGGATGAAATCCTGTAATCCTGCGATGGAATTGGGGCCCTGACCACTCCTAGCTAGTGCAGACACCACTCACAGATTAAGGGTACATTCCTAACAGGGCTACCCTAACTGCAAGTTGGGGAGTCTCCAAGCCACCCACACTTCTGACCAGTGGATTCAGACCAATGGATACAAATTCAGAGGCTTTCACAGCCCCCTGTAGTTCCACAATTTGTCAGAGTGACTGAGCACTCAGGAAAGCCCTGCACTTACAGTTGTATTATAAAGGACGTAAATTCACTAGGCAAATGAAGAGACCCATAGGCAGAGGGGTGGGAGGGTCTCGAACACAGAGCTCCCGTGCCCTCTTCCCACGGACGCAGGGCAGGTCGCCGTCCAGCCCTTCCGTGCGTCCACCGCCCAGGAGGCGGCTGTGAGCATGGGTGTCAGTCTTCCTTGGGGCTTCATTATGAAGGTGTGATGGACTGACTCTCTGGTCAGGGGCCTGCACTGCCTCTCCAGCCCTACTCCCCTCCCTGGAAGTACCCCCACCACCACCCATGGTTGGTCTTTTGGTATGACCAGCCCCCACCCTGAGCCATCTCCTTGGTATAAACTCAGGTGTGAGCCAAGGGGTCCCGATGAAGGTCGAGGACACTCCTAGCACTTGGAAAGTCCCGAGGGTTTAGACGCTCCTTGCCGAGAACCAGGGACAGAGATCAATCAGATTCTTTAACACAGAACCCCTCCCCCACCTCTAAATCCTTAATCGTGTCCTCTAAATTTCTGTTGCTATGGAAATAGACCGGTCACGAGGACAGGCACTGTATTATTTCACTTACTTGATGTACCTAGAGCAGCCAGAATCACAGACACAAAAAGTAGAATGGTGGGTGCCAGGGCCTGGGGAGAGGGAGATTTGGGGAGTTATTTAACGATATAGAGTTTCAGTTTTGCAAGAAAAAAACCCCTGGCAATTCGTTGTTCAGCAATGTGACTATATTTAATGCTACTGAACTGCCCGCTTAAAAACGCTTAAGATGTAAAGTTTATGTTATGTGTAAATATTTTATACCACAATTAAAACTTTAAATACTTTTTTTTTGCTCAGTCATTAGCGTTCCACACATCTGTCTTTTCAGAATGAAAATCTTTAAATACTTTTAATGCATCCATTTCAAACTGCAAGTCAAGAGTTTTGAGGAATGTGTACAGTTGTGTAGCCACCATCACACCCGAGAGGAAACATTCCCACCGTCTCCTCCAGGCCCCGCCCACCCTGCCCCGCCCCCACGGTCGGCTTCCATCTCCGCTGGCTAGACGCGACTCTCCTCCTCAGGTGGCCTGGAAATGGAATCTCACCGTCTGTTGTCCCTTGAGCCCAGAGCTTTCTCTATGCATAACATCCTTGAGATTCATCCATACTGTTGTGTGTATCCATGGTTTCTCCTTTTCATGTTGACTCATCTTCCATCGCGTGGCCGGACCCCATCTCTGCACGTTCCCTGTGGACTCGCGTTTGCATTGTTTCCAGTGTCAGTTACGACGAATTAAAGTGCTGTGAACATTCTTGTACAGATCGTTCTTTTTATTCCCTCCCTCCCCAGAGATAAGTTTACCGGTCCAATTCCGTCCTAAGGAGGATCCTTATTGGTCTGGTAAGCTAACATCTTTTTGGTCTGAAGAAAGAAATGGATTTTAGGCAACGTAGCAAGAAACTTGAGGAAAGGTAGGTTAAGGCACAGAAAGCCGGGGAAACCAGAAATAAATCCAGATGTTCTGGGGAGGAGGAGAACCGTTTCCACCAGGGCTCCTGATTGGTGAAACACAGGCCGGCAGCTCAGGGGTGTGGGTGGAGTCCAGGAGGAGGTCCAAGTTCTGGAAAGTCCTCTGCCTTCATCAGTTACCACACCACCCGAGATCATTGAAACACGGACTTGCCCCAGTGGCCTATGCCAGCCCTCACTGCCTCAGACACTCTGCCAGCTGAGGTGTCCCTCTGCAGCGAGACAGGTGTGCCCAGAGGTGCCATGGCATCTCCGCTCGCCCGGGTCTGGGGAACACCACAGATATTCCTGTCCTCCTGGCCCACTGCAGCTGGCCAGCCTGGAGCCCTGGCAGCTGGCGCTGTGTCCCTGGGAGGCACTGAGGAAGCCGGTACCAAGCCCCCATGGTCGGAAGCACGCACGGCTCGGGTCACATACTGCCAGCCGGTGGGACACATTCGTGCGCTTGCCCCACGTGGTACGTGGTGTGGGGTACCATGTGGCCACACTCCTGCAGAACAGTCAGTGGGCAGGTCCCTGCCAAGCCTAGGCAGGCTCTCCTGCATGCCGCAAGGCATTGCCCGCCCCTCCTCCCCCCCAGTCCCATTTTGTCTTTGGCAACGCACACCAGGTGTTGGAGGCCTTTCTGGTCCTTGTCCCGCCGCATCTCCCTCTGCATCAGCTCCCACTTCTTACAGCAGCCCTTGTTGTTGACGAAGCGACAGCTAGGATCTCTTTCAGCCCAGTCAGACCGGGTCGGTCAAGTCAGACAGAGAAGCCCTCCAGCCCCGGACGGAGCCGTCTTCCAGTGGACCGACCTTGCTGATTTTCCTGAGCCTGGGCCAGGGGCACAGGAGTGGCTTGTGTGGGTGAAGAAGGGAGGCTGGGTGAGGGTGGAGGCCGTGTGCTGGAGGGAGGCTGGGTCCCAAAGGCCTGCTGCCCAGGGACATCCGGGAAGCGGTGGGGGCACGGGTCCTGCCTCCCTGGAGATGATGGGCTGCTGGCTAAGCTCCTCTCCCACCCCCCTACCCCTCACCCCCCACCCCCCCACCGCCACCCCCGTGGCTCATTTAGGTAGAGATGTCATGCAGGCGGAGCCCCACAGGTTCTTCCCCTTCATCTCCTGAGCTCCTCCTGCTGAAAGGTTGCTGGTCCGATGGATCTGGGGACAGAGAAGGCAGAGGCAGGGCCCATCCCCACTTGGCTGGAGCCGGTCATGCACAAACTTGCCTGACAGTCCAGGCAGCTCTGCTTCCTGGCCGTGCTTGTGGCATGGTCCCCCAGGCCTTGCACCTTGGTTCCCAGCCTTTGGGGACGGGAAGGAACTGTACCCAGGGCTGGAACAGACCTGCACCCTGGCACCAGGGGAGGTAGGGCCTCCTCAGGCTGTCCATCGGGGCAGGACTGGTTGCAGCAGGTGGCCCACCTCATTAAATCTGCAGCGGCTGCCTGCCCAGCCCCAATCTGGGAGGGGCCCCAGGGACCTAATTCAGGCCTGGGACGCCTCAGGCAGGGGGCTCCAGGCTCTGTGTGGCAGCGTGTGCAGGGCTGAGGAGTACCAGGGCATGGTCATGACACCCTCACTGGCTGCCCCAGAAAGTTGCCCCTCCCATCCAACCCCAGCCAGCAGGCCCTGCCCCTCCTGCCCCCCAAATCCCCCTACCTTGCACAGATCTTTATGGCTTTAAGTTTTCACTTCTCTTGGGTAAATACCTGGCAGTGGGTCAGAGAGCAGATGAGTGTTTAACATTTATAAGAAACTGCCAAACCAGTTTCCAAAGGGGTTGCACCACTTTGCGCCCCATCAGCAGTGCCTCGGGCTCTGGTTGCTCAGGAAGGACGTTGTGACCCAGGAGAGATTTCAGCCATTCTAGAGCAGGTGGAGGGGTTTCTCTAGAGATGAGCAGGAGGGAAGCAAATGAAGCTGCAAGCTGAAGCAGATAAAGGGGAAGGCAGGAAGCTGGGGCTAGCATGTGCCTGGTGCTGTGTGTTCTTATGGGGAGACTGGGGGACTTGGGAAACAGGAGTTGGGGGATCTCTGCTATGTGGAACTACAGCCCCCTGAACCAAGACCAAGGAGGAGGTTGGCGAGAGAAGCTAGAGAGGAGTGAGACCAGGTCTCCTGGGAGCGAGGAGCAATTTTGTTCATTCATTCATGCAATCCTTTTCCCATCCACAAACAGTTCTCGGGCGCTGATTAGCTTATTATAGGTCGGGCACTGCATTTGACGGAGGACAAGAGGTTAGGGTCTCTGGACGTGGAGGATTCTGAAAATCCTTAGGCTGAGTGGAAACAGCCATCCACAAACCAGTCTAGACTCTAGGCACCCACTTACATCAAGTTCTGGAACAGGCAAAACTCCTCTAGATGGGAAAACACATGGGCACAGTGCCTGTCTGGGAGCAGAGGCAGGGTGTCCTGGGAAGGGCCATGAGAGAACATTCTGGAGGCATGGAAGTGTTCTGTGATCTCGAGAGACATTTGAATTACAAGGCAAATGCATTTGTCAAAGCCCAGAGAAAACACTCTTGGGATTTGTGCACTTCATTCCATGCAGTTTCACTCAAAAGGAAAGGAGAGTAAAGAGCGTGGTAAACAAATATTGGACTTTGGTTCACGTTCTGCAGGCTGCAGTATTTCGGGGGAAGTGAGCTGGAAATCTGTAACTAAGCTTGAAATGCATAAAGAATAAGATGGATTTATTCTTTATGCATAAATCCATAATAAAGCACATAAGGACAATATTGACTGCAGAGTCTAAGGATGAGTGTTCCGTTTTCAAGCTCGACTCTCTGGATGCTTGAAGACGGTCATAGTGAAATGTTGGGGTTCAGGAAACTGATTGCTGCCTCCCGGTGGCTCAGAGTCTGGCAGGGGGAGGAGGAGGTGAGGAGGAGGGGTAGACGTTGCTGTGCCCATGCGGTGAGGTTGGAGGTGGAACTTTCTAGAAAAGAAACTTCCCCCGAAACTTCTAGCCTGAGGGTGAAGTGGTGGGGGAAGGAGGGTCTGCGTTGGAGACAGAGGGGGCTTTTGCTGGGAGGCCGGGGGTGCAGGCAGAAGCCCCTTCCAGCCGCCCTCTGCCTTTTCCCCAGTGGCTGTCCCCAACATCCTCCTGAGCGACCACATGACCACACTTTCTGGGGTTGAATCAGCAGGTCAGTGGTGGCCTTGAAGGCCAGCCAGGGCTTCCTGGACACACTGGTCCCACCCGTCACCCCCCTTTCGAAGGAAATGGCCTTGAGAAACAGTAACCTGTCTTTCCAAGCTTCCTCCTCCCTGCTCCCAATTCCAGGAAAACCCCGGGATCCCCAGGCGTCTGCCCAGGTTGGCAAGGTGTCTGGGGAAGCCCCCAGGGTGAGACAGGACACACTTGCCTCCAGCCCTGGACCGCCCCTTCCCCAACTTCTTCACTGCTCCCTCATCCCCTATCCCAGCCTCGCCTCTGCTGTGTCCCCAACCCACTCACAGATGGCTCACACGGGTGAATTTGGCAGGTGCTGTGAGAAAGCCCCAAGTCCAAAACTGGTGCTTGCCGCTTACTCTCAGAGTGAGCCCGGGCCTGTGATGCTGGCTCTCCGAGCCCCAGCTCTTGCATCTCTCAGGTGGGAATAATAACAACAGCAGCACGCACCTCCGAGAATATTGCGGTCGACTGAATAACAGCCCCCGAAGATGCCCAGTGCGCACCCTGGGTCCTGTGGACGTGTGGCTTTCCTTGGTAAAGGGGGCTTTGCAGGTGGGGTGAAGGTAAGGATCTGGAGATGGGAGGTTATGCGGGCAGGGGGCCATGTAGTCACAAGGGCCCTGTGGGAGGGAGGCGGGGGTCAGACTCAGAGAAGAAGACGTGACCACAGAAGCAGAGGCAGCAGAGACGGGAAGAAGCTGCGCTGCGGACTTGGGAGAGGGAGGAAGGGGCCACAGGCCGAGGGATGTGGCGCCTCCAGCAGCTGGGTCCTCCCCGCAGCCTCCAGAAGGACTAGCCCGGTGGCCACCCTGATGTCAGCCCAGCAGGACGGCGGTGGATGTCTGACCTCCAGAGCTGCGAGGCTATACGCTTGTGTTGTTTAAAGCCTCCAGGTCTCTGGTAACCAATTCAGTCACAGATATGATGCCTATAGAGCACCTATTGTGTGCCAAGCCCCCGAGCCATGAGCCCACAACCTGGTGGTGACCTAGGCACACTGACACACGGGGGGCAGGGGTCACAGAGACCATTAGAGGGATGACTGGGGAGCGAGGGGCCCCTTTAGCCGGGGTCCCTTCCCACAGAGAGAGGAGTCCTAGAGGATGAGCAAGGACTGGCGAAAGGGCTCAGCAATGGGGAAAGCCTGTGGCTGCGGCTGTAGCCGTAGCGAAGGGAGGACCATGTCTGCGGGGAGTGTGGGCCACATGGTGCCTTGCTGGCTGCAGGGTGCTGGGTGTCCCTCCATGGGCCTTGGCAGGGGTGAGGGTCCATGATGGGAGAGACAGGACAGCCGTGTGATCTGGGAAGGAGCGCTAATAACCCTCCCAGGTAGCGGGCACTTCTCTGCACGCGGCGTGGTGTGGAAGGCTGAATGCACAGACAGCCCACGTGGGAGAATCCAGCTGTTCCCCACTGTACAGCTGAGGAAACTGAAGCCTGAGCAGGACAAAGTCACCCTGCAGGGAAAGGGGGTGGAGCTGGGACTCTGCAACTTTCCCAACACCCAGTGGGGGACAGTGACCGGGTGTTTCCAGCGGGGGGGCAGCACCCCTCCTGTCCTGGTCCATGTGTCGCACCAGCTGGCAAAACAGCCCAGTGGGATGGGGCAGAAAAAACACCGCACAACCCTAGAGGGAAGTCCCTGAGGGGCTGGGGGCCTGGCTCCCTGAGGCTGGAGTCCCGGCTCTTTGGGTCCCTGAAAGTCAGGGCCTGCGTCCTGGCTCCCTGGGCCCCTAAGGGGCTGGGGTTCCTGGGGCCCTGGACCTCTGGGTCCCTGAGGAATTTCTGGATGTCTGAGGGGCTGAGAGCCGGCCATCAGCCTGGTCCCCACACAACGTCTCATCCTCTCGTGGAACCGTGGTTATTGTTGGCGAGAAACGCCCAGATCTCCCAGTGTCGCCCGGAATGCTCTGAGGGTTCCTGGACAAATCGGCTCAGCCCCTGGCTGGAGGGAGTGGGCAGTGGGCCTGAGAGGCCATCTGGAAGGAAAGCTGTGGATGAGCCCTCTTCTGGGTCCACTCCTGAGCACCCCCAACAACAGACAAAAACAAAGCCAGCCTGGCTCCAGACCCCCAAGCTCCAGGAAGGCGCCTCTCCCAGAGGCTTTCCCCCTTCCTGCTCTCTGCACGGGTGAGGGTCAGGATGGAGAGCAACGTGGGGTGGATGTGGCTGTGAGCTCAGGGCCCCTCCAGGAAGGGAAACCAGTTTCTGCCCTTGGGGAGCTCCCATGCCTAGGAGAGGTGCATTCCACGCAGGAGCTCAGTGCTGGGGGAAGAGGGGTGCAGAGGACTGCAGGGGCTCAGAGGAGGCAGGCCCCTGGTCTGGCGTCTGCAGTCAGAAAGGCCTCTGTACAGACCAGCGCTGCACGCCAGCTCGGCTTCCGAGCGTGGGAACCTGCCAGTGCACAGAGCCAAGGGTGTGGGTGCAGGAGAGTGTGGCGTGGCAGAGCTCTGTGTTGGTCAGGAGCTTGGGGAGCCTTGTAGGCAGTGGCGGAGGTGTGGCTAGGAGGGAGCAGCTGGGCCTGAGAGGTGAGGCTCTTGAACTCCAGGTGCGGAGCTGGCAGTTTGGGTGCATGGAAGAGGGGAGCCACAGAAAGTTGTAGTGTAGGAATTGGGCACTCATACCGCTGCTATGCAGGGAAGGGACTGAAAGAGGGTGGAGGGAGATGGGTGATACGGGGGGCTGCCACCACTGTCCAGGAGAAAGGACAGTGACTGGGGGTGGGGTCGTGGAAGAGGAGAACCAGGACCCATCAAAGGAGAAATGAGGGAGAGGGGCCCATGGCCAGGTGGTGGTGGTTTGGGGCGATCCTGTGCCCAGCGTGGGGCAGCGGCCGCATCGGGCTCACTGCACTCCAGTCACTCTGGCCTCCTCGGAGTCCCTCCAACACGCCAGGTTCGGTCCAGCCCAGGGATTCCCCAGCCAAGCAAAGGGGGTACCACCTGGGGGAAGGGACAGCCACACTGGGCCTGCGGGCTATTGCCCTTTGCCTGTGCTGTTCTCTCGTCCGGGGATACCCTTCCCCCTGATCCCTGAAGGCTGCTTCCTCCAGACATCACCCACTCAGAGAGCCGTCCCTCCCTGGTCCCTGACCACTCCAGGTGGACAGCACCTGTCTCCCACTCCTCCTGCCTCATGTACCCTAGGATGCTCGCCACCGTGTGCTATCGCTGTCTCTCTGGGTGGAAGGGCAGATCCGAGGAAAGGGATTTCTGTCTGTCTCGTTCCCTACTGTGGCCCAAGTGCCCAGAGCCTCGCTGCATAAAGGAATGAGTGTGTGAGTGAGGGAGCCCTTGCATTTCTAAGTGACACTCAGGAGATGGGGCTGGGCTGAACACAGAGAGGTGGGGAGTCAGCAAGGACGGCCCATGGGAGTCCAGGGGTCGTGAAGAGGCAAAGCAGGAGGTCCTGAGGGAAAGTGAGGCTGCACTGCAGAGAGGAGCGGAGTGGTGCAGGAGGGCTACGGCAGACGGTGCCGATTCTGTCCAGCCGCTCCTTCAGCTGTGCAGGGGGCTAGCCGAGGGCACACGTGTGTCTGTGCGCGTGCTCACACCTGTGGTGTGGGTCTCTGTTCATGTGTGTGCTTGGTTTGTGCATACGTTTATGTGCGTGTGCTTATGTGTTTGTGCATGCGATTGTGTTGTGTGTGTATCTGTGTGCACATTGTTGTGTCATTCTTGCGTCTGTAGTTAGACAGTGTCGTGTCTATGTGTGTTTATGATGTGTGTGCTTTGTGTATGCCTCTGTGGGTGTCTGTGTGTTTGTGTGTGTCCGTGTTTCTGTGTGTGTGTTGTTGTGTGTGTCTATGGTTTACTGTGTTGTGTCTGTGTGTGTGCGGATGTTCAGCTGTGGTTTGGGTGTATCGTGGGGTCTGCATCTTTGTGCATGTGCTGTGCAGACATCGATGGGTCGTATCTGTGGTCTTATTATATCGAGTGTGTGGTTGGTTGTGTAGTGTCCGTGTTCCTATGTCAAGTTTGTGTCTCTGTGAGTATCTGTGTGCTTGCATTATGTAGGTCGTGTGTGTGTCTTCTGTAATGTATGTCTGGTTTGGTTGTGCCCTGTGGCCTGTATCTTTGTGTATGTGTTGTGTAGACATCTCTCCGAGCAGAGTCTGTGTGTATGTGCTGTCTGTGGTTTTATGTTGCGTCTGCATCTGATTGGATTGTGTTGCATTTGTCTACGTGTCTGAATTGCATGTGTGTGGTGTAAGTGTCTGTGTGCATGTGCATGTGCTGTGCGTGTGGTGTGTGTGTGCTGTGTGCGTGGGCTGCAAATGCGCTGTGCGTGTGGTGTGATTTTCTTGTGTAGTGCCTGTCAGTCTCTGTCCGTGTGTGTGTCTCTGCCAGTGATGGTGTTGCGTCACTTTGTACATCTACATGCTGGAGTCCCACCTGCTGAGCCACAGCAGCTGTCCCTTGGGCCCAGCCCCAGTTCTCTAGAATTCCCAGGTCCCTGCAGCATGGGTGTTCTGCTAGAGGTTATAAGGTTTCCAGGCCTGCTGGGGCCAAGAGTCCAGTGCTCTTCTCTGTGAGGGACACTGAGGCTCAAGAAGGGTAGGGACTGCTTAAGCCCCACAGGCAAGTTTTGGGGAAGCTGAAAGGCCACTGGCCCTGGCCCCAGACCTGAGGCCTCTGGGAGAGGGCAGAGTGGACTTCCCTTGGCTGGCGGGGGCCTGGTGGCTGCTCGTGACTGAGGTTGTAAAGCTCAGGGGAGGACCTGTGCCTGTGGAGAACGTTAAGGGTGAAAATCTAGCCACAGCTCTGCTCCTGCCACAGTGACCTGCTCAGAGGTCACCTCCTGTGCCTCAGGTTTCTCAATCCTCCAGTCTAAACTAGCTCTTCCCCAAGACACCCCCAATCCTGCTTTCCACCACCCAAAACTGTCCTGTGGCTATATGGGTTTAATTTCTGCTCTCATGCTACAACCTGGTGAGCCCTGAGGGCACCGTGCTGCTCAGGGGGGCAACCCAGTCACAACAGGACACACACTGTGTGAGTCGCTCACAGGCGGTCTCTAGAGGGGTCAGACCCATAGAGAGAGAGGAGGTGGCAGGGTGGGGGGCGGCTGCGGGAGGGGGTGGGAGTTAGTGTTTAATGGGGACAGAGTTTCAGTCTGTGAAGATGAGAAAGTTCGGGAGACGCATGGTGGGGTTGGTTGCACAACACTGTACTCAATGCCACTGAAAATGATTAAAATGGTAACTTTTATGTTATGTATATTTCACTACAATTGAAAATAAAACTCTGCCCTCCACCCTCTGAGAGCTGGGGCTTTCTTTACCTCCTTCCCAGAGCTGGGCACACAGTAGGTGGTCAATGACAGGTTGAGGGAATGAAAGAGGAGAGAGGTGATCTGTCCAAGCTGATGGAGAGACAGATGGGCACAGAGAAAACGGTGAAAGTTGACGCCGAAGCAGCGCCTTCTCGTCCATCATCTTTAAATCGTGCTTCCGAGCAGTGGTTCTCAACTGAGGTGATTCCGTCCCCTCAGGGGGCATTCACCACACGTGGAGACATTTTTGGTTGTCACTACTGGGTGGAAGAAAGGGAGGAGGGAGATGCTACTGGTCACTGGTGAGTAGAGGCCAGGGAAGCTGCTAAAGGCCTACAATGCACAGGATGCCCCACGGCCCCAATGTCAGCAGTGTGGAGAAAGAGAAACCAGCTTTAGAGACACCTCCTCCTCGAGGGCCTCTGGGATTTGACACTCCTACTGCCTCACCTACCCCCTTCCCTTCTCTCCTGGTAGCACCAGGGGAGATGAAGCGGGGGGTGGGGGGTGCCCAGGGCTGTGGCAGGGTGCGGTTGGCGTTAGGGTGGCCAGGTTCCTTCCTCACGTTTGCAGTTGGTGTGGCCCTGTTCCAGGTGCCGAGGCTCTGAATTTAGTGCGGGGCGGGGGGTCAAGTTGGGGTTGTGTGGGGCCAGGGCTGGAGCTCCGGAGAGATCCCCTCTGGGGACCGCGTATGGACATTGCAGGACCCCTGACTCATTCCTACTGAGTCAGGACCCACGCCTGGCACTGGGCGAGGCACACCCCAGGCACGAGGATCGAGAACCTGAAAGAAAAACCGACACCCTCAGATCAGGGCCCACATCCGCACAGTTTCCTGTTTTTCCCCTAACGCGGGTGAGGGACAGGGGCTGATACCGCGGAGGGGAAGAGGGGGGGCGGTCGCGTGACAGGAACCCCAGTTGAGATTTCACTCCCAAAGCATGCTCTTGTCTAAACGAAATGTTGGCAGGGACCCAGCACGGCTGAGCGTGGAGCATGGAGAGACCCCAGCGGTCCGAGTGGGGACAGGCGCCAGAGCTCCCAGGCAGAGCAGAGACACAGAAACTCCAAAACCCGATGCAACCCTACCCTCTACCCGCCACCCTGTGTCCTCAGTGCGGGCAACAGGACTTGCTCCCAAACTTTCTCCTCCTCTTTCCTGTGTCCTCGTCGCTAGGACGGCCCCACTGTACACCCAGACGCTCGGCTGAGTCTGGTCATTTTTCACAGCATCTTCCGAGTGGCCACCTCCACATCTCAGCCATTACCAACGCCGGTGTCTTTTCAAACCAGTCTGCTTCTCTCCATCCCTTGGCTGCAGCTCCGGGCTGCCTCTGCCTGTGGACCGGGTGACAGACCCCCACCGCATCTCCATCCCTGCCAGGCCCTCCAAAAACAGCCCTCCCTGCGTTCCCCTCCTACCGGCCCCAGGACAGCTCCCCAGGACCCCCAGGCCTGGCGCTGTCCTTCTCCCACCAGCAGCCCCCAGTGCCCTCTCTGATGCCCAGCTGACAGCTCTCTCCCCTACTGAAGACGGTCGTCCTCGTCACTTGGCAAACTACGCAATGGGTTCAAGCCTTCACAACTGCCCCAGATCAAGATGAGAGGGACATCTGTGTGGAGAGAATGGAGTAGCCCCAACCCACGGGAGTCATTCATTCAGTAGACACGTACGGAGTGCTCTGCGTCCCCACGCTGAGGACACAACACAGTGCGACGGACAAGGCAGCACTGTCCCTTCTGACCAGGAGTGCACGCTCAGGGGGACATTCCAGCCAGGCCCCTTCCCAGCTGGTGGGTGGCCCGGCTCTCTTCTGGTTGGGACATGGGGCACAGGTGGGCATCTTCCAGAGTGAGAGCCAGGGTGTCCAGCCTGCGGTGAGGAGGTGGCCCAGCCAGGAGTGGAGGGGTTGGCAATGAGCAGTCCCAAGTGAGAGTGGGAATAGGGTTAAGGACCAGGGGACATGGTGTAGGGAGAAAGAGTGAGGTGGGCAAAGTGCCAAGCAGTCCCTGTAAACACAAGGCTAGGTGGCCTGATGGTTAGGGCTGTAGACTTGGGACTCACACTGCCTGAGTTCAAGTCCTGCCTCTGCCACTTAGGAACTGTGTGACCTTGGGCAAGCTACTTTACCTCTCTGTGCTTCACGTCTTTCATCCATAAGGCAGCATGGATAACAGAAGCATCTACTTCATAGGGCGATTATGAATATTAAATGTGTTGCTGCTCTGAGATGCTAAGAAGTGTGCCTAGTCCTTGCTGCTACTAAAAGAAACCGTACAGCATAGCCGCCAATATCTGGGCACAATTTTATCATGATATCTCAGGTGTCTTTCTTTTTCTTTTCTCCCTCCTTCTCTCTCTCTCTCCCCTCTTCCTGCCCAGTCACTCTGGTTCAAATCCCGACTCTATCGCTGACCCCTTCAGCAGTTTTGGGACCCTGGGTTGGTGCCTCGGAACCTCAGTTTGCTCCCCTGAGACACGGCGACAATAATAGCGGGGACTTTACCGGCTGTGGGCACATGAGGTGAGGCCATGCGTGTGACGTGCTTATCTGGGGCGAGCCCACCATCGGCCGTGAAAACAGTAGCAGGGGTGGCTGTGCTCCCAGAAGAAAAAGTGCGCCTCCAGGTTCAGTGCCTCCCACAGCTCGTGGCCTCTGTGGCCTGGGCAGCGCCATGCACAGAACTCTCGTGAGCGAGTGTGAGCGTGCGATGCTTGCCATCGTGCACACATGTGTCTGTGTGTGCTGTCTCCGAGCGTGTGCCTGAGTGAGTGTGGGTGTGCTGGCGCATGTGCTTGTGTGTGTGTGTCCGTGCTGGTGGTGGGAAGTGGGCATGGGTTTGCTGGAAGGAACAAGTCTGGGCTCAGTCTTGAGGGATGGCCAGGAAGAGATCTGTGTGAGAAGAGGACAGGGCAATGGGTGGCAGGTGTCATGGACACCTTCTCCAGGGGTGCGGGGACCAAGCTGGGCAAAGTGACAGGCAGCCGAAAGGATGAGTTTGATGTGTGCTCCGGGGGCTGATGGGGCAGAGCCCTGGGGAGCCACGGAAGGTTGCGTGCACAGGCAGGCACCCTTGTGTTGGAATAGGGGCCTGGCTTCTGGACCCTGCCACCCTGACGCTTACCAGCAGACACCTCCCAGGAGGCCATGTGCCCCAGTGGTTGAACAGAAAAGCTCCAAGGTCCTGGGTTCAAGCCCTGGGGAGCGGGCAAGTTCCTCACCCTCTTGTGCCTCAGTTCGCCCAGCACCCCCAGCAGGTTCGCTGAGCACCTACTGCATAGCAGCCCCTCCCATACCCCACTGTATGCCACCCCGTGGAGTCAGCACTGTCACTCCAGGAGCAGGTGAGCAAACTGAGTCGCTGACCCAGGGGAAGCCGGGACTCAGCCCCAGGTCTGGCTGGCTCGGGCTCAGGCCCGTCCAGCCACAGAATGGTAACGCTCCTGGCCTCCTCCAGGAGGGCCACACACTTGTTTTGAGCTGCCAGGAATCAGAGTCTGGCCGCCCCACATCGCCATTTCCCAAAGGCTCAGAGAAGGGAAGCCAGTTGCCCATTGTCACACAGCAAGAGGGGTAGCCAGTGACCCGCAGGCTTGCCTGACCCAAGTCCGCGCTCTTCAGCACATAGTACGTACTTTAAAGTCAAGCGACTTTAAAGATGTCTCAGAAGGTTGGCAGAAGAGGTCGCTGAGGCCTGCAGCAGGGTCTCTGCATTTCCCAGCCAGACCTAGCACAGAGCAGAGGCTGGAAAAGGGTTAGTGTCTGAAAACGTGCCATGTCCAGCTCTGTGCGACAGCCTCGCACACAGTGTGCTCTCTCCTGGCTCTCTCCCGCCTCAGGAGCGGGTCCCCGCTCAGCCCCTATTCCAGTGACGGAAAAACCGAGGCCCTGGAGGGTTGAGTCCCAGGCTGCCGCTGCCCGGCAGCAAGACTAACAAGAGCTGAGGGTATTTGGGGGCTTCCTATGTGCCAGGCTGTGTTCAAAGCACACTAGCCCTTCATGTAGAGCCGACCACCACCCTACAGTATTGGTGTCATTAATATCATTTTATTTTTTTTTTAAAGAGTGAGCAAGGAAAGGAGAGAGAGGGAGAGAGACAGAGAGAGAGAGAGAGAAGCATGGATTTATTGTTCCACTGATCTATGCGTTCACTGGTTGCTTCTTGTATTTGCCCTGACCGGGGATCGAACCTGCAACCTTGGGGAACTCGACGATGCTCTAACCAACTAAGCAACCCGGCCAGAGCTTCCTATCACCATTTTATAAGCGAGGAAACTGGTTCCGAGGTTCAGCCACTGGCCCGGACTGCCTGGGCGCACATTTATTGAGCGCCTGCTGTGTCCCTCGTGTGGGACGGGCTCTAGGGCGCTCAGCTCTGGGCTCGGCCTGTGACCGTGCCCACCAGCCGCACCTCCTAGTTCACTGCAACACCAGCCCCCGGCGGGGAGCCAGACACAACCAGCCAGTGCTCACTGTGCCTCTCAGCGACTCAGACGCTGCTATCGGACCCTACCCCTCGTGAGACACAGACCCCAGGCGGAGCTGAGACCGTGCAGCCCGTGGGCCACCTTAACCGGTGGTGAGCACCCTGTCCCTGGGAGGACCAATCAGGGCTGCCACGGAAGAAAGTGCCCACTCAAGTGAGAGGACCCTTTGAAGCTGACCTTGACTTGCTACTTCCCCCAGGAGAGGAGAGAGGCTGCTGGGTCCCCTCTGGGAAGAGGAGTGAATGTCTAGGGGAGGCCCACTGGGTGGGGGTGGGGGCGCGTGTAGGTGAGCCCCGCGTGGCCTTCCCAGCCCAGACCAAGCAGAAAGAGAAGCACAGGGCACCTCCCCTCTCTGACTCACACCCTCAAAACAAGAACAAAGCAGTCCCTGGGGGCCCAAAAGAGTGGAGAGCAAGTGGGAAGGGGACTGGGAGCAAGTGAGGTTCCGCAGGATGAATCCTCACAGCCAGGACGAGGGGAGGGGGCCTGGACCTGCAGTGGAGCATCAAGGTAGGGTTTGTGGGGGCAGGAGCTGGAGTGAGGCCTGGGGGTCTGACATCCGGGAAAGGGCTGAGGAAGAGCTCGGATCCGCAGAAGAACCGAGACCCCACGTCCTGTGTTTAGGGAACGGCCACGTTGGGAGACAGGCATCAGGGTAAGGGCTAGGGTCAGTGGGGAAGGAGGTCCAGCCCCCTTTCAGGTGAGGCTGGGGACCCATCATTAGTAGTGGGGGTAGCTGGACCTATAAAAGGCAGGAGGGGCACAGGTGAGAGCTGGCTGGGGCCAGCATGTCAGGAGGGGCACAGGGAAGTGGGCTCTCAGCCCCTGGCCCTGGGTGTGTCTCTCTGGACAGTGACCCAGCCCCAAGTTGGGCTCTCTGACAGCTGGAGTTTGGGCAGAAGGGGCGGCAGGCATTGGGCTGGATGGGCAGAGGGACAGACACAGAGAGCACAGATGCAGAAACGGACATGAGAGATAGAGCGGTGGGCAGGGGTACAGAAGAGGCTGGGGTCCAATGAGACCCTCTACTTCAGTTTGGACTCCCAGGATGGGGGTGCTCTGAAGCAGGACTGGACCCGGCTTCCCTGTGCCCCTGAGCGCCCCCCACCCCCAACCCCGACCCCAACTCCCTACAGACGTTTGCCATCTGCACGGAAGGCAGCGGCAGTGCTGCAGACCGGGGATGCAGACGGTGTTGCTGGGGCTGGGGACGGCTGCACTGTGGGCTGGGCTGCTGACCCTGCTTCTCCTGTGGCGTGAGCACATCCCCAGCCCCGTGTGGCCCACCTCCCCTGTTCCCTCCCAGACCCCCTCTCTAAGATCCTGGGGAGCCCAAAACACCCCTGGAGCCCAATTCACCAGCATGCCTCCCACCTTGGCCCTGCCAGCCCCTTCTCACGGCTCTCCCTCTACTCTCAAGAGCCCCTACTCCCGCTCAGCACCCCCGTCTCCCACCCTGTGGGCACCTCCCCATGATACACCCAAGGCCTCCGTCCCCGGCTGGCGGGTTGGGTGTGGGTGGCTGGGGGCACCTGAAAAATGCTTCCTCTCCTCCTGCCCAGACTGGGAGACTGTACAGCATCTGAAACAGCTGGAAGACACCGCTGCCCGGAATGGTATGGAGGGGCCATGGGAGAGGGGAACTAGGACACCAGGCTCTTGTCCTGCTTCTGCCACTGGTCACTGTCAGATGAGGGTCAGCCTGAGTCCCTCCCCCTCACCCATGGGGCGGGTAACCCAGTGGCTCCTGGAGGAGAGGCTCTGAGAAGCGCTGATGGAATGTGATGGAGCTGTTCCGAGCCTCGACCAGTCACTTGTAGAATGGGCATCATTTCAGTGCTCTGAGGTGGGACCAGCTCAGACTGTGAGGCACTCAGCGGGCCCCTGGCATCCAGTGAGCTTTCAATACCTGCCTCCTGTTTTTATATATAATTCTGGGTGCAGCAAGGGCACACAAATTCACTCTATTACCCACACTTTCCCTAGTGCTTTCGCCACCAAGGTTAGAAACAAAAAGCTGTAGCCCTAGCTGGAGTGGCTCAGTGGACCAAGCGCCTGAGGGTCGCCGGTTTGATCCCGGGTGAGGGCACAGGCTTGGGTTGCAGGCACGGTCCCCAGCTGGGGGCGTGTGAGAGGCAACCAATCAATGTGTCTCTTGCATATCGGTGCTTTCCTCCTCTCCTTCTCCCTCCCTTCCCCTCTCTCTAAAAATAAATAACTAAAATCCTTAAAAAGAAAGAGAAACAAAAAGCTCTAGCCAATGTGACTATGTGAGAGGGGTCCCTGCACTTGGGGAAGGGTGCGGGATGCGAGGACCTGTCTGCCTGGCTCCTGAGGACATGTCTTCCCTCCCCCTTCCCCAGTTTCTCAGGTTTCCAAGGATTTGGAAAGACACACGGGTGACCGGATGGCCCAGAAATTCCAGGGTAAGTGACCTTCGCTGGGGGTCTGGGAGAAAGAGAGGAAGGGGACTTGGATGAACATGTGGATACAGTGCTCCCAACCAGCTGTGAATTGCAAAATGAGCAGGAGGCCCTAAATGACACACCAAGAGCCAAGGGGGGCGGCGGGGGAATGCGGATGGCCTGACAGACTTTGCTGACCACTGAGCCCTTCCCCGCAACCAGCCGTCCAGATGTTCCAGACCATGGAGAAAACCCAAGCAGAACAGAAGAGAACGGGAACTCAGGGTGAGAGACTGGGGTGGCGGTGGGGTCCTAGAGCCATGGGAACCTTGCGACCCTCGGGTATCACTCCTGACACCCCCCCATCAGACTCTGAGCTCTCCCGGAACCTGGATGGACTTCGAGAGGACCTGAGCAACCTCAAGTCCCAGGGTAAGGCTTGGGAGGGTCCGGAGGCAGGGAAGAGCCAGGAGGGGCCCACATGTTTTCCTGTGACCACTGTTCCCATTCAATCCCCCAAGGCTTAAATGAGAGACGCACAGCCTTGACTTCACTGGAAAGACTCCAGGAGGAGGTGTCAAAGCTCTGGATAGAGCTTCGTGTGTCCAACGGTGAGTGTGTGCGTCTGTGTCCACAGGTGTGTTGGTATATGCATGTGACAACACGGGTGTGTGATGGTGTGTGTGCGAACATGAAGGGCAGGTGTGTGCATGACAATCAGGAGGGTGTATGTGTGGGGGCGGGGTTGGTCGAGGGGAGCACATGAGAAAGCCCTTCCTGAGTCCAGCTGATCCCTTCCACTGACCTGGGGTTTCGGGGTCCCACGTGTTCTACTCCAGGTAAAGGCAGTCCTGTGTTCACCGCCTCTGGGCTCTCTGTACTCATCAGTCCTCTGACCACCATGCCTCAGCAGAGGACCAACAGTAGGATGCCCTCAGCCACAGCCCCCCAGAAGACTGTCTGACGCCGCCAGAGGGCTGTGGGTGTCCCTCGGCAGTGATGGGGATGTGGAGCATCATGGCCTCTTTCCCAGGCCTGGCCGTGACAGAAGCCATGCTGGCATGTGGGAGGCAATTGAGGTGGCCCCGGCAGGCGGGCAGGCCAGCAGAGAGAACAGATATTCAGTCGCTGTGCCTGTAACCTGAAAGTCCCACATCCCCCACCCTTTCTTTTTGGCCTTCCACCTCTGGGAAGCCCCATCTGCCCAGCTGGGTTAGAGAAGAGGAAGGATCTGTGGTTGGTGAAGGAGTGCTGTCCCCTGTCCCATGGTGTGGCTGTGGGAATCCCAGCAGAGACTGCGTGCTCCCCAGGGGTCGGTGGAAGGATCTGGACCAGCTTTCTCTGAAGGGTTACCTCTGATGGTTCCCCAGCTCCAGGGCTGTCTCTCCATGACCCATGACACACAGCCATGCCATGTTCCCCAAATTTTCCTGGAAGGGTCCTGAGGCATTCCCTTCCTGTTTTAATGTGGTACCCCCCGTAGGGCTGCATACTGGCTGCCATTTCATGAGCAAGAAGCACCCAACTCTGTTCCTCCCAGGGCTCCATGACCTTCTTTGGGCCTCAGGCCCCTCACCACAATGCCTCCCAAATGTCAGTCACAGAGTATCTATTTGAAGTCACAAGTGAGTGGTGCCAGTGACAGTGGATTCAACCCCAGTTGGGAATGCTTGGCAGTGAAAGTGCCTGTGAGTGTCCTTGGGGTGGGAGCAAGGGGAGAAAGGCCAAGGTGGCCCTGGGTCAAGGTCATGGGGACCCAGCCCTCCAGTCCCCTCCCCACCTCTCAGAGCCTCTCCTGGCCAGTGAAAAGAAAATCAACTCAATACCCCCCAAAGTGGCCAAGTGTGCTGGTTTGGGGGGTGCTGACAGTGATAATGGCCAAGGACATACAGGGTAAGGCATGCTGGCTGTCCTGGTGATGGAGACACACTGGTGTGGTATTGGTGCTGAGTAGGTGTTGCTGGGAATTGTCAGTGATGCTGACTTTGGTGTTAAGGTGTTGCTGAATGAGGCAGTGTTTGGGGACATGGTATTGGCAGCTGAGATGCTGTTGATGATGGAGGCTTTGTGGTAATTGCATCAGCGATGGGGGCCTCTGGCAGTGGACATGTTCGTGGGAAGGACCTGGGCAGCTGAAGTGTTGCTGACCATTGTGCTGCTGGCGACGTGGTGATGGTGCAGGCAACTGAGTGCTGCCACTGCAGGTGTACTCGTGATGGTGCCACTGATGGCTGATGCTGGTGGCTGAGAGGTGCACATGCGCTGTGTCAGTCACGGATGCTCTGCTCGCAGGGGTGGCCGTGCATGTGGTGCTGTTTGTGGCTGGGCTCCCATGCACGGCTGCTCTTGCATGTCAGCATCAGAGCTCTGGGGAAGACATACCTGCGAGACTCTCTGTTAGGCTCTTGGTGGGTCTGCTTTCAGCGTGGACCCCAAGAGGGACTCTAGGAGAGATGTTGTCACCCCTGGTGGCACTGTACCACTGGTGCCCACCATGCCAGCCACTGTACCTGCCACAGGGCCCACCATAGCACCTGCCACAACACCAACCACAGTGCCAACTACAGTGCCTGCCATAGCACCTGCCACAGTGCCCACCCTGGTGTCCGCCACAGCTGCCCCCCTGAGCCTCTCCTCCATCCCAGACTCCCTATGTGACACATGACCTGAGAAGTGTGTTCATTTCCAATGGAAGTGCTACTACTTCAGGGAGGGTGCCAAGCGGTGGATCGAGGCACGGTACACTGCAGCAAACTCCAAGGGCTGGTCAGCATCCACAACCAGGAGGAGCAGGTGGGCCAAGCTCTGCAGAAGGTGCAGCCAGCGTGGTGGCCGGTGGGGAGGTGGAGCCCCAACACAGCCTCTTGGATGGCTGCGGGACCCAAGCACACCCCTAGCCCTCCAGCCCTGTCCTGCTCCTCAGGACTTCCTGGCCAAATATGTTAACAAGAAGGGCTCTTGGATTGGCCTTTAGGATCTGAACATAGAGGGTGAATTTGTCTGGATGGATGGGAGCCAACTGGACTATAGGTGAGTAGAGGGGATATTTAGGAGGTGGCCCCAGGCCCCGACTCAGAGAGAGGGGACCTCTCTGTGATGAGAGGGCAGAGTATTTGGGGGCATGTGCCCCAGGCCTGGAGTTGGGGGAGCTTCTGGAGTGTAACGGTGTGATATGGTCAGGGTTTGGAGGGAGACCTAGGCTGGGGTGGGGGACGGCTGGAGTGTCTCTGGGATGCAAGGAGATGGGGTGGGGATCCAGCAATCAGGGGCAGGACCCAGGTTCAGAGGGGTGAGTCTAGGCTGAAGGTAGTGAGCCCCTTCCGCCTACCCATCCTGACCCAAAGCCTTCCACGCCAGCGACTGGAAGCCAGGGGAGCCCAACAACAGGGGCGAGGGCGAGAACTGCGTGGTGATGCTGGGCTTAGGGCAGTGGGATGGTGCCTTCTGCAGTAGTCATCTCGAAGGCTGGATATGTGACAGGTTGGCCACGTGCTGACTGCCCACCAGCCGCCTCGGTCTCCCAGACATGGACCCTGATCGCCCCCTGCCTGCCGTCCGGGTACACTCCTCTTTGGGAACCCCCGCCTCAGGTATGGGAGCAGCCAGGCCCAGAGTGGGACGCTGAGGTGCCCAACCAAAGCCTCTTTCATGGTCAACAAGTCCTGGTGACAATTCTGCCCAAAGGAGGGCAGCTGACCCGTCCCCGGCTCCTGCCAACTCCCCAGAGGGCCTGTTGCTTGTTCCTCAGCCCAGCTGGCTATCTCCTGCTTCCTTTCAGTGCTCAGGGTCCCCACCTTAAGAACCCCTGCCGGTGGCTGGAACACTGGGCACTCCTGCCCCGGGCACAGGGCCAACAGCCCAGGTTGGCAGGGCACAGGGGAGGCCCTGTGTGTGCTTGTCACCCCTTTCCTCACAGGACGCAGGGAAGGCCCTGTGTGCTCCCTCTGTTGCCCCTGCCTCACTGCTGCAGGAGTCAGGAGCAGACCCGCCCTGGTTCTCCCCAGATGCAGCCTGTGTCCTGGCACCACAGGATAGAACTACAGCTGGGGGCCAGGCCTCCTGCCCTGCCTGCAGCCATAGAAGGGGGTAATGCAGCACCTCACACACCCCTCCCCAGGGGCCCCACTAGATCTGGTCTCAAGTGTGGAAGGTGGGAAATGGGATTTCGAGCCTGTGCCTGACGCCGCCTTTGAGAACCAGGAACAACTCAAGTGGCATTTGCACCTCCCCACCCTTTTCCCCATTTTATTACAAGAGGCACTTACTAGGCAGGGGTGGAGATAATGGTTCCAGGCTCCAGGGGAGCACAGAGCCTCCCTAATCCCCCAGGAATGCCGTGGGATGAAGCAGTGCACTGAGCCTGGCTACCCTCCCATGTCTGAGCCAACACAGAACGTGCTCACAAAGTGCTAGCTTGCTGTAGGGACTGATGGGGAGGGGGTAGTTGAGGTCGAGGCTCTAGCCCTACTGCCCCTCAGGGGCTGAGGCAGCACCAGGCCCAGGTTTGGCCAAGGTCAACCTGGTACTGAAGGAAGGAGGCCAGCCAGGGTCTCCGGACTCCCCTCATTGAACCCCTCGCCTGCCTTTCCCACCCCCAACTCCTGATCCAAAGAAGAGCCAGACGCATGCACGTGACTCTTGGGGCCCCCAAGGAGGAGGAGGAAGGCTTCATGGGCAGATGCCTGGGGCCCTGGGAGTCAAGGCCAGGCCAAGGTCCAGCCACGACCCAGGGGGCTGGAGATGGTGCTGTGGTGGCACCTGGGAGTCCTGGGGCTCAGGGCGAGGCAGGGAGGGAGCTAGACACTTGGAGTGAAACATGGGTTGGAATTCCAGGTCACCTTTCACCTCTGCCACTGCCTGTGCCTGGATTATCTCCTCCAGCCCCTCTCTGAAGACCTCTCCACTGGGGACTCCACACCACCAGCCCCCAGGCCAGCACTGGAACCATCCTCACCACCTCCTCCAAGCCCATAGGAAAGCCGTGGGCTCTCAGAACCCGCCCACTGGTGTATCCCCCATCCTCATTCACCAAAAACTGGTGTGGTCTCCCTTTTCACTGCCCCAAACCTTTCAGAAGTGTCCTTTGCCATTGCAGAACCTCTCCCCCAGCCTCACCACCTGGGCTGCATCTCTTGGTTCCCCTCCCACCCCCAACCTCCTCACTGCTCCTTAAACACTTGGGTCCACTCCCGCCTCAGGGGCTCTGCACATGCCGCCCCCACTCCTCAGCAAGGCCTATCCTAAGCACCCCCTCACTTAAAATGGCACCCCCCACTCTGATCTTTTGGCCCTACTGTACTTTCTCACCATAGCACTCCCTCACCAAAATGCTAACTTCATGGATCTGTGGTTGCCCACCTGTGCCAGCTAGAGCATGTTCTCAGCTCTGTCCCCAGCACCTGGAATAGTAGGCAGTCAATAAATATGTCGAATTAACTGACACATGACCTCTTCTCTGGGAAGCTGCTTTGAGGACTGTTCAGTAAGGTCCTGCCTGCCTGAGTCTCCAAAGGGCTGGGGCTGGGTTCTCCCTCCTCATGCCACCACCCCGTCTGGGACCTCTAACTCACAGTCGCCTACTCTTTCTCCCCATCCGCCCTTGCCCCAAATGGGTGCTCAGCCCCATATTCACAGCTTATGCCAAGCCTGCTCCCTCCTCCACATGTCCCTCCTCATCCTCTGCAGGGAGAAACAGATCCTAGCACCCCAACCCCACCCCAGTTTACAAGCTCTCTTGCACCCCCTCCCCCATTTCTCTCCAGCATCCTTCACCTCCGGGGCTCTAGACAGAGATGGTTGTGTCACCCTTGCCTCCTGCCTCTCCTACAATCTGGCCTCCAGTACCCCAGCAGGCCCTGAAGCCACCCCCACCAGGGTCTTGGCAGACCTTAGGCTGATCAAGCCAAAGATGGCCCTTATTTCCCACCACACACTCTAGCTCTTTCCCTGGGCCTGTGGCTACCATCTGTCTCACCTCCAAACCTCCCTTGGACTCCAGACCCCAAATCCCTGTTGGACTCCTAGGCACTGCCCACCACTCCAGATCCAGGCTGCCGCCCTAACCAACCCTTTCCCAGCTCCCTTGGGCCCCCTCCCTTCCCCTAGCCAACAGTTATTTTTCTGACCATCCTCAACCTACACACACTGCAAGCCAAGTAGTTTCATTTATCCTGTGGACACTCCTGCCCTCTTCACCATGTGCTGACGCCTGCCTGCCTGTCACCTCTGGCTGGGACTGAGCTGTCCCCCAAGAAAGCCAGAGCCTCAGGTCTCCCTTCTCATGCCATCCTGCACATCAAAAAGCTGCACCCAAGCCACCCTAAGAGCTCTGTGAGTAGTGAGGAGGGCCCAGCAGAAAGCACAAGAGGCTCCCTTTCAAAACAGCCTTGCTCAATTCCTGTGGAGGCAGGGGAACAGGGAAAATTGAACAAGTCCCCAGGAGTGGCAGGATTTACCTCACAGGGGAGAGGAATGATCAGCGTCCCGGGTAGTAGGCCAAAGGG
Source organism: Furipterus horrens (assembly GCF_987537825.1). NCBI lineage: Eukaryota > Metazoa > Chordata > Mammalia > Chiroptera > Furipteridae > Furipterus > Furipterus horrens. Next base: position 59,439,941 of record NW_028327180.1, on the reverse strand, counting down.
AAAGGGTTGCCTGAAGCGTATTTTTTAAACAAGGGATGTGCATCTGTGTATCGACTGTATAATTATAAATTAACTTTAAACTATTTCAAGCATCCAGGTGATTCTGAAGTGAGCCCACCCACGTCCCTTGGAGCCAGGTGTTTAGGGTCACAGCTCTCAAAGGGCAGACCCCATGCATGAGGACTTTCTGGGAAACTTGTCAAACAGGCAAATCTTCTGGCCCACCCAAATCTGCAGAATCTGAGGCTCAGGAAGGGAGGGGGTAGAGCCCAGTCACTCAGGTTTTAACATTCTGTGCCCTAGCACACTGCTTCTCAAACTGAAGCACACAGGAACCCCCTGGGGTCTTGCTAAAATGCAGACTCTGAGCCCATAGGTCTGGGGTGGGCCTGAGTCTATACTATGCACAAACTCCCCAGGATACTGGGGGTTCCTGAACCACACTTTGAGTAGCAAGTCTAAGCAGTGGTCAGCCTGTTTTCTAGGCATACAAGCCACACCCAATCTTTGACTTACTGCTGGGCACAAACTATTCACTACCTAGTCCTTGGCAGAAAAAGTGTGCTGGCCCCTGGTATAAGGAGTCTCTTTTAGCAGGATCCCTTCCCCTATCCCCCCTACCTCTCCATTGTACAGTCAGCCTCCATTTGGGATTCCAAAAACCATCAGCACCTCCCCATTCCAGCAGCTCCTCTGCCTGGTCTATCCCCAGCTGCCCCTGGACTCCCCCAACCCAATCTGAAAACCTACGCTGGGTCCAACTTGGCCCTCCCCATGGTATAACAGCCTGGACCTTGGCCTCCCTCACCAGCTTGGGGCAGGGATCTGGGGCATGCTGACTGAGTCTCTGAGGCCCCCACACAAGACACAAGACACACTTGGGTAGGAGGCTCTCTCATCCTTTATCTGCAGTGGGGTCAGCGGCCCTCAAGGGCCCGGTCTCGGCTGATGACAGCCTCCTCAAACTTGATCATGAGTGTGGTACCCTTGTGCCAGTGTGCTGTGACCTTGGCGGGGAAGCCGCTGTGTGTGAGCACCGCTTCCACGATGCCTGCGGTAAAGCTGGCACAGTTGAGCGTGCTGTTTTCCTTGGGCACCGAGATGTAAGTGTTGATGAGTGGTTCCCGCTCAATGATGTAGAAGGTGCGTGCATCGTCGTTGGCCTGCTCCAGCTTGTCAGCCTCCTTGCCGAAAAGTGCCTTCCACACCGCGCCCTTGACGAAGAGCAGGGCGCCCAGCACTTTGGTCTCACGTCGGGCACCCTTTTCACGAGCCACCAGTGCATCCAGCACGCGTGCACCCACCTGGCGGCCCAGCGTGGCCAGGCGTGCCTGCAGCTCGGCCACAGAGAAGACTCGGCTCTGGCAGTGCTGCACCAGTTCTGAGAAGAGCAGCGCGAAGGCACTCAGGCTCACCTCAGTGCGCGGCCGGGCCAGCGCTCGCTCCAGCAGCGCAGACTTCCCACGTGTAAAGCGCGCCTCCATGACACCGCTGCCACCCCGCCTGCGGGGAGACCAGACGACACCAGCATTAGGGGACCCTCAGCCCACCCCGTGTGTTCTGTCGCTGACTTCCCATATGGGAAGAGCCGAGTAGAAGGAAAAGGGGCATTCACCTCGCCTCCACTGCGCCTAGCCAGCGAAGGACAAATGGGGGATGGAGAGGACGAAGAGGGTAAGGTGGAAGGAGAGAGAAGTGGGACCGCGAGGGGGAGCAGGAAACCCCAACCCCAAGGTGATTCCTTGTGCATGATAAGCGTTCTTGTGTCCCCTCACCACCTGTGACAGCGACTAGAAAACTAGTGCAGGGAGGTGGGGACATCAAACCCAGGGTCAGCAGGAGACAAAGAGGGATGGGGACCGCTAGGGGACTCTGGCGTGTGCTCCAGCACTGATTTACCGCGGGTGAGGCTAATGTCCCCGCCTCTCCCCAGCGGAAAGCCAGAGACCCTGAAGGTGGGATCAAGGGGTGTGTCGAGACCAATGGTCAGGACTGGAAGCTCGGGAAACGGATGAGACGCACAGGGCAAGCCAGGAAGGGGCACTGGGAGCCCTTTCAGCCCCGCGCCAGAAGCGCCCACTGTGCACGAAGCCCGCCTCCTTGCATTCGTAAACAAGACTGGCAGGGAGAGGGGAAGGGGTGCTGTGAGCTCCTTGCCCCCATGCTCTCCATCCAGAAAGGCGCCTGAACAGGAGGGCAGGGGGGAGCCATGAGACCGGAGTTTGAGACAGCCAGGAGGGGCGCTGCGACCCTCCATCCCAGCACGGAAGGGGCTGTAGGCGGAAACCCCGAGGGGGTGCTGAGGCTCTGCGGCGGAGGTGGCAGTAAATAGGGAGGTGTCCCCAAGGGCGCTGAGACCCTCTCTTCCCCTCCACCGTCGCCCACTCAGGTGTGAAGCCACTGCCCAAGGGCGGGGTCAGGAGGGGGAGCTGGGAACCCGTCCCCTACCAGACAGGACAGGCCAGAAGCCAGAGAGCTCTGGGAATGTTGAGACGCCCCCAAAAGATGTGCATGGGGGATGGGAAGACCAGCGGGGTCCCAGAGGCTCCAGGACGCCCCGGCCCGGATGAGCAGCCGCCTACATGGGAGGGCCCAGGGCGCGAGTTGAGGCCCCTCTATTGGGCCGCGAGGCAGGGTCGGGAGCCGAGCCGCAAAAAGGCTGGGGCCCGAGCGCGGAGCGGGCAGAGGGACCGAGGAGGAGGCCACCTTCCTTGCAGTCCTCCTGGGTGGGCCAGAGCGGACGGCGGGGGTCGCGGAGCTGGAACCCTGGCCCAGGACCCACAGGCCGCGGGCAAGGGTCGCGGACGAGACTTGGGGAGGGGAGGGGGCGCGGGCGGGCAAGGTCTCACCGCGAACTGCGGCCTTCAGCGCGGCCGGGCTGCTTGACGACTCCGGCGTAAAAGGCCCTAGTGCGCAGGCGCCGCGGCGGCAGGTGTCGATGGGGGGGGCCTGCGCTGTGACTCCCAGGACCTGCCACCAGGGGGCGCGCGTGGGGAGGGGCGCAACTGAGGGGGAGCCAAGCCGGCCCCAGCTGGTCCCCACTCAAGACGGTGGCGTGTATGGTCACGTGCTCAGGGCCCGAGTTTGACGACGGGCGCGTGGCTCTGTCTCAGGCACACACGCACATATACATCTCTGGCCGCAAACCCTCATGGGCACCAAGTCAAGAGTACAGGGACTCCATCACTCCCGGGCACTCACTCAGGACATCTTTCTCACCCTTGTGTCCCCAGCATTCCTGGTATAACGTCCACCTGTTCACTGTGTGGTTTTCTCCAACCCCCAAGTTCGAAGCCCAGTCACACCAGTAACAGATCTGAAAGCCACATTGTTTCCCCTCGGTGTTTATCTCCATGAGTCACGAAATGCAAGTGCAGAAACAAGCAGGCACACGTGTGTACATGCTCTAAACACCCTCGGTGACATAATCAGGCACACTCACACTGACACAGGTGTTCACGTGGGCACAGGACGTGACAGGGCACACCATGGCACCCACAATGACGTGTGGGTGACGTGTGCTCCAGACACCTCCACCATGACACATTTATGCACACAACATACTGCAAGACATTCGTGCATAGTCACACCAACAGTGAAACAGGTGTGGGCAGCATGCACTACCACCACACGCACTGAGATACACCGCTGTGGCCCCTGCTGGTGCAGCCACCCACTGTGACATGCACAACACAGCACACTACAATGCCCACAGATGGGACACAGCCACGCACACCACACCCTCTGTGACTCCCACACTCAACATTCACCCAATACACCTTCCTGTGGGACACATACACATGCACACAAGCAACTCCACAATACTCATTCACCATGATGTGATTTTCTATATGTGGGCATGATGAACAGGTTCAAACCAGCCTGGGGCCCCCCATGTTTCATCTTTACTGGGAAGTACCACGCTGTTCTCCAAGTTGCAGCCAGGGCTTCCGTGTCTTCTCATTTATTGAGGTGTGGACTCTGGAGGAGGGAAGTGGAGACTAAGATCAGACAGATCCCCCTGGGAGAGAAACTAGGGCCAAATCCAGGGGGCTTCACCTCCCCTGGCCCCAACTTACGTTGATTTGACATTGTCTGCAGCTTCTCCAAGATTTTCTGTAATTCACTCTTGATTTGGTTTATGTCTGGGAGAGGGGGTGACAGGAGAAATCTGGGGTGAGACCTCAGACAAGGCCCCCACATTTATTGGAAGGCCCCTCCTTGCCCAAACCCCCAGGCTGAGGTGCTGCACAGTCCTGCACTTGGGGTTCCCAGCAGCATTTAAATACCCCCCAAGTCACTGGAAGGTGGCATCCATCACCCCTCCAAGCCCTGCACTCTGGGAGGCCCCTCCCCAGCTTCCCCAGCATCATGGTCCGTGCAGTGGAGGTCCCCAAAGGCACCTGCTGACAGTGCCTTCAGTTTCTCATTCCCGGCCTGGACATTGCTCTTGACCGTGTCAATGCGGTGTCTGGCATCATTGACTTTCTGAGAGATATTGCTCCAGCCCTGCTTCTGCTCTTCCTGGCATTCATGCACTGCCATGGAGACTGAAGACATGGGTGGGGATGTCTGTGTCCCCGCCACTCTCTCTGCCCCCACCCTGGCCCCTCAGGCCACCCCCAGGTCCTCCCCTCACCATTCCAGAGCTCCCTTTTCAAGACCAGCAGCTCTTGGGACATCTCAGAGTCTGTTCAGGAAGGGGGACAGGAAAATCCTTGAAGTGTCCCAGTTCTGTAGCCCTGGGAACAGGGGTGGGGGAAGGAATAGGAACTAGGGGAAGGGGGAACTCTGGGAATACTGCTTCTGAGGATCCCTCCATACTGCCCCAGACCCCTTCCCTGCCACCAAAACCGAAAGCTCACTCACTCTTCACCAGGACCCAGGCCAACAGAATGATGGAAAACAGGGCGAGAAGAATGTACAGGCTCATGATGGTTGTATGCACCCAGTGAGGGGCCTGGGCAGAATCCGAGGATGGCCTGGACCAGGCTGGGACTGGGGCAGAGGTGGGGCAGGTGACCTCCATGGTTCAACACCACCACTTGGACTATCAGTACTGATTCCAGCACCATCGACAGCTCTGTCACCTACACCCACTCTTCGCAACACTATTAGTAGCTGTGACCATCCACAACACTGCCACCAACACGCACCCTGACCTGCACTACCAGCACTTGTTTCTAACACTGCCACTGTTATGTCCCTTTATTATTCCCATCACCAACAACCACTAGTGTCAGCAGCAGCTCTCATCAACAGCCACCAACATCAATGTTCATTGTTGCTGGCATCGTTCCCATCAACAGCACCTTCGTTAGCTCTATCTAGGTGATTCCTTCTCGATCCACTACATTGTCACCTACTCACCATCACCATCACCCAAACTTTCACGAACACTTCCACCTACACAATCACCACCTCCATCATCACCACCTACAAAGCTACCCACTACCACTGTCACACATAAGCCTTGGTGCCACCACACCCCACACCACTGACCCCAACCTCCACATACTGCCTGCTGTCCCTGCCATGCCCCCAGGCTGTGGGACTTGGGCTGGCAGGTGGCTGCTTACCCTCACTCTTGAGTGGTGAATGGCTGCCCTTTGGCTGGTCCTGCTTTCTGAAGGTCAAGGTAATATTCTCATAGGCAGGGTCATCTACACCTGTGGGTGGGTCAGTGGGAAAGGTTTGTAAATCTGTTTGGAGCTCTGGTGGGGGTGGGACAGGGATGGGTATGGGAGGCGGCGGGACAGGGATGGGTATGGGAGGGGGCTCAAAAATCTTGGTTCACTGAACCCCTGCACACAACACATTTCTAGGGATGAAAGTTAATGAATGGGACCTCAGATGTGCTCCTTGGTTAAGAGGAGAGGGTGTGTGAGCGTTTGGGGGATGCACATGCACACACACCTTTTGGGGAAGGGAAGAAGCCCTCTGGCCCTCACTCTCAGCCCCTTAACTCTCCTATCCCATCCTTTCCCTCCTGACCACCTGCCCCCCAGCCCCCGACACACACACACACCCTGTGCTGAGGTGCCTAACCTTTCATATTGGCTGAGGCCTCCCAGTGCTTGCCTTTGGAGGCGGCTGCCTGCATCCTGGCCTCTGGGTTTATGTAGATTTCCTCAGCTGCCACGGTCCCCAGTCTGCCAATCTGTCTACACATATCCCCACCCCCGGAAGGAGACATGGCAGATGAGGAAACTTCTGAGTTGGGGTGTGGGAGAGGAAGAAAAGGTCAGCCTCCTCTTTTCAGGGATCCGGAGCCCTCACACCGCCCCCCCCCCCCTTCAAGAGGGGTCTTAGGAGACCAGAGGTCTCAGGGACAACCAAGAAGAGAAGTCCCTAGACCTAGAGACAGAACAGAATGGTTAGGAGTCTGTGATAGAGGTATTAGCTAATGCTACAGTCATCATTTTAATGTTTATAAATGTATCAAATCAACATGTTGCACAGCTTAATTGTATTCAATAAAAATAATGTTTTCAATGACCAGGAACTTTAGAGGAAGCTGTGTACATGTGTGCATTGTGTGTGTGTGTGTGTGTGTGTGTGTGTGTGTGTGTCTATCTACTTGGGTGGCCCTCATACTCCTGTCTCTCGACAGAGAAGCTGTGGCACTCTGAGGCCCACCTCTTGGTGGCGATCAGCCTCAGAGGCAGGGTTTCCAGGCCACCCACACTTTCCTTCTTCCTGCCCACCCTCCACACCACTCCAAGAAATTCTACTTCAGGTCCTAGCTGCTGTGGCTCAGTGAATTGAGCGTCAGCCTGCGAACCAAGTGTTGCTGGTTTGATTCCCAGTCAGGGCACATGACTAGGTTGCACATCAGGTCCCAGTTAGGGGCGCATGAGAGGCAGCCATACAGTGATGTTTCTCTCCCTCTCTTTCTCCTTTCCCCTCTCTCTAAAAATAAATAACAATTAATTAATTAATTTTAAAAAAAGATTCTCTCTTTATAAAAGAAAAAAAAAAGAAATTTTACTTCTTCAAGGCCTCATGGAGGAAGAGAACAGATGTGAGAAAACGGTGCTCACTGCTGGAACTCCACACCCCCTTCTGGAACAGAGGTCAGACCTGCACCTTGACCTTCCCTGGAGCTACTGTTTCCTCAGCCTGGAGAACTGAGTGGAAGAAATGCTCAGAAGCAGACCCACTCTCATTCACACATCTACTTATCTGCCCAGACTCATACACACACACCTGCACACACACGGACTCCCAAATACCCTCGGCCACACGCCCCATTCACATGCTAACCCAAAGAAGTGTGCATTCATACCCTGCACTCTAGTCTAGAGTCTGAATGCCCTCTCTGTGTCTATTCGACCTTGAAAACTGGGGATAAAAATGAGACAATACATATAGGGGGTTTTCTCTGCAAGTCTACAGAAATTTCTCTGTATAAGTCTAGAGTTTTCTCTGTAAGTCTAGTGCCTTCCAAGAGAAATATAATATGAACCATATGTTTAATTTAAATTTTTCTAACAGCCACATTAAAAAGATAAAAAGGGACAGGCTAAATTGATTTTGATAATGTATTTTATTTAACATAATATACCCAAAATATTTTCACTTTAGCATGTAGATGATATTTTTAAATTATTGATATATTTTACTTTTTGGAAGGTACTAAGACTTCAAAGCCAAATGTGTATTTACACTTCAGGTGCATTTCCCTTCAGAAGAACAACATTTTAAGTGCTCAATGGCTGCTGTGTTGGATAGCCCTGGTCTAGAATCTTATAGTTTTCTCCCTTTGGAAAAAACAGGTAAGCCTTTCTGACAATATGCAGGAAGTGTTATGTTCTAGGTTTAAAATCTGTGATTAAATTCAAGCTGGCTTTGAAATAGTCCCCCCAGATCTGGTGAGGATAATGTTCTCTTTCCTAACCTATTGCCAACCTATTGCCAACCTCACCTGCTCCGGGGTCATCGACGAAGCAGTGGTTGGATGCCAGCTCCTCCTTCTGACGGTAGACAGCAGTCAACCATTGAGCAATTCTTCCCCCTTATCACATAACAGGCACAGGGAGAGGAACAAATGGAGGGCTGGCTGTGCTCTGACGGGCAGGTGCGGGGTGGGGGTGGGGGACCGCAGACTTGTACATTTCCCTGCTTCGGATGGGGCTGAGGCTGGGCTCCAGTTCTCTGGACATGGAGAAAAAGGCAGTGATGACCGTGGAGACCCACAAGTAACCATGTCGGTGGCCTGGGAGGGCTCCTAAGCAGCCCCTTCCATGGGGTAACAGTTTTCTTTTCTTTTCTCTTTTCTTTTCTTCCTTTATTTTTCTTTCTTTCTTTCTTTCTTTCTTTCTTTCTTTCTTTCTTTCTTTCTTTCTTTCTTTCTTTCTTTCTTTCTTTCTTTCTTTCTTTCTCATTTTCAAAGAAAGAAAATGTGTCTTAATCAGGGATTGGCTTAAGGTGGGCACAGGACCCAGGTCCAGCCAATCAGAGTCTAAGATTTGGCACAGGGGTGGACAAATGAGTTTCAACCAAGAAACTTAGGCCTGTGGCTCTTGTGGGGTTAACCAAGAAAACAAGGCATTGTCTTCTTTTTCTCCTCCCCTCCAGCCGCCCCTCTGGGGGAATGCACACCTAGAGCTGTGACTGAAGAACCTGCTGGAGAGTGAGCTCCACCCAGAGGAAAGCAGACCCCAGAGGGAATTGAGTCCTGGAGACATCATTTGAGACTCTGGGTTCAGCCACACCTGAATCTGCTGTTCTAACCCTGGGCCTCTCAGTTACATAATCTAGAAACTTCCTTTTACTTTTGCTCAAGCTAGCTTGAAATAAGGTCTGTGGAACTTGCAACTGGGAGAATCTTGGCAAATGAAGAAATAGAGGCTCAAGGATGGGGCTTGCCTGTTCAAGGTCAGAGAGGCAGAAATGTGATCTCCAAGTCTGCCCTCTGACTGTGTTGGAAATGAGGGCTCTGAGGGGACAGTTCTTGTCCCCCAGTTACAGGGGGACAATTGGGTGGGAGTTGGATGCAAAGGGATACACATTAGGGCCTCAGTATAAGGGAGTGCCCCTTCCCACAAACCAGTGAGGGCGAGTGCAAGGCACCAGGCTCATCTTCTCTGGTCCTGGACACACTTTACACTCAGTGGCCTCACTCTAGTCTCAGGACCACAGTGGAGTGTGGAGGAAGGACCTGAGGGGGAATCCCCAGGTTGGGGTCTGGATGCACTTTATAGGCACCAGAAGTGTTTGTGACCTCAGCTCATGGCACCTATGATCAGTCAGGGCACTGCACCACTGTAGGGGGTGGGTGGTAGTGGAAGGAGAGTCCAAAGACACCTAAAAGAGCATGCTGCTGGGCCTGGGACTTTTGAGTCTGGGGTCTCTTTCAAGACCGGGCACCAAGTGTTCTGAAGTTTGCATCTCTCAGGGGCTGGATTTTAAGACCGCCCCCAGGTTAGGATTCCTAGAAAACCGGCCCCTGAATCGTCTGGATTTGTGCCCCCAAGGATGCTGAAGTTTACCTTTTAGAGCAGTGAGTCCAGACTGGGACAAGTGTTATTCTGGCTGGGGTGAGGACTTGATGTTGGAACCAGGAGAGTCTTTCCAGGGCATATGTGTCTGTGTGTCCCTATGTCCCCACTCCTATAGGCATGCCTGTGTATTTCAGGGGTGACTTCCTGTGTCCATGTGTGTCTGTGGGCAGTGTCTCTGCTTGACAATGGTAACTGGGTTGTGTACTGTGTGTGTATGTGGCCATGTGTAAATATGTGTACAAGGCAGGACCCCGAAAAAGGAATTTATTTATAAAACTTGTGTATTTATTTTCACATGTTTAAACTTCAGTCACCTGCAAAGTACTCTCCATTTGATGTACTACACCTATCCAGATGTTTTTTCCACTGCTTAAAACTTGTCAGTTTTGATGCCTTTTAATGCTGCTGCCATTTAAAAAATTTTTTCATCTGGGGAAACTAGATCTCTCAAGGTGAGATCAGGTGAATAGGGAGGGTAGGGCACAGGGGTCTGCTGTTTCTATTCAAAAACTGCTGAACACTCAGCACAGTGTGGGCAGGTGCGCTCCTAAATCACCCATCATGAAATGGGCAAAAGGCATTGAAAGAGGCTTCAAAACAAATTCTCTGAAGCGAACACAGCCTCTCACACCAACGCCACCTGGAACACTGATCCAGATGGGTTCGTAGAACACTAACCGGGCAGGGGAAGCCTGTACTATAAGGGCCTGCCCTCCAGAAGATAATACAGGTCCTTTGGGGGGAAGGAGCCCCCCTCCTATATGTAGTGTGTATGGGTGGTGTATTCTTGCATGTATGTGGCTATTTATTCAACAGACATTTCTTGAGTGCCTATTATGTGCCACCGTCTCCTTTAAGCACCAGGAACACACCAAAGAGCAGGCCAGCCCCTTGCCACGCGTCTTCACATGTGAGTGTTGGGGGGGGGGGGGCGCGATGGCGCCCCTGTGGGCCGCAGGCAATGACTAGTGGAAACCGCTGAAGACCCACACCCACGCGCTGCACGGAGAGCGGCTCTCAGCAGCCCCTGTGAAAACTCCTCTCTGTCCACCACCCCGGCTTTGCCTGCACCCCGGGGGTTCTTCTAGGCTGGATCTGGACTCTGGACTGAGAGATCACCGGGTCCGCGCGGACCCTGGAGCTGCGGGGGCGCGAGTGCACTGAAGGTGGGGGAGGGGACCTCTGTCTCATCCAGAGGTCTTCTGTCTCAGTCTCGCTGTGGGGGGGGTGAGGGAGGATGGCCCAGCAACTTCTTGGGAAGCCCAAGACTGGGGGTGCCAGTCAAGGTGGCCTCAAATGTGGCACTCACCTGCCCTCCTGGAGGAGGCCATGAGCCATGGGTATTGGTGTCATCGGAGGAAGCTGAGGCCCCATTCTCAGAGCTAAATGTGGGGTCGGTCCAACATGGGAGGGGGGGTTGGGGCAAAAGAAAGTATCAGTCGTGCTCCCCACCCCACCAGTGCCCACGCGTCGCTCCAGAGTCCAGGCACCCCTCTCTTGGGAAACAGGACCAGTCGACCCTCACTGTGCAAAACACAGCCCAGCGCCCAGACCCTCTGCATCTCCTCAGGGCTTATTTCCAGTCCCGCCCCTCCAAGGCCTGGACACATCCCCCCAGGCACAGAGGCAGCCCCAGGCACAGAAGAAAATATTGGACCCCTTAAAAAAAAGAGACAAGGAAAATAAAAATGCATGTTAACCATATTTTATGCAGTGTAGTAATGAAATCAAACTTGGTGTCGTTAAAAAATAGTGTAGGACTTCCAGCCAAGATGGAGGCATAGACAGACATGCTGCATCTCCCTCCATAACTAAGAAGGAATATAACTACCTCAAAACTAGAGACAACCAGAAGTTCCAGAAAATCGACCTGCATGGAGGTCCAACAAACAAAGATATAAAGAAGAAATACTCCTCCAGACAGGTAGGAGGGGCTGAGCAGGGGCAGAGAGGACACAGTGCGGTGGCGGCGGCAGCAGCGGCAGTGGCGGGCTGGCAGAAAACACAGTCACATGCTTTAAAAAGTCAGGAGAGACACCTGGGGAGTGTTCCCAGCTCCTCACTGGACCTCGAGGCCCACGGTCCCAGCACCAGGGAAAATCAAGCCTCATTGCTTCTAACTGTGAAGGCCAGTGGGGGTTGGGGTGGAGGCAGAAACCGCCGGTCTCTCAGCAGAGTCTGCTTATTTAAAAGGCCCCCACGGTCCTAGAACATCCGCAGACCCACCCACTCTGAGAATGACGGCCAGGGCAGCAGCTAGAGGGGCGCCGGTCCGGTGCAGAAGTGGGAGAGGTGCCTGGAAAAGGGGTGAGTGCTGGGCAGGCGGCATTGTTCCCTCTCGGACCCCTCCCCCACATACAGCGCCACAACATGGTGAAACAGGTCGCCCTGTACTGATGAATCCCTAAGGCTCTGCCCCTTACAACGTAACAGGAGTGACAGCTCTACGTGGGACACGAAGGCAAACAAACACAGGAGCCTGTCAGAATGAGGAGACAGAAAAGTATGGCCCAAAAGGAGGAACTGATCACGGTTCCAGTGGGAGAACTAATCGATGAGGAGATAGACAACCTAACAGATGCAGAATTCAAATCACTGGTGATAAAGATGCTCACAGGTTTGACAGATGTGCTTGAGTACAGCAAATGCATAAGAGAAGAAATGAAGGCTATGCTAAGTGAAACAAAGGAAAATTCACACAAAACCAATGGTGAAGGGGAGGAAACCAGGGTTCAAATCAATGATTTGGAACATAAGGAAGAAAAAAGTCAACCAGTGCAGAATGAGAAAGCAAGAATTGAAAAAAATGAGGAAAACTTCCCAAATTTTTGAAGAAGATGCACATACAGGTCTGGGAAGCACGGAGTGTCCCAGGCGAGCTGAACCCAGAGGGGACCACACCAGGTATGCTTCATGATTGAGGTACCAAAGGTGAAAGATAAAGACAGAGTCCTGGGGGCAGCAAGAGAGAGGTGGAGAGTTGCCTACAGGGGGTTGCCTATATGACTATCAGCTGATTTCTCAGAGGACACTTTGTAGGCAGGAAAGGACTGGCAAGCAGTATTCGATGTGATGAAAAGCAACCTACAACCAAGATTATTCTATCCAGCAAAGCTATCATTTGGAATGGAAGGGCAGATGAAGTGCTTCCCAGACAAGGTGAAGCTAAAGGAGTTCATCATCACCAAGCCATTATTATATGAAATGTCAAAGGGACTTACTTAAGAAAAAGAAGATCAAAACTACAAACACTAAAATGACAACAAACTCACAACTATCAACAACTGAATCTAAAAAATAAAAACAAAATCCAACTAAGCAAACCAGAACAGGAACAGCATCATAGGTATGGGGATCATTTGGAGGGTTATCAGCTGGGAGGGGGGAGGGGGAGAAATGGGGCAATGGTGCAGGGACTAAGAAGCATAATTGGTTGGTACAAAATAGACGGGGGAGTTAAGAATAATATATGAAAGGGTGAAGCCAAAGAACTTATATGCACGACCTGTGGACATGAACTAAGGGGGGTGGGATTGCTGGAGGGAAGGAGGGTACTGGGAAGAGGGGAGCAAAGAGGGGAAAAATTGGAGCTACTGTAACAACATAATCAATAGAATATACATTTTTTAAAAAGTGTAAAGTTGGGGTTTTGCAGGGCTCTTCAGAAGTTAGGGCCCAGGGTGCGCACCCATTGCGCCCGTCATTAAATCTGCCTCTGCCCAGGCCCGCAATACCCCAAAGGTGGCCCACAGAGGACAGCAGCGTTCCTGTCCACTCCATGCCCCCCCACTGGCAGTGGCCAGTGCTCTTGGCACATATGTCCACGAGCCACACGTGGAATCACATATGCAGCTGGTGACAGCAAAGCCTGAGGACCCTGGCAGAGGAGCTTGATTCCAAGCATGAGGCTTCCAGGGGCAGAGGTCCAGGAGGTTGGAGACTTCCACACCAGGGAATGGGAGTCAAATTCATGGGCTGTGGGGAGGCTGGAGGCTGGGGGCCTAGACACCCACCGGTGTCCTGAGGAAGTGGGGGCCCACCACTGGGGCCGGGAGAAGGCTGGAGATGTGGACCAGGATTCTGGGGAAGTAGAGGCAGGGACTCCATGATCTTACAGATATAGAGGCTGGATGTGGGGAAGGGGGTTACAAGGCACTGGGAACAGAACTGAGGGCTTGAAAAATGGACTTTTGTATTCATCTGTGGGACAGGAAACCAGTCCCCCACCTCCACCCCCATGACAATCTCACAGTCCAGATCAATGTTTCTTATTGCCCCAAGAACTGCAGGAGGGTAAAGGAGGGGGTCTGTGAGACCAAGCTTCCCCTCCCCCATTCTCATGTTGCTTAGGCCCTGGGGGCTTGGAGATACAGGGGACCAAGGAAACTCCGTTGCAGAAGGCCCAGCTGGTCCAGGCCCTGGTGGAAAGCCAGGTGGTGGGGAGCCCACCTCGAGTCTGCCTTAAGGTGGGTATTTTGGAAGAAGGAGGGTTTGAAACTGTGGTTAAAGGTGGAGCTGGATGGGGTTGGGATTGGGCTGGGTTGGGTTGAGTGTTGTGGTTTGCCTAAAGATTGGGTCTGAACTTGAGGTTTCGCTGGAGTTGGGCTCCAGGCTGAGGTTTATTTGAGATTGGGATCAGGGTTGGGGTGGGTTGAGGGTGGAGCTGGCTTAGTCTTTACTCCAGGTCGGGAATCAGAGGGGCCTCTGAGGCTCCTGCTGGGGTTGGGTGTGAAAGCCCTCACTCAGGAGCTGCTGACACACTGGATCTGCTCGTTGACTGATGGCCTTGTCCAGGGACAACATGACTTGCTACAAGCCAGCAGCCCCAGGAGGAGGAGGAGGAGGAAGGGAGGGAGGGAGCCTTCATCCTGTAGGCCCACTGCTGGATCAGTCCCTGCCCATCCTGAGAGGGTCAGGTGCATAGAGCATGTGGGATCTGGAACCCTGGGCCCCTGTGGGAAACAGGCATGCAAGCCTGCTTTGCTTCCAGGTCCCCTGCTGGCACTCTGGGCAGAAGCAGGAGCAGCTGTCACTTATCCATTTGCAAACTCAGCAGGCCAAATCCTGGACACAAATTTCATGGTGCTGCCATATCTCTCTTCAAGGCCTCCTGTCTTGGGCAATGGGTCGTTTGGCCCCCTAGCCCTCCCTGACCACATCCGGGGCCAAGAGGAAGCCCCTGGAGCACAATTCAGGGGCCCAGGGGTGAAAGCTCTGTTCCCCTCCCTGGCATAGCCTCACCCTTCAAAAACTCGCCCTTCCCACATCTGGGAGATGATTCCAGAAGCCTAAGTTTGAGGGATACGTAGAGGAACTGGGGAGCATGTAGGGATGGAATTGCAAATGTGACCACAATGATGCCACTGTGTGAGAATAACAACACGTGATGTCCACCCCCAAACATCTATCAGCAGGACGGCTGAATAGAACCAAGGTTCAGCTCCTCAGTGGGACCGTCTGCAGTGACCTGTGGGCCAAATTCAGTCACCATCTATTTTTATGTGACCCAGAGCTAAGAGAGGTTTTTACTTTTTTGGTTTGTTTCCAATACAAATGGATTTTTAAAATTGTGGTAGAAGACATGCCCTGGCTGGGTGGCTCAGCTGGTGGGAGCATTGTCCCGTGTACCAAAATGTTGTGGGTTCGATCCCTGGTTGGGGCATGTCTGGTAGGCAACTAATGTTTCTGATGTTTCTCTCTCTCTCTCTGTCTCTCTCTGTCTCTGTCTCTCCTTTCTCTCTAAAGTCAGTAAACATATCCCTGGGTGAAGAATAAAAAACTTGTGGTAAGAGACACCTAACATTTACCATTTTAACTATTTTATGTGTCCACTTCAATGGCATTAAGTACATTTACAATGTTGTGCAACCATCACCCCTCTTAATTTCTAGAATTTTCTTATTTTCCCAAAATGAAACTCCCATTAAACACTAACTCCCCTTGACTGGAATGTCAAGCCTAAAGGAAACATACTTGGGCTCAGATTGTTACCAGAAAGCCCTGAGGAACTGGGAATGACTTTCAAAGGTAATAAAAGCCCGTGAGATAAAAGGCCTGGTACCATGGTTGGTTGTGCGGTCCACAGCAATCTTTCCAGGGAAGGAACGAAGGTTGTTTTCCTGAAAGATGGCTAGAAGGGACCTTAAGGCACAAGGAAAGACCAGAAAGACTTGGAAAAAACAGGTGTGTACAGGCAAGGATGAATGCCAGATATGTGGCACAGCTTCTGTGCCCTGAAGAACAGACTGAAGGTCACCCCAAATATTCCTTGGGTAAGTTCCAGCAAAGCAGAACTAAAGATCATAAGTGATCATTTGCTGCTCTTGTTATGTTTATGCAAACGAACAGGATAAATTAAAAATGGACTTAATGTAGTCCCTTTAAAGACAAGGAGGGTAACCTTAGGGAGAAAAATTATTATTCAAGGAAAACCACAATGATCAGTAGTAGAGTATAAAACAGGGCAACTAACCGTCTTAAAAGTTTCTTCTCCAGATTTAGAGACTTGTTTGCGGGTTATGTTACATAAATTAACACGTGTTTTTTGTTTTCAAAGGACATAAGCCTATGATCGCATTACCTGAGTGATTATCTGTACGCATAAGCCTCACTTAATCCTCTCTGCAGCGCTGCCTCCTGAGACTCAACGGTTTGGCTGAACTAAATGGCTGGGTTGGGGAAGAATGGGGTGGTCTGTGGGCTTCACTTTAAAACGGGTTTCTATTTTCAATCCTAATGGCTTGGACAGAAAAGGCCCAGAGGTCTGAGAGGGGGAAAACCTAAACTATTTACCTCAGCCCAAACTAAGTGTAATGGGCAAAAGGGTTTTGGACAGGTGAGATGTGCCTAGCACACCTTCTTACAAAGAAGCCTTTTTTTTTTTTTTCCCTAATATGGAACATTGAAAAATTAATCCCTGCCTTTTGTCATCTAGTAGTTATGGATTGAATGATGTCTTTTAACCCTTTTCGCCAAATCTGTTGCCCCCAGAACACAACAAGGACACCAGCCTGTTAAACCAAGCACGCCGTTGACCGGAGACAGCCAACTGACCTGAAGTCTGCACGATCCTTCCCCATGTGGGAAGGCCACCCTCCCCTCTACACCCCCACTCTTATTAGGGTTTTCTGGACCCAAGGGTAGGTAGGACGACGACCATGTCCAGCTTGAAGCAGCTAGAGGAGCTTGAGACCTTCGCCTATTGTCCTTTACAAGATTACAAAGGGTCCTAATATTTGAGAGGGGGGGGATAGTTAATTTTTACGAACCAGGGGTATGGACTTGGGGGGGATTGCTGGGGGAGGGGGGTGCTGGGTGGAGGGGAGCAAGGGGGAGAAAATTGGAGCTGTTGTAACAATATAATCAATAAAAAACATTAAAAAAAAAAACAAAAAAAACAAAAACAAAAACACTAACTCCCCTGGTCCTTGTCACCCACCATTCTACTTTCTGTCTCCATGAATTTGCCTATTCATACCTAAAATAAGTGAAATCATACAATAATTATCCTTTTGCATCTGGCTTATTTCACTTAGCATAATGTTTTGTTTGTTTGTTTTTTTAGAGAGAGGGGAAGGGAGGAGAAAGAGAGGGAGAGAAACATCAATGTGTGGTTGTCTCTCGTGGGCCCTCAACTGTGGACCTGGCCCACAACCCAGGCATATGCCCTGATTGGGAATCAAATCAGAGACCCTTGGGTTCTCAGGCCGGTGCTCAATCCACTGAGCCACACCACCCAGGGCATAGCATAATGTTTTTAAGATTCATCCATGTGGTATCATGTACTAGGACTTCATTTCTTTGGAAGGCTAATCCACTTTATGTTACATTTTGGTTATCCATTGATGTATTCATTAACAGTTTGGTTGTTTCCACCTCTCAGCTATTCTAAATGATGCTGCTATGAGCATTATTGTATAAATATCTCTTGGAGTCCCTGCTTTTAATTCCCTTGGTATATACCCAGGAGTGGAATTGCTGAATTATATGGCACTTTTTATGTTGCAGTTTTTCAGGAACTGCTAAACACTTTTTACATTTTTACATCATTGAAAAAATATTTAATACTTAGAGACAGAGGAAAAGTATATGACATTTGAATCCTAATCTTTATAAACTTTTTTTGGGAAACAGCCATGCCCACTTTTTTTTTTAGTATATTTCATTGATTATGCTATTACAATTGCTCCAATTTTTCCCCTTTGCACCCTTGTGCCTGGTACCCCCTTTCCTCCAGCAATCCCCTCACCTTAGTTCATGTCCATGGTTTGTGCATATAAGTTCTTTGGCTTCTCCATTTTCTTTACTATTCTTAACATCCCCCTATTTTCTACCTACGAATCAGGGTTCTTAATCCCTGTACCTTTCCCCCAATTCTCCCCTTTTCCCCCTCCCCGCTGATAACTCTCCAACTAATTTCCAAACCTATAATTCTGTTCCTGTTCTGGTTGTTTTCTTTGTTTGTTTTTGGTTTTTAGATTTAGTTGTTGATAGTTGTGAATTTGTTGTCATTTTAATGTTCATAGTTTTTATTTCCTTTTTCTTAAGTAAGTCCTTTTAACATTTCATATAATAATGGCTTGGTGATGATAAACTCCTTTAGCTTTACCTTGTCTGGGAAGCACTTTATCTGCCCTTCCATTCTAAATAATAGCTTTATTAGATAGAGTAATCTTGGTTGTAGGTCCTTGCTTTTCACCACTCTGTATACTTCTTGCCAGTCCCTTCTTGCCTGAAAAGTTTCTTTTGATAAATCAGCTGACGGTCTTATGGGAACTCCTTTGTAGGTAACATTTGTCTTTTCTTTTGCTGCTTTTAAGATTCTCTCTTTCTCTTTAACCTTTGACATTTTAATTATGATGTGTCTTGGTGTGGTCCTGTTTGGGTCTAGCTTGTTTGGGACTCTCTGTGCTTCCTAGATTTGTAGGTCTATTTCCTTCACCAAATTAGAGAAGTTTTCTCTCATTACTTTTTCAAATAAGTTTTTAATTTCTTGATCTTCCTCTTCTCCTTCTGGCAGCCCTATGATTCAGATGATGGCACTTTTGAGATGTCCCAGAGTCTTCTTATTCTCTCCTAATTTTTTTTTTAAATCCTTGTTTCTTCATTCTGTATTGGTTGACTGTTTATTTCTTCCTTATGTTCCAATTCATTAATCTGAACCCCGGCTTCCTTCCCTTCACTTTCATTTCCGTGTAGGTTTTTCTTTATTTCACTTAGTGTAGCCTTCATTTCTTCCCTTATGCATTTGCTGTACTCAATGAGTTCTCTGAGCATCCTTATCACCAGTGTTTTGAACTTAGTTCTTTTTCTGGAGTTTTGATCTGTTCTTTCATTTGGGCCATATTTCTTTGTCTCCTCAATTTGGCAGCTTCCCTGTGTTTGTTTCTATGTAGTAGGTAGAGCTGCTTTGACTCCCTGTCTTGGTGCACCTGTTAGTTGGAAGGGGTGGAGCCTTAGGTATTCGTCAGTGCAGGGGCTACCTGTTTCATCTCTTTGTGGCACTGCATGTGGGGGAGGGGTCAGAGAGGGGACAATGCTCCTTGCTTGGCCCTTGGCCCTTTTCCAGTCACTTCACCCACTTCCTGTATGCAGCTCCTCTAGCTGTGACCCTGGTTGTTGTTCCAAGAGTGGGTGAGTTTGTGGACATTCTAGGACTGTGGGAGCCTCTAAATGGACTCTTCTGAGATGGGCAGTTTTTTCTGCTGCCCCAACCTCCAATTGTTTTAACAGCCAGAAGCAATGAGGCTTTATTTTCCCGGTGCTGGAACCATGAGCTACGTGGTCTGGCCTGGGGCTGGGATTGCTCCCCAGGTGTCCTTCCAAGCATTTATCATGAATGTGGGATTGCCCATTTCACAGGTTGCAACCTAACCTCTGCCACACCGCATTCTCTCTGCCCTGGTTCTCTGTCTCCACACCTCCTACCCATCTGGATAAATATTTTTTTCTCCAAATCCTTGGTTGTCAGACTTCCATACAGTTCGATTTTCTGGCAGTTCTGGTTATTTTTTGTTTTGAGATTAGTTGTGATTGTTCTTATGGTTGCGCAAGGAGGTGAAGCATGTCTACCTATCCTCCTCTTGGCCCACTTTTTAATATGTCATCTGTGACTGCTTTAGCATGTCAATAGCAGAGTTGAGTAGTTGTGACAGAGATCATATAGCCCAAAAAAACCAAACACATTTACTATCTGACCCTTTATAGAAAAAACTTTTGCCCCACCTTGGTCAATAGCAATGAATGTGAAAGAGAGCGCAATGTATGGATTGCAGCTACATGTTTCTCTCCCTCTCTTTCTTCCTCCCTTACCTTCTCTCTGAAAATAAATAAAATGTACTTTTTTAAAGAAACAGTTTATGGGAGACTCTTCCAGTTTTCTTTTTTAGAAACACGCCCTTTAGAATTAGAATATGAATCAAAAATCAAACAATATGTACAACATTTAGGCAAATACTAACAGTTGTGCACAAGTTTACTCATCACAGGCCCACCTACTCGTCTGATGAGCCCTTACACCCATTATAGCCTGGAGACCAAGTCTTACTAAAGACCTGGAGGACTCAAGGCCCTGAACAGCAGTTAGCCAAGCAATGGACTGGTCCTGTTGACAGCACACTCTTCCCTAGAGTTCACGGGAATCAAGCCTTGGATCCACTACACACACATAAAGTGGGCGCCGCCTGAGGAGGACTCAGATCTTGCTGCTGCTATTGATACTGCAAGGGAAAGCTGGACCTGCACTCTCCAAATTGATTTAAAATTCCTCTTTCAGAAAAGGACAGCACCTCCCAAAGCTAAATGACGTTACTTTTTATCATTATTTTTTGACAGTTGCTATACTTTATGCCCATGCTTGGATTGATAATGCCTTTGTCTGCATTTCCCAGACAGTGGCTTCCTCAGCAAATGTATTCTGCTGCTGAGTGAGCCACCCAAAGCCCCACTGAGGATGAGATCATGGGAATCTTTAGTCTCTCCAGTTTCTGATCCACTACAATCCCCCTGCACTACTAGGCATACCCCCTGCTGAACACTTGTTTGTTTGCCTGCACAATAAGTCTCACCTTGGAAGCCCATCTGCAACACTACTTCCAGCTTTCACAGTAGAAACCCCCTACTGTCTCTAGAACTTGAGCTTATATGTTTGCAATTTCTATGGAAAAATTGCTGGTATGGGGAAATAGAGTAAAAAAAATGTTGGGATTAACTTTAATCTTTACAAGATATATTTTGTGGTCTGTTTTTCTCTTATGGTATGAGTAAACGTTTGTGGTATGGGCAAGCTATTGATAGTAATCTTATGACTAGTTAACTAAGTTTCATATCTGATGGCATTTAGCAGACTCTAAGTCTAAAATGGCTTCATCTTGGTCCATGTGTTTAGTTTTCATGCCCCTCCCTATATTACATAGTTACTATAATGTAATTGACTATATTCCCCGTGCTGTACTTTACATCCCTGTTGCTATTCTGTAACTGCCAATCTATGTTTCTCAATTCCTTCGCCTTTTTCACTGAGTCCTGTTACCCTCTTCCTCTGGCAATCATCAGTTTGTTCTCTGTGTTTGAGTTTGTTTCTGTTTTGACCGTTTGTTTATTTTGTTCTTTAAATTCCACATACAGGTAAAATCATATGGTATTGTCTTTCTCTGTCTGACTTATTGCACTTAGCACAATGCCCTCTAGGGCCATCCATGTTGTCCCAAATGGTAAGGTTCCCTTCTTTTTCATGGCTGATTTCCCAGTTTTGTTGAGATAGAATTGACATACAACATTGTGTAGGCTTAAGGAGTACAACATGATGGTGAGATGTCCATTCAGCACATGTTGTGAAAGGGTCACCGCATAAGGTTGGCTAATCCTCCATCACCTCACATAATTACCCATTCTTTTTTTGTGGTGAGAGCATTTAAGTTCTACTCTCTTAGCAACTTTCAAGCATTATGAGCTATACCGACTGTGCTGTGCATTAGGCCCCCAGGCCTTTCTCCACATAATGGGAGTCTGTACCATTTAACCTGTCTCCCTATTTCCCCTCCCACAGCCCCTGGAAACCACCCATTTATTTTTTGTTTCTATGAGTTCAGCTTTATTAGGTTTCACATAAAAATATTAAAAAACAAAATTCATAGAAACTGAGAACAAATTGGTGGTTGCCAGAGGCTGTAGAGAAATAGGTGAGGGTTCTCAAAAGGTACAATCTTCCACTTATAAAATGAATAAATTCTGAGGATCTAATGTACACATGGTGACTACAGTTAACAATACTGTATTATGTGTTTAAAAGTTGCTTAGAGTAGATTTTAAAAGTTCCTGCCACACACTAAAAAATGTAACTATCTGAGGGGATGTATGTGCTAACACCTTATTGTGCTAATCATTCAGCAATACATCACTAGCTCTACACCTTACACTTGCAGGAAGCTGGAGGGTGAAGATAGATCTCACATATAAGTGAGATCATACAGGACTTGTCTTTCTCTGTCTTAGTTCATCAAGCAAGCACTGTATGTGAGTGAACCTGTGTAGACTATACAGATGGGGCACAGAACATACTAAATGCTGCATAAATGTCACCTTTTTAAATCATCATTTTCCCATGCCACCGGCAGGGATTGAGAATCTCAGTGGTCTCAGAAGGGAACTATGGTCACCCAAGCTGAAGGGGCCCCCACCAGGACGTGCCCTTTCTGTCCTGTGCCCCCAGCGTCCAGCCTCAGGAAACCTCATCTCTGACCCAACTGGAGCGGAACCTCCCCGCCATAGGGCAATTTCCTCACCCCAGACACCTTTTCACAATGTCCTTGGCAGTAGCTGTTGGTTAATTTGTGTTTTAAGATTTTGACCAACTTTACAAGAAAAAAAAAAAAAAAGGAAGGTTGCCCTGCTCCTGGATGTCTGGGTTCCCCGGGACACTGGTGTCCCTCCCCCTGCACTCTTCACACTTCTGCCAGCTTTCCTTGGTTTATTAAGCCACAGTCACTTCCTTTGCCCCTGCAGGCTGACGCACATCTTATTCCGCTCCTTTCCCTCCTCAGGGCCCTTTGCCCCAGGCCCCCTCCAGGTGTCCCCGTCTCACCACTCACCCAGCTGGCAGCTCCATTGGGCCCGGGACCCTCAGATTTTTCAAGCTGAGCAAGTTCAAAACCTTTTCTTCCTATTGCTTGGATGAAACATTATTCTAAAAGAAGTCCCTGCATAGCATAGGGGGTGAGCTCCCTCCCTGGAGTGTGTTCCTGCCCTCAGGAAGCCCCAAGACTGCGTGAGTGCACATCAGCCAGAATGAAGCTCTCTTCCCACTGGCAGGAACCACTGTCCAGCTCAGGACTGCCCCCATTAGAGTGCAAGTAACTGTAACATCATTATATCAAGAATATATTATTATAATCTCCTGAAGCACCAATTCAAAAGAACCTACACACCCCAGTGTTCATGGCAACATTATTTACAATAGTCAAGTGCTGTAAATAGCCTTGTTGTGGCTGCATAGGTGAGATTGAACACTCTGAAGCAGTGTATAAAGTAAGCAAAAAGGTTTATTTGCCGGTAGTCAGGCTGAGACCAAGTCTCCAAAATGGCACCGAAGACGACGAATGTGGATAGGGCAAGGCTTATATAGGGTTTTGCTCCTCCTCCAGGGGGAAGCAGCTTTGCGAAGCAGGGCAGAGAGGGGGGAGCAGAACAGAGCTGCAGGTGCCAAGCAGGAACAGGAGTTCTCAAGGCCAAATGTTCAAAGGACCATAAAGTTATCTCTGGAGGCAGCAGCGCAGCTTCTCTGTAAAACAATCTATCTTCAAAAGGCAGATATCCTGTAAAATATAACTTTTCAAATGTTATAAACAAGTCACAAGCAAATAGGAGGACATAGGGGTTATGGGAAGAAATGTGGTGGCTGGGGTCTCTTAGCTTGTAAATCACCGAGTGGCTGCAACATTCCTCCCTTTTAAGGCTTTTAGCAGGCCTTTGCTACTTCTTAGAGAGAACATCTGAAGCCCCTACATATTTACATATTTAGTAGACTTCTGCAACTTTTTACAAGGAATATCTGGTGCCTCTACATAATCCCCCCTCTATTCCCTGGACTAAACCTATTAGGGACGTCTAGAGACTACAGTTAGGGTTTTTAAACTTTGGTTTCCAGGAGGGGCTTAGTGGCAAGGATAAGGAGTTGGGTATCTACAATACTAGCTTTTAGGCATTGAGTAATATACCGCAGTATACAAGGAAGGACAGTTACTGCTAGAAAGAGAAGCAGCAAGGGCCCAGTGAGGCTAGTCACTAAAGTGGTTAGCCATGGATTCCAGTCAAACATATTTTGGTACCACGAAGAGCTTTTCTGCTGGTCGTGTTGCCGCTGTTCTGTGCAGTCCTTTATGGTCTGTAGAGTGTTTCGGATGACACTGGTTCGGTTGGCATAGGAGCAACAGTTCTCACCTAGGGCAGCACAAAGTCCTCCCTGCTTCATGAGGAGGAGGTCTAGGCCTCTTCTGTTTTGCAGGACTACTTCAGCAAGGACTCCATTTGAGTGGTCATTCCTTCAATTGTTTTATGTAAGGCTAGCAGATCCTGGTTGACAGCTGAGGATAGAGTTGCAAGTCTGGTGTGGCTGGTGATGAGTCCGGCTACCCCAGTGGCAAGCGATCCCACTAGGGCAGCTCCGGCTAGTATGGGAAGAACGGATGCTCTTCGCATTCGAGACTTGTAGGAGGGAAGGAAGAGCTGGCTACTTTCCTGTCCTCGATAGACAGTCACTTGAGGAACAATTTGGACCAGTATGCAAGGCCCTGAGGTCAGGTCATCTTTGGAGAGACATAATGAGATGCCTGTAGGGCAAATAAATCTGGAACCATTCAGGGCTCGGAAGTAGCAGTCTGAGTGCTGGATGGTCTGAGCACAGATGGATGCAGCAAGGATGACCTGAGAAGCTTTTAAGGTGCGGGAACCGGGAGCATTGATGCAAGTACCATTTCCAAGAACCTCCTCTGTCAAGAAAAGAGCAGCAGTGTCTATTTTCTCGCATCTGCTGGTGCTGGTTGGGTTGAGTCTTACACCCAGTGTAAGGGAGGTCTTGCCCAGTAACAAAGCCAGCAGTCTACAGCAATTCTGGGCTGGCTTTGGTTTAAGGCCTGGTGGGTGGTGTGTGGCTTTCACAAGTCCAAAGAAGCCGGGTAGTTCCACAGGAACACTTGGGAGTGACGAGAGTGACTTGGCTGAGGTACTGTTTTTAAGAGTTGGGCTCCAGTTCCAGAGAGCTGACACTTGGTCAGTCTGGCGGGGCTCTTGCTGGGCTGGTTGTAACCCCAAGAGGTGGGGAATTATGAACCGAGGAGTGGTAGGTCTCCCTTGGATTGTGAAGAAGTTTCCAGAGTCTGGTTCATCAAAGACTGCAAGCCTCAGTCCCCAGAGGTGCCCTGCGCCAGTCCAAGTATCATCTGTTGGGTTTGTAATGGTCAGGTCTAAGGGAGTTTCTGTCTTGCCCGGCTTGATCAGCATAGGCGGCTTTTAGGAATCTTTGGATGATTTTCCAGTATCCTCCTACGGCCCAGAGGCCTAGGTCCTCACAGCCCCAATAGGGGCAAGAATAGTCCTTGGCACTGTAACAGTGTTTGCTGGGTTTTCGGCTGGAACAGAAATAGAGGTTTCTGTGCCACCTGCAGTTGTGAGGAAAGAAGTCTTCAAGATGGAGTTTGAAGGTCAGCGATTGCTCTGTAGTATTCCAGTCTTGTTCCACTGTTAGGCGGCCCGTCCCCGTCTCGATGATGCAGAACTGTAAAGGCAGTGGGGCTGTGGTAGCAGGGAGAACGAGAGCAAGGATGAACCAGACCCGGAGGTCTGGGTCAGCTCCTATCCCGAAGAGCTGGATGAAACGCCAGCCACCTGGGGTTGTTCTCCAGCTGTCCCCTGAGATGGGCTGCAAGAGGGGTTGGGCTTCACTCTGGTGTGGTGGATCCATGCTGCGATGTTGGTGGCTTTGACTGCAGTGGGAGAGGTGAAAATAACAGTGTGAGGACCTTCCCACAAAGGGCCTAAAGGCTGTCTTTTCCAGACCTTAATTAAAACTTGATCCTCCCCCGCGCCCCCCATAGGGTGCAAGGGAGCAACTATTGACATTAGGTGGCGCTCTAGGACCATTTTTCTAAACAGCTGCTAGGGTCCTCTGGAGTGCCTGCAGTTGTTTAACTAGGGACAATTTCCCTTTAACTTGCAGGTCCCCAACTCCAGGCGTGAGTGGGTTTTATCAGTTCTAGTCCAGTTCCTCTCGGCAAGGATGTGGCCAGAGCCCGCTGAAAATGCAAGGGAGTCAATGAGAATGGCATAAGTAAGCAAAGGGTGAGGCTTGCCCAGAAGGCTAAATAAGAAATCTTCCAGTCAGGTTTACTAAATATTGTGGAGATTTGTCTAACAACTTGCCACGGGCAAGAGGCTGAATAGACAGTGAGTCAGCTCAAACACTAAACACCAGCTAATGTAGAGGAATCCGAGAGCCACCCTTTCCCAGAGGCCCCAGTCGTCTGGGGCAACAGTACCAAGTCCTATGGCAAATAAGGTAACAACTGAGTTGGCTAAGGTTAGGTATAAAGCAGAACACTGTTCAGTCATTTTCTTTTCTTGAGTTGCTCCGATTGTCGGGGAAGGGCTGAGTTCGACTGTTCTGCTGGTCCGGATCCACTGGGCTTTTCTTCAGAAGTTGGTAGGATGTAGGGTTTGACTCAGGAATGATGAATCCAAGCAGCAACGCCAGCAACCTTTACAGCCATTGTGGTAGTGAGAACAGCAGTATGAGGACCTTCCCATAGTGGCCCTAGGGGTTGTTTTTTCCAGACCTTAATGAGGACTTGGTCCCCAGGCCTGACGGGATGCATGAAGGTCACTATGGTAATGGGGCGCCTCTCTAATACTCATTGCTGGACAGAAGTAAGGGTCTTCTGAAGAGCTTGCAATTGCTGAATTAAAGTGTGGTCACCCCTAACCTGCAAATCTATCCAAGGTGTTAGAGGGGGTCATCTCCCATATAATATTTCAAAAGGGGTTAGGCCATCAGTATACGGAGTGCACCTGGACTGGAAAAGACCTAAAGGGAGAAGATCTGGCCACGGAGAATCAGTTTCCTGGTGGAGCTTTCACAGAGTCTGCTTTAAAGACTGGTTCATACATTCTACCTGACCTGCACTCTTAGGCCAGTAGGCAGCGTGGAGGTTCCACTTGATTCCTAAAGCCTTAGGTACAACTTGAACTGTTTCTGCTATAAATGCTGGACCACTGTCTGACCCTATGCTAATAGGTAATCCATATCTAGGAATAATTAAGTTTAATAGAGCCTTGGCTACTTCCCTGGCCTTCTCTGTTCGGGTGGGGACTGCCTCTACCCACCCAGAATAGGTACAAATTAAAGCTAATAAGTATTTATAGCTTCTAGGGGCTGGCCCTACTTCTGTGAAATCTACCTCAATGTCTTCAAAGGGAGTAGTTCCCAGCCAGCGCACCACAAGCGGCGGGACCCTGCCAGTCTTTGAGTTATTCTTAGTACAAGTTAGGCATCGCTTTACAACTGAAGCACAAACAGTCCAGAGACTGGGTATATAATACTCCTTTTCTAGAGATGTGACAAGTGCTCCCTTCCCAAAGTGAGTGGTCTGGTGCAAGGAGGTGGCTAACTGCAGACCAACGCTGTTTGGAACAAAGATCCTGCCGTCTGGCAGAATTAACCAGCCATTTCTCTTTGTGGCATTTTCAGTCTTAGCCCAAGCTTCCTCAGCTGGGGAGTAGTGTGGGGGCTCTGTTGGCTGTGTTAACACAGGAAGAATATTACCCACCTCTGGGGCAGAGGCTTTACCTTGCAATGCAGCTGCTTTGGCAGCCTGATCTGCCAGCTGGTTCCTGGTTTCAGTTTCCCTGGTGCCCCTCTGGTGACCCTTGCAATGAACAATTGCTATTTTGGGCTGGCTTCCACATTGCTTGTAATAAGGCTAGAATCTCCTGAATATTTTTTATTGCTTTTCCCTTGGCTGTAAGCAATCCTCTCTCTCGATAAATTGCCCCATGCACATGAACAGTGGCAAAAATATATCGAGAGTCAGTATATATAGTGGTCCGCTTGCCAGTGGCTACCTCTAATGCCCAGGTAAGAGCGGCAGTTCTGCTCTCTGGGCTGACCACCTGCGGAAGGGGCTTAGCGCGGATTACTTTCTCAAGGGTAACTACAGCTGCTCCCGTATAACGTATGCCCCCGCGAATGAAACTGCTTCCATCCGTGAAGAGTACAATGTCTGAATTTGGGAGCAGAGAGTCCTGTGGCCCAGGCCGGGATGAACATTCTTGGTCAATGTTTTCTTCATAATCGTGCTCCGGCTCCCCCTCCTCAGTGGGTAGGAACAAGGCTGGGTTTAAAGCCTGGATGGTCTAGGATCCGAGGGTCCTCAAGGAGAGTTGCCTGGTAAAGGGTGAGGCGGCTATCAGTGAGTCATTTTCCTCCCGTGCCCCTTAGGAGGGCCTCAACTGAGTGTGGTACATTAACAGAAAGGTCCTGTCCTAGAGTGAGCTTGACGGCCTCTTTGACTAGACGGGCCGTAGTGGCGACAGCTCTGAGACAGGCAGGCCACCCTTGGGACACCGGGTCTAGTCTTTTTGAAAGGTATGCAACTGGCCTTCGCCAAGGCCCAAGGGCTTGAGTCAGGACTCCCCTGGCTGCTCCTTTTTTCTCATGGGCAAAAAGGCTGAAGGGCTTAGTGACATCTGGCAGGGCCAGGGCTGGAGCCTGGGTGAGTTTCTCTTTCAGTTTTTGAAACGCCCTTTCCTGTTCCTCTCCCGAGTCTAACAGGGTTTTGGGGTCTCGGTGGCCTCATGGAGGGGCTGTGAAACTGCAGCGAAGTTGGGATCCAGAGGCAGCAAAATCCCGCCGTCCCTACAAACTCACAGAGGTCCTTCTTGGATTTTGGGGTGGGAAGTCTGGTGATTACCCCCTTTCACTCGGCTGACAATCTCTGGGTCCCTTCTGACAAAATGAACCCTAGAAACTTAACTTTCTGGGTGCAAATTTGTGCCTTCCTGTGGGAGACTCAATAGCCTTTTCCCTCAAGCAGAGTGAGGAGGGCAGATGTGCCCATTAGACAATCCTCCTCACTCTTAGCTGGTAAGAGGAGATCATCCACATATTGGAAGAGTATCAGATGAGGGTTTCCCATTGAGAAGGGGCTGAGGTCTTGTCCAAAAATAGTAGGGGAGTTCTTAAACCCTTGACGCAGTCGAGTCCAAGTAAGTTGCTTTCTGTTTGTTTCTGGATCCTCCCACTCAAAAGCAAAAATGTCTTGTGACTGTGGACGCAAAGTGATGCAGAAGAAGGCATCCTTTAGGTCTAGTGTCGTATACCAGAGTCTATTAGGTGGCAGAAGACTTAGGAGAGTATAAGGATTTGGCACCATTGGGTGGATAGTCTCTGTTACAGCATTTACCCCCCTCAGGTACTGAACCGACTGGTAATCATCAGTCCCAGGTTTCTGGACGGGTAAGAAAGGAGTGTTCCATGCTCACTGACATTCCTTTAGTATGCCTTCCTATAGCAGTTGGACTGTGGGGTTTAATGCCTTTGCGGGCTTCCCAGGAAATAGGGTACTGCTTGATGTGAACAGGGCTAGTGTCGCTGAGCAGCGAGACTATTACAGAGGTATTTGGCTTGCCAAACCCGGGGGATTGTCTTCTGCCCATACTTTGGGAAACTGCCTGAAAATCCCTGGGGAGAGGCTCGGAATCCTGCTGAGGAGACTCAAGCAGTCAATATTCTTCTTCTAAGGAAAGGGAGACAGACAAAATCATTCGAGAGTTTACCTGAAGCTCTGCAGCCTCGGGGGAGAAGGAGATTTGAGCTCAAAGCTTTCTGAGGAGGTCTCTCCGGAGCAAAGGGAACGGACAGTATGGAATGAGAGGAAATGAGTGGGTGGTAGTAGCTTTTCCTAAGTTGACCTTCCAAGTTTCACAAAAAGGGTATCCTGCAATTTCTCCTGTTGTCCCCTGCACTCTCATTTTCTTCTTTACAATAGGTCCTGTAGGTTTAGTTACTACTGAAATTTCAGCTCTGGTATCCACCATAAAAGTCATTGGGAGGCCCCCTACAGTCATGTAAACATGGGCTCCCGTGGGCCTAAGGAGAGGGAGCCCTGGCCCCCTCAGTCCCTGCCCTCCCCTGTATCAGACATTATTTTGGGAGTAGGCCGTTCCTTTAACTTGGGGCAGTCACTTTTCCAATGTCCCTTTTCTCTGCAGTATGCACACTGATCTGAAGTTAGTTTCTTTCCTGGCTTTCCCTCTCCCTTCTTGCAGAGATTTTTGTTAGATTCTAGACCTGGTTTAAAGGAGGTCTCTTTAAGGGCAGCGGCTAATACTTTAGCCTGCCGCTTTTCTTTTTCAAGTTCTCTTTTTATTGGCCTCATCTCTGTTTAAGTATATTTTGGTGGTGATTTCTAAGAGCTGGCTTAAATCCATGCCTCCGAATCCCTCTAATTTTTGTAACTTCCTCTGAATGTCAAATGCTGCCTGAGTGACAAAGGCCAGATTGAGGGTACGGGCATTTTCTGGAGCCTCAGGATCGAAATGGGTATACATGCGATAAGTCTCTCGCAGGCACTCAAGGAAGGCAGTGGGACTCTTGGTGGGACCCTGAATAACTTCTGAAACCTTATTCAAGTTAGTGGGCTTCTTAGCCACCTTGATCATCCCTTGAAGTAAGGCTTGATGGTAAGCTTTAAGAGCCGTCATCCCAGGTGCTGTATTGGGGTCCCAGTTGGGTGGCTTGGCAGGTACTATCCCCCTCACGGCTGCCTCCCTTTCCTGTTCTGTCCCTATTGCCTGACTCCTGACATTTTCCCTGGCTGACTTAAGAATTGACTCTTGCTCTTCTATCGAGAAGAGGGTCAGTAGGAGCTGTTGGCAATTCTCCAAGATCGGTCGATGTGACCGACAAATGGATTCAAATAGACTGGTAAGGGCCCAGGGCTGCTCAGAGAATGGCAGGTTCTGGGCTCGCCAGTTATATAAATCACTGGTGGAGAAGGGGACATAAACGAAAGTAGGCTGATGTCCTGGGCCCGGTCCTATAACTTCCCTTAATGGGAGCATGGGCCTAGCAACCTGAGTCTCACTGGCTCTAACAGAACTAGGAGAAGGCCTTGGGTGTAGGCGAGAGGAAAGAGGGCTCCCTGGGGGCAGCAAGGTAGGGGAGTCTGGTTCCTCTTGGGGGAGCTGGGGATATAGGGATGCAGAGGCCCCCCAATAAAGAGGGGTCTCTAGAAAGAGGTCTTTCTCTGGGGCTGACGGGAGAGGCAAGGTACCTGGCCGACGCGACTCAGTGACTTTTGGTTTGTCGTGTTCTCCCTTGTCCTGAGGCCAGCGGGCTAGGAGGACTCTGCGGGCTTCTGACCCAACACACTTCCGGAGCAAAGAAGGTGGGTCCTCAGCTAGCTCCTGCCAGCAATCAATGTGCTCAAACTGATCAGGGTGGCCAGGCTTCCCTGTGACACAGAGGTGGATGATCCTTATAATATTTAGATTCAAAGTACCCCCAGGGGGCCATCTGATCCCAAAAGGAGGCCACTCTGACCTACAGAATGTTTCCAAGGTGTCAGAGTTCATGGAGGGGTTTTGTCCCCAGAACTTAGGGAAATTCTGGAGCATACAGTCAAGAACTGTGGATGCAGACTTGGACTGGCTTCCCCCCATGTTGGCTAAGGTGATTTTTACAGATTTACAAATATATTTCTATTCTGAATTACAATCACAGGTGGGACTCTGAGTCACAAGAACAAATCCCTGCCCCCCCCCCCCCCCCCATGGCACAGACAGACATGAGATGGGAGCTCCCAGAGGAAGTCAAACAGATGCCCGCCTGGCCTCTCCTCTCACTAGGACTTAGGCTTTGTCATAGCTAAGGCTGCCTGCATAGAATCCGGGTTATATCCAGCCGTTATGCGATATGACAAGTCGAGGAACCACAGGTTAGGGCCCATTCAGACTCCGTAGACTGAAGTCCGTGGAGCCACACATACTTGCTCACACACACACTCAGAGGCTAAACAATCCCACCCAAACCCTGCCTAGGCTTCTGACATTAGACGAACAGTGTCGGTTACAGGCAGCACAACTAGGAACCAAACCAGAAGAGCTCCATACAATCCAAATGAAGCTAGCTGAGCTTCAACAAATGCCCTGTCTGGGAATATGTACCGCTGCGTCCAGAGGACAAAAAAGACCAAGTCTCCCAGATGGCAGTGGCCTAAGCCCGCTGCCCCAGAGGTAGTGACCTAAGCCTGCTGCCCCAAATGGGTTGCCACTCACCTGTCACCAAGGCAGTCTGCTTCCCTTTGCTTACTCTAGACTGGGCTGTCAGGGCTTCCAGCAGCTCCCAAGTGTCCGCTGAAGGTGCAGGGAATTGCTCTGAAAGGGAGCATGCAGCTGCTGTCCTGCCACCCATCAACTAGGCACCCAGGACCCGCACGAAGCCCTGGGGGTTCACCGAAGGCAGCACTGCTTTACAGAGGCATCTCGCTGGGGCCTCCAAAATGTTATGGCTGCATAGGCAAGATTGAACACTCTGAAGTGGTGTATAAAGTAAGCAAAAAGGTTTATTTGCTGGCAGTCGGGCTGAGACCAAGTCTCCAAAATGGCACCGAAGACGATGAATGTGGATAGGGCAAGGCTTATATAGGGTTTTGCTCCTCCTCCAGGGGGAAGCAGCTTTGGGAAGTGGGACAGGGGGGCAGGCAGAACAGGGCTGCAGGTGCCAAGCAGGAACAGGAGTTCTCAAGGCCAAATGTTCGCAGGGCCATAAAGTTATCTCCAGAGGCAGCAGCGCAGCTTCTCTGTAAAACAACCTATCTTCAAAAGGCAGATATCCTGTAAAATATAACTTTTCAAATGTTATAAACAAGTCACAAGCAAATGGGAGGAGATAGGGGTTATGGAAAGAAATGTGGTGGCTGGGGTCTCTTAGCTTGTAAATCACTGAGTGGCTGCAACATTCCTCCCTTTTAAGGCTTTTAGCAGGCCTTGCTACTTCTTACAGAGAACATCGGAAGCCCCTAACATATTTAGCAGACCTCTGCAACTTTTTACAGGGAATATCTGGTGCCTGTACAGCCTAAGTGCCCATCAGTAAATGAGCAGATCAGAAAACTGTGGTACATTTACACAATGGAATACTGTGCAGCAGAAAGAAAGAAAGAACGCCTACCTTTTGTGACAGCATGGTTGGAACTGGAGAGTATTATGCTTAGTGAAATAAGCCAGGTAGCAAAAGACAAATTCCATATGGTATCACCTCATACAGGAACCTAATGAACAAAAGAAACAAATGAGCAAAATAGAACCAGAGGCATGGAAACAAGGTACAGACTGACAGTGACCAGCTGGATGGGGAAGGGGGAAAAGCGGGAAAAGAAGGAGAAGGATCTAGTTAAGGAACTAGTATAAATGACCCGTGGACATGGGCAACAGTGTGGGGATTGACTGTGGGGAAAAATTGGGACAATTGTAATAGAACAACAATAAAATATTTAATAAAAAATAAAAATAAAGAATGTATGATGATGACGATGATGATGATTATCACTACTACTACAGCTAATGGCTCCTGGGTGCTTCCTATGTGCCTGTAATGTGACCAGGGGAGATCTGTCCTCACCCCAGGCCTCCCTGATGAGCTCATGTGTCCACTTGCCTCCTGGGGATCTTGAAGTAAGAAAATGTATCAGATTATTACTTCCCATGCAAACCCACTAGTTGCTGAGGGGTAGTTCCTTTGAGAAGAACCTCAGTTAATTCCAGCAAAAGGAATGTAAGGTTGGAAATCATCTTCAAGAGATAATGGGTCTGCCCTGTCAGGGTAGTTCAGTGGGTTAGAGCATTGTCCCAATATGCCAAGGTTGCGGGTTTGATCTCTGACCAGGACACATACAGGAATTAACCAATGAGTGCAAAAGTAAGTGGAACAACAAATCAATGCCTCTCTCTCTCAAAAAAATCAATCAATAAAAAAAAAAAAGTTTAAAACAGATAATGGGTCCAAGTGGAGAGGTCTGATAGCTGCTAACATCTTCATGTGGAGAGTTGGTAGGGAATAGAGGACACCCGTTCATTGGCTGGAATAGAGGGAATGCTAAGGAAGAAGCTATATGAGATCATAAAGAAGAAACCAGTCAAATCCAGAATGGGGACCATTCCCCAGGATGGGAAAAGAACCCCAAAGAAAACATGCCAAGTGGTGATAAAAGCCCCTAGGGGAGTAAGCAGAGGCCTCTCAGAGGCGATGACATTGGAGTTAAGATGGGAAAGAGGGGAGGATGCCAAGGTTTTGAGGAAAAGCCTTGCAGCCAAGGAGAACAACAGGTGCAAAGGCCCTGTGGCAGGAAGGGCCCAGTGCTGCTAGTGCAGCTGTGGGGAATGGGCTTCACAGGACACAGACAGAGGGGGGCTACATTTTATTCTCGTAGGAGGGTTTTGAGCGTGTGGAGGATGCTGGGGTGCTGTCAGGGCCTAATACTGCTAGCTGCTGCAGTCCATGGGGGCCCATGAATATTTGTAGAATCAAAATATCTTTAGTAAAGCCTAACTTTTTTCTAAAATTGGTTTTAGAGAGAGGGTGAAACACCGGACCTGGGATGGAAGCCCCAACTTTGGCATCTTGAAGAGGGGACGCCTCTCTAACCAGCTAATCTACGCAGCCAGGACCCTTGACCTTCTTACCTGACGTTTCTAATTTGCGGTCACCAAAGCTCCGGCTACAAATGCAAAACGACAGAGAAAGCGGGAAGGTGCACCACAGCGCCTACCTACATAGACAGGTCCTGGAGGAAAACCACCCTTGTCAGGAGGGCGGGTTCACAGATTTCCCTTGAAACCGTCTCCCCTAGTTCCTAGGCCTCCTGCCATTTACACCAGTTCCTGACCGAAACCCCGCGGGGAGCTGTGCACGCAGGGCGAGCAGTTTCAGGGGCTTGCGCCCTCCCACTTTCTCACCCACCATGTAACTGTACACCCATCTTACTACCCTGGTGGGAGTCTCAGGTAAATCCTAGAATTGCTGAATCAGTTTCGCGTTTCTCCAAGGCCCCACCTGTGAGCTGCGTGCGTATGCGTTTCCTCTAGGAAGGGTGTCCAGCAGAGTTCCCTGAGTTCTCAAAATGAGGGCCAAGTCCTCGGTGGGTGGGAAAAGAGGGTCCTAGGCGTCCAGTCTCAGCCCAGAGGTGATGGAACGGAAACAAGTAGCGCTCCACTGTGAGAGGGAGACGGGGTGGGGGTGGGGAGCGCTATACCTACCTTACCCACCCACCCAAGGCCAGGCCCTGAGGCTCTCAGATCTTGTGGTCCCTTAATACTTTCCCTCTGGCTTCATTCCATCCTCCTCCGTTTGCCTCCACTGTGCCCTCTCCTCCAGCCCCTGACTCTTCTTCCCTTTCAGCGCCACGTTTGCCTACTCCAGGAAGCCTTCCCTGACTGTACCCAGACTAGGATGATTAGTGTCCTCTGGCCTCTCAATGGACCCCTCTGCTGCGATTGTCAGTCTGACTGTACGTTTGTGCCCCAGAGACAAGGCTCCTCATCTTAGTGCTATCGAATTCACATCTCATTGTAAATGAGTGTTCTGGGCTGAATTGTTCCCCCCCCCCCAAGAAAGGGCCTTTAAGACAAGTTAAAATTCGGTAATTAGGGTGGGCCCTAATCCAATGAGGTTGATGTCCTTTAAGAGATGAGGACACAGGGAGAAGACAGCTGTCTGCCAGCCAAGGAAGGCTCAGAAGCCAACCCTGATGACATCTTGATCTTGGACTCCCAGCCTCCAGTCACCTGAAATGTGGTACTTTGTTATGGCGGCCCTAGAAAACTAACACATCCAGTAAAGGCTCTGATAAATCCTGCAGTTAGGGTCCCCTGGGAACATCCTGGGGCTGAGGAAGAGGATGGGCAGGGCGAGTTCTGACTTGCTGTGTGCTGGTCCTCACACAAATGCAGTTTGACTCCAGGAGCTGGAGAAGCCCCCAGGCCTCAGGGGCTGTAGGACAGTTCCTGGGGTCTCAGAAGGGAGCGTACAGGGTCCATTCTGTTTGTCAACGATCCTACTAACAATCCCATTGGAGCAGCCAAGGTAACTCTAGTGACAATGAAGGAACAGCAACTGTCACCCATTAGCTTTCTGCCACCATCTCTTATTTCCTCTCCAAAGCAGTGGCCATTACTGGGCCCATTTTTTTTGAAGGGGAACCCAACAAGTTGGCCAAGACCTATCAGCTAGTCAATCGTGGAGCCAATATGCAAACCAGAGCCCAAGTGCTTAATCTCCACTTGGGTTTCAGATGTCCTCTGGCAGGACAACACAGTGTGACAGGCCAGAGGCACAGGTCGGGGAATGGGACCATGCGAGGCTGGCCATGACAGCTCCCTAGGAAAGAAAGCAAGGTGGGCCCTGGCCCCAGACAGGAAAGAGGCGTTTATTTTTCTGGAAAGGGAGGGGTGCAGGTCAGCGTGGGAGTAGGAGGGTCAAGGCAAGGAAATGTCCTCTAACTTCTGGTCCAGTGTCTTGAGGTCATCCAGGAAGCGGGTTGGAGTGAGGATGTGTGAGGAGCCTGGGCAGGAAGGGAGAGATGGGAAGTGGGGTTACTGCTCAGTCTGAGACCCCCTGGCCTTGGGAGGTCAGACCTTGACTCTGAGCACTCTAGAAACACAGGACCCCAGTCCCCAGGTGACCCCTTCCCTGGAAACCAGGCTCCAGCCCCAGTGAAGCTCAGGGGTCCACCCACCGCCCCTTGTCCAGGGCTCTCAGATGCTAGCTCCACAGAGGCCCCAGGCTGTCAGGTGTACCTTCTAAAGCACTTTGGAGTCCATTCGCAGCCCGTGCGGGACCGAGGCACAGGGGAGCCCAGCTCCCAGCCCTACTGCAGCCCAGGGATCCCAGTGTCGGCTACTCACCAATGAGCACCTCCCACTTGCCATCAGTGGCCCTGGTCACTTCATAGGCAGCCCTCATCTCTGACATGGCCACACCGCCCACAACATAGATGATGAGCCGGGGCCCTGCCCGTGCCTCTACACCAGCCTTGTTCTTGTGCCAGTGGCCGAAGCGGGCACTGTGCAGGTGGAAGTGGGGGTGGGGGAAGGCAGAGGTCAGTCTGGGCAGGAGACCCCCAGAGTCCCCTCACCTAACACAGCCCTGGGCACCAGCAGGGGGTGTCCCTGGGCCTTCACCTGACTGCAGCCTGGGAACTCGGTGTGGGGGTGGGGTCAGACACAAAGGGCCATAGCTTGCGGTCCAGTCGGTCTTCCACTGCATTCTGGGGTGAGAGTGGGAGGCTTAGGAGAGAAGCTGCGAGTGATGGGGCCCAGGCTCTGGAATCCCCTCATGGGGTGTTTCAGAAGCCAGAATCCTAGCAGACAGAAGGCACCATCTGCATCTCCATCCCCTTTGGGACCCAGGAGTCTGGACCCCTAGCCTCTTGAAGACCCAAGCATGTGGGATACCAGTCCCCTGAGACCCAGGAGTCCAGGCCCCCAGCCACTCAGAGATTCAGGAATCCAGGCATCCAGGGTCCATGGGGATGCAAAAGCCAAGGTCACTGGGCCTTCAAGTGGGTGGAAGTACCAGGACTCCACAGGGACAGCAGGCAGGAAGGCAGGAAGGCAGGAAGCCGGGCCCCCTGACCTGGTCCTTTTTGTTTTTGCTGCTTTTGGTGCCTAGGATGGGCAGGGGCTGGTGTGGGGAAGGCAAAGGGTGATACAGGAGGTTTTTCCAGGGACAGGGGAAGAGACCAGGGAGATGGAGAGGGGCAGAGGAAGGGATAGGTGGATAGAGAGAAAAATGAGACACCCCACGAGGGGATCTGCTGCTGCCCCAATTCCTTGGGTGGGGTTTGGGGTGCCACCCTGCCAGAGCAGATTGCTGGAGAATGCCTATAATGGATTTTCCTTCAAGCCCTGAGGCTTATCCCCAGGAGCATGAAAGGGGCTGAGTTGATGCCTGGGTCAGGGCAGGACTTGGCAGGGGCAGGAAAGGTCAGTCCCCAGCCCTACCCTTCTGGTGCCCAACCCTGCCCATGGTACCTCCATCACGTCCTTAATGACTGGGGTCCAACGGGACAGCTGGTAGGTGGGCTCCAAGCGCTCCTTCCGCTCCAGATGGCTGGAGGTCCCAGGGCCCTACAAGCCAAGTGTGGCAGGCCAGTGGGGGAATTGAAGAGGAGGAGGCAGGTCACAGATGGGGCTGGGGGGTCCTATTGTTTGGGGGTGGGTTGCAGAAAAAGATGGAGAAACAGAAGACAGAACTAGAGAGAATGAGAGAGAGGGGGGAAGAGACAGGCAGGGAGACCAAGAGGGGCAAAGAGAAAGAGGGCAACAAAGAGAAAAATGCGGACAGAGGTGGGAGGACATAGAGAAATGGAAGAGGAGAGGTGGAAAATAGGGATAGACAGGGGACCAGAAAAGAGATGGGAGACACAAGAGAGGCACCACCTAGGGGCAGAGCCCAGCAGTGCAGGCCCGGACAAGGGAGGCCGGGATGGGCATGGCCAGAGACAGGAGAAGCCAAGCGGCAAGCTGACCAGAGGAAGTTGCTGTGTGTGTGCTGTGTGCACAGCTGTCCTCAGATGTCCAGGAGCTCAGGGTCAACTATGCCCTCACCCAGTGTGGCAATGCTGCTGCCCACCCCGGGGACTCAGACCACATATCCCATGCTGCCCAACCACCAGGACCAGGTTCTGACTACACCACAACCCCTGCCTATCGCATGACCCAGAGCTGGGGACAAGCCTGGTACTCCCTGGTGTTCAGACAAGTCACTGCAGAGCATTCTCTGTCCCCCCAAAACCACACTGTACCCTGTGGACCCCAGTCCTGTGATGTGCCCCCTACACCCCCAGGGCCCTGGCTCTGATGCAATGTCCCCTCCTCAGGTTCTGGCCCCAGCATACCCCAGGGTTGATAACAGTGGCCCCCAGCTGCTCCAGATTCCGGATGAGGCTGCTGTGGGCCTGCACATTGGCGTGTTGGATCAGCTTGGCCAGGTTCTCCTCACTCACACCTGGTGGAGGGGCGTGGGCAGGCTTACATGGGTGGGATTCTCCTGGGCAATGGGCTCTGGGAGGGCAGGGGGACAGAGGTGGCCATGAGACTTCCTGGTTTAGGGGTGGTGTGATAAGGTCTCAGGATCTGCAGTGAGAGGTCCTTAGGATGAAGGAAGCCACTGGGGCTAGTGCAAGGGGGAGTTCTGATGTTAGAATTCTGGGTGGACATAGAGCGTAGAAGGGGTGGACTAGGGCTCCTCTGGAATTAGCTGAGGGGCCAAATTTGGAGAAGTCATAGATTTGGGGGGGTTCTCCCTGTTGATGGAGCCCTCATGTCAATGAAGGATTCTCCAGGTCAATGAGGGGGGGGGGTGTCCCAGGATCCAAAGGGGTATGTGTGAGTCTGGCAGGCCTGGCCAGTGGGGGAATCTCAAGAACAGGGGAACAGTGGGGTTGAGGGAGTCCCAGGACCATTGGCCACCCTGGTGAATCCCAAGGCCCACATGTACCCACCCACCATTCCGAAAAAGAATGTAGAGCAACAACACCCGGATCTTGTCATAGGCAGGCACAGCTGCATCCAGCAGCACCGGCACAATCAGCTTCATGGCGTCCTTGATCTTCTCACCCTCCACATCAGTGCCCATGGCCAAGTCCTATGGGGGTCGGAGGTCAACTATTCTGTCAGCCACTGGTGTGGGGTGGGCATGGCAGGAACATCCCTAGGGTCCTCGGTAAGACCTTTGGGGCTCACTTCATCTAGTACCAGGCCTCTGAAGGTTCTACCCTGTCTGCCAACAAGCCCTGCCCCTCACATGGCCACATCCCATCTTGCCTACCCCATAGCTGCACCCACCTGCTCCACACTGCACAGCTTCTCCACGGAACCCTTGAAGCGCTTCATGCAGTCGTCAGCTAAGTGCAGGTGGGTAGAATACTGCAGGGAGGGGTGGGAGTCAGGGGTAACAGAGACTGAGTTAAGGCGAGACAGGGTGTGGGGGGATCCTGGCCCGCGCTCACCTTGTTTAGCTCCTTCTGGTATTGTGGCATCTTTTTCAGGATGTGGGATAGGTCTTTGATGTTGGCCTAGGAATAGGGGTGGGGAGGTGAGGACCCCACTTCTGGCTTGGGATCCAGAAGGAGGCCCCACCTCCACTCTAGTGGGGGCCTTTCCTCCCAAGCTGCCCACCCTAATGCAGACGGGTCCTACCTTGTCAGTTGTCAGTCTCTTGCTCTCACAGAATGTCTTCAGAAGCTCTGTGACCTTCCTGGCCATGAGGGTGGGGCAGGGGTGAGGTTGGGAGCTGGCACCAAGACTGCAGTTTGAGGGCAGTGTGGGGGGTGCACAGCCAGGTGGCATGGGAGCAAGGGGACACATGCCACTGTGTAATGCCATGTGCAAGCCCACATTGGGGACACACTGGGGTGTTGGCTGAAGGGAGTGGCTTGTAGAGAGAGCGTGCCCATTAGGGTGGAAGACCCTGTAACAGGGCTACAGTGGGGGAGGGGTGGAGATGTTGGTGGTGAGAATCAAGATGGGGACCACGGTTCAGAAGGGCTCACACCCCAGTGCCCCCAACACACGTACTTGGACACGTCCGCAATGTGCATGTGCCGCAGCTCCACCCACAGGTCATCGCCCTCATCTAGTAGCACGGCTTTCTCGCGGGCCTCACTCAGCCCTGCAGCCTCATACCTGCATGAGTGGGTAAGCACGAAGTGCCAGCTGAGGACCAGGGACCCAGGTTGGTTGTGATGGGAGGAAGGGGTTTCCAGGGTCCACCTACCTATATGTGTTTTGCTCGATGTCCAGCAGATCATAGACCATGGCCTGGAACGTGAGCTCATGCAGCAGTGGGGACACGAGGTCGGCTGCCCGGTCCATGATCAGCAGCTGTGAGTGGGTTTTCTCAGCGCCCTGGGAGTAGTGGGGGGTGGGCAAGGATTAGGACATTAACCCAGACCCTGGCTAGGGCCTCACCCCACCTCCCCTGTGTACCCCCTCACCTCGCCCAGACTGGGAGTGTCTGCCTTAAAGGCATTCAGCTTGGCCAGGACCGCATGAGCCAGCTGGGCTGTGTCCTCTGAGCCCCTGGAGGTGGGGTGGGCAGACATGGGGTCTCAGGGCATGGGGTTGGGGAGGGCCAAGTACAGACTGGGGTCAAGGATGGGGTTAGGGACAGGAATCAGGTAGCAGGATGAAGACTGGGGCTAGGATTTAAAAAGAGGTAAAAGGTGGGAGGCAGGTTGGGGTCCAGGTCAGGGGGCAGCATCAGGGTGAGGTTCCTACTTGTGGTAGCGGATGGCCGGGTACTCCTGCAGTGTGGCACAAAGCGTGGCGATTTGCTGGGCCAGAGCTTCAAGCTGCCTTGTCCGCTCACTCGCCCGGAAGGGGCAGTAGAGGTTGTAGGTGCTGTGGGAGGCATCCAGGGAGAACACCTACCAGGACACAAGTGCCCAGAGGAGGAGGTGGAGAAATACCCCAGCCCCTCCCCCTTGGGCAAGACAACTCAGAGGCTGCTATACGCTGCCCCCTCCAGGTGCCCACAGTGGTAGGCTCCTTTCCTTTCTGACTTGCTGTCCCCCTTATTTGTCTTAAGACTGTTTCTGAGGGACCCTGGGGGATTTGGTCCCAGACCCCACGCCCCGCCCAGGACTAGATTGGGCTGTACCTGGGCCTCATAAGGGAGGAAAGCAAGATGGATCTCTTTTAGCGTCTTCACCACCTTTGCCATACGGGAGTGGCCCAGCTCACTGAACAGAGGCTCAGGGCAGGCTGGGGTGGGCAAGAGGGGACATTAGGCCAGAACCACCCCCACGCCTCCAGCCCCAACCCCTATGCACTCCTCAGGTCGTCCTCACTCACTGTCTGTGAAGAAGACGTGTGCTGCTTTATAGGTGAAGGTTGGGGTCCCACGAAAATCTGCGATCAGGGCCTGCACTGACTGGGGAATGCAGACCACTCTCCAGGCCTGGCCCCGCACCCCCGACCCCCCCAGCCCCCACCCCAGCCCCCGGCCACTGCCTGCGCCCCAACGCACGTGCAGGCACGCAGAGGCGTGCGCCCGTGCATGCGCACACACTTGCCCACACAGGCACCTTCTCCGTGGGGCTCAGCAAATAAACGGCCTCCAGGCTGGGGATAGGCTCGCGCCGCTTGTTGATATCCTCAACAACTGGTAGGGACAGAGGAGGGGACACAGGAAGGTGGCGTTGGAACTGGGGCACATGGTGAGCATCAGACACTGCAAGTGTTCTGCACATTCAGGGTCACCATTCCCATAGGAAGCTGTGCATCCTGGGGCCCCACATTGAGTTCACCCTGAGTTCTACACAGGGGTCCACACACATGGTTTGCACAGTTGGGGAGGCTGACCCCTCAGGGGCCACAGCTGGGAGTCCATCATGCGTTTCCACTCGGGTCCCATCTGGGGAGCACAGGGTGGGGGTGTCCAACTCACTGGTGATGCCCTCCTCCAGGATGTCTGACATCTTGCAGCAGGATGACAGGATGCGCATGCTTGGATGGTCCACGATGAGCACCTGTCCAGATGGATGGACTGATGGACCGATGGACAGACAAGTGGGTAGGAAAGGCTGACGCTTCCCCAAAGGTGGGACTGGGGTGCTGAGCAGGGCTGTCGGCTTCAAGGGCTGACTGGATGCGAGGACCCAGGACCCCACCCCGACCCCAGCCCTGCTCAGCCTCCTCAGGGAGTTTGGGGGGTAGTCCCACATCCAGGGCCTCCCACCTGGGTTTGGACAAAGCATTCTGCCTCGCCCCTACCTTCCACTCCCCGTCCTTTTTGACACTCCGAATGACTCCGCTCAAAATTTCTGTAGGGGAGGGTGGACTCAGGATGCTGGGTCCTCTGGCCCCACCACACCCCAAGACCTTCTGAATCCCAGGCTGTACTTCCATCTTAACTAGTTTATTCCTTCCCCTCTATTCTGTGATGTATCTCCTGGCATCACCCCCAACTTATAGACAGGGACATTGAGGTTCAAAGGGGGCAAGTGACTAGACTCAGCACCGTGAGGGTGAAAGTGGCCTAGAGTCTAGTATATCAGTAGCCGCTAGATGAATACCCTTTAGATAAATAGTAAATGGAGAGTCTGGTCTTCCTGACTCCAGAGCTGGACTCCCGGCTTCCCCATGGGCCATCTCAAGCTCTCCTGGTGAGGAGGTTTGACCAGAGCCCCCACTCCGCCTCCATCAGTTTCCACTGCTCTAGAGTACAGGTCCCCCGTTTCCCAGCTTTGAAATGTGCCTGGCTGTGGTCATTCCATCACCCAACCTCCAGCCTCACATTTCCTCATCTGTAAAATGTAATCAGTGGTTTTCGGGTATCCAGGTTAATAAGCTCCTTTCTCAGTCGGGGTGCTGGGGGTTTGAACCACTGCCCGGCCGAGCTGAGGGGCAGGAGGGAAGTCGCGGCTCTGCCCCGCCCTGCCAGAGTGTCCTCGCGGTTATCAGGCCTACCAGGGCGGAAGCAGCAGCTGAGGCCGGAACTACCCGAGGTTCAGGAGGGGGTGAGCTTCACCCCTCCCCCAAGAACCTGGCCCGCACGCCCGGACGCCTGGGTCCTCAGGTTGCATGCGGCTCAAAACGGAAGGCGTCCCCCACCCTTGGACCTGAACAGCGGGTCTGGACACACACCCTTAACGTTCGCACTATCTAGGGTGCGCTGAGCAGAGCACCCAGTTCAGC
This sequence comes from Furipterus horrens, assembly GCF_987537825.1. Taxonomy (NCBI): domain Eukaryota; kingdom Metazoa; phylum Chordata; class Mammalia; order Chiroptera; family Furipteridae; genus Furipterus; species Furipterus horrens. The sequence goes on along the minus strand of NW_028327180.1, from coordinate 59,396,685 downwards.
CGCAGTCGGCAGCTTTGGGCCCCCAAAATCCAGCCCCCCGGCCTTTGCGGGGCTCAGAGATCCGGGAGTCTGGGCGTCCTGCTGTGCCCTCCCCGCGCCGGCCCTTGGGGGCTCAGGAATCCGGGCCCCGACACCTGCCTACCCCACCGCTTGGGTCCCCGAGGATCATTCTCCCAATTTTGTCTAGTTCCGGCTGGGGAGAGTCGGGGCGGCCAGCTGGAACCTGCTTCCCGCCCGCTCCCTCGAGGGTCAGGTGCTTGACGCCCAGGCCGGCACCCAGCTCCCCGCCGCCGGGGTCCCAGAGTCCCTGCGCTCCTTGCCCCCGCCCCTCAGGGGACGCAGGAGCCTGGCCCGGGGCGACACTCACTTTCCCCCACCACCGCCTTCAGCCCCGAGAGCGCCATCTTCCCCAACGGGCGCCGCTGCCGCTTCCGGGTCTGTCCAAGGTGGGGGCGTGACCTCGAGCGTCACCCACGTGGACTCCGCCCCACTGAACCTGGCCCCGCCCCTGCACACCTGGCCCCGCCCCTGCACACCTGGTCCGGCCCCGCTGTCGGTTCTGGGAAGGTGGGGCCTTCGCGGAGTGGACAAGTGCATGTGCCCAAACAGTCCGGCACCAAGTCTCTGTAGGAGCCGCCCCCGACGACACACAAACGTGAGCTCAAACACACGTTCCCTGCTTGTGTGCAGCGAGAAAGTGGGAATATAGGGCAATAACAGCCCTTTCATCTTCCCCAGCACATCCACGAGCTTCTCCGTGGTTGAGAGATGCTGTGTGCCCACACTGGGCCGCGGGGTTACAAACCCGTGACCCATTTATGTTAACCTGTGACCCATGCAGGCGTTGGTCTAGAGGGAGGGCTGGAGAGAAGCCAGCACCTACTGAGGGAGTACAGTATAGACAGTGACGCCTGGCTCAGCAGGACCTGTGTCCAAGGCTGCGTGATGAGTAGACTTATTCGGATTTGAACCAAGAGTCTGTCCCTGGAGGAATCCTTCTCACAACCTGGTGCTCACTGGTTGCACACACACACCCTCATAGGCGACAATCACATTAGTCGTCTGATACACAAGTGGATTGAATGGTATGCTCGACTGCTGGCACACTCACACACACCTCAATTCACACTCAACTCAAAACTTTAGGGCCTGCTCCTGCTGTGTGCCAGCAAAAGGTTGACACCCTGTCTCAGACAGGGCACAGTCCAGCAGTGCCCATGTGAATGAGATCTCAATATAACGTGTGATGCGCATGCGTGAAGGTAGACTCCTGAAGTGGTTCCTTCATTTGGTATTTATTAAGAGTGGATCCGGTACCAGGCCCTTTACCATTTACATGGGACAGGGTGGGACAGACAACGGAAGGTCTGCCACGTGCAACTTACAGTTAAGGAGGGAGGGGACAGGAAATAATCAATTCTGCCCTAAAGGAAATAAATAGTGATATAGTAGCAAGTGCCATGTTGGGGGTGCTATATTAGGGGTGGTACCACAGGACCTCTCTGAGGGGGGTGGCCTTCAGACTTAACCCTGAGTGACATCAAGCAGCAGCCATACAGTGATCCAGGCAGAGAAGAGGAGATGGTGGGCAAGGTGGGCTGGGCAGAAGGTGAGGATGGAGGGACTGCAGAGGCCAGACTTCTGTGGGACAACGTAGGACTGACCCAGCCTGACCTGCTTGGGATTGAGAGGTTCCCAGGGTGCAGGACCCTGATAACACTGGAACAGTCCCAGGCAAAGGACATCCTGGACAGGGTTTTGGGTTCTTTTTTCACCATTATTTCTTTTTCTTTCTTTTCCTTTCCTTTCCCTTCCTTCCTTCCTTTTTTTCTTCTTTCTCCTTCTCTTTCTTTTCTTCCTCTCTTCATCTCCCCTTCCCTCCCTTCCCTGTCTCTTCTTTCCTTCCATTTCTTTAACAGCTTTATTGAGGTATAATTCGCATATTAGTATAATTCATCCACTGGAAGTATACTGTTCAATAGCTTTTAGCATCTTCAGAGTTGTGCAGCCATCATCAGTCCATTCCGGAACACTCCCACTACCCCAAGTTGTTTGAGTTTTCTCCTAATAACAATGAAGACCAAGGAAGAGTTCTGAGCAGGGAAAGGAGTGGACCCCTGCAGCTCCTGGAGTAGGAAAGCATAATTGCAGGGGCCAAGGAGGGATCCAGGAGACCATGAGGAAGCTGAGGTTACCTCCAACTTCACAACTTGTGTCCTGCCACCCCACATACACTCGGTGAGGGCAACCAGGCTTTTCAGCTGTTATGGGCTGAATGGGCATTTGTCCACCTGCCCTCCCCCAATAGAGTATGTTGAAATCCTAAGCCCCTGGACCTCAGAATGTGACCTTATTTAGAAATAGTGTCAGGGTAATCACAGATGAGTTTAGATGAGGTCATACTGCAGTAGGGTGGGTCCCTAATACAATATGACTGGTGTCCATATTTTATGACAGTCATATGAAGACAAGGACACATGAAAAATGTAGTGACAGAGGCTGAGACTAGAGTTCTGTAGCTACGTGCCAAGGAACACTGAGGTTTGTCAACAACCATCAGGAGCGGGGAGAAGCAAGGAAGTCTCCTCCCCGACAAGTTTCAGGAGCATGGCTCTGCTAACATGATTTCAGACTTCTGGCCTCCATAACTGTGTGACAATAAGGGTCTGTTGTTCTAAGCTTCCCAATCTGTGACACCTTAAGGCAGCCTCAGGAAACTAATGCATCTGTGATGGAGCAGGACATTACATTGGCATCAAGAACTTGGGGCCATGGAAAGGGTATGACCATGGACCCTGGATAGGGAAGGGCTGCCCAGGAAGGAGGACCAAGCTTTGCACTCGGGCGGGGGGGTGGGTGGGTGTGTGTGACAATGTTCCAGGAAGAATCTTTAACTACTTTCCAGAAAGGCATCTTGCAGAGGATGGGGCATGGCAACCAGACACAGGGACAGTGAGGAGTAGCCGTTGCCAAGAGACAGAAATGGAGCTAGGCTGCTGGTGGTGCCTCAGGGGTCTTCAGGTCCAACTTCCCCTACCACCTGCAGATAGCAACTGCCCTCCACTTAGGTGAGACCATCTGCACTGCTTCCTGCTGCTGGGCTGCAGACCCTCTCTGAGCTACCCCATTGGCCTGTCCTTCCCCACTGGGGACACTGCTCTGGTCTGCTGCTGCACCCTGCCTGAGAGCTCGACAGTTTGTAGGACACCTAATTAGCAATTGGGTCTCCTGGGACCCCTGACCCAGTTTGCTGCCCAAGGGAGTGCTGATGGGCATGGGGGTCTGGGTGCCTAGCCTAGCCCTGGGCAGTGCATCCTGCTGTGTCAGCTAGGTCCCAACCCAGGCCACCCAGCTTCCTGCCCCCATGGCAGCCCCAGCATTTCACAGCAAGAACAATTATCTGGATCATCTTTATGGGGCTTAAGCTTGCGTGGGAGCAGATGCGGTGTGAGCTGGGGATTTCGGGCTGTGTATCCAGTCCCCACACCTGTCTTTTAAAAAGCCTTCTCTGGCACAAGTCTGGGCCAGTGGCCAGCAGGGAAGTGGACCAGACCCAGGGAGCAGGAACAAGAATGGACCAGGAAAAGAGGGTGATGGGGGGTCGGCTCCCTGTGTCAAGGTAAGCAGATCCCTCCCCCACATACCTCCAACTCCTCAAGAGCAGTGAATGACAAGACTAACCAGTTTGTAGGGCACCTAATTAGCAATTGGGTCTCCTGGGACCCCTGACCCAGTTTGCTGCCCAAGGGAGTGCTGATGGGCATGGGGGTCTAGGTGCCTAGCCTAGCCCTGGGCAGAGGTCAATGCTCTCAGTGATGGTCCCAATGAGCTGGGGGGGGGATGCTGGGATTTGGCTGGTGCCCTGTAGTCAGGCCCCAATCTAGGACAAGCTGCCAGCAGCCTCTCCCTTGAGGCAGAACCACGTGCAGTGGCACTACTGGCCAGGTCTGGGGGCAGGATTAGTAAGGAGACTTGCATCTCATTCATTCGCAGCAGCTCTGCAGGGCAGTGCATTGGTGGGGACCATGGTGAGAGCCAAGGAGGAGGGGAGGAAAGACTCCAGGGTCAGGTTGGAGCTGGTGAAGGGTCCCCCAATTGAAGGGCCAGCTGGATCAGGTGTGTCTGTCTCCCAGGCGGGCTCCCCAGACCAAGAGGGCTTCTTCAACCTGCTGAGCCATGTGCAGGGTGACCGAATGGAGGAGCAGCGCTGCTCACTGCAGGCAGAGCCAGGCACTACCTCTAAGAGCGGTGAGAGTGGGCAGTGGGGTGTGCAGGGTGTGCATGCTGTCTAGGCGCGTAAATGGGGCAGGGCTGAGGGGGGGTCCCATAGGCAAGCATCTGAGAGTGAGCAGGCAACTGATGACACAGATGTTTGTGGGTCTAGGGGCAAGGGATGGAGGAAGAGAGATGAGTGAGCTTCCTGGAGAACATGAGTAGGGGGAAGGGGTGGGCTGAGGGCTCCAGCTGGGCTGTGTTCCCTGAAATCTGTGTGTATGTCTGCCCCCACCTACTTCTACACCATGCAGAGAGTGGCCCCATGCCAGAGATGGACAGTCTTATGGACATGCTGGCCAGCACCCAGGATCACCGCATGGATGACCAGCGTGTGACAGTCAGCACCTTGCCTGGCTTCCAGCCTGCAGGCCCCAAGGTATGTGATGTTCTGCTGGGGCTGAGGGAGACCAGTCATGCTGAGACCCCTGGCCCTACCTCCCACCCCACCTCTGTCCATCACATGCCTTCTGGGGATAAGTGCCTGGTAGGAGTGATTGCCCTGTGTCCCTGCCAGTCACAGGCCCTGGCCAATCCAATACCCAATTCAGATAGGAGAATGAAAGCCCAGACAAGGCCAAGAGGGCCCCAAGGTCATGCAGAGGGCACATTAATGTCAGAGCCATGGCTGGAACTCATGGCTCATGCCCTACGACTAAGGACTGAGGAAGAGTTGAGAGAATAAACACCCTCCTGGGAAAATAAACCCAGGGAGAAGGGCACACAAGCTCACACATTTGCATGTGTCTATGTCACATGTGATCACACACAGCTTGGATTCTGATCAAGACCCCAGTGGGATCCCCAAGACTCCCACCCCACATTCAAATACCACCATAAGTGTTGAGCACTCAGGTATGTAGAAGCTCACAGGTGGTGGAGGCAGATGGTAGGAGGTGGGACAGGGGTTCCCACCTGTACTTTCCTTCCAATATTTGTGTCACCTTGGGCCAGCACTGCCCTTGGTCCCTCCCTCTGGCTGAACCCTGTTCATCCACAGGACGGAGTGGAGAAACGAGCTGGGACCCTCAGCCCCCAACCCCTCCTTACCCCTCAGGACCCATCTGCTCTCAGCTTCCGTCGAAATAGCAGCCCCCAGCCCCAGACACAAGCCCCCTGAAGGCCTGGGCCATCTTGCACCCCTCTTGTGCCCCCGAAAGCAGACAATAAAACACTTCCACGAGAAATAAAGAATTGAGTGTATGTTGTTCCATCAGTGGTACTCAGGCACTTGAGAGTTCAGGAGCTCTGCTGAGCAGTGCGAAGAAGCTTCTCCTCCCGCTGCTTCCGTATTCTCTCTTTGAATTCTTCTACCTCTTGGCGCTAATGGTGTGGAAGAGGTAGGACATACCTCAGAGCTGGGGCCCCTCTTCCGCCACCCTACCTCCTACTCCCCCAGGCCACAGCTTCAGAATGTGGTGTCCACATTGGGAGCCCTGTGCCACTTCCAAGCAGGGTCCAATAGGGATCAGCCTCATCGTTCGGAGTGGACAGGAAGGAGACTACGTGCCCCTTTCCTCTCACTTCTCTACTCACGACTGAGGATGACATTTTCATTAGAACCCATCATGGTCACAGGGACCCAGGCCTCTCTGTCCCTCTAGCAGGAGGAGGAGTGTGTTACTTACCTGGTTCTCCTCAGGTGGCCACAGCTCCCTCTGTAGGGATAAAGTCACAGGTGAGCCAGGAGCCCCCTAGGCGAGCCAGCTCACGGAAGGCAGACATTGCCCTCCCCAGTCCTCTGCAATGAACCCTTGAAAAACTCCCCTGCGCCCACCTTTCGCTGTATGACGTAGTCCTCAAACCACTCAGCCTGATTGGCAATCCAGAACATAGCCACAGGGAAGGTGAGATAGAGAGTCATCTGGAAGGGGGAGGGAGTCGGAGGTGGCTCAGCGCCTGGCGGACCATCCTCCTGCGCAGCCCGGAGCGCCTCCTCAGGCCCCCAGGAACCCCAGCTTCCAAGAGACCTTATTTCTGAGAGCTCCTTCCGCGTTTGGGGACATACACGCCCTGGCCCCAGGAGGACAAGGGCTCCTACGACAGTCACAGGCGTCTCTTGGAGACCTCACTGTCCCCGCCCCCAAGTCAGATGCCGGAAGCATTCCGAATCCCTCCTTCGTCAGAGTATGCTTCCCTAGGCCAGGAGTCCCCTACCAGGGACACACACCCAGCAATGCTAAGCCCAAGAGCTCCTCCGGAGTCTGGAGCCTTCCCTCTTAGAACCCCGCCTCACAACAGCCGTACTAGGGCCTCAGAACCCAGCACCCCTCCTCGAGCGTCCAACCCTGAAGGGCCTTCTCAAACCTCAACCCCTTCCTACTCAAAGCCGCCTTCTCAGATCCAGGAAGACGTCCCCGCGTCCTAGCTCGTGTGCCCACTGACCCGAAACACCTCCAGCTTCACCCCCATCTCGCCTTTCCTGGGCTACGCGACCGCCCTGTCCTACGCCAGCCCTCCAAAGCGGCAGCGCTCGGTCGGAGCCCACCCACTCCACAACGGAGGCTGATTGGCCGAGGAGCCTCGATGACATCATCTCCGGGCCCTACTCGAAGTTCCGGTCGCCGGCGAAGTCTGGCGGAAGTTCGAGCGGGGCCTGAATGCTCGGGACATGGCCAGCCAATAGGAAGTGAGTCTGGCCCGGGGGCGGGCCTTTAGGAGGAGATGTCATTATAACTGGACTCCTGCTGCAGCTGGGGAACTGGGAAAATGGTGGTTGTGGCGCGACTTTCTCGACAGGAGCGGCCGGACCTTGTCTTTGTGAGTCCGCTGCGGGGCTGGGGGTGGCCTGGGGTCAGGGTCTGACCTCCTCCCCGGGAATCCAGGCCAAAGCTACGTCGGCCCACAGGGGGGAGGAATCTAACGGGTCGAAGGCCATATGGTGATATCCGGACCAGGCTGGCCAGGAGTAAATGTCTGATATCCGAACCCAGGTGGCCTGAGTAAAGGACTGCTGTGAAGGCTGTGGGTCTGGCGTCCCGGGCCTGGGGCGAAAATGGAAGCGCCCCGGGAGCGGGAGAGGAGGGAAATTGCAATAGTTAAATCTTGAGAGATCTGGGGTTTGGAGAAAAGACATGGTGTCCGGGCCAGGGCTCTGGTTTTGTGGTAAAGGCTTGATAGTCTGGGGAACGGTCCTAAGCGTTACAATTTCTGGGATAAAGGGTTGGTGTCTGGCTTAGGAGAACCCTGCAGTCAGAAGTGAAGGCCTGCTGATGTGGAGCAAATCAGGCGATGGCCACTGGGACCCAGAGGAGGCAAAGACTTGATAAGGTTTACCCAGGACAGCTATAAGTCAGATGTCAGGAGGTCTGGATGATGGGCACCAGGTAGTCTAGACAATGGGTGCCATGGGTGGGAGGTCTGGTCATGTTAGGTGGTGTGGATACTGAATCCTTCGGAGGGGATACTAAGAGGGTACCTGCAAATCTGGTGTGTAGCCAGGTATTGATACACTGATGTGCTGTATATCCAGGCAATGACACAAGACTGGAAAGTTCAAAGGTCAAGTTCCCAAAATAGTTAAGAGAAGAATTGTTTACTCATGTCTCAGCCTGCTTGATTTCAGTAACTTAGCAGCTTGACTATAGTGACTCAATTTTGTTTACTTTGTTTTGAGGATATTTCTTTTTCTTTTTTTACCTATCTTCCCACCTCTCTGCCCTCTGGCAATCATCAGCTTGTTTTTTGTATCTGTGGATCTTCTTCTGTTTTGTTTATTCATTTATTTTGCTTTCTTAGAGTCCACATAAAAGTAAGATCATTCTGTATTTATCTTGCATGATACCTCTGGGTCTATCCATGTTGTTGCAAATGTCAAGATTTTATTCTCTTTTATTGCTGAATAACATCCAGCTGTGTGTGTGTGTATACACACACACACACACACACACACACACCTTTATCCAGTCACCTATTGATTAGCACCGGAGTTATTTCCATAACTTGGCTATTGTAAATAATGGTGCAACAAACATATAGGTGCATATATGTTTTCAAATTTGTGTTTTTATTTTTTTCATATAAAAACGTCATAAGGTAGTTCTATATTTAACTTTTTGAGGAACCTCCATACTGTTTTTCATATTGGCTATACCAGCTTACAATGCCACCGAGAATGCCAGCATGAGGATTTTCTTTTCTCCACATTCTCACCAGCACTTATTTTTCATAGATTTTTTTGATAGTTATTCTGACATGAGTGAGGTGGTATCTCATTGTGGCTTTGATTTGATTTCCCAGATGGTTAGTGACGTCGAGCATCTTTTCATGTCTGTTGACCATCTGTATGTCCTCTTTGAAGAAATGTCTGTTCAGGTTCTCTGCACATTTTTTAATTACATTGTTTGGTTTTTTGGTGTTAAGTTGTATGAGTTCTTTATAAATATTGGATATTAACATGTTATCAGAGTATCATTTGCGAATGCCTTCTCCCATTCAGTAGGTTGTCCTTTTAAAAAACTTATTTAATATTTTTTAACCCTCGCCTGAGGATGTGTTTACTGATTTTAGAGAGAGAGGAAGGTGGCATGGGGAGAGAGACATGTCAGTTGGTTGTCTCCCCTGTGCGCCCCAACCAGGGATAGAACCTGCAACCTAGGTATGAGCCCTGATCGGGGATGGAACCTGCAACCTTTTTATGGTGTACAGGAAGATGCTCCAACCAACTGAGCCACCCGGCCAGGGCCAGTAGGTTGTCTTTTTGTTTGGTTGATGGTTCCCTTTGCTGTGCAGACACTTTTTAGTTCGATGTAGTCCCATTTGTTTTTCTTGTCGTTGCCTTTGCCCAAGGAGACATATCCAAGAAGATATTGTTAAGACTGATGCCAAAGAGTTTACTGCCTATGTTTTCCTCTAGGAGTTTTATGGTTTCACGTCTGACGTGTAAGGGTTTAATCCATTTTCAGTTTATTTTTGTATATGGTGTGAGAAAGTGAATCAGTTTCACTTTGTTGCATGTCTCTGTCCAGTTTTCCCAGCATGTTATTGAAGGGACTGTCTTTACCCCATTGTATATCCTTGCCTCCTTTCCTATAGGTCCACTGACTGTATAAGTGAGGATTTACTCCTGGGCTCTCTTATTTTATTCCAGGGATTTATACCAGTACGAAACTGTTTTGATTATTGTAGCTTTGTTGCAAATCAGGAAGCGTGATACCTCCCACTTCCTTCTCTCTCATTGTGTCTCTGGCTATTTGGAGTCTTTTACAGTTCCATATAAATTTCAGCATCAGTTGTTCTAGTTTTGAGAAGAATACCATTGGTATTTTAACAGGTATTGCTTTGAATCCGTGCATTGCTTCAGTAGTAAGGACATTTTAACCATATTAATCCTCTGATCCATGAGCATGGTATATCCTTCCACTTATTTGTGTCTTCTTCAGTTTCTTTCTTCAGTGTCCTATAGTTTTCAGAGTACAAGTCTTTCACCTCTTTGACTAAATTTATTCCTAGGTGTTTTATCCTTTTTGATTCAGTGGTAACTGGGATTGTTTTCCTATTTTCTCCTTGTGGTCATTTGTTATTGGTGTATAGAAACACAGCAGACTTCTATGTATTGATTTTTGCATCCTGCAGTTTTTTGAATTTTTATTCTATTAGTTTTCTGGTAGAATCTTTTCTACATATAACACCATATCAACTGCAAACAGTGAGAGTTTTACTTCTTCCCTATTCGGATGCCTTGTATTTCTTTCCTGACGTTAGAGGAAAAGCTTTTAGCTTTTCACCATTGAGTATTATATTAGCTGTGGGTTTGTCATGTATGGCCTTTATTATGTTGAGGCGTGTTCCATTTATACCCACTTGTTGAAAGTTTTACTATAAACGTATGTTGAATTTTGTCAAATGCTTTTTCTTCATCTATTGTGATGATCATGTGATTTTTATCCTTCAATTTGTTAATGTGAAATATCACATTAATTGATTTATGGGTGCTGAACCATCCTTGCATCCCTGAGATATATCCCACTTGGTTGTGGTGTAATCCTTTTAATATATTGTTGAACCATGGTTGCTAATATTTTGTTGAGAATTTTTATGTCTTTGTTCATCAAGGTCATTGGTCTATAATTTTACTTTTGTTGTAATGTCTTTGTCTGGTTTTGGTATCAGACCAATGCTGGCCTTGTAAAATGAGTTTGCTAGTGTTCCTTCCTCTAATTTTTTGAAGTGGTTTAAGAAGGGTAGATGTTAATTATTCTTTATATGTTTAATAGAATTTGCCTGTAAAGCCATCTGGCCCTGCACTTTATTTGTTGGGAATTTTCTTTACTTCCGTTTCATTTTCATGGCTAGTAATCAGTCTGTTTAGGTTTTCTACCTCTTCTTGGATCAGTCTTGGAAGGTTATATGCTTCTAGAAATTTATCCATTTCTTCTAGACTGTTAAATTTGCTTGTGTTTAATTGTTCGTAGTACTCTTTCATGATTCTTTGTAATTCTGTTGTTAACTTCTCTTTCATTTATGCTTTTATTTATTTGAGATCTCTTTTGAGGTGTTTAGCTAATGATTTTTCAATTTTGTTTATCTTGTTAAAGAAACAGCTCTTAATTAATTTATTTTTAACTTTTTATTGTATTTTTTCCATTACCATTTAACCCCCTTATATTCCCTACTCCCTGCAGTCACCATGCTGTTGCCATGTAAGAGCTTTTTCCAGCTCTTACTTTAATTGGTCTTTTCTGGTTTCTTTTTTAATCTCTATTTTGTTTAGTCCTGTTCTGATCTTAATTATTTCTTTCCTTCTGATTAGTTTGGGTTTTGTTTGTTCTTATTTTTCTAGTTTCTTTGGGTGTAACATTAGAGATTGTTTATTTGGGATTTTTCTTGTTTTTTGATGTAGACCTGTATAGGTGTGAACTTTCTGTTATTACTGCTTTTGCTGCATACCATAAACTCTGACAAGTTATGTTTTTATGTTCACTTGTCTCCAGGTTGTCGATTTCCTTTTTGGTCCACTTGCTGTTGAGTCTCCACATATTCGTGTTCTTCCCAGTGCTCTTTCTGTAGTTGATTTCTAGTTTCATGGAATCATGGCTGGAAAAGATGTTCGCTATGATTTCAGTACTCTTGAATGTGTGTTTATGTTACTTTATTTCTCTATTCCTCAGTGTCCAGGGCTAAAGGCTTCATTTCTTTCCATACCTGTCCTTCTGAGATAAAGGTCTAACTCCAAGTTCTGGGGTGCAGTTGAACTAGACTCTGGCTAGTAGAGCCTCAAGTGCCAAAGACTTGGTGGCTAGGGAGAGGCTTTGTGAGGAGATAAGGCTTGTAGTCCAGAGCAGAGGGCTGGTGTGGACCAGAGAGCCTAAGGAGTCTGGTGATCCGGGTCAGATTGTGGGGAGTCAAATTCTGAGGGCTGCATCTGGGCCAGAGTCCTGTTATGTGGGCATCTGGTGGCCTGGCTCTGAGGTGGGCACTGGGGTCTGGGATGGGGCCTGGAGTTCAGCGTGGGTGGTGCTGTGCTCAGCTCTAAGGGCAGGCCTCCCTTTGCCCCATTACCTGGTCTGGCAGGATGAAGAAGATCTCCCCTATGAGGAGGAGATTATGCGGAACCAGTTCTCCGTCAAATGCTGGCTCCGCTACATTGAGTTCAAACAGGGGGCCCCGAAGCCCAGGCTCAATCAACTGTACGAGCGAGCACTGAAACTGTTGCCCTGCAGGTAGGAGCTGCTTCAGCTGCCCCACCCATCCAGTCCTAGTGGAACTGGCCAGTAAGTCCCTGAATATGCATCCTCTAGAGGGTCAGCACACCCTCCCTGATAGCCCAGTCCACCCCCTCATGGCGGATACTTGTCTCCCCTCCCAGTCCCCTTTGCCTAGCAGTTGCCTCATAGGGTAGGGTGAAGGATTCTTGGGCTCCAAAAGGCTGACCCATCCATGTCTGCCTCCTCCCCCCACTCCCCCAGCTACAAACTCTGGTACCGCTATCTGAAGGCACGCCGGGCGCAGGTGAAGCATCGCTGTGTGACAGATCCTGCCTATGAAGATGTCAACAACTGCCACGAAAGGGCCTTTGTGTTCATGCACAAGGTTGGGGGTGGGGCGGCTGGCCTGGGGGATGAGTGAGGAGGTGGGGCTCAGAGTCCATGAAGGTGGACAAAGCAGAGGGGTTAGAGTCCTGTCGCCTCTGTGCACCTGGAGTTGAGCTAGACCTAGTTCTGGGGGAATGGGGTTCTGGGTCCTGCTGCCTTTTGGCTTGGCTGTAGGCCATATGCTGTGGTACTGGCAGCTCAGACCCTGTCTCTCTTCCTGCCTCCAGATGCCACGTCTGTGGCTAGATTATTGTCAATTCTTGATGGACCAGGGCCGCATCACACACACCCGTCGCACTTTCGACCGTGCCCTCCGGGCACTGCCCATCACACAGCACTCACGTATGTGGCCTCTGTACCTGCGCTTCCTGCGCTCGCACCCACTTCCTGAGACAGCTGTGCGGGGCTACCGGCGCTTCCTCAAGGTAAGCCCATGGTGGGGCTGAGGTGGGGTCAGGCTCAGGTGAGTGGGCCAGTTCCCCAGGTCAAGAGTGTCCCTTTGGCCCCATGCAGGATGTCACCTAACAGATGGGATATGGGGAAAAGGTTCCTTGAGACAGGCAGGCTTTTGTTTGCAGTTTATTTGTTTATTCTTGAAATAGTTTGGGGCACTGTGCCTAAGACAATCCCTGCCTGCAGATGGATAGGATAGACAAATGCACGTGAGCTGACAAGTTTTACTCTTAAACTGGAGTAAAACTGCAGCCATGGGGGAAGCACAGCTATGGGAATGCATGACAGGCAAGGTGGAGAATCAAGGTGCAAACAGGGTGGAGTTTTTGTATGCTTTTCTCAAATTTACCATTTATGTATATTGTGAAACCCTTAGTGCAGCGCTGTTTGGGTAGGGGGCTTGTGATGAAATCAGGGTCTGCCTTGAGCAGGTTGGACCATTGATGTCTAAGCCAGACCAGTCAGGGCTGAGACTGGACCAGTGTGGTTCATATTGGACCAGTGGGACCAAGGATGCCCCGTGGGGCTGAGGCTGGACCAGTAGGTCTTAGGCTGGACAGGTGTGGCTAAGGCTGACTCTTGGCCAAGACATGGTGGTAGGCTGACAGACGGCCCAGAGCCACTGAGGGATAGGGGCACAGTAGTGTGGCCTTGTGGCCCCACTAACTGCTGGCACGGTGGGTTGGTGCCCAGCTGAGCCCTGAGAGCGCAGAGGAGTACATTGAATACCTCAAGTCAAGTGACCGGCTGGACGAGGCTGCACAGCGCCTGGCCACTGTGGTGAATGACGAGCGCTTCGTGTCCAAGGCTGGCAAGTCCAACTATCAGGTGGGCCTCTGGGGAGATAGACCAGGTGGGTAGGCTTGCCTCCTCCTGGCCTGAGGCTGAGATTTCTTCCTGGGCCCTGCAGCTGTGGCACGAGCTCTGTGACCTCATCTCCCAGAACCCAGACAAGGTACAGTCACTCAATGTGGACGCCATCATCCGAGGGGGCCTCACTCGCTTCACCGACCAGCTGGGCAAGCTCTGGTGCTCGCTGGCTGACTACTACATCCGCAGCGGCCACTTTGAGAAGGTGTGTGGGCACCCTGGGTACGGGGTGGGGTCTCCCGCCAGTGCACAGTACTCAGGACACGCGGACATACTGGTGAGCAGGAAACGTCGGCAGATGTGCTGGCACACACACGTGTGTCTCATGCGCCCATTTACCTTGCTGAGGACCTGCTGGCAATGCACCGATCTGGGGTCAGCCAGACCTGGGTTCTACATGGCTGTGTGGCCCAGGACCCTCAGTCTGCATGTCTTCATTTGAAAAATTAAAAGTGACAGTCATACCCTCATCTGTGGGGAGTTGGTGCCAAGCATGTGCCTGACTTGAGGATCACTCCCAAGGTGTTTATGTGTTTAAGCTAGAAATAAAAGGCCCAAGTGAGAGTCAGCAAGCATTTGTTTCAGATCCAAAAGCACAGCTATTCTGAAAGCACTGACTCAGGCAAAAACCCAAACTGTTCTGATTAGGAGTGAAGGCAAGGGGTATTTATGAGAAAGAAGAGGAACAACTCTGTCAGTAGAAGAGAGGAATATCTGTAGGTGTAGATAAGCTAACATAGTGCTACTAATTCTAAAGATGCTTTCAATTTTCAGTCTGTTAGTCATCACATCTGCTCTCTTATCTTTGCAAACAGTTGTTTAGGCAACAGGCTAGTTTAGGCCCAGTCCGCAGGTCATTTTTCCCAGTTCTAACCTTCCCAAAGTTTGAGAAGTAAGATGTGCACGGAAGTCTCTCTGGGAAGGCAGCTCCAACTCCATTTTAAAGTTGCTCCATTTATATTACTTTTGACATTTTCCCCCTTTTGATTGAGATCTTTCCTTGAAAGCATTGCTGATCAGTTTTTACAAGCATTGTTGGCCTCCATTGCTGGGCAGGCTCCTTTTCAGTATGTCAAGCCATTGTCGGTCCCTTGTCGCTAGGCAGGCTCCTGGCTGGTATGTCATACCCCACATAGGTGGGAAGGTGGTGTTTAGGAGCCGTAGGTGGCATGTGCGCAACATGAGCATCGTCCCAGAGGAAGGCTTCACCCTCACGTCCTCTGCAGGCAACACCTTCGGTGGGTCCGTGAGGCTGCTCATAGGAGGTCTCATGGCCATAGTGGTCATTTCAGAATGTTGAGCACGCATGATCAGTGGTGTCTTTAAAACATTGAGCTGTACAAAACAAAGTTTATAACAGCAAAAATTTCTATAATAAATAAAATGTTAAGTTCAAATTGAAGACTAGATCTGAACAAGGAGGTAATACCTGAAGGAAGTCACCTAGATGTTAGAGAGCCATGAGGTGTCAGTGTGAACTGTTATTTAATCATTTGCTTTGTACCCAGATTTTATCTAGTTCTATCTCTATTTTACTAGAGGTGTTTTATCCAAGTACAACAAGAGGTATTAACAACAGAGCAAACACCACCTTGCTCAGTGAGGATAAGGTGAAGAGCAATTCTACTGTCTTAACACAAGGCATGCAAGGGAATTTAAAGGGTTTTCTGGCTGCTGTTGCTGTGAGGGCTGCTGCAGTAGCCACCCAAGGGAGAAGGATACTTGCAGATCAGGCACCTCCCCAGGTGACTTCAGCAGACATGGGACACCCTTGACTGGTGAGACTAGCTGCACATTTCAGCCTGTGAAGTGCGTTTAAAGATGATGCCCAATGTTGAGTTACCTTCCCAGGAAGAAAGGGAAACGATAACTATTATAGTGAGTGCTTGGCCTTGTGTGTTATTTGTGAGATAGGAAGGAACTAAAGTAAGGGAAAAAGAAAAATGAAGGTGTAGATTATACTAAGAGTTTATAAATTTCGGAGGGCAGGTAGAGAGGAAAAGATAAATGTTTTAATTATGCTTAGGAAGGTATAATTTATTAAATTGATGTAGGTCATAGATAGCTTAGGAGAAAAGAAAATTTATATCTGGAAAACTAAGATAAAAAACCCTAGTAATATGTCATATAAAAAGTCATAAAAATTGTAATCAGAACTGGCCAATGTGGTTGGACATCATCCCTCAAAGTGAAAGGTTGCTGGTTCCATTCCTGGTCAGGGCACATGTCTGGGTTGCAGGTTCAAGAGGCAGCTGATCAGTGTTTTTTATGTTGATGTTTTTCTCCCTCTTTCTCCTTCCCCTGTCTCTAAAAATAAATAAAATCTTTAAAAAAAATTATAATCATCCTCATCAGTTCATTCATCCCATGTTATTAATTCTTATTAATCTTAATCTTTTTGTCAGCAGTTTTAATGAATCCAGTTTTTCTTAGTATTCGGCAAATCCTCACCTAGTTTAATGGTTTGATCTAAAAGATTATCAAAAACCTGTGTCAGAGTTCTCTCCTTGAATTTCTCTTAAGATGAAGCTTTTTGGTAAGAACACTTAAATAAAAGCATCAGAGTAAAATATTAACTGTCTGTGTAAATGACAAAGGACTTAAAAATGGCCATGGTTAAAGATCTAGTAAGTGCATACACACAAACACACACATACACACAAATGATGCAGTTGGCTTTGTTATTCATTCCAATCTTGGCTTGACCATACATAGAATAATTTTCTCAAGATCCCTCTTCCATAAACCTCCTGCAAGTTCCATAAACCTTCTGTAATTTCCATAAACTTTCTGCAACTTTCATATACCTTTCAGCCGTTGTCCCTTTTTTATTATTCTTATTTTAAAACAAAATAGGACAAAATTACTTTCCTTTTTCTTCCTTTGTACCAAAAAACCGAGAATAACAACAAAAACCAACCAAGTTCTTTATGTCTTTCCTTATACAAAAAACACATCTCTTTTCCTTTCTGTCAACAAAAGTGCACCTTTCTTTATCATAACTTCTTTTACTGAAAACATCTAGTCATTTTT
This sequence comes from Furipterus horrens, assembly GCF_987537825.1. NCBI lineage: Eukaryota > Metazoa > Chordata > Mammalia > Chiroptera > Furipteridae > Furipterus > Furipterus horrens. The sequence goes on along the minus strand of NW_028327180.1, from coordinate 59,380,024 downwards.
CTTTCATCTTTATATTTTTAATAGTTTTGTTTAAAAAACTTTAGCTCTTTTACTAATCAGCTTTATCAAAGGAACTTCTATAGTAGTCTGTAATTTTTATTTTTTAGTTTTTTAAAGTATATTTTGTTGATTGTGCTGTTACAATTGTCCCAATTTCTTTTCCTTTGCTCCCCTCCGCCCAGGACCCCTCTGCCCTCCAGCAATCCACCTCCCTTAGTTCATGTCCATGGGTCCTGCATATAAGTTCTTTGGCTTCACCCTTTCCTGTACTATTCTTAACATCCCCCTGTCTATTTTGTACCTACCAATTATGCTGCTTGATCTCTGCACCATTTCTCCCTTTATCCCCCTTCCCCCTCCCAGCTGATAACCCTCCAAATGATCCCCATACCTATGATTCTGTTCCTATTCTGGTTTGCTTAGTTTGTCTTTGTCTTTATTTTTTAGATTCTGATGTGATAGTTGTGAGTTTGTTGTCATTTTAATGTTCATAGTTTTGATCATTTTCTTAAATAAGTCCCTTTAACATTTCATATAATAAGGGCTTGGTGAGGATGAACTCCTTTAGCTTTACCTTGTCTGGGAAGCACTTTATCTGCCCTCCCATTCTAAACCACAGCTTTGCTGGACAGAGTAATATCGGTTGTAGGTCCTTACTTTACCTCACTTTGAATATTTCTTGCCAGTTCCTTCTTGCTTGCAAAGTTTATTTTGAGAAATCAGCTAACAATATTATAGGAACCCCTTTGTAGGTAACTCTCTTCTTTTGCTGTTTTTAAGATTCTCTCTTTATCTTTAACCTTTGACATTTTAATTATGTTTTGTCTTGGTGTGGTCCTCTTTGGGTCTAGCTTGTTTGGGACTTTGTGCTTCCTAGGCTTGTATGTCTGTTTCCTTTGCCAAATTAGGGAAGTTTCTCTTCATTATTTTTTTCACATAAGTTTTCAATTCCTTGCTCTTCTTCTTCTGGCACCCCTATAATTTGGATGTTGGCATGTTTAAAGTTGTCCCAGAGGTTCCTAAGTCTCTCCTCATTATTTTCAATTCTTGTTTCTTCATTCTGTACTGGTTGACTGTTTATTTCTTCCTTATGTTCCAAATTGCTGATATGAACCCCAGCTTCCTTCCCTTCATCATTGGTTTAGTGTGGATTTTCCTTTGTTTCACTTAGCATAGCCTTCACTTCTTCCCTTATGTGTTTGCCATACTCAAGCATGTCTATCAAGTCTGTATCTTTATCACCAGTATTTAGAACTCTGCGTCTGTTAGTTTAGAACTCCTCGTTGCTTAATTCTCCCACTGGAACCTTGATCTCTTCCCTCTTTTGGGCCATACTTCTTTGTCTCCTCAATTTTACAGGCTCTTGTGTTTGCCTCTGAGTCTTAGGTAGAGCTGTCACACCTGTTACATTGTAAGGGGCGGAGCCTTACGTATCCCACGGTTGTGGCACTGTATGTGGGGGAGGGGTCTGAGAGGAAACAATGCTGCTTGCTCAGCACTCACCCCTTTTCTAGGTACTTCTCCTATTTTCTGTAAGGCACTGGCACCTCTGGCTGTGGTTCCCAGAGTGTGTGGGTTTGTGGACACTAGCACTGTGGGGGCCTCTAAACAAACGGTTGCTGGGAGACCGGCAGTTGCTTCCTCCGCCCCCACCCCCACTGGTTTTCACAGTCAGAAGCAATGAGGCTTTATTTTCCTTGGTGCAGGAGTTGTTTGGTCTGGTCTGGTGCTGGAAACCCTCCCCAGGTGTCCCTCTCTACTTTTATAATGTCAGTCACAGCCACTGTCACCACTGCTGCCTCCATAATGCATCCTCACCACCTCGACTCCACCCCTCTACCTGTCTGGATGAGTATTTCTTCTTTGTATCTTTGTTCAGTCATGCAGCTTGATTTTCTGGAACTTCTGGTTGTCTCCAGTTTTGAGGTAGTTGTATTTCTTCTTAGTAGTGGAGGGAGATGAAGCGTGTCTACCTACACCTCCATCTTGGCCAGAAGTCTTTTTCCTGATAAATTTGTAATAAGCCTAGGTAGAATAAAAGTATTATATTTAATGTTGATAACTCTAAAGACCTGTTTGTTTCAAGAAACCAACTTAATTTAGCTTTAATGCCAAAGTTTTTTTAGAACCTGAAAAACATTTGGGTTAGTTTTTGTTACATTTCTTAATTAACGTAAGTGCTGGATTCCTTGGAGTGAATTGAACAAAGCTCTTTACAGACCAATTTTATTAATCATCTGGTAGACATACATACACATATGTAGACAGACACAAGCAGAGAGACCTGATAGTTTTGTTTTGTTTTTTTTAAAAATTCAGCTATTAGGAAGGTACAGTAAGAGAAAATTCAGTAATTAATAACAGTTGGGAAAAGTTTATTTGTTCAGATAGGTAAGGCTTCTACTATTATCAGAGAAAAAATTTTAGATTTGTATTAGTCTTTGAGAAATAATTTTTAGGGAGGCTGTGGAGCAGGTGGTTACGTAAGAGAACCTGTTTAGTCGCTTGTATTTTTAAAAGGCTTTTGCTCCCATTTTCCTTTCCTTTGCTTTGTTTAGTCTCAGGCAGTTGTGGACTGTGTTTATGTTTCTAGAGGGCCTGGGAAGTGGCTAAAGAGGCTTAAAACAACCATTGTCAAACTTAATTCTGCCGGATTTCTTATCATAGAGTTACTAAACCATTTGAAATATCCTGTCAGGTTTCAGGTGGGACAGACAGCATAAAGTTTAAAGCACCTGCTCAGATGACTTGAGATCCCTGGAGAGCTGGGTTTTTTTTTTTTCACTTAAGTCATATTGTCTTTTTTTTTTTGTAATTAACGTTTTTTTTTTCTAAACCGTCCCCTGACCACCCGCCTTCTCTTTGCCAACCAACAGCTTGTTCTTTCTTCCTATGGGTCAGTATCTGTTTTGTTTTTACATATATATTGTTATTTCAAATTCCACACATAAGTGAGATCATCCAGTATTTATCCTTCTTTGTCTACCTTATTTCACATAGCATAATATCCTTGGGTCCATCTATATTGGTGCAATGTCAAGATTTCATTCTCTTGTTGAATAATAACCAGCTGTATATATATGTACCACATCTTCTTTATCCAATCATTATCGGTTAGCACCCTGGTTGTTTCCATCTTGGCTATTGTAAATAATGCTGCAGTGAACATATAAGTGCATGTATATTTTCAAATTTGTGTTTTTTTGTTCCGATAAATACCCAGATGTGGTCATAAGGTAGTTCTATTTTCAATTTTTTGAGGAACCTCCATACTGCTGTTCTTTTTTTTTTTAATGTTTTATTGATTATGCTGTTACAGTTGTCCCAATTTCTTTTCCCTCTGCTCCCCTCCACCCAGTGACCCCCCCTCCAACTGTGCCCCCACCCCCCGCTTAGTTCATGCCCATTGGTTGTGCATATAGTTCTTCTCAACATCTTCCTGTCTACTCCACTCCCTCCTACTATGCTTCTTAATTCCTGTACCATCTCCCTCCCTTTTCCCTCTTCCCCCTCCCCCTGACCTCCCCCATAATGTTCCCCATACCTATAGTTCTTTTTCCACTCTCGTTGCCTATTTAGTTTGCCTTTCTTTCGATTCCCTAGCTTCTGTTGTTAGTTGTTGCCATGCAGTTTTCATTTTAATGTTCATAGTTTTGATCCTCCTTCTAAACCAGTCCCTTTAACATCTCATGTTACAGTGGTTTGGATCTGATGAACTCCTTCAGTTTTACTTTGTCCTGGAAGCACTTTCTCTGCCCTTCTATTCTGAATGACAGCTTTGCTGGATAGAGTAATCATGGCTGTAGGTTTTTGCTTTTCATTACTTTGAATAATTTCCTGCCAGTCCCTTTTTGCCTGCAGAGTCTCCTTTGAGAAAACAGCTGGTAGTCTAATTGGGACCCCTTTGTACATAATTCTCTTCTCTCTTGCTGCTTTTAAGATTCTCTCTTTATCTTTAATTTTTGACATTTTGATTATAATGTGTCTTGGAGTGGTTCTCCCTGGGTCCAGTTTATTTGGAAAACTCTGTGCTTCCTGGACCTGTAAGTCTATTTCCTTTCCCAAGTTAGGGAAGTTCTGCTTCATTATTTTTTCACATAATTTTTCAATTTCTAGTTCTTCTCCTTCACCAGGCAACCCTATAATTTGTATGTTCGCTCTCTTATAGTTGTCCCAGAGGTTTCTGAGCTTCTCCGCATTTTTCTCAGTTTTTGTTTCCTCTTTCTGCACTGGTTGACTGTTTATTCTTTCCTTATGTCCCTGGTTTTCCTTCCCTCACCACTTGTTTCATATGTGTTTTTGTTCATTTCAGCAGGACTAGTCTTCATTCCTCCCCCGTCTTGATTAAGTCCCGCTGTTATTTCTGTAAGCTGTCTTATAACTATAGCTCTGACCTGAGCCTCTGAAAGGTTATCTATCTGTTAGTCCATTAGTTCATGTACTTGCTTTCTGGTCACCTGCGTGCTTGGGATCTCTATCATTATCCCTGCCATCCTGGCAGTTTTTGCTTCCTGGGTGAGGCTGTCACACCTCCTATGCCATAGGGGGCAGAGCCCCATGCACTCGTCACTACCAGGCGACCCTTCTCACCACACTGTGGCACTTTGCGTGGGAGCCGGGGTCCAAGATGGATTCCTGCCGTTCACTCTCCTCTGAGAGACCGGGAGCCTCCTCCTCTGTCCCCAGGCCCTCTGGGCCTCACAGTCCGAGGCAATAGGGGTCTGCCTTCCCCGGCATTGGAATCGCGAGCTGACAGGTTTGGTCTGCAGCTAGGGGTGCTCCCCAAGTGTTTCTCGCCTCCCCTTAAATATGGGTGTCTGTGCTTCCCGCCTTCCCGCTGCTGGTTGCCACTGTTGCCGCCGCCAGCACAGCTTGACCTCTCCACCCTGGCTTCGCCCCTTCTACCCGTCCAGACGAGCCCCACTTCTTTATAACTTCATACGTTGGACTTCCATGTAGCTTTACTTTCTGGAACTTCTGGTTATTTCTGGTTTTGTGTTAGTTGTAGTCCTTCTTAGTTGTGGAGGGAGACGGAGTGTGTCAGTCTAGGCCTCTATCTTGGCCGTAAGTCTTTTTTGGTAGTTTTCCATACTGATTTTCATATTGGCTGTACCAGCTTACAATCCCACTGAGAGTGCACAAGGGTTTTCTTTTTTCTACATGCTTACCAGCACTTGTTATTCATAGATTTTTTGATAGTTATTCTGACATACATCAGGTGGTATCTCATTGTGGTTTGGTTTTTTTTTTAAGATTTTATTTATATCTTTAGAGAAGGGGAAGGGAGGGAGAAAGGGAGAGAAACAGCAATGTATGAGAGATACATCAGTTGGTTGCCTCTCACATGCCCCCAACTGGGGACCTGGTCAGAAACCCAGGCATATGCCCTGACTGGGAATTGAACCAGAGACCTTTTAGTTCACAGGCTGGTACTCAGTCCACTGAGCCACACCAGCCAGTGTGTCATTGTGGCTTTGATTTGATTTCCCAGATGGTTAGTGACGTCGAGCATCTTTTCATGTCTGTTGACCATCTGTATGTCCTCTTTGAAGAAATGTCTGTTCAGGTTCTCTGCACATTTTTTAATTACATTGTTTGGTTTTTTGGTGTTAAGTTGTATGAGTTCTTTATAAATATTGGATATTAACATGTTATCAGAGTATCATTTGCGAATGCCTTCTCCCATTCAGTAGGTTGTCCTTTTAAAAAACTTATTTAATATTTTTTAACCCTCGCCTGAGGATGTGTTTACTGATTTTAGAGAGAGAGGAAGGTGGCATGGGGAGAGAGACATGTCAGTTGGTTGTCTCCCCTGTGCGCCCCAACCAGGGATAGAACCTGCAACCTAGGTATGAGCCCTGATCGGGGATGGAACCTGCAACCTTTTTATGGTGTACAGGAAGATGCTCCAACCAACTGAGCCACCCGGCCAGGGCCAGTAGGTTGTCTTTTTGTTTGGTTGATGGTTCCCTTTGCTGTGCAGACACTTTTTAGTTCGATGTAGTCCCATTTGTTTTTCTTGTCGTTGCCTTTGCCCAAGGAGACATATCCAAGAAGATATTGTTAAGACTGATGCCAAAGAGTTTACTGCCTATGTTTTCCTCTAGGAGTTTTATGGTTTCACGTCTGACGTGTAAGGGTTTAATCCATTTTCAGTTTATTTTTGTATATGGTGTGAGAAAGTGAATCAGTTTCACTTTGTTGCATGTCTCTGTCCAGTTTTCCCAGCATGTTATTGAAGGGACTGTCTTTACCCCATTGTATATCCTTGCCTCCTTTCCTATAGGTCCACTGACTGTATAAGTGAGGATTTACTCCTGGGCTCTCTTATTTTATTCCAGGGATTTATACCAGTACGAAACTGTTTTGATTATTGTAGCTTTGTTGCAAATCAGGAAGCGTGATACCTCCCACTTCCTTCTCTCTCATTGTGTCTCTGGCTATTTGGAGTCTTTTACAGTTCCATATAAATTTCAGCATCAGTTGTTCTAGTTTTGAGAAGAATACCATTGGTATTTTAACAGGTATTGCTTTGAATCCGTGCATTGCTTCAATAGTAAGGACATTTTAACCATATTAATCCTCTGATCCATGAGCATGGTATATCCTTCCACTTATTTGTGTCTTCTTCAGTTTCTTTCTTCAGTGTCCTATAGTTTTCAGAGTACAAGTCTTTCACCTCTTTGACTAAATTTATTCCTAGGTGTTTTATCCTTTTTGATTCAGTGGTAACTGGGATTGTTTTCCTATTTTCTCCTTGTGGTCATTTGTTATTGGTGTATAGAAACACAGCAGACTTCTATGTATTGATTTTTGCACCCTGCAGTTTTTTGAATTAATTTCTTAGTTCTAATAGTTTTCTGGTGGAGTCTTTTCTATGTATAGCATGTCAACTGCAAACAGAGTTTTACTTCTTCCCTCTTCAGATGCTGGAAGTGGTGTTAGGTGGATCTAACGGGTGCTTAGTAGCAACAACTGAGCCTTCTGTGCCCAAGCTGTGTTTAGGTTCTGTGCTGTGTGGCCCTGGGTGCCAGGTTCTTGACACATGTCTTTCTTGAGCCTCATAGTGACTCTGCCTGAGGGGCTGTCCCTCAGTTTACTGAGGAGGAACCAAGGTTCCCAGGGTAGGAAAGGACTCCATCCTGGCTGTGCTGCAGTCACTCTTAGAGCCTGATGGAGCTGAACAAGCCCTGGAGAGGACCTTGTGGGGTCCCAACTTGGGGCTGGTGCCAGGGTGGTCCTGCTGGCTTCTCTGTGTCCATCTGAGGGGAAACACGTGCCTCTTCCCTGCTGGCACATTGCCCCTCCCCAAACCCACAGGCTCGGGACGTGTATGAGGAGGCTATCCGGACCGTGATGACTGTGAGGGACTTCACCCAGGTGTTCGACAGCTATGCCCAGTTTGAGGAGAGCATGATTGCTGCCAAGATGGAGACATCCTCCGAGCTGGGACGGGAAGAGGAGGGTGAGCGCTGGGGCAGTCCTGGGCCATGGGGCAAGGGGCTGGGGTAGCCCGCAGGTGCTGAGGGAGTCCTGCGTGGCTGGGGCCATGGAGAGGTGTGCCTTGGGGTTGGTCAGGCCAGTAGGGAGGGAGACTGGGTGGACAGTGTAGGGGGTCTTGCCGAATAGCTCTGACTGAGCATACATCTCAGGCTCTGGCTAGACACAGTCTGGGTGGACAGCAGTGGTTGACAGGGAAGGAGGGCTAGGGGGAATGTTGGGGGCTGGAGGTGAGTCTGGGGTCAGGCTGGCCCAGTGCTGGAGGGAGCGAGGGCTGGGAGATGGAAGTGGCTATGCACTGACGCCCTTGCCCCCATTCTCCTGGTCCTCCCATGGGTCCCAGATGACGTGGACTTGGAGCTGCGCCTGGCCCGCTTTGAGCAGCTCATCAGCAGGCGACCCCTGCTCCTTAACAGTGTCTTGCTGCGGCAGAACCCACACCACGTGCATGAGTGGCACAAGCGCGTAGCCCTGCACCAGGGCCACCCCCGGGAGGTGCGTTATGGCCCTGCAGCCTCAGAGCCCCACCCCATTCTTGCCTGCCATGGTCCCAATTGTCCAGCCCAATTACCACCCCCACCCCACACACAGATCATCAACACATACACGGAGGCTGTGCAGACAGTGGACCCCTTCAAGGCTACAGGCAAACCCCACACGCTGTGGGTCGCATTTGCCAAGTTTTATGAGGACAACGGGCAGCTGGATGATGTGAGTACAGATGTGTCCTTGTTCAGAGGAGCCGGGGTGGGGGTGGGGGGCAGGGTCTGAGCCTGGCTTCTGACCACCCCGGCAGGCCCGCATCATCCTGGAGAAGGCCACCAGGGTGAGCTTCAAGCAGGTGGACGACCTGGCGAGTGTGTGGTGTGAGTGTGGTGAGCTAGAGCTCCGGCATGAGAACTATGACCAGGCCCTGCGGCTCCTGCGGGTAAACACTGCAAAGGTGGGGGTGGGGTGGGGGTGTGGCCCAGTATGGGCCACACCCTCTCGGCTCCCCCACTGCATGTTTCTGCAGAAGGCTACAGCACTGCCTGCCCGCCGGGCAGAATACTTTGATGGCTCGGAGCCTGTGCAGAACCGTGTATACAAGTCACTGAAGGTTTGGTCCATGCTTGCCGACCTGGAGGAGAGCCTTGGCACTTTTCAGGTGAGCTGCCAGGATGCAGTGGGTCATGGGAAAGTGGCAGGGCTGCCCGCACAGTCCCAGGATGTGCTCCGACCTGTCCCCGCCTCCACCCCGCAGTCCACCAAGGCCGTATATGACCGAATTCTGGACCTGCGCATCGCCACCCCCGCAGATCGTTATCAACTACGCCATGTTCCTGGAGGAGCACAAGTACTTTGAGGAGAGCTTCAAGGTGAGGGGGACCTGTCAGGAGGCCCCAGGAGGCAGTGTCCCCTACCCTTGTGCTTCGGTTACTCTATTAGTCTGCCCAGGCTGCTGTAACAAAGGGCCATGGGCTTACATGACAGCATTTATTCCCTCATGGTTCTGGTGGCTGGAAGTCTGAGGTCAAACTGTTGGCAGGGTTGGTCCCTCCTAAGGCCTCTTTGGCCTTCTCCTTGCCTATTTGTGGCTGCATGTTTCTGATGTCTCTCCATGTGTCCCATTTCATCTTTTTTTTTAATATGTTTTATTGATTATGCTGTTACAGTTGTCCCAATTTCTTTTCCCCCTGCTCCCCTCCACCCTGTGACGCCTCCTCCCTCCAGTTGCCCCCCCCCCTTAGTCCATTCCCATTGGTTGTGCATATAGTTCTTCTCAACATCTTCCTGCCATTTCATCTTATAAGGACACCCACCCTATTAAAGGAGGGTCCACCGTAATGATCTCATTCTAACTTAGGTACTCCTGTAAACACTATATCTCCAAATCCGGTCACACTCTAAGATGCTGGGCCTAGGGCTTCGACATGACTTCAGGGGACAAGTTTAGACCCCCAGGCGCTGAGTCCTGCCTGTGTGTGTGAGAGGCAGGGGAGGGTATGGGTGTGTGGGCTGTTCCTGTGCTGCTGCTCGGGTGGCCGGGCATAGGTACGTGGGGTGCTTTACACATGGATACTGCACATGCAGGGATGGGGAGGTGGGGCACATACACGTGTGCTGACCCTGCCTGAGTAACAGGTCCTGCCCCTTGGCCTGGGCTCCAGGGTCTTCAGAGCTGAGGGTCCAAACCCCTCTCACCCATTATTGTCTACTCGTGACTTGATTGTTGGCCCAGCCCAGTTCTGGGGTCCTATGGACGGTTGAGGGGCACAGCAGCGCACAGAGCCTTCTGACTGCCAACATCACAGGCAGGTGGGCAGAGGGGAGGCTGCTTACGGAGCTGGAGGGGACACAGGCAGTGTCCTAGCAAACGGCACCAGGGAGCCTTTCCCTGCACACTCACACATGACTCCCCCGTCTCTGGGCAGGCATACGAGCGTGGCATCTCACTGTTCAAGTGGCCCAATGTGTCTGACATCTGGAGCACTTATCTGACCAAGTTCATTGCCCGCTACGGGGGCCGCAAGCTGGAGCGGGCGCGGGACCTCTTTGAGCAGGCGCTGGATGGCTGTCCCCCCAAATATGCAAAGAGTAAGGAGGATGAGGTAGCTCAGTGGGGGGCGGGGGGCCAGGTCATGGACCTCCAACGCTCTTGTCCTGCCACAGCCCTGTACCTGCTGTACGCGCAGCTGGAGGAGGAGTGGGGCCTGGCCCGGCACGCAATGGCTGTGTACGAGCGCGCCACCCAGGCCGTGGAGCCTGCCCAGCAGTACGACATGTTCAACATCTACATCAAGCGGGCAGCAGAGATCTATGGAGTCACCCACACCCGTGGCATCTACCAGAAGGCCATTGAGGTGACCATTGCAGGGGGTGGGGCAGGTCCCGCAGGTCCCTTAGAAGGTGGGAGGGGTCCCATAGGCTGCAGGTTTAAGTGAGCCTGCACTTGGGGGCTAGTAGGGAGCATTCTGGAAGCTCAGGGACCAGCCTGGTGTGTGAGGACCCCTCGTGGCAGCTCTCCTCCCGCCTCTTCCAGGTACTATCAGATGAGCATGCTCGGGAGATGTGCCTGCGGTTTGCAGACATGGAGTGCAAGCTGGGGGAGATTGACCGTGCTCGGGCCATCTATAGCTTCTGCTCCCAGATCTGTGACCCCCGGGTAGGCATGGGCCCAGGGCAGGGGGGGCTAGCGTGGGGAGGCTGCAGCTGAGCTGGCCCATGTCTACATTGGCACCCTCACCCTCCACAGACAACTGGGGCCTTCTGGCAAACATGGAAGGACTTTGAGGTACGGCATGGCAATGAGGACACCATCCGGGAGATGCTGCGGATCCGCCGAAGTGTGCAGGCCACATACAACACGCAGGTCAACTTCATGGCCTCTCAGATGCTCAAGGTGTCAGGCAGCGCCACGGGCACTGGTGAGCAACTGCAGCCACCCCTTGTTCTGGCTGGGTCCACCCTTGGAGCAACACAGCCCCCCTACTTATGGGTCCTGCCTCTGCCTTCTACCCAGGGTTGGCCTCCTGGGTCTGGGAGCATCAAGGTTCAACTCTGCCTTTCTGCCTGAGCCTGGGAACTTGAGGCCTGGGGCCTCGAGGACAGGTGGGGGTCCTCTGGCATCTGGTGTGGCTGTGGAGAGGGCCTGTCTACTGTGTGTGACCTATCACTTCCCCACCAGTGTCCGACCTTGCTCCTGGGCAGAGTGGCATGGATGACATGAAGCTGCTAGAGCAGCGAGCAGAGCAGCTGGCAGCTGAGGCCGAGCACGACCAGCCTCCACGGGCCCAGAGCAAGATCCTGTTTGTGAGGTGAGGATGGGGGGTTTGGGGTGGAGGCAGCCCATCCTTCCTCAGGACAGAGAGGTGGTCAGGCCTAGCTGAACAGTGGCCCCACCCATCCCAGGAGCGATGCGTCCAGGGAGGAGCTGGCCCAGCTAGCCCAGCAGGCCAATCCTGAGGAGATTGAGTTGGGCGAGGATGAAGATGACGATGAGATGGACCTGGAGCCCAATGGTGAGGGGCAGGCCAGCCTGCATGGTGGGGAGGGCCAGGAACCCTTCTGCAGAGCTGCCAGTGACAATGTCCTCTCTGCCCTGCCCCCGCCCCCCAGAGGTGCGCCTGGAGCAGCAAAGCGTGCCGGTAGCTGTGTTTGGGAGCCTGAAGGAAGATTGACACCTGCCCCATCTGCACACACCATCCCCCTCACGCAATGAAGCCTATGTTTATATCACATGGTCTGGTCTCCTTCCTGCCTGCCCCTCCTGCTGCCCAGGTGCACTCAGGGACTGCCAGCTCCTCCCTCTGGCTCTGTGCCCAGCCCCTCCACCACCAGATTGGCTAGTGCAGGAGGTGGTGCAGCTTGGCCAGGGGCCAGGATGCACGCCCATTCTCACCTGCAAAGCCAGTTCTGGACTTGGAGGCTGCCTGAGGCCTCCTTGATCCTTGAGCTTGGGTGGGGGTGGGGCATCTTGTCCCCAACTGCCCAGGTCTCACCAGCCCCAGCCCCACTGAGGCCTGTCACCACCCAAATCAGCAGGTGGATTCCCAGCCTCCCTCCCCTTGGGGAGACTGTTCACAAGCTTGGAAGGCAGGCAGTTCCTGGAACTTAGTGAACCAGGTGCCTTTGTCCTGTACAGAGGCTGGGAGCCAGACCTCGCCATGGGCCATGCCAGGGTGTGGCCCTTAAGTCCTAAACTCTGGGAAGCCATCAGTGGGCTCTAAGCCATTAAAGGATTTTAAGCATTTGGGGATATAATCAGATTGTGTCCTGAATAGGCCGCACAGCCTGCTGTGGGGAATTGGCTTGTAACAGGATGCAGCTGGGAATGTGGGGAGGCCCAGGTTGTTTGGACAGGGGTGATCAAGGGGACAGAGAAGTGACAGGCGGAAGAGGGCTCTAGGAGGGGCAACGTGCAGTCCTGGATAGCACGGAGGAAGCTGGCCCCTCACTCGGCATGCCACAGCTGCAGGGAGACTGGGAGTCAAACTGGCTCAAGTGTATGGTGTAGGGCCCACCTCTGAGACATCCAGTGGCCATGCCAGGAGGCAGCTGGACCCTCAGATGAGGAGCTCAGGAGAGAACATGGGGACCCCTGGCTTGGGGGCAGTGACTGAGCCTTGAAAGGCAGGCAGGTGGCTGGAGGAGAGCTGAGACAGACAACAGATGCGCTGAGGAGGAAAATGCAGGGAGCAGGGATGGGGAAGGCCACAGGGAGAGGGAGAGCTGGTCAGAAGCCTCCCATGTCCAAGAGTTAGTGAAGGGGCTGAGACATGGTTATGGGGTGGGGTGGGGTGGGATATTGTCGGAATTCATGACCTTGGCTGGAGCTGCAATGGGGCCAGCAAGGGAGCTGGAGGCTGGAACAGGTTTGGGAATGAACAGGATACAGGAAACTGGAAAACCCTCAGGAAACCGGTGCCCCAGCCAGGCTCAGAGATGCCGGTGCTCAAGGCTCTTTAAATTATTTTATTCAAGAAGGGAGGGAGGACAGACAGGGGACTGAGCTGAGCCCTGAGTCCCTGAACCTCCCAGCTCAGCCCCCACAGCAGGACGAGACAAAAGTTTGGGGGGGGGGGGACTCCAGCCCCCCCGACAAGGTTGGGGACAGACAGGACCCAGGAATACCCACTGAATGTCCTCCAGGCTGTCCTCTAAGAGGGTGGTGGACAAGCACCACCTGGTGCAGGGCTATTTGGGGGCACTGTTCCCCTTCTTGGGGGTGGTGGGCTTCTTGCTCTGCCAGAGGTGTCCCTGGATGGTGAAAGCGTCCACGCTCATGGACATGGTCTTGGCGGGGATCTGAGTGAAGCGCTTGCGGTCTGAGTTGTACTTGTAGATGCCCTCGACCATGGCAGGTGTGACTGTGCGGGGGCCATAACCCGCCAGCCGAGACAACTCCTCAGTCTCCCCTGACAGGGTGTAGAGGGCCCGGAACTGGCAGCTTGAGTCCCGGAAGAGGATCAGGAAGTGGTTGGCCTTGCTCTTCTCTATTTCCTGGTGGACAGAGGAGGCAGTCAGTCAGTGCCACAAGGCCCCCGACCTCCTGCTGGCCCCCCTGTCCCCGGACAGACTGACCTCGAGGATGCGGTTCTTCTGCGGCTCATTCACCTTGCCTGCCAGACAGCAGTGTGACAGGGCATTATGGATGATGAACTTGTTGGACTTGGCGCTGGGCTCCTTGTATAGCCGGGGACCTAGGGAGTAGGGGGTCAGCAGGGATGACTAGGCATGGGTGGGGCCCAGCACTGGCCACCTGTGGTCCCGCTTACCAGTGTACTCAGGCACGGATGCAGGGGAAGAGGCATTGCTGCCATTTTCCCAGTCGCGCTCACGGCCACCAGGCAGGCGGCTTGGGGACATGAGACCTGATGGGGATGGAGCCCTGCAGGAGAAAGAGTGGGATGGAGATGCAGTCAAGAGGTGGGTGACACTGGCCAGTATGGGGTGGGACTAGGGAAGGGACAGCCTGGAATCCTTGGCAGAGGGGGAGGTGCGTGCGTGCATTGGATGTGCTCCTGAGTCTGTGCTGCCCTCCCAGCCTCAGGCATGCTGAGCTCTGGCCCAGAGACACCTCCGTGGGCCCTGCGCATGAGGTACACAGTCCCACTGTGCACACGCCCCTTCAGCCCTTCCATGGCATCTCTGCACACTCACACCACAGCACGCATGGCAGTTCACACATGCACATGCGGACTTGGAGAGGCCACCTGCCCAGGCCAAACTCACCGAGATGTGGACCTCTTCACGCCAAGGTTATTGGGGGCTTCACTGGCCACAGTGGACAGTGAGAGGGTGGAGTGGGAGTAGACCTTGCTGAGCCGTGAACCTGGGGAAGAGTGCGAGAGTCAGAAACTACCTGAAGCTCCCCTGCCTCCCAAAGTGCCCAGTGGAGCCTTGCCTGACAGACCCTCACCCTGTGCAGCCCCCAAAAGACATCTCTCACCCTCACATGTTCCCAAGGGGCCCTCATCCATTAAGCCCTAGAGAGAACTCCGGGCCACTGCTGCCCAACAGCCTTTACCCTACCACAGCCCCCACATCCCTCTGGAAGTGCACTCAGCAGGCAGAGTACTCCCACCTGAGACCCTAGTCACCTATGTAAGCTCCCCTGCCATGCTTCTGCAAAATATCTGCCCCTCTCAATGGGCCTCACCAAACAGGCTTCGGGCTGGGCTTCGAGCCAGGGCCGAATCATCACAGCAACCGGAGCGTGGCCTGGGGGCCCTCCGTCCCCCACGGCCAGGCCCTCCAGTTCCGGAGGCCCGCGGCCGCAGCACCTTGTCCAGGTCATCCATCAGCTTCAGCTGGGCCCGGCGTTCATACTCAAGCCGCGTGAACTCCCCCCGCCGGGGGCCCACCTCTTCCTCAACTGGGACCCTGGCCGTGGGGGCCAGGGGGCCTGGGGCCACCTCCTCTTGCGCCAGCCTACAGGTGGAGGGAATGGAGTGCTCAGACAGGTCATGGGGTCATGGGTGGCAGGGGTCCCGGGGCCGGGCCAGCTCACCGTGCAGCCTCCGCCCTCCGCTGCTCTTTCTCGGCCTCCTGCCACTGTTTCCGCCGCTGCACCTCCTCCACCCGCCGCTGTTGCCGCTCCAGCAGGCTGGCCCGCTTTTGAGCCATCTCATCCTCAGGCTTGTCTTCATCCTGGGGGCAGGCACTGAGTCTGGTGGGCTGTCTCTTCCCTTGCACAGCTATAGTCTGATCAGTCAATCCAGCCTGCCAGCCACTCACCTGTCCTTTGGACTTTATAACTGTTCTAAAGGTATTTAGTTGTTTGCCCACTTTATGCATAGCCCCATGTGCTGTGTACTGGCACAACGGGTAGGGCAGGCCCGGGCGCTGCTCCCACAAAGCGCTTAACCCAGTGAGGAAGATCATCTGATATGTGTGAGAGGCACCAAGTGGGGCTTCCTGGAGGAAACAGCCCAGGGAGTGAGGAGGAGGACTTAACTGGGAAGGAGTGAGGAGAGCGGTCCAAGCAGAGGGAACAGCAAGGACAAAGGCCCCAAGGCCAGACAAGCCTGGTGAGCATGTGGCATAGCAGGGAGGCAGAGCTGGGGAGAACGGCCCAGGCCACAGTCCCAGTCCCGGGAAGCCTGAGGAATGGGTTTAACTCTGAGGGCGAGGGGAGCTACAGAAGATTTTTAATAGTGCAAATGGCCAGGGATTTGGGGGAGGGGGTCAGCTTAGACCAGTCAGGCTGAGACTGCAGGTGTCTAGGTGAGAGATGGTGGCCCAGGCTAGGGGTACCATGAGGAAGGGGAACTGGCAAGGCAGTTGGGGAAGAAGGGGGACCATGAGGGAGCTAGTAGGACAGGGAGGAGATACTTTGTCCTAGTCCATTTTGTCCTTCACCCGCCCATCTATCCATTTGCATACACCCACCTAGCTGTCTACTCATCTACCCTTTCTGTGTCTGCCCACCACACCTATCTTATCTACCCACACACCTTGTCTGCCCATTCCCACGTGGCTATATAGCCACCCATTCACCCACCTGTCCTGTCCATCCACCAGCTCCATCTATTTGTCCATCCATTGGAATGCCCTCTCCACCTGACCACATGTCCACCCGCCCTTTGAGCCACCTGCCCACTGCCTCCCCACTCCCTGACAATCCCTCCTACCCTCCCTCCCTCCACCCACTCAAGCAGCTCACCTTATAGAAGAAGCCCAGCCCGGAGTAGGGAACTCCCTCTGAAGGCAGGTCTTCCTCTAAGGAGTCATCAGCACCAGGGGGGCTCCCGCGTCCCTCATTCGCAGCCGAGGGCTCTTCCAGGCTGCCCAGTGGGATCTCGATGAGACCTGGTCTGGCCATGGGCTCCTTGGGAGGTGGCCCCTCGGCCAGGAGGATGGAGGAGCATGTCTGCACGGGCACCTGGCTCGGCGAGAACTTGCGCAGGTGGGGCAGGCTGTCCACATCATGGGGAGGCGTGAGCACCCTTGTCAGGGGCGTCAGTCGCAGCTCTGCTGGCCGCGTGTGCTTCAGGCTGCGGGGTGCTGCGCTGGGGCCCGGCCCAGGGCTGCGCCGGGCAGCTGAGGTGCGCCGTGCAGGGCTAGCAGATGCAGCTTTGGGACCTGTAGTGGGGACAGGGATGACCCACGCAGCAGGAGGGGGGGTGGGCTCAGGGGATTCTGGCCGGGCCAGGAGCCGCTGTTGCTGGTCCGTGAGCCTCTGCATATCCCGTTGCAATGAGCTCAGTGCAGCACTCAGCTTGCTGACTGCCCGATTATAGTCCCCCAGACCCTCAGGAGGCACCAGGCCCAGTTCTGGTGAGAAGGTCACTACCTTATGCCGTGGGGATGGCTCACCCTGGCCCTCGCCCAATGGCCGCTCCCCATCAGGAGCTGACTCTGGCTCTGGCTCCAGCTCTGCTTCCGCTTCCCCTCCAGCCTCCCGCGGCTGCACCTGCAGGAAAGCACTCTTGCCCAGTCGCTGGCGGTGCTTGGCAAAGATGGCCTCTATCCGCCGCTTCTGAGCCTCTATGGCCCGCCTTTTCTCCTCTAGCCGGGCTCCAAGCTCACTCATCTCTGAGCTCAGGGCCTCCGGTGCAATTGGGGTGGAGCCCAGGGATCCTACTCCAGCCTCTGCCTCGGCCTTCACCAGCTGCTTCTTGCGTTCAGCAAAGCTGGTCATCCTCACTTCAGAGTTGCCAGCAGCTGATGAAACTGCCCCCTTTGGGGCGTCCTCAGATCGGGCTGGCAGTTTCAGTACCTCCCCTGCCAGGCAGGGAGACAGTTCCAAGGGGCCCTCGAGGTGGGGCAAGTAGACAGGTGCTTTGTCAGGTGGGTAGGAAGAGGCCAATGGGGGTTTGGAGGGCCCCTCAGGTGAGTGGAGGTAGAAGCTGCCATCAGCAGCCCCATCTGGGAGCAGCCGGGGCTCGGCACTGTGGATGATCTGCAGGGCCTCCTCAATGGTAGGCAGGTCGCCGGGCTCTGGTGGGGGGTGGGCAGGGGTCAGGGCCAGCATGGGGTGCGGGGGGCCCAGGCTGTCCGAGCTGACAGAGCGGAGGAGGACAGGGTCTCCCATGACGACATCCACGTCGCTGTCCAGGCCAAAGGGGGTGCTGAATGACACAGCCTGGGAAAGGGGACGGCTGGGCGGCCAGAGGAAGGGGTCAGTCCCTGGGTCAGGCCCTGGCCCCGCCCTAGCCCCACTCTGGCCCAGCCCTCTCCACTGCTCAGGCCCTGCAGATGCACCCACCTGAGCTGCCGGTTCCAGGCCTTGCTGAGGGCCTCCATGTGGGACATGGATGGAGAGGACTTCAGTGAGCCTGTGAAGGGGGTTGGTGAGGGGCCACTCAGTGGTCACTAAGGGAGGCACTGGGGACCCTGGGTGGGGTTAGCCAGGGTGGGTCACTGGATGAGTCACTGATGGGTCAGTATATGGATGGATCGCTAGGGTCCATTTAGTGTTACTAGGGAGTCCTGTTGAGCCATTGGGGAGGTCAGTGTGGGGGTCAATGAGTGTCACCATATGCCAGAGGGACCCAGTGGTGGGGTCACAAGGTGACAATATGAAGTCAGCTGGGACAGTCTTTGGGGGTTTGTTTCCAGGGCCATGCCATCCCCTTGCCCTCACCTGTGGATCCTCGGAGTGGGGACTGGGGGCCACCAGGTGACAGGAGTGGATGGCGGAAGTTGAAAACAGGAGAACTGCCAAGAGACACCCATCAGCCATGAGACACCCCCCACCTCTCCCGTAGTAGGGCGCAGAGCACCCCTTAGCCCTGTTCAGTGATCAGATGGGAGGAGGAGCCTGTCAGGGTTGGGGACACTCACCCAACGGGAAGAGCGTACCTACTGCTGCTGCTGTTCCGAGGTGTGGAGGACTCTGTGGCCTGGGGGGAGGAGGCTGCAGAAGAGAGAGGAAGGTCAGGCAGGGTGTGCACCACCCCCATCCCCACCCGGACTGGGCCAGGCCCAGGCCTCACCGTGGCCGTCAGGCAGGTCCTTGGCCTGCACAAAGTCAGGTTTCAGCACCTCAAAGCACACGAACATCTCGGCCAACAGCACCACCAGGTTGATCTGGAGGCAGAAGGCGGGCTAAGCCCACTGGACCCATGGCCTGGACGCCCACACTGGCCCACCAGACCCCAAGGTGGCCTTACCTTGAGGGGCGGTGGCACATAAAGCAGGTCCTCGAGGGACAGTGGGCAGCCATGAGGAAGGCGCGAGGCGCAGAACTCCTGCACCAGCTGTAGGTTGTATAGGCTGTCTGCCACAGACATGGGGTCCTTGAGACAGACCTCTGTAGGGACAGAAGGCCCAGGCCTATGGGAAGGAGCAGGGGCCCCGGAAAAAGGAGGGCCTCCTGTGGCCTGGTGCCAGGCACCCTTCACGAGGTGGGTACTGTGACAGGCTGTTCCTCAGGTCTCTGCATCTGCTACTTCCAAAACCTAGACCACTCAACTCAAAAAGCTTTTCCTGATTACTCTGTGCCCTTAGGGCACCTAACATCTGAATGGTCTTCTGGATGAACTTACTGTCTTTCTCCCCAAATTAGGATGTGAGCCACCCGAGGTCTGTATTGTTCTCAGTGGACCCCTGGCTTCTAAAATGGGGCCTGGCACAATTCATGCTAGAACTATTTGCTGCAGGAATGAGTCACATGAAGCGCAGAGAGGTTTAGACACTTATTTGAAGTCACACAGCTACTTAGGGGAAGAGAAAAGTTTAAACCCAAGCTTGCTAATTCTGGAAGATGCACTCATAACGATGGCATTGGTCTGGGAACAGATGCCTGGTACTGCGTCTTAGGACACTGGGCTCCTGAGGGCAGGGCCTTGCCCAGGCCTGCTCACTCACCCTCAAGTCGCAACAGCTGGGGACAATAGCAGTAGATTGTGGCAGCCAGTGCGGCTCCACTGGCCAGGTCCTGGAGGCCAGTCACAGTGGGAAAGCAGGGGGCACATCGGGCCACGGAACGGTCCTTGCGGTAACGGATCTGTAGGTGGGAGCTGGGTCAGGTCAGAGGTCATGCAGGCTGGGCAGGGAGGCCTGGGGTTTCCACCACGAGGGGGCATGAAGCTGGGGGTCCCAGAGCCAGAGTGAGGGCCAGCTTGGAAGGGGGGAAGGGCAGCAGCAAGGCAGAGGAGGTGTCTTTGAGCAGCCAGGCCAGCAGTGGGGGCTGGGGCAGGGGACCCTGGGACCCTGGGGTGGGGGATACATTACCATGGGGGGTTTGCTCCCCGACTCCTTCAAACAGAAGGCAATTGCGTGCTGAGGGGAGAGGAGCAGCCATCAGCGGGGCAGGAGGAGCAGGGGGCGGGAAGGCCCTGAGCCCTGTCCTGAGCCCTTAGCCATCCAGCTCCCTCCTTGCACTCCGGCTGGCTTTGGGGGTCCCAGCTCCTCCCAGCCTGGAGGGACCCCACAAAGCAGGCTCCATGCAGAGAATCCTCCCCTCACAAAAGACCCAGGCCCTGCTCAGGAGGGGATGCAGAGGAAGCAGGCAGGCAGGCAGGCAGAAGGAGAGGAACCCCCAACCCAGGCCCCAGGAATGAGAAAAGGTGGGGACCCCAGCTGGCCCAAAACCTCCTCCCACATGCACTGGTCACTTTCCCCTTGTCATGCTCCCCACCCCACAAAGCTGCGATCTCTACTTAGGGAAGCTGGGGTCTTGGGAAAGATCAGCCACCTTCTTCTTGGCTAGGAGGGGTCTTTTCTATGGGTCATGTGTCTGATAGGCTGGGGTCCTCCCTTCAGAAATTCCTGAGGACTCCCCACCTGGCTCAGTGGACCAGCTAAAGGAGTTCTACCCTCTTTGACTGATGGGAGGGAAGGGGGTCTGCCCTCTCAGTGACATCGGAGATATCCCAGAGGGGTTCTCTCTGTCCCTCAGGGCTGGGGGTCACATCTCCTTTGCTTACAGCTCAGGGGGGGTAGGAGGAATAGACAGGCAGACAGACACAGAGGGACAAGCAGGCAGGCAGATGGGGCAGAGGCAGCCCCACTTACAGGAACCAGCTTCCAGTACCAGCGTGTAGGGCACTGACACCATAGAGGCAGAGAGGAGAGGAGAGGGGCAGACACAGGGGAGGGGTGGGAGTCGGGAGGGGGGGAGAAAGAGTCACCTCCAACACCCTCAATGCATAAATGGCCGCGAGATACGCCCATCCTGCCCACCCAGCCCTCTGACTGCCCTTCCTTCCATCCATTGCTTCTGTCTCACCGAGGGCTGTGCTGGGGCTGCCCCATCTGCAGGGGCTGCTGGAGATGCCCTTTGGGCTGCTTCCTGCTCCGTCTTCTCCTGCAGCCACCGGAGTGTCTGGGGGGCCAGGAGAGGTCAGTGCTCTGGGCGATCCTGACCCCGAGCCCATCCTGTCCCAACCCCACCTACCGTGTCCACCCAGAAAAGGAGCTTGTGCTCCAAGCTGGCCAGGGCCAAAGGACCGGGCAGCGTCTTTGTCCATTCTAAGGCGAAGGCAACCATGAGGGCGTCAATGACAGCAAGGTGGGCTCCCTGTGGGCACAAGGACTGAAAGGTGAGGTCAGAACGGAATAAAGGGGAGGAAACAAAGTGGGAGGGGCTTGAGGGGCGGGACCTCAGGGAAGAAGCCAAGACAAGAGTCCCGGCAGAGCCACTTCCTGATGGGCTGGACTTTGAGGTCACACAGTAGGTCTTAGGATCTGGTGGGCCATGTAGGCAAGTTCTCCAAGGCCATAGTAGTATCTTTTGGAAGGTGCCAGGCCTGGGGGAGGAGCCTTTGGGGGAGGAGCTAAGCCTTGTGGGTGGAGCCATAGAAACCAGCCAAGCG
Source organism: Furipterus horrens (assembly GCF_987537825.1). Classification (NCBI taxonomy): domain Eukaryota; kingdom Metazoa; phylum Chordata; class Mammalia; order Chiroptera; family Furipteridae; genus Furipterus; species Furipterus horrens. Next base: position 59,358,779 of record NW_028327180.1, on the reverse strand, counting down.
CAGTGGGCGTGGCCTACCATGAGGATAGGATGGTGTCTCAGGTCGGCCTCCTGCACAGGGCGCTCGGGCAGTGCGGGCACTGTGCCCCTCCGTGCCAGTAGGGCCAGCAGTGCAGAGGGGCTGGGGGGTGCCTCGAGCTGCGGCAGCGCCTGGCACCAGGCCCGGCAGTACAGCTCAGCCGAGAGCAGCAGCCGGGTCACCGGAGGCTTCAGGTGCTCCTGCGCATACTGGTCGGTGTAGAAGGGCTCCCACAGCTCCGAGGGCACATGCTCTGTGCAGACAAGGCGGGTGAGGGCAAGTCAGGACCACCAGAAACCAACCAACTGCACCCACAACTACACCCACACCATCACATGGCTCCAATTAAGGGGGAGGGGGACTTTGGGCCAAGGAGGATGGCACCGGGAAAGGAGATGCAAGTGTGGAGGAGTTTGCCAGAGGAAGGGGTGGTGGTGTTCCAGACACATGCAAAGGTAGAAGGTGGAAGAGAGCACAGTGTTCGGGCAGAGGGGGAGAGGGCAGGCTGGGAGAGGTCTTGTTGTGGGGCGGGGGGAGTAGGGGAGAAGGCAATAACAATGCCAATATCGCTTAATAGCTCCCTGGGTGCCCCACAACACCCCTGTAGGCCCATTTACACCTTACTGCAACCCTAGGAAGCACCTGCCTAAGCCCACACAGTGGGGCAATGGGGCAATGATGGAACTGGCCTTCAAATCCAGGCCTTGGGCAGACTATATTCATTCAGGTTCGATTTGGGGGCTGGCTGCAGGGTACCATATGGGGGAGGTGGACAGACTGCAGACTTTTTGGTGGGGGGGTGGCTGGTCTAAACTTAGTGACTGAAAGGAGGAGGTGGAGGGAGGTGCCCAGGGTTCTATGGGAAAGAGGGTACTGACTGAGATGGCGGTCCAGGAGACTCAGTGTGAGGGCCTGGGTTTTAGGAGAGCAGTGAGAGCATGTCATAGAAGCAGCCACGGAAACCCTGAATGAGACAGAAGACTAAGAGGCTTGAGAAAGCCCAAAAGAGAGGGGGTGGTAGCAGGGCCTCAAGTAGGACTCTAGGGTGAGGAGGAGAAAGATCAGAATAAGCTGCCAGAAAAATCCAGGAAGGCCAGTGTGGTGGTTCCTGCCCTCATGGGGTTCTCCCAGGGAGGTGCAACTCATTCCAATCAGAGAAGCTGTTTTGTATATTGGGGTTCTGTGTGTGTTTGAAAGAATGGGGGCAGGATTCTATTACTTATAACATTTGAATATGACCAGACCTTCCTCAGGTGCCTCTCTTCACAGGTATCTCCCATCCACAACGACCCAAGCATCCTTACCTTCAGACCCTCCCTGGCTGGGCTCTCTACCTACCCCCTAAAATTGCACTTGACCTCCCCACTTAACGCCCCACCCCTGTGGAGAGTTGTGCCTGCTTTCTGCCCCTCAGCTCAGCTCCTTGAAAGAAGAGTTCTCTAGGCTTCACTTCCTTCCAGCCTACCCTCACCCCAACCTCCCCGGTCTGCCTCCTGCCCTTCCAGATCCCAGCCTCCTCAAGGCCAGCAGTAGCCACCCAATGCACAATAGTGGGCCTGTATCTTGCCTGGACTCTCTTCTGGAAGCTATCCTTCCCTCAAGTGTCTCCCAGTTTCCCACCACTCAAACCAAGCCCCCTCCATACATGTCCCTTCAAGGCAGACCTCTGACAGCTGTCTCAGCAGCCCTGTAAATAGACATGCACTCCCCACATATATGATGGCCTCTACTGCCATCTGAGCACCAGCTGTAGCCTTGGCATCTCCCATAATCCTTGCATCTTGATCCAAACCTGCTCCCGCTCTCTGTTCCCACTGCAGTGAAAAACATCCATCCCTCTTTCACTCTCCTGCTCCAACATTCAATCAACTTCAACCTTCTGGCATCTTTCAAAATCAAACCCTCCTCCCTGTCTCTCCAGCTCCTACTCATTTCCTGCTCCCATTGTCAAAAATTAAACGTTTCTTTTCTGCAGGACTTATCAGGGCCTTCAAAATGAATACATGAGGTGAGATATTACTACCAATGGCTAATGTTTACCAAGCACTTCCTCTGTCATAGTGTGTCTCCACCTCTGCTCTGTTGGCATTTGGGGCTGGATAATTCTTTGTGTTCACCAGGGGGGTACGGTAGGCTGTCCTGTGTTGTAAAATGTTGAGCAGAATCCCTGGTCTCTAATCACTGGATGCAAGTAGCACCTTCCTCCCAAGCAGTGACATCCAACAGTGTCTACAGACAGTGCCAAATGTCTCCTGAGCCAAACTCAACCATCATTCTATACCATACACTGTTTATTAGCATTTGTTACAGAGCAATGCTGTCCCACAGAGATATAGTGCAAGCCACACGTGTAGTTTTAGATTTTCTAGTAGCCACATTTAAAAAGTAGAAAAAAGCAACACTAATTTAGTAATATGTTTAACCTAATATACAGCTGACCCTTGAACAACGTGGGTTTGAACTGGATGGGTCCATTCGTACGTGGATTTTTTTCAGTAAATACTGTAAGTACAACTTCTCCTCCTTATGGTTTTCTTAATAACATTTTCTTTTCTCTAGCTCACTTTATTGTATGGATATAGTATATAATACATACAATATACAAAATAGGCGTTACTCAACTATTGATGTTTTCGGTAAGGTAAACAATAGGCTATTAGTACTTAAGTTCGGAGGAGTCAAAAGTTATACACAGATTTTTCACTGTGCAGTGGGGTGGGGGTGGAGGTCAGTACCCGAGCCCCTGTGTTGTTCAAGGGTCCCCTGTACACCCAAATTATTATCATTTCAACGTGTAATCTGTATAAAAACATTATTAATGAGATATTTCACACTCTTTAGTCCATCTCAGGTCTTCAGAAGCCAGTGGGTGTACCACGTTTACAGCATGCTGCGGTCCGGAGCAGCCATGGTGCCTCGTGACTGCCATAGGGGACAGCAGCTCTTAAGTGCCACTAGCATTTACTTACACCACGACCATCTTCATACATTTGGCCATTTAGACCTTACAGCACTTACATATGCATCCCCATTGTGGAGATAAGAAAACCAAGGCCCAGACAACAGACAGAACTTGCCAGAATGCATGCAGTTAGCAAATGGCAGAGCTGATACCAACCCAGTTTCCTTGTGCATCACATTGATATTCTGAAGGCCTGAGGGACTGCATGCACTGTTCCCCAAACTTGCTTAAAGATGGCTCTCTTTCTATGTTATCTCTGAGCTAGAGTTCTGCAGAGCCCACCTGCCTGCTTTGCTCCCCAGTCCCCTCACACCTGTGCCTTGCAGTCACCAGAACTACCCCTTCCTCAGCCACTTACTTGCATGTCTGATCTCACCTTGCCAGTCCCCAAACACTTTCCACAACTCCCCACTGCCCAGGTCCTCACTCATCGCCTGAGAGGTCCTCCTCAGTTTCACCAGCCTCCCTCAGTTATCACCAGGACCCCCATGTTCTTCTAAGTATGTTCCATACCCCATGCCTTAGGACATGTGATTGCCTCCCCCTGGCAAACTCCTATGCATTCGTGAAGGTTCCAGCTGTCCTTCCAGGGAGCCTTCTCTTTTCCTCCCCTCCCTGGAAGATTTCAGGAATGTCTTCCCCACGCGGGATCTGCTGCAGCCTCTACTTATCAGTCAAGGCAGTGATGATCTGGCTTTATGTCTCATAGCTCCCCTACCCCCAATCTATCCTGAGCACCCAGCACTGGCTTAGCACCCAAAAACATCAGTAAAGAGTCCCAGAGTCCGTGAACCATGCAGAGTTGTGTTCCCCACTTCCTTCTCAGGACCTGGTGTCCCACCTTCCTCGGCCCCCTCTGTTTAGAGAAGGTGGGTGAGGAACTGATTGAAATTGACCTTTGGGGAGGGTGTCACGCAGCACGGGGAGCTGGGTCAGTGACTCAGTGTATTTCCTCTGGGGACTTCACTTCCCTTTCTGTGAAATGGGATAGTAATTTCTGCTGTCCCTTGGCCAGGGGACGATGACTAATATTCATACTTTATTAATAAAAACACCACACTGATGCTAGCAGCAGTAATAGCAAGCATCTATGTAGCATGTACTATGTGCCAGACACAGTGTGGAGGATTCTGTAGTGGAGCTCTCTCCTCTGCCTCCTGGCCACCTGGTGAAGAAGGTACTGGCCAGGATTCCAATCACTCTTGCACTGCCCCAACATACTTGCCAAACAGATGAATAGGTAAAAAGAAATGCCTTCTGTTACAGAGAGCAAAATGGGAGCCTAGAGAACTGAGATCATTTGTCCACAGTCTGGTGGAGCTAGGACTCAAACCCAACTCTGATTCCCAAAGGTGAGCCCTCTAGGGCCTCATAACCTGGGATGTGAGGGGCCGAGGCGACCTGAGCCTTTCTTCCTCAGGCACATCCTTTGGGGCAAATGGGTCCTGTGTGCAAGGGTGCAGGGAAAGAGTGGGAGAGAGAGAGAGGCTTGGGCGGTACCAAGAGAGGAACAGCTATCACAGAGACCCACACCCAGAACAGGTTGATCTGGGAAGGCCACTGCGGGAGGATGGGCTGTGCCCAGCTGGTGCCAAGACCAGTAAGCAGGACCAGGGGCTGGTCAGGGCATCCCCCGGGGAAGGCTCAGTCCTTAATTAACCCCAACTTCCCCTTGGCCAGGCCCTGGCTCCCAGCTCTGGCATGTGGCCCTGCCTGAGCCTGCCCAGGGCATCTAATCCCAAGGACCCACCCACATTCTCCCTCTTCCGGGGGCCGACTTCCTCACACAAGTGGGCCTGGGGGTCGGGGGTGGAGGGGAGTGGGAGAAGGGTCTGCACCTGGGCACCTGGCACAGGCGATCTTGGACAAGCTATTTCCCTACTACTGGGCTCTACAGCTTCCAAGGCAAAACGAGGCAGTAAGTCACAGCTGCCAGCCACGGCCGGGTACATGGAGGCGAAAGAGAGGGTTCCCGGAGCTCTCCGCGCCTCCCGCAGCGCAGGCAGGGCCGACGCGGGGTATTTGTTCGGGCCTCCGGATGTGGGTCCTGGGTGTGAGTTGGGAGTTCTCGCGCGCGTGATGCGAGTGTGTAAAGGAAAGGAGAGCGTGCAAGACAAGGCCCGCACTGGAGACCCCAGGCAGCCTACAGACACTGCCCCGCTCACCTGGGGCCGCGACGCCGGGGTCCCGGCGCGGAGCTGGGCCGCCGGCCCCACCCCCACCGCGCTCCCGCAGCCGAGACCAAAGTCCACCGCCTGGTCCGAGCAGCAAACCCGGAGGCCGGGGAATCCCGGCGGCCCGCACTATTGTTCCCAATACCGCGACCTCCCAGGCCCGCCCCCCGCACCTGTCGCCCCCCAGCGGGTACCTGCGCCCCCGAACGCGGCCCGCAGCACCCACGCCAGGCTGGCCGCTGCCTTGGCTCGCGAGAAATCGTACTGGTCCAGCGACTTGATCTCGGGTACCAGGAAGGTTCTCCGCAGCGGCCCGGGCCCAGGGGGCGCCGCCTCCACCATGGCGCTGCCGGGGCTGCTGATGCCGGTTCCGTACTCGCTCTGGCTGGGCTGCGCTGCGCTGCGCAGCGCTTGCAGACGGGCAGCCGCGGAGCCAGGTGCGGCCGCCGGCGTTCACGACGCTACGTCGGCCCCGCCCCGGGGCGGAGCCCAGGTGCGCCCCACCCCCGGCCCGGTGCCCAGGCCTGGCCTGGGCCTTCGCCGCAGGGTGGGGCGGGGGAGGCTGCCGAGGAGTGTGTGCGCGCGCGCACGTGTGTGCGTGTGTTTAGGTATGTGTGCGTGCGTGCGCGCGTGTGAGCGCACTGGAGAGGATGAGGGACCCTCTGTTGGTGAATGTGTGTGCTGACCTTGGATGCAAGTGTGAGCATTTGTGTGGGCTTGTCTACCTGGCCAGAAGGCAGCTAGCTGTGCGTGGTTGCACCTGTTTCTGATTGTGTATTGTGAGCACACAAGAATGTGTGTGTTCATATCTCTATGTGTCGCTGAAAGTGTGTAGGTGCTGAACGAGTGCATTTGAGGGTGTCTACGGGTACGCATATGTATGCGGGGATTTCGTGTTTTTCGTATGTTGTGTGTATGAGGATCTGTATTGTGTAGATAGATGTCTGTCTTGAGGATGTAGGAGTGGTGTATTTGTCTCTGTGTTTTGTTGGTGGCTTTGTGTGTATGTGTACTTGTGTTTTGTACAAGGGTGTGGTGTAGGTCAGTGAAGGAGTGTGTGACAGACACTGAAAGTGTGTATACTTGTGACTACTTGTGTTTGTGTGTTTGAATAGCTGTTACTGGGTATAACTGCAAATGTCTGCATGTGTACTTCTGGTGCATTTGTATGTGAGTATCTAAGTGTGGCGTGTACACATGCATGGTGGGGAGCAGTTTCGAAATGTATGCATCATGAGTGTAGTTGTGGGTGACTGTGTTTGAGTCTGTGGCGTCAGCCAAGTGTGACAGGGTGTGTAAACTGTGGAAGTGGGTGTAATTGTGTAAGTGTTCATTTCTGGATGCACTTGTGAGAGTGCACATGTGCGTATTTATTTAGGAACTGCATATTTGTGTAAGTATACTTGTGTGTGTTATAAATCTGATTGTATGTGTCACTGTGCAGGTATGTGTGAATATAGTTGTGCACATAGTGCAAGTATATGCATTATTACTGGACATATTTGTAACTGTTTGAACCCATATTTGTGGATATTTGTTTAATACTTGCTTGTGTGTTCCATTGTGTGCTTGCATTGCTGTGTGTAATAGTGAGTACACAGTGTTTGTTAGGTCTGTGTGGGCCTGTATGTCTCGGTGTGTATATCCAGGTATAATTGTGTTTGTGTATGAGTATACATGTGTTTGGGTATGTTTCTGAGTGTATTTGTGCATATGAAGCTAGTGTTTGCATCTGTGTGAATTTGGTGGATGTTGCTTGGGTATGTGTGTGAATGTAAGTGTGACAAGTTGCGTATGTATGCGTACCTGCTTTCTGAATGTAAATTGAGTAGCTGAACATATCTCTTTACATGTGAGTGCATTTGTGGGTATCTGGGTGTGCCTGGTTGTGAATATACAACTGTGGTTGAGTGTATGCATGCATGTGTAAGTTGTTGTGCTTGGAATAGTTTGTGGTATATGGGTATTTTTGGGTGTCTAGTTGCATTAGTGCCTCACATATAAGTAAGACTGGGTGGGTGAACTCCACATAGAAAATGTGTAAGTTTGTGCACCTACAACTACAGAGAAATTTCCATCAATGTATAGAACAATCAGTGTTTTCTCGACTATATGAAATTCTATGAAATGAGAAAGCAGACAGCCAGTCAACTTCCCAAGATCCCACCCTACTCCCACCTCAGATGGTGGTCCCTGAGTGCGACCTTGTAGGAAGTTCCAAGTCCCTTTAATGTACATTGCACAGGTATGTTTGAGGCTGGGTCTCATGGGCCAGAGTGCGTGACCAGGCAGGGTTGGGTGTGCCCAAGGGAGGGGAGCTGGGTGTGGGCTCTCCTGTCTGGATGTGCCCGTGCAGGAGTGGGTGTGGGCGCACAAAGAGGCCTGTGTGTATGCATTTGAGCACACGTGAGGATGTGTGATACATATGCCCTGGCTCCTGTCTCAGCCCCCTGAAAGACCTGGACAAATCCTTTCCCCACTGGGCCTTAGTTTCCTCATCTGTGGCACTGTTAGGGGGCGTCTGGGTTTCTATGAGCATAGCATGGCCAGCCAGCTCACAGGTGTGTTTGCTTTTCCTGGGAAGGTTATTATGACCTTTGTGGACCCAAAGGACAAACACAGGTGAAGGCAATGCCCACTGCTTGCTGGCATACACTCCCAGAGGGTGCACATAGGACACTCAGACACAGGTTTCAGCCCCAGGTCAGGGCCCGTGGGCCCTCAGCTCTCCTGGGCTGGGAGGGCCTGGGGTCAGGAGCACAGCCACCACACCAGGCCAACTGGAACACCAGGCTGGGCTAGACCTCCCCACCCACACAGGCCCGCTGGAATCAGGTCCCACCTGCCCCTGAGGGCCTGTTCCTTGGGCCCAGGCAGGTGCAGCCATACTGACTCCCCTGAGTGCCTGAGGCAGCCCCTCCCCACAACCCCTGGGCCTGCCCCAATTTCTTGGCTACTGTCCCCTTCCTACCTGGGGTTTCCTTCAGCTGTCATACCTCCTAACTCTTTTTTTTTTTTTTAATTGTTTTTCAATTACAGTTGTCCCATTTTTCCCCCCTCCTAACTCTTTAGGCACCAGTGATTATGCTGGGTGTGGGGATAACTTAGTGCGGTAAGTCAAGTGTTCAGGAATAGACTTGGGAGAGTGTATGAACACCTAAATCACCTGCACAATTCTATTTGCGTGTGTGTACTTTCAGAATCATACTAACGGGTAATGATTTTTGAGAGTTTTTATACCTGGTACAATCTCATTTAATCCTCACAACATCCCTAGCCAAGGAGAACAGAAGGAGGCTCTGAGCCCAAGTCACCTGGACCAGGGGTCCACCAGTATGCTGCCCTTCCAGTCTGAGGCTGTGCCTTCTCTAAACATCCTCGACTCTCACATAGGGCTGGATGAGGCCTGTGTTGGGGGAATCTCAAGGCAGATGAGGTTGGGGTCCCCTTGCTGTACCTCCAACCCACAGTAAGCTGTAGTGATAAGATTCAGGTATGACCACTGTTTTTGCCCTCACCACTGACAGTGTTCCATGGTGGCCTCTCTGAAGTTTGACCCTGGCTGATATGGCTCAATTGGTTTTGCCATAAACTAAAGGGTCACAGGTTCGATTCCTGGTCAAGGCACATGCCGGCGCTATGGATTCAGTCCCCTGTTGGGTCACATGTGAGAAGAAGCCAATTGATGTTTCTCTGGCACATCGATGCTTCGCTCCCTCTCCCCACTCCCTTCCCCTCTCTCTAAGATTAGTGAGCATGTCCTCAGGTGATGATTAAAATAATAATAATAAATAAATAAATGAAAAGTGATTTAGAGCTTGTGAAATTAGTCATTCCTAGAGACTACTCTTTGTGTCAATGATTTCCACATTCAAAAATCAGTGTTTGGTTTTGTTTGTTTTTTTAAAGAGATAGTTTATTATCAGACACCCAGGGATCTCTGGGAGACATTTCTGAAATATTTCAAAATAATTAAACAGAAAAACAATGTTGTACATGCTAAGGATTGTCCCTGTCCTTATGACACTTGCATTTAGATGCAATAAACAAATATGTCAGAAAACATCATGTGAGCAAGGGACGAAGTATTGGTAAAATGATAAAATAGAAGAGGGCTGCAGGAGACAGCTGGGGTGGAGGCTGCCTCAGTTTAGGAAAGAGGTGGCCAGAGACAGGAAAGATGAAAAGAGCAGGTAGAGGGAAAGCATCGCAGGCAGAGGGGCTGCAGAGCAGAGGCTGGGGCAGGCCCAGGGGTGAGTGGGGGAGGGGGGTCCCCCGATAACTGGAGTGTACTGATGCGCGGGTGGAGGAAGACAATGGGCAGTTTTGGAGTGCTTCTCCAATTCTCTTCAGTGAAGAGACCACTTTCTTTTTTTTTTCCAGCCCATTAAGTGCAATAAAGACTAATTTCTAGGAGCATAAAACTGAAAAAGATATGCATAGCGCCATGACCAGGACGGACCTGTCGAAAGCATTCCCGAAGGACGGAGCTGGGGCAGCGGCAGCGGCAGCAATAAAACAGATACAGTGCTGGCTTATCACCCTACGAATAAAATAAACACTCCTGAGTCCAGACTGATAGAAAAATGATCAAATTCGTTAGTACATGAATTAAGAGACAAACTTGATGTGCAGAAGAATTCCAAATATTTTGTGTAAGTACTCCACCCTCAAGGAGGGGTGGAGCTTCGTTTAGTGATTTCATTCCAAAAGATACAGTTTGGAAAGAGCGGAAGAGTCACTTTTCTGTGGAGAAACCTGAAAAACATGCTCTGTCCCCTGGCTAGGTGAACAAGGTCAACACCCACGGCCATTATTAAGTTGACAGTATGTATTCGTGATATGATGTGATGAAAATAGCCTTTGCCTCTGTGTACTTCCTCCCCCAAACCCTAATCTGATGGCAGGGGCGGGGAGCAGTCAGGGAAACACCCACAGGTCACATGTGTACTATGCCGAACAGAAAGCCGGCAAGGCCATCAGAGATGGATGCTGAAGATGCCACCCCAACCCCTAGGGGCCTAAGGAAACGGAACAACTAAATGCCATGTGGGATCCTGGACCAGAAAAAAGACATTAGGAGAAAACCGGGGGCACTTCAAAAAGCATGGGCTTTAGTTAATAGTAATGTATCGATATTGCTTCATACATTGTAACAAATGTTCCATACTAGCCTAAGATGTTACAAATAGGGGATCTCTTGTGTGGTGGTGGGTGGGGGTGGAGCGAGTATATGGAAACTATCTGTACTATCAATTTTTTAAAAAGATTTTATTTATTTTTAGGGAGAGAAGGAAAGGGAGGAAGAAAGGGAGAGAAACATCCATGTGTGAGAGGAACATTGATCATTTACCTCTTGCATGCGCCCCAACAGGGGACCTGGCCCACAACCCAGGCAGGGGCCCTGACCAGGAGTCAAACCTGCAACCCTTCCCTTTACGGGACGATGCCCAAGCAAATGAGACACAATGATCAGGGCCTATCTCCTCAATTTTTCTGTAAATTTAAAATTGTTCTAAAAAGTCTATTAATTAAAAAAGAATTTTTAAAAACATGCAAAACAGGAGCTCAACAGTCATAAATTTTCTATGCTAAGCTATTATAAAGTTTCAGGTGATTAATCAGTGGTTGGGGCCAATCACTGTCAGTGGATGACTCTGAGCAGTTCCTGAGCAGGATTCTCACTCCCAGCTCTATGGACATTAGGGGACAGGTTATCCTTTGCTCTGGGACCATCATGTGCAATGTAGGGCCTTGAGCAACATCCCTGACCTATACCCGTAGATGCCAGTAGCACCCCCCCCCCTTCAACTGTGACAACCAAACACATCTCCAGACATCGCCAGCTCTCCCCTGGCAGGCTGAGTCATTCCTGCTGAAAAGCACGCACACATACAGGGGACAAAATAAAATCTGTCCAGTTGATTTGGAAAAAAGCCGTGCACATCTGTGAGCCTCAGGGCTGCCTCAAGGGGCCTGGTATCTCTAGGACAATCCAGTGGTGCCAGGTGGGTCATGGCCTGGGCATGTCTTTGGGGATGGAGAGAACACAGATTCTGAAGGCATTTGGAAAAAGAACTGACAGGTCTTGCTGACTGACTGGGGCAGGAGGCGTGGACAGGAGGGAGGAGTTTGGGAAGGTGCCCAGATCTCTACCTTGTGCAGCTGGGTGGGTGGTGGTGTCATGTGCTAAGGTGAGCCTAGAAGATGAGGGACCAGCCTGAGGAGGGAGGGGAGGAGGATGCTTCTCACTTGGGACAGGCTGAGTTTCAGGACCTGGAGGGACTGGGAGGAGAGCAGCATTTCAGGATCTTGAGCCCACCGTAATGAGAGGTCCGTGCACATCTGCGGAGGTGTAACATCCCAGAGGGCAGCTTTGCCCCTTTGGGGTCTCACACAGACACAATGGGACTTGGAAGCCACCAAGATGTCCTCCAGCAGGTAAATGGGTACATAAACTGTGCTACATCTAACAATGGGACATTGTTCAGCACTACAAAGAAATGAGCTCTCAGGCCATGAAAAGACATGGAGAAAGCTTAAATGTATCTTACTAAATGAAAGAAGCCAGCCTGAAAAGGCTACAAACTACATGATTCTAATCGTATGACATTGTGGGCAATGTGAAACTACAGAGACTGTGAAAGGGTCAGTGGTTGCCAGGGGTTGGCATGGGGAGGAGGGATGAATAGGAGGGCACCAAGGACTTTTAGTTCCATAAAAGTATGCACACCACCAGGATGGTCCTAATGTTAACTAAGGGGCTGGTAGGAAGCGTCAGCATTGGGTCATCAGTATCAACAAAGGCACCACCTGGTACAGGGTGCTGATGAAGGGGCAGGTTGTGCCTGTATAGGGGCAGCAGCATTATGTTCATGTTTGTTGTGAACCCAACACTGCTCTAAAACAGCCTATTGTACACACACACACACACACACACACACTCTCTCCTGTGGTTACTCTGTCTTGATGTTGGTTCAGGGAGAGAGGTTATCTTGGTGTGCCCTTTCCTTTCCACGTACTTGTGGGAGGAACATTCTGTCCATGTCAGCCCTTGCTTCCCTTCCCTCTTGTATCATCCTTTGAGCTCACCACTGTGCTTGTGGCCCCTGTGAATCCTGAGGGCACAGGGAAGGGATATAAGGGAAACATCAAATCATACATCAGGATGTTCCACTCATACAAGACTCCGTGACTGGGAGTCCCTGGTTGTGCAGGTCTGGATCTTGGGTGTCATTGTTAGGGCTGGAGGAGGCCTGTGGGAGTCAGAGACACGGAGGCCCCTGGGTCCTGAGACGCAGGCTGAGGACAGGACCTGGGGAGGAACAACAAAGGAGGCGAGGGCTTCTGGAAGGCAGGAGTGAACTCCAGGGCTCAGCAAGCACTCAGGGTAGATACAGGGACAGAGTGGTCAACAGTAGCCTTGAAGGAAGCAGTCTCAGAAGTCAGACGGGTTTGGGGAGGCATGAGAATGGGAGTCAGATTGAGAAGTGAGATGAGAGGGGTGGACGCATCACCTAAAGTCTCCCCTCTGAAACCTCTCTGCCCCTCCAGCCACCCTCCATGCTTTCCTCTGCTTCTCTCCAAAGCTGTTCTTCCCCAAGTCCCATCTTTCCACCTCCTGGGGTTCGCCCCTTGTGTTCCTTTCCTACTTCTTATGTCCCTGTTGGGAAATGGTATAGTACCAGAGAGGAAAGGAACCATGAACGCCAGCTAATCCAAACCTACACCCAGACCTCAAACAAGCCCCTCCCTCTACAGCATCTGTCTCCTCTTGCCCAGCCCATCTTTGACTCTTCCCGTGAATAGGGAGCCACTACTGCAAGAAGCAGCCCCTTCTAGCTCTGCTGGTTAAGAGTTATTCCTTCAGCAGAGTCATGCACATAAACAGATACTCAATTCATGTTTGTGGAATCTGTTTCACAGCCAACCTCCTCATCTTTTAACTTTTGTATTAAATTATGTATCCTAGACATAAAGGTAAATGCCAAGGTGTATCAATGCAGGCTTTCATTTAGAATACATTAATTAGTAGAGAACACATTAATTGATTGCTATGAGCTAGGAGCTAGGGATACAATCTGGACAAAGACAGATGGTCTGTCCTCAGAGAGCTTCTGTTCTCGTGGGAACGTAGACATAGAACAGCTAAAGACACAATTTTTTAATTATAGTTGTGAGAAATGCTCACAATAAAAACACCGGGACAAACCTTGGCTGGTGTGGTTCAGTGGATTGAGTGTCGGCCTGGGAACCAAGTGTCACTGGTTCAATTCCCAGTCAGGGCACATAACTAAGTTGCACATCAGGTCCCCAGTTGGAGGCACCAGTGAGAGGCAACCACACAGTGATGTTTCTCTCCCTCTCTTTCTCCTTCCCCCTCTCTCTAATAAATAAATAAATAAATAAACAAAACAAAATTAACAAATAAATAAATTATAACAAAAAAAAAAAAAAAAACCCCACTGGGACACAGCACTTAAGCAATAACTGAGGCAGTTGTTTATTCACAGATCTGCAGCTCTGGGCACGACCAAATTAAAGGTGTGCACCAACAAATGGAGCAGGCTATTTTTATTCTAATGCGACTAAATGCCACCCCCACTTCTTCCCCTCCCCCTCCTTCTCCTTCTCCATTTTTCCATGCTGGATAGTCTGGAGTTACAATCTAATGCGATTAGCTACATTAACTGAGGATAATAATTAACTAAGGGTGATCTGGTTATAGGTCTGTCTCCAGCTCTTCTTTGAAATTTTCCTAACTTTGCTGGGCTGTCTAGCTACATTTTCCCTTTTCCCTGTGTTTGGTGATGAATATCTCTCCTCTTTGATCTCAGAGGCAGAAATTTGTGCCGAGCTGCGGAATGTCCCTTCCTAACTTGTAAATGTGCTAATACTGTTAACTCTGGCTTGGAGACCGCCTAGTTCAAGATTACATTTGTCCTTTGTTGCTAATTATTTTCTACTCATTTGAGAGTCACCAGTTTCCTTGCCCCTTACACAGTTGCAGTGCGTGTACTGAGAGGAACAGGTGTAGAGGAAGCACAGACAGTTAAAACATACAATGCAATCTTGATGTGAGTTCAATACTTTTGTTACACCTACATAAATAAAACTGGCCACACAAAATCATTAAGCAACTAATGTGAATGACTCTGTTCCTTAAGGACAGAAGCTTACCACTAAGAGGGACTGTATGTGGTAAACTATTGAAGTAATATCTCCAAGTCTGTTCATATCTGCTTGCCTGCACCCTCTCCTGTGGGCCCCTCCCACACTGACTCTGGACATAGTCATGTGACTTGTTTGGGCCAATGGGAATGTGACAGAAGCAGAGGCTTGAACAGCATTCGCACACTGGCATGAAAGATGGGAGATCAACGCTGACCCTTCAGAGAGTAACAGGATAGTGAGGAAATTTTATGAACAACTTCACATTGATAAATCTGAGAACTTAGAGGACGTAGACAAATTGAAATACAAAACTACTAAAGCTCACTTAAGAAGAAATGGATAACCTAAATAGTCCTGTGTCTAATTTAAAATGGAATTTGTGATTAAAAACCTTCCCACAAAAAAATTCCATGTGCGGACAGCTTCACTGGTGATTCCTACCAAATGGAGGAATGAAATAATGCTGATTCTACACATGTTTGGAAAATAGAAGAGGAGGTACATTTTCCAATTCATTCTATGAGGTTAGCATTATCCTGATACCACAATCAGATAAGGACATTACAAGAAAAAAATACACAGCTCAATCTCTTTCATGAATATGGACACAAATAATCATTAACAAAATATTAGCACATGGAGTACAGCAACATGTGAAAAGGAAAACAGAACCATGCGGCCTAGGCTAGTAAGAAAGCAGGCATGCTGATGCTCTTATCATGCTCGCTGAAGCCACCAAAGACTCTGCCTTGCAGATCCAGACTCTACCTGGACTCTTGGAACTTGAGACCTACAGAAAGGACACTTCATAACAATGACAGACAGACCGTTTCAGGAACTCCACTGCTGCCATGCATTTAACATCCTGCTACACCTTGATGAGACTTCCTCACCAAGGAAGAATATAACCATTTAAATGCAGAGTTGGAGGCAAAAACAGCTGATCCAATCTGACAAGATGAGGAAGCCATAAGAGATCAGCAAGAAGTACAATCTCAGCCTATTTCAACACAAATTAAATCATGAAGAGGAAGATGGTTACAGTTCAAGAGGCCTGTTATCTGAAGGGTCAGTTCATCTACATTCAGAAACTCAGCCAAAGACCAAAAACATTGATCCAGTAAACAAGGTTAAAAAAAAAATTACACTCTGCAAATAAAGGAAGGAAAACGAATTCAAGTGTAAAATTGAAATACTCTGATGTACCAACTGCCAATGATGTTGCCATTCCAGAGTATTTCTCAGACTTTTCTTTTGCAAGAACAGTTAGCAAAATTGAAGGGCAACTGGAAGAAGAAGGCTTACCTGGTATATAGATTATGATTTTTTGTGTGTGTGGTGTTAGTAAAGACATTGGAACAGAAGCACGAATCAGATTTCTGAAGGCCAAACTTCATGCTATGCAGCAGGAATTGGATAATGTTGTATGTGAATGCAATAAAAAGGAGGATGACAGTCAGGATTTAAAACCTCAAGTAAAAATTTTGAGGAAGATTGTGTGAGACAGCAGCAAACGATTAATTTATAACACTCTCAAACAGAAAAATATAAAACTATTTTCAAAGAAGCAAACAGAAAATGCAATGGATTACAGCAACAGTTGTCTTCAGTAGAAAGGGAATTAGAAAATAAAAGAAGGTTACAGAAACAAGATGCCACTAGCCAAGTGCCACAGAAGTTCACTTGAATAGAACTCTAGAAGAAGCAGAAAAGTATAAATTGGAGCTAAGTAAATTAAGGCAAAATAACAAGAATATAGCAAATGAAGAACACAAAAACATTGAGGCATTAAAATTAGAAAACAAGAAAGTTGAAAAACAAAAAAGAATTAATGATAGGCTTCAAGAAACAATTAAAATTAATTAATGTTTTAAAAAGGCAAAAGATGCATATTGAAGCTGCCAAGATGCTATCCTTCATGGAAGAGGAATTTATGAAGGCACTTGAATGGGGAAATTCTTAAGTGGGTTCTTTAGTGAATCTCTATAACCAACAGTGTGTGATAGATACATATTTCATTTAAGTTGTAATGGTTTGAATTATTTTTACTCTTAAATAAGTAATGAAGATATTTGATAATGAAATCAAAATAATTCCCAAGAATTCCCTGTTTGGGGGAATAAAAAATTGATATGTAATTATTAGGAAAAGAAAATATTTTATGAAATAAAGAAACAGGAACTTAAAAAAAAAAGGGAAACACATCACAATTAGGTGATTTATCCCATAAATGTAAGGTTGGTTAAGCATTTCAAAACCCGATGAGAATCATCATGTCAATAGATAGAGAAAAATTATTTTGACAAAAATCAACACTTATTTATGAGACGGAAAAACCTCTCAGCAAACTAAGAATAAAAGGAAATTTCCTCTACCAAAGAAAAAGTATCTATGAAAAACTTACAACTAACATCATTCTTAATAGTGAAAGAACAAATGTTTTGCCTGAGACTGAGAGCAGTTATCTGCTTTAACTGCCTTTATTCAACATTGTATTGGAGGTCCCAGAAAGTGTAATAAAGAGAGAAAAGTAATAAAAAGCACACAATTTGGAAAAGAAGTTAAACATGATAATCTACATAAAACAAAAAGAAAGAATATAAGTAAAACATAGTTATCTACATAGAAAATTGTAAAGAAAGCACAAAAAGGCCCTGGACCTAAAGTGAGTTTAACAAAGTTGTAGGACACAAGGTCAATATGTAAAAATGAATCCTACCTCTATGTACAAACAAGAAACAATCAAACACTTAAAAAATTAATACCATTTTCAATAGCAGCAAAAACATAAAATATTTAGAGATAAATTTGACAAAATATCTGCAACACCTCTTCATTGAAACTAGAAAATTCTGTTGAGAAACCAAAGGTGGCTGAAATAAACAAAGATGCACTATGTTTGTGAATTAGAGAATTCAATATTGTTAATATGTCAGTTCCCCCTAAATTGATCTCTAGGTTTAACACAATCTCTATAAAAATTCCAGCAGGTTTTCTTGTATAGACTGATGAGCTGATTCTAAAACTTACACAGAAACGCAAAGGACCTTGAGCAGCCTAAGCAATTTGAAAAAGAAGAATGAAGTTGGAGGACTTGAACTACCTGATCTCAAGAACTATTATAAAGTTTGAGTAAGCAGAACAAACTCATATTGATATAAGGATGGACATACATCAGTGGAATAGATTAAAGAGTCCAAAGTAACTCTTTTCTCATTGAGTTACTTTGACACCTTGCTCTTGACGAAGATGTCAAAGTAATAAAATAAACTTTAATCCTTACCTTCGCCCTGGCTGGTTTAGCTCAGTGGATTGAGCGTCGGCCTGCGAGCTAAGTGTCGCTGGTTCGATCTTCCAGTCAGGGTACATCAGAGAAGGAAAACTCTGACTCCAAAAAACCTCCGCTGCCTTGCGGCATACCTCTTCAGGGGAAAGGCTAAGGGAGTAAACCCCGACAGAAAATCCGGAGCCGGAGTCCCTAAGGCGGTTTGACGTTGTAGTCAACACCGGCAACTCCTGCGGCGCACCTGAACCCAAGCTGTATCGACTCCGTCTTTCCCTTGGACCCTTCAGCTGTGAAGAGAGGGGGGGTCTGCTGCATGGGCAACAGCAGACCCTCCATATTACCCTGCCCAGGCTCTGTAGCTTCAGCGTCATCGCAAGATGTCGATTCAACACGGGAGGAGACAGATACCATGTCACTCCCGAGTCGGACTGCACAGCCATTCTTGGCGGTGCAGATAGACTCTGAAGAAGCTACACCATCGTCTCTCGAGACGGACGGCTGCCGACGACGACGACGGTACAGGTGGGTAGTGGAAATACTTCATAAAGTATATGATTGTCTAACCACTGTGCTGTACACATGAAACATTTATTGAATGTAAACTGTAATTAAAAAATAAAAAAAAGAAAAGAAAAGAGACTTCCGGCCAAGATGGAGGCATAGACTGACACGCTCTGTCTCCCTCTACAACTAAGAAGGATTCCAACTACTGCAAAACCAAAAATAATAAGAAGTTCCTGAAAATAAAGCTACATGGAAGTCCAAGGTATGAAGTCATAAACAAGTGGTGCTCTTCCGGATGGGTAGGAAGTGTGAACCTGCGGCTGAGAAAGATCGAACTGTGCTGGAGGCGGCAGCCGCAGCAGCGAACAGCAGGACCCGGTAAGCAGACACCCGTATTTGGGGGAAGGAGAGAAGCGCCTGGGAGCCGGCCCCAGCTGCAGACCAGATCCGTTGGCTCGCGATTCCAACGCTGGGGAAGGCAGACCCCATTAGCAGGCGGCTCCCTGTTCCTCAGCGGAGAGTAACAACAGGAATCCATCTTGGACCCCCACCCCCACGCAAAGCACCACAGTGTGGTGAGAAAGGTCACCAGGTTGTGATGGGCACACGGGGCTCCACCCAATATAGCAAAGGAGGTGTGACAGCGCCCAGCCCAAGAAGAAAAGATAAACAAAACGGTCAGAATGGCAGAATTAATGATTGAAATACCAATCACACAGCTGACGAAAAAACAAATAAAAGCCTTGACCAGTGAACAAATAGCAAATCTTTCCGAGGCTCAGTTCAGAGCTATAGTCATAAGGCAGCTTACAGACCTAACAGCGGGGCTGAATCAAGACAGGGAAGGAATGAAGGCTAGTCCTGCTGAAATGAATAAAAATACATACAAGACAAGTGGTGAGGAAGGGAAAGCCATAGATCAAATTAACAAATTGAAACATAGGGAGGGAACAAACAGTCAACCAGTGCAGAAAGAGGAAACAAAAAGTGAGAAATATGAGGAGAGGCTCTGACACCTCTGGGACAGCTATAAGCGATTGAACATTCAAATTATCGGATTGCCAGAGGGTGAAGAAGAAGAACAAGAAATTGAAAAATTATGTGAAAAAATAATGAAGCAGAACTTCCCAAACTTGGGGAAGGAAATGAACTTACAGGTCCAAGAAGTACAGAGAGTTCCAGGTAGGCTGGACCCAGGGAGGACCACACCAAGACACATTATCATCAAAATGTCAAAAAATTAAAGATAAAGAGAGAATCTTAAAAGCAGCAAGAGAGAAGTATTATGTACAAAGGGGTCCCAATTAGACTATCAGCAGATTTCTCAAAGGAGACTTTACAGGCAAGAAGGGACTGGCAAGAAATATTCAAAGTAATGAAAATCAAAAACCTACAACCACAATTACTCTATCCAGCAATGCTGTCATTCAGGATAGAAGGGCATAGAAAGTGTTTCCAGGACAAAGTAAAACTGAAAGAGTTTGTTAGATCCAAAGCACTGTTATACGAGATGTTAAAGGGGCTGGTTTAGAAGGAGGATCAAAACTATGAAAACTGTATCACTGTATCATAACAACCAACAGCAGAAGCTACGGAATTGAAACAAAGGCAAACTAAGTAGGCAACAAGAGGGCAAAAAGAATTATAGGTATGGGGAACATATTGGGGGGATGTCAGCGGGGAGGATGAAGGGGGGAAAGGGAGGGAGATGATGCAGGAATTAAGAAGCATAGTAGGAGGGAGTGGAGTAGACAGGAAGATGTTGAGAAGAACTATATGCACAACCAATGAGTATGGACTAAATGGGGGGACAACTGGAGGGAGGGGAAGAGCAGGGGGGAAAGAAATTGGGACAACTGTAACAGCATAATCAATAATAAAAATAAAAAATAAAAATAAATAAATAAATAATAAAAAAGAAAAGAAAAGAAAAGAAATACAAGCCCCAGATTGGGAAAAATATTCTCAAAACAGATAATTGATAAAAGACTTGTATCCAGAATATATTATAAACTCTTACAAATCAATAATGACAAGCAACCCATTTCCCCCATGGGTAAAAGATTTAAATGAGCACTTTACCAAAGAATTTCTATAAGTGGCAAATATGCATATAAAAAGGCGTTCAACATAATTATCAGAAAAATGCAAATTAAAACAATGATGGGACACCACTGCACTACTAGAACAGAGAAACAAGATAAAATACAACAATAACAAAGGTTGGCAAGTATGTGGAACAATTGCTCATACATTGCTGCTGGGAATGGGAAATGGTGTGACCACTTTTGAAAACAGTTTTTCAACTTTTTCAAAGTCAAACAGACACTTACCACCTGACACAACAATCTCATTTTCCCACTGTAATGTAAGGTGGGGACTATTTCTTAAATTTCTCACTCACTGTGGGCACAGATTACCACATAGTAGTTGCACAGAACTGGTTCAAACATTTGCTGAATGAATCAGGAGAGCCTGTACAACTCTTTGA
Source organism: Furipterus horrens (assembly GCF_987537825.1). NCBI lineage: Eukaryota > Metazoa > Chordata > Mammalia > Chiroptera > Furipteridae > Furipterus > Furipterus horrens. The sequence continues at coordinate 59,338,170 of NW_028327180.1, read as the reverse complement.
ATAAGCTCCAGTTTTAAGCACTTACTGGTCCACAGACCCTCTTTACTGAACTCCTAGAAAGGACTCAAGGAATTCAGTTTGGAAAATTCTGGTCTAAGTTCATTCAGTGAGACAATTCCAGATTAGTCATAGAGAGATAGGGCTTCTTTCAGATCCCTGGATTATAGAAACCACCTTCAAAGGGAACTCAAGTAGCCCAACTCACCTGCCTTACCTATCCATACACATTAGAAAGGGTCAGTAAATTTAATCCTTTTTTCTGATTAAAAACTCTGAAATCAAAGCCAATATCATGCTCAAGGTGAATTCCCACAATTAAAAAGAAATAATAATTATCAATATCATGTGTGATCAATATCAGCTTCGTTTTGTGCAGGTGCCAGAGAAAGCAATAAGACATGCAGTTATGGGGGAATGGAGGTGATTCATCATTGACATCATTGTTTGCTTAGAAAACCAATGGGAAATTATTAGAACCAGTAAGTGCGGCCAGTTACAAAATAAAAATAGAACATTCAATAGCTTTTCTAAATGCCAGACATAATTGATTAGTTTAATACATTCATTCACAATAGTAACAAAATTAAGATAAAATTAACAAGAAGTGGGTAGGACACGATATTATGAGAAACATAAATGAAGGCTTCAATTAAATGGAGAACTGAAAGCATTACTGGGTAGTGACTTTATATTATAAGTTTGCTGATATTCTCTAAATTTATTTATAGGTTTAAAATACTTTCAAATAAAAATTCTAGTGTCTTGAGGGGAAGCTATTTGGAGAAATCTCTGGAAGATTGATATATATCTGGAAGGATAAACAAGCAAGAACATCAGAATAAAACTTGGGAAAACATGGATGAAACTACCATAAAATGACAATAATATAAAGACTATGAAACAATTACAAGAATGAAAAAACATTAATAGAAAAGAACAGATGTTAGAAAACTAAAGAGGTTCTTTGCCTGTGTGCATCAAAGTCCAATAAAATGTGAACAATTCAAACAAAAGTAAAGGTTTAATTAAGGAAATGGCACCAAGCCCCGAGACACAGGTGAGCTAGCACCGCATAAGACCAGGGTCCCTGGTGACCTGCACGGGGACCAATTATATACAGGAAGAATCACTAGTCCTGGTGACTAAATGAGTTGGAGCCGTGGGTTCCACTGCTTGGTAGGGGCAGGGAAGGGGCAGTTGATCTCTGTTTCAGGCCCTGACGTCAGCCATGGTGTCACTCTGTCCAGTTTCATGCGGGTGTGGTGGTGTGGCTGGTCAGCAGAGTCAGCTCTGCCTTCAAGGGCCTGAGGCTGAAACACAACTGAAGTCAAAGTATTATCTTCAGTTTGCCCCAAACTGTATTCCCTTGATCAACAGAACTGAGGCTTTGTTCTGTTTTGTTTTGTTTTGTTTTTAATTTGACTTTTTAATGTTTATGCATTTATTGGTTGCTTCTGGTATGTGCCCTGACAGGGGACTGGACCCACAACCTTGGTGCATCTGGATGATGCTCCAACCAACCAAGATGCCGGGGCTGGGCCTGAGCCTTTACCCTCAAGGCTGATCAGAACCTGATGTTCTAAAGGCCTAATCAGTAAGGGAATGGCCCTGGCTGGGTGGCTTGGCTGGTTGGAGCATCATCCCCTACATCAAAATGTCACAGGTTCAATTCCCAGTCAGGGCACATGCCTGGGTTTTGGGTTTGACCCTGGTTGGAGCATGTATGGGAGGCAACCCATAGATGTTTCTCTCATATTGATGTTGCCCTGTTTCTCTCTCCCTAAAATCAATAAACATATCCTCAGGTGAAGACTAAAACAGGAAGGAAGGAAGGAAGGGAGGGAGGGAGGAAGGAAAAGCGATTATAATAATAATAATGATTAAGGGAGTGGATGTGCAGTCTGCCATGGTCAAAGCCAGCTTGAATTAAGGAAAAAGTCATATTAAAGAAACTGAGTTCTTATATGTTTACACAAACTCTAGTTTCAATCTACCTATGTATCATTCTTCTTACCTATAAAATGTAGCATAATGCATTTTGATAATATTAATATTTCATAAAGATAACATTTCAAATTTGTGGGGAATGGATAGAATATTTAATACATGTGGCTTGAACAACTGGTTGAACATTTGAGAAAGTAATTATTTCAAACCCTACCACACCTCATAAAAAAACTAAATTCAAGAAGAACTACAAGTAAAAAAAGGAAGCCATAATACAAGTCAGTATAAAAATATTTGCAACATAAATTACAATGGGTTACTATCTTTGATATACAGTGAACAACTAAAACAGAGAAGGGCAACTATGGCTCAGCAACCAAAACCACCCACCATTCATTTTTGTATGGCCTGCAAACTAAAAATGAGTTAGACATTTAAAAATTATTCTTAAGCCCTGGCTGGTGTGGCTCAGTGCATTGAGTGTGGGCTTGCAAACCAAAGGGTCGCTGATTTGATTCTCAGTCAGGGCATATGCCTGGGTTGTGGGCCAGGTCCTTAGTTGGGGTTGTGCGAGAGGCAACCAACCAATCTATCTCTTGCACATTAATGTTTCTTTCCCTCTCTTTCTCCCTCCTTTCCCGTCTCTTTAAAAATAAATAAATGATTCTTAAAAATCAAAAGAAAAATATCTGAAATTTTACTGCCTATGTTTTCCTCTAGGACTTTTATGGTGTCACGGCTTACATTTAAGTCTTTTTTCCATCTTGAGTTTATTCTGGTGTGTGGTGTAAGTTGGTGGTCTAGTTTCATTTTTTTTTGCATGCCCCTGTCCAGTTCTCCCAGCACCATTTGTTGAAGAGGATATTTTCTCTCCATTTTATGCTCTTTCCCCGTTTGTTAAATAATAGTTGACCATAGAGACTTGGGTTAATTTCTGGGCTCTCTATTCTATTCCATTGATCTATATGTCTGTTCTTATACCAGTACCAGACTGTTTTGATTATAGATTCCATTGCTAGGATTATACCCAAAGAATCCTGAAACACCAATTCAAAGGAACCTATGCACCCCTATGTTCATAGCAGTGTTATTTACAATAGCCAAGTGCTGGAAACAGCCTAAGTGCCCATCAGTAGATGGATGAATGGATCAAAAAACTGGTCCATTTACACAATGGAATACTATGCAGCAGAAAGAAAGAAGGAACTCCTACCTTTTGTGACAACATGGATGGAACTGGAGAGTATTATGCTTAGTGAGATAAGCCAGGCAGCAAAAAACAAACACCATATGATATCACCTAATACAGGAAACTAATGAACAAAAGAAACAAATGAGCAAAATAGAACCAGAGGCATGGAAACAAGGAACAGACTGACAGTGACCAGGTGGATGGGGAAGGGGGAAAAACGGGGAAAGAAGGGAAATGGTCTAGTCAAAGAACTAGTATAAATGACCCATGGACGTGGACAACAGGGTGGGGATTGACTGTGGGTGGGTGGGTGGACAGGGTAGCAGGGAGCACGGGGGGAATAGGACAACTGTAATAGGAAAACAATAAATTAAAAAAGTGTATCTGACAGCACCTTGAAATTATATGAAATTCAGATTTCACACATAAAGTTCTATTGGGGCACAGGCATACCCCCTCATTCCCATATTATCTGGCTGCCTTTGACTTACAAATGGGAGAGTTGAGTGGTCACAACACAAACTGTATGGTCCCTAAGACTGAAAATGTTTACTTACTGACCCTTCACAGAAAAAGTTGAAAAGACATTACTGTTAGAGAGGTCATGAACTCAGAGTCTCAACCCATTGTGCTGAACTCTAGGTTTCTTTTTTATTTTTTTATTGTTGACACTATTGTAGATGTCCTTATTTTTCCCCTCTGTCCTCCCTCCTCTCAGTCCCCATCCTTGTTTCCCTCTGACCATCACCACACTGTTGTCTGCATCTACGAGTCATACATGTATGATCATTGGCTAATCCTTCACCTTTTTTCTTGCAGCCCCTCCTCTCCTCCTCTCTTACAGCTGTTAGTCGGTTCCATCTGTCCATGCCTCTGTTTCTATTTTGTTTATCAGTTTATTTTGTTCACTAGATTCCCTGTATTAGTGAAATTACATGGTATTTGTCTTTCTCTGACTGGCTTATTTCACTTAGCATAATAATCTCCAAGTCCATCTATGCTGTTGCAAAATGTAAGATTTCCTTCTTTTTCATGTCAAATAGTATTCCATTGTGTAGATGTACCACAGTTCTTTTAATCCACTCATCTACTGATGAGCACTTCGGCTGTTTCCAGATCTTGGATATTGTAAACAGTGCTGCTATGAACATAGGAGTGCATAGGTTCTTTTTAATTGGTGTTTCAGGATTCTTAGGATATAACCCCAGAAGTGGGGTCGCTAGGTCAAAAGGCAGATTTATTTTTAATTTTTTGAGGAAACTCCATACTGTCTTCCACAGTGACTGCACCAGTCTGCATTCCCACCAACAGTGTATAAGGGTTCCCCTTTCTCCACATCCTCATCAGCACTTGCTGTTTGTTAATTTGTTAATGATGGCCATTCAGACTGGTGTGAGGTGGTATCTCATTGTGGTTTTTATTTGCATTTCTCTGATGATTAGTGACACTGAGAATTTTTTATATGTCCGTGGGCTCTCTGTATGTCCTCTTTGGAGAAGTGTCTGTTCAAGTCCTTTACTCATTTTTTAATTGGATTATCTATCTTCTTGGTGTTGAGTCGTATAAGTTCTTTATAAATTTGGATATTAACTCCTTATCAGACGTCTCATTGGTGAATATGTTCTCCCATGCAGTGGGTTCCCTTATCATTTTGTTGATGTTTTCTTTAGCTGTGCAGAAATTTGCAGTTTGATGTAGTCTCATTTGTTTATTTTTTCCTTTGTTTCCCTTGCCTGAGGTGATGTATCGACAAAAATATTGCTACATGAGATACCTGAGATTTTACTGCCTGTGTTTTCCTCTAGGATTTTTATGGTTTCATGGCTTACATTTAAGTCTTTATCCATTTTGAGTTTATTCTGGTGTATGGTGTAAGCTGGTAGTCTAGTTTCATTTTTTTGCCTGTACCGGTCCAATTCTCCGAACACTATCTATTGAAAAGACTGTTTTTACTCAATAAATGCTGTTGCCTCCTTTGTCAAATATTAATTGACCATAGCGATGTGAGTTTATTTCTGGGCTCTCAGTTCCTGTTCCAATGATCTACATGCCTGTTCTTAGCCAATATCAGGCTCTTTTGATTACAATGACCAGGTTTTGTGATCCCTCCAACCTTGTTCTTTCTCAAGATTGGGGAGGCTATTCAGGGTCTTCTTTAGTTCCATATAAATTTTTAGAATATTTGTTCTAGACCTGTGAAATATGTCATTGACATTTTAATAGGGATTGTGTTGAATGTATAGATTGCTTTAGGTAGGATGGACATTTAATGATTTAATTCTTCCAATCCATGAACACAGTATGTGCTTCACTTATTTGCATCTTCCTTAATTTCTTTCTTTAATGTCCTGTAGTTTTCTAAGTACAGTACAGGCCTTTTAATTCTTTAGTTAAATTTATTCCTAGGCTGTCCTGGCTGGGTGCTTCTGCTGGTTGGAGCATCATTCCGCACACCAAAAGATTGCGGGTTCAAATCTGAGTCAGGTCACATACCTAGGTCTCAACTTCCATCCCCGTCAGGGCGCATACAGAAGATCACTAGTGGATCAATGTCTGTCTCCCTCTTTTTCCCTTCTTCTCTCTCTAAAATCAATTAACATATCCTTGAATGAAGATTTTAAAAGTTTATTCTTAGGTACCTTTTTTTTAAGTACATTTTATTGATTATATTGTTATAATAGTTCCAATTTTTCCCCCTTTGCTCCCCTCTGCCCAGCACTCTCCCTCCCCCAGCAATCCCACCCATCTTAGTTCATGTCCATGGGTCATCCATGTAAGTTCCTTGGCTTCACCCTTTCCTATATCAGTCTTTTTAAAAATTAATTAATTAATTAATTAATTTTTTATAACATTAGAAAATAACAGTTCCCCCCCCTCAGACTTAAGACCCTTTATAATCTTATAAAGGACAAATGGTGAAGGTCTCATGCTCCTCTAGCTGCTTCTGGCTGGACATGGTTGTCGTCCTACCCACACTTGGTCCAGAAATCCCTAATAAGAGTGGAGGTGTGGAGAGGAGGGTGGCATTCCCACATGGTGAAGGATATTGCAGACTCCAGGTCAGTTGGCTGTCCCCGGACAATGGTGTGCTTGGTTTAACAGGCTGGCATCCTTGTTGTGTTCTGGGGGCAACAGATTTGGCAAAAAGGGTTAAAAGACATCATTCAATCCATAACTACTAGATGACAAAAGGCAGGTATTAATTTTTCAATGTCCCACATTAGGGGGAAAAAAGGGCTTCTTTGGAGGAAGGTGTGCCAAGCACGTCTCACCTGTCAAAAACCCTTTTGCCCATTATACTTAGTTTGGGCTGAGGGAAATATTTTAGGTTTCCCCCCTCTCAAACCTCTGGGCCGTTTCTGTCCAAGCCATTAGGATAGAAAAGAGAAACCAGTTTTAAAGTGAAGCCCACAGACCACCCCATACTTCACCAACCCAGCCACTTAATTCAGCTAAACCATTAAGTCTCAGGAGGCAGCGATACAGACAAGATTAAGTGAGGCCTATATGTGCAGACAATCACTCAGGTAATGAGATCATAAGCTTATGCCCTATGAAAACAGAACACACACGTTCATTTATGCAACATAACCCACAAACCAGTCTCTTAAGTCTGCAAGACTGTCTTATTGGAAAGACATCCAGTTGCAAGGCATTTGACATTCTTGTTGCCTGTAAATTAAGCATCTTTGATGATGTCACAGACCTGGTTTAGCTTTCAAGTGAAAATAAACTTTAAATGAGGATAAACTTTAAAGACAGTTAGCTGCACTACTTTATAGTCTACCACTGAACATTGTGATTTTACTTGAATCGTGATTTTTCTCTTTAAGATTACCCTCCTTGTCATTAAAGGGACTGCATTAAGTCCAGTTTTAATTTATCCTATTCTAGGTACCTAATTTTTTTTGTTGCAGTAGTAAATGGGATTATTTTCTTGGTTTCTCTTTCTGATAGTTCATTGGTGGTGTATAGAAATGCCAGATTTTTGGATATTAGTTTTGTTTCCTGCTACTTTGCTGAATTCATTTATTAGTTCTAAAATAACTTTTTTGGTGAAGTCTGTAGGGTTGGGTTTTTTTTTTTTTTTTCCTTCTTTTTTTAAAGAGACTTTCACAATTCTTTTATTTATTATATTTTAGAGGGAGGGGAAGGTAGGGAGAGAGGAAGAGAAACATTGATGTGTGAGAGACACATCAATAAGTTGCTTCTGGCATGTCCCCAACCAGGGGCATGGCCTGCAACCCAGGCATGTGCCCTGACTGGGATTCAAACCCATGACTTTTCCACTTGTAGGCCAGTGCTCAATCTACTATGCCACACCAGCCAGGGCTAAGGTGTTCTATGTGCAATATCATGTCATCTGCAAATAATGACAGTTTTACTTCCCTCTTTCCAATTTGGATGCCTCTTATTTCTTCTTGTCTGATTGCTGTGGCTAGGATTTCCAGTAGTATGTAGAATAAGAGAGGTAAAAGAAGACATCTCTGTCTTGTTCCCAGTCTTAAGGCAAACACTTTTAGTTTTTGTCTGTTCAGTATGATGTTGGCTGTGGGTTTGTCACATATGACCTTTATTACATTGAAGTATGTTCCCTTTGTTCCCACTTTGCTGAGAGTCTTCATCATAAATGGATGCTGGATTTTATCAAATGCTTTTTCTGCATCTATTGATTGATTATGTGACTTTTCTCCTTCATTTTGTTTATGTGGTGTATTATATTTATTGCTTTGCAGATATTGTACTAACCTTACATCCCTGGAATAAATCCCACTTGATCATGGTGTATGAACTTTTTAATGTATTGCTAGATATGACTTACTAATATTTTGTTGAGGATTTTAGCATCTATGGTCATAAGGGATATTGACCTATATATTTTTTTCCTTTTTATTGTCTTCATCTGGTTTTGGAATTAGGATAATGCTGGTCTCATGACATAATCTTGGGAGTCTTCCCTCTTCTTGAATTTTTTTTTTTTTTTTTTGGAAAAGTTTGAGAAGGATAAATGTTAGTTTTTCTTTGAATGTTTGTGAAGCCATCCAGTCCAGGACTTTTGTTTGTTGGGAGTTTTTTGATAACTGCTCCAGTTTCACTAGTTGTAACCTGTCTATTCAGGTTCTCTGATTCAGTTTTGGAAGACTGTATTTTTCTAGAAATGTATCTATTTCTTCCAGATTGTCTAATTTGTTGGCATATAGTTGTTTGCAATATTTTCTTTAAATCCTTCTTATTTCTTTGGTGTCAACCTATCAATAATCACTTTTAATGTAAATGGCTTAAATGTTCCAGTCAAAAGACAGAGAGTAGCTGAATGGATAAGAAAGCAAGACCCAAGGGTAGGTAGGACGACGACCATGTCCAGCTTGAAGCAGCTAGAGGAGCTTGAGACCTTCGCCCATTGTCCTTTACAAGATTACAAAGGGTCCTAATATTTGAGAGGGGGGGGATAGTTAATTTTTATGAACCAGGGGTATGGACTTGGGGGGGATTGCTGGGGGAGGGGGGTGCTGGGTGGAGGGGAACAGGGGGGAGAAAATTGGAACTGTTGTAACAATATAATCAATAAAAAACATTATAAAAAAAAAAAAAAGCAAGACCCATATATATGCTGCCTCCAAGAGACCCATCTCACATCAAAAGATACACACAGACTAAAATTAAAGGGATAAGGTTATCTCATGCAAATGAAAATGAAAAAGCAAACAAACAAAAAAAGCTGGGGTAGCAGTACTTATATCCAATAAAATAGACTTTAAAACCAAGGCTATAGTAAGAGACAAAGAAGGACACTATATAATGTTAAAGGGAACAATCCAACAAAAGGATATAACCCAACATAGGAGCACCTAAATAAGTGAAGCCTATCTTGATGGACATAAAGGAAGAGATAGACAGGAATTTTAACATCCCATTGACTTTGATGGATAGATCTTCCAGGCAGAAAAATCAACAGAGACATCAGCCTTAAACAACACACTAGATTGAATGGATTTAATTGACATCTTCAAAGAATTTCACCCCCAAACCAGCAGAATACACATTCTTTTCAAGTATACATGCAACATTTTCTAAGATAGACCACACGTTAGGACAAAAAACAAGCCTCAGTAAACTTAAGAAGACTGAAATCACATCAAGCATCTTCTCTGACCACAATGCCACGAAACTAGAAATCAATCACAAGGAAAACACTGTAAAACACACAAAGACATAGAGACTAACTAACATGTTATTAAACAATGAATGGGTCAACAACGAGATCAAGGAAGAATCAGTAGCTACCTTGAAACAAATGAAAATGAGAGCACGATAACCCAGATCTGTGGGACACAGGGAAAGCAATCCTAAGAGGGAAACTCAAAACATTACAGGCCTATCTCAGGAAGCAATAACAATAAAAATCTCAAGTAAACAATCTAACTTTACACTCAAAGGAACTGGTAAAAAACAACAAACAAAACCAAAATGAGTAGAAGGAAGGGAGTAATAAAGATTACAGCAGAAATAAATGTAATAGGGACTAAAAATCAATACAAAACATCAATGAAACTAAGAGTTGGTTCTTTGAAGAAATAAACAAGACTGACAAACTTTTAACCAGATTTATCAAGAAAAAAGTGAGAGGTCCAGATAAAAAACATCAGAAATGAAAGTGGGCTTCTTATTTAAAAGTCAGACTGTTGACCAAGTCATCTGATTATTCTGTGCCTCACTTTACCTATAACAAGAAAAGTAAGGTTGTTACAAGGAATAAATAAAGAGGTAAGTGCAGGACACTTAGAATGGAGCCCGACATAGAATAGCCCTGCTTGGATGTTGCATCAGTAGGTATTTTAAAATTGGGATCCTGCTTGGTGCTTTCAAGTGCTCTGTGAAATAGGACTTTGCATCCACTACTGGGGCGTGGACCCTTTTCCCAAGGCAACTTGGCCAAATGCATCAAGAACTATTGACTAAACTGCTTAGATCCAGCATTTCCACTTCTGAGATTTTTTTTCTCTAACATTGCTTGTTCATTTATTTCTTCACCCATGAAAGGGCGGTAGCACAAGGAAACCTGAAGATTAATGTACTAAGGATATTTATCCCAATTTCATTTCTCATGTGAACAGCTGGCAACAACTTAAATACCCAGCAGGAAGAACTGGTTAAATAATGATGCAGCCGTGGGGGTTGGGTAGAGAGAAGGTGTCATGCTTTTAAGGAATGTTTAACAAGATATTTTCTGGGGCTTTAAAAATATCAATATAATACAATCTTATTGTAAAAGTGAAAATACAAAAATGTCCCAGCCACTCTCACACTGCCACTTCTTTCCACACAGAACCACAGTTGACTTAAACAGACTTTCAAGATGTCTTATGCATGTACACACTTGTGTGCCGTTTGTGTTTTTAGCTGAAATTCAATTATGCTGTCATTGTTCCCTGGCTGTTTGCTTCATGGAGCGACACACCTGGGGAGTTTTCCAAGTCAGGAATGTAGGGCTGCCCTGTTTTTAGCAGCTGCAGAGTATCCTCTAGCAAGTCACACCCTAATCCCTCATCTATGCCCCTATTGTCAGGCATTGAGACTGTTTTTCCATGTTACAGTTTTAGGAACGACGGCTTTGTGGTGAGCCAGACTGCAATGAGCACACATTGTTAGGCACCGGTATTAATGGAAGCAATTTTTGGATATAGAATGGCCACAGCAGTGATATGCTATAAATATTTTATTCAACCACAAATTCCCTTCCAAAAAATTTTCAGTAATTTACACTTTCCTTGCCCAACAGTGTAGCAATGTGTATCATTCATCCAATTCTCTGTTAAAAATTGATGTAATCGATTTTTTAAATATTTGCCAAATTAAAGAATGAAAACAATGGGTTAGGGTTAGGGAATAAAAACGGCGGGGTGGGGGGATTAAAAGAAAAAACTAAAATTTGATTACTAGGGAGATTGAGGATTTTTTTTGTGTGTGTGTGGTTTGTATTTCTACTGTTACATATTGTTTATATTTCTACCGTGCACTAGTCTCAATGTCAACCTAGACTCCACAAAGTCACATAACGATGTAGGGGTAGGAGTATGAGCCATGGGGCCAAGCGGCTTTGATCCAAGGTCTGATGTTTACTGGCTGTGAGCTTGGGCAAGGTGCTTAACTCCTCTGTGTGTCACTTTCTCGTCCACAAGCTGGAGATAATAACAGCATCTATCTCAGAGGCTGAGCATTAAAGCCGTTTGTATATATAAAGCACCCAGAGCAGTGCCAGGTATGTAGTAAGCATTTAATAAACATTAACAATTATCAACCTTTTGCCTATAATTTATGTTGCAAATATTTCTTTCCAAGCTGTTGCTTTGTTGGTCTTTTGTCTTTGTCATGTCGTCAGGTCTAGCCATATTTTCTTTTATGGCTTCGAGTTCCAATAAGAGCAAAACCAGATATTTAAAGTAAATGTGGAGTAAGAAACCGGGAAAGGGGAAGAAAATAGCAGCAATGTTCATGTCTGGGCAGTGTAATCTGGATGACGTGTGTTCCATTTTTATACTGTGTTTTCCAAATGTTTTAATGAACACATATCACAAATCTATATTTCCAAATGAACACATATTACCTTTACTTTTTGTTTATTGATTTTAGAGAAAGGAAGGGAGAGAGAACAGAAAGGAACATTGATGTGAGAGAGAAACATTCATCAGTTGCCTCCCCTACGGGCCCCGACTGATTGGGGCTCAAACCCGCAACCTTTTTGGTGTATAGGATGAGGCTCCAACCAACTGATCCACCTGACCAGGGCATATTATCTTTACTTTTATGCTTTGTTTTTAAATGTTATTTTAAGTACATGGTAATCACTTAATAATGAAAAAAAGCACTACTCACGCCCCAGTAAATGTTGTTTACCCTAAAGGACAAAAAAAAAAAAAAAAAAGCAAGGAGTTAGTTAACTGCTCCACCCCGAACCCTCCAGAGGAAAACTCCACCCTTGAAGTCGGCCCACTTGGGGCCCCACACCCAGACATCCGGCAGGATCGCCCCCTGGTGGCCGAAGTAAGAAGCCATCCAGGAAGGGGTGTGGGCGTGCAGCATGCCCGCTTGCTTGTGCGTGTGTCCCCCTAAGAATCTATTTCATTTTATTTAAACCACAAAGCAAACTTTTGAGTTGGGGACTAAAATTATGTAAAAGGAAGGTGAGAAATATGAGCCACCCAGCTGACAAGAGGCAGAGTCCCCTCATTCTGAAAAAAGTTCTCTGTTCCTAAAAGCTCCCTGCCCTGCCTGTAGATCTGAGTCACATACCATGTAATTTGCCTGTGAGAAGTGTGCGCTTCAGTGGGCTTTGGTGTATTCACAGAGCTGCGCGACCATTGCCTCACTGGGTCTGAGAACATTTCCATCACAGGATGTGGGGAAAAGTAACCCTCGTGCACTGTTGGTAGGAATGGAAATTAGTGCAGCCACTATGGAAAATAGGATGGAGGGTACTGAAAACACTAAAAATAGAACTACCATAGGACCCAGCAATCTTACCCCTAGCAATATATGCAAAAGAGATGAAATCTTTATCTCAGAGAGATCTGTGTCCTATGTTCATTGCAGTATCCTTCACAATGGCCAAGCCATGAAAGCAACCTAAGTGGCCATGGACAAATGACTGGGTAAAGAAGCTGTGATTTATATACACAATGGAATATTATTCAGCCCTTAAAAAAAAGGAAATCCTGCCATTAACAACACATGGATGAACCTGACATTATGCTGACATAAGCCAGACAGAGAAAGACAAATACTGCATGGTATCACTTTTATATGGAATTTGAAATTAAAAAGCAGAACTTACAGGAACAGAGAACAGAGAAATGGTTACCAGAGGCTGGGGGTGACTGGGGAAAATAAGGAGAGGTTGATAAAAGGGCATGAAATTCCAGTTATACAATGAACAAAGCCTGAGGACCTGATGTAAAACATGGTGATTGTAGTTGATAACACTATTGTGTAATTGGAATTCCCTAAGAGAGCAGAGCTTATGTGTACTCACCCAAAACAAGGTAAATACATGAGGTGACAGGTATTAACTAACTCAATGGGGGATCCTTTCACAATGTGTACATGTAGTCACATTGTGCACTTTATATATTATACTGTTTTGTCAATTACACAACAATAAAGCTGAAGAAGAGAACATTTCTATCACTCCACAAGAAGCCCTATACTCATTAAAAGTCATTCCACATTCCCCCTCCCCCCTCCCCTGACAACTGCTCATCTAGAGATTCGCCTATTCTAGATATATCATACAAATAGAATCATTCATACAAATGAGATCATGGACTATGTGGCCTTTGTATTTGACTTCTTTGATTTAGCATAATGTTTTCAAGTGTCATCTGCTTTGTGGTCTGTATCAGGACTCCACTCCTTTTTATGACTAAATAGTATTCCATTGTATGTGTAGACCACAATTTGTTTATCGATTCACCCACTGATTGGCTTTGATTGGCTAGTATGAATAATGTTACTATGAACTTTCATGTACAAGATTTTGATGCACATGTGTTCTCATTTCTCATGGGTAGAAGTGGTTTGAGGAATCATATGGCAACATTATGGATGAGAGGCCCTTTAACTTTGCTTCTCAGATCCTGGGGTCCCATCTGGTTGTCAATTCCCTGTCTGACCTCTATGTGGCCATTTCCAGAGACCAGGCCAAAACACACCAAGCAAACCCTTTTGTGAGCCTGACCCTACCAGTGTCCTCTGATTCCACTCTTCTTGGCCAACTCCTATAAGCTCCATGCAGGACAGGTCCCCTGACACAGAACCCGGGCCCTCACTAGAACCCCAAGGTTTCTTGGCATTAGTTGAGTCTCAAGATCTGGAACCAGAGAGAAGTAGCCTGGATGCCCCAGTGAAAACTAACTGTTAGTGTTGAATGATGTTAATATTTACATTGCTCTCTCTCCTGAGCACACTGGTAAGGTATGTCCCTTCTGGTTGGGTAGGGCCATGTGACTTGTTTTGGCTCATGAGCAGTGAGCAAAAATGCAGTGTCATTTCCAGGCCAGAGTACTTAATTGCTGATGCGAGGGCCCTCAGGGATTTCTTTTTCTCCATTACAGTGACCTGAACCATTTCAAACACTGGCTGCTCATCACTCTGGTGGAGTGGGGTACATGGCAACAAATCCCCAGATGACCTGTTTTGGGTATATCCTGAGAGTAGGAAATTAACTTTGCATAGTTTTAGGTCCCCATGATTTTGGGCTCACTTGTTACAGCAGCATACTATATAACTCATCCTGACTGATACGCCAACCCATCCACATCATGGCACCTGGCTCCAGCCAAGGGCTCTACTTTAGTTTGCTGGGGCTGCAAAGCAAAGGACCACAGACTTGGGAGCTTACACAACAGAAATGTATTGTCTCACAGTCCTCAAGGCTAAAAAGTCTGAGATCAAGCAATTAACAGGGTTGGTTTCTCTGGAGGCTGTGAGGGAGACTGTCCCAATCCACTCTCCTAGCAGCTGATAGTCTCCCTGTGTCTTTACGTTGTCTTCCCTCTGTGTGTGTACACTCAAGTTTCTTCTCTGTATCAGGGCACCAGTCATAGTGGGTCAGGACCCACCCTAAAGACCTCATTTTAACTTAATAATCTCTTTAAAGACCCTATCTCTATATATAGTCACACTCTGAGTGTTGGGATTAAGACTTCAACATATAGATTGAGTGGCACAATTCAGGCCCTAACAGACTCCATTCCAACCAATTCCAGGGTGCCAGGGAGCCTGTCCTGCCCAGGATGAGTGAGGAGGTAGGGGCAGTTGACGAAAGTCTAAGTTGGTGAGACTTGGGACATCTTAGTGGTAGGTTCTTCTTTCCTGAAGACCAAGTGCTGCTTCCAGGACTGCAGCCTACAGTGGAAACTTCAACAGACCCACTTCCTGGGGAAACAGCATAACGTGGTGAGTAAGCTTATGAACATGACTCCTGATTCCATCACTTAACAAATGTACAACTTAGACACCTCTCTGAGCCTCAGTTTTCTCTTCTATAGGATCATAATGTGTTCTTCATAGAGCTAGTATGAGCAATCAAAGAATAAACATGGCCAATACTTGGCAATCTTGCCATAAATGAATTACTGTTGTTGTTGCTGGTGGTGATTTTCATATGTGCTTAAAGAAAGGGGAAAATTATGTGGTTTCAGTGCGGGATTTCAAGGTTCCTAGAGAGTGGGAGACAGCTCAGGCATCTTTGCTTTATCTTCACAGCTTGATCTCATTCAACAACCCTTTACTGAGCACCTTCTGTGAAGGTTTCTCCTGTGAGGGAACTCACGTTGAAGCATGTCTGACAGAGTGAAGATCAACAAGTAAAATGACTATGACTTAGAGGCAAGGAAGGGGAGGGCAGGGGAATGTAGTCAGCACCTTCAGAGTCTGAAGATGTGACATCTGAGACAAACTTATTTAGTTCCTCATAGCAAAGAGCAAAGGCCTTCAGAGTGTGACTCCATGAAGTCTGAGAAGAGGAAAGGATGCTGGTGCAATTGGAGCAGCACGAGTGGGGGTGGGGCCAAGATGCTGACAGGGGCGCACATGAGCTGAACTTTCAGCTTCCTGTGCCATGCACAAGGGGGCAGGGGTGTTGGGGGCTCTGAGGGCAAGACAGAATGGGGTGGGGGTGCTCAGCAGCATCTCGCACCGCGCCCTTGCTACCTGTGGTGCTGACACCCCGAGACCAGGTTCCCCAGAGAGGAGAAGCCCTAATTCAACATTCTGCCCTCCACAACTGTAAGAGAAGTGGGTGTTCTTATTTAAGTCACTAAGAAACCCACTCAGGAGCCAAACCTCAGAAAAGCCAGGTCTTTTGCTCTCAAAATCTAGGAATTGCAAAAATGTAGAATTCAAATCAGTACTCTGCGCTGCCTCACCATGCTGCAAATTCTTGCCCTGGTTTATGGGCTGAACTGTGACCCCCAACCCAATTCACATGCTGAAACCCTAATCCCTAGGACCTCAGAATGAGCACACTTAACATTTGGAGATAGAGTATTTAAGAAGATAATCAAGTAAATGAACCTGTGCCCTGGCTGGGTAGCTCAGTTGGTTGGAACCTTGTCTTGTGCACCAAAAGGCTGCAGGTTCAATCCCCGATCAGGGCACATATTTAGGTTGTGTGTTTGATCTCCAGTTGGGGAGTGTACAGGAGGCAACTGATCGGTGTTTCTCTCTCTCAAATCAATTTTTAAAAATACCCTTGGGGAGGATTTTAGAGAAAATGAGCCTGTTATGGTGGGCCCTAATCCAGCAAGACTGGTGTTCTTATGAGAAGCAGTAAAGACACAGACCCACACAAAGGGAAGACCATGTGAGGACACAGGGAGAAAACAGCCGTCTGTGAGCCAAGAAGGAACCAACCCTGCAGACACCTTGATCTCAGACCCCCAGTCTCCAGAACTGTGAGATAAACACCTGTTAAGCCCCCAGCCTGTAGTACTTGGTTGTGACAGCCCCAGAAAATTAACACACTTGGGACTCTCCAGCTCAACCCGAGCCCCCCTTGAGAGGAGCACTCCCAAACCCAGAGTCCCCAGAATCAGGAAGCCCAACCCACCCTAGCACGTTTAAATCACCAGGTTACTTCAAGGCCAGGAGGGGAGCTTAGAGGAGCATGTAGTCAGTACCTGAACACAGTAGGACTAACACATCGCCCCACAGCATCAAGTCTCCACCATTGTCCCTACACGTCCAGACTTATTCACAGAATTCTCTCTTTAAGTTCCTATCCCCAAATGTCTGGAGCCCCTGCAACCGCCCCCCTCCCCCCGTGGTACCTTTGGCTCCTTAAACTCAATGAGTTCTAAATGGAGCCCAGCATCTCTCCTGCTCCTGCCCCTTCCCCCTCATTCTGTCTCTACGAAGAAGCCTCCTATCACCTATGCTAAGGTCCCTCATCTTCCTTGGCATCCTCAGGCCTGCCTACTCCATTGCCCACCGAGCTCTATGTTCTGCCAAAATTTGTTTTTAGAATAGGATGGAGGGAAGGAGGGAAAGAAACATCTATTTGTTGTTCCACTTATTGACGCATCACTGGTTGATTCTTATATGTGCCCTGACTGGGGATTGCACCCACAACCTTGGCATATTGGGATGACACTCTAACCAAGTGAGCTACCCAGCCAGTTCCCAAATTTTATTGTAAATGTTCCTTGAGCATTGTCCTTCTCACCGTCTCCTTGACTGCTGTCCTAATTCAATTCGGGCCTCATTTCTCCCTGGCCTCTGGCCTCCAGCCTTGTTCCCTCCAATCCATCCCCTTCTGGGAATAGAGTCCAGTAATAGAAACCCCTGATGAGACAGGTACTCTCAGCATCCCTACCTCACGGGTGAAGTGACTGAGGCCCCAAGAGTTTTGGTAAGGAGCCCAGGGCCGCTGGTAGAGGCCAGGTCGGGGTTTCACACCAAGTAGCGTGACTCAATAGTCTTAAGCTATTACCAGCACAGTGAACAACACTGCACAGTAGGGACTGGTTCATTCTGTGTGACCTCAGCTAAGCATACAGTAGGGGTAATGCCTGGGAATCTCTTGAGAATAGTTATTGAGCCCTATGCCTGCATGCACACGTGTGTGCACGGGGTATCTTTCAGGAACCAGGCTCAGCAGTGCACATGGTAGAACATACAGAAAACTTGGGAGTACCCACACACAGTAGGATCAGCCCAGGGACAGAGGCTGAGGAACCTAGTAGGGGAAATGAGTGGTGCTGTGACAGGCACCCAGAGGTGTCTGGGATCCCCAAGGGGTGCACATGGCATTTGGAAGTCCTGTGGTCTGACACCAGCACTGAGTAGGACTACAGGTGAGTTTTGGGACTGCACTCACAGCTGGTGGTGCCCAGTCTGAGACCGGGTGCATGGGCCACTGCGACAAGCTCCAGCCCCAGCCCCAGCCATCCTGAACATGGAAGGGGGGGTGAGATGCCCCCTGAACTCAAAGATGACAGGGGCCCACCTTCAGGGGGGCAAGGTTTATTGGAGTGACTGTTCAAGGGTCATCAGTGCAGTGCTGCCCTCCTCTCGGAGCGGCAACAATCCAGTGTGTGGGCCCTGGAGGTCACAGGCATAGTAGCAAGCAGAGGGGGGAGCAGCCCCCAGCCCTGGGGGTCCTTCACAGGTCCTCAGGCATCTGCAGCCGAGCTGGAAGGGTCCTGTGGCAGACAGCGCCGGTGCCTGAGAAGCGACTTTTCCTCCTCCTGTAGGAACAGGAGTGCCGCATACGTCACACAGAACGGGGCCTCAGCACATGCCACTCAGCACGCTTCCGCCATGGGGGCCGGGCAGCCCCTTACCATCTCAAAGGCCGTGCCTGGGCTAGCGCCCTCGGGAGAGCCCCCTTCATCCCGGGAGCACTCAGGCCCTGCCTCCTCCTCATACTCCGTCAGGCAGTCCGACTCCTCCCCTGGAATTCGGGAGCAAGGTGAAAGTGAGGAATCGTGGGCCAGGCTGGCATTTCCAGCCATGCCCTACCAACCTTGGGCCCACCCTGCCCCTGGAGGCCCTCACCATCAGCACAGCCATCAGAAATATAGCTGGTGGGGGGCTCAATCCGGGACACAATCTCAGCCAAGTCAGTGAAGCCAGAACTGGGGAAGGCCAGCACCTGCAGGGTGGCACGGGTGACTGGTACAGCAGCTCCAGGGGGCCTGCGGGGCTGGAGGACTGGGTGCCTTGGGAGCTTAGAGATCCTCGGGGGAGCTCTCTGGTCAGAGAAGCTCAGTGAAACCCAGGGAGATCTGGGTTCACCTGAGATTTGGGAAAGACCTGGTGGAGGGAGTCCCAGGCTTACGTCTGCACGGCGGCTCTCGATAAGATCAGCAGATCTCCGGTCCGTGAGCATCTTTTCAATGACGTCGCCCCGGCTCCAGCCCCCAAACACAGCCTTCCCGTACTGGTAGCCCACATCCTGCAGGAAGCGAGGGGGCTGCAACTCACCCACGTGTTCTCCGCCTAGTCCTCTCTGCTTTTTCCCACTCTGCCTGCCCCTTCCCTGGCCTCTCAAAAGCCTGATGCTTTGAGGGAGCTGGCATTTAACACTAACCCTACTTCACAGTTAGCCATATGTAGCACACTTGCCCTCATGTCCCGCATTCTGTGCACCTGCCAGACATTACCAATCCATCATTCCATATTTTTTCCCACTCATCGCATACAGTGTGCCGAGTACCAAATGACCTAAGATGGTTGTGGGCAACCTTATTTCAAGCTGTCCAAATATGCAGTACATCAGTGGATATTGTCACTGCCCATGCCTATTACAGACATCACTAATCCATCAGGGTATGCTTTCCCAGTTAGCCCTGAAAGGGCATCTGACATTTCTTACGCAGGGCTAGGGACAGCAGCTAGGGATCAGTTTCAGGTGGCACAGGATATGTACGTTTTTCGGGGTCAGCAGCACACGACGTACACACTGCTCCATCCCTCACTGACTTGTGGCAGACATTACTAGTTGACTACTGCTCTAATTCACACAAATGCAGAAATCTCTACATAGTGTTTCAGGCATTGCGGCTGGCACATAAAAAGCTTAGTTGATATTCAGCATGTGGGCTGCACATTCCTTTGCCACACCCAATGCAGACATCACTAATCAATGACCGCTTTACTCCCCACAGATCCCATTTGGGAATAGAGGCCTAGAACCCTTCCCCTTGTGTTGCTCTGGGCTTTCAACAGTAAAGCTCTGCCAGCCCCCCACTGACACCAGGCCACTTCCACCCACTCACATAAATCTGGTCAAACTTCCCAAAGTCCATGGTTTTGAAGCAGTCGATGGGGGGGCGCAGGTACTCGCAGTAGGAACTGGATTTAACGACCTCCAGCTGACGTACGCAGGACACATAGGCCAGGCGTGACTGGATCTCGGCCATGTCTGGAACCTTGATCTTGTCTGCCCAGGGGTTTAGCCGCTTCCACAGCAGCCACCAACCAGACAGGCTGTCTCCATAGGTGCTAAGGTCTGTCTCATCCTGGCTCCCCACATCAATGGCAATGACTGTCTTGGCACCCATGCTGCGGGCGATGTCCGCTGTGGGGCCAGAGGGTCAGTGGGCAGCTACCCACCAGGGCCCAGAGCAGAAAAGTTCAACCCAGTCCCACAGACACCATTATGCAAATGTTCACACAAAACAACCCATGCAAACAACATGCCAGCATGCAAATGGCATGGAAATTGATGCCAATGAAGTGGAGGGGGTGGGATCAGATGTTGGAGCTCTCCGGTGAGGAACCATGGCCCGAGAGATAGAAGAGATAGAGGAAGAGGGATGAAGTTGCTGGGGAAATAGACACAAGGGCAGAGATGTGGGAGAGGAGTAATGCACAGAGACAGAGGGTCATAAGGACACAAGGAGACAGAAATAGAAGAATCAGAGACACAGGGAGACAGAGACAGACACAGGGAAACTGAGGGATAAGAAAACAGAGAAACATAGACGTAAAGACAGCAGGAGACAGAGCCACAGGGAGAGAAATATGGGGCAGCAGAATTAGCAAAAGATTTGGGGAGATAGAGATCAAGGGTCAGAGATATGGAAGGAGAGAGAATCCAGGTACAAAGAGAGACCCTGGACAAGGCACAGAGAGCCAAGAACAGGGACAAAGAGCAGGAAAGTAGGGCAGAGTAGGTGAGGAGAGAGGACCCAGTAGGGAGGGTGGGGTGTCCATAGGTTCATGTGACTCACTGAGGGTCACTGAGTAGGTTTGGGGTAGCCTGGGGGAGGGGGGAGAAACAGAGACAGGGTTCTATAGCCAGGGCCAACCCAGAAAAACATCGAGTCTTGTCTGATTATGCATGTGTCCCTCACGAGCTTGTTTGTATGTCTGGGTACATGTGCCCATGTCCATGTGTCTGTGTGCATCTCTATGTGTCTATCACCTGTGGGCATCACCTGTCTATGTGTACTTGTGAACAAAGACACCCCAGGGTGTGCCTACACCTCTGTACGCAGCCCCAGGCATGTCTCTAGTCATCTCAGTCCTCGTGCACCTAGGTCAATGTCCATGTTTCCTCATGCATCCAAATATGCTTGCCCATCTATGGGTCTGGTACACACATGCAGGTGTGTGGTTGTGTTAGTGAAGGTATATGTACAGAGCACCTATACGGGAGTTGGCAAATTTTTTCTTGAAAGGGCCAGAGAGCAAATAATTTTGGCTTTTCAGCCACATGATTTCTGTCACACTACTCAACTACGCCACTGCAGCACAAAGCAGCCACAGACAATGAGTAAATGACTGCATGTGACTGTGTGTCAATAAAATTTTATTTACACAGTCAGGTAGAGACTGGATTTGGCCTGCAGGGCAGAGTTTGCCAACCTCTGCACTACGATTGCACATGTGTGTGCAGCTAGTGAATGTGTCTATTTATGTATATACACACACATGCTTCTGGGCGTGTAAAATTTTAAGTTGCACACTTGCCTACTTCTCATCTGCACACAAGTCAGAGGGTGTGAAAGGAACTTAACTTGGTCTTGTAGGTGCCCCACCTATCTCTGTGTATACACTTACGCATGTTTTAGGAAGCACGCAGGGTGAGTGTGGATAGACAGGCATGTGAGGACACATGCTCCATCTCATCCACACATGTTTATATCTGTGCATGCCCATCTAACTGTGTGTGCACATTAGTGCCTTACCTGCCATCTGAGTACCTGTGAGAATGTGTATGTGAGCACATGTATCCCTACATTCTATCCCATTCTATCCCTACATCCCATGCTGTGTGCATGCAGGTCTGTGTGCTTCCATTTGCGTCTTAAATATGGGTATATTTTCCAACTGTACATTCCTGTCCTTGGCTCATGCACATATCTCCTTGTGCACATAAGTGTGTATGTGTGTGTGTCCATAGCCCTGCACAGGTCTGCTTGCATGCCTATACTCCAGGGCATCTGTCTGCCTGTGCATGGGCTACTCACTCATTGTTTGCCTGTGTGTGTGTGTGTGTGCACATGAGTGAGTGGGCAACCACTTGCCTGGCAGGTTGTTGATGTAGCCGCCATCCATGAGGAGGTGCCCGTCCTTAGGGTCGCACAGCGGGGGCAGGTAGCCCGAGAGCGTCATGCTGGCTCGCACATATCGCCACAGGGAGCCTGCCCGGTGGGATATACAGACACAGACACGCACAGACACTCTCAGACACGCTCAAAGGCCCGGCCAGCCCAATGGGCTTGCTGACCTGGCACGTTGTTGACGTAGCACCCGTCCACCAGCAGGTGCCCGTCCTTGGGGTCGCAGAGAGGGGGCAGGTAGGGGCAGTAGGAGGCACTGGCCCGGACGTAGCGCCACACGCAGCCTGCGGGGATGGCGTGAGGGGATGAGGTGCCCAACTAGTCTCCTGGTCCCTACCCCTGAGGACAGACATACCTGGGACCTCTGGGGCATTAGTAGGTGACGGTTAGTGCTTGGCAATCAGGTCAGGATGGATGGTCACTCATGTTAACAGTGTCCCAGATGCTTGGCTGCCCTCCTTGCCTCCCCTCCCCACGTGGCCACAGTGGTTGTTATGGGGTCAACCAGGGGCACCCACCATCTTTGTGAACACGCATGGCCGAGGCAGTGATGTCTGTAGTCACATTGAAGTATGGCAGCCACAGGTCCTATGGGGACAAGGACCAACACTGGGAAGGAGTGGGGACATCTGTGGGAAGGCGCAGGGAAAAAGCAGGAGTGGGGGAGGGCACACCTCAATCTGCTTGTCCTGGAAGACACGGTGGATGCTGCGGTTGAAGGCTGACCCCGTGAACATGGATGTGACGGGGTACGTGAGGTCCAGCACGGGCTCCAACACCGAGGTCATGCTCTAGGGGCAAAAGGCCAGCTGGGGTAAAACAGGAATCACTTGGGGTCACTAACAAGTGGTCACTAAGAATGCCGATGGCTCAAGCTGGGAAATGGGGACTAGGGTCATTAAACAAAAGGTCATCTATATCTCTATAAGGGTGGGTCTACAGATTAAGCCAGGAAAAGGTCAGGAGAAACCCAGAAGCCCCCGTGGGGTCATGTGTTAGGGTGCTCCTGGGGTGGGGAGGCCCCCAACACACACCTTGGCCCATTCCCGGGTCCGCTGCTTAGTGCGGCTGGCACTTCGCTCTTCCGCATAAAGGGCTCCAATGAAAGAGCCAATGGAAGTGCCACCCACTAGGTCGACAGGGACTCCTGCCTCTTCTAATGCCTTCAGCACCCCAATGTGTGAGCAGCCCCTGCAAGGAGAAGGAGACCCGGTGACCCACTGTGAGTCTCCCAGGCTGCAGTCCGAGAGTCCTTTCTCCCAATCACCCCCATGGGCCAGGAACCAGGTGCCAGCACCACCCCTGGAGCTTATTCACCCAGGGAATAAGCTCCACCCCTCAGACACTGGGCCCCACCCATGCAAGCGATTGCGACACCCCCTCACCTGGCTCCGCCTCCACCCAGTACCAAGGCAATGGTGTTGCCTGTAAGCACACGTGCCAGGCGGGAGAAATCGCTGTGCCGGTCTGCGCGTCTCGAAAACACCTTTTCGTACAGTTCATGCTGGGATGGGAAGACAGAGACGACCCATGAGGATGGGGGTGTACGAGGTAGCACCTGGATCTCCAGGCCCCGACCTTAAGTCACGCCCCTCTAGTAGCCACACTCTCCAGTAGCCCTTCCTCAGGTCTGGTGAGAGGCCATTTCTTTGAATTTTGCTCTCACCAGCTTGACAGGGCTTCGGCGGGAGAAGAGGCGGCGGGGACAGCGCAGGTGCAGGTGTCCCGAGCACCAGCTGCGCATGTTGAGCCATTCCACGGTGCGCATGGGGCCCGGGCCCTCCTCGCGGTGCAGCAGGACAAGCTGCTTGAGGGCGCGAACAGCTGTGTTCTCCAGCATCTGCTCCAGCTGCAAGGGAGTGGAGGGCAGGTGTCACCAATCACCAGTCATTTCCTCCCTGCCCAATGCACCTGGCTGAGCTCAGGTCTCTAGGGTTTTGCCTGGCTCCACATTGAGGACGCAGGCACTGGAGGGAGGGGAGGGGTCCCAGCAGTGGGGTCACTGTGCATGGTCTCTAGACCTGGCCAAGCGTGGGCTCCTGGTCGCCCAGGCCCACGATGAGAATGCAGTCAGCCTGGCGCAGGCAGCGCAAGGTCCAGGGCGTCAGTGACGAGTCTGTCTGGTAGAGCACGATGCGGTGGGTGTCCTCCTGCTGGGCCAGCCACCCTGACAGCCGAAACTCTTGGATGCTGAGATTGGGGTGGGGGTAGGGGGAGAGTCATCCTGAGACTGGATATGAGTCACATGCCCCCAGAGACAATTATAGCTCCACTGCTGGGGGCAGGGGGACTTAAGACATCCAGGCTTCCACACACACAGGCCCTCCAGGGGCAAATTCATCCCATTGACTAGATAGGTGGAGATCATGCTCCCAAGCTCACAGCCTAGATCTGGAACTGTATCTGAAAGAATCCTAGGTTTCAAGGCTCATCCCTGAACCTCTACTTCTCTGCACCCCAACACACACCTGTCCAGTGCAGAGGCGCCCAGGCGTGCCCGGATGATGTCACTGTTAAGGAGGAGTGTGGGGCCTGAGGATGGGTGAGGAAGGGGAGTTAGGAACCCAGGTCAACAGAGCTGGGGGCCTCTCCCAGAAGAGAATACCACCCATGCCACTCCTATGGCCCTGTTCTGCCACACCCCTAGGGAACTGCCAGGCATCTCTATTCATTGGCCAATGCCCCACAGAGACCGGCGGTCAGCCCTCACCCACACCCCTTCTGCTGACTTACCAATGGCTTGCAAAGCATGCTGTAGCTCCAGCGTGAAGGCCATCATGGGCACCTCAGCACACACAGGCAGCACTGCCACTGTTGCCAGGTTGCTGGCTGGGTTGGTGAGTTCCGAGTGAGGGGGGACACCTAGTCCCGAGCCTGCCAAGACCCAAAAGGATGAAACCTGCTATGCGGTCCTCTGTCTGGAGAGGGATACCCTCCTCCTCCTTAGAAATCCCTGCCCCTTCTCCTTCAGTTGAGACTTAGTGAAACCATGGTGAAGGTGATGGCCTCAGTCCTAGACCCACAGCTTCACGCTGTCTTTTCTCTTAATTAAACTTGGCCATCTGACATTCAATTTTGGCTCTAATGTGCTTAATGGCATCCATTAAACAACCATCCCGTTTCCCCACATTGACCAATCACTGCCCTACCCCATTCTGGCCTGGGTGCCCCTGTCCATTGAAGGGATTTGAACACAAAACTAAGCAGAAACAAATATAGCTTTGATCCATCTATTGCTTCTCAGCTTCTCTGCTAACACCCTAGGCTCCCAATAACCTCCATTGCTTGCATGAGCCTCTCACAGCCTCCAGGTTTGAATCAGCTCAAGTGTCTTTCTATGGCTCCTAGCCCCTATATGACTTGCCCCTGGCCTAGTTGCCCCCATCACTCACTTTCCTCTTGGAAGTGTTTCAAAACCACCAAACTGTGTGCAGAGCCTTTGAAGTTCTCTCCAACGTCCAGTCCCATATCATGTATCAAGCCTCAGTTCACTATCCTCTAAAAGCTAGTTACTCTTGATGAAGACCCTAGTTAAGTTTTCTTCACAGGACTTGTCTGGTGGTTTGTCTGTGGGGCTGTAATCCCCTCTAGGGCTTTGTCTGCCTGTGCGCTCTCCCACCCCAGTGCCCAGGATGGTGTCCAGCACATACCAGGTGCTCCCAGGAAAATTCTGTTTCTGTAGAGCATCACCAGAGAGGCTCTCGGAAACCCAGGCTCATAACGTCTCTGCCCCCATGGCTGCCCAACAACCCTGTCAAGGGTTGCCTAAGCAGCCAGCAGGGAATGGGCAGGCATTCAGGACCCTGGGGGATAAAACTGTCTCGGAAAGACCCTGGGCATGTGGCAGTCCTCGGCCACTGCTCACCACTGCCACCACTCTGGGGAGCTAGGAGTCAAGGCTGATGGGGCAGAAGCCCCTAGGGTAAAAGGGGGCACAGAGGTTGCCAGTCTCAGGCCCATATTTCCGCACACCTCAACCTGTTTCCATTTCCCTGGGTACCCTAGCTCCTGGAAACCACACCTCCCAGCGATCCGGTAACTTCAAAGGCCACTTCTCAAAATGCCCTGGGGCACAAACACCAGACAGGAACTCCATTTCCCAGCATACTCTGCCTCCGACGCAGACTCCACCCCTCATCCTAGTCCTGCCGCCCAGAACAAAGCTCACGCCTCAGGGCTCCGCCCCTTCATACGACCGATCCTTTAGATTCCATACACAGGGATACCCTGGGTCCAGCAGCCCGTTTCCGGCATGCCCGGGAACTCTAACTCCACCCCACAGCAGGCACGGAAGCTCGAACCCACTTCCTTCTTCAAACGCGCCCAGCGCGGGGCTGCGACTCCGGGTACGCCCTGGGCCCGGGGCTCCCTTTACTGGCGTCCCAAACCTCAGACAATATCCCCCAGCATTCCTGGGACCTACCGGCTCTCACCTGGGAAAGGTCCTTGCAGCTGCTGCAAATTCCCCAGAATTTTCTGGCTCAGCAGGTGAATGAGGCGGGTCACGACCTGGGGCGTTGGAGGTCGGCGCTTCTGTGAGACTGGACAGGCAGCTGCGCGAGCCCCACCTTTCCCTCCCGTTACCCGGGCCCCACTTCCAAGAATCCCACCTCTACACATTATGGGCCCGTCTACGGCCTCGCCCTCCCCCTATCAGTCCAACCCACACCCCGCCCAGTCGCACCTGCGGGTATCGTCGTTTGATGTGGCCCAGGGTGCCTTCAGGGAGTTTGGCCAGCTCCGTGTCGCGCACCGCGTGCACCGTGGTGGCACGTGGCTGCCGTGTCAGCGCCTCCACCTGGGGGACCACGTGCATGACCAGAGCTATTGGGGCAGGAGGCCCCGGATAGGTAAGGGGGAGGCCCACGGACGAGGCAGAGAGGAAGCGATTCCACTCTCACTCATCATCCCCTGCGGTGGAGGTTAAAAGAACCAAGCCTCGCTCCCCGGGGAGAGAGAATACAGGGATCCACCCGGGCGGGGGTCCTCTCTTCTGATGGAGAGAGGTCTGAGGAGAGTCAGATCAGTTACCCCCTATGAAGTTCCTCCCCCCCCACAAGGAAAGGCTGACTGGGCGAGGTCACAGGTCCAGCGCCGTGTTCACCACCCCATCAAATGACCGGGGCGATGTGTATGTCCGGGGCAGGGACAAAAACGGGACTAGGGGAGGTCAGAGGTCAGTGGACGCGGCCGCGCTCACCACGCCAATGAGATCCCCACGGCCGTACTCGCCCAGCAGCTCCTTCTTGCCGCTGCCGCGCTGGATGACGCTCCGCAGCCGCCCATTGAGCACAATGTAGGTGCAATCGGAGCGGTCGCCCTGTCTGGGGTGGGGGTGGGTCACACAGGGTCCAGAAGGGTCTTAGGCAGGGCCTGAGTGGCGAGGTCGGGGCAGGGGCTGCACCTGTACAACGCACGTCCAGCTTCCACTGCTGTCCAGTCAATGGCAAAGTCCATCTGGCGCACAAAGGGAGACATCCTTGCAGCCACCGTGTGCGCGGCGCTCAGCACCACACTGGGCTGTGCACGCATGATTCTGTGGATGAAGGGTGAGGATGCGTGGGCTGGGCGTGTCCTGGAACTGCCCTTAGGGAGTGGACAGGGCAGGTGATGTCCTGGAGGTGGAACTGGATGTACCCAAAGCTGCCCTATTAAGGTGTAAGCTGTCCAGAGGGATGGCCTCTTCCCTAGCAGAATGGAGTCCAG
Source organism: Furipterus horrens (assembly GCF_987537825.1). Classification (NCBI taxonomy): domain Eukaryota; kingdom Metazoa; phylum Chordata; class Mammalia; order Chiroptera; family Furipteridae; genus Furipterus; species Furipterus horrens. The sequence goes on along the minus strand of NW_028327180.1, from coordinate 59,310,252 downwards.
TCAGTACCCTCTCAGTGCCAGCCCCACCCCAACACAGGGCCCAGCCGTACTCATAGAAGTCGCCCTTGGATATCCGCAGGAAGGTGCAGTCGCGCTGGGCTCGCAGTGTGAAGATGAGAGGCTCCCCAGTGAGCACGGCCAGCTGTCCAACCAGCTCCCCAGGCTGTGCCACAAACAGGCACACATCCTCAGCCTTGTCGATCATGCGCTGGTACACGTGCAGGCAGCCCCAGAGCACAAAGTGCAGGCTCACATCCTGTGGGGAGAGGGACCAGGAAGTGGGCACAAGGCCGATCTTCCGCCCCCAACTCAGGTCATCTCACTCCGTAGGAAACCTTGAGGAGGGAGTGAAAGATCTGTATAGCTCAGCTGAGCAGCATATATATATTTCCATATTATTCAGCAACCAGAGCAGACATTGCTAATGGATCACCAAACTCTTGAATCCAGATTAAGGCCCAGGAGGAATTCTTTTCAACACAACCAGCAAGACGCTGCAAGGACTGGTTACAAAGGGGCATGGCTGAGCTTAAATCCTCTGGTCATCTCGGCAACTGGATTGCCACATGGAAGAACAAAGTTGGACCCTCATTTTATATACCATGACAAAATGGATCAAAGATATGAATGTTAAGAGCTAAAACCATGAAATTCTTCAAAGAAAATATAGGGGTCCATCTTCATGACCTGGAATTTGGCAATGGATTCTTGAACATGACACCAAAAGCGCAAACAACAAAATAAAAATGAACTGAACCTCAAAAGACACTATCAAGAAAGTGAATGGATAATCCACAGTATGGGAGAAAATATTTACAAATCACATTATCTGTTAAGGGTCTTGAATCCAGAATATATACAGAAATCTTATAACTCAATAATAAAAGACAACATAATTTAAACATGGGCAAAGGATGTGGATAGACACTTCTCCAAAGAAGATATAAGAACATGAAAAGCTCAAAATTATGACTCATTAGGGAAATACAAACCAAAACCATAATGAGATGCCACTTCACAAACCCACTAGCAGAGCTAGGATCAAAAAGTGTTAGAATATCAGCACCCTCATACACTGTTGGTGGGATTGTAAAATGGTGCAGCCATTGTGGAAAACTGTACTCAAAGAATTAAAAGTAGAGTTGTCATATGACCCAGCAATTTGACCCCTGGGCATCTAACGAACAGAAATGAAAACATATGTCAACACAGAAGTTTTTGCATAAATGTTTACAGCAGCATTATGAATAATAGCCAAAAGGTAGAAATAACCCAAATGAACACCATCAGATGAGTGGATAAGCAAAATGCTGAATATCCACACAATGGACTATTCACCATAAAAAGGAGTGAAAGACTGGTGTACTACAATATGGATGAATCTTGAAGACATGACACTTAGTGAGAAGTCAGGCACAAAAGGCCACATAGTGTGTGACCCCATTCATGTGAAATGTCCAAAACAGGCCAATCTATAGAAACAGATTAGTAGTTGTTTAGGGCTTGGGGTGAAGTGGGGTCACGAGGTAGGAAAAATGATAGCTAAAGTGTATGGGATTTCTTTTCAAGGTGACAAAAATTTTCTGAAATTCATAGTGGTGATAGTTGCACAACTCTATGAATATACCAAAAACCACTGAATTGTACCCTTTAAATGGATTGCATAGTATGTAAATTACATCTCAATAAAGCTATCACCAAAAATTAAGTCCCTTTTGTTCCTTATTCCCTCATTACAATCCATGCCTGTTGACTTCCTTGTTTCCCGGAGATTAATGCATTTCTTTACACCACAGGACATTGGCACAAACTGTTCCCTCTGCCCAGAATGCTCTTACCTCCCCTTATACCTAATTAGTTCCTCCCTATCATTTACTCTTAGCTGCAGGTCACTTTCTGCCTGAGCCAGGTTTTGTAGAGCCGAGAACAGCTCCTCATGTCTATGCACTAAGCACATAGGATTTTACATCCTTTAAATGTAATGTCCATCAGAACTGTGGGCTTTGCAAGGACAGGGATCTGGTTTTCCTGCCTCTGCAGCAGGTAGCACAGGGCCTGGGACATCTGTCCAGCAGGACCTGGAACACAGCAAATAGTCAGTATGAACAGGGGCCTCTCTCTCCTCTGGTTAGCCTGCCTAGTCAGACACCTCCCTTTTCCACCCAAATAAGGAACTGAAACTGCCCGGATATGGAAAGCTTTCCTCCTCACGCACCATAGGAAACTGTCCCGCACCTCACAAAGGCCTGGTGAATGCCAAAACACTGTAGGGGCCCCTGGAGGACCCACCCCCAGGAGACATGCACATGTTGGAAAACTGTAAGGCAGAATTTCTAGGCTATGGATAGGAGTTGCTAATATTAGGCTGCCATTTGCCCTCAGGATGGGAAGCAAGTCCTCTATAGCAAGACATTTCGGAGCCTTGTCTATGCCCTGGGAGCTTCCATGAAGAGATGAAGCAGCCGGCATTTTCTAAGCCTGCATGGCCACAGATTCCGTGTGATGCAGGTGTTTCATGAAACACATTGGGATATGTGTGTAAAGCAGTGTTTCTTGACCTCGACACCACTGACATTTTCACTGGATCATTTTGCAGTGTAGCTGCCCTGTGCATTCTGGCTGCTAACCATTAGATGCCAGCAGTGCCCTCCCAAGTCAATAAAAAAATGTCTCTAACATTGCCCAGTGTCCACTGTGGGACAAAATTCTCCCGGGTAGAAAACCATCAGTGCGAAGTTTCAGGAAGGCACAGCCCAGTATTGTCCCTGACAAAGGCGGGAAGCCTCGAATGGCTGCAGTTCAGTCCAGGCTGTTAGCATCAGGGCTGGGTTGAGCCCAACAGGGTCTCCCAAATAAGTAGGGCCCAGGGGCACCCGTGAGAGCCACAGTGCCATCACATGTCCTCAGCTTGTTCCCAAGAACCTCGAACAGCTGGCAAAAGCATCATCCAGCTTCCTCTGCAGAAAGGCACCACCTCTGCAAGAAGCGGCTCAAAGCAACAGCCAACTCAGCTGACCAAGTGATGTAACAATACTCCAGCTGGCTAAATGGCCAGGAAGCCCTCACTCTGCCCATGAGTGATGCTTTGGTGTCAGTACCTGTGTCATGTGGCCCTTGTGTCACCCTGACCTGCTGCTCCACACCCTGCCCTGGGCTTGTCCCCATTGCAAACCTCAGGCAGCTCAGAACAACTTCCTCTTTAATGCTAGCGGGCAGTTAACTGTTATTATTCTCTCATTCTGCAGATGAGGAAGCAGAGAACTTTCTAGGTGATGCACGCAAAGTCACACAGGGAGTCTGAGCAGAGCCTGGATTTCAAATCTAGCCCCTCTTTCCAGGACCCCCTCCTCTGTGCTTCCTGATATGAGGCATGGCCGCAGTGCCCCATGTGGAAAACAGAGGGGTCCCTGGAGCAGTGTCCTACACATGTAGCTGCTGCCAGCGGCACCGAAGTCCAGCTCCTGGGGCCAGTTCATGGCCTTCTGGCCCCGATTCCAATTTGTACACATTTATCAAGCGTCCACCCCAGCAGGGGCCCAGGTTAGAAGTTAGACAGAATATCTGTGTGTATTATAAAATCAAAAGGTCAGAAAACAGTTTGCAGGAAAAACCAAGGCAGGTGAGAGAGATCTAGGGGTTGCAGTCCTGGCAAAAAGGTTCTGGGGCTGGAGGTGGAAGGTCAATTGGTCCAGAAGACAAGGGGTTTGTGAGTTGGAGGGGTGGTCAGTCATAGGATCTGAGAGTCAAGAACTGAAAATCACAGACTAAGAGGTTCACATATAGGGTCAAAGAGCAAGGATCAGAGGTCAGAGGAAAATCTTAGGTCATAGTGTATGATTACAAGTCAGGGGTCAACCTCACCTGGTCCCCCTGACGGGCAATGATGGTGCCAGCTTTGGCATGATGTAGCAAGACTCGGCTGTTCAGGAGGGAGGGGTCCTGGGGAGTGAGAGAGGTTGAGACTGATTCAGCCAGGCCTCCCTCCACCCTCCACCTCATTCCTCAGACCCTGAGCCACGGCCACCCACCTCAATCCGCATCAGCTTGGCCAGCTCCCGCTTTGCTGCCTCAAAGATGCTACTGGTTTGGCGACCCTGGTAAGGCCCAAAGGGGCAGCCACCGGTGGCTGACTCATCCTCGCAGTAGCTGTACTCACAGGCGCCTGCCGGCTGCTCCCGGAGCTCCTGAGTGGGGGTCTGAGAGAGCAGGGCCTGTGATCTCCTTGCTGCCATCCAACTTTCCTCAGGGGCCTCCACAGGGAAGAGAGAAGAGAGGGCAGGGCCTTACCCGAACTGGGGTGGTCTGAGGTCCTCCTGAGGCCTCTTCTTGCAGAGACACAGAGATCCGGCCACGCTCATATGCCATGTCGAAGTCCGAGCGGGGACCACCCTGCAAGCCTTCAGTGGGCAGGGGACAATAGGAGCAATACAGATGAGAGTGATCACAACTACCATCTAAGCAAGCAGTGCCAATGTGCCACGGCCACATCTGTGGAGACGTGACTGTCAATGATTGCACTCCCTCAGGGTCCTCACTACAGTTGGGGGGGCCACATTTCAATGACCACCCATGAAGAAGTCAGCAGAAAGTGCTGCCAGGGTTCCCAGTTCACAGATAAGAAAAATCAACCCTGGCCAGCCTGCATTCCAACCCAGAAGCTAAATGGCTTCCCCTTCCCAGGTAGAGGCCCCAGACCTGAGATGTCCACAGGCACGGAGATGCAGCGGCTCAGCAGGGGGGCTGAGGGGGCTTCCAGAGATGTGGGCTTCACTGGGTCCCCTGAGGGAGACATAATTTCAGGCTTCTACAATTGGGGTTGGGAAACTAAAGGGAGCCTAGCGAGCTGTCAACTCAGAGTTCCTGGGGATGGGGGATGGGAGAAGTAATTCCAATGGCTCCGTGGGGCTGAGGCCACAGTTCACTGAGAGGCCAGTGGGAGTCAGACCTGGGTACCTAGCCAAGAGGTCCCTGGGGCTCCAGCAGGAGTCATCTCAGGTACCTGCAGGTCCAGGCAACGGGGCCCCAGCGGGGTCAGGCGGCCGGCCAGGGGCCTCCCTGGGCTCCTCAGCTGCAGTGGCGCCAACAGCGCGCTTGGAGCCCCGCACAGGGCTGGTGCGGGCCGGGAGGCCGGGGCTGGGGAAGAGGCGCAGGGGCTGGATCTCCTGGAGGCAGACAGTGCCGCTGTTCCAAGTCCTGGGGGGTATGTGCTGTCCCGCCCTCCCAGCTCCCGGCGCTCTCTGAGTAACTCACGTGGCTGAAGAGCTCATTGGTCAGACCCAGGTAGTTGTGGAGGGCCAGGAAGGTGACCCGCTGTAGCCGCACCATGATGATCTGCAAGGGCAGGGGGAGCAGGGCAGGGCCAGGAGAGAGCAGGGCCAGGGAGCAAGTGAGTCAGCAGAGTGGGTAACGAGAGCCAGAACAAGCTGGGACCAAGCATTTAGGGACCGGGGCCATGGATGGGGAGAAGTTTGGGCAGAGCCAAGGCCAAGGTCAGGAGCACCAAGAGGAAAGCAGAGCCAGAGGTGCCAGGGAGAAACCCACGATGAGAAGGCAGAACCCTGGGGAGCCGGGGGAGACAGCTCCTGGGAGGAGGCCCAGAGGTCTGCCTGCTCAAGGCTGATAAGCACGGCTTTAGACACTGCTGGGTCCCAGCCCAGGGGGGCCAGTGATGGGTGGAGGTCCAAGGCAGGAGGCAAAAGGCCCACTGACCTGTACTACCCGCACCAGGCTCTCAGGGTACTTGGTGAAAACAGCAGAGAATGCCTCCACTGGCAGCCGTAGCACAGTGGAGTCTCGGGCTGCACGGGCAGACACGGTACGCTGGGGGTGCTGGTGACCCTGGGGTGCACGGGAATGAGGAGAGTCATGGTCAGGGGCTGTGAGCCCCTCACTGCTCCCCCAACTCTTCCTAATTCCAGTGCTTTGATGGACCATCAGCAGCAACAGGCCCAAAGAGATTGGGGACCTCCTAGGGGGCCCTCTCCAACCAGTCCACTGGGTGTGGCATTATACACCAGCCTCCCCTCCACCCCCGAAACTGGTCACTCACAGTGATGACATCCAGGATGCTCAGAAGGCTGTTGACACTGTCCCCAGGGACCACTTCCTTCACCACACACTCCTTCCCGTCCTTTAATACACAGGGGTTGGGGTGGGGGCAGTGACCAGGGCTGCCCCTGCCCTGCCAACCAGCACTCCACCCTGACCACACCACTGACCCTCACACTCACGCACCCAGTGATCACTGATGCCATGATCTCTGACCTTACTGAACCTCCCAACCAGCACCCATTTCTTGGCCATAACTGACTGCAATCACTGACCACCTGGGTACCCTTGGGCATCTGTTCCTGACTCCTGTCTGCTCATCGCAAGGGATCACAAACCATACGGACCAACAGCAGTGCCTGTCCCCAACGGCTCCTGCACCACTGCCCATCCCCCTTGCAGTGCCCCACGGACAGTGCACTCACAGGCCCTGGCAGGCAGAGTTCCAGCAGCCCATCTTGCACCACGTAGATGCTGGCATCCGGCTGGCCTGGCCGGAAGACGTAGTCACCCTGGCTGAGCCGCTGGAAGATCATGTGCCGGCAGAGCTCCAGAAAGAGTGGCTTCTCAAAGTGGCCCAGCACCCTGTTGGATAGGAGAGAGGAAGGAGAAATGCAGGCAGTCAAATCAGCATCCAGCTCTGTAGCCCCCAGTCTGCACCCTGACACTGACCGGACATTCTTGAGCATGTAGAGCACCTCGGAGGGCAGGTGGGAGTTGGCCAGGTCACCCTCGGTCAGGTCAGCCTCAAGCACCGCGGGCGGGGGCTCCTTCCGCTGTAGTGTTGGTGTCTCTTTCTGGATGCGTAGAATCCTGGTAGGAGGAGAGAGGTACAGGGGGAGCACGGAGAAGGCTCAGGCAGACCTGAGACCCCTACATAGTCCTTCCCCAGGGTCACCAAAGAATAGGCATCAGCAAATCTGGCCTGCTGGCCAAATCAGACCCTCCACTTCTTTTTTGTACATAAAGTTTCATTGGCACAGAGGCACGTTCATTAATGTATATATTGTCTGTGGATGCTTTCATGGTATGACAGCAGAGTTGTATGTGGACTGCACAGCCTAAGATGTTTACTATGTGGCCCTATACTGAAAAAGTTTGCTGACCCCTTACATAAAACCCTGAGACCACCCCTCCACTAGTCATAGACCTCTGAGCTGGACCTTATAGTTAGCTCCCAAGACATAGGCAGACCTTAGAAGAGACCTCTGTGTTTGTTGTGGAACCCATATCCTTCTAGTAATCACAGACCAGACTCCTGAATAGCCTTTTTAATGTAAGCAGACCCCTGTGGTAGCTTCCTTCAGATGAGCAGACCTCAGAAATAGCCTCTCTGTTCTTTATAAGATCCCTGAGATAACCCCTTCTCCCAGGTCTCAGAGAGCCCTGAGATAGCCCTCATTAAAGTGGACAATCCAGATATGGCCTCTGTGCTATTCATGGACCTGTGAGAGCCCTTCCCTGCAAGTCAGTTTCTGCAGTGCCCACAAGATACTTGAGACAGACCCTCTAGCATAAGCAGCCCCCTGAGTAATTCCATGATATAGAGAAATCCAGATATAGCTCCTCTCTGGAACTGGGAGGTCCTTGGGCTAGCCTTTCCCCAGGCCCCAGATTCCTGAGGCAGCCCTGCGATGACCATGACAACATCACGGTGGCTCTTCAAGGGTGTGCAGACACTGAGATGCATGGAGATACAAGATATAGTATCTGGTCATGAAGAACTAGAGTCAGCCCTTCTCATATCACAGAAAGTCATATGATAGGACATCTGTTGGTCATGGACAGCTCTGGGATACCCACTGAGAATGAGAAATTCCTTGAGACAGACCTTTGTGATGTCTCATGAAGTGGACCCCATGATGTCAGGAGACCCCAGAGCCGGCTGCCAACTTAGAATGATCCCTGGAAGAGAGACATTTGGCCAAGATGGAGGCCTAGACAGACGCTGCGCCGCCCTCCACAACTAAGAAGAAATACAACTACCTCAAAACTAGAGACAACCAGAAATTCTAGAAAATTGAGCTACATGGAAGTCCAACAAAGATATAAAGAAGAAATACACTTCCAGACTAGTAAAAGGGGCAGAGCCAGGGCAGAGAGGACATGGTGTGGTGGTGGCGGTAGCAGCAGCAGTGGCAGTGGCAAGCCAGCAAAAAGTGCAATCACACGTTTTAAGAAGTAGGGAGGGACACCTAGGGAGTGCTCCTAGCACCACACCAGACTGCACAGCTCATGGCTCCAGAATCAGGGAAAATAAAGCCTCTTTGCTTCTGACTGTGCAAACCAGTGGGGGTTGGGGCGGAGAAAGAAATTGCCGGTCTCTCAGTAGAGTCCACTTGTTTAAAGGGCCCCATGGTCCTAGAAGGTCTGTTGAACCACCCACTCTGGGAATGATGGGCAGGGCAACAGCTAGAGAGGCACCAGTCCTATATGGGAAGTGGAAGAAGTGCCTGGAAAAGGGGCAAGTGCTGAACAAGCAGCATTGTTCTCTGACCCCTCCCCCATATACAGCGCCACAACGTGGTGAAATGGGTCGAGAGTACTGAGGAATACCTAAGGCTCTGCCTCTTACAGTGTAACAGGTGCGACAGCTCTACCTAAAACAAAGAGACAAATAAACACAGGAGCCTGTCAAGATGAGGACACAGAGAAGTATGGCCCAAAAGAGGAAATGGATCAAGATTCCAGTAGTAGAGCTGAATGACAGGGAGATAGCCAACCTAACAGATGAGGAGATAGCCAACCTAACAGACATAGAGTTCAAAACACTGGTGATAAAGATGCTCATAGGCTTGAGAGATATGCTTAAGTATGGCAAACACATAAGAGAAGAAGTGAAGGCTATGCTAAGTGAAACGAAGGAAAATCCACACAAAACCAATGGTGAAGGGAAGGAAACCAGGGTTCAAATCAATGATTTGGAACATAAGGAAGAAAAAAAGTCAACCAGTACAGAATGAAGAAACAAGAATTGAAAAAATAAGGAGTGGCTTAGGAACCTCTAGGACAACTTTAAATGTGCCAACATCCGAATCATAGGGGAAAAGAGGAACAGCAAGAAATTAAAAGCTTATGTGAAAAAATAATGAAGGAAAACTTCCTAAATTTGGTGAAGGAAATAAATATACAAGTCCAGGAAGCACAGAGAGTGCCAAACAAGCTAGACCCAAAGAGGACCACAACAAGACACATCATAATTAAAATGCCAAATGTTCAAGATAAAGAGAGAATCTTAAAAGCAGCAAGGGAAAAGCAGAGTTACCTACAAAGGGGTGTCTATAAGACTATCAACTGATTTCTCAAAAGGAACTTTGCAGGCAAGAAGTATTCAATGTGATGAAAAGCAAGGACCTACAACCAAGACTACTCTATCAAGCAAAGCTATCATTTAGAATGAAAGGGCAGAGGAAGTGCTTCCCAGAAAAGGTAAATCTGAAGGAGTTCATCATCACCAAGCCATTATTATGTGAAACGTTAAAGGAACTTATTTAAGAAAAAGAAGATCAACACTATGAATATTAAAATGACAACAAACTCACAACTATCAACAACTGAACCAAAAAAATAAAAACAAAGTCCATCTAAGCAAAACAGAATAGAAACAGAATCATAGGTATGGGGATCATCTGGAGGGTTATTAGCTGGGAGAGGAAAGGGGAGAAATGGGGAAATGGTGCAGGGATTAAGAAACATAATTGGTTGGTACAAAGTAGACGGGGGGGAGTTAAGAATAATATAGGAAAGGGTGAAGCCCAAGAACTTATATGCAGGACTCATGGACATGAACTAAGAGGGGTTGGATTGCTGGAAGGAAGGGGGGTACTGGGCAGAGGGGAGCAAAGGGGAAAAAAATTGGGACTACTGTAACAACACAATCAATAAAATATACTTTAAAAAATAAAGAAAAAAGCAAAAGAAAGATCGATCCTGGAAGAGCCTTCTTTAGACACCCTGAGGGAGCCCTTTGCTAGTGATGGACACCCCTGAAATGTTCTCCCTGTTTTTAGTACAAGGAAGTTCTTCAGATGACTCCTAGGGAACAGAAATCCCTGACATGACCTCCTCAGTGTGGGAAGAACTTCAAGGTAGGGACATAGAGAGGTTTCCTGATGTAGCAAGACTACTAAGATAACCCATGGAGAACAGAAGCTAGAGAAAGCCCCTCCAGCTGGTTACAGAAACAGCTGCGATAACCCCAATGAGGGACCTCTTGTGTGAGGAGACCCATAAAATAGCCTACACCGACTTCCCAGATAGAGACCCCTACTGTATGACAAGGTGTCCGAGACACTGACTGAAGAACAAATAGCTCATAGATACTGCTGGGAGGGATGTCTCTGGTAGGGGAATATCACTGAGATAGCCCCTAGTGGACAGAGACCCCAAAGCAGCCTGTCTGGTGTGGGGAGAAACCCAAAACAGTCCATGGGGTGGAAAGAACCTTGTGATACAGCCTTCATTGTGGGTTGACCACTCGAAAGGCCCACGATAGCCCCCACAGCAAGTAGTCTCAGCATAGCCTTACTTCTTGGCAATGTTCAGCATCTTGAGTTTCTTCTTCATGCGTGGCCGGGAAGTGGTGGAGACAGAGGTGTCCACCAGGGAGGAAGTAGATTGTGACACCTAGGATAAGTAAGGGCGAGGGTGGATCAACTGCCAATTCAGACGCTGGGGAAGAGGGATCTGCATACATTTGTCCTTAATCAAGGAGGAGGGGTTTCCGAAGAGTCTTAACTGGGCTAAGGGCAGGGCTTGTGTGGTCAGCGGGAGCCCCAGGTGGTCTTAGACTCACCTTCCGCATAATCTTGCGGCCATAGAAAAGCACTTTGTCCCTCTTGCGGAATCGATACCGCGGGCCATCCGGGGCTGGGGTTTCTAGGAATAAGGGGAGAGGGACACTGAGCTCTGCGCAGACTCATGTAGCCAGACAGGGGCATTGCGTGCAGACCCCGGTAAATCCCGTCTCGACTGCCTCCGGGACCCAGCATTTCAGCTCCCCACAACACAGCCTCCCCAAAGGGGCCCTTCAGGCTCTCACTTGGCACTCGAAGCCTCCGCACAAGCAGGACGATGAGCACGGCCGTGACCAACACCACGACTCCGGTCCCGATCAACACGCCCAGCACCTGCGGGACAAATGGCACTGGGTGCGCATCGCATACACGCCCCGCCGAGCCCTCCGGGGGCCAGGACGTCCCAGATCCCATACCACCCCCCACGTCCGGCCCCGAGAAGTTCACTGTCGCTCCTGATTTCGCCGTCCCCATCTGCAGAATGGACCAGCGCGTCTCCCTCCCGGGGCGACAGGGGTGCGCAACATTTCCTGGCGGCCCGCGGTGCACGCCAGGAAATGTAGTTCCGCCTGAACAGACGCAGCCCTGTTCTCGCGGGACTGCGATGGTGCACGCTGAACACGCTCGGAGCCGTAGTCCCTTGGCGCCTCACCCCTCACCCCCGCGCTTTACCATTCCTGTTTGCAGCGGGGCCTCCATCAGCTGTTTCAGGCTGGGCGGGAGATCTGGTAGCCCCGAGTCCTGGGAATTAAGAAGCAGAGCCCAGGCCGTCGTCCCTCTGGGCCCGCCCCTACCCTGCCGCAAGACCTGCCCCTTTGTGCTCACTGCCTGGCGGGGGGGGGGGGGGGGGGCGGGGCGGGGAGGCACAGCTAGAGGGGCGCAGTGGACAGAGGGCTGGGGTGTGCGGCGGGTCCCCACCGGGCTTCCTTCGCTGAAGCCCCGGGCTGACCAACCCCCACCCCAGGCAAAAGGGCCGTTGGCCGGGTACCCACTGCCCGCAGCAGGCACACAGTTGCCAAAGGACACGGTCCCTCACGCAGGCCTTTACCCTATGGAACGGGTGACCCTTGACCCATCGACTCCCAGGCCGCACACCGTTCTCCCCGCGTACACCAGTCGAGCTCAGCGCTCTGGAAAATGCCTGGCTCCTGGCTCAAGCCCGCCCCCGTGGTGCTGCTGGGAGTTCCCACACTAGGGGCTGTGACGCTCGGAGCTGGGTGGGTTCCCAAGATGTTACTGGTTGATGCTGGAGATTTGCTGTCATCTAATAGTCAAGTTACAGGGTCTCTGACTGCATCACTGGGGCAGAGGGAAAGGCACTGGCACCATTGCTGGGCAACATGACCAGGGACGTCGGCATGACTGGGGGTACTGGAAAAATACTGAGAGGTTCTGAGAATGCAGGACTATTACTGGGAAGACCAGAAGCCGGGTGCACGTCCCGGGGGTCGTTCAAGCACGAGAGCAGACCTAGGGAGGGCGCCGGGGCTCCTTGGAAGATACTGAGGAATGCTGGAACGTTACTGGCACTGTTTCTGGTGCCGCTAGAGTATTAATGGGGATTTGGGGGAGTCACTGGCCCCTTGAGACATTAGTTGAAAGTTTGGGGGGGGGGGTCCCGAAATCAGCGGAGGGCAAAGCTTGGGAAAACCGAGGACTCGCTAACGATCCCTGAAGGACCGCCCCTGCCGGGGTAACGAAAACCCATACTCACCCTGAGGCCACAGCAGAGGTCTACTCTTGTGCCAACACCGCTAGCGTTCCGCCCAGCGCGGCCCCTTTAAGCTAATCGCCATAGGGCAAGCCGGAGCCCCACCCCCTGCCACTTCGTAAGGTCATGGAGCCAGCCATGCTGAGTGTGGCATGCTTGCAAACAGGGCTGAAGGTCGGCTGGCGCAGGGAATACCCCTCCCGCTAGAAATGTGGACAAGTTTACTTTTTCGTTTTATTTAACACCCACCCTACCCTTATCCCACCGCAGTGTCCGACCCAACTGCCCCACGCCCTCTCAGGGCGCTACAGAGAGCCGGTTCTTAAGAGTAAACCCTAGCAATAAATAGGCAACGTTCTCCCCAGCCCATGATCCTGGGGTTCAAGTCCAGTGGCAATAGCGTTCCGGGTCAATTCACCAGCAGCGAGCGCTCCTCCGAGGCGTCCCTGCAGGAGGAGCAGTGTCTTACGGGGCAGAAGGTAGCAGTTCCCTCCGGCACCGCCCCTTCCCCCAGGCCCCAACTCCAGCCAGATGCGAACCTGCCACAGCAGCAGAGGCCGCATGCGGAGCCGCTCCCGCGGCGGAACTTGCCGGAGGTGGGGCTGTCCTGGCACTGCGCAATGTAGGCTTGGAGTTCGCTCTCATCCACGCCGGCGCCACCCGGGTGCTGTGGAGAGACGCGGGTGGCCAACATGAAGGGGCCCCTGGAGATCCGCTCTCCCCGCCACCTCCTCGCTAGTTCCCACTGACCACCATCTGCGTGCGTCCCTCCCTCCACGAGTCAACATCAAGGCCTTCCAACTTCATGCAAGAGCCACCATCCCTTCCCCAACAGCTAGGCCTTTGCCCTGGCTGTTCCTTCCCCCAGCTGCTCCCTCAGTTAGGCTCCCAGCTCTTCAATCTAGAACTTTCTGAGATAAACGATTCTATGCTGTTCTCTCTGGATGCCACTAGCCACATAGGTTCCTGGTCACTTGATATGTGGATGGTGTGAGTGAGGAACTGAATTTGGAATTGTATTTCATTCTAATTAAAATAAAAATTTAAATAGTCCCATATGATTAAAATAATATTGAAAAGCACATTCTAGAAACTCCTTCCTTCATACCTCTCACCAGCTGATCATCATACATCTTTATGCATCACCCACCTTGCCCACTGGCCCGGCACAGGCCCAGGTTGCGCACAGCTCGCCTTGTGTCCTAGATGCCTGGTGCCCAGCACAGTGCTGGGCTTACAACAGGCCCTCAGACATGTTGGGTAAAACAATCCTATTGACCTGCCACCCCCACATTCTGCTCTACCCACTTCTCTCCTCTCATCCCTATAGCCTGCAGGACACCCACAGTCCCCGGACCCAAACAGCCCTTGCACAAGCCAGAGGGCTCAGGAGCAAGGCTTCTGAATTCACACAGAGCCTGGCTTCAACACTTAGCTGCTGACATTGGCTAAGTCACTGAATATCTATGGTCTGACATCCCTGTTGCTAAAAGCAGACACAAGAACCCTCCCAGCCAGAGCCTCACCTTGATCAAACTGAGAACACGACAGCTGTGCTCATGACATCAGTCCTGCCTGTGCCCCTAATCCGAGCCACCATTTCTTCTGGCTTTGCAGAGTGTCTCCCACATTCTCCCCCTCGGTCCTTCTCTCCTTGCCTCACCGTGTCCTGAGACCCTGATGTGGTGGCCTCCAAGGAACATGAAGCCCAGGTTGGAGCTGTGTGTGACATCTGTTGGCCCCTTGGGGAGGTAGGTAGGAGGGAGAGGTGGGAAGGCTAACCTTGATGGTGTCATAGGCGCCAGTGATGAGCGCAATGAAGAGGCTCAGCACCATGTAGATGAAGAGGCTGATGAAGGAGTAGAGATAGAGCTGGGAGAAGAGCCAGACGAGGCTGCTGCGGCCCTGCTGGGCCTGCATGGCTGCGAACGTCACAAACATGTCATCCCCATTGATGAGCGAGAACAGGCACTCCGACACCATGGACAGTGAGCGGAACTGTGGCCAAGCAGTGAGGTCAGGGGGATTGTGGGGAAAGAGGTAGCTGTGGACATGGCTGGGGACTGGGTGGGGCACCAGGGGTCAGAAGGGACAGCAAACAGAGTACCAGTAATTACAATAGGGCCACCTGGGGGGCTGCTGTGTAATAACAAGGTCAGAGGGTCAAGGTCAGGGTTACTGGGGGTCAGAAGGACAGTGGGCCAAGTATCAGCAGTTACAACGTGGTCATTTGGGGGTCATCGTGTCAATAAGGTCATAAGATCAGTGCCAGAGTCAGTGGGCAGACCCACTGTAGGTCTGTTGGCAAAGTACTGGGGGTCACTCAGTGTGGCCAGGTCACTGATATATAAACCAGGGGTCTGAGGGCTTAGAGTGCAGGCTCAGGGGAAGGGAGCCAGGGAACCCTCACCTGTGGGTCATGAGCACCCCTTACCAGCCCTGGCTAGCCCCTACCTTCACATGGTAGGGCCCCAAAACGATCCAGCCACAGAAGCAATAGCCCAGGTAGATGACAGCCACACAGCAGCAGAAGCGCATGACGCTGGGCAGGGCCACCCGCAGCGTGGCGATGAGGATCTGCAGCGGGCAGATGGCTGGTGAGGGCATGGCCACAACCCGGTCAGCAGTGAGCATGGAGTACAGCAGGCAGGGTCTGGCTGAGGGCAAGCTGGGGGAGCTGAGAAGGGCAGCCTGGAGCTGAGGGCACCCAGTGACTGGACTCAGCTGGATGGCTATGAAGGAGCAGGCTCACGTGGTCACTGCCCAGGTTCAGTGACAGGTACATCTGAGGTAGGCAGGTATAAGGCTAAAAAAGTTGTGAAAGGTCATCTGCAGGGGCTAATGTATGGATTTAGGGAGTGGGAATTGGGAACATGTGCTACCACCCAGAGGGAGGGCCTGGCCTGCATATGCTGGCTTACATTGTACTTATGGAAGAAGGTCAGGTAGCGGATGACGCCGACCCAGACAAGCAGCGTTGAGGTGCCCAGGAGGATGCTGCAGACGTCGTAGCTGGCCAAGTTCTAGGGGCAGGAGTAGTGTCAACCCCATCTGGTTGGGGAATGTGGCCCCAGGTGGGCATCAGCAGGGGCAGTATAAGGACCAGGGTCTGGAAGGGGCCGCCAGGGCTCCAGGCAAGGTGAGGGCAGGACCCACCTTGGCTTCGATGCCAATCTTCATGATGGTGCCAGAGATGGTGAGCACGTCGCTGGTGACTAGCAGGATGTACCAGCCGTTGACAAATTCCAGCCGCTCCCATAGGCTGATGGCCCGTCCCCGCTGCTGCCACATGATCCGTACAAACTCCTACAGGAGGCAGGCACAGTGAGAGCCCCTCCAGGCACAGGAGCCTCAAGTAAGGCTCCAGAAATGGGCAAGGCTTGTTTGGGCACATGTGACCCTGGGGTGGCTCTCACATTCTGCAACAAGAAGCCGCGGAGCAGGGAGCGGGCACAGAGCAGGAAGGAGAGGGAGCAGGTGAGGATAACAACCACATCAAACAGGAGCCGGAAGCTGTTGTCTCCTGTGGGGAGGGAGCCTTGGGTAGAGCCAGGGCCACTTGGGGCCTTCAGAGGTCAGGGCTGTGGCTAGAGCAGGCCAAGGGGATTGCAGGGCTGGTTTGGGCTGGTCAGTGGGCTCATAGGTTACTCTGAGTCAGAAGCTCAGTCAGTGCTGGTCAGGGTCCCTGGTTGATGCTGGCCCCAGGCTTGGGGCTCCCTGGGCAGTTCAGGGCCCCTGGTCAGCACTGATGTGGAGTTTGAGGGCTCACCGTGCCCGAAGACGCTGGGGTGCTTACACTCCTGGATGTGGGTCTGGGTCTCCAGGCTGATGGGGATACGCCCGCTGTATGCCTTATTGTCAAACGTGATCTGCGGTGGGGTGCAGAGTAAGCCTTGGCAGGCCCTGGGTCCCAGGCCTACATGATGGGTGGTCCGTTTGGCCCCAGCTTCTCCATCACCCCCATGCTGTCCTTGGCCAAGGGTGCCCAGGCCAGGGGCTCAGAAGCACCATCCCCCGCTCCCCACCCCAAATCACTGATGGGTCTTTGCTCTCTCCCCAGACACCATGGGCGCACCAGGATGCTGAAGGTGTAGCAGTCTGGGATCTCATTGTTGATCAGGCTTTGAAGGTTGATGGTCTTCAGCTGGAAATGGATGGTGACGTTGATCAGCCTAAGGGAAATGGTCCAGTGAGGGGAGGGGCTCCTAGAGTGGCAATACTCCTGCCTGTGCTGACTCTGCAGCTGGTAGGGGGGAGTGCCCACTCAGCCTCCGGCCTCCCTCCGCCCTCTGTCCAACCTTGGGGCAGCCCCTCCATCAGGCAGTACTTGTGGAATTTGAGTGTGAGGTTCTTGTAATAGGCGCTGCCATCCAAGAGGGAGAGGTCATCACTGGGGGGCACAAAAGGTCTCTCAGGGGGGTTTACCCAGATGCAATCTGAGGACAGGGAGTCAGGGAAGGGGCATGGGATGAGGGAGGCACAGGCAGGTCTCCCAGGGCACAGGCACAGGGAGTCCCTGACATGCCCTCTCTCCAATTCACTTTGTATTTGGACATTTGTTTGTCCTCCATGTCTCCCCAGGGTGGGGTCCATTCTGTCTATTCCCTGCACAGACCCTCAGGCCTGGAGCTCTGTAAACTCCAAAATGTTTAGTGAATTAATGACAATACCTAGCTCTTTCTGCAGCCAAGCATTCTTCTAGCTGCACTGCACACATCTAATTAGTGATACTCAAGACAATCCTATATCCTGGATGAGTGAGGGTAGAGCTGGGATTTTAATCTCAACAGTTGGGGTTCCCCAAAAGCTCAGCCCTGCCTTGCCCACTCACCAGTGACAACCGTTGGGTCAATGTCAAAGGAGTCATTGGCTGGGTCCACATGGCCACGGTGGTAGTAGCGCTGGCAGAGCGCCAGGGCTGAGCCATTGGCCAAAGGGCCGCCCCCACCCTGCACATATGCGTAGTGGCCCAGCGATACATCAGGGAGCATCAGGTACTGTGGGAAACAAAGAATGGGGGAGGGTCCGTCAGCCCTGCCCACTCCTCCTCCCAATGCCTGCCCATCTGCCCCTGCCTCCTTGCACCTGGTCCACAGCGTGGAAGATAGCCTTGTAGAGCTGCTCCCGTGTATAGGCTGCAAAGGTATCATCTGCCTCGTCAGAGTAGCCCAGAAGGAAGAGGTGGCGGAAGGCGATGGTGTTCTCCTCTCGGAACGTCACTGCCACCTGGTTGCTGAGCCCGAACAGGATGAGCTGGCAGGAGGGACAGGGCATCGATACTGCTGGGATGGGGCCTCCCTCGATGTCTCAGTAGAGGAAGAAGAGAGGGACCACACCATGGAGGAACATGTCCCCATCTTCCACACCTACCCTTTGTTTCCAACGCATAGCACACACTGGGCACCCATGTATCTCAGGGTAGCAAATGATGTTCATTAGTTGTTTACCAGATACAAACTTCCATGATGAACCCAAACCTACAGGGTAAGTACCACACTGCTGTGCCCCTTTACCAAGGAGAAATTAGAAGCATAGTTCCACACCCAAAGTCACAGCTTCCTAGGGCAGGGGCAGGTACTGATTCATCCTGGGATCACTAGACCCCAGCACAGGGCCTGGCATGGGAAGGGGGGTAACTATCTCTTCAGCCACAGGGGCAGTTCTCTTTGAGAGTCAACATGGCATCAGACTGCCAGGGTTCAAGTGCCCCCAAATTCCAATGCCTGGTTGCTGGGTGACTTTGAACTCCATGTGCCTCAGTGTCATTATCTGCAAAAAGGGGACGCTCAATCATAGTTGCCTGCTTCACAGAGCTGTTGAAAGAATTAACCTGAGCCTCAGTGCCTCATCTATAACATGGCAGTGATAACAGCTGCCAGGACCTTGGAGGGCATGTGTGAAGTTTAAAGAAACTGCTCTGCTCACATACAGAGCTCACAGGGTTTTCTGATTTATTCCTGCCACTGTTATGTCATTATGCTGCTGCGGGGTCAGGATGAAGTTCCAACTCCCAGAATCTCCTTCAAGGAAAACAGTGGTAATAGGCAGCATTCTGCTGGGACCCAGCAGGTCTCACCTGCACAGTAACCACCAAGATCTTCACCACCTGCAGCATCAGCTTAAAGGGCTTGCGACCCTTGGCCCGAAATTTGTCACAGGGACTCATGAAGAAGTACTTGAGACGGCGGCGGAGGTCCTCCTCTTCCAGAGAGGTTGGAGGGGCTGGCAAAGCCCCCGCCTGGGTCCCATACCCGAGGCTGGGTGTCAGGAGGTGCTCGGTCTCTGTGGGAATGGGAGAAAGCATTGGGTCAGGCCCAGGCAGGCCCGCCTCCCAATACGGGTGGCAGATCCCACGTTTCAGCCAAGAAAGAATTCTGGGAGATCTAAGAATATCTGAAGATCTGCAAGTTTATGGATAAGTGCAGCAGTACAAATTTGGGTTTGGGACTCGAAAGGGCCTGAGTTGATTCCTGAGTCTGATGCTCACTGGCTCCAATGGGCCACCCAACCTCTCTGAGCCTCAGTTTCTCATTTGCAAAATGTGTCAATGGCATCTCATGGGAAACTGATGACTTGATGCTTACAAAGTATTTATCACAGGGGCTGGTACATGGGAATAGTGTCAGGACATTCCATCATTGTTCCTGTTGTTGATTTGTGGAGAAAGAATGAATGGCTTCCACTGGCTTCTCACAGGGTGCTTAAGGCTCCTGCCCCAAGGCTTGAAAATGGAACTCAGTATTTTCTGGACAAGCCTTCCCCACTTATCATGGCCTGGCTTGGCCAGTTGGTAATCCCAAAGCCATAGACCTGGTAAAGGGAAGGTCAACAGTTATGGTAATGAGGGAAAGCACTTGCTGAAGACTCACTGTGCATCAGCAGATGTTATTGCAGCACTGCCCATGTTTATGAGCTAATATGGTATCTTCATTAAGGCTACCAGCTCCTGGAAATCACACAACCCTAGGTCCAAACCCCAGACTGGCCATGTCCTGCTTAGGGGACACTGGGCACTTTTCTAAGTCTCAGTCTCCTTATCTGAATAATGGAAATAAAAAAAGGTCTCCCCTGAGGCTGAAACCCTGAAAATGCTTCCAGAATGAAGTGAAACAAAGCAGTGCAGCCATCTCAGTAATTCTTCAGGAAACAGAGGTTATTCTAAGCACTCCTTATTCCCTTCAATCCGACTAGACTAAGAAGAAGGTCCAAGGTTTCAGCAACTACTGGTCATAGCTGGTCACAGTAGCCCAAAACTGTCCCTGGCACACACCCACCAGCCCCACTGGGATAACCCAGCTTCTTTCCAGAGCCAGGCTGGCTCCCTGCCTGGCACCAACAAGATGAGAGTGAACCTGTTCTGCAGGGAAGGCCAGCTCCTGACTGGTCCCTTTGGAACTTGGATGCTTTTGTGGTTGTTTACAAGAGAGCTGGATGGAAGACAGAGGGTGGGCCTGCCTCCCTGGCTGGATCATAGCTAACCCACCGCAGACCCTACCAGGTGAGACACCTTTGATGTGCCCAGCCAGCTCAAGAAGGGAAGACCAATACCAAGGGTCTTCCTCCAGGCTCCCCCATGAGAGGTGGAGACTGAAGAGTCTGGAGGCTGGTCACCCAACGCCCAAGTTCAGGAAAGCTGAGCTTGCATGGGTTTGGAGATCTGAAATTGAGTTAGCCGCCTAGGCTCAAGGAGGGAATACCCCCAGTCCTCGGCCTGAGTCTAGAGAAACTAAGCATTTACCTCCTGGATTGGGGAAGGAAATCCTGGAACTCTCCTGCGGGTTGGAGAAGCTGGTGCCCGCTGAGTTTCAGCAAAGCTGAGCTGGGATTAGCCTACGCTCAGAATGGGAACCTCGCTGCTGGGAGTCGGAGAAGCTGGCCAACCGCACGATGCCTGCGCTAAGGAACACTGAGCACAGCTTGGGTCCAGGAAGGGCAGTCAGGAGTCCCGCCACTCCGAGGTCGGAGAAGCTGGTGCCCACCGGCCGCCCAGGTTCTAGGCGCCTTCTCCGTAAGTCTGCCCCGCGGGAAAGCTGAGAGGTCAGCACCGGAGTTCAGGTAAGAGAAACTGGCTATTCCGCCGCCCCACGACTGGGCGACCGGCCGCCCGCCATCCCGCCGTCCGCGTTCGGGGACCTGCAGGGGCGCCCACGACCTCACCTGAACTGCACCGGCCCCCGGGGGCTGCCATATCGGGGCAGCGGAGCAACCTGGGCAACAGCGCCCGCCGCTGTCACTGCGGTGTTCTCTCGAGGTGCCCCTTCAAACCTTAGCGCATCAGCTGACTCGTGCCCCCGGTCACGTGACCAGGGCGCTCTTGGAGACACGTGACCGGATCCCGCCCCACCCGCGCCTGCCAGAGCAGCGCGCATGCGCACTTCTCCGGGCGACTTGCGAGCCAAGGGTGGTGCCGGGGCCCTAGCGCCAACCGGCAAGCAAGCTGCTAGGGCATGGGCTGGCTGTAAGCGTGCCAACATAGGACTAGCTCCCGGTCATTCTGGCGCCCACTGCCAACTGCCAACCTCTTGGCTTCCACGTCCGCGACATCCGGTGATGACCCTACATCCTTCTAAGGATGGTTTCCCTCCAGTCCAACAGAAATTCCTGGGTTATTCTCAATCCCTTCCTCTTCAGCTCCTCTCATATGACCTATCAGTAAATCCTATTTCATTTCTCAATTATATCTCAAATAGGACCACTTATTCCCACTTTTATGGCTCTCACCCCAGAGTTCCCCACCATTCCTGGCCTGGACCACAGCAGCAAGCTCCTCTTTGATTTTAGACGTCCACTTCTGACCCCTCCCATTACACTCTCCATCCAGCAGCCAGAGCATCTTCAAAATTCCTCCCGAGTTGTGTGGCTCAGTTGGTTGGGCATGGTTCCACATGGTTGTGAGGTTCAATCCCCAGTTAGGGGGCACATACAAGAGGCAACCGATCAATGTTTCTCTCTCACATTGATGTTTCTCTCCCTCTCTTCCCCTCTCTCAAATAAATAAATATAAAAAGAAAGAATAACTCCTATCAGTCACCTGCCAGTGACTTCCCATTTTTCTGGGATGACAAACTTCCCACTGCGATCCACCAGAGCCCTCTGACCCTCCTCCAGTTCAGCTTCCAGTGGCCCCACGGCCTTCACACACTCTGGCCCTGGAAAATGGTTAAGAACACAGGATCTGGGGAGTGGACAATTCAGGTTTAAATCTAGGTGCTGACAACTGCCATTTCTCTGTCTTCCAGTCTCTTGAACTCCATGTGCCTCCATTTCATCATTTGCAAAAAGGGGATGTTCAATCATAGTTGTCTTCTTCATTGAGCTGTTAAAAGAATTAAGTGAGGAAATGCAGTGGGGGGCGGGATGGGTGAAGTAGGGCAAAGGGGGAAAAATTGGGACAACTATAGTAGAATAACAATTGAAAAAAAAACTTCACTGCTATAAAAAAGGAAAAGAAAATGCAAAAGCATAGCACAAGACTGGGCAAATAGTGCTGATGATTAAATTAGTGGTTACTGGGATTATAGTTCTTTTCCAGCAAGCTGTCTCTGACTTAAATCAGAAGTCTTATATACTTCTTCTAGAATGCACTATATCCTGTAATTACATTTTAAATGTTTCCCAGTTTGGTATCTGTAAGCTCTCTCAACAGATGTTTGTTGAATGCATAAATGAGCAATCTCCTTTGCGCGTTGTGTACCTATAATGTGGACTTTGAGGGGCAAGGGGTAAGTTAGGGGAGCAGAGGGGCAGGACTGTCCACATGACTTCACATCATCTCCATTATCAGCCCACTAATTTCAACACACCATAAATCGAGCCATTCAGATAAACCAAAGGGAAGGGATGCTGCTCAGACCACCTGCAAGGTAAGTCTGCTCCTAAGGTGACCAGGTCTGGGGGAACAGAGAGCTGACTGCTGGGCTGGGGGTGAGGGGCTGGGCAGCCTGGAGGATGTCAGGGGGAAGCCAGAGCACTGGGGTTATGAATGTATGGCTGGCTCAGGCCATACTTTCCCATTTCCCAAGGAGCTGTGCATTGGGGGGAAAGAGAAACAGAACCATGAAATAGAGCCAGAAGGCAGTGGGAGGTTTTTACTAACTGTACAACACACAACTTCTTCAGGTCTCCGTGGGTACAGTGTCCCCTTCACCCATCGGGCCCCAGCAGTGCCCCTCGTGCCTGTACCCACGCAGGACTCTCACAGGTGGGGAGGGCTGAACTGTCATGGGAGGGAGAGCTGGGGTCAGGGCAGGACTCAGGGTTGGGGTTGGGGCTGGGCATAAAATCTAGGTCTGAGCTATGACCAGATCCGCGGTCAGGGCTGGCCACATGGTCAGGAGTGGTATCATGACCAGGCTTAGGGTCAGAATACTTGACAGGATCAGGGTTGCAGGTAGATCCGGAGCCAGGCCTGGGTTTGGAACTGGGATTGGGGAGGGAGCCCAACACAGAGCCAGGGTCAGAGCCCAGGCCAGAGCCAAGTACAGAGACAGCACCAGGACCCAGGAGGGAGACCTGTCCAGGCCTCAACATCGAAGCAGGACTAAGGCCCAAATCAGCAGCAGCTGCTGTAGCTGCCGCAGCTGCCCCCTCATGCACCCGTTTGTGCTTAGTGAGGCTGGATGCTTGACCGAAGGCCTTGCCGCAGAGCTGGCAGCGGTAGGGGCGCTCGCCGGAATGCACGTGCAGGTGCTGCAGCAGCGCCGAGCTCTGCCCAAAGGCCTTGGAACAGTGGGGACAAGCGTAGGGCCGCTCGCCAGTGTGGATGCGCAGGTGATGCTGCAAGTTGGAGCTCTGACCGAAGGCCTTGCCGCAGTGGGGGCAGCGGTAGGGGCGCTCAGCCGTGTGTGTGCGCTGGTGCTGCAGCAGCGCCGAGCTCTGCCCGAAGGCCTTGCCGCACTGCGGGCACGGGTAGGGCCGCTCGCCCGTGTGGGTACGTAGGTGCTTCAGCAGCGCCGAACCCTGCCCGAAGCCCTTAGCGCACACTGGACACTTGTGCGGCCGCGGGCCGCCGTGCGTGCGCAAGTGCTGTGCCAGCAGCGAGCCGTGCCCGAAGGCCTTGCCACACACTGGGCAGTGGTGGGGTTTCTCACCACTGTGGCTGCTGCGGTGCTTCAGCAGTGTGGAGCGCCAGCCAAAAGCCTTGCCGCACGCCGCGCACTGGTAGGGTCGCGCGCCTGTGTGGATGCCGCGGTGCTGGGCCAGCGTGGCACCGTGGCTGAACGACTTGCCGCAATCGGGGCAGCGGTAGGGCTTCTCGCCACTGTGAGTGCGGCGGTGCTGGCTCAGCCCTGAACTGCGACGGAAGGCCCGCCCGCAATCGGGGCAGGAGAAGGGCCGGGGAGGACTGGCAGGTGCAGGGAGCACCGCCTGACTAGAAGCCAGTCCTTCAGGGGTGGCAGTGAGGCTGGATGAGAGGGGGTCCAGGTCTGGGGCTTCTGGGGGGCTGAGGGTATCGCTGTTAGGGTCAAGAACCAGGGGGACAGGACCAATGACGTCTGGATCGAGATCAAAACGCGAAGACATGGGGTCAAGATCTTGGGGAGCCATGGCATCGGACCCCAAGATGGAGCTTGGAGCCTCCACATCAGGGTCCAGATCATTGGAGATGGGCTCCAGATCATCATCGCTGAGGTCCACGTCTTCAGAGACAATGTTGAGGTCATCCAGGTCAGGCTCTGGGTCTTCAGGAACTGGGTCTAGCTCTTCGGGTTTGGGGTCCAGGTCTTCTGAGTCGGAGTCTAGATCTTCATAAGTGGGTTTCGGGCCTTTGTGGCCCGGGTTCCTGACCAGGACTGAGCGCCGCATCCCAGGTGTTGAAGTGCCAGCTGCTTCAGGGGCAGGATCTGCAGGGTGAGGACAAGGTGGGCAGAGGTGGGTTCTGGGGAACAGTGGAGTCTCTTCTGGAGCCTGGGCAGGGGTGAGACAGGTGGCCAAGCTGTGCCCCAGAACCCACTTCTGAACATATACATGGATCCTTCTCTTAGACCACAGGGAAACTTGTCACTCACTCTAGCCAGGGCAGGGAGAAGAGAGACCCTGGTGGGACATTGGGGGGGGGGGGCTCCCATCTTAACTCCAGATGGGGGGCCCTCCCTTCTTAGCCCCACACCTGGATGGAAGTCATGGGATCTGGCAATAGAGGACTCCAGTGCCCAATTCCACAGCTCTGCCCCTCTCTCCATCCTGGACTCCTCCTCTTGTGGGAAGCTTGGGTCCTGTGGAGAGTCCTAGGTTCCTACCCTTAGTAGGGAACGGGGTGGGTGTTGGGTTTCTGTGCTTGCCTCTAAGTACATGGCCTGAATTCCTATCCCATAGTCAGGGGTGGGCTATTTGGGAGTTCCTGGTAGAGAGGGGGACCTCTGGCTTGACTCCTAGAGAGAAAGCACCCTGAACTTAGAAACCTGTATCTGGGGATGAGGGTGGGGGACAAACCACATCTGGTAGTGCTCTTGGGTCCCTGGGGGAACAGAGGAGCACCCCTGGCTTGTTTCCTGAGGAAGAGACCACCTGAATGCCAGGCCTCACAGTTCTGGGGTAGGAGTAACTGTCAAAACACCTGTGTTCCAGAATGCCAGTTCCAAATGTTAGATTGGAAGGTGAGGAATAATATGTTGAGGGAGACCCATGGATACCACAGTCAGGAAGATAGTCTGTATACCTGTTGTCTGATTGGGTAGAAGATCCTGAATTCTAACCCCTACCTGAGGGCTGGGCAGAAATAATACCTGGGGCTGGTCTTTTGACAACTGGCAGGACCCCTGAGCCAACTCCTAGAAAGGGGAGATTCCTGAGTGACTGACCCTGTGGCTGGGGTATGGAAAAGCATGTCGGAGGGAAAGACCCTGAATTCCAGGCTGGAGGTAAGGAGGGGGAGGAGAAACAATAGCTGGGACCCCTTCTGGGAAGCAGGGGGAGCTCCAAAATACCTGATGGGAGGTGATGCCTTAAGCTACCCACCCATGGCTGGGCATTGTGGGGGAAACAAATAAATCTGTTCCCGGAGGACAGGGGGACCTCTGCTGGGGAGGGAGAGACATCCTGGGTCACAACCCATGGCTGGACTGGGTAAGCAAATGGAGGTGGCTAAGTTCCTAAATACCTCCTCTACCCAGAACCCCAGGTTGGAGGGTGGGGAACAGTGCCTGGGTCCCCTCCTGGGTTTCTAGATCACCTCCTGGGGAAGGGGCTTCCAGAATTCTGGAGCCCCAACACTGGCGAGTGAGAGGAGCTATAACTGGGGTCCTGGAGTACAGAGGGAAGCCCTGGATCCCTCTCCTGAGAAAGCCTTCTGAACTCCCAACCCCAGGCTCAGGGCGGGGAGAACAATGCCTGGGGCCCCTCTGGGTTCCTGGGGGCAGGGGAGAGGGTCTAGATCGCCTACAGAGGAGGGGGCGTCCTGAACTCCTGATCCCACAGCTGAAAGGTGCCCCCACCCTTCCCTATCTAAGGCGCCCGGCTCGGGCCGGGCCCTCCCTGGGGCCACAGCGGCAGACCCGGCGCGCTAGGCCCGCGGGGCGTTCGGCCCCTTGCATCGTGCCACCACCGGGTTCTCCCAGGCCAGGCAGGCGGAGCGCGCACGGTGGGGGGTGCCCGGAGGTCGCCCTGGGCCACGCCCTGCACCTGGGTTCCCTACCCACCCCCACCCAGGTCCTCATCCGCCGACCCGCTTGCGGGGACACTCACCCGGGGCCCCTCGCCTTTGCCCGGCCCGCCGCACCCGCCGGCGCCCCAGGGGCCCGCAGCTAGGCCCCGCCCGCTAGCCCCGCCAGCGGCCCCCTCGGCCCAGCTGCCCCACGAAGCGCTCCCAGGGAGCAAGAGGGGCCGGCCGAGGGCCGCAGCGGGAGCTGCTGGGACTTGTAGTTCGCCCGCGCCCGCCACGGCCTTCACCATCGCTGCGGCGCCCCCCCCACCCCCACCCCCACCCCGCCCCGCCCCGCCCCGCCAGCCAGCCTTTGTCCGGACCTGGCACCCCGACAGCGCGGCCGCTCACTCATCTGCGCCGCACCCATTGCACGGCCCTCGGCTAACCGCTCCTCTGCCTGCCCCTCCTCTGCCCGCTCCCCTCTGTCCCTCTCTCTGCCCCTGCCTATTTCAGTCCCCGACTCTGTTTCTGTCTGCCCGTCTCTCACCCTGTTGCTCTCTGCCCGTCTCTCTATCTCTGTTTCTTGCTCTGTGTCTCTATTTCTGTTTCTCTGTTACCATCCTTTTGCCTTTCTACCTGTCACTTTTTCTGCCATTCATTCTCATTCCCCAACCCCCATCTCTCTCTGCCTCCTGCCCGTCTGTCTTTGTTCAAAACACACCAAACATTTTGTCTCTCTCAGACTGGCAGTGCACATAAGCATAATCAAGGCTCTGAGAAGCTCTGGACTTTACAAATGTCTTTATCTTTGCTCAGTCCAGCGTTTCCCTTTAAGGCTCCCCAAGGAAGAGTTGGAGGTTCTGTCCCTGAGTGTCTCCCTCTTCCCACACAGCTGAGGGTCACTCACTGCTGTCACCCTTAGCCTGGTGCTTCCTGCACTGATGACCTCTGGGGGAAGCCTGGGCTGAGTCTGGGCAGACCTTACCTGGAAACAAAGATCCCATGGGAGGGAGTGTAAAATAGCTCGCAGCTGGCAGCCAGGCCATGATGTGCTCCATGGAACAGAAACAGCAGTCACAGAATATAAACAATGATCTACAGGGCTCATCTGTGACCATGTCTGCACCAAGCCAGAGCCAAGGACACTGTGCAGCCACAGAAATACACCACCCTCCTGACTAACTGAAATGCCCACTGCTTCTTATCAATGACAACCCCACTTCTCAGATAGACAGCACCAACTGAAAAGTGCTTCTACTTAAAACTACCCAGCAAACGCACGAGTCTATAAGATGCCCTCATGCCCCCAACTCACTCTTACTTACAGAACTTTTCCTAGTATGTGGTCTTTCCTGCTTGTGTGTTTCTGATGGTCTTTGCCTGGTGAATTTTGACACCACTTCTCCTTGAATATAGCCTTGAGCAAATCAGGCCTCTAGGAGTTGTGTCTCTTCCTTCCTGAATCTTCTAGATCTGTGAACTTCTGGCCTGAGACCTGCTTTTTCACGTCTTTGTGGAAAATCCTGCAACAGACCTGAGACCTGAGACTGCCATTGGGTTATGCTGCTGGTTCTTCATCTTCCCACCTCCTGGATGACCCCACTGTAAATAATACTTGTAATGACAGCTGCTGTTTCTGTTCCTCAGTATCTCTATCAGCACCTTGCTTTCCTTTTGTGGCTCCCCCTCCACTACTCCAGATGGACCCATATCTAACACAGCCCCCTGTTAGGTCGGGCAAGAGTGAGAGGAGAAATGACAGGAGAATAGGCCATGAGTTTAAAATGCTAATTTGGCCAGGTGCAAGCAGGTGGGCTGAGGCCCTAAGGTGTCAGCCCTGAACAATAATAAGGCAGGGTTTTTTAAAGGGGAGCAGGGAGTTGATTAGGGCAGGGGGGTGGAGGGACTCCCTGCAGATGGCTCTGATAGGGGAGTGGGAGTTGATTCTGAGAATAGAGAAGTTGCTAAATTCCTGTCTGCAGATAATGATACCTTTGAGGGACAAATGCAGTCACTGGAGCCAGCAGGTTTTTTGGGGGGGGTGGGGGAGGCAGCAAATTTATTGAGGGTTAGGCAGTCCCTGACACTAGCAGTTATTGCGGGAGCTTGCTAAAACCAGACCTGGATTCCCAGAACCCAGGTCTTATGCCTAAGATTCCTGCCTTTGTTTTATTGATTCTGGGGAGATGGGCCAAAGATATATTCTTCTGAATCTTCTTTAAGCTGAGATTAGGATGTAGAGCTGTCCTCATATTTCTTCTTGAGATATTGGTTGATACGGAAGGGTATGAAGCAGGAACATGTCACCAACAGCTTGATTGGTGGCAGCCTGCACTGTCCTGCAGAAAAACTTATTAGAAGACATAGGAGACAGGGACCTACTAAGAGAAAAAAGCAGGTTATTATTATTTGGGTTATTAAAGGTATTAGCATGACTGGAAGTGGGGAGGAGAAATAGAAGGAGGTCTCAAGCCAGGAGGGGTTACTGGCAGCATTTTTCTGCACGTTTTATGGTGTCAGTGTTTTCTTTTAAAACTTTTAAGTCTTCTACAACCTGCTCACTAGTGTTGATATAAAAACATCTCATGCCCTTTAACAGAGTGCGTGTTCTACCTGCCTCAGCAGCTAATGAGGAGAGGCAAGACTATCTCTGTAAAAGTTCCAGCAGGAGGAGGTGAGCTTGGAAATAGGCTGTCCTGCCCTAGAACGGGGAGGCAGGCACCCAGCTGTTTCTGCAACCAGTAATGAGTTTGAGTGTTGAGTTAATTACACTATTGTTCCCAGGACCTAGGAGCTCCTAGATCTAGAAGTTACAGTGTTTCAAAGGCTTACTTCTTATTTGACAAAAGTTTCCATGTATTTTAAAATGTATTACATAAGCCTGATTAGTCTAAAATTTTCTTTTTTGTAAGAGGAAAAGAATAAATTCTTGACATATTTCAAGGGCCCTTTGAAATATCTCAAAGCCGTAAGAAAAAGTCTTTTACATTTTAAAACCTGGAAATCTTGTCAAACATTTGATTTAAGGAATATATATATTATGAAACAGCAATTACTTTGTAAAGCCGATAGACATGGGGGTGGTGGTAGAGATGTAAACAGAGTGGTCAGAGAAAGGAGAGAAGGACTTATGAGTGAGGTGATTTGAGCTTGTTTCTCCTTTCATGGGTGTCTTTCTTTGCGGCAAGCACCCTAATGGCTTTTAAATGCTTGGCCCATGCCCACAGGGTGTGGCAATTTCTCAAGAGAGAGGAAGATAATCACCTGGCAAATGTAACATTGCCCCTCCTTGCAGCTCCTGTAAGGAGTGTTCAGATGCAAATTGAGTTGCTAAAAGTCACCTGGGGAAGAGAGAAGCTGCAAGCTTGCAGACAATGATTTAAAAGGACTTTCCTCCTGGCCAGGTTTAGAGGCAGAAAAGGTTAAGGAATCTATGTGGTGGCTCAAAATGTACTGTTTTGTGAGAGGGGCTCCCAAAGGCCCTTACCCCTTTGCTCATCCCTAACTCTCTTATGTGTCTTGGCTTCTCACCTGTCTAAAACAGCCAAAAGGGCTCAAACTGCTGGATGACCAGCCCTTATTTTGCACATCCCCAGATGAGACATAGTTACATTACAGTGCTGGGAGTTCCCTATGAGGCCCCTGCATGTCTAAGGGATTGACCCCAAATGCCTCTGTGAGGTCCCTACTCACATAGGGATGCCTGAGAACTTGGGCCAGAGGGAGGAAGTGCCTCTTTTGTCTTTAGAGCCCAGGCAGAACCTAAGCACTCATTTCACACTTCATTGTTTCTACCTTTAAAGACAAGTCTGGTATGTTTGAATGCCCCTCTCTCACAGTGCAGCATCTCCTTTATCCCAAAGGTGAGAGACCGTGCGCATTGTATTCCAAATGGCTTGAGACAAAGAGTGGAATCCAAGTCATGGCACCATTTATGTTAAATAATGGAGGGACAAGAGTGGGGAGTGGTAAGTGGGTGAGACAGAAAGAGGAGAAAAATGCTATGTGAGTTCTGAGGAGAGGGAAGGAGAATCTGGGCTTTAAGCTTGACTAGAATATCTCATTCAAGTATTGGCATTGGACAGTGAGGGAGGACTAGAAATGAGTGGGCAAAAACATGTTCTTCTAAGGAGCATGGAGACTATGTCATCAACCCCAACAATCTAGATTGAGGAATTAGTAAGTGGCCCGGCATATTAATAAGAAAACATATTGGCTTACCTGCTACTAAAAGAATTACCCGATGTTCCGTTCTGGAGATAGGCATGGGGCTTGTGTGGTCCCTGGGCAGCTTCAGTTCTCCTCTGCTAGGTCCAGAAGCTCTCAGAGGTCAAAGCCAGGGGTCTGTTCTAGGTGGGTAACCAATATCCCTGTGCCTTGAGGGGCTCTGAGGCAGTCAGACTTCCAATACCCTCTAGTTTGCACAGCGGGCATGGTCCCAAAGGGGCTCATGGATTTGGGCACTGTTTAGCCCAATGTCCAAGCTTGCCACACTTGAAGCAGCTCCCTGAAGGTGTCGGACTTCTGCCTTTTGATGGGTTAGGTTTGCAGGACTCTTTCAGAGCAGAAGCCAGTAATTGGAAAGCCTGAGTTCACGATTGGGCCTGCTCTTCATCTTGATGGTTGAAGACCTTGAAGGCCTAATTAACTAATTTGGTCTAACTGGTTTGAGGCCTGCCTCTAGTTTTTAGAGTTTGTGGTGTATGTTGGGAGTTGACTAGGAGATAAAAAGCATATGTAAAACTCTCCCCAGTTTTGGCATCAAAATATTAGATCTGGTGATGGTGAGAGGAGAAACAACAGGAGAACAGGCCATGAGATTAAAGATTTACTTGGCCAGCTGCGACAGGTGGGCTGAGACCAAGAAGACGGGAAGCTGCCAGCCCTGAACAGTTATAAGATGGGTTTTTAATGGGGAGCAGGGAGTTGATGAGGGTGGGGGTTGGAGGGACTCCCTGAAGATGGCTCCAACGGGGGAGTCCGAGTTTGTTCTGAGATCAGAGAAGTTGCTAAATTCCTGTCTGCAGATAAGGGTAGCTTTGAGGGACATAGGCAGTCACTGGCACCATCAGGTACTGTGCGGGCAGCAAATTTATTGGGGGCTTGCTAAAACCAGACCTGGATTCCCAGAACCCAGGTCTTATGCCTAACGCCCCCCACTACCATGTGACCCACACTTATCAGAGAACTGCATTCCCTGGCCACAATACTGGTCTGGGGAGAAGACATGATTTTGGAGGGTCTCATTTTCTTCTGGGACCATGAGCTTTATATAGAGCCCCATTCTGCCTTTAGCCATCTTCCTTGATTGTCTGGAAGGATAGTCTGCAGACTGCAGTCGGCCTGCATCAGGATGTGAAGGTGGGAGACTGCTCTGGCTATATTGGTTGAGCTCTTGGCTATAGCCTTACTGAAGCCAGAAGCCCTCATTCTTTCCAATATTATGAGCCAACAAATTTCCTGGGCATTTGAGCTACTTTTACTGGGTCTTTGTCCCTTGCACCTATGGCAGTCTTGACTAATCTAGAACTGAGTGGCTGGAAAGGGGAGAGTATTAAAGGAAGTAACTTGAAATGTGAGACTGGCCAAGCAAAGGTGAGGCAGAGGGCCAGAGCCACCATGTACACATGTTCACTGTGACGTGAACAGGCTTCCAGGGTCTGTGCAGCGTACCACCTGCCCAGGAGTACTGTAAATGAGGCCTCCTCAGGAAACTGGAAATCTCTATTATGTGGGAGAAAAATAGCTGATTAAATTGTTGCCTATTTTATCTTGGGACTCTAATCATGTGTCTCCTGAGACTGTGGCTTATGGGGCTTTGAGAAAAAGAATATCAGGATGTTGTAATATACCCAGAGATTAGTACCTACTCGATTTTGTAAGACTGAGAGAGCTGAATTCTCTGCTGGAGGCTGAAAGTTAGTAATGAGATAGTAGATAAAACTGGGTGGTCCTTGATGCCCCAGGCTGCTCTCCAACACTGAACTCTCCCCGTCTATAAAGGAAACAGCTACCCTCACAGAGAAGAGCCCATTAGCTGTCTTTCCACCTTCCAGACTGTATAACCTGGGGTAAGACAGATATTAAGGGGATGGGCAGGCACAGATCTGTTGCTAGAGACAGAATCCACCAAGGCTGGGCTCCAGACTCAAAGATTCTTATGTGGACTGAGAACAATCACAGTAATCCGTCCCTCTGGGTACAGTGCATGTGACTCCAATGGACCAGAGAGTTCCTTCAATTCCAATAAGAGTTGGGGGAGGGAGATGCCCCTTTTTCCTTTGGGGCTTTAATTCTAAGGATTTGGGGTACCATTCTGTCTCTCTCTTTTTTTCTTTTTGCTACCACTTGGAGGGTTGTTGATTGTGAGGAAGAGTCTTCATGTGGAACCAGCACAGCTGATGTCAGACGTGATTGCAGATTTCGTTGATTCTAGGTCAATAAGATCTCTTTCTGCTTGAGCAAAAGTTTTTTTTTTTTTGTCACTTGCAACCAAAATGACTTAAGATATTAACAAAATTTAGGCCCATTCATTGAGCTGCAGCCACTGCTGGGCCCTTTTTTCAACATGGCTCATGCTTACTTTATTTAACCCTTGTAACCACTCTGTGAATGAAGTACTATTGCCATCCCCATTTTACGGATGAGTAAAGTGAGGGTCAGCATGAAGTCACTTGCTCAAGGACAGAAATACAGGTAAGTGGCAGGTCTCAATTCTGCTGCTGGATGATGCTTACCATTGACAGTTATTTTCCTTTAACATTCAATCCTATTGATCCTATTTCATAAGCCTTTTAGGTTTTCGTAGTTCACTGGAAATGCCTTTTTTTTGAAGGTGAGTGGGACACAGGAGAGAGCAACATAAAGTACATCCAGAATCCTCATGATGTTGTGTCTTTGTACACTGATTAAATAGTTCCAGCAAGACTTCTTTTCTTTGCTGGCAGCTGTCCTGGTGTTGGTCTGCTTCACTGTTAGAAAACGCTTCAAGTTTTGCTGGAATCTGCCTTCTCGTAACTCCTACCCATTGTTTCTCACCTGGTGTCTGGATTGCTTTAAACC
Source organism: Furipterus horrens (assembly GCF_987537825.1). Taxonomy (NCBI): domain Eukaryota; kingdom Metazoa; phylum Chordata; class Mammalia; order Chiroptera; family Furipteridae; genus Furipterus; species Furipterus horrens. The sequence goes on along the minus strand of NW_028327180.1, from coordinate 59,277,053 downwards.
ATTTGTAGATCCAGGCAGGAACACAAGTAATCCTGCTACTGAACACCAAAGCCAACTTTCTGAGCTTTCTGGCAGGCAGGGCAAAAAGAAAAAGCCTTTTTCACCAAGTAATATGGTCAATAAGTGACCAGCTTCATCAGGAGTACCCTTTTGCCCTGGGAATCATTGTAGGATGCATTTATTGCAGTGGTTCTCAGACAGGGCAAACACCCCCCGACACCCCTGAATCCAGGGACATTTAGTGTTACAGAACCCCTGGGCTGCTCCAATTGAAAACAAACCCATAGGTTCTTTAGTCAGGGGCCCGATTGCCCGCCGCCAAAATTATAACTCTCAATACCAGAGTTTAGTGAAAAGAAAAAGAATTGTTTATTTAACAGTTATATACATTTAGTTATTTGCGGATTCTGTTGTTAAGTCTTATGTTCTTTAAAACACCTGTAAACACTTATTCTTGCCTCCCCCCTACCAAACCAGGCTAGTTTTAGAAAAGTTAGAGAAACCATTTCCCTACTTTCCAAACACAGTTCAGCTTTACCAGTTGCTACCAATCATTCAATTCTGATTGGGGAGACCTCGTCTGTGTTATCGGGTCCACCAGCTTTTAATCCAGAACCTCATGGATTCTCAGCCTCCTTGTAAACTGTATAGTTAGTCCTTTTGTAATCCACATGGTCAGTCTGTTCCTTTTCAAAGCAGGAAGATATGTCCCTTCCTTAAAACTGCATCACCAGTCCCAGTTAAATCCGCACAGTCAGCCTCGCTAAAAATGTCTGCTGCTTATTTTTAAATCCCTGACTACGTCCTCTGATGCAGTGGGTGCGGTAACCAGTTCTGACCATTCACAGAACCTCACGCAGGCTCTGTGTGCTTTCTCCATACCATCCCCTGGTCCAAGCCCCCTCCCATCTACCTGAGGCTTTGGATGCATTAAAGCCATTTTGCATAAAAAAGACACTAGCCACCAGCCTCAGGCATGTGGAGGCATTCTAAAAGCTGCTTCCTTTTCCCCATCCCCCAGCCGCAAACTCTGGGGATTTTTGGACTCCCCTGTTTCCGTAACATTAGCAATGTCTGGAGATTTTTTGGTTGTCACAACTGGGTGGGGAAAAGGGAGTGTGTTAATGGAGTGTAATGGTTAAAGATCAGAGATGATGCTAAACATCCTGCAAAGCACAACAAGGCCTCCGAAACCAACAAATGATCTTATCCAAAATGTCAATAGATAGTGCTGACATTGAAAACCCTGGTGACCATGAAGTAATTCAGAAGAGGGTTGTGTAGAGTGTTAGTGGAAGCAAACAGAAGAGGTGCTCTGCAGCTGGCAGACCCTCTCATGGTCAACGTGGACACCAGGCCTGTAGCCAGAAAGGCCCTCTTGTCCCTGTCGGACTGAAAGCTGAACTCCTGTCCTTTCTATAGAAATGATAGGCTAGCCTCATAGAATTGCTGCCCGTGGGGAAAGGGCTCCTGCTCAGGCTTGGGGTTGGCTTTTGGTGGCCCACAGAATCGGGGGCCTTGGTCTTTTGAAGATTTAACTACAGAGTCAGGGAGTCCCATTCATTCTTTGAAACTGATTATCAGCAGTTTTATTGTGAGAAATGCTCACAATAAAAATCGGGACACAGGACTTGAGCAGTAACTGAGGCATTGTTTATCCATAGGTCTGCAGCTCTGGGTGCAGCCTAAAAGCCAAATCAAGGTGCGCGCTGAAAAGATGGAGCTGGCTGTTTTTATCCTAACACGAGAAAAGCTCCCCCCCCCTACTTCCCCTCTCCCCCTCCTTCTCCTTTTCCGTTTTTCCATGCTGGATACTCCGGAGTTACAATCTAACATGATTAACTAAATTAACTGAGGGTGGTAATTAACTGAGGTTGATCTGGTTATAGGTCTGTCTCCAGCTCTTCTTTGAAATTTCTCTATCTTGTTTGCTGGGCTGTCTAGCTACATTTTCCCATTTTCCAGAGTTTGGTGATGACTATCCCCCCCCCCCCCCAAACCTCGGATATCCTTTGTCCTCAGAAGAATTTGTGCTGAGCTTTTTCTGATTTGTAAACATGCTAATACTGTTAACTCTGGCTCTGAGACTCTCTAATTACATTTGCCCTTTGCTGCTAATTATTTTCTACTGGTTTGGGAGAAAGAGAAGGTGAGAAATATCAATGTGTAGTTGCCTCTCACACACCCCCAACTGGGGACCTGGCCCACAACTCAGGCATATGTCCTGATTGGGAGTCAAACCAGTGACCTTTCAGTTCACAGGCTGGCACTCAATGCACTGAGCCTGTTGTATTAAATGTGGTCGAGGGTGGGGAAGTAATTCCAGCAAGGAGAATGAGTCGGTTGGAGGGCTGCCGCACGCTCTGGCAGGTCAGCGATGAGCGGCGCAGAGACCTCTCCTTTTATTGAGTTTTGCAAGTATAGAAATCAATAGGGAGGGTAAAGAATGAGCTTACAGGCACATTCTAATATTGATTACAATATACAATTACTTACTTGGGATTAAAACAAAACTTGGGATATATAAACTATAAAGAATGATTTCTATCAAAAACAAAAAATAGGAATTCAATCATCTATTCTTTTAAGACTATGGGAACGGCCACACTGTTCCTTAAACATTAACAGAAAGCACACAGGGTTAAGCACCGCCTGTGCTCTGCTTTGTTTGGTTTCCTCGGCAACATCAGGGAAGATGGAGTACTCTGCAAGATTCCCTTTAAGTCACAGAATGTCTTGAAACCCTGAGGCCTGATCAGTCAAAGACTGTTGGCGCCAGCAAGTCCAGCTTGCTAGCTCGGGTCATAGAACACCTGGACCAAGAGGCATGAGGGCATACCTCAGTTTAGGAACCTTGATTTCCAGCATCATGAGCCACACCAGTTAGGGTGCCCACTGTTACAGAGTGGGGGTCTTCAAAAATCCCTAGAGCCTGTGGGTTGGGGAATGGGGAAAAGGGAACAGCTTTTAAAAGATGCCTTTGCATGACTATGGCTAGTAACTAGTGTCTCAGTTATAAAAATGGCTTTGGTTCTTCCTAGGCCCCAAGGAGATGGGAGGGGTTTTGACTATGGAATGATGGGGAAAGAGCACACAGAGCCTGCACAAGGTTCTGTGAATGGTCAGAACTGGTTATCATGCCCACTGCATCACAGGACGCAGTCAGGGATTTAAAAATAGGTGGCAACCATTTTTAGAGAAGAGGAGGAGGAAAGGTGATCTACATGGTTTGCAGAAAGGAAAGATCTCCATGCGGCTTTGAGGAAGAGAGATCCACGTGGGTTGCAAGGAGGGCAAAGGAGAACTCCATGCACCTTGGAAAGGAAAGGAAAAACTCCATGCAGTATACAAGGTGAAGTGTTGATTATGATCTCGGACACTGAGATAAATCCAGCAAGCAGGATGATTGGCCAGTAATGAACGGAGGACTGTGGCTCGCTGTGACCAACAGCAGAGAGCGGGAAGCCTCATCCTCCTTTTATTAGGATTTCAAAAGTTACTAGAACAGGGAGTGTGACATTCCAACCAACAATAGGAGAATTTTACAAGTGAAAGAATTCTTACAAAGTGTCATTAATATGTAAAATACAACCAGGGTAACTCCTGGTTTAGCTAGCACCTATCAGGGAAGCAAAGCAGACCCACTAATCCTCAATGCCAGCTCCATTTTAAGACTTAATATTAACAAGGAGGCAGATGGAGTACTCACTGTTCCCAGGATTCCATGACTCAGTGGCCTTAACAGCCTAAAGCTGAAGGCGGAGAAAAGATTTGCTCATCATCTCCTGGGTCATGGGACGACACCTGGGCGGAGGAGCATGAGAATGCCCCTACCCAGAGATCTGTGTTCCTGCAACAACAAGGAGGCTGGAAACTCCACGTGGTTCTGCATTAAGAGCTGGAGGACACCGCAACACAGGCAAAACCTCCCAATCAGGATAGGATGATTGGGAGGTGCTGGTAAAACTAAACTGTGTCTGGGAGGTAGGAATGTTACAGAACCCCTGGGCTACTCCAGTTGAAAACAAGCCCACGGGCTCTTTAGTTAGGGGCCTGATTGCCCGCTGACAAAATTATAACTCTCAATACCAGAGTTTAGTGAAAAGAAAAAGAATTGTTTATTTAACAGTTATATAGATTTAGTTATTTGCGGATTTCTGTTGTTAAGTCTTATGCTCTTTAAAACACCCACAAACACATATCCTTGCCTCCCCACTACCAAACCAGGCTAGTTTTAGGAAAGTCAGAGAAACCGTTTAACTACTTTCCAAACACAGTTCAGCTTTACCAGCAGCTGCCAATCATTCATTCTGATTGGGGAGGTCCTTTCTGTGCTGTGGTGCCCTCCAGCTCTCAATGCAGAACCGCCTGGATTCTCAGCCTCCTTGCAAACTGCCTTTTTCCTGCAAACCGCGCGGATCTCCTCTCCTTCTCAAAACTGCATGGCGAGAGCCTCTTAAAGCAGCCTGGAGACCCCTTCTCCAAGCCACATGGAGAAGGCCACGTGGAGGGAGCGAGAGAGCCCGTGAGCTAGCGCGCGCGGGGGGGGGGGGGTAGGGAGGAGAGAGAGAGAGAGAGAGAGAGAGAGAGAGGAGAGAGAGAGAGAGAGAGAGAAAGAGAGAGGAGAGAGAGAGAGAAGAGAGAGAGAGAGAGAGAAGAGAGAAGAGAGAGAGAGAGAGAGAGAGGAGAGGAGAGAGAGAGAGAGAGAGAGGAGAGAGAGGAGAGAGAGAGAGAGAGAGAGAGAGAGAGCGAGCTAAAATGTCCGCAGCTACAACCGTTCACAGACACTTACGTAGGCTCTGTGTGCCTTTTCCATACCGTCCCCTGGTTCAAGTCCCCTCCTATCTACCTGAGGCTTTGGATGCATTAAAGCCATTTTGCATAAGAAAGACACTAGCCACCAGCCTCAGGCATGTGGAGGCATTCTAAAAGCTGCTTCCTTTTCCCCATCCCCCAGCCGCAAACTCTGGGGATTTTTGGACTCCCCTGTTTCTGTAACAGGAAGACTGTATCTCTGACTTTTCTAAAACTAGCCTGGTTTGGTAGGGGAGGCAGAACTATGTATGTCGGTGTTTTAAAGAAAATAAGACTTAATGGTAGAAATCTGCAAATAATCTAAATCTATATAACTATAAATAAACCTTTTTCTTTTCACCAAACTCTGGTATTGAGTTATGCTTCTGGCGGCGGGCAATTGGGCCCCTCATAACTGAACAGTTCATGGGTTCTGTTTCAATCAGGGAAGCCCGTGGGTTCTATTACACAGCCAGTTCTCTTCATGACTGCAATCTCCTCACAGCTTCATCTGCCTCTTTCCTACTGGCCATCTTCAAAAAGTAAGCTCTCTCCCTCCTTGACCCCCAGCTACACATGGTGACATGGGTCCATTTCTCATTTATAATGTTCAGTGAGAAAGCGCCTGTTTACCTCCATTTTACAGGTGAGCAAACTGAAGCTAGAGGGCTCAGTGACTTGCCCAAGGCTGCCGTCCAGGATGTGGAGGACTCAGGATTTGGGCTCTGAATATTTAGCCCCAGAAGCCTATATTCTCAGTGTCTTATCACACTGCCTCTCCAAGTCCTTCAGAAATTGTCATGGTACCTGAACATCTTACACTGAATCTGGCCGCCAAGTCTTTGTATGAGTTGGCATGGCCTCCCTGCCCAGAGTGGGGAAGCCTCCAGAGTCTTCTGATGGAGTCATTCTTTCCTGTAGAGTCCCCTCTTGTCCAAGCATCCTTTTTCATGGCTGAGTGATAGAGAGGGGTAGGATGTTGCCAAGATGGTGTTTATTGCTGGTAGGTAGGGACCTGGGGAGCCTGAGGGTTCCCCTTCCCACCCCTGCAGCCCCACTGGTCAGGGGAGCCCAGTGGCACCTGGCTCTCCTGGAAGTTGCCTGATGTCAGCACTGCTGGGCCCTGGTACTTGAAGGCAAATTCATTGTTGTACTGGGTTGAGAAGAAGCGGCTCCATGTGGCTATACTTGCACTGTGGAGTTAGGGGTGGGGGTGTTACAGAAACAGGGGTGTTCCAAAAAATAAAACCCCAGAGCTTGCGGCTGGGGGATGGGGAGGAGGAAGCAGCTTTTGGAATGCCTCCACATACCTGAGGCTGGTGGCTAGTGTCTTTTTTATGCAAAATGGCTTTAATGCATCCAAAGCCTCAGGTAGATGGGAGGAGTCTTGAACCAGGGGACGGTATGGAAAAGGCACACAGAGCCTACGTAAGGGTCTGTGAACGGTTAGAACTGTTTGCAACACCCACTGCATCAGAGGACGCAGTCAGGGATATATAAGCAGCTGCGGACATTTTAGCTCTCCCTCTCCCCCTCTCCCCCTACTCCCCCTCTCCCCCTCCCCCTCTCCCTCTCCCCCTCTCCCTCCCTCTCTCCCCCCCACCCCCAGCGCACGCTAGCTCACGGGCTCTCTCGCTCCCTCCACGTGGCCTTCTCCATGTGGCTTGGAGAAGGGGTCTCCAGGCTGCTTTAAGAGGCTCTCGCGATGAGGTTTTGAGGAGAGGAGATCCGCGTGGTTTGCAGGAAGAAGGCAGTTTACAAGGAGGCTGAGAATCCAGGTGGTTCTGCATTGAGAGCTGGAGGGCACCACAGCACAGAAAGGACCTCCCCAATCAGGATTGAGTGATTGGCAGCTGCTGGTAAAGCTGAACTGTGTTTGGAAAGTAGGGAAACGGTTTCTCTAACTTTCCTAAAACTAGCCTGGTTTGGAAGGGGGGGAAGCAAGGATATGTGTTTGTGGGTGTTTTAAAGAGCATAAGACTTAACAACAGAAATCCGCAAATAACTAAATCTATATAACTGTTAAATAAACAATTCTTTTTCTTTTCACTAAACTCTGGTATTGAGAGTTATAATTTTGTCGGCGGGCAATCGGGCCCCTAACTAAAGAGCCCGTGGGTTTGTTTTCAATTGGAGCAGCCCAGGGGTTCTGTAACAGGGGTAGCCTGGCAGGGCAGCCTAGAGGGTGGCTGACCTACCTGGGTCCCCCCATGGTCCCTGCACCACCCAGGGAGCTTCAAAACTTAATGGTGAGCACTGGGGAGGGAGGCAAAAGGGGCTGCAGTTAGGGCTGACCCAGGAGCTGGGTGACAAACCAGAGGTGGGGCTGGAATGACCCCAAGGGCCAGGGTGACTCCAGGAGGCCCTAAGCAAACTCTTGGCTTGGGATGTAACTGTGGTTGGTAATGCGAGGATTTCCCTGAGCTGGTCCTGACGTGACTGTTGATGAGCTGGGAATGAATGGCCTTGAGTAATAAGCCTGGGCTTGGGGTGGCTCTCGAGTGACCCTGTGCAGACTGGCACCGATTCTGAGTCTCAGGTGACAGCCTAAGCACCCTGAAGGAGCTCTACACTGATCTGGGGGGTTTCCCGGTGAGGAAGGTGATCCCCTCCTCCCCTTACCCGTTGTAGCATCTCCTCAGTCAGGGAGGCCGCAGCAGTTCTGTGCGGTTTCAGCATTTTCTGGTTCATGGTTAAAATATCTGGTTCTGGAGATTTAGGCGTGTGCCGGCTGTGGTGAGGAGTGACAGACCCCAGAGAGCAGAGGCAGGGAGGACCAAGAATGGCGTGAGGTTCAAGGCAAAGCCTGGACTGGTGCTGAAGGTTGATTAGGAGACAGGAAAGAGGGAGTGGCCTGGAGGGGTGGGGCCAGTGCAGATGCGTCTTGGGGGTGGGGCAAGGCAGGGTAGGCTAAGGAGCGGGGCTATGGTCGCACAGGGGGCAGTGCAATGGGGAGTGGGGCGAGTATCATGACCGTGAGGAGGCCCGGGGTTGTCTAAAGGCAGAGCAGGGATCTCGGTTGATGGGGTGGAACCTAGCCCTACAAGAGGTGGAGTCAGAGTTGGGGAAGTGGGAGGAGGGCCAGAGCTGTGGCAGCGGCGGGGACTGCTGGGTGGGGCGGGGCCCGCACTCACCACCAGTGCCCTCTGGCAGGTTGCTCCACAGCAAGTGGAGATTAAACGCTTTCTGCACCAGTTGTGTGCCAGGGGGGTAATAGTCTGTGTCCATGGAGGTCTGGAAGAACTGTCTGAGCAGCTTCGACTCCCCCAGGGTCACGTGACTCTGCAATTTCTCACGAGGCACGCGTGGCGGCTGTGTGAATTGGTCACCCGAGGTGGCTGTGTGCGGGATGGCCCAAGGCCCGGTTGGAGGGAAGAGTTGAGTGCTGTATGACTTTGGACAGGACATGCCCTTTCCAGGCCCCACCTGATGGCATTCAGAGTTGGTACGTTCTCGTTTTACAGATAGGGTCACTGAGGCTCCGACTGGTTAAGGGACTTACCCTCCCGGAGATCACCACACGCACACACGTCAAGCTTACTCCTATCTTAGGACCTTTGCACTTCCTATTCACTCTACCTGAGAAGTCCTTTTCCCTGATGAGTCCTGCCTCCTCGTTCACTTCCCACTGACTTGGCCGTAGAAGAGGTGCATGGAGGCAGTGAGGCTGCCTGGGCCTGAGCGCCAATTTCCTTCCAGAATGTGTGACTCGGGAGTCCGGTCCTGGTGAAGAACAAAAGGCTCTGCCCGTGGCAGAGCAGATGCTGAGCAGCTCTAGGTGGCTGCTTTGGGAGGAAGGGGGCAGGCTGCCAGCAGGCCCTCACCTGGTTCCTGGGCATAGAAGTGCTCAGCCTTGGTGGTCCTGTCATGGAAGAGGCCATCCCCAGGACCAATATTCACATAGTGGATGTAGGCCGAGGCTTGGGCCTTGTCATACCTGCATATAATGGGGGATCTATCTGATCTGGGCCCTCAAAACTCCCAGGAAAAGGGATGGGGGCAAGCTTCCCAGTGGCCAAGCATTGGTGCTAATGGTGGGAGATATGGCACAATAGTGGGCCTTGCCTGCAGGCGATGGAGACCTCAAATGCACAGTAGTGGCCATGCAGCCTTACGTGGTGCACTACACATGTTGCTGAGAGCCCTTTGCCCTTTCTTGGTGGTGGAAGGTCATGGTCCCTTCCTACCTGTCTGGGGGCAGACCTTGGGGCCTCCAGGCTTGTTTCTGCTCTGAACACATGGGTCCATAGCCAATCTTGCAGTCTCCCAGTGCCACACTGGCGGAGTCCTGTGAGTGGACAGAGGTGGGAAAACCAAAGCCACCCAGCCACATGACTGCCCTCCCCAGCAGCACCGGCAGCCCTGGCTTACCCTCTTACACATTAAGGTACGTGGGCCCATCAGGGCCTGGAACTGTCTCTGATAGGTGGTCCCATCATCCCATCTCCTGTGGTCCCGCTTGAGGGGGGTGGGGCCCCCTCGAGGATGGGCAAGATGAGAGAGAATGGGATTAATTCCTTGCAGCCTCAAGTCCCCTGTAATTCAGATTCCTTGTCTGGGAAGGGGAGGTGGGCAGTCCTGACTAGCCTAGCCTGAGCGCTGGCAAACACCAAAAATAATAACACTAACAAAAACAAGCAAAACTACCAAGTATTGAGCAAGGTATCTAAGTTAAGTGCTTTGCACTTCATTTGGGGGAACTAGTATTATCCCCCTCCTCCGCTTTACAGCCTCCGTGAGGCTCAGAGAGGTTAGAAATCACAGAAATTCAGAACCAGAACTGAATCAGATCCAGGTATGACAATCTCTGGATCCAGCTGAAGGGATTCTGACTAGTGATGTTGACCAGCAGTTCCTCTGGAGTCACAGTATTGGAAAATCACAAGTGACACCTCGTCTTCGCTGAGCACTCACTCTATGCCAGGCACATCAGGCACTCTGGACTCTTTTTGCTTCACCAGCTCCTGTGAAGTGGGGTCCTGTTAATGCATTCATTTCACATGTGAGAGGTCAACTGCTCAGTTACTCAAGTACTAAGGCTGTGGGGCTGGCATGGGGGTGGGACACTTGGCAGGTTTATCTAACCCCAAACCAGCATTCATGACTTCTGCCCACCTCACAACCCCTGAAAGGATTCTGGAGGTTTACCCATTCAGTGGATGCAAAGAGTGAGGCTCCAGGGTTTCAAGCTTGCACCATTGGCCTTTGGGGCTGGATAATTATGGTGGGTGGCTTGTCCTATGCGAGGTAGGATGTTTAGCAGCACCTGTGGCCTCTATTCACTTCTTGCCATTAGTACCCCCTCTCCCAGTTATGACAACCAAAGTGATCTCCAGACATTGCCAAATGTCCCCTGGGCGAGGGCACAGAGTCCCCAACTGCTTTGAGAATCTCTGGGTTGAGTAAATAGTGCAGGGCACCAGGGGAGCGCCTACCGAGGTGGCTACAGGACGCACGAGGCTGCGGGCCAGCGTAGTGGGGTGGGAAGAGTGCTTGGTGAGTGGTTGGGGGAACGCGCAGCTTGGCTTGGTCACCGGGTGGCACCGAATCCCGGTGGAAGATGAGGCGCGCGCCTGGGCTCTGCTTGCCGTCGCGCACCGGTAGCTCTGGCCAACCGTAGCCTGTGCGCGCAGTGGAGAGTAGGGCGCGTCCGCGCACGTCAGCTTGCAGGTGCAGGTGGCTGGCCTGGGTGGTGCGTGTGCGTGCTCTTGCCTGCTCCATCTCCGGCTCCTGCTCCCTTGACGGCGTGGGTGGTGACACCAAAGCTCTGTGCGCCTCGGACAAGTGCTCCTCGCTAGCCCAGTGCACATCCTGCTGGTAGAGGGTCGCTCGGGGCGGCGGCAGACAAAGCAGTGCGCGGCGGACGTCAGGGTATGCTGAGAAGTCCCTGTGCATCGTGGAATGCATGGTGCCCAGGTGCAGCTGCAGGTCTGGCCTCAGCCAGAATGTGAGGCCTTGAGGAAGTCCATCCGGCCATCAGGCACGGCAGCAGAGCGCCCACGGCCATCGCGGAACACGCAGCGCCACCTGTGAGGACGTGGGGACATGGGACTGAGGCAAGTGCCTGCCAGGACCATGCTGTCTTTTGCTCCTTGGGTGTCAGGCACTGGGGTCGGGGTTGAGGACATGGTAAGAAACAGGCGCGGCCCTTGTGCTAAGATATAAACAATCATCTATGTGACAGTTACTGTGTGCCAGGCTGGGAGCAGGCCCTCAGAAAGGGGTATAACAGCTAACAAAACAGATCAAGAGCTCTGCCCTTGTGGAGTTGATAATGGGGCAGGGAGGTGACAGACTATAATATAATTAATATAAGTTGTATACAATATTATAATACATTGTAAGTTATTATGTATCATATAATTATATAATTGTGGTAAGTACATTAATATTATATAACATATAATAATACAATAACATAAATTGCAACGTAAATAGACAGTGACAAGTGCTGTGGGGACAAAAGTCACGCAGAGTAGAAGGATGGGGTTGCAGCTTTAAACAGGAAGGCATTACTGGAATGACGGTTGAGCAAAGACCTGACAAAGGTGGGGAATAGCATTCCTGGCAGATAGAACAGCAGCTGTAAAGGCCCTGTCACTGGCACAGAGTGAGCAGTGCGGAGAGCTGCAGAATTAAGCTTGGCTTCAACAGTTGATCTGAGCTCCTCATCCTCAGCCAGTCATCAATGCCAGGACTCTCCCCTCCATATATGGAAGTCCACTTCTGTCTCTCTGGCTGTATCCCATATCTGCCTTACCCCTTCTCACTGGGTCCCTGCCCTCTGTAGTTGTCCTGGGCCCCGGCTAGTCCCCTGCATCCCCTCACAGCCCCAGACTATCAGAGGTTTATATACCTCCACTCACTTCTCTGACCTGCAGTTCCAGGCTCCCAGCATCCTGTTCAGTCGACTGGGACTTTCTTGCCTTCCTCAGAGCAGAGTTGTCTCTCCCATGGTCCTCGTTCAGGCTCACCTCCTGCAGGAAGCTAGCCCTCCCACAACTACTTGCTCATGTCAACCTCTTTAGAAAACAAGCATCAAGGGTTTTAACGAAACCAGTTTTTCAGTGTCTAAGTTTGTTGCTTTTCTTTTTAATCATCGTTTTGCCAACTAAAATAGTTGAGAATTGAGAGGGTGTCAAATGGTTTATGGAAGAATCTGACAACTGAAATGACTAGCCGGGTCACCTTGGGCTCCTGTGACCTTCAGTTTCCTCATCAAGGATAAAGAAGATAGGGTACGTGCCTCTAGCTGTGGCATGAGAGCTAATGAGTCTTAGAAAATGTGTTCTACAGGCAGGGGGGCCGACTCTCAAGACTCCCTCTGTCCCCAGTCTCCCAGAAGATGCTCACATGCTCCTTCCAAGGCTGCATCCAGGGGTGGTCCAGTCCTGTCCATAGTGACTCAAAAAGCTTCCACAGACAATGCTGTCACAATGGTCCCCAGCAACTCTGGGGGCAGCTGGGAGAAGAGTGGGGAGCAAGGTTAGAGGTCCTGGGAGTTCAGGGAACCTGCCAAATCACTTGACTTCTTGAAGTCTCTATTTTGTCACATGGCAAATGGGGCTGGGAATGGTGATTGCTTTGGAAAGAGGAGTGGGGATTTGATGACATAGGCTGCTGGTGCCTCTTATCACCACATTCCCAGGTTTCCCTCCTTCTCTGGCTTCCTCAATCTCCCCACACAAGATGGGCAATCTCTTGGAGGCACTGCACTGCTTCCTGCCACTCCAGGGCTAACAGACCCCAACGTTCCCTTAATGACGCCTGTGCCCCCCTCCAACCCCATCAGCAACACACTTTGTGGTCAAACAAATTCGGGCTTATTCCTCACTGCAGCCAGATTTGCACACTCCGTGGGGAATCGTAGGTGCCTCAGGATATAAGGGGCTCATCAGACTTGGGCTTGCCCTGGGTGGCAGAGAAGCTCCAGGGGAGTGGTGGGATGATTATGACATGATGCTCTGATGGCACTTAAAGATGATGAAAATGGTAGCTGTGCATTTTGTATACTTTACCACAATAAAATTATTTTGAAAGGAAAGAAGACAAGCATGAACTAAAGATATAAATGTAGTCAACCTGTCCCAGTTCATGATACCCCCAATCACCTAATGAATGGGTTCTTTTTTTAAAAATTGAGACACAACATGGAAGTTTATGGTTTGCAACCCACTGACCTGATACATTTATATTGCATTATTATGGCCATTGTAGCTAACACTTTTGTGGTGTCATGTAATCATCACCTATTCTAGTTTGGGAACAAGATCCAGTCTCTGAACAAGTTTAATGCTTATGATACAGTTTTACTGTCTGTAACCCTGTACTGAGTATTCAGTTCCAGGATGTGGACCTAGTGGGTCCCTTTTCAGTAAATCTAAGCAAATTGTTGTTTTGTCCATTGAGTTGTGGTCCTATCACCTGCCCCTAGCACGGAGCCCACCAGAAGGGCTTTAGCAGAGCCAGGCTGATACAAATGCAGAGTCCAGTTTGGCCTTGTCCTGTGGCTGCTGCTGGGGAAGGCAATACCCATGAGTTGCATCCTGGGTGTTGCAGGAAGCAAGGGGGAGGAGTAACTCTTCTATTGAGGGTCTTAATTTTTATCCAGCTATCCAAGGAATGAGGCAAGAATAAAGCTGTGTTCATAAAAGAGCATCAGTGACTCAGATTAGCCAGGAAATGTGAAAATCTGGTCGTTGCTGTGGTTTGGGTGATGCTCACATTTTGCCTGTGTTCAGACTATGAGTGGGCTTGTTTTGTCTCATTCCACCATGGTCACTGAGTGGCCTTGTCTGACGATGGCATTCTGTGACATTAGTTATGTCTGGCAGGAGAATACCAGGGCCTCGCTGTGACTGCCAGGCCAGCTCTTAGCAACACCAAGGTCAGCTGCAAATACCAGGTGAGCTGCTGTCTCTTCCTCAAAGGTCAAGTTCAGCCCTAAGTAGACAGCGGAGGATGCTAGGAGGGGTGGGCTGTGCCTGCTGTGCTGTGCCCTTATGCCTAGAGCAGGGCCTGGCACACAGTAGACTGTTGCAAGGCGGTCAGGGACAGTCCAGACTCCAGAGAAGGGACCCAGTTGCCCCTGCAGGCTCTGAAGCCTGAGCTCCTCTTCCCTCAGCTGGCCAAGAGCTCAGCTTAGGTTTTTTTTTTTTTCTTCTGGTCGGGAACAGTGTTCCCAGTTGGGGGGTGGGGGTACACAAACCCCATGCACCCTAGTCTTAAACAATGAGGACTGCAGTTGGATGTGGGGATTAAAGAATCTCTTGGGAAGTTGTGGGGGAGGCAGGCCTGGAGCAGCAGGGGCTTGGAGTCTAGGTGAGAGAGATTGGGGGTTTTCTATGGAGGGGGCTGTGGGCTGGGAAGAATTGGAGGGATTTAAGGAATATTTTGGTGACTGTTGGGACATAGGCAGAGTGTGTGTGTGTGGAGGGAAGGAGGTTAGCATGCTGTCTGAGTCTTCTATGGTTGGTGGCTGTGGGCAGCCCTGAGATGGGAACATGGGAGAGCAGGCCATTTGTGGTCAGTCTGGGACTTGCTGAGTGTGAGGAGGCCAGTGGGATGCTCAGGGGAAATGTCCAGGGGGCAGGTGGAAGCAGGAGACAGGTCAGGACTGGTGAGAGATGGGGAGAGGCCAGTGAAGAAGTGGCTAGGGAGGTCATGGGAGTTGACAGCATCTTCCAGGACAGTGTGAATATAGCAGGAGCTGAACCTGCAGGCAATGACACTTATTGAGAACCTGTTTTGTGCCAGACTATGGGGATATAGCTGTGTCCACAACAGATAAAAATCTTTGCCTTGGTGTAGTTCATGTTCTGCTGAGGAAAGACATAACTAGACAACTAGATAAAGCTGCTAAATTAATGGTTGCATTCAATGGTGTTATAAGCTAAGGAGAACCATAAGTCAGCAGGAAAAGTGGGTAGCAAGTTCTCCAGTGTGATGGGTGGTCCCATGGAAAGATGATATTTTAGTAAACATGAGGAGGAGGTCAGAGAGGGAGCCAAGTGGCTATCTGGAGGGAGACCATTCCAGACAGAGGGAACAGCAAATGCAAAGGTCCTAGGGTAGGATGTGCTGCAAATTCAAGGAACAGGATCAAGGCAAGTGGTTGGAAAGGAGTGACTGAGACAGGAAGAGTAATAGGAGTTGAGATTAAGAAGAAATATTTTGCAGAAGGCAATCAGTCAACGTCATTAGTTATTAGGAAAAGGCAAAACAAAACTATGGCGAGATGCCATTTCACACTCAGTAGGATGACTATAATAATTTTTTAAAAGCAAAATACAAATGTTGGCAAGAATGTGGAGATTTTGTGCATCATTGGTGGGAATGTAAAATGGTACAGCTACTGTGGAAAACAATCTTTTGACTTTTCCTCAAAAAGTCAAACATACAGTTACCATACGATCTAGTAATTTCACTCTTAGGTCTCCACTGAAGGTACTGAAAGCAGGGACTCGAACATGCACACCCATGTTCACAACAGCATTATTCACAACAGCCAAAAAGTGAAAACAACCTCAATAAACAAAATGTGGTCTATCCACAGGATGGGATATTCCTCAGCCCTGAAAGGAATGAAGTATTGACTGATATAAACTCCAGTGTGGCTGGACCTCAGAGACATGATGCTCAGTGCAAGAAGTCTAACACCAGTGGTCACAAAATACTTGACTGCATTTGCATGGAATGTCCAGAACAGGCAAATCCAGACGCAGACAGCAGATGGTGGCTGCCAGGGGCTGGGGGAGAGAGGAATAAGAGTAACTGCTGCAGTGACAGGGTCTCCTTTGAGGGTGATGAAAATGCTTTGAAATTAGAAAGGAGTGGTGTTTGTACAACACGTCAATGTACTAAATGCCCCTGAACTGTACGTTTAAAAATGGTGAATTTTATCACCATTAAAAAAAGTAAACAGGTTGTATTAACTTTTTAAAAAACTTATTTGACTTTTTGACAAAACAATATATGCATATTACACAAAATTCAAAAGCTACAACATGGTACAAATGTGAAAATGTAATTTCCTCTTCCCAGTGGCCAGTTACGTTCTCTGCAGTGACTTGGTGATCAGGTTCTTGTCTCTTCTTCTAGAAGTCTATGCACTTCCTTAACTTTCTATACATGCCTTATGTATTACAACAGCCACACATGCTCACTATACAGAAGCAGAAAATGCAGAAAGGGCGAAACAAATTAAAAAGAAAACTCTCTCGGCCGGTCCTGGCCAGGTGGTTCAGTGGGTTCCAGCATCCTCCCCAAGGCCAAGGTTGCAGGTTCAATCCGGGTTAGGACACATACAAGAAGCAACCAATGAATGCATAGATAAGTGGAACAACAAATCCCTGTTTCTCTCTCTACCTTCCCCTCTCTCTAAAATCAATACATAAAAATTAAAAACGAACAAACAGAAATCTCTGTTCCTGAATCCGAGCTAACAGGTTGGTGACTTTGCTTGGAATGATTTTTTTTTTGTGGGTAGCTGGGGGTTGGTTAACGGAAAAGAAAAGCGCGGAGGGGCCGTCGCTAGTGCGTCCGCGGGCGTGGGGCAGAAGGCAGCGAGTGCCCAGGCCTGCACCGGGTGCACGGGTCCGCGAGAGCGAGACTGCGACGGCCCTCGCCGCCAACTCGTACCGCCGTTGCTGGAGACAAATAAACCACTGGGGACACACGGTCACCGGCAACCCTGCGCAGAACGCCCCGGCCTGTGGCCGCAGCCAGGCCCCGCCCCTGCGCAGCGCGGCGACGTCGCGGAGGAGCTGCCATGGCGGGGCTGAACGGCTTGTCCGCGGCGCTTGAGTCGTACCGAGGCCGGGACCGCCTGGTGAGGCTGGGGCTGAGCGCTGCCGGGGGTCCCGGAATCGGGCCACAGCTCAGAGACGGGGAAACTAAGGCCAGAGAGGGGGCGGGGCGCTTAGGATCCCCCACAGCAGAGGCCCTGTCCGAGGGGGCCGCGAACCGACCCCGTAGCGTGGGCCAGTTTTTCCAGTGGTACCAACCAGACCCTCGCGCTCGGACGTTTGGGATCCGACCAGACTACTGAAGTAGGGTGCTGGGTTGCCTCAGACAACCGCAGGAGGACTGAGAGTGTTGCGGGCCTGCCCTGTGGCTGGACGTTTAGGTTGCAACCAAATCCCTATAGTTGGGCATTACGTTGTTCCCACCAGCTCAGTCTGGCCGGACATTTATGTGCTAACCAAGTACCCCCTGGGACGCACAGGACCTGACGAGGCCGTTGTAGTTGGTCTCTGGGTTGTCCTGAACAAGCTCACCGGAACTTGGGGTTCTGCAGGGATCCCCCGTGTGTTCCGACCGCGACCCCTCTGGTTGGGCGTTTAGGTTGTTCCAGTTCCATCGAGCCAGACCCTCAGCTAGTCCTAACTGGTCTCTGACACGGGGGTCTGGTGTGTATCAGGGTAGGTACTGCTGGCTAGGCAGTTAGCTTCCAACCTAGGCATCCTGGGTTTAATACCCCGCTGGTGCTAAGGTTCCAAGTTGGACATTTAAATTGCAGTGTTTTGCTGTTGCAAAGGGGTAGAACAGGAATTACAAGTAAAAATAGTATGTGAAAGAAAGAAAGAAAAGAAAGAAAAGAAAAGCAATTTCTGAAGAGGATGAAATTAAGTTGGAAGAGTGGTGAAGAGGACCCAGTTCACTGAGTGGGTTCCTTCTCACTCCAATGACTTACGCAAATGACCTTTGTCCAGTGGCTGAGGCTGGATCAGAGTGGGGGTTGGTCCAGCCAGACAGACGCATATCTGCATTTCTGTCTGGCCCTCTTGCCAGTTGGGACAGGCGGAACTAAGGAGATGGGAAGTGGGGTTCCCTTTCTTGTCCCCATCCCATCTGTCTCCAGAGGCTGTGCCCTGAGGGATGGGAGCCAGCACTCCATGAGTCTGCACAGTGCCTTCTGGACCACGATGTCACGTTTTCCCATTTGTCCCACAGGTTTCTCTGTAAACTTTCAGCTTTCATTAAAATCTTGATTTAGACTTTTCCCCTGCTCATCCCACAGGGCCAGCACCCACGTAGTCTGGCTCAGTCCAGGAGCAGGGCCGTGCTGATGGTTTCTGCCTTCCCACAGATCCGTACCCTGGGCTACTGCTGCCAGCTGGTTGGTGGGGTCCTGGTGGAACACTGTCCGGCCAGGTCAGAAGTGGGGATGCGCCTGCTGACGCTGTCCTCCCAGCTCAGCCACTGCAGGACCATCCTTCGGCTCTTCGATGACTTGGCCATGTTTATGTATACTAAGCAGTACGGCCTGGGGGCTGAGGTAACGGGGTGCGAGGCTCTAGGGGTGATGTCTGAAGGCAACTGTGTGGGCAGTTCATGTTTTCAATTTTACTTTCTTTTTTGAGGTAAAATGTTCTTCTGATACATTCGCACATCCCTAAAGACTATATAATTAAAAAGTCTCTTTTTCCTGATGCCCCCCCACTCTCCCAGTTTTCCTCCCCACAGCAGCCACGTTGTCACCTTCCTGTTTACTCTGAGCCATCCTGCACCCTCATGGCAAACACACTGTCTTTACGTCAGTAGCTGTGCCACATGTGTTGTTTGCTGAATAGTGTAACTTGGAGGGCATTTCCTATCAATCCAGAAAGAGTTCCTCCCTCTTTATGGCCATGCACATAATGCTGTTGTGTAGCTGGACGGTGATTTATGTAACAGAACCCCTGTTGATGGACATGTAGGTTATCGATAATATTTTGCTGGTAGAGTAGTACTGCCTCATTCCACAGGTGTGCCAGTAGATCTGTGCTTCTTATCTGGGGGCAAATTTGTCCCTCCAGGGGCCATTTCCCCTTGCCCTCCCAGGGGTCCCCTCTCTGAGCCATTAGATGCTCTGATGCACCTGTTTCACCCCAGTGCCCATGACCTGATTACCCCAAATCTTAAGTATTTCCCTGAACCTTCCTCCCATCTTGTCCCCATCTCCTATCCTCATACTGGGTTCAGGCATACTTCTCATGCATTCCTGGAGGTCCCCCACCCCAAACACCTCCTCTGTGAAGACTCCTCTGAGTCCCAGGCAAGGGGTCATGGGTCTGCACTTTGTATATCTCTTGACCAGAGCCCCTTTTGTTGGTCCTTTGTCTACATGCCTTGGTCTTCCCTGCCCTGGTGAGCATCTTCTCCTGGCACAAGTCTGGGGCCTTCCTAGTTGAAGGCTGTGAGCAGCGTGGCCACACAGGGCAGGCTGGGAATGCAGCCCTAGGGACCAGGTTCGTGCAGCCTCAACTGGACTCCTGGCTGGGTGCAGGTGGTGGGGCTCAGAACTTAGGGTTGGAGGGCGGGGTTCTGCTGTTCAATGGGGCAGGTGGCACTTACCCTGTGTGCCGGGATGATGACCATCCTACTCTGGTTTGGGGGACATGACCGAAGTCATGAAGCTGGGCATAACCGTTCTGCCCAGCTCTTCCTCTTTGAGTTTTCTCTGTGGGGCTGCCTGCCCTGCTTCTGTCTCAGTTCTGCACCAGAGGGCCTGCCCAGCAGACCCTGGGCAGGATCTGGGAGCCGCGGCATGTCAGGAAGGCTCTTGGGCAGGGTGATCTAAGTCATGGCACACATGGGTCATCTGGGAACTTAAATCTAAGGTTTTCTCTTTTTCTTTCTTTTTTTTTTTTTCTGGCATGGCCTGGGTCCCTGATAGGGCCATGGGTAGGTCTGCCCCCAGGCCCATCCCCTTCTCTTTCCTGCTTCTGCAGGAGGAGGATATCTTGGTCCGCTGTGTGTCTGTCCTGGGCAACCTGGCCGACCAGCTGTACTATCCTTGTGAGCACATCGCCTGGGCTGCTGACAGCAAGATCCTCCCCGTGGACTCTACCCGGTGGTGGGCGCTGAGCATGGCCTTCTGGGGCCTCTCCCTGCTCCTGGGGATCGCCAGGTGAGCCCCACCACTGACCCCGCAGGGAGCACTGTGGTCTCTGGTCCTGTGGGTCTCCCCTATTCCTGCTTCTTTGTGGCTGCCTCACTGTATGCAACCCTGTCACATCACCACACACTGGGCTTTAAACGACAAAGGCTACCTTACAGTTCTCAAGATTGAAGTCCAAATTGGATGGCGCTGGGCTGAGATCAAGCTATCAGCAGGGTTGTGGTCCTTTGGAGGCTCCAGGGAGAATGTGTTCCCTGCCTTTCCCAGCCTCTAGAATTCCTGCCTGCATTCCTTAGTCTAGCCCGGGACCCTGTCCTCTGTCCTTGGAGCACGTTATTCCAGCCTTCACTTCTCTGAGCCTGAGCCTCCTGCCTCCCTCTCCTGAGGACCCCTGTGAGGACACTGGGCTGCCTGCATGAGCTCCTGTCTCCAGACCCTTTGCCCAGCCTCATCTGCAGAGGCCTTTTGTCACATGAGGGAACACACGGATCCTGGGGATTAGGATGTGGGCATCCTTGGGGGCTATGATTGTGCCCACTGGGCCCAGGAAGAATCAGTTGCTTTGGGGCCTGGATGGCAGTGGTTGGTGTGACCGCCTGTATCCAGCCCGAGTTCTGCTTGCATTGCCATCAGCAAACATGCCAGGTAAAACAGCCAGGCATTTCCTGGCTGGCTCTGGGCTTCCAAAAACCACAAGGTTTCTAGAACTTGAAATTAATGGTTTCCTCCCAAACATTTTCCTCTCTGTTAATTTGCTGAGTGGGATAGTTTGGAGTCCCCTTCCCCAGACAACACAGGGTGAAGGGCCTCCTGTGGCAGAACTTCATGCAGTGAAGTTCTCTTGGATCTCTGAAGGGAGGCAGGTGACCCCTGACCTTGGGGGTGGGGTGGAGGTTGGGCATTGCCCACTTCTGCTGTCCCTAGTCCCTGGCCAATACACTGACATTCAGTAGCCCTTGTTTTTTCCATTATAGATGCTCTAATTACATGTGTGTGCTTGTCACAAATAGCCTGGAGAATTAAGAAACCCACAGTGGGAGACTCATTACCTACAACCAGGGAGCCCACTGCTTATATTCTGGGGACTCCTCACCTTTGACCTCACACTATGTGGACACGGATTCCCTCGCTCTGGTCTCCTTGTTTCACTGACAGGGCTTCTTCTTGATTTGAGCTTCCCTGATAGTCATGGTCCCCGTGTCTGTTGACCTTCCCAGGTGCTCTGGGACTCCTGAGGCTGCAGCTCCCAGGAGTCCTTGTGACTGATCTCTGGTGCCAAGAGACCTACCATTCCTGTTTTGGGGGAAGCCTTGATTCCATTCATTTAAAAAAACTCAGACCGTATTTTAGAGCAGTTGTAGGTTCACAGCAAAGCTGAGCTGAAAGTAGAGTGCTGAAAGTAGAGAGTGCTCCCACCCTGCTCTATACATGCCCTGTCAGTGTGGCCTGAGAGCGGGATGTTTGTTAGAATCAGTGAACCCGCATGAACATGTCGTCATCAGCCGCAGTCCATGGGCTGCTTTAGTGGTCACTCTGCTGCACATTCAGGGGTCTGGATGAATGTGACAGGACTCATGTCTCAGATTATAGTGTTGCACAGAGTAATTTACAGCTCTGGAAACACCCCGTGCCCTGCTCTAGAACTCCATTTGTTCTCAGAGTGTGTAGTTTTTTATGATTTTACTTAGGGTGTGGGCTTGTGGAGTGTGTGTGCTTATCATGATCAGGTGTCCTTAAGACCCTTTGTGCCACAGTCACCTGGAAGGTTGTTGAAATGCAAATGCCTGGGACCAGGTGCCTAGGGGTGCTAATTCCACTGGTCTGGGGACCCCAGAGCCAGGACTCAGCATTTTGCTGTAGTACCTAGGTGGCTCTGATGTGGCTCCACTTACCTCACTCAGATGCTGCCTGTGTCCCATACTCTCTGGTGACATATCACCTGGAGGGGCTTATGGTTGCTGGGGAGATGTGACTGGGTCCTGGACCTCCCAGTCATGGAAGTCTGGCTGGGGCCAGCCCTCCCACAGGCAGGACTCAGTGCATTCACTCACCCTGCTGCCCCCCAGCCTAGGCTGCAGGGTACATGGGCCAGGCAAGGCAGCCTGGGTGGGTGCCCTGTAGGGCCCGACAGTCTGCAGACACCAGCTCTTGGAGTCCAGAATTTTGTCAGACTCGCATCAGACAGCTTGGGTGGCACCTCTTACTGTAGAGCTCAGCACCCATTACGGGTGACTTGTGGCTGCAGTGGCAGGAGGCAGGCGGCGGAGTCTCCCCTAGGGCTAGTGCTGGGGATTAAACCCCTCTGTCCCACCCTGCTTCTCTGGCCCCTCTGGCAGGGCGTCCTCCCACCCTCTCTGGTGTTGCAGGTCTCTGTGGATGGTCCTGAAGCTGAGACGGCGGCTGAGGAGCCCCATAGTGCCCTTCACCAGGTATTTCATCTAGGAGAAAGGCTGACTTCCCTCACCCAGGCCAGGGGGAGGGGGTGGGTCACCAGCCTCACTCCAGCCTGCAGCTGATGGTTGATTCTCACATGACGGGAAGTGAGGCTCACTTGAGGCCACCTTGGCAGGACTACAGGGCTGAGCCTTCCTAGCTGTGCCGCTAGCAGAGGGGACCATGGTCACTGTCTAGTGTTCCACCCTGGGGAAGAGCTGAGCCTACAACCTGCCCAACAATCAGTCCCCACCCACCTCCTTATTCCAGGCAGTCCTTCCAAGGTGTGGATTTGAGACTTTCCATGCAGGTCTGGGCTCCCTCTGCAGGGTGACAGGGAGTCCTGACTCACAGGCAGGGTCTGTGGTTCCTTCTTCCCCTGCCTGTTGGGGGGAGCATGGGCGCCCCTGGGCTTTCCCTGAAGGACTCCTCTTTGATCCCACAGCCAACTGCCCCAGAGTGAGCGGAGGGCCATGGAGGCCCAGATGCTGTCAGAGCTGTTGACAGTCCTGAGCCACTTGGCCGACCTGGCCAACGCCGTGCACTGGCTGCCCCCAGGCGTCCTGTGGGCAGGCCGTTTCCCGACGTGGCTGGTAGGCCTCCTGGGCACCATCTCCTCCCTCCTCAATGTGTACCAGGCTGTCAGGGCCAGTGGCTGGGCTGACACCACTGCCTGTTGACATGGCCTGGGGATATGTGTACACAGTCGAACCTCAATGGAAGGCCCCTTCTTACAGAGCAGGAGTCACCCAGGCTGGGGGCTGGGTCTCTTGAGCAAGTCAAGGCCAGGTGTGGGGAGATGCCACCCAGAGGACACACGGAGGGGTCTGGGGACGCAAGCCCACAGTCGGGTAGGATGTGTGTGTGGGGGGAGGGGGAGGTCCCTCAGGTGCTGGGGGCCCAGTCCTTTCCACCAAGGCCCAGGGGAGGTGTGTCTCAGGGCCAGAGCAGAGGACTGCGGGACTCCCGTGCAGAGGAAAAGGCCACAGCACGCCTGAGCAGAGCCTTGCTTATGTCCCTGGCATCCTGTATTCAAATAAAGATGAGCAGGAGCCCAGATGGCATATGCTGTGGGCCTTAGGAAAGCAAAATGAGAATCAGTGAACAAGGTGGTGCTGGGGCCGGGCCCAGGGGTGGGTCCTTCTAAACTCACCAGCTTCCAGCCCCTCCAGTCTGCAAGTCGGCTCACTCCCATGCCCTCTCCCCCTGGTGGGGGTACCTGTGCCTTATCTTAGGGAGGGCATGCAGGTGCCACCTCTGGACATGGCAGCCGGTGGGTGTGGGTTGTTTCCCACCGGACAGCGCTGCGGTGGGAACCCACACCTTCCAAATACCTTCTGACCATCTTTGGCTGGTGGGTCCTCTCAGACTGTGCCACAAGGCCTGCTGCTCCCTCATGGCCTTCCCCCAAGAGGAATGTCACAGGCACCCCCCACCCCTGTGCACCGCCTCCTGCCAGGCCCAGCCCCCATCACACCCTCTTTCTCCTGGGCATTGTGAGCTGTTCCTCGTGGCTGAAGCAGCTGACCCTCAGCGACAGCCTGGACAAGGGCCATCATCCATTCAGGGCCAGTCTGAGCATTTCGCAGGGTCTCAGCTGGAGCCCAGCAGTGCAGGCTGGTGTCTGGATGCCACGGCTCTGCCTTATGGAGATGTAGTGGTGGGATGGGTAAATTTGTTTTCAGTCTGACATGAGGCTATGCCTGCCTGCTGATCTTGATGTGTCCTTGGATCCTCCACTTCTTGGTCCCAGCAGAATTACTCAGCAAGACCTCATTGTTTGCAGTCCCTGAGCCTCCTGTGAGTGCAACCAGATTGTTCTTTTACTGGGAAGATAAGTAGCTGGGAACAGCTGGGATGGAGGGCCCCTCAGGGTAACATGGGCTGCAGGAGAACCCCACCCTGCCCCTGGGTCAAGTATCCTCTGGACTGGGAGAGGGACCCGGGCTGGGCCAGTCTCCCCTTCTAAGTTATTGCAAATGGGGGCATACTGGCATGTGTCCCAGCACTTGGTGGACCCAGGAGATGAGGTGGGGGTCAGAGCAGCACCTGCCTGCCTACCTGGAGACTGCGTGAACACTTGTGTGGCATGTCCATGGGGAGGTCATGTCAACACCTGGGTATGTGACATGTCAAGTCCAGGCACTCCTTGGAAGGAACAAGAGCAGTCTAAAGGGCCTTGACAGATCCCTTCTCCCAATGCAGACAGCTGGTGCTGAGGCCATGCTACTGGCTCAGGTGTCCCTGCTGTCCTGCATGTCTCACCCCAGCTTCAGGGCAGGAGGGGTAACAGGTAGCCGAGGAAGGGTAGGACATCCCAGCTTGGTTCTCAGGCTCCCTTAAGGCCCTGGATCTAGTGTCCAGGCCTCCCTGAGGTGCTACTGCAGCCGATGGTCTGAGGGGCCCTGCCTGGCAAGAGGAGGAACCCTGTGAGCCCTGCCCGTCAGCACTGATGTTTGGCTGGGTGATTCTGTGACAAACCCCAAGAATTGCCACTCCTGTCTGCTCAAGACATTTTTTTTTTTTTTTTAGATTTTATTTTCAGAGAAAGGGGGAGGGAGGGAGAAAGAGAGGAAGAGAAACAATGATGTGTGAGAGAAACATCAATTGGTTGCCTCTCACGACCCCGACTGGGGACCTGGCCCACAACCCAGGCATGTGCCCTGACTGGAATCAAACCAGCAACCTTTTGGTTTGCAGGCCAGTGCTCAATCCAGAGCTACACCAGCCAGGGCCTCTAAGACACTTGATTGCTAGAACCCAGGCTTCAGCTCTAAGGTGGTTCTGAGGCTTCCCACACAAGAAGGTGCTGCAGTCACCATCACAATCATTGGGACCAAGAGCACGTCACAGCTGCTGAAGGTGTGCAGATCCCACAGGGAAGAGCGCTGGTTCAGCCACTACCTCCACAAGTAAAATGGGCTCTACCCAGGAGTGATTGCAGGGTACTGGCCTGTGAGGTGCCAAAGACCTGCCCCGCCATGTGCCTGAGGCGAATCCTTTGGACTTACTGTCCTAGGAACAAGAACTCTGGTGTCTGTGAGGCCCAGGAGTGTTCTCTTCACAAAAGGACAGGAAGTAAAGCTGAATTTTCTAAAGTGCTCTGATTCACCTCAGTACAAAACCACAAAAGGCTGATCACAGATGTGGCACAGGGGAGCTCTGGTGGGTGTTATGGGACGGGAGGGCACTTCTTGCTCCTCGCTGAGGCTGCTGGTCCTGTAGGCAGTCAGTGGGAGGCTGGGCTCAGGACTGGTTCTGAACTGTGGCTTTCAGTTCCTTGTCCCTGACTGGCTATGTCACCTTGACCCTGTGGTGTTCCTGCTAATGCTTCGGGAGGCGCTGGATTCTGGGCTCAGTGGAGGGAGCTGGGGGACAGAAAGTCTAATGTTCCCTCTCCTGCTCTAGCACCCAAGCTTGAGTTTGGCCAGAGGTGGAACATGTATCTGACCCAGTCACCACCTCCAGACATGTGACAATACCCCTGACACAGATGGCGACAACCATGCAGCTGGACTGGTGGCCCTTGTCCTCCTCCAGGGTAAGGTGATGATCAGCTGCCACCGTGCACTGGATGTGAGGTGGCCTCCTGTGCATTGGAGGTCTCCAGGCCACGTGTGGTCCCTCCAGTGTTGCCCTCTCATGGGCAGCCCTGTATGTTGTTGCTCTGTGTGGCACTGGTACCTGTGCATCTGCACTGGGTATGGCCCTGTGGACTTCCTCCTGGAGGCCTGGGGAAAACCAGGCCACCTCATAGCCACTGAAATCCCCTGTCTGGGGCCAGGGCTTCTGGGTGTGTGCTGCCCCAACTGAACCTCTCGGTTTGGCCTCCTCCACAGGCTGAGTGCTGGGAGAATGAGGTGCCTTGGGGGAGCATCAAGTTTGACAGCAGGTTTTAAAAACCTCCACCAAATTAGAATGAGTTCCAGTCAGACCCTCTCCAGATGAGCTTCTGACCCTAAAGAATTCACCTGGAGTGCCATTGGCCATCCTTTCCAGCCATCTGCCTTGTGGCCCTCTGTCCCTGGCTAGACTGTGTACTGCCCTTGTCTTGCCCATACCCTGGCTTTGAGGTTTCCCATGAACCCACGTTGGCCTCTGCTCTCCTTTTGCCACGAGATGCAGCTGATACTGCCCTGCCCTCCTCAGACTGGGGTCTATCCTGCTTTCAGGCCCCGTTTGGAGCCACCACCGTCTGTGGTCATTGCTTTGGAAAAACTGCTTGGAGTCGATCTCTCCTACTGAAATGCGGTGCTGTCATTTCAAACAGCTCCTTGGGTCAGCTCTGGTTCAATCTTCCATTAAAAAACGTTCCTTTCTGCATAAAAAAGGTTCAGAGTGACCCAGGCACCACTGCAGGTCCTGCGGAAAGAGCCAGCTGACAATCCCCAAGAGGCACAGTGGGGGTGGGGGTGGGGCTGGGCAGGGAGGGCTCTGCACCTTGAGCCACGCTCCCCTAGAAGAAGATGACGTCCTCCTTGCTGTTGTCTTCCTTGCTGAGGGGTGTGAGAGGCAGCAGCATGGGCAGGAAGGGAGAGTACTCGGGGAGCCTGTCAGCTGGGGCTGGGCTTGGGACCTGGCAGGGAAAGTCTGGAAGACAGAGGGGTGTGGGGTGTCAGCAGCCACCAGGCACGGTGGGCAGCCCCGCTGCCCAGGGGGCTGGGCTCACCTGGGTGGGGTGCGGAGCTGTGGCTGCCCAGCTGGACAGGACTCAGTGAGCGGTGGCTCCGAGAGGCATTCTCATCCTTGCCCACCAGCTTGCTGAAGAGCAGCTGCTGCTTCAGGTCAAACGAGGCTGGGAGAGGAAGAGGGCAGAGCCTGGGGCATGCGGCCTCGCTCCAGGCACACATCAGACCCCACCCCACCAGGGCTTCCCCCACTGAGACAGTCGGCCCCAAGTGCAGCGACACGAAAACAGAACAGCCCCCAACTGACCCCAGAAGCCCCTGGAGTAAGCCGACCTCTGGGCCCAGCTGCGCTGGGGCACAGGCCCTGCTCCTCAGGGGCACCCCAGGTGGGGGCTCCCAACCAGCCCCTGCATACTCCCAGCACCCAGGGGAGCCGGGGCTTTACAGGAAAACACCACTGCTGATGCTCCAAGGAAGGGCCCAGCATGCCCCCTGTGGAAAGACGGCACAGGGTGGAGCCCCAGGCATGCAGGCAGGCCAGGGCTAAGTGGGAAGCAGCAGCATCAGTCCCTAAGGGAGCAGGGCGCTCTGGCGTCTTGCCCTGGTGGCCACCTCTATGTGAGCCTCCAGGCCCCTTCTTTCTGCATGGACAAGAGATACCCTTGCCCTGTTCCACTCAGAGGACCAAGGTGGAAGAGGACCCGGGGTTTGTCCTGTCGTACTTCTCCAGGTAAAAAAACCTTCCTGTGGGGTGTGGGGGACTCTGCTATGCTGCCAGCTGTGCCCTCGGGCTTCCTTCCAGTACCTCTGCAGGAGGGTGGCCCTGGGGCCTGCTGTTGGTTGCCCACAGGAGCTGCTCTGGCATCATCCATCTCCCAGGTCAGGCACAAGAGGTCACCTACCTCCCAAGATCACCCATCCCGGAAGACCAGGCCTGGCCCACCCAGGCTACGCTGGCCCCAGAGCCCGAGGCTCACCTGAGCTCTCGCTGCGCTGAGAGCCCCTGCTCTTGCTGCCCTTGTCCTTGCCGCCCTTGGAGCAGGCTGCCAGCTTGGTGGGGATCTGCTGCTGCACGGCTGCCTGCCTCTGGATCTGGTTGGTGGCACTGAGCAGCTGGATGGGCACGTCACTCTTGGCTGGTCGGCTCTCTGCTGGGGCGCTGTCTCGGCGAGCCACCTCAGGGCGCTCGGGGCCTTCCAGCCCTTCCCCATTGAAGCTAGGGGGGTGGCTTGGGGGTTGGACCTGGGACAGTGACAGAAGACACATCCCCATACTTGTTCCTGCTGGAAGCCCTCCCTGGGGTCAGCAGGGAGAGGCTCTACTCAGCACCACCCACTGCACAGGGTCTGGGCCAGGGCAGAGCCTTGTCCACCCACCCACACCGATCCTGGCCCATGGTCTCCCAGCCTCTTAGCTGGGAGGGTCTGATCTGGGAGCAGAGCCCCGTGCTGGGCCCAATGGAGCTGCCATTCACTGCCTGTCCCCTCCAAAACATACATAGCGTGCTTGCGGCCCCAGCATGTGCACTTGCCAGTTACACAAACACACTCGCACACATGCTTTCCCAAGGCACCCACACCTGCACGCTGCAGTCTCCCCTGCTGACCTCCGCTGGCAGCTCAGGTGGCAGTGCCCCGGGCGCCATGTTCTGCTTCTTGAGCCTCCGGAGCAGCTCCAGTCGTTCGCGATCTCGTTCCACCATGCGCTGGGCCTCGCGAAGCCGTTCCAGGTCATGCTGGTAAGCCTGGCGCTGCTGCTCCAGCTCTGCGCGCTCCTGAGTCAGCTGCTCCTGCAGCCGCGCAGCCTCACTCTCGCGCTGCTGCAGCTGGGCTGCAGCCAGGTCCAGCTCCTGTTGCTGGCGCTCCCGCTGGCGCTCCCAGCGCTGCTGCTCCAGCCGCAGCTGGCTCTGCAGCTTCTGCACACCTGCCAGCTCCTCTCGCTGCTTCTCGAAGTTGCGCTGCCGCTCCTGCTCCAGCAGCAGGTTCCCGCGCGTCGACTGCAGCCGGAACTGCTTCTCCCGCTCCTGAAGGGCTGCCCTCTGCATCTCCACATAGCTGTCCTGCTGGGCGATGACTGCCTGTGGGGAGGGGACCCGTGAGGGACCATGTCCTCTCCCAGATCCCAACCTCAAACTGGAAAAGGGTAGTGCAGCCTCTCACTGCCCACCAAGCCCCGTACCTGGAGGCTGAGGAGCAGCTGGGACAGCGTCTGGATCCGCTGGACAAGCTGTGGAGAGAGTGGGTGCCAGGGAGAGTGACGCGGGCTCTCTGCCTGAAGCCCTACCGGTGTGCATGCCAGTCCCTGGGGAGGTGGACAAGCCCTGAGCCTACCTCCAACTCCAGGACGGTGGGCACACGGGGACCAGAGTCAGTGCCTGGAGTCTCCCCCTGTGGAAGCAATGTCAAAGCATGGAGCTGCTAAGGAAACAAGCCAAACCCACTAATTACTGATGAGACACTGCCTGAGTGCATGGCAGGCCGTGCCTAGTCGTTTGGAAAATGGGGGCGTAGGGCAGCCCAGGAGGAGGGAGGGCAGCCGCTGTGGGCTCAACAGAAGGAAGGCTGGGAGGTGAAGTGGGCCTGGCCTTGCTCTAGCTCCGATACATGGTGAGCTGGGCCTTAGAGTTGAGGGGGAGGCAGCACTGCGGGTGTGAGGACCCTGAGAGTTCCCAGGCCCTGCACGGTGAGTACCCTGTGCAAGAGGCCATGGCTACCGCCCTGAGCTTGTCCTCTCCCCGGCTGCCTACCATAGCCAGGGCCTGAAGGAAGAAACATGCAGGTTCACCTGCCTGTATGTCATCCTGAGCCAAGCTATTACTATTCAGGACAGAGCGAATGGCTCTGAGGTCAGGACTGTCCCAAGGAAGCAACATACCATCCACTGTGCTTCCTTGGAGGCCCTTGCGGTATCATCGAGCTTCACATCTGGACTGTTCACAGGGTCTTGCCAGTCTTGGGGGCTTAGGTCACTGCTACACACCTTCTTCTTAAAACTGCCATCTAAAAACCCCAAACCAGGCCCATGAGGATGCTTGGGGTCCTGCTGGGGTCTGGAACCTGCCCAGCCCTGGCCCTGGGTCAAGACGCTGGCATCTGTGGCACAGAGGTCAGCAGGAGCAGGTCTGGGTGCTGTCAAAACATGACCAACACTTGGAAGGTCCCAGAACTGTGACCATAGAGTGCGTACAGACACTGACAGGAAGCAAAAGGAGGCGTCCAAAAGCAAATGCCTGGCTTCGCCAAGGCAGCTGTGCAAAGGACACGGGAAGGAACTGAACCTTTCAAGGCCCCAGAAACCCCAGCCCTGGGAAGGAGGCTGCACTCACTCTTACCGGGACCACTGGTGCCGTCGTAGCCTCCAAAGGTCTCTGCCCTCTGGCGTGGGCCCACAGAGGTACCCCCATCGTCTGCCTGGCCGTTGGGGCTGCCCAGCTGCCTACATATCAGGCTCTGGATGTCCTCAACTGTGGAAGGAGACGGAGCTATACTGTGAGTACCAGGATGGCTGGAAGACCAGAGGACTGTGGGAGCTCCCGTCCTGCTGGTTCTATGCACTCCCTGCAGAGGCGCTCTGACCCAGACAAGGCCCAGCTGTGTCTAGAGGGGTCCCTGTGGGGTGACATGTGGATGGGTGTCCTGAACTCTGGGCCTGAGGGTGTGCTGGGTCCAGTAGAAAACTTGGTGTGGTCTCTGCCTGTCGAGTCATACAGAATGTTGGGGGCAACGGGGACAGGGCTGGTCACACCAGGCTTTGGCCAGATAAGAAGGCGGGAAGAACATTCCAGGCTGAGGCACAGGACAGGGGGCCAAGGACAACAGTCACTGGAGAAATGGGAGGAAGGCAAAACTGCTATGGCTGGGGAAGCAAGACTGAGTGGAGGCAGAGTCCCTATGGGACCCTCTGCCCTATTCTCTTCACTCTGAAGGTCAGGGGCTGTGTCCATCTTGTTTGCTGTAGAGAGGGGTGCAGGCTGTCCTTCCAGAGTGAATGCGCACTGGTGACCTGGCCTGACAGGCGTCCTGGTCAGCAGGGGGCTCAGCAGCTACAAGGAAGCTGCTAGGGGCTCTGGTGTGGACCCTGACTGCTCCGTGAAGCAGGCCTGGGCAGGGTGCAGAGGAGTGGGCCGCCTAACTACCAGCCAGCGCCATCCTACAGCTGCTGGGTCCAGGTGCCCTTGGAAATGACCCACCAAATGTAACCCACTACTCAGAAAGAAGAGTAACCTCTTGAATGTGGGAAACTCATCTCCATTGACTTCAGATCCCTGGGGCCCGGCACGGTGCCTTGTGTGTGACAGAGGAGGCTGACAGCTGTGTGAGGAAGTGGCTTAAGTCTGCAACCAAGGGCTTGCACCGGGTTGTGACTGATGACCCTCTGGCTCTAACAGGCACTGGAGGAAGGTAACGCTGCTCTGGATGCACAGCTATCCAGACAGAAGAATGTTCTGGACAGCATGGTACGTCAGCCACAGTGAGTCACATTCCCAGACTGGGGGCCCTCAAGGAGGCCACCCAGGCAATGCAGTGCTCGAGAGGCAGATGGTGTTCCTCAAGGATCCTGGGGCGAGGCTACTTACTCTCAGTCATAGCTGACTTCAGGATCAGCTCTCCATGCAGGTTCTCTGAGGAGTCCCCTCCTCGAAGGAGGAGGGGCGACTGAGCCCAGTCTTCCAGGCCACTCATCTCAGCCATCTCCAGGTAGATCAGCTGCTTCTCCCTGAGGCTCTGTGCAATCCTCTGGTCTTTCAGGCTCAGTCGCTCTGCAAAGCCATGGGAAGTGGCAGTCAGCCTCTCTAGGACTGTTCCCTAAGAGTTGGTATGGGGGGCCTCAGAGAGTGCAGCTGACCTCTGGGGACCCCTGCGGACCCACCTCAGCCTGGGTGGGCCACTTCCTTCACCCAACCTTCCTGCGGCAGTGAGGCCTGGCCCTGCCTCTGACCATCTCCCACAATTATGAATAGCGAACACAGTGGGGTATGGGAGCCCATAAGAGGACAGTTTATTAGTTTGGGACAAACTGATAGCCTTGTAAGACTTAGTTTTCTAATCTTGAAAGTTTTCCTTCAGGCATTTTTGGCTGCTGTGACTGTGACATGATTAGATATCCACACTGGTAATTACCAGTGTATCTTCATCATGTTCAGATCAATGACTGACTGTTATCCGTTCCTACCATTTCCTAGTTGATTCTATTGTATTCTGCAGGCAAATAATCATATACTGCAGAAAAACAATTCTGTTGACTCTCTTCTCATCATCTCTTACTTCTGTCTCTTCCCATTTTGCTCTGACTGGGACTTCCCAGGTGAAGATGACAGTGGAGAGTGGATGGCCCTGCCTGGCTCCTGGTTTGGATGGGAGTGTCCCTGATGTTCCAAAGCTAAGGGTGAACTCAGCTTTTGATCCAAGACGAGATAAAGAGAATAGCTACATATTCCTAATTCACTATGAATTTTGTTCGAGCCCTGACTGGTGTGGCTCAGTGGATTGAGTGCCAGCCTGTGAACCAAAAGGTCACCGGTTTGATTCCCAAGACAGGGCACATGCCTGGGTTGTGGGCCAGGTCCCCAGTTGGGGGTATGTGAGAGGTAATTGATTCATGTATCTCTCGCACAGTGATGTTTCTTTCCCTTTCTTTCTCCTCCTCTTCACCTCTTTCTAAAAGTAAATAAAATCTTTAAAAAAAAAAATCTTGTCGGGAACGAGTGAAGAGACATTACTGTATGACCCCAGTGCCACGCAGGGCATACAGTCACTACAACCCGAAAGAAAGGATGCGTTAGAATGAGATGAAATGAATACTACGTTAGAATTATATTTCCAGGGTCCAATGGGATTTCCTCCCCTTTCTTTTGAACATTTTTATTAATACCTTTAAATGTGCATCTTCCCACAAGGAAGAATAAAATATATACTACCTAACTTTATGTACTTACGCTTAAATGTTAACTAATTCATAAATATTTTATTTAGTTATTTTTAGAGAGAGGAAGGGAGGGAGGAAGACAGGGAGAGAAACATCAATATGAGCGAGAAACATTGATCAGTTGCCTCTTGTACATACTGACTGGGAACTGAACCCACAACCCAGGCCTACGCCCTGACCAGGAATCAAAGTGGCGACCTTTCATTTTGCAGCCTGATGCCCAACCTGCTGAGCCACACCAGTCAGGGCTAAATGTTGCCTAACTTACAACACACTTAGTGAGAGGGAAGAGGAAAGCTGACGGAGAGGAGAGTAGCCAGATTTGTTCTGGGTAATGACCTCGCTGAAATCACATAGTGATCTATAGAAATCGGGAGAATGAATAAGCACGATGTGTTACATTCACACAATGGAATGTTACTAGTCAGAAAAAGAAAGAAAATTCTTACACCTGCTGCAACGTGGATGGACTTTGAAAATAGCTAAGTGAAATAAGCAAGGTGCAAAAGAACAAATGTTTCTATTTATACAAAGTCCCTAGAATAGCCAAATTCATAGACAGTCAACTAAAAGTTCCCAGCAGCTGGGGGAGGAAGAATGGGGAGTGACTGCTATCAGGGCTGGGGTTTCTTGTTGGGGTAAAATGGTCTAAAATTGAGTGTGGTGATAGTTGTAACATTGTGATCAAAGCCACTGCACGGGACACTTCAAGTGGGTGAACTTCATGGTGTGAGAATGATATCTTGATAGAGTAGCTGAAACATTAACACATGGAGGAGAAAGTCCAGATCCCTGGCTGCCAAGCCAGGGCTGATATGGGACTGCCTGGCTGTGAGGGGAAGGCTGGGGGCCCTGTGCTGTTCTTTTGCATGTGACTGGGGACACTCTCAGTGAGCTCTTCCCTGATGAAGACCGAGGGAGGGGCATTGTGTGTGGCAAAGCACTTGTACTTGGAAGGTGCTCAGGGACCCTGAGTGCCATCGTGCCATCGTCTCCCTTTCCCACACACCCCTGCCCCTGAAAGACCACCACTGCACTTCATGGCAAAGAGTCGCTATAGTGCCTGCAGGCTGTGGACCACAAGACACCCACAGCAAGACCCCTGGTAGCTTGCGCAGTGATTCACTTTGTGACCAATCCCAATGGGACAGAACAGAAGTGCTGCTGGTAGGCTCGGGGCCTGCTCCCTAAAGAATGCTCCACAGGGTGGTGTCACTCCCGTGCAGGGGGCACCGCTGTGAGCATGGAGGTCCAGACTGACTCCCTCTTACCTTGGAAGTCCTTCAGCCTCATTGCACGGGCCTCAACCATCCTTCTCTCCTCCTCGGCCTCACTGAAGGGCCCCTCCTCCTCATCCGGACAACTGCAGGGCAAAGACAGGTGGGGGAGAATGCCTCAGGGCTAGTTGGCCTTTGCACTGGGCATTGAGAGGCTTATCTGCAGAGCTGGCTAGTAAAGAGCATCTCCCTTTGTGACAGAGTAGCTTGTTAATGGTGCAGGAAAAAAGGGACAGGGAGGAGAAACACAGCTATTAGCATTTGTCTGTCTCAGTGTTGGGATGGAACCGCCACAGGTTTTGAATGCCTGGCCACCACCTGGCAGAGAAGACTGGGGACAGCTTTCCTGGGGGCCTGCCCAGTACAGGAAGCTGCAAGCAGAGCCGAGGTTGAGGATGGCAGGAGCTCCGAGCAGGCTAAGACTTTAGGACACTTCCAGACATAGAGAGGCAGCAGCAGGTTCGCTGGGCATGTTGAGCTGTCTGCTAGGTGGGCCAGGAGCCAGGCATCATGCAAAGGCCCAGGGCTGGGGTCCCCTGGCCCAGGGAGTGACAGAACACCACAACCTGCTCCAACAGGTTTAGCTCCAGATGGGGGTGGCAGGCAGAGCTGGGGGAATGTTGGGGTGGGGATAACCTGAACGTCAGGCAGAATGTCCCACCAATTTAGAATTTAGACCTGCCTGGCCCCATGCCTCTGGCCAGAGATGTTGGGGCCTTTTTAGCATCTGACAGGTTGAGCCTTTGTTTTAAGGAGCGGAAATGGTGCCATCTGTCTCCTTTCAGTAAAGGATGGACATGGCACCAAGATGGGAAGAGGAAGAGGAAAAGCAAAGGAGACTCTCTCCTTTGAGTTCTGGTGCTCTCCTGGGCAGGTCAAGGTCACAGCCAATCTGCTGAGCATCTGAGCCAAGGGCAACAGGACCAGCAGAGGGGACATGCATGCAGGCCCACTCACCTCTCCACGGCCCTTCGGATGTGGGCCATCCAGGTATTCCTCTCCTCTTTGGAGCTGGTGTGAATCTCGTACATCTCGGGCCCTTGTAGGGAGGCACTGATCAGGAACATAGCTTTTTCCTCGTTGGCCACTTCCCTCACAATGAGCTTTTGTAATGAGATGACAGGGCGCTTTGAGTCCTGCACAGGTAGAACATGGTGGGGAGGGCCACCTTTCACCCTACTGCAGGGCATCCCACTTATTTGCAAACAAGTCAAAGCAGAAATATTTTACCATCTGGGGAAAAAAGACACTATTGCAGTGACCTCCTTGTATCCTCTAATGTGTGTGTTTTTTAAAGTTTTTAAATTTTTTAATTTATTGATATATATATATATATATATATGTATATATATATAGAGAGAGAGAGGGAGGAAGGGGGGGGACAGAGAGAGAAAGATTGATTTGTTGTTCCACTTATCGATGCATTCACTGGTTGATTCTTGTATGTGCCCTGACCTGGCCAGGACATTAAAAATAAAACTTACTTACTTACTTACTTATTTATTTATAGAGAGAAAGGAAGGGAGAAAGAGAGGAAGAGAAACATCGATTGCTTGCCTCTCGTATGCCCCCAACTGGGGACCTGGCCTGCAACCCAGGCATGTGTCCTGACTGGGAATCAAGTCAGTGACCCTTCAGTTCCCAGGCTGGTGCTCAATTGACTGAGCCATACCAGCCAGGGCCTGGCCAGGACCTTTTAATGTGTCTGTTTAATGTGCTTAAACGAATGTGTTTTATAATTAGTAATGCATGTACACAGTACAAAACTCAAAAGAAACAAGATAGTATAGAACAACTAATAAATCTTTCTGACCCTGTGCCCCAAACACCCAGAGCCCACTGGTATTTTTAGTCTGTGTGTCCCACAAGATGTAATGCTCTGATGCACCAGTAAAATAAATGTTTTTAAGTGGCTGTCATGGGCTGAATGGTGTCGCCTGAAATCCATATGGTGAAGCCCTCCCCCCAGCACTCAGAATGTGACTATCTGGAGACAGGGGCCTTTATGGAGGTGATTAAGTTAAAATGAGGCCATTAGGGTGGGCCTTGACCCCATCTGACTGGTGTCCCTCTCAGAAGAGACCAGGGTAAACACGCACTGAGGAACAGCCACATGTGGACACAGGGAGCAGATATGGATGGCCTGTATCACGCTTGAGTGAGGGTGCAGACAGCACACAGGATGCTGGAGTCAAGGCCATACAATGGTTTGATTAAGTAGCCTGACCCCTCTGTGGTGCTGGGAAGTCTCTTGGGAGGCACTTTCAAACCTTGGGGAAAAGTATGTGATTTCGTAGTTTAGTCATGGAGGGTGCCTTCCTCATCAGGTGAACCTGGAGACAAACTGGTTCTCTGAGCCTTTCAGCCATGGGGGGAGGGCCTGACACCCTCCCCCTACAGTGAAGTCTGTGCTGTTAGACACTGAAGGACCCAGGGGTCACCTAGGTTGAGTAGGGCAGCAAGCCAAGTCCCTGGTGGACAGGGGCTGGGAGGGATGGCTGACACCCCAGCCTGACTCTAAGCTCATGGCAAGCTTGGCTCCCATGACAAGGGTCCTCTGGGGCCAGTGTGCTGTGGGATCAACATGGTCACAACACAAAGGGCCAGTATGTTCCTGGGAAGAACAGGGGTGCTTTCCTGGCAAGAACACTGGGCCTATGAGGGTCTGAGTGCTATGACAGAGAGAGCCAGAGAAATGAAAAGAGGCTGAAACTACAGAGGATGTCCACATGAGCCCTTGAAGCCTTGTCAGACCAACTAGACAGGACCCTGTTCTCGCAAAATTGCACCCCTGCCCTTTTGGAAATGCCAGGCCCTGGGGAGGATCCGGGACCACAGGTGACTGGCAGCTGTGCTTCTCTAGCCCCTTGCTCTGGGCTGCTC
This sequence comes from Furipterus horrens, assembly GCF_987537825.1. Lineage (NCBI taxonomy): Eukaryota > Metazoa > Chordata > Mammalia > Chiroptera > Furipteridae > Furipterus > Furipterus horrens. Next base: position 59,240,229 of record NW_028327180.1, on the reverse strand, counting down.
TGTCTTGTCGCCAGTGCAGCTCCTCCACCCCTCCACCCAGTGCCTTCTGTGCAGTCTTGGAGCAGTTCTTCATGTGAAGAGAGGGACACATACCATGGAAGCAAAGACATATTTCTGATCCTTTTCTTGTAGCAGCAAGAGCACATCAGTCAAGAGGACGGCAAGGACATCTAAGGAGAGAGGACAGGAGGAAACGTAAGCAGCAACATGGCCCTGTGGGCCCTGCTGGGCAGCCAGGGGGACACGAAAGCCCAGGGGCCTTTGGTGCCATGGGAAGGAGCTGGGTCACTCTCAGGCCAGTGCTGTGACGCTTCTACATGAGCCTAAGCATTTCCTTTCCACCTCACACCTTGCCACCACCGCCCTGGGTTTCACCCTTCCTCCCTCTACACTGCTGTGCCCTGTGTGCAGACGTACCCTGTTGCAGCGGTGCCCGTAAGGTCTGGTCTTTGAGGTTCCCCTGCTATGATTTCTCAAATGTGAGCTCATCTCCCTACCCCTGGTTCCACCGGCCCTCAGCTCACCCGGGACCTGAGCCACTGGACGCTCATATCCTGCCCCCTACCGTAGTGATGCGCTCTCGTCCCATTGTGCCCCTGGGCTTCCTTCCAGGTGGCAGCAGAACAGGTGTCTTGCCCCTGCAGGTACATCTCATAGCCACCTGCTCAGCTGAGCTTTTGCACTTGGGTGCAGATCCTGAATGCGATCCCAAGAGGAGCACTCACGCCACAGCCAATGTCGCCTTCTTAGGGAGTGCCTTCAGACACCCCATCTCAGTCCGGATCCCCTCTCGGTGTAATTCTCTTGCAGTGTAGCCTTCTGGGTTCCTTGAGAGCAGTCATGCACTTTTCACTATTTTTCTGTTTACTGCTTTCTTTCTCTCTGTCCACTGACTGGAGCCCCATGAGGGCGGGGGCCTTCTACCACCCACCTTGAGGCCTGGCACACAGGAGACACAGCATGCAAAATACAGAACAAACACATTCTGTCCTCTGACCACCTGGAGATTCCATCACTCCCTTTAAGAGCTTCACAGACACTGGTGCCCGTGGACAGGTACAGATGTTTCTAGAGGCTCATGAAGTGGAAAGGAAACCCGAGCGTGGGTCCAAGTCCTCTCCGGTCTGGAACTGCACCATGGATTTTGAAAGCTGGGCTTGCAGCACACCCCGAGCAGTGCCTAGGATGTTGGGAACCCTGAGAGCGGCAGTCTGGGTGGCGCTTTCTGCCCATACCAGGTCCTTTGGTGGCTGGGCTCACTGAAGGTGCACCCATTATGGCTTGTTTGGAAGGAGCCCTGGAGCCTCATGAAGTTTTGGGGTTCTGTTTAGAAGTCAGTGGGTTCCCATGCCCTCCTGGTGTGCACTACACCACCTCAAAGACTGGGATGCTGGTGTGACTGTCATCCTTACCACACTCCTGGCTGCCTGTGCTCATGCTGGCTCTGCACACAACATCCCTTCAGCCCTGAGACAGCCAGGCCACGGTGGCCCTATGCTGGCTGGCCCTCCTGCCTCCCAAATGGTGCTCACTGATCCAGAGGGTACCTCCACTGCAACACGGTTGCAGGGGCAGGACTTTACCTTTCAAGCGTCCTGATGTGGTCTTCCAGCACAGCGTGCCCTCCAGGTGGAGCTGCCGCTGCAGCATGTCCTCCTTGCGGAAGGTCAGCCCATTCTTGAGCTTGCTGGAGGACTTTAGGTCCATCTTCCCTGCGATCTCTCTGAGGCGCTGGCCTTTTTCACACTCGCTGACTTTGGCATCTACTTGTGAGATGATGTCTTTGATGAGGTTCAGGGCCTGGGTCAGGTCTTCGTAGTCCTTGGAGCCAGCTGTCACACAGAGCACAGTTAGTGCTTTTCTCTGTCTGCATTCATGAACATGACAGAGGTGGACATGCTACAGGGTCTACGAGGTGCCTCCCTTGTGGCCACTGCTTGGAGGACCCTCAAGAATCACCTTCCAATTCAAATCTCCCAAGACATGAATGTGTCTTCAAAACAAATGCAACAGCCCAGAATTTGGTTTTTACCCAGAGCTTCTGTTGAAAGCAGAAGCTAGGGTGCAATTCAGGTGATAAAGACAGCCCTGTGTAGTTCCACCAGTCACTCCTTGTAAAGTGACTCCCCTGTGCCCTCCAGCTCTTCATAAGACTCCCTCCAGCTCCCGCCACTACCAAGTGCTTGGGATGTGGCTTCAGGGGGGGGGCAGGGGGTGATGGGGAGAACTTGCTCATGTTCCCATGGCCCAAATTCCCTGGAGGTGAGGGAGGCGTGGCCTCTGAGAACTCCCAGTGGTACTGCTTGCCCTTACTCCTCTGCCCTCCATGTGATAGGCAAGCCCCTCCCGTGGCCCTTGTCATGGACCCTGTGTCTGTCTGGATCACTCAGGAGTGGCCTTAACAAGGGTGCTTTCTCTATCATGCTTCCACTCCCCAGATGCTTGGGCCAGGGACTGCGGGTAACAGCAGGCGAAGAAGACTTGGTGCCCAACTTTCTTTTTTGGAAACCGTAGCACCCAACACAGTGGATTCTGCATGGTGGTAGCTCAGTTCATAATCGCCAAGCTCAGCAGAATCCAGAAAAGCAGGGACAAATCACAGAGGGGCACTTATCCAAATCAATGCTAAAAGGGGACAGGGAGACAGAGACCATCCCCAAGTGCCAATGGGCAAGGCAGGGAGGCAGCGAAGGCACCTGCTGTGTTCTGAAGGATGCGTTCCACCAGCACGGGGTACTTGGTGAGGCGCTGAGTTACCAGAAGGATGCACTCCTGCATGCCCAGCCGTCTCACGATGGAAAAGTGGCCGATTTTCTAGGAGAATGAGAACAAAATCACAACATACTGACATTTTTTCTCTTGCCAAACCAGAAATGTACCTTGGTCAGATACTGAGGCTGGGGGTTCCTTTCTCTTTTGGCTGACAGGGGACCTTTTCTTTGCCAGACATTTAGAAGCAAGGCTCACCTGCTTCACCTACGTGAAGGCAACCAAGGCAAAGGCAGCCTTGCTTGTTGTCAAGAGGCCCCCGAGAGACCAGCGGAGGAGAAACCAGAACCAGCTGGAGAGCTGTGTGGCGCACATCGCACCCGCGTGTGTGAAGACCCCAGCCCTGACCAGTGGCCATTGGAACCTCCCAGAACTAGACTTGACCTGTGCCTTCTGAACCGGCTCCCCACTGGCCTCTTATGCACAGCTCTGGCTAAGAACTCAAGAAGTGCTCTTTTGAAGCCATTTCTTGGTGGGGCTGAGAGCAGCTCTCCAGAGTGTGCCACTCACCCTGCCTTTCTGCAGCCACCGCTCGTCTGTATTCCAAAAGGCCAGCACTGCAGAGAGGACCAGGGGAGTCACTGGGGTAGGGCAAGGGAACGGGGTGTGAGTTTCGGGGACAGAACTCTGCTCTGTTTCCTTCTATCTCATCAGAACCCTCCCACCTCCCAGGTGGTTCTGGCCTATGATGTCGGGGGTCTGTCCCACCAATCATCAGAGATGTATTCAGGCCCAGAAGTGCCCCTCTCCCTTTCACATCTATTCACTGTGATGATAATGGAATGAAATGAAAGGCACATTATTCTTAACCACAGACCACTGGTTACAGAATATCACTTCGGATTGAAGCCCTCAGTGTGCAGGTGGTAGATGGTGGAGCCCTTTGGGATCAGGTGGCAGGGGCTGCTGTATAGCTGTGCTGACAGAACCCAGTGGCCTCAGCCAGGTGCATTTTCTAGAACATGGGAGGTGGGGCCTTGGCTGACCTGGCTGACTTGGGCTCGGTGACGTGTTTTCAGTTCTGAGCTTGAGTGTGCACACACTGTTAGGCAAAAGATGGGTGTGGGTCATTCCATAGGGTATGAGGGAACAAATGGGGACAAGAGATAGGACAGAGGTTTAAGAGTAAGGCATGTCTTGCATGAGCCTGAGTGTCTAAAGGCATAATGGAAGGCTCTGGAGGGGCAGGTCCCAGGGAAGGGTGGCCCCTTGATACGACACATGTGTCATCCCAGCATTCTGATGGAGGGTCAGCAGGGCCACCCTGGTGTGCAAGAAACAGAGCTGGAGCTCTGCCTGCATCTTGGGATTCTCCAGGAGATTCCATTGACATGTCCTGAGTTTGTGGTTAAGAATGAAATAAAAACTTGAAAATCATCAGTTTATAATAGGTTCCTTAAACTTAAGATCTCCGAACGGCTCTGTGGGAAAAATCTTGCAGCAAAGAGGATGCGTTTTTAATGAAACAATATTTTTTACCTTGATCAAGTTTTGAAATTTCTTATTTTGCTGCAGTAGCAACTTGTAATGACTGACTGCTTCGTTGTGACCACTACAAAAGACACCATATTTTTCTTTCATCCTCTCTCCACTTTCACCTGAAAACTGAAGGAAGGCAGTGGAGATGTTACCAAAATGAAACATGGAAACCGCCAGGGAAAGTTTTCTTCCAGTTCGTCTGACTCTGCTAACACAGCACTGGAGTCACCTGTGACTTCATGTTCTTCTCTACTACACACTCAAACACAGAAATGCTTCACTGTGGTGCCTCATGGGAGGGGCAGGAAAGGTAAAGTGAGAAACTTTATGCTAATGGGTCTTATGCCATCACAGGGGCTATAACAACTTCCTGAAATCTGAGAAGGAAAAATAAATTTAAGCCAAAGAATGTTAGAAAAATTTAAAAGCAAAGGGGTGTTCTTCTAATTAATTCTGAGTGGACTCAGAAATCATGGAGCACTCCGAGGTTCAGAAGTTGACTTACAAGTCAATTCAGGGTCAACACCCCTACCATGAATAGTTTTGGTTCACAGATGCGCTTCTAACAGCCACCAAGACCAAAAAATAAAGACCAGTCAACCAACCAAATAAGAGCCCAGAATGCAACCCTGGATAGTGCTTGCACAAGTGTATAGCTCCGCAGGTGACCGTGTTGCTAGACCATTAACTGCACACAGTGCTGGAAGGGCCCAGGACCACTGTCCTCTGGAGAGGTAGGTTCTCAACCATTTGGGGGAAGGGTTCCTGGACCCAATCCAATGTGAGGGCGGTCTGCCCCTAGCAATGATTTTCAGACAATAGCAGGGTCTGACAGTGTCTACCTGGAGACAGGATCATCTGATTCCACAGGTTAAGGGTTCAGTACCACCAAATCCCCAAAAGACACTGGCTGTCACCTGAGGTCCTGACTGACGAGATGTCAATCAGAGGTTCCCACCACCCCTTTCTCGAGTTTGATGAATTTTCTAGAGTGGCTCACAGAACTCAGAGAGACATGTTACTCACTAGATCACTGGTTTGTTATAAAGGACATGACCCAGGAACAGCCAGATGGAAGAGGTGCGGGGGGCCTGTATGGAGAAGGGGCGCAGGGCCCCCATGCCCTGCTCAGGCACCCCTCTCCATACCTCCATGCACGCACAACACGGAGGCGCTCTGAACCCTGCAGGGTTTTATGGAGGCTTCACTACACAGGCACTATTGATGAACTCATTGGCCACTATCAATTGATTCAACCTCTAGCCTCTCTTTCCACCCAAGGTTGGGGGGTGGGGCTGAAAATTCCAACCCTCTAATTACATGGCTGGGTCCCCATCCTTAGGTTCTTTCTAAAAGTCACCTAATTCATATAACCAAAGACACTTATGCTCTCATCACTTAGGAAATTCCAAGGGTGGTGAGGGCCATGAGCCAGGAAGTACAGATGAAGACCAAATGTGTACTTCTTACAAACTATAATATTGTTGGGAGCCATGATTTTGTTATTGGAAAGAACAAAGCTAGGCGGGGACTTGACCTGGCCTTGCCCACCTGCTGTACCAGGAGGTCACCAATTTTCTGGATGATGTAATTCTGGTCGCTGTCCTCTTCCAGGGACTCCTGGCGGCGTGCCTTCAGCCGAGAGAGGAAGTGGCCATGCATTTCGAGCAGGTCATCTGTGCAGGGGAAGAGGCGGCCAATGGCCTTGTTGCTGAACTGCAGCTCCTCCTGCAGGGCCCTGCAGTAGACCTTCAGCATGATCTTCAGTGTCCGCACATGGTGCACCTCCGTCTGTATCAGCTCTGTGGGAACACAGACAACAGCACTCACCCACAGCTGGGAGCATGCTCTGGTTTTCCTCCTTCTGTGTCTCATGGGGGCTCTCATGTGTCCTGCCCGTCAACCATGCACCAGGCTGGTTTCTCAGTTCTTCCTCGAAGTCCTCGTCCCTGTGGTGTTACTGCCTGGCGCTGGGCCTTCCAACACTAGTACTGCAGGAGTCCCACTTAAGGGAGCAGCGAGGGGTGGAGTGACATCAGAAGAGGGAGGACCCAGGATGTGCACTGGGACCTCAAATGCACAGGAGGGTTTCATGCCCAGAGTCAAACAAAGACACTTCAAGGCTGTTTTAAGCCAGAAGACTGTTTGGATAAACACCACTTCTTCAGGTGTGAAGCTCACCTATCTGTGCACGTCAGTGACCAGACTCAGACTGATGTAAAAGCAGAGCTCAAGTGAGATTTTAATTCATTATAAAAGGCAAAGGTCAGGTCTTAGGTTGGAGTTTTTCTGTTGTTCAAATCAAGGCCTTAAGGCTGTTAGACACAAAACCCAGCTCAACAGCGCTGGGCCCCAGGTCTCCAGAGGAAGCTATCTGTGTTTGCCCAGCCATGGTGACAATGTGGCAACGGGCTGCCCAGATGGAAGCATCCAGCCTGGTTCTCCCCTCCCTCCCTGCAGGACCTCTGGCCTGGCTCTGGGACTGTGAGGAAAGTGCCCACCAGGGTTTTCCTCCACACCCACACTCCACCTTGCTCCGGCCCAAGGAGGGAGCTGAGTGGGCAAAATGTTGAAGAAAGCGGGTGCCATTGACGCCACTGAGGGGTGTGCAGGGATCCCAAAGCTGGGCCTGCCGCAAGGGATAAGAAGTGAGAATGCTTCTAGAAATGCCAGAATTGCCTCCCAGCATGACAACAAGGGACAGGGAAATTCCTCCTCAGGGTACATAACACTGTCATTCCTGGGGGATGGTTCCCATGAAGAAAGGATCATAAACAAGTAACAGCTTTGAGGAAAGGAAGGCCTCAGGTTCCAGCGTAGTTGCCTTGGCCTTTGTCACCCGGCCCAGAGGGGCCCAGGCACTGGGATTTTCATTGTAACCTGCAACTTTCCGTCTCAGGACAGAGTTGCCCATGGCCAGGCTCCTTGACAGCCAGTGGGAAGGGGCACCTACCAACAGAGCTGGAGCTACAGCCACATGGGACGAAGGGGAGATGCCTCCTAAACCCCCCCCGGTCACAGCCACACTCAGGCTATTCCTCTCTCTCAGGGTCACCAACAAGGTAAGGATGAATCATCAGGCCTGGGCGCTAGGCCATTCTTGTCTTTGGGGACATCCCTGGCCACCTCTTCCCTAGTCCAAAAGGCAGGGCTGTCCCGGGGGAGAGCAGGGACCAGGCGACAGAGTCTCAGGGGGCATCAGCAATGGAGCCCAGACTCCCAGGTGGAAAATTTGAAGAAAAAATTAAAAGAGAGCCCTGGCTGGTGTGGCTCAATGATTGAGCACTGGTCTATTGACCAAAAAACGTTGCCAATTTGATTCCTGGTTGGGGCACATGCCTGTGCTGCAGGCTGGGTCCCCAGTCGGGGTGTGAGAGGCAACTGATTGATGTTTCTCTCTCCCCCTTTCTCCCTCCTTTCCCCCTCTCTAAAAATGAATAAATACAATATTAAAAAAAATTAAAAGAGAAAATTAAAAAAAAAAAAGAGGAGAGAAGAAAGTGGAGTGCCAGTGTGGGGGGTAGGCCTGCTTACCATAAATCACATCCTGTCTCTTCACCACCTCCTTCTTTTGTTCCTTGGCGTACGCGGGGTCGACGGACAGGCTCCAGGACTCAGCCTCAAACCCGTGAGCATCCAATTCAACTTCACTCCTCAGTGAAGTGGTGCAGGGGTCTGGGGGAAGAGCAAGAGGCCACTGCTCAGTGCCCTCAGCCTGGCTGGCTCAGGGCCCCTAGCCTTCATCCTGTGGACAGTGACACGGGTCCCAGCCTTTCCTGGTGTGGGGGCTGTAAGGAGTTGGGATGACTGTACCTTCTGCGAGAGTGGTCTCAGTGCTCAAGGGTGTAAGGGAAAGGGAGTCATCGGCTGCCTGCTTAAATTTAAAAACTGCAGAGTCGGCTTCATCCATCTCTCTAAACAAAAATCATAAAAACAATTATTTCAAAATATCAAATTAAACACACACACCCTAATCCATGAAGGCAAATTAGACTGTTAATTCACTTAAATACAATTTGAGAACTTTGTGGATTTCAATATAAGCCTTTGTCACAAAATCACTTTTGAAAATTAGAAGACTGCTGTCAACATAACATTAGGACTTTTTCCGTCACAATGAACTTTAATGTTCAGATGTAGTCCGAAGGAGCCACAGAAGGACAGCACAGGTTAACTGTATGCTTCCTCTACTGGCTCCTGGCACCTTGAAATTCTTTCTAGTGAGAGTTAGGTGGCAGGTGGGGGAGAATCCTTTCAGAGGAAAAGGATCACCCACTCTGTCCCCACCAGCTCAGGCGAGGACCAGCACGAGACATTTTTTAGCACTGAGTGCTTGCCCTGAGCACTGCTGAAAGCTGTCCCAAGGAGTCACCCAGGAGTCCTTGAAAAACTGGGCTAGGGCAGAAATGAATTGGATTCAACCTCAAGGGGCCTTTTAGCCTCATCTTGAGTACAGAAAGGTATCCTGGCTAAGGGTCCTTCAAGAACAGAAAGCAAAGTGGCTGCAAATGGCCAAGTCTACCCAGAAGACATTGTTTTTAAAAAGATAAAAGAATGAGTGTGAAACAAGTGTTAATGGGAACTTCACTGCTTGGTTGGGGGCCCACGAGCAGATCCACACAGCTGAGGGTCTCTTCTCAGAGGCCGTCCGTCCGTCCGTCCGCGGCATCCGCATGAAATGCCAGACTCTTGAGCTCCCTCCCTTCACCTGTGCAGGACAGCAGAGAGGACCCAGCTTACCCAAATCTTGTCCCTGTTCCCACTGGGCTGGCTGTTGACTGTGGAACCCCCTTTGGCGAGACCGTCATGCTGACATTCCTGGACAGGGCCGGGCTGCCATTGGACAAGACAGTGGCCCTCAGGTGCTCCTTCAGGGGTGCTGTGACCAAGGCAAAGGCAGAGCTGGTAGTGAGAAAGTGGGCAGGGTGCTGGAAGTGGCCCATCCCGAAGCCTCACTGACTGGCTGCAGCATGGACAGGATCTTGGAGGTCAGCAGCTTGTCCTCTAAAAAGATATTCTCACTCCATTTCCTAGAAAAGGAGCCACAGAAAGACAGCGCGGGGCAGCACAGCCACCGTTGTGGCGCTGCCTTTACAATGCACTTTCCCCATGGTCATGGCTGCAGTGCGTGACTTTCTGCTTCTGCAAGGTACAGGATTCTTCTAGAAATAAATGTGAAGCTGCGCCCACTCTTACTCTACTGGCTGAAGTGAGAGCTCTGGAGGGCAGGAAACCAGTCCCTACTGTGACCATTTAAGGCACAAATTGCACGGTACTTTTTTCTTTGCTAAAACAACAGCAACAAAGCATCTTGTCACCCCTTCCGTCTTAGCAGGGAACCAAAAGTACAGAGCAGTTCTGTTAACTTTATAAAAACTAAGATGATGAAATATGGAGCTCTGTGCCTGGTGTGGCTTGTGCTGACACCAACACACACACACACACACACAAAATGAGGCTCAGAGACCACAGAATGTGGTATTAGTGGCACGCACCACGGTCTATAAGAACTCTTAACAGAATCTGACCACCAAGGTGGACAGCAGACTCTGAACCTATTTCATATGATGACTATAAACCAACCTAACATGCAAAATGGGGACCTAGAGGGTTATTTGCTCTCATTTGCACATTAATTCAAGAGCGGAGCTAGCAGGAGGCATTTCCCATGGACAGAGAGAGGCAGCTCTCAGAAAACCCTGCTGTCATCAGGCTGCTGCCCATGTGTCACAGGCCAGTCACTTAATGCAGCCCAGCTGAGCCAGGTTGCGTGGCTCCTCTAGTCTTAGGGGGGAAGCCCCATTTGAAAGCTTTGCTCCAAGACCAACAGCAGCATTAAAAAGAAATGTGTCTGGTGGCCTATCTGATCTGGCTCCTGGGTGCCCACCACACTGAAGAAAGCAGCTGGAGCTCTGGTCTCAGCAGCAGGGAGACTGTCACCCTTGGGGCGGGCACAGAGCTGGCCCTAGAGGAAACCGTACTTCTTTCAGGAGCTTTACTGGGAGAGGAGTTCATGCTGGGTGAGATTTACTTGGGGTGGGACTTCAGGGAGGCTGCAAGTGTGCAGCAGTGTGTGTGTCCACGAGAACATTCCTTGTGGAGGAGTAACGAAGAAGCTTGCAAACAGAGATGTCACCACTAAGCAGTGTGCTGCCTTGTCACACAGATACATGCTACCCCAGCTGCTCACTCTAATGCAGCTCAGCATGTGAGGGAGCATCTGGGCGGTGACCCTGACCATCGTGATGTCAGGATCATCAGTGGCTAACAATGACTATGATAGTGTACTAAGGGACAAAGCAGTCACTCACATACCAACTCCCATTTACAAAGGTGACAATCCTACAACTGAGGCCTTCATGGTCTAGAGTAGGAGTTTCCTGCCATTTCTACATTATGTTACACCCTACCCAGGTTGCCGAGACCTTATCAAACATGAGACACCATGAAATGTGCCCTTTGCCCAGTATTCTGGTACGACTGACACATTTTTCCTGTGATCCCAGGTCCTGCCTAAAGTGGGATGGATTCTGCTTTAACCAGATAGTCCACAGAAGAAAAACACCCTCTAAGAATCACCAGTTCCAGAGGTTAGGCACCCCTAACCCTTGTGTTGTTCAAGGGTCAACTGTACTTATTTATTCTGATTGTCTTGTTTCCCCAACAGAGGACAGAATGGAGGACAGTGCCTCCCACAGAACAAGTCAAGGAATCATTTTTTTTCATGACATTTTATTCAGTCCTAAAAAGGAAGGACATTCTACCACACGCTGCAACACTGATGAACCTTGAGGACATTACACTCGACAACATAAGGTAGTCACAGAAGGATTTACTCATATGAGGTTCCTAGAGTAGCGATTTTCAACTAGTGTGCTGCAAGATTAAAAAAAAAACTATTAAGTCAGGCTCTGACCTCTTTTCCCTTAGATTGTCAAATAAAAAAGAGAAAGCCAACAGCCAACACAACAAAAGCCCTCTGGTGTGAATGAATCAAAATTATACCCATTTTTTTTTTTTGTCATATGAGCAAAATATACAATTTCTGGTGTGCTGCAGAATTTTAGTAACTAGTTTACATATGCCATGAGGTGAAAAGGTTGAAATCCCTGTCCTAGAGTCAGAGCCATTAAGACCGAGAGTAGATGGTGGGAGCCAGGGGCTGGGGGATGCAAAATTACTGTTTAATGGGGACAGAGTTTCAATTTGAGAAGATAAGAAAGTTCTGGAGATGAATGGTGGGGATGGTTGTACAACAGTATACTAACTGATACCACCAAACTGTACATATGCATATTTTATCACTACTTAAAAAAAAAAAAAGAAATGACTTTCTTTGGGGTGGTGGAATGCTTCTGTATCTTGACTGTGGTGTTAGTTACTTACATGAGAAAAAATTTCACAGAACCCTATGCTCACCTTTCCCTCATAAAAGAGTACAAGTAGTAACTGGCAAAATCTAAACAGTAACTATCCTCAAGTTAATATTGTACCAATATCAGTGTCCTGGTTTTGACAACGGATTATGGCTGTATCAGGTACCATTATCTGGAGACCCTTGGTGATGGGTGTACAGGGACTCTACCATTCTGCAGCTCCTTGTGATCTTACGCTGTCTGAAAACAGGGAGTCCCAGTTGACTTGCATCCCTTAGGTGGCAATGTTCTGTGGGGCTGCAGGGGACACTGAGGCAGGGGCTGCCCAACCCCTGCTCAGAGAAGAGATGTGGGGCTAGGGTCCTGCCAGTGTCGAGCTGCGCTTTCCTTATCAGCCGATGCACCACTTTGTGCTAACTGTGTCTCTGTTAAATGGCACCTTGTCTGATACATATTGTTGACCTATTAATACTGAACTCATGGACAGCAGCACTGTAAGCCATGTTTGCCATCTGCATTTCTGCGCAGGGCACGTTGCAGCCTTCTTGTGCTCAAGGAAAACAGACAGCACTGCTCTTGGGGCCATTTTAAACAGTGAGCTCACCAACGAGAGTACAGAAGTGAGAAAAAGCTGTCATTAACTACACTGCACAAAGGGCACTTGTTCACAAAATGAACTGCAACAAGGAGGGAAAGCTTGCTATGTTCCATCTCCTCTGGAAATATGCACATTAGGCAACTCCATACTTTGGCTGTTCTGCATGTCTGCAAAGACCATGAAAGCCCTATAAGTACTGATTTTGGGGGTTATGAATACATTTTAGTAAGTAGGTGAATTCATAAATACAGAATTGACAAATAATGAGGGTCGACTATATTAAGCATTAAATAAAGTTGTATTTTAGAATACCCGTATTTGCTCAAATACACACCAGAGTCCTGATATTCTTTATAATTCTTTTCCTTAAAGTATATTTTATTGATTATGCTGTTACAGTTGTCCCAATTTCTTTTCCCATTGCTCCCCTCTACTCAGTAACCCTCTTCCCTCCAGCAATCCCATCCCTCTTAGTTCATGTCCATGGGTCGTGGATATAAGTTCTTTGGCTTCACCCTTTCCGGTACTATTCTTACCTTCCCCCTGTCTATTTTGTACCTACCAATTATGCTTCTTAATCCCTGCAGCATTTCCCCATTTCTCCTCCTCCCCCTTCCCAGCGAATAACCCTCCAAATAATCCCCTTACCTATGATTCTGTACCTATTCTGGTTGTTAGCTTAGTTTGTTTTTGTTTTTATTTTGTTTTTAGGTTTTGTTGTTGATAGTTGTGAGTTTGTTGTCATTTTAATGTTCATAGTTTTCATCTTCTTTTTCTTAAATAAGCCCCTTTAGCATTTCCTGTAAGGGCTTGGTGATGATGAACTCCATTAGCTTTACCTTGTCTGGGAAGCACTTGATCTGCCTTTCCATTCTAAGTGATAGCTTTGCTGGATAGAGTAATCTTGGTTGTAGGTTCCTGCTTTTCATTACTTGGAATACTTCTTGCCTGCAAAGTTTCTTTTGTGAAATCAGCTGACAGTCTTATAGGAACCCCTTAGTAGGTAACTCTGCTTTTCTCTTGCTGCTTTTAAGATTCTCTCTTTATCTTTCACCTTTGGCATTTTAATTATGTGTCTTGGTGTGGTTCTCTTTGGGTCTAGCTTGTTTGGGACTCTCTGTGCTCCCTGGACTTGTATGTCTATTTCCTTTGCCAAATTAAGGACATTTTCCTTCATTATTTTTTCACGTAAGTTTTCAATTTCTTGTTCTTCCTCTTCTCCTCTAGCACCTGTATGATTCAGATGTTGGCAGGTTTAAAGCTGTCCCAGAGGTTCCTAAGTTTCTCCTTGATTTTTTTCAATTCTTGTTTTTTCATTCTGTACTGGTTGACTGTTTATTTCTTCCTTATGTTCCCAATGGTTGATTTCAACCCTGGTTTCCTTTCCTTCACCATTGGTTTCGTGTGTATTTCTCTTCGCTTCACTTACCATAGCCTTGACTTCTTCCCCTCTGCATTTGCCATACCCAAGCATGTCTGTCAAGTCTGTGAGTATCTCTATCACCAGTGTTTTGAACTCTGAATCTGTTAGGTTAGCTAACTCCTAGTCTCTTAGTTCTCCCACTGGAACCTTGAACTGTTCCCTGTTTTTGGCCATACTTCTCTGTCTCCTCAACTTGACAGGCTTTTGTGTTTGCATCTGCATTTTCGGTAGAGCTGTTGCATGTGTTATGTTGTAAGGGGCAGAGTCCTAGGTATTTGTCAGTGCGGGGTGACCCGTTTGACCATGTTGTGGCACTCTATGTGGGGGAGGGGACTGAGAGGGAACAATGCTGCTTGCTCAGCACTCACCCCTTTTCCAGGAACTTCTCTCACTTCCCATATGGGACTGGTGCCTCTCTAGCTGTTGCTCTGGTTGTGGTTTCCAGATTGGCTGGGTTTGCAGAGGATTTTAGGATGGTGGGGCCCTCTAAACAAGCTGACTCTGCTGAGAGACTGGCAGTTTCTTCCTCTGCCCCCACTCCCACTGGTTTTCATAGTCAGAAGCAATGAGCCTTTATTTTCTTCATGGTTGGAGCCATGAGCTGTGTGGTCTAGTTTGGTGCTGGGATCACTCTCCAGGTGTCCCTCCCTACTTTTCTAAATGTGTGACTGCACTTTCCCCCAGCCACTGTCGCTGCTGCCACTGCTGCCTCTACACCATATCCTCTCTGCCCCAGCTCTGCCCCTCCTACCTGTCTGGATGAGTATTTCTTCTTTATATCTTTGTTTGTTGGACTTCCACGCAGCTTGATTTTCTGGAACTTCTGGTTGTTTGTAGTTTTGAGGTGGTTGTATTCCTTCTTAGTTGTGGAGGGAGATGCAGCATGCCTGGGTGCTTGGTGGTGGCAAATGTAGCTCAGCCCAAGATTTGGAAAACCACTGGGAGCATGGCAGCACACAGGACCCACTCCACACTCTGGTTTTCCCATGGAGAACCAGGCCTGCATTTCTATAATAGCTTAAAAGCTTGCTTTCTGCTAAAGGACTCCCTCATCCGGGCTGAGAACAACAGATGTTCAGTGTGTAACCTTGAAGCAGTTTCTTAGGGTCTATTCTGAGCTGATTTTCAAGGACAGGATGTGGCTAAATCAGTTATCCTTATCATCCATGCATGTGTAACATTCTTTTCTCTATATAAGAGTAATAATCATATAAGGCAATAACTGGCACAATGACTTATAACTTTCTTGGATGTAATCCACCTAAAGAATTAATAAAAGCCTGTTCACACAGGGGCAAATTGTTCTTTCTCCTTTAGAGAGTGGCCAGTTTTGTCCCCTCTTCTCCACAGGATTCTTGCAGTCTGTGTGCATTTACTCATTTCATCCACAACGCCGTGGACCCTGCTGGTTGTAGGTCTGCGACATCTACCTACGCCTCGATCTTGGCCAGAAGTCCCTCTTTGTAATTCTTTATACACACATTTCCCCAAAGTATCTGAGATGGCCTATTTAGGGGGCACTTTTTACAGCAAAGTTTTGATGACCACTTGGTGGCAATGTGACCTACTGAGATAAATTATTCTTTCTCGTCTATAGCAGTCTAACCACCACACCACTCAAGCTACTTAAGACTTTGAAAATAAGAGAGTGCCAACAACTGAGTCTTCCTGCAACATATGCAGCCTTGAAAATAATGGCTTGATCAAGACACGAATCAGTATCTCTGCCACAGAGCAACTGTATCAATCATGTCTTTTAATTCTATGTTTTTGATGGTCTGACATCTTGAGGCCCAGCCTATCTTGGAAGGGCTGTGCCGCTCCCCCGAAGGTGTGGCCAGGTCCTAGAGAAGCTTAAGGACTCACAAGGGCTCCTTGTAAACAAGCCAAACCAGAGCCCACACCCTGAACCACCTCCTGGATGGAGCTCTCACACTCAGGGCCACTGTCTACCTGCCTTAATCATTAATCAGCCCTGGGCCAGGTGCCAGACAACAGGGCGGCCCCTGTGCCCCAGAGCCACTGAAATTATTCACACAGGCCAGTCCTAATCCCATTAACCTGCCTTGCCCTTTCTTCCCCACAGAAACCACACTCAAGGCTCTGGCCCAGGCTTTTCCCTCCCTATGCCTCCGGATGGACCCTGTGCTCCCTGGTACACGCTACAATGGAGGTGAACCTTGAACCTTAAAAATGTGCTGAGTGAAAGAGGTCATCCACAAAAGACCACATAGTATAGGGTTCCCTCTGTAGCAAATGTGCAGAATAGGCAAATCCATAGAGACAGGAAGTAGTTTAATAGGTGCCTGCGACTGGGGGGAGATTGGGGGTGACAGCTAAGGAGTTTCTTTTCTGGGGTTCTAAAATTGATTGCATTGACTCTGAATATACTAAAGGCCACTGAGTTGTACACTTAAATCAATTAATTGGATGCTACATGAAGTCGTCGTCGGCAGCCGTCCGTCTCGAGAGACGATGGCGTAGCTTCCTGAGAGTCTATCTGCACCGCCGAGAATGGCTGTGCAGTCCGACTCGGGAGTGACAATCCCTGCCGCACTTGTTACAGGTGAAGGCAGATGGCCGTTGTTGCTGCTGTTGACGCTGCTTCCGCCTCGATCTTTTCTGGACCGCCTCCTCGTTGCGCGCAGCCTCTGCACGTGAAGTACCTTGCCTGACCGCGAGCCTCCAGGCTAGGCGGTCGTCTGCTTGAACTTCCCATGTGTTGAGATCGATGGAGCATTGTGTCATGTCCTTTTTGCAGATGTCTTTGAACCGCAGTTTTGGGCGCCCTGTCATCCTCTTGCCTTCTGCTAGCTCGCCGTAGAGGAGGTCTTTGGGGATACGGCCTGCATCCATTCTTTTGACATGGCCGAGCCACCTGAGGCGTCTCTCGCTAAGAACTGCATGCAAACTGCTCATATTGGCTCGCTTCAGCACCTCGGTGTTGGGGACCTTATCCTGCCAGGCGACATGCAGGACGCGTTGCAGGCACCTCATGTGGAAGCTGTTGAGTTTCCTTTCGTGCCTTGTGTAGGTGGTCCACGTCTCGCTGCCATAGAGGAGAGTGCTGAGTACGCAGGCTTGGTAGATGTGCAGTCTGGTTGGTGCTCAGGATGGTGCTTCCAAAGGGGGAAGGAGCCTCTGCCAGCACGGGTGAAAGTAGAAGTCCAAGACGGATTTACAAGACAGTGAGGTTTGAGTTCAAATACCGCTGCCGCCGCCGCCGCCGGGAGTTTCCCTTAGCTGCCTTACCCCGGGTGCCCGCACTGACACCATCTGTCAACTTCATTTAGACATTGCAGCCCTCAACACTCCAGGTTGTCAGACGCCCAAAGTGTTTGAGTTCCCCATCAATATTGATATCAATGCTGCTGCTGCTGCCACCACTGCCGCCGCCAGCACACCACGTCCTCTCCACCCCAGCTCCGCCCCTCCTACCTGTCTGGCTTCATGAAAACACCAAGTGGGCCATCTCTACTCCTGTAAAGGAGGAAAGAGGAAGGACATCTCTAAAATCAGAGAAGGAAAACTCTGACTCCAAAAAACCTCCGCTGCCTTGCGGCATACCTCTTCAGGGGAAAGGCTAAGGGAGTAAACCCCGACAGAAAATCCGGAGCTGGAGTCCCTAAGGCGGTTTGACATTGTAGTCAACACCGGCAACTCCTGCGGCGCACCTGAAGCCAAGCTGTATTGACTCAGTCTTTCCCTTGGACCCTTCAGCTGCGAAGAGAGGGGGGGTCTGCTGCATGGGCAACAGCAGACCCTCCATATCACCCTGCCCAGGCTCTGTAGCTTCAGTTTCACTGGAGAGGACACTCCAGCGTCATCGCAAGATGTCGACTCAACACGGGAGGAGACAGATACCAGTTATAAGCTCATCCGATTGGCGAAGGAAACGAGCGCCAGGGGTCTCCTCTGACGGTGGGAGAGGTCATCGCACCTCACTGGACAGCTACCGCCCGCCTCAAGCTGGGCAGCCCCAGCCAATTAGGTGCCGTCTCGCCATGGCTCGCCTGCCCCACTGGGTGCGTGGGGATCAGAGAGGCGCCTCTCGAAAAGTGGGCCACAAAACACCCGCACCAGTTAATTCCAAGCAAACAACAAGAAAGAAGCCTCCGGCTCTTCGCCTCGCTAGCTGGAACATCAGGACCATGTGCCCCGGACTTACTGCAGACCTTCCGTGGATCAAGGGTGCCAGGAAAACCGCTGTCATCGATAGGGAACTGGCACGACTAAACATCAACATTGCGGCTCTACAGGAGACCCGGTTGGCCGACAACGGAACTATCAGAGAAACCAACTACACCTTCTACTGGCAAGGGAAGTCTCCGGACCAACCAAGACAGCACGGTGTTGGGTTTGCTGTGAAGAACACGCTTGTTAACTCCATAGAGCCACCCACAGGAGGCACAGAGAGATTACTTACCCTCCGATTGTCAACAACTTTCGGCCCAGTCAGCATTCTTAGCGCGTACGCCCCAACCCTCTGCGCCACCATCGAAGAGAAAGAACAGTTCTACCATGCACTGGACGAAGCGTTATCCAAGATCCCCAGAAGTAACGCTCTCTATCTCCTTGGGGACTTCAACGCAAGAGTAGGAGCCGACCACATGGCCTGGCCCACCTGCCTTGGAAACTTTGGGAGAGGAAAGATCAATGAGAATGGTCAGCGACTGCTTGAGCTTTCGTGTCACCACGGCCTGTGCGTGACAAACACATTCTTCAAGTGCAAAGAGATCCACCAGGTGTCATGGAGGCACCCCCGCTCCCGCCATTGGCACCAGCTTGACCTCGTCATCACCAGAAGAACGGATATTGGCAGCACCCTCCTCACCCGCAGCTACCACAGTGCAGACTGCGACATGGACCATGCCCTCGTGGTAAGCAAGGTGCGCATAATGCCGAAGAGGTTGCACCACTCCAAGATGAAGGGTCGCCCATGCATCAACACCAGTTGTGCCAGCAACCCAGTTAAGACCCAGCAATTCATCAACAGGATGGAAGATGCACTCGGCGAGGGAATGGCGGCAGATGACATTATCGAATCCAATTGGTCACGTCTCCGCGACGCCATATACAACTCCGCCATTATTGCTTACGGGAAGAAAGAGCGGAAGAACGCTGACTGGTACGAGGCTCACTGGGAAGAAATGGAACCCGTGATCGAGGCTAAGAGGAAGGCCCTACTGGCTTACAAGGTCACGCCCACTCCCAGTACACTTCAAGCTCTACGGGCTGCCAGGAACAAAGTCCAGAAGACCTCCCGCCACTGTGCCAACACCTATTGGCTAAACCTGTGCAGAAGCATTCAGGAAGCTGCCGATATAGGCAACGCACGAGGAATGTATGAGGGTATCAAGAAGGCAACAGGCCCAATCCCCTCCAAGATCGCCCCCCTTAAGTCCAAGACAGGTGAGGTCATCACTGACCAGGAACAGCAAATGCGGCGGTGGACCGAGCACTACCTCGAGCTGTACGCAACGAAGAACACCGTAACAGACACTGCTCTTAACGCCATCCCAGACCTACCAGTCATGGAGGAGCTAGACACCCCACCTACTGCGGCAGAGCTCAGCAAAGCCATCGACCGCCTCGCTTGTGGGAAAGCACCAGGAAGCGACGGAATCCCTCCAGAAATCCTAAAGAGCGGGAAACCAGTCCTGCTACAGCCGCTCCACCATCTACTCTGTCGCTGCTGGAAGGAGGGTTACATCCCCCAGGATATGAGAGATGCCAACATTATCACCATGTACAAGAACAAAGGAGACCGCAGCGACTGCAACAACTACCGGGGCATCTCTCTCCTCAGCGTCGTCGGCAAAGTATTCGCCCGGGTCACTCTTGCCCGCCTGCAGACCCTTGCTTCCCGCGTCTACCCAGAGTCCCAGTGTGGCTTCAGAGCTGGCCGTTCAACAGTGGACATGATCTTCTCCCTACGCCAGCTGCAGGAGAAGTGTCACGAGCAGCATAAACCACTCTACCTCGCCTTTATCGACCTTACGAAGGCGTTTGATCTGGTCAGTCGAAGCGGTCTCTTCAGCTTGCTATGGAAGATTGGCTGTCCACCACATCTGCTTGCTGTGGTCATGTCCTTTCACGACAACATGCACAGCACGGTGTCCTACAACGGCGCAACCTCTGAGGCCTTCCCAGTCAGCAGCGGAGTAAAGCAGGGCTGCGTCCTCGCGCCTACGCTGTTCGGAATCTTCTTCTCCATGCTCCTCCAATACGCCTTTAAGGACTGCAGCGAGGGTGTCTTCATTCACACCAGATCCGATGGCAAGCTCTACAACCTGGCCCGTCTACGAGCCAAGACCAAAGTCAAAGAGGTGCTCATCCGTGAGATGCTCTTCGCCGACGACGCAGCTTTGACATCACACTCCGAAGAGGGACTCCAGCAGCTAGTCACTTGCCTTTCCCACGCATGCAAGGAGTTCGGACTAGCCATCAGCCTGACGAAGACGAATGTTATGGCTCAAGGCACGGGGACTCCCCCATGCATCACCATCGACGGGTACACCCTGGAGGTTGTCAACGACTTCACTTACCTCGGGTCCACCATCTCGAGCTCTCTGTCAGTCGACTTGGAGGTCAACCGGAGAATCGCCAGGGCAGCCACAGTTATGGCCAAACTGAACTGGCGAGTGTGGAACAATTCCAGCCTCACTGAGAAAACCAGACTGCTACATGAAGTACATCTCAGTAAACAAACTCCAGTGAGGACCAGCCATTTTTCTGCAGGAGAACAAGCTGTCTGATTTTTAGTTAAGCAGATGGCCTGAATCTGTCAGCATGATCTCGGCTGTGAGACAGAAACACGCATTTATCCTGCTACCATGTGTTCCTCAACTAGACACCCATGGGGGACAGGTGGGCAGTGGTGTGGCGCTGGGACCCAGGCCTTAGAGTGGCTTCGGCAGAGTGCTGCCTCCCACCATCCGCATGGCTATAAGAGCCCCATCAGCACTGTCCACCCACTGTTGAGAGGCGCCATTAACTGGCGCATACTAGGCCCACTGCAGTGACCATGTACTACAGTGCTGTCTCCACACAAAGTCCCACAGGGGCTGCAGGGACACAAGTAAGAAGTGAACAGGGAGTCTGGAAAAAGCTCTGTGCCTGGAGGAAAGTGCACACCCCATTATCAGCAACAAACACAGATGGCAACCTGCTCCCATGAATTTTTAAAAATCTGTTGTGTTGGCTCCTTGAACCAAAGGGCAGTCTCTGAGCAAGTTAGACCAGACTTGTGTGGCAGATACCAGGATCCCGCCTACCCTACTTTCCCTGGACAACAGGCTCCACACCAGGAACTCCAGGTCAACAGGAGCTGTTTTCTAGCTTAGTTACGCACATCACGGACCTATAGTCCATCCTAAATCATGCCCCCAAGCTCTGTAGGAATTCTAAGGACCACAAGGAAACTCCATGAATGTGACTTAGTTACAAATCTGTTGAAAGTCAGTTTTCAAGAAAGCTTAATATGACCTATCAAGTGATCATCTTAATTGGTTTTAAATGGTCTTTTATAACCTCAAAACACACTCACTAGATTCTAGAAAAATTGACTTTCAAGCAAGAATTTTGTATTCTAAAAGGTGGATTCTTCCTGCTGCTTGATGGGAAAGCAGCTAGAACCATCTCTTCAAGGTGGCTGGGCCCTGGCACAGAGGCCCCTGCACGTTTCTGCAGAAGGCCCCACAAACGGACCAGACAGGAGGAGTCTAGGTGTGACAGCCGTCCCCGACCACACAGCGTTCCAAAGGCCTGGCCTCTCAATACTGGCTCCTTGTCTCACATTCAGTGAGGTCCTGTGTACCCATCCGTGCCCCCAGTCTTGGTCTCCATGAAGACTTCCTTGGCAGGCTGAGAGTGTGCCTGTCTCTGGAGAGTTCTAGCAAGTACAAGCTATGGGCAAGTGATTGAGAGACAATTAAGAAAATCTGATACAAAGGGGGGAGGGGGAGGGAGAAAAGGGGGTAAGAAGGGGAAGTGTAAAATCAAAGAACATGTATAAATGACCCACAGACATGGGCAACTGAGTGGGGACTGAATGTGGGGGAAGGGAGGGGCAGGATACAGGGAAGCAAGAGGGGAAAAAAAAAAAAAGAGAGACAACTGTAATGGAAAAACAAACAAAAAAATTTTTTTTAGTGGGGGAAAATGAAAATATGAAGAATGGAAATGCCAGTTCAGTGAATATCAGGACAAAGATTTTCCTTCACGTTGTATAATTTTCTCCCTATTTGATCTCTCCAGAGTTTGGCATTCTAAACAAGTAAGTAATGACTTAAGTTTCTTTGCATAGACCTAATAAGACCAGTTGTTAATAGAGGTTCCTTTTTCTGAACAAGCCTTTGACTGGAATGTCAAGCCTAAAGGAGACATGCTTGGGCTCATGTTGTTACCAAAAAGCCCTAAGGAACAGGGAATGACTTTCAAAGGTAATAAAAGCCCGCGAAATAAAAGGCCTGCTGCCATGGTTGGTTGTGCGGTCCACAGTAATCTCTCCAGGGAAGGAACGAAGGTTGTTTTCCTGAAAGATGGCTAGAAGGGACCTTAAGGCACAATGGAAAACCAGAAAGACTTGGAAAGGACAGGTGTGTACAGGCAAGGATGAATGCCAGGTATGTGGCCCAGCTTCTGTGCACTGAAGAGCAGACTGAGGGCCACCCTAAATGTTCCTTGGGTAAGTTCCAGCAAAACAGAACTAAAGATCATAAGTGATCATTTGCTGCTCTTGTTATGCTTATGCAAATGAACAGGATAAATTAAAAATGGACTTAATGTAGTCCCTTTAAAGACAAGGAGAGTAATCTTAGGGAGAAAAATCAGTATTCAAGGAAAATCACAATGATCAGTGGCAGACTGTAAAGTAGGGCAGCTAACCGTCTTAAAAGTTTCTTCTCATTTAAAAAATGGTTTCACTTGAAAATTAAACCATATCTGTGATATCACCAAAGAGATTCAAGTTGCAGGCAAGTAGAATGTCAAGTGCCTTGCAACTGTATGTCTTCCCAATAAGACAGTCTTACAGATTTAGAGACTTTTTTGTTGGTTATGTTACATAAATTAACATGTGTTTTCTGTCTTCAAAGGGCATAAGCCTATGACCGCATTACCTGAGTGATTGTCTGTACGCATAAGCCTCACTTAATCCTCTCTGCAGCGCTGCCTCCGGAGACTCAACAGTTTGGCTGAACTAAATGGCTGAGTTGGTGAAGAATGGGGTGGTCTGTGGGCTTCACTTTAAAACTGAATTCTCTTTTCTATCCTAATGGCTTGGACAGAAAGGGCCCAGAGGTCTGAGAGGGGGGAAACATAAACTATTTCCCTCAGCCCAAACTAAATAAAATGGGCAAAAGGGTTTTGGACAGGAGAGATGTGCCTAGCACACCTTCCTCCAAAGAAGCCCCTTTTTTTTTTTTTTTTTTCTCCTAATGTGGAACATTGAAAAATTAATCCCTGCCTTTTGCCACCTAGTAGTTATGGATTGAATGATGCTTTTTAACCCTTTTTGCCAAATCTGTTGCCCCCAGAACACAACAAGGATGCCAGCCTGCTAAACCAAGCACGCCGTTGTCCGGAGACAGCCAACTGACCTGGAGTCTGCATGATCCTTCCCCATGTGGGAAGGCCACCCTCCCCTCCACACCCCCACTCTTATTAGGGATTTCTGGACCCAAGGGTAGGTAGGACGACGACCATGTCCAGCTTGAAGCAGCTAGAGGAGCTTGAGACCTTTGCCCATTGTCCTTTACAAGATTACAAAGGGTCTTAATATCTGAGAGGGAGGGATAGTTATTTTTTACGAACCATGGGTATGGACTTGGGGGGGGATGCTGGGGGAGGGAGATACTGGGTGGAGGGGAGTAAAGGGGAAAAAATTGGAACTACTGTAACAGCATAATCAATAAAATATATTTAAAAAAAAAAAAAAAAAAAGAAAATCTGATACAAGATGAGGTTTTCAGTTCATAGTTCCTGGCTTTTCTGACACCACAGAACAGACTAAATCAATGCCAAGATGACCTACAGATTTCTCTGCCCTGCTTCATTTTGATGTTACACAAGCAAAAGGGTACTTAAAAAAGAGTAAAACTACAGGAGCCAAAAAACCCCCTTAACCCCATATTTTAGGACACAAACTAAAACAAACAAAAAAGGTATCTTGTGGCTTAGAAGATAATGTGAGTCAGAAAGAATACTCTAATAAATGTTTTCACTGCACCCCCCCATCCCCCGGCCAAGGTACACAGGCCTCCTATTTCAAAATTATGTCAAACCCAGTGAACAACATTAAAAATAAAAAGATGGTATCTTCTTGACTATGTATGTAGAAAATTTAAAGATCGCAAAAAGGTATAAAAGTAGGAATAATCCATAATGCCACCATCCATAATTAATTGCTGCTGGTACAAATAATTTTATAAGTTAAGAAATAATGTTTAATATGATGATTCTGAGACTTATGTTGAAAAATCCCTCACAAATAGCAAAAGGACAATATTAATAGTAAATATATGTACTTTTTGCATAAATATCATACAGGACACACGGGTTGTGCCATTCATTGGGCAATATAGTTGACCCTTGGACAACATGGGTAGGGGTGTGAACCGTGGCAGTTGAAATTCTGCAAATAACTTCTGGCTACCCTAAAACTTAACTACTAATAGGCTACTGTTGATAGCAAGCCTTACGAATAACATAAACAATCGTGTAATACATATTTTGTATGTTCTATGTGTCATATACTGTATTGTTACAATAGTTAGAAAAAAAGAAAATATTAAAAATCATAAGGAAAAAAGACTTATAGCACTGTATTGAATTTATCAATACTGTACATTTATGCTGCCTTATGTGATACAAAACATGGTAGGTGTCTACAAATTACTAAACTAGACCTCGGAAATGAAGATAATGTGAAAAAGACATTCATATGTATTTACATGTGTAACAATTCAGGCACTGATAACGAAGCAGCAGCAATATGATTGCTTTATGATGATCTAGTGTAACTGATACAATTGCTTCATGGTAGTAAGGAAATCTCAAAAAATTTTCCAATCTATTTATTGAAAAATCTGCATATAAGTGTACCCATGCAGTTCAAACCTCTATTGTTCAAGGGTCAACTGTACAACACCACAAAACCATATTCTGTAGTACTCTATATAATTGTGGGAGTTAAAATAGAAAGAAAAATGAGGCCCATGTCCATAGGCATAAAAATAAACCTAAACTTACTTCATGCTTTTCCCAAAAATGAACTCAAAATAGACCACAGATTTAAATGAAAAATGCAAAACCATGAAACTTTCCACAGATAATAGGAGAAAATCTTCAGGAACTAGGGCTTGGATAGTCAACAGTTTATTGATACGACACCAAAAGTCCCATCCACCTAAAAAATAATCTATAAATTGACATTATAATTAAAAACTTTTGCTTGTGGAAGACTTTGTTAAGAGGATGAAAAGACAAGCTAGAGAGAGAGAGGACATATTTGCAAACCACCCATCTGACAAAGAACTCTCAAAACTCAAGAGTAAAAATACATTTAGAAAATGAGCAAAAGAGATGAAACCCTGCTGGTGTGGCTCAGTGGACTGAGCGGCGGCTTGAGAACCAAAGGGTCACTGGTTCAATTCCCAGTCAGGGCACATTGTGGGCCAGGTCCCCAGCTGGAAGTGTGTGAGAGGCAACGTCTCTCTCTCTCCTTCTCCCTCCCTTCCCCCCTCTCTAAAAATAAATAAAATCTTTTTTAAAAAAGGGATTAAGATACATTTCACTGAAGTAGACAGATAATCAGAAAGCATGATGTGTTCCACATCATCAGCCATTAGAGAAATGCAAATTAAGATTGCCCTGAGTTATTACTACCAAGATGGTGAAAATAAAAAGCAGAGATGACTCTTAAGTGCTGGTGAGGATGTGGAGAATCTGGAATACTCTTATGTTGCTGGTGGGAATATAAAATGGTGCAGCCAGTCAGAAAACAGTTGGGCAGTTTGTAAAGAAAACTAAGTATTTGCACCCCTGGGTATTTATCTCAGAAATGCAAAACTTATGCCCCCAAACTATACACAACTGTTTGTAGCAGCTTTATTTGTAACCCCCACACTAGAAACAACCTAGACATCCTTCCTTGGGCAAATGGTTGGACAAACTGTGGTCAATCCATACCATGGAATGCTACTCAGCACATAGCAACCTGGATAAGTTTCATGGGCATTATTCTGAGTGAAAAAAGCCAATCTCAAAAGGTCACTGTATGATTCCATTTACAGAACATTCTTGAAATGACAAAATTAAGTTATAGAGATGGAGAACAGATCAGTGATTGCTGGGGGTTAGTGATGGTGGGGAGAGGGTAGGGTCACAAAGCAGAAGTTTAAGGGTGATCTTGGTGGTGTGGTGATGGGAACCTGCACATGTGATCAAGTGGCACAGAATGAGGTTCAAACATTGTCCTCATGACAATTTGCTGGTTTTGACATCCTATATAGTTACCTAGAAGTAAGCATAGGAGAAAATTGGGTCGAGGGGACATGTCTCCCCTGTGTACCCACCTTTGCAATAAACTGTGAATCTACAGTGATTTCAAAAGGAAAAGTTTGAAATAAACAAAGCACCACCAACAAAACAATGGAATACTTACCCCCACTTTCCTAGTTAGCTCTTGCTGCCTTAACAAAATACCACAGACTAAGGGGCTTAAACATTAGAATTCCATTTCTTACAGCTCTGGAGGAGGAGCTGTCCAAGAGCAAGGTTGATTCAGTTCCTAGTGAGGACCCTTCCTGGTCTGCAGACAGCAGCCTCTGGCTGTGCCCTCACTTGGTGGCAAACAAGTGCCCTGCTATCCCTTCTTATAAGGGCACCAATCCCATCATGGGGTCCCACCCTCAGGACCTTATCTAATCCTAACCATCTCCTCAGGGCAACACCTCCAAATGCAATACATTGGGGGTTAGGGCTTCCATGCAAGGGGACAACAGGGGAGGGGCAAACTCGGCCCATGGCCCCCAACAACAAATAAAACCATATTTCCTGGGGATGCCTTTAAATCCAGACCTTCTTACCACTCACTGGCCAGCTCAGCAGAAACAGCAAGCAGCCTTCCACTTCCTGCCTCCCCGTCACCTCTCAGTGAAGGGCTTGGCCTCCTAGGAACGATGACTTGAAGGAATGGACATACAACCAGGACCTCAGACATGTTCTGATGGCTAAGGAGGAGGGTCTGCCAATGATTCGGGCTTCAAAGCACCCAGAGAAATGCCTGGGGACAGCACAGCAAAGTATTTCAATTTGGGGAGACAACCGAGACTGTGACAAATATAAAAACATGAGAAAACACAGGAAGATAAACTGAGCAATCCAGTAGGACATGTGGCTGCTCCCCCGAGAGCTGGCTGAAAGCAAGACTTTCTCCTGGGTAGGAGCCAGGGGACCTGGAGCAGCAGCCTCCAGGGGGGCTACTGTGGGAAAGAGAAATGGGCAAACATGTGGACATTAAGGAATGACCCCTGGCTGAGAGCTACCGGCTGGCCCACCAGGCTTGAAACCTAGCACCAACTGGGAGTAACCTGGAACAGCACCTCTGACAGGTGGTCAGAGCAGGGCCTTGGTTCTCAGGTGTCCCCTCCTGCTGGCCCACTTGAACTCCCGTAATGGGGCTACTCTTTGCCAAGCTGCATGCCTCTCTTGGAATCATGGGACTGAATATTACTGGGTCTCCCTTTTTATTTTTTCATTGTAGTAAATGATGCATAACATTTATTATCTTGACCAATCTGCTTGCATTAAGTACATTCACTATATTGTGTAACCATCACCATTATCTATCTCTAACCAAGATGTTTTCATCATCCTCAACAAAACCTGTCTCCATTAAACATTAACTCTGCACCCCCCTCTCCCCACCCCAGGCCCTGGTAACCCCACCACCATCTATTTTCGTCTGTATGATCTTGCCTCTTCTAGGTCCCTCATATAAGTGGAATCACACACATTAACCAATCTCAGGTGGAAAGAGGGTCTCTGGTGGAATGCCGAAGGACTTTGTCCTCTGTCACCTGTGATAAGGACACAGAAGGCTCTGTTATTAGATTCACAGATGACATGAAGCGGAGGAGCTGCCTCAAATGATGTCTGGAAATGAAGAGAGGGAGATGAGTTAACACAAAAAGATCTTTGGTTAAAGGAAATGTCAAGAGTCAGCAAAGTTGGGTGAGGTGGGTGCTCCCACCTGCTGCAGCAGCACAGGTGAAAAAAACCAAGGGGGTTGTTGGGTACCTGCTGGAAGACTCAATAAGCAACAGTGTGGTGTAAGCAGGGCTGGGTCACCTTAGGTCACATCAATATCAGGGCAATTACAAGATGCATGACAGCCAAGCTGCAGGCTGGCTCAAGCTACAGTGGGGTTTATCTCCCAAATGGAAAAAGTTCAATGAGTAGATGGTTCACTAGCTAGGAGTGGCACCCAGAAACTGTGTTGTGACAAGTGCCATGGAGGGTTAGATGTAAGTGGACCAAGGACTGCTTGGGGCCAAACTCAGGTCAAGGGGAGCATGCCCAAAGGGTTGATAGAATAACCAAGGACCCCTGGCCATGACTTGAGAGGAAGGGTGGAGAACATAGATGTGGCTTGGAGGAACGGAAGCCCAGTGGGAAAAATTTTTAGTTTAAATAATTATTAGGTCCACCATTGCTAATAATCATCTCTGACCTACAAAAATGACCATTTCACATGGTTCGAACTGATATGCAGGGGAGCTCCCACTGAATATGTAGTTTTGCACCCTGCCTTTCTGCTTAAGATGGTGTTGAAAACATTTTGCCATACTGTAAAATACATTTCAGAAATCTTTTACAATTTTTCTTACAGAAATCTTTTGCAATGGCTATAAAGCCATTTATTAAACAACATTCCTGTAATGTCACATCCCTGGGGTGTTCCCAACATCTCATGTAGTTATAAATAAAACTGTGATGGACATCTGCATGAAATCCTTCATCAGCACTGAATAATTTCCTGGGATAAATTCTTACAAGTGGCTGGGTCTTCCTGCCCTGTGTTTCCACAGCCCAACATTGCAACATCATTGCACAGAATCTGTGTTCCCCAATTGCTGGAAGCTTCCTGCCTGGTCAAGTGTTAGACCCCAGCTGCTAGTGAGCATGCTGGGATCTGGGTTCTCAGACTCTTTAGCATCGATTCAACAGATTTCCACTGACCACTGCGGTGCCCTGGGGACATGAACTCCACACTCACTTCCCAGGAGAGGTGCCCTCTACTCTGCATCACTTCCTGCTCTTCCCCATTTTCACGGTGGCCCTGCCCCCTGCTCTCAAGGAACCGTGTCCTATCTGTGCAGGGACCTTCCTTCATGCCAGCAGCACAAGTCTTGGTTGTTTAGTCAAGGCCATGCCCCCCTTGGACGGCCAGTTCAGACTTCCACTTCATACCTCCTCATCTGCAGTCTGAGTGTCTCACCACACACCTGGTTAGTGTGTCCATGGCTTTGGTGTGAAGCCCTGCCTCTCTGGGATATGGGCTCCTCCCAGGCCTAATCTCTCGCCAACATTTGTACCCTGCACCCCAACCACACATGCACAGCACCAGGAGCCTCAGAACTCCTGCACATCTTGGCCCAGTCTCCCCTTTGCCCAACTGGCTTTGGCTTCCTGCCCCTAATCCCTGCCCCCACAGCCTGGGCCTTCCTGCGTGCTTCCTTTACCCAGTGTCACCCGATGGCTGTAACTGCACTGCCTTATTGAACTTTGACCTCCTAGAGGGCAAGGGTCTGGTGCTACTCATCTCTGGGTGGTGGCACTGCCTTTGATCTATGTGCTCTGTCAGCCCACTCATGGCTCATGGGTATACAGACCTGGTCCCTGCCAGGGAGGGCAGGGGGCACACAGAAGAGAGGGATTGGGAAGGGCACCCAAAGGTGAGGGTGCAGGGGCCAAGTGCAAGCCCATTCTTGGCTATTTTCACGCAACCTGCTGTCTTACGGCCTATTCTCTTTGGTAAAAAACAAAAAATCAATCTCCACATAACAGGCTGTGTGGTCACTGGACTTTGATGGAAGATGGGGGTAGGCGATGGTCAGGAAGTGAATGACTATCAGCTTCCATGGCTCATGTCTTGAATGAATTCTCCTGTCTCCTGGAACCCCTGGCCTGGGCCCCTGCCAGCAGACCTCTCCCAGTCCCGCTTCTCCTCGGGGTCTCGGGGGTGCCTGTCGCCCTGGAGGACCTCACAAGGATGGCCCTCGCCCTCCGTGCATGCCCTCAGGGACTGGGAACACATCCCCGCCCTCAGCCTAACATGTCAGCTTTCCTGTCACCTTTTAAAAAAACTTTTAAATTTATAGGGGCATGCTTTATTGTCCACAACGCTGTCAATTTTAATGAAAAAAAAAAAAAAAAAAGATGAATTCTGCTGTTGCTGGGTAGATTGTTCTACAAATATAAAGTGGTTTCAGATGGTTTAAAGTTTTATTCAAATATTCAACGTATATCCTTAATGTTCTGTGTCTGCAAGAAAGCCAGAGAGAACCCACAAACTTGCCTAGAGTCAGGGTTATTGGCCCTGTGGCCTCTAGCTTTTCAGGGGAAAATAAGGAGGGGACACAGGTGGTCTCATCTCTGACCCTCAAGAGAAGAACTTCCTCTTCCCCAGGCTCCTCCAGTCCCTGCCTCTCTCAGATTCGGAAGGTTCTTCAGGACCTTTTGGCACTGCTAGGTGACTTATGATAAAATAGAATCCGAGGTCCGTGGTGAACCACAAGTCTCCACGGAAACCATCTCAAGCTGCTTTTCCTTCTGGAACATCTAGCAGTCAGACACTTTCTGGGATAAAATATACGTGTTGCTTACTGGAAATATTAACCTAAGACTTTAATGCTGGCAGAAGCAGTCTGTTCTATATCCATGTTCCCTCAAACAGTCTAGCATCATTTCTGTGACAGGATATGTACAAGAACATTACTCTGATTGTGTTTAAGGGGAAAACGGGTTGGAATGGGAAAGCCAGTCAGAGAGCTAAATGTTAGTGCCCAACCCTCTAGATGCTAGTTAGTTATCTGGTAGACTGCTTAGCGGTGAGTTCTTAATCCTTTTTTTCTTTTTAAAGTATATTTTATTGATTATGCTGTTACAGTTGTCCCAATTCCTTTTCCAGTTGTTCCCTTCTGCCCAGTACCCCGCTTCAAGCCAGCAATCCCATCACCCTTAGTTCATGTCCATGGGTCGTGCATATCAGTTCTTTGGCTTCACCCTTTCCTGTACTATTCTTACCTTCCCCCTGTCTATTTTGTATCTACCAATTATGCTTCTTAATCCCTGCACCACTTCCCCACTTCTCCCCCTTCCTCCTCCCAGCGGGTAACCCTCCAAATGATCCACATACCTATGATTCTGTTCCTATTTTGGTTGTTTGCTTAGTTTTTGTTTTTATCTTTTTAGGTTCTGTTGTTGATAGTTGAGTTTGTTGTCATTTTGATGTTCATAGTTTTGATCTTCTTTTTCTTAAGTAACTCCCTTTAACATTTCATACAATAAGGGCTTGTTGAGGATGAACTTCTTTAGCTTTACCTTGTCTGGGAAGCATTTCATCTGCCCTTCCATTCTAAATGACAGCCTTGCTGGATAGAGTAATCCTGGTTGTAGGTCCTTGCTTTTCATCACATTGAATACTTCTTGCCAGTCTCTTCTTGCCTGCAAAGTTTCTTTAGAGAAATCATCTGACTGTGGTATGGAAACTCCTTTGTAGTTAACTGTCTTTTTTTCTTTCGCTGCTTTGAAGATTCTCTTTCTCTTCAACCTTTGGCATTTTAATTATGATGTGTCTTGGTGTGGCCCTCTTTAGATCTAGCTTGTTTGGGACTTCGTGCTTCCTGGACCTGGATGTCTATTTCCTTTACCAAATTAGGGATATTTTCCCTTACTATTTTTTCAAATAAGTTTTCAATTTCTTGTTCTTCCTCTTCTACTTCTGGCACCCCTATGATTTGAATGTTGACATGTTTAAAGTTGTCCCAGAGGTTCCTAAGCCTCTCCTCATTTTTTTCAATCTTCATTTCTTCATTCTGTACTGGTTGACCATTTATTTCTTATGTTCCAAATCATTGACTTGAAACCTGGTTTCCTTCCCTTCACCATTGGTTTTGTGTGGATTTTCTTTTGTTTCACTAAGCATAGCCTTCACTTCTTCCCTTCTGCGTTTGCTGTGCTCAAGCATATCTATCATGTCTGTGAGCAACATTATCACCAGTGTTTTGAACTCTGCTTCTGTTAGGTTGGCTATCTCCTTGTCTGTTAGACTGGCTGTTTCCTTGTCTCTTAGTTCCACCACTGGAATCTTGATCTGTTCCCCTTTTGGGCCATACTTACCTGTCTCCTCAACTTGACAGGCTTTTGTGTTCACCTCTGTGTCTTAGGTAGAGCTGTTGTATCTGTTAAGTTGTAAGGGCAGAGCCTTAGGTATTTGTCAGTACAGGGCGACCCACTTGACCATGCTGTGGCACTGTATATGGGAGAGGGAACAATGCTGCTTGCTCAGCACTCACCCCTTTTCCAGGAACTTCTCCCACTTTTGGTATGGGACTGGTGCCCCTCTAGCTGTTGCCCTGGTTGTGGTTCCCAGAGTGGGTGGATTTGCAGATGTTCTAGGATGGTGGGGGCTCTCTAAACAAGCTGACTCTGTTGAGAGACTGGCAGTTTCTTCCTTTGCCCCCACCCCCACTGGTTTTCATAGTCAGAAGCAATGAGCCTTTATTTTCCCTGGTGCTGGAGATGTGAACTGTGCAGTCTGGTCTGGTGCTGGGATCACTCCCCAGGTGTCCCTCCCTACTTTTTTTAATGTGTGACTGCACTTTACCCGGTCACTGTCGCTCCTGCCACCGCTGCCTCCACACCACATCCTCTCCGCCCTGGCTCCGCCCCTCCTACCTGTCTGGATGAGTATTTCTTCTCTATATCTTTGTTGGACTTCCATGCAGCTCAATTTTCTGGAACTTCTGGTTGTCTCCAGTTTTGAAGTAGATGTATTCCTCCTTAGTTGCGGAGGGAGATGCAGCGTACCTACCTATGCCTCCATATTGGCCAGAATTCCTGAGTTCCTATTCTTAATAAACCTCAACTTCAAATGCTTTTTTTCCTGTGTGTGTGTGGGATACTGCCAGCTTAATTATTTTATTGATAAATAAGGTTTGTCTCTAAATTAATGTCTAATACTAAGATGGCATTTCTCTAAATTGTTCTTTTTTTTCAATCCTCACCCCAGGCTATACTGATTTGAGAGAGAGAGAGAGAGAGAGAGAGAGAGAGAGAGAGAGAGAGAGAGAGAGATCAATGTGAAAAACATGTATGGGTTGTGCTCCCACCAGGGATGGAGACTTCAATCTACCTAGGTACATGCCCTGACCAGGGATTGAACCCATAACCTTCTGGTATATGTGATAATACTCCAACTATCTGAGCCACTCGGTAGGACTCTAAGTTATTCTTGTTTAATAAAGATAAGAATTAAGGGAAAGTGCTATAGGTGAGTCATCTTAAAGGAAAAAAGAGAACAGGTAGAAGGAACATTCTTGGGCATCAATCCAGCCAGCTGCATGTTATGGGCCTGAAGGACGACTGAGGTCCCAACTGCTCACCTGCAAAGATTCCTGCCTGATTAAAAATGGTCCTCATGAAAGGCTGATACAGACACATGTGAACATGTCACCTATGTCACTATCACCTAAATTTGATCCCTCTTGATTAATAGTACAAGAATGAACTTCAGATGGAAAAAACAGGAAAAATTAAAACAAAGGGAAAATGTACAGTATTCTTACCACACTTACAAGTGTCCTGCCTTCATTTGCACGGCTGTGTACATTTATAATTACAGTGACTACACAAACATTTCCTATGTTTTATGGTACTATGGTACCATAGTACTATGGTACTATGCTTTAGTCATTTGCCTTCCAACTACATACACGAGTCTCAGAGAGACAGAATTATGGAGGCAAAGGTTAGAAATGCTTTTATGATTTTAGATATGCATCACCAAACTGTTTTTCCGAAGTATTGCACAAACCAGTACACCACACCCTGTAGAAAAAAATGTACAAAGAAAAATTCTGGAAGGCGATATAATAAGAAGATAATTAATTGCAGTTGCACAGGGTTATGGGTGTGTTCCCTTATTTTTCTATTTCCCTGATTCCCTGCAATGGTCATATGACTTTTATCATTTCAAATTTAACAGTAGGAGGAAGCTAGGTACAGGGTTTATGGGAACTTTCTGTAGGCTTTTTAAAAACTCTCTGTAAATCTAAAATAACTTCAAAATAAAAGTTTGAGAAAAAGATTTAAGTGGATGGTAACAATTTTTGGTGCCACCTGAGGTCAACATGGCATCAGTTATGTAACATCCACTACTTCAGTTTTTCCCCCAGGTGTGGGGTTGCTGATTTAGGCACATTTTAAAATAAATTGTTCTATTATAAACCACAGGTTGTGGAGTCGGGGGAAAAGGGTGTTTGAGTCTTCACTCTGTCACCTGCTATGACTACCTCTGTGGTCTGGGCCATTCCTTAGCCCCCTGAGACTGTTCAGTGTAAACAATAAATGGAATCCCCCTCATAAGGCTCTTGGGAGGATTACATGAGCAAATAAATATAAAGGGTCTAGGAACAGAGCAATCAGACAACTGTTAGCTCCCTCGTGCCTGCCCCTAAAGCTCCAGTTCATAAGAGCAGACTGACACCTTCCTGAACACAGACACAACCGCAGACCAGGCACATGAGACCCTCGAACACAGAGGAAGGTGGCTTGGCTCCTCCCAGCTGACCCTTGCACTGGCCAGGCAGTCACAACATATGGAAGAGCTAGGTTACCCACAAAATAATAAAAATAAAAAGTTTATAAATTTGTTCAGAAAACTTAAAACACATCTCTCTGTGGAAAGAATGGTATCTGAGTGGACACCCAGCCTGGAAAAGCCCAGGTGACAGAGAAGGTGGCAGGTAACAGATAGTTATGGGGTTTCCAGCAGTGGGAGCTGGAAGTGTCCCAAGGAGGAAGGCAAATCATTCTGCCTGGTGGTGGAGGTCATGGCCTGGCATTATCTGCACTGAGTCTGGAAGGGTGAGTAGGAGGCCCTTAAAAGAAAGGGAAGGGGGAAGGCCATTCCAGGGGAGGGCGATGGGCAGACGCAGAGGCCACAGGAATGATGGTGTCCTGGAGGAAGATGCACAGGTGGATGGGTAGGCAGAGAGCCTGGGAGTGGGGCAGCAGAGAGAAGATCAAAAGGTGGCTGGGTTAAGAGTGCACCATCCTAAGGCACTTTTCCTTCCTGACTGGGTAGCCAGGGGTAGATTTTAGGTGAAGGAAACGTACAATTAGATACTGGTGGTAGAGCAGGTGACAGATCAGGTGAGGACAGAGAGATGGCAGAGGCAGGGAACCAGTTCAGCAGACTAAGTGCCAGGTGACTATGTCCTTAATGTAGACAGAGGGTGAGAAGACAGAATCGGAGTCCAGAGGTAGGATCAGCAGGGCTTGGTGCTCTGCTGAAGATGGGGTAGATGCGCTGACCGGTGTGGTTCAGTGGTTTGGGTGTTGTCAGTGGGTCACTGGTTCAATTCCCACTCAGGGCACATGCCTAGGTTGCGGGTTTGGGTCTCTATCAGGGCATGTAAGAGAGGCAGCAGATTGATGTTTCTCTCTTGTCTTGATGTTTCTCTCCCTCTCTTTCTCCCCCTCTCCCTTCCTCTCTAAAATTAATTAATAAATAAATTTAAAAAAGATAGGGTGGATGGAGGAGACCAGGATGACTGGGACATCTGGTTTGGGCCACTGGGTGCTGCTTTCACTGAGGCAATTGCCCAGGCAATTACCTTAGGCCCTGCTCTATCCAAAAAATAGGTGCACTTTTCCACTTTTCTACAATAGTCCATGCTACCAACACAGGCAGTCAAATCAGCTCTACCTAATACACACAAACACAGGGAGGCTGCCAAAATGATGAGACAAAGAAATACGGCCCAAATGAAAGAACAGAACAGAAGAAAACTCCAGAAAAAGAACTAAACAAAATGGGGATAAGCAGCCTATCAGATGCAGAGTTCAAAAAACACTGGTTATTAGGATGCTCAAGAAACTCCTTTGGTACTTCACCAGCATAAAAAAGACCAAGGCAGAAATGAAGGTTATACTAAGTGAAATAAAGAAAAATTTACAGGGAATCAATAGTGGAGTGGATGAAGCCAAGAATCAAATATGATTTGGAACACAATGCAGAAAAAAATTCAATGAGAACAGCAAGAAGAAAAAGGAATCCAAAAAAAAAAAAATGAGGATAGGGTAGGGAGCCTCTGGGACAACTTCAAATGTACCACCTTCGAATCATAGGGGTGCCAGAAAGAGAAGAGGAAGAGCAAGAAATTGAAAACTTATTTGAAAAAATAATGAAAGAAAACTTCCCTAATTTGGTGAAGGAAATAGAAATGCAAGTCCAGGAAGCACAGAGAGTCCCAAACAAGCTGGATATAAAGAGGCCCACATGAAGACACATAATAATTAAAATGCCAAACGTTAAAGATAAAAACAGAATCCTAAAAGCAGCAAGGGAAAAGAAGTTAGTTACCTACTAACTTCTTAGTAGATGGTAACTAGACTTAGTTGATGGTAACTAGACTTCTGTGGGTGATTGCTTTGTTGTGTATGTAGAGATGTTGAATTATAATGCTGCAACCTGAAACTTATGTAATTAAAATAAAACAAAATAAAAAACAAAAAAATCCCAATGGGGTTATGCCCTGATAAATCCATGGTACATTGAAAACGTCATTAAGTCGAATATGCATTTGATACACCTAACCTACTGAACATCACAGCTGAGCCCAGCCCACCATTTATGTGCTCAGACACTTACATTAGCCTCTGGTTGGACAAAATCCTCTCGCTGCTACTCAGCACCATGGAAGAGTATTGGACCACATATCGCTAGCTTGCCCAGGACAAGATCTAAATTCAAAACTTGAGGCCCTGGTTTGTGTGGCTCAGTGGTTGAGTGCTGGCCTGTGAACCAAAGGGTCATCGGGTGGATTCCCAGTTGGGGCACATGTCTGGATTGTGGGCCAGGTCTCTGGTTGGGGGTGTGTGAGAGGCAACCACACATTGATGTTTCTCTCCCTCTCTTTCTCTCTAAAAATAAATAAATAAAATCTTTAAAAAAAAAAAAACCCTTAATGTATGCATATTGCTCCCACGCCACTGTAAAGTGAAAAAATCTTAAGTCAAACCATGGTAAGTCGGGGACCATCTGTATTTGTGGAATCTCAAAAGTATTATCACCGCCCCATACTGTCTCTATTTCCTCTCCTCTTGCTCTCTACCTTGAATCCACAAGGATCAGATGGTCTCTCCCTCTGTTGAATCCATCTCAGTCCTTATTTGGCTGACAAACAGGTCAAGGCAGTTCAGAGCAGTGTTAGGAATACAGCAGCTGAAGCCGGACCCTCAGGTTCAAACTCCAGCCTATGAGGTCCTGAACTAACTGCTCCCTGTCTCCATTTTCCTGCCTGTAGAATGGTGATACTAGGAGCACCCCCTTCAGCAGGTGGTTGTAATGGATGAACATTCTAGAATATTGTCTGGCACAATGTAAACATTAGTGTTGCCTATTTGTACTACTGCTCACTCCCAAGCAGCTGCCAGAAAGATGCCATTAAAACCAAGTGAGCACACCCTCCCCTGCTCAGAGCCCCTACAGGCTTCCATCTCCCTCAGGTCCCAGCTCTACTGTGGCTTCCAGAGGGGATGAGAACATGTGGCCCCAGGGATACAACTCCATGAGCCAAAAATAGGTTTTACATTTTTAAAAGGTGAAAAAAAAAAAAAAAAAAAAGAAAGAAAGAAAAAAGAGAAAAAAAAATGTGTGACAGAGATAGAAGTGGCCCACAAAGCCAAAATTCTTTACTCACAGTAAAGATGACCTTTGCAGACAGTAAGCTGGCCTCTGGCCTACAAGGTCCTATGCCATCTCCTTATGTCATTTCTCCCCACGCCTGGCTCCAGCCACCCTGGCCTCACCCATGTCTCTCAAACATGCCTCCGGGGCATCTGCAATCATTGTCCCCCACCTCCTCAGGTAGACCCCAGCAGCACCAGTCCAACACATACACGCACCCTACCCCCATTCCCTCTGGTTTTATTTTCCTGCTAGCACCCATCCCCATCTTGTATACCACAAGGTATACAGAGTTAATGCTCATCATCTGCAGGAGTTTCGTCTACCCCATTGCTGTGAGCACTGAACAGGTGAATACCAAGCCACTGCTCCTCAAGGAAATCCAGGGTCAGGTTCCGCAAAACACCTCATCCTGTTTTTGTCAACCCATCAGCGGGTCATGTGTGTTTTGGCTTAAAGATGCCTCATTTAATATGCATTGTTGATTCCTTAGCACTGGACAGATTGGTAGTGTAGCAGGGTGGCTGAGACATGCACAGAGCTTGTCTGACGCATGCATCTTCTCCAAAAGGCGCCCCCAACCTTCCTGTGCCCAGGATGCCAGGCAGAACTTCAGCATTGTGCTCACTCAGGGTCACTTATGACAATGACATACCAACAAAAAGCCCAAACTGAAAAGCAGGCACTAAATACACTGCAAAAAGGACCCTTGTTTACAATAAGATCTGAAGCAGATGTCTCTGTGCTCCAACTTGGATGGGAATGGGCTTGTTGAGCGACTCAGATTGTATTTTGCCACCCGGTGTGCATTGGTGAGTGATCCAGAAAGCTCTGATAGTTCTATTTTTGGGGTTACAGAGAAATTTTAGGCAGTAGGTAAATTTGTAAGTATGAAATCTACAAAAGAAGATTGACTGTGTTTATGTTTACTAAGAGAGGCAACTACACATGGGTGGGCATCTCTGTGCTGTTCATTGTAGGCACAGTGCCTGGTAGATGGTGGATATGCAACAGACATTTGCTGAAGGAAGGGAGGGAGGGGATGTCTGGGAGGTGCCTGCCCTGGGGTATGTTAGAGGAGAAATGAAGTGGACCAAAGGGCAGGGTGGAGGGAGCCCCCTGTGTATGAAGTTCCATCATGGGCCTTTAGGGGCCCTTGGAATTGATACAATAGTTTATCCTTGAAATGAAGTTACAGAAATGTTTATGCACAGGTATTAGATCAGATTTGCCTCTGAAAACAGTGGCTGCAGCCCTGGCTAATGCAGCTCAGCTGGTTGGGCCTCAGTCCGCAAAGTGAAAGGTCACTGGTTCAATTCCCTGTCAGGGCACATGCTTGGGTTACAGGTTCAGTCCCCTGTTGGGATATGTGGGAGAGGCAACTGATCGATCTCTCTCACATTGATGTTTCTCTCCCTTTCTCCTTCCTTTCCCCACTCTCTAAAAATAAATAAATAAATACTTAAGTTAAAAAAGAAAAGAAACAGTGGCTGCAGGTGGGTGTGTAGGGAGACAGAGGACCTGACACTAGTGATCTGGACTGGGAAAGGGGAGAGGTGGAAGAGTTTCATTTCAGATTTGAGTCACCTAAGCTGCCCGTAAGGATTCTTGGCGATAGCAGGCAACAGCTGGATACGGGAGTGTGGTGCTCAGGAGAGAGCTCTAAATGAGGGATGGAAATTTGGATATAGTAGGTACCTGAAGCCAAGGAATGGATGAAATTCCAGGGGTAGGGAGACTGCTTTGCCTGGGGACTGAATGGGATTGTTAGCGCAGGTAGCTAGATATTAACACAGCAAAGGAGCAAAGGGAGTCAGATATTAAGCCTAATAAACTAGGGTGTTGAATCAGACAATAATCCTGATTAAGTCTGGAAGTTGTATCTTCAGACACCACAGGGGGACTGCTTATTGCCCCACCAAGGGATTAACACCCCTCCCTCCCCCATGCAGGTAAGAAGGAATAAACAATAAAGGGGAAATTCTCTGCTGGGTGCATGTGCAGTAGAAGCCAAGAAGGCACAGGGGAAGTTCTATACTATGTATGAGGTATGCACAGTAGGAACTAAGATGGCAACCACAAAAGTCTGTAAGTCTAGCTTGGGAAAGGGTCAGATTGGATAAGGGACACAGAACCCTGGAAGATCTAGGAAATGGATTGGTTAGGGGGAGGACTCAACACTGGCCCATGAAGGACTGGGAAGTTGATTGGTTAGTTTGAAAGAGTGGCTGATCCTTCCCACAGCCAAACCGATACAGCTCAAGTTTAACAAAGCTCACTCTGGCTTGGTAACAAACAGCTTGCACACTCACGTGTTCTCTCTCTTCAGCAGCTATGCGGGCTCAAAGCACAGGCCTGGGCACAGTAACACAGCATCTACGGGACGGCAGCCAGGAACAGAGGCTACACTAGCCAGACAGGAACAAAGGCTCAACTGGACGAAGCTTTGACATGGACTAAACCAATGGTGCCAAATTTCTGGACACTGGCCCTGTTTCTGGGCCTGATGAAGACAAGGCTGGACTTTTTCCATAGTGGCACAGACAGAGATGAGACAACAGGAACCTGGAGGCACTCTTCTATATTTACCCCAATAAATCTTACCACAACACCTCAACCTCCCTTGTGTGGATCCCCAGAAATGCTTTTCCTGCAACTCCATGAAAGGACCCCATTTCCACCAACAACAGGATAAGACATAAAGTTAACTGTCCTTAGGGTCCCTGCTTGTTGCAAGTGGTCTTAGTATCAGAACAGCATAATTGCATTCTTTTTTTGGAGGGGGTTAGAGGAGAGGAGTGTTTTATCACAACCACTGGCTCAAACTATTATTTTATTATTATCAACTAAAATTTCTAAGTTGCTTCCTCATAGGTTGTCATTCTGTCCTATTTCTTTATTCTATACTCATGTAGCTGCTTATTTAAACCTGTGCTTCTCAATCAGGGGTGATTCTGTCACCCAGGGGATATCTGGCAAACTCTGGAAACATGTTTGATAGTTACTATTGGGTGGGATGATGTTGGTATAGAGTGGATCACCACAGAGTATGCTGCTCAACAGCCTACAACCATAGGACGCTCCATGCCAGAGAATTACCTGGCCCCAAATGTTCACAGGGGAACTGCTGATTCAGCCTCAGGCACAGGAATAGAAACACCCATCACACTCAAGTCCACCTTGCTGGCTACAGCCAATACTCTCAGTCCCTGAGATTTCTGGGTCCTGATTATACCATACTGAGAGGAAGGCCACCCCTTCAGCTTTCTAAATTATATGGTACACAGCCAGTCAGGACAGAGCAGATGGAACCCTGGGGTCTGCCTCTCAGTTGACACTAGTGTGCTAATTAACACTCTTGGGGAATTTTCATCTAACCAGTTGTGAGCCTGGTTAAAGGACAGCTAGCTCAGAATTATCTTAATATCTCTGTGGGCCCCCAAGAACATTGTGGGAGACCCAATTAGTTGTTTCCCACTTCCACACATCCCACCTGTTTCCTTGATCTACTGAACTAGATATTTCACCACCTGCCAAAAGAGGATATGAGAGTAACGGCACACGATTTCTTCCTAGTGACTGATGCTGGTTTTAAAGCTCATGAATGCAGCTGCCTCTTTAGTACTCTGTTCTCAGGGTGATCGGAGGATACCAGTGAGTGGGCTGGTCTCTGGTTGGGAGACTGCACTGGGCCAGTTCTGCTTCCATCCTAGGCCTGGGACCATGCTTACCAGATGCCACCTTTCTTGTGGCATGCCTCGAAATATCCAAAGGTGGTGAGAGGCTGAGACTTGCTTTTAAGTTCTTGCCAGACCCTACCATGTTGGATGCAATTAGTGAACTCGATGATTAAACACATACACACACACACATCAACATTCTAATTCAAAAATGGGCAAAAGGCTTGAACAGACATTTCTCCAAAGTAGAGATACAAATAAATGGCGATAAGCTTATAAAAAGATGCTCAACATTACAAATCATTAGGGAAATGCAATCAAAACCACTATGAGATGCCATTTCATGCCTATTAGGGTGGCATAATTTAAAAAAATGGAAAATAACAAGTGTTAATGAGGATGCAGAGAAACTAGAATCCTTGTATATTGCTGGTGGAACTGCAAAATGGTGCAGCTGCTGTGGAAGTCCGGCGGTCCCTCAAGAAGTCAAACAGAATTACGATTTGACCCAGGAATCCCACTTTTGAGTACAGACCAAAAAGAACTGAAAGCAGGGACATGAACAGATGTTGGCACACCCACGGTCATAGCAGCATTATTCACAACAGCCCTAAAATGGAAACAACTCAAGTGTCCATCAACGAATGAACAGATAAACTCAGTGTGGTTTAT
Organism: Furipterus horrens; assembly: GCF_987537825.1. Lineage (NCBI taxonomy): Eukaryota > Metazoa > Chordata > Mammalia > Chiroptera > Furipteridae > Furipterus > Furipterus horrens. The sequence goes on along the minus strand of NW_028327180.1, from coordinate 59,198,249 downwards.
CTGTACAATGGAACAGGATTCATCCTTAAAAAGGACATTCTAACACTTGCTAAAACATGGATGAGTCTTGAAGATATTATGCTCCATGAAAGAAGCCATTCACAAAGGGACAGATGCCATGTGATTCCACTCATTAAAGGTCCCAAAGACAGAAAGGAGATGGGTGCACGGGCTGGGGAGTTAGTGTTTAATGGGGACGGAGTTCCAGCTGGGGAGGGTGAGCAAGTTCCAGAGGTGGGAGCACAGCAATGTAAATGTGCTCAATGCCACCAAACTGGGCACTTAAAAGTGGTTAAAATGTTTAAGTACATTTTACTGATTATGTTGTTATAGTAGTCCCGATTTTTTCCCCTTTGCTCCCCTCTGCCCAGTACCCTTCTTCCCCCAGCAATCCCACCCCCCTTAGTTCATGTCCATGGGTCATGCATGTAAGTTCTTGGGCTTCACCCTTTCCTATACTATTCTTAGCTTCCCCCTGTCTATTTTGTACCAACCAGTTATACTTCTTAGTCCCTGCATCATTTCCCAATTTCTCCCCTTTTCCCCTCCCAGCTGATAACCCTCCAAATGATCTCCATACCTATGATTCTGTTCCTGTTCTGATTTGCTTAGTTGGATTTTGTTTTTATTTTTTAGATTCAGTTGTTGATAGTTGTGAGTTTGTTGTCATTTTAGTGTTCATAGTTTTGATCTTCTTTTTCTTAAATAAGTCCCTTTAACATTTCATATAATAATGGCTTGGTGATAATGAGCTCTTTTAGTTTCACCTTGTCTGGGAAGCACTTTATCTGCCCTTCCATTCTAAAGGATAGCTTTGCTGGATAGAGTAATCTTGGTTGTAGGTCCTTGCATTTCATCACATTGAATATTTCCTGCCAGTCCCTTCTTGCCTGCAAAGTTTCTTTTGAGAAATTAGCTGAAAGTCTTATAGGCACCCCTCTGTAGTTAACTCTCTGCTTTGCTCTTGCTGCTTTTAAGATTCTCTCTTTATCTTTCACCTTTGGCATTTTAATTATGATGTGTCTTGGTGTGCTCCTCTTTGGGCCCAGCTTGTTTGGGACTCTGTGCTTCCTGGACTTGTAAATCTATTTCCTTCGCCAAATTTAGGAAGTTTTCCTTCATTATTTTTCACATAAGCTTTCAATTTCTTGTTCTTCCTTTTCTCCTTCTGGCATCCCTATGATTTGGATGTTGGCACATTTTTTTTTTTTTTTACATATTTTATCATTTTATTAGGAATAATTCCAAATGGGTTATGAAGAAAACTTATTCATTTGAGTTTGATGAGTTTTCCAAAAACTCTTAATGAAGGTATGTTCAATAAACAATAAAACATCAGCAGAACTATCATATACTGGGCGAAGAGTCAGGCTGATACCAAAAGCAACATGCAACATAAAAAAGATATAATATAAAGGAAGACAATCTGCTGGGTATTAAAAACCATCCCAATGTGAACTCTGCTACCAGCACAGAACTAATTAGCTATTCAATCCAAACCACACAAAGGTAAGCTTGGCTGATGGAAGCCGGAAGTCAATAATGGGGAAACAAAATACTAAGTTCCTCAGTGCAAGAGACCTCAATAGTGTTTTGGAGCATTTCCCTGGCTGGTACAAGCTGTATTAGAAAATCTTTTTGGCAAGGGAGAAAAATAAATACAAATGGAATGCTACATTTTTTTTTTTTTTTAATTAGCAGACTGTCCCAAGAATGATAAAGGTATCAGTAGAGTAGCAAGGGGATAACTTAAAAACATTATTTGTTGTGGGCTCAAAAAACATTCAAAATGGATTTAAAGGTGTCACAATAGCTAAGTCCAGGCATTTAGGCGAAAAGGAAGTAAATTGAAAAGAGGACACTTTTTTCCCAAGAAGAATTTCTTTAAAACCAAGCATATTGCTAAAGTGCAACATTATACTTGGTAAACAATAATTGGCAACAAAATAAGTTTAAACGCTGTAATAATCTGCCCAAACCAGTCCCAGATACTGTTTAATAACCAAGGTGCAAACTAATTTTGTTGTAACAAGCCTAGTACCAATTCTATCAAACATGTCCTTGGTTAGATATCCAGTTTCATTTAACGTTTTGAAAGCTCATTTGACAGCCAGTCAAGTCCCTCATACAGACCAGTTCCTTGTGTAGCACAAGTGGCTTGAACATACCATGTTCTGTTACGAAGAGACTGAAGACCTAATTTATCTGTCATTTCACTGATGGCCATAGCATTTGGCAAATCCTGTTTGTTTGCAAAAAGCAGCAACACTGCATCTTGCAACTCATCTTCCTGAAGCATTTTTTGCAGCTCTTCAGCTCCTTCCTGAATTCTTTCACGATCATTGCTATCTACCACAAAAATAAGACCCTGGGTATTTTGGAAGTAATGCCTCCAGAGAGGCCTTATTTTATCTTGACCACCAACATCCCATACTGTGAAACAAATGTTCTTATATTCTACTGTTTCCACGTTAAAACCAATGGTAGGAATGGTGGTGACTATCTCCCCTAACTTCAGTTTATACAGAATGGTCGTCTTGCCAGCAGCATCCAATCCAACCATCAGAATGCGCATCTGCTTCTTGCTAAAGAGGCGGGAGAAGAGGGAGGAGATGGTGAGGCCCATGGCGGTAGTGGCACTTGCGATGGGCAGGAGCAGAAGGGGTTTGGAGCGTCCCCCGGCCTTCCACGCTCCCGGCAAACTGAGCGATAAGGAACAGGGGCTAAAGAAGAGGGCGACAAAGGCAGCTCGCTAACCAGCGTGTCGACGAAGCTCCAGGACCAGAATTAGTGGGGCGTGGACCTGCTCGACGACTGGCGCGGCAGCTCCCGTTCTAGTGTTAAGGCTTTGGCTGTGCCACGTCACAGGGCAGCCTCTGCGACTCGGGCAGCGGTCCAGCCTCTCCCTGGATGTTGGCACATTTAAAGTTGTCCCAGAGGTTCCTAAGCCTCTCCTCATTTTTTTCAATTCTTGTTTCCTCATTCTGTACTGGTTGACTGTTTTTTTTCCTTCCATATGTTCCAAATCATTGATTTGAACCCTGGTTTCCTTCCCTTCACCATTGGTTTTATGTGGATTTTCCTTCATTTCATTTAGCATAGCCTTCACTTCTTTCCTTATGTGTTTGCCATACTCAAGCATATCTGTCAAGCCTGTGAGCATACTTATCACCAGTGTTTTGAATTCTGCATCTGTTAGGTTGGCTATCTGCTCATTGCTTAGTTCTCCCACTGGAACATTGATCCGTTCCTCCTTTTGGGCCATACTTCTCTGTTTCCTCATCTTGACATGTTCCTGTTTGCCTGTGTCTTAGGTAGAGCTGTCACTCCTGTTATGTTGTAAGGAGCAGAGCCTTCGGTATTCATCAGTACAGGGCGGCCCATTTCACCACTTTGTGGCGCTGTATGTGGGAGAGGGGTCAGAGAGGAAACAATGCCTACTTGCTCAGCACTTGCCCTTTTTCCAGGCACTTCTCCCACTTTCGTATGGGATGGGACTGGCGCCTCTCTAGCTGTTGCTCTGGCTCTTGTTCCCAGAGTGGGTGGGCCTGTGGACGTTCTAGGACCATCGGGGCCCTTTGGACAAGTGGATTCTGCTGAGAGACCAGCAGTTTCTTCCTCTGCCCCAACCCCCACTGGTTTGCATAGTCAGAAGCAATGAGGCTTTATTTTCCCTTGCGCTGGGACCGTGAGCTGTGTGGTCTGTTCTGGTGCTGGTGCTAATGCTGGGAGTGCTCCCCAGGTGTCCCTCCCACGTTTTAAAACATATGACTGCACTTTCCACTGGCCAGCCACTGCCACTGCCACCACCACACTGCATCCTCTCCACCCTGGCTCCATCCCTCCTACCTGTCTGGATGAGTATTTCTTCTTTATCTTTGTCTGTTGGACTTCCATGCAGCTTGATTTTCTGGAACTTCTGGTTGTCTGTAGTTTTGAGGTTGTTGTATTCCTTCTTATTTGTGGAGGGAGACACAGTGTATCTACCTACGGGAAGCTGGGGTGCTTGGTGGTGGCAAATGTAGCTCAGCCCCATGTTTGGAAAACCACTGGGAGCATGGCAGCACACAGGACCTAATCCACACACTGGTTTTCCTGTCTAGGCCTCCATCCTGGCTGGAAGTCCTTTAAAATAGTTATTTTAAAATGATACAACTACTCCTACAAGAGACTTGAACTTCAGAGTGGCTGCTCCTCCACCATGGTGGATTGAGACTTTTTCCCATAAACATGACATTCTCCATGACAGAAGTGGCAAAGCAGCGTTAAGAACTTCTTTCCATTTTCTCTACTGATAGGACTCAGTAGCTTGATCAACAGACTGGCTTCAACACACAGGGAACTCCACAGGGCTCTATAAGTGACCTGGAAGGTCCTGTCTCTGCCTCTTAGCACTTACACCCCAAAACTGCCTTAGCAATTCAAAAGGATGGTTAATGGAAATTAAGGGGTCAAACATGCTCCATTTGGTGTTTTGAATCCTTCTGATGAACAAGTTCAATGACCACACGAAGGACTGGGCAGAGGTATCCTTGGAACGTTTTACCAAGGGTAAGGGTCACTCCTACAGGAAAAGATCAACCACCAGTGGAAACAGTCTTTTCATGAGAGGTTGGAATGGGGCAAATCCAGACAGGAGGACAGAGGTGTGACCTCAAGACCAGAAGGTGACTGATGAAAAAGAGGAGCTGCACTGGCCAGTGTGGCTCAGTTGGTTGAAGCATCATCCTGTAACCCAAGGGTTGTGAGGTTGATCCTTGCTTTGGGCATGTATGGGAAGCAACCAATTGCTGCTTCTCTTTCACATTGAGAACTCTCTCCCAAAGCAATGAAAAAATGTCCTCAGGTGAGAATTAAAAACAAACAAATAAATAAATAAACAAAAAGCCTGGCTGCTGTGGCTCAGTGAATTGAGTGTTGCCAAAATGTTGCCAGTTTGATTCCCCATCAGGGCACATAACTGAATTGTGGGTTTGATCCCCAGTTGTGAGAATCAACCAGTTGATATTTCTCTCATATACTGATGTTTCTCTCCCTCTCTTTATCCCTCTCTTCCCTTGTCTCTAAAAACAAATAATAAAATCTTAAAAAAAAAAAAAAAAGAAAGAAAAGTAAAAAATAAAGTGGAGCTCATGGCTCTGGCTGGGTATGTCAGTTGGTTAGAATGTCGTATCCATGTGACAAGGTTGTGGGCTCGATCCCTGGTCAGTACAGTATTCCCTCACTTATCGCGGGTATTACGTTCCAGACACCCCCTGCGAGGTAGGAACCTTACATTTTTTCTACACTCTTAAACCTACGTAATTTTAATAACATATGTATACAGTATCGCAAAATCCCGCAATATAGCGAAAAATCTGCGATATATAATTAAATATAGTATTTTAAAAAATCCCGCAATACAGTGAGGCTGCAATAAGTGAATGAATGTGTAAAGAAGTGGAACAACAAATCCATGTTTTCCTCTCTCCCTTCTTTCCCCTCTCTCTCAAAAATCAATAAATAAAAATAAAAAAGAAAAGAGAGGAGCTCACTGTTCTGTTTCCTTATGAACATATCTGAAAAGGGGCACACAAAAAATCAGGAACCAGGAGGAGCCGCCCCTGTGCTGCCCTGGTGTCTCCTGAAGGTTACCTGCTGGGCCCCTGCTTGACTGCACACTATTTTCTTCAAAATCATGCACAGGGAGTCCAGACCCAGAAAAAGCCTTTGCCTTGTGAGTGTTTCTTGTGACTCTGGGTCAGATGCTGAACTGTGGGGGTCCCTGCTGTGGCCCTGGCAGGAAGGGCAGCTGACTTTCCTCTTAGGCATTTACAAATAATTATGTTAATTCAATTAGCTGTACAGAAACCAAAATGAGGTGGCCAAAAAGCATTTTAATGAAAAGAAGTGATTTTGAACAGATTAATATAGCTGTGGCTACTATACATTTGAAACTTTCCAAAGAACCCAAATGGCCTTATTATTAAAAAAAAAACAAAAAACTCTAATGCGGGAAATAAAGAGCAAATGTTAGCAGAGGTGGCTGTAAGGAGGGCAGAGGAAATCAAACACTTGACAGAGGAGAGTGGGTTTCTCTTTCAGCAGATAAAAAGCGTTCTGTTAAAGGCGGAAGGCAGGAAAGAAAAACATTCACCTACAATGCCAGAAAAAAAACAAAACCTGTTTGCTTTCAATGGCCTGGGAAATTACTCCAGGGCACTACATTTCTGTAAAAAGACAACAGAACCGGTGTCAGGGTCTGTGAGGCTTAGAACAGACCCTCCACAGGGAGTTCTCAGTGGGAACTCACCACTGTCCCCTTTGCTAGTGTTCACAATCAAGATGACCAGTTCAGACATGGCTCTAGGAACAGAATGGTAATAATCATGGGTCTTCTATAGGTGTTGGCAAACTGGGCCCTCCCGCCAGCCACCTGTTTTGTAAATAAAGTTTTATGGGAACGTAGCCACACCGACTTGTTTCCATGTGGTCTGGCGCTGCTACAGGGACTGTGGCCTGAAAAATCTCAAATACTTACTACTGGCTCGTTTCAGAAAAAGTCTTCAAATCCCTGCTCAACGGTATCTAACTGGTTTGTTCTAGAAAGGGGAACTATTCCCAATAATCAAAATGCCACCTGCTGGGCTCATGGGAAGCTCCCATTTTTAGTCCCTGACACGCAGAAGGGAATGGAATAAAGCTAAGTGAGTGTGGGAAAGTCATAACCGGATTCTGGAGGCCTGAAATACAGGTACGAGGCTAGTTTCTGAGTATCTCACAATCCTTACAATCCTAAGGACACTGGCTATAACTATTAAAGGAGGTCAGCAACCAGCTCCTACATTAGGAAAATTCCAGAACCTTGCAAAGACCTTCATCAGTATTCCTTTTAAAACTGCAAATGTGTGAGCTTGAATATATTTTACATCTCATGTCTCAAGGTCAAGAAGAAAACAATGCCATTTGCTTATGTAAGCCAGGTGCAGGGCTAGGCAGAGGGAACACTTATTTTTCCTCTTAAAATTTAAATCTATAAAACTTTTGTATTTGGTGAAAGTGGTATTTTAATGCATGGGGAAGGACTATATTCTACAATGTAGAGTACAGGCAAATAGCCAAACACTTGACAAGCATCTTTTTTATACAGTCACATGCCACACCTAACAGTTAATGACGGACCAAATACGTGACTGTGGTCCTATAAAATTATAATGAAATTGAAAAATTCCGATCACCTAATAATACTGTAGCCATCATAATGTCGTATCGCAGCGTATTACTCCTGTGTTTGTGGTGATGTTGTGTGCAGCAGTGTCCTGGGCCTTCCTTCACCTGTACTCACCTCACTCGCTAATTCACTCAGAACAACTTCCAGTCCTGCAAGCTCCATTTGTGGTAAGTGCCCTATACAGCTGTACCATTTTTATGTTTTTTACTGTATTTATTTTTTACTTTACCTTTTCTATTCAGTATAGGCTGCAACCTGGGAGCAGTGGGCTGTACCAGCTTGGTATGTGCACCCTTTGCACAGCAATGGCATCCCCTAGTGACACAGTTGTCAGGTGTCCCTGTCGTTAAGCATCACGTGACTGCTTTATAGCAAATTATATTCACAGGGATTTAGATTTCAAGCTTTTCACATAAGAAGTTAGTTCTTCCTAAGATCTCCCCTTTTCTCTCTTTACTTACCAGGTTCCCAAGAGTGGGCCCAAGTTCAACACTTAAACTTTAAAATATCTAAAAATGACTACCTGTTGAAAAGAATCTAAGAAGTGAGGAGCAGTTTCTTGAAAACTTGTTCTCATTTATGAGTAACCAGAAATAGACCATTTCTGTGGTAGGTTGAATGGGATTTCCCCAAAAGACCCTCCATACAGAACCTCAGGATGTGGCCTATCTGGAATTAGGGTCTTTGCAGAAGTAACTGAGGATCAAGATGAGATCATCCTGGATTTAGGATGGGTCCTAGATCCAATGACTGTTGTGTTTATAAGAGAAAAGAGAAAGAGATTTGTACCTGAGAGACAGACAGATACAAATACACAGAGGAGAAAGCCAACTGAATGAAGCCACAGCCCAGGAAGCCTCAGGCCCATCTTCTAGGAGCTGCTGGAAGAGGAAAGGAAAGGCTCTCCCCTGGAGCCTCTGGGGGGAGTGCTGCCCCGCAGACTTCCGGCAGGAAGAACTGTGAGAAAACTAGCACGTCTCTGTGATTTCTGTGCAGTCATTTGCTCCAGCAGCCCCAGGAAACAGCCGCTAGATTCAGGCTGCCAAGTGGATGAGCCCTGAAAACATTAGTAAAAGCAGCCAGATGCAAAAGGCCATGTACTACAGAATTCATAGGAATTTGTCGAGAATAGGCAAATCTATAGAGATAGGAAGTAAGTAGATTTGGTTTCCAGAGGCTTGGGAATTGTTAAGTGGGAAGTGACTGCTAATCAAATCAGTACAGGACTTCCTTTTGGGGTGATGAGAATGTTCTGGAATTAGACAGTGGTGATGGTTGCACAACTCTGTGAATATATTTTTTAAAACCACTGAATTGTACACTTTACAAGGGTGAATGTTATCCCAATTAAAAAGCAGAAGACAGCAGGGCTCCCCCAGAAAACAGGGAAGCTGGAGGGCCTTCCCCTTTGGAGCTTTTGGAACATCCTAGAAGAGCAAAAAACCACAAAAGGAACGTTTCAGGTTCCTGATAATAGGCCAGGTGGGGCTAATCACAAACTAAAAAGCAGTAATTTACAAGATGTGATTTATAATTGTTCCTCAAATTTCTAGAACAGACCACTATCATTACACCTCATAAAAATTTTTTTCACTTACATATATTTATTTTGTACCTCATTAATAAAGTTGTATTTTTAAAAGAGAAAAAAAGGGCTAAGTTGTGTTCACTGTTGCAACCCTTGTACCTGGTACACAGCAGGCACCTGGTGATAATCTGCTGCTGAATGAATGAACAGACGAATAAACACACCCAAATACTACTGAGTGCTCCACAAGTAGTAACAACCTGCTGTCATGCTTCTAATTTTATAGACAGGCAACTGAGGATTAGAGGGCATAAGGAGCATCTCTGACAACCTGTGCTCATGTGGTCATGTGTGTGTGCATGTATGCGTGGAAGCAGCTGTGGCCCCTTCCTCCACCTTCAAAGCCAGCAGTATAGCATCTTTTCTTTTCTTTTTTTAAAGCCTTTAATTAATTAATTTTTTAAAGAGAAGGGAAGGGAAGGAAAACGAGAGGGAGAGAAACATCTCACACACCCCTAACTAGGGATCTGGCCTACAACCCAGGTATGTGCCCTAACTGGGAATCAAACCTCAACCTTTCATTTCATAGGCCGATGCTCAATCCACTGAGCCACACCAGTCAGGGCAATGTAACATCTTCTAAGCCCTCTCTCTGACTCTGTTTCCATCCTCATGTCTCCTCAGATCTGGATCCTCCTGCCTCCCTCTCAGAAGAACCCTTGTGATGACACTGGGCCCAGCTGGGTAAGCCAGGAAAAGTTCCCCATCTCCACATCTGTAATGTAACCAGCACTGCAAAGTCCCTCTGCCCTGCAAGGTCACATATTCCAAGTTCTCAGCGGCTAGGATGTAGGCGTCTCTGGGAAGCTATTACTCTGCCCACCATACCGGTTATGATGTTTCACCAGATCAATGTGGTGGGAGAGGCCAACTATAAATTACAGAACAGAGGACAGATGCAGATGTTCCTTGCATCTGCAAAGTCAAGACTCCATTTACTGCGGGGGGAATGGGTGGCTGATACCTGCTGGGAATAAACAAAAAAGCCCCAGAACTGCAGGGACAAGAAATCCCTGGACTTACAGTAGGCAGACTCCTGAGACTTCGCCTCTGGTTACAAAATGCATTAACCAGATTACTGCCCTACTGTCAGAATGACTTTGTTTTTATTTCTGATGGGTTTTGTATTACTCAGCTTCTGGGTTCTCTGCCTCTCTCCTTTCTCCCTCTATCACCAATGTCTAGTAGGTAGTGACTGCTTTCTAAACCTTGTTCATAGTCTTCTGTCCTGCCCCTACTCCATCCCAAAGTGCTACCACCCTAGCTAGGGTCCCTGAAGACCTACAAAGGGCTACTCTTCACTGTTCTTGAACCCTGACAGACCCTGGGATAGGGTCAAGACAGTGGAAAAAAGACCCCTGATCTGAGGGCAGGGAACAGTTTTCTCCTTCCCCAATGCAAGATAAATTTGAGAGGAGTGTGACCTGGTCATCTACATGCTGCAGGGACCCAGGCTGTGTAAGGAAGAGTCCAACTAGCTGATGACCTCAGGGCCCATCATCAACCCATCACCTGTTACACTCTCTCCCACACTGGCAACTAAGCCCTGACACATTTGTCTCTGAATAGGTGAACGTCTGACCTCTTTCCACACTGTTCAAATCTAGGTCATCTCCCAATAGGCCTCCCTACCTCCAGCTTCCACCTTTTCCAAGGCCCCCTTCACCCATGGATGGAAACGGCCACAAAGCCCTTCCACAGTAACACCCCAGCCTAAAACGCCCCTGCCAGCAGTACCTGACTGAACTTTCATACCTGCTGTGCCCCCTGTGCCAATAGCTGCTGAGGAGTGGCCTAGTCATCGCCCATCAGGAGAAAGAGGACTTTCCTGCCCACGATGAAATTCTGACCCCACATCTCTGTCTAAATCCCTGTTATAACAGTTGGCACAGAGGACTTTGCAGCCATCTGCTACATGGCAGGAACTCTGGTCTATACTCAACTTGAGGAAGTGAAGAATCTATTCCTATCAACAACCCAGGTGCACACCACTGATGTTGGCATGCTGTCCCCTTTCCTTCAGGCTGTCTGATCTTTGCCCCACAGTCTCTAGCTTCCCCCTTTCAAACCACTTCTTACAATTCTGCTCGCCCCCCAGTCACTTTCACAGAGCTCTAGTTCTCATGCCCCCTCTTATCTCACAGCTTTACTGAGATGGAATCCACCCTCCACCCCCTACCCCCCATTTTATGCTCACCTGAGGACATTTTTTCTTTGCTTTTAGAGAGAGGAAGAGAAGAAGGGAGGGAAGGGGGGAGGGGGGAGGAGTGACAGAGAGAGAGGGAGAGAGAGAGAGAGAGAGAGAGAGAGAGAGAGAGAGAGAGAGAGAGAGAGAGATTGCCTCCGGCATGTGCCCCAACAGGGGATCAAACCTCCAACTTTTTGATATACAGGATGACACTCCAACCAACTGAGCCACACCAGTCAGGTCACAAGCCACCCTTTTAAAGTGTACAATTAATGGCTTTTAGTACATTCAGAATTGTAAATCCATCACAACCAATTTTAGAACATTTTTAACACCCTCAAAAGAAACCCCACACCTCTTAGCTGTCACTCCCCACCTGCTCCCCACCTCCAGCCCCAGTAACCACTAATCTACTTTTTGTCTCTGTGAATTTGCCTGTTCTTGATATGTCATGTGTGGCTTCTTTCACTTAGCATAACATGTTCAAGGCTCACCCATGTTGTAGCCTACATCAGAACTTCATTTCTTTTTGCAGGTGAACAATATTCCATTGCATAGATAGGGCATATTTTATTTCTCCATTCATCAGCTGACGGATATCTGGGTTGTTTCCATCTTTTGGCAATAGTGAATGACAACCCTATGAACATTTGTGTGCCAGTTTTTGTGTGGAGGATCTATGTCTTCATTTCTCTAGGTACATAACTAGGAGTGGAAATAGATGGATCTTATGGTAATTCTGTGTTGAGCCTTTTGAGGAACTGCCAGATTGTTTTTCCAAGGGGCTGACAGTGTTGAGGGTCTCAATGTCTCCATTTTCTCAGCTCTTTCAATTCTTTCATTAGGAGTACCCAGGTAGAAATTGCAAAAGGTCACAAGGACCAGTCACTGATCACCATATCCTGGCATCATGAATGCCACAGAGCTGACTCCCCTACTGCTTGAGTATTTTGTTTCACATCATGTCTGCTCAGTCACCATCCACTTCACTCAGTGAGGGGACTAGAGAGTACACTAACCCCTCTTGTGGAAGTAGTATTCTTTCTAAATTCATTTTTGCTTTGCAAATGAATCTCAGCCAATTAAGAGGTATCCATACAGGAAACATAAGTGTCCTTGTGTGCAGGATCCTGCCTGATTCCAGACAAGTAATTTGCTGTGGTCCTTCTCTCCTGCTATGCTGCACTGCAGTGGAGGGGCACCTGCCTAGACCACATCCTGTTTTGCCTATCTAGACTCCTGATATCCACTCCTAAGAATGACCAGTCGGTAAAATGTTCTGGAATTAGATAGTGGTGGCAGCTGCATAACTCTGTTAATGTACTAAAACCCACTGGCTGTCACACTTTAACAGTGTGAATTATATGGTATGTGAATTACATCTCAATAAAGCTGTTACGTTGGAAAAAGTAACATTTTAAAATACAACCACCTACAATGTGTTAAATGTGGGTGTTTGCTACTTTGAACATAACCAAATGCAACTTTATCCTTGTTGAAACTATTAACTTACCTAAGAACAAAAGCAGAGAAGCAAGCAAGTTGAATATAGTTTACACCCAAAGCCATTTTAACAACAGAAAAATTAGCGGAGCAGCAGCAGTTCTTTCCCTGAGATCCCGGGAGGACACTGTTTTAACGGGTTTGCCCCTCCCCCATCAGCCACATTCCTCCTCCTCCAAAAATGTCCTACAGGCAGCTCCGGAACTCTGACTGCAACTATTTTGCACCTGGACACGGTTTGGAAAACAGCAGCTCTCACTACTTTGAGGGGGGAAAGTTAAGTTTACCAAATAACAAGAAACAACAATTGTTTGAACTTACTAAAGCTCTCTGGGCTTTACATTAAGAAAGCTGTGACGGATATGTTTTAAAAGTCAGATAGAATCTGAAGAAATGGAAACAGGCTCCAGGCTGAGTGAGGAAGAATGAAGGCAACTTTGACTTAAGGATCAGAAATATGCTAAACATGTGGAAGGTAAACACCCAGGGAAGCACCACTGCTAACTGCAGCCCTAGTCCCAGAGGCGGGTGACTCGGGGAAACGGTAATTGCTACTATGTGACGAGAATGAAAATTACACCCCGCTTATGCCAGAAACAAGGTAGGTGCCTCCGCAGCTTTCAAAGGAGGCGTTCTCAAGTCAGCTTAAAAAAAGAGAAGGGACTCACAGAATGCCTTTCCACTTCTCTAACTTATGCCATTTAAAAGTGAAAGCTGATCCAAAGTAAAACAAAATATGTTTAACAAGAACTAAATTTACCATGCCTTCTGGCTGTATGGTCTTATGTTGCTTTAAAATAACTTTTCTCAAAAGGACTTGACTCATAAAAATTACAACTTCTTGATAAAGTGTAAACTCTGACCCAGTCCAAACAACTGAAATGCTCACATTTTCCAGACTCTTTGTTACCTAGAATGGCAACCCACAACACAACCTAAAGATACAGGGCACGAGCATATGCACAAACTATGTAACATTTATTGCGCATTCACCATTTGCCAGGCACTTTGCTTCGCACCTTACACATATCATCTCATCAAATCCTCAACCGATCCTTACTCCCCGTTTAAAAATGGGGAGACAGGCATAGCGAGGTTACATGGCTAATATGCGGTGGAATCTGGAACCAGAACAGCTCTGGTCTGACACTGAAGCCTGTGCTCTTGACACTTCTCACCCAGACACGTGCAAAATCATCCCGGAACGCCCTTGGCCAAGGTACTGTTCACACTATCCCGGCCTCTCGCTACCCTACCAGAATAGAAGGATCCTTGAATCTCCTGGCTGGAGGTTCACTTCCCCCACCCCCGCCCGAGGCAAAGGGGGACACGTCGTGCTCTTCACTTCGGGGGTAAAACTTTAGGAAAATGTTTACCCTCTGGCCAGTCATCTCTCGTATCGCTTTGACCTCAACAGAGCAACAGGTGACAAAGAAAGAGCTACAGCAAATGGTGCCAGGGAAGCTGCCTCGCACCGCCTAAACTCTACCGCAGGAAAGTGTAGAGAGAACCCAGGGCACACGACCAGCCCGAGATTTTGTCGGCTCTGCTCCAGGGAGCTCACCCCGCAGGACCGAAGCACCACGGCGCTGGCGGCTGTCACGGTGGGCTCGCCCCAGGTGGCTCTGAAACGGGAACCCGACGACCTGTCCCTCCTGGGCGAAGGAGGCTGCAGCGCCAGGGACTGGGGCTCGGACGGGGCTGGCAGGCATCGCCTGCATCTCCGCACTGGCTAGACTCACACTCGCCCGTCCTCTCGGAGGAGCTCAGCGGGCCTGGCCTGAAGCCGAGACCGCCCCGGGGCCCGATGGCGCCTTCCCACGGCCCGAGGCTTCCCTCTCGAGCGCCGCTCTCCTCGAGCCCACCGCCACCCTTACCTCGGCTCGGCCCTCGCGAGCTCCGCCAGTCCGGTCGCCGCCGCCACCGCCCACCTCGGTCGATCCACCGCAGCAGCCGCGCGAAGCCGGAAGCAGGAGGCCGCGCGGACGATTCGCGCAGGCGCAGCCCCGCCCCCGAGGGCAGGGCCTGGAGGTGGGGTTCGCGCCCTGCCGAGCTGCCTAGTCGTGCCTCAAGCGGGTCCTGCGGTGGCGGGGTGGGGAGTCTACCCTGCGCGCGGGCACTAGACCTGCTGGGGAAGATACTTGCTAGGAGGGCGAGGGCGACCCTGGAGGGGCGGGTCAGTGGGGCAGGGGTCCCCAGCGGCTTGGTTAATCAGAGGGGCGGAGTTCCCGGTGGGAGCAGTGGGACTGCGGGGCGTTTGTGGGAAATAGGTGCCTGGGGCGTCAGCGGGCATCCGGGGGCGTTGGCAGGGTTGAAGGCTACTCTGTGGGCCAGAAGTCCCAGAGGGGCGGGTACAAGAAATGGGGAGAACAGATTTGTCACTTACGAAGAGGGGGCAGTGTTGACTACAGGCAGAATTGACCAAAAGTCTGAGACCTCTCAGGTGGTCCCCTACAACCCAACACAGGTACCCCCCAAACACTTGCCAGACACCCAGGCAGGTGCCGTCATGCCCCAAACATGGTTTCAGTCACCAGAAAATTGTTCAGGCATCCACCTAGGTCTGTTAAATCCCCAATACTAACATTCACAATCTGAAAAATATGCCTCATATCCCCAAAGTACCACACACCTTCATCGAGGAGCCATAAGATAACCCCAAGCAGGCTTTCACATACCCAGAGACCCTACACAGGAACTTTAGATCCTCCCCCAAAATACAAACCAGATACCCCCAATATAGATGTGATCAGATACTCTGATACAGTTGTTCAGAGTCTGAAACATGCCAGACATCCCCACACAGGGTTTCTTAGACACCTGTGGACATACCAGATGCCTCACCCAGATGGCACCTCCTCAGGTACCATCAGACATCCCAACCCCGAGACTGCTTATCCAATCCAGGTCCTTCACAGGTAACCAGGAGAGGAGCCAGATACCTCTCACCCAAGGTTCAAGCTGGTCCACCAGGCCAAGATTTCTCCAAATCAAACTCAGTTCAAAGCACACACAATCTGGTCAAGAACCCTCACTTCAGAAACTGGTGTTGGGGTCCTCAAGTGACCTGCCTTCTGTTTAAGCTGGTCTTCATGGTCAAGAGAAGGAGCATGGGCAGGGAACTGGAGGCTCTAGAAGTGCAAGGACATACTTCATCAGACACCCAGCCCTGATTGAGGTCAGAAGCCCCGACGCGGGGCCTTTGATGTATTAGTGGGATGGTAAATTTTCACTCTCTGAATTGCTATAACTATTAGACTTGATCCCAAAGGCATTGGGGAGCCGTTGGAGGTTTTAAGTAGGAGGAGTTTTATGACCCTTATTTCTATAGCCATCTGGTTACAGAAACCTTCAGGTGACACAGGTCTCCCCTAAATGTAGAAACTGACTTTCAAGGCAGTCACAAGACTTCTGGGTGGCTGAAAAATGGGCGAGAGGGTAGAGGGGTAGGCAGGGTCAGACCATGAAGGGATGCAAAGGTCAAGGCCAGGAACAGGATAGTCTGAAATGGTATTCATTTAGACAGGCTGGTCTCTGGGAAAGCATGTCAGCTTTACGCTGGAGCCCCACCTTCTGTAATTACCTATAGAGTGACTCATTCCCTATTCTCTTAACTTATTGTGGGGCTGTTTCCTCTAGGGGACAGTGATATGTGGCTTTGAAACCTCTGATGGTAGATAGGCTTGTGGCAAGTCATACCTGGGAAGTACCTGCTCTTGGCAGTGAGATACAAATTTTCTGGTCTCATGTGCCTTCTTAGACAGGTATGGGGGCTGTGATCAAAGCCCAGCCCAGAGTTAGGGTATATGATTTAGATGCTAGCTCTGTCCTCACAACAACAAATAGTTATGATGATGATGATGATGGTGATGAGGGTGATAGACACTACTATTGCCCCTTCCACAGCAGGCACCATGGTAAGTGCTACCTATATCCCTTCTTTTACACAAACTCAAATCTTCCTGGAACTCAGAGGGTTGTCCTGAAAATCAAATGATGTCTCTGAGAAGCTGGAGATTTATTACTTCCATCCTGAAAATAGACCTGACTAAGTGACTTGCTTCTAAACAATTGATTTGGAAGAGGGAAATGTAGTACCTGGCGGATGTTACCTTGACCAGGGGTTGAAGGTTGGCATCCCCAGGGTGTCATGTTTGCAGCACTTTCCCCTGATATGATGAGGTACATGGGCTCCTCAGACCCATCACCCCTGTGCCTGATGATGAGAAAACATCAGACAAACCTAGATTGAGGACACTGTACAAGACACATGGCTCATACTTCTCAAGACTGTCAAGGTCATGAACAATAAGAAGAGACTGAGAAACTGTCACAGATCAGAGAGATGGGAGAGGCAGGATGATTAAAGATAATGTAGTGTCCTGAGTTGGATCCTGAAGTAGAAAGAGAACACTGATGAAAACAACAACAACAAAAACAAACAACACCAACAACCAACCTGGTGAAATCTGAAGTGTGGAGTTTTGTAAGTAGTTTTGCACCAATGCTGGCTCAGAAATTGTAACCAAGGTACCACAGTCATATAAGAGGTTAACATGAGGGGAAGCTGAGTGAAAGGTTTAAAGGGACACTTTGTTCTTTTTGCACCTTTCTGTGAACTAAAATTAAAAGTTTGGAGGAGAGAAGAGGTCCCCCCTCCCATGGAGCGGTAAGAGGAGTTGGTTTTGTTAAGTGTCCTCAAATAGTTGTGTATTCCAAGTTAAGGTAATTGCCAAAATGCAGCAAAATATTCCAGTTACAAGTTACAAATCAGGTCATCTTGAAGTTTTACCTTCTGGTTTGCTGTAATGTTAAAATCTCTACATAGGAGTTAGTTTCTCTAGAGTATATAATTAGTGTTGATTTTTCCTGTAACAAAACAAAACATTAAGTTATGGCTCCTGCTGTGCCATGCATTGTATTCTAGACTTGGTTACTCAATAGTTTCTGTTAGCCACGAAAAGCAATCAATAACAGTGTCATACTTGTACCAAATAATTAAATCTCATCCTTAATATCTCATATTTTGCCAGTAAATTTACTGGTAAGAGATTATAGGAAGCCAGTCATAGAATTTGAAGATAAACTCTAGTTTTCCCTTAGCTATTTTAGGTTTTTATAGAAAACAAGGAAGGACTCATTGCAAAACATTTTTGCAAGTCTCAATGCTTATATTTGATCCAGGCAAAACATTTTTGCCTGGTTTAGAATTACTGGTAGCTTATTTTAAAGCAAAGGAGAAACAACTGAGCATGAGTTCACTGTCTTTAGAACAGTTTGAGAAAATATGGTATAAAACTGTTTTCAAGTTCTTGTTATTTTAAATATTACTACACAGAGCTATTGTTACTACCATTTTTGTGGGAAAATCTTAAAAATTGCTCCCAAATGTTGACAATAAGCACATCAAGCAACAAAATGTCTTAAATACATTAAACTTTGGCTCTTCCTGCAGCTATAATTTAATTTTCTTTTTTCTCTCCATTTTTTTTTTTTACTTGAGGTATTTATTTTCTTATAAAATATAAAATTTTGGTTTTGGTACAAGTAACATAGTATTTTATTATTATTAAAAAAATCAAATGGCATGATGTGGCAGTGGATTGGTGATCCAGGGCTCAAGCTCTGAGCATGAATCCTGACTGTGTGACCTGGGGCGAGAACTTAACTCCTTTGGGCCCTATTTTCTCAGCTGTTGAAAAGGGAAGTCCTAGCGCCTGTCCTACAGAGTTGTGAGGAATCCCTTTAATACACTGGGTGTTTGGGATAGTGTGAATGCTCAGTGGTGTAATTTTACCCATTTTTCTTATTATTTGTGCAAAGTCTTCTGTGATTGTAAAGTGATGTTCAGGAAGTTAGTTCTTGCTGGAACCTTTCTCTTTCAAGATAATATTTGTAAGGGGTTTATTGATCTGCTGGTCAGGGTAAATCACTTCCTGGGTCTTCCTCAATGCAGAGTAAAGTTAATTCATGGATTCGCAAACTTTTCCTGTCTAGAGCCCCACAGTAAATATTTTCAGCTTTGTGATCATGCTGCAAAATACTCTGCCTTGCGTCTGAAGCATGAAAGCAGCCACTCATGTGCCATCTGTGGCTCTTTATAGATCTCTGGCCTCACCTTTCTTTCTGCCAACTTCTCACATGCCCCTGAATCAGATGTCTCAGACAGGGCTCCGAGGCTTGATCCTGGCCCTCCAGGAAGGCACCCTGTATCCTGCTGAACTTAACTCCCAGAAGAGCATAGGAAGTCAGCAGAAACAGGAAATCACCTGCTGCTTGAAGGACTTCAAGACACTAAAGTTGTCACTTCACTTTGCACTTTGCAAAGCCCATGACAGCCTCAGCTAAAGACATGTTGTGTCAGAAGGTGGGTTGGAGGGTTGGAGCCCCTTTGATGGACAGAAAGTTCAAAATGGCACACCTTTGACAACAGCAGCCACCGGCAGGACACCCACACCTTACATGAGGCAAACCGGCAGTGGCACTCCCGAAAGAAGAAGGAACGAGGAAGAAGAAACTAATGCCCCATGTGGAGCCATAAAAGGCAAGAAATGCAAAATCTGTGGCTCAGGTCACCAGAAGGCACCTGCCCCATGGGTGGAAGTGTGGCTTTCACTGCACCATCTCCCCTGGGTCCTGCTCTCCATTGCACTAGCCACTGATTCTCACTGGGGGCAATGTTGTCCTCCAGGGAACACTTGGCCATATCTGGAGCCAGTTTTGGTTGTCCTGACTCATGGGAGGGGTGCTGTTGGCATCTGGTGTTAACACAGCAGTGCCAAGGTTGGTAGAGGGCCCTTCACTAGCCTGAGACCAGCCTGCCATGGCCCACAGTTGGAATCCTGGCTACAAACATCCCACACAGCTTTACTAACATGCACTTGCCACTGCTTCCTCTCCATCCCTACAAAGTGGAGCTCTTTTTCAAAATGGCAGAGTTCTAAATCCCATAAAAGACTGGAGTCAGTACCCTCTAAGGCCTCTTGAACCCAGTGCTCTCTCCTGAGCAGAGAGCCTTACTGTTATTCCACAGAGAGCCCTGGGAGGCAGGAAGCTGCCTGTTATGGGGTGAATTGTGTGCCTCCCCCAATTCATAGGTTGCACTCCTAACCCCCCCAGTATCTCAGAAGGTGGTCTTATTTGGAAATAGAGTCATTGCTGATGTACTTATTTCAGATGAAGTCACACTGGAGTAGTGTGCAACATAACTGGTGTCCTTATAAAAAGGGGAAATCAGGGCATAGACACAGACACAAGAAGGACACCCTGTGAGGTCCGCAGTTCTCAGCCACAGGCCCAGCAACTATCATACATCAGGAGAGAGACCTGGGATGGGTTTTCCCTGGCGTCTTCAGAAGGAGCCTTGCTCTCAGACTTCGTGAGAACTCTGAGAATATGTGCCACACAGATTGCGGTACTTTGTTACACAGGCTTAGCTAACTGATACACTGCCTGAGTTCAGATTTTGCAAGAGGATTTTTGCCACGACAAAACTGAGACTTAAAGGGAATTTTTTGGGTCCCTAGCTAACCAAATAGTCCCTATCCTTAGGGATTGATTCATGGTGCTTTCCAGGGAGCCAAGGTCAGCCCACTCTTGGCAAGGGTGGAATAGGACAAGAAACAAAGAGTGAAGGAGAGCAAGGACTTACTAGAGCTGAGGGAGGGTTTGCTGAAGAGGGGGCAGTTGGAGTGGCCAGAGAAGGTTCCTTATGACAGCTGATGGCCATTGACACATTCTTACTTCTCTCGAGTGTCCTGACCCTTGTCTTTTAGATATGCCGGACTCTTCCCCTGTGGGGACAGAGGTGGGACTTAGGATGCCCTGTGCATCCAGACCTACCTTGAATTGCAGGGCTCTGGGGCTCGGGGCATCCTGACATGCTGATCTTGTCCTTGTGCCTGGTGACTTGATTGCGGAGGGAGCTGAGTCTGCGCTTCACCCTGGTGGTGCCCCTGTCACTCCTCTTGATCTTGCTGGCTCCATCCTCACTCCTGAGGGGTGGGAAGACAGGTGAGGAGGGACAGCAGGCCCAGAGGGCCATTCTGAGCCAGTCCCACACGTCGTTCCTGGGATCTACCTGCCATCCGTCCCCCTGTGGCCTCCTCTTCCTGTTTTATCTCTTCTATGGTCCCCAACTCTTTCCCTTCTTCTCACTCACTTACGCACTCAACAGACATTTGAGGCCATTTTCAAAGTTCCAGAAACTAGAGGGACTAGTTTGCAGGGGGGCAAGCGACATGGTCTCTAAGCTTGAGGTCCCTCGATGGGCTCTGGGCTGGAAATCTTGGCTGTCATCTCTTCCTTCTCCCTCTGATTCACCCCTTCCCCACCACATATCTAATCAGTCTATAAATCCTGCTCATTCTTCCTGTAGGATTTCTCTCAAATCAGCTCCCCTATCCTCCCACAGTACTGCAGCCCCAAATCACTGTCATGTCCCTTCTGGATTACAGGCACACCCTCATTTAATAAATGCTTACCAAGTCAGCAACAAACAAACCCGGCCTGGCAGAATCTATCCCCTGGAGGGAGATTCCACACCTCCAGTCTGCACCCTGCCTGTCCCAGACCTCTCTGTGCTCACTGTGCTCAGTCACTGAAGAGCTATGCTCCTCAGCTTTGCAGAGGTGACCTGACCTCTGATGACTTCTCCTACCAGCCCTGCCAGCCCCACCCTGACACCATTCCCCCGTCCTGGCAGTTCCTTCAGAAGGCACTGTTTCCCTTCCTCCATCCTCCAATCTTTCATTAGAACGTAGCTCAAGCTGTCACCTCCTCTAGGAAGTCACTGTGTACGAGGAGTCCCACCTTCACTCCCACGATTGCCCTTGGTTTCAGTGAGAGGATGGGGGCCCCAGCTCAGGGCCAGGCACAGAAGGCCACAAGTACACACTTGTTCAAACTCAGTGCTGGCTCCCACCTGTTCACCCATGGCTTCCATCTGCAGCAAGTCCACTGACTTACTCAGACAAGAACTCAAACCAGGTGAGGTTTGAGTGAACTCCTCTGGGACTGACTGACAAGTGAGCCCTCTGCTGGGCCCTGTAGGACCAGAGGGGGCAGACACTGGGGTCAGCAGCCTGTTGCTCCCACAGCTGCCCCACTCCTGCCCCTCTCCCTCAGGGTTTCTGTGGATAAGTGTGCGCCCAGTGCTGTGGTCCGAGAGCCCACCCAACCCTTCCTCCACATGTGGGCTTGTATGTATGGCCACTGTGGTGTGTGCTCCCACAGAAGGCAGTGACATGCCCGGGTGGAACAGAAGCAGCATGTCAGGGAGATTTCCTGGCAGCTGGCAGTGTTTGGGAAAGATACACTTTTCTCGTTTTACTGAGGTTCCTCATGGGCCAGTGCAGCCCTCTTCTCTCCAGCTGTTGACCTTGTTCTTTTGCTCAGCGGTCTCTCCTCCCACCTTTGCTGTCCCCATTTCTCCCTGTCTTCTCTACAGTTTGTTTCCCACACTTGTCCCATTGCCCGTTTACTCTCACACCTGTCCTCTTACACTTCTCCTTCCACACCTGTCCCCATGCCCATTTATACTCTCCACCTGTCTTATTACACCTCTCTCTCCACACCTGTTCCTCCAAACTTGTGTTCCCCACACTTCTCCACAACCTATCTCTTATATCTGTCCTCTTCCACTTGTCCACTCCCTTACCTGTCCCCACATCTGTCCTTCCTACCTGTCTACTCCCCTATCTGTCCCCTCACCTGTCCTCTCACCCCTGTTTCCTCATTCCTGTCCCCCTTCCACTTACCCATGGTACTGTTGAAGTTCTTGCAGCACCTGCTGGACCATCAGCCTGGGACAAGAATAAATAACCCACAGTCATCCCAGATCACAGACATTTTCCCTGTAATGAGCTGGGCTACTTTCAACTGCCATATGTTCCCACATAGACCCTAACCAGGATGCCCAATCCCTCTCCTGACGCTATGTCAGAACCTTCCTGAGAGGTCTGGGTCCCTCCTTGGGGAGAAGTGTGGTGTGGGAGAGAAGACTGAGGATATGAGGGGACTAGAGGGACTGTGGCTGTAACCTGCACACCTCCTTCTACAGCCTTGACCCCTGGGCTGTCCACTGGGGGCCCTCCCCGGCACGGGGCAGACACTCACACATGATTGGGCTCCATGTGGTCCTTTTCCAGACACTCCAGCACTGGTGGCCCCAGGCCTGGAAGGAGCCCCTCAGCAGAAGGCGCAGGTGTGAGGAACTCTGGGGCAGGGCTAGCCCTTCGGGGACCCCCTGACCCACCGTGGCAGAACTGGACACAGTTCAGATGGGATTTGTCACTCTTAGGAGGAGAGGTATGAAGAGGCAAGAGCGCCAGGGATGGAGGTGTCCCCAGCTTGTCACAGAGCTTACAATGTGCTACGTGCTTTGCAGTGTGTGCTCAGTGAACCCCCAAGGGGCCCTAAGGAGATAGATACACTTATCATCTCAGTTGATAGAGAAAGCTGCAGAGGCTGAGACCTGCTAGAAAGTGCTAGATCCAGTTTCACCTGCACATCTGTCTGACGCCAGAGAGACACAGCTCTTGGGACAGAGATTCAGGGACAGGGAGATAAAGAAAGAGACAGAGTCAGAGAGAGAATGGGGGCAAGGTCATTGCATGGGTGCAGTCTACCTCGGCTCAAGACCCCTGGGGAAGGAGGCAGGGGAGGGCAAGATGCTAGAGGTCTCTCCCTCTCTCTGGATCCTCCTTCCCCAGGACTTCCAGGGGACCCTAAGTCCCCTCCATCTTCTCTGGGGTCCAGCTGGGAGCCCATACAGGGCACCGTCCAGCCAGAGCCCACTACCCTGCTTGTTTGATCGAGGGAAAGCCAAGGAAAACCTTGAATATGTGTCGTGGCCACCTCCAAAGCCCAAGAGGTCTCCAGGGAGCTGCTCTCATCAAAGGACACAGGAATCGATTGCAACCTTGCTCTTTTCTCCAGTCTGCCACATCCCTGCCAGGAACAAGCATCTGGCTAAGGTAGGTAGTCACCCAGGCTGCAGGAAGGTTCCTAGATCAAGGATCCTGACCCCACCAGCCTCTAGCCACATGCAGGGCCCCCCAGCTGCAGAGCAGGTGGCTCTTCCTAGCAGCCAAAGACTGGAGCCTACTCTCACCAGTCATGGGCTGCAATCCCCTCACGTCCCCAGCTGTGGGCTGGGTCCCTGAAACTGGGAGCTACAAATTCCAGCACGTCTGCAGATCATAGTCATAAGCAAAGATGCCCAGGCATTTACAACATGTTGTCTGGAGTCGCAGACTTAAGGTGAGTCCTCTCAGTTGCAGACTCCAATCACTGACAAGACTTCCTTCCAGCTGCAAAGATGCTGAGACACCACCCTGCTTCCCAGTCAGTGGGTTGCACTTTTGGCCAAGGCTTCCTTGTTGTGGAGCCCTCCTTAGTGAAGACCCCTCAGACCTGGGCTGGAATCTCAGGACTCAGAGACTCCCAGTCACGGCTACAGCACAGAGAGCAGCAGCCATGATAGGAAGTCCTCCCACACAGGGTGCTCCTTCCCACGCACAGTACTGGTTCTTGGGTCTAGATGTGTGTTGTTGTCCATGGTGGCAGCTGGTTGCACCCACCTTGCCTGGGTGCTCTGCAGGGGTCCTGCCCCCAGACAGACACTCTTTAGTCCAGGCCTGTAGATCCTCTCCAGGAAGATTCAGAGCAATGCTGGCCAGTGTATGAGAGAGGCAGGGCCCCTCCTTTACAGCCATGGAATCAAGGCTGAGCCTGGTGGAAGGAGGGGGGCTGGAGGGGCCTGCAGGTGGAGGGGCCAGATCTGTCTACATCACAAGAGGAGTGGGGGTGGGACAGCTTGGTGGATTTGCTGAAGCTACATTTGCATCACAGACCCCCCATTTTTACATGAACTGGCTTTCTACTTGGGGTGACTTGAGAGGGGTAGAGGGGGTTGGGTCGGGGGTAGCTAAAGCACTCCTCTAGTATTTAGGGATGCCACTGTGGTGTGTGTGGAGTTGAGCACCCATTTGTGCATCTGTGACCTTGTGGAACTGGTGTGCGAGCCATACTTTCAGGCTTGTAGGTACAGGTTAGAGCAAGCTGAGTGTGCAGCATGCACACCTAATGTGGGCCAGTGTGCATGGACAGTGCCATCTGGTGCTTATACACACTCATTCAGCATGCATGTTTGCCTGTACACATGGACTCGTGTGCCCACACAGACCGCGTGCGGGCAGGTGTGTGTGTCTGGGAGAGCACTGTCCCTTCCAGTGCAGACACCTCTGACCCTGGGGGGCTTCATGGGAGGAATCAGTGCAGGGGACCAACCTCCGCCAGCTCTCTGAGCAGCTCCTGGTCCTCTCCCAGCTATGCCTCTGAGGCAGGCGCTGGGACCCTGCAGAACTGGAGAAGGCTGAATCTTTCTGCCGCTTTGCTAGGGGGCCCACTGTCCCTGGTCCCCCAATGCTGACTCTGGG
The DNA here is from genome assembly GCF_987537825.1 of Furipterus horrens. NCBI lineage: Eukaryota > Metazoa > Chordata > Mammalia > Chiroptera > Furipteridae > Furipterus > Furipterus horrens. The sequence goes on along the minus strand of NW_028327180.1, from coordinate 59,173,320 downwards.
CAGGGGACTCAAGGCCCAGGTCCTGGAGATATTCGCTGCCCTGAAGGGCCCCCAAGGCCAGGCTGAGGTCTTCTGTGCTTTTGCAGAGCTGCCCAGGAATACCACGCTCCTGTGGGCAGTGGGGAGAAGAGGACAGTGGCTGAAAGCAATGGAGGCACCTAGGTCCCTGACTCTGCCTGTTCCCCTCCTGCCCAACTTGGGCTCAGCGTGCCCTTCTCATGGTGGGTGGAGTGGAAGGGGGGGGGCAGTCCCACAGCCTTCTGTCTCACGTGGGCCTTCAAGGCCTTATCCCCCCAAAGGGGCAGGAAGTCTGGGCTTGCAGACCTGATTTCACCTCCCTCTGAGTTTCCATTCAATCTATTGTCCTAAGGAGCCCCTGCCCCACCTGCTCACTCTGCTTCCTTTAGGCTCCTGGAAGATCACACCCGCAGACATCTCATCAAAGCCCATACAGAGGCTCGTTATCCTCGCACAAATGGGGGGCTGTCTGCCAGTGGCGGGGTTCCTGGTCTTGTCTCGGGGCTGCTTGGGGCTCACGGGTCTCTCAGACTCTAAATCTCCCTCCCAGGCTCAGACTAGGGTGAGGCAAGTGAGGCAACATATTAAGAAATGACAGCACTGGATTCTGCACTCTCCTGGCTCACCTCCCTCCATTTCTGGCCATGCTCCCTCCTACAGAGAGGATTCTGGAACATCTGAGCTGTCAGTCCTTCCAATGCCTTCTCCTCCCAACGGGTAGAAGCCACAGCTCCTTAGCACAGTTCGAAGGCTTTGGGGTCAGCCTCCTGCTGCTGCTGCTTCTGCTGGTCCCTCTGTGGCCTCGCATTCCCTCCCACCCGCCAGGCATCATGGGCCAGCCAGACCTGGATAGACTTGGAAGATGGATGTGTATCCCACAGGAATTCCACCAGGGGACGCTGTTATCCCACTTTCCAGATCAGGACACTGAAGCGCAGGGAGGAAAAGGATTCGCCCACAGCCACAGCAGCCATAAATGGCAGGGCTGGGCTGGGCTCAGATTCAGGCCTGCCTGTATCCAAGCCCTATGCTCTTTCTTTACTCACTGATCTCTACTTCTTTCCCCAGCTCCCTCTGCCTTTCTCTCTGTCCCTCCCATTCATTCTGTTTGTCAATTTTTCCAGCCAGGGCATCTGCTTTTTCCTCTTCTTGAAGAGCCTTTTCTCCCAGCCCACTTAGAATCAACCTGGTGAACTCCTATTCATCCTTCAAAATCCAAATTGGGCATGTCCTCCAGACCATTATCTTGAGGTGAGGTAAGGTGTCCCTCTGTCCCTTTCCAGGCCTTTGTTAGGACTGTTCTCAGATAAGGTTTCGTGGGTATGTGGGTAGGTGGGTCTCTACTACCCCAGGCACTATGTGACCCCAGGAAGCTTTTGATGGACTGTTCCAACTGGTGGCCTGAAGGGGTCCCCCTGCATGAATTCTGTAAGAGGATCCCAGGATAGGATAACTAGATAAAATACAGGACAGCCATTTAAATTTGAATTTTAGAAAAACAACAAGTAATTATATTTTTTAGTATATGCCAGATGTTGCAATATCAGTGTGGGGAATTTTCAGAGAAAACCTGCTAGCCAAAGGCAGGCCCTCAGCCAGCTGAGGAGCTAGGCTAGCAGGAGGCAGGCTGTGCCTGCACTTGCCATGGAGTAAGGAAGGAGGCGGTCACCCAGGGCTGGCCTTTCTCCCTGACATCACCCACTTGGAGCTTGCTATAGTTCTGGCCTCTCCCTTCTAATTTTTTTTTTTTTTTAATTTTGAAAGATTTTATTTATTTTTATTTTTAGAGAGGGAAAGGAAGAGAGAAAGAGAGGAAGAAACATCAATGTGTGGTTGCCTCTTATGCGCCCCCAACTGGGGACTTGGCCTGCAACCCAGGCATGTGCCCTGACTGGGAATTGAACCAGCAACCCTTTGGTTTGCTGGCCAGTGCTCAATTCACTGAGCCACACCACCCAGGGCCTAATTGTTTTTATAATGGCAAAATATACATACCAAAATATATATTTTTTTACCATTTATAAGATTACAGTTTGGTGGAATCAAGTACACTCACATTGTGTGCAACCATCCCCACCATCCATCTCCAGAACCTCATCTTTCCAAAGAGAAACTCTGTCCCCATTAACCATTAACTTCCCACCCCCTGCACCCCGCAGCCACTGGGAACTTTTAATCCATTATCATCTCTGTGGATCTGACTCCTCTAAGGACCTCCTGTAAGTGGAACCACACAATATTTGTTCTTTTGTGTCTGATTTATATTACTTAACATATGTTTTCAAGGTTTATCCCAATTCTAGTATGTACCCAAATTCCATTCCTTTTTAAGGCCAACTAATGTTCCATTGTATGGGTTGACCACACTGTATGAATGTAAACAAAGCACATGGTGTTTATCCATTATGTGCTGACCAACACTTGGGTTGCTTCCACTTTTCGGTTCCTGTGGATAATGCTGCTTTGAACATGGGTGTGCCAATATCTGTTTGAGTCCCTGATCTCAATATTTTGGGGTAGATATCCAGAAGTGGAATTGCTGGATCATGTGATAATTCTATGTTTGCTTTTTCTGAGGACCTGCCATACTGTTGTCCACAGCCTCTCTCCTTCTAGAATCTCTCCTTTATGCCCATTGACCTGTTTCCCTGGCTGCTCATTCTGTGCCTCCACTTCTGCATTTTGTCCTTCACTCATCAGGGCCCCTTCTTTTGTCTCTGTCAAAATATCCACACCTCAGACCCCAGCTGTCTCCACTGACACTGCCTGGGAGGTGTCCTTGAGTCTCTGGTTTTCATCCTTCTATGCATATAAACACTCTAAGACAGCCTCTTGGCCTGGGCCAGGACCCCTTCCTCTCCCACATCTGGTGCCCCTCACAGGAGGCAGAAGTGGGAACCTGGCAGGGTTTGGGGGCACAGGCTGCCCAGTTCCCTGCAGCAGATACACTGATAGAAGAGGAGACAGGGTCTTTGCCGGGGACTTATACTTTTCCTCCATTATTTCCCGGGTGAGAAAAAGTGGGAGCTGGTCCACTATGGGGCCTTTCAGGCCTCTGACTAACTGCTGGAACTGGCCCTGACACTCCAGGGAAGATGCCACAAGGCTCCTGCTCCCTAGACCTTGGGGTTCCTGGGTATGGGCTCCCCACTAAGACCCAGAGACCAGAGGTCTCAGGAATCCTCCCTTTGCAGATGGGCTTACTGTGTGCAGATTTAAATAGTACAGGGACAAACCTTTCTTTAACAATATAAACAGTTTTAAATCTGGTTTTCTATTAGGGAAAAGTAGTACACCAAAGCCACTTCATACATATTTGTTTCCTTTGTTCCATCTTATGTCAAACAGGGAATTGGTTTCAAACAAAATAGCAAATAAATACCAGGACATATGGTTCTTGGATGGCAGCTTGGTAGAAAGCCCCTAGTCAAAGTTTGCAGTCCTGGTAGGGCTTTATTAGCTCAGTATCACCACAGGCAAATTCCTATGAACCTCAGTTTTATCATCTCTAAAATGGGAGTAGTACTGCCTTTTTGTCAGATGGCTCTGCAGGTGACATGAGATGAGGTTTGCACATTGCAAGGGCTCGATCAATGGAAGAATATATTGGGGGATTGCTGTTTTTATATTCCCAGCTTTTAAACTTCAGGAGTCAGGGCCCTTCCTCTGGGTGAGGGGACGACTGCATCCAACAGACTCACATAGTCAGCCCCACTGCCTGGAGGTAACTGGAGAAGACCAGGGATTAAATCCTGCGGTTATAATAAATTCTGATGGCATGTTCCAGGGAGCCGGCTGGGGGAAACTGACCCTGTCTGGAGGAACAGGAATTCTGCATTGGAATTTTATTTAGAAAAAGCCCCTTTTTTCCTCACTTGGTTAGAACACTGTCCCAATATGCCAAGGTCGTGGGTTTGATCCTTGGTCAGGGTGCATACAGGAATCAACCAGTGAGTGCATGGATAGCTGGAACAATAAATTGATGTTTCTCTCACTAAAAATCAGTGAATAAAACTAAAGAGAAATGTACAAAACCCAGGGTAATCATTGGTGTGAAGACCCACTAAGTATGACTTAACTAGGAAAAGTTAAACAATGTCTAGACCGCTTTCACAGCCAAAACTAAACCAAAAAAAAAAAAAAAAAAAAAACAACAAAAAAATAAAACAACCCTACTTCCAACTGCATAAAAGAGTTTCCACAGGACATGTAAATTATTTCTTTAACTGGCATAGTGCTCAAATTGTATACATTTTAAAATGAGGTACATCTTATCAGTTCATAGAATTGCAATAGAGTTCTACTAAATGTTAAAAACCAATCATTCTATCAAACAACAATCAGGGTCAGGTTCCCAGAGGAAGAGACAGCGAGTGAAGCCCTGAGTAGTGAGTCGGGAGCTGGCCAGGCAGAGGTTGTGGGTGAGGGAGTTTCGGGCAACAAAAGAACAGGATGTTCAGAAGCTCATAGGCTTGAGAGCTCAACAGATCTTCCAATAACTGGCAAGAGAAGAGTTCCTGATGCCTGGAGGTGTGAAGGGAGGGGAGATGGGGCAGTATCAGCAGGCGTGGTAGTCAAATAAGGACTTAATCTTTAAGCTTTGAACAGTGGTGGTCGGGAGGCTACAGGGCTGTGATTTGCCTTTGGAAAGATAATGCAAAACGGGCTTGGCTGGGGTGAGACAGAGACAGGTGGCACATTGGGGACACCTGTGCAGATCACCTGGGAGAGTTGTTATGGTGGCCTTCGCTGGCGCCATGAAAGAGGGAGAGATGCGGACAGAACTGGGGGCTGCACAGGTGCAGTGTTAACAGAGCTCGAGGACAGATGGGGAGGGAGGTGACCTTGCCTCTACCTCTGTGACCAAGTGGCTGGGACCCAGGTGCAGCAGTTTAGGTGGAGTCATTGGGTGTAGAGCCTCTCCCAGGCTCTGAGAGGTTGCCACTCCCCCAGGCACACCGTTTCTCCATCACTGTCTCACTGCCCAACTGCCTGCAGGCTGTCGTTCCTACTCAAGAGGTCCAGAACCCCGGGCAGACCCATAAGTCAATTTGAGTCTTGGTCCTGTTTTTGTTTAACCTGGGTTGCCCCTGACATGGGCCAATTCATTCCCTTCAGTGTCCCCTTATATAAAATGCAGAGGCAGATGGATAGGCAGAATGACCTTCCTTACAGTGGTGGGCAGTGCAAAATGCCCCCAGATCCCCCTTCAGTGAGGATATGCTGCCTCAGGTGTTGCATAGGCTGTCAACAGATGGCTGTCAGCTATCAGCCCCCTTCTGGGAAATCACACCCTTTATTGGGAAGCCCGCAGGCCAGGATGGGTTAATGTGGAGTTAACAGCTAAGCTGTCTCAGCCTACCTTGAGACCACTCTGCAGGGCTGCTTTGCCTCAGAGTTCCTGTGTGAGCTTTTTCTTTCCTTTACATCCATCTGTCTACATGCCTGCTCCCCTATCCAACCACTGTTCCATCCATCCATTCACTCATTCTTCAAGCTTCCTTCCTTCCACCTGTCCATCCATCCATCCATTGTCCATCTGTCCACCCTCTCTCCCTCCCTCTCACCCCTCCCTTCCCCTTCTTATTCCAGCAATGACTCCAATTTTCCCATTTGTAACATGGGATAATAATTAATTTGCCGTTTCAATGAGGCCCCCTGAAATAATGTCCACAAAGTGCCTGGTGACATACAGGTGCTAAATGAGGTGTACTTGCTGATATGGGTGCCATGGCTCCTGCCTGACACAGTGGTCAGACACCTGCCTGTGCGTCTCCCATGATGGAGAAGAAGTCCAGGCACTTAGGCCTCCAGGATCCACTGCTGCTTTCAGTGGCCAAGGCTCCAGAGTCAAAGGGCTGGACGCAGAGCTTGGACTCAGAACCTGTGGAGAAAGGAGGGACAAGGTGTTAGGGCTGAGCAGGGAAGCCTGAGGAGCCCTGAGTTCTGCATTTGACATGGCTCTCCAAAGGTCTCAGTTTCCATATCTATAAAATGAGGTGCAAGGAAAGATGGTCTCAGTGGTCCTTAAGCCAACATCCATGCAACCATTCCTCGTCTTGAACCTGTGGCAGACATTTTGTGCCATCATGAAACTATTTCCCGCTGAACCATTCATCCCCTTGGAATTCTTCCCATCATGCCATTTCCAGCAGCTATCTCCCATGGATCCAAGTGGGTTCATGAAATGAAATCAATTTGTCATGTCTGCTCCAGCAAAAAGCCCTCATTTGGAGAGACTGGGTCCCCAAGACCAAATGAAGTACCCAACTCCACATCTGGAGGAACTTCAGGCTGCCTCTTGTCTCCTCTTGAACCTTTGAACTCCAGGGGACTCTGGGTGGCACTGTATAGAGGAGAAAACAAGGGCTTTGGGGTCCATCAGACTATGTCCTTTCTTTGACCTGTCACTAATGGTTCACACCTTTGGGGAAGGCACCTCTTAGAGCCTTAGTTTTCTGATCTGGAAGGAAGGTGCGACAATGCCTACCTTTCAGGGCTTCAGAAACACGAAGGGGCCCAGAGTGTGTCAGGCATAATACCAAGGTGCTTGGATAGCTTGCCCACCTTTCTTGTCCTCCAGGTCAAGCCAGATGCTCTGGCTCAATCTTGGGTTCTGGACTGAGCCCCTAGCTGTGGGAGGAGTGTGTGTTCCCTTTTCCCTCCCCCTGCTCCCCACACTGCAGCTATAGCACATTGTCCCTGCCTGTTGGGGCACTGACAGAGGCTCCCCACCACCTGCCAGTAGAATGTTGAATATCCTGCTCACCCACTGATGGCCACCAGGGTCTTTCTTCTGTGCCTCGTCCCTACTCCTGCAGGACTCACTGCCTGAGAACTGCACTCCCATTCCAACCAAGGCTGCCTGCATGAAGACCTCACCCCCTCCTTCCAGAAACTTCCATTTATCCTCCACCTACCGTGCCTCTCTTGTGTGTATTTTACTTCATTGTCTTGACACTTGGACTCCCTTCCCTCTTTCATTTCCCTCAAACCAGGGAGCTGGGAGAATGCCCGGAGAGGAGGCTTGAGGGGGTGGTGAGGGTGGAGGAGAGCAGGCCAGCATGGGGTACATGGTGGGACTGCCTGCACCTCCGCAGTCTGAGCAGCAGCTGCCCAACGTGGGGCAGAGAGTGGCGAGGGGTGGAATGGCGGATGCCTTATGAAAGTGCCGAGTTAGGCCCCCATTTACTCCATAGCTTGCATCCCTTATGGCTAGATGACCTGGTTTTCTGGGGATAGTCTTAGTTAATGCTACTGAGCCAAGGTAATTATTAACAGCCCCCCGTTTTATTCTCCAAAGGGTATGGCTTTGGGGATTCATTGTGTGGCCATCCTGCCTATAACCATTGTTGCTGGCAGCAGGGAGGGAGTGATGTCTCTTTTTGCTCTACTGTGGGGAACAGCATGGCCTGTGTACACCCACTCATGTTCCCTCTCCTTCCAGCTGCATACCTACATACACTGCCCTCAGTTCGGGGGGGGGAGGGTTGAAGCTCGTACAATTTGAGGTGGCCTCCTTTAAGAAAAAGAATACAAAATTATGAGTACAGAATTGCTGAGGCCTTTGGGAGGTAGCAAAAACAGCAGAAAATAGCCAAGGCAGAAATAAACACATTTGACAAATAAATGAATGAAAAGGGGTTACACACACACACACACACACACACACACACACACACACACACCCCACCCTCAATACAGAAAAACAAGGAGATTGGAGAACGTTTTGGTAGTTCCTCTAAAAGTTAAGTATGTGTTAGCATATGACATAGCCATTCCCAACCCATGAGAAATAAAAATGTCTATCCCAACACTTGTACATGACTGTCTAAAAAATTTTTTTATCCTTACCCGAGGACATGCTTATTGATTTTAGAGGGAAGGGAATGAGAGAGAGAGAAACATCGATGAGAGAGAGAAACATTAATCGGTTGCCTCTCATATGAGCCACTACTGGGAATCGAACCCTCAGGTGTATAGGACAATGCTCCAACCAATTGAGCCACACCATCCAGGGCTTGTACATGACTGTTTATAGCAGCATGATTTTTAATAGCTAAAAAGTGGAAGTAGCCCCAAATGCCCATCAGTGGATGAATGAACATACAATGTGGTCTGTCCACACAACTATTACTACTCGGCCAGGGAAAGGAGTGAAGCACCTGTACATTACACCGCAGATGAACCTTGAAGACATGATGCTCAGTGAGAAGCCAGACACAAAGGGCCACGTGCTATGTGATTCCACTTATATGAAATGTCCAAAACAGGTGGGTCCAAGAAAGTGTATTATTGGTTGTCCAAGGCTGGGGGTGCGGAGGGAATTGGGGGATTATGGGTGCTAGCTAAAGAATATAGGTTTATTGGGGGGGGGGCGGTGATGAAATATTCTAAAATTGTGATGGCTGTACAACACAGTGAACATACTAAAAGCCACACACATAAAATGGGTGACTTACATGGTGTGTGAATTGTATCTCAATGAAGGTGTAACCAAAACAAGTTGCTGGGAGCCTCTCAGAGCTATACTGGGTGGAGGCAGGGGGTTGCAGCTCGGCTTGCTCTGGGCCTGCTGCAGTTTGCACTGTCACTGCCCCAAGACTCCCCAGGCTGGCTGAGGGACTCCTGCCCCATGCTGCCCTTAGTAGGCCTGCACCCCTGCCCCCACCCTGAAACCGAGGAAGCCTCTGTGACTTGAGGAAGTGTGGGAGTAAAATAAGCAGGCAGGAAAGAGGAGAAAAGCTAGATGTGGGCGTAGGGTCTGGAGGCTGATGGGAGCTTGGGAGGGAGGGGCCCATCCATCAGGGACCCTGGGAGGGTACAGGGTCTGACTGCTGTGCTGGGGGGCCTCCTGGAGGCTGGGCCTTCCACAGCCTGCAGAGGGCCATGACAGAAGCTCCTGGCTGGCATCTTAGATCTTGTAGGTCTTGCCTCCAAAGATTAAAGGTGAAAGGTCAGGGATGAATTTGGTCTGTTTTTTTCAGACTTAAGACCCTTATAATCTTATAAAGCACAATGGACGAAGGTCTCAAGCTCCATTAGCTGCTTCAATATGGACATGGTCATCATCCTACTTACCCTTGGGTCCAGAAATCCCTAATAAGAGTGGGGGGTGTGGAGGGGAGGGTGGCCTTCCCACATGGGGAAGGATTGTGCAGACTCCAGGTCAGCTGGCTGTCCCCGGACAATGGTGTGCTTGGTTTAACAGGCTGACATCCTTGTTGTATTCTGGGGGCAACAGATTTGGCAAAAGGGTTAAAAGACATCATTCAATCCATAACCACTAGATGACAAAAGGCAGGGATTAATTTTTCAATGTCCCACATTAGGGAAAAAAAAAAGGGCTTCTTTGGAGGAAGGTGTCCCAGGCACATCTCACCTGTCCAAAACCCTTTTGCCCACTATACTTAGTTTGGGCTGAGGGAAATATTTTAGGTTTCCCCCCTCTCAGACCTCTGGGCCCTTTCTGTCCAAGCCATTAGGATAGAAAAGAGAAACCAGTTTTAAAGTGAAGCCCACAGACCACCCCATACTTCAGCAACCCAGCCATTTAGTTCAGCCAAACTGTTGAATCTCAGGAGGCAGCGCTGCAGACAGGATTAAGTGAGGTCTATATGTACAGACAATCAATCACTCAGGTACTGAGATCATAGGCTTATGCCCTTTGAAAACAGAACACACATGTTAGTTTATGCAACATAACCCACAAACAAGTCTCTAAATCTGTAAGACTGTCTTATTGGAAAGACATCCAGTTGCAAGGCATTTGACATTCTTCTTGCCTGTAAATTAAACATCTTTGATGATACCACAGACATAGTTTAACTTTCAAATGAAAACAAATTTTAAATGAAAAGAAATTTTAAAGACGGTTAGCTGCACTACTTTATAGTCTACCACTGAGCATTGTGATTTTCTTTGAATAATGATTTTTCTCCCTAAGATTACCCTCCTTGTCATTAAAGGGACTGCGTTAAGTCCATTTTTAATTTATCCTGTTAATTTGCATGAACACAACAAGAGCAGCAAATGATCACTTATGATCTTTAGTTCTGCTTTGCTGGAACTTACACAAGGAACATTTTGGGTGCCCTTCAGTCTGCCCTTCAGGGCACAGAAGCTGAGCCACATACCTGGCATTCAGCCTTGCTTGTACACAGCTGTCTTTTCCAAGTCCTTCTGGTTTTCCATTGTGCCTTAAGGTCCCTTCTAGCCATCTTTCAGGAAAACAACCTTCATTCCTTCCCTGCAAAGATTGCTGTGGACCGCACAACCAACCACAGTACCAGGCCTTTTATCTTGTGGGCTTTTATTACCTTCAAAAGTCATTCCCAGTTTCTCAGGGCTTTTTGGTAACAACCAGAGCCCAAGCATGTCTCCTTTAGGCATGACATTCCAGTCAAAGACTGGGTCAAAAAAAAAAAACCTCTATTAACAACTGGTCTTATTAGTTTTATGCAAAGAAACTTATGTCATTATTTACTTCTTTAGAATGCCAAACTCTGGAGGGATCAGATAGGGAGAAAAATATACAATGTGAAGGAAAATCTTTGTCCTTCTAATATTCACTAAACTGACATTTCCATTCTTCATATTTTCATTTTTCCCCCACTAAAAATTTTTTTGTTTTTTTTTATTACAGTTGTCCCACTTTTTTCCCCCTCTTGCTTCCCTGCACTCTGTCCCTCCCTTCCCCCACATTCAGTCCCCACTCAGTTGTTCATGTCCGTGGGTCATTTATACATGTTCTTTGACTAGACCCTTCCCCTTCTTACCCCCTTCTCTCCCTCCCGCCTTCCCCACTTGTTACTATTAGTCTACTCCTTGTTTACATACCTCCGGTTCAATTTTGCTCATTTTTTTCTGTTGTTCATTAGATTCCTGTAATAGGTGACAGCATAAGGTATTTTTCTTTCATTGCCTGGCTTATTTCGCTAAGCATAATTCTCTCTAGTTCCATCCATGTTGTTGCAAATGGCACAAGTTCCTTCTTTCTTTCTGCTACATAGTACTCCATTGTGTAAATGTACCACAGTTTTTTGATCCACTCATCTACAGACAGGCACTTAGGTTGTTTCCAGCACTTGGCTATTGTAAATAGTGCTGCTATGAACATTGGGGTGCATAGTTTCTTTTGAATTGGTGTTTCAGGATTTTTTGGATATAATCCTAGCAATGGAATTGCTGGCTCAAAAGGCAGTTCCATTTTTAGTTTTTTGAGGAAATTCCATACTGTTTTCCATAGTGGCTGCACCAATCTGCATTCCCACCAGCAATGCACCAGGATTCCCTTTTCTCCACATCCTCACCATCACAAGTTGATTTGTTGATGATGGCCATTCTGACTGGTGTGAGGTGGTATCTCATTGTGGTTTTTATTTGCATCTCTCTGATGGTTAGTGATGTTGAGCATTCTTCCTTATGTCTATGGATCCTCTGTATGTCCTCTTTGGAGAAGTGTTTGTCCAGCTCCTTCGCCCATTTTTTAATTGGGTTGTCTGTCTTCTTGGTGTTGAATCATATAAGTTCTGTATATATTTTGGAGATTAGTCCCCTGACTGAGATATCATTGACAAATATGTTTTCCCATATGGTTGGTTTCCTTTTCATCTTGCTGAAGTTTTCTTTAGGTGAGCAGAAACTCTTTAGTTTGATGTAGTCCCATTTGTTTATTTTTCCCTTTATTTCCCTTGACTTAGGAGATATATCAGTGAAAATGTTGCTATGTGGGATATCTGAAATTTTCCTGCCTATGTTTTCCTCTAGGACTTTTATGGTGCCATGGTTTACATTTAAGTCTTTGGTCCATCTTGAGTTTATTCTGGTGTATGGTGTAAGTTGGTGGTCTAGTTTCATTTTTTTGCATGTCCCTGTCCAGTTCTCTCAACACCATTTGTTAAACAGGCTCTTCTCGCTCCACTTTATGTTCCTTCCCACTTTGTCAAGTATTAGTTGACCATATAGATCTGGGTTTATTTCTGGGCTCTCTATTCTGTTCCATCGATCTGTATATCTGTTTTTATGCCAGTACCAGGCTCTTTTGACCCTGGCTTGTTTGGCTCAGTGGATTGAGCGTCGGCCTGCGAGCTAAGTGTCGCTGGTTCGATCTTCCAGTCAGGGCACATCAGAGAAGGAAAACTCTGACTCCAAAAAACCTCCGCTGCCTTGCGGCATACCTCTTCAGGGGAAAGGCTAAGGGAGTAAACCCCAACAGAAAATCCGGAGCCGGAGTCCCTAAGGCGGTTTGACGTTGTAGTCAACACCGGCAACTCCTGCGGCGCACCTGAAGCCAAGCTGTATTGACTCCGTCTTTCCCTTGGACCCTTCAGCTGCGAAGAGAGGGGGTGTCTGCTGCATGGGCAACAGCAGACCCTCCATATCACCCTGCCCAGGCTCTGTAGCTTCAGCTTCACTGGAGAGGACACTCCAGCGTCATCGCAAGATGTCGATTCAACACAGGAGGAGACAGATACCGTGTCACTCCCGAGTCGGACTGCACAACCATTCTCGGTGGTGCAGATAGACTCTTAAGAAGCTACACCACCATCTCTCGAGACGGACGGCTGCCGACGACGACCAGGCTCTTTTGATTACCATGGCCTTGTAGTATAGTTTGATATCAGATATTCTGATTCCTCCTACTGTGTTCATTTTCCTCAAGATTGTTGTGGCTATTCGGGCTCTTTTTTGGTTCCATATAAATTTTTGAAGTATTTGTTCTAGGTCTGTGAAAAATATCATTGATATTTTAATCGGGACTGCATTGAATCTGTAAATTGCTTTGGATAGTATGAACATTTTAATGATGTTGATTTTTCCCATCCATGAACATGGTATATGCTTCCATTTATTTGTATCTTTCTTAATTATTTCTTCAGCATTGGGAGTCAGTCGGTTGCTCCCTGGGTTCTCTCCTCAAAGCCACGACACCAAATTCTCCCCAAGCATCTCTAGCTCTCTCTGCCCTTCCTCTGCTTGAGCCCAAGGCAAGTGGGTGCCAAAATATTTTCGTACGTGATTCATTTTTGAGCTCTTTGTCTCTAGCTGTTTCTTTCAGGCCACCAAAAGACACTGTGGCTTTTCACTTTTCACAGCTGAATGCTATTTTGCTTTCCGCTCTTGCTGTAGGCTGGGAAGCCCAGCTGCGAGTTCAGACCCTGGATTCTCAGGAGGAACCCCTCCCTGGCTTCTCAGTTGTTTCTCAATCCCTTCAGCTGCCACCTGTGGGAGCCCAGTCAGCCCTTTCACGTCTCTGCACTTCCTACTGGTCACATTGTGATGAAGCGGCCTTTTCTGTCTCTTTGTGGTTATAAGACTTCTCTCCAGCTAGTGTTCAGTTGGTTATTCCAGACGATTTCTCCACAATTAAGTTGTAAGTCCTAACTGGTCCCGGGAGGAGGCTAGTGTAGCTTCCACTTACTCCTCTGACATCTTGGCTCTGAATTTAGTCTTTTGATGGAAGTTCCTGACCCAGAACAGGCTGGTCTGGACCCTGATGACAGACTCAACTCTGATCCTGATGTGATGTTTTGAGCTCCAACCTTTGTGTCATAGAATCATAGACTGAACCTTGGGAGCATCAGAACCCTCTCAGTGCCCCTGCTGCTCCAGAGCCATTGACTCACTGTCCTCCTGTATGCCTCTCTGCTGTCCTCACTGCTCTTCCCCAACCTCCTGTCTGACAACCAGGGGCTCTCTCTGTCCTCTGCAGACAGTTTTTGCCAGAGGACTTTCAGTTGCTCTGCAGCCTTTCCCTACCTTCTGCTGCGGAGTTGTTGGTTTTTTTTGTGCCCTTCTATATAGCAGGGCTCCCAAAGGGACAAACACAGTTCTGCACCTGAGTTTCATTAGCACAGCCGAACCCATTTTATGATGGCTTTCATGCTGCAATGGCAAAATTCAGTAGTTGCATCAGAGATTGTATGACCTTCAAAGCCAAACATATTTACTCTCTGGCCCTTTACAGAAAAGATTGTTGACCCCTCCTCCAGACCAGGAGGTCCATAAGGGCAGCTTCTGTATCTGACCCACTTTCACGTCTTCAAGCTCCAAGCAGTAAAGCCTCATGTGTACCAGCCAACTATGTGCTTGGGCTAGTGCTAAGCCCATCACGTACTTGCATTCTTTTATCCTCACAGCAGTCCTCTGAGTCCCCACTTTGCAGAAGGGGAGACTTAGGCTCTGAGAGATGTACTGATTTTCTCAAGGTCACACCAGGCTGGTAAGAGGCAGAGCTGGGTTGTCCACCCAGGTATTTCCAACTCAAAGCAAATGAGTCATAATCAACAGGTTATTCTGTGGTGAGCTGATGATGAGTGGATAAACTGGTGAATAAATGGTTAGGTGGTTGAATGGGTTGTTATATGGGTGGATAGTTAGGTAAATGGATGGCTAGTTGGATGGGTGGATGGTTGGATAGTTGGCTAGCTGTTTGGCTGGCTGGATGAGTTAACTGGTTGGTTGGTTGGATTGAGTGGATGGGTGATTAGATGGATGGATGCACAGGTGGATGTATGTATGTATGTTAGGTGAATGGATGGTTAAGTGGATGGATATTTAGAAGGGTGGATCAGTGAAAAGATAGCTGCTTGAACAGTTGGGTAGCTGGATGGATGGACAGTGACTGGTTGGCTGGAAGACAGGTGGTTAGGTGGAAGGATGGATGGATGGACAATGGACAGATGAGTAGTTGGGGGGACAGGTGATGTGGCAGGGCTCAGAGGCTGCGATGAGTTACATCCAGGAGATGACATTCTGAGGGATGAGTTGGTGAGAGATGGAGCTGGAATGGAGTCATGATTATGATGGAGGAGCCAGACAGGAAGGAAACCGAATTGAGGTACAGGATGTACTCATCATGTATGCACTTAGTATGTTTTGGGGAATGAATGAAAAAGCATGGCCCAAATGGGTAATGAGAGCAACTGAGGGGGAGGGGTAGTGCAGCCCTGGTCCCAAACCCTCGCCGCCTGCCTCGTCTGCCTCCCTAAATTCAACCTCACCATTTTCCCAAGAACTCATATCAGGCCAGTCTGTCTGTCCATCTGTCCCAGACAGCCAGTTACAGAGTTTAAGAGGGTCACAAACAGGACATTCCTCCTATGCCCTGCAAGGCTAAAGACTGGAGGGAGGCTGCTGGGAAATCACTCTCTGCTCCCCCCTCCCCCACAAGATCATCTCCAAGGAGTGGCCTATCAGCCTAGACTCAGGTCCCGGCAGCCTCTTCTCCCAGGAGCGCCTGCAGCACTAGCAGTAAAGGGGCGTGAGAGTCATGGAGGGGTTCCACAGCTCACTCACTGCCCCACCTGTTGGCCTACAGATCACAGCCTCCATCTCTGGGGCTGAGAGACTGACTGGGCTGGGTGGCCAGAGCAGGCTGACCTTCCTGAGTATCTTGCTGACATGCAGCAGGTGCATTAAATCCTCGAGCACTGCCATCCACTGGTGGACTTAGAAACCCTCCCCAGGCCCTGCAGCTCTGTTTACTGGGCAGAACACACTACAAAGGTAACCTTGGAACAGAACTGGTTTAAAATCCTGGCTCCTCTAGCTTGCTCTTGTGTGCAAATCTCTCAACCTGTCTGAGTCTAACTTCATGAGGTTCTTCTATCTCCGCAGCCACACCCTCAGTTTCCCTTGGTAGTGCTCGCTCCTCCAACAAGGTGCCAGTACACACTGGACCCTCAGTGAGTCTGTGGATGTAGCTAATCAATCTTTCCGTTGTCTGTCTCCTGAATGGACATTCACTGCCACCTTGAACACGTCCTCAGCCAGGACTTGTTGAGGCTGAGCAGAGGGGCTGGCCTGCCATGGCGGTCCTGTGGAAAGGCAGCGGCACAGCAGGCTGCTGTCACACTTGCCCCACACACCATAGCCCTGGGCCCAGCCTGCTCATCTTCAAGGGCTAAAGTCCTCTTGAGATTTAAGAAGCATCTTTTTTTCTTTTTGCAAAAGCAATTCACCCAGGCCAGAGGGATATAATACAAGGGCCTCTCTAGCCCCCCACAGAGGGAAACTGAGGCCCACTACCCTGGGGGGAGGCCACCACCCAATGAACATGTGTATTCAAGGGAGGTGCCTATCAGAACTCCTGTGGTCTCAACCCTTCTCCCTTTTGCTAAGCCTCAATGGTCACGGGGCAAAAAGCTTCAGGAGCCGAGTAAGCTAGCAGGCTGCCCCGAGGGAGTCCAGGGGAATTCTCCCTGCCTGCAAGTGTACCTCCTGAGACAAGTTACAGTGAGCCTGGGGAGATGTCTTCTCCCAGAGAAGAGGGACCCACAAATCTGTGGTGCTCCAGGGAGCCCATGGGGATGTGGAATTGGGGGCTGGCTCAAGCAATCTGTGCCCCAAGCCAAGCAGAGGCTCGAGGTGGGATGATGAGCAAGTTGTCCAGGGAACCCTGCCTGTGGCCTGTGCCACTGCTCACTGCCTGTCCTCTTACTTCTCTTGAAGGCCCACCACTTGGAGAGGGGCGGCCAGGAATGGTTGAGCACTGAGTTAGCCATGGAGCAGGCTTGCCAGAGTGAGTGCTCAGGTGGGATGGAACAGGCGCTTAGCTGTGAATCCTTGCCAGGATGGGGCTGCCAGCAAGAGGGGCAGGCACTGCTATCAAGGGCTGCCAGATGCAGCAGCTGGTGGGAGCGTGGGGCTGGGACAATGGGGCTGGGGCTCCTGGCTGTGAGGGCCCCAGGGCTGTACCCCCAGCCCTATACGCCTCTACCTGGGCCGGATAAGACATTCCAGGAAGTGCTGAAGAGCAGTGTGAGGAGTGGAGGCTTTGGGGACCTCAGGAGGCAAGCCTGGTGTGTGTGCATGTTGGAGTGTTTGGGTGTGTCACTCTCTATGTTGGACAGGGCATCGTGTGTCCAACTTTAGAGTGTGTGCTTTCAGGTCTGAGCATTTGAGTGCAAGTCCTGAGTGTCAACTTATGTATGTAAGCATCCAAGTGGGTTTCTACCCAGTGCACTTGATGTGATTGGCATACAACACTATACAAGGTAAGGTGGACAGCATAATGATTGGACTCACATATATTGTGAAATGACCTCAACAAGTTTAGTTAACACCCATCATCTCATTTAGATACAAAAAAAAAAAAAAAAAGAAAGAAAACAATGTTTTCTATTTTTTGGTTGTGATGAGAACTCAAGATTTACTCTCTTAAGCAACTTTCAAATATATAATAAAGCAGTTTCATCTGTGGTCACATGTGGGACTTACTCATCTTATAACTGCAAGTTTGTACCTTATGACAACCTTACCCATCTCCCCCGACCCTCTCAATCTTTGAGGTTCTTTCCCCCCAGCATCTTTTTCAAAAAGTATATTTTATTGATTATGTTGTTACAGTAGTCCCATTTTTTCCCCTTTGCTCCCCTCTGCCCAGTACCCCCTTCCCTCCAGCAATACCACCCCCCTTAGTTCATGTTCATGGGTCATGCATGTAAGTTCTTTGGCTTCACCCTTTCCTATATTATTCTTAACTTCCCTCTATTTTGTACCAACCAAATATGCTCCTTAATCCCTGCACTATTTCTCCATTTCTCCCCCTCCCCCCTCCCAGCTGATAACCCTCCAAATGATCCCCATACCTATGATTCTGTTCCTATTCTGGTTTGCTTGGTTGGATTTTGTTTTTATTTTTTAGATTCAGTTGTTAATAGTTGTTGAATTTGTTGTCATTTTAATGTTCATAATTTTGATCTTTTTCTTAAGTAAGACACTTTGACATTTCATATAATAATGGCTTGGTGATGATGAACTTTCGCTTTACCTTTTGTGGGAAGCACTTCATCTGCCCTTCCATTCAGAATGATAGCTTTGCTGGAAAGAGTAATCTTGGTCTTAGGTTCTTGGTTTTTATCACATTGAATACTCCTTGCCAGTCTATTCTTGCCTGTAAAGTTTCTTTTGAGAAATCAGCTAATAGTCTTATAGGCACCCCTTTGTAGGTAACTCTCTGCTTTTCTCTTACAGCTTGTAAGACTCTCTCTTTACCTTGAACCTTTGGCATTTTAATTATGATGTGTCTTGCTGTGGTCCTCTTTCGGTGTAGCTTGTTTGGGACGCTCTGTTCTTCCTGGACTTGTATGTTTATTTCCTTCACCAAATTTGGGAAGTTTTCCTTTATTATTTTTTCACATAAGCTTTCAACTTCTTGCTCTTCCTCCTCTTCTGGCACCCCTATGATTTGGATGTTGGGACGTTTAAAGTTGTCACAGAGGTTCCTAAGCCTCTCCTCATTTTTTTCAATTCTTGTTTCCTCATTCTGTACTGGTTGACTGTTTTTTTTCCTTCCATATGTTCCAAATCATTGATTTGAACCCTGGTTTCCTTCACTTCACCATTGGTTTTGTGTGGCTTTTCCTTAGTTTCATTTAGCATAGCCTTCACTTCCCTTATGCATTTGCCATACTTAAGCATATCTGTCAAGCCTGTGACCATCTTTATCGCCAGTGTTTTGAACTTTGTGTCTGTTAGGTTGTCTATCTCTTTGTCACTTAGTTCTCCCACTGAAACCTTGATTCCTTCCCTGTTTTGGGTCATACCTCTCTGTCTCCTCATCTTGACAGGCTCCGGTGTTTGTTTTTCCTCTGTGTGTTAGGTAGAGCTGTCGCACCTGTTATGTTGTATGGGGTGGAGCCTTAGGTATTCATAAGTATGGGAGACCCGTTTCACCACATTGTGGGCCGTCTGTGGGGGAAGGGTCTGAGAGGAAACAATGCCGCTTGCTCAGCACTCGCCCCTTTTCCAGGCACTTCTCCCACTTCCGTATGGGACTGGCACCTCCCTAGCTGTTGCTTTGGCCGTTGTTCCCAGAGTAGGTGGGTCTGCGTACATTCCAGGACCATGGGGGCCCTTTAAACAAGCAGACTCTACTGAGAGACTGGAAGTTTCTTCCTCCACCCAACCCCCACTGGTTTGCACAGTCAGAAGCAATGAGGCTTTATTTTCCATGGTGCTGAAACCATGAACTGTGTGGTCTTGTCTGGTGCTGGGAGCACTCCCCAGGTGTCCCTCCCTACTTTTAAAAATGTATGGCTGTGCTTTCCACTGGCCTGCTGCTGCCACCACCACACCATGTCCTTTCCATTCCAGCTCCTCCCCTCCTACCTGTATGGATGAATATTTCCTCTTTATATCTCTGTTTGTTGGACTTCCATGCAGGTTAATTTTATAAAACTTCTAGTTGTTTCTCGTTCTGAGGTAGATATATTTCTTAGTTGTGGAGGGAGATGCACTGTGTCTATCTACGCCTCCATCTTGGCTGCCTTTGAGTTTTTTAAAATTTAGATTCCACTGATAAGGAAGATCATATAGTACATATTTGTTTTACTGTGTGGCTTACTTTATTTAGCATAGTACCCTCAAAGGCCATCCATGTTGTTGTAAATGACAAGGTTCCCTTCTTTTTAGGGCTGAATAACATCCTCTAGGTGGGTTTCCAAACCTCTGCGACCCTCTCTGTGTCTGAGAGCCCCTTGGCATCTGCAGGGAAAGACAGACATGTGCCTTCAGGACTCAGAAGAACGGCTCTGCCCTCTGGGCAGGGGGTAGCTTCAACCTTGGGCTCTGTGGGTGACCCAGTGCTGCCCCCTGGGGTCTCAGCCTCTGGACTTGCATCTTAATGGCTAGCTGAAAAATTCCTGGCTGGCTGGCTGCCAACTTCTCAGTCTCTTCCTGGCCTTCTTGAAGAGGGATGCCTATACCCACCTGCTCACCCATGCAGCCTGCAAAGGAACCCTTGCAGCCCCTCCAAACCCCTAGCTCCCTCTGGCGCTGAGCCCCACTGGTGAGTGTGACCTGCTCATCTCCCGGGTGTCCCTGAGCACACCCCACTCGAAATGCATTCCTCCTCAGCCCCGGGCTCCTCCTCAGCTCCACTCCTTCTTACTCCCCCTCCCTGACTTCCTCGCTTCCTTTCTCTGCCTGACCTTGAACTCTGTGTTCCCAGGGTTCTGTCCTTAGGCACTTCCTGCTTTCCCCACTGGCCCTGGTGACCCTTCTGCACCTTCCTCATGACTTCAGTGCTCTTATGTAGATGGCCCCAAGGACGTAAAGACAAACACACTTTCTACACTAACACCCATGGGCAGTGGCATGTGAGTGGCGTGCGTGTACACACACACACACTTATACACAACCAGTCAGACACATGCCTAGAAATCCAGAGAACAGCTCAGGAGACTTAAAAATCGCTGCCTCTGCTGTGCTCCACATTTGAATTTCTAATCTACCACCACACAGTTCTCCCTGGACTGACTGCAAATGCCTCTTGTATCCCCAGACCCCCGAGTGGAGAGCAGATACAGAATTTCAGAGACACCCAGGGCAGTGAGAAGCCACGAGGGACTGCCATCAAGCCGATGGCACCAAAGGTGGGGACCCAGGAGCCCAAGCACCAGGGAAACACAGCAAGTTTTGAGCACAGTTGGCAATGGAGACTTGTGAAAATCTTACTTTAAAAATACAACAGGACTTCTCGCTAAGATGGAGGCATAGGTAGACATGCTGCATCTCCCTCCAAAACTAAGATGGAATACCACTACCTCAAAACCGGAGTCAACCAGAAGTTCCAGAAAATCGAGCTGCATGGAAGTTGTAAGGGGCAAGGAAACTGGTGACTCTCAAGCTAGTAGAAAGTAATTAGCAGCAAAAGACAAATGTAACCTTGATTAGGGGGTCTCTGAGCCAGAGTTAACAGTATTAGTATATATACAAGTCAGGAAGGGACATTCTGCAGCTCAGCACAAATGCCTGCCTCTGATATCAAAGGGAAAAGATATTCATCACCAAACACAGGGAAATGGAAAAATGTAGCTAGACAGCGCAGTAAACAAGTTAGGAAAATTTCAAAGGAGAGCTGGAGATAGACCTATAACTAGATCACCCTTAGTTAATTATCTCCCTCAGTTAATCTAGCTAATCACGTTAGATTGTAACTCTGGAGTGTCCAGCATGGAAAAACAGAGAAGGAGGTGGGGGGGGGGGAGGTTTACTCGTGTAAGGATAAAAACAGCCTGCTCCATTTGTCGGTGTATACCTTTGATTTGGCTGTGCCTGGAGCTGCAGATCTGTGAATAAACAACTGCATTGTCCTGTGTCCTGTGTCCTGGTGTTTTTATTGTGAGTGTTTCTCGCAAAGTCCAACAAATAAAAATATAAAGAAGAAATACTCATCCAGACAGGTGGAAGGGGAGGAGCTGGGGCAGAGAGGACCTGGTGTGCAGGTGGTGGCAACAGTGTCTGTGGCCAGCCTGCAGAAAGCACAGTCATACATTTTAAAAAGTTGGGAGGGACACCTGGGGAGTGATCCCAGCCCCAGGCCAGGCCATACAGCTCATGGCTCCAGCACCAGAGGAAATAAAGCCTTATTGCTTCTGACTGTGAAAAGCAGTGGGGGTTGGGTGGAGGAAGAAACTGCTGGTCTCTCAACAGAGTCCATTTGTTTAGAGGGCACCCACCATCCTAGAACATCTGCAGGCCCACCCACTCTGGGGATGATGGTCAGGGCAACAGTTAGAGAGGTACCAGTGCCATGTGGGAAGTGGGAGAGTGCCTGGAAAAGGGGCAAGCGCTGAGCAAGCAGCATTGTTCCCTCTCTGACCCCCTCCCCACATACACATACAGAGCCACAACATGGTCAAACAGGTTTCCCTATACTGATGAATACCTAAGGCTCTGCCACTTACAATGTGCCAGGTGTGACAGCTCAACCTAAGTTACAGAGGCAGACACAGAAGCCTGTAAAGTTGAGGAGACAGAGAAGTATGGCCCCAAAGAGGGAGCAGATCAAGGTTCCAGTAGGTGAACTAAGTGATGAGGAGATAGCCAACCTAACAGACACAGAGTTCAAAACACTGGTGATAATGATGCTCTGCAGACTTGACAGACATGCTTGAGTATGGCAAATGCAGGAGGGAAGAAGTGAAAGCTATGCTAAGTGAAATGAAGGAAAATCCACACAAAACCAATGGTGAAGGGAATGATTTGGAACGTAAGGAAGAAAAAACAGTCCACCAGTACAGAATGATGAAACAAGAATTGAAACAAATGAGACAGCTTCTGAATCATAGGGGTGCCAGAAGGAGAAGAGGAAGAACAAGAAATTGAAAGCTTATTTGAAAAAATAATGAAGGTAAAGTTCCTTAATTTGGTGAAGAAAATAGATATACAAGTCCAGGGAGTACAGAGAGAGAGTCCCAAACAAGCTAGACCCAAAGATGACCACACTAAGACACATCATAATTAAAATGCCAATGGTTAAAGAGAAAGAGAGAATCTTATAAGCAACAAGAGAAGAGAGTTATCTATAAACCGGTTCCTGTAAAACCATCAGCTGATTTTTCAAAAGAAACTTTGCAGGCAAGAAGGGATTGGCAATAAGTATTCAAAGTGATGAAAAGCAAGGACCTAAGACCAAGATTACTCTATCCAGCAAAGCTATCATTTTGAATGGAAGGGCAGATAAAGTGCTCCCTGGACAAGGTAAAGCGAAAGGAGTTCATCATCACCAAACCATTATTATATGAAATTTAAAGGGACTTATTTAAGAAAAGGAAGATGAAAACTATGAACATTAAAATGACAACAAACTCACAACTATCAACAACTGAATCTAGAAAAGAAAAACAAACTAAGCCAACAACCAGAATACGCACAGAATCATAGGTATGGGGATCATTTGGAGTGTTATCAGCTGGGAGGGGGGAGGGGGAGAAATGGGGAAATGGTGTAGGGATTAAGAACATAATTGGTAGGTACAAAGTAATTGGAAGTTAAGAATAACATAGGAAAGGGTGAAGCCAAAGAACTTATATGCACAATCCATGGACATGAACGAACTAAGGGTGGTGGTGGTGGGGGGGGACTGCTGGAGGGAAGGGGAGTGCTGGGTGGAGGTGAGCAAACGGAAAAAAAATTGGGACAACTGTAACAGCATAATCAATAAAATATACTTAATAAAAAAATACAACAGGGATACCTATTTCTAACTATGTCAGGTGAGCTTATTGTAGAAAGACATAAAAACACACTGTAACCACCAACATCCAGCACCTTTTCCAGCACTTGTAGATAGCTTAAAAACATGGATAAAATTAGAAGAACCTCTCCACCCCATCTCCAACTGGAAGGCATGGGTTAGCCGGGAGCTGATGGGTCAGCCTCCCAGGGGGCAGGGAAACATGGTGAGGCGAGGCAGACATAATGCAGTGCTTTCTCTCACAAGCAGTTTATTGTGAATGCAGTCCTCAAGTGACTGGGAGACAGACCAGAAAGAGGTCCAAGGGTGTGGCTGTCATCTCTGTTTAGTCCTCTTTCAAGAGCCCCTGTATACTCAGTAGAGATTGAGACCCACCATTAAGTTCTCTTTTTAGGTGTGGCCCAGAAAGTTTCTAAGGATACACACAGGTTGCACGAGTAGGAACTGCTCAGGGAATCAGGGCTTTGGGACAGCGACAGAGTGAAAGGGAACAGGCAAGCCTGATCATGTTCTCTTAGCTCCTGCTGTGTACCAGGCCCTGAGCCATGGTCTTACTTGCATGGTCTATGGTAGCTCTCAAGTGGAGGAGCAAAGGGAAGGCCTGTGTGGTGAAGTCACTTGCCTGTGGCTGTGCAGAGGCAGGGGAGCCAGGATTAGAACCTGTATCTGGCTGACATAGCCATCAACAACAGTACTGAGTGCTGGCAGATGTCCAGCTTAGTGTCAGGGCTGGGGACCCAGCTGTAAGTGGAGAGTGGTCCAGACAACACATACAGACAGGTTTGCTGTTGACATTCCGTGGGTGCTTCAAGGTCCATAGAAGGCCTGCCTCTGTCCAGAAGCCCTCCCAGGGGGGTTCACAGCCATGGCCAGGGAGCTCAAAGGTGGGGGCAGCCCTCCCTCAACCTTGCTTGATTGTCAAGCCCTGTCCTTCAAGCTGTAGGAGATTGGGCCAGCCTCCTGACTGTGGCATTTGAGGCCTTTCCTGACATGCCCCCTTCTCACTCACCAGCTTCATCCTTCCTGGCCTCAACCATCCACTCCAAATCCACACAGTCCTGGCTGCTTCTGGGTCACCAGCCCAGACCTCAGAGGGCTGGAACCAGCTTATTGGCTATGTGGCTTTGGGGGCTGGAAGGAAGCAGAGGCGTGGGTGTGCCCTGCACAAAGCCACAGCCTTTCTCCCCACTGTACCCCACACCGCAGGCAGCCAGGGGTGTGAAGCTCCCTGTGGTGGGCTGTGGTGGGGCCAGGAGCAGCTCCTAGGGGACAACCTGGAGGGCTGCTTGGTGGAGGGTCCTGCTCCTTGGATGAGCTTTGTAGATTGGGGCAAACCATTCTCAGGGCTGGTCTCAGACATCGGTCTTAAGCAGAAGTGTTTGTCTTGAAAGTCGGACACCCCAGCCCCAACTTTCAGGTTCTGTTTCAGGGAGGTCTGTGGGAGGCTCTAAAATCTCCAGTTTAAGAAGCAAAGCATTCCTGGTGACTCCACCACTAGGAGCCTGAGACCCACCCCTGTGCTATTCATCCACTGTCCCTGTCCCCAGGCATCGGCTACAAGGAGCTCCATCCTCCTGTCTTACCCTGTGCTGTCATGGACCACAGACTTTGGCAGGACAAACAAGCGGGTCAAATCTCCTCACCCACTCACTTGAAAGCAGGCTGCCTAGAGGCTAGAGAGAAACTGGAGGATCTGTCTGTCCACTGCCCCTCAGGCCCCCAGACCTCACTGCCAATCTGTCCATGTTGGCCCATCTGTCCCTCAGTCCCCCAACCCCCAAGATGGTCACTTACCACACGGTGACTTGTCCTTGTTGCTGTAGGTGCCCAGCCTGGCTACAAGCTGTTGCAGCCTTCGCCACACATGGTATAGACTTCTGGCCTGTCCAGGGGGAACACCAGAGGGCCAGAGCCCAGGGTAACTGCAGGTGACCTCAGCTTCCTTTTCCTTAACTGCCCGGCCGCCTGCCTGGTGCCTCTGTGTACAGCTGAGGGCCAGCAGGGGTCTGAGTGTAGCACAGACCCGGAGTTCTAAAAGTAGGGCACACCCTCCACCACTCATCCCTGTGCATGCAGCTCTCCTGAAGAGGTGGGTGGGGGCTGGGGGAGCCTCAGCACCCTCACCCCCACCCCAACAGCTTCCTGTAGAACCAACTGCCAAAGAGGAACGCGGCTCTGGGCCTCACATGGGTACACAGGCAGAGACTTATGGGGACACAAAAGTCACGTGTGTCTGTGGAGACAGGGTTGCTCAGACACACTCATGACCATGCACTGGTAAATGGTTACACATATGGTTACACTGGGCATGGAGACATGTCAGGCCCAATGGTATGCTGCTACATTGTTAATAACTACCTCTGTGACCAAAAAAAAAAAAAAAAAAGTGAAACCCTACCCTGTTTATAGCATCTGCTGATTGCTGAGGTATAAATACTTCCATCATGGTTGATTTTGTCTGCCAACCTGATGTCACTGAGTATTGAGTTAGGAAGAAATGTTCAGACTTGGCTCCAGCATGTCCCTGGAGCAGGTACTCAGGCATATGGGCCCATGCATACGGGCCCCTAGAACACAGGTAGGTGGACACCTATGGATGCAGGAAAATATGGTAGTGTGTAGACAGAGCAGTCTACTCACAGGGACAGCTGGGTGCATGCAAAGCAAACCTGGGCCCCTTCACCTGCAGAGACAGCTGGGTGCGTGCAAGGCACAGCTACACCTCACCTGCAGAGACAAGTGAGTGCACGCAAGGCACACCTGGGCTCCTTCACACACAGAGAGCCGGGTGCATGGGCACACTCAGCATGGTGACATGTGGGACCACACACAAAGGGGGGAGAGAGAGAGCGAGAGAGAGAGAATTTGGGACAGAAACTATATGCACCCAGACTGGGGGATCAAACCTGAAACCTTTTGGTGTATGAGACAATGCTCCAACCAATTGAGCCACCTGGCAAGGGCTCTCATTGTGGTTTTTATTTTTTTAGAGTT
The DNA here is from genome assembly GCF_987537825.1 of Furipterus horrens. Taxonomy (NCBI): domain Eukaryota; kingdom Metazoa; phylum Chordata; class Mammalia; order Chiroptera; family Furipteridae; genus Furipterus; species Furipterus horrens. The sequence continues at coordinate 59,147,321 of NW_028327180.1, read as the reverse complement.
TAGTTATTTATTTTTAGAGAGAGGGTAAGGGAGGGAGAAAGAGAAGGAGAGAAACATTGACGTGTGGTTGCCTCTTGCACACCCCAAACTGGGGACCTGGTCAGCAACCCAGGCATGTGCCCTGACTGGGAATCGAACCGGTGACTCTTTGGTTTGAAGGCCAGGGCTCAATCCACACCAGTCAGGGCTATTTTTATTTTTTAAGTACATTTTACTGATTATGCTGTTACAGTTGTCCCAATTTTTTCCCCTTTGCTCCTCTGCTTAGAACCCCTCTTCCCTCTAGCAATCCCACCCGCTTAGTTCATGTCCATGGGTTCTGTGTGTAAGTGCTTTGGCTTCATCCTTTCCTATACTATTTTTACCATCCCCCTGTCTATTTTGTACCTACCAATTATGTTTCTTAATCCCTGCACCATTTCCCCCCTTCTGCCCTTCCCCCTCCCAGGTGATAACCCTCAAAATGATCCCCATACCTATGATTCTGTTACTATCCTGGTCGTTTGCTTAGTTTGTTTTTGCTTTTAGATTCAGTTGTTGATAATTGTGAGTTTGTTGTCATTTTAATGTTCATAGTTTTGATCTTTTTATTTTTCTTAAATAAGTCCCTTTAACATTTCATATAAAAATGGCTTAGTGATGATGAACTTCTCTCACTTTACCTTGTCTAAGAAGCACTTTATCTCCCCTTCCATTCTAAATGATAGCTTTAGATGGCGGAGGAGTGAGGAGAGGTTGCGGTTTTAGGCTCCGGAGACCCGTCTGCAGTTTGGGCTAATTGCAGACAGAACATCTCAGTGAGCAGCTGGACATTGGTGGGAGTTGAGCCAAGGCACTGCTGGATTAGAGAAAATCCATCTGGGAACAACCTGTTTAGTGAGGATATTGGAGAAAAAGGGGACGAAACGGGATTCCTGACTGGGGTGGCTGCCCGAGCTGCGGCGGGAAGCACACAAAGGATTTTTGGCAACCACAGGCTGCCCGGAGAGGAGTCAGGCGGAGAGCAGATCTCTGCCCGCTGGCAGAGACGGGACTCGACCAAGTGGCATTGGCGCTGAAGGACAGGAGACAGCGTGCTGCCGGGCAAGTGAGAACATAATTCTCCTTTATATTTTTCTCTAGTGGACGGTGGAGAGGGGAGGAAAGTTTGGGGGTGGTAGGCCGTTCTGGAGGAGCCCAGGCGCAGAGGCGCGCTCATCCACTCCCCAACCCTACCCTTGGGTCGCGGGGGCGCACATAGGGAAGTGCTCTCACTCACTGGCCCAGGTGCGTGGTGCCGTGAGTCCAGGCATCCCTCGGACACTCCCCAACGGACATAAGATCAGTGCCCTTACGGGCACAGGGAGGGCCCACTGAACAGGCAGAGAACCGTGCACAGACACCCCTAGACAGCTCCCGTGGGCGCAGGGCCCCAGGCCGGAAAGCAGATCACTAGCGCAGGCTCTGTTTGTGCCCGCCCAGACGGGTGAGGGAAGGCGGGTGGCTGCAGCACGGGAACAGCGGGAGGAGGCGACCCACGGACGCTCGCTTCCACCGAGCACAAGTGTCCCCGGCCCTGCCCTAAGAGGCCAGAGACCAACTCCCGGTGCTCGGCTCAGCGGGACTGAGGGCACGGGGCAGCGCGCAAGCGCGAAATCACCTCAGCCCGGGGTCAGGGGGCGCCAATCCCGGGGAAAGCGCTCGGGCCGCCCGCGAGTGCAGGGTCGCGCACAGAGATTCCTCGGCGCAAACGCGGAACTGCCCCAGCCCAGCGACAGCAGGAGCCAATCCCGGGGAAAGCGCTCGGGCCGCCGGCGCGGGCAGGGTCGCGCGCAGGGACACCTCGGCGCGAACGGGGAACCACCGCGGCCCGGCAGCAGTGGGCTCCAACCGCGGGGCAAACTCTTGGGCCGCCTGAGCGCGCAGGGGCTCGCGCGCAAGGGCTCGAGCGCAAGGGCACCTCAACTGGCTCCAGCGGGCAGCAAGGGAGCGCGCCGTGCCGGCAACCGCGGGTGCGCACCACAGCGGCAACCGGGGGCGCACACCAGTCCTGCAAAAAACAAGAACCTCTGACCTGCCACACTAGACCAGCTGCGGACCCAGAAAAAGAAGGCAACACACCAAGGCTAAAACGGAGTAAAAACATCCCTTTTTTTTTTTTTTTTTCCAAATTTTTTCTCCCTTGTTCTTTCTTTCTTCTTAATTATTTCTTTTCTTTCCTTCTTTCTTTATTCTTTTCCTGGGGTTTTTTTGGGGGTTTTTGGGGGGGTATATATATATTTTTTTTTTCAATATTTTTTTTCTCTCTCTTTTTTCTTTCTTTCTTCTTTATTCTTTCTTTTCTATCTTTCTTTGTTCCTTTCTTTCTTACCTTTTGGGGTTTTTTTGGGGGGGTTATGTGGTAAATTTTTTATTTTCTTCTCTTTCTCTCTTTCTTCTTTTCTTCTATTTTCTTGGGGATTTTTTGGGGGGGGTATTTTTCCTTCACCTCTTCCAATAATAACAAACTTCATCTCTAACGTGTTGCATATAACTTCTCCTTCTCATCCTTCCTCTTTAATCGTTGTTTATTCGTTTGTGTGTCTAGCTTAGCCCCCCTATCACTCTAAATAATATAATATAATTACTATATAAATCCAAATACAATACAATCCCACTTTCTTAGTATATTATGTATTTTTCTATCCTTTTCTTCTATTTTTATTAACATACAATGTAAATATTACTAACTGGCTTGCACAGTCTCAAATATTACTAATCTATCACCCCCTCTATCAAAAATTATATTTTTCCTCCCCCAAAACAACTCTTATCTATTCTTCTTATAGTATAAAAGCTCAAATCTCTTTACATTTATATTAATACGGGCTAGCTGGCTAACGATAGCAGGATAGAGTGGGGGATACTTTTTGAGGGTGTGGGTCTCCTGCCTGGGCTGTGTGTTTATGTCTTTAACAGCATATCCACAAAAGAACTCAAGACAAAGCGGATAGAGTGATTCTCAACCAACTAGCCAGAAGGAAGATCCTATCAAAGAACATCTGAAATATAACCGAACAGCATAAACAAACGACATAAAGGGTAACTCAAGAACATCAGGCTCAGGATATCAAAGAGACTGCACCACTGAAACTCCCAGACCTTCGATAAAGGATATTACACCACAAAGGAGGGAAGTCAAAGCAGACTACACCCCCCCCAAAAAAAACCAAATAAATAAATAAATAAATAAATAAATAAATAAAAACAAAAAGAATCCAACATGGTAAGACGCAAAAATAACCCCTCAATGAAAAGAAAAGAGGAATCCTCAGAAAGAGAGATAGATGAAATAGACATAGCCCAAATGTCAGACATGGAATTCAAAACAATGGTGGTAAAGAAGCTCAATATACTCGACATCCTTAAAATCAACTATGACAACCTTCAAGGAAGTTACCAACAGCTCCAAGAAAATTACAGGGAACTTGCAGAGAACTACTCCAGCATAAAAAAAGACATAGAAATTGTTAACAAGAACCAGGAAGAACTTAAGAATACAATCTCTGAACTGAAAAACACAGTAGAATCAGTCAAAAGCAGACTAAATGAAGCAGAGGATCGGATTAGTGAGTTAGAAGATAATGTAGAGAAAAACTCCCAGACAATACAGCAAAATGAAAAACGATTGAAAAAATATGAACAAGATGTAAGGGAATTACAGGATAGCATTAGGAAAAATAATTTAAGGATCATCGGAATACGAGAAGAAGAAGAAAAGGAACATGGAATTGAAAATCTGATAGGAGAAATAGTGACAGAAAATTTTCCGAACCTGATGAGAGAAAAAGCTATGCAAGTCCAAGAAGCAATGAGAGTTCCAATCAAGAGGAACCCCCAAAAACCCACTCCAAGGCACATCATAGTTAAAATGGCAACATTCCAAGACAAAGAGAGAATCCTAAAAGCAGCAAGAGAAAAGCAGCAAATAACATACAAGGGAGCTCCGATAAGGCTATCAACTGATTTCTCAACAGAAACATTACAAGCCAGAAGGGAATGGTCAAAAATATTTCAAGCAATGAAAAACAAAGGCCTACAACCAAGAATACTCTACCCAGCAAGGCTCTCAGAATTCAAAATAGAAGGTGAAATAAGGAGTTTCTCAGACAAAGGAAGACTGAAAGAATACATCTCCACCAAACCAGCATTGCAAGAGATGCTAAAGGGAGTGTTCTAAGAAAAAAGAAGGAAAAAACAAGAGAGGAGAGGAACAGAGGTACAAAGGGAAATGAATAAATACACGTCAATAATAACCTTAAATGTAAATGGATTAAATGCTCCAATTAAAAGACATAGGGTAACGGAATGGATAAGAAAACAGGATCCACATATTTGCTGTCTACAAGAAACACACCTGAAAACAAAAGATTTACACAGACTGAAAGTAAAGGGATATAAAAAAATATTCCAAGCAAATGGACCGGAAAAAAAAGCCGGGGTAGCAGTTCTCATAACAGACAAAATGGATTTCAAAGCAAGGACAATAAAAAGAGACAAAGAAGGACATTTCATAATACTTAAAGGAACAATCCATCAAGAAGATATGACTTTGATAAACATATATGCACCCAACATAGGAGCACCCAAATACATAAAGCAAATACTAGAAGACCACAAAAAGGATATCAACAACAACACACTCATAGTAGGGGACTTCAACACTCCATTATCAACAATAGACAGATCATCAAAGCAAAGAAACACCAAGGATATACAGGCATTGTACAACACACTAAACCACATGGATCTAACTGATATATATAGAACTTTTCACCCCAAAGAAGCAAAATATACATTCTTTTCAAGTGCACATGGGACATTTTCAAAGATAGACCACATGATAGGTCACAAAACAAGCCTCAACAAATTCAAGAAAATTGAAATCATATCAAGCATCTTTTCAGATCACAATGCCTTGAAACTAGAAATCAACCTCAGAAAAAAAAAATCAAAGACACCCAAACTCATGGAGATTGAATAACATGCTATTAAATAATGAATGGGTTAACAATGACATCAAAGAAGAAATCAAGAAATTTCTAGAAACTAATGACAATGAGCACACAACAACCCAAAACCTGTGGGACACAGCAAAAGCACTCCTGAGAGGGAAGTCTATAGCAATACAGGCATATCTGAAAAGGCTAGAAGAATCTCAAATAAAAAACCTAACCACAATGCTACAAGAACTAGAACAACAACAACAAACAAAGCCTAGGGCAAGAAGAAGGAATGAAATCATCAAGATCAGAGCAGAACTAAATGACATAGAGACTAAACAAACAATCCAAAAGATCAACAAAACTAGGAGCTGGTTCTTCGAAAAAATCAACAAAATCGACAAGCCTCTAGCCAGTCTAATCAAGAAAAAAAGAGAGAAGACACAAATAAACAAAATCAGAAATGAAAGAGGAGAAATCACAACTGATACCTCAGAAATACAAATGATAGTTAGAAATTACTTCAGACAACTGTATGACAAGAAATTTGACAATCTAGAAGAAATGGACAAATTTCTGGAAACATACAACCTTCCAAAACTGAATCAAGAAGAAGTGGAAAGTCTCAACAAACCAATAACAAAAAAGGAAATTGAAACAGTAATCCAAAATCTCCCGGCACACAAAAGCCCTGGACCGGATGGCTTCACAGGCGAATTCTACAAAACATTCAGGGAAGAACTAACTCCTATCCTCCTCAAACTGTTCCAAAAAATCCAAGAAGAGGGGAAAATCCCAAACTCTTTCTATGAAGCCAGTATTATCCTAATCCCCAAACCAGGTCAAGACACAACAAAGAAAGAAAACTACAGGCCAATATCACTGATGAACATCGATGCTAAAATCCTCAATAAAATATTGGCAAACAGGATCCAGCAATACATCAAAAAGATCATACATCATGATCAAGTGGGCTTCATTCCAGGGATGCAAGGATGGTTTAATATTCGCAAATCAATAAATATAATACATCACCTAAACAGAATGAAAGACAAAAATCACATGATCATTTCAATAGATGCAGAAAAAGCATTTGATAAAGTACAACACTCATTTATGATGAAAACACTCAACAAAATGGGAATAAAGGGAGCATATCTTAACATAATTAAGGCTATATATGAGAAGCCTGAGGCCAACATCATACTCAATGGACAAAAACTGAAAGCATTCCCCCTGAACTCAGGAACTAGACAAGGTTGTCCACTCTCTCCACTCCTTTTCAACATAGTGTTGGAAGTCCTAGCCACAGCAATCAGACAAGAAAAAGAAATAAAAGGCATCCAAATTGGGAAAGAGGAAGTAAAACTTTCATTATATGCAGATGACATGATAGTATACCTAGAAAATCCTATAAACTCCACTAAAAGACTACTTGATATAATAAGTGAATTTGGCAAAATCACAGGGTACAAAATAAATATACAGAAATCTAAGGCATTTCTGTACACCAACAATAAAATAGCAGAGACAGAGACAAAAAAGAAAATACCATTTACTATAGCAACAAAAAAAAATAAAGTACCTAGGAGTAAACTTAACCAAAGAGATAAAAGACCTGTACTCTGAAAATTACATAACATTGAAGAAAGAAATTAAGGAAGAAACAAATAAATGGAAGCAAATACCATGTTCTTGGATGGGAAGAATCAACATCATCAAAATGGCCATACTACCCAAAGCAATTTACAGATTCAATGCAATCCCTATTAAAATACCAATGACATATTTCACAGACCTAGAACAAATACTCCATAAATTCATATGGAACCAAAAAAGACCCCGAATAGCAAAAGCAATCTTGAGACAGAAGAACACAGCAGGAGAAATCACGATACCAGACATCAAACAATACTACAAAGCCACTGTAATCAAAACAGTATGGTACTGGCATAAGAACAGACTTATAGATCAATGGAACAGAATAGAGAGTCCAGAAATAAACCCAGGCCTCTATGGTCAACTAATCTTTGATAAAGGAGGAAGGAACATAAAATGGAGTGAGAAGAGCCTCTTTAACATATGGTGCTGGGAGAACTGGATAGGGACCTGCAAAAAAATGAAACTAGACCACCAACTTACACCACACACAAGAATAAACTCAAGATGGATCAAAGACTTAAATGTAAGCCGTGACACCATAAAAGTCCTAGAGGAAAACATAGGCAAGAAAATATCAGATATCTCACGTAACAATTTCTTCACGGATACATCTCCTAAAGCAAGAGAAATAAAGGAAAAAATAAATAAATGGGATTACATCAAACTGAAGAGTTTCTGCTCAGCAAAAGAAAACATCAGCAAGATGAAAAGGAAACCAACCATATGGGAAAACATATTTGCCAATGACATCACAGACAGGGGACTGATTTCCAAAATATATAAAGAGCTGATACGACTCAACATCAAGAAAACAAACAACCCAATTAAAAAATGGGCAAGGGACCTGAACAAACACTTCTCCAAAGAGGACATACAGAAGGTCCATAGACACATGAAAAAATGCTCAACATCATTAGCCATCAGGGAGATGCAAATAAAAACCACAATGAGATACCATTTTACACCAGTCAGAATGGCCATCATCAACAAATCAACAAGCAACAAGTGCTGGCGAGGATGTGGAGAAACGGGAACCCTACTGCACTGTTTGTGGGAATGCAGACTGGTGCAGTCACTATGGAGAACAGTATGGAATTACCTCAAAAGATTAAAAATGGAACTGCCTTTTGAACCAGCGATCCCACTACTAGGATTATACCCGAAGAATCTTGAAACACCAATTCAAAAGAACTTATGCACTCCTATGTTCATTGCAGCACTGTTTACAATAGCTAAGTGCTGGAAACAACCTAAGTGCCCATCTGTAGATGAGTGGATCAAAAAACTGTGGTACATTTACACAATGGAATACTATGTAGCAGAAAGAAAGAAGGAACTCCTGCCATTTGCAACAACATGGATGGAACTAGAGAGAATTATGCTTAGTGAAATAAGCCAGGCAAAGAAAGAAAAATACCATATGATATCACCTAATACAGGAAACTAAAGAACAACACAAACAAAGGAACTAAATAGAACAAAGAGCAGAATAGCAGTCAATAGGGGGGAGGGGAGAGGGAGAGAAGGGGGATAAGTAAGGGAAGGGTTTAATTAAAGAGCCTGTATAAAAGACTCATGGACATGGACAACGGGGAGGGATATGATTGCGGGAGAGGGGGTGGGTTGGGTGGGGGAGAGAAATTAGGGGAAAAGGGGACAACTGTAATTGAAAAACCAAAATAAAAAAAAAGAAAGAAAAAAAAATCATGGCAATATATATAACATAAAACCTACCATTTAAACCATTTTTAAGTATGCTGAGTGGCATTAAATACAGTCACAAAATTGTGCAACCATCACTGCTATCCATCTGCAGGACTTTTCTTTATATTTATTGAAGTATCATTGACAAATAAAATTGTAGCATGTGTTTGAAGTGGTGACTTGACACACGTGTATACTTTGTGGAATAACTACAATCAGGCTAGTTAGCACATCCATCACCTCACACACGTGTGTGTATTTGGTGAGATGCTCACGTTCTGCTCTCTTAGCAGATTCCAAGGATTTTTCTTTATTATAAACTGAAGTCCTCTACAGTTAATAACTTCCCATTGTCCCCTCTCTCTAGCCCCTGGTAACTTGGTAACTTTGAATACACTCCTTATGAATTTGACTATTGTAGATACTTGAAAGAAGCAGAATAATACAATATTAATCCTTACATGTGTGGCCTATTTCACTGAGCGTAACATTTTCAGGGTCCATTTATATTGTAATAGGTGTCTGAATTTCCTTTCTTTTAAAAGCTGAATAATATTTCGGGGTATGGATGGACCACATTGTGTTTATCCACCATCTGCCAATGAATATGGAAGCTGTTTCTACTTTTTGGCTGTTGTGAATAATGCTACTGTGAACATGGGTATAAAACATCCTGTTTGAAATCCTGTCTTCAATTTTTGGTGGGGTATATACCTAACTGAACCCTGGCTGGTTTGTCTCAGTGGATTGAGCGTCGGCCTGCGAGCTAAATGTCGCTGGTTCGATCTTCCAGTCAGGACACATCAGAGAAGGAAAACTCTGACTCCAAAAAACCTCCACTGCCTTGCGGCATACCTCTTCAGGGGAAAGGCTAAGGGAGTCAACCCCGACAGAAAATCCGGAGCCGGAGTCCCTAAGGCGGTTTGACGTTGTAGTCAACACCGGCAACTCCTGCGGCGCACCTGAAACCAAGCTGTATTGACTCAGTCTTTCCCTTGGACCCTTCAGCTGCGAAGAGAGGGGGGGTCTGCTGCATGGGCAACAGCAGACCCTCCATATCACCCTGCCCAGGCTCTGTAGCTTCAGCTTCACTGGAGAGGACACTCCAGCGTCATCGCAAGATGTCGATTCAACACGGGAGGAGACAGATACCGTGTCACTCCCGAGTCGGACTGCACAGCCATTCTCGGCGGTGCAGATAGACTCTTAAGAAGCTACACCATCGTCTCTCGAGACGGACGGCTGCCGATGATATACCTAACAGTGGAATGGTTGGATCATATGATAACCTCTGTGTATTTTTGTTTCCTTAAAAAAAAACCAAAAACTAACAAGTATATCAGGTAAATTATGGCACCCACCTAAGTTGTTTTCTTTGGTCAAGAGTAAAACTGAACACCTGGCCCCTCAGCGATTATTTTCCCTTTGAAATAGTCTCTTCATACCATTTGGTTGTTATATTTGCCCTCCTTATCAGCTTGAAAACATACTTTATATAATATAGATATGAATTTCTTATCATGCTTGTTAAATATATTTTCCCATTCTACTGCTTGTATTTCTATTTTAGTCATTTCTTTCTGGATATGTAGACATTTTTATTTTCATGGAGCGAAATCTTGATGCTGTGACTATTTCTTTGGTGACATGATGACAAATGCTCTCTTGTAAGATTGATACAAATTTCATTCTATATCATCTGAATTTGTTCTGGAAGAATGGAACAACTATTAATTTTCAACTTATCAAATTTTTAATTTAACAAATTATGCTTAAATACACTTTGATATTTATTTTTTAAATGTATTCATTAAAGACCATACATTTCTTTCTCAAATTATCAGGCAATTATCTCACTCCTTTTTACTGAATGATGGTGTTAGAGAAAAAATTTTCTCATTCTAAATGACTGGAATATACTTTAAAAAATAAATTACTAGATCCAAGAGGGCAGTGGAGTAGATGCATGTTATACTCACTTTCTTCCAGGAAAAAACTGGAATTACAACTAAAATATAGAGCAATCAACCTGAATAATAAACTGAAGACTAGCTGAAGAGAAGTTTTATAACCACATTTTTACAGAAGAAACCACATCGAGACAGGTAGGAAGGGCAGAAACAAGAAAAGGACTGGCCCCACACCTACGGATGGCGGCTGTGATTCTGGAGGGATATCTCAGCTGCAAAAGTTCCCTCTGAGAAGTGTGGGGTCTCAACTCCAAGCCAGTCAATCTTTATGCTGGGAAGAGATGGGAATCTTCTAGAGGTATGGGCACCCTCTTAAAATTTTATTTTCAGCCACCTGCCTGGGATTCTAGTGGAGGGAGAGTGGAGTGGAGTAGTCACCTGAGGAAAGATGGGGGTTTTTGGCTCTGGGGAGAAAGCTAAAAAGACAGCTGCCAGGACCCCTGTGCTAAGTCATTCTCCTAAATCACAGATGCCACCCTTCTTGAGTAGAGTGCTTATCTCCATACAGAGGGGAAATGTAACATCCCCATCCTCTGGACTACTTGTCACCCCTGCCTGTAGAGCTTGGGAGGAGTCAGCTGCCTGAGCCAGAGTGTAGAGGTCTGAACAGACTCAGGGGCTGTCAGTGACTGAATGGTGTGGCTTTGGGGTCGGGCCATTCCCAAGAAATCCAAAACCAACACACCCAGGGTACAGCTTCAGATAATATCAGAGCAGGATCCAATTAGCTTTACAAACAGCATATTTACGGACAATGTCAACAGGCACCGGATCCATGATCCATGTGGTTATCACCTCCACAACAGCTGTTAGGGTTGATTCTCACAGTCAACCAGTCTGAGGGTTGACTCCATGCATGAATAGGCTAACAGCAATCAAGATTCAATTACAACAGGAGGATCCACATAACCCAACACAAGGGACATTCTTAGAACACCCAGCTCAGGTGATCAAGGAGCCTGAACTGGGTCCCACAGGACACCTACTACATAAGGCCATCCTACCAAAACTGGGAGTCATAGCAGATCTCTACCTAATACATTGAAACAAACAGAAAGAGGCAACCAAATGGTGAAAAAAAAGAGATCTGCCTCAGATGAGAGAACAGAAGAAATCTCCAGAAAAAAAAGCTAAACTGAAAGGAAGCAAGCAATTTATCAGATATAAAGTTTTTAAAAAAATGGTTGTAATGAGGCTTAAAGAAGTCAGTGAGAATTACAACAGCATGAAAAAGGACACAAACAATTAAAAACCCAGTCAGAAATGAAGAATACAATAGAAAAAATTAAGAATACACTGGAAGAAATAAACAGTAGGTTGGATGAAGCATAGGCTGGAATCATCAATTTGCAAGACGAAGTAGCAGAAAACACCCAATTGGAGCAGCAAAATAAAAAAGTAAGAATTGTTTAAGGGAATTTTGGGCCAACATGAAGTATAACAATATTTGCATCACAGAGAACTAGAAAAAGAAGAGATAGAGCAAGGGATCAAGAACCTATTTGAAGAAATAATGACTGAAAACTTCCCTCACCTGGTGAAGGAAAAAGACATACAAGTCCAGGAAGTGTAGAGAGCCCCAAACAAGCTGAACTCAAAGAGGCCCATACCAAGACACATTACAATTAAAATGGCAAAGTTTAGGACAAAGAGAGAATCTAAAAAACAGCAAGAGAAAGACAGTTAATTACCTACAAAAGAGATCCCATAAGACTGCCAGTTGAGTTTTCAATATAAACATTTCAGGCCTCAAGGTATTGGCATGAAATATTCAAAGTGATGAAAAACAAGGACCTACAACTAAGACTACTTTACCCAGCAAGGCTAATATTTAGAATTGAAGGACATATAATGAGCTTCCCAGAAGAGAAAAAGCTAAAGGACTTTAGCTTTTCTTTTTTTACAAGAATTGCTAAATGTTCTTCTGGAAGAAGAAGAAGGAGAAGGAAGGAGAAGGAAAAAGAAGGAGGAGAAGGAGAAGAAGGAGAAGGGAAGAAGGAGGAGGAGGAGAAATAAAAGAACATAGTAGAATAAAATGGCAATAAATATGTACAGTATGACTTCCAGCCAAGATGGAGGTGTAGACAGACATGCTGCATCTCCTTCCACAACTAAGAAAGAATACAACTACCTCAAAACTAGAAACAACCAGAAGTTCCAGAAAATCAAACTGCATGGAGTCCAACAAACAAAGATATAAAGAAGAAATACTCACCCAGACAGATAGGAGGGGCAGAGCTGGGGTGGAAAGGACACATTGTGGTGGCAGTAGCAGCAGGATGGCGGAAAGCTCAGTCACACATTTAAAAAAGTCAGGAGGGACACTTGGGGATCATTCCCAGCTCCTCACTGGACCTAGCAGCTCACAGTCCCAGCACTGAGGAAAATCAAGCCTCACTGCTTCTGACTGTGCAGACCAGTGGGGATAGGGGCTGAGGAAGAAACTGCTGGTCTCTCAGCAGTGTTCACTTGTTTAAAGGGCCCCCACAGTCCTAGAACGTCCGCAGGCCCACCCACTCTGGGAATGATGGCCAGGGCAGCAACTAGAGGGGCGCCAGTCTGGTGTGGAACTGGGAGAGGTGCCTGGAAAAGGGGCGAGTGCTGGGCAGGTGGCATTGTTCCCTCTCAGATCCCTCCCCTACGTACAGCGCCACAATGTGGTGAAACAGGTCACCCTGTACTGACGAATTCCTAAGGCTCTGCTCCTTACAACGTAACAGGAGTGACAGCTCTACCTGGGACGCTGAGGCAAACAAACACAAGAGCCTGTCAGAATGAGGAGACAGAGAAGTATGGCCCAAAATGGTGAACAAATCAAGTTTCCAGTGGGAGAACTAAGCGACAAGGAGATAGCCAACCTAACAGATGCAGAATTCAAAACACTGGTGGTAAAGATGCTCACAGGCTTGACAAATATGCTTGAGTATGACATAAGGGAAGAAGTGAAGGCTATGCTAAGTGAAAGGAAGGAAAATCCACACAAACCAATGGTGAAGGGAAGAAACCCGGGGTTCAAATTGATGATTTGGAACATAAGGAAGAAAAAGACTGTCGACCATTGCAGAATGAGGAAGCAAAAATTGAAAAAAGTGAGGAAAACTTCCAAAATTTTACGAAGGGGATGGACATACAAGTCCAGGAAGCATGGAGGGTCCCTGGTGAGCTGGACCAGAGGGGACCACACCAGGACTCATCATGATTGAGATGTCAAAGGTGAAAGATAAAGAGAGAGTCCTAGGGGCAGCAAGAGACAGGCAGAGAGTTGCCTACAGGGGGGCTGCCTATAGGACTATCAGCTGATTTCTGGGAGGACACTTTGCAGGCAGGAAAGGACTGGCAAGCAGTATTCAATATTATGAAAGGCAACCTGCAACCAGGATTACTCTATCCAGCAAAGCTATCATTTAGAATGGAAGGGCAGATGAAGTGCGTCCCAGACAAGGTAAAGCTAAAGGAGTTCATCATCACCAAGCCATTATTATATGAAATGTCAAAGTGACTTACTTAAGAAAAAGAAGATCAAAACTATGAACATTAAAATGACAACAAACTCACAACTATCAACAACTGAATCTAAAAAATAAAAACAAAATCCAACTAAGCAAACCAGAATAGAAACAGAATCATAGGTACGGGGATCATTTGCAGGGTTATCAGCTGGGAGGGTGGAGGGGGAGAAATGGGCATATGATGCAGGGATTAAGCAGCATAATTGGTTGGTACAAAATAGACAGGGGGATGTTAAGAATAATATAGGAAAGGGTGAAACCAAAGAACATATATGCACGACCCAAGGACATGAACTAAGGGAAGAGGGGTACTGGGCAGAGGGCAGCAAAGGGGGAAAAAATATTGAAACGACTGTAACAACATAATCAATAAAATATACATAAAAAATGTACAGTACCTATCAATAATCATTTTAAATTTAAAGGGCTTAAATACTCCAATCAAAAGACATAGGGTAGCTAAATGGATAAGAAAATAAGACCCACATGTATGCTGTCTACAAGAGACCCACCTCAGAATGAAAGGTACAGACAGACTAAACAAAAAAGGATGGAAAAAGATATTTCATGAAAATGTAAATGAACAAAAAGAGCTGGGGTAGCAATACTTATATCTGAAAAAACAGACTTTAAAACAAAAACTATAGTAAGGGACAAAGGACACTACAGAATGATAAAAGGAGCAATCCAATAAGAGGTAATTACATTTGTAAACATTTACATACCCAACATAGGAGCACCTAAGTATATAAAGCAAATCTTTATGAACATAAAGGGAGAGATCAAAGGTAACACAGACATAGTGGGGGATTTTAACAGCCCATTGACATCAATGGATAGATCTTCCAGAAAGAAAATCAACAAGGAGACAGTGACCTTAAGTGACACAGTAGATCAGAGAGATTTAATTGATATCTTCAGAGCATTTCACTCCAAAGTAGCAGAATATACATTTCTTTTCAAGTGTATATGGAAAGTTTTCTAGGATAGATCACATGCTAGGGTGCAAAACAAGTCTCAATAAATTTAAGGAGATGGAAATCATATCAAGCATCTTCTCTGACCATAATGGTATGAGACTAGAAATCAATTACAAGAAAAAAATCTGAAAAACACACAAACACATGGAGATTAAATAACATGTTACTAAATGATGAATAGGTTAGTAATGAGATCAAGAAAGAAATGAAAAACAAACAAACGAACAAACCTTGAAACAAATAAAAATGAAAACACAACAACCCAAAATCTAAGAGACACAGGGAAAGCAATCCTAAGAGGGAAATTCACAGCATTACAGAGTACCTCTGGGAACAAGAAAAATCTCAAATCAACAGTCTAAACTTGCACTTAAAGAAGGAAGTAGAAGAAAAACAACAAAAAAAAGCCCATAGTGAGCTGAAAAAGGAGATAAAAAAGATCAGAACATAAACAAATAAAATAGTCTAGAAAAAAAACAGTACAAGAAAAATAAATAAATAAAAAACAGAAATGAAAGAGGAGAAGTAACAAGTGACACCAAAGAAATACAAAGGATTGTAAGAAAATATTACAAACAACTACATGCCAACAAATTGGACAACCTGGAAAAAAGAATAAATTTCTAGACATGTACAAAACAGAATCAGGAAGAACCAGAGAATCTGAATAGACAGATTATAACTAATGATACTGAAACAGTGATAAAAAAAAAAAAAAAACCCAACAAACAAAAGTCCTGAACTCGATGGCTCATGGGTGAATTTTACCAAACATTCAAAAAGAACTAACACCTATTCTTCTCAAACTATTCCAAAAATTTCAAGAGGAGAGAAGACTCCCAGGCTTATTTTATGAGGCCAGTATTATCCTTATTTCAAAACCAAATAAAGACACTGCAAAGAAAGAATATTATAGGCCAATAGCCCTGATGAATGTAGATGCTAAAAATTTCAGTGAAATATTACCAAACCAGATCCAATAATACATTAAAATGATTATATACCATGATCAAATGGGATTTATTCCAGAGATGCAAGGCTGGTACAATAGCCTCAAGTCAATAAATGTGATAAACTGCATAATCAAAATGAAGGATAAAAACCACATGATCATATCAATAGGCGAAGAAATATCATTTGATAAAACCTAGCACCCATTTATGATAAAAACCCTCAAAAAAGTGAGAATAGAAGGAATGTACCTCAGTATAATAAAGGTCATATATGACAAACCCACCGCCAACATTATACTCAATAGGCAAAAATTATTAGCATTTCCCTTATGAGCAAGAACAAGACAGGGATGTCCACTTTCACCACTCTTATTCAACATAGTATTGGGAGTCCTAGCCACAGAAATCAGACAAGAAGAAAAAAATAAAGGGCATCCAAATTAGAAAGGAAAGAGTAAAACTGTCATTATTTGCAGATGACATGATACTGTACATAGAGGACCCTAAAGATCCACCAACAAAAAACTACTAGAACTGATAAATGTACTTAGTAAAGTATCAGGATACAAAATAAATATAAAGAAATCAGTTGAATTTTTATACACCAAAAATAAACCATCTGAAAAGGAAATTAAGAAAACAATCCCATTTACAATAGTACTAAAGATAAAATGACTAAGAGTAAATTTAATCAAGGATGTAAAAGACCCATACTTAGAAAATTATAAGACACTGAAGAAGACACAAATAAATGGAAGCATACACCATGTACATCAGAGAAGGAAAACTCTGACTCCAAAAACCCTCCGCTGCCTTGCGGCATACCTCTTCAGGGGAAAGGCTAAGGGAGTAAACACTGACAGAAAATCCGGAGCCGGAGTCCCTAAGGCGGTTTGACGTTGTAGTCAACACCGGCAACTCCTGCGGCGCACCTGAACCCAAGCTGTATCGACTCCGTCTTTCCCTTGGACCCTTCAGCTGCGAAGAGAGGGGGGGTCTGCTGCATGGGCAACAGCAGACCCACCATATTACCCTGCCCAGGCTCTGTAGCTTCAGCGTCATCGCAAGATGTCGATTCAACACGGGAGGAGACAGATACTACCATGTCACTCCCGAGTCGGACTGCACAGCCATTCTCGGCGGTGCAGATAGACTCTTAAGAAGCTACACCATCGTCTCTCGAGACGGACGGCTGCCGACGACGACACCATGTTCATGGATGGGAGAATTAACATCATTAAAATGTCCATACTACCCAAAGCAACCTATAGATTTAACACAATTCCTAGCAAGATACCAATGGCATATTTCACAGAACTTAAACAAATATTTCCTAAATTGATATGGAAACACAAAAGACCCTGAGTAGCAATGATGATCTCGAGAATGGAGAACGAAGTTGGAGGAATCAGGCTACCTTATATCAATCTATATTATAAGACCATTGTAATCAAAATAGCATAGTACTCCAATAAAAACAGACACATGGATCAGTGGAACAGAATAGAGACCTCTGAAATAAACCCATGCTTATATGATCAATTAATCTGTGACAAAGCAAGCAAGAACATAAAATGGGGTAAAGTCTATTCAATAAATGGTGTTTGGAAAATTGGACAGATATGTGCAAAAACAAAAACAACAACAACAAACTAGACCCCTTCTTACACCATACGTAAAATTAACTCACAGTGGATTACAGACCTAAATGTTATTAGAGTCAAAACCATAAAGATCCTAGAAGAAAACATAAGCATTAAGATCTAGTACAGACTTCTGGCCAAGATGGAGGCCTAGACAGACAGGTTGCATCTCCCTCCACAACTAAGAAGGAATACAGCTACCTCAGAACTAGAGACAACCAGAAGTTCCAGAAAATCGAGCTGCACGGAAGTCCAACAAACAAAGATATAAAGAAGAAATACTCATCCAGACAGGTAGGAGGGGCGGAGCCGAGACAGAGAGGACCTGGTGTGGTGGCGGCAGCAGTGGTGGCAGTGACAGGCTGCCAGAAAGCGCAGTCATACATTTTAAAAAGTCAGGAGGGACACCTGGGGAGCACTCCTAGCATCAGACCAGACCATGCAGCTCACGTCCAAGCGCCGGGGAAAATAAAGCCTCATTGCTTTTGACTGTGGAAACCAGTGGGGGTTGGGGTGGAGGAAGAAACTGCCGGTCTCTTAGCAGAGTCCGCTTGTTTAAAGGGCCGCCATGGTCCTAGAACATCTGCAGACCCACCCATTCTGGGAACGACAGCCAGAGCAACAACTAGAGAGGTGCCAGTCCCATACAAAGTGGGAGAAGTGCCTGGAAAAGGGGCGAATGCTGATCAAGTAGCATGGTTCCCTCTCAGACCCCTCCCCCACATACAGCGCCACAATGTGGTGAAACAGGTTGCCCTGCACTGATGAATACCTAAGGCTCTGCCCCTTACAACGTGACAGGAGCGACAGCTCTACCTAAGACACAGAGGCAAACAAACACAGGACCCTGTCAAGATGAGGAGACAGAGAAGTATGGCCCAAAATGGGGAATGGATCAAGGTTCCGGTGGGAGAACTAAGTTATGAGGAGATAGCCAACCTAACAAACAAGGTGATAGCCAACCTAAGAGATGAAGAGTTCAAAACGCTTGTGATAAAGGTGCTCACAGGCTTGACAGATATGCTTAAGTATGGCAAACGCATAAGGGAAGAAGTGAAGGTTATGCTAAATGAAACAAAGGAAAAGCCACACAAAACCAATGGTGAAGGGAACGAAACCGGGGTTCAAATCAATGATTTGGAACATAGGAGGAAAACAACAGTCAACCAGTACAGAATGAGGAAACAAGAATTGAAAAAAATGAGGAGAGGCTTAGGAACCTCTCTGACAACTTTAAACATGCCAACATCTAAACCATAGGGGTTCCAGAAGGAGAAGAGGAAGAGCAAGGAATTGAAAACTTGTGTGAAAAAATAATGAAGAAAAAATTTCCATATTTGGCACAGGAAATAGACATACTCTGTCCAGGAAGCACAGAGAGTCCCAAACAAGCCAGACCCAAAAAGTACCACACAAAGACACATCATAATTAAAACACCAAAGGTTAAAGATAAAGAGAGAATCTTAAAAGTAGCAAGAGAAAAGCAGAGAGTTTCCTACAAAGAGGTGCCTATAAGACTCTCAGCTGATTTCTCAAAAGAAACTTTGTAGGCAAGAAGGGACTGGCAAGACGTATTCAAGTTGATGAAAAGCAAAGACCTACAACCAAGATTACTCTATCCAGCAAAGCTACCATTTAGAATGGAAGGGCAGATGAAGTGCTTCCCAGACAAGGTAAAGCTAAAGGAGTTCATCATCACCAAGCTATTATTATATGAAATGTCAAAGGGACTTACTTAAGAAAAAGAAGATCAAAATTATGAACATTAAAAGGACAAAAAACTCAACTATCAACAACTGAATCTAAACAATTAGAACAAAATCCAACTAAGCAAACCAGAATAGAAACAGAATCATAGGTACGGGGATCATTTGCAGGGTTATCAGCTGGGAGAGGAAAGAGGGAGAAATAGGGAAACAGTACAGGGATAAAGGAGCATAATTGGTAAATACAAACTAGACAGGAGGAAGTTAAGAATAATATAGGAAAGGGTGGAGCATAGGGGAGCAAAGGAGAAAAAAATTTGAAACTACTATAAAAACATAATCAATAAAATATACTTTAAAAAATCTGGTACAGTTGTAGTAACAATGCTTTTCCTGACACATCCCCTTGTAAAGGGAAACAAAAGGAAAAAATAAACAGAGGGGACTACATCAAACTAAACGGTTTTAGCGCAGCAAAGGAAATCAAGTCACTTTGAAAATAAAAAAGACAGACCACTGAATGGGTGAACATATTTCCCAATGATGTATCTGATAAAACTCAACACCAAGAGCGAACAAACAAAAAATCAAATTAAAATATGATGAAAGGACTTGAATAGACATTTCTCTAAAGAGGATAAACAGATGACCAATAGACATATGAAAAGATGCTCAATGTCACTAATCATCAATCACCAGAGAGATGCAAATTAAAACCACAATTAGATATCACCTTACACCTGTAAGAATGGCTATCATCAACAAATCAACAAACAACAAGTGCTGGCGAGGATGTGGAGAAAGGGGAACCCTGCTGCATTGTTGGTGGGAATGCAGATTGGTATAGCTACTGTGGAAAACAGTACGAAGATACCTCAAAAAATTAAAACTGGAACTGCCTCATGACCCAATGATTCCACGTCTGGGAATATGTCTGAAGAAACCAGAAATACTAATTTGAAATTATATATATATATACCCTTATGTTCATTGTAGCATTATTTATAATAGCCCAGATTTGGAAGCAATCCATGTTCCCATTTGGAGATGAGTGGATAAAAAAAACAGTGGTATAGTCCTGGCCAGTGTGGCTCTCTTGGTTGGGCATTATCCCACAGAGCAAAAGGTCTCTGGTTCAATTTTTGGTCAAGGCACATGCCTGGGTTGCACGTTTGATCCCTGGTTGGGGCACGTAGGAAAGGCAGCCAACTGATATTTCTTTCTCACATTGATCTCTCTCTCTCTCTCTCTTTCTCCCTCTCTTCCCCTCTCTAAAAATAAATAAAACCTTAAAAAAAGCAGCGGTAAATTTACACAATGAAAGACTACTCGGCCATGAAAAAGAAGGAATTCTTACCTCTTGCGACAGCATGGATGGACCTGAAGATTATTATGCTAAATAAAATAAGCCAGTCAGAGAAAGACTTGTATGATAATATTTCACTTATATGTGGGATATCATGAACAAAACAAACTAACAAACATTATAGAAACAGACTCATAGATACAAACAATAGACTTATAGCTGTCAGAGGGAAGAGGAGTTGTGCTGGGTGAATGGATTAAGCCAAACAAAAAAACCACAACTCATAGACAAGGACAACAATATGGTGATTACCAGAGAGAAAGGGGGTTGGGGAAGGTAAAGAGGGTTAAGGGGAAAAATGGTGAGACTTGTCTTTGGGTGGTGAACACACAGTGCAATATTATAGAATTAAACACCTGGAATCTATTTATTTTATTAACGTGTCACCCCAATAAATTCAATAAAATATCCATATACTTAAAAAATAAATTACTGACCCTGGCTGGCGTGGTTCAGTGGATTGAGCGCCAGACTGTGAACCAAAGGGTCTCCGGTTCAATTCCCAGTCAGGGCACATTCCTGGGTTGTGGGCCAGGTACCCAGATGAGGGTGCACGAGAGGCAATCACACATTGATGTTTCTCTCCTTCTCTTTCTTCCTCCCTTCCCCCTCTCTAAAAATAAAAAATAAAAATAAAATATTACTAAAAACTGAGGTATATTTCTAGGTGACTCATTCTGATATATTGATTCAATTGTCTACCCTTATACCTATTCACGTTTATTTAGCTTTTTAAGATTAAAGCATTTTTACACATGGGAATGTTATTGCCTTTCCCAATTACCCTTCCTTTACAGATTTTTTTTCTGTATGCTGATTTAATTATTCTTTTTAGGGCGGTGGTTCCCAACCAGAATTTCGTCCCAGGTCACACTTGGCAATGTCTTGAGACATTTTTGGTTGTCTACTGGCATAGAGACCAAGGATGCTTCTCAACATCCTAAATGCATAGAACAGCCCATTGACAAAGAATGACCAGACCCAAGTGTTTGCAGCCTGGAGATTGAGGAGCCTTCCTTCAGATGAAATTCAGAATAATTTCTCTATATTCTTTTAGATATAGATCTTGACTTCAACTGGATTTGTAAATTATTTTAGGGGTGGGGGAGAGAATAGCCCCTATATAATATCTGTTTTCTTACCCAGAAGTTAGGTATATTTATTAATTCAAGTCCTATTTTATGTTCTCCTATAAAGTACTATAGTTTTTAAAAAATCAGTCAGAGTCATTGCTGTCAAAATTTTTCCTCTGTATTTTACTTTATTTCATTTTGTAGATGTGGTGATGTTACTCTGGTGGATTATAGTGTCTTATGATGATTTTTAAAAAGAAAATTTACATGCATGGTAAAAACAATCCAGGCAGACAAAAAGGATTGCCGGTTTCCTGTTTATTCTTTGGGACTTATTTCATAAATCTAGAAACATCTGTGAATGAGTATATATGAATTTGTGTTAGTCCACCTCTTTTAAAACCCAAATGGTATTCTTATATCACTCTTTATTTATTATTATTTTTGTATAATAAGATATATCTTGGAGGTTTTCTTATCTTAGTACACTGATTTAACTGATTTTATTAGGAGATCATGGTATATCATTGAATATTTTCCCATTTTTTTAAATGTTAGAAAACAGTTTTTTTATTATACATTTTTACATAATACTTTTTTACCTAGATTCAAGTATCTGTCACTCTCAACCAGTAGGAAACTGTCCTGTACATTGCAACTAGGAAAATAAATGCTTTTGAGGGATAGAAATATTTTTACACAGGTTTCATCACATCTCTCATCTTTCTTGAAAACTGCACTCGGCTGTGTGGGAGGAGAGTGGACAGAAGGGGCAACTCCACAGTGGTTCCATCTTCCCACAGGTTGCTGGTACTTCCTTAATATTTTTTTATCCTATTCAGGTACAAATAAATAGATCTAAATGGGAGCCTCCCATCTTCTAAGCATTGTATTCCATGAGTTTCATTACTATACAAATTCTGTGCAACTTATTAGGATGAAGCCTCAGTTTTGACAGTGGCTTCAGCAGCATCAGGAACCAGGAGCAGCTGGTCACCGCAGTCGCCCTGGGCTGCACCTCCGCCACATCACAGGCTTCAGACAGTGTGGGTGCAACATAGGGATAAGGAGCAGATCTGAGGACCCACAGTCCAAGTGGATAATGGAATGTCATTCAGCCATAAAAAAGAATGCAGTACTAAATCACTTACAAAACATGGCTGAAACTTGAAAACGTTATATTATGGAGTGAAAGTAGCCAGCCACGAAGGGTCACATATTGTATGATTCCATTGATAGGGCACATCCAGAATAGGCGAATCCATAGAGACAAAAAGTAGGTTAGCAGTTGCAAAGGGTTGAGGGGAGGGGCAATGAGAGCGATTGCTGAATGAAGATAGAGTTTCCACTTGGGGTGATGAAAAATTTTGGAACCAGACTGTGGTAATAGCTGCACAACATCATGATTTGTATGTCACTGAATTGTACACTTTAAAATGGTTAAAGTGGTAAATTCTATGTTATGTGTATTTTACACAATAAAAATAATCAAACAGGGACTTCCAGCCAAGACAGAGGCATAGGTATAGACATTTTGCCTCCTTGCACTATTGTATGAAGGATTACATCTACCTCAAAATAAAAAACAACCAGAACTACCAGAAAATCAAACTACATGGAAGTCTAACAAACAAAGATATAAATAAATAATACTTATCCAGACAGGTAGGAGGGACAGAGACAAGGGTCTGGGGCAGAGAGGACACATATAGCGGCAGTGGCGGCAAGGCAGTGGCTGTGCGCTGCTGGTGGAAAGAGCAGTCCCACATTACAAAAGCCAGGAGGGACACCTGGGGAGCAATCCCAGTTCCGGGTCAGACTACACAGCACACGGTTCCACCGCCAGAAAAATAAAGCCTCATTGCTTCTGGCTGTGAAAACAAGTGGAGGTTGGGGTGATGGAAGAAACTTCTGGTCTCTCAGCGGAGTCTTTTCAGAGAGCTCCCTGGTCCTAGGATGTCCTCAAAACCACCCACTCTGGGAACCACCACCAGGGCAAAGCTAGAGGGGCACCAGTCGCATACAGGCAGCAAGTAAAGTGACAGGAAAAGGAGTGAATGCTGAGCAAGCAGCATTGTTCCCTCTCTGACACCTCCCCCACATACAGTGCGACAAGGTGGTGAAACGAGTTGTCCCCCACTGATGAATGCCTACGGCTTCTACCCCCTACAGCGTAACAGGTGCTATAGCTCTACTTAAGACACAGAGGTGAACACAGGAGCCTGTTAAGTTGAGGAGATAGAGAAGTATGGCCCAAAAGAGGGAACAGATCAAGGCTCCAGAGGGAGAACTAAGTGACTAGGAGATAACCAACCTATAAGATGCAGAGTTCAAAACATTATGATAACGATGCTCAAAAACTCAGTACAGCAAATGCATAAGGGAAGAAGTGAAGGCTATACTAAGTGAAATGAAGGAAAATCCACATGAAACCAATGGTGAAGGGAAGAAAGCTAGGGTTCAAATAAACAATTTGGAAAATAAGGAAGAAATAAACAGTCAACCAGTACAGAATGAAAAAATAAGAATTGAAAAAAAGAAGAGGAGAGGCTTAGAAAACTCTGGGAAAACTTTAAATGTACCAAGATCTAAATCATAGGGGTGCCAGAAGAAAAAGAGGAAGAGCAAGAAATTGAAAACTTATTTGAAAAAATAATGAAGGAAAACTTCCTTAATTTGGCAAAGGAAATAGACATACAAGTCTAAGAAGCAAAGAGAGTCCCAAACAAGCTAGACCCAAAAAGGACCACACCAAAACACATCATAATTAAAATGCCAAAGGTTAAAGAGAAACAGAGACTCTTCAAAGCAGGAAGAGAAAAGAACAGTTACCTACAAAGGAGTTCCCATAAGACAATCAAATAAATTCTCAAAAGAAATTTTGCAGGCAAGAAGGGACTGGCAAGAAGTATTCAGTGATGGAAAGCAGACCTAAAACCTAGATTACTCTAGTGAGCAAAGCTATCATTTAAAATGAAAGGGCAGATAAAGTGTTTCCAAGAGAAGGTAAAGTTAAAGAAGTTCATCATCACCAAACCCTTATGATATGAAATGTTAAAGCGACACATTTAAGGAAAAGAAGATTGAAACTATGAACAGTAAAATGACAACAAATTCACAACTGTCAACAACTGAATCTAAAAAATAAAAACAAAAACAAACTAAGCAAACAACCAGAATAGGAACAGAATCATAGGTATGGGGATCATTTGGAAGATTATCAGCTGGGAGGGTGAAGGGGGAGTAATGAGGAAAAGGTGCAGGGATTTTGAAGCATAATTGGTAAGAACAAAATAGACAGGGGGAGGTTAAGAATAGTACAGGAAAGGATGAAGCCAAACAACATATATGCATGCCCCATGGACATGAACTAAGGAGGTGTGAAATTGCTGGAGAGTAGTGGGGTACTGGGCAGAGGGGAGCAAAGGGAAAAGAAATTAGGACAACTGTAAGAGCATAATCAATAAAATATGCTAAAAAATGACTTTCAGCTTAATACAAGGTTTTCTTCTTTTTATATAATATTAATGTTTACGTAGCCAAGTGTTTTATTTTTAGATTTGGGATTTGTGTCTTTCTTTTTTAAAAAAAAAAATTAATTTGTTTGTTTATTTATTTATTTTTAGAGCGAGGGGAAAGGAGAAAGAGAGGGAGAGAAATATCACTGTGTGGTTGCCTCTCACTCGTGCCCCCAACTGGGAACATGATGTGCAACCTAGTCATGTGCCCTGACTGGGAATCGAACCAGCAACACTTGGCTTGCAGGCCGACGCTCAATCCACTGAGCCACAGCAGCCAAGGCTGGATTTGTGTCTTTCTTAAAGAGATATTCTCTACTTTGAAATTATAAAACAAAATTTGCGCAATGTAGAGTTTTATGGTTTCATTTTTGAATGGCCATAGAATTCATCAAATACATTTTGAGTAGCAGGGACCTGCCCATGAGCCTCCTGTCCTTGAGTATATGAGCCCAGTGATCTCAATGATGAGACTTCCTAGCAGTGAACCAGTTTTGGTCTCCTGGTTGAGTTCCAATTATCCTTGTGATTGTGTTGTGTTCTTTTAATCTTCTGCCTGGTTCTTCTGTAAATTCTTGACGTTGAGTTTTTGAGCTGTTATTCACAAATGAGAGCTGTAGTCAGTCTCCCTTCCTCCTTCTACATGTAATGTATTAAACCAGGTTTTCATGACAACATCAGAGTCAGGACTTACATTAAATTTCCTGCTTCAATGAAATGGAAAGCAGCTATATGGAGTGACATTGTGCCAAAGGGACCTGCTAAAGAAAGACCCAGCAGGGTGGTGGTGGTGTCTCCCCAAGTCCTCCTTGATAGGAAACAAAAGCAGAATATTAGGTGCTGATGTTCCTGAACCATGAACCGATCATGCATCAGAGTACAATATGTTTAAGTGTCAAACCAAACCCAGTCAAAGAAAAATAAACAAAACAAAAAGTCCCAAATCATTTTTCAAAACTTAAAATTTCTTAAAATTGACATGATGATTCTAGGAAAGCTGCACAAACAGGACAGAGACTCCTTGTGCATGCTCTTCTTCATTCCCCAGTTTTATCACTGATCACATCTGCTTTGTCTTCTCTCTTTCTCTGCCTCGTTTTTTTTTCGAAACGTTTGAGAGTAAGTTGCAGACATTATGCCTCTTTACCCCTACATACTTCATTTAGTGTGTATTCTCTAACATTCCCTCAGTACAATGATCAAAGTTAATATTGATACAATAGGCCTTTTCAGTCTTCAATTGTCTCCTTAGTGTCTTTTATTACAAAAAATATTCAGGACTAACTCTGATCACTTAATTAAGGGGTATCTGCCAGCTTTCTCCACCAGGAAGATACAATTTTTCCTTTCTTTTATTATTGACAAGTATCTTGCAGAGAGTTATTTGGAGACCATGGAAATATTCTGTTACTTCTCAAACTTCCAACCAGTAGTTTTAGCACTCATTGTTGGTTCTTACCTGCACCAATTATTTTGGAGATTGCCAAGTGGTGACTTTTCTATTCCAGTGATTTTAATAAAAGGCAGAGGTTGACTTTCAATTTTTAGATGCTTGCTTTTGTGTGTGTGTGGGGGGGGCATTGGGAGGGTTACAAAGGAACAATGAGTAGTTCTGGGAAGTGGTGTCTTAATTTTCTCCTAGCAAGTCACAACTGAAACGATTCTTTTGACTTTATACACAACATAGAAGTCCCGTGTGATGAAGAATTTCCAGAGGACAGCACGTCCCCTTTCATGCCTTCTTTAGCTCACGCTGCCTGCCTGGAGTTGTGGTGGCTTTTGGGACTCCCCTGGGTCACAGGGAAGCCCACAGGTTTGCACAAGAAAGAAGGGGAATAACATTATCGAATGCATACTCTTGATATTCTGGGACTGGAGTGGCTTTCAGTTTCTTCTCTTTGGGTCCATTCTTGCCCCATTGCAGATGGTGAGAAATTATTGGGGGAACAAAAACATGATTATGTTAATCCTTTTGTGTAAACCTTCTAATGCCTACCAATTGCTTCTAGGATAAGTGTGACAGGAATCCTTAACAGGGTGTGTTTGAGGTTCGCCTCCTTCTAGTCCAGCCCAGGAGTTCAGCTTCCTCTCTTCTGTGCTCTAGCTACAGTGCCTGTTTCAGTTGCAGAAACACCTGTTTGTCCTCATCTGAGCCTTTGCACATGCTGTTTCCTCTACCTGGAACACTTCACTGATGCTTCCCTTGGCTAGTTAATCCTTATCTTCAGATTTCAGTTCAAAATCACTTCCTTGGAGGCACCCCTCCCCCATATGATTGTTTAATGGTCCTCTTCCCCTGGTAGACTGTGAGTCTACAAGGAAATGGATCACGTTATTTTGCTTACTGTAGATCCCCATTACTTATTGCATGTTGATTCTTTCATTCAACAAATATTTATCAAGCAACAGAAATGTCAGGTACTGGGCATAAAATAGTGAACAAGACAGACAAGGTTTCTGCTTTCACAGGCAGTGGAGAAGATACACACATGCAAAACAAACAAAAATTTCAGGTAGAGATACAAGTGAGCTGTAAATAACAGGGAAGGGAACAAAGGGATTAGGGGAGGGGCATTTACAAACTGTGGCAGGAAGGCTCACTGGAGACCCAGGCAGGGGGAACCGCCAGAGCAAAGGCCTGGAGGCAGGAATAGGCTTGACGCCTTGGAGGGACAGCAGGCCAAGTTCCTGGCAGACTACAAAAGGAAGGCCTTGGGCTGTGCTAGTTGGCTTCTCATGCTCTATATCTCCTGCAACTCACCAAATCTGACAGGCAGGTATTGTTATATCCATGATGCAGGAGAGGATAACTCGGAAAGTGTGAAGTCAGTGGTTCAAGGTCACACAGGAAGTGAGGTGTGAGGGTGCCAGATTCTCTTTTCTGTTTTCCTATATTTAAGGTGCCTTACCTCCCTTCAGTAAGGTGGGTTGACCATTGTCATGCCCTATTTGTGAATGACATTTCCTAGACATTCAGACACACATGGAGTTCAGGTCTGCCAATTGAAAATCGGGTGTCCACCTGCCCGGTACCCAGGATGTCTGAGTCTGGTTTGTACTTTGGTGAGGTTCTCTGCACATTCTCCCAGATGTTATTTTTCCAACTTGAACCACAGGGCGCTGGCGGAACTCGGGGCGTCAGGAGCACATTGAGCACAGGTGCGCACATACACGTGTCTATCTCCGGGGGCCTGATACTGTGAAGGGGGTTGGGAGGTAGGGTGCAGGTGGCAGGGTACCGCACCAGGGGCAGGGGTCAGAACGTCTGGGGTTGGGTAGGGGGCTCTAGGATGCCAGAATCATTGGCAGGGCTGGGAGGACATTTAAGGGCGTACCCAAATCCCAACTAACCAAAATAAATATTTTAATGCAATATTAAAATTTTTATTTATTGATTTTATTGGAAAGGTGAGAGAGAGGGAGAGATCAATTTGTTGTCCCAGTTACTTATGCCTTCATTGGTTGCTTCTTGTATGGGCCCTGATCAGGATCAACAGGCAACCTTGGCACTCTTACCAACTGAGCTGCTGGAGCTTAATGAATATTTTTAAAAAATGAAAAGGACTGTTCCAAAGGCCATGAAGAACAATATAGAAAAATATCTTGCTGGGTTGGGCATCTGGGGCACCCCCACGCTCTGAGATGAGGCGCTCAGGCTGGCAGGGATCTGGGGTGCCCCCTGCACTAGGGCGCGACGAGGCCTCCAGCGCTGGGCC
Organism: Furipterus horrens; assembly: GCF_987537825.1. Lineage (NCBI taxonomy): Eukaryota > Metazoa > Chordata > Mammalia > Chiroptera > Furipteridae > Furipterus > Furipterus horrens. Next base: position 59,118,559 of record NW_028327180.1, on the reverse strand, counting down.
CAAGAGCAGGAGGCAGGCGGAGGCGGGGGCGGGGTGGGGGGGAGGGAGTAGCGGCACCTCCCTCTGCCTGCCTGGCCACCTTCCACCCCTCCCAGGCCTCTCCCTGGTGCCGAGTCCCTTCCGAGTTTGGATCCGCGCCGCTTTTTCACCCCGCCTGCGCGGGGCCCAGCTGCAGCGCTGCGTTGTTTACAGGCCCAGCGGCCCTTGCTCCCCCTGCGGCCAGCTAACCACCGGCCCAGGTCCCTGTCCGTCTTCCTGTCTGCGTGTCTGTTTGTCCAGGCGTCCGCAGGTCGCGGCCCAGAGCGCTCGGGCAGAAATCCGAGAGGTCCAGGGCGCAGCGCCGGTCCGGGCCCTGAGATCACTGGACGGGGCCCGGGCCGCAGTGGACTGGGGTCGGGGCAGCGCCGCAAAATTGGAGGCCGCGCGCCCTTCCGGGGCTGAATCAAAGGCCCTCCCCGGCAGGGTTTGTGGCCTGTGTGCTGCCAGCGTGGAAGAGGAGAATTCACAGCGCCTTCCAGGCACCCACCTCGGAGCATGACCCCTGCGGCCCGGCACCGCGTGCTTTGATCCGTCCGGTCCCGGTGCTCCCGCAGCTATGGGCTTTGGGGGCGGACAGGGGGCGGCGGCGCCGCTGCTGGTGGCGGCGGCGGCGCTGCTGGTGGGTGCCGCTGGCCATCTATATCCTGGAGAGGGTAAGTCTTGGGGTTCGGGATTGGGTGGGGAGCAAGCAGGGCGGTGGGGAGGGGACCCCTTGCCAAAATGGAGTCGCCGTTGGGAACTCAAGAGTCCTCCTCGGTGGGAGGCGGGTGGACTGGATCGAGGCTCTGGCCCCCCGCCTCCCCGAGGGATTGGAAGCCTCTGACCTTGGCCTTTGCCAGCCTGGGCTCGAGGCTCCGCGCCCTTGTGCGGAGTAACCTTCCCCCATTCCCCGCCCCACCGCGGGCTCTTCTCTCGAGCGCACCTCTGACCTGTGCCCGGTCCCCTCAGCCCAACTCGGTCCTGTTTGGATCGCCTTTGAGAGGCGAGATCCCTGGGTCCGGGCGGCCTCTCATTACCTAGTGCCCAGGGCACACGCAGTTTGCAGCCAGAGTCGAGGGTGACGGACTGGGGTGTCCTTGGGGTCCCTGCTGGTAGGCGACGCGGCCAGGGATGGGAAATTGTAACATCTCCCCTCTTTGAGTTATAGGCCGTTGGCCACCCGAGACTTCGGGTCCATGTTTACACTTTTGGCTTCTGCTTCCAAGTGTCCGGAGGCAACTCGAGTGCCGTGGGAAAAGCACGGTAGTTCTGGCAGAAGCAGTGGCCGTTGTTACCAGCTTTATTATAATTAGCGTCTCTACGAATGCCACTTTTGGTCCATCTTATCTCCGTGGATTCTCATAGTGGCCCCTGGAGGCAGATATTGCTGTTTACCCATTTCAAAGAGGAGTAAACAGGCTCTGGAAGGAGACATAACTCACTTGCCCTGAAGTCAGTGCCAGAGGGAGGACTTGGGCCTCTCTGTGTGCTGCCCTGGTCCTGTGTCTCCCTGGTACTGGCCTCCCACAGCTTTGCTCTTCAGGAACGGGCTTTACCTGTCAGCCCCGCGGTGGGTGAGCCTCTCACACCACCTCATCCTTCCTGGGTGTCCCTGTGCTGGCAGCAGATGGACCAAACCCCAACCCCAGCGTCCTCCTTGGTGCTTGATAGCAAGCTTTTCTGGTTGTGGAACAATGCCTGAAGAATCATTTTAGAGGATCTAGCTGGGGTGTTTCCCCATGGTGCCTGAGGCCCTCCTTTAAAAATGTCTGGTTGGGTTCCTTCAGTTTTGCCCACGAAAAGAAATGGGCTGGGAAGGGCCAGAAGCTTCTGAGTCTTGTGATGGTGAGCGGGGCGCAGCAGGAGGCGCACACAAGCTCTGGAGCAGACCAACCAAGCTCTGGGCGCCGCCACCAATGACACAGTGCCTTGAAGCCCCCGGTGTGGGTATACAGTAGGCATTCAGTGAATGGTGGCAGTTGGCTTGGGTTCTTGTTAAGAAAATCCAAGATGCATTCTTGGACCTACCTCAGGCTTTGTGTCTGTGTGTGCGCGTGTGGCTCCCTGATCTTCTGTTTCTTGTGGCTTTGGTAATTAATTGTGGATTTGTGCCTGGGCTTCCAGGGGTCAGTGGATAGTGTTACCACTTCTTTACGTGTTTACAGTTCCCATGAGGGCAGAAGCTTATGTTTCTTTCGTTCACTGCTGCTCTCATTTAGAGCATAGAATGGTGTCAGCCTAATAGGTGTTTGGTAAAGGTTTGTTCTTGATTCAGCTCCTACCTCAGGCTCTCAATGCTACTCCTTTATTCTCCAGACAATACTGAACTAATAATAATAGCAAATACATGGTGGGCACTCTTTTATATGCTTTGCATATATAACCTCAGTTAATCCTCACTACAACCCTATGATGTAGGGTTTATTATCCATTTTCCAGAAGGTGAGGAAATTGACTAGGTTACAGAGCCAGCTGGCGGCACAGCTGGGATTGGAACACAGCTAGTCTGGTTTCAGAAACTGGTTTCTTACCAAGCAGTTCTTTTGGGTCTGGGATTCTGCACTCCAGCCCTGCAGTAAGGGTTAACAAAATCCTGTCCAGTGAATACCATATGGTGCCCCTTGGAGGTTTGGGGAAGGGAAGAAACTTGACAGATTTTTAATCTCTAATGTTAAGCAGTAGGGCATTCTAGTGGGGGTGGGGGTGGAGGGAATGCAGTGTGACTTTTAAAGAAGGAGGGACTCTTTCTCAGAGTTGTCATCACCCCTAGTTCATCTTGCATGGAGTCCCTGTTGCTTTGCTGAACTGGACAGTAGCTTTCTGGGTTAGCTGGTTCTGGCCCTAGATTACCTGTGGGTACTTCCAAGTCAAAGAATAAAGGCAGTGTGGGATTAATTAAAATAAAAACCTACAGAGCTTTGGGGAGTCCAGTGAGTTAGCTAACTGGGGTGGGAGACACTTGCTTTCAGATCCCTGTAACTTTTCAAGGCAGCAAGAGATGTCTGTTGTGTCTTCTCTCTTTTTTTTTTTTTTTAAAGATTTTATTTACTTACTTTTAGAGAGAGGGGAAGGAAGGGAGAAAGAAAGGGAAAGAAACATCAATGTGTGAGAGATACATCAATCAGTTCCCACTCACATGCCGCCAACTGGGGACCTGGCCCATACCCCAGGCATGTGCCCTAACTGGGAATTGAACCAATGACCTTTTGGTTTGCAGGAGAGCACTCAATCCACTGAGCCACACCAGCCAGGGCTGTTGTGTCTTCTCTTGTGCACTCCAGGGTCCTAGGAGCAGAATGTCCACTTGCCTAGTCACCTTTCTGGTGTTATTCCTAACCTTTACTTATCTCCGGGAGACCTGCCTCTTGTTGCTGCCTACCTCACTCATAGAGGTCATGGGATGAGCCCTCTGGGGTCCCCACCTTACTCTGCCACATCACTGATTTCCATTCTTATTTTATTAGAGTGCTGCCTCTCACTCTCAGTGACTCTGATATTTGGGTTTGGATACTGCTGGTTGTGCGTCTGTCTTGTGTGTTTTAAGATGTTAAGCAGCGTCCCTGGTCTCTACCCACTAGATGCCAGTAGCACCTCCCTTCTCCAAGTCATGACAACCAACAGTATCTGCAGACATTTTCTGCAATAGAGAGTCACTGCATTTGAGGAGATGATAACTTTTTCTCATCTAGTGCACTTACCCACCTGGGCCCCTGATTTCTCCCCTGTTTATTCAGGGATCACCATCTGCCCAGGACCCTTACTCTTTCCTCTGAACTCCATTACCCACCACTCACCTCTGGCCTTGTCCCACAATCCCTCCTCATCTCCGCCCCCTTCCCAGTGTCTAACCTTTCACCCACTGCTCTGCCCCTGGCATCTGGCTGGTGTCTATTGCTTTGCTGATGGTTATAGACGTAATTCCTCACCTCCCCACTTTGTTTCCTCAGCCTCACCCCAGCTGACCTCTCTGTTTGTGGCTGCCACTTGCTACTGGAAGGCACAGACTCCTGGCGAGTTTTCACCTGCTGCTGGCTTCTCCTGGTCCTCTCTCTTCCCTGCCTCTGCCCCCTTCTTGGGCTAAAAAGTTAGCACTCTCTTCATAGTGGCCAGTCCATACCCTGACCCTTTTCTCAGCCCACTTTTTAAATTTATATATATATATATATATATATATATATAGTCAACCTCCTTTATCTAGAACAGGAGTCAGCAAACTGAAATGGGAGGGCCAAATCCTGCCCACTCAGGTCTATTTTGTAAATTAAGTTTTACTGATAGTGGCCACACTCATTCATTTATGGATCACCTGTAGCTGTTTTTGTTCTCCCACTTAGAGGATCTTGCCATCCCCTCACCTGTTAAAATGTTTACACTTTGGCCCTTTACGGAGAAAGGTTGCCCTCTCTTGATTTAGAGCACACCCCTAGAGGGTCACGAGGACATGGCTAGTCATCGCTCCTGTGGTTCCTGGGGTAACACGAATGAATCCAGTTAATGAGACACCCAGGGAGGCTGTGCTTTTTTTCTTTACAGAGCAAACCCTATTAAACAAATGTATGCATTTGCTATGCCGAACATATGGGTTCTGATGGTGATGAAATAACGGCGATGTTTCCTTGTCAGCTGTGAGTTTATGATTTTAGGATATTTATTCTAAGTCATCTTGGTGTTGAAGGAGGATTCTGTGCTGTTGGCTGTTTCAAAAGCCCAAAAGAAACTGGTGTCTGCTATGAGGTTTTCTCTCAAGACCCCTTGTGTTAATTTCTATTAAAAATAAGTCAGGGGTGGCTTGGTTTATGTTTTGCAGTCAGACCGTACTTATGTTTCCTTTAAAAAAATAGAATAATGATAAGTAATGCATTTTTATTGCAAAATAGAAAAGTATAGAGAGGAAAAAACAAGTTATTAGTTGCACATATATCTTTAAAAATGTTTTAAACTATCATACAGGAAAATTGACACTTTTTTTGGTGTGCAGTTTTTAGTTTTAACAAACCCACAATCAGGACACACCAGTCTCTTCTCTTACTACCCAAACTCCCTTGGGCCACCCTTTCATCATTACATCACCCCACCCCTCCTCCTTCCCCCCTGGAAACACTGATCTATTCATCCCCAGTTTTGTCCAGACTTCAAAAAATATCTTATAGACTTCCGGTCAAGATGGAGGCCTAGGCAGACATGCTGCATCTCCTTCCACAACTAAGAAGGAACACAGCTACCTCAAACCTAGAGACAACCAAAAGTTCTAGAATATTAAGTGGCATGGAAGTCCAACAAAGATATAAAGAAGAAACACTCATCCAGACAGGTAGGAGGGGCGGATCCAGGGAGGAGAGGACGTGGTGTGGTAGTGGTGGCAGCGGCAGGCCAGCGGAAAGTACAGTCACACGTTTTAAAAAGTAGGGAGGGACACCTGGGGAGCCCTCCCAGCACCAGACTGCACACCTCATGGTTCCAGCGCCAGGGACAATAAAGCCTCATTGCTTCTGACTGTGCAAAGCAGTGGGGTTGGGGCAGGAGAAGAAACTGCCGGTCACTCAGAAGAATGTGTTCGATTAGAGGGATCTCATTGTCCTAGAACGTCTGCAGACCCACCCACTCTGGGAACCATGGCCAAGGCAACAGCTAGAGAGGTGCCAGTCCCGTAGGGGAAGGAGGAGAAGTGCCTGGAAAACAGGCAAGTGCTGAGCAAGTAGCATTGTTCCCTCTCACACATCCCCCCCACCACAGTATGGTGAAACTGGTTGCCCATACTGACGAATACCTAAGGCTCTGCCCCTTACAACGTAACAGGTGTGACAGTTCTACCTAAGACCCAGAGGCAAACAAACACACAGGAGCCTGTCAAGATGAGGAGGCAGAGAAGTATGACCCAAAAGAGGGAACGGATCAAGGTTCCAGTGGGAGAGCTAAGCGACAAGGAGATAGCCAACCTAACAGATACAGAGTTCAAAACATTGGTGATAAAGATGCTCATAGGCTTGACAGATACGCTTAAGTATGGCAAACTCATAAGGGAAGAAGTGAAGGCTATGTTAAATGAAATGAAGAAAAATCCACACAAAACCAATGATGAAGGGAACAAAGCCAGGGTTCAGTCAATGATTTGGAACATAAGGAAGAAAAACACAGTCAACCAGTACAGAATGAGGAAACAAGAACTGCAAAAAACAAGGAGAGGCTTAGGAACCTCTGGGACAACTCTAAACATGTCAACATCCAAATCACAGGGGTGCCAGAAGGAGAAGAGGAAGAGCAAGAAATTGAAAGCTTATGTGAAAATATAATGAAGGAGAACTTCCCAAATTTGGGGAAGGAAATAGACATACAAGTCCAGGAAGCACAGAGTCCCAAACAAGCTAGACCCAAAGAGGACCACACCAAGACACATCATAATTAAAATGACAAAGGTTAAAGAGAAAGAGAGAATCTTAAAAGCAGCAAGAGGAAAGAAGAGAGTTACCTACAAAGGGGTGCCTATAAGACTATCAGCTGATTTCTCAAAGGAAACTTTGCAGTCAAGAAGGGAATGGCAAGAAGTATTCAATGTGATGAAAAGCAAAGACCTACAACCAAGATTACTCTATCCAGCAAAGCTATCATTTAGAATGGAAGGGCAGATAAAGTGCTTCCCAGACAAGGTAAAGCTAAAGGAGTTCATCATCACCAAGCCATTATTATAAATTGTTAAAGGAGTTTATTTAAGAAAAAGATTTATGATCACTAAATGACTGCAAACTCACAACTATCAACACAGAATCTAAAAAATAAAAACAAAATCCAATCAAGCAAACCAGAATAGGAACAGAATCATAGATATGGGGATTATTTGGAGGGTTATCATCTGGGAGGGGAGAAGGGGAGAAGTGGGGAAATGGTGCAGGGATTAAGAAGCATAATTGGTTGTTACAAAATAGGCAGGGGTAAGTTAAGAATAATATAGGAAAGGGTGAAGCCAAAGAACTTATATGCAGGACCCATGGACATGAACTAAGGGAGGGGTGGGACTGCTGGAGGGTGGGGGTTACTGGGCGGAGGGGAACAAAGGTAAAAAAATTGGGACTACTGTAAAACATAATCAATACAATATACTTTAAAGAAAATAAAAAATAGAATTGGATTAATATTCTTAAAGTTGACAATTTAAATTTAAGTACTCCTTAGAGCCTCATTATTTCTGTATTCCGTATTTGTGAATTCACCTATTTGCTAGAATTTAGTTATAACTCTCTAATCAATATTCAAAGCACCTTTGTGGTCACTCCTGGACACACACACAGCAGTGAAAATTTGACTTGATAGTTCCAGCTGTGATTAACCATGGCAGTGTTTGCTTTCTGGTTTCAGCTCTCCTCATGTGGATTCATAGAATCCTCAAGAATTAAAATAAATGCCCTTTCTGTGATATACTGAGTGCTATGTTTTCCTTATTTTTGTGCTTTTTATTGCAGATTTTGTTTGAAACGGCCCCCATGCATGGGACTGAAGTGCCGTCTCATACTCGTCAGCTGGAGAAAGCTGCCTTACAGAGAAATGTGTGTGTTGGACAAGCTGTGCTCAGAAGAGCCACAGTGCTTACTGCTTAGTGCTGAATCAACAATCCATATTGAATAAGGTGTTTCAAGGAGGGTCTCCCTTTGCTTGGTAGACCCTGGTCTTTGTGGGGAGGGTTGCCCCAGTGGCTTTCAGAATTTTATAAACATTTTATTTCCAACAAAGCAAGCTTTCCTGTTCTGTGTTGCCAAATACTGATAGGATATGGGTTCCAGTTGGAGCTTAAGTCAGGCTTGTGAGGGTTAAAATTTTATTTCAAATATAGGTTTTTCTTCCAGTTCCGTGAGGATATGGTATCACATCAAGGTTGTACAGTCACCTGTGTTTTGTGTTCCCAGGAAATGCTTGCTTCTCTCCCATGCCTTTGCGGGAATGTGGAAAACATAGGTACTTTCAAAAAACTGCATTCTTTAACAGTGTGGGAAAAGGTAGTGGTTGGACACAAAGGAATAAAGACAGTGGGGCTGCACTCTTTTCTGAGGGCCTTTTCATGGTTCCTTGTTGCCAATCTGTTTTCAAAGACGTGTCCTCCCTTGCAGAAGGCCAGAGAAGGGATGTATTTGAGGCGTTCCTTCCTAGATGTACCCAGGTGGATTGTGTTAAAGCCACCTGCTGTTTGGTCTCCTTTGAGGCTCTCCACCCCTATGTGTAAATGAGGGGGTGGGGCTCCTTGGGATCCTGGGGTGTGATGTTAGATGTCCGTAGTGTTACAAAACTGGTATTGACTGGAGGAGTTCACTTAGGTTTCCTAGGTTTTCCACAGTTTTCAGATATAGGAGGTGCTGGTGTCAGGTGGCTTCGGATCTTTGGTCCCTTTCTAGTTCCCTGTCCCTAAGTATTGTGCTGCCCTAACATCACCTATTGTTACCACTTCCACTAGCACTCACTTGCCCTGTTCCCCAAGCTCCAGACCCACATCTTCCTAGCGACCCATGTTGGCAAGCATCCCAAAGCCCTCACACACTCAACATGCCCCCAAGCTGAGCCTGTTGTCTTCACCACCCCTTGCTGGTCCTGTCTCAGCCTCTCCAGGTTCATTAATGACCTCCCTCACCGTTCTTTCTTCTGCTGCACCTCCCTGGAGACCAAGTCCCATTGATTCTGTTTCCCCAGCATCTCCGTGGTCTTGCTCCTCTTCTTGTGCCCATTCCTGAGATGGACCCTCAACATCTGTGTAGTGGCAGTTCCAGTGTACCCCATTCAGCCCCTTCTCCACTCTGCTGCCAGAGCGATGTCTCTGTGACCTCCTTGGGTTCCTCCCTGACCTCTGGCTCGATCCCTGGGTCTGGCTCTAGCTGTTTGCAGTCTTGCTGAAGTTTATGGTGGCAGCTCCTGGGACTCCGTATTCTGCATGCATCTGCATTTTTTATTGAGTTTTCTGTGCTCCAGGGATCCTTCTTCCCCCTTTTTGTCCAGAGCCATCTGCTTCTTCCTCACAGAAGCTGGTCAGAGGTCTCCTTCCATTCCTCCCTGCTTCATCATCCACCCCTTCTCATTCCCTTTCAGCACATACCGAGAGAACCTCTCCGGGTCCCCATAAACATTGGTCTGCACATTGGAGATGTGTTCCAGGACCCTTCTGGTTCTCCCACTGCTCACTTCCTCTCCACAGAGACAACCAGTGTTGTGATTTTCTTTTTTGGTACATGTTTACCCTTGCAGAGACTAGTGTTTGTTTATATAAGCTGACATGCATCTGTATTTCCACGTAAATAATAGCATATCACACAGACTGACCATCTTGTTCTTTGCTATTAAGATCATATCGTGGAGACCTTTCCATATTACCCATAAGGAGCTTCCTTGTTCTTTTGTATAGCTGTGTAGTATTCCATCCCACCAGAGGTTGGCAAACTACAGCTCATGGGCCAGATGTGGTGCATCACCTGCTTTTGTACAGCCCCTGAGCTGAGAATGGTATTCACATTTTTAAATGGTTGAACAAAAACTACCTATGACCCTGACCAGTGTGGCTCAGTTGGCAGGGTGTCATCCTGCAAAGCAAAAGGTCACCGGTTTGATCCCGGGTTAGGGCTCATGCCGGGTTTAGGGTTTGGTCCCCGGTTGGGTGCATACAGGAGGCATCCAATCGATGTTTCTCTCTCACATTGATGTTTTTCTCTTCTCTTTCTCCTCTCTCTTAAAAATGAAATAAAATATAAAAAACTCCAATATGATTCTGTGACACATGTAAATTATATGAAATTTGAATTTCAGTGTTTCTAAATAAAGTTTAATTGGAGCACAACCATGTCACCTCTTGTCATGGTTTTAGTGCTACCAAGAGTTGAGTAGTGCCCCGGCTGGTGTGGCTCAGTGGATTGAGCACTGGCCTGAGAACCAAAGGGTCTCCAGTTTGATTCCCAGTCGGGGCACATGCCTGGGTTGTGGGCCAGGTCTCTGGTTGAGGGCACGCGAGAGGCAATTACTCACTGATGTTTCTCACCCTCTCTACTTCCCCTCTCTCTAAAAATAAATAAATAAATAAATAAATAATAAATAAGTGAAGTCTTTTGTGTGTGTGGCTGTGTGGGTGTGCAGTCTTAAAAAAAAAAGAATAAATAGCAACAGAGATGGTGTTGCCCACAAAACCAAGAACATTTGCTCTCTGGTCCCTCCTAGGACAAGTTTGCTGACCCCTGCATTCTGTCATTGGTTCTTGGACCTGAGCATGCTTCAAGGTTACCTGGACCATATGGTAAAATCTAGATCCTGGGGCTCCACAGCCCCAGAGTTTTTAATTCAAGAGATCTGGAGTGGGGCCTGAGAATTTGCATTTCTAACAGGTTGTCAGGTGATGCTAATGCTGCATCACATGAATTGATCATCATTGCTTTAAGTGGTCCCCTTTTGATGGACAGCTGTGTTGTTTCAGTCTTGGGCCGTATGGACTGGAATGGGTTGAATGACCTAGCACAAGGGTCATATTGCATGTATGCCTGCAGCAGATTTCCAGAACAGGAATCTTTGAGAGCTGTAAGGCTACCTTACCTACCTTGACAGCCCCCATGCCCAGCATGATGCCAGCAAACATTTGCTGAATGAATAAAGGAGAGATTTTCACATGGCTGACTTGCAGTTCCAGAACCTGCTACCTGCTGCAGCTCCCTCATGTCTCTTGCAGAGGCCAATTTTAAGAGCCAGTCTTTCAGGCACACAGAGAATCTTACAGGTATCTAACAATGCAGTGTGCCCAAGTTTTAATTTCTGAAGGTAATAAATCTGGGAATTGGTTCCACATAGTTTGGAGAGGAGAACAAGTACGTGTATGTGTCCAGACCTCACATCTCTTCTCCTCCAAAGCTTTTATCATGCTATTGTCATTGTTCATAGGCGAGGAAACCAAGGCGCGCAGCAGCTGAGCGTGTGACTCATGACCACACAGCCGGCGGGCGCCAGTGCCGTGGTGGGAATCCAGATCTGTCGTGTTTCTGTTGTGCCTCCAAACCGTAACAGGTTACAGCCTGGACCTTGAAGCCAGGGTTGGTGCAGAACCCCTGAATGTTTGAGGGAGCAGTGTTAAGACCAGAAAGATTACAGAGAGGAACATGTGACCCCAGAATGGGTTACTGGAGAGCATTTTAAGAATGCCGTTTCTAAGGAGTGAGTACATTCAAGATTGAAAGCAGAAAGTGTAAAATTCCTAGCATTGTAAAGGATTTTCAGAATCTTCTAGATACCTCCTTCTCTGCCCCCTTAAACTTCTCCTTCACTGCTTTCACGGTGGAGAGAAAACCAGGGGAGAGGGAACACTTTTCAAGACAGCTATCATGTCAGTCTTTTCTGGGAAATTCTCGCTTCCTCGGCAGTTGGGGAGATTGAAAGCAGCACATCCTGGCAGAAAACTCTGTATCTGCCCTGTCCAGTGTGGTGTTCCTGTCCACACTAGGGCTCTTGAAATTGTGGCTGCGCGGTTGAATTTTTTCTTCTATTTAATTTTGATTTATTTAAATACAAACGCAAAGTTTTATTTTATTATTATTATTTATTGTGTGTTTCCATTTTCTTTTTTTTAGTATAGTTTATTGATTATGCTACTACAGTTGTCCCAATTGTTTCCCTTTTTCCCCCTTCTGCCTGGTACATCCCTTCCCTCCAGCAGTCTGCCCCCTCCCTTAGTTCATGTCCATGAGTCATGCATGTAAGTTCTTTGGCTTCTCCATTTCCTATACTATTCTTAACATCCACCTGTTTATTTTGTTCTTACTAGTTATGCTTCCTGATCCCTGAACCTTCCCCCCTCCCCATTCTCCCTCTTCCCCCTCTCCACTGACAACCCTCCATATGATCTCCATATCTCTGGTTCTGTTCCTGTTCTGTATTTTTGCTTAATTTGTTTTTGATTTTTTTCCCAATTCATTTGTTGATAGTTATGAGTTTGTTGTCATTTTACTGTTCATAGTTTTGATCTTCTTTTTCTTAACTGTGTCCCTTTAACAGTTCATATAATAAGGGCTTGGTGATGATGAACTCCTTCAGCTTTACTTTGACTGGGAAGCACTTTATCTGCCTTTCAATTCTAAGTGATAACTTTGCTGGATAGAATAGTCTTGGTTATAGGTCCTTGCTTTTCATCACCTTGAATACTTCTTGCCAGTCCCTTCTTGACTGAAAAGTTTTTTTTGAGGAATCAACTGACTATCTTATGGGAACTCCTTTGTGGGTAACTCTCTTCTTTTCTCTTGCTGCTTTGAGCAGTGTCTCTTTCTCTTTAACCTTTGGCATTGTAATTATGATGTGTCTTGGTGTGGTCCTCTTTGGGTCTAGCTTGTTTGGGACTCTCTGTACTTCCTGGAGTTGTATGTCTATTTCCTTCCCCGAATTAGGAAAGTTTTCCTTCATTATATTTTCACATAAGCTTTCAATTTCTTCCTCTTCCTCTTCTCCTTCTGGTGTCCCTATGATCTGGATGTTGGCATGTTTAAAGTTGTCTCAGAGGTTCCTAAGCCTTCCCACGTTTTCTTCATTTCTTGTTTCTTCATTCTATATTGGTTCACGTTTATTCCTTACGTTCCTAATTTTTTATTTGAATCCTGGTTTCCTTTGCTTTGCCATTGATTTCATGTGGATTTTTCTTCATTTCACTCAGTATAGCCTTCACTTCTTCCTTTCTGTGTTTGCCGTACTCAGTCATGTCTGTCAGGTCTGTAGCATCTTTATCACCAGTGTTTTGAATTCTGTGTCTGTTAGGTTGGCTGTCTCCTTGTTGCTTAGTTCTCCCAGTGGAGCCTTGATTCGCTCCCTCCTTTGGGTCATACTTCTCTGTTTCCTCTACATGACAGGCTCCTGTGTTTGCCTCTGTTTCTTAGGTAGAGCTGTCGCACCTGTCTGGATGAGTGTTGCTTCTTTATGTCTTTGTTTGTTGGACTTCCATGCAGTTCGATTTTCTGGTAGTTCTGATTGTTTTTTGTTTTGAGGTTGATGTAATCCTTTGCAAGGAGGCAAAGCATGTCTGCATATGCCCCCATCTTGGCCATAGTCCTAAATGTAAAGTTTTATTTAACATTATTTAAATTAAAAAATCAGTACTTGATTCTGTATTGGAAAACTCTTTCCTATATTTGGAACACCTTGGGTATATGAACTTACATTTTTAATGATTCACTTTGTGAAATCTACTGATACAGATCAAGTGTTTCTGATGAAATTTAGCGTATGAATTGAGACACGCTGCGTGTGTAAAATATAATGACATTTTAGAGGAGTAGTGTTAAAAGAATCCTGTTGAGTATCTCATTAATGTTTTTGTAGTATGCTTACATGTTGAAGTGAAGTTTTTGGATACACTGGAGTAAATAAAATATATTGAATTTCATGTGTCTTTTTACCTTTTTAGAGAAAATTTAAAATACTGTATGTAGCCCACATATTTTTATCAGATAGTGCTGCTGGAGATCCTACACACCCTGGTCATCCAGAGGGATGAGCTATAGTTTGCCATCGCCCTTGACCTTCCAGTGAAGTAGATAGAACTGAATAATTCTTACTGCACTGTTTGTTTAGGTTTTAGTCCTGGCATCACCTCCTCTGGAAAGTCCTTCTTGATCGTCCCAGACCAAGTCAAATAGTTCATTTTTATGAACTCTTATAGACCAAGTATTTAACTTTCTGAGAAACTGCCACACTTTTCCACAGTAACCACACCATTTTGCATTCCCATTAGCAATATATGAGGGTTCCAATTTCTGTACATTTTTGTCCACACTTATTATCCTTTGATTTTAGCCATCCTAGGTGGGGGGAAGTGGTATCTCATTGTGGTTTGGATTTGCATTTCCCTGATGTCCAAGAGCTGGTTAATCTTTGAATTTATGTTCACATTTGATATTGATCTGTCACAACCTGGAGAAGATGGTGGGCAGGTGTTCTTTGCACCTGCACCAATTTTCTGTGTGTCAGTGTGTGTGTGAAATAATAGAGTGTGAAGTTCAGGCTTGAGGAGCCCAGAGCTGTGGCTGAATTGAAGCTGTATTTTGCCAGGTAAAATACAGGACACCCAGTTAAACTTGAATTTCATATAAACAATGAGTAATTTCTTAGGCTATGTATATTCCAAACACTGCATGAGATATACCTGTCCTAAGAAATTACTTGTTACTTATCTGAAACTCAAATTTAACTGAGTGTCCTGCCTTTTTATTTGCCAGATCTGACAACCATATCTGTCACTGGTGAGCCATGTGCCCTTTGGTGATTGGCTTTGTCTCTCAGAGCTCCAATTTTTCTATCTGTGGGGTGGGGAAGGAACTCGTTGAGAGGCATCAGTGGCTCAGTACCTGTAGAGATCTCTGTATGTGGGTGCTCTTGATAGACTGTAATAGGGAGCTTTAGAATGGGCTTGGGTGGGGGGGCGTGAGTGTGTGGGGCTGGAATTGGTGTCCTTGTCCTCTCCAAGTTTTCCTCCCAACTTCCTAATGAGGGAGTGAGTGAGTGAGTGAGTATGTGTTTTCTCTTGATTTAGCCTAATCTGTTTGGAGTGTGACTCAGAAACATTGCTGCTTTTTTTTGCTTGGCTGTTTTCTTTCTAATTTGTGCTTCTTTTGCCAGTGATTTCCAGGGTGCATTTTAAAGAGGATTTTTTACTATCCTCTAGAACAATCTATTTGACTCAAGATAGTAAGGGAAGAGTTAGTGCCTTGGAATACAATAAGTAGGGGTTGTATACTGAGTCGTATTGTCCAAGTGCTGAGGGCTGTGTGTGTGTTTTTTTGAGAAGCTGTCCAAAGAGTTTGATTCTGGTGAATGTTAATTCAAGTATAAGGGGCAGAGGAAGAGGAGAAAGATCCAAACGGGTGTATGGAGCAAAGGTAAGCAGAGAAGGCTGCCTGGAGAAGGTGGCATTTGAACTGAATCTTGAAGGATGATGGGCTGGATTGAGAAATAGGGAGCTAAGGTATAAGAGACTTTAATAACCAACATGGCAAGTACTTCCCTGTCCAATGCAGTAGCCACTAGTCTTATGTGTCTGTTTGTATTTAAATTAGCTAAAGGAAAATTAAATATTCAGTTCCTCCGTCTTATTAGCCACATTTCAAGTGCATGAGAGCCACAATGGCTGGTGGCTTCCATATTGGATAGCTCAGATACTGGACATTTCCATTACTACAGAAAGTTGTTGGACAGCATTAGACTAGGGCAAGAGTGGCCAAACTACAACCTGAGGGCAAAACTCTGGCCTGCTGCCTGTTTTTGTAAATAATGTTTTATTGGAACACAGTCAATTGTACTCCTTCACATATTGTCTCTGGCTGCTTTCAGGGTATAATGACAAAGAGGAGTAGTCTCAATGCAGACTGACTGCAAAGCTGAAAATATTTGTTATCTGAGCCTTTATAGAAAATATCTGCCCATGCTTGGTTTAGGGGAATGAAGGCATAGAGTCTAGAGATGACTGGTAACGTTTGGGAGAAATAAACAATAACAACATAACTGATGTTAATAAGCACCTACTGTGTGCCAGGCATTGCTTGCGGGCCAACTCTGCATTACTTTACTCCCAGGTCATGTTGCAGCGGGGGACAGAGCCCTGGAGCTGTGTGAGAGTGGCGGGCAGGTCTGTTCCATGTGGTGCAGAGGAGGAAGGGATGAAACCTTGAAGGCTGTGGGAGGAAAGTGCAGGGTCATGGGGAGCCGTGGAGGGTGTCAGAGCCTGAGGACCACCTGAGGAGAATGGTGCACTGGGTATTTGTGAAAGGGATCAGACTGCAGGGCCCTTGCCATTCCCAGGTAAAAGGTTATGAGGCATTGGCTGCCTGCCTGGAAAGAAGGCAAGTTGAGGATCATCAGTGGGGTGATAAAACTAACAAGTTCATCTCTCCTTGTGGGCACCTTGATCCCCATAAATTCATTTCCTGAATATCTTCACCTGTGACTCAGTGGAGACAGCTCCCCTACCCCTTCTGCACCTGCTGCATTAGTCAATCTCCTGATCCCAGTGTCTCCATTGCATCATATTCCATGCAATGACATTAAGGTTTCTAACAGGTACTGCCAAAGTGGTTATTTTCTCTGCCTTTCTAAGGTAATTACTTAGACACAGAAACGATAGGAAAAGCTACTAATCAGGGTTGGCTATAGAATTTGTAGGTCTCAGTGCAAAAAGAAAACATGGGGTCTTTTACTCAAAATGATTTAAGGATTTGAAGATGGATGGAATAGGATTAAGCCAAGGGCAGGACCCTTATGAGCAAGTTTAGGACTCAGATTGGATGCCCATGAAGCTGGCCCTGTCACTAATTTTATAACCCACCCATTGTGTGTTTGCTCACCTGTCATGCTTTCTGCATATTTTCACTTGTAGTGTGTCCCGGCATGGACATCCGGAACAACCTCACGAGGCTGCATGAGCTGGCCAACTGCTCGGTCATCGAAGGACATTTGCAGATACTGTTGATGTTCAAAACAAGGCCTGAGGATTTCCGAGACCTTAGTTTCCCCAAACTCATCATGATCACTGATTACTTGCTGCTGTTCCGGGTCTATGGGCTGGAGAGCCTGAAGGACCTATTCCCCAACCTCACGGTCATCCGGGGCTCCCGTCTCTTCTTCAACTATGCGCTGGTCATCTTTGAGATGGTCCACCTGAAGGAACTCGGCCTTTATAGCTTGATGAACATCACCCGGGGGGCTGTCCGCATCGAGAAGAACAATGAGCTCTGCTACCTGGCTACCATTGACTGGTCACGCATCCTGGATTCAGTGGAGGATAATTACATTGTACTGAACAAAGATGACAATGAGGAATGTGGGGACATCTGTCCAGGCACTGCGAAGGGCAAGACGAACTGCCCTGCCACGGTCATCAATGGGCAGTTTGTTGAGCGGTGTTGGACTCACAGCCATTGCCAGAAAGGTATGCTGGGGCGTGCAGGGTTTGAAGCTGTTGTTCATGCCTTGTTCCTTAGAGAAGCGGAAAGCATTCTTGAGGCTGGGAGGTGGCAGACCTTTCCTGCAAAGGCTCAGGTATTAAATACTTTAGGCTTTGCAGGCTGCATGGTCTCTGTTGCAGCAACGCAGCATTGCTATTGGAGTGGAAAAGCAGCCACAGGCAACACACAAACGAGTGTATGTGGCTGTGTGTGGATAAAGCTTTATTTCCAAAACCAAGTGGTGGGCAGGATTTTCCAGTTCCTGTGCCAGATAGACAGTTGAATGTTCCTCTTGCTTGAGAGAGGAGTAGGAGTGGATGAGTATAGAACTTGTGGTAGAAGAAACAAATTTATTTCTTATCTGGTTATAGAAGTAACATTGCTTGTGATAGACATTTAGAACAAGAAACACATAAAGAAAAAAAGCAAAACAGCATTCATTCCATAATTGTTAGGGTACTTCTTTCTAGGGGTTCTGTTGTGTGTTAACCTACTTAACTTTTCCTGTTTTTGGGTATTTAGACGTTTTCCAGTTTTCACAAAGAGGGGGGTGAACATCCTGGGGTCAAAGCTTTATTGAACATTTGTTTCTTTAAGGCTTGCTTTTCCAGAAGTGAACTTCCTGGGTCAAAGGTTCTTGATCCCAGTTGCCCAGTGGCTTTCCGGAAGTGCTGAAGCCGCAGCGCTCCTAGCACGGCTATGAGGGAGCACCTTGGCCAGCCTGAAAGTAGCTGGAAAAATCTTTCACAAGTCACTGAGGGCAGAGCTGATGTGCTGTCACTGCCTATTTGCATTTCTTTGATTGCTATCAGGGTTGCATCTTTTAAAACATATTTGTCCTTTGGGTTTTCTCTTTCTGTTCATATCCTTTGTTATTTTTTAGTACCTTAGTGTTTTTGAAATATTAGTGTGTATATGGTGTTTATAGATGCAGGCTATCAACTCTTTGCCAGTTGTGTTTTTAGGTTTTTTTTTTTTTAATGCTCTAGATGTCAGTTGCCAGACAAGTTTAAAGTGTTTATTGAGTTCAGAGCTGGATTTTCACATGCTTCTCACAGTCCTTTATGCTTAGAGAGTCCCTTTGTGTCCAAAAATAAATTTTTTGCCCAAGTTTTCTATTTCACTTATTATCATTAAAAATATTCACCCTGGACATTTGGGATCTATTTGTGTGCATGATTTGAAGGGGTGTTCATTTTCCCCAAAATAACAAGTTGGGGGTCTCAGTGCTGTTTATTGCAGAAATCTACCCCTTCATTGTTGATTTGGGGTCTCATTCTGGGTATTTATAAATACATCTGTCTTTTCTTGCACCAGGGCTGTTACTGTTCTAATCACTGTAGTTTTATGTTTTGACACCCAGGGAGGGAAGTTCCACACACACAAACTTTCATGGCTTGTTTATTGTCTCATTGACTCTTCCCTACATTGTGAAATTCCCTGGGAAGGATTCGTGTACATGAAATGGAGGTGGAAGAAAGTGAGTGGGCTGTTGTATCACAAAAGATAGGTGAAGGGAGAATGGGCCTTTTCACCTGAGCCCAAAGCTGCCAGGAGGCTGTGTAGGGTGGGTCCCAAGTAGAGTCTGTGGAATTGTTAGTGAGGACTCCGTGGGAGCCCCAGGGAGAAGCCTTTCCATCACACAGATGTTGGATGGTAGGGAGCTACTGCGATGGTGAGAGGGCTGAGAGTGGAGACCTATCTCACCTCTGCTGAGAGGCTGGGTGGTGAAAGGAAGGAGAACCCAGAGGTTCATGGTTGGGGGAGGGGTTGGTAGGTGTTGTATTGTGGAAAAATCTTGAGAATAGGCATAGGTCAGAAACAGAGAGAAGCTAAACTACAGCTGCAAGTGGAGCTCTGTTATTCTTGCTTTAGAGACCAGAGAGGTTACTTAACTAGCTTAAGGCCACACAGCTAATAAAAGACAGCTGGGATTTGCACCAAGTCTGAGACACAAAAAAACATGTATGTGTTTTTTTGTGGGGGGGGTGTCCCCTCTGTTTGGAAATGAGAGAGCCACTTCTGGGTGGGTTCTTCAAACTTAAGAGCTTGTTTGAAATGTTCTGGGCTCATATGTCTTGGGATATAATTTAAGACATTCTTCTGTGGGTTTATTTATGTATCCATTTTAGTCAAAATATCCAGGACAGTATTATCTGCAAATGGCCCTGATATCTTCAGCAGGGTTTTTAAAAAAACCCTTGATAACAAAGCTTGTTTTTCCAGCACTGGGGGCTTTGTCACCAGGGAAGGTGCTGCCCTGTCTTCCTGCAGCTGACACCTGCTGGGGTGCTGAGTTCCTGGCACCTGGCATCTGTGTCAGCTGCTCCTTGTTTGTAATCAATCAATGAGTCCCATTGGTGAAGCATTGTTCTGTTCTGGTGACAGATGTCTACAATTGTTCTTTGAACTGGTACCCCTGTCTGTTGAGTATAACTCAACTGTGGCTTTAAAGAAAAAATTATTGGACTTCCGGCCAAGATGGAGGCCTAGACTGACACGCTTGGTCTCCCTCTACAACTGAGAAGGAATACAACTACCTCAAAACAAAAGATAACCAGAAACTCCAGAAAATAAAACTACATGGAAGACCAATGTATGAAGTTATAAACCAGCGGTGCTCGTCCAGACGGGTAGGAGGGGCGAGAAAACGCAGTCCTGTCTGTGGTAGCAGCAGGCATAGTGGCGGGACTGCGAGAAATGCCAGGGGAGCAATCCCGGCTGCAATCGAGACCCTGCAGCTCGCGATTCCAATGCTGGGAAAGGCAGCCCCCCTATTGCCTCTGACGGTGAGGCCCAGAGGGCGGGGGGATGGGTCCCGGTCTCTCAGCAGAGAGTAACGGCAGGAATCCATCTTGGATCCCCGCCCCCACACAAAGCGCCACAGTGTGGCGAAAAAGGTCGCCGATCGCCAGTGGTCACCAGGTAGTGATGAGTGCACGGGTCTTTGCCCCCCACAGCCTGCCCAGGAAGCAAAGCTAAACACAAGTCTGTCAGAATGAAGCAAATAACGATTGAAATCCCAGTGACGCACCTCACCAGGCAGCAGATGCGGGACCTGACAGACAAACAAATAGAAAACCTTTCTGAGGCTCAGTTC
Organism: Furipterus horrens; assembly: GCF_987537825.1. Lineage (NCBI taxonomy): Eukaryota > Metazoa > Chordata > Mammalia > Chiroptera > Furipteridae > Furipterus > Furipterus horrens. The sequence continues at coordinate 59,098,516 of NW_028327180.1, read as the reverse complement.
AGAGTTATAGTTATAAGGTGGCTTACAGAATTAACAAAAGAGTTGGAACAAGACAGGGAAGGAATGAAAGCTACTCATACTGAAACAAATGAAAACACATACGGGACAAGTGGTGAGGAAATAAAATCCAGAGATCAAATCAACAAACTGGAACATAGGGAAGGAACAAACAGTCAACCAGTGCAGAAAGAGGAAACAAAAAGTAAGGAAAGTGAGGAGAGGCTCAGAAACTTCTGGGACAGCTATAAGAGAATGAACATTCGAAAAATAGGATTGCCAGAGGGCGAAGAAGAAGAACTAAAAATTGAAAAATTAAGTGAAAAAATAATGAAGCAGAACTTCCCAAACTTGGGGAAGGAAATAGACTTACAGGTCCAGGAAGCACAGAGTGTTCCAGAAAAACTGGACCCAGGGAGAACCACTCCAAGACACATTATAATCAAATTGTCAAAAATTAAAGATAAAGAGAGAATCTTAAAAGCAACAAGAGAGAAGAAAAGAATCATGTACAAAGGGGTCCCAATTAGACTGTCAGCTGATTTCTCAAAGGAGACCCTTCAGGCAAGAAGGGACTGGCAAGAAATACTCAAAGTAATGAAAAGCAAAAACCTACAGCCATGAATATTCTATCCAGCGAAACTGTCATTCAGAGTAGAAGGGCAGAGAAAGTGCTTCCAGGACAAAATAAAACTGAAGGAGTTCATTAGATCCAAACCACTGTTATATGAGATGTTAAAGGGACTGGTTTAGAAGAAGGAGGATCAAAACTATGAACATTAAAATGAAAACTGCATCACAAGAACCAACAATAGAAGCTAGGGGATCGAAACAAAGGCAAACTAAATAGGCAACGAGAGTGGAAAAAGAATTATAGGTGTGGGGAACATATTGGGGGGAGGTCAGCAGGGAGGGGGAAGGGGGAAAGGGAGGGAGATGGTACAGGAATTAAGAAGCATAGTAGGAGGGAATGGATTAGACAGGAAGAGGTTGAGAAGAACTATATGCACAACCAATGGACATGGACTAAAAGGGGGGGGGACAACTGGAGAGAGAGGGGTCACTGGGTGGAGGGGAGCAGAGGGAAAAGAAGTTGGGACAAGTGTAACAGCATAATCAATAAAACATTTAAAAATTATTGTGGTAAAATACAACATAAAATTCACTATTTGAACCATTTTAAATGGACAGCTCAGTGGCATTGAGTGCATTCCAGTGTTGTGGAGCCATCACCTCCATTCATCACCAGGACTTTCTCATCCTTCAAAGCTGACACTGTCCCATTAAACACTCACTCCCCACCCCCTCCCCTATCTCCTCTGTTTTTAGGGACCTGATTCCTCTAGAGACCTCCAGTGAGCAGACTCACACAGCATTCATCCTTTTGTATCTGGCTTCTTTCACTGAGCATGGCGTTCTCAAGGTTCATCCATGTTGTAGCGTGTCAGCATTTCCTTCATTTTTAGGGATGAGTAATACTCCACTGTGTGGATGGACCATGTCTTGTTTATCCATTTATTCATGGATGGGCTCTTGGGCTGCTTCCATGTTTTAGCTGTTGTGATAAATGCTGCTGTGAACATGGGTGTGCATCTCCAGCTTTTTAAATGCTTACCCTACCTGTTGCTGTGGCTTCAGAAGTGATATTTAATGTTGTACAGGATTTTTGAATACAAAGCAGACTTAAATTAGCCCTTAGAGGGTACTCCCCTGTCTTAGGAGATAGATATCTAGTCCTCTAGGACCCTCTCAAACACTTCTTCGACCACCCATAGACTTTGTCTTCTTCCTGCATGGTTGCCAGGCTCTGGGAGCTTCTGGGGACTGGTCAGCATTTGAAGGTGTTGGGTTGTCCTTTGGACCCACTTTAAGCATTCTCTACAGTGTCCTTTTTTCCACCTGTCCCCCAAACAATAATGCTTTAGGCAAGAGAGCAAAGGAAGGTTCTTAGTAGCCAGGGCAATTATAAGGAAAACGTCACTGTGGTGTGTGGCTCGAGATTTTTCTTCTCCATTACTCTGTCTATAGATTTTGAGTGAAGATTCCAGGAGAAGCCAAATGCAAGGAGCCCAGGACACGCAGGGAGGAGAAGTTTGATCAGGAAACATGTTTACCAAGGGATGACTGTGTGTCAGGTATTGGGGGTCTTTGGGGACCCCAGGATGGGCCAGCTAGCCTCCTTGAGAAGGATCTTCTGGTGGCAAATACAGACACTGAATACATGACTGAGTACGCTTGTGGGGAGAGTTACAACAGTGAGATCTCTATGAGTGAAAGTGTGGGTGAAGCCCTAAACCCATCTTTGGGGATCAGAGAATTGGTGTGTCATTAAGGCATTGAAATTGGCCTTGCCAGTCAGTTCCAGAGTGGTCACAGGAATGCCGGGGGTCCAGCAGAACTGCTTGGAGTTCTGTTAAGCCATTCACCGGTCATGATGTGAATCAAGCCTCAGTTTCCTCATTTGAAAACTGAGGATAATTATGGGACCTGCTTGTTAGGGTTGGGGTTCAGGGGTTCAACGAGATGGTGCAGGAAGTGGACTGAAACCCTTGCCTCTGCAAGTCTTCTGGAAGCTTCTCATAAGTGCCATGGGTCCACTACCCTTTCTGGGCAGACAAGCTGCTGAGTGAATGAATACCTGCCAAGTCTTGGCTGCATTTCTATCTTTAGTCTGAGGGTAGGCAAAGGAGAGCCCATCATATGATGAAGATTGGGTACTGGACCTGCGGCTTCAAAAGGAAGACCACTCTGCTCACCTGGTGCCTCAGCTCCCAGTGCTCTGAAGACCCTAAGCTAGGCTTCTGGGTATACCAGAAACCACAGGGCTTGCCTGATCAGCTGCTCTAGCCAAACCAACTGGCATTTTTTTCCCCCTAAGAGGCCACCCCAGCTGCTTGCTGCCAATCAGAGGGCTGGGTGAGGCTGGGTGTGCTGGGTGCCAGAAAGATGGTTGGCGACTCCACATACAGACATGAGCAGGAAAGCAGAAGTGGGAGGCAGAAGGGACAGATCCCTCCTCCCCGAGTTTGCATTTCCATTTGTGTTTTAGACTCTCTGAAAGTGGGTGCTCTATTTATATTAAATATTAAATACTTAAATGCATGTCTGCTCTTGAAGGGTTTGCTTTTAGGCAGAAGTTTTAGCTTCATAGTGAAACTTTTTATTCCTTCTTTCATGATTTGGCTCTGCCTTTAATATTTTAATATTCAGAATCTCCTTGGCGATGCATGCGTGCTGAGTGCAGGGCACTGTTGTGATGCTGTCCTCAATCCTGTCTGCAGTCCCTGTCACAGGCAAGGCTGCTGAGGCCCTTGCTCCAGATCAGATCCCTAGTAAGTACTAGAGATGGGATTCATACTTGAAACCTGGGTATTCTGGCTCAGAATCTGAGCTCTTAACCAGCAGAGACCTTGTAGGTGGAGGGTCCCCTAGTATTTGCCCCTGCCAACATTCTGGCTGCCTCCTCTTAAGAGCCCTTCTCATTCCATTTTCAGTTAGCTGCCTCCCCCATCAGGCTGAGCTCTCTTGAATAGCAGGACTGTGGTGTTTATTGTGTCCTTAGCACCTGCCATGTAGATATGTAGTGACATCTTTGAGCACTCAGGGCTAATGTGATTGGGCGCTTACTATGTGCTAAGAGCTCACAGAATCCTCATTGTTGAGAGGATGTTACTTCTGTTTTTACAGAAGGGGTCACTGAGGCTTGAAGAACAATTAATTACTCTGGGAGACCTTGCTGGGAAATGGGTTGCCCTCAGGCTTATCTGGTGCCCTTGACCCCACAGGTCAGCAAACTACTAAGTGCGCTCCAAATCCAGACTGCTGGCAACTTTCTCATGGCCCATGAGCTAAGAATGCTTTTTATACTTTAAAAAGTTTTGTGTGTGTGTGTGTGGGGGGAATCTAAAAGATAATATTTTGTGAGAGGTGAAAATGATATAAATATTTCAGTGTTCCTAAGTAAAGTTTCATTGAAACACATCCATGCTTATTCATTTATTCATGTAAGTGTTGTTGCCCATGGCTGCTTTAGTGCCACAAGTAGAGAGTTGGGTGGCTGCGACAGAGGCTGCATGGCCGTTTACAGAACAAAATGATGCTGACCCTTGTTCTTGACTATGAGTGGAGGCTGTTTTCAGAGAAAGTTGGGAGCACCGCAGCATCAGGCCAGCATAGTCCCCCTGCCCCTTGCTGGTCCCAAGGGGCTACAGAGTATGGGGTGTCATCTTTGACCCTCGGGGGCTCCTGGTGTAGCTGAGGATTAGAAGGCAGGTGAAATTAACCATTCAGGGCAGGCAGCCGGAGGGAAATGCCACACACAGGTAGATCCCCCGTTTCCCTCCAAGAGAGTCATCAGGCTGGTGGTACTAGATACCTTTGGAGCTGGAGCACCTGGAAATCATTATGTTCTCTAGACAACATGACAGAATATTGATAAATTAAATTCCTTTGTGGTGGTGTCACTGTAGTCTGCAGAAAACAGGAAAGTTTGGCATGTACACATGTATACTGAATGGTAATAATTTTTAAAAGGACAGTGTATCTTGTAGCATGTGAGGTTTATTAATTTGTATTTATTTCTTTTTGTATTGTCACAGATCTTTTTAAAACTCTAGGACAGAATTAAAAACACTGTACTGAAAAAATTCTTGGACATTGTAATCACTAAGATGATTGGGATTTTTCTTCTTTTTCTTTGTTTCATTTTAGGGAAAGGGGAAGGGAGGGAGGAAGAAGGGAGAGAACCCGATGTGAGAGAGAAACATCGATCGGTTGTCTTTCGTACGTGCCCTGACCGGGGACCAAACCCACAATTCCAGGCCTGTGTCCTGACTGGGAATCAAACCGGCAATGTTTAGGTTTGCGGGACGACTCCCAACAAACTTAGCCACACTGGATGGGGCAGATGATTGGGATTTTAAAAATGACTGTTAGTTTTGGAGATGATTGGATTTTGTATAGTGGGAAAAGAAGTGCTCTAGTGCGTGTGTTTCTGACCCTCCCAGCCCCCACTCCAGGACTGATGATAAATAAGTTGCCATTGGCATATGTGGAAGGAGGGAGATTGTACCAGATGTGAATGGTTATAAAGATGTTGTTTGGTTTGGGTGGCAATGATGCTTAGAAAGAGAGTAGGAGGGTAGGGTGTCAAGTGGGTGGAAGGCAGCGACAGAAGCAGAGGTCTTTTGTGGCTATGAGTAAGGAGGCTGCCTCATGCTGTGAGGGGAGGCCTGGGCCCTTAGGTGCACTGAAGGTAGACATGCTCCTGTGGGCACAATGGAGAAATCTCTTAGGTTACACTGGGGCTGTGTTCAGGATAGGCTCTATTGATATTGACATTGCTGAGCCAGGCATGTTGCTACGACCCCAAAGTCCTTGTCAAGTTGGGGACAAAGTCAAAGAAGTAACTGTAAGGTTATAAGCCAGGTAGGCACAAAGTCTTTCAGTAGTCTCAAGGATGCACTGAAAAAAGGTAGAACAGTTGGTCACATGGGCATCCTGGGGACAATACTGTCCAATTCTTTAGTAGTGGAGACCCAGACTTACAGTTTTAACAAGAGCGCAGCTTCTTGGAGGGGGCTCAGGTGCCTAGAGAACTAAATGGGCCCAGTCTTTTGGCAGAAAGTGGGATAGAGTTAAATATCATTATGGAAGGGTCTGGTAACTTGGTAACTGGTCTGATGAGTTTTTCTTTTTCTCCCTCCTACTTGACAAAATTCACCTACCAATTATTTCCTACTGTGTCACCAGACCCTTTGTCAGAATTACAATCTGTTCTTTTTGACTGGACACCTGAAGTGCAGGAGGGAAGTCCCAGGGTCCTCAGCTCCTGATTGACAGGGAGCCTAGGGGCTGGCTCCCTGTGGTCTGTCCTCTCTCCATGTACCTGGACCTGACAGAATGTTCCTTCCCAAATTGTATGCCTTTTCTCCTTACCTCCCTCCCTCTTCCCTCTCTTCTTCCTCTCTCTCCTCTGTCTCTACCGTCCTCTCTGGCTCTCTCCTTCACTCTCCCTTCCCTCTTCCCTCTCTTCAGCTCTGGCTAAATGTCTGCACATATTTAGAGATTAAGTAATGGTGACAGTGGGAGACAAACTAACAAGACACTGCTTTCCTTTTGGCCCCCATTGTCTGTTGTGTGGTGGGGCATGTGAGGAACAGCAGATTCGGCTGTTTTTCTCCAATTACAGGTGAATCTGACTGAGCTCTCCTAACCCAGCCTCAAACCACAGGACACTGAAGCAGGAAATGGAGCAGGGTCATCAAATTGGTGCAGGGCGGTGCCCTGGAGGCCCTAGTCTTAAAGCCCATAATCCCTCAAGTGCCTGGAGGGTTTGGGGTAAACAGTTAACTGATCTTTTATTATAGAAGTTTCTTTGCTTCTGGCTTTGTCCCTCAGGGAGAGTCTTTGGTCTTTAATAATGGCTGCAGTTTAGAAAGCATGTCTGCTTGGTGGGCTGTAACTGTGGAGTGTTTCCAAGTGGTCACCTAGGAAGGAAACTCCTCCCATGGGAAGATCTGATAAGAACAGGGTTTCAAGAGCTGCTCCCTAGTCATGTTGGTGCAGTTGGCGCAGAGTGCGTGCAGTTCCGATGCTGATTATCGACCACTTGCAGCGCTTGTCCCCGTGAAGATGGGATTCCCGGCAGAGGCTACCTCGTTCATGGTGACCAGGTTAAGGGTTTTCACATTGCAAAGCAATTGGATATATTGCAGGAAATATGAAAAACAAGACAGGTTGGATCTGGAGCATTCAAGATTGCTCTTCTTTAAAGAACAATGTATTTTTTGTTGTTTTCTTATTGTAGTGAAGTGCACATAAGATTTACTGTGAGTGACTTGTAGCACATTTGTGGTGCTGTACAACCATTGACACTGTCTAGTTCCAGAACATTTCATCACCTCACAAGGCAACTCCACGCTGTACTCCCTCTCCTGCCAGCACCTGTCAACTGTTCATCTAGTTTCCTTCTGTGTGGACTTACCTGTTCTGGATGTTTTCTATAAATAGAATTGTACATTATGTGACTTTCATGTCTTGCTTTTTTCACTTCATATAATTTGGAGGTTCATTTACGTTGTAGTTGAGAACTTCATTTCTTTTTATTGCTGAACGATATTCCATTGTACCGATTGATGGACATCAAGCAGAGTGCTGATGCAGCAATTTGTGTTATAGCTTTTGTCTGAATACTTATTTTTTTTTTTTCAGATTTAATGTGTTTTATTGATTAAAATATTACATTTGTGCCACTTTCCCTTCCCTCTGCTCCCCTCCACCCGGTGGCCCCCTCCCTCCAATTGTCCCCCCCTTTTAGATTATGTCCATTAGTTGTGCTTACAGTTCCTCCCAACCTCTCTCCGTCTATTCCATTCCCTCCTACCATGATCCCCAATTCCTATATCATCACCCTCCCTCTCCCCACTCCCCCTCCCTGTTGACCTCCCCCCACTATGCTTCCCTTACCCACAGTTCCTTTTCCACTCTCGTTGCCTGTTTCGTTTGCCTTTGTTTCATCTCCCTAGCTTCTGTTTTTTAAACCAGTCCCTTTAACTTCTCATATAACAGTGGTTTGGATCTAATGAACTCTTTCAGTTTTATTTTGTCCTGGAAACACTTTCTCTGTCCTTCTATTCTGAATGACAATTTCGCTGGATAGAGTATTCGTGGTTGTAGGTTTTGGATTTTCATTACTTTGAATATTTCTTGCCAGTTCCTTCTTGCCTGTAGGGTTTCCCTTGAGAAGTCAGCTGATAGTCTAATTGGGACCCCTTTGTACATAATTCTTTTCTTCTCTCTTGCTGCTTTTAAGATTCTCTCTTTATCTTTAATTTTTGACATTTTGATTATAATGTGTCTTGGAGTGGTTCTCCCTGGGTCCAGTCTCTTGGGAACTCTCCTTGCTTCCTGGACCTGCAAGTCTATTCCCTTCCCCAAGTCTGGGAAGTTCTCCTTTATTATATTTTCACTCAATTTTTCAAGTTCTAGTTCATCTTCCTCATTCTCTGGCAAACCAATGATTCTTATGTTGGGCCTTTTATAGCTGTCCCAGAGGTTTCTGATCCTCTCATTGTTGCTTCCTATTTCCTCTCGCTGCATTGGTTGACTGCTTGTTCCTTCTCCATATTCCAGTTTGTTGAAATGAACTCTGGATTCCTCACCATCTGTCTCGTATGTGGTTTTGTTCCTTTCGTTATGAAAGTTTTTCGCTTCTTTCATATCTTTTTCCTGCTCTTTTGTGAATTCTGTAAGCCACCTGATAACAATGGCCCAGAACTGAGCCTCTGACAGGTTTCTTATCTGTTCATCTGTCAGGTTCTCTATCTGCTGTCTGGTGAGCTGCACCACCGGGATCTCTATATTTGTCTGCCACATTTTGACAGATGCGTTTTGTTTTCTTGGGCTGGCTGTCGGGGGCAGTGCCTGTGTACGCGTCACAAATCGGCGACCCGCCGGCGCCTGCCTGTCCGCGACCTATTTCGCAGCCCTGTGGTGCTTTCTGTGGGGGCGGGGGTCCAAGATGGATTCACACAGTTATTCAGCTAGGAGACCGGGATCCGTCCTCCCGCCCCCCTGGGCCTCACTGTTCAAGGCGATGCTGCGGCTGCTCCCCAGCGCCGGAGTCGCGCACGCCAGGGGCTTGATTGCCTCCGGGATTTTTCGCCGCCCCGCCCTCCGCTCCGCAAACAGCTTTGCCTTCTTTAACTCTTACCTGCCCAAATGGCACCGCTGGTTTATAACTTCATATGTTGGGCTTCCGTGTAGCTTTATTTTCTGGAATTTCTAGTTATCCTTTGTTTTGAAGTAGTTGTATTCCTCTATAGTTGTTGAGGGAGACCTAGCGTGTCCGTCTAAGCCTCCATCTTGGCCGGAAGTCTTGAATACTTATTTTTAATTCTCTTGGAGGACTATACCTAGGAGTGGCATTGCTGAGTCATTGGTAATTATGTTTAATGTATTGAGTCAGGGTTCCTGTTTTTTTTTTTTTTTTTTTAGTTTTATTTAAAAAAAGAACATTTAATTGCCAAAGAAACCACAGACGCAGAAAATCACACAAAACAAATGTATAGCCTAATGAATTGCTGTAAGGTGGATAGCCTTTGACCCTTGCCTTGGCTGAGAAATGGCTCTGTGCCAGCCCCACCCCGCTCCCCCAGAAGCCCTCCCCTGGACTCCATCTCAGTCACAGCCCCTTTCCCCAGCAAGTGGACACTGTCCTGTCTCTCCTACTAGTCACTTCCTTCTTTCTGTATAGTTTTATCACTCAAGTGTGAATCTCTAGACAATATAGCCCATTAAAAAAAATTGATATGTCTCTTTGGATCTACAGCAGTGATTCTCAACTGGGGGTGATTCTGCATCCCACAGGACATTTGACAACGTCTAAAGACATTTTTTATTGTTACAACTTGGGTGTGTGTGTGCTACTGGCATTGAGCTAGTGGGGCCAGGGATGCCACCCAACACTCTGCAACTCAGACAAAGTCCTTACCACCAAGCATGGTCCAGCTCCGAGCCCCAGTGCCCAGAAACTCTAGTCTGCAGGTTTCCTCTGTCCCTTTTTTCCCCATACTCTCTTGTTGGGGCCCACCTGGGAAAGTATCAAGACTTGGAGCCCTGTGTAGGCCTGGCGAAGGAAACGAAGCCTGTAAGACCTGACTGGAAAACCGGGAAAGCTGGGTGCACATGTGCCTCGATGCTATAGCCAGTGGGCTCTGGTGGGAATCGGGCCATGAGAAAATGCTTTAGGTCCTTTGAAGCTTGCCCTCCTGCTCTTTTGCTTTGCTTGATCACTTTATTGTACCAGCAGCAGAGGTTTTAACTTTAACTCAAAATGAACTTACCTTCCCTATATGGCCATCTGAATTCTTTGTGTCCAACACACCTTGACCTGAGGGAGGTCTCAACTTTCCTTCAATTGTTACCCCTGAACAGTATCTGTTTTCTGTAATTAGCGCTGTTTAACATTGGTTGATGAACTTTACGTGCATGCTGTATGCCCTTAAGCTTACTGTACTCAATAAAAGACCTTGGAGGAAGGCAGTCGAGGCATTTGTCTCTCAGACATTTGCCGGCCTTCTCTCCTCTGGCACAAGCTGCCCGGGAAGGCTTCATTTCATCTGTGACACCAGGGGATCTCTGTGGGTCAGGGGTCCCCAAAACTTTCTCCCTGTTGGGGAACTGGGCTGTTGGGCCTGAGGCATGTCCCCCAGTGGGAGTGTGGTTGGCTGTACTCTCATGGGCCCTCTGTCACCTGGACCCAGAGTCAGGGTCAGACTCAGGCTGTCCCTTCAGTGGATTTTGTTTAACATGTGCTGCCCCCACCAGCACTGTTTGCCATCAGCCGTTTCAGAGGGGGTCCCTCTGCTTCTTTCCTGGAGCATGGCTGTTGATGGATGTACTTTGGCTATATTTTTCTCTTTTAAATTCTACAAATTTTGTTACTTGGTCCACTGGTACTCATGGCCCTCCCTTTTTAGGTTTTGATAAACAATGCACAGACTGAACTTCATAATAAAACTTCGTTTTCTTTACAAAGGCAAGTTTTTCTGAGAAAGTTATGTTTATACAGGCAGAAGACATGAGGGTCATTTGCAAAGGAATTTTATAACAGTGATAAAAAAGCAAGTTGATCTTACGGCTCATTACTGTAAGGAAGATGGAGTGGGCAACCAATCTCCAGACGTATGACAGAAAGAAAACAATAGGTGCATCTGACAAAGGAAAGATGTCTCACATGGGGAAAAGTTTGATGAAGAAAGAAGTTGGAGAGTTGTTTTAAAGATGTTCACGTGATTCAGAGGAGGACATAATTCTTTTTTTAATTTTATTTTTATTGTTGACAGTAATACAGATATTCCCATTTCCCCCTGCTTTGCCCACCTCCATACAGCCCCCCACTCCCTTCCCTCTGGACATCACCACTCTGTTGTCTGTGTCTATGATGCATGCATGTATGATTGTTGGCTAATTCCTTTACCTTCTTTCACCCAGTGCATCCCTCCCCGCTTCCCTGTGAAAGCTTTCAGTCTGTTCCACATATCCATGCCTCTTGTTTCTATTTTGTCAGTTTATGTTGTTCATTAGATTCCACATACAAGTGAGATCATATGATATTTGTCTTCTCTGGCTTATTTCACTTAGCATAATCATCTCCAGGTCCATCCATGCTGTTATAAAGGGTAACATTTTCCTCTTCTTTTCTTTATGGCTGAGTAGTATTCCATTGTGTAAATGTACCACAGGTTTTTTATCCACTCATCTATTGATGGGCACTGGGGCTATCTTCATAGCTTGGCTATTGTAAATAACATGCTGTGATCATAGAGGTGTTTATATTCTTTTGAATTAGCATTTCAGGATTTAGGATATAGTCTCAGAAGTGGGATCACTGGGTCAAAAGGCAGTTCCATTTTTAATTTTTTTGAGGTAATTCTGTACTGCTTTCCTCAGTAGCTACACCAATCTGCATTCCCACCAACAGTGCAAGAGGGTTCGTTCCTTTTTCTCCACATCCTTGCCAACACTAATCATTTCTAGATTTATTGATGATAGCCATTCTGGCTGGTGTGAGGTAATATTTCATTGTGGTTTTAATTTGCACCTCTCTGATGGTTAGTGATGTTGAGCAGGTTTTCATATGTCTATGTCCTCTTTGGAGAAGTGTCTATACAGGTCCTTTCCCCATCTTTTAATTGGATTGTCTTCCTAGTGTTGAGTTGTATAAGTTCTTTATATATTTTAGAAATTAACCCCTTATTAGGTGTATCATTGGCAATATGTTCTCCCATACAGTGTGTTCTTTTTCATTTTTTTGATGGCTTCATTAAAAAAATAACTTATTAATTTATTCAAAATTCATGGGGGACTTAACTTTGTACAGTTCTCAGAGTTACTGGGGCCACAAAGGTAAATACCTGCAATTATTGCTACATAAAAACCTACCACCCGATTGTTCATGATACCTCATTCATATGTTTATCATAGCTACCTCAGGTACCTATTATGATACTTGGTACCTGACAGGTGCTCTGAACATGTTTATTAAATTTATTTACACTATTCTTTCATACTCTCTTTACCTACATGGCTTTTATTCATCCTTCTACTCTCAGTTTAATCATCTCTTCCCTAACTTGCTGTCTATGCCAGATGCCCCCCCATTATAAATCCTTTTTTAATTGTTATTCTATTACAGTTATCTCAATTTCCCCCCCTTTGGCCTCCTCTGCCCCTCCCATCCACTGCTCCTGGAGTCAGTTCCCACATTGTTGTCCATGTCCATGGGTCCTTCATACATGTTCTTTGTCTAGTTCCTTCCCCTTCTTTCCACCATTATCCCCTCTCCCTTCTGGTCACTTTCAGTCATTCTATGTTTCCTTGCCTGTGGTTCTATTTTGTTTGTTAGCTTATTTTGTTCATTAGATTCCTGTTATAGGTGAGGGCAAATGGTATGTCTCTCACCTACTGACTATTTCACTTAACGTAATACTCTCCAGTTCCATCCATGCTATTGTAAAAGTTAGGAGTTCCTTCTTTCTTTCTTCTGCATAATATTGCATTGTGCAAATGTACCACAGTTTTTTTGATCCACTGATTTACTGATGGGCATTTAGGTTGTTTCTAGCACTTGGCTATTGTAAATAGTACTATTGTGAGCATAGGGGTGCATAGGTGCTTTTATTTTTTATTTTTAAATAATTTATTTATTATTTGTTTGTTTGTTTATTTTTAGAGAGAGGGGAAAGGAGAAAGAGAGGGAGAGAAACATCACTGTGTGGTTGCCTCTCACTTGCGCCCCCAACTGGGGACCTGACGTGCAACCTAGTCATGTGCCCTGACTGGGAATCAAACCAGCGACACTTGGTTCACAGGCTAACGCTCAATCCACTGAGCCTCAGCAGCCAGGTGCATAGGTGCTTTTAAATTGTTGACTTGGGATTCTTAGGGTACATTCCCAGCACTGGAATTGCTGAATCAAAAGGCAATTCCATTTTTAGGTTTTTAAGGAAATTCCATACTGTTTTCCACAGTGAGTGCTCCAGTCTGCATTCCCGCCAACAGTGCAATAGGGTTCCCTTTTCTCCACATCCTCACAAGCATTTGTTTGTTGATGTGTTAATGATGGCCATTCTGACCAGTATGAGATGGTATCTCATTGTGGTTTTAATTTGCAATTCTCTGATGGCTAGTGTTGTAGAGCATCTTTTCATATGTCTGTGGGCCCTCTGTATGTCCTCCCTGGAGAAGTGTGTATTCAGATCCTTTGCCTATTTTTAAATTGGATTGTTTGTCTTAACTAGTGTTGAGTCGTATGAGTTCTTCACATATTTTGGAGATCAAACCCTTGTCTGATGTACCATTGGCAAATGTGTCTTCCTATATGGTTTGTTCCCTTTTCATTTTGCTGGTAGTTTCTTTAGCCATTCAGGAGCTTTTTATTTTGAAGTAGTCCCATTTTTCTCCCTTTATTTCCCTTGCCCTAGGAGATACATTGGCAAAAGATTGCTATGAGAGATGTCTGAGATTTTACTGCCTATATTTTCTTTTAGGATTTTTACAGTTTTGCAAGTTATATATTGAGTTTGTTTTTGTGCATGGTATAAGTTGATGGTCTAGTTTCATTTTTTTGCATGCACCTGTTCTATTTTCCTGATACTATTTATTAAGGAGACTGTCTTTACTCCATTGTATGTTTTTGCCTACTTTGTCAAATATTAATTGACCATAAATGTGTGGGTTTATTTCTGGGCTCTCTATTCTGTTTCATTGCTCTATATGCCTGTTTTTATGCCAGTACTAGGCTGTTTTGATTATAGTGGCCTTGTAGTTTAGTTTAATACTGGGTATTGTGATGCCTCCAACTTTGGTCTTCTTTCTCAAGATTACTGAGGCTATTTGGGGTCTTTTTGATTTAATATAAATTTTGGAATATTTGCTCTAGATCTGTGAAATATGTCATCAATATTTTAATAGAAATTGTGTTGAATGTATAAATCGCTTTGGGTAGCATGGAGATTTTAATGATGTTAATTCTTCCTATCCATGAACATGGTATATGCTTCCACTCATTTGTATCTTGCTCAGTTTCTTTCTTCAGTGTCCTTCAGTGTTCTGAGTCAGGTCTTTTATCTTCTTGGTTAAATTTATTCCTAAGTACCTTTTTTTGTTTGTTGTTGCAATATTAAATGGGATTATTGTCTTAGGTTTTTTTTTCCTGGTAGTTCATTATTGGTGTATAAAAATACCACAAATTTCTGCATATTAATGTTGTATTCTGCTACGTTGCTGAATTCATTTGTTAGATCTAGCAGTTTTTTGGTGGAGTCTTTAGGATTTTCTATGTGCAATAATATGTCATCTGCGAATAATGAGCTTTACTTCCTCTTTTCCAGTTTGGGCACCTTTTATTTCATTTTCTTGTCTGATTGCTGTGGCTAGGACTTTCAGTACTATGTTCAATAAGAGTGGTGAAAGTGGACATCCCTCTATTGTCCTTGATCTTAAGGGAAATGCTTTTAGTTTTGGGCTGTTGAGTATGATGTTGGCTGTAGGTTTTTTTATATATGGCCTTTATTACATTGAGGTATGTTTCTTCTATCCCCACTTCCTGAAGGTTTTTAAAAAATCACAAGTGGTGCTGGATTTTATCAAATGCTTTTTCTGCATCTATTGATATGGTCATGTGGTTTTTATTTATTTTGTTTATGTGGTGTATCACGTTTATTGATTCCCCATTATTGTGCCAACCTTGCATCCCTAGAATAAATCCCACTTGATCATTGTGTATGATCTTTTTAATGTATTGCTGGATTCAGTTTGCTAACATTTTGTGGAAGATTTTAGCATTTATATTCATCAGGGTCATTGGCCTATAATTTTCTTTTTTGTAGTGTCTTTATCTGCTTTTGGAATTAGAATAATGTTGGCTTTGTAAAAAGAGCTTGGAAATCTTCCCTGTTCTTGAAATTTTTGGAATAGTTTGAGAAGGATAGGTGTTACTTCTTTGAAAGATAGGTTAAATTTGCCTGTGAAGCCATCTGGTCTAGGGACTTTTGGCCATAATTCTTCACAGACAGTCTTTACAATTTTAAAAGAATGCTTTTGAAAGAGACAAGCATTGCTGACTTGATTTGGGAATTTTTTTGGGGGGGAGTGTTATACTTACAAGTGTTTCTTGGTGAGGATTATAAGAAACAGCACTGGGCATTTAGCAGAATGAAAAATAGGAGTTAGGGGACATTAGAAAGTAAAGGACACATGGCCAGATTGGCCCTGAGTTCCTGGGAGGAGGAGGGATGAAGGAAGTTCAAGTAGACCCAGGTCATAAGAGTTACAAATTCATAATCAGAGAGGTCAGAAAATGTCACCGGTTGTTTCTCCTTGTTCCAAAGAATGAATGTTGCCTACACAACAGCAGACACATTTCTGAGTTTGTCCTACTTCTGCTAAGGAGAATTTGGGAAGGGTTTAACCAGCCTGAAATGGTCCATGGGAATCAGCTGCTGCTGACTGAATGAGTTTAAAAGGGCATAGGTTGTCTCTTTATTATATTTTAGGTGACATTAGAATATTTATAGAGGACTTCCAGTCAAGATAGAGGCATAGGTAAACATGCTTTGCCTCCTCACACAACTACAGCAAAAATTACAACTAGAGTACAAAGGAAATATCACCCAGATTTGTCAGAAAATGGAGCTGTATGGAAGTCTGACAACCAAGGATTTAAAGAAGCCATATTCATCTAGACGGGTAGGAGGGGTGGAGAGGCACAGAGAAGTGGAGAAGTTTGGAGATGTGGAGTGGCATGCAGAGGTGGCAGAACAGATAGTCCCACATTCATGTGTGGTGGATAGAAATCAGGAGGGATACTTTGGGAGTGAGGGATCCTAGCCCCAGACCAGACCACCCAGTCCAGGGTTTCAGTACCAGGAAGATAAGTCCTCATAACTTCTAGCTTTAAAAACCAGTGGGTGTTGGGGCGGTGGAAGAAACTACAGCATGTTTAGGAGATTCCTCTTAAAGGCTGCAAAGGTCTTAGGACTCATGTAGACCCACCCGCTCTGACATTCAGCAGCAGGGCAACAGCTGGAAGGGCACAAGTGGCATATGGCAAGAAAGTGAAGTGACTGGCAACAGGGAACTGTTGGGAGACAGCTCCCCCCAGGCAAATCTCCAGAAACCAGGCAGCGGCATTGTCCCCTCTCTGAGCCCTCCCCCACACAGAGCCACAAAGGGGTGAAACAGGCTGCCCCTCCCTGGTGGTTACCTAAGGCTCCGCCTCATGCAATTTATAGGTGTTCTCTTCTACAACAGGCCACATTACCAAGACAGGGAGAGCAGTTGTTGTACCTAATACACAAAACAAATAGGGAGGCTGCCAAAATGAAGAGACAAAGAAGTATGGCCCAAAAGAAAGAATAGAATAAAATTCCAGAAAAATAAATAAATAAAATGGAGATAAGCACCTATCAGATGTAGAGTTCAAAACACTGGTTATCAGGATGCTCAGAGAACTCGGGTACTGCAACAGCATAAAAAAGACCCAGACAGAAATGAAGATTACATTAAATGAAATAAAAAAAAATTTACAGGGAACCAACAGTGGAGGGGATGAAGCCGAGAATCAAATCAATGATTTGGAACATAAGGAATAAAAAAAACATACAATCAGAACAGCAAGAGGAAAAAAATTTTTAAAAAAGAGGATAGACTGAGGAGCCTCTGGGACATCTCCAAATATATCAACATCTGAATCATAGGGGTGCCAGAAAGAGAAGAGGAAGAGCAAGAAATTGAAAACTTACGTGAAAAAATAATGAAAGAAAACTTCCCTAATTTGGTGAAGGAATTAGATATACAAGTCCAGGAAGCACAGAGAGTCCCAAACAAGCTAGACCCAAAGAGGACCACACCAACACACATCATAATTAAAATGACAAAGGTTAAAGATAAAGACAGACTCTTAAAAGCAGCAAGAGAAAAACAGTAGTTACCTACAATAAGAGTCCCCATAAGATTGTCAGCTGACTTCTCAAAAGAAACTTTGCAGGCAAGAAGGGACTGGCAAGAAGTATTAAAAGTGATGAAAAGCAAGGGCCTACAGCTAAGACTACTCTATCCAGCAAAGCTATCATTTAGAATGAAAGGGCAGATAAAGTGCTCCCCAGATAACGTAAATCTAAGAGTTCATCATCACCAAGCCCTTATTATATGAAATGTTAAAGGAAACTATATGAGAAAAAGAAAACCAAAACCATGAACGTTAAAATAGCAACAAATTCACAACTATCAACAACTGACTCTAAAAAACAAACCAAGCAGACAAGCAGAACAGGAACAGAGCTATAAATATGGAGATCATTTGGAGGGTTATCAGTTGGGAGGGGGAAGGAGGAGAATGGGAGAAAAGGTGCAGGGATCAAAAAACATAATTGGTAGGTACAAAATAGACAGGGGGATGTTAGGAATAGTTAAGGAAATGGAGAAACCAAAGAACTTCTATGCATGACCCATGGGTATGAACTAGGATGGGGGATTGCTGGCTGTATTGGTGGTACCATGTGAAGGTGGGCAAGGGGGAAAAATTGGAACAACTGTAATAGCATAATCAATAAAATATATTTAAATAAAAAGAATATTTATAGAAGACTTTCCTAGGTTTGATGACAGCCATGTTTCCCTCATACTACTTTCCCTTTAAGGTCTTACTCTTTAAATTTCCACTTCTCTTGGGTCATTGTGTGGGATTTAGGAGTGTAAGGATGTTGTGGTCCCACCTTTGATTGTGATGTAGAACCAACATGATATTCTAGAGCTGATATTCTAGAGCCAGCCAATGACCCATTAGCCGTGTAGCTAAGTTTACATGAATTAAAATTAAATAAAATCACACATTTGTTCCTCATTTGCACTCACCACATTTAGCCAATGCAGATGTAGAATATTTCCATCATTCCAGAAAGTTCTTTTGGGTAATACTGCTCTAGAGCATTTTATTTCATGGTCAAAGATAGCTCTGCAGTTAGTCCTGCATTTGAATCCTGTATCTACAGTGAGGAAAATTGTCAGGGAATCAGTTTCAAATTTTCCCCCTCAACTTTAACTGATATCTCCTTTTTTTGATGAAAATAAAAATCCCATTTCTCTTCTGTACTTTGAGTTTGATTTTTATCCTTAAATATAAAATGTAGTGATGAATTTTTCCTCCCAACCCCCTTACCCCTTTGAGAGTCTCTGGAATAGACAAAGCTGTGTCTTGGGAAAGTTGAATGAAACAATGAGGCTATCTTATAGGCACATTTGAGCGAGAGGAGGAACAAGGAAAGGGCAGGTGTGTTGACTGGTGCTGAGAGTGTCAGCATGTCTGTGGGTGATCAAGAATGAGGAATGTGTCAGCTCCTTCCTGGCT
Source organism: Furipterus horrens (assembly GCF_987537825.1). NCBI lineage: Eukaryota > Metazoa > Chordata > Mammalia > Chiroptera > Furipteridae > Furipterus > Furipterus horrens. Next base: position 59,080,107 of record NW_028327180.1, on the reverse strand, counting down.
TCTCCTTTCTCTCTGGGAACAGGGAACAGAATGCTTTTCAGCATAAGCAGAATAGAAATGGTGTGGGTCGAGAGGAAGTAGAATCAGGAGGTGGAAGGAAGTGAGGGAAAGAACCTCAGCCTGTGTTTGTCTTCTTGGCTCAGCATTGAGCATCTCAGTTAACTGAGGATGATGGGTAATGAGAATCTGCTCAGATTAATTTAAACTCCAGGCTGCAGTTTACAGTATTGGGAGGAAATAGGGCCTTCTCTTGGAACTTGTATCAGCTACTTTTTGTTGTGTAACAGACCACTCCTAGACACAATGGTTTTACACAGTCGTTTATTTTGCTCATGGTTATCTGGGTTAGCTGGGCAGGTTTTCTGGGCTGGACCCACCAGCTGATCACAGATACAGGTTCAGCTCTCTGCTGGATCTGGGGTCACCTGGTGAGATGGGTGGTGGCTGATGAAGTTGTATGCCCTCACTCCTAGGGCTGGTGGTTGGTGCTGGCTGTCAACTGGGATGCTTTGGTTTTCCTCTTTGTGGCTGCTCGTCCTGCGTAGGTTAGCTTGTACTGGGATATCATAATGGTTCAAAGCTTCCAAGAGCAGGAAGAGATGAATCCTTAGTGCACAGTGCTTTTCTCTGTGTGCATCAGGTGTTCTAATGTCCTTTTGGTCAAAGCAGATCACATGGCTAAGGCAAGCTTGAACGAAGAGGGAGGATATAGACTCCACCTGCTGATTAGAGGGTGTCCACCAATAGTCTCTGGCATTAGTCCAGCACCAACAGGAGTCCCCAATTTGGGGTGCAGTGAAGAAGGAAATTTTATTCAGTATAAACAGCTCAATTGGATATAGTGTGGCTGTGAGACAGCTTAATAGTGTTACAACTTAATTACGAAGTAGCATGGCTGTGAGATGGCCCTGGAACGAGGCCCCTCTCCAGCTAGATAGCTCTGCTTGCCTTTGGGTCTACTCTGCCCTTCTCTGCCCTACTCTGCCTGATCTTCTCCACTCTGGTCCAGCGAGATGTATTTGATATTTCAGCTCCAGCCAGGGAAACACAGTCTTGAGCCTTTGACGGAAAGGAAAAGTGCAGGTTTCCTAAGCCAGGGGGAGCTGACTTATATAGACAGAAGTCTCTTCCCCTGGTCCTTGATTGGTTTGTCCTCATGCCAATGAGGACTTCTAATCTTTGCAGTTTGATTGGTCCAAAAAGCACTGTCCTCATTGGTCAGAATAAAGATGCTCTGATTGATTGGTGAAGCTGTCGATAGGGATATAGTTGCACAGCTCTGATTGGACAGGGAAAGTCTCGGTCCTATAGATTGAAATAGGATTGAGGAGCTCCTTTATTAGGGCAGCTCAGATGGCAGGAACACAGTGCAGGCAGGTAGTTCAGTGTAGAGGCAGGCAGACAACTTAGTGCAGGCTTCTCCTTGTAGTGAAGCTTTCATGAAAGGCCCCTGTTTAGAAACTGCTGGACTCTGTTTATAAATATAAGCGCAGTTAGCCACCAGGAGCCCTTCTTGGTAGTTATCTCCTTTGTCAAGGTCTGCAAGGGGAAGAATATGAAGCCATTTTTGCCATCTAACACAGAACCCCAGAATGGGAAATACAATGGGACTCATGAAACATTTTCACCAGACTTAGAGCTCCAGCAAACACCCGAGTCTGTGTATGGTGTAACTGAGACCCTGAAATGGCTTTCCTGAGTAGTTAATTTCCTGAATGCCAGTTATTGAATAATCAGTTCTTTTCCCAATGACTTTTTAAAGAAGATTTTATTTATTTTTAGAGGTCAAGGAAGGGAGAAAGAGAGGGAGAGAAATATCAATGTGAGAGGGAAACATCAATCAGTTGCCTCTCATACAAGCCCTAACTGAGGCTTGAAATCAGAACCAAGGCATGTGGCCTGGCCTGGAATTGAACCGGGGACACTTCGCTTTGTGGAATGACACCCAACCAACTGAACCACACTGGTCAGGGCTTCCAATGACTCGATTTTTATAAATCATTTATTAAATTCAACCAAAAACCATAGTCTGTTTCACTCATGTGACTGTTATCCCAGTACCATGTGGTTTAATTACTGTAGATTTATTTTATTTTTTGTTTGTTTTTCTGTTACAGTTGTCCCACTTTCTCTCCTATTGCTTCCCCGCATCCTGCCCACCCCTTCTCCCACAGTCAGTCCCCACCCAGTTGTCCATGGATCATTTATACATGTTATTTGACTAGACTCTTCCCCTTCTTACCCTCTTCTCTCCCTCCCCCCTTTTCACTGTTAATCTACTCCTTGTTTACATACCTTTGGTTCAATTTTGCTCATTGTTTGTGTTGTTCATTAGTCTCCTGTATTAGGTGATATTATATGGTATTTTTCTTTCGTTGCCTGGCTTATTTCACTAAGCATAATTCTCTCTAGTTCCATCCATGTTGTTGCAAAAGGTAGAAGTTCCTTCTTTCTTTCTGCTACATAGTACTCCACTGTGTAAATGTACCACAGTTTTTTGATCCACTCATCTACAGATGGGCACTTAGGTTGTTTCCAGCACTTAGCTATTGTAAATGGTGCTGCTATGAACATAGGGGTGTATAAGTTCTTTTGAATTGGTGTTTCAGGATTTTTTGGATATAATCCTAGCAATGGAATTGCTGGTTCAAAAGGCAGTTCCATTTTTAGTTTTTTGAGGAAATTCCATACTGTTTTCCATAGTGGCTGCACCAGTCCACATTCCCACCATAGTGCACTAAGGTTCTCTTTTCTCTGCATCTTTGCCAGTGCTTGTTATTTGTTGATTTGTTGATGATGGCCATTTTGACCAGTGTGAGGTGGTATCTCATTGTGGTTTTTATTTGCATCTCTCAGATGGCTAGCAATGTTGAGCATTTTTTCATATGCCTCTGGACCCTGTGTATGTCCTCTTTGGAGAAGTGTTTGTTCAGGTCCTTTGCCCATTTTTTAATTGGGTTGTCTGTCTTGATGTTGAATCATATAAGTTCTTTGTATATTTTGGAGATAAATCCTTGTCTGAGGTATCATTGGCAAATATATTTTCCCATATGGTTGGTTTTCTTTTCATCTTGCTGATGTTTTCTTTTAATGAGCAGAAACTCTTTAATTTGATGTAGTCCCGTTTGTTTATTCTTTCCTTTATTTCTCTTGCCTTAGGAGATGTATTGGTGAAAATATTGCTATGTGGGATATCTGAAAATTTCCTGCCGATGTTTTCCTCTAGGACTTTTATGGTGTCACGGCTTACATTTAGGTCTTTGATCCATCTTGAGTTTATTCTGGTGTGTGGTGTAAGTTGGTGGTCTAGTTTCATTTTTTTGCATGCCCCTGTGCAGTTCTCCCAGCGCCATTTGTTGAAGAGGCCCTTTTCTCTCCATTTTATGCTCCTTCCCCGTTTGTCAAACACTAGTTGACTATAAAGTCCTGGGTTTATTTCTGGGCTCTCTATTCTGTTCCATCGATCTATATGTCTGTTCTTATGCCAGTACCAGGCTGTTTTGTAGCTCTGTAGTATATTTTGATGTCTGGTGATTCCTCCTGCTGTGTTCTTTTGTCCCAAGATTGCTTTGACTATTTGGGGTCTTTTTTTGGTTCCATATAAAATTTTTCAAGTGTTTGTTCTAGGTCTGTGAAATATGTCATTGGTATTTTAATAAGGATTGCATTGAATCTGTAAATTGTTTTGGGTAGTAGGGACATTTTAATGATGTTGATTCTTCCCATCCAAGAACATGGTATTTGCTTCCATTTATTTGTATCTTCCTTAATTTCTTTCTCCAGTGTTACATAATTTTCCGAGTACAGGTCTTTTATCTCTTTGGCTAAGTTTATTTCTAGGTACTTTTTTTTTTTTTTTTTTTGCTATAGTAAATAGGATTTTTCTTTTACTTTCTATCTCTGATAGTTTATTGTTGGCGTACAGAAATGCCTTAGATTTCTGTATATTGACTTTGTACCCTGCTATTTTGCCAAATTCACTTATTATGTTGAGTAGTTTCTTAGTGGAGTCTGTAGGGTTTTCTATGTATACTATCATGCCATCTGCAAATAATGACAGTTTTACTTCCTCTTTTCCAATTTGGATGCCTTTTATTTCTTTTTCTTGTCTGATTGCTATGGCTAGAACTTCCAAGACTATGTTGAATAGGAGTGGAGATAGTGGACATCCTTGTCTTGTTCCTGATTTCAGGGGGAATGCTTTCAGTTTTTGTCCATTGAATATTATGTTGGCTTCAGGTTTCTCATATATAGCCTTAATTATTTTGAGGTATGCTCCCTGTATTCCCATTTTGCTGAGTGTTTTCATCATAAGTGGGTGTTGTACTTTATCAAATGCTTTATCTGCATCTATTGATATGATCATGTGATTTTTGTCTTTCATTCTGTTTAGGTGATGTATTATATTTATTGATTTGCAAATATTAAACCATCCTTGCATCCCTGGGGTGAATCCCACTTGATCGTGGTGTATGATCTTTTTGATGTATTGCTGGATCCAGTTTGTCAATATTTTATTGAGGGTTTTAGCATCTATGTTCATCAGCGATATTGGCCTGTAGTTTTCTTTCTTTGTTGTGTCTTGACCTGGTTTTGGAATTAGGGTAATATTGGCTTCATAGAAAGAGTTTGGGAGTTTTCCCTCTTCTTGGATTTTTTGGAATAGTTTGAGAAGGGTACAAGTTAGTTCTTCCTTAAATGTTTTGTAAAATTCACCTGTGAAGCCATCCGGTCCAGGGCTTTTGTGTGCTGGGAGTCTTTTGATTACTGCTTTAATTTCACTCTTTGTTATTGATTTGTTCAGGCTTTCTACTTCTTCTTGTTTCAGTTTTGGAAGATTATATGTTTCTAGAAATTTGTCCATTTCCTCTAGGTTGTCCAGTTTTTTGCCATACAGTTGTTTGTAGTGATTTCTTACAATCCTTTGTATTTCTGTGACATGAGTTGTGATTTCTCCTCTTTCATTTCTGATTTTGTTTATTTGGGTCCTTTCACTTTTTTTCTTGATGAGCCTGGCTAAAGACTTGTCGATTTTGTTTAGTTTTTCAAAGAACCAGCTCCTAGTTTCATTGATCTTTTGAATTGTTTGTTTAGTCTCTATGTCATTTAATTCTGCTCTGATCTTGATGATTTCCTTCCTACTACTTGCCCTGGGCTTTGTTTGTTGTTGTTCTAGTTCTTGTAGCTTTAGGGTTAGATTTTTTGTTAGAGATTTTTCTATCCTTTCAGGTAGACCTGTATTGCTATGAACTTTTCTCTCAGGACTGCTTTTGCTGTGTCCCATAGGTTTTCGGCTCTTGTATGTTCATCATCATTAGTTTCGAGAGACTTCTTGATTTCTTCCTTGATGTTGTTGTTAACCTGTTCATTATTTAATAGCATGTTATTAATTTTCCATGAGTTAGTATGTTTTTGAGTTTTTTCCTTGAGGTTGATTTCCAGTTTCAAGCCATTGTGATCTGAGAAGATGCTTGATAGGATTTCAATTTTCTTGAATCTGTTGAGGCTTGTTTTGTGTCTTATCATGTGGTCTATCTTTGAAAATGTCCCATGTGCATTTGAAAAGAATGTATATTTTGCTTCTTTGGGGTGAAAAGTTCTATACATATCAGTTAAGTCCTTGTGGTTTAGTGTGTTGTTCAATGTCTCAGTATCCTTGGTGTTTCTTTGCTTTGAAAATCTGTCTATTGTTGATAATGGAGTGTTAAAGTCCCCTACTATGAGTGTGTTGCTGTTGATATCCTTCTTGTAGTGTTCTATTATTTTCCTTATATATTTGCGTGCTTCTATGTTGGGTACATATATGTTTACCAGGGTTACATCTTCTTGATGGATTGTTCCCTTAAGTATTATGAAATGTCCTTCTTTGTCTCTTTTTATTGCCCTTGCTTTGAAATCCGTTTTGTCTGATATCAGTACTGCTACCCCAGCTTTTTTTTCATGTCCATTTGCTTGGAATACTTTTTCTATCCCTTCACTTTCAGTCTGTGTAAATCTTTTCTTTTGAGGTGTGTCTCTTGTAGACAGCATATATGTGGGTCATGTTTTCATATTCATTCCACTACCCTATGTCTTTTAATTGGAGCATTTAATCTATTTACATTTTAGGTTTTTATTGACAGTTATTTATTCATCTTTCTTTGTACCTGTGTGTTCCTCTCCCTCTCTTTTTTTCTTCTTTTACTTGCAATGCTGGTTTGGTGGAGATGTATTCTTTTAGTCTTCCTTTGTCTGGGAAACTCCTTATTTCACCTTCCAGTTTGAATGAGAACCTTGCTGGGTAGAGTATTCTTGGTTGTAGGCCTTTGTTTTTCATTGCTTGAAATATTTTTGACCATTCCCTTCTGGCTTGTAGTGTTTCTGCTGAGAAATCTGAGGATAGCCTTATCGGAGCTCCCTTGTATGTTATTAGTTGTTTCTCTCTTGCTGCTTTTAGGATTCTCTCTTTGTCTTTGAATGTTGCCATTTTAATTATGATGTGTCTTGAGGTGGGACTGTTGGGGTTCATCTTCATTGGGACTCTGTGCTTCCTGGATTTGCATGACTCTTTCTCTCCTCATGTGAGGGAAGTTTTCTGTCATTAGTTTTTCAAAGAGGTTTTCTATCCCTTGCTCTTCTTCTTCTCCTTCTGGAATTCCTATGATACAGATATTATTACGTTTCATGTTGTCCTGCAGCTATCTTAGAACCTCTTCAGTCTTGTTCAGTCTTTTTTCATTTTGTTGCATTGTCTGGGAGTTTTTGTGTACGTTGTCCTCCAGCTCGCTGATCCGATCTTCTGCTTCCTCTGGCCTGCTTTTAATTCCTTCTACTGTGTTCTTCAATTCAGAGATCGTATTCTTCACTTCCTCCTGGCTCTTATTGATAGCTTCTATGTCCTTTTTCATGCTCGTGTAATTCTCTGTGAGTTCCTTGTAGTTTTTCTGGAATTCCTTGTAGTTTTCCTGGAGTTCTTTGTAGTTTCCGCTGAGCTCATTTAGCTTCTCCATAATCCATGTTTTAAATTCTGTATCTGATATTTTGCTCCCCTCTATTTCATTTAGCACTCTTTCTGGGGATTCTACCTTTCCTTTTGATGGGGGGTTGTTTCTCTGTCTCCCCATTTTTGTGATTCCTATTGTTTTTTGGTGCTCTTGGAATGATCTGCTCTTCCTGGATCTGCCTCTGGTAGCGTCAGGTCATGTACCAGACTAGCCCTAGGCAGCCTATTGGGGACTTCCAGTGATCTACTGCCTTTGTCTCTCTTCTTTAGTTGTTAATATATTCAATCTGTGATTGGCCGTCAGGCTTAAGGACCGTGGGTGTGGCAGCTTAATTCCTGTAGGCAGGGCTTTTATTTCCCCTTAGTATGATGCCACTTGGAGGGGAATGGTCTGTCTGCTGTACTGGGGCTGAGTCAGCACTGGCTGGTCCTTGGAGGAGGTTAGTGTAGCTTCCACTTACTCCTCCGCCCTCCTGGATCTCCGTCTGTGTTGTCGTTGATGATATTTCTTTAATCTGTCTGGTTGTATTTCAGCTACTTTTTGGTGGACCTTTTTCTCTGGTTAGTTGATTGAGAGTCACTCTGCCCACCTTGTCTAGAGATCTTTTGTGGAGGTGCTGCTAAAACATAATCACACAACCCAGGCCAGAAACCCACACCCTCCAATATCTCCCCCAACTACAATCTCAATATAGGCTGCAAATGAGCCCGTGTTAATATACTTGTGGAGATACTGGGACTCTTTATTTCGTAGGAGAAACAGAAAGGAGTTGTTTTAAATGAAGGAAGGGTAGTTTTTGAGCTGGAAGTTGATAGAGTGTTTATATTATCAATTGGGATCAAGGTTATGTAAGAGAGCAATTAACACTTACACTGTATGTTTGAAAAGGAGGGGAGGGTTACAGTGTGGAGTGAGAAAGTGGAAGTGTATAGTATTAGGATTATATAATCGGTATATACTATATGATTAGCGTGGGAGGTAGGGTAGACACAACAGACATCCAGGTAGACAGACAGCCAGAAATTGAAAGAGAGGGCTGGGGAGGTTAGAAGGTAGGAAACAGATTGAGAAAGAATTTTTTAAGAATAAAAATACAGAGTAGAAAATAGCAAGACAGGAAGGGAGAGAGGAAAGAGAGAGAGAAAGTAGAGAAGAGAAGGGTAGGAGAGAGAACGAAAGAAGAAGGGGAGGTAGAAGAGGGGGGACTGAATTAAAGTTCTTTTTTAAATTATATATTATAAAAAAGATTAGGAGATTAAAACATGATATAAAGTTGCAAGATAGAAAGGGTGAATATAGAGAGAGAAGAATAGGAGATAGGAAAGCAAGAGGATGTGGGAGGGAAAGAGCACAGAGGAGGAAAGGAAATCAGGAGGAAGAGGAGATATTAGGGAGGGGAGGATTGAAATTGAAGAGTTGACAAAAGATAGGATGAAGGAGAGAAATACAAGAGGGAGAGAAAGAAGTGAGGGGATGGGGTAGAAAAAGAGAAGGGGTAAGAATGGGAGAGTGAAGGGAGAGGGGGATAGATTAGAATTATAATTTGAACATTAAAAGATTAGAATATAAAATGGAATATGGAGAGGGAGAGAATATGTATAGGGAGAGAAGGAAAATAAGGACAAGGGATGAAAGAAAAACGAATGTAGACTGAAGGGGGACAAAATAAAGAAAGAAATTTAATAAAATTGAAGGTGCGTAGTGCAGAGAAAGGAGAGGGTGAGATAGGGAAAGAACTTAAAATTAAGAAATTAACTGAGAATAGGATGCAGGGGAGACATGCTAAGGGGAGAGAAGGGAGAGAAGAGGAGGGGAGAAAAGGAGAGAGAATAAGAAGGGACTGACGGTAGGGGCAGTTAGAGAGAGAGTGAGAGATAAAAGAATGAGGATTTTAACTCAATTCAACTTTTAGGCACAGTCTCTGGGTATTTTTGGTTTGTTTGTTTTTTGGTTTTTCCTTGCTTCCTTCCTGAGTCCGCTCCTATTCAAAATTCCATGAGTTTCAAATATTTTCTGGTTGGTTGGCTGGCTGTAGGAGGGTTCTGCTTGATTCTGGGATTGCTAGTCTTTTTTTCGTGGGCCTACCACCGCTCTGCTGTGGGCTGCGTTTAGTTTTCCCCTCCTGAGGCACCCTCAGCCCTCCTCAGGCTTGTCCAGCTACTCCTTCCCTCTGTTGGTTGAGCCTGTGCCTGCCAGCAATCCCCGCCCTGCCTCCAGTCCTGTCTCTATTCCCGGGCTACTGCTTCTGCTCTCTTCCCTGTCTATATGCCTGCGCACCCTACCTCTCTCCCTGTCTCAAGATCGTCCCTTTGTTCTGCAGGACTCTGGCACAGTCAGTCATAGCGCTGGGCCCAGTGGCACTTTCCTGCCCAGGGCCTCTCCCCTAGTCTGGAGCTTTGCAGCGGCTTTCCTGCGTGTGCTCTTCTCCTTGCCCCAAAACTGTCTCTATTCCGAGCTACAGCTTCCGCTGGCTTCCCTGTCTATAGGCCTGCGCGCTCTTTCTTCCCGCCACAGCACCATCTCTTTGTTCTGTAGGATTCTAGAGTGGTCGGTCAGCGCAGCGCTCTCCTACCCCGGAGCTCTCTGCCAGTCTGGAGCTCCGCAGCAGCCTTTCCCTGCGGCCCCTTCTCCCTGCCCTAAAACCGTCTCCACTCCAGAACCTCCGCTCTCTTCCCTGCTTACACACCCTGCACGTCCTATTTCTCTCCTAGCCGCAAACCCGCCTTTTGTTCTGTGGGATTCTAGCGCGATTGCTCAATTCTCCCCCGGTCCAGAGTTCCGCAGCAGCTTTTCTGTGCTGCCGTTCTCCTTGCCCCAAAACTGCTCCTTTGTTCTGTAGGGCCCTAGCGATAGTGCTGGGCTCGCCCGGAGTGCCGAGCTTTCGGTCGGAGGCTGCAGCTGAAGAGGTTTCCCTCTAGACTCAGGTCACACACTTTCTCCCAGTCCTGGTTGTTCACTGTTCTCTCCCTCCTCTGGCTTTTTCGGCCAAATCCTCTCCCTAACTCCCTACAAGTATTCACTCCTGGCTAGTGAGCTCTCTGGCTTGATACTGCAAATGCACGGAGTCTCGGAATGACTCAGCCTGCAGTTCGTGGTAAACCCCTCCACCCCCCTTCACGCTGCTCCCACGATCTCCCTGTTCACGCGATCAGAGATCCACACTCACTCAGTCACTCCTCTCTGCATTCGTTCCTGAAGTCTCTCCTTAACAGGAACGAGCTGAGAACACTGTCCCTACTTTGCGGCCATCTTGCCCCCTTCCTTGTTTGTTTTCGTTTATTAGATTTGTCTGCTTTGATTTCCCCCTTCATGGTATGAGATTCTTTATAGGAGACCTGCGGGATTTAGTGGTGCAGTCTCTTTGACCTCCTGAGCCTGACGCTCTTGGGATACCCTTTATGCCATTTGTTTAAGCTGTCTGGTTGTATTTCAGTTACTCTTTGGTGGATCCTTCCCTCTGGCTAGTTGATTGAGAGTCACTCTGCCCACCTTGTCTTGAGTTTTTTTTGTAGAGATGCTGTTAAAACATAAATACACAACCCAGGCAAGAAACCCACACCCTCAAAAATATCTTCCACCCACAATCCCACTATTGGCAGCAAATGAGCCAGTATTAATATAAATGTAGAGAGTTTAAGACTATTATACTACAGGAGAAACAGATAAGAGTTGTTTTACATTAAAGAAAGATTTTTTTTGAGAGGGAAGATGACAGAATAATAATAGTAGCAAGTAGGGTCAAGGCTATGCGAGACAGTAAGTAATATTTACATTGTATGTTAAAAAGAGAAGGAAGAATGCAGAATGAAGTGAGAAAGTGGAAGTGTATAGTATTAGGTTTATATAGCAGTTATATACCTATATGTTAAGTGTGAAAGGGAGGATAAACAAAACAGAAAAACAAACACACAGAAATTCAAGAAGAAGGATAGGAGGGAGAGAAGGTAGGGAACTGATTAAAGAAAGAGTTCTTTTTAAAAAGGGAAGAAAAATAAAAGGAAAAAAAAAAAGAAAGAGTTTTTACTCATTTCAACCTTTGGGCGCAGTCTTCTTTTTCTGGATCCACCCCGGGTCAAAATTCCATGGGTTTCAAATCTTTTCTGGCTGGCTGGCTGTGAGGATATCTGGCTGGTTTCTGTGGCTGCTTTTCTCTCACTCCTGGGTTTGCTGCAGCTTTCTGCTGTGAGCTGCACTGAGTTGGTTCTCTCTCCACTTGTCCTGTGGTACCCTCCAGCAATCCTCAGGCTTGTCTAGCAACGTTGTTCTGCTGGCAGGCCAGTGCGCATGTCCCTAGTCCTCGCCCAGTCTTGGGTCCTGTCTTCGCCTTTCCTCCGAAAAAGTCTCTGTGCTCCAAGCTGCAGCATTGGGCTGCATTCGTCCCTGGCTGACAGCGTCTTATTGTTTGCCTGTGCGTACTGCTTGCCTGCTTGGGGTCCCTACTGAGTTTGCGTTTCTGCTGCAGCTTTCCTGTATGGGCCCCTCTCCCTGAATCAATTCTACTTTTTTGTTTGGTGGTGCTGAGCTGCGCGTGCCTGGGGCTCAGGGTTGCCAGTCCAGAGTTGCCAGCCCAGGTAGTCCCCACCTAGACTCAATTCATACAGTTTCCCACAGTCAGGGCTGTTCACTGTCTTCCCTTACCTCCGGCTGTTTCAAGGAAACCTTCTCATTGACTCCCTCCAGGATCCCAGCACCTATGGCAGGCAGCAGTTTCTAAGCAGATCCTGGCTAATGAGCTGGTCTGCAGCTGCCCCTTTGTGGTGCGGTGCGGCAGCGACGCCAGGCTGGGGCGCCCAGTGACTCCTTTTGAGAGCACGGGTGAGCTTTCTGCCCTCTTTCATGCTGCTCCCACACACTCCCTTCCCTGTTTCTGCTATCTGAAATCTACACTCACTCACTCCCCTCCATGTCTGTACTCCAAGTTTTTCCGTGATGGGAGCAAGCAGACAACACTCCTACCTACTCTGCCGCTATCTTAAAGTCCCTCTTTGTCTTTCAGTGTTGCCATTTTAATTATGATGTATCTTGAAGTGGGCCTGTTGGGATTCATCTTCATTGGGACCCTCTGTGCTTCCTGGACTTGGCATGACTTTTTCTCTCATCAAGTTAGGGAAGTTTTCTGTCATTACTTTTTCAAACAGGTTTTCTATGCCTTGATCCTCTTCTTCTCCTGGTATTTCTATGATACAGATATTATTGCCTTTCATGTTGTCCTGCAGCTCTCTTAAAACCTCTTCATTCTTTTTAAGTCTTTTTTCATTTTGTTGCACTGTCCGGGAATTTTTTTCTACGTTGTCCTCCAGCTTGCTGATCTGATCTTCTGCTTCCTCTAGCCTGCTTTTAATTCCTTCTACTGTGTTCTTCAATTCAGAAATTGTATTCTTCATTTCCTCTTTGCTCTTATTGATAGCTTCTATGTCCTTTTTCATGCAGATGTAATTCTCTGTAAGTTTCTTGTAGTTTCCCTGGAGTTCTTTGTAGTTTTCTTTGAGCTTGCTGAGCTCATTGAGCTTCTCTATTATCCATGTTTTGAATTCCATGTCTGATAATTTGCTTTCCTCTATTTCACTTAGCACTCTTTCTGGAGATCCCTCCTTTCCTTTCGATGGGGAGTTGTTTCCCTGTCTCCTCATTTTTGTGACTCTTCTTGTTCGTTCCTGCTTCTTAGATTAATCTGCACTTCCTCTAATTGCTATAGATTTAGGTCCATACTTTTTGCTGTTATTCTTTTTTAAAAATTGTTGTTCTATTACAGTTGTCCTAATTTTTTCCCTTGCTCTCATCTACCCTGCCCACCACCCTTTCCCACAGTCAATACCCACCCTGTTCCATGTCCATGGGTCATTTATACCTGTTCATTGGCTAGACCCTTCCCTTTTTTTCAACCCTTCTTGCCCTTCCCTCTCCCCTCTGGTCACTGTCAATCTATTCATTGTTTTCATGCCTGTGGTTCTGTTTTGTTTTTTCGTTTGTTTTTGTCATTAGGTTCCCCTTATAGGTGAGATTATATTTGTCTTTCACCATGCCTGGCTTATTTCACTAATATTTCATTGTGTAAATGTACCACAGTTTTTTAATCCAGTCATCCACTGATGGGCACTTAGGCTGTTTCCAGCATTTGGCTCTTGTAAATAGTGCTGTTATGAACATAGGGGTGCATAGGTTCTTTCAAATTGGTGTTTCAGGATTTTTTGGATATAATCCCAGCAGTGTGATCACTGGATCAAAAGGCAGTTCCACTTTTAGTTTTTTGAGGAAATTCCATACTGTTTTCCAGAGTGCCGTCACCGGTCTGCATTCCCACCAAAAGTGAACTAAGGTTACCTTTTCTCCACATCCTTGCCAGCACTTGCTGTTTGTTAATTTATTGATGATTGCCATTCTGACAGATGTGCGGTAATATATCATTTTGTTTTTAATTTGTATCCCTCTGGTGGCTGGTGATGTTAAGCATTCTTTCATATACCTATGGGCCCTCTGTATGTCCTCCTTGGAGAAGTGTCTTTCAGCTCCTTACACCCATTTTTTAATTGGACTGTTTGTCTTCCTAGTATTGAGTCTTATGAATTCTTTATGTATTTAGGAGATCAAACCCTTGTCCGAGGTATCATTAGCAAATATGTTTTCCCATATGGCTTGTTCCCTTTTCAAAATGTTTTCTTTAGCTGTAAAGAAGCTTTTAACTTGATGTAGTCCCATTTGTTTATTTTTTCCTTTATTTCCCTTGTCCTGGAGGATATAGTCGTGAAAATATTGCTGTGTGGGATATCTGAAATTTTACTGCCTATGTTTTCCTCTAGGACTTTTATGTTGTCATGCTTATGTTTTAAATCCTTGATCCATTTTGAGTTTATTCTGGTGTATGGTGTAGGTTGGTGGTTTAGTTTCATTTTTTGCATGTACCATTCCAGTTCTCCCGACACCATTTGTTGAAGAGGCTATTTTTACTCCACTTTACACTCCTGTCCCCTTTGTCAAATAATAATTGGCCCTAGTGACAGTGGTTTATTTATGGGCTCTCAGTTCCTGTTCAATTGATCTGTGCGTCTGTTCTTATGCCAGTATCAGACTGTTTTGATTACAGTGGCCTTGTAGTAAAGTTTGATATCAGGTATTGCAATCCTTCCTACTTTGTTTTTCTTTCTGAAGATTGCTGAGTCTGTTTGGGGTTGTTTTGGGGTCCATATAAAATTTTGAAATATTGTAAATCTGTGACATATGTCATTGGTATTTTAATAGGGATTGTGTTCAGTCCATAGATTGCTTTGGGTAGTATGGACATTTTAATGATGTTAATTCTTCCAATCTATGAACATGGTATATGCTTCCATTTATTTGTATCTTCCTTAATTTCTTTCTTTAGTGTTCTGTAGTTTTTTAAGTATGGATCTTTTACCTCCTTGGCTAAATTTATTCCTAGGTACTTTTATTTTTCCTGTTTCTATAATAAATGGAACTTTTATCCTAGTTTGTGTTTCTGATATTTCATTGTTGGTGTACAAAAATGCCATCAATTTCTGAATATTGACTTTGTATCCCACTATTTTGCCAGCTTCATTTATTAGGTAGAGTTGTTTTTCATGGAACCTATAGGGTGTTTCTTTTTTTTTTTTTTTTTGTATACTATGTCATTTACAGATAATGAGTTTTACTTCCTCCTTTCCAATTTGGCCACCTTCTGTTTCTTTTTCTTGTCTGATTGCTCTGGCTAGAACTTCCAATACTATTTTGAATAAAAGTTGTGAAAGTGGACACCCTTGTTCTGTTCCTTATCTTACGGAGAAAGCTTTAAGTTTTTGCCTGTTGAGTATGATGGTGACTGTACGTTTCTAGTATGTAGTCTATTATGTTGAGGTATGCTCCCTCTATTCCCACTTTGCTGAGCAGTTTTATCATAAATGGGTGCTGTACTTTATCAAATGCCTTTTCAGCATCTGTTGATATGATCATGTGATTTTTGTCTTTCATTTTGTTTATGTGGTGTATTACATTTATTGATTTGGGAATATTAAACCATCCTTGCATCCTTGGGATGAATCCCACTTGATCATGGTGTATGATATTTTTAATGTATTGCTGAATCTGGTTTGCCAATGTTTTGTTGAGGATTTTAGTGTCGATGTTCATCAGTGATATTGGTCTTTGGTTTTCTTTCTTTGTTGTGTCTTTACCTGGTTTTGGAATTAGGATGATACTGGCCTCATAAAGATTTTGGGAGTTTTCCCTCTTCTTGGATTTTTTGGAATAGTTTGAGAAGGATTGGAGTGAGGTCTTCCCTAAGAATTTGGTAAAATTCACCTGTGAAGCTCTCTGATCCAGGGCTTTTGTGTACTGGGAGTTTTTATTACTGCTTCAATTTCACTAGTTGTTATTTGTCTACTTAGGCTTTCCGCTTCTTGATTCAGTTTTGGAAGATTATATGTTTTTTAGAAATTTGTCCATTTGCGCCATGTTGTCAAATTTCTTGGCATATAGATGTTCCTGGTAATTTCTTACAATCCTTTGTATTTCTCCAATATTCATTGTAATTTCTCCTCTTTTGTTTCTGATTTTATTTATTTGTGTCCTCTCTGTGTTTTTCTTTACAAGTCTGGTTAAACACGATATTGTTTTTATTTTCAAAGAACCAGCTCCTGGGTTTATTTGAATTATTCTTTTTGTCTCTATGTCATTTGATATGCTCTGATCTTGATTATTCCTTTCCTTCTACTCTTTGTGGGCTTTGTTGTTGTTCCTCTAGTTCTTGTAGATGTAGGGTTAAGTTGTTTATTTGAGATTTTTTTTCTGTTTTTTAGGTAGGCCTGTATTGCTATGAACTTCCTTCTCAGGACTGCCTTTGCTGTTTTGGGCTGTTGCGTGTTCATTTTCATTTGTTTCCAGAAGCATTTTGATTTCTTCCTTGATCTTGTTGTTAACCCATCCATTTTTTAATAGCCTGCTATTTAGTCTTTATGAATTTGAATGTTTTTGAGTTTTTTTCTTTGAGGTTGTGGTTTCTAGTTTCAAGCCATTGTGATCCGAGAAGATGTTTGATATGATTTCAATTTTCTTGAATTTATTGAGACTTGTTTTGTGTCTTACCAAGTGGTCTATCTCTGAAAATGTTCCATATGTATTTTAAAAGAATGTATAGTTTGCTTCTTTGAGGTGAAGGGTCTGTATATATCAATTAGGTTCATTTGATATAGAGTGTTGTTCAATGCCACAATATCTTTGTTGATTCTTTACTTGTAAGATCTATCCATTGTTGATTGTGCGGTGTTAAAACTCTCTATGATGACTGTGTTGCTGTTGATGTCTTTCTTGAAGTTCTCCAAGCTTTTCCTTATATATTTGGGTGCTTCTATGTTTTGTGCATATATGTTTACAAGGGTTATATCTTCTTAATGGTTTATGCCCTTAAGTATTATGTAGTGTCCTTCTTTGTCTCTATGACTTTTGTTTGAAAATCTAGTTTGTCTATGTATTGCTACCCCGGCTTTTGTGTGTGTGTGTCTCTTTACTTGGAGTATTTTTTTTTTCCATCCCTTCATTTTAGGTATGTGTAGATCTTTTATTCTGAGGTGGTTCTCTTGTAGACAACATGTATGTGGGTCATGTTTTGTTATTCATTCAGCTAATATGTGTTTTGATTGGAGCATTTAATCCATTTACATTTAAGTTTATTATTAATAGGTACTTATTCATTGCCATTTCCCCTTTGTATCTGTGTTCCTCTTTCTCTCTCATGCTCTTGCTCTTTTTCCTCATCTTTTTAAAATAGTCCCTTTAGCATGTCTTGCGTTCCTGGTTTAGTGGAGGTGTATTCCTTTAGCTTTCTTTTGTATGGGAAACTCCTTATTTTGCCTCACATTTTAAATGAGAGCCCTGCTGGGTAGAGTAGTGTTGGTAGCAAGCCTTTGTTTTTCATTGCTTGGAATATATTTGCCATTCCCTTCTGACTTACAGTGTTTCTGTTGAGAAATCAGGTGATAGCCTTATTGGAGCTCCCTTGTATGTTACTAGCTGTTTCTCTTTTGCTGCTTTTAAGATTATCTGTCTTTAAATTTTGCCATTTTAATTATGATGTCTTTTGGAGTGGGCCTCTTTGGGTTCTTCTTGATTGGGATCCTCTGTGCTTCCTGCTTGCGTGACTTTTCTTGTTACACTTTTTCAAAGTGTGCATTTTTCTTGCTGAACTTAAGAATCTCCAAATATGCTTCCTCCAGCACACATAAAAACCATTGAGATTTTGATATAAAATTGTGTTCAACCTGTAAATTAATTTGAAAAATAATTACCTTAATATTTTTTCTTTCCATGCAGATATATGATCAGTTTCTCCATTTGCTCACATCTTCTCATATTGTGGTTTTAAAGATATTTATTCCATTCTATTTCCCGCTACGATTATTTCTGATTCCTGTGTCACAGATTTTTTTAAAAGTATATATTATTGATTATGTTGTTATAGTAGTCCCAATTTAATTTCCCTTTGCTCCCCTCTGCCCAGTATCTCCCTCCATCCAGCAGTCCCACCACCCCTTAGTTCATGTGAATGGTCGTGCATATAAGTTCTTTGGTTTCACCCTTTTCTATATGATTCTTAACTTTCCCCTATTTTGTACCAACCAATTATGCTTCTTAGTCCCTGCACGATTTCTCCATTTTTCTCCCCCTTCCCCCTCCCAGCCGATAACCCTCTGAATGATCCCCATATCTATGATTCTGTTTCTGTTCTGGTTGTTTGCTTAGTTTGCTTTTGTTTTCACTTTTTAGATTTAGTTGTTGATAGTTGTGTTATTGTCATTTTAATGTTCATAGTGTTGATGTTATTTTTCTTAAATAAGTCCCTTTAACATTTCATATAGTAATGGCTTGGTGATGATGAACTCCTTTCACTTTACTTTGGGAAGCACTTTATCTGCCCTTCTATTCTAAATGGTAGCTTTGCTGGATAGAGTAATCTTGGTTGTAAGTGCTTGTTTTTCATCACATTGAATACTTCTTTCTGGTCCCTTCTTGTTAGCAAAATTTTTTTTGAAAAATCAGCTGATAGTCATATAGGCACCACTTTGTAGGTAACGCTCTTCTTTTCTCTTGCTGCTTTAAAGGTTCTTTATCTTTAATCTTTGGCATTTTAATTATGATGTGTCTTGCCGTGGCCCTCTTTGGGTCTAGCTTCTTTGGGACTCTCTCTGCTTCTGGAACTTATATGTCATTTCCTTCGCCAAATTGGGGAAGTTTTCCTTTATTATATTTTCGCATAAGCTTTTGATTTCTTGCTCTTCCTCTTCTTCTGTCACCCCTATGATTTCGATGTTGGCACGTTTAAAGTTGTCCCAGAGGTTCTTAAGCCTCTCCTTTTTTTCAATTCTTGTTTCCGAATTCTGTGCTGGTTGACTGTTTTTTTCTTCCTTATATTCCAAATCATTGATTTGAACCCCAGTTTGCTTCTCTTAACCATTGGTTTTGTGTGGATTTTCCTTTGTTTTATTTAGCATAGCCTTCACTTGTTCCCTTATGCGTTTGCCATACTTAAGCATATCTGTCAAGTCTGAACATCTTTATCACCAGTGTTTTGAACTCTGCATCTGTTACGTTGGGTATCTCCTCATCTGTTAGGTTGGCTATCTCCTCATTGTTTAGTTCTTTCACAGTAACCTTGATCTGTTCCTCCTTTTGGGCCATACTTCTGTGTCTCCTCATATTGATATGTTCCTGTGTTTGCCTCTGTGTCTTAGGTAGAACTGTCACACCTGTTATGTTGTAAACGGCAGAACCTTAGGCATTCATCAGTATGGGTCGACCTGTTTCACCATGTTGTGGCACTGTATGTGGGGGAGGGGTCTGAGAGGGAAGAGTGTCATCTGCTTAGCATTCGCCCCAACTCCAGGTACTTCTCCCACTTCTGTATGGTACTGGCACCTCTCTATCTGTTGCCCTGGCCATCGTTACCAGAGTGGGTGGGTCTGCGGATGTTCTAGGACTGTGGGGGCCCTTTAAACAAGCAGACTCTGCTGAGATACCAGCAGTTTCTTCTGCAACCCCAAACCCCACTGGTTTGCACAGCCAGAAGCAATAAGGCTTTATTGTCCCCAGCGCTGGAACCATGAGCTGTGCGGTCTGGTCTGGTGCAAGGAGTGCTCCCAATGTGTCCCTATCAACTTTTTAAAATGTTTGACTGCATGTTCTGTTGGCCTGCTGCTGCTGCCGCCGCCACTGCTGCTGCCACCACACCACGTCCTCTCCACCCTGGCTCTGCCCCTCCTACCTGTCTGGCTGAGTATTTCATCTTTATATCTTTGTTGGACTCCATGCAGGTCGATTTTCTGGAACTTTTGGTTTTCTCTAGTTTTGAGGTAGTTGTATTCCTTCTCAGTTGTGGCGGGAGAGGCAATGTGTCTGTCTGTGTTTCCATCTTGGCCAGAAGTGTATCACAGATTTTTTTGGTGTTAGCTGCCTCTGTTATGAATCAGCATGTTTATACTGAATCTCTTGGTGAAATTGATTAGTTGGGTTAAAATATTTTTATTCATTGCATGCCATTTTATCTTCTAGAACTTTTGAACATTTTGTTTTACAAAATCCTATCTAAATGTTGTACCTCTCGTATCAGTTTTAAATCGTATTGCATTGACGAGGGCTTCAAGACTCATATTACATATTTAACAATGGTATTATGTGACAACCGTGTTTAATATAATTATATTTCCTAATATAAAATCATTCTTGCTTCCTTGTGGTAAACCCTATTTGAATGTGATGAATTATTCTCTTATCATAATGTTGAATTTGATTTGCTAAGTTTTCTTATTTATTTATTTTTTGATTTTGCCATCTGTGTTCATTAGTGAAATTGTGCTATGCTATTTTGTCTGTTCTATTTTGCAATCTCTTCATCACATTTTATTATCTGATTATCTAGCCACTTAAAGTGACTATATGAGTTTTCATTTTTAATGTTTTAAATTATGGCCTCAACACTTCTTGAAAAACCAGTCATTTATTGGAAAAATCATGGTGCTATAACCTTTTGTGGAATTCTTTGATAACTTAAAAATTTTTTATACTAGATTGAGAATTTAGCTTAAGAATTTTTTAATTCTCACCTGAGGACATTTTTTTATTGCTTTTAGAGAGAGAGGAAGGGAGAGAGAGAAACATCAATGCGAGAGAGGCATCGATTGTTTGCCTCCACTAGACACCTGAACCAGGGACTGAACCTACAACCCAGGCATGTGCTCCGACCAGGAATTGGGCTTGCAAACTTTTGGTTATGGGACAATGTTCCAGCCACCTGAGTCATACTGGCCAGGGCTAAGTCAATTAAAAAAAAATTTTTTTTTTCATTTTTCAATTGCAATTGACATATAGTATTATATTATTATATTAGCTTCAGGTTTAAAACATAGTGTTTAGGCATTTATATAACTTACAAAATGATCACCCTGATAATACTAATATTCATCTGACACCATAAGTGCTTCAATATCATTGGCTATATTCCCTATTTGTACACATCCCTATGCCTATTTTGTAACTACTAGTTTGTACTTCTTAATCCTGTCACCATTTTTACTCATCTCTAAACCCCCTCCCATATGAAAACCATCAAAATGTTCTCTGTACTATGAGTTTGCTTCTGTGTTGTTTGTTCATTTATTTTGTTTTAGATTCCACATATAAATGAAATCATATGGTATTTGTCTTTCTGTGCCTGACTTATTTTACTTACTTACTTACTTTACTTAGCACGTTGTTGCAGATATAGCTCAGTAATATTCTACTTCTTGATCCTTTCATACATTAGTAGGCACTTAGGTTGCTTCTGTATCTTGGCTATGGTAAATAACGCTCAGTGAACATGGATGCATATGTCTTGTCAAGTTAGTGTTTTGGGCTTCTTCAGAAGTAGAATTACTGGATCCTTCTAATCTAACTTTTGTGATTTATATTTTCTTAGGCATCATTTCATTGAGATTTTCAGATTTAATAGTGTGCTATTAAGCTTGATATAATCTTCTTGGTATATTCTCCTTTAAATCTATTTTAGATTTGTTAATTTTGCTTATTATTTTTTCAGAAAAGCAGATCTTGGATTTATTTATCATTTTTCCCAGACACCTAAATCCTTTTTGTGATAAAATGAGAATGCATGAATGAATGAAGAATTTTATACCATTCTTTTTAATTTTTTTATTTTTTAAAGTATATTATATTGATTATGTTTTTACAGTTGTCCCAATTTCTTTTCTCTTTGCTCCCCTCTTCCTAGTACCACCTTCCCTCCAGCAATCCCACCACCCCCTATTCATGTCCATGGGTCATGCATATAAGTTCTTTGGTTTCATCCTTTCCTATATTATTCTTAACTTCCCCCTGTCTGTTTTGGAGCAACCAATTATGCTGCTTAATCCCTGCACCATTTCCCCATTTCTCGCCCTCCCAGATGATAATCCTCCAAATGACCCCCATACCTATGATTCTGTTCCTGTTCTGGTTGTTTGCTTAGTTTGTTTTTATTCTTATATTTTGATTCAGTTGTTGATAGTCGTGAGTTTGTTGTCATTTTAATGTTCATAGTGTTGATCTTTTTCTTAAAAAAGTCCCTTTAAGATTTCATATAATAATGACTTGGTGACGATGAACTCCTTTAGCTTTACCTTGTCTGGGAAGCACGTTATCTGCCCTTCCATTCTAAATGATAGCTTTGCTGGATAGAGTAGTCTTAGTTGTAGGTTCTTGCTTTTCATCACATTGAATACTTCTTGCCAGTTCCTTCTTGTCTGCAAAGTTTCTTTTGAGAAATCAGCTGATAGTCTTATAGGCACACCTTTATAGATAACTCTCCGTTTTTCTCTTGCTGCTTGTAAGATTCTCTCTTTATTTTTAATCTTTGGCATTTTAATTATGATGTATCTTAGTGTGATCCTCTTTGGGTCTGGCTTGTTTGGGACTCTCTGTGTTTCCTGGACTTGTATGTCTATTTCCTTCACCAAATTTGGAAAGTTTTTCTTCATTATTTTTTTCACATAAGCTTTTGATTTCTTGCTCTTCCTCTTCTTCTGGCACCCCTATGATTCAAATGTTGGTATGTTTAAAGTTGTCCCAGAGGTTCCTACGCCTCTCCTCATTTTTTTCAATTCTTGTTTCCTCATTCTGTACTGGTTGACGGTTTTTTCCCCCTTATGTTTCAGATCATTGATTGAATCCCGGTTTTCTTCCCTTCACTATTGGTTTTGTGTGGGTTTCCTTTGTTTCATTTAGCATAGCCTTCACTTCTTCCCTTATGCATTTGCCATACTTAAGCATATCTGTCAAGTCTGTGAATATCTTTATCACCAATGTTTTGAACTCTACATCTGTTAGGTTGGCTGTCTCCCATTGGAACCTTGATCCATTCCCCCTTTTGGGCCATACTTGTCTGTCTCCTCATCTTGACAGGGTCCTGTGTTTGTTTGCCTCTGTATCTTAGGTAGAGCTGTCACATCTGTTACATTGTACGTGGCGGAGCCTTAGGTATTCATCAGTACAGGGCAACCCATTTCACCACGTTGTGGCGCTGTATGTGGGGGAGGAGTCTGAGAGGGAACACTGTTGCTTGATCAGCACTTGCCCCTTTCTAGGCACTTCTTCCACTTCCATATGGGACTGGCGCCTCTCTAGCTGTTGCCTTGGCCATTGTTCCCAGAATGGTGGTTCTGCAGATGTTCCAGGACCATGGGAGCCCTGTAAACAAGCGGACTCTACTGAGTGACCAGCAGTTTCTTCGTCTGCTTCAATCCGCACTGGTTTGCACAGTCATAAGCAATGCAGCTTTATTTTCCATGGTGCTCAGATCATGAACTGTGTAGTCTGTCTGGTGCTGGGTGCGCTCCCCAGGTGTCCCGCCCTACCTTTTAATGTGTGGCTGTGCTTTCCGCTGGCCTACTGCTGCCGCTGCCGCTGCTGCCACCACACCATGTCCTTTCTGCCTGGCTCCGCTCCTCCTACTTGTCTGCATGAGTGTTTCTTCTTTATATCTTTGTTTGTTGAACTTTCATGCAGCTCAATTTTCTGGAACCTCTGGTTGTCTCTAGTTTTGAGGTAGTTGTATTTCTTCTGAGTTGTGTAGGGAGACGCAGCATATTTGTCTAGGCCTCTATCTTGGCTGGAAGTCCTATACCATTCTTTTAATACATTGAAAGCTTTTAAGACCATGAATTTATCCCTGAACATGGCTTTGGCTGCCCTCATGGCATTTGGCTATACAACCTTTTTGTTTTCATTATTTTCTGAAGAGTTTGTGAAAATAATTTTGATTTGTTACTTTTGATAGTCATTATTGTGAAAACTGCTATTGAGTGCCTATGATTTTTCAATTACTCTACAGAAATTTTCTCAGTTACTCTTTATAGCAACCCTAGGAATTATTCTTGTTTAACAGCCTTTTAAAATTTTTTTTATTTATTGTTACAATAGTTCCAATTTTTTCTCCTTTGCTCCCCACCACCCAGCACTCCTCCCAACAATCCCCCCCGCCATGTCCATGCCCATGGGTCGTACATACAAGCTCTTCTGCTTCACCCTTTCATATATTCTTCTTTTTTAAAAAATAAATGATTAATTATTTTAACAATAAAAAATAACAATTCCTCCCTCTCAGACTTAAGACCCTTTATAATCTTATAAAGGACAATGGGCGAAGGTCTCGAGCTCCTCTAGCTTCTTCAAGCTGGACATGGTCATTGTCCTACCTACCCTTGGGTCCAGAAATCCCTAATAAGAGTGGGGAGGTGGAGGGGAGGGTGGCCTTCCCACATGGGGAAGGATCGTGTAGACTCCAGGTCAGTTGGCTGTCCCCGGACAACGGCGTGCTTGGTTTAACAGATAGGCATCCTTGTTGTATTCTGGGGGCAACAGATTTGGCAACAGAGTTAAAAGACATCATTCAATCCATAACCACTAGATGACAAAAGGCAGGGATTAATTTTTCAATGTCCCACATTAGGGAAAAAAGGGGCTTCTTTGGAGGAAGGTGTCCCAGGCACATCACACCTGTCCAAAACCCTTTTGCCCATTATACTTAGTTTGGGCTGAGGGAAATAGTTTAGGTTTCCCCCATCTCAAACCTCTGGGCCCTTTCTGTCCAAGCCATTAGGATAGAAAAGAGAAACCAGTTTTAAAGTGAAGCCCACAGACCACCCCATTCTTCACCAACCCAGCCATTTAGTTCAGCCAAACCGTTGTGTCTCAGGAGGCAGCACTGCAGACAGGATTAAGTGAGGCCTATACTTACAGACAATCACTCAGGTAATGAGATCATAGGCTTATGCCCTTTGAAAACAGAAAACACATGTTAATTTATGTAACATAACCCACAAACAAGTCTCTAAATCTGTAAGACTGTCTTATTGGAAAGACATCCAGTTGCAAGGCATTTGACATTCTTCTTGCCTGTAAATTAAACATCTTTGATGATACCACAGACATAGTTTAACTTTCAAATGAAAACATATTTTAAATGAAAAGGAACTTTAAAGATGGTTAGCTGCACTACTTTATAGTCTGCCATTGATCATTGTGATTTTTCTTGAATAACGATTTTTCTCCCTAAGATTACCCTCCTTGTCATTAAAGAGAGAGCATTAAGTCCATTTTTAATTTATCCTGTTCATTTGCATAAACACAAGAGCAGCAAATGATCATTTATGATCTTTAGTTCTGCTTTGCTGGAACTTACGCAAGGAACATTTAGGGTGACCTTCAGTCTGCCCTTCAGGGCACAGAAGCTGAGCCACATACCTGGCATTCAGCCTTGCTTGTACACAGCTGTCTTTTCCAAGTCCTTCTGGTTTTCCATTGTGCCTTAAGGTCCCTTCTAGCCATCTTTCAGGAAAACAAACCTTCATTCCTTCCCTGCAAAGATTGCTGTGGACCACACAACCAACCACGTTACCAGGCCTTTTATCTCGTGGGCTTTTATTACCTTTGAAAGTCATTCCCAGTTCCTCAGGGCTTTTTGGTAACAACCAGAGCCCAAGCATGTCTCTTTTAGGCATGACATTCCAGTCAATGTCTTGGTAAAAAAAAAAAACAAAAAAACCTCTATTAACAACTGGTCTTATTAGTTTTATGCAAAGAAACTTATGTCATTACTTACTTCTTTAGAATGCCAAACTCTGGAGGGATCAGATAGGGAGAAAAATATACTGTGTGAATGAACATCCTTGTCCTTCTAATATTCACTGAACTGACATTTCCATTCTTCATATTTTCGTTTTTCCCCCACTAAAAATTTTTTTGTTTGTTTTTCCATTACAGTGGTCCCATTTTTTCCCCCTCTTGCTTCCCTGCCCCCTGTCCCCCCCTCCTCCCACATTCAGTCCCCACTTAGTTGTTCATGTCTGTGGGTCATTTATACATGTTCTTTGACTAGACCCTTCCCCTTCTTACCCCCTTCTCTCCCTCCCGCCTCCCCACCTTGTTACTGTTAGTCTACTCCTTGTTTACAATACCTCTGGTTCAATTTTGCTCTTTTGTTTGTGTTGTTCATTAGTTTCCTGTAATAGGTGACAGCATAAGGTATTTTTCTTTCGTTGCCTGGCTTATTTTGCTAAGCATAATTCTCTCTAGTTCCATCCATGTTGTTGCAAATGGTACAAGTTCCATCTTTCTGCTACATAGTACTCCATTAACAGCCTTTTTAATAGCAGATGAAACTGAGTTCTAAGAGAGGTCAGGTGACTTGCTCAAGGTCACACAGATAATGGTGTTGGCAGCAGGGGAAGGATGGGAATTTAGACCATGGTCTATTTTGAATCTAACCTGTGGGTCTTTCTCACTCTGCTACAGAGCCTCTCCCGTTGAGTGAGTTTTAAACACTAGTTGTTAGGGTTTTTAAAAAATTAACTTCATTGTTTTGAGTTTTCTCAGTTTTCAACTTGATAGGATTAAAAATAACTTGTGACCTGTAGCATTTCTGCATAACTGCTTGTGGCTTCTTGTTAGCTGAGTGACTATTGGATCAGCCTCTATACATGTTGCATGGAAGCTGGAGGAGTTGTCGAATTCTGAGTCCTAGCTCAGAATCTGCAGTTTCACAAGGAAAACTTCCCCCTTGACCTGCATGCATGTGGAGCATGAACATAAAGGCTTAACTTTGCTGGCAAAATGTCTTTGCTCCAGCAGAATTTTGAATTGTTTCTACATAGTTCTTATTTCACACTCGCTCTGTTATCCTAGCTGCTCTGCCTCCCAAGATAGCTGGAACTGATTTTTCCAAACACTCTCTGTCCTTTCCTCACCCTGTGCATATGGTTTTGTGGTGCTGGCTGAAAAGAGTGAGGGCCATGCCAGGTAGGGACTTGAACTGTGAGCTGACCGGCCTTTTAGTCCTCAGTTCTATTTCTGGGTCTTGCTCTCATTATGACTTCTTGCAAGTCAGTGTGACTTGTTGTGATGTAATATGGTCAAACTTTTCCTTTAAATTGGACTGATTCATCTTTATTTTTATGGAGCTGTTATCACATTAGAAGTAATATAGTAGGAGTTTTCATTTGAGATCTAATGAAGGTTTTAATCTGCCATCTGGTGTCTGTGTTCCTTACAGTTTTTTATTGTTCATGACTAAGAGTAGTGTTGGGGGAAGGGTTAGCTAGGGTGTTAGCATCCACCAGAGGATTGGTTCCTTTACCCTAAACCTCATATTCTCTGTTCTGGCTGTGACAGGAGACTGAGAGCAGGTTGCTGGTCCTAAAGGGATCTTGTCCTGGATTTCTTATCTTTTCCTTTCTTTCTTTAGACCCAAACCTTTAATTTTTAGTAGCTTTGGAGATACAGAACATGCAGATGTTTCCAGTGTTATAATTTTGCATCATAAATTTTATCTCTTTAATATAGAATCATAGATAGGTTAAAAAAACTTTGTAAATTAAAATTGAACACAAAAAGAACGAAATGGAGAATGATGATTTTTCTAAAGTAATCAACAATGAAAAATTGGTAATCTTTACTCACATTGGTAGGAAATTAAAGTCACCATTTTTTTCCACATCTTTCCTCTGAATTAATAATGTCAGACTTTTGTTTGGGTGAGAGTGGAGGGTATGGATGGCACATCATTGTGGCCTTATGCATTGTCTTGATTACTAACAAAGTTGGCCATCTTTCAATATATTTATTGACCATTCATGTTGTCGCTTATATTTTCTCTTAAACTTTCATTTATTTATTTATTTATTTATTAGAGGGGGGGAGAGGGAGAAAGAGAAAGTACATAAGATGGTCTTCAGGACCAAGAATCATTCAGCCCAAATATCAGTAACGTTGTGGTTGAGAAACTCTGCATTTAAAAAACATTTATATCTTCTGAAAAATGCATATTCTTGGCTTCCGGTCAAATTAGCGGAGTAGGTAAATGCTGTACACACCTCCTCCCACAACCACATCAAAATTACAACTAAACTATAGAAAAACTGTCATTGAGAACTGCCTGAACTGTAGCTGAACAGAAGTCCTATAACTAATGATAGAAGCCACATAGGGAGGGGCAGAGACAAGGAATGGGCTGGTGCCACACCTATGTGTGGTGGTTAAAAATTGAGAGGGATATTTCAGCTGCAGTGGTCACCCATCAGGAGCAAGGGGATCCTGGCCCCACAACCCAGGTTTCCAATACTGGGAAGAGAAGCCTCCATAACTCTAGCTATGAAAACCAGCAGGGACTGAGGCTGAGGGGGATGGAGGATTCTGGAGTCCCAGATGTTCCTCTTAAATGGCCCACACATGGACTTACTCAGACTCATTTGCTCTGAGCTCCAGCACTGGGGTAGGAGCTTGAAATGCACTGGGACAGATGGGAGGAACTGAATTGTCTGGCTTTGGATGAGAGCTGAAGGGGTAGATTTATCCCAGACAGAGGTACTAGCAGAGGCCTTTGTTCCTTTGCTGAGCCCTCCTTCTGCAGCCACCATATCTGAGTCTCCATCAACCTGGTTGACACTCTTTGCTTTGCCCTGATGTTTCCCTGAGACCCTGCCCCACCCAACTTGTGGGCTTACCCAAGCTGCTTCAATGGCTTTGCCATATGTATGGTCTGTCTTGTCTGATGCTGGAGACTTTCTGAAATCTCTCAGGTTTACAAACCCCAAACAAGCGTTGTGCCCTGTACCTCTTGCTAAGCAATGCTAAGCCCCACACTAGCAGCAGCCAGCCTCACTTTGCAGCTTGGTCTCTCTTGGCCCCCTGCAAGCCCAGCACAAGTGACAACCAACTGCAAATTACTTTGTAGTTTATACCAAGTGACTGGGCAGGGCACAGGTAGTGGCTGGTGTTGGCCTGAAGCTCCCAAGAGGCCTCAGAATCAATACACCCAATGGCCAGCTTCAGATTCCACCAAAGTACCAGTCAACCATCTCCACCAGTGACACACTCAAAGGACACACTTGATGGGCACCAGAGCTCCACTGACGTGAGTACTGCCCCCTGGGGATTGGCCCCTACATAGCTCATCCTCCAGTGTAGTCGTGGCCTGTCTTCACAACTAATCAGCCTGAGGGTCAGTCTCTCCCATTGATGTGCCAACAGCCATCAAGGTTTAACAACAACAAGGGACACACACAGCCCAAAGGACACACCTAGAGCACCTGGCTCAGGTAACAAGGGAGACTATGCCACTGGGCCCCATAGGACGCCTACTACATAAGGCCACTCTACCAAGATTGGGAGTTGTAGCAGCTCTACTAAATGCATAGAAACAAACACAGGGAGGCTGCCCAAATGAGGAGACAGAGAAACGTGTCCCCAATGAAAGAACAGAACAAAGGACAAAACTTCAGAAAAAGAACTAAACAAAATGGAGACAAGCACTGGTTGTCAGGATGTTCAATGATCTTTGTGAGAACTTCAGTAAAGAGGTAGAAAACATAAAATAGAACCAACCAGAAATGAAGAATACAATGGGGGACCCAAAAAATCCTGAAATTTATTTATTAAAAATTGTATATGTATTCTTACATGTTTAAACTTCACTTACTTTAAAAGTATTCTCCATTTGATGCAATACACCTATCAAGACATTTTTTCCACTGCTCAAAACTGTTCTTCAACTCGTCAATTTTGATGACTTTTAAATACTTCTGCTGTTTTTTTCATCTCTTCCACGTTGGCAAAATGTTTGCCAGGGAAGCAAAAAAAAGTCATTTTGGGTGAGTGGGGCATGGGGCTCATGCCGTTTTTGGCCAAAAACTGCTGAACGTTCACTGCAGTGTGGGCAGATGTGCTTGCAAATCACCCATCATGAAATGGGCAAACGCATTGAAAGAGTCTTCAAAAAAATTTCACTGAAGCCAAATACAGTCTCTCACAACAATACCAGCTGGTACACTGATACAGACGGGTTCCTAGAACACTCATCTCATGGGGGAAGCCTTGCACTACAAGGGGTCTGCCCTCCAGAAGAAAATTTCCTATTTTTTGGAGATCTCCCCCCCGTACATTACAGGGAATTAACAGTAGGTTAGATGAAGCAGAGGATCAAATCAGTGATTTGGAAAAGTACATAGCAGAAAACAATCAGAACAACAACAACAAAAAAGAAATAAAAAGAAAAAAAGAGAGGGTAGCTTAAGAGACTGCTGGGATAACACAAAGCACACCAACATTTACATCATAGGGGTACCAGAAGAAGAGAGAGAGCAAGGAATTGAAAACCTATTTGGAGAAATAATGACTAAATCTCTTAACCTGGTGAAAGAAATAGACATACAAGTCTGGGAAGCACAGAGTTAGTTCCAAACAAGATGTATACAAAGAGGTCCGCACCAAGACACATCATGATAGTCTTCTGAGGGAAAAGGATTCAGTCTCCCCATTTTATAGATGAGGAAACTAAGGCATGGAGAGGGTATCCTGCCCAAAATTGCAGCATCTGGAACCACTCCATGACGTATGGTGCATCCCTACCACGTACAAGGCCTGCTGGCCACATTTCCTACCATGAGTTCCAGTGGGCTCCTCCCTGGGTGTTTCCATCTGGACCACGCCACTGCACATGGCTGTCTCCCTGCCAGACCTTCAGGGTTGTTGCTATAATCAGTTGTGATGTGGAGGCGAAACTGCTCTCTCAGCTCTCTCCCACCCTATGGGACCTGAGAATGGGCATCATGGCCTCTGGAACTCTGCTGGGAGAGGAAGCGTGCCCTGTGCCATGTCAGGCATGTGTCCTGCAAAGAGTGGACTGAGTGGGTCTCTGAAGCTGTGGGTGCCCTCATTGCTGGGGTTCAGGATGTCCCATGGTGATAGGGCCCAGTTATGTCAATTACCACCTGTCTGGGGCACTCAAGGTGGATTCTCCAAGCCCTCCCTATGTAATGTTACCCACCTGCATCTGCCTTGATCTCCTGTGCCTGGGGGTCCTTGAGAAAATTCAGAGCCATAGAGCCAGGAAGGTGTCTTGGGTAGGTGTGTTTGTCAGCTGGGGCGGCTATAACAAAATACCATAGACTTAAACAACAGACATTTATTCCTCACAGTTCTGTAGGCTGGGAAGTCTAAGGTCATGCTGCCAGCAGACTTGGTCCATGGTGAGGGTCTTCTTCCTGGCTTGTAAGATGGGCCACCTTGTCATCACTGTGCCTCACATGGCCTTTCCTCGGTGCCTGTTCTTGGCAAGGTCTCTCTCCTTCTCTTTCTCTGAGGGCACTAATCCCATCATAAGAGTCCCATTCTCAGGACCTCATCTAAACCTACTCTCCTCCCAAAGGCCTCTTCTCCAAATATCACGTTGGGGTAAAGCCCCCTAATGGGCTTCAACATAGGAATTTTGAGGGGACACAAACATTCAGCCCATAATATTTCAGGTGACAGTTTCATTTGGGCAGTGGCTTGATGCCAAAGTACTTAGGAAGCAATGTGAAAGCAACCTGAGTGTCCATCGATAGGTGATGGATGGATAAACAAAATGTGGTCCATCCATACAATGGAATATTATGCAGCCTTAAAAAGGAATGGAATTGTGACCGGCTACAACATGAATGAACCTTAGGGACATGATGCTTAGTTAAATAATCCAGTTGCAAAAGGGCAAGAACTGTATGATTCCATTCATAGGAAGTCCCTAGAGGAGTCAGGTTCATAGAGACACAGAGTAGATGGGGGGCCAGGGGCTGGGGGAGTGGGAGGGCGAGCTAGTGTTTAAGGGGGACAGAGGTTCAGTTTGGGAGGATGAGAAAGTTCTGCAGATGGATGGAGGTGATGGTTGCACAATAGTGTGAACATACTTAATGCCACTGAACTGTACACTCAAAAATAGTTAAGATGGTACATTTTTAAAAAGTACCTATTTTAAATGTACATTTGGATGAGTTTTGATGAAAGCGTACCACCGCAGCCATGAGAGAGAACATTTCCATCTCCCTCCAAAGTTCCCTCCAGCTTTTGGCAGTCAGTCCCCTCAGGCAATCATGGCTTAACCCTTTCGTTTTTCTTAACTGTCCTTTTTTAAAAAATTGAATTTATTGAGGTGATGTTGGTTAATAAAATTACATAGCTTTCAGGTGTACAATGCTATAATATACCATTTGTATATTGTATTGTATGTTCACCACCCCAAGTGAAGTTGCCTTCCACCACTGTTAATCCCCCCTTTACCCTCTTCACCTTTAACTGTTTTTTGAAGAACAGCCAGTTTGTTACAGGGTGAGGTTATTAATTAAATTAGCTTCAAGTTGTGGCTGTGAGAATTTTCCAGAAGCTCTAGTCCCAGACACAGACATTTGTGGAATTTTATTCTTTTTTTGATTACTAATATACTTTATTTTAAAACCACTTTGAGGTTTAGAGAAAAATTGAGCAGAAAGTAAAGTCCATATAGTCCTTCATTCTCCTTAACAGTGTCCCTTATTATTAACATCTTTATTAGTGTGATAATTAAACCTTTTATTAGTGTTGTTTATTGTAATTGATGAGCCAGTATAATATAGTATTATTAACTACAGTCCATAGTTTCCATTAGGTTCACTCACAAGGCTGTACATTCTCTGGGTTTTGACAAATGAATAATGGCACGAGTACAGTATCAAATATTACCTGTGTTCTACCTGGTTATTCCTCCCTCTTTCCCACAGTTTTATTCATTTTTAAAAATTGAGATATAACTGTTAAGTAATATAATATTAGTTTCAGGTCTACAACTTTCAAATATACAATACAGTATTAGCTCTAGTCACCGTACTGTATGTTCCATCCCCAGGAGTTATTTATTTTATAACTGCAAGTTTGTACCTTTTGACTCCAGTCACTAATTTTGTCCACTCCCTACCCTTCGCCTCTGGCAGCCACCCATCTGTTCTCTGTATCTATGATTTTTTTTTTAAAGATTCCACATACAAGTGAAATCATATGCTATTTGTCTTTCTCTGTCTGACTTATTTCATTTATAATATCAATCAAGTCCACTCATGCTTTTGTGAATGGAAAGGATTTCCTTCTTTTTTGTGGCTGAGTAGTACTCCATTATTTATATCTATACATACATGTATATATCTGTATATACATCACATTTTATTTGTGCATTCTTCTATTGATGGACACTTAGGTTGTGTCCATGCCTTGGCTATTGTGAATAATGCTGCTGTGAACATAGGGGTACATAAATTTTTTTGAGTAGTGTTTTTGTTTGCTTCAGATAAATACCCAGAGGTGGAATTGCTGGGTCATATGGTAATTCTATTTTTAATTTTTTAAAAAACATTGGCTTGTTTAAAAAAATTATTTCTTTATTATTTTAGAGAGAAGGGAAGGGAAGGAGAATGAGACAGAAACATTGATGTGAGAGAGAAATATCGGCCAGTTGCCTCTTGAATGGTATGCACCCTGACTGTGGACCAAACCTGCAACTGAGGCATGTGCTCTGACTAGGAATTGAACTGGTGACCTTTTGCTTTGAGGGATGAAGCCCAACCAACTGAGCCACATGGATCAGGACCTATTTTTAATTTTTTGAGTAAACTCCCAAAACTTTATTCTAGAGTAGTATAAATTCTCTTTCATGTGTGAGAGAGTTTGGAGCAAAGATTTTAAGGTGGCTTTTCATCTGTAAATACAAGGCATTAGAATTTACGTAGTTCAACACTGTCTTTGAAGAGAGGGAAACATTTAGGGTGTGATGAACTTCTCAGGGTCTTTCAGAGGTGTTTTGAAAGCTAGCAATTGAACCTTGCCTTGTTTTTAGACTGTTGACTGGGTTTAAAGTTCAGCAAGTGAGTGCTGAAGCAAGTTAGGGCTGACTGATCAAGATTGATCTGATGCTGGCCTGTGCTCTCATGACATCTGTGAAAAATCTACTTCCAGAAATATTTAAAGAAGGGAGTAAAAATAAACCCAACCAAACCTTTGTTTTCATGGTTTGAACATATGAACATGAGTATTTTTAAATCTCATGCTTATATCCTGACACTGAATTGTTAATTTTCTCAGCTCTTGTACCCCTGACTGTGTTGTATTGTGAGGCAACCTACAGGCGAGAGCGTAGAATGTATGGCTTAGCAAATAACTGTAAAGAAGTGGACTCAGGTCAAGTATTAGAACATTCTGGGCTTCCTAGAAGATCTCCCCACATGTCCCTCTTAAATCATTACTCCCTTCCTCTCCCCAGAGAGTGACTACCAAAACTATCTTTTTAACAACTAAGTGTTAACCCCCACACAGTGCTGCAACCATTTTGAATGGATCAACATTTTATTGTTTAAAGCCTTGCAGCCCAATCAGGTGAATTTTACTGAGTTTGTTCTTTTTGTATATAAGGTACTTGCATCTCTACAGGGTCCCATGTTGACAATGACTTAACATCACGTTTCAAACAAAAAGTGTAGATATACAAAAGGGTGTATTGTGCTAGATCCTAGGGAAACCTACAGCAAAGATGTAAAGTAGTAGGACTGATATGTAAGGGGCTGGTACATTAACAGTACACAGTTTTATTTGTAAAGGTTATTCAGAAGTTTTCATTAACTGGGTTGTGTCCACAAACATCAAATTACCAGAAATAAAAATTAAAAACAAAACAACTTTGCAGCCATGTTCAGGTAAACATTTTGTTGTCATGATTAAGGGCTTAGATGAGTTTAAATCTCAACCCACTGTTAATTGACAACTGTGGGCAGGTTGTTTATCCTTTTGGGGCCCCTGCGTCACACCCTCCCCACCTACTGCCCCATAAAAGGTAAACTATAATCCAGGCTTCCTCCTGGAGTTGTAAGATAATGGACATAAAACAGCTAGCTCAGAGTGAGCAATCATGTAGAGCTAGTGCATGCAGTTCAGATTGAGGAGCATGGAGGGGAAAGCAGGCTATGTCAACCACAACTCAGGGACTTCCAGTCACCATGGTGATAAGCTTGCCTCCTCCCACACCACATCAACATAGCTGAACTATAGAACAATCATTACTCAGAATAGTCTGAAAAGAAGAAGCTGCATTGAGACATGGGGCCGGTCCCACACCCATGTGTGGTCGATAAAAGTCAGGAAGAATATCTCGACTGGCTGTGAAGGTCCCCCCTGAGGAGTGAGGGGTCCCAGCCCCATATCAGGCCCTCCGGCCCAGGGTTCCAGTGCCCGGAAGAGATGTCCTCATGAGTTGTGGCTGTAAAAACCAGCAGGTATTGAGGCTGAGGTAGACAGAGGTTTTTGGAGTCCCAGGCAGTTCCTCTTAAAGGGTCTGTGCACAGACTTACTCAGACTCACTCCCTCTGAGCTTCAGCTCTGAGGCAGCAGCTCAAAAGGCACCAGGGACATATAGAGAAGAACTGAATTGTCTAGCATCAGGGCGAGAACTGGGAGGCAGCTTGCTCCAGACAGAAGTGTTGGCAGAGGCCATTGCTCCTTTTTTGAGAACCACCCTCTCAACCAAAGCTGGCAGGCAGGTGCCATATCTGAGCCTCCATCAACTTGGCTCACACTGTTTGCCCCACCCTGGTGACTCTCTGAGCCCCTATACCACCCAACTTGTGGGCATACTCTAGTTGTTTCCAGTGGTTTTTCCATGTGAATGGCCTACCTTGGCTCATGTTCCATATTTTCCTAAAGTCTCTCAAACAAACAGCATCTGGCCTCAGTGTGGCCTGTACCTCTTGTTAAGTAGCCGTAGGACTTGGCATGCCTGGCCATCTCTAAGCCCAGTACAAGTAGCAGCCATCTGCAGACTGTTCTGTAGTTTATGCTGGGGTGGGGATGGGGGTGGGGTCCCGGGAAGAACACAGGTGGGGCTGGCCTTAGCCTGTACCTCCTGGAAGGCCCTAGAGCCTGCACACCTGGTGGACAGCTTCAGACCATGTTGAACCACCACTCAACCATCTTCACCCAAGGGGCGGACTCAGTGGGCCCCAGAGTCTGACTGAAATAAGTCCTGCTCTGTGGGGTTGACCCCTGCACAGCTGATCTTTCACAGTGATTGGTAGTCACAGCCAGCCCTTGCAGCCAATCAGCCTGATGTTCCAACAGCAATCAAGACTCAACTACAACAGGAAGATGTACAGTGCCCACATGGTGGGGAGCTCAGCTTGGGTGATTGGATAGGCTATGCCACTGGACCTTATAGGACACCTACTACATTAGGCCGCTCTACCAAGCCCGGGAGACTAAGAGCTCTACTAATACAGAGAAAGAAACACAGTGAAGCTGCCAAAATGAGGAGATAGAGAAATATGTCCCAAATGAAAGAACAGAACAAAACTCCAGAAAAAGAACTAAACAAAATGGAGACAAGCAATCCACTAGATGCAGAGTTAAAATCACTGGTTGTAAGGATGAGCAAGGAACTCAGTGACAACTTCAATGGCATAAAAAAGGACATGGAAACAATAAAAAAGAACCAGTCAGAAATGAAGGATAAATTAACTGAAATGAATAATTTACAGGGAATTAACAGTAGAGTAGATGAAGCTGAGAATCAAATCAGCAATTTGGAATATAAGAAAGTAGGAAACACCCAATCAGAACAACAAAAAGAAAAAAGTATCCAAAGAAATGAAGATAGTGTAAAGATTCTCTGGGAAAACTTAAATGCACCAAAATTTGCCTGGTGGGCAATGCCGGAAAGAGAAGAGAGAGAACAAGAAGTTGAAAATCTGTTTGAAAAAATAATGACAGAAAACTTCCCTAACCTGGTGAAGGAAATAGACATAGAAATTCAAAATGAACCCAAGGGTGCCCACACCAAGACACATCATAACTAAAATGCCAAATATTAAAGACAAAGAGGGAATCATAAAAGCAACAAGAGAAAAGCAGTTAGTTACCTACAAGGGTGATCCCATAAGACTATCAGCTGATCCCTCAACAGAAACTTTGCAGGCAAGAAGGGACTGACAGGAAGTATTCAAAGTGATGAAAAGCAAGGACCTACAACCAAGGCTACTCTATCCAGCAAAGCTATCATTTAGAATGGAAGGGCAGGTAAAGTGCTTCCCAAACAAGAAAAGCTAAAGGAATTCATCACCACCAAACCATTACATGAAAGTCTTCTTTAAGAAGAAGAAAAAAAAAAGATAAAAAATATGAACAATGAAATGGCAATAAACAAAAACAAAATAAATGAACAAGCAGGATGGAAACAGACTCATAGATATAGAGAACGTTTTGATGGTTGCCAGATGGGAGGAAGATTGGGTGGACAGGTGAAAAAGTTAACAGGATTAAGTAGTAGAAATTGGTCATTAAAGAGTATTCTTAAGGATGTAAAG
This sequence comes from Furipterus horrens, assembly GCF_987537825.1. Lineage (NCBI taxonomy): Eukaryota > Metazoa > Chordata > Mammalia > Chiroptera > Furipteridae > Furipterus > Furipterus horrens. The sequence continues at coordinate 59,043,422 of NW_028327180.1, read as the reverse complement.
TACTGCATAGGGAATATACTCAATAATATTATAATAACTATGTATGTGTCAGATGGGTGGGAGATTTATCAGGATGATCACTTAATAAGTTACATATGAAACTAATAATATTGTATGTCAACTGTAATTGAAAAATAAAAAATGATTTAAGTAAAAAATACAAACAAAAAAATTCCAGGATGATTGGCACATAGAAACTTCTAAAAAGTTGAGCAACTACCTACAGTGCAGATCTTTACTCACAAACAAGACAGCATCTGTGTAGGCAGCCTCTGTAACTGGCACCAGTGGGCCCTGGCTGGTGTCCATGCCCGCTGCACCTTGTTCTTCTAGCGTGTTAACTCTCACCCAGCAAGTGCTCATGTGGAGTTGCTCTATAGAGAGGCCCACATGACAAAGAACTGAGGGCAGCCTCCAGCTAGTGCCAGCAAGGAATTGAAGCCCTCAGTCGAGCTGTCCATGACGAACTGAATCCTGCCAGCATCCACTGAGTAACTTGGCAGTAGCTTGTCCCCCAGAAGAGCTTTGAGATGACTGCAGCCCTGCCAGCACCTTGACGGTGGCCTCCTGAGGAACCCCGAGCCAGAGAACCCAGCACAATGGTTGACCCACCAAAACTGTTGTTTTAAGCCACAAAACCCCACATTAGTTGTTTATATTTGTTTTGTTAAGAACAAAACACCATGCACACACATACACACATAAATTATGCTCTGTATCTTTGAATTACTAAAGAACTTCATTAATGAAGAGTCATAATAAATAAATCTTTCAGCAGTTAGCTTTCCTGGACTGCTCAAACTTGCAAGGACCTGACACTCTGGGTATGAACCTGTTGGATATCCAGGGTGGTAGGGAGGCTTGGGGTATGTGTGTGTGTGGTGGGGTAAGGTGTGTGTGTGGGGTGGATTCTGTCAGGGATGGATGCTCACAGCTCTCGGCTTCAGAGCTTCCAGGAAGACATTTCTTGAAAAGCTGCAGTCATGTTTTATTTCTTTGTCTTCCCTACCCAGAGCATGCCAGGGTACAAAGGAGGAACTATGATTTGTAACCCGGCACTGTCACTTACTAACTGTGGCACCCTGGAAGGTTACTGGAATTCTCTTGGGGCCCTCGGTGTTCACATCTATAAAGTGGGAACAGAAATATATCACAAATAAGAATGCAGGAACAATAGACTTTGTAGTTACGTTGTTGCTATTGTTGTAGTCATGCTGTAGTTATAAATTGTATGGTAGTCTCCCCTAATCTGAAAATATTAAATGGAAAATTCCAGAAATAAACAATTCATACCTTTTAAATGGCACACTGTTCTGAGTTGCATGATGAAATCTTGCTCTGTCCCGACCAGTGCGTGACTGACTCCTCCCTTCGCATAGCATCTCTGCGATCTGCAAGCTTCCTGCAGGCCAGTCACTTAGCAGCTAGCTTCCTCAGTTATCAGGTCAACTGTCATGGTATTGCAGTGCTGGTACTCAAGTGACCCTGTTTTACTGCATAATGGCCCCAAAGCTCAAGAGAGCAGTGATTCTGGCAGCTCGGACATGCCAAACAGAAGCCATGAAGTGCTCCCTTCAAGTGAAGAGATGAGAACAATTCAATAAGTTGTTTTGAAAGTGAGAGAGACCACATTCCCGTAATTTTTATTATAGTCTATTGTTATAATTATTCTCTTTTATTGTTAGCTACTGTTGTTAATCTTTTACTGTGCCTAATTTATAAATTAAACTTGATCATAGGTGTGTATGTATAGGAAAAGGCATAGTGCTTACAGGGTTGAGCACTACCTGCAGTTTCAGATATCTTCTTGGGGTCTTGGAACAAACACCTTACAGCTAAGGGGGCATGACTATAGTCATATTGTTACTGTTGTGCTATTCTTTTTAATTAAGTTTAACAGCAAAGACATTTAACATATAATGAAATGCACAGATCTTAAGTGTTCAGTTCAGTAATTTTGACCAGTGTAACCATGAGCAAAGCCAAGATAGAGAACAGGGCCATTGTCCCAGAAGTTCTCTTGTGACCCTTTCCAGTGAATTTTCCCAGCCTCTGGTGTGTTGTGTTATTATGATTATTATCATCATCATTGCTTAATATTGTTCAATTTATTTTTTGAAGAAGACAGTGGAGAAGGAGTGGGTAGATAATGGGGGAGTTGGGCAAGGGTGGGGGTGGTCCACCCAAGAATCCTTGGCACTCCAGACTTGTCACACTTTTCACGCAAAACATCCATGAGGAGCCCAAGGCCTGGGCTACGAGAAGTTGGGTTGGAAAAGTTGAGGAGATGGTGGCAGTTGTGGTAGATGAGGCTCTGTGCCCTGAGCCATGACAACTCAAGGACAAGTGTGTGGCCGAGCAGAGAGGGATGTGTGGCTGATCACTGTGTGCCAGACAGCCTAAATAGTCAGTGACTTTGAACTTGATCAAGACAGCACAGCATGTGAACCAAAGCAGTGTTCACAGAAGCCAGTTCAGGAGTAGAAACATTTTCCTTTTCACTGACCAGCTAGAACGGTCCTAGGATATTTCCTGTTTTCTGGTTTTCCTGGGCACAGGAGTTTCTGCAACTCAGCAGATTAGGGAGGCTCTCCTAGCCCCTGGCTGTTGCTCCTGAGGCTGCCCAAGGGTTTGGGCTAGCCCAGGGAGTAAGCTGCTCTGTGCCCTGAGGCAGGCGTGGAAGCTGGAAGCTTTTAAAGGCCACAGCTCTGGGTATAGACACATGTCCCTTTGGCATTTGCTTTGTTGAAAACACATTCCCTAGATAGTTTCTCATCTGCTCAGACCTCCAGGCTTCTGCTGCTGCAGGGCCTTGCCTGATTTCCTCTCTTCTAAAGGAGGTTGTGAGCTAAAATTTATGCAGGAGGGTGGTGTGTGGTACTGCAAGCCAGGCACTTTGTGTGAATTATTTCACTGACTCTTCAGGTGGACACCATTATACTCATTCCCATGTCACGAAGGAAGAATTGGGGGCTTATAGAAAAATCAGGACCTTGTTCCTAGGACCCAGCTGCTCCCAAGATGGGCTGTAGCTTTTGCTTCTCTCCCACAAACTCACCTGGGCCCATAGCTGGAAACTTCTCTCTTCCTCACACCCCTAACCAGTCCTTTTAACTCCTTAAATGGCCTTCATATCCATCTTCCCTCCCCAACCTACTCAGTTCACTTACTAAGTGACAGGTGCTATTCTAGGCTCTGAGGATGTGGTCAAGAACAGCAGAGACAGGGGTTCCTGCCCTTGTGAGGCTGATGTTCCATCAGGGAAAGGATAGACGTTATTAATGCCGTTAATAAGCTGGAGGCCAATGAAAGGCTACTTTCACACCCACTAGGATGGCTTCTATCAAAAAAACAAAAGAAACAGTGTTGGTGCGGAGAAATTGGAACCCTTGTGCATTGCTGGTGGGGATGTAAAATGGTGCAGCCACTATGGAAAATGGTATGGTGGTTCCTCAAAAACTTAAACATAGAACTACCATCTGATGCAGCAATCCCACTCCTGGGTACACACCCAAAAGAATTGAAAGCAGAGACTCAAAAAGAGATGTTTGTGCACACATGCTCATAGCAGCATCGTCCACAATAGCTAAAACGTGGAAGCAACCCAGGTGTCTCCTGACAGACGAATGGATAAACACAATGTGGAACACACCTGTGTGCATGCATGCATCCACACACACTGGAATTGTATTCAGCCTTGAAAAGGAAGGAAATTGAGACACACACTACAACATGGATGAACCTGAGGACTTTATGCTCATGAAATAAATTAGTCACCGAAAAGATGAATACTGTATGATTTTACTTCTATGAGGTCTCTAGAGGAGTAAGATCCATAGAGATAGAAAGTAGATGGTGGGAGCCAGGGACTTGGGGAGGGAGGTGAGGAGTCAGCGTTTAATGGGGACAGAGTTTCAGTTGGGGAAGTTCTGCAGATGGAAGGTGGTGATGGCTGCACAACACTGTGAATGTACTTAATGCCACTGAACTGGACACTTAAAAATGATTAAAACCTGGCTGGCATGGCTTAGTGGATTGAGCGTTGGCCTGCGAGCCAAGTGTCGCTGGTTCGATTCCCAGTCAGGGCACATGACTAGGTTGCACATCAGGTCCCCAGTTGGGGGCACGAGTGAGAGACAGCCACACAGTGATGTTTCTCTCCCTCTCTTTCTCCTTTCCCCTCTCTCTAAAAATAAATAAATAAATAAGTAAATTATTTTAAAAAATGATTAAAATGGTAAATTCTACAGTGTGTATATTTTATCACAATTTTAAAAACAAGAAAGGAAAAGGAAATAGCTGTAGGCCATGGGAAGAAGTGGGGATTTTATCCCAGTGTGAGGTGTAGCTGTTGGCAGGCTTGGAAGTGTTTTGTCCAACTTGGAGAGCTTTGGCGCTTTTTTATCTTCTGTGTCTTCAGGCTCTGCTTGGTGGCTACAATGTGGCAGACAGCAGTAACATTCAGTAGATGAAAGAGTGAGGAATTTGGGTCAGCTGGGGGAAGGACGTGAGCACAGTTAAGTATGCTCAGGGCAAGGGGGAACTGTTGGACAGGAAAGTGGGGAAGAGAGAGGTTGGTTCTTCTGTTCTGTCACTGGTGGGCTTGCGCTGGTCCAGATGTGGTGTTTGCCACATCCTGGGACCCTGTGCACCACTGTTGCTCCAATAGGCTCTGTTATGGGTTAAATGTGTGTGCCCCAAAAAGAAATGTTGGAGCCTTAACCCCCAGGACCACAGAATGTGACCTTATTTGGAACTAGATTCTTTACAAAAAGTGATCAAGTCAAAATGAGGTCATTGGGGAGGGTCCTGATCCAACAAAACTGGTGTCCTTGTAAGAGAGAACATTGGACACAGAGACATACACCTGCAGAGGGAAGGTTATGTGAAGATATGTAGAGAGAAGAGAGTCATCGACAGGTGAAGGAAGGAACCAGCCCTGCTGACACCTTGATTTTGGACTTCCGACCTCCAGAGCTCTGTTGTTTATGCCACTTTGTCTATGGTACTTGGTTGTAGCGGACCCAGAACACAGATTCAGGGCTCATCTCAGAAAGGAAGTGGGCTGAAAACATGCACAGGACTCCTGTGATTGGGGTCTGGAGTTCATGCGCACATCTCCTCAATCTTCATTTGCACCTATCTCCCAGGCCCTCCAGTTTATGATTCCACCCTTGCTTGCCATTGCGTCTGTTCTAAAGTTCTTTCTCATCCCATGTGTATTTTAGGTTTTAAAAGAAACAGTGCTTTGCTTTTCACACATGTACTGAGAAATGAGAATGGGGCATCAAATTTGAGCAGCATTGTGGGTTGAATGGCCCACCTCATGGGCAGGAGGGTCACATTTCCTATACTTTTTGTTTGTTGCATACATGTAGAGCAGATTCTGCTATTAGCCATTTACTCTAAATCATCAGTCTTTCATTTCTTTTTGCTTTCATGTCATAATTAAAATGATCTTAACAGTAATTGCTAGATACGTCTTCCTTCCCATTTTTTGAAAGCACACCCTTGCTTTGTTTATTCTTCCTAAAATGTACAACATATAATTATCTTCCAAGGAAGAAAATGGAGAGAAAAAAAGAAGAAAAAAAAAACAGACCTCGGCCTGGTGTGGGTTTTATTGTGGGAAGGCACACCTATACATTGATGTGAAGAAAAGTGACATCTTGTGCTTACGTGTTTTTCCAAGGGTTCTTTACTGTTCTTAGAAATGCAACTTCTGGCCAAGATGGAGGCATAGACAGACATGCTGCATCTCCCTCCACAGCTAAGAAGAAATACAACTACCTCAAACTAGAAACAACCAGAAGTTCCAGAAAATCAAACTGCATGGAGGTCCAACAAATAAAGATATAAATAAGAAATACTTATCCAGACAGGTAGGAGGGGCGGAGCCAGGGCAGAGAGGTCGCAGGGTGGTGGTGGCAGCAGTGGCAGGTCAGCAGAAATCACAGTTACACATTTTAAAAAGCCAGGAGCATTCCCAGCTCCTCATCAGACTGCGCAGCTCAGGGTCCCAGCATTGGGGAAAATCAAACCTCATTGCTTTTGACTGTGCAAACTAGTAGGGTTAGGACAGAGGCAGAAACTGCTGGTCTCTCATCAGAGTCCACTTGTTTAAAAGGCCCCCCCCCCCCAGTCCTAGAACGTCCACAGACTCATCTACTGTGGGAACAACAGTCAGGGCAACAGCTAGAGAGGTGCCAGTCCCATACGAAAGTGGGGGAAGTGCCTGGAAAAGGGGTGAGTGCTGGGCAAGAGGCATTGCTCCTTCTCAGACCTCTCCCCCACATACAGCGCCACAATTTGGTGAAAGAGGTCACCTTGTACTGACGAATCCCTAAGGCTCTGCCCCTTACAACATAACAGAAGTGACAGCTGTACCTAAGACACAGAGGCAAACACACACAGGAGACTTCTGGTCAAGATGGAGGCCTAGACTGACATGTTCCATCTGCCTCCACAACTAAGAAAGAATACAACTACTGCAAAAGCAGAAATAACAGGAAGTTCCAGAAAATAAATGGAAGTCCAACGTATGAAGTTATAAAGAAGTGGTGCTCATCTGGACAGGTAGGAGGGGCGAAGTCAGGGTGGAGAGGTCAAGCTGTGCTGGCTGCAGCAGCAGCAGTGACGGCGGTGGGACAGCGGTAAGCACAGACACCCGAATTTAAGGGAAGGCGAGAAGCACCTGGGGAGTACCTCCGGCTGCAAACCAGACCCGTCACCTTGTGATTCCAACATTGGGGAAGGCAGACCCCCGTTCCCTTGGACTGTGAGGCCTGGAGGGGGTGGGGATGGAGGAGGAGGCTTCTGGTCTCTCAGCAGAGAGTGAATGGCAGGAATCCATCTTGGATCCCCACCCCCACAGAAAATGCCACAGCATGGTGAGAAGGGTCACCCGGTAGTGATGAGTGCATGGGGCTCCACCCCCTATAGCGTAGGAGGTGTGATAGCCCCGCCCAGGAAGCAAAGGTAAACACAAAACTGTCAGGATGGCACAGATCATTATAGAGATCCCAGTGACGCAGCCGACCAGACAGCAAACATCTAATCTAACGAAGCAGCAGATAGGAAATCTTTCTGAGGCACAGTTCAGAGCTTTGGTTATAAAAATGCTTACAGACCTAACAGCAGATCTTAAACAAGACAGGGAAGGAATGAAGGCTACTCCTGCTGAAATGAATGCAAACACATACGAAACAAGTGGTGAGGGAAAGAAAACCAGGGATCAAATAACAAATCGGAACATAGGGAAGGAACAAACAGTCAACCAGTGCAGAAAGAGGAAATAAAAAGTGAAGAAAATGAGGAGAGGCAGGCCAGCATCCATATCATAGGGACTAGAATTTGAAAAATTATGTGAAAAAATAATGAAGCAGAACTTCCCTAACTTGGGGAAGGAAATAGACTTTCAAGTCCAGAAAGCACAGAGAGTTCCAAAAAAACTGAACCACATCAAGACACATTATAATCAAAATGTCAAAAATTAAGGGTAAAGAAAGAATCTTAAAAGCAGCAAGAGAGAAGAAGAGATTTATGTACAAAGGGGTTCCAATAAGACTGTCAGCTAATTTCTCAAAAGAAACTCTGCAGGCAAGAAGGAACTGGCAAGAAATATTCAAAGTAATGAAAAGCAAAAGCCTACAACAATGATTACTTTATCTAGCAAAGCTGTCATTCAGAATAGAAGGGCAGAGAAAGTGCTTCCAGGACAAAGTAAAATTGAAGAAGTTCATCAGATCCAAACCACTGTTATAGTATATGAAATGTTAAAGGAACTTGTTTAGGAGAAAGAGGATCAAAACTATGAACATTAAAATGAAAACTGCATCACAACAACCAACAACAGAAGCTAGGGAACCGAAACAAAGGCAAACTAAGTAGGCAACAAGAATGTGGAAAGAATTATAGGTATGAGGAACATTCTGGGGTGAGGTCAGTAGGGAGGCGGAAGCTGGTAAAGGGAGGGAGATAATACAGGAATTAAGAAGCATAGTAGGAGGGAGTGGAGTAGATAGGAAGATGTTGAGAAGAACTATATGCACAACCAATGGGCATGGACTAAGTAGGGGGAGACAACTGGAAGGAGGGGGGTGACTGGGTGGAGGGGAACAAAGGGAAAAGAAATTGGGACAATTGTAACAGCATAATCAATAAAGGATATTAAAAATAAAAAAAATAAAAAATAAAGTAAAAAAAAAAAAGAAATGCTTTATGATTTTTTTCTCAGACGGGATCTCATTCTTGTGAGCATTGTTCTTAGGTTGCCTAGTCTTCTATCTATCCCTTCATCTACCCATCTAGTCCTCCACCTGCCATGGCTCTACTCTTCATTTTTTCCTCCCTTCCTTCCATCCATCCACCCACCCACTCTTCCTTCCTTCCATCCATCCATCCACCCATCCTTCCTTCCTTCCATCCACCCACTTATCCATCCATTCATCTACTGAGAGAGATTTTTAAGAAGCATTAAAAGTGCGAATTTCCCAGAATATGAGATAGGGATTGGGTTTTTTCTGCTGCTACTTTGTTAAGTGCTTACAAATTCTAAAGCCATGCAGTTGATTCCCTTTGATTTTCTCACTATAATCAATCATAGCACCTTCAGATAATGATGATTTACTGCTCTTCATCCAAAATTATGTTGGCTATTGCTGTTACCTCATTAGTAGGAACTTTCAGAACAGTGTTGTATGATGGACTTGAACGTGGGAAGCCTGACTCATTTCTGATTGGAGTGGAATGCTTCAGTTGCTGACTGCAGAGAATAATTATGGGATTGTCAAGACTCTTGAACTTCCTGTTAGCCTCGCTTAGTAAATGAACTGTGATCATGAACTGTTCACTGTCTTACATCCAAGAGATACAAATGACATTTGTTCATTTAGAAGGACAGTGGATTCAATGTGTTAAGCTGTTAAGCTGTTAAAATAGCCTTTCCACCCTGACCTCAGTTGTTAGCAGAGTGAGTGTTGGTGTGTTGCCTCCTGCCACGTGGCCACCTTCATTCTGGGGCAGCTTTTCCATGGACAGCCAGTGGGCTCCAGGCCTGGGAACTCTTGGGACTCCATGTCTCATTCAGGTCAGGGCAGGTTTCAGAACTGCCCTACACAAGGGTGGCTGGAGAGTAGCTGCCTTTGTGAGGTGAGTAGGACCTCCTGGGGGCCTCCAAGACAGTTTCTTGTGCACTGAGAGAGGTTGCAGGTTTGGGACAGGCTGTTCCAGGGTTGTCAGTGCTTTTTGTAGGTTCTGCCACCCTAATTCCTGTGTTGAAATAGGACATTCGTGTGAAGGTACAGGTCCCAAATTACCTTGTTCCTGGTATGTTTAGAAACAGAACAATACCTTTTAGGATATATGCTAATAATTGGTAATACGTGTCGATTTTCAGGAAAAACAAACAAAACCAAATGATTATACTGATGCTGCGATTTTCATTGAGGTAGGCCTTTTCAGTTCATCCACTTGATGGGCACACTGTTATGTAACTTACAAGGGACTGTGCAGTAATGCCGGTCCTCTCCGTGAAAGGGAGGAACCATGCTAGGAAGTGTTCAGAGCTGGCTGTGATGATACAAAACTCTAACAGGCTTTTGAAATGCAAGTGATCTTTAGGCAAGAAAGATTCCCCACCCCCCACAATTAGGAAGCTGTGACCTCACACACAGTTCCAGCCCATCAATGTTTCTTTCCCTTTCTCCCTCCCTTCCTCCTCATTAAAAATAAATAAATAAAATCTTTTTTTTTTTAAAGAAAAGCAGTTTATTTGGTTTGGGGTGGAGTCTGAGAACTCGAGACACCCCTAAGATGATCTAGGGGAAGAGTCTGGGAAGGGGATTTTCAGCATCTTCCCTGGAGTGCTTCACACATGGGGGGGTGAGGGGGCTGCGTCGAATTAAAAAGAATCACCTTATACCCATGATGGCAACACACTCACAGCAACATGAGTTGTCTATCTGTGTCTTGGTTACTCGCTAGTGGGTTAAATAACCTTTCTATGCCTTGGTTTTCTCATCTGTAAAATGGAGATAACAGTAGCACCTAAGGTTGTTGGGAGGAAGGGTGGAACAGTGCTTGGTACACAGGAAACCCTGAATTTTTCCTTCTGCCTTGATGGGGCGCTTGCCTTTCTCTACACTGTGTCTCTTTTCTTCCCCTGGTGGGCTGTGACCTCTCTCCCCCTACCCTGCCCCCAGTCCTGCCACTTCTCTTTCTCTCTCTTCCTCTGGTACAGTCTGACCATAGGCTTCCCTCAGCCAGCCATCCTGGACACCAGCGTCACCTGGGTGTCTTCTGCAAAGCCCTATGTCTCTGTGACGAAAGCCCTGGCTAGTTTGTGCAAAGCCCCACCTGTTACTGCTTAGCCAGGTCCATCTCCACTTTGAGTCGTGAACTTCATCAGGACACCCTTTAGCTGCATTGAGCCTCTGTGCATTTTCTAGCGACTGCATCTTAGGTTCTCTTGCCCCTTGCTGCATGGACCGCCCTAAGACTTTTGTCCTCCAGCAGTGACAGTGTCTTCCTTTGTGTTCATTTAGTCGAGATGTGGCTTGCTCCTTAAGTGGGGCCATCAGCAAGTCTCCTAGGCTTCACGGAGGCTCCTTCTCCCCATGGCTGACAACTCAGCCACATAGCTGCTGCCTGACACCTTTGAACACTCTGTGAATGGGGTTTCAGAACTTCTTTTGCTGACTTCACTGCATGCCTCTCTGTGGGCTCCTATGTAGTCACTTGGAGAGGAAGAGCCAAGACGAAAACAGCCCTGCTTGGTGTCAGTGATGGAAAAAGACTGAAGTGGAGATGAGTGTTAACTGGTTTGCACATGTTACAGGATTTTATCTTATATTTTTAAAATTGTGTGCTAGTCTGTTCTGGTGGTTCAGAGAAGGGAAAATGGGGAACCCTGGGTCTGATGGAGGATAAGGACAGCTAACAGGTGCAGCAGATTAAGTGTCAGAAGCAGCTGGGAACATCTAGAAACTACTTTCTGTTATGCACCATCTGCCAGGTACATGGCCCTCATAAAGATTTCTTCATGAAGCTAGGACTTAAACCTAGAGTCTGGCTCCAGAAATTCAGCTTTCCCTGCTATATATTCTGTCTTACAGAGAAAGGGGGGCTCTTGTACTGGGTTTTGAAGGGTGAATAGGAGTTTGATGAAGAAGAAACACATCCTTGTACTGACTTTGGCCTCTGGCTCCTTTTAGATTTAACCAGAGTCCAATATTTGGAAACCAGAATTAGGCTACTAGGGTGACCAATTTGTCCTGGTTTGCCTAGGGCTTTCTTAGTTTTAGTATTAAGAGCCCTGCCTCCTGGAAAAACCCATCAGTCCCAGGAAAACGAGAACAGTTGGTTTCACCCAGCAGCAGAATTTTACACCAGAGCCTGGAGACCTCTTGACTTCTTTTTTACTCTCCCTACAATGGTCATTCCCCAAAATGCTCCCATGTAGCTCCATGCTTGGGTCCTTCCATTAGACTCTTCCATTTCTTGGTTTGGGTGAGAAATAAATGAGGTAATTCATGTTTGTGACGAGCTAAGCAAATTAGCTGACTCATACTAACCCTTTGAGTTTTAACCCTCTTTGCCATCTCTGTGAGGGAGCTGGTGCTTCGGTCCCTGGAGTGAGCAGGCTTTCTTATAGCCTCTTCTGAGGAGGCTGAATTAGTCCAGCCTGGCCCTCCCCAAGAACATAGCTGTTCACTCTGAAGAGTGACAGGTGAACATAATTCCCATCAATTAAGGAAACACATGGGTGCTGGTGCTGCCGGGGCATCAGGTGTCAAGTGTTATGGCTTAGTGAGTAAATATGAAACAGATTCAGGGTTAGGATTCAGGGCCAAGAGAGCTCAAGGTCATCAGAGGCCAGGGATTTGAGTGCAAGCTGCAGCCCGAAGCGTCAAGCTGGGCCAGATTTTGGTCAAGAGTCCCTTCTCCTCTCAAGCGGTGGTGCCCCTTTCCTTCCTCATTGATGCTGTCAGCTGAGTGGAGGAGACCTGCTGACCATTCATGTGAAGCACTGCCCTTGCAGTCTTTCTCTGTCTTTCAAGTCATGACCAAGTGGAGTTGGGTAAGACATAATGGGCGAGGAGATGAGCGGGGCAGTGGCGACAGCTGGCTGTTATGCCTGGATCGAAAAAAAGTCTGGAAGATCATAGTGTTTCAGTCATGACTCCTTCCCCTAGATTTAGACAATGGCACAGGACACATAGGAGGGCCCATGACCTTCCTTGTGTCCTCTCTGGAAGAAGCCAGGAGCCTGTAGTCCTGGGTTGATATCCTGGTTCTCCCATTTCCTTGCTGTATGACCTTGGACTTACTTAACATGTCTGTTTCCTCTTCTATATAATTGGGATAAACAATCTGAATTTGAGTAGATTATATGAGATAGTCTGCAAACCACAGCCCCAGTGCCTGCCATGGAGCTGGCCTCCGTTAGTTCTTCTTGGGCTCTAGCCATGGTAGGTTTGAAACCCCCAAACTTTTGGCCACCTGCAAAGAAGGTCATTTTCTATCCTGGGTAGGCATAGTAGAGAGGAATGGATCCTTCAGGCCAGGTTAGAGGCCTGGTTTCATGATTTTGGGAAAGATTTTAATGTTTAACTAGCGTGCTAAGGACTGGTTCCCCCGCTGACTGGTGACTCAGGAGTATTGGGGTTTCTGTTCCCTCTGCACTCATTGGTTTATTTGTTCAGTCCATGCTTATGGATGGTGGATACAGGGACTAATATGACCCAAACTGCTTTCTCAGGCACAGGCAGACGTGCATGTAAAAGGCATTGGAAAGAAGCAGGTTCAGAGCTGGTGGACAGAATGAAGTCACTGCCTCCCTCCAGGGAAGATATTTCCTCTCACAACTGGTTCACTTCTTAAACTGAATATTCCCCTTTGGATGAGTATGTAGTTTATCTTTTTAAAGATTTTATTTATTTTTAGAGAGAAGGAAAGGAAGTGAGAGAGAGGGAGAGAAACATCAATGTGCAAGAGATACATCAACTGGTCTCCTCTCACACACCCCCAACTGGGGACCTGACACGCAACCCAGGCATGTGCCCTGACTGGGAATCGAACTGGTGACCCTTTGGTTCGTAGGCCAGCACTCAAGACCCACTGAGCCACATCAGCCAGGGCTATTTATTTATTTTTATAGAGATGAGGAAGGAGAAAGAGAGGGAGAGAAACATTGATGTGCAAGAGAAACACTAGTCAGTTGCCTCTTGCATGTTCCCAGCTGGGAATCCGGCCCATACCCAGGCATGTGCCCAGACTGGGACTCAAACCAGTTACCTTGCGCTTTGCAGGATGGTGCCCAACTAACTGGGCCACACTGATCAGGGCTAGTTTTAAAACCCAGCTTCACACTGACATCTTGCACAGGTATTTCCTAGGCCACAGGCAGTGAACAAGTGTTCTATCGTGTATGTACAGTAGAAAGCCCTGCTTTTCCACCCTTGGCTTTGAGTCTTTCCCTGTTTTTAAAGTCACAACAAATAGAATGGTAAAGACATATCATGTGAGCAAATCTGGGGAACAGTGGTGACAGTTTGCTGTTCCAGCCAGATCAAGAGTATTTGAGATCATTATGGTGTTTCGGTCATGATTCTTTCCCCCAGATTTAGACAGTGATACAGGGGACAAATACAAGGACCCATGACCCTGGCGGTGTGTACCAGTCAAGTCTATGAGAAATAAGAAAGCCCAGCCAGTTTCACAGGATGGCCACAGTGACTGGAATGAAGCAAGGCATGTGAGATTGCTCCCGAAGTGTCCAACACAGACTCGGAGGCCACTTCCTTCCCCTCACACACAGTGGGTGGCACTGGCTGTTGGATTTGCTCTTGGGCTTTTTCTCTCTGAGGTGTTTCCCTGCTGCACAGAGGTTGTTGACAGTGTTGCTTTTCTTGGTAATTTTAGCGATTGAGTACCTGACTTCAAAGGGGTACAAATGGTTTACAACCTTTGCTTCTCTCCGAGACGTTCTTTGTCTCAATAAATTAAGAACCTGAGCATTCCCTGGTGAAAGAAGCAACAGGAAAATAGACGCTTGGTAATAATTCTTTGCATACTTCATCGAGGGTGGGTCTTGCAGCTCCCTGTAGTGGTTTAAGGAATCCTCAGTTGTTGTTGCCAAATCTCATATTTGAAATGGAGCTGAGAAAGGACCTTCATTTTCTGGCCTGGGCCCCCCAACACTGCAAGAATTCCCTGAGAAACTGGGCTGGTGGGGGCTGCCAAAGGGTGGCACAGAAGCCAAATGAAACCTTTCTGATTCTGCCAGTCTGCCAGGCTGGTAGCATCCTCAGGGCTGGGGCAGCAGGACACCATGACCTGGCACATGCCACACCCTCAGTAAAGCTTGACAGGTGGAGGGTGCAGTGGCCTCCGTGTGTGTGCAAGCTGGGAGCTGAGCTGGGTTGTGGGGGCAACTGGAAACCAGTATGACTGCTTGGAAGCTCAAGGGATGGTGGTCTGGGGCTTCTGAAGCTGTAACTGAGGGCTGGATGGACAGATAGACAAGCTCAAGCCTTTCAGCCCCATCTACTGGGCTGGCCAAAAAGTTCATTTAGTTTTTTTCCATACGATGGCTCTGGTGGCACTTAGTTGTCTTTAACTTGATTCGAAACAATTTTGTTAGATTGTGTTGTGACAGCTGTCATATCAGCGTGCATTTAAAAACATCAAAATTGGTGAATTTTTGTGCCGCCATTTTAGTATTGAAGATGAAAGAAGATATGCAAAAGTTTTGGCATATTATGATTTATTATTTTAAGAAAGGTAAGACTGGAACTGAAATGCAAAAAAATATTTATGCAGTGTATGGAGAAGGTGCTGTGCCTGACCAAATGTGTCAAAAGTGATTTGCAAAGTTTCTTGGTACTATTAACATTTTGGCCAAATAATTCTTTGCTGTGGGGCTGTCTTATACATTGGAAGATGTTTAGCAGCACCCTTGGCCTCTACCCACTAGAAGCCAAAGTGGAAGATAGCTGACATATTCAAAATATATAAATCAATAGTTATTGGTGAAAATGAAAAATACATCTTTTATTTTATGGAAAAAGTGTAACAGACTTTTTGGCCAACCCTCTGTCTTTGTCACAAGTGGTGCTCTAAGGGTGATTCTGGCAATGTCTGGGGACATCTGTGGTTGTCACAACTGGGGGTAGGGGGTGCATCCAGCATGGAGTGGGTGGAGGCCAGGGATGCTGCTCCTACAATGCACAGGGCAGCCCCTGGGACAGAGTGATCTGTCCCTAAGTGTTGGCAGGGCTAGGGTGAGAAATCCTCCTCTGAGACAGCAGTGATGGAATTATCAGTCCCAGGTAATTGGGAAAGCACCCAGCATTACCAGGTGTGGAGCAGGCCAGGGAAAAAGAAGCCAGCAGAGGGTCCTGTCCTGCCTTGGACAAACCAATATTCCCTCCAAAGCTCTGTTTGGCAGAAGGTGTATTTGTTGCCTCTGGCCCATGGTATCTCCCTTGATAAGCTTTGTGGATTGTTCCAAATTGCATGGATGGGACAGCTTCCCACTCCATGGCTGCCAGCCGTAGCTCTCATCTGTGGGAGTGGCTGCAGCTGCTTCGCCAGTGCTCTGCACAGGCTCATGCATGCTTTGTTCAGGGGTCAGCGAGTTGTGTGCTTTCCTTTTATTTTTCATCAGTTTAATTGCTGCCACTAATAAAATGCAGACCTTACCTGGCCCTGAAGCCGAAGGTCATTGACAAAGGTCAGTGGCATGTGTGTCATTTTCAAAGGCAGAGGATGGAGTCAAGTCTTTCTCTGGGATGCAGGGACTACTGGCATGTCGAGGATCCTCTACTAAACACTGAATCTAGCTGCTTACTAAATAAACCAACAAATGGACACCAAGGGGACAATAGTTCTAGAATTACCTGTTTGGATCAACAACAATTTGAATGGTCTTTGGATAAGGGACCTTGGGCACAAAATTGAAGGTGGCACCAAAAAACTCAGCACTCTAATGCAATATTAAAAAAAAAAAAAAAAAAAAAAAAAAATCAAATATAAGGCCAAAACATGCACGATGAACACTTCAACATTTTAAATGAAGACTGGATCTGATCCTCCCCTCCTCACCTTAATCTTGATCCTGTCAAATCCTGCCTTTATTTTTTAAAGATTTTATTTATTTTTAGAGAAAGGGGAAGGGAGGGAGAAAGAGAGGGAGAGAATCATCAATGCAAGAGAGAAACATCGATTGGTTGCCTCTCGTATGCACCCTGACTGGGGACCGAACCTACCACCCAGACATGCACCTTGACCAGGAATCGAACAGTGAACTTTCACATTGTAGGGCAATGCCCAACCAACTGAGCTGGTCAGGGATCCTGTCTGTATTTAAAATTTTGTGCACTATGGACTTTTGGGTCTTAATTTTGACTTTTTAAATATTACATTAAAATATTAATTGTCCTGATGACTGTTTGAGGCCTCCTTACATTTTGCCACCCAGGCCCAGCCCTCGGTGTCTGATGGTTTTCTTGGCTTGCTCTACCAATGAGGAGATGGAGGCTCCTGGAGTCTCCGTCAGCGTGGTGTTGCACAGCAGCAGACGGTGCACTGTGGATGGGAAACCACGCATTCGCACTTCAAAATCATACTCCCCCAACTCTGAGGCTTGGTCAATTTCCTAAATTTGTGTATGTATCAGTTGGGCAGTTTGTCTTATTAAGTTGTTTTTGGCGAGAAGACACACCTGTTTCCTTTTGGCTTTTACCTTCTTGAATTACATAATGGCATAATTATGTAGAACCTTGGCACTTAGTTGTTTAAACCATCAAATTTCTACCTATGTATGATTTTACATTTTTTTAATTAAGAAATTTGTATTGTGGTAACATAACATAAAATTTACCATCACTGGCATTAAGTACATTCATGTTGCTGTGAAACCATCTCCACCATCCATCTCCAGAACTTCCTCATCTTCCCCAGCTGAAACTCCATCTCCCTTAAACACTAACTCCCCAACCACCACCCCCAGTCTCTGGCTCCCACCAACTACTTTCTGTCTCTAACGATCTGACTCCTCTAGGGACTTCATGTAAGTGGAGTCACACAGTGTTTGTCCTTTCATGTCTGGCTTATTTCAATGAGCAGAAGCTCAGGGTCCATCCAGGTTATAGCAGATGCCAGAATGTTCTTCCTTTTTAAGGCTGAATAATAGTCTATCTGGATGTGTGTGTGTGTGTGTGTGTGTCTTTCTCATTTTGTTTATCCATTCAACCTGTTTTTTAAAGGTTATTATACATACAAAGGTCAAAATCATTTTAAAGAGGTTCACAAGGAAAAGTAAGACCTTTCTATTCCATGTCTGCCCTCTCCCCAGAGGAGTGTCTTGTTCACCCAGAGAGAATTCTATGTATACATGTGTGTGGTTGCTGCACACTCTTGCCTGTCCCCATTTTTACACAAATATTTTCCTTGCTGCTCTGTGTCTTGGCATTCTTCCTTAATAACATTTTGTGGAAGTCACCTGGATCTTTTTCTCTTGAGGCCATGGTCATTTGTGATATTCTCCAGTCCACATCCTTGCACATCTCCAGCCCTTTGTTATTATGAATGGTGAAGTAGTTGGCTGACCTCGTACTTGATATGCACAGAATTTTTGTTTTGGGGGTGCTCTCCCTGAGTACTGAGATCACCCTAGCCTTTGCTCTTGGACTGAAGAAGGTGGAGGAAGTAGTATTTAAAGATGGGGGTGGGGCAGGTTGTTCTGCATTTTACCTTGTAAGTTATTCACACATGATTATCCTCAAACCCATATGGATCTCCTATGGAATAAAACACACGACATTTACAGAGTCGATCTCAACATTTGCACACATGGAGAGTGGAAGCCAGAGATTTCAAATAAATGTCTGGCTGAGGCAGGCTGCTGAGGTGAGGTGTGAGTGATACATGCATTGCTCTCTGCAAGGCATGCTTGGAGGAATTAAGCCTTCATTATTAAGGTGATACCTAGGCTTGAGCTGAGACCCACATGGGCCTCAGGTGGGTTATGTGACCAAGCTCCAGGTGTGGCATGATCTTCAACATTCCTGCATGTTCTGAGTTTTTTCCGAGGTTGAACAGTTAGCTCTGGTCTAATGCTGGATTTGAAGACTCAAATATGTTCCAACAAGATGGTGGTGTGAGTGAACAATTTAAACATGTTGAAAATTTCACCTTTGCTTCTGGGCAGTCTTGTCTCTGAGAAAAGTGGGGGATCTGAACTCAGAAAGCTGCCCCCTGCTGAACCAAGCTGTGTAGACAAAAACACATGCACACATCTGAAGCATGCACCCCTCCCTTGGACCCTTGCATACGATGTGAGCTGCAACCATCTGCACCTGGGGTCCTGACTATTGTCAGTGGAAACCAGGCTTTTCCATGGGATTGCAAGGAAAGCATTCTCAGGATCCACGCTCAGGAGACTGGTGTGGCAAAGTTTATTTGTGTGGAAATAGAAGCTGCGACCTGGATTTCCAATGTCCCATCTCCCTCCATCACACTATGGAAAATCAGGGCCAGAAATAGAGTCAGTGTCCCGAGATCCTGGGCCATATAAAAAAAGCTCAGTTCAGTCCAGCATTCAGCTAGTTCAGCTTGTGTTCCCATTTGCTGCAGTATTCAGACTCCCTTGGGGAGCCTATGGGAGGAGTTTGCATGGTTATGGGCCATATGGCTGCTAGGCCCACATGGCTATGGATAGAGGACTCACAAGTGCATGGGGCAAGTACAGGTCTAGAGAGAAAGGCGGGGCGGCTGGGGGGGGGGGACACGCAGGTCTTTGTTCCCTTGGGATTATATTAGTTTGGGCTTGGGATGGATCAGGTGCTTATTCAAAATCACCAGTAAACTTCCCAGGCTTTTGCAGTCTTTGGATATGTTCAGAGCCCCTAGTAGATTGACAGGCCTCTATGGTCAACACCTCCCCTTGTGCCCCACAACAATCCGATACTGGAATGGGGAGGGAAGGAGTGTTAAACCCCTTGTTGGAGCACAATGCTGTGGTCCCCTGGAGTGTGAAAAGCTGTAGCTTCCTGATGAAACAGTAGGCTCATGTTCCCCATTTATTCAGCTCAATGTCTAGTTCCCTTTGATCCCCTTTTCTAGCTACATACCAATGGTAACGTGACTTTTCATCCATTTTAGACAATCCTCTCACCACCTCTTCACAGCTACAGCCCTCTGACACCCACATCCTTACAAGCAAACTTCAGGCCTTTGCAAGGTCGAGTGTTTCAGATTTTGTAGTTGTGTATTAACCATTTGGCATGCGCAAAATGGTGTTACTCTTTTTTATCAGATTCCCATATTATTTTATGTGTCACTGATGATTGATGTGTTTGAGTGCTGTGGCCTCAGCCTGTTTTCCCCATAAATGCAGTGATTTTTAGGAATGCTTATGTAGCAGAATGGGCTATGCTTATTTCCCAGATAGTAACAGGGAGTTGAGACCTGGCATTGCCCGATAATCCAGCCTATTACCTGTAAGGCCTCAGTTTTGTCAGCTTCAGACTCTGTAGCCTGCTCCAAAGTTTACTGGGAGCTGGCAGAAAGCTTGGTCCACATGAGGACATTATTAAAAGCAGTAGCTATTGTTTGTGTAGCTCTTGCTCTTTTCTGGGCTCTGGGGTCTGGCAGTGAATAAAAATCACAAGGGGCCTTGATTCCTGAAGCTCACACTCCAATGGGCCTGGCATTCAATAAACGAGTTAATAGACAGATGGAAAGGATAATTTCAAGTGGTGGCAAATCCTAGAAGGAACTAAGGGTGACAAGATGAGGTGGGGTGGAGAGGTTACACAGAGAGGTTGGGGGAGCTCCCTGAAGCCCACATTTGAACTGAGACAAGGAAAATAAAGGGGAAATGGGTATGGGAGGTGCTGGGGCAGGGGCATAGTGACTTCTAGGTGGCCAGACTGTATGTGCAAAGGCCCTGAGGTGACCAAGTGATTTTTCAGGAACAGATTTTTATTGCCTGGTTATTCTGTGCCACTACTGAGTCACAGAATGACTCTCACAGCAACTCTACAGAGTAAGTGGCCTAATGAGCTTCCATTTTGCAAAAGGGGAAACTGAGGTTTGGTGAAGCTAAGAAACCTGCCCAAGAGCTCAGAGTCAGGGAATGGCAGAGTCTACTCTGGATCTTATTCTCTGGCCTTAGTTTATAATCACTGGCACACCCTCCCTTAAACAGAATACCAATTGGGGTGTCAGGACAGCATTGCCCCATATCCCTCCATCAGACCACCCTCCCTCAATTTAGCAGCCGCTCCCGCCGTCTCCTGGAGGGGCTGCTTGCTGCAGCACTGGTGGGCCTTTGCCTGTCTTACCGTTCATCCAGCCTTGTTTCACTGGTTCCATGGCTCCAGCTGTTGGTTTCTCACATTCATGATAATTGTTCTCTGAAGCTGGTCAAGGTTCTGATGCTGGTGTGTGTCACACCCCATTTTTTTAATGCAAAGTTTCTATTTGGCTACTCGCTATTTCATTTTCCAGAAGTTTTCTTTTTGGTAGCTGTTGTTGCTAAGGAAAAGTGTGTTATGTTTTACCTTTGCATCCTGTGGGACTCTTTGTGCATAATGGGCACTTGGGAATGAGAATTGCCAAGGACATAGATAGAAAGGAAATTTTGGGGGCTGTCTTTTGAGAACCAAGATGCACATGTGATCTTCAGATTTCAAAGTGGGGAATTTAAAGTAAGTGGGAGGAGGGGTTAGGAATCTACCCAGGGAGGCCAGCCTTGCAGTTCTTCTTTGAGGCCACGTAAGGGTGACATGGCACAGGATCGGTAACATCTCACAGGGCTTTTGTCTTGGCTGTAGACCAGTAATGGGAAGCAGAAGTTTGTGAGCCAAACATAAGGTGGTACAAGGGCAGGAAGGGAGCAAGAGGGGCAGGTCTTCATCATAAATTGCTTTTCACGTCCAAGGCCATGCTCCTTGTACCTCTCCTTTCCTTAGCCAGTGTGGGAGATGTAACTGGGTAGACTGTGTTTTAGCTGAGAGCCTTATTTCTGTTTGTGAAGATTTTTTTCTTTCCAACCATTTTGGGCCCTTTCCAGCTTTCTCTCTGTGTCTGTATTTGTGTGGTGGAGCTTAGCTGCATCTCTTGCTTTGGGTCTCACTCTTTTTAGTTTGATCCCAAAGTTGCCCAAGGCCCAACTTCCCAATCTTTCCTAGCACTGCATAATAACAGGCCTCAGGCAGGAATGTACCCAATCACCCTCCAATTATGGTTTCCTTAGGAAGCTATTAAATTTTGATTTCTGAGAGGAAAATTGGGCATCTTGTGTTTTCCCTTTCAATCTGTAGTGTTCTTCTCTTGTGGGTCAGCTCTTCCAGAAACTTCCAAGTGGTTTCAAAATTGCCATTAGGAAGTGTGGCTATTTTATGAAGTAGTTGGGCTTCAGAAAGTGCACATTGTGCCCTGGCTGGGTAGCTCAGTTGGTTAGAGTGTTGTCCCTATAACGCCAAGTGTGTGGGTTTAATCTCTGGTCAGGACACATACAAGAATCAACCAATGAATGAATGCATCAATAAGTGGAACAACATATCAGTGTTTCTCTTTCTTCTCTCTCACTCTCAAATCAATAAATAAAAAAGCAAAAAGGACGTCGTGTGTTTTATTTAACAGCACCTTGGAAATTTCTTTCAGGTTGTTTCCTTTGGGGGAATATGTGAATGTAGGGTTGACAGGAACTTGGAGGGATTGTGGTTCAGATAGAAACGGACATGTAGAAGTGTCCAGCTGGGACCTTTCTGTGTTGGATTGTGGGCCCTGAAGGGCAGGGACAGCCCCAGTTGCGTCAGTATCCTGTACCTGGCCTGTAGCTGCTGAGTATAGAGCATCTAGTGACTCGCATTTGATGGAGCATGTCGATGGGCTGGGTTTCCAGGACCAGCCATCAGCACAGGGTTAGTAACTCTCAATCACCCTCTCACCCCCCACAACCTGGCCGATTTGAAGAATAACATGCAAAAGTGGGATGAACACAGTTGGCCCAAGAACATGTCAAGGGGAAAGGAAAGTTTCTTGGGGTGTGCTTTAAATTTAGTCACTTAACCCCTTTACCCCCTTGGCATGCAGGAGATAAGTAATGCTGTTTGTGGAGCACAGAGCTGACGGATGAGGTGCCTGAAATTGCTGCTGGTGCTGAGGACACCTTTAAAAATTATTTCTTGGGGCTCTGCTAGGGGCCAGATGCTTTGCTGAGCTTGTTTTGGGCATCATTCCACCTGATCCTCAAGGCAGTCCAAGGTACTACTGTTCCCATGCACACATGGGAAACTGAAGCACAGAAAGTGTAGTCATGTGATCAGGATGTAATCTGCCTGACTCCATAATTCTTTGTGCTCCATACTTAGGTGATTTGAACCGTATACTTCAGGTCTGATGGAGAGCCTCAAGAGAATAGATTTGGACAGTGCAGAATTTCTCTGAGCCCATCATACTGTGTCCATCTGAGTCCTGGGATGTAGCCAACTGTCCCCTGTGTCTGTTAGCCTCATCACATGGCTAAGATAGAGAGGGAATTGGGGGATTAAGACAGAGGGTTCAGAGAGAAGGTGGCATTTGGCTCTTTGGCTATTCAATGTAAGAAAGAACACTTGAGCTTTTACATAATAAGCTTCTGAAGAAGCTAACAGTCCAGGCGTGGCCCAGCCCCTTGTGAACTTACTTGGAGTATCAGCACAATTTGTACTAGGTGTTCTTGATTTGTAACTAACTCAATGTTCCTGACCTGATTTTGTTGAACTGTATGTGCTTTTCAGCACCTTGTGTCCAGAGTTTACTCTGTAGGATCTCAGATCTGTTGACCGATGGTGCTAAAAGGAAGATAGTAATGGGACTGGTGACAGGAAATATTTTGCTGCCTAGTAAACTTTTTCATTAAACGAAGAGTAGTCAGGGATACTGTCTAAGAAGATCAAAGGGATTTCTAGGGCATCTGCATGGTGTAGAAAACAACTCACCTGTGATTGGGGACATTGTTGATCCTGGTGAGGAAACACAATTCCTCTGTGGTCCTAGCATGTATGTAAAAGAGGCTTTTTACCAATAAGCTTTCTCCCGATCAGATGACTTACTTTGGGTGTTGAAATGCTACCCATTCATTAAGATGGTACCAGCATCCCGTCTGAAGGGGAAGCAATAGCACAGCTTTATTTTCCTTCATGCATTTTCCCCAAGAACGTGGAGGAGTTGGGCAGCGTCCGGAGAAGCGAGCCAGTGCTTCCGGGGCACTCAGTGCTGTGCGTTCAGGTAAATGAAGGACTGCAAAGTAGGTCGAAAGAGCCAGTGAAGTCTGAGGATCCAGCAGCCAAGGGGCAAATTCCTTTTCTCTAGTGAAAACAAACAGGTATGAAGTGGGTTTTCCCCCAAATCAGAGAACTCTTATCTTTTCAAAATAGAATGGCAGTGTCCCAAGATTAGCCATGGGGTTCTTGACCTCGAGGTGACATAGGAGTTTCTCATCTCATCTAGGTGGAAAATAAAGCAGCCAGCTGGCTTTAGGAACGAACTCAATAAGGAAATGAGCTGAACAGTCTCTCCTGTTGCTCACAGTGGAATTTGAAACAGGTGTATTTTTATTGACATGCACTTTTGTTTCATGGTGTCTGTGCAAAAATTTGGTATATTCTGCTGTTTACTCTTGTCCTTTATAAGTTGATAAAATTTTCTCCATTCCCTGTCACTGTGCCTAAATTCTGTTAGTTTGTGGGTGTAGCAGCTCCCGGGAAAATGGCTTCTGTTAACCTGTGCACATTGAAGCCCACCATGACCTTGTTACTGAGAAGCCATGGGTCATGTGAGTTGATCTTTTCATAGTTGAGACTGTGCCTGAGGAAACTCCCCTTGCCATTCAGACCTTCCACCCCCACTTCCTTCTTCCCATGGAGGCTGCTTGCTTGCTCTTTACCTCTCTCCCATTAGGAAATGGTTATACATCATTCCAAAAATGACATAGAAAACTGAAACCTGTGGGTAATCGTGAACAGAGAGACAACGCAGATAATTCAAGGCAAAAGGCATTATTAGAGAGAAAAGAAGAGCAGTTTTGCACTGTGTGGAGGGACAATCCTTAATACAGGTCAACTAGTATAGAACTAAACTTAGAGAGCAAATTGTAGGAAATACAAGGAAAATTGAGAAACCTGAGGGAGCAGGGTGGGGCGGGGGAGACTCAAACACAGCCTTGATGAGGTAGATGAACCTCAATTAGGCAACAAGGAGTGTGAATAATAAGGTTGCTAATGGACCGTGGTAACAGATATGGGTGGAACTTTGTTCTTTGCAAACAATACACATTTTAAAGTGCCGTTGGAATATTTAGAAAAACGAATTCTCTTGTTTTGTTAAATCTGAAAAAAAACCCAAAACCACACCCCCCCCAAAACTCAGCCTAAACATTCTAAAAAGAAAGTGCAATGGCCCTAATCTCTACCTGCAAGTAAATTTAACTGGATATTAGTTTTTAAAAGCTTAATCAAACAAGCATGCAACACAAACTCCTACCTTGCGACAATTGAAAACAAAGCATAGGTCCTCCCTTTGCTCAAGGAGGATCTCAAAACTGCAAATGTAGTGGAGATGTGGATGTAGAGACAAATGAGAGTCTTAAATAATTATATATAGATAAATCACAAATGAGACAATGAATAAGGAAACACATTACAAAGCAAGAAGGAAATAATGAATAAGTAGGGACTAACTAATTAGAAAACAAAAAGAATTGACAAATTCAAGAGCTGGATCTTTGAGAGTTGTAATGCCCGATAAGGTAGACACTAGCCCCAGGAAAATTCAGTTTCTCAGTCACATTACCCAAATTTCTACCACTTGGTGGCTACAAGTGGCTAGTGACTACTGAATTGGATAGCACAGATATAGAGATTTTCTGTGAATTCAGAAAGTTTATTTGTTCTGTTTTAGCAGGAAGACTATTACATATAGTAACTAAGGGAGGAAACAGAGGGAGAGAACGAATATTGCATATACAATTAAGAATGAAAATGGAGCTGTAACTTAAAATCCATAAAAATTAATAAAGACAGCTTGGATAATCAATCACTTGGAAGTAATATTAAAATAATTTCATTTACTGGTTTAAGTGCTTATTTTATTTAATCATTTCCTTTTGCAAGAACAGCATCTTTATCATAAGTTGGGCTATCATGCCATCATTAATTTTTTTAAATTTATTTTTATTGTACTTTTTACATTACCACTTATCTCCCTTACACCCCCCTGCTCCCCACAATCACCACACTGTTGTCCATGTCCATGAGTCCTTTTTCGTTTTTGCTCCATCTCTCCACCCCTTAACCGCCCCCTCCCCAACAAGAGCTCTCTATCTATAAGTCTGTCTATTTTGCTTGTTAGTTCAGTTTGTTCATTAGAGTCCACATGTAAACGAAATCATATGGTATATGTCTTTCTCTGACTGGCTTATTTTACTTAGCATAATGTTCCCAGGTCTATCCATACTGCCATCATTAATTTCTAAATAGCCTGTAAAATTTAAATTGGCTCAAGAAGCAGAAAAGCTGAGTAGGCTAAAACTCAATATTTAAAAAGTTATTGCTATAGTAATTGCCTAAAATATGTATGTATTAGGAACACAAATGAGGAAAAAATTTAGACGTATCCACAACCAACGAACACCTAAGGACCCATGCACCTTAGTGAGCATGGTTTGCAGGAGTGTACTGGGGTGCTTTGAGGTGTGCCTTAGCAACCACAACGCCAGGCAGCTGTATGCAGAAGTCCTGCCACCTGGACTCCACAGCTCATATCCAGATTCTCCTAGCTGGAGCTCCTTGCTTCCCTGTCTGTAGTTCCAGCATGGAAACTTGGGAGTCGTCCAAGTGATAAGCCTGACAGCCTGACTTCCCTGATGGCTTCAGAAGACAGCCTCTTCCTCCTTCTTCCCTGTGCCCTTGCCTTCTTCAGCCCTCCACCAAAGAGCAGAAAATTGGCCCCAAACGTGGTATCTTTTTTGGATGGTTCCTCCTGTGGCGAAGAGAACAAGCCCCCCTGCTCCCTAATCTTTCTGTCTGGCCTGGCCTCCCACACCGCTTCCCCTGTACTTCGTCCTTTAGCTCTGAACTGCTGAAGGCAACCCTGGTGACTAACGCATTTGCACGTACTGCTTTTCTTCTTTGGTGGGTAAAGCCAGTCGCCTGTTCCCACATCATTTTTTTTTAAATTTTTATTGCACTAGCTTTATTGTACCTACTGTGTGCCTGGCTTTGGGATGCAGTAGTAAGACAGACAAGGCCCTCCCCTTTATAGGCTTACTTGTGTCTTTCCTGCCTCCTGTGAGAACTGAGCAGTCTCTCCATTCATTTCTGCAAACCAATGCTGTAGAGACCAGATACAGGTGGGCAGGGATGGGAACAGGTGAGTGAAACCCACAGCCCAACTCAATGATGCCATACCCATTCTCTGCGAGTCGCCTCGCAAGCGAGGCCTGGGGTCAGGACACTGCCAGGCGGTGATCCGATCGCCCTGGAGTCACAGTTCTGCATACGAAGCCCAAGCCACCTGGTGGCTGCTTGGGGTGGCCACGAACTGCATTTCTCCTTTTTTTTTTTTTAATTTTTTTATTATTTATTTTGGGGCGGGGAGAGAGAGAGAGAGAAGGAAACATTGATTTGTTGTTCTGCTTGTTTATGCATTCATTGGTTCATGCTATGTACATACCCTAACCCGGGATAGAACCCACAACCTTGGCATACTGGTTTGATGAGCTAAGTGAGCTACTCGGTCAGGGACACATTTCTCCTTTTCTTTAACTTTTGCTAAAGTGTCATCCTTCGCAGGCCCACTCTGCATGTCTGCACCCTCTAGAGGCCCCTACTGGGCACCTGGCTCCGAGCGCACAGTAAACGGCACCACTCGCGCCAGTTGGGCCAGCGAAGCTCTGCGCGCCGGGGCGGGCCAGCGTCCAGGCAGAACGCCTGCCCCCATTGGTTGAGCGCGAGGGTGGCGCTGCAGCCGCTGCCAGCGCCCGGCCCGGATTCCAGGGAGCGGAGCGTGTGCTGCCCGCCACGGGCTCCAGGGGGCGCAGCCTCCTGCATCCTGGACCCCGCCCCGCGGCCGGAAAGCAGACATAGCGCTGCCCGGAACTGACCAATCCTGAGGCTGCCTCAGTGGGGAGGCCTCCAGCCCGGACTCCGCCCCTTCCCTGGCTTGCTTGGTGGCTCTGCTGGTGCAGCGCTGAGCAATCGGAGGAGGGAGGCAGCACTTCCGGGCCTTAGAGACCCGGGTTTCTGCAACCACCTCTCAGGCATCCAGGCTGGAAAGGGAGTCTGTCATAAGGTCGCCTGTCGTGTCCCCCATCCCGCCTTTAAATCACTTACTCTATTCCAAAGGGAGGAATTTCACGCCAGGTGTCGCCTGCGCCCGGGCTTCCCAGGACTCCGACCTCAGGCTTCGGTGTTCGGGCTGGCGTTGGAGAGACAATCTGTGAGTGGAAAGAAAGTAAATTACTTAAAGGAGTTTAT
This sequence comes from Furipterus horrens, assembly GCF_987537825.1. Classification (NCBI taxonomy): domain Eukaryota; kingdom Metazoa; phylum Chordata; class Mammalia; order Chiroptera; family Furipteridae; genus Furipterus; species Furipterus horrens. The sequence continues at coordinate 59,015,892 of NW_028327180.1, read as the reverse complement.
AAAATTCCCACTTTCAGGGAGAGCCCCGGGGCGCTGTGGCGAAGGTGTCCAGGCCCCCAGGCAACTGTGGCAAGCGTTCCATTTGGAATTTTCTGGAAAGTCGTAATTTTTGGAATAATAAATCTTGAGTCATTTTTTAAACTCCAGGTTTTGGGAAGGAATGTAGCGAAATGTTATTAATATATGCCATGGTATGGAAACATCAATAGTGATTTATCTGTTTTATGGTTTTGTTTTGCTTTTCCCATGCAGCTTAAGAAAAACCAAACTGATTGAACTTTAAAAGGCAAAAGAAAAGAGGCTGTATTTTTTGTGGGCTCTGAGTTGGTCTCTCCTGCTATTCCTGTTGTCTGTCATCACAGATATTTTTTTCCTGGTCTGGGTTTCATTCTAGGGTCACACGTGGTATTTAGTTGCCTTGACTTCTGGTTTTGTAATAAGGCAAAAATCATTTTAAAAGATACTGTGTAAAAGCTCTCATTGGTGCCTGTCAGCTATTCTTACACAATCACTCCTGGAATATTTTGGGGGTAGAATTGATCAATGATAATTTATTAATGGTCTGGCAGAAGCTTTTAGAAAACGTATTTTCAAGTTTGTGTCCGTTTTAAAAGGGTAATACACATATATCATAAAAAAGAAAAACCAAATTGTGCTCCCCATAGGCTGCGGCCCTTCCAAAGGGACATATCTGTATATTCCATTTGTGTTTCCCTTGCCCCACCCCCATTTTAAGGTATGATTTACATAGAGCAGAATTCACCCATTTTGGTGTTGAGTTCTGAGTTTTGACTGTACAGCCACGTAACCACCACCACAGTCAAGATGTGATGGTTCCATCATCCAAAATGTCCCTGTGCCCCTTTGGCAGTCAGCGCCTCCCCCGTCCAGCCCCCATGGGCCACTGATGTGTCCACTGTCCCTATCGTTTTGCCTTTTCCAGAGTGTTGTACAAATGGACTCATACAGTGGGTAGCTTTTGAGATCTGCTTCTTACATAATATAATGCATTTGAAATTCACCCATGCTATTGTAGGAGTATCAGCACTTCCTTTTTTTGTTGTTCTGTAGTGCTCATGGTGGAGGTGCAGCATTTGACCTTCCCCCAGTGAGGAACATGGGTTGTTCCCAATTTGCAGCGATAGGAATGTAGCCACTGTAAACATCCACATAGAGTCTTTGTGTGAGTATAAGTTTTGTTTTCCATTTCACCTGGGTAAGTCTGTAGGTTGTATGGTAAGGATAGGCAGTATACGCTTTATAAGAAACCACCAAACTGTTTTATAGACTAGCTGTTCCATTTTGTATTCTTACTATATATGTCTTTCCTTTTTCTACAAATGAGTGGTGTTCTTTAGACACTCTCTGAACTTGCTCTTTTTAATGCAATCTTGGAAGTGACTCCAGCACCAGGATGCATGAAGCCACCTCCTTTTTTATAGCTGTGTACTGTGCCACCCCCTTGATCCACAGTAATTTATTTATGAGTCTCCTGCTGTGGAACTTTAGACTGTTTCCAGCCTCTTGCTGTTAATAAACCAAACTGGCTAATGTCCTGTGGGGTGAAGAATGTCATTGATCGGTAGCCTATGTACACGTTTGGTGTCCTGTCTGTGGGTTAATTCCTCCAAGTAGAAATACTGGGTCACATTGCTCTTGCCTCCTTTGCCTTGAAGCACCTGTCTAAATGAGTCAGCATTTCTGTAGATCAGAGGTCTACAGAACCTTTGGGCTACTGACCAGTACCGGCCCAGGCCCATTAGAAACTGGGCTGCACAGCAGGAGGTGAGCTTGAATGTACTGCACTTGGCTCATCCCGAAACCATCCTCCCTACCCCAGTCCCTGGAAAAATGGCCTTCCATGAAACCTGTCCCTGGTGCCAAAAAGGTTGTGGATCGCTGCTGTAGACCATCTCTAGGGACAACGTTGTTGGGAAGAGGGCGGCATTGTGCTTAGTTCAAAAGGTTCAACCAGAGGGTTCTGACAGCAACCTTCTGCCCACTTCACCAGTTTACGTAGAGGTCAGTTTCATTCTTAGCAAGATGGAGTGAGAAAGCCACTTGAGGTAGAAGTTTCAGGAAGGTAGTGGCTGCATCTGCAAGTGGATGTGAAGGCCAGGGGCTTTTGGAAACTTAGGGAGAATTGAGAAGAAATTGGGGCCAGCTTCCCAAAGCAGCTTGAGGGTGGGAGGGGCAGGGGATGAGATGAATGAAGAAACAAGGAACTTCTATGTTTGGAGGGTAAGGACTGGTGCTTGCCATCTCTGGGGAGGTCCAGGTATAGCTTCCCTGCACACACAGCACATACCTGGCCTTGGGAGGTTGACAGCTGCCTGATTGCTTGGCATTGTCTTCAAAAGGCTGCCATCCTGTTTGGCAGAAGCAGCACTGGGGTGGTGGATCTCTGGGACTGGGATGCTGGGACTCATATGGTGTCTGGAACAGGGAGCAGGGCCAGGGGCATGGGGAGAGCAAAGTCAGCCCTGTCTTACATTGGAGCATTTTCTTCATCCTGCACATGTGGTGGTGAGGCCCCTGAGTGGCCTATCTATTAAATAAGATAAAGTACTTGGAAACTGAGTGGGAGAGACACACAGAGCTAGCTTATTGTTATTGAGTTTAACTTTCTTTGAAAGTTAAAAACAGAACTCAGGCAAAAAAAAAAAAAAAAAAGGGCAGCAAAGAACACCTGTCATTTTTAAAAACCTTTTAGTGAGAGGCCAGCAGGGTGGTAAAGCCAAAACATTTGCAGTCAATGAAGTAGGAGTGCAGAGTTAGATGCAGGCTGCTTAATATCTTACGGACAATAAGACTGCCGTATGGGGGAGATTATGTCTTATATTGGGTAAAATGATTTACAGCAGATCTGTTGATAAAGTGACATCTGGCTTCCTAGAGTCTAGGCTCTAATAGAAACGGTAAATTGAACTGTTTGGAAGTCTGAGAACCAAAGATGTAAAGTAATACTCATCCAGACAGGTGTGTGTGGGGGGGGGGGTGGAGCCAGGGTGGAGAGGACACAGTGTGGCAGTACTGTGGCTGGCTGGCAGAATGAGCAGTCACACATTATAAAAGCCAGAAGGGACACCTGAAGAGTGATCCCAGTCCCAGGCCAGACCATGCAGCTCATAGTTCCTAAGCTGGGAAAATAAAGCCTCATTACTTCTGGCTGTGAAAACCAGTGGGGTTTGAGGCAGCAAAAGAAATTGCCTGTCTCTCAGGAGAGTCCATTTCGAGGCTCCCACGGTCCTAGAACATACACAAAACCATCCACTTTGGGAACCATCACCAGAGCATCAGCTGCAGGGGTGCCAGTTGCATATGGGAAATGGGAGAAGTGCCTGGAAAGGGGGTGAGTGCTGAGCAAGTGGCATTGTTCCCTCTCTGAACCCTCCCCCACATACAAAACCACAGTGTGGTGAAACGGGTCACCTTGCACTGACAAGTACCTAAGATTCTGCCCCTTTCAACGTAACAGGTGCGACAGCTCTACTTGATACACAGAGGCAAAGACAGGAGCCTGCCAAGTTGAAGAGACAGAGAGGTATGGCCCAAAAGAGGGAACAAATCAAGGCTCCAGTAGAACTAAGCAACAAAGAGATAGCCAACCTAACAGATACAGAGCTCAAAACACTGATAATAACAATGCTCACAGACTTGACAGACATGCTTGGGTATGGCAAGTGCATAAGGGAAGAAGTGAAGTCTATACTAAGTGAAATGAAGAAAAATATACACAAAACTAATGGTGAAGGGAAGGAAGCTGGGGTTCAACTCAGTGTGTTGGAATATAAGGAAGAAATAAACCGTCAACCAGTACATAATGAAGAAATGAGAATTGAAAAAATGAGGAGAGGCTTAGGAACTTCTGGGACAACTTCAAACATATCAACATCTGAATCATAGGAGTGCCAGAAGGAGAAGAGGAAGAACAAGAAATTGAAAACTTATTTGAAAAAATAATGAAAGAAAACTTTCTTAATTTGGCAAAGGAAATAGACATACAAGTCAAGGAAGCACAGAGACCCAAACAAGTTGGACCTAAAGAGGGCCATACCAAGATACATCATAATTAAAATGCCAAAGGTTAAAGATAAAGAGAGAATCTTGAAAGCAACAAGAGAAAAGCAGAGAATTACATACAAAGGAGTTCCTATAAGACTGTCAGCTGATTTCTCAAAAGAAAGTTGGTGGGTGCAAGAAGGGACTGGCAAGAAGTACTCAAGGTGACAAGAAGCAAGGACCTACAACCAAGATTACTCTATCCAGCAAATCTATCATTTAGAATGAAAGAGCAGATAAAGTGCTTCCAGCCAAGGTAAAGCTGAAGGAGCTCATCATCACCAAGCCATTATTACATGAAATGTTAATGGGACCTAGTTAAGAAAAGGAAGATAAAAACTAGGAAAGTAAAATGACAACAAACTCAAAACTATCAACAAATGAATCTAAAAAACAAAAACAAAAACAAACTAAACAAACAACTAGAACAGGAACCGAAGCATAGATATGGAGATCATATGGATGGAGGGTTATCAGCCAGAAGCGGGAATGGGAAGAATGAGGGAAAAGGTACAGGGATTAAGAAGCATAATTGGTGGGTGCAGAATAGGGGAAGGTTAAGAATAGTAAGGGAAATGGAGAAACCAAAAAACTTATATGCATGACCCATGGACATGAAGTAAGGGGTGGGGGATTGCTGGAGTGAAGTGGGTACCAGATGGAGGGGAGCAAAGGAGAAGAAATTGGGACAATTATAATAGCGTAATCAATAAAATATATTTTAAAAAAAGAAAAGAGTCTCGAAGAGTTATTTGTATATCCATGTTCACGGCAGCATTATCCGTAAAGATCAAAAGGTGGAAGCAACCCAAGTGTCCATTGACAGATGATGAATAAACTCAATGTGGTCTGTCTACATAATGGAATTTTCTTTTTCTTTTTAATTTTATTTTTTGGTTATTCAATTACAGTTGTCCCATTTTTCCCCCATTGCTCCCCCCTCCCAGCCCATCTGTTCTCCCACAATTATATCCCTCCCCGTTGTCCATATCCATGAGTCATTCATACACGTTCCTTGACTAGATCCTTCCCTTATTTATCCCCCTTTTCTCCCTCCCCCCTCCCCCCTACTGACTACTCTTCTAGTCTTTGCCTATTTAGTTCGTTTGTTTGTGTTGCTCTTTAGTTTCCTGTATTAGGTGATATCATATGGTATTTTGCTTTCTTTGCCTGGCTTATTTCACTAAGCATAATTCTCTCTAGTTCCATGCATGTTGTCGCAAATGGCAGGAGTTCCTTGTTTCTTTCTGCTACATAGAACTCCATTGTGTAGATGTACCACAGTTTTTTGATCCACTCATCTACAGATGGGCACTTAGGCTGTTTCCAGCACTTAGCTATTGTAAACAGGGCTGCTGTGAACATAGGGGTGCATAGGTTTTTTTTGAATTAGGGTTTTAGGATTTTTCGGGTATAATCCTAGCAGTGGAATCACTGGTTCAAATGGCAGTTCCATTTTTAATCTTTTGAGGTAATTCCATACTGTTTTCCATAGTGGATGCACTAGTCTGCATTCCCACCAACAGTGCAGTAGGGTTCCCGTTTCTCCACATCCTCACCAGCATTTGTTGTTTGTTGATTTGTTGATGATGGCCATTCTGACAGGTGTAAGGTGGTATCTCATTGTGGTTTTTACTTGCATCTCTGATGGCCAATGATGTTGAGCATTTTTTCATGTGCCTGTGGACCTTCTGTATGTCCTCTTCGGAGAAGTGTTTGTTCAGGTCCTTTGCCCATTTTTGAATTGGGTTGTTTGTTTTCTTGATGTTGAGTTGTATAAGCTGTTTATATATTTTGGAGATCAGTCCCCTGTCTGTGATATCATTGGCAAATATGTTTTCCCATATGGTTGGTTTCCTTTTCATTTTGCTGATGTTTTCTTTTGATGAGCAGAAACTTTTTAGTTTGATGTAGTCCCATTTGTTTATTTTTTCCTTTATTTCTCTTGCCTTGGGAGATGTATCCATGAAGATATTGTTACGTGGGATATCTGAAATTTTCCTGCCTATGTTTTCCTCTAAGGACTTTTATGGTGTCACAGCTTACATTTAAGTCTTAAAGCCATCTTGAGTTTATTCTCGTGTGTGGTGTAAGTTGGTGGTCTAGTTTCATTTTTTTGCACGTCCCTGTCCAGTTCTCCCAGCACCATTTGTTAAAGAGGCTCTTCTCACTCCATTTTATGTTCCTTCCTCCTTTATCAAAGATTAGTTGACCATAGAGGCCTGGGTTTATTTCTGGGCTCTCTGTTCTGTTCCACTGATCTGTATGTCTGTTCTTATGCCAGTACCAGACTCTTTTGATCACAGTGGCTTTGTAGTATTGTTTGATGTCTGGTATCATGATTCCACCTGCTGTGTTCTTCTATTTCAAGATTGCTTCTGCTATTCGGGGTCTTTTTTGGTTCCATATGAATTTTTGGAGGATTTGTTCTAGGTCAGTGAAATATGTCATTGGTATTTTAATAGGGATTGCATTGAATTTGTAAATTGCTTTGGGTAGTATGGCCATTTTGATGATGTTGATTCTTCCCATCCAAGAACATGGTATTTGCCTCCATTTATTTGTATCTTCCTTAATTTCTTTCTTCAGTGTTGCATAATTTTCAGTGTACAGATCTTTTATCTCTTTGGTTAAGTTTATTCCTAGGTACTTTATTTTTCTTGTTGCTATAGTAAATGGTATTTTCTTTTTTGCCTCTGTCTCTGATATTTTATTGTTGGTGTACAGAAATGCCTTAGATTTCTGTATATTTGTACCCTACTATTTTGCCAAATTCACTTATTATATCAAGTAGTCTTTTAGTGGATTTTATAGGGTTTTCTAGGTATACTATCATGTCGTCTGCAAATAGTGATAGTTTTACTGCTTCTTTCCCAATTTGGATGCCTTTTATTTCTTTGTCTTGTCTGATTGCTGTGGCTAGGACTTCCAACACTATGTTGAATAGAAGTGGGGAGAGTGGACAGCCTTGTCTAGTTCCTGATTTCAGGGGGAATGCTTTCAGTTTTTGTCCATTGAGTATGATGTTGGCTTCAGGTTTCTCATATATAGCCTTAATTATGTTAAGGTATGCTCCCTCTATTCCCATTTTGCTGAGTGTTTTCAACATAAATGGGTGTTGTACTTTATCAAATGCTTTTTCTGCATCTATAGATATGATCATGTGATTTTTGTCTTTCATTTTGTTTAGGGGATGTATTATATTTGCTGATTTGCGAATATTAAACCATCCTTGCATCCCTGGGATGAATCCCACTTGATCATGGGGTATGATCTTTTTGATGTATTGTTGGATCCTGTTTGCCAAAATTTTATTGAGGATTTTAGCATCTATGTTCATCAGTGATACTGGCCTGTAGTTTTCTTTCTTTGCTGTGTCTTGACCTGGTTTTGGGATTAGGGTAATACTGGCTTCATAGAAAGAGTTTGGGATTTTTCCCTCTTCTTGGATTTTTTGGAATAGTTTGAGGAGGGTAGGAGTTAGTTCTTCCCTAAATGTTTTGTAAAATTCGCCTGTGAAGCCATCCGGTCCAGGGCTTTTGTGTGCAGGGAGATTTTTGATTACTGTTTCAATTTCCTTCTTTGTTATTGGTCTGTTGAGACTTTCCACTTCTTCTTCATTCAGTTTTGGAAGGTTATATGTTTCTAGAAATCTGTCCATTTCTTCTAGCTTGTCAAATTTCTTGCCATATAGTTGTTTGTAGTAATTTCTTATAATTGTTTGTATTTCTGAGGTATCAGTCGTGATTTCTCCTCTTTCATTTCTGATTTTGTTTATTTGAGTCTTCTCTCTTTTTTTCTTAATGAGCCTGGCTAGAGGCTTGTCAATTTTGTTTATTTTTTCAAAGAACCAGCTCCTAGTTTTGTTGATTTTTTTGGATTGTTCGTTTAGTTTCTATGTCGTTTTAATTCTGCTTTGATCTTAATGATTTCCTTTCTTGTTTTTGCCCTAGGCTTTGTTTGTTGTTGCTGTTCTAGTTCTTGTAGCTTTATGGTTAGGTTTTTTATTTGAGATTCTTCTAGCCTTTTCAGATATGCCTGTATTGCTATGAACTTCCCTCTTAGGACTGCTTTTGCTGTGTCCCATAGGTTTTGGGCTGTTGTGTGTTCATTGTCATTAGTTTCTAGAAATTTCTTGATTTCCTCTTTGATGTCATTGTTAACCCATTCGTTATTTAAGAGCGTGTTATTCATTCTCCATGAGTTTGGGTGTCTTTGATTTTTTTCCCTGAGGTTGATTTTGAGTTTCAAGGCATTGTGGTCTGAAAAGATCCTTGATATAATTTCAATTTTCTTGAATTTGTTGAGGCTTGTTTTGTGTCCTATTATGTGGTGTATCTTTGAAAATGTCCCATGTGCCTTTGAAAAGAATGTATATTTTGCTTCTTTGGGGTGAAAAGTTCTATATATATCAGTTAAGTCCATGTGGTTTAGTGTGTTGTTCAATGCCTGTATATCCTTGGTGTTTCTTTGCTTGGATGATCTGTCTATTGTTGATAATGAAGTGTTGAAGTCCCCTACTATGAGTGTGTTGTTGTTAATATCCTTCTTGTGGTCTTCTAGTATTTGCTTTATGTATTTGGGTGCTCCTATGTTGGGTACATATATGTTTATCAGTGTTATATCTTCTTGATGGATTGTTCCTTTAAGTATTATGAAATGTCCTTCTTTGTCTCTTTTTATTGCCTTTGCTTTGAAATCTGTTTTGTCTGATATGAGGACTGCTACCCCAGCTTTTTTTTCAGGTCCATTTGCTTGGAATATTTTTTTATATCCCTTTACTTTTAATCTATGTAAATCTTTTGTTTTGAGGTGTGTTTCTTGTAGACAGCAAATATGTGAGCTCTGTTTTCTTATCCATTCCGTTACCCTATGTCTTTTAATTGGAGCATTTAATCCATTTACATTTAAGTTTATTATTGACATGTATTTATTTATTTCCCTTTTGTATCTCTGTTCCTCTACTCTTTTTTTGTTTTTTCTCTTCCTTTTTCTTAGAATATTCCCTTTAGCATCTCTTGCAATGCTGGTTTTGTGGAGATGTATTCTTTTAGTCTTCCTTTGTCTGAGAAACTCCTTATTTCACCTTCTATTTTGAATTCTGAGAGCCTTGCTGGGTAGACTATTCTTGGTTGTAGTCCTTTGTTTTTCATTGCTTGAAATATTTTTGACCATTCCCTTCTGGCTTGTAATGTTTCTGTTGAGAAATCAGTCAATAGCCTTATTGGAGCTCCCTTGTATGTTATTTGCTGTTTTTCTCTTGCAGCTTTTAGGATTCTCTCTTTGTCTTGGAATGTTGCCATTTTAACTATGATGTGCCTTGGAGTGGGTTTTGGGGGGTTCCTCTTTATTGGAACTCTCAGTGCTTCTTGGACTTGCATAACTTTTTCTCTCATCAGGTTGGGAAAATTTTCTGTCACTATTTCTCCTATCAGTTTTTCAATTCCATGCTCCTTTTCTTCTCCCGCTCTTATTCCGATGATCCTGATATTATTTATTTTAATGCTATCATGTAATTCCCTTGCATCTTGTTCATATTTTTTCAATCTTTTTTCATTTTGCTGTATTACTTGAGAATTATTACCTACATTATCCTCTAACTCACTAATCCGATCCTCTGCTTCGTTCAGTCTGCTTTTGACTGATTCTACTGTGTTTTTCAGTTCAGAGATTGCATTCTTCATTTCTTCCTGGTTCTTGTTGATAGTTTCTGTGTCTTTTTTTTATGCTGGTGTAGTTCTCTGCAAGTTCCCTGTAATTTTCTTGGAGCTGTTGGTAACTTCCTTGGAGGTTGTCATAGTTGTTTTTGAGGTTTTCGAGCCTATTGAGCTTCTTCACCACCATAATTTTGAATTCCATGTCTGACATTTGGGCTATGTCTATTCCATCTACCTCTCTTTCTGGGGATTCCTCTTTTCTTTTCATTGAGAGGTTGTTTCTGCATCTTACCATGTTGGATTCTTCTTGTTTGTTTTTGTTATTTGGATTTGTCTGCTTTGCCTTCCCACCTTTGTGGTATGAGATCCTTTATGGTAGATCTGGGGGTTTCAGTGGTGCAGTCTCTTTGATCTCCTGAGCCTGATGTTCTTGGGGTACCTTTTATATCGTTTGTTTATGCTGTTTGGTTATATTTCAGATTTTTTTGTTAGGATCTTCCTTCTGGCTTGTTGATTGAGAGTCACTCTATCCACTTTATCTCGAATTCTTTTGTGGAGATGCTGTTAAAAACATAAACACACAGCCCCAGCAGGAGACCCGCACCCTCAAAAATATCCCCCACCCTCTATCCTGCTATCGTCAACCAACGAGCCAGTATTAATATAAATGTAGAGAGATTAGAGCTTTTACACTATAGGAAGAATAGATAAGAGTTGTTTCAGTGAAGGAAAAATATGATTTTTGAGAGAGGGGATAATAGGTTAATAATAGTTGAGACTGTGCAAGGCAGTAGGTAATATTTACGTTGTATGTGAATAACTATAGAAAAAAAAGGGGGAAGAGTGCAGAATATATTAGGAAAGTGGAGTTATATAGTATTGGATTTATATAGTAGTTATATTCTATTTATTTAGAGTGAAAGGGAGGCTAAACTAGGCCCACAAACAAACAACAATTGAAGAAGAGGGATAAGAAGGAAAGATTATATAAAACAGATTAGAGATATAGTTTGTTTTTTTCCTCCTTCCTTCCCCTCCTCCCTCCTCCCCTCCTCTTTCAGGAAGAAAAGAAAAAGGAAAAAGGGAAAAAGAAAAAAAAAAGGAATGTTTTTACTCAGTTCAGCCTTCTTGTGTCGTCTTCTTTTTCTGCGTCCACAGCTGGTCTAATGTGATGGGTCAGAGATTCCTATTCCTTGCAGCAGCGGTGTGTGCGAGGTGGCCGGCAGGGCACAATGCAAGGCAGCCAAGAGCCCACCTCAGGTCTGCCACGCCGCGCTCCGGGAAAGCAGGCCACGTCGCGCTCTGGGGAAGCTGGCGAGGTGTTTTTTTCACTCGAGCATCAGTGCGCGCCCAAGGCGGCCGGGGAACTAAGCTCAGGTCTGCCGCGCCGCGCTCCGAGAAAGCCGGCTGCGCAGTGCTCCGGGAAAGCCGGCGAGGTGTTTGTTTGTTTGTTTGTTTGTTTTTCGCTTGAGTGCCAGTGTGCACCCAAGTGGCTGGGGAGCTAGCCTCAGGCCTGCAGCGCCGTGTTCCGGGAGTTGGTCTTTTGCCTCTTAGGGCAGGGCCCCAGACACTTGTGCTCAGTAGATGTGAGTGTCTGTGAGTCACTGCTGCCCGCTGTTCCCACGCCGCAGCCGCCCACCGTTCCCGCACCTCCTGAGCGGCACGCGCAGAGCCTGGGCAAGTTCTCTGCGCTCCGGATTCTGGCCTGGTACTTCGGCCTGGCGCCCACTGGGCTAGCCAGGAGCGACTGCGCACAGTCTTCTGCGTGTCCAGTGGGCCCTCTGGAATGTTATTTAGCCTTAAAAGGAAGGAAATTTTAACACATGGGTGAACCTTGAGGACATTATACTCAGTGAAGTATGTCAGTCACAGAAGGACAAATACGGTATGATTCCACTCACAGGAAGTCCCTAGAAGAGTCAGAACCATAGATACAGAGAGTAGATGGTGGTGGGTGCCAGAGGCCAGGGGATAGCAGTGGGCATTTAGTATTTAATGGAGACAAGTTTCAGTTTGGGAGGATCAGAAAGTTCCAGAGGTGGTGGTGGGATGGTTGTACAATAATGTGAATGTACTTATGCCACTGAACTGTACCCTTAAAAATATTTAAGATGTCAAATTCTATGCTACGTGTATTTTGCCACAATTAAAAAAAATGTGGTTTCATGTTGCGTTAACCACAGTCAACAGCCACAGAGAGAAGTGGCTACCATATTGGACAGGCAGTGCACCGATGAACAGCCTTTCTGTCATCGCAGAAAGTTCCATCAGACAGGCTGCTCATATGTGAATGTGGCTTCAGGGGACACTCCTTTCCCTGCGTACAGTTGGTGGGGTCTGCTCATTGTGCACTGCAGCTACCACAAAGCCTGAGGATTTTGGTGTCCAAGTCATGTTTCAAGCCATGCAGGGAGTGAGTGAAGAGAGCACCTCCAAGGACAGGTTCTGCTGTGGGTGGCTGAGGTCTGTCCAGCCAAAGGGAAGCCATCCGTTCATGCCAGTCTGGGAAGGGAGGGCTGGTGATTGAGGCCCAGGTCAGTTGCCAAGGGACGGAAATGGAGGAGTAATTAGGAAGTGATGAGTAGTGAGACATGGGGCAGGGGAAGGGGGTGTGTAACCAGCTGGAAGAAGAAGCCAGGAAAGAGTCCAGCCTTCTGCTCTGGTCAGTTTGGCTCAGTCCATTGGGCGTCGTCTGTGAAATGAAAGGTCACTGGTTCAATTCCAAATAAATAAATAAATAAATCATAAAATAAATAGAGAGAGAGAGAGAAGGAAGGAAGGAAGGAAGGAAGGAAGGAAGAATCCAGCCTTCTGTGGGTGGACAAGTTTAGTTGTATTGAACAAGAAATGTCTTCCAGCCACCACATCCATTCCCTGCCCACCATCCACAGAACCTCCTCTTTCCTGCCCATCTGTTCTCTCCTTCAGGTGGCAGCAGGAAGGTTACCTCACCTCCAGCACATGCATGTTGCATATCCAGTTACACATTTGTGTGTTTGAATAACTAATATGCTTTCTTCATGTCGGGGTACCTGTCCCGCAGATTCCTGATGTGGATGAAATGACTGACTCAGAGGCGAAATGTCTGAGGAAAGAGAAGTGGGGGAGTGCCTCTTGGTAGAGGACACTGCCGGACCTTTCCTGGGTCCGAGTTTTTATTAGGTTGGCTGTGGGCAGCCCCTCTCCTAACTATCTTTAGCAAGGACAAAGAGAAATATGAATTAACATGTAGTAATAAGCAGTTCAGACTTTCAGGGCCAGAGTACATTGCAAAAGTTTAGACTGCACTCCTGGAGTTAGACATTCCATTGATATAGATTTGGAGTTACACAAAGCAGAGCAGGCAGAGCAGGCTTTACTAGTTTCAAAGAGCACATTGCATTCTTATCTTTTTCCCTAAGACCCTTTGGAGAGTGGGAATGGTTGTGCAGGAATTGGAGCATGCTAACCAAGTTGTCCTTAAGATTTATGGGCCCATATGTTGGTCCTGGCTCAAAGTAGCGGTCACAGTTTTTAATACCATATAGACTGGTCTCCTACACTTCATGACACTGTGCTCCTGAAGGCAGGGTCTGTGGCCCTGCAGTAGCCTCAGTATCTAGATCAGTGTGAGCAAGTGTCTGTTGAAGCAATAAGTGACAATTGGGCAATTTGCTTAACCTTCTTGTGCCTGTTTCCCAGTGTGTAAAATATATCTGTTTATACCAGTACTGTGGCTGTGTGCTGGAGCCGATTGTTTAGTGTTCAGGAAATTTGTGAACTAGTTGTTAAACAAGCTTTTATTAAAAGTTAAGTAACATAAACTTAAAATTAATAAAAGTATGCTACAAACAAAGGCAATACATACTCAAAACTCACTGCATCCTAATGACCTCACTACGATTTTCTTTAAGTAGTCTCTTCTTATCCATAGTTTCTCTTTCCTGACCTGTGGTCTGGAAATATTATGGAAAATTCCAGAATTCAGCAATTCATAAATTTTAAATTGTGCACTATTCTGAGTAGCATGAAATCTCTTGCCATCCCATTCAGTCCCTCCTGAGACATGACTCATCCATTTTCCCAGCGTCTCTACCATCTACATGTTCCCTGCCTGTGACTCACGTAGCAGCGGCTCAGTTATCAGATTGACTGTCATGGATTGACTGTCATGGTATCTCGGCGCTTATGCTCAAGTGACCCTATTTTACTGCATAATGCCACATTCGTATAATTTTTATTACAATATATTGTTATAATTCTATTTTATTAGTTATTGTTAATCTCTCGCTATGCCTAATTTATAAATTAAACTTCATCATTGGTATGTATGTACAGGAAAAAACATCATATCTGTAGATTGGGTACTATTTGAGATTTCAGGCATCCATGGCAATCTTGCAATGAATCCCTCACAGATAAGGGGGGACAACTTTATTAATGCTTTTGAGGTTATTTGCCACCATTGTACCTAATGGTGGAAATACTATTTCTGCTGTGGTACCATGTATCTCTCACCAGCTCCATGTTCAGTAACTTTAGGTTGGTGATATTTACACTATGGAAATTGTCAGATCCTCTCTGTCTCCCTCTTCAAAGTGGTATTTAAGCATTTAAAACACACCACTTGTTTGGGGACTTAAATGAGTTCAAGCTTTTGTTAATGGTTTTGTGCCTGGGGCGCACACAGCACTTGCCATAGAGGTGAGGCAGTTGTTATTGTTTTGTTTGGCTTGCACTCTCTAGTCCAGTATTACTGTCTGTGCAGAGTGGAATCGGGCAAGCCATTAACCAGCTGTTTTCTTTCTCTCTCCAGTTTGCCCAACCATCTGTAAGTCACATGGCTGCACTGCCGAGGGCCTCTGCTGCCACGGCGAGTGTCTGGGCAACTGCTCTGAGCCTGATGACCCCACCAAGTGTGTGGCCTGCCGCAACTTCTACCTGGATGGCAGGTGCGTGGAGACCTGCCCGCCCCTGTACTATCACTTCCAAGACTGGCGCTGTGTGAACTTCAGCTTCTGCCAGGACCTGCACAATGCATGCAAGAACTCACGCAGGCCAGGCTGCCACCAGTATGTCATTCACAACAACAAGTGCATCCCTGAATGTCCCTCTGGGTACACGATGAATTCCAGCAAGTGAGTTCTGGGTATGGGTCCTGGGGGCGGGAGCAGCAAAGAGGGGAAGAGACATGGGGCTGGTGATGGTGGTGCTGCCTGTGCTGTGAAAGCTATGACAAAGCAGAATCCATTGCTGTGGTGATGGGGGTGGGGGATGGGGATGGGCTTGGGCCTCCTGCATGCCATTGCCACCTCTTGGCCTCTGCAGCATGAGTTGATAAACTATGTCTGTAAAGGGCCAGAGAGTAAGTATTTTTGGCATCTTGCGCATGATTTTTAAAGCTTTCTGTGGTTAGCTTTGGGAATAGAAGGCATACAGGCAGAGGTCCTTTGTTTTCCATAGACTCCTTCACATTTACAGGACTGTTTCCACAGCTGTGACTTCCCAACTATTACACCCAAAAGGGAGCTCAGGTATTTTATGTTTCTTCTGATCTGGAGCTGGATAGTGTGCTGAAATCAGCCCACAGCATAAGATGGAAGATTCAGTTCTTCATTATTCTCGGGGCTTTGTTGTACTTTGAAGCACAATGCCATGAAACCATGGCACTATTTGGGTGTGGAAGAGCAGGGTTTTCTTTCTTTGTTGTGAGTAAGATGGTCTATACACATTGCAGACTTTTTGTTCATGTTGTTAGCTTCTTAGACGAGCTATTTTGGTTTCTTAGGGCTGTAACCAGGTTTAAAAAATCTGTTTGCTGGTTTTTGTGTTGCAGGTTTGGGGGAAAAAAAAAAAAACCTCCACAAAACAACACAAAAACAAATTAGAAACAGATTCATGCCAAGGGGCCTGGAGCTGACCTGCTTACGTAAAAAATCTTCCTCTTTATACTTGAGAATTAGCCAAACAAGAATGTCTTGGTGGGAAATTTTATTTCGCTGGGTGGGGAGAGTGGGAAAAACAATCTTTATTTCAGTTCTTATGAGTGTGTTTTTGAGTGTTTGTGAAACCTGCAAGTACAACATGTCTTATTAGTTTTTGACAAAAGCCTGTCATGTGGCCTTATTGACCAAAAATAGGCAACTATAAATCACTTTGCATGCCAGACAGAACTATTTTTTGCTTTTGGGGGGCTAGTTTATCAGTAAGGTTGGGAAAATGACCATATTCATTTTGATTCATTTCTGTTTATTTTAAAATTAACGTCTTCTCGTGAGATATTCGTTTTAAAGACATTGGTTTTAAATACAAGACTTTTGCTCTTCACCATAACTGAGACTTGAGGAGCAGAACAGCATCCTTCAAAGTTCTCCAGATGGTGTGGGGCCCCAGAATGCAAGCCGTGGGGAATAGACGCATGTCCTGCGATGCTGGTTGCCTTTGCCGAGTGAGCAGGGGCAAAGTGAGCGATGCTTAGTAAGACTCATTGTGGCACAATAGAAGTTTTATTAAAAAATGAATCCTTTTCCTTCTGAAGATTTTGTTTTATTTTATGAAAGACATTAGTCCTGGTGCATTTCCTAGTGTGGTTTTATATCAAATAGGACCAGGTATACTCTCTTCCATTCTTGTGGCTGATCCGGGAAATGGTTCTTGGTGTTTCCAGAGCAGAGGTCTGGGGCACACGTGGAGTTACGGGGTCACTCCCAGATGCCTGGTGGGAGTGGTGCGTGCTCTTCACTGAGATGAGGAGGACTTGGTATTTGGGGGGCAGGGGGTTTAAGTGTGTGGTGGGTGCAGGGTGTTCCTGTTCCCTCCCCCTAGAAGGCTTTGCCCCTTGATCCTTGCATGGCTGGCTTCTTCTTGTCATCCAGGTCACACCTTTCAAGTCACTGTCTCCGAGATTCCTTCCCTGTCTGACCACCTTGTCTGAATTAGCCATCCAGTGGCTCTTTGGCACATCACCTAGTTTTAATTCTTCTCATGCCTTATACCACTAGCTGATTTTGTAGTTGTTAGTTTATTAATGTTCCCCAACTCCACCATACACTTTACTAGGGTATCAGTTAGCTCCTACTGCAAAGCAAACCAGCCCAAGACTCATTTATGATTTCTAATGCTTGACAGGTGGTTTGTCTGGCATGGGCAGCGTTAGCCCTGACTGAAGGCATTGGATAGCCTCTCACATCTTAGATCGGCTGCTGAGGCCTCTCTCCATCCTGGCAGCCAGGAAGGGCATGCTCCAATGTGCAAGTGCTTTTTAAGACTCTGCTGGCATCACATTTGCCTATGTCCCATTGGCTAAAGCAGTTCAACTGGCCAAGCCAAAATTCACTGGATGAGGAAATAGACCCTACTTCTTGAAAAGAATGTGTGGCCATTTGTAATGTCCCACAGGGAAAATCACTGGTTTTGTTCACTCTTGTGTGCTTGTGGCTTAGAGCAGGCATTGACAGTGGGCCAGAGAATAAATGTTTTTAGCTCTGAAGGCCATGTGGTCTCTGCTGCAGTTGCTCTGCCCTTGGTGTGAAGACAGCCATGGATGACCCACAAATCAATGGGTGTGGCTATATATAACATTATTTACAAAATCAGGTGGCCAGCTGGACTTGGCACGTAGACCGTAGTTTTTGAATCCCTGACTTATGTGACTTATGTGTCACCTGTCACATAAGTGTTCAGTGAATAGTTGTAGAACCAACAAAAGGACCCAATAGGTGTAGCAAAATGACTCAAACATTTGGTCATGATTCTGCTTCTACTCCAGCTGCTCTGACACCAACTGGGTGCACTGCAATACAATTTGACACTAACCTCTTTTGAGTTAGTATCAAACCACAGGTTAAGACTGTACTCCACAAGACTGCCCCCACTTCTGACACTAGCCACACTTTGGGGTCCTTAGGCTACTTAAACTTTTGATCAATTGGCTATAAATTTGGGGATTCCCACAAACCCTTGTGTTCAATAATTTGCTAGAAGCACTCATAGAACTAAAATAAAGCTGTACTGCTCTGTGGGTCCCAAGCCTACTGATAGTAGCCCCCTCAGTTAGGAATGCCCATCATGCACACACCACTTGCAGCAATCTGCATAGGCATTGCCCCCACCAGGACTCCTGTTTGTGGCTGGGTTGGCGCTCATGGTTCTGATTATGATCACAGGACACACTTCAGAAAGAAACCATCAGGGAACTTTGACGAACACATTTATTACTCATAGATTCTGGAGGGTATATGGTATGCCCAAATGCCACAGAGCCAGGTCTTGGGCGGAGAGAAAGAAAGGGGGAATGGGAAGGACGGGGCGGGGGGGGAGGAACCTGGGGCTCAGCCTATAATAGGGTCTGAGGAGGGCCATCTAAAGTTTCCTGGGTTCTCTCTCTTTTTTAATTAAAATTTTTTTTTTATTTAATTTAGAGAGGCAGGGAGAGATCAATTTGTTGTTCCACCTTTCTATGCATTCATTGGTTGATTTCTGGGTTCTCTCTTTATTGTCAAATTTAAAGCCTAAGAGCAGGAATTAGGGTCCAGTAAGGGAGAAGCACGGTTATCCAAGTGATCAGTTATCTAGGTGATCCAGGGCTTTCTGCAAGAGGGACCTTCATGGGTGGAAGGAGCCTGATTCCATATCTGGTTGTTTTACTGGTAGCTGAGTCATAATGCTGCTGTTGTGTTTATTCAAGACAGATGTCTTCTGAAGTGGATGTCTTGGCATCAGGAAGCTTAATGTGAGGCATACATTCCATGCATTTACAATTGCAGCTATGTTACTAAGGATGCTTGCAGGGTGAGGTTCTGGAGTGTCCCTGACATGGAGCTCCCATGCCTTCCTGGAACCAGGGACATCATCCTCCCAGCATGTCGATGTGTTCATCAGGCAGAAAAGTCCATTGAGTTTTTACTGGGTTTTCATTACATAGTTGTGATCCATTGAATCCTTGGCCAAGTGATGGAACTCCATCTTCAGCCCCCTCCTCTCTCCTGAGGACAAGTGGCTAAAAGACCCAGCTTCTAATAATGTATTTGGTTTTTCTGGTGACCAGCTCCATCCTGAAGTTATGTAGGAACCACCACAGGCCACTTTGTTAGTGTAACACAGATGCTCCTAGCACTCAGGAAATTCCAAGAGCTTTTGAAGCTCTGTGCCAGGACTTTAGACAAAGACCAACTATGTTCTTTAGTTTACCAGCATCACAAAGATCATGCTGAAGAATTTAATATATAGGCATGTGAACATAATAGTAGCAATGGTACCACTAATAAAAAGTGATCACTATAGCAATGACAAATACATTTTCTTTTCTATGGACCAAGTGCTTTAGGTGGTACATATCATTTAGTCTACATTTTGAGGGTGAGTACTGTCATTCCCCCCATTTCCCAGATGAGGAAACAGAGACTTTGAGAAATTAATAATTGGTAATGTTGAGGTTGTATGTAACAGAACCCCAACTCAAACTGGCTGAAGCAAGGTTAAAGGAGTTTATTGGTGCCTATAACCAAAAATTTTAGGAAATAGCTTCAGATACAGCTGAATCCAGGAGTTCAAGTGATGTACACAATCACTTTCTTTTCCATTTTTGGTTTATTTCTCTCTCTATTGGTTCTGTTCTCAGACAGCCTCTCCCCAACTTCTTATCCCATGCAAACAATATAGCAACATCCTCATAGATACCCCAGAAGGAGGACAATTTCTCCTTCTAGGAAGCTTTAGCAAATGGTGACTGCGCTGACTTGGTATGTGTCCACCTCTGAGCCCTTGAGATGGAAAATGGTGCCCAGCCTTGCCTGGATCCTGTGTCCTGCCTGGACCTGGGAGAGCTATGCCAACAACAACTGATCAGCACAGAGACCCCATGCAGGGGAAAGGGAGGTTTCCCAAAGGACTCCTGGGGACTCTAAATTTGAGGGCATCAGCCTGCAGGCAGGCGAAGTCAGTCTATTCCCAGTTACCCTTCATTAGATGTGGGTTACTGTTATAACCCACCCTGGCTGGTTTGGCTCAGTGGATTGAGCGTCGGCCTGCGAGCTAAGTGTCGCTGGTTCGATCTTCCAGTCAGGGCACATCAGAGAAGGAAAACTCTGACTCCAAAAAACCTCCGCTGCCTTGCGGCATACCTCTTCAGGGGGGAGTAAACCCCGACAGAAAATCTGGAGCCTGAGTCCCTAAGGCGGTTTGACGTTGTAGTCAACACCGGCAACTCCTGCGGTGCACCTGAAGCCAAGCTGTATTGACTCCGTCTTTCCCTTGGATCCTTCAGCTGCGAAGAGAGTGGGGGTCTGATGCATGGGCAACAGCAGACCCTCCATATCACCCTGCCCAGGCTCTGTAGCTTCATCGCAAGATGTCGATTCAACACGGGAGGAGACAGATACTGTGTCACTCCCGAGTCGGACTGCACAACCATTCTCGGCGGTGCAGATAGACTCTTAAGAAGCTACACCATCGTCTCTCGAGACGGACAGCTGCCGACGACTGTTATAACCATGGTCATATCAAACCCCACACAGAACAAATATCCTGTCTTGAAGTGACAGCATGAACTTTGCCACAATGGGGTGACAGTACCAGCTCTGCCACTTTGGCATAATAGCAAAGTGAGTCCCATGTAAGGCCCATCAGCTTGTCATCATCCCAGCACCGTGATAACTCCAGGAGTCCCATCAATTGGGTGTAATAGTGTGAGTCCTGTCCCCATGGGGTGCAACGTGAATCGTCTCAGTCTGAAGTACAGCATGAACCCTGTCATGTTGGGGAAGAAGTATTAGTCCCCTGAGCAATGCTGTGGGACCCACTGCTGCAGATAAACAGGACAAGCCTGCCATTTTAGACAGTGGTTTCTACCTGGGGCAATTTGCCATTCTCTTTCCAGCGGACAATGTCTGGAGACATTTTTGGCAGTCATTCCTTGGGTGGGGATGCTATTGGGAATCAGTGGGTAAAGCCCAGGAATGCTGCTTAATATGCTGAACGCACAGGACAGCCCCCATGACAGTGAATCCTCGGGCCCTGGATGTTGACAGTGCTGTGGGTGTAGTGCCTGCTTCAGTGTGATGGTGGCAGTCCCCTTGTTTGGGGCTCTGTGCAACATGCTGTCTGTGTGTGTAGACCCTGACCTCTTCCACTTTTTCCTCAGCTTGGTGTGCACTCCATGTCTGGGCCCCTGTCCCAAGGTCTGTCACCTTTTAGAAGGCGAGAAGACCATCGACTCAGTGACATCTGCCCAGGAGCTCCGAGGCTGCACTGTCATCAATGGGAGCCTTATCATCAACATTCGAGGGGGCAGTGAGTGCTGGGGGCATTACCTGCTGGGGTCCAGGATCCCTGGGAGAGGAGAGGGAAAATGGTCTAGGCTTTGCTTCCTGCTTCTTAAGTAATTTAAAAACCATCCTGAGTGGTTCACTGATCATTGGAGCCACCTAGCCATTAGCTTCCAAACCTGAAATTCACAGCTCCATTCTGTCCCACTCTTCTCATGGAGAAGAGATTCTGAATTTCCACATTGGTAGCTGGAACATCAGGAATTTGTGTTTTTTTAAGAACATTTTTTATCCTCACCCAAAGATTTTTTCATTGCTTGTAGAGAGAGAGGAAGGTGTAGAGAGAGAGACAGAGACAGAGACATTGATGTGTGAGAGAAACATCAATTGTTTGCCTCCTGTATGCGCCCCAATCGGCGATGGAACCTGCAACCTATGAATGTACCCTGACTGAGAATTGAACATGCAGCCTTCTAGTGTACAAGACAATGCTCCAACTAATTGAGCCACACCATCAAGGGCAGGAATTTGCGTTTTTAACAAGCAACAACATTCTCTATTGCAGATCTGGGGATCGTGTTTCCAGAAATAACATTGCAGGCAAATAAATAAATAAATAAATAAATACATAATAAATTCCTCTATTTATTCAGCAAACATTTGCAAGCTGTTTACAGTGAACAAGGCAGAGTCTTTGCATGATGGATCTTGCAAATAAGCAGATCAATTTATGATGTAAACTCAGGTAGTGCTGCCACTATGAAGGGAAACAAAGTGAGATAATGGAGAGAAGTGGGTAGGCAATATTTTCTTGTAAAGGGGCATGTAATGTTCAGCTTTGTAGGCCAGAGGGTGTCTGTCATAATTATTCAACTCTGCCCTTGTAGGGAACATGTGAACAAATGGGCATGGCTCTGTGCCAATAAAATTTTATTTACGAGTCAGTGGCTCAAGTTTGCAAACCTCTGTAACAGAATAAAAGGTTGCTATTTTAGAAGGGTTTCTTGTCAGAGAAGCCATGTTTTGAGTTGGTGGTAGAACAAACCAAGCACATAGGTGGGAGAGGGATGTTCTGGGCAGAGGAGGCAGCAGGCAAAGTCCTGAGGTGGGAGTGCAACTGGTCTGCTGAGGGGACAGTGCAGGGGTCCACGTGGCTGGAACAGGGAGAGCAGGGTAAGAGATGAGGGACTTGCCAACCCCATAGTAAGGACTTTGAATTGTATTTTAATTAAGTCTGATTTATTTTGAGCAGGATATGCCAGCATGTAACTTAATTCCTTACTATTGGAAATTCAGGGAAGATTAAAATATTTCTGTAAAACTCACTGGATATTCTCTCCTTTCCTTAGACAACCTGGCAGCTGAGCTAGAAGCCAACCTCGGCCTCATTGAAGAAATTTCAGGGTATCTGAAAATCCGCCGCTCCTATGCTCTTGTGTCACTTTCCTTCTTCCGGAAGCTACGTCTGATTCGGGGGGATACCTTGGAAATTGGGTATGTGGGCCTGGTTTTGTAGCTATGGCTTGAGCAGTAATTAGGAAGTTTGTAAGTTATGAAAGGTTAAAGGTTTTTCTTCAAGACATGATGAATAGATAAAGAAAATGTGGTGTGTGTGTGTGTGTGTAACATTAGTTAGGCATATTATTCATAAAAGAGAATGAAATGCTGCCATTTGTCACAATATGGATGGGCCTAGAGGGTGTTGTGCTAAGGGAAACAAACCAGACAGAGAAAAATAAATACTGTAAGATCTCACTTATATGTAGACTCTAAAAAACCGCCAAGATCATAGATAGAGAAAACAGATTGATGGTTGTCAGAGGCAGGGTTGGAGATTCAGGGGTGGATGGGCGAAATGGATGAAGGTGGTCAAAAGGTGCAAACTTCCAGTTATAAAATAAGTCCTGGGGACATAATGTGTAGTATATATTTAAAAGTTGCTGAGAGTGGGTATTAAAAGTTCTCATCACAAGGAAAAATATTTTTTAACTATGTGAGATGATGAGTGAGATGATGATGTTAGTGAAACTTAGTGTTGTAATAATTTTATAATACATGTGTGAAATTATTATATTGTACACCTAAAACTAATTAATGTTAGATGTCAATTATATTACAATAAAACTGGGGGAAAAATAGAAAAATGTAGGGATTTTCTATTGTGATATAATTGACATATAACATATTAGTTTCAGGTTACAACATAATGGTTCTGTATTTGTATACATTGTGAAACAATCACCACAGTAAGTCTAGTTAACATCCATCACTGTACATAGCTACAAGAAAATTACTTTTCCTTATGATAAGGACCTTTAAGACCTATTGAAATATTCAGGGCAGTGTTTTTAGCCATAGTCACCATGCTGTAACTTACGGGTTTTTAAAGCCAAAAAAACATCTATTAGGAGAATGTCCCTGGAGAACTTTGAGAGGAAGAAATGTGTGTAGGAACGTGTCTTAAGATCCAGCCAATGAAAGTGATACCTGTTTTACAGTCTCTGTTGGAAGTCACAGGGGGGACAGCCTAACTTTGTGCCCTTCCAGGGCACTAGCTGGAATTAAACAGGGCATCTGGCTCTCTGGACTTCACTGTGAGTTGGAGTGCAAGCCTGACCAGGATCCTTCAATTGTTGCATCCAGGACCTTCTTTTGTCCTGGCCCTGTTGATATTGACTGCACTTGTTCCTCTATGAAATCTCATCTCCTCTGTTCCACAGGTTCTATCCCCCCAAGATACGCTGCTGGCCTTCTGTATCTCTTCCTCATTCCTCTCTCAGCTCCCCTTTGAGAGTTGGTGTCCTTGGTTCCCAGACTCAGCCATCTCTCTAGTGATCTCTAGTGCTGAGACCTTCAGCTCTGGCTTACCCCCAAGCCTGTCCTTAGTCAGGTGACCCTACAGGAACCTCAAAATCAGCACATATAAAATGAGACTCCCCTTTTTGCCCCAGTTGTCCTTTATTTCTCAGATTTGTTCCTCTTAAAGTTGCACTAACCCTATTTCAGTTAGTGAAACAACAGAAACCCAGACTAACCATATTTCACGCAGATTGAGATGAACTCCTGGGCCAGAAGTCTGAGGAAGGCCATCCAAAATTGCCATCAAGGAAAGGACCCTGGCTTTTTTCATCTTTGTGTTCCTCATGGTCACAAGATGACTCCCTCACCCCCAACCTTATGTCTATAGAACCAACAGGGAAAGAGGAAAGGGACAAAGGTGTATGCCAATTGAGACTCTTTAAAAAGATCTTACCTGGAACCTCCTACACTCTTACCCTCAACACTGATTTCTGTTTATATCTCCTTGGCCAGAACTGGGTCATGTGGCTGCTCCTAGCTTCAAGGGAGTCTGGGGGAGTGAATATTTGCCTTTTTTAGTCTGTACAGTAGAAGAAGGCAAGGGAAAAGAGGGAATGATCATGGCTTTCAGGAAGCCAGTCCACAGAATTGTTTAGACTACCTTGAGTTACTCAACAGCTCATGCTGATTTTTCTGCCATAAAACTGCTTTTTTGTTGATGTTCAGACCTTCTATTTGTATTATTCCAATGATCTCCTAGCTGGGTATCCTAGAACTATAGACCAGTGCTGTCCAACAGAAATATAATGCAGGTTGTATATGTGACTTGAAATGTTCTAGTAGCCACATTTAAAAAACTTTAAAAGAAACAGGTGAAATGAATTTCAGTAACGCATTTTACTCAACCCATGACATCTAAAATGCCATCTCAACTTGGAACCAATATAAGCAATTACAAAAAAGAGCCTTTACACTCTGTTTTTGCATGCTAAGTCTTCAAAATTTGTTTTTTCACTTCCAGTACAGTTCAGAATGGCCACATTTCAAGTGCTCAATAGGCTAGAGGTGGCTAGTGGCTTCTGGATTGTACAACACAGACCTAGATGCTTTGCTTCTCCCATCCATCATTCTGCTGGTGGTCCACTAATAGCTGTAAGGCACAGGTCTAAGCAAGATATTGAGTTGTTATAAAATCTTCAATGGCTCTCTCTGCTTATCAAAGAAGGTCATGTGTTCTTAGTCTTGGTCTGGTATGCAGTATACTAGAGGGTGTGGCTCATTGCAGCTTTCCAGTCTTGTTTCCTGTCACCGGTTGGCCAGAGCAGGCTACTTTGCTCTTCCTTGAGCCCAGCTCAGGTGCCTCTTGTCTTCATTCTTTCCTCTCTATGAAACCCATATCTCAAATCCATCACAGTCTTACTCTTTCCCCAAAAGATGGAGCTCAGACACCTTCCTGGCCATGAATGCTCCCTCAACTTCCCTTGCCTCTTCTATCCCCCATTCAACACTTACCGAGTTTGTGATAAGCAAGGGGTTAGGGCTGGGTATATAATGGTGAATAAGATCAACTCCAGCTATGGCTCTGCCATCTTGGAGTTGGAGATTATAAGCTGATAAATGACTAAGTATGTGTGTTTCCATAGGAACTACTCCTTCTATGCCTTGGACAACCAGAACCTAAGACAGCTGTGGGACTGGAGCAAGCACAACCTTACCATCACTCAGGGGAAACTCTTCTTCCACTATAATCCAAAACTCTGCTTGTCAGAAATTCACAAGATGGAAGAAGTTTCAGGAACAAAGGGGCGCCAGGAGAGGAATGACATTGCCCTGAAGACCAATGGGGACCAGGCGTCCTGTAAGTGGTGATACCCTTGGTACTTCTGGCCTGTGGACCAGATAGTTTGTCTTCCCTTCCTTTCACTTATCACACTGGCCCTCAGAGATTATCAATGTCCCCAAAGTGAGCTTAAACAATTCTGTGTGATAGGCTTTCTGAAATACTGAGGACAGGTGTATATGTTGTCTGTCTACTGCACCAGATACAGTTCCAGATACTAGAAGATGCCACATAACCATTGGGTTAATGAATGAACAATTGAATGACACCTCTTTATATATGGCTTTGGCTCAAATGCTACAGCAGGTCCTGCAGTTGCAACAGCTGGCGACTGTCAGCCAACTAAAGTCCTGTGATAGGTTCCCTCTTGAGGAGATATCTGAGCATTGGGCTACAGGGATTCCATAATACCATCATGCATAGTTGATTCCTTCTGGGGAGGAAGAGTAAGGTTGGGGTGGAGCATAAGGGAAGTTTTGCATTCTAGGCAGAGGAAATTACCCTTTCCAAGGCCTTAGAGAGCCAAAGAATTGTCTGTCCAAGGTATAATGATCTGTCCAGTAACTAAATTCACCTGTGCTCCTTTGCGCTGGAGTTACATCTTCTGACATATCAGGCTTGAAAGTCCATGTGCATGACAATATTGTGTCAGGACTCTTTAACTATTAGCCTGTTGTTCTTTTTGCATTGGTGCCAACTGCTGTTATTCAGTTGAGCATCTGGCCAGGTAATTGGCTGGCAGTAGGGGCCAACTTCCATGAGCAGTTCTTCCCTTCAAATACTGAGTGATGTGGTTGATATTCCCTCTTCATGGACATTCTTGGGAGTGTAGGATCATTGCTTTAGGCTGAAACAAATTATGAAATACTAATACTGCTTTTTTGAAAACAAAACTTTTCTAGGTGAAAATGAATTGCTTAAATTTTCTTATATTCGGACATCTTTTGACAAGATCTTGCTGAGATGGGAGCCATACTGGCCCCCTGACTTCCGAGACCTACTGGGGTTCATGCTCTTCTACAAAGAGGCGTAAGTAGAGAGTGAAGATATGTTGGTGTTATGTGTGTGCTCCTTGTTCTCCTCTGAGGCACCTCTCTTATCTCCTTCCTACTTGTGGAAAAACCAGTAATTAAAGCAGACAGGTTTCATTTGGA
This sequence comes from Furipterus horrens, assembly GCF_987537825.1. Classification (NCBI taxonomy): domain Eukaryota; kingdom Metazoa; phylum Chordata; class Mammalia; order Chiroptera; family Furipteridae; genus Furipterus; species Furipterus horrens. The sequence continues at coordinate 58,989,137 of NW_028327180.1, read as the reverse complement.
GGTCCAGGTTGGCCAATTTCTTATAGCAATACTCCATTTTGACTTTTATATGTGCATCTCACCAGATACCCTCAATGAAAAGTTGTTCATTGTAGTTAATAGTTTTTAAAATTTTCATTTTTTGCCCATTTTGTATTTTTTTAACATTAAAAAAATTGCGGCAGGGAGATCCTAGATGGCAGTAGAGTAGTTGGATGCTCCACTCACTGTCTCCCAGGATCAAACTAGAATTACAATGAACATACGGAGACCCCAATCTGAAAAAACCATCTGAAGACTAGCTGAAGTCTTATAACCAAGGGTTTACAGAAGAAGCCACATCAGGACAGGAAGGAAGGGCAGAGATGAGAAAAGGGCTGGCCCCACTCCCATGGATGGCAGTTGAGATCCTGGAGGGATATCTCAGCTGCAGAGTTCTCTGTGAAAAGCATGGGGTCTCAACTCCAAGCCAGTCACCCCAGCCCAGAGCACCAGAGCTTGGAAGAGATGTCCACATAATATCTGACTTTGAAAATAAGTAGGGATTCCTTTTTTTTTTTTAAGATTTTATTTTTAGAGAGAGGAGAAGGGAGGGGGAGGGAGAAAGAGAGGGAGAGAAACATCAGTGTTTAGTTGCCTCATGCATGCCCCCAACTGGGGACCTGGCCTGCAACCCAGGCATGTGCCCTGATTGGGAATCGAACCGGTGACCCTTTGGTTTGCAGGCCAGCAGTCAATGCACTGAGCCACACCAGCCAGGGTGAAAATAAGTGGGGATTCTGTCTGCTAGAGACACAGGTATCTGTTCAAAGGGCCGAAATCTCATTCATAGCCACTCACTTGGCTTTGGCAGAGGGAGGGTGGAGTGGAGTTGAGTCACCTGAGGACAGATGGGGGTTTGTGGCTCTGGGGAGAAAGCTAAAGAGACAACTGCCAGGATCCCTGTGTTGTGTCCCATTCCCAAATCACAGATGCCATCTTTCTTGGGTGGAACACTGCCCTCCATGCAGCGTCAGCCTGGGAAAATGCAATAGCCTCATTCTCTGGAGTCCCTGTCATCCACCCCTGCTGAGCTTGGGCCCTGCTGAGTAGTCAAATGCCTGGACCAGGGTGTAGAGGTCTGAACAGACTCAGGGGCATCAGTGACTGAATTGTGTGGCTTTGGGTGGGGCCATCCCCCTTACTTTCCTGTGAACCTGACTGGTGGTGCATCCTTTACATAGGAGATCCACTAGCCCCACTCCTGGCTCCTGGTGGCTACGCCCTATGTCTGGACAGAATCTGTGACAGCCTGAATTGTGTGGCTCTGGGGTGGGAGCCACGACCCTCAACTTCCTCCAAGTCTGACAGACATCTCTATCTCACAGGAGATCTACTAGCCCCATCCTCTTGACTCCCCCCTGCTGAGCTTGGACATACTCTGGACAGACTAAGTTGTGTGGCTCTGATATGGGGGACATTTTTTTTTTGCATGTGCCCAAATTATGTAGAAACCTGCCATTCATAGGGCCAAATCTTGATGTGCTTGGGTTTGATAAACTCTGCTGGCCTCATCAAGATTACTCCCTAGACCTGTCACACCACAAAGGTGTTTAAGCACCCAGCAGATGGCAGCTAGACTAGGTATACCCTGGGACATTCGCTGAGTGGCCTCAGACGTAGTACTGGCACCAAGTTTGAACCTGTTTCAACCTGGCGAAGACCTCTTGTCCCTACCTGGTGACTAATGGCGAATTTACCTTAGGGAACTTGACTATAGGCAGTGACTGAGTGTAGCAGGCAGTGGCAGGCAGAGGCAGATCTAAGGTTTTATTGGGACTTTTGCTGACCTGCCCCCGGGCCCAGTGCTGGCAAAAGCTAGCTTTGGTGCACAGGCAGGTCCTACCCACACATACTGAGGCCTAACAGAAACAGCAACAAACTTCAAATTGCTTTGTAGCATCAGAAACGTTGCCCAGGGCCAATAATAGGCAGTGTCTGACATTGGACTGCCCCAGAGTCCAACCCAAGATGTTGCAGAACCAACGTATCCAGTGGACAGCTTCAGAAAACATCAGAGCAGGATCCAATTAGCTTAACAAGAAGCATATCCAAAGGGAGATCTCAGTAGGCAAAGGACCCTACAGAGCTGAATTCTGCTTTGAGTGGTCTGCACCCACCCTGCAGCTTGTACATTGTAGTCAAGGTCAATCCTTACAGTCAGCCAGCATGAGGGTCAATCTCATGCATGAATGGGCCAACAGCAATCAAAACTCAATTACAACAGGAGGGCCCGCAAAACCCCCACAAGGGACATTCTTGGATCACCGAGGCAAGGTGATCAAGGAGACCATGCCACTGAGTCTCTAAGGACACCTACGACATAAGGCCACCACGAAGACTGAGAGTCATAGCAGATCTATTTAACACACAGAAACAAACACTTAAGAGGCAGCCAAAATGGGGAGAGAAAGAAACATGCCTCAAATGAAAGAAGAAATTTTCAGAAAAAAAGCTAAATTAAATGGGGTCAAACTATATCAGATATAGAGTTCAAAAAAATGGTTAAAGGGATGCTCAAGGAACTTAGTGAGAATTACAAGAGCATGAAAAAGGATATAGAAACCATAAAAAGAGACCAATCACAAATGAATACAATATTTGAAATGAAGACTACACTAGAAGGAACAAACCGTAGGTTGGATGAAGCAGAGGATAGAATCAGTGATTTGGAAGACAGGTAGCAGAGCAGCAAAAGGAAAAAAGAATTTAAAAAGTGAGGATAGTTTAAGGGACCTTCGGGGCAACGTGAAGATAATAGCATCTGCATCATTGGGATATGAGAAGGACAAGAAAGAGAGCAAGGGATTGAGAACTTATCTGAAGAAATAATGACTGAAAATTTCCCTAACCTGGTGAAGAAAAAAGACACACAAATTCAGAGTCCCAAATAAGATGAACCCAAGGAGTTCCACACCAAGACACATCAGAATTAAAATGGCAAAGGTTAAAGACAAAGAATCTTAAAAGCAGCAGTTAGTTGCCTCTAAGGAGGCTCCCGTAAGACTGTCAACTGATTTCTCAACAGAATCACTTCAGGCCAGAAGGGATTGGCATGAAATAATCAAAGTGATGAAAATCTAGGACTTACAACCAAAACTACATCACCTAACAAGGCTATCATTTAAAAGTAAAGGAGAAATAAAGGGCTTCCCAGATAAGAGAAAGCTAAAGGAGTTTGTTACCACCAAAGCAGTATTACAAGAAATGTTAAAAGTATCCTTTAAGAAGAAAAGGAGGGAGGGGAAGGAGACAGAGGAAAAGGAGGAGGAGGAGGAGAAGAAAAGAGGAATAAAGTTAAAACAATAAAATGACAATAAATACGTACCTATCAATAATTGCTTTCACTGTAAATGGCTTAAAAACTCCAATCAAAAGACAGATGGTAGCTGAATGGATAAGGAAACACAACCCATATATACACTGCCTCCAAGAGACCCATCTCAGAACAAAAGATGCACACACATAGACATTTCATGCCTATGGAAATGAAAGGAAAAAAAAAAAAAAGCCCAGGTAGCAATCTTATGTCTAACAAAATGAACTTTAAAACAAGTTATAGTAAGAAACAAAGGACACTATATAATGACAAAGGGAAAAATCCAACAAGAGGCTATAACACTAGTAAACACTTATGCTCATCACATTGGAACACCTAAATATTTGTGTAAAGCAAACCTTGACGGACATAAAGGGAGAGATCAAAGGTAATACAGTCATAGTAGGAGATTTTAACACCCAATTGATATCAATAGATTGATCTTCCAGACAGAAAATCAACAAGGAGACAGTGGCCTTAAATGACACACTCGATCAGGTGGATTTAATTGCTGTCTTTACAGCATTTCAACCCAAAGAAGCAGAATGAATATACATTGTTTCAAGTGCACATGTAACATTTCTAGGATAGACTATATGATAGGAAACAAAACAAGGCTCAATAAATTTAAGAAGATTGACTTCTGGCCAAGATGGAGACATAGGTAGACACACTCCTTCCACAATCATAAAGAAGGATTACATCTACCTCAAAACAAAAAACAATCAGAACTACCAGAAAACTGAACTGCATGAAAGTCCAACAAACAAAGATATAAAGAGACAAGACTCATCCAGGTAGGTAGGAGGGACGGAGCCAGAGTGGAGAGGATGTGGTATGGCACCAGCAAGGCAGTGGCTGTGGCTGGCTGTTGGAAAGAGCAGTCCCATTTTAAAAGCCAAGAGGGACACCTGGGGAGTGATTCCAGTACCAGGCCTGACCGTGCAGCTCACGGTTCCAGCGCCAGGAAAATAAAGCCACATTGCTTTTGGCTATGAAAACCAGTGGAGGTTGGGGTGAAGGAAGAAACTGCTCATCTCTCATGAGAGTCTGTTTAGAGAACCCTTGGTCCTAGAATACCCACAAACCCACCCACTCTGGGAACGATAACCAGGGCAACAGCTACAGGGGCACCTGCTGCATACCCGAAGGGGTAAAGTGACGGGAAAAGGGGTGAGTGCTGACCAAGTGGCATTGTTCCCTCTCTGACCACTCCCCCACATACAATGCTGCAAGGTGGTGAAACGTGTTGCTCTGCACTGACAAATACCTAAGTTTCTGCCCCTTACAACATAACAGGTGTAACAGCTCTACCTGATACTCAGAGGCAAAAACAGGAGGCTGTCAAGTTGAGGAGACAGAGAGGTATGGTTCCAAAGAGGGAGCAGATGAAGGCTCCAGTGGGAGAACTAAGCAAGGAGAAGATAGCCAACCTAACAGACATAGAGTTCAAAACACTGGTGATAATGATGCTCACAGACTTGACAGACATGATTGAGTGTGGGAAACACATGAGGGGAGATGTGAAGGCTATATGTGAAATGAAGAAAAATCCATATGAAACCAATGGTGAAGGGAAGGAAGCTGGAGTTCAAATAAACGATTTGGAACATAAGGAAGAAATAAAAAGTCAACCATTATAGAATGAAGAAACAAGAATTGAAAAAATCAAGGAGAGGCTTAGGAACTTGTGGGCCAACTTTAAATGTACCAACATCCAAATCATAGGGATGCCAGAAGGAGAAGAGGAAGAGCAAGAAATTGAAAGCTTATTTGAAAAAATAATGAAAGAAAACTTTTCTAATTTGGTGAAGGAAATAGACACACAAGTCCAGGAAGCATAGAGAATCCCAAACAAACTAGACCCAAAAGGGACCACACCAACACACATCATAATTAAAATGCTAAAGGTTAAAGAGAGAATCTTAAAAGCAGCAAGAGAAAAGAAGAGAGTTACCTACAAAGGAGTTCCCATAAGACTGTCAGATGATTTTTTAAAAGAAACTTTGCAGGCAAGAAGGGACTGGCAAGAAGTATTTAAGGTGATGAGTAGCAAGGACCTACAACCAAGATTACCCTATCCAGCAAAGCTATCATTTAGAATGCAAGGGCAGATAAAGTGCTTCCCAGACAAGGTAAGCTAAAGAAGTTCATCATCACCAAGCCCTTATTATATGAAATGTTAAAGGGACACATTTAAGAAAAAGATCAAAACTATGAACAGTAAAATGACAAGAAACTCATAACTATCAACAAATGAATCAGAAAAAAAAAAACCCTAAGCGAACAACTAGAACAGAAACAGAACCATAGATATGGAGATCAAATGGAGGGTTGTCAGTGGAAGGGGGAAGGGGGAGACTGGGATAAAAGGTACAGGGATTAAGAAGCATAATCGATAGGTACAAAATGGGATGTTAAGAATAGTATAGGAAATGGAGAAACAAAGAATTTATATGCATGACCCATGGACATGAACTAAGGGAGTTGGGAAATTGCTGGAGGGAAGGGAGGTACCAGGCAGAGGGGGGCAAAAGGGAAAATATTGAGACTACTGTAATAGCATAATTAAGAAAATATACTTTAAAAAGTTTAAGAAGATTGATACGTTATTCATCTTCTCTGGCCATAATGGTATGAGACTAAGAATCAATCACAGGAGAGAAAAAAACAAACCCTGAAAAACACACAAAGACTGGGAAGTTAAATATCATGTTAATAAACAATGAATGGGTTAATAATAAGATCAAGGAAGAAATCAAACAATATCTTGAAACAAAATGAGAACACAACAACCCAAAATCAATGGGATAGAGTGAAAAGAGTCCCAAGAGGGAAATTCATAGCATTGCAGGCCCATTCCAAGAAACAAGAAAAATCTCAACAAAGAAAGCCCAAAGTGAATAGAAGAAACAAAATAATAAAGATCAGAGCAGAAATAAATAACAGTCTTAAAAAAAATACAGATCAGTGAAACTAAAATCTGGTTCTTTGAAAAGATAAACAAGATTGACAAACCCTTAACCAGCCTCATCAAGCAAAAAAGAGGAAGGACACAAAAAAATCAGAAATGAAAGAGGAAAAGTAACAACTGACAGCACAGAAATTTGTAAGACATTATGCCAATAAATTGGACAATCTGGGTGAAATGGATGAATTCCTAGATAGATACTATCTTCCAAAACTCAAATTAAGAAGAATCAGAAAATATGAATAGGCAGATTACAACTAATTGAAGCAGTAATGAAAAAATTCTTTAACAAAGAAAAATCTGGGGCTAGATGGCTTCATGGGAGAATTTTATAAAACATTCAGTGAAGAACAAATACAAGCCCTATTCCATGAGGCATGGTTGTTTGGAGCATTGTCCTGTACACTGAAGGTTGTGAGTTCAATTCCTGGTCAGGACACATATCTAGGTTGGTTGTAGGTTCGATCTGGGTTAGGGCATGTGTGTGAGGCAACTAATCCAACCAATTAATGTTTCTCTCTCACATCTTTCTTTCCTTTCCCCACTTCTCTCAAAGCAGTGAAAAAAATGTCCCTGGGTGAGGATTTAAAAAAAAGAACAAACACCTATTCTTCTCTGTTCCAAAAAATTCAGGAGGAAGTAAGACTCCTAAGCTCATTTTATGAGGCCAGCATTATTCTAATTTTAAAACGACACAGACTCTTTGAAGAAAAAAAGTTATAGGCCAATATACCTGATGAATGTAGATGTTAAAATCCCCAACAAAATATTACCAAACCAGATTCAACAGTACATTAAAAAGATCATACACTATGATCAAGTGGGGTTTATTTCAGAGATGCAAGCTTGGTACAATATTTGCAAGTCAAGAAATGTGATACACCACATAAAATAAAAGATAAAAACCACATGATCATATCAATAGATAGAGAAAAAGCATTTGATAAAATTTAGCACCCATTTATGATAAAAATCTCTCAGGAAAGTGGCAATAGAAGGAGTATAACTTAACATAATAAAGGCCATATATGATAAACCCACAGAGAATATCATACTCAATAGGCAAAAACCAAAAGTATTTCCTTATTCAACATAGTATTGGAAGTCCTAGCCACAGCAATCAGACAAGAGGAGGAAATAAACGACATCCAAATAGGAAAGGAAGAAGTAAAACTCATTATTTGCAAATGACATCATACTGTATATGGAAACCCTAAAGATTCCAGCAAAAAACTACTAGAAATGATAAATGAATTTAATAAAGTAGTAGGATACAAAGTAAGTGTTCAGAAATCGGTTGTATTTTTATATACCAATAATGAACTATTTGAAAGGGAAACTAGGAAAACAGTTCAATTTACAGCTGCATTAAGAAAAACAAAATACCTAGAAATAAATTTAACCAAGGATGTAATAAACATGTATTTGTAAGACAATGAAGAAAGGAATTGATTAAGATACTAATGTCATATTTGGGATTTCTGGCCAAGATGGAGGCATAGACGCTATCTCCCTCCACAACTAAGAAGGAATACAACTACCTCAAAACTAGAAACAACCAGAAGTTCCAGAAAATCAAACTGCAAGGAAATCCAGCAAACAAAGATATAAAGAAGAAATACTCATCCAGACAGGTAGGAGAGGCAGAGCCAGGGCGGAAAGGACACATTGTGGTGGAGAGAGCGGCGGCGGCAGCGGCAGGCAGGCAGAAAGCACAGTCACACATTTTAAAAAGTCAGGAGGGACACTTGGGGAGCGTTCCCAGCTTCTCACCGGACCTAGCAGCTCACAGTCCCAGCACTGGGGAAATCAAGCCTCACTGCTTTTGACTGTGCAGACCAGTGGGGATTGGGGCCAAGGAAGAAACTGCCGGTCTCTCAGCAGAGTCCACTTGTTTAAAGGGCCCCCATGGTCCTAGAATGTCCGCAGACCCACCCACTCTGGGAACGACGGCCAGGGCAGCAGCTAGAGGGATGCCAGTCCAGTGCAGAAGTGGGAGAGGTGCCTGGAAAAGGGGCAAGTGCTAGGCAGGCAGCATTGTTCCCTCTCGAACCCCTCCCCTACATACAGCACCACAACATGGTGAAACAGGTTGCCCTGTACTGACAAATCCCTAAGGCTCCACCCCCTACAATGTAACAGGAGTGACGGCTCTACCTGGGACACGGAGGCAAACAAACACAGGAGTCTGGCAGGATGAGGAGATGGGGAATGGGTCAAGGTTCCAGTGGGAGAACTAAGTGACAAGGAGATAGCCAACCTAACAGATGAGGAGATAGATAACCTAACAGACGCAGAATTCAAAACACTGGTGATAAAGATGCTCACAGGCTTGACAGATATGCTTGAGTATGGCAGATGCATAAGGGAAGAAGTGAAACTATGCTAAGTGAAATGAAGGAAAATCCACACAAAACCAATGGTGAAGGGAAGGAAACCGGGGTTCAAATCAATGATTTGGAACATAAAGAAGAAAAATACAATTAACCAGTGCAGAATGAGGAAGCAAGAATTGAAAAAAATGAGGAAAACTTCCCAAGTTTTGCGAAGGAGATGGACATACAGGACCAGGAAGCACGGTGGGTCCCGGGCGAGCTGGACCCAGGGGGGAACACACCAGAACACATCGCGATTGAGAAGCCAAAGGTGAAAGATAAAAGAGAGTCCTGGGGGCAGCAAGAGAGGGGCAGAGAGTTGCCTGCAGGGAGGCGCCTATAGGACTATCAGCTGATTTCTCAGAGGACACTTTGCAGGCAAGAAGGGACTGGCAAGCAGATTCAATCTGAAGAAAGGCAACCTCCAACGAGGATTACTCTATTCAGCAAAGATATCATTTGGAATGGAAGGGCAGATGAAGTGCTTTCCAGACAAGGTGAAGCTAAAGGAGTTCATCATCACCAAGCCATTATTATATGAAATGTCAAAGGGACTAACTTAAGAAAAAGAAGATCAAAACTATGAACACTAAAACGACAACAGACTCACAACTATCAGCAACTGAATCTAAAAAATAGAAACAAAATCTAACTAAGCAAACCAGAATAGGAACAGGATCATAGGTTAGGGGGATCATTTGGAGGGTTATCAGCTGGGCGAGTGGAGGGGGAGAAATGGGGATATGGTGCATGGATTAAGAAGCATAATTGATTGGTACAAAGTAGACAGGGGAAAGTTAAGAATCATGTAGGAAACTGTGAAGCCAAAGAACTTATATGCACGACCTACGGACATGAACTAAGGGTGGTGGGACTGCTGGAGGGAAGGGGGTTACTGGATGGAAGGGAGCAAAGGGGAAAAAAATTGGAACTATTGTAACAGCATAACCAATAAAAATACTTTAAAAAAAAGATACTAATGTCGTATTTCATAGAACTATAACAAATATTCCAACTATTCCAAAAATGTATATGGAACCACAAGACTCAGAATAGACACAGCAATCATGAGAAAGAAGAACAAAGTTGGAGGAATCACACTACCTGATGTGAGAGTATACTACAAAGCCATTGTTATTGGAACTGCATGTACTGGAATAGAATCCCGTACCTATATGATCAGTTAATCTATGACAAAGGAGGCAAGAATATACAATGGGGTAAAACCAGTCTATTCAATAAATGATGTTGGTAAAATTGGATAGATACGTGCAAAAAAGTCAAACTTTACACCAACAATTCAACACCAAAATAACAAACAGTGCAATTAGAAATGGTCAAAGGATTGCAATAGACACTTCTCCAAAGAGGACATGCAAAGATGCTCAAGGTCATTAATCATCAGAGAAATGCAAATTAAAACCATAATGAGATATCACCTCACACCTGTTAGAATGGCCAACATCAATAAATCAACAAACAACAAGTGAGGGTGAGGATGTGGAGTAAAGAGAAACTTAATGCATTGTTGGTGGGAATGGAAACTGGTGTGGCCACTGTGGAAAGCAGTATGGAATTACTTCAAAAATTAAAAATGGAACTGCCTTTTGACCCAGTGATTTCACTCCTGGGAATATACCCTAAGAAACATGAAACACTAATTTGAAAGAATTTACTCATCTCTGTTAATTGCAGTAGTATTTAGAACAGTCAGGTTGAAAGCAGCTCAAGTGCCCATCAGTATATGAGTGGATAAAAAAGATGTGGTACATTTATAAAATGGAATACTACTCAGCCATAAAAAAGATAAAAATCTTACCCTTTGCAACAGCATGGATGGACCTGGAGATTATTTTGCTAAGTGAAATAAGCCAGTCAGGGAAAGACAAATGCCATGTGATTTCACGCATATGTGGAATCTAATGAACAAAATAAACTGACAAAATAGAAACAGAGGCATGGACACATGGAACAGACTGACAGCTGTCAGAGTGGAGTGGTGTTGGGGGAACTGAGTGAAAAAGTTGGATAGATTAAGTGAAATATCCTGAAATCTCATAGTAACAGTCAATGGTATGGTGATTACCAGAGGGAAAGTGGGGTCGGGGGAGGTAGAAGAGGGTAAAGAGGGGTTAATGGTGATGGAAGGAGACTTGATTTCGCATGGTCAACACGCAATACAGTGTAGAGATGATGAATTGTAGAATTGTACACCTGAAACCTGTATAACTTTATTAATCAATATTACCCCTGTAAATTCAAGAAAAAAAATAAAATGACCATTGTGACAGTGCTTCAATGGCCAGGACCATAGAGAATGGACTCAGCACGGAGGTCAGGCAGGGCTTCCCTGGTGAAGTGAGAATGGACTAAAGTCTGAGGAAAGGGCCAGAGTCAGAATGTCAAAAAGGCCAGAGGAGTAGCAAATGCAAGAGTTCAGGAGAGAGTGGGTCACATCTAAAAAAAATGACAGAAGTAAAAAGTAGGAATGTGAGGCCTGGTGGGAGACCAGGCTGGAGAGGTAATGGAGGGACAGTCTTTGCATGGTCTTGTGGACCATATAAGTAATTTGATCTTTATTAAAACCATTGAAAAGAGGCCAGAAAAATTGTGGGAAAAGTACATAAAGTAAAATTGACCATTTAAACTAATTTAAGGGTATAGCTCAGTGGCATTGTGTACATTGGTGATGTTGTACAGCTATCCCCACGCACCATCTCAAGAATTTTTCATGTTCCCAAACTAGTGTTAATATCAAAATAGCTCAATTTCTCAAGATTGATTGTGTGTCAGGCTGTGTACTGAGAAGTTGCATACACTCTCATGTAATCTTAACAATAACTCATGAGGTGGCTGCTATTAGTATTATCATCATCACTATTGTTATTGGGAAACATTAATTACTACTTATTAAATATTTCTTATTAAACATTTAATGTTATTTATTATTATAATTACATGTACAGGCTATATAATATTACATATACTGTGAAAATTACATGTCGTCGTCGTCGGCAGCCGTCCGTCTCGAGAGACGATGGTGTAGCTTCTTAAGAGTCTATCTGCACCACCGAGAATGGCTGTGCAGTCCGACTCGGGAGTGACACAGTATCTGTCTCCTCCCGTGTTGAATCGACATCTTGCGATGAAGCTACAGAGCCTGGGCAGGGTGATATGGAGGGTCTGCTGTTGCCCATGCAGCAGACCCCCCCTCTCTTCGCAGCTGAAGGATCCAAGGGAAAGACGGAGTCAATACAGCTTGGCTTCAGGTGCGCCACAGAAGTTGCCGGTGTTGACTACAACGTCAAACCGCCTTAGGGACTCCGGCTCCGGATTTTCTGTCGGGGTTGACTCCCTTAGCCTTTCCCCTGAAGAGGTATGCCGCAAGGCAGCGGAGGTTTTTTGGAATCAGAGTTTTCCTTCTCTGATGTGCCCTGACTGGAAGATTGAACCAGCAACACTTAGCTCGCAGGCCGACACTCAATCCACTGAGCCAAACCAGCCAGGGTATGAAAATTACATGTATATAATATAATTATAATAAATGTGTTATTAAATATTATTTATCACTATTATTACATATTACTATGGTTGAGAGATCAGAGGAGGTGGTTCCTTTTTCTTTGGCTGTTGCTGTGTTGTTTTTCCTTGTGGCATAAGGTTGCTGGTGAAGAGGATGCAATGCTAGAGGGTATAATTTCCACTGGCCACATCTCAGGTCATCAAGAGCAATAGCTGAAAATGGTAACTATCTTCTCTTTCGCCTTGAAAGCCCTTATCAGAATGTGACAGAATTCGACGGGCAGGATGCGTGTGGATCCAACAGCTGGACAGTGGTGGACATTGACCCGCCTCTGAGGTCTAATGACCCGAAGTCCCAGAGCCATCCCGGATGGCTCATGAGGGGTCTCAAGCCTTGGACTCAGTATGCTATTTTTGTGAAGACCCTGGTCACCTTTTCTGATGAACGCCGTACATATGGGGCCAAGAGCGACATCATCTATGTTCAGACAGATGCCACCAGTAAGTATATTATGCAGAGCAATCAGACGTTTTGCCTATAACATACTGATGTGGCGAGATTTTATGAAGTGCTTCTGTATGTGGCTATTGGCCTCTGGAAGAGCTAGGTTCTGAGGTTTATCATTTCAGAAGGCAAGGCAGTAGCAACAAGCCACCCGAGGGGTATAATATGTCTTCCTCCATTGTGGAAAATTTTCAAACAGTCACAAAAGTAGAAAGAAAAATAAACCCCATGACCATCTCACAGCTTGAACAATTATCAACATTTTTTCATTTTTGTTTCATTTTGCACCCCTTTCCCCATCTCTTTTTTTGCATGTTGGAGTATTGCAGAACAATTCGGTTATATTTTTATATTTCTCCTGTAGTAGTGGTTCTCAGTTAGGGGTGATTTTGCCCCTAGGGGACATTTTGTGGGATCTGGAAATGTGTTTGGTTGTTGTGACTGTGCCTTGGTGAGTGGAGACGGGGCGCTGCGCAGCACCCTGGGGCCCAGGAGGGCTCGTGTGTTAGCAGTGCTGCGGACAAGAAACCCTGTCCTGTAGGATAGAGCCCAAACTTAAGAAGTCAGGCTCAGCATTTTTGGCTGGTGCCCTCTCATTCTATGCCTTCTAGCAATACCAAAGGACTTGCAGTTTCCAGGAACTTCCAGCTCCCAGGCCTTTGTACACACTGTGTCCTGTACTGCATTCCTCACAGCTCTCTCAGTCACTTCTATCCTTGAGGGAAGCCCTGTGCAGCCAGGTGAATGGCATGTAGTTGTCAACATTTGCCCTGTGACTGGGTTCAGTTTGGGGTGTTAACCAGAAAATGAGTTTGTCTCTTTCCACATCCTCCCTCTCCCCAGCATCTTTCCAGAGCTCCAGAGAGCCTGGCCTATGTGGGAGCTGGGTGAGTGGACGGACAGATGGATGCCCACCTGACCTATGTGGTCTGTGGTAGGGATGGACTGTGACTGTGTACTTGCTGTCCTTCGTGGGCAGGCACTTTGTGTGCCTCCAGTTTTCTCAGCTGTTAAACAGCAGTGCGGCAAACACCTTCATGGTTTGTCTAACCTGTGTGACCCCTCACACCCACCCTACAGTTTGCACCCTCTTCACAGTCGACCTGCTTTCTTTTACCTTTCCAGATCCTTCTGTGCCCCTGGATCCCATTTCAGTTTCTAACTCCTCATCCCAAATTATCCTGAAGTGGAAGCCTCCCTCTGACCCCAATGGCAACATCACTCACTACCTGGTTTTCTGGGAGAGGCAGGCGGAAGACAGCGAGCTCTATGAGTTGGATTATTGCCTCAAAGGTGAGTGCGGGCAGATGTGTAGAAGCAGCGGGGTTTATACACGTCCAGTCCACTTTGCTCCACGTCTCTCCACTTCCACTTCCCAGTGTGTGCTCGAGAGCAGGCTTGTACACACTCAGTTCCATCTCACAGGGAAACAAACACTACAGCATGAGTGCACATTCTAAAGTTTCCCATATTTTGTCATCATGTTCCTCTGGAACTTTCTCCTCCTTCCCCCTGCCCCTCCCCACCCTGCCTAATGGGGATACAGCTGTGCTAACCCATAGGAGGCTTCACTGTGGAACTAGAAACAACCAAGCGTGTTGAGAGGTGGTTGAAAAAGTCATTTAGACCCTTAACCCTATTAAAGATCCTCGACACCAAGGAGTGATAATCTCTTTCCTCCTGTGCTTTCTATTAGAAATTTATACTGACAATGATTTTCTTCAGTCTTTAATCTTATTTACTTAATGGGCTTCCATCTATCTATAGAAAAAATGAAAAAATATATGAAGCCTCAAACTATATAAATTAGTTTAAGATTATCTTAAAAATGGGTTTTAAAAGACTCCAAACTGGAGAAACAGGTCATTTTTTTCTTTAGTTGGTTTTTGTTTGTCTGTATTTATTTTTTCTTTAGATTTTTTTTGATTTAGTGATCTTTAGACCTTGACCTTAGGTCTGCTGGCGAGGCATGGCTGAGGCCAGGAGCTCTTGATAGGCTCTTGGCAGGCTCTTGGCTGGACTTCTGACCTTCTGTAGGGCTCTGGGCAAGTCAAAGAGCAGAAGGCCAGATGATCTCAAGGAGCTGTCCTAGCTGTAGGATCATGGGCTGTCTGTATACCTGCAATCTCATTCCCTGCCTCCCTGGCTGCCATTATATAACCCGAGAGCAAGCCCAGTTGTGGGCTCAGCTGCTGGCCCCACCTCAGAGAACGGAAACTATCAGCTAGAACCATCAACAGCAGCAGGGCGATCAGCGCTTTCCTTTTTCTTAAGAGCAACAACTTTTATTTTTTATTTAATTTACTTTTTATTCTGGAAGTCTTAAATCTATCATTACAATTTGACTATTTAAACATGGTTTGATTTCTAATGATACCAAAGTTTATGTAATTAAACAGGAAGCTTTCTAAGGGTGGATACTGTGTGACGCACAAGTTGTCCCTAGAGGAGTCAGGTTCACTGAGACAGAGGAGATGGGGGGCCAGGGGCTACGGGAGGGGGAGGGAGAGCTAGTGCTGACTGGGGACAGAGTTTCAGTTAGTGAAGATGAGGAAGTTCTGCAGATGGATGGTGGGGATGGTTGTACAATAATGTGAGTGTACTTAATGCCACTGAATTGTACATGTAAAGGTGATTAAGATGGTAAATTTTGTTATGCGTATTTTGCCATAATTCAAAAATCCCAATGCACACACCAACCTGTAAACTCTCCAACACAATTAAAATAAATAAACATACTAACCATAACCAGTAGTGGCTTCTTATTCATATCAATATTGGTTTTTTAGCTTTATTGAGGTATAATTGACAATTAAAATTTTAAGATATTTAAAACATACTTTGTGATTTGATATGTGTATATCTGCATTGTGAAAGGACTCCTATCTAGTTAATTAACACATCCATCCATCACATGTTTATCTTTTTTTTTCTTTTGGTGAGAACATTTAGAATAGCATATTTAAATTATACATTATAGTCTTATCAACTATATGGCTTTTTATTGTGATAAAATACACGTGACATAAATTTTAATTATGTTCAATGTCAGTTTAGTGGTGTGAAGCACACTCACACTTCCGTGCAGCTGTCACCGCCTTCCATCTGCAGAACCCTCTCATCTTCCCAAACTGAACCTCTGTCCTATTAAACACTTATTCCCCACCCCCTCCCCAGCCTGTCTCCCACCATCTGCTCTGTCTCTGTTTGACTGTTCTAGGTATGCCACTATGCCTATAGTCCCAGAAAATCATGGGACATCCAGTGTCATGAGTGGGTGCTGGAAAGAGTAACGTGTCAGTAGCTATGTTTGCACCTGATCAAAAGTTCCTTCTCTCCAGAGAATTGTCAGAACAACCCCCCGACCACTAAGGAAATCTTGACTTTTTTCCTACCCATAATGCCATCACTAGCCCTCCAACAGTTACCCAGCCAGGTTATTCCATGTCCATTAATAAACCTAAGAGGTGTTTTTGAGAGTCCTTTGTAGGCTTTACAGCTGTGGAAGTACTTGGGCTTCCACGTAGATACTCGCCACTCGCAGAAAGACAGTTTGAGCTCACCATCTGCGGGGCCCATTCAAGGGGGAGGAAGGGTGGCGTCTCCTTTGCTCAGCAGACACTGGTAGGCCCCAGACGTCAAAGGCCAGTGGAGGAAACGGGGACTCCAAGGGACTGTCATGGGTTTTGCCCCTGAGGAGTAGTGTGCCTTCTTGAGGTTGTAGCACAAGTGTGGCTATGCAACTGGACCTCATGGGTCAGGACACAGTCAGTGTGTTACTTAAAGAACAGCTTTGTATTGTTAATACTGCCACTTTGAGAGGTGGTTTTTATTTTTGTATTTCCCTTTTCTAAGCTTATTCAAACAATTTCCCACTTCAGTCTCCTCTCACCTCTCATGTCTTTAGTTTCTCTGCTCAGGGTGGCTTTTCCGGCCAGATAACCCTCTGGGGTGAAGCTGTGCTCTGCACTGCTGGGTGACCATCAGGGCCTGGCCTCGCCCTCTAGAGACCAGTTGTCCTGCCCTACCCCCCACCCCCATCCCAACACCCAGCACTACCTCTAGACCCTGCCAAGTATCCACTGGTGCAGAATGATCCCCGGGTGAGAGCTGCTGCTCTAATCTGACTTAGGGATTCCTGAAGAAGTTATAGATCGTGCTTTTGTGCTGCAGTTTGATGGTCCAGTGTAATCATTGGATCTCTAAGCCAGACCTCTTAGAAGTCCCAGTAGAATTCTGCTATGTCTTCTGACCTTTGTCGTTATGTGGTTGCTTGATTGGCTTGATTCATTCGTTCAGCTATGACTTGGCTCCCCGTTCTTTTCTAACTCTATCTCCCACTATTCTCTCCCATGTTCCCTTTTTGCTACATTGGGTCCTTGATGTTTTTCAACTTGTCGAGGACATTTCTGCCTCGGGGCCTCTGCACATGTTCTGTGCTCTGTCTGAACTGCTTTACACCAAGCTGTGTGCATGGCTCCTTCCTGTACTTAATTCAGGACTGCTCAGCAGTCACCACCCCATGATCAGCAGCACACCCCTCCCCTCTTCTTTGACCCTGCCATCTGACCCATGGAAGATTTATTTATTAGTTTATTGCATATTCCCTACCCTTCTCTGTAGACCCTGTGCACTAGAAAGTTCCATGAGAGCAGGGACAAGCCTAGTTTTCTTACAGTCTCCAGCCCCGTGGGGATATGGTGTCTGACAGTGTCTGGAACATGTTGATATGCATCTTCTGAGCTGCCATTCACTGGACTCTCCCATAAAAGGTCTTACTTTTCACGGTAGAACTTGAACAACTAGTCCCAAGCTCTGTCCTGTGTGCCCAGCTGCTCTGAGCAGGTCCCTTTGCTCTGTGTGTGTGTGTGTGTTTCAGGGGGAGATTTGAGTCCACCTGCTCTGCATTTCCCTAGGGTTGAAGCTACCCTCCCGGACCTGGTCCCCGCCATTTGAGTCAGAGGGTTCCCAGAGGCACAACCAGAGCGAGGACGAGGAGTCTGCCGGGGAATGCTGTTCCTGCCCGAAGACTGACGCTCAGATTCTGAAGGAGCTGGAGGAGTCCTCGTTCAGGAAAACATTTGAGGACTACCTGCACAATGTGGTTTTTGTCCCCAGGTCAGAAGCTTCCATTGGCTTGGGGTTGGGGTCATGACTTAGGGAATAGATGAAGGGGGACCCAGAGAGTGGGCAGAGTCCATGTTGAGGCTCTTCCCTACACAGAGGAAGAGATACTGTGATTTCAACAGGACCCTTAACCCGGAAGAGCAAATATTGATAAAAGGGGGAAAGTTTTAAAAAAGTCAACCTGTGCTTCCTGACTATCCAGAACACTTTAAGCCAGCCTCTGATATCCATCTGAGTTCTGAGACAAACTTTGTAAGGTTAGTGACGTCAGTCTTGAGAAATGGCCTAGGCTTGATTATCACCAAGTGGCAAACTCAGAGCATTCTCTCTTTAAAATATATGTCAGCTTCTAATCCTTCTGGAACTTCCCACAGCATCTTCAAACCCAGAGAGTTCTCATTTAAATGTTGCATTACCTGTTAGTTCATGGAGGGACTTGCTAATGTACATCTGATCTACTGAGAGAGTTTGAGTAAAAATGACTAGGGTTTTCATCCATCTTTACTTCTACAAGGAGATACACTAGGTAAAAGGCAAGTTTTTTTTTGGGGGGGGGTCTCTGTGTTTCACCTCTCTCACTGCCTCAGTTTACTCATCTGTTAAATGGAGATAAATAATAGTTCCTAACTTTTAGGATTGATTGTGAGATTCCATGAGTCATACAGGGAATCTCAGCCTTGACACTATCGACATTTGGAGCCAGATTGTTCTTGGTGGTGGGGCTGTCCTGTGCCTTGTAGGATGTGGAGCAACATCCCTGACCTGCGCCACCTTGGGGCCTATAGCACTGTCTGCATCATATTAGTTCATTAGTTTTTATAGCTACCCACTGAAGCAGGTGCTCCATTTCTTACTTACATGGGTGAAAGCCTATGTTTCTGAGCTGACAAGAACTTGTTCTAAGTTATCTCAGCAAATGTATGATGTGGGCTTTTAATGGCCTTCTGTCTTTTTACCCTTGACCTCTCCTCTTCACTATTAAAGACTTTTGCAGATGGCTACCCAAAAGTGTCTGATACAATTGGCTATTCCCAAAGTGGATCAAAACCCCAAAAAGTTTACATTGGGATAAAACAAGATTCTAAAATATGTCTCTTCAAACCACCATCATCATTTTTCATATAAGTAGATTAGACATTTCCTTAGATCCATCAACATATAACTTTCCTTCCTTCCCTCCTTCTTCCTTCTTCCCTTCCTTTCTTCCCTCCCTCCCTCTTCTCCCTCCACTCACTCCGTCCCTCCCTGCATCCCTCCTTCCTTTCTTCCCTCCTTCCTTCCTTTCTTCCTTCCTTCCTTCCTTCCCTGACACAGAAGGCATTGAGGTAGTTACCATTTTAGTTGCTAAAAACAAAATGGTGCCAGACTTGGGGAAATGGTTGTGATGTTTAAATGTAGTCAAGTTTGATATCTGAAGGGAACCTCAGATGGCCAGGTCTCTGGGGGATATTTTCTCTAATTTTTTCTCCCTCTTGCTAAGTTCTCCACATCTGTTGGGGGAAGATGTGGTTCAAGTGATAAGAAAAAGTGGTTCATGGCAAATGGCAGGGTGCCTTTGGGCTGCTTGGACAGAAGGTGGCTTCCAGGGTGTTAGAAGCGAGAGGTCCGTCTGAAGAAACTCTTCTGTCTGTGCTCAAAGTAGTTGGTTTTGTTTTCACAGAAAATCCTCTTCAGGCTCTGGTGCCGAGGACAGTAGGTATGACTCACCTGTGGGACATGCGCGTGTCCCCTGGGGGCTGCTCAGCACAGGGCCGGTGGACCAAGCAGGGCAGAAAGTATGGTGTGTGCCTTTGAAACCCAGGGGCTTTTATGGCTCGATGCACGCAAAGGGCTGCTCTACCAGGACTGGGCGCTTCACAGATTCACACCTTCACCTCCTTCACCCTGAAATGAGATTTGGGCATGAATGCAGGAAAAAGTCTTTACTAACACATCTCCCGGATGCCACATGTTTCCTCCCTGCATTCACTCACTGAACATGTATCAGCACCTACTGTGTGCACAGAACTCTGCCTGCTCCCAGGGTCTAAACCATGTGCCCTAGTAGGGAAGACTGACCTAGAAACAGAACGTTTTTATTGGGGGTGACAAGTATGGGACTATAGGTGTGAGTCAGGTGTCCCATAATATTGAATTCCACAGAAGACAGTAAGGCATACTTCCCTTTGAATGAACTTCCTTTGTTCTCTTAAGACACAATGTTGTCCTGGAGTCAAGGGTGATGGGCAAACAGAATTGGAGGGGATGGTAAGGTGGTGGAATGAATTGTGGGCTCTTGGGAGGAACAAGAGGTGAAACTGGAAAGGCAGGGTAGAGGCAGACAGAGGGATTTTCAGTTTTATTTTTATTAAGGTATAACTGACATACAACATTATATTAGTTTCAGGCATACAATGTAAAGATTCAATATTTATATCTATTGCAAAATGAAAATCACAATAAGTCTAGGAAACATCTGTCACCTCACAGTCACAAAAAGTCCATAGTCACAGAAGTTCTTGTGATAAGAACTTCGAAGATCTACTCTCTTAGCAACTTTAATATGCCATACAGTATTATTTACATCCCCATGCTGTACATTTACACCCCCAGGATATGCTTATTTTATAACTGGAAGTTGTACCTTTTGATCCACTTTACCCACTTTGTTAACCAGAGTATTTGTTCATTAGTTTATTTATGTTTAGACATCTGTGTGGCCTTGATCTGTCCTCCAGTGGCCACTTGGAATATAAACTTGTAGAAAAGAGGTCTAGAAATTTGAGGCCTTGGTCTAGACCAGGGTTTTCTGATCTCACCTCTGTTGACGCTGGGGCCAGATTGTTCTGTTATGGGAACTGCCATGGTCTCTACTCTCTTGATACCAGTAGCACAACCTATCCCCAAAAATGACAACCAAAAATGTCTCCAGACAGGCCCAGAGCCCCCTGGTTCTAGGACAGTGGGCAGAGTCACCTTGGGTGAGAACCAATGGTCTAGGGTGAGAATATGGGATAATAAAATGCTGTGTATGTATGAAGTGGAAAGACCAGTTGATGTTTGGTCATGGGGGTCTTTTGTGACCAATTGGTGGTCTTTTTGGAGATAATCCTTTTGGCATATACATATTTTTGCCTGCTTGACAAGATCATTTTATGCTAATATGGATTTGTCTTTGGTTTCCATCTGAGAATGTCACTGGTCTTTGCATACAAAAAGACCACAATGAGAATCTTTTCTTTTTTTACACTGTACTTTTGTTTTAGTTCCTTTTTTAATAATTTATTTGTTTGTTTATTTTTAAAGAGAGGGGAAAGGAGAAAGAGAGAGAGAGAAATATCACTGTGTGGTTGCCTTTCACTTGCGCCCCCAAATGGGGACCTGACGTGCAACCTAGTCATGTGCCCTGACTGGGAATTGAACCAGCGACACTTGGCTTGCAGGCTGACGCTCAATCCACTGAGCCACAGCAGCCGGGGACTATGAAAATCTTAATGAGTAAGCCTCAAAGTAGGGTTTGTTCTCTGACTACACATCATCTGACTACAGTGAAATAAAAACTGAAAGTTGACTTTAAAAGTTTGAACAGAAAACTCTACTTCCCAGTAATTAAAAGTCTGTTCAGTCAAAGCAGACTCACTAACATCTGTTTGAAAAATAATGGAAATGAGAATTCACATACCTTAACTTGTAGAATACAGTATTGCAAAGCAGGGCTTTGATGCAAATAAGTACACTTATATGCTTTCTTAAGATAAGAAAAAATTAAAATGTAAAAATATAAATGTATTAGTAAGGGAAAATCAATATGGCTAAACTTGTAAATACAATCAAAGGGAAAAAGTACAAGTAACTAGAAATTAAAAAGGTGGCATAAAACTACGGTCTAAGGAAGATTTTATTATGTTGCATTCATTCTCTTGACAGTCCTGTGTTATGCAATTTGAAACTTTCAGTGAGGTGGAAAATTTTAACTTGTCTGAGCTGATTCAAGAAGAAGTACAAAACTAAATATTCTGATAAACTTGAAAAAAGGCATAAGAAAAGATGTCAATTAAGTTTTTTTTTTTTGTTTTTTTTTAAAAGACCCTGGGCCCAGAGAGTGTTACAGAGTACTCTCAGACTTGAAAAAGCAGTTTACTTCCTGTAATATGGAAACTTTTCCAGAATATAAACTCAATGGAAATTTACCCTGTTTATTTTATGAAACTAACATAGTACCTCTTAGCAGAAGCTGACAAAGATGGTACATTGAAAGAAAACCCAAGGACCAGTTCATATGGGACTTGAGATTCAAATGTCCTAAATATAAACTGTGCTGGTCGTCTTCATCTCAGAGATCTGAGCAGGTAATCTAATTCATCAGGAGGCTCAGTAAGGAAAATCATAAAGTTCATTTGATAATGTTAAGAAATTCTTATTTAGAGAAAGGAAGGAAAAAGAGGCAACAAGATAAATATCACCTAGATGAAACCAACAACTGAGCTAACATCATTCTTAAAACTATTCTGGTTAGAGCTGGAAGGACTCCAATGATTAGTAACCTTTCTCTGGGCACCTATCTGTTGCAATTAGACACAAAACAGAAATTAGAATTTAAGAGAGTGTATTGTGGGGAATAAAATCATTGATATTTGCAGATATTCTAGTGCAAGGCTGGGTAGGTGCTGGCCCACGAGCCAGGGAGGTGTGTTCAGAATGGAGCTGCCCAGTTTCCATTTTGTCTGTGGCTGTGCTCATACTGCAGTGGCTTGAAAGCTCTTGAAAGTTGAGCAGTTGTAACAAAAGCCACATGTCCCACAAAACCAACATATTTACTCTCTAACACTTATGGTAAAAGTGTGCTGACCTGTTTTCTGGGTGTTCCCTGAAAACCCAAGGAAATAACTATGAAACTCTTAGCATGAGAATCCAGGACAGTAGGGATAATAAAAATGAACAAAAGTCTGTGGATATACTAGCAGTAATTAGTATGTAAAGCAGGGGGAAAGATTGCTTTCATAATTATCATGAAACCTAAGTAACCCCGTGTACAATTACCTGTAAAAAGTTCTAATTTCAATTAAGTTTCTTACTTATGCTGTTACAGTTGTCCCAATCTCCCACCCCCCGCCCCTTAGCCCCTCTGTAGCCAGTTTGCTGAGATATAAAATTTGATAGGTTAGTGGGGAAGGCTGTTTCAGGTCATTGAACGAAAGCTCCCTGGTAAACAGGAATGAAGCAGGTAACGTGCTCCTTGGGGAATGTACAGCATAGGAGCAGGAGTGAGGAGGGCAGTAGGGCTCCCTGGGAAATGGGGTAAGGTGGGCAGTTCCCTGGAGAAGCACAAGAGAAGCAATAAAAAGGAAAGAAAAATCTTCATTCAGCAGTACAGAGAGATACACATAAAGCAGTAGAGTCGTGCTTGGAAAACTGTCTCTCAGGTTAAAAATCTGAAACAAAAAAAGGAAAATGAAATCCCTTTAACCTTACTCAGCGTTGTTGAAGTACAGTCTCATAGGCCACTGGGAAGCCCACATGTTAATGTCAAGGTCCAGATAGAAATTTAGCTGCTGTGTTAAGAGGCATGACCTAGTGATTTCTCTTCTAGGAATCTGTTTCTAGGACCTAATAAGACAATCAGATAATGACCAAAGCAATATTTATAACAGCAAAAAAGAATTTGAAAAACACTCTTACATTAAAAATACAGGAAGATGGTTAAGTAAATTGGCTTGGGCATTAATTGTAGTATTTTACAACTTTCCAAATTTTCTTCAACAAGCATGTGTTACTTTCATTACAAGAAGTAAAATCCTCATTTCAAATTGAGAAAAAAATGTAAATTCTGTTCTACTTAAGATAACTATGTTTTAAGGAACATATTTGATAAATGCTTCTAACACAAGTGAAGAAAATACATTATAAAACTAGCTTGATCTTGTTGTAGTCATACATAATATTTCTAGGAAAAAAATTGCCCACAGGAAGCAGTAGGCAGTGAAAAGATGAGTAATTTGTATTTATTTTCTTTATACTTCTTTGGATAGTTCTAAACTTTTAAGACTACCAACATTTATTTTTTAATATAGCTTTTTAAGAAGTAAAAGTGTGTCAGTTGCATGGGCATTTCTTTGGAGTTACTCATACCCACCTGAGCGGTAAGATTCTTTTACCAACAACTGAAGTTGAATCACTTAAATTCGCAGGTGCCCTAACGGGTTGTGAGAATTAGAAGACCCTTTTCTCTCCTTTTCAAACGAATGGTCAGTAGCTCAGAGTATTGAGCAAATGCCATTTGGCAGGGCTTCCTGAAAAGCTTGACTGTTAACAGGCTTTTAGCATCTTATTTTTAACACTGACACTGGGTGGTCTGTTACTATGCAATATGGAAACCTGAAATCAAGCCCACTGAGGGCAGCATCATTGTGTGTCTGTCCCTGGCATCCCAGCCCTATCTGGGTGGGCCTGCCCCGATACCTCTCATGCTTCTAAGGGCAGCTTGGAAGCTGCTTTGGGTTGTAATTCCCAGTAATTTGCATTTTAATTCATCTGCTCTCTCGCATCCCAGGGCCCCACAGTCTACTTTAAGCCTCTCATTCTCCAGGAACATTTACTTAAAGATGGTGCCTGCATGATTTCTGTGTGTCCTGCTGTCCTGACAGGCCATCAAGGAAACGCAGGGCCCTTGGGAACGAGGCGAATGTGACGACAGCCATGCCTACAGCTCCTGGTTTCCCCAATACCTCCTCTACCAGTGTGCCCACAAGCTTGGAGGAGCACCGGCCCTTTGAAAAAGTGGTGAACAAAGAGTCACTGGTCATCTCTGGCCTGCGCCACTTCACTGGCTATCGCATTGAGCTACAGGCTTGCAACCAAGATGCCCCCGAGGAAAGGTGCAGTGTGGCAGCCTACGTCAGCGCCAGGACCATGCCCGAAGGTGGGAGGCACTTCTCAGGGCCAGGCACCCACGATGACCAAGGAGAGGCCCTCAACCCTCTTTAACTTACTTGCCTCTATCACTTTTCATTTATTTTTAGTTTTCCCCAGCTTTGTGGAGATCTAACTTTGACATACAGCATTGTGTAAGCTCCTGTAACACAGTGTACAATGTGTCGCCTTGCTCCCCTTACATGTGCTCTATGATTATACTACATTTACCGCCGTAACACAAGCTAATACCACCATCACATCACATTGTGGCCAGTTTTTTATGTGTGGTGAGAACATTTAAGTTCTACTCTTTTAGTACACAATATAGTATTGTTAACTACAGTTATGTGCTCTACATTAGATACCCAGAAATCATTCATCTTACAACTGGAAGTTTATATGTACCCTTTGACCAATATCTCCCCATTTTCCCAACCACCCAGCCCCAGGTAATCACCAATTTACTCTTGTTTCTAGGAATTCAGGTTTTTTAGATTCAACATTTATGTGAGATCATACAGTATTTGTCTCTCTGTTTGACCTGTTTCACTCAGCATAATGCCCTCAAAGTCCATCCATGTTGCCTTTTTTTATTTTTAATTGCACTAGTCATACAGAGCCATTATATTAACATTAAAAAATATAAGCCATAAAACTAATAAAAATTTTGAAATACATATATACTAGTCTGGGTTCTCCAGACAGACAGAACCAATGGGATGTAAGATAGACAGACAGACATAGATACATGGACAGCCCTGTGAGGTGAGTTTCACATGTTCATTTTCCAACAAGGGAAATGGAACATAGGAGACTTACATAACCAGCTCAAGCTCAATAGCTGGTAAGTGGTGGAGGTGGGATCCAATCCCAGGGTTAGGTCCCTGCCTCTAACAACCACTGCTCCTTACAGCCAAGGCAGATGACATTGTTGGCCCTGTGACCCATGAAATCTACGAGAACAATGTCATCCATTTGATGTGGCAGGAGCCCAAGGAGCCCAATGGTCTGATTGTGCTATATGAAGTGAGTTACCGGCGATATGGCGATGAGGTAAGACTTGACACCTGGGCATGCACCTGCAAGGCTGTCATTGGTACCTTCTTCCTTTTTAAAAATTCTGGTCCAAATGCTTATCTTGTTAGATGCTTCATTGTTAGGACTCAAAGCCTTGATATGTAACTTTCTAGTGAGATGGGTCAGAGATGCCAATCCACAAACTTGGTTCAGCAGTTTCTCATGTTGCTTTTCAGGTCTGTCCTACAAGTTGAATAATGGCTGCCTGCATTTGTGTCCTTCCTTACATAATAGGAGACTCATCTCACTTAAGAGTGTTATCTGAGTCTGGAAATACATAACTAAAAACCATAATAAGTGGATTTTTGTTGGGTGCCTCTCTTTCCTACCAGATGCTTTGCAGGGTGAGGGGTGAACACCAAGATGCATAAGACATGGGATCTAAGAACAAAGAGCAGCCAAGCCATCCTGAGGGCTCACTGTGTGCCCTGCATATGTTAAGCTCTTTACATACAGTATCTCATTTATTGTACTTTATCACATTGAAGATGTGATTAGAGTCCCTGTTATTTTTATGGATCACTAAGAAACAAAAAAGACGCTACCACCTTTACTGTGAGGTAGTGTTAACTCTAAGATGTGTAGTTCTAGAAATGTCAAAATGTGAAGATGCTATGCCCCTCAGGTCTGATGGAGTACAGTAAATGCTCAGAATAATTCAGTGAGCTTTGTACTGAGGCTTCTAGAATTTAAGTTGTGTCCAAGATCCTAAGAATAGAGTCAGGATTCAAACCCAAGTCTATCTGATGTTCTAATCCAGGGGTTGGCAGCAGTAAAGGGCCAGGTAGTAAATATGTTTGGCTTTGTGGTCAGTCTCTGTTACAAATACTCAACTCTGACACTGTAGCTTGAAAGTCACCATATAGATGATACGTAAATGAATGGGTGTAATGTGTGCCAATAAAACTTTATTTACAAAAAAATAAGCAGTGGGCCAGATTTAGCTTGTGGGCCATAATTTGCCAGCACCTAACAGAGGTTATATCAAAACTGTCTAATTTCTTGGGCCTTTGGTGATCCTGTAACCAGGTGGGCACATCATGGCTTCCCCAGGCCAGAAAGAACAGGTGGGCCTCCCTCTTTTGACCCCTCTTGGGACCAGATGTAGTCTTGGTGCCAAATATTCAGCTTTGACAATGATTTAAAACTGAAATCAACAAACTACAGGCTTGTGGTCCAAATCTGGCCTGAGGCCTGTTTTTATATGGCTGCAGAGAGCTGTAAAAAGAAACAAAAGAAGAATTTGCTTTATATGAGCACAGTGGCCAACCCCAGCATCAATATAGGAGGGGCCTCTCAGGGTTGCATAAAGAGGCATGACTCATGGAAGGCCATTATTGCAAGATCTGTTAATATCTCATCCTGTATATTATTAATCCCATATGTCCTAAGGAAATAACTCATAATTGGCAGGCAGGGGGCAAGGTGTAAAAAGTTTATTAATAAGATTTTCATCAGCAGCAAAAAGTGCAGGCTACAAGATGTATTGTCTGTTGGAAATTGATATGTAGAAAATGGTATGTCCATAAAACAGGTGGATGTACAGCCATTTATTTAGTTATCTTAATTTTCAACTGAGGGCATGCTTATTGGTTTTAGAGAGAGAAACAGCAGGAGAGGGAGAGGGAGAGAAACATTAATATGAGAGAGAAATATCTCATGTGCGCTCTGACCGGGACCACACCCACAACCTAGGCCTGTGCCCTGACCAGGAGTCAAGCCCTTGACCTTTTGGTCCATAGGACAGTGCTCCAACCAACTGACTCACACTGGCCAGGGCAGGAGGTACAGCATTTTACAAGGGTGTTTGCGAAGACCTTTGTTCAGTATCATGTAAAGGTTGAGATTACAGGCTCTGGGCTTTAGATCCTCATCTTCCACCAGTAGTTAAGAACCCCACCCCCACCCCCATCAAACTAGCTTATGGCAGAAGGGATGCTGATAGCTCCCATAACTAGACAGTTTAAGGAGTTCAGGCATGGCTGGATCCAGTATTCCTTTGGCTTAACTGCATCTTAAGGGTCCTTGCAGTAAGCCCAGCAGCTCCTGGCTGTCCTCTGGTTTCCATAGTTCCAAGCCTCATATCCTGTCAGCACCAACCCTGCCAGAAGAGAGACTCTGCCCTGGCATCGCCATCCTGGCTGAGGCCATGGGATACCCAGGGATGAGTCGCATGGCCAGGGGAGTGCTATGTGCTAATGGACTTGGGCATGAGGGTTTTTTAATTAACAGCTTTATTGAGATAATTCACATGCCATAAAATACACTCATTTAACATGTACAGTTCAATAGTTTTTAATGCATTTACAGAATTGTGCAACCATCACCACAGTTGATTTCAGAATATTTTCATCACTCCCAAAGGAAACCTAATCTTCACCTTAGGCATCACCAGTCAATCTTCCCGGCCTCCTTTCTCTTCAGTCTCTGGCCATCACTCCTCCACTTTCTGTCTCTATGAATTTGCCTGTTCTGGACATGCCATATGAATGGATCATATATAATATGTGGCCTTTTGTCACTGCCTTCTTTCATTAATGTAATGTTTTCAAAGTTCATCCATATTGTAGCTTCTATCAGTACTTATTTCATTTTATGACTGAAAAATATTCCAGTGTATGAATAGACCACATTTTGTTTATTCATCTGTCGATGAACATTTGGTTGTTTCCTCCTTTTGGCTAATAGGAATCATACTGCTGTGAACATTTGTGTACAAGTTTCTATGTGAACATGTGTTTTCAGTTCTCTTGGGTACATACTTAGGAGTGGAATTCTTGGGCCATATGGTAACTCTACATTTAACTTTTAAGGAAATGCTAAGCTCTTTCCCAAAGCAGCTGCACCATTTTATATTTCTACCAGCAGCGTATGAGGTTTCCAATTTCTGTACATCATTGCCAACCCTATTCCAGTCTACCTTTTTAATATATATTTTTAATCCTCACCCCAGGATACACTGATTGATTTTTGAGAAGACAGAGAGAAACATCAGTCAGTTGCTTCCTGTTTGTGCCCCAACGGGAGACAAAACCTGCAACGTAGGTGTGTGCCCTGACCAGGGATTGAACCTATAACCTTTTGGTATAGGGGATGATGCTCCAATCAGCTGAGCCACCCGGCCAGGGCTGGTCTCTTTTTGATTATAGCCATGCTAGTGGTAGGGAAATGGTATCTTGTTGTGGCCTTGATTTGTATTTCCATGACGGCTTATTTGGGTCTGAATTTTGTGCCCTTCCTCAAACCGATGGGACTCTGTAGCTTCAGGGAAACAGGGTGAGCCTTGGAACCAGGGTGGGGCGAGGGTGGGAGGCAGGAGACACTTGAGGGGGAGGCACAGCTTCCAAAGGAAGTCTGGGGTGTTGTTGGTAGCAAGGAGGAGAAGACAGATTCTGTGCAGTGGGCAACATGTGTTTTCACTGCAGACTATCCTTGGTTTTATTCCTGCTACTGTGACCAACTCTATCCCTCCTGCCTGGAATTTTCCAGGCGTGAGCACTGGTCTTACTTCATCCTAGGAACCCCATGGTTCTGGTAAACTGGGACTGCTGGTTACTCTGTTGGCACTGGAGCTGACCCTCTGTTCTCCCAGTAGCCTCTGCTGTTCCTGGAGCCCCAGGGTCAGCAGCGGGCACCCCACCATAAGTCCCCACCAGCCTCTGTCCTGCCTGCCCTGGCCCTGATTCCAACAGACCAGCACTATCCAACATTTAGGGAAATGGGGTGGGAGAGGAGGAGAGAAGGAAAAGTCATAGTAACTGTTTAACAACTTTTTCGCAGACAAGATGGGTCAATGATCTTCAGCTTTTTCCTTAATTGTCTAGCATCACTTTGATAGTGCACAAAGCAAGGAAACATCTTTTTTACACCATTATGACTTTGCCACCTTTTCAAGTCCTTCTGGTGTCTGTGGGGGCTGTGTTGGGGCTGGCTCTTGTCATCACATGTTCCCTTCCACCCCCACCCCAAGGCCCCGGGCAAGCATCTGAGGCTGGAGGTGTGCCTCCCCTTTGTCCTGGATAGTTGCTACCTTTGGTTTCTATATTTGCTTATGTGTTGCTTTCTGCTTGGTGACTCTTCCTTCTTGAAAGAGCCTTTGGACTGGAGCCCCCAGTCTGATGTGTTTTCTGGCTGCTGTTGTCACATGATAAGCATGGGAGCCTCGATGTTTCTTTCTCTCCCTCTTAACAGTTTCCAGGCCAGTTCTGCACATGCACCATGAGCTTGGAGTTGCTTTGGAAAGTTTTAAAAATTTGGCCCTCTGAGCATCACACCTTTCCTAATAAGCTCTGGGTTTATCTCTGTGTGTTTATCACCAGGGTGTATATGCTTATCTTCTCTCTTTTATCAGACCTGCAGGTAGATCCCCAACGTTTTAAGTGAAGGTAGAAGAAAGGTAGCAAAGGTAAGGAAGGAAGGAAGAATTTAAATTTGTTCTTTTTCTTCTTTTCTTTTTTTTTAATGTATTTTATTGATTATATTGTTACAGTACTTCCAATTTTCTCCCCTTTACTCCCCTCCACCCAGCATCTCCCTCCCCCAGCAGTCCCCCCAAGTCCATACGCCTGGTTCGTAAAAAATAGCTATCCCTCCCTCTCAGATATTAAGACCCTCTGTAATCTTGTAAAGGACAATGGGCGAAGGTCTCAAGCTCCTCTAGCTGCTTCAAGCTGGACATGGTCGTCATCCTACCTACCCTTGGGTCCAGAAAACCCTAATAAGAGTAGGGGTGTGGAGGGGAGGGTGGCCTTCCCACATGGGGAAGGATCGTGCAGACTCCAGGTCAGTTGGCTGTCTCCGGTCAACAGCGTGCTTGGTTTAACAGGCTGGCATCATTGTTATGTTCTCGGGGCAACAGATTTGGCGAAAAGGGTTAAAAGACATCATTCAATCCATAACTACTAGATGTCAAAAGGCAGGGATTAATTTTTCAATGTTCCGTATTAGGAGAAAGAAAAAAAAAGAAAAGAAAAAAAGAGTTTCTTTGGAGGAAGGTGTGCTAGGCACATCTCACCTTTCCAAAACCCTTTTGCCCATTATACTTAGTTTGGGCTGAGGGAAATAGTTTAGGTTTCCCTCCTCTCAGACCTCTGGGTCCTTTCTGTCCAAGCCATTAGGATAGAAAAGAGAAACCAGTTTTAAAGTGAAGCCCACAGACCACCCCATTCTTCACCAACCCAGCCATTTAGTTCAGCCAAACCGTTGAGTCTCAGGAGGCAGCGCTGCAGAGAGGATTAAGTGAGGCTTATGCGTACAGACAATCACTCAGGTAAACTCAGGGAATGCGATTATAGGATTATTTCCTTTGAAAACAGAAAACACGTTAATTTATGTAACATAACCCACTAAGAAGTCTCTAAATCTGTAAGACTGTCTTATTGGGAAGACATCCAGTTGCAAGGCACTTGACATTCTACTTGCCTGCAACTTGAATATCTTTGATGATATCACAGACATGGTTTAATTTTCAAGTGAAACCATATTTTAAATGAGAAGAAACTTTTAAGACAATTAGTTGCCCTATTTTATAGTCTACTACTGATCATTGTGATTTTCCTTCAATAATGATTTTTCTCCCTAAGATTACCCTCCTTGTCTTTAAAGGGACTACATTAAGTCCATTTTTAATTTATCCTGTTCATTTGCATAAACATAACAAGAGCAGCAAATGATCACTTATGATCTTTAGTTCTGCTTTGCTGGAACTTACCCAAGGAATATTTGGGGTGACCCTCAGTCTGTTCTTCAGGGCACAGAAGCTGAGCCACATACCTGGCATTCAGCCTTGCCTGTACACACCTGTCCTTTCCAAGTCTTTCTGGTTTTTCATTGTGCCTTAAGGTCCCTTCTGGCCATCTTTCAGGAAAACAACCTTCATTCCTTCCCTGCAAAGATTGCTGTGGACCACACAACCAACCACGATACCAGGCCTTTTATCTCGCGGGCTTTTATTACCTTTGAAAGTCATTCCCCGTTGCTCAGGGTTTTGTGGTAACAACCTGAGCCCAAGTATGTTTCCTTTAGGCTTGACATTCCAGTCAAAGACTTGGTCAAAAAAAAAAAAAAAACTCTATTAACAACTGGTCTTATTAGTATTATGCAAAGAAACTGATGTCATTACTTACTTGTTTAGAATGCCAAACTCTGGAGGGATCAAATAGGGAGAAAAATATACAACGTAAAGGAAAATCTTTGTCCTAATATTCACTGAACTGGCATTTCCATTCTTCATATTTTCATTTTTCCCCCACTAAAAAAAAAATTTTTGTTTGTTTTTCCATTACTTGTCTCACTTTTTTACCCCTCTTGCTTCCCTGCACCCTGCTTCTCCCTTCCCCCACATTCAGTCCCCACTAAGTTGCCCATGTCCATGGGTCATTTATACATGTTCTTTGACTAGACCATTCCCCTTCTTTTCCCTTTCTCTCCCTCCCACCTCCCCCCTTGTTACTGTTAGTCTACTTCTTCCTTACATCGCTCTGGTTCAATTTTGCTTATTTGTGTTGTTCATTAGTTTCCTGTAATAGTTAACAGCATAAGGTATTTTTCTTTCGTTGCCTGGCTTATTTCGCTAAGCATAATTCTCTCTAGTTCCATCCATGTTGTTGCAAATGGTAGAAGTTCCTTCTTTCTTTCTGCTACATAGAACTCCATTGTGTAAATGTACCACAGTTTTTTGATCCACTCACCTACAGATGGGCACTTAGGTTGTTTCCAGCACTTGGCTATTGTAAATACTGCTGCTATGAACATTGGAGTGCATAGGTTCTTTTGAATTGGTGTTTCAGGATTTTTCGGATATAATCCTAGCAATGGAATTGCTGGTTCAAAAGGCAGTTCCATTTTTAGTTTTTTGAGGAAATTCCATACTGTTTTCCATAGTGGCTGCACCAGTCTGCATTCCCACCAGCAATGCACCAGGGTTCCCGTTTCTCCGCATCCTCTCCAGCACAAGTTGTTTGTTGATTTGTTGATGATGGCCATTCTGACTGGTGGGAGGTGGTATCTCATTGTGGTTTTTATTTGCATCTCTCTGATGGCTAGTGATGTTGAGCATACTTTCATATGTCTATGGACCCTCTGTATGTCCTCTTTGGAGAAGTGTTTGTTCAGGTCCTTTGCCCATTTTTTAATTGGGTTGTCTGTCTTCTTGGTGTTGAGTCATATGAGTTCTTTATATATTTTGGAGATCAATCCCTTGTCTGAGATGTCATTGGCGAATATATTTTCCCATATGGTTGGTTTCCTTTTCATCTTGCTGATGTTTTCTTTAGCTGAGCAGAAACTTTTTAGTTTGATGTAGTCCCATTTGTTTATTCTTTCCTTTATTTCCCTTGCCTTAGGAGATAAATCAGTGAAAATGTTGCCACGTGAGATATCTGAAATTTTCCTGCCTATTTTTTCCTCTAGGACTTTTATGGTATCACGGCTTACATTTAAGTCTTTGATCCATTTTGAGTTTATTCTGGTATATGGTGTAAGTTGGTGGTCTAGTTTCATTTTTTTGCATGTCCCTGTCCAGTTCTCCCAACACCACTTGTTGAAGAGGCTCTTTTCACTCCATTTGATGTTCTTTCCCCCTTTGTCAAATATTAGTTGACCATATGAACCTGGGTTTATTTCTGGGCTCTCTATTCTGTTCCATTGATCTATATGTCTGTTCTTATGCCAGTACCAGACTGTTTTGATTACCGTGGCCTTGTAGTATAGTTTGATATCAGGTATTGTGATTCCTCCTACTGTGTTCTTCCTCAAAATTGCTGTGGCTATTCAGGCTCTTTTTTGGTTCCATATAAATTTTTGAAGTATTTGTTCTAGGTCTGTGAAATATGTTGCTGGTATTTTAATAAGGATTGCATTGAATCTATAAATTGCTTTGGGTAGTATGGACATTTTAATGATGTTGATTCTTCCCATCCATGAGCATGGTATATGCTTCCATTTATTTGTATCTTCTTTAATTTCTTTCTTCAGTGTTATGTAGTTTTCTGAGTACAGGTCTTTTACCTCCTTGGTTAAGTTTATTCCTAGGTATTTTATTTTTCTTGTTGCTATGGTAAATAGGATTTTTCTTTCAGTTTCTATGTCTGAGTTTTTATTGTTGGTGTATAAAAATGCCTTTGATTTCTTAATATTGACTTTGTATCCTGCTATTATGCCGAATTCACTTATTAGGTTGAGTAGTTTTTTCGTGGAATCTATAGGGTTTTCTATGTACACTATCATGTCATCTGCAGATAATGACAGTTTTACTTCCTCTTTTCCAATTTGGATGCCTTTTATTTCTCTTTCTTGTCTGATTGCTGTGGCTAGAATTTCCAAGACTATGTTGAATAGGAGTGGAGAGAGCGGACATCCTTGTCTTGTTCCTGACCTCAGGGGGAATGCTCTCAGTTTTTGCCCATTGAGTATGATATTGGCTTCAGGTTTCTCATATATGGCCTTTATTATGTTGAGATATGCTCCCTGTATTCCCATTTTGCTGAGAGTTTTTATCATAAATGGGTGTTGTACTTTATCAAATGCTTTTTCTGCATCTATTGATATGATCATGTGGTTTTTGTCTTTCATTTTGTTTATGTGTTGTATTATGTTTATTGATTTGCGAATATTAAACCATCCTTGCATCCCTGGGTTGAATCCTACTTGATCGTGGTGTTTGAGCTTTCTAATGTGTTGCTGGATCCGGTTTGCCAATATTTTGTTGAGGATTTTAGCATCTATGTTCATCAGCGATATTGGTCTCTAGTTTTCTTTCTTTGTTGTGTCTTGACCTGGTTTTGGAATTAGGGTTAAACTGGCTTCATAGAAAGAGTTTGGGATTTTTCCCTCTTCTTGTATCTTTTGGAATAGTCTGAGGAGGATAGGAGTTAGTTCTTTCCTAAGTGTTTTGTAGAATTCACTTGTGAAGCCATCTGGTCCAGGGCTTTTGTGTGCCGGGAGTTTTTTGATTACTGCTTCAATTTCACTAGCTGTTATTGGTCTATTCAGACTTTCTGCTTCTTCTTGATTCAGTTTGGGAAGACTACAGGTTTCGAGGAATTTGTCCATTTCCTCTAGGTTGTCAAATTTCTTGCCATACAGTTGTTCGTAATAATTTCTTATAATCCTTTGTATTTCTGTTGCCTCAGTTGTGATTTCTCCTCTTTCATTTCTGATTTTATTTATTTGGGTCCTCTCTCTTTTTTCTTGATGAGCCTGGTTAAAGGCTTGTCAATTTTGTTTATCTTTTCAAAGAACCAGCTCCTACTTTTGTTGGTCTTTTGAATTGTTAGTTTAGACTCTATGTCATTTAATTGTGCTCTGATCTTGATGATTTCCTTTCTTCTACTTGATCTGGGTTTTGCTTGTTGTTCTTCCTCTAGTTCTTGTAGCTGTAGGGTTAAATTTTTTATTAGAGATTCTTCTAGCTTTTTTAGGTAGGCCTGTATTGCTATGAACTTTCCTCTCAGGACTGCTTTCGCTCTATCCCATAGGTTTTGGGTTGTTGTGTGTTCATTATCATTAGTTTCCAGAAACTTTTTGATTTCTTCCTTGATGTCATTGTTAACCCATTCATTATTTAATAGCATGTTATTCATTCTCCATGAGTTTGAATGTTTTTGAGTTTTTTCCTTGAGGTTGATTTCCAATTTTAAGCCATTGTGATCTGAGAAGAAGCTTGATATAATTTCAATTTTCTTGAATTTATTGAGGCTTGTTTTGTGTCCTACCATGTGGTCTATCTTTGAAAATGTTGCATGTGCACTTGAGAAGTATGTATATTTTGCTTCTTTGGGGTGAAAACTTCTATATATATCGACTAAGTCCATTTGATCTAGAGTGTTGTTCAGTGCCTCAATAACTTTGGTGTTTCTTTGCTTTGAAGATCTGTCCATTGTTGACAATGGGGTGTTAAATTCTCCTACTATGAGTGTGTTGCTGTCTATATCTTTCTTGGAGTCTTTCAAAAATTTCCTTATATATTTGGGTGCTCCTAAGTTGGGTGCATATATATTTATAAGGGTTATATCTTCTTGATGGATTTTTCCCTGAAGTATTATGGAATGCCCTTCTTTGTCTCTTTTTATGGACTTTGCTATGAAATCTGTTTTGTCTGATATAAGTATTGGTACCCCGGCTTTTTTTTCATGTCCATTTGCTTGAAATACTTTTTTCCATCCCTTCACTTTCAGTCTGTGTAGATCTTTTGTTCTAAGGTGTGTCTCTTGTAGACAGCATATATGTGGGTCATTCTTTCTAATCCATTCAGCTACCCTATGTCTTTTAATTGGAGCGTTTAATCCATTTACATTCAAGGTTATTACAGATAAGTACTTATTCATTGTCATTTTCCCCCTTTGTACTCGTGTTCTTCTCTGTCTCTCTCTGTTTCTTTATCTTTTTAGAGCAGACCCTTTAGCATCTCTTGCATTGCTGGTTTGGTGGAGATGTATTCTTTTAGCCTTCTTTTGTCTTGGAAGCTCCTTATTTCACCCTCCCATTTTGAATGAGAGCTTTGCTGTGTATAGTATTCTAGGTTGTAGGCCTTTGTTTTTCATTGCTTGGAATATTTTTTGCCATTCCCTCTGGCTTGTAGTGTTTCTGCTGAGAAATCTGATGATAGCCTTATTGGAGCTCCCTTGTATGGTATTAGTTGTTTTTCTCTTGCTGCTTTTAGGATTCTCTCTTTGTCTTTGTTGACATTTTAATTATGATATGTCTTGAAGTGAGCCTGTTGGGGTTCATCTTCATTGGGACCCTCTGTGCTTCCTGCACTTGCGTGACTCTTTCTCTCCTCATATGAGGGAAGTTTTCTGTCATTAGTTTTTCCTTCTGGAATTCCTATGATACGGATATTATTACGTTTCATGTTGTCCTGCAGCTGTCTTAGAATATCTTGAGTCTTGTTCAGTCTTTTTTCATTTTGTTGCATTGTCTGGGAGTTTTTGTGTACGTTGTCCTCCAGCTCGCTGATCCGATCATCTGCTTCCTGTAGCCTGCTTTTAATTCCTTCTACTGTGTTCTTCAATTCAGAGATCGTATTCTTCATTTCCTCCTGGCTCTTATTGATAGCTTCTATGTCCTTTTTCATGCTCGTGTAATTCTCTGTGAGTTCCTTGTAGTTTTTCTGTAGTTCCTTGTAGTTTCCCTGGAGTTCTTTGTAGTTTCCGCTGAGCTCATTCAGCTTCTCTATAATCCATGTTCTGAATTCTGTATCTGATATTTTGCTCCCCTCTATTTCATTTAGCACTCTCTCTGGGGATTCTACCTTTCCTTTTGATGGGGGGTTGTTTCTCTGTCTCCCCATTTTTGTGATTCCTATTGTTTGTTGGTGCTCTTGGAATGATCTCCTCTTCCTGGATCTGCCTCTGGTATCGTCAGATCATGTACCAGACTGGCCCTAGGCAGCCTATTGGAGACTTCCAATGATCTACTGCCTTTGTCTGTCTTCTTTAGTTGTTAATCTACTCAATTTGTGATTAGCTGTCAGGCTTAAGGACCATGGGTGTGGCAGCTTAATTCCTGTAGGCAGGGCTTTTATTTCCCCTTAGTCTGACGCCACTTGGAGGGGAATGGTCTGTCTGCTGTACTGGGGCTGAGTCAGCACTGGCTGGTCCTTGGAGGAGGTTAGTGTAGCTTCCACTTACTCCTCCGCCCTCCTGGATCTCTGTCTGTGTTGTCCTTGATGTTATTTCTTTAATCTGTCTGGTTGTATTTCAGCTACTTTTTGGTGGATCTTTTTCTCTGACTAGTTGATTGAGAGTCACTCTGCCCACCTTGTCTTGAGATCTTTTGTGGAGGTGCTGCTAAAACGTAATCACACAACCCAGGCAAGAAACCCACACCCTCCAATATCTCCCCGAACTACAATCTCACTATAGGCTGCAAATGAGCCCGTATTGATATACTTGTGGAGATATTGGGACTCTTATTTCATAGGAGAAACAGATAGGAGTTGTTTTAAATGAAGGAAGGGTAATTTTTGAGCTGGAAGTTGAAAGAGTAATAATATTAGCAATTGGGATCAAGGTTATGTAAGGGAGCAATTAACACACTGTATGTTTGAAAAGGAGGAGAGGGTTACAGTGTGGGGTGAGAAAGTGGAAGCGTATAGTATTAGGATTATATAATCGGTATATGCTATATGATTAGCGTGGGGGGGAGGATAGACACAACAGACATCCAGGCAGACAGACAGCCAGAAATTGAAAGAGAGGGCTGAGGAGGTTAGAAGGTAGGAAACAGATTGAGAAAGAATTTTTCAATAATAAAAATACAGAGCAGAAAAAAGCAAGACAGAAAGGGAGAGAGGAAAGAGAGAAAGTAGAGAAGAGAAGGGTAGGAGAGAGAACGAAAGAAGAAGGGGAAGTAGAGGAGGGGGGACTGGATTAAAATTCTTTTTAAATTATATATTATAAAAAAGATTAGGAGATTAAAACATGATATAAAATTGCAAGATAGAGAGAATATATAGAGAGAGGAATAGGAGATAGGAAAGCAAGAGGATGGGGGAGGGAAA
The DNA here is from genome assembly GCF_987537825.1 of Furipterus horrens. Classification (NCBI taxonomy): domain Eukaryota; kingdom Metazoa; phylum Chordata; class Mammalia; order Chiroptera; family Furipteridae; genus Furipterus; species Furipterus horrens. Next base: position 58,950,830 of record NW_028327180.1, on the reverse strand, counting down.
GAACACAGAGGAGGGAAGGAAATCAGGAGGAAGAGGAGATATTAGGGAGGGAAAGATTGAAATTGAGGAGTTGACAAAAGATAGAATGAAGGAGAGAAATACAAGAGGGAGAGAAAGAAGTGAGGGGATGGGGTGGAAAGAGAGGAGGGGTAAGAATGGGAGGGTGAAGGGAGAGGGGGATAGATTAGAATTATAATTTGAATATTAAAAGATTAGAATATAAAGTGGAATAGGGAGAGAGAAAGAAAGAGAGAGAATATGTATAGGGAGAGAAGGGAAATAAGGGCAAGGGATGAAAGAAAAACGAATGTAGACTGAAGGGGGACAAAATAAAGAAAGAAATTTAATAAAATTGAAGGTGCTTAGCGCAGAGAAAGGAGAGAGAGAGAAAGGGAGAGAACTTAAAATTTAAAAAACTGAGAATAGGATGCAGGGGAGACATGCTAAGGGGAGAGAAGGGAGGGAAGAGGAGGGGAGAAAAGGAGAGAATAAGAAAGGATGGTAGGGGCAGTTAGAGAGAGAGTGAGAGATGAAAAAATGAGAGGATTTTAACTCAATTCAACTTTTAGGCACAGTCTCTGGGTATTTTTGGTTTGTTTGGTTTTTTGTTTTTCCTTCCTTCCTTCCTGAGTCCGCTCCTATTCAAAATTCCATGAGTTTCAAATCTTTTCTGGTTGGTTGGCTGGCTGTGGGAGGGTTCTGCTTTGATTCTGGGATTGCTAGTCTTTTTTTCGTGGGCCTACCACCGCTCTGCTGTGGGCTGCGTTTAGTTTTCCCCTCCTGAGGCACCCTCAGCCCTCCTCAGGCTTGTCCAGCTACTCCTTCCCCCTGTTGGTTGAGCCTGTGCCTGCCAGCAATGCCCGCCCTGCCTCCAGTCGTGTCTCTATTCCCAGGCTCACAGCTTCTGCTCTCTTCCCTGTCTATATGCCTGCGCACCCTACCTCTCTCCCTGTCTCAAGATCATCCCTTTGTTCTGCAGGACTTTGGCACAGTCGGTCAAAGCACCGGGCCCAGTGGCACTTTCCTGCCCAGGGCCTCTCCCCAAGTCTGGAGCTCCGCAGCAGCGTTTTCCTGCGGCCCCTTCTCCCCGCCCTAAAACCGTCTCCACTCCAGAACCACCGCCTCCGCTCTCTTCCCTACTTACACACCCTGCGCGTCCTATTTCTCTCCTAGCCCCAAACTCTCCTTTTGTTCTGTGGGATTCTAGCGCGATTGCTCAGTTCTCCCCCGGTCCGGAGTTCCGCAGTAGCTTTTCTGCGCAGGCCCGTCTCCTTGTCCCAAAACTGCCCCTTTGTTCTGTAGGGCCCTAGCGCTAGTGCTGGGCTCGCCCGGAGTGCCGAGCTTTCGGTAGGAGGTTGCAGCTGAGGAGGTTTCCCTCTAGACTCAGATCACACAGTTTCTCCCAGTCCTGGTTGTTCACTGTTCTCTCCCTCCTCTGGCTTTTTCGGCCAAATCCTCTCCCTAACTCCCTACAAGAATTCACTTATCGGTGTGCCCCTAGCAGGGGGAGCCTCCAAGGAGTTCTAGGCTAGTGAGCTCTCCGGCTTGTTACTGCAGACGCATTGAGTCTCGGAATGACTCAGCCTGCAGTGCGTGGTAAACCCCTCCACCCCCCTCCACGCTGCTCCCACGCTCTCCTCCCTGTTCACGCTATCGGAGATCCACACTCACTCAGTCACTCCTCTCTGCATTCGTTCCTGGAGTCTCTCCTTAACAGGAGCGAGTTGAGAACACTGTCCCTACTCCGCGGCCATCTTCTAAATTTGTTCTTAAGACATTAAACCCATGTATCCATTTGGTTCTAATGAGGCAGAGGCCAACAGGTGTAAGGTAAAAAGCCTGACATATAATTTAGGTGATGTGGCTCCTTTCCCGTCTGGGACTTTCTGAAGGCCTGGTGAAAATATCCTACAGTGGGTGCGAGAAGTTTTGGAGGCAGACAATTCAGGGTTGAAGGGCCAGCCCTGCGCTTAGCAGCAATGAGACCAGCGACTCATCTCACACCCTCAGCCACAGGTGTGCTCGAGTTTGCACAGCCTGTGGGCTCCAAATTGCTTCCATATCTTACTTACAATGGTTGGAAAAAATGAAAAGAAGAATAGTATTGCATGGTGCACATAAATTACATGAAGTTCAGCTTTCACCCTCCACCGTGTTTCATGGACACACATTTCATGCCTGTTTGTTACAGATGTTACAAATTTGGGATTTGTCTCTGGCTGCTTTTGCTGTTTTTGATGTCAGGGTTGAGTTGGTGACAATGATCATCTGGCCCCTTGAAGCTGAAAATATTTGCTGTCTGGCCCTTTACAACATAAGTTCGCTAACTCTGTCCTGAGCTCCACTTTCTTGTCTCTAAGGAGAGTAAGCTATGCGGTTGTTGTAAGAATTAAATGAGGTGACATAGGTCAAATGGTTGGCTGTGGTTTAGGAAGATTGGCTGTTATCAATCACCATAACCTCTTTCTGTTTCCTCATCCTTAGAGCTAAGCTTCTGAAATTCTGGAAGTCTCCAAGTTTGTGTCTTAACTCCTTGTGTGCCATTTCTGAGCAGATCCTGTCCATGACAGTCCCACCCAGGCTGGATGCTCCTGAGTGTATGAAGCACAACCCCCCACACTCCTCTCTCTCCTCCTGTCTTCCAGGAGCTGCACCTCTGCGTCTCCCGCAGGCATTTTGCTCTGGAGCGGGGCTGCAGGCTGCGCGGGCTGCTCCCAGGGAATTACAGCGTGCGAGTGCGAGCCACCTCCCTGGCGGGCAATGGCTCCTGGACAGAAACCACCTATTTCTACGTGACAGACTACTGTGAGTCCGCACAGCGACTTGGACAAGCTGGGTCTGTGCTTGCTGCTGGGAACAGCAGAACATTTCAAAGAACAGTGGAGGGAGGTTGGAGGCTAGGCCTGCCGGCCCCGGACTTGACCTGCGGCTGTGCCGGCGGCGGCAGCTGCTGCGGGACTGGGCAGGGCGCGTGCCCTCTCTACTGCTGTGCTTCCTCGTCTGTTCTTGGGGATAATAGTGGGTCCGCCTGTGGGGGTGAAGGAAGGTTTCAGTGACATCATGAAAGTCATGTGGCCGGCACAGGGCAAGTCTGATAAACACATCAGCTCCTTTGAACTGTGTTTCAATCTTTGTTGTGAGATGGGCCATATCCTCCAATGGAACAGATGGGGGCTTCCCTACCCAGCCTTTGGTATGCTCTTGATGTTCATGCAGTGAGTGCTGCCCCTGGGCCAGCTGGACACACTGGACAGCAGAGTGGGGAGAGGTGGGAAAGGCTGAGCTGGTCAGGGAGTGCTTCCTGGAATTGGTGCCCCTTTGGCTGAGACCTGGAAGAATGTACAGGTCAGGGCAAAAGAGGACCTTTAGTCTGACACGTGGCAGGAACCTATACACTGGAAAAGTAAACAAACAAATAACTTGGGTGGAGGGGAGTTTCTAGACCAGTAGGATCAGGAGCTTGGTGGGGAGGGATGGGATGCAGCTTCCACTTGGCTGGCTGGATTTTCAGGTACCTGGCACAATGGGAGTGTGGAAAGTGGGGATGATTCTTCCTGGGACGGTTGTGGTCAGGGTCTGGATGAGGATGAGAGTTTTGACACCAACTGGGTGTCTTGCACTGTGATTCTGACTCTGCTCACTGCAGTTACGACAGAGCCCACAAGGGTGAGAGCACAGTTTCCAACAAGACTGCTCTTGCCAAGATGCCAAATGCAAGTTTGGAGGTTTCCCAGGCCACTTACACGTCTTCTGATCAACTGGCCACATATTTGGGGGTTCCCATGATCCCTTCTTGTTAAATTATTTGCTAGAATGGCTCATTTGCTATAACTTAGGAAAGGGCTATGCTTACCAAGACAGTTTTATTGCAAAGGATATGAATCAGGACACAGGACAAGGGCCAGAAGGGTCCTGGACACAGGACTGCTGTCCTCTCCCTGTTGACAGGGCACATCGTGTCATCCTCTGGACATGTTGATGTGTCCATCCTCTGAACTGTGCTGTCAAGAGTTTTTATTGGGATTATATTATCTAGGTGTGATTGGTTCAATCATTGGCCATGTAATGGAACTGAATCTCAAGTCCTGCACCCCTCTGTAGGTCAGGTTGGCTGAGTCCTACTCCTGTGATAACACGCTTGCTCTTCTGGTGCGCAGCCCCACCCTGAGCCAGCTCACCTTCTGGCATGAACCCCGGTGGCTTCCAAGGGGCTCATCAATAACAAAGGCACTCCTACTACACAGGATATCCAAGATTTAGAGGCACTTTCTAAGAAGCAGAGACACTGTGAATGAAATCAAAGGAAAACACTCTCAGAGTGGGAAGGATGTTTACAACATCATTGACAAAAAGTTAATATCCTTAATACAAAAGGAATACACAGCTGACTCCTGAACTGCATGGGTCTGTGTATATGCAGATTAAAAAAAAATAGGGTAATGTATTTTGTCTTCCTTATGATTTTCTTAATGTTTTCTTTTCTCTAGCTCACTCTATTATAAGAACATAGTACATACAACATACAAAATACGTGTTACTTGACTGTTGATATTATTGGTAAGGCTTCCTTCCTGTCAGCAATGGGGTATTAGTACTTGAGTTTTGGGAGAGTCAAAAGTTAAATGCAGATTTTCAGCCATACAGAGGGTCGTTGCCCCTCACTCCTTTGTTGTTCAGGGGTCACTTTTATATATTATATGAATAAAAGATAAATGCCCTAACATAATAAGCAAAGAACATAGGTAGCCCACTTAAAAAGAAATAGAAAAATAAGAAAAAAAAAGTCCAACCTCACTTAAAGCCACACTAAAAAAGAAAAATTCAAATTAAAACAAGTAATTTTCAACTTACCAAATTGGCAAGGTTTTTGTTGGTTTCTTTTTTCATAATTACAGTACTTAATGTTGTCCAAGAGTTTAGACACATGAAGTTTTTTTTTTTATGGTTGGTCAGTGCTAAAATGTAGTACTTTAATAATGTGCATTAGAAATCTTATCAGGGATCTTACTATTTGAGCCAACAGTTCTGGTCCTAGAAATGTATCCTAAAGAAAGAATCAGACATGTTTTTAAAAGATGCATGTTCATCATTACTCACAATAGCGTGAAATGTTAAACTTCAGATTATAGGTTCAGGGCACCAACCCTCCTGCACTGTCAAGAATTCTTGTATAACTTTCGATGCCCCAAAAACTTAACTACTAATAGCCTACTGTTGACAGGAAACCTTACTGATGACATCAACAGTCGATAAACACATATTTCGTTTGTTCTATGTATTATATACTGTATTCTTACAATAAAGTGAGATAGAGAAAAGAAAATGTTAAGAAAATCATAAGGAAAATACATTTTCAGTACTGTGTGTATTTATTGAAAAAAATCTGTATGTGAGTGGGCCCACACAGTTCAAATTGGTGTTTTTCAAAGGTCCACTATACTTTCTAAAGCAATTCTTTAACCTATGACAGGGAGGGAAGCCAGGCACCAGGCTGTGGAATTGAAGGAGGTGCTCACCCTTGGGCTGTTCCTGGCCTTGCAGGACCCAGAGCAAGAGCTTTGTATAGATTTTACACCCAGGGGACCTCCCTTCCATCACTCTAGTTCTGGCTGCCACTGCAATCTGTGGAGCGAGCAGGACTGTAGGGTCTGAGAAGCAGAGATGGGGTGCATCATGCTGAGCCCTAACCACTTAGTCAGTGATCGCCAGCTTTCCCACTCCTTAGGAAAAAGGGAAGGGCAGAGGGATGTTTCAACAGCTGCACACACAACTGCACAGAACTGGACCATTTCCACGTCTCCTGTCACGCTCCATTACAAACCTTCATGGAGACCTGCAGCCTGTCAGCCACTGGGACGGCTCTGACAGTTTGCTGTCAGCCGCAGAGGTGCAGAAACATGAGACGTCTCAGGCAAGAGCTGGCCCCCAAGGCAGCATGGGGTATTCATTGGTCAGAGCTCACTCAGATGCCTGGGTTGACTGCATGCTGCTCTGGGATCAGTTCGAGGACTTTGAGCAAGACCCCTCCCTTCCATGAGCCTCTGTTCCCCACTCTGTTAACTGGCATTAGTCAGAATACCTTCTGCCTTGGCTTACAGGATGATTAAATAAGGTTACCACACAAAGCACTTCAAACAGTAACTGGTTTTTACTAAGTGTTCAGTAAACTGCTGTTATTAAACGATCCAAATAACCAGACTCCTCTGATTTTTCCAAACCCATTTTCTTCCTTGGCTTGGAAGAGTCTGAAGACAGGGGCGTTTTTACAATTTCAGACAACTTGGCCTTGTTTGTGAATTTCAAAAATAAAAGCTGTGTAGCATTTCTTCAGATGGTTAAAAAGGTGTTCTCTGGAGGAAATGCACTTTATTTTGCCTGGTACTCTCCCAAGGTCCATAGGCTGGCTGTCAAGTAAGGAGGGGCAGGCCACCGAGCACTCACAGGGCACTTCCTGGTGGATGTTTCATCTGCTAGGGCTGCTGTTCAGAGTTAAGACAAGTTATTTAATTTGCAGGACTCAATACAAAATGAAAATACAGGGTCCTTGTTTTAAAATTAAGACTTTCAAGATGGTGACTGTGGAATATTAAACCCAGAGCATAGCGCTTCTGCTTATGGGGCCCTGAAAGGCGGCCTGGGTGGTTTGGCTGGGAATCCGGCCCTGGGTGGGAAGGGGGAACTGGCAGTGGGCAGTGGAGTGGGATCATTGCTTCCTCTGAGCCCACTACCCAGCCCCAAGGAGCCAAATGGTGTTACAGGACTGCTGGGAAATCGGGTCTAGGAGACCAGCAGAGAGAAGCTCAGGAACAAAAGATGGGAAAAAGTGTGCATGGCCCACCATTATATTTGTAGATGTGACTTGTGATAACAACACATTTTGATACGAAACCCATATTTTCTTATTCTATTTCAGTAGATGTCCCATCAAATCTTGCAAAAATTATCATCGGTCCCCTCATCTTTGTTTTCCTCTTCAGTGTTGTGATTGGAAGTATTTACCTATTCCTGAGGAAGAGGTTAGTGTGGTGGTGGATGGTTAACAACCAGCTCTGCAGAAAATTTAAGCCTCGATACATAGATATAGATACAGTGTATTTAAGTTTGTTATAACTTTTACTGATCTAAATGATACGTAGCATACAATTTACAGATAATGATTGTAACACAATATACAGTCCACTTTATTGTAAATTCCCTCACCAAATGTTTTTGTTGATTTTCCCCCCTGAACCTTTGTATCTATAGCCAACCTATGTTTTCAGTTGATAAACAAGGGTTTATGAATGTTGACTTATATTTTATTTATGTTAAAGAGTAGGACAGAAATGAAATAAGATGTATATACTCATCAATCATAGGAGTGGCTTTGTGGAACCAGATAGTAATTCTTAAATACTTAATATTTTCCCAATGTTTTGTGCCATTTGCAACATCATGGCTACAGATGCTGCATTATTAACATTTTTTCTGTCACTTCCTCAAGCCTAGACAAACAACAGAACAAGAAATCCAGTCTCCATTTGTAGTGTTTGCCTATTTCTGTGGGGTACATACTCCCACTGTCATCAGCTTGCAGCTCCAGACATGACGCCCCTGAGTGCATGGCTGGGAAGGGATGTCAGTAGGTCCCTGTCCTGTGGTGTCTCTGCCACACGTGTGCAGGAATGTGGGAAGTGAGGTGATGCAGACAGCCTTAGAGCACTGATCATAGTAAGATGCAGTATGATAATGAGGAAGTGATGAGTTTTGAATATTATTATCTTTGCTTTTAATATAATTATTTAATTGTAAGTCTATCTGATTTAATTTTACATGATGGTTATATTTAAAAACTGCCTTGCAAGTTTCCCCAAAATTTAATGGTTGTTTCCCATGAGCTGGGACGAGATGGCCTCAGAACAGCACTGGTATGTGGGTGCTGCTGCCAGGTTCTATTCATGTCAGGGAGGCCTGTGAGACTCGGCTAGTATGATCTCCCTTCTTCTCTTCCAGGCAGCCTGATGGGCCGCTGGGACCGCTGTATGCTTCTTCAAACCCTGAGTACCTCAGTGCCAGTGATGGTGAGTGCCGACTCTTCCCTGTGGGTGGCTAGGATCCTCTGGTCTGGTTTCCTTGCCATTGTTGTCAAGTGAAAGTCAAGGGTTGACACGCCAAGAGGCTGAGACGAGCCATCTTGTTCATTGGAGCTGAAGACCTGTCCCTTGCTGCAGAAACCTCATCACTGGGAGCAGTCCCAGACCCCTGCTGCCTGGCACCTGTGCGCCGGGCTAGGCTGGGCTAGCTGGCCTGGGAGGACCTGTGGGCTGGGCTGGGAGGCTGAGACCCTGGTGCCCCAGCCGTGGAATGTGGAGCATGAGGCCTGTGCCAGAGAGAGTGCTGAGGGTCAGAGCTAGAAAGGTGTGTCTGAACTTGGTGCCTGAGCTGGGAGGTGGGACTTGGAAGCCAAAATGGGAGATTGTGGATGAGTGAGGAAGATAAGAAGAGGGGACAAGATCGGGTTGGTGGAAGGCAGTGTGGGTGCCAGGGACACATCTGCTGTTGGTGACTACTGAGAACAAACATGATGTTGGTGGGAGGAGCACAGGTCTGACACCCTTACCTCCCTTGATTGTACCAGAGGTCTGGCTGTGCCTTCCTGGGGGAAGGCATCTGCTGCATGGCAAGTTTCTAAATTGCTTCATGCAGCAAAAAGCAAAATGTGACTTTCAAGGCATGAGCACCATTGCCCAGCAGGATGCTGGCTTGGGATACAGGGGTGGGTGGTGTTTTTAAGGGTACCCCGGATTTGTTTTAATCAGATTTGATTAGGCATGCAGGCATGAAAGTGACTGTCATGAAGGAAAGTATTTTTCCTCATAGTCCCCTAGAAAAAGGAGGCATGTACCACGCCAGGCCGCACAGGGAAGCACCAGGGTCCATCTGGAAGCAGAGAGAGGGGGAAGCCTGGGCCAGAGCCTTGAGTGTGGTTTCCATGGGGAGGAAAGGGCGAGGCAGGTTAATGGGATTAGGACTGGCCTGTGTGAATAATTTCAGTGGCTCTGGGGCACAGGGGCCGCCCTGTTGTCTGGCACCTGGCCCAGGGCTGATTAATGATTAAGGCAGGTAGACAGTGGCCCTGAGTGTGAGAGCTCCATCCAGGAGGTGGTTCAGGGTGTGGGCTCTGGTTTGGCTTGTTTACAAGGAGCCCTTGTGAGTCCTTAAGCTTCTCTAGGACCTGGCCACACACCCCTTCCAGGATAAGCAGGGCTCCCAGATGTCAGAGCATCACATCAGAGAAACTGTAAAAGGCACTTAGGGCAGGTGGGAATGTGCAGAGGGAACAGGAGCAGGAGGGATGAACATTGATCCAGGAGCCTCCTCTCTGTTTGGGAATGGCATTGAGACTGCATATCCAAGATGGGGAAGCTGATCCTCCAGCCTGCTGTGGGGTCCCACTGTCAGGGGCGAGACCTAGGTGCTACTCAGAGCTGCCTCTCCGCCCTACCATTCTGCTTCCTTCTGGGAATGCAGCAAAGGCTGAGGGCACAAAGATGCCCAGTCTGGGCTAAAACTTCTGACTCAAGGTTAGGAAGGCCTGAGCTAAGGGGTACACATAGGGGAAGATCCAGGCTCAGGGCCCTGCGGGGCAGGGCGCCCCTATGGAACATCGGCGAGTTCATCTGGGTGCAGAGCTCTGTGCACCCAGTGCCCTCGCGTGAGCTTGTGGTGACTGTGACCGTCTAGGGCTGCTGTAACCACGTGGGCACACTGCGTGGCTTAGAAAACAGAAGTGTCCTCACAGTTCTCGACGGTGGATGTTTGAGGTCAGAGTGAAAGCAAGGCTGACTGCTCCTGAGGCCTCTCCTTGGTATGCAGACGGCTTGTGGCCACATGTGGGGGTCCCTATGTCTCTGTCCTAATTTTCTCTTCTTGTAAGGACACTAATCGTGTTGGAGTATGGCTCACCCTAATGACCTCATTATACCTCGATTATCTCTTTAAAGATGCTATTTCTAGTCTAGTTGTGTTCTGAAGTCCCAGGGTCAGGGCTTCCACATACGAGTTTGGGGAGAACACAGTTTAGCTCATCACAGTGACAGCACACAGGAAGGCGGGAATCGTTTGGACGCTTTAATAAGGCCTTCGTGCATTTGTCAGTGCTTGTTTGCTGTGTAACAGACAGCCCCCGACCGCCACTCATCAGTCCCCGTCGTGTGGGCCTGCCCCCAGGGCCGTGCATGGCTGGGCAGCCCTTGCGGCCTTGCCGGTGTGGTTGTGCCCGCCTGTGGGCCAGCGGGCCGTGCCTCGCACGCAGGCTGGTGGGCCCCAGCCTCTTGGCACCAACAGAGACAACAGCCTCAGGCGGCGATAGCAGCCTTAGACAGCGTGTCTCTGAGCCAGGCAGACCGGACGGGGTGCCAGCTCAGCGGCGCCTACTGGGTAGGGCCCTGGACTGGTGTGACTGCTCTCGGAGCTATTGCCATCCCCTCTGTGACAGCAGGGACCCGTGCGTGTTCTGTTGGCTGTGTGCCTTGCACAGGTCCTGGGTCACAGAAGTCACTCAATGAACATTTGTGGAGGGCTTGGGTGGGAGGTGGCCAGGGGTCCCCTGAGGATGCTGTGTAGATAAGTGAGGAGCAGTGTTCCCATGTTCTGTGTATGTGCCTGACGAGTGGGAGGTGCCTCGGGAGAAGATCACCCTCCTGCGGGAGCTGGGGCAGGGCTCCTTCGGCATGGTGTACGAGGGCAACGCCAGGGACATCGTCAAGGGTGAGGCAGAGACCCGCGTGGCAGTGAAGACGGTCAACGAGTCGGCCAGTTTGCGGGAGCGGATTGAGTTTCTCAACGAGGCCTCAGTCATGAAAGGCTTCACCTGCCATCACGTGGTGAGTCCACCCTTGCCCTGGGAGCAGACAGAGGCTACTTTTGGTAGCCGAAGTTGAGGTTCAGGCTGTAATAAAGAATGAGATACATTTATTTGAGCAGAAAGCTGAAACCCAAGAGATCCTGATTCATATAGCGACCACACTGTGCTCCAGAAAGGACAAAGGAAGGCAGGGTTTGCAGGGGCAAAAACCCCAAAGTGTAATATTTCCCGTAGACGAGGGGTGCTGGCTGGTTGCCTGGGCTCAGTTACCTTCAGTGCACAGAGGAGGGTGTGAAAACGACAAGCAGATGCTCAGGTCCCTGTGTTATTCCAGGATGTTTATGGCTCAGCTTGAGCAGAGTTTAGCAGCAGGTTAGCAACTTAATAATATCAGCTCTGAGAACTGAGGCACAAGCCAGGCAGAGGCCGCGCTTTCCTAAGAGCCTCCCAGCTCTATTTTAAGTGACTTGTTTGGCAATGCTTGTTCCCTTTTACTTTTTTTCCATTAGCACATTCATGTCAGTTCCCTCCCTCGTCTCACTCTGCTCTGCTCCACTGTTCTTCCTCCTATGCACAGAGCGTGAGGATGGTGGGTATGGGTCTCCTGCCCAGCCCCAACCCTGCTAAGCATCCTATGAGTGGGAGGAGAGTCTCTCCCTTCTCCCTTCTCCAGTTCTAATGCACCTAGAACCAGACTTTTTGCCCCAGTGCTTTATGGAGTCTTCCATCTCATCCTTCTCTCAGCTCCTTTTTAACCCTTAAGCACACAGTGGTGCACCTCACCCCTGCCCCCCTTAAGACAGCACACAATCCTCCTGGCCTCCTGCTTCCACACTGCCTGGTTTCTCCTTGAGTCTTGGGTCCCTTCGTCTTCACTCCACATGTATGAACAGAGCTCTTGCTCTGTGCTAAGCCCTGCTGCCATCTCTGTGATGCAGATTTCTGGACCTTTCAGTACAGCGAGTGGAAACAGACGTTAAACCCAGCAGGTTCGTGTCAGGTAGCCTTGCTCTGAGAAATCACCTGGAGACCATTGTAGGATCAGACAACAAGTTTATTGAGGGAAAAGGGGGAAGGGGGAAGAGGAGAGAGGCAGCTCCTAGACCAACTCAAGAGCCTGTAGGAGCATGGGGAATGGGGAACAAGGGAATAGGGAATAGGGAATGGAGGAGTGGAGACTCCCGGTCCACCTCACGGGCCTGTAGGAATCGCCTGCCTGGACTTCTGCAGGTGCCTTTTTATACTTGCCAAACACACATTTCGATGAGGGTGAGTTTGCTTATCAACATATTCAGTAAGTCAATTACATCTTTTTGCTTTACCCTCACCAGCTTAGTTAACATATCAGGTTAGGTCCATTAACATTTCCTCTGGGAACCAGCTAGGACCAGGTTGATTTGCATATGTCAAAAGTCCAGGTGGGCATTCTAGCTGCCTCCATATTCTGACATTTCATTATTACGAGGTGCTGCTATGGCAAAATGAGAAAAGAGAGCAGGGTCAGGGGATTGGGAATTCAGGGGTGGGGAAGGAGTATTTGAGCAAAGACATAAAGGATGTAGGGACAGACATGTGGACATGTGCAGAAACAGAGTCAGGCACAGGGAACAGCTTCTGCAAAGACCTGAAGGTGAGAATGTGCCTGTGTGCTCAGAGATATCAAAGAAGTATCCAATGCTTTGCTTCAGAATGTTTCTATACGTGGGCAGGCCTGTGTGCTCCCCCACTCACCAGACTGCATTCTGAATTCTCCCTCCTTGCTCTTTCTCCCCAGGGTGTGGACCCTGGCATTTGAGCCGGACAAGCCAGGGTTTACCACACGCCACCTGGGAGCAGAGCACTGTATGTGAGCAGACAGGGAGATCTTGGTGGCTTGAAATCTTCCCACAGACCCTTATCCAAGACCCCAACTCACCCTCACATACTTGCTCTACAGGTCCGCCTCCTGGGGGTGGTATCCAAAGGCCAGCCAACGCTGGTGGTGATGGAGTTGATGGCTCATGGAGACCTGAAGAGCCACCTGCGTTCCCTGCGGCCTGAGGCTGAGGTGAGCTGCCCATGGGTACTCTGCAGGACATTACCTCCTGCTCACATGTCCCAGTGTTCCTGAACATGACCTCTTGTTTTGACTTTAGAATAACCCTGGCCGCCCTCCACCAACCTTGCAAGAAATGATTCAAATGGCAGCTGAGATTGCAGATGGGATGGCTTACCTAAACGCCAAGAAGTTTGTGCACCGGGACCTTGCAGCTCGAAACTGCATGGTCGCCCATGATTTTACTGTCAAAATTGGAGGTTCGTCTGGCTTCCTGCTTTGGAATGTATGGCCAGGGCCATGTTTAATTTCAGAAGGAATTGTCTATCATGAGTTGTTAAAGCTTTTCCAGTGGTGAAAAGGGTTTTGGATGGGGGCTTAATCCCCGCACTGTAATTTCTTTTTTCAGTTTTGAGAATCTCTATTTTCTTTAATTTGAATTTTTAAAAATTTTGTTTTTCAATTACATTTTACATTCATTATTTTATATTAGTTGAGACAATCATATACTTTACAAACTCCCACACTGTAATTTAATTGCATTCATTCATTAACTTAGTCATTCACTTCTTTAAATCATATTCATGTACCCATATATGTAAACCATTGATAATGAAGAAGTCAGTACCATTTTTCTGTCCTCATGAGCTTGCAGCCTTTGTCTGCACCATCCAGCAGAGAAGCCACTGGCTACATGTGGCCATCTACATTTAGATTAACTTATATTAAGTAAAATTAAGAATTCAGTTTGTTGGTCACATGGGCCCCCTTTCAGGTGCCCAAGAGCCATCTTGAGCCCAGTGACTTCCATAATGGACACTGTGGGTATAGATCATATTCATTACCACAGTTCACACTCCTAGACAAGATGTAGAGGATGGAAAAGGAGCACTGACAGAAATGGGCTTCTATGATGGAGAGGAAAGGCCTCTGTCTGAAAGGAGGCACCATTCTATCTGAGACTCAGGGCCAGAAGCTGACCCAGGGGCAGTATCAGCTCACGCAGGGGCCACATGACTGCAGGGTGGCTGCTGTGTGAATAAAATGGATGCAGAGGGGACAGAGCAGCATGACATGTGGGGTTATGGAGAGGCAGGAGCCAGACCCAGAAGGGCTCGCACGTCATGATAAGCCATCTGAAGGCTATCCTGCACAGCCAGTGCAAAGCAGGGAGTGATGTAGTTCTGCTTATGATCCAAAAAGACATTTCCATACATTAGCAGTCATTGGAAAGCAGGAAATTATATTATTCTATTTATAATCCCCAATGATCTTATCCTACATCAACAAGAGAAGCAGGAAGTGGCAAAGTGATTTCATTCCTATTTATGTAGCTTCTCTTGGAGATTGGGCTGTAGGTGAAAGAGAGTGGTTGTTGGGCCTGGTTGGTTCCAGGGCAATGGAGAGGACTGTAGATAGAGGGGGACATGGAGGGAGAGTGGGTAGGACTCACCACTGTTCTGCATGTGAGGAAGGAAGGTGGTCAAAAGAGGACCCAACTCTGGATTTTTGGCAGGGCAGCTGGCTGTTAGGTGGGGCCATATCTTATGTGGAGCAGTAGGTTGGCTGCTGAGAATCAATACTTTGGTTTAGGGTGCTTGTGAGCCATGGGTGGGAAAGAAGCGTTTCTGAGACTGGGATTCCCAAGCTCTAGCAGGAACATTGCTTCTTTGCCACTTGGTGGATCCTTTCTCTTCCCTTTAAATGGTGGCCCATCCTTTCCCTCCACATCCCATAAGCACCCTCAGAATCCATTCTCCTGGGATTTGGCAGCCACCTAGGCGAGCATGCACCTGGATCAGGTGAGCCCCTCGGAGGGCTCTGCCAGTGGTGGGGCAGTGAAGATGGCAGACATCTGAGCCACAGGCTGAAGGGTAAGAGTTTGTGAACTGTTTGTTGCCAGACTTTGGAATGACTAGAGACATCTATGAAACGGATTATTACCGGAAAGGCGGCAAAGGTCTGCTCCCTGTGCGGTGGATGGCACCTGAATCCCTGAAGGATGGGGTCTTTACTACTTCCTCCGACATGTGGTGAGTCATGCGTGGGTTGGGGGATAGCACACTGGGCCTGAAGTCCACATTGCGCCACTAGTCTGAGTTAAAACTTGCCTTCCTTGTGGCCATCAAGAAAATTAAGGCATGTCATGTCTGAGGACTCCAGAGCAGCTACTGTTACATTCCATTTGAGACTAATCTTCTAGGCATTTCTGAATGAAGCATAAAAATAGTTTTTCATTTTTATTTATTCATTTGTTTTACATTTATAGTTGATATTTAATATTATGTTAGTTTCAGATGTACAGCATAGTGGTTAGACATTTGTAATATTTATGAAGTGATCACACCAGATGAGTCTAGTATCCACCTGGCATCATACATAGCTGTTACAATATTATTGACTATATTCCTAAGTTGTACTTTACTACCTCCCTGTGACTATTTTGTAACTACCAATTTGTACTTCTTAATCCCTTCACTGTTTCCACCCAGCTCCTGAACCCACATCTCATCTGGCAACCTCAGTTTATTCTCTGTATCTTTGTTTCTGTTTTGATTGTTAGCTTATTTTGTTTTCTTGGATTCCATATATAAGTGAAATCACAATGTATTTGTCTTTCTCTGACCCATTTCACTTAGCATAATACCTGCTAGGTCCATCCAGTCAATGAACATAGAGGTGCATATATCTTTCAAATTAGTGATTTGGATTTCTTCGGATAAATGTTTAGAGCTGGAATTTCTGGGTCATAAGGTAGTTCTATTTCTAATTTTTGAGAAACTTCCATACTGTTTTCCACAGTGGCTGCACCAATCTGCATTCCCATCAACAGTGCACTAGGGTTCCCTTTGTCCACATCCTCGCCGACACTTGTTGTTTGTGGATTTATTGATGATAGCCATTCTGACAGGTGTGAGGTGATATCTCATTGTGGTTTTAATTTGCATTTCTCTGATGATTAGGGACATTGAGCATTTTTTCATCCTTCTTGGAGAAATTTCTCTTCAGGTCATATGCCCATTCTATATTTGAATTGCTTGTGTGTGTGTGTGTGTGCCCTGGCTGGTTTAGCTCAGTGGATTGAGCGTTGGCCTGCGAGCTAAGTGTCGCTGGTTCGATCTTCCAGTCAGGGTACATCAGAGAAGGAAAACTCTGACTCCAAAAAACCTCCGCTGCCTTGCGGCATACCTCTTCAGAGGAAAGGCTAAGGGAGTAAACCCCGACAGAAAATCCGGAGCCGGAGTCCCTAAGGCGGTTTGATGTTGTAGTCAACACCGGCAACTCCTGCGGCGCACCTGAAGCCAAGCTGTATTGACTCCGTCTTTCCCTTGGATCCTTCAGCTGCGAAGAGAGGGGGGGTCTGCTGCATGGGCAACAGCAGACCCTCCATATTACCCTGCCCAGGCTCTGTAGCTTCAGCGTCATCGCAAGATGTCGATTCAACACGGGAGGAGACAGATACTATGTCACTCCCGAGTCGGACTGCACAGCCATTCTCGGCGGTGCAGATAGACTCTTAAGAAGCTACACCATCGTCTCTCGAGACGGACGGCTGCCTACGACGACTACGACGTGTGTGTGTGTGTGTGTGTGTGTGTGTGTGTGTGCGTGCTGTATGATTTCTTTATACATTTTAGATATTAACCCCTTATCAGGTGTATCATTGGTGAATGTCTTCTCCCATTTGGCAGGTTGTTTTGGCAAGCAAAAGCTTTTTTTTTTTTTTTTAATGTTTTTTATTGATTATATTGTTACAACAGTTCCAATTTTCTCCCCCTTGCTCCCCTCCACCCAGCACCCCCCTCCCCCAGCAATCCCCCCCAAGTCCATACCCCTGGTTCGTAAAAATTAACTATCCCCCCCCTCTCAAATATTAGGACCCTTTGTAATCTTGTAAAGGACAATGGGCGAAGGTCTCAAGCTCCTCTAGCTGCTTCAAGCTGGACATGGTCGTCGTCCTACCTACCCTTGGGTCCAGAAAACCCTAATAAGAGTGGGGGTGTGGAGGGGAGGGTGGCCTTCCCACATGGGGAAGGATCGTGCAGACTCCAGGTCAGTTGGCTGTCTCCGGTCAACGGCGTGCTTGGTTTAACAGGCTGGTGTCCTTGCTGTGTTCTGGGGGCAACAGATTTGGCGAAAAGGGTTAAAAGACATCATTCAATCCATAACTACTAGATGACAAAAGGCAGGGATTAATTTTTCAATGTTCCATATTAGGGAAAAAAAAAAAAAAAGGCTTCTTTGTAAGAAGGTGTGCTAGGCACATCTCGCCTGTCCAAAACCCTTTTGCCCATTATACTTAGTTTGGGCTGAGATAAATAGTTTAGGTTTTTCCCCCTCTCAGACCTCTGGGCCTTTTCTGTCCAAGCCATTAGGATAGAAAAGAGAAACCCATTTTAAAGTGAAGCCCACAGACCACCCCATTCTTCCCCAACCCAGCCATTTAGTTCAGCCAAACCGTTGAGTCTCAGGAGGCAGCGCTGCAGAGAGGATTAAGTGAGGCTTATGCGTACAGATAATCACTCAGGTAATGCGATCATAGGCTTATGTCCTTTGAAAACAAAGCAAAAACGTTTTAGTTTGATGTAGTTCCATTTGTTTATTTGTTTATTTTGTTTTCCTTGCCTGAGGACTTATGTCAGAAAAAAATATTGCTAAGAGAAATGTCATACATTTTACTGCCTATGTTTTCTTTTGGGCGTTTTATGGTTTTATGCCTTACATATAATCCATTTTGAGTTTATTCTTGTATATAGTTAAGAAGGTGATCTAGTTTCATTTTTTGTATGTATCTGTCCAATTTTCCCAACACCATTTATTGAATAGACTGTTTTTACCCCTTTGTATATTCTTGCCTCCTTTGTCACATATTAATAGAACATATTGGTATGGGTTTATTTCTGGGGTCTTTGTTCTGTTCCATTGATCTATGTATCTATTTTTATGCCAGTGCCAGGCTGTATTTTTCAAAATATCTATCTATCTATCTATCTATTTAGCCTTTTTTCCCCCTGTTTTGATTATTGTAGCCTTGTAGTATAGTTTGATATCAGGTAGTGTGATAGCTAATTTTCTTTTTCTTTCTCAAAATTGCTGTGACTATTTGAGATCTTTTGTGATTCCATATAAATTTTAAAATTATTTGTTCTAGTTCTGTGAAAAAATATCGTTGGTATTTTGATAGGCATTCATTAAATCTATAGATTGCTTTGGGTAGTATGGATTTTTTAATTGATGTTAACTCTTCCTATCCATGAGCATGGTATATGTTTCCCATTATTTTTATCTTCTTCAGTTTCTTTCTTCAACATCTTATAATTTCCCATATTGTAGAAGTCTTTCACTTTCTTGGCTAAATTTATTCCTAGGCATTTTTTTGATGGAGTTGTAAATGGTATTATTATCTTAATTTCTCTCTCTGATAGTTTATCACAAAGGGGAACAATTTTTAACATAATTCCTGTTGAGTTCGATTTTTCAGCTGTTTTAGACAAATAGTCATGCTAATTTTAAAACTGCATTTAGTTTTCTTCTATCACATCAAGTTTTTCTCTACAGCTTATCTTAATGCAACCACTCTAGGCTGGATGGAGCCTTGATTGAGGGACGCACTAGTGCTCTCCTATTGGCTGAGAGCAAACCTCCCTTGAGTGGAGGCAGTGGAGGACGACCTTGGAGACCAGCAACAGGTTCATACTTGTCTAGGCTATTCAGTTACACATGTACAGTGTGGTGAGAGGTTGTGTGCCACTCTATATAGTGAATCGTATTTCAAAGTGTAGTCCAAGTTCTTGTCTGTATACAAGGAGTTAGCAGAATTTATTTTTTTATTTACATACGTATTTATTTCATTTCCTTCAAATTATGTCTGCCTCTGCTATTTCTCGTCGTTAAGTGCCTAAACAACCCTGATTCGTTTTGTTTTATCTGTGGCAGTTTCATCATTCCCAGTCAGAGGACAAACATCAACGCATTTGTCAGGCAAACCTATTTTGCATATTTTAAAGTAAAACTTGGTGATCAAGATAAGTCTTGGGCCCCTCACAAGGTGTGCAAGCAGTGTGTCAAGAGTTTATGGATGTGGACGAAGGGAACATGTGATAAATTGCCATTTGGTATACCTGTGTTTTGGCAAGAGCCCAGAGATCATTCAAGTGACTGTTACTTTTGTATAGTGAAAATGTCAGGATATAACAAGAAAAATAAATATAAAATAGAGTATCCTAGAGTACCATCAACTATATACCCAGTGCCTCATTCAGCTGAAATCCCAGTGCCAGTTTCCATTGAACAACCCAGTTTCGAAAAATGGAGTATGGTGAAGAACTAAGTCACAGCGATGATGAAGAGTTTGAAATTGAAGATGGCTCAGTTTGTAAGGGGTTTGATCAGCCTGAATTGAATGATTTGGCATGAGATTTGGGACTATCCAAAATGGCTTCAGAACTCCTAGCATCAAGACTGCATGAGAAAAACTTGCTTGAAAAAGGAGTGAAGGTATCCTACTTTCGATCAAGAGCCAAGTGCATTTCTGTAGCACTTTCGAAGTGACGGTGGCTTTGTGTATTGCCATAACATGTATGGTTTAATGGAGGAATTGGGAATTCCAATCTGTAATGCAACTGAATGATGACTGTTCATCAACAGCTCAAAGCAGAGATTGAAGTGTGTCCTCCTCCACAATGGCAATTTATTTGGTGCAGTCCCAACTGGCCATTCAGTTTGTTTTCATGAAGAATATGAAGACATAAAGAGAGTCATTGATCTGTTGCAATATCACAAGCACAGTTGGATCATCTGTGTTCACCTTAAAATGGTCTGCTTCCTTCTTGGTCAGCAACGCAGATACACCAAGTATCCCTGTTTTCTGTGTATGTGAGACAGCAGAGCTCTTGGGAAGCATTGGGTGGAATCAAACTGGCCTCCAAGATCTGACCGCAAACCCGGTGATCCAAACATTCTACATGAGCCACTTGTTGACAGAAAGAACCTTATATTCCCACCTCTGCACATAAAACGATCTCATGAAACAATTTGTTAAAGCTTTTCAAACTGAAGGAGACTGTTTCAAGTATCTCATTTTGGCATTTCTTAGCCTGTCGTTTGAAAAGATAAAATACAATACCTTAATATGCATATTTGGTAGCAGAACTTTACTACTTGTACCCAATTTGACTTACAGTAACAATATATAGCCTTTATATGAATCAAATAACTCTAAATAAACAGTATATTCAGGTAATTTTTTCTTTATTTTCCTTTGTATGTACATTTTATATGATTTGGGGGACAAGGGGAAGGTATCCTGTACCTTAAAAAGTTTATGTGATGGAGAAAAACTGGAGTCATTTATGGATTCAGATGCCAAAAGTTAGTCAAAAACAAGTGTCATATATAACTCAACGAAAATGTCTTGCCCAGTGTAATTGGTGTATAAAAATGCAACTGATTTCTGAATATTAGTTTTGTATCTTGCTGCTTTAGTGAATTCATTTATCAGTTGTAATAGTTGTTTTTTTATTGAGGGGTGGAATCTCTTAAGGTTATCTCTATATAGTATCATGTCATCTACAGATAATGACAGTTTTACTTCCTCCTTTCCAATTTGGATGACTTTTATTTCTCCTTCTTGTCTGACTGCTATGGCTTGTTCTTCCAGTAATATGTTGATCTTATGGAAAATGCTTTTTGCTTTTCCCTTTTGAGTATGACATTAGCCTTTATTATGTTGAAGTGTTTCCTCGAGTTGCTGAGAATTTTTTATCATAATCGATGCTGGAAATAAGATGAACCCAAAGAGGCCTACACCAAGACACATCATAATTAAAATGCTAAAGGTTAAAGACAAAGAGAGAATCTTAAAAGCAGCAAGAGAAAACTTAGTTACCTACAAGGGAGTTCCCATAAGATTTTCAGTTGATTTCTCAAAAGAAACTTTGCAAGCTAGAATGGATTGGCAAGAAATATTTAAAGTGTTGAAAAGCAAGGACCTACAATGAAGGTTACTCTATTCAGCAAAGCTATCATTTAGAATCAAAGGACAGATAAAGAGCTTCCCAGGCAAGGAAAAGCTAAAGGAGTTCATCAACATTAAACCATTATTATATGAAATGTTAAAGTGTCTTCTTTAAGAAGAAGATAAAAAATATGAATATAAAAATGGTGTTAAATACATGTCTGTCAGTAATTGAATCTAAAAAATAAAATAACCATGCAATGAGAACAGAAACAGAATCATAGATACAAATTCCATTTTGATGGTTGTCAAATGTGGGGGATGGGGGACAGGTCGGAGAGATGGGCAAAAAGGTATAGGGATTAAGAAATACAAATTGGTAGTTACAGAATAGTCACAGGGATGTAGTCATAGAACATATATATGCATGCCCATGGATATTGACACTGGTGTGGGGACTGCCTGAGAGAGTGGGGGGTAAAGGGGGAAAATTGGGACAGCTGTATAGCATAAACAAAATATAATTTAAATTTTAAAAAACTGGATATTGGATTTTGCTTCGTGGCCTATTATTTGGTCTGTCCTGGAAAATGTTTCATGTACAACTATATTCTGCTGTTTTGGGGTGACATGCTCTAGAAATACCAATTAAATCCACCTTGTCTAATGGCTCATTTAAAATTGTTCCTTTGTTGATTTTCTGTCTGGAAGATCTATCCATTTGTGTTAATGGTGTGTTAAAGCCCCTTACTGTGACTATATTTCTGTCAATCCATCCCTTTATGTCTATCAATATTTGCTTTATATATTTAGTTGCCCCTGTGAGGGGTGCATAAATGTTTACAAGGGTTATATCCTATTGTATTGATCCCTTTATCATTATGAAATGTCTTTTTTTTTGTCTATTATATATGGCCTTTGTTTTAAAGTCTGTTTCGTCTGACAAATGTATTGCTACCCCAGCTCTTTCTTCATTTTGATTTGCATGAAATATATTTTTCTGTCTTGTTACTTTCAGTCTGTGTCTTTCTGAAGTGAGTCTCAAGAGACCAGCATATGTAAGGGCCTTGTTTTCTTACCCATTCAGCCACCCTGTGTCCTTTGAATGCAGTGCAGCATTTAGTTCATTTGCATTTAAAGTGATTAATGATAGGTATGTAGTCATTGCCATTTTATTATTTATATTTATGATCTTTTTATATAATTCTCTTGAAGAAGTTCCTTTACCTTTTCTTGTTACACTGGTTTAGTGGTGATGAACTTCTTTAGCTTTTTCTTGTCTGGGAAGCTCTTTATCTCTGCTTCAATTTTAAATGCTAGCCTTGCTGGGTAAAGTAGTCTTGGTTGTAGATCCTTGCTTTTCATCACTTTGAATATTTCATCTCAATCCTTTTTGGCTGTCCTGCAAAGTTTGTTTCTATTGAGAAATCAGCTGACAGTCTTAGGGGTGCTTCTAGGTAATTAACTGCCTTTTATTTATTTATTTTTTTTTTGCTGATTTTAAGATTTTTTTGTCTTTAACCTTTGCCATTTTAATTATGTTGTGTCTTGGTGTGGGCCTGTTTGGGTTCATCTTGTTTGGGACTCTGTGCTTAGGGAAGTTTTCCATTATCTCTTCAAATAGGTTGTCAAGCCTTGGTCTCTCTCTCCTTCTGGTCCCTTCTTTTGAATGTTGTTATACTTGATGTTGTCCCAGAGGTCCCTTAAACTATCCTTATTTTTAACAATTCTTTTGTCTTTTTGCTGTTTGGGTATTTTGGGCTACCTTGTCTTCCAAATTGCTGGTTCGATTCTGTGCTTTGTCTAATCTTCTGTTGATGCCTTCTAGTGTAGTCTTCATTTCAGTTATTGTATTCTTCATTTCTGACCAGTTCCTTTTTATGGTTTCCATGTTCTTTTTTTTGTGCTTATTATCTCCTTGTTGTAGTTTTCACTGAGTTTATCTTTCTTCCTCCAAGTTCCTTGAGCATCCTTTTAACCTGTGTTTTGAACTCTTATCTCGTAGATTGCTTGACTCCATTTTATTCAGTTCTTTTTCTGGAGTTTTCTCATGTTTTTTTTCATTTGGGACATGTTTCTTTGTCACCTCATTCTGGCTGCCTCTGTGTTTGCTTCTACATATTATGTAGGTCTGTTATGTCTCCTAGTATTGGCAGGGTGGCCTTATGTAGTACGTCACCTGTGGGGCTCAGTGGTGCAATCTCACTGATCACCTGAGCCTCGTGCTCCAGGAGTGCCCCTTGTGTGGTTGTGTGTGCCTTTCTGTTTTAGTTGAACCTCAATTGCTGTTGGCACCTCAGTAGAAGGGGTTGACCTTCAGGCTGTCTGGCTGTAAGGATTGGCCACTACCATAGAGAATGGGCTTTTGTGTGGGGGCTGACCTCACAGAGTCGGGTTTGCCTGCATGGACACTGATGTCAGCTGAGAGCACCCTGTGGGTGTATCACTTGTTTACTTAATCTGGTGGTTCTCTGTTGTAGTGTGAGGCTGGCCATTGAGTGTATTGTTCCTGGAGCCTCTTGGGAGGGACTATGGTGCAGATCTACATTAGCCACTGCCTGTGACTGGCCCAAGGCTACCTGGTAGGAGCTACAAAGTGTTCTGTGGTTGGTAGCTGCCTCTTATGGGTCTAGAGGTGCATAGCAGAGGCCACACTGTGAACTGAGGCCTCCTGCCACCAGTACCAGGCCTTGGGCTGCTTAGTGAAAGGCACAGTGTACCCCAAGGCCCATTGTTGCTTGCTGGCTGCTCATATGGCTCAGCTGCTGAAAGATTCTCAGGTGGTAAGTGAGATGGGTCAGGCAGTCTCGCAGTTGTCCAGTTGGGGGAATGGAATTCATAAGGCTAATACAGATTCAGATCTGGCTGTGTGGTAGGAGGGCTCAACTTAGGGACAATGGCAGCTGTCCCTTTAGCTCTTCCTCTAAAGCCACACAACTCATTTCTCTCTGTGTCTCTGAAGACAATGCCCCCCCCCCCCCATCACCTGCCCTGCTGTCTCTCCACTAGAGCCCATGGCAAGTACCTGAGAGCAAGTGAGTCTGCGCATGGGCCCTTTAAGAGGATGGCTGGGTTTCCAGGAGCCTTTCATCTCACCCAGATGGACAGAATTCCCACTGATTTTTACAGCAAATATTCTGTGGGCTCTTCTTCCCAGCACTGGTGCTCTGGGCTGGCAAGTCCAGTGTGGGCCTACGCCCCCTTGCTACTCAGGGGAACCTCTGCAGTTGAGCTATCCCCCCTGATTCTCAACCTCCACATGGGTGTGGGACCAACCTTTTCTGTGTGTCTGCCTCTCCTACTACACTCAACATGGCTGCTTCTTTATATCCTTAGTTATAAGACTTCTCTTCAGCTAGTCTTCAGATGCTTCTCCAGGTTGATTGTTCTATAACTTAGTTGTAATTTTCATATGATTATGGGAGGATGCAAGCAGAGTGTTTATCTACTCTGCCATTTTGAGAGGAAGTGACTCATTGAATCATTTCGTTAACTGGCCAGCCATGTTCTAGTAAACTAGGAAAGTGTGTGTGTGTGTGTGTTTTAATGGCTTCTTTGTTACTCTTCCCAACTATTGTTGGCAGGTCCTTTGGCGTGGTCCTTTGGGAAATCACCAGCTTGGCAGAGCAGCCATACCAAGGCCTCTCCAATGAGCAGGTGCTGAAATTTGTCATGGATGGAGGGCATCTGGATCAACCTGACAATTGTCCAAATAGACTGTAAGTATAGAATGGGGTGTTTATTTATTTATTTAATAATTTTTAAAATTTATTTTTTATTGACTTTATTGGGGAGACATCGGTTAATAAAATTATGTAGGTTTCAGGTATATAGTTCTATGATACATCATCTGTATATTGTATTGTGTTCACCACCCCAAGTCAGATCTCCTTCCATCACTATTTATCCCCGCTAGCGGTGCTCATTTAAAGGGCATTGTACTTTGCACATATATTTGTGTTTGCATATCATGTCTACATGTATGCTTGTGTTTGCCACATCATATATCTACATATGTGCTTGTGTTTGCATATTTTATATTTGCATGATCTTTGTGTTTGTATATCATACCTTTGTAAGGGACCTGGGGAGCTGGGATGGGAGACTTAGGTTTAACTCTATTCTTTATATTCTTTATACACTTAAAATTTTGTCATGAATCTAATACAATGTTATATTCAATTAAATCTCAATAATACTGGGAAAAATAAGTCAGTAAGCATAAACATTAAAAAAATTTTGTTTTAAATATTTGTTATGAGACCAAATGAACAACACATACTCATGCAGACATACTATTAAATATTTGCAAAATCCTTCTGCCCCACTAATAGTCCAATGAGTATAAAGTAAAATAAATGAAAGTACTCTTCCTTAATTAACAAATAAAGAAAGGCAGGAATGGAGGGAGGGAGAGAGAGGAAGGAAAGAAAGCAGGGTGAGTTTTAACACTCAGTGCTATCAATGGTATGGCTAGATAACCATTCTTATCGCCCTGTTATAAGAGCTACCCAGAGCAATGTTATTTTTAAAATCTAAAAAAAAAAAAAAAAAAAAAAAAAACCAACAAAACTGAAATGATTTAAACATCCAACAAAATGAGAATTGCTAAGTACATTGATACATTAATAGGTTGTAGCAATTGAAATTTCAAATGATGCTTATAAAATGTTTTATAACTCAGTGGTAAACCTGTTAAAATATTAAGTGAAAATGTGTGTATATATTACATTTCCAACTATGTTCGAATAAAAGACAAGGGTTCTATCTGAAGGAGAATTGTGTGCTAGCTGAATTTTCCCTGTATTGGTGTTTTCTAACTTTCTACAATGAGCATTTATTACATATGAAATCCTTTATCAGTGTTGCTTAAGAAAAAAGTTTGACCTGAAAATTTATGGGGAGAGGCCATTTTTATGCTTCATCTCCAAAAGAATAAGACATCAACTTTAAAGATATGGTTTGAAGGGACCTCTTATCAAGAAAAGGATGATGCAGAGTTATTTAGAGTCCCTGAGCAAAGTGTTTTGAAACATTGCCTCATGAAGGTCCTTTCCTAGCCAGTTAGCAGCCAGCTGTGGTTCCAGGTCCAGGGAAATTCAGGAGGCACTAGGGCAGGGATCTGCAAACTTTTTTGTAAAGGGCTATGTTGTTAGTATTTTCACTTTGTAGGCTTACAATGCTGTCTCAGCTCCTCAGCTCTGCCGCTGTAGCTGGAAGGCGGCCATAGTCATGGGACTGTGTACCAATTAATATTCATTTACAAAAATACTCAGGGGGTCAGGTTTGGTCCAGGGTCCGACTTTTACCAACCCTGCCCTAGAAGTTACAGTGGGGAATGGAAGCGGTAAAATGGAAATCCCAGGCCCTCAGTTCCTATCCTCTTTGCTGTTGGCCAAGTAAAGTTGTTACGCCCTTCCGTCATCCTCAAAAGAGTGGCCGATGTGCCTGTAGGTTCTAACCATACAGCTGCGGCCATCAGGGGTGGGGATAT
Source organism: Furipterus horrens (assembly GCF_987537825.1). NCBI lineage: Eukaryota > Metazoa > Chordata > Mammalia > Chiroptera > Furipteridae > Furipterus > Furipterus horrens. Next base: position 58,924,498 of record NW_028327180.1, on the reverse strand, counting down.
TTAAAATGAGGAACCATGATCTTCAATATGTGGCAACATCAAGAGAGGCTCTTGGTCTGTCTCTGGGGTAAGGCAGCCCTTTCAGTTCTCTTTTTAAAACCATATTTTAGGACCAATAGGATTGCTGCGTTTGCTTGACTGGTACCTGCCCACGTAGCCACTGCCTGAAATGAACACACCATCTGTGGTGTGAGCCACCAGGGTGGAGGGAGTGGGACTGTTTGGCTGGACCCCTGGACTCATCCCCAACATGCCCTCTGTCCTACAGCACTGAATTGATGCGCATGTGCTGGCAGTTCAACCCCAAGATGAGGCCAGCCTTCCTAGAGGTTGTCGACCTGCTTAAGGACGACCTGCACCCCAGCTTTCCAGAAGTTTCCTTCTTTCACAGTGAGGAGAACAAGGCACCTGAGAGTGAGGAGTTGGAGATGGAGTGTGAAGACATGGAGAGCGTGCCCCTGGACCGGCCCGCACTCTCTCCCAGGGAGGAGGCCGGGGGGTCCTCACCAGGCCTGAAGCGGAGTTATGAGGAACACATCCTCTACACCCACATGAATGGGGCCAAGAAAAACGGACGGGCCCTGACTCTGCCACGGTCCAGTCCTTCCTAACAGCACCTGCTTGTGGGAGGGCCTCCCAACTTCACTCTCCTCTGGTTGGAAGGTCTTCAGAAAACTCAGGATTTTCCCAAGACTCTGCCAGTGTCCAGTGGAGCTCAGAGATCATAACTCCATGTCAGTTCATCATACAAATACATCTGTCTGCTTGTTCATCTGACCAGTGGTCAGAGAATGTAACAACATAGAGGGAAGGGGTTTCCATGGTGGCTGTCCTTTTGAGCAACTGTGGAGTCAAGCCAGGATGTTACTTCTTTTTCTAGTTGATTGAAAGAAAGAACCTGTTTTTAACAAAGGATTTGGGGGGGCGCTGGGGGCTGGTGTCTGAGCTACAGTATAAAACATAAAACTTGTTTGTGGAACAAAAGTTTGAAAGAAAAAACATACTGTTCCAGTAGAATGTCAGGCTTTATGGAGTGGACTGTAGGAAGGTTTTTCTCATCCAGGCTGAAGAATTTTTTTTCCTTCACAAAAGTATTTCCTCAAATTGACCAATAGTTGCTGCTTTTGTACTTTCGATAATCTGCTGTCCCAGTGTGTGTGTGCATGAGTGTTCAGTGTAGACATGGCTGGTGTGTGTGTGTGTGTGCACGTGTGCGTGTGCCAATCTGGGGATTGGCTCATGAAGGTTCTACTTTTCCAAGTTTGTGAGCATCCCAGTCCCCACTCCTTTCTTCTCATTCACCGGAGACTATACCCTCGACAGATTCTCATGTGCCCCTAGGCTAGCCTCAGAAGTCTTCTCTCCCTTAACTTTGGTGAAAAATATTTTTCCAGGACCTGAGGGAATGGTTTAGAGTGATAATGGATTTTTTAAAGACCAAACAAAGCCAGGACATAAAGGAAAAAAGAAGAAGAAGAAGAAGAAACACTGAGATGATAAAGAGTTTTGAGAATATATTTGTAACATATTTAATTTTTGAAACAATCTCCAATCAGCCCCATAAGTTATTGACTGTTTCCTGGGCTGGGGGCAGGGCTGGTGGGTTGGTCTGCCTGTGTGGAGATGGGGAGCTAGGCACAAGTGGCCTTTTTGCTTGGTCTTCAAGGCATCTATCTTTCTGGGAATAAAGCCACGTTCGCTGCTGATCCTTTTGGATGTCATGAAGCCATGCTGAGGGTGTGGACAGTTGGGATTGATGGATGATTAGGCTTCTGTTTGGATAAGCTGGCAGCCACCTGGAGCTGAACCCTGCTTTCGAATACACTTGTGGCTCTTGGATCCCCTGCTTCCCTGTGTGTACCTCATGCTCTTCTTCAACTGGGTTTGCACATCCACCAGTTATTCTGCAGACATGACAGAATCAGATTCCCATGTGTGATGGCACAAATGGACTTAGAGGACACTAAGCAATATGGAGCAAGAGACACCTTGTCTGTCCGTCCCCTTCACCCTCAGGACACCTGACTGTCCTCAGAACTGATCTCCCAGGAGCTGCTCTATGCCATGACCTCAGCTGGGCCAGGTTAGGGCCTGAGCAGAACTTCAGGTGCTTACAATGTTGCAGCCCTAAGAAAGTAGAGCCCAGGGGAGAAAGTGCTAAGGAACTTCATACTCCCCAGAACTTCTGAACCAGCATGAATCCACAGTGTCTTTCCTTTGGGGAAAAACCACAGCTGCTCAAATAAAGAACATGGTGAACTTGTTCCTTTGGTTCATCAGAATCATCACCCTGATTACCCCGAGTGCATTTCCTCAGGTTTTTTGACGGCTTCTCTTCTATTAAGAGTTGTGGGCTTAATAACAGATAGAGGCTCAGTGCAACCCCGAACTTTCCAATTCCTGATTAAGAACACAGGTAGACACAAATTCCGGTTGTCTGTTGCTCTCTTATTTATAAGATTTGAGTAATTAGAGCATGTAAAACAAATCTGGGGAGTCTCTATGATTGGGTACAAGGAGCAAGAGTACAGAAATTATCTTCTCCAAATTCATTCTGTACATAGCAGAGGGTCTGTATACAAATTTAAGAAATACCACATCTAGATATTTAGTTCTTTTCATAATAAATTTGTAGTGGCTCTAGACTACACGCAGGAATTTTCACATTTTTCTAATTCAGAAAGTTTTTCTTACATTTGGGAAAAATAATTTATTTTAATATAAAAATCACGTAAAAATCGTTTTCTAAAAAATGGAGTGCACATAAATTTTTATCAAAGAAACATAAACAGGTGAATGTGGGACAATGATTCTTTTCTAGCATTGTCTACCTCAGTACTGTTAGGATGAGGTTTAACCATGGACGTTTTTGAGACTTCAGAATTCTGCCAGGATCTGATCCGAATCAGGGAAACTCCGTATCAGCTGATTCCGAATGCCAAGGACCAGTCAGAATTTTGAGGGAGGGGTCTGGGATAAAGTATGGCCTTTTGTGAGCAGTAGATCCTTTATCTAGCAGGTAATTGTCTTCTCTGATTTTAATCTCTCTCTTTTTTTACTTCTCCATTGATACCATGCTTCCCAAACAGGAACTTGAGTTTTAGGTCATTATTAATATATTGGATGTGTGCGGTGCCCACGCCTGAGCTGCTCCCCTTTGGAGTGAGTGGTTCTTCCATCTCCTTCTGGGGAAAAGCAGGCTTTGTTGCAGAGCAGGCATCACCCTTTCCTACTGCACACCCTCGAAGTCAGAACCAAGGTGTCCTGACCGCTCCACGACTGATCCTCACTCCTTTCAGACTGTGATGTTATAGTAGGGTGAATCAAACCACACTCATGGCACTTCACACGCAAACATCCAATGCAGTGTCTCCTGGAAGGCATGCTGAGAAACCCCCGACCCTATACCCACCAGCATACTGAACACTTTTTAGCAACAAAACCTTGCACTTCTATGTTGCGGTTTGATATCAAGCCAATACTATTTGACCTTGTGGGGCTTTGAGAATCCATGTGTGAGTCTGGACAGGGCCAGTAGGACTATTGTCATACACAACAAACCTTGCTGTATGTGTGATACTTTTAGACACTATCCCAGCTGACTCATCTGTCCCCACTTGTTCTGGAGAGGTAGGGTGCAGTGGTGTGCCCCCCGTGGAAGTGGGATTTTACAGACTTTATTTGGCTGTCTCTGCTGTTGTAGTGGAAAAGCGAGCAGCCATTTGATCACAAATGTCCTCTTGCCCCAGATGATGTTGACTGAAACAACCTTGGTCCTAGAAAGTCAGTTGTCCTGGGAGTTGTAGCCATGGCTAAAAAGCAACAATGCCAAGCAGTTGACACTTTCTGTTGTTTGTTTTTAATGATGTCTCCCTATTATGAAAACCCTTTTCAGTCATGTGGTAAAATCCATATAGTTTCTTCTTCCAGGAAGAGAATACCATATTGCTTTCTTCCTGGACCAGTGATATCAAATACACATCTGGGAACATTCATATTCTAGGAGCCCTCCTGGGTGCTCTCCTGTCATTTCAACCTGGAGATATATTGCTGGTTCTCTTGGAGAGATGTTGAGCACAACTGAGAGAAAACTGAGAACTGATGCAAGGCTCTGTGCATGCATCACATGACGACGGAGACTGCTGCCAACAGCCAGACAGTTCTCACGGCCCCCCACAGGAGTGGACAGGCTGCCATGAAATGTGCTGGTTGGGTTGGGAGGTGTTTATTTGCAGCCATCATAGTTTGGGTTGATGGGCGGGGACATCATCAGGGCATGGTCCCTGCACCATCTGGGTAAGTGGATATGCTGTAGTCCCAACAACAAACATTGTTCTACTTTGGTGGAAGTTTGGTGTTAAAAACTTGTGGGTGCCACTTGGTGAGCCCTTGACACCTCAGGCTAGTCAGAAATGATGGTTTTTGTTGGGGGTATAGAATGGGGTATGGGGAAATGCTGATTGTACATAAGTAGTGCATGTAGAATGGTGTCCTTCCAAATGTTCTTCAGAATATGGATTTACACCAGAGGTGAGGTTGGTAATGGAAAGAACACATTGGCATGTGTGCTTTTCAAACACATAAAATAAGTTCCAAGGGCTGCAACTGAAGGCAAATGTTTCCTTAGGGTCCCCCCAGAAACAGGGAAACTTACTTTTTGCCCTTGCTGTCACCTGGTAACCAGTCAAAAGTCCAGAACCGGCCTCCAGCCCAATTTTTATTTGGGAATGGGTCCTAAAAGTACTTATTAAAAACCAGATCATGAATCTGAGACTCTTGGTTTTATTTGAGAAGGAAGGAGTAGCCCCCCAAGTGAATGTGTATTCACTCACACATTTAGAGAAACAGCTTAGTTTTCCCACATTGTGTGTCTGGGTGGGGATGGCCTCAGCCTCATGTGTCAGCAGTAGACACCTGTCCACCCTCAGCCTCAGCTTATGTGGAAAAAGACTTGGAAACACAAAACACACCAATAATTCAATTATTATTTTCAATGTTTTCCTACAAGAGCCAAGTAATGCCATGTATGGAATATGCCTTTTTTTGTGGGGGACTATTGAAATTGCTCTGCATGTAAAACATGGGGTAATTACCTGTTTATATGAAAATTCTTAATAAATTATCTGAGAATAGTCTTGTTTTTGTGTGGTGTCTAAGCAAGGACCTGTGAACTATTGTGGCTGTGGGGTAGCTGTGTCAAGAGAAATCTTCTGGGAAGTTGTGGGACAAACCCCTAGGTTTTTTAAAGCAACGAAGCAGGAGCTTAAAAATTGTCACCATCAGGGCTGACAATCCACTGGTGCTTACATGTACAGTTGAACTGGTGGTTTAGATAACGAACTGTGTCCGTACCAGTTGGTATATAACTGCTCCCTCAAGTACCCTAGACCTGCCATGATCCAAGCACTAAGGGGCTCATTCCAAGAATACCAGGGAACCTCTGGGATTTTGCTCCATTTCAACATGCTGGAGACATACATGCTAAAGATTTTACATGTCATCCTGGGAACATGGACCTGTCCCCAGGGTGGGTGGCCAGCAGGGGACTGCAGATTGCAGGAGGATTTTGAACAGCCTGCCTTGAGCTGACTACAGAGTGCTGTGGCTGTGCGTAAGGAGACAGACTCCCTGCCTTCAGCAGCCTGTGTAACTGAATGAGTCACATGATTTCTCATGTTGTTGCTGTGTAACAAACAGTCACAAAACTTAGTGGCTTAAAACAGCACAAATTTATTTCTCAGTTCTGTGTGCTGGTTAGGCAGTTCTCATCACAGTTTCCCTGCCATGTCTGAGGCCTGCAGTGGGGCAGGTGGAACGACTCATCTTCCAGGAGGCTAGCTGGGCCTTGTTCCTGTGGTGGAGGTTAAAGCGCGCCCTTGGACAAGACAGCAAGCTCCAGGTGTGCAAGCACTGTCCCAAGTTCTGCGTGTGCGCTGTTTGCTGCTGTTGCATTGCCGAAAGGAAGTGACGTGGATGGGCCGAGTCAGCATGGCGTGGGAGAGGGGAGGCACCATAGGAGGGTGTGAACCAACTGGGAGGCAAATCCTGCAACCGTCACCTGAACTCACTTTATCCCTTGATGACTGAAGATGATACACCCCACTCCGTATGATTGCAGTGAAGATCAACTGAGGTAAGGCCTATTCTTCATGATCCTCCCAGGATGTCCTTCCCACACCCCCAACCCCCTCCGAGTGTCCTGTTCTCTACAAAATTGATGCCACTGCTAATTGGAAGGAGCTGTGGCCTGCATTATGCCTCCCCAGGTGGATGAAATTCAACAGAACTCTTGGAAAATGAAAATGCTTTTCTCTCCAGGAAAATGTCTCAAGGGATGCTTGAGTCTCAAAATGAGCATGTGGGTGGGTGGTCTGTCCAGAGGGGCCACTCTGGGTCTTCAAACTCCTGGCCAAGTGACACCAATGCCACTTTAGCAGGGTCCCTGGGGCCCTGGCCTGGAGTGGCAGGTGTTTTTCCATGGGGTCCTGAAGCTTCATCCTGGGTCTTGAATGTCAGAGGGGCTGCTTGTCAGCATCCCACCTGTTAAGACAGGTGTCTTCCTATGCCACATCCAGACTGCCTCAGTGAGCACCCCTGGGGCAGAAGCCAGCCTGATGTTTAATGACTCCCCTGCCCCCAGTGGACTTGGCTAGTTCAGTTTCTGTTTTCATCTGCCCACCACTTGAAAAGTTTTATTTGTTTTAGCATTTCAGACATGCTGCCCAGAAGCCCTCTGCCTGGCATTGACACTCTCATGAGGAGCTGTAAGAACTTCCTTTGTTCCAATTCCTCATCTACAGATCTCTGTTTCTTCGTAGGGCCATTGTGGGAGATAAACCCAGCTTGTCTTTTTAAAGCATGCGAAACAGGGCCTGGCTGAACCACTCCATGGTTTCTTTTTAAGCACCCCACGTCTATTAGGACCACCTGTTAGAACAAACCCACACCCCAAATACTGATGACTGTACAATGTTCCCAATTTTTTTGCTTTTTTTGTTCTGTGTGATTTTGTAAAAGTTGCAGTGAGTAGCATTCTGATAAATCATTTTAGTGCACAGGGTGATGAGGAGGGCGGTAACTTTATTTGGCATATTTTTGCTCTGGAGTTGGGTCCTGTGGTCAGCTGACATGTATGTTGAAAAAGAAAGAAACTCCTAACTGGATAGGGAAAGCAATTTGTACCCTAAGAAGAATCAGTGACTGCAGGTTACATAGAGTACTGGTCTCATTGGCTTCTCACAGTGGTTCTAAGGGAACAGGAAACTTGCTTTGTGGTTTCAGGGTGAAACACTGCCATCTTCAGAGCATATTTAGGAATTAAAATGGATTAGACGTTTTTTGTTAGCCTTTGGAGAAATGTATTCAAGTTGCAGAAACTCCTGATTCAAGTGGGCGAGAGCGGCGACGTTCAGGCATGCACTGCAGGGATGTTTAAAACAGGCAACACCTGACTGTTCAGTAAGAGGCACCGGCCTCTTTCCCCCAAGATTGTCCAATAAAAAAAAATGACAATAACCAAGGCAACAATAGCCATCCTTTGTGAAAGAATAGAAATTATACCTATTTTTTGGTCAGATTGGCAAACTACATTTTTTTTGGTGTGCCTCAGAATTTTAGTAATTAGTTTATGTGTGCCATGAGATAGAAAGGTTGAACATTGCTGAACTAGAGAAACTACAAAATCAAAATGACAAGGTCCCTTCTGGATTTGCTTTGGCCTTGTGCTCTTCTCATAGCAGAAGGATCAAGAGCACTGGCTCTGGAGTGAGACTGCCAGATTTTGAATTCCTGACCAGCTCTGTGACCTTGGGCAAGTTACTTAACCCTTTTGTGGCTCCATATCTCAATGAACGCATCTGAGAAATAATGTAGTAGCTCAGATCTTCCTAAAAGCAGACAGCAAGAGAATCAGATGTGTGGATGAAGGGGGAGGGAGCAGAAGTGGTTCTCTGTGCAGCTCTGGAAAGTGGGGCACCCCCAGCAAACAATGCCTGGGGGAGGACTCCTGCCCTGGGTAGAAGCAACCTGTCTCTGACACTGCCATCAGGCTCAGGCCTGGGGGCTCTTTTTCATGAGGGTCTGGGAAGGGGAAATGAAGCAGCACCTGACAACGCCTGGCCAGGTAAGGGTGCATTTGTCCCCCACTTTCTATCCCATTGGGGAAGTGAAAACTATGAAAATATTACTGTTTTATTCACTGCTTGCGTATCAGGAAGGAAGTTTGGATCTCGATCAAGGGCCAAGCTGATGTCTTCTAGTTCCCCTTCCTCAGGCCCTCCATGCTGCTTCACCTGGCTCTGCCCCTGTGCTCTGACTCCTGCTGGGTTCAGACAAGGACCCTTCTCCTCTTCCCCAGTGGGCAGACAAGACAGTGAGGCTGAGGTGGTTATTCTCCTGATTCACTCCTTGCCCCTCGTTTGATTTCTGCAGCTGACAGTGAGTTTCTTGTCCTGCTCGTGCTGACATTGCTGGTTGGCTGTAATTGCTCCCCGTACTTGTCACCCAGGATCCAGGCTCATGGGGAGGGTAGAGGTTTGGAAGACAGGAGCATGTGTGAAAGAACACTCTCCAATCTGGAATGTCTGTCTCTGGACTTTTATTACATTTTGTAGGGGAACTCTTTTATATGACCAAAACTTTTTATGTGTTTAAATCTGGTGCTGCTGCTCACTCTTCCATGTAGAAACGGTTGCTGTGGGGGCAGCTGGAACCAGGCCATACCAAGGCTCTGAAGGGATGTATGAGGTATCTGTGTTAACCAGGGTTTTTACTTTCTGTAATTTTATAATCTTGGACATCTTTCTGATCTAGAAGACACTGCTGTCCCAGAGTTAGTTATTTCTTTATAGCAAAAGCATCTGATTCAGAATCAGATATTACAATTAGTTGTCATGTCTCTTTAGTGTCCTCAGTACTGGAACATGGCTTTTCTTAATCTCATGGACTTGACACTCTGGAAAAGTGTAGGCTCATTATTTGGCAGAATAACCCTCAATTTGGGTGTTAGTGTTTTATCATGATTAAATTTAAGTTTATTATAAATTTTTCCCAAGGAAAACACAGAACTGATGCTGGGTTCTTTGCTTTGCATTCTACCAGGTGGTGTGTGGTTTAAATTTGTCCCTTTAACGATGATGGTCACTTTAGTCATTTGATTAAGGTGGTGTCTGCCAGACTTCATTGTAAAATTACTTCCCCCCCCCTTTGTAATTGATAAATATTTTGTGGACAGGTGGAGGAGTTGGAAGATGGCGGCCAAGTAGGTGGAGACAGTCTACTTGCTTCTGCCCCCAGCTTTGTTACTTGGCTGAGCTTCCAAAAAAAAAAAAAAAAAGCTAAACATTTAACGGAATCTTAGCAGATATGAAGTTTGGAAGCCAAGGATGCTTCACAACAGGTGGTAAGGAGATTTTATAGGTGACTGGGAAATACCCTGGGTGTGGAGCCTGCATCCGAAGAGAACCTGGTCAGAGATCACAGCTTTGCTGCTCCATCCCTTCCAGGGCAGGGAATCTCCAGGCCCTGCTGGGAGCAACTTGGATACAAAAAGTTGGAAAGATCCAGGCCACAGACACACACAGTGACCAACACAAAGATTGTTGCAATGGCAAACGCCAACCCAGAGAAAGCCAGAGAGACATAGGGATACTATCTGCACCTGGGTCTGGAGGAGTCAGGTTGCAGCCAGCTGCGAATGTGAGAGACTTGACTTTTTGGAGAGGTGGTATGTAAGGAAAGCCTGATAGTGACTCAGTGCTGCAGTGGGAGTGCCCAGGGAGACTTTTTATAAGGGGAGCTGAGGCGTGATGGGCAGGGAAGCTGTCCAGCCACCAACAGGAAAGGATTGAGCATCCAATTTGCTCCCACTTAGTGCAGCTGGGCAGTTTGATCAGAAAGGTGCAAAGCCAGGGTGGATTTCTCAGTCCCAGCCTAGTGCAGCTGCACAGAGTAGAGAGCGCAGGCCTCTGTATGCTGCAAGGGCAGTGGGCTGGGAGCTGTGCACCTGAAATTATTTAAAGCCAGATAGACCCCCCTTCCCAGGCGGACCTCGGGGAAGGGAAGATCGCACCCATCCCCCACCTCCTGCAGAAGCTTGGGAAGATCTGCAAATTAGGCTGGGCAGGCTCTGGAACCCTGTAGAGTGATTTTCTGCAAGAGAAAGACAGCAAAAGAAACACTTTGAACTTCTCTCAGGGAGACAGAATACATTGGTTTCTAGGGCCCTATTTCACCAGAGGCCATCGAAGCAAGGAGATCAGAAAGTGGTGCAGCATGGGGGATTCATGACCCCCCCTCCCGCCCCGCCCCAGCTTTGCTGGCACAGGAGGAGAGAGCTGACCCTCTTAATCAGATTGCCAACCCCTCCCTCACCCCAAGACATGGACAGCTATTTAACCAGAAACTGTACATTATTGGAAATAAGCTGGGACAGACCAAGACCGGTGGTGCAGAGGCAGGGGGAACACACACAGTTTTCCCAGAACACTGAACCGTGTCTCCCAGGGGAGATCTAGGGACCCAACCCTCCTGATCTCAAAAGAAGCTCCCTCTAGAGGCAGGTGAACTTGATACAGGTGGTGCCGCCAGAGGTTGGATGACCCAGTCCTGGACCTTGAGCTGATAAAACAACCAGAGGCAGATCCAGAAAGAAAAGTCAGAAGGCGAACTCCAAATGGCTGAGATGAATTTCACCTCGCTCTTCTTCAGAATTTGCTTATTTCTTTTCTTCCGTTCACAAAGCCTCTTAATATTGTTTCTTTTGCTTCAATTGTATTTCAACTAATTCCCTACTCTTTGTCTTATATTTTTATTCTTTTTATTCAGATCTTGTATTATTTTTTATTTTATTGTTATTTCAATTCTCACATTGCACCCTTCCCTTGACTTATTCCATTTTGCCTTCTCCCTGCCTTTTTTTATTGTTGCTGTAAATTTTATTTTCCACCACACTATGCCTTGTTCCTATTCCTTGCTCTTACTATCTCTCCTTCCTCTGTCCTCTCAAAAGCATTCTTCCTTCTTTTATTCAACTCACATTCTTTATTCCCCCTCTTATAATATTCTTATTCCCTTTCCACCTTTATTAATCTTTGCTCAGCTATCATTGTTATTGACTCTGCTGTGGTTTTTATGCAATTTTGTTCCCTTTGGTTCACTACCTTTCTAATTTTATTTCAAACCTTTTTTTACTCCATTTTGCCATCACCCTTTCCTGTTTTACACTTAAAATTTTATTCTCTCCCTTTCTTCATCTTGTTTCTATACCCTACTCTTAATATTTCTCGTCCCTCTTCCTATTCAAAATCATTTTTCTCTCCTTTACTCACCTAATATTCCCTTTTTCCTATTTTATAATATTCTGTCTCTCTCCACCTTTATTAATCTTTGCTCAATTGCTGTTGAAACTGCTGATGTGGCAGGGGGTGTATTTCTGCTGCTGTGGGTTGGATTTCTGGTACTATTGCCTTGTTAACCAGCAGCTGTACAACAGCACGCAAGACGTGGCAGGGGCTGTGACTCCCAGTCAGCCAGCTGGAGGAGAGAGCCCACCAGCGAGTGAGCCACCAGTAAGGAAAGCCCAAATACAATGAGAGCCCACATAAACTGAATGAAGGGAAGCCCTAGGGCATCCAGATAAGGAGATCAAAGAGACTGCACCACTGAGTTTCCCAGGTCTCCTAACTCAGAAGGTCACACCACAAAGATAGGGAGGCAAAGCAGATCAATCTAATATGCAGAAACAAACAAGAAGAGTCACCTAAAATAGGGAGACAAAGAAACCACCCCCAATTGAAAGGAAAGGAGGAATCCGCAGACAACTATAGAAATCCCGGTGGCGCAGTTCACCAGGCAACAGATGAAGAACCTGACAGAAGAACAAATAAGAAACCTGTCAGAGGCTCAGTTCAGGGCCATTGTTATCAGGTGGCTTACAGAATTAACAAAAGATCTGGAAAAAGGTGAGAAAGAATTGAAAAACACTCATACTGAAAGGAACAAAGCCACATACGAGACAGATGGTGAGGAAATAAAATCCAGAGTTCAAATCAACAAACCAGAACATAGAGAAGGAACAAACAGTCAACCAGTGCAGAGAGAGGAAACGGGAAGCAAGGAAAATGATGAGAGGATCAGAAACCTCTGGGACAGCTATAAGAGATCCAACATACGGGTGATCGGATTGCCAGAGGGCGAAGAAGAAGAACTAGAAATTGAAAAAATAAGTGAAAATATAATAAAGCAGAACTTCCCAAACTTGGGGAAGGAAATAGACTTACAGGTTCAGGAAACACAGAGAGTTCCAGAAAAACTGAACCCAGGGAGAACCATTCCAAGACACATTATAATCAAAATGTCAAAAGTTAAAGATAAAGAGAGAATCTTAAAAGCAGCAAGAGAGAAGAAAAGAATCATGTACAAAGGGGTCCCAATTAGACTATCAGCTGACTTCTCAAGGGAGACCCTGCAGGCAAGAAGGGACTGGCAAGAAATATTCAAAGCAATGAAAATCCAAAACCTACAACCACGAATACTTTATCCAGCGAAGCTCTCATTCAGAATAGAAGGGCAGAGAAAGTGTTTCCAGGACAAAATAAAACTGAAAGAGTTCATTAGATCCAAACCACTGTTATATGAGATGTTAAAAGGACTGGTTTAGAAAAAGGAGGATCAAAACTATGAACACTAAAATGAAAACTGCATCACAAGAAACAACAACAGAAGCTAGGGAATTGAAGCAAAGGCAAACTAAATAGGCAATGAGAGTGGAAAAAGAACTATAGGTATGGGGAGCATATTGGGGGAAGTCAGCAGGGAAGGGGAAGGGCGAGGGAGGGAGATGGTATAGGAATTAAGAAACATCGTAGGAGGGAATGGAATAGACAGAGAGGTTGAGAAGAACTATATGCCAACCAATGGACAAGGACTAAAAGGGGGGGACAAAGGGAGGGCGGGGGACCACCGGGTGGAGGGGAGCAGAGGGAAGGGAAATTGGAACAAATGTAACACTGTAATCAATAAAACACATTAAAAAAAAAGAAAGAAAGAAAGGAAAGGAGGAATCCACAGAAAGGCTGCTAAATGAAATTGAGGCAAACCAATTATCAGATACCAAGTTTAAAATAATGGTGATAAGAACACTCAAGGAGCTCAATGAGAATTTCAAAGAACTATGGGAAGCTACAAGCAACTTACTGTTAACTATTCCAGCATGAAAAGTGACATAGAAAATATCAATAAGAGCTAGGAGGAGCTGAAAAATTCAATATCTGAAATGAAGAACACAGTAGAAAAAAATGAAAGCAGGCTAGAGAAGCAGAGGATCAAATCAGTAAGCTGGAGGACAAAGTAGAAAAAACATCCCAGACAGAGCAACAAAACCAAAAAAAGGCTCAAAAAGAGTGAAGAGGGCTTAAGGGAACAATAGGACAACATTAAACTTAATACTATCCATATCATAGGGATACCATAAAGAGAAAAAGAAGAGCAAGGGATAGAAAATATGTTTGAAAATATAATGACAAAAAACTTCCCCAACTGGATGAGAGAAAAAGTCACACAAGTTCAAGAAGCACAGAGGGTCTTAATCAAGATGAACCCAAAGAGGCCCACTCCAAGACACATCATAATTAAACCAGTAAAAGTCAAAGACAAAAAGAGACTCTTAGAGGCAGCGAGAGAGAAACAGCTAATAACATTCAAGGGAGCTCTGATAAGGCTATCAGCTGATTTCTCAACAGAAACACTACAAGCCAAAAGGGAATGGCAAAAAACATTCCAAGTAATAAAAGCAAAAGCTTGCAGCCAAAACTACTCTACCCAGCAAGGCTCTTTTTCAAACTGGAAGGTGAAATAAGGAAATTTCTCAGACAAAGGAAGACTAAAAGAATACATCTCCACCAAACCAGTGTTGCAAGATATGCCAAAGGGCCTGCTTTAAAAGATGAAGAGAGAGAGAGAGAGGAACACGGGTACAAGGGGAAGAAGGGAAATGAGTAAGTACCTATCAATAATAACCTTAAATGTATATGGATTAAATACTCCAATAAAAAGACATAGGGTAACTGAATGTGTAAGAAAACAAGAACCAAATATATGCTGTCTACAAGAGATCCACCTCAAAACAAAAGATCTACACAGACTGAAAGTGAAGGGAAGGAAAAAAATATTCCAAGCAAATGGACATGAAAAAAAAGCTGAGGTAGCAATACTTATATCAGACAAAATAGACTTCAAAACAAAGGCCTTAAAAAGAGACAGAAAAAGACACTTTATAATACTGAAAGGAAGAATCCATCAAGAAGATATAACCCATGTAACTATATGACACAACATGGGAGCACCAAGATATATAAGGAAAATCTTAGAGGACTTCACAAAAGATATTGGCAGAAACACACTCATAGTAGGGGATTTCAACACTCCACTGTCTTCCAAAGAATCAACAAGGATATTGTGGCACTAAACAACACTCTATATCAAATGGACTTGATTGATATATACAGAACATTTCACCTCAAGAAAGCAAAATATACATTCTTTTCAAATGCAAATGAAACATTCTCAAAAACAGACCATATGGTAGGACATAAAACAAGTTCAAATTCAAGAAAATGGAAATTATATCAAGCCTCTTCTCAGGTCACAATGGCTTGAAACTAGAAATCAATCAATAGCATTGTATAATGCTATTAAACAATGAATGGGTTAACAATGAGATCTAGAAAGAAACCAAAAAGTTTCTGAAAACAAATGAAAATGAACACACAACATCCCAAAAGCTATGGGACACAGCAAAGGCAGTCCAGAGGGAAGTTCATAGTAATACAGGCCTACCTAAAAAAGAAAAATCTCAAAAATAATCTTAACCCTATATATCTATAATAGCTAGAGAAACAACAAACAAATCCCACAGTGACTAGAAGGAATGAACTAATCAAGATCAGAGCAGAATTAAGTGACATAGAGACTAAAAGAACAATTCAAAGGATTGAAAAATTCAGGAGTTGGTTTTTTGAAAAGATAAGTAAAATTGACAAGCCTTTAACCAGACTCATTAAGGAAAAGAAAGAGAGGACTCAAATAAAATCAGGAAAGAGAGAGGAGAAATTACCAATACCACAAAAAATAGAAAGGATTTTCAGAAATTATTCTGAACAACTATATGCCAAGAAATTTAACAACCAGGGTACAATGGATAAATTTCTACAAACATATAATTTTCCATAACTGAATCAAGAAGAAGCAGAAAGCCTAAATAGTCCAATAACAGCTAGTGTAATTGAAGCAATAATCAAAAATTTCTGGTACACAGAATCCCTGGACCAGATGGCTTCACAAGCAAATGTGACCAAATGTTTAGGAAAGAGCTAACTCCTTTTCTTCTCAAAATGTTCCAGAACATTCAAGAAGAGGGAAGGCTCCCAAACTTTCTATGAGGCCAGTATTATTCTAATACAAACACCAGGTAAAGATCCAACAAAGAGAGAAAACTACAAGTCAACATTGCTGAAGAACATAAATGCTAAAATCCTCAACAAATATTGGCAAACCAAATCCAGCAACACATTAGAAAGATCATATACCATGATCAAGTGGGATTCATCCCAGGGATGAAGGGATGGTATAATATTCCCAAATCAATAAATATATACACCACATAAACAAAATGAAATACAAAAATCACATGATCATATCAATAGATGCTGGAAGAGCATTTGATAAAATAGAGTACCCATTTATGATAAAAACACTCAGAAAAGTGGGAGTAGAGGGAGCATACCTCAACATAATAAAGGCCATATATGAGAAGCCTGAAGCCAACATCATACTCAATGGGAAAAAACTGAAAGCATTCCTCCTGAGACCATGAACAAGACAAGGATGTCCACTCTCTCCACTCCTATTCAATTTTGGAAGTTCTAGCCACTGCAATCAGACAAGAAAAAGAAATAAAAGGCATCCAAATTAGAAAAGAGGAAGTAAAACTGTCTTATAAAGATGATGTGATAGTGTATATAGAAATCTCTATAGGCTCCACCAAAAGCTATTCAACCTATTATGTGAATTTGGAAAAATAGTGGGATACAAAGTCAATATTCAGAAATTGAAGGCATTTTTGTACATCAACAATGAAATATCAGAAACAGAAACTAGAAAAATAAAATCCCTTTTACTATAGCAACAAGAAAAATAAAATAACCTAGGAATAAATTTAACCAAGAAGGTAAAGAACCTGAATTAAGAAAACTACAGAACACAGAAGAAAGAAATTAAGGAAGATACAAATAAATGGAAGCATATACCTTGTTCATAGACTGGAAGAATGCACATCATTAAAATGTTCATATTACCCAAAACAATCTATATTTCAATGCAATCCCTATTAAAATATCAATGACATATTTCACAGATATAGAACAACATTTCAAAAATTTATATGAAGCCGTAAAGGACTCCAAATAGCCTCAGCAATTTTGAGAAAGAAGAACCAAGCAGGAGAGATCACAATACCTGATTCCAAACTATATTACAAGGCCATTATAATCAAAACAGTATAGTACTGGCATAAGAACAGACACATAGATCAAGGAACAGAATAGAGAGCCCAGAAATAAACCCAAGTCTCTATGGTCAATTAGTATTTGACAAAGGGAGAAGGAGTATAAAATGGAGTAAAAATAACCTCTTGAATAAATTGTGTTGGGAGATCTGGATAGGTACAAGAAAAAAACAAACAAACAAACCAGACCACCAACTTACACCGTACCCCAGAATAAACTCAAGATGGATAAAAGACTTAAGTATAAGTCACAACACCATGAAAGTCCTAGAGGAAAACATAGGTAGTAAAATTTCAGATATCCCATGTAGTAATATTTTTGCCAATATATCTCCTAGAATAAGGGACATAAAGGAAAGAATAAACAAATGGGACTACATCAAATTAAAAAGCTTCTGCATGACTAAAGAGAGCATCAGCAAAATAAAAAGGGAACCAACCATATGGGAAAACATATGATACCTCAGACAAGGGTTTGATCTCCAAAATATATAAAGAACTCATACAACTCAACACTAGGAAGGCAACAATCCAACTAAAAACTGGGCAAAGGACCTGAATAGACACTTCTCCAAGGAAAACATACAGATGGCCCATAGATGTATGAAAAATATGCTCAACATCACTAGCCATCAGAGAGAAGCAATTAAAACCACAATTAGATACCATCACACACTGATCAGAATGGCCATCATTAAGGAATCAACAAACAACAAGTACTGGTGAGGATGTTGGTTGGAATGCAGACTGGTGCAGCCACTGTGGAAAACAGTATGGCATTTCGTCAAAAACCTAAAAATAGAACTGCCTTTTGATCAAGTGATCCCACAGCCAGGATTATACTGTAAAAATTCCAAAACACCATTTCAAAAGAACCTGGGTACCCTTATGATCATAGCAAAGTTATTTATAATAGCCAAGTGATGGAAACTGCTTAAGTGCCCATCAGTAAATGAGTGGATCTTTCTATGCAGCAGAAAGAAGGAATTCCTACCCTTCATGACAGCATAGATGGAAATGGAGAGTATTATGCTAAGTGAAATAAGCCAGGCAGTGAAAGACAAATACCATATGATCTCATCTATAAGTGGAATCTAATGAACAAAACAAACAAATGAGTAAAATAGAACCAGAGACATGGAAATAAGGAACAAACTGACAGTGACCAGAGGGAAAGGGGAGGGGGATAGTGATAGAAAGAAGGGGAAGGGTCTAGTCAAGCAACAAGTATATAGGACCCATGGACATGGACAACTGGGTGGGAATTGACTGTGAGTGTAGGGGATGGGTGGGGCGGAGGAGAGCAATGGGGGAAAAATTAGGACAACTGTAATTGAACAACAATAAAATAAAATAATTAAGAAAATATTTTGTGGAGAGGTACTTTAAAAGCATGAAAATAGCCTACTTTTTATTAGACTTTCCATTCATTTATTCATTTTGATCAGTATGAACTCATGATTCTTGTTTTACTCATTGAATTATAATCCACTCTTCTTTGATTTATGTTGATGCTCAAGTAATCTACAATTTGGCAACTGGGAGCCTATTCAAGCTGGCTTCTGTGTCCTTGAGACATGCCCCTTTTATTCTTTGAGCACTTTTGTTTTATGGTTCAGCAACATATTCTAGGCTTACCTTATACTTTCCTTGCATGAGTCTAGAATTGGCATTTCTTCAAGGAAATCTGATCCCCATCTGTGGGAAAAGGTTATTGAAAAGCCAAGGCCTGGTGCTAGACATGTTCATTGCTGTTGAGATGTTGCTGAACAGTAGACAGCATGTGCACATACAGGCATACATATGCACCCAGAATTTAGTCTATACTGTACTTACCTCTATACAGGGTGGTTAAAGGTAGGCTTACAGTTGTAAATACATGAAACACAGAGTTTATTTTTGTATTATTACTTATTATTGTATTATTTTTCCATATAACAACTGTAAATATATTTTTGCCCAACCCTGTATATTGAAAACCATGAGTTTACACTGATACCAATTCCCACCTAACTCCAGTACAATGCTTTTTCATATTGTTCTCCAGTAGGAGGAACCAGGCTTCCATTATCTTTCAATTATTTGTTTATTTAATCAGTTTCCTTTATGTAACTTCATGGGTTGAATGTTGGTTCCCCAAAAGATATGATCACATCTTAACCCCTGAAACTTGCCAATGTGCCTTTACTTGGAAAAAGAGGCTTTGCAGATGTACTTAATTTAAAGTTTTCAAGATGAGATTATCTTGGATGATCTGGGTGGGCTATAGAACCAATGACAGGTATCCTTATAAAAGACACAGAGAGAGAGAGAGAAGAGAGAAGAGAGAACAGAGAAGAGAGACACAAGAAGAGGGAAAGGCCATTTTAAAACAGAGGCAAAGATGGAGAATCTGCAGCCACAAGCCAAAAAATACGTAGAGCCTCCTGAACCAGGAAGAATGAGGCCATGAAGAATTCTGCCCAAGACCCTTCAGTTGTAGTACTGCCCTGCAGATACCGTGATTTCAGGTTTTTGACTTTCATATCTGAGAAAATAGATTTCTGTTGTTTTAAGCTGCCATATTTATGATAATGAGGTACAGTGGCCTTAGGAATCTCACACCCCTGCTGCCAGTGCCCTTCTTTCTCTGCTCCAGCTCTAACCTACCATTTTTGGTCACTTCCCACCTGTCTCAGGGATGCTCTTTTCATCACACTTGAGCTCCAACACCCTACACAACAGGCTGTCCCTTATGTGGGTGCCCTTCTCATACTAGTATTGCCAGATAAAATTCAGGATGTCCGATTAAATTTGAATTTCAGGTAAACTACAAATAATCCATGCAAGATTGGAAATATTTGTATTAAAAAATTATGGATCAAAAAACTGTGGTACATCTACACAATGGAATACTATGTAGCAGAAAGAAAGAAGGAACTCCTGCCATTTGCGACAACATGGATGGAACTAGAGAGAATTATGCTTAGTGAAATAAGCCAGGCAAAGAAAGCAAAATACCATATGATATCACCCAATACAGGAAACTAAAGAGCAACACAAACAAACGAACTAAATAGGTAAAGACTAGAATAGTAGTCAGTAGGGGGTAGGGGGGAGGGAGAGAAGGGGGATAAGTAAGGGAAGGGTCTAGTCAAGGAAAGTATATGAATGACTCATGGACATGGACAACGAGGAGGGATATAATTTTGGGAGAAGGGATGGGCTGGGAGGGGGGAGCAATGGGGGAAAAATGGGACAACTGTAATTGAGTAACCAAAAAATAAAATTAAAAAAAAATTATTTATTATTTATTTGAAATTTAAAGGTAACTGGGTTGCAGGTTTTGTTTTGTTGTCTTTTGGGGAGCTAAATCTGGCCACTCTACCTTCTCACTCTACTTAGGCTAAAACCTCTGCCCCACCACACCTCCATGGAATGACCACTCCACTCCACTGGGGCTTTGATGTTCACACCTGGCTTTCTCTCTGCTCAGACTCTGTCACCCCACACTGAGCCATCTGGGCTGCTCATCACACCCCTACTACCACAGACATGTGACTTTGCCCCAGAAAATAAAGGATGAAAAAGGAATGGAAGGAGGGGGGAAAGGGAAGAAGTCAGCTTATACTTCTGAGTGTGGTTTTTATTCCTATAGTAGAATGGCATTTGTATGAAGAAATGGCCTGTATTAAGGGTCTCCAGAGCAATAAAACCAATAAGATATATAGATACGGATTTATTGTAGGATTGACTCACGTGGTATGGTGGCTAAGAAGTCCCACAATCTGCCCTCCACAAACTGGAGAACAAAAAAAGTGGGTGGTGTGATTTAGTCTGAGTCTGAAAGCCTGCAAACAAAGGTTGGGGGTAGTGGTATAACCTGAATTCCCAAGGCCTGAGAACCAGGAGCTCTGATTTCTGAAAGCAAGGGAAATAGATGTACCAGCTGAAGAAGAGAGAGCCAAGAATTTGCCTTCCCTTCACCCTTTTCTGTTCTATTCATACTCTCAGTGGATTGGATGATGCCCATCACATTGGCGAGGGTGAGTATTATTTACTCAGTCTATTGAATCAAATGCTTACTTCCTGCTGAGATGCCCTTGAAGACATGTCTAAAATGTTTTACCAGCTACATGTGCATCCCATAGTCCAGTCAAGTTGACACATAAAATTAGCCATCACATGGCCTATATGAGGAATTCATGCCCTTTTGTCAGTCATTAAATGAAAAATAAAATTTTTTGAGGCTTGCCTCAGAACAGTGAGATTTTTAAAAGTTCAGATGTTAGGAGAAATATTACACCATTTGAAGGATGTTCGTGTTTAATCGTCATTTTTTTAACATTTGTCTTTGTTAATGCCTCATCTCTTTACACTGTCTCTAATCAGGACTTTTTTTTTATTTAAAATTTTTATTTTTACTTATTTGATTTTATTTATTTGTATTTAGAGAGAGGGGAAAGGAGAAAGAGAGGGAGAGAAACATCAATGCGCCCCCAACTGAGGACCTGGCGTGCAACCCAGGCATGTGCCCTGACTGGGAATGGAACCAGACTGATGCTCAATCCACTGAGCCCCAGCGGCCAGGTTCTGCTCAGGATTTTTATAAGAGTTCCAAATAGAATCCATAAGCTTTAAACTCTAAATTTTCTACCCTTTCCCACAACAGTCATTGTCTTTCCTCAACCAGTCTTTGATTCCAAAAAAGTGGAATGGAAGATTTCAAACAGACCTTTTATATCTCCTAAGTACTACAAATAAATCAATAATCCTACTCATAGTTATTTTTATCTGCCAAGTTCAGTTGCTCTTTTCTTGAGTCTATCCTACACCATTTCTATCAACACTGCATGACGACCTCTTTTTTTAAAGTATATTTTATTGATTATGTTGTTACAGTAGTTCCAATTTTTCCCCCTTTGATCCCCTCTGCCCAGTACCCCTCTTCCCTACAGCAGTCCCACCTCCCTTAGTTCATGTCCATGGGTCGTGCATATAAGTTCTTTGGCTTCACACTTTCCTATATTATTCTTAACTTCTCCCTGTCTATTTTGTACCAATCGATTATGCTTCTCAATCTCTGCACCATATCCCCATTTCTGCCACTCCCCCCTACCAGCTGATAACCCTCCAAATGATCCCCATACCTATGATTCTGTTCCTATTCTGGTTTGCTTAGTTAGATTTTGTTTTATTTTTAGATTCAGTTGATAGTTGTGAATTTGTTGTAATTTTAGTGTTCATTGTTTTGGCCTTCTTTTTCTTAAGTAAGTCCCTTTGACATTTTATATAATAATGGCTTGGTGACGATGAACTCCTTTAGCTTTACCTTGTCTAGAAAGCACTTCATCTGCCCTTCCATTCCAAATGATAGCCTTGCTGGATAGAATAGTTCTGGTTGCAGGTTGCCTTTCATCACCTTGAATACTTCTTGCCAGTCCCTTCCTGCCTGCAGTGTCCTGTGAGAAATCAGCTGATAGTCCTATAGGCACCCCCCTGTAGGCAACTCTCTGCCTCTCTCTTGCTGACCCCAGGACTCTGTCTTTATCTCTCACCTTTGGCATCTCAATCATGATGAGTTCTGGTGTGGTCCCCTCTGGGTCCAGCTCGCCTGGGACTCTCCGTGCTTCCCAGATCTGTATGTCTATCTCCTTCACAAAATTTGGGAGGTTTTCCTCATTTTTTTCAATTCTTGCTTCCTCATTCTGCAATGGTTAACTGTTTTTTTCTTCCTTATGTTCCAAATCATTGATTTGAACTCCGGTTTCCTTCCCTTCACTATTGGTTTTGTGTGGATTTTCCTTCGTTTCACTTAGCATAGCCTTCACTTCTTTCCTTATGCATTTGCTGTACTCAAGCACATGTGTCAAACCTGTGAGCATATTTATCACCAGTGTTTTGAATTCTGCATCTGTCAGGTTGTCTATCTCCTCATCTCTTAGGCTGGCTATCTCCTTTTCGCTTAGTTCTCCCATTGGAACCTTGATCCATTCCCCCTTTTGGGCCATACTTCTCTTTCTCCTCATTCTGACAGGTTCCTGTGTTTGTTTGCCTCTGCATCCCAGGTAGAGCTATTGCTGCTGTTATGTTGTAAGGGGCAGATCCTTAGGGATTCATCAGTACAGGGTGACCAGTTTCACCATATTGTGGTGCCATATGTGGGGGAGGGATCTGAGAGTGAAAAATGCCTCGTGCTCAGCACTCATCCCCCCCCCCTTCCAGGTACTTCTCCTGCTTCCTGTATGTATGGGACTGGCACCTCTCTACCTGTTGCCCTGGCCGTTGTTCCCAGTGGGTGAGTCTGCAGACGTTCTAGAATGGTGAGGGCTCTTTAAACAAGTGAACTCTGCTGA
Source organism: Furipterus horrens (assembly GCF_987537825.1). Taxonomy (NCBI): domain Eukaryota; kingdom Metazoa; phylum Chordata; class Mammalia; order Chiroptera; family Furipteridae; genus Furipterus; species Furipterus horrens. The sequence goes on along the minus strand of NW_028327180.1, from coordinate 58,901,602 downwards.
GAGACTGGCAGTTTCTTCCTCTGCTCCAATGCCCACTAGTTTTCACAGTCAGAAGCAATGAGGCTTTATTTTTTCCCACGCTGGAACTGTGAGCTGTGTGGTCTGGTCTGGCGCTGGGAGCATTCCTCAAACATTCCTCCCTACTTTTTAAATGTGTGACTGCACTTTTCACCAGCCCGCCGCTGCTGCTACTGCTGCCACACTGCTTTCTCTCCACCCCAACTCCACTCCTCTTACCTGTCTAGGTATTTCTTTTTATATCTTTGTTTGTTGGAGTTTCATGCATCTCGATTTTCTGCAACCTCTGGTCATCTCTAGTTTTGAGATAGTTGTATTCCTTCTTAGCTGTGGAGGAAGATGCAGCCTGTCTATCTAGGCCTCCATCTTGCCCAGAAGTCTTAGTGTGCCTTTCTTATCCTACTATGTTTGACCTCGAGATTTTTATGTATGTACATGTTAACTAACATTAAACAGTATTCTACAATTTCAAGCAAGTAAGTCTAGTTTCATAAAGAATCCACTGTGAAGTTTGGCCTGGATTCTTGGTAAATACATTGAACATTAATTTTCACATAGAAATTACTGTGCCTTTCTTGTTCTAATATGTTTGAACTTGAGATTTTTATGTATGTACATCTTAAAAATATAAAACAGTGTTCTACAACTTTAAGCAAGCAAGTGTATTTTAATCCGGTGTGATATTTGGCTTCGATTCTTAGCAAAGATTTTGAACATTAATTTTCTTGTAGAAATTAGTGTGCCTCTCTTTCTATAATATGTTTGACCTTAACATATTTATGTATGTACATGTTAACCAATATAATACCATGTTCTACAATTTCAAGCAACTAAGTGTAGTTTGCTGCAGAATCCACTATGATGACTGGCCTGGATTATTAATGAATATGTTAAACATTAATTTTCACATAGAAATTGGTGTGCCTTTCTTCTTCTAATATGTTTGACCTTGAGATATTTATGTATGTGCATGTCAAACAATAGAAGACAGTGTTCTACAATTTCAAGCAAGTAAGTCTAATTTCCTACAGAATTCCCTGTGATGGTTGGCCTGGATTCTTGGTAAATATGTTGAACATTAATTTTCACATAGAAATTACTGCACCTTTCTTATTCTAATATGTTTCACCTTCAGATTTTTATGTACATATGTTAACTAATATAAAGCAATGTTCTACAATGTCAAACAAGTAAGTCTAGTTTACTACAGAATCCACTGTAATTTTTGGGCTGTATTTTTAGTATGTTTATTGTACATTAGTTTGGTTGACCTGAATGAAGAACACAGGGTTTTCTTAGTTTAAGAAGTAAATTCAAAAGAAACTTAATGGTAAACACATGTGAACGAGAGGAATCAAACAAATTTCACTGTTTCTAACTACTTTTCAACATGTTTATTAGGAATATGCAGAGAACATCACAGAAAAACCTAGTTTTCATGAAACCACTGCCCCTGCTTCTGTATACTATAGTGATTCCATTCTCAACTATAACACACAGTGAATTGTAAGAATGTTATGACAGTGAAAGCAATGCTCTAACTGAAGGAATCATTAGAAAAAGTATAGATGTTGTCTACAGTGTTAAATTTATTATTTCTTTAGTAATATTGATGTTAGTTCCTTTGCCATAATGGAAAACACAGGATTTTCTTAGTTTAAGAAGTAAATACAAAAGAAACTGAGTGGTAAACACACGTGAACGAGAGAATCACACAAATTTCACTGTTCCTATCTACTTTTCTACATATTTAATACGAATATCCAGAGACCATCACAGAAAAACCTAGTTTTCATGAAATAGCCATCTCTGCTACTGCATACTCTAGTGATTTCACTGTCAACTATAACACACAGTGAATTGTAAGAATATTATGACCGCAAAAGCAATGTTGATGCTTTGTACAGTGTCAACTTCACTATTTCTTTAGTAATCTTGATATTAGTTGCATGTCTAGGATGGAGAACACAGGGTTTTCTTAGTTTAAGAAGTAAATACTGAATGTGGGAGAAGGGGGGACACGGTGCAGGGAAGCAAGAGGGGGGAAAAAAGTGGGACAACTGTAATGGAAAAACAAACAAAAAAATTTTAGTGGGGGAAAAATGAAAATATGAAGAATGGAAATGCCAGTTCAGTGTATAATAGAAGGACAAGGTTTTTTCTTCACACTGTATATTTTTCTCCCTATCTGATCCCTCCAGAGTTTGGCATTCTAAAGAAGTAAGTAATGACATCAGTTTCTTTGCATAATACTAATAAGACCAGTTGTTAATAGAGGTTTTTCTTGACCAAGACGTTGACTGGAATGCCATGCCTAAAGGAGACATGCTTGGGCTCTGGTTGTTACCAAAAAGCCCCGAGGGACTGGGAATGACTTTCGAAGCTAATAAAAGGCCTGGTACCAGAGTTGGTTGTGCGGTCGACAGCAATCTTTCCAGGGAAGGAATGAATGTTGTTTTCCTGAAAGATGGCTAGAAGGGACCTTAAGGCACAATGGAAAACCTGAAGGACTTGGAAAACACAGGTGTGTACAGGCAAGGCTGAATGCCAGGTATGTGGCTCAGCTTCTGTGCCCTGAAGGGCAGACTGAAGGTCACCCTAAATGTCCCTTGCGTAAGCTCCAGCAAAGCAGAACTAAAGATCATAAGTGATCATTTGCTGCTCTTGTTGTGTTTATGCAAATGAACAAGATAAATTAAAAATGGACTTAATGCTGTCCCTTTAATGACCAGGGTAATCTTAGGGAGAAAAATTGTTATTCAAGGAAAATCACAATGATCAGTGGTAGACTATAAAGTAGTGCAGCTAACTGTCTTTAAAGTTTCTTTTCATTTAAAATGTTTTCATTTGAAAGTTAAACTATGTGGTATCATCAAAGATGTTTAATTTACAGGCAAGAAGAATATCAAATGCCTTGCAACTGGATGTCTTTCCAATAAGACAGTCTTACAGATTTAGAGACTTGTTTGTGGGTTACGTTACATAAATTAACATGTGTATTTTGTTTTCAAAAGCCATAAGCCGAGAAACAAGATGGCGGAGGAGTAAGTGGAAGCTACACTAACTTCCTCCTAGAACTAGTCTGGATTTACAATGTAATTTTGGAGAAATCATCTGGAATAACGAACCGAACACCAGCTGGAGAGAAGTCTTATAACCACGGAGAGACAGAAAAGGCCGCTACATCACAACGTGACCGGTAGGGAGTGCGGAGACGTGGAAGGGCTGGCTGGGCTCCCACGGGTGGCAGCTGAAGGGGCTGAAAAACAGCTCAGCAGCCGGGGATTCCCCCTGAGAAGGGCAGGGTCTAAACCCCCAGCTGGGCTTCCCAGCCTACAGCGACAGAGTGGAAAGTAAAATAGTATCAGCTGTGAAAAGCGAAAAGCCACAGGCTTTCTTGCTAGCCGGAGAGAAACAGCAGGAGAAAAAGAGCTCTTAAGTGGATCACATACGAAAATATTTTGGCCACCACTTACCCTGGGCTCAAGCAGAGGGAAGGCAGAGAGGACTGGAGACACTTGGGGAGAATTTGGCACGGTGGCTTTGAGGGGAGAACTGGAGGAGCAGCTGACTGGGTCCCAGTGCTGACTCATCCCCAGTACTGCGGGTAGACCATTCCCCTCCAAGTGGCGTCAGCCTGAGGGGAAGCAAAAGCCCTGCCTACAGGAATTAAGCTGCCACACCCACAGTCCTTAAGCCTGACAGCTAATCACAGATTGAATAGATTAACAATCAAAGAAGACAGACAACAGCAGTAGATCCCTGGAAGTCTCCAACAGGCTGCCTAGGGCCAGACTGGTACATGATCTGACGCCACCAGAGGCAGATCCAGGAAGTGCAGATCATTCCAAGAAGCACCAACAAACAATAGGAGTCAAAAAAATGGGGAGACAGAGAAACAACCTCCCATCAAAAGGAAAGGTAGAATCCCCAGAAAGAATGCTAAATGAAATAGAGGGGAGCGAACTATCAGATATGGAATTCAAAACATGGATTATGGAGAAGCTGAATGAGCTCAGCGGAAACTTCAAAGAACTCCAGAAAAACTACAAGGAACTCACAGAAAATTACGTGAGCATGAAAAAGGACATAGAAGCTATCAATAAGAGCCAGGAGGAAATGAAAAATACGATCTCTGAATTGAAGAACACAGTAGAAGGAATTAAAAGCAGGCTAGAGGAAGCAGAAGATCGGATCAGCGAGCTGGAGGACAACCTACACAAAAACTCCCAGACAATGCAACAAAATGAAAAAAGACTGAACAAGACTGAAGAGGTTCTAAGACAGCTGCAGGACAACATGAAACGTAATAATATCCGTATCATAGGAATTCCAGAAGGAGAAGAAGAAGAGCAAGGGATAGAAAACCTCTTTGAAAAACTAATGACAGAAAACTTTCCTAACATGACGAGAGAAAGAGTCACGCAAGTCCAGGAAGCACAGAGGGTCCCAATGAAGAGGAACCCCAACAGGCCCACTTCAAGACACATCATAATTAAAATGCCAACATTCAAAGACAAAGAGAGAATCCTAAAAGCAGCAAGAGAGAAACAACTAATAACATACAAGGGAGCTCCAATAAGGCTATCATCAGATTTCTCAGCAGAAACACTACAAGCCAGAAGGGAATGGCAAAAAATATTCCAAGCAATGAAAAACAAAGGCCTACAACCAAGAATACTCTACCCAGCAAGGCTTTCATTCAAAATGGAAGGTGAAATAAGGAGTTTCCAAGACAAAAGAAGGCTAAAAGAATACATCTCCACCAAACCAGCATTGCAAGAGATGCTAAAGGGTCTGCTTTAAGAAGATGAAGAAACAGAGAGACAGAGAGGAACACGAGTACAAAGGGGGAAAATGACAATGAATAAGTACTGAAAGAAAGAAGGAACTTCTACCATTTGCAACAACATGATTGGAACTAGAGAGAATTATGCTTAGCGAAATAAGCCAGGCAACAAAAGAAAATTACCTTATGCTGTCACCTGTTACAGGAAACTAATGAACAACACAAACAAATGAGCAAAATTGAACCAGAGGTATGTAAACAAGGAATAAACTAACAGTAACAAAGGGGGAGATGGGAGGGAGAGAAGGGGTAAGAAGGGGAAGGGTCTAGTCAAAGAACATGTATGAATGACCCATGGACATGGACAACTGGGTGGGGACTGACTGTGGGGGGGGGGCAGGGTGCAGGGAAGCAAGAGGGGGAAAAAAAGTGAGACAACTGTAGTGGAAAAACAAACAAACAGAAAATTTTTTAGTGGGGGGGGAATAAAAATATAAAGAATAGAAATGCAAGTTCAGTGAATATTAGAAGGACAAGGATTTTCCTTCCGATAAGACAGTCCTACAGATTTAGAGACTTGTATGTGGGTTATGTTACATAAATTAACATGTGTTTTCTGTTTTCAAAGGGCATAAGCCTACAATCTCATTACCTGAGTGATTATCTGTATGCATAGGCCTCACTTAATCCTGTCTGCATTGCTGCCTCCTGAGACTCAATGGTTTGGCTGAACTAAGTGGCTGGGTTGGTGAAGAACGGGGTGGTCTGTGGGCTTCACTTTAAAACTGGTTTCTCTTTTCTATCCTAATGGCTTGGACAGAAAAAGCCCAGAGGCCTGAGATGGGGGAAACCTAAAATATTTCCCTCAGTCCAAAATAAGTATAATGGGCAAAAGGGTTTTGGACAGGTGAGATGTACCTGGCACACCTTCCTCCAAAGAAGCCCTTCTTTTCCCTAATGTGGGTCATTGAAAAATTAATACCTGTCTTTTGTCATCTAGTGGTTACGGATTAAATGATGTCCTTTAACCCTGTTGCCCCCAGAATACAACAAGGATGCCAGCCTGTCAAACCAAGCATGCCGTTGTCCAGAGACAGCCAACCAACCTGGAGTCTGCACGATCCTTCCCCTTGTGGGAAGGCCACCCTCCCCTCCACATCCCCACTCTTATTAGGGATTTCTTGACCCACGGGTAGGTAGGACGACGACCATGTCCAGCTTGAAGCAGCTAGAGGAGCTCGAGACCTTCATCCATTGTCCTTTATAAGATTGTAAAGGGTCTTAAGTCTGAGAGGGAGGAATTGTTATTTTTTATTGTTAAAATATTTAACTAATTAATTAATTAATTTTAAAAAAAGAAGAAGAAGAATATATGAAAGGGTGAGGCGGGAGAGCTTGTATGTACGACCCATGGGCATGGACTTGGAGAGGGGATTGTTGGGGAAGGGGGGTGCTGGGCGGAGGGGAACAAAGGGGAAAAAAAATTGGAACTATTGTAACAATATAATCAATAAAATATACTTAAAAAAAAAAAAAAAAGCCATAAGCCTATGATCTCATTACCTGAGTGATTGTCTGTATGTATAAGCCTCACTTAATCCTATCTGTAGCGCTGCCTCCTGAGACTCAACGGTTTGGCTGAACTAAGTGGCTGGGTTGGTGAAGAATGGGGTGGTCTGTGGGCTTCACTTTAAAACTGGTTTCTCTTTTCTATCCTAATGACTTGGACAGAAAGAGCCCAGAGGTCTGAGAGGGGGAAAAACCTAAAATATTTCCCTCAGCCCAAACTAAGTATAATGGGCAAAAGGGTTTTGGACAGGTGAGATGTGCCTGGGACACCTTCCTCCAAAGAATCCCCTTTTTTCCCTAATGTGGGACATTGAAAAATTAATCCCTGCCTTTTGTCATCTAGTAGTTATGGATTGAATGATGTCTTTTAACCCTGTTGCCAAATCTGTTGCCCCTAGAATACAACAAGGATGCCAGCCTGTTAAACCAAGCACACTATTGTCCTGGGACAGCCAACTGACCTGGAGTCTGCACGACCCTTCCCCATGTGGGAAGGCCACCCTCCCCTCCACATCCCCACTCTTATTAGGGATTTCTGGACCCAAGGGTAGGTAGCATGATGACCATGTCCAGCTTGAAGCAGCTAGAGGAGCTCGAGATCTTCGCCCATTGTCCTTTATAAGATTGATTATAAAGGGTCTTAATATCTGAGAGGGAGGGATTGTTATTTTTTTTGTTAAAATAATCATTTATTAAGAAGAAGAATATATGAAAGGATGAAGTGGGAGAGCTTGTATGTAGGACCCATGGGCATGGACTTGGGGGTTATTGCCGGGGGAGGGGGGTGCTAGGTGGAGGGGAGCAAAGAGTAAAAAAATTGGAACTATTGTAACAATATAATCAATGAAATATACCTTAAAAAAGAAGTAAATACAAAAGAAACTAAGTAGTAAACAGATCTGAATGAAAGAATCACACAAAATTCACTGTTTTAAACTACTTTTCAATGTATTCTTCAGGAATATGCAGAGAACATCACAGAAAAACCTAGTTTTCATGAAACTGCTATCTCTGCTTCTGTATACTCTAGTGATTCCATTGTTAACTGTAATACACAATTAATAGTAAAAATGATATCACATAAAAGCAATGCTCTAAGTGTATGAATCATTAGAGAAAGTGTAGATGTTTTCTACAGTGTTAACTTTACTATTTCTTTAGTAAACTTGACATAAGAAAACACAGGGTTTCCTTAGTTTAAGAAGTAAATACAAAGGAACTATATGGTAAACACATGTGAACGAGAGAATCAAACAAATTTCACTGTTTCTAACAACTTTTCAAAATAATTAATAGGAATAGGCAGAGAACATCATGGAATTTTCTTATGTTGTGACCAGATTACCAATTCAATACAAAAGAAAGAGTTTTTGGCGAGTTGCATTGGGGCCTGATCTAAGAGGTGCATAAGAGGAAGGCCTTGTCAGGTGGGAGAACTGCTGAGCACAAGAGCTTACATTTGTTTGTGACTCTGTAGGCCACTATCTAGTGTGTTTGCTTGAAGAAGAGGCTGGTGTCAGTTTAAGGCCCCCTGCAGGCTGCTTGACCAAATGAAATGGATGCCAAGGCAATAACACTATGGAGTAGCTTAGCTAAACTCTTGACACAACCACAGATAAATACTCTGGTATATTTCACTGCAGCCCATGAGGATTCCTGTGATGTAATTGGGATGAATATTCATGGCTGTTCTTACTGAATAATCTATTACAACTGAGCCAGGATGAAAGAGAATTGCAGGTAAGTGGCAGGACCAATGGATTCATTGCCTAAGACTGTGGTTCTCTGGTTGGGATGCCCTACACCCATAGTCAGAGAGATATAATTCATCTAACAGCTGGATATTGTTTATCTGAGTGTCAGGAAGTGGGGCCTGTATGTACAGGTGTCCCCAGAAGGGCAGAGCTGTCCCAGGGAAGCTGCCAGCCCACATGCCAGAGTTTGAAATCTAGCCCTCAGGAGTGGTCTCAAGGTCCTGGCTCAGGCTGGAGAGCAGCAGGCATATGAGTTACCAAAGGGAACTGCATGAGGTTATCACCTGTTGATCTATTTTCAGTATTTGACATTTACCAGAGTGAGACCTCGTTCTGGGAATTCTACCTGAAAGTAAGACTATAGGAGGCCTTGCGTTCCCTGGTTCTGCTGCATATTAGATAACAGAGTGGAACAACTTTTAACATAATTCCTGTTGAGTTCAATTTTTCAGCTGTTTTAGACTGAAATAGGCATGCTGATTTCAAAACTGCAGTTTATTTCCTTCTATCACATGAAGTTTTTCTGTACAACTTATCTTAATGCAACAACTCTAGGCTGGATGGAGCCTGGATCGAGGGAAGCACTAGTGTTCTCCTATTGGCTGAGAGCATACCTTCCTCAAGTGGGGAGGGGTAGGGTATGACCTTGGAAACCAGCAATAGGTTCATACTTGTCTAGGCTATTCAGTTACACATGAGACAGTGTGGTGGGAGGTTGTGTGCTGCTCTATATAGTGAATTATATTCCAAAGTGTAGTCTGAGTTCTGTATATAAGGAGTTAACAGAATTCATTTTTTTATGTACATACGTACTTATTTCCTTTCTTTCAGATCATTTCTGACTCTGATATTTCTCATTGTAAGTGCCTAAACAATTCTGATTCATTTTGTTTTATCTGTGGCAGTTTCACCACTCCCAGTCAAAGGACAAACATCAGCGCATTCGTCAGGCAAACCTATTTTGCATATTTTAAAGTAAAACTTGGTGATCGAGATAAGTCTTGGGCCCCTCACATGGCGTGCAAGCAATGTGTCAAGAGTTTATGGATGTGGACAAAGGGAACATGTGATAAGTTTCCATTTGGTATACCTATGGTTTGGCAAGAGCCCAGAGATCATTCAAGTGACTGTTACTTTTGTATAGTGAAAATGTCAGGATATAAAAAGAAAAATAAATATAAAATAGAGTATCCCAGTCTACCATCAGCTGTATGCCCAGTGCCTCATTCAGCTGAAATCCCAGTGCCAGTTTTCATTGAACTACCCTCTTTCAAAAAACAGGAGTATGGTGAAGAACTAAGTCACAGAAATGAAGATTTTGAAATTGAAGATGACTCACTTTGTAAGTGGTTTAATCAGCCTGAGTTGAATGACTTGGCACGAGATTTGGGACTATCCAAAAAGGCTTCAGAACTCCTAACATCAAGACTGCATGAGAAAAACTTGCTTGAAAAAGGAGCAAAGGTATTCTACTCTCAATCAAGAGAAAGTGCATTTCTGTAGCACTTTCGAAGTGACGGTGGTTTTGTGTATTGCCATAACATGCATGGTTTAAAGGAGGAATTGGGAATTCCAATCTATAATGCAACTGAATGGCAACTGTTCATCGATAGCTCAAAGTGGGGCTTGAAGTGTGTCCTTCTCCACAATGGCAAATTATTGGGTGCAGTCTCAATTGGCCATTCAGTTTGTTTTCATGAAGAATATGAAGACATAAAGAGAGTCATTGATCTGTTGCAATATCACAAGCACAATTAGATCATCTGTGTTGACCTTAATATAGTCTGTTTCCTTCTTGGTCAGTAATGCAGATACACCAAGTATTCCTGTTTTCTGTGTATGTGGGACAGCAGAGATCATGAAAAACATGGAGTGGAATCAAACTGGCCTCCAAGATCTGACTTCAAACCCAGTAATCCAAACATTCTACATGAGCCACTTGGTGACAGAAAGAACCTTCCTTATATTCTCACCTCTGCACATAAAACCGAGTCTCATGAAGTGATTTGTTAAAGTTTTGCCAACTGAAGAAGGCTGTTTCAAGTATCTCATTTTGGCACTTCCTAACCTGTTGTTTGAAAAGATAAAATACCTTAATATGCATATTTGGTAGCAGAACTTTACTACTTGTACCCAATTTGACTTACAGTAACAATATATAGCCTTTATATGAATCAAATAACTCTAAATAAACAGTATATTCAGGTAATTTTTTTAAATTTTCCTTTGTACATTTTGTATGATTTTTGGGACAAAGGGAGGGTAACCTGTACCTTAAAAAGTTGATGGGATAGAGAAAAACTGGAGTCATTTATGGATTCAGATGCCAAAAATTAGTCAAAAACAAGTGTCAGATCTAACTCAATGAAAATTGTGTTCCCTAGTGTAATGAGAGAGCATTAGTGCAGAGGTGACAGGCAGCAGGGTTTCTTTGTGTCACCCACCCCCTATACACACACACACACTCCCAGGGTATTGAGGTGGTTTTAAGCTTCTAGGGTCTTTGGTTTAGTTTCTTTCATTACTTTTACAAAAATTTCACTCATTTTTCCCAAATGGTCTCAAGGAAATGCTCGCTGCCAGTTAATATGTGGAGGCATTGCTGTGGGCTGGGGGTGAGTCACAGACAGGCCTGGCAAAGCCAGCGCCACAATCTCTTATCTCACTGAGCAGATGGCCCATCTCGTACTAAAGGGTCTGAGGGACACCTGGCAGCTCTTCCATTGCTTTTTCATGCTGGTGGATTCATAGAGACCAGGCCAGAAAGAGTTCCGATTAAATATTCATTCAAAGGCTTATCACAGGACTTCCGGCCAAGATGGAGGTATAGACCGACATGCTGCATCTCCCTCCACAACTAAGAAGGAATACAACTACCTCAAAATTAGAAACAACCACAAGTTCCAGAAAATCAAACTGCATGGAAGTCCAGCAAACAAGGCTATAAAGATGAAATACTCATCCAGACAGGTAGGAGGGGCGGAACCCAGGCGGAGAGGACACGGTGTGGTGGTGGCAGCAGTGGCAACAGCAGCAGGCCGGCGGAAAGTGCAGTTACACGTTTTAAAAAGTCAGCAGGGACACCTGGGGAGCGTTCCCAGACCCTCACCAGAGCAGCTCACTGTCCCAGCTCTGGGGAAAATCAAGCCTCATTGCTTTTGACTGCAAACCAGTGTGGGTTGAGACCGAGGCAGAAACTGCTGGTCTCAGCAGAGTCTGCTTGTTTAAAGGGCCCCCACAGACCTAGAACGTCCGCAGACCCACCCATTCTGGGAATGACGGCCAGGGCAGCAGCTAGAGGGGTGCCAATCTGGTGCGGAAGTGGGAGAAGTGCCTGGAAAAGGGGTGAGTGCTGGGCAAGCGGCATTGTTCCTTCTCAAACCCCTTCCCTGCATACAGCACCTGTTACTGATGAATCCCTAAAACTCCGCCCCTTATAATGCAGTAGGAGCGACAGCTCTCCCTGGGACATGGAAGAAAACAAACACAGGAGACTTCTGGCCAAGATGGAGGCCTAGACTGACATGTTCCATCTCCCTCCACAACTAAGAAGGAATACAACTACCACAAAACCAGCAATAACCAGAAGTTCCAGAAAATAAATGGAGTTATAAAGAAGTGGTGCTCATCCAGGCAGGTAGGAGGGGCAGAGCCGGAAAGGAGAGGTCAAGCTGTGCTGTCTGCAGCAGTAGCAGTGATGGTGGCAGGACAGCGGTAAGCACAGACACCCGTATTTAAGGGGAGGCGAGAAGCACCTGGGGAGCACCTCCGGCTGCAGACCAGACCCGTCAGCTTGTAATTCCAAAGCCGGGGAAGGCAGACCCCCATTGCCTTGGACTGTGAGGCCCAGTGGGGGTGAGGATGGAGTAGGAGGCTCCCGGTCTCTCAGAAGAGATTGAACAGCAGGAATTCATCTTGTACCCCCACCCCCGCAGAAAATGCCTTGTTGTGACAAGTGAACAGTGCTCCCTCCACCCTGATAGCGTAAGAGGTGTGACAGCCTTGCCCAGAAAGCAAAGGTAAACACAAAACTGTACAGGATGGCACAAATAATGATAGAGATCCCAAACACGCAGCTGACCAGACAGAAGATAAGTCATTGGACCAGCAAATAGATAATTTTTCCAAGGTTCAGTTCAGAGCTATAGTTATAAGACAGCTTACAGAACTAACAACAGATCTTAATCAAGACGGAGAGGGAATTAAGGTTAGTCCTGCTGAAATGAGCAAAAACACAGATGAAAAAAGTGGTAAGGAAAGAAAAACCAGGAGTCAAATCAACAAATCGGAACATAGGGAAGGAAGAAACAGTCAACCAGTGCACAAAGAGGAAACAAACAGTGAGGAAAATGAGGAGAGGCTCAGAAACTTATGGGACAGCTATAAGCGAGCCAACATCCAAATCATACGGTTGCCAGAAGGTGAAGAAGAAGAACTAGAAATTGAAAAATTATGTGAAAAAATAATGAAGCAGAACTTTCCTAACTTGGGGAAGGAAATAGACTTACAGGTGCAGGAAGCACAGAGAGTTCCAAAACAACTGGACCCAGGGAGAACCACACCAAGACAGATTATAATCAAATGTCAAAAATTAAGGCTAAAGAGAGAATCTTAAAAGCAGCGAGAGAGAATTACATACAAAGGCGTCCCAATAAGACTGTCAGCTGATTTCTCAAAAGAAGTTCTGCAGGCAAGAAGGAACTGGCAAAAAATATTCAAAGTAATGCAAAGCAAAACCCTACAACCACGATTACTCTATTCAGTGAAGCTGTCATTCAGAATAGAAGGGCAGAGAAAGTGCTTCCAGGACAAAGTAAAACTGAAGGAGTTCATCAGATCCAAACCACTGTTATATGAGATGTTAAAGGGACTTATTTTGGAGAAAGGATCAAAACTATGAACATTAAAATGAAAACAACAGAAGCTAGGGAACCGAAACAAAGGCAAACTAAGTAGGCAACAAGAGTGTGAAAAGAATTATAGGTAAGGGGAACATTATGAGGGAAGGTCAGCAGGGAGGGGGAAGGAGGGAAAGGGAGGAAGATGGTACATGAATTAAGAAGCATAGTAGGAGGGAGTGGAGTAGATAGGAAGATGTCGAGAGGAACTATATGCACAACCAATGGGCATGGACTAAGAGGGAGTGGACAACTGGAGGGAGAGATGTCATTGGGTGGAGGGGAAAAAAGTGAAAAAAAATTGGGACAACTGTAACAGCATAATCAATAAAGCATGTTTAAAACAAAAAACAAAAAAACAAAGTCTTATTACAGTATGACATTCCAGTTTAAATGGATACAGAATAACAGTTAATGAAAATACCCATTAAGAAAAAAGCATAAGCAATTTTTGTATAAATATAGAAAATATTTTGAAAACCACAGCTTTGAAGTGAAACGCACACTTACTGTGCTATTTCTTTTTTTTTTTTCAGATTTAATGTGTTTTATTGATTAAAATATTACATTTGTGCCAATTTCCCTTCCCTCTGCTCCCCTCCACCCGGTGGCCGCCCTCCCTCCAGTTGTCCCCCCCTTTTAGATTATGTCCATTAGTTGTGCATACAGTTCCTCCCAATCTCTCTCCGTCTATTCCATTCCCTCCTACCATGATCCCCAATTCCTATATCATCTCCCTCCCTCTCCCCACTCCCCCTCCCTGTTGACCTCCCCCCACTATGCTTCCCTTACCCACAGTTCCTTTTCCACTCTCGTTGCCTGTTTCGTTTGCCTTTGTTTCATCTCCCTAGCTTCTGTTTTTTAAACCAGTCCCTTTAACATCTCATATAACAGTGGTTTGGATCTAATGAACTCTTTCAGTTTTATTTTGTCCTGGAAACACTTTCTCTGTCCTTCTATTCTGAATGACAATTTTGCTGGATAGAGTATTCGTGGTTGTAGGTTTTGGATTTTCATTACTTTGAATATTTCTTGCCAGTCCCTTCTTGCCTGTAGTGTTTCCCTTGAGAAGTCAGCTGATAGTCTAATTGGGACCCCTTTGTACATAATTCTTTTCTTCTCTCTTGCTGCTTTTAAGATTCTCTCTTTATCCTTAATTTTTGACATTTTGATTATAATGTGTCTTGGAGTGGTTCTCCCTGGGTCCAGTCTCTTGGGAACTCTCCTTGCTTCCTGGACCTGCATGTCTATTCCCTTCCCCAAGTCTGGGAAGTTCTCCTTTATTATATTTTCACTCAATTTTTCAAGTTCTAGTTCATCTTCCTCATTCTCTGGCAAACCAATGATTCTTATGTTGGGCCTTTTATAGCTGTCCCAGAGGTTTCTGATCCTCTCATTGTTGCTTCCTATTTCCTCTCGCTGCATTGGTTGACTGCTTGTTCCTTCTCCATATTCCAGTTTGTTGAAATGAACTCTGGATTCCTCACCATCTGTCTCGTATGTGGTTTTGTTCCTTTCGTTATGAAAGTTTTTCGCTTCTTTCATATCTTTTTCCTGCTCTTTTGTGAATTCTGTAAGCCACCTGATAACAATGGCCCAGAACTGAGCCTCTGACAGGTTTCTTATCTGTTCATCTGTCAGGTTCTCTATCTGCTGTCTGGTGAGTTGTGCCACCGGGATCTCTATATTTGTCTGCCACATTTTGACAGATGCGTTTTGTTTTCCTGGGCTGGCTGTCCGGGGCGGTGCCTGTGTACGCGTCACAAATTAGCGACCAGTGCCTGTCTGCGACCTATTTCGCAGCCCTGTGGTGCTTTCTGTGGGGGCGGGGGTCCAAGATGGATTCACACAGTTATTCAGCTAGGAGACCGGGATCCGTCCTCCCGCCCCCCTGGGCCTCACTGTTCAAGGCGATGCTGCGGCTGCTCTCCCCAGCGCCCGGGGTCGCGCACGCCAGGGGCTTGATTGGAGTCGCGCACGCCAGGGGCTTGATTGCCTCCGGGATTTTTCGCCGCCCCGCCTGCCGCTCCGCAAACAGCTTTGCCTTCTTTAACTCTTACCTGCCCAAATGGCACCGCTGGTTTATAACTTCATATGTTGGGCTTCCGTGTAGTTTTATTTTCTGGAATTTCTAGTTATCCTTTGTTTTGAAGTAGTTGTATT
The DNA here is from genome assembly GCF_987537825.1 of Furipterus horrens. Classification (NCBI taxonomy): domain Eukaryota; kingdom Metazoa; phylum Chordata; class Mammalia; order Chiroptera; family Furipteridae; genus Furipterus; species Furipterus horrens. The sequence goes on along the minus strand of NW_028327180.1, from coordinate 58,886,411 downwards.
CCTCTATAGTTGTTGAGGGAGACCTAGCGTGTCCGTCTAAGCCTCCATCTTGGCCGGAAGTCTGTGCTATTTCTTGCTAAGTGTGTTCTACAGATATTAAATGAACAATAACTGCCTTACACGGTGAAGTCATTTTTCTTTTTTATTGACACAAAAGACAGATAGGTAAACCATGAAGCTGGGTGAGGTGGTTTGAGACATCTCAGGTTTTGTAGATTAATAGAGATTCTGTCCATAAATAGATTTACAGTGTGGCCCTAAGTGAGACATTGTCTCTGTCTTGGTTCATGTTCTTCATCTGAAATGAAGAGAATGAAAGAGAACAATTCATCACAGGACCCCCGTAGACATTAAACAGGAAATTTATGTGTGTTATTTCCTACACATTCAGTCTTGTTTTCAAGCTCTCACTTTTCTCTCTTCTTCCTTTTTCAGTTAAATCAGTGTGTATCCACATCTTCAATGCCCATCCATGAATCGACCCTCCTGCAGTGCGCCTGTCCTTCCCTAGTTGGACAGCAGTACCTCTCCTGACACACAATCCATGTCCTCTCAGCCTCAGTCCCCCTAGGTCTTTTTGGGACCCTGGATGAGATGGATCCAGGACATCAATGAAAATTTGGTGTACGGCTATTTTGAAAACACTGAGAACAATGTCCTTCATACAGTAAAAGCTACACACCTATTACTTATCATAATGACTGAAAAAAGTTACATAATAATAGCTAATATCAAGTGCTTATTAGGTGCTAAGCCACAGTTATACATCATTCAAGGAAAGAAAAGAACCCATAAACAATATAAGCCATATATTTTAATTTTGACAACCATGTTAGGAAAATGCCTAATGATTCCAGTTTCACAGAAGAGTGAAGAAAGGTGCCTCACCCAGCCAGGAGCCAGCTTGTGTTTGCTTCTGAATGTGCCTGACTTCGAACACCTTGTCCTTTCAGGGGTTCTGTTTTCACACAGCAGTGCCCATAGCTATGCATTTTTTCTCCCTCTAAATGTTTTACACTCTATTCTGTGTTCCTATGTCAATGGCGGAGGTTGCCAGTGAACCAGTCACGCTACCTAGAATCACCCATGAATAATATTCCATCTCCCTGTACACTCTTCTCAGCTCATCAGTGGACCCTGTTCACCTGCAACATGCCCTCTGCTCCTCTCTCTGCACGTCCCTGCTGCTCCTCCACCCATATTCTCCCTGGCCCCACGCCATGAATGAGGGGCCTCTCTGCTCTGCCACCACACCTTTCCTGCATCCCCTCTGAAACTGCCCCACACTGTCTTTTACAAAACACAGGCCTGGTCACATATGTCACTTTACTTGGTATAAACGTCTGAAATGGTTCCTGGATGTCTGAGAATCAATGTGGCCATCCTGTGAACACCCTTCAGGAGCATGTACATCTGCACAGGTAGGTCCGGTAATGCCAGACTACAATGCACAGTGCCTCCTTGGAGCCTATACAGTGAAGCCCTACTCCCCAGTGTCACATTACTTGGAGGTGGTGACTTTGGGAGTTAATTCAGATTAGATGAGGACCCATGATATGTTAGTGCTCTTGTTAGAAGAAAGAGAAAGACCAGAGCATTCTCTTTCTCTCTACCCCTCCTCTGCCACACCATGTGAAGACAGTGATAAGGTGCCATCTGTAAACCAGAAAGAGAGATTTCATCAAGAACAGAACTGTCTGGCACCTTGATTTTTGAATTCCAGTCTCTGAACCGTGAGAAATAAAGATCCAATGTTTAAGCTGCTCCACCTATGGTGTTTTGTTATGGCTGCCCAGGCAGGTTAAGATAGGTGGACAGATGGATACAAACAGACAGACAGTACGTGGGACACAGAGGTACCCAAAACAAGCAAATTTTTTCAAAACAGGAAAATTATTTTCTTGCCACCTTAAATGACCTCATGACCTTTTCTGCCTTAAATTCCTCCAGAGCTTTCTTTGTCTTCTGAGAAAAATCCCCATCATGCCTCAAAAGTGAACTCTAAGGTAAAAGGCCTTAGCAGTTATCACATTGCATGTTTTTGTTATGACCCCTTGGACCAGATGACAGAAAGCTAGGCTTTCTCATCATTAGCATCCTGGCTGGCCTACAGTAAACAATGAATATGAATGGGATCTTTTCAAGTACCTATTGTGTATTAGAGGCAGATGAAATGGAGAAAAAAGGAGATATAAAACAGTGTCTTTGCTTTCACACAGCTTTCTAGCTACTTAGAGCCGTAAAGAAGTAAGACCATCTGCAAAGCAATATTAAGTGATTAACATCGTTGTTCAGAGAAGCCTAACAGACAAAAGGTCATGTGCCCCCAGTTTTACAATGACCGGTTCTGCTCTGTTTTGATTCCTGGAAAAGATAAAGGAAATGTATCAAAGGAAAAAAAAATTGCTTCCACAAAAATTGTTTCCTGAGTCATGCTCAGGAAACTCTTAATTTTGTAAAGGACACTTTCTCCATATGCACTTGTAGGAAGCCTGAATTTGGGGACTATATGGATTACCCCTGCTGGAGAAGTGCTGTAGCACTACAGTGTGCACACATGCATGCATTCACATGTGTCTATGAACAGGGGCACACACTTGCACGTGCACACACACGCTCAACATGTGTGCATATATGCACACACATAACTCTCACACACACATTCTTACCTACTACTGCATTCTTATGTAAATGAATTTCTTGTCTCTGGACACACTATGAACTTAGCAGTAACCCTTCCCTCAAATGCCAAAGGCAAACCTCAATTTAGAAATTAGAGTAAAGAAATGTGCAGTTAATGTTCTTGATTGGTGAACATTTCTATCTCAAAGAGGTGACACGTTTCCATCCCCCACACACTGGCATTTGCAGGAAAAAAAATGCCTGTTTTCTTCGTATAGAGACAGGGCTTCATCTTCTTCAGGTGTAAGTTTATTTCCAGCAAGAAACTGTCAGGGCAGCTGGGCTACATGAATTTGTCTGTTTCTCAGGAGCACCCACAACAAGAAAATGTTAGCATTCATTAAAATTAAATATTAGCATTCGCTCATGATTAAGATGAGCTGTACAACAAACACTATGCAGTTGAAGGCTAGATTGTGCAAATATTTCAAAAGAGTTTTGTATTAGCCTTAATAAGCTTTCCTTTATCCCATGCTACTGCCAGTCATAGATGTACTCAAAAAGCCTTCACACTGAAGGAAGTTTCTGCAGTGCTAGCTGTTAGAAATCGGTGCTGTATGACCTTCATCCTCTCTTTCTGAAGTCAGCTGTATCAGGAGCTGAGGTGCATTGCTGGCCCAGACAAAGCATTAGGCAAATGTGGAAAAGGCTCCCTTTCCTCCAGAGCGGGTCTTCACCTCAGCTCTTCTGACCTTTGGGGTCAGATGTTTCTTTGTTGCTGATGTGGCATGGTGGGGTCTGTGCTATATACTGTAGGTTGTTACCAGCATCCTTGGCCTCTGCCCACTAAAGGCAAGTAGCAGCCCTTTGTATTATAAAAAACAAAAATTGTCTCCAGATATATCCTTTCTTAAATAAATTCAGTGATTTTTTTTCTCTTGGTGTAAATAATTAAAATAAGTACATTTTCAGGAGACAGTGTTGTTACCACAGACAGGGCTCATATGATTCTAGACTAAACATCAAGTACATTCTTTTTTTTCTTGCATGACTCCTGGTATGTTTTCAAAATGATTTTGTTATTATTTTCTTATATGTACCACAAAGCATATATTCTTTAATTTTTTAGCCTCCAGGGATTAAATTGGTAAACATTATAGTGGAGAGAAGTACTGTGTCTTTTCTGGTTGTATTCTCTACAATCTTTGAGCAATCTTAAATTTCTCACTCAAAGCTTATAAATACAAAAGCAAGTCTTATGTTACCAACTAGATCGAAGACTTTTCAATAAAATGCATATTTCTGACAATAAATCCTTTTCCACTCTCCAATGTCAGAGGCCACCAACTACTGAGTAATGTGATTTCTTTTTGTTAGGAATTGACGATTATTTTCTAAATTCCTCAGGAGACTTTGAAAACCTGTTTTCATTATCAGAGTTGCTGAAGGCCTGATATTAGCTCTGTTCGAGCTTCTAGGGAATCCAGTCACAATATGTGATCAAGTACATTATTTCGGAGCACTAAAAATTGTGCTTATGAGTAAATGACATGAGAAGATGTAAAGAAAACCCACAGTAGTATTTAGTTATCTCTCTCTGTGGGGTGAATCAAGACCTGGCTCCTCTACCTCAGAGACGAAGTGGCCAGTAGCCATAAGAAGCCAGGAAAATGGGCTGTATCTGTCTAGAGTGCCAGTCTTCTCGAGACATATGTTCATCACAGCTCTGTCACATTTTCACACACGACCACTACCCCTCCCTAACCCGATAAGGGGCACCATGGCTGGAGGTGGGGTGCATTACCCTGGCACCGACCTGGCACCATCAGAACACCCCTGTAACATGAGTGATAAATGGCACTTCCACAGAGTGTCCACATCTGCTGGGCCTCCAGGTGCTCTTTTCAGAATATCACAACTAGAACTGCAGATCCCCTGCTTGGAGTTCCTGTGTTACACCATCGACCTATACCAGTATGATTTCTATCTCTATCTCTGTTTATATTGCTCATATGTTGAGAAAAACCTTTAATACCAATAAAACCAAGTATTACCCTTGACACTCAACAGCTCCCATAACACAGCCTCTTGTTACCTTCCATCTCCATCCAGCAGCTCACTAACCACCACCCATCACACTTTCTCTGTGGTCTAGAGCATGGCAGTGGTCAAGCCTAGACTTGTGTGGTCCTTCTCCTGTCCCTCCTCACTCCCCAGTACCTTCCCATCAAGTGCCAGCCAGCTACAGACTCAGAGGTAAATGTTATTGACAGAAAAAAATATAAAACAAAGTCAGAAGCAGAGAAAAAGAAGGAAAGCTCATGAACACAGTGTGGTGATTGCCAGAGTGAAGTGGGTAGGGGGAGGTAGAAAAGGGTGAAGGGGTCAAATATACAGTGACAGAAGAAGACTTCACTTGGGGTGGTGAGCACACAATGCAATATACAGATGGTATGTTGTAGAATTGTACACTGGAAATCTATATAATTGTCTTAGTCAATGTCACCCCATAAATTCAATTAAAAATAAAAATGATAAATAAAATAAAATAAGGAGGTTAGCTGTGAGAAAAAAAAGAAACGAGAAATAGTCACAGGAGCATTTTTTTGTAATATTTTTAGTAACTACATAGAGTTTATGTTATCAGCTATCGTTTTATAATTTTTTATATGTTTTATTGATTATGGTGTTACAACTGTCTGAATTTCTTTTCCCTCTGCTCCCCTCCACCCAGTGAACCCGCCTTTCTCCAGTTGTCACCCCCCTTAGTCCATGCCCATTGGTTGTGCATATAGTTCTTCTCAACATCCTCCTATCTCCTCCACTCCCTCCTACTATGCTTCTTAATTCCTGCACCATCTCCCTCCCTTTCCCCTTAACCCCTCCCTGCTGACCTCCCCCCATAATGTTCTCCTTACCTATAATTTTTTTTCCACTCTCATTGACTACTTAGTTTGCCTTTGTTTTAATTCTCTAGTTTCTGTTGTTGGTTGTTGTGATACAGTTTTCATTTTAATGTTCATAGTTTTGATCCTCTTTCTCTTAAACAAGTCCCTTTAACATTTCATATAACAGTGGTTTGGATCTGATGAACTCCTTCAGTTTTACTTTGTCCTGGAAGCACTTTCTCTGCCCTTCTATTCTGAAGGACAGCTTTGCTGGATAGAGTAATCGTGGCTGTAGGTTTTTGCTTTTCATTACTTTCAATTTTTCTTGCCAGTTCCTTTTTGCCTGCAGTCTCCTTTGAGAAATCAACTGATAGTCTAATTGGGAACCCTTTGTACATAATTCTCTTCTTCTCCCTTGCTGCTTTTAAGATTCCCTCTTTAACCTTAATTTTTGACATTTTGATTACAATGTGTCTTGATGTGGTTCTCCCTGGGTCCAATTTTTTTGTAAATCTCTGCGCTTCCTGTGCCTGTAAGTCTATTTCCTTTCCCAAGTTAGGAAAGTTCTGCTTCATTATTTTTTCACATAATTTTTCAATTTCTAGTTCTTCTTCTTCACCTTCTGGCAACCGTATGATTTGGATGTTGGCTCGCTTATAGCTGTCCCATAAGTTTCTGAGCCTCTCCTCATTTTCCTCACTTTTTGTTTCCTCTTTGTGAACTGGTTGACTGTTTCTTCCTTCCCTATGTTCCGATTTGTTGATTTGACTCCTGGTTTTTCTTTCCTTACCACTTGTTTCATCTGTGTTTTTGCTCATTTCAGCAGGACTAGCCTTAATTCCTTCCCCGTCTTAAGATCTGCTGTTAGTTCTGTAAGCTGTCTTATAACTATAGCTCTGAACTGAACCTTGGAAAGATTATCTATCTGCTGGTCCAATGACTTATCTTCTGTCTGGTCAGCTGCGTGTTTGGGATCTCTATCATTATCTGTGCCATCCTGACAGTTTTTATTTATCTTTCCTTCTTGGGTGGGGCTGTCACACCTCCTATGCTATAGGGGCAGAGCTCTGCACACTCGGCACTACCAGGCGACCCTTCTCACCACACTGTGGCGCTTTGTGTAGGGGCGGAGGTCCAAGATGGATTCCTGTGGTTCACTCTTTGCTGAGAGACCGGGAGCCTCCTCCTCTGTCCCCACACCATCTGGGCCTCACAGTCCGAGGCAATGGGGGTCTGCCTTCCCCGGCATTGGAATCGCGAGCTGATGGGTTTGGTCTGCAGCTAGGGGTGCACCCAAGCACTTCTCACCTCCCTTGAAATATAGGTGTCTGTGCTTACCACAGTCCCATCACCCATCGCTGAAGCTGCCGCCTCCAGTACAGCTTGACCTCTCCGCCCCGGCTTTACCCCTCCTACCCATCCATATGAATACCACTTGTTTATAACTTCATACATTGGATTTCCATGTAGCTTTATTTTCTGGAACTTCTGGTTATTTCTGGTTTTGTGGTAGTTGTATTCCTTCTTAGTTGTGAAGGGAGGTGAAACGTGTCAGTCTAGGCCTCCATCTTGACCAGAAGTCTAATTTTATAATTTTATATGAATATTCAACTCAACCCTGTATTTCATACACATATAACATCAACATTGAGGCATAACTTATTTAGAGATACCAATGAAGTTTTGTTTTCCTATAGGATACAATACTGTTTAAACATACACAGAGAAAGTCAGTATGTCGTGAGAGATTTCTTTTTAATTAACTTTGGTTAAATATTCAGAGAAACCAATTTTTATTACCCAGTGAACAACTTTTAATGACTCTCTTTAGTGCTTACATTATTTTCTCTGTTCTAGTTTTGAGGTAGTTGTATTCCTTCTTAAACCCTGGCTGGTTTGGCTCAGTGGATTGAGCATCGGCCTGCAAGCTAAGTGTCACTGGTTCGATCTTCCAGTCAGGGCACATCAGAGAAGGAAAACTCTGACTCCAAAAAACCTCCGCTGCCTTGCGGCATACCTCTTCAGGGGAAAGGCTAAGGGAGTAAACCCCGACAGAAAATCCGGAGCCGGAGTCCCTAAGGCGGTTTGACGTTGTAGTCAACACCGGCAACTCCTGCGGCGCACCTGAAGCCAAGCTGTATTGACTCAGTCTTTCCCTTGGACCCTTCAGCTGCGAAGAGAGGGGGGGTCTGCTGCATGGGCAACAGCAGACCCTCCATATCACCCTGCCCAGGCTCTGTAGCTTCAGCTCCACTGGAGAGGACACTCCAGCGTCATCGCAAGATGTCGATTCAACACGGGAGGAGACAGATACCGTGTCACTCCCGAGTCGGACTGCAAAACCATTCTAGGCGGTGCAGATAGACTCTTAAGAAGCTACACCATCGTCTCTCGAGACGGACGGCTGCCAACGATTTTCTCTGTTAAATTGTTCCCTTGTAGCATTTTCTCTTCTCAGTATGTTAGAAAAATAACGTTATGGAGAAAAGTTTGTTGTATCTTAAATTTATGTTCACTGTTTAGTAGATGCCCAAAGGGCATTTGATAAGTGCCTTTTCATAAATCAAAACTAAGTAGGTAGGCAGAGGTTTCCCAGGAACCTGTCAGATGTACGAGCCATCAATGCTCTCAGTGCGTAATCTGTACAGCTCACCCATCCGGTGCTGCAAGGTGGGGCTTATGGGTCCAGATTCTTCTTACATGGAACATGTTTTATTCATTCCTCAGTCACATAAAAGAACTTTTACACTTTTACTAGGAATATTTGAAAAAGAGGCCCATAAAGTCATGTTGACATTGGTCAGGGTGGATTTGTAGTTACTTGAATATCATGCATTAGTTAGTGTAAGAGAAGCTCTTCCTCTTTTTTCAATGATACAGAAGTCAGCAAATATGCATATTATGCACACAACTTAAAAAAATAACTATGATGATAAGTGACAGATTCCATAGTCAGAATGGTGCAAAAGCACTTTGGCTTTGAAATCCAAAAGAACTGTGTGCAGTCCCCAGCTCAGAAACATCACATCCATGTGACTTGGTTAGGATACTTAATCTCTTGCTCCCTCAGAATATTCCTGGAGAAAATGGAAATACTTGTTCCTGCAGGACAGGTCTCCTGGGTGAGGAAAACAAGGTGGAAAGTTTTCTAGGTGGAGGTGGGACAGCTGTGGCCACAGCTGACAGCACTTCTCTTTCCAACACACAAACATATCACTTGAGGGAAATCTTAATCGTGACTAAATGGAGATTGCATAAGAAAGAGTAGAAGGGTCTGCATTCACAGATAATGTGTTGGGACAATCCTAAAATTCAGAAGAATGTACAAACAAAAAAATTAAACTGAATATGTGAATTTTACAAGGTAACAGGAAACAGAGTCAATATATGCCAGTTGTAATTTTACCTGTAAGCAACAATTTGAAAATAAAATGTAAAAGCAATATTATTTTCAATAATACCAAACACTTAAAATAACTATGAATCAATCTACAAAGAGAAGTTCAAGATCTCTTCCCGGACTTCTGGCCAAAATGGAGGCCTAGATAGACACACTGCATCTCCCTCCACAACTAAGAAGGAATACAACTGAAGGAATACCTCAAAACTAGAGACAACCAGAAGTTCCATAAAATTGAGCTGCATGGGAGTCCAACAAACAAAGATATAAAGAAGAAATACTCATCAAGACAGGTAGCAGAAGCAGAGCTGGGATGGAGAGGACATGGTTGTGGTGGCGACAGGAGCGGTGGCAGTGGCTGGCTGGCAGAAAGGGCAGTCATGTGTTTTAAAAACTAGGGAGGGATACCTGGGGAGCACTCCCAGCACCAGCACCAGACCAGACCAGACCAGACCAGACCTCAGAGCTCATGGTCCCAGCGCCAGGGAAAATAAAGCCTCATTGCTTTTGACTGTGCAAACCAGTGGGGGTTGGGGTGGAGGCAGAAACTGCTGGTCTCTCAGCAGAACCTGCTTGTTTAAAGGGCCCTCACAGTCTTAGAACATCTGTAGATCCACCCACTCTGGGAATGATGGCCAAGGTAACAGCTAGAGAGGCACCAGGCCCGTGCAAAGTAGGAGAAGTGCCTGGAACAGGGATGAGTGCAGAGCAAGCACCATTGTTTGCTCTCAGACCCCTTCCCCACATACAGCACCACAACCTGGTGAAACAGGTTGCTCCGTAATGATGAATACCTATGGCTCTGCCCCTTACAACATAACAGGAGTGACAGCTCTGCCTAACACACAGAGGCAAACAAACACAAGAGCCTGTCAAGATGAGGAGACAGAGAAGTGTGGCCGAAAAGAGGGAACAGATCAAGGTTCCAGTGGGAGAACTAAGTTATGAGGAGATAGCCAACCCAACAAACAAGGAGATAGCCAACCTAACAGAAGCAGAGTTCAAAACACTGGTGATAAAGATGCTCACAGGCTTGACAGATATACTTAAGTATGGCAAACGCATAAAGGAAAGTGTGAAGGCTATGCTAAATGAAATGAAGGAAAATTCACACAAAACCAATGGTGAAGGGAAGAAAACCAGGGTTCAAATCAATGATTTGGAACATAAGGAAGAAAAAAACAGTCAACCAGTACAGAATGAGGAAACAATCATTGAAAAAAATGATGAGAGATTTAGGAACCTATGGGACAACTTTAAATGTACCAACATCTAAACCATAGGGGTGGCAGAAAGAGAAGAGAAAAAGCAAGAAATTGAAACTTATGTGAGAAAATAATGAAGGAAAACTCCCCAAACTTGGCAAAGGAAATAGATATACAAGTCCAGGAAGCCCAGAGAGTCTCAAAGAAGCTGGACCCAAAAGTGACCACACCAAGATACATCATCATTAGCATGTCAAAGGTTAAAGAGAAAGAGAGAATCTTAAAAGCAGCATGAGAAAGCAGAGCATTACCTACAAAGGAGTGCCTATAAAACTGCCGGCAAGAAGGGACTGGCAAGAAGTATTCAAGATGATGAAAAGCAAGGACTTACAACATAAATTACTCTATCCAGCAAAGCTATCATTTAGAATGGGAAGGCAGATAAAGTGCTTCCCAAACAAGGTAAACCTAAAGGAGCTCATCATCACCAATCTATTATTATATGAAATGTCAAAGGGACTTAAGGAAAAGAAGATCAAAATTATGAACATTGAAATGACAGCAAAGCCGCAACTATCAACAACTAAATATAAAAAATAAAAACAAAATCCAACTAAGCAAACCAGAATAGGAACAGAATCATAGGTATTGGGATGATTTGGAGGGTTATCAGCTGGGAGGGAGAAGAGGGAGAAATTAGAGAAATGGTGCAGGGACTAAGAAGCATAATTGGTTGGTACAAAATAGGGGGAAGTTAAGAATAATATAGGAAAGGGTGAAGTCAGAACTTATATGCACAACCCATAGACATGAACTAAGGGGGGTGGGATTGCTGGAGAGAAGAGGGGTACTGGGCAGAGGGGAACAAAGGGGAAAAAAGTGGGACTACTGTAACAACATAATCAATAAAATATACTTAAAAATAATCTCTTCCCATAAAAATTACTAAACTTTGTTGCACAAAATTAAAGAATTTCCAAATTGAAGTGAGACATGTATGAGAATAGGTTGAAAAAGTGAGTGATTTATGCCAAGTCATTTCCACACTTAATATAAAGGCATCAGCACAATGTGGGATTTGAATGAGGATTGACAAATACATGATGAAACAGAATAGAGAGTCCAGAGTTTTTCTAACATTTAAATAGAAATTTAATTTTTAACAAAACATTAAACAGAGAAACAAAAGTTTCTTCAATAAACGATGATGAATAAACTCGATGTCCAAATTAGAAGAGAAGGTGCCTCAAATTATATTTTATAAAAATTTTCACTCAGTGTAAATAACTAAAATAAGTGCATTTTCAAAAATAGACAAAGTATCGTGATAACAGCAAAATTCTTACATGATTCTAGACTAATCAATCCCAACACCTTCATTTTTTCGCACTGTATAGTGTTTTTACTTTGGTTTTATAGACATTTTCATATTCTATCTACAAATTCTATATCTTCAAGGTCTAATTTGATAAACATAATGTCAGAGCAGTGCTGTGTCTTTACATTGTATTTTCTATAATCTTAGCTCATCCTAATAAAAATATGTAAAAATATAGTGTAGTCACCCCTTATTCATTATTTTTTTCTTCTAGTTACCCCGCTCTGTTCAATAAAAATATTAGTAAGATAATCAACAGGATGACCACACCCTGGAAAAAATATTCATATTATATGCAGATGACAAATGACCTGCATCCATAATATATTAAAAACTTTTATGATTCAAGTATAAAAAGACGGAGAACTCATTAAAAATTAGCAAATGTCTTGAACACATACTTAACAAAAGAAGAAATATGAGTTGCCTGGAAGTATTTGAAAGGGTACAAAATATCATGAGTCATCAAAGAATTGCTGTCCATGCCCCCTTAAGCTACCATGCCGTGCCCACCAGAATAGCTAAAGGAGAAAGACTGACAATATCATACACCATAAAGGATGTATACAGAAGCAGACACTTTCATATATTGCTAACAAGAATGTAGAATGTCATATCAGATTTGAAAAATGTAATTTAATTCCAGGTATCTACACAAAAGATGTATTCAAGATATTCATCATTATTTTATTTATAATGACTGAACCCTGGAAACAACCTAAATGTTCCTTAATAGGAAAACAGTAAATATTATGTGCTACATTCCTGCAATAAAATGCAGCAATGAAAATGAGTGGATCACCACTATCCATCAAAACTGAACAAAGTTTACAAACATGTTCTTTATGAAAGAAACCAGGCACAGAATGAATCCATTTCTATGAAGTTCTAAAACAGGCAACACTCATCTGTGCTGGTACAACTCAGTGTGGAGTTTACCAAGAATGATGTTTGGATGGACCCAGTAGAGATTCTGGCATTGGTTACAATATTGCGTTCACCATGTAGTAAAGTATTGAGCTGTATACTTTGGATTTGTGCATCTTTCTTAGTATGTGTTAACCTGTAGTTATATATTTTAAAGTCTGAGAAAAATATATGAGAAGACAAGCCAGACCAACAAAAAAATGTTTACAAAAGTCACACCTGATAAAGGACTGTTATTTAAAACATAGAAAGGATTATTAAAATACAATCAGAAAATGAACAACTAGATTAAAAAATGGTGGAACTGGAGAGAATTATGCTTAGTGAAATAAGCCAGGCAACAAAGGACAAATACCATATGATCTCACCTAATACAGGAACCTAATGAACAAAACAAATGAGCAGAATAGAACTAGAGGCATGGAAACAGACTGACAGTGGGAGAGGGAGTGGGCTCGAGGAGAAGGTGGGAAAGAAGGGGAAGCGTTTAGTCAAGGAGCTAGTATAACTGACCCATGGACATTGTCAACACGATGGGGATTGACTGTGGGCAGGGTGGGGGAGAGCAATGGAGGAAAAATGGAACAACAGTAATAGAATAACAATAAATTAAAAATAATAATAAGAAAAAAATGTGCAAAATTCCTGAACACACACCTCACCAAAGAAAGAGAGCCATGCTGGGTAGAGTAGGACTTTGTCTTTCATTGCTTGAAATATTTTTTGCCATTCCCTTCTGGATTCTAGTGTTTCTGTTGAGAAATCAGTTGATAGCTTTATCGGAGCTCCCTTGTATGTTATTAGTTGTTTTTCTCTTGCTGCTTTTAGGATTTTTGCTTTGTCTTTGACGGTTGCCATTTTAATTATGATGTGTCTTGGAGTGGGCCTTTTTGGCTTCATCTTTATTGGGACCCTCTGTTCTTTCTGGACTTGCATGACTTTTTCTCTCATCAGGTTAGAAAAATTTTTTGTCATTACTTTTTCTATCAAGTTTTCTATTCCTTGCTCCTCCTCTTCTCTTCCTTGTATCCCTACAATTCTAATCTTCTTTAGTCTCCTGTTTTCCTGCAGTTCTCTTAAACCCTGTTCATTCTTTTTAAATCTTTTTTCATTTTGTTGTATTGTGTGGGAATTTTTTTCTACATTGTCCTCTAACTCACTGATCCGATCCTCTGCTTCATTTAGCCTGCTTTGGATTGATTCTGCTGCGTTCTTCATTTCAGAAATTGTATTCTTCATTTCTTCCTGGTTCTTATTAATAGTTTTTTTAAAGTATATTTTATTGATTGCATTGTTACAAAAGTTCCAATTTTTCCCCCCTGCTACCTTCCACCAGCAACCCCCTCACCATATCCATGCCCATGGTTTGTACACACAAGCTCTCCCGCTTTACCATTTCATATATTCTTCTTTTTTTAAATAAATAATGATTAGTTATTTTAATAATAAAAAATAACAATCCCTCCCTCTCAGATATTAAGACCCTTTACAATCTTATAAAGCTCCTCTAGCTGCTTCAAGCTGGACATGGTCGTCGTCCTACCTACCCTTGGGTCCAGAAATTCCTAATAAGAGTCGGCGCGTGGAGGGGAGGGGAGCCTTCCCACATGAGGAAGGATCGTGCAGACTCCAGGTCAGTTGGCTGTCCCCAGACAACAGCATGCTTGGTTTAACAGGCTGGCATCCTTATTGTATTCTGGGGACAACAGATTTGGCAAAAGGGTTAAAAGACATCATTCACTCGATAACTACTAGATGACAAAAGGCAGGGATTAATTTTTCAATGTCCCACATTAGGGGGAAAATATAAGGGCTTCTTTGGAGGAAGGTGTCCCAGGCACATCTCACCTGTCCAAAACCCTTTTGCCCATTATACTTAGTTTGGGCTGAGGGAAATAGTTTAGGTTTTTCCCCCTCTCAGACCTCTGGGCTCTTTCTGTCCAAGTCATTAGGATAGAAAAGAGAAACCAGTTTTAAAGTGAAGCCCACAGACCACCCCATACTTCACCAACCCAGCCACTTAGTTCAGCCAAACCGTTGAGTCTCAGGAGGCAGCGCTGCAGACAGGATTAAGTGAGGCTTATACATACAGACAATTACTCAGGTAATGAGATCATAGACTTATGGCTTTTGAAAACAAAAAACACATGTTAATTTATGTAACGTAACCCACTAACAAGTCTCTAAATCTGTAAGGCTGTCTTATTGGAAAGATATCCAGTTGCAAGGCATTTGATATTCTTCTTGCCTGTAAATTAAATATCTTTGATGATACCACATAGTTTAACTTTGAAGTGAAAACATACTTTAAATGAAAAGAAACTTTAAAGACGGTTAGCTGCACTACTTTATAGTCTACCACTGATCATTGTGATTTTCCTTGAATAATTATTTTTCTCCCTAAGATTGCCCTCCTTGTCATTAAAGGGACTGCATTAAGTGCATTTTTAATTTATCCTGTTCATTTGCATAAACACAATAATAGCAGCAAATGATCACTTATGATCTTTAGTTCTGCTTTGCTGGAGCTTACGCAAGGAATATTTAGGGTGACCCTCAGTCTGCCCTTCAGGGCACAGAAGCTGAGCCACATACATACCTGGCATTCAGCCTTGCCTGTACACACCTCTGTTTTCCAAGTCCTTCAGGTTTTCCATTGTGCCTTAAGGTCCCTTCTAGCCATCTTTCAGGAAAACAACCTTCATTCCTTCCCTGGAAAGATTGCTGTTGACCGCACAACCAACCACGTTGCCAGGCCTTTTATCTCATGGGCTTTTATTACCTTCAAAAGTCATTCCCAGTCCCTCAGGGCTTTTGGTAACAACCAGAGAGAGCCGAAGCATGTCTCTTTTAGGCATGGCATTCCAGTCAACGTCTTGGTCAAGAAAAACCTCTATTAACAACTGGTATTATTAGTATTATGCAAAGAAACTGATTTCATTACTTATTTCTTTAGAATGCCAAATTCTGGAGGGATCAGATAGGGAGAAAAATATACAACATGAAGGAAAATCCTTGTCTTTCTAATATTCACTGAACTGGCATTTCCATTCTTCATATTTTCATTTTTATCCCACTAAATTTTTTTTTCCATTAAAGTTATCTCATTTTTTTCCCCCATCTTGCTTCCTTGCACCCTGCCCCTCTCTTCCCCCATATTCAGTCCCCACTCAGTTGCCCATGTCCGTGGGTCATTTATACATGTTCTTTGACTAGACCTTTCCTCTTCTTTTCCCTTTCTCTCCCTCCCACCTCCCCCCTTGTTACTGTTAGTCTACTTCTTGTTTACATACCTCTGGTTCATTTTTGCTCATTTGTTTGTGTTGTTCATTAGTTTCCTGTAATAGGTGACAGCATAAAGTATTTCTCTTTCATTGTCTGGCTTATTTCACTAAGCATAATTCTCTTTAGTTCCATCCATGTTGTTGCAAATGGTAGAAGTTCCTTCTTTCTTTCTGCTACATAGTACTTCATTGTGTAAATGTACCACAGTTTGTTGATCTACTCATCTACAGATGGGCACTTAGGTTGTTTCCAGCACTTAGCTATTGTAAATACTGCTGCTATGAACATTGGAGTGCATAGGTTCTTTTGAATTGGTGTTTCAGGATTTTTCAGATATAAATCTAGCAATGGAATTGCTGGTTCAAAAAGCAGTTCCATTTTTAACTTTTTGAGGAAATTCCATACTGTTTTCCATAGTGGCTGCACCAGTCTGCATTCCCACCAGCAGTGCACCAGGGTTCCCGTTTCTCCGCATCCTCCCTAGCACAAGTTGTTTGTTGACTTGTTGATGATGGCCATTCTGACTGGTGGGAGGTGGTATCACATTGAGGTTTTTATTTGCATCTCTCTGATGGCTAGTGATGTTGAGCATTCTTTCATCTGTCTATGGACTGTCTGTATGTCCTCTTTGGAGAAGTGTTTGTTCAGATCCTTTGACCATTTTCTAATTGGGTTGTCTGTCTTGGTGTTGAGTCGTATGAGTTCTTTATATATTTTGGAGATCAATCCCTTGTCTGAGATATCATTGGCAGATATATTTTCCCATATGGTTGGTTTCCTTTTCATCTTGCTGATGTTGTCTTTAGCTGAGCAGAATCTTTTTAGTATGATGTAGTCCCATTTCTTTATTCTTTCCTTTATTTCCCATGCCTTAGGAGATATATCAGTGAAAATGTTGCTACGTGGGATATCTGAGATTTTCCTGCCTATGTTTTCCTCTAGGAGTTTTATGGTGTCACAGCTTACATTTAAGTCTTTGATCCATTTTTAGTTTATTCTGGTGTACGGTGTAAGTTGGTGGTCTAGTTTCATTTTTTTGCATGTCCCTGTCCAGTTTTCCCAACACCATTTGTTAAACAGGCTCTTCTCACTCCATTTATGTTCCTTCCCCCTTTATCAAATATTAGTTGACCATAGAGGTCTAGGTTTATTTCTGGGCTCTCTATTCTGTTCCACTGATCTATATATCTGTTCTTATGCCAGTACCAGACTGTTTTGATCACAGTGGCTTTTTAGTATAGTTTGATGTCTGGTATTGTGATTCCTCCTGCTGTGTTCTTCTGTCTGAAGATTGCTTTAGGTATTAGGGTTATTTTTTGGTTCCATAGGAATTTTTGAAGAATTTGTTCTAGGTCAGTGAAATATGTCATTGGTATTTTAATAGGGATTGCATTGAATCTGTAAATTTCTTTGTGCAGTATGGCCATTTTGATGATGTTGATTCTTCCTATCCAAGAACATTGTATTTGCTTCCATTTATTTGTACCTTCCTTAATGTCTTTCTTCAATGTTATGTAATTTTCAGAGTACAGGTCTTTTATCTCTTTGGTTAAGTTTATTCCTAGGTACTTTATTTTTCTTGTTGCTATAGTAAATGGTATTTTGTTTGTTTGTTTCTGTCTCTGATATTTTATTATTGGTGTACAGAAATGCCTTAGATTTCTGTATATTTATTTTGTACCCTGCTATTTTCATCAGAGAAGGAAAACTCTGACTCCAAAAAACCTCCGCTGCCTTGCGGCATACCTCTTCTGGGGAAAGGCTAAGGGAGTAAACCCTGACAGAAAATCCGGAGCCGGAGTCCCTAAGGCGGTTTGACGTTGTAGTCAACACCGGCAACTCCTGCGGCGCACCTGAAGCCAAGCTGTATTGACTCCGTCTTTCCCTTGGACCCTTCAGCTGCGAAGAGAGGGGGGGTCTGCTGCATGGGCAACAGCAGACCCTCCATATCACCCTGCCCAGGCTCTGTAGCTTCAGCTCCACTGGAGAGGACACTCCAGCGTCATCGCAAGATGTCGATTCAACACGGGAGGAGACAGATGCCGTGTCACTCCCGAGTCGGACTGCACAGCCATTCTCGGCGGTGCAGATAGACACTTAAGAAGCTACACCATCGTCTCTCGAGACGGACGGCTGCCGACGACGACCCTGCTATTTTGCCAAGTTCGCTTATTATATCGAGTAGCTTTCTAGTGGAGTCTATAGGGGTTTTTATGTGTACTATTATGTCATCTCCATATAATGACAGTTTTACTTCCTCTTTCCAAATTTGATGTCTTTTATTTCTTTTTCTTGTCTGATTGCTGTGGCTAGGTCTTTCAACACTATGTTACATAGGAGTGGAGACAGTGGACATCTTTGTCTTTTTCCTGATTTCAGGGGGAATGCTTTCAGTTTTTGTCCGTTGAGTATGATGTTGGCTTCCGGTTTCTTTTATATAGCCTTAAGTATGTTAAGGTATGCTTCCTCTTTCCTGTTTTACTGAGTGTTTTCATCATAAATGGATGTTGTACTTTATCAAATGCTTTTTCTGCATCTATTGATATGCTCAGTGATTTTTTCTTTCATTTTGTTTAGGCGATGTATTATTTTTATTGATTTGCGAATATTAAACCATCCTTGCATCCCTGGGATGAATCACACTTGATTGTGGTGTATGATCTTTTTTGTTTTTTTTTATTTTTTTTATTTTGTTTTTTCTATTACAGTTGTCCCCTTTTCCCCTAATTTCTCTCCCCCACCCAACCCACCCCCTCTCCCGCAATCATATCCCTCCCCGTTGTCCATGTCCATGAGTCTTTAATATGGGTTCTTTGACTAATCCCTTCCCTTACTTATCCCCCTTCTCTCCCTCTCCCCTCCCCCCTATTGACTGCTATTCTGCTCTTTGTTCTATTTAGTTCCATTGTTTGTGTTGTTCTTTAGTTTCCTGAATTAGGTGATATCATATGGTATTTTTCTTTCTTTGCCTGGCTTATTTCACTAAGCATAATTCTCTCTAGTTCCATCCATGTTGTTGCAAATGGCAGGAGTTCCTTCTTTCTTTCTGCTGCATAGTATTCCATTGTGTAAATGTACCACAGTTTTTTTGATCCACTCATCTACAGATGGGCACTTAGGTTGTTTCCAGCACTTAGCTATTGTAAACAGTGCTGCAATGAACATAGGGGTGCATAAGTTCTTTTGAACTGGTGTTTCAAGATTCTTTGGGTATAATCCTAGTAGTGGAGTCGCTGGTTCAAAAGGCAGTTCCATTTTTAATCTTTTGAGGTAATTCCATACTGTTCTCCATAGTGGCTGCACCAGTCTGCATTCCTACAAACAGTGCAGTAGGGTTCCCGTTTCTCCACATCCTCGCCAGCACTTGTTGCTTGTTGATTTGTTGATGATGGCCATTCTGACTGGTGTAAAATGGTATCTCATTGTGGTTTTTATTTGCATCTCCCTGATGGCTAATGATGTTGAGCATTTTTTCATGTATCTATGGACCTTCTGTATGTCCTCTTCGGAGAAGTGTTTGTTCAGGTCCCTTGCCCATTTTTTAATTGGGTTGTTTGTTTTCTTGATGTTTAGTCGTATCAGCTCTTTATATATTTTGGAAATCAGTCCCCTGTCTGTGATGTCATTGGCAAATATGTTTTCCCATATGGTTGGTTTCCTTTTCATCTTGCTGATGTTTTCTTTTGCTGAGCAGAAACTCTTCAGTTTGATGTAATCCCATTTATTTACTTTTTCCTTTATTTCTCTTGCTTTAGGAGATGTATCTGTGAAGAGATTGTTACGTGAGATATGTGATATTTTCTTGCCTATGTTTTCCTCTAGGACTTTTATGGTGTCACGGCTTACATTTAAGTCTTTGATCCATCTTGAGTTTATTCTTGTGTGTGGTGTAAGTTGGTGGTCTAGTTTCATTTTTTTGCAGGTCCCTATCCAGTTCTCCCAGCACCATTTGTTAAAAAGGCTCTTCTCATTCCATTTTATGTTCCTTCCTCCTTTATCAAAGATTAGTTGACCATAGAGGCCTGGGTTTATTTCTGGACTCTCTGTTCTGTTCCACTGATCTATATGTCTGTTCTTATGCCAGTACCAGACTGTTTTGATTACAGTGGCTTTGTAGTAGTGTTTGAAATCTGGTGTTGTGATTCCTCCTGCTGTGTTCTTCTGTCTCAAGATTGCTTTTGCTATTCGGGGTCTTTTTTGGTTCCATATGAATTTATGAAGTATTTGTTCTAGGTCTGTGAAATATGTCATTGGTATTTTAATACGGATTGCATTGAATCTGTAAATTGCTTTGGGTAGTATGGCCATTTTGATGATGTTGATTCTTCCCATCCAAGAACATGGTATTTGCTTCCATTTATTTGTTTCTTCCTTAATTTCTTTCTTCAATGTTATGTAATTTTCAGAGTACAGGTCTTTTATCTCTTTGGTTAAGTTTATTCCTAGGTACTTTATTTTTCTTGTTGCTATAGTAAATGGTATTTTCTTTTTTGTCTCTGTCTCTGCTATTTTATTGTTGGTGTACAGAAATGCCTTAGATTTCTGTATATTTATTTTCTACCCTGCGATTTTGCCAAATTCACTGATTATATCGAGTAGTCTTTTAGTGGAGTTTATAGGATTTTCTAGGTATACTATCATGTCATCTGCATATAATGAAAGTTTTACTTCCTCTTTCCCAATTTGGATGCCTTTTATTTCTTTTTCTTGTCTGATTGCTGTGGCTAGGACTTCCAACACTATGTTGAAAAGGAGTGGAGAGAGTGGACAACCTTGTCTAGTTCCTGAGTTCAGGGGGAATGCTTTCAGTTTTTGTCCATTGAGTATGATGTTGGCCTCAGGCTTCTCATATATAGCCTTAATTATGTTAAGATATGCTCCCTTTATTCCCATTTTGTTGAGTGTTTTCATCATAAATGGGTGTTGTACTTTATCAAATGCTTTTTCTGCATCTATTGAAATGATCATGTGATTTTTGTCTTTCATTCTGTTTAGGTGATGTATTATATTTATTGATTTGCGAATATTAAACCATCCTTGCATCCCTGGAATGAAGCCCACTTGATGTATTGCTGGATCCTGTTTGCCAATATTTTATTGAGGATTTTAGCATCGATGTTCATCAGTGATATTGGCCTGTAGTTTTCTTTCTTTGTTGTGTCTTGACCTGGTTTGGGGATTAGGATAATACTGGCTTCATAGAAAGAGTTTGGGATTTTCCTCTCTTCTTGGATTTTTTGGAACAGTTTGAGGAGGATAGGAGTTAGTTCTTCCCTGAATGTTTTGTAGAATTCGCCTGTGAAGCCATCCGGTCCAGGGCTTTTGTGTGCCGGGAGATTTTGGATTACTGTTTCAATTTCCTTCTTTGTTATTGGTCTGTTGAGACTTTCCACTTCTTCTTGATTCAGTTTTGGAAGGTTGTATGTTTCTAGAAATTTGTCCATTTCTTCTAGATTGTCAAATTTCTTGTCATACAGTTGTCTGAAGTAATTTCTAACTATCATTTGTATTTCTGAGGTATCAGTCGTGATTTCTCCTCTTTCATTTCTGATTTTGTTTATTTGTGTCTTCTCTCTTTTTTTCTTGATTAGACTGGCTAGAGGCTTGTCGATTTTGTTGATTTTTTCGAAGAACCAGCTCCTAGTTTTGTTGATCTTTTGGATTGTTTGTTTAGTCTCTATGTCATTTAGTTCTGCTCTGATCTTGATGATTTCATTCCTTCTTCTTGCCCTAGGCTTTGTTTGTTGTTGTTGTTCTAGTTCTTGTAGCATTGTGGTTAGGTTTTTTATTTGAGATTCTTCTAGCCTTTTCAGATATGCCTGTATTGCTATAAAGTTCCCTCTCAGGACTGCTTTTGCTGTGTCTCACAGGTTTTGGGTTGTTGTGTGCTCATTATCATTAGTTTCTAGAAATTTCTTGATTTCTACTTTGATGTCATTGTTAACCCATTCATTATTTAATAGCATGTTATTCAATCTCCATGAGTTTGGGTGTCTTTGATTTTTTTTTTCTGAGGTTGATTTCTAGTTTCAAGGCATTGTGATCTGAAAAGATGCTTGATATGATTTCAATTTTCTTGAATTTGTTGAGGCTTGTTTTGTGACCTATCATGTGGTCTATCTTTGAAAATGTCCCATGTGCACTTGAAAAGAATGTATATTTTGCTTCTTTGGGGTGAAAAGTTCTATATATGTCAGTTAGATCCATGTGGTTTTAGTGTGTTGTTCAAAGCCTGTATATCCTTGGTGTTTCTTTGCTTTGATGATCTGTCTATTGTTGATAATGGAGTGTTGAAGTCCCCTACTATGAGTGTGTTGTTGTTGATATCCTTTTTGTGGTCTTCTAGTATTTGCTTTATGTATTTGGGTGCTCCTATGTTGGGTGCATATATGTTTATCAAAGTCATATCTTCTTGATGGATTGTTCCTTTAAGTATTATGAAATGTCCTTCTTTGTCTCTTTTTATTGTCCTTGCTTTGAAATCCATTTTGTCTGTTATGAGAACTGCTACCCTGGCTTTTTTTTCCGGTCCGTTTGCTTGGAATATTTTTTTATATCCCTTTACTTTCAGTCTGTGTAAATCTTTTGTTTTCAGGTGTGTTTCTTGTAGACAGAAAATATGTGGATCCTGTTTTTTTATCGATTTCGTTACCCTATGTCTTTTAATTGGAGCATTTAATCCATTTACATTTAAGGTTATTATTGACGTGTATTTATTCATTTCCCTTTGTACCTCTGTTCCTCTCCTCTCTTGTTTTTTCCTTCTTTTTTCTTAGAACACTCCCTTTAGCATCTCTTGCAATGCTGGTTTGGTGGAGATGTATTCTTTCAGTCTTCCTTTGTCTGAGAAACTCCTTATTTCACCTTCTATTTTGAATGAGAGTCTTGCTGGGTAGAGTGTTCTTGGTTGTAGGCCTTTGTTTTTCATTGCTTGAAATATTTTTGACCATTCCCTTCTGGCTTGTAATGTTTCTGTTGAGAAATCAGTTGATAGCCTTATCGGAGCTCCCTTGTATGTTATTTGCTGCTTTTCTCTTGCTGCTTTTAGGATTCTCTCTTTGTCTTGGAATGTTGCCATTTTAACTATGATGTGCCTTGGAGTAGGTTTTTGGGGGTTCCTCTTGATTGGAACTCTCATTGCTTCTTGGACTTGCATAGCTTTTTCTCTCATCAGGTTCGGAAAATTTTCTGTCACTATTTCTCCTATCAGATTTTCAATTCCTTTCCTTCTTCTTCTCGTATTCCGATGATCCTTAAATTATTTTTCCTAATGCTATCCTGTAATTCCCTTACATCTTGTTCATATTTTTTCAGTCGTTTTTCATTTTGCTGTATTGTCTGGGAGTTTTTCTCTACATTATCTTCTAACTCACTAATCCGATCCTCTGCTTCGTTTAGTCTGCTTTTGACTGATTCTACTGTGTTTTTCAGTTCAGAGATTGTATTCTTAAGTTCTTCCTGGTTCTTGTTAACAATTTCTATGTCTTTTTTTATGCTGGTGTAGTTCTCTGCAAGTTCCCTGTAATTTTCTTGGAGCTGTTGGTAACTTCCTTGAAGGTTGTCATAGTTGATTTTAAGGATGTCGAGTATATTGAGCTTCTTTACCACCATTGTTTTGAATTCCATGTCTGACATTTGGGCTATGTCTATTTCATCTATCTCTCTTTCTGAGGATTCCTCTTTTCTTTTCATTGAGGGGTTATTTTTGCGTCTTACCATGTTGGATTCTTTTTGTTTTTATTTATTTATTTATTTATTTTGGGTGGGGTAGTTTGCTTTGACTTCCCTCCTTTGTGGTGTAATATTCTTTATCGAAGGTCTGGGAGTTTCAGTGGTGCAGTCTCTTTGATATCCTGAGCCTGATGTTCTTGAGTTATCCTTTATGTCATTTGTTTATGCTGTTTGGTTATATTTCAGATGTTCTTTTATAGGATCTTCCTTCTGGCTAGTTGGTTGAGAATCACTCTATCCGCTTTGTCTTGAGTTCTTTTGTGGATATGCTGTTAAAGACATAAACACACAGCCCAGGCAGGAGACCCACACCCTCAAAAAGTATCCCCCACTCTATCCTGCTATCGTTAGCCAACTAGCCCGTATTAATATAAATGTAAAGAGATTTGAGCTTTTATACTATAAGAAGAGTAGATAAGAGTTGTTTTTGGGGAGGAAAAATATAATTTTTGATAGAGGGGGTGATAGATTAGTAATATTTGAGACTGTGCAAGCCAGTTAGTAATATTTACATTGTATGTTAATAAAAATAGAAGAAAAGGATAGAAAAATACATAATATAGTAAGAAAGTGGGATTGTATTGTATTTGGGATTGTATAGTAATTATATTATTTAGAGTGATAGGGGGGCTAAGCTAGACACACAAACGAATAAACAACGATTAAAGAGAAAGGCTGAGAAGGAGAGGTTATATGCAACACGTTAGAGATAAAGTTTGTTATTATTGGAAGAGGTGAAGGAAAAACACCCCCCCAAAAAATCCCCAAGAAAATAGAAGAAAGAGAGAAAGAGAAGAAAATAAAAAATTTACCACAACCCCCCCAAAAAACCCCAAAAGGTAAGAAAGAAAGGAACAAAGAAAGATAGAAAAGAAAGAAAAAAGAAGAAAGAAAGAAAAAAGAGAGAGAAAAAAAATTGAAAAATATATATATATATACACCCCCTAAAAACCCCCCAAAGAAAACCCAGGAAAAGAATAAAGAAAGAATGAAAGAAAAGAAATGATTAAGAAGAAAGAAAGAACAAGGGAGAAAAATTTTGGGACAAAAAATTTGGAAAAAAAATTTTTTTAAAAAGCGATGTTTTTACTCCGTTTTAGCCTTGGTGTGTTGCCTTCTTTTTCTGGGTCCGCAGCTGGTCTAGTGTGGCAGGTCAGAGGTTCTTGTTTTTTGCAGGACTGGTGTGCGCCCCCGGTTGCCGCTATGGTGCGCGCCCGCGGTTGCCGGCCCAGCACGCTCCCTTGCTGCCCGCTGAAGCCAGTTGAGGTGCCCTTGCGCTCGAGCCCTTGCGCGCGAGCCCCTGCGCGCTCAGGCGGCCCAAGAGTTTGCCCCGTGGTTGGAGCCCACTGCTGCCGGGCCGCGGTGGTTCCCCGTTCGCGCCGAGGTGTCCCTGCGCGCGACCCTGCCCGCGCGGGCGGCCCGAGCGCTTTCCACGGGATTGGCTCCTGCTGTCGCTGGGCTGCGGCAGTTCCGCGTTCGCGCCGAGGAATCCCTGCGCGCATCCCTGCACTCGCGGGCGGCCCGAGCGCTTTCCCCGTGATTGGCTCCTGCTGTCGCTGGGCTGCGGCAGTTCCGTGTTCGCGCCGAGGAATCCCTGCGCGCGTCCCTGCACTCGCGGGCGGCCCGAGAGCTTTCACCGGGATTGGCTCCTGCTGTCGCTGGGCTGCGGCAGTTCCGCGTTCGTGCCGAGGAATCCCTGCGCGCATCCCTGCACTCGCGGGGGGCCCGAGAGCTTTCCCCGGGATTGGCACCCTCTGACCCCGGGCTGAGGTGATTTCGCGCTCGCGCGCCGCCCCGTGCCCTCAGTCCCGCTGAGCCGAGCACCGGGAGTTGGTCTCTGGCCTCTTAGGGCAGGGCCGGGGACACTTGTGCTGAGTGGAAGCGAGCGTCCGTGGGTCGCCTCCTCCCGCTGTTCCCGTGCTGCAGCCGCCCGCCTTCCCTCACCCGTCTGGGCGGGCACAAACAGAGCCTGCGCTAGTGGTCTGCTTTCCGGCCTGGGGCCCTGCGTCCACGGGAGCTGTCTAGGGGTGTCTGTGCACGGTTCTCTGCCTGTTCAGTGGGCCCTCCCTGTGCCCGTAGGGGCACTGATCTTATGTCCATTGGGGAGTGTCCGAGGGACGCCTGGACTCACGGCACCGCGCACCTGGGCCAGTGAGTGAGAGCACTTCCCTATGCACGCCCCGCGACTCAAGGGTAGGGTTGGGGATTGGATGTGCGCCCCTCTGCGCCTGGCCTCCTCCAGAACGGCCTACCACCCCCAAACTTTCCTCCCTTCTCCACCGTCCACTAGAGAAAAATATAAAGGAGAATTATGTTCTCACTTGCCCGGCAGCACGCTGTCTCCTGTCCTTCAGCGCCAATGCCACTTGGTCGAGTCCCGTCTCTGCCAGCGAACAGAGATCCGCTTTCCGCCTGCCTCCTCTCCGGGCAGCCTGTGGTCGCCAAAAATCCTTTGTGTGCTTCCCGCCGCAGCTCGGGCAACAGGAATCCTGTTTCGTCCCCTTTTTCTCCGCTATCCTCACTAAACAGGTTGTTCCCAGATGGATTTTCTCTAATCCAGCAGTGCCTTGGCTCAACTCCCACCAATGTCCAGCTGCTCACTGAGACGTTCTTTCTGCAATTAGCCCAAACTGCAGACGGGTCTCCGGAGCCTAAAACCACAACCTCTCCTCACTCCTCCGCCATCTTACCTTCTCCTGTATGATCTTTTTAATGTATTGCTGAATCCTGTTTGCCAATATTTTGTGAAAGATTTTAGCATCTATGTTCATCAGTGATACTGGCCTGTAGTTTTCTTTCTTTGTTATGTCTTGACTTGGTTTTGGGATAAGAGTAATACTGGCTTCATAGAAAGAGTTTGGGATTTTTTCCCTCTTCTTGGATTTTTTGCAATAGTTTGAGGAGGGTAGGAGTTAGTTCTTCCCTAAATGTTTTGGAATATTTGCCTGCAAAGCCATCCAGTCCAGGGCTTTTGTGTACTGGGAGATTTTTTATTACTGTTTCAATTTCCTTCTTTGTTATTGGTCTGTTGAGACTTTCTACTTCTTGATTCAGTTTTGGAAGGTTATATGTTTCTAGAAATTTGTCCATTTCTTCTAGCTTGTCAAATTTCTTGCCATACATTGTTTGTAGTAATTTCTTACAAACCTTTGTACTTCTGTGGTATCAGTTGTGATTTCTCATCCTTCATTTCTGATTTTGTTTATTTGGGTCTTCTTTCTTTTTTTCTTGATGAGCCTGGCTAGAGGCTTGTTGATTTTGTTTATTTCTTCAAAGAACCAGCTCCTACTTTTGTTGATCTTTTGGATTGTTTGTTTAGTCTCTATGTCATTTAATTGTGCTCTGATCTTGATGATTTCCCGCCTTCTTCCTGCCCTAGGCCTTGTTTGTTGTTGTTGTTCTAGTTCTTGTAGCTTTAGGGTTAGATATTTTATCTGAGATTCTTATATCCTTTTTGAGATATACCTGTACTGCTAATGAAATTCCCTCTCAGGACTGCTTTTGCTGTCTCCCATAGGATTTGGGCTGTTTTGTGCTCATTATCATTAGTTCCCAGAAACTTCTTGATTTCTTCTTTGATGTTATTGTTAAGCCATTCATTATTTAATAGCATGTTATTCATTCTCCATGAGTTTGGATGTCTTTGAGTTTTTTCTTTGAGGTAGATTTGTAGTTTCAAGGCATTGTGGTCTGAAAATATTGTTGATATGATTTCAATTTCCTTGAATTTGTTGAGGCTTGTTTTGTGTCATTTCATGTGGTCTGTCTTTGAAAATGTTCCATGTGCATTTGAAAAGAATGTATATTTTGCTTATTTGGGGTAAAAAGTTCTATATATATATCAGTTAAGTCCATGTGGTTTAGTGTGTTGTTCAATGCCTATATATCCTTGTTGTTTCTTTGCTTTGAAGATCTGTCTATTGTTGATAACGGAGTGCTGAAGTCCTCTAGTGTGAGTGTGTTTCTGTTTATATCCTTCTTGTGGTCTTCTAGTATTTTCTTTATGTATTTGGGTGCTCCTATGTTTGGTGCATATATGTTTATCAATGCTATATCTTTTTGATGAATTGTTCCCTTAAGTATTTTGAAATGACCTCCTTGTCTCTTTTTATAGCCCTTGCTTCTATCCCACTATCGTCAGCAAATGAGTCAGTATTAATATAAATGTAGAGAGGTTAGGGCTTTTATACTCTAGGAAGAATAGATAAGAGTTGTTTTTAATGAGGAAAAATATGATTTTTGCGAGAGGGGATGATAGATTAATAATAGTACCATGTAGTGTCTAGATTATGCAAGACAGTAAGTAATATTTACATTGTATGTTAATAATAATAAAATAAAAAAGGGAAGAATGCAGAATATAGTAAGAAAATGGAATTGTATAGTATTAGATTTATATAGTAGTTATATGCTATACATTTAATGTGAAGGGGAGGCTAAACAAAACAGATAAACAAAAATTAAAAAGGAAGGGTGAGAAGGAGAGATGGTATGAAACAAATTGAAGAGACAGTTTAAATTTTTTTAAAATTAAAATTAATATTAAAAATAAGAAATTTAAAAATTTAAATAAAATAAAATACAAATAAAAAATCTAAAATAGAAATAAAAAATTTTAAAAAGAAAGTATTTACTCATATCAGCCTTTGTGTGCAGTTTTCTTTTTCTGTATCCACACCTGGTCTATTGAGGCGGGCCACAGGTTCCTGATCGTGGCAGGAGCTCTGTGCACCTACGTGCGGTGTTGGGTCCGCTAGGTTGTACGCCCAGGTGACACCAGTGCGCGGTGGCCGACGCGTTTGTTTGGCGCCTGTTGGAATAGGCCAGGGTGCTGGTGTGCGTGCGAGCGTGGGCGCCCATGATGGCCTGCACGTCATCTGCAAGCCTGCTGAGCCGTGCCCCGGGGGTTGGTTTTTCGCCCCTTGGGACAGGGCCCTGGACACCTATGCACTGTGGAAGTGGACATCTGTGAGTTGCGGCCTCCCGCTCTTTGTGCACCCGCTTAGGCAGGCAGGAGTAGCGCCTGTGCAGGTGGCCTGTGCGTTGGTTTGGCGCCTACTGCGGCGGGAAAGGGGTGTCTGTGCATGGTCTCCTGCATGCCCAGTGGGTTGATTTGGGGCTCATTGGGGCAGCGCTGCAGGCACGTGAGCATGGTGGAGGTGGGCATCTGTGCCTGCCCACTGGAGTGTTGATTTTATGCCTGTTTGGGTGGTCCCAAGAGGCACCTAGACACGGCAACCAATGACTTGGTTGCATGCCTGGGCCAGAAGATGAGGGCACCTCCTTCTGCATGCTCGTGCAACCCAAGGGGAGGGTTGGGGAGTGGGCGAGTTCACTCCTGCGC
Organism: Furipterus horrens; assembly: GCF_987537825.1. Classification (NCBI taxonomy): domain Eukaryota; kingdom Metazoa; phylum Chordata; class Mammalia; order Chiroptera; family Furipteridae; genus Furipterus; species Furipterus horrens. The sequence goes on along the minus strand of NW_028327180.1, from coordinate 58,857,631 downwards.
CTGCGCTCCTCAAGAATCTCCTCTCACACCCAACCTCTCCTCCCCTCTCCACAGACTGTATACAAGAGAAAAGTATAAAGGAAAAACACATTCTCACATGCACAGCAGTACGCTGTTTCTTGTCTCTCAGCACCAGATGCCACCTGGACCACTCCTGGGTCTGCCAGCTGGCTGAGCCCCGCTCTCCTCCCAATCCTCTCTGGGAAAGCCTGTGGTCACTAAAGTCTTTGTGTACTTCCAGCTGAAGCTCGGGAAGCCAACCCAGTCAGAAATCCCGTCTTGTCCCTTTTCCCTCCACTATCCTCACCAAAGAAGTCATTCCCAGATAGTCTTCTCTGATCCAGAAGTGCCGAGGCTCAACTCCTGCTAGTGTCCAGATGCTCACCGAGATGTTCTGTCTGCAGTTAGTTCAAACTACAGACGGGTCTCGGGAGCTAGAAAGCGCAGCCTCCCCTCACTCCTTCACCATCTTCCTCCCTTTGTCAAATATTAATTGATTATAAAAGCGTGGGTTTATTTCTGGACTCTCTCTTTGTTCCATTGGTCTGCTGTATTGATTATTATGGTCTTATAGTGTAGTTTGATATTATGTGGTATGACTTCTCCAACTTTGTTTTTTCTCAGGATCACTAGTACTATGCAGTGCCATTTGTGATTCCATATAAAATTTTGAAATGTTTGTTCTAGTTCTGTGAAATATGACAATGGAATCTTGACAGGAATTGGGTAGTATGAACAATTTAATAATGTTAATTCTATCCATTAAAATGGTATGTGCTTCCACTTATTTGTATCTTCTTCAATTTCTTTCTTCAGTGTCATAATTTCTCAAATACAGGTGTTTTACATCCATGGTTAGGTTTATTCCTAGATATTTTAATCTTTTTGGAGCTGTTGTGAATGATGTTATTTTCTTTAGTTTCAATTTATTTTTTGATCTATAACAGTTGTCACATTTTTCTTCTCACACTCCCCTGCCCCGCCCAGAATTCCCCTCTCCCAAGTCAATCCCCACACTTGTCCATGTTCATGGGTCAATTATAGTAGTTCCCTGATTAGACTCCTCCCCTCCTTTCCCTTCTTCTTTCCTCCTAACTCCCCTCTGGTCTGTTCATTGTTTCCATGGCTCTGGTTCTATTTTGTTCTTTTCTTTTGTTCATTAGGTTCCTGTATTAAGTGAGATCATATGGTATTTGTCTTTTGCTGCTTAGCATATTTCACTAAGCATAATACTCTCTAGTTCCATTCTTGCTGTCCTGAAAGGTAGGAGTTCCTTTTTTCTTTCTGCTATTGTAAATAGTGCTGCTATGAGCATAGGGCTGCAGAGGTTTTTTGAATTGGTGTTTCAGGATTCTTTAGTTGTCATCCCAGCAGAGGAATTGCTGGATCAAAAGGCAGTTTCATTTTTAGTTTTTTGATGAAATTTCATACTGTTTTCCATAGAGGCTGCACCAGTCTGCATTTCCACCAACAGTGCACTAGGGTTCCCTTTTCTCTACATCTTGGCCAGCACTTGTTGTTTGTTGATTTATTAATGATGAGCATTCTTAATGGTGTGAAGTGGTATCTCATTGAAGTATTAATTTTCATCTCTCTGATGGCTAGTAATGTTGAACATTCTCTCATATGTCTATGGACCTTCTATATGTCCTCCTTGGGAAGTGTCTGTCCAGAGCCTTTGCCCATTTTTTAATTGACTTCTTTGTCTTCCTTGTGTTTATTCCCAAGAGTTCTCTATATATTTCAGAGATCAAACTTTTGTCTGAGGTCGAGTCGGCAGCCGTCCGTCTCGAGAGATGATGGTGTAGCTTCTTAAGAGTCTATCTGCACCGCCGAGAATGGTTGTGCAGTCCGACTCGGGAGTGACACGGTATCTGTCTCCTCCCGTGTTGAATCGACATCTTGTGATGAGGCTGGAGTGTCCTCTCCAGTGAAGCTGAAGCTACAGAGCCTGGGCAGGGTGATATGGAGGGTCTGCTGTTGCCCATGCAGCAGACACCCCCTCTCTTCGCAGCTGAAGGATCCAAGGGAAAGACGGAGTCAATACAGCTTGGCTTCAGGTGCGCCGCAGGAGTTGCCGGTGTTGTCTACTACGTCAAACCGCCTTAGGGACTCCGGCTCCGGATTTTCTGTCGGGGTTTACTCCCTTAGCCTTTCCCCTGAAGAGGTATGCCGCAAGGCAGCGGAGGTTTTTTGGAATCAGAGTTTTCCTTCTCTGATGTGCCCTGACTGGAAGATCGAACCAGCGACACTTAGCTCGCAGGCCGACGCTCAATCCACTGAGCCAAACCAGCCAGGGTTGTCTGAGGTATCATTTGCAAATCTATTTTCCCATACGTTGGTTCCCCTTTCATTTTGCTGATGTTTTCTTGAGCCATTCAGAAGCTTTTTCATTTGATGTAGTTCCATTTGTTTATTCTTTTCTTTATATCCCTTGCTCTAGGAGATATAATGGTGAAAATATTGCTACATTGGATATCTCAAATTTTACTGCCTATGTTTTTGTCTAGGACTTTTATGGTGTCATGACTTACATTTAAGTCTTTTATCCATCTTGAGTTGATTCTGGTGTGTGGTGTAAGTTGGTGGTCTAGTTTCACTTTTATTTCCTTTTTCCATACATGCCCAGATTTTCAAACACCATTTATTTAACAGGTTGTTTTTGCTCCATTTTATGCTCTTGTCCCATTTGTCAAATATAAATTGACCATAGAGGAGGAAGATGGTGGAGGAGTGAGGGGAGGCTGCATTCTCAGGCTCCCAAGACCCATCTGTAGTTTGGACTAATTGCAGACAGAACATCTCAGTGAGTAGCTGGACACTGGCAGGAGTCAAGCCTTGGCACTGCTGGATTAGAGAAAAACCATCTGGGAACAACCTGTTTAGTGAGGATAGCGGAAGAAAAAGGGATGAAACAGGATTCCTGACTGGGGTGGCTTCCCGAGCTGCGGCTGGAAGGACACAAAGGCTTTTTGGTGACCACAGGCTTCCCCAGAGGGGAGTCAGGAGGAAAGCAGATCTCTGCCTGCTGGCAGAGACAGGACTCAACCAGGTGGCATTGACGCTGGAAGACGGGAGACAGAGTGCTGTTGTACAAGTGAAAACGTAATTTTTCCTTCATATTTTTCTCTTTTGAACTGCGGAGAGGGGGGTAAAGTTTGGGGGTGAAAGGACATTCTTGAGGAGTGCAGGTGCAAAATGCACTCGCCCACTCTCCAACCCTCCCCTTGGGTCTCGCAGGTGCGCATAGGGAAGTGCCCTCATTCACTAGACCAGGTGTGCTGGGCCGCACGTCCAGGTGCCCCTTGGACACACCCCCAACGGACATAAGATCAGTGCCCCAAAGGGTGCAGGGAGGGCCCACTGGACGTGCAGAAGACTGTGCGCCGTCGCCCTTGGCCAGCTCCAGTGGGTGCCAGGCCGAAGCACAGAGCACTTGCTCAGGCTCTGCTCGTGCCCGCCCAGGCGAGTGCAGGAACGGTGGGTGGCTGCAGCATGGGAACAGCGGGCAGCAGCGACTCACAGACACTCACTTCTACTGAGCACAAGTTTCTGGAGCCCCACCTTAAGAGGCGAGAGACCAACTCCCGGAATGCGGTGCGGCAGGCCTGAGGCTAGCTCCCCGGCTGCCTTGGGCGCGCACGGGTGCGCGAGCGCTCACCTGCTTCAATAGGTGACAATCGCTCACTTCCACTGTGCACGAGTGTCTGGGGCCCAGCCCTAGGAGGCAAGAGACCAACTCTCAGAGAGTGGCTTGGCTGGCTTGAGGTGGGCTTTCGGGCGCCTTGCGTGCAGGGGCACCTCAGCTAGCTCTAACAGGCGCCAAAGGAACGCACCATACTGGTCACCGCGTGCACACCACTGCTGCAAGAAATGGGAACCTCTGAACCACCATATTAGACCAGCTGTGAACGCAGAAAAAGAAGAGGACACACAAAGGCTGAACTGAGTAAAAACATTCCTTTTATTTTTTTTTCTCTCCTTTTTCTTCCTGAAGGGAAAAAAAAATTATATCTCTAATTTATTTCATACAATCTCTCCTTCTCATCCTTCCTCTTTAATTGTTGTTTATATGTTTGTGGGTCTAGTTTAGCCTCCCTTTCACTCTACATAAATAGAATATAACTACTATATAAATCCAATACTATACAATTCCACTTTTCTACTATATTCTGCACTCCTCCCTTTTTTCTTCTATAGTTATTAACATACAATGTAAATATTACCTACTGTCTTGCACAGTCTCAACTATTATTAATCTATTATCCTCTCTATCAAAAATAATATTTTTCCTCCTTAAAAACAACTCTTATCTATTCTTCCTATAGTATAAAAGCTCTAATCTCTCTACATTTATATTAATACTGGCTCGTTGGCTGACGATAGCAGGATAGAGGGTGGGGGATATTTTTGAGGGTGTGGATCTCCTGACTCGGCTGTGTGTTTATGCTTTTAAAAGCATCTCCACAAAAGAACTCAAGACAAAGTGGATAGAGTGACTCTCAATCAACTAGCCAGAAGAAAGATCCTAACAAAGAGCATCTGAAATATAACCAGACAGCATAAACAAATGACATAAAGGGTACCCCAAGAACATCAGGATCAGGAGATCAAAGAGACTGCATCACTGAAACCACCAGATCTCCCATAAAGAATCTCATACCATGAAGGTGGGAAGTCAAAGCAGACATACCCAAAAAACAAACATAAACAAGAAGAATCCAACATGTTAATATGCAGAAACAACCCCTCAATGAAAAGAAAAGAGGAATTCCCAGAAAGAGAGGTAGATGGAATGGACATAGTCCAAATGTCAGACATGGAATTCAAAACAATGCTGGTGAAGAAGCTCAATATACTCGACAACCTTAAAAACAAGTATGACAACCTCCAAGGAAGTTACCAACAGCTCCAAGAAAATTACAGGGAACTTGCAGAGAACTACACCAGCATAAAAAAAGACATAGAAACTATCAACAAGAACCAGGAAGAAATGAAGAATGCAATCTCTGAACTGAAAAACACAGAATAAGTCAAAAGCAGACTAAACAAAGCAGAGGATAGGATTAGTGAGTTAGAAGATAATGCAGAAAAAAATTCTCAGACAATAAAGCAAAATGAAAAAAGATTGAAAAAGTATGAAGAAGAAGTAAGGGAATTACAGTATAGCATAAGGAAGAATAATATCAGAGTCACTGAAATTACAGAGGGATCAGAGGAACAAGGAATAGATAAACTGATAGGAGAAATAGTGACAGAAAATTTTCCCAACCTGATGAGAGAAAAAGTTATGCAAGTCCAGGAAGCACAGAGAGTTCCAATAAAGAGGAACCCCCAAAAACACACTCGAAGGCACATCATAGTTACAATGGCCACATTCAAAGACAGAGAGATAATCCTAAAAGCAGCAAGAGAAAAACAGCAAATAACATACAAGGGAGCTCCAATAAGGCTATCAACCGATTTCTCAACAGAAAAACTACAAGCCAGAAGGGAATGGTCAAAAATATTTCAAGCAATGAAAAACAAAGGCCTACAATCAAGAATATTCTACCCAGAAAGTCTCTCATTCAAAATAGAAAGTGAAATAAGGAGTTTCTCAGACAAAGGAAGACTAAAAGAATACATCTCCACAAAACCAGCATTGCAAGAGATGCTAAAGGGAATGTTCTAAGAAAAAGGAAGAGAAAAAAAGAGGAGAGAAACAGAAGTACAAAGGGAAATGAAGAAACACATGTCAATAATAACCTTAAATGTAAATGGATTAAATGCTTTAATTAAAAGACATAGGGTAATGGAATAGATAAGAAACAGAACCCACATATTTGCTGTCTACAAGAAACACACCTCAAAAAAAAAGATTTATATAGACTGAAAGTAAAAGGATATAAAAAAATATTCCAAGCAAATGGACCTGAAAAAAAAGCTGGGGTAGCAGTTCTCATATCAGACAAAACAGATTTCAACACAAGGGCAAAAAAAAGAGACAAAGAAGGACACTTTAAAATACTTAACGGAACAATTCATCAAAAAGATATAGCACTGATAAACATATATGGATCAAACATAGGAGCACCCAAATACATAAAGAAAATACTAGAAGACCACAAGAAGGATATTAACAACAACACACTCATAGTAGGGGACTTCAACACTCCATTAGCACGAAGGATATACAGGCACTGAACAACGCACTAAACAACAGGGACGTAACTGATATATATATATATAGAACTTTTCACCCCAAAGAAGCAAAGTATACATTCTTTTCAAATGCACAAGGGACATTTTCAAAGAGAGACCACATGATAGGACACAAAACAAGCCTCAACAAATTCAAGAAAATTGAAATCATATCAAGCATTTTTCAGATCACAGTGCCTTGAAACTAAAAATCAACCTCAGAGAAAAAAATCAAAGACACCCAAACTCATGGAGAATGAATAACACGCTATTAAAAAATGAATGGGTTAACAATGACATCAAAGAGGAACAGAATATGGACTCAGTATATGTTTAAAGAATACTCACTCAGCATGCGTTCTAAAAAACTACTCAGCCTGTGTTCTACCAGAATATGGACTTAGTCTATGATTAAATAATACCCACTGAGCCTGTGTTCTACACAATATGGACTCAATCTATGTTTATAGAATACTCACTCAGCCTGCGTACTAACAAAATACTCAGCCTCGGTTCTCACAAAATACTCACTCAGACTGTGTTCTAACAGAATATAAACTCAGTCTATGTTTAAAGAATACTCCCTCAGCCTGTGTTCGAACAGAATACTGACTCAGCCTGTGTTTTAACAGAATATGGCCTCTGTCTATGTTTAAAGAATACCTACTCAGTCTGTGTTCTAACATAATATGAATTCAGTCTATGTTTAAAGAATACTCACTCAGACTGAGTTCTAACAGAATATGGACTCAGTCTATGTTTAAAAAATAATCACTCAGCCTGTGTTCTGACAGAATATCAACTCAGTCTATGTTTAAAGAATACCTACTCAGTCTGTGTTCTAACATAATATGGACTCAGTCTATGTTTATAGAATACTCTATCAGCCTGTTTTTTAGCAGAGTATGGACTCAGTATATGTTTAAAGAATACTCACACAGCCTGTGTTCTTTTTTTTTTTTTTTTGACCTTTTGCTATACTTTTTTTAATGTGTGAACACATGGCATATCAAAACGGAAGCATCAGTATTTTAAAAAATTAACATCTGATTTTAAAAGGAAAGCACACATTATAGAAAACCCTGAAACGTATAAAGGAAATTAAATCACCTAGAATTCTACGATCCTTCCCCATGTGGGAAGGCCACCCTCCCCTCCACACCGCCACTCTTATTAGGGTTTTCTGGACCCAAGGGTAGGTAGGACGATGACCATGTCCTGCTTGAAGCAGCTAGAGGAGCTTGAGACCTTTGTCCATTGTCCTTTACAAGATTACAAAGGGTCCTAATATTTGAGAGGGTGGGGGGATAGTTAATTTTTATGAACCAGGGGTATGGACTTGGGGGGGGATTGCTGGGGGAGGGGGTGCTGGGTGGAGGGGAGCAAGGGGGAGAAAACTGGAACTGTTGTAACAATATAATCAATAAAAAACATTTTAAAAAAATATTATACTTCCAAGCCTCTAGCAGAAGCACATTTTCTGATTGCAATAGAGAGGGTGCATGTGCCATGTGCCATGTGTAAAGATTGACCAGAACTGAGTTATTTGTTGGATATTTGTTCCTTTCTTTATATTGTCACTCTCATGATAATTAAATATGCTATTAATAAGTACTGAAAAAAAATAATCATAGTTAATATTTTCATAGTCCCTTAGTCTTTTTCTATTAATTTTCTTTTTCGACATAGTTAAGCTCGTAATGTACAAGGTTTTTAAGTATGGTGAACAAAGGTCTATGTGGATGATGACCAAGATCTTGGTGACAGATTTGCCACTCAAATTATTCAATAGGGTCTCAAGAGGCGGGAAATAATCACTCAGTTCCCATTCATTCGTATGGCCAGCAAAACATCTGTAAGCCTCAAAGCCTAGGCTAAGTTTCCATTAAGGTGAACCCTGGCATGGATAACCATGCATGGTCTTTTTTGCATCCAGGTAGGTCTAAACCATTTTACAGGATAAGAATACTCCACACATAAAGCTTTCAATACCGTGCAAAAGCTCTTCTAGGAGAGGAATGACAACAGCTGTAGTCTGATTAAAGAGTTTTAGCATCCTACAATGAAAAATAAATAACGTGCCTTAAACATTTTGCACACTTAAAATTACATAGAACGGTTAGCAAGAAAATAAGGCATATGACAGCTCAAGGAAATTCCAAATGGTATAACAGAACTGATCTTCTATTAATAAAATTCCAGACTTTATTATCTAAACTGAAAGCAAAAATTTCAGAGATACATAAAGCAATACGCCTTTACAACAGCTGTGAAGGAAAAGTGGCGATGCGAGCACACACGCGTTACTGAAGGCCGGAAGCTGGAGCGAGGCAGAACCCCCGCGGAGTGTCGGGTCCAGTTACACCGCTTCCTCTCGGTTTAGATGCTCATGACACACTGAATGAAATCATCATATGGGAAATTCACAACACCTTGCTGACCAGTATCCCGTCTTCGAAAGTTGTCTGTCAGAGCTCGCAGTTTGACGCAGCAGGAGATGTAGTCATCGAAGGTGATCTTCCCGCTGGTGCTGTACCGTTTTGCGATTGAATTCACAGCCTGAGGACTCAACCGAAATCCCATTGCTGTCAGGGCCTTCTGCAGTTCTTGAGGGTCTATTGTTCCACTTCTATAGCTGTCAAAGCTGCTGAAGTGTTGCCTCCAGCCATTCAGTACAGACCAGAGTTCTTTAAATTCACTGAAACCCATTGTGCCTGACAGATCTCTATCCAGCATTGAAACCATAAGCCGACAAGTCTCCAGGTTGAAAGGTTTATATCCTCCAGCAATGCCAGACTCTGTCAGGCACTTCTGCAATTCATCAGCATCTATTTGTCCATCCTGTCCAGCTACTGCAGCGAAGTAACCATACAGCGGATCCTGAGTTTGTCCGGGGAATGTAGGTCCTCCAGGAGCCCCTCCATACCCGCCTGGGTAGAACCCGCCGCCGGCTCCGGGGTGCCCGGGATAAGCCATAGTGCAGACTGCGCTGGCGCCGCTCCGCGCGCCCCGTCACAGCCTGTGTTCTAACTGAATACTCACTCAGCTTGTGTTCTAAGAGTATACCCACTCAACCTTTGTTCTAACAAAATATGGACTCAGTTTATGTTTAAATAATAACCACTGAACATGCATTCTAACAGAATACTCAGTCTGCCTGTGTTCTAACAGAATATGGACTCAGTCTAGGTTTCAAGAATACTCAGTCTGTGTTCAAACAGAATACTCACTTACCCTGTGTTCTAACTGTATATGGACTCAGTCTATGTTTACAGAAAACTTACTAAGCCTGTGTACTAACAGAATATGGACTCAGTCTATGTTTAAAGAATACTCACTCAGCCTGTGTTCGAACAGAGTACTCAATCAGCCTGTGTTTTAACACAGTACTCACTCATCTTGTGTTCTAAGAAATACTCACTCAGCCTGTGTTCTAAAAAATATGGACTCAGTGTATGTTTAAAGAATACTACCTCAGCCTCTGTTCTGACAGAATACTCACTCAGCCTGTGTTCTAACAGAATATGGCCTCAGTCTATTTTAAAGAAAACCTACTCAGTCTGTGTTCTAACATAATACGGTCTCAATCTATGTTTAAAGAATACTCACTCAGACTGTGTTCTAACAGAATATAAACTCAGTCTATGTTTAAAGAATACTCATTGAGCCTGTGTTCTAACAGAATATGGACTAAACCTATGTTTAAAAAACACTCACTCAGCTTGTGTTGTAAGAGTATACTCACTCAACCTTTGTTCTAACAGAATATGGACTCAGTCTATGTTTTAAGAATACTCACCCTGTGATTTAACAGAATACTCACTCTGCCCGTCTTCTAACAGAAGAGTGAGTCAGCCTGTTTTATAACAAAATGCGCACTTAGCCTGTGCTCTAACAGAATATGGACTCAGTCTAGGTTTAGAGAATTCTCACTCAGCCAGTGTTCTAACAGAACACTCACTCTGCCTGTGGCCTAACAGAATACTCACTCAGCCTATTTCTAACAGAATATGGACTCAGACTATGTTCAAAAATACTCACTCAGCCTGTGTTATAATAGAATATGGACTCAGTCTATGTAAAAAGAATACTCACTGAGCTTGTGTTCTAAGAGTATACTCACTCAGCCTGTGTTCTAACAGAATATGGATTCAGTCTAAGTTTAAAGAATACTCACTCAGCTTGCGCTCTAAGAGTATACTCACTCAACATTTTTTCTAACAAAATATGGACTGAGTTTATGTTTAAATAATACCCACCTAACCTGCGTTCTAAAAGAACATTCAGTCAGCCTGTGTTCTAACAGAATATGGACTCAGCTTATGTTTAAAGAATACCCACTAAGCCTGTATTGTAACAGAATATGGACTCAGTCTATGTTTAAAAAATACACACTCACCTGGTGTTCTAACAGAATACTTACGCAGACTATGTTCTAAGAGAATAAAGATTCAGTCTATGTTTAAAAAATAATCACTAAGCCAGTGTTCTTACAGAATATTTACTCAGCCTGGGTTTTAACATAATATGGACTCAGTCTAAGTTTAAAGAATACTCACTCAGCCTGTGTACTAACAAAAAAATCACTCAGCCTAAATTCTAAAAAAACACTCACTCAACCTGTGTTCCAACGGAATACTCTCTCAACCGGTGTTCTAAAAAAATACTCACTCAGTCTGGGTTCTACAAAGACACTCACTCAGTCTGTGTTCTAACAGAATATGGATTCAGTCTATGTTTAAAGAATACTCCCTCAGCCTGTGTTCTGACAGAATACTCACTCAGCCTGTGTTTTAACAGAATATGGCCTCTGTATGTTTAAAGAATACCTATTCAGTCTGCGTTCTAGCATAATATGGTCTTAGTCTATGTTTAAAGAATACTCACCCAGATTGTGTTTTAACAGAATATAAATTCAGTCTATGTTTAAAGAATACTCAATGAGCCTGTGTTCTAACAGAATATGGACTCAGTCTATGTTTAAAGAATACTCACTCAGCCTGTGTACGAAAAAGTTACTCACACAGCCTGTTTTCTAACAGAATATGGACTCAGTCTATGATTAAAGAATACCCACTGAGCCTGTGTTCTACACAATATGGACTCAATCTATGTTTATAGAATACTCACTCAGACTGTGTTCTAACAGAATACTCACTAAACCTGTTTTCTAACAGAATATGAACTCAGTCTATGTTTAAAGAATACTGAATCAGCCTGTGTTCGAACAGAATACTCAATCAGCCTGTGTTTTAACAGAGTACTCACTCATCCTGTGTTGTAAGAAATACTCACTCAGCCTGTGTTCTAACAGAATATGAACTCAGTCTATGTTTAAAGAATACTCACTGAGCCTGTGTTTGAACAGAATACGCAATCAGCCTGTGTTTTAACAGAGTACTCACTCATCCTGTGTTGTAAGAAATACTCACGCAGCCTGCGTTCTAAAAAATATGGACTCAGTCTATGTTTAAAGAATACTCCCTCAGCCTGTGTTCTGACAGAATACTCACTCAGACTGTGTTCTAACAGAATATGGCCTCTGTCTATGTTTAAAGAACACCTACTCAGTCTGTGTTCTAACATAATATGGTCTCAGTCTATGTTAAAGAATTCTCACTCAGACTGTGTTCTAACAGAATATAAACTCAGTCTACGTTTAAAGAATATTCACTCAGCATGCGTACTAAAAAAATACTCAGCCTGTGTTCTACCAGAATATGGACTTAGTCTATGATTAAATAATACCCACTGAGCCTGTGTTCTACACAATATGGACTCAATCTATGTTTATAGAATACTCACTCAGCCTGCGTACTAACAAAATACTCAGCCTCGGTTCTCACAAAATACTCACTCAGACTGTGTTCTAACAGAATATAAACTCAGTCTATGTTTAAAGAATACTCCCTCAGCCTGTGTTCGAACAGAATACTGACTCAGCCTGTGTTTTAACAGAATATGGCCTCTGTCTATGTTTAAAGAATACCTACTCAGTCTGTGTTCTAACATAATATGAATTCAGTCTATGTTTAAAGAATACTCACTCAGACTGAGTTCTAACAGAATATGGACTCAGTCTATGTTTAAAAAATAATCACTCAGCCTGTGTTCTGACAGAATATCAACTCAGTCTATGTTTAAAGAATACCTACTCAGTCTGTGTTCTAACATAATATGGACTCAGTCTATGTTTATAGAATACTCTATCAGCCTGTTTTTTAGCAGAGTATGGACTCAGTATATGTTTAAAGAATACTCACACAGCCTGTGTTCTTTTTTTTTTTTTTTTTGACCTTTTGCTATACTTTTTTTAATGTGTGAACACATGGCATATCAAAACGGAAGCATCAGTATTTTAAAAAATTAACATCTGATTTTAAAAGGAAAGCACACATTATAGAAAACCCTGAAACGTATAAAGGAAATTAAATCACCTAGAATTCTACGATCCTTCCCCATGTGGGAAGGCCACCCTCCCCTCCACACCGCCACTCTTATTAGGGTTTTCTGGACCCAAGGGTAGGTAGGACGATGACCATGTCCTGCTTGAAGCAGCTAGAGGAGCTTGAGACCTTTGTCCATTGTCCTTTACAAGATTACAAAGGGTCCTAATATTTGAGAGGGTGGGGGGATAGTTAATTTTTATGAACCAGGGGTATGGACTTGGGGGGGGATTGCTGGGGGAGGGGGTGCTGGGTGGAGGGGAGCAAGGGGGAGAAAACTGGAACTGTTGTAACAATATAATCAATAAAAAACATTTTAAAAAAATATTATACTTCCAAGCCTCTAGCAGAAGCACATTTTCTGATTGCAATAGAGAGGGTGCATGTGCCATGTGCCATGTGTAAAGATTGACCAGAACTGAGTTATTTGTTGGATATTTGTTCCTTTCTTTATATTGTCACTCTCATGATAATTAAATATGCTATTAATAAGTACTGAAAAAAAATAATCATAGTTAATATTTTCATAGTCCCTTAGTCTTTTTCTATTAATTTTCTTTTTCGACATAGTTAAGCTCGTAATGTACAAGGTTTTTAAGTATGGTGAACAAAGGTCTATGTGGATGATGACCAAGATCTTGGTGACAGATTTGCCACTCAAATTATTCAATAGGGTCTCAAGAGGCGGGAAATAATCACTCAGTTCCCATTCATTCGTATGGCCAGCAAAACATCTGTAAGCCTCAAAGCCTAGGCTAAGTTTCCATTAAGGTGAACCCTGGCATGGATAACCATGCATGGTCTTTTTTGCATCCAGGTAGGTCTAAACCATTTTACAGGATAAGAATACTCCACACATAAAGCTTTCAATACCGTGCAAAAGCTCTTCTAGGAGAGGAATGACAACAGCTGTAGTCTGATTAAAGAGTTTTAGCATCCTACAATGAAAAATAAATAACGTGCCTTAAACATTTTGCACACTTAAAATTACATAGAACGGTTAGCAAGAAAATAAGGCATATGACAGCTCAAGGAAATTCCAAATGGTATAACAGAACTGATCTTCTATTAATAAAATTCCAGACTTTATTATCTAAACTGAAAGCAAAAATTTCAGAGATACATAAAGCAATACGCCTTTACAACAGCTGTGAAGGAAAAGTGGCGATGCGAGCACACACGCGTTACTGAAGGCCGGAAGCTGGAGCGAGGCAGAACCCCCGCGGAGTGTCGGGTCCAGTTACACCGCTTCCTCTCGGTTTAGATGCTCATGACACACTGAATGAAATCATCATATGGGAAATTCACAACACCTTGCTGACCAGTATCCCGTCTTCGAAAGTTGTCTGTCAGAGCTCGCAGTTTGACGCAGCAGGAGATGTAGTCATCGAAGGTGATCTTCCCGCTGGTGCTGTACCGTTTTGCGATTGAATTCACAGCCTGAGGACTCAACCGAAATCCCATTGCTGTCAGGGCCTTCTGCAGTTCTTGAGGGTCTATTGTTCCACTTCTATAGCTGTCAAAGCTGCTGAAGTGTTGCCTCCAGCCATTCAGTACAGACCAGAGTTCTTTAAATTCACTGAAACCCATTGTGCCTGACAGATCTCTATCCAGCATTGAAACCATAAGCCGACAAGTCTCCAGGTTGAAAGGTTTATATCCTCCAGCAATGCCAGACTCTGTCAGGCACTTCTGCAATTCATCAGCATCTATTTGTCCATCCTGTCCAGCTACTGCAGCGAAGTAACCATACAGCGGATCCTGAGTTTGTCCGGGGAATGTAGGTCCTCCAGGAGCCCCTCCATACCCGCCTGGGTAGAACCCGCCGCCGGCTCCGGGGTGCCCGGGATAAGCCATAGTGCAGACTGCGCTGGCGCCGCTCCGCGCGCCCCGTCACAGCCTGTGTTCTAACTGAATACTCACTCAGCTTGTGTTCTAAGAGTATACCCACTCAACCTTTGTTCTAACAAAATATGGACTCAGTTTATGTTTAAATAATAACCACTGAACATGCATTCTAACAGAATACTCACTCAGACTGAGTTCTAACAGAATATGGACTCAGTCTAGGTTTCAAGAATACTCAGTCTGTGTTCAAACAGAATACTCACTTACCCTGTGTTCTAACTGTATATGGACTCAGTCTATGTTTACAGAAAACTTACTAAGCCTGTGTACTAACAGAATATGGACTCAGTCTATGTTTAAAGAATACTCACTCAGCCTGTGTTCGAACAGAGTACTCAATCAGCCTGTGTTTTAACACAGTACTCACTCATCTTGTGTTCTAAGAAATACTCACTCAGCCTGTGTTCTAAAAAATATGGACTCAGTGTATGTTTAAAGAATACTACCTCAGCCTCTGTTCTGACAGAATACTCACTCAGCCTGTGTTCTAACAGAATATGGCCTCAGTCTATTTTAAAGAAAACCTACTCAGTCTGTGTTCTAACATAATACGGTCTCAATCTATGTTTAAAGAATACTCACTCAGACTGTGTTCTAACAGAATATAAACTCAGTCTATGTTTAAAGAATACTCATTGAGCCTGTGTTCTAACAGAATATGGACTAAACCTATGTTTAAAAAACACTCACTCAGCTTGTGTTGTAAGAGTATACTCACTCAACCTTTGTTCTAACAGAATATGGACTCAGTCTATGTTTTAAGAATACTCACCCTGTGATTTAACAGAATACTCACTCTGCCCGTCTTCTAACAGAAGAGTGAGTCAGCCTGTTTTATAACAAAATGCGCACTTAGCCTGTGCTCTAACAGAATATGGACTCAGTCTAGGTTTAGAGAATTCTCACTCAGCCAGTGTTCTAACAGAACACTCACTCTGCCTGTGGCCTAACAGAATACTCACTCAGCCTATTTCTAACAGAATATGGACTCAGACTATGTTCAAAAATACTCACTCAGCCTGTGTTATAATAGAATATGGACTCAGTCTATGTAAAAAGAATACTCACTGAGCTTGTGTTCTAAGAGTATACTCACTCAGCCTGTGTTCTAACAGAATATGGATTCAGTCTAAGTTTAAAGAATACTCACTCAGCTTGCGCTCTAAGAGTATACTCACTCAACATTTTTTCTAACAAAATATGGACTGAGTTTATGTTTAAATAATACCCACCTAACCTGCGTTCTAAAAGAACATTCAGTCAGCCTGTGTTCTAACAGAATATGGACTCAGCTTATGTTTAAAGAATACCCACTAAGCCTGTATTGTAACAGAATATGGACTCAGTCTATGTTTAAAAAATACACACTCACCTGGTGTTCTAACAGAATACTTACGCAGACTATGTTCTAAGAGAATAAAGATTCAGTCTATGTTTAAAAAATAATCACTAAGCCAGTGTTCTTACAGAATATTTACTCAGCCTGGGTTTTAACATAATATGGACTCAGTCTAAGTTTAAAGAATACTCACTCAGCCTGTGTACTAACAAAAAAATCACTCAGCCTAAATTCTAAAAAAACACTCACTCAACCTGTGTTCCAACGGACTACTCTCTCAACCGGTGTTCTAAAAAAATACTCACTCAGTCTGGGTTCTACAAAGACACTCACTCAGTCTGTGTTCTAACAGAATATGGACTCAGTCTATGTTTAAAGAATACTCCCTCAGCCTGTGTTCTGACAGAATACTCACTCAGCCTGTGTTTTAACAGAATATGGCCTCTGTATGTTTAAAGAATACCTATTCAGTCTGCGTTCTAGCATAATATGGTCTTAGTCTATGTTTAAAGAATACTCACCCAGATTGTGTTTTAACAGAATATAAATTCAGTCTATGTTTAAAGAATACTCAATGAGCCTGTGTTCTAACAGAATATGGACTCAGTCTATGTTTAAAGAATACTCACTCAGCCTGTGTACGAAAAAGTTACTCACACAGCCTGTTTTCTAACAGAATATGGACTCAGTCTATGATTAAAGAATACCCACTGAGCCTGTGTTCTACACAATATGGACTCAATCTATGTTTATAGAATACTCACTCAGACTGTGTTCTAACAGAATACTCACTAAACCTGTTTTCTAACAGAATATGAACTCAGTCTATGTTTAAAGAATACTGAATCAGCCTGTGTTCGAACAGAATACTCAATCAGCCTGTGTTTTAACAGAGTACTCACTCATCCTGTGTTGTAAGAAATACTCACTCAGCCTGTGTTCTAACAGAATATGAACTCAGTCTATGTTTAAAGAATACTCACTGAGCCTGTGTTTGAACAGAATACGCAATCAGCCTGTGTTTTAACAGAGTACTCACTCATCCTGTGTTGTAAGAAATACTCACGCAGCCTGCGTTCTAAAAAATATGGACTCAGTCTATGTTTAAAGAATACTCCCTCAGCCTGTGTTCTGACAGAATACTCACTCAGACTGTGTTCTAACAGAATATGGCCTCTGTCTATGTTTAAAGAACACCTACTCAGTCTGTGTTCTAACATAATATGGTCTCAGTCTATGTTAAAGAATTCTCACTCAGACTGTGTTCTAACAGAATATAAACTCAGTCTACGTTTAAAGAATATTCACTCAGCATGCGTACTAAAAAAATACTCACTCAGCCTGTGTTCTACCAGAATATGGACTTAGTCTATGATTAAATAATACCCACTGAGCCTGTGTTCTACACAATATGGACTCAATCTATGTTTATAGAATACTCACTCAGCCTGCGTACTAACAAAATACTCAGCCTCGGTTCTCACAAAATACTCACTCAGACTGTGTTCTAACAGAATATAAACTCAGTCTATGTTTAAAGAATACTCCCTCAGCCTGTGTTCGAACAGAATACTGACTCAGCCTGTGTTTTAACAGAATATGGCCTCTGTCTATGTTTAAAGAATACCTACTCAGTCTGTGTTCTAACATAATATGAATTCAGTCTATGTTTAAAGAATACTCACTCAGACTGAGTTCTAACAGAATATGGACTCAGTCTATGTTTAAAAAATAATCACTCAGCCTGTGTTCTGACAGAATATCAACTCAGTCTATGTTTAAAGAATACCTACTCAGTCTGTGTTCTAACATAATATGGACTCAGTCTATGTTTATAGAATACTCTATCAGCCTGTTTTTTAGCAGAGTATGGACTCAGTATATGTTTAAAGAATACTCACACAGCCTGTGTTCTTTTTTTTTTTTTTTTTTGACCTTTTGCTATACTTTTTTTAATGTGTGAACACATGGCATATCAAAACGGAAGCATCAGTATTTTAAAAAATTAACATCTGATTTTAAAAGGAAAGCACACATTATAGAAAACCCTGAAACGTATAAAGGAAATTAAATCACCTAGAATTCTACGATCCTTCCCCATGTGGGAAGGCCACCCTCCCCTCCACACCGCCACTCTTATTAGGGTTTTCTGGACCCAAGGGTAGGTAGGACGATGACCATGTCCTGCTTGAAGCAGCTAGAGGAGCTTGAGACCTTTGTCCATTGTCCTTTACAAGATTACAAAGGGTCCTAATATTTGAGAGGGTGGGGGGATAGTTAATTTTTATGAACCAGGGGTATGGACTTGGGGGGGGATTGCTGGGGGAGGGGGTGCTGGGTGGAGGGGAGCAAGGGGGAGAAAACTGGAACTGTTGTAACAATATAATCAATAAAAAACATTTTAAAAAAATATTATACTTCCAAGCCTCTAGCAGAAGCACATTTTCTGATTGCAATAGAGAGGGTGCATGTGCCATGTGCCATGTGTAAAGATTGACCAGAACTGAGTTATTTGTTGGATATTTGTTCCTTTCTTTATATTGTCACTCTCATGATAATTAAATATGCTATTAATAAGTACTGAAAAAAAATAATCATAGTTAATATTTTCATAGTCCCTTAGTCTTTTTCTATTAATTTTCTTTTTCGACATAGTTAAGCTCGTAATGTACAAGGTTTTTAAGTATGGTGAACAAAGGTCTATGTGGATGATGACCAAGATCTTGGTGACAGATTTGCCACTCAAATTATTCAATAGGGTCTCAAGAGGCGGGAAATAATCACTCAGTTCCCATTCATTCGTATGGCCAGCAAAACATCTGTAAGCCTCAAAGCCTAGGCTAAGTTTCCATTAAGGTGAACCCTGGCATGGATAACCATGCATGGTCTTTTTTGCATCCAGGTAGGTCTAAACCATTTTACAGGATAAGAATACTCCACACATAAAGCTTTCAATACCGTGCAAAAGCTCTTCTAGGAGAGGAATGACAACAGCTGTAGTCTGATTAAAGAGTTTTAGCATCCTACAATGAAAAATAAATAACGTGCCTTAAACATTTTGCACACTTAAAATTACATAGAACGGTTAGCAAGAAAATAAGGCATATGACAGCTCAAGGAAATTCCAAATGGTATAACAGAACTGATCTTCTATTAATAAAATTCCAGACTTTATTATCTAAACTGAAAGCAAAAATTTCAGAGATACATAAAGCAATACGCCTTTACAACAGCTGTGAAGGAAAAGTGGCGATGCGAGCACACACGCGTTACTGAAGGCCGGAAGCTGGAGCGAGGCAGAACCCCCGCGGAGTGTCGGGTCCAGTTACACCGCTTCCTCTCGGTTTAGATGCTCATGACACACTGAATGAAATCATCATATGGGAAATTCACAACACCTTGCTGACCAGTATCCCGTCTTCGAAAGTTGTCTGTCAGAGCTCGCAGTTTGACGCAGCAGGAGATGTAGTCATCGAAGGTGATCTTCCCGCTGGTGCTGTACCGTTTTGCGATTGAATTCACAGCCTGAGGACTCAACCGAAATCCCATTGCTGTCAGGGCCTTCTGCAGTTCTTGAGGGTCTATTGTTCCACTTCTATAGCTGTCAAAGCTGCTGAAGTGTTGCCTCCAGCCATTCAGTACAGACCAGAGTTCTTTAAATTCACTGAAACCCATTGTGCCTGACAGATCTCTATCCAGCATTGAAACCATAAGCCGACAAGTCTCCAGGTTGAAAGGTTTATATCCTCCAGCAATGCCAGACTCTGTCAGGCACTTCTGCAATTCATCAGCATCTATTTGTCCATCCTGTCCAGCTACTGCAGCGAAGTAACCATACAGCGGATCCTGAGTTTGTCCGGGGAATGTAGGTCCTCCAGGAGCCCCTCCATACCCGCCTGGGTAGAACCCGCCGCCGGCTCCGGGGTGCCCGGGATAAGCCATAGTGCAGACTGCGCTGGCGCCGCTCCGCGCGCCCCGTCACAGCCTGTGTTCTAACTGAATACTCACTCAGCTTGTGTTCTAAGAGTATACCCACTCAACCTTTGTTCTAACAAAATATGGACTCAGTTTATGTTTAAATAATAACCACTGAACATGCATTCTAACAGAATACTCACTCAGACTGAGTTCTAACAGAATATGGACTCAGTCTAGGTTTCAAGAATACTCAGTCTGTGTTCAAACAGAATACTCACTTACCCTGTGTTCTAACTGTATATGGACTCAGTCTATGTTTACAGAAAACTTACTAAGCCTGTGTACTAACAGAATATGGACTCAGTCTATGTTTAAAGAATACTCACTCAGCCTGTGTTCGAACAGAGTACTCAATCAGCCTGTGTTTTAACACAGTACTCACTCATCTTGTGTTCTAAGAAATACTCACTCAGCCTGTGTTCTAAAAAATATGGACTCAGTGTATGTTTAAAGAATACTACCTCAGCCTCTGTTCTGACAGAATACTCACTCAGCCTGTGTTCTAACAGAATATGGCCTCAGTCTATTTTAAAGAAAACCTACTCAGTCTGTGTTCTAACATAATACGGTCTCAATCTATGTTTAAAGAATACTCACTCAGACTGTGTTCTAACAGAATATAAACTCAGTCTATGTTTAAAGAATACTCATTGAGCCTGTGTTCTAACAGAATATGGACTAAACCTATGTTTAAAAAACACTCACTCAGCTTGTGTTGTAAGAGTATACTCACTCAACCTTTGTTCTAACAGAATATGGACTCAGTCTATGTTTTAAGAATACTCACCCTGTGATTTAACAGAATACTCACTCTGCCCGTCTTCTAACAGAAGAGTGAGTCAGCCTGTTTTATAACAAAATGCGCACTTAGCCTGTGCTCTAACAGAATATGGACTCAGTCTAGGTTTAGAGAATTCTCACTCAGCCAGTGTTCTAACAGAACACTCACTCTGCCTGTGGCCTAACAGAATACTCACTCAGCCTATTTCTAACAGAATATGGACTCAGACTATGTTCAAAAATACTCACTCAGCCTGTGTTATAATAGAATATGGACTCAGTCTATGTAAAAAGAATACTCACTGAGCTTGTGTTCTAAGAGTATACTCACTCAGCCTGTGTTCTAACAGAATATGGATTCAGTCTAAGTTTAAAGAATACTCACTCAGCTTGCGCTCTAAGAGTATACTCACTCAACATTTTTTCTAACAAAATATGGACTGAGTTTATGTTTAAATAATACCCACCTAACCTGCGTTCTAAAAGAACATTCAGTCAGCCTGTGTTCTAACAGAATATGGACTCAGCTTATGTTTAAAGAATACCCACTAAGCCTGTATTGTAACAGAATATGGACTCAGTCTATGTTTAAAAAATACACACTCACCTGGTGTTCTAACAGAATACTTACGCAGACTATGTTCTAAGAGAATAAAGATTCAGTCTATGTTTAAAAAATAATCACTAAGCCAGTGTTCTTACAGAATATTTACTCAGCCTGGGTTTTAACATAATATGGACTCAGTCTAAGTTTAAAGAATACTCACTCAGCCTGTGTACTAACAAAAAAATCACTCAGCCTAAATTCTAAAAAAACACTCACTCAACCTGTGTTCCAACGGACTACTCTCTCAACCGGTGTTCTAAAAAAATACTCACTCAGTCTGGGTTCTACAAAGACACTCACTCAGTCTGTGTTCTAACAGAATATGGACTCAGTCTATGTTTAAAGAATACTCCCTCAGCCTGTGTTCTGACAGAATACTCACTCAGCCTGTGTTTTAACAGAATATGGCCTCTGTATGTTTAAAGAATACCTATTCAGTCTGCGTTCTAGCATAATATGGTCTTAGTCTATGTTTAAAGAATACTCACCCAGATTGTGTTTTAACAGAATATAAATTCAGTCTATGTTTAAAGAATACTCAATGAGCCTGTGTTCTAACAGAATATGGACTCAGTCTATGTTTAAAGAATACTCACTCAGCCTGTGTACGAAAAAGTTACTCACACAGCCTGTTTTCTAACAGAATATGGACTCAGTCTATGATTAAAGAATACCCACTGAGCCTGTGTTCTACACAATATGGACTCAATCTATGTTTATAGAATACTCACTCAGACTGTGTTCTAACAGAATACTCACTAAACCTGTTTTCTAACAGAATATGAACTCAGTCTATGTTTAAAGAATACTGAATCAGCCTGTGTTCGAACAGAATACTCAATCAGCCTGTGTTTTAACAGAGTACTCACTCATCCTGTGTTGTAAGAAATACTCACTCAGCCTGTGTTCTAACAGAATATGAACTCAGTCTATGTTTAAAGAATACTCACTGAGCCTGTGTTTGAACAGAATACGCAATCAGCCTGTGTTTTAACAGAGTACTCACTCATCCTGTGTTGTAAGAAATACTCACGCAGCCTGCGTTCTAAAAAATATGGACTCAGTCTATGTTTAAAGAATACTCCCTCAGCCTGTGTTCTGACAGAATACTCACTCAGACTGTGTTCTAACAGAATATGGCCTCTGTCTATGTTTAAAGAACACCTACTCAGTCTGTGTTCTAACATAATATGGTCTCAGTCTATGTTAAAGAATTCTCACTCAGACTGTGTTCTAACAGAATATAAACTCAGTCTACGTTTAAAGAATATTCACTCAGCATGCGTACTAAAAAAATACTCACTCAGCCTGTGTTCTACCAGAATATGGACTTAGTCTATGATTAAATAATACCCACTGAGCCTGTGTTCTACACAATATGGACTCAATCTATGTTTATAGAATACTCACTCAGCCTGCGTACTAACAAAATACTCAGCCTCGGTTCTCACAAAATACTCACTCAGACTGTGTTCTAACAGAATATAAACTCAGTCTATGTTTAAAGAATACTCCCTCAGCCTGTGTTCGAACAGAATACTGACTCAGCCTGTGTTTTAACAGAATATGGCCTCTGTCTATGTTTAAAGAATACCTACTCAGTCTGTGTTCTAACATAATATGAATTCAGTCTATGTTTAAAGAATACTCACTCAGACTGAGTTCTAACAGAATATGGACTCAGTCTATGTTTAAAAAATAATCACTCAGCCTGTGTTCTGACAGAATATCAACTCAGTCTATGTTTAAAGAATACCTACTCAGTCTGTGTTCTAACATAATATGGACTCAGTCTATGTTTATAGAATACTCTATCAGCCTGTTTTTTAGCAGAGTATGGACTCAGTATATGTTTAAAGAATACTCACACAGCCTGTGTTCTTTTTTTTTTTTTTTTTTGACCTTTTGCTATACTTTTTTTAATGTGTGAACACATGGCATATCAAAACGGAAGCATCAGTATTTTAAAAAATTAACATCTGATTTTAAAAGGAAAGCACACATTATAGAAAACCCTGAAACGTATAAAGGAAATTAAATCACCTAGAATTCTACGATCCTTCCCCATGTGGGAAGGCCACCCTCCCCTCCACACCGCCACTCTTATTAGGGTTTTCTGGACCCAAGGGTAGGTAGGACGATGACCATGTCCTGCTTGAAGCAGCTAGAGGAGCTTGAGACCTTTGTCCATTGTCCTTTACAAGATTACAAAGGGTCCTAATATTTGAGAGGGTGGGGGGATAGTTAATTTTTATGAACCAGGGGTATGGACTTGGGGGGGGATTGCTGGGGGAGGGGGTGCTGGGTGGAGGGGAGCAAGGGGGAGAAAACTGGAACTGTTGTAACAATATAATCAATAAAAAACATTTTAAAAAAATATTATACTTCCAAGCCTCTAGCAGAAGCACATTTTCTGATTGCAATAGAGAGGGTGCATGTGCCATGTGCCATGTGTAAAGATTGACCAGAACTGAGTTATTTGTTGGATATTTGTTCCTTTCTTTATATTGTCACTCTCATGATAATTAAATATGCTATTAATAAGTACTGAAAAAAAATAATCATAGTTAATATTTTCATAGTCCCTTAGTCTTTTTCTATTAATTTTCTTTTTCGACATAGTTAAGCTCGTAATGTACAAGGTTTTTAAGTATGGTGAACAAAGGTCTATGTGGATGATGACCAAGATCTTGGTGACAGATTTGCCACTCAAATTATTCAATAGGGTCTCAAGAGGCGGGAAATAATCACTCAGTTCCCATTCATTCGTATGGCCAGCAAAACATCTGTAAGCCTCAAAGCCTAGGCTAAGTTTCCATTAAGGTGAACCCTGGCATGGATAACCATGCATGGTCTTTTTTGCATCCAGGTAGGTCTAAACCATTTTACAGGATAAGAATACTCCACACATAAAGCTTTCAATACCGTGCAAAAGCTCTTCTAGGAGAGGAATGACAACAGCTGTAGTCTGATTAAAGAGTTTTAGCATCCTACAATGAAAAATAAATAACGTGCCTTAAACATTTTGCACACTTAAAATTACATAGAACGGTTAGCAAGAAAATAAGGCATATGACAGCTCAAGGAAATTCCAAATGGTATAACAGAACTGATCTTCTATTAATAAAATTCCAGACTTTATTATCTAAACTGAAAGCAAAAATTTCAGAGATACATAAAGCAATACGCCTTTACAACAGCTGTGAAGGAAAAGTGGCGATGCGAGCACACACGCGTTACTGAAGGCCGGAAGCTGGAGCGAGGCAGAACCCCCGCGGAGTGTCGGGTCCAGTTACACCGCTTCCTCTCGGTTTAGATGCTCATGACACACTGAATGAAATCATCATATGGGAAATTCACAACACCTTGCTGACCAGTATCCCGTCTTCGAAAGTTGTCTGTCAGAGCTCGCAGTTTGACGCAGCAGGAGATGTAGTCATCGAAGGTGATCTTCCCGCTGGTGCTGTACCGTTTTGCGATTGAATTCACAGCCTGAGGACTCAACCGAAATCCCATTGCTGTCAGGGCCTTCTGCAGTTCTTGAGGGTCTATTGTTCCACTTCTATAGCTGTCAAAGCTGCTGAAGTGTTGCCTCCAGCCATTCAGTACAGACCAGAGTTCTTTAAATTCACTGAAACCCATTGTGCCTGACAGATCTCTATCCAGCATTGAAACCATAAGCCGACAAGTCTCCAGGTTGAAAGGTTTATATCCTCCAGCAATGCCAGACTCTGTCAGGCACTTCTGCAATTCATCAGCATCTATTTGTCCATCCTGTCCAGCTACTGCAGCGAAGTAACCATACAGCGGATCCTGAGTTTGTCCGGGGAATGTAGGTCCTCCAGGAGCCCCTCCATACCCGCCTGGGTAGAACCCGCCGCCGGCTCCGGGGTGCCCGGGATAAGCCATAGTGCAGACTGCGCTGGCGCCGCTCCGCGCGCCCCGTCACAGCCTGTGTTCTAACTGAATACTCACTCAGCTTGTGTTCTAAGAGTATACCCACTCAACCTTTGTTCTAACAAAATATGGACTCAGTTTATGTTTAAATAATAACCACTGAACATGCATTCTAACAGAATACTCACTCAGACTGAGTTCTAACAGAATATGGACTCAGTCTAGGTTTCAAGAATACTCAGTCTGTGTTCAAACAGAATACTCACTTACCCTGTGTTCTAACTGTATATGGACTCAGTCTATGTTTACAGAAAACTTACTAAGCCTGTGTACTAACAGAATATGGACTCAGTCTATGTTTAAAGAATACTCACTCAGCCTGTGTTCGAACAGAGTACTCAATCAGCCTGTGTTTTAACACAGTACTCACTCATCTTGTGTTCTAAGAAATACTCACTCAGCCTGTGTTCTAAAAAATATGGACTCAGTGTATGTTTAAAGAATACTACCTCAGCCTCTGTTCTGACAGAATACTCACTCAGCCTGTGTTCTAACAGAATATGGCCTCAGTCTATTTTAAAGAAAACCTACTCAGTCTGTGTTCTAACATAATACGGTCTCAATCTATGTTTAAAGAATACTCACTCAGACTGTGTTCTAACAGAATATAAACTCAGTCTATGTTTAAAGAATACTCATTGAGCCTGTGTTCTAACAGAATATGGACTAAACCTATGTTTAAAAAACACTCACTCAGCTTGTGTTGTAAGAGTATACTCACTCAACCTTTGTTCTAACAGAATATGGACTCAGTCTATGTTTTAAGAATACTCACCCTGTGATTTAACAGAATACTCACTCTGCCCGTCTTCTAACAGAAGAGTGAGTCAGCCTGTTTTATAACAAAATGCGCACTTAGCCTGTGCTCTAACAGAATATGGACTCAGTCTAGGTTTAGAGAATTCTCACTCAGCCAGTGTTCTAACAGAACACTCACTCTGCCTGTGGCCTAACAGAATACTCACTCAGCCTATTTCTAACAGAATATGGACTCAGACTATGTTCAAAAATACTCACTCAGCCTGTGTTATAATAGAATATGGACTCAGTCTATGTAAAAAGAATACTCACTGAGCTTGTGTTCTAAGAGTATACTCACTCAGCCTGTGTTCTAACAGAATATGGATTCAGTCTAAGTTTAAAGAATACTCACTCAGCTTGCGCTCTAAGAGTATACTCACTCAACATTTTTTCTAACAAAATATGGACTGAGTTTATGTTTAAATAATACCCACCTAACCTGCGTTCTAAAAGAACATTCAGTCAGCCTGTGTTCTAACAGAATATGGACTCAGCTTATGTTTAAAGAATACCCACTAAGCCTGTATTGTAACAGAATATGGACTCAGTCTATGTTTAAAAAATACACACTCACCTGGTGTTCTAACAGAATACTTACGCAGACTATGTTCTAAGAGAATAAAGATTCAGTCTATGTTTAAAAAATAATCACTAAGCCAGTGTTCTTACAGAATATTTACTCAGCCTGGGTTTTAACATAATATGGACTCAGTCTAAGTTTAAAGAATACTCACTCAGCCTGTGTACTAACAAAAAAATCACTCAGCCTAAATTCTAAAAAAACACTCACTCAACCTGTGTTCCAACGGACTACTCTCTCAACCGGTGTTCTAAAAAAATACTCACTCAGTCTGGGTTCTACAAAGACACTCACTCAGTCTGTGTTCTAACAGAATATGGACTCAGTCTATGTTTAAAGAATACTCCCTCAGCCTGTGTTCTGACAGAATACTCACTCAGCCTGTGTTTTAACAGAATATGGCCTCTGTATGTTTAAAGAATACCTATTCAGTCTGCGTTCTAGCATAATATGGTCTTAGTCTATGTTTAAAGAATACTCACCCAGATTGTGTTTTAACAGAATATAAATTCAGTCTATGTTTAAAGAATACTCAATGAGCCTGTGTTCTAACAGAATATGGACTCAGTCTATGTTTAAAGAATACTCACTCAGCCTGTGTACGAAAAAGTTACTCACACAGCCTGTTTTCTAACAGAATATGGACTCAGTCTATGATTAAAGAATACCCACTGAGCCTGTGTTCTACACAATATGGACTCAATCTATGTTTATAGAATACTCACTCAGACTGTGTTCTAACAGAATACTCACTAAACCTGTTTTCTAACAGAATATGAACTCAGTCTATGTTTAAAGAATACTGAATCAGCCTGTGTTCGAACAGAATACTCAATCAGCCTGTGTTTTAACAGAGTACTCACTCATCCTGTGTTGTAAGAAATACTCACTCAGCCTGTGTTCTAACAGAATATGAACTCAGTCTATGTTTAAAGAATACTCACTGAGCCTGTGTTTGAACAGAATACGCAATCAGCCTGTGTTTTAACAGAGTACTCACTCATCCTGTGTTGTAAGAAATACTCACGCAGCCTGCGTTCTAAAAAATATGGACTCAGTCTATGTTTAAAGAATACTCCCTCAGCCTGTGTTCTGACAGAATACTCACTCAGACTGTGTTCTAACAGAATATGGCCTCTGTCTATGTTTAAAGAACACCTACTCAGTCTGTGTTCTAACATAATATGGTCTCAGTCTATGTTAAAGAATTCTCACTCAGACTGTGTTCTAACAGAATATAAACTCAGTCTACGTTTAAAGAATATTCACTCAGCATGCGTACTAAAAAAATACTCACTCAGCCTGTGTTCTACCAGAATATGGACTTAGTCTATGATTAAATAATACCCACTGAGCCTGTGTTCTACACAATATGGACTCAATCTATGTTTATAGAATACTCACTCAGCCTGCGTACTAACAAAATACTCAGCCTCGGTTCTCACAAAATACTCACTCAGACTGTGTTCTAACAGAATATAAACTCAGTCTATGTTTAAAGAATACTCCCTCAGCCTGTGTTCGAACAGAATACTGACTCAGCCTGTGTTTTAACAGAATATGGCCTCTGTCTATGTTTAAAGAATACCTACTCAGTCTGTGTTCTAACATAATATGAATTCAGTCTATGTTTAAAGAATACTCACTCAGACTGAGTTCTAACAGAATATGGACTCAGTCTATGTTTAAAAAATAATCACTCAGCCTGTGTTCTGACAGAATATCAACTCAGTCTATGTTTAAAGAATACCTACTCAGTCTGTGTTCTAACATAATATGGACTCAGTCTATGTTTATAGAATACTCTATCAGCCTGTTTTTTAGCAGAGTATGGACTCAGTATATGTTTAAAGAATACTCACACAGCCTGTGTTCTTTTTTTTTTTTTTTTTTGACCTTTTGCTATACTTTTTTTAATGTGTGAACACATGGCATATCAAAACGGAAGCATCAGTATTTTAAAAAATTAACATCTGATTTTAAAAGGAAAGCACACATTATAGAAAACCCTGAAACGTATAAAGGAAATTAAATCACCTAGAATTCTACGATCCTTCCCCATGTGGGAAGGCCACCCTCCCCTCCACACCGCCACTCTTATTAGGGTTTTCTGGACCCAAGGGTAGGTAGGACGATGACCATGTCCTGCTTGAAGCAGCTAGAGGAGCTTGAGACCTTTGTCCATTGTCCTTTACAAGATTACAAAGGGTCCTAATATTTGAGAGGGTGGGGGGATAGTTAATTTTTATGAACCAGGGGTATGGACTTGGGGGGGGATTGCTGGGGGAGGGGGTGCTGGGTGGAGGGGAGCAAGGGGGAGAAAACTGGAACTGTTGTAACAATATAATCAATAAAAAACATTTTAAAAAAATATTATACTTCCAAGCCTCTAGCAGAAGCACATTTTCTGATTGCAATAGAGAGGGTACATGTGCCATGTGCCATGTGTAAAGATTGACCAGAACTGAGTTATTTGTTGGATATTTGTTCCTTTCTTTATATTGTCACTCTCATGATAATTAAATATGCTATTAATAAGTACTGAAAAAAAATAATCATAGTTAATAT
This sequence comes from Furipterus horrens, assembly GCF_987537825.1. NCBI lineage: Eukaryota > Metazoa > Chordata > Mammalia > Chiroptera > Furipteridae > Furipterus > Furipterus horrens. The sequence goes on along the minus strand of NW_028327180.1, from coordinate 58,828,484 downwards.
TTTCATAGTCCCTTAGTCTTTTTCTATTAATTTTCTTTTTCGACATAGTTAAGCTCGTAATGTACAAGGTTTTTAAGTATGGTGAACAAAGGTCTATGTGGATGATGACCAAGATCTTGGTGACAGATTTGCCACTCAAATTATTCAATAGGGTCTCAAGAGGCGGGAAATAATCACTCAGTTCCCATTCATTCGTATGGCCAGCAAAACATCTGTAAGCCTCAAAGCCTAGGCTAAGTTTCCATTAAGGTGAACCCTGGCATGGATAACCATGCATGGTCTTTTTTGCATCCAGGTAGGTCTAAACCATTTTACAGGATAAGAATACTCCACACATAAAGCTTTCAATACCGTGCAAAAGCTCTTCTAGGAGAGGAATGACAACAGCTGTAGTCTGATTAAAGAGTTTTAGCATCCTACAATGAAAAATAAATAACGTGCCTTAAACATTTTGCACACTTAAAATTACATAGAACGGTTAGCAAGAAAATAAGGCATATGACAGCTCAAGGAAATTCCAAATGGTATAACAGAACTGATCTTCTATTAATAAAATTCCAGACTTTATTATCTAAACTGAAAGCAAAAATTTCAGAGATACATAAAGCAATACGCCTTTACAACAGCTGTGAAGGAAAAGTGGCGATGCGAGCACACACGCGTTACTGAAGGCCGGAAGCTGGAGCGAGGCAGAACCCCCGCGGAGTGTCGGGTCCAGTTACACCGCTTCCTCTCGGTTTAGATGCTCATGACACACTGAATGAAATCATCATATGGGAAATTCACAACACCTTGCTGACCAGTATCCCGTCTTCGAAAGTTGTCTGTCAGAGCTCGCAGTTTGACGCAGCAGGAGATGTAGTCATCGAAGGTGATCTTCCCGCTGGTGCTGTACCGTTTTGCGATTGAATTCACAGCCTGAGGACTCAACCGAAATCCCATTGCTGTCAGGGCCTTCTGCAGTTCTTGAGGGTCTATTGTTCCACTTCTATAGCTGTCAAAGCTGCTGAAGTGTTGCCTCCAGCCATTCAGTACAGACCAGAGTTCTTTAAATTCACTGAAACCCATTGTGCCTGACAGATCTCTATCCAGCATTGAAACCATAAGCCGACAAGTCTCCAGGTTGAAAGGTTTATATCCTCCAGCAATGCCAGACTCTGTCAGGCACTTCTGCAATTCATCAGCATCTATTTGTCCATCCTGTCCAGCTACTGCAGCGAAGTAACCATACAGCGGATCCTGAGTTTGTCCGGGGAATGTAGGTCCTCCAGGAGCCCCTCCATACCCGCCTGGGTAGAACCCGCCGCCGGCTCCGGGGTGCCCGGGATAAGCCATAGTGCAGACTGCGCTGGCGCCGCTCCGCGCGCCCCGTCACAGCCTGTGTTCTAACTGAATACTCACTCAGCTTGTGTTCTAAGAGTATACCCACTCAACCTTTGTTCTAACAAAATATGGACTCAGTTTATGTTTAAGTAATAACCACTGAACATGCATTCTAACAGAATACTCAGTCTGCCTGTGTTCTAACAGAATATGGACTCAGTCTAGGTTTCAAGAATACTCAGTCTGTGTTCAAACAGAATACTCACTTACCCTGTGTTCTAACTGTATATGGACTCAGTCTATGTTTACAGAAAACTTACTAAGCCTGTGTACTAACAGAATATGGACTCAGTCTATGTTTAAAGAATACTCACTCAGCCTGTGTTCGAACAGAGTACTCAATCAGCCTGTGTTTTAACACAGTACTCACTCATCTTGTGTTCTAAGAAATACTCACTCAGCCTGTGTTCTAAAAAATATGGACTCAGTGTATGTTTAAAGAATACTACCTCAGCCTCTGTTCTGACAGAATACTCACTCAGCCTGTGTTCTAACAGAATATGGCCTCAGTCTATTTTAAAGAAAACCTACTCAGTCTGTGTTCTAACATAATACGGTCTCAATCTATGTTTAAAGAATACTCACTCAGACTGTGTTCTAACAGAATATAAACTCAGTCTATGTTTAAAGAATACTCATTGAGCCTGTGTTCTAACAGAATATGGACTAAACCTATGTTTAAAAAACACTCACTCAGCTTGTGTTGTAAGAGTATACCCACTCAACCTTTGTTCTAACAAAATATGGACTCAGTTTATGTTTAAATAATAACCACTGAACATGCATTCTAACAGAATACTCACTCAGACTGAGTTCTAACAGAATATGGACTCAGTCTAGGTTTCAAGAATACTCAGTCTGTGTTCAAACAGAATACTCACTTACCCTGTGTTCTAACTGTATATGGACTCAGTCTATGTTTACAGAAAACTTACTAAGCCTGTGTACTAACAGAATATGGACTCAGTCTATGTTTAAAGAATACTCACTCAGCCTGTGTTCGAACAGAGTACTCAATCAGCCTGTGTTTTAACACAGTACTCACTCATCTTGTGTTCTAAGAAATACTCACTCAGCCTGTGTTCTAAAAAATATGGACTCAGTGTATGTTTAAAGAATACTACCTCAGCCTCTGTTCTGACAGAATACTCACTCAGCCTGTGTTCTAACAGAATATGGCCTCAGTCTATTTTAAAGAAAACCTACTCAGTCTGTGTTCTAACATAATAGGGTCTCAATCTATGTTTAAAGAATACTCACTCAGACTGTGTTCTAACAGAATATAAACTCAGTCTATGTTTAAAGAATACTCATTGAGCCTGTGTTCTAACAGAATATGGACTAAACCTATGTTTAAAAAACACTCACTCAGCTTGTGTTGTAAGAGTATACTCACTCAACCTTTGTTCTAACAGAATATGGACTCAGTCTATGTTTTAAGAATACTCACCCTGTGATTTAACAGAATACTCACTCTGCCCGTCTTCTAACAGAAGAGTGAGTCAGCCTGTTTTATAACAAAATGCGCACTTAGCCTGTGCTCTAACAGAATATGGACTCAGTCTAGGTTTAGAGAATTCTCACTCAGCCAGTGTTCTAACAGAACACTCACTCTGCCTGTGGCCTAACAGAATACTCACTCAGCCTATTTCTAACAGAATATGGACTCAGACTATGTTCAAAAATACTCACTCAGCCTGTGTTATAATAGAATATGGACTCAGTCTATGTAAAAAGAATACTCACTGAGCTTGTGTTCTAAGAGTATACTCACTCAGCCTGTGTTCTAACAGAATATGGATTCAGTCTAAGTTTAAAGAATACTCACTCAGCTTGCGCTCTAAGAGTATACTCACTCAACATTTTTTCTAACAAAATATGGACTGAGTTTATGTTTAAATAATACCCACCTAACCTGCGTTCTAAAAGAACATTCAGTCAGCCTGTGTTCTAACAGAATATGGACTCAGCTTATGTTTAAAGAATACCCACTAAGCCTGTATTGTAACAGAATATGGACTCAGTCTATGTTTAAAAAATACACACTCACCTGGTGTTCTAACAGAATACTTACGCAGACTATGTTCTAAGAGAATAAAGATTCAGTCTATGTTTAAAAAATAATCACTAAGCCAGTGTTCTTACAGAATATTTACTCAGCCTGGGTTTTAACATAATATGGACTCAGTCTAAGTTTAAAGAATACTCACTCAGCCTGTGTACTAACAAAAAAATCACTCAGCCTAAATTCTAAAAAAACACTCACTCAACCTGTGTTCCAACGGACTACTCTCTCAACCGGTGTTCTAAAAAAATACTCACTCAGTCTGGGTTCTACAAAGACACTCACTCAGTCTGTGTTCTAACAGAATATGGACTCAGTCTATGTTTAAAGAATACTCCCTCAGCCTGTGTTCTGACAGAATACTCACTCAGCCTGTGTTTTAACAGAATATGGCCTCTGTATGTTTAAAGAATACCTATTCAGTCTGCGTTCTAGCATAATATGGTCTTAGTCTATGTTTAAAGAATACTCACCCAGATTGTGTTTTAACAGAATATAAATTCAGTCTATGTTTAAAGAATACTCAATGAGCCTGTGTTCTAACAGAATATGGACTCAGTCTATGTTTAAAGAATACTCACTCAGCCTGTGTACGAAAAAGTTACTCACACAGCCTGTTTTCTAACAGAATATGGACTCAGTCTATGATTAAAGAATACCCACTGAGCCTGTGTTCTACACAATATGGACTCAATCTATGTTTATAGAATACTCACTCAGACTGTGTTCTAACAGAATACTCACTAAACCTGTTTTCTAACAGAATATGAACTCAGTCTATGTTTAAAGAATACTGAATCAGCCTGTGTTCGAACAGAATACTCAATCAGCCTGTGTTTTAACAGAGTACTCACTCATCCTGTGTTGTAAGAAATACTCACTCAGCCTGTGTTCTAACAGAATATGAACTCAGTCTATGTTTAAAGAATACTCACTGAGCCTGTGTTTGAACAGAATACGCAATCAGCCTGTGTTTTAACAGAGTACTCACTCATCCTGTGTTGTAAGAAATACTCACGCAGCCTGCGTTCTAAAAAATATGGACTCAGTCTATGTTTAAAGAATACTCCCTCAGCCTGTGTTCTGACAGAATACTCACTCAGACTGTGTTCTAACAGAATATGGCCTCTGTCTATGTTTAAAGAACACCTACTCAGTCTGTGTTCTAACATAATATGGTCTCAGTCTATGTTAAAGAATTCTCACTCAGACTGTGTTCTAACAGAATATAAACTCAGTCTACGTTTAAAGAATATTCACTCAGCATGCGTACTAAAAAAATACTCACTCAGCCTGTGTTCTACCAGAATATGGACTTAGTCTATGATTAAATAATACCCACTGAGCCTGTGTTCTACACAATATGGACTCAATCTATGTTTATAGAATACTCACTCAGCCTGCGTACTAACAAAATACTCAGCCTCGGTTCTCACAAAATACTCACTCAGACTGTGTTCTAACAGAATATAAACTCAGTCTATGTTTAAAGAATACTCCCTCAGCCTGTGTTCGAACAGAATACTGACTCAGCCTGTGTTTTAACAGAATATGGCCTCTGTCTATGTTTAAAGAATACCTACTCAGTCTGTGTTCTAACATAATATGAATTCAGTCTATGTTTAAAGAATACTCACTCAGACTGAGTTCTAACAGAATATGGACTCAGTCTATGTTTAAAAAATAATCACTCAGCCTGTGTTCTGACAGAATATCAACTCAGTCTATGTTTAAAGAATACCTACTCAGTCTGTGTTCTAACATAATATGGACTCAGTCTATGTTTATAGAATACTCTATCAGCCTGTTTTTTAGCAGAGTATGGACTCAGTATATGTTTAAAGAATACTCACACAGCCTGTGTTCTTTTTTTTTTTTTTTTTGACCTTTTGCTATACTTTTTTTAATGTGTGAACACATGGCATATCAAAACGGAAGCATCAGTATTTTAAAAAATTAACATCTGATTTTAAAAGGAAAGCACACATTATAGAAAACCCTGAAACGTATAAAGGAAATTAAATCACCTAGAATTCTACGATCCTTCCCCATGTGGGAAGGCCACCCTCCCCTCCACACCGCCACTCTTATTAGGGTTTTCTGGACCCAAGGGTAGGTAGGACGATGACCATGTCCTGCTTGAAGCAGCTAGAGGAGCTTGAGACCTTTGTCCATTGTCCTTTACAAGATTACAAAGGGTCCTAATATTTGAGAGGGTGGGGGGATAGTTAATTTTTATGAACCAGGGGTATGGACTTGGGGGGGGATTGCTGGGGGAGGGGGTGCTGGGTGGAGGGGAGCAAGGGGGAGAAAACTGGAACTGTTGTAACAATATAATCAATAAAAAACATTTTAAAAAAATATTATACTTCCAAGCCTCTAGCAGAAGCACATTTTCTGATTGCAATAGAGAGGGTACATGTGCCATGTGCCATGTGTAAAGATTGACCAGAACTGAGTTATTTGTTGGATATTTGTTCCTTTCTTTATATTGTCACTCTCATGATAATTAAATATGCTATTAATAAGTACTGAAAAAAAATAATCATAGTTAATATTTTCATAGTCCCTTAGTCTTTTTCTATTAATTTTCTTTTTCGACATAGTTAAGCTCGTAATGTACAAGGTTTTTAAGTATGGTGAACAAAGGTCTATGTGGATGATGACCAAGATCTTGGTGACAGATTTGCCACTCAAATTATTCAATAGGGTCTCAAGAGGCGGGAAATAATCACTCAGTTCCCATTCATTCGTATGGCCAGCAAAACATCTGTAAGCCTCAAAGCCTAGGCTAAGTTTCCATTAAGGTGAACCCTGGCATGGATAACCATGCATGGTCTTTTTTGCATCCAGGTAGGTCTAAACCATTTTACAGGATAAGAATACTCCACACATAAAGCTTTCAATACCGTGCAAAAGCTCTTCTAGGAGAGGAATGACAACAGCTGTAGTCTGATTAAAGAGTTTTAGCATCCTACAATGAAAAATAAATAACGTGCCTTAAACATTTTGCACACTTAAAATTACATAGAACGGTTAGCAAGAAAATAAGGCATATGACAGCTCAAGGAAATTCCAAATGGTATAACAGAACTGATCTTCTATTAATAAAATTCCAGACTTTATTATCTAAACTGAAAGCAAAAATTTCAGAGATACATAAAGCAATACGCCTTTACAACAGCTGTGAAGGAAAAGTGGCGATGCGAGCACACACGCGTTACTGAAGGCCGGAAGCTGGAGCGAGGCAGAACCCCCGCGGAGTGTCGGGTCCAGTTACACCGCTTCCTCTCGGTTTAGATGCTCATGACACACTGAATGAAATCATCATATGGGAAATTCACAACACCTTGCTGACCAGTATCCCGTCTTCGAAAGTTGTCTGTCAGAGCTCGCAGTTTGACGCAGCAGGAGATGTAGTCATCGAAGGTGATCTTCCCGCTGGTGCTGTACCGTTTTGCGATTGAATTCACAGCCTGAGGACTCAACCGAAATCCCATTGCTGTCAGGGCCTTCTGCAGTTCTTGAGGGTCTATTGTTCCACTTCTATAGCTGTCAAAGCTGCTGAAGTGTTGCCTCCAGCCATTCAGTACAGACCAGAGTTCTTTAAATTCACTGAAACCCATTGTGCCTGACAGATCTCTATCCAGCATTGAAACCATAAGCCGACAAGTCTCCAGGTTGAAAGGTTTATATCCTCCAGCAATGCCAGACTCTGTCAGGCACTTCTGCAATTCATCAGCATCTATTTGTCCATCCTGTCCAGCTACTGCAGCGAAGTAACCATACAGCGGATCCTGAGTTTGTCCGGGGAATGTAGGTCCTCCAGGAGCCCCTCCATACCCGCCTGGGTAGAACCCGCCGCCGGCTCCGGGGTGCCCGGGATAAGCCATAGTGCAGACTGCGCTGGCGCCGCTCCGCGCGCCCCGTCACAGCCTGTGTTCTAACTGAATACTCACTCAGCTTGTGTTCTAAGAGTATACCCACTCAACCTTTGTTCTAACAAAATATGGACTCAGTTTATGTTTAAGTAATAACCACTGAACATGCATTCTAACAGAATACTCAGTCTGCCTGTGTTCTAACAGAATATGGACTCAGTCTAGGTTTCAAGAATACTCAGTCTGTGTTCAAACAGAATACTCACTTACCCTGTGTTCTAACTGTATATGGACTCAGTCTATGTTTACAGAAAACTTACTAAGCCTGTGTACTAACAGAATATGGACTCAGTCTATGTTTAAAGAATACTCACTCAGCCTGTGTTCGAACAGAGTACTCAATCAGCCTGTGTTTTAACACAGTACTCACTCATCTTGTGTTCTAAGAAATACTCACTCAGCCTGTGTTCTAAAAAATATGGACTCAGTGTATGTTTAAAGAATACTACCTCAGCCTCTGTTCTGACAGAATACTCACTCAGCCTGTGTTCTAACAGAATATGGCCTCAGTCTATTTTAAAGAAAACCTACTCAGTCTGTGTTCTAACATAATACGGTCTCAATCTATGTTTAAAGAATACTCACTCAGACTGTGTTCTAACAGAATATAAACTCAGTCTATGTTTAAAGAATACTCATTGAGCCTGTGTTCTAACAGAATATGGACTAAACCTATGTTTAAAAAACACTCACTCAGCTTGTGTTGTAAGAGTATACTCACTCAACCTTTGTTCTAACAGAATATGGACTCAGTCTATGTTTTAAGAATACTCACCCTGTGATTTAACAGAATACTCACTCTGCCCGTCTTCTAACAGAAGAGTGAGTCAGCCTGTTTTATAACAAAATGCGCACTTAGCCTGTGCTCTAACAGAATATGGACTCAGTCTAGGTTTAGAGAATTCTCACTCAGCCAGTGTTCTAACAGAACACTCACTCTGCCTGTGGCCTAACAGAATACTCACTCAGCCTATTTCTAACAGAATATGGACTCAGACTATGTTCAAAAATACTCACTCAGCCTGTGTTATAATAGAATATGGACTCAGTCTATGTAAAAAGAATACTCACTGAGCTTGTGTTCTAAGAGTATACTCACTCAGCCTGTGTTCTAACAGAATATGGATTCAGTCTAAGTTTAAAGAATACTCACTCAGCTTGCGCTCTAAGAGTATACTCACTCAACATTTTTTCTAACAAAATATGGACTGAGTTTATGTTTAAATAATACCCACCTAACCTGCGTTCTAAAAGAACATTCAGTCAGCCTGTGTTCTAACAGAATATGGACTCAGCTTATGTTTAAAGAATACCCACTAAGCCTGTATTGTAACAGAATATGGACTCAGTCTATGTTTAAAAAATACACACTCACCTGGTGTTCTAACAGAATACTTACGCAGACTATGTTCTAAGAGAATAAAGATTCAGTCTATGTTTAAAAAATAATCACTAAGCCAGTGTTCTTACAGAATATTTACTCAGCCTGGGTTTTAACATAATATGGACTCAGTCTAAGTTTAAAGAATACTCACTCAGCCTGTGTACTAACAAAAAAATCACTCAGCCTAAATTCTAAAAAAACACTCACTCAACCTGTGTTCCAACGGAATACTCTCTCAACCGGTGTTCTAAAAAAATACTCACTCAGTCTGGGTTCTACAAAGACACTCACTCAGTCTGTGTTCTAACAGAATATGGACTCAGTCTTTGTTTAAAGAATACTCCCTCAGCCTGTGTTCTGACAGAATACTCACTCAGCCTGTGTTTTAACAGAATAGGGCCTCTGTATGTTTAAAGAATACCTATTCAGTCTGCGTTCTAGCATAATATGGTCTTAGTCTATGTTTAAAGAATACTCACCCAGATTGTGTTTTAACAGAATATAAATTCAGTCTATGTTTAAAGAATACTCAATGAGCCTGTGTTCTAACAGAATATGGACTCAGTCTATGTTTAAAGAATACTCACTCAGCCTGTGTACGAAAAAGTTACTCACACAGCCTGTTTTCTAACAGAATATGGACTCAGTCTATGATTAAAGAATACCCACTGAGCCTGTGTTCTACACAATATGGACTCAATCTATGTTTATAGAATACTCACTCAGACTGTGTTCTAACAGAATACTCACTAAACCTGTTTTCTAACAGAATATGAACTCAGTCTATGTTTAAAGAATACTGAATCAGCCTGTGTTCGAACAGAATACTCAATCAGCCTGTGTTTTAACAGAGTACTCACTCATCCTGTGTTGTAAGAAATACTCACGCAGCCTGCGTTCTAAAAAATATGGACTCAGTCTATGTTTAAAGAATACTCCCTCAGCCTGTGTTCTGACAGAATACTCACTCAGACTGTGTTCTAACAGAATATGGCCTCTGTCTATGTTTAAAGAACACCTACTCAGTCTGTGTTCTAACATAATATGGTCTCAGTCTATGTTAAAGAATTCTCACTCAGACTGTGTTCTAACAGAATATGAACTCAGTCTATGTTTAAAGAATACTCACTGAGCCTGTGTTTGAACAGAATACGCAATCAGCCTGTGTTTTAACAGAGTACTCACTCATCCTGTATTGTAAGAAATACTCACGCAGCCTGCGTTCTAAAAAATATGGACTCAGTCTATGTTTAAAGAATACTCCCTCAGCCTGTGTTCTGACAGAATACTCACTCAGACTGTGTTCTAACAGAATATGGCCTCTGTCTATGTTTAAAGAACACCTACTCAGTCTGTGTTCTAACATAATATGGTCTCAGTCTATGTTAAAGAATACTCACTCAGACTGTTTTCTAACAGAATATGAACTCAGTCTACGTTTAAAGAATATTCACTCAGCATGCGTACTAAAAAAATACGCACTCAGCCTGTGTTCTACCAGAATATGGACTTAGTCTATGATTAAATAATACCCACTGAGCCTGTGTTCTACACAATATGGACTCAATCTATATTTATAGAATACTCACTCAGACTGTGTTCTAACAGAATACTCACTCAGCCTGTTTTCTGACAGAATATGAACTCAGTCTATGTTTAAAGAATAGTTACTCAGCCTGTGTTCGAACAGAATACTCAATCAGCCTGTGTTTTAACACAGTACTCACTCATCCTGTGTTCTAAGAAATAATCAACCTGTATGCTAAAAAATATGGACTCAGTCTATGTTTAAAGAATACTACCTCAGCCTCTGTTCTGACAGAATACTCACGCAGCCTGTGTTCTAACAGAATATGGCCTCATTCTATGTTTAAAGAATACCTACTCAGTCTGTGTTCTAACAAAATATGGTCTGAAACTATGTTTAAAGAATACTCACTCAGCCTGTGTACGAAAAAGTTACACAGCCTGTTTTCTACCAGAATATGGACTCAGTCTCTGATTAAAGAATACCCACTGAGCCTGTGTTCTACACAATATGGACTGAATCTATGTTTATATAATACTCACTCAGACTGTGTTCTAACAGAATACTCACTAAACCTGTTTTCTAACAGAATATGAACTCAGTCTATGTTTAAAGAATACTGAATCAGCCTGTGTTCGAACAGAATACTCAATCAGCCTGTGTTTTAACAGAGTACTCACTCATCTTGTGTTGTAAGAAATACTCACTCAGCCTGTGTTCTAACAGAATATAAACTCAGTCTATGTTTAAAGAATACTCACTGAGCCTGTGTTTGAACAGAATACGCAATCAGCCTGTGTTTTAACAGAGTACTCACTCATCCTGTATTGTAAGAAATACTCACGCAGCCTGCGTTCTAAAAAATATGGACTCAGTCTATGTTTAAAGAAAACTCCCTCAGCCTGTGTTCTGACAGAATACTCACTCAGACTGTGTTCTAACAGAATATGGCCTCTGTCTATGTTTAAAGAACACCTACTCAGTCTGTGTTCTAACATAATATGGTCTCAGTCTATGTCAAAGAATACTCACTCAGACTGTGTTCTAACAGAATATGAACTCAGTCTACGTTTAAAGAATATTCACTCAGCATGCGTACTAAAAAAATACTCACTCAGCCTGTGTTCTACCAGAATATGGACTTAGTCTATTATTAAATAATACCCACTGAGCCTGTGTTCTACACAATATGGACTCAATCTATATTTATAGAATACTCACTCAGACTGTGTTCTAACAGAATACTCACTCAGCCTGTTTTCTGACAGAATATGAACTCAGTCTATGTTTAAAGAATAGTTACTCAGCCTGTGTTCGAACAGAATACTCAATCAGCCTGTGTTTTAACACAGTACTCACTCATCCTGTGTTCTAAGAAATAATCAACCTGTATGCTAAAAAATATGGACTCAGTCTATGTTTAAAGAATACTACCTCAGCCTCTGTTCTGACAGAATACTCACGCAGCCTGTGTTCTAACAGAATATGGCCTCATTCTATGTTTAAAGAATACCTACTCAGTCTGTGTTCTAACAAAATATGGTCTGAAACTATGTTTAAAGAATACTCACTCAGCCTGTGTACGAAAAAGTTACACAGCCTGTTTTCTACCAGAATATGGACTCAGTCTATGATTAAAGAATACCCACTGAGCCTGTGTTCTACACAATATGGACTGAATCTATGTTTATAGAATACTCACTCAGACTGTGTTCTAACAGAATACTCACTAAACCTGTTTTCTAACAGAATATGAACTCAGTCTATGTTTAAAGAATACTGAATCAACCTGTGTTCGAACAGAATACTCAATTAGCCTGTGTTTTAACAGAGTACTCACTCATCTTGTGTTGTAAGAAATACTCACTCAGCCTGTGTTCTAACAGAATATAAACTCAGTCTATGTTTAAAGAATACTCACTGAGCCTGTGTTTGAACAGAATACGCAATCAGCCTGTGTTTTAACAGAGTACTCACTCATCCTGTATTGTAAGAAATACTCACGCAGCCTGCGTTCTAAAAAATATGGACTCAGTCTATGTTTAAAGAATACTCCCTCAGCCTGTGTTCTGACAGAATACTCACTCAGACTGTGTTCTAACAGAATATGGCCTCTGTCTATGTTTAAAGAACACCTACTCAGTCTGTGTTCTAACATAATATGGTCTCAGTCTATGTTAAAGAATACTCACTCAGACTGTGTTCTAACAGAATATAAACTCAGTCTCCGTTTAAAGAATATTCACTCAGCATGCGTACTAAAAAAATACTCACTCAGCCTGTGTTCTACCAGAATATGGACTTAGTCTATGATTAAATAATACCCACTGAGCCTGTGTTCTACACAATATGGACTCAATCTATATTTATAGAATACTCACTCAGACTGTGTTCTAACAGAATACTCACTCAGCCTGTTTTCTGACAGAATATGAACTCAGTCTATGTTTAAAGAATAGTTACTCAGCCTGTGTTCGAACAGAATACTCAATCAGCCTGTGTTTTAACACAGTACTCACTCATCCTGTGTTCTAAGAAATAATCAACCTGTATGCTAAAAAATATGGACTCAGTCTATGTTTAAAGAATACTACCTCAGCCTCTGTTCTGACAGAATACTCACTAAACCTGTTTTCTAACAGAATATGAACTCAGTCTATGTTTAAAGAATACTGAATCAGCCTGTGTTCGAACAGAATACTCAATCAGCCTGTGTTTTAACAGAGTACTCACTCATCTTGTGTTGTAAGAAATACTCACTCAGCCTGTGTTCTAACAGAATATAAACTCAGTCTATGTTTAAAGAATACTCACTGAGCCTGTGTTTGAACAGAATACGCAATCAGCCTGTGTTTTAACAGAGTACTCACTCATCCTGTGTTGTAAGAAATACGCAGCCTGCGTTCTAAAAAATATGGCCTCATTCTATGTTTAAAGAATACCTACTCAGTCTGTGTTCTAACAAAATATGGTCTGAAACTATGTTTAAAGAATACTCACTCAGCTTGTGTACGAAAATAATACTCACACAGCCTATTTTCTAACAGAATATGGAATCAATCTATGTTTAAGGAATACTCATTAAGCCTGTATTCAAACAGAATATTCACTCAGCCTGTGTTCTAACAGAATACTCACTCATCCTGTGTTCTAAAAGAATACTAACTCAGCCCGTGTTGTAAAAAAATATGGACTCAGTCTGTACTCACTCAGCTTCTGTTCTAACAGAATACTCTCACAGCCTCTGTTCTAACAGAATATGGACTCAGTCTAGGTTTAAAGTATACACACTCAGCCTATGTTCTCACAGAATACTCACTCAGCCTGTGTTCTAACAGATTATGGACTCAGTCTATGTTTAAAGAGTGCTCACTCAGCCTGTGTTCTAACAGAATATGGATTCAGTTTATGTTTAAATAATACCCACTCAGCCTGTGTTCTAACAGAATACTCAGTAAGCCTGTGTTCTAAGAAAATATGGACACAGCCTATGTTTAAGAAATACTCACTCAGCTTGTGTTCTAACAGAATATTCACTTAGCCTTGGTTCTACCATAATATGGATTCAGTCTATGTTTAAAGAATACTCACTCAGCTTGTATTCTAAGAGTATACTCACTCAACTTGTGCTCTAACAGAATATGGACTCAGTCTATGTTTAAAGAATACTCACTCTGCCTGTGCACTAACAAAAAAAATCACTCAGCCTGGATTCTAGAAAAACACTCACTCAGCCTTGGTTCCAAATAAAGACTCACTCACTCTGTGTTAACAGAATATGGACTCAGTCTATGTTTAAGGAATACCCACTCAGCCTGTGTTCAAGCAGAATATGGCCTCAGTCTATGTTTTAAGAGTACGCACTGACCCTGTGTTTAACAGAGCATGAACGCAGTTTATGTTTAAAGAATACTAACTCAGCATGCGTTCTAAAAAAATACTCAGCCTGTGTTCTAGCAGAATATGGACTCAGTGTATGATTAAAGAATACCCACTGAGCCTGTGTTCTACACAATATGGACTCAATCTATATTTATAGAATACTCACTCAGACTGTGTTCTAACAGAATACTCACTCAGCCTGTTTTCTAACAGAATATGAACTCAGTCTATGTTTAAAGAATAATTACTCAGCCTGTGTTCGAACAGAATACTCAATCAGCCTGTGTTTTAACACAGTACTCACTCATCCTGTGTTCTAAGAAATACTCAATAAACCTGTATGCTAAAAAATATGGACTCAGTCTATGTTTAAAGAATACTACCTCAGCCTCTGTTCTGACAGAATACTCACGCAGCCTGTGTTCTAACAGAATATGGCCTCATTCTATGTTTAAAGAATACCTACTCAGTCTGTGTTCTAACAAAATATGGTCTGAAACTATGTTTATAGAATACTCACTCAGCCTGTGTTCTAACAGAATACTCACTAAACCTGTTTTCTAACAGAATATGAACTCAGTCTATGTTTAAAGAATACTGAATCAGCCTGTGTTCGAACAGAATACTCAATCAGCCTGTGTTTTAACAGAGTACTCACTCATCTTGTGTTGTAAGAAATACTCACTCAGCCTGTGTTCTAACAGAATATAAACTCAGTCTATGTTTAAAGAATACTCACTGAGCCTGTGTTTGAACAGAATACGCAATCAGCCTGTGTTTTAACAGAGTACTCACTCATCCTGTGTTGTAAGAAATACGCAGCCTGCGTTCTAAAAAATATGGCCTCATTCTATGTTTAAAGAATACCTACTCAGTCTGTGTTCTAACAAAATATGGTCTGAAACTATGTTTAAAGAATACTCACTCAGCTTGTGTACGAAAATAATACTCACACAGCCTATTTTCTAACAGAATATGGAATCAATCTATGTTTAAGGAATACTCATTAAGCCTGTATTCAAACAGAATATTCACTCAGCCTGTTTTCTAACAGAATACTCACTCATCCTGTGTTCTAAAAGAATACTAACTCAGCCCGTGTTGTAAAAAAATATGGACTCAGTCTGTACTCACTCAGCTTCTGTTCTAACAGAATACTCTCACAGCCTCTGTTCTAACAGAATATGGACTCAGTCTAGGTTTAAAGTATACACAATCAGCCTATGTTCTCACAGAATACTCACTCAGCCTGTGTTCTAACAGATTATGGACTCAGTCTATGATTAAAGAATACCCACTGAGCCTGTGTTCTACACAATATGGACTCAATCTATGTTTATAGAATACTCACTCAGACTGTGTTCTAACAGAATACTCACTAAACCTGTTTTCTAACAGAATATGAACTCAGTCTATGTTTAAAGAATACTGAATCAGCCTGTGTTCGAACAGAATACTCAATCAGCCTGTGTTTTAACAGAGTACTCACTCATCCTGTGTTGTAAGAAATACTCACGCAGCCTGCGTTCTAAAAAATATGGACTCAGTCTATGTTTAAAGAATACTCCCTCAGCCTGTGTTCTGACAGAATACTCACTCAGACTGTGTTCTAACAGAATATGGCCTCTGTCTATGTTTAAAGAACACCTACTCAGTCTGTGTTCTAACATAATATGGTCTCAGTCTATGTTAAAGAATTCTCACTCAGACTGTGTTCTAACAGAATATGAACTCAGTCTATGTTTAAAGAATACTCACTGAGCCTGTGTTTGAACAGAATACGCAATCAGCCTGTGTTTTAACAGAGTACTCACTCATCCTGTATTGTAAGAAATACTCACGCAGCCTGCGTTCTAAAAAATATGGACTCAGTCTATGTTTAAAGAATACTCCCTCAGCCTGTGTTCTGACAGAATACTCACTCAGACTGTGTTCTAACAGAATATGGCCTCTGTCTATGTTTAAAGAACACCTACTCAGTCTGTGTTCTAACATAATATGGTCTCAGTCTATGTTAAAGAATACTCACTCAGACTGTTTTCTAACAGAATATGAACTCAGTCTACGTTTAAAGAATATTCACTCAGCATGCGTACTAAAAAAATACGCACTCAGCCTGTGTTCTACCAGAATATGGACTTAGTCTATGATTAAATAATACCCACTGAGCCTGTGTTCTACACAATATGGACTCAATCTATATTTATAGAATACTCACTCAGACTGTGTTCTAACAGAATACTCACTCAGCCTGTTTTCTGACAGAATATGAACTCAGTCTATGTTTAAAGAATAGTTACTCAGCCTGTGTTCGAACAGAATACTCAATCAGCCTGTGTTTTAACACAGTACTCACTCATCCTGTGTTCTAAGAAATAATCAACCTGTATGCTAAAAAATATGGACTCAGTCTATGTTTAAAGAATACTACCTCAGCCTCTGTTCTGACAGAATACTCACGCAGCCTGTGTTCTAACAGAATATGGCCTCATTCTATGTTTAAAGAATACCTACTCAGTCTGTGTTCTAACAAAATATGGTCTGAAACTATGTTTAAAGAATACTCACTCAGCCTGTGTACGAAAAAGTTACACAGCCTGTTTTCTACCAGAATATGGACTCAGTCTCTGATTAAAGAATACCCACTGAGCCTGTGTTCTACACAATATGGACTGAATCTATGTTTATATAATACTCACTCAGACTGTGTTCTAACAGAATACTCACTAAACCTGTTTTCTAACAGAATATGAACTCAGTCTATGTTTAAAGAATACTGAATCAGCCTGTGTTCGAACAGAATACTCAATCAGCCTGTGTTTTAACAGAGTACTCACTCATCTTGTGTTGTAAGAAATACTCACTCAGCCTGTGTTCTAACAGAATATAAACTCAGTCTATGTTTAAAGAATACTCACTGAGCCTGTGTTTGAACAGAATACGCAATCAGCCTGTGTTTTAACAGAGTACTCACTCATCCTGTATTGTAAGGAATACTCACGCAGCCTGCGTTCTAAAAAATATGGACTCAGTCTATGTTTAAAGAAAACTCCCTCAGCCTGTGTTCTGACAGAATACTCAGACTGTGTTCTAACAGAATATGGCCTCTGTCTATGTTTAAAGAACACCTACTCAGTCTGTGTTCTAACATAATATGGTCTCAGTCTATGTTAAAGAATACTCACTCAGACTGTGTTCTAACAGAATATGAACTCAGTCTACGTTTAAAGAATATTCACTCAGCATGCGTACTAAAAAAATACTCACTCAGCCTGTGTTCTACCAGAATATGGACTTAGTCTATTATTAAATAATACCCACTGAGCCTGTGTTCTACACAATATGGACTCAATCTATATTTATAGAATACTCACTCAGACTGTGTTCTAACAGAATACTCACTCAGCCTGTTTTCTGACAGAATATGAACTCAGTCTATGTTTAAAGAATAGTTACTCAGCCTGTGTTCGAACAGAATACTCAATCAGCCTGTGTTTTAACACAGTACTCACTCATCCTGTGTTCTAAGAAATAATCAACCTGTATGCTAAAAAATATGGACTCAGTCTATGTTTAAAGAATACTACCTCAGCCTCTGTTCTGACAGAATACTCACGCAGCCTGTGTTCTAACAGAATATGGCCTCATTCTATGTTTAAAGAATACCTACTCAGTCTGTGTTCTAACAAAATATGGTCTGAAACTATGTTTAAAGAATACTCACTCAGCCTGTGTACGAAAAAGTTACACAGCCTGTTTTCTACCAGAATATGGACTCAGTCTATGATTAAAGAATACCCACTGAGCCTGTGTTCTACACAATATGGACTGAATCTATGTTTATAGAATACTCACTCAGACTGTGTTCTAACAGAATACTCACTAAACCTGTTTTCTAACAGAATATGAACTCAGTCTATGTTTAAAGAATACTGAATCAACCTGTGTTCGAACAGAATACTCAATTAGCCTGTGTTTTAACAGAGTACTCACTCATCTTGTGTTGTAAGAAATACTCACTCAGCCTGTGTTCTAACAGAATATAAACTCAGTCTATGTTTAAAGAATACTCACTGAGCCTGTGTTTGAACAGAATACGCAATCAGCCTGTGTTTTAACAGAGTACTCACTCATCCTGTATTGTAAGAAATACTCACGCAGCCTGCGTTCTAAAAAATATGGACTCAGTCTATGTTTAAAGAATACTCCCTCAGCCTGTGTTCTGACAGAATACTCACTCAGACTGTGTTCTAACAGAATATGGCCTCTGTCTATGTTTAAAGAACACCTACTCAGTCTGTGTTCTAACATAATATGGTCTCAGTCTATGTTAAAGAATACTCACTCAGACTGTGTTCTAACAGAATATAAACTCAGTCTACGTTTAAAGAATATTCACTCAGCATGCGTACTAAAAAAATACTCACTCAGCCTGTGTTCTACCAGAATATGGACTTAGTCTATGATTAAATAATACCCACTGAGCCTGTGTTCTACACAATATGGACTCAATCTATATTTATAGAATACTCACTCAGACTGTGTTCTAACAGAATACTCACTCAGCCTGTTTTCTGACAGAATATGAACTCAGTCTATGTTTAAAGAATAGTTACTCAGCCTGTGTTCGAACAGAATACTCAATCAGCCTGTGTTTTAACACAGTACTCACTCATCCTGTGTTCTAAGAAATAATCAACCTGTATGCTAAAAAATATGGACTCAGTCTATGTTTAAAGAATACTACCTCAGCCTCTGTTCTGACAGAATACTCACTAAACCTGTTTTCTAACAGAATATGAACTCAGTCTATGTTTAAAGAATACTGAATCAGCCTGTGTTCGAACAGAATACTCAATCAGCCTGTGTTTTAACAGAGTACTCACTCATCTTGTGTTGTAAGAAATACTCACTCAGCCTGTGTTCTAACAGAATATAAACTCAGTCTATGTTTAAAGAATACTCACTGAGCCTGTGTTTGAACAGAATACGCAATCAGCCTGTGTTTTAACAGAGTACTCACTCATCCTGTGTTGTAAGAAATACGCAGCCTGCGTTCTAAAAAATATGGCCTCATTCTATGTTTAAAGAATACCTACTCAGTCTGTGTTCTAACAAAATATGGTCTGAAACTATGTTTAAAGAATACTCACTCAGCTTGTGTACGAAAATAATACTCACACAGCCTATTTTCTAACAGAATATGGAATCAATCTATGTTTAAGGAATACTCATTAAGCCTGTATTCAAACAGAATATTCACTCAGCCTGTGTTCTAACAGAATACTCACTCATCCTGTGTTCTAAAAGAATACTAACTCAGCCCGTGTTGTAAAAAAATATGGACTCAGTCTGTACTCACTCAGCTTCTGTTCTAACAGAATACTCTCACAGCCTCTGTTCTAACAGAATATGGACTCAGTCTAGGTTTAAAGTATACACACTCAGCCTATGTTCTCACAGAATACTCACTCAGCCTGTGTTCTAACAGATTATGGACTCAGTCTATGTTTAAAGAGTGCTCACTCAGCCTGTGTTCTAACAGATTATGGACTCAGTCTATGTTTAAAGAGTGCTCACTCAGCCTGTGTTCTAACAGAATATGGATTCAGTTTATGTTTAAATAATACCCACTCAGCCTGTGTTCTAACAGAATACTCAGTAAGCCTGTGTTCTAAGAAAATATGGACACAGCCTATGTTTAAGAAATACTCACTCAGCTTGTGTTCTAACAGAATATTCACTTAGCCTTGGTTCTACCATAATATGGATTCAGTCTATGTTTAAAGAATACTCACTCAGCTTGTATTCTAAGAGTATACTCACTCAACTTGTGCTCTAACAGAATATGGACTCAGTCTATGTTTAAAGAATACTCACTCTGCCTGTGCACTAACAAAAAAAATCACTCAGCCTGGATTCTAGAAAAACACTCACTCAGCCTTGGTTCCAAATAAAGACTCACTCACTCTGTGTTAACAGAATATGGACTCAGTCTATGTTTAAGGAATACCCACTCAGCCTGTGTTCAAGCAGAATATGGCCTCAGTCTATGTTTTAAGAGTACGCACTGACCCTGTGTTTAACAGAGCATGAACGCAGTTTATGTTTAAAGAATACTAACTCAGCATGCGTTCTAAAAAAATACTCAGCCTGTGTTCTAGCAGAATATGGACTCAGTGTATGATTAAAGAATACCCACTGAGCCTGTGTTCTACACAATATGGACTCAATCTATATTTATAGAATACTCACTCAGACTGTGTTCTAACAGAATACTCACTCAGCCTGTTTTCTAACAGAATATGAACTCAGTCTATGTTTAAAGAATAATTACTCAGCCTGTGTTCGAACAGAATACTCAATCAGCCTGTGTTTTAACACAGTACTCACTCATCCTGTGTTCTAAGAAATAATCAACCTGTATGCTAAAAAATATGGACTCAGTCTATGTTTAAAGAATACTACCTCAGCCTCTGTTCTGACAGAATACTCACTAAACCTGTTTTCTAACAGAATATGAACTCAGTCTATGTTTAAAGAATACTGAATCAGCCTGTGTTCGAACAGAATACTCAATCAGCCTGTGTTTTAACAGAGTACTCACTCATCTTGTGTTGTAAGAAATACTCACTCAGCCTGTGTTCTAACAGAATATAAACTCAGTCTATGTTTAAAGAATACTCACTGAGCCTGTGTTTGAACAGAATACGCAATCAGCCTGTGTTTTAACAGAGTACTCACTCATCCTGTGTTGTAAGAAATACGCAGCCTGCGTTCTAAAAAATATGGCCTCATTCTATGTTTAAAGAATACCTACTCAGTCTGTGTTCTAACAAAATATGGTCTGAAACTATGTTTAAAGAATACTCACTCAGCTTGTGTACGAAAATAATACTCACACAGCCTATTTTCTAACAGAATATGGAATCAATCTATGTTTAAGGAATACTCATTAAGCCTGTATTCAAACAGAATATTCACTCAGCCTGTGTTCTAACAGAATACTCACTCATCCTGTGTTCTAAAAGAATACTAACTCAGCCCGTGTTGTAAAAAAATATGGACTCAGTCTGTACTCACTCAGCTTCTGTTCTAACAGAATACTCTCACAGCCTCTGTTCTAACAGAATATGGACTCAGTCTAGGTTTAAAGTATACACACTCAGCCTATGTTCTCACAGAATACTCACTCAGCCTGTGTTCTAACAGATTATGGACTCAGTCTATGTTTAAAGAGTGCTCACTCAGCCTGTGTTCTAACAGATTATGGACTCAGTCTATGTTTAAAGAGTGCTCACTCAGCCTGTGTTCTAACAGAATATGGATTCAGTTTATGTTTAAATAATACCCACTCAGCCTGTGTTCTAACAGAATACTCAGTAAGCCTGTGTTCTAAGAAAATATGGACACAGCCTATGTTTAAGAAATACTCACTCAGCTTGTGTTCTAACAGAATATTCACTTAGCCTTGGTTCTACCATAATATGGATTCAGTCTATGTTTAAAGAATACTCACTCAGCTTGTATTCTAAGAGTATACTCACTCAACTTGTGCTCTAACAGAATATGGACTCAGTCTATGTTTAAAGAATACTCACTCTGCCTGTGCACTAACAAAAAAAATCACTCAGCCTGGATTCTAGAAAAACACTCACTCAGCCTTGGTTCCAAATAAAGACTCACTCACTCTGTGTTAACAGAATATGGACTCAGTCTATGTTTAAGGAATACCCACTCAGCCTGTGTTCAAGCAGAATATGGCCTCAGTCTATGTTTTAAGAGTACGCACTGACCCTGTGTTTAACAGAGCATGAACGCAGTTTATGTTTAAAGAATACTAACTCAGCATGCGTTCTAAAAAAATACTCAGCCTGTGTTCTAGCAGAATATGGACTCAGTGTATGATTAAAGAATACCCACTGAGCCTGTGTTCTACACAATATGGACTCAATCTATATTTATAGAATACTCACTCAGACTGTGTTCTAACAGAATACTCACTCAGCCTGTTTTCTAACAGAATATGAACTCAGTCTATGTTTAAAGAATAATTACTCAGCCTGTGTTCGAACAGAATACTCAATCAGCCTGTGTTTTAACACAGTACTCACTCATCCTGTGTTCTAAGAAATACTCAATAAACCTGTATGCTAAAAAATATGGACTCAGTCTATGTTTAAAGAATACTACCTCAGCCTCTGTTCTGACAGAATACTCACGCAGCCTGTGTTCTAACAGAATATGGCCTCATTCTATGTTTAAAGAATACCTACTCAGTCTGTGTTCTAACAAAATATGGTCTGAAACTATGTTTATAGAATACTCACTCAGCCTGTGTTCTAACAGAATACTCACTAAACCTGTTTTCTAACAGAATATGAACTCAGTCTATGTTTAAAGAATACTGAATCAGCCTGTGTTCGAACAGAATACTCAATCAGCCTGTGTTTTAACAGAGTACTCACTCATCTTGTGTTGTAAGAAATACTCACTCAGCCTGTGTTCTAACAGAATATAAACTCAGTCTATGTTTAAAGAATACTCACTGAGCCTGTGTTTGAACAGAATACGCAATCAGCCTGTGTTTTAACAGAGTACTCACTCATCCTGTGTTGTAAGAAATACGCAGCCTGCGTTCTAAAAAATATGGCCTCATTCTATGTTTAAAGAATACCTACTCAGTCTGTGTTCTAACAAAATATGGTCTGAAACTATGTTTAAAGAATACTCACTCAGCTTGTGTACGAAAATAATACTCACACAGCCTATTTTCTAACAGAATATGGAATCAATCTATGTTTAAGGAATACTCATTAAGCCTGTATTCAAACAGAATATTCACTCAGCCTGTTTTCTAACAGAATACTCACTCATCCTGTGTTCTAAAAGAATACTAACTCAGCCCGTGTTGTAAAAAAATATGGACTCAGTCTGTACTCACTCAGCTTCTGTTCTAACAGAATACTCTCACAGCCTCTGTTCTAACAGAATATGGACTCAGTCTAGGTTTAAAGTATACACAATCAGCCTATGTTCTCACAGAATACTCACTCAGCCTGTGTTCTAACAGATTATGGACTCAGTCTATATTTAAAGAGTGCTCACTCAGCCTGTGTTCTAACAGATTATGGACTCAGTCTATGTTTAAACAGTGCTCACTCAGCCTGTGTTCTAACAGAATATGGATTCAGTTTATGTTTAAATAATACCCACTCAGCCTGTGTTCTAACAGAATATTCAGTAAGCCTGTGTTCTAAGAAAATATGGACACAGCCTATGTTTAAGAAATACTCACTCAGCTTGTGTTCTAACAGAATATTCACTTAGCCTTGGTTCTACCATAATATGGATTCAGTCTATGTTTAAAGAATACTCACTCAGCTTGTATTCTAAGAGTATACTCACTCAACTTGTGCTCTAACAGAATATGGACTCAGTCTATGTTTAAAGAATAGTTACTCAGCCTGTGTTCGAACAGAATACTCAATCAGCCTGTGTTTTAACACAGTACTCACTCATCCTGTGTTCTAAGAAATAATCAACCTGTATGCTAAAAAATATGGACTCAGTCTATGTTTAAAGAATACTACCTCAGCCTCTGTTCTGACAGAATACTCACGCAGCCTGTGTTCTAACAGAATATGGCCTCATTCTATGTTTAAAGAATACCTACTCAGTCTGTGTTCTAACAAAATATGGTCTGAAACTATGTTTAAAGAATACTCACTGAGCCTGTGTTTGAACAGAATACGCAATCAGCCTGTGTTTTAACAGAGTACTCACTCATCCTGTGTTGTAAGAAATACTCACGCAGCCTGCGTTCTAAAAAATATGGACTCAGTCTATGTTTAAAGAATACTCCCTCAGCCTGTGTTCTGACAGAATACTCACTCAGACTGTGTTCTAACAGAATATGGCCTCTGTCTATGTTTAAAGAACACCTACTCAGTCTGTGTTCTAACATAATATGGTCTCAGTCTATGTTAAAGAATACTCACTCAGACTGTGTTCTAACAGAATATAAACTCAGTCTACGTTTAAAGAATATTCACTCAGCATGCGTACTAAAAAAATACTCACTCAGCCTGTGTTCTACCAGAATATGGACTTAGTCTATGATTAAATAATACCCACTGAGCCTGTGTTCTACACAATATGGACTCAATCTATATTTATAGAATACTCACTCAGACTGTGTTCTAACAGAATACTCACTCAGCCTGTTTTCTGACAGAATATGAACTCAGTCTATGTTTAAAGAATAGTTACTCAGCCTGTGTTCGAACAGAATACTCAATCAGCCTGTGTTTTAACACAGTACTCACTCATCCTGTGTTCTAAGAAATAATCAACCTGTATGCTAAAAAATATGGACTCAGTCTATGTTTAAAGAATACTACCTCAGCCTCTGTTCTGACAGAATACTCACTAAACCTGTTTTCTAACAGAATATGAACTCAGTCTATGTTTAAAGAATACTGAATCAGCCTGTGTTCGAACAGAATACTCAATCAGCCTGTGTTTTAACAGAGTACTCACTCATCTTGTGTTGTAAGAAATACTCACTCAGCCTGTGTTCTAACAGAATATAAACTCAGTCTATGTTTAAAGAATACTCACTGAGCCTGTGTTTGAACAGAATACGCAATCAGCCTGTGTTTTAACAGAGTACTCACTCATCCTGTGTTGTAAGAAATACGCAGCCTGCGTTCTAAAAAATATGGCCTCATTCTATGTTTAAAGAATACCTACTCAGTCTGTGTTCTAACAAAATATGGTCTGAAACTATGTTTAAAGAATACTCACTCAGCTTGTGTACGAAAATAATACTCACACAGCCTATTTTCTAACAGAATATGGAATCAATCTATGTTTTAGGAATACTCATTAAGCCTGTATTCAAACAGAATATTCACTCAGCCTGTGTTCTAACAGAATACTCACTCATCCTGTGTTCTAAAAGAATACTAACTCAGCCCGTGTTGTAAAAAAATATGGACTCAGTCTGTACTCACTCAGCTTCTGTTCTAACAGAATACTCTCACAGCCTCTGTTCTAACAGAATATGGACTCAGTCTAGGTTTAAAGTATACACACTCAGCCTATGTTCTCACAGAATACTCACTCAGCCTGTGTTCTAACAGATTATGGACTCAGTCTATGTTTAAAGAGTGCTCACTCAGCCTGTGTTCTAACAGATTATGGACTCAGTCTATGTTTAAAGAGTGCTCACTCAGCCTGTGTTCTAACAGAATATGGATTCAGTTTATGTTTAAATAATACCCACTCAGCCTGTGTTCTAACAGAATACTCAGTAAGCCTGTGTTCTAAGAAAATATGGACACAGCCTATGTTTAAGAAATACTCACTCAGCTTGTGTTCTAACAGAATATTCACTTAGCCTTGGTTCTACCATAATATGGATTCAGTCTATGTTTAAAGAATACTCACTCAGCTTGTATTCTAAGAGTATACTCACTCAACTTGTGCTCTAACAGAATATGGACTCAGTCTATGTTTAAAGAACAGTTACTCAGCCTGTGTTCGAACAGAATACTCAATCAGCCTGTGTTTTAACACAGTACTCACTCATCCTGTGTTCTAAGAAATACTCAATAAACCTGTATGCTAAAAAATATGGACTCAGTCTATGTTTAAAGAATACTACCTCAGCCTCTGTTCTGACAGAATACTCACGCAGCCTGTGTTCTAACAGAATATGGCCTCATTCTATGTTTAAAGAATACCTACTCAGTCTGTGTTCTAACAAAATATGGTCTGAAACTATGTTTATAGAATACTCACTCAGCCTGTGTTCTAACAGAATACTCACTAAACCTGTTTTCTAACAGAATATGAACTCAGTCTATGTTTAAAGAATACTGAATCAGCCTGTGTTCGAACAGAATACTCAATCAGCCTGTGTTTTAACAGAGTACTCACTCATCTTGTGTTGTAAGAAATACTCACTCAGCCTGTGTTCTAACAGAATATAAACTCAGTCTATGTTTAAAGAATACTCACTGAGCCTGTGTTTGAACAGAATACGCAATCAGCCTGTGTTTTAACAGAGTACTCACTCATCCTGTGTTGTAAGAAATACGCAGCCTGCGTTCTAAAAAATATGGCCTCATTCTATGTTTAAAGAATACCTACTCAGTCTGTGTTCTAACAAAATATGGTCTGAATCTATGTTTAAAGAATACTCACTCAGCTTGTGTACGAAAATAATACTCAGCCTATTTTCTAACAGAATATGGAATCAATCTATGTTTAAGGAATACTCATTAAGCCTGTATTCAAACAGAATATTCACTCAGCCTGTTTTCTAACAGAATACTCACTCATCCTGTGTTCTAAAAGAATACTAACTCAGCCCGTGTTGTAAAAAAATATGGACTCAGTCTGTACTCACTCAGCTTCTGTTCTAACAGAATACTCTCACAGCCTCTGTTCTAACAGAATATGGACTCAGTCTAGGTTTAAAGTATACACAATCAGCCTATGTTCTCACAGAATACTCACTCAGCCTGTGTTCTAACAGATTATGGACTCAGTCTATGTTTAAAGAGTGCTCACTCAGCCTGTGTTCTAACAGATTATGGACTCAGTCTATGTTTAAAGAGTGCTCACTCAGCCTGTGTTCTAACAGAATATGGATTCAGTTTATGTTTAAATAATACCCACTAAGCCTGTGTTCTAACAGAATATTCAGTAAGCCTGTGTTCTAAGAAAATATGGACACAGCCTATGTTTAAGAAATACTCACTCAGCTTGTGTTCTAACAGAATATTCACTTAGCCTTGGTTCTACCATAATATGGATTCAGTCTATGTTTAAAGAATACTCACTCAGCTTGTATTCTAAGAGTATACTCACTCAACTTGTGCTCTAACAGAATATGGACTCAGTCTATGTTTAAAGAATAGTTACTCAGCCTGTGTTCGAACAGAATACTCAATCAGCCTGTGTTTTAACACAGTACTCACTCATCCTGTGTTCTAAGAAATAATCAACCTGTATGCTAAAAAATATGGACTCAGTCTATGTTTAAAGAATACTACCTCAGCCTCTGTTCTGACAGAATACTCACGCAGCCTGTGTTCTAACAGAATATGGCCTCATTCTATGTTTAAAGAATACCTACTCAGTCTGTGTTCTAACAAAATATGGTCTGAAACTATGTTTAAAGAATACTCACTCAGCTTGTGTACGAAAATAATACTCACACAGCCTATTTTCTAACAGAATATGGAATCAATCTATGTTTAAGGAATACTCATTAAGCCTGTATTCAAACAGAATATTCACTCAGCCTGTGTTCTAACAGAATACTCACTCATCCTGTGTTCTAAAAGAATACTAACTCAGCCCGTGTTGTAAAAAAATATGGACTCAGTCTGTACTCACTCAGCTTCTGTTCTAACAGAATACTCTCACAGCCTCTGTTCTAACAGAATATGGACTCAGTCTAGGTTTAAAGTATACACACTCAGCCTATGTTCTCACAGAATACTCACTCAGCCTGTGTTCTAACAGATTATGGACTCAGTCTATGTTTAAAGAGTGCTCACTCAGCCTGTGTTCTAACAGATTATGGACTCAGTCTATGTTTAAATAATACCCACTCAGCCTGTGTTCTAACAGAATACTCAGTAAGCCTGTGTTCTAAGAAAATATGGACACAGCCTATGTTTAAGAAATACTCACTCAGCTTGTGTTCTAACAGAATATTCACTTAGCCTTGGTTCTACCATAATATGGATTCAGTCTATGTTTAAAGAATACTCACTCAGCTTGTATTCTAAGAGTATACTCACTCAACTTGTGCTCTAACAGAATATGGACTCAGTCTATGTTTAAAGAATACTCACTCTGCCTGTGCACTAACAAAAAAAATCACTCAGCCTGGATTCTAGAAAAACACTCACTCAGCCTTGGTTCCAAATAAAGACTCACTCAGTCTGTGTTAACAGAATATGGACTCAGTCTATGTTCAAGGAATACCTACTCAGTCTGTGTTCTAACAGAATATGGATTCAGTCTAGGTTTAAAGAATACTCACTCAGCTTGCGTTCTAAGAGTATACTCACTCAACATTTTTTCTAACAAAATATGGACTGAGTTTATGTTTAAATAATACCCACCTAACCTGCGTTCTAAAAGAACATTCAGTCAGCCTGTGTTCTAACAGAATATGGACTCAGCTTATGTTTAAAGAATACCCACTAAGCCTGTATTGTAACAGAATATGGACTCAGTCTATGTTTAAAAAATACACACTCACCTGGTGTTCTAACAGAATACTTACGCAGACTATGTTCTAAGAGAATAAAGATTCAGTCTATGTTTAAAAAATAATCACTAAGCCAGTGTTCTTACAGAATATTTACTCAGCCTGGGTTTTAACATAATATGGACTCAGTCTATGTTTAAAGAATACTCACTCAGCCTGTGTACGAAAAAGTTACTCACACAGCCTGTTTTCTAACAGAATATGGACTCAGTCTATGATTAAAGAATACCCACTGAGCCTGTGTTCTACACAATATGGACTCAATCTATGTTTATAGAATACTCACTCAGACTGTGTTCTAACAGAATACTCACTAAACCTGTTTTCTAACAGAATATGAACTCAGTCTATGTTTAAAGAATACTGAATCAGCCTGTGTTCGAACAGAATACTCAATCAGCCTGTGTTTTAACAGAGTACTCACTCATCCTGTGTTGTAAAAAATACTCAGCCTGTGTTCTAACAGAATATGAACTCAGTCTATGTTTAAAGAATACTCACTGAGCCTGTGTTTGAACAGAATACGCAATCAGCCTGTGTTTTAACAGAGTACTCACTCATCCTGTGTTGTAAGAAATACGCAGCCTGCGTTCTAAAAAATATGGACTCAGTCTATGTTTAAAGAATACTCCCTCAGCCTGTGTTCTGACAGAATACTCACTCAGACTGTGTTCTAACAGAATATGGCCTCTGTCTATGTTTAAAGAACACCTACTCAGTCTGTGTTCTAACATAATATGGTCTCAGTCTATGTTAAAGAATACTCACTCAGACTGTGTTCTAACAGAATATAAACTCAGTCTACGTTTAAAGAATATTCACTCAGCATGCGTACTAAAAAATACTCACTCAGCCTGTTTTCTGACAGAATATGAACTCAGTCTATGTTTAAAGAATAGTTACTCAGCCTGTGTTCGAACAGAATACTCAATCAGCCTGTGTTTTAACACAGTACTCACTCATCCTGTGTTCTAAGAAATAATCAACCTGTATGCTAAAAAATATGGACTCAGTCTATGTTTAAAGAATACTACCTCAGCCTCTGTTCTGACAGAATACTCACGCAGCCTGTGTTCTAACAGAATATGGCCTCATTCTATGTTTAAAGAATACCTACTCAGTCTGTGTTCTAACAAAATATGGTCTGAAACTATGTTTAAAGAATACTCACTCAGCCTGTGTACGAAAAAGTTACACAGCCTGTTTTCTACCAGAATATGGACTCAGTCTATGATTAAAGAATACCCACTGAGCCTGTGTTCTACACAATATGGACTGAATCTATGTTTATAGAATACTCACTCAGACTGTGTTCTAACAGAATACTCACTAAACCTGTTTTCTAACAGAATATGAACTCAGTCTATGTTTAAAGAATACTGAATCAGCCTGTGTTCGAACAGAATACTCAATCAGCCTGTGTTTTAACAGAGTACTCACTCATCTTGTGTTGTAAGAAATACTCACTCAGCCTGTGTTCTAACAGAATATAAACTCAGTCTATGTTTAAAGAATACTCACTGAGCCTGTGTTTGAACAGAATACGCAATCAGCCTGTGTTTTAACAGAGTACTCACTCATCCTGTATTGTAAGAAATACTCACGCAGCCTGCGTTCTAAAAAATATGGACTCAGTCTATGTTTAAAGAATACTCCCTCAGCCTGTGTTCTGACAGAATACTCACTCAGACTGTGTTCTAACAGAATATGGCCTCTGTCTATGTTTAAAGAACACCTACTCAGTCTGTGTTCTAACATAATATGGTCTCAGTCTATGTTAAAGAATACTCACTCAGACTGTGTTCTAACAGAATATAAACTCAGTCTACGTTTAAAGAATATTCACTCAGCATGCGTACTAAAATAATACTCACTCAGCCTGTGTTCTACCAGAATATGGACTTAGTCTATGATTAAATAATACCCACTGAGCCTGTGTTCTACACAATATGGACTCAATCTATGTTTATAGAATACTCACTCAGCCTGTGTTCTAACAGAATATGAACTCAGTCTATGTTTAAAGAATAATTACTCAGCCTGTGTTCGAACAGAATACTCAATCAGCCTGTGTTTTAACACAGTACTCACTCATCCTGTGTTCTAAGAAATACTCAATAAACCTGTATGCTAAAAAATATGGACTCAGTCTATGTTTAAAGAATACTACCTCAGCCTCTGTTCTGACAGAATACTCACGCAGCCTGTGTTCTAACAGAATATGGCCTCATTCTATGTTTAAAGAATACCTACTCAGTCTGTGTTCTAACAAAATATGGTCTGAAACTATGTTTAAAGAATACTCACTCAGCCTGTGTACGAAAAAGTTACACAGCCTGTTTTCTACCAGAATATGGACTCAGTCTATGATTAAAGAATACCCACTGAGCCTGTGTTCTACACAATATGGACTGAATCTATGTTTATAGAATACTCACTCAGACTGTGTTCTAACAGAATACTCACTAAACCTGTTTTCTAACAGAATATGAACTCAGTCTATGTTTAAAGAATACTGAATCAGCCTGTGTTCGAACAGAATACTCAATCAGCCTGTGTTTTAACAGAGTACTCACTCATCTTGTGTTGTAAGAAATACTCACTCAGCCTGTGTTCTAACAGAATATAAACTCAGTCTATGTTTAAAGAATACTCACTGAGCCTGTGTTTGAACAGAATACGCAATCAGCCTGTGTTTTAACAGAGTACTCACTCATCCTGTATTGTAAGAAATACTCACGCAGCCTGCGTTCTAAAAAATATGGACTCAGTCTATGTTTAAAGAATACTCCCTCAGCCTGTGTTCTGACAGAATACTCACTCAGACTGTGTTCTAACAGAATATGGCCTCTGTCTATGTTTAAAGAACACCTACTCAGTCTGTGTTCTAACATAATATGGTCTCAGTCTATGTTAAAGAATACTCACTCAGACTGTGTTCTAACAGAATATAAACTCAGTCTACGTTTAAAGAATATTCACTCAGCATGCGTACTAAAATAATACTCACTCAGCCTGTGTTCTACCAGAATATGGACTTAGTCTATGATTAAATAATACCCACTGAGCCTGTGTTCTACACAATATGGACTCAATCTATGTTTATAGAATACTCACTCAGCCTGTGTTCTAACAGAATATGAACTCAGTCTATGTTTAAAGAATAATTACTCAGCCTGTGTTCGAACAGAATACTCAATCAGCCTGTGTTTTAACACAGTACTCACTCATCCTGTGTTCTAAGAAATACTCAATAAACCTGTATGCTAAAAAATATGGACTCAGTCTATGTTTAAAGAATACTACCTCAGCCTCTGTTCTGACAGAATACTCACGCAGCCTGTGTTCTAACAGAATATGGCCTCATTCTATGTTTAAAGAATACCTACTCAGTCTGTGTTCTAACAAAATATGGTCTGAAACTATGTTTATAGAATACTCACTCAGCCTGTGTTCTAACAGAATACTCACTAAACCTGTTTTCTAACAGAATATGAACTCAGTCTATGTTTAAAGAATACTGAATCAGCCTGTGTTCGAACAGAATACTCAATCAGCCTGTGTTTTAACAGAGTACTCACTCATCTTGTGTTGTAAGAAATACTCACTCAGCCTGTGTTCTAACAGAATATAAACTCAGTCTATGTTTAAAGAATACTCACTGAGCCTGTGTTTGAACAGAATACGCAATCAGCCTGTGTTTTAACAGAGTACTCACTCATCCTGTGTTGTAAGAAATACGCAGCCTGCGTTCTAAAAAATATGGACTCAGTCTATGTTTAAAGAATACTCCCTCAGCCTGTGTTCTGACAGAATACTCACTCAGACTGTGTTCTAACAGAATATGGCCTCTGTCTATGTTTAAAGAACACCTACTCAGTCTGTGTTCTAACATAATATGGTCTCAGTCTATGTTAAAGAATACTCACTCAGACTGTGTTCTAACAGAATATAAACTCAGTCTACGTTTAAAGAATATTCACTCAGCATGCGTACTAAAAAAATACTCACTCAGCCTGTTTTCTGACAGAATATGAACTCAGTCTATGTTTAAAGAATAGTTACTCAGCCTGTGTTCGAACAGAATACTCAATCAGCCTGTGTTTTAACACAGTACTCACTCATCCTGTGTTCTAAGAAATAATCAACCTGTATGCTAAAAAATATGGACTCAGTCTATGTTTAAAGAATACTACCTCAGCCTCTGTTCTGACAGAATACTCACGCAGCCTGTGTTCTAACAGAATATGGCCTCATTCTATGTTTAAAGAATACCTACTCAGTCTGTGTTCTAACAAAATATGGTCTGAAACTATGTTTAAAGAATACTCACTCAGCCTGTGTACGAAAAAGTTACACAGCCTGTTTTCTACCAGAATATGGACTCAGTCTATGATTAAAGAATACCCACTGAGCCTGTGTTCTACACAATATGGACTGAATCTATGTTTATAGAATACTCACTCAGACTGTGTTCTAACAGAATACTCACTAAACCTGTTTTCTAACAGAATATGAACTCAGTCTATGTTTAAAGAATACTGAATCAGCCTGTGTTCGAACAGAATACTCAATCAGCCTGTGTTTTAACAGAGTACTCACTCATCTTGTGTTGTAAGAAATACTCACTCAGCCTGTGTTCTAACAGAATATAAACTCAGTCTATGTTTAAAGAATACTCACTGAGCCTGTGTTTGAACAGAATACGCAATCAGCCTGTGTTTTAACAGAGTACTCACTCATCCTGTATTGTAAGAAATACTCACGCAGCCTGCGTTCTAAAAAATATGGACTCAGTCTATGTTTAAAGAATACTCCCTCAGCCTGTGTTCTGACAGAATACTCACTCAGACTGTGTTCTAACAGAATATGGCCTCTGTCTATGTTTAAAGAACACCTACTCAGTCTGTGTTCTAACATAATATGGTCTCAGTCTATGTTAAAGAATACTCACTCAGACTGTGTTCTAACAGAATATAAACTCAGTCTACGTTTAAAGAATATTCACTCAGCATGCGTACTAAAATAATACTCACTCAGCCTGTGTTCTACCAGAATATGGACTTAGTCTATGATTAAATAATACCCACTGAGCCTGTGTTCTACACAATATGGACTCAATCTATGTTTATAGAATACTCACTCAGCCTGTGTTCTAACAGAATATGAACTCAGTCTATGTTTAAAGAATAATTACTCAGCCTGTGTTCGAACAGAATACTCAATCAGCCTGTGTTTTAACACAGTACTCACTCATCCTGTGTTCTAAGAAATACTCAATAAACCTGTATGCTAAAAAATATGGACTCAGTCTATGTTTAAAGAATACTACCTCAGCCTCTGTTCTGACAGAATACTCACGCAGCCTGTGTTCTAACAGAATATGGCCTCATTCTATGTTTAAAGAATACCTACTCAGTCTGTGTTCTAACAAAATATGGTCTGAAACTATGTTTATAGAATACTCACTCAGCCTGTGTTCTAACAGAATACTCACTAAACCTGTTTTCTAACAGAATATGAACTCAGTCTATGTTTAAAGAATACTGAATCAGCCTGTGTTCGAACAGAATACTCAATCAGCCTGTGTTTTAACAGAGTACTCACTCATCTTGTGTTGTAAGAAATACTCACTCAGCCTGTGTTCTAACAGAATATAAACTCAGTCTATGTTTAAAGAATACTCACTGAGCCTGTGTTTGAACAGAATACGCAATCAGCCTGTGTTTTAACAGAGTACTCACTCATCCTGTGTTGTAAGAAATACGCAGCCTGCGTTCTAAAAAATATGGCCTCATTCTATGTTTAAAGAATACCTACTCAGTCTGTGTTCTAACAAAATATGGTCTGAAACTATGTTTAAAGAATACTCACTCAGCTTGTGTACGAAAATAATACTCACACAGCCTATTTTCTAACAGAATATGGAATCAATCTATGTTTAAGGAATACTCATTAAGCCTGTATTCAAACAGAATATTCACTCAGCCTGTGTTCTAACAGAATACTCACTCATCCTGTGTTCTAAAAGAATACTAACTCAGCCCGTGTTGTAAAAAAATATGGACTCAGTCTGTACTCACTCAGCTTCTGTTCTAACAGAATACTCTCACAGCCTCTGTTCTAACAGAATATGGACTCAGTCTAGGTTTAAAGTATACACACTCAGCCTATGTTCTCACAGAATACTCACTCAGCCTGTGTTCTAACAGATTATGGACTCAGTCTATGTTTAAAGAGTGCTCACTCAGCCTGTGTTCTAACAGATTATGGACTCAGTCTATGTTTAAAGAGTGCTCACTCAGCCTGTGTTCTAACAGAATATGGATTCAGTTTATGTTTAAATAATACCCACTCAGCCTGTGTTCTAACAGAATACTCAGTAAGCCTGTGTTCTAAGAAAATATGGACACAGCCTATGTTTAAGAAATACTCACTCAGCTTGTGTTCTAACAGAATATTCACTTAGCCTTGGTTCTACCATAATATGGATTCAGTCTATGTTTAAAGAATACTCACTCAGCTTGTATTCTAAGAGTATACTCACTCAACTTGTGCTCTAACAGAATATGGACTCAGTCTATGTTTAAAGAATAGTTACTCAGCCTGTGTTCGAACAGAATACTCAATCAGCCTGTGTTTTAACACAGTACTCACTCATCCTGTGTTCTAAGAAATAATCAACCTGTATGCTAAAAAATATGGACTCAGTCTATGTTTAAAGAATACTACCTCAGCCTCTGTTCTGACAGAATACTCACGCAGCCTGTGTTCTAACAGAATATGGCCTCATTCTATGTTTAAAGAATACCTACTCAGTCTGTGTTCTAACAAAATATGGTCTGAAACTATGTTTAAAGAATACTCACTCAGCTTGTGTACGAAAATAATACTCACACAGCCTATTTTCTAACAGAATATGGAATCAATCTATGTTTAAGGAATACTCATTAAGCCTGTATTCAAACAGAATATTCACTCAGCCTGTGTTCTAACAGAATACTCACTCATCCTGTGTTCTAAAAGAATACTAACTCAGCCCGTGTTGTAAAAAAATATGGACTCAGTCTGTACTCACTCAGCTTCTGTTCTAACAGAATACTCTCACAGCCTCTGTTCTAACAGAATATGGACTCAGTCTAGGTTTAAAGTATACACACTCAGCCTATGTTCTCACAGAATACTCACTCAGCCTGTGTTCTAACAGATTATGGACTCAGTCTATGTTTAAAGAGTGCTCACTCAGCCTGTGTTCTAACAGATTATGGACTCAGTCTATGTTTAAAGAGTGCTCACTCAGCCTGTGTTCTAACAGAATACTCAGTAAGCCTGTGTTCTAAGAAAATATGGACACAGCCTATGTTTAAGAAATACTCACTCAGCTTGTGTTCTAACAGAATATTCACTTAGCCTTGGTTCTACCATAATATGGATTCAGTCTATGTTTAAAGAATACTCACTCAGCTTGTATTCTAAGAGTATACTCACTCAACTTGTGCTCTAACAGAATATGGACTCAGTCTATGTTTAAAGAATACTCACTCTGCCTGTGCACTAACAAAAAAAATCACTCAGCCTGGATTCTAGAAAAACACTCACTCAGCCTTGGTTCCAAATAAAGACTCACTCAGTCTGTGTTAACAGAATATGGACTCAGTCTATGTTCAAGGAATACCTACTCAGTCTGTGTTCTAACAGAATATGGATTCAGTCTAGGTTTAAAGAATACTCACTCAGCTTGCGTTCTAAGAGTATACTCACTCAACATTTTTTCTAACAAAATATGGACTGAGTTTATGTTTAAATAATACCCACCTAACCTGCGTTCTAAAAGAACATTCAGTCAGCCTGTGTTCTAACAGAATATGGACTCAGCTTATGTTTAAAGAATACCCACTAAGCCTGTATTGTAACAGAATATGGACTCAGTCTATGTTTAAAAAATACACACTCACCTGGTGTTCTAACAGAATACTTACGCAGACTATGTTCTAAGAGAATAAAGATTCAGTCTATGTTTAAAAAATAATCACTAAGCCAGCGTTCTTACAGAATATTTACTCAGCCTGGGTTTTAACATAATATGGACTCAGTCTAAGTTTAAAGAATACTCACTCAGCCTGTGTACTAACAAAAAAATCACTCAGCCTAAATTCTAAAAAAACACTCACTCAACCTGTGTTCCAACGGAATACTCTCTCAACCGGTGTTCTAAAAAAATACTCACTCAGTCTGGGTTCTACAAAGACACTCACTCAGTCTGTGTTCTAACAGAATATGGATTCAGTCTATGTTTAAAGAATACTCCCTCAGCCTGTGTTCTGACAGAATACTCACTCAGCCTGTGTTATAACAGAATATGGCCTCTGTATGTTTAAAGAATACCTATTCAGTCTGCGTTCTAGCATAATATGGTCTTAGTCTATGTTTAAAGAATACTCACCCAGATTGTGTTTTAACAGAATATAAATTCAGTCTATGTTTAAAGAATACTCAATGAGCCTGTGTTCTAACAGAATATGGACTCAGTCTATGTTTAAAGAATACTCACTCAGCCTGTGTACGAAAAAGTTACTCACACAGCCTGTTTTCTAACAGAATATGGACTCAGTCTATGATTAAAGAATACCCACTGAGCCTGTGTTCTACACAATATGGACTCAATCTATGTTTATAGAATACTCACTCAGACTGTGTTCTAACAGAATACTCACTAAACCTGTTTTCTAACAGAATATGAACTCAGTCTATGTTTAAAGAATACTGAATCAGCCTGTGTTCGAACAGAATACTCAATCAGCCTGTGTTTTAACAGAGTACTCACTCATCCTGTGTTGTAAGAAATACTCAGCCTGTGTTCTAACAGAATATGAACTCAGTCTATGTTTAAAGAATACTCACTGAGCCTGTGTTTGAACAGAATACGCAATCAGCCTGTGTTTTAACAGAGTACTCACTCATCCTGTGTTGTAAGAAATACTCACGCAGCCTGCGTTCTAAAAAATATGGACTCAGTCTATGTTTAAAGAATACTCCCTCAGCCTGTGTTCTGACAGAATACTCACTCAGACTGTGTTCTAACAGAATATGGCCTCTGTCTATGTTTAAAGAACACCTACTCAGTCTGTGTTCTAACATAATATGGTCTCAGTCTATGTTAAAGAATACTCACTCAGACTGTGTTCTAACAGAATATAAACTCAGTCTACGTTTAAAGAATATTCACTCAGCATGCGTACTAAAAAAATACTCACTCAGCCTGTGTTCTACCAGAATATGGACTTAGTCTATGATTAAATAATACCCACTGAGCCTGTGTTCTACACAATATGGACTCAATCTATATTTATAGAATACTCACTCAGACTGTGTTCTAACAGAATACTCACTCAGCCTGTTTTCTGACAGAATATGAACTCAGTCTATGTTTAAAGAATAGTTACTCAGCCTGTGTTCGAACAGAATACTCAATCAGCCTGTGTTTTAACACAGTACTCACTCATCCTGTGTTCTAAGAAATAATCAACCTGTATGCTAAAAAATATGGACTCAGTCTATGTTTAAAGAATACTACCTCAGCCTCTGTTCTGACAGAATACTCACGCAGCCTGTGTTCTAACAGAATATGGCCTCATTCTATGTTTAAAGAATACCTACTCAGTCTGTGTTCTAACAACATATGGTCTGAAACTATGTTTAAAGAATACTCACTCAGCCTGTGTACGAAAAAGTTACACAGCCTGTTTTCTACCAGAATATGGACTCAGTCTATGATTAAAGAATACCCACTGAGCCTGTGTTCTACACAATATGGACTGAATCTATGTTTATAGAATACTCACTCAGACTGTGTTCTAACAGAATACTCACTAAACCTGTTTTCTAACAGAATATGAACTCAGTCTATGTTTAAAGAATACTGAATCAGCCTGTGTTCGAACAGAATACTCAATCAGCCTGTGTTTTAACAGAGTACTCACTCATCTTGTGTTGTAAGAAATACTCACTCAGCCTGTGTTCTAACAGAATATAAACTCAGTCTATGTTTAAAGAATACTCACTGAGCCTGTGTTTGAACAGAATACGCAATCAGCCTGTGTTTTAACAGAGTACTCACTCATCCTGTATTGTAAGAAATACTCACGCAGCCTGCGTTCTAAAAAATATGGACTCAGTCTATGTTTAAAGAATACTCCCTCAGCCTGTGTTCTGACAGAATACTCACTCAGACTGTGTTCTAACAGAATATGGCCTCTGTCTATGTTTAAAGAACACCTACTCAGTCTGTGTTCTAACATAATATGGTCTCAGTCTATGTTAAAGAATACTCACTCAGACTGTGTTCTAACAGAATATAAACTCAGTCTACGTTTAAAGAATATTCACTCAGCATGCGTACTAAAATAATACTCACTCAGCCTGTGTTCTACCAGAATATGGACTTAGTCTATGATTAAATAATACCCACTGAGCCTGTGTTCTACACAATATGGACTCAATCTATGTTTATAGAATACTCACTCAGCCTGTGTTCTAACAGAATATGAACTCAGTCTATGTTTAAAGAATAATTACTCAGCCTGTGTTCGAACAGAATACTCAATCAGCCTGTGTTTTAACACAGTACTCACTCATCCTGTGTTCTAAGAAATACTCAATAAACCTGTATGCTAAAAAATATGGACTCAGTCTATGTTTAAAGAATACTACCTCAGCCTCTGTTCTGACAGAATACTCACGCAGCCTGTGTTCTAACAGAATATGGCCTCATTCTATGTTTAAAGAATACCTACTCAGTCTGTGTTCTAACAAAATATGGTCTGAAACTATGTTTATAGAATACTCACTCAGCCTGTGTTCTAACAGAATACTCACTCAGCCTGCTTTCTAACAGAATATGAACTCAGTCTATGTTTAAAGAATTGTTACTCAGCCTGTGTTCGAACAGAATACTCAATCAGCCTGTGTTTTAACACAGTACTCACTCATCCTGTGTTCTAAGAAATAATCAACCTGTATGCTAAAAAATATGGACTCAGTCTATGTTTAAAGAATACTATCTCAGCCTCTGTTCTGACAGAATACTCACGCAGCCTGTGTTCTAACAGAATATGGCCTCATTCTATGTTTAAAGAATACCTACTCAGTCTGTGTTCTTACAAAATATGGTCTGAAACTATGTTTAAAGAATACTCACTCAGTCTGTGTTAACAGAATATGGACTCAGTCTATGTTCAAGGAATACCTACTCAGTCTGTGTTCTAACAGAACATGAACATTTCTAGCACTTATAACACAACATATACATATTATCAAACGATTTCAACAGATGGAATTAGGCCCTTGCTGTGCCGTTGTCGTCCTGCTGCATTGTTTGCTTCAGAGAACTTTCGAGTTCATACAATAGACTAAAGAGGAAACACTGTTTCCAGGAACGCTAGAGTCTTCTGGGTAGTGTGCTACAGGCGACACACTGAAGGAAATATGTTAGATTTCACCGTTCACATTTGTTCCCTATTTTGTTTCTTTGTAATTCACTGTATCCCCTGGCTGGTTTGGCTCAGTGGATTTAGCCTTGGCCTGCGAGCTAAGTGTCGCTAGTTCTATCTTCCTGTCAGGGCACATCAGAGAAGGAAAACTCTGACTCCAATAAACCTCCGCTGCCTTGCGGCATACCTCTTCAGGGGAAAGGCTAAGGGAGTAAACCCCGACAGAGAATCCGGAGTCGGAGTCCCTAAGGCGGTTTGACATTGTTGTCAACACCCGCAACTCCTGCAGCGCACCTGAAGCCAAGCTGTATTGACTCCGTCTTTCCCTTGGACCCTTCAGCTGCGAAGAGAGGGAGGGTCTGCTGCATGGGCAACAGCAGACC
The DNA here is from genome assembly GCF_987537825.1 of Furipterus horrens. NCBI lineage: Eukaryota > Metazoa > Chordata > Mammalia > Chiroptera > Furipteridae > Furipterus > Furipterus horrens. The sequence continues at coordinate 58,788,130 of NW_028327180.1, read as the reverse complement.
CTCCATATCACCCTGCCCAGGCTCTGTAGCTTCAGCTTCGCTGCAGAGGACACTCCAGCGTCATCGCAAGATGTCGATTCAACACGGGAGGAGACAGATACCGTGTCACTACCGAGTCGGCCTTCACAGCCATTTTCGGCGGTGCAGATAGACTCTTAAGAAGCTACACAATCGTCTCTCGAGACGGACGGCTGGCGACGACGAATTCACTGTGAAACTCAGAAAATACTGTGTTATCAAAGAGGCGTAGCCTATAAATTCTCTGTACTAAAGAATCATTCTTTGAAACGGAGAGAACATGAACATTTCTAGCACTTATAACACAAGATAGAACTTTCTCTTCTCTGTGTCTGTGGTGATGGCGTTCAGTGTGTGAGATAGTCACCGGTGGCATTGCCATAGCAGGCAGAAGCAGAGATGGCGGTTTCTGGACATACCTTGTTCTCGGTGGAGAGTAACGCATATACTACTGAAAGTACAGATGTAGGTCTTTGAACTGAAGGTATTAGACGCTATCTCTTGTTCTCATGTATGTCTTTCTAAAAGTTCCTGTTGCCCTTACTTGTAAACTCAGAAAAACTGTGTTCCGATAGAGGCCAGCACCCGCTTCCAACGAAATAGAAGGAAGAAATGTACATTGAACATTCTAACCAACATATACATATTATCAAACGATTTCAACAGATGGAATTAGGCCCTTGCTGTGCCGTTGTGGTCCTGCTGCATTGTTTGCTTCAGAGAACTTTCGAGTTCATACAATAGACTAAAGAGGAAACACTGTTTCCAGGAACGCTAGAGTCTTCTGGGTAGTGTGCTACAGGCGACACACTGAAGGAAATATGTGAGATTTCACCGTTCACATTTGTTCCCTATTTCGTTTCTTTGTAATTTAGGTTTAGGGTTAGTGTTAGCGTTAGTGTTAGCGTTTGGTGTCGTGCTAAGGATGAGGTTAGGGTTAGGGTTAGGGTTAGTGTTAGAGTTATCGCTAGGGTTATGGTTAGAGTTAGGATTAGTGTAAGGCTTAGCGTTAGGGTAAGAGTTAGGTTTAAGGTTAGGTTTAACGTTAGGCTTAGTGTTAGGGTTAGCGTTAGTGTAACAGTTAGCGTTAGGGTTAGGGTTAGAGTTAGGGTTACCGTTAGAATTAGGGTTAGGGTTAGGGTTATGGATATGGTTAGGGTTAGGGTTAGCGTAGGGGTTACTGTTAGGGTTAGGGTTACCGTTAGGGTTAATTTTAGTGTTAGCGTTAGCGTTATCCTAAGATTTATGGTTATCGTTACCTTTCGGGGTAGCATTAACGTTAAGAATAAGATTAGGGTTAGGGTTAGGGTTAGCGTGGGGGATACCGTTAGGGTTAGGGTTACCGTTAAGGTTAAATTTAGTGTTATGGTTAGGGTTAGGGTCAGGGTTAGGTTTAGCGTTAGGGTTAGGGTTAGGGTTAATGTAAGGCTTAGGGTTAGGGTAAGAGTTAGGGTTATGGATACGTTTATCGTCTGGCTTAGGTTTAGGGTTAGCGTCAGGGTAACGGATAGCGTTAGGGTTAGTGTTAGGTTTAGGGATAGTGTTAGGGTTAGTATTAGCGTTATGGTTAGGGTTAGGGCTGGCATTAGAGTTAGGGTTAGTTTTAGGGTTAGTATTACCGTTAGGGCAAGCGTTAGCATTAGGGTTAGGGTTAGCTTTATGGATATGGTTAGGGTTAGGGTTAGCGTAGGTGTTACCTTTAGGGTTATGGTTACTGTTTGTGTTAAATTTAGTGTTTGCTTTAGCGTTAGCCTTAGCGTTAGCGTTATCGTTACCTTTTGGGTTAGCGTTAACGTTAAGGATAGGATTAGGGTTAGCGTTAGGGTTAGCGTTATGTTTAGGGTTAGGATTAGGTTTAGACTTAGGGTTAGGTTTACGGTTTGGGTTAGGGTTAGCGTAGGGGTTACCGTTAGGGTTAGGGTTAGCGTTAGGTTTAATGTTAGTGTTAGCGTTAGCGTTAGCCTTAGAGTTAGGGTTATCGTTATCTTTGGTGTTAGCATTAACGTTAAGGATAGGATTAGGGTTAGGGTTAGTGTTAGGGTTAGCGTTAGGGTTAGGGTTAGATTTAGGGTTAGGGTTAGAGTAGGGGTTACCGTTACTGTTAGGGTTAGCGTTAGCGTTAGCGTTACTGTTAAGGTTAGGTTTAGGGTTAGCATTACGGTTAGTTTTAAGGTTAAGGTTAAGCTTAGTGTTAGCGTTAGGGTTAGGGTTAGTTTTATGTTTAGGGTTAGGGTTAGGGGTAGCGTTAGCGTTAGGGCTAGGGTTTGCGTTACTTTTCGGGTTAACATTAGAGTTAGGGTTGGATTAGGGTTAGGGTTAGTGTTAGCGTTACGGTTAATCTTAGGGTTAGTGTTAGCATTACAGTTAGGTTTAGGGTTAGTGTTAGCGTTAGTGTTAGGGTTCGGTATCGTGCTAAGGATAACGTTAGGGTTAGGGTTAGGGTTAGTGTTAGAGTTATCGCTAGGGTTATGGTTAGCGTTAGGATTAGGGTAAGGCTTAGCGTTAGGGTAAGAGTGTAACAGTTAGCGTTAGGGTTAGGGTTAGAGTTAGGGTTACCGTTAGAATTAGGGTTAGGGTTAGAGTTATGGATATGGTTAGGGTTAGGTTTAGCGTAGGGGTTACCGTTAGGGTTAGGGTTAGCATTAGGTTTAATTTTAGTGTTAGGGTTAGCGTTAGCCTTAGCGTTAGTATTTTTTCTTTTTCAGATTTAATGTGTTTTATTGATTAAAATATTACATTTGTGCCAATTTCCCTTCCCTCTGCTCCCCTCCACCGGGTGGCCCCCCTCCCTCCAGTTGTCCCCCCCTTTTAGATTATGTCCATTAGTTGTGCATACAGTTCCTCCCAACCTCTCTCCATCTATTCCATTCTCTCCTACCTTGATCTCCAATTCCTATATCATCTCCCTCCCTTTCCCCATTCCCCCTCCCTGTTGACCTCCCCCCAATATGCTTCCCGTACCCACAGTTCCTTTTCCACTCTCGTTGCCTATTTAGTTTGCCTTTGTTTCATCTCCCTAGCTTCTGGTTTTTTTTTTAAACCAGTCCCTTTAACATCTCATATAAGAGTGGTTTGGATCTAATGAACTCTTTCAGTTTTATTTTGTCCTGGAAACACTTTCTCTGTCCTTCTATTCTGAATGACAATTTCGCTGGGTAGAGTATTCGTGGTTGTAGGTTTTGGATTTTCATTACTTTGAATATTTCTTGCCAGTCTCTTCTTGCCTGTAGGGTTTCCCTTGAGAAGTCAGCTGATAGTCTAATTGGGACCCCTTTGTACATAATTCTTTTCTTCTCTCTTGCTGCTTTTAAGATTCTCTCTTTATCTTTAATTTTTAACATTTTGATTATAATGTGTCTTGGAGTGGTTCTCCCTGGGTCCAGTCTCTTGGGAACTCTCCTTGCTTCCTGGACCTGCAAGTCTATTCCCTTCCCTAAGTCTGGGAAGTTCTCCTTTATTATATTTTCACTCAATTTTTCAAGTTCTAGTTCATCTTCCTCATTCTCTGGCAAACCAATGATTCTTATGTTGGGCCTTTTATAGCTGTCCCAGAGGTTTCTGATCCTTTCATTGTTGCTTCCCATTTCCTCTCTCTGCATTGGTTGACTGCTTGTTCCTTCTCCATATTCCAGTTTGTTGAAATGAACTCTGGATTTTATTTCCTTTCCTTCTGTCTCGTATGCGGTTTTGTTCCTTTCGTTATGAAAGTTTTTCGCTTCTTTCATATCTTTTTCCTGCTCTTTTGTGAATTCTGTAAGCCATCTGTTAACAATGGCCCAGAACTGAGCCTCTGACAGGTTTCTTATCTGTTCATCTGTCAGGTTCTCTATCTGCTGTCTGGTGAGTTGTGTCACCGGGATCTCTATAGTTGTCTGCCTCATTTTGACAGATGCGTTTTGTTTTCTTGGGCCGGCTTTCGGGGGCAGTGCCTGTGTACGCGTCACAAATCAGCGACCGGCGGGCGCCTGCCTGTCCGCGACCTATTTCGCAGCCCTGTGGTGCTTTCTTTGGGGGCGGGGGTCCAAGATGGATTCACACAGTTATTCAGCTAGGAGACCGGGATCCGTCCTCCCGCCCCCCTGGGCCTCCCTGTTCAAGGCGATGCGGCGGCCGCTCTCCCCAGCGCCGGAGTCGCGCACCGGCAGGGGCTTGGCCGCAGCCGGGATTCCCCGCCGGGGTCGCGCACCGCCAGGGTCTTGACGGATCCGGGATTCCTCGCCGCCCGCCGTTGTCCAGGTGCGACCGCAAACAGCACTGCCCTCTTTAACTCTTACCTGCCCAAATGGCACCGCTGGTTTATAACTTCATATGTTGGACTTCCGTGTAATTTTATTTTCTGGAATTTCTAGTTATCCTTTGTTTTGAAGTAGTTGTATTCCTCTCTAGTTGTAGAGGGAGACCTAGCGTGTCTGTCTAAGCCTCCATCTTGGCCGGAAGTCGCCTTAGCGTTAGTATTATTGTTACCTTCGGGATAGCATTAACGTTAAGGATAGGATTAGTGTTAGGGTTAGGATTAGCGTTATGGTTAGGGTTAGGGTTAGGTTTAGAGTTAGGGTTCGCGTATGGTAAACCATAAGGTTAGTGTTTGGGTTAGGGTTAGTGTTAGAACTAGGGTTAGGTTTAGTGTTAGGGTTAGGGTAAGGCTTAGGGTTAGGAAAGAGGGTTAGTGTTAGCGTTAGGGTTCGCTTTAGTGTTAAGGATAAGGTTAGGGTTAGGGTTAGGGTTAGTGTTAGCGCTAGGGTTAGTGTTAGGATTAGGGTAAGGCTTAGGGTTAAGGTAAGAGTTAGTGTTATGGATAGGTTTATCGTTTGGCTTAGGTTTAGGTTCAGCGTCAGTGTAACGGATAGCGTTAGGGTTAGGGTTAGGTTTAGGGATAGTGTTAGGGTTAGTATTAGCGTTATGGTTATGGTTAGGGTTACGGTTAGGGTTAGGTTTAGGGTTAGCGTCAGTGTAACGGATAGCGTTAGGGTTAGGGTTAGGGTTAGGTATAGTGTTAGGGTTAGTATTAGCGTTATGGTTAGGGTTAGGGTTAGAGTTAGAATTAGGGTTAGGGTTAGTGTTAGTATTACCTTTAGTGTTAGGGTTTGCGTTAGGGTTAGCGTTAGCAGTAGGGTTATGGATAGGGTTAGGGTTAGGATTAGCGTAGGGGTTACCGTTAGGGTTAGGGTTACCGTTAGGGTTAATTTTAGTGTTAGGGTTAGCCTTAGCCTTAGCGTTAGGGTTATTGTTACCTTTTGGGTTAGCATTAACGTTAAGGATAGGATTAGGGTTAGGGTGAGTGTTAGGGTTAGCGTTAGGCTTAGGGTTAGGGTTAGTGTAGGGGTTACTGTTAGGTTTAGGGTTACCGTTATGGTTAATTTTAGTGTTAGCGTTAGCGTTAGCCTTAGCGTTAGGGTTATCGTTACGTTTCAGGTTAGCATTAACCTTAATATAGGATTAGGTTTAGGGTTAGGGTTAGGGTTAACGTTATGGTTAGGGTTAGGTTTAGGTTTAGGGTTAGTTTCAAGGTTAGTGTTAAGGTTAATGTTAGCGTTAGGGTTAGCGTTAGGTTTAAGTATAGGTTTAGGGTTAGGGTTAGGGTTAGTGTTAGCGCTAGGGTTAGGGTTAGCGTTAGGGTTAGAGTTTGCGTTACTTTTCGTGTTAGCATTAGACTTAGGGATAGGATTTGGGTTCGGGTTCGGTTTAGGGTTAGAATTAGGGTTAGGGTTAGGGTTCGGTTTAGAGTTAAGGATAAGGTTATGGTTAGGTTTAGGGTTAGTGGTAGCGCTAGGGTTAGGGTTAGCGTTAAGGTTAGGTTTATCGTTAGGCTTAGGTTGAGGGTTAGCGTCAGGGTAACGGTTACGGTTAGGGTTAGGGTTAGGGTTAGGTTTAGGGATATTGTTAGGGTTAGTATTAGCGTTATGGTTATGGTTAGAGTTTGCGTTACTTTTCGGGTTAGCATTAGACTTAGGGATAGGATTAGGGTTAGGGTTAGGTTTAGGGTTAGAATTAGGGTTAGGGTTAGTGTTAGGGTTAGGGTTAGGTTTAGTATTAGCGTTAGGGTTAGGGTTAGCCTCAGGGTTAGCGTTTGCATTAGGGTTAGGTTTAGGGTTACGGTTATGGTTAGGGTTAGGGTTAGCGTAGAGGTTACCGTTAGGGTTAGGGTTACCGTTAGGGTTAATTTTAGTGTTAGGGTTAGCCTTCGCCTTAGAGTTAGGGTTATCGTTACATTTTGGGTTAGCATTAACGTTAAGGATAGGATTAGGGTTAGGGTTAGGGTTAGGGTTAGCGTTAGGCTTAGGGTTAGGGATAGCGTAGTGGTTACCGTTAGGGTTAGGGTTACCGTTAGGGTTAATTTTAGTGTTAGCGTTAGCGTTAGCCTTAGCGTTAGGGTTATCGTTACCTTTCGGGTTAGCATTAACGTTAAGGATAGGATTAGGATTTGGGTTAGCGTTAGGGTTAGGGTTAGGGTTAGCGTAGGGGTTACCGTTAGGGTCAGGGTTACCGTTAGGATTAATTTTAGTGTTCGTGTTAGCGTTAACCTTTCCGTTAGTGTTATCGTTACTTTTCGGGTTAGCATTAGCATTAAAGATAGGATTAGGGTTAGGGTTAGGTTTAGGGTTAGAATTAGGGTTAGGGTTAGGGTTCGGGTTAGCATTAGAGTTCGCTTTAGTGTTAAGGATAAGGTTAGTGTTTGGGTTAGGGTTAGTGTTAGAGCTAGGGTTAGGTTTAGCGTTAGGGTTAGGGTAAGGCTTAGGGTTAGGGTAAGAGTTAGGGTTAGGGTTAGCGTTAGGGTTCGCTTTAGTGTTAAGGATAAGGTTAAGGTTAGGGTTAGGGTTAGGGTTAGCGTTAGGGTTAATTTTATCGTTAGGCTTAGGTTGAGGGTTAGTGTCAGGGTAACGGTTAGTGTTAGGGTTAGGGTTAGGTTTAGGGATAGTGTTAGGGTTAGTTTTAGCGTTATGGTTATGGTTAGGGTTAGGGTTAGAGTTAGGGTTAGCGTTAGCATTCGGGTTAGGGGTAGGGTTATGGATATGGTTAGGGTTAGGGTTAGCGTAGGGGTTACCGTTAAGGTTAGGATTACCGTTAGGGTTAATTTTAGTGTTAGCGTTAGCGTTATCCATAGCTTTAGGGTTATTGTTACCTTTCGGGTTAGCATTAACGTTAAGGATAAGATTAGGATTAGGATTAACATTAAGGTGAGGGTTAGGGTTACGGTTAGGGTTAGCGTAGTGGTTACCGTTAGGGTTACGGTTAGCGTTAGGTTTAATTTTAGTGTTAGGGTTAGCGTTAGCCTTAGCGTTAGGGTTATCGTTACTTTTCGGGTTAGCGTTAGCATTAAGGATAGGATTATGTTTAGGGTTAGGGTTAGCGTTACTGTTAAGGTTAGGGTTAGGATTAGCATTACGGTTAGTTTCAAGGTTAGGGTTAAGGTTAATGTTAGCGTTAGGGTTAGCGTTAGGTTTAAGTATAGGTTTAGGGTTAGGGTTAGGGTTAGTGTTAGCGCTAGGGTTAGGGTTAGCGTTAGGGTTAGAGTTTGCGTTACTTTTCGTGTTAGCATTAGACTTAGGGATAGGATTTGGGTTAGTGTTCGGTTTAGGATTAGAATTAGGGTTAGGGTTAGGGTTAGGGTTAGCGTTAGGATTCGGTTTAGTGTTATGGATAAGGTTATGGTTAGGTTTAGGGTTAGTGTTAGCGCTAGGGTTAGGGTTAGCGTTAAGGCTAGGTTTATCGTTAGGCTTAGGTTGAGGGTTAGCGTCATGGTAACGGTTAGGGTTAGGGTTAGTGTTATAGTTAGGGTTAGGGTTAGGGTTAGGGTTAGCGTTAGGCTTAGGGTTAGGGTTAGTGTAGGGGTTACCGTTAGTGTTAGGGTTACTGTTAGGGTTAATTTTAGTGTTCGGGTTAGCGTTAGCCTTTCCGTTAGTGTTATTGTTACTTTTCGGGTTAGCATTAGCGTTAAGCATAGGATTAGGGTTAGGGTTAGGTTTAGCGTTACTGTTAAGGTTAGGGTTAGGATTAGCATTACGGTTAGTTTCAAGGTTAGTTTTAAGATTAATGTTAGCGTTAGGGTTAGCGTTAGGTTTAAGTAAAGGTTTAGGGTTAGGGTTAGGGTTAGTGTTAGCGCTAGGATTAGGGTTAGCGTTAGGGTTAGAGTTTGCGTTACTTTTCGGGTTAGCATTAGACTCAGGGATAGGATTAGGGTTAGGGTTAGGTTTAGGGATAGTGTTAGGGTTAGTTTTAGCGTTATGGTTAGTGTTAGGGTTAGGGTTAAAGTTAGGGTTAGCGTTAGCATTAGGGTTAGGGTTAGGGTTATGGATATGGTTAGGGTTAGGTTTAGCGTAGGGGTTACCGTTAGGTTTAGGATTACCGTAAGGGTTAATTTTAGTGTTAGCGTTAGCGTTATCCATAGCTTTAGGGTTATTGTTACCTTTCGGGTTAGAATTAACGTTAAGGATAAGATTAGGTTTAGGGTTAGGGTTAGGGATAATGTTATGGTTAGGGTTAGGTATAGGTTTAGAGTTAGGGTTAGGGTTACGGTTAGGGTTAGGGTTAGGGTTAGGGTTAGCGTTAGGGTTAATTTTAGTGTTAGGGTTTGCGTTAGCCTTAGCGTTAGTGTTATCGTTACTTTTCGGGTTAGCGTTAGCATTAAGGATAGGATTAGCTTTAGGGTTAGGGTTAGCGTTACTGTTATGGTTAGGGTTAGGATTAGCATTACGGTTAGTTTCAAGGTTAGGGTTAAGGTTAATGTTAGCGTTAGGGTTCGCTATAGTGTTAAGGATAAGGTTAGGGTTAGTGTTAGTGTTAGGGTGAGTGTTAGCTCTAGGGTTAGTGTTATCGTTAGGGTTAGAGTTTGCGTTACTTGTCGGTTAGCATTAGACTTAGTGATAGGATTTGGGTTAGGGTTCTCTTTAGGGTTAGGGTTAGGGTTAGGGTTAGGGTTAGCGTTAGGGTTCGGTTTAGTGTTAAGGATAAGGTTATGGTTAGGTTTAAGCTTAGTGTTAGCGCTAGGGTTAGGGTTAGCGTTAGGGTTAAGGTAAGGCTTAGCGTTAGGGTAAGAGTTAGGGTTAAGGTTAGGTTAAACGTGAGGCTTAAGGTTAGGGTTAGCGTTAGGGTAACGGTTAGCGTTAGGGTTAGGGTTAGAATAGGGTTAGGGTAAGTGTTACGATTAGTATTAGCGTTAGTGTTAGGGTTATCGTTAGGCTTAAGTTTAGGTTTACGGCTAGCATTAGGTTTAGCGTTAGGTTTATGGTGAGGGTTAGCGTTAGCGTTAGGGTTAGGGTTTGCGTTACTTTTCGGGTTAGCATTAGTGTTAGGGATAGGATTAGGGTTAGGGTTAGGGTTACGGTTAGAGTTAGGGTTAGGGTTAGAGTTAGGGTTAGTATTACCGTTAGGGTTAGGGTTGGTGTTAGTGTTAATTTTAGTGTTAAGGTTAGCGTTAGCCTTTGCGTTAAGGTTATCCTTACTTTTCGGGTTAGCATTAGAGTTAAGGATAGGATTAGGGTTACGGTTTGGGTTAGGGTTACTGTTAGAGTTAGGGATAGGGTTAGGGTAACGATTAGTATTAGCGTTAGGGTTAGGGTTAGGGTTAGCGTTAGGGTTAAGTTTAGGTTTACGTCTAGCGTTAGGTTTAGCGTTAGGTTTATGGTTAGGGTTACTATTAGCGTTAGTGTTAGGGTTAGCGTTAGGGGTGGTCTTAGCATTAGGGTTAGGGTTACGGTTGTGGATATGGTTAAGGTTAGAGTTGGCGTAGGGGTTACCGTTAGGGTAAGGGTTACCGTTAGGGTTAATTTTAGTGTTAGCGTTAGCGTTAGCCTTAGCGTTAGGGTTATCTTTTCCTTTCGGGTTAGCATTAACGTTAAGAATAGGATTAGGGTTAGGGTTAGGGTTAGGGTTAGCGTATGGTCAGGGTTAGGATTAGGTTTAGAGTTAGGTTTAGGGTTAGTATTAACGTTAGGGATAGGTTGATGTTAGGGTTAATTTTAGTGTTAGGGTTAGCGTTACCCTTTGCGTTAGGGTTATCGTTACTTTTCAGATTAGCATTAGCGTTAAGTATAGGATTAGAGTTAGGGTTAGGGTTAGGGTTAGTGTTAGCGTTAGAGTTAGGGTTCGGTTTAGTGTTAAGGATAAGGTTAGTGTTAGTGTTAAGGTTAGTGTTATCGCTAGGGTTAGGGTTAGCGTTATGGTTAGTGTAAGGCTTAGCGTTAGGGTAAGATTTAGGTTTAAGGTTAGGTTTAACATTAGGCTTAGGGTTAGGGTTAGCGTTAGGGTAACGGTTAGCGTTAGGGTTAGGGTTAGAGTTAGGGTTAGGGTTAGGGTTATGGTTAGCGTTAGCGTTAGGGTTAGGGTTTGCGTTACTTTTCGGGTTAGCATTAGAGTTAGGGATAGGATTAGGGTTAGGGTTAGGGTTAGGGTTAGCGTTATGGTCAGGGTTAGGGTTAGGTTTAGAATTAGGGTTAGTGTTAGGGTTAGGGTTAGTATTACCGTTAGGGTTAGGGTTGGTGTTAGGGTTAATTTTAGTGTTAAGTTTAGCGTTAGCCTTTGCGTTAGGGTTATCGTTACTTTTCGGGTTAGCATTAGCGTTAAGGATAGGATTAGGGTTAGGGTTAGGGTTAGCATTACGGTTAAGGTTAGGGTTGGGTTTAGCATTACAGTTAGGGTTAGGGTTAGGGTTAGTGTTAGCGTTAGTTTTAGGGTTCAGCTTAGTGTTAAGGATAGGGTTAGTTTTAGGGTTAGGGTTACGATTAGTATTAGCGTTAGGGTTAGCGTTAGGGTTAAGTTTAGGTTTACGGCTAGCGTTAGGTTTAGCGTTAGATTTATTGTTAGTGTTAGTATTAGCGTTAGGGTTAGGGTTAGCGTTAGGGTTAGCGTTAGCATTAGGGTTAGCGTTAGGGTTATTGATATGGTTAAGGTTAGGGTTAGCGTAGGGGTTGCGATTAGGTTAAAGGTTACCGTTAGGGTTAATTTTAGTGTTAGCGTTAGCGTTATCCTTAGCGTTAAGGTTATCGTTACCTTTAGGTTAGCATTAACGTTAAGAATAGGATTAGCGTTAGGGTTAGGGTTAGGGTTAGCGTTATGGTCAGGGTTAGGGTTACGTTTAGAGTTAGGGTTAGGGTTAGTATTACCGTTAGGGTTAGGGTTGGTGTTAGGGTTAATTTTAGTGTTAGGTTTGCGTTAGCCTTTGCATTAGGGTTATCGTTACTTTTCGGGTTAGCATTAGCGTTAAGGATAGGATTAGGGTTACGGTTAGGGTTAGCGTTAGTGTTAGGGTTCAGTTTAGTGTTAAGGATAAGGTTAGGGTTAGGGTTAGTGATAGTGTTATCGCTAGGGTTAGGGTTATCGTTAGGGGTAGAATAAGGCTTAGCGTTAGGGTAAGAGTTAGCGTTAAGGTTAGGTTTAAAGTTAGGCTTAGGGTTAGTGTTAGCGTTAGGTAACGGTTAGCGTTAGGCTGAGGGTTAGAGTTAGGTTTAGGGTTAGGGTTACGATTAGTATTAGCGTTAGGGTTAGGGTTAGGGTTAGCGTTAGGGTTAAGTTTAGGTTTACGGCTAGCGTTAGGTTTAGCATTAGGTTTATGGTTAGGGTTAGTATTAGCGTTAGGGTTAGGGTTAGCGATAGGGTTAGCGTAAGCATTGGGTTTAGGGTTAGGATTATGGATATGGTTAGGGTTAGGGTTAGCGAAGGGGTTACCGTTAGGGTTAGGGTTACCGTTAGGGTTAATGTTAGTGTTAGCGTTAGCGTTAACCTTAGCGTTAGGGTTATCGTTACCTTTCGGGTTAGCATTAACCTTAAGGATAGGATTAGGGTTAGCGTTAGAGTTAGGGTTAGGGTTACGGTAAGAGTTAGGGTTATGGATAGGTTTATCGTTTGGCTTAGGTTTAGGGTTAGCGTCAGGGTTAGGGTTAGGCTTAGCGGTTAGGGTTAGGGTTAGCGGTAGGGTTAGGGTTAGGTTTACCTTTAGGGTTAGGGTAATGCTTAGCGTTACGGTAAGAGTTGGGTTAAGGTGAGGTTTAACGTTAGGCTTAGGGTTAGGGTTAGCGTTAGGGTAACGGTTAGCGTTAGGGTTAGGTTTAGGGTTAGGGTTAGGGTTAGTATTACCGTTAGGGTTAGGGTTAGCGTTATGGTTAGGGTAAGGCTTAGCGTTAGGGTAAGAGTTAGGGTTAAGTTTAGGTTTAACGTTAGGTTTAGGGTTAGGGTTAGCGTTAGGGTAACGGTTAGCATTAGGATTACGGTTAGAGTTAGGGTTAGTGTCAGGGTTAGGGTTAGGGTTAGCGTTAGGGTTAAGTTTAGGTTTATGGTAAGGTTTAGGGTTAGAGTTAGGTTTAGCGTAGGGGTTTCCGTTAGTATTAGGTTTAGCGTTAGGTTTAATTTTAATGTTTAGGTTAGTGTTAGCCTTATCTTTAGTGTTATCGTTACATTTCGGTTTAGCATTAGCGTTAAGGATAGGATTAGGGTTAGGGTTAGGGCTAGGGTTAGCGTTACGGTTAGGTTTAGGGTTAGGGTTAGTGTTAGCGTTAGTGTTAGGGTTTGTTTAGTGTTAAGGAAAAGCTTAGGGTTAGGGTTAGGGTTAGGGTTATCGCTAGGGTTACGGTTAGCGTTATGGTTAGGGTAAGGCTTAGCGTTAGGGCAAGAGTTAGGGTTAAGGTTAGGTTTAACATTAGGCTTAGGGTTAGGGTTAGCGTTAGGGTAACGGTTAGCGTTAGGGTTAGGGTTAGAGTTAGGGTTAGGGTTAGGGTTAGGGTTAGCGTTAGCGTTAGGGTTAGGGTTTGCGTTACTTTTCGGGTTAGCATTAGAGTTAGGGATAGGATTAGGGTTAGGGTTATGGATATGGTTAAGGTTAGGGTTAGCGTAGGGGTTACCATTAGGGTAAGGGTTACCGTTAGGGTTAATTTTAGTGTTAGCGTTAGCGTTAGCCTTAGCGTTAGGGTTATCGTTACCTTTCGGTTAGCATTAACGTTAAGAATAGGATAAGGGTTATGGTTAGGGTTAGCGTTATGGTCAGGGTTAGGGTTAGGGTTAGCGTTAGGGTTAGGGTTAGGGTTACCGTTAGGGTTAGGGTTAGCATTACGGTTAGTTTTAGGGTTAGGGTTAGCGTTAGGGTTAATGTTGGTGTTAACGATAGGTTTAGGGTTAGCTTTAAGTTTAGGGTTAGGGTTAGGGATAGCGTAGGGGTTACCGTTAGGGTTAGGGTTAGCAGTACTGTTAGTTTTAGTATTAGAGTTAGCGTTAGGGTTAGGGTTACGGTTTTGGATATGGTTAGGGTTAGGGTTAGCGTTAGGGTTAATTTTAGTGTTAGCCTTAGCGTTAGCCTTAGCGTTAGGGTTATCGTTACTTTTCGGGTTAGCATTAGCGTTAAGGATAGGACTAGGGTTAGGGTTAGGGTTAGGGTTAGGGTTAGGGTTAGGGTAAGGGTTAGCGTAGGGGTTACCTTTAGAGTTAGGGTTAGCATTACGGTTAGTTTTAGGGTTAGGGTTAGCGTTACAGTTAAGGTTAGGGTTACAGTTAGCATTACGGTTAGTTTTAGGGTTAAGGTTAGCGTTAGTGTTAGGGTTAGGGTTAGCGTTAGCGTTAGCGTTAGCATTAGGGTTAGGGTTAGGGTTATGGATAGGGTTAGGGTTAGGGTTAGCGATAGGGTTAGGGTTAGCGTTAGGGTTAGTATTAGCGTTAGCGTTATGCTTATGGTTAGCGATCGGGTTAGGGTTAGGGTTAGGGTTTGTATTAGGATCAGCGTTAGGGTTATGGTTAGCGTTAGGGTTAAGTTTAGGTTTATAGCTAGCGTTAGCCTTAGCGTTAGTGTTATCGTTACTTTTCGGGTTAGCATTAGCGTTAAGGATAGGATTATGGCCAGGATTAGGGTTAGGGTTAGCGTTAGGGTTAGAGTTAGGGTTAGGGTTAGGGTTAGCGTAGGGGTTACCTTTAGAGTTAGGGTTAGAATTACCGTTAGTTTTAGGGTTAGGGTTAGGGTTAGGGTTAGCGTTACGGTTAAGGTTAGGGTTACGGTTAGCATCACGGTTAGTTTTAGGGTTAGGGTTAGCGTTAGTGTTAGGGTTAGGGTTTTGGATATGGTTAGGGTTAGGGTTAGCGTTAGGGTTAATTTTAGTGTTAGCCTTAGCGTTAGCCTTAGCGTTAGGGTTATCGTTACTTTTCGGGTTAGCATTAGCGTTAAGGATAGGACTAGGGTTAGGGTTAGGGTTAGGGTTACCGTTAGGATTAGGGTTAGGGTAAGGGTTAGCGTAGGGGTTACCTTTAGAGTTAGGGTTAGCATTACGGTTAGTTTTAGGGTTAGGGTTAGCGTTAGTGTTAGGGTTAGGGTTTTGGATATGGTTAGGGTTAGGGTTAGCGTAAGGTTAAATTTTGTGTTAGCGTTAGCGTTAGCCTTAGCGTTAGGGTTATCGTTACTTTTTGGGTTAGCATTAGCGTTAAGGATAGGATTAGGGTTAGGGTTAGGGTTAGCGTTAGTGTTAGGGTTCAGTTTAGTGTTAAGGATAAGGTTAGGGTTAGGGTTAGTGATAGTGTTATCGCTAGGGTTAGGGTTATCGTTAGGGGTAGAATAAGGCTTAGCGTTAGGGTAAGAGTTAGCGTTAAGGTTAGGTTTAAAGTTAGGCTTAGGGTTAGTGTTAGCGTTAGGTAACGGTTAGCGTTAGGCTGAGGGTTAGAGTTAGGTTTAGGGTTAGGGTTACGATTAGTATTAGCGTTAGGGTTAGGGTTAGGGTTAGCGTTAGGGTTAAGTTTAGGTTTACGGCTAGCGTTAGGTTTAGCATTAGGTTTATGGTTAGGGTTAGTATTAGCGTTAGGGTTAGGGTTAGCGATAGGGTTAGCGTAAGCATTGGGTTTAGGGTTAGGATTATGGATATGGTTAGGGTTAGGGTTAGCGAAGGGGTTACCGTTAGGGTTAGGGTTACCGTTAGGGTTAATGTTAGTGTTAGCGTTAGCGTTAACCTTAGCGTTAGGGTTATCGTTACCTTTCGGGTTAGCATTAACCTTAAGGATAGGATTAGGGTTAGCGTTAGAGTTAGGGTTAGGGTTACGGTAAGAGTTAGGGTTATGGATAGGTTTATCGTTTGGCTTAGGTTTAGGGTTAGCGTCAGGGTTAGGGTTAGGCTTAGCGGTTAGGGTTAGGGTTAGCGGTAGGGTTAGGGTTAGGTTTACCTTTAGGGTTAGGGTAATGCTTAGCGTTACGGTAAGAGTTGGGTTAAGGTGAGGTTTAACGTTAGGCTTAGGGTTAGGGTTAGCGTTAGGGTAACGGTTAGCGTTAGGGTTAGGTTTAGGGTTAGGGTTAGGGTTAGTATTACCGTTAGGGTTAGGGTTAGCGTTATGGTTAGGGTAAGGCTTAGCGTTAGGGTAAGAGTTAGGGTTAAGTTTAGGTTTAACGTTAGGTTTAGGGTTAGGGTTAGCGTTAGGGTAACGGTTAGCATTAGGATTACGGTTAGAGTTAGGGTTAGTGTCAGGGTTAGGGTTAGGGTTAGCGTTAGGGTTAAGTTTAGGTTTATGGTAAGGTTTAGGGTTAGAGTTAGGTTTAGCGTAGGGGTTTCCGTTAGTATTAGGTTTAGCGTTAGGTTTAATTTTAATGTTTAGGTTAGTGTTAGCCTTATCTTTAGTGTTATCGTTACATTTCGGTTTAGCATTAGCGTTAAGGATAGGATTAGGGTTAGGGTTAGGGCTAGGGTTAGCGTTACGGTTAGGTTTAGGGTTAGGGTTAGTGTTAGCGTTAGTGTTAGGGTTTGTTTAGTGTTAAGGAAAAGCTTAGGGTTAGGGTTAGGGTTAGGGTTATCGCTAGGGTTACGGTTAGCGTTATGGTTAGGGTAAGGCTTAGCGTTAGGGCAAGAGTTAGGGTTAAGGTTAGGTTTAACATTAGGCTTAGGGTTAGGGTTAGCGTTAGGGTAACGGTTAGCGTTAGGGTTAGGGTTAGGGTTAGGGTTAGGGTTAGCGTTAGCGTTAGGGTTAGGGTTTGCGTTACTTTTCGGGTTAGCATTAGAGTTAGGGATAGGATTAGGGTTAGGGTTATGGATATGGTTAAGGTTAGGGTTAGCGTAGGGGTTACCATTAGGGTAAGGGTTACCGTTAGGGTTAATTTTAGTGTTAGCGTTAGCGTTAGCCTTAGCGTTAGGGTTATCGTTACCTTTCGGTTAGCATTAACGTTAAGAATAGGATAAGGGTTATGGTTAGGGTTAGCGTTATGGTCAGGGTTAGGGTTAGGGTTAGCGTTAGGGTTAGGGTTAGGGTTACCGTTAGGGTTAGGGTTAGCATTACGGTTAGTTTTAGGGTTAGGGTTAGCGTTAGGGTTAATGTTGGTGTTAACGATAGGTTTAGGGTTAGCTTTAAGTTTAGGGTTAGGGTTAGGGATAGCGTAGGGGTTACCGTTAGGGTTAGGGTTAGCAGTACTGTTAGTTTTAGTATTAGAGTTAGCGTTAGGGTTAGGGTTACGGTTTTGGATATGGTTAGGGTTAGGGTTAGCGTTAGGGTTAATTTTAGTGTTAGCCTTAGCGTTAGCCTTAGCGTTAGGGTTATCGTTACTTTTCGGGTTAGCATTAGCGTTAAGGATAGGACTAGGGTTAGGGTTAGGGTTAGGGTTAGGGTTAGGGTTAGGGTAAGGGTTAGCGTAGGGGTTACCTTTAGAGTTAGGGTTAGCATTACGGTTAGTTTTAGGGTTAGGGTTAGCGTTACAGTTAAGGTTAGGGTTACAGTTAGCATTACGGTTAGTTTTAGGGTTAAGGTTAGCGTTAGTGTTAGGGTTAGTGTTATGGTTAAGGTTAGGTTTCCGGCTAGCGTTAGGTTTAGCGTTAGGTTTATGGTTAGGGTTCGTATTAGAGTTAGGGTTAGGGTTAGCGTTAGCGTTAGCGTTAGCATTAGGGTTAGGGTTAGGGTTATGGATAGGGTTAGGGTTAGGGTTAGCGATAGGGTTAGGGTTAGCGTTAGGGTTAGTATTAGCGTTAGCGTTATGGTTATGGTTAGCGATCGGGTTAGGGTTAGGGTTAGGGTTAGGGTTAGCATCAGCGTTAGGGTTATGGTTAGCGTTAGGGTTAAGTTTAGGTTTATGGCTAGCGTTAGCCTTAGCGTTAGTGTTATCGTTACTTTTCGGGTTAGCATTAGCGTTAGGATAGGATTATGGCCAGGATTAGGGTTAGGGTTAGCGTTAGGTTTAGAGTTAGGGTTAGGGTTAGGGTTAGCGTAGGGGTTACCTTTAGAGTTAGGGTTAGAATTACCGTTAGTTTTAGGGTTAGGGTTAGGGTTAGGGTTAGCGTTACGGTTAAGGTTAGGGTTACGGTTAGCATCACGGTTAGTTTTAGGGTTAGGGTTAGGGTTAGCGTTAGTGTTAGGGTTAGGGTTTTGGATATGGTTAGGGTTAGGGTTAGCGTTAGGGTTAATTTTAGTGTTAGCTTTAGCGTTAGCCTTAGCGTTAGGGTTATCGTTACTTTTCGGGTTAGCATTAGCGTTAAGGATAGGACTAGGGTTAGGGTTAGGGTTAGGGTTAGCGTTAGGGTTAGTGTTAGGGTAAGGGTCAGCGTAGGGGTTACCTTTAGAGTTAGGGTTATCATTACGGTTAGTTTTAGGGTTAGGGTTAGCGTTAGTGTTAGGGTTAGGGTTTTGGATATGGTTAGGGTTAGGGTTAGCTTAAGGTTAAATTTTGTGTTACCGTTAGCGTTAGCCTTAGCGTTAGGGTTATCGCTACTTTTTGGGTTAGCATTACCGTTAAGGATAGGATTAGGGATAGGGTTAGGGTTAGGGTTAGCATTACGGTTAGTTTTAGGGTTAGGGTTAGCGTTACAGTTAAGGTTAGGGTTACAGTTAGCATTACGGTTAGTTTTAGGGTTAAGGTTAGCGTTAGTGTTAGGGTTAGGGTTAGCGTTAGCGTTAGCGTTAGCATTAGGGTTAGGGTTAGGGTTATGGATAGGGTTAGGGTTAGGGTTAGCGATAGGGTTAGGGTTAGCGTTAGGGTTAGTATTAGCGTTAGCGTTATGCTTATGGTTAGCGATCGGGTTAGGGTTAGGGTTAGGGTTTGTATTAGGATCAGCGTTAGGGTTATGGTTAGCGTTAGGGTTAAGTTTAGGTTTATAGCTAGCGTTAGCCTTAGCGTTAGTGTTATCGTTACTTTTCGGGTTAGCATTAGCGTTAAGGATAGGATTATGGCCAGGATTAGGGTTAGGGTTAGCGTTAGGGTTAGAGTTAGGGTTAGGGTTAGGGTTAGCGTAGGGGTTACCTTTAGAGTTAGGGTTAGAATTACCGTTAGTTTTAGGGTTAGGGTTAGGGTTAGGGTTAGCGTTACGGTTAAGGTTAGGGTTACGGTTAGCATCACGGTTAGTTTTAGGGTTAGGGTTAGCGTTAGTGTTAGGGTTAGGGTTTTGGATATGGTTAGGGTTAGGGTTAGCGTTAGGGTTAATTTTAGTGTTAGCCTTAGCGTTAGCCTTAGCGTTAGGGTTATCGTTACTTTTCGGGTTAGCATTAGCGTTAAGGATAGGACTAGGGTTAGGGTTAGGGTTAGGGTTACCGTTAGGATTAGGGTTAGGGTAAGGGTTAGCGTAGGGGTTACCTTTAGAGTTAGGGTTAGCATTACGGTTAGTTTTAGGGTTAGGGTTAGCGTTAGTGTTAGGGTTAGGGTTTTGGATATGGTTAGGGTTAGGGTTAGCGTAAGGTTAAATTTTGTGTTAGCGTTAGCGTTAGCCTTAGCGTTAGGGTTATCGTTACTTTTTGGGTTAGCATTAGCGTTAAGGATAGGATTAGGGTTAGGGTTAGGTTTAGGGTTAGAATTAGGGTTAGGGTTAGGGTTAAGGTTAGGGGTATGTTAGCGTTACGGTTAAGGTTAGGGTTAGGGTTAGCATTACGGTTAGTTTTAGGGTTAGGGTTAGCGTTAGGGTTAGGGTTAGTTTTAGCGATAGGGTTAGGGTTAGGGTTAGGGTTAGTATTAGCGTTAGCGTTAGGGTTATGGTTAGAGTTAGGGTAAAGGTTAGGTTTATGGCTAGCATTAGGTTTAGCGTTAGGTTTATTGTTAGGGTTAGTATTAGCGTTAGGGTTAGGGTTCGCGTTAGGGTTAGCGTTAGCATTAGGGTTAGGTTTAGGGTTATGGATATGGTTAGGGTAGGGGTTAGCGTAGGGGTTACCGTTTGGGTTAGGGTTAGCGTTAGGGGTAATTTTAGTGTTAGGGTTAGCGTTAGCCTTAGCGTTAGGGTTATCGTTACTTTTCAGGTTAGCATTAGCGTTAAGGATAGGATTAGGGTTAGGGTTAGCGTTACGGTTAAGGTGAGGTTTAGCATTACGGTTAGTTTTAGGGTTAGGGTTAGCGTTAGGGTTAGGGTTAGGGTTAGCGTTAGGGTTAGGGTTAGGGTTACCTTTAAGGTTAGGGTTAGCATTACGGTTAGTTTTAGGGTTAGGGTTAGCGTTAGGGTTAATGTTGGTGTTAACGATAGGTTTAGGGTTAGCTTTAAGTTTAGGGTTAGGGTTAGGGATAGCGTAGGGGTTACCGTTAGGGTTAGGGTTAGCAGTACTGTTAGTTTTAGTATTAGAGTTAGCGTTAGGGTTAGGGTTACGGTTTTGGATATGGTTAGGGTTAGGGTTAGCGTTAGGGTTAATTTTAGTGTTAGCCTTAGCGTTAGCCTTAGCGTTAGGGTTATCGTTACTTTTCGGGTTAGCATTAGCGTTAAGGATAGGACTAGGGTTAGGGTTAGGGTTAGGGTTACCGTTAGGGTTAGGGTTAGGGTAAGGGTTAGCGTAGGGTTAGGGTTAGGGTTAGGGTTAGCATTACGGTTAGTTTTAGGGTTAGGGTTAGCGTTACAGTTAAGGTTAGGGTTACAGTTAGCATTACGGTTAGTTTTAGGGTTAAGGTTAGCGTTAGTGTTAGGGTTAGTGTTATGGTTAAGGTTAGGTTTCCGGCTAGCGTTAGGTTTAGCGTTAGGTTTATGGTTAGGGTTCGTATTAGAGTTAGGGTTAGGGTTAGCGTTAGCGTTAGCGTTAGCATTAGGGTTAGGGTTAGGGTTATGGATAGGGTTAGGGTTAGGGTTAGCGATAGGGTTAGGGTTAGCGTTAGGGTTAGTATTAGCGTTAGCGTTATGGTTATGGTTAGCGATCGGGTTAGGGTTAGGGTTAGGGTTAGGGTTAGCATCAGCGTTAGGGTTATGGTTAGCGTTAGGGTTAAGTTTAGGTTTATGGCTAGCGTTAGCCTTAGCGTTAGTGTTATCGTTACTTTTCGGGTTAGCATTAGCGTTAGGATAGGATTATGGCCAGGATTAGGGTTAGGGTTAGCGTTAGGTTTAGAGTTAGGGTTAGGGTTAGGGTTAGCGTAGGGGTTACCTTTAGAGTTAGGGTTAGAATTACCGTTAGTTTTAGGGTTAGGGTTAGGGTTAGGGTTAGCGTTACGGTTAAGGTTAGGGTTACGGTTAGCATCACGGTTAGTTTTAGGGTTAGGGTTAGGGTTAGCGTTAGTGTTAGGGTTAGGGTTTTGGATATGGTTAGGGTTAGGGTTAGCGTTAGGGTTAATTTTAGTGTTAGCTTTAGCGTTAGCCTTAGCGTTAGGGTTATCGTTACTTTTCGGGTTAGCATTAGCGTTAAGGATAGGACTAGGGTTAGGGTTAGGGTTAGGGTTAGCGTTAGGGTTAGTGTTAGGGTAAGGGTCAGCGTAGGGGTTACCTTTAGAGTTAGGGTTATCATTACGGTTAGTTTTAGGGTTAGGGTTAGCGTTAGTGTTAGGGTTAGGGTTTTGGATATGGTTAGGGTTAGGGTTAGCTTAAGGTTAAATTTTGTGTTACCGTTAGCGTTAGCCTTAGCGTTAGGGTTATCGCTACTTTTTGGGTTAGCATTACCGTTAAGGATAGGATTAGGGATAGGGTTAGGGTTAGGGTTAGCATTACGGTTAGTTTTAGGGTTAGGGTTAGCGTTACAGTTAAGGTTAGGGTTACAGTTAGCATTACGGTTAGTTTTAGGGTTAAGGTTAGCGTTAGTGTTAGGGTTAGGGTTAGCGTTAGCGTTAGCGTTAGCATTAGGGTTAGGGTTAGGGTTATGGATAGGGTTAGGGTTAGGGTTAGCGATAGGGTTAGGGTTAGCGTTAGGGTTAGTATTAGCGTTAGCGTTATGCTTATGGTTAGCGATCGGGTTAGGGTTAGGGTTAGGGTTTGTATTAGGATCAGCGTTAGGGTTATGGTTAGCGTTAGGGTTAAGTTTAGGTTTATAGCTAGCGTTAGCCTTAGCGTTAGTGTTATCGTTACTTTTCGGGTTAGCATTAGCGTTAAGGATAGGATTATGGCCAGGATTAGGGTTAGGGTTAGCGTTAGGGTTAGAGTTAGGGTTAGGGTTAGGGTTAGCGTAGGGGTTACCTTTAGAGTTAGGGTTAGAATTACCGTTAGTTTTAGGGTTAGGGTTAGGGTTAGGGTTAGCGTTACGGTTAAGGTTAGGGTTACGGTTAGCATCACGGTTAGTTTTAGGGTTAGGGTTAGCGTTAGTGTTAGGGTTAGGGTTTTGGATATGGTTAGGGTTAGGGTTAGCGTTAGGGTTAATTTTAGTGTTAGCCTTAGCGTTAGCCTTAGCGTTAGGGTTATCGTTACTTTTCGGGTTAGCATTAGCGTTAAGGATAGGACTAGGGTTAGGGTTAGGGTTAGGGTTACCGTTAGGATTAGGGTTAGGGTAAGGGTTAGCGTAGGGGTTACCTTTAGAGTTAGGGTTAGCATTACGGTTAGTTTTAGGGTTAGGGTTAGCGTTAGTGTTAGGGTTAGGGTTTTGGATATGGTTAGGGTTAGGGTTAGCGTAAGGTTAAATTTTGTGTTAGCGTTAGCGTTAGCCTTAGCGTTAGGGTTATCGTTACTTTTTGGGTTAGCATTAGCGTTAAGGATAGGATTAGGGTTAGGGTTAGGTTTAGGGTTAGAATTAGGGTTAGGGTTAGGGTTAAGGTTAGGGGTATGTTAGCGTTACGGTTAAGGTTAGGGTTAGGGTTAGCATTACGGTTAGTTTTAGGGTTAGGGTTAGCGTTAGGGTTAGGGTTAGTTTTAGCGATAGGGTTAGGGTTAGGGTTAGGGTTAGTATTAGCGTTAGCGTTAGGGTTATGGTTAGAGTTAGGGTAAAGGTTAGGTTTATGGCTAGCATTAGGTTTAGCGTTAGGTTTATTGTTAGGGTTAGTATTAGCGTTAGGGTTAGGGTTCGCGTTAGGGTTAGCGTTAGCATTAGGGTTAGGTTTAGGGTTATGGATATGGTTAGGGTAGGGGTTAGCGTAGGGGTTACCGTTTGGGTTAGGGTTAGCGTTAGGGGTAATTTTAGTGTTAGGGTTAGCGTTAGCCTTAGCGTTAGGGTTATCGTTACTTTTCAGGTTAGCATTAGCGTTAAGGATAGGATTAGGGTTAGGGTTAGCGTTACGGTTAAGGTGAGGTTTAGCATTACGGTTAGTTTTAGGGTTAGGGTTAGCGTTAGGGTTAGGGTTAGGGTTAGCGTTAGGGTTAGGGTTAGGGTTACCTTTAAGGTTAGGGTTAGCATTACGGTTAGTTTTAGGGTTAGGGTTAGCGTTAGGGTTAATGTTGGTGTTAACGATAGGTTTAGGGTTAGCTTTAAGTTTAGGGTTAGGGTTAGGGATAGCGTAGGGGTTACCGTTAGGGTTAGGGTTAGCAGTACTGTTAGTTTTAGTATTAGAGTTAGCGTTAGGGTTAGGGTTACGGTTTTGGATATGGTTAGGGTTAGGGTTAGCGTTAGGGTTAATTTTAGTGTTAGCCTTAGCGTTAGCCTTAGCGTTAGGGTTATCGTTACTTTTCGGGTTAGCATTAGCGTTAAGGATAGGACTAGGGTTAGGGTTAGGGTTAGGGTTACCGTTAGGGTTAGGGTTAGGGTAAGGGTTAGCGTAGGGGTTACCTTTAGAGTTAGGGTTAGCATTACGGTTAGTTTTAGGGTTAGGGTTAGCGTTACAGTTAAGGTTAGGGTTACAGTTAGCATTACGGTTAGTTTTAGGGTTAAGGTTAGTGTTAGTGTTAGGGTTAGTGTTATGGTTAAGGTTAGGTTTCCGGCTAGCGTTAGGTTTAGCGTTAGGTTTATGGTTAGGGTTCGTATTAGAGTTAGGGTTAGGGTTAGCGTTAGCGTTAGCGTTAGCATTAGGGTTAGGGTTAGGGTTATGGATAGGGTTAGGGTTAGGGTTAGCGATAGGGTTAGTATTAGCGTTAGCGTTATGGTTATGGTTAGCGATCGGGTTAGGGTTAGGGTTAGGGTTAGGGTTAGCATCAGCGTTAGGGTTATGGTTAGCGTTAGGGTTAAGTTTAGGTTTATGGCTAGCGTTAGCCTTAGCGTTAGTGTTATCGTTACTTTTCGGGTTAGCATTAGCGTTAAGGATAGGATTATGGCCAGGATTAGGGTTAGGGTTAGCGTTAGGGTTAGAGTTAGGGTTAGGGTTAGGGTTAGCGTAGGGGTTACCTTTAGAGTTAGGGTTAGAATTACCGTTAGTTTTAGGGTTAGGGTTAGCGTTACGGTTAAGGTTAGGGTTACGGTTAGCATCACGGTTAGTTTTAGGGTTAGGGTTAGCGTTAGTGTTAGGGTTAGGGTTTTGGATATGGTTAGGGTTAGGATTAGCGTTAGGGTTAGGGTTAGGGTAAGGGTTAGCGTAGGGGTTACCTTTAGAGTTAGGGTTAGCATTACAGTTTGTTTTAGGGTTAGGGTTAGCGTTAGTGTTAGGGTTAGGGTTTTGGATATGGTTAGGGTTAGGGTTAGCGTAAGGTTAAATTTTGTGTTAGCGTTAGCGTTAGCCTTAGCGTTAGGGTTATCATTACTTTTCAGGTTAGCATTAGCGTTAAGGATAGGATTAGGGTTAGGGTTAGGCTTAGGGTTAGAGAAAAAGTTAGGATTAGTGTTAGGTTTAGGGTTAGGGTTAGGGCTAGCGTTAGCGTTAGTGTTAGCGTTAGGCTTAGGCTTAGAGAAAAGGTTATGTTTAGGGTTAGGTTTAGCGTTAGGGTTAGGGTTATGTTTAGCGTTATTGTAACGGTTAGCATTAGGGTTAGTGTTAGAGTTAGGTTTAGTGTTAGGGTTAGGATTAGTATTAGCGTTAGGGTTAGGTTAGGATTAGCGTTAGGGTTAAAGTTAGGTTTACGGCTAGAGTTAGGTTTAGCGTTAGCTTTATGTTTAGGGTTAGTATTAGCGTCAGGGTTAGGGTTAGGGTTAGGGCTGGGTTCGCGTAGGGGTTCCCTTTAGGGTTAGGGTTAGCGTTAGGGTTATTTTTTGTGTTATCGTTAGTATTAGCGTTACAGTTAGAGTTAGGTTTAGGGTTAATATTAGGGTTAGTTTTAGGGTTAAGGTTAGTGTCAGGCTTATAATTAGCATTAGGGTTAGTGTTACGTTTCAGGTTAAGTTTAGCATTAGCGTTAGGGTAAGGGTTTTCGTTAGGGTTACGTTTAGGTTAGTGTGAGGGTTAGTGAAACGGTTAGCGTTTGTGTTAGGGTTAGGGTTAGTGTTACCGTTAGGGTTAGTATTAGGATTAAGGTTAGCGTCAGGCTTAGAATTAGCATTAGGGTTAGGGATACGTTTCGGGTTAAATTTAGCGTTAGCGTTAGGGTAAGGGTTAGCGTTAGGGTTACGTTTAGGTTAGTGTGAGGGTTAGGGTAACGTTTAGCGTTTTTTTTAGGGTTACGATTAGGGTTAATTTTAGGGTAACATTAGGGTTAGGATTAGGGTTAGGGTTAGTGTTAGGATTAGGGTTAGGGTTAGGGTTAGGGTGAGATTTACATTTAGGTTTAGCGTTAGGGTTAGCGTTTGTTTTAGGGATAGGTTTAAGGTTAGCATTGCCATTAGGGTTAGGTTTAGGTTTAGGGTTATGTTTAGGGTTACCGTTTGTGTTAGGGATAGGGTTAGGGTTAGTGTTAGAGTTAGAGTTAGGTTTTGGATTAGGGTTAAGTTTAGGATTAGGGTTAGGGTTAGGGTAAGAGTTAGGATTAGGATTAGCGTTAGTTTTAATATTAAGGTAGTGTTAGGGTTACCGTTAGGGTTAGGGTTACCGTTATAGTTAGTTTTAGTGTTACGGTTAGGGTTAATGTTAGGGTCAGCGTTAGTTTTACGATTAGGGTTAGTGTTTCGGTTAACGTTAGAGTTAGGGTTAGGGTTAGGGTTAGCGTTAGGGTTAGGGCTAAGTTTAGAATTAAGGTTAGCTTTAGTGTTAGAATTAAGGTTAGGGTTAGGGTTAGGATTAGGGTTACCGTTCGGGTTAGTTTTAGGGTTAGGGATAGCGTTAGGCTTAGAGTTAGCATTAGGGTTAGGGTTAGGGTGAGGGTTAGGTTTTGGGTTAGTTTTAGAGTTAGTGTTAATATTAGCGTTAGGGTTAGGGTTAGCGTTCTTGTTAGTGTTAAGGTTAGAGTTAGCTTTAGGGTTATTTTAGGGTTAGGGTTAGCGTTAGGTTTAATGTTAGGGTTGGCGTTACGTTTAGGGTTAGGGTTACGGTTAGGGTTAGTTTTAGGGTTAAGGTTAGTGTCAGGCTTAGAATTAGCATTAGGGTTAGGGTTAGGTTTAGGGTTAGGGTTAGGGTTAGGGTAAGGGTTAGGGTTAGTGTTAGGATTAGCGTTAGGGTTACGGTTAGGGTTAGTGTTTCGATTAAAGTTAGGGTTAGGATTTGGGTTAGGGTTAGGGTTAGGGTTAGGGTTACGGTTACCGTGAGTGTTAGGGTTAGGGTTAGGGTTAAGGTTAGTTTTAGGGTTTAGTTTAGCGTCAGGCTTAGAATTAGCATTAGAGTTAGGGTTACGTTTCGGGTTAAGTTTACCTTTAGAGTAAGGGTTAACGTTACGGTTACGTTTAGGTTATGGTTAGGGTTAGGGTTAGGGCTAGTGTTAGGGTTAGCGTTAAGTTTAGCTTTAGCGTTAGGGTTAGGGTTAGGTTTACGTTTACCGTTAGGGTTTAGGTTAGGGTTAGGGTTCGGGTTAGGTTTAGGTATAGGGTTAGGGTTAGGGTTAGGGTTAGGGTTAGCTTTTGTGTTAAATTTAGGATTAGGGTTAGTGTTATGTTTAGGTTTATGGTTAAGGTTAGGTTAAGTTTTAGCCTTTGTGTTAGGGTTAGCATTAGGGTTAGGGTTACGGTTAGGGTAAGAGTACCATATTTGATTCTTTTATTTTGTTTTTATTTATTTATTTATTTGTTTTTTTTTTTTTTTTTTTTAGAGAGTATGGTCTGCTTTGACTTCCCTCCTTTGTGGTGTGAGATTCTTTATGGTAGATCTGGGGGTTTCAGTGGTGCTGTCTCTTTGATGTCCTGAGCCTGATGTTCTTGAGTTACCTTTTATGTCGTTTGTTTATGCTGTCTGGTTATATTTCAGATGTTCTTTGATAGGATCTTCCTTCTGGCTAGTTGGTTGAGAGTCACTTTATCCACTTTGTCTTGATTTCTTTTGTGGATATGCTGTTAAAAACATAAACACACAGCCCAGGCAGGAGTCCCACACCCACAAAAAATATCCCCCACCCTCCATCCCGCTATCATCAGCCAACGAGCCCGTATTAATATAAATGTAAAGAGATTAGAGCTTTTATACTATAAGAAGAATAGATAAGAGTTGTTTTGGGGGAGGAAAAATATAATTTTGATAGAGGGGGTGATAGATTAATAATAGTTGAGACTATGCAAGCCAGGAGGCAATATTTACATTGTATGTTAATAAAAATAGAAGAAAAGGATGGAAAATGCATAATATAGTAACAAAGTGGGATTGTATTGCATTGGGTTTATATAGTAATTATATTCTCTTATTTAGAGTGATAAGGGGGCTAAACTAGACACAGAAACAAATAAACAACGATTAAAGAGAAAGGATGAGAAGGAGAGGTTATATGCAACACGTTAGAGATAAAGTTTGTTTTTCTTTTAGAAGGGAAAAAAACCCAACCAAAAAAGAAGAAAGAAAGAGTGAAAAGAAAGAAGAAGAAAAAAGAAGTAAAACCCCCCCAAAAAAACCCAAGAAAAAAGAAGAAAGAAAGAAAAGAAAGAAGAAAGAAGAAAGAAAGAAAGAAGAAAGAGAGAAAAAAAAGTGAAAAAAAAAAGGGATGTTTTGACTCAGTTTAGCCTTGATGTGTCGTCTTCTTTTTCTGCGTCTGCAGCTGGTCTAGTGTGGCGGTTCAGAGGTTCTTGTTTCTTGCAGCAATAGTGTGCGCCTGCGGTTGCCACAATGGTGTGTGTCCACGGTTGCCGGCATGACGCGCTCCCTTGCTGCCCACTGGAGCCAGCTGAGGTGTCCTTGCACGCGCACCCCTGCACGGGCGGGGCGGCCGAGAGCTTGCCCCGCAATTGGCGCCTATTGTTCCTGGGCTGAAGTGTCTTTGCGCTTGCGAGCCCGTGCCCTTAGTCCCGCTGAGCTGAGCTCCGGGAGTTGGTCTCTCTCCTCTTAGGGCGGAGCCCCGGACACTTGCGCACAGTGGAAATGAGCATCTGTGAATCGCTGCCTCCTGCTGTTCCTGTGCCAAAGCTGCCCACCTTCCCTCACCCATCTGGGAGGGCGAACAGAGCCTGAGCTAGTGGTCTGCTTTCCGGCCTGGGGCCCAGCGCCCACAAGAGCTGGGTAGGGGTGTCTGCGCACGGTCCTCTGTGTGTTCAGTGGGCCCTCCCTGTGCCCGTTGGGTCACTGATCTTATGTCTGTTGAGGTGTGTCCGAGGGACACCTGGACTCACTGCCTCACTCACCTGGGCCAGTGAATGAGAGCACTTCCCTATGCGCGCCCCCGGGTCCCAAGGGTAGGGTTGGGGAGTGGATAAGTGCGCCTCTGCGCCTACGCTCCTCAAGAATGGCCTACCATACCCAAACTTTCCTCCCCTCTCCACCGTCCACTAGAGAAAAATATAAAGGAGAATTATGTTCTCACTTGCCGAGCAGCACGCTGTCTCCTGTCCTTCAGCGCCAATGCCACTTGGTGGAGTCCCATCTCTGCCAGTGGGCAGAGATCCGCTCTCCTCCCGACTCCTCTCCGGGACAGCCTGTGGTCACCAAAAAGCCTTTGTGTACTTCCAGCTGCAGCTCGGGCAGCCGCCCCTGTCAGGAATCCCGTTTCCTCTTCCTTTCCTCTGCTATCCTCACTAAACAGGTTGTTCCCAGATGGATTTTCTCTAATCCAGCAGTGCCGTGGCTCGACTCCTGCCAGTGTCCAGCTGCTCACTGAGAAGTTCTGTCTGCAATTAGCCCAAACTGCAGACGGGTCTCGGGAACCTGTAAGCGCAGCCTCCCATCACTCCTCCACCATCTTCCGTCTCTCCCTTCTATTTTTTAAAATGTAAGACCACACTTTCCCTAGCCTACCACTGCTGCTGTTGTTGCTGCCACTGCACCGCGTCCTCTACGCCCCAGGTACGCCCTTCCTACCTGTCTGGATGAGTATTTCTTCTTTATTTCTTTATTTGTTGGATTGCCATGCAGCTTGATTTTTCTGGAACTTCTGGTTGTCTCTAGTTTTGAGGTATTCCTTCTTAGTTGTGGAGGGAGACGCAAGGTGTCTGTGTAGGCCTCCATCTTGGCCAGAAGTCCCTCACTTCCTAGGATTGTTTTCTTAATTTTGCTTTCTGTCATTTCATTATTGGCATATATAAATGCTTCTGATTTCTAGATATTAATTTTGTATCCTCTTAATTTGCTGAATTCATTTATCAGTTCTAACAGATCCTTAGTGGAGTGTTTGGGATTCTCTATAGTATCATGCCCTCTGCAACTAAAGACAGTTTTACTTCTTCATTTCCAATTTGGATGCCTTTTATATCTCCTTGTCTGATTTCTGTGGCTAGGACTTCCAATACTATGTTCAATAAGAGAAGAGAAATAGACATACCTGTTTTGTTTCTGATGTTAAGGGAAACCTTTGTAGTTTTTGCACATTGAGTATGATGCTGACAGCGAGTTTGTCATATATGGCCTTTATTATGTTAGGTATGTTCCCTCTATTCCTACCCTGCTGAGAGTTTTGATCACAAATCAGTTCTGGATTGCATCAAAAGCTTTTCTTGCATGTATTCATATGATTATGTGGTTTTTATCCTTCATTTTGTTTATGTGGTGAATCACATTTATTGGTTTGCAAATGTTGTACCAACCTTGCATTCCTGGAATAAATCCCACTTGATCATGGTGTGTGATCTTTTTGATGCATTGCTATATTCGGTTTGGTAATATTTTGTTGAGGATTTTTAGCATCAGGGATATTGGCCTATAATTTTTTCTTTGATAAATAAGTCACTTAAATTAAAAAAAAAACAGTAACACTGTCACTCTTTGCAAATGACATTATACTACAGAGAAACCCAAGAAAATCAAACAAAAAATGAATAGAATTAATAAAACAAGTGCCAGAGATATCTAATTACAAAGTGAATATACAGAAATTTGTCACATTTGTATACAATAATAACAAAAAAATGTGTAGATGAGTGGTGGTGTGACCCAGTAGGTTGGGTATCAACCTTCAAAATGAAATATTACCGGTTTGATATACACTCAGGGCACATGCCTGGGTTGAGGACCAAGTACCAGTTTGAGGGCCTATGATAGACAACCGATCCATGTTCCTCTCATACATCAATGTTTCTATCCCTGTCTTTTTCCTCATCTTCTTCTATCTCTAAAAGTAAATAAATGATTTTTTTTAATCTGAAGAAGAAATAAAGAAAATAGTGGCATGTACAACTACATGAAAAATAATTAAATGCCTGGAAATTAACATAATCAAAGATGTGAAAGATTGTTGAATCAATGTTAAATAACATTGAAGAAAAATTTGAACAAAACATGAGAAAAATAGAAAAATAATTTTTGCTCATATGTTGCATAGGTTAAAATTTTTTTAATGATATTTTCCAAAACAATTTATAGGCTTAATGCAATTTCTATAAAAATATCAATTTTATTCCTCTCAGAGCTGGAAAAAAGAGTTAAAAATTTTTTTTAAATAATTTATTTGTTTGTTTGTTTTTAAGAGAGAGGGGAAAGGAGGAAGAGAGGGAGAGAAACATCAATGTGTGGTTGCCTCTCACGTGCCCCCAACTGGGGACCTGATGTGCAACTTAGTCATGTGCCCTGACTGGGAGTCGAACCAGCGACACTTGGCTCGCAGGCCGACGCTCAATCCACTGAGCCACAGCAGCCAGGGGAGTTTTAAAATTTATATGGAACAACAAAAGACCCTAAATAGCCAAAGGACTCTTGAAAAAAATAATAAATTTGGATGTATCATGAACCTAGATCTCAAACAACACTACAAAGAAATAATAATCAAAATGGTATGGTATTGGGGGAAAAAAACACAAATATTAACAGAAATAATTAGAGAGCCCAGAAACAAACCCTCACCCATATAGACAAGTAATGTATGACAAAGGATGATACTCTTAAACTGAAGTGAACCCTACACAACTTTCCCAGAATTCCAACTAACACCAGCCCCACCCACCTATTTTTGTCTTTAAACTGATTGAAGATTTTCTCACATCTACCAGTCCTCCTCACGATCTGCAATCCAACTGATGCCAGCCCCAACTGTCTATTCCTAAGCTGCCTCTGTTCATATGTTTTTCACACACCTCATTTTTTTCAAAAGCTCAAAACCTGAGATCACAAGCGTTGGAGAACACCAGTGTTGAAACACCCCTATCTGGCTGAAGCTGACCTTACTCATGTGAGACCTTCAGAGAAGATACCCCAGGGGAGCACATTGGAAATTCTTACTCACAGTTTTCTAAGAGTGGGTCTTATTTATGGCCTCAGCCCTTTCTAGCTTTCTTCCTGGGACAGCCACTGTCTTTCTGGTTACTGGCCCCTGGGACCTGCTACTAACCTTTCTATCCTCCTAAGCCTCACACCTTTCATGCCATATTTACTGGAATCAAAATGACAAAATGTAGCAACTCAAGATTTTTACCAAATTCCTCATACAGGACACAGCTTTGATCCATCAAGAGCCACATCCACAGCTTCCAGTGCCTTTGAACTTCCACCACTTATACATGTTTTGAAGCCTAGAAAACAGGAAGCACTTAATATGCATCTGCGCTGAGGTTTTTCAAGTATAGTAACTATTGACATTCTAGGTCAGAGTGTTCTTGTTCTAGATGGCAGTCCTCTGAGTCAAAAAATATTCATTAGCATGCTGTCCTCTACTACTGACCAAAGTACTTGTAGTTCCCCAGTCCCCAATATTGATATAAAAAAGGAGAAAGAGACAGGGAGAGAGAAAGGGAGAGAAACATAGAGAGAGAAAATAAAAGATTGAAACAAAAATAAAAAAAGAAAACAATTCAAAAAATAAAATAAAGAGTAAAGTAACATTAAATATTAACTTGCATGTTACTTCACATCAGCTTGGCTGAAATGTGTGGTGGAGGATCTGGTTAGTAACCACTCAGTGGTGACACAAAGATGTGCATCTATCATGAAGCAGGGTCCATTGGGAGCCATTGAGGAGGCTGCCGACCATGTAGGCTCACATGAGACACAAAGTCTGATGCTAAGTATAACAGAATAACATAGAAAGCTATATGAAATAAATAATAATAATTTTGCTTTCTTAACTTCAACCTCTTTAAGGGCAAGACCTACAAATGTGGTCCAGGGCAGTATGACTCTCTCAGGATCATGTTGCTGAAAGCCAGGCCTAACCCCTTCTTATAATTTTGCCATCTCTCAATTTTTTCCATCAAACATATTTAATAATAACCCACAGATGGTGTAGGTTTTATGTTATATGTAGCTGTCAATGTATGTAGGAATTATTTCTTGTGTTATCTCCACTATGCTACTACAGTTACTGAGGAGGGCCAGGGGAACTCATGGATTATGCAGGAAACTAAACAAATCAGAAATCACAGGTCTAAATGCAGCTGTCTCTCCTGAAAGGCAGGACCAAGCTTTCATTACCGAGAAGTCGTGGGGAGGACTGAGTGGAAATCTTTGTGTATTTATGGAGGTGTCATAAGTGAGCAGCTGAAAGCCCTGAGAGGTTTACAGGCCAGTGTGATAAAAGGAAAAGTCCCATTGAATAGAATGTTGATGAAGTTGTTTCACTTGTTTGATGACAGAACAATACAGATGTTAGAACCCTGGTAACCAGGCACTCACATTTCTGACACAGTCCCCTGTCTAGCTGACTTGAGTAAAGACAGTTAAGAGAGCAAAAAGTTTTCCCATCATCTCCAGGCTTTCTTAGACTTTGGCATTTGGAAAGCCTACAATATATTGTTTCACTCACTATAGATAGTGGCTCCAACCTCTTGTTTAACACCTGGGGTCAGTCAGCAGTGTGCAACCTCCAGTTATGTATGGAAGCCCAAGGAAGGCCACCGGAGGTAAGGCCACATCAGTGATCCCACGTGGAAACCTTCCAGTCCCTGCCACTTCTGTATGCTGGAGTGGATGAAATTGCAGGTAACTGTTCATAACATTCCTTAATGATTCCTATCTGTAGTATAACTTAAAACTATTCTTACGAATTTTTTAAATTTATTTTTTCCTGCTTGATAAGTATTATAAGAAGCTTGCCAATTTTATATATTTTTTCAAAGAATCAGCATTTAATTTCTTTTTTTTTTTAATTTTATTTTTTGTTATTCAATTACAGTTGTCCCATTTTTCCCCCATTGCTCCCCCCTCCCAGCCCATCCCTTCTCCCACAATTATATCCCTCCCCATTGTCCATGTCCATGAGTCATTCATATACATTCCTTGGCCTAACCCTTCCCTTACTTATCCCCCTTCTCTACCTCCCCCCTCCCCCCTACTGACTACTATTCTAGTCTTTGCCTATTTAGTTCGTTTGTTTGTGTTGCTGTTCAGTTTCCTGTATTCGGTGATACCATATGGTATTTTGCTTTCTTTGCCTGG
This sequence comes from Furipterus horrens, assembly GCF_987537825.1. Lineage (NCBI taxonomy): Eukaryota > Metazoa > Chordata > Mammalia > Chiroptera > Furipteridae > Furipterus > Furipterus horrens. The sequence continues at coordinate 58,755,366 of NW_028327180.1, read as the reverse complement.
CTTATTTCACTAAGCATAATTCTCTCTAATTCCATCCATGTTGTCGCAAATGGCAGGAGTTCCTTCTTTCTGCTACATAGTATTCCATTGTGTAAATGTACCACAGTTTTTTGATCCACTCATCCACAGATGGGCACTTAGGCTGTTTCCAGCACTTAGCTAAGTTTCTGCTCAGCAAAAGAAAACATCAGCAAGGTGAAAAGGAAACCAACCATATGGGAAAACATATTTGCCAATGATATCACAGACAGGGGACTGATCTCCAAAATATATAAAGAGCTTATACGACTCAACATCAAGAAAACAAACAACCCAATTAAAAAATGGGCAAAGGACCTGAACAAACACTTCTCCAAAGAGGACATACAGAAGGTCCATAGGCACATGAAAAAAGTATTTAATTTAATTAGCCTTTTCATTTGTATTTCAGTTTCATTTATTTGTGTTCTTATCTTAGTTATATTTTTTCTTTTATGTAAATATTTTTTCTGGTTTCTTCAAAAATAAATTGAATATTTTTTCTATTTTTTCAAAAGTTTTTTATAGCTATATATTTTCCTCTTAAAAATGATTTTGCTGGATCCCAGATTTAGTTAGGTTGATTTTCTATGTTCATGTATCTCAAAGAAGTTTCTGTTTTTTTGTTGACTATTCTCTTTGATCTGTTGGTTGTTTACACACACATTGTTCAAATACTTGTTTTCTGTTTTATTTTTTTCATACTTGATTTCAAGATTCTTATTGAGGTCAGATAACATGGTAAATATAACTTAACATTTTTGTATTGGGGGGAGGCTTGATTAGTGGCCTAGTACAAGATTTGTCTTGGAAAATGTTCCATGTGCACTAAAAAGTCCATAAAATGTAGTTTTTGCCTTAAATGCTCTATAAATGTCTCCAAAATCAACCTGGGCTAAAGTTGCAGGTAAGATCATTGATATCATACATATTTTTAGCCTGACCTGAAAATATGGTTTTTTAAAACTGATTTTAGACAGGAAGAAAAAGAGAGAATGAGAGAAAAAGAAAAAGAAATGAAAGAAAAAGAGAAAGAGAAAAACATCAATGTGAGAGAGGAACAATGATTGGTTGCCATTCCTATGCACCATGACTGGGGATCAAACTTGCTACATAGGTGTGAGCCCTGACCAAAAATTGAATTTGTAAACTTTTGGTGCAAGAGATGATGCTTAAGCCAATTGAGCCATTTGTCGAGGGTGAAATACAGTATTTTAAAATAACATTTTTAAAAACCTCATACTACATTTAACTTTCAAAGTAAACATTAGGATTCTTGACTTTGGGTGTTGAATGAACAATATATGTGCTGTTTTATAATAGAATTGTGCACTTGAAACCTATATAATTTTATTAACCCATGTCACCCCAATACTTTCATTTAAAATGTTAAAAATTACCTTTTGAGGTAAGTGCAGTTTTTTTTTTTTTGGTTTTTCAATTACAGTTGTCCCATTTTTCCCCCATTGCTCCCCCCATCCAGTCCATCCCTTCTCCCACAGTCATATCCCTCCCTGTTGTCCATGTCCATGAGTCCTTCATACACGTTCCTTGACTAGACCCTTTCCTTACTTATCTCCCTTCTCTCCCTCCCCTCTCCCCCCTACTGACTACTATTCTAGTCTTTGCTTATTTAGTTCATTTGTTTGTGCTGTTCTTTAGTTTCCTGTATTAGGTGATATCATATGGTATTTTGCTTTCTTTGCCTGACTTATTTCACTAAACATAATTCTTTCTAGTTCCATCCATGTTGTCACAAATGGCAGGAGTTCCTTCTTTCTTTCTGCTACATAGTATTCCATTGTGTAAATGTACCATAGTTTTTTGATCCACTCATCTACAGATGGGCAATGAGAATACAAACAAGTTCACTACTTTAAGTTCACATCAATATCAGTGGCAAGTTTGAGTTTGAACTGGAAAATCTCTGTTTCACCAGCCCTCCATATCTTCCAACAGTGTAGGAGTTAAACTTAGAGAGTAAAAAACACCTGATAAAAGGAAATGGAGTGTTCTCATTAGGGGGCTCTCATCAGGCTTTGTACAACTAACTCTGTGGAGCTCACTTTAGTGGTTCTGGCCATATGTTCTCTGAATGGCATGGGTTAGTGATGGTGAAGTTGAGTATGAAGGGTATCAGGGTCAGATCAGCAGCTGCAGTGGGAAAGAAAAAAAAAGGCCACACCCTCAGACAGTTGTGGACCAAGTACAGGGTTATGCCAGGGCCTTCTCATATACAACTATATGCTCTCTTTCCCAATCTATATTCGGTAGATACATGAGATCTTTCTTATGGATACAAAGATCAAATAATTATGTGCATGGTCTTGTGATCCACCATTCTGTTCAGCATTTGGAAATGCCTCGAGATGCACAAAAGACTATGAGGATTCCATCTGTGACATATAAAAAGAGACTTCAAATGGTGTGTAAGGTGACTCTCACTTTGATTAAAACTGAAGCTCAAGATTTCGCCTACTTCTTTCACTGAGTCATGCTAAATATCTCAGAAAATGCCTGAATAATAGTAATGAGAGTGGACGTTCTTGACACGTTTTTGATTTTAAAAGGAAAGCTTTTATCATTTCAGAGTTGAATATTATATTAGCTGTGAGGTTGTCATAGATAGCCTTTATCGAGCTGATAGCATTTCCTTTATAAGCTTTCTTTGAAATATTTTTTATCAGTAGTGCATATTGAATTCTAACTTTTTCTGTGTTTCTCAAATCATATTATTTTTATTTTTGTTTTTTTTGATGTGATCAATCATGTTGTTTTCTGGATATTGAGCCATTCTTGCATCGTTGGTATAATTCACACTTCATCAGGGTGTAGAATCATTTTAATGTAATTTTAAATTTCATTGGCTACCACTTTGTTGAGAATTTCAGCATGTACATTTATCAAGAATAAAGCCTGAAATTTTCTTTCTTTGCAGTGTCTTTCTTTAGTTTTGGTATCAAAGTACTGTTGGCCTCAGAATAATTTTGAAAGTAAACTTTGTCAGTTTATGGATTAGTTGAGAAGGATGTGTACTAAATTCTTTTAAATATTTATTAGAATTCCCCTGTAAAATAATCTGGTCCTTTGCTTCTGGTTTTTTCGGTGTTTTGATTACTGCTTCAAAATTGTTGCTGGTAATTGGTCTGTTCAGATTACATGATTCTTCCTGGTTAAGCCCTCAAAGGGTGTATGTTTAAAATTTTTTCCGTTTTATTAAATTGTCAAATTTGTTGATGGTATTCTTCAATAATTCTTTGTATTTCTGTAGTGTCTGTTGTACTTTCTCTCTTTTTCAGATTTTATTTATTTGCATTTTCTCTCTCTTTAGAGCTTGATGAGCCTTGCTAGAGGCAAATTTATCAGTTCAAGGAAAGAACCAGTTTTATTATTCTTTCCTATTGTTTTTCCACCCTCCTGGTCACCACCTTACCTGGGAAAGGGACACCCACAGGAGCAACACCCTGTGCAAATGCTCTTGAAGACTGACAGCCTTGGTTTCCATGCCATGCCCCCACCCCCACCCACCTGCAGCTGCCTGGGAGTTTCCCATGATAGTGGGGTACATCAACCTGAGCTCCATTTGGCCTTGATGGGCCCTAGATTCACAGCTGCGAGATAACGACTGCATTCAATAGTTTCTTTTTTCTTCCCCCTATAAAACAGTCCCTCCTTCCCTAGGATCCCGGAGTCGGGTCATTTGTGGCACTGCTTCCTTCCCACTTGCTAGTTCCCTCAATAAACTTCTTTTTGTCTGCTGGCTGCCTCCTCATGTTACTCTGAGCAACACTGTTCTTAAATTATGGTGCCGAAACCCGGGATTGGGACACCGGCTCAATCAGGACTCCCGAGTCGGACTCAGGCCCGAGCCGGCCCCAATCCTTGGACCTGGAGTCACTTAGACCTCCACAGGTTGGTGGCTTGAGCTCCCCCTCTGGCTTACTGACCCCTTCTGCCTCCTTTTTCCTCTGACCCTTCCCCTAACTGCCATCTACTCCCAGTCAACACCGGCCCTCGGATTTATGGGTGAGTTCCCTGCCTCCGTTTTCTCCATGGTTCTGTTTCCTGGTCTAATCCGAGACCATTCTGGGAAGTCTGACCCTAAATCTGAGTGCTTAGTAGTGCTTAGTTGGAACCGCTCTCAGAGCCTAACTCCTCAGGGTCAGTCCGGACCCCTCTCTCCGTAGCCTGATAATCTCAGGGACGCCTGGGATAAATCACTGCCCCTCCTCTCGGCCTTTGACCCTCCACACTCTGGTCTAAACTTGGACACTTGTCTCAACAGAGTGCGAAAACGGAAACGTTGGGTTGAACTCCCCCTCCCCCTCTTCTTCCTTCTCGGACCCACGATAACCATAACCATAACCATGGGACTCGACCAGTCCCTCCCACCCAAAAATACCCCTCTTGGGTGTTTAGCCTATAATCTCAGACCTCTCCAACTAAATGGTGAGGTCAAGGCACTGTCGCATAACCCCAATATCCTCTAAATAACTAAAATCAGTAGCCAAAAAAATGGCACTTCGGAGTTCACACAGACCTCCATAACTTATTCTGGCAGTTGGACAGGCGGTCAAAAAATTTCCCTATGCTCAGGCTTTCTAAACTCTTCAGACCACTCTCTTTCTCTCTCTGCAAACAGCTCACTGTCCACCAAACTCTCCTTATCCGAAAAAAACCACCTTCCTCTCAACCTTCTGCACACCCTTTAAACGCTTCTCCTTCTTCTTTACACACACACACACAAATTATGATAAAACACCAAAACACAAATTTTTAGCAAAAACCAAAACATTTATTCACAAACCGGCAGCTCTGGACACAGCACGAACCAAGGAAGCTGCCTAGCTGCACTTTCTCACTTCCCAAGATTTAGCAACGAACGTCCTCCCCTCGGAGTTCAGATGTCCTATTCTCAGAGGTGTTTGTGCTGAGCCTTGGAATGCCCCTTTTCTAACGTTAATATTGTTAACTCTGGCTCAAAGAAACCCCTCTAATTAATTTGCCCTTTACTGCTAAATATTTTTCCACTAGTCTAAAAGCTTCTTACATTTAAACACTTTCGCTCTTGCTCCCGCACCGCCTGACCTGTGCCTGGGCTGCCGGGCGCTTGGCACCAGAAACCAGAGTTCCTTCGGGTTCGCCTCCCCCGCCCCTGCTTCTATCTCCACGGTCACACTGCCACCAGGCGGCCAAGGAAGAACTAAGGCGCATGGTTTCGCCTTCCCCCGCCCCCGCACACCTCACCAGGCTAGTGCGCGACTGTCCCGCCCACCCTCGAGCACGCGCCTGGGTCCACCCCGCTACCCAGGGTGCGCCACCAGTCCCCCGGATGTCCAGGCCCCCCATTCACAGAGAAAACCTCCCTCCGCTGCCTTTAAAACCTCTATCAACTACCTCCTCACAGCTCCCAACCACCCCAATCCGTGCGCTGGTAGGCATGCACACCGGTACGCACGCACACAGGACGGGTGGGGCCCGGGCTACAGCCCTGGTAGGGGTGCCAGGGCTGCCGCGGAGGCCACTGGAACGCACTCGTTAAGGCCCTGCCCACCCGGCAAGTTCATTCACCTATAATCAAAGACATCCCTATAGGCAGCTGATAGCCCCCACATTGTGGGCACTTCTTCCCTCTCCCAGACCTGCAGAAGCGCTAGGCACTCTACCACCTCCCACCTCTTCTGCTCCATCCCGCCCGGCTCCTCCGCCCCACCGCAGCCGCAGCCATCGTCGCCAGATTGGACCCGCTAGGCTGGTGGAAATCAAGATCAGGCCCCACCGCCAGAGGCCAGGGGCTTGGAACTCCCCATTCCATAGGCAGCCGGGTCGCCCTCCCTGTGGCTGCCTTAATGCTGCCTCCTTCCCCAGTCAATCCCTGAGGCCCATCCTTGCCTCCTCTTCCCCAGATTCCTCCCAACCTCTGATCAGCAACGCCCCTCTAGTCTCCACTCCCCACTATAGCCACCGTCACTCATATTATAGGTCCTGCCACTTTCTGCATCTGTTTCAGACATATCAACGACACCCTAGACCTGGCCTTCATATACTATAAGAGTTGACTAAAAACTCCTATTCATTCTTACATATTAGCCCAAATTCACAATCATACCAACACTTCAAATTTTCTACCTCCCTATCTTCTCACACCTGAGATCCACACTCCAAAGCCAGACCAATTCAATCCTACTCACCCCATCCACTAATCATCAAAAATTTCCCATTATGCCAAAAGACTCGTCGTCGTCGTCGTCGTCGGCAGCCATCCGTCTCGAGAGACGATGGTGTAGCTTCTTAAGTGTCTATCTGCACCGCCGAGAATGGCTGTGCAGTCCAACTCGGGAGTGACACGGTATCTGTCTCCTCCCGTGTTGAATCGACATCTTGTGATGACGCTGGAGTGTCCTCTCCAGTGAAGCTGAAGCTACAGAGCCTGGGCAGGGTGATATGGAGGGTCTGCTGTTGCCCATGCAGCAGACCCCCCCTCTCTTCGCAGCTGAAGGGTCCAAGGGAAAGACGGAGTCAATACAGCTTGGCTTCAGGTGCGCCGCAGGAGTTGCCGGTGTTGACTACAACGTCAAACCGCCTTAGGGACTCCGGCTCCGGATTTTCTGTCGGGGTTTACTCCCTTAGCCTTTCCCCTGAAGAGGTATGCCGCAAGGCAGCAGAGGTTTTTTGGAGTCAGAGTTTTCCTTTATGCCAAAAGACTATATCTATCTTAAAACCCTTACACCCAAAGCTCTCACTCCCCAGTAGTCCGGCCCACATCTAATCCTCCTAACCACCCTCCACAAAATACACTTATTCAAATCGCCTTCCAAACATAAAACTGGCAATAAAAAGGGGAAAGGGAGCCACGAAAACAGAAATACAAGTACTCTCTTTCCCTGGCTAATGCCCTAAAAAATTCCTCCAAGAAAAAAATTAAAATAAACCTAAAAGCAAAGCCTCCACCATCAAGCAGTCTCCAGGTCTCTGTTTCCGGTGCAGTCAGGAAAGACACTGGACAAAGCTCTGTCCAAACCCCTGCTTACCTCCTCTCGGTCCCTGCCCTTTCTGTCAAAAGACAGGTCATTGGAAGGTAGACTGTCCATCGGCCTCTAACTGAGGGACTAGTCTGCCTACCCCAGCAGTGAATCTGGACACGGGCCTCTCAGTCCCAGACTTTCTCGTACTTTCCTCCACCTGACAAGGCCCAGGTTCGAGAGCCGCACCTTTCACCATCATGGCTGCAGAGCACAAGGTAAACATTGGTGGCAGATAGCATGTCTTATCCTTGATACAGGACCTATGTATTCTGTCCTGCCCAAATTTTTGGGGCTCCTAACTCCCTCTGCCATATCGGTTATAAAAATAGCAAGGCGACCCAACCCCTAAACACCCTTCCCCCAACCTATCTCATTAGGCATCAGGCATTCATCCACTCTTTTCTAGTACTGCTGCACTGCCCAACCCCACTTTTCGGATACGATATTCTAACCAAACTGCACGCAGCTATATCTCTTAGTTGTTTTATCTCCATGCCCTCACCAGATAATCCCACCCCTCTCATTCTTCTTCTAATTTTAGAGCAGTCCCTTCACATTATTCCCAACAAGCCTCAATACCAATTAACCCCCTTGGCCTTAAACGGTCTGAAACCTATTATAAGCCGTCTACTAGAAACAGGTCTGCTCTCATCTGCCACCTCTCCCACCAATTCCCCCATACTAGCAGTAAAAAAACCCAATGGGACTCACCATCTTGTCCAAAATCTACGTGCAATCAATGAGGCCACCATCTCTATCAACCCCATCGTCCCCAACCCTTATTTCCTCTTGCCGCGTATCCCACCCAAAACGTCCCCTTTTACCATCCTAGACCTCAAAGATGTCTTCTTCACTATCCCACTCTCCCCAGCCTCCCAAGACCTCTTTACCTTCACCTGGACCGACCCAACCACAAAAATAACCCAGCAACTAATGCAAACGGTCCTACCTCAAGGGTTTCAAAATAGTCCCCACCTCTTCAATCAAGCCCTAGCAGCCAACTTCCAACAGTTTATCCTTTCCCTAAGCATCATCCTACAGTATGTGGACGATCTCCTCTGTAGTCCATCTGAAAACCTTTCTCGTTTCCATACTGCCCAGCTCCTAAACTTTCTTGTCAATTGGAGATACCGCGTGTCACAAGGCAAAGGCTAATTCTCTCAAACTCAGGTCACATATCTCGGACTCTCTATCACCCCCACTCATAAACACCTAACTCCAGAAAGACAAAACGTAATAATTGCCTTCCCCCTGCCACATACTAAACAGGAATTCCTATCATTTTTAGGCCTTGCCAACTTTTCAAAACTTAAATACCTAATTTTAAATCCCTAGTCAAACCTTTATATCAGGCAAGAGCTAGAACCTTGTCTAAACCCCTAGAAAACTCTCAAGTCCTCCTTAAAACCTATCACCACACTCAAAGAGCACTTGGTCAAGCCTCAGCCTTAGCCCTCCCAAACCCAAATAAGCCTTTCCTTCTATACATCAACACAAAAAATAGCTTTACTCTCGAGCTGTTAGCACAGCAATATAGACCAGACCAATGGATTATAGCCTCTTTTGCCAAACCAGTCAATTCTCCTTTCCTAGGGTAGCCAGCCTGTCTCCGCACCTCAGCAGTGGCAGCAATTCTCAGTCAAAAAACCCTTAAGTTAGTTCTCTTTGCCCAGGTAACAGTCCACTCCTCCCATATTATTTCCAGCTACTAACCCACCAGGCCATCGTTGCAGCCCACCTTTCCCGAATTTAGTTCTTACACCCCCAACTACTTCAAAATCCTCAAAATCTCCCTGCATAAATCAGCTCTCCCCCTCAACCCTGCCTCATTACTTCCCTTCCCCCACTCCCACACCCATACCCATGACTACACTCAACATCTCTCTTTTTCACACCCCTTCCCCAACATACAAGATACCCCTCTACCCCAGGTAAAATCCTCATTTATAGATAAAAACTCCTACAATGTCAGCCCAAAAGGAGCATAATATGCCATCACTACCCTCACCTCCATCCTTACGTTGGGACACTTGCCCTCCGGTACCTCTTCCCAACAGGCATAACTATTGCCCTAACGTAGGCCTTGGCCCTTACAAAAAATCATCATATCGCTATATACACTAACTCCAAATATACCTGTCACATCATACATTCACATATAAAAAACACATTAACATTATTGCCTAAGCTAGGAAACAGGCATGCAAAAAATCTTAATTTAAAACCTTCCTCTCACACTTCTCCTTTCTCTTCAAAGTGATCCTAATGCCTCTCATAACCCCACTGCTTCTCCTCCTATTATTTCTCACCCTTGGCCCTTGCTTTCTCAAACTGCTAGTTAACTTTATTCAGAAAACGGTCCAATCCATGACAGCCTCTACTGTCCATAATATACTCTTATTAAGATCTTTCATATATCAATCCATGGCAAGAGATGACCCCGAGCCAGCAATTGATCCCCTCTCATCGCCCCTAACTCAGCAGGAAGTCATTATAGAAGAACAGAGATTTGACGACCCCTCTCCCAACTGGTTTCTGCCACTACCCCAAAAAACACACCCCACCTCTCGCCTCTTTTTATTAAAACAAAAAGGCTAGAATGACAGCCTTGGTTCCCACACCATCCCCCCTCTCCCTGCTCACCTGTAGCTGCCTGGGAGTTTCCCATGACTGTGGGGTACATCAACCTGAGCTCCATTTGGCCTTGAAGAACCCTAGACTCACAGCTGCGAGATAACGACTGAATTCAATAGTTTCTTTTTTCTTCCCCCTATAAAACAGCCCCTCCTTCCCTAGGACCCCGGAGTCAGGCCATTTGTGGCACCGCTTCCTCCCCGCTTGCTAGTTCCCAAAATAAACTTTTTGTCTGTTCGCTGCCTCCTCATGGTACTCCGAGCGACACCGCTCTCACAAAGACCAGACTGGATGGTCTTGGGCAGGGAAGGACCGGGAGGCACCTGGAAGAAACTCAGGGAGCGCCTCTGCCCTGTGGGAGGCGCCCCAACGGTGGGGTCCCCTTCTTCCTGAGGGTCCAGTTCTGCAGTGTGCCTACCCTGGAGCCTCCCTCAGACCGTGCACCTCCTGAGTCAGTGCAGCTGGCTTTGATGCCAGCCCAAGGGAAGCGTTCATGTCCACGCTGGCACCCCAGCAGCCCCACCTGTATCATCCCTGCAATGCCGCTCTGGGCAGCACTCCAGCCAGCCAGGCAGACCCCTCCCTTTCACACTGCCGCCACCTCCGCAGGGACCGGAAGCAGGCGTCCAACTTTGGCTGTCCCTCCAGACAACTTCCGTGTCTTCCCAGCCCATGTATCAGGTACCCGGTGGCCACTGTCGCACTCTGGGGCTCGGTTGTGGTGGGCTGCGGCCTGCTACTCCCCCCACCTCCACCCAAGGCTGCTAGTGCCAGGTGCACAGCCGCCACCCCGCGCCCCCAACCCCCGCTGCCATGCATGCGCCCCGGGGCCCCTTCCAGTGGAGGAGTTTTGTAACTTATGCTGGACTCCTGGAAGTGGTGACACGAGGCTGTGTGAGCCATGCTGGGTTTGTGGAGACGGTTCCACACAGCAAGCAAGTGGACAGTTGGGGGATTAGGAAGATGGTGGAGGAGTGAGGGGAGGCTGCACTCTCACGCTCTCAAGACCCATCTGTAGTTTGGACTAATTGCAGACAGAACATCTCAGTGAGCAGCTGGACACTGGCAGGAGTCGAGCCTTGGCACTGCTGGATTAGAGAAAAACCATCTGGGAACAACCTGTTTAGTGAAGATAGTAAAAGAAGAAAAAGGGATGAAATGGGATTTCTGACTGGAGTGGCTGCCCGAGCTGTGGCTGAAAGGACACAGAGGCTTTGTGGCGACCACAGGCTTCCCCAGAGGGAAGTCAGGAGGAAAGCGGATCTCTGCCGGTTGGCAGAGACAGGACTCAACCAGGCGACATAGGCACTGAAAGACGGGAGACAGGGTGCTGCTGAGCAAGTGAAATCGTAACTTCTTTCTTTATATTTTTCTCTCGTGAACTGCGGAGAGGAGGGGGGAAGTTTGGGGGTGAAAGTACATTCTTGAGGAGCGCAGGCGAAGAGGTGCACGCGCTCACTCACCAACCCTCCCCTTAAGTCACAGACGCGCATAGGGAAGTGCCATCATTCACTGGCCCAGGTGCGCAGGGCCGAGAGTCCAGGGGCCCCTCAGACACACCGCAACAGACATAAGATCAGTGCCCAAACGGGCGCAGGGAGGGACCTCTGGATACACAGAAGACTGTGCGCAGTTGCCCCTTGCCAGCTCCAGTGGGAGCCAGGCCCAAGTGCCAGGCAGGAATGCAGAGTATTCGCTCGGGATCGGCTAGTGCCCACCCACGCGGGTGTGGGAACAGTGGGAGGCTGTGGTGCTGGAACAGCAGGCAGAAGCGACTCACAGACAATCACCCGGAGCGCTGCGCTGAGGCTAACTCCCAAGCTGCCTTGGGCGAGCAGGGGCGCACGAGTGCAAAAATACCTCGCGGACATCAATAGGCACCAATTGCTCACTTCCACTGTACACGAGTGTCTGGGGCCCAGCACTGGCAGGCAAGAGACCATCTCCTGGAGCACAGTGCGGCAGACCTGAGGATAACTCCCTGGCCACCTTGGGAAACTCCCAGAGTGCTATGCGACAGGCCTGAGGAGGGCTCTTGGGCCACCTTACCAGCTCACAGGCGTGCCTGCAAAGACACCTTGGCTATCTCCAACAGACACTGAAGGAACGTGCCATGCGGGGGCCCACTGCTGCAAGGAACAGGAACCGCTGACCCACCTCATTAGATCAGCTGTGGATACAGAAAAACAAGACAAAACACAAAGGCTGAACTGACATCTCCACAAAAGAATTCAAGATAAAGTGGATAGAGTGATTCTCAATCAACTAGCCAGAAGGAAGATCCTAACAAAAAAATCTGAAATATAACCAGACAGCATGAACAAACGATATAAAAGGTACCCCAAGAACATCAGGCTCAGGAGATCAAAGAGACTGCACCACTGAAACCCCAAGATCTACCATAAAGAATCTCATACCACAAAGGTGGGAAGGCAAAGCAGACAAATCCAAATAACAAAAACAAACAAGAAGAATCCAACATTGTAAGATGCAGAAACAACCTCTCAATGAAAAGAAAAGAGGAATCCCCGGAAAGAGAGGTAGATGGAATAGACATAGCCCAAATGTCAGACATGGAATTCAAAACTATGGTGGTGAAGAAGCTCAATATGCATGAAAACCTCAAAAACAACTATGACAACCTCCAAGGAAGTTACCAACAGCTCCAAGAAAATTATAGGGAACTTACAGAAAACTACACCAGCATAAAAAAGGACATAGAAACTGTTAACAAGAACCAGGAAGGACTTAAGAATGCAATCTCCGAATTGAAAAACACAGTAGAATCAGTCAAAAGCAGACTAAATGAAGCAGAGGATCATATTAGTGAGTTAGAGGATAATGTAGGAAATAATTCTCAAACGATACAGCAAAATGAAAAAAGATTGAAAAAATATGAACAAGATGTAAGGGAATTACAGGATAGCATGAGAAGAAATAATATCAGGATCATCGGAATAAGAGAGGGAGAAGAAAAGGAGCATGGAATTGAAAAACTGATAGGAGAAATAGTGACAGAAAATTTTCCGAACCTGATGAGAGAAAAAGTTATGCAATTCCAAGAAGCACTGAGAGTTCCAATAAAGAGGAACCTCCCAAAACCCACTCCAAGGCACATTATAGTTAAAATGGCAACATACCAAGACAAAGAGAGAATCCTAAAAGCAGCAAAAGAAAAACAGCAAATAACTTACAAGGGAGCTCCAATAAGGCTATCGACCGATTTCTCAACAGAAACATTACAAGCCAGAAGGGAATGGTCAAAAATATTTCAAGCAATGAAAAACAAAGGCCTACAACCAAGAATACTCTACCCAGCAAGGCTCTCATTCAAAATAGAAGGTGAAATAAGGAGTTTCTCAGACAAAGGAAGACTAAAAGAATAAATCTCCACAAAACCAGCATTGCAAGAGATGCTAAAGGAAATATTCTAAGAAAAAGGAAGAGAAAAAACAAAAAAAGAGTAGAGGAACAGAGATACAAAAGGTAAATGAATAAATACGTGTCAATAATAACCTTAAATGTAAATGGATTAAATGCTCCAATTAAAAGACATAGGGTAACGGAATGGATAAGAAAACAGGACCCACATATTTGCTGTCTACAAGAAACACACCTCAAAACAAAAGATCTACATAGACTTAAAGCAAAGAGATATAAAAAAATATTCCAAGCAAATGAACCTGAAAAAAAAGCTGGGGTAGCAGTCCTCATATCAGACAAAACGGATTTCAAAGCAAGGGCAATAAAAAGAGACAAAGAAGGACATTTCATAATACTTAAGGGAACAATCCATCAAGAAGATATAACACTGATAAACATACATACACCCAAAATAGGAGCACCCAAATACATAAAGCAAATACTAGAAGACCACAAGAAGGATATTAACAACAACACACTCATAGTAGGGGACTTCAACACTCCATTATCAACAAATAGATAGATCATCCAAGCAAAGAAACACCAAAGATAAACAGGCATTGAACAACACACTAAACCACATTGACTTAACTGATATATATAGAACTTTTCACCCCAAAGAAGTAAAATATACATTCTTTTCAAAGGCACATGGGACATTTTCAAAGATAGACCACATAATAGGACACAAAATAAGACTCAACAAATTCAAGGAAATTGAAATCATATCAAGCATCTTTTCAGACCGCAATGCCTTGAAACTGAAAATCAACCTCAGGGAAAAAAATCAAAGACACCAAATTCATGGAGAATAAATAACACGCTATTAAATAATGAATGGGTTAACAATGACATCAAAGAAGAAATAAAAAAATTTCTAGAAACTAATGACAATGAACACACAACAGCCCAAAACCTATGGGACACAGCAAAAGCAGTCCTAAGAGGGAAGTTCATAGCACTATAGGCATATCTGAAGACTAGAAAAATCTCAAATAAAAAATCTAATACTAAAGCTACAAGAACTAGAACAACAAACAAAGCCTAGGGCAAAAAGAAGAAAGGAAATCATCAAGATCAAAGCAGAATTAAATGACATAGAAACTAAACAAACAATCCAAAAAATCAACAAAACTAAGAGCTGGTTCTTTGAAAAAATAAACAAAATCGACAAGCCTCTAGCCAGGCTCATCAAGAAAAAAAGAGAGAAGACCCAAATAAACAAAATCAGAAGTGAAAGAGGAGAAATCATGACTGATACCTCAGAAATACAATTATAAGAAATTACTACAAACAACTATATGGCAAGAAATTTGACAACCTAGTAGAAATGGACAGATTTCTAGAGACATAAAACCTTCCAAAACTGAATCAAGAAGAAGTAGAAAGTCTCAACAGGCCAGTAACAAAGAAGGAAATTGAAACAGTAATCAAAAATCTCCCTGCACACAAAAGCCCTGGACAGGATGCCTTCACAGGCGAATTTTACAAAACATTTAGGGAAGAACTAACTCTTACCCTCCTCAAACTATTCCAAAAAATCCAAGAAGAAGGTAAAATCCCAAACTCTTTCTATGAAGCTAGTATTACCCTCATCCCCAAACCAGGTCAAGACACAGCAAAGAAAGAAAACTACAGGCCAATATCACTGATGAACATAGATGCTAAAATCCTCAATAAAATTTTGGCGAACAGGATCCAGCAATACATCAAAAAGATCATACACCATGATCAAGTGGGATTCATCCCAGGGATGCAAGGATGGTTTAATATTCACAAATCAATAAAAATAATACATAACCTAAAGAAAATGAAAGACAAAAATTACATGATCATATCTATAGATGCAGAAAAAGCATTTGATAAAGTACAACACCCATTTATGATGAAAACACTCAGCAAAATGGGAATAGAGGGAGCATACCTTAACATCATTAAGGCTATATATGAGAAGCCTGAAGCCAACATCATACTCAATGGACAAAAACTGAAAGCATTCCCCCTGAAATCAGGAACTAGACAAGGCTGTCCACTCTCCCCACTTCTATTCAACATAGTGTTGGAAGTCCTAGCCACAGCAGTCAGACAAGACAAAGAAATAAAAGGCATCCAAATTGGGAAAGAAGAAGTAAAACTATCACTCTTTGCAGATGACATGATAGTATACTTAGAAAACCCTATAAGCTCCACTAAAAGACTACTCGATATAAAAGGTGAATTTGGAGAGAGGGCAAGATGGCGGAGGAGTGAGGAGAGGTTGCGGTTTCAGGCTCCAGAGACCCGTCTCCAGTTTGGGCTAACTGCAGACAGAACATCTCAGTGAGCAGCTGGATACTGGCAGGAGTGGAGCCAAGGCACTGCTGGATTAGAGAAAATCCATCTGGGAACAACCTGTTTAATGAGGATAGTGGAGGAAAAGGGGACAAAAACGGGATTCCTGACTGGGGCGGCTGCCCGAGCTGCGGCGGGAAGTACACAAAGGATTTTTGGCGACTACAGGCTACCCCGGAGAGGAGTCGGGAGGAGAGCAGATCTCTGCCCGCTGGCAGAGACGGGACTCGACCAAGTGGCATTGGCGCCAAAGGACAGGAGACAGCGTGCTGCCGGACAAGTGAGAACATAATTCTCCTTTATATTTTTCTCTAGTGGATGGTGGAGAGGGGAGGAAAGTTTGGGGGTGGTAGGCCATTCTTGAGGAGCGCAGGCGCAGAGGCGCGCTCATCCACTCCCCAACCCTACCCTTGGGTCGTGGGGGCGCACATAGGGAAGTGCTCTCACTCACTGGCCCAGGTGCGCGGGGGCCGTGAGTCCAGGCGTCCCTCGGACACTCCCCAATGGACATAAGATCAGTGCCCCAACGGGCACAGGGAGGGCCCACTGAACACGCAGAGGATCGTGCGCAGATACCCCTAGACAGCTCCCGTGGGCGCCGGGCCCCAGGCCGGAAAGCAGACCACTAGCGCAGGCTCTGTTTGTGCCCGCCCAGACGAGTGAGGGAAGGCGGGCGGCTGCAGCACGGGAACAGCGGGCAGCGACTCACAGACGCTCACTTCCACTGAGCACAAGTGTCCGTGGCCCTGCCCTAAGAGGCGAGAGACCAACTCCCGGAGCTTGGTTCAGCGGGACTAAGGGCACGGGAGGCGCGGGAGTGCAAAAACACCTCAGCCCAGGGACAATAGGCGCCAATCTCGGGGCAAGCTCTCGGACTGCCCGCGCGTGCAGGGACGCGCGCAGGGACACCTCGGCGCGAACACAGAAACACCTCGGCCCGGAAACAATAGGCTCCAACCGCGGGGCAAACTCTCGGGCCGCCCGAGCACGCAGGGGCTCGCACGCAAGGGCACCTCAACTGGCTCCAGCAGGCAGCTAGGGAGCGCGCCGTGCCGGCTACCGCGGGCGCGCACCATAGCGGCAACCGGGGGTGCGCACCATTGCTGCAAGAAACAAGAACCTCTGAACTGCCACACTAGACCAGCTGCAGACGCAGAAAAAGAAGGCAACACACCAAGGCTAAAACGGAGTAAAAACATTGCTTTTTTTTTTTTTTTTTCAGTTATTTTTCACCCTTTCCTCTTTCTTTCTTTCTTTCTTTCTTTCTTCTTAATTCTTTTCTTTCTTTCTTTCTTTCTTTCTTTATTCTTTTCTTTCTTCTCTTTTCTTTGGGCTTTTTTGGGGGAGGGGTTTCGGGGGGTATTTTTTTTTCAATTTTTTTTCTCCCTTTACTTTTTTTTTTGCTATTTTTTTAAAAATGTTTTTTATTGATTATATTGTTACAATAGTTCCAATTTTCTCCCCCTTGCTCCCCTCCACCAAGCACCCCCTCCCCCAGCAATCCCCCCAAGTCCATACCCCTGGTTGGTAAAAATTAACTATCCCCCCTCTCTCAAATATTAGGACCCTTTGTAATCTTGTAAAGGACAATGGACGAAGGTCTCAAGCTCCTCTAGCTGCTTCAAGCTGGACATGGTCGTCGTCCTACCTACCCTTGGGTCCAGAAAACCCTAATAGGAGTGGGGGTGTGGAGGGGAGGGTGGCCTTCCCACATGGGGAAGGATCGTGCAGACTTCAGGTCAGTTGGCTGTCTCCGGTCAACGGCGTGCTTGGTTTAACAGGCTGGTGTCCTTGTTGTGTTCTGGGGGCAACAGATTTGGCGAAAAGGGTTAAAAGACATCATTCAATCCATAACTACAAGATGACAAAAGGCAGGGATTAATTTTTCAATGTTCCATATTAGGAAAAAAAAGAAAAGAAAAAAAAAGGGCTTCTTTGTAAGAAGGTGTGCTAGGCACATCTCACCTTTCCAAAACCCTTTTGCCCATTATACTTAGTTTGGGCTGAGGTAAATAGTTTAGGTTTTCCCCCTCTCAGACCTCTGGGCCTTTTCTGTTCAAGCCATTAGGATAGAAAAGAGAAACCAGCTTTAAAGTGAAGCCCACAGACCACCCCATTCTTCACCAACCCAGCCATTTAGTTCAGCCAAACCGTTGAGTCTCAGGAGGCAGCGCTGCAGAGAGGATTAAGTGAGGCTTATGCGTACAATCACTCAGGTAATGCGATCATAGGCTTATGTCCTTTGAAAACAGAAAACACGTGTTAATTTATGTAACATAACACACAAACAAATCTCTAAATCTGTAAGACTGTCTTATTGGGAAGACATCCAGTTGCAAGGCACTTGAAATTCTATTTGCCTGCAACTTGAATATCTTTGAAGATATCACAGACATGGTTTAATTTTCAAGTGAAACCATATTTTAAATGAGAAGAAACTTTTAAGATGGTTAGTTGCCTTATTTTATACTCTAGTACTGATCAATGTGATTTTCCTTGAATAACAATTTTTCTCCCTAAGGTTACCCTCCTTGTTTTTTTTTTTTTTAATGTGTTTTATTGATTATAATATTACATTTGTGCCAATTTCCCTTCCCTCTGCTCCCCTCCACCCGGTGGCCCCCCTCTCTCCAGTTGTCCCCCCCTTTTAGATCATGTCCATTAGTTGTGCATACAGTTCTTCTCAACCTCTCTCTGTCTATTCCATTCCCTCCTACCATGATCCTTAATTCCTATATCATCTCCCTCCCTCTCCCCATTCCCCTTCCCTGTTGACCTCCCCCCAATATGTTCCCCGTACCTAAAGTTCTTTTTCCACTCTCGTTGCCTGTTTAGTTTGCCTTTGTTTCAATTCCCTAGCTTCTGTTGTTTCTTGTGATGCAGTTTTCATTTTAGATTTCATTGTCTTGATCCTCCTTTTTCTAAACCAGTACCTTTAACATCTCATATAACAGTGGTTTGGATCTAATGAACTCTTTCAGTTTTATTTTGTCCTGGAAACACTTTCTCTGTCCTTCTATTCTGAATGCCAATTTCGCTGGATAGAGTATTCGTGGTTGTAGGTTTTGGATTTTCATTACTTTGAATATTTCTTGCCAGTCCCTTCTTGCCTGCAGGGTCTCCCTTGAGAAGTCAGCTGATAGTCTAATTGGGACCCCTTTGTACATAATTCTTTTCTTCTCTCTTGCTGCTTTTAAGATTCTCTCTTTATCTTTAATTTTTGACATTTTGATTATAATGTGTCTTGGAGTGGTTCTCCCTGGGTCCAGTTTTTTTGGAACTCTCTGTGCTTCCTGGACCTGTAAGTCTATTTCCTTCCCCAAGTCTGGGAAGTTCTCCTTTATTATATTTTCACTCAATTTTTCAAGTTCTAGTTCATCTTCCTCGCTCTCTGGCAAACCAATGATTCTTATGTTGGGCCTTTTATAGCTGTCCCAGAGGTTTCTGATCCTCTCATCGTTGCTTCCCATTTCCTCTCGCTTCATTAGTTGACTGCTTGTTCCTTCTCCATATTCCAGTTTGTTGAAATGAACTCTGGATTTTATTTCCTCACCATCTGTCTCGTATGTGGTTTTGTTCCTTTCGTTATGAGTGTTATTTGCTTCTTTCTCATCTTTTTACAGATCTTTTGTGAATTCTGTAAGCCACCTGATAACAATGGCCCAGAACTGAGCATCTGACAGGTTTCTTATCTGTTCATCTGTCAGGTTCTCCATCTGTTGCCTGGTGAGCTGTGCCACCGGGATTTCTATAGTCGTCTGCCTCATTTTGACAGATGCGTTTTGTTTTCTTGGGCTGGCTGTAGGGGGCAGTGCCTGTGCACTCGTCACAAGCCAGCGACCAGCGCCTGTCCATGACCTATTTCGCAGCCCTGTGGCGCTTTCTTTGGGGGTGGGGGTCCAAGATGGATTCACACAGTTATTCCGCTAGGAGACCGGGATCCGTCCTCCCGCCCTCCTGGGCCTCACCGTTCAAGGCGATGTGGTGGCTGCTTTCCCCAGCATTGGGGTCGCGAGCTGCCGGGGGTTCGACTGCAGCCGGGGTTGTTCTCCCCGCCGCTGTCCCAGGTGCGACCGGAAACAGCACCGCCCCCTTTCGCTCGTCCTACCTGCCCAAAGAGCGCCGCTGGTTTATAACTTCATATGTTGGGCTTCCGTGTAGTTTTATTTTCTGGAATTTTTAGTTATCCTTTGTTTTGAAGTAGTTGTATTCCTCTCTAGTTGTAGAGGGAGACCTAGCGCGTCCGTCTAAGCCTCCATCTTGGCCGGAAGTCCCTACCCTCCTTGTCTTTAAAGGGACTACATTAAGTTCATTTTTAATTTATCCTGTTCGTTTGCATAAACATAACAAGAGCAGCAAATGATCACTTATGATCTTTAGTTCTGCTTTTCTGGAACTTACCCAAGGAATATTTGGGGTGACCCTCAGTCTGTTCTTCAGGGCACAGAAGCTGAGCCACATATCTGGCATTCATCTTTGCCTGTACACACCTGTTTTTTCCAAGTCTTTCTGGTTTTTCATTTTGCCTTAAGGTCCCTTCTAGCCATCTTTCAGGAACACAACCTTCGTTCCTTCCCTGGAAAGATTGCTGTGGACCGCAAAACCAACCATGGTACCAGGTCTTTTATCTCACGGGCTTTTATTAACTTTGAAAGTCATTCCCAGTTCCTCAGGGCTTTTTGGTAACACTCTGAGCCCAAGTATGTTCCCTTTAGGCTTGACATTCCAGTCAAAGACTTGGTCAAAAAAAAAAAAAGGAACCTCTATTAACAACTGGTCTTATTAGTTCTATGCAAAGAAACTTATGTCATTACTTGTTTAAAATGACAAACTCTGTAGGGATCAAATAGAGAGAAAAATATACAACGTGAAGGAAAATCTTTGTCCTAATATTCACTGAACTGGCATTTCCATTGTTCATATTTTCATTTTTCCCCCACTAAAAAAATTATTTTGTTTGTTTTTCCATTACAGTTGTCTCACTTTTTTAGCCCTCTTGCTTCCCTGTACCCTGTCCCTCCCTTCCCCAACATTTAGTCTCCACTCAGTTGCCCATGTCCGTGGGTGACTCATATTTTTTTTTACTTGACCCTTCCCCTTCTTACACCCTTCTCTTCCTCCCCCCTTCCCCCCTTGTTACTGTTAGTCTACTTCTTGTTTACATACCACTGGTTCAATTTTGCTCATTTGTTTGTGTTGTTCATTAGTTTCCTGTAATAGGTGACAGCATAAGATATTTTTCTTTCATTGCCTGGCTTATTTCACAAAGCATAATTTTCTCTAGTTCCATCCATGTTGTTGCAAATGGTAGAAGTTCCTTCTTTCTTTCTGCTACATAGAATTCCATTGTGTAAATGTACCACAGTTTTTTGATACACTCATCTACAGATGGGCATTTAGATTGTTTCCAGCACTTGGCTATTGTGAATAGTGCTGCTATGAACATTGGAGTGCATAGGTTCTTTTGAATTGGTGTTTCAGGATTTTTTGGATATAATCCTAGCAATTGAATTGCTGGTTCAAAAGGCAGTTCCATTTTTAGTTTTTTAAGGAAATTCCAAACTGTTTTCCACAGTGGCTGCACCAGTCTGCATTCCCACCAGCAATGCACCAGGGTTCCCGTTTCTCCGCATCCTCTCCAGCACAAGATGTTTGTTGATTTGTTGATGATGGCCATTCTGACTGGTGTGAGGTGGTATCTCATTGTGGTTTTTATTTGCATCTCTCTGATGGCTAGTGATGTTGAGCATACTTTCATATGTCTATGGGCCCTCTGTATGTCTTCTTTGGAGAAGTGTTTGTTCAGGTCCTTTGCCCATTTTTTAATTGGGTTGTCTGTCTTCTTGGTGTTGAGTCATATGAGTTCTTTGTATATTTTGGAGATCAATCCCTTGTCTGAGATGTCACTAGCGAATATATTTTCCCATATGGTTGGTTTCCTTTTCATCTTGCTGATGTTTTCTTTAGCTGAGCAGAAACTTTTTAGTTTGATGTAGTCCCATTTGTTTATTCTTTCCTTTATTTCCCTTGCCGTAGGAGATATATCAGTGAAAATGTTGCTACGTGGGATATCTGAAATTTTCCTGCCTATTTTTTCCTCTAGGACTTTTATGGTATCACGGCTTACATTTAAGTCTTTGATCCATTTTGAGTTTATTCTGGTGTATGGTGTGAGCTGGTGGTCTAGTTTCATTTTTTTGCATGTCCCTGTCCAGTTCTCCCAACACCATTTGTTGAAGAGGCTCTTTTCACTCCATTTGATGTTCTTTCCCCCTTTGTCAAATATTAGTTGACCATATGAACTTGGGTTTATTTCTGGGCTCTCTATTCTGTTCCACTGATCTATATGTCTGTTTTTATGCCAGTACCAGACTGTTTTGATTACCGTGGCCTTGTAGTATAGTTTGATATCAGGTATTGTGACTCCTCCTACTGTGTTCTTCCTCAAAATTGCTGTGGCTATTCGGTGTCTTTTTTGGTTCCATATAAATTTTTGAAGTATTTGTTCTAGGTCTGTGAAATATGTTGCTGTTATTTTAATAGGGATTTCATTGAATCTATAAATTGCTTTGGGTAGTATGGACATTGTAATGATGTTGATTCTTCCCATCCATAGGCATGGTATATGCTTCCATTTATTTGTATCTTCTTTAATTTCTTTCTTCTGTTTTATTTAGTTTTCTGTGTACAGGTCTTTTACCTCTTTGGTTAAGTTTATTCCTAGGTATTTTCTTTTTCTTTTTTTTTTTTAATGTTTTTTATTGATTATATTGTTACAACAGTTCCAATTTTCTCCCCCTTGCTCCCCTCCACCCAGCACCCCCCTCCCCCAGCAATGCCCCCCAAGTCCATAACCCTGGTTCGTAAAAATTAACTATCCCCCCCCTCAAATATTAGGACCCTTTGTAATCTTGTAAAGGACAATGGGCAAAGGTCTCAAGCGCCTCTAGCTGCTTCAAGCTGGACATGGTCGTCGTCCTACACCCTTGGGTATTTTATTTTTCTTGTTGCTATGGTAAATGGGATTTTTCTTTCAGTTTCTATCTCTGAGTTTTTATTGTTGGTGTATAAAAATGCCTTTGATTTCTTAATATTGACTTTGTATCCAGCTGTTTTGCCGAATTCACTTATTAGGTTGAGTAGTTTTTTTGTGGAGTCTAAAGGATTTTCTATGTACACTATCATGTCATCTGCAAATAATGACAGTTTTACTTCTTCTTTTTCAATTTGGATGCCTTTTATTTCTCTTTTTTGTCTGATTGCTGTGGCTAGAACTTCCAAGACTATGTTGAATAGCAGTGTAGAGAGCGGACATCCTTGTCTTGTTCCTGATCTCAGGGGAAATGCTCTCAGTTTTTGCCCATTGAGTATGATGTTGGCTTCAGGTTTCTCATATATGGCCTTTATTATGTTGAGGTATGCTCCCTCTATTCCCATTTTGCTGAGAGTTTTTATCATAAATGGATGTTGTACTTTATCAAATGCTTTTTCCGCATCTATTGATATGATCATGTGGTTTTTGTCTTTCATTTTGTTTATGTGGTGTATCACGTTTATTGATTTGCGAATATTAAACCATCCTTGCATCCCTGGGATGAATCCTACTTGATCGTGGTGTATGATGTTTCTAATGTGTTGCTGGATCCGGTTTGCCAATATTTTGTTGAGGATTTTAGCATCTATGTTCATCAGCGATATTGGTCTGTAGTTTTCTTTCTTTGTTGTGTCTTGACCTGGTTTTGGAATTAGGGTTATACTGGCTTCATAGAACGAGTTTGGGAGTCTTCCCTCTTCTTGTATCTTTTGGAATAATCTGAGGAGGATAGGAGTTAGTTCTTTCCTAAATGTTTTGTAGAATTCACTTGTGAAGCCATCCAGTCCTGGGCTTTTGTGTCCTGGGAGTTTTTTGATTACTGCTTCAATTTCACTGGCTGTTATTGGTCTATTCAGACTTTCTGTTTCTTCTTGATTCAGTTTGGGAAGACTATAGTTTTCCAGGAATTTGTCCATTTCCTCTAGGTTGTCAAATTCTTTGCCATACAGTTGTTCGTAATAATTTCTTATAATTCTTTGTATTTCTGTTGTATCAGTTGTGATTTCTCCTCTTTCGTTTCTGATTTTATTTATTTGGGTTCTCTCTTTTTTTCTTGATGAGCCTGGCTAAAAGCTTGTCAATTTTGTTTATCTTTCAAAGAACCAGCTTCTACTTTTGTTGATCTTTTGAATTGTTACTTTAGACTCTATGTCATTTAATTCTGCTCTGCTCTTGATGATTTCCTTCCTTCTACTTGATCCGGGTTTTGCTTGTTGTTCTTCCTCTAGTTCTTGTAGCTGTAGGGTTAAATTTTTTATTAAAGATTCTTCTAGCTTTTTTAAGTAGGCCTGTATTGCTATGAACTTTCCTCTCAGGACTGCTTTCGCTGTATCCCATAGGTTTTGGGTTGTTGTGTGTTCATTATCATTGGTTTCCAGGAACTTTTTGATTTCTTCCTTGATGTCATTGTTAACCCATTCATTATTTAATAGCATGTTATTCATTCTCCATGAGTTTGAATGTTTTTGAGTTTTTTCCTTGAGGTTGATTTCCAATTTTAAGCCATTGTGATCTGAGAAGGTGCTTGATATAATTTCAACTTTCTTGAATTTATTGAGGCTTGTTTTGTGTCTTACCATGTGGTCTATCTTTGAAAATGTTCCATGTGCACTTGAGAAATATGTATATTTTGCTTCTTTGGGGTGAAAACTTCTATATATATATCGACTAAGTCCATTTGATCTAAAGTGTTGTTCAGTGCCTCAATATCTTTGGTGTTTCTTTGCTTTGAAGATCTGTCCATTGTTGACAATGGGGTGTTAAAGTCCCCTACGATGAGTGTGTTGCTGTCTATATCTTTCTTGGAGTCTTTCAAAATTTTCCTTATATATTTGGGTGCTCCTAAGTTGGGTGCATATATATTTATAAGGGTTATATCTCCTTGATGGATTTTCCCCTTAAGTATTATGTAATGCCCTTCTTTGTCTCTTTTTATGGACTTTGCTGTGAAATCTGTTTTGTCTGATATAAGTATTGCTACCCTGGCTTTTTTTTCATGTCCATTTGCTTGAAATAGTTTTTTCCATCCCTTTACTTTCAGTCTGTGTAGATCTTTTGTTCTAAGGTGTGTCTCTTGTAGACAGCATATATGTGGGTCATTCTTTCTAATCCATTCAGCTACCCTATGTCTTTTAATTGGAGCATTTAATCCATTTACGTTTAAAGTTATTACTGATAAGTACTTATTCATTGTCATTTTCCCCCTTTGTACTCGTGTTCTTCTCTATCTCTCTCTGTTTCTTTATCTTCTTAGAGCAGACCCTTTAGCATCTGTTGCATTGCTGGTTTGGTGGAGATGTATTCTTTTCGTCTTCCTTTGTCTGAGAAACTCCTTATTTCGCCTTCCATTTTGAATGAGAGCCTTGCTGGGTAGAGTATTCTTGGTTGTAGGCCTTTGTTTTTCATTGCTTGGAATATTTTTTGCCATTCCCTTCTGGCTTGTAGTGTTTCTGTTGAGAAATCTGAGGATAGCCTTATTGGAGCTCCCTTGTATGTTATTAGTTGTTTCTCTCTTGCTTTTTTTTAAGATTCTCTCTTTGTCTTTGAATGTTGCCATTTTAATTATGATGTGTCTTGAGGTGGGCCTGTTGGGGTTCATCTTCATTGGGACCCTCTGTGCCTCCTGGATTTGCGTGGTGACCCTTTCTCTCCTCATGTGAGGGAAGTTTTCTGTCATTAGTTTTTCAAAGAAGTTTTCTATCCCTTGCTCTTTTTCTTCTCCTTCTGGAATTCCTATGATACGGATATTATTACATTTCATGTTGTCCTGCAGCTGTCTTAGAACCTCTTCAGTCTTGTTCAGTCTTTTTTCATTTTGTTGCATTGTCTGGGAGTTTTTGTGTACGTTGTCCTCCAGCTCGCTGATCCGATCTTCTGCTTCCTCCAGCCTGCTTTTAATTCCTTCTACTGTTTTCTTCAATTCAGAGATCGTATTCTTCATTTCCTCCTGGCTCTTATTGATAGCTTCCATGTCCTTTTTGATGCTGGTATAATTCTCAGTAAGTTCCTTATAGTTTTTCTGGAGTTCACTGTAGTTTTTCTGGAGTTCTTTGTAGTTTCTGCTGAGCTCATTTAGCTTCTCCATAATCCATGTTTTAAATTCCGTATCTGATATTTTGCTCCCCTCTATTTCATTTAGCACTCTTTCTGGGGATTCTACCTTTCCTTTTGATGTGGGGTTGTTTCTCTGTCTCCCCATTTTTATGATTCCTTTTGTTTGTTGCTGCTTCTTAGAATGATCTGTTCTTCCTGGATCTGCCTCTGGTAGCGTCAGATCATGTACCAGACTGGCCCTAGGCAGCCTATTGGAGACTTCCAGGGATCTACTGCCTTTGTCTCTCTTCTTTAGTTGTTACTATACTCAGTCTGTAGTTGGCCGTCAGTCTTAAGGACCGTGGGTGTGACAACTTAATTCCTGTATGCAGGGCTTTTATTTCCCCTTAGTATGACGCCACTTGGAGGAGAATGGTCTGTCTGCTCTACTGGGGCTGAGTCAGCACTGGCTGGTCTTGGGAGGGGGTTAGTGTAGCTTCCACTTACTCCTCTGCCCTCCTGGATTTCCGTCTGTGTTGTCCTTGATGATATTTCTTTAATCTGTCTGGTTGTATTTCAGCTACTTTTTGGTGGATCTTTTTCTCTGGTTAGTTGATTGAGAGTCACTCTGCCCACCTAGTCTTGAGATCTTTTGTGAAGGTGCTGCTAAAACATAATTACACAACCCAGGCAAGAAACCCACACCCTCCAATGTCTCCCCCAAATACAATCCCACTATAGGCTGCAAATGAGCCCGTGTTAATATACTTGTGGAGATTCTGGGACTTTTATTTTGTAGGAGAAACAGAAAGGAGTTGTTTTAAATGAAGGAAGGGTAATTTTTGAGCTGGAAGTTGATAGAGTATTAATATTAGCAATTGGGATCAAGGTTATGTAAGAGAGCAATTAACACTTATACTGTATGTTTGAAAAGGAGGGGAGGGTTACAGTGTGGAGTGAGAAAGTGGAAGTCTATAGCATTAGCATTATATAATCGGTATATACTATATGATTAGCGTGGGAGGTAGGGTAGACACAACAGACATCCAGGTAGACAGACAGCCAGAAATTGAAAGAGAGGGTTGGGGAGGTTAGAAGGTAGGAAACAGATTGAGAGAGAATTTTTTAAGAATAAAAATACAGAGTAGAAAATAGCAAGACAGGAAGGGAGAGAGGAAAGAAAGAGAGAAAGTAGAGCAGAGAAGGGTAGGAGAGAGAACGAAAGAAGAAGGGGAGGTAGAAGAGAAGGGACTGGATTAAAATCCTTTTTTAAATTATATATTATAAAATAGATTAGGAGATTAAAAGATGATATAAAGTTGCAAGATAGAAAGGGTGAATATAGAGAGAGAGAGGAATAGGAGATAGGAAAGCGAGAGGATTTGGGAGGAAAAGAGCTCAGAGGAGGGAAGGAAATCAGGAGGAAGAGGAGATATTAGGGAGGGGAGGATTGAAATTGAAGAGTTGACAGAAGATAGGATGAAGGAGAGAAATACAAGAGGTAGAGAAAGAAGTGAGGGGATGGGGTAGAAAAAGAGAAGGGGTAAGAATGGGAGAGGAAAGGGAGAGGGGGATAGATTAGAATTATAATTTGAATATTAAGAGCTTAGAATATGAAGTGGAATAGGGAGAGAGAGATTATGTATAGGGAGAGAAGGAAAATAAGGACAAGAGATGAAAGAAAAACGAATGTAGACTGAAGGGGGACAAAATAAAGAAAGAAATTTAATAAAGTTGAAGGTGCGTAGTGCAGAGAAAGGAGAGGGTGAGAAAGAGAGAGAACTTAAAATTATAAAATTAACTGAGAATAGGTTGAAGGGGAGACATGCTAAGGGGAGAGAAGGGAGGGAAAAGGAGGGGAGAAAAGAAGAGAGAATAAGAAGGGGCTGACGGTAGGGGTAGTTAGAAAGAGAGTGAGAGATAAAGGAATGAGGATTTTAACTCAATTCAACTTTTATGCACAGTCTCTGAGTATTTTTGGTTTTTTTGTTTTTTGGTTTTTCCTTGCTTCCTTCCTGAGTCCGCTCCTATTCTAAATTCCTTGAGTTTCAAATCTTTTCTGGTTGGTTGGCTGGCTGTGGGAGGGTCCTGCTTGATTCTGGGATTGCTAGTCTTTTTTTCGTGGGCCTACCACCGCTCTGCTGTGAGCTGCGTTTAGTTGTCCCCTCCTGAGGCAGCCTCAGCCCTCCTCAGGCTTGTCCAGCTACTCCTTCCCTCTGTTGGTCCAGCCTGTGCCTGCCAGCAATCCCCGCCCTGCCTCCAGTCCTGTCTCTATTACCAGGCTACAGCTTCTGCTCTCTTCCCTGTCTATATGCCTGCCCACCCTATTTCTCTCCCTGTCTCAAGATCGTCCTTTTGTTCTGCAGAACTCTGGCACAGTCGGTCAAAGTGTCGGGCCCAGTGGCCCTTTCCTGCCCAGGGCCTCTCCGCTAGTCTGGAGCTTTGCAGTGGCTTTCCTGCCTGTGCTCTTCTCCCTGCCCCAATACGTTCTCTATTCCGAGCTACAGCTTCCGCTGGCTTCCCTGTCTATCGGCCTGTGCGCTCTATCTTTCTTCCCACCACAGCACCGTCCCTTTGTTCTGTAGGATTCTAGTGTGGTCGGTCATCGCAGCACTCTCCTAACCCGGAGCTCTCCGCCAGTCTGGAGCTCCGCAGCAGCTTTTCCCTGCGGCCCCTTCTCCCTGCCCTAAAACCGTCTCCACTCCAGAACCTCCGCTCTCTTCCCTGCTTACACACTCCGCACATCCTATTTCCCTCCTAGCCCCAGACCGGCCTTTTGTTCTGTGGGATTCTAGCACGACTAAAGAGCAAACACTGGTTTCAAGAACGCAGTTCTCCCCCGGTCCGGAATTCCGCAGCAGCTTTTCTGTGCTGCTGTTCTCCTTGCCCCAAAACTGCTCCTTTGTTCTGTAGGGCCCTAGCACTAGTGCTGGGCTCACCCGGAGTGCTGAGCTTTCAGTCGGAGGTTGCAGCTGAGGATATTTCCCTCTAGACTCAGATCACACAGTTTCTCCCAGTCCTGATTGTTCACTGTTCTCTCCCTCCTCTGGCTTTTTCGGCCAAATCCTCTCCCTAACTCCCTACAAGAATTCACTCCCGGCTAGTGAGCTCTCCGGCTTGATACTGCAAACGCACGGAGTCTCGGAATGACTCAGCCTGCAGTTTGTGATAAACCCCTCCACCCCCCTCCACGCTGCTCCCACGATCTCCTCCTCGTTCACGTTATGAGATATCCGCACTCACTCAGTCACTCCTCTCCGCATTTGTTCCTGGATTCTCTCCTTAACAGGAGTGATCTGAGAACACTGTCCCTACTCCGCGGCCATCTTGGTCCCTTGTTCCTCTTTCTTTCTTTCTTCTTAATTCTTTCTTTTCTTTCTTCTCTTTTCTTGGGTTTTTTTGGGGGGGTATTTTTTTCCAATTTTTTTTCTCCTTTTCCTCTTTCTTTCTTTCTTTCTTTCTTATTAATTCTTTCTTTTCTTTCTTTCTTTCTTCTCTTTTCTTGGGTTTTTTTGGGGGGATTTGGGGGGTATTTTTTTCAAATTTTTCTCTCTTCTTTCTTTTTTTTTCTATATTCTTTCTTTTCTTTCTTTCTTTCTTCTTTTCTTTATTCTATTTCCTTGGTTTCTTTTGGGGGGGTGTTTTTTTTTCTCCCCTTCCAAAAAGAATAACAAACTTTATCTCTAATGTGTTACATATAACCTCTCCTCATCCTTTCTCTTTAATCGTTGTTTATCCGTTTGTGTGTGTAGTTTAGCCCCCCTATCGCTCTAAATAATAGAATATAATTACCATATAAACCCAATACAATACAATCCCACTTTCTTACCATATTATGCATTTTTCTATCCTTTACTTCTATTTTTATTAACATACAATGTAAATATTACCTACTGGCTTGCACAGTCTCAACTATTATTAATCTATCACCCCCTCTATCAAAAATTATATTTTTCCTCCCCAAAACAACTCTTATCTATTCTTCTTATAGTATAAAAGCTCTAATCTCTTTACATTTATATTAATACGGGCTCGTTGGCTGACGATAGCAGGATAGAGTGGGGGATATTTTTTGAGGGTGTGGGTCTCCTGCCTGGGCTGTGTGTTTATGTTTTTAACAGCATATCCACAAAAGAACTCAAGACAAAGTGGATAGAGTGACTCTCAACCAACTAGCCAGAAGGAAGATCCTATCAAAGAACATCTGAAATATAACCAAACAGCATAAACAAACGACATAAGGGGTAACTCAAGAACATCAGGCTCAGGATATCAAAGAGACTGCACCACTGAAACCCCCAGATCTCCGATAAAGAATCTCACACCACAAAGGAGGGAAGTCAAAGCAGACTACCCCCCCAAAAAAACAAATAAGTAGATAAATAAAAACAAACAAAAAGAATCCAACATGGTAAGATGCAAAAGTAACCCCTCAATGAAGAGAAAAGAGGAATCCTCAGAAAGAGAGATAGATGAAATAGACATAGCCCAAATGTCAGAAATGGAATTCAAAACAATGGTGATAAAGAAGCTCAATATACTTGACATCCTTAAAATCAACTATGACAACCTCCAAGGAAGTTACCAGCAGCTCCAAGAAAATTACAGGGAACTTGCAGAGAACTATACCAGCATAAAAAAAGACATAGAAACTGTTAACAAGAACCAGGAAGGACTTAAGAATGCAATCTCTGAACTGAAAAACACAGTAGAATCAGTCAAAAGCGGACTAAACGAAGCAGAGGATCGGATTAGTGAGTTAGAAGATAATGTAGAGAAAAACTCCCAGACAATACAGCAAAATGAAAAAAGATTGAAAAAATATGAACAAGATGTAAGGGAATTACAGGATAGCATGATAAGAAATAATATCAGGATCATAGGAATAAGAGAGGGAGAAGAAAAGGAACATGGAATTGAAAAACTGATAGGAGAAATAGTGACAGAAAATTTTCCCAACCTAATGAGAGAAAAAACTATACAAGTTCAGGAAGCACAGAGAGTTCCAATGAAGAGGAATCCCCAAAAACCCACTCCAAGGCACATTATAGTTAAAATGGCAACATTCCAAGACAAAGAGAGAATCCTAAAAGCAGCAAGAGAAAAACAGCAAATAACATACAAGGGAGCGCCGATAAGGCTATCAACTGATTTCTCAACAGAAACATTACAAGCCAGAAGGGAATGGTCAAAAATATTTCAAGCAATGAAAAACAAAGGCCTACAACCAAGAATACTCTACCCAGCAAGGCTCTCAGAATTCAAAATAGAAGGTGAAATAAGGAGTTTCTCAGACAAAGGAAGACTGAAAGAATACATCTCCACCAAACCAGCATTGCAAGAGATGCTAAAGGGAGTGTTCTAAGAAAAAAGAAGCAAAGAACAAGAGAGGAGAGGAACAGAGGTACAAAGGGAAATGAATAAATACACGTCAATAATAACCTTAAATGTAAATGGATTAAATGCTCCAATTAAAAGACATAGGGTAACGGAATGGTTAAGAAAACAGGACCCACATATTTGCTGTCTACAAGAAACACACATCAAAACAAAAGATTTACACAGACTGATAGTAAAGTGATATAAAAAAGTATTTCAAGCAAATGGACCTGAAAAAAAAGCCGGGGTAGCAGTCCTCATATCAGACAAAACGGATTTCAAAGGAAGAACAATAAAAAGAGACAAAGAAGGACATTTCATAATACTTAATGGAACAATCTATCAAGAAGATATGACTTTGATAAACATATATGCACCCAATATAGGAGCACCCAAATACATAAAGTAAATACTAGAAGACCACAAAAAGGATATCAACAACAACACGCTCATAGTAGGGGACTTCAACACTCCATTATCAACAATAGACAGATCATCCAAGCAAAGAAACACCAAGGATATACAGGCATTGAACAACACACTAAACCACATGGATCTAACTGATATATATAGAACTTTTCACCCCAAAGAAGTGAAATATATATTCTTTTCAAGTGTACATGGGACATTTTCAAAGATAGACCACATGATAGGTCACTAAACAAGCATCAACAAATTCAAGAAAATTGAAATCATATCAAGCATCTTTTCAGATCACAATGCCTTGAAACTAGAAATAAACCTCAGAAAAAAAAATCAAAGACACCCAAACTCATGGAGATTGAATAACATGCTATTAAATAGTGAATGGGTTAACAATGACATCAAAGAAGAAATCAAGAAATTTCTAGAAACTAATGATAATGAGCACACAACAGCCCAAAACCTGTAGGACACAGCAAAAGCAGTCCTGAGAGTAAAGTTCATAGCAATACAGGCATATCTGAAAAGGATAGAAGAATCTCAAATAAAAAACCTAACCATAATGCTACAAGAACTAGAACAACAACAACAAACAAAGCCTAGGGCAAGAAGAAGGAATGAAATCATAAAGATCAGAGCAGAACTAAATGACATAGAGACTAAACAAACAATCCAAAAGATCAACAAAACTAGGAGCTGGTTCTTTGAAAAAAATAAACAAAATCGACAAGCCTCTAGCCAGTCTAATCAAGAAAAAAGGAGAGAAGACCCAAATAAACAAAATCAGAAATGAAAGAGGAGAAATCACGACTGATACCTCAGAAATACAAATGATAGTTAGAAATTACTTCAGACAACTGTATGACAAGAAATTTTTTTAAATGTCTTTTATTGATTATAATGTTACATTTGTTCCAATTTCCCTTCCCTCTGCTCCCCTACACCTGGTGGCCCCCCTACCTCCAGTTGTACCCCTCTTTTAGAGCATGTCCATTAGTTGTGCATATAGTTCTCCTCAACCTCTCTCTGTCTATTCCATTCCCTCCTACCATGATCCTTAATTCCTATATCATCTCCCTCCCTCTCCCTGTTCCCCCTCCCTGTTGACCTCCCCCCAATATGTTCCCCATACCTATAGTTCTTTTTCCACTCTCGTTGCCTGTTTAGTTTGCCTTTGTTTTAATTCCCTAGCTTCTGTTGTTGTTTCTTGTGATGCAGTTTTCATTTTAGATTTCATAGTTTTGATCCTCTTTTTTCTAAACCAGTCCCTTTAACATCTCATATAACAGTGGTTTGGATCTAATGAACTCTTTCAGTTTTGTTTTGTCCTGGAAACACTTTCTCTGCCCTTCTATTCTGAATGCCAATTTCGTTGGATAGAGTATTCGTGGTTGTAGGTTTTGGATTTTCATTACTTTGAATATTTCTTGCCAGTCCCTTCTTGCCTGCAGGGTCTCCCTTGAGAAGTCATCTGATAGTCTAATTGGAACCCCTTTGTACATGATTCTTTTCTTCTCTCTTGCTGCTTTTAAGATTCTCTCTTTATCTTTAATTTTTGACATTTTGATTATAATGTGTCTTGGAGTGGTTCTCCCTGGGTCCAGTTTTTTTGGAACTCTCTGTGCTTCCTGGGCCTGTAAGTCTATTTCCCTCCCCAAGTTTGGGAAGTTCTGCTTTATTATATTTTCACTTAATTTTTCAATTTCTAGTTCATCTTCTTCGCCCTCTGGCAAACCAATGATTCTTATGTTGGGCCTTTTATAGCTGTCCCAGAGGTTTCTGATCCTCTCATCCTTGCTTCCCGTTTCCTCTCTCTGCACTGGTTGACTGTTTGTTCCTTCTCTATGTTCTGGTTTGTTGATATGAACTCTGGATTTTTTTCCCTCACCATCTGTCTCATATGTGGTTTTGTTCCTTTCGTTATGAGTGTTTTTCACTTCTTTCTCATCTTTTTCCAGATCTTTTGTTAATTCTGTAAGCCACCTAATAACAATGGCCCTGAACTGAGCCTCTGACAGGTGTCTTATTTGTTCATCTGTCAGATTCTTCATCTGTTGCCTGGTGAGCTGCGCCACCGGGATTTCTATAGTTGTCTGCTTCATTTTGACAGATGCGTTTTGTTTTCTTGGGCTGGCTGTAGGGGGCAGTGCCTGTGTACTTGTCACGACCCAGGGACCGGCGGCGATCTGCAACCTTTTTCTCTGCGCCGTGGCCATTTGTCGTCACAACCCAGTGACCGGCGCTGATCTGCAACCTATTTCACAGCGCTGTGGCGCTTTGTGTGGGGGCGGGGGTCCAAGATGGATTCACACAGTTATTCCACTAGGAGACCGGGATCCGTCCTCCCGCCCTCTGGCCCTCACTGTTCAAGGCGATGTGGTGGCTGCTTTCCCCAGCGTTGGGGTTGAAAGCTGCCGGGGGATCGACTGCAGCCGGGATTGTCCTCCCTGCTGCTGGGATTGTTCTCCCTGCCACTGTTCCTGGTGCGACCGCAAACAGCACCACCCACTTTCGCTCTTCCTACCTGCCCAAAGGACGCCGCTGGTTTATAACTTCATACGTTGGGCTTCCGTGTAGTTTTATTTTCTGGAATTTCTAGTTATCTTTTGTTTTAAAGTAGTTGTATTCCTCTCTATTTGTAGAGGGAGACCGAGCGTGTCCGTCTAAGCCTCCATCTTGGCCGGAAGTCCTGTATGACAAGAAATTTGACAATCTACAACAAATGGACAAATTTCTAGAAACATACAACCTTCCAAAACTGAATCAAGAAGAAGTGGAAAGTCTCAACAGACCAATAACAAAAAAGGAAATTGAAACAGTAATCCAAAATCTCCCTGCACACAAAAGTCCTGGACCGGATGGCTTCACAGGTGAATTCTACAAAACATTCAGGGAAGAACTAACTCCTGTCCTCCTCAAACTGTTCCAAAAAATCCAAGAAGAGGGGAAAATCCCAAACTCTTTCTATGAAGCCAGTATTATCCTAATCCCCAAACCAGGTCAAGACACAACAAAGAAAGAAAACTACAGGCCAATATCACTGATGAACATCGATGCTAAAATCCTCAATAAAATATTGGCAAACAGGATCCAGCAATACATCAAAAAGATCATACATCATGATCAAGTGGGCTTCATTCCAGGGATGCAAGGATGGTTTAATATTCGCAAATCAATAAATATAATACATCACCTAAACAGAATGAAAGACAAAAATCACATGATCATATCAATAGATGCAGAAAAAGCATTTGATAAAGTACAACACCCATTTATGATGAAAACACTCAGCAAAATGGGAATAGAGGGAGCATACCTTAACATAATTAAGGCTATATGTGAGAAGCCTGAGGCCAACATCATACTCAGTGGACAAAAACTGAAAGCATTCCCCCTGAACTCAGGAACTAGACAAGGTTGTCCACTCTCTCCACTCCTTTTCAACATAGTGTTGGAAGTCCTAGCCACAGCAATCAGACAAGAAAAAGAAATAAAAGGCATCCAAATTGGGAAAGAGGAAGTAAAACTTTCATTATATGCAGATGACATGATAGTATACCTAGAAAATCCTATAAACTCCACTAAAAGACTACTCCATGTAATAAGTGAATTTGGCAAAATCGCAGGATACAAAATAAATATACAGAAATCTAAGGCATTTCTGTACACCAACAATAAAATAGCAGAGACAGAAACAAAATAGAAAATACCATTTACTATAGCAACAAGAAAAATAAAGTACCTAGGAATAAACTTAACCAAAGAGATAAAAGACCTGTACTCTGAAAATTACATAACATTGAAGAAAGAAATTAAGGAAGAAACAAATAAATGGAAGCAAATACCATGTTCTTGGATGGGAAGAATCAACATCATCAAAATGGCCATACTACCCAAAGCAATTTACAGATTCAATGCAATCCCTATTAAAATACCAATGACATATTTCACTGACCTAGAACAAATCCTCCAGAAGTTCATATGGAACCAAAAAAACCCCGAATAGCAAAAACAACCTTGAGACAGAAGAACACAGCAGGAGGAATCACAACACCAGAAATCAAACAATACTACAAAGCCACTGTAATCAAAACAGTCTGGTACTGGCATAAAAACAGACATATAGATCAGTGGAACAGAATAGAGAGTCCAGAAATAAACCCAGGACTCTATGGTCAACTAATCTTTGATAAAGGAGGAAGGAACATTAAATGGAGTGAGAAGAGCCTCTTTAACAAATGGTGTTGGGAGAACTGGACAGGGACCTGCAAAAAAATGAAACTAGACCACCAACTTACAACACACACAAGAATAAACTCAAGATGGATCAAAGACTTAAATGTAAGCCGTGACACCATAAAAGTCCTAGAGGAAAATATAGGCAAGAAAATATCAGATATCTCACGTAACAATCTCTTCACAGATACATCTTCTAAAGCAAGAGAAATAAAGGAAAAAATAAATAAATGGGATTACATCAAACTAAAGAGTTTCTGCTCAGCAAAAGAAAACATCAGCAAGATGAAAAGGAAACCAACCATATGGGAAAACATATTTGCCAATGACATCACAGACAGGGGACTGATCTCTAAAATATATAAAGAGCTGATATGACTCAACTTTAAGAAAACAAACAACCCAATTAAAAAATGGGCAAAGGACCTGAACAAACACTTCTCCGAAGAGGACATACAGAAGGTCCATAGACACATGAAAAAATGCTCAACGTCATTAGCCATCAGGGAGATGCAAATAAAAACCACAATGAGATACCATTTTACACCTGTCAGAATGGCCATCATCAACAAATCAACAAGCAACAAGTGTGGCGAGGATGTGGAGAAACGGGAACCCTACTGCACTGTTGGTGGGAATGCAGACTGGTGCAGCCACTATGGAGAACAGTATGGAATTACCTCAAAAGATTCAAAATGGAACTGCCTTTTGAACCAGCGACTCCACTACTGGGATTATACCCGAAGAATCTTGAAACACCAATTCAAAAGAACTTATGCACCCCTATGTTCATTGCAGCAGCACTGTTTACAATGGCTAAGTGCTGGAAACAACCTAAGTGCCCATCTGTAGATGAGTGGATCAAAAAACTGTGGTACATTTACACAATGGAATAATATGTAGCAGAAAGAAAGAAGGAACTCCTGCCATTTGCAACAACATGGATAGAACTAGAGAGAATTATGCTTAGTGAAATAAGCCAGGCAAAGAAAGCAAAATACCATATGATATCACCTAATACAGGAAACCAAAGAGCAACACAAACAAATGAACTAAATAGGCAAAGACTAGAATAGTAGTCAGTAGGGGGGAGGGGGGAGGGAGAGAAGGGTGATAAGTAAGGGAAGGGTTTAGTCAAAGGAACTGTATAAAAGACTCATGGACATGGACAACGAGGAGGGATATGATTGTGGGAGAAGGGATGTGCTGGGTGGGGGGAGCAATGGGGGGAAACTGGGACAACTGTAAATGAAAAACCAAAAAATAAAATTAAAAAAAAAAGCAAGTGGACAGTTGCTTGGGGCCCAAAAGTAGAATGGTGATTGGATAGGAGGTTATGTCCCTCCCACCCACTTTCTGGGAGGGGTGTACTGGGGCATTATGGGGAGGGTCTTTAAAGAGTAGAGCATGGGCTAATGCACGCGGTGCTCCCCTGTCACGTGACTGGTGGTTTTTCGTCTCAGCCGGAGGGATCCCGAGTACTCCCTCAAGGACCTGCCTGTCCAGGAGCACAGCAGGTGGAAGAGAGGCTAAGGTCATGGCTGGGGAGGCTGAGGTGGGCAGACTTAGGGCCCAGGGACTCAGGGCAGCTCATCTGACCAGCCCAGCGCTCCTGCCCCAGGCCAGAAGTGGCAGCAGCTGGAATCCAGAGCGGTTTACCTCCACATGGGTCCTACAGGCCCCGTGCACCCTCCTGAGCTCACACTTGGAGCCCGACCAGGACCAGTGCATGTACTGGGAGCAATGCAAGTAAGGAGGCAGCGGTGGCGGGGTGGGGAGAGGAGATTAGGGCTGGTAGGTCCTGGGGGGCCTGATCGCGGGGAGAAAAGCCCCGTGCTCTTCACTCACACACGAAGGCACTGCAGAAGATGCCCACCAGAAACCTGCTTGCTCCTCTCGCAGTGGACTCCGGGGTGGGCATCAAGAAATCTCTCTATATTTATATATAAATAAAAATTCCATTTTATTTTCACTATATTCTGTCTCTAGAGTTACTTCCTATGGGCAGCAGGTGGTAGGAACCCACTCGTTCGGTTACAGGAGGTCTATGCAACAAAAGACACAGGTTTCTAGAAATGAAACAGACTGCCACCTATTCTAGGGTTTCAGCACAATTGTGCCCAAACCATTTTAGAGTTTCCTTACTGAAAGGTACAACCCAAAACTTGCAGAAAATAAGAATATTTTACTCCAATATGATACAGTTAAATCGGAATCTAGACCATGTGTGTGATCACTGCGACCTGTCGCACAACAGTTGATGTGTATTGGATTTTGATGTTTCGTTCTGGTCCCCCAGCCTGTTATTTTGAACATACTCATCTGTGCAAAACTACAGCTGCTTCTCCAGGCCACACGGAGTGGAGGATCTACTTTCTAGAGCCACATGGCCTCGCTGGTCTGTCTGGATTCCTCTGGTCATTGGAGTTGGTGAAAATTACAGGGTGCGGGGACTGACACATTGTCTTATTTTCCTGACTTTGGGTTTTGTCTGCACTATCTTTTCAGCTATCATGTTCGCCTGAAATCTCTGAGTTGCCAAATTTGGGATGCATCAACCAATTGTCTGCATTGGAACCGCTCAAGCAGTGGCCATAGTTTGAACAAGTTGCATGTGCATATAAAATTTATACAGGGAGGTGGGAAGATGGTGGTGGAGTAAGGGTAGTGTTCTCTGCTCGCTCCTGTTACAGAGGGACTTCAGGAGCGAACGCGGAGAGGAGTGACTGAGTGAGTGTGGATTTCGGATAGCGTGAACAGGGAAGGGAGCGTGGGAGCAGCGTGGAGAGGGGCGGAGGGGTCTACCGCGCACTATAGGCTGAGTCCCTCCGGGACCCCGCGTGTCTGCTGTACCACACCCGAGGGCTCGTTAGCCAGGAGCTGCTTGGAGGCTCCCCCTGCTAGGGGCACACCAACCAGTGAAGTCTCTTAGGGAGTTAGGGAGAGAATTTGGCTGAAAAAGCCAGAGGCGTGAGAGAACAGTGAACAACCAGGACTGGGAGAAACTGTGTGATCTGAGTCTAGAGGGAAACATCCTCAGCTGCAACCTCCGACCGAAAGCTCAGCATTCAGGGTGCGCGCAGCACTAGCGCTAGGGCCCTATGGAACAAAGGGACGGTCTGGGGGCAAGGAGAGAGGTAGTGCGCGCAAGCATGTGGACCGGGAGGTGAGCGGAAGCTGTAGCTTGGGAATAGAGACAGTTTTGGGGCAAGGAGAGGGGCCCACACAAGAGATCCACTGCGGAACTTTGGACAGGGGGAGAGCTCCAGGGCAGGAGAACGCCGCTGGCCCCGGCACTTTGACTGATCACACTAGAGTCCTGTGGAGCAGGGGGACAGTTTTGGGGCAGGGAGAGAGGTGGCACGCGCAGTCGTGTAGGCAGGGAGTCGAGCGGAGGCTGTGGCTCGGGAGTGGAGACGGTTTGGGGACAGGGAGAGGGGCCCGCTCGAAGGGCCACTGCAGAATACCAGACAAGGGAGAACTCCTAGGCAGGAGAGCACCACTCGGCCCGGCGCTTTGACCGATCATGCCAGAGTCCTGCAGAACAAAGGGATGGTGTTGGGGAAGGGAGGGAGGTAGTGCGGGCAAGCGTATAGACAGGGAAGTGAGCGGAAACTGTAGCTCTGAATAGGGACACGACTGGAGGCAGGGCGGAGGTTGCTGGCAGGCGCATGCTGGCCCAATGGTGGGAAGCCATTGATGGACAAGCCTGAAGAGGGCTGAGGGTGCCACAGGAGGGGACAACTAAACGCAGCTCACAACAGAGCGGCGGTAGGCCCATGAATAAAAGACTAGCAACCCAGAATCAAGCAGGATCTTCCCACAGCCAGCCAACCAACCAGAAAAGATTTGAAACTCATGGAATTTTGACTAGCGGTGGACCCAGAGAGGAAAAAAAAAAAAAAAAAAAAACGAGACTGTGCCTAAAAGTTGAATTGCGTTAAAATCCTTTCATTCTTTTATTTCTCACTCTCTCTCTTACTGCCCCTCCCTTTCTTTCTTATTCTCTCTTTTTCTTTTCTCCTTTCCCCTTCCCTCCTTTCTCTCTCTTTAGCATGTCTCTCCTTCATCTTATTCTTTGTTAATTTTTCAATTTTAATTTTTTCACTCTCTATTCCTTCCTCTTCCTTTCTTTTTATTTCCTTCCCTCCCCCTTATTTTCTTCCTTCTTCCCTCCTCTTTTTCTTTCTTTCCTTCTCTCCTTCTAAGTACTTTTAATTTTATTAATTTTTTTCTTTATTTTGTCCTCCTCTCCCTTTCCATTCATATCTTTTTTCTTCCCTTTCCCATCTCTTATTCCTTTCTCTCTCTCTCTCTCTATTATCTCTTTCTTTCTATCTATCTATTTTATAGCATTTTAAAATGTTTTAATTTTTAAAAATTTTAATTTTAATTTATTTTCCTCCCTCTTCTCCCTCCCCTTCTTTCTTTCTCTTTCCTACCTTTCCCTTATCTACTTTCTCTCTCTCTCTCTCTCTCTCTCTCTCTCTCTCTCTCTCTTCTTTCTTGCTATTTTCTATTCTGTATTTTTGTTCTTGAAAAACTCTTTCTCTAAACTGTTTCTTACCTTCTAACCCCCATATCCCTCTGCTTCAATTTTTGGTTGTTTGCTTGGATGTCTGTTGTGTCTATCCTCCCTTTCACACTAAACATATAACATACAACTACTATATAAACCTAATACTATACACTTTCACTTTCTCACTCCTTACTGCAATTCTCTCCTCCATATCAAAATTACAGTGTAAATGTTAATCGCTGTCTTGCATAGCCTTGACCCCAATTGCTAATATTATTACTCTATCACCTTCCCTCTCAAAAATCACCCTTCCTTTATTTAAAACAACTCCTATCTCTTTTCCCTATGAAATAAGAATCTTAACATCTCTACAAGTATATTAATACTGGCTCATTTGCAGCCGATAGTGGGATTGTGGTTGGGGGAGATTTTGGAGGGTGTGGGTTTCTTGCCTTGGTTGTGTGATTACATTTTAACAGCACCTCCACAAAAAAAAAACTCAAGACAAGATGGGCAGGGTGACTCTCAATCAACTAGCCTGAAGAAAAGACCCACCAAAGAGTCAATGAATCATGCATTGGACCCAGGGCCATGCCCTAGATGTGGTCATCTGTGCCCTGGAAGCTGCTCACCAGAATGTGGAGGCCTTCCAGGTTCCCTGGCATGGGGCTTGGCATCTTCTTGCCCAACTCTTACCTATGCATGCCTTAGGCGACCCTCCCCTCTTGTCTCTGCCCCTTCCCCTTTCCAGGGCAAGGTGCTTAGAGAGCTGCTGAAAGCCACCACATCCAGTGGCAGTGGAGTGCATACTGAAAAATTATTTGCATGTGAAAGAAGATGCTGTGGTAGACCAGAGCCAAAGAAGCCAGGTCTGAGAGCAGAAAGCTGAGGTATGGAAAGACCACAGAGATGCTGAAGGAGCCAGACTTCACCCTCAAGAGAGCTGAAGAGACAGGCTGTGGAGAGACCCCATTCTGGCCTGGGGCCAGTGCTGAAAGACCTTGGGGAACTCAAGTCCAGAAGCAGCATTTGCAGGAGGAGCTGAAGAGCAACATCTGTAGGCAGCTTTGTAGGAACAGCTGCCCCTGCACGATGGTAGTAACTGGCCCAGTATCAAGAGTTGGGGTGGAGTCCATCAGCTTTGCCCCAGCAGAAGGTGTCTTGTCCAAGCTCAGGGCCATCCTCAGGTTCAGAGGGCTGGCTTCGTATGGGAACCTCAGGTGTGGGGGTCCTAAAGGCATATTTGGAAGACCTAGAAAACAGTCAAGGTTCAGCTAAGGCTCCCCAAAGGGATCCCAAACCCATAGGCCATGCACACAGTGAGCAACCATAGGCAGGTGGGAGCTCCACACCCCACAAGCAGAGAACAGTCAGACAACAACCACAGTTATGGTCACAGCGCAGTTCAACAGAAAGTACTGGGCAGTGGATATGACAGGCAGTTGGTTGCCATCTACCATCTGCTGGGAAGGACCTGTGGTTTTGCACACTACAAGGTGAGTGTAGACTTGCTTCTTGAGAAGAGAGAAGTGAGCTGATGCTCCCAGGTTGTGGGCACCTAGAGGGAAGCCCAGGCTACCAGCACCCTAGGAATGCACTGCTACATTAAGAAAGAGGAAGAAGAGCGCAAAAAGAGAACCATCTCAACAGTTTCCTCAGCTCTGGTGGCTGCATGAAGTTTGGGAAATCATAGCCTTGGAGTAAAGTCATTTCCTCAGAAGTACCCAGGACATACCCTATCCCCTGAATTCTGCCTCTGGTCCTCTGCCCTTTACTCACTTAGCTCCATCTGCAGTGTCTTGATGAGGGGGTATTGGCCCTGGCCACAGAAGGAACCAGCAAAGTCATCCATGTCCAGTGCCCAGATCATGGCCCTGCCCAGTCCCTTCCTCTTCAAATAGCTGACCTGTGTGAGGAAAGAGAAGGGGTGGAGGAGCCCAGGGAAACCTGGTCTGGCCAGCTCCAGAGCCCAGCTTCCTCATCTAGACAGGGCTCCTTTTCTCCCCAGCACCTCCAATCCCTGAGTGGTCAAGGTTTCAAAACACAGTACTGGGCTGGGAGCCTGGATAGGTGAGTCCTGATCCCTGTGGGGCATGAGTCATTATGGCAGGGCCTGGGGTGGGGTAAGGGGCGGATGGGTGTATGGATTTCCTTAGTCTGGAAGCATGAGCATCTCAGCCTCTTCTGTGCTGTGCTGTGGTGTTTGTGGGTACTGTCTACTGGCTTCAATGAGTTCAGATACTGAAGGGAAGACTATGCTTCCCAAGAGACCTGGATCAGTTCATTGTCTTCATGCTCCTGTCCTCCCCAAAGGCCTCTTCTGCTCCCTCAGATCCCTGAGGCTTCCTGAGTGTATGGCTGTTGTTCCCTCAGAGCCGGCTTCCCTGTCTCCCAGCCCTGTCAGGGCACCATGACCACCCTGGAGTGAGACTGGAGGTGAAGAGTGGGTTGGTCTGGTTCCCTTGCTGGCCCATCTCCCTGTCCAGCTGCCTCCCCCCTCCTACACCAGTTCCCCCGCAGGGTTCCAGGTGTGCATGCCTCCATCTTCCCCTTTCTTCTCTGCAGCGTTCTCCCTGGAGGACACCCGGCTCTGCTTGCACACTCTCAGAGACCTGTTCCCCAGCTGGGCTCACGCTCCTTCCTCATTGCCCCAAAGAACCTTATCTACACCTCTACAAGGACCTGCCCCGATCTGTCCTGCCGGGCAGCTGATGCAAGATGTGCAGATGGACATGTGCCGGTCAAGCCCCACTGCAGTGGCTGACAGTCTCACCAGGAGATGCACATGAAAACCAGAACAAGCTGGAGTTCCACGCCACCAAAACTGAGCAGCAGTGGGGATTATAGAAGTAAATCAAAGACATAAAATGTGAACGTGCAGCAAATGCGCTATTGTCAATAGACTGAGTAAAGTGATCTGCCTCACTTCTTCCAGGAGTGCTACTCAGTGCTGAACTTTCTTTTTTTTTTTTTTTTTTTGTCAATTGTGTATTTTCTTAATAGCTGATAAAGGTGAAAAACACCGTCCCATGCAGACCTGTGGAATGCTGGGATATTTTTAAAGACTTTTCCTTGAAGAGGTTCTGAGTGCTGTTGTTTGGTGTTACCAAGAGGCCTTGCCGCCCCCCTCCCTGCCCTGAGGACCCTCCTCCCAACAGGGCTGGGCCTCATCTTGGTTTTGAAGCTCTTCATGTCATCAGATCCCACCTACTGGTTCCCTTGGAAGGCATAGGACCCCCTTCTGGTCCTGGAGTTTGAGCTTAGCAGCCCTGGTCCAGGAGCACCCCTGTGGGAACAGAGGGTAGAGCCAGGGGAGGAGAGGGCACCACAGACTAGACAGTGGAAATTCCTGTCTGTGGAAGCCTGGGGAACCTATGAAGTTCCAGACTAAGGAACCCGGAACCCTGCAGTCGATGAGGCACCTAAACTTAAAGATAAACCCAAGGTGATGGGCATGGGATGGGATATGCACCTGGTCGGGGTTGCTGCGCCTGGCATCCTCACTTGTTGACTCGGGGCTTGGGTGGCTGTGGGTTCCTGCCTCATAGTCAGGCAACAGCCTCATCTCTCTGGTGAAGGCACCATGGGCTCCAGACTTTGTGGTTGGAGCCCCTACTCTGATGTCTGATGCAGAGGCCAGGGTGAAGGATCGTCTATAGGTGGGCATGCCAAGGATCAGTTTGTTAGCAGGGGTTCCCAAGGATCAGTTTATTGGTGGGGGTCCCCTTCTGCAGCCACTGTTTCATGGCATAGTCCTGGTGATAGAGAAAGGGTCAGGGAGCATTTTCAGTCATCCAGTGCTGGGGGTTCCAGAGGAGCTTCATGGTCCTTGCATTAGCGCTCCAACCCTGCCCCATCTGTAGATCTCATCTCAATGAGACTCACTGTCTGGTGCCGTGGCCCACAGCCTGAGTTTTGGAGTCCGGAACCATTCGCTAAGTCAACAGTTACTTGGCTCAGATGCTCAGGATTCCTCAGTGAGCCACACAGCTGAGTTCCCCACCTCACTCAGCAACTCATTCACCTTGCTGATCCTGGGGCTTCCTATTTATAAAGTGGAACCAATAAAAAATATCTATTTGCAAGGTAACTGTGAGATTTAAAGGATGTAGCACGTGTGAGGTCTAACATAATGCAATAAGGGCAGCTATGATCAAGAGCAGCTGAGGGAAAGGCATTATAAGGTGGGTTTTTTTGTTGTTCTTGTCTTTCAAACCTATACAGGGCCTATAGGAAGCATCTTCTTTGCGCAATGAGGGAGAGTTGGGCAAGAAACCCCTACCCACCCCAGTCTTACACTGAACATGTCTTTTCCTGAGGGGGGGGATGGCTTTGGATGGGGGGCTTATGCCCTAAGAGGCACCCCCACCCTGAAAGCACTTTCCAGAAGGTCTGCCACAGCTCCCCCACTGTCCTGAAGAAAATGGTGTGTGTGTGTGTGTGTGTGTGTGTGTGTGTGTGTGTGTGTATGAAGATGGAGGCATTTTGGCTGGAAACTAGAGTTCAGTAGTCTCCCAATGAGCCATGGGCTTGTTTGAGGTTCTTCCATAGG
The DNA here is from genome assembly GCF_987537825.1 of Furipterus horrens. NCBI lineage: Eukaryota > Metazoa > Chordata > Mammalia > Chiroptera > Furipteridae > Furipterus > Furipterus horrens. The sequence continues at coordinate 58,710,700 of NW_028327180.1, read as the reverse complement.
TTTGCGGCATCAAGTAACAGCCAAGATGCCACACTGAGCTCTGGTCTCCCCTCTGCAGTGGTAGGACAGGGAAACCAAACCACAAGCAAACAAGCACGCTAAGAAACAAAGCTTTTGCTTTCACTGTACCTTGCTGGGCTGTCCTGCCTTTCTGATGTGAGGTTCCTCCAGGTTCAGAAGAAGCTGCTTGATGGCTGTGAAAGGGTGTCCTGCCTCCTTTCTCCAGCCACTTACCACATTGAGTTCAGCTATAACCCTGCTCTTTTTCTGCCTTTTGTGGAGAGGGCTATAGTATCCTGTGGTCATCTCCCAAGAGCCATGGAGGTTGTAGGCTACAAGGCTGATGAAACACAGGCTCCTGCAGGAGGCATGGAAAGTGTGAGAGGCCAGTGAGCAGGGTGGGTCCCCTCCCATGCAGTGTGTGGGCCCCTTCCATGCAGTGTGGGCCCAGGAGGGACACTCATGGTGAGAGATTGGAGACGCACTCACATCTGCTCTGAAAAGTGATGTAGACAGCACTCCCCAGTGAGCCCTCTACTTCTGAGGCCACTGTTAGTGAAACGGTGAGATTGGCAGCTCATGTCTGTAGCATCCACCTACCTAGCTGTCTCCTCAGCACCCTTGGGACTGATTCCATTTGAGATGGAGGGATTTCATTCTTTCCTTCATGGAGCCTTTCACTTTAAGACTGAGTTCCCTAGGAAAAGGGAAAAGAGTGAAAGATGGACTCTGGAGTGGTGGAGTAGGTAAGCAATGCTTCCTGTATGTATCCATGGGGGTAGGGCTTCCCAAAGCCTTCCCTGGGAGCTCAGCCTGCTCTCGGCTCCTCCCACCCCAGAGAACACAGGGTCCACACCCCCTGCCTGAGACTCACCGAGAGATTTTGCCTACCTTGTATTCAGCCTCTGTGGTCTGTTCCCCCACCTGGACGTCCACACTCAGGAGGAGTTGTTCTTTCCCTGAGACCTGCGCTTCTTGCTGAAGGGCGTGGGCCAGGTCCTGCAGGGGAAGCTCAGAGTGAATGCTGAGGCAATGACCAAGCTGGTCCCTGGGGGCCCCAAGCAAGGGTCACCTTCAGGAGTCTGTAGACTGACCACAGGCTGATCTGTGCTCTGCAAAGACACAAAGCAGCTGCCCCTGGGACAGACCAGCATCCTCATGTCTTGTGGTGCTTCTACTCCTCCGAGCCAGATCTGCATCAACTCAATGAAGTGCTGCTTGCCCAAGGGAGGGCTGCCCCGGCCTCCCGGTTACTCTCAGTCAAGGTAAAGGCCATCAAAGTCATATTTGCACAGAAACTCAATGGCCACGTTGACAAAGGTCTGATGGCTGTGGGCCGTGGCCACCTTGTCTGTGAACCTGTGGAGTAATGACGAACAGGACTGGCCACTCGGTCCTCAGAGGTGAGAAACTACTCAGAATATTGGCACTGGGCTGGCACCAGCTTCAGGGGCTACTTGAGCATTTGCTGGTGAGTGACAGGCCTGGCTGAGGAAAAGGGACAGTCTAGAATTGTGTCCTGTTCCCAAACATTGACATCACCTGGGGCACATGGACTCGCCAAGAGTGCTGAATCATCCAGCATGGGAGGCTAACAAAACAAGAGCGATTATTTTCTCAGATGAAGAGGTGAGGATCTGAGCAGCAGGGGGCTGGCAGCTCCAGTTCCCTGGCAGGGCAGCCAGGTCACGTTCTCTGACTTCTGACTCCCGGTAACACTGTTGTCTCGGGTCGCTCTGGGGAACACCTCCCCACAACCCCCTTACGCAGTATCCCTGTAAGAAGGCCCTAAGCTTTTTCACAAATTTTATTTTTGTTGCTTTATTAATTCAATTTAATTAAGAACTGCAGTTCTTAAGTAGAGCCCTTTTGCCTGGGCACCCCAGGCTAAGAACCCCTGTTGTGTATGAGCAGTGTTTTAGGGAGGTGATTCATAAATTTCATCAGGTTGTTGGAGCCCAAAACATTTTAAGAATACTGGTTTAGAAGTTTGGGAACCGTGTATTCTAGACTTTCTGGGAAAAGTCATGTTCTAAATATCCCATTCCATTATTTCTATAAATTATCAAAAATGTCTTAGAAATGCCAATATTTTGGCAATCAAGCTCAATGTCACAGACTGCCTTTGACACTCATAAATGGGATGAAAATTCTCAGACAAGCTCTCTGTTTCTGAACTCACAAAATGTAGACACTGTATGTTGCCTGGGGTTGGCTGGGACCTTCCTTTGACCCATTTCATGGAAAAAGATACTGAGGACAGAAAAGGGGTCAGACTCTTTGCACTGCTGATGAGACTAGCTGTAAAAAAGATTGGAGCTCAGCCCAGTTTGCTGCCCTCCTGATGAGGCACCCAGAGCCTAGAAGGAAGGTAAGCCTCCAGAATGCAGGCCCCACTCCTGTGCCCCCAACTGTGGCAGCACCTCAATCTGGCCAATTCCCTTACCAGAGCTCCCTCACAGGGGCTCACAGTCCACTCACTTCTGAGTGCCAAAGTTCCAGAGCCCGCTTTGGATTCCAGGACAAGACAAGGCAAGGGCCAGAGATGACTCAGCCTGCTCCCAGTGCTCACCTTCCTGACCAGGGAAGCACAGGGCTGGTGGGCACCCTGGCCCCTGGTGGGGTAGGGTGGAGGTGTGTGAGCCCCTGTGCACAGAGTCTTTGCTGGGAAAGCTCTAGACTGGTAAGGAGAAGAGATATGCTCCCATCTTCACGCACTTGCTAACTGGCTTAGGAGACATACACACTAGAGATTCAGGAAGTGAGAGATTTGGACAGACCCTCAGTGAGGGTCAGTCAAGGATGGACAAATTTTAGGGGGAAGGGCATTCATTCCCAGCAGAGGAAAATGGTTTCACAGTCCAGATCCCACTTAGACCTAAATTGGAGGGCCCTGCAGAGTCCCTATCCACCTACACCTCTCGCAAAGAAGCTTGGCCCAGAGAGGTGGTGTGACTTACCTACAGCCACATAGTGGGTCTGAAGCCAGTCTACAGTGCTGGGGAAGGTTTTTCTCTGAAAGGAGGGACCAGTCTTCCCCACCCCATAGCCTCCATTCCCCAACAGCTCTCATCTGCTTCAGGCCATTTAACTCCCAGTAGAGCTGCTCATCATCCCACTCGATGGAGGCGAGCCAGTGGCCATTCATTCCAGCAAAGGCACAGAGGAGGTGGGTGCACAGATAGGGGTCCACATTCTGGGCAGGAAGTGAGCCACCCCCTGTCTCTCCTGGGACAAGTTGGTGAAATAGCAGACCAGTTTGGACCAAGAAAACAAATGCCTGTCAGGAGGGCTTGCTGGGGACTGGAACCTGGGGGCAGAGTCTGCACAGTGTCACAGTGCAGGAGAACGCCTGCCAGGCAGGGAGACAGGACTTTCACAGCATAGCCGGGACTATTTCAGAACGTTGATTGAAACACAGATTCACAGAGTAGCAGAGAGGAGGCTTGGACTTATGTTTCTGTAGTCTTTCTTTAAAGAGGTTTGCATTTACCTGTTGTCCCATGTAGAGAATGTGTTTATTAATTAATCACTGATAAGGTTCTATCTAGCTTGTTTCTGCCATCCCCTGTAGGGTGTGGGAGGACATTCTAGTGAAGACCTCTTTTCCAGAATGGCCCTGCAGGAGTAACCCCACTGAGGTCAATACCATGCTGGTTGGCCAGGACACCAGAAAGCAAGGGCGCTGGTCTCATTCACAGCCCTTCAGGCTGATCTCCTCTCTGGCTTTGGCTTAGGCATCATTTTCAGCCTGTTGGGAGAAACCTCTCCTTGTAACACAAACAGTCTTGGGCTGAGACATCCCAAGGGGAATCCTACAGGAATGGGAGCTGAAGGATTGCAAGCCAGGAGGCATAGAGAGAAATGAATCTCCTTCCTGGGTTGTCCTGGATGCTCTGCTTCACACATCCACTTCCTGGGCTTCTGACAGTGCCCACTCACCTGTCGATATCATGAACCACACCATGGCATTGGCTTGGCGACACACTCAGCCTGCTGCCCAGTGCTGCAGGTCCTGCACTCCTTTTATCAGCTGCAGCCCCTGTAGCCTGCACCTGACAAGGGAGGGGCAGAGGGAAGAGAGGGGCTGGGACTTGGTGTGGTGCTGCAGGAATTGGGCAAACCTGACACCAGGCCTTGAGCAATCCTTGGCCCCTGGAACAATCACAGGGTATAAACTGGGTGCTGAGTGCTCCCAAACAGGGAGGCAGAGCAGGGGAAGCAGAAAGTGTTTCCAAACTTCCTGCTGGACAAATATGATTCTGATCGCCTTTGTGTGGGCTGCTGAGGACCATGCATGTCTCTAAATGTCATGGCATTTGGGAAAAGAGAAGTGACTCAGCAGTCAGGGGAGCTAGTCCCAGACCCACTTGCTTGCTTTCCTATGACCCTTGCTGGAACTTAGCTGCCTTCTCTGTAAGATGATGAGTTTGCAAATGTAATATATATTTCATGGTAGTAATGTTTTTATTACTATGAACATGAGAGTGTGTTTTTATCTCCATTAATTGAGAAAAACATATCATGATAAATAGCAACTATGAGCTTAGTGATAGTTGTAAATGACTCTGCTTCTTAGGAAGAATTGTATGGACCTGTGTTGGGGTCCTGGGACCACCAATGTAACAAATGACCACAAACTGAGAGGTTTAATACAGCAGATTATTTTCTCTTCCAGTTCTGGAGTCTGAAGTCAAGGTGTCGGCAGGGCGGTGCCTCCTCCGGGGAGGATGTTTCACATCTCCTCAGCTCCTGGTGCTCCTGGGCTGTGGCAGCAGCATCCCAACTCTGTCTCTTTTGTCACATGGCCTTTCCCTGAGCTCCTGTGTGTCTTTTGTTTTTCTGCCTCTTATAAAGACACTCATCATTGGGTTCAAGGCTCACTCTAATCAAGGATAATTTTCTCTGAGAGAAACTTCCCAGGCTAAGAGAAATGTTATTGATACACTAATGACATCTGCGGGCCCCAAACAGAATAGCCACATTCCTGTGTCCCCTAGGAGGGCCCTCAGAGAAGAAGACACTCAGGCCCCCAGAGCTCCCAATCAGCCTCGGATGACTCACTGTTGCATGTGGAGGGAAAGCCATGATTATCATTCATGTGAGGAAATAGTCTCCATGTGAAAGATAAACCAACACAGACAGACAGGAACAACTGGAAGGAGTCAAAGTGGGCGGCAGTGAGGGCTTCTGGCTTTCTGGCCTCAAGAAGTTTTGTTCTGCCTATTAACAATGAGCACATGTGACTTTTATTATTTAAAAATGTTGAATGTACTTGTTTGCTGTACAGCTCTTGGGTAATAAGTACTGTGCCAAATGCTGGGAAGACTGAGATAAAGTCACAGTCCTGTCCCTGTGGGGCTCACAGCCTGCAGGATTTTTGCTGATCATTTCTCAAAACACAAGTGTCCTGGAGAGGTGCAGCCCCAAGTCACTCACATTTTCACTGGTCCCCACCATGGGCTTAAGACTTTTCTTACTTTCCCCCAAACTGTTAAAGTTGAGACTCCTCATCACTCAAGGTTTTAAACATGACTTTTTTTACATAAGCACCAAGAGTATAATCCATGAGAGAATTGATAAATTAAAATGTATTAACATGGAAAACCTCCTCATTGTGAAAGACACTGTTAAGAGAATGAAAAGACAAGCCACAGCCTGGGGGGAAATATTTGCAAAATACATATGTGATAAAGAACTTGTATTCAAAATATGCAAATTGGAAATAACACCAAATTGAAAGTCACCAGGAAAAGGTTTTTCTTGGCTGTCATCTAGTGTGCATTTTGGGAATAACAAGAGTGGAAATGAGAAAAAGCTCTTCTCTGCTGCCATGTATTGTATTATGCACCTTGGGAATAGCACCAGAGGTTGTGTTACCAGGAAATGCACTTTTCTGCTGCCACTTAGTATTTATCTTATAAATAGCACCTGAGTGAAAGTCACAGGGAGATTTGCTGCCACATCATGTGAAACTAGTGAATGACACCAGAGTGAAGATAACCAGGAAAAGCACTTTTCTGTTGCTATCTAATCTAGTGTGTGCCTTGAAAATAACTCCTGAGTGTACTTCATGAGGAAAATTACTTCTCCTGACATCTGTGTAATTTGGGAGTACGGTCATGAGAAAAGTTCTTCTATGCAGCCCTCTAGTCTGCATGTTAGAAATAACCCCTGAGTAGAGGTTCCCAGAAAAAGCTCTTCCCTGCTGCCATGTAGTGTGCAGCAAGAGAATAACATCAGAGTAGAGATTACCAAGAAAAGCTTTTCTTGTGCCACGTAGTGTTAAGAATAACACCAGAGTGAAGGTCATAAGGAAAAGCATGTCTCTGCTACTGTTTACATGTTTGGATAATAACGCCTAGTGAAGGGCATGAGGAGATGCATTTCTCTTCTGCCATCAGCTCTGCAATTTAAGAGTAACACTTGAGTTTGTTAGCAGAAACACCTTTTCTCTGTAGCCATCTAGTGTAGGTCTTGAAAATAACACCTGAGTGAAGATAACCAGGAAAGGCTCTTCTCTGCTGCCATCTAGTGTGCAACTAATGAGTAACATCTGCATGTATGTCATCAAAAAAGCGATTCTATGCCATTATCCATTGTGCATCTTAAGAATAATGGAATACTATGTAGCAGAAAGAAAGAAGGAACTCCTGCCATTTGCAACAACATGGATGGAACTAGAGAGAATTATGCTTAGTGAAATAAGCCAGGCAAAGAAAGAAAAATACCATATGATATCACCTAATACAGGAAACTAAAGAACAACACAAACAAAGGAACTAAATAGAACAAAGAGCAGAATAGCAGTCAATAGGGGGGAGGGGAGAGGGAGAGAAGGGGGATAAGTAAGGGAAGGGTTTAATTAAAGAGCCTGTATGAAAGACTCATGGACATGGACAACAGGGAGGGATATGATTGTGGGAGAGGGGGTGGGTTGGGTGGGGGAGAGAAATTGGGGGGAAAGGGGACAACTGTAATTGAAAAACCAAAATAAAAAAATTAAAAAAAAAAGAAAAAAAAAGAATAACACCTGATTTGTCACCAAGAGAACTTTCTTTATGATGCCATCTAGTGTGAATCTTGAAAGAAAACACCTTAGTGGAGGTCACTAGGAAAAGCTCTTCTCTGTGCTAATGTGCACCTTGAAAATACAGTCATACCTTGGTGCTTGTTGGCTTCAGAGTTCGTCAAACCCTATACTCGTCACATTTTGATGACAAGCTCATGTTTCAGCGCTCGGCATTTGCTTGGGACTCATCACAGTTGCTGAATTTGTATGAGTCATCACACTGCCCCACAAGAGGAAATGTTTCATCGCTCGTTGTTTGCTTGCTCGCTTGGTACTCATCAGTTTTGGCATTCATCATGAGTTCCAAAACAAATTAACAACGTGTACTGAGGTACCGCTGTGCTAGACATAGCCAAGATGGAGGAGTCAGGAACTCTATACAAAATAGACATTGCTTTGTTTGCTTTATTCTTCAGGACTGAGAAGTGTGAATATATGAGAAAAGTTCAGCTGATAAGATAGAATAGTTCATGAAGAAGTACACTGTTTGCATGTGGGTTATTAATAGTTTAAATAAAATTTTTAAACAAAGTTTTTTTGTAGCATTTTCACTTGATGCTTGACGTATTTGAAGATATTGTCTCCACCAACATGTCTCAATATAATAAGCACGTACCCTGAGGTCTGTCCTTAGATGCTGGGTGCTGCAGAAGGTAAACAAACATCCCTCACACTGGCAGTACTACCAGTCCAGGAGTAGCTTGGAGTCCATTATCATTGGTGCTGGTGCAAGAGGGAGGAAGGGGAGAATCTATGGTCAGCTCATTAAGGGCAGTATAGACAAACCAGCCAGAAGAACCTCCACAGAACTGCTTTGACTTATAGAATCGGAGGATGACTTCAACGACACTAGAAATTTGTCTTGGTGGGGAATTAACTACTCGCTTACACCAACATAGTTCTGAACACAACTTGTAGGCCATCAAGAAGTTGTCTCCAATTATGATCGCGTTCACTGCCCCATGGACTAACCTTCACAAGGACTGATGGCCACCATGCATGGAGTGGCTTCTGATGGGTGTAGACAGTGGGTTTTGAGTTGTGTACAAACATGTTATCAGACAGGCTAGCACATGGCCATCCATCCACATTTGCTGTGATTAACACAAAACCTGAAATCTCCGCATGTCTCGAGGTTGCCTGCATTCTTCAAACTTCTGATTGCTTTTGAGGAAAACCTTTAGAAAAAATCTGTCAGCAATTACAGGGTCTGAGCATGTCTTATTTCCATTGCCACAACCACAGCTTTTCCTGAGTTAGCACTGGTTGCACATTATACTGCAGGTTCAGTAACACTTAGTGTAACCTGTCCTTCTTGCCCCTTGTAGACAATGACCTGTTTGGTCATTGAATCATTTTTTCAAGATTTATTTATTTTTAGAGAGGAGGGAAATGATGTGCGAGAGAAACATCTGTGGTTTGCCTCTCGCACGCCCCCATCTGGGGACCTGGCCCACAACCCAGGTATGTATCCTGAATGGGAATAGAACCAGCAACCCGTTGTTCTTTAGGATGGTGCTCAATCCACTTTGCCACACCAGCCAGGGCTATTTGTAATAATTTTTAAGTTGATACTTATGAGTTGTCAGGGTAAATAAGATATGCAATAATAAAATTACATTTGTTTAGCTATATCAAACATGAAAAAATGTTAAAGTTTGGAAGAAAACAAGAATAAATGAGGAGTTAAACTTTTGTGTGTTATAAATTCATTAATAATTGAATAAGTTAGCATTTTAAATGAGTTAAGGACCTGGAGCAATGGTGTTCTAGAAATCAGAAGTATTTTGTAAGTAAAAGTGTGCCTCATGTAGGCTATCTAAGGAACTCACAATACTGCAAATGTCCACATTTTCAAAGAAGAGAACCTTAGATGGTGAATTCTGGAATCTAAAATAGTAAGATCATAGATTCCAAGTAACTTTAGGAAACAGTTATTAAAAAGTGATTTATGGGCAATGGAAAAGAAGCAGTGATCCTCAAGTGTATACTGTGGTTTTTCACTGTGATTCAGTCTGCTAAGGTGTCAGACATTCCTCAGCCTCTGAGCTTTTGCCACTGCCTTAGCCAAGGACACTCCTTGCAAGATGGCTCACTTTTATTGTTGTTATTCTTTAGCTCTCAGCTTCCATGCCATCCGTCCAAAAAGAGGTATGATTTTGCAAAGTCACATGTTGTTTCTATTCTAATCAACTCTTAATCATGCATTCTCAGTACTACGGGTAATTTTTTCTCTAGGGTTTTTTTAATCGGTATTGTATTTGTTTATTAGCATTCATGACTTCTATTAACTGCATGCTAGTAAAACCCTCCCTGACCACACTCTAATGACAATCTAAAAGATCTCTGTACAGAGCCAAATGTCCCCTTGGAGCAAAATCAGTGTTTGGTTGAAAACCACTGATCTTGAAGCTTTGATCATTTTTGGAAACTGAATGATCTAGCCTTGGTATGCAATATTATTATTAATTCCATGCAAATTAGTTTCTAACTCCAATTTTGTTTTATTTTGGGGGGGTTATTTAGAAGTGTATTTCATAATTCATAACTACTTTCTAGTTATCTTTTGTTACTGATTTCTAGATTATGGCAATGACAGCAAGAATATATATGTTATATATGTTTATATATTTATATTAATATATATTTATATTAAAATATAAAATATAGTTACATATTTATATATATATTTTTCAGTCCTTTGAAATTTGTTGTAACTTCCTTTATATCATAATATGGTCAGTTTTTAAAAAGTTACAAGGGTGTTTGGAAATCATCTGTAATTTGCACTTTTGGGTACAGTAAAGTACTTATGCATGCTGAATCCAATTTGCTTTTTGTGTTATTTTTTAATAGTTTTACTAATTTTTTGTGGGTTTTATTAGTTCTGAAACAGGTATGTTTTATCCCTGAATGAGAGAGACTTATTAAATCTCCTGTTATGATTATGAACTTATCTATTTTTTTATGTAGCTCTGTTCTATATAATTTCAGTTTATGTTACTAAGTGAATGCAAATTTGGAACTAACTGGCAAATTGAACTTATTGATATGAGGTACTCCTCTTTATTTATAGTAGTGCTTTTTTTGCCTTCAAGTCTATTATATGCTATTATATAATTTTCATTTGGTTAACGTTTGTATATCTTTCCCCATTCTTTCACTTTTGATTTCTTTGTATGTTTTAGATAGCTCTCTGTTTTATGTTAGTTATGAGTGGCTATTAAAATCAACAAATCAACAAGGAATTGATTTTGGTGGAAGATATAATGTAAGGGTCCCAATAGTTTTCCCATTCAACTGTTCTAACACCATTTATTATATAATTAATATTTTCCCACTAGTATAGGTGATACCTTTATCATGGAAAATTTCCATCTTACTTTGCATTTATTAGCAGATTTTGTATTATTTATCATCAATTTGTCTATTCACAGGGCATTACACCACTGTTTTAAATAGTGCCGGTCTAAAATACAATACGTTTTTATATCTTGTTGGGCTAGCTTCTATTCATTACTTTGCTTTCCCAAAATTTTCTTTTCCGTTCTTTATTTAAACAGGTGAACTGAAAATAAGCTTGTTTTAGTGTTAAAGATGGTGATATTTAATTTATATCACATTAAATTTATCAACAACTTTGGGAAATTGACATCCTTATTTTTTTTTTATTCAAGAGCATGATGTTCAAGTGTCTTTCATTGGGTATCATTTTAAAATTTTGTTCATACAGATCAGGCACACACTTGTTAAGGTTAATTTTAGGTTTTTTATATGTTTTGTTTCTATTGGTTCTTTTATTTGATTATATCTTTAACTTACTGTTTCTACATATATATAAGGATATTTATTTCTGTATGTTATTTCCCCTCACTGTAATAACTTCTATTATTTGTAATAATTAAGTTGCTTTTCGTGATTTATCAAGGTAAATAACATATAATAATAAAATTGCATTGCTTTAATTATGGAAAAATAAACCTTGGAAGAAAATATAAATGAAGTAATGTGAGGAGTTAGAAAAAACTTTTGGTTGGTGATATATTCATTAATGATTAAATAAAATAGTAACAGGATACTTAGCATTGAAAATGAGTTCAGGGCTTGGATCCATGGCTTCTAGAAATCAGAAATATTTTGTAAGTGAATTGTGCCCCTCTAGGTTATCTGAGGAACACACAATATGGTAATGTCAGTGTTTTCCATAAGGAAGATTTTAGATGCTGAATTTTGGTCTCTAAAAAAGTAAGGTTAATTTATTTTTAGTAACATTATAGAGCAGTCATTAAAGAGTGAGTTAGGAGCAATGACAAAAAAAGCAGTCATCCTCAGATGCCTGCAGAGTTCAGCACAGTGACTCAGTCTCCCCAGCCCTTGGGTCTTTTTGCCTGCTGACCTTTTACAGGTGTCCTCTCATCCCAGACACTTCTACCCAGTCTCTGAAAGATGCCTGGCCCTTTGCTGATATTTAGGTCTCAGCTTCCATGCTGCTACTTCAAAGAGCGTGTTTTTCTGATCATTCATTTTTCTGTCAGAACATTCCCTTCTTTTTCTCCATAGCACTTATCTCAGCTTAAAATAGTATATTTGTAAGAATGGAGTCATTCTGATGACCATTAATATGCAATGAGCTGAGAAGCAGAGGTTTTTTAGGAAAATCAGCAAGCAGGGAGACCTGCCACTGGTAGTCAGGCCTTCGCCTTTCTAGGGGAGAAGGGGGTTTCTTTTATAAGGGAAGAGCACAGAAGGAGATTTTTTTGTGAGCCTTGTCAGCATTCTGGCCTTCTGGCAGCTGTGGGTGTGACAGGCTGGTCAAAACAGGACCTGGTTTCAGCCTGATACATTCTGTCATCTCACAGGTGGCTGCAGACAGTGTAAGGGGTCATGTAGTCTGGGGTCTGGAGATGTCATTTCAGCCTTTTTGTTTTAATAAAAGGAGGTGAGGGATGGGGTGGTTTTTAGGGCAGCAGGGTGATTTTTTGTGTGGCAGAGACAGGATGGAAAAGGGGTAGTCGAGTCTCCTGTGATGACTTCCTGCAGGGTTAGGGTGATGGGAGGGGGTTGACTGTTGGCTCAGGGTTGTTTTCTGCCGTGGGTTGTTATCTGAAAGATCTTAGCAAGAGTGCGTTATGGATGGTAGAGGTTGTCATGGATTGGACCGTTTTTTTAATAAAGTTAACTAGCAGTTTAAGGAAGGGAGGTGGAGTTGCCTCCAATGCCCTAGACTCAGTTGGAAACTACTCTGTCCAGCAGAGGTCTCATGATCACAGCAGAACAAATCTATCCAGGACACTATATTATGTCTTGGAGGTAGGAAGGTGGCTACTCTCTCTAGTGGAGAATAGCAGCCAGACCTCCATACCTCATGCTTTTTATAGAAAAGGATAAGCATGGGAGGTACGAGGTCAAAATTAATAAATCATCAATAGCTTTCAGGTATCTGGATTACAATGGACAATAACAGATTACAAGTTCCAGTACAGTGGGCACAGTAACCAATCTATGTCAGGGTTTATTAAACATTTTGACGTTACACTGGCATCAGGTGCAAGGTTTCATATATTGTTTATACTTAACTAAGAAATAAGAAAAGCAGAGCAAGTTCTAAAGCATAATAAGCATTATTTAAATCCAATCCCATGAAAACCCTCTGAATGGTTTTTGGTCATGTCTCCCATGCAGATTTTTGTTGATACTTAAAGACAAGCCTATGGGAGAGAGCAAGTCAGGCTCATGGCCGGGGCTACAATTCCCTAAACCACAAGGAGTGGTTCCCCCACAAGGAAGCAAGGGCCAAGGGCTAGCAGTAAAAGGAGGAGAAGCAGTGGGTTATGAGAGGCACTAGGGTTGCTTTGAAGGGAGAGGAGAAGTATGAGAGGAAGGTTCCAAACCAGAATTCTTTGTATTCCCATTCCCTGGCTATGTGTTCTTTAAGTACCTGTAAATTTTCTTCTATTATACATATATTGCTAATGTAAAAACAGCAGGTTTTGTTTATCATGGCACCTGTTCCCCCTGCTTCAACTGTGAGGATGTCTAGGGCCCTCTTGTTTTGGAGAATTACATTTGATAGGCTGTTTATGGATTCTTGCTGTTTTTCTGGGGCTTGGAGGGTGGCATTCCAAGTTTCTTGAAGGGATAAAGAGAGATTTAGGGTTGATTTCTCTAATTACGGTATTCCTATGAACCAGAAGAAGCCTCTGTATATGGAGTGCCCTATTCCCAGTTGTTCAAGAATAGGGTTGCTGTCCACATGTCTGCCAAACTCAGACTACTGTCAGTCTCATTCGTGTTGAGGGTGGGACAAGCGGGAGGTCCTGAGGAAGGAGCCAAGTTTGGGGATTGCCTCGGAAGAGACCACTTGCTGGGGGTTTAGTATGGAGACATGTAGTACTAGAGCCACTATCATGCAGGTGCCAGTCCAGTGAAAAGTAATTGTTATGGATGCTTGAGTACCACATAGGGAATGATATCCTGTTCCTTGTAGGGAAATAGCAGTGCTATATTTCGCATTGGTGATGGTGATGCAAATGTGGTGAGTTTTGTTTTTAATGGGCTGGCACCAAACATTATTGATGATTTTGTGAAGAAATGTTTGGTTGTATTGGTTATTTCAAAAATCCATGATGCAATGAGGGGTGGTAGGAAAGTCTGAAGCGTTGGTGTGGTTGCGAATTTGGAAGGTACTGTAAGCATGGGTAGGAAGCTTGCTTGGTTGGCCTCCATGATGTATGGAGGCTAAGTATAGGGTGTAGTTAAGAAAAGGGAGTAGTTGAATGCGCCCAAGAAGCGAGGTTGGATGTGGGTGTCGTTGATATGTCTGAAGTGGATGCAGAGAGTGGCAGGACCAATAATATGGGTGATGGTAGCCACCGGCTGGACCACTTCAGAGAGATCTGCTGCACCCTTCAGAGAGGGAGGGGGCCTGTAGGGAGATGGGAGAAAGTGGGCAGTAAGGTTATATAAGGTGGTGAGATTGGGTGGGAAGATAGTGACCTCGAATGTCTTGGTGGTGGCAGGAGGGAGGTTAGATTCAGCAGTTGGTTTTATTGGTTAGGCATGTCATTCACTGTATTGTGGGGGCTAGAGGGTGTCAATATGAGGTGGCAAAGGTTAGGAGGGTGATATCCATAATTGTGAGGGGAGTCATCATGGTTAGGGTGATTTGAATAAGTCAGTGAGATATAGAACTAGGATGAAAATATAAAAGTAAATTTCATCTACCTGGCTGCTGTGGCTCAGTGGATTGAGCGTCGGCCTGCGAGCCAAGTGTCATTGGTTCGATTCCCAGTCAGGGCACATTAGTAGGTTGCACGTCAGGTCCCCAGTTGGGGGCGGGGCTGAGAAGCAACCACACAGTGGTGTTTCTCTCCCTCTCTTCTTTCCCCTTTCTCTAAAAACAAAATAAATAAACACACAAATAAATAAATTAGAAAAAAAAGTAAAAAAAAGTAAATTTCATTAGGGGTGTAGTCGGTGAGAGTGACCCGCAGCCAGGCATCCAAGTCGCTTTCTAGAAACTGAGAAAGTCAGGGGAGGGGGCTTTTTGTATTGTAAAAGGTCTTGTGAGATGAGATGAGTAAAGAGTAGAGCCTATGGAAGGCTCATTCAGAGGAGGGGTTAGGCTCAGGTGATTTTTACCTTGAGGTTTCTGGTGGGGGTGCAGGAATATGTAGGCGGTGTTGTTTGTGTCTCTTCCTGGATGGGTATGAGCTGGGTGATGGTGGATTCAAGATCCGAGGTTAGAGGAAATTCAGGTACCTGAGGGGCAGGTTTGAGATGGGAGAAATGTACCCAATATGCGATATTTAGGAGTTTAGCCTCTGTTGGGGTGGTTAGGAGGACCAGATATGGGCCAGACCATCAAGGAGTGAGAACTTTAGGTGTAAGGGTTTTAATATAGACATAGTCTCCTGGTGTAGTTGGGGATTCCTGGTGATCAGTGGGTGGGGTGGGTAGGGTCAAATTGGCCTGGCTTCGGAGGGTAGATCACAGGTGTGAGAGGAGAGGAAGGTAGTTCCTATAGTGTGACTTGGTGGGAGGGGTGTTGCCTAGAAGTAAGGATCTGCCATACATAATTTCAAAGGGGCTGAGCATGTGTGGCTTTTTGGGAGCTGAACGAAATGGGGGAAGGGTTAGAGGCATTAATTTGGACCAGGGCAGTTACATTTCAGTGCTAAGTTTGGTTAGGTGGACTTTTAATAAGCCATTAGCTTGTTCCACCTTTCCTGATGACTGCGGTCAGTATGGGATGTGGAGCTGCCACTTAATATTTAATGCCTGAGCTATCTGCTGGGATATTTGTGAAACAAAGGCAGGGCCATTGTCTGTCTGAAGAGAGGAGGGAAGTCCAAGTCAGGGGATGATGTAATTAATGAGTGCCTTGGTTACTTTGGAGGTCTTTTCCATAGTGGTGGGGAAAGCCTCAATCCACCCGGAAAAAGTGTCAATGAAGACTAAGAGGTTGAATCAGAGGCGCTTTTCTGGAGACATGTGAGTAAAGTCTATTTGCCAGTCCTGATCTGGAAGATGTCTCCGAATTTGGTGTGTGGAAAAAGGCAGTGTTAGTTTTCCCTGGGGGTTGGCTTGTTGGCATATAGGGCAGTTTTGGGATATTTTTTCTAGCTGGGTTAGCATGCCATTGTGATATATCGTTTGGGATAATAAAGCATGCAGTGGTCTTGTGCCTATGTGAAATCGGTTATGGAGTCTGGTGAGAATATGTTGAGTGTGATTATTGGGGAGAATTATTTTGTTATGAAAATGGAACCAACCATTTTTGAGGGGTTGCTCCAAGCTTAACTAGGGTGTGTCTTTCTTCCTCTGCATAAGGGGGTGCCTCGATAGGCATTGTGAGGAGGATGAAAGAGGCATGGGCTTGTTTTTTGCCTCAGTATCTAATTTGTGATTTCCCTGAGCTGAGATCTGTCTTGGTCTGATGTCCCTTGTAGTGGACAACTGCTGCTTTTGTCAGGAGCTGAGGCACTTGAATAAGTTTCAGGATGAGATGTTTGTTGATGATGGAAAAGTGTTTAGAGGTGAGATGTCCCCTTTCTTTCCAAATTGGGATGTGTGAATGTATGATGTGATAGGCATATTTGGAGTTAGTGTATGTATTTACCTGACGATTTTTTGCAAGGGCCAAGGTCCACATTAGAACAATAAGTTCTGCTTGTTGGGAGGAGGTACCAGAGGGCAAGTGTCCCGACTCAATGATGGAAGTGAGGGTAGTGATGGCATATCCTGCTTGCTTCAGGCCAGTCTTGTAGGAACTTCCATTTATGAACCAGGATTCTGCCTGGGGTAGAGGGGTGTCTTGTATGTTGGGGAAGGGATGTAAAAAGAAGGAGAGATGTGTACAGTCACAGGTATGGGTGTGGGAGTGGGGGAGGGGAAGGAATGAGGCAGGGTTGAGGGAGAGAGGCAATTTATGCAGGGATATTTGGGGATTTTGAAGTAACTTAGCATGTAAGAACTGAATTCAGAATGGGTTAATAGGACGGAGATAGCATGGGAGGAGTGAACTGTACCTGAGCAAAGGGAATTGACTTAAGGGTTTCTTGGCTGAGAATTGTTGCTGCTGCTAAGGCGTGGAGGCAGGTTGGCCAGCATAGGAAGGGGAATCTAGTGGTTCGGAAACATAGGCTATAACCTGTTGGTCTGGTCCATATTGTTGGGCTAACAGCCCAAGGGCAAAGCCATCTTTTGTGTCAGTGTATAGGAGAAAAGACTTATCTGGGTTCAGAAGGGCTAAGGCTGAGGCTTGGCCAAGTGCCATTTTGAGTGCAGTAAAAGGCTTAAGGAAAGCTCAAGGATCTTCTAGAGGCTCAGACAAGTCTCCGGCTGCTGCCTTATATAAAGGTTTGGCCAGGGATCCAAAGTTAGGTATCCAGGTTCTGAAAAAATTGATGAGGCCTAAAAGTGATAGGAGTTCCTGTTTAGTATGGGGAGGAGGGAAGGTTGCTATTAAGTCCTGCCTTTCTGGGGTTAGGTGTTTGTGAGTGGGGGTGATGGAGAGTCTGAGATATGTGACCTTAGTCTGAGAGAACTGGCCTTTTTTTTCACAACACGAGGTACCCCTGACTGGCAAGAAAGTTTAGGAGTTGGGCAGATGAGAAAGGTTTTCAGACGGACTACAGAGGAGGAGATCATCTATGTACTGTAGAATAACGCTCAAGGAAAGGTCAAGCTGCTGCAAGTTGGCTGCTAGGGCTTGACTAAAGAGGTGGGGACTATCTCGAAACTCTTGAGGCAGGACTGTACATGTCAGTTGTTGGGTTATTTCCATAGTTGGATCAGTCCAGGTGAAGGTGAAGAGGTCTTGGGAGGCAGGGGAGTGGGATAGTGAAGAAGGCATCTTTGAGATCTAGGATGGTAAAGTGGGAGGTTTGAGGTGGGATGTGTCACAGGAGAGAATAAGGGTTAGGGACGATGGGTTGATAGAGATGGTGACCTCATTGATTCTACAGAGATCTTGGACAAGATGGTAGGACCCGTTGGGTTTTCTCACTGCTAGGATAGGGGAATTGGTGAAAGAGGCGGCAGGTTGAAGTGGACCTGCTCCCAGAAAGCAGTCTATAATGGGCTTCAGACCATTTAAGGCCGAGGGAGTTAATGGGTATTGAGGTTTGTTGGGGATATGGCAATTGAAGGATTGTTTGTGTCCCAAAGGTGAGGATTGACCACTGTTAGCCAGGGTGGCAGGGCATTGTCTAGGATAGGGTGAAGGGACTGCCTTAAGGTTATAAGGAAGATGAGAGGGGTGGGATTGTCTGGTGAGGACATGGAATCAAAACAACTAAGGGATATAGATGCATGCAGTTTGGTTAGAATATCTCATCCAAGAAGTGGGGTTGGGCAGTGGGGCAGGACTAGAAAGGAGTGGGTGAATGACTGATGCCCAATGAGACAAGTTAAGGGAGGGGTACTTAAGGGTTGGGTTGCCTTGCCATCTATTCCTACAACCGACATGGTGGAGGGAGTTATGAGCCCTGAAAATTTGGGCAGGACAGAATATGTGGCTCCTGTATCAAGGATAAAGGGACAAGCTTACCTGCCACCAATATGTTTACCCTGAGTTCTGAAGCCATGATAGTGAGAGGTGGGGCTTCTGAATCCGGGCCCCATCAGGTGGCGGAAAATCCGTGGAGGTCTGGGACTGAATGGCCCACATCTGGATCCACTGTCAGTGTAGGCAGTCTAGTCCCCTGGTTAGAGGCCGTTGGATAGTCAACCTTCCAGTGACCTGTCTTTTGACAAAGAGGGCAGGGACCCAGAGGAGGTAAGCGGGAGTTTGGACAGAGCTTTGTCCAATGTCCCTCCTGACCGCACCAGAAACAGGAACCCAGAGGCTGCCTGATGGTGGAGGCTTTGCCCTTAGGCTCATTTTGTCCCTTGAAGGAGTTTCCCAGGTCATGAGCCATTTGTCTTCTCATTCCTGCCACTCCTTTTTCTTCTCCTTTTCTTTCTGTGTCTGTTCATCTTTCCAGTTGTTGAATACCTGGAAGGCGACCTGAATAAGTTCATTTTGGGGGGTCTTAGAGCCTGCCACTAACTTTTGGAGCTTTTTTCGAATGTCTGGGACCAACTGACTAATGAAGTGGGTGTGTAAAAAGAGGCATCCCTCAGGTGAAGTGGGGTCTAGATTGGTGTATCTTTGGATGGATTCTGTGAGCCTTGTCAAGAAGGCAGCTGGATTTTCACTGGGACCCTCAGTGACCTCAAGGGTTTTGTCATAGTTGACAGATTTAAAGCCTGATTTGCACATCCCAACAGGGAGACATGCCAGAAAGTGGGACATTTTGTAAAGGCCAGGGGAATCTATCTGGTAGTCCCAATGAGGTGGGGCTGCAGGGACTGCTACCGACCTAACGGGATAGTCAGCATTGGTAGGTTTGTTGGCATGTAATTCATCGGAGTAAGCCATGGCAGCCGCTCAGATATGATTTTTCTCTTCTGGGGTTGTGGTGGAAATGGGGATGGTGGTAACATTCTGGTAGGTAAGGTCATAGGTCTGGGTTAAATATTTAAACTCTTTGATAAAGAACCGAGATGCTGTTCAATTTGGGAAAGATCAGCCAAATTGAAGGGGACGTGAACTCGCATAACACCGTCTTTACCAGTGACCTCACAGAGGGGATAGAGGCCAGAGGGTGAAACTCATTGGAGGGGGTGGGGAGCTGGGGAAGAGGATGTAGGGATGGGCCCACGGGATTGGGTATGAGGAGAAGGTCTGGGGTCTTGGGGGGTTGGGGATTGTGAGGAGTCAGGTGACTGGGGTTCTGAGGGGGATGAGGAGGCATCTGGCACAGGGTCATAGGGAGGTGAGTGGTCAGCAGGATCAAAGGTGTCTGAGGAAGAAGGAGAAGAAGTTAGAGAGGGTGCAGAGGGTCAAGAGGAAGGTGGCTTTTCCTGAACAGGGAGAATTTTGTGGGTAATGAGCTTTTGGCAAAGGGAGTATTTTTCCTGAAGGGTCCAGAAAACCTGAGCATAGGAAATTTCTGACCACTTGCCCAACTGCCAGAAAAGGTTATCAAGGTCTGCGAGAAATCTGAAGTCGAGTGTGCCATTTTCCGGCCACCAACTCTGGTTATCAAGAGGATATTGAGGCCACATGACAGTGAACATAAAGACAAGTCGATGGGCCTTGACTTCTCTATTTAGTTGGAGAGGTCTGAGATTACAGATTAAACACCCAAGAGGGGTATCTTTGGGTGGAAGAGACTGGCTGATCTCCATGGTGATGACTGAGATTAATGTGAGTCTAGAAAGAGGAGAAGGGTGAATCCAAACCAACATTCCTGGCCCCAAAATCTGTCGAGACTAGCGTCCCCGTGTCAACCAGAGAGTGGAGACCAAAGTCAGCAGGAGAAGCAGTAAATTGTCCCAGGCATATCCAGGGCCATCCGGCCGAGGAGAGTGGGTCTGGATTGACCTGAGGAGTTAGGAGACTCTGGGAGTGGTTCTGACTGAGCACTCAGATTCAGGGCTGGACTGCCCAGAGTGGTCTTGCATAGACCAGGAAACAGAACCACCAGATGTGAGGGAGAAGGAGGTAAAGACTCATCTGTGAATCCTATGACTGGTGTTGACTGAGAGTAAATGGCTGTTGGGAAGGGGTCAGAGGAAAAAGGAGATGGATGGGCTCAGTAAGCCAAACGGGAAGCTCAAGCCACCAACTCATGGAAATCGGAGAGACTCCAGGTCCAAGGATTAGAACCAGCTTGGGGCCCGAGTCTGACTCAGGAGACCCTATGGGAAGCCGTGGTGCTTGGTGGTGGCAAATGTAGCTCAGCCCCAGATTTGGAAAGCCACTGGGAGCATGGAGGCACACAAGACCCACTCCACACACCGATTTTCCTGTGGGGAACCAGGCTTGCATTTCTATAATAGCTTAAAAGCTTACTTTCTGCCAAAGGACTCCCTCATCCTGGGCTGAGAACAACAGATATTCAGCGTGTAACCTTGAAGCAGTCTCTTAGGGTCTATTCTAGGCTGATTTTCAAGGGCAGGATGTGGCTAGATAAGTTATCCTTATCATCCATACATGTATGCATGTATTTTCTCTGTTATATAAAAGTAATAATCATATAAGGCAATAATTGGAACAATGATTTATAACTTTCTTGATGTAATCCACCTAAAGGGTTAATAAAAACCTGTTTAGACAGGAGAAAACCGCTCTTTCTCCTTTCGAGTGGCCAGTTTTGTCCCCTCTTCTCCACAGGATTCTTGCAGTCCGTGTGCACTTATTCATTTCATCCACAACGCCGTGGACCCCGCTGGTCGGAGGTCCGCAACAAGACCCGGTCGAGCCAGTGTCCCAATTCCAGGTTTCGGCACCAAAATGTAAGAATGTAGTTGCTCAGATGACCATTAAGATGCAGCGAACTGAGAAGCAGAGATTTATTGGGAAAATCAGCAAGCAGGTAGATGGGCCACAGGTGGTCAGGACTCCCCCTTTCTAGGGGAGAAGGGGGTTTCTTTTATAGGAGGATAGCACAAAGGGAGATTTTTTTGTGAGCCTTGTAAGCAGTCTGGCCTTCTGGCAGCTGGGGGTGCAATAGGCTGATCAAAACAAGACGTGGTTTCAGCCTGATACATCCTGTCATCTCACAGGCAGCTGCAGGTGGAGTAAAGGGTCACATAGCTGCGGTCTGGAGATGTTAATATTTACATTCTTACCCATGTAAACAGTGAGTTCCATGAAGACATGATTGCTTCTTTCACCATTTCAAATCCTATTATACAATATATGGCTGTCCCTGTACCTGACATTGGCAAATGCTTCAGGTGTATTTACTAAGTGAATGACCTCCCTCACCCAGGCCCCAGGCCGCCCTCTTTGAAGAAACACCTGCGTTTCCAACTTGCCTCAGAGCATTCTCCCGTCCTGGGTGGAGCCGCCCACATCCCTGCAGCCTCAGCAAGGCCCTAACCTGGAGCAGCTGCTCAGCTCAGCCTCCCTGCGGTCCCGAGGTGGCATCCGTGGCATCTGCTGACCTTGGTCAGGAGCCCTTCTCAGATGGAAGAAGGCTGTCCCCACCCCTGTCCCACCTATTCCCTTTCTTCCCTCCCAGCCGCCACAGACCCGAATGTGCGAGGAGGGGAAATGACCCTATGTACCAGAGGTCAGCAGATACCACAGACTTGGGAGGGGCATCAGCTGTATGCGGGGTGGGGGTGGGGGCAGCAGCGACCACAGGAAGAAGGGTGGAAGGGAGGCCTGTGGGCAAGGTCCGTTGGAAAACCTTGGGAGGAGGAGGAGTGACCAGGAAGCTGCCAGGTGAGGACTAGGAGCCGGTGCCACAGGGCAGAGGTGAAGGCAGGGCTGTGATCCCGGCAGGTCAGAGTGGCGGGGGGTTGGGGGTGGCTGCAGGGAGAAGCTCATTTGAGAAGAAGCTGGTGAAGGCGCATTTGGAAGGAGGGCTGGACCCTTGTGAACAGTGTGGAAAGAGGTGGGCACAGGAGCAGCCTGGACTGGAGGTGTCTGGGGGAGGCTTTGAAAGGGTTAAGTTGGAGATGGGAGGAGGAAAGACCCATTGCAGAATTTGGGGGGAATGAGAACTGAGGTTTGCCGAGCGGAAACCTGTCCTGAGAAACTAGGAGAGTTGGAGAGGCAGGGCAAAGAGTGGGAGACGGGACAAGGGGGCCACCTGTTCCTACAGGTTTGGGGGTTCCTTACCTTTTTGGAGAGGAAGAGGGAGCATAGTGAAGCAGCGTCACCGCAAACAGTTCCACCTGCCATGCCTTAGCCTTAAACGGGGCAGGAGGGCAGGTCAGGCAGGTTTGCAAGGTTGGCATTGGCTAAAGGTTCACATGGATGTGCTGGCATAGGCTGCTTAGCTTCTTCTTTTTTTTTTTTTTTTGTTATGAAAATACGAAAAAAAAAAAAAAAAACAGGAAGACTGGTGTTCCAGGAGTGTGATCAAAGAACGTAGGACTTCTCCGGTTTTCAGCGGAGTGAGAATAGGGAGTCGTGCTGTACTGAACCCTATGGGCCAAAGCGGGGGCTCTGGATGTCCAATCAAGGGGCCGGAACACATGGGCGGCATCTGGGCAGCGGGCTTGTGAAATAAGTGCTGTGCTTTCCAGACCTTTCACCTGCGGTTTAGGTGCCAGGAGGGAGCGGTCAGCATTTATACTCAGAAATGCCCCTGGTGAAATAAATGTCCCTGTGCGAGAGGATGCCGCCCCAGAGGACATCCTGTTCTCATTGTGTGCTTGGCAAGGGAAAGGACTGAAATGGAGTTTAGGGGACAGTTCTGTTCCCATAAGTGAAGTGATTGCTGGGAAGTGACTTCTTTGGCTGAAGCCACTGTGACCAGTTCTCCCTAAAGGTGAAAGTAAACGCTAATATTGTAACAAAATTAGATGGGTCTCATATGGACTTAAGGAATCAGGTGAGAATGTGTCAGAGCACAATTGCTTTTCCTCCAGTTTCTAAATTTTGGGCCTTTCTTGCCAGGAGTTACTGGGTCTGGAAGTTCTTGGAGTTGGTTTTGTCCTGTGACTTTGCATCACAGAATAATTTGGACCACAACACTGTGCCTTATTCTCCAGTGGTGAGTGATGTGGAGACAAGAATGCTTCATTCCCTGGGTTCTGTAGTTTCCAATTCTATTTCAACTATTTAGGAGAAATCATGGAATATGTGGCTCCATTTCAGCTGGAATTTTTCCAAATTTAATGAATTTAAGGAGCATGGCTAGAGGGGGACCCAGGGAACAGCTAAACTGTGAGGTGTGGCGTGAACTGCCCCTCTGGCAGGGGGCTCCCGAGCTGCCTCCATGTCCAGGGGGCACTTGTGCATCAGTATCAGGGTGCTGGCATCTCTCAGCCTCTGTCCTGTCAGGATGCCACCTGTGGTGCTGTTGGGCTGAGGCAGTTTAAGCGGCTTCTGCAACCGCAGGAGGCACATTCTGGGACTGGGAGGAACGGGGTAGCTAAGGGAGTGTCATCTACAGAGGAACCTCAGAGGAGCAGTTTGGTGAGGAAAATTGTAGGTTTTTTAAAGGTTTTTGTGTGGTGTCAGGGAGAGTTTGGGTGAGGGTTATGTGGATGGAACACCTGTTTATTTGTGTTTTGCTGCAAATCATAGAGGAACTAAGGATATTTGAGACTATTAGTATCCATGTCTTGTGGAATATTAAAAAAATTTGTGCTATAAATAAATATATCTCCAGAAGTGATTGGATTTGTTTATCAATGTCAATCTAAAGAATGCTGTTGTAACAGAGAATTTACAATTTCTTACTCTTAGTTTCCACAAGAAATTAAGGTTTTCTTAAAGGTTAAGAATTCTAATTAGAGATACAGAAAAAAGCCATAGAGAAAAGGACTGTGTGTAAGAGAAAAACAAGATGTGTTGTGACTGAATCGAAAGGTATGAGATATGGGTATGTATTTTTCAGAGAAAGGGAATTAATTTTGTCCTAAATGAGGTTGGTTGTTCTAGAGTGAGACAGAGGAAAAGCAGGACAAAAGCTGGATGTGAAAAGGAAAGTGGTAGAAGACTTGTGAATAGAAATGCAGAGAGAGGAAGTTTTATATATGGTGAAGCTGAAAAAGATGGGAGTAAATTTAATTAAGTAAATGACTGTAAATATGAAAACTGAGCTGATGTAGAACAGTTTGGTTCTATTTTATTTTGGTAAAAAGAAGAGAGTTTTCCTGTATTGTGTAGCACCAGATAAGATAATATGAAAGTTTTTCTGCTTATAAAGCAAAGATATTATGTTTTCTTAAAATACGTTTCCACTTCATATTGTTTTAATCAGGTCTTTGATCACTAAAGAAGACAATCTTCTCAATCATAAGAACCAAGGATGTGATAGCCACATACTGACCCAGAGCCAATGTGACAGGAACCCTACTCTTTCAGGTAAAACCCCTCCTGACACTCATGGGACTCAAGTGGCAGTGACTGGACACCTCACTCTCCCTCACAGGACTCAGAGCTAGCATCCCAACACCCCCTATTCTTTCAAGCTGGACTCCTCCACACGTCCCATGACCCAGATCTGATATGCCAAGGCTCCATACTCTCTCAGGTAAGACCCTTCCCAGCACTCATAGAATGCAGAGCTGATGTGACAGGACCCTCTATGCCAGCAGAGTGGAATCCCCCACATACCCAGGTGTACCCTGCCAGGAGATGCTCTTCTCTGCTGCCATCTAGTGCACAGCACCTATTTACTAAGCATCTGTTTTTACCATTTTGCAATGACAATATGAATCTCCAAGGTACCTCATACCACCCCTTGCTCAGGATGTTTTACATACCCATTCATCATGGAAGGACCCATAGTACATGCGGTGGGGCCCACTACTCTCTCACATGAGACTCCTCTCCATAGTGGCAGAACACAGAGTTCATGTGATAAGACCCACTATTCTCTCCTGTGGGACCTTTCCCCAAACTAACAAAATGTATAGCTAATTTGACAAGACCTCCTATTCTCCCAGAGAGGAACCCCTGTCCACAAATACAGAACTCAGAGTTGAAGTGACATGACCCCTTACTCTGTCAGATGGGACCCCTCCACATACTCATAGGACCCTGAGCTGATGTCATAGGACCTGCTACTCTCTCTGGGAGAAACCCCTCCTCACATTCACTGGACCCAGAGCTGACATGACACAAACCCTTTTTCTCTCTAATGGGACTCCTTCCAATGCTTGCAAGATGCAGAGTGATCATCACAGGACCCTCTACTCTCCCAGACTGGGCTCCTCCACTCACTCACTGCACCTATACCTGATGTCACAGATCTTGCTATACTCTTAGGTGGGACCCCTCACCATACTAATAAGACCCAGCACTGATGTAACATAACTTCTTACTCTTTCTTGTGGGTCACCTAACAACCACAGGAGAAAGGCTAAAGTTATCATACCCTCTACTGTCTCAAGTGTGACCCTACCCCACCATCACAAGACCCAGAGCTGATGAGACAGGACAACATATACTCTCAGGGAGGGGCCCTTCCCCACACTCAGGGGGACCAGAGCTAATGTGACAGAAACCACTATTCTCTCTGGTGGGACTGTTTTCCAAACTCATAGGAAACAGAACCAATGAGACAGGACGCTCTACTCTCTCAAGTCAGACCCTTCCCACAGTCACCGGACACAAAGGTGAAGGGTCAGGATGCCTAAATTTTATAGGAAGAAGTCTTTCTTAACCCTCACAGGACACAGTTGTGTAGTAACAGGACACTCAAGTCTCCCATATTTGGTCCTCTGCACATTCCAGTGACCCAGACTTGATGTCACAGAACCCATTATACTCTCAGCTGGGGCCCCTCCCCTTATTCAGAAGACCCAGAGCTGACAGGACATGACCTTTTATTTTCTGTGGTGAGGACCCAGAGCTTGTGTTCCAGGGCTCCATACTCTGTTAGGTAATACTTCTCCCAACAGTCAGAGGACCCAGGGCTGATTTGGCAGGACCCTCTGTTCTCTCAGATTGGGACCCCTTTGTACACTCTGCTGCTCAAAGCCATCTACTGTGCATCTTTGGAATAACATCTGAGGTCAGACCACCAGGAAATGCTCTTTTTTTGTTGCCATCTTGTTGTACATCTTGGGAATAGCACCTTTTTTCAAAGCATCTGCTCTTATCATTTTGCAAGGACACTTTGAAGCCCCAAAGCACCTTATATCACCACTACCTCAGTATGTTTTGTATGCCCATGTTTCCATTCTATTTCTGACACTCTTCTGCATGTGGGATTTCTGACTCTCTCATGTGATGAGGTTCCCATGCCTACATGTGTCTTAAATTTGGTTATTTTCATTTGCTAAGCTGTGTCATACCTATTGGATTATTAGACCAGCCCAAAGGTTCTTGAGGTTAGAGGAAAGATTGTTTATCCACCACACAAGCAAGCAATCAGATACTTAATAGGAGGTAAATTTGGGGGTACATGTATGTCACCATTTACATAAATAAGATTTAACAATTTAACTAAGGTAACATTCTAAAAATTGAATGATTATGTCAGTGAAATATGGAACAATGTACTAATTTAGCTTGTGGATATAAACCTTTTATTTAAAGTTTTAAAAGTGGTAATGAAGAGGGCCAAAATTTTGCACTTGTGTTGATTTTAAACTGGCTGTTAAGAAAGACTGAGAAAGTACTTATGTTTATCATCTTATTTCTTCCTAAGAGATTTAGTGCCAAAATTTGGTTTAAGAAGGAGAGAGCTCTAACATAGTCACCTTAGCTTTAGGCAGTAATACTCCTAGCAAAAGCTTGTTGACCCTCTTACCTTATTTCTTGTGTCATAGTTTTGGGGGTCACCCAACAAAAATTAACCTGCTAGGTATGCTGCCTTTTTCCTAAATTACCTGCATGTACCCATTTCACCGTGTAAATCTAAGACTCTGTTTTTCCATTTTCCAAAATGTCCCATAAACCCAATATTACCTCATTGTGTTTGGTGTTAATTTCAATATGAATTCCCCTTGTGCATGTATTAAACATTGAATATCTCCTGTTAATCTGGTTATGCTAATTTGAATATTATCCCAGCTGTTAGAAAAGATATGACAAAAATAAAATTTTAATCCCTAACGGTTTCGTTGATCCAGCCATGTGACATTCAGGGCTGGGACACTAACTTCTGGAAAATGCAGCAGCTGAGAGATCATGGACATCTCCCAGCAAAAGTAAACACTATTTTTGTTGTTAACCTTTTTGGTCTATTTCTGCAGTGTTTGGTATAATTTAGTAATTCTGTGAGCTATTTTCCTCTCTTGTACATTTACATTGGCATGAAAAGTATTTGTGAAGTTAGCTGCTCGAACTTAGCGAGTCATGCCTGTTCTTCATTGACTCATGGATCTGTTTACATTTTGAAGATGTGGTTTCATTCCTGCATCTGGCATCTGGCAACTAGGGTCCATTAACCATCTCCAACTCTGAAGTCTGGCTATGGGTTCTTGGTTACAAATCAGGGTCTATGACCTGGTTTTGAATCTGTATTTGGCTGTGTGCCTGGGATCTGGGGTCTCTTTGGGTGTGGCTTCATGTCCCAGGTTTGTGTGTAGGGGCCACATGCAACACTGGCTCTTGGGTCTGATGTATGGAATCTGGTGTCTAGAGTTCTCTGTCATTTTCTGGTGTCTGGCATTCAGGGTCCATGGTCTGGCTTGGGTATGGGGGAGAGTTTTGGGATTGGGGCAGGGGTCTGGGGTTCAGCTTTTGGTTCTGGGTCTGCTCCTGGGTCCTGGTTTTGTAGTCCAGGGTCTGTGTCATGGTCCTGAGTCTGTTTTTTTTTGGCATCTGTATCTGTGAACCAATGGTCATTGGCTCCAATTTAATGCCAATAGGAGTTCTGGAGCTGGGGTGTGGTGAAGAAGGAAACTTTATTAAAGTAAATAGCTCAATTTTGATATATAATGGCTGTGAGTGCTGCATGGCTGTTAAGAAGCTCAGTATTGTTACAGGTGAATCATGAAGCAGCACCACTGTGGATCATCAGCTCAGTGGTGCTGCTTCTTCATTGTGAAGCATCATGCTATGAGGAACCCTGACGTGAGACAGTCCCTCTCAGGCTGTGCTCCGCAGCTCTTCTCTCCTCATCTACATGAGTTCTGGTCTGGTCCCGTCATTTCATCTTTGCTCTGCTACCTTTGCACATGAAGAAGTGCAAATTTGAAAAGGAGCCCCTCTGAATGATGAGATCAGTCTGGGTGAACAAAGAAAGGCCTTCTGGTGTTGTTAACACAACAGTCTAGATTATTATTATATTTAAATTATGCCATGTTTTCCTTTAGAGCTTTTTACTCAAACTGAGAATGCATTGTTTTTTGTTACAGCTTATTTAAATTATACAGAAAAATAAAAATTAATTCAAAATTCTACCCAAAATGTAATAACTGCTATTATATCTCTACTTGCATATTTCTATTCTACTTTCTCTGGATTTAATTTATTACTCTGGGTTTCTAATGTGGATGTAAAACTTCTGGATTTTCAGCTGTTTTCCACTGATGTGTGGATTTATCACTACATTTTCCCATGTTTTAATGTATTATTTTTATTATTATTCAATTTAAATTATTTTAACTCCAATTATGATTTATTTAGTTATTTAGAAGTGTACGTCACAACTTTTCTAATTTTTTATTTATTGATTGATTTTCTATTACAGTTGTTCCTCTATTTCCCCCATTGCTACCCCTCACCCAGCCCACCCCTTCTCTGACAGTCAATTCCTACCTCATTGTCGTTTTCTAAAAAAACGATGAAGCTAAGTACTAATTACATTTTCTCTACTGATTTCTTTTGTTAGAATATTGAAATTTCTGTCATAATATTCTTATGGTTCAGTGTGCGTTTTAGTTCACGTTCACCTCACTGGATTAGAAAAATTAGGTGTTTCTGTAATGTTCAGTGGATATTCTTTAGTAAATATGTTACAAAGTAGTTTGGAAGGTACAAATGAGTGTGTTTTTCTTGTTCAGATAAATATAGCATTCAACTTCTTATATATCTACCTGTAAGTCAATTTAAATCCTGAGTTCCACTACAAGTTTAAGCAAGTAATGTCAGGTTTACTAAAGAAACAATGAAGTATGAACTAAAGCATTACATGAAATGCTGGCGCTGCTGTGAACATAGGGGTGCATAAGTTCTTTTGAATTGGTATTTCAGAATTCTTTGGGTAGCATCTTAGCAATGGAATTACTGAATCAAGAGGCAGTTCCAATTTCAGTTTTTTGAGGAAATTCCATACTGTTTTCCATAGTGGTTACACTAGTCTGCATTCCCACCAACAGTGCACTAGGGTTCCCTTTTCTCCAATTCTCACCAGCACTCATTGTTTGTTGATTTGTTGATGATTGCCGTTCTGACCAGTGTGAGGTGGTATCTCATTGTGGTTTTAATTTGCATCTCTCTGATGACTAGTGATGTTGAGCATTTTTTCATATGCCTATAGATTTTCTTTGGAAAAGTGTTCAGGTCCTTTGCCAATTTTTAAATTTTATTTATTTTATTGTTTTTCTATTATGGTTGTTCCACTTTTCCCCCCCATTGCTCCACCTCTCAACCAGACCCCTTCCTCCCACTGTCAATCTCCACCTCATTGTCCATGTCCATGGGTCATTTATACTAGTTCCTTTACTAAACCCTCCCCCTACTTTAATTGGGTCGTCTTTCTTCTGGGTGTTGAGTCATATAAGCCCTTTATATATTTTGTATATCAATCCCTTGTCTGAGGTATCTTTGGCAAATATGTTTTTCCATATGGTTGGCTCCCTTTTCATCTTGCTGATGTTTTCTATTGTTGAGCAGAAACTCTTTAGTTTGATGTAGCCCAATTTGTTTACTCTTTCCTTTATTTCCATTGCCTTAGGAGATATATTGGTAAAAATATTGCTATGTGGAATATCTGAAATTTTTCTGTCTATGTTTTTCTCCAGAACTTTTGTGGTGTCACAGCTTCCATTTAACTCATATCCATTTGAGTTTATTCTCATGTATGGTGTGAGTTGGTCGTCTAGTTTCATTTTGTTGCACATTCCTGTCCAGTTTTCCCAACACCATTTGTTGAAGAGGCTCTTTTCACTCCATTTAGTATTCCTTCCAACTTTGTAGATTATTAGTTGACATATACACATAAGTTTATTTCTGGGCTCTCTATTCTGTTCCATTGGTCTATATGTCTTTGTTGATGCCAGTACCAGACTGTGTTGATTACAGTGGCCTTGTAGTATAGTTTGATGTCAGGTATTTTGATTACTCCCACTGTGTTCTTCTTCCTCAATATTGCTGTGACTTTTCTGGTTCCATATAAATTTTTGAAGTATTTGTTCTAGGTCTGTGAAATATGTCATTGGTATATTAATAAACATTGTGAGGAATCTATTAATTGCTTTGGGTAATATGGACATTTTAATGGTGCTGATTCTTCCCTTCCATGAACATGGTATATGTTTCAATTTATTTGTAACTTCCTTAATTTCTTTCTTCAGTGTTCTATAATTTTCTGAGTACAGGTCTTTTACCACCTTGATTCAGTTTATTCCTAGGTACTTTATTTTTCCCGGTGCTAAAGTACATGGAATTTTTTTCTAGTTCCTATCACTGATAATTTATTGTTGATGTACAGAATTGCCTTTGATTTATGAATATTGACTTTGTACCCTGCTATTTTCCCAAATTCACTGATTAGGTAGAGTACTCTTTTCATGGAGTCTATAGAGTTTTCTATGTACACTACCATGTCATCTGCAAATAATGAGTTTTACTTCTTCCTCCCAATTTGGATGCCTTTTATTTGTTTTTCTTGTCTGATTGCTGTGGCTTGAACTTCCAACAGTATGTTGAATAGGGTGGAGAGAGTGAACATCCTTGTCTAGTTCCTGATCTCAGGAGGAATGCTTTCAGTTTTTGCCCATTGAATGTGATGTTAGTTTCAAATTTCTTGTATATGGCCTTTTTATGTTGAGGTATGCTCTCTCTATTTCCATTTTGCTGAGTGTTTTCATCATAAATGGGTGTTGTACTTTATCAAATTCCTTTTCAGTATCTGTTTATATAATCTTGTGATTTTTGTCTTTCATATTGTTTATGTGGTGTATTATGTTTATTGATTTGTGAATATTAAAGCCTTCTTGCATCCCTGGAATGAATCCTGCTTGATTAGGGTGTATGAGCCTTTTAATGTGTTGCTGGATCCGGTTTGCCAATATTTTGTTGAGGACTTTAATATCTAAGTTCTTCAGCAATATTGACCTCTAGTTTTATTTTCTTCATTGTGTCTTGACCTGGTTTTGGAATTAGGATAATACTGGCTTCATAGAAAAAGTTTGGGAGTCTTCCTTTTCCTTGGATTTATGGAATAGTTTAAGAAGTATAGGAGTTAGGCTTTGGCTTCCCCTCAGTCTGATGCCACTTGGAGGGGAGTGGTCTGCCTGCAGTGCTGGGGGTGAGTCAGCACTGGGATCCCATCAGCTGCTCCCCCAGTTCTACCCTCGAAGCCACCATGCTGGGTTCTCCCTGGGTGTCTCCAGTCCTCTCTGCCTTCCCTCTGCTTGAGCCCAGGGATGGTATGTTTATTGACAAGAGAGAGGGAGAGAGAGAGAGACTTCAATTAGTTGCCTCTTGTACATACTCTGACCTGGACTCTAACCTGCAATCTTTTGGTGTATGGGACAGTGCTCCAACAAACTCATGAATGGACAGGAGTTCCTGTATAACAGAAGAATAAACTGAGTCACAGAGAGGGATGAACATTCATTAACATATCGATGAAAATAAGAATCAGGTAAAGAATATCATAAAAGGAATTCCAGGCCTTCCAGCCAAGATGGAGATGTAGGTAGACATGCTGCATCTCCCACCACAACTAAGAAGGAATACAGCTACATCACAACTGGAGACAACCAAAAGTTCCAGAAAATCAAGCTGCATGGAAGTCCAGCAAAGATATAAAGAAGCAATATTCATCGAGACAGGTAAATATAAACAAGTGAAGAGCAACTCTCAGCCCTCCAAGTGGTTGGCAGGAGGGAGTTGGTACTTCAGCATGAGTTCCAGTGAGTGCACAGACCCAGCAGGACCTTAGTGCCCAGGGAGACCAGGCTTGGTATTGTGCCATGAACTGGGTGTGTCAGATTCTTCCAAGACCTTGTCAGGACTGGGCCACTAGGACTCAAGAGGATGGGAACACCTGGATCCTAAAAAGTGAGGCTAGAGGGTATCCTGTGAAGGGTAAGTATCAGTCAGTTTTATCAGTATGTGGAGAAAATGGTGCCCACCACAAAACCATGCCACACTCAGCTCTTGCTAAGATTAGAGTCCGACACTTTATAGGCACTCTTGTTGCTTGTATTATCTCTGCTGTTGTTGTTCTTGCTACAGCTGCCACTGCTATGACTGCCATTGTGGAGTCTGTCCAGACTGCCCATCCAGTGGAAGCCTTGCTCACCAACACCACTCAGGAGATGATCCAACAGACTTGCATTGATCAGGAAATCCTGACCCAACTCTCAATCATGGAATTGGCCATACTGTGGCTGGGGGAATGTCAGGATGCCCTGGTTACCAAGCAACAGCTCACTTGTGACCCAGGGTTTTCAAAACTCTGTGTTACTCCCCTGT
Organism: Furipterus horrens; assembly: GCF_987537825.1. Classification (NCBI taxonomy): domain Eukaryota; kingdom Metazoa; phylum Chordata; class Mammalia; order Chiroptera; family Furipteridae; genus Furipterus; species Furipterus horrens. Next base: position 58,678,007 of record NW_028327180.1, on the reverse strand, counting down.
GATGGAATTCCAGCCAGCATTCCTTGGCAGATATCCAACATCATCTTCGAGGGGCCTTTTCTACTAATCTTAAAAGCCAAATTGATCAATTGTAGTTTGAGCTCCATCAGCAGCTTATGGACATTAAGCAGCTTGCTGAACAAAACGTATTTCAAACCCTAAGTGATAACCTTCAATGGCTTAACCCTAAAAATTGGATAATAGGAGCAGCTGGATGTTTATTAATCATTGCTATACTTCCTGTTTTTCGATGTGTCTGCAAGTTATTTACTCGTGATCATATTAGAGAAAAGCAAGTAGCAAGTTTCGTAGGCTTACCTACTAGACGCATCACAAAAAAAAACAAAAAAAGGAAGATGTGGGCAACCGCTCCTCGTGGTTTAGGGAATTGTAGCCCTGGCCTGAGCATGACTGCTGCCAGCATTCTGGCCGTGCTTGTCTTTAAGTCTCAACATAAGGCTGTGTGTGGAACATGACTGAAAACCACTCAGAGGACTGCCATGGGAATTAGATTTGAAAAATGTTTATTATGCTTTTATGCTTTAGAACTTGCTCTGCTTTATCATTAATGTAACATATACAGTCTCTAGATAGGAATGTATGAAACCTTGCACCTAATACCAGTGTGGCATCAAGATGTCTAATAGACCATGAAACAGACTGGTCGCTGTGCCCCCTGTACTCATACATTTAATCTATTATTGTTAACTGTAACCCTAACACCTCCAAACTGTTGATGATTCATGAATCTTGACCTTGTATTTCTCATGTGTATCCTCCTCAATAAAAGGAAAGAGGGACAATGGTCTAATCACTGTTCTCCACTAGAGAGAGCAGTCACCTTCCTTCCCCCAGACATAATAAAGTGTCTTGGGTAAAAGTTTGTTCCGTCGTGGTCACAAAGCCTCTGCTGGACAGAGCAACTTCCAACCAAGGCTAGGGTGTGTGAAGCACCTCTGCCAATAGGGGGGTTGCTGAGTAACAGGAAAAGGGCTCAAAGGAACTTTCCAGAGTAATGAAAATGTTCTGTGTTCTGAGAGGGGTTACATTAGTGTATGCACTTCTCTTTTCTTTTTCTTCATTTAAATAGATCTGACTGTATAACACCTTGTAAATTTTAAGTGTACAACACATTAATTTGATACATATATATTATAATATGATTGCCATTGTATGAATACTTAGTACCTCCATACATCACATAATTATCATTTCTTTTTTGTGGTTGAACTCATTAAGGTGTAGATTCTTAGCAAGTTTGGTGTAGATTCTTAGCAAGTTTGATGATTATAATATTGTTCTTTATATTCACTATACTATGCATTAAATCTCTAGGACCTGATTATCAGTTGTAAGTTTGTACCATATGCGTTTTTCAAAACAAAGATTAAACTGTATACTTAAAAAAAAGAAAAAAGAAAAAAATAAAGCAGCCACAGAAATATCCACATTGACTGTGGTTCTTATGTGTTATTGAGCTTGGTAAATGCTCTGATAGTACAGTATTCCCTCACTTATCATGCGTATTATGTTCTAGACCCCCCCACGAAGTAGGAACCTTACATTTATTCTACACTCTTAAACCTAGATAACTTTAACAACATATGTATACAGTACTGCAAAATCCTGCAATATAGTGAAAAATCCGCGATAAATAATTAAATATAATATTTTTTAAAATCCTGCGATACAGTGAGGCCACGATAAGTGAGCCATGATATAGAGAGGGACTACTGTATAGGATATTTACAGTCACCTCCTGTTCAACTCTTATTTTAGGTGTTTTCATGAAAAGAGGAAGACCCAGGCCTTCAGAGGAAGTCCCTCCCCAGCTCCCTTTGCACCTGCTCCTGAGCAGCAGCCATGAGCTCCTGGGTTCCACGCACTCTTGCTGCCCAGCCCATGCCCTGCAGGGGACGGTCACATTTGGGCTCAGAGGGCATGGAATGCTCAGCATCTCTAGTCCAGAATTAAAGGTAGGGCTTTATGATGCTCCCTCAGGGACACCATGTTCTTTGACATATCTGGACACAGAGAACTGGCCTTACTACATCCCACTGACTCTGCACGGAGCCCTAAGCCAGAGCTCAGTGAAGCAACAAGGGAATCCCTTCCTTGGAGCTGCCAGATACACTGACTCAGCCAACACCCTGAGTCCTGAAGCGCTCAGGGTCTTAGGGGACCTCTAATGTCCTCAGGTTCCTCTGCTGGAAGATCCCATCTGAGTAGCTCTCCATGTGACCCTAATGCCACTGAACTACTGTGCAATAAATCATACACACACATACACACACACACACACACACACACACACACACATGGTTTTCATGGTAATGACTCCAGGCCTTCCTTCTCCCTTGACCTAGCACATGGGCAGGGCCCCCACTCTCACCCAAACTGAGTGAGTGACCTGCTTTGACAACAGACCAAAAACAAACATGGTTGATGTGAAGACTGGAGAGTGCCCAGCCAAGTAGTTTCCTGTTCTCCCAGCACCTGGAACCTGCAGAGAACAGCCCTGACTTGTCCTGGGAGGGTTAGACCCAGAGGACCTCAGTGCATCCAACACTGCCCTGTAATGTGTGGAGGGCCACACTGACCTACAGCTCACAGGTCCCCATTCTCAGAGCTCACAGCCAGGAAACCCGAGGGCAGGACCACGGGGGACACTGGATAGGTATCTCCCCAGGAGCAGAAGTAGGTGCTGATGCAGGAACAAAATCCAGAAAAGTGGTCCTGGGGTATGAGTCTGTGGACCAGTGTCAGTGTTGTTTTCCACTGCCTTCTGGTGTTCTGAGCCCTCTGGTGTCTTGCCACATACACCCCTGGTGTCCTGTGTGCCCTTGGTGTCCTGACACTCACTGGTGTCCTGAGCAGCCCCTGGTGTCCTGAACACCCACTGCAGCCCTCCTGTCTCCCTCAAGGAGGTTTGTGTCTGGGCTCATGTTGACTTCCCCACTCTATGACTCTCACACAGTAATACACAGCCATTTCCTCAATGCTCTTGGAGCTCAGCTGCACGGAGAACTGGTTCCTGGCTGTGTCTGGGTCAATGACTGGCAGCCAACCCTTAAGAGATGGTGTGCAATCAATCACTTTATCACTTGAACCTGTAGTGTGTCCTTCCTAGCCACTGGAGACCTCTCCCTGGGGGCTGCCTGAGTCAGATCCAGGTAGCATTGCTGCTGGAGACACTGTCCCCTGAGATGGCACAGGTGAGGGAGAGGGTCTGCCGGGGATGCACCACCTTGGAACTCAACTCCTGCAGCTGCACCTGTGACAGGACACCTGAGGACAAAAAAGAGTAACAAAGTTAATCACTCCACATCTCCATGAATACTGCTGTACACAGTCAACTCTCCCAGACAGTGACCCCACAGGAGACCCAGCACGGGAATGGAGATGAGGAAGGAAACAGTCATTTTCCTGTGTCAGCAAGACCCAGCAAGCTCTGCAGCCCCCAGTGTGAGGCCACATTTAAACAGGAAGACACACCTGACATCTGCCTGAGCATCGCTCACTGATAAAATTCCCTAAATGGCCCACTGGAGCACGGCCCTGGTTCCGCAGCTAGGTTTCTCCAGAGCCAAGTCTGTGGATAAGTTGGATGCAAGGCAGGGGCAGAGACAAGAGTGCTCACAGACAGGCCCCTGGGTGTGGGTATTGTGGATCTTGCATCAATTTTAGAGTCTGTGTACCCATATTCTTTGATTGGATTTACTTAATTAATTACTTTGGCCAATGCTGAGGGCTAGTAGTTTCCTTTCCCCCTGTAGGGTCCCACACCCGGGCCCAGTTACCCTGTTAAGGACTCCAGTGCCAAGGTGGGCGCCCATAGGACTTGGGAGTCTTTCTTCCCATCCTTGCCCCCAACTACCAGGGTAGAACTTGCTCCCGAGGAGAGTGCAGAGGTCAAAAGAAAATGCTGGGGTCCCCGGGGTAGTGATTTGGCTTACTAATTCCCCATCAGTGGTCCTAGACACTTGTCAGGTGTAGTTGGTTATACAGTAAATGTTTCCTATGGCAGAGTCAAGGGAGAGGAGGAAAAGGATTAAGGGGAGCGCCGCCGCAGCTGCACCCGATGTGGGTGGTCGGACCGCTGTACAGTCCATTCTTCTGAAACTTCACTCGCGTCACTGGCCGGCTTGACCTGCAAATGATGAATACAATACTTCTTTCCTGCTACCTTTACTGCCATTGGGGTGCTCAGTACCACCTGGTAAGGTCCAGTCCACCATGGCTTTAATGTTCCAGGGTCCCATCGCTTGACCCACACGAGATCCCCTTGCTCAGCCAGTGGTCCTTCTGGATTCCCTGCAATTGGAACGGGACGATTTACCCGGAGGAGGGAGTATAGGTCTTGAGTGCTCTCTGAAAAAGCCTGTAGGGACTTAAGAAGCTCCTGGTTAGTGATAGAAGCAAAAATGTCTAGTCCTAATTTAGGCAAGAGTGGCAGTGGACAACCAAACATAATTTCATAGGGTGCAAACTGCTGGAAGTAAGGGGTACAGCAAGACCTTAAGAGGGCAAAGGGAAGGAGTCCTAGCCAGTCTCCGCCAGTTTCTAATTTTAACTTGGTTAATGTTTCCTTAAGGGTCCTATTCATTCTTTCTACCTGTCCTGAACTCTGGGGCCTGTAAATACAATGTAACTTCCATTTAATATTTAGTGCTTTGCTGAGTTGTTGGGTGATTTGGCTTATGAAAGCCGGGCCATTATCGGACCCCATGGCTAGAGGGAGGCCGAATTGAGGAATTATTTCCTGTATTAACTTTTTAGTTACTACTAAAGCTGACTCTGACTGAGTGGGGTAGGCTTCTACCCAACCCCAGAAGGTATCTACTAGGACTAGGAGGTATTTGTACCCTCCCTGTGCCAGCGGCATTTCAGTGAAGTCAATCTCCCATTTCTCTCCAGGAGCATCCCCACGCAGGCGGTGGTGAGGAGGTTGGGGGGTCCTTGGGGGCTGGATTGACTGCAGCGCACTGGGGACACTACCGGCTTGCCTCCTTTGTTTTCTGAAACAACCTGGGAATGAAGTAGGCTGATTGGAGGAGTTCAGCAAGCTTTGTCCCCTCCAGGTGAGTGCTTTGGTGAATTTGCTGGATTAGTTCTTGCCCAAGGGCCTCTGGGACCAAAATATGAGTGTCTGGGCGGTGTTTCCAACCACCTTGAGTGTCCTGGGCCTGCATTCTGACAGCAATTTCTTGATCCCTGACTGAATACACCGGGGGCCCACCAAACACCCGCAGTAGAACCAGGGGCAGGAGCTTTAGGGGCCTCACTGATTGTAGGGCTGCCTTTCTGGCCTCTCAGTCTGCGAAGGCATTTCCTTGGGCTTCTGTTGTCTGCACTACCTGGTGCCCCTTGCAGTGGATTACAGCAACCTGCTTCGGGAGCCAAATGGCCGCCAGGAGATCAAGGATTTCTTGAGCATTCCTTATATGTTTTCCCTCTGATGTCAGGAGCCCTCTTTCCTAATATATGCTCCCATGGATATGCAGTGTAGCAAAGGCATACTGGCTGTCTGTGTAGATATTTACCCACTTTCCCTTTGCCCAGCAAAATGCTTGTGTTAACGCAATGAGTTCAGCTTTCTGGGCAGACGATCCAGGCCCCAGACCTTGGGCCCAGATGACAGTTCGTTCATTACAACAGCTCCTCCAGCGTATCTGACTCCTTCCTGGACGAAGCTGCTACCATCAGTGTACAGGACCACATCAGGATTAGTCAGAGAGATGTCTGTGAGATCCTCTCGGTAGTTGGTGAGGGCAGTAAGTACATCAACACAGTCATGGAGAGATTGGTGTGGGTTATCATCCGGGAGGAGGGTGGCAGGGTTTAGGACCGTTGACTGAAGGAACTTGACACGGTCTGGTTCGAGGAGCAGAACTTGATATTGTACAATGTGTGCATTGGAGAGCCATTTGTCAGGGGGACTTCTCAATAAAGTTTCTATGGCATGTGATGTGATGACCTGTAGCTCCTGTTCCAAATGTTAGCTTCATAGCCTCTTTTACCAGCTGTGCTGTAGCAGCTATAGCTCATAGACAATTGGGCCACCCAGCAGCTGTTGGGTCTAGCCACTTAGAAAGTAAGCTACAGGTCACTTCCAAGGCCCTAAGCACTGTGTGAGAACACCCTTCACTATACCCTTATTTTCTGCCACATATAACTGGAAGGGCCTGTCAAGCCTTGGTAGCACCAGGGCAGGCGCGGTGACAAGCACCTCCTTTAGCACCTGAAACGCCCCTTCCTCTGCCTCAGTCTATGCTAAGGCCTCTTTTGTTCCCCCTGAGCAGGCATAAAGAGGCTTAGCTAGTTCTGTAAATTCTAAAATCCATAGGTGGCAATAGCTGACGGCCCTGAGGAACTCATGAACTTGGCGCTTGGTAGTGGGGGCCGGGATCTGTAAAATGGCCTGGATTCTTCTGGGGGACAAGGTCCGGTTACCTTCCTTTAATCTATATCCTAGGTAAGTGACTTCCTTCTGGTGTAACTGGGCCTTTTTGTCTGACACTCGGTACCCTAGATGATCTAGTAATTTTAGTAATGCTTCTTTTGCTTCCTGGCAACTGGCTAGGTCCTTGGCCACCAATAAGATGTCATCTACATATTGAAGGACTGTGACATGTGGATTGTCCTCTGGGAAGGGGGCAAGATCCCTGCTGAGTGCTTCATCTAAGAGGGTTGGAGAGTTTTTAAAACCCTGCAGCAAATGAGTCCATGTTAATTGACCTGATTCCCTGGTGTTGGGGTCCGTCCATTCAAATGCAAAGAGGGGTTGACTGGAGCCAGGGGTATGGAGAAAAAGGCATCCTTTAAGTCTAAAACCGAACACACTGTCCAATCAGGGGGCAAAAGGCTGAGAAGTGTATAAGGGTTGGGCACTGTAGGATGGACAATTTCAACCAGTTTATTGGCTTCCCTCAGATCTTGTACTGGGCAGTAGTCCTCAGTACACCGAATATGAACCGCAACTCCCCACCGAGCCTTTATTGGCATAGGATATTGCCTCTGCCAGCACGGTACCGCATTCCCTAAAAGAGTTACAACAACTGCCGGGACATGAGTCACCAGGCCAGGGGGGGTTGTTCTCAGACCATACTGTAGGGATGTCTTGTTGCCACTGAGCCAGGAGGTCCAAAGGCTGGGAGTGTGCCTGGTCTACTAAGAGGAGGTATTCTTCCCCAAGCAGGCAAGTGACCATAACTGAGGCAGGGGCAAGTCCCAGAGTCACTTCCGGCTCCACCTGATGGAATGAAATTGTGGCCCTCAGTTTGTGGAGAAGGTCTTGACCCAGGAAAGAAAACGGGCAGTCGGGCATAACAAGAAAGGAATGGGTGACCGTGTGGCCGCCAAGGTCCATTATTCTAGCCTGGGTCCATGGATATGATTTGGTCTTGCCTGTGGCCCCCTGTATGGGCGTCTTTTCTTGGGATACGGGACTGTGCGCCTCTTGAAGTACTGAGAAGGTCACACCGGTGTCCACAAGAAAGTCTATATATCAGCCCCGTACTTGTATTCATACCCTGGGCTCCTGGGGGCCAATAAATGCAGAGCCCTGGCTCCATCAGTCCTGAGTCCCCTGAACTAGGACTGACGTGCAGGGAGCTGAAGTCTTCGGTTTGGGGCACTTGTTCTTCCAATGACCTTCCTCTTTACCGAAGGCACACTGGTTCTGACCCAAGGGGGGGTCTGCCTTGACCTTTGGCACGGGGGCCTTTCTTGGGTCTGCCGCTTTTCTTCGTAGGCTCTCCAGCCATGGTTAGGAGGACTCGGGCCATCCTTTTATTCAATTCCAAAGGACCCTCTGGGTTGTTAAAGATGCGCTGGGCGATTTCTACTAACTTGGTCAGGGGCTTTCCCTCAAACACCTCCAATTTCTGTATTTTCTTTTGAATATCAGGGGTCGATTGGGAAGTAAAAGCAATATTCAGGGCCCGCCTATTCTCAGGTGCCTCAGGATCAATAGGAGTATAAAGATGATATGCCTCCTGAAGGCACTCAAGAAAGGCAGCTGGTGACTCATCAGGACCCTGGCTTACCTCAGTGACTTGAAAGATTGGTAGGCTTTTGGGTTGCTGCATGAAGTGCACGAAGGAGAATTTGGCAGTACTGACCTAGGGCCTCCTTACTTTGGTCGCTGTTTGGATCCCAGGTCGGCCGGGCTAGAGGGAAGACGAGATCTAGTCTCATTGGGTCTGCAGATGGTTGGCCATCCGGCCCAAGGACGAGCTTCCGTCCCTCTTCCCTTACCCTCCCTCTCTCTTCAGAAGTAAAGAGAGTCTGCAACAACTGCTGGCAATCATCCTAGGTGGGCTGATGGGTAAAAAAACAGACTCTAAAAGAGAAATGAGGCCAGTGGGGTTCTGGGAAAAGGAGCAATTCCAATTCTTCCAATTATATAAATAGCTGGTGGAGAAAAAGATATATATACCATGAAGGGGTGCCCAGTTTCCTTGGCGGGGGCCGAAGCCTCCCAAAAGGGCAATAAAGGCGCAGGCCCACCTCCTGAATCAGGAGGGGGATGGTAGTCCCAACCCAAGCGGGTATGGGGGATACTGAAAGGCGAATCGCTGTCAGTCCCAGACGAATCTGGGGAGGCACGGGGACATGGTGGGGGTCTCACAGGAGGGGGACTTTCCTGTGAATCTGGGAGAACCAGAGGGGGGCCTGAAATGGGGCCATCCTTAGGTTTGGAGGCCACTAAAACAGCGGCCTTATTCTGACAGCTTTTAAACCACTTAGGTTTGTCTTCCAGAATGTCAATCCAAACGTGAATGTATGGAATTTGGTCGGGGTGCCCAGGCTTCCCAGTACAAACCTGGCAGACCCCGTAGGCCATCAAAAGATCAAAAGATCCATCAGAGGGCCAAAAGACCCCTGGGAAAGTCGGCCATTCCAATTCACAAAAAGTCCGCAATTGTCCGGGGGGGGGGGTGACAGATGTCCCATAGAAGGAGGCCCATCTCCAGAAATCCTGGAAACTTTTAAGAAAACATTGAAGGGGCAAATACGACGAACAAGAGGACGACTGCCCCATGTCACTTAGGAAAAGATGTACAACAAGACAGACACTAAACAAGACACAGAACCACAGAACACAAAACATATGGGCAGAACCCTGGAAGTAATGCTGTGTTCAGCCTTCCCGTGGACTCCCCTGGTGTACCTGCCCTGGGTCCGTCCACATACACCTTTCCCTCCGTGTATACGGCCCTACTTGAGTCCTTACTGGTAGGAATCCAAATGGCTCTATGTAATCTATCAGGATAGGGATGGCATCTGCCCGCCAGTGTCCCATTCGGGGCTGAGGAATGTCTCTCAGAGATCTCCCCCTGAGATGGGTCTGGCGGTGGGCCCATCTCACACCCATGCCCAGCCAAGGCTGGGTATCTCGCTGGGGCCTCCAAATGTTGTGGAGCAAGTGCAAGAACCAAACAGTCGGAGACAACCAAATTAGAATGTAAAGAGCCTTTATTAGCTGGCCAGTGACTGCCCACCCGTCCACAATCCGGACTTAGGTGGACAGCTCCGACCTTAGGAATTGCGGGGTTTATAAAGCATTTCATGTGCATTCTTGTTCCTGCAGGTGCAGAAACTTGGACAGAAATACAGCTTATATAGACAAAAATTTTCCGCTATTCTCCAGGTCATTGCTCAAAGGAATAACAGTTAGGTCAAGTTCCTTGTTCTGCTTGGTTGAAGCATGCAACTGCGTGGGTCCTGAGTCCGGGACCCAAGTTCAGCTGATTACCCTGCTGGCTGGACATCTAAGAAATACCCTTTAACACTTATGTTCCAAATTATTGATTTGAACCCCTGTTTCCTTCCCTTTACCATTGGTTTTGTGTGGATTTTCCTTCATTTCACTTAGCATAGCCTTCACTTCTTCCCTTATCCATTTGTCATACTTAAGCATATCTGTCAAGCCTGTGAACCTCTGTATCACCAGTGTCTTGAGCTCTGTGTTTGTTAGGTTGACTATCTCTTTGTCACTTAATTCTCACACAAGAACCTTGATCCATTCTCTCTTTTGGGCCACACTTCTCTCTCTCCTCATTCTTACAGGCTCCTGTATTTGTCTGCCTCCACATCCCAGGTAGATCTGTCACTCCTGTTATGTTGTAAGGGGCGGAGCCTTAGGGTTTCGTTAGTACAGGGCGACCCAGTTCACCACGTTGTGGCGCTGTATGTGGGGAAGGGGTCAGAGAGGAAACTATGCCGCCTGCCAAACACTCGCCCCTTTTCTAGGCACTTCTCCCACTTCCGTATGGGACTGGCGCCCCTCTAGCTGCTGCCCTGGCCGTTGTTCCCAGAGTGGGTGGGTCTGCAGATGTTCTGGGACTGTGGGGGGCCCTTTAAACAAGTGGCCTCTGCTGAAAGATTGGCAGTTTCTCTCTCCACCCGAACCCCAACTGGTCTGCACAGTCAGAAGCAATGAGGCTTTATTTTCCCCAGCGCTGGGACTGTGAGCTGTGCGGTCCGGTCAGTAGCTGAGAACGCTACCCAGGTGTCCCTCCTGACTTTTTGAAATGTGTGACTGCACTTTCTGCCAGCCTGCCACTGCTGCTGCCACCACGCCACGTCCTCTCCGCCCAGGCTCCGCCCCTCCTACCTGTCTGGATGAGTATTTCTTCTCTATATCTTTGTTTGTTAGACTTCAATGCAGCTTGATTTTCTGGAACTTCTGGTTGTCTCTAGTTTTGAGGTAGTTGTATTCCTTCTGAGCTGTGGAGGGAGAACTAGCGTGTCTGTCTAGGCCTTCATCTTGGCCGAAAGTCCTGGGTTTGTGTTTTGCTTGCAGATGAGGGTGCCATGCAGCTGAGCACATGGAGGTGTTGGAGCATCTCTGCATGGGGCAGGCAGGAACAGCTCAATGCCCAATGGTTCAGGTGGGTGGATGGATGTTCTTCTTTCTAAAAAGACCCCAGGTGTTACTCAGCAAAGAGGGATGGTTTGTGACAGATGACTCCTGCATAAGGGACTTCTTAGGGGAGAGTTACTGATTGGTGACACTAATCTACACATTTGATGAGGTCATGTCTCTTCTGGCACTTTCTGGTGTAGCCCCAGCTAGCTGCGTCCTTGACCCCACTGTCCTCACACTTGTGGTCTTACCTTCTGTACTTCAGCACATGTATGCTGCCCCCCAGGGAGCTGCATCCACAGCTCAGGCAGGGCACGTCACTATTCTCTGAACATCCAAGAGTCAGTGCAGGTCAGCTAACTGGCATGGGACCACTGTCTACTGCTGGCCCCTGAGCAAAGCCTGGCCACCGCTGAGAGGACCATTGGTGGCAGTCTCCTAGGCCACTCAAGTTTGTGGGTTGAGGGTGGCACCTGGAGGAGGACAGAATAGCATCGCCAGCCATGCCCCTTCAGGCCCTGGTGAGCTCCCAACAGAACACCCATGGGAAAGGCTGTGGGGCCACTGCCTGCAGGCAGTTCCTCAAACCTGAACAGTCCCCAGTAGAACCACAGGAGAAACTGCAGCAGCATATCCTGGAAGCCCTCACAGCAGCCCCATGGCCTGCCTGGAACTTCCAGCTGTCTGGGAACAAAGGCTCTGACAGTGGGTAATAAGGCAGTCTCTCATGTCACTCCTGGTAACTGACCAGGCTGACCACCACCCTCCCTGACATATACAGGGAGATGGTGAGAGCCAAGGAGCTGGTCTCAGATGGGCCACCTGCAGGATGGAAAGCTGTGTCTCTAAACAGCAGACCTGATGCCCGCATCCACACCATCATGGGGTTTTTCCTGATTTGCTTTAAGGCCTGACTGTGGCCCAGAAAGAGAAGACACTGTCCCACATGAGCTCTTCATCCCCAACCACCGTGATTTCTTTTGCTGCCCATTCTGAGTCCAGAGGGAGGTCCAGGCTCCCTCACAGTGGGGGGCCTTGCTAGGGCAAGGGGAAGTTGCTCTGGCAAACCAGACCCTCCAGGCTCTCAAATGCCTGGCCAACTTCCTTCTGAAAATCTAACCTTGTGCAGGGTTTTGAGCAGTTCTGATGAGGGGTGGGAAATGGGGTCAAAGAAGGTCCTGACAGAAGCAGTGAAATCTGCCTAATCCTATGTAGTGTGGGAATGAGCCCGTGGTGCAGCTTTGGAAACTGGACAGAAATGCTGACACTATTAGAGATGTCATTGTTGAGGTGTGGCCACACTGCCTCCCTGAGCTTCATCTGTAAGGTCACCCCAGCAAAGCCTGCCCCGCAGCCCACCAGAAGTTTCAGGGGAAAGGCCCACTTTTCTATTCAGAGATTATGCAATAAGAAAACCTTAAAGAATCTGAAAAAATATATGTTCAAACTGGTTAGTATTCAATCACCAAACAATAGGAAAATTAATCTGAAAGGGAAAAAACTGCGATGATATAAAAACAAAGAGAAAACACCTTAGGATACATCTAAAATTTTATGCACAAGATCTGTCCACTGAAATTTATAAAACGTTGCTCAGAGAATATTAATAAAGGAAGAGATATACCATACACTGTGTTTGTGGATAGAAAATTCAACTGTAGCTAAGATGTCAATTGTCCCTAAGTAACATTTATAGTTTCAATTCAAGCCCAACGAAAATCCCAACATGTTTTTGAAATAAACAAGTTGCTTCTAAGAGTTTTGTGAAAATGCAAAAGAGCTAGAATAGCAAAACATTTTGAAAAACACATTTGGAGTGACCCACACTACCAGAGACAGAGATTCACCTAAACCTGTAGTGATTAAGTCTGCACAGAGTTGGCACAGAATAGGCACAGGACACAACATGGGGCCCATGGACACCATCATTCACTTTATGACAGGACACGGGAGCAGGGGGTGGGCAGCAGCTTTACTCTCAGTCATCGCTGATGGGATTTCAGAGGGTTGCAGCCATGCTGGATGACAGCTCAGCGGTTCTTATAGAATTAAACACACTTCACCACAGGATCCAACAAGTATACTCCTTGGTATTTACCCAAATGATAATGAAAACTCTGTCCACACAGAAGCCTGCACACAGTGTTTATAGCAAATTTATTCGTATTTGCCAATATATCCTTCAAGAAGCAAGTGGATAATACACATAGATTTGGCAGAAACACAAAAGGGTGCGAGGAAAGTGTGATGTAGAGATGCCTGGAGAACCAAACCCAGGAAATTATTTCAAGAATCAAGTGACCAGTGAGGACAAAGGCAAGGAAGAGTTGGTGTAGAGTGAGGCAAAAGAGAACATAGGTTGAATTTGACATCACAGCATGTTCTACAACATGGGAGCATATGTTAAAATTGATTGTGTAGACCAAAACCTAGAATGGGAATATCTGGTTGGTTTGATATATGCAGACTTCGTGTGTGTGTGTGTGTGTGTGTGTGTGTGTTTGTGTTTTAGACTCTACAAGTACAATCAATATCATTGATACCTCTAGAGAGTGTTATAAAGATAAGGCATAAAATCAACTTAAATGTGTGTAGTAAAACTTATGCTCATTTAATACAGTCTTTGGCTTTTGTCTAACTTCTTGGGTAGGACATAAGGCATTTCTTTTTGCCCTTTATTAAATTCCTTGTAATCAGTTTTTAAGCTGTGGATTCCTCTCTTGGTCCTGCTTCAAGTCTGTTCCTGCAATTTTAGAACTAATGGCTATCTTCCTGTATATATGGGCTCTGGTCACCAGGGACATTGGTAACATTGCAAGTGACCAGGCCACCCAGCCCTTCTCTGACTGCTGTCTGATTCCAGCTGCCCATTGGCTTGCCCACCACAATGCTCTTCCACTCATGGGGCCATCTGGAGGTTCTCTCAGCACATGTGCGAGGTGTTGCAGGTACTCCAAGGCCAGTCATCAGCTGTGTCTCCATCTGACACAGGCCTGACCTGCAATAGAGTCTGAGTGACCTGACTTCATATGTGTGTACCTCATGGGCTCAGAAGGGTGGATGAGGCCAGCTCCAGGTCACCTGTGAGTGTACCTGGTGCTAGGTTCTCATGCAGGGACTGAAGCAGGAGATGGACATGAGGGGATGAGGGGGTATATTTAAGGCAAAACATATGTGGGCTGGAAAGAAGAGAGCAGAGCCACAACCACATGGGACTTCATGCCTAGGATAGATTTAGTGAGCATTTGGACAGAAGACAGAAGGTGGTGATGGGGCAGGTTTCTGTGACCTTGGACAAACAGCAGAAGGTGGGCAGGGATCAGGTCTGTCCAACTGGTTCTCATGATCCATGTGAGTCTGCATGTGAAGGACTGATTCCCCCAGAACCACATTCAGAGACTCACTCAAACTGCTGCCCAGAAGCCCTGAGACAGGGTTCCATCTCTGGGCTTGCTTTCTTCCTCTGTCCTGGGGACACTGAGAACTGGGTCTGGTTCCCAGGCTCAGTGCTTCTCCATCTATGATAATGATGGAAGCAACAGAAGGGGTCAACCCTGAACATCAGCATGCAGCCATGTAGGTGAGAGGCAAGTGGCTAACTTCCCCCAAAAAGGAAAGAGATCCTCATGGAGCAAAAAGCATGGGGCTGATCATTCTCATGTGGGATGATCTATGCTATGTGAAGAAGAAAGTGAGACTCAGCACATGGATTCAGAATGGCTGGCTCAGCAGTGTACTGAAGTGTGGGAGAAATCATTCTTAGTCAAGGCACAATGAGACTTCCTCACATGTTTTGTTTGCCAACCAGGAAAAGCAGACCATCTAGGGAGTGGGTGACAATGAGGACCCAGGTGAGAAAGCAACTGTATCTGCAAACACAGTTACTTCTTACTTTTTGCCTGCAGAGAATATAAGAAATTAAAGACACATAAAAGAAAGCAGAATTTGCTCCAGGGGACAATAAGAGGGAAACAAATTAAAGGAAAGCCCTTCCACAATCCCTCAAGGAGCCAGCTTCTGAGCTGGGCTCCTCTACTTAATGGCACTGATGTCTCTGGCACTCCTGAGCACCTCCTGGTGACACTGATGTCTCCTTGTGCTCTGAGGGCCCTCTAGTGACACTGATTGTCCTTGTGCTCATGAATGTTCCTGAGTGGCACTGATACCCCCTGGTGTTCTGAGCACCACTTGAAGCCCAGCCCTTTGTCTCCCACAGGGAAGTTTGTTTCTGGGCTCACACTGACTTCCAGGCTGAATTCATGTCCAGCTCGACCCTCTGCCACACCCTGTAACTGTTACATAGTTCCCTCAGCTGACCCACCCAAGGTAGGTTTTCTGTCACTCTCTTCTTGGTAGAAAGTGGCCACAGCAGATGGTTGAGACCTGGATTTACTATGGATCCTCCCTTTCTCTATTCCCACTGATAGTTGCCCCCAGGCTGGGACATGAGACAGGCAGAGGGCTCAGTCACCCTGAGGATGCCCCTCTTGTTACTTGGGCTCTGGGTGGTGCTGGTTCTAGTTCAGCGTTCTCAAGGTCTTCCCTCTTGGCGCTACATCTCCTCTGAGGTGGTGATTCCAAGGAAGGAGTTGCACCATGGCAAAGACCGTCAGACACAAGGCTGGCTCTACTATAGCCTGAGTTTTGGAGGCCAGAGACACATCATCCACATGCAGCAAAAGAAACTGTTTTGGCCCCGACATCTGGTGATGATGACTCAGGATGACCACAGAGCCTTGCAGGTGGATGACCCCTTTTTCCCTCTCAACTGTTACTACCTTGGCTAGCTGGAGGAGGTTCCTCTGTCCATGGTCACTGTGAACATGTGCTATGGGGGCCTGAAAGGTATTATGAAGTTGAATGACCTTGGCCTATGAAATCAAACCCCTAAAGGATCCCCAAAGGTTTGAACATGTAGTTTTTCAGATAATGGCAGACACCAATGTAACAGGACCCACACATACATTGGGGTACAAAGAAGAAAGACGTGCCCTGTTCTCTCAAGCAAATGTCAGTGCAGCCTACAGGATTAGCAGTGAGCTCTATTCATCCCACAGAGGAAATATAAAAGGCTGTCTCATGAGTTCCAATTCAGTTTATACTCAATACAACAATGTGTCAAAATTCCTGGTAGGTCTAGGTAGTTTAATTGATGCCATGTTCCAAGGTCTTGATCTAAGGTACTATATTAACATCATAATCATTTATAATGTGAGAGATCCAACTTCCATGGACAGCTATTCAGTGCCAGGGAGTCCATTTCATAAAAATTATGCAACTAGCATTTTTACTCCTCTTCAGCCACATTCTAGCTTAATTATGATTAGAAATGGGCCCCATGAACTTACTTTTACTCCAGTCCCATATGGTCTATGCACAGATAGGAATCTCATCATGCTGGGTGTTCTGTCAAGACATTATTTATTGTTATCAATTATAGCCAGCCAATTAATTGGGAGAGATTTTGGTGTGTATTATGATTCAGAAACTTTTGCCAGAGAAGGGCCACCTGCATCACCACCTGCATCATGTACAGGTACCCTGTGTTCACAGATGCCTTCAGTAACTGCTCCATAGTACATTTACAAAATATAGTTTCTAATGGTATAGCACAATGCATCTACCAGAGTGGATTCAACTATTTCAATAAAAACCTGACGTTTGCTCGATGTGGAAACTGGTGAATGAGGGAGAGCAGTGTGACTGTGGGTCTTTAAAGCAGTGTTATAGCAACCCATGCTGCAGAGATGACTGCAGCTTTGCACCTAGAAGTGCTTGTAACACAGGCAGGTGTTACACAAACTATACCTACTCACCCCCAGGAACACTCTGCAGGCCAGTCCAAAACATATGTGATATTCCAGAGTACTGCCCTGAAGATGTTTATCTGCAAAATGGAACCCCATGTACTGAAGACGGCTACTGCTATCATGGAAATTGTACAGACCGCAGTATGCACTGCAAGGAGATCTTTGGCAAAGGTGTGCTGACCGGTCCAGATGCCTGCTACAATATAAATGCAAAGGGAAACTGATTTGGGCAGTGTATAAGAAGTGACAGTTACCAAATATTGCATTGTGCTGACACTGACGTTAAGTGTGGGTGCCTACAGTGTACGAATGTCACATATCTGCCTCGGTTGCAGGAACATGTTGCATTCCATCAGTCTCTGATAGGGGGGTCCTTGTGTTTTGGGGTAGATCTACACCTTGGGACAGAAACAACTGATGTTGGAAATGTGAGACCTGGTATCCCCTGTGGTAATGGAAAGTTCTGTGTTAACAGCTTTTGCAATGGTTCTGTGGCTGCCATAAACTATGACTGTCATCCTTCAAAATGCAGTTTCAGAGGAACTTGCAACAATAAACGAATCTGCCATTGCCACTTAGGCTAGGACCCTCCATGGTATATCCAGAAAGGTGTCAGAGGCAGTGTCAACAGCGGGCTCCCTCCAAGAAGAATGTGGTCAGTGACACCAAGTGATCTGTCCATAGTGTATTTGAGGGTGTTCTTTGGGCGCATGTATGCATTCCTAGTTGCCCTCCTTTTTGGAGTAGCCACCAATGTGCAAACTGTCAAGACCACTACAGTCAATGAAGTGACAGTTGATGAAAACTAAGCAGCTTTCTGACCTTTGTGCAACTATAGGCAATATAGAAGAACATCTCTGAAAAATTGCAACCAGTGTGGAGCTGAAATTCACATTTCTTCACATGCGCAGGGTCCTGCCACACTTCATGGGGGGATGGTGAGGGGCATGGGTGTTTTCCAACTAGCTCTCCAAAATAAAGCTTGAAAACTGCATGATGGTGTCTTTACAGCTTTTGTAAGTCTTTCAGAGCCCTCTGTGGGGCTGAGACTCTAGCCTGGAGAGGAGACCTGGTCAACAGCTAATCTGGACCTGTGGTCACCAGTCCAGGGATTAGGGACTGTTGCTTTTCTTTAGGGAAAGTTCTTGCCAGATCCCTGCAGGCAGTGGGCTCCTGAGGACTGAAGCCATCCACAGTCTGGAGGGAGCCCCTCCTCTAACAAATCTGGTTCAGGACAACAGTGTGCTCCTCGCCTGCTCCCCAAAGACATGGTTGTGGGTGATGGAATGAGAGCATGATCCACTGTCCTTCTAATATTCACTAAAATTGCATTTCCATACTTTTCATTTTCTTTTGTTCACTCTCTTATATGGGAGGGTTTTTTTTTAGTTTGTTTTTCTGTTACAGTTGTCCCACATTTTTCCATATTGCTGCCCCACACTCTGCCCACCCCTCCTCCCACAGTCAGTCCTCACCCAGCTGTCCATGTTTATGGGTTATTTATACATGTTCTTTGACTACACGCTTCTGCTTCTCACCTTCTTCTCTCCCTTCCCCCTCCCCCATTGTCATTGTTAGTCTACTCCTTGTTTACATACCTCTGGTTCAATTTCATTCATTTGTTTGTGTTGTTCATTAGCCTCCTGTAAGAGGTGATAGCATAAAGTATTTTTCTTTTGTTGCCTGGCTTATTTCGCTAAGCATAATTCTATCTAGTTCCATCTATGTTGCAAATGGTAGGAGTTCCTTTTTTCTTTCTGCTACATAGTTTTCCATTGTGTAAATGTACCAGTTTTTTGATCCATTCATCTATAAATGGGCACCTAGGCTGTTTTCAGCACTTGGCTACTGTAAACAGCGCTGCTATGAACATAGGGCTGTATAAGTTCTTTAGAATTGGGGTTTCAGGATTCTTTGGGTATAGTCTTGCAGTGAAATCACGGGTTCAAAAGGCAGTTCCATTTTTAATTTTTTGAAGAAATTTCATACTCTTTTACATAGTGGTTGCAGAAGTCTGCATTCGCACCAGCAGTGCACCAGGGTTCCCTTTTCGCTGCATCCTCGCCAGCTCATGTTGTTTGGTGATTTGTTGATGATGGTCATTTTGATTGGTGTGAGGTGGTTTCTTATTGTGGTTTTTTATTTGAATCTCTCTGATGCCTAGTGATGCTGAGCATTCTTTCATATGTCTATGGACCCTCAGTATGTCCTCTTTGGAGAAGTGTTTGTTCAGGTCTTTTGCCCATTTTTTAGTTGGGTTGTCTGTCTTGGTATTGAGTCATATAAATTCTTTATATATTTTGGAGATCAATCCCTTGTCTGAAGAATCATTGGCAAATATATTTTTCTATATGGTTGGTTCTCTTTTCTTTTTTTTTTTAATGTTTTTTATTGATTATATTGTTACAACAGTTCCAATTTTCTCCCCCTTGTTCCCCTCCACCCAGCACCCCCCTCCCCCAGAAATCCCCCCCAAGTCCATACCCCTGGTTCATAAAAATTAACTATCCCCCCCCTCTCAAATATTAGGACCCTTTGTAATCTTGTAAAGGACAATGGGCGAAGGTCTCAAGCTCCTCTAGCTGCTTCAAGCTGGACATGGTCGTCGTCCTACCTACCCTTGGGTCCAGAAAACCCTAATAAGAGTGGGGGTGTGGAGGGGAGGGTGGCCTTCCCACATGGGGAAGGATCGTGCAGACTCCAGGTCAGTTGGCTGCCTCCGGTCAACAGCGTGCTTGGTTTAACAGGCTGGTGTCCTTGTTGTGTTCTGAGGGCAACAGATTTGGCGAAAAGGGTTAAAAGACATCATTCAATCCATAACTACTAGATGACAAAAGGCAGGGATTAATTTTTCAATGTTCCATATTAGGGAAAAAAAAAAAAAAAAGGCTTCTTTGTAAGGTGTGCTAGGCACATCTCACCTGTCCAAAACCCTTTTGCCCATTATACTTAGTTTGGGCTGAGGTAAATAGTTTAGGTTTTTCCCCCTCTCAGACCTCTGGGCCTTTTCTGTCCAAGCCATTAGGATAGAAAAGAGAAACCCGTTTTAAAGTGAAGCCCACAGACCACCCCATTCTTCCCCAACCCAGCCATTTAGTTCAGCCAAACCGTTGAGTCTCAGGAGGCAGCGCTGCAGAGAGGATTAAGTGAGGCTTATGCATACAGATAATCACTCAGGTTATGCGATCATAGGCTTATGTCCTTTGAAAACAAAAAACACGTGTTAATTTATGTAACATAACCCGCAAACAAGTCTCTAAATCTGGAGAAGAAACTTTTAAGACGGTTAGTTGCCCTGTTTTATACTCTACTACTGATCATTGTGATTTTCCTTGAATAATAATTTTTCTCCCTAAGGTTACCCTCCTTGTCTTTAAAGGGACTACATTAAGTCCATTTTTAATTTATCCTGTTCATTTGCATAAACATAACAAGAGCAGCAAATGATCACTTATGATCTTTAGTTCTGCTTTGCTGGAACTTACCCAAGGAATATTTGGGGTGACCTACAGTCTGTTCTTCAGGGCACAGAAGCTGTGCCACATATCTGGCATTCATCCTTGCCTGTACACACCTGTTTTTTCCAAGTCTTTCTGGTCTTTCCTTGTGCCTTAAGGTCCCTTCTATCCATCTTTCAGGAACACAACCTACGTTCCTTCCCTGGAAAGATTGCTGTGGACCGCACAACCAACCATGGTACCAGGCCTTTTATCTCATGGGCTTTTATTACCTTTGAAAGTCATTCCCAGTTCCTCAGGGCTTTCTGGTAACAATCTGAGCCCAAGTATGTTTCCTTTAGGCTTGACATTCCAGTCAAAGACTTGGTCAAAAAAAAAAAAAGAACCTCTGTTGACAACTGGTCTTATTAGTTCTATGCAAAGGAACTTATGTCATTACTTACTTGTTTAGAATGCCAAACTCTGGAGGGATCAAATAGGGAGAAAAATATACAACGTGAAGGAAAATCTTTGTCCTAATATTCACTGAACTGGCATTTCCATTCTTCATATTTTCATTTTTCCCCCACTAAAAAATTTTTTGGTTTGTTTTTCCATTACACTTGTCTCACTTTTTTAGCCCTCTTGTTTCCCTGCACCCTGTCCCTCACCCCCCCACATTTAGTCCCCACTCAGTTGCGCCTGTCTGTGGGTCATTCATATATATATATATTTTTTAACTTGACCCATCCCCTTACACCTTTCTTTTCCTCCCCCCCGCCCCCCTTGTTACTGTTAGTCTACTTCTTGTTTACATACCTCTGGTTCAATTTTGCTCATTTGTTTGTGTTGTTCATTAGTTTCCTGTAATAGGTGACAGCATAAGGTATTTTTCTTTTGTTGCCTGGCTTATTTCACTAAGCATAATTTTCTCTAGTTCCATCCATGTTGTTCCCAATGGTAGAAGTTCCTTCTTTCTTTCTGCTACATAGAATTCCATTGTGTAAATGTACCACAGTTTTTTGATCCACTCATCTACAGATGGGCACTTAGGTTGTTTCCAGCACTTGGCTATTGTAAATAGTGCTGCTATGAACATTGGAGTGCATAGGTTCTTTTGAATTGGTGTTTCGGGATTTTTTGGATATAATCCTAGCAATGGAATTGCTGGTTCAAAAGGCAGTTCCATTTTTAGTTTTTTAAGGAAATTCCAAACTGTTTTCCACAGTGGCTGCACCAATCTGCATTCCCACCAGCAGTGCACCAGGGTTCCCGTTTCTCCGCTTCCTCTCCAGCACAAGTTGTTTGTTGATTTGTTGATGATTGCCATTTTGACTGGTGTGAGGTGGTATCTCATTGTGGTTTTAATTTGCATCTCTCTGATGGCTAGTGATGTTGAGCATACTTTCATATGTCTATGGGCCCTCTGTATGTCTTCTTTGGAGAAGTGTTTGTTCAGGTCCTTTGCCCATTTTTTAATTGGGTTGTCTGTCTTCTTGGTGTTGAGTCGTATGAGTTCTTTATATATTTTGGAGATCAATCCCTTGTCTGAGATGTCATTGGCGAATATATTTTCCCATATGGTTGGTTTCCTTTGCATCTTGCTGATGTTTTCTTTAGCTGAGCAGAAACTTTTTAGTTTGATGTAGTCCCATTTGTTTATTCTTTCCTTTATTTCCCTTGCCTTAGGAGATATATCAGTGAAAATGTTGCTACGTGGGATATCTGAAATTTTCCTGCCTATTTTTTCCTCTAGGACTTTTATGGTGTCACGGCTTACATTTAAGTCTTTGATCCATTTTGAGTTTATTCTGGTGTATGGTGTGAGCTGGTGGTCTAGTTTCACTTTTTTGCATGTCCCTGTCCAGTTCTCCCAACACCATTTGTTGAAGAGGCTCTTTTCATTCCATTTGATGTTCTTTCCCCCTTTGTCAAATATTAGTTGACCATATGAACCTGGGCTTATTTCTGGGCTATCTATTCTGTTCCATTGATCTATATGTCTGTTTTTATGCCAGTACCAGACTGTTTTGATTACCGTGGCCTTGTAGTATAGTTTGATATCGGGTATTGTGATTCCTCCTACTGTGTTCTGCCTCAAAATTGCTGTGGCTATTCGGGCTCTTTTTTGGTTCCATATAAATTTTTGAAGTATTTGTTCTAGGTCTGTGAGATATGTTGCTGGTATTTTAATAGGGATTGCATTGAATCTATAAATTGCTTTGCATAGTATGGGCATTTTAACGATGTTGATTTTTCCCATCCACAAACATGGTATTTGCTTCCATTGACTTGTATCTTCCTTAATTCCTTTCTTCAGTGTTATGTAGTTTTCTGAATACAGGTCTTTTACCTCCTTGGTTAAGCTCATTCCTAGGTACTTTATTTATCTCATTGCTATGATAAATGAGATTTCTTTTCTAGTTTCTATCTCTGATATTTTATTGTTGGTGTAAAGAAATGCCTTTGGTTTCTGATTATTGACTCTGTACCCTGGTATTTAGTCAAATTCACTTATTAGGTCCAGGAGTTTGTTTTTCGTGGAGTGTATAGGGTTTTCTATGTACACTATCATGTCATCTGCAAATGACGGCAGTTTTACTTCTTTTCCAATTTGGATGCCTTTATTTATTTTTCTTGTCTGATTGCTGTGGCTAGAACTTCCGAAACTATGTTGAATAGAAGTGGGGAGAGTGGACACCCTCTCCTGTTTCTAATCTTAGGGGGAATGCTTTCAGTTTTTGCCCATTGAGTATAATGTTGGCTTCAGGTTTCTCATATATGGCCTTTGTTATGTTGAGGTATGCTCCCTCTATTCCCATTTTGCTGAGAGTTTTCATCATAAATGGGTGTTGCACTTTATCAAATGCTTTTTCCGCATCTATTGATATGATCGTGTGGTTTTTGTCTTTCATTTTGTTTAGGTGATGTATTATATTTATTGATTTGCAAATATTAAACCATCCTTGCATTCCTGGGATGAATCCTACTTGATCGTGGTGTATGATCTTTCTAGTGTGTTGCTGGCTCTGGTTTGCCAATATTTTGTTGAGGATTGTAGCATCTATGTTCATCAGAGATATTGGCCTGTAGTTTTTTTTCTTTGTTGCATCTTGACCTGGTTTTAGAATTAGAGTAATACTGACTTTCATAGAAAGAGTTTGGGAGTCTTCCCTGTATTTGTATTTCCTGGAATAATTTGAGTGGATATGAGTTAGTTCTTTCCTAACTCTTTTGTAAATTTCACCTCTGAAACTATCCGGTCCTGGGCTTTTGTGTGCTGAGAGTTTTTGATTGATTCTTCAATTTCACTAGTTATTGATCTGTTCAGGCTTTCTTCTTCTTGGTTCAATTTGGAAAGATTATATGTTTGCAGAAATTTGTCCATTTCATCTAGATTGTCAAATTTCTTGTGATACAGTGGTTTGTAATAATTTCTTACAATTTTTTGTATTTCTGTGGTATCAGTTGTGATTTCTATTCTTTATTCTCTCATTTTATTTATTTGGGTTCTCTCTCTTTTTTTCTTTATGAGCTTGGTTAAAGGCTTGTCAATTTCATTTATTTTTTCAAAGAACCAGCTCCTGTTTTATTTATCTTTTGAATTGTTTGGTCTCTATATCATTTAATTCTTCTATGATCTTTATTATTTCCTTCCTTCTACTAGCTCTGGATTTGTTTGTTGTTTTTTCTCTAGTTCTAGCTGTAGCATCATATTTTTTATTAGGGATTCTCCTATTCTTTTTATGTATGCCTATATTGCTATAAACTCATCTCAGGACTGCTTTTGTTGTGTGTTCACTATCATTTGTTTCCAGAAATTTCTTGATTTCTTTCTTGATGTCATTGTTAACCCACTAATTATTTAGTAGCATATTATCCATTCTCCATGATTTTGAATGTCTTTTAATTTTTTCCTTGGGGTTGATTTCCAGTTTTAAGACTTCTCTCCAGCTTGCGTTCAGTTGGTTATTCCAGATGATTTCTCCACAATTAAGTTTTAAGTCCAGATTGGTCCTGGGAGGAGGTTAGTGTAGCTTCCACTTACTCCTCAGCAATCTTGGATCCTCTCTATTAGTTCTTTTAGACGTCCTGGTGTTTTTATTGTGAGAGTTTCTCATAATGTGTGGGCTCACCCAGGAATCTTCTGCCTGTGGGCAGGAAGGGGTTCTGAGCTGAGGCAGGGAGATGTGTCCTACCCATTCTTGAGTATCTTGCTGGACCCAGAGCCCACATGCCTCATAGTGTCCAGAAACAACTTGAGACTTCTTGTTGGGACAGCAGTAGATTGATGCAGCAAGGAAGTAAAAAAACAAACAAACAAAAAAAAGCACCACAGCAGCCTGGGAACACCGTGCATTGGCTAAGGTACAAATATTGGACTTAAGTACTGCCATGGTGGTTGGGCATCCTTGGGGGCTTGAGAGTGTGTATGTGTGGCTGAGACATATCTCAAGGTACGAAGTGAGCATGGAATCCCAATCTACGGTTTCATTCTCCAACGAGGGAAACAGCCAGAGATGGACGAAGCTTCTTGGGCTCTGTGCAATACGTCTCTGGTAAGGAGGTTGAGCACACAAGACTGTGTACAAGAAACTTCCGGTAAAGGGAGTTGAGTATACAGGGCACAGGCAGGAATTCTCCAGTATGGGGGGATTGAGCTTGCAGGGTCTGTGTTCAATAAATATCTGATAAAGGGGGTTGAGGACACAACCAGATTCCACCACAGGAATTGACTGAGAATAGGAAATGAAAATCCTAGGCCTAGGCCTAGGGAAACCCAAGGAAGGCCTCACAGACATTCTGCCCAATAGTCCATTAGGGAGAATGTACAGGGCATGGCCAAGAAACTTCCAGTTTGGGGGCAGAGTTGAGTTCACGGGCAGTGGTTGACAAATTTCCAGTATGGGAAGTTGAGCTCATGGTGGGGTTAATGGGGAGAAGCTCCCCAGACTCAGAATAAGGAGAAACAGAAAATGGTAAAATATTGTGGTCTCCTTTGACCAAAAGAAGCCATTAAGGGTCAATCTGTTTTCTGGTCTTATATGTGAGTAATCAGGCATCAGCTTTTAAGGAAGAGAGGGAATATATTTTCTGCTGATCACCACCAGCAGATCCGCAGGTCTTTTTCCTGTAAAAGAAAAAGAAGATAAAGCCCGAGACCCTCTGTCCTGTCTCCCGCCACCTTAAAGCCCTGGCGAGCTGATGGCCAACAAGACAGAAACACCACAAACAGACAGTATAGACGGATCAGGCCAGGGACACCTAAGAGGTGCCCAACCAGTAGCTGTGCCCACAAAACCCAGGGTACCAGCAGAAATTTACTCTAAGAAAGGAATTAGAGCAATACAAACAGGACCTTGAGAATTTCCCTAAAGAAATTGCTTGCAGCATTTCCTTCCATCCCAGATAACTTCTAGCAATTAAATTTGCATCTGCTAGAGCTGCAAAGAGGGGCAATGTTAAGTTTTCTAGCCAAAAGGCCATCTAATCCCCTAAAAAGTGAGTAGGTCCTGAGAACAATAGGATAATTAACTTGCTACAGGTTACAGAAACTACATCCGCCTCTCCAATGCAGAGAGAGAGAGAGAAAAAAAATGACACTTTAAAAACTCAGGTCACTTTTCTTCAAACTGTGGTACAAGTGGCAGTCATAGTATCTTGGCTGCCAATCGACACTACCTCTAAGATTTTAACTGGAGGGCCCTCAACCTCCTCACTGTTTCAGCAGGGGGGACATGCCTATATCTTAAGGAAAAGTGTTATTACACATGGATGGAACTAATGTCCACTCTAGGCATCCTCTTCAGTGGGGAAGGAAGGGGAATAATCAGATGGACTGCTATAAGAATGTGGAAAAGAAAGCATCCTCCTGCTCAGATAATTGTCCCAGCTAAACAAAAGTTTCCCAATATAGATCACAGATGGTGTAATAACAGGCCAGAGGCTAGAGCTCAGATGAGAGACCTTAAGAGTCTCCTCATCAGGGAAATCTAAGATCAGTTCCCCTGAGCACAGAAAGTCTCCAAGGCATTCAAAATACAGCAAGAAAGAGATTAAACATCATCAGCATTCCTACAGAAGCTCAGGGACCAAATGAGAAGCTATTCTAATCCAAATCCTGAGAACACTGTAGGGCAGGGACTCTTAAGGGTCACCTTTGTAAAAGAGGCTGGCCAAATATTTGTTTAAAAATTGCAGAAGGTAAATGAATGGGCGAGATAGAACAATTGAAAAACTCAAAAAAGCTTAAAAGTATACATTATAAAAGAGGAGAAGAAGCAAAAACTTCAAAAAGCTGCAGAATATCTCTGCAAATCTAGAGCTGGAGACAGACCTATAACCAGATTACCCTTAGTTAATTTCACCCTCAGTTAATTTAACTAATTGCCTTAAATTATAACTCTGAAGTATTCAAAATGAAAAAACAGAGAAGTAGGGGAAGGGGGGAAAAGGGGGGTTTCACTCATGTTAGGATAAAAATAACCTCCACCATGTGTCAGCATGCACCTTTAATTTGGCTTTTGGCTGTGCCCAGAGCTGCAAATCTGTGAATAAACAACTGTCTCTGTTACCGCTAAAGTCCTGTGTCCCTGTGTTTTTACTGTGAGTGTTTCTTACAGTTGAAAATGTTTCCAACCACAAGGAATATGAGAGCACTCAAGGCAGTTCATTGCTGAGGAAGGACAAGAACACACAGGAGTGTGGTGAAGGGAAGGTCCCCACGCACAGGGTGGAATCCCACCTGTACACTGATAATATCTTCCATGTTGTCTGCAGTAAGATGTAGGAAATCAGAACCACAAAGAAGAAAGTGTCCCTGGATGCAGCTGAGAGCTTTGATGGGCAACCCCTGCTCCCAACATGAAGCCTTTTCCTTCCCCAACAGGCCCTCACCTACCCCAGGGCCGTTCTCTGTGCTCAGGGGTCTAGATCATCCTCTGGTGTCCTAGTGTGCCCTGCAACCCAGCCCTCCTGTCTCCTTCAGGGAGGTTTGTGTCTGGGCACACGACAGTGTTTTAGGCTTCCAGGCTGTTCATTTGTTGCAGGTACAGGGTGTTCTTGCCATTGTCTCTGAAGATGGTGAATTGCCCTTCACAGAGTTGGCATATTTTGTAATACCACCATTACTATTAATATATGAGACCCACACAAGCCCCTTCTCTGAAGCCTGACAGACCTAGCTCATCCAGGTGCTACCGAAGGTGAATCCAGAGGCCATGCAGGAGAGTCTCTGAAACCCTCCAGGCTGCACCTGGCTGCCCCCAGACTCCACCAGCTGCGCCTCACATTGGACACCTGCAAACACAGTGATGTCAGGTCAGGAAAATGTCAGCAGTCACTGTTCCTCTCTGTCATACACACTCACTGTACCCTGGTTCTCCATAAATTACCTCTTAAAATAGCAACAAGGAAAATCGAGTTGAGCTCAAACACGATGGTGAGTGGTCTGCGTTCTGTCCTGACCAGGGACTGGAAACACCTGGGAATCTTGGACTGGGCTCCTGTCCCAGAGCTACAGGATCAGGGATGCACAGATTTCCATGAGCTTAAGGGCTCTATTTGTATGTCCTGCTACTAAATAGGGAGTTCTGGGGCTGGAGACCTCCAGAAAGGGCCATGCCTAAGTGCAGGTGTCTTGGGGAGGGTGACCATGATAGCATTTCAATAACTAAACACAGAATCCTGAGCAGGTCTGGGGAATGACCAGAAGTCCACATCTGGCAATAGCGAGCCCAGCATCTGGGCCTGTGCCCTCCTCACCAACCTCCTGCTCTTCTGAACCTAATCCAGGGTAGAGTAGGACATTCCCAGTGAGGATGTAGGAGCCCTGTGCTATAATGAAGCATGAATGGATGTCTGTATCTAGTGCTACCTACACTCCAGGGCTGGGGACAAGTGTACACCTGAGAGAGAGACCAGTGGCTGAAAGTTGTAGCAGAGAACTTACGTAAAGGGTGATGTTGGTGTCCTTGACCCCAAGTGACTCTGGCTTCCCAAGCATCAAGGAGACAAAGCAGAGGCTGGTGAGAAGGTACTTTTCTATCATTGGACTTAAAGACACTGAGAAGTTAGACATTAATGGAGTTGATGAGTAGGCTGTGGGTTTCCAACAACAAGATGAGGCCATTTACAGGGGGTCTCTTTGTGTAGACAATAATGAAAAACCTTAAAGAAGAAAACAGAGTAGAATAATTAATGAAATAAATGTGAAACGTAATTTCTATGATCAGTGAGGTTGGTGGTGGTTGTCTGAACTGTGCTTAGTACCTATGAATTCTATATAGCAAAGTGACATCGTCATGTTTGATTACTTTAGAGATCTTGGGATCCAAAGATTCTCCAGGGTAATCTGGGTGGGTCCTAATATGATAGGTGTTTATATTAGAGGTAGGTAGAGAGAGATGAGACTCCAGAAGGAAGTGACATGTCCACTGATGTTAGGTGACCTGTTACAAGCTGTGGAGAAGGAGGAAGAAGTCATGGGACAAGGAATGCAGTTCTAGAATCTGAAAAATACAAAAAAGACACTCAAGTCTAAAACTGTTCAGGCTGCTATAACAGTATGCAGGGATTTCAAAGCTGGTAAACAACAAACATTTATGTCCCACAGAACTAGAGACTGGAAATGCACGGTCCAGGTGCCAGAGTAACAGGGAATAAAACTATACTATTCTGACTTACTATGAAATGGAATTAGAATAAGATATACTAAAACACTGATAAAAAGAATTCACATTCTAATGGTTTCTTGGTAAGCATATTGCAATGCCAGCAGTTCCAGTCCTGCTTTTACAAGAACAGACTGGACCATGACTTCAGGTGATGCAGATCACCCAGCTACAGGAATTCAGCTGGCACCAGTAAGCTCCAGATGCTGACATTAAAGATCCATATCAGGATCAGCAAGGACACTGCCAGCACATCCACAGCCTCTCCCCCAGTCCCTTTGTTCTCCTTGTCCCTCTCCCTCCTTATAAACCATCCTTCTTGCAGTGAGATGTTAAGAAGTGTTTTCAATGTGTTTCCTGTTTTCAAAGAGCATAAGCCTATGACCGCATTACCTGAGTGATTGTACGCATAAGCCTCACTTAATCCTCTCTGCAGCGCTGCCTCCTGAGACTCAACGGTTTGGCTGAACTAAATGGCTGGGTTGGTGAAGAATGGGGTGGTCTGTGGGCTTCACTTTAAAACTGGTTTCTCTTTTCTATCCTAATGGCTTGGACAGAAAGGGCCCAGAGGTCTGAGAGGGGGGAAACCTAAACTATTTACCTCAGCCCAAACTAAGTATAGTGGGCAAAAGGGTTTTGGACAGGTGAGATGTGCCTAGCACACCTTCCTCCAAAGAAGCCTTTTTTTCTTTTTTTTCTCCTAATGTGGAACATTGAAAAATTAATCCCTGCCTTTTGTCATCTAGTAGTTATGGATTGAATGATGTCTTTTAACCCTTTCCGCCAAATCTGTTGCCCCCAGAACACAACAAGGATGCCAGCCTGTTAAACCAAGCACACCATTGTCCAGAGACAGCCAACTGACCTGGAGTCTGCACGATCCTTCCCATGTGGGAAGGCCACCCTCCCCTCCACACCCCCACTATTATTAGGGATTTCTGGACCCAAGGGTAGGTAGGACGATGACCATGTCCAGCTTGAAGCAGCTAGAGGAGCTTGAGACCTTCGCCCATTGTCCTTTACAAGATTACAAAGGGTCTTAATATCTGAGAGGGAGGGATATTTATTTTTTACGAACCATGGGTATGGACTTGGGGGGGGGATTGCTGGGGGAGGGAGATGCTGGGTGGACGGGAGTAAGGGGGAGAAAATTGGAACTATTGTAACAATATAATCAATAAAATACATTAAAAAAGAAAAAAAAAGAAGTGTTTTCAGATGATAGCCCCTCATCTTCCAGGTTACCAACACCTATAATAAACCACTTTTCTTTACATCAGCACCTGACCATCAAGTATTGGCTTTCAAAGCAGCAGATAACCAGACCTGCCTTTAATTACAGTTTATGGTGAACCAGATGGGAAAAAGTGGACCCCTGTTAAGGTCAGGATGGCCCAGGCTGAAGTTCCTGCTGCTTGTGGCAGGCTGGTCTGTGTCAAGGAGTGCAGGAATATCCCACTAGCTGACTAGAGCTAACTCGGAGATTCTCCCTGCTTTCTCTTTCTCTCAAGGCATCAGCTGCCTTTAAACACTTTACTGATGAAAGGAAATGGGTCTCTGGGGAACTGGGAACTGATGGAATTCATACTGGGTAAAGTCCATGGTATGAACAACCATGAATCTCCAGCACCACCATTTGTGGTTTTGAATGCTCTGCAATTCCATAGGAATCAATAGGTGCCACAGGGCAGTAGGCACAGCTCAGCTGCGAAGAAAAATCACAGTTCCCTGGTGTGGAATGTGAAGGGCACTTTTGGTGTTGTGGTTTATGGGTTTCTGGGTTTTGAGGATTTGTTTTCTTTGAATGCTCTCATCTGTTCTGTTTGGGGGCTCTGTGAGAGCTTTTATCTGTCTCAAATGAAACTTTGACCAGAGTAGTTCTGTTTGCTTTCTTTTGTTTTAAGGACTTGGCTTGGCCTTTGTTGTTTTGTTCATCCAGAGAATTTTCTCTCTCATTGTCATCTGGGTGTGGTCTGTTTAAAACTTGTGAAGGTATTGTGCTAATGTCCCATTCCTTCCTTTTAGAGGATTTAGTATGAGAGTTCAGAGAAGGAAAGCTCTGACTCCAAAAAACCTCCGCTGCCTTGCGGCATACCTCTTCAGGGGAAAGGCTAAGGGAGTAAACCCTGACAGAAAATCCGGAGCCGGAGTCCCTAAGGCGGTTTGACGTTGTAGTCAACACCGGCAACTCCTGCGGCGCACCTGAAACCAAGCTGTATTGACTCCGTCTTTCCCTTGGACCCTTCAGCTGCGAAGAGAGGGGGGGTCTGCTGCATGGGCAACAGCAGACCCTCCATATCACCCTGCCCGGGCTCTGTAGCTTCAGCTTCGCTGGAGAGGACACTCCAGCGTCATCGTAAGAGGTCGATTCAACACGGGAGGAGACAGATACCGTGTCACTCCCGAGTCGGACTGCACAACCATTCTCGGCGGTGCAGATAGACTCTTAAGAAGCTACACCATCATCTCTGGAGACGGACGGCTGCCGACGAGTATGAGAGTACTCATTTCTTTAAGGTTTCT
This sequence comes from Furipterus horrens, assembly GCF_987537825.1. Taxonomy (NCBI): domain Eukaryota; kingdom Metazoa; phylum Chordata; class Mammalia; order Chiroptera; family Furipteridae; genus Furipterus; species Furipterus horrens. Next base: position 58,646,692 of record NW_028327180.1, on the reverse strand, counting down.
CTTTGCTTTAGATGTTTTGTTTCTGTTTGGATATGGGCGTCTGGGTCTGGACCCATCAGAGAGTCCATTATATTGAATTTTAGCTGACTGGCCAACTTTCAGCTCTAAGTCAATGACTAATAAGAATTGTTTTGTCAAAGGCCTGATAAATAGAATAAGTTCTCTTTGGTGAAAGCTTTCATTTGGTACACCATAAGGATTCTACTCAGAAAGGATTTAAGTGAATGATTCGAAGAGGGGGAAAAGACCTCACTCCTATTCCAGACTGTAGGCTCAGAAAGAAGAAAAATGAGAGGATAAGTCCTTTAAACATTCTGAATCTTTCTCCTGGAAGGATAGGAGCTGTGGTGGTCCTAGGAACAAGAGGACAGTTAATGTACGCCCCAGACTCTGTGAACATACAGAAACAGCAAGAATGACTGCCTATTTCAATGTGAAGAAAAAAATGATACTATTTAAGTCAAACCACTCTCCACCCAGGCCTGATATCTCCCTGCTCTTAGGTTCAATAAGAGCCTCAAAAACCCCCACACAATAAGTTGATTAGCAGGAAATAACCATGAACAATGACTATTGAGAAGTCCAGCAAAAAGTTCCTCAATCTGGAAAACAAGATGGCGGAGGAGTAAGTGGAAGCTACACTAACTTCCTCCTAGAACTAGTCTGGATTTACAACGCAATTTTGGAGAAATCATCTGGAATAACCAACCGAACACCAGCTGGAGAGAAGTCTTATAACCACGGAGAGACAGAAAAGGCCGCTACATCACAACGTGACCGGTAGGGAGTGCGGATATGCGGAAGGGCTGGCTGGGCTCCCATGGGTGGCAGCTGAAGGGACTGAGAAACAGCACAGCAGCCGGGGGTTCCCCCTGAGAACGGCAGGGTCTAAACCCCCAGCTGAACTTCCCAGCCTACAGCAACAGAGTGGAAAGTAAAATAGTATCCAGCTGAGAAAAGCGAAAAGCCACAGGGTTTCTTGCTAGCCAGAGAGAAACAGCTGGAGAAAAAGAGCTCTTAAGCGGATCACATACAAAAATATTTTGGCCCCCACTTACTCTGGGCTCAAGCGGAGGAAAGGCAGAGAGGACTGGAGATGCTTGGGGAGAGTTTGGTGTGGTGGCTTTGAGGGGAGAGCTGGGGAAGCGGCCGGCCGGGTCCCAGGGCTGACTCATCCCCACACTGCAGGCAGACCATTCCCGGCCAAGTGGCGTCAGCCTGAGGGGAAGCAAAGGCCCTGCCCACAGGAATTAAGCTGCCACACCCACGGTCCTTAAGCCTGACGGCTAATCACAGATTGAAGAGATTATCAACTAAAGGAGACAGACAAAGGCAGTAGATCCCTGGAAGTCTCCAACAGGCTGCCTAGGCCCAGACTGGTACAGGATCTGACGCCACCATGGGCAGATCCAGGAAGTGCAGATCATTCTAAGAAGCACCAACAAACAATAGGAGTCACAAAAATGGGGAGAGAGAGAAACAACCTCCCATCAAAAGGAAAGGCAGAGTCCCCAGAAAGAGTGCTAAATGAAATAGAGGGGAGCCAACTATCAGATATGGAATTGAAAGCATGTATTATGGAGAAGCTCAATGAGCTCAGCGGAAACTACAAAGAACTCCAGAAAAACTACAGTGAACTCCAGAAGAACTACAAGGAACTTACTGAGAATTATACCAGCATCAAAAAGGACATGGAAGCTATCAATAAGAACCAGGAGGAAATGAAGAATACGATCTCTGAATTGAAGAACACAGTAGAAGGAATTAAAAGCAGGCTAGAGGAAGCAGAAAATCGGATCAGCGAGCTGGAGGACAATGTAGACAAAAACACAGACAGTGCAACAAAATGAAAAAAGACTGAACAAGACTGAAGAAGCTCTAAGACAGCTGTAGGACAACATGAAACGTAATAATATCCGTATCATAGGAATTCCAGAAGGAGAAGAAGAAGAGCAAGGGATAGAAAACTTCTTTGAAAAACTAATGACAGAAAACTTCCCTAACATGAAGAGAGAAAGAATCATGCAAGTCCAGGAAGCACAGAGGGTCCCAATGAAGATGAATCCCAACAGGCCCACTTCAAGACACATCATAATTAAAATGCCAACATTCAAAGACAAAGAGAGAATCCTAAAAGCAGCAAGAGAGAAACAACTAATAACATACAAGGGAGCTCCAATAAGGCTATCATCAGATTTCTCAGCAGAAACACTACAAGCCAGAAGGGAATGGCAAAATATATTCCAAGTAATGAAAAACAAAGGCCTACAACCAAGAATACTCTACCCAGCAAGGCTCTCATTCAAAATGGAAGGTGAAATAAGGAGTTTCCAAGACAAAAGATGGTTAAAAAAATACATCTCCACCAAACCAGTATTGCAAGAGATGCTAAAGGGTCTGCTTTAAGAAGATGAAGAAACAGAGAGAGACAGAGAGGAACACGAGTACAAAGGGGGAAAATGACAATGAATAAATACGGAAAGAAAGAAGGAACTTCTACCATTTGCAACAACATGATTGGAACTAGAGAGAATTATGCTTAGCGAAATAAGCCAGGCAACAAAAGAAAATTACCTTATGCTATCACCTGTTACAGGAAACTAATGAACAACACAAACAAATGAGCAAAATTGAACCAGAGGTATGTAAATGAGGAATAAACTAACAGTAACAAAGGGGGAGATGGGAGGGAGAGAAGTGGTAAGAAGGGGAAGGGTCTAGTCAAAGAACATGTATAAATGATCCATGGACATGGACAGCTGGGTGAGGACTGAATGTGGGAGAAGGGAGGGACAGGGTGCAGGGAAGCAAGAGGGGGAAAAAAGTGAGACAACTGTAATGGAAAAACAAACAAACAAAAATTTTTAGTGGGGGGGAAAATAAAAATATAAAGAATAGAAATGCAAGTTCAGTGAATATTAGAAGGACAAGGATTTTCCTTCACACGGTATATATTTTCTCCCTATCTGATCCCTCCAGAATTTGGCATTCTAAAGAAGTAAGTAATGACCTAAGTTTCTTTGCATAAAACTAATAAGACCAGTTGTTAAGAGCGATTTTTTGACTAAGACTTTGACTGGAATATCATGCCTAAAGGAGACATGCTTGGGCTTTGGTTGTTACCAAAAAGCCCTGAGCAACTGGGACTGACTTTCAAAGATAATAAAAGTCCACGAAATAAAAGGCCTGGTATCTTGGATGGATGAGCGGTCCATAACAATCTTTCCAGGGAAGGAATGAAGGTTGTTTTCCTGAAAGATGGCTAGAAGGGACCTTAAGGCACAATGGAAAGCCAGGAGGACCTGGAAAAGACAGGTGTTTACAGGCAAGGCTGAATGCCAGGTATGTGGCTCAGCTTCTGTGCCCTGAAGGGCAGACTGAAGGTCACCCTAAATGTTCCTTGCATAAGTTCCAGCAAAGCAGAACTAAAGATCATAAGTAATCATTTTCTGCTCTTGTTGTGTTTATGCAAATGAACAGGATAAATTAAAAATGGACTTAATGCAGTCCCTTTAATGACAAGGATGGTAATCTTAGGGAGAAAAATCCAAGATTCAAGGAAGATCACAATGCCCAGTGGTAGACTATAAAGTAGTGCAGCTAACCGTCTTTAAAGTTTCTTTTCATTTAAAATTTGTTTTCATTTGAAAGTTAAACTATGTCTGTGGCATTATCAAAGATGTTTAATTTACAGGCAAGAAGAATGTCAAATGCCTTGCAACTGGATGTCTTTCCTATAAGACAGTCCTACAGATCTATAAACTTGTGTGTGGGTTATGTTACATAAATTAACACGTGTTTTCTGTTTTCAAAGGGCATAAGCCTACAATCTCATTACCTGAGTGATTGTCTGTACGCAGAAGCCTCACTTAATCCTGTCTACATTGCTGCCTCCTGAGACTCAATGGTTTGGCTGAACTAAATGGCTGGGTTGGTGAAGAACGGGGTGGTCTGTGGGCTTCACTTTAAAACTGGTTTCTCTTTTCTATCCTAATGGCTTGGACAGAAAGAGCCCAGAGGCCTGAGAGGGGGAAACCTAAAATATTTTCCTCAGGCCAAACTAAGTATAACGGGCAAAAGGGTTTTGGACAGGTGAGATGTACCTGGCATACCTTCCTCCAAAGAAGCCTTTCTTTTCCCTAATGTGGGACATTGAAAAATTAATACCTGTCTTTTGTCATCTAGTGGTTATGAATTGAATGATGTCCTTTAACCCTGTTGCCCCCAGAATACAACAAGGATGCCAGCCTGTTAAACCAAGCATGCCGTTGTCCAGAGACAGCCAACCAACCTGGAGTCTGCACGATCCTTCCCCTTGTGGGAAGGCCACCCTCCCCTCCACACCCCCACTCTTATTAGGGATTTCTTGACCCAAGGGTAGGTAGGACGACGACCATGCCCAGCTTGAAGCAGCTAGAGGAGCTCGAGACCTTTGTCCATTGTCCTTTATAAGATTGTAAAGGGTCTTAAGTCTGAGAGGGAGGGATTGTTATTTTTTATTGTTAAAATATTTAACTAATTAATTATTTTTTTAAAAAAGAAGAAGAATATATGAAAGGGTGAGCCTTGGGCATGGACTTGGGGAGGGTATTGTCGGGGAAGGGGGGTGCTAGGCGGAGGGGAGCAAAGGGGAAAAAATTGGAACTATTGTAACAATATAATCAATAAAATATACTTAAAAAAAAAAAGTTCCTCAATCTTGCAAAATGACAGTAGGAGGTAGAAAATTTTTTTACTCCCTTATTCTATTCTTCTCCCCAGCAACATGCCCAATAAATCACCAAGTACCTTCTCCCGAACAACATACCCAACAGAATACCAAGTACCTCCTTGTTCCCACCATTGTTCGCGCTGTTACCCCCAGACTCAACCCATTGTTCCTGCCGTTATCCCTGGGCCAAACCAATCACTAGGCGTCCAGATACCCTGTTCCAGTCATCCTCCATCCCTCCCTTTTAAACCTTGTCAGCCTGTACGCCAGATGCTGTTCTCTCCTTTGAGACAGCCCGGCAGGTTCCTCTTAATAAATCTTGCATCTCAGCTTCCTTGGTTTCGGTTTTTACTATTTCTAACACCTGCCACCCCTCCAGCTTCCTTAAAGTAGTCAAGACAAATGAAAAAAAGAAAGTCTTGTCTTCTCTATAATTATTAACAATACTGTCTATATGTATGGTAAAAAAGAACTATCTAAAATGTTATTCTTCAGGATCATGTGGTCTGGAAAAATAATTGATATTAAGGCTGATTTAAATTAAATTGATATCGGAAGGATCCAAGATGGCGGAGGAGTAAGTGGAAGCTACACTAACCTCCTCACAGAACCAGTCTGGATTTACAAGTTAATTTTGGAGAAATCATCTGGAATAACCAACTGAACACTAGCTGGAAAGAAGTCTTATAACCACGGAGAGACAGAAAAGGCCGCTACATCACAACTTGATCGGTAGGGAGTGCGGACATGCGGAAGGGCTGGCTGGGCTCCCACGGGTGGCAGCTGAAGGGACTAAGAAACAGCTCAGCAGCCGGGGATTCCCCCTGAGAACGGCAGGGTCTAAACCCCCAGCTGGGCTTCCCAGTTTCCAGCAACAGAGTGGAAAGTAAAATAGTATCAGCTATGAAAAGCGAAAAGCCACAGGGTTCCTTGCTAGCCAGAGAGAAACAGCTGGAGAAAAAGAGCTCTAAAGTGGATCACATACGAAAATATTTTGGCCCCCACTTACCCTGGGCTCAAGCAGAGGGAAGGCAGAGAGGACTGGAGACACTTGGGGAGAGTTTGGCACCGTGGCTTTGAGGGGAGAACTGGAGGAGCAGCCGACTGGGTCCCAGTGCTGACTCATCCCCAGTACTGCGGGTAGACCATTCCCCTACAAGTGGCGTCAGCCTGAGGGGAAGCAAAAGCCCTGCCTACAGGAATTAAGCTGCCACACCCACGGTCCTTAAGCCTGACAGCTAATCACAGATTGAATAGATTAACAATTAAAGAAGACAAACAAAGGCAGTAGATCCCTTGAAGTCTCTAATAGGCTTCCTAGGGCCAGACTGGTACATGATCTGACGCCACCATGGGCAGATCCAGGAAGTGCAGATCATTCTAAGAAGCACCAACAAACAATAGGAGTCACAAAAATGGGGAGACAGAGAAACAACCTCCCATCAAAAGGAAGGTAGAATCCCCACAGAGAGTGCTAAATGAAATAGAGGGGAGCGAACTATCAGATGCGGAATTCAAAACATGGATTATGGAGAAGCTGAATGAGCTCAGCGGAAACTACAAAGGACTCGAGGGAAACTACAAGGAACTCCAGAAAAACTACAAGGAACTCACAGAGAATTACACGAGCATGAAAAAGGACAAAGAAGCTATCAATAAGAGCCAGGAGGAAATGAAGAATACGATCTCTGAATTGGAGAACACAGTAGAAGAAATTAAAAGCAGGCTAGAGGAAGCAGAAGATCGGATCAGCAAGCTGGAGGACAACGTACACAAAAACTCCCAGACAATGCAACAAAATGAAAAAAGACTGAACAAGGCTGAAGAGGTTCTAAGACAGCTGCAGGACAACATGAAACGTAATAATATCCGTATAATAGGAATTCCAGAAGGAGAAGAAGAAGAGCAAGGGATAGAAAACCTCTTTGAAAAACTAATGACAGAAAACTTCCCTCACATGAGGAGAGAAAGAGTCACGTAAATCCAGGAAGCACAGAGGGTCCCAATGAAGATGAACCCCAACAGGCCCACCTCAAGACACATCATAATTAAAATGGCAACATTCAAAGACAAAGAGAGAATCCTAAAAGCAGCAAGAGAGAAACAACTAATAACATACAAGGGAGCTCCAATAAGGCTATCCTCAGATTTCTCAGCAGAAACACTACAAGCCAGAAGGGAATGGCAAAAAATATTCCAAGCAATGAAAAACAAAGGCCTACAACCTAGAATACTATACCCAGCAAAGCTCTCATTCAAAATGGAGGGTGAAATAAGGAGCTTCCAAGACAAAAGAAGGCTAAAAGAATACATCTCCACCAAACCAGCAATGCAAGAGATGCTAAAGGGTCTGCTTTAAGAAGATAAAGAAACAGAGAGAGGCAGAGAAGAACACGAGTACAAAGGGGAAAAGTGACAATGAATGAGTACTTATCGGTAATAACCTTAAATGTAAATGGATTAAACGCTCCAATTAAAAGACATAGGGTAGCTGAATGGATTAGAAAGAATGACCCACATATATGCTGTCTACAAGAGACCCACCTTAGAACAAAAGATCTACACAGACTGAAAGTAAAGGGATGGAAAAAACTATTTCAAGCAAATGGACATGAAAAAAAAAAAAAGCCAGGGTAGCAATACTTATATCAGACAAAACAGATTGCACAGCAGAGTACATAAAAAGAGACAAAGAAGGGCATTTCATAATACTTAAGGAAAAAATCCGTCAAGAATATATAACCCTTATAAATATATATGCACCCAACTTAGGAGCACCCAATATATAAGGAAAATTCTGAAAGACTCCAAAAAAGATATAGATAGCAACACACTCATCTTAGGGGACTTTAACACCCCATTGTCAACAATGGACAGATCTTCGAAGCAAAGAAACACCAAAGATATTGAGGCACTGAACAACACTCTAGATCAAATGGACCTAGTCGATATATGTAGAAGTTTTCACCCCAAAGAAGCAAAATATACATACTTCTCAAGTGAACATGGAACATTTTCAAAGATAGACCACATGGTAGGACACAAAACAAGCCTTAAAAAATTCAAGAAAATTGAAATTATATCAAGCATCTTCTCAGATCACAATGGCTTAAAATTGGAAATCAACCTCAAGGAAAAAACTCAAAAACATTCAAACTCATGGAGAATGAATAACATGCTATTAAATAATGAATGGGTTAACAATGACATCAAGGAAGAAATCAAAAAGTTTCTGGAAACTAATGATAATGAACACACAACAACCCAAAACTGATGGGATACAGCGGAAGCAGTCCTAAGAGGAAAGTTCATAGCAATACAGGCCTACCTAAAAAAGCTAGAAGAATCTCTAATAAAAAATTTAACCCTACAGCTACAAGAACTAGAGGAAGAACAACAAGCAAAGCCCGGATCAAGTAGAAGGAAGGAAATCATCAAGATCAGAGAACAATTAAATGACATAGAGACTAAACTAACAATTCAAAAGATCAACAAAAGTAGGAGCTGGTTCTTTGAAAAAATAAACAAAATTGACAAGCCTTTAACCAGGCTCATGAAGAAAAAAAGAGAGGACCCAAATAAATAAAATCAGAAACGAAAGAAGAGAAATCACAACCGATACCACAGAAATACAAAGGATTATAAGAAATTATTATGAACAACTGTATGGCAAGAAATTTGACAACCTAGAGGAAATGGACAAATTCCTGGAAACCTATAGTCTTCCCAAAGTGAATCAAGAAGAAGCAGAAAGTCTGAATACACCAATAATAGCCAGTGAAATTGAAGCAGTAATCAAAAAACTCCCAGCACACGAAAGCCCTGGACCGGATGGCTTCACAAGTGAATTCTACAAAACATTTAGGAAAGAACTAACTCCTATCCTCCTCAGACTATTCCAAAAGATACAAGAAGAGGGAAGACTTAACAGGCTGGTGTCCTTGTTGTGTTCTGGGGGCAACAGATTTGGCCAGAGACAGCCAACTGACCTGGAGTCTGCACAATCCTTCCCCATGTGGGAAGGCCACCCTCCCCTCCACACCCCCACTCTTATTAGGGTTTTCTGGACCCAAGGGTAGGTAGGACGACGACCATGTCCAGCTTGAAGCAGCTAGAGGAGCTTGAGACCTTCGCCCATTGTCCTTTACAAGATTACAAAGGGTCCTAATATTTGAGAGGGAGGGGATAGTTAATTTTTACGAACCAGGGGTATGGACTTGTGGGGATTGCTGGGGGAAGGGGGTGCTGGGTGGAGGGGGGCAAGGGGGAGAAAATTGGAAATGTTGTAACAATATAATCAATAAAAAACATTAAAAAAAAAAAAGAAGAAGGGGGAAGACTGCCAAACTCATTCTATGAAGCCAATATAACCCTAATTCCAAAACCAGGTCAAGACACAACAAAGAAAGAAAACTACAGGCCAATATCGCTGATGAACATAGATGCTAAAATCCTCAACAAAATATTGGCAAACCGGATCCAGCAACACATTAGAAACATCATACACCACGATCAAGTAGGATTCATCCCAGGGATGCAAGGATGGTTTAATATTCGCAAATCAATAAACGTGATACACCACATAAACAAAATGAAAGACAAAAACCACATGATCATATCAATAGATGCGGAAAAAGCATTTGATAAAGTACAACACCCATTTATGATAAAAACTCTCAGCAAAATGGGAATAGAGGGAGCATACCTCAACATAATAAAGGCCATATATGAGAAACCTGAAGCCAACATCATACTCAATGGGCAAAAACTGAGAGCATTTCCCCTGAGATCAGGAACAAGACAAGGATGTCCGCTCTCTCCACTCCTATTCAACATAGTCTTGGAAGTTCTAGCCACAGCAATCAGACAAGAAAGAGAAATAAAAGACATCCAAATTGGAAAAGAGGAAGTAAAACTGTCATTATTTGCAGATGACATGATAGTGTACATAGAAAACCCTATAGGTTCCACAAAAAAACTACTCAACCTAATAAGTGAATTCGGCAAAATAGCAGGATACAAAGTCAATATTAAGAAATTGAAGGCATTTTTATACACCAACAATAGAAACTCAGAGATAGAACCTGAAAGAAAAATTCAATTTACCATAGCAACAAGAAAAATAAAATACCTAGGAATAAACTTAACCAAGGAGGTAGAAGACCTGTACTCAGAAAACTACATAACACTGAAGAAAGAAATTAAAGAAGATACAAATAAATGGAAGCATATACCATGCTCATGGATGGGAAGAATCAACATCATTAAAATGTCCATACTACCCAAATCAATTTATAGATTCAATGCAATCCCTATTAAAATAACAGCAACATATTTCACAGACCTAGAACAAATACTTCAAAAATTTATATGGAACCAAAAAAGACACCGAATAGCCACAGCAATTTTGAGGAAGAACACAGTAGAAGGAATCACAATACCTGACATCAAACTATACTACAAGGCCATGGTAATCAAAACAGTCTGGTACTGGCGTAAAAACAGACATATAGATCAATGGAACAGAATAGAGAGCCCAGAAATAAACCCAGGTTCATACGGTCAACTTATATGTGACAAAGGGGGAAAGAACATCAAATGGAGTGAAAAGAGCCTCTTCAACAAATGGTGTTGGGAGAACTGGACAGGGACATGCAGAAAAATGAAACTAGACCACCAACTTAAACCATATACCAGAATAAACTCAAAATGGATCAAAGACTTAAACGTAGGCCGTGATACCATAAAAGTCCTAGAGGAAAAAATAGGCAGGAAAATTTCAGATATCCCACGTAGCAACATTTTCACTGATATATCTCCTAAGGCAAGGGAAATAAAGGAAAAAATAAACAAATGGGACTACATCAAACTAAAAAGTTTCTGCTCAGCTAAAGAAAACATCACCAAGATGAAAAGGAAACCAACCATATGGGAAAATATATTCGCCAATGAAATCTCAGACAAGGGATTGATCTCCAAAATGTATAAAGAACTCATACAACTCAACACCAAGAAGACAGACAACCCAATTAAAAAATGGGCAAAGGACCTGAACAAACACTTCTCCAAAGAAGACATACAGAGGGCCCATAGACATATGAAAGTATGCTCAACATCACTAGCCATCAGAGAGATGCAAATAAAAACCACAATGAGATACCACCTCACACCAGTCAGAATGGCCACCATCAACAAATCAACAAACAACTTGTGCTGGAGAGGATGCGGAGAAACGGGAACCCTGGTGCATTGCTGGTGGGAATGCAGACTCGTGCAGCCACTATGGAAAACAGTTTGGAATTTCCTAAAAAAACTAAAAATGAAACTGTCTTTTGAACCAGCAATTCCATTGCTAGCATTATATTCGAAAAATCCTGAAACACCAATTCAAAAGAACCTATGCACTCCAATGTTCATAGCAGCACTATTTACAATAGCCAAGTTCTGGAAACAACCTAAATGCCCATCTGTAGATGAGTGGATCAAAAAACTGTGGTACATTTACACAATGGAGTTCTATGTAGCAGAAAGAAAGAAGGAACTTCTACCATTTGCAACAACATGGATGTAACTAGAGAGAATTATGCTTAGCGAAATAAGCCAGGCAATGAAAGAAAAATACCTTATGCTGTCACCTATTACAGGAAACTAATGAACAACACAAACAAATGAGCAAAATGGAACCAGAGCTATATAAACAAGAAGTAGACTAACAGTAACAAGGGGGGAGGTGGGAGGGAGAGAAGGGGGTAAGAAGGGGAAGGCTCAAGTCAAAGAACATGTATAAATGACCCACGGACATGGGCAACTGAGTGGGGACTGAATGTGGGGGAAGGGAGGGGCAGGGTGCAGGGAAGCAAGAGGGGGAAAAAAGTGAGACAACTGTAATGGAAAAACAAACAAAAATTTTATTTTAGTAGGAGAAAAATGAAAATATTAAGAATGGAAATGCCAGTTCAGTGAACATTAGGACAAAGATTTTCCTTCATGTATATTTTTCTCCCTATTTGATCCCTCCAGAGTTTGGCATTCTAAACAAGTAAGTAATGACATAGTTTCTTTGCATAGAACTAATAAGACCAGTTGTTAATAGAGGTTCCTTTTTTTTTTTTTTTTTTTTCTTTTTTTGACCAAGTCTTTGACTGGAATGTCAAGCCTAAAGGAGACATACTTGGGCTCAGGTTGTTACCAAAAAGCCCTGAGGACCGGGGAATGACTTTCAAAGGTAATAAAAGCCCACGAGAGAAAAGGCCTGGTACCATGGTTGGTTGTGCGGTCCACAGCAATCTCTCCAGGGAAGGAATGAAGGTTGTTTTCCTGAAAGATGGCTAGAAGGGACCTTAAGGCACAATGAAAAACCAGAAAGACTTGGAAAGGACAGGTGTGTACAGGCAAGGATGAATGCCAGATATGTGGCTCAGCTTCTGTGCCCCGAAGAACAGACTGAGGGTCACCCCAAATATTCCTTGGGTAAATTCCAGCAAAGCAGAACTAAAGATCATAAGTGATCATTTGCTGCTCTTGTTATGTTAATGCAAATGAACAGGATAAATTAAAAATGGACTTAATGTAGTCCCTTTAAAGACAAGGAGGGTAATCTTAGGGAGAAAAATCATTATTCAAGAAAGATCACAATGATCAGTAGTAGACTATAAAATAGGGCAACTAACCATCTTAAAAGTTTCTTCTCATTTAAAATATGGTTTCACTTGAAAATTAAACCATGTCTGTGATATCATCACAGATATTCAAGTTGCAGGCAAGTAGGATGTCAAGAGCCTTGCAACTGGATGTCTTCCCAATAAGATAGTCTTACAGATTTAGAGACTTGTTTGTGGGTTATGTTACATAAATTAACATGTGTTTTCTGTTTTCAAAGGGCATAAGCCTATGACCGCATTACCTGAGTGATTGTTTGTACGCATAAGCCTCACTTAATCCTCTCTGCAGCGCTGCCTCCTGAGACTCAACGGTTTGGCTGAACTAAATGGCTGGGTTGGTGAAGAATGGGGTGGTCTGTGGGCTTCACTTTAAAACTGGTTTCTCTTTTCTATCCTAATGGCTTGGACAGAAAGGGCCCAGAGGTCTGAGAGGGGGGAAACCTAAACTATTTCCCTCAGCCCAAACTAAGTATAGTGGGCAAAAGGGTTTTGGACAGGTGAGATGTGCCTAGCACACCTTCCTCCAAAGAAGCCCTTTTTTTTCTCTCTCTCTTAATGTGGAACATTGAAAAATTAATCCCTGCCTTTTGTCATCTAGTAGTTATGGATTGAATGATGTCTTTTAACCCTTTCCGCCAAATCTGTTGCCCCCAGAACACAACAAGGATGCCAGCCTGTTAAACCAAGCACGCCGTTGTCCGGAGACAGCCAACTGACCTGGAGTCTGCACGATCCTTCCCCATGTGGGAAGGCCACCCTCCCCTCCACACCCCCACTATTATTAGGGATTTCTGGACCCAAGTGTAGGTAGGATGACGACCATGTCCACCTTGAAGCAGCTAGAGGAGCTTGAGACCTTCGCCCATTGTCCTTTACAAGATTACAAAGGGTCTTAATATCTGAGAGGGAGGGATAGTTATTTTTTACGAACCAGGGGTATAAACTTGGGGGGGATTGCTTGGGGAGGGAGATGCTGGGTGTAGGGGAGTAAAGGGGAGAAAACTGGAACTATTGTAACAATATAATCAATAAAATACATTAAAAAAAGAATAAAAATTATAAACAACCCAAATGTCCACCATTCTAATGACTGCATAAATAAAATATTGTCTAGTCAAAAAAAAAAGAAAAGGAATCTCATTGAGATTTTAATCTGCATTTTCCTGAGGAATAATAATTTTGCCAGTCCATTTGCATATCCTCTTGTGGAAGTTCAGTGTGTTTGGTCCTCTAAGGGATTCCAGCCAGCTGGAGCAGTATTTGGTACATAAAAGGTATTGAATAAACATGTACAGAATGAATGAATAATAAATAAACAAATGAATAAGGTTCATTAGAATAATAAATGGCTGGGCTTACATTCATCCTGGTTAGCACTATGCCTAATGATATTGATACAGATTATCTGACTGGGTAGTAATGAGGGAGGTACATAGCAGGAAGTTGCCTGGGGTGATGGCAAACAATCACGTAAAAAATCTCTCCACCCAGAGAAGGAGACAAGGCAGGGGGAGGTGCAGATCTGCCAGTCTAGGACAAGATTGACTGAGAAGGTGGACACCTCTAAGCAGACTGGCTCTATTTATCTTTTTCAGGGTGCCTGGATGGTTGTGCTGCAGCTTCCTGTGTTTCCCAAAGGATGGTATTTTGGATGGAAAAGAACTCTGGGCACAGCCTAGGATCAGGCTTATCTGGCAGAGGGTGGCAGGTTTATTCTTCTTTGGGTGTTCTAGATGGGACGGGCTCCGAGGCAGAAGTCTGTCATCTAGAATTATGTAGCTTTTGTATCTTATGTTGTTTTAGTCTGTAAACTAATTTTACAGATATAAAATAATTAAAAACCAGCAAGGGGAATTATAGGGGAATTCAAGAGTTAAAAAATTCAACCTTGGGGAGATCCAGTCAATATGGCAGTGTAGACAGACATGACTCACCTCTTTGCACAACCACATCAAAGTTACAACTAAGAAATAGAACAACCATCAGCCAGAACTGTCAAAAATTGAGTTGAGTGAAAGTCTGACAACTACAGAATTAAAGAAACCGCATCCATGGAGACAGGAAGGAGGCACACAGGCACAGAATGGGCTGGTCTCTCACTCACATGTGTGGGCAACCACTCCTCGTGGTTTAAGGAACTGTAGCCCCAGCCTGAGCATAATGAGCTGCCAGCTTTCTGGCCGCACTTGCCTCCAAGTCTCAACATAAGTTTGTGTGTGGAACATGACTGACAATCACTCAGAAGGTTGCCATGGGAATTGGGTCAAAGGATGTTGCTCATTATGCTCATTATGCTTTAGAACTTGCTCTGCTTTCTTTATCAGTAATGTGACATAACCAATCTCTAGTAAGGTGTATATGAAACCTTGTATATGGTCAAGATGTTTTATGAACCCTGACACAGACTAGTCACTGCAACCCCTGTACTGGTATGTGTAATCTGTTACTGTCAAATGTCTAATGGCTATTGACAATTTATGAATTTTAGCCTTGTATCTCTCCTATGTATCCTCCTCAATAAAAGGCATAAGGGATCAAAGTTTGGCTGCTGGTCTCCACTAGAGAGGAAGTCACCTTCCTTCCCCCAGACATGATAAAGTGTCCTGAGTAAAAGTTTGTTCCACCGTGGTCAAGAAGCCTCTGCTGGACAGAGCAACTTCCAACCGAGCCTAGGGTGTGTGTGGCACCTCTGCCATACACATGTGGTGGATACAAATTTGAGAGGGATATCTCAGGGGCAAGGAGTCCCAGCCCCACACCAGGCCCCCAGCCCAGGGTTCCAGTGCCAGGAAAATAAGTCCCCACAACTTCTGGCTGTAAAAACCAGCAGGGATTGAGTCAGTGGAAGAAACTGCTGGAGCTCCAAGCAGTTTCTTTTAAAGGACCCACACACAGACTGGCCTACTCAGACTCACTCCCTTTGAGTTCCAACACCAAGGTAGTAGCTTGAAAGGCACCAGTGGTATACAGGGAGAAATTGAAGTGTCTAGCATCGAGGCCAGCAGAGGCCATTGTTTCTTTTCTAAAACCTCCCCCAGCAGAGCCAACAAGCTGTTGCCATATTTGAGACTCCATAAACCTGGCTAACACTCTTTGACCCACCTTGGAGATCCCCAGAGACTCTGCCCCACCCAACTTACAGGCTCATCTAAAGGGTGAAGACAAAGAATGTACATGCACAACCCATGGGCACAACTAAGGGGTGGGATTGCTGGAGGGAATGGGGATACCAGGTGGAGGGGGGCAAAGGAAAAAAGTGAGAAAACTGTAACAGCATAATCAATAAAACATACTTTAAAAAATTTCAGCCTTGGTTGATAGGACTAGTGACTAATGCATATGGAAAGTTGTTATTCCAAAATTGTGTAGCTTTTGAATAAAGTTTCCTTTCCTTTTCCACCAAACTTCTGCCACTGGAATTTTGCATAGAGGGTGGCGGCAGGGAAGCAGGACCCCACTTGCTATTCAGTAACAATAGGGGAACTCAGGGTTAAAAATTTTAGCTTTAGTTATAGTTGATTGGCTTAAGTGATTAGTGTATGTGGAAAGCTGTTATTTCAATAACTAGAATACATAAATCCAGGAGGTCAACAAGCAATTCAACCTTTGTGCCCCAAGAGGTCTGCAAGGATGGAGATGGCATCTGAGCCATTGTGTTCCAGGGAGAGACTCAGATCAATAATTGTTGATCAGTAGATAAAGATTTATAGGAAAATTACTCATGGACTGCAACTCTTATCTGATTAACCTTTTTCAAACACCTTACCTACCCTTTTCTTCTTATCAAAAGGTCAATTTGAGGTGAGATTTTGAAGTAGTTTTTAGGGTACATAACCCACCATCTTCTCAGATCCTTGGCATCTGAATTAAATGCCCCTAAGGATTCAAATATCATCTCTATTGTCTCTGGTAGTGACAGGCAGTGTGAATGCTGACTTTCCACTTTCAATATCTGTTTATAAAATTTTCTGGGGCCAAGAAACGTACAGAAGAGGCAGAAGGCTCTATCATTAACAGATTTATTAAGGAAATGTTTATATGCAGCTCTTCTTGGGCATCAGCAAGACAACAGGGATATCCCCCACACCCCATGACAGGTGCTAAAGGCTTACATAAAACAGGGCAGGACTGATAGGGGTACTGGGGTGTGATGCACACTAGATAAAGGCAGAATTCTTTACATGCTTGCCTGGGAAACAGGGGAGGGGGTCACTCAGGCAGGCTGTGAGGGGATTTACTGGAAGCAGTCTCTACTCTGGCTGGATCTAGCTGAACTGGCAGTGGTAACAGGCACATGGTGGGATAGTCTCTCCTCCAGACTGCAAAAATCTTCAGTCTATGAAGCTCTTTCTACCCTTGTTGCTGTGCATAAGAGTGGGTGTGCAATTGGGGCCCCTTGGGAAGTAACTAGAAAGGTCTGAGACAAGATTGCTGAACTCTGCCAACCTTGAGACACTCCTTCATAGCTCTGGGTTGCAAAGAGAAGACAGCAGGGCTGTTGTGCCAAGAGCAGTCAGACATCTTGATACATTTACGCTTGCTCACCAACCTCCAGTTTCTTAAAATATTTTATTTATTCTTAGAAAGGAAGGGATGGAGAAAGAGAGGGAGAGGAACAGTGTTGTACAAGAGTAACATTGATTGGTTGCCTCCCATGCGTTCCCAACTGGGGACCTAGCCTACAACCCATGCTTGTGCCCTGACTGAGTATATGACCTTTTGGTTTACAGGGTGATGCTTAACCCACTGAGCCACACCAGCTAGGGCTACATTTTTTGAATTCTTCCCTGAGGATATGTTTACTGATTTTAAAGAAAGAGGAAGAGGAAGAGAGAGATATAGAGAGAGAAACATCTATGTGAGAGAAACATTGATTGGTTGCCTCCTGTATGTGCCCTGACCTAAAAATAAATCCTCTGCCTTTTGGTGCACAGGATGATGCTCCAACCAACTGAGCCACCTGGCCAGGGCCCAATCTCTACTTTATAACCAGGCAAACCCTACACCTTCTCTCCAGCCCAGCTTGTACCTGGCCTTCACACTACCCTGCATCCTTTGTGAAACCCTAAATCCTCACCACCCAGCAAAGGATAGGACAAAGGAGGGTGGTAGTTCCCAGAATCAGAAGGTTGTAGGAAGTACAGCAGACTTGAGTCCTGGAAGACAGAGGTGTGCATGGAGAACAAAGCGCATGGGGAAGCCAGAAGAGCAGAAGCTCTGGGCTCATACCCAGAGTAAAACCCCTGGTGGAGAAATGTGCCCTGATCTTCCTGTAGCACAGGAAGAAAGGGAGGGAGGGCACCTGTGAAGAGCTGAGTCCTAGGAAGACCTGAAGAGTTGATTAAGAACACTGTCTGAATTCAGAGAAGCAGGTGTCATGGTCCTCTGTCCTCATTGCTGGCCAAGAGAAGCGCACAGCCCCACCCCTCACTCCTGCATTCATTGACAGGGCACCACTCCATTTCTGGCACTCTATGAGGCGTCCCAGATAAAGGAACAGGTGCGCTGATATCATGCAGTTCACAACTCACAGACTAGATGAAGGCATATTATGTAAAAACAGAGCTTAAGCAGAGATGAGGGCAAAATATGACAGTAGCCGAGGTAAGGGCTGCCATAACCTGACGTGTTTAGAGTCATTTGGCAGAAGCCAAGGGAGAGGGAGGGCCAGCAGTGTGAAGCCAGAGGCAGTGACCATTATGAGGGAGGTGGAGAGAGCACCTGGGCCAGGTGAGGGAGAGAGCCTTAGAGCAGAAGGGGTGGGCGCTGTTGTGAGATGCCCTGGGGAGGCAGAGCTGAGGGGGCTGGAAACCTTGAGTCTCAAGGGAAAGAAGACTCAAATTTACTTCAGGGTTTCTAGCCAAGGAAATTAGCAAGGCAAGCATCCACTCCTCACTGGTAGGGAAGGCAAGGAAGCAGGTATAGCAACAGGTGAAGAGGAAAGTGCTGGGCTCTACCTGCTTACTCCACAGCCCTCCTCTCCTGGGCCTTCTCCCTAGCAGGCCCAAGATCAGGGTATAATTAAAAGCATGTAAGCTGGGAATCTTAGAGGCAAAAGAGAATACATCTCCCGACTCTGCCCACATTTCTCAGACAGACCTCAGAGACCAGTGGAACCAGCCTGTTGGAGCGAGCTCTCTCCTGTGGGCCCAAGAACCATGTGTGAGAATCCACAGGGCACCTGCCAGGCCACAGCTCTAGGCCAGCCTCCTCCACTACCATCTCTGGGCCTAGGGTGACCCTGCTTTCCAAACCAATAATAGAGACATATCACCTGACACATGTATTTTGGAGGGGACAAAGGATAGAATGTCTTGAAGTTGAAGGTTTAGAATGTGTAGCTCCCATATCTACTCCTCATGCATTTATGCACTTATTTATCCAGCAAATAGTCACTAAGTATACACAGTGGAGTTGCATCTGTGCTAGGCATGGGCCAAAGCAGGGTGGGCAAAGCAGACTCAGTCCCTGGCTTGCAGGATAGGCATCTGAGAGGCTCAGCAGTGCTCCCACCTCAGAGACTTGACGTAGTGGTTGATTAGCTCAGGGGGGGTAATGGGTATATGGAGGGACACAGGGCTGTGGGTCTGTGCAAGTAACTTAGCTTTGCAAATAATAAATACTTGTGTGACACCAGAACCAATTTAAGCTCCCTGGGTCTGCTTTCTTCTGTGTGACATTAAAGCTATACTAGTTGTTGTGACATCTCCTTCAGCTCAGAAGGACTTTGTTCTACTTTCATGTTCAGCTAGGAGGGAGCCCATTGTCCTAAGAGCTGACTCTCCAGGGCTGAATAGCAGATATCAGAGTGTGAGTAGATCCATACAAAACTCTTCCACTCCAAGCCCTTGTGCTTCTTGGAAGGCCCAGCTGTGCACCTTTTGGTTTCTTCTTTTTAAAAAAATTATTGATTGATTGATTGATTAATTGATTGATTGTTTTTCTATTACAGTTGTCCCACTTTTCCCCCCATTGCTCCCCCCCCCATGCCCATGGGTTACTTATACTAGTTCCTTTACTAAACCCTTTCCCTACTTAACCCCCTCTCCCACCCCCCCCTTGAGAACTGTTAGTCTGTTCCTTTTTACATGCCTCTGGTTCAATATTGCTCATTTGTTTGTGTTGTTCATTAGTCTCCTGTATTAGGTGATTTCATATGGTATTTGTCTTTCATTGCCTGCCTTATTTCACTAAGCATAATTCTCTCTAGTTCCATCCATGTTATCGTAAATGGTAGGAGTTCATTTTTCCTTTCTGCTGCATAGTATTCCACTGTGTAAATGTACCACAGGTTTTGATCCACTCATCTGCAGATGGGCACTTAGGCTGTTTCCAGCACTTGACTATTGTAAACAGCACTGCTATGAACATAGGGGTGCATAAGTTCTTTAGAATTGGGGTTTCAGGATTCTTTGGGTATAATTTTAGCAATGGAATTGCTGGTTCAAAAGGCAGTTCCATTTTTAGTTTTTTGAGGAAACTCCATACTGTTTTCCATAGTGGCTGCACCAGTCTATATTCCCACCAACAGTGCACTAGGTTTCCCTTTTCTCCACATCCTCTCCAGCACTTGTTGTTTGTTGATTTGTTGATGATGACCATTCTGACTGGTGTATAGTGGTATATCATTGTGGTTTTTATTTGCATCTCTCTGATGGCTAGTGATATTGAGCATTGTTTCATATGCCTATGAACCATCTGTATGTCCTTGGAGAAGTCTTTGTTCAGGTCCTTTGCCAATTTTTTAATTAAGTTGTCTGTCTTCTTTGTGTTGAGTCCTATAAGTTCTTTATAAATTTTGGAGATCAGTCCCTTGTCTGAGGCATCATTAGCATATATGTTTTCCCATATGGTTGGTTCCCTTTTCATTTTGCTGATGTTTTCTTTTCCTGGGCAGGAACTCTTTAGTTTGACGTAGATATTCAGAAATCAAAGGCATTTCTGTACACCAACAATAAAATACCAGAGATAAAAACTAGAAAAAAAGATCCCATTTATTATAGCAGCAAGAAAAATAAAGTACCTAGGAATGAACTTAACCAAAGAGATAAAAGACCTGTACTTGGAAAACTACAGAACACTGAAGAAAGAAATTAAGGAAGATACAGATAAATGGAAGCATATACCATATTCATGGATGGGAAGAATCAACATCATTAAAATGTCCATACGACTCAAAGAAGTTTATAGATTTAATGCAACGCCTCTTAAAATACTAGTGACAGATTTCACAGACCTAGAACAAATACTTCAAAAATTTATATGGAATCAAAAAAGACCCAGAATAGGCACAGCAATCTTGAGACCTCCGGTTTCTTTAAGGGCTAAGCAACAGGCTAGGCTGCTCGCAATTTCAATGCAGTTTTTCAGCAAAGCATCTCTGAGGTTAAAACACAAGCATCACAGGAGGCACAGATTTGTGACTTCAAGATGGGTGAGATTGCACTTCCTCCCTTTAAGGAAGAGGAGGAGGAATAAGCCCACTTCCCTTCCTAAAGAAAGGATAGGTGATTTTAGAGGGCAAAGAATGGCTGAATTTAAAGTGCATGTGCTTACAGTAGAATGGATTAGAAAGCCAGACAAACAGATTCTCAAAGGGAGATGAGAGAAGCATAAGAGCTTCTCAGAAGAGTGACCAGAGACAAGGAAGGGTAGACACAAGGCCTGAAAGAGTCTGGGCTGGGCTCTGCTCCCAAGCCTGGACTCTGCACAAAATTCAGGGCCCTGAGGGAGGCACACAAGGGTCCTGCAATGTCCATTCCTACATCCTTTCTTACCTTTGCCCATCCATTTATGTATTTATTTGTCTACCTATCTTTCCATCCATTTGTTTGTCCATCAGTCCATCCCTCCACCAATGTGCCCACTCTGAGACAGGCTCTGTGCAAAAGGATTGACTTTTGGGCATCAGGCCTCTTCCCTTCTCTCCTTTTCCTGCTGGTGTTCATGTTCCATGAAATCACCAGGGGCTTCGACCAGGCTACCCAGGACGTGAACGTTGCCTGTTGCCCTGGAGGGCTGGCTCCACTAGTCAGCTGGAGAGGTGAGTCTTCCGCAGACCAAGTCCGCATCACCTCCCAAACCTCCCACCCTCTTCGACCCAGGACTTACCTGACTGCCAATTATGTGTTCTGGGCCAGCATCGTCCAGGCTGCCTTTCTCCTCCCATTCCAGTCACTTTTCTCCCCTGACAAGCACCACGCCCTGCGATCCGTCCACTACAGCGACTCTACCAAGGTGGTTCTGGCTTGCACGCAGCGCTTCTGGGGTCCCGAAGGCATCTCCAGGGACAGGTGCAGCATCGCCGGCGTTCGCTGCCTGTCCACCCAAACCCCATCTTCCTGAAGACACGGGCCTCATCCTGGCCTCCTCCACTGCGGACAACCACTCCGCCTTCTTCACCGCCTTGGACCGCGCGTGAGAGGTGAACGTGGTCTTGGACTACCGGGCCCAAGGAGGAGCTGCGGGCCTTGTGCTCCTTCCCCACGGCCAGGCGCTGGAGCTGGGACTCTCATGCCATGGGCGGCTGTCCCGCCATCCCTTCCTACCAGTTTGTGGATTGCACGGAGGAGCTCTGCAGGCCAGAAGGGTGCGTGGGCTTCCCAGGAAGCAACAGGCGCCGCTCACGGGCCGATCTGGGACCAGGGCGGTGTGCCGCATCCAACAGGCTACCAGCTAACCTCTGACAAATGGGCCCTGGGCCCTGAGAGCCCCACTCCAAAATGGAGCACCCAGGAGCACCCAAGAACTGGGGTGATTCCAGTCACCGTGGTCCACCAGGAAAAGACTCAAAACCCACGACCTCACTTCATCTCCACTTTCTCCCAAAGATGCCAGACCAAGAGGTACCACATAAGGCCTAGAACCTGAGTCCCCGTCATGGATTTATTAGTGATGTCTTCACAACAGCAAGTGATATATGATTAAAACAATAAAGCATTCATTGAGTTTAAGGCTATCGCTCAGTGTTTTATTCACATTCTGGGTGGCATCAAAATTGTTATAAAATTGAGTACTGAGACCTTTGACTTCCAGATATTTCAGAATCACCTCCCAAAATTCAGGTTCACGTACCTAATGTACTAGTTAGCCAAAAAATTGAAACACCAGTGTTTGGAGATAAAGAAAGGTTTATTTGATCTTACCAAGTGGAGAAGACAGAGAGCAATATATCCCAAATCCATTTCTTCTGAAAAGCAATGTAGTGAGTTTTTATGTGGCTATGGAGTAAGCAGGCTGGGTAGGGGGAAGCTTCAGGGAACTGAGAGAGAAGTCCATTTTCTTTAGTCACAGAAAACACTTTGTTTTGTATCAGACTCCTTGTGGCTCTGGAGTTATCTCCTGCTTGACAAAGAAACAGTACATCAGCAACACAAAATTATATTGTGAGATCAAGGGGTGCTGAGTTCAAGAACCAAGATTCTGCAAAATATCTCATAATTGGGTATTAGTGATGTCTTTAAAGCAAAAAGCAGAAACTAGACATCTTGTGACTATTACATTGTTTAAGCTAGTATTGTTTTGTGCTTAACTGGCTACATTATTCTATTATCTGGGACAAAGTGTATTTTTAAACATTTCTCTTGGAACTTGCTCTACAGGCTGTCCTTTAGAACTTGACTAACATATTTTCTTAATCTTGGACTTTAAGCCTCCCTGACAATGGGTAAGGAGACACCTGGTTGCTGTTGCTCTTACATCAGTCAGGGGCAAAGCAGACTACAGGCCTTAGTTCATCCTAACTTGATGCCTGTGTTGGTGGCCAGAGCTGTTTCATGCCTGGGGCACATTAAAATTTTTTTTCAACTGTAATCTACATGACAACCAAAGCAATAGAAGCATTTAGTTAAAGACTATATCTCTATATCTCTATCTTAATTAAGAGTTAAATTATTTAGTTCTAGCTGTCAAAAATACTAGGGGCATTAAAAATCACAAGAGGATTGGCTACCCAAAGGCCTTATCTGGTGTCCTTGGTGCTTCTCTTATTTCCTTATTCTGAGTCTAGCCCCAGCTTCTCTCCCCATCTCTATGACTGTAAATTTTAAGACATGTTTGGAACTTAGAGCCTTAGATAAAGCTAACTGTGCCAGCAGTATACTCAATGCTTTTCCGTGTTATTGAAGCCGCCCCAACATACATGTTCTAGTGTTGTTTCATTTTACAGATGAGGAAAACTGATTATCCAAGACATTCAATAACCTGGCTGAGGTCACAAAATGTTAGTCTAGGGGGTCAAAACCTAAGACATCTAACCTCAAATCTTCTTGCTTCTTCTATGCTTAGCAGCTTTGTCTTACTCTTTTTTGTGTTCCTGAAACAGTCATGCACTTTGGAAACATTCAGCAATAAATATGTTGAATGTATGAAGGAATGAAGTTCTCAGAGTGCACAGATCAAGGCCACATGGTCTGTCTCCATTCCTTTCCCATTTCCTTGGGTTTTCTTTGCCTGGCAGCACTGAAGGGTGAGGGATAAATAGATGGAGTCAATACTAACTAGATCTTTCAGATATGAGGTCTAAAGAGGCCCATCTTTTGGCAGTGACCTGGCCTGAATTTTGTCTCTAAGGGACTCCTTGGGGGTATAAATAAGTGCCCAGAGGTCCACAGGCAGTGCCCAGGTAGCTCGGAGTTGAAAGGCTGGTTCATCACCAACAACAACAAGGTGCCTTCAAGAAGGCCTTCAGAACCAGCTGATAAAATGCCGTTCTCCACTTCAGCAGGGTCTGCGATTTTATCCTACTTGCAGGCTAACAAATTCTCCTGCCACAGTTTCATGAATGTTGGCTTAAGACACTAGATTCATGGGTCAGAGACAAAGGATTTTTTTACCCATGGCACAGCAAGCAGCATGAGCACCCTAAGACGTCAAGTTTCAAGGGGGCAAAGCAGAGGGACCCAGGTGGATACCATGCATTCAGTAGACTTGCACTGCAGTTGAAGAACATTGAGTTCAGAGGATTTACCATTTGTATAGCAAACTTGCTCTTATTTTGGAGGTTGGAGGAGTACCTCATCCCTCAAGATTTCTCACTAAACTACAACTCTGAGAAACAGCCCAGGCAAAGAGCACTCAGGGCCTTGCATTCTAGGCACACCCAAGAGGAATGTGCAGGAATGCTCAGGCCACATCAGATTGCCTCTCCCAACACTGACTTGTCCAGATCCAGCTTAATTCCAGGTGAGTGTCGTTATCTGTCTCCTTCCTCACTTGCAACCCAGCTCCATAGGGGCCGTTGGCACCCTAGTTTCACCAAGTCCCTACTCTCTCACTGCACACCTGAAGTTTACATGTTTTAAACAACCACTTTATAGCAGCTCTAAAATCTGAATCAGAACCAAGTTCTGCTCTTAGGTGAACCTGGAGACAAGCTTAGGGACTGTTTTAGTCCATTCTGGCTGCTAGAACAAAAATACTACAGACTAGATGGCTTACAAAGAACAGAAATTATTTCTCACAATCCTGGAGACTGGGATGTCCAGCATCAAGGTGCCTACAGATTTGGCAGATTTGAGTCCGCTTACTGGTTCAAAGACTGCCAATTTCTTGCTGTGTCCTCCCATGGCAGCAGGAGCAAGAATATTCTCTAGGGTCTTTTTATTAAGGGTGCTAATGCAATTTATGAGGGCCCCACCCTCATCACTTCATCACCACCCAAAGGCTTCCACCTCCAAACACCATCGCATTGGAGATTCAATTTCAACATATGAATTTTGGGGGGGGCAAACAAATGTTCAGTCCATATCAGGGACTATGAAATATATCCAAGCAAATGTAACAAGTGACAGATGATGGTGTGCATCAGGATGCAGAGGTTGGCTTTATCCTGGATTACGTATTCTCGAGGTTAACACATCCACTATGTAGAGAGCAATTTTTTAAAAAATAATTGCAGATTCATCTGAAGTTGCGAAGAGAGTACAGAGAGGTCCCAATGTACCTTTCACCCAATTTGTTGTAATGGTTACATTTTACACAATTATAATACCAAAATCAGAAATTGGACATTGGGGCAATCATGTTTAGATTCTTACAATCACCACCACAATCAGGATAGAGAACTATTCTATAAACACAAGGTATCCCTTTTGCTACCTCTTTATAGTCAGTCAGTCACCCCCACCCCACTCCCTATCTCCCAACATTCCCAACCCCTGGCAACTACTAATCTGTTTTTCTAGAATAGTATATAAATGGAATCATATTATATGTGGCCTTTTGAGATTGATTTTTTACTCTGCATAATTCCCTGAGGTCTATCCAGTTATTGCCTGTGTCAATAGTTAATTTGCTTTATTGCTGAGCAGCATTCCATGATGTGGGTGCTACAATTTATTTAACCACTCACTTTCTAAGGGCATTTCAGCTCTTCCCTGTTCAGAGGCTGTTACAGGTAAAGGTGCAATGAACATTTGTATATAGATTTTGTGTGTGTTTGAACATAACTTTTTATTTTTCTGGGATAAATGCCTAAGAATATTATTGTTGAGTTGTATGGTAAGTTCATGTTTAGTTTTGTAAAAAAATGTCCAGACTCTCCCTCTAAGAGTGGCTGGAACATTTTACATTCCTACCAGCAATGAATAAGTGATGCAGCTCTTCTTTATCCTCACTAGTATTTAGCATTGTCACTATTTTTTATTTTAGCTATTTTGAAATGTATGTGGTGATATTTCATTGTGATTTTAATTTGCACTTCAACAATGTTGAACATCAATGTCTTTTCATGTCTTTGGTTCATTTTCTAATTGGATTACTTGCTTTTTATTGTTGAGTTTTGAGAGCTCTCTATATATCTGAGACATGAGTCTTTTGCCAGATATGTGGTTTGCAATTTTTTTTTTCTGTCTGTGGCTTCTTTTTTTATCCTCTTAACAAGGCCTTTAACAGAATGGGTTTTTAATTTTTATGAGGTCTGATTTAATGATGTTTCCTTTTATGGATCATGCTTTTGTTGCCATTTCTAAAAACTACTCACTAAGCCCTATGCCCTTCTCCTACATTTTAAAAAAGTGTTACAGTTTTATGTGCTACATTTAAATCTATGACTCATTTTGAGTTGATTTTTGTGTAAGATTTGAGCAGTTTTTCATATGAAAAACAATACAATAATTGACAAATAAAAAAAAAGAATAAACTGTTTCAAGTAAACCCACTTTTGCCTTACGCCCGTATGTTTAGATTCCTTTCAATTCCTTTTGAAGAAGAGGAAAGATTTCAAAATGAAAATTAAAGATTAGCTAGAATTTTATTCTTTTTCTTCTTTCCATCGACCAGTTTTTCAGATATGAAAACTAAGGCTTAGAGAGGATAAACAACTTGTATTCAGCTAGAAAGGCACAGTCAGCAGTGGAACTTGGCTCTACCTGGCCACAATGCATTCCTGGTGCTAGGCTCCACACAGGGCTGGGTTACAATTAAGTCCACTGGTGGGTGCAGTAGAGGCCAGGTTATAACCAATAAGAATGTAGAGGGTACCTTGACATAGCCCTGGCCTGGAGGTTTAGAAAAGGTGCCTAGGAAGAATGAACACATTGAAGAACAAAAAATTAGGCACAGAGGCTCAGAATATTATGCTAATGTCAAGAATATAGAGCCTAAATATGATTTAAGTGTTTTCATTATTACAACACATTATTTTCCAAAGGCATCACCATAGAAAATGGGCAATGAAAATCCCTAGAATAAAAACTTTTAAATGATTTTGAATGTGGACTGGCATATGACAATACGTTAATGTTGATTTTCTTAGATGTAATATGGAATAGCCTAATGACTTCTGCAGCTTTCAAATGGATGGGAGGCTGGGAAAACTCTATCATCTATCTATCTATATATTTGCCTACCCATTGAGAAAGAGAGGCAGAAAATGTGGCAAAATATTAACCAATGTCGTATGTAGGTAGAGAAAACACAAATGTTCATTGTGTCATTATTTTTATTATATAAATGTATTTCAAATTAAAAAGTAGATGTGGAGATAGGGAGAATTACCTGACTTTGGGAGGTAAAACCTTCCTAAGTTGCCAGGTAGGTGACATGTGCAGTTCTAATGGCCTTTTGGACACTTGTGTAGACTTAAAAAAAAATTTTTTTATAAGAGTTTGAACCAAACTGATGATATTCCATAAAGCAAGATCTCAAGTGCTCCCTGGAGGCTTTTTCACTCCAATATTGGAAGACCAGGCCCTTGTGACAGCCTCAGGGGCATCTTTTTAGATCATTTAGAGTTGTCCTTATCATTTTTACCTTCCTAGTTAAGATATTGTAGAAATTCGTAGAACAATGCCAGACACACAGAAGCAGCTTATTAGCTCAGTTCTGATAACTTTCTTCCAAAAGAGAGTTCATATATATTTACATTCAAAAACATAAAATTTGAGAATTCTGGCCAAGAGGGAGGCCTAGACAGACATGCTGCATCTCCCTCCACAGCTAAGAAAGTATACAACTACCTCAAAACTAGAGACAACCAGAAGTTTCAGAAGATCGAGCTGCATGGAAGTCCAACAAAGATATAAAGAAGAAATACTCATCCAAATGGGAAGGAGGGGTGGAGCTGGGGCAGAGAGGATGTAGTGTGGTGGTGGCTGCAGCTGTGGCAGTGACAGGCCAGTGGAAAGCGCAGTGATACATTTAAAAAAATATGGAGGGACACGGGGAGCTCTCCCAGCACCAGATCAGACCTCACAGCTCACGGTTCCAGTGCTGGGGAAAATCAAGCCTCATTGCTTCTGATTGTGAAAACAAGTTGGGGTTGGGGCGGAGGAAGAAATTGCCAGTCTCTTAGTAGAGCCTGCTTCTTTAAAGGGTCCCCATGGTCCTAGAATGTCCACAGACCCACCCACTCTGGGAAAAATGGCCAGGGCAGCAGCTAGAGAGGCGCCAGTCCCATACAGAAGTGGGAGAAATGCCTGGAAAAGGGGTGAGTGCTGAGCAGGCAACATTGTTCCCACTCAGACCCCTCACTGACACACAGCGCCACAACGGGTGCAACAGCTCTACCTAAGACAGAGACAAACAAACACAGGAACCTGTCAAGATAAGGAGACAGAGAAGTATGGCCCAAAAGAGAGAATGGATCAAGGTTCCAGTGGGAGAACTAAGCGACAAGGAGATAGCCAACCTAAGAAATGCAGAGTTCAAAACACTGTTGATGAAGATGCTCACAAGCTTGACAGATATGCTTGAGTATGGCAAACGCATAAGGGAAGAAGTGAAGGCTATTCTAAATGAAACAAGGAAAATCCACACAAAACCAGTGGTGAAGGGAAAGAAACCAGGGTTCAAATCAATGATTTGGAACATGAGGAAGAAAAAACAGTCAACCAGTACAGAATGAGAAAATAAGAATTGAAAAAAATGAGAAGTTTAGGAACCTCTGGGACAACTTTAAACATACCAATATTGAATCATAGGGGTGCCAAAAAGAGAAGAGGAAGAGCAAGAAATTGAAAGCTTATGTGAAAAAATAATGAAGGAAAACTTCCCAAATTTGGCGAAGGAAATAGACTTACAAGTCCAGGAAGCACAGAGAGTCCCAAACAAGCTAGACCCAGGGAGGACCACACCAAGATACATTGTAACTAAAATGCCAAAAGTTCAAGATAAAGAGAGAATCTTAAAAGCAGCAAGAGAAAAGCAGAGAGTTACCTACAGAGGGCCTATAAGACTACCAGCTAATTTATCAAAAGAAACTTTGCAGGCAAGAAGGAACTGGCAAGAAGTATTCAATGGGATGAAAAGCAAGGACGTACAACCAAGATTACTCTGTCCAGAAAAGTTATCATTTAGAATGGAAGGGCAGATGAAGTACTTCCCAGACAGGGTAAAGCTAAAGGAGTTCATCATCACCAAGCCCTTATTATATAAAATGTTAAAGGGACTCACTTAAGAAGAAGAAGATCAAACTATGAACATTAAAATGACAATGAACTCACAACTATCAACAACTGAATCTAAAAAAAAAAAAAAAATCCAACTAAGCAAACCAGAATAGGAAAAGAATCATAGCTATGGGGATCATTTGGAGGGTTATCAGCTGGGAGGGGAAAGGGGGAGAAATGTAGAAATGGTGCAGGGAATTAATAATATAATTGGTTCGTACAAAATGGGGGACGTTAAGAATAATACACAAAAAGGTGAAGCCAAAGAACTTATATGCATGACCTATGGACATGAACTAAGGGGGCAGGATTGCTGGAGGGAAGGGGGTACTGGGCGGAGGGGGAAAAGGGATAAAAAATTGGGACTACTGTAACAACATAATCAATAAAATATACTTAAAAAAAACAAAATTTAATGAACAAGTGAAAGATAAAGAGCAAATTTGGAAAAGTGTTACACAACATAGACAATCTTTAACTGAAATGGTATTGTTTGTTTTATTAATAGAATACAGGTTTTATTTTTTGTTTGTACCTTACACCTACATAATATACATACTGTTTAGATTTTTTTTAAGTATATTTTATTAATTATGCTGTTAGTTTCTCGATTATTTTTTCCCCTTTGGTCCCCTCCCTCCCTCTTTCCCTCCCTCCCTCCTTCCTTCCCTCCTTTCTTCCCTTCTTCTCTCCATCCTTCCTTCCCTCCCTCGGTTTGTATCCATTGGAGAGTTTTAGTTTAACGTGAAAGAAAAAAAAAAAAAAAAAAAAAAAGTTCCCTGACCGGGAATCGAACCCGGGCCACGGCGGTGAGAGCGCCGAATCCTAACCACTAGACCACCAGGGAGGCCACAGTGGTGTTCTTTCTAAAAATACTATACTAGGTTTCTGATATGTGAAGCAAATAGCATGGCTGCGATTGGACAAATTTCCCGCCTCCCGACCGCCTCACTTTCCTCCCCTGGCTGCCTCTCAGCCACCACAGATTCTGAGAAATTTACGATGAACAATGGCAGGGGACTCAGGAAAGGGCGTGGGGAGGAGAAAAGAGGAAAAGTATGTGTCAGAAGTGGGATTCGAACCCACGCCTCCATTCGGAGACCAGAACGCCCTAAGGCAAGGAGTATCTTGAGTCTGGCGCCTTAGACCACTCGGCCATCCTGACACTGTAGTAATACTTTTATTAACAGCCTACTACTTTTACTAAGTCTGCTCAGGAGGGTGCAGAGATTCTCTTATGCAGATTGCATCAGAAACCTGAGTGCTTTTTCAGCTCCCGGGAGCGAACTCTGCAAGAGCAGGAGTCCAGCAATCCAGGCCGAGAGGACGCCCGGCGGCAGCACACTACTGATCTCCTAGTCTCATCGCCCCCGACCCCTGGCTGCAGGGAGGTCGTGGGCACTGGGAGAGCAGAGGGGACGCAACTCTTATGGCGGCCCAGCAGGCCTCTGACCTCTGGCCCGCAGGACGTCTCCTGTGCGCCACTGGGCCCCGAGCGCCCACGATCCCTCAGAGCAGGCTGAAATAGGCTGTTAGCGTGCGGGCAACGATGAGCGCTGCGAAGAACGCAGGAAGGAGGGTGCGGGGTGTAAGCGTCTCAGAGCCGCTGAGGACGCGCCTTTGGAGTTTAAGACACTATTAGTGGAATCAAGCTAGCAGTTGCATACAAGCGTCTCGAGTACAGGGCACAGGACCAGTGGAAGGCGTAAATGGGGAGATTCTTAGTCAATCGCTGAGGCCACGAAACGGGATGAGCTCACCAGGAAAGTACGTGCAGAGGGCAGGGACTGAGCCCTGGGACACTCGGAGAAATTGAGAAAGGAGAGGAAGAAGTAGAGAAGGCTGAGCAAGAATGGCTAATAGGGAGGAGAGAAACAGGGCAGTGTGCTGTTGCGGAAGCCGCGTGGAGACAGAGTGGGGACAAGGGGTGGATCCACCGTCCAGTGCTGCAGAGGAGGAAGATGAGGATCTGGTGGAGCAGGGTTCTGCTGAGGACGGAGGACAGGCGAGATGGTGGCAGCACATGTTAATGTCCTTTGGGAGTCAGTCTCCTGTAAAGGGGATCAGCAAAATGGAATGCTTAGCTGCAGGAGACTGTAAGACCAAGGAAGGATTCGGATTTGTTTTAAAAGCAGGTATTACAGGGTGTGCAGTGCTGATAGGAATGATTCAGGGTTGTTGGCCTTTGTCAACATTCTTGAACCCCTGTAGCTCCGTAGTGAAGCCCACAAAAATTTCCTCATGTCTTTAGTTTGTTTTTAAAAACTGAGGTGAAAGTGACATAAAAGTAACCATTCAAAGTAGCATTTAATACATTCACGCCGTCTACTACCATCTCTATTTAAGTTCCAGAATATTTTCATTATCCTAAAAGGACACCTTGTACCTGTTAGGCAGATATCCCCTGTCTTATAGTCAGCTTGGGCTGCTGTAACAAAATACCATGAACTGGGTGACTTAACTAACAAAAATGTATTTTTTCATAGTTCTCAGGGCCCTGTCTTCATGATCTTCTCTAAATCTAATTCCTAAAGGCTCCATCATAAAATATCATACTGGAGGTGAGGACTTCAACACGTAAATTTGGGGGGACACAAGTCTATAGCACTTCCCATTCCTCCCTTCCCTTAGCTCCAGGCAATAACAAATTTGCTTTCTGTCTATGAATTTATCTATTCTGGATATTTCATGTAAATGGAGTCACACAACATATAATATGACGTCTTTATGTGGGTCTTCTTTCACTTAGCATATGCCCTAAGTGTGTATCCATAGTGTACAATAGCATATATCAGTACTTTATTCCTTTTTAGGGCTGAATAATATTCCATTGTGTGAACAAACACAATTTGTCCATTGATAGACATATGGTCAACTTAAGTTATTGTAAATAGTACTCCTATGAACATGCACATATGTGTCTTTAAGTACCTGTTTTCAATTCTCACAATAGAAATGCTGGATCGATAGTAATTCTATGTGTAACTTTTTGAGGAACCAGCAGTCTACAGCAGGTCCTTAAATAAAGAGGTTTAGCTCAATGTTATTTCCTTAAAATGTTAATGAGATGCCATAGGAACTTAACTACTGTTTATATCAATCAGTCTATGGCAGAATTGGTTTTATTGTGTGTACTTACGCTTAAAGTCACAGAACCTATTGACAACATTGAGTGCAGACTTTGTGTATTTTCCATGGTGGCAGCACCATTTTACATCCCACCAGCAATGTATGAGGATTCCAATTTCTCCTAGTTTATTTATTATTATTAATATTATTATAGCCATTATAGTAGGTGTAACTGGTGCCTCATTACAATTTCGATCTGCATTTCCCTCAAAATTAATATCTTTTCATGTGCTCATTGACAATTTTCATATCGCCTTTATAGAAATGTCTATTTGTCCATTAATTTATTTAAAATTTTTAAAATTACAGTTTACAGTCAATATTATTTTGCACTAACTTCAGGTGTACAGCATGCTGGTTAAACAATCATATACTTTACAAAGTGTTCCTCCTAATACTTCCAGTACCCAACTGGCAACACACAGTTATTACAATATTATTGACTATATTTTCTGTGCTGTACTTTACATCCCCATGACTAATCTGTACTTCTCTATCCCTTCACCTTCTCCACCCAGTCCCCCAACCCATCACCCCTCTGGCAACTAACTATCTTCCTGTTCTCTATATCTATGAGTCTGTTTCTGTTTTATTTGTTTGTTTATATTGTTCTTTAGATTTACATATGAAGGGAATCACCTGGTATTTGTTTTTCTCTGAATGACTTACTGCACTATACATAATACCCACTAGGTCCATGCATGCTACCGCAAATGGTAAGATTTTGTTCTTTTTTGTATATTGAAGAAATATTCCATTGTATAGATGTAACAGCTTTTTTTCCTTATTTGTCTATTGATGGACACTTGGGTTGCTTCCATAGCTTGGCTATGGTAAATAATTCTGCAATGAACATAGGTGTACATATATTCTTTGCAAGAGTATCTGATCCCTCAGATCTCTTGATTCAGATGAAAGAACTCACTCAGAAACCAATTATCTGAGGAGAGAAAAGGGTGAGCGTCTCTCAAAGGAGATCACTGATCACTCTTTTCTCAGTCAGGGTTTTCATTGAGTTTTCTACATGCGGAAATGCATGGGGTAAGCATGCAGACCTCCACCAAATGGTTGGGAGTAATAACAAAGGGAAACATAAATCAGCAAGATTATGAGGTGCCAAGGCATATCATAAAACTCTAGATCTCTCTTTTTACTTAAACACTTTGTTTTCACATTTTACTGATAAGAATTTGGAGCTACACAGAGCAAGCAGGCTTTATTAGCTTCAACACACATTGCATTCCTATTCTACTTCTAAAAACCCTCCAGAGTGTGGAACCAGCAGTATGGTATGTGGGGCACATTTGCCAGTTGGGGCACATTTGCCAGCCGGTTAAGGGTTATGAGCCTGTGTTTTGGTCCTGCTCCACACAATGGCTACAGCTCTCTGTACCATACATATAGGTCTCCCACAATTCTTTGAATTAGTAATTTAGGTTTCTTCGGACATAATCCCGAAAAGGAATCGTTGGGTAATAAGGCAGTTCCGTTTTTAATATTTGAGGAACCCCTGTACTGCTTTCCACAGTCTGCATTCCCACCAACAGTGCACAAGGGTTCCCTTTTCTTCACACCTTCACCAACACTTGTTTGCTGATTTATTGATGATAGCCATTCTGATAGGTATGAGGTGATACCTCATTGTGGTTTTAATTTGCATCCCTGATGATCAGAGAGATTCAGCATCATTTCACATGTCTATTGGCCATCTGTATACCCTCTTTGAAGAAGTGTCTATTTGGGTCCTTTGCCCCTTTTTTAATTGGATTATTTGTCTTCCTGGTGTTGATTAGTAAAAGTTCATTATAAATATATTGTTAGATATATTTGTATCTTCTTCAATTTCTTTCTTCAGTGTCTTATAATTTTTTGAGTACAGGTCTTTTACCTCCTTGGTTAAATTTATTCCTAGGTATTTCTTCTTCTTTTTTTAATGCAGTTGTAAATGGGATTGTTTTCTTAGTTTCTCTTTCTGATAGTTCATTATTAGTGTATAAAAACACAACTGATTTTTGGATATTTATTTTGTACCCTACTACTTTGCTGAATTAACTGATCAGTTCTAGTGGTTTTTTTGGTGGAATATTTAGGATTCTCTTTATATAGTATATGTCATCTGCAAGTAACTAAAAATTTACTTCTTCCTATCCAATTTGGATGCTTTTTATTTCTTCTTTTTATGTGGCTATTTTTCAACTTGGGTTGTTTGTCTTTTTGGTCTTCATGTATTCTGGATACTAGACCTTTATTATCTATGTGACTTGCAAATTTTCTCCCATTATGTAGCTTTCTTTTCAGTTTATTCATAATGTCCTTGATGCCCATAAGTTTTTAACTTTGATTAAGTGTAATTTATCTAATTCCCTTTTGGTATATCTAAGAATCCATTTCCAAATCCAAGGTCATGAAGATTTAGTTTTATTTTTTATTAATATTTTTATAATTTTAGCCCTCATGGTTAGGTCATTGGCCCATTTTGAGTTAATTTTTGTATAGAGTATAAGTTAGGTGTCCAATTTCATTCTTTGCATTGTTTTCCAGTTGTGCTAACATCATTTGTGAAAGAAACTATTTTCCTCAATTTTTCAAAATCAATTGACCATAGATATATGGGCTTACTTATGAACTCTCAATTCTATTCCAGTGGTCTACATGCCTATCATTATGCCAGTACCACTCTGTTTTAATTACTTTTGTTGTAGCTTTGTAGTAAGTTTTGAAATCAGGTACTGTGAGTTCTCCAACTTTGTTCTTTTTCTACAAGAGTGTTTTGGCTATTTGAGGGCCCTGGCAATTCCAGATGCACTTAAGGATTAGCTCTTCCAATTCTGGGAAAAAATCCACTGGAATTTTATTAAAGATTGCATTGAGTCTGTACATAACTTTAGGTGGTATGGATTCTTAATATTGTGTTTCAGTCCATTTATTTAGATCTTTAATCTATTTCAACAATGTTTTATAGTTTTCAGTGTACAAGTCTTTCACCTTTTAGGTTAAGTTTATGACTAGACATTTTATTCTTTTGGAGCTACTCTAAATTTAATTGTTTTCTATTGTAAATGGAATTACTGGTGCATAGAAACTCTACTGAATTTTTGTTTTGATCTCATGTCATGAAAAATCTAGTAGGTTTTTTGTGGATTCTTTGGGACTTTTTGTATACAGGATGATCATGTCATCTGTACCAAATAAATTCTTACTTCTTCCTTTCCAATCTGGATGCCTCGTTTCTTTTTCTTACCTAATTGCTTTGTTATGGATAGAATTTCTTAGTATAGGATTGAATAACAATGGTGAAAGTAGACATCTTTGTACTGTTTAAGATCCTAAAGGGAAAGCTTTTAGTCCTTCCCCATTGACTCTGATGTTAGCTCTGTGTTTTTAATACATACCCTTCATCATCTTGAGAAAGTTCCCTCAATGTTTTTAAATGAATATGACAAAATATATGGGATTACAAAGGTAACTATGGTGAAATTCTGTTATTAAAATGTGGGAAGCTAGGGTACTTGGTGGTGGCAAATGTAGCTCAGCCTCAGATTTGGAAAACCACTGGGAGCATGGCAGTACACACCGGTTTTCCCATGGCGAACCAGGCCTACATTTCTATAATAGCTTAAAGCTTGCTTTCTGCTAAAGGACTTCCTCATCCTGGGCTGAGAACAACAGATGTTCAGTGTGTAACCTTGAAGCAGTTTCTTTTTTTTTTTTTTTAAATTTAAAACCACTCTTTATTGCACATTTACAATATATTTGACAACCTTACAGTTAAATGAATCACTAAGTTAATTACATTTTGGACATGCATTGCCATTTTAGACTACTAAAAATCAGTCAGTGATTTTTTTATTTCTTCACGTGAATAATCCTGCAATTCAAAAAGTGTTTAATATATTTCTCTAAGTATATATCAGTGGGCGTTAGTCTCTTTTTCAAATATTTATTATTCTCTTCTTATAATAATAAAAAATGTTGCACTAAAGCTACTATTAGGTCTATAAAAAAAAAGGACAGTGAGCTTTCTTGGTAATAGAAAGGGACATTATTAGGGCTAGCTAGAAGCCCAAACTGAATATACCCTGTTAGATTTGTTCCAGAAAATATGGTTTATCTTTAATGCATATAATTTGCCTGAGAATAAGTGGTTACTAAATATTTTCTGGTATGTACCCATATTATCATTTCATTTTGTCTCTTTACTATTTTTAAGTGGAGGAAAACCTCAATCTTTACAATGAAGGTAAGTATAAAAGAGACGCTGTAAAATTAGATTCCACAGATCCTAAACAAAGAACTATGAAATTAATAGTGCATTGTTGCTAAGAGTTAGATACATACATAAATTCAGTTTGTTACATGAAAAACAATAAGTTACTTCTATTCAGACTTTCTATAAACACCCACATTTTATATATAATACATATTATAAAAAATTCAAAGCACAATTACAAATGTTTAAGTAGTTCAGCTATAGTAAGGTGAACATTCCTAGAACGGAAAGAAAAAATAGCAAAGAAAGCAGAAAACAATGAACCCAATGACCCAGTTCACTGAATAAATATAGATGATCACCATATCCATGTCAAACCACCAACCACGGCTGTCATCCTCGAAGTGCAGATAATCCATCCTATGTGCACCATGTGGGAACTGCCTCCTTGTAACTGGAGCTGCATGTCTGTGGAAACTTCCAAAAAGATGGAATGCTTTTTTTTTGCAGCTTGGTAGAGGCCATTTTGCAGTGCTGGATTTCTGAAAGCTTTGCTTTATTTTCAAATATTCTTTAGTGAAGAATGTTTTTGTGGCATTGTTCAATTCTGTCTGGAAAAAGACTCTGGAAATAATGGTCCGACACAATGGGCAGGGGGTACTTGCAGGATTGTCTTTGGCAAGAGTCCGTAAGCAGGGCTCACAGAAGATGTGGTGGCAAGGGTAGCACATGTATGGGTTGAAATAAACGTCCAGACACACTGCACAGATATAGCTTTCCTTTTCTTCTACATATTCATTTTCATCATCTGTACTCATATCATTAGTCAAAGTCCTGGGCACAAGCAGAGGGAAGGCAGAGAGGAGCAGAAACGCTTGGGGAGAGTTTGGCGCGGTGGTTTTGAGGGGAGAACTGGGGGAGCAGCCGACTGGGTCCCAGTGCTGACTCATCCTCAGTACTGCAGGCAGACCATTCCCCTCCAAGTGGCGTCAGCCTGAGAGGAAGCAAAAGCCCTGCCTACAGGAACTAAGGTGCCACACCCTCAGCCCTTAAGCCTCTTGAAGCAGTTTCTTAGTGTCTATTCTAGGATGATTTTCAAGGACAGGATGTGGCTAGATCAGTTATCCTTATCATCCATGCATGTATAACATTCTTTTCTCTGTTATATAAGAGTAATAATCATATAAGGCAATAATTGGTACCATGATTTATAACTTCCTTGGATGTAGTCCCCTTAAAGAGTTAATAAAAGCCTGTTCAGGCAGGGGCAAACTGCACTTTCTCCTTTAGAGAGTGGCCAGTTTTGTCCCCTCTTCTCCATAGGATTCTTGCAGTCCATGTGCATTTATTCATTTTATCCACAATGCTGTGGACCCTGTTAGTCAGAGATCTGTTACATCAAAACACCAAAATTAGGACTTCTGGCCAAGATGGAGGCATAGTTAGGCACGTCACGTGTCCATCACAACTAAGAAGGAATTTACAACCGTTTCAAAACTAAAAAAACAATAAACAAACAAACAAACAAAAAAACCAGAAAATAGAAACTACAGGGAAGTTCACCAAAGAAATAAAGAAGAAATATTCAGCCAGAAAGGTAGGAGTGGTGAACCGGGGATGGAAAGAATGAGGTGTGGAGCAGTAGCTACTGGGGCGGTGCTTGGTAGCAGCAGTAGGCAACATGGCTAGTGGCACAGTTATCAGCATGGGTTAGCGATGCAGCTAGTGGTGCAGCAACTGGAGCTGCAATGAAAGCGCAGTCATACGTTTTAAACAAGGGAAGCAAACCCAGTCCCAGACCAGACTGATCCCATCCCCAGACCAACTGTGCAGCTTGAAGTTCCAGCACCAGGGAAAATAGAGTCAGATTGCTTCTAACTGTGAAAGCAGTATGGGTTTGGGCAGAGGAAGAAACTGGTGACCACTCAACAGAGTCCACTTGTTTAGTATTCAAAGGGGGAGAATTGCCTGGAAAACAGATGACTGATGAGCAAGTGGCATTGTTCCCTCTCAGACCCCTACCCCATGCACAGCACCACAGCATGCTGAAATGGGTCACCAGCACTGACAAATACCTAAGGCTCCACCCCTTTACAACATAACAGGTGCGACAGCTCTACTTAAAACACAGAAGCAAACACAGAAAGCTGTCAAGATGAGGAGACAGAGAAGTTCAGCCCCAAAGCTGAGCCAGATCAAGGTTCCAGTGTGAGAACTAACTGACAAGGAAATAGTGAACCTAACAAATGAAGAGATAGCCAACTTAACAGATGCAAAATTCAAAGTTTTGGTCATAAAGATGCTCACAGACTTTATAGAAGAGATTAAGCATACAGGGAAGAAATGAAGGTTATACTAAATGAAATGAAGGAAAATGCATATGAAACTAGTGGTGAAGGAAAGGAAATCAGGGCTCAAATCAATGAACTGATGTTCATAAGGAAGAAATAAACAGTCAACCAGTACAGAAGGAGGAAACAAGATTTGTTTAAAACAAGGAGAGGCTTAGAAACCTCTGGGATAGCTTTAAATGTACCAACATCCAAATCATAGGGGTGCCAGGAGGAGAAGAGGATGAACAAGAAATTGAAAAATTATGTGAGAAAATAATGAAGGAAAACTTCCCTAATTTGGGGAAAGAAATGGACATACGAGTCCATAAAGCACAGAGTCCCAAACAAACTAGACCCAGGGAGGACCACACCATGACATATCATAATTAAGATGCCAAAGATTAAGGATAAAGAGAGAATCTTAAAAGCAGCAAGAGAAGAGAATTACCTACAAAGGGGTGCCTATAAGACTATCAGCTGATTTCTCAAAAAAAGCTTTGCAGGCAAGAAGGGACTGGCAGGAAATATTCAAAGTGATGAGAGGCAAGGACCTACAACCAAGATTACTCTATCCAGCAAAGCTATTATTTAGAATGTAAGGGCAGAGAAAGTCCTTCCCAGACAAGGTAAAGCTGAAGTTCATCATCACTAAGCCATTATTACATGAAATGTTAAAGGGACTTATTTAAGAAAAATAAGATCAAAACTATGAACATTAAAATGACAACAAAATCACAACTATCAACAACAGAAGCTAAAAAATAAAAACAAATTAAGCAGACAACCAGAGCAGAAACAGAATCATAGGTGGGGGGGGGGGGCATGTGGAGGGGTGTCAGCTGGGAGGGGTAATGGGAGCGAAGGAGGGAAGTGGTGCAGGAATTAAGAAGCATAGTAGAAGGGTGAAGAATTGACAGGAGTTTGTAGAGAAGAGCTTATACGTACGATCCATGGACATGGACTAAGGGGAGTGAGACTGCTGGAGGGGGAAAGTGCTGGGTGGAGAGGAGCAAAGGGAAAAGAAATTGGGACAGCTGTAACAGCATAATCAATAAAACATACACAAAAAGACATCAAAATTAATTTGTGATACTGTAATATGTGTACTTATTTATTAACATATTAAGTAAGCTATAGTAGCATTTGAATTAATGATAAGTATAAATATCAAAATGTTTACAACTGTAATGTGGTACAAAAATACATAAGATGTTTATTTGTGACATATTTTCCACTAATAACACTCTGATTTGCTGTCTAGATTTTTAAAAAATATATTTTATCAATTATGCTATTATAGCTATCCCTTTTGCCCCCCACCACCCAGTACCCCCATTCCTTCCAGCTATTCCCCTCCCTAGTTAGTTCATGTCCATGGGTCATGCATACAAGTTCTTTGGGTTCATCCTATCCTATACTATTCTTAACATTCCCCTATTTTGTACCTATCAGTTATGCTTCTTAATCCCTGCACCATTTCCCCCATTCTTCCCCTTCCTCCTCCCAGCTGAGATAAATTCCTTTAGCTTTATCTTCTCTGGGAACCACTTTATCTGTCCTTCCATTCTAAATGATACCTTTGCTGATAGAGTAACATACGTTGTAGGTTCTTGCTTTTCATCACGTTGAATACTTTTTGCCAGTTCCTTTTTACCTGCAAAGTTTCTTTTGAGAAATAAGCTGAGAGTCTTATGGGAACTCCTTTGTAGGTAACTCTCTCCTTTTCTCTTGCTGCTTTTAAGGATCTCTCTTTATCTTTAATTATAATGTATCTTGGTGTGGTCCTTTTTGGGTCTAGCTTGTTTGGGACTCTCTGTGCTTCCTGTTCTTTGGTGTTTTATTTCCTTCACCAAATTTGGGGAGTTTTCTTTTATTGTTTTTTCATATAAGTTTTCAATTTCTTGCTCATCCTCTTCTCCTTCTGGCATCCCTATAATTCAGATGTTGATGTGTTTGGAGATGTCCCAGAGTCTTCTTATTCTCTCCTCATTTTTTAGGATTCTTGTTTCTTCTTGCTGTTCTGGTTGAATGCTTATTTCTTCCTTATGTTCCAAATCATTTATTTGAATCCCCACTTCCTCCCCTTCATTGTTGGTTTCCTGTAAATTTTTCTTTACTTTACTTAGCGTAACCTTCATTTCTTCCTTTATTTTGTTGCCATACTCAATGAGTTCTTTGAACATTTTGATCACTAATGTTTTGAACCTGTATCTGATGATAGGTTGGTTATCTCCATTTCATTTAGTTCTTTTTCTGTGGTTTTGTTCTGTTCTTTCATGTGGGCCATATTTCTTTGTCTCCTTAATTTTCAGCCTCCCTGTGTTCGTTTCTGTGTATTAGGTAGAGCTGCATTGACTCACTGTCTTTGTAGTGTGACTTATTGTAGAAAAAGCACCTGTAAATTGTATGGGGTGGAGCCTTAGGTAATCACCAGGGTGGGGCAACACACTTCACCATTTTGTGGCTCTGTGTGGTGGGAGGGTTTGGAAAGGGGACAGTGCAGTTCCCTGGCTTTTGGAGCTTTGCCCAACACTCGCCCTGTTCCAATCTCTTCACTTACTCCCTGTATGGTACTGGGGCCCTTCCAGCTGTTGCCCTGGTGCTGAATTCCAGAGTGGGTGGGTCTGAGTAGGTTCTGAGTCTGTGCAGGCCTTTTAAGAAGAATGTACTGAAAAACCATCAATTTCTTCCGCTGCCCCAACCTCCGCTTGTTTTTACAACCAGAAGTTAGGGGTACTTATCTTTCTGGTGCTGGAATCCTGGGCTGTGCGGCCTGGCCTGAGGCTGGGATCGCTCCCTCCCAAGATATCCCTCCCAATTTTTATCCACCACACATGAATGTGGGACAGTCCATTCTGCCACCACTGCTTCTCTGCACCACACTGCGTCACCACCCCTCTCTGCCCCTCCTGCCCTTCTGGATAAATGTGGCTTCTTTAAATCCTTGGTTGTCAGACTTTCATACAGCTCAATTTTCTGATGGTTATGAGTGTTATTTGTTTTGACGTCTAGCTATAATACTTTCTGTGGTTGTACAAGGAGACAAAGCATTTTTACTGATGTTTCCATCTTGATCAGAAGTTCTGCTGTCTAGATTACACTGGGGAACACAATTTTCATTGAGTTACATCTGACACTTGTTTTTGACTAACTTTTGGCATCTGAATCCAAAAATTACCACAGTTTTTCTCTACCATGTCAACTTTGTCCCAAAAATAATACAAAATGTACCTACAAAGGAAACTAAAGAAAAAAATACCTGAATATACTGTTTATTTAGTTATCTTATTCATATAAAGACTATATATTGTTACTGTAAGTCAAATTGTGTACAAAGAGTAAAGTTCTGCTACCAAACATACATATTAAGGTATTTTATCTTTTCAAATGACAGTCTAGGAAATGCCAAAATGAGATACTTGAAACAGACTCCTTCAGCTTGCAGAGCTTTAACAAATTGCTTGATGAGACCCAGTTTTATGTGCAGAGGTGGGAATATAATGTTCTTTCTGCCAACAAGTGGCTCATGTAGAAT
The DNA here is from genome assembly GCF_987537825.1 of Furipterus horrens. Classification (NCBI taxonomy): domain Eukaryota; kingdom Metazoa; phylum Chordata; class Mammalia; order Chiroptera; family Furipteridae; genus Furipterus; species Furipterus horrens. The sequence goes on along the minus strand of NW_028327180.1, from coordinate 58,604,224 downwards.
GTTTGGATCACCAGGTCTGAGGTCAAATCTTGGAGGCCAATTCAACTCTACCCAATGCTTCTCATGAGCTCTGCTGTCCCACATACAAAGAAAACAGGGATACTTGGTGTATCCGCTTTGCTGCCCAAGAAGAAAGCAGACCATTTTAAGGTCAACACAGATGATCCAATTGTGCTTGTTATATTGCAACAGATCAATGACTCTCTTTATGTCTTCATATTCTTCATTAAAACAAACTGAATGGCTGATTGGGACTATACCAAATAAATTGCCATTGTGGAGGAGGACACATTTCAAGCTCCTCTTTGAGCTATCGATGAACATTTGCCATTCAGTTGCATTATAGATTGGAATTCCCAATTCCTCCATTAAACCATGTATGTTATGGCAATACACAAAGCCATCATCACTTTGAAAGTACTGCAGAAATTCACTTTCTCTTGATAGAAAGTAGGATGTCTTCGCTCCTTTTTCAAGCAAGTTTTTCTCGTGCAGTCTTGACGCTAGGAATTCTGAAACCTTTTTGGATAGTCCCAAATCTCATGCCAAATCATTCAACTCACACTGATCAAATCCCTTAGGAACTGAGTCATCTTCAATTTCAAAATCTTCATCGTTGCTGTCGCTTAGTTCTTCACCATACTCCTGTTTTTCAAAAGAGGGTAGTTCAATGAAAACTGACACTGGGATTTCAGCTGAATGAGGCACTGGGCATATAGCTGATGGTAGATTAGGATACTCTATTTTACATTTATTTTTCTTGCTATATGCTGATATTTTCACTATACAAAAGTAACAGTCACTTGAATGATCTCTGAGCTCTCGCCAAACCATAGATATACCAAATGGCAATTTATCACGTGTTCCCTTCGTCCACATCTGTAAACTCTCAACACACTGCTTGCACCCCTTGTGAGGGGCCTAAGACTTATCTTGATCACCAAGTTTTACTTTAAAATATGCAAAATAAGGTTGCCTGACAAATGAGCTGATGTTTGTCCTTTGGGAATGGTGAAACTGCCACAGATATAACAAAATAAATCAGGGTTGTTTAGGCATTTATGATGAGAAATAGCAGAGGCAGACATGATCTGAAGGAAAGGAAATAAGTGCGTATGTAAATAAAAAAATTAATTCTGCTAACTCCTTGTATACAGACAAGAACTCGGACTACACTTTGGAATACTATTCACTGTATAGAGTGGCACACAGCCTCTCACCACACTGTCTCATGTGTAACTGAGTAGCCTAGACAAGTATGAACCTGTCGCTGGTCTCCAAGGTCGTCCCCCAACCCTCCCCACTCCAGGGAGGTTTGCTCTCAGCCAATAGGAGAGCACTACTGCTTCCCTCCATCCAGGCTCCATCCAGCCTAGAGTGGTCGCATTAAGATAAGCTGTACAGAAAAAAAACATGATGTGATAGAAGAAAAGTAACTGCAGTTTTGAAATCAGCATGCCTATTTAAGTTTAAAGCAGCTGAAAAATCGAACTCAACAGGAATTATGTTAAAAATTATTCCCATGTGTTAGGTATGATTGTGGAGCTCAAAGAAGGCTAGGTTGAAAATATAAATCTGGGAGTCATTATTTGTATTTAAAGTCATGGGGCCTATTCAATAACCCAGGAAGAGAGAAGACTTGGTCTAGGGCCTAAGTCAGGGAATACTCAATCTGTGTTTCAGCAGGACAGTAGAGGAGGCTCCAACAAAAGAAAGGAGGAGCCAAAGAGGAGGGAGAAACACAGGAGGGTGTGAAGTCACAGAAGCAAGGGGGTGGGTTGTGGAGGGAAAGATCTACATGTTGTTCTAAGGGTGGAGAGGCAGAGAACTGACCATTGCATTTCGCAAGAAGGTCACCACAAGTGGCCTTGAGAAGCACATTGCAGTGGCCTGGTGGCAAGGAAAGCTCCTTTAGTCTATTGCAGAAAGAAGGCAAGTGAAGGATTCCTAGCGAATCTAGGCAAAATTTTTGAGAACCCTTGGTGCGCAAGGGAATGCACTGTGGCTGGCAGCATCCTTGGGGTGCAAAGGGGGCTCTAGTTGGTTTTTAAGGCGGCTGGTTCTCGAGCACGCTTTTGTTAGTGTCAATGGGGGAGGCGGAATTGAAGTGGGAGTACAAAGTAGGAACTGGGGTGGCGACACTTGTGGGCATACCGCAGAGCTGGGTCAGGGCACCGTTTCCCCAGGCCTTTGGTCACCAGGCGCGCGCCACGATATCAACAGATGCCCAACTCCTGCCACTCATCGCACCGCAGCCCCCGACACAGCACAGCACGGGCAATTAATGTGGGAACCACAGCTCCCGGCAGGCGTTGAGCTGGGTGGCAATGCAGTGCGCAGGCGCGCCTCACACCCCTGTCGCAGCCTTTTCCTCCCCGGCTGGCCCAGTTCCGGAGTACACGGGGACTGGATGCTCTTAAAGGAGAAACGGCGGCCGCGGCAGTGCGCAGAAGGTGGGTTCGGTCCTCCCGCTGCTCTTCGGCCCGCGTGGCGGTGGCGCAGGCGCTGTGAGGCGCAGGTAAGGCCAGGCCGGGCGGCCTTTGCAGTGTCCAGTCTGTGTGCACTGTACGCGTTAAATGTTGCGGCCGGAGACCGGTGGGACACCCTGCAGACCCTCGGCCCGGCTACGACTGTGCAGAACGCCCCCAGCACGGACGACGCATCCTTGCAGTTGAAGTTGTTCCCCACCCAGCTCCCCGCCCGGGAGGAGTGCCCCATGGAAGACTCATGCCCCTAACCGCCGCTGCTGCCCCTCTGTGGCTGTGTCCCCTACCTCCCATCATCCGCAGCGAGTGCTATGGCAACGGTTTGGTTCTGCCCATCCCCCGTCTTAGACTGCGTGGAAAGGAGGGTGGGGGAGGGGCGGCGGTGAGCCGCGGGTCAGACCTGCCCACGCACGTCCCCTACCCTGCAGGCCCCAGGCCCATGGCTGCCTCCCCAGCCGACGCTTCCCGCAGGCGGCGAGAGAAGCGGCGGCAGCTAGACGCACGCCGCAGCAAGTGTCGCATCCGCCTGGGCGGCCATATGGAGCAGTGGTGCCTCCTCAAGGAGCGGCTGGGCTTCTCCCTGCACTCGCAGCTCGCCAAGTTCCTGCTGGACCGGTTAGGGCCTGACTGGGATCGGAGTGGGGGTGGGGCACCCAGAGTCCCCTACCCCAAGTATTGGCTCATTGCTCCTTCCTACTGGTTCATTTCTAACTTAAGCAGTATGGCCTGAGAGATTTGCGGCCTCCCAGGGTCCTGCTCAACCACTCTTGGCCCTCAGCTAATAGAAGGCCCTTATAGGGCTTGTGCCTTAAGTGTGTGAGTGTCTGAAGCTGAAGGTACTTGTTTGTCTCAGGCCCCGCCTAACCTGCCTCTGGTCTCTCTGGCAGGTACACCTCTTCAGGCTGTGTGCTCTGTGCAGGTGGGTAGGCAACAGCTGGGGGAAAGGGCTCAGTAGCCACAGAGGGAAGAGGTGCAACAGCAAGTGCTGTGACCCAGGAATGCCCTCCCTAAGGGGGTGGGATCAGAGGGAGCCCTTAGCGAGTTTGGGAAGAGGAGAGGAGTTGGGGAACCCAAGGCAGTTAGGTGGGAGCAACCTGTGCGGAAGGGAGAGTTGCTCAGGACCCTAAGGGTCAGAGCTCTGAAGAGGGGTGAATTGGCCTGGGGACCAGGGGTGTTGGGGGGCAAGGCTGTCTGCATATGGCTCTCAAAGATGAGAGTAGGGGGCAACCCAGCTTGCCCTGACTGTCACCTTCACCCCTTTAGATCCCAAGCCTTTGCCCACCAAGGGTCTGCAGTATCTGGTGCTCCTATCTCATGCTCACAGCCAAGAGTGCAGCCTGGTACCGGGGCTGCAGGGGCCTGGGGGCCAAGATGGTGGGCTTGTGTGGGAGTGCTCAGCAGGCCACACCTTCTCCTGGAGCCCTTCTTCAGGCCCCACACCTCCAGCAGAGCCCAAGCCAGCCCTCCTTCCAAGTACTTCTCAGAGAAGCTGGTGCCCAGAGGCCAGGGGTGGGCAGGAGCCTGCAGGTAGGCCAGCGAAAGAAGAGTTGTGAATAGGAAGGGAAAAGGGTTTCCATCTCTAGAGCTCAGAACCCTATTCTTAAAAATGAGCCTTTCTCGATGGAAAACTATGCTGTCAAGGGAATATATCCTCAAATATATTTTTAGATATAAAAGTACAGAATAAGATGGATGGTATGTATTTTGGTGGGAAAATAAGGGGAGAAAGTACTTTTGAATGAATGAAATCTCTCTGGGGAGGCAAGTTGGAACCAAATTGCCTATGGACAGAGGTAGGTCACTGGGGATAGTATTGGAAAGGAGACTTTTCACACTGTACCTTTTTATACTTGTAATTTTTTTTCAACCATGTGAATGTATCATCTTTAGAATAAGATACCCTTTTCCACTGTAGTCATCTGCCCCTTCCTCCTCCTCCTTCCTGTGAGTCCTCCCATGATTTCATACCTTAGAGCCCACCTGTCCTCATCCACCCAGCCCAAAGTTTCTTCCCCTTTGACCCCACCTGTGCCAACAGGTTTGGAATCTGAGCATGAGGAGAGGACTCAGGAGAAGAGGTTACTCAGGTGAGGTTGAAGGAGGGACAGACTACACCGGTGGATGATGGGGGTGAAGGATCAGAACCTCAGGCTTACCTTCTTTGCTCCTTCAGGGGAATGAGACCCTCGCCAGAGTTCTTTCTGCCCCCAGGAGATGAGGGGGATGAGGAAGAGGAGATGCTCAGTGATGCCAGCCCCTGGACCTACAGCTCTTCCTCAGACAAGCAAGTTGGGGCTGAGGGAGACACTGAGCATAGCAGGAGGGCAGGGGCAGCTGGCCAGGATTCAGAGCTTTGCAGACGTGAGGAAGGGGCTTGTTGGTGGGGCAAAAAGAACTGGAGGATTGGAATTGGGTGGAAAGGGGTGAAGTTAGGCTCTGTGGGAGAATGAAGCCTGAACGCAGCTGAGAGTAGAGGCCAGGGTAGGGTTGTTCCAAGTTTGGGATCTTTGTAATTTAGGGGTTGGGGCTGACTGAGGGCCCATAGAGATAATGTCCTGTTCTTTATTATTTCAGCTCTGAGCCAGGTGGCCCCAGACTGCCTCCTTCCCCTGTGACCCATGCACTTAAGGAGGGAGAGATAGCTGCGTCCCCTGCAGCTGCCCCCAATTCTCTGGCTGGGCCACCTTCATCAGCACCTTTAGTGAGTTCTGGAGCTTCTCTGCCTGTGGATGTCAGGGTACAGCTGGAACTCAGTTGGACCCCTCAAGTGGCCCAGCACACTGAGCCCCTGGCCAGGTAACCTGATGGCTGAGACAGAGGGCAGGGGTATCCTGGGCCACCATCCTCCCTCGAGGCCCTCTGCTCCCTCTTTGCTGCTCGTAGCCCTGGGAGTCAGGCCCAGTCTTCTCTGGCTATAGCCTGGGATGAGGACAGTGCACAGATTGGCTGCAAGCGAATTCGGTAAGACTGGGAGCAGGACTCTGGGAGGGGCTCTGAGGAGGAAGGGAGGCTGAGGAGAGCCTGTAGGAGCCTTCATACTTCTCCCTCTTCTCTCCCCCAGGAAAGCTCCCCCAAAGGAACTGCTGCCTTGTGACTTCCCTGGCTGTGGAAGGATCTTCTCCAACAGGCAGTATTTGAATGTGAGGATGTGAGGGGCACAGGTTGGGTTCTATGTGGCTTCTGGTGGAGAAGGGCAGGAGAAGCTGAGGTGAAGGAGCCTGGCGTGTGGGGAAACTGGGAGTCAGGAAGAGAAGGGTTGGGGTGGCATGCAAAACTTACCTGCAGCTAATAATCAGTAAACCAGGGTGACTGGTAGGGAAAGCAGAAAACCCAGCCTTGGACATATAGCCATTGCCCACTATTGCTTGTTTCATGGCCTCTGGGGACCCCAGGGGATGGTGGTGGCATCCTCAGATTCATGGGGTAATAGTGACTGTTGTAAGCATTTGACTTGTTGATCTTTGCAGTCTTTAGGAAGTAGGCACTGATACTATTCCCACATTGCAAATGAGGAAACTGAGGTACACAAGGTTAAGCACTGCCTGAGGCTCCTCTGCTAGTGTGTATTAATAGTAATGCTGGGGTTCCTCGAGTCTTGTCCCCATCTTCACTGCAGAAGTGTGAGGCACAGAAAGGGCAGAGCTCACCCCCACATGAAGCCAGAGCTCTCAGGGCAGGCCTAAGGTCTGAGGAGGGCCCACAGGGGCTGGTGAGTCCTGGGTCACAGGCAGACCAGGAGGAAGTAGAGGGAGATAATCCCCAGCTGACAGCAAAACCCAGCAGGGCTGATCAGATACACCTGAGCTGTTCAAGGATGAGCTTAAGCAGCTCCAGCAGCAATTTAACTATGGAATGTGGGATTTTGGAGGGTTAGGCAAGGTGTGAACCTGGGTCACAGAAGAGAAGTATATCCCAGAAGTACTCGGAGGAGAGTCAAGGCTGAAAAACACACTACCCTTAAGAGTATTCCAGGTCTAGAGTACATGTGCATGTCCAGAGCAGATGTTCATGAAAATCATGTAATATATACCTGTGGTGATCTAGTTCTAAAAACTATGTCTTCTGGGGGATGTATAGGGAAGGGGAGAATCATGCCCACTACAATGTGCCCTATCCCCAGCAGACAGCACATTTGTAGTTAGGGGATTAGGCATTGCAGGGGAGGTTGTGACAAGGAGACAAGATCATCAAAATCAAGGGCACAATAGTATGAGAGCATCTTGTGGTTAGAAGGGGCTGGGATAGGTTGCTTGGAGCAGACAGAGGAGCCTGCCTGCTTGGTCAGCTCTGAGATCTCCCTGAGGAGAATACTCCCTTCCTTCTGTAGCATCACAAAAAGTACCAGCACATCCACCAAAAGTCCTTCTCCTGCCCAGAGCCAGCTTGTGGGAAGTCCTTCAATTTCAAGAAACACCTGAAGGAGCATGTGAAGCTGCACAGTGGTCAGTGGGGGGAATGCCCCTTCCCCTCCCCTGTGGGTCCTTCACTTCCCCTCTGGGGCCTTCACTCACACACTTCACATTGTAAGGGGCACATGCCTACCTGAGACTGTGCAGGTGCTGGGACACCTCCGTGAACAAAGCTAGCAGCCCTTACCTCATAAGATGGCCACTTTCATGTTGAGCCTGGCAGAGATTGATAGCAGGAAGCAAGGAGAACATGGGGGAGGAGTTGATCTTATAAAAAGGGAGCTGCTTTGAGCAGACCTCAGTGAAGGGAGGAATGGAGATTTGTCCACCTTTATGGACAGTGCATGGGCAGGAACAAGGACAGATAGGTAGTGGGGGCCCAAGACTACCTCAAGGAAGGCTTGGCTTCTGGCCAGATGAGATGGGTCTCAGCTCAGGGTCCTGCACAGCGAAGGGACACAGCTGGCATTAAAAGAGTTGTGGCTGCCATGTGGAGAACGGGTCTGCAGAAGTGTGCAGTGCGCAGTGATGGTGGTCTAGAGGCTGCTGAGATTGTGGCAGTGGGGCCAGAAGGGGTCAGGGGTGACTTGGAGAACTCCAGTCTGAGCAACTGGACAGAAGGTTATGTGGTTTCTTGAGATGGAGACATGACCCTCAGGAAAGGGGATGTTTTATTTGGGTGTGCTAATTAGGTATTCCAGAAGATGTGAATCAAGTTCAGGGGAGATGAGGGAAAAAATATGTTTGTCATGAGCACATGGATGGTATTTGGAGCTGTGGGTTGCATGCCTTTAATGGAAGGAGTGAGCCTAGGTGAAGAGGTTTGAGTGGGCAGGTAGGAAAGGCAGCTGCAGAGGGGCCAGCAAGGCAGGTGAGGAAACTGGTATCTAAGGACCCAAGTGGATGGAGTGCTGGGGATGGGGGAAGGAGACGGGAGTTGTGCCTGTGCCACAGGGCTGAGGAAGAGGAAGAGGACGTCCAGCAAACATGGTGGTGGGAAGCCATTGTTGACTAGATGGTGCATGACAAGGGAGATGACAGTCAGAATGGAGTGGGCTCCACGCAGGAAGGCACTAAAGAAGTGGAGACTGAGTATGGACAACTCTGGGTTTTGCTGGGAAAACGAACAGAGAATTAGGGCCTTAGTTAAGGTGGCTGCCAACTTGGGGCACAGAGATGGGACTGATCCCTGAGAAAGGAAAGTCTTGCTGACTTGGGTGGGGTGGGCAACCTGAGGGAAGTGAGGGGTGTCTCAGGCACAGTTGGAGGGCAGCTGCAGAGAAGCAGGTGGTCATTGCATATGCAGTGGCTTTGGGGGCAGGATATGAGCATCCTCTATGGGCTTTACTCTCGGTGACTTTCAAAAATGAGCTCAGTACTGAATGAGGTGAACACAGCCTGGACTCCAGAGAGGGGACCCTGAGCTGACTGGGGAAATGCAGAGGCATGCATGGGCCCTTGAGACTTCTGGTGGGTGAGAGGGGAGGCTGGGGGAGGGGTGTTTCTGCCCCTCCTGTGCAGGCCTGGGGCAAGCCAAGGGCTGTGTTTATCCTGTGTTGGTTTTAACCAGAAGGTAGAGCTAAGAGAGAGAGAGACTAGTGAGTTGATGTGAGTGTAGGAAGGGTACACAGCCACCCTAAGAAAGAGCACTGGGCAAAGTAGGGCTGGGAACAGCAGAAAGGCACTGGGCTCTGGACTGGCAGCCTGAAGTCCTGGGATCATCATAGCGGGACAAGGAAGGGTTTTGTAGCCAGTTCCCTGGCTGGAACTCACATGGTTGAAATTGTGGTGATGGGGCATGTCTTGGGAATGGTGGGTAAGAAGGGTGGGGGCCAGGTCAGTGAAGGTCAGGAAACAGGTGAGTGCTGGCCAAGTAGGAAGTGAACTGACAGCAGGAGTTGCTGGAGAAAAGGTCTGGAGCCAGTAGTGTATGGATCACAGGGGAGTGATGGGCACAAAGGTTGCCAGTGTGTGTGTCATCTGATAGCAGAGTATAGAGAGGTCTAAGGGCCACCTTCAGAAACTTGGAGGTGGCAGGGAGAGCTTGTTCCAGAAAAAAAGGGGATTGCTGGTAGCCACAAGGCACTGTAAGGGGCCAGATGGATGTGATGTGCAGGCTAAAAGGGGGCAGTGCTCCTGTGGGGGCTGGTGGGTGGGCTGAGAAGGGGCCACAACCTGGGGATGGATGCTGGGGTGTCCCCATGCCCCCACAGACACCCGGGACTACATCTGTGAATTCTGCGCCCGGTCTTTCCGCACCAGCAGCAACCTGGTCATCCACCAGCGCATCCATACTGGAGAGAAACCCCTTCAGTGAGTGTGGCACGTTGGAGGATGGGGCTGACAGGACACTCAGGCAACTGGGCTGAGGCCCCTAATTTCTCTCTGCTGACCCTGGCTCAGGTGTGAAATCTGCGGGTTCACCTGCCGCCAGAAGGCCTCCCTGAACTGGCATCGGCGCAAGCATGCAGAGACAGCAGCCACCCTGCGTTTCCCCTGCGAGGTCTGCGGCAAGCGCTTTGAGAAGCCAGACAGCGTTGCAGCTCACTGCAGCAAAAGCCACCCGGCTGCACTCCAGGCCTCGTCAGAGCAGCTTGGCCCAGGGGAGTCCCATTCCAGCATCTCTGCCCCTACATTCCTGGGGTCTGGTCATGACTGCAGGCTTCCTCAGGCTCTGACCCTGCTTCCCAAGGAGTGACCATAGGGACTGAAGAGGAGAAAGGCCAGATTCCTGGTCCCTGGGAACTAGGGTGATGGGGAGTACAGGGCAGGACTAGATTCCAGGGCAGCCAGACTATAGTAGTCTTCCTGCAGGACAAAATAAACCCAGTAATTTACATGGACACATGTGGACAGAGTATTTTCATACCTGAAGTGCAGGAATCCTGATTCCCTGGGAGGCACTCTACTACATGTGCAACACAGGTGCGGGCTCTGTTCTTCTCTGCAGGCCCCCACCTCAAGGACCCAGCTTCCCCAATTTGCTTGGGCCCTGCTGCCCTTTCCTGTGGAATGCCATAGCCACTCGTGCACTGGAACAGGGCAGGCCTTGACAGCAGAGAAAGCACTGGGTCATTCCAGAGGTATGAAGGAGCAGGTATACAGGTATGTGGCGCTGGTCTACATTGTCCTGTCTGTTGACCTGGAGAAGCAAATGTACAGGCCCAAAGAGTCTTGCCTTCCAGTGCAAAATCAAGGGGGCTGTGTATGCAACATTGCTGAGTTGCCTTGGGAAAGGCAAGACCTAGGAACTTGGAATGGGCCTCGTTCTCAGGTCGCACTCCTCAAGTCTGCAGACAGTGGCCTCAGGTTTGATAAAGGGAGCTCTTGGCATCCAGAACCCAGATATATACTTCTATTTCACTAGCCATAGCAGAAAACTGCTGGCTCAGGAAATTTCCAACCTGTCCTGTTGCCTCTATGGAGCTCTGAGCTTGATCCAGGTGTTTCACCTGGCAGTTCCAGGCTTTGCAGACCCATGTGATCTTGGCCCAGGTCCCAGGGCTAATGTCCCCCACTGGATGGAGAATATTGTCCTGACAGGCACCAGATACCATCAGGTCTGGCCCCTGGGACAGGTGAGCAGCCATGCTGAAGGCTCCCACCCACTTTCACAAAGATGGGCTATCTCTCCAAGGCAGCAGACTGGGTGATTCTGTTACACAGAGATATCCTTCAGTGAAGCAAGCTCCCCTGCCATCTCTGCTTGCAAATTTCCAATCTCAGAAACTCAAGGAGGAAGCAACAGAGAGGCTAACAGCCAAGTGGAACCATGAGGCAGGAAGGGCAGGTAGGATAAGACCGTAGCCACATCTGTGATCATTACCTGAAGAGGCAGGACACCAAAAGTACCCAGGCAGGGCCTTCGTTGGGTAGTTCAGTTGGTTAGAGCATTGTCCAGATACACCGAGGTTGCAGGTTCAATTCCTCATCAGGGCACATTCAAGAATCAATCAATGTGTAGATAAGAGGAACAACAAATCGATGTTTTCTTTCTCCCTCTCTCTAAAGTCTTCTTTTTAAGTGTCCAGGCAGGAGAAGTAGAGGACACTTAGGTTGGAAAAAGATGGGACAAAGAAAATAACCCAAGTGGAAAGAGAGCGAAGAAACACCTAGAGCACAGAGGCTGTGGGACACCTCAAACCCTAGGCTCTCCCGAGCATGTGGACCTAGGGGCTTGTCCTGATTCCTGCACCTAGTCCCCCCACCCAGAGGAACAGGACTGAGTACAGGAAAAGGGCTACAAGGAAGTAGGTATAGGAATGTGGAAGGAGGTCAGGGAAAGGGCTACTGCCTGAGATGGGTAAAGGTGACAGGCCATGCTGTCTTTGCACAGACCCCACTTTGTGGGCCCACTGCCCCTGTGACACTATTATTGGCACTTGCCTAGCACAGTCTAAGGATGCCTCTTAGAAAGCCTCCCTCAGCTGGGATGCAGGAAGTCCCTGATTTTGCAGTCCTACTTGCCCAGCAAAGACGAGGGTGATGACAGAAGTGGCACCAGCACGTGTGTGGGCCCACTGGTGCTGTGACAGCGAGCAGCTCTGGCTAAAGCACTTGCCACACTCAGCACATTGTGCTGGCCGCTGGCCCAGGTGCATCTTGCAGTGCAGCGCCAGCTTGGAGCCCATGCTGAGCTCAGCCTTGCCACACTAGGGGCACTTGTGGGGCTTGTGGCCCAAGTGGTTGCACTGGTGCACATTGTGGTTGGACATACGGTGTTTGCTGCACAACTTGGAGCGGTAGGGCTTCTCACCCGTGTGTGTGTGCCGGTGCTTGGTGAGGTCCAAGCGGTCACTGAAGCTGCGACCACACTTGGGACATGGGAAGGGCCTCTCAACGTGTGGATGAACTGATGTACCAGTAGGTCGGAGTGCTGGCCGGAAGCCCTTGCAGCACATGACACAGGTGTGCAGCTGCAAATCCTGGTGGCTGTGCCTGTGTGGAGCTCTAACTGATGCAACACCCACAGTCACTGTACATGTAGGATCTCTCCCCACTGTCAATGTGCTGGAGGTGCACCAACGTGGCACTTCCAAGAAGCCCTTGCCACACTTGGAGCATGTGAAGGGCTTCTCACCCAAATGCCTTTCCAGGTGTCTTGTTAGCATGGAGCTCTTGCGGAAGCTCTTGCCACATATGAAGCAAGGTGTATGTCTGGAGAGCGTGACTGTTGGAGTTTGAGGTCACTGGGGCTTCAGGCTGCATGGATGTGTGTGTGGCTCTGCAGCCTGGAGTCGCTGCAGAGGGCCCACTGGCCCTATGCATAGCAGTAGGGAGCACCGGCATTTCCCACAGGTGTACCCGTGCCTGGTGGAAATGCAGCACGCTTGGGTGGGTGCCCACGTTGCCTGTGCAACAGCAGAGCTGGGAGGTGTGGGAAAGGGTGGCCCCAGGCACTACAGGGACAAGAAAGGTGGTGCTGCCAATGCACAGCTTGGTGCAGGTTGAGGTGGCTGCTGTGGCAGAAGCTATGGCTGCACTCATGCAGATGGAAAGCATCTGGCCAGTGTGGGTACATGGACACATGAAGCTGGCGGGCTGCAACTGAAGCAGCGGTTGCCACCCTGTGGGGTGCTCGTACCTCAGCAGCAACGAACTGGAGGGGAAGCTAGCCATTCAAGCTTCAGTGTCCACCTCCTCAAGCTGCGGGTTATTTTCAGTTTTCTTCAAGCCTGGGAAACTGGCCTGTGGATTTCAGGGTTCCTTCTCTCCTGGGCAGGTGTTGTGACTGGTTTGGAGGTGGGCTGCAGCCAGGTTTGCCCTGTGGAGAGTAGGTCACTGTGAGCCCCACCAACTGCAGCAGCACTAACCTGGTAAACAGAAGGGTGAGCAGATTCCCAATTGCCTGTAATGCCCTCAGCAAAGTCATCCCTGATTTCATTCTCTAAGAAGAGGCAAAGCCATAGGAGTCCTCCACATGTGGGGAGGGGGATCCTTGTGCCACCAGGAAGGTCAGGGGGCACTAAGGGGGTGGGGGGAGTGCCCAGCCTGCGCTCTGGCCTTAGACCAGGGGCCTTGGCATGGAGATGTTTTCCAAAATTGGGGGGGAGGGGGAGAGGAGCAGGGAGGCCCCTGGGTCTGGGCCACAGCAATACCTTCCTCTGAGACCCAGGTTTTTGAGTCACCAATATGACCTCAGCCAGGCCTAGGCTGGAAGCATAAACACATCCAGCAGTTGTAGTCTGAATAAGCCTCAGAAGGAGCTGGGGAATATCTTCCCTTCTGACAGGCCCCTAAGTATTGCTCTGTGGCTCTGCACAGTGCCTGATAAACCATCACTCCACACCAGTTCACAGCCCAAAGTTCCCTGGCCTAGCCTTGAGAAGGCAACTCCAGACCCAGAAGAGGGGTGAAAGCAGAGCATAGAAAATACACAGCCCTTCCTTATGTGGCTCAGTGGATTGAGCACCAGCCTGCAAACCAAAGGGTCGCTGGATCAATTTGCAGTCAGCGCACATGCCTGGGTTACAGTCCAGGTCCCCAGTTAGGGGAGCGCAAGAGGCAACCATACATTGATATTTCTCTCCCTCTCCTTTTCCCTTCCCCTCTCTCTAAAAGTAAATAAAGAAAATCTTTAAAATATATATACAAAGAATATTATTAGAAGTTGATGGCATCACTCAAAGAGTGCTTTTTACATTTTCAAAGAAGGCTGGGGAAAATGAAGGAGCACCCTTTCTAATTTTCAGGGCTTCCAAGTTATTTGGAAACATTCTGCAGACTTCCCTCACTGCCCCAGATCCAGGGGTCTGAGAACTTGGAGTAACAGAGTAGCCCCTTTATGGGGACAAAAATCTGCTCTGCTATCCTTCATCTCAAATGGTATCCCCAAATCCTTCTAATATGTTGTCCCAGGCAGCTGCCTGGAAGCAGGATCAGACTTCGTGCATAGAAGCTTCTGTGCCCTCCAGGCTGCTGCGTCCTCACCTGACTGGCCTCACCAATGACTGCCTCCCTCAAGACCCCTGAATCTAAACCCAGCTCAGTCAAGTGGGACACTGGAAACTAGGTATCATCCCTATCAGTTATAGGCCATGTCACCCAACAGATCAGAGAAAAAAAGTAAAAATCAAAACTCATTTTCTTAGTAACAAATGTTAACTAATAAATACCCAGAGCTCTGGTTAAAGTACCCTGTACATAGAGTCCAACTATTCTGAATGTGAATGAGGTCACCTGAAAAAGCTTCAAAAGCCTCAAACCTGAAGGTTCTCTCCACACTGGGTTTGAGTGGCCTATGAGGGAGTTCTGTTCTGGTACCTCTGGTAGAGGATGTGCTGTGTTCTGACTCAGCTTGACAGCCTCCTGTGTTTGCCTGTCTTAGGTAAAGCTGCCACACCTGGTATGTTGTAAGGGGCAGTATAGGTGACCCACTTTACTGCTTCGTGGCACTGTATGTGGGGAAGGGATCAGAGAGGGAACAATGCCACTTGCTTGGCACTCATCCTTTTTCCAGTCACTTCACCTGCTTCCCACATGGGACTGATGCACCTCTAGCTGTTGCCCTGGTGATAGTTCCCAGAGTGGGTAGGTTTGTGTAAGTTCTAGGATTATGGGGGTCCCCAAACAAGCAGACTCTGCTGAGAGACCAGTAGTTTCTTCAGTCTCCCCGACCCCCACTGGTTTTCACAGCCATAAGAAATGAGGCTTTATTTTTGAACTGCGCAATCTAGCGTGGGGCTGGGATTGCTTCCCAGGTGTCCCTCCCTGCCACCTTGCCTCTGGTCTCTGCCACACAGCATGCTCTCTGCCCCCCCAACCCCTGCTCCTCCTACCTGTCTGGATGAATACATATTTCTTCTTAAATCCTTGGCTGTCAGACTTCCATACAGTTTGGTTTTCCAGTAGTTCTGGTTGTTTTTTGTTTTCAGGTAGTTGTAATCCTTCTTATGGTTATGTGAGGAGAAGCATGTCTACCTATACCTCTATCCTGGCCGGAAGTCTAGAGTATTTTATATCCTAGATATCTTATTCAAAGAAGATGAGTTTGAAGCAAACTACAAACTGAGACAGGAACCCCTCTGTTGACCACAGAGCACACTTTAGAGGAAGTCTCTGTTCTTCCAGAAGGAACTTTCAACTTAGGCTGCTGATTCTAGATGGTTGTCAAATCAAAGAAATGTTTGCCCTCATGTGAATAAAACCTTCCCTCAGGATTCAGTGCTTGATCTAAAATGTTAAACAGAGCAATGTTCATGCCCTGATCACTGCCTCCCAGGATATACACCCAAGAAAGGCAAGACAATCACACAAACACAGATATGTACACATAAATAGCCCATACACAAAGATATCTCCCCCCCTTTTACTGATGTGGAGTAAGAGAGACCCTGGTCAACAGTGCAGATGTGGTGCTTGAGTATAAGGTACACCTTTCAAGTCTCTTTTCTCTACCTCACCCCCATGCTGGAGCTTGCCCTGGAAGCAAAGGAAGGGTCTGTACTTGGGAGGAAATCTGAAAGAAAAAGTAAAATATTACTGTGCCAAAGAAAGAATGATTTTTAGACTGTCCTAACCACCACTTTCCTGATTGAGTTTTGATGTTGTTATACCACCAAATGTCTCTTACCCTGAATAAAAATAAGTACAAGGTAAGGTTAGAAAAGGAGAATGAAGGCAATAATCATGTGTAAATTGGGGAAAAGTCTTAAACATTCAAAACTTTAAAGTATTGTAGTACATTTCAAGCATTTAATACTTATAAATACTACACACTAAACACATAACTAATTAAAAAAACAGGTAGTAAGGAGTAAGATAAGCTAATGGAGAAAGTTAACATTCACAGATTAAAGATAAACTCTGAGTTTTAGACATCACTTTATTTTTGTTTCTTAATAGATATACAGGCATCTCGCACTGTATCTAACTGACCACACTGATCCAGAGTGTAGGGATTTGTCAAGAGACAGTACGTTTACTAACAATCAGCTGTGAGGTAGCTTAGTCCTTCTGAGTCAGCATGAAGCTTTTCTTCCCCAGTTATCTGTTCTGCCTGGCCAGCATTTCTGGGGCAGAATGAAGAGAAAAGTGATCACCTTGCAATTCCTCCACCTGGAACCCAGACTTGGGGAATCCAGGTCTGGGCTTCAGGAATTGGGGCTGGGGGCTGCCCCAGCTGTATTGTCCACTATAGTAGCCAGAAGCCACATGTGGCAACTGAGCACTTGAAAGGTCCAAACTAAGATGTGCTGTAAGGCTCAACCACATGCCTGATTTCAAAGACTTAGTATGAAAATAGAATGCAAAATATCTCACTAAAAATGTTTAAAGTTGCCCTGGCTGGTGTGGCTCAGTGGCCTGTGAACCAAAGGGTTGCCAGTTTGATTCCCAATCAGGGCACATGTCTGGGTTGTGGGCCAGGTCCCCAGTTGTGGGAACATGAGAGGAAACCATACATTGATGTTTCTCTCCCTCTCTTTCTCCCTTCCTTCCCCTCTCTCTAAAAATAAGTAAAATCTTCTTTTTTTTAAAGTTTAATGTTAATTATGTGTTGAAATGGTAATATTTGTGATACATGGGTTAAATGAAACATTTATTAAATTTCACCCATTTTTAAGAAAAATGACTGATTGCTGGCAGGGGGAGGGTATAAGGGGACTAAATGGTAATGGGGGAAAAAGTACAATAAAGGTTAAATAAAAAATAAAAATGAAGGTTACAAATGTGGCTCACATTTTATTTTTATTGGATAGTGCTTGCCCAAATGGCCTTTCCAAATCCTGGGACAATATACAAAGAGAGGCTGGCCCATCGCACAGGCCCTAAGAGGTCTGGCCAGGATAATGTCACTGACTACCTTAACCCTTATAGCCTCAGTAACTAGAGAAGAGGGTCATTCCTCTAACAGCCAAGACTCTAGGCCCTGGCCACCCCTCCAGAGGGTCCACCTCCTCTTCTGGAAAGCAGGTGTCTGTGGGTGTCTGTGCTGACATCTAGGAGACTAGGTTGTGACCCATGCAGTATCTCTCACTGCCTATCTCTCAGCTGTTAACATAACATCATCAACAAACAAGGTCTGTCCAGAAAAAGTCCAACTGTTGTTATTATAATGAGAATGGTTTGCGCAACATCGATAATAACCTGGCAGCCAAGGAGAGTGGACTGGAATGTGCATGCATGAACAATGATGATTTCACTGTACTAACTAGTCAGTGGAGGTGGTAGGTGCTGTTGAGTGAGCATGTATACTGTGTGGACATCACATTCAAAATGACTGAGGGAGTAGTGCAACAAATCTGCATCCAATTTTGCATTAAGCTTGAATACTTCTCCACGGAAACTATTTGAATGATTCAGAAGACTGCAGCTACGGGCAAGTGGTTGTTGGCAGCTTCATCGTGACAATGTGCCTGCTCATGCTTCACATCTTATGCAGTTTTTTGGCAAAACATCAAATCACCTAGGTGACTCAGCCCAGAATTGGCGCCCTGCGACTGCCGGCTTTTCCAAAAACGAAAATCACCTTTGATAGGGAAGAGATTTCATACTGTCAAGAGTCAGGAAAAAGGACCCTGGCTGCTGTGGTTCAGTGGATTAAGCACCAGCCTGCGAACCAAGTGTCGCTAGTTTGACTCTCCATCAAGGCACATGCCCTGGTTGCACGCTAGGTCTCCAGTTTAGGGGGCGCATGAGAGGCAACCACACATTGATGTTTCTCTCCCTCTCTCCCTTCACCTCTCTCTAAAATCAAATAAATAAAACCTTTAAAAAAAAGATGCAGGAAATACGACAGGGCAGCTGATGGCGATTGGGAGAACTGTGTGAGGTCCCCAGGTGCCTACTTTGAAGGGGACTGAGTTATCATTGTCCTATGTATGTTTCTTATATCTTGTATATCCCTCAATAAATGTCTCTATTTTTTATATCCCATGGCTAGATACTTTCTAGACAGACCAAAGTGACTCTAACAAGCAGAAAATTCTGAGGCATTCTAAATTAAATTACAGCAAAGAGGCAGAACTGCTAGTCTGTTAATGACTAATGACCAGCTAACAAAATATTACTCATATCCCTGTTTAGCCTGATAGAATACAGATTAACTTCCAGGTGACTGTTTCCACAGATTATCTTAGCCAGGCACCATCTAACCCCAGGAGCCCACCTGTTTACACAAGGATTTTCAGGACTGCTGCCCAAGCTCACCCACAGGAGCAGATATTTCTAATGTGGACTTTGCTGGCCTAGAACTGGCCCTGCTTCACCTTCTCCCAGCTCTTTGCCAATAAGCTACTGTAAATTCTTCAGACTACCTCCTTATTCCTCCTTTCCCTACTTGATGCCTAAAAACACTTGCAAATATGTCTTTTCTACCTAGCTATGCTGCTGGGGATTTAGACTCCATGCCCCCAAATAAGTCTTTTAGCTGGAATTTTGACTCAATAAAATCTTAACTAACAGCTTCTGGCCAAGATGGAGGCATAGGTAGACAAGCTTCACCTCCCTCCACAACCATAAGAAGGAATACAACTACCTTAAAACTAAAAACAACTGGAACTACCAGAAAATTGAGCTGCATGGAAGTCCAACAAACAAAGATATAAAGAAGAAATACCCATCCAGACAGGGAGGAAAGACAGAGCCAAGACAGAGAGCACATTGTATGGTAGCGGCAGCAAGGCCAGCAGAAAGCAGTCACACATTATAAAAGTCAGGAGGGACACCTGGGGAGCGATTCCAGCCCCAAACTAGACCATGCAACTCACGGTTCCAGTGCCAAGTAAAATAAAACCTCATTGCTTCTGACTGTGAAAACCAGTGGGGGTTGGGACGGCAGAAGACACCGCTGGTCTCTCAGCAGAGTCTGCTTGTTTAGAGGGCCCCCCACGGTCCTAGAGCATCTGTAAACTCACCCACTCTGGGAACCACAACAAGGGCAACAGCTAAAGGGGTACCAGTCCTGTATGGGAAGTGGAAGAAGTGCCTGGAAATGGGGCAAGTACTAAGCAAGCAGAATTGTTCCCTCTCTGACCCCTCCCCCACATACAGCACCATATCGTGGTAAAATGGGACACCCTACACTGATGCATACATACGGCTCTGCCCCTTACAACATAACAGGTATGTCAGCTCTACCTAAGACACAGAAACAAACATAGGAACCTGTCAAGTTGAAGAGACAGAGAAGTATGGCCCAAAAGAGGGAGCAGATCAAGGTTCCAGTGGGAGAACTAAAGGACAAGGAGATAGACAACCTAACATATGCAGAGTTCAAAGCATTGGTTATAAAGGTCGTCACAGACTTGACAGTCAAGATTAAGTACGACAAATGCATAAGAGAAAAAATGAAGGCTATGCTAAGTGAAACAAAGGAAAATCCACACAAAACCAATGGTGAAGAGAAGGAAACCAGGGTTCAAATCAAGGATTCAGAACATAAGGAAGAAATATTCAACCAGTACAGAAAGAGGAAACAAGAACTGAAAAAAATGAGGAGAGGCTTAAGAACCTTTTGGACAACTTTACACGTGCCAACATCCGAATCATAGGGGTGCCAGAAGGAGAAGAGGAAGAGCAAGAAATTGAAAATTTATCTGAAAAAATAATGAAGGAAAACTTCCCTAATTTGGTGAAGGAAACAGACATCGAAGTCCAGGAAGCACAGAGTGTCCCAAACAAGCTAGACCCAAAGAGGACCACACCAAGATATATCATAATTAAAATGCCAAACTCATAATTAAAATACCAAATCTTAAAGATAAAGAGAGAATCTTAAAAGCAGCAAGAAAAAAGAACAGTTACTGACAAAAGGGTTCCCATAAGACTATCAGCTGATTTCTCAAAAGAAACCTTGCAGACCAGAAGAGACTGGCAAGGAGTATTCAAAGTGATGAAAAGCAAGGACCTACAACCAAGATTACTCTATCCAGCAAAGCTATCATTTAGAATGCAAGGGCAGAGAAAGTGCTTCTCAGTCAAGGTAAAGTTAAAGGAGTCCATCATCACCAAGCCATTATTACATGAAATGTTAAAGTGACTTTTTAAGAAAAAGGAGGTCAAAACTATAAACAGTAAAATGACAACAAACTCACAACTATCAACAACTGAATCTAAAAAATAAAAACAAAAACAAACTAAGCAAACAACCAGAACAGGGACAGAATCATAGGTATGGGGATCATTTGGAGGGCTATCAGCTGGGAGAGGGAAGAAAGAGAAATGAGGAAATGGCACAGGGATTAAGAAGCATAATTGATAGGTACAAAATAGACAGGGGAGTGTAAAAGATAGTATAGGAAAGTGTGAAGCCAAGGAACTTACATGCATGACCCACGGACATGAACTAAGGGGGTAGGATTACTGGAGGGAAGGGGAATACTGGGAAGAGAGGAACAAAGGGGAAAAAATTGGGACACCTGTAACAGTATAATCAATGAAATATACTTTTAAAAAAATCTTAACTGACAAAAAGACTTCAGTCATGAAAGTTAAAGATTTTTGATTTAACAACTCTCATGTTTTTGTGTGTCTTCTTTTCATCCTTCCAGTAATCCTGTAAGGTGAGTACTACTGGTTACCCCCAGGTAACCTGAGATTCCTGCACCAGCTTGTCCAGTCACCCAGCTTGAGTGCAGCAAGCAAGTTCCATGATAGGAAGGGAAAAGAGCAGGCCTGGTGGACCATCTTTAGCTCTCTGCAACAGGCCCTACCCATCTGGGCCCCAGCCTGCCAGCAGGGAGTCCTGGGCAGCTCTAGAGACCACTCTGAGGGAACCCACTGGGTCTGTGCACACAGAGTTGATCCCTTGGAGCCCTGGGGAAAAGAAACAGAGTGTTGGACTTCCGGCCAAGATGGAGGCTCAGACGGACGCGCTAGGTCTCCCTCTACAACTAGAGAGGAATACAACTACTTCAAAACAAAGGATAACTAGAAATTCCAGAAAATAAAACTACACGGAAGCCCAACATATGAAGTTATAAACCAGCGGTGCCCTTTGGGCAGGTAAGAAGAGCGAAAGGGGGCGGCGCTGTTTGCGGTCGCACCTGGGGCAGCGGCGGGGAGAACATTCCCGGCTGCAGTCGAACCCCCGGCAGCTCGCGACCCCAACGCTGGGGAAAGCAGCCACCACATCGCCTTGAACAGTGAGGCCCAGGGGGGCGGGAGGACGGATCCCGGTCTCCTAGCGGAATAACTGTGTGAATCCATCTTGGACCCCCACCCCCAAAGAAAGCGCCACAGGGCTGCGAAATAGGTCGCGGACAGGCACCGGTCGCTGGATTGTGACGACAAAGCACCACAGCACAGCAAGAAAGGTTGCTGAACGGTGCCGGTCGCTGGGTCATTACAAGTACACAGGCACTGCCCCCTACAGCCGGCCCAAGAAAACAAAACGCATCTGTCAAAATGAGGCAGACGACTATAGAAATCCCGGTGGCACAGCTCACCAGGCAACAGATGGAGAACCTGACAGATGAACAGATAAGAAACCTGTCAGATGCTCAGTTCTGGGCCATTGTTATCAGGTGGCTTACAGAATTCACAAAAGATCTGGAAAAAGATGAGAAAGAAGCGAAAAACACTCATAACGAAAGGAACAAAACCACATACGAGACAGATGGTGAGGAAAAAAAATCCAGAGTTCATTTCAACAAACTGGAATATGGAGAAGGAACAAGCAGTCAACCAATGCAGAGAGAGGAAATGGGAAGCAACGATGAGAGGATCAGAAACCTCTGGGACAGCTATAAAAGGCCCAACATAAGAATCATTGGTTTGCCAGAGAGCGAGGAAGATGAACTAGAACTTGAAAAATTAAGTGAAAATATAATAAAGGAGAACTTCCCAGACTTGGGGAAGGAAATAGACTTACAGGTCCAGGAAGCACAGAGAGTTCCAAAAAAACTGGACCCAGGGAGAACCACTCCAAGACACATTATAATCAAAATGTCAAAAATTAAAGATAAAGAGAGAATCTTAAAAGCAGCAAGAGAGAAGAAAAGAATTATGTACAAAGGGGTCCCAATTAGACTATCAGCTGACTTCTCAAGGGAGACCCTGCAGGCAAGAAGGGACTGGCAAGAAATATTCAAAGTAATGAAAATCCAAAACCTACAACCACAAATACTCTATCCAGCGAAATTGTCATTCAGAATAGAAGGACAGAGAAAGTGTTTCCAGGACAAAATAAAACTGAAAGAGTTCATTAGATCCAAACCACTGTTATATGAGATGTTAAAGGGACTGGTTTAGAAAAAGGAGGATCAAGACAATGAAATCTAAAATGAAAACTGCATCACAAGAAACAACAGAAGCTAGGGAATTGAAACAAAGGCAAACTAAACAGGCAACGAGAGTGGAAAAAGAACTATAGGTATGGGGAACATATTGGGGGGAGGTCAACAGGGAGGGGGAATGGGGAGAGGGAGGGAGATGATATAGGAATTAAGGATCATGGTAGGAGGGAATGGAATAGACAGAGAGAGGTTGAGAAGAACTGTATGCACAACTAATGGATATGATCTAAAAGGGGGGGACAACTGGAGGGAGGGGGGCCACCGGGTGGAGGGGAGCAGAGGGAAGGGAAATTGGCACAAATGTAATATTATAATCAATAAAACACATTAAAAAAAAAACAGAGTGTTAGCAGAAGTGGGTCAGGGTGCAGTAGCTGAATTTGGGACAGGTGATTCTTCTGCTGATTTCTCTTTATATCTTTAACCCCCACCCCTACTCCAGCCCTAAAGACACTGTTGTGTCCAGGGCTCTGAGATACCCCTAGAGAAAAATGCTGAAATCTACATCCAGATAGAAAGAAGCAACTTATCCATTTCTCACTATCTGGGATGAGGGAGGAATCAGGTGGGTAGAAAGTCTACCTGGATCCCTGAAGCCTGCTCTGGGGCCTTTCCACTTGTAATTCCTTCCACCTGAAAAGCTCTTTTTGCCCTACATTCAGGATCTTGGTCCAATAACCCTTCCTCAGAGAAGTCCTACTGAGCACTCTCTCTCTCTCTCTCTCTCTCTCTCTCTCTCTCTCTCACACACACACACACACACACACACACACACACCCGCCCCCAGTCAGCTTTTTTTCTGAATATTCAGTGAAAGCAACAGGAAACAGTGATTCCCATCCATTCTGGAAAAGTTTCAGCACCTTTTCTAGGTGAGGATGGGGTGTGAAATCAGAGCTAGCTTCTTCCTACACCTAACAAAACCAAGGTCCTTCAAAAAAAAAGATGTCCTGGCCTGGTGGGGTAGGTCAGTTGTTGGGAGCGTCAGCCCAATAAGCCAAATTTGTGGGTTAGATCCTCAGTCAGGGCACATACAAAAAGCAACCCATGACTGGATAAATGGGTGGAACAGCAAATCGATGTTTTTCTCTCTCTTTCCCCAATATTAATTTTTTTAAGTTGCCCTGACAATGAAATAATTAAAAAAAAACAAAACACCTTAACAAAAAAACTTCAGTCGTGAAAGTTAAAGATTTTTTATTTAACAACTCTCAGATAGTCTGTCATGTTTAAGGAGCTGTTAGAAATAAGAATGATCACTCTCTCCCACATCCAGTACCCAAATCTAATTTGGATGACATTCTTTTGGAAGTTCCCCTGCACAAAGATTTTCCTATGAAATCTGGAAAGTGTGGAAAATGTATATATGCTTGCTGAGAGTGAACATACAAAGTAGGGTCATTTTTTTCTCCATGTCCCTTTGACACTTGGGCAGAACCACAGTCCACAGTGGCCAGAGCATCCAGAGCACCCTCCTGGGCCTGGCAAGAAGTTGGGCATACATAAGGCATTCACTGCTCTTTTAAATGCTGTATTAATCTGCAATGCAATTCTCTCAAACGTTGGTTTCTGGAGGAAAGAGCTTGTCTCCAGTTATCTTGCCCTCGAAAGCCCTATCAGGAACTGCAGCCTATGCAGGGGAGACAGAAAGGCACGTCCTAATTTTGGTTCTTCCATTAGCAGCTGTGCAACCTTAGGAAGGGGACTCCTGCCTGGATAAACTCAATAAAAGAAGCGCCTATAATGTTTCATATAAAAAGTGGGGAGCTCAAAATGTGTTTAAGTCTGAGAAATGCTGTTGCCCAGGCTTTAGAATTTACTCTCCACACGACAGGTAGTCTGAAGGGGGTCTGACCCTTCTACCTCCTAAGTATCCTGAACGTTCAGTAAGACCTTTCAAGTCCTACCTCCAACACCCAAAGAACGGTTCTTCGCACGGTTAGAGCAGCGCGGGCCATCCATAACACCACAACTCACCCGGGAGCGTAATACTCATTTTATGACTTGGCGCCTGGCTCTCTTCAGGAGCTGAACCGAGCTGTTCACAGGTTGAGGAACGCCCTTGGGAGCAGATCGCCTTCCGGACAGCCAGCAGCACAGCCAATCCTGGGCGCCACAGCCAGCTGTCCTCACGAGGTGCTGGGCAGACTCTTCTTCTGTGAAACTTCCGACGGAGGGCGCACTTGGCCTGGCGATGTCTCTGTCCAGGGGCCGTCCCCTGAAGGTCACCACTGGAGGACCGATGACTATGGTTGAGGAAGGGCGGAGCTGGTCTGAGCGGAGAAGTTGGGCGAGTATGGAGGACCGTTGCCTGGTGCCAACCCTTCCTTCCCTTCCCCTCTGTTCCCTCACCGGTCACCAATTACCTCTTCAGACACCGCGCGGCTCCCAGTGAGCAGGGTCGCAATACTCCCTCCCTAGCTGTGGACTGGGGTGGGACAGCGAGGGAGGGGCTGGCCGAGCACACGGCCACCAAGCTGGGGAGCAGGGAGGTGCCTCTGGTTAGGGGTCACGCTTTTTTAGTCCGACTCTTCCGGATTGGCCAGTGGCAGACCTCAGGCGGGTTGCGTCACTGGTTGCCAGGACGACAAGGAGGCTTATGAATGCTCACTGGGAGCGCCACCTGGCTCCACCTGGCCCACTGGCCAGAATCCCGGAAGTCGGCGGGGCTAACAGGGAATGGAGGGAGACTCGGGGCCCACCTGCCTCCCAGGTCGAGGTCCCATCTACCTACCAGGCTTAACCAATCCCTGCTTCTCCGTTGTCCACCCGAGAGAACACCGCGCAGTACCAAGCGCACTGCCTGCCTTGGGGCAGTTGAGTAGGTTGCACTCCCTGTTTCTCCCAGGGCTCACACGCCCCCCTGGATCCCTAACGCCTGTCCCCACCCACCCCAACCGTGCTGGCAGTAAGACTTCTCTCAGTAAGGCCGGATGAACCCTGTTACCTCCTCTAATCCTGGACACAGCTCTGCCAGCAGCGAGTTAGTGATTGAATCCTATTTTTATTCTCCGAGAATTCAAGTTTCAGTCCCACATACCAGCGATTTTCAACCTTTTTCATCTAACTACGTACATAATCACTTAAATTCTGCGAGCACCAAAAAAAAAAAAAAAAAAAAAAAAAAAAATTCTTGGCTGATCTGACAAAAAAGAAAAATAGGTATAATTTTGATTCATTCACACAGGACAGCTATGGTGTTCCCTTTTGTCAATTTTTTATTTGACAATCTAAAGGAAGTAGGTAAGTGTCCCTGACTAAGTAGGAATTGCATGTTTTAAAAATCCTTGGGCACAGCCCTGGCCAGTGTGGCTCAGTAGATTGAGCGCCAGCCTGTGAAAAGAAAAGTCACCTGTTCAATTCCTAGTTTGAGAAACGCTCACAGTAAAAACGCTGGGACACAAGACTTAAGCAGTAACGAGGTAGTTGTTTATTTACAGATCTGCAGGTCTGGGTGCAGCCAAATCAAAGGTGTGTGCTGACAAATGGAGCAGGCTGCTTTTATATTAACTCGAGTAAAACACCTCCT
This sequence comes from Furipterus horrens, assembly GCF_987537825.1. Taxonomy (NCBI): domain Eukaryota; kingdom Metazoa; phylum Chordata; class Mammalia; order Chiroptera; family Furipteridae; genus Furipterus; species Furipterus horrens. Next base: position 58,578,564 of record NW_028327180.1, on the reverse strand, counting down.
ATTTTCCCCTCTCCCTCCTCCTCCCCTTTTCCATGCTGGATACTTCGGATTTACAATTTAAGGTGATTAGCTAAATTAACTGAGGGTGATAATTAACTAAGGGTGATTTGGTTATAGATCTGTCTCCAGCTCGCCTTTGAAATTTCCCTAACTTGTTTGCTGGACTGCCTAGCTAGTTTCCCATTTTCTTGTGTTTGGTGATGAATATCTTTACTCTTTGATCGTAGAGGCAGGCATTTGTGCTGAGCTGCAGAATGTCCCCTCCTGACTTGTAAGTGTGCTAATACTGTTAAACTGGCTTGGAGACCTCCTAATTTAAGATAACATTTGTCTTTTGCTGCTAATTATTTTCTACTTATTTGAGAGTCACCAGTTTTCTTGCCCCTTACAATTCCCCCTGTCTTTTTTGGGAAATTGACTACTCAAACATTTTTATTTGTCTTTTTAAACCTAAGGAGGATTTTTCAACTTTTTTTTTTACAGTAAGGATTTTTTTTTCTTTTTTGGCCTTTAGGAGATTATGATAAATGGCCAGCATCTGTTTAGTTAGTGCAGTCCCAATCAGTCTCTGAACTTAACCTCTGACACAGGGAATAATACAATAGCCTTAAGCTGTTAGGATGCTTGCTACCACTATGAGGGATACAAGAGCTGATGAAATTATTCCTTCTTAATTGCCAAACCAATTTTCTTACTATTCTGTTATAGGATTGTCAATGCCTGAGTTTTTCGCTAGTTTATTTGCTATGGTGGTCAGTCTCTGAAGAGCCTTAGTGATAGTTCCATCAGGAGCTATATTATTAGGGATAAAGATGCAACACTGCCCCCCAAGATTACACATAAATCTTCTTCTTCTTTTTTTTAAATATTATATCCAGTGCCAGCCTGTTCTCCCAGGCCACTCGACTGGTGGCATCTAATAGTTAAGCTATACCTTTTATAGTATGTCTAGTATAATTGATAAACCTTTGCTGGTTATAATACAGTTTATCCAATTAACATTTTTATTAATGGTTGATCACCAGAAGAGGACTCATTTAAAACTTGCCACTATTTGATTTTTAGCCTTAAATTTATCTGGAGCTTCTCTAGGGACCCTAATGACATTGATGTAGATGTGAGGATTGAATGATCCACTAGGCGTTGCTGACCTCTTTTTTGTCACTATTTTATACTTAAAATCCCTCCCATTTCCTTGGGGCCTTGAAAGAACCAAAGCCACCTGTATAACCAAGACACTAGCTACCAGCCATAGCCATGCAGAGGCACCCTGAAAGCTGTCCTCCCATTCCCCAACTGCAGGCTTTGGGGAATTTGGGGGGACCTTGTTTTGTAACAATTCCCTCTCTCAGATTTAAGACCCTTATAAAGGACAATGGCGAAGGTCTCATGCTCCTCTAGTGGGTTCAAGCTGGACATGGCCATCGTTCTATTTACCCTTGGGTCTAGAAATCCCTAATAGAGTGGGAATGAGGAGGGGAGGGTGGCCTTCCCACATGGGGAAGGATTTTGAAAAGTTCAGGTCAAGTCAGTTGGCTATCCCTGGGCAGCAGCATGCTTGGTTTCCAAGGGCTGGCAGCGCTGAACAAACTAGCATTCTTGTCGTATTTTGGGGTCAACATATTTGGCAATAGGGTTAAAAGGCATAATTAAAATTATACTCACTAGATGACAATAAGCAGGGATTAATGTTTAAAGTTCCACATTAGGAAAAAAAATTTGGCATCTTTGGCGGAAGGTGTGCAAAGCATGTCACACCTGGTTCAAAGCCCTTTTGCCCACTAAATTTAGTTTGGGCTGAGGGGAATATTTTAGCATTTTCCCCTTCTCAGATCTTTGGGCCCTTTCTGTCCAACAGATGGAATAGAAAGAGAGAAACCAATTTTAAAGTGAAGCCTACAGACTGTCCCACACTTTACCAACCCAACTACTTATTTCTGCCAAACCTTTGAGTCTCAGGAAGTGGCGGTGCAGTTGGGCTTCTTAAGTGAGTCCTATACATACAGACAATTATTCAGGTAATGATATTATAGACTTATGCCCTATGCAAACAGCAGGAAGAATATATATGTTAATTCACATAACATAACCCACAAACCAGTCTCTGAATCTGTAAGACTGTGGAGACATCTCATTACAGGGCCTTTGTTGAAATGATATTTAACAGTGGTAATTTGACAGGCTCTCTTTGCCTGTAGATTGAACACTTTTGATGATGTTACAAACCTGGTTTTAACTTTTAAATGTAAACAAACTTTTAAAGACAGTTAGCTGCACTAGTTTATAGACTACCACTGATCATTGTGATTTTCCTCAGATTATATATATATATATATATTTTTAAGATTACCCTCCTTGTCATTAAAGGGACTGCATTAAGTCCAGTTTTAATTTAACCTGTTAATTTGCATAAACACAAGAAAAGCAGCAATTGATTATATATTATCTTTAAGTTTGCTTTCCTGGAACTTACACTACAAACCTTCAGGCTGACTTTCAGTTTGCCCTTCTGGGCACAGAAGCTGAGCCACACACCTGCCATTAGGCCTTGCCTGTAAAACCATGCTTTTCATAAGTCCTTCAGGTTTTCCATTGTGCTTTAAGGTTTCTCCTAGCCATCTTTCAGGAAACCAACCTTCGTTCCTTTCCTAGAAAGATTGCCACGAACCACACAACCAACCAGGGTACCGGGCTTTTTCTCCTTAGCTTTTAATTAGCCTGGAAAGTCAACTCCGATTCCCCAGGGCTTTCTGGTAACAACAAGAGCCTAGGCATGCCTCCTTCAGGCATGACATTCCAGTCAAAGCCTTGGTTGACAAAACCACCATTAGCAACTGGTCTTATTAGTTTAATGCAAAGAAACCTTATGTTATTGCTTACTTTTTTAGAATGCCAAATACTGGAGGGATCAGGTAGGGAGAAAAATATACAAGTGTGAAAGAAAATCCTTGTCCTTAAAAACTGCATTTTTTCACTTCCAGCCAAGATGGAGGACTAGACAGACACGCTGGGTCTCCCTCCACAACTAAGAATGAATACAACTACCTCAAAATGAGACAACCAGAAGTTCCAGAAAATCAAGCTGCATGGAAGTCCAACAAACAAAGATATAAAGAAGAAATACTCATCCAGACAGGAAGGAGGGGCAGAGCCCAGGCGGAGAGGTCGCGGTGTGGTGACGATGGTGGTGGCGGCAGCAGCAGCTGCAAAGGCAGGCCAGCGGAAAGTGCAGTCACACGTTTTTAAAAAGTGGGGAGGGACACCTGGGAGCGTTCCCAGCTCCTGACTGTACCGCGCAGCTCACAGTCCCAGCGCCAGTGGAAATCAAGCCTCATTGCTTCTGGCTATGCAAACCTGTAGGGGTTGGGGCGGAGAAGGAAACTGCCAGTCTCTCAGCAGAGTCTTTTTGTTTAAAGGGCCCCCATCATTCTAGAACATCCGCAGACCCACCCACTATGGGAGCAATGGCCAGGGCAACAGCTAGAAAGGCGCCAGAACCATACAAAAGTGGGAGGAGTGCCTGGAAAAGAGGCAAGTGCTGAGCAAGTGGCATTGTTCCCTCTCAGACCCCTCCCCCACATACAGTGCCACAACCTGGTGAAACGGGTTTCCCTGTATTGATGAATACCTAAGGCTCTGCCCCTTACAAAGTCACAGGTGCAACAGCTCTACCTAAGACACAGAGGCGAACAAACACAGGAGCCTGTCAAGATGAGGAGACAGAGAAGTATGGCCCAAAATGGGGAACGGATCAAGGTTCCAGTGGAGAATTAAGAGATGAGGAGATAGCCAACCTAACAGATGAGATAGCCAACCTAAAAGATGCAGAGTTCAAAACACTGGTGGTTTAAAGATGCTCACACGCTTGACAGATATGCTTGAGTACGACAAATGGGTAAGGGAAGAAGTGAAAGCTATGCTAACTGAAACTAAGGAAAATTGACACAAAACCAATGGTGAAGGGAACCAGGGTTCAGATCAATGATTTGGAATATAAAGAAGTAAAAAACAGTCAACCAATACAGAATGAGAAAATAAGAATTGAAAAAAATGAGGAGAGGCTTAGGAACCTCGGGGACAACTTTAAACATGCCAACATCTGAATCATAGGAGTACCAGAAGGAGAAGAGAAAGAGCAAGAAATGGAAAGCTTATGTGAAAAAATAAGGAAGGAAAACTTCCCAAATTTGGCAAAGGAAATAGACTTACAAGTCCGTGAAACACAGAGTCCCAAACAAGCTGGATCCAAGGACCACACCAAGACATATCATAACTAAAATGCCAAAGGTTCAAAATAAAGAGAGAATCTTAAAAGCAGCAAGTGAAAAGCAGATAGTTGCCTACAAAAGGGTGCCTATAAGACTATCAGCTGATTTCTTAAAGGAAACTTTGCAGGCAAGAAGGGACTTGCAAGAAGTATTCAATGTAATGAAAAGCAAGGACCTACAACCAATATTACTCTGTTCAGCAAAGCTATTATTTAGAATGGAAGGGCAGATGAAGTGCTTCCCAGACAAGGTAAAGCTAAAAGAGTTTATTATAACCAAACCATTATTATATGAAATGTTAAAGGGGCTAACTTAAGAAAAAGAAGATCAAAACTATGAACACTATAATGACAACAAACTCACAACTATCAACAATTGAATCTAAAAAGTAAAAACAAAGAAACAAGATGGCGGAGGAGTAAGTGGAAGCTATACTAACTTCCTCCCAGAACTAGTCTGGATTTACAACGTAATTTTGGAGAAATCATCTGGAATAACCAACCAAACACCAGCTGGAGAGAAGTCTTATAACCACGGAGAGACAGAAAAGACCGCTACATCACAACGTGACCGGTAGGGAGTGCGGAGACACGGAAGGGGCTGGCTGGCATCACACGGGTGGCAGCTGAAGGGACTGAGAAACAGCTCAGCAGCCGGGGATTCCCCCTGAGAAGGGCAGGGTCTAAACCCCCAGCTGAGCTTCCCAGCCTACAGCAACAGAGTGGAAAGTAAAATAGTATCCAGCTGAGAAAAGCGAAAAGCCACAGGGTTTCTTGCTAGCCAGAGAGAAACAGCTGGAGAAAAAGAGCTCTTAAGCAGATCACATATGAAAATATTCTGCCCCCACTTACCCTGGGCACAAACAGAGGGAAGACAGAGAGGACAGGAAATGCTTGGGGAGAGTTTGGTGTGGTGGCTTGAGGGGAGAGCTGGGGAAGCGGCCTGCTGGGTCCCAGTGCAGACTCATCCCCAGTGCTGCAGGCAGACCATTCCCGGCCAAGTGGCGTCAGCTTGAGGGGAAGCAAAAGCCCTGCCTACAGGAATTAAGCTGCCACACCCACAGTCCTTAAGCCTGACGGCTAATCACAGATTGAATAGATTAACAACTAAAGGAGTCAGACAAAGGCAGTAGATCCCTGGAAGTCTTCAACAGGCTGCCAAGGCCAAGACTGGTACAGGATCTGACGCCACCAGGGGCAGATCCAGGAAGTGCAGATCATTCTAAGAAGCACCAACAAACAATAGGAGACACAAAAATGGGGAGAGAGAGAAACAACCTCCCATCAAAAGGAAAGGTAGAATCCCCAGAAAGAGTGCTAAATGAAATAGAGGGGAGCAAACTATCAGATATGGAATTGAAAGCATGGATTATGGAGAAGCTCAATGAGCTCAGCGGAAACTACAAAGAACTCCAGAAAAACTACAGTGAACTCCAGAAGAACTATAAGGAACTTACTGAGAATTATACTAGCATCAAAAAGGACATGGAAGCTATCAGTAAGAGCCAGGAGGAAATGAAGAATACGATCTCTGAATTGAAGAACACAGTAGAAGGAATTAAAAACAGGCTAGAGGAAGCAGAAGATCGGATCAGCGAGCTGGAGGACAATGTAGACAAAAACTCACAGACAGTGCAACGAAACGAAAAAAGACTGAACAAGACTGAAGAGGCTCTAAGACAGCTGCAGGACAACATGAAACGTAATAATATCCGTATCATAGGAATTCCAGAAGGAGAAGAAGAAGAGCAAGGGATAGAAAACTTCTTTGAAAAACTAATGACAGAAAACTTCCCTAACATGAAGAGAGAAAGAATCATGCAAGTCCAGGAAGCACAGAGGGTCCCAATGAAGATGAACCCCAACAGGCCCACTTCAAGACACATCATAATTAAAATGCCAACATTCAAAGACAAAGAGAGAATCCTAAAAGCAGCAAGAGAGAAACAACTAATAACATACAAGGGAGCTCCAATAAGGCTATCATCAGATTTCTCAGCAGAAACACTACAAGCCAGAAGGGAATGGCAAAATATATTCCAAGTAATGAAAAACAAAGGCCTACAACCAAGAATACTCTACCCAGCAAGGCTCTCATTCAGAATGGAAGGTGAAATAAGGAGCTTCCAAGACAAAAGAAGGCTAAAAGAATACATCTCCACCAAACCAGCATTGCAAGAGATGCTAAAGGGTCTGCTTTAAGAAGATGAAGAAACAAAGGGAGACAGAGAGGAACACGAGTACAAAGGGGGAAAATGACAATGAATAAGTACTGAAAGAAAGAAGGAACTTCTACCATTTGCAACAACATGATTGGAACTAGAGAGAATTATGCTTAGCGAAATAAGCCAGGCAACAAAAGAAAATTACCTTATGCTATCACCTGTTACAGGAAACTAATGAACAACACAAACAAATGAGCAAAATTGAACCAGAGGTATGTAAACGAGGAATAAACGAACAGTAACAAAGGGGGAGATGGGAGGGAGAGAAGTGGTAAGAAGGGGAAGGGTCTAGTCAAAGAACATGTATAAATGACCCATGGACATGGACAACTGGGTGGAGACTGAATGTGGAAGAAGGGGGGGCAGGGTGCAGGGAAGCAAGAGGGGGAAAAAAGTGAGTCAACTGTAATGGAAAAACAAACAAACAAAAATTTTTAGTGGGGGGGAAAATAAAAATATAAAGAATAGAAATGCAAGTTCAGTGAATATTAGAAGGACAAGGATTTTCCTTCACACGGTATATATTTTCTCCCTATCTGATCCCTCCAGAATTTGGCATTCTAAAGAAGTAAGTAATGACCTAAGTTTCTTTGCATAAAACTAATAAGGCCAGTTGTTAATAACGATTTTTTTGACTAAGACTTTGACTGGAAAGTCATGCCTAAAGGAGATATGCTTGGTCTTTGGTTGTTACCAAAAAGCCCTGAGCAACTGGGACTGACTTTCAAAGGTAATAAAAGTCCACGAGATAAAAGGCCTGGTACCTTGGATGGATGAGCGGTCCATAGCAATCTTTCCAGGGAAGGAACGAAGGTTGTTTTCCTGAAAGATGGCTAGAAGGGACCTTAAGGCACAATGGAAAACCAGGAGGACCTGGAAAAGACAGGTGCTTACAGGCAAGGCTGAATGCCAGGTATGTGGCTCAGCTTCTGTGCCCTGAAGGGCAGACTGAAGGTCACCCTAAATGTTCCTTGCATAAGTTCCAGCAAAGCAGAACTAAAGATCATAAGTGATCATTTGCTGTTCTTGTTGTGTTTATGCAAATGAACAGGATAAATTAAAAATGAACTTAATGCAGTCCCTTTAATGACAAGGATGGTAATCTTAGGGAGAAAAATCACGATTCAAGGAAGATCACAATGCCCAGTGGTAGACTATAAAGTAGTGCAGCTAACCGTCTTTAAAGTTTCTTTTCATTTAAAATTTGTTTTCATTTGAAAGTTAAACTATGTCTGTGGCATTATCAAAGATGTTTAATTTACAGGCAAGAAGAATGTCAAATGCCTTGCAACTGGATGTCTTTCCGATAAGACAGTCCTACAGATTTAGAGAAACTCTGACTCCAAAAAACCTCCGCTGCCTTGCGGCATACCTCTTCAGGGGAAAGGCTAAGGGAGTAAACCCCGACAGAAAATCCGGAGCCGGAGTCCCTAAGGCGGTTTGACGTTGTAGTCAACACCGGCAACTCCTGCGGCGCACCTGAAGCCAAGCTGTATTGACTCCGTCTTTCCCTTGGACCCTTCAGCTGCAAAGAGAGGGGGGGTCTGCTGCATGGGCAACAGCAGACCCTCCATATTACCCTGCCCAGGCTCTGTAGCTTCAGCGTCATCGCAAGATGTCGATTCAACACGGGAGGAGACAGATACTACCATGTCACTCCCGAGTCGGACTGCACAGCCATTCTCGGCGGTGCAGATAGACTCTTAAGAAGCTACACCATCGTCTCTCGAGACGGACGGCTGCCGACGACGATGTGGGTTATGTTACATAAATTAACATGTGTTTTCTGTTTTCAAAGGGCATAAGCCTACAATCTCATTACCTGAGTGATTGTCTGTACGCAGAAGCCTCACTTAATCCTGTCTGCATTGCTGCCTCCTGAGACTCAATGGTTTGGCTGAACTAAGTGGCTGGGTTGGTGAAGAACAGGGTGGTCTGTGGGCTTCACTTTAAAACTAGTTTCTCTTTTCTATCCTAATGGCTTGGACAGAAAGAGCCCAAAGGCCTGAGAGGGGGGAAACCTAAAATATTTTCCTCAGGCCAAACTAAGTATAACGGGCAAAAGGGTTTTGGACAGGTGAGATGTACCTGGCATACCTTCCTCCAAAGAAGCCCTTCTTTTCCCTAATGTGGGACATTGAAAAATTAATACCCGTCTTTTGTCATCTAGTGGTTACGGATTGAATAATATCCTTTACCCTGTTGCCCCCAGAATACAACAAGGATGCCAGCCTGTTAAACCAAGCATGCCGTTGTCCAGAGACAGCCAACCAACCTGGAGTCTGCACGATCCTTCCCCTTGTGGGAAGGCCACCCTCCCCTCCACACCCCCACTCTTATTAGGGATTTCTTGACCCAAGGGTAGGTAGGACGACGACCATGTCCAGCTTGAAGCAGCTAGAGGAGCTCGAGACCTTCGTCCATTGTCCTTTATAAGATTGTAAAGGGTCTTAAGTCTGAGAGGGAGGGATTGTTATTTTTTATTGTTAAAATATTTAACTAATTAATTAATTATTTAAAAAAAAAGAAGAAGAAGAATATATGAAAGGGTGAGGCAGGAGAGCTTGTATGTACGACCCATGGGCATGGACTTGGGGAGGGGATTGTTGGGGAAGGGGGGTGCTGGGCAGACGGGAGCAAAAGGGAAAAAATTGGAACTATTGTAACAATATAATCAATAAAATATACTTAAAAAAATAAATAAATAAAAAATAAAAAGTAAAAACAAAATCCAACTATGCAAACAAGAATAATAATGGAATCATAGGTATAGGGATCATTTGGAGAGTTATTAGCTGGGATGAGGAAGGGGGAGAAAAGGGGAAGTGGTGGAGGGATTAAGAAGCATAATTTGTTAGTACAAAATAGACAGGGGGAATTTTAGAACAATATAGGAAAGGGTGAAGCCAAAGAACTTATATGCATGATCCATGCACATGAACTGAAGGGGGCTGGGATTGCTGGGGGTAGGGGAGTACTGGGCAGAGTGGAGCAAAGCAGAAAAAAATTGGGACTACTGTAACAACAGAATCAATAAAATGTACTTTTAAAAAACTGCATTCTGATATATTATACCTTCTATTACTAAAACCATACAAAATTTTTATAAACTTTTAACAAACCTTTTTTATTTTCATGCCTTACATTTTTCCCTGTTCCCTTTCTTTCATGTGAAGTTTTAACTTTCCCTGGGAAATCTTAGTTTTTTCTTCCAGAGTATAAAACAAAACAATAATTCAAAACACAGACAGCTAGGCCCTCTCTCTCCAGTATGTCTATTGGCCTTCTAAATGGATGTGCCCTGGCAAAGACATGCTCATTTGCCCAGGCTAGAATGCTCATTAGCCCTGAATGGTCGACCCTTCCAGGGTCCCTGGTGGCAAAAGGCATTCTCCGTGACTGGTTTACAGATGACCTTTTCTAGGTCTTATTGGTCAAAAACAGATATAAAGAATCCCACAACAGAACAGACCAAAATACACTTTTATGAAATTAGAAGCACCTGAGGTTTTATTTTCCCAGATTTAAAACTTACATAAGTTTTATTTTTATTATTACAACTTTCCACAAACCTTCTGTAACATTCAAAAACTTTCTAAATACCCTTTACTTTTGTAGATTTAACCATAACATGCTTCCAGTCCTGTTATTTTCCACACTGTGAAGGACTATACTCAAACTCAGTATCTGGCAGCTATTTGCAGAGATATTTTGCAACTTTTTGAAGCTTTTGCTTCTCCTCCTCTTTTCTAACATACACTTCTGAGCTTTTCTGAGGACTTTTTCAATTGTTCTATCTGGCCCATTCATTTACCTTCTGCAATTTCTTATAAATGTCTGGCCAGCTTCTGTTACAAAGATCACTTTTAAAAGTCCCTGATCTTCAGCTTTCTCTGGATTTAGACCAGAATACTTTCACATGTGGTCCCTGGACTTTTTTAGGAATGCTGATGGAGTTTTATCTCTTTCTTGCTGTAATTTGAATGCCTTAGAGATATTCTGTGTTCGGGGGAATGGACTCCTTGATTCCCCTGGTGACGAGACTCCTAAGGTCTCTCATCTGGGCCCTATCCTCTGGCCTGTTATTATCCCATCAAGGATCTATACTGGGAAAATTTTGTTTGGTCAGGACAATTCCCTGACCAGGAGGATGCTTTCTTTTCCACACCCTCATAGCGATAGGGAAAATAATCGCCATGTTCTGTCTCTGTAACTGTGCTTGTATATTTACATCAGAAAAAAGCATAATCGTCATGTTCTGTTTCTGTAACTTCTTGTATTTGCATCAGAAACTTTTTGAACAGTTTTCCCATGAACAATCCACCAATGAACAATTTGCCCACGAAAATATGCCAATGAGCATTGATTCCCATGCTTGCTGGCAAAATGCCATAAAAGCCTGCAAGATATGCAGCTCGGGGCTCAGACCTTTGGCGACTACTCCTCTGGGCCCACATGCATGAATAGAAGTTTATTCCTCCACCTCTCTGAGTGCTGCTTGAGTTTCTCGCAACCGGTAATTTCCTACAACATTTGGTGCATTGGCTGGGAAACCCAACCGTGCTGGTCCCTTGTGCAGTTTGGGGTGGTGGCTGTGACCCGTGGGGACCTCCAACCAACCGAGATGGAACCACCCATCCAGCTGACAGGACCTCTCACAGGTGAGCCCTACCCAGGGGACGTGTCCACAGTCTGAGCCCGACTCAGAGGAGAAGTGGTCCAAACTGCCTGCCAGTGAAGTTGCCGACTGGTAAGTCCCCAGGGACCCACCAAAGACAGGCCCATCTCTGGACAGAAGGGGAGACTGATCATCTCCCGAGCCCTAGTTGGGATCCAGGTAAGACTACACCCCAAAAAGAGAGTCTGCACTGTTTAACCTCTGAGTGAATGTGTGTGTGATTGTGGGACACTGCAAGTTTGCCTCCAGTGCTCCAATTTGTGGCTCCGTGGTTTCAACTACGGAGTCTGAGTGGGCCCTACCCTGCGAATCCTCGGCTATGTCATACAACCTAATGGCCGACCCGGATTCTACACGGTAGACCTGAGTCAAGATGAGCATAAGTCCTTGAGAGAGGAGAGGCCAGGCAGGCATCTGAGAGTCTCCATATCCAGGGGCACCCTTCCCTTGTTCATTTTGTGACACCATTCATGAGATGGGAAGGGGACAGTCTGCCCACACAGTGTTAGGATGTATGATCAAGAACTTCAGTAAGTTTAGGGTAGATTATGGAGTTTCTATGAGTCCAGAAACTCTTGAGACCCTCTGTGAGGCCTGGCTGATCTTTGGAGTCAGGTGACCCTCAGAAGGGACACTGGACCTGTGGATTGTCAGCGCCATGTCCACCAAGTAGTTACTGGGAGTCCCAGACACCCCGATCAATACCCCTACATAGATCAGTGGCAGGAGCTAGCCCAGGAAATGCCCTCACGGTTATGGGCCTGCACTCAAAATAAGGAAAAGGTTAAGTCAACCAGCAGACTCCAGGTACCAAAGAGAGAACCATTCATGATTCAGTGCAACATGGCACATGTTTTCCTGGACTGTTATATGGAGGTTGATGACATTGTACCCCAGATCCTGAAAGGAAAAGCTGACAGATAAAGAATGGTAAACTTCTGGGCATGTTTTTGGCTTCTAGCCTTTTGGGGAGCAAGGGAAGTGCTGGGTCCCGTAGGAGAACAGGACTCTGAGATGAAGTGCTCACTGCCCTCCCCAAGTTGAGATACTGTAAAAAAGACCTGTTTGAGAGAAAAATATGGCGGCAGAGTAGGTAGCAGTGTTGTCTGCTTGCTCCCATCACAGAAGGACTTGGAGTAGAAACACAGAGAAGAATGAGTGAGTGAGGATTTCAGATAGGGTGAACAGGGACAGGAGCATGGGAGCAGTGTGAAAGAGGGCATAAATCTTGGACCGCACTATCCAAGCGGAGTCACTGGACTTCCCAGCCTGGCGCCTCTGCTGCACGGCACCAAAAGGGGCAGCTGCTGACCGGCTCATTAGCTGGGATCTGCTTGGAAACTTCCCCATGCCATAAGCGCCCTGACCAGCAAAGTCCTGGAGGATGCCAGCGAGAATGTTTGGTTGGAACAGCTGGAGGCATGGGGAGGCAGAGAAGAGCCTGGACTGTGAGAGACTGTTTGAACTGAGACTTGGTGGGGACCCCCTGGGCCAGCAACCCTGTTCCTGGGGGCACTCACATAAAGGCTCCACCAAACAAAAACACAGAACTGAGCTGAAGAGAGGGGCCCACGTGGGAAAGCTGCAGCAGAACCCCAGACTTGGTGGGGACCCCGGGCAGGCAACACTGTGCCCGCATATGCGCACGCACCAAGACTCCACCAAACAAAAATGCAGATCTGAGCCATAGAGAGGGGCCCATATGGGAAAGCTGCAGCAGAACCTCAGACTCAGTAGTGACCTCAAGCAGGCAACTCTGTGCATGCACGAGTGCACCAAGGCTCTTCCAGACAGGGATGTGGGGCCAATGCTGCAGCTTGGAGGCAACACAGACTTTTTTGGAGGAGGAGTGGAGACAGGACCTTAGGCTGGGCAGGGACGATGGGCATGTGCCCTGGCTCGCCAGCAGAGTAGCATTGCTAGGAAAGCCTGAGATGTACTGGAGGGTGCCTCAGGGTCAGTGTGGAGGACCCAGCTCAGTGTGGCTCACAGAAGAGAGCTGTGGCAGACCCATGAGTGAGAGAATAGCAGCCTCAGAAGCCAGCTAGATCTCCTCACAGATAGACAGCCAGAAAAGATTTGAAACCAATGGAATTTTGACCAGGGGCACATCCAGAAAAAGAAGACAGCACCAAAAGGTTGTACTGGAGAAAAGCTTTCTTTAATCTGTTTCCTACATTCTCTACCTCTTATTCGTCTTCTTAATTATTTTGTTTGTCTGTTTTGTTTATCCTCCCTTTCACACTAAATATATAACATATAACTTCTATATAAACACGATACTATACACTTCCACTTTCTCACTTCATTCTGCATTCTTCCCTCCCTTTTTCAACATACAATGTAAATATTATTCTCTTGAATAGCCTTGACCCTACTTACTACTACAGTATTATTATTCTACCATCTTCCCTCTCAAAAATCATCTTTCTTTCAGTTAGCCACCTCTTATCTGTTTTCCTTTAGTATAATAGTCTTAACCTCTTTACATTTATATTAATACTGGATCATTTGCTGCTGATAGTGTGATTGTGGGTGGGGGATATTTTTGAGGGCATGGGTTTCTTGCCTGGATTGTATGTTTATGTTTTAACAGCATCTCCACAAAAGAAATCAAGAAAAGGTGGGCAGAGTGACTCAATCAACTAGCTAGAGGGAAGGTTCCACCAAAGGGTAACTGAAATACAACCAGACAGCTTAAACCAACAGCATAAAGGACATCCCAAGAACATCAAGTTCAGAAGATCAAAGAGGGTGCACCACTGAATCCACTAGATCTCCTATAGAGAATCTCATACCATGAAGATGGGAAATAAAGGCAGATATATCTAAGAAACAAAAACAAACAAGAAGAGGCATTCAACATGGGAACACACAGAAACAACCTCCCAATGAAAGGAAAAGATGAATCCCCAGAAAGAGTGTTAGATGAAACAGAGGTAAGCAAACTATCAGACATGGAATTCAAAATAAAGGCTATAAGGAAGCTCAATGAACTTAACAAACTCAGAGGAAACTACAACGAACTCCAGGGGAACTACAAAGAACTCCAGGGAAACTATAAAGAACTCCAGGGAAGCTACAAGGAACTTACTGAGCACTACATCAGCATAAAAAAGGACATAGAAATTATAAATAAGAGCCAGGGGGAAATGAAGAATACAACTCCTAAAAAAAAAAAAAAAAAAAAAAAAAAAAAAGAATACAACTCCTGAACTGAAGAACACAGTAAAAGAAATCAAAAGCAGGCTAAACAAAACAGAAGATCAGATCAGTGAGTTAGAGGACAATGTAGAAAAAAATTCTGACAATACAACAAAATGAAAAAAGATAGAAAAAAAATGAAGAAGGTTTAAGGGAACTTCAGGACAACATGAAACAAAACAATATCCATATCATAGGGATACAAGAAGAAGAAGAGGAGGAGCATGGGATAAAAAATCTGATTGAAAAAAGTAATGACAGAAAAATTTTCTAACTTTATGAGAGAAAAAGTCATGCAAGTCCAGAAGGCACAGAGGGTCCCAATGAAGATGAACCCAAGAAGGCCCACTCCAAGGCACATCATAATTAAAATGGCGACATTCAAAGAAAAAGAGGGAATCCTAAAAGCACCAAGAGAAAAACAGCAAATAACATATAAGAGAGCTCTGATAAACCATTAATTGATTTCTCAACAAAAACACTACAAGCCAGAAGGGAATGGCATAAAATATTTCAAGCAATGGAAAACAAAGTCCTACAACCAAGACGACTCTACCCAACAAGCCTCTTTCGAAATGGAAGTTGAAATAAGGAGTTTCCCAGACAAAGGAAGACTAAAAGAATACATCTCCACCAAACTAGCATTGCAAGACATGCTAAAGGAAACGCTTTAAGAAAAAGAAGAAAAAGAGACAGGGAGATGATCACAGGTACAAAGGGAAATAAATAAATACCTGTCAATAATAACCTTAAATGTAAATGGGTTAAATGATGCAATCAAAAGACATAGGGTAGTGAAATGGATATAAAAAATCACCCATATATAATCTGTCTTAAGAGACACACCCAAAACAAGAGATTTACACAAACTGAAAGTGAACAGATAGAGAAAGGATTCCAAGCAAAAGGACATGAAAAAGAAGCTGGGGTAGCAATACTTATATCAAACAAAACAGATTTCACAGTAAATGCCATAAAAAGAGACAAAGAAGGGCATTTCATAATACTTAAGGGAACAATCCATCAAGAGAATATAACCCTGGTAAACATATGTGCGCCCAACATAGGAGCACCCAAATATATAAGAAAAATATTGGAAGACTACAAGAAGAATATCAATAGCAACACACTTATAGTAGGGCACTTTAACACTCCATCATCAACAATGGACAGATCTTCAAAGCAAGGAAACACCAAGGATATTGAGGCATTGAACAGTCTAGATCAAATGGACTTAGTTGATATGTATAGAAATTTTCAGCCCCAAGAAGCAAAATATACATCCTTTTCAAGTGCACATTGAACATTTCCAAAGATAGACCACATGATAGGACACAAAACAAGCCTCAACAAATTCAAGAAAATTGAAATTATATCAAGCACCTTCTCAGATCATGAAGTCTTGAAACTAGAAATCAACCACAGGGAAAGAATTCAAAGACATTCAATCATGAAGAATAAATAACATGATGTGAAATAATGAATGGGTTAACAATGACAGCAAGGAGGAAAACAAGAAGTTTCTGGAAACAAATGATAATGAACACACAATAACCCAAAACCTATGCAAAAGCAGTACTGAGTGGCAAGTTATTAGCAATTCAGATATACCAAAAAGGATAGAAGAATCTCAAATAAAAAATTTGATCCTACAGCTACAAGAAGTAGAAGAACAACAACAAACAAAACCCAGAGCAAGTAGAAGAAAGGAAATCATCAAGATCAGAGCAGAATTAAATAACATAGAGACTAAACAAACAATTCAAAAGATCAACAAAAGTAGAAGCTGGTTCTTTGAAAAGATAAACAAAACTGACAAGCCTTTAGCCAGGCTCATTAAGAAAAAAAGAGAGAAGACCCAAATAAACAAAATCAGAAATGAAAGAGGAGAAATCACAACTGATACCTCAGAAATACAAACAATTATAAGAAATTACTACAAACAACTGTATGGCAAGAAGTTTGACAACCTAGATTAAATGGACAAATTTCTAGAAACATATAATCTTCCAAAACTGAATCAAGAAGAAGCAGAAAGCCTGAGCAGACCAATAACCAAAAGTGAAATTGAAACAGTAATCAAAAAACTCTCAGCACACAAAAACCCTGGACCAGATGGCTTCACAGAAGAATTTTACAGAACATTTAGTGAAGAACTAATGCCTACCTTCTCAAACTATTCCAAAAACTCCAAGAAGAAGAAAACTCTCAAACGTTCTTTGAAGCCAATATTATCCTAATTCCAAAACCAGGTCAAGATACAACAAAGAAGGAAAACTACAGACAATATCACTGATAAACATAATGCTAAAATTCTCAACAAAATATTGACAAACCAGATCCAGCAACACATTAAAAGGATTAAGTGCGATTCATCCCAGGGGTGCAAGGATGGTTTAATATTCACAAATCAATAAACATAATACATCACATAAACCAAATGACAGACAAAAATCACAGGATAACATCAATAGATGCTGAAAGAGCATTTCATAAAATACAACACCCATTTATGATGAAAACACTCAGCAAAATGGGAATAGAGGGAGCACACCTCAACATAATAAAGACCATATATGAGAAACGGAAGCCAACATCATACTCAATGGACAAACACTGAAAGCATTCCCCCTGACATCAGGAACAAAACAAGGATGTCCACTCTCTCCACTCCTATTCAACATAGTCTTTGAAGTTCTAGCCACAGCAATCAGACAAGAAAAAGAAATAAAAGGCATCCAAATTGGGAAGGAGGAAGTAAAACTGTCATTATTTGCAGATGACATGATAGTGCACATAGAAAACCCTATAGACTGCCCTACAAAACTGTTTGACATAGTAAATGAATTTGGAAAAATAGGGTACAAAGTCAATATTCGGAAATCGAAGGCATTTCTGTACACCAACAATAAAATATGAGATAGAAACTAGAAAAAAAAATCCCATTTAGTATAGCAACAAGGAAAATAAAGTACCGAGAAATAAACTTAGTCAAAGAGGTAAAAGACCTGTACTTGGAAAACTACATAACACTGAAGAAAGAAATTAAGGAAGATACAAATAAATTGAAGCATATGCCATGTTCATGGATGGGAAGAATCAACATCATTAAAATGTACATACTACCCAAAGCAATTTATAAATTCAATGCAATGCCTATTAAAATACAGCTGACATATTTCACAGACCTAGAACAAATACTTCAAAAATTTATATGGAACAAAAAGAGACCCCAAATAGCCACAGGAATCTTGAGAAAGAAGAACACAGTACGAGGAATCACAATACCTGACATCAAACTATACTACAAAGCCATTGTAATCAAAACAGCCTGTTACTGGCATAAGAACAGATATATAGATCAATGGAACAGAATAGAGAGCCCAGAAATAAACCCAGTTCTATATGGTCAACTAATATTCGACAAAGGGGAAAGGAACATAAAATGGAGTGAGATGAGCATTTTCAACAAATGATGCTGGGAGACCTGGACACGGACGTGAAAAAAAATGACTCTAGACTACCAACTTACACCATACACCAGAATAAACTCAAGATAGACCTAAGACTTAAATGACACTACAAAAGGCCTAGAGAAAAACATAGGCATGAAAATTTCAGATATCCCATGTAGCAATATTTTAACTGATACATCTCCTAAGGCAAGGGAAATAAAGGAAAGAATAAACAAATGGGACTATATCAGACTAAAGATTGTCTTCTCAGCAAAAGAAACCATCAGAAAGATGAAAGGGAACCAATCATGTGGGAAAACATATATGCCAATGATACCTCAGACAAGGGATTGATTTCCGAAATATATAAAGAACTTACACATCTCAACACCAAGAAGAGAGAAACCCCAATTAAAAAATGGGCAAAGGACCTGAACAACACTTCTCTAAGGAGGATATACAGAGGGTCCATAGGCATATGAAACAATGCTCGATATCACTAGCCATCAGAAAGATGCAATTAAAAACCACTATGAGATACCACTTCACACCAGTCAGAATGGCCATCATCAACAAATCAACAAACAACAAGTGCTGGTGAGGATATGAAGAAAAGGGAACCCTAGTGCACTGCTGGTGGAAATGCAAACTGGTGCAGCCACTATGGAAAACATTATGGAATTTTCTCACAAAACTAAAAATGGAACTGCCTTTTCAACCAGCACGTCCATTGCTAGGATTATACCTAAAGAATCCTAAAACCCCAATTTAAAAGAACTTATGCACCCCTATGTTCATTGCAGCTCTGTTTATAATAGCCAAGTGCTGGAAACAGCCTAAGTGCCCACCTGTAGATGAGTGGATAAAAAAACTGTGGTACATTTACACAATGGAATACTATGTAGCAGAAAATAAGAAGGAACTCCTGCCATTTGTGATAACATGGGTAGAACTAGAGAGAATTATGCTTAGTGAAATAAGCCAGGCCACAAAACAAAAATATCATATGGTATCGCCTAATACAGGAAACTGTTGAACAAGACAAACAAATGAACAAAATTGAACCAGAGGCATGTAATCAAGGAACAGAATAACAGTTCCCATGGGGGAGGGGGGAGGGGAAGGAAGGGGTAAGTAGGGGAAGGGTTTAGTAAAGAAACTAGTATAAATAACCCATGGACATGGACAACGGGGTGGGGATTGACTGGGAGAAGGGGTGGGCTTTGTGGGGGGAGAAATGGAGGGAAAAGTGGAACAACTGTAATAAAAAAACAATAAAAATAAATTAAAAAATAAAACTGAAAGTAACAAATGAATAAACAAATAAACAAAAACTCAAAGAAAAAAAAAGGACTTCTTTTTCTTAACACTAGTTGTTGGGTTTTACAACAAGGCACCACGTGAAACATCCCTCTTTAATTCTGTAACAGTTTGGTGAGCCCAGATGGGACTAATGGAAACTATAACCATATCCCAGATATGTGGGGGAGAGTGGCCCCTAGAGCATGGCTGTGGGGGATTTCCCAGTATCAGGGAGCCATCCTGCAACCCAGCTCAAGGTGCCAGTCTGCAGGACTGCCACAATGGTGTAAGAAAACAGGTTCAGGAAAGGAGGGAACCTCTACGCTCTTTGAACCAAACCTGCATGCAGGGTGCGGATTGGACACTGAGCCGCATGGGTGCCCTGCCATTATGGATAAACCACATAAGTGCTCCACCATGGTGGATGAGTCACATGAGTCCTCTACCATCTTGGGGGTGGTATATATGGGTGCCGCCATCTTTGAAGTGGGCAAAATGGTGGGCTAGGCATGCTCTTTAGGTGATGTGTTTTGTTTGCAAAATGGTATATGTCTAGACATTCAGGTCATTGCTGCATGACATGGTGTTTGCAAGGTCTAAGCTTCAGAAAACTGAAGGATATCTCTGCAAATCTAGGAAACTTTTAGCTGCTAAATATTGTGTTTGAGAATAGTCTTTCACAGTATGAAAAATATATTATAGTTAAATCTGAATGGGTAAATATATGGAAACATTGTTAAAGTTTTTAAACCTGGGAAGAGGAAACCTCAGCTATTGGTGGTCTGATTTTATTGAAATCTGTTCTGTTCTGGAATTCTCTGTATCTGTTTTGGCCAATAAGACCTAGGAAAGGTTGTCTGTAAACTGGTCAGGGAGAATGCCTTTGCCAGCTGGGACCCAGGAAGGGTCATTCAGGGCTGATGAGCGTTTCAGCCTGGGCAAATGAGCATGTCTCAGGCAAGGAACATACTATACTGATGAGGGAGTTCCTCGCTTTCTGTACTTTGAATTATTGTTCTGTTTATCCTCTAAAAGAAAAATTAAGGTTTCCCAAGAAAAGTTAAAACTTTACATGTAGGAAAGTGAACAAAAGAAAGTGTAAGGCATAGAAATGAAGAAGGTTTGTAAAAGATATATAAAAGGTTTGTTGGAAGTTTGTGAAAGTTCTGGAAAAAATGTATGGTTTTAATAATGAAAAGTATAATGCATGGAAATGCAATTTTGAAAGACAAGGATTTTCCTCCACACTATATTCGCCCCCCACCTGATACCTCCAGTATTTGTCATTCTAAAGAAGTAAGTAATGACATTAAGTTTATTTGCATAAAACTAATAAGACCAGTTGTTAATAGCGGTTTTGTTAACCAAGACTTTGACTGAAATATCATGCCTGAAGGAGGCATGCCTAGGCTCTGGTTGTTACCATAAAGCTCTAAGGAACTGGAATTGACTTTTAAAGCTAAGAAAAACCTATGAGAAAATAGCCTGATACCTTGGTTGGTTGTGTGGTTCATGGCAATCTTTCCAGGAAAGGAACAAAAGTTGGTTTCTTAAAAGATGGCCAGGAGGAACCTTAAGGCACAATGGGAAACCTGAAGGACTTGGAAAAGTAGGTGTTTACAGGCAAGGCTAAATGGCAGGCATGTGGCTCAGCTTCTGTGCCCTGACAGGCAGGCTAAAAGTCAACCTGAAGATTCCTTGTATAAGTTCCAGCAAAGCAGACTTCAAGGTCATATGTGATCAATCTCTGCTCTTGTTGTGTTTATCCAAATGAATAGGCTAAATTAAAACTGGACTTAATGCAGTTCCTTTAATGACAAGGAGAGAATCTTAAGGGGAAAAATCATGATTCAAGGAAAATCACCATGCTCAGCGGTAGACTATAAACTAGTGCAGCTAACTGTATTTAAAGTTTATTTTCATTTAAAGTTTGTTTTCATTTGAAAATTAAACCAGGTCTGTGACATCATCAGAGATGCTTGATTTACAGGCAAGAAAAATCTGTCAAATTACTACTGTTAAATGTCATGCCAGCAAAGGCCTTCCAAATGAATGTCTTCCCAAGGCAGTCTCGCAGATTTAGAGACTGGTTTGTGGGTTGTGTTGTTTGAATTAACATGTGTGTTCTTCTTTCTGTTTTCATAGGACATAAGCCTATGATGTCATTACCCAAGTGATTGTCTGTACTTGTTCACCTCACTTAAGAAGCCCATCTACATCGCTACCTCCTGAGATTCAGTGGCTTGGCTGAACTAAGTGGTTGGGTTGATAAAGTATGGGGCAGTCTGTGGGTTTCACTTTAAAACTGGTTTCTCTTTTCTGTCCTAATAGCTTGGACAGAAAGGTCCCAGAGGTCTGAGAGGGCGTGTTACAGCAGATTCAGTGAGAATAAACCACTCGGAGACAATGGATAGGGAAAGCAAAAGGTTTATTGCTTGTGACCAGGCCAAGACTATGTCTCTAAAATGGCACCGACTCCGAGTGGGGCTTAGGGAAGGGTTTATATAGCAAAATACAGGTGGGGGAGTAGGATGCAGAGTCTGTTGCAATTCATGGACTGCTAACGGTTCCGGGGACTGAGGCTGTGCTGGGTTGAAGTGTAACTGCCATGAGACGCTGGGGTTGCAGTTGCTAGAAGCTCTGCAAATAGAAGTCTCAAGAAGCAATTACTCAACATGTTAACAGAAAATATTGGCAAAAAAAATTTTGCAGGCCTACGCAACCTTTTACAGAGAATAGCTGAAGCCCCTACATAACCCCCCCCCCTAGTCCCTTGACTAAACCTATTAGGGACATCTAGGGACTATTGTTAGGGTTATTAAACCTCTGTTTCTGGGAGAGGCTCAGTAGCAAGGATAAGGAATTGGGTATCTGCAATGGTAGCTTTCAGGCGCTGAGTAATATACTGGAGTACACAAGGGAGGGTAGTTACTGCTAGAAGGAGAAGCGACAAGGGCTCAGTAAGGCTAGTTACTAGAGTGGTCAGCCATGGGCTCCAGTTAAACATATTTTGATACCATGAGGAGTTTTTCTGCCGATCACGTTCCCGCTGCTCTATGCGGTCCTTTATGGTCTGCAGAGTGTTTCTGATGATACTGGTTAAGTTGGCATAGAAGCAACAGTTCTCTCCTAGGGCAGCAGAGAGCCCTTCTTGCTTCTGTTTTGTAGGACTACTTCAGGTAGGGACTCTATCTGAGTGATTATTTCTTCAATTGCTCCCTGTAAGGCTAGCAGATCCTGGTCGACAGCTGAAGACAGAGCTGTAAGTTCAGTGTGGCTGATGACAAGTCCGGCTACTCCGGCAGCAAGTGATCCCACTAGGGAAGCTCTAGCTAGTATGGGAAGAATGGCTACTCTTCGCATTTGAGATTTGTCAGAGGGAAGGAAGAGCCAGCTACTTTCCTTTCCTCCATAGACAGTCACTCGGGGAACAATTTGGGCAAGTATGCAGGGCCCCGAGGTCAGGTTGTCTTTGGAGACACATGATGTGATGCCTGTAGGGCAAGTAAATCTGGAACCATTTGGGGCTTGGAAGGAGCTGTCTGAGTACTGGATGGTTTGAGCACAGATGGGTGCAGCGAAGATAACCTGAGAAGTCTCTGAGGTGCGGGAGCTGGGGGCGTTGATGCAAGTCCCATTTCGAAGAACCTCCTCTATCAAGATAAGAGGAACAGTGTCTATCCTCTCGCATTGGCTGGTGCTGGTCGGGTTGAGTCTTACACTGATAGCAGTGCAGAAGGGAGGTCTTGCCCGGTAGCAAAGCCAGCAGTCTACAGCAATCCAGATGACTCTGGTTTAAGACCTGGTGGGTGGCCGTTACAAGTCCAAAGAAGCCGGGTGGTTCCTCAGGAACACTTGGGAGTGATAAGAGTGACTTGGCTGAGGTACTGTTATTAAGAGTTGGGCCCCACTTCCAGAGAGCTGGCACTTGGTCAGTCTGGCGGGGTTTGTGCTGGGTTCGTTGTAACCCCGAGAGCTAGGGAATTATGAACTGAGGGGAAGGAGATTTTTCCTGGATTATGAAAAGGAACCCAGGATTCCAGGCCAGTTCCTCTGGGCCCCACCAAAGTTGCATGCCCCAAACATATCCAGCTCCAGTCCAAGTATCATTGGCTGGGTTTGTGATAGTATTGTAACATAAGGATCCCATTTTGCGACAGGATGAGGTGTGTAGCACAGGGCTACTTGTATGAATCTCTGGCTGTGTTTCCAAAATCCATTCCTGTTATTCCATAGTCCAATATCCTCGCAGCCCCAGTAGGGACAAAAGAATTCTTTTTCATTGTAGCAGTGTTGGCTTGGCTTTTTGCTTGAGCAAAAATAATAACCCTGGTTTATATCAAGCTTGTTGCAGGGCCAGAAGCTATGAGTGATGAGAGAAAAGGTTACTTTTTGACTTGTAGCATTCTAGTCCTGTTCTGCTAATAGGCAGCCTAATTTCATCTCAAAGAGGTGGAATTTCAAGGGTGGCAGGGCTGCAGTAGTATGGAGGATGAGAGTAAGGATAAATCAGCCCCAGGCAGTCAGGGTGCTAGGGCGGACTCCCATTCCCATGAAGATTCTTGCTGAAATTTTTCCTGCTTTTCCTTGAGGCACTTTGACCTCCAGGAGGGGGGTTCTGGCTGTTCCGAAGAGCTGGATGGAGGGCCAGCAACCTGGGGTTGTTCTTCGGCCGCCTCCTGAAGCGGGCTGCAAGAGGGGCTGGGCTTCACTCTTGTGCGGTATGGATCCATGCCGCAATGCCAGTGACTTTGATGGCAGTGGGAGTGATGAGAACAACAAAGTGAGGACCTTCACACAAAGGGCTTAAAGGTTGTCTTTTCCAGACCTCAGTTAAAACTTGATCCCCCAGCTCCTAGGGGTGCAGGGGAGTAACTACTGATATCGGGTGGTGCTCTAGGACCCTTTTCTGAATGGCCACTAGGGTCTTCTGGAGTGCCTGCAGTTGTTCAACTAGGAACAATTCTCCTTTAACTTGCAGGTCCCCAACTCGAGGCATGAGTGTGGGTGGCCTTCATATACAATTTCAAATGGAGTCAGTCCCTCTGAGTACAGGTACGGAGTACATCTGGCTCAGAACAGAGCAAGAGGCAGAAGTTCTGTGCAGGGGGCCCTAGTTTCCTGATGAAATTTGCAGAGAGTTTGTTTCAGGGTCGAATTCATGCTTCTACTTGACCTGCGCCCTGAGGCCAGTAGAATACATGGAGGTTTCATTTGATGTGAAGTGCAAGGGCTACTGCCTGAACAATCTCCGCTTTGAAGACAGGGCCATTGTCAGATCCGATGCTGAGGGGCATGCCATAACGAGGGATGACCAAGTTGAAAAGAGCCTTTGCTACTTCTCAGGCCTTCTCAGTGTGAGTCGGGACTGCTTCTGTCCACCCTGAGTAAGTGAAAACTAGGACCAGGAGATATTTGTAGCTCCCTGGTGCCGGGCTGACTTCAGTGAAGTCTACTTCACCATCCTCGAACAGGGATGTGCCTTGCCGGCGGACCACCAGGGGCTGAGACTTGCCCATCTTGGGATTGTTTTTCAGGCATGACTTGCAGCGCTTGGCAGCTGAGGCTCAGACAGCCCATAGGTTTGGGATGTAGTATTCCTTTCCCAGGGAAGCTGCTAGGGTCTCTTTTCCAAAGTGAGAAGTTTGGTGTAGCTCAATAGCTAACTGCAGGACTACAGAGTTTGGAACAAAGATTTTTCCATCTGGGAGGATTAGTCAATTATTCTTTTCATGGGCCCCTTCAGTTTGGGCCTAAGCCTTTTCCACTTGGGAGTAGTGCAACAGCTCTGAGACAGTGACTAGTACGGGGGAAATGGGGCCCTCAGGAACTTGCTCTTTTCCCTTTAAGGCTCCCTCCTTGGCGGCTTGATCTGACAGTCAGTTTCCAACTTCAGTGTCACTGTTTCCCTTTTGGTGGCCTTTGCAGTGGACTACTGCTACCAGTGCTGGCTTCCACTCAGCTTGCAATAAGACTAGAATTTCTTCAGTGTTTTTGATAGCCTTTCCTTCTGAGGTCAGCAGGCCCCTTTCTTTATAGATGGCTCCGTGGACATGCAGCATTGCAAAGGCGTAACAGGAGTCTGTGTAGATGGTGACTCTTTTATCCGCCCCTCCTCTAGGGCCCAGGTGAGGGCAATTAGTTCTGCTCGTTGAGCTGACCATCATTGAGGTAGAGGCTCTGCTTGAAATATCCCTTTTCAGGTGACCATCGCCGCTCCTGCATAGTGAATGCCATCCTTAACAAAGCTGCTTCCATCCACGAACAGGACTTTTCGGGGTTCTGCAGTGGGACATCTTTCAGGCCAGGCCAAGAGGCACATACCTGGTCTATTGTTTCCTCACAGTTATGCTCCAGGTTCCCTTCTTCAACTGGGATCAGAGAGGCCAGGTTTAGAGCTCGAATGGCTTGCAGGAGCAATCGAGGGTCTTCAAGGAGAGTGGCTTGATCATGTGTGACGTGACTGTCCATAAGCCACTTGCCTCCCAACCCTTGAAGAAGAGTTTCTACTGCATGAGGGACGTTGACCATAAGGTCCTGTCCTAATGTGAGCTTGTCAGCCTCTTTGACCAGTAGGGTGGTAGCCACTGTTGCCCAGAGACACAAAGGCAACCCCTGGGAAACTGCATCTAGCCTTTTAGAAAGATATGGCCTTCTCCAAGGGCCTAGAGCCTTGGTGAGAACCCCTCTTGCCATTCCCTTTTTCTCATGGACATAGAGGTTAAAGGGTTTAGTTATGTCTGGCAGGGCCAAGGCTGGGGCTTAAGTAAGCTCTTCTTTTAGTCTCTGGAAGACTGTATCCTCCCATTCCAGTGGAGAGCAGGGTTCTGAGTGGCCTCATGGAGGGGCTTAGCAATAGCTGCAAAGTTGGGGATCCAGAGGCGACAGAATCCCGCAGTCCCCAGAAATTCACAGACTTCTTTCTTAGTCCTTGGGGTGATGACCCCCTTCTATTCTGTCAATAACCTTCTGGTTCCTTTGGAGAGAATGAATCCGAGAAACTTCACCTTTTATTGGCATATCTGGGCCTTGTGTTGTGCAACTCAGTAGCCCTTTTTTGAAGTAAGGCTAATAGACCAGCTGTCCCCTCTCTGCACTTTCCCTCAGTCTGTGCAGCTAACAACAAATCATCCACGTATTGGAGGAGCATTAGATGAGGGTTAGCTTCCAAGAAGGGGCTTAGGTCCTGTCCCAGGGCCTCCCCAAACAGTGTGGGGGAGATCTTGAACCCCTGGGGCAGCCGGGTCCACATAAGCTGTTGCTTACGATTAGTCTCTGGAGTTTTCCATTTGAAGGCAAAGATGTCCTGAGACTGGGAATGCAGCAGGATGCAGATGAAGGCGTCTTTCAGATCCAGGATAGTATACCACATCCTGTCAGGGGGCAGCATACTCAAGAGAATGTAGGGTTTTGGCACCATCGGGTGGATGGTTTCGATAACTGCATTGACCCCCCTCAGATCCTGCACTGGCCTGTAATCATTAGTCCCTGTCTTCTGGACCTGCAGAAATGGGTTATTCCAAGCCGACTGGCATTCTTGGAGGATTCCTTCCTGGAAAAGTCGGTCTATATGGGGCTTGATTCCTAGCCGAGCTTCGCTGGAGATTGGGTACTGCTGGAGATGGATAGGTGTGGCATTGCTCAGCAGCTGGACCATGACAGGTGGTACATGGGTGGCTAGACCAGGTGGGTTTTTTTCTGCTCATACTTCCGGAATGGCTTGTACAAGGTTCCCTGGAACAGGCCTTTACAGCGGCTCAGGTGATTTGAGGAGACGATATTCTTCCTCGATGGGGAGAGTGACTGCTAAAATCATCCGAGGGCGTACCTGCAACTCAGCACCTTCTAGAGAGAAGGAGATGTGGGCTCTAAGCTTCTGGAGGAGGTCCCGTCCAAGCAAAAGAAAGGGTCATTCAGGGACAAGCAGGAACGAGTGTGTGGTGGTGGCTTCTCTTAACTTCACGTTGGGAGAAGCACAGTAGGAATATTCAGCTGTGCTCCCTGTGGCCCCCTGGATTCTCATACGTTTACTAGTGGCAGGTCTGACTGGAGAGGTGACCACCGAAACCTCCACCCCCGTATCAACTAAGAAAGTCATAGGATGGCCCCCAACATTTAGAGTGACCCAGAATGAGAGAGCCCCAGCCGCCTCAGTCCGAGTCCACCTCTGCTGTGGCCATGACTTTTGGGGAGGGCTTTTTCTTTCACTTTGGACACTCATTTTTTCAATGACCCTTTTCCTTGCAGTAGGCACACTGGTCAGAAGCCAGACTTTTCCTGTTTCCCTTTTCCTTGCCTTTGCTTTTCTTCTGAGCACCTGAGGGCTGTGAATCTGAGGTCTCTGGGAGGGCGGCAGCAAGTACCCGAGCCTGTCTCTTTTCCTTCTCAATTTCCTTTTTCTTGTCAGTTTCTTCTCAGTTGAGATATACCTTTGTTGCCACTTCGAGAAGCTGGCTCATGTTCATGCATCCAAATCCCTCCAGCTTCTGCAATTTCTTTCGAATGTCAGAGGTGGCCTGAGAGATGAATGTTAGGTTGATGGGTGCAGATATTCTCTGGGACCTCGGGATCGAAGGGTGTGTACATTCGATAAGCCTCTCGGAGGTGCTCAAAGAATGCGGTGGGGCTTTCTGTGGGGCCTTGGATGAATTCTGAGACCTTACTTATGTTTGTAGGCTTTTTGGCAGCCTTGATCATGCCCTGCAGAAGAACCTGGTGATGGGCTCGAAGGGCTTCTATCCTAGTCGGGGTGTTGGGGTCCCAATCGGGGGGCAGATCAGGTAAGACTACCCGTACTGCCACCTCTTTTTCTTGTTCATTTCCTACTGTTTGGGCCCTCACATCCTCCCTAGCAGCTTTCAGGATAAGTTCCCTTTCTTCAAGAGAGAATAGGGTCAGGAGGAGCTGCTGGCAGTCGTCCCACGTCAACCGATGGAACCAGCAGATGGATTTGAACAGGCCCATCAGGGCTCAGGGTTGTTCTGAGAATGGAGGATTCTGAGCCCACCAATTGTAGAGGTCACTGGTAGTGAAGGGGACATACATGAAGGTTGTTCGAGGACCACCTGGCCCTGGGCCTATTGCCTCCCTCAAGGTAAGGGTTGGGATGGTTGCCTGGGCCTCACTGCTTGATGGAGGAGGCTTCTGTCGAGAGCGCAGGTGGGAAACTAGAGGACTTGGGTCCTCTAGGTGGCTGTTGCTGCTGTCTGGGCCCCTCTCTGGGACAGGCAAGTAGTTTTCCTGGGGACCTCTGATGGAAGAAGAGGGCTGGAGGAGATGATCTTCCTCAGGGGCTGAGGGAAGAGGAGGCAACTGTTGTGACAGTCCCTTTTTGTCAGTCCTGGAACTCTCGCGGCGACTGGGTGAATGGCCTGGCACAGTAGATTTGATGTGTGCCTGCCATGTCAGGAGAATCCTGTGAGCCTCTGTTCCTGCACATTCACGCAACCAAGGGGGAAGAGCTTTAGCTAACTCTAACCACCAGACGATGTAGTCTATCTGGTCAGGATGCCCTAGATCACCAAAAACTACTCTCCAGACCCAACCAATGGTGGCGATATCCAGAGTTCCCTCAGGTGGCCATCCGACCCCAAAAGTGGGCCACTCTAATTCACAGAGAGTTCACAGAGTACCAGGATCTGTGGGAATGTCTCCTGCCCCCCTACAGATAAGTTCCTTATAAAAGTTGTTGAGCATATAGTCCAGGACAGTAGGCTTAGTTTGACTTTGGCAGCCCCCCATAATGACTAGCACAACTGCCCCAAGGATGCAGAGACCCTGAACAATAGCGAGGGTCAGGACAACGAACCAGACATGACGAATCCCCTCTCGGCGCAGACAAAGGTGGGGTGCTCCTCAGAAGAAGTCACTCTGACGCCCGCCTGGCCTCTCCTCTCGCGAGGACTTAGGCTTGTCTTAGCTAAGGCAGCCCAAGTAGAGTCCAGGTTAACCAGCCGTTATGCCATATGACAAGTCGAGGAACCACAGGTTAGGGCCCACTCAGACTCTGTAGATTGAGATATGTGGAGCCATACAAAAGAGGAGGAAACAATTTCCAGCCTCCTCACTCGCTCACACACACATTCAGAGGTTAAACATTTCCTTCCCCGTCCCCTCGTCCAGACTCCAACCTTCCCAGGATACACCGTGTCTATTAACAGGTGGTCAAGCCAAACCCAGATTCCAGAGAGCTCAATAACTAAATGGCCTGACTATTCAGACCAATCAGATTCCCACTGGGAGAGAACTAAACTCGACCCTGTGTCCAGGTGCCGAGGGGCTGTCACTCACCTGTTCTCTGAGACTGGTTGTCCACCTTTGCTCTCCCTATACCAGGTCGCCGGAGGAAACCGTGGTCCTGTACATTCCACAAAAACACAAGGGATGCTCAGAATTCTAAGCATGTGGCTACAGTCTTTTCACTGTTTGAAGAACAGCAGGGGTCCACTGAGTCCCCAGGGGGTCTTCTGAAGATGGCACTGTGCTCCGGAGAGGATACCTTGCTGGGGCCTCCAAATGTTATGGCAGATTCAGTGAGAATAAACCACTCATAGACAATGGATAGGGAAAGCAAAAAGTTTATTGCCGGCAGCTGGGCTGAGACTATGTCTCTAAAATGGCACCGACCCCTAGTGGGGCTTAGGGCAGGGTTTATATAGCAGAATCTCAGGCGGGGGAGTAGGGTGCAGAGTCTATTGCAATCAGGTCACATATCTGTGGGCTGCTAACAGTTCCAGGGACTGAGGCTGTGCTGGGTTGAAGTGTAACTGCCACGAGATGCTGGGATTGCAGGTGCCCGGAAGCCCTGCAAATAGAAGTCTCAAGAAGCAATTACTAAGCATGTTAACAGCAAATATTGGCAAAAATTTTTTTGCAGGCCTTTGCAACTCTTACAGAGAATAACTGAAGCCCCTACAGGGGGAATCTAAAAATATTCCCCTCAGCACAAACTAAATATAGTGGGCAAAAGGACTTTGGACAGGTGTGACTAGCCCTGCACACCTTCCTCCAAAAAAGCCATTTTTTCCTCATGTGGAACATTGAAAAATTAATCCCTGCCTTTTGTCATCTAGTGGTTATGGTTTTAATGATGCTTTTTAACTCTGTTGCCAAATCCATTGCCCCCAGAATATCGTAAGTATACCAGCTTGTTGAGCAGTGCCAGCCCTTGGAAACTGAGCATGCCACTGCCTCGGGACAGCCAGCTGACCTGGACTCTGCAAGATCCTTCCCCATGTGGGAAGGCCACCCTCCCCCACAGCACCCCCACTCTATTAGGAATTTCTAGACACAGGGGTAGGTAGGACGATGACCATGAACAGCTTGAAGCAGCTAGAGGAGCACAAGACCTTCGCCCATTGTCCTTTATGAGATTATAAAGAGTCTTAAGTCTGAGAAGAGGGAATTGTTACAGAGTGGGGCTCCCCCCTAAATCCCCAGAGTCTAGAGGTTGGAGAATGGGGAGAAGGAAACAGCTTCTAAGATGCCTTTGCATAAGTATAGCTGGTAACTAGTATCTTAGTTATGCAAATGGCTTTGGTTCTTTCAAGGCCCAAGGAGATGGGAGAGATTTTGACTATGGAATTGCACAGAAAGAGCATACAACGCCCTGTGAAAGGTTCTGTGAATGGTCAGAACTGGTTACCATGCCCACTGTGTCACAGGCCAAGATCAGGGATTTAAAAATAAGGCGGCAACCACTTTAGGGAGAGGAGAGAAGATCCACGCAGTTTGCAAAGAGGGCAGAGAAGAGATCCATGCAGCTTTGAAAAGGCAGAGGGCAGAACTGTGGGCCCTGCTGCGGGCATTACAATTAGCAAAAGGACAGGTGGCCAACATCTACATGGGTTCGCGATATGCCTTCACCACCATCTATGTCCACAGGGCTATATACAATTAAGAGTTCTCCTCACTGTAGGTTTTAAGGAAATCAAGAACAAGGAAAAATCCTCCAACTCCTTAGCACCAGTAGCCTTGCAGAACAGGAGAGCATTAGATCTGTTCACAGCAGAAATGGGGGGAACCTGTGTTTTCCTTGGAGAATAGTGCTGCTACTATGTAAACCAATCCGGCATAGTAACTACCAAAGTAAGGGAGATAAGAGACAGAATCAAGAGAAGAAAAGAAGAGCTAAAAGAAGGGGACTATTGGGGCCTACGACAATGGTCATCCTGGCTCCTACTGCTAGCGGGATTCCTCATCACTGTCTTACTACTTGCCACTATTCACCTTGCCTGGTTAATACCCTTAATGAAATTCATAGGACAGACAGTCATCTGAAGAGCAACCACCAAAATCTTAGTCCTGAGGGGATATCACTCATTAGTGGTAAGTGATGCCTTATGAAGAAATAACGACATCAGGGGGGGGAATGATAGGGAAAGTAATTGCCATGTTCTGCCTCTGTAACTGTGTTTGTATATTTGCATCAGAAAAAGGCATAATCGCCATGTTCTGTTTCTGTAACTGCTTGTATTTGCATCAGAAAAACTTTTTGAATAGATTGCCCATGAACAATCCACCAATGAACAGTTTGCCCACAAAAGATCTGCCAATGAGCATTGATTCCCACACATGCTAGCAAAATGCCATAAAAGCCTGCAAGCTGTGCAGCTTGGGGCTCAGACCTTTGGAGACTGCTCCTCTGTGTCCGCATAAGTGAATAAAAGTTTGTTCCTCCACCTCTCTGAGTGCTGCTTGAATTTCTCACAACCGGTAATTTCCTGCAACATTAGCATCTTGTCTGATTATTTCTTTCTTTCCCACTGAAGAGGATGTCTAGAATGGACATTAGTTCTGTCCATGTGTAATAACACTCTTCCTTAAGATATAGGCATGTCCCCCCTGCTGAAGCAGTGAGGAGGTTGAGGGCTCTCCAGTTACAGCCCTAGGGGTGGTGTCCATTGGCAGCCAAGCCGCTACCACTGCCGCTTGTGCCACAGTTTGAAGAAAAGTGGCCTGAATTTTAAAAGTGTCACTTCTCTCCCTCTCTCCCTCTCTCCCTCTCTCCCTCTCTCCCTCTCTCCCTCTCTCCCTCTTTCTCCCTCCCTCCCTCTCTTTCTCTCTCTCTCTCTCTCTCTCTCTCTCTCTCTCTCTCTCTCTCTCTCTCTGCATTGGAGAGGCAGACATCCTGCTGTTTCTGTAACCTGTAGCAAGTTAATTATCCTATTATTCTCAGGACCTAGTAGCATTTTAGGGGATTAGATGGCTGCTTGGTTAGCAAATTTAACATTGCCCCTCCTTGCAGCTCTAGCAGGGAGTATTCAGATGCAAATTGAATTACTAGAAGTTACCTATGGTGGAAAGAAATGCTGCAAGCAATTTTTTTAGGGAAATTCTCAAGATCCTGT
This sequence comes from Furipterus horrens, assembly GCF_987537825.1. Classification (NCBI taxonomy): domain Eukaryota; kingdom Metazoa; phylum Chordata; class Mammalia; order Chiroptera; family Furipteridae; genus Furipterus; species Furipterus horrens. The sequence continues at coordinate 58,546,084 of NW_028327180.1, read as the reverse complement.
TTGTATTGCTCTAATTTCTTTCTTAACTTAGAGTAAATTTTCTGCCTGTGCCCTGGGTATCATGGGCATGGCTACTGGTTGGGCACCTATTAGGTGTTCCCTGGCCTGATGCATCTGTACTGTTTGTCCGCAGTGCCTCTGCCCAGTTGGCAACTGGATGGCCAGGGCTATAAGGTAGCAGTAGACAGGACAGAGGGTCCCAGGCTTTATCTTCTTTTTTCTTTTACATGGAAGATACCAATGGATCTTCTGGTAGGTGGTGACCAGCAGAGAGCATATTCCCTCTCTTCCTTAAAAGCTGATGCCTGATTACTCACATATAAGACCAGAAAACAGATTACCACTTAATGGGTTCTTTTGGCCAAAGGAGACAACAATATTGTACCATTTTCTGTTTCCCCTTATTCTGGGTCTGGAGATCTTCTCCCCACTAACCCTGCCATGAGCTCAACCTCTCATACTGGAAATTTGTCACCCATGGCACATGAACTCAACCCCCCCCCCATACCAGGCGTTTCTTGTTCATGCCCTGTACATTCTCCCTAATGGACTATTGGGCAGAATGTCGATGGGGCATTCCTTGGCTCCATTTCATTTCCCTAGGCCTAGAATCTGTATTTCTCATCCTCAGTCGATTCCTATGGCTGAATCTTGTCATGTTCTCAACCTACTTTGCCAGAGATTTATTAAACGCAAACCGTGTGAGCTCAATTTCCCTCTACCAGAGAATCCCTGCCCATGCTCTGTATACAACCCCTCTTTCCTGGAAGTTTCTTGTGCACAGGTCTGTGTGCTCAACCCCCTTTACCGAAGACTTATTGCACACAGTCCGAGATTCGCTACATCTGTCTCCGGCCATTTCCCTCTTGGGAGAACGAAACAGATCAGGACTCTGCATTTGCTTCGTATCTTGAGATACGTCTCAGTCACACACACACTACATCCCCAAGGATGCTCGATTGTAACAGAACCCATGGGATGCCCCAATTGAAACAGAACCCACGGGTTGTTCGGTTATTAGGGGCCCAGTTGCCTGCCACCCGCCAGAAGCATAACTCTCAATACCAGAGTTTGGGGAAAAGAAAAATAATTGTTTTTTCTAATAGGTATATAAATTTAGATTATTTGCGGATTTCTGCCATTAAGTCTTATTTTCTTTAAAACACCCACATATATATAGTTCTGCCTCCCCCTACCAAACCAGGTTAGTTTTTGAAAAATCAGAGATACAGTCTTCCTACTTCCCAGACACAGTTCAGTTTTACCAGCAGCTCCCAATGATTTGAGCCTGATTGGGGAGGTTTTGCCTGTGTTGCGGTGCCCTCCAGCTCTTAATGCAAAACCAAATGGAGTTCCCAGCCTCCTTGTAAACTGCATAGAGTTCTCCCTTTCCTTTCAAAGCCGCATGCTGTTCTCTCCCAGCCAAATTGTCTGCCGCCTATTTTTAAATCCCTGACTGCGTTCTGTGACACAGTGGGTGTGGTAACCAGTTCTGACCATTCACAGAACCTTGCGCAGGCTCTTTGTGCTCTTTCTGCACCATTCCATGGTCAAAACCCCTCTCATCTTCTTGGGGCCTTGGAAGAACCAAAGCCATTTGCACAACTAAGACACTAGCTACTAGCCATAGTAGCTATGCAAAGGCATCTTAAAAGCTGTTCCCTGTTAGAAATAGTAAAAACAGAAACCAAGGAAGCTGAGATGCAAGATTTATTAAGAGGAACCTGCCAGGCTGTCTCAAAGGAGAGAACAGCAGCTGGTGTACAGGCTGACAAGGTTTTAAAGGGAGGGATAGGGAATGACTGGAACAGGGTTTTGGGGCGCCTAGTGATTGGTTGGGCCTGGGGGTAACGGCGGGCACAATGGTGGGAACAACGAGGTACTTGGTGTTTTGTTGGGTATGTTGCTGGGGAGAAGAATAGAATAAGGTAGTAAAAAATTTTCTACCCCCTACTGGTGTTTTGCAAGATTTGAGGAACTTTTCACTGGACTTCTCAATAGTCATTGTTTGTGGTTTTTACTTCCTGCTAATCAACTTATTGGGTGGGGGTTTTTGAGGCTCTTACTGAACCTAAGATTCACTTTTCCCCATCCCCCAACCTGCAGGTTCTGGGGATTTTTGGAGACCCCCCACTCTGTAACACAACCACCAAGGTAGTACTTAAGTCCAATTTTTGTACTTTGGCCTGTGCGAGAGGTTGCCTGATTGCTGCGGTGCTTGCCTTTTATTTTTTACTCCCCCTCTGCGTTGGTCCACTGCTGTCCCAACAAGAAGTCTTAGGTCTGTTTCCAGACACTGTGAAGCGGGTGGGCCCTGGGTCAAGCAGGCCACCCGAAAACATGTAGGATGCATCTCCCCGCCTTGGCTCAGAGCCCCTTCCTGCACACAGGTGGAGGATCCTGGATGAGCCCCACAATTGTGAGAAATGTTCACAATAAAAACACCAGGACACAGGACTTAAGCAGTGGACAAGGGAGTTGTTTATTCACAGATCCGCAGGTCCAGGCACAGCCAAATCAAAGATGTGTGCTGACAATAGCAAGCTGTTTTTATCCTAACGCAAGTAAACCCCTCCCTTTACTCCCTCCCCCTCCTTCTCTTTTTTTTACATGCTGGATACTTCGGAGTTATAATTTAACTCAATTATCTAAATTAACTGAGGGTGATAATTAACTAAGGGTGATTTGGTTATAGGATTGTCTACAGCTCTCCTTTGAATTTTTCCTAACTTGTTTACTGGACTGTCTAGCTACATTTTCCATATTTTTGTGTTTGGTGATGAATATCTTTACCCTTTGATCTTAGATGCAGGCATTTGTGCTGAGCTGTGGAATGTTCTTTCCTGACTTGTAAGTGTGCTAATACTGTTAACTCTGACTTGGAGACTTCCTAATTTAAGATTACATTTGTCTTTTGCTGCTAATTATTTTCTACTTGTTTGAGAGTCACCAGTTTCATTGCCCCTTACACTAGTTGGGGCACATGCCTGGGTTGTGGGCCAGGTCCCCAGTTGAGGATGAGGCAATGGGTAGATGTATCTCTTACACATTAATGTTTCTCTCCCTCCCTTCCACTTTCTCTAAAAGTACATAAATAAAATCTTTAAAAAACCAAAACAAAAAACACTGGTTGCTGCTATATTCAATAAAAATGGTAGCTTCCAGTGCTTCCCCAAATGACTCCACAGATGTCAATACTCAATTTCCCAAGTACAGAAAAGTGAAACCTAAAAATCTGGAATATTGAGAAAAGGAAAGAATGCATAAACTTAATTAAATCCTGAATTGTAAGTTTTACTTTTTTTAAGCAATGGGGATTTTTATTAATTTTAAGTTGCAAGCATATGTGAACATAAAAGCCAGATCAAAATGGATTTCGGGAAATGAAAGAGGGCCAATTTACAATTGCATCAATAACACATTCATTTGAAGGATGTGACACAGGGATTAAATGTCTTTTAAATTAATTTAAACAGAACTCAATAGAAAATTATTGGAGCCCTGGCCAGGTAGCTCAGTTGGTTAGGAGCAGATATCCCTATACACCAAGGTTGCAGGTTCAATTCCCAGTCAGGGTGACACAAGAATCAACCAATGAATGCATAAATAAGTGAAACAACAAATAGATGTTTCTCTCTCCCCCACTTTCTCTCTCTTAAAATCAATAAACTAAAAAAATTAAAAAGACAATGATTAGTTGTTGTGATGCTTACTGTGTACTGCCAATTTCAAGGTCACTGATTCCATCAGAGATTGCTACTTATTTTTACATCTATGCAAGTAAATTAATTGTGAGGAGGTATAGTAAACTAGATACAGGTAAACTAGATAAACTTGGCATAGCATAAAAACAGAATATTTGTTGAGAGTATATTTAAAGATCAGCTTCCTTTAAAATACAAGCTTTTTCCTTGTCCTTAATGATGACATTTCTTAGTCCTTAATAATTTTTAAAAAATTATATTAGATAAAAATTATTTCCAATCACATCTAGGACTCCATTGTTCACAAAATAATATATAGAAAATAAGCTTAAAATTATGAAACAGAACCTTCAGAGGAAAATTAATTTCAAAGTAAAATACCAGTATGAATAAAATCAATTTTTAGGGTTGAAACCAAAGGGTAAGAGCAGTAGTATAAGTAATACTGGTGTTAGATAGGATAGATAGTAAGCCAAGGCAGGGAGGAGGAGGGAGACATATCTCATCCACTAACTGAGAAGTCCTGAGCCTGGTTTGATAAGATTACCAGGTGTTCCAACATCACAAGAAACACCAAGCTAGCACAGGAGGAGAGAAGGCCTTGAAATTCCATGTATCATTACCACTACCCAGGAAGGAAAGCCTTTGAAAGCATGTATTCATCCCAAAGTCTAGAACTGGAAAAGAGGAGGGGGTCCACAGTGCCCAGAGAAAAAGCCCATAAAACAGCTTTGATTAAATGCCTACCTCTGGTCTCTCACTATCTGTTTTATGAGGGAGTCCCTAATACTTACATAAAGAGCCCTAAATAAAGGGGTAACTGCCCCAACTTTAATTAACTGCCACCTGTCACGTATCTGTTTTACAATGAGATGAACAAACACGGTTTGGAGCAAAATAAAGATTCAGGCTAACAAATCCCTGCACATACCTGTGTTCAGGTAGTTACATCCCCTGGGGAAGTTGGTACCACATTTACCTGGCAATCAATATGTAACTTCTTCACCGCCACCCAGCAGGCTATATAAGTTTCAGAACAAAGAACCTGATGCTTTTGCCACCCTTGCTCTTTCTGCCCTTCCCTTGCCCTTTCTTGAGCCATTCTCTTCCATAAGAATGTATCACCAATAAATTCTGCTTGCAGGCTAATAGACTTACTGACCTGTAATTCTTTACTGCGTCAGCAAGAAGAACTCAGTTTCTCCTATAACTCTAGTATTACATGCAAACGTGTAGCATCTTTAGAAAATATTTTTATTTTGGTTGTTTTCACAGATTGGAGCATTTAAAATTTAAGTAGATACATTTAAACTTAATGCTTTGGTTAAAATTTTTAAATAATCTTAAATGCTTTTCTTCATAATCCTTGAGGGAATGTATTTTTGTGCCTAAGGCCATGGATTGAATTAAAAGACTGGTGCCCCTATCTACCTACCAGCAGTATGACCTTGGACTAGTTATTTAATCTCTAGTTTCTCCATTTCATCAACTGTAAATTGGAGATACAATGTATCTTGGTTGATTGTCCTGAGGATCAAATAAGTAGATATAAACTACTGTTTCTGGCACAGATAAATACTGCATTGAGTGTTTGCTCTTTTTTTTATTAAATGAAATGAACAACTTGGAAAAATAATTTACTTCTAGAAAACCCAGCAGATTTAATAAGGGCAGAAATAAATCAGGGATTTTAGTAATATAGACTGTCCCTTTGATTAACATTTATTAGCAGATTTAATATTATACATTTCTGGGAGCAAATTTTCAAACAGGGTTTTTTGAAAAAAAGTTGTATTGAGGTATAAATGACATACGGAATCTCACATATTGAAATGTACAATTTCAAAAGTTCTGACATATGGTATGACAAATCAAATCTTTACTACAATCAAGATAGAGAACAAACCCATTACCCATAAGTTTCCATATGCCACTTTGAAATTCCTCCCACCTTTCACCTAAGCAACCAATGATCTATTTTCTGTCACCCTACAGTAATCAACTAATATGTTTAATTAGTAATTGATGGTGATATTTGAATGATAGTAGGAAAAAATGAAAGAACATTAAAAGGTAATTTCTATTGATAGAAAAATAAAGTTTTTAAAGATGAAGGAAATTTGAAATACTTAGGTAAAGAAATTTAAAAATTTATGATAATATTTTATTTCACTGAGAAATTGTAGAGGACCCTACTGTGTGAACGGCAGAACCGCAGCTAGCAGATCCCAGGTAAGATTTCCCGTGAAGGCCTCCGAGGGTCTCTGTGTCATTAGAGTGAGGGGAAGGAGACAGTCCCAGACAAGAAAAAAAAAAAGAAAAGAAAAGAAATTGTTGACGTGATCGTCGGCAGCCGTCCGTCTCGAGAGACGATGGCGTAGCTTCTTGAGAGTCTATCTGCACCGCCGAGAATGGCTGTGCAGTCCGACTCGGGAGTGACAATCCCTGCCGCACTTGTTACAGGTGAAGGCAGATGGCTGTTGTTGCTGCTGTTGACGCTGCTTCCACCTCGATCTTTTCTGGACCACCTCCTCGTTGCGTGCAGCCTCTGCGCGTGACGTACCTTGCCTGACCGTGAGCCTCCAGGCTAGGCGGTCGTCTGCTTGAACTTCCCATGTGTTGAGATTGATGGAGCATTGTGTCACGTCCTTTTTGCAGATGTCTTTGAACCGCAGTTTTGGGCGCCCTGTCATCCTCTGGCCTTCTGCTAGCTCGCCATAGAGGAGGTCTTTGGGGATAGGGCCTGCATCCATTCTTTTGACATGGCCGAGCCACCTGAGGCGTCTCTTACTAAGAACTGCAGGCAAACTGCTCATGTTGGCTCGCTTCAGCACCTCGGTGTTGGGGACCTTATCCTGCCAGGCGACATGCAGGACGCGTCGCAGGTACCTCATGTGGAAGCTGTTGAGTTTCCTTTCGTGCCTTGCGTAGGTGGTCCACGTCTCGCTGCCATAGAGGAGAGTGCTGAGTACGCAGGCTTGGTAGATGCGCAGTCTGGTTTTCTCAGTGAGGCTGGAATTGTTCCACGCTCGCCGGTTCAGTTTGGCCATAACTGTGGCTGCCCTGGCGATTCTCCGATTGACCTCCAAGTCGACTGACAGAGAGCTCGAGATGGTGGACCCGAGGTAAGTGAAATCGTTGACAACCTCCAAGGTGTATCCGTCGATGGTGATGCATGGGGGAGTCCCCGTGCCTTGAGCCATAACGTTCGTCTTCGTCAGGCTGATGGCTAGTCCGAACTCCTTGCATGCGTGGGAAAGGCAAGTGACTAACTGCTGGAGTCCCTCTTCGGAGTGTGATGTCAAGGCTGCGTCGTCGGCGAAGAGCATCTCACAGATGAGCACCTCTTTGACTTTGGTCTTGGCTCGTAGACGGGCCAGGTTGTACAGCTTGCCATCAGATCTGGTGTGAATGAAGACACCCTCGCTGCAGTCCTTAAAGGCGTATTGGAGGAGCATGGAGAAGAAGATTCCGAACAGCGTAGGCGCGAGGACGCAGCCCTGCTTTACTCCGCTGCTGACTGGGAAGGCCTCAGAGGTTGCGCCGTTGTAGGACACCGTGCTGTGCATGTTGTCGTGAAAGGACATGACCACAGCAAGCAGATGTGGTGGACAGCCAATCTTCCGTAGCAAGCTGAAGAGTCCGCTTCGACTGACCAGATCAAACGCCTTCGTGAGGTCGATAAAGGCGAGGTAGAGTGGTTTATGCTGCTCGTGACACTTCTCCTGCAGCTGGCGTAGGGAGAAGATCATGTCCACTGTTGATCGGCCAGCTCTGAAGCCACACTGGGACTCTGGGTAGACGCGGGAAGCAAGGGTCTGCAGGCGGGCAAGAGCGACCCGGGCGAATACTTTGCCGACGACGCTGAGGAGAGAGATGCCCCGGTAGTTGTTGCAGTCGCTGCGGTCTCCTTTGTTCTTGTACATGGTGATAATGTTGGCGTCTCTCATATCCTGGGGGATGTAACCCTCCTTCCAGCAGAGACAGAGTAGATGGTGGAGCGGCTCTAGCAGGACTGGTTTCCCGCTCTTTAGGATTTCTGGAGGGATTCCGTCGCTTCCTGGTGCTTTCCCGCAAGCGAGGCGGTCGATGGCTTTGCTGAGCTCTGCCGCAGTAGGTGGGGTGTCTAGCTCCTCCATGACTGGTAGGTCTGGGATGGCGTTAAGAGCAGTGTCTGTTACGGTGTTCCTCGTCGCGTACAGCTCGAGGTAGTGCTCGGTCCACCGCCGCATTTGCTGTTCCTGGTCAGTGATGACCTCACCTGTCTTGGACTTAAGGGGGGCGATCTTGGAGGGGATTGGGCCTGCTGCCTTCTTGATACCCTCATACATTCCTCGTGCGTTGCCTATATCGGCGGCTTCCTGGATGCTTCTGCACAGGTTTAGCCAATAGGTGTTGGCACAGTGGCGGGCGGTCTTCTGGACTTTGTTCCTGGCAGCCCGTAGAGCTTGAAGTGTACTGGGAGTGGGCGTGGCCTTGTAAGCCAGTAGGGCCTTCCTCTTAGCCTTGATCACGGGTTCCATTTCTTCCCAGTGAGCCTCGTACCAGTCAGCGTTCTTCCGCTCTTTCTTCCCGTAAGCAATAATGGTGGAGTTGTATATGGCGTCGCGGAGACGTGACCAATTGGATTCGATAATGTCGTCTGCCGCCATTCCCTCGCCGAGTGCATCTTCCATCCTGTTGATGAATTGCTGGGTCTTAAGTGGGTTGCTGGCACAACTGGTGTTGATGCGTGGGCGACCCTTCATCTTGGAGTGGTGCAACCTCTTCGACGTTATGCGCACCTTGCTTACCACGAGGGCATGATCCGTGTCGCAGTCTGCACTGTGGTAGCTGCGGGTGTGGAGGGTGCTGCCAATATCCGTTCTTCTGGTGATGACGAGGTCAAGCTGGTGCCAGTGGCGGGAGCGGGGGTGCCTCCATGACACCTGGTGGATCTCTTTGCACTTGAAGAATGTGTTTGTCACGCACAGGCCGTGGTGACACGAAAGCTCAAGCAGTCGCTGACCATTCTCATTGATCTTTCCTCTCCCAAAGTTTCCGAGGCAGGTGGGCCAGGCCATGTGGTCGGCTCCTACTCTTGCGTTGAAGTCCCCAAGGAGATAAAGAGCGTTACTTCTGGGGATCTTGGATAACGCTTCGTCCAGTGCATGGTAGAACTGTTCTTTCTCTTCGGTGGTGGCGCAGAGGGTTGGGGCATACGCGCTAAGAATGCTGACTGGGCCGAAAGTTGTTGACAATCGGAGGGTAAGTAATCTCTCTGTGCCTCCTGTGGGTGGCTCTATGGAGTTAACAAGCGTGTTCTTCACAGCGAACCCAACACCGTGCTGTCTTGGTTGGTCTAGAGACTTCCCTTGCCAGTAGAAGGTGTAGTTGGTTTCTCTGATAGTTCTGTTGTCAGCCAACCGGGTCTCCTGTAGAGCCGCAATGTCGATGTTTAGTCGTGCCAGTTCCCTGTCGATGACGGCGGTTTTCCTGGCATCATTGATCCACGGAAGGTCTGCAGTAAGTCCGGGACACATGGTCCTGATGTTCCAGCTAGCGAGGCGAAGAGCTGGAGGCTTCTTTCTTGTTTTTTGCTTGGAATTGCCTGGTGCGAGTGTTTTGTGGCCCACTTTTCGAGAGACGCCTCTCTGATCCCCACGCACCCAGTGGGGCAGGCGAGCCATGGCGAGACGGCACCTAATTGGCTGGGGGCTGCCCAGCTTGAGGCGGGCGGTAGCTGTCCAGTGAGGTGCGATGACCTCTCCCACCGTCAGAGGAGACCCCTGGTGCTCGTTTCCTTCGCCAATCGGATGAGCTTATAACCGGTATCTGTCTCCTCCCGTGTTGAGTCGACATCTTGCGATGATGCTGGAGAGGTGACTTGTGATATTACCTAGTAATTAATGACATTACTAACATCTTTATATGGCTTTCATATTTTTATATTTAATTCATTGGCTTAGTCTATAGGGGTTGGTTGGTTGTTTATTTGTGCTAGGGACTGGAAGTGATAGGGGAACTCAAGTGTTAAAGATTTTAGCTGTAGTTAAGTGATTAATACATGTGAAAAGCTGTTGTCCCAGGAACTAGAATACATGACCTATGTGAGTCCAGGAGGTCAACAAGCAAGTCAACCTTTGTGCCACAGGGGGTCTTCAAGCCATGGAGATGGTATCTGAGCCACTGTGTTCCAGGGAGGGAACATCAGTTATGCAGATAAATACTAGGAAAATCTCTGTTGGACTGCAATTCTTACCTGATTAACCTTCTTCCAAACCCCTTACCTACCCTTTTTTTTTCTCCTTATCAAAAGGTTGGCTTGAGATGAGATGTTGAGATGGTTTTTAGGATACATAACCTGCCATTTTTTCAGATTGCTGGCATCTGAATAAAGCCCCCATGAAGATTCAATCCTTGTCCCTACTTATTGGTTCTGATAGTGACAGGCAGCATGAATGCCATCTTTTCTGGTTTAAGAAGGTGGTAAACTTGTGGTAGGGAGATCATGTAGACCTGTGCTGTCCAATACATTTGTCACTAGCCATATGTGGCTATTTACACGTCAATTAAAATTTTAGTTCTACAGTTTCACTAACCACATTTTAAGTTCTCAACAGTTCAGATAAATTCCCATTATTGCTGAAAGTTCTATTGGACAGAGCTGATTCAGAAGACTCTTGGGGTACGTTATCTACAGTGGAGGTGAGGGTCTAAGCTGAAGCTGTGGTGATGAGATAGAGAGGAGGGATCTCTCTCTGAGGTACTTAATGTGATGCAGCGTTAAGTTGGGGACAAATATAAGATGTCTTCTAGGTTTCTCCCTATGGTAAACAGATGAATGGTAGAACCATTCACCAACAAACTATAGAAGAAACAGGATTTGGAGAGAGGCGATGAAATCATATTTGTACCCAGTGAGTGAGAGGCAAGTCTGGGACAGTGGTCTGAGAAGCTGCTGGATCTTAGAATATGATCTGCGGGGAGTCTGAGTGGAAAGAGTTCTGAGAATGGGGCAGTATTCTTGGGTAGGGACTGGAGCCATGTAGCTGAGCATGGGCTTAGAGAAAATAGGCTGCAAAAGACTGCTAGAGGCTGGTGCTGGGGCCTGCGAAGCACCAGCATTTAGGGCAGGGTTTTCAAACTGTTATTGAACAGCAAGTGGGGTCCTGCTGCCCACTGCCACCCTCTAGGCAAAATTCCAGAGGCAAAGTTTTGGTGATAAAGGAAAGAATTCTTTATTCAGAAGCTACACAATTTTGGAATAACAGCTTTCCACATGCATTAGTCACTTAGGCCTATCAATTAAGGCTACTGTTACAGAACCCCTGGGCTGCTCCAATTGAAAACAAACTCATGGGCTCTTTAGTTAGGGGCCCGATTGCCCGCCGCCAAAATTATAACTCTCAATACCAGAGTTTAGTGAAAAGAAAAAGAATTATTTATTTAGCAGTTATATAGATTTAGCTATTTGCGGATTTCCGTTGTTAAGTCTTATGTTCTTTAAAACACCCATAAACACATATCCTTGCCTTCCCCCTACCAAACCAGGCTAGTTTTAGAAAACTTAGAGATGCCGTTTCCCTACTTTCCAAACACAGTTCAGCTTTACCAGTAGCTGCCAATCATTCAGTCCTGACTGGGGAGGCCTCGTCTGTGTTATGGTGTCCACCAGCTTTTAATCCAGAACCTTGTGGATTCTCAGCCTCCTTGTAAACTGTATAGTTAGTCCTTTTGTAATCCACATAGTCAGCCTCAGCCTCAGTCAAATCCGCACAGTCAGCCTTAATCTTAGTCAAATCCGCACAGTCTCAGCCTCAGTTAAATGCACATAGTAAGCCTCAGCCTTAGTTAAATCCGCAGTCAACCTTAATCTTAGTCAAATCCGCACAGTCAGCCTCAGCCTTAGTTAAATCCCCATGGTCAGCCTCAGCCTTAGTTAAATCCGCACAGTCAGCCTGGCTAAAATGTCTGCCACTTATTTTTAAATCCCTGACTACGTCCTCTGATGCAGTGGGTGCGGTAACCAGTTCTGACCATTCACAGAACCTCACGCAGGCTCTGTGTGCTTTCTCCATACCATTTCTGGTTCAAGTCCACTCCCATCTACCTCAGGCTTTGGATGCATTAAAGCCATTTTGCATAAAAAAAGACACTAGCCACCAGTCTCAGGCATGTGGAGGCATTCTAAAAGCTGCTTCCTTTTCCCCATCCCCCAGCTGCAAACTCCGGGGTTTTTTGGACTCCCCTGTTTCTGTAACACTACGATCTTCAACTCTTTTATTGTAGCTTTAGTCACTTAAGCCTTTCAATTAAGGCTAAACTTTTTAACACATGAGTTCTCCTATCATTTCCGTGGTAGTTTTTAATTATCTTATTTATATAGGGTTAGTTTACAAGCTAAACCAACATAAGATACAAAAGCTACACAGTTTTGGAAGAATGGCAGGCTTCTCCCTCAGAGCTTTTCTTTCCCCTCTAGAATGCTCAAAGAATAAACCTGCCACCCTCTGCCAGGCTGCCTAGATCCTAGGCTGCATCCAGGCATCCTCAAAGAAAAAGACCCCAGAGCCCCCTCGACAGCCAGCCCCTGTGAGAGCCCAAGAACCCTTCTTTTGTTTCACATCTTCTTGTCCATAACTCCATGTACTCTAAAGGCATTCAGCTTCCCAGCCTATTCCTTTCTAGGCTGTTTACCTCCTCCTATGGTCCCTCCCTACTCCTCCCCAGTGATCTGATCAGATTTCTCTGTATCGAAACTGTGAGTGGGTCAAGAAATCAACAGGCTAGGTCTCCACCAGCACTAAAAATGTAATATAGAAAGTATTAATATGCTTTGTATATAATCCAAGTTAAGCTATTTTCCTGAAACATTTATGAATATATTTACACACATATATGTATACTGGGTTGCAAGGTAAAACATATTTCTGGGTTGTGGTCCAATTGGCCTGAATGTCAATGGTTTTAAAAATAAGCAGCAGACTGTAAGCTATATGCAAACTGGGCCAGTGTCCTTTTTCTCATTGTTAGAAACAAGGACACAGTGACTCCCAAACCAGTAGAAAGTCATTAGTAACAAAGGGCAAGTGTAATTAAAGGGTCTTAAGGGCAAATGTAATTAGAGGGTCTCTGAGAAGGGAGCTGACATCACTGGCATATCTACAAACCACAGAAGGGGCATTTAGATAACCGTGTTAGATTGTAACTCCGGAGTAACCAGTAATGGAGAAACGGGGAAGAAGGAGAGGGGAGGGGGAGCTAATTGTGTTAGGGCGGGGAAGCTAATGCTCTCACTTTAGGGCAAGGAAGATAATCACTTTAGGGTGGCAATTTTAGGGTGGGGACGCTAAGACTATAAAACCAGTTTCCTTTGTCTACTTGGCGCGCACATTCTCCTGGCTGTGAGGGTGCGCCCAGCTCTGCAGACTCGCGAATAAAGGCCTCGCTTTACTGCTCAAGTCCTGTGTTCCAGTTTTTATTGTGAGCGTTTCTCACATCATTACCCCAAATCCTGGTACACAGTAGTCACTCAGATGACCACTAATATGCAGCGAGCTGAGAAGCAGAGATTTATTGGAGAAATCAGCAAGTGGGAAACCTGCCACTGGTGGTCAGGACTCTGCCTTTGTAGGGGAGAAAGGGGTTGCTTTTATAGTGGGAGAGCGAAGAGCGGGATTTTTTGTGAAACCTGTCAGTTGTTTGGCCTTCTGGCAGCTGCGGGTGTGACAGGCTGATTAAAACAGGACGTGGTTTCAGCTTGCTACATCCTGTCATCTCACAGACAGCTGCAGGCAGGGTAAGGGACCACGAGGTTTCAGGGTCTGGGGATGTCGTTGGTGTCCTGCTGTGCAGGACCAGTGGGGAGGATTTGGGCCAGGGTACATAGGTAGGTAAAATGTAGTCATTACAGTTCTACAAAGTTAAAGTGACTGCTGGAGAAAAAAAATGAATAAACTTTAATTTCTATATGTAACTCTCATGGTTTCTGTAGGCACCTCAGTAACAAAAAGGAATGTGACAGAAGGCTGAGGCGTTTATTATGCATCAGATTTGTCTACTTAGGACACTCACGGTCCCGCTGACCCACTGCAGTGAGGAACGTCACTACTGGAACTTAAAAAAAAGTTAATAATTTTGTGGAAAAATGTCTTTGCAATCAGTTCTAAAGGAATATTTAGCTGTTTGTTAAAACTTTTTTTTCACGTGTAGATTAAGGGACGGAGCAAGAGGTCCTTGGTAACGCAACCTTCTATACTCAGGGCGATTCAGGACTTTGGCAGCAATATCACGTCCTATCAGCCTCGCTGGGCGACACCTGCAAATGACGACCAGGTTGCTGTACTCAGGGTCTTTCCCTGATGCATAGGTCTTGCAACAAGTTCCTCCTGAGGGCTTCCGAGCGCCAAGTCCAGAGGGACAGATTTCTGGTTAGCGCTCGCGGGTTATCAGCAAGCCCAGAGACTCCACGTTCCGGGGCACAAGGGCACGGCTCCGGGCACTGCGTTAGCGCCCCAAGGCGAGATTTACCCCTCGGAGCCGTTCGTTAGCCACTGTTCCTTAGGGCACCGTTGACTTCACTTCAGTGAGGACAAATAGTTGTGGAAAACGACAGTCTAACCCAACAGCCGAGTCCGCTAATTTTGGGGCTTGAGTGCCAAAAGCCCACAACCCCACTGCCGGCGCTGCTTCCGCCATCCTGGGCGAGGCCGGAAGTGACTTCCCGCTCCTAGTGCCGCAGTGCCGTAAAGCAAGATGGCAGCACTCTCTATGGAGAGGTCGTTCAGTCTGTGTCCTATTTGTAGCACTCTGTACCCACCAGACTCTCTCGATTTCCATCTCCCGCCTTGGTTTTTCTCAGAACAGCTCGCTTATATTTCAATCTCATTCACCTGTGGTGGAGTAGGGGCTGGAGACAACGTGAGAGACCTTCGGGCGCCATTTTGTACGGAAACTGTAGGCTGGGTGGGGCGAGCGGCACTGAATCCTGAGGAGGTCGGCGGGCAGGAGAGAGTGGGAGGGAGGTAATGGGGAAGGGCGGGGGCAGGGGGGGGTGGAGGGCGTCGCTGCTACGCTGTGTATTTCTGCTTCCTGTTGGCTCCGTCCTCTGTAGTTGGGCTGGCTTGTTGCAGCGGGTGCGCGGAAGGTTGTATGGAACACCGCGCAGGGTGAGGTAAACTGAGACGAGGCTGTGAGTGTGTTCTGGGTGACCGGACGTATCGGAGATCTGAGGCAGCATTCTTAGGCTCGAGGAGTGTGGGGTCGGAGACGTAAGGCTCGGAGAGGTCGCAGGTTGGCAAGAGACGAGGAGGTGGGGCGGGGCTGGGAGATGTGGGGTGAACCGTGGGTGCTGCGGGAGGGCTGCCGGCGGACTTGCGGGAGGGTGAGCCTGAGAGCCGCTGGGGGGCGGGCGGGAGCGGCTGGGACGTGGAGTCGGACCTCAGGTCCTCGAGGGCTGAGGAGTTGAGGTGGGGTCCGCCGCACGACAGGGGTGTGGGAGGACGCGAATGGGTCCTTCGTGTCCGGCGTTCCGAGATTGAGCGTATCCCGGGCCTTTGTTTCCCTTACAGTTCCCCAGACACCCACCTGCGGCCCTGCTGGGCCCAGCGGCCTATGCTCAGCTGCCAGCCCCACCTGGAGGCGCCTGCCGCTGTCTTCCCGAATGGTGCGCCTCCTCGCAGGTCTCGGCCCCGGATCCAGGCCCCCTCTGCCCCTTGCCACGGAGCCTCAGCGCCTTGTGGCTAGAGGGGGAGCGCTTTTGCACCGACAAGGCCATAGCTCTGGGAACCCCGCTGGGCGACTGGAACCTCAGCCTCTAACTCAGTGCGAATTGTTCCTGTGCTCCCTTTACCATCTTTGAGAAGAGAGGCTCTTCTTGCCACCCAAAGCCGAGGAAGCCCCGCGCTGGGTCCCTGGTCCCAGCATGTCAGTCCTCTCCTGTGCGTAGGGCTGTGCCATCTCCCTGTCGGCATGGCTGAGCTCAGGCAGATTCCAGGGGGACGGGAGACCCCTCAGGGGAAGCTGCGGCTGGAGGTGATGGAAGATGAAGTCTCCCGGAGCCCAGTCGCGGAGGAGCCTAGAGGGGATGGAAGCAACAGCAGTGAGGCCAAGCTGTCCCCTGGGGAGGAGGAGGAGCTGGATCCTAGAATCCAGGTGAGCCTGGCGGGGAGAGCGTGCGAGCTTTCTGGGAGAGCTGGCGGAGGGGTGCGCTGGGGCGGGAGAAAAAAACAGCTGTCAGCAGGCTGTGGTGATGCCTGTGGTGCAGCAGGGCTGAGAGGTCGGTCTGTGGTGGGGGTGCCCCGGGGCTGGGGTGGGGAGTGGCAGGCGCCTCCCTGAAGAAGGGAAGGGGCTGGTTGGTGGCAGATGCAGAAGGCACACTTCAGGTCAGTGCAGAGAGGGCCTGTCAGCCCTCAGAGGAGGAGACTGGGTGGGTGGGAGACAATCTCACCTTATCAGGGCCTCCTGGGATGTTCACACCTGTGAAGGGTGAGACCTTTCATGTGTCAGCAAGGGGCATTAGGTTTAGGCCTCTGAGGAAGGCTGATGTGTAGCCGTTGCGCTCAGTCCTCAGCCATAGGGATGCCCAACTCTAAGAAAGCTGCTGCTGTCCAGTGCCTGGGGACACTCCCACGCTGGTTGGCTGGGAGGCTGGTCTGACCATTGGGAAGGATGGAGGAGAAGGCACGAGTGGAGGTGCTCAGCCAGCCAAGGCTGATTGCAGGGACCTGGGCAGTGGCTGTGAAGGACTAGCCTGGAAAGCTGCTTGGGGCTGAGTCTGCCCTTTGCTTCATAGCATCTTCAAGATTTCTGACGTTCAGGTGACTCCCACTGGTAGGTGAGCAACACACTTGGAGGCTTGCATTCCTGGGCTTCTCTGTCAACAAACCTTTTGTAGGTTACTTTTGTGCATTGAGAAGAAATCAGAGCTGGTCCTAGAATCCTTCCTGGGCTTCATGTAGGACTGCGTCCCTTCTCACTGCCTGAGCAGCAGTGAGTGGGTGACATTACTGCTGTGTCCCAAGGGCGTTGCGTTGAAATCAGCTCAGTGGCTTCCACTCATTCTACAGATTTGTCTTCCACTGAGGACACCAGTTGTAGTGAAAAACGCCTTGGACTGAGACTTAAGCAACCTTCTGCCTGATGATTTGTGATTTTCGTGCAAGTTTCGTAACCTCTGTCAGCCTCAGTTTCTTGATCTGTGAAGTGAGTGGTGTTCTCACTTATGGCGTGGCTTCTTCCCTCCTTGCTCTGACAGTCCTGTGAATCTTTTCTTTCACCAGTTCTTCAGTTTGTCTCTTGGTGACAGTTTGCAGATAGTGCTTTGGGAAAGAGACCCTGTGTGTGTTGGGAAAGAGGCCACGTGTATGCTACCTACTCCCTGTATTTTCCTTGGCCATGCTTCCATGGGGATCCTGCAGCTTTTTCCTGTGTCCCTCCTGCTCCTGTATTGCTCAGTGCCCACACTCCCACGCTTCACTCCAATCATGTAGCTACTAGTTGCGTGTGGTTACCTAAATAAAATCAATTAAGATGAAATAAAAATTGAAGATGTAGTTCCCCAGGTGCTGTTGGCAATGTAGAATTAGGACGTTTTGTCATGGGCAGTTCTATCGCTTGAGCTCTGAGGTTTGGAGTACACTGGGCACGCTGATATCCACAGGCCTCCAATGAACCTACTGTGACTTGCCAAAGTGGAAGGTGTGTTGTGGAGTATGTAGGAGGGAAGGGTCTCCTTGCCCAGGCCTCCCTCATTGTTGGCACTCAGCCTGGCCAGTGTCCTGGCCTCTGGGGATTCAGCCCTTGCTGCTGTGGAGGAGAGGCAGTTGCTGTGAGCGCACCGTTGGAGTAGGCAGCTAGCATGCAGCCCCTCTAGGTTTGGGCTCTTCTGGATGTAGACGAGAGTGGGGGCATGTGTCTTTGCAGGTCCCTTTTCTGTTGACAGTGCACAGACTGTGTTCTCCTGATAACATTTTAGTGCTGTAAGTGGATTCTTAGTGCACTTAGTGGGTCTTCACCCACAGATCCACCAGAACCCACTAGGGAGCTTTAAGAGCACCTGTCCTTCTGAGCTGTGCCCAGACATGTGCATCCTCCTGGACTGCGTGGGTGAGAAGTAGTTCCTGTAAGTACGGTGTCGCTCAGATAACCATAAGGAGGCAGTGAGCAGAGAAAAAAAGTTTATTGAGGGAACTAGCAAGCCGGGAGGAAGCCATGTCACGAATGGCCCGACTCTGGGGTCCTAGGGAAGGAGGGGCTGTTTTATAGGGGGAAGAAAAAAGAAACTATTGAATTCAGTCATTATCTCACAGCTGTGAGTCTAGGGCTGATCAAGATCAAACGGAGCTCAGGTTGATGTACCCCACAATCATGGGAAACTCCCGGGCAGCTGCAGGCGGACAGGGAGAGAAGGGGATAGCATGGGAACCAAGGCTGTCAGTTCTAACATGCAGCCTGGGCAAGTCCACTGGGACAGAAATATCCAAAGACAGAAACCCTATTCAGGTGTTTTCTGGAACTTCAGGTGAGGCTCTTTCTCTTGTTGGGACTGGGGTTTCTTGGAAGGTAGGCAGCCCACCCATGGCCCCATTGTCTGGTGAGATCCCCTGGAAGTCAAAGGGAAGCCAGCTGGAGGTCACTGGCCCTATCCTCCCCATGTCTTGACCTCAGCATAGTTCTCTGAGGCCTCCAAGCCAGTCCTGTGCTCTAGATAGGGTGGGTCCCAGGGGAGGCGGCTGCTACATGGTGGGCCTGAGTCCCCTCCCCTGCGACTTGCTCAGCTTCTTTGTGGTGGGCATGCTCGCTCCTGAGGCAAGTGGGTACATTCACTTGGGTGCTGCTCCTCAGACTGTTAAGAGGGTGACTTTGCAGCCTCTACCTCTTAATTCGAAATGTTGGTTTGGCTCACAGAGAGCTTCATGTCTTTTATTTCCTATATATGGGCCAAGCGTCACCCTGGCCCCACCCTCTGACCACAGCTAGTGTTTTAATGGCTGGCACAGGTGGGCAGGCGTGTTGGCAGCCTTCATGGCCTGGCATCCTGGGAAGGCACCATGTGCCCAGGAAGATCCCCCTCCCTGCTGCCTGCAGGCTAACTGATGGGCAGTGTTCGCTGACTCAGACCTCATTTTCCTGGAGTTCAATGTCAGCAGCTATCAGGAGTCTCCAGCAGGGTGGGCCACATGGAATGGGTTGCCAGCTGCCCCAGCCTGACTGCCCCCAGCCCCTTGCCCACCCTGCCCTCCAGCCCATTAGAAAGAGTAGGGTGACAGACTGAGGGGCAGACCTCATTCAGCAGAGGACTTGTTATGGCTGAAGCTGCTGTGCTGCTGCAAATTCCTGCCCTTCACTAGTAGCTACAGCCTTGCACATCCTTTCCATTTCCAGTGGGGGTGGCTGATGACCTTGTCAAGGGCTTGCAGCACTTTGGGCATGGGGCTGAGGGGGGAGGGAGTCTGGACCTTGCTCTGCCCATGAGAACAATGTAGGATGGCCTGTACCCGCTACCTCTCCTCCCCCAGAATCAGTGTTTGCTGCTCTCCTGAGGCCTGTCCTTTCCCATCAGAGCTGTGGCTTTCTGATGTGACAGTGTTCCTGTTTACTCTGGGGTGTCCATCCAGGTACAACCTCAGTGCTGTGAGGCTGGTCACAGTAGCAGGAAAGCCATATCAAAGGGTAGGTCCAGGCTGTAGCCCCAACTCTGTCCCTGAGGGCTGGATGCTCACCTTATTACTTCTGAGAAAGAGGAGGTGCTTGCGGGGCTGCTGGGAGGGTGGCACCTCTTGTCATGGAGTCTGAAGCCACCATGCACTTAGATACAGAGCTGGGCCCGAGAGGTGGCCTCTCCCCCTAGCAGGAATTACTGGGAGGAGGGCCATGAGGGTGCTTCCATCAGCTCCAGGAGACATCCTTGTTGGGAAGGCAGTGAAACCAGGAGCTGTGTGGTGGTGGGGTGCTCCCGCTGGCCTCCCAGGGAACCCTGAGGGTTGACTGCCTGTGGTTCCAGACTGTCTTGTTTTATAGACACTGGACTGTGTGACTAACCAGGTGGCCCATGTGCACCGCTTTCTAGACCCGCACTATCCAGTACAGGAGCCAAGCACCACTGGCCAGGCTGAGATGTGCCCCGAGGGTCAGATGCTTGTGGATATTTCAAAGACATGGTCTAAAAAATAATGTAAAATTGTTTTTAATGTGGCTGCTAGAAAACTAAACAGTACATATGAGACTTCCATTATAGTTTGTTGGACAGCTCTGTCCTATCCAGTTGAGGCCTTCTGGAGGCAGGGTCAGTGTGCTTTCATTCTTGGTTCTGTTGTTTGTGTTTTCCTTTGTGTTCATCCTTCACCATAACTGGGGCATGTGACTTGGTTTCCTAGATTCTTCGTGGCAGACTCACATCTCAGGGCTTGGGGAGGGGACCTGGGCTTATTGTCACCCTACTCCTGAGCAGGCCTCAAGGCTTTTCGAACCACATGTTCTTCCCTAATCTGGCCTCAGTTGTCCATCAGGCCCTGATGATTCTGTGTCCTGCATTTACCTGGACCTGTTCTCTCTTCCCCCAGCTGGAATACTGCAGACAGCCTCCACCATTGTCTCCCTGTGCTCTCCATTCATTTCTCACATTGCTCAGATAGGCCTTCCTACCCCATGGGCCAGATTGTGCCAGGATCTGTCTGACAGGCTCCCCTCCCTCATGCCCCAGCCTCTCTGGCCTCTCACCTGAGCACCTGCCTCCCGGCACCTGCCCATCATTGGTATTTTCTGTACATCCATCAAGGCCCAGTCTGGGGACAAGTGCTCTCGGTATCCTGCCCTGGCCTTGTGCTGCCCCTGCCACCTAACAAGCCCACCCTTCCTATGGTTCCTCACACCACACGGGTCTCTTGCCTACTTGCTGGGTCATGAGCTGTCACCTCTCTGAGCCTTGAAATCTCAGATCTCATGTGCCAAGCTGTGACAAGTGTGTGGTAAATGTGGGCCAAGTGGGTTGCTCAGGGAAGAGACTGCTAGCTCTGAGGAGGCTCCTGGCTGGGGTTCAAGCAGGAGGTGGCTCACAGGCTGCTGCCACTTTGCTGTGTGGAGGAATGTTCCATTCTCCATACCTTGATTTCCTCACCTTTAAAAAGGGGGTTTTACTCTGACACCAGTAACTTGTGAGATGACAGTAGACTGCAGGTTAGGGTTTGACAGGGAGGAGCAGTGTCCTTCTGTATTTCTTCCCTTCCCTGCTTGGGTGGACTCTCCCTCTGTGCATGCAACCCCCACCTGTCCCCCTGGCCCACTGGAGGCTCTAACTCTGCCCCTGTTTGTGGCAGGAGGAGCTGGAACACCTGAATCAGGCCAGCGAGGAGATCAACCAGGTGGAGCTGCAGCTGGACGTGAGTGTTCTGCTCCAATTGTCTTCATGTGTCTCCCTCCCTTTTCGGCACAGTGGCAGAGGAAGGGGCAATATGGGACTGGGACCCACACGCAATACATCCTCTGCCCACACATCTGTCCCTTTGCCAGGAGGCCAGGACCACCTATCGACGAATCCTGCAGGAGTCAGCGAGGAAGCTCAACACTCAGGGCTCCCACTTGGGAAGCTGCATTGAGAAGGCTCGGCCCTACTATGAGGCTCGGCGGCTGGCTAAGGAGGTACAGGCCCCTGACCCTCACTTTGGGAGGGCTGTGCGCTGAACCTTGCCAAGGATTTTTTCTCTGTATGGAGTGGGATACAGATCACCTTTTCTCTTTGTTTTTCTCTTACTTCTCTTCCCTTTGGTTCATGTCTCTTTTTTGCTTACCCTCCACTTCTTTACCCTTCTTCCTCCCTTTTCTTTACACAAATAATGTGGATTCACCATTAGAAGACTGTCATTATAACAGTAAAATGAGAAAGAGAAGAAAATGAAAATTGCCCCGAATTCTGCTGTGCGCATGTTTCATGATTTTTGTACCTGGGATTTGTTTTTTTCACGTCTGGTGTGATGACAGAGAAAACTGCAGTTCCCAAGAGGAGGGGGCCTGCAACACCATGCACGTCCACACGAAGAGGCACCTGGGTTGGTCAGGAGGCTGAAGGCCAAAGGAGAAAGCTTGGCCCAGGCCCTTTTTTTGTGATATTTGTGGGAAGGAGTGGGTAAGGCAGCGTAGGCAACTCTGGTCAATTTTAGAGTGGGTTGGTTTGAATAATGGGGGTGGGTTCTGGGTTGTGCGAGTGGGCCCCAATTGTCCAGGTGATTTAGGACAGAGGCAATATTGGCTGGTATGTGAGAGTCAGATACAGGAGGTGGTGGGTGTTGGATTGGCTGGTTTGAATGTGAAAAGTGTTCTCACAGGGGAGTTTACTATCTTGGGAATTAATTAGGTCTGGGAGGGCCAGCAAGGCCCCTGTGTTGTCGAAGCATTATGAAGTATAGGAAATAAAAAACATGAGTAATACAGTGCAGATAATCCATGAATTTTTTTTTTTGTATAAATCATGCCAAAACAATGGTATATGCTGTTTTTTAAAAATTTATTACTATTAATAATAATTAATCCTCACCCAAGGACATGCTTATTTATTTTAGAGAGAAAGGAGAAGGGAGGGAGTAAATGGGAGAGAAACATCTTTTGGTTGCCTGTCTCATGTGCCCTTACTGGAGACCAAACCCACAACCTAGGTATGTGCCCTGACCAGGAATTGAATACGTAGTCAACCTTTCGGTTTATGGGATGATCCTCCAATCAACCGAGCCACCTGGCCAGGGCTATATACTGTTTTTGTTCCTTTATTTTACTTATATATGACATAGTTCCACATCAGTAAATATTTACTCATCCATGCCATCCTTTTTAAGGGCTGCTGAATATTTCATTGTGTGGGATGTACTATATTTATTTAACCAGTTCCCTGGAACTGAAAACTTAGGTCTGTATCCAGTGTTTCGTTTGGTAAGCATGGCTGTGATGACTGTCTCTGAGCACTTGTCTGATTATTTCCTTCACCTTCCCCTGATGGACTTGAGTCGATCGTCTTGGTCACACTTTCTTTCTGTTAAACTATGTCCATGTCACTGAACCCCTTGCAACTAATATGGGGTAGACTTCATTTGTTATCCATAGGACGGAAAGCCAGCAGCCTCTGAGACTGCTGGGACTCACACTTGCATGCTTCAGTGGCAGCATCATGCTTTCCCATCGTCTCTCAGACCATGTCCTTACAAAATACTCTATGTAGAATGTTGCTTCCTTTGTCAGCATTTTTCCTCAGCATAATGTGTTGAAGCCGGCATTGCCATTGGCCTTCCTCCTCTTGTCCTCACCCAGGATAGGTCTCCATGGTCCTCGGGGAGGCCCTCAGGACACCCCATTCTGATGACCCTCTCCCCCAGGCCCAGCAGGAGACACAGAAGGCAGCCTTGCGGTATGAGCGGGCTGTGAGCATGCACAATGCTGCCCGGGAGATGGTGTTTGTGGCTGAGCAGGGTGTCATGGCTGACAAGAACCGGCTGGACCCTACGTGGCAGGAGATGCTCAACCATGCCACCTGCAAGGTGAGCCAGGCTATTGTAGCAGGTCCCCTTCCCTGCTTCCCTTGCTTCCTTTACTGCCTCATCATCCATCGCCCTCTTCACTCCTTTCACTCTTCTACTTCAGCCTTCCCTCAGCTAACTCTCATTCAGGCAAACCTGTTCCTTGCTCTCTCCTGTTTGGCCTCCCGTGCTTTTCCTGTACATCTGCTCTGGACTCAGACTTTCTGTTTGGCTCTTTCTGAACTTTTGCTTCCAGATTTGGGACTAACCCAAACAGTCCATCCCTGCTAGTTGTTCTGCAGTCAACACATACATTTTATTACGTTTTGCTGTGACCCCTTTTGTTTTCTTGCTTTTAAACTCTGCCACTGTACTGTGATATTTGAAGTGTAATTTGTATCTCGTTTCCAAGTTACTTAAAGGGGACTGGGGAGCAGGAGGATTCCTGGCATCAGCTCCAGTCTGCCACCCTCACTGTGTAAAGAGCAAGTGTCTCAGTACATTCAGGCTGTGACAGCACAATACCATACATTGGGGGCTAAACAACAAAACGCTTCTCTCTCACAGCTCTGGAGGCTGGGAAGTCCAGCATCAAGAATCAGGCAAATTTGATATCTGGTGAGGGTCCCCTTCCTGGTTTCTAGTCTTGTGCCCTCGTGTGGCAGAAGGGACAAGGGAGCTCTGCAGAGCCCTTTTATAAGGACACTAACCCCACCCATGACCTAGTCACCTCTCAGAGGATCGCCTGCAATACCATCAATATGGTGGCTAGGATTTCAGCACGTAAACTTTGAGGATGTACAAACATTTAGTCTAGAACAGCAAATGTGAGCTTCTAAGGGGGTCATGCTTCAGGCTCTTGAGCACTCCTTAGTCTAGGCCCCCTGGCCTTGCACTGAGCAGGAACTCCCACAGGAGAGCGTTGTCATGGGGTGAGCCTTCTGAGCTGTGAGTAGTAGGGCGTGACAGGACTCCAGTGTGCATCTGCTCAGTATGTGGTGGGGCTAGGTGGACAAGGTGGCAGGAACCCTTGCCTGCTCCCTGTTGGGCCATGAAAACCCAGAGAACCCAACGCAGAGCTGTGGCTCCCCACACTGGAGGTCCTCTGGTCCCCCCTGTGCCATCCCCAGCACTGAGAGCTCCCTGAGGGTGATAACTGCGGCAGATGTCCCCAGACAGACATTCCCACCAGGCTCACATATTGCCCAGAGGGCCCCAGCACCCTCTTGGCAACAGCAAAACTGAGCAGCAGCAGGGCAGGCAACAGTAGCAGGTGCGAGGACCCACTATTCTGTGGGTCTCAGGGGTCCATGCCCTCCAGGCTCTACAGAGAATGGGGGTTTCCCTCAGGGTAACATTTGGAGTGGTAGCCTGGGGCAGATGACAGGGGCAGGAGCATGTCTCCCAGCTCAGTGATGTTTGTTGTCCACCCCACCTGGGCCAGGTGAACGAGGCAGAGGAGGAGCGGCTTCGTGGGGAGAGGGAGCACCAGCGGGTGACTCGGCTGTGCCAGCAGGCTGAGGCTCGGGTGCAGGCCCTGCAGAAGACCCTCCGGCGGGCCATTGGCAAGAGCCGCCCCTACTTTGAGCTCAAGGCCCAGTTCAGCCAGATCCTGGAGGTAGCTGTGGGGAGGGGGGCACAGGCGGGAGGAGGCAGGCATGGAAAGTGGGTGCAGCAAGATGGTATGTGGTCTGCCTCTGTAACATTGCCAGACTGGCTAGATGGGACAAGTGGTGGCACCTGTGCTGAGTGACCTTTAGCGAATGGGTATTGGGGTTGATGTTGGGGGCAGATGCTGGCTGAGAATGGAGTTGTTGGGAGGTAAAGGAGAAAATAAAAATTGGGAAACCAGGAAGAATGAGAAAGAGGAACTGACTAGACAGAGAAAGGGGACTGTGGGAAGAGAGGAGTGGTGGGTGGGGACGGAGACCTGGGAAGAAGATGCCATTGGGCTTAAGTCCTGAGCAGGGCCTGATTTGGGGGCGTGGAGGAAGGAGGAGTGGATGGGGCGGGGCTTCCCAGTGGGGCTGAGGGGACTGGCAACTTCCAGCTGTGAAGCATTGTCTACTGGGTTATGTCACTCAGTCCCTCCTTCCTTTCCTCCTTAGGAGCACAAGGCTAAAGTGACAGAGCTGGAGCAGCAGGTTGCCCAGGCCAAGACCCGCTACTCTGTGGCCTTGCGCAACCTGGAGCAGATCAGCGAGCAGATTCACGCACGACGCAGAGGCCTACCCCCTCATCCCCCAGGCCCTCGGCGGTCCTCCCCTGTGGGTGCTGAGGCTAGGCCGGAGGAGGAGGATGGAGACAGCGGGATCATTGAGGGGGCTGAGGGTGGAGCCCCAGAGGAGGGCAGCAGTCCGGGGCCTGGTCCTGCCCAGGATTCAGACACGCTGAGCCTCCTGAGCCTGCGCACAGTGGCCTCAGACCTGCAGAAGTGTGACTCCGTGGAACACCTGCGGGGCCTCTCGGACCACACCAGTCTAGACGGCCAGGAGCTGGGTCCCCAGAGTGGGGGCCGTGGGGGCCGCCACCAACGCAGCATCAGTCTGTAGCCCATGCACAGGGCAGCTGTGTGTCTCTTACACTGCTGGCCCATGCAGGGCCATGTGGGCTTCCAGCTCCTCTCCTGGGGGCCTTGCTTCCCCTGGAGAGGTCAGGTTGGCTGTGACTGAGCCCTCTTGTCATTTGTGCCCTCCCTGACCCCAGGTTGTTGCCTTAGTCTTCAGAAGGCTTATCTCCAGCCCTCATAGTCTGTCCATGCCCTTTGCTGGCCTCTTTCTGACTTCTCTCCTTTGGTCTGGCTTTGCTCCTATGGGAATTTGGTCTGGGAGGCACAGAGAAACCCATCACAGAAGGTGGGACCTAAATCCAGCATTTTGAGCCCCCCAGCCTAAGTAAATGGACAGGTATTTCACCTCCCCATCTCCTGAGGGGCCCTAGGGATGTGGCAGAGGCCTCCTGGTAGCCCTGCCCCCTTTCTGTCTTACTCTGCCTATGTGTCGTCTGTACGATGCACTGTGGGGCCATGTGCCTCTGGAAGACACACCCCCTGTCCCTGCAGTGCTGCCTTCTCATGGCCTAAGCCACTTTGCTCTGGGTACTCCAGATTAAGACTTTGAAAAGGGGCTGGTGTCCGGAAAGGTGAAACTCCAGTGTCAACAAGGAGGACATTACCACCTCCACAGGGGCTACCATGTGCTTTGTGTCCCCAGCAGGGCTGGGCCCTCCACATTGCCATGGTGCTAGAGGGTCTCTTAACAGGGCCCATGTTGGGAGTAGAGATGTAATGAGGTCCCTATGCAGAGTTAGGTTCTTCACTTTGGAAAGGATGCTGAGCTGGGTCTTGGCCTCCTGCAGATGGAGTTAGGGATTTGGTGCTTTTCCCCCAACCAGTCCACACCTACTCTAGGGTCCCTTGGGGGATGCTCAAGAGTAGCTGCCCTTGATGTCAGGAGAGGATCGCCCTCTGCAGGGAGCAGCTCCAGGTGTCTGGTGGTGCTGCCAGGCTGTGGGAGTTGGAGGTGGGGAAGCCAAACAGTCTGGATGCCTTGGAGGGACTGGTGGTCCCTGTCCCACCCTGGGAGAACTGAGCGCTGGACCGGGCTGGAGAGCTGTGCCTAGCTAGGCTGGCATGCTTTTGCCATCAGCAGAGTGGTGGGCCTGCATAGGGATGGTCTCCCTGTTCTAGGGTTCAGACAGGATGGTCCCAATGAGAACCCCTGGGTTTGAGGTGGCCATGGGTGGAGGGAAGAAAGGGATGCGCGCGCGCTCGCCAGTGGGGTTTAAAGGGTCTGTCCCTGATTTTATTTAAATAAAATTGTTTATGTAGCAGTAGTGTTTATTATCCCTATCTTGGAAAGGAGAATAGGGAGAGGGGAAGGGCAGGATGATGGGGACCTTTTGGTGGGGTGGTCAGGGAAGGCCACCCGAGAGGTAAAGAGTTGGATCTGAGGTCTAACTAGGCCAAGGTGAGAAGGGAAGGCTTCTGGCAACATGGTCAGGGTGAGCCCACAAGGGAGGCTCCCACAGTGCTAGCTGGGTGGAAACACGTGTGTGGGATGGAGGGGAGTAAACTTGCCAGTTACTTGGGATCTGCATGAGTGCCACTCCTGGATGGAAATGAGCATGAAGGAAGGGTTGCAGGATTTAGCAAGTACACAGGTTGCCTGGTTAGTCTTGAATTTCAGATAGTGGATGCTTTTTTGCCCCCTGAACTGTTAGGTCATATTTATTTCTGTTCTATCTGAAGTGATGTTTTAACATGAAAGGTGACTCCCAAATCAGGGCTTGGCCTATTGTGGGACAAGAGGGGTTTGAGTGCCTCTGAACCCCAGCCTGTGAAACATCTGGTGGCATTGAGTGAAGAAGGGCTGAGAACTTCAGGAGCACAAGATGCACACAGACTTCAGACAACCCCAACAGGGGTGCACCTACATTTACAGCCAGTGGAGGATCGGGCCAACTAAAGGAATGGAGAAGGTGCCACTGTGTAGGTGGGAGACCCACTGGAAACCTGGTAGGAAATGAGACCATGAAGGGGCAGAGCAATGACTGGTGACCTCAGATGGCAGATGGGACATTAGGAGCCACTGTATAGAATGTGCACTTGTGTCCTCTGACAGGTATTGTTCAGGTGTGAGGCTGCCTTTATTGAGAAGGAAAGTCTGATAAGGCAGATGGGTGTCACAATGTTTCATTTATCACTAGAAATGTTGCTATGAGTGCACGACCTGTGTCCTTGGGCTAAGGAGCTTTCTGAGATGACACCCCACTCATCCTTTTTCTCCCAAGTCCCTCGCAGTGTGGACCTGTAAGGCTCCCAGTGTGAAGGAACCCAGGAAAGAGGGGTTGGCTGTGCACACCCAGTGTCTTGCAGAACACCTGTGTGGGGAGAGACCAGGAAAGTTAAGAGCTGATGATGCTGACAGTCCTGGCCACCACCCACCCAGGGCGTGTCCTTAGGCGTACTCATTGGACCATTGCACCCGACGGCAGGGTGGCAGTACCCAGCTGCATTTTACAGGGGAGAAACAGTCCCAGTGAAGTGCCCAGCTTTGCCAAAGGAGATGGAAGCAACTGGATTTTTAGAGTCCAAACTTGAGCCCTTGAGTTGTGGGTCTCACAGGTACCAGAGGGACACTGCAGCGTCAATTTTCACTGGAAATATTGGTCGAGGAATAGTTAAAGTGAGCAAGATGGTCAGGTTGTGGGGGGTGTGAGGCCTCGTTTACCCCATTTCTGTACAATGCTACGTTACAGGGAGTGGAAACAGCTTCTGAACCATATACTCAGGTGAGCAGCTGGGCCCCAGTCTCCCCAGTGCCCAGCACACACCTGGTGGGTATCTATTAGGTGCTCGGTGACCAAGCCTTTGCACCTCCTACGTGCTCCCAGGCTGATGTACAACTGGTCCCCCAGTCAGTACCCGTGGTTAGGTGGGGGTTCTCCAATGTCTATGCTTAAGTGTTTGCCAGTTGTACAATGAGAGGGTCCAGGTGTCTCAGCCTGACGCAGGCCAGTGCATGCCAGCCACTCCATGTCAACAGTCAGCCTGTGTGAGGGGCCTGTCCCACACTGTGCTGAACATGGAGACTTTATAAAGCCCCACCTCAGGGTGTGGTTGGAGGGGATGTGCTGGAGGCATGATGGAGCAGTGGGAGCAGCACATGTCTGCGCGGATCTGTCCTATGAGGTTCCCTTCGAGAAGCTCTGGGCACTGGACGGGCGGGCGGGGGAGGGGAGTTGCAGACGAGGTGAGCCCGCCTGTCCCAGATAAGCTTCCTGCAGTCCCACCTATCCTTACTGCGCACAGGGTTAAGGGGTTAAGACTGGGCTGAGCTAGCTTTACAGGGTGGTCTGTCATGGCTCTTGCCCCCACCCCACCCCCCCGTCCTCTTCCTCAGCCCACCTTTCTCACCCTTCTTAGGGTCCTGTCCCTGCCCCTTTCTCAGCCTCCCAGCACATTGTCCTCCCCAGCAATCATTCCCCACCCTGTCCCATCCCTGAGCTGCAGGCCTGCACACTGCACCCTCCCAGAACTGACGGAACCAGGGATCATCTCACTGGCTGGCAAATGGATGAATGCAGTTAAGAAATATTTACCAGGATCTTTCTTAGTACAGAACACTGGTAGGGCTTGTTAAGGGCACCAGAAAGTGTGTGGGGCGTCCAGATGAGGAACACAGGTGCATGTAGGGCAGTACACATTGACAAGAGAGGGCTGCAGCCAAGGACAGCTCTTGGGGGCTAGGAAAGAATGGAGGGATTTGAGCAGGGCACTCGCTACTTTGAAGCTCTGACCCAGCCGCTGGGTGCAGGCAGGACAGATGCTGGCAGGAGGTCCCTTGCCCCCATGTCTTCTTGACTCTAGGTCTTACTCTTCTGAAATCTGTCCTGAGCCCCTCCAGCCAGGTCCTGTGTCTCACCCATTTGGTGCCCCCAGGGCCTGGCACATGGCACTGCCTCTCAATCAGCTGTCCACTAATTTGCTGGTACTTGTGTTACTCTTGATGCAAGTTCCCCCCTGCTTAACCTGTTAGACTTCTGCCTGTGATTTGAATCCTGGCTCATGTGGGTTTTTGACCAAAGGCCTTTTTTCTGGTTCCCCAGCTCTCCAGCCAGGTCTGAATTAATCCCACCACCCTCCCCATGTTCCCCAAGGTTTTTTTGACTTATTGCAGGATTAGTCCAATGCCACTGTGGTGTCCTCCCTGACTCCATCTTACTCAACACTTAACATGCTACAACAGACATTATAATAGTTTGGTCGTATGTCATGTTTAATCTAAACAGGGACAATTGGTGTGAAAGGGGCAGATGTAACCCAGGAGTAAAAAGCACTGACCACACTGTCCAGAGAGGGCTGTCATTGGTCTGCCTCCACTACAAGTGGACATGTACATGTGAATGACCCATTCAGCCCTCCCTTACCCCCCGCCTTGGTGTTCCAGTCTGCAAGAAGGAGCCACACTGGGCAGATGGCCTCTCAGGTTCTCTAAAGCACTAAAATGGCATGGCTTGGGGAAAGTTTATGCCTGTGAGGAGTTTGGTGGATGACATGAACTGGTGGATGTGTTCATAGAAAGGTCTTGGGAACAGAGCATGAGAACTCCCAAGTCCAGGGTTGGTTGGGAACCAGCCAGAGACATTGAACATCTGCTTTGGGTGTGAGCTGATGACCACCCATTGCATCAAGGTCCCCACAGTGCTGGGGGATGGCCTCTCCTTCCCTGCGGCAGGCAGGTGATGTTCACCACACCTGGGATAAATCAGCTGAATTGTCCATCAACATGATTGGGTGGGGTTCTGAATAAGTGTCTTCTCTATTTAGGATGGAGGAACATTTGGATCTAAGGTTAAATGTGACAGCCTTGGTTCCCGGCAATACCCCCTTCCCCTGCCCACCTGCAGCTGTCTGGAAGTTTCCCATGATAGTGGGGTACATCAACCTGAGCTCCATTTGGCCTTGATCAGCCCTAGACTCACAGCTGCGAGATAATGACATAAAACAGCCCCTCCCTCCCTAGGACCCAGGAGTTGGGCCATTTGCAGCACGGCTTCCTCCCTGTTTGCTAAATTCCCTCAAATACACTTTTCTTCTGCCTGCTGCCTCCTCATGGTTCTCTGAGTGACACCGTTCTTACATTGTGGTGCCGAAACCCAGGACTGGGACACCGGCACAATTGGGACTCCCGAGTCGGACTTGGGCCCAAGCCGGCCCCAATCCTTTGACCCGGAGTCGCTCAGACCTCCATAGGTCAGCGGCTCGAGCTTCCCCCTCTGGCTTGCTGACCCCTTCTGCCTCCCTTTTTCCTCCAACCCCTCCTCCAACTGCCATCTACTCCCAGTCAACACCAGCCCTCGGATTTATGGGTGAGTTCTCCACCTCTGTTTTCTCTGGTGGTTCTGTTTCCTGGTCTAATCCGAGACCATTCCAGGCAGTCCGGCCCAAAATCTGAGTGCTCAGTCAGAACCACCTCCTCGGGGTCAGTCCAGACCCCTCTCTCCGGAGTCTGATAATCCCAGGGATGCCTGGAATAAATCAGCGCCTCTCCTCTTGGCCTCTGGCCCTCCACACCCTCTGGTCAAAAAGGGGACGCTCTTCTGGACAGAGTGCGGAGCCGGAAACGTTGGGTTGGACCGCCCCTCCCCCTCTCCTTCCTTCTCGGACCCACGATAACCGTAACCATCTCCAAGGGAATCTGCCAGTCCCTCCCACCCAAAAATACCTCTCTTGGGTGTTTAGCCTATAATCTCAGACCTCTCCAACTAAATGGTGAGGTCAAGGTATTGTCATGTAGCCCCAATATCCTCTAAATAACCAGTCAGTAGCCAAAATTTAAAAAAACGGCACTTTGGAGTTCTCACAGACCTTCATAACTTTCTCTGGCAGTTGGACAGGTGGTCAAAAAATTTCCCTATGCTCAGGCTTTCTAAACTCTTCAGATCACTCTCTCTCTCTCTGCAAACAGCTCACTGTCCACCCAACTCCACTTATCCGAAAAAAACACCTTCCTCTCGACCTTCTGTACCCCCTTTAATCCCTTCTCTTTCTTCCTTACACACACACACACAAATTACGATAAAACACAGATTTTTAGCAAAAACCAAAACATTTAGTAAGAAACCAGAAACTCTGGGTGCAGCCAAGGACCAAGGGGGCTGCGTAACTGCATTTTCCCATTTCCCAAAGTGTAGTAATGAACAACCTCCCCTCGGATTTCGGATATCCTTTGTTCTCAAGAGGCATTTGTGCTGAGCTGCGGAATGACCCTTTTCTGATGCTAGTATTAACTCTAGCTCAAAGAAACCCCTCTAATTACATTAGCCCTTTAATGCTAAATATTTTCCCACTGGTCTAAAAGCTTTTTATATTTAAGCACTTTTGCTCCGGCTCCTGCACCGCCCAACCTGCGACAGGGCCACTGGGTGCTTGGCGCCAGAAACGAGAGCCCCTTCAGGCGCCTCCCCCGGCCCCTGCTCCTGTCTCCCACACCTGCACGACTGCCAGGCCACTGAGGGAGAACTGAGGTGCGTGGTTTCCCCTCTTCCTGCCCCCATGTGCCTCCCCGGCCACCGGTGCCGAATCTCCGCAGTCGTGCAGCTCCCAGGCTGGCACACAACTTCGTCTCCGACCCCGAGTGTGCTATGCGTGCGCACCGGCTCCTGCCGCAGCTAGGACCATCCACGGGAAGGGCCCAACTCACATCCAGAGTCGCAGTCACCGCCGGCTCCCCCGGTGTCCAGGGAGGAAACCGCTCCCGCCCCCCGCCCCACACCCCCGACCCCCGCAGCCTCGGCCGCTGCTCTTCATCCATCCTTCTCCTCCTTGCCCTGCCCCTTGCCGCCGCCGCCACCTTCTCCAGCCAATCCCAGAGGCCCATCCCTACTTCCCCTTCCCCAAGCCCCTCCTAACCTCCAACCAGCATCACCCCTCTAGTCTTCACCCTGCCCTCCGTGAGGTCGTTGATAGACACGGTGTCCCATTTCGCCTGAGGAATGCTTCTTCTTACCCACCCACTTCATTAATCAGTTGGCCCCAAACACTCAAAAAAGCTCCAAAAATTACAGACAAGCCCCAAAACCCTTCCATATATAAATCGCCTTCCAAATACAAAACCGGAAGAGGAGAGTGAGAAGGAACAACGAAAACGGAAATACACACTCTTTTCCTGGCTAATGCCCTAAAAATTTGCTCCAAGAAAAATATTAAAATAAGCCTAAAAGCAAAGCCTCCACCATCAGGCAGCCTCCAAGCCCCTGTTTCTGGTGCACTCACGAGAGACATTGGACCAAGCTCTGTCCAAACCCCTGCTTAGCTCCTCTCGGTTCCTGCCCTTTCTGTCAAAAGACAGGTCATTGGAACGTAGACTGTCCATCGGCCTCTAACCGAGGGACTAGCCCGCCTACCCCGGCAGTGGATCTGGATGCTAGCCTTGTGGTTTCAGAACTCCTTGGACTTTCCACTGCCTGACGGGGCCCAGGTTTAAAAGGGTGCCTTTAACCATCATGGTTGCAAAAACCAGGGTAAACATATTGGTGGCAGGTAAGCTTGTCTCCTTTATCCTTGATACAGGACCCATGTATTCTGTCCTGCCCGAATTTTCAGGGCTCCTAACTCCCTCTGCCATATCGGTTATAAAAATAGACGGCAAGGTAACCCAACCCCTAAATACCCCTCAGGCAGCAGGCATTCACCCACTCCTTTCTAATACTGCCGCACTGCCCAACCCTACTTTTCAGATGCAATATTGTTACAGAACCCCTGGGCTGCTCCAGTTGAAAACAAACCCACGGACTCTTTAGTTAGGGGCCCGATTGCCCGCTGCCAAAATTATAACTCTCAATACCAGAGTTTAGTGAAAAGAAAAAGAATTGTTTATTTAACAGTTATATAGATTTAGTTATTTGCGGATTTCTGTTGTTAAGTCTTATGCTCTTTAAAACACCCACAAACACATATCCTTGCCTCCCCCCCTTCCAAACCAGGCTAGTTTTAGGAAAGTCACAGAAACCGTTTCCCTACTTTCCAAACACAGTTCAGCTTTACCAGCAGCTGCCAATCATTCAATCCTGATTGGGGAGGTCCTTTCTGTGCTGTGGCACCCTCCAGCTCTCAATGCAGAACCACCTGGATTCTCAGCCTCCTTACAAACTGCCTTCTTCCTGCAAACCGCGTGGATCTTCTCTTCTCAAAACTGCATGGCGAGAGCCTCTTAAAGCAGCCTGGAGACCCCTTCTCCAAGCCACATGGAGAAGGCCCCTTCACCAAGCCACGTGGAGGGAGCACACGAGAGAGCGAGAGAGCGAGAGCGAGCTCGAGCGCGCGAGTGAGAGAGAGCCCCCGAGAGCTAGAGTGAGAGCCTGAGTCAGAGCGAGAGAGTCTGAGAGAGTCTGAGCTAAAATGTCTGCAGTTGCTTATATATCCCTGACTGCGTCATCTGACTCAGTGGGCGTTGCAAACAGTTCTGACCATTCACAGACCCTTACGTAGGCTCTGTGTGCTTTCCATACCGTCCCCTGGTTCAAGACTCCTCCCATCTGCCTGAGGCTTTGAATGCATTAAAGCCATTTTGCATAAGAAAGACAGTAGCCACCAGCCTCAGGCATGTGGAGGCATTCTAAAAGCTGCTTCCTTCTCCCCATCCCCCAGCTGCAAGCTCTGGGGATTTTTGGACTCCCCTGTTTCTGTAACAATATTCTAACCAAACTGCACACATCTATATCTCTTAGTTATTTTGACTCCATACCCCCACCAATTAATCCCACCTCAAAACCTCCCACTTTACCATCCTAGACCTCAAAAATACCTTCTTCATTATCCCACTCTCCCCAGTCTCCCAAGACCTCTTTACCTTCACCTGGACCGACCCAACCACAAAAATAACACAGCAACTGACCCAAACGGCCCTGCCTCAAGGGTTTCAAAATAGTCCCCACCTCTTCAGTCAAGCCCTAGTGTTACAGAAACAGGGGAGTCCAAAAATCCCCAGAGCTTGCAGCTGGGAGATGGGGAGAAGGAAGCAGCTTTTGGAATGCCTCCACATGCCTGAGGCTGGTGGCTAGTGTCTTTCTTATGCAAATGGCTTTAATGCATCCAAAGCCTCAGGCAGATGGGAGGAGTCTTGAACCAGGGGACGGTATGGAAAGCACACAGAGCCTACGTAAGGGTCTGTGAATGCTCAGAACTGTTTGCAACGCCCACTGCGTCAGATGACGCAGTCAGGGATATATAAGCAGCTGCAGACATTTTAGCTCAGACTCTCTCGCTCTCTGACTCGGGCTCTCACTGACGCTCTCGCTCTGGCTCTGGCGCTCTGACTCTCTCGCTCTCACTCGCGTGCTGGCTCTCGGGCTCTAGCTCTCTCTCTCTCTCTCTCTCTCTCTCTCTCGCTCGCTCGCTCGCTCGCTCGCTCGCTCTGGAGCTCTCGCTCTCTCGTGTGCTCCCTCCACATGGCTTGGTGAAAGGGCCTTCTCCATGTGGCTTGGAGAAGGGGTCTCCAGGCTGCTTTAAGAGGCTCTCGCCATACGGTTTTGAGAAGGAGAGAAGATCCACGTGGTTTGCAGGAAGAAGGCAGTTTGCAAGGAGGCTGAGAATCCAGGTGGTTCTGCATTGAGAGCTGGAGGGCGCCACAGCACAGAAAGGACCTCCCCAATCAGGATTGAATGATTGGCAGCTGCTGGTAAAGCTGAACTGTGTTTGGAAAGTAGGGAAACAGTTTCTGTGACTTTCCTAAAACTAGCCTGGTTTGGAAGGGGGGGAGGCAAGGATATGTGTTTGTGGGTGTTTTAAAGAGCATAAGACTTAATAACAGTAATCCGCAAATAACTAAATCTATATAACTGTTAAATAAACAATTCTTTTTCTTTTCACCAAACTCTGGTATTGAGAGTTATAATTTTGGCAGCGGGCAATCGGGCCCCTAACTAAAGAGTCCGTGGGTTTGTTTTCAATTGGAGCAGCCCAGGGGTTCTGTAACACTAGGAGCCGACTTACAACAGCTTAACCTTTCCCCAAGCGTCCTCCTACAGTACGTGGACGGTCTCCTCCTCTGTAGTCCGTCTGAAAACCTTTCTCATCTCCATACTGCGCAGTTCCTAAACTTTCTTGCCAGTCAGAGATACCGCATGTCACAAAACAAAGACCAATTCTCTCAAACTCAGGTCATATATCTCAGACTCTCCATCATCCCCACTCATAAATACCTAATTCTAGAAAGACAGAACCTAATAACTACCTTCCCTCTGTCCCATACTAAACAGGAACTCCTATCATTATTAGGCCTCACCAAGTTTGGATCCCTAGCCAAACCTTTATATCAAGCAATAGCTAGGAACTTGTCTAAACCCCGAAAAAACTCTCAAGCCCTCCTTAAACCTATCACCACACTCAAAATAGCACTCGCTCAAGCCCCAGCGTTAGCTCTTCCAAACCCAAATAAACCTTTCCTCCTATACACCGGCACAAAAAATGGCTTTGCTCTCGGGCTGTTAGCACACCAATATAGACCAGACCAACGGGTTATAGCCTATTTTTCCAAAACACTCGATTCCCCCTTCCTAGGGTAGCCAGCCCGCCTCCGTGCCGCAGAAGCAGCAGCAGCAATTCTCTGTCAAAAAATTCTTAAGTTCCCTTTGCCCAGGTAATTGTCCACTCTTCTCATACTATTTCCGGCCTACTAACCCATCAGGCCATCACTGCAGCCTCCTCTTCCCGAATTCAGTTCTTACATGCCCAACTACTTCAAAATCCTCAAATCTCCCTACATAAATCAGCTCTCTTCCTCAACCCTGCCTCATTCCTTCCCCTCCCCCACTCCCACACCCATACCCACGACTACGCTCAACATCACTTCTCCTTTCTACACCCCTTCCCAAACATACAAGACACCCCTCTACCCCAGGTAAAATCCTCACTTATAGATAAAAACTCCTACAAGGTTGGCCCAAAAGGAGCATAATATAACATCACTACCCTCACCTCCATCATTAAGTCGGAATCTCCTCCCAACAGGCATAACTTATTACCCTAGCGTAGGCCTTGGCCCTTACAAAAAACCATCAGGTCACTATATACACTAACTCCAAATATACCTATCACATCATACATTCACACATAAAAAACACATTGACATTATTGCCCAAGCTAGGGAACAGGCATATGGAAAATCCTATTTAAAACCTTCCTCTCATACTTCTCTCCCTTCAAAATGATCCTAGTGCCTCTCATAACCCCACTGCTTCTCCTCCTATTCTTCGCCCTTGGCCCTTGCTTCCTCAAACTGCTAGTTAACTTTATTAAAAAATGGTCCAAATCCATAACAGCCTCTATGTCCATAATGTACTCTTATTAAGATCTTTCAGATATCAATCCAAGGCAAGAGATAACCCCGAGCTGGCAATCAATCCCCTCTCATCTCCCCTAACTCAGCAGGAAGTCGTTATAGAACAGAGATTTGATGACCCCTCTCCCAACCAGTCTCTGCTACTCCCCAAACAAAAACACACCCCACCCTTCGCCTCCTTTTATTAAAACAAAAAGGCTAGAATGACAGCTTTGGTTCCCATGCCATCACCCCTCCCCCCACCCACCTATAGCTGTCTGGGAGTTTCCCATGATAGTGGGGTACATCAACCCAAGCTCCGTTTGGCCTGGATCAGCCCTAGACTCACGGCTGCGAGATAACGACTAAATTCAATAGCTTCTTTTTTCTTTCCCCTATCAAACAGCCCCCTCCTTCCCTAGGACCCCGGAGTTGGGCCATTTGAGGCACGGCTTCCTCCCCACTTGCTAATTCCCTCAATAAACTTCTTCTGCTTGCTGCCTCCTCATGGTTCTCTCAGCGACACAGTTCTTACAAAATGGAGATCAGGATGGTGGAGTTTGGCAAGAAAAGATAAACTTCTTCCTCAGCTGCTTCCTCATTACACATGCCGTCCCTGGCCATCCTTCCCTCTTTCCTCTCTCCTTTGGGTCCTCTTCACTCTGTCCATAGTAGAAGAGCATGTCAGCCACATAGGGGCCTTGTTCAGAGATGAGGTAGGAATCCTTACAGAGGTCAGGGGTATGAGAGAACAGTGGAGGGCTAGTGGAGGCTTCTTGCATAGAGGGCTTCCTCTCAGGGGGCTCCTGGAGCTGTGTGGGCTCTCAGGGGCTGCCACCATTCAGAAGAGGACAAAAGGCCCTCACTTTATGACACCTCTCCCTTTTTCTTCTAACCTCCATGTTGCCGATGTGGTTTTAGCCTCCCACTCTCCTTGGAGAGAGGCCAAGAATCCAGCTGCCTCTGCTCTCCTATTTGGCTTTCTTTCAGCTACCCTTCACCCAAACCCCACTTTGACTTTGGACAGGATTTCCAAAGCCTCTAATCACAAAACCTTCCTTTGCCCTCAAATAGTTGTATTTAGCAGAAAGGACTGTGGCGACTCAATGGGAAGAGTCCTCTCAATGACAAGAAAGGGCACAAGGCCTTAGGATGGTCTCCCTTACAGGGAAGCTATGTCTCTATGGCACCAACAAAAACAAATCAGGGTTTAAAAAAATTGCAACCAGGTATTTAGCTTGCCTGCCACCTTGGCTATGATGTTTATTTTTTTCTGAATTGATTTAATGTAATATATATATTAAGCATATATATAATACATATATATTTCTTGTGATGACACTGGAGTGTCCTCTCCAGTGAAGCTGAAGCTACAGAGTCTGGGAAGGATGATATGGAGGGTCTGCTGTTGCCCATGCAGCAGACCCCCCCTCTCTTCGCAGCTGAAGGGTCCAAGGGAAAGACGGAGTCAATACAGCTTGGCTTCAGGTGCGCCGCAGGAGTTGCCGGTGTTGACTACAACGTCAAACCGCCTTAGGGACTCTGGCTCCGGATTTCCTGTCGGGGTTTACTCCCTTAGCCTTTCCCCTGAAGAGGTATGCCACAAGGCAGCGGAGGTTTTTTGGAGTCAGAGTTTTCCTTCTCTGACTGTTTCTACTACTTAATATATAATTGGTTGGTGACAGAAAGTGAATAGATGATAGACAGATAAATAGCCTTCTGACTTGTTCTGCAAATAAAGTGATCCCACCATAAGGAATTATTGTCTGAGTAGATATTTGGAGAGATGGTTGAGAATATTTTTACAGGTGTTGTCACAAATATATATTAATGTGTGGACTATAAAGGCTTTGCTCTTTAGATAGCTGCAGAATTTCGTTATTGTATTTATTGAGACACCAGCCCTTCAAATGACAGTTTCATTCTCTTTTTTATCACTTCTTCAAAGGAAGTATTTAAGTGCCAAATACCTTCTTTGTATTTGGTTTTGTTTTATTACCTTTCCTGAACTCCTGAATTTCCCTGAGGTTTTCTTTACCTTTTTTCTCTCTTTCCACTAAAAACTGAGATTATTAATCTCTCTTCTTACCACAATGTCAAAATATTCTGCAGGGGAAAATTTAATAAGTCTGGGTATGAAAAATTTTCAGTTTACTAAAGCAACAAAGCCAAAAATTTAAGTCTTTATTGTTTCTGTTTTGAAGGTAAGTGGACTTTCTTCTTTTCCTATCAAACATTTATTTTTGGCAAAACCTGTAATCAATGTAAGCAACTTACCAATAAGCTTTAACATTGTGGACTCCAGCTCTTTTTCTGTTTTGACAAATTATATAGTTTGCTATTAACCAAAACCAATAATATAAACTCCCAAATAAATTGAGTTTTGTTTTAAAAGATTGCTTCTCAAATTTTATAATAACTCATTAGTTTTCTCTAGGCAAATCAAAGAGCATATGAACCAACACATGTTCACAGGAGGCCAGTGTGGCTAAGTTGGTTGGAGTGTGATCCCATAACCGAAACGTTGCAGGACCAATTCCCAGTCAGGGCACATACCTAGGCTGCAAGTTCAATTCCTCATAGGGGCACATACAGGAGACAACGAATACATGTTTCTCTCTCACATCAATATTTCTTTCCCTTTCTCTCTCCCTTCCTCTCTCTCTCTCTAAAAGCAATTTTAAAAAATATCCTTGGTGAGGATAGAAAAAACAGACTAACAAATACAAAGAAAGACTCAGGGAAAGCAGAAATGGGGAATAATGGGTTTGTGACAGACTGAATTAGTGAGTGTTTGGCAATGTCATTCTAGAGTGAGTGCAGAATTTTATTTTAAAAGTGTTATGTTGGGAAGATCAATCTATTAATGACTTAAAGTACAGAAGGAGAATTTGTTAAATTAGTCCAAAATATACCTTAAAATGAAAGCCTTTAGCTGCTCTGGTATACTATTTGAGAGAAGGAGAAGAATGAATGAAAAAGAATATAAACATGTATTCCATCATTACTTTTTACTCCAATTTTAGCAAACCAATAAGAAAACAGGTATGATTTCCTATTTTGCCTGTACATATATATAATTTAAAGACACATCCAGAGAGAATGTGAAAGTTAAGCAAATGCATCTGGAAGCATAAACGGAGAAGAATGAGAGGAAACACTGTGCAATTAGAGAAACCATAAGAACTGGAGAAAGTAAAAGAAGTGGAGAAGAGAGAGGTGAAGCTAGTGCACTCAGATACAGGGAGTAACCTCAGAGATAAGCAGAAGCACACTCAAGTGACTAAGCCAGCAGCAGAATGATACTCCTATTACTGGATGGGGCCTGGCCAGGAGTGGGGCTGTCTCGGGCCAGCGGTGGTGTGTGGGTTCTTGACTTCACAAACCAGTCCAGGTGACTATGAGAATGCATTTATTAAAAGCTGAGGACAGTGAAACATAGAGGAAGCAACAGGAGAGCCCCTGCTGGGCTGCCTTGGCTCACTGGAAAGTCAGAGAAAAGGGGACTTAGGGACAGGTTCAGGGGCTTAGCTTGGGGCAAGCTGTGTTGCCCATTACAGCCCTGATTGCAATTCTCAGGGCTCCTTAGTTTAGGAGAGGCATGCCTGTGGGGAAAGAAGCGGAGAAAGAAGAGGGGAAAGGGAACTGCTCACCAGAGGAGAGCATGAACTGGGTCCTTTGTCTTGAGGCCTTTATCTCTTTCCTGCAGGTGGGATCTTAGGGGAGGTGGTCCCAGGAGTGTTTCAGCAGAATATTCATCATTCTCCAAGTGTGCCCTTTCAGGGTCACAGACTTCACTGATTGGTCAGTGACGGGGAAGGGTGTCATTAGTCATTGCAGTTGGTTCTGTCATCACCCATCTGGTTTTGCTGCTTTTCTGGGCCTGTAGTTGAAATACAACTGAGGCCTAGATGTTGTCTCCAGGGAGGTGACCTTCTGTATCTTACTGTAAATTGCTTGGACATTGTGTTTAGCTACCTGTCTCAGGTTCCCTACTCGACTTGCCAAAGAATTTTCCTAGCTTCTTACTGTCCTGTCTCACTCAAAGATGCCTGGACACTCACTGCGCCAAGGTCAGATTAATAGCCTTTCTTATCTTGTCTCAACGTCCCTAGATGTGGGCCCTTCCTGGATCTGTCTGCTGTAGGGGAGGTTAAAGCTGAAGTTACAAAAGGAAGGCCAACCTGCTTGGCCAGGATCAGGTATTTGC
Source organism: Furipterus horrens (assembly GCF_987537825.1). Taxonomy (NCBI): domain Eukaryota; kingdom Metazoa; phylum Chordata; class Mammalia; order Chiroptera; family Furipteridae; genus Furipterus; species Furipterus horrens. The sequence goes on along the minus strand of NW_028327180.1, from coordinate 58,504,866 downwards.
AAGGTCTTGCCTGATTGTCTACATTTGCTGATGGGTCAGGTATTTTCAAAGTGTTGCCTGACTGAATACGTCTGCAACACATAGCCTTCTGATGATGAAAGCTGGAGCTGTGGGGCTGGAAACGAGGTAGGAGCAGGGAAGATCCTGACTATTAGTTTAGAGCAGGAACTACTTGCATGATATCTGAGAACGCTCCACCTACAGCTTTCTCAGGAGTTTCTCATCAGTTTCATTTCTTAGAAGTTTCACTTGTTAGTTTTACCACCTGACTGCTGATGTCAATAGCTGATATAATGGAACATTATAAATAAACTTGGTAAAGTCAGGCCGGTGTCATTGTCTCTCCCTCTGAGGGCAATGGACCACCTGACCTCTGCTTTGCATTAATCTTGTGTCTGTGTTTTTCTTTTAACCTTCACATCGCCCCCTCTCTGGTACCTTAGGATTCAACATTGAGCTGCATGGGTCGCGGCAAGTGGCATCCAAGGTGGGGCTAGAGAGTACAGGGAACTTCTAACCAAGAAAAGGAGACCTCCGAAGGAAAAGTGCGCACTTGTAAGTACCTGGGCCAGAGTGAAAGGACTACATAGCATCAGGTGTAAAATGGGGAATTCAGGATCATCGGAAAGCAAGTTATACGGTCATGTGAGAAATGCTCACAATAAAAACTGGGACACAGGACTTGAGCAGCAAAGTGAGGCATTTATTCATGAGTTGCAGAGTCAGGCGCATTCTCAACCAGGAGAATGTGCGCCCTAAGTAGACAAAGAAATCTGGTTTTATAGTAATGCGATTAGCTCCCCCTCCCTAATGTGATTAGCTCTCACTTCCCTCTCCTTCTCCCCCTTTCTCCATTACTGGTTACTCCAGAGTTACAATCTACCACGATTATCTAAATGCCCCTATTGTGATTTGTAATTATGCTAATGCTGTCACCTCCCTTCTTAAGAGATTCTCTAATTACATTTGCCCTTAAGATCCTTTAATTACATTTGCCCTTTGTTATGTTACTAATGATTTTCTACTGGTTTGGGAGTCACTATTTCCTTGTTTCCTACAGTCAGATGTTGAAATCAATGCTGGCAGGTAGAGGAGTAAATGTGAGTGTAAGAACAGAGTCGCTCAGAAAGCCATCAAGACACAGTGAGCAGGAAAAAAGAAGGTTATTGAGGGAATCAGCAAGCAGTGAGGGAGCCGTGGCGTGAGTGGCTCTGACTCCAGACTCATAGGGAAGGAGAGAGTTGTTTTATAGAGGGAAGAAAAAAGGGACTGCTTGAGAGAAACTCGGTCCTTTGGAGTGGATGAAGAAACTACTCAGACACCCTCCATGTGAGAAAGGAAGGGAGGGGGTTTTCTCTAGTGGAAAATTGCCCTTGTTTCTTTATTAGCCAGGGTTTTTATTCACTTTCCACATGCGGAAGTAATTAAGGAAAATATGCAGCCCTTCCCCAAATGGTAGGGAATGAAAGGGAAATGGAGATCAATACAGGGTTGAAACACCCAGGTATTTTACACAAGGTCAAAAGCGTTTCCTCTTACTTAATCGTTCTGTTCTTCACATTTTACTGACAAGGATTTGAGGCTATACAGAGAAAAACAGCAGGTTCCCTCTTCCTTAAAAGCCACTTTGTATTTCTATTCTATCTTTAAAATCCCCCAGAGGGTGGGATTCAGAGCAGGCCTGAAAGACAACCTGCCAGCTAAGGGTCCAGCAGGGGGCAGCCCCACACAGCGGTCAGAGTCTTTTAAACCAAGCCTGTCTGCTTCCCGCATCTCCCCATGCCTGTCTATCCTCCACACTACTTAATTTAGTTTGGTTATCTTGCACCTGCAAACATGCCGTCTGATCAGGGCCAAACACAGCTCAGCTTGACACACCCTGCTATAGTGGGGAACTCCTGGCACAAAATATTACTATCTTCTAAGCAGCTGCTGGCAGCGGGAGGTGGGGTGGGAAGGCATGGGAACTGAAGCTGTCAGTGAGAAGTCAGCAGTTAGAGCAATTTTTAAAATATGTTCAGAGTACTTGTCCTCGGTTCCCAAAGGAGGGAACCGTAAATGAGCAAACTTGGGCTCGAGTAGGTCAACAATTACAAGAGTATTATATAAGGGAGGGCCCTTCAAGGACGCCTATTTTTTCTTTCACGTTCTGGTCCCTTATTTGGGATTCTACAGATCGAAGGAAAGAGGTGGTTAAAGTGAAACAGGGTACCTTGGAGAAGTTATTAGAGTCTGAAGCAGGGGCTTCTTCTCTTTCGCAGCTGCCGCCAACCGCTCCACCCCTTAAGCCTCAGAGGGGAACTGAATCCTTGTTGATTGAGAGTGAAAAGGAATTTAAAGATGAGGCACAAAAACCAGATAAGGTTAAAAGGAATAAGGAATCTGATAAAGAAAAGGAAGATTCTATAGATGATTTGAAGGAGAAGCAGTCTTTAGGGTGCAGATATTTTTAGCTTTCAGTGCGAGATAAGAATTTGTTAAAAGCTACAGTTTAGTTGTGCTCTGCCAAATCTTGGACTGGATCAAAACAGAAAGAAAAGCAGTCTCAGATTCAATTCTCAGAAAAAAAAAAAAAAAGCAGCACAAGCTTTAGTTCAAAAGCAGTTAAAAGCAAAAACATCAAACTGCTTATGGAGGTACATCAATTGCTAGTATTTCAGAACCTCAAGATATAGGGGAATATTTGCAAACTGTATCTAAATGGGGATTTTCAAAATGTTTAGAAGTATTCCACAACAACATCCTCCTATACCTTACTGTCTTAATAGTACTAATATAGAATTAGGGAATTTTCCACCTTGGCTAGACTGTGCTCAGGTAATTCCAGTAGAGCACCCTATTAGTGGAACAGATATTAAAATATATGATTGGGCTTGTAAGAAACAAGGACATAGTGACTCCCAAACCAGTAGAAAGTCATTGGTAACAAAGGGCAAATGTAATTAAAGGGTCTTAAAGGCAAATGTAATTAGAGGGTCTCAAGGGCAAAGGTAATTAGAGGATCTCTGAGAAGGGAGTTGACAGCATAAGCATATTTACAAATCACAATAGGGGCATTTAGATAATCGTGTTAGATTGTATCTCCAGAGGAAGTAGTAACGGAGAAACAGGGGAGAAGGAGAGGAGTGAGGGAGCTAATCACGTTAGGGAGGGGGAGCTAATCGTATTACTATAAAACCAGTTTTCTTCATCTACTTGGCGCGCACATTCTCCTGGCTGAGGGTGCGCCCGACTCTGTAGACTCGTGAATAAACGCCTCGCTTTGCTGCTCAAGTCCTGTGCCCCGGTTTTTATTGTGAGCATTTCTCACAGGCTCATAGACTAGATCCAGCTCGTCCTCAGTATCATTTGATGTCACCTAGAAGTTTTATAGGTAACCTACTGTCTATAGAAAAGTGTCACTATCATCAAGAAGTGGGGCGTTTTGGAGCTGCATTGCAGTTAATTAATTTCATTCCAGGACCCACTGCAGATTTAAGTTTATCTTCTAAATATGGTCTTTATTCTTGTGTAAAATTTCCTCATGTTTTAATTACAGGATTAGGAAATATAATTCAGCAAAATGGTCATTCTGTAACCTGTACAAATTGTAATTTAACTAGTTGTGTGTCTCGTTATAACATTGCAGAAGAGTGTGTTAATTTTGCATCAACGTCCTTTTGTAATGCTTCCAGTTAGTCTTACAGAACCTTGGTACGAAGATACTGGTCTTCAAGTAACTTAGGAATTGCACAGAGCTTTAACTTGCCATAAGCGAGTCATTGGACTTATTATAGAAGTCATAACGCTTGTTATTGCTATAGCTTCTGCTGCTGCGGCTGCGGCTGCAGCATTTAGAGCATTCAGATGGCTCATTATGTTAATGAACTGGCTCAAAACACATCTAAGGCTCTGCAAACTCACGAAGATGTACATTTAAGACTAGATACTAAACTTAACGCTTTAGAAGCTGTAGTGATGACTATTGGAGATCAGGTAAAGCAGTTAAGTTTTACAACGACTCCAGAGTCATGACAAATTTTCTTTTATCTGTGTCACTCGCATTCATGATAATGATAGTGAGTGGGATTGGAAAAAGGTTAAAAAACATCTATCTTGAGTCTGGCATCATCAAAATATAAGCCTTGATTTGGCCCTTCTTCATAAAGAAATTACTAATATGGAAGAAGCAAAAAATCCTATTTTGAGTACAGTGCAATTGGCACAGAACTTGTTAAATGATTTAAAAGGATTTAACCGATTTAATGTGCTTCAGCATACATTCTTGTATCTTGTTGGTTTAGGATGTTTTCTACTAATAACATTATGTGCTTTTTACTCAGTCTGCCGAAGATTGCAAGGAGACCTCCAACAAACTGGAGTAGCCCTGCATCAGCTTCATTTAGAAAAGAAAAAAGGGGGAGATGTAGGGGACGGTGAAAGCTGAAGTTATAAAAGGAAGGCCAACTTGCTTGGCTGGGATCAGGTATCTGCAAGATCTTGCCTGATTATTTACGTTCGCTGATGGGTCAGGTATTTGCAAGGTCTTGCCTGACTGAATACATCTGCAACATGTATCCTTTTGATAATGAAAGCTGGAGCCATAGGGGCTAGAAACAAAAGAGGAGCAGGGAACATCGTGACTTAGATTAGAGCAGGAGCTACTTGCAAGATATCCGAGAACAGCTTTCTCAGGAGTTTCTCATCAGTTTCATTTCTTAGAAGATTCACTTGTTAGTTTTACCTCCTGACTGCTGATGTCAGTAGCTGATGTATTGGAACATTATAAATAAACTTGGTGGACTCAGGTCAGTGTCAAAGTCTCTCCATCCGAGGGCAATGAACCGCCTGACACCCAATTTGCATTAATCCTGTGTTTGTGTTTTTCTTTTCATCTCCACTTCGCCCCCCCTCTCTGGTACCTTAGGTTTCAACATCGAGCTGCGTGGGTCGTGGCAGTCTGCAGTCTGCAACCATCTGCCAGCCTGAAGTTTATGTCTCAGATGTCAGGAAAATCACTGATAAAACATGTTTCAAATACGCTCCACACTCTACAGGCTCCAATAGTGTTTGGTATATCATAATTGAAAAACAGGTGTTGTGGATGAATTAAAGACATAGGCAGGACCCAGGGGAGACACAGAGAACAGTTTATAAGAGCGGTGTCGCTCAGAGAACCACGAAGAACCAGCGAGCAGAAGAAAAGAAGTTTATTTCAGAGAATGAGCAAGCGGGGAGGAAATTGTGCCACGAATGCCCCGACTCCACGTTCCTAGAAAAGGAGGGGGCTATTTGATAGGGGTGTTACAGAGCCCCTGAGCTGCTCCAATTGAAAACAAACCCACGGGCCCTTTAGTTAGGGGTCCGATTGCCCGCCGCCGAAATTACAACTCTGAATATTACATTTGAGTGAAAAGAAAAATTGTTCATTTAACAGTCACACATATCCTTGCCTCCCCTCTACCAAACCTAACCAGTTTTAGGGGGGTCAGAAACACCGTTTCCCTACTTCCTAGGCACAGTTCAGCTTTACCAGCAGCTGCCAATCACTCAATCTGATTGGCGAGGTCCTTTCTGTGCTGTGGTGTCCTCCAGCTCTCAATGCAGGACCGCCTGGATTCTCAGCCTCCTTGTGAACTGTCTTCTTTCTGTAAACCGCGTGGATCTCCTCTCGTTCTCCAGAGCACCTCTGTGAACACTCACCAGCGAGGGAGACAGCCCCAGAGCGTGCCCCCCCCCCAAAGTGTTCGCAGCCGCCTAGATATCCCTGACTGCGTCCTCTGACGCAGTGGGTGTTGCCAATAGTTCTGACCATTGGCAGAACCCCACGTAGGCTCTGTGTGCTTTCCATACCATCACCTGGTTCAAGACTCCTCCCATCCAGCTGAGGCTTTGGATGCATTAAAGCAATTTACATAATGAAAGACACCAGCCATCAGCCTCAGGCATGTGGAGGCATTCTAAAAGCTGCTACCTTCTCCCCATGCCGCAGCCACAAACTCCGGGGATTTTTGGACTCCCCTGTTTCTCTAACAGTTTCCCGCCTCTCAGACTTAGACCCTTTATAATCTCATAAAGGACAATGGGCGAAGGTCTCATGCTCTTCTAACAGCTTCCTGCTGGATGTGGTCGTCGTCCTCCCTACCCTTGGGTCTAGAGATCCCTAATAAGAGTGGGGATGTAGGGGAGGGTGTCCTTTCCACATGGGGAAAGCTCTTGCAGAGTCCAGGTTAGTTGGCTGTTTCTGGGTAGCGGTATGCTTAGTTTCCAAGGGCTGGCACTGCTGCACAAGCTGGCATCCTTGTCGTATTCTGGAGGCAATAGATTTAAAAGGCAACAGGGTTAAAAAAAAACAATTCAACCTACAACCACTATATACAAAAGGCATCATTAAAACCATAATCGCTAGATGACAAAAAAAGCAGGGATTTATCTCTCAATGCCTCACATTACAAAAAGAAATGGCTTCTTTGGAGGAAGGTGTGCAGGGCGTGTCACACCTGTCCAAAGCCCTTCTGCCCACTTCACTTAGCTTGGGCTGAGGGGTATACTTTAAGGTTTCCCCCCTCTCAGATCTCTGGGCCCTTTCTGTTCAAACCACTACGACAGAAAAGACAGACCAGTTTTAAGGTGAAGCCCACAGACCACCCCGTACTTCACCAACTCAAGCACTCAGTTCAGCCAAGCCGTTGAGTCTCAGGAGGTGGGAATGCAGATGGGCTTCTTAAGTGAGGCCTAAGTATATGGACAATCACTCAGGTAGAGATCATAGTTTTATGCCCTATGAAAACAGGAAACACACACACACACACACACACACACACACACACACACGTACGTTAATTCACACTACACGATTCAAAAACCAGTCCCTAAAGTTGTGAGACTGTCTTATTGGGAAGACCTCCAGTTGCAAGGCACTTGCTATTCTTCTTGCTTGTGAATAATACGTCCTTTATAATGTCACAGACCTGGTCCAACTTTTAAATGAAAACAACCTTTCAATGAAAATAAACTTTCGGGACAGTTAGCTGCACTACCACTGAGCATTACGATTTTCCTTGAGTCTTGATTTTTCTCCCTAAGATCACCCTCCTTGTCAGTAAGGGGACTGCATTAAGTCCATTTATAATTTAGCCTGTTCATTTGCATAAAAACAACAAGAGCAGTGATTGATCACATATGATCTTTAAGTTTACTTTGCTGGAACTTACAGTAGGAACCTTGATGTCGACTTTTAGTTTGCCCGTCAGGGCACCGGAGCTGAGCCACACACCTGCCATTCAGCCTTGTCTTCAGGCACCTGCTTTCCCAAATTCTTCAGCTTTTCCATTATGCCTTAAGGTTCCCTCGAACCACCCCTCAGGAAAGCAACCTTCGTTCCTTCCCTGGAAAGATTGCCATGAACCGCACAACCAACCAAGGTGCCAGGCTTTTCCTTCTGGGCTTTCCTTAGCTTCAAAAGTCAAATCTGGTTCCTCAGGGCTTTCTGGTGACAACCAGAGCCCAAGCATGCCTTCCTCAGGCATGTCATTCCAGCCAAAGTCTTGGTACAAACCTCTATTAACAACTGGTCTTGTTAGTTTTATGAAAAGAAACCTAAGATCATTACCTAATTCTTCAAAATTGCCAAATTCTGGAGGGATCAGGTAAGGAGAAAAATACAGTGTGGAGGAAAATCCTTGTCCTTCTATATATGGCCAGTACAAATAACAGAGAACTCCAGACCTCTCCTAGGTCTCAGAGCATTATAACCAATACAGAGAATTCCAGACCCTTCCGAGGTCTGAGAATTCTAGACCTTTCATACGTCTCAATGGCCAATACCAATACAGAGAATTCCAGACCCTTCCTAGGTCTGAGAACTCTAGACCTTTCATACGTCTGAATGGCCAATACCAGTACAGAGAATTCCAGACCCTTCCTAGGTCTGAGAATTCTAGACCTTTCGTAGGTCTCAAGGCTAAATGCCAATACAGAGGTATGGTAACCATACAATAAGACTGCAAGTTGTTGAGATTTCCTTTTCCCAGGTTTGAAAACTTCTACAACCTTATCATACAACATTTCCAGACTTTCCATATATTTACCCATTCAGATTTTAACCATAACCCATTTCCAATTCTTGTTCTCTTTTTCCCACACACTCTAAAGGACTGTACTCAAACTCAGTATCTGGCAGCTAAAAGTTCCCTAGATTTGCAGAGATATCCTGCAGTTTTCTTAAGCTTAGACCTTGCAAACACCTGTCAAGCAGCAATGACCTGAATGTTTAGACATATACCGTTTTACAAACAAAGCACATCACCTTAAGAGCATACCTAACCCACCATCTTGCCCACTTCAAAGACGGTAGCATTACATGCAGCATCTTTAAAGATGGCGGCACCCAGAAGTGCCACCCACAAGATGGTGGCAAACCCACGTGACTCTACCACCACGGTGGAGCACTCACGTGGCTTACCCAAAATGGCAGTATACCTATGAGGCTCAGTGTCCAATTCACAACCTTCATGCGGGCTCTGGAGGGAGAGACCCATTTCTCCTCCTGCAGGGGTGGAGTCATTGGCTTTGCAGTCACTTCAGAGGCCAGAACCAAAAAGGGTGGTACGAGAAAAGTCCCTTGAGTTTGCAAAGGGGTGAGCACTGCGGAAGCCACTCCCACCTGTGGAGTGGGTGGTGTGGCGGAAGCCGCCTCCACCTGGGGAGAGGGCAGTGCCGCAGAAACCACCTCTACCTGGGGAGAGGCAGGGACCAGAAAACATATATACCACTTAGGCATCCCCTTCTCAGTTTTTTTCTTTTCACTCTCCAGGCATATTTAGGCGGTCGGCGCCCTCAGAAGATGTCTTCCAACGGGGTCGGCCTGCCACGGGCAATTTATTAATGTCCCTTCGTGGTCGCCAAATTGTTACAGAGCCCCTGGGCTGCTCCAGTTGAAAACAAACCCACGGGCTCTTTAGTTAGGGGTCCGATCGCCCGCCGCCGAAATTACAACTCTGAACATTATATTTGAGTGAAAAGAAGAATTGTTCATTTAACAGTTACACATATCCTTGCCTCCCCTCTACCAAACCTAACCAGCTTTAGGGGGGTCAGAAACACCGTTTCCCTACTTCCTAGGCACAGTTCAGCTTTACCAGCAGCTGCCAATCACTCAATCTGATTGGCGAGGTCCTTTCTGTGCTGTGGTGTCCTCCAGCTCTCAATGCAGGACCGCCTGGATTCTCAGCCTCCTTGTGAACTGTCTTCTTTCTGTAAACCGCGTGGATCTCCTCTCCTTCTCCAGAGCACCTCTGCGAACACTCACCAGCGAGGGAGACAGCCCCAGAGCGTGCCCCCACCCCTCCCAAAGTGTTCGCAGCCGCCTAGATATCCCTGACTGCGTCCTCTGACGCAGTGGGTGTTGCCAATAGTTCTGACCATTGGCAGAACCCCACGTAGGCTCTGTGTGCTTTCCATACCATCACCTGGTTCAAGACTCCTCCCATCCAGCTGAGGCTTTGGATGCATTAAAGCAATTTACATAATGAAAGACACCGGCCATCAGCCTCAGGCATGTGGAGGCATTCTAAAAGCTGCTACCTTCTCCCCATGCCGCAGCCACAAACTCCGGGGATTTTTGGACTCCCCTGTTTCTCTAACAGTTTCCCGCCTCTCAGACTTAGACCCTTTATAATCTCATAAAGGACAATGGGCGAAGGTCTCATGCTCTTCTAACAGCTTCCTGCTGGATGTGGTCGTCGTCCTCCCTACCCTTGGGTCTAGAGATCCCTAATAAGAGTGGGGATGTAGGGGAGGGTGTCCTTTCCACATGGGGAAAGCTCTTGCAGAGTCCAGGTTAGTTGGCTGTTTCTGGGTAGCGGTATGCTTAGTTTCCAAGGGCTGGCACTGCTGCACAAGCTGGCATCCTTGTCGTATTCTGGAGGCAATAGATTTAAAAGGCAACAGGGTTAAAAAAAAACAATTCAACCTACAACCACTATATACAAAAGGCATCATTAAAACCATAATCGCTAGATGACAAAAAAAGCAGGGATTTATCTCTCAATGCCTCACATTACAAAAAGAAATGGCTTCTTTGGAGGAAGGTGTGCAGGGCGTGTCACACCTGTCCAAAGCCCTTTTGCCCACTTCACTTAGCTTGGGCTGAGGGGTATACTTTAAGGTTTCCCCCCTCTCAGATCTCTGGGCCCTTTCTGTTCAAACCACTACGACAGAAAAGACAGACCAGTTTTAAGGTGAAGCCCACAGACCACCCCGTACTTCACCAACTCAAGCACTCAGTTCAGCCAAGCCGTTGAGTCTCAGGAGGTGGGAATGCAGATGGGCTTCTTAAGTGAGGCCTAAGTATATGGACAATCACTCAGGTAGAGATCATAGTTTTATGCCCTATGAAAACAGGAAACACACACACACACACACACACACACACGTACGTTAATTCACACTACACGATTCAAAAACCAGTCCCTAAAGTTGTGAGACTGTCTTATTGGGAAGACCTCCAGTTGCAAGGCACTTGCTATTCTTCTTGCTTGTGAATAATACGTCCTTTATAATGTCACAGACCTGGTCCAACTTTTAAATGAAAACAACCTTTCAATGAAAATAAACTTTCGGGACAGTTAGCTGCACTACCACTGAGCATTACGATTTTCCTTGAGTCTTGATTTTTCTCCCTAAGATCACCCTCCTTGTCAGTAAGGGGACTGCATTAAGTCCATTTATAATTTAGCCTGTTCATTTGCATAAAAACAACAAGAGCAGTGATTGATCACATATGATCTTTAAGTTTACTTTGCTGGAACTTACAGTAGGAACCTTGATGTCGACTTTTAGTTTGCCCGTCAGGGCACCGGAGCTGAGCCACACACCTGCCATTCAGCCTTGTCTTCAGGCACCTGCTTTCCCAAATTCTTCAGCTTTTCCATTATGCCTTAAGGTTCCCTCGAACCACCCCTCAGGAAAGCAACCTTCGTTCCTTCCCTGGAAAGATTGCCATGAACCGCACAACCAACCAAGGTGCCAGGCTTTTTCTTCTGGGCTTTCCTTAGCTTCAAAAGTCAAATCTGGTTCCTCAGGGCTTTCTGGTGACAACCAGAGCCCAAGCATGCCTTCCTCAGGCATGTCATTCCAGCCAAAGTCTTGGTACAAACCTCTATTAACAACTGGTCTTGTTAGTTTTATGAAAAGAAACCTAAGATCATTACCTAATTCTTCAAAATTGCCAAATTCTGGAGGGATCAGGTAAGGAGAAAAATACAGTGTGGAGGAAAATCCTTGTCCTTCTATATATGGCCAGTACAAATAACAGAGAACTCCAGACCTCTCCTAGGTCTCAGAGCATTATAACCAATACAGAGAATTCCAGACCCTTCCTAGGTCTGAGAATTCTAGACCTTTCATACGTCTCAATGGCCAATACCAATACAGAGAATTCCAGACCCTTCCTAGGTCTGAGAACTCTAGACCTTTCATACGTCTGAATGGCCAATACCAGTACAGAGAATTCCAGACCCTTCCTAGGTCTGAGAATTCTAGACCTTTCGTAGGTCTCAAGGCTAAATGCCAATACAGAGGTATGGTAACCATACAATAAGACCGCAAGTTGTTGAGATTTCCTTTTCCCAGGTTTGAAAACTTCTACAACCTTATCATACAACATTTCCAGACTTTCCATATATTTACCCATTCAGATTTTAACCATAACCCATTTCCAATTCTTGTTCTCTTTTTCCCACACACTCTAAAGGACTGTACTCAAACTCAGTATCTGGCAGCTAAAAGTTCCCTAGATTTGCAGAGATATCCTGCAGTTTTCTTAAGCTTAGACCTTGCAAACACCTGTCAAGCAGCAATGACCTGAATGTTTAGACATATACCGTTTTACAAACAAAGCACATCACCTTAAGAGCATACCTAACCCACCATCTTGCCCACTTCAAAGACGGTAGCATTACATGCAGCATCTTTAAAGATGGCGGCACCCAGAAGTGCCACCCACAAGATGGTGGCAAACCCACGTGACTCTACCACCACGGTGGAGCACTCACGTGGCTTACCCAAAATGGCAGTATACCTATGAGGCTCAGTGTCCAATTCACAACCTTCATGCGGGCTCTGGAGGGAGAGACCCATTTCTCCTCCTGCAGGGGTGGAGTCATTGGCTTTGCAGTCACTTCAGAGGCCAGAACCAAAAAGGGTGGTACGAGAAAAGTCCCTTGAGTTTGCAAAGGGGTGAGCACTGCGGAAGCCACTCCCACCTGTGGAGTGGGTGGTGTGGCGGAAGCCGCCTCCACCTGGGGAGAGGGCAGTGCCGCAGAAACCACCTCTACCTGGGGAGAGGCAGGGACCAGAAAACATATATACCACTTAGGCATCCCCCTTCTCAGTTTTTTTCTTTTCACTCTCCAGGCATATTTAGGCGGTCGGCGCCCTCAGAAGATGTCTTCCAACGGGGTCGGCCTGCCACGGGCAATTTATTAATGTCCCTTCGTGGTCGCCAAATTGTTACAGAGCCCCTGGGCTGCTCCAGTTGAAAACAAACCCACGGGCTCTTTAGTTAGGGGTCCGATCGCCCGCCGCCGAAATTACAACTCTGAACATTATATTTGAGTGAAAAGAAGAATTGTTCATTTAACAGTTACACATATCCTTGCCTCCCCTCTACCAAACCTAACCAGCTTTAGGGGGGTCAGAAACACCGTTTCCCTACTTCCTAGGCACAGTTCAGCTTTACCAGCAGCTGCCAATCACTCAATCTGATTGGCGAGGTCCTTTCTGTGCTGTGGTGTCCTCCAGCTCTCAATGCAGGACCGCCTGGATTCTCAGCCTCCTTGTGAACTGTCTTCTTTCTGTAAACCGCGTGGATCTCCTCTCCTTCTCCAGAGCACCTCTGCGAACACTCACCAGCGAGGGAGACAGCCCCAGAGCGTGCCCCCACCCCTCCCAAAGTGTTCGCAGCCGCCTAGATATCCCTGACTGCGTCCTCTGACGCAGTGGGTGTTGCCAATAGTTCTGACCATTGGCAGAACCCCACGTAGGCTCTGTGTGCTTTCCATACCATCACCTGGTTCAAGACTCCTCCCATCCAGCTGAGGCTTTGGATGCATTAAAGCAATTTACATAATGAAAGACACCGGCCATCAGCCTCAGGCATGTGGAGGCATTCTAAAAGCTGCTACCTTCTCCCCATCCCGCAGCCACAAACTCCGGGGATTTTTGGACTCCCCTGTTTCTCTAACAGTTTCCCGCCTCTCAGACTTAGACCCTTTATAATCTCATAAAGGACAATGGGCGAAGGTCTCATGCTCTTCTAACAGCTTCCTGCTGGATGTGGTCGTCGTCCTCCCTACCCTTGGGTCTAGAGATCCCTAATAAGAGTGGGGATGTAGGGGAGGGTGTCCTTTCCACATGGGGAAAGCTCTTGCAGAGTCCAGGTTAGTTGGCTGTTTCTGGGTAGCGGTATGCTTAGTTTCCAAGGGCTGGCACTGCTGCACAAGCTGGCATCCTTGTCGTATTCTGGAGGCAATAGATTTAAAAGGCAACAGGGTTAAAAAAAAACAATTCAACCTACAACCACTATATACAAAAGGCATCATTAAAACCATAATCGCTAGATGACAAAAAAAGCAGGGATTTATCTCTCAATGCCTCACATTACAAAAAGAAATGGCTTCTTTGGAGGAAGGTGTGCAGGGCGTGTCACACCTGTCCAAAGCCCTTTTGCCCACTTCACTTAGCTTGGGCTGAGGGGTATACTTTAAGGTTTCCCCCCTCTCAGATCTCTGGGCCCTTTCTGTTCAAACCACTACGACAGAAAAGACAGACCAGTTTTAAGGTGAAGCCCACAGACCACCCCGTACTTCACCAACTCAAGCACTCAGTTCAGCCAAGCCGTTGAGTCTCAGGAGGTGGGAATGCAGATGGGCTTCTTAAGTGAGGCCTAAGTATATGGACAATCACTCAGGTAGAGATCATAGTTTTATGCCCTATGAAAACAGGAAACACACACACACACACACACACACACACACACGTACGTTAATTCACACTACACGATTCAAAAACCAGTCCCTAAAGTTGTGAGACTGTCTTATTGGGAAGACCTCCAGTTGCAAGGCACTTGCTATTCTTCTTGCTTGTGAATAATACGTCCTTTATAATGTCACAGACCTGGTCCAACTTTTAAATGAAAACAACCTTTCAATGAAAATAAACTTTCGGGACAGTTAGCTGCACTACCACTGAGCATTACGATTTTCCTTGAGTCTTGATTTTTCTCCCTAAGATCACCCTCCTTGTCAGTAAGGGGACTGCATTAAGTCCATTTATAATTTAGCCTGTTCATTTGCATAAAAACAACAAGAGCAGTGATTGATCACATATGATCTTTAAGTTTACTTTGCTGGAACTTACAGTAGGAACCTTGATGTCGACTTTTAGTTTGCCCGTCAGGGCACCGGAGCTGAGCCACACACCTGCCATTCAGCCTTGTCTTCAGGCACCTGCTTTCCCAAATTCTTCAGCTTTTCCATTATGCCTTAAGGTTCCCTCGAACCACCCCTCAGGAAAGCAACCTTCGTTCCTTCCCTGGAAAGATTGCCATGAACCGCACAACCAACCAAGGTGCCAGGCTTTTTCTTCTGGGCTTTCCTTAGCTTCAAAAGTCAAATCTGGTTCCTCAGGGCTTTCTGGTGACAACCAGAGCCCAAGCATGCCTTCCTCAGGCATGTCATTCCAGCCAAAGTCTTGGTACAAACCTCTATTAACAACTGGTCTTGTTAGTTTTATGAAAAGAAACCTAAGATCATTACCTAATTCTTCAAAATTGCCAAATTCTGGAGGGATCAGGTAAGGAGAAAAATACAGTGTGGAGGAAAATCCTTGTCCTTCTATATATGGCCAGTACAAATAACAGAGAACTCCAGACCTCTCCTAGGTCTCAGAGCATTATAACCAATACAGAGAATTCCAGACCCTTCCTAGGTCTGAGAATTCTAGACCTTTCATACGTCTCAATGGCCAATACCAATACAGAGAATTCCAGACCCTTCCTAGGTCTGAGAACTCTAGACCTTTCATACGTCTAAATGGCCAATACCAGTACAGAGAATTCCAGACCCTTCCTAGGTCTGAGAATTCTAGACCTTTCGTAGGTCTCAAGGCTAAATGCCAATACAGAGGTATGGTAACCATACAATAAGACCGCAAGTTGTTGAGATTTCCTTTTCCCAGGTTTGAAAACTTCTACAACCTAATCATACAACATTTCCAGACTTTCCATATATTTACCCATTCAGATTTTAATCATAACCCATTTCCAATTCTTGTTCTCTTTTTCCCACACACTCTAAAGGACTGTACTCAAACTCAGTATCTGGCAGCTAAAAGTTCCCTAGATTTGCAGAGATATCCTGCAGTTTTCTTAAGCTTAGACCTTGCAAACACCTGTCAAGCAGCAATGACCTGAATGTTTAGACATATACCGTTTTACAAACAAAGCACATCACCTTAAGAGCATACCTAACCCACCATCTTGCCCACTTCAAAGACGGTAGCATTACATGCAGCATCTTTAAAGATGGCGGCACCCAGAAGTGCCACCCACAAGATGGTGGCAAACCCACGTGACTCTACCACCACGGTGGAGCACTCACGTGGCTTACCCAAAATGGCAGTATACCTATGAGGCTCAGTGTCCAATTCACAACCTTCATGCGGGCTCTGGAGGGAGAGACCCATTTCTCCTCCTGCAGGGGTGGAGTCATTGGCTTTGCAGTCACTTCAGAGGCCAGAACCAAAAAGGGTGGTACGAGAAAAGTCCCTTGAGTTTGCAAAGGGGTGAGCACTGCGGAAGCCACTCCCACCTGTGGAGTGGGTGGTGTGGCGGAAGCCGCCTCCACCTGGGGAGAGGGCAGTGCCGCAGAAACCACCTCTACCTGGGGAGAGGCAGGGACCAGAAAACATATATACCACTTAGGCATCCCCCTTCTCAGTTTTTTTCTTTTCACTCTCCAGGCATATTTAGGCGGTCGGCGCCCTCAGAAGATGTCTTCCAACGGGGTCGGCCTGCCACGGGCAATTTATTAATGTCCCTTCGTGGTCGCCAAATTGTTACAGAGCCCCTGGGCTGCTCCAGTTGAAAACAAACCCACGGGCTCTTTAGTTAGGGGTCCGATCGCCCGCCGCCGAAATTACAACTCTGAACATTATATTTGAGTGAAAAGAAGAATTGTTCATTTAACAGTTACACATATCCTTGCCTCCCCTCTACCAAACCTAACCAGCTTTAGGGGGGTCAGAAACACCGTTTCCCTACTTCCTAGGCACAGTTCAGCTTTACCAGCAGCTGCCAATCACTCAATCTGATTGGCGAGGTCCTTTCTGTGCTGTGGTGTCCTCCAGCTCTCAATGCAGGACCGCCTGGATTCTCAGCCTCCTTGTGAACTGTCTTCTTTCTGTAAACCGCGTGGATCTCCTCTCCTTCTCCAGAGCACCTCTGCGAACACTCACCAGCGAGGGAGACAGCCCCAGAGCGTGCCCCCCCCCCCAAAGTGCTCGCAGCCGCCTAGATATCCCTGACTGCGTCCTCTGACGCAGTGGGTGTTGCCAATAGTTCTGACCATTGGCAGAACCCCACGTAGGCTCTGTGTGCTTTCCATACCATCACCTGGTTCAAGACTCCTCCCATCCAGCTGAGGCTTTGGATGCATTAAAGCAATTTACATAATGAAAGACACCGGCCATCAGCCTCAGGCATGTGGAGGCATTCTAAAAGCTGCTACCTTCTCCCCATCCCGCAGCCACAAACTCCGGGGATTTTTGGACTCCCCTGTTTCTCTAACAGTTTCCCGCCTCTCAGACTTAGACCCTTTATAATCTCATAAAGGACAATGGGCGAAGGTCTCATGCTCTTCTAACAGCTTCCTGCTGGATGTGGTCGTCGTCCTCCCTACCCTTGGGTCTAGAGATCCCTAATAAGAGTGGGGATGTAGGGGAGGGTGTCCTTTCCACATGGGGAAAGCTCTTGCAGAGTCCAGGTTAGTTGGCTGTTTCTGGGTAGCGGTATGCTTAGTTTCCAAGGGCTGGCACTGCTGCACAAGCTGGCATCCTTGTCGTATTCTGGAGGCAATAGATTTAAAAGGCAACAGGGTTAAAAAAAAACAATTCAACCTACAACCACTATATACAAAAGGCATCATTAAAACCATAATCGCTAGATGACAAAAAAAGCAGGGATTTATCTCTCAATGCCTCACATTACAAAAAGAAATGGCTTCTTTGGAGGAAGGTGTGCAGGGCGTGTCACACCTGTCCAAAGCCCTTTTGCCCACTTCACTTAGCTTGGGCTGAGGGGTATACTTTAAGGTTTCCCCCCTCTCAGATCTCTGGGCCCTTTCTGTTCAAACCACTACGACAGAAAAGACAGACCAGTTTTAAGGTGAAGCCCACAGACCACCCCGTACTTCACCAACTCAAGCACTCAGTTCAGCCAAGCCGTTGAGTCTCAGGAGGTGGGAATGCAGATGGGCTTCTTAAGTGAGGCCTAAGTATATGGACAATCACTCAGGTAGAGATCATAGTTTTATGCCCTATGAAAACAGGAAACACACACACACACACACACACACACACACACACACACACACGTACGTTAATTCACACTACACGATTCAAAAACCAGTCCCTAAAGTTGTGAGACTGTCTTATTGGGAAGACCTCCAGTTGCAAGGCACTTGCTATTCTTCTTGCTTGTGAATAATACGTCCTTTATAATGTCACAGACCTGGTCCAACTTTTAAATGAAAACAACCTTTCAATGAAAATAAACTTTCGGGACAGTTAGCTGCACTACCACTGAGCATTACGATTTTCCTTGAGTCTTGATTTTTCTCCCTAAGATCACCCTCCTTGTCAGTAAGGGGACTGCATTAAGTCCATTTATAATTTAGCCTGTTCATTTGCATAAAAACAACAAGAGCAGTGATTGATCACATATGATCTTTAAGTTTACTTTGCTGGAACTTACAGTAGGAACCTTGATGTCGACTTTTAGTTTGCCCGTCAGGGCACCGGAGCTGAGCCACACACCTGCCATTCAGCCTTGTCTTCAGGCACCTGCTTTCCCAAATTCTTCAGCTTTTCCATTATGCCTTAAGGTTCCCTCGAACCACCCCTCAGGAAAGCAACCTTCGTTCCTTCCCTGGAAAGATTGCCATGAACCGCACAACCAACCAAGGTGCCAGGCTTTTTCTTCTGGGCTTTCCTTAGCTTCAAAAGTCAAATCTGGTTCCTCAGGGCTTTCTGGTGACAACCAGAGCCCAAGCATGCCTTCCTCAGGCATGTCATTCCAGCCAAAGTCTTGGTACAAACCTCTATTAACAACTGGTCTTGTTAGTTTTATGAAAAGAAACCTAAGATCATTACCTAATTCTTCAAAATTGCCAAATTCTGGAGGGATCAGGTAAGGAGAAAAATACAGTGTGGAGGAAAATCCTTGTCCTTCTATATATGGCCAGTACAAATAACAGAGAACTCCAGACCTCTCCTAGGTCTCAGAGCATTATAACCAATACAGAGAATTCCAGACCCTTCCTAGGTCTGAGAATTCTAGACCTTTCATACGTCTCAATGGCCAATACCAATACAGAGAATTCCAGACCCTTCCTAGGTCTGAGAACTCTAGACCTTTCATACGTCTGAATGGCCAATACCAGTACAGAGAATTCCAGACCCTTCCTAGGTTCTGAGAATTCTAGACCTTTCGTAGGTCTCAAGGCTAAATGCCAATACAGAGGTATGGTAACCATACAATAAGACCGCAAGTTGTTGAGATTTCCTTTTCCCAGGTTTGAAAACTTCTACAACCTAATCATACAACATTTCCAGACTTTCCATATATTTACCCATTCAGATTTTAACCATAACCCATTTCCAATTCTTGTTCTCTTTTTCCCACACACTCTAAAGGACTGTACTCAAACTCAGTATCTGGCAGCTAAAAGTTCCCTAGATTTGCAGAGATATCCTGCAGTTTTCTTAAGCTTAGACCTTGCAAACACCTGTCAAGCAGCAATGACCTGAATGTTTAGACATATACCGTTTTACAAACAAAGCACATCACCTTAAGAGCATACCTAACCCACCATCTTGCCCACTTCAAAGACGGTAGCATTACATGCAGCATCTTTAAAGATGGCGGCACCCAGAAGTGCCACCCACAAGATGGTGGCAAACCCACGTGACTCTACCACCACGGTGGAGCACTCACGTGGCTTACCCAAAATGGCAGTATACCTATGAGGCTCAGTGTCCAATTCACAACCTTCATGCGGGCTCTGGAGGGAGAGACCCATTTCTCCTCCTGCAGGGGTGGAGTCATTGGCTTTGCAGTCACTTCAGAGGCCAGAACCAAAAAGGGTGGTACGAGAAAAGTCCCTTGAGTTTGCAAAGGGGTGAGCACTGCGGAAGCCACTCCCACCTGTGGAGTGGGTGGTGTGGCGGAAGCCGCCTCCACCTGGGGAGAGGGCAGTGCCGCAGAAACCACCTCTACCTGGGGAGAGGCAGGGACCAGAAAACATATATACCACTTAGGCATCCCCCTTCTCAGTTTTTTTCTTTTCACTCTCCAGGCATATTTAGGCGGTCGGCGCCCTCAGAAGATGTCTTCCAACGGGGTCGGCCTGCCACGGGCAATTTATTAATGTCCCTTCGTGGTCGCCAAATTGTTACAGAGCCCCTGGGCTGCTCCAGTTGAAAACAAACCCACGGGCTCTTTAGTTAGGGGTCCGATCGCCCGCCGCCGAAATTACAACTCTGAACATTATATTTGAGTGAAAAGAAGAATTGTTCATTTAACAGTTACACATATCCTTGCCTCCCCTCTACCAAACCTAACCAGCTTTAGGGGGGTCAGAAACACCGTTTCCCTACTTCCTAGGCACAGTTCAGCTTTACCAGCAGCTGCCAATCACTCAATCTGATTGGCGAGGTCCTTTCTGTGCTGTGGTGTCCTCCAGCTCTCAATGCAGGACCGCCTGGATTCTCAGCCTCCTTGTGAACTGTCTTCTTTCTGTAAACCGCGTGGATCTCCTCTCCTTCTCCAGAGCACCTCTGCGAACACTCACCAGCGAGGGAGACAGCCCCAGAGCGTGCCCCCACCCCTCCCAAAGTGTTCGCAGCCGCCTAGATATCCCTGACTGCGTCCTCTGACGCAGTGGGTGTTGCCAATAGTTCTGACCATTGGCAGAACCCCACGTAGGCTCTGTGTGCTTTCCATACCATCACCTGGTTCAAGACTCCTCCCATCCAGCTGAGGCTTTGGATGCATTAAAGCAATTTACATAATGAAAGACACCGGCCATCAGCCTCAGGCATGTGGAGGCATTCTAAAAGCTGCTACCTTCTCCCCATCCCGCAGCCACAAACTCCGGGGATTTTTGGACTCCCCTGTTTCTCTAACAGTTTCCCGCCTCTCAGACTTAGACCCTTTATAATCTCATAAAGGACAATGGGCGAAGGTCTCATGCTCTTCTAACAGCTTCCTGCTGGATGTGGTCGTCGTCCTCCCTACCCTTGGGTCTAGAGATCCCTAATAAGAGTGGGGATGTAGGGGAGGGTGTCCTTTCCACATGGGGAAAGCTCTTGCAGAGTCCAGGTTAGTTGGCTGTTTCTGGGTAGCGGTATGCTTAGTTTCCAAGGGCTGGCACTGCTGCACAAGCTGGCATCCTTGTCGTATTCTGGAGGCAATAGATTTAAAAGGCAACAGGGTTAAAAAAAAACAATTCAACCTACAACCACTATATACAAAAGGCATCATTAAAACCATAATCGCTAGATGACAAAAAAAGCAGGGATTTATCTCTCAATGCCTCACATTACAAAAAGAAATGGCTTCTTTGGAGGAAGGTGTGCAGGGCGTGTCACACCTGTCCAAAGCCCTTTTGCCCACTTCACTTAGCTTGGGCTGAGGGGTATACTTTAAGGTTTCCCCCCTCTCAGATCTCTGGGCCCTTTCTGTTCAAACCACTACGACAGAAAAGACAGACCAGTTTTAAGGTGAAGCCCACAGACCACCCCGTACTTCACCAACTCAAGCACTCAGTTCAGCCAAGCCGTTGAGTCTCAGGAGGTGGGAATGCAGATGGGCTTCTTAAGTGAGGCCTAAGTATATGGACAATCACTCAGGTAGAGATCATAGTTTTATGCCCTATGAAAACAGGAAACACACACACACACACACACACACACACACACACACACACACGTACGTTAATTCACACTACACGATTCAAAAACCAGTCCCTAAAGTTGTGAGACTGTCTTATTGGGAAGACCTCCAGTTGCAAGGCACTTGCTATTCTTCTTGCTTGTGAATAATACGTCCTTTATAATGTCACAGACCTGGTCCAACTTTTAAATGAAAACAACCTTTCAATGAAAATAAACTTTCGGGACAGTTAGCTGCACTACCACTGAGCATTACGATTTTCCTTGAGTCTTGATTTTTCTCCCTAAGATCACCCTCCTTGTCAGTAAGGGGACTGCATTAAGTCCATTTATAATTTAGCCTGTTCATTTGCATAAAAACAACAAGAGCAGTGATTGATCACATATGATCTTTAAGTTTACTTTGCTGGAACTTACAGTAGGAACCTTGATGTCGACTTTTAGTTTGCCCGTCAGGGCACCGGAGCTGAGCCACACACCTGCCATTCAGCCTTGTCTTCAGGCACCTGCTTTCCCAAATTCTTCAGCTTTTCCATTATGCCTTAAGGTTCCCTCGAACCACCCCTCAGGAAAGCAACCTTCGTTCCTTCCCTGGAAAGATTGCCATGAACCGCACAACCAACCAAGGTGCCAGGCTTTTTCTTCTGGGCTTTCCTTAGCTTCAAAAGTCAAATCTGGTTCCTCAGGGCTTTCTGGTGACAACCAGAGCCCAAGCATGCCTTCCTCAGGCATGTCATTCCAGCCAAAGTCTTGGTACAAACCTCTATTAACAACTGGTCTTGTTAGTTTTATGAAAAGAAACCTAAGATCATTACCTAATTCTTCAAAATTGCCAAATTCTGGAGGGATCAGGTAAGGAGAAAAATACAGTGTGGAGGAAAATCCTTGTCCTTCTATATATGGCCAGTACAAATAACAGAGAACTCCAGACCTCTCCTAGGTCTCAGAGCATTATAACCAATACAGAGAATTCCAGACCCTTCCTAGGTCTGAGAATTCTAGACCTTTCATACGTCTCAATGGCCAATACCAATACAGAGAATTCCAGACCCTTCCTAGGTCTGAGAACTCTAGACCTTTCATACGTCTGAATGGCCAATACCAGTACAGAGAATTCCAGACCCTTCCTAGGTTCTGAGAATTCTAGACCTTTCGTAGGTCTCAAGGCTAAATGCCAATACAGAGGTATGGTAACCATACAATAAGACCGCAAGTTGTTGAGATTTCCTTTTCCCAGGTTTGAAAACTTCTACAACCTAATCATACAACATTTCCAGACTTTCCATATATTTACCCATTCAGATTTTAACCATAACCCATTTCCAATTCTTGTTCTCTTTTTCCCACACACTCTAAAGGACTGTACTCAAACTCAGTATCTGGCAGCTAAAAGTTCCCTAGATTTGCAGAGATATCCTGCAGTTTTCTTAAGCTTAGACCTTGCAAACACCTGTCAAGCAGCAATGACCTGAATGTTTAGACATATACCGTTTTACAAACAAAGCACATCACCTTAAGAGCATACCTAACCCACCATCTTGCCCACTTCAAAGACGGTAGCATTACATGCAGCATCTTTAAAGATGGCGGCACCCAGAAGTGCCACCCACAAGATGGTGGCAAACCCACGTGACTCTACCACCACGGTGGAGCACTCACGTGGCTTACCCAAAATGGCAGTATACCTATGAGGCTCAGTGTCCAATTCACAACCTTCATGCGGGCTCTGGAGGGAGAGACCCATTTCTCCTCCTGCAGGGGTGGAGTCATTGGCTTTGCAGTCACTTCAGAGGCCAGAACCAAAAAGGGTGGTACGAGAAAAGTCCCTTGAGTTTGCAAAGGGGTGAGCACTGCGGAAGCCACTCCCACCTGTGGAGTGGGTGGTGTGGCGGAAGCCGCCTCCACCTGGGGAGAGGGCAGTGCCGCAGAAACCACCTCTACCTGGGGAGAGGCAGGGACCAGAAAACATATATACCACTTAGGCATCCCCCTTCTCAGTTTTTTTCTTTTCACTCTCCAGGCATATTTAGGCGGTCGGCGCCCTCAGAAGATGTCTTCCAACGGGGTCGGCCTGCCACGGGCAATTTATTAATGTCCCTTCGTGGTCGCCAAATTGTTACAGAGCCCCTGGGCTGCTCCAGTTGAAAACAAACCCACGGGCTCTTTAGTTAGGGGTCCGATCGCCCGCCGCCGAAATTACAACTCTGAACATTATATTTGAGTGAAAAGAAGAATTGTTCATTTAACAGTTACACATATCCTTGCCTCCCCTCTACCAAACCTAACCAGCTTTAGGGGGGTCAGAAACACCGTTTCCCTACTTCCTAGGCACAGTTCAGCTTTACCAGCAGCTGCCAATCACTCAATCTGATTGGCGAGGTCCTTTCTGTGCTGTGGTGTCCTCCAGCTCTCAATGCAGGACCGCCTGGATTCTCAGCCTCCTTGTGAACTGTCTTCTTTCTGTAAACCGCGTGGATCTCCTCTCCTTCTCCAGAGCACCTCTGCGAACACTCACCAGCGAGGGAGACAGCCCCAGAGCGTGCCCCCACCCCTCCCAAAGTGTTCGCAGCCGCCTAGATATCCCTGACTGCGTCCTCTGACGCAGTGGGTGTTGCCAATAGTTCTGACCATTGGCAGAACCCCACGTAGGCTCTGTGTGCTTTCCATACCATCACCTGGTTCAAGACTCCTCCCATCCAGCTGAGGCTTTGGATGCATTAAAGCAATTTACATAATGAAAGACACCGGCCATCAGCCTCAGGCATGTGGAGGCATTCTAAAAGCTGCTACCTTCTCCCCATCCCGCAGCCACAAACTCCGGGGATTTTTGGACTCCCCTGTTTCTCTAACAGTTTCCCGCCTCTCAGACTTAGACCCTTTATAATCTCATAAAGGACAATGGGCGAAGGTCTCATGCTCTTCTAACAGCTTCCTGCTGGATGTGGTCGTCGTCCTCCCTACCCTTGGGTCTAGAGATCCCTAATAAGAGTGGGGATGTAGGGGAGGGTGTCCTTTCCACATGGGGAAAGCTCTTGCAGAGTCCAGGTTAGTTGGCTGTTTCTGGGTAGCGGTATGCTTAGTTTCCAAGGGCTGGCACTGCTGCACAAGCTGGCATCCTTGTCGTATTCTGGAGGCAATAGATTTAAAAGGCAACAGGGTTAAAAAAAAACAATTCAACCTACAACCACTATATACAAAAGGCATCATTAAAACCATAATCGCTAGATGACAAAAAAAGCAGGGATTTATCTCTCAATGCCTCACATTACAAAAAGAAATGGCTTCTTTGGAGGAAGGTGTGCAGGGCGTGTCACACCTGTCCAAAGCCCTTTTGCCCACTTCACTTAGCTTGGGCTGAGGGGTATACTTTAAGGTTTCCCCCCTCTCAGATCTCTGGGCCCTTTCTGTTCAAACCACTACGACAGAAAAGACAGACCAGTTTTAAGGTGAAGCCCACAGACCACCCCGTACTTCACCAACTCAAGCACTCAGTTCAGCCAAGCCGTTGAGTCTCAGGAGGTGGGAATGCAGATGGGCTTCTTAAGTGAGGCCTAAGTATATGGACAATCACTCAGGTAGAGATCATAGTTTTATGCCCTATGAAAACAGGAAACACACACACACACACACACACACACACACACACACACACACACGTACGTTAATTCACACTACACGATTCAAAAACCAGTCCCTAAAGTTGTGAGACTGTCTTATTGGGAAGACCTCCAGTTGCAAGGCACTTGCTATTCTTCTTGCTTGTGAATAATACGTCCTTTATAATGTCACAGACCTGGTCCAACTTTTAAATGAAAACAACCTTTCAATGAAAATAAACTTTCGGGACAGTTAGCTGCACTACCACTGAGCATTACGATTTTCCTTGAGTCTTGATTTTTCTCCCTAAGATCACCCTCCTTGTCAGTAAGGGGACTGCATTAAGTCCATTTATAATTTAGCCTGTTCATTTGCATAAAAACAACAAGAGCAGTGATTGATCACATATGATCTTTAAGTTTACTTTGCTGGAACTTACAGTAGGAACCTTGATGTCGACTTTTAGTTTGCCCGTCAGGGCACCGGAGCTGAGCCACACACCTGCCATTCAGCCTTGTCTTCAGGCACCTGCTTTCCCAAATTCTTCAGCTTTTCCATTATGCCTTAAGGTTCCCTCGAACCACCCCTCAGGAAAGCAACCTTCGTTCCTTCCCTGGAAAGATTGCCATGAACCGCACAACCAACCAAGGTGCCAGGCTTTTTCTTCTGGGCTTTCCTTAGCTTCAAAAGTCAAATCTGGTTCCTCAGGGCTTTCTGGTGACAACCAGAGCCCAAGCATGCCTTCCTCAGGCATGTCATTCCAGCCAAAGTCTTGGTACAAACCTCTATTAACAACTGGTCTTGTTAGTTTTATGAAAAGAAACCTAAGATCATTACCTAATTCTTCAAAATTGCCAAATTCTGGAGGGATCAGGTAAGGAGAAAAATACAGTGTGGAGGAAAATCCTTGTCCTTCTATATATGGCCAGTACAAATAACAGAGAACTCCAGACCTCTCCTAGGTCTCAGAGCATTATAACCAATACAGAGAATTCCAGACCCTTCCTAGGTCTGAGAATTCTAGACCTTTCATACGTCTCAATGGCCAATACCAATACAGAGAATTCCAGACCCTTCCTAGGTCTGAGAACTCTAGACCTTTCATACGTCTCAATGGCCAATACCAGTACAGAGAATTCCAGACCCTTCCTAGGTTCTGAGAATTCTAGACCTTTCGTAGGTCTCAAGGCTAAATGCCAATACAGAGGTATGGTAACCATACAATAAGACCGCAAGTTGTTGAGATTTCCTTTTCCCAGGTTTGAAAACTTCTACAACCTAATCATACAACATTTCCAGACTTTCCATATATTTACCCATTCAGATTTTAACCATAACCCATTTCCAATTCTTGTTCTCTTTTTCCCACACACTCTAAAGGACTGTACTCAAACTCAGTATCTGGCAGCTAAAAGTTCCCTAGATTTGCAGAGATATCCTGCAGTTTTCTTAAGCTTAGACCTTGCAAACACCTGTCAAGCAGCAATGACCTGAATGTTTAGACATATACCGTTTTACAAACAAAGCACATCACCTTAAGAGCATACCTAACCCACCATCTTGCCCACTTCAAAGACGGTAGCATTACATGCAGCATCTTTAAAGATGGCGGCACCCAGAAGTGCCACCCACAAGATGGTGGCAAACCCACGTGACTCTACCACCACGGTGGAGCACTCACGTGGCTTACCCAAAATGGCAGTATACCTATGAGGCTCAGTGTCCAATTCACAACCTTCATGCGGGCTCTGGAGGGAGAGACCCATTTCTCCTCCTGCAGGGGTGGAGTCATTGGCTTTGCAGTCACTTCAGAGGCCAGAACCAAAAAGGGTGGTACGAGAAAAGTCCCTTGAGTTTGCAAAGGGGTGAGCACTGCGGAAGCCACTCCCACCTGTGGAGTGGGTGGTGTGGCGGAAGCCGCCTCCACCTGGGGAGAGGGCAGTGCCGCAGAAACCACCTCTACCTGGGGAGAGGCAGGGACCAGAAAACATATATACCACTTAGGCATCCCCCTTCTCAGTTTTTTTCTTTTCACTCTCCAGGCATATTTAGGCGGTCGGCGCCCTCAGAAGATGTCTTCCAACGGGGTCGGCCTGCCACGGGCAATTTATTAATGTCCCTTCGTGGTCGCCAAATTGTTACAGAGCCCCTGGGCTGCTCCAGTTGAAAACAAACCCACGGGCTCTTTAGTTAGGGGTCCGATCGCCCGCCGCCGAAATTACAACTCTGAACATTATATTTGAGTGAAAAGAAGAATTGTTCATTTAACAGTTACACATATCCTTGCCTCCCCTCTACCAAACCTAACCAGCTTTAGGGGGGTCAGAAACACCGTTTCCCTACTTCCTAGGCACAGTTCAGCTTTACCAGCAGCTGCCAATCACTCAATCTGATTGGCGAGGTCCTTTCTGTGCTGTGGTGTCCTCCAGCTCTCAATGCAGGACCGCCTGGATTCTCAGCCTCCTTGTGAACTGTCTTCTTTCTGTAAACCGCGTGGATCTCCTCTCCTTCTCCAGAGCACCTCTGCGAACACTCACCAGCGAGGGAGACAGCCCCAGAGCGTGCCCCCACCCCTCCCAAAGTGTTCGCAGCCGCCTAGATATCCCTGACTGCGTCCTCTGACGCAGTGGGTGTTGCCAATAGTTCTGACCATTGGCAGAACCCCACGTAGGCTCTGTGTGCTTTCCATACCATCACCTGGTTCAAGACTCCTCCCATCCAGCTGAGGCTTTGGATGCATTAAAGCAATTTACATAATGAAAGACACCGGCCATCAGCCTCAGGCATGTGGAGGCATTCTAAAAGCTGCTACCTTCTCCCCATCCCGCAGCCACAAACTCCGGGGATTTTTGGACTCCCCTGTTTCTCTAACAGTTTCCCGCCTCTCAGACTTAGACCCTTTATAATCTCATAAAGGACAATGGGCGAAGGTCTCATGCTCTTCTCACAGCTTCCTGCTGGATGTGGTCGTCGTCCTCCCTACCCTTGGGTCTAGAGATCCCTAATAAGAGTGGGGATGTAGGGGAGGGTGTCCTTTCCACATGGGGAAAGCTCTTGCAGAGTCCAGGTTAGTTGGCTGTTTCTGGGTAGCGGTATGCTTAGTTTCCAAGGGCTGGCACTGCTGCACAAGCTGGCATCCTTGTCGTATTCTGGAGGCAATAGATTTAAAAGGCAACAGGGTTAAAAAAAAACAATTCAACCTACAACCACTATATACAAAAGGCATCATTAAAACCATAATCGCTAGATGACAAAAAAAGCAGGGATTTATCTCTCAATGCCTCACATTACAAAAAGAAATGGCTTCTTTGGAGGAAGGTGTGCAGGGCGTGTCACACCTGTCCAAAGCCCTTTTGCCCACTTCACTTAGCTTGGGCTGAGGGGTATACTTTAAGGTTTCCCCCCTCTCAGATCTCTGGGCCCTTTCTGTTCAAACCACTACGACAGAAAAGACAGACCAGTTTTAAGGTGAAGCCCACAGACCACCCCGTACTTCACCAACTCAAGCACTCAGTTCAGCCAAGCCGTTGAGTCTCAGGAGGTGGGAATGCAGATGGGCTTCTTAAGTGAGGCCTAAGTATATGGACAATCACTCAGGTAGAGATCATAGTTTTATGCCCTATGAAAACAGGAAACACACACACACACACACACACACACACACACACACACACACACACGTACGTTAATTCACACTACACGATTCAAAAACCAGTCCCTAAAGTTGTGAGACTGTCTTATTGGGAAGACCTCCAGTTGCAAGGCACTTGCTATTCTTCTTGCTTGTGAATAATACGTCCTTTATAATGTCACAGACCTGGTCCAACTTTTAAATGAAAACAACCTTTCAATGAAAATAAACTTTCGGGACAGTTAGCTGCACTACCACTGAGCATTACGATTTTCCTTGAGTCTTGATTTTTCTCCCTAAGATCACCCTCCTTGTCAGTAAGGGGACTGCATTAAGTCCATTTATAATTTAGCCTGTTCATTTGCATAAAAACAACAAGAGCAGTGATTGATCACATATGATCTTTAAGTTTACTTTGCTGGAACTTACAGTAGGAACCTTGATGTCGACTTTTAGTTTGCCCGTCAGGGCACCGGAGCTGAGCCACACACCTGCCATTCAGCCTTGTCTTCAGGCACCTGCTTTCCCAAATTCTTCAGCTTTTCCATTATGCCTTAAGGTTCCCTCGAACCACCCCTCAGGAAAGCAACCTTCGTTCCTTCCCTGGAAAGATTGCCATGAACCGCACAACCAACCAAGGTGCCAGGCTTTTTCTTCTGGGCTTTCCTTAGCTTCAAAAGTCAAATCTGGTTCCTCAGGGCTTTCTGGTGACAACCAGAGCCCAAGCATGCCTTCCTCAGGCATGTCATTCCAGCCAAAGTCTTGGTACAAACCTCTATTAACAACTGGTCTTGTTAGTTTTATGAAAAGAAACCTAAGATCATTACCTAATTCTTCAAAATTGCCAAATTCTGGAGGGATCAGGTAAGGAGAAAAATACAGTGTGGAGGAAAATCCTTGTCCTTCTATATATGGCCAGTACAAATAACAGAGAACTCCAGACCTCTCCTAGGTCTCAGAGCATTATAACCAATACAGAGAATTCCAGACCCTTCCTAGGTCTGAGAATTCTAGACCTTTCATACGTCTCAATGGCCAATACCAATACAGAGAATTCCAGACCCTTCCTAGGTCTGAGAACTCTAGACCTTTCATACGTCTGAATGGCCAATACCAGTACAGAGAATTCCAGACCCTTCCTAGGTTCTGAGAATTCTAGACCTTTCGTAGGTCTCAAGGCTAAATGCCAATACAGAGGTATGGTAACCATACAATAAGACCGCAAGTTGTTGAGATTTCCTTTTCCCAGGTTTGAAAACTTCTACAACCTAATCATACAACATTTCCAGACTTTCCATATATTTACCCATTCAGATTTTAACCATAACCCATTTCCAATTCTTGTTCTCTTTTTCCCACACACTCTAAAGGACTGTACTCAAACTCAGTATCTGGCAGCTAAAAGTTCCCTAGATTTGCAGAGATATCCTGCAGTTTTCTTAAGCTTAGACCTTGCAAACACCTGTCAAGCAGCAATGACCTGAATGTTTAGACATATACCGTTTTACAAACAAAGCACATCACCTTAAGAGCATACCTAACCCACCATCTTGCCCACTTCAAAGACGGTAGCATTACATGCAGCATCTTTAAAGATGGCGGCACCCAGAAGTGCCACCCACAAGATGGTGGCAAACCCACGTGACTCTACCACCACGGTGGAGCACTCACGTGGCTTACCCAAAATGGCAGTATACCTATGAGGCTCAGTGTCCAATTCACAACCTTCATGCGGGCTCTGGAGGGAGAGACCCATTTCTCCTCCTGCAGGGGTGGAGTCATTGGCTTTGCAGTCACTTCAGAGGCCAGAACCAAAAAGGGTGGTACGAGAAAAGTCCCTTGAGTTTGCAAAGGGGTGAGCACTGCGGAAGCCACTCCCACCTGTGGAGTGGGTGGTGTGGCGGAAGCCGCCTCCACCTGGGGAGAGGGCAGTGCCGCAGAAACCACCTCTACCTGGGGAGAGGCAGGGACCAGAAAACATATATACCACTTAGGCATCCCCCTTCTCAGTTTTTTTCTTTTCACTCTCCAGGCATATTTAGGCGGTCGGCGCCCTCAGAAGATGTCTTCCAACGGGGTCGGCCTGCCACGGGCAATTTATTAATGTCCCTTCGTGGTCGCCAAATTGTTACAGAGCCCCTGGGCTGCTCCAGTTGAAAACAAACCCACGGGCTCTTTAGTTAGGGGTCCGATCGCCCGCCGCCGAAATTACAACTCTGAACATTATATTTGAGTGAAAAGAAGAATTGTTCATTTAACAGTTACACATATCCTTGCCTCCCCTCTACCAAACCTAACCAGCTTTAGGGGGGTCAGAAACACCGTTTCCCTACTTCCTAGGCACAGTTCAGCTTTACCAGCAGCTGCCAATCACTCAATCTGATTGGCGAGGTCCTTTCTGTGCTGTGGTGTCCTCCAGCTCTCAATGCAGGACCGCCTGGATTCTCAGCCTCCTTGTGAACTGTCTTCTTTCTGTAAACCGCGTGGATCTCCTCTCCTTCTCCAGAGCACCTCTGCGAACACTCACCAGCGAGGGAGACAGCCCCAGAGCGTGCCCCCACCCCTCCCAAAGTGTTCGCAGCCGCCTAGATATCCCTGACTGCGTCCTCTGACGCAGTGGGTGTTGCCAATAGTTCTGACCATTGGCAGAACCCCACGTAGGCTCTGTGTGCTTTCCATACCATCACCTGGTTCAAGACTCCTCCCATCCAGCTGAGGCTTTGGATGCATTAAAGCAATTTACATAATGAAAGACACCGGCCATCAGCCTCAGGCATGTGGAGGCATTCTAAAAGCTGCTACCTTCTCCCCATCCCGCAGCCACAAACTCCGGGGATTTTTGGACTCCCCTGTTTCTCTAACAGTTTCCCGCCTCTCAGACTTAGACCCTTTATAATCTCATAAAGGACAATGGGCGAAGGTCTCATGCTCTTCTAACAGCTTCCTGCTGGATGTGGTCGTCGTCCTCCCTACCCTTGGGTCTAGAGATCCCTAATAAGAGTGGGGATGTAGGGGAGGGTGTCCTTTCCACATGGGGAAAGCTCTTGCAGAGTCCAGGTTAGTTGGCTGTTTCTGGGTAGCGGTATGCTTAGTTTCCAAGGGCTGGCACTGCTGCACAAGCTGGCATCCTTGTCGTATTCTGGAGGCAATAGATTTAAAAGGCAACAGGGTTAAAAAAAAACAATTCAACCTACAACCACTATATACAAAAGGCATCATTAAAACCATAATCGCTAGATGACAAAAAAAGCAGGGATTTATCTCTCAATGCCTCACATTACAAAAAGAAATGGCTTCTTTGGAGGAAGGTGTGCAGGGCGTGTCACACCTGTCCAAAGCCCTTTTGCCCACTTCACTTAGCTTGGGCTGAGGGGTATACTTTAAGGTTTCCCCCCTCTCAGATCTCTGGGCCCTTTCTGTTCAAACCACTACGACAGAAAAGACAGACCAGTTTTAAGGTGAAGCCCACAGACCACCCCGTACTTCACCAACTCAAGCACTCAGTTCAGCCAAGCCGTTGAGTCTCAGGAGGTGGGAATGCAGATGGGCTTCTTAAGTGAGGCCTAAGTATATGGACAATCACTCAGGTAGAGATCATAGTTTTATGCCCTATGAAAACAGGAAACACACACACACACACACACACACACACACACACACACACACACACACACACGTACGTTAATTCACACTACACGATTCAAAAACCAGTCCCTAAAGTTGTGAGACTGTCTTATTGGGAAGACCTCCAGTTGCAAGGCACTTGCTATTCTTCTTGCTTGTGAATAATACGTCCTTTATAATGTCACAGACCTGGTCCAACTTTTAAATGAAAACAACCTTTCAATGAAAATAAACTTTCGGGACAGTTAGCTGCACTACCACTGAGCATTACGATTTTCCTTGAGTCTTGATTTTTCTCCCTAAGATCACCCTCCTTGTCAGTAAGGGGACTGCATTAAGTCCATTTATAATTTAGCCTGTTCATTTGCATAAAAACAACAAGAGCAGTGATTGATCACATATGATCTTTAAGTTTACTTTGCTGGAACTTACAGTAGGAACCTTGATGTCGACTTTTAGTTTGCCCGTCAGGGCACCGGAGCTGAGCCACACACCTGCCATTCAGCCTTGTCTTCAGGCACCTGCTTTCCCAAATTCTTCAGCTTTTCCATTATGCCTTAAGGTTCCCTCGAACCACCCCTCAGGAAAGCAACCTTCGTTCCTTCCCTGGAAAGATTGCCATGAACCGCACAACCAACCAAGGTGCCAGGCTTTTTCTTCTGGGCTTTCCTTAGCTTCAAAAGTCAAATCTGGTTCCTCAGGGCTTTCTGGTGACAACCAGAGCCCAAGCATGCCTTCCTCAGGCATGTCATTCCAGCCAAAGTCTTGGTACAAACCTCTATTAACAACTGGTCTTGTTAGTTTTATGAAAAGAAACCTAAGATCATTACCTAATTCTTCAAAATTGCCAAATTCTGGAGGGATCAGGTAAGGAGAAAAATACAGTGTGGAGGAAAATCCTTGTCCTTCTATATATGGCCAGTACAAATAACAGAGAACTCCAGACCTCTCCTAGGTCTCAGAGCATTATAACCAATACAGAGAATTCCAGACCCTTCCTAGGTCTGAGAACTCTAGACCTTTCATACGTCTCAATGGCCAATACCAGTACAGAGAATTCCAGACCCTTCCTAGGTTCTGAGAATTCTAGACCTTTCGTAGGTCTCAAGGCTAAATGCCAATACAGAGGTATGGTAACCATACAATAAGACCGCAAGTTGTTGAGATTTCCTTTTCCCAGGTTTGAAAACTTCTACAACCTAATCATACAACATTTCCAGACTTTCCATATATTTACCCATTCAGATTTTAACCATAACCCATTTCCAATTCTTGTTCTCTTTTTCCCACACACTCTAAAGGACTGTACTCAAACTCAGTATCTGGCAGCTAAAAGTTCCCTAGATTTGCAGAGATATCCTGCAGTTTTCTTAAGCTTAGACCTTGCAAACACCTGTCAAGCAGCAATGACCTGAATGTTTAGACATATACCGTTTTACAAACAAAGCACATCACCTTAAGAGCATACCTAACCCACCATCTTGCCCACTTCAAAGACGGTAGCATTACATGCAGCATCTTTAAAGATGGCGGCACCCAGAAGTGCCACCCACAAGATGGTGGCAAACCCACGTGACTCTACCACCACGGTGGAGCACTCACGTGGCTTACCCAAAATGGCAGTATACCTATGAGGCTCAGTGTCCAATTCACAACCTTCATGCGGGCTCTGGAGGGAGAGACCCATTTCTCCTCCTGCAGGGGTGGAGTCATTGGCTTTGCAGTCACTTCAGAGGCCAGAACCAAAAAGGGTGGTACGAGAAAAGTCCCTTGAGTTTGCAAAGGGGTGAGCACTGCGGAAGCCACTCCCACCTGTGGAGTGGGTGGTGTGGCGGAAGCCGCCTCCACCTGGGGAGAGGGCAGTGCCGCAGAAACCACCTCTACCTGGGGAGAGGCAGGGACCAGAAAACATATATACCACTTAGGCATCCCCCTTCTCAGTTTTTTTCTTTTCACTCTCCAGGCATATTTAGGCGGTCGGCGCCCTCAGAAGATGTCTTCCAACGGGGTCGGCCTGCCACGGGCAATTTATTAATGTCCCTTCGTGGTCGCCAAATTGTTACAGAGCCCCTGGGCTGCTCCAGTTGAAAACAAACCCACGGGCTCTTTAGTTAGGGGTCCGATCGCCCGCCGCCGAAATTACAACTCTGAACATTATATTTGAGTGAAAAGAAGAATTGTTCATTTAACAGTTACACATATCCTTGCCTCCCCTCTACCAAACCTAACCAGCTTTAGGGGGGTCAGAAACACCGTTTCCCTACTTCCTAGGCACAGTTCAGCTTTACCAGCAGCTGCCAATCACTCAATCTGATTGGCGAGGTCCTTTCTGTGCTGTGGTGTCCTCCAGCTCTCAATGCAGGACCGCCTGGATTCTCAGCCTCCTTGTGAACTGTCTTCTTTCTGTAAACCGCGTGGATCTCCTCTCCTTCTCCAGAGCACCTCTGCGAACACTCACCAGCGAGGGAGACAGCCCCAGAGCGTGCCCCCACCCCTCCCAAAGTGTTCGCAGCCGCCTAGATATCCCTGACTGCGTCCTCTGACGCAGTGGGTGTTGCCAATAGTTCTGACCATTGGCAGAACCCCACGTAGGCTCTGTGTGCTTTCCATACCATCACCTGGTTCAAGACTCCTCCCATCCAGCTGAGGCTTTGGATGCATTAAAGCAATTTACATAATGAAAGACACCGGCCATCAGCCTCAGGCATGTGGAGGCATTCTAAAAGCTGCTACCTTCTCCCCATCCCGCAGCCACAAACTCCGGGGATTTTTGGACTCCCCTGTTTCTCTAACAGTTTCCCGCCTCTCAGACTTAGACCCTTTATAATCTCATAAAGGACAATGGGCGAAGGTCTCATGCTCTTCTAACAGCTTCCTGCTGGATGTGGTCGTCGTCCTCCCTACCCTTGGGTCTAGAGATCCCTAATAAGAGTGGGGATGTAGGGGAGGGTGTCCTTTCCACATGGGGAAAGCTCTTGCAGAGTCCAGGTTAGTTGGCTGTTTCTGGGTAGCGGTATGCTTAGTTTCCAAGGGCTGGCACTGCTGCACAAGCTGGCATCCTTGTCGTATTCTGGAGGCAATAGATTTAAAAGGCAACAGGGTTAAAAAAAAACAATTCAACCTACAACCACTATATACAAAAGGCATCATTAAAACCATAATCGCTAGATGACAAAAAAAGCAGGGATTTATCTCTCAATGCCTCACATTACAAAAAGAAATGGCTTCTTTGGAGGAAGGTGTGCAGGGCGTGTCACACCTGTCCAAAGCCCTTTTGCCCACTTCACTTAGCTTGGGCTGAGGGGTATACTTTAAGGTTTCCCCCCTCTCAGATCTCTGGGCCCTTTCTGTTCAAACCACTACGACAGAAAAGACAGACCAGTTTTAAGGTGAAGCCCACAGACCACCCCGTACTTCACCAACTCAAGCACTCAGTTCAGCCAAGCCGTTGAGTCTCAGGAGGTGGGAATGCAGATGGGCTTCTTAAGTGAGGCCTAAGTATATGGACAATCACTCAGGTAGAGATCATAGTTTTATGCCCTATGAAAACAGGAAACACACACACACACACACACACACACACACACACACACACACGTACGTTAATTCACACTACACGATTCAAAAACCAGTCCCTAAAGTTGTGAGACTGTCTTATTGGGAAGACCTCCAGTTGCAAGGCACTTGCTATTCTTCTTGCTTGTGAATAATACGTCCTTTATAATGTCACAGACCTGGTCCAACTTTTAAATGAAAACAACCTTTCAATGAAAATAAACTTTCGGGACAGTTAGCTGCACTACCACTGAGCATTACGATTTTCCTTGAGTCTTGATTTTTCTCCCTAAGATCACCCTCCTTGTCAGTAAGGGGACTGCATTAAGTCCATTTATAATTTAGCCTGTTCATTTGCATAAAAACAACAAGAGCAGTGATTGATCACATATGATCTTTAAGTTTACTTTGCTGGAACTTACAGTAGGAACCTTGATGTCGACTTTTAGTTTGCCCGTCAGGGCACCGGAGCTGAGCCACACACCTGCCATTCAGCCTTGTCTTCAGGCACCTGCTTTCCCAAATTCTTCAGCTTTTCCATTATGCCTTAAGGTTCCCTCGAACCACCCCTCAGGAAAGCAACCTTCGTTCCTTCCCTGGAAAGATTGCCATGAACCGCACAACCAACCAAGGTGCCAGGCTTTTTCTTCTGGGCTTTCCTTAGCTTCAAAAGTCAAATCTGGTTCCTCAGGGCTTTCTGGTGACAACCAGAGCCCAAGCATGCCTTCCTCAGGCATGTCATTCCAGCCAAAGTCTTGGTACAAACCTCTATTAACAACTGGTCTTGTTAGTTTTATGAAAAGAAACCTAAGATCATTACCTAATTCTTCAAAATTGCCAAATTCTGGAGGGATCAGGTAAGGAGAAAAATACAGTGTGGAGGAAAATCCTTGTCCTTCTATATATGGCCAGTACAAATAACAGAGAACTCCAGACCTCTCCTAGGTCTCAGAGCATTATAACCAATACAGAGAATTCCAGACCCTTCCTAGGTCTGAGAATTCTAGACCTTTCATACGTCTCAATGGCCAATACCAATACAGAGAATTCCAGACCCTTCCTAGGTCTGAGAACTCTAGACCTTTCATACGTCTCAATGGCCAATACCAGTACAGAGAATTCCAGACCCTTCCTAGGTTCTGAGAATTCTAGACCTTTCGTAGGTCTCAAGGCTAAATGCCAATACAGAGGTATGGTAACCATACAATAAGACCGCAAGTTGTTGAGATTTCCTTTTCCCAGGTTTGAAAACTTCTACAACCTAATCATACAACATTTCCAGACTTTCCATATATTTACCCATTCAGATTTTAACCATAACCCATTTCCAATTCTTGTTCTCTTTTTCCCACACACTCTAAAGGACTGTACTCAAACTCAGTATCTGGCAGCTAAAAGTTCCCTAGATTTGCAGAGATATCCTGCAGTTTTCTTAAGCTTAGACCTTGCAAACACCTGTCAAGCAGCAATGACCTGAATGTTTAGACATATACCGTTTTACAAACAAAGCACATCACCTTAAGAGCATACCTAACCCACCATCTTGCCCACTTCAAAGACGGTAGCATTACATGCAGCATCTTTAAAGATGGCGGCACCCAGAAGTGCCACCCACAAGATGGTGGCAAACCCACGTGACTCTACCACCACGGTGGAGCACTCACGTGGCTTACCCAAAATGGCAGTATACCTATGAGGCTCAGTGTCCAATTCACAACCTTCATGCGGGCTCTGGAGGGAGAGACCCATTTCTCCTCCTGCAGGGGTGGAGTCATTGGCTTTGCAGTCACTTCAGAGGCCAGAACCAAAAAGGGTGGTACGAGAAAAGTCCCTTGAGTTTGCAAAGGGGTGAGCACTGCGGAAGCCACTCCCACCTGTGGAGTGGGTGGTGTGGCGGAAGCCGCCTCCACCTGGGGAGAGGGCAGTGCCGCAGAAACCACCTCTACCTGGGGAGAGGCAGGGACCAGAAAACATATATACCACTTAGGCATCCCCCTTCTCAGTTTTTTTCTTTTCACTCTCCAGGCATATTTAGGCGGTCGGCGCCCTCAGAAGATGTCTTCCAACGGGGTCGGCCTGCCACGGGCAATTTATTAATGTCCCTTCGTGGTCGCCAAATTGTTACAGAGCCCCTGGGCTGCTCCAGTTGAAAACAAACCCACGGGCTCTTTAGTTAGGGGTCCGATCGCCCGCCGCCGAAATTACAACTCTGAACATTATATTTGAGTGAAAAGAAGAATTGTTCATTTAACAGTTACACATATCCTTGCCTCCCCTCTACCAAACCTAACCAGCTTTAGGGGGGTCAGAAACACCGTTTCCCTACTTCCTAGGCACAGTTCAGCTTTACCAGCAGCTGCCAATCACTCAATCTGATTGGCGAGGTCCTTTCTGTGCTGTGGTGTCCTCCAGCTCTCAATGCAGGACCGCCTGGATTCTCAGCCTCCTTGTGAACTGTCTTCTTTCTGTAAACCGCGTGGATCTCCTCTCCTTCTCCAGAGCACCTCTGCGAACACTCACCAGCGAGGGAGACAGCCCCAGAGCGTGCCCCCACCCCTCCCAAAGTGTTCGCAGCCGCCTAGATATCCCTGACTGCGTCCTCTGACGCAGTGGGTGTTGCCAATAGTTCTGACCATTGGCAGAACCCCACGTAGGCTCTGTGTGCTTTCCATACCATCACCTGGTTCAAGACTCCTCCCATCCAGCTGAGGCTTTGGATGCATTAAAGCAATTTACATAATGAAAGACACCGGCCATCAGCCTCAGGCATGTGGAGGCATTCTAAAAGCTGCTACCTTCTCCCCATCCCGCAGCCACAAACTCCGGGGATTTTTGGACTCCCCTGTTTCTCTAACAGTTTCCCGCCTCTCAGACTTAGACCCTTTATAATCTCATAAAGGACAATGGGCGAAGGTCTCATGCTCTTCTAACAGCTTCCTGCTGGATGTGGTCGTCGTCCTCCCTACCCTTGGGTCTAGAGATCCCTAATAAGAGTGGGGATGTAGGGGAGGGTGTCCTTTCCACATGGGGAAAGCTCTTGCAGAGTCCAGGTTAGTTGGCTGTTTCTGGGTAGCGGTATGCTTAGTTTCCAAGGGCTGGCACTGCTGCACAAGCTGGCATCCTTGTCGTATTCTGGAGGCAATAGATTTAAAAGGCAACAGGGTTAAAAAAAAACAATTCAACCTACAACCACTATATACAAAAGGCATCATTAAAACCATAATCGCTAGATGACAAAAAAAGCAGGGATTTATCTCTCAATGCCTCACATTACAAAAAGAAATGGCTTCTTTGGAGGAAGGTGTGCAGGGCGTGTCACACCTGTCCAAAGCCCTTTTGCCCACTTCACTTAGCTTGGGCTGAGGGGTATACTTTAAGGTTTCCCCCCTCTCAGATCTCTGGGCCCTTTCTGTTCAAACCACTACGACAGAAAAGACAGACCAGTTTTAAGGTGAAGCCCACAGACCACCCCGTACTTCACCAACTCAAGCACTCAGTTCAGCCAAGCCGTTGAGTCTCAGGAGGTGGGAATGCAGATGGGCTTCTTAAGTGAGGCCTAAGTATATGGACAATCACTCAGGTAGAGATCATAGTTTTATGCCCTATGAAAACAGGAAACACACACACACACACACACACACACACACACACACACACACACACACACGTACGTTAATTCACACTACACGATTCAAAAACCAGTCCCTAAAGTTGTGAGACTGTCTTATTGGGAAGACCTCCAGTTGCAAGGCACTTGCTATTCTTCTTGCTTGTGAATAATACGTCCTTTATAATGTCACAGACCTGGTCCAACTTTTAAATGAAAACAACCTTTCAATGAAAATAAACTTTCGGGACAGTTAGCTGCACTACCACTGAGCATTACGATTTTCCTTGAGTCTTGATTTTTCTCCCTAAGATCACCCTCCTTGTCAGTAAGGGGACTGCATTAAGTCCATTTATAATTTAGCCTGTTCATTTGCATAAAAACAACAAGAGCAGTGATTGATCACATATGATCTTTAAGTTTACTTTGCTGGAACTTACAGTAGGAACCTTGATGTCGACTTTTAGTTTGCCCGTCAGGGCACCGGAGCTGAGCCACACACCTGCCATTCAGCCTTGTCTTCAGGCACCTGCTTTCCCAAATTCTTCAGCTTTTCCATTATGCCTTAAGGTTCCCTCGAACCACCCCTCAGGAAAGCAACCTTCGTTCCTTCCCTGGAAAGATTGCCATGAACCGCACAACCAACCAAGGTGCCAGGCTTTTTCTTCTGGGCTTTCCTTAGCTTCAAAAGTCAAATCTGGTTCCTCAGGGCTTTCTGGTGACAACCAGAGCCCAAGCATGCCTTCCTCAGGCATGTCATTCCAGCCAAAGTCTTGGTACAAACCTCTATTAACAACTGGTCTTGTTAGTTTTATGAAAAGAAACCTAAGATCATTACCTAATTCTTCAAAATTGCCAAATTCTGGAGGGATCAGGTAAGGAGAAAAATACAGTGTGGAGGAAAATCCTTGTCCTTCTATATATGGCCAGTACAAATAACAGAGAACTCCAGACCTCTCCTAGGTCTCAGAGCATTATAACCAATACAGAGAATTCCAGACCCTTCCTAGGTCTGAGAATTCTAGACCTTTCATACGTCTCAATGGCCAATACCAATACAGAGAATTCCAGACCCTTCCTAGGTCTGAGAACTCTAGACCTTTCATACGTCTCAATGGCCAATACCAGTACAGAGAATTCCAGACCCTTCCTAGGTTCTGAGAATTCTAGACCTTTCGTAGGTCTCAAGGCTAAATGCCAATACAGAGGTATGGTAACCATACAATAAGACCGCAAGTTGTTGAGATTTCCTTTTCCCAGGTTTGAAAACTTCTACAACCTAATCATACAACATTTCCAGACTTTCCATATATTTACCCATTCAGATTTTAACCATAACCCATTTCCAATTCTTGTTCTCTTTTTCCCACACACTCTAAAGGACTGTACTCAAACTCAGTATCTGGCAGCTAAAAGTTCCCTAGATTTGCAGAGATATCCTGCAGTTTTCTTAAGCTTAGACCTTGCAAACACCTGTCAAGCAGCAATGACCTGAATGTTTAGACATATACCGTTTTACAAACAAAGCACATCACCTTAAGAGCATACCTAACCCACCATCTTGCCCACTTCAAAGACGGTAGCATTACATGCAGCATCTTTAAAGATGGCGGCACCCAGAAGTGCCACCCACAAGATGGTGGCAAACCCACGTGACTCTACCACCACGGTGGAGCACTCACGTGGCTTACCCAAAATGGCAGTATACCTATGAGGCTCAGTGTCCAATTCACAACCTTCATGCGGGCTCTGGAGGGAGAGACCCATTTCTCCTCCTGCAGGGGTGGAGTCATTGGCTTTGCAGTCACTTCAGAGGCCAGAACCAAAAAGGGTGGTACGAGAAAAGTCCCTTGAGTTTGCAAAGGGGTGAGCACTGCGGAAGCCACTCCCACCTGTGGAGTGGGTGGTGTGGCGGAAGCCGCCTCCACCTGGGGAGAGGGCAGTGCCGCAGAAACCACCTCTACCTGGGGAGAGGCAGGGACCAGAAAACATATATACCACTTAGGCATCCCCCTTCTCAGTTTTTTTCTTTTCACTCTCCAGGCATATTTAGGCGGTCGGCGCCCTCAGAAGATGTCTTCCAACGGGGTCGGCCTGCCACGGGCAATTTATTAATGTCCCTTCGTGGTCGCCAAATTGTTACAGAGCCCCTGGGCTGCTCCAGTTGAAAACAAACCCACGGGCTCTTTAGTTAGGGGTCCGATCGCCCGCCGCCGAAATTACAACTCTGAACATTATATTTGAGTGAAAAGAAGAATTGTTCATTTAACAGTTACACATATCCTTGCCTCCCCTCTACCAAACCTAACCAGCTTTAGGGGGGTCAGAAACACCGTTTCCCTACTTCCTAGGCACAGTTCAGCTTTACCAGCAGCTGCCAATCACTCAATCTGATTGGCGAGGTCCTTTCTGTGCTGTGGTGTCCTCCAGCTCTCAATGCAGGACCGCCTGGATTCTCAGCCTCCTTGTGAACTGTCTTCTTTCTGTAAACCGCGTGGATCTCCTCTCCTTCTCCAGAGCACCTCTGCGAACACTCACCAGCGAGGGAGACAGCCCCAGAGCGTGCCCCCACCCCTCCCAAAGTGTTCGCAGCCGCCTAGATATCCCTGACTGCGTCCTCTGACGCAGTGGGTGTTGCCAATAGTTCTGACCATTGGCAGAACCCCACGTAGGCTCTGTGTGCTTTCCATACCATCACCTGGTTCAAGACTCCTCCCATCCAGCTGAGGCTTTGGATGCATTAAAGCAATTTACATAATGAAAGACACCGGCCATCAGCCTCAGGCATGTGGAGGCATTCTAAAAGCTGCTACCTTCTCCCCATGCCGCAGCCACAAACTCCGGGGATTTTTGGACTCCCCTGTTTCTCTAACAGTTTCCCGCCTCTCAGACTTAGACCCTTTATAATCTCATAAAGGACAATGGGCGAAGGTCTCATGCTCTTCTAACAGCTTCCTGCTGGATGTGGTCGTCGTCCTCCCTACCCTTGGGTCTAGAGATCCCTAATAAGAGTGGGGATGTAGGGGAGGGTGTCCTTTCCACATGGGGAAAGCTCTTGCAGAGTCCAGGTTAGTTGGCTGTTTCTGGGTAGCGGTATGCTTAGTTTCCAAGGGCTGGCACTGCTGCACAAGCTGGCATCCTTGTCGTATTCTGGAGGCAATAGATTTAAAAGGCAACAGGGTTAAAAAAAAACAATTCAACCTACAACCACTATATACAAAAGGCATCATTAAAACCATAATCGCTAGATGACAAAAAAAGCAGGGATTTATCTCTCAATGCCTCACATTACAAAAAGAAATGGCTTCTTTGGAGGAAGGTGTGCAGGGCGTGTCACACCTGTCCAAAGCCCTTTTGCCCACTTCACTTAGCTTGGGCTGAGGGGTATACTTTAAGGTTTCCCCCCTCTCAGATCTCTGGGCCCTTTCTGTTCAAACCACTACGACAGAAAAGACAGACCAGTTTTAAGGTGAAGCCCACAGACCACCCCGTACTTCACCAACTCAAGCACTCAGTTCAGCCAAGCCGTTGAGTCTCAGGAGGTGGGAATGCAGATGGGCTTCTTAAGTGAGGCCTAAGTATATGGACAATGACTCAGGTAGAGATCATAGTTTTATGCCCTATGAAAACAGGAAACACACACACACACACACACACACACACACACACACACACACACACGTACGTTAATTCACACTACACGATTCAAAAACCAGTCCCTAAAGTTGTGAGACTGTCTTATTGGGAAGACCTCCAGTTGCAAGGCACTTGCTATTCTTCTTGCTTGTGAATAATACGTCCTTTATAATGTCACAGACCTGGTCCAACTTTTAAATGAAAACAACCTTTCAATGAAAATAAACTTTCGGGACAGTTAGCTGCACTACCACTGAGCATTACGATTTTCCTTGAGTCTTGATTTTTCTCCCTAAGATCACCCTCCTTGTCAGTAAGGGGACTGCATTAAGTCCATTTATAATTTAGCCTGTTCATTTGCATAAAAACAACAAGAGCAGTGATTGATCACATATGATCTTTAAGTTTACTTTGCTGGAACTTACAGTAGGAACCTTGATGTCGACTTTTAGTTTGCCCGTCAGGGCACCGGAGCTGAGCCACACACCTGCCATTCAGCCTTGTCTTCAGGCACCTGCTTTCCCAAATTCTTCAGCTTTTCCATTATGCCTTAAGGTTCCCTCGAACCACCCCTCAGGAAAGCAACCTTCGTTCCTTCCCTGGAAAGATTGCCATGAACCGCACAACCAACCAAGGTGCCAGGCTTTTTCTTCTGGGCTTTCCTTAGCTTCAAAAGTCAAATCTGGTTCCTCAGGGCTTTCTGGTGACAACCAGAGCCCAAGCATGCCTTCCTCAGGCATGTCATTCCAGCCAAAGTCTTGGTACAAACCTCTATTAACAACTGGTCTTGTTAGTTTTATGAAAAGAAACCTAAGATCATTACCTAATTCTTCAAAATTGCCAAATTCTGGAGGGATCAGGTAAGGAGAAAAATACAGTGTGGAGGAAAATCCTTGTCCTTCTATATATGGCCAGTACAAATAACAGAGAACTCCAGACCTCTCCTAGGTCTCAGAGCATTATAACCAATACAGAGAATTCCAGACCCTTCCTAGGTCTGAGAATTCTAGACCTTTCATACGTCTCAATGGCCAATACCAATACAGAGAATTCCAGACCCTTCCTAG
This sequence comes from Furipterus horrens, assembly GCF_987537825.1. Lineage (NCBI taxonomy): Eukaryota > Metazoa > Chordata > Mammalia > Chiroptera > Furipteridae > Furipterus > Furipterus horrens. The sequence continues at coordinate 58,460,936 of NW_028327180.1, read as the reverse complement.
GTCTGAGAACTCTAGACCTTTCATACGTCTCAATGGCCAATACCAGTACAGAGAATTCCAGACCCTTCCTAGGTTCTGAGAATTCTAGACCTTTCGTAGGTCTCAAGGCTAAATGCCAATACAGAGGTATGGTAACCATACAATAAGACCGCAAGTTGTTGAGATTTCCTTTTCCCAGGTTTGAAAACTTCTACAACCTAATCATACAACATTTCCAGACTTTCCATATATTTACCCATTCAGATTTTAACCATAACCCATTTCCAATTCTTGTTCTCTTTTTCCCACACACTCTAAAGGACTGTACTCAAACTCAGTATCTGGCAGCTAAAAGTTCCCTAGATTTGCAGAGATATCCTGCAGTTTTCTTAAGCTTAGACCTTGCAAACACCTGTCAAGCAGCAATGACCTGAATGTTTAGACATATACCGTTTTACAAACAAAGCACATCACCTTAAGAGCATACCTAACCCACCATCTTGCCCACTTCAAAGACGGTAGCATTACATGCAGCATCTTTAAAGATGGCGGCACCCAGAAGTGCCACCCACAAGATGGTGGCAAACCCACGTGACTCTACCACCACGGTGGAGCACTCACGTGGCTTACCCAAAATGGCAGTATACCTATGAGGCTCAGTGTCCAATTCACAACCTTCATGCGGGCTCTGGAGGGAGAGACCCATTTCTCCTCCTGCAGGGGTGGAGTCATTGGCTTTGCAGTCACTTCAGAGGCCAGAACCAAAAAGGGTGGTACGAGAAAAGTCCCTTGAGTTTGCAAAGGGGTGAGCACTGCGGAAGCCACTCCCACCTGTGGAGTGGGTGGTGTGGCGGAAGCCGCCTCCACCTGGGGAGAGGGCAGTGCCGCAGAAACCACCTCTACCTGGGGAGAGGCAGGGACCAGAAAACATATATACCACTTAGGCATCCCCCTTCTCAGTTTTTTTCTTTTCACTCTCCAGGCATATTTAGGCGGTCGGCGCCCTCAGAAGATGTCTTCCAACGGGGTCGGCCTGCCACGGGCAATTTATTAATGTCCCTTCGTGGTCGCCAAATTGTTACAGAGCCCCTGGGCTGCTCCAGTTGAAAACAAACCCACGGGCTCTTTAGTTAGGGGTCCGATCGCCCGCCGCCGAAATTACAACTCTGAACATTATATTTGAGTGAAAAGAAGAATTGTTCATTTAACAGTTACACATATCCTTGCCTCCCCTCTACCAAACCTAACCAGCTTTAGGGGGGTCAGAAACACCGTTTCCCTACTTCCTAGGCACAGTTCAGCTTTACCAGCAGCTGCCAATCACTCAATCTGATTGGCGAGGTCCTTTCTGTGCTGTGGTGTCCTCCAGCTCTCAATGCAGGACCGCCTGGATTCTCAGCCTCCTTGTGAACTGTCTTCTTTCTGTAAACCGCGTGGATCTCCTCTCCTTCTCCAGAGCACCTCTGCGAACACTCACCAGCGAGGGAGACAGCCCCAGAGCGTGCCCCCACCCCTCCCAAAGTGTTCGCAGCCGCCTAGATATCCCTGACTGCGTCCTCTGACGCAGTGGGTGTTGCCAATAGTTCTGACCATTGGCAGAACCCCACGTAGGCTCTGTGTGCTTTCCATACCATCACCTGGTTCAAGACTCCTCCCATCCAGCTGAGGCTTTGGATGCATTAAAGCAATTTACATAATGAAAGACACCGGCCATCAGCCTCAGGCATGTGGAGGCATTCTAAAAGCTGCTACCTTCTCCCCATCCCGCAGCCACAAACTCCGGGGATTTTTGGACTCCCCTGTTTCTCTAACAGTTTCCCGCCTCTCAGACTTAGACCCTTTATAATCTCATAAAGGACAATGGGCGAAGGTCTCATGCTCTTCTCACAGCTTCCTGCTGGATGTGGTCGTCGTCCTCCCTACCCTTGGGTCTAGAGATCCCTAATAAGAGTGGGGATGTAGGGGAGGGTGTCCTTTCCACATGGGGAAAGCTCTTGCAGAGTCCAGGTTAGTTGGCTGTTTCTGGGTAGCGGTATGCTTAGTTTCCAAGGGCTGGCACTGCTGCACAAGCTGGCATCCTTGTCGTATTCTGGAGGCAATAGATTTAAAAGGCAACAGGGTTAAAAAAAAACAATTCAACCTACAACCACTATATACAAAAGGCATCATTAAAACCATAATCGCTAGATGACAAAAAAAGCAGGGATTTATCTCTCAATGCCTCACATTACAAAAAGAAATGGCTTCTTTGGAGGAAGGTGTGCAGGGCGTGTCACACCTGTCCAAAGCCCTTTTGCCCACTTCACTTAGCTTGGGCTGAGGGGTATACTTTAAGGTTTCCCCCCTCTCAGATCTCTGGGCCCTTTCTGTTCAAACCACTACGACAGAAAAGACAGACCAGTTTTAAGGTGAAGCCCACAGACCACCCCGTACTTCACCAACTCAAGCACTCAGTTCAGCCAAGCCGTTGAGTCTCAGGAGGTGGGAATGCAGATGGGCTTCTTAAGTGAGGCCTAAGTATATGGACAATCACTCAGGTAGAGATCATAGTTTTATGCCCTATGAAAACAGGAAACACACACACACACACACACACACACACACACACACACACGTACGTTAATTCACACTACACGATTCAAAAACCAGTCCCTAAAGTTGTGAGACTGTCTTATTGGGAAGACCTCCAGTTGCAAGGCACTTGCTATTCTTCTTGCTTGTGAATAATACGTCCTTTATAATGTCACAGACCTGGTCCAACTTTTAAATGAAAACAACCTTTCAATGAAAATAAACTTTCGGGACAGTTAGCTGCACTACCACTGAGCATTACGATTTTCCTTGAGTCTTGATTTTTCTCCCTAAGATCACCCTCCTTGTCAGTAAGGGGACTGCATTAAGTCCATTTATAATTTAGCCTGTTCATTTGCATAAAAACAACAAGAGCAGTGATTGATCACATATGATCTTTAAGTTTACTTTGCTGGAACTTACAGTAGGAACCTTGATGTCGACTTTTAGTTTGCCCGTCAGGGCACCGGAGCTGAGCCACACACCTGCCATTCAGCCTTGTCTTCAGGCACCTGCTTTCCCAAATTCTTCAGCTTTTCCATTATGCCTTAAGGTTCCCTCGAACCACCCCTCAGGAAAGCAACCTTCGTTCCTTCCCTGGAAAGATTGCCATGAACCGCACAACCAACCAAGGTGCCAGGCTTTTTCTTCTGGGCTTTCCTTAGCTTCAAAAGTCAAATCTGGTTCCTCAGGGCTTTCTGGTGACAACCAGAGCCCAAGCATGCCTTCCTCAGGCATGTCATTCCAGCCAAAGTCTTGGTACAAACCTCTATTAACAACTGGTCTTGTTAGTTTTATGAAAAGAAACCTAAGATCATTACCTAATTCTTCAAAATTGCCAAATTCTGGAGGGATCAGGTAAGGAGAAAAATACAGTGTGGAGGAAAATCCTTGTCCTTCTATATATGGCCAGTACAAATAACAGAGAACTCCAGACCTCTCCTAGGTCTCAGAGCATTATAACCAATACAGAGAATTCCAGACCCTTCCTAGGTCTGAGAATTCTAGACCTTTCATACGTCTCAATGGCCAATACCAATACAGAGAATTCCAGACCCTTCCTAGGTCTGAGAACTCTAGACCTTTCATACGTCTGAATGGCCAATACCAGTACAGAGAATTCCAGACCCTTCCTAGGTTCTGAGAATTCTAGACCTTTCGTAGGTCTCAAGGCTAAATGCCAATACAGAGGTATGGTAACCATACAATAAGACCGCAAGTTGTTGAGATTTCCTTTTCCCAGGTTTGAAAACTTCTACAACCTAATCATACAACATTTCCAGACTTTCCATATATTTACCCATTCAGATTTTAACCATAACCCATTTCCAATTCTTGTTCTCTTTTTCCCACACACTCTAAAGGACTGTACTCAAACTCAGTATCTGGCAGCTAAAAGTTCCCTAGATTTGCAGAGATATCCTGCAGTTTTCTTAAGCTTAGACCTTGCAAACACCTGTCAAGCAGCAATGACCTGAATGTTTAGACATATACCGTTTTACAAACAAAGCACATCACCTTAAGAGCATACCTAACCCACCATCTTGCCCACTTCAAAGACGGTAGCATTACATGCAGCATCTTTAAAGATGGCGGCACCCAGAAGTGCCACCCACAAGATGGTGGCAAACCCACGTGACTCTACCACCACGGTGGAGCACTCACGTGGCTTACCCAAAATGGCAGTATACCTATGAGGCTCAGTGTCCAATTCACAACCTTCATGCGGGCTCTGGAGGGAGAGACCCATTTCTCCTCCTGCAGGGGTGGAGTCATTGGCTTTGCAGTCACTTCAGAGGCCAGAACCAAAAAGGGTGGTACGAGAAAAGTCCCTTGAGTTTGCAAAGGGGTGAGCACTGCGGAAGCCACTCCCACCTGTGGAGTGGGTGGTGTGGCGGAAGCCGCCTCCACCTGGGGAGAGGGCAGTGCCGCAGAAACCACCTCTACCTGGGGAGAGGCAGGGACCAGAAAACATATATACCACTTAGGCATCCCCCTTCTCAGTTTTTTTCTTTTCACTCTCCAGGCATATTTAGGCGGTCGGCGCCCTCAGAAGATGTCTTCCAACGGGGTCGGCCTGCCACGGGCAATTTATTAATGTCCCTTCGTGGTCGCCAAATTGTTACAGAGCCCCTGGGCTGCTCCAGTTGAAAACAAACCCACGGGCTCTTTAGTTAGGGGTCCGATCGCCCGCCGCCGAAATTACAACTCTGAACATTATATTTGAGTGAAAAGAAGAATTGTTCATTTAACAGTTACACATATCCTTGCCTCCCCTCTACCAAACCTAACCAGCTTTAGGGGGGTCAGAAACACCGTTTCCCTACTTCCTAGGCACAGTTCAGCTTTACCAGCAGCTGCCAATCACTCAATCTGATTGGCGAGGTCCTTTCTGTGCTGTGGTGTCCTCCAGCTCTCAATGCAGGACCGCCTGGATTCTCAGCCTCCTTGTGAACTGTCTTCTTTCTGTAAACCGCGTGGATCTCCTCTCCTTCTCCAGAGCACCTCTGCGAACACTCACCAGCGAGGGAGACAGCCCCAGAGCGCGCCCCCACCCCTCCCAAAGTGTTCGCAGCCGCCTAGATATCCCTGACTGCGTCCTCTGACGCAGTGGGTGTTGCCAATAGTTCTGACCATTGGCAGAACCCCACGTAGGCTCTGTGTGCTTTCCATACCATCACCTGGTTCAAGACTCCTCCCATCCAGCTGAGGCTTTGGATGCATTAAAGCAATTTACATAATGAAAGACACCGGCCATCAGCCTCAGGCATGTGGAGGCATTCTAAAAGCTGCTACCTTCTCCCCATCCCGCAGCCACAAACTCCGGGGATTTTTGGACTCCCCTGTTTCTCTAACAGTTTCCCGCCTCTCAGACTTAGACCCTTTATAATCTCATAAAGGACAATGGGCGAAGGTCTCATGCTCTTCTAACAGCTTCCTGCTGGATGTGGTCGTCGTCCTCCCTACCCTTGGGTCTAGAGATCCCTAATAAGAGTGGGGATGTAGGGGAGGGTGTCCTTTCCACATGGGGAAAGCTCTTGCAGAGTCCAGGTTAGTTGGCTGTTTCTGGGTAGCGGTATGCTTAGTTTCCAAGGGCTGGCACTGCTGCACAAGCTGGCATCCTTGTCGTATTCTGGAGGCAATAGATTTAAAAGGCAACAGGGTTAAAAAAAAACAATTCAACCTACAACCACTATATACAAAAGGCATCATTAAAACCATAATCGCTAGATGACAAAAAAAGCAGGGATTTATCTCTCAATGCCTCACATTACAAAAAGAAATGGCTTCTTTGGAGGAAGGTGTGCAGGGCGTGTCACACCTGTCCAAAGCCCTTCTGCCCACTTCACTTAGCTTGGGCTGAGGGGTATACTTTAAGGTTTCCCCCCTCTCAGATCTCTGGGCCCTTTCTGTTCAAACCACTACGACAGAAAAGACAGACCAGTTTTAAGGTGAAGCCCACAGACCACCCCGTACTTCACCAACTCAAGCACTCAGTTCAGCCAAGCCGTTGAGTCTCAGGAGGTGGGAATGCAGATGGGCTTCTTAAGTGAGGCCTAAGTATATGGACAATCACTCAGGTAGAGATCATAGTTTTATGCCCTATGAAAACAGGAAACACACACACACACACACACACACACACACACACACACACACACACACACACGTACGTTAATTCACACTACACGATTCAAAAACCAGTCCCTAAAGTTGTGAGACTGTCTTATTGGGAAGACCTCCAGTTGCAAGGCACTTGCTATTCTTCTTGCTTGTGAATAATACGTCCTTTATAATGTCACAGACCTGGTCCAACTTTTAAATGAAAACAACCTTTCAATGAAAATAAACTTTCGGGACAGTTAGCTGCACTACCACTGAGCATTACGATTTTCCTTGAGTCTTGATTTTTCTCCCTAAGATCACCCTCCTTGTCAGTAAGGGGACTGCATTAAGTCCATTTATAATTTAGCCTGTTCATTTGCATAAAAACAACAAGAGCAGTGATTGATCACATATGATCTTTAAGTTTACTTTGCTGGAACTTACAGTAGGAACCTTGATGTCGACTTTTAGTTTGCCCGTCAGGGCACCGGAGCTGAGCCACACACCTGCCATTCAGCCTTGTCTTCAGGCACCTGCTTTCCCAAATTCTTCAGCTTTTCCATTATGCCTTAAGGTTCCCTCGAACCACCCCTCAGGAAAGCAACCTTCGTTCCTTCCCTGGAAAGATTGCCATGAACCGCACAACCAACCAAGGTGCCAGGCTTTTTCTTCTGGGCTTTCCTTAGCTTCAAAAGTCAAATCTGGTTCCTCAGGGCTTTCTGGTGACAACCAGAGCCCAAGCATGCCTTCCTCAGGCATGTCATTCCAGCCAAAGTCTTGGTACAAACCTCTATTAACAACTGGTCTTGTTAGTTTTATGAAAAGAAACCTAAGATCATTACCTAATTCTTCAAAATTGCCAAATTCTGGAGGGATCAGGTAAGGAGAAAAATACAGTGTGGAGGAAAATCCTTGTCCTTCTATATATGGCCAGTACAAATAACAGAGAACTCCAGACCTCTCCTAGGTCTCAGAGCATTATAACCAATACAGAGAATTCCAGACCCTTCCTAGGTCTGAGAATTCTAGACCTTTCATACGTCTCAATGGCCAATACCAATACAGAGAATTCCAGACCCTTCCTAGGTCTGAGAACTCTAGACCTTTCATACGTCTCAATGGCCAATACCAGTACAGAGAATTCCAGACCCTTCCTAGGTTCTGAGAATTCTAGACCTTTCGTAGGTCTCAAGGCTAAATGCCAATACAGAGGTATGGTAACCATACAATAAGACCGCAAGTTGTTGAGATTTCCTTTTCCCAGGTTTGAAAACTTCTACAACCTTATCATACAACATTTCCAGACTTTCCATATATTTACCCATTCAGATTTTAACCATAACCCATTTCCAATTCTTGTTCTCTTTTTCCCACACACTCTAAAGGACTGTACTCAAACTCAGTATCTGGCAGCTAAAAGTTCCCTAGATTTGCAGAGATATCCTGCAGTTTTCTTAAGCTTAGACCTTGCAAACACCTGTCAAGCAGCAATGACCTGAATGTTTAGACATATACCGTTTTACAAACAAAGCACATCACCTTAAGAGCATACCTAACCCACCATCTTGCCCACTTCAAAGACGGTAGCATTACATGCAGCATCTTTAAAGATGGCGGCACCCAGAAGTGCCACCCACAAGATGGTGGCAAACCCACGTGACTCTACCACCACGGTGGAGCACTCACGTGGCTTACCCAAAATGGCAGTATACCTATGAGGCTCAGTGTCCAATTCACAACCTTCATGCGGGCTCTGGAGGGAGAGACCCATTTCTCCTCCTGCAGGGGTGGAGTCATTGGCTTTGCAGTCACTTCAGAGGCCAGAACCAAAAAGGGTGGTACGAGAAAAGTCCCTTGAGTTTGCAAAGGGGTGAGCACTGCGGAAGCCACTCCCACCTGTGGAGTGGGTGGTGTGGCGGAAGCCGCCTCCACCTGGGGAGAGGGCAGTGCCGCAGAAACCACCTCTACCTGGGGAGAGGCAGGGACCAGAAAACATATATACCACTTAGGCATCCCCCTTCTCAGTTTTTTTCTTTTCACTCTCCAGGCATATTTAGGCGGTCGGCGCCCTCAGAAGATGTCTTCCAACGGGGTCGGCCTGCCACGGGCAATTTATTAATGTCCCTTCGTGGTCGCCAAATTGTTACAGAGCCCCTGGGCTGCTCCAGTTGAAAACAAACCCACGGGCTCTTTAGTTAGGGGTCCGATCGCCCGCCGCCGAAATTACAACTCTGAACATTATATTTGAGTGAAAAGAAGAATTGTTCATTTAACAGTTACACATATCCTTGCCTCCCCTCTACCAAACCTAACCAGCTTTAGGGGGGTCAGAAACACCGTTTCCCTACTTCCTAGGCACAGTTCAGCTTTACCAGCAGCTGCCAATCACTCAATCTGATTGGCGAGGTCCTTTCTGTGCTGTGGTGTCCTCCAGCTCTCAATGCAGGACCGCCTGGATTCTCAGCCTCCTTGTGAACTGTCTTCTTTCTGTAAACCGCGTGGATCTCCTCTCCTTCTCCAGAGCACCTCTGCGAACACTCACCAGCGAGGGAGACAGCCCCAGAGCGCGCCCCCACCCCTCCCAAAGTGTTCGCAGCCGCCTAGATATCCCTGACTGCGTCCTCTGACGCAGTGGGTGTTGCCAATAGTTCTGACCATTGGCAGAACCCCACGTAGGCTCTGTGTGCTTTCCATACCATCACCTGGTTCAAGACTCCTCCCATCCAGCTGAGGCTTTGGATGCATTAAAGCAATTTACATAATGAAAGACACCGGCCATCAGCCTCAGGCATGTGGAGGCATTCTAAAAGCTGCTACCTTCTCCCCATCCCGCAGCCACAAACTCCGGGGATTTTTGGACTCCCCTGTTTCTCTAACAGTTTCCCGCCTCTCAGACTTAGACCCTTTATAATCTCATAAAGGACAATGGGCGAAGGTCTCATGCTCTTCTCACAGCTTCCTGCTGGATGTGGTCGTCGTCCTCCCTACCCTTGGGTCTAGAGATCCCTAATAAGAGTGGGGATGTAGGGGAGGGTGTCCTTTCCACATGGGGAAAGCTCTTGCAGAGTCCAGGTTAGTTGGCTGTTTCTGGGTAGCGGTATGCTTAGTTTCCAAGGGCTGGCACTGCTGCACAAGCTGGCATCCTTGTCGTATTCTGGAGGCAATAGATTTAAAAGGCAACAGGGTTAAAAAAAAACAATTCAACCTACAACCACTATATACAAAAGGCATCATTAAAACCATAATCGCTAGATGACAAAAAAAGCAGGGATTTATCTCTCAATGCCTCACATTACAAAAAGAAATGGCTTCTTTGGAGGAAGGTGTGCAGGGCGTGTCACACCTGTCCAAAGCCCTTCTGCCCACTTCACTTAGCTTGGGCTGAGGGGTATACTTTAAGGTTTCCCCCCTCTCAGATCTCTGGGCCCTTTCTGTTCAAACCACTACGACAGAAAAGACAGACCAGTTTTAAGGTGAAGCCCACAGACCACCCCGTACTTCACCAACTCAAGCACTCAGTTCAGCCAAGCCGTTGAGTCTCAGGAGGTGGGAATGCAGATGGGCTTCTTAAGTGAGGCCTAAGTATATGGACAATCACTCAGGTAGAGATCATAGTTTTATGCCCTATGAAAACAGGAAACACACACACACACACACACACACACACACACACACACACACACACGTACGTTAATTCACACTACACGATTCAAAAACCAGTCCCTAAAGTTGTGAGACTGTCTTATTGGGAAGACCTCCAGTTGCAAGGCACTTGCTATTCTTCTTGCTTGTGAATAATACGTCCTTTATAATGTCACAGACCTGGTCCAACTTTTAAATGAAAACAACCTTTCAATGAAAATAAACTTTCGGGACAGTTAGCTGCACTACCACTGAGCATTACGATTTTCCTTGAGTCTTGATTTTTCTCCCTAAGATCACCCTCCTTGTCAGTAAGGGGACTGCATTAAGTCCATTTATAATTTAGCCTGTTCATTTGCATAAAAACAACAAGAGCAGTGATTGATCACATATGATCTTTAAGTTTACTTTGCTGGAACTTACAGTAGGAACCTTGATGTCGACTTTTAGTTTGCCCGTCAGGGCACCGGAGCTGAGCCACACACCTGCCATTCAGCCTTGTCTTCAGGCACCTGCTTTCCCAAATTCTTCAGCTTTTCCATTATGCCTTAAGGTTCCCTCGAACCACCCCTCAGGAAAGCAACCTTCGTTCCTTCCCTGGAAAGATTGCCATGAACCGCACAACCAACCAAGGTGCCAGGCTTTTTCTTCTGGGCTTTCCTTAGCTTCAAAAGTCAAATCTGGTTCCTCAGGGCTTTCTGGTGACAACCAGAGCCCAAGCATGCCTTCCTCAGGCATGTCATTCCAGCCAAAGTCTTGGTACAAACCTCTATTAACAACTGGTCTTGTTAGTTTTATGAAAAGAAACCTAAGATCATTACCTAATTCTTCAAAATTGCCAAATTCTGGAGGGATCAGGTAAGGAGAAAAATACAGTGTGGAGGAAAATCCTTGTCCTTCTATATATGGCCAGTACAAATAACAGAGAACTCCAGACCTCTCCTAGGTCTCAGAGCATTATAACCAATACAGAGAATTCCAGACCCTTCCTAGGTCTGAGAATTCTAGACCTTTCATACGTCTCAATGGCCAATACCAATACAGAGAATTCCAGACCCTTCCTAGGTCTGAGAACTCTAGACCTTTCATACGTCTCAATGGCCAATACCAGTACAGAGAATTCCAGACCCTTCCTAGGTTCTGAGAATTCTAGACCTTTCGTAGGTCTCAAGGCTAAATGCCAATACAGAGGTATGGTAACCATACAATAAGACCGCAAGTTGTTGAGATTTCCTTTTCCCAGGTTTGAAAACTTCTACAACCTTATCATACAACATTTCCAGACTTTCCATATATTTACCCATTCAGATTTTAACCATAACCCATTTCCAATTCTTGTTCTCTTTTTCCCACACACTCTAAAGGACTGTACTCAAACTCAGTATCTGGCAGCTAAAAGTTCCCTAGATTTGCAGAGATATCCTGCAGTTTTCTTAAGCTTAGACCTTGCAAACACCTGTCAAGCAGCAATGACCTGAATGTTTAGACATATACCGTTTTACAAACAAAGCACATCACCTTAAGAGCATACCTAACCCACCATCTTGCCCACTTCAAAGACGGTAGCATTACATGCAGCATCTTTAAAGATGGCGGCACCCAGAAGTGCCACCCACAAGATGGTGGCAAACCCACGTGACTCTACCACCACGGTGGAGCACTCACGTGGCTTACCCAAAATGGCAGTATACCTATGAGGCTCAGTGTCCAATTCACAACCTTCATGCGGGCTCTGGAGGGAGAGACCCATTTCTCCTCCTGCAGGGGTGGAGTCATTGGCTTTGCAGTCACTTCAGAGGCCAGAACCAAAAAGGGTGGTACGAGAAAAGTCCCTTGAGTTTGCAAAGGGGTGAGCACTGCGGAAGCCACTCCCACCTGTGGAGTGGGTGGTGTGGCGGAAGCCGCCTCCACCTGGGGAGAGGGCAGTGCCGCAGAAACCACCTCTACCTGGGGAGAGGCAGGGACCAGAAAACATATATACCACTTAGGCATCCCCCTTCTCAGTTTTTTTCTTTTCACTCTCCAGGCATATTTAGGCGGTCGGCGCCCTCAGAAGATGTCTTCCAACGGGGTCGGCCTGCCACGGGCAATTTATTAATGTCCCTTCGTGGTCGCCAAATTGTTACAGAGCCCCTGGGCTGCTCCAGTTGAAAACAAACCCACGGGCTCTTTAGTTAGGGGTCCGATCGCCCGCCGCCGAAATTACAACTCTGAACATTATATTTGAGTGAAAAGAAGAATTGTTCATTTAACAGTTACACATATCCTTGCCTCCCCTCTACCAAACCTAACCAGCTTTAGGGGGGTCAGAAACACCGTTTCCCTACTTCCTAGGCACAGTTCAGCTTTACCAGCAGCTGCCAATCACTCAATCTGATTGGCGAGGTCCTTTCTGTGCTGTGGTGTCCTCCAGCTCTCAATGCAGGACCGCCTGGATTCTCAGCCTCCTTGTGAACTGTCTTCTTTCTGTAAACCGCGTGGATCTCCTCTCCTTCTCCAGAGCACCTCTGCGAACACTCACCAGCGAGGGAGACAGCCCCAGAGCGCGCCCCCACCCCTCCCAAAGTGTTCGCAGCCGCCTAGATATCCCTGACTGCGTCCTCTGACGCAGTGGGTGTTGCCAATAGTTCTGACCATTGGCAGAACCCCACGTAGGCTCTGTGTGCTTTCCATACCATCACCTGGTTCAAGACTCCTCCCATCCAGCTGAGGCTTTGGATGCATTAAAGCAATTTACATAATGAAAGACACCGGCCATCAGCCTCAGGCATGTGGAGGCATTCTAAAAGCTGCTACCTTCTCCCCATCCCGCAGCCACAAACTCCGGGGATTTTTGGACTCCCCTGTTTCTCTAACAGTTTCCCGCCTCTCAGACTTAGACCCTTTATAATCTCATAAAGGACAATGGGCGAAGGTCTCATGCTCTTCTCACAGCTTCCTGCTGGATGTGGTCGTCGTCCTCCCTACCCTTGGGTCTAGAGATCCCTAATAAGAGTGGGGATGTAGGGGAGGGTGTCCTTTCCACATGGGGAAAGCTCTTGCAGAGTCCAGGTTAGTTGGCTGTTTCTGGGTAGCGGTATGCTTAGTTTCCAAGGGCTGGCACTGCTGCACAAGCTGGCATCCTTGTCGTATTCTGGAGGCAATAGATTTAAAAGGCAACAGGGTTAAAAAAAAACAATTCAACCTACAACCACTATATACAAAAGGCATCATTAAAACCATAATCGCTAGATGACAAAAAAAGCAGGGATTTATCTCTCAATGCCTCACATTACAAAAAGAAATGGCTTCTTTGGAGGAAGGTGTGCAGGGCGTGTCACACCTGTCCAAAGCCCTTCTGCCCACTTCACTTAGCTTGGGCTGAGGGGTATACTTTAAGGTTTCCCCCCTCTCAGATCTCTGGGCCCTTTCTGTTCAAACCACTACGACAGAAAAGACAGACCAGTTTTAAGGTGAAGCCCACAGACCACCCCGTACTTCACCAACTCAAGCACTCAGTTCAGCCAAGCCGTTGAGTCTCAGGAGGTGGGAATGCAGATGGGCTTCTTAAGTGAGGCCTAAGTATATGGACAATCACTCAGGTAGAGATCATAGTTTTATGCCCTATGAAAACAGGAAACACACACACACACACACACACACACACACACACACACACGTACGTTAATTCACACTACACGATTCAAAAACCAGTCCCTAAAGTTGTGAGACTGTCTTATTGGGAAGACCTCCAGTTGCAAGGCACTTGCTATTCTTCTTGCTTGTGAATAATACGTCCTTTATAATGTCACAGACCTGGTCCAACTTTTAAATGAAAACAACCTTTCAATGAAAATAAACTTTCGGGACAGTTAGCTGCACTACCACTGAGCATTACGATTTTCCTTGAGTCTTGATTTTTCTCCCTAAGATCACCCTCCTTGTCAGTAAGGGGACTGCATTAAGTCCATTTATAATTTAGCCTGTTCATTTGCATAAAAACAACAAGAGCAGTGATTGATCACATATGATCTTTAAGTTTACTTTGCTGGAACTTACAGTAGGAACCTTGATGTCGACTTTTAGTTTGCCCGTCAGGGCACCGGAGCTGAGCCACACACCTGCCATTCAGCCTTGTCTTCAGGCACCTGCTTTCCCAAATTCTTCAGCTTTTCCATTATGCCTTAAGGTTCCCTCGAACCACCCCTCAGGAAAGCAACCTTCGTTCCTTCCCTGGAAAGATTGCCATGAACCGCACAACCAACCAAGGTGCCAGGCTTTTTCTTCTGGGCTTTCCTTAGCTTCAAAAGTCAAATCTGGTTCCTCAGGGCTTTCTGGTGACAACCAGAGCCCAAGCATGCCTTCCTCAGGCATGTCATTCCAGCCAAAGTCTTGGTACAAACCTCTATTAACAACTGGTCTTGTTAGTTTTATGAAAAGAAACCTAAGATCATTACCTAATTCTTCAAAATTGCCAAATTCTGGAGGGATCAGGTAAGGAGAAAAATACAGTGTGGAGGAAAATCCTTGTCCTTCTATATATGGCCAGTACAAATAACAGAGAACTCCAGACCTCTCCTAGGTCTCAGAGCATTATAACCAATACAGAGAATTCCAGACCCTTCCGAGGTCTGAGAATTCTAGACCTTTCATACGTCTCAATGGCCAATACCAATACAGAGAATTCCAGACCCTTCCTAGGTCTGAGAACTCTAGACCTTTCATACGTCTGAATGGCCAATACCAGTACAGAGAATTCCAGACCCTTCCTAGGTTCTGAGAATTCTAGACCTTTCGCAGGTCTCAAGGCTAAATGCCAATACAGAGGTATGGTAACCATACAATAAGACCGCAAGTTGTTGAGATTTCCTTTTCCCAGGTTTGAAAACTTCTACAACCTTATCATACAACATTTCCAGACTTTCCATATATTTACCCATTCAGATTTTAACCATAACCCATTTCCAATTCTTGTTCTCTTTTTCCCACACACTCTAAAGGACTGTACTCAAACTCAGTATCTGGCAGCTAAAAGTTCCCTAGATTTGCAGAGATATCCTGCAGTTTTCTTAAGCTTAGACCTTGCAAACACCTGTCAAGCAGCAATGACCTGAATGTTTAGACATATACCGTTTTACAAACAAAGCACATCACCTTAAGAGCATACCTAACCCACCATCTTGCCCACTTCAAAGACGGTAGCATTACATGCAGCATCTTTAAAGATGGCGGCACCCAGAAGTGCCACCCACAAGATGGTGGCAAACCCACGTGACTCTACCACCACGGTGGAGCACTCACGTGGCTTACCCAAAATGGCAGTATACCTATGAGGCTCAGTGTCCAATTCACAACCTTCATGCGGGCTCTGGAGGGAGAGACCCATTTCTCCTCCTGCAGGGGTGGAGTCATTGGCTTTGCAGTCACTTCAGAGGCCAGAACCAAAAAGGGTGGTACGAGAAAAGTCCCTTGAGTTTGCAAAGGGGTGAGCACTGCGGAAGCCACTCCCACCTGTGGAGTGGGTGGTGTGGCGGAAGCCGCCTCCACCTGGGGAGAGGGCAGTGCCGCAGAAACCACCTCTACCTGGGGAGAGGCAGGGACCAGAAAACATATATACCACTTAGGCATCCCCCTTCTCAGTTTTTTTCTTTTCACTCTCCAGGCATATTTAGGCGGTCGGCGCCCTCAGAAGATGTCTTCCAACGGGGTCGGCCTGCCACGGGCAATTTATTAATGTCCCTTCGTGGTCGCCAAATTGTTACAGAGCCCCTGGGCTGCTCCAGTTGAAAACAAACCCACGGGCTCTTTAGTTAGGGGTCCGATCGCCCGCCGCCGAAATTACAACTCTGAACATTATATTTGAGTGAAAAGAAGAATTGTTCATTTAACAGTTACACATATCCTTGCCTCCCCTCTACCAAACCTAACCAGCTTTAGGGGGGTCAGAAACACCGTTTCCCTACTTCCTAGGCACAGTTCAGCTTTACCAGCAGCTGCCAATCACTCAATCTGATTGGCGAGGTCCTTTCTGTGCTGTGGTGTCCTCCAGCTCTCAATGCAGGACCGCCTGGATTCTCAGCCTCCTTGTGAACTGTCTTCTTTCTGTAAACCGCGTGGATCTCCTCTCCTTCTCCAGAGCACCTCTGCGAACACTCACCAGCGAGGGAGACAGCCCCAGAGCGCGCCCCCACCCCTCCCAAAGTGTTCGCAGCCGCCTAGATATCCCTGACTGCGTCCTCTGACGCAGTGGGTGTTGCCAATAGTTCTGACCATTGGCAGAACCCCACGTAGGCTCTGTGTGCTTTCCATACCATCACCTGGTTCAAGACTCCTCCCATCCAGCTGAGGCTTTGGATGCATTAAAGCAATTTACATAATGAAAGACACCGGCCATCAGCCTCAGGCATGTGGAGGCATTCTAAAAGCTGCTACCTTCTCCCCATCCCGCAGCCACAAACTCCGGGGATTTTTGGACTCCCCTGTTTCTCTAACAGTTTCCCGCCTCTCAGACTTAGACCCTTTATAATCTCATAAAGGACAATGGGCGAAGGTCTCATGCTCTTCTCACAGCTTCCTGCTGGATGTGGTCGTCGTCCTCCCTACCCTTGGGTCTAGAGATCCCTAATAAGAGTGGGGATGTAGGGGAGGGTGTCCTTTCCACATGGGGAAAGCTCTTGCAGAGTCCAGGTTAGTTGGCTGTTTCTGGGTAGCGGTATGCTTAGTTTCCAAGGGCTGGCACTGCTGCACAAGCTGGCATCCTTGTCGTATTCTGGAGGCAATAGATTTAAAAGGCAACAGGGTTAAAAAAAAACAATTCAACCTACAACCACTATATACAAAAGGCATCATTAAAACCATAATCGCTAGATGACAAAAAAAGCAGGGATTTATCTCTCAATGCCTCACATTACAAAAAGAAATGGCTTCTTTGGAGGAAGGTGTGCAGGGCGTGTCACACCTGTCCAAAGCCCTTCTGCCCACTTCACTTAGCTTGGGCTGAGGGGTATACTTTAAGGTTTCCCCCCTCTCAGATCTCTGGGCCCTTTCTGTTCAAACCACTACGACAGAAAAGACAGACCAGTTTTAAGGTGAAGCCCACAGACCACCCCGTACTTCACCAACTCAAGCACTCAGTTCAGCCAAGCCGTTGAGTCTCAGGAGGTGGGAATGCAGATGGGCTTCTTAAGTGAGGCCTAAGTATATGGACAATCACTCAGGTAGAGATCATAGTTTTATGCCCTATGAAAACAGGAAACACACACACACACACACACACACACACACACACACACACGTACGTTAATTCACACTACACGATTCAAAAACCAGTCCCTAAAGTTGTGAGACTGTCTTATTGGGAAGACCTCCAGTTGCAAGGCACTTGCTATTCTTCTTGCTTGTGAATAATACGTCCTTTATAATGTCACAGACCTGGTCCAACTTTTAAATGAAAACAACCTTTCAATGAAAATAAACTTTCGGGACAGTTAGCTGCACTACCACTGAGCATTACGATTTTCCTTGAGTCTTGATTTTTCTCCCTAAGATCACCCTCCTTGTCAGTAAGGGGACTGCATTAAGTTCATTTATAATTTAGCCTGTTCATTTGCATAAAAACAACAAGAGCAGTGATTGATCACATATGATCTTTAAGTTTACTTTGCTGGAACTTACAGTAGGAACCTTGATGTCGACTTTTAGTTTGCCCGTCAGGGCACCGGAGCTGAGCCACACACCTGCCATTCAGCCTTGTCTTCAGGCACCTGCTTTCCCAAATTCTTCAGCTTTTCCATTATGCCTTAAGGTTCCCTCGAACCACCCCTCAGGAAAGCAACCTTCGTTCCTTCCCTGGAAAGATTGCCATGAACCGCACAACCAACCAAGGTGCCAGGCTTTTCCTTCTGGGCTTTCCTTAGCTTCAAAAGTCAAATCTGGTTCCTCAGGGCTTTCTGGTGACAACCAGAGCCCAAGCATGCCTTCCTCAGGCATGTCATTCCAGCCAAAGTCTTGGTACAAACCTCTATTAACAACTGGTCTTGTTAGTTTTATGAAAAGAAACCTAAGATCATTACCTAATTCTTCAAAATTGCCAAATTCTGGAGGGATCAGGTAAGGAGAAAAATACAGTGTGGAGGAAAATCCTTGTCCTTCTATATATGGCCAGTACAAATAACAGAGAACTCCAGACCTCTCCTAGGTCTCAGAGCATTATAACCAATACAGAGAATTCCAGACCCTTCCGAGGTCTGAGAATTCTAGACCTTTCATACGTCTCAATGGCCAATACCAATACAGAGAATTCCAGACCCTTCCTAGGTCTGAGAACTCTAGACCTTTCATACGTCTCAATGGCCAATACCAGTACAGAGAATTCCAGACCCTTCCTAGGTTCTGAGAATTCTAGACCTTTCGCAGGTCTCAAGGCTAAATGCCAATACAGAGGTATGGTAACCATACAATAAGACCGCAAGTTGTTGAGATTTCCTTTTCCCAGGTTTGAAAACTTCTACAACCTTATCATACAACATTTCCAGACTTTCCATATATTTACCCATTCAGATTTTAACCATAACCCATTTCCAATTCTTGTTCTCTTTTTCCCACACACTCTAAAGGACTGTACTCAAACTCAGTATCTGGCAGCTAAAAGTTCCCTAGATTTGCAGAGATATCCTGCAGTTTTCTTAAGCTTAGACCTTGCAAACACCTGTCAAGCAGCAATGACCTGAATGTTTAGACATATACCGTTTTACAAACAAAGCACATCACCTTAAGAGCATACCTAACCCACCATCTTGCCCACTTCAAAGACGGTAGCATTACATGCAGCATCTTTAAAGATGGCGGCACCCAGAAGTGCCACCCACAAGATGGTGGCAAACCCACGTGACTCTACCACCACGGTGGAGCACTCACGTGGCTTACCCAAAATGGCAGTATACCTATGAGGCTCAGTGTCCAATTCACAACCTTCATGCGGGCTCTGGAGGGAGAGACCCATTTCTCCTCCTGCAGGGGTGGAGTCATTGGCTTTGCAGTCACTTCAGAGGCCAGAACCAAAAAGGGTGGTACGAGAAAAGTCCCTTGAGTTTGCAAAGGGGTGAGCACTGCGGAAGCCACTCCCACCTGTGGAGTGGGTGGTGTGGCGGAAGCCGCCTCCACCTGGGGAGAGGGCAGTGCCGCAGAAACCACCTCTACCTGGGGAGAGGCAGGGACCAGAAAACATATATACCACTTAGGCATCCCCCTTCTCAGTTTTTTTCTTTTCACTCTCCAGGCATATTTAGGCGGTCGGCGCCCTCAGAAGATGTCTTCCAACGGGGTCGGCCTGCCACGGGCAATTTATTAATGTCCCTTCGTGGTCGCCAAATTGTTACAGAGCCCCTGGGCTGCTCCAGTTGAAAACAAACCCACGGGCTCTTTAGTTAGGGGTCCGATCGCCCGCCGCCGAAATTACAACTCTGAACATTATATTTGAGTGAAAAGAAGAATTGTTCATTTAACAGTTACACATATCCTTGCCTCCCCTCTACCAAACCTAACCAGCTTTAGGGGGGTCAGAAACACCGTTTCCCTACTTCCTAGGCACAGTTCAGCTTTACCAGCAGCTGCCAATCACTCAATCTGATTGGCGAGGTCCTTTCTGTGCTGTGGTGTCCTCCAGCTCTCAATGCAGGACCGCCTGGATTCTCAGCCTCCTTGTGAACTGTCTTCTTTCTGTAAACCGCGTGGATCTCCTCTCCTTCTCCAGAGCACCTCTGCGAACACTCACCAGCGAGGGAGACAGCCCCAGAGCGCGCCCCCACCCCTCCCAAAGTGTTCGCAGCCGCCTAGATATCCCTGACTGCGTCCTCTGACGCAGTGGGTGTTGCCAATAGTTCTGACCATTGGCAGAACCCCACGTAGGCTCTGTGTGCTTTCCATACCATCACCTGGTTCAAGACTCCTCCCATCCAGCTGAGGCTTTGGATGCATTAAAGCAATTTACATAATGAAAGACACCGGCCATCAGCCTCAGGCATGTGGAGGCATTCTAAAAGCTGCTACCTTCTCCCCATCCCGCAGCCACAAACTCCGGGGATTTTTGGACTCCCCTGTTTCTCTAACAGTTTCCCGCCTCTCAGACTTAGACCCTTTATAATCTCATAAAGGACAATGGGCGAAGGTCTCATGCTCTTCTAACAGCTTCCTGCTGGATGTGGTCGTCGTCCTCCCTACCCTTGGGTCTAGAGATCCCTAATAAGAGTGGGGATGTAGGGGAGGGTGTCCTTTCCACATGGGGAAAGCTCTTGCAGAGTCCAGGTTAGTTGGCTGTTTCTGGGTAGCGGTATGCTTAGTTTCCAAGGGCTGGCACTGCTGCACAAGCTGGCATCCTTGTCGTATTCTGGAGGCAATAGATTTAAAAGGCAACAGGGTTAAAAAAAAACAATTCAACCTACAACCACTATATACAAAAGGCATCATTAAAACCATAATCGCTAGATGACAAAAAAAGCAGGGATTTATCTCTCAATGCCTCACATTACAAAAAGAAATGGCTTCTTTGGAGGAAGGTGTGCAGGGCGTGTCACACCTGTCCAAAGCCCTTCTGCCCACTTCACTTAGCTTGGGCTGAGGGGTATACTTTAAGGTTTCCCCCCTCTCAGATCTCTGGGCCCTTTCTGTTCAAACCACTACGACAGAAAAGACAGACCAGTTTTAAGGTGAAGCCCACAGACCACCCCGTACTTCACCAACTCAAGCACTCAGTTCAGCCAAGCCGTTGAGTCTCAGGAGGTGGGAATGCAGATGGGCTTCTTAAGTGAGGCCTAAGTATATGGACAATCACTCAGGTAGAGATCATAGTTTTATGCCCTATGAAAACAGGAAACACACACACACACACACACACACACACACACACACACACACACACGTACGTTAATTCACACTACACGATTCAAAAACCAGTCCCTAAAGTTGTGAGACTGTCTTATTGGGAAGACCTCCAGTTGCAAGGCACTTGCTATTCTTCTTGCTTGTGAATAATACGTCCTTTATAATGTCACAGACCTGGTCCAACTTTTAAATGAAAACAACCTTTCAATGAAAATAAACTTTCGGGACAGTTAGCTGCACTACCACTGAGCATTACGATTTTCCTTGAGTCTTGATTTTTCTCCCTAAGATCACCCTCCTTGTCAGTAAGGGGACTGCATTAAGTCCATTTATAATTTAGCCTGTTCATTTGCATAAAAACAACAAGAGCAGTGATTGATCACATATGATCTTTAAGTTTACTTTGCTGGAACTTACAGTAGGAACCTTGATGTCGACTTTTAGTTTGCCCGTCAGGGCACCGGAGCTGAGCCACACACCTGCCATTCAGCCTTGTCTTCAGGCACCTGCTTTCCCAAATTCTTCAGCTTTTCCATTATGCCTTAAGGTTCCCTCGAACCACCCCTCAGGAAAGCAACCTTCGTTCCTTCCCTGGAAAGATTGCCATGAACCGCACAACCAACCAAGGTGCCAGGCTTTTCCTTCTGGGCTTTCCTTAGCTTCAAAAGTCAAATCTGGTTCCTCAGGGCTTTCTGGTGACAACCAGAGCCCAAGCATGCCTTCCTCAGGCATGTCATTCCAGCCAAAGTCTTGGTACAAACCTCTATTAACAACTGGTCTTGTTAGTTTTATGAAAAGAAACCTAAGATCATTACCTAATTCTTCAAAATTGCCAAATTCTGGAGGGATCAGGTAAGGAGAAAAATACAGTGTGGAGGAAAATCCTTGTCCTTCTATATATGGCCAGTACAAATAACAGAGAACTCCAGACCTCTCCTAGGTCTCAGAGCATTATAACCAATACAGAGAATTCCAGACCCTTCCGAGGTCTGAGAATTCTAGACCTTTCATACGTCTCAATGGCCAATACCAATACAGAGAATTCCAGACCCTTCCTAGGTCTGAGAACTCTAGACCTTTCATACGTCTGAATGGCCAATACCAGTACAGAGAATTCCAGACCCTTCCTAGGTTCTGAGAATTCTTGACCTTTCGCAGGTCTCAAGGCTAAATGCCAATACAGAGGTATGGTAACCATACAATAAGACCGCAAGTTGTTGAGATTTCCTTTTCCCAGGTTTGAAAACTTCTACAACCTTATCATACAACATTTCCAGACTTTCCATATATTTACCCATTCAGATTTTAACCATAACCCATTTCCAATTCTTGTTCTCTTTTTCCCACACACTCTAAAGGACTGTACTCAAACTCAGTATCTGGCAGCTAAAAGTTCCCTAGATTTGCAGAGATATCCTGCAGTTTTCTTAAGCTTAGACCTTGCAAACACCTGTCAAGCAGCAATGACCTGAATGTTTAGACATATACCGTTTTACAAACAAAGCACATCACCTTAAGAGCATACCTAACCCACCATCTTGCCCACTTCAAAGACGGTAGCATTACATGCAGCATCTTTAAAGATGGCGGCACCCAGAAGTGCCACCCACAAGATGGTGGCAAACCCACGTGACTCTACCACCACGGTGGAGCACTCACGTGGCTTACCCAAAATGGCAGTATACCTATGAGGCTCAGTGTCCAATTCACAACCTTCATGCGGGCTCTGGAGGGAGAGACCCATTTCTCCTCCTGCAGGGGTGGAGTCATTGGCTTTGCAGTCACTTCAGAGGCCAGAACCAAAAAGGGTGGTACGAGAAAAGTCCCTTGAGTTTGCAAAGGGGTGAGCACTGCGGAAGCCACTCCCACCTGTGGAGTGGGTGGTGTGGCGGAAGCCGCCTCCACCTGGGGAGAGGGCAGTGCCGCAGAAACCACCTCTACCTGGGGAGAGGCAGGGACCAGAAAACATATATACCACTTAGGCATCCCCCTTCTCAGTTTTTTTCTTTTCACTCTCCAGGCATATTTAGGCGGTCGGCGCCCTCAGAAGATGTCTTCCAACGGGGTCGGCCTGCCACGGGCAATTTATTAATGTCCCTTCGTGGTCGCCAAATTGTTACAGAGCCCCTGGGCTGCTCCAGTTGAAAACAAACCCACGGGCTCTTTAGTTAGGGGTCCGATCGCCCGCCGCCGAAATTACAACTCTGAACATTATATTTGAGTGAAAAGAAGAATTGTTCATTTAACAGTTACACATATCCTTGCCTCCCCTCTACCAAACCTAACCAGCTTTAGGGGGGTCAGAAACACCGTTTCCCTACTTCCTAGGCACAGTTCAGCTTTACCAGCAGCTGCCAATCACTCAATCTGATTGGCGAGGTCCTTTCTGTGCTGTGGTGTCCTCCAGCTCTCAATGCAGGACCGCCTGGATTCTCAGCCTCCTTGTGAACTGCCTTCTTTCTGTAAACCGCGTGGATCTCCTCTCCTTCTCCAGAGCACCTCTGCGAACACTCACCAGCGAGGGAGACAGCCCCAGAGCGTGCCCCCACCCCTCCCAAAGTGTTCGCAGCCGCCTAGATATCCCTGACTGCGTCCTCTGACGCAGTGGGTGTTGCCAATAGTTCTGACCATTGGCAGAACCCCACGTAGGCTCTGTGTGCTTTCCATACCATCACCTGGTTCAAGACTCCTCCCATCCAGCTGAGGCTTTGGATGCATTAAAGCAATTTACATAATGAAAGACACCGGCCATCAGCCTCAGGCATGTGGAGGCATTCTAAAAGCTGCTACCTTCTCCCCATCCCGCAGCCACAAACTCCGGGGATTTTTGGACTCCCCTGTTTCTCTAACAGTTTCCCGCCTCTCAGACTTAGACCCTTTATAATCTCATAAAGGACAATGGGCGAAGGTCTCATGCTCTTCTCACAGCTTCCTGCTGGATGTGGTCGTCGTCCTCCCTACCCTTGGGTCTAGAGATCCCTAATAAGAGTGGGGATGTAGGGGAGGGTGTCCTTTCCACATGGGGAAAGCTCTTGCAGAGTCCAGGTTAGTTGGCTGTTTCTGGGTAGCGGTATGCTTAGTTTCCAAGGGCTGGCACTGCTGCACAAGCTGGCATCCTTGTCGTATTCTGGAGGCAATAGATTTAAAAGGCAACAGGGTTAAAAAAAAACAATTCAACCTACAACCACTATATACAAAAGGCATCATTAAAACCATAATCGCTAGATGACAAAAAAAGCAGGGATTTATCTCTCAATGCCTCACATTACAAAAAGAAATGGCTTCTTTGGAGGAAGGTGTGCAGGGCGTGTCACACCTGTCCAAAGCCCTTCTGCCCACTTCACTTAGCTTGGGCTGAGGGGTATACTTTAAGGTTTCCCCCCTCTCAGATCTCTGGGCCCTTTCTGTTCAAACCACTACGACAGAAAAGACAGACCAGTTTTAAGGTGAAGCCCACAGACCACCCCGTACTTCACCAACTCAAGCACTCAGTTCAGCCAAGCCGTTGAGTCTCAGGAGGTGGGAATGCAGATGGGCTTCTTAAGTGAGGCCTAAGTATATGGACAATCACTCAGGTAGAGATCATAGTTTTATGCCCTATGAAAACAGGAAACACACACACACACACACACACACACACACACACACACACACACGTACGTTAATTCACACTACACGATTCAAAAACCAGTCCCTAAAGTTGTGAGACTGTCTTATTGGGAAGACCTCCAGTTGCAAGGCACTTGCTATTCTTCTTGCTTGTGAATAATACGTCCTTTATAATGTCACAGACCTGGTCCAACTTTTAAATGAAAACAACCTTTCAATGAAAATAAACTTTCGGGACAGTTAGCTGCACTACCACTGAGCATTACGATTTTCCTTGAGTCTTGATTTTTCTCCCTAAGATCACCCTCCTTGTCAGTAAGGGGACTGCATTAAGTCCATTTATAATTTAGCCTGTTCATTTGCATAAAAACAACAAGAGCAGTGATTGATCACATATGATCTTTAAGTTTACTTTGCTGGAACTTACAGTAGGAACCTTGATGTCGACTTTTAGTTTGCCCGTCAGGGCACCGGAGCTGAGCCACACACCTGCCATTCAGCCTTGTCTTCAGGCACCTGCTTTCCCAAATTCTTCAGCTTTTCCATTATGCCTTAAGGTTCCCTCGAACCACCCCTCAGGAAAGCAACCTTCGTTCCTTCCCTGGAAAGATTGCCATGAACCGCACAACCAACCAAGGTGCCAGGCTTTTTCTTCTGGGCTTTCCTTAGCTTCAAAAGTCAAATCTGGTTCCTCAGGGCTTTCTGGTGACAACCAGAGCCCAAGCATGCCTTCCTCAGGCATGTCATTCCAGCCAAAGTCTTGGTACAAACCTCTATTAACAACTGGTCTTGTTAGTTTTATGAAAAGAAACCTAAGATCATTACCTAATTCTTCAAAATTGCCAAATTCTGGAGGGATCAGGTAAGGAGAAAAATACAGTGTGGAGGAAAATCCTTGTCCTTCTATATATGGCCAGTACAAATAACAGAGAACTCCAGACCTCTCCTAGGTCTCAGAGCATTATAACCAATACAGAGAATTCCAGACCCTTCCGAGGTCTGAGAATTCTAGACCTTTCATACGTCTCAATGGCCAATACCAATACAGAGAATTCCAGACCCTTCCTAGGTCTGAGAACTCTAGACCTTTCATACGTCTCAATGGCCAATACCAGTACAGAGAATTCCAGACCCTTCCTAGGTTCTGAGAATTCTAGACCTTTCGCAGGTCTCAAGGCTAAATGCCAATACAGAGGTATGGTAACCATACAATAAGACCGCAAGTTGTTGAGATTTCCTTTTCCCAGGTTTGAAAACTTCTACAACCTTATCATACAACATTTCCAGACTTTCCATATATTTACCCATTCAGATTTTAACCATAACCCATTTCCAATTCTTGTTCTCTTTTTCCCACACACTCTAAAGGACTGTACTCAAACTCAGTATCTGGCAGCTAAAAGTTCCCTAGATTTGCAGAGATATCCTGCAGTTTTCTTAAGCTTAGACCTTGCAAACACCTGTCAAGCAGCAATGACCTGAATGTTTAGACATATACCGTTTTACAAACAAAGCACATCACCTTAAGAGCATACCTAACCCACCATCTTGCCCACTTCAAAGACGGTAGCATTACATGCAGCATCTTTAAAGATGGCGGCACCCAGAAGTGCCACCCACAAGATGGTGGCTAACCCACGTGACTCTACCACCACGGTGGAGCACTCACGTGGCTTACCCAAAATGGCAGTATACCTATGAGGCTCAGTGTCCAATTCACAACCTTCATGCGGGCTCTGGAGGGAGACACCCATTTCTCCTCCTGCAGGGGTGGAGTCATTGGCTTTGCAGTCACTTCAGAGGCCAGAACCAAAAAGGGTGGTACGAGAAAAGTCCCTTGAGTTTGCAAAGGGGTGAGCACTGCGGAAGCCACTCCCACCTGTGGAGTGGGTGGTGTGGCGGAAGCCGCCTCCACCTGGGGAGAGGGCAGTGCCGCAGAAACCACCTCTACCTGGGGAGAGGCAGGGACCAGAAAACATATATACCACTTAGGCATCCCCCTTCTCAGTTTTTTTCTTTTCACTCTCCAGGCATATTTAGGCGGTCGGCGCCCTCAGAAGATGTCTTCCAACGGGGTCGGCCTGCCACGGGCAATTTATTAATGTCCCTTCGTGGTCGCCAAATTGTTACAGAGCCCCTGGGCTGCTCCAGTTGAAAACAAACCCACGGGCTCTTTAGTTAGGGGTCCGATCGCCCGCCGCCGAAATTACAACTCTGAACATTATATTTGAGTGAAAAGAAGAATTGTTCATTTAACAGTTACACATATCCTTGCCTCCCCTCTACCAAACCTAACCAGCTTTAGGGGGGTCAGAAACACCGTTTCCCTACTTCCTAGGCACAGTTCAGCTTTACCAGCAGCTGCCAATCACTCAATCTGATTGGCGAGGTCCTTTCTGTGCTGTGGTGTCCTCCAGCTCTCAATGCAGGACCGCCTGGATTCTCAGCCTCCTTGTGAACTGTCTTCTTTCTGTAAACCGCGTGGATCTCCTCTCCTTCTCCAGAGCACCTCTGCGAACACTCACCAGCGAGGGAGACAGCCCCAGAGCGTGCCCCCACCCCTCCCAAAGTGTTCGCAGCCGCCTAGATATCCCTGACTGCGTCCTCTGACGCAGTGGGTGTTGCCAATAGTTCTGACCATTGGCAGAACCCCACGTAGGCTCTGTGTGCTTTCCATACCATCACCTGGTTCAAGACTCCTCCCATCCAGCTGAGGCTTTGGATGCATTAAAGCAATTTACATAATGAAAGACACCGGCCATCAGCCTCAGGCATGTGGAGGCATTCTAAAAGCTGCTACCTTCTCCCCATCCCGCAGCCACAAACTCCGGGGATTTTTGGACTCCCCTGTTTCTCTAACAGTTTCCCGCCTCTCAGACTTAGACCCTTTATAATCTCATAAAGGACAATGGGCGAAGGTCTCATGCTCTTCTCACAGCTTCCTGCTGGATGTGGTCGTCGTCCTCCCTACCCTTGGGTCTAGAGATCCCTAATAAGAGTGGGGATGTAGGGGAGGGTGTCCTTTCCACATGGGGAAAGCTCTTGCAGAGTCCAGGTTAGTTGGCTGTTTCTGGGTAGCGGTATGCTTAGTTTCCAAGGGCTGGCACTGCTGCACAAGCTGGCATCCTTGTCGTATTCTGGAGGCAATAGATTTAAAAGGCAACAGGGTTAAAAAAAAACAATTCAACCTACAACCACTATATACAAAAGGCATCATTAAAACCATAATCGCTAGATGACAAAAAAAGCAGGGATTTATCTCTCAATGCCTCACATTACAAAAAGAAATGGCTTCTTTGGAGGAAGGTGTGCAGGGCGTGTCACACCTGTCCAAAGCCCTTCTGCCCACTTCACTTAGCTTGGGCTGAGGGGTATACTTTAAGGTTTCCCCCCTCTCAGATCTCTGGGCCCTTTCTGTTCAAACCACTACGACAGAAAAGACAGACCAGTTTTAAGGTGAAGCCCACAGACCACCCCGTACTTCACCAACTCAAGCACTCAGTTCAGCCAAGCCGTTGAGTCTCAGGAGGTGGGAATGCAGATGGGCTTCTTAAGTGAGGCCTAAGTATATGGACAATCACTCAGGTAGAGATCATAGTTTTATGCCCTATGAAAACAGGAAACACACACACACACACACACACACACACGTACGTTAATTCACACTACACGATTCAAAAACCAGTCCCTAAAGTTGTGAGACTGTCTTATTGGGAAGACCTCCAGTTGCAAGGCACTTGCTATTCTTCTTGCTTGTGAATAATACGTCCTTTATAATGTCACAGACCTGGTCCAACTTTTAAATGAAAACAACCTTTCAATGAAAATAAACTTTCGGGACAGTTAGCTGCACTACCACTGAGCATTACGATTTTCCTTGAGTCTTGATTTTTCTCCCTAAGATCACCCTCCTTGTCAGTAAGGGGACTGCATTAAGTCCATTTATAATTTAGCCTGTTCATTTGCATAAAAACAACAAGAGCAGTGATTGATCACATATGATCTTTAAGTTTACTTTGCTGGAACTTACAGTAGGAACCTTGATGTCGACTTTTAGTTTGCCCGTCAGGGCACCGGAGCTGAGCCACACACCTGCCATTCAGCCTTGTCTTCAGGCACCTGCTTTCCCAAATTCTTCAGCTTTTCCATTATGCCTTAAGGTTCCCTCGAACCACCCCTCAGGAAAGCAACCTTCGTTCCTTCCCTGGAAAGATTGCCATGAACCGCACAACCAACCAAGGTGCCAGGCTTTTTCTTCTGGGCTTTCCTTAGCTTCAAAAGTCAAATCTGGTTCCTCAGGGCTTTCTGGTGACAACCAGAGCCCAAGCATGCCTTCCTCAGGCATGTCATTCCAGCCAAAGTCTTGGTACAAACCTCTATTAACAACTGGTCTTGTTAGTTTTATGAAAAGAAACCTAAGATCATTACCTAATTCTTCAAAATTGCCAAATTCTGGAGGGATCAGGTAAGGAGAAAAATACAGTGTGGAGGAAAATCCTTGTCCTTCTATATATGGCCAGTACAAATAACAGAGAACTCCAGACCTCTCCTAGGTCTCAGAGCATTATAACCAATACAGAGAATTCCAGACCCTTCCTAGGTCTGAGAATTCTAGACCTTTCATACGTCTCAATGGCCAATACCAATACAGAGAATTCCAGACCCTTCCTAGGTCTGAGAACTCTAGACCTTTCATACGTCTCAATGGCCAATACCAGTACAGAGAATTCCAGACCCTTCCTAGGTCTGAGAATTCTAGACCTTTCGCAGGTCTCAAGGCTAAATGCCAATACAGAGGTATGGTAACCATACAATAAGACCGCAAGTTGTTGAGATTTCCTTTTCCCAGGTTTGAAAACTTCTACAACCTTATCATACAACATTTCCAGACTTTCCATATATTTACCCATTCAGATTTTAACCATAACCCATTTCCAATTCTTGTTCTCTTTTTCCCACACACTCTAAAGGACTGTACTCAAACTCAGTATCTGGCAGCTAAAAGTTCCCTAGATTTGCAGAGATATCCTGCAGTTTTCTTAAGCTTAGACCTTGCAAACACCTGTCAAGCAGCAATGACCTGAATGTTTAGACATATACCGTTTTACAAACAAAGCACATCACCTTAAGAGCATACCTAACCCACCATCTTGCCCACTTCAAAGACGGTAGCATTACATGCAGCATCTTTAAAGATGGCGGCACCCAGAAGTGCCACCCACAAGATGGTGGCAAACCCACGTGACTCTACCACCACGGTGGAGCACTCACGTGGCTTACCCAAAATGGCAGTATACCTATGAGGCTCAGTGTCCAATTCACAACCTTCATGCGGGCTCTGGAGGGAGACACCCATTTCTCCTCCTGCAGGGGTGGAGTCATTGGCTTTGCAGTCACTTCAGAGGCCAGAACCAAAAAGGGTGGTACGAGAAAAGTCCCTTGAGTTTGCAAAGGGGTGAGCACTGCGGAAGCCACTCCCACCTGTGGAGTGGGTGGTGTGGCGGAAGCCGCCTCCACCTGGGGAGAGGGCAGTGCCGCAGAAACCACCTCTACCTGGGGAGAGGCAGGGACCAGAAAACATATATACCACTTAGGCATCCCCCTTCTCAGTTTTTTTCTTTTCACTCTCCAGGCATATTTAGGCGGTCGGCGCCCTCAGAAGCTGTCTTCCAACGGGGTCGGCCTGCCACGGGCAATTTATTAATGTCCCTTCGTGGTCGCCAAATTGTTACAGAGCCCCTGGGCTGCTCCAGTTGAAAACAAACCCACGGGCTCTTTAGTTAGGGGTCCGATCGCCCGCCGCCGAAATTACAACTCTGAACATTATATTTGAGTGAAAAGAAGAATTGTTCATTTAACAGTTACACATATCCTTGCCTCCCCTCTACCAAACCTAACCAGCTTTAGGGGGGTCAGAAACACCGTTTCCCTACTTCCTAGGCACAGTTCAGCTTTACCAGCAGCTGCCAATCACTCAATCTGATTGGCGAGGTCCTTTCTATGCTGTGGTGTCCTCCAGCTCTCAATGCAGGACCGCCTGGATTCTCAGCCTCCTTGTGAACTGTCTTCTTTCTGTAAACCGCGTGGATCTCCTCTCCTTCTCCAGAGCACCTCTGCGAACACTCACCAGCGAGGGAGACAGCCCCAGAGCGTGCCCCCACCCCTCCCAAAGTGTTCGCAGCCGCCTAGATATCCCTGACTGCGTCCTCTGACGCAGTGGGTGTTGCCAATAGTTCTGACCATTGGCAGAACCCCACGTAGGCTCTGTGTGCTTTCCATACCATCACCTGGTTCAAGACTCCTCCCATCCAGCTGAGGCTTTGGATGCATTAAAGCAATTTACATAATGAAAGACACCGGCCATCAGCCTCAGGCATGTGGAGGCATTCTAAAAGCTGCTACCTTCTCCCCATCCCGCAGCCACAAACTCCGGGGATTTTTGGACTCCCCTGTTTCTCTAACAGTTTCCCGCCTCTCAGACTTAGACCCTTTATAATCTCATAAAGGACAATGGGCGAAGGTCTCATGCTCTTCTCACAGCTTCCTGCTGGATGTGGTCGTCGTCCTCCCTACCCTTGGGTCTAGAGATCCCTAATAAGAGTGGGGATGTAGGGGAGGGTGTCCTTTCCACATGGGGAAAGCTCTTGCAGAGTCCAGGTTAGTTGGCTGTTTCTGGGTAGCGGTATGCTTAGTTTCCAAGGGCTGGCACTGCTGCACAAGCTGGCATCCTTGTCGTATTCTGGAGGCAATAGATTTAAAAGGCAACAGGGTTAAAAAAAAACAATTCAACCTACAACCACTATATACAAAAGGCATCATTAAAACCATAATCGCTAGATGACAAAAAAAGCAGGGATTTATCTCTCAATGCCTCACATTACAAAAAGAAATGGCTTCTTTGGAGGAAGGTGTGCAGGGCGTGTCACACCTGTCCAAAGCCCTTCTGCCCACTTCACTTAGCTTGGGCTGAGGGGTATACTTTAAGGTTTCCCCCCTCTCAGATCTCTGGGCCCTTTCTGTTCAAACCACTACGACAGAAAAGACAGACCAGTTTTAAGGTGAAGCCCACAGACCACCCCGTACTTCACCAACTCAAGCACTCAGTTCAGCCAAGCCGTTGAGTCTCAGGAGGTGGGAATGCAGATGGGCTTCTTAAGTGAGGCCTAAGTATATGGACAATCACTCAGGTAGAGATCATAGTTTTATGCCCTATGAAAACAGGAAACACACACACACACACACACACACACACACACACGTACGTTAATTCACACTACACGATTCAAAAACCAGTCCCTAAAGTTGTGAGACTGTCTTATTGGGAAGACCTCCAGTTGCAAGGCACTTGCTATTCTTCTTGCTTGTGAATAATACGTCCTTTATAATGTCACAGACCTGGTCCAACTTTTAAATGAAAACAACCTTTCAATGAAAATAAACTTTCGGGACAGTTAGCTGCACTACCACTGAGCATTACGATTTTCCTTGAGTCTTGATTTTTCTCCCTAAGATCACCCTCCTTGTCAGTAAGGGGACTGCATTAAGTCCATTTATAATTTAGCCTGTTCATTTGCATAAAAACAACAAGAGCAGTGATTGATCACATATGATCTTTAAGTTTACTTTGCTGGAACTTACAGTAGGAACCTTGATGTCGACTTTTAGTTTGCCCGTCAGGGCACCGGAGCTGAGCCACACACCTGCCATTCAGCCTTGTCTTCAGGCACCTGCTTTCCCAAATTCTTCAGCTTTTCCATTATGCCTTAAGGTTCCCTCGAACCACCCCTCAGGAAAGCAACCTTCGTTCCTTCCCTGGAAAGATTGCCATGAACCGCACAACCAACCAAGGTGCCAGGCTTTTTCTTCTGGGCTTTCCTTAGCTTCAAAAGTCAAATCTGGTTCCTCAGGGCTTTCTGGTGACAACCAGAGCCCAAGCATGCCTTCCTCAGGCATGTCATTCCAGCCAAAGTCTTGGTACAAACCTCTATTAACAACTGGTCTTGTTAGTTTTATGAAAAGAAACCTAAGATCATTACCTAATTCTTCAAAATTGCCAAATTCTGGAGGGATCAGGTAAGGAGAAAAATACAGTGTGGAGGAAAATCCTTGTCCTTCTATATATGGCCAGTACAAATAACAGAGAACTCCAGACCTCTCCTAGGTCTCAGAGCATTATAACCAATACAGAGAATTCCAGACCCTTCCTAGGTCTGAGAATTCTAGACCTTTCATACGTCTCAATGGCCAATACCAATACAGAGAATTCCAGACCCTTCCTAGGTCTGAGAACTCTAGACCTTTCATACGTCTGAATGGCCAATACCAGTACAGAGAATTCCAGACCCTTCCTAGGTTCTGAGAATTCTAGACCTTTCGTAGGTCTCAAGGCTAAATGCCAATACAGAGGTATGGTAACCATACAATAAGACCGCAAGTTGTTGAGATTTCCTTTTCCCAGGTTTGAAAACTTCTACAACCTAATCATACAACATTTCCAGACTTTCCATATATTTACCCATTCAGATTTTAACCATAACCCATTTCCAATTCTTGTTCTCTTTTTCCCACACACTCTAAAGGACTGTACTCAAACTCAGTATCTGGCAGCTAAAAGTTCCCTAGATTTGCAGAGATATCCTGCAGTTTTCTTAAGCTTAGACCTTGCAAACACCTGTCAAGCAGCAATGACCTGAATGTTTAGACATATACCGTTTTACAAACAAAGCACATCACCTTAAGAGCATACCTAACCCACCATCTTGCCCACTTCAAAGACGGTAGCATTACATGCAGCATCTTTAAAGATGGCGGCACCCAGAAGTGCCACCCACAAGATGGTGGCTAACCCACGTGACTCTACCACCACGGTGGAGCACTCACGTGGCTTACCCAAAATGGCAGTATACCTATGAGGCTCAGTGTCCAATTCACAACCTTCATGCGGGCTCTGGAGGGAGAGACCCATTTCTCCTCCTGCAGGGGTGGAGTCATTGGCTTTGCAGTCACTTCAGAGGCCAGAACCAAAAAGGGTGGTACGAGAAAAGTCCCTTGAGTTTGCAAAGGGGTGAGCACTGCGGAAGCCACTCCCACCTGTGGAGTGGGTGGTGTGGCGGAAGCCGCCTCCACCTGGGGAGAGGGCAGTGCCGCAGAAACCACCTCTACCTGGGGAGAGGCAGGGACCAGAAAACATATATACCACTTAGGCATCCCCCTTCTCAGTTTTTTTCTTTTCACTCTCCAGGCATATTTAGGCGGTCGGCGCCCTCAGAAGATGTCTTCCAACGGGGTCGGCCTGCCACGGGCAATTTATTAATGTCCCTTCGTGGTCGCCAAATTGTTACAGAGCCCCTGGGCTGCTCCAGTTGAAAACAAACCCACGGGCTCTTTAGTTAGGGGTCCGATCGCCCGCCGCCGAAATTACAACTCTGAACATTATATTTGAGTGAAAAGAAGAATTGTTCATTTAACAGTTACACATATCCTTGCCTCCCCTCTACCAAACCTAACCAGCTTTAGGGGGGTCAGAAACACCGTTTCCCTACTTCCTAGGCACAGTTCAGCTTTACCAGCAGCTGCCAATCACTCAATCTGATTGGCGAGGTCCTTTCTATGCTGTGGTGTCCTCCAGCTCTCAATGCAGGACCGCCTGGATTCTCAGCCTCCTTGTGAACTGTCTTCTTTCTGTAAACCGCGTGGATCTCCTCTCCTTCTCCAGAGCACCTCTGCGAACACTCACCAGCGAGGGAGACAGCCCCAGAGCGTGCCCCCACCCCTCCCAAAGTGTTCGCAGCCGCCTAGATATCCCTGACTGCGTCCTCTGACGCAGTGGGTGTTGCCAATAGTTCTGACCATTGGCAGAACCCCACGTAGGCTCTGTGTGCTTTCCATACCATCACCTGGTTCAAGACTCCTCCCATCCAGCTGAGGCTTTGGATGCATTAAAGCAATTTACATAATGAAAGACACCGGCCATCAGCCTCAGGCATGTGGAGGCATTCTAAAAGCTGCTACCTTCTCCCCATCCCGCAGCCACAAACTCCGGGGATTTTTGGACTCCCCTGTTTCTCTAACAGTTTCCCGCCTCTCAGACTTAGACCCTTTATAATCTCATAAAGGACAATGGGCGAAGGTCTCATGCTCTTCTAACAGCTTCCTGCTGGATGTGGTCGTCGTCCTCCCTACCCTTGGGTCTAGAGATCCCTAATAAGAGTGGGGATGTAGGGGAGGGTGTCCTTTCCACATGGGGAAAGCTCTTGCAGAGTCCAGGTTAGTTGGCTGTTTCTGGGTAGCGGTATGCTTAGTTTCCAAGGGCTGGCACTGCTGCACAAGCTGGCATCCTTGTCGTATTCTGGAGGCAATAGATTTAAAAGGCAACAGGGTTAAAAAAAAACAATTCAACCTACAACCACTATATACAAAAGGCATCATTAAAACCATAATCGCTAGATGACAAAAAAAGCAGGGATTTATCTCTCAATGCCTCACATTACAAAAAGAAATGGCTTCTTTGGAGGAAGGTGTGCAGGGCGTGTCACACCTGTCCAAAGCCCTTCTGCCCACTTCACTTAGCTTGGGCTGAGGGGTATACTTTAAGGTTTCCCCCCTCTCAGATCTCTGGGCCCTTTCTGTTCAAACCACTACGACAGAAAAGACAGACCAGTTTTAAGGTGAAGCCCACAGACCACCCCGTACTTCACCAACTCAAGCACTCAGTTCAGCCAAGCCGTTGAGTCTCAGGAGGTGGGAATGCAGATGGGCTTCTTAAGTGAGGCCTAAGTATATGGACAATCACTCAGGTAGAGATCATAGTTTTATGCCCTATGAAAACAGGAAACACACACACACACACACACACACACACACGTACGTTAATTCACACTACACGATTCAAAAACCAGTCCCTAAAGTTGTGAGACTGTCTTATTGGGAAGACCTCCAGTTGCAAGGCACTTGCTATTCTTCTTGCTTGTGAATAATACGTCCTTTATAATGTCACAGACCTGGTCCAACTTTTAAATGAAAACAACCTTTCAATGAAAATAAACTTTCGGGACAGTTAGCTGCACTACCACTGAGCATTACGATTTTCCTTGAGTCTTGATTTTTCTCCCTAAGATCACCCTCCTTGTCAGTAAGGGGACTGCATTAAGTCCATTTATAATTTAGCCTGTTCATTTGCATAAAAACAACAAGAGCAGTGATTGATCACATATGATCTTTAAGTTTACTTTGCTGGAACTTACAGTAGGAACCTTGATGTCGACTTTTAGTTTGCCCGTCAGGGCACCGGAGCTGAGCCACACACCTGCCATTCAGCCTTGTCTTCAGGCACCTGCTTTCCCAAATTCTTCAGCTTTTCCATTATGCCTTAAGGTTCCCTCGAACCACCCCTCAGGAAAGCAACCTTCGTTCCTTCCCTGGAAAGATTGCCATGAACCGCACAACCAACCAAGGTGCCAGGCTTTTTCTTCTGGGCTTTCCTTAGCTTCAAAAGTCAAATCTGGTTCCTCAGGGCTTTCTGGTGACAACCAGAGCCCAAGCATGCCTTCCTCAGGCATGTCATTCCAGCCAAAGTCTTGGTACAAACCTCTATTAACAACTGGTCTTGTTAGTTTTATGAAAAGAAACCTAAGATCATTACCTAATTCTTCAAAATTGCCAAATTCTGGAGGGATCAGGTAAGGAGAAAAATACAGTGTGGAGGAAAATCCTTGTCCTTCTATATATGGCCAGTACAAATAACAGAGAACTCCAGACCTCTCCTAGGTCTCAGAGCATTATAACCAATACAGAGAATTCCAGACCCTTCCTAGGTCTGAGAATTCTAGACCTTTCATACGTCTCAATGGCCAATACCAATACAGAGAATTCCAGACCCTTCCTAGGTCTGAGAACTCTAGACCTTTCATACGTCTCAATGGCCAATACCAGTACAGAGAATTCCAGACCCTTCCTAGGTTCTGAGAATTCTAGACCTTTCGTAGGTCTCAAGGCTAAATGCCAATACAGAGGTATGGTAACCATACAATAAGACCGCAAGTTGTTGAGATTTCCTTTTCCCAGGTTTGAAAACTTCTACAACCTTATCATACAACATTTCCAGACTTTCCATATATTTACCCATTCAGATTTTAACCATAACCCATTTCCAATTCTTGTTCTCTTTTTCCCACACACTCTAAAGGACTGTACTCAAACTCAGTATCTGGCAGCTAAAAGTTCCCTAGATTTGCAGAGATATCCTGCAGTTTTCTTAAGCTTAGACCTTGCAAACACCTGTCAAGCAGCAATGACCTGAATGTTTAGACATATACCGTTTTACAAACAAAGCACATCACCTTAAGAGCATACCTAACCCACCATCTTGCCCACTTCAAAGACGGTAGCATTACATGCAGCATCTTTAAAGATGGCGGCACCCAGAAGTGCCACCCACAAGATGGTGGCTAACCCACGTGACTCTACCACCACGGTGGAGCACTCACGTGGCTTACCCAAAATGGCAGTATACCTATGAGGCTCAGTGTCCAATTCACAACCTTCATGCGGGCTCTGGAGGGAGAGACCCATTTCTCCTCCTGCAGGGGTGGAGTCATTGGCTTTGCAGTCACTTCAGAGGCCAGAACCAAAAAGGGTGGTACGAGAAAAGTCCCTTGAGTTTGCAAAGGGGTGAGCACTGCGGAAGCCACCCCCACCTGTGGAGTGGGTGGTGTGGCGGAAGCCGCCTCCACCTGGGGAGAGGGCAGTGCCGCAGAAACCACCTCTACCTGGGGAGAGGCAGGGACCAGAAAACATATATACCACTTAGGCATCCCCCTTCTCAGTTTTTTTCTTTTCACTCTCCAGGCATATTTAGGCGGTCGGCGCCCTCAGAAGATGTCTTCCAACGGGGTCGGCCTGCCACGGGCAATTTATTAATGTCCCTTCGTGGTCGCCAAATTGTTACAGAGCCCCTGGGCTGCTCCAGTTGAAAACAAACCCACGGGCTCTTTAGTTAGGGGTCCGATCGCCCGCCGCCGAAATTACAACTCTGAACATTATATTTGAGTGAAAAGAAGAATTGTTCATTTAACAGTTACACATATCCTTGCCTCCCCTCTACCAAACCTAACCAGCTTTAGGGGGGTCAGAAACACCGTTTCCCTACTTCCTAGGCACAGTTCAGCTTTACCAGCAGCTGCCAATCACTCAATCTGATTGGCGAGGTCCTTTCTATGCTGTGGTGTCCTCCAGCTCTCAATGCAGGACCGCCTGGATTCTCAGCCTCCTTGTGAACTGTCTTCTTTCTGTAAACCGCGTGGATCTCCTCTCCTTCTCCAGAGCACCTCTGCGAACACTCACCAGCGAGGGAGACAGCCCCAGAGCGTGCCCCCACCCCTCCCAAAGTGTTCGCAGCCGCCTAGATATCCCTGACTGCGTCCTCTGACGCAGTGGGTGTTGCCAATAGTTCTGACCATTGGCAGAACCCCACGTAGGCTCTGTGTGCTTTCCATACCATCACCTGGTTCAAGACTCCTCCCATCCAGCTGAGGCTTTGGATGCATTAAAGCAATTTACATAATGAAAGACACCGGCCATCAGCCTCAGGCATGTGGAGGCATTCTAAAAGCTGCTACCTTCTCCCCATCCCGCAGCCACAAACTCCGGGGATTTTTGGACTCCCCTGTTTCTCTAACAGTTTCCCGCCTCTCAGACTTAGACCCTTTATAATCTCATAAAGGACAATGGGCGAAGGTCTCATGCTCTTCTAACAGCTTCCTGCTGGATGTGGTCGTCGTCCTCCCTACCCTTGGGTCTAGAGATCCCTAATAAGAGTGGGGATGTAGGGGAGGGTGTCCTTTCCACATGGGGAAAGCTCTTGCAGAGTCCAGGTTAGTTGGCTGTTTCTGGGTAGCGGTATGCTTAGTTTCCAAGGGCTGGCACTGCTGCACAAGCTGGCATCCTTGTCGTATTCTGGAGGCAATAGATTTAAAAGGCAACAGGGTTAAAAAAAAACAATTCAACCTACAACCACTATATACAAAAGGCATCATTAAAACCATAATCGCTAGATGACAAAAAAAGCAGGGATTTATCTCTCAATGCCTCACATTACAAAAAGAAATGGCTTCTTTGGAGGAAGGTGTGCAGGGCGTGTCACACCTGTCCAAAGCCCTTCTGCCCACTTCACTTAGCTTGGGCTGAGGGGTATACTTTAAGGTTTCCCCCCTCTCAGATCTCTGGGCCCTTTCTGTTCAAACCACTACGACAGAAAAGACAGACCAGTTTTAAGGTGAAGCCCACAGACCACCCCGTACTTCACCAACTCAAGCACTCAGTTCAGCCAAGCCGTTGAGTCTCAGGAGGTGGGAATGCAGATGGGCTTCTTAAGTGAGGCCTAAGTATATGGACAATCACTCAGGTAGAGATCATAGTTTTATGCCCTATGAAAACAGGAAACACACACACACACACACACACACACACACACACACACACACACACGTACGTTAATTCACACTACACGATTCAAAAACCAGTCCCTAAAGTTGTGAGACTGTCTTATTGGGAAGACCTCCAGTTGCAAGGCACTTGCTATTCTTCTTGCTTGTGAATAATACGTCCTTTATAATGTCACAGACCTGGTCCAACTTTTAAATGAAAACAACCTTTCAATGAAAATAAACTTTCGGGACAGTTAGCTGCACTACCACTGAGCATTACGATTTTCCTTGAGTCTTGATTTTTCTCCCTAAGATCACCCTCCTTGTCAGTAAGGGGACTGCATTAAGTCCATTTATAATTTAGCCTGTTCATTTGCATAAAAACAACAAGAGCAGTGATTGATCACATATGATCTTTAAGTTTACTTTGCTGGAACTTACAGTAGGAACCTTGATGTCGACTTTTAGTTTGCCCGTCAGGGCACCGGAGCTGAGCCACACACCTGCCATTCAGCCTTGTCTTCAGGCACCTGCTTTCCCAAATTCTTCAGCTTTTCCATTATGCCTTAAGGTTCCCTCGAACCACCCCTCAGGAAAGCAACCTTCGTTCCTTCCCTGGAAAGATTGCCATGAACCGCACAACCAACCAAGGTGCCAGGCTTTTTCTTCTGGGCTTTCCTTAGCTTCAAAAGTCAAATCTGGTTCCTCAGGGCTTTCTGGTGACAACCAGAGCCCAAGCATGCCTTCCTCAGGCATGTCATTCCAGCCAAAGTCTTGGTACAAACCTCTATTAACAACTGGTCTTGTTAGTTTTATGAAAAGAAACCTAAGATCATTACCTAATTCTTCAAAATTGCCAAATTCTGGAGGGATCAGGTAAGGAGAAAAATACAGTGTGGAGGAAAATCCTTGTCCTTCTATATATGGCCAGTACAAATAACAGAGAACTCCAGACCTCTCCTAGGTCTCAGAGCATTATAACCAATACAGAGAATTCCAGACCCTTCCTAGGTCTGAGAATTCTAGACCTTTCATACGTCTCAATGGCCAATACCAATACAGAGAATTCCAGACCCTTCCTAGGTCTGAGAACTCTAGACCTTTCATACGTCTCAATGGCCAATACCAGTACAGAGAATTCCAGACCCTTCCTAGGTTCTGAGAATTCTAGACCTTTCGTAGGTCTCAAGGCTAAATGCCAATACAGAGGTATGGTAACCATACAATAAGACCGCAAGTTGTTGAGATTTCCTTTTCCCAGGTTTGAAAACTTCTACAACCTTATCATACAACATTTCCAGACTTTCCATATATTTACCCATTCAGATTTTAACCATAACCCATTTCCAATTCTTGTTCTCTTTTTCCCACACACTCTAAAGGACTGTACTCAAACTCAGTATCTGGCAGCTAAAAGTTCCCTAGATTTGCAGAGATATCCTGCAGTTTTCTTAAGCTTAGACCTTGCAAACACCTGTCAAGCAGCAATGACCTGAATGTTTAGACATATACCGTTTTACAAACAAAGCACATCACCTTAAAAGCATACCTAACCCACCATCTTGCCCACTTCAAAGACGGTAGCATTACATGCAGCATCTTTAAAGATGGCGGCACCCAGAAGTGCCACCCACAAGATGGTGGCAAACCCACGTGACTCTACCACCACGGTGGAGCACTCACGTGGCTTACCCAAAATGGCAGTATACCTATGAGGCTCAGTGTCCAATTCACAACCTTCATGCGGGCTCTGGAGGGAGAGACCCATTTCTCCTCCTGCAGGGGTGGAGTCATTGGCTTTGCAGTCACTTCAGAGGCCAGAACCAAAAAGGGTGGTACGAGAAAAGTCCCTTGAGTTTGCAAAGGGGTGAGCACTGCGGAAGCCACCCCCACCTGTGGAGTGGGTGGTGTGGCGGAAGCCGCCTCCACCTGGGGAGAGGGCAGTGCCGCAGAAACCACCTCTACCTGGGGAGAGGCAGGGACCAGAAAACATATATACCACTTAGGCATCCCCCTTCTCAGTTTTTTTCTTTTCACTCTCCAGGCATATTTAGGCGGTCGGCGCCCTCAGAAGATGTCTTCCAACGGGGTCGGCCTGCCACGGGCAATTTATTAATGTCCCTTCGTGGTCGCCAAATTGTTACAGAGCCCCTGGGCTGCTCCAGTTGAAAACAAACCCACGGGCTCTTTAGTTAGGGGTCCGATCGCCCGCCGCCGAAATTACAACTCTGAACATTATATTTGAGTGAAAAGAAGAATTGTTCATTTAACAGTTACACATATCCTTGCCTCCCCTCTACCAAACCTAACCAGCTTTAGGGGGGTCAGAAACACCGTTTCCCTACTTCCTAGGCACAGTTCAGCTTTACCAGCAGCTGCCAATCACTCAATCTGATTGGCGAGGTCCTTTCTATGCTGTGGTGTCCTCCAGCTCTCAATGCAGGACCGCCTGGATTCTCAGCCTCCTTGTGAACTGTCTTCTTTCTGTAAACCGCGTGGATCTCCTCTCCTTCTCCAGAGCACCTCTGCGAACACTCACCAGCGAGGGAGACAGCCCCAGAGCGTGCCCCCACCCCTCCCAAAGTGTTCGCAGCCGCCTAGATATCCCTGACTGCGTCCTCTGACGCAGTGGGTGTTGCCAATAGTTCTGACCATTGGCAGAACCCCACGTAGGCTCTGTGTGCTTTCCATACCATCACCTGGTTCAAGACTCCTCCCATCCAGCTGAGGCTTTGGATGCATTAAAGCAATTTACATAATGAAAGACACCGGCCATCAGCCTCAGGCATGTGGAGGCATTCTAAAAGCTGCTACCTTCTCCCCATCCCGCAGCCACAAACTCCGGGGATTTTTGGACTCCCCTGTTTCTCTAACAGTTTCCCGCCTCTCAGACTTAGACCCTTTATAATCTCATAAAGGACAATGGGCGAAGGTCTCATGCTCTTCTAACAGCTTCCTGCTGGATGTGGTCGTCGTCCTCCCTACCCTTGGGTCTAGAGATCCCTAATAAGAGTGGGGATGTAGGGGAGGGTGTCCTTTCCACATGGGGAAAGCTCTTGCAGAGTCCAGGTTAGTTGGCTGTTTCTGGGTAGCGGTATGCTTAGTTTCCAAGGGCTGGCACTGCTGCACAAGCTGGCATCCTTGTCGTATTCTGGAGGCAATAGATTTAAAAGGCAACAGGGTTAAAAAAAAACAATTCAACCTACAACCACTATATACAAAAGGCATCATTAAAACCATAATCGCTAGATGACAAAAAAAGCAGGGATTTATCTCTCAATGCCTCACATTACAAAAAGAAATGGCTTCTTTGGAGGAAGGTGTGCAGGGCGTGTCACACCTGTCCAAAGCCCTTCTGCCCACTTCACTTAGCTTGGGCTGAGGGGTATACTTTAAGGTTTCCCCCCTCTCAGATCTCTGGGCCCTTTCTGTTCAAACCACTACGACAGAAAAGACAGACCAGTTTTAAGGTGAAGCCCACAGACCACCCCGTACTTCACCAACTCAAGCACTCAGTTCAGCCAAGCCGTTGAGTCTCAGGAGGTGGGAATGCAGATGGGCTTCTTAAGTGAGGCCTAAGTATATGGACAATCACTCAGGTAGAGATCATAGTTTTATGCCCTATGAAAACAGGAAACACACACACACACACACACACACACACACACACACACACACACACACGTACGTTAATTCACACTACACGATTC
Source organism: Furipterus horrens (assembly GCF_987537825.1). Classification (NCBI taxonomy): domain Eukaryota; kingdom Metazoa; phylum Chordata; class Mammalia; order Chiroptera; family Furipteridae; genus Furipterus; species Furipterus horrens. The sequence goes on along the minus strand of NW_028327180.1, from coordinate 58,418,539 downwards.
AAAAACCAGTCCCTAAAGTTGTGAGACTGTCTTATTGGGAAGACCTCCAGTTGCAAGGCACTTGCTATTCTTCTTGCTTGTGAATAATACGTCCTTTATAATGTCACAGACCTGGTCCAACTTTTAAATGAAAACAACCTTTCAATGAAAATAAACTTTCGGGACAGTTAGCTGCACTACCACTGAGCATTACGATTTTCCTTGAGTCTTGATTTTTCTCCCTAAGATCACCCTCCTTGTCAGTAAGGGGACTGCATTAAGTCCATTTATAATTTAGCCTGTTCATTTGCATAAAAACAACAAGAGCAGTGATTGATCACATATGATCTTTAAGTTTACTTTGCTGGAACTTACAGTAGGAACCTTGATGTCGACTTTTAGTTTGCCCGTCAGGGCACCGGAGCTGAGCCACACACCTGCCATTCAGCCTTGTCTTCAGGCACCTGCTTTCCCAAATTCTTCAGCTTTTCCATTATGCCTTAAGGTTCCCTCGAACCACCCCTCAGGAAAGCAACCTTCGTTCCTTCCCTGGAAAGATTGCCATGAACCGCACAACCAACCAAGGTGCCAGGCTTTTTCTTCTGGGCTTTCCTTAGCTTCAAAAGTCAAATCTGGTTCCTCAGGGCTTTCTGGTGACAACCAGAGCCCAAGCATGCCTTCCTCAGGCATGTCATTCCAGCCAAAGTCTTGGTACAAACCTCTATTAACAACTGGTCTTGTTAGTTTTATGAAAAGAAACCTAAGATCATTACCTAATTCTTCAAAATTGCCAAATTCTGGAGGGATCAGGTAAGGAGAAAAATACAGTGTGGAGGAAAATCCTTGTCCTTCTATATATGGCCAGTACAAATAACAGAGAACTCCAGACCTCTCCTAGGTCTCAGAGCATTATAACCAATACAGAGAATTCCAGACCCTTCCTAGGTCTGAGAATTCTAGACCTTTCATACGTCTCAATGGCCAATACCAATACAGAGAATTCCAGACCCTTCCTAGGTCTGAGAACTCTAGACCTTTCATACGTCTCAATGGCCAATACCAGTACAGAGAATTCCAGACCCTTCCTAGGTTCTGAGAATTCTAGACCTTTCGTAGGTCTCAAGGCTAAATGCCAATACAGAGGTATGGTAACCATACAATAAGACCGCAAGTTGTTGAGATTTCCTTTTCCCAGGTTTGAAAACTTCTACAACCTTATCATACAACATTTCCAGACTTTCCATATATTTACCCATTCAGATTTTAACCATAACCCATTTCCAATTCTTGTTCTCTTTTTCCCACACACTCTAAAGGACTGTACTCAAACTCAGTATCTGGCAGCTAAAAGTTCCCTAGATTTGCAGAGATATCCTGCAGTTTTCTTAAGCTTAGACCTTGCAAACACCTGTCAAGCAGCAATGACCTGAATGTTTAGACATATACCGTTTTACAAACAAAGCACATCACCTTAAAAGCATACCTAACCCACCATCTTGCCCACTTCAAAGACGGTAGCATTACATGCAGCATCTTTAAAGATGGCGGCACCCAGAAGTGCCACCCACAAGATGGTGGCAAACCCACGTGACTCTACCACCACGGTGGAGCACTCACGTGGCTTACCCAAAATGGCAGTATACCTATGAGGCTCAGTGTCCAATTCACAACCTTCATGCGGGCTCTGGAGGGAGAGACCCATTTCTCCTCCTGCAGGGGTGGAGTCATTGGCTTTGCAGTCACTTCAGAGGCCAGAACCAAAAAGGGTGGTACGAGAAAAGTCCCTTGAGTTTGCAAAGGGGTGAGCACTGCGGAAGCCACCCCCACCTGTGGAGTGGGTGGTGTGGCGGAAGCCGCCTCCACCTGGGGAGAGGGCAGTGCCGCAGAAACCACCTCTACCTGGGGAGAGGCAGGGACCAGAAAACATATATACCACTTAGGCATCCCCCTTCTCAGTTTTTTTCTTTTCACTCTCCAGGCATATTTAGGCGGTCGGCGCCCTCAGAAGATGTCTTCCAACGGGGTCGGCCTGCCACGGGCAATTTATTAATGTCCCTTCGTGGTCGCCAAATTGTTACAGAGCCCCTGGGCTGCTCCAGTTGAAAACAAACCCACGGGCTCTTTAGTTAGGGGTCCGATCGCCCGCCGCCGAAATTACAACTCTGAACATTATATTTGAGTGAAAAGAAGAATTGTTCATTTAACAGTTACACATATCCTTGCCTCCCCTCTACCAAACCTAACCAGCTTTAGGGGGGTCAGAAACACCGTTTCCCTACTTCCTAGGCACAGTTCAGCTTTACCAGCAGCTGCCAATCACTCAATCTGATTGGCGAGGTCCTTTCTATGCTGTGGTGTCCTCCAGCTCTCAATGCAGGACCGCCTGGATTCTCAGCCTCCTTGTGAACTGTCTTCTTTCTGTAAACCGCGTGGATCTCCTCTCCTTCTCCAGAGCACCTCTGCGAACACTCACCAGCGAGGGAGACAGCCCCAGAGCGTGCCCCCACCCCTCCCAAAGTGTTCGCAGCCGCCTAGATATCCCTGACTGCGTCCTCTGACGCAGTGGGTGTTGCCAATAGTTCTGACCATTGGCAGAACCCCACGTAGGCTCTGTGTGCTTTCCATACCATCACCTGGTTCAAGACTCCTCCCATCCAGCTGAGGCTTTGGATGCATTAAAGCAATTTACATAATGAAAGACACCGGCCATCAGCCTCAGGCATGTGGAGGCATTCTAAAAGCTGCTACCTTCTCCCCATCCCGCAGCCACAAACTCCGGGGATTTTTGGACTCCCCTGTTTCTCTAACAGTTTCCCGCCTCTCAGACTTAGACCCTTTATAATCTCATAAAGGACAATGGGCGAAGGTCTCATGCTCTTCTAACAGCTTCCTGCTGGATGTGGTCGTCGTCCTCCCTACCCTTGGGTCTAGAGATCCCTAATAAGAGTGGGGATGTAGGGGAGGGTGTCCTTTCCACATGGGGAAAGCTCTTGCAGAGTCCAGGTTAGTTGGCTGTTTCTGGGTAGCGGTATGCTTAGTTTCCAAGGGCTGGCACTGCTGCACAAGCTGGCATCCTTGTCGTATTCTGGAGGCAATAGATTTAAAAGGCAACAGGGTTAAAAAAAAACAATTCAACCTACAACCACTATATACAAAAGGCATCATTAAAACCATAATCGCTAGATGACAAAAAAAGCAGGGATTTATCTCTCAATGCCTCACATTACAAAAAGAAATGGCTTCTTTGGAGGAAGGTGTGCAGGGCGTGTCACACCTGTCCAAAGCCCTTCTGCCCACTTCACTTAGCTTGGGCTGAGGGGTATACTTTAAGGTTTCCCCCCTCTCAGATCTCTGGGCCCTTTCTGTTCAAACCACTACGACAGAAAAGACAGACCAGTTTTAAGGTGAAGCCCACAGACCACCCCGTACTTCACCAACTCAAGCACTCAGTTCAGCCAAGCCGTTGAGTCTCAGGAGGTGGGAATGCAGATGGGCTTCTTAAGTGAGGCCTAAGTATATGGACAATCACTCAGGTAGAGATCATAGTTTTATGCCCTATGAAAACAGGAAACACACACACACACACACACACACACACACACACACACACACACACACGTACGTTAATTCACACTACACGATTCAAAAACCAGTCCCTAAAGTTGTGAGACTGTCTTATTGGGAAGACCTCCAGTTGCAAGGCACTTGCTATTCTTCTTGCTTGTGAATAATACGTCCTTTATAATGTCACAGACCTGGTCCAACTTTTAAATGAAAACAACCTTTCAATGAAAATAAACTTTCGGGACAGTTAGCTGCACTACCACTGAGCATTACGATTTTCCTTGAGTCTTGATTTTTCTCCCTAAGATCACCCTCCTTGTCAGTAAGGGGACTGCATTAAGTCCATTTATAATTTAGCCTGTTCATTTGCATAAAAACAACAAGAGCAGTGATTGATCACATATGATCTTTAAGTTTACTTTGCTGGAACTTACAGTAGGAACCTTGATGTCGACTTTTAGTTTGCCCGTCAGGGCACCGGAGCTGAGCCACACACCTGCCATTCAGCCTTGTCTTCAGGCACCTGCTTTCCCAAATTCTTCAGCTTTTCCATTATGCCTTAAGGTTCCCTCGAACCACCCCTCAGGAAAGCAACCTTCGTTCCTTCCCTGGAAAGATTGCCATGAACCGCACAACCAACCAAGGTGCCAGGCTTTTTCTTCTGGGCTTTCCTTAGCTTCAAAAGTCAAATCTGGTTCCTCAGGGCTTTCTGGTGACAACCAGAGCCCAAGCATGCCTTCCTCAGGCATGTCATTCCAGCCAAAGTCTTGGTACAAACCTCTATTAACAACTGGTCTTGTTAGTTTTATGAAAAGAAACCTAAGATCATTACCTAATTCTTCAAAATTGCCAAATTCTGGAGGGATCAGGTAAGGAGAAAAATACAGTGTGGAGGAAAATCCTTGTCCTTCTATATATGGCCAGTACAAATAACAGAGAACTCCAGACCTCTCCTAGGTCTCAGAGCATTATAACCAATACAGAGAATTCCAGACCCTTCCTAGGTCTGAGAATTCTAGACCTTTCATACGTCTCAATGGCCAATACCAATACAGAGAATTCCAGACCCTTCCTAGGTCTGAGAACTCTAGACCTTTCATACGTCTCAATGGCCAATACCAGTACAGAGAATTCCAGACCCTTCCTAGGTTCTGAGAATTCTAGACCTTTCGTAGGTCTCAAGGCTAAATGCCAATACAGAGGTATGGTAACCATACAATAAGACCGCAAGTTGTTGAGATTTCCTTTTCCCAGGTTTGAAAACTTCTACAACCTTATCATACAACATTTCCAGACTTTCCATATATTTACCCATTCAGATTTTAACCATAACCCATTTCCAATTCTTGTTCTCTTTTTCCCACACACTCTAAAGGACTGTACTCAAACTCAGTATCTGGCAGCTAAAAGTTCCCTAGATTTGCAGAGATATCCTGCAGTTTTCTTAAGCTTAGACCTTGCAAACACCTGTCAAGCAGCAATGACCTGAATGTTTAGACATATACCGTTTTACAAACAAAGCACATCACCTTAAGAGCATACCTAACCCACCATCTTGCCCACTTCAAAGACGGTAGCATTACATGCAGCATCTTTAAAGATGGCGGCACCCAGAAGTGCCACCCACAAGATGGTGGCAAACCCACGTGACTCTACCACCACGGTGGAGCACTCACGTGGCTTACCCAAAATGGCAGTATACCTATGAGGCTCAGTGTCCAATTCACAACCTTCATGCGGGCTCTGGAGGGAGAGACCCATTTCTCCTCCTGCAGGGGTGGAGTCATTGGCTTTGCAGTCACTTCAGAGGCCAGAACCAAAAAGGGTGGTACGAGAAAAGTCCCTTGAGTTTGCAAAGGGGTGAGCACTGCGGAAGCCACCCCCACCTGTGGAGTGGGTGGTGTGGCGGAAGCCGCCTCCACCTGGGGAGAGGGCAGTGCCGCAGAAACCACCTCTACCTGGGGAGAGGCAGGGACCAGAAAACATATATACCACTTAGGCATCCCCCTTCTCAGTTTTTTTCTTTTCACTCTCCAGGCATATTTAGGCGGTCGGCGCCCTCAGAAGATGTCTTCCAACGGGGTCGGCCTGCCACGGGCAATTTATTAATGTCCCTTCGTGGTCGCCAAATTGTTACAGAGCCCCTGGGCTGCTCCAGTTGAAAACAAACCCACGGGCTCTTTAGTTAGGGGTCCGATCGCCCGCCGCCGAAATTACAACTCTGAACATTATATTTGAGTGAAAAGAAGAATTGTTCATTTAACAGTTACACATATCCTTGCCTCCCCTCTACCAAACCTAACCAGCTTTAGGGGGGTCAGAAACACCGTTTCCCTACTTCCTAGGCACAGTTCAGCTTTACCAGCAGCTGCCAATCACTCAATCTGATTGGCGAGGTCCTTTCTATGCTGTGGTGTCCTCCAGCTCTCAATGCAGGACCGCCTGGATTCTCAGCCTCCTTGTGAACTGTCTTCTTTCTGTAAACCGCGTGGATCTCCTCTCCTTCTCCAGAGCACCTCTGCGAACACTCACCAGCGAGGGAGACAGCCCCAGAGCGTGCCCCCACCCCTCCCAAAGTGTTCGCAGCCGCCTAGATATCCCTGACTGCGTCCTCTGACGCAGTGGGTGTTGCCAATAGTTCTGACCATTGGCAGAACCCCACGTAGGCTCTGTGTGCTTTCCATACCATCACCTGGTTCAAGACTCCTCCCATCCAGCTGAGGCTTTGGATGCATTAAAGCAATTTACATAATGAAAGACACCGGCCATCAGCCTCAGGCATGTGGAGGCATTCTAAAAGCTGCTACCTTCTCCCCATCCCGCAGCCACAAACTCCGGGGATTTTTGGACTCCCCTGTTTCTCTAACAGTTTCCCGCCTCTCAGACTTAGACCCTTTATAATCTCATAAAGGACAATGGGCGAAGGTCTCATGCTCTTCTCACAGCTTCCTGCTGGATGTGGTCGTCGTCCTCCCTACCCTTGGGTCTAGAGATCCCTAATAAGAGTGGGGATGTAGGGGAGGGTGTCCTTTCCACATGGGGAAAGCTCTTGCAGAGTCCAGGTTAGTTGGCTGTTTCTGGGTAGCGGTATGCTTAGTTTCCAAGGGCTGGCACTGCTGCACAAGCTGGCATCCTTGTCGTATTCTGGAGGCAATAGATTTAAAAGGCAACAGGGTTAAAAAAAAACAATTCAACCTACAACCACTATATACAAAAGGCATCATTAAAACCATAATCGCTAGATGACAAAAAAAGCAGGGATTTATCTCTCAATGCCTCACATTACAAAAAGAAATGGCTTCTTTGGAGGAAGGTGTGCAGGGCGTGTCACACCTGTCCAAAGCCCTTTTGCCCACTTCACTTAGCTTGGGCTGAGGGGTATACTTTAAGGTTTCCCCCCTCTCAGATCTCTGGGCCCTTTCTGTTCAAACCACTACGACAGAAAAGACAGACCAGTTTTAAGGTGAAGCCCACAGACCACCCCGTACTTCACCAACTCAAGCACTCAGTTCAGCCAAGCCGTTGAGTCTCAGGAGGTGGGAATGCAGATGGGCTTCTTAAGTGAGGCCTAAGTATATGGACAATCACTCAGGTAGAGATCATAGTTTTATGCCCTATGAAAACAGGAAACACACACACACACACACGTACGTTAATTCACACTACACGATTCAAAAACCAGTCCCTAAAGTTGTGAGACTGTCTTATTGGGAAGACCTCCAGTTGCAAGGCACTTGCTATTCTTCTTGCTTGTGAATAATACGTCCTTTATAATGTCACAGACCTGGTCCAACTTTTAAATGAAAACAACCTTTCAATGAAAATAAACTTTCGGGACAGTTAGCTGCACTACCACTGAGCATTACGATTTTCCTTGAGTCTTGATTTTTCTCCCTAAGATCACCCTCCTTGTCAGTAAGGGGACTGCATTAAGTCCATTTATAATTTAGCCTGTTCATTTGCATAAAAACAACAAGAGCAGTGATTGATCACATATGATCTTTAAGTTTACTTTGCTGGAACTTACAGTAGGAACCTTGATGTCGACTTTTAGTTTGCCCGTCAGGGCACCGGAGCTGAGCCACACACCTGCCATTCAGCCTTGTCTTCAGGCACCTGCTTTCCCAAATTCTTCAGCTTTTCCATTATGCCTTAAGGTTCCCTCGAACCACCCCTCAGGAAAGCAACCTTCGTTCCTTCCCTGGAAAGATTGCCATGAACCGCACAACCAACCAAGGTGCCAGGCTTTTTCTTCTGGGCTTTCCTTAGCTTCAAAAGTCAAATCTGGTTCCTCAGGGCTTTCTGGTGACAACCAGAGCCCAAGCATGCCTTCCTCAGGCATGTCATTCCAGCCAAAGTCTTGGTACAAACCTCTATTAACAACTGGTCTTGTTAGTTTTATGAAAAGAAACCTAAGATCATTACCTAATTCTTCAAAATTGCCAAATTCTGGAGGGATCAGGTAAGGAGAAAAATACAGTGTGGAGGAAAATCCTTGTCCTTCTATATATGGCCAGTACAAATAACAGAGAACTCCAGACCTCTCCTAGGTCTCAGAGCATTATAACCAATACAGAGAATTCCAGACCCTTCCTAGGTCTGAGAATTCTAGACCTTTCATACGTCTCAATGGCCAATACCAATACAGAGAATTCCAGACCCTTCCTAGGTCTGAGAACTCTAGACCTTTCATACGTCTCAATGGCCAATACCAGTACAGAGAATTCCAGACCCTTCCTAGGTTCTGAGAATTCTAGACCTTTCGTAGGTCTCAAGGCTAAATGCCAATACAGAGGTATGGTAACCATACAATAAGACCGCAAGTTGTTGAGATTTCCTTTTCCCAGGTTTGAAAACTTCTACAACCTTATCATACAACATTTCCAGACTTTCCATATATTTACCCATTCAGATTTTAACCATAACCCATTTCCAATTCTTGTTCTCTTTTTCCCACACACTCTAAAGGACTGTACTCAAACTCAGTATCTGGCAGCTAAAAGTTCCCTAGATTTGCAGAGATATCCTGCAGTTTTCTTAAGCTTAGACCTTGCAAACACCTGTCAAGCAGCAATGACCTGAATGTTTAGACATATACCGTTTTACAAACAAAGCACATCACCTTAAGGGCATACCTAACCCACCATCTTGCCCACTTCAAAGACGGTAGCATTACATGCAGCATCTTTAAAGATGGCGGCACCCAGAAGTGCCACCCACAAGATGGTGGCAAACCCACGTGACTCTACCACCACGGTGGAGCACTCACGTGGCTTACCCAAAATGGCAGTATACCTATGAGGCTCAGTGTCCAATTCACAACCTTCATGCGGGCTCTGGAGGGAGACACCCATTTCTCCTCCTGCAGGGGTGGAGTCATTGGCTTTGCAGTCACTTCAGAGGCCAGAACCAAAAAGGGTGGTACGAGAAAAGTCCCTTGAGTTTGCAAAGGGGTGAGCACTGCGGAAGCCACCCCCACCTGTGGAGTGGGTGGTGTGGCGGAAGCCGCCTCCACCTGGGGAGAGGGCAGTGCCGCAGAAACCACCTCTACCTGGGGAGAGGCAGGGACCAGAAAACATATATACCACTTAGGCATCCCCCTTCTCAGTTTTTTTCTTTTCACTCTCCAGGCATATTTAGGCGGTCGGCGCCCTCAGAAGATGTCTTCCAACGGGGTCGGCCTGCCACGGGCAATTTATTAATGTCCCTTCGTGGTCGCCAAATTGTTACAGAGCCCCTGGGCTGCTCCAGTTGAAAACAAACCCACGGGCTCTTTAGTTAGGGGTCCGATCGCCCGCCGCCGAAATTACAACTCTGAACATTATATTTGAGTGAAAAGAAGAATTGTTCATTTAACAGTTACACATATCCTTGCCTCCCCTCTACCAAACCTAACCAGCTTTAGGGGGGTCAGAAACACCGTTTCCCTACTTCCTAGGCACAGTTCAGCTTTACCAGCAGCTGCCAATCACTCAATCTGATTGGCGAGGTCCTTTCTGTGCTGTGGTGTCCTCCAGCTCTCAATGCAGGACCGCCTGGATTCTCAGCCTCCTTGTGAACTGTCTTCTTTCTGTAAACCGCGTGGATCTCCTCTCCTTCTCCAGAGCACCTCTGCGAACACTCACCAGCGAGGGAGACAGCCCCAGAGCGTGCCCCCACCCCTCCCAAAGTGTTCGCAGCCGCCTAGATATCCCTGACTGCGTCCTCTGACGCAGTGGGTGTTGCCAATAGTTCTGACCATTGGCAGAACCCCACGTAGGCTCTGTGTGCTTTCCATACCATCACCTGGTTCAAGACTCCTCCCATCCAGCTGAGGCTTTGGATGCATTAAAGCAATTTACATAATGAAAGACACCGGCCATCAGCCTCAGGCATGTGGAGGCATTCTAAAAGCTGCTACCTTCTCCCCATCCCGCAGCCACAAACTCCGGGGATTTTTGGACTCCCCTGTTTCTCTAACAGTTTCCCGCCTCTCAGACTTAGACCCTTTATAATCTCATAAAGGACAATGGGCGAAGGTCTCATGCTCTTCTCACAGCTTCCTGCTGGATGTGGTCGTCGTCCTCCCTACCCTTGGGTCTAGAGATCCCTAATAAGAGTGGGGATGTAGGGGAGGGTGTCCTTTCCACATGGGGAAAGCTCTTGCAGAGTCCAGGTTAGTTGGCTGTTTCTGGGTAGCGGTATGCTTAGTTTCCAAGGGCTGGCACTGCTGCACAAGCTGGCATCCTTGTCGTATTCTGGAGGCAATAGATTTAAAAGGCAACAGGGTTAAAAAAAAACAATTCAACCTACAACCACTATATACAAAAGGCATCATTAAAACCATAATCGCTAGATGACAAAAAAAGCAGGGATTTATCTCTCAATGCCTCACATTACAAAAAGAAATGGCTTCTTTGGAGGAAGGTGTGCAGGGCGTGTCACACCTGTCCAAAGCCCTTCTGCCCACTTCACTTAGCTTGGGCTGAGGGGTATACTTTAAGGTTTCCCCCCTCTCAGATCTCTGGGCCCTTTCTGTTCAAACCACTACGACAGAAAAGACAGACCAGTTTTAAGGTGAAGCCCACAGACCACCCCGTACTTCACCAACTCAAGCACTCAGTTCAGCCAAGCCGTTGAGTCTCAGGAGGTGGGAATGCAGATGGGCTTCTTAAGTGAGGCCTAAGTATATGGACAATCACTCAGGTAGAGATCATAGTTTTATGCCCTATGAAAACAGGAAACACACACACACACACACACACACACACACACACACGTACGTTAATTCACACTACACGATTCAAAAACCAGTCCCTAAAGTTGTGAGACTGTCTTATTGGGAAGACCTCCAGTTGCAAGGCACTTGCTATTCTTCTTGCTTGTGAATAATACGTCCTTTATAATGTCACAGACCTGGTCCAACTTTTAAATGAAAACAACCTTTCAATGAAAATAAACTTTCGGGACAGTTAGCTGCACTACCACTGAGCATTACGATTTTCCTTGAGTCTTGATTTTTCTCCCTAAGATCACCCTCCTTGTCAGTAAGGGGACTGCATTAAGTCCATTTATAATTTAGCCTGTTCATTTGCATAAAAACAACAAGAGCAGTGATTGATCACATATGATCTTTAAGTTTACTTTGCTGGAACTTACAGTAGGAACCTTGATGTCGACTTTTAGTTTGCCCGTCAGGGCACCGGAGCTGAGCCACACACCTGCCATTCAGCCTTGTCTTCAGGCACCTGCTTTCCCAAATTCTTCAGCTTTTCCATTATGCCTTAAGGTTCCCTCGAACCACCCCTCAGGAAAGCAACCTTCGTTCCTTCCCTGGAAAGATTGCCATGAACCGCACAACCAACCAAGGTGCCAGGCTTTTTCTTCTGGGCTTTCCTTAGCTTCAAAAGTCAAATCTGGTTCCTCAGGGCTTTCTGGTGACAACCAGAGCCCAAGCATGCCTTCCTCAGGCATGTCATTCCAGCCAAAGTCTTGGTACAAACCTCTATTAACAACTGGTCTTGTTAGTTTTATGAAAAGAAACCTAAGATCATTACCTAATTCTTCAAAATTGCCAAATTCTGGAGGGATCAGGTAAGGAGAAAAATACAGTGTGGAGGAAAATCCTTGTCCTTCTATATATGGCCAGTACAAATAACAGAGAACTCCAGACCTCTCCTAGGTCTCAGAGCATTATAACCAATACAGAGAATTCCAGACCCTTCCTAGGTCTGAGAATTCTAGACCTTTCATACGTCTCAATGGCCAATACCAATACAGAGAATTCCAGACCCTTCCTAGGTCTGAGAACTCTAGACCTTTCATACGTCTCAATGGCCAATACCAGTACAGAGAATTCCAGACCCTTCCTAGGTTCTGAGAATTCTAGACCTTTCGTAGGTCTCAAGGCTAAATGCCAATACAGAGGTATGGTAACCATACAATAAGACCGCAAGTTGTTGAGATTTCCTTTTCCCAGGTTTGAAAACTTCTACAACCTTATCATACAACATTTCCAGACTTTCCATATATTTACCCATTCAGATTTTAACCATAACCCATTTCCAATTCTTGTTCTCTTTTTCCCACACACTCTAAAGGACTGTACTCAAACTCAGTATCTGGCAGCTAAAAGTTCCCTAGATTTGCAGAGATATCCTGCAGTTTTCTTAAGCTTAGACCTTGCAAACACCTGTCAAGCAGCAATGACCTGAATGTTTAGACATATACCGTTTTACAAACAAAGCACATCACCTTAAGAGCATACCTAACCCACCATCTTGCCCACTTCAAAGACGGTAGCATTACATGCAGCATCTTTAAAGATGGCGGCACCCAGAAGTGCCACCCACAAGATGGTGGCAAACCCACGTGACTCTACCACCACGGTGGAGCACTCACGTGGCTTACCCAAAATGGCAGTATACCTATGAGGCTCAGTGTCCAATTCACAACCTTCATGCGGGCTCTGGAGGGAGACACCCATTTCTCCTCCTGCAGGGGTGGAGTCATTGGCTTTGCAGTCACTTCAGAGGCCAGAACCAAAAAGGGTGGTACGAGAAAAGTCCCTTGAGTTTGCAAAGGGGTGAGCACTGCGGAAGCCACTCCCACCTGTGGAGTGGGTGGTGTGGCGGAAGCCGCCTCCACCTGGGGAGAGGGCAGTGCCGCAGAAACCACCTCTACCTGGGGAGAGGCAGGGACCAGAAAACATATATACCACTTAGGCATCCCCCTTCTCAGTTTTTTTCTTTTCACTCTCCAGGCATATTTAGGCGGTCGGCGCCCTCAGAAGATGTCTTCCAACGGGGTCGGCCTGCCACGGGCAATTTATTAATGTCCCTTCGTGGTCGCCAAATTGTTACAGAGCCCCTGGGCTGCTCCAGTTGAAAACAAACCCACGGGCTCTTTAGTTAGGTGTCCGATCGCCCGCCGCCGAAATTACAACTCTGAACATTATATTTGAGTGAAAAGAAGAATTGTTCATTTAACAGTTACACATATCCTTGCCTCCCCTCTACCAAACCTAACCAGCTTTAGGGGGGTCAGAAACACCGTTTCCCTACTTCCTAGGCACAGTTCAGCTTTACCAGCAGCTGCCAATCACTCAATCTGATTGGCGAGGTCCTTTCTATGCTGTGGTGTCCTCCAGCTCTCAATGCAGGACCGCCTGGATTCTCAGCCTCCTTGTGAACTGTCTTCTTTCTGTAAACCGCGTGGATCTCCTCTCCTTCTCCAGAGCACCTCTGCGAACACTCACCAGCGAGGGAGACAGCCCCAGAGCGTGCCCCCACCCCTCCCAAAGTGTTCGCAGCCGCCTAGATATCCCTGACTGCGTCCTCTGACGCAGTGGGTGTTGCCAATAGTTCTGACCATTGGCAGAACCCCACGTAGGCTCTGTGTGCTTTCCATACCATCACCTGGTTCAAGACTCCTCCCATCCAGCTGAGGCTTTGGATGCATTAAAGCAATTTACATAATGAAAGACACCGGCCATCAGCCTCAGGCATGTGGAGGCATTCTAAAAGCTGCTACCTTCTCCCCATCCCGCAGCCACAAACTCCGGGGATTTTTGGACTCCCCTGTTTCTCTAACAGTTTCCCGCCTCTCAGACTTAGACCCTTTATAATCTCATAAAGGACAATGGGCGAAGGTCTCATGCTCTTCTCACAGCTTCCTGCTGGATGTGGTCGTCGTCCTCCCTACCCTTGGGTCTAGAGATCCCTAATAAGAGTGGGGATGTAGGGGAGGGTGTCCTTTCCACATGGGGAAAGCTCTTGCAGAGTCCAGGTTAGTTGGCTGTTTCTGGGTAGCGGTATGCTTAGTTTCCAAGGGCTGGCACTGCTGCACAAGCTGGCATCCTTGTCGTATTCTGGAGGCAATAGATTTAAAAGGCAACAGGGTTAAAAAAAAACAATTCAACCTACAACCACTATATACAAAAGGCATCATTAAAACCATAATCGCTAGATGACAAAAAAAGCAGGGATTTATCTCTCAATGCCTCACATTACAAAAAGAAATGGCTTCTTTGGAGGAAGGTGTGCAGGGCGTGTCACACCTGTCCAAAGCCCTTCTGCCCACTTCACTTAGCTTGGGCTGAGGGGTATACTTTAAGGTTTCCCCCCTCTCAGATCTCTGGGCCCTTTCTGTTCAAACCACTACGACAGAAAAGACAGACCAGTTTTAAGGTGAAGCCCACAGACCACCCCGTACTTCACCAACTCAAGCACTCAGTTCAGCCAAGCCGTTGAGTCTCAGGAGGTGGGAATGCAGATGGGCTTCTTAAGTGAGGCCTAAGTATATGGACAATCACTCAGGTAGAGATCATAGTTTTATGCCCTATGAAAACAGGAAACACACACACACACACACACACACACACACACACACGTACGTTAATTCACACTACACGATTCAAAAACCAGTCCCTAAAGTTGTGAGACTGTCTTATTGGGAAGACCTCCAGTTGCAAGGCACTTGCTATTCTTCTTGCTTGTGAATAATACGTCCTTTATAATGTCACAGACCTGGTCCAACTTTTAAATGAAAACAACCTTTCAATGAAAATAAACTTTCGGGACAGTTAGCTGCACTACCACTGAGCATTACGATTTTCCTTGAGTCTTGATTTTTCTCCCTAAGATCACCCTCCTTGTCAGTAAGGGGACTGCATTAAGTCCATTTATAATTTAGCCTGTTCATTTGCATAAAAACAACAAGAGCAGTGATTGATCACATATGATCTTTAAGTTTACTTTGCTGGAACTTACAGTAGGAACCTTGATGTCGACTTTTAGTTTGCCCGTCAGGGCACCGGAGCTGAGCCACACACCTGCCATTCAGCCTTGTCTTCAGGCACCTGCTTTCCCAAATTCTTCAGCTTTTCCATTATGCCTTAAGGTTCCCTCGAACCACCCCTCAGGAAAGCAACCTTCGTTCCTTCCCTGGAAAGATTGCCATGAACCGCACAACCAACCAAGGTGCCAGGCTTTTTCTTCTGGGCTTTCCTTAGCTTCAAAAGTCAAATCTGGTTCCTCAGGGCTTTCTGGTGACAACCAGAGCCCAAGCATGCCTTCCTCAGGCATGTCATTCCAGCCAAAGTCTTGGTACAAACCTCTATTAACAACTGGTCTTGTTAGTTTTATGAAAAGAAACCTAAGATCATTACCTAATTCTTCAAAATTGCCAAATTCTGGAGGGATCAGGTAAGGAGAAAAATACAGTGTGGAGGAAAATCCTTGTCCTTCTATATATGGCCAGTACAAATAACAGAGAACTCCAGACCTCTCCTAGGTCTCAGAGCATTATAACCAATACAGAGAATTCCAGACCCTTCCTAGGTCTGAGAATTCTAGACCTTTCATACGTCTCAATGGCCAATACCAATACAGAGAATTCCAGACCCTTCCTAGGTCTGAGAACTCTAGACCTTTCATACGTCTCAATGGCCAATACCAGTACAGAGAATTCCAGACCCTTCCTAGGTTCTGAGAATTCTAGACCTTTCGTAGGTCTCAAGGCTAAATGCCAATACAGAGGTATGGTAACCATACAATAAGACCGCAAGTTGTTGAGATTTCCTTTTCCCAGGTTTGAAAACTTCTACAACCTTATCATACAACATTTCCAGACTTTCCATATATTTACCCATTCAGATTTTAACCATAACCCATTTCCAATTCTTGTTCTCTTTTTCCCACACACTCTAAAGGACTGTACTCAAACTCAGTATCTGGCAGCTAAAAGTTCCCTAGATTTGCAGAGATATCCTGCAGTTTTCTTAAGCTTAGACCTTGCAAACACCTGTCAAGCAGCAATGACCTGAATGTTTAGACATATACCGTTTTACAAACAAAGCACATCACCTTAAGAGCATACCTAACCCACCATCTTGCCCACTTCAAAGACGGTAGCATTACATGCAGCATCTTTAAAGATGGCGGCACCCAGAAGTGCCACCCACAAGATGGTGGCAAACCCACGTGACTCTACCACCACGGTGGAGCACTCACGTGGCTTACCCAAAATGGCAGTATACCTATGAGGCTCAGTGTCCAATTCACAACCTTCATGCGGGCTCTGGAGGGAGACACCCATTTCTCCTCCTGCAGGGGTGGAGTCATTGGCTTTGCAGTCACTTCAGAGGCCAGAACCAAAAAGGGTGGTACGAGAAAAGTCCCTTGAGTTTGCAAAGGGGTCAGCACTGCGGAAGCCACCCCCACCTGTGGAGTGGGTGGTGTGGCGGAAGCCGCCTCCACCTGGGGAGAGGGCAGTGCCGCAGAAACCACCTCTACCTGGGGAGAGGCAGGGACCAGAAAACATATATACCACTTAGGCATCCCCCTTCTCAGTTTTTTTCTTTTCACTCTCCAGGCATATTTAGGCGGTCGGCGCCCTCAGAAGATGTCTTCCAACGGGGTCGGCCTGCCACGGGCAATTTATTAATGTCCCTTCGTGGTCGCCAAATTGTTACAGAGCCCCTGGGCTGCTCCAGTTGAAAACAAACCCACGGGCTCTTTAGTTAGGGGTCCGATCGCCCGCCGCCGAAATTACAACTCTGAACATTATATTTGAGTGAAAAGAAGAATTGTTCATTTAACAGTTACACATATCCTTGCCTCCCCTCTACCAAACCTAACCAGCTTTAGGGGGGTCAGAAACACCGTTTCCCTACTTCCTAGGCACAGTTCAGCTTTACCAGCAGCTGCCAATCACTCAATCTGATTGGCGAGGTCCTTTCTATGCTGTGGTGTCCTCCAGCTCTCAATGCAGGACCGCCTGGATTCTCAGCCTCCTTGTGAACTGTCTTCTTTCTGTAAACCGCGTGGATCTCCTCTCCTTCTCCAGAGCACCTCTGCGAACACTCACCAGCGAGGGAGACAGCCCCAGAGCGTGCCCCCACCCCTCCCAAAGTGTTCGCAGCCGCCTAGATATCCCTGACTGCGTCCTCTGACGCAGTGGGTGTTGCCAATAGTTCTGACCATTGGCAGAACCCCACGTAGGCTCTGTGTGCTTTCCATACCATCACCTGGTTCAAGACTCCTCCCATCCAGCTGAGGCTTTGGATGCATTAAAGCAATTTACATAATGAAAGACACCGGCCATCAGCCTCAGGCATGTGGAGGCATTCTAAAAGCTGCTACCTTCTCCCCATCCCGCAGCCACAAACTCCGGGGATTTTTGGACTCCCCTGTTTCTCTAACAGTTTCCCGCCTCTCAGACTTAGACCCTTTATAATCTCATAAAGGACAATGGGCGAAGGTCTCATGCTCTTCTCACAGCTTCCTGCTGGATGTGGTCGTCGTCCTCCCTACCCTTGGGTCTAGAGATCCCTAATAAGAGTGGGGATGTAGGGGAGGGTGTCCTTTCCACATGGGGAAAGCTCTTGCAGAGTCCAGGTTAGTTGGCTGTTTCTGGGTAGCGGTATGCTTAGTTTCCAAGGGCTGGCACTGCTGCACAAGCTGGCATCCTTGTCGTATTCTGGAGGCAATAGATTTAAAAGGCAACAGGGTTAAAAAAAAACAATTCAACCTACAACCACTATATACAAAAGGCATCATTAAAACCATAATCGCTAGATGACAAAAAAAGCAGGGATTTATCTCTCAATGCCTCACATTACAAAAAGAAATGGCTTCTTTGGAGGAAGGTGTGCAGGGCGTGTCACACCTGTCCAAAGCCCTTCTGCCCACTTCACTTAGCTTGGGCTGAGGGGTATACTTTAAGGTTTCCCCCCTCTCAGATCTCTGGGCCCTTTCTGTTCAAACCACTACGACAGAAAAGACAGACCAGTTTTAAGGTGAAGCCCACAGACCACCCCGTACTTCACCAACTCAAGCACTCAGTTCAGCCAAGCCGTTGAGTCTCAGGAGGTGGGAATGCAGATGGGCTTCTTAAGTGAGGCCTAAGTATATGGACAATCACTCAGGTAGAGATCATAGTTTTATGCCCTATGAAAACAGGAAACACACACACACACACACGTACGTTAATTCACACTACACGATTCAAAAACCAGTCCCTAAAGTTGTGAGACTGTCTTATTGGGAAGACCTCCAGTTGCAAGGCACTTGCTATTCTTCTTGCTTGTGAATAATACGTCCTTTATAATGTCACAGACCTGGTCCAACTTTTAAATGAAAACAACCTTTCAATGAAAATAAACTTTCGGGACAGTTAGCTGCACTACCACTGAGCATTACGATTTTCCTTGAGTCTTGATTTTTCTCCCTAAGATCACCCTCCTTGTCAGTAAGGGGACTGCATTAAGTCCATTTATAATTTAGCCTGTTCATTTGCATAAAAACAACAAGAGCAGTGATTGATCACATATGATCTTTAAGTTTACTTTGCTGGAACTTACAGTAGGAACCTTGATGTCGACTTTTAGTTTGCCCGTCAGGGCACCGGAGCTGAGCCACACACCTGCCATTCAGCCTTGTCTTCAGGCACCTGCTTTCCCAAATTCTTCAGCTTTTCCATTATGCCTTAAGGTTCCCTCGAACCACCCCTCAGGAAAGCAACCTTCGTTCCTTCCCTGGAAAGATTGCCATGAACCGCACAACCAACCAAGGTGCCAGGCTTTTTCTTCTGGGCTTTCCTTAGCTTCAAAAGTCAAATCTGGTTCCTCAGGGCTTTCTGGTGACAACCAGAGCCCAAGCATGCCTTCCTCAGGCATGTCATTCCAGCCAAAGTCTTGGTACAAACCTCTATTAACAACTGGTCTTGTTAGTTTTATGAAAAGAAACCTAAGATCATTACCTAATTCTTCAAAATTGCCAAATTCTGGAGGGATCAGGTAAGGAGAAAAATACAGTGTGGAGGAAAATCCTTGTCCTTCTATATATGGCCAGTACAAATAACAGAGAACTCCAGACCTCTCCTAGGTCTCAGAGCATTATAACCAATACAGAGAATTCCAGACCCTTCCTAGGTCTGAGAATTCTAGACCTTTCATACGTCTCAATGGCCAATACCAATACAGAGAATTCCAGACCCTTCCTAGGTCTGAGAACTCTAGACCTTTCATACGTCTCAATGGCCAATACCAGTACAGAGAATTCCAGACCCTTCCTAGGTTCTGAGAATTCTAGACCTTTCGTAGGTCTCAAGGCTAAATGCCAATACAGAGGTATGGTAACCATACAATAAGACCGCAAGTTGTTGAGATTTCCTTTTCCCAGGTTTGAAAACTTCTACAACCTTATCATACAACATTTCCAGACTTTCCATATATTTACCCATTCAGATTTTAACCATAACCCATTTCCAATTCTTGTTCTCTTTTTCCCACACACTCTAAAGGACTGTACTCAAACTCAGTATCTGGCAGCTAAAAGTTCCCTAGATTTGCAGAGATATCCTGCAGTTTTCTTAAGCTTAGACCTTGCAAACACCTGTCAAGCAGCAATGACCTGAATGTTTAGACATATACCGTTTTACAAACAAAGCACATCACCTTAAGAGCATACCTAACCCACCATCTTGCCCACTTCAAAGACGGTAGCATTACATGCAGCATCTTTAAAGATGGCGGCACCCAGAAGTGCCACCCACAAGATGGTGGCAAACCCACGTGACTCTACCACCACGGTGGAGCACTCACGTGGCTTACCCAAAATGGCAGTATACCTATGAGGCTCAGTGTCCAATTCACAACCTTCATGCGGGCTCTGGAGGGAGAGACCCATTTCTCCTCCTGCAGGGGTGGAGTCATTGGCTTTGCAGTCACTTCAGAGGCCAGAACCAAAAAGGGTGGTACGAGAAAAGTCCCTTGAGTTTGCAAAGGGGTGAGCACTGCGGAAGCCACCCCCACCTGTGGAGTGGGTGGTGTGGCGGAAGCCGCCTCCACCTGGGGAGAGGGCAGTGCCGCAGAAACCACCTCTACCTGGGGAGAGGCAGGGACCAGAAAACATATATACCACTTAGGCATCCCCCTTCTCAGTTTTTTTCTTTTCACTCTCCAGGCATATTTAGGCGGTCGGCGCCCTCAGAAGATGTCTTCCAACGGGGTCGGCCTGCCACGGGCAATTTATTAATGTCCCTTCGTGGTCGCCAAATTGTTACAGAGCCCCTGGGCTGCTCCAGTTGAAAACAAACCCACGGGCTCTTTAGTTAGGGGTCCGATCGCCCGCCGCCGAAATTACAACTCTGAACATTATATTTGAGTGAAAAGAAGAATTGTTCATTTAACAGTTACACATATCCTTGCCTCCCCTCTACCAAACCTAACCAGCTTTAGGGGGGTCAGAAACACCGTTTCCCTACTTCCTAGGCACAGTTCAGCTTTACCAGCAGCTGCCAATCACTCAATCTGATTGGCGAGGTCCTTTCTGTGCTGTGGTGTCCTCCAGCTCTCAATGCAGGACCGCCTGGATTCTCAGCCTCCTTGTGAACTGTCTTCTTTCTGTAAACCGCGTGGATCTCCTCTCCTTCTCCAGAGCACCTCTGCGAACACTCACCAGCGAGGGAGACAGCCCCAGAGCGTGCCCCCACCCCTCCCAAAGTGTTCGCAGCCGCCTAGATATCCCTGACTGCGTCCTCTGACGCAGTGGGTGTTGCCAATAGTTCTGACCATTGGCAGAACCCCACGTAGGCTCTGTGTGCTTTCCATACCATCACCTGGTTCAAGACTCCTCCCATCCAGCTGAGGCTTTGGATGCATTAAAGCAATTTACATAATGAAAGACACCGGCCATCAGCCTCAGGCATGTGGAGGCATTCTAAAAGCTGCTACCTTCTCCCCATCCCGCAGCCACAAACTCCGGGGATTTTTGGACTCCCCTGTTTCTCTAACAGTTTCCCGCCTCTCAGACTTAGACCCTTTATAATCTCATAAAGGACAATGGGCGAAGGTCTCATGCTCTTCTCACAGCTTCCTGCTGGATGTGGTCGTCGTCCTCCCTACCCTTGGGTCTAGAGATCCCTAATAAGAGTGGGGATGTAGGGGAGGGTGTCCTTTCCACATGGGGAAAGCTCTTGCAGAGTCCAGGTTAGTTGGCTGTTTCTGGGTAGCGGTATGCTTAGTTTCCAAGGGCTGGCACTGCTGCACAAGCTGGCATCCTTGTCGTATTCTGGAGGCAATAGATTTAAAAGGCAACAGGGTTAAAAAAAAACAATTCAACCTACAACCACTATATACAAAAGGCATCATTAAAACCATAATCGCTAGATGACAAAAAAAAGCAGGGATTTATCTCTCAATGCCTCACATTACAAAAAGAAATGGCTTCTTTGGAGGAAGGTGTGCAGGGCGTGTCACACCTGTCCAAAGCCCTTCTGCCCACTTCACTTAGCTTGGGCTGAGGGGTATACTTTAAGGTTTCCCCCCTCTCAGATCTCTGGGCCCTTTCTGTTCAAACCACTACGACAGAAAAGACAGACCAGTTTTAAGGTGAAGCCCACAGACCACCCCGTACTTCACCAACTCAAGCACTCAGTTCAGCCAAGCCGTTGAGTCTCAGGAGGTGGGAATGCAGATGGGCTTCTTAAGTGAGGCCTAAGTATATGGACAATCACTCAGGTAGAGATCATAGTTTTATGCCCTATGAAAACAGGAAACACACACACACACACACACACACACACACACACACACACGTACGTTAATTCACACTACACGATTCAAAAACCAGTCCCTAAAGTTGTGAGACTGTCTTATTGGGAAGACCTCCAGTTGCAAGGCACTTGCTATTCTTCTTGCTTGTGAATAATACGTCCTTTATAATGTCACAGACCTGGTCCAACTTTTAAATGAAAACAACCTTTCAATGAAAATAAACTTTCGGGACAGTTAGCTGCACTACCACTGAGCATTACGATTTTCCTTGAGTCTTGATTTTTCTCCCTAAGATCACCCTCCTTGTCAGTAAGGGGACTGCATTAAGTCCATTTATAATTTAGCCTGTTCATTTGCATAAAAACAACAAGAGCAGTGATTGATCACATATGATCTTTAAGTTTACTTTGCTGGAACTTACAGTAGGAACCTTGATGTCGACTTTTAGTTTGCCCGTCAGGGCACCGGAGCTGAGCCACACACCTGCCATTCAGCCTTGTCTTCAGGCACCTGCTTTCCCAAATTCTTCAGCTTTTCCATTATGCCTTAAGGTTCCCTCGAACCACCCCTCAGGAAAGCAACCTTCGTTCCTTCCCTGGAAAGATTGCCATGAACCGCACAACCAACCAAGGTGCCAGGCTTTTTCTTCTGGGCTTTCCTTAGCTTCAAAAGTCAAATCTGGTTCCTCAGGGCTTTCTGGTGACAACCAGAGCCCAAGCATGCCTTCCTCAGGCATGTCATTCCAGCCAAAGTCTTGGTACAAACCTCTATTAACAACTGGTCTTGTTAGTTTTATGAAAAGAAACCTAAGATCATTACCTAATTCTTCAAAATTGCCAAATTCTGGAGGGATCAGGTAAGGAGAAAAATACAGTGTGGAGGAAAATCCTTGTCCTTCTATATATGGCCAGTACAAATAACAGAGAACTCCAGACCTCTCCTAGGTCTCAGAGCATTATAACCAATACAGAGAATTCCAGACCCTTCCGAGGTCTGAGAATTCTAGACCTTTCATACGTCTCAATGGCCAATACCAATACAGAGAATTCCAGACCCTTCCTAGGTCTGAGAACTCTAGACCTTTCATACGTCTCAATGGCCAATACCAGTACAGAGAATTCCAGACCCTTCCTAGGTTCTGAGAATTCTAGACCTTTCGCAGGTCTCAAGGCTAAATGCCAATACAGAGGTATGGTAACCATACAATAAGACCGCAAGTTGTTGAGATTTCCTTTTCCCAGGTTTGAAAACTTCTACAACCTTATCATACAACATTTCCAGACTTTCCATATATTTACCCATTCAGATTTTAACCATAACCCATTTCCAATTCTTGTTCTCTTTTTCCCACACACTCTAAAGGACTGTACTCAAACTCAGTATCTGGCAGCTAAAAGTTCCCTAGATTTGCAGAGATATCCTGCAGTTTTCTTAAGCTTAGACCTTGCAAACACCTGTCAAGCAGCAATGACCTGAATGTTTAGACATATACCGTTTTACAAACAAAGCACATCACCTTAAGAGCATACCTAACCCACCATCTTGCCCACTTCAAAGACGGTAGCATTACATGCAGCATCTTTAAAGATGGCGGCACCCAGAAGTGCCACCCACAAGATGGTGGCTAACCCACGTGACTCTACCACCACGGTGGAGCACTCACGTGGCTTACCCAAAATGGCAGTATACCTATGAGGCTCAGTGTCCAATTCACAACCTTCATGCGGGCTCTGGAGGGAGAGACCCATTTCTCCTCCTGCAGGGGTGGAGTCATTGGCTTTGCAGTCACTTCAGAGGCCAGAACCAAAAAGGGTGGTACGAGAAAAGTCCCTTGAGTTTGCAAAGGGGTGAGCACTGCGGAAGCCACTCCCACCTGTGGAGTGGGTGGTGTGGCGGAAGCCGCCTCCACCTGGGGAGAGGGCAGTGCCGCAGAAACCACCTCTACCTGGGGAGAGGCAGGGACCAGAAAACATATATACCACTTAGGCATCCCCCTTCTCAGTTTTTTTCTTTTCACTCTCCAGGCATATTTAGGCGGTCGGCGCCCTCAGAAGATGTCTTCCAACGGGGTCGGCCTGCCACGGGCAATTTATTAATGTCCCTTCGTGGTCGCCAAATTGTTACAGAGCCCCTGGGCTGCTCCAGTTGAAAACAAACCCACGGGCTCTTTAGTTAGGGGTCCGATCGCCCGCCGCCGAAATTACAACTCTGAACATTATATTTGAGTGAAAAGAAGAATTGTTCATTTAACAGTTACACATATCCTTGCCTCCCCTCTACCAAACCTAACCAGCTTTAGGGGGGTCAGAAACACCGTTTCCCTACTTCCTAGGCACAGTTCAGCTTTACCAGCAGCTGCCAATCACTCAATCTGATTGGCGAGGTCCTTTCTGTGCTGTGGTGTCCTCCAGCTCTCAATGCAGGACCGCCTGGATTCTCAGCCTCCTTGTGAACTGTCTTCTTTCTGTAAACCGCGTGGATCTCCTCTCCTTCTCCAGAGCACCTCTGCGAACACTCACCAGCGAGGGAGACAGCCCCAGAGCGTGCCCCCACCCCTCCCAAAGTGTTCGCAGCCGCCTAGATATCCCTGACTGCGTCCTCTGACGCAGTGGGTGTTGCCAATAGTTCTGACCATTGGCAGAACCCCACGTAGGCTCTGTGTGCTTTCCATACCATCACCTGGTTCAAGACTCCTCCCATCCAGCTGAGGCTTTGGATGCATTAAAGCAATTTACATAATGAAAGACACCGGCCATCAGCCTCAGGCATGTGGAGGCATTCTAAAAGCTGCTACCTTCTCCCCATCCCGCAGCCACAAACTCCGGGGATTTTTGGACTCCCCTGTTTCTCTAACAGTTTCCCGCCTCTCAGACTTAGACCCTTTATAATCTCATAAAGGACAATGGGCGAAGGTCTCATGCTCTTCTCACAGCTTCCTGCTGGATGTGGTCGTCGTCCTCCCTACCCTTGGGTCTAGAGATCCCTAATAAGAGTGGGGATGTAGGGGAGGGTGTCCTTTCCACATGGGGAAAGCTCTTGCAGAGTCCAGGTTAGTTGGCTGTTTCTGGGTAGCGGTATGCTTAGTTTCCAAGGGCTGGCACTGCTGCACAAGCTGGCATCCTTGTCGTATTCTGGAGGCAATAGATTTAAAAGGCAACAGGGTTAAAAAAAAACAATTCAACCTACAACCACTATATACAAAAGGCATCATTAAAACCATAATCGCTAGATGACAAAAAAAAGCAGGGATTTATCTCTCAATGCCTCACATTACAAAAAGAAATGGCTTCTTTGGAGGAAGGTGTGCAGGGCGTGTCACACCTGTCCAAAGCCCTTCTGCCCACTTCACTTAGCTTGGGCTGAGGGGTATACTTTAAGGTTTCCCCCCTCTCAGATCTCTGGGCCCTTTCTGTTCAAACCACTACGACAGAAAAGACAGACCAGTTTTAAGGTGAAGCCCACAGACCACCCCGTACTTCACCAACTCAAGCACTCAGTTCAGCCAAGCCGTTGAGTCTCAGGAGGTGGGAATGCAGATGGGCTTCTTAAGTGAGGCCTAAGTATATGGACAATCACTCAGGTAGAGATCATAGTTTTATGCCCTATGAAAACAGGAAACACACACACACACACACACACACACACACACACACACACACGTACGTTAATTCACACTACACGATTCAAAAACCAGTCCCTAAAGTTGTGAGACTGTCTTATTGGGAAGACCTCCAGTTGCAAGGCACTTGCTATTCTTCTTGCTTGTGAATAATACGTCCTTTATAATGTCACAGACCTGGTCCAACTTTTAAATGAAAACAACCTTTCAATGAAAATAAACTTTCGGGACAGTTAGCTGCACTACCACTGAGCATTACGATTTTCCTTGAGTCTTGATTTTTCTCCCTAAGATCACCCTCCTTGTCAGTAAGGGGACTGCATTAAGTCCATTTATAATTTAGCCTGTTCATTTGCATAAAAACAACAAGAGCAGTGATTGATCACATATGATCTTTAAGTTTACTTTGCTGGAACTTACAGTAGGAACCTTGATGTCGACTTTTAGTTTGCCCGTCAGGGCACCGGAGCTGAGCCACACACCTGCCATTCAGCCTTGTCTTCAGGCACCTGCTTTCCCAAATTCTTCAGCTTTTCCATTATGCCTTAAGGTTCCCTCGAACCACCCCTCAGGAAAGCAACCTTCGTTCCTTCCCTGGAAAGATTGCCATGAACCGCACAACCAACCAAGGTGCCAGGCTTTTTCTTCTGGGCTTTCCTTAGCTTCAAAAGTCAAATCTGGTTCCTCAGGGCTTTCTGGTGACAACCAGAGCCCAAGCATGCCTTCCTCAGGCATGTCATTCCAGCCAAAGTCTTGGTACAAACCTCTATTAACAACTGGTCTTGTTAGTTTTATGAAAAGAAACCTAAGATCATTACCTAATTCTTCAAAATTGCCAAATTCTGGAGGGATCAGGTAAGGAGAAAAATACAGTGTGGAGGAAAATCCTTGTCCTTCTATATATGGCCAGTACAAATAACAGAGAACTCCAGACCTCTCCTAGGTCTCAGAGCATTATAACCAATACAGAGAATTCCAGACCCTTCCGAGGTCTGAGAATTCTAGACCTTTCATACGTCTCAATGGCCAATACCAATACAGAGAATTCCAGACCCTTCCTAGGTCTGAGAACTCTAGACCTTTCATACGTCTCAATGGCCAATACCAGTACAGAGAATTCCAGACCCTTCCTAGGTTCTGAGAATTCTAGACCTTTCGCAGGTCTCAAGGCTAAATGCCAATACAGAGGTATGGTAACCATACAATAAGACCGCAAGTTGTTGAGATTTCCTTTTCCCAGGTTTGAAAACTTCTACAACCTTATCATACAACATTTCCAGACTTTCCATATATTTACCCATTCAGATTTTAACCATAACCCATTTCCAATTCTTGTTCTCTTTTTCCCACACACTCTAAAGGACTGTACTCAAACTCAGTATCTGGCAGCTAAAAGTTCCCTAGATTTGCAGAGATATCCTGCAGTTTTCTTAAGCTTAGACCTTGCAAACACCTGTCAAGCAGCAATGACCTGAATGTTTAGACATATACCGTTTTACAAACAAAGCACATCACCTTAAGAGCATACCTAACCCACCATCTTGCCCACTTCAAAGACGGTAGCATTACATGCAGCATCTTTAAAGATGGCGGCACCCAGAAGTGCCACCCACAAGATGGTGGCTAACCCACGTGACTCTACCACCACGGTGGAGCACTCACGTGGCTTACCCAAAATGGCAGTATACCTATGAGGCTCAGTGTCCAATTCACAACCTTCATGCGGGCTCTGGAGGGAGAGACCCATTTCTCCTCCTGCAGGGGTGGAGTCATTGGCTTTGCAGTCACTTCAGAGGCCAGAACCAAAAAGGGTGGTACGAGAAAAGTCCCTTGAGTTTGCAAAGGGGTGAGCACTGCGGAAGCCACTCCCACCTGTGGAGTGGGTGGTGTGGCGGAAGCCGCCTCCACCTGGGGAGAGGGCAGTGCCGCAGAAACCACCTCTACCTGGGGAGAGGCAGGGACCAGAAAACATATATACCACTTAGGCATCCCCCTTCTCAGTTTTTTTCTTTTCACTCTCCAGGCATATTTAGGCGGTCGGCGCCCTCAGAAGATGTCTTCCAACGGGGTCGGCCTGCCACGGGCAATTTATTAATGTCCCTTCGTGGTCGCCAAATTGTTACAGAGCCCCTGGGCTGCTCCAGTTGAAAACAAACCCACGGGCTCTTTAGTTAGGGGTCCGATCGCCCGCCGCCGAAATTACAACTCTGAACATTATATTTGAGTGAAAAGAAGAATTGTTCATTTAACAGTTACACATATCCTGCCTCCCCTCTACCAAACCTAACCAGCTTTAGGGGGGTCAGAAACACCGTTTCCCTACTTCCTAGGCACAGTTCAGCTTTACCAGCAGCTGCCAATCACTCAATCTGATTGGCGAGGTCCTTTCTGTGCTGTGGTGTCCTCCAGCTCTCAATGCAGGACCGCCTGGATTCTCAGCCTCCTTGTGAACTGTCTTCTTTCTGTAAACCGCGTGGATCTCCTCTCCTTCTCCAGAGCACCTCTGCGAACACTCACCAGCGAGGGAGACAGCCCCAGAGCGTGCCCCCACCCCTCCCAAAGTGTTCGCAGCCGCCTAGATATCCCTGACTGCGTCCTCTGACGCAGTGGGTGTTGCCAATAGTTCTGACCATTGGCAGAACCCCACGTAGGCTCTGTGTGCTTTCCATACCATCACCTGGTTCAAGACTCCTCCCATCCAGCTGAGGCTTTGGATGCATTAAAGCAATTTACATAATGAAAGACACCGGCCATCAGCCTCAGGCATGTGGAGGCATTCTAAAAGCTGCTACCTTCTCCCCATCCCGCAGCCACAAACTCCGGGGATTTTTGGACTCCCCTGTTTCTCTAACAGTTTCCCGCCTCTCAGACTTAGACCCTTTATAATCTCATAAAGGACAATGGGCGAAGGTCTCATGCTCTTCTCACAGCTTCCTGCTGGATGTGGTCGTCGTCCTCCCTACCCTTGGGTCTAGAGATCCCTAATAAGAGTGGGGATGTAGGGGAGGGTGTCCTTTCCACATGGGGAAAGCTCTTGCAGAGTCCAGGTTAGTTGGCTGTTTCTGGGTAGCGGTATGCTTAGTTTCCAAGGGCTGGCACTGCTGCACAAGCTGGCATCCTTGTCGTATTCTGGAGGCAATAGATTTAAAAGGCAACAGGGTTAAAAAAAAACAATTCAACCTACAACCACTATATACAAAAGGCATCATTAAAACCATAATCGCTAGATGACAAAAAAAAGCAGGGATTTATCTCTCAATGCCTCACATTACAAAAAGAAATGGCTTCTTTGGAGGAAGGTGTGCAGGGCGTGTCACACCTGTCCAAAGCCCTTCTGCCCACTTCACTTAGCTTGGGCTGAGGGGTATACTTTAAGGTTTCCCCCCTCTCAGATCTCTGGGCCCTTTCTGTTCAAACCACTACGACAGAAAAGACAGACCAGTTTTAAGGTGAAGCCCACAGACCACCCCGTACTTCACCAACTCAAGCACTCAGTTCAGCCAAGCCGTTGAGTCTCAGGAGGTGGGAATGCAGATGGGCTTCTTAAGTGAGGCCTAAGTATATGGACAATCACTCAGGTAGAGATCATAGTTTTATGCCCTATGAAAACAGGAAACACACACACACACACACACACACACACACACACACACACACGTACGTTAATTCACACTACACGATTCAAAAACCAGTCCCTAAAGTTGTGAGACTGTCTTATTGGGAAGACCTCCAGTTGCAAGGCACTTGCTATTCTTCTTGCTTGTGAATAATACGTCCTTTATAATGTCACAGACCTGGTCCAACTTTTAAATGAAAACAACCTTTCAATGAAAATAAACTTTCGGGACAGTTAGCTGCACTACCACTGAGCATTACGATTTTCCTTGAGTCTTGATTTTTCTCCCTAAGATCACCCTCCTTGTCAGTAAGGGGACTGCATTAAGTCCATTTATAATTTAGCCTGTTCATTTGCATAAAAACAACAAGAGCAGTGATTGATCACATATGATCTTTAAGTTTACTTTGCTGGAACTTACAGTAGGAACCTTGATGTCGACTTTTAGTTTGCCCGTCAGGGCACCGGAGCTGAGCCACACACCTGCCATTCAGCCTTGTCTTCAGGCACCTGCTTTCCCAAATTCTTCAGCTTTTCCATTATGCCTTAAGGTTCCCTCGAACCACCCCTCAGGAAAGCAACCTTCGTTCCTTCCCTGGAAAGATTGCCATGAACCGCACAACCAACCAAGGTGCCAGGCTTTTTCTTCTGGGCTTTCCTTAGCTTCAAAAGTCAAATCTGGTTCCTCAGGGCTTTCTGGTGACAACCAGAGCCCAAGCATGCCTTCCTCAGGCATGTCATTCCAGCCAAAGTCTTGGTACAAACCTCTATTAACAACTGGTCTTGTTAGTTTTATGAAAAGAAACCTAAGATCATTACCTAATTCTTCAAAATTGCCAAATTCTGGAGGGATCAGGTAAGGAGAAAAATACAGTGTGGAGGAAAATCCTTGTCCTTCTATATATGGCCAGTACAAATAACAGAGAACTCCAGACCTCTCCTAGGTCTCAGAGCATTATAACCAATACAGAGAATTCCAGACCCTTCCGAGGTCTGAGAATTCTAGACCTTTCATACGTCTCAATGGCCAATACCAATACAGAGAATTCCAGACCCTTCCTAGGTCTGAGAACTCTAGACCTTTCATACGTCTCAATGGCCAATACCAGTACAGAGAATTCCAGACCCTTCCTAGGTTCTGAGAATTCTAGACCTTTCGCAGGTCTCAAGGCTAAATGCCAATACAGAGGTATGGTAACCATACAATAAGACCGCAAGTTGTTGAGATTTCCTTTTCCCAGGTTTGAAAACTTCTACAACCTTATCATACAACATTTCCAGACTTTCCATATATTTACCCATTCAGATTTTAACCATAACCCATTTCCAATTCTTGTTCTCTTTTTCCCACACACTCTAAAGGACTGTACTCAAACTCAGTATCTGGCAGCTAAAAGTTCCCTAGATTTGCAGAGATATCCTGCAGTTTTCTTAAGCTTAGACCTTGCAAACACCTGTCAAGCAGCAATGACCTGAATGTTTAGACATATACCGTTTTACAAACAAAGCACATCACCTTAAGAGCATACCTAACCCACCATCTTGCCCACTTCAAAGACGGTAGCATTACATGCAGCATCTTTAAAGATGGCGGCACCCAGAAGTGCCACCCACAAGATGGTGGCTAACCCACGTGACTCTACCACCACGGTGGAGCACTCACGTGGCTTACCCAAAATGGCAGTATACCTATGAGGCTCAGTGTCCAATTCACAACCTTCATGCGGGCTCTGGAGGGAGAGACCCATTTCTCCTCCTGCAGGGGTGGAGTCATTGGCTTTGCAGTCACTTCAGAGGCCAGAACCAAAAAGGGTGGTACGAGAAAAGTCCCTTGAGTTTGCAAAGGGGTGAGCACTGCGGAAGCCACTCCCACCTGTGGAGTGGGTGGTGTGGCGGAAGCCGCCTCCACCTGGGGAGAGGGCAGTGCCGCAGAAACCACCTCTACCTGGGGAGAGGCAGGGACCAGAAAACATATATACCACTTAGGCATCCCCCTTCTCAGTTTTTTTCTTTTCACTCTCCAGGCATATTTAGGCGGTCGGCGCCCTCAGAAGATGTCTTCCAACGGGGTCGGCCTGCCACGGGCAATTTATTAATGTCCCTTCGTGGTCGCCAAATTGTTACAGAGCCCCTGGGCTGCTCCAGTTGAAAACAAACCCACGGGCTCTTTAGTTAGGGGTCCGATCGCCCGCCGCCGAAATTACAACTCTGAACATTATATTTGAGTGAAAAGAAGAATTGTTCATTTAACAGTTACACATATCCTTGCCTCCCCTCTACCAAACCTAACCAGCTTTAGGGGGGTCAGAAACACCGTTTCCCTACTTCCTAGGCACAGTTCAGCTTTACCAGCAGCTGCCAATCACTCAATCTGATTGGCGAGGTCCTTTCTGTGCTGTGGTGTCCTCCAGCTCTCAATGCAGGACCGCCTGGATTCTCAGCCTCCTTGTGAACTGTCTTCTTTCTGTAAACCGCGTGGATCTCCTCTCCTTCTCCAGAGCACCTCTGCGAACACTCACCAGCGAGGGAGACAGCCCCAGAGCGTGCCCCCACCCCTCCCAAAGTGTTCGCAGCCGCCTAGATATCCCTGACTGCGTCCTCTGACGCAGTGGGTGTTGCCAATAGTTCTGACCATTGGCAGAACCCCACGTAGGCTTTGTGTGCTTTCCATACCATCACCTGGTTCAAGACTCCTCCCATCCAGCTGAGGCTTTGGATGCATTAAAGCAATTTACATAATGAAAGACACCGGCCATCAGCCTCAGGCATGTGGAGGCATTCTAAAAGCTGCTACCTTCTCCCCATCCCGCAGCCACAAACTCCGGGGATTTTTGGACTCCCCTGTTTCTCTAACAGTTTCCCGCCTCTCAGACTTAGACCCTTTATAATCTCATAAAGGACAATGGGCGAAGGTCTCATGCTCTTCTCACAGCTTCCTGCTGGATGTGGTCGTCGTCCTCCCTACCCTTGGGTCTAGAGATCCCTAATAAGAGTGGGGATGTAGGGGAGGGTGTCCTTTCCACATGGGGAAAGCTCTTGCAGAGTCCAGGTTAGTTGGCTGTTTCTGGGTAGCGGTATGCTTAGTTTCCAAGGGCTGGCACTGCTGCACAAGCTGGCATCCTTGTCGTATTCTGGAGGCAATAGATTTAAAAGGCAACAGGGTTAAAAAAAAACAATTCAACCTACAACCACTATATACAAAAGGCATCATTAAAACCATAATCGCTAGATGACAAAAAAAAGCAGGGATTTATCTCTCAATGCCTCACATTACAAAAAGAAATGGCTTCTTTGGAGGAAGGTGTGCAGGGCGTGTCACACCTGTCCAAAGCCCTTTTGCCCACTTCACTTAGCTTGGGCTGAGGGGTATACTTTAAGGTTTCCCCCCTCTCAGATCTCTGGGCCCTTTCTGTTCAAACCACTACGACAGAAAAGACAGACCAGTTTTAAGGTGAAGCCCACAGACCACCCCGTACTTCACCAACTCAAGCACTCAGTTCAGCCAAGCCGTTGAGTCTCAGGAGGTGGGAATGCAGATGGGCTTCTTAAGTGAGGCCTAAGTATATGGACAATCACTCAGGTAGAGATCATAGTTTTATGCCCTATGAAAACAGGAAACACACACACACACACACACACACACACACACACACACACACGTACGTTAATTCACACTACACGATTCAAAAACCAGTCCCTAAAGTTGTGAGACTGTCTTATTGGGAAGACCTCCAGTTGCAAGGCACTTGCTATTCTTCTTGCTTGTGAATAATACGTCCTTTATAATGTCACAGACCTGGTCCAACTTTTAAATGAAAACAACCTTTCAATGAAAATAAACTTTCGGGACAGTTAGCTGCACTACCACTGAGCATTACGATTTTCCTTGAGTCTTGATTTTTCTCCCTAAGATCACCCTCCTTGTCAGTAAGGGGACTGCATTAAGTCCATTTATAATTTAGCCTGTTCATTTGCATAAAAACAACAAGAGCAGTGATTGATCACATATGATCTTTAAGTTTACTTTGCTGGAACTTACAGTAGGAACCTTGATGTCGACTTTTAGTTTGCCCGTCAGGGCACCGGAGCTGAGCCACACACCTGCCATTCAGCCTTGTCTTCAGGCACCTGCTTTCCCAAATTCTTCAGCTTTTCCATTATGCCTTAAGGTTCCCTCGAACCACCCCTCAGGAAAGCAACCTTCGTTCCTTCCCTGGAAAGATTGCCATGAACCGCACAACCAACCAAGGTGCCAGGCTTTTTCTTCTGGGCTTTCCTTAGCTTCAAAAGTCAAATCTGGTTCCTCAGGGCTTTCTGGTGACAACCAGAGCCCAAGCATGCCTTCCTCAGGCATGTCATTCCAGCCAAAGTCTTGGTACAAACCTCTATTAACAACTGGTCTTGTTAGTTTTATGAAAAGAAACCTAAGATCATTACCTAATTCTTCAAAATTGCCAAATTCTGGAGGGATCAGGTAAGGAGAAAAATACAGTGTGGAGGAAAATCCTTGTCCTTCTATATATGGCCAGTACAAATAACAGAGAACTCCAGACCTCTCCTAGGTCTCAGAGCATTATAACCAATACAGAGAATTCCAGACCCTTCCGAGGTCTGAGAATTCTAGACCTTTCATACGTCTCAATGGCCAATACCAATACAGAGAATTCCAGACCCTTCCTAGGTCTGAGAACTCTAGACCTTTCATACGTCTCAATGGCCAATACCAGTACAGAGAATTCCAGACCCTTCCTAGGTTCTGAGAATTCTAGACCTTTCGCAGGTCTCAAGGCTAAATGCCAATACAGAGGTATGGTAACCATACAATAAGACCGCAAGTTGTTGAGATTTCCTTTTCCCAGGTTTGAAAACTTCTACAACCTTATCATACAACATTTCCAGACTTTCCATATATTTACCCATTCAGATTTTAACCATAACCCATTTCCAATTCTTGTTCTCTTTTTCCCACACACTCTAAAGGACTGTACTCAAACTCAGTATCTGGCAGCTAAAAGTTCCCTAGATTTGCAGAGATATCCTGCAGTTTTCTTAAGCTTAGACCTTGCAAACACCTGTCAAGCAGCAATGACCTGAATGTTTAGACATATACCGTTTTACAAACAAAGCACATCACCTTAAGAGCATACCTAACCCACCATCTTGCCCACTTCAAAGACGGTAGCATTACATGCAGCATCTTTAAAGATGGCGGCACCCAGAAGTGCCACCCACAAGATGGTGGCTAACCCACGTGACTCTACCACCACGGTGGAGCACTCACGTGGCTTACCCAAAATGGCAGTATACCTATGAGGCTCAGTGTCCAATTCACAACCTTCATGCGGGCTCTGGAGGGAGAGACCCATTTCTCCTCCTGCAGGGGTGGAGTCATTGGCTTTGCAGTCACTTCAGAGGCCAGAACCAAAAAGGGTGGTACGAGAAAAGTCCCTTGAGTTTGCAAAGGGGTGAGCACTGCGGAAGCCACTCCCACCTGTGGAGTGGGTGGTGTGGCGGAAGCCGCCTCCACCTGGGGAGAGGGCAGTGCCGCAGAAACCACCTCTACCTGGGGAGAGGCAGGGACCAGAAAACATATATACCACTTAGGCATCCCCCTTCTCAGTTTTTTTCTTTTCACTCTCCAGGCATATTTAGGCGGTCGGCGCCCTCAGAAGATGTCTTCCAACGGGGTCGGCCTGCCACGGGCAATTTATTAATGTCCCTTCGTGGTCGCCAAATTGTTACAGAGCCCCTGGGCTGCTCCAGTTGAAAACAAACCCACGGGCTCTTTAGTTAGGGGTCCGATCGCCCGCCGCCGAAATTACAACTCTGAACATTATATTTGAGTGAAAAGAAGAATTGTTCATTTAACAGTTACACATATCCTTGCCTCCCCTCTACCAAACCTAACCAGCTTTAGGGGGGTCAGAAACACCGTTTCCCTACTTCCTAGGCACAGTTCAGCTTTACCAGCAGCTGCCAATCACTCAATCTGATTGGCGAGGTCCTTTCTGTGCTGTGGTGTCCTCCAGCTCTCAATGCAGGACCGCCTGGATTCTCAGCCTCCTTGTGAACTGTCTTCTTTCTGTAAACCGCGTGGATCTCCTCTCCTTCTCCAGAGCACCTCTGCGAACACTCACCAGCGAGGGAGACAGCCCCAGAGCGTGCCCCCACCCCTCCCAAAGTGTTCGCAGCCGCCTAGATATCCCTGACTGCGTCCTCTGACGCAGTGGGTGTTGCCAATAGTTCTGACCATTGGCAGAACCCCACGTAGGCTCTGTGTGCTTTCCATACCATCACCTGGTTCAAGACTCCTCCCATCCAGCTGAGGCTTTGGATGCATTAAAGCAATTTACATAATGAAAGACACCGGCCATCAGCCTCAGGCATGTGGAGGCATTCTAAAAGCTGCTACCTTCTCCCCATCCCGCAGCCACAAACTCCGGGGATTTTTGGACTCCCCTGTTTCTCTAACAGTTTCCCGCCTCTCAGACTTAGACCCTTTATAATCTCATAAAGGACAATGGGCGAAGGTCTCATGCTCTTCTCACAGCTTCCTGCTGGATGTGGTCGTCGTCCTCCCTACCCTTGGGTCTAGAGATCCCTAATAAGAGTGGGGATGTAGGGGAGGGTGTCCTTTCCACATGGGGAAAGCTCTTGCAGAGTCCAGGTTAGTTGGCTGTTTCTGGGTAGCGGTATGCTTAGTTTCCAAGGGCTGGCACTGCTGCACAAGCTGGCATCCTTGTCGTATTCTGGAGGCAATAGATTTAAAAGGCAACAGGGTTAAAAAAAAACAATTCAACCTACAACCACTATATACAAAAGGCATCATTAAAACCATAATCGCTAGATGACAAAAAAAAGCAGGGATTTATCTCTCAATGCCTCACATTACAAAAAGAAATGGCTTCTTTGGAGGAAGGTGTGCAGGGCGTGTCACACCTGTCCAAAGCCCTTCTGCCCACTTCACTTAGCTTGGGCTGAGGGGTATACTTTAAGGTTTCCCCCCTCTCAGATCTCTGGGCCCTTTCTGTTCAAACCACTACGACAGAAAAGACAGACCAGTTTTAAGGTGAAGCCCACAGACCACCCCGTACTTCACCAACTCAAGCACTCAGTTCAGCCAAGCCGTTGAGTCTCAGGAGGTGGGAATGCAGATGGGCTTCTTAAGTGAGGCCTAAGTATATGGACAATCACTCAGGTAGAGATCATAGTTTTATGCCCTATGAAAACAGGAAACACACACACACACACACACACACACACACACACACACACACACGTACGTTAATTCACACTACACGATTCAAAAACCAGTCCCTAAAGTTGTGAGACTGTCTTATTGGGAAGACCTCCAGTTGCAAGGCACTTGCTATTCTTCTTGCTTGTGAATAATACGTCCTTTATAATGTCACAGACCTGGTCCAACTTTTAAATGAAAACAACCTTTCAATGAAAATAAACTTTCGGGACAGTTAGCTGCACTACCACTGAGCATTACGATTTTCCTTGAGTCTTGATTTTTCTCCCTAAGATCACCCTCCTTGTCAGTAAGGGGACTGCATTAAGTCCATTTATAATTTAGCCTGTTCATTTGCATAAAAACAACAAGAGCAGTGATTGATCACATATGATCTTTAAGTTTACTTTGCTGGAACTTACAGTAGGAACCTTGATGTCGACTTTTAGTTTGCCCGTCAGGGCACCGGAGCTGAGCCACACACCTGCCATTCAGCCTTGTCTTCAGGCACCTGCTTTCCCAAATTCTTCAGCTTTTCCATTATGCCTTAAGGTTCCCTCGAACCACCCCTCAGGAAAGCAACCTTCGTTCCTTCCCTGGAAAGATTGCCATGAACCGCACAACCAACCAAGGTGCCAGGCTTTTTCTTCTGGGCTTTCCTTAGCTTCAAAAGTCAAATCTGGTTCCTCAGGGCTTTCTGGTGACAACCAGAGCCCAAGCATGCCTTCCTCAGGCATGTCATTCCAGCCAAAGTTCTTGGTACAAACCTCTATTAACAACTGGTCTTGTTAGTTTTATGAAAAGAAACCTAAGATCATTACCTAATTCTTCAAAATTGCCAAATTCTGGAGGGATCAAGTAAGGAGAAAAATACAGTGTGGAGGAAAATCCTTGTCCTTCTATATATGGCCAGTACAAATAACAGAGAACTCCAGACCTCTCCTAGGTCTCAGAGCATTATAACCAATACAGAGAATTCCAGACCCTTCCTAGGTCTGAGAATTCTAGACCTTTCATACGTCTCAATGGCCAATACCAATACAGAGAATTCCAGACCCTTCCTAGGTCTGAGAACTCTAGACCTTTCATACGTCTGAATGGCCAATACCAGTACAGAGAATTCCAGACCCTTCCTAGGTTCTGAGAATTCTAGACCTTTCGTAGGTCTCAAGGCTAAATGCCAATACAGAGGTATGGTAACCATACAATAAGACCGCAAGTTGTTGAGATTTCCTTTTCCCAGGTTTGAAAACTTCTACAACCTTATCATACAACATTTCCAGACTTTCCATATATTTACCCATTCAGATTTTAACCATAACCCATTTCCAATTCTTGTTCTCTTTTTCCCACACACTCTAAAGGACTGTACTCAAACTCAGTATCTGGCAGCTAAAAGTTCCCTAGATTTGCAGAGATATCCTGCAGTTTTCTTAAGCTTAGACCTTGCAAACACCTGTCAAGCAGCAATGACCTGAATGTTTAGACATATACCGTTTTACAAACAAAGCACATCACCTTAAGAGCATACCTAACCCACCATCTTGCCCACTTCAAAGACGGTAGCATTACATGCAGCATCTTTAAAGATGGCGGCACCCAGAAGTGCCACCCACAAGATGGTGGCAAACCCACGTGACTCTACCACCACGGTGGAGCACTCACGTGGCTTACCCAAAATGGCAGTATACCTATGAGGCTCAGTGTCCAATTCACAACCTTCATGCGGGCTCTGGAGGGAGAGACCCATTTCTCCTCCTGCAGGGGTGGAGTCATTGGCTTTGCAGTCACTTCAGAGGCCAGAACCAAAAAGGGTGGTACGAGAAAAGTCCCTTGAGTTTGCAAAGGGGTCAGCACTGCGGAAGCCACCCCCACCTGTGGAGTGGGTGGTGTGGCGGAAGCCGCCTCCACCTGGGGAGAGGGCAGTGCCGCAGAAACCACCTCTACCTGGGGAGAGGCAGGGACCAGAAAACATATATACCACTTAGGCATCCCCCTTCTCAGTTTTTTTCTTTTCACTCTCCAGGCATATTTAGGCGGTCGGCGCCCTCAGAAGATGTCTTCCAACGGGGTCGGCCTGCCACGGGCAATTTATTAATGTCCCTTCGTGGTCGCCAAATTGTTACAGAGCCCCTGGGCTGCTCCAGTTGAAAACAAACCCACGGGCTCTTTAGTTAGGGGTCCGATCGCCCGCCGCCGAAATTACAACTCTGAACATTATATTTGAGTGAAAAGAAGAATTGTTCATTTAACAGTTACACATATCCTTGCCTCCCCTCTACCAAACCTAACCAGCTTTAGGGGGGTCAGAAACACCGTTTCCCTACTTCCTAGGCACAGTTCAGCTTTACCAGCAGCTGCCAATCACTCAATCTGATTGGCGAGGTCCTTTCTGTGCTGTGGTGTCCTCCAGCTCTCAATGCAGGACCGCCTGGATTCTCAGCCTCCTTGTGAACTGTCTTCTTTCTGTAAACCGCGTGGATCTCCTCTCCTTCTCCAGAGCACCTCTGCGAACACTCACCAGCGAGGGAGACAGCCCCAGAGCGTGCCCCCACCCCTCCCAAAGTGTTCGCAGCCGCCTAGATATCCCTGACTGCGTCCTCTGACGCAGTGGGTGTTGCCAATAGTTCTGACCATTGGCAGAACCCCACGTAGGCTCTGTGTGCTTTCCATACCATCACCTGGTTCAAGACTCCTCCCATCCAGCTGAGGCTTTGGATGCATTAAAGCAATTTACATAATGAAAGACACCGGCCATCAGCCTCAGGCATGTGGAGGCATTCTAAAAGCTGCTACCTTCTCCCCATCCCGCAGCCACAAACTCCGGGGATTTTTGGACTCCCCTGTTTCTCTAACAGTTTCCCGCCTCTCAGACTTAGACCCTTTATAATCTCATAAAGGACAATGGGCGAAGGTCTCATGCTCTTCTCACAGCTTCCTGCTGGATGTGGTCGTCGTCCTCCCTACCCTTGGGTCTAGAGATCCCTAATAAGAGTGGGGATGTAGGGGAGGGTGTCCTTTCCACATGGGGAAAGCTCTTGCAGAGTCCAGGTTAGTTGGCTGTTTCTGGGTAGCGGTATGCTTAGTTTCCAAGGGCTGGCACTGCTGCACAAGCTGGCATCCTTGTCGTATTCTGGAGGCAATAGATTTAAAAGGCAACAGGGTTAAAAAAAAACAATTCAACCTACAACCACTATATACAAAAGGCATCATTAAAACCATAATCGCTAGATGACAAAAAAAAGCAGGGATTTATCTCTCAATGCCTCACATTACAAAAAGAAATGGCTTCTTTGGAGGAAGGTGTGCAGGGCGTGTCACACCTGTCCAAAGCCC
The DNA here is from genome assembly GCF_987537825.1 of Furipterus horrens. Lineage (NCBI taxonomy): Eukaryota > Metazoa > Chordata > Mammalia > Chiroptera > Furipteridae > Furipterus > Furipterus horrens. The sequence continues at coordinate 58,379,151 of NW_028327180.1, read as the reverse complement.
TTCTGCCCACTTCACTTAGCTTGGGCTGAGGGGTATACTTTAAGGTTTCCCCCCTCTCAGATCTCTGGGCCCTTTCTGTTCAAACCACTACGACAGAAAAGACAGACCAGTTTTAAGGTGAAGCCCACAGACCACCCCGTACTTCACCAACTCAAGCACTCAGTTCAGCCAAGCCGTTGAGTCTCAGGAGGTGGGAATGCAGATGGGCTTCTTAAGTGAGGCCTAAGTATATGGACAATCACTCAGGTAGAGATCATAGTTTTATGCCCTATGAAAACAGGAAACACACACACACACACACACACACACACACACACACACACACACACGTACGTTAATTCACACTACACGATTCAAAAACCAGTCCCTAAAGTTGTGAGACTGTCTTATTGGGAAGACCTCCAGTTGCAAGGCACTTGCTATTCTTCTTGCTTGTGAATAATACGTCCTTTATAATGTCACAGACCTGGTCCAACTTTTAAATGAAAACAACCTTTCAATGAAAATAAACTTTCGGGACAGTTAGCTGCACTACCACTGAGCATTACGATTTTCCTTGAGTCTTGATTTTTCTCCCTAAGATCACCCTCCTTGTCAGTAAGGGGACTGCATTAAGTCCATTTATAATTTAGCCTGTTCATTTGCATAAAAACAACAAGAGCAGTGATTGATCACATATGATCTTTAAGTTTACTTTGCTGGAACTTACAGTAGGAACCTTGATGTCGACTTTTAGTTTGCCCGTCAGGGCACCGGAGCTGAGCCACACACCTGCCATTCAGCCTTGTCTTCAGGCACCTGCTTTCCCAAATTCTTCAGCTTTTCCATTATGCCTTAAGGTTCCCTCGAACCACCCCTCAGGAAAGCAACCTTCGTTCCTTCCCTGGAAAGATTGCCATGAACCGCACAACCAACCAAGGTGCCAGGCTTTTTCTTCTGGGCTTTCCTTAGCTTCAAAAGTCAAATCTGGTTCCTCAGGGCTTTCTGGTGACAACCAGAGCCCAAGCATGCCTTCCTCAGGCATGTCATTCCATCCAAAGTTCTTGGTACAAACCTCTATTAACAACTGGTCTTGTTAGTTTTATGAAAAGAAACCTAAGATCATTACCTAATTCTTCAAAATTGCCAAATTCTGGAGGGATCAGGTAAGGAGAAAAATACAGTGTGGAGGAAAATCCTTGTCCTTCTATATATGGCCAGTACAAATAACAGAGAACTCCAGACCTCTCCTAGGTCTCAGAGCATTATAACCAATACAGAGAATTCCAGACCCTTCCTAGGTCTGAGAATTCTAGACCTTTCATACGTCTCAATGGCCAATACCAATACAGAGAATTCCAGACCCTTCCTAGGTCTGAGAACTCTAGACCTTTCATACGTCTCAATGGCCAATACCAGTACAGAGAATTCCAGACCCTTCCTAGGTTCTGAGAATTCTAGACCTTTCGTAGGTCTCAAGGCTAAATGCCAATACAGAGGTATGGTAACCATACAATAAGACCGCAAGTTGTTGAGATTTCCTTTTCCCAGGTTTGAAAACTTCTACAACCTTATCATACAACATTTCCAGACTTTCCATATATTTACCCATTCAGATTTTAACCATAACCCATTTCCAATTCTTGTTCTCTTTTTCCCACACACTCTAAAGGACTGTACTCAAACTCAGTATCTGGCAGCTAAAAGTTCCCTAGATTTGCAGAGATATCCTGCAGTTTTCTTAAGCTTAGACCTTGCAAACACCTGTCAAGCAGCAATGACCTGAATGTTTAGACATATACCGTTTTACAAACAAAGCACATCACCTTAAGAGCATACCTAACCCACCATCTTGCCCACTTCAAAGACGGTAGCATTACATGCAGCATCTTTAAAGATGGCGGCACCCAGAAGTGCCACCCACAAGATGGTGGCAAACCCACGTGACTCTACCACCACGGTGGAGCACTCACGTGGCTTACCCAAAATGGCAGTATACCTATGAGGCTCAGTGTCCAATTCACAACCTTCATGCGGGCTCTGGAGGGAGAGACCCATTTCTCCTCCTGCAGGGGTGGAGTCATTGGCTTTGCAGTCACTTCAGAGGCCAGAACCAAAAAGGGTGGTACGAGAAAAGTCCCTTGAGTTTGCAAAGGGGTCAGCACTGCGGAAGCCACCCCCACCTGTGGAGTGGGTGGTGTGGCGGAAGCCGCCTCCACCTGGGGAGAGGGCAGTGCCGCAGAAACCACCTCTACCTGGGGAGAGGCAGGGACCAGAAAACATATATACCACTTAGGCATCCCCCTTCTCAGTTTTTTTCTTTTCACTCTCCAGGCATATTTAGGCGGTCGGCGCCCTCAGAAGATGTCTTCCAACGGGGTCGGCCTGCCACGGGCAATTTATTAATGTCCCTTCGTGGTCGCCAAATTGTTACAGAGCCCCTGGGCTGCTCCAGTTGAAAACAAACCCACGGGCTCTTTAGTTAGGGGTCCGATCGCCCGCCGCCGAAATTACAACTCTGAACATTATATTTGAGTGAAAAGAAGAATTGTTCATTTAACAGTTACACATATCCTTGCCTCCCCTCTACCAAACCTAACCAGCTTTAGGGGGGTCAGAAACACCGTTTCCCTACTTCCTAGGCACAGTTCAGCTTTACCAGCAGCTGCCAATCACTCAATCTGATTGGCGAGGTCCTTTCTGTGCTGTGGTGTCCTCCAGCTCTCAATGCAGGACCGCCTGGATTCTCAGCCTCCTTGTGAACTGTCTTCTTTCTGTAAACCGCGTGGATCTCCTCTCCTTCTCCAGAGCACCTCTGCGAACACTCACCAGCGAGGGAGACAGCCCCAGAGCGTGCCCCCACCCCTCCCAAAGTGTTCGCAGCCGCCTAGATATCCCTGACTGCGTCCTCTGACGCAGTGGGTGTTGCCAATAGTTCTGACCATTGGCAGAACCCCACGTAGGCTCTGTGTGCTTTCCATACCATCACCTGGTTCAAGACTCCTCCCATCCAGCTGAGGCTTTGGATGCATTAAAGCAATTTACATAATGAAAGACACCGGCCATCAGCCTCAGGCATGTGGAGGCATTCTAAAAGCTGCTACCTTCTCCCCATCCCGCAGCCACAAACTCCGGGGATTTTTGGACTCCCCTGTTTCTCTAACAGTTTCCCGCCTCTCAGACTTAGACCCTTTATAATCTCATAAAGGACAATGGGCGAAGGTCTCATGCTCTTCTCACAGCTTCCTGCTGGATGTGGTCGTCGTCCTCCCTACCCTTGGGTCTAGAGATCCCTAATAAGAGTGGGGATGTAGGGGAGGGTGTCCTTTCCACATGGGGAAAGCTCTTGCAGAGTCCAGGTTAGTTGGCTGTTTCTGGGTAGCGGTATGCTTAGTTTCCAAGGGCTGGCACTGCTGCACAAGCTGGCATCCTTGTCGTATTCTGGAGGCAATAGATTTAAAAGGCAACAGGGTTAAAAAAAAACAATTCAACCTACAACCACTATATACAAAAGGCATCATTAAAACCATAATCGCTAGATGACAAAAAAAAGCAGGGATTTATCTCTCAATGCCTCACATTACAAAAAGAAATGGCTTCTTTGGAGGAAGGTGTGCAGGGCGTGTCACACCTGTCCAAAGCCCTTCTGCCCACTTCACTTAGCTTGGGCTGAGGGGTATACTTTAAGGTTTCCCCCCTCTCAGATCTCTGGGCCCTTTCTGTTCAAACCACTACGACAGAAAAGACAGACCAGTTTTAAGGTGAAGCCCACAGACCACCCCGTACTTCACCAACTCAAGCACTCAGTTCAGCCAAGCCGTTGAGTCTCAGGAGGTGGGAATGCAGATGGGCTTCTTAAGTGAGGCCTAAGTATATGGACAATCACTCAGGTAGAGATCATAGTTTTATGCCCTATGAAAACAGGAAACACACACACACACACACACACACACACACACACACACACACACGTACGTTAATTCACACTACACGATTCAAAAACCAGTCCCTAAAGTTGTGAGACTGTCTTATTGGGAAGACCTCCAGTTGCAAGGCACTTGCTATTCTTCTTGCTTGTGAATAATACGTCCTTTATAATGTCACAGACCTGGTCCAACTTTTAAATGAAAACAACCTTTCAATGAAAATAAACTTTCGGGACAGTTAGCTGCACTACCACTGAGCATTACGATTTTCCTTGAGTCTTGATTTTTCTCCCTAAGATCACCCTCCTTGTCAGTAAGGGGACTGCATTAAGTCCATTTATAATTTAGCCTGTTCATTTGCATAAAAACAACAAGAGCAGTGATTGATCACATATGATCTTTAAGTTTACTTTGCTGGAACTTACAGTAGGAACCTTGATGTCGACTTTTAGTTTGCCCATCAGGGCACCGGAGCTGAGCCACACACCTGCCATTCAGCCTTGTCTTCAGGCACCTGCTTTCCCAAATTCTTCAGCTTTTCCATTATGCCTTAAGGTTCCCTCGAACCACCCCTCAGGAAAGCAACCTTCGTTCCTTCCCTGGAAAGATTGCCATGAACCGCACAACCAACCAAGGTGCCAGGCTTTTTCTTCTGGGCTTTCCTTAGCTTCAAAAGTCAAATCTGGTTCCTCAGGGCTTTCTGGTGACAACCAGAGCCCAAGCATGCCTTCCTCAGGCATGTCATTCCAGCCAAAGTTCTTGGTACAAACCTCTATTAACAACTGGTCTTGTTAGTTTTATGAAAAGAAACCTAAGATCATTACCTAATTCTTCAAAATTGCCAAATTCTGGAGGGATCAGGTAAGGAGAAAAATACAGTGTGGAGGAAAATCCTTGTCCTTCTATATATGGCCAGTACAAATAACAGAGAACTCCAGACCTCTCCTAGGTCTCAGAGCATTATAACCAATACAGAGAATTCCAGACCCTTCCTAGGTCTGAGAATTCTAGACCTTTCATACGTCTCAATGGCCAATACCAATACAGAGAATTCCAGACCCTTCCTAGGTCTGAGAACTCTAGACCTTTCATACGTCTCAATGGCCAATACCAGTACAGAGAATTCCAGACCCTTCCTAGGTTCTGAGAATTCTAGACCTTTCGTAGGTCTCAAGGCTAAATGCCAATACAGAGGTATGGTAACCATACAATAAGACCGCAAGTTGTTGAGATTTCCTTTTCCCAGGTTTGAAAACTTCTACAACCTTATCATACAACATTTCCAGACTTTCCATATATTTACCCATTCAGATTTTAACCATAACCCATTTCCAATTCTTGTTCTCTTTTTCCCACACACTCTAAAGGACTGTACTCAAACTCAGTATCTGGCAGCTAAAAGTTCCCTAGATTTGCAGAGATATCCTGCAGTTTTCTTAAGCTTAGACCTTGCAAACACCTGTCAAGCAGCAATGACCTGAATGTTTAGACATATACCGTTTTACAAACAAAGCACATCACCTTAAGAGCATACCTAACCCACCATCTTGCCCACTTCAAAGACGGTAGCATTACATGCAGCATCTTTAAAGATGGCGGCACCCAGAAGTGCCACCCACAAGATGGTGGCAAACCCACGTGACTCTACCACCACGGTGGAGCACTCACGTGGCTTACCCAAAATGGCAGTATACCTATGAGGCTCAGTGTCCAATTCACAACCTTCATGCGGGCTCTGGAGGGAGAGACCCATTTCTCCTCCTGCAGGGGTGGAGTCATTGGCTTTGCAGTCACTTCAGAGGCCAGAACCAAAAAGGGTGGTACGAGAAAAGTCCCTTGAGTTTGCAAAGGGGTGAGCACTGCGGAAGCCACCCCCACCTGTGGAGTGGGTGGTGTGGCGGAAGCCGCCTCCACCTGGGGAGAGGGCAGTGCCGCAGAAACCACCTCTACCTGGGGAGAGGCAGGGACCAGAAAACATATATACCACTTAGGCATCCCCCTTCTCAGTTTTTTTCTTTTCACTCTCCAGGCATATTTAGGCGGTCGGCGCCCTCAGAAGATGTCTTCCAACGGGGTCGGCCTGCCACGGGCAATTTATTAATGTCCCTTCGTGGTCGCCAAATTGTTACAGAGCCCCTGGGCTGCTCCAGTTGAAAACAAACCCACGGGCTCTTTAGTTAGGGGTCCGATCGCCCGCCGCCGAAATTACAACTCTGAACATTATATTTGAGTGAAAAGAAGAATTGTTCATTTAACAGTTACACATATCCTTGCCTCCCCTCTACCAAACCTAACCAGCTTTAGGGGGGTCAGAAACACCGTTTCCCTACTTCCTAGGCACAGTTCAGCTTTACCAGCAGCTGCCAATCACTCAATCTGATTGGCGAGGTCCTTTCTGTGCTGTGGTGTCCTCCAGCTCTCAATGCAGGACCGCCTGGATTCTCAGCCTCCTTGTGAACTGTCTTCTTTCTGTAAACCGCGTGGATCTCCTCTCCTTCTCCAGAGCACCTCTGCGAACACTCACCAGCGAGGGAGACAGCCCCAGAGCGTGCCCCCACCCCTCCCAAAGTGTTCGCAGCCGCCTAGATATCCCTGACTGCGTCCTCTGACGCAGTGGGTGTTGCCAATAGTTCTGACCATTGGCAGAACCCCACGTAGGCTCTGTGTGCTTTCCATACCATCACCTGGTTCAAGACTCCTCCCATCCAGCTGAGGCTTTGGATGCATTAAAGCAATTTACATAATGAAAGACACCGGCCATCAGCCTCAGGCATGTGGAGGCATTCTAAAAGCTGCTACCTTCTCCCCATCCCGCAGCCACAAACTCCGGGGATTTTTGGACTCCCCTGTTTCTCTAACAGTTTCCCGCCTCTCAGACTTAGACCCTTTATAATCTCATAAAGGACAATGGGCGAAGGTCTCATGCTCTTCTCACAGCTTCCTGCTGGATGTGGTCGTCGTCCTCCCTACCCTTGGGTCTAGAGATCCCTAATAAGAGTGGGGATGTAGGGGAGGGTGTCCTTTCCACATGGGGAAAGCTCTTGCAGAGTCCAGGTTAGTTGGCTGTTTCTGGGTAGCGGTATGCTTAGTTTCCAAGGGCTGGCACTGCTGCACAAGCTGGCATCCTTGTCGTATTCTGGAGGCAATAGATTTAAAAGGCAACAGGGTTAAAAAAAAACAATTCAACCTACAACCACTATATACAAAAGGCATCATTAAAACCATAATCGCTAGATGACAAAAAAAGCAGGGATTTATCTCTCAATGCCTCACATTACAAAAAGAAATGGCTTCTTTGGAGGAAGGTGTGCAGGGCGTGTCACACCTGTCCAAAGCCCTTCTGCCCACTTCACTTAGCTTGGGCTGAGGGGTATACTTTAAGGTTTCCCCCCTCTCAGATCTCTGGGCCCTTTCTGTTCAAACCACTACGACAGAAAAGACAGACCAGTTTTAAGGTGAAGCCCACAGACCACCCCGTACTTCACCAACTCAAGCACTCAGTTCAGCCAAGCCGTTGAGTCTCAGGAGGTGGGAATGCAGATGGGCTTCTTAAGTGAGGCCTAAGTATATGGACAATCACTCAGGTAGAGATCATAGTTTTATGCCCTATGAAAACAGGAAACACACACACACACACACACACACACACACACACACACACACGTACGTTAATTCACACTACACGATTCAAAAACCAGTCCCTAAAGTTGTGAGACTGTCTTATTGGGAAGACCTCCAGTTGCAAGGCACTTGCTATTCTTCTTGCTTGTGAATAATACGTCCTTTATAATGTCACAGACCTGGTCCAACTTTTAAATGAAAACAACCTTTCAATGAAAATAAACTTTCGGGACAGTTAGCTGCACTACCACTGAGCATTACGATTTTCCTTGAGTCTTGATTTTTCTCCCTAAGATCACCCTCCTTGTCAGTAAGGGGACTGCATTAAGTCCATTTATAATTTAGCCTGTTCATTTGCATAAAAACAACAAGAGCAGTGATTGATCACATATGATCTTTAAGTTTACTTTGCTGGAACTTACAGTAGGAACCTTGATGTCGACTTTTAGTTTGCCCGTCAGGGCACCGGAGCTGAGCCACACACCTGCCATTCAGCCTTGTCTTCAGGCACCTGCTTTCCCAAATTCTTCAGCTTTTCCATTATGCCTTAAGGTTCCCTCGAACCACCCCTCAGGAAAGCAACCTTCGTTCCTTCCCTGGAAAGATTGCCATGAACCGCACAACCAACCAAGGTGCCAGGCTTTTTCTTCTGGGCTTTCCTTAGCTTCAAAAGTCAAATCTGGTTCCTCAGGGCTTTCTGGTGACAACCAGAGCCCAAGCATGCCTTCCTCAGGCATGTCATTCCAGCCAAAGTTCTTGGTACAAACCTCTATTAACAACTGGTCTTGTTAGTTTTATGAAAAGAAACCTAAGATCATTACCTAATTCTTCAAAATTGCCAAATTCTGGAGGGATCAGGTAAGGAGAAAAATACAGTGTGGAGGAAAATCCTTGTCCTTCTATATATGGCCAGTACAAATAACAGAGAACTCCAGACCTCTCCTAGGTCTCAGAGCATTATAACCAATACAGAGAATTCCAGACCCTTCCTAGGTCTGAGAATTCTAGACCTTTCATACGTCTCAATGGCCAATACCAATACAGAGAATTCCAGACCCTTCCTAGGTCTGAGAACTCTAGACCTTTCATACGTCTCAATGGCCAATACCAGTACAGAGAATTCCAGACCCTTCCTAGGTTCTGAGAATTCTAGACCTTTCGTAGGTCTCAAGGCTAAATGCCAATACAGAGGTATGGTAACCATACAATAAGACCGCAAGTTGTTGAGATTTCCTTTTCCCAGGTTTGAAAACTTCTACAACCTTATCATACAACATTTCCAGACTTTCCATATATTTACCCATTCAGATTTTAACCATAACCCATTTCCAATTCTTGTTCTCTTTTTCCCACACACTCTAAAGGACTGTACTCAAACTCAGTATCTGGCAGCTAAAAGTTCCCTAGATTTGCAGAGATATCCTGCAGTTTTCTTAAGCTTAGACCTTGCAAACACCTGTCAAGCAGCAATGACCTGAATGTTTAGACATATACCGTTTTACAAACAAAGCACATCACCTTAAGAGCATACCTAACCCACCATCTTGCCCACTTCAAAGACGGTAGCATTACATGCAGCATCTTTAAAGATGGCGGCACCCAGAAGTGCCACCCACAAGATGGTGGCAAACCCACGTGACTCTACCACCACGGTGGAGCACTCACGTGGCTTACCCAAAATGGCAGTATACCTATGAGGCTCAGTGTCCAATTCACAACCTTCATGCGGGCTCTGGAGGGAGAGACCCATTTCTCCTCCTGCAGGGGTGGAGTCATTGGCTTTGCAGTCACTTCAGAGGCCAGAACCAAAAAGGGTGGTACGAGAAAAGTCCCTTGAGTTTGCAAAGGGGTGAGCACTGCGGAAGCCACTCCCACCTGTGGAGTGGGTGGTGTGGCGGAAGCCGCCTCCACCTGGGGAGAGGGCAGTGCCGCAGAAACCACCTCTACCTGGGGAGAGGCAGGGACCAGAAAACATATATACCACTTAGGCATCCCCCTTCTCAGTTTTTTTCTTTTCACTCTCCAGGCATATTTAGGCGGTCGGCGCCCTCAGAAGATGTCTTCCAACGGGGTCGGCCTGCCACGGGCAATTTATTAATGTCCCTTCGTGGTCGCCAAATTGTTACAGAGCCCCTGGGCTGCTCCAGTTGAAAACAAACCCACGGGCTCTTTAGTTAGGGGTCCGATCGCCCGCCGCCGAAATTACAACTCTGAACATTATATTTGAGTGAAAAGAAGAATTGTTCATTTAACAGTTACACATATCCTTGCCTCCCCTCTACCAAACCTAACCAGCTTTAGGGGGGTCAGAAACACCGTTTCCCTACTTCCTAGGCACAGTTCAGCTTTACCAGCAGCTGCCAATCACTCAATCTGATTGGCGAGGTCCTTTCTATGCTGTGGTGTCCTCCAGCTCTCAATGCAGGACCGCCTGGATTCTCAGCCCCCTTGTGAACTGTCTTCTTTCTGTAAACCGCGTGGATCTCCTCTCCTTCTCCAGAGCACCTCTGCGAACACTCACCAGCGAGGGAGACAGCCCCAGAGCGTGCCCCCACCCCTCCCAAAGTGTTCGCAGCCGCCTAGATATCCCTGACTGCGTCCTCTGACGCAGTGGGTGTTGCCAATAGTTCTGACCATTGGCAGAACCCCACGTAGGCTCTGTGTGCTTTCCATACCATCACCTGGTTCAAGACTCCTCCCATCCAGCTGAGGCTTTGGATGCATTAAAGCAATTTACATAATGAAAGACACCGGCCATCAGCCTCAGGCATGTGGAGGCATTCTAAAAGCTGCTACCTTCTCCCCATCCCGCAGCCACAAACTCCGGGGATTTTTGGACTCCCCTGTTTCTCTAACAGTTTCCCGCCTCTCAGACTTAGACCCTTTATAATCTCATAAAGGACAATGGGCGAAGGTCTCATGCTCTTCTAACAGCTTCCTGCTGGATGTGGTCGTCGTCCTCCCTACCCTTGGGTCTAGAGATCCCTAATAAGAGTGGGGATGTAGGGGAGGGTGTCCTTTCCACATGGGGAAAGCTCTTGCAGAGTCCAGGTTAGTTGGCTGTTTCTGGGTAGCGGTATGCTTAGTTTCCAAGGGCTGGCACTGCTGCACAAGCTGGCATCCTTGTCGTATTCTGGAGGCAATAGATTTAAAAGGCAACAGGGTTAAAAAAAAACAATTCAACCTACAACCACTATATACAAAAGGCATCATTAAAACCATAATCGCTAGATGACAAAAAAAGCAGGGATTTATCTCTCAATGCCTCACATTACAAAAAGAAATGGCTTCTTTGGAGGAAGGTGTGCAGGGCGTGTCACACCTGTCCAAAGCCCTTCTGCCCACTTCACTTAGCTTGGGCTGAGGGGTATACTTTAAGGTTTCCCCCCTCTCAGATCTCTGGGCCCTTTCTGTTCAAACCACTACGACAGAAAAGACAGACCAGTTTTAAGGTGAAGCCCACAGACCACCCCGTACTTCACCAACTCAAGCACTCAGTTCAGCCAAGCCGTTGAGTCTCAGGAGGTGGGAATGCAGATGGGCTTCTTAAGTGAGGCCTAAGTATATGGACAATCACTCAGGTAGAGATCATAGTTTTATGCCCTATGAAAACAGGAAACACACACACACACACACACACACACACACACACACACACACACACGTACATTAATTCACACTACACGATTCAAAAACCAGTCCCTAAAGTTGTGAGACTGTCTTATTGGGAAGACCTCCAGTTGCAAGGCACTTGCTATTCTTCTTGCTTGTGAATAATACGTCCTTTATAATGTCACAGACCTGGTCCAACTTTTAAATGAAAACAACCTTTCAATGAAAATAAACTTTCGGGACAGTTAGCTGCACTACCACTGAGCATTACGATTTTCCTTGAGTCTTGATTTTTCTCCCTAAGATCACCCTCCTTGTCAGTAAGGGGACTGCATTAAGTCCATTTATAATTTAGCCTGTTCATTTGCATAAAAACAACAAGAGCAGTGATTGATCACATATGATCTTTAAGTTTACTTTGCTGGAACTTACAGTAGGAACCTTGATGTCGACTTTTAGTTTGCCCGTCAGGGCACCGGAGCTGAGCCACACACCTGCCATTCAGCCTTGTCTTCAGGCACCTGCTTTCCCAAATTCTTCAGCTTTTCCATTATGCCTTAAGGTTCCCTCGAACCACCCCTCAGGAAAGCAACCTTCGTTCCTTCCCTGGAAAGATTGCCATGAACCGCACAACCAACCAAGGTGCCAGGCTTTTTCTTCTGGGCTTTCCTTAGCTTCAAAAGTCAAATCTGGTTCCTCAGGGCTTTCTGGTGACAACCAGAGCCCAAGCATGCCTTCCTCAGGCATGTCATTCCAGCCAAAGTCTTGGTACAAACCTCTATTAACAACTGGTCTTGTTAGTTTTATGAAAAGAAACCTAAGATCATTACCTAATTCTTCAAAATTGCCAAATTCTGGAGGGATCAGGTAAGGAGAAAAATACAGTGTGGAGGAAAATCCTTGTCCTTCTATATATGGCCAGTACAAATAACAGAGAACTCCAGACCTCTCCTAGGTCTCAGAGCATTATAACCAATACAGAGAATTCCAGACCCTTCCTAGGTCTGAGAATTCTAGACCTTTCATACGTCTCAATGGCCAATACCAATACAGAGAATTCCAGACCCTTCCTAGGTCTGAGAACTCTAGACCTTTCATACGTCTCAATGGCCAATACCAGTACAGAGAATTCCAGACCCTTCCTAGGTTCTGAGAATTCTAGACCTTTCGTAGGTCTCAAGGCTAAATGCCAATACAGAGGTATGGTAACCATACAATAAGACCGCAAGTTGTTGAGATTTCCTTTTCCCAGGTTTGAAAACTTCTACAACCTTATCATACAACATTTCCAGACTTTCCATATATTTACCCATTCAGATTTTAACCATAACCCATTTCCAATTCTTGTTCTCTTTTTCCCACACACTCTAAAGGACTGTACTCAAACTCAGTATCTGGCAGCTAAAAGTTCCCTAGATTTGCAGAGATATCCTGCAGTTTTCTTAAGCTTAGACCTTGCAAACACCTGTCAAGCAGCAATGACCTGAATGTTTAGACATATACCGTTTTACAAACAAAGCACATCACCTTAAGAGCATACCTAACCCACCATCTTGCCCACTTCAAAGACGGTAGCATTACATGCAGCATCTTTAAAGATGGCGGCACCCAGAAGTGCCACCCACAAGATGGTGGCAAACCCACGTGACTCTACCACCACGGTGGAGCACTCACGTGGCTTACCCAAAATGGCAGTATACCTATGAGGCTCAGTGTCCAATTCACAACCTTCATGCGGGCTCTGGAGGGAGAGACCCATTTCTCCTCCTGCAGGGGTGGAGTCATTGGCTTTGCAGTCACTTCAGAGGCCAGAACCAAAAAGGGTGGTACGAGAAAAGTCCCTTGAGTTTGCAAAGGGGTGAGCACTGCGGAAGCCACTCCCACCTGTGGAGTGGGTGGTGTGGCGGAAGCCGCCTCCACCTGGGGAGAGGGCAGTGCCGCAGAAACCACCTCTACCTGGGGAGAGGCAGGGACCAGAAAACATATATACCACTTAGGCATCCCCCTTCTCAGTTTTTTTCTTTTCACTCTCCAGGCATATTTAGGCGGTCGGCGCCCTCAGAAGATGTCTTCCAACGGGGTCGGCCTGCCACGGGCAATTTATTAATGTCCCTTCGTGGTCGCCAAATTGTTACAGAGCCCCTGGGCTGCTCCAGTTGAAAACAAACCCACGGGCTCTTTAGTTAGGGGTCCGATCGCCCGCCGCCGAAATTACAACTCTGAACATTATATTTGAGTGAAAAGAAGAATTGTTCATTTAACAGTTACACATATCCTTGCCTCCCCTCTACCAAACCTAACCAGCTTTAGGGGGGTCAGAAACACCGTTTCCCTACTTCCTAGGCACAGTTCAGCTTTACCAGCAGCTGCCAATCACTCAATCTGATTGGCGAGGTCCTTTCTGTGCTGTGGTGTCCTCCAGCTCTCAATGCAGGACCGCCTGGATTCTCAGCCCCCTTGTGAACTGTCTTCTTTCTGTAAACCGCGTGGATCTCCTCTCCTTCTCCAGAGCACCTCTGCGAACACTCACCAGCGAGGGAGACAGCCCCAGAGCGTGCCCCCACCCCTCCCAAAGTGTTCGCAGCCGCCTAGATATCCCTGACTGCGTCCTCTGACGCAGTGGGTGTTGCCAATAGTTCTGACCATTGGCAGAACCCCACGTAGGCTCTGTGTGCTTTCCATACCATCACCTGGTTCAAGACTCCTCCCATCCAGCTGAGGCTTTGGATGCATTAAAGCAATTTACATAATGAAAGACACCGGCCATCAGCCTCAGGCATGTGGAGGCATTCTAAAAGCTGCTACCTTCTCCCCATCCCGCAGCCACAAACTCCGGGGATTTTTGGACTCCCCTGTTTCTCTAACAGTTTCCCGCCTCTCAGACTTAGACCCTTTATAATCTCATAAAGGACAATGGGCGAAGGTCTCATGCTCTTCTAACAGCTTCCTGCTGGATGTGGTCGTCGTCCTCCCTACCCTTGGGTCTAGAGATCCCTAATAAGAGTGGGGATGTAGGGGAGGGTGTCCTTTCCACATGGGGAAAGCTCTTGCAGAGTCCAGGTTAGTTGGCTGTTTCTGGGTAGCGGTATGCTTAGTTTCCAAGGGCTGGCACTGCTGCACAAGCTGGCATCCTTGTCGTATTCTGGAGGCAATAGATTTAAAAGGCAACAGGGTTAAAAAAAAAACAATTCAACCTACAACCACTATATACAAAAGGCATCATTAAAACCATAATCGCTAGATGACAAAAAAAGCAGGGATTTATCTCTCAATGCCTCACATTACAAAAAGAAATGGCTTCTTTGGAGGAAGGTGTGCAGGGCGTGTCACACCTGTCCAAAGCCCTTCTGCCCACTTCACTTAGCTTGGGCTGAGGGGTATACTTTAAGGTTTCCCCCCTCTCAGATCTCTGGGCCCTTTCTGTTCAAACCACTACGACAGAAAAGACAGACCAGTTTTAAGGTGAAGCCCACAGACCACCCCGTACTTCACCAACTCAAGCACTCAGTTCAGCCAAGCCGTTGAGTCTCAGGAGGTGGGAATGCAGATGGGCTTCTTAAGTGAGGCCTAAGTATATGGACAATCACTCAGGTAGAGATCATAGTTTTATGCCCTATGAAAACAGGAAACACACACACACACACACACACACACACACACACACACACGTACGTTAATTCACACTACACGATTCAAAAACCAGTCCCTAAAGTTGTGAGACTGTCTTATTGGGAAGACCTCCAGTTGCAAGGCACTTGCTATTCTTCTTGCTTGTGAATAATACGTCCTTTATAATGTCACAGACCTGGTCCAACTTTTAAATGAAAACAACCTTTCAATGAAAATAAACTTTCGGGACAGTTAGCTGCACTACCACTGAGCATTACGATTTTCCTTGAGTCTTGATTTTTCTCCCTAAGATCACCCTCCTTGTCAGTAAGGGGACTGCATTAAGTCCATTTATAATTTAGCCTGTTCATTTGCATAAAAACAACAAGAGCAGTGATTGATCACATATGATCTTTAAGTTTACTTTGCTGGAACTTACAGTAGGAACCTTGATGTCGACTTTTAGTTTGCCCGTCAGGGCACCGGAGCTGAGCCACACACCTGCCATTCAGCCTTGTCTTCAGGCACCTGCTTTCCCAAATTCTTCAGCTTTTCCATTATGCCTTAAGGTTCCCTCGAACCACCCCTCAGGAAAGCAACCTTCGTTCCTTCCCTGGAAAGATTGCCATGAACCGCACAACCAACCAAGGTGCCAGGCTTTTTCTTCTGGGCTTTCCTTAGCTTCAAAAGTCAAATCTGGTTCCTCAGGGCTTTCTGGTGACAACCAGAGCCCAAGCATGCCTTCCTCAGGCATGTCATTCCAGCCAAAGTCTTGGTACAAACCTCTATTAACAACTGGTCTTGTTAGTTTTATGAAAAGAAACCTAAGATCATTACCTAATTCTTCAAAATTGCCAAATTCTGGAGGGATCAGGTAAGGAGAAAAATACAGTGTGGAGGAAAATCCTTGTCCTTCTATATATGGCCAGTACAAATAACAGAGAACTCCAGACCTCTCCTAGGTCTCAGAGCATTATAACCAATACAGAGAATTCCAGACCCTTCCTAGGTCTGAGAATTCTAGACCTTTCATACGTC
Organism: Furipterus horrens; assembly: GCF_987537825.1. Taxonomy (NCBI): domain Eukaryota; kingdom Metazoa; phylum Chordata; class Mammalia; order Chiroptera; family Furipteridae; genus Furipterus; species Furipterus horrens. The sequence continues at coordinate 58,363,366 of NW_028327180.1, read as the reverse complement.
TCAATGGCCAATACCAATACAGAGAATTCCAGACCCTTCCTAGGTCTGAGAACTCTAGACCTTTCATACGTCTCAATGGCCAATACCAGTACAGAGAATTCCAGACCCTTCCTAGGTTCTGAGAATTCTAGACCTTTCGTAGGTCTCAAGGCTAAATGCCAATACAGAGGTATGGTAACCATACAATAAGACCGCAAGTTGTTGAGATTTCCTTTTCCCAGGTTTGAAAACTTCTACAACCTTATCATACAACATTTCCAGACTTTCCATATATTTACCCATTCAGATTTTAACCATAACCCATTTCCAATTCTTGTTCTCTTTTTCCCACACACTCTAAAGGACTGTACTCAAACTCAGTATCTGGCAGCTAAAAGTTCCCTAGATTTGCAGAGATATCCTGCAGTTTTCTTAAGCTTAGACCTTGCAAACACCTGTCAAGCAGCAATGACCTGAATGTTTAGACATATACCGTTTTACAAACAAAGCACATCACCTTAAGAGCATACCTAACCCACCATCTTGCCCACTTCAAAGACGGTAGCATTACATGCAGCATCTTTAAAGATGGCGGCACCCAGAAGTGCCACCCACAAGATGGTGGCAAACCCACGTGACTCTACCACCACGGTGGAGCACTCACGTGGCTTACCCAAAATGGCAGTATACCTATGAGGCTCAGTGTCCAATTCACAACCTTCATGCGGGCTCTGGAGGGAGAGACCCATTTCTCCTCCTGCAGGGGTGGAGTCATTGGCTTTGCAGTCACTTCAGAGGCCAGAACCAAAAAGGGTGGTACGAGAAAAGTCCCTTGAGTTTGCAAAGGGGTGAGCACTGCGGAAGCCACTCCCACCTGTGGAGTGGGTGGTGTGGCGGAAGCCGCCTCCACCTGGGGAGAGGGCAGTGCCGCAGAAACCACCTCTACCTGGGGAGAGGCAGGGACCAGAAAACATATATACCACTTAGGCATCCCCCTTCTCAGTTTTTTTCTTTTCACTCTCCAGGCATATTTAGGCGGTCGGCGCCCTCAGAAGATGTCTTCCAACGGGGTCGGCCTGCCACGGGCAATTTATTAATGTCCCTTCGTGGTCGCCAAATTGTTACAGAGCCCCTGGGCTGCTCCAGTTGAAAACAAACCCACGGGCTCTTTAGTTAGGGGTCCGATCGCCCGCCGCCGAAATTACAACTCTGAACATTATATTTGAGTGAAAAGAAGAATTGTTCATTTAACAGTTACACATATCCTTGCCTCCCCTCTACCAAACCTAACCAGCTTTAGGGGGGTCAGAAACACCGTTTCCCTACTTCCTAGGCACAGTTCAGCTTTACCAGCAGCTGCCAATCACTCAATCTGATTGGCGAGGTCCTTTCTGTGCTGTGGTGTCCTCCAGCTCTCAATGCAGGACCGCCTGGATTCTCAGCCCCCTTGTGAACTGTCTTCTTTCTGTAAACCGCGTGGATCTCCTCTCCTTCTCCAGAGCACCTCTGCGAACACTCACCAGCGAGGGAGACAGCCCCAGAGCGTGCCCCCACCCCTCCCAAAGTGTTCGCAGCCGCCTAGATATCCCTGACTGCGTCCTCTGACGCAGTGGGTGTTGCCAATAGTTCTGACCATTGGCAGAACCCCACGTAGGCTCTGTGTGCTTTCCATACCATCACCTGGTTCAAGACTCCTCCCATCCAGCTGAGGCTTTGGATGCATTAAAGCAATTTACATAATGAAAGACACCGGCCATCAGCCTCAGGCATGTGGAGGCATTCTAAAAGCTGCTACCTTCTCCCCATCCCGCAGCCACAAACTCCGGGGATTTTTGGACTCCCCTGTTTCTCTAACAGTTTCCCGCCTCTCAGACTTAGACCCTTTATAATCTCATAAAGGACAATGGGCGAAGGTCTCATGCTCTTCTCACAGCTTCCTGCTGGATGTGGTCGTCGTCCTCCCTACCCTTGGGTCTAGAGATCCCTAATAAGAGTGGGGATGTAGGGGAGGGTGTCCTTTCCACATGGGGAAAGCTCTTGCAGAGTCCAGGTTAGTTGGCTGTTTCTGGGTAGCGGTATGCTTAGTTTCCAAGGGCTGGCACTGCTGCACAAGCTGGCATCCTTGTCGTATTCTGGAGGCAATAGATTTAAAAGGCAACAGGGTTAAAAAAAAAACAATTCAACCTACAACCACTATATACAAAAGGCATCATTAAAACCATAATCGCTAGATGACAAAAAAAGCAGGGATTTATCTCTCAATGCCTCACATTACAAAAAGAAATGGCTTCTTTGGAGGAAGGTGTGCAGGGCGTGTCACACCTGTCCAAAGCCCTTCTGCCCACTTCACTTAGCTTGGGCTGAGGGGTATACTTTAAGGTTTCCCCCCTCTCAGATCTCTGGGCCCTTTCTGTTCAAACCACTACGACAGAAAAGACAGACCAGTTTTAAGGTGAAGCCCACAGACCACCCCGTACTTCACCAACTCAAGCACTCAGTTCAGCCAAGCCGTTGAGTCTCAGGAGGTGGGAATGCAGATGGGCTTCTTAAGTGAGGCCTAAGTATATGGACAATCACTCAGGTAGAGATCATAGTTTTATGCCCTATGAAAACAGGAAACACACACACACACACACACACACACACACACACACGTACGTTAATTCACACTACACGATTCAAAAACCAGTCCCTAAAGTTGTGAGACTGTCTTATTGGGAAGACCTCCAGTTGCAAGGCACTTGCTATTCTTCTTGCTTGTGAATAATACGTCCTTTATAATGTCACAGACCTGGTCCAACTTTTAAATGAAAACAACCTTTCAATGAAAATAAACTTTCGGGACAGTTAGCTGCACTACCACTGAGCATTACGATTTTCCTTGAGTCTTGATTTTTCTCCCTAAGATCACCCTCCTTGTCAGTAAGGGGACTGCATTAAGTCCATTTATAATTTAGCCTGTTCATTTGCATAAAAACAACAAGAGCAGTGATTGATCACATATGATCTTTAAGTTTACTTTGCTGGAACTTACAGTAGGAACCTTGATGTCGACTTTTAGTTTGCCCGTCAGGGCACCGGAGCTGAGCCACACACCTGCCATTCAGCCTTGTCTTCAGGCACCTGCTTTCCCAAATTCTTCAGCTTTTCCATTATGCCTTAAGGTTCCCTCGAACCACCCCTCAGGAAAGCAACCTTCGTTCCTTCCCTGGAAAGATTGCCATGAACCGCACAACCAACCAAGGTGCCAGGCTTTTTCTTCTGGGCTTTCCTTAGCTTCAAAAGTCAAATCTGGTTCCTCAGGGCTTTCTGGTGACAACCAGAGCCCAAGCATGCCTTCCTCAGGCATGTCATTCCAGCCAAAGTCTTGGTACAAACCTCTATTAACAACTGGTCTTGTTAGTTTTATGAAAAGAAACCTAAGATCATTACCTAATTCTTCAAAATTGCCAAATTCTGGAGGGATCAGGTAAGGAGAAAAATACAGTGTGGAGGAAAATCCTTGTCCTTCTATATATGGCCAGTACAAATAACAGAGAACTCCAGACCTCTCCTAGGTCTCAGAGCATTATAACCAATACAGAGAATTCCAGACCCTTCCTAGGTCTGAGAATTCTAGACCTTTCATACGTCTCAATGGCCAATACCAATACAGAGAATTCCAGACCCTTCCTAGGTCTGAGAACTCTAGACCTTTCATACGTCTCAATGGCCAATACCAGTACAGAGAATTCCAGACCCTTCCTAGGTTCTGAGAATTCTAGACCTTTCGTAGGTCTCAAGGCTAAATGCCAATACAGAGGTATGGTAACCATACAATAAGACCGCAAGTTGTTGAGATTTCCTTTTCCCAGGTTTGAAAACTTCTACAACCTTATCATACAACATTTCCAGACTTTCCATATATTTACCCATTCAGATTTTAACCATAACCCATTTCCAATTCTTGTTCTCTTTTTCCCACACACTCTAAAGGACTGTACTCAAACTCAGTATCTGGCAGCTAAAAGTTCCCTAGATTTGCAGAGATATCCTGCAGTTTTCTTAAGCTTAGACCTTGCAAACACCTGTCAAGCAGCAATGACCTGAATGTTTAGACATATACCGTTTTACAAACAAAGCACATCACCTTAAGAGCATACCTAACCCACCATCTTGCCCACTTCAAAGACGGTAGCATTACATGCAGCATCTTTAAAGATGGCGGCACCCAGAAGTGCCACCCACAAGATGGTGGCAAACCCACGTGACTCTACCACCACGGTGGAGCACTCACGTGGCTTACCCAAAATGGCAGTATACCTATGAGGCTCAGTGTCCAATTCACAACCTTCATGCGGGCTCTGGAGGGAGAGACCCATTTCTCCTCCTGCAGGGGTGGAGTCATTGGCTTTGCAGTCACTTCAGAGGCCAGAACCAAAAAGGGTGGTACGAGAAAAGTCCCTTGAGTTTGCAAAGGGGTGAGCACTGCGGAAGCCACTCCCACCTGTGGAGTGGGTGGTGTGGCGGAAGCCGCCTCCACCTGGGGAGAGGGCAGTGCCGCAGAAACCACCTCTACCTGGGGAGAGGCAGGGACCAGAAAACATATATACCACTTAGGCATCCCCCTTCTCAGTTTTTTTCTTTTCACTCTCCAGGCATATTTAGGCGGTCGGCGCCCTCAGAAGATGTCTTCCAACGGGGTCGGCCTGCCACGGGCAATTTATTAATGTCCCTTCGTGGTCGCCAAATTGTTACAGAGCCCCTGGGCTGCTCCAGTTGAAAACAAACCCACGGGCTCTTTAGTTAGGGGTCCGATCGCCCGCCGCCGAAATTACAACTCTGAACATTATATTTGAGTGAAAAGAAGAATTGTTCATTTAACAGTTACACATATCCTTGCCTCCCCTCTACCAAACCTAACCAGCTTTAGGGGGGTCAGAAACACCGTTTCCCTACTTCCTAGGCACAGTTCAGCTTTACCAGCAGCTGCCAATCACTCAATCTGATTGGCGAGGTCCTTTCTGTGCTGTGGTGTCCTCCAGCTCTCAATGCAGGACCGCCTGGATTCTCAGCCCCCTTGTGAACTGTCTTCTTTCTGTAAACCGCGTGGATCTCCTCTCCTTCTCCAGAGCACCTCTGCGAACACTCACCAGCGAGGGAGACAGCCCCAGAGCGTGCCCCCACCCCTCCCAAAGTGTTCGCAGCCGCCTAGATATCCCTGACTGCGTCCTCTGACGCAGTGGGTGTTGCCAATAGTTCTGACCATTGGCAGAACCCCACGTAGGCTCTGTGTGCTTTCCATACCATCACCTGGTTCAAGACTCCTCCCATCCAGCTGAGGCTTTGGATGCATTAAAGCAATTTACATAATGAAAGACACCGGCCATCAGCCTCAGGCATGTGGAGGCATTCTAAAAGCTGCTACCTTCTCCCCATCCCGCAGCCACAAACTCCGGGGATTTTTGGACTCCCCTGTTTCTCTAACAGTTTCCCGCCTCTCAGACTTAGACCCTTTATAATCTCATAAAGGACAATGGGCGAAGGTCTCATGCTCTTCTCACAGCTTCCTGCTGGATGTGGTCGTCGTCCTCCCTACCCTTGGGTCTAGAGATCCCTAATAAGAGTGGGGATGTAGGGGAGGGTGTCCTTTCCACATGGGGAAAGCTCTTGCAGAGTCCAGGTTAGTTGGCTGTTTCTGGGTAGCGGTATGCTTAGTTTCCAAGGGCTGGCACTGCTGCACAAGCTGGCATCCTTGTCGTATTCTGGAGGCAATAGATTTAAAAGGCAACAGGGTTAAAAAAAAACAATTCAACCTACAACCACTATATACAAAAGGCATCATTAAAACCATAATCGCTAGATGACAAAAAAAGCAGGGATTTATCTCTCAATGCCTCACATTACAAAAAGAAATGGCTTCTTTGGAGGAAGGTGTGCAGGGCGTGTCACACCTGTCCAAAGCCCTTCTGCCCACTTCACTTAGCTTGGGCTGAGGGGTATACTTTAAGGTTTCCCCCCTCTCAGATCTCTGGGCCCTTTCTGTTCAAACCACTACGACAGAAAAGACAGACCAGTTTTAAGGTGAAGCCCACAGACCACCCCGTACTTCACCAACTCAAGCACTCAGTTCAGCCAAGCCGTTGAGTCTCAGGAGGTGGGAATGCAGATGGGCTTCTTAAGTGAGGCCTAAGTATATGGACAATCACTCAGGTAGAGATCATAGTTTTATGCCCTATGAAAACAGGAAACACACACACACACACACACACACACACACACACACACACACGTACGTTAATTCACACTACACGATTCAAAAACCAGTCCCTAAAGTTGTGAGACTGTCTTATTGGGAAGACCTCCAGTTGCAAGGCACTTGCTATTCTTCTTGCTTGTGAATAATACGTCCTTTATAATGTCACAGACCTGGTCCAACTTTTAAATGAAAACAACCTTTCAATGAAAATAAACTTTCGGGACAGTTAGCTGCACTACCACTGAGCATTACGATTTTCCTTGAGTCTTGATTTTTCTCCCTAAGATCACCCTCCTTGTCAGTAAGGGGACTGCATTAAGTCCATTTATAATTTAGCCTGTTCATTTGCATAAAAACAACAAGAGCAGTGATTGATCACATATGATCTTTAAGTTTACTTTGCTGGAACTTACAGTAGGAACCTTGATGTCGACTTTTAGTTTGCCCGTCAGGGCACCGGAGCTGAGCCACACACCTGCCATTCAGCCTTGTCTTCAGGCACCTGCTTTCCCAAATTCTTCAGCTTTTCCATTATGCCTTAAGGTTCCCTCGAACCACCCCTCAGGAAAGCAACCTTCGTTCCTTCCCTGGAAAGATTGCCATGAACCGCACAACCAACCAAGGTGCCAGGCTTTTTCTTCTGGGCTTTCCTTAGCTTCAAAAGTCAAATCTGGTTCCTCAGGGCTTTCTGGTGACAACCAGAGCCCAAGCATGCCTTCCTCAGGCATGTCATTCCAGCCAAAGTCTTGGTACAAACCTCTATTAACAACTGGTCTTGTTAGTTTTATGAAAAGAAACCTAAGATCATTACCTAATTCTTCAAAATTGCCAAATTCTGGAGGGATCAGGTAAGGAGAAAAATACAGTGTGGAGGAAAATCCTTGTCCTTCTATATATGGCCAGTACAAATAACAGAGAACTCCAGACCTCTCCTAGGTCTCAGAGCATTATAACCAATACAGAGAATTCCAGACCCTTCCTAGGTCTGAGAATTCTAGACCTTTCATACGTCTCAATGGCCAATACCAATACAGAGAATTCCAGACCCTTCCTAGGTCTGAGAACTCTAGACCTTTCATACGTCTCAATGGCCAATACCAGTACAGAGAATTCCAGACCCTTCCTAGGTTCTGAGAATTCTAGACCTTTCGTAGGTCTCAAGGCTAAATGCCAATACAGAGGTATGGTAACCATACAATAAGACCGCAAGTTGTTGAGATTTCCTTTTCCCAGGTTTGAAAACTTCTACAACCTTATCATACAACATTTCCAGACTTTCCATATATTTACCCATTCAGATTTTAACCATAACCCATTTCCAATTCTTGTTCTCTTTTTCCCACACACTCTAAAGGACTGTACTCAAACTCAGTATCTGGCAGCTAAAAGTTCCCTAGATTTGCAGAGATATCCTGCAGTTTTCTTAAGCTTAGACCTTGCAAACACCTGTCAAGCAGCAATGACCTGAATGTTTAGACATATACCGTTTTACAAACAAAGCACATCACCTTAAGAGCATACCTAACCCACCATCTTGCCCACTTCAAAGACGGTAGCATTACATGCAGCATCTTTAAAGATGGCGGCACCCAGAAGTGCCACCCACAAGATGGTGGCAAACCCACGTGACTCTACCACCACGGTGGAGCACTCACGTGGCTTACCCAAAATGGCAGTATACCTATGAGGCTCAGTGTCCAATTCACAACCTTCATGCGGGCTCTGGAGGGAGAGACCCATTTCTCCTCCTGCAGGGGTGGAGTCATTGGCTTTGCAGTCACTTCAGAGGCCAGAACCAAAAAGGGTGGTACGAGAAAAGTCCCTTGAGTTTGCAAAGGGGTGAGCACTGCGGAAGCCACTCCCACCTGTGGAGTGGGTGGTGTGGCGGAAGCCGCCTCCACCTGGGGAGAGGGCAGTGCCGCAGAAACCACCTCTACCTGGGGAGAGGCAGGGACCAGAAAACATATATACCACTTAGGCATCCCCCTTCTCAGTTTTTTTCTTTTCACTCTCCAGGCATATTTAGGCGGTCGGCGCCCTCAGAAGATGTCTTCCAACGGGGTCGGCCTGCCACGGGCAATTTATTAATGTCCCTTCGTGGTCGCCAAATTGTTACAGAGCCCCTGGGCTGCTCCAGTTGAAAACAAACCCACGGGCTCTTTAGTTAGGGGTCCGATCGCCCGCCGCCGAAATTACAACTCTGAACATTATATTTGAGTGAAAAGAAGAATTGTTCATTTAACAGTTACACATATCCTTGCCTCCCCTCTACCAAACCTAACCAGCTTTAGGGGGGTCAGAAACACCGTTTCCCTACTTCCTAGGCACAGTTCAGCTTTACCAGCAGCTGCCAATCACTCAATCTGATTGGCGAGGTCCTTTCTGTGCTGTGGTGTCCTCCAGCTCTCAATGCAGGACCGCCTGGATTCTCAGCCCCCTTGTGAACTGTCTTCTTTCTGTAAACCGCGTGGATCTCCTCTCCTTCTCCAGAGCACCTCTGCGAACACTCACCAGCGAGGGAGACAGCCCCAGAGCGTGCCCCCACCCCTCCCAAAGTGTTCGCAGCCGCCTAGATATCCCTGACTGCGTCCTCTGACGCAGTGGGTGTTGCCAATAGTTCTGACCATTGGCAGAACCCCACGTAGGCTCTGTGTGCTTTCCATACCATCACCTGGTTCAAGACTCCTCCCATCCAGCTGAGGCTTTGGATGCATTAAAGCAATTTACATAATGAAAGACACCGGCCATCAGCCTCAGGCATGTTGAGGCATTGTAAAGCTGCTTCCTTCTCCCCATCCCCCAGCCACAAAGTCCGGTTATTTTTGGCCTCTCCTGTTTCTGTAACAGGCTGAAGAAAAAAGAAACTTTAATTCAGCCATTTTATCTCGCATCTATTAATCTGAGGGCTGTTCAAAGCTAAACAGAGCTTTGGATAATTCACCCCACTCTGATAGGAAACTCCGAGGCAGCTGCAAGCAGACGGGGGAAGTTGGGATAGCGTGGCAACAGAGGCTGTCATTCTAGCCTTTTTGGTTTAATAAAAGAAGACAAGGGTTAGGGTGTGTTTTTTGAGGGGTGGTGATGGCAGTGTCTGGTTGGGAGAGTGGTTGTCGATTTTTTGTCTTCCATAGTGACTTCCTGCGGAGTTTTGGGTAATGAGAGGGGATTGATTGCTGTCTCAGGGTCATCTCTTGCCATGGGTTGATATCTGAAGGATCTTAATAAGCGTACATTATGGATGGTAGAGGCTGTCATGGATTGGACAGTTTCATGAATAAAGTTAACTAGCAGTTTGTGGAAGCATGGGCCAAGGGCAAGGAATAATAGGAGGAGAAGCAGTGGGGTTATGAGAGGCACTAGGATCACTTTAAAGGGAGAGGAGAAGTATGAGAGGAAGGTTTTAAATTAGGATTTTCCATATGCCTGTTCCCTAGCTTGGGCAATGTCAATGTGTTTTTTTTGCGTGAATGTATGATGTGATAGGTATATTTGGAGTTAGTGTATATAGTGACCTGATGATTTTTTGTAAGGGTCAAGGCCTACATTAGGGAAATAAGTTATGCCTGTTGGGAAGAGGTACCAGAGGACAAGTGTTCCGACTTAATGACGGAGGTGAGGGTAGTGATGTTATATTATGCTCCTTTTGGCACTACATTGTAGGAGCTTCTATCTATATACCAGGATTTTACCTGGGGTAGAGGGATGTCTTGTATGTTGGAGAAGGGGTGTAAAAAGGAGGAGAGATGCTGAGTATAGTGATAGGTATGGGTGTGGGCGTGGGGGAAGGGAAGTAAGAGGCAGGGTTGAGGGAGAGAGCTGATTTATGTAGGGAGATTTGAGGATTTTGAAGTAGTTGTGTTACAGTAACAGGGGAGTCCAAAGATCCCCAGAGTTTGCAGCTGGGGGATGGGGAGAAGGAAGCAGCTTTTAGAATGCCTCCACATGCCTGAGGCTGGTGGCTAGTGTCTTTTTTATGCAAAATGGCTTTAATGCATCCAAAGCCTCAGGTAGATGGGAGGAGTCTTGAACCAGGGGAAGGTATGGAAAAAGCACACAGAGCCTACGTAAGGTTCTGTGAGTGGTCAGAACTGTTTGCAACGCCCACTGTGTCAGAGGACGCAGTCAGGGATATATAAGCAGCTGCGGACATTTTAGCTCTTTCTCTTCCTCTCGCGCTCTCTTGCTCTCTTGCCCTCTCGCTTTCTTGCTCTCTCGCCCCCTCCATGCAGCTTGGTGAAGGGGCCTTCCTCATGCGGAATAAAGGAGCTGAGTTCTCCATGTGGCTTGGAGAAGGGGTCTCCAGGCTGCTTTAAGAGGCTCTCGCCATGCAGTTTTGAGGAGAGGAGATCCATGTGGTTTACAGGAAGGAGGCAGTTTGCAAGGAGGCTGAGAAACCAAGCGGTTCTGCATTGAGAGCTGGAGGGCATCACAGCACAGAAAGGACCTCTCCAATCAGATTTGAGTGATTGGAAGCTGCTGGTAAAGCTGAACTGTGTTTGGAAAGTAGGGAAACGGTTTCTCTAACTTTTCTAAAAGTAGCCAGGTTTGGTAGGGGGGAGGCAAGGATATGTGTTTATGGGTGTTTTAAAGAATATAAGACTTAACAACAGAAATCTGCAAATAATTAAATCTATATTACTGTTAAATAAACAATTCTTTTTCTTTTCACTAAACTCTGGTATTGAGAGTTATAATTTTGGCAGCGGGCATTCGGGCCCCTAACTGAAGAGCCCATGGGTTTGTTTTCAATTGGAGCAGCCCAGAGGTTCTGTAACAGTTGGGCATGTAAGAACTGAATTCAGGAAGAGGAGGCTGCAGCAATGGCCTGGTGGGTTAGTAGGCTGAAAATAGTATGAGAGGGGTGGACTGTTATTTGGGTAAAGAGAACTAATTTAAGGCTTTTTAAAAAAAATATGTTTTATTGATTATGCTGTTACAGTTGTCCCAATTTATTTTCCCTTTGTTCCCCTTCACCCAGTGACCCCTGTTGTGGACCAAGTGCAAGAACCAGATGGTCAGAGACAATCAAATTAGAATTTAAAGAGCCTTTATTAGCTGGCCAGAGACTACCCACTCTCACTCCATGCAGGGATTCAAGTGAGTAGCCCCGAGCATCAGTACAAAGCTGCTTATATCGTCGTCGGCAGCCGTCCGTCTCAAGAGACGATGGCGTAGCTTCTTGAGAGTCTATCTGCACCGCCGAGAATGGCTGTGCAGTCCGATTCGGGAGTGACAATCCCTGCCGCACTTGTTACAGGTGAAGGCAGATGGCTGTTGTTGCTGCTGTTGACGCTGCTTCTGCCTCGATCTTTTCTGGACCGCCTCCTCGTTGTGCGCAGCCTCTGAGCGTGACGTACCTTGCCTGACCGCGAGCCTCCAGGCTAGGCGGTCGTCTGCTTGAACTTCCCATGTGTTGAGATTGATGGAGCATTGTGTCATGTCCTTTTTGCAGATGTCTTTGAACCGCAGTTTTGGGCGCCCTGTCATCCTCTGGCCTTCTGCTAGCTCGCCGTAGAGGAGGTCTTTGGGAATACGGCCTGCTTATATATAGTATTAACATACATCCTGGGTTGCTAGCTGGGATAGTAGCACAACACATCCATTGTGAAGCAGGGGTGGGGCTAAGGGTATCTAAGCTTGGCTAATGCATGCAACCACAAAGATAACATTCTGCGCTTGTTGGGAGGCAACTGTTACTATGGGAGTCTGCCAGATACACGCAACTAACATTTTGTACCTGCTTGGGGGCAACTGTCACCTTGGGGATTTTTGCAAAAATTTTCTACTCTAGTTCAAGCTCCAGCACAACCCCCCTCCCTCCAGTTGTTCCCCCCACCTTAATCCATATCCATTGATTGCACATATAGTTCTTCTCAACATCTTCCTGTCTACTCCATTCCCTCCTACTATGCTTCTTAATCCCTGTATCATCTCCCTCCCTTTCCCCCTTCCCCTCCCTGCTGACCTCCCTCCAATATGTTCCCCATACCTATAATTCTTTTCCACTCTCATTGCCTAGTTTGCCTTTGTTTTGATTCCCTAGCTTCTGCTGTTGGTTGTTGTGACACAATTTTCATTTTAATGTTCATAGTTTTGATCCTCCTTCTTCTAAACCAGTTCCTTTAACATCTCATATAACAGTGGTTTGGATCTAATGAACTCCTTCAGTTTTACTTCGTCCTGGAAGCACATTCTCTGCCCTTCTATTCTGAACGACAGCTTCACTGGATAGAGTAATCGTGGTTGTAGGTTTTTGATTTTCATTACTTTGAATATTCTTGCCAGTCCCTTCTTGCCTGCAGTCTCTTTTGAGAAGTCAGCTGATAGTCTAATTGGGACCCCTTTGTACATGATTCTTTTCTTCTCTCTTACTGCTTTTAAGGTTCTCTCTCTATCCTTAATTTTTAACATTTTGATTATAATGTGTCTTGGTGTGGTTCTCCCTGGGTCCAGTTTATCTGGAAATCTGTGCTTCCTGGACCTGTAAGTGTATTTCCTTTCCCAAGTTAGGCAAGTTGTGCTTCATTATTTTTTCCCATAATTTTTCAATTTCTAGTTTTTCTTCTTCACCTTCTGGCAATCCTATAATCCGTATATTCGATCTCTTATAGCTGTCCCAGAGATTTCTGAGCCTCTCCTTATATTCCTCACTTTTTGTTTCCTCTTTCTGCACTGGTTGACTGTTTCTTCCCTGTGTTCTGATTTGTTGATTTGATCCCTGGTTTTCCTTTCCTCACCACTTGTCTCATATGTGTTTTTGTTCATTTCAGCAGGACTAGCCTTCATTCCATCCCCACCTTGTTCAAGATCTTTTGTTAGTTCTGTAAGCTGCCTATGACTATAGCTCTGAAATGAGCCTCAGAAAGATTATCTATTTATTCATCAGTTAATTCAAGTATTTGCTGTCTGGTCAGCTGCGTGATTGGTATCCCTATCATTATCCCTGCCATCCTGACAGGTTTGTTTACCTTTCTTCTTGGGCGGGGCTGTCACACCTCCTACGCTATAGGGGGCGGAGCCCTGTGCACTCATCACTACCGGGTGGCCCTTCTCACCACACTGTGGTGCTTTGTGTGCAGGTGGGGGTCCAAGATGGATTCCTGCCGTTCCCTCTCCGCTGAGAGACTGGGAGCCTCCTCCTCCATCCCCACACCCTCTGGACCTCACAGTCTGAGGTAATGAAGGTCGCTCCTTCCCTGGCGTTGGAAGTGCAAGCTGATGGGTTTAGTCTGCAGCCAGGTTTGGTCCCCAAGCTCTTCTCTCCTCCCCTTAAATACGGATGTCTGTGCTTACGAGATCCCACCGCTTGTTGCTGCATGCCGCCAGTACAGCTTGATCTCTCTGCCTCGGCTTCGCCCCTCCTACCCATCCAGACGAACACCACTTCTTTATAACTTCATACGTTGGACTTCCATGTAGCTTTATTTTCTGGAACTTCTGGTTATTTCAGGTTTTGCGATAGTTGTAGTCCTTCTTAGTTGTGGGGGGAGACAGAGCATGTCAGTCTAGGCCTCCATTTTGGCCGGAAGTCCCTTCTGGCCATTTTTGATGCTACTTAAGGGTTTTTTGACTGAGAATTGCTGCTGCTGCTGCTGCTAAGGTGTGGAGGCAGGCTGGCTACCCTAGGAAGGGAGACTTGAGTGGTTTGGAAAATAGGCTACAAGCCGTTGGTCTGGTGTATATTGCTGTGCTAACAGCTTGAGAGCAAAGCTATTTTTTGTGTCAGTGAATAGGAGGAAAGTTTTATTTGGGTTTGGGTTTGGAAGGGCTAAGGCTGGGGCTTGACTGAGTGCTATTTTGAGTGTAGTGAAAGGTTTAAGGAGGGCTTGAGTTTTCTAAGGGTTTAGACAAGTCTCTAGCTGTTGACTGATATAAAGGTTTGGCTAGGGACTTAAAATTAGGTATTTAAGTTTTGAAAAAATTGGTGAAGCCAAAAAATGATAGGAGTTTTTCCTTGGTATGGGGCAGGAGGAAGGTAGTTATTAGGTTCTGTCTTTTTGGAGTTAGGTGTTTATGAGTGGGGGTGATGGAGAGTCCGAGATATGCGACCTGAGTTTGAGAGAATTGGAGTTTGTCTTGTAACACGCGGTATCCCCGACTGGCAAGAAAGCTTAGGAGCTGGGCAGTATGGAAATGAGAAAGGTTCTTAGATGGACTGCAGAGGAGGAGATCATCTATGTACTGTAGGAGGACATTTGGGGAAAGGTTAAGCTGCTATAAATTGGCTGCTAGGGCTTGACTAAAGAGTTGGGGATTATTTTAATACCATTGAGGCAGGACCGTTTACGTCAGTTGTTGGGTTATTTTTGTGGTGAAGGTAAAAAGGTCTTGGGAGGTTGGGGAGACTGGGACAGTGAATAACGTATTTTTGAGGTCTAGGATGGTAAAGTGGGATGTTTTGAGTTGGGATGAGTGACAAGAGGGAATAAGGGTTAGGGACAATGTGGTTGATAGAGACGGTGGCCTCATTGATTGCACTGAGATCTTGGACAAGACGGTGAGACCCGTTGGTTTTTTTACTACTAGGATAAGGGAACTGGCGAGAGAGGCAGCAGGTCAGAGTAGACCTGCTCCCAGCAGGTGGTCTATAATAGGCTTCAGATCATTTAAGGCCGAGGGAGTTAATGGGTTTTGAGGCTTGTTGGGGATATGGGAGGCATTTTTTAGGGTTACAGAGACCGGAGCGTAGTGAGAGGAGACAGAAGATTGTTTTTGTTCTAGATATTGGGATTGATTACTGTTAGTATGGTAAGGGAGTGTTTGGGATAGTGTGAAGGGACTGCTCTAAAATTAGAAGAATGAGAGGGGTGGGTGAATGCCTAATGTTTAATGAGATAGGTTAGGGGAAGGGTACTTAAGGGTTTGGTCACCTTGCTGTCTATTCCTACAACCGATATGGCAGAGGGAATTAGGAACCCCGAAAATTTGGACAGAACATGTAGCTCCCGTATCAAGGATAAAGGAGACAAGTTTACCTGCCACCAATAGGTTCACCCTGGGTTCTGCTGCTGTGATGGTGAAAGGCAGGGCTCTCAAACTTGGGCCCCATCAGGTGGTGGAAAGTCCAAGGAGTTCTGGAACCTTAACGCCAGCATCCAGATCCACTGCCGGGGTAGGTGGGTTAGTCCCTCGGTTAGAGGCCGATGGACAGTCTACATTCCAATGACCTGTCTTTTGGCAGAAAGGGCAGGAACCGAAAGGAGCTAAGCAGGGGTTTGGACAGAGCTTGGCCCAATGTCTCTCGTGAGTGCACCAGAAACAGGGGCTTGGAGGCTGCCTGATGGTGGAGGCTTTGCTTTTAGGCTTAATTTAATTTTTTTCTTGGAGGAATTTTTTTAGGGCATTAGCCAGCAAAAGAGAGTGCTTGTATTTTCGTTTCCGTGGCTTCTTCTAGATCTCTTGTCAGTTTTTATATACCCGAAAGGCAACTTGAATAAGTTTATTTGGGGGGGGGGGGGCTTGTCTGTAATTTTTGGAGCTTTTTTGAGTGTTTGGGGCCAATTGATTAATGAAGTGGGTGGGTAAGAAGAGGCGTCCCTCAGGCAAAGTGGGACATGTAACCGTATGACACGGTCTCTATTGATGACCTTGCGGAGGGGGGTAGGGACTAGAGGGGCGAGGCTTATCGGAGGCTGGGAGGGACTGGAGAAGGGGAGGTAGGGATGGGCCTCTGGGATTGGCTGTGGGGAGAAGGTGGCGGCAGTGAGGACAGGGAGGGGTGGTGATAAAAGGAGGAGGAGGGGCGAGGAGCAGCTGTGGTGGCCGCAGGGGTGGGGCGCGGCTTGCCTGTCTGTGGGGTCGGAAGTCCCCGGCCCCTGGCGCTGGGGTCTGACGTCGATTTCCACTGGCCCAGCGGGTCCAACCCAGCTGTTGTGGTGGCGGCTGTGGCCGCCAAAGTGGCTGCAGCAATGGAGCTCAGTCCAACGAGCCCCATGCTCCACCTCTCTCCGCTCGGCACCCAGCGCAGGCTGCGCTTGCTCCTGTAGGTGGCCTTGGCGGTGGGGAGGGCAGGAGCTGGTGGAGGGAGGCGGAGTCCGGAGTTTTGAAGGACTGGGAACTGTGAGCAGTCAGGGGACCTAGGTTTTGAAGGTGGCAGGGCGAGATGCCCTCCACGGGCGGGGGCCGCACGCCTGGGGGGGTCAGTGGCGAGCCGGGGTATCCCGGCGGGTGCCGGCGTAGGCACGCACGCATGCGGGGATCGGAGAAGGGGAAAACCGCGCACCGGCCTGGGCGCGGCGCGACCGCAGAGATTGGACATTGGTGGCTGAGGAGGTGTGTGTGGAGGGGTAGAGGGCGGGAAGAGCCGCAAGCCTCAGTACTCCCTTGGTGGCCCGGCTGTGGTGCCGGTACACAGAAGCGCGCTGAGGACAGTGCCTGGTGGGGAGTTTGGGGCGGCGGGATGGCGGCCGCGGGCCTCGCTGGCCAGTGGTGAAATACTGGCCAACCTGGTGGGGCGGGGGCGGGGCGTGTTCCCCAGGAGCTCTGGCTTCTGGCGCCAAGCACCCGGCGGCCGGTGGGGGAGTGAAAGTGTTTAAATGTAAGAAGCTTCTAGACCAGTGGAAAAATATTTAGCAGTAAAAGGCAAATGTAATTAGAGGGGTTTCTTTGAGCCAGAGTTAACAATATTAGAATTAGAAAACAGGCATTCTGTGGCTCAGCACAAACAAGAACAAAGGACATCTGAAATCTGAGGGAAGAACCTTCATTTCTAAACTTTGGGAAACGGGACAATGCAGCTACGCAGCCCCCTTGGTCCTTGGCTGTGCCCAAAGCTGCTCGTCTGTGAATAAATAACTGTTTTGGTTATTGCTAAAAATCTGTGTTTTGGTGTTTTATTGTGAGTAATTTCTTATGCAAGGAAGGAGGAGAAGGGGATAAAGGGGATGCAGAAGGTCGAGAGGAAGGTGGCTTTTTTTGGATAAGGAGAATTTGGTGGACAGTGAGCTGTTTGCAGAGAGAGAGAGAGTGATCTGAAGAGTTCAGAAAACCTGAGCATAGGGAAATAATTTTGAACACCTGTCCGACTGCCAGAGAAAGTTATGGAGGTCTGTGAGAATTCCAAAATTAAGTGTGCCATTTTTTTGGCTACTGATTTTGGTTATTTAGAGGATATTGGGGCTATGCGACAGTGCCTTGACTTCTCCATTTAGTTGGAGAGGTCTGAGATAACGAGCTAAACACCTGAGAGGGGTATTTTTGGGTGGGAGGGACTGGCCGAGTCCCATGACGTCGGTTACTGTTATTGTGGGTCTGAGAAGGAAGGGGAGGGGGAGGGCGAGTTCAAGCCATTTCCAGCTCCACAATCTGTCGAGACAAGTGTCCCCATTTTGACTATAGAGGGTGGAGGGCCAAAGGCCAAGAGGAGAGGCGCTGATTTATTCCATACTTCCCTGGGATTCATCAGGCTCTGGAGAAGGGGGTCTGGAGTGACTCTGAGGAGTGGTTCTGACTGAGCGCTCAGGTTTTGGGCCAGATTGCCCAGAATAGTCTTGGATTAGACCAGGAAACAGAGCCACCAGAGAAAACGGAGGCAGAGAACTCACCTATAAATCTGAGGGCTGGTATTGACTGGGAGTAGATGGCAGTTGGGGGAGGTGTCGGAGGAAAAAAGAGGCAGAAGGAGTCAGCAAGCCAGAAGGGGAGCTCGAGCCGCCAATTCATGGAGGTCTGAGCGACTCCCGGTCCAAGGATTGGGGCCGGCTCGGGCCCGAGTCTGACTCGGGAGTCCCGATTGAGCTGGTGTTCTAATCTTGAGTTTCGGCACCATAATGTAAGAACGGTGTCGATCAGAGAACCATGAAGAAGCAGCAAGCAGAAAAAAAGAAGTTTATTTGAGGGAATTAGCAAGCGGGGAGGGGAGGAAGCCGTGCTGCGAGAGTCCTGACTCCGGGTTCCTAGGGAAGGAGGGGGCTGTTTTCTAGGGGGAAGAAAAAAGAAACTATTTAATTCAGCCGTTTTATCTCACAGCTGTGAGTCTGAGGGCTGATCAAGGCTAAACAGAGCTTGGGTTGATGCACCCCACTCTCATGGGAAACTCCCAGGCAGCTGCAAGCAGGCAGGGGGAAGGGTGATGGCGTGGGAACTGAGGCTGTCACAGTTAACTTCTTCCAGGAAGTAGCCGCCCTATGGCCAGATAGCAGAAGACCCAGGGGGCTGGGCCTCTGGATGTGCCTGAGGCTCTCTGGATAGCTCTGCACAATTAGTTCCATGAGAATTTGTCTTCCGGGAACCTAGCTGAAGCTGAACAAACTAGTCTAATCTAAAGAGTGCTGTTTTCTTGAGAACTGGAGGTTCTGGGAATTTAGATTCTTTGTGGGACATGATCTTTCAATTATGAACATGAACATCTCAGTGAAATGGTTACAGAGGAATGTCTGTCTCTCATCTACCCTTCATCATTCTGATACCCTGGCCCAGATGTAAATATTACCTGCAACTTGTTTGAAAAGCACATTCTCAGGTCCCACCCACCCCAGAGGTATGGGGTCAGAAACTTGGGGTATGGGTGACACCCAGTCTGTTCATAGGCCCTTCAAGTGATCCTGGTGGTTACTGGAGTTGGTGAACAGACAGGATGGAAAATGTGGCAAATACATCGCCACATTGGGTGCCTAAAACTGGTCACTTCATTCACCTTTTTTCTAGGAAATATATTTTATTGATTATGTTATTAGAGCTGTCCCAATTTTTTCCCTTTTGACCCCCTCCACCGAGTACCCCCCTTCCCTCCAGTAATCCTCACCTTAGTTCATGTCCATGGGTCATGCATATGTGTTCTTTGGCTTCTCCTATTCTTAACATCCCCCTGTCTATTTTGTTCCTACTAATTATGCTTCTTGATCCCTGTACCATTTCTGCCTTTCTCCCTCTTCCACCTCCCAGCTGATAACCCTCCAAATGATCTCCATACCTATGATTTTGTTTCTGTTCTAGTTGTTTGCTTAATTTTATTTTTTTAGATTCAGTTGTTCATAGTTGTGAGGTTTTTTGTCATTTTAATGCTCATAGTTAGGGTCTTCTCTTTCTTAAATGTGTCCTTTTAACATTTCATATAATAAGGGATTGGTGATGATGAACTTCTTTAGCTTTACCTTGTCTGGAAGCACTGTTACAGAAACAGGGGTGTTCCAAAAAACCCCAGAGTTTGCAGCTGGGGGGTGGGGAAAAGGAAGCAGCTTTTAGAATGCCTCCACATGCCTGAGGCTGGTGGCTAGTGTCTTTTTTTTATGCAAAATGGCTTTAATGCATCCAAAGCCTCAGGTAGATGGGAGGAGACTTGAACCAGGGGATGGTATGGAGAAAGCACACAGAGCCTGCATGAGGTTCTGTGAATTGTCAGAACTGGTTACCGCACCCACTGCATCAGAGGACATAGTCAGGGATTTAAAAATAAGTGGCAGACATTTTAGCCAGGCTGATTGTGCGGATTTGACTAAGGTTGAGGCTGACTATGTGCATTTGACTGAGGCTGAGACTGACTGTGCGGATTACAAAAGGACTAACTATACAGTTTACAAGGAGGCTGAGAATCCACGAGGTTCTGGATTAAAAGCTGGTGGACCCCATAACACAGACGAGGTCTCCTCAATTAGGATTGAATGACTGGCAGCTACTGGTAAAGCTGAACTGTGTTTGGAAAGTAGGGAAAGGGTTTCTCTGACTTTTCTAAAACTAGCCTGGTTTGGTAGGGGGGAGGCAAGAATATGTGTTTAAGGGTATTTTAAAGGACATAAGACTTAACAACAGAAATCCACAAATAACTAAATCTATATAACTGTTAAATAAACAATTCTTTTTCTTTTCACTAAACTCTGGTATTGAGAGTTATAATTCTGGCGGCGGGCAATTGGGCTCCTAACTAAAGAGCCCGTGGGTTTGTTTTCAATTGGAGCTGCCCAGGGGTTCTGTAACAGCATTTCATCTGCCCTTACATTCTAAATGATAGCTTTCCTATATAGAGTAATCTTAACTATAGGTCCTTGCTTTTTATCACTTTGAATACTTCTTGCCAGACCCTTCTTGACTGCAAAGTTTCTTTTGAGAAATCAGTTGACAATCTTATGGGAACTCCTTTGTAAGTAACTCTCTTCTTTTCTCTTTTTAAAAGAAAATTATTAAGTATATTTTATTATGTTGTTAGGGTAGTCCCAATTTTTTTCCCCCTTTGTTCTCCTCTGCCCAGGACCCCCTTCACTCCAGCAATCCCACCCCCCCTTAGTTCATGTCCATGGGTTGTGCATATAAGTTCTTTGGCTTCACCCTTTCCTATATTATTTATAACATCCCCCTGTCTATTTTGTACCAACCGATTATGCTTCTTAGTCCCTGCACCATTTCCCCATTTCTCCCCTTCCCCCCTCCCAGCTGATAACCCTCCAAATGATCCCCATACCTATGATTCTGTTCCTATTCTGGTTTGCTTACTTGGATTTTGTTTTTATTTTTTAGATTCAGTTGTTGATAGTTGTGAGTTTGTTGTCAGTTTATTGTTCATAGTTTTTTCTTCTTTTTCTTAAGTAAGTCCCTTTGACATTTCATATAATAATGGGTTGGTGATGATGAACTCTAGCTTCACCTTGTCAGGGAAGCACTTCATCTGCCCTTTCATTCGAAATGATAGCTTTGCTGGATAGAGTAATATTGGTTGTAGGTTGCTTTTCATCCAATTGAATACTGCTTGCCAGTCCATTCCTGCCTGCAAAGTGTCCTCTGAGAAATCAGCTGATAGTCCTATAGGCACTCCCCTGTAGGCAACTCTCCACCTCTCTCTTACTGTCCTCAGGACTTTGTCTATCTTTCACCTTTGGAATATCAATAATGATGCATCCTGGTGTGCTCCCCTCTGGGTCCAGCTCGCCCTGGACCCTCTGTGCTTCCTGAACCTGTATGTCCATCTCCTTCACAAAATTTCGGAAGTTTTCCTCATTTTTTTCAATTCTAGTTTCCTCATTCTGCACTGGTTAACTGTTGTTTTCTTCCTTATGTTCCAAAATATTGATTTGAACCCTGGTTTTCTTCCCTTCACCATTGGTTTCATGTGGATTTTCCTTTGTTTTACTTAGCATAGTCTTCACTTCTTCTCTTGTGCATTTGCCATACTCAAGCATATCTGTCAAGCCTGTGAGCATCTTTATCACCACTGTTTTGAATTCTGTCTCTGTTAGGTTGGCTATCTCCTCATCGCTTAGTTCCCCCAGTGGAACCTCGATCCATTCCCCCTTTTGGGCCATACTTCTCTGTCTCCTCATTCTGACAGGCTCTGCGTCCCAAGTAGGGCTGTCACTCCTGTTACGTTGTAAGGGGCAGAGCCTTAGGGATTCATCAGTACAGGGCGACCTGCTTCACTACTTTGTGGCGCTGTATGTGGGGGAGGGGTATGAGAGGGAACAAGCCCCCTGTCCGGCACTCGCCCGTTTTCCAGGCACCTTTTCCACTTCCGCACCGGACTGGCACCCCCCTAGCTGCTGTCCTGGCCATTGTTCCCAGAGTAGGTGGGTCTTCATACGTTCTAGGACTGTGGGGACCTTTTAAACAAGCAGACTCTGCTGAGAGACTGACAGTTTCTACCTCCACTCCAACCCCCACTGGTCTGCACAGTCAGAAGCAATAAGGCATGATTTTCCCTGGTTCTGGGACCTTGAGCTGTGAGGTCCAGTGGGAAGCTGGTAACACTCCCCAGGTGTCCCTCCTGACTTTTTAAAACATGTGACTGCACTTTCTGCCGGCCTGCTGCTGCCGCCACTTCTGTCGCCACTGCTGCCGCCACCACATCGTGTCCTCTCTGCCCTGGCTCTGCCCCTCCTACCTCTCTGGATGAGTGTTTTTTCTTTCTATCTTTGTTTGCTGGACTTCCATGCAGTTTTATTTTTCTGGAACTTCTGGTTGTTTCTAGTTTTGAAGTAGTTTTATTCCTTAGTTGTGGTGGGAGATGCAGCGTGTCTGTCTATGCCTCCATCTTGGCTGAAAGTCATCTATTCTTTTCTCTTGCTGCTTTTAAGATTCTCTCTTTGTCTTTAAACTTTGGCATTTTAATTATGATGTGTCTTGGTGTGGTCCCTTTTGTGGTCAACTTATTTGGGACTCTTTGTGCTTCTTGGACTGGTATGTCTATTTCCTTCACCAAATGAGGAAAGTTTTTTTCATTATTTTTTCACATAAGTTTTCAATTTCTTGCTCTCCTTTTCTCCTTCTGGCACCTCTATGATATGGCTGTTGGTGTAAGAACGGAGTCACTCAGAAAACCATCAAGATGCAGCGAGCAGAAAAAGAAGTTTATTGAGGGAATTAGTAAGCAGCAGGGAGGCCGTGCCACGAATGGCTCTGACTCCAGACTCCTAGAGAAGGAGGGGCTTGTTTTATAGGGGGAAGAAAAAAGGCACTATTGAATTTAGTTTATCTCACAGCTGTAAGTCTGACTGCCTGATCAAGGCCAAACAGGACTCAGCTTGATGCACATTACTGTCACAGGAAACTCCCAGGCAGCTGCAAGCAGGCAGGGGCAAGGGGGAGGGCATGGGAACTGAGGCTGTCATTCTAGCCTTTTTGGTTTAATAAAAGGAGGCGAGGGGTGGGTTTATTTATTTATTTATTTTTTTATTTTTGAGTTGTGGCAGAGACTGGTTGGGAAAAGGGTCATTGAATCTCTATAACGACTTCCTGCTGAGTTAGGGCGATGGTAGGGGGTTGACTGCCGGCTTGGGGGGTCATCTCTTGCCACGGGTTGATATCTGAAAGATGTTATGGACGGTAGAGGCTGTTACGGATTGAACCATTTTTTGAATAAAGTTAATTAGTAGTTTCAGGAAGCAAGGGCCAAGGGCAAGGAATAATAGGAGGAGAAGCAGTGGGGTTATGGGAAGCACTAGGATTGCTTTGAAAGGAGAGGAGAAGTATGAGAGGAAGGTTCTAAACCAGGATTTTCCGTATGTCCGTTTCCTAGATTGGGCAATAATGTTAATTTTTTTAAAAAGTATTTGTAAAATTTTTATTATGCCTGTAATTGTTAATGTAAAAACAGTAACTTTCATTTAGTATGGTGCAGGTTTTCCTCCTTTGGCTGTGAGGATGTCTAAGGCCCTCCTGTTTTGGAGAACTATGTCTGCTAGGCTGTTTAGGGATTTTTGCTATTTTTTAGAGCTTCGAGGGTGGCATTTAAAGTTTTTGGAAGGGATAAAGAGAGATTTAGTACTGATTTTTTAAGTTGGAGTATTCCTATGAACCAGAATACGCTTTTATATATGGAGCGCCCTATTTTCGGATGTTTAAGGATAGGGTTGCTGTACGTATGTCCGCTAAATTCAGATTACTGCCAGTCTCGTTTGTGTAGGGGGCGGGACAAGAGGGAGGTCTCGAGGAAGGAGCCAAGATTGGGGATTGCCTTGGAAGTGGCCATTTACTGGGGGCTTAGTATAGAGGTATCTAGTATTAGAGCAACTATTATGTAGGTGCCAGTATAGTATGGAAGAATTATTAGGCATGCTTGCGTGCTATAGGAAGTGATATTTTGTCCTTGAAGGGAAAGAGCAGTGCTATGTTTTGCTTTGGTGGTGGTAATGTAACTGGGGTGAGTTTTGTTTTTTTATTGACTGGTATTAAACATTATGGAGGATTTTGTGAAGAAATGTTTGGCTGTATTGGTTAAATCGAAAATTCTTGATCCATGTATGGTTAGCAGGAAAATCTGAAGTGCTGGTATGATTGTGAATTTGGGTTAATATATAAGGACGAGTATGAGATTTTGATCAGCCTTCATACTGTATGAAGGTTAGGTCTAGGGTGTGGTTGTAGAGAAGGGAAGGGTTGAATGCACCCAAGGAGCCAGGCTGAATGTGGGTGCTGTTCACATGTCTGAAGCGGATGCAGAGAGCGGCAGAACCTATAATGTGAGTGACGGTGGCTACTGGCTGGGCTGCTCCAGAGAGATCTGCCTAACCCATGTAGTAGGGGGATGGGAGAAAGTGGACAGTAAGGTTATATAAGGTGGTCAGATTGGGTGGGAAGGTGGTTATTTTAGTGTCTGGTGGAAGGAGTGTTTAGAGGTGAGATTTTTTTTTTTTTGTAAATTGATATGTGTAAATGTATGATATGATAGGCATATTTAGAGTTAGTGTATACATTGACTTGACAGTTTTTGTAAGGGCCAAGGCCTACGTTAGGGCAATAAGTTATGCCTGTTGGAAAGAGGCACCGGAGGGCAAGCGTCCTGACTTAATGATGGAGGCGGGGGTAGTGATGGTATATTCTGCTCCTTTTGGGCCGGTTCTGTAGAAGCTTCTATCTACAAACCAGGATTCCACCTAGGGTAGAGGGGTGTCTTGTATGTTGGGGAAGGGATGTAAAAAAGAGGAGAGATGTTGAGTGTAGTGATGGGTATGGGTGTGAGAGTAGGGGAAGGGAAGTAATGAGGCAGGGTTGAGGGGGAGAGCTGATTTATGTAGGGAGACTTGAGGATTTTGAAGTAGTTGTACATGTAAGAACTGAATTTGGGAAGGGGAGGCTGCAGTGATATCCTGGTGGATTAGTAGGTTGGAAATAGTATGAGAGGAGTGGGCAGTTACTGGGCAAAGGAAATTAACTTAACGGTTTCTTGACTGAGAATTGCTGCTGTTCCTATGGCGCGGAGGCAGGCTGGCTACCCTAGGAAGGGAGAATTGAGTGGTTTGGGAAAATAGGCTATAACCAGTTGGTCTGGTTTATATTGCTGTGTTAACAGCCTGAGAGCAAAGCCATTTTTTGTGTCGGTGTTTAGGAGGAAAGGTTTATTTAGGTTTGGAAGGGCTAACGCTGGGGCTTGGCTGAGTGCTATTTTGAGTGTAGTGAAAGGTTTAAGGAGGGCTTGAGTTTTCTAAGGGTTTAGACAAGTCTCTAGCTGTTGATTGATATAAAGGTTTGGCTAGGGATTTAAAATCAGGTATCTAAGTTTTGAAAAAATTGGCGAGGCCTAAAAATGATAGGAGTTCCTGTTTAATATGGGGCAGGGGGAAGGTAGTTATTAGGTCCTGTCTTTTTGGAGTTAGGTGTTTATGAGTGGGGGTGATGGAGAGTTTGAGATATGTGACCTGAGTTTGAGAGAATTGGCGTTTGTCTTGTGACATGCGGTATCCCCGACTGGCAAGAAAGTTTAGGAGTTGGGCAGTGTGGAGATGAGAAAGGTTCTTAGATGGGCTGCAGAGGAGGAGATCATCTATGTACTGTAGGGGGACATTTGGGGAAAGGTCAAGCTGCTGTAAGTCAGCTGCTAGGGCTTGACTAAAGAGGTGGGAACTATTTTAAAACCCTTGAGGCAGGACCGTTTGCATTAGTTGTTGGGTTATTTTTGTGGTTGGGTCGGTATAGGTGAAGGTAAAGAGGTCTTGGGAGGCTGGGGGTAGTGGGATAGTAAAGAAGGCACTTTTGAGGTCTAGGACTGTCAAGTGGGAGGTTTGAGGTGGGATGTGTGACAAGAGGGAATAAGGGTTAGGGACAATGGGGTTGATAGAGACGTTGGCATTATTGATTGTATGTAGATTTTGGACAAGATGGTGAGACCTATTGGGTTTTTTTACTACTGGGATGGGGGAATTGGCGAGAGAGGCAGCAGGTCAGAGCAGACCTGCTCCCAGCAGGCAGTTTATAATAATCTTAAGTCTGTTTAAGGCCAAGGGGGTTAATGGGTATTGAGGTTTGTTGGGATATGGGAGGTATTATTTAGGGTTACAGAGATTGCAGCGTGGTGAGAGGTGGCGGGAAGATTGTTTGTGTTTTAGATATTGAGCTTGATTGCTGTTAGGATGGTAAGGGAGTGTTTGGAATAGTGTGATGGGACTGCTCAAAAATTAGAAGAAGAATGAGAGGGGTGTGCTTATTTGTTGAGGGCATGGAGTTAAAATAACTAAGATGTATGCAGTTTGGTTAGAATATTGTGTCTGAGAAGTGGGGTTGGGCAGTGGGGAAGTACTAGAAAGGTGTGGGTGAATGCCTGATATATTATGAGACAGGTTAAGGGAGGGGTACTTAAGGGTAGGGTCACCTTGCCATCTATTTCTGCAACCAATATGGCAGAGGTAGTTAGGGGCCCCCAAAATTTGGGCAGGACAGAATACATAGCTCCTGTATTAAGGATAAAGGAGACAAGCTTACCTGCCACCGATATGTTTACCCTGGGTTCTGCAGCTGTGATGGTGAAAGGTGGAGCTTCTGAACCCAGGCCATGGAAAGTCTCAGGAGGTCTGGGACAGTAAGATCCACTGCTGGAGTAGGCAGTCTAGTCCCTTGGTTTAGAGGCCATTGGACAGCCAACCTTCCAGTGACCTGTCTTTTGACAGAGAGGGCAGGGACACGGAAGAGGTAAGCAGGGGGTTGGACAGAGCTTTGTCCAATGTTGCTCCTGACTGCACCGGAAACAGGGGCCCGGAGGCTGCCTGATGGTGGAGGCTTTGCCCTTAGGCTTAATTTTTCCTTGGAAGAGTTCCCTAGGGCATTTATCAGCAAGAGAGAGTGCTTGTATTTCCATTCCCATAGCTCCTTTTCCCTCTCCTCTTGCCGGTTTTTATGTATTTGGAAGGCAACCTGAAAAAGTTTACTTTGGGGGATTTTGGGGCTTGCCTGTAACTTTTGGAGCTTTTTTTTTGAATGTCTGGGGCTGATTGACTGAGGTGGGTATGTAGAAAGAGGCATTTCTCAGGTGAAATGGGGTTTAGATTGGTGTATTTTTTGACTGGTTCTGTAAGCCTTGTTAAGAAGGTGGCTTGATTTTTATTAGGATTTGGGTAAATTTCAGAGTTCTGTCCTAGTTGGTAGCTTTAAAGCCCAATTCGAGCATCCCAGTAAGGAGACATGTAAGGAAGTGGGACATGTATTCGCATGACACTGTCTCTACCAGCGACCTCACGGAGGGGATGGAGACTAGAGGGGTGAGGCAGATCAGAGGTGGGGAGGGACCTGGGGAAGGGGAGATAGAGATGGGCCCATGGGATTGGCTATGGGGAGGAGAAGGTCTGGAGTCTTGGAGGGCTGGGAACTGTGAGGAGTCAGGTGATTGGTGTCTTAAAAGGGGTGGGGAGAGGAGAAACCACGTGCCTCAGTCCTCCCTTGGCAGCCTGGCCACAGCACAGCTGGGGAGATCCAGCACCAGTGGCCGTGGAGGCAGGAGCGCAAGACCAGGCGGTACGGAAGCAAGAGCAAAAGTGTCCAAGTGTAAGAAGCAAGGAAACTGGTGGCTCCCAGACCAGTAGGAAAATAATTAGCAATAAAGGGCAAATGTAATTAGAGGGTTTTTATTTTTTTGAGCCAGAGTTAACAATATTAGCATTAGAAAAGGGGCATTCCGTGGCTCAGCACAACTGCCTCTGAGAACAAAGGACATCCAAAATCTGAGGGGAGGACGTTTATTACTAAACCTTGGGAAAATGCAGCCAGGCAGCCCAGAAAACAAGACAGGGAAACTCCAAAAAAGGGCTGGAGATAGACCTATAACCAAATTACCCTTAATTAATTTAGTTAATTGTGTTATATTATAACTCTGGAGTATTTAGTATGGAAAAACAGAGAAGGAGAAGAAGGAAGAGGGAGGAAAGGAGAGGGTGCAGAAGGTCGAGAGGAAGGTGGTGGCTTTTTCTGGATAAGGAGTTTGGTGGTTAGTGAGCTGGTTGCAGAGAGAGTGTTTGGTCCGAAGAGTCCAAAAAGCCTGAGCATACGGAAGCTCTGACCACTTGCTCGACTGCTGGAGAAAGTTATGGAGGTCTGTTAGAACTCCGAAGTTAAGTGTGCCGTTTTCCGGCTACTGACTTTAGTTATTTAAAGGATATTGAGGCCACACGACAGTGGACAGAAAGACAAGTCGATAGGCCTTGACTTCTCCATTTAGTTGGAGAGATTTGAGGTTATGGACTAAATACCCAAGAGGGGTATTTTTGGGTGGGAGGGACTGGCTGATTCCCATGGCGACGGTTAGAGTTAAATGTGAGTCTGAGAAAGAGGGGTAGGGGGAGGACAAATCTAAGCCAATGTTCCAGCTCCACAATCTGTCGAGATGAGCGTCCCCATTTCGACCAGAGAGTGGAGAGGCCAAAGGCCAAGAAGAGAGGTGCTGATTTATCCCAGGCATCCCTGGGAGTCGTCAGGCCCTGGAGAGAGGGTCTGGACTGACCCAAAGAGTGGTTTCGACTGAGTGCTCAGATTTAGGGCCGGACTGCCCTGAATGATCTTGGATAGACTGGGAAACAACCACCAGAGAAAACGAAGGTGGAGACTCACCTATGAATCTGAGGGCTGGTGCTGATTGGGAGTAGATGGCAGTTGGGGGAGGAGTCAGAGGAAAAAGGAGGTGGATAGGGTCAGCAAGCCAGAGGGGAAGCTCGAGCCACTGACTCATGGAGGTTTGAGTGACTCCAGGTCCAAGGATTAGGACTGGCTCTGGCCCGAGTCCGACTCGGGAGTCCCGATTGAGCCAGTGTCCCAATCTTGGGTTTCAGCACCATCGTGTAAGAATGGAGTCACTCAGAAAACCATCAAGATGCAGAGAGCAGAAAAAATTGATTGAGGGAATTAGTAAACAGGAAGGAAGCCGTGCCACGAATGGCTCCGACTCCAGACTCCTAGGGAAGGAGGGGTTTGTTTTATAGCGGGAAGAAAAAAGGCACTATTGAATTCAGTTTATCTCGCAGCTGTAAGTCTGACTGGCTGATCAAGGCCAAATGGGGCTCAGCTTGATGCACTCTGCTATCACAGAAAACTCCCAGGCAGCTGCAAGCAGACGAGGGGCGGGGGAGGGCGTGGAACTGAGGCTGTCAGTTGGCACATTTGGAGATGTCCCAGATTCCTTTTATATTATTCTTTTTTTTTTTTGAATTCTTGTTCCTTCTTGTTTTTCTGCTTAAATGCTTATTTCTTCCTTATGTTCCAAATCATTGATTTGAATCCAGGCGTTATTCCCTACACTGATGTTTCCCCATAGATTTTTCTTTATTTCACTTAGTGCAACCTTCATTTCTTCTTGGGTCTTTTTTATTATGTTGCCATACTCAGTGAGTTCTTTGAGCATTCTGATCACCAGTGTTTTGAACTCTGCATCTAATAGGTTGGTTATCTTCATTTTATTTAGATCTTTTTCTTGGCGTTTTGTTCTGTTTTCCTTTGAGCCATGTTTCTTTGTCTCCTGAATTTGGCAGCCTCCCCATATTTGTTTCTGTGAATTAGGTAGAGCTGCTTTTACTCCTTGTCTTAGTAGCATGGCCTGTTGTTTAAAAGATACCGGTAAATTGTGTGGAACAGAGTCTTAGGTAATTGCCAGGGTGGGGCAACCTATTTCACCACTTTGTGGCTCTGTGTGGGAGCGGGCTCAGAGAGGTGACAGTGCTGCTGCCTGGCTTCTGAAGGTTTGCCTGGCACTTGCCCTGTGCTGAATCCCAGAGGGGTCTGTGTATGTTTTAAGACCATGCAGGTCCTTTAGGCTGAGTCTCCTGTAAGTCCGGCAGTTCTTCTGCCACCCCAATGTCCATTGGTTTTTAAAGCCAGAAGTTATGGGGATTTTCTTCTTGGCATTGAACCCTGGGCTGTGTCATTTGGTCTGGGGCTGTGATCACTCCCTCCCAAGGTATCCCTTCTGATTTTTATCCACCACACGTGAATGTGGAACTGCCTGCCTGTTCCACCACTGCTGCCTCTCCATGCCACATTATGTCTTGGCACCTCTCTGCTAATCCATGTCTCCACCCCTCCTACACATCTGGATGAATGTGGCTTCTTTTAATCCTTGGTTATTGGACTTCCATACAGCTAGATTTTATGCCAGTTCTGGGTGTTATTTGTTTTGAGGTCTAGTTGTAATTCTCTCTGTGGTTATGGGAGGAAGTGAAGCATGTTTACCTATGCCTCCATTTTGATCGGAAATCTCTCTCATCTTGTTTATCTTTTATTGGCCCAAGCAGGTCACCTGGCCTAACTTAAAAGGAGTAGGAAGTACAGCCTTACCGTTTACCCTGGAGGAGGGCATCTGGGGTATTTTAGGCCATATATAGGAAAAACAATGGCTATGAAAATTATAAGGAAATTAGGAGAAGCTAGGGTTTGCTGTTTCTATTTTTGGGAGGTAAGTCTAAAAAATAAGGCCTTTGGAACATAAGCAGAGGCCCTTTGCCACACCAGATTAAATTAGCAATTATTTCTTACTGTCATCTTTTAAACTAAAGTAACATTTCCTCGATTGCCTCATAAATGCCCCTTAACAATGCATGGTCCGCAGGCTCCAAACAAGCCCCATATTTTGCATTTGGAGTGTTAGGTGGCTTCAGTTCTGTCTCTGCTTCTGAGGCTGTAGTTGCCACTGTAAAGCAAAATTAATTTTAGACTGTAATCAAGAATAACATTTACTTGAGCAGAAGGAGCTGCAACCCAGGAGACATATATTCAGATAGCAACCTAAATTGTTCTGTGAGACAAAGGGAGGCGCCTTTTATAGTGAAAGTTCCTGCCCAAATTCTCAGTTAGGCCTATTTTATGTAAATGAGGGTACAATTTGTGCAGTTCTGTTTGGACAGGGCAGGTCTCAGTCCCTTAGTAGGAAACCAGGGCTTCCCTTGTAGTGGTTGACTCACCACAAACAAATTGGGTGTAGTGCAGGAAGCTGAGTTGAGGGTTCACATCAAATGAATGTTTCTTCTCTGGGTCTGCACCACAAATTAGGTGGGGACATGGTTAACATTCAGATTTTGACTTAGCTGGTCTGGAGTGGGGCCCCTGAGCATCTGCACCACTGGACATTGAACCACACTTGGAGGAGTGAGTCTATAAGTCCTCTCCAGAGCCCCACTGCAGTGCATGCAACAATACCCCTGCCTGTGAGGAGTTTCCGCCTGGCTGCATACCACACTGCCTGGCTTGTGTTGTTAAAAATACCCAGGCTGGGGAATAAATTGATTTTGACCTTTGTGATATTATGATTTATAATATACATAGTACTTGGTTTTCATCCCATTTCTGGACCAGCTCCTTAAACCCTTGGAGTTTCCTAAGTGATAAGTCACCTACAAAGGTGCCTTTTGTTGCGGAGGTGACTTTTGGAAAGTTCCTAGGTAACCTAAAACTGGGGGCACATTACCAGGGAAACCAACTATGTAATCAGAGGGCTAGAACTTTCAGTTTCATCCCCTACAAACTCTGATCCCAGGGAAGGGAGAGGGTCTGAAGTTTTGAGTTCAATCACGAAGGGCCAGTGATTTAATCAATTGTGCTTATGTAATGAAGTCTCCATAAACACCCAAAAGGACAAGTTCTGAGAATTTCTGTTGGTGGATGGTGGAGATGCACGGAGAATGGTGGGCTCAGAGAGCATGGAAGCCCCTGGCCTCTTTTCCACATCCTTGTTGTATGCATCTCTTCTGTCTGGTTGTTCCTGAGCTATATCCTTTTATACATGTTTTCTTTATTTATTTTTAGAGAGAGGGGACAGGAGGGAAATAGAGGGAGAGAAACATCAATGTGCAAGCGAAACACTGATCAGCTGCCTCTAGCATGTACCCCAACCGGGGATCTGCCAGCAACCCAGGCATGTTCCCTGGCTGGGAATTGAACCGGTGACCTTTTGCTTTGCAGGACAACACCGAGCCCACTGAGCCACACCAGCCAGGGCTCTATCCTTTTACAATAAACTGATGATCTAATAAATAAGATGTTTCTCTGAGTTCTGTGAGTTTCTCTAGCTAATTTATGGAACCTAGGGAGGGGTCATTGAACCTTTGATCTATAGCTCGTGGGTCAGAAGCATGGGTGACTTGTGGTTAGTGTCTGAAGTGGTTGGAGGACAGTCTTTTTTTTTTTTTTAATGATTTTTATTGATTATATTGTTACAACAGTTCCAATTTTCTCCCCCTTGTTCCCCTCCACACAGCACCCCCCTCCCCCAGCAATCCCCCTGAAGTCCATACCCCTGGTTCATAAAAATTAACTATCCCCCCCCTCTCAAATATTAGGACCCTTTGTAATCTTGTAAAGGACAATGGGCGAAGGTCTCAAGCTCCTCTAGCTGCTTCAAGCTGGACATGGTCATCGTCCTACCTACCCTTGGGTCCAGAAAACCCTAATAAGAGTGGGGGTGTGGAGGGGAGGGTGGCCTTCCCACATGGGGAAGGATCGTGCAGACTCCAGGTCAGTTGGCTGTCTCCGGTCAACGGCGTGCTTGGTTTAACAGGCTGGCGTCCTTGTTGTGTTCTGGGGGCAACAGATTTGGCGAAAAGGGTTAAAAGACATCATTCAATCCATAACTACTAGATGACAAAAGGCAGGGATTAATTTTTCAATGTTCCATATTAGGGAAAAAAAAAAAAAAAGCTTCTTTGTAAGAAGGTGTGCTAGGCACATCTCGCCTGTCCAAAACCCTTTTGCCCATTATACTTAGTTTGGGCTGAGGTAAATAGTTTAGGTTTTTCCCACTCTCAGACCTCTGGGCCTTTTCTGTCCAAGCCATTAGGATAGAAAAGAGAAACCCGTTTTAAAGTGAAGCCCACAGACCACCCCATTCTTCCCCAACCCAGCCATTTAGTTCAGCCAAACCGTTGAGTCTCAGGAGGCAGCGCTGCAGAGAGGATTAAGTGAGGCTTATGCGTACAGATAATCACTCAGGTAATGCGATCATTGGCTTATGTCCTTTGAAAACAAAAAACACGTGTCAATTTATGCAACATAACCCGCAAACAAGTCTCTAAATCTGGAGAAGAAACTTTTAAGACGGTTAGTTGCCCTGTTTTATACTCTACTACTGATCATTGTGATTTTCCTTGAATAATAATTTTTCTCCCTAAGGTTACCCTCCTTGTCTTTAAAGGGACTACATTAAGTCCATTTTTAATTTATCCTGTTCGTTTGCATAAACATAACAAGAGCAGCAAATGATCACTTATGATCTTTAGTTCTGCTTTGCTGGAACTTACCCAAGGAATATTTGGGGTGACCTTCAGTCTGTTCTTCAGGGCACAGAAGCTGTGCCACATATCTGGCATTCATCCTTGCCTGTACACACCTGTTTTTTCCAAGTCTTTCTGGTCTTTCCTTGTGCCTTAAGGTCCCTTCTAGCCATCTTTCAGGAAAACAACCTTTGTTCCTTCCCTGGAAAGATTGCTGTGGACCGCACAACCAACCACAGTACCAGGCCTTTTATCTTGTGGGCTTTTATTACCTTCAAAAGTCATTCCCAGTTTCTCAGGGCTTTCTGGTAACAATCTGAGCCCAAGTATGTTTCCTTTAGGCTTGACATTCCAGTCAAAGACTTGGTCAAAAAAAAGAACCTCTGTTGACAACTGGTCTTATTAGTTCTATGCAAAGGAACTTATGTCATTACTTACTTGTTTAGAATGCCAAACTCTGGAGGGATCAAATAGGGAGAAAAATATACAACGTGAAGGAAAATCTTTGTCCTAATATTCACTGAACTGGCATTTCCATTCTTCATATTTTCATTTTTCCCCCACTAAAAAATTTTGGTTTGTTTTTCCATTACAGTTGTCTCACTTTTTTAGCCCTCTTGTTTCCCTGCACCCTGTCCCTCCCCTCCCCCACATTTAGTCCCCACTCAGTTGCACCTGTCTGTGGGTCATTCATATATATATATATTTTTTAACTTGACCCATCCCCTTACACCTTTCTTTTCCTCCCCCCCGCCCCCCTTGTTACTGTTAGTCTACTTCTTGTTTACATACCTCTGGTTCAATTTTGCTCATTTGTTTGTGTTGTTCATTAGTTTCCTGTAATAGGTGACAGCATAAGGTATTTTTCTTTTGTTGCCTGGCTTATTTCACTAAGCATAATTTTCTCTAGTTCCATCCATGTTGTTCCCAATGGTAGAAGTTCCTTCTTTCTTTCTGCTACATAGAATTCCATTGTGTAAATGTACCACAGTTTTTCGATCCACTCATCTACAGATGGGCATTTAGGTTGTTTCCAGCACTTGGCTATTGTAAATAGTGCTGCTATGAACATTGGAGTGCATAGGTTCTTTTGAATTGGTGTTTCGGGATTTTTTGGATATAATCCTAGCAATGGAATTGCTGGTTCAAAAGGCAGTTCCATTTTTAGTTTTTTTAGGAAATTCCAAACTTTTCCACAGTGGCTGCACCAATCTGCATTCCCACCAACAATGCACCAGGGTTCCCGTTTCTCCGCATCCTCTCCAGCACAAGTTGTTTGTTGATTTGTTGATGATTGCCATTTTGACTGGTGTGAGGTATCTCATTGTGGTTTTAATTTGCATCTCTCTGATGGCTAGTGATGTTGAGCATACTTTCATATGTCTATGGGCCCTCTGTATGTCTTCTTTGGAGAAGTGTTTGTTCAGGTCCTTTGCCCATTTTTTAATTGGGTTGTCTGTCTTCTTGGTGTTGAGTCGTATGAGTTCTTTATATATTTTGGAGATCCATCCCTTGTCTGAGATGTCATTGGCGAATATATTTTCCCATATGGTTGGTTTCCTTTTCATCTTGCTGATGTTTTCTTTAGCTGAGCAGAAACTTTTTAGTTTGATGTAGTCCCATTTGTTTATTCTTTCCTTTATTTCCCTTGCCTTAGGAGATATATCAGTGAAAATGTTGCTACGTGGGATATCTGAAATTTTCCTGCCTATTTTTTCCTCTAGGACTTTTATGGTATCACGGCCTACGTTTAAGTCTTTGATCCATTTTGAGTTTATTCTGGTGTATGGTGTGAGCTGGTGGTCTAGTTTCATTTTTTTGCATGTCCCTGTCCAGTTCTCCCAACACCATTTGTTGAAGAGGCTCTTTTCACTCCATTTGATATTCTTTCCCCCTTTGTCAAATATTAGTTGACCATATGAACCTGGGCTTATTTCTGGGCTCTCTATTCTGTTCCATTGATCTATATGTCTGTTTTTATGCCAGTACCAGACTGTTTTGATTACCGTGGCCTTGTAGTATAGTTTGATATCGGGTATTGTGATTCCTCCTACTGTGTTCTGCCTCAAAATTGCTGTGGCTATTCGGGCTCTTTTTTGGTTCCATATAAATTTTTGAAGTATTTGTTCTAGGTCTGTGAAATATGTTGCTGGTATTTTAATAGGGATTGCATTGAATCTATAAATTGCTTTGGGTAGTATGGACATTTAAATGATGTTGATTCTTCCCATCCATGAGCATGGTATACGCTTCCATTTATTTGTATCTTCTTTAATTTCTTTCTTCAGTGTTATGTAGTTTTCTGTGTACAGGTCTTTTACCTCTTTGGTTAAGTTTATTCCTAGGTATTTTATTTTTCTTGTTGCTATGGTATATGGGATTTTTCTTTCAGTTTCTATCTCTGAGTTTTTATTGTTGGTGTATAAAAATGCCTTCGATTTCTTAATATTGACTTTGTATCCTGCTATTTTGCCGAATTCACTTATTAGATTGAGTAGTTTTTTTGTGGAGTCTAAAGGATTTTCTGTGTACACTATCATGTCATCTGCAAATAATGACAGTTTTACTTCCTCTTTTCCAATTTGGATGCCTTTTATTTCTCTTTCTTGTCTGATTGCTGTGGCTAGAACTTCCAAGACTATGTTGAATAGGAGTGGAGAGAACGGACATCCTTGTCTTGTTCCTGATCTCAGGGGGAATGCTCTCAGTTTTTGCCCATTGAGTATGATGTTGGCTTCAGGTTTCTCATATATGGCCTTTATTATGTTGAGGTATGCTCTCTCTATTCCCATTTTGCTGAGAGTTTTTATCATAAATGGGTGTTGTACTTTATCAAATGCTTTTTCCGCATCTATTGATATGATCATGTGGTTTTTGTCTTTCATTTTGTTTATGTGGTGTATCACGTTTATTGATTTGCGAATATTAAACCATCCTTGCATCCCTGGGATGAATCCTACTTGATCGTGGTGTATGATGTTTCTAATGTGTTGCTGGATCCGGTTTGCCAATATTTTGTTGAGGATTTTAGCATCTATGTTCATCAGCGATATTGGTCTGTAGTTTTCTTTCTTTGTTGTATCTTGACCTGGTTTTGGAATTAGGGTTATACTGGCTTCATAGAACGAGTTTGGGAGTCTTCCCTCTTATTGTATCTTTTGGAATAGTCTGAGGAGGATAGGAGTTAGTTCTTTCCTAAATGTTTTGTAGAATTCACTTGTGAAGCCATCTGGTCCTGGGCTTTTGTGTGCTGGGAGTTTTTTGATTACTGCTTCAATTTCACTAGCTGTTATTGGTCTATTCAGACTTTCTGCTTCTTCTTGATTCAGTTTGGGCAGACTATAGTTTTCCAGGAATCTGTCCATTTCCTCTAGGTTGTCAAATTTCTTGCCATACAGTTGTTCATA
Source organism: Furipterus horrens (assembly GCF_987537825.1). NCBI lineage: Eukaryota > Metazoa > Chordata > Mammalia > Chiroptera > Furipteridae > Furipterus > Furipterus horrens. Next base: position 58,326,866 of record NW_028327180.1, on the reverse strand, counting down.
GTAATTTCTTATAATTCTTTGTATTTCTGTGGTATCAGTTTTGATTTCTCCTCTTTCATTTCTGATTTTATTTATTTGGGTTCTCTCTCTTTTTTTCTTGATGAGCCTGGCTAAAGGCTTGTCAATTTTGTTTATCTTTTCAAAGAACCAGCTCCTACTTTTGTTGATCTTTTGAATTGTTACTTTAGACTCTATGTCATTTAATTCTGCTCTGATCTTGATGATTTCCTTCCTCCTACTTGATCTGGGTTTTGCTTGTTGTTCTTCCTCTAGTTTTTGTAGCTGTATGGTTAAATTTTTTATTAGAGATTCTTCTAGCTTTTTTAGGTAGGCTTGTATTGCTATGAACTTTCCTCTTAGGACTGCTTTCGCTGTATCCCATAGGTTTTGGGTTGTTGTGTGTTCATTATCGTTGGTTTCCCGGAACTTTTTGATTTCTTCCTTGATGTTATTGTTAACCCATTCATTATTTAATAGCATGTTATTCATTCTCCATGAGTTTGAATGTTTTTGAGTTTTTTGCTTGAGGTTGATTTCCAATTTTAAGGCATTGTGATCTGAGAAGATGCTTGATATAATTTCAATTTTCTTGAATTTGAGGCTTGTTTTGTGTCCTACCATGTGGTCTATCTTTGAAAATGTTCCATGTGCACTTGAGAAATATGTATATTTTGCTTCTTTGGGGTGTAAACTTCTATATATATCGACTAAGTCCATTTGATCTAAAGTGTTGTTCAGTGCCTCAATATCTTTGGTGTTTCTTTGCTTTGAAGATCTGTCCATTGTTGACAATGGGGTGTTAAAGTCCCCTGCGATGAGTGTGTTGCTGCCTATATCTTTCTTGGAGTCTTTCAAAATTTTCCTTACATATGTGGGTGCTCCTAAGTTGGGTGCATATATATTTATAAGGGTTATATCTTCTTGATGGATTTTTCCCTTAAGTATTATGAAATGCCCTTCTTTGTCTCTTTTTATGGACTTTGCTGTGAAATCTGTTTTGTCTGATATAAGTATTGCTACCCCGGCTTTTTTTTCATGTCCATTTGCTTGGATTACATTTTTCCATCCCTTTACTTTCAGTCTGTGTAGATCTTTTGTTCTAAGGTGTGTCTCTTGTAGACAGCATATATGTGGGTCATTCTTTCTAATCCATTCAGCTACCCTATGTCTTTTAATTGGAGCGTTTAATCCATTTACGTTTAAGGTTATTACTGATAAGTACTTATTCATTGTCATTTTCCCCCTTTGTACTCGTGTTCTTCTCTGTTTCTCTCTGTTTCTTTATCTTCTTAGAGCAGACCCTTTAGCATCTCTTGCATTGCTGGTTTGGTGGAGATGTATTCTTTTAGTCTTCCTTTGTCTGAGAAACTCCTTATTTCGCCTTCCATTTTGAATGAAAGCCTTGCTGGGTAGAGTATTCTTGGTTGTAGGCCTTTGTTTTTCAATGCTTGGAATATTTTTTGCCATTCCCTTCTGGCTTGTAGTGTTTCTGCTGAGAAATCTGAGGATAGCCTTATTGGAGCTCCCTTGTATGTTATTAGTTGTTTCCCTCTTGCTGCTTTTAGGATTCTCTCTTTGTCTTTGGATGTTGCCATTTTAATTATGATGTGTCTTGAGGTGGGCCTGTTGGGGTTCATCTTCATTGGGACCCTCTGTGCCTCCTGGATTTGCGTGACTCTTTCTCTCCTCATGTGGGGGAAGTTTTCTGTCATTAGTTTTTCAAAGAGGTTTTCTATTCCTTGCTCTTCTTCTTCTCCTTCTGGAATTCCAATGATACGGATATTGTTACGTTTCATGTTGTCCTGCAGCTGCTTTAGAACCTCTTCAGTCTTGTTCAGTCTTTTTTCATTTTGTTGCATTGTCTGGGAGTTTTTGTGTACGTTGTCCTCCAGCTCGCTGATCCGATCTTCTGCTTCCTCTAGCCTGCTTTTAATTCCTTCTACTGTGTTCTTCAGTTCAGAGATTGTATTCTTCATTTCCTCCTGGCTCTTATTGATAGCTTCCATGTCCTTTTTGATGCTGGTATAATTCTCAGTAAGTTCCTTATAGTTCTTCTGGAGTTCATGTAGTTTTTCTGGAGTTCTTTGTAGTTTCCGCTGAGCTCATTTAGCTTCTCCATAATCCATGTTTTAAATTCTGTATCTGATATTTTGCTCCCCTCTATTTCATTTAGCACTCTTTCTGGGGATTCTACCTTTCCTTTTGATGGGGGGTTGTTTCTCTGTCTCCCCATTTTTGTGATTCCTTTTGTTTGTTGGTGCTTCTTGGAATGATCAGTTCTTCCTGGATCTGCCTCTGGTAGCATCAGATCATGTACCAGACTGGCCCTAGGCACCCTGTTGGAGACTTCCAGGGATCTACTGCCTTTGTCTCTCTTCTTTAGTTGTTACTATACTCAATCTGTGATCAGCCATCAGGCTTAAGGACCGTGGGTGTGGCAACTTAATTCCTGTAGGCAGGGCTTTTATTTCCCCTTAGTATGACACCACTTGGAGGGGGATGGTCTGTCTGCTGTACTGGGGCTGAGTCAGCACTGGCTGGTCTTGGGAGGGGGTTAGTGTAGCTTCCACTTACTCCTCTGCCCTCCTGGATTTCCGTCTGTGTTGTCCTTGATGATATTTCTTTAATCTGTCTGGTTGTATTTCAGCTACTTTTTGGTGGATCTTTTTCTCTGGTTAGTTGATTGAGAGTCACTCTGCCCACCTTGTCTTGAGATCTTTTGTGAAGGTGCTGCTAAAACATAATTACACAACCCTGGCAAGAAAGCCACTCCCTCCAATGTCTCCCCCAAATACAATCCCACTATAGGCTGCAAATGAGCCCGTGTTAATATACTTGTGGAGATACTGGGACTCTTATTTCGTAGGAGAAACAGAAAGGAGTTGTTTTAAATGAAGGGAGGGTAATTTTTGAGCTGGAAGTTGATAGAGTATTAATATTAGCAATTGGGATCAAGGTTATGTAAGAGAGCAATTAACACTTACACTGTCTGTTTGAAAAGGAGGGGAGGGTTACAGTGTGGAGAGAGAAAGTGGAAGTGTATAGTATTAGGATTATATAATTGGTATATACTATATGATTAGCGTGGGAGGTAGGGTAGACACAACAGACATCCAGGTAGACAGACAGCCAGAAATTGAAAGAGAGGGCTGGGGAGGTTAGAAGGTAGGAAATAGATTGAGAGAGAATTTTTTAAGGATAAAAATACAGAGTAGAAAATAGCAAGACAGGAAGGGAGAGAGGAAAGAGAGAGAGAAAGTAGAGAAGAGAAGGGTAGGAGAGAGAACAAAAGAAGAAGGGGAGGTAGAAGAGAGGGGACTGGATTAAAATTCTTTTTTAAATTATATGTTATAAAAAAGATTAGGAGATTAAAACATGATATAAAGTTGCAAGATAGAGAGAAAAGGTGAATATAGGGAGAGAGGAATAGGAGATAGGAAAGCAAGAGGATTTGGGAGGAAAAGAGCTCAGAGGAGGGAAGGAAATCAGGAGGAAGAGGAGATATTAGGGAGGGGAGGATTGAAATTGAAGAGTTGGCAAAAGATAGGATGAAGGAGAGAAATACAAGAGGTAGGGAAAGTGGGGGGATGGGGTAGAAAAAGAGAAGGGGTAAGAATGGGAGAGTAAAGGGAGAGGGGGATAGATTAGAATTATAATTTGAATATTAAGAGATTAGAATATAAAGTGTAATAGAGAGAGAGAGAGATTATGTATAGGGAGAGAAGGAAAATAAGGACAAGAGATGAAAGAAAAATGAATGTAGACTGAAGGGGGACAAAATAAAGAAAGAAATTTAATAAAGTTGAAGGCGCGTAGCGCAGAGAAAGGAGAGGGTGAGAAAGGGAGAGAACTTAAAATTATAAAATTAACTGAGAATAGGAGGCAGGGGAGAATGCTAAGGGGAGAGAAGGGAGGGAAGGGGAGGGGAGAAAAGGAGCGAGAATAAGGGACTGACGGTAGGGGTAGTTAGAGAGAGAGTGAGAGATAAAAGAATGAGGATTTTAACTCAATTCAACTTTTATGCACAGTCTCTGAGTATTTTTGGTTTGTTTGTTTTTTGGTTTTTCCTTGCTTCCTTCCTGAGTCTGCTCCTATTCAAAATTCCATGAGTTTCAAATCTTTTCTGGCTGGTTGGCTGGCTGTGGGAGGGTTCTGCTTGATTCTGGGGTTGCTAGTCTTTTTTTCGTGGGCCTACCACCGCTCTGCTGTGAGCTGCCTTTAGTTGTTCCCTCCTGAGGCAGCCTCAGCCCTCTTCAGGCTTGTCCAGCTACTCCTTCCCTCTGTTGGTCCAGCCTGTGCCTGCCAGCAATCCCTGCCCTGCCAGCAATCCCCGCCCTGCCTCCAGTCCTGTCTCTATTCCCAGGCTACAGCTTCTGTTCTCTTCCCTGTCTATATGCCTGCGCACCCTACCTCTCTCCCTGTCTCAAGATCGTCCTTTTGTTCTGCAGGACTCTGGCACAGTCGGTCAAAGTGTCGGGCCCAGTGGCCCTTTCCTGCCCAGGGCCTCTCCCCTAGTCTGGAGCTTTGCAGTGGCTTTCCTGCCTGTGCTCTTCTCCTTGCCCCAAAACTTTCTCTATTCCGAGCTACCGCTTCCTCTGGCTTCCCTGTCTATCGGCCTGCGCCCTCTATCTTTCTTCCCGCCACAGCACCGTCCCTTTGTTCTGTGGGACTCTAGTGTGGTCGGTCAGCGCAGCACTCTCCTTCCCCGGAGCTCTCTGCCGGTCTGGAGCTTCGCAGCAGCCCTTCCCTGCAGCCCCTTCTCCTTGCCCTAAAACCGTCTCCCCTCCAGAACCTCCGCCTCCGCTCTCTTCCCTACTTACACACCCTGCACGTCCTATTTCTCTCTTAGCCCCAAACCTGCCTTTTGTTCTGTGGGATTCAAGCGCGACTAAAGAGCAAACACTGATTTCAAGAACACAGTTCTCCCCCGGTCCGGAGTTCTGCAGCAGCTTTTCAGTGCTGCCCGTCTCCTAGCCCCAAAACTGCTCCTTTGTTCTGTAGGGCCCTAGCGCAAGTGCTGGGCGCGCCCGGGATGCCGAGTTTTCGGTCGGAGGTTTCAGCTGAGGATGTTTCTCTCTAGATTCAGATCACAGTTTCTCCCAGTCCTGGTTGTTCACTGTTCTCTCCCTCCTCTGGCTTTTTCGGCCAAATCCTCTCCCTAACTCCCTACAAGAATTCACTCCCGGCTAGTGAGCTCTCCGGCTTGATACTGCAAACGCACGGAGTCTCAGAATGACTCAGCCTGTAGTTTGTGATAAACCCCTCCACCCCCCTCCACGCTGCTCCCACGATCTCCTCCCCATTCACGTTATCAGATATTCCCACTCACTCAGTCATTCCTCCCCGAGTTTGTTCCTCCTGGATTGTCTCCTTAACAGGAGCGAGCTGAGAACACTGTTCCTACTCCGTGGCCATCTTGGTCCCCCCTGGAGGACAGTCTTGTAGGACCAAGTCCTTCACCTTTGGAATCTGATGCCATTTCCAGGTAGACTTTATTTTAAATAAAGTCAGCTAGCTATTCCTCCAACAAAAATTGTTGATTCAGGAAAAGAGAAAGCTGCAGTCTGGAGCATGGAGCTGCCTGCAAGTTCACCAGCACAAAGGAGAGGAAGTTCTATTTCAGAGAGGAGGTTAAGAGGGCTGTTATAGTTTTCCTGTGGATGCTTTGCAAGCCATGAAGTCTATGATACTCCCCCTATAGGCCATCCTGATTCTAATTGTGGTTGAGGTCTTTATTAACATTTTTATAATAGTGTCAAGTTTGGGTTAATTGCTTGGTGGTGTTGGAAAAAATGCACATCAGAAATTTGTCCCTCCAAAAATTATATTTGATTTGAAAAAGCCTACACATTTAACACATTGTTAAAGTAGTAATGGTAACAATGTGTTTGATGATTAAGCATATGAGTAATTCTGTTGTCCATGTTCTTTCTTTTTAAATATGTTTTATTGATTATGCTGTTACAGCTGTCCCAATTTTTTTTCCCTCTGCTCCCTCCCACCAAGTGACCCCCCCTCCCTCCAGTTGTCTCCCCCTTTTAGTCTATGTCCATTGGTTGTGCATATAGTTCTTCTCAACCTCTTCCTGTCTATTCCATTCCCTCCTACTATGCTTCTTAATTCCTGTACGATCTCCCTCCCTTTCCCCCTTCCCCCTCCCTGATGACTCCCCCCAGTATGTTCCCCATACCTATAGTTCTTTTTCCACTCATTGCCTATTTAGTTTGCCTTTGTTTTGATTCCCTAGCTTCTGTTCTTGGTTCTTGTGATGCAGTTTTCATTTTAATGTTTATAGTTTTGATCCTCCTTCTTCTAAACCAGTCCCTTTAATATCTCATCTAACAGTGGTTTGGATCTAATAAACTCCTTCAGTTTTACTTTGTCCTGGAAGCACTTTCTCTGCCCTTCTATTCTGAATGTCAGTTTTGCTGGATAGAGTATTCATGGTTGTAGGTTTTTGATTTTCATTACTTTGAATATTTCTTGCCAGTCCCTTCTTGCCTGCAGGGTCTCCTTTGAGAGGTAAGCTGATAGTCTAATTGGGACCCCTTTGTACATGATTCTTTTCTTCTCCCTTGCTGCTTTTAAGATTCTCTCTTTATCTTTAATTTTTGACAATTTGATTATAATGTGTCTTTGAGTGTTTCTCCTTGGGTCCACTTTTTTTGGAACTCTCTGTGCTTCCTGGACCTGTAAGTCTATTTTCTTCCCCAAGTTCGGGAAGTTCTGCTTCATTATTTTTTCAAATAGTTTTTCAATTTCTAGTTCTTCGTCCTCTGGCAATCCTATAATCCGAATCTTCGATCTCTTATACCTGTCCCAGAGGTTTCTGATCCTCTCCTCACTTTCCTCGCTTTTTGTTTCCTCTTTCCACACTGGTTGACTGTTTGTTCCTTCTCTATGTTCCGGTTTGTTGATTTGATCTCTGGATTTTATTTCCTCACCACTTGTCTTGTATGTGTTTTTTTTCTTTTCAGTATGAGTGTTTTTCTTTCCTTCCCTGTCCTGTTCTAAATCTTTTGTTAATTCTGTAAGCCACCTGATAACAATAGCTCTGAACTGAGCCTCTGACAGGTTTCTTACTTTTTCGTCTGTCAGGTTCTTCATCTGCTGCCTGGTGAGCTGCGTCACCGTGATTTCAATCGTTGCCTCCTTCTTTTTGCCAGATTTGTGTTTTGCTTTGCTTCCCAGGCAGGCTGTGGGGAGCTGAGCCCCGTGTACTCATCACTACCTGGCGACCAGCAGCGATCTCGACCTTTTTCGCCATGCTGCGGCTTTGAGTGTGTGGTGGGGGGGTCCAAGATGGATTACTGCCGTTATTCTCCACTAGGAGACCAAAATCCGTCCTCCTGCCCTCTGGGCCTCACCGTCCGATGCAATGGGGGGGGGGGGACTGCCTTTCCCCGCGTTGGGGTCGCGAGCTGCTAGGGATCAACTGCAGCCGGGATTGCTCCCCCTGCCGCTCTCTCCACTGCTACCACAAACAGCACTGCCCAACCTTTCCGTTCGGGTTCCAGTTTCGCCCCTTCTATCTGTCCAGGTGAGCAATGCTGGTTTATGACTTCATACGTTGGGCTTCCATGTAGTTTTGTTTTCTGGAACTTCTGGTTATCTTTTGTTTTGAGGTAGTTGTATTCCTTTCTAGTTGTAGAGGGAGACTGAATATGTCCATTTAAGCCTCCATCTTGGCCAGAAGTCCATGTTCTTATATTATCTGTAGAGGAGAATCATGTCATTTGAAGGTGGACTTAAATTACTTACAATTTATATTGAAATGTCTACAGCAAAATCTAAATTCTAAAGGAAGTATAAAGTGATATGGTAAGAGAGAAGTCAAAATGGAATAATTTCAAATGTTTAGTTTAAATTAGAGAAGATAGAAACACAAACTTCTGCCAATAAATAGAAAAACGTTACAAACATGGTTGATATTAATTTAAATATATTTAGAATCATTTTAAATGTGAGTAATTTTAGTTATACCAATTAAAAGACTAAATAATTTTTTTGTATAAAAAACAAAGACCCAAATATGTATCTGTGTGAAACTCTTTTATATATAAAGACTGATAAAAATAAAGGGATGGAGAAAGATACAGGGTGCTAACATTGATCAAATGAAAGCTGGGGTAGATATATTAATGTTAAACAAAGGAAAATTCAGAACATGAAAATTATCAAGAATAAAAGAGGTACTACATAATGATAATGTGGTCAGTTTTTCAAGAGGACACAGTCTTAGACATGCATGTAACAAAAGATTGTCAAAAAATCTGAAACAAAAACTGATAAAACAAAAAGAAGAAACAGGCAAATCCACTATTATAATGGAAATTCTAAAACCTCTTGTTAGTAAGTGATGGATCAAACAGACAGAAAAATCAATAAAGATATATTAGTGGTTGATCTGAATAACACTGTCATTCAACTAGATCTAATTGACATTTATGAAGTAATCCATTTAACATCATCTCAAACTTGTATGAAATACTTACTGAAACAGACCACATTCTGGGTCATAAAAAGTACCCTTCCAGCAAACTCCAATACAGGATGTATAGCAAACAAACAAACAAACACACTGAAAGCAGGATCTTGAAGAGATATCTGCATTTCCATGTTCAAAGAAACATTCTTCACAACACCCAAGAGATAAAAGCAACCCAAATTTCCATTGACAGATGAATGGATAAACAAAATGTGGTCCATTTATACAATGAACTATTTATCATTCAGCCTTAAAAAGAAGAAAACTTTGTCACATTTTACAACATGAATGTTTTCAGAACATTATGCTCAGTAAAATAAACCAGATACAAATGGACAAATACTGTATGACCTGCTTACATGAAGTATACAGAGTATTTAAGTTAATGCAAACAGAAAGTAGAATGGTAATGTCCAGGGAATGAAGGGAGGAAAAAATATGGAGTTGTTATTAAAAAACATAGAGTTTCAGTTTGCAAGTTGAAAAAGTTCTGGAAATTAATTGCACAACAATGTGAGTATGCCTAACACTCATAAGCAGTACACTTAGAAAATTGTTAACAGAGTAACTTTTATGTTATGTACTTTTAAAAATCCTCACCTGAGGACGTATTTCCATTGCTTTTTAGAGAGAGAGGGGAAAGGAAAAGGGACATATAGATATGAGAGAGAAACATCTATTGGTTACCTCTTGCACACTCTGGGACAATGATCATACACATCTGGACTAGGGATCAAACCAAAAACCTAGGTATGTGCCCTGACCAGAAATTGAACTGAAAACCTTTCAGTTATGGAATGATGCTCCAACCAACTGAACCACACTGGCCATAACAATGTTATGCACTATTTTTTTCTTCTGATAGAAAGCTTTATTTAATTTTAATCTGTTACTTCTCTTTTGTAGTTCAAGTCATTTGACTCAAAAAGTAGTTTACAATAAAAAAGACGTTCACATATATAGCATTTGATATTTCATATTCTGGTGTGATTAAGCATATTTTAGTGAGGATAAAACTCCTATACCTTAGACATTATATATATGTATTAAAGTTTGGTGTTTTGTAAATATGATAAAATTTTCCCCATTATTTTCAATGACTTCTAAATGTGTTTCAAAGGTGCCTTGGACTAACCACAAAGGGAAAAGTAGTAATTTTTCAGTGCAGAAAACTGTGGACAGTACTGTAAGCAAGTGATCAAAGTTAACATCATCACTAAAAGAAAAAATTCTCACTCACTGGCCCAGGTGCACGGGGCCATGAGTCCAGGCGTCCCTCGGACACTCCCCAACGGACATAAGATCAGTGCCCCAACGGGCACAGGGAGGGCCCACTGAACATGCAGAGGACCGTGCGCAGACACCCCTAGACAGCTCCCGTGGGTGCCGGGCCCCAGGCCGGAAAACAGACCACTAGCGCAGGCTCTGTTCGTGCCAGCCCAGACAGGTGAGGGAAGGCGGGCGGCTGCAGCACGGGAACAGCGGGAGGCGGCGACCCACGGACACTCGCTTCCACTGAGCATAAGTGTCCGGGGCCCCGCCCTAAGAGGCGAGAGACCAACTCCCGGAGCTCGGCTGAGCGGGACTAAGGGCAAGGGAGCGCGAAAACACCTCAGCCTGGCGACAATAGGTGCCAATAGCGGGGCAAGTTCTCAGGCCGCCCGCGGGCGTGCAGGGACACGCGCAGGGACACCTCGGCATGAACGCAGAACCACCTCAGCACGGCAACAATAGGCGCCAACCACGGGGTAAACTCTCGGGCCGCCCCGCCCTTGCAGGGGCTCGCGCGCAAGGACACTTCAATTGGCTCCAGCAGGCAGCAAGGGAGCGCGCCGTGCCGGCAACCGCGGGCGTGCACCATTGCAGCAACCGCGGGTGCGCACCATTGCTGCAAGAAACAAGAACCTCTGAACTGTGACACTAGACCAGCTGCGGACGTAGAAAAAGAAGGCTACACACCAAGGCTAAAACGGAGTAAAAACAACGCTTTTTTTTTTCCCAATTTTTTTCTCTCTTCTTTCTTTCTTTCTTCTTTCTTCTTTCTTTTCTTTCTTTCTTTCTTTCTTCTCTTTTCTTGAGTTTTTTTCGGGGGGTTGTTTTTTTTTCCTTCCTTTCCAAAAAGAACAACAAACTTTAACGTGTTGCATATAACCTCTCCTTCTCATCCTTTCTCTTTAATCATTGTTTATTTGTTTGTGGGTCTAGTTTAGAACCCCTATCACTCTAAATAATAGAATATAATTACTATATAAACCCAAATACAATACAATCCCACTTTCTTACTATATTATGCATTTTTCCATCCTTTTCTTCTATTTTTATTAACATACAATGTAAATATTACCTACTGGCTTGCATAGTCTCAACTATTATTAATCTATCACCCCCTCTATCAAAAATTATATTTTTCCTCCCCCAAAACAACTCTTATCTATTCTTCTTATAGTATAAAAGCTCTAATCTCTTTACATTTATATTAATATGGGCTTGTTGGCAGACAAAAGCGGGATAGAGAGTGGGGTATATATTTTGAGGATGTGGGTCTCCTGCCTGGGCTGTGTGTTTATGTTTTTAACAGCATCTCCACAAAAGAACTCAAGACAAAGTGCATAGAGTGACTCCCAACCAACTAGCCAGAAGAAAGATCCTACCAAAGAACATCTGAAATATAACCAGACAGCATAAATAAATGACATAAAGGGTAACTCAAGAACATCAGGCTCAGGATATCAAAGAGACTGCACCGCTGAAACCCCCAGATCTCCCATAAGGAATCTCATACCACAAAAAACGGAAGCCAAAGAAGACCATCCACTCCCCAAAACAAACAAATAAATAAATAAATAAAAACAAAAAGAATCCAACATGGTAAGATGCAAAAATAACCCCTCAATGAAGAGAAAAGAGGAATCCTCAGAAAGAGAGATAGATGAAATAGACATAGCCCAAATGTCAGACACGGAATTCAAAACAATGGTGGTAATGAAGCTCAATATACTCGACATCCTTAAAAACAACTATGACAACCTCCAAGGAAGTTACCAGCAGCTCCAAGAAAATTACAGGGAACTTGCAGAGAACTACACCAGCATAAAAAAAGACATAGGAACTGTTAACAAGAACCAGGAAGAACTGAAGAATTCAATTTCTGAACTGAAAAACACAGTAGAAACAGTCAAAAGCAGACTAAATGAAGCAGAGGATCGAATTAGTGAGTTAGAAGATAATGTAGAGAAAACTCCCAGCAATACAGCAAAATGAAAAAAGATTAAAAAAATATGAACAAGATGTAAGGGAATTACAGGATAGCATGATAAGAAATAATATCAGGATCATAGGAATTAGAGAGGGAGAAGAAAAGGACGATGGAATTGAAAAACTGATAGGAGAAATAGTGACACAAAATTTTCCGAACCTGATGAGAGAAAAAGTTATACAAATTCAGGAAGCACAGAGAGTTCCAATGAAGTGGAACCCCCAAAAATCCACTCCAAGGCACATCATAATCAAAATGACAACATTGCAAGACAAAGAGAGAATCCTAAAAGCAGCAAGAGAAAAACAGCAAATAACATACAAGGGAGCTTCGATAAGGCTATCAACTGATTTCTCAACAGAAACATTACAAGCCAGAAGGGAATGGTCAAAAATATTTCAAGCAATGAAAAACAAAGGCCTACAACCAAGAATATTCTACCCAGCAAGGCTCTCATTCAAAATAGAAGGTGAAATAAGGAGTTTCTCAGACAAAGGAAGACTGAAAGAATACATCTCCACCAAACCAGCATTGCAAGAGATGCTAAAAGGAGTGTTCTAAGAAAAAAGAAGAAAAGAACAAGAGAGGAGAGGAACAGAGGTACAAAGGGCAATGAATAAATACACGTCAATAATAACCTTAAGTGTAAATGGATTAAATGCTCCAATTAAAAGACATAGGGTAATGGAATGGATAAGAAAACAGGACCCACATAGTTGCTGTCTACAAGAAACACACCTGAAAACAAAAGATTTACACAGACTGAAAGTAAAGGGATATAAAAAAATATTCCAAGCAAACAGACCTGAAAAAAAAAGCCAGGGTAGCAGTGCTCATATCAGACAAAACGGATTTCAAAGCAAGGGCAATAAAAAGAGACAAAGAAGGACATTTCATAATAGTTAAAGGAACAATCCATCAAGAAGATATGACATTGATAAACATATATGCACCCAACATAGGAGCCCCCAAATACATAAAGCAAATACTAGAAGACCACAAAAAGGATATCAACAACAACACACTCATAGTAGGGTACTTCAACACTCCATTATCAACAACAGACAGATCATTCAAGCAAAGAAACACCAAGGACATACAGGCATTGAACAACACACTAAACCACATGGACTTAACTGATATATATAGAACTTTCCACCCCAAAGAAGCAAAATATACATTCTTTTCAAATGCACATGGGACATTTTCAAAGATAGACCACATGATAGGTCACAAAACAAGCCTCAACAAATTCAAGAAAATTGAAGTCATATCAAGCATCTTTTCAGATCACAATGCCTTGAAACTAGAAATCAACCTCAGAGAAAAAATCAAATACACCCAAACTCATGGAGATTGAATAACATGCTATTAAATAATGAATGGGTTAACAATGACATCAAAGAAGAAATCAAGAAATTTCTAGAAACTAATGATAATGAGCACACAACAGCTCCAAACCTGTGGGACACAGCAAAAGCAGTCCTGAGAGGGAAGTTCATAGCAATACAGGCATATCTGAAAAGGCTAGACGAATCTCAAATAAAAAACCTATCCATAAAGCTACAGGTACTAGAACAACAACAACAAACAAAGCCTAGGGCAAGAAGAAGGAACGAAATCATCAAGATCAAGGCAGAACTAAATGACATAGAGACTAAACAAACAATCCAAATGATCAACAAAACTAGGTTCTTCGAAAAAATAAACAAAAGCGACAAGCCTCTAGCCAGTGTAATCAAGAAAAAGAGAGAGAAGACCCAAATAAACAAAATCAGAAATGAAAGAGGAGAAATCACGACTGATACCACAGAAATACAAATGATAGAAAATACTACAGATTACTGTATGGGAAGAAATTTGACAATCTAGAACAAATGGACAAATTTCTAGAAACATGAAACCTTCCAAAACTGAATCAAGAAGATCTGAAAAGTCTCAACAGACCAATAATAAAGAAGGAAATTGAAACAGTAATCCAAAATCTCCCTGCACACAAAAGCGCTGGACTGGATGGCTTCACAGGTGAATTCTACAAAACATTCAGGGAAGAACTAACTCCTATCCTCCTCAAACTGTTTCAAAAAATGCAAGAATAGGGGAAAATCCCAAACTCTTTCTATGAAGCCAGTATTACCCTAATCCCAAAACCAGGTCAAGACACAACAAAGAGAGAAAACTACAGGCCAATATCACTGATGAATATAGATGCTAAAATCCTCAATAAAATATTGGCCAACAGGATCCAGCAATACATCAAAAAGATCATACATCACGATCAAGTGGGCTTCATTCCAGGGATGCAAGGATGGTTTAATATTCACAAATCAATAAATATAATACATCACCTAAACAGAATGAAAGATAAAAATCACATGATCATATCAATACATGCAGAAAAAGCATTTGATAAAGTACAACACCCATTTATGATGAAAACACTCAGCAAAATGGGAATAGAGGGAGCATACCTCAACATAATTAAGGCTATATATGAGAAACCTGAGGCCAACATCATACTCAATGGACAAAAACTAAAAGCATTCCCCCTGAATTCAGGAACTAGACAAGGTTGTCCACTTTCTCCACTCCTATTCAACATAGTGTTGGAAGTCCTAGCCACAGCAATCAGACAAGAAAAAGAAATAAAAGGCATCCAAATTGGGAAAGAGGAAGTAAAACTTTCATTATATGCAGATGACATGATAGTATACCTAGAAAATCCTATAAAGTCCACTAAAAGACTACTTGGTATAATAAGTGAATTTGGCAAAATATCAGGGTACAAAATAAATATACAGAAATCTAAAGCATTTCTGTACACCAATAATAAAATATCAGAGACAGAAACAAAAATGAAAATACCACTTACTATAGCAACAAGAAAAATAAAGTACCTAGGAGTAAACTTAATGAAAGAGATTAAAGACCTGTACTCTGATAATTACATAACATTGAAGAAAGAAATTAAGGAAGATACAAATATATGGAAGCAAATACCATGTTCTTGGATGGGAAGAATCAACATCAATAAAATGGCCATACTACCCAAAGCAATTTACAGATTCAATGCAATCCCTATTAAAATACTAATGACATATTTCACTGACCTAGAACATATACTCCATAAATTCATATGGAACCAAAAAAGACCCCAAATAGCAAAAGCAATCTTGAGATGGAAGAACACAGCAGGAGGAATCACAACACCAGATATCAAACAATACTACAAAGCCACTGTAATCAAAACAGTCTGGTACTGGCATAAGAACAGAATAGAGAGTTCAGAAATAAACCCAGGCCTCTATTGTCAACTAATATTTGATAAAGGAGGTAGGAACATAAAATGGAGTGAGAAGAGCCTCTTTATCAAATGGTGCTGGGAGAACTGGATAGGGACCTGCAAAAAAATGAAACTAGACCACCAACTTACACCACACACGAGAATAAACTCAAGATGGATCAAAGACTTAAATGTAAGCCATGACACCATAAAAGTCCTAGAGGAAAACATAGGCAAGAAAATATCAGATATCTCACATAACAATTTCTTCACAGATACATCTCCTAAAGCAAGAGAAATAAAGGAAAAAATAAATAAATGGGATTACATCAAACTAAAGAGTTTCTGCTCAGCAAAAGAAAACATCAGCAAGATGAAAAGGAAACCAACCATATGGGAAAACATATTTGCCAATGACATCACAGACAGGGGACTGATTTCCAAAATATATAAAGAGCTGATACGACTCAACATCAAGAAAATAAACAACCCAATTAAAAAGTGGGCAAAGGACCTGAACAAACACTTCTCCGAAGAGGACATACAGAAGGTCCGTAGACACATGAAAAAATGCTCAACATCATTAGCCATCAGGGAGATGCAAATAAAAACCACAATGAGGTAGCATTTTGCACCTGTCAGAATGGCCATCATCAACAAATCAACAAACAACAAGTGCTGGCGAGGATATGGAGAAACAGGAACTCTACTGCACTTTTGGTGGGAATGCAGACTGGTGCAGCCACTGTGGAAAACAGTATGGAATTACCTCAGAAAACTAAAAATGGAACTGCCTTTTGAACCAGCGACTGCACTACTAGGATTATACCCGAAGAATCTTAAGACACCAATTCAAAAGAACTTATGCACCCCTATGTTCATTGCAGCACTGTTTACAATAGAGAAGTGCTGGAAACAACCTAAGTGCCCATTTGTAGATGAGTGGATCAAAAAACTGTGGTACATTTACACAATGGAATACTATGTAGCAGAAAGAAAGAAGTCCTGCCATTTGCAAGAACATGGATGGAACTAGAAAGAATTTTGCTTAGTGAAATAGGCCAGGCAAAGAAAGCAAAATACCATATGATATCAGCTAATACAGGAAACTAAACAACACAAACAAAATAACTAAATAGAACAAAGAGCAGAAAGCAGTCAATAGGGGGGAGGGGGAGGGAGAGAAGGGGGATAATTAAGGGAAGGGTTTAGTCAAAGAACATATATAAATGACTCATGGACATGGACAACGGGGAGGGATATGATTGCGGGAGAGGGGGTGGGTTGGTTGGGGGAGAGAAATTGGGAGAAAAGTGGACAACTGTAATTGAAAAACCAAAAATAAAAAAAATAAAAAGAAATAAAAAGAAAAATAGTTCATGAAAATACTGTGGTGGAATTTGTCCCAGTAATGTTTGGTTTTTACCACTTTCTTCTCTTTCTGGATCCACCCCTGGTCAAAGTTCCATGGGTTTCATATATTCCTTTCTGGCTTGCTGTCTGTGAGGAGATCTAGCTGGTTTCTTGGGTTGCTATTCTCTAACTTGTGGGTCTTCCGCAGCTCTCCCCTGTGAGCCACACTGAGCTGGGTCCCCTGCACTGATCCTGGGGCACCCTCCAGTGCTCCTCAGGCTTATCTAGCAATGCTACTCTGCCAGTGATCCAGGGTGTATGCCCATGGTCCCTGCCCAGCCTTCAGACCTGTCTCTGCTACTCCTCCAAAAAAAGTCTCTATGTGGCCTTCAAATTGCAGCACCAGCCTGTGTCCCTACCTGGCAGAGCCTTGGTGCATGTGCGCATGAGTGCGCCTAGTGTTGCCTGCCCGGAGTTCCCACCAAGTCTGGGTTTCTGTCTCAGGTTTACCCCATGCAGGCCCCTTTCTGCAGCTCAGTTCTGCATTTTTGTTTGGCAGATCCTTGGTGTGTGTGCCCGCAGCTATAGGTTTGCCAGCCCAAGGGGTCCCCACCAAGTCTCAGTGCACACAGTTTCTCACAGTCTGGGCTGGTCTCTGTCTTCCCGCACCTCTGACTGTTTCACCAAACCTTCTTGCTGACTCCTTCCAAGACTTTGCTGGTCAGGGCACCTATGGTGGGAGCACAGTTTCCAAACAGATCCCTGCTAATGAGCCAGTCAACAGCTGCCCTTTTTGGTGTGGTAGAGGCACTGGTCTGGGAAGCCTGGTGACTCTGCTTTGAGAGTGCAGGCCGTGGTTTTTTCCCTCTCTTACGTTGCTCCCACAATTATGTTCCAGTTGCCCTATCTGAAAGATGCTCTCACTCACTGTCTGCTCTGTGTTTGTACTCCAAATACTTCTGCAATGGGAGCAAACAGACAAGACTGCTATTTACTCTGCCACCATCTTTTTCTCTATTGTTTCTCTTGTTTGGTATAGTGCTGCTACCCCAGCTTTATTGTTGATGTCATTTGCATGATCTACAATGAGGTCTGTCTAGAAATTATCCAGCCACGTACTCTGAAAAATGGAAACATTTATTGAAGAAGACACAAGATACAAGAAACACTGTACATAGGACAATGGTGCCTCACTCTCCTCCAAAGTAGGCATGTTGGGACCTCACACAGTTCTCCCAATCACCATCAGTTGTTCCATTTTATTTTCCTGAATCTCAATGATCTGAAATCTCTTCTCTTTTTAATGTGATTTTAATTTTGGGAAAAATCAGAAGTTACAGGGCACTAAATCTGGGTTGTAAGGGGGCTGAGTCACCTGGGTGATTTGATGTTCCTTAAAAAACTTGTAATGCATGAGCAGGTATGTTGTCATGATGAAGCTGCCAGTCACCAGTTGCCCACAGCTGTGGCCATTTTCATTATATTGCATGTCTCAATTGATGAACATTGAGGTAGTACTCCTTATTAATTTTTTGGCCTGAGTGGGCATACTCATGATGGTCAACACCTTCCCAATCAAAAAACACAGTTAACATGGTCTTGATCTTGCTACAACTTTGCCATGCCTTCTTTGAGTGTGGAGAACCAGGTGACTTTCATTGGGATAACTGGGTCTTCATTTCCAGATCATAGCCACAGACACACGATTCATCTATGGTTATGACTTTCTTGAGGAAATCTGGTTCATTGGTAGCAGATGAATCAACTCATTAGTAACTGCAGCACACTATTCCTTCTGCTCTGGTAGCAGAAGTTGTGGAACAAATTTTGTCACAACACCTTTTGTGCCAGGGTTCTGTATCAAAATCTTGGACACAGTAGTTCTTAGAATATCCAGATCAGCTTCCAGTTCTCACTCTGTCAGTCATTGATCTTTGTTTTTTAGAGCTGTACATGTTCAACATTCTCAGGTGTTCTGCTTGTTGCAGGCCTTCCAGAAAATGAATAACTTTCAACAGATTCTCAATAATCTTTGAAGCATTTGTGCCACACTTTTATTTGTGCTGCACTCATTGCACCAGCCCCCAAAACCTTCTGAATCATATGAATAGTTTCTATGGAGGAATGTTCAAGCTTAATGCAAACTTTGATGCAGATTCTTTGTTCTACTTGCTCAGTCATTCTGAATGTAATGGTCACACAGTACACATGCTTACTCAATGGCAACTATTTCCCCCACTGACTAGTACAGTGAAGTCATCGTTGTTATGCATGCACATTCCAGTCACCCTCTGCCAGGTTACATCAATGTTGTGCAAACCATTCTTATTATATTAACAATGTCTGGACTTTTTCGAGACAGACGTCTCATATTCTTTTACATCTCCTTTTTTAAAAAAAATTGTTTTTCTATTATAGTTATCTAATTTTCCCCCATTGCTCCTCCCCACCCAGCCCACCCCTTATCCCACAATCATTCCCCACCCCATTGTACATGTCCATAGGTTATTTATACTGGTTCCTCTACTAGACCGTTCCCCTATTTACCCCACTTCTCTCCCTACCCCTCTCCCCCCTGACAACTTTCTGTTTCTTGTTCAATTTTGTTCATTTGTTTGTGTCTCCTGTATCAGGTGATATCATATGGTATTTTTCTTTCATTGCCTGGCTTATTTCACTAAGCATAATCTCTCTAGTTCCATCCATGTTGTTCCAAATGGCAGGAGTTCTTTCTTTCTGCTGTGTAGTATTCCACTGTGTAAATGTACCACAGTTTTTTAATCCACTTATCTGTTGCAGTACTCAGTGGTCGAGGGCACGGAAGTAATTCCAGCAGACAGAATGTGTGACAGCCGGAGGGCTGCCGTTCATTCAGGCAGGATCAGCACTGAGCAGAGCAAGCACCTTCCTTTTTTTTTTTTTGGTGCCGTGACTCGGATTCGAGCTGAGGTTGCTGCAGGCACAAGCACCTTCCTTTTATTGAAATCTGAGGGTGGCAATTACAGGATACACATCCTATTGCTTATAGGGAAAACAGGACCCTCGCGTTCAAATATTAACTACTTAGATACAAACAAAATTATAAGTCCTTAAGGCTAAGTTCCAAACAAGATGATAGGACAAGGGAGTAATGGAGTACTCAGCAAAGTCTCTTTGTTCTCAGGATACCATAGCTCAGTGGCCTGAAACAGCTTGCAAACAGCTGCCAGCGTTCGCAAGTCCAGCTTGCTTAACTGAGTCACAGGACACCTGGACAGGGGACATAAAGCCCCTACCCAGAGACTTGATTTCCACCAACATTATCTACAGATGGGCACTTAGGCTGTTTCCAGCAATTGGCTATTGTAGACAGTGCTGCTATGAACATAGGCGTGTATAAGTACTTTTGAATTGCGGTTTCAGGATTCTTTGGGTATAATCCTAGCAGTGAAATCGCTGGTTCAAAAGGCAGTTCCATTTTTAGTTTTTTGAGGAAATTCCATACTGTTTTCTTTAGTGGCTGCACCAGTACTGCATTCCCACCAACAATGCACTAGGGTTCCCATTTCTCCATGTCCTTGCCAGCACTTGTTTGTTGATTTGTTGATGATGGCCATTCTGACAGTCGTAAAGTGGTATCTCATTGTGGTGTTTATTTGCATCTCTCTGATGGCTAGTGATGTTGAGCATTCTTTCATATGTCTATAAGCCTTCTGTGTATCCTTATTGGAGAAGTATTTGTTCAGGTTCTTTGCCCACTTTTTAATTGGATTGTCTGTCTTCTTGTTGTTGAGATGTATAAGTTCTTTATATATGTTGGAGATCAGTCCCCTGTCTGAGATACCATTGGCAAATATGTTTTCCCATATGGTTGGTTTCCTTTTCATCTTGCTGATGTTTTCTTTTGCTGAGCAGAAAGTCTTAAGTTTGATGTAGTCCCATTTGTTTATTCTTTCCCTTATTTCCCTTGCCTTTGGGGATGTATCAGTGAAAATATTGCTACGTTGGATATATAAAACTTTCCTCTAGGACTTTTATGGTGTCATGGCTTACATTTAAGCCTTTGATCCATCTTGAGTTTATTCTGGTGTGTAGTTTTAGTTGGTGGTCTAGTTTCATTTTTTTCATGTCCTTGTCTAGTTCTCCCAGCACCATTTGTTGAAAAGGCTCTTCTCACTCCATTTTATGTTCCTTCCCCCTTGGTCAAATATTAGTTGGCCATATAGACCTGGGTTTATTTCTGGGCTCTCTCTTCTGTTCCATTGATCTATATGTCTGTTCTTATGCCAATACCAGACTGTCTTCATCACAGTGAGTTTGTAGTATTCTTTGATGTTAGGTATTGTGATTCCTCCTACTGTGTCTTCTGTCTCAAGATTGCTGTGGCTTTTCGGGATCTTTTTTGATTTCATATACATTTTTGAAATATTTGTTCCAGGTCTGTGAAATATGTCACTGGTATTTTAATAGGGATTGCATTGAATTTGTGAATTGCTTTGGATAGTATGGACATTTTAATGATGTTGATTCTTTCCATCCATGAACAAGGTATTTGCTTCCATTTATTTGTATCATCCTTAACTTCTTTGTTAAGTGTTATGTAGTTTTCAGAGTACAGGTCTTTTAACCTCTTTGGTTAAGTTTATTTTTAGGTACTTTATTTTTCCTGTTGTTATAGTAAATGGGATTTTTTTTTTTTAGGTTCTTTCACTGATATTTTATTGTTGGTGTCTAGAAATGCCTTAGATTTCTGAATATTGACTTTGTACCCTGCTGTTTTGCCAAATTGACTTATTATGTCAAGTAGTTTATTAGTGGAGTCCATAGGGTTTTCTATGTACACTATCATGTCATCTGCAAATAATGACAGTTTTACTTCCCCTTTTTCAATTTGGATGTCTTTTATTTCTTTTTCTTGTCTGATTGCTGTGGCTAGACTTCCAACACTATGTTGAATAGGAGTGGGCAGAGTGAAAATCCTTGTCTTGTTCTTGATCTCAGGTGGAATGCTTTCAGTTTTTTGTCCATTGAGTATGATGTTGGCTTCAGGTTTCTCCTACATAGCCTCAATTATGTTGAGGTATGCTCCCTCTATTCCCATTTTGCTGAGTGTTTTCATCATAAATGGGTGTTGTACTTAATCAGATGCTTTTTCAGCATCAATTGATATGATCATGTGATTTTTGCCTTTCATTTTCTTTATGTGGTGCATTACATTTATTGATTTGTGAATATTAAATTATTGTTGCATCCCTGGGATCAATCCCACTTGATCGTGGGGTATGATCTTTCTAATGTGTTGCTGGATCCTGTTTGCCAATATTTTGTTGAGGATTTTGGCCTGTAGTTTTCTTTCTTTGCTGTGTCTTGACCTGGTTTTGGATTTAGGGTAATATTGGCTTCATAGATAGAGTTTAGGAGTTTTCCCTATTCTTGGATTATTTGGAAAAGTTTGAGAAGGGTAGATGTTAATTCTTCCCAAAATGTTTTGTAAAATTTGCCTGTGAAGCCATCTAGTTTAGGCTTTTTGTGTCCTGAGAGTTTTTGATTACTGTTTCAATTTTAGTCTTTGTTATTGGTCTATTTAGGCTTTCTACTTCTTCTTGATTAATTTTTCAAATATTATATGTGTCTAGAAATTTGTCCATTTCATCTAGGTTGTCAAGTTTCTTGCCATACAGTTGTTTGTAGTAATTACTTATAATCCTTTGTGTTTTTGTGATATTGGTTGTGATTTCTCCTCTTTCATTTATAATTTTGTTTATTTGGGTCTTCTCTCTTTTTTTCTTGATCAGCCTGGCTAAAGGCTTCTTGATTTTGTTTATCTTTTCAAAGAACTAGCTCCTACTTTTTCTTGATATTTGGATTGTTTGTTTAGTCTCTATGTCATTTAATTCTGCTCTGATCTTAATGATTTCCTTCCTTCTACTCACCTTGGGCTTTGTTTGGTGTGGTTGTTCTAGTTCTTGTAGCTGTAGGGTTAGCTTTTTTATTTGAGATTCTTGTACCCTTTTCAGGTAGGCCTGTATTGCTAAGAACTTTCTACTCAGGACTGCTTTTGCTGTGTCACATAGGTTTTGGGCTGTTGTGTGTTGATTTTCATTGGTTTCCAGAGACTTTTTGATTTCTTCCTTGATGTCATTGTTATTCATTATTTAATAGCATGTTATTCATTCTCCATGAGTTTGAATGTCTTTGAGTTTTTTCCTTGAGGTTGATTTCTAGTTTTAAAGGCACTGTAGTCTGAGAAGATGCTTGATATAATTTCAGTTTTCTGAATTTGTTGAGGCTTGTTTTGTGTCCTACCATGTGATCTTTCTTTGAGAATGTTTTATGTGCATTTGAAAAGAATGCATATTTTGCTTTCTTGGGGGTGTAAAGTTCTATATATATGAATTAAGTCCATTTGATTTAATGTGTTGTTCAATGCCTCAAGATCCCTGGTGTTTCTTTGCTTCGAAGATCTGTGTATTGTTGATAACAGGGTTTTAATGTCCCGTACTATGAGTGTGTTGCTGTTGATATCCTTCTTGTAGTCTTCCAATATCTTCCTTATATATTTGCTACCCCAGCTTCTTTTCATGTCCATTTGCTTGGAATACTTTTTTCCATCCCTTCACATTCAGACTATGTAAATTGTTTGTTTTGAGGTGTATCTCTTGTAGACAGTATATATGTGGATCATGTTTTGGCATCCATTCCACTACCCTATGTCTTTTGATTGGAACATTTAATCTATTTACATTTAAGGTTATTATTGACAGGTATTTATTCATTTCCCTTTGTACCTGTGTTCCTCTCCCTCTCTCTTTTTCTTTTTTCTCTTAATACATTCCCTTTAACATCTCTTGCAATGTTGGTTTGGTGGAGATTTATTCTTTTAGTCTTTCTTCATTTGTGAAACTCATTTCACCTTCCATTTTGAAAGAGAGCCTTGCTGGGTAGAGTAGTCTGGGTTGTAGGCCTTTGTTTTTCATTGCTTGAAATATTGTTTGCCTTTCCCTTCTGGCTTGTAGTGTTTTTGTTGAGAATCAGTTGATAATCTTATCGGAGCTCCCTTGTATGTTATTTGCTGTTATTCTCTTGTTGCTTTTAGGATTCTCTCTTTGTCTTTGAATGCTGCCATTTTAATTATGATGTGCCTTGGAGTGGGCCTTTTTGCACTCATCTTCATTGGGACCCTTTGCGCTTCTTGGACTTGCATGACTTTTTCTCTCATGAAGTTAGGAAATTTTTCTGTCATTACTTTTCTTTAAAATAATTTTTTTGTTTATTTTATTTTTAGAGAGAGGGGAAAGGAGAAAGAGAGGGAGGGAAACATCACTATGTGGTTGCCTCTCACTTGTGCCCCCAACTGGGGACCTGACATGCAACTTAGTCATGTGCCTTGATGGGAATCGAACCAGTTACACTTGGCTCACAGGCTCACACTCAAACCACTGAGCCACAGGAGCCAGGGCTCTGTTATTACTTTTTCAATCACATTTCCTATCCTGTGCTCATCTTCTTCTCCTCTTGTATCCCTATGATATGGATATTGTTTTATTTCATGTTGTCCTGCAGTTCTCTTAAACCCTATACATTCTTTTTCAATATTTTTTCATTTTATTGTATTGTCTGGGAACTTTTTTCTACATTGTCCTCTCGCTGATCCAATCCTCTGCTCTGTTTAGCCTGCTTTTGATTGATTCTATTGTGTTCTTCATCTGAGAAAATTGTATTTTTTGTTTCTTCCTAGTTCTTATTGATAGTTTCTATGTCCTTTTTTATGCTGGTGCAGTTCTCCATAAGTTCATTGTAGCATCCCTGGAATTCTTTGTAGTTTCCATGGAGTTCTTTATAATTCCCCTAGAGTTTATGTAATTTTCTCTGAGTTTGTCAAGTTCATTGAGCTTCCTTATAACCATTCTTTTGAATTCCATGTCTGATCGTTTGCTTACCTCTGTTTCATCTAGCATTCTTTCTGGGGAATCCTCATCTCCTTTCATTGGGAAGTTGTTTTTGTGTCTCCCCATGTTGGATGCTTCTTGTTTGTTTTTGTTTCTTAGTTTTGTCTGCTTTGATTTCCCGCCTTTGTGGTATGAAATTCTGTATAGAAGACCTGAGGGATTCAGTGGTGCAGTCTCTTTGATCTTCTGAGCTTGATGCTCTTGGGATGCCTTTTATGCCATTTATTTAAGTTGTCTGGTTGTATTTCAGTTACTCTGTGGTGGAAACTTCCCTCTGGCTAGTTGATTGAGAGTCACTCTGTCCACCTTTTCTTGATTTCTTTTGTGGAGATGCTGTTAAAACATAAACATACAACCCAGGCAAGAAACCCACACCCTCAAAAATATCCTCCACCCTCAGTCACACTATCAGCAGCAAATGAGCCAGTATTAATATAGATGTAAGAGGTCAAGAATATTATACTAAATGAAAAAGAGATAAAAGTTTTTTTAACTGAAAGAAAAATGATTTTAGAGAGGGAAGATGGTAGAATAATAATAGTAGCAAGTAGGGTCAAGGCTATGTGAGACAGTAAATAATATTTATATTGTATTTTGAAAAAGAGAGGGAAGAATGCACAATGAAGTGAGGAAGTGGAAGTGTATAGTTTTAGGTATATAGCAGTTATATGCTATATATTTAGTGCAAGAGGGAGGATAAACAAAACAGACAAAAAAATTAAAGACGAAGAATAGGAGGGAGATAACGTAGGAAACAGATTAAAGAAAGAGTTTTTCCCAAGTACAACCTTTTGGTGCTGTCTTCTTCTCTGGATCCACTCCTGGTCAAAACTCCATGGATTCAAATCTTCTTTTCTGGCTGGTTGACTGTGAGGAGATCTAGCTGGATTCTGAGTGTGCTATTCTCTCACTTGTGGGCCTGTTGCAGCTCCCTGCTCCCCCAGGTCCTGCAGCACCCTCCAGCCCTCCTCAGGCTTGTCTAACAAAGCTGTTCTGCTGATGAGCCAGTGCACATGCCAATAATCCCTGCCCAGCTTTGAGTCCTGTCTTTGCTCCTCCTCCAAAAAAGTCTCTATGTTGCCTCCAAGCTGCAGCACCAGCCTGCATCCCTGCCTGGCAGAGCCTTGTTGCACACGAGTATGCAGAGTTGCCTTCCTGGGATCCCTACCAAGTCTGGAGTTCCACTGCAGCTTTCCCATATGGGCCCCTCTCCATGCCTTTGTTCCTCTTTTTTGTTTGGTGGAGCCTTGATGTGAGCACCCGGGGCACAGGGTTGCCAGCCCAGGGAGTCCCCACCTAGACTCAGTTCATACAGTTTCTCACAATCTGGGCTTTTCACTGTCTTCCCACACCTCGGGCTGTTTCAACCAAACCTTCTCACTGACTCCCTCTGGGACTTTGCTCGTCAGGGCACCTATGGCAGCGGGAAGTTTCCAAGCAGATTCCGGCTAATGAGCCGGTAAGCAGCTGCGCTAGGCTGGGAAGCCCAGTGACTCTGCTTGGAGAGCGCAGGCTGAGCTTTCTGCCCTCTTTCATGTTGCTACCGCACTCATCCCTGTTTGCCCTCTCTGAAATCTGCACTCACTCACTCCACTCTGTGTTTGTACTCCAAGTCCTTCTGTGATGGGAGCAAGCAGACAACTCTGCTACTTACTCCGCTACCATCTTCTTCTCTTTTTTTTTTTTCATCTCTTTAATTCCAGTTTGTGTGTATCTCTCATTCTGAGGTGGGTCTCTCATAGACAGCATATGTATGGGTCTTACTTTCTTATCCACTCAGCTACCCAATCAATGTTTTTGATTTTAGCATTTAATTCATTCACATTAAGGAGACTATTGTTAGGTAGGTATTTATTTTTCATACTGTTTCTTTTTGCCTCTTATGAATGCAGGCCCTTTAACATTTCTTGCAATACTTTGCATCTGGAATCTTGGTCGCTTCCATTTTATTTAATTCTGCTCCTGGGGATTTCTCTTTTTCTTTCATTTGGGAGTATATTTCTTTGTCTCTCCATTTTATTTCTGTGTATTAGGTATATCTTCTATGACTCCCAAACTTGTTATCATGCTTTATGATGTAGTTGTCTTGTTTAATTCAATGGCACAATATTCTAAAGCACCTGAACTTGGTGCTCCATGTTTCCTGTGGTTGTGTGCACCCTCTTGTAGTTTCATCTTGACTGCTGTAGGCCCTTTTGTGGGTAGAGTTAACCCTTAAGGCTGCCTAAATATATGATAAACCTCAATCACTGTGAATTAAATGCTTTGCAGGGGCTTCCCCCTAAGTCAGACTTGTTCCCAGCTGGGTCTGGTGCCTTTCAGAATCCCCCTTTGGATGTGCTGCTTGTTTGGCTAGTTAGATCAAACTCTGGTGTGGTCTGAAGCTCACCACTTGTGTGGAATTCAGGTACAAGTTGATGTCAAACCTGTGTAACTGACCTTGGGCTACCTGTCTGGAGCTACCATGTTGTTCACTGTCTGTGGCTGTATCTCCCGGACCTGAGTGTGCATGAGAGGGGCCAATCTGTGGCTTCTTCCAGCTTTGAGCTGAGGGCAGATGTATGAAGTCCAAGTCTTCCTAAGGTCCACTTCTACCTGTTAGCTACTCCACTTCCCTCAGAGGTTTCCTGGTATTCCTCCAGAGCCTTCTGAAGAATGACTGTAGAGTGGGCCCAGGCTGGTTGTGATCCACAGACCCTTCCACAGGTCATGAGCTTGATAATGTGGGACAACCAAAGTCATAAGGACAGGGTTAGTGGGTTCCCTACTTAAGGGTCATGTAGTTAGGTGTTCAATGAGGGGAAAGTGGTCCCTACTTCAGAGTCAAACGACTCCATCTTTGCTAGAGTCTTCAACTGTAGCAGTACTGGAGGAGCATGCAGCACTTTCAGGTTGGGTGTAGTCAGCTGTTTCTTCTTCAGGACAAATTTGGCAGGTTAGAGCCCCAGTGGCTTGGGAAGGCAGAACAAGTCTCCCCTGAGGATGTGCCAACCAAGCCCACAGGTGGGGGTCCAAACATTTATTCTTGGTCCCAGTCAATAGCATCCATTGGAGGCACACTCCAAATGTCTCAACTTTGAGCAGCACACCCTTCCTCTGCAGAAATGAGCTCAGTTGGACAGGGCCGTTAGGACTTGCAAAGGTAGACCAAACAGTCTTTTGTTGTGTGTGTTGCCAACAAGCCTATAGGAGGGAGCTGAGCACTTACTCTCCTTCCTGTGATAATGTGGGCTGAGCTGGCAGATGAGACTTGAGTGCCCCCCTGCAATATAGCCAGCCACACAGCCCAGCCCCTGCCTTATTCCCAAACAAAAGCCTCCCCCAGAGATGCTCCAAAAGTCCCAGCTCTGTGCAGAACTCTAATCCCCCTGTGTGACTGAACTCAGCAGGGTAGAGCCACAGAGAGGCAGAAACAGATGGGTGTGGGGTTCATGCCAGCTATGCACTCCAGGTGGAAAAGAATGGCCCACTTTCCAAAGTTACACAGTTTAATTACTGTCTGAGCCTCCACCAAGAGCTTCTCCAGAAAAAGATCCCCCAAACATCCCCACTGTGTGCAGCCAGCTGACCCCTCTGCAGGAATGTTGTCACCATTAGCTGGAGGAATATGCATTGCACTCCCCAGGCTGGTGCTCTGACAATAGGAGTGCTCAATCCTGGGAAGGTGGCATCTAGGTCTCTAGCAGGCTCCCTTCTACCCCAGATGGACTGAATCCACACTGATTTTCACATCCAGGTGTTATGTGGCTCCTCTTCCCATATTCAATGCTCTGGGTCAGGGATCACTGCATGAGGTTGAGACCCTGCACTCCTGGGGGGAGGGAGTTTTGCAGCCAAGATATCCCTCTAGTTTCTCAGCCACCACATATGGATGTGGGGGCCAGCCCTTTCCACATCTCTGCTCCTTACCAGTCTCTATGTGGCTTCTTCTGTAAATCCTGGTTATAATGTTTCAGTTCAGCTCGGCTTCAGTTGGTTATTCAGGTTGACTCTTCTATAATTTAGCTGCAAATCCAGTTTGGTGCTGAGAGCAGGTGAGTGTAGCTTCCACCTAACATATAGCCATCTTGAAATCCCTTGTTTGTTCATTTGTTGCTTTCAGTTTTATATCCCACATATGAGTGAAATCATATGGTTCTTGTCTTTCACAAAAGGCAGCATTTCATCTTTTCCTATGGCTGAGTACTATTCCATTGTATGTAGTATGTACCACATCTTCTTTATCCAATCATATATAAAAAGATACTGCAGCTGATATGTCTTGGCCACTGTGGATAATGTTGCAGTGAATATAGGGTGCATATATCTTTTCTTTTAGTATTCTCATTCACATTGACAAAATTGAATTTTTTTTAGAAGAACTGATTTGACTTTGAAGAAAGAGCATATCAATTTCAAAACTAAGCCCACATTAACTAACTTCACTAACTCTTCTATCCACTCAGTATGATTCACATTATTTTTATGATCTATTGCATAAATTAAAAATAATTCTCAATTTATCAATATCAACAAAATATTCTAATTTTTCTTTTACTTTTTACAGATATTTTACATAACACTGTTGATTACAATGGAAGTCTCATGTACTTGATTCATGTTAAAATGTTTTGTAAAAACATTATTGATTTGTTTTATGAAAATTTTTTTCAACATAAATTTTCATATCTGTATAGCAAGATAAAATTAGCTTTCCCTTTTATTGGATGTTAAAATTTAAACTCATACATGTGCATGGCATTATCAATGAGAAATCATAAATTACAAAGACCTTTCCAGTCTTTGATTATTAAATGTTTGGCAAGTATTTTTAAAATTTTTTTGTTTCAAGGAATTCTTCAATTGGAGATAATAGTATGGTAAATTTTGTAAAAGTCTTTCAGGATTCACCTGGCAAGCATTAGCAAAGAACACAAGATCATTAAATTTACTGTAATGCATTTAATTTTATAGTTCCATAAACAGTGACAATTCATGGCATTTTCATGTACACATTCAGTGATTTTAAAGACTACCTGTGACACTTTTCACAGAACAGGGGCTTATTCAGAAAACTAAGCAAAAATACCTTCAGAGGGATGAAGCAACAACAAAAAAAAGCCTGCCTCTTGTTTTAAAATCCCAATGAATCCTGATATTTGACCTACTGTAATTGGAGTCCCATTTATCATGATAAAACTGACTTGATTATATAAAGCTCAAATATTTCTTTGATGGATGAGTTTGATTTTGGGGGGTTATGAGTTGACATTTCTTCATATGTTTGGAAGTCCTTTAAGACGACATTAATTTGGTCACTGTTCTAATATTGCATAACTCATTCAAAGCTAAGGAAGATTACTTGCAGTTTTCAAACTTTGTATCAATTTAAGGCAGGATAGTAAGAATCTAGGAAAATTCCTGGGCAAGTGGAATGGGCAAACTAAGATGAAAATTAAACAAGACCAAACAGTTTGAACAAGTTAGAGCCAGCTCGTGAATTGTTTATACCTCTCCTCTCTAACCAAAGAATACATAGCTTAAATCTCCCTGGTCTGGGAGACAGAGTTCATAAACCTAATTAATATCATTTGTACCAGCTAACCCAATGAAGTCAGGGGCAAAAATAACAAAAACTCCATTTAAAGCCAAACAGATTCAAGATATAAGTAAAACAGTATAATGGACCAAAGAATATTTCCAAAACTCCCTATGCATGCATTTTGACACATCAACATATTAAAAATGCACCTGAAAAGCTGATGAATATTCTGCTGAAACCCTCCCCTAAGATTCCCACCCACAGAAAGAGGATAGAAAGTCTTCAGAACAAAGATGTAGCATGGGCTTACCCTAGAGCAAGCCCATGCCCCTTCCCAGCCATGAACTTTTTACTTCATCCTACACTCTAAGGACTCCCAGACGACTTCTAGCCAGAGGAGCAGTGGTCAGTGGCAGCTCAACCCAGGCTTACCCCCTGATCCTGTCTCCAGAGCCCCCTTTTTTCTGACTTCTCAGTGAGCTAAGAGCAGCCTCATCTTGGCTCACTACTTTCCTATGTTTCTAGGGAGCTGAAGCAGAGCCTTGCCTAGGCTCTCCTGTTGCTTCTTCCACCCTAATTCCTTCCTTTGTTTCACTGTCCCCAGCTTCAATAAATGTACTCTCAAAATCGCTGGATTCATGTGGTGAAATCTTTCCTACACAAAGTCAAGAACCTGAGGCAGACCCACTGAGGGCTGGTGCCTGTCTGTAACAATCTGGCATGTGAAATCCTTAGAAAGTTTTTGTGTTTACATGAACTCGTTGGTTGGCTTAATTAAACATCTTCCACTTTGTGTAAATAAAGAGTTTTGCTGTTTTTTTAACAGTAGCCAAAAGTTAGAATCACCCGGGGGAGATAAAAACTAAATAGGCTGAGGACAAAAACCATGGGGGGGTGGGAAGGAGGCAGGGGTGGGACTCTCCCAGATCAAAGGAATCCTGATCTCTAGTACGGACCACATGAGTCTTCTACTCTAAAGCCACCAGGTGATTCTAATGGGCATTCAGGGGCAAGAACCACAAGGAGGCCCCTGACTTCAGACCGTGTCTCCAGGGGACCAGTTGCCCCAGGGTCCACTCTCCATAGTCAAGAACCAGCAGTGCTCAGTGCAGTGAGCACACTGTGTTCACCCACTGGTGGCACCTCTATCACTCACACAGAAAGACTTGCAGACAGGTCAGCATATTTGTCTCCTCCTGTCACTGACCACTTCCGAATCACCATGCACCAGGCACACTACTGCTGCCAAATGACACAGATCTCCTCAAAATGCATCTGCAACTTCACCTTCACTAATTAAACCCACATCCTGCCACTTCTACTTTGTGTTTAAAGCAGTCACATCGGGCTGCTTGAGCAGAAGTACTCCTCTTATTCTGGCTTCTTGCACTGCTTTCTAAGCATTTCATCTTGCCTGTAGTCCTTCAAATGCCCTGGGTTCTTCTCAAAGGCAGGGACTGACTTTGGTCCTGACCCACTTTGTGTGAGGCTGAGTACACAAGTAAACCTTTCTGAATGAGTCAATAAATGGACAACTGAATATAAGTGTGGATAAATGAACAAACATGAAAAAATACATAAACCAAAAAATGCATGTTTAATTCAGAAAGGGAGATGGCTGGGCCCTTGTGGCAGCTCAATAAAGCAGCTTCTCCAGAAAAAGAACCAAGAAGACCGAAGTTGGAGGTCTGACCCATGCCCCATTTCTGATGGCTGATGTGCAATTTTTACTCTCATTAGCAATTGGAAAACCCATGTAAGTTGTAGTTTCTTTGCAGAGGTCTGCTTGTATGCATTTCTTCATTTCAACAGCTACATCTTTAAGACCTGCAAGAAATTATGATGAGACTTCCATTCTTCTCCTCCTTCTCCTTCCTTTACTCTCTCTTTCACCCTCTCCCTGTTCTAGGCCATATTGTGTGGGAGTCTTCCCACACAGATGAGGCAATCAGCTGGCATGGTGTTCCCCAAGCACTGGGCTTGCAAAACCTTCACAACCTTTCAATCATATACTTAATGTATGTTCTAAACCTTCTGTCAGGAAAATTTTTTTCCAATTTATATTACCATCTGCAGATCTAGCATGTTTTTACAGACATTTGTTTCTTCTATGAGTCCTTAATGACTTTATTAGGAGCACCCTACACTGTGGATGTCAGGACTCGGTGCATCTGTTTCACCCTTTATGATTTCAAGGACTTAAATCTAACTTTCTTTTCTTCTTGGTTTGCACTATTTTTTAATAACAGTCATTCAAAAGTAATTGCTTTGTTTGTTCCTGCCTTTAAAAGTGCCTCAAGACACATTGTTTCACATGGAGCATTCTATGCTCTTGGTGATTCCACCTGCCTTCTCTGGGTGCCATAGCCAGTGATTGCTATTTTAATGCAAAGAATCAATGTTATGCAAATTACAGAAAATACAAGTATAAGGATCCAAGAGACCAATGGACATAAGCAGTACTTGATGAATTAATAAGAAGGCTGAGCTCCTCAGTGTCAGTGACAGAAAGTGAGGAGGTAAAGAAGAGTTTGAGAACAACCTAGCCCTATGGAGCTCCACTCCTAGGAATGCCTCTGTGCCCTAATTTATTTCTAATGTGTGTCTTCAATTCACTTAGAACTTATAGTGTTGGATTTTCTTAAAGCCAGCACAGTAAATTATATTTGATAATCTTTTTGAAGAAAGTTTCATCATTACCTTTCTCCAATACTTTTACTTTGAAAATTAAACTTTCCTGGGCAGGGACATAGTTACTCCTATGTTTAAATTAACTAACTGAAGTTTGCAGAGAATGAAATTTCATCCAACATGCTGAACTAATGTACTCAAAGCAAGCAGAGGGTTTGTTGGTAAAAGTACAGAAATTCATGAATGAGTGAATGTGGGAAAGCCAATTAGACATATTGTCAGTCAGACTACTGTGGTGTCCTAATTTCTAATAGATTTGGACAAAAGCTGGATTCTCCTCAAGCCTACCTTTAGACTCATGCCTCCAAAGCTGGTGACAGTGCATTTGCTCTTTGTCTACACAGTGCTGCATCCTTACAAAGTACCTGTGTTTATGATGCCAGAGAATTCAACACATTTCACTTTGCCCGCTGTGCACCACTTGAGCTCACTGTCACACTTCCGTCCCATCACTGTGAAGCAGGTCGGGCACTTAAAGCCATTGTAGATGAATTCATCCACATCCTTCTCCTCTAGGTCATTTATTTTAATCTCCCAGGAGACTTGAAAAAAGACAGAAAACTGTCTGGACTTGCCCACCCCAGCATTTGGTATGTGACACTCAACCCTGGAGTTACCACAAAAATTTCCACCCTTGTGAAGGCTATTTTCTGGTGAGGAAGGCAGACTACAGCAAACAAACAAACAAGTAAAAACACATGGTGCATCAGATGAAGATCAACATTAGAGAGAGAACTGGAACAAGATCATGTAAGTGCAGGGTGTGGTTGCAATTCACAGGGTCGCCAGAGAAGGCCTCACTGGAAGGGTGGCTTCCAAACACTCACACTGAATAATTCAGTGTGACAAAAGGCAAAGGATGAAGCACACACACAATCTCCAACAGGGCCCAGCTGACAGAAAGGAACTGCAGCCTCCTGCACTCTCTGCCACCTTATCAGAGGTCCCCAATCTTTTTTGCACCAGGGACCTGTTTCATGAAAGAATTTTTTCCAAGGACCAGGTGGGTGCAGGTGGGGAACGGTTGGAGGATGATTCAAGTGCATTACATTCAAGCTCATCTCCTGCTGTGTGGCCTGGTTCCTAACAGGCCTGGACCGGTACTGGTCTGTGGCCCAGAGATTGGGAACCCCTGCCTTAGTGAACTGAGTCCTCTGACCCCCTGCCTCCATCCAAGTGTCTCACTACCACCTGCTGTGGAGGACAAAAACTGGACTTGGCTGCTCCAGTGAAAGATGTCCACTGAGTGGAGAAAACTATGGATAAGGAGGTGGGAAACCTGTGAGAATCTAAGGAAAGGGGAAGAAGGGAGTAAAAGTCGCAGTATTTATATCAAGGTGGTTTTGAATTATGTACTTTCTCTTCCAGCAGAACCTCCCCTAACTCTCCACTGGCTCAACCAGCCCCCACAGGGGAAGGGGAGGGGCAGGTAGTGTGTGACATCAAGGGGTCATGCCCACTAGGAGCCTGAACACCTTCCCCTGACCTTTCCTGGGTGCCCAGAATCCTGAGATTTCTTGCTCAGGTAGACCAAACAGTTTGCAGGGGTGGCAGGGAGCCTTGACTAAGGACTGGCATGCCCATACATGTGATCAGGGCCCCCTTTCCTGTGTGGGGAAAGCAGGGTGGGGAGAAGATGTAGGCTGGGACCAGAGGATGCTGGAATTCCCTGGCACAGGACTCTGAGGAGTGTGAAAATTGTGGGCCTTTTATCCAAGTAAGAGGATGTAACCTAGATTAACCTTTTTTTAAAGCTTAATGTGTACCCCTTTTAAATGTGGAGCCATATTTCCCTGGGGCCTGAAAATATGAGGGCAGCAGGCCCCCTATCCCTGGCTGGAGCTGGGATAGACCCAGAGTCCAGAGATGGCTGGAGCTCTCAAGACAATGAAAACCTTACAGATCCAGGGCTAACCTGGCCTGCTTTCACTGGAGAGTCTTGCTTGAGGAAGCACATACAGACAGCCAAAAGTAATTAAAAAATAAATAAAATAATGTTAAAAATAATAACAATCATTAAAAATAAGGAAACTCTAATTCATAACTTCTCAGCAATGTATCCTATCCCCTCTTCTTCCAAACTCTCCTACCTCCTCTGTGCTTGAAGCTACTCTGTTTACTGTGTCTCTTTATTAAAAGTTCACTGCCTCGGTTGCACCACTCTCATTTCAAATGCTCAAAAGCCACACATACAGCCATTCTGCTCATCATAAAACATCCCACTGGGTGGCACTGCACTCAAGTCTTCCATGTAAGACATAAGCAAGTTAAAACTAGAGTGTGTTGGTGACAGTGTGGGCAACAGGCACTTTCATTCTATTTCTGGTGGGTAAATTAGTGCAACTTCTTTAGAGGATAATCTGATAATTTGGAAAAAAAGTTTAGATTGGACAAACTCTTTGACCCAATAATTCCTAGGTATTTTCCTGTATGTGTAATTTTATTTGTAGGCCATTTACTGCTGGATTCTCTGTGATGCCAAGTGATTAGAAATGACTGAAATGCTCATGGGTACACAGATTCTGACACATCCAAGAAATAGATGTATGTACACAGAATGTGTCCTTCTACATACAGATATGAAAAGCCCTCCAAGGTGTACCTTGAAGGGAAAAAAGCAAGAGGTATAACACTAGGTATAAAATGCTATGGGAGGAAAAAGATACATTTAGATATATTGGTAAATATATAGACCATCTCTGGAAAGGTACTCAAGAAGGGATAATTATGGTTGCCTCCAAGGAGTTGAGCTGGGGGCCTAAAGAGTAGAAGATAATATATTCCCTACTCTACATTTTGCATTTTATACCATAAAATAACAGGAAATCCTGCCATTTGTGACAACATGGATATATCTTGAAGTCATTATACTAAGTGAAATAAGTCAGACAGAGAAAGAAAAATACTGTAAGATCTCCCTTACATGTGGAATGTTTTTTACCAGAGGTTTTATTGAATTTATCAGGGTGACATTAGTTAATAAGACTATATAGGTTTCAGGTGTACAATTCTATAATATATCATCTGTTCATTGTATGGTACTGTGTGTTCACTACCCCAGGTCAAGTCTCCTTCTGTCAGCATTTACCCTCCTTTACCCTCTTTCACCTCCCTCCAACCCCTTTCCGTCTTGTAATCATCACACTGCTGTATGTGTTTATAAGTTTTTAAATAAAATAAAACCCAAAATCATAGAAAGATATCAGATTTGTGGTCACTAGAGGAGGAGGATTTGTGGGAAGGTGATCAGAAAGGTACAAGCTTTTGTTTGTAAGATACATAAGTACCAGGGATAGAATATACAGCATGATGTGAGTTAACACTATGATATACAAGAAAGAGAGTAAATTTTCAGAATTCTTATCACAGAGAAAAAACTTTTCTTTTCCTTTTTATTGTATATATATGAGATGATGGATGCTAACTAAACTTATTTTGGTTATCATTTCACAACATATGTAAATCAAATCATTATGCTGTCTACCTTAAACCTACTGCAGTGATGTATGTCAATATATCTCAATAAAACTGAAAAAGGCTTATTATAGAAACTTCACTACAAATTGTAACCACAAAGCAAGAGTAACAGAGGGCCCCTCCAAGGAAACAATTGGTCCCCTGGTTAAGTGTCAGCATACCACATCATTCCCTCACCCTGGGGTTGCCCTCAGGCCTCCCTCAGACCCTTGGCTGCCCAGGCAATTGTACTTGAACTGGAAGGAACTACTGGAGTGTGAGTGCTGTGCACATTAACAGATGTCCCTACTCTCTCAACCTTATTGAATGAAAATACTTTTTCTTTTTAATTTTAGCTTTGGGATTTGGTGTCTGTGAAAATGCAGAGCACCGTGGGCAAGTTCTCAGTTATTTACAGCAAGAGGACCTATGATTTTTTCCACTCTTCCTTGAAAATAAGCTTTCATGGGAAAATTCAGTGAGGCTGTGTCTGAGCTCTAGAGGAGGAAAGACATGATGCAGTGGGAAGGCAGGAACTGCAGAAAGAAGTGTAGGACTTAACAGTTGACAGCTCAAGAAACACTGCCATATTTTACCTAAGGCCTGTCCCAAGAATTAATAACTGATTTCCTGTAATCTTTTATTAGGTAAAAGAAGCAGAGGAGGAGGAAAGAAATCAAGAAAGACCTGGAATATTAAGTAAAATTATGTTAAATTTTCTTATTTTTTATCAGGAATCCTAAACTGGCTCAAAATGAATTCTTAGTAAGTGATAATTATTTGTATTGGTCCAGCAGTGAGTCACTTCCAACCAAAAAGAAAAAAAAAAAAAAAGATGGACAACTGAGAGGCTGAGGGAAGAGATGGGAAAAGAGTATGAACACAAGCAGTGAACCCCACTGGCCAGTGGATGAGTGGACTATCATGACAGAGAAGGCCAGCTTGGGAGGAAAGCCCAGGATGCCCTGGGACAATCCCAGGAATTAAAAATGGTTATGTGGCACTAATGGAATGACTGCTATCCATAAGCAGATGCAGCACATGGCATCTGTTGAATAAGAAGGGGTAGTAGAGGCTGTTTCCACAGTCCCCACATTCCTCAGGGATATGGGAAAGGAAAACCACTTGGATAAGGACCCGTGATTCACCCTCCAGGAGTGAACATCTTCTCTCTTCCTTCCTTCCTCTAATATGAAGTGGTCTCTGGAGAAAAAGACAGAAAGCTACCCTCTAGTGAATATTTCCTAAATGCCAACCCTCCACTATGTCTCATGTTCTTCCCAAGTGTGGCCCAAATGTTCATCAATAGATGTGTGGATAAAGAAGCTGTGGTACATTTACACAATGGAATATTACTTGGCCATAAAAAGAAGAAAATCTTACCCTTTGTGACACTATAGATGGACTCAGAGATCATTATGTTAAGTGAAATAAACCAGAGAAAGACAAATACCATATGATCTCATGTATATGTTGAATCTAATGAACAAAATTAACTAACATGCAAAACAGAGACAGACATAGAGAGCAGGCTGACAGCTGTCAGGGGTGGTGGGGAGGTAGGATAGGTGAGGGGGGCAGGATGGGAGGGAGAGGTGGAGGGAATGAGCAAAAAAGAGAAATAAAAGCTCATGGACATGAATAACAGTGTGGTGATTGTTGGGGATGTCGGGGAGGGAGGTAGAGGAGGGTATCGAGCGATAAATAATAATGGACAGAGTCTTGGGGTGATGAACACACAATACAGTGTATAGATGATGTGTTTTAGACTTAGGTACCTGACACCTCTATAATTTTGTTAACCAGTGTCACCCCAATAAATAAAAAGGAACAAAAGGGAAAAATATACCTAAAATAAATAAATAAAGAGATAGGAACCAATCAATATTCTTAGTTCGCCCCAAACCATAGAGGCTCAGAGGGCCTCAATGGTCCATGAGGCCCAGTAGCACTGCTGACTGAAGATAACACTGTGAGAGGTCGAAGGGCAGAAACACGATGAGCACAGAAGTGTCACCGAGGGTCTGCTGGCGAGAGGTGCGGGGTTGAGGGGATGAGGGTGCAGGATGCGGGATGAAGGGAGGTGGGCGAAATGTGGGACTCAAGGTGTGGGCAGGAATGCCTGTGTAGAATTCGGCTGTAGAAAGAGAAATGCAAGTTGGGGATGCTGGTGGGAATGACGGTGTGGGTGAGGATGCAGATGTCGGGTGCAGGGCGTGGGTGGGGATACAGGACACGAGAGCTGGTGTGGATGTGGGTGGGAATGAAGGCAGGGATGTGGGGTGTGAGTGGCCCCATGCACTCTCACCTGCAATAAAAGGCACCACAGCTAAGCTGCAGGCCAGGAGCAGGTGACCAGGAGCTGTGGGGAGCACGGTGCCCATAGGTTCTCTGTGGGAAACAGGGCTGGTCAATCGCGTCCCTGGCCTACCCTCCCCATCAGCGGCCTCCCGACTGCAACCCTCCTGGCAGATCACTTGCTTGGTGGAGAGCTTGGCCTCCAAGACACCTGGGCTCCAAATGTGGCCTGTGTGCTCCTTTACACAGGTTGCCGCAAGCTGGAAGAGCGCATGCGTTTGGGCTGGTCTGTGTGATCAGGCTGTGCACACCTGTAACTGAACACGCAACTGGCGGTAAGTCTAACACGATTTGTGCTGCAGTGGGTCAGAATGCATTGCACATGCACGGGTCAGGGGCCACCACTTCCCTATTGGTCCTTCCCCGTTGGTCCCACCTCTCACTCTCTCCGCCCTCCAGTGGTGCTGGCTAATGAGATGTCTCAGGGCTCACGTGGCTACAGAAAACTTGCTGGGTTATTTCCACAGTTAAGAGAATTGAGGCTCAGAGGAGGTGGGGTCCCTGTTTTGGGGGTTCTCTGAAGGTGTCTTACTCGGGCTGAGCCTTTTCCCCACTTGCATACCAGACCTCTGAAAAGTCACCTAAGGGATGGGCTTTGATCAGCCCTCCACCAGCCCCTGTGAGTGGTTCCCGCACCTGGGAGCATCCTCTAATAGCTCACAGCCCTCGACAGGGAAACCTTGCACCCAGAACCTGGGGAGTCAGGGACCTGTGCACAATTGCCCCATGCACAGTCACGGAGCTTTGTGCTGGGAACTTAAATGGGCTGTCACTGCGTATAAGTGCAAGGTTTAAAATTCTGCCTGTTCTCCCACTGCTGTTTTTCAGATCTAGATTTTGCAGCAACTGTAAAAATCCTACTTCTTTTTGGAAGCAACCTAAATGTTCATTGAGGGATGAATTTATGAACAAAATGAGATTATATATATAATATTATTTAGCCTTAAAAAGAAGTAAACCCTTCCATGTTCAACAACATGGATGACCCTTGAGGACATTATCCTAAGTGAGATAAGTTGGTCAGAAAAGACAAATACTGCATGATTCCCCATATATGAAATATTTAACTGCTCAAACTCAGAAACAGGAAGTAGAATAGTGCTTCCAGAGGCTGGGGAGAGGGAGAAAGGGGAGTTTTTCAATGGGTATAAAGTTTCAGTTTTGAAAGATGAAAACTTTCTAGAGATCAAGTGATCAATGATGTGGTTACCCTGCTGTATTGTACACTTAAAATTATTAACATAGGGGATTTTATGGGTTTTTAAACTACAATTTAGAAAAACCCTACTCCTTTGACACTTATATGTACTGCCTTATTCTTTGTGACAACTATGAAGTTATTACTGTCCATTCAACAAGTATTTTGACCCTTGGCTCATAACCTCTGTTGATGTATGAATGTGCAAACCTATAGAAAATGTTATCAGTTTATTAGAGTTTATTTAAGCCAAACTGAGGACATTCCCAAAAGCAAGCTCTCAATGGACTGAGAAAATGCTCCAGAGAATGACAATTTGGGAATCAAAGGAGGGATGATTACATGCATCCCATTGGTGGTAAATTTAGGAGATGGAAGAAAGCAAGGTGGGAACATCTCTATGATTTCATAAAAGTAAAGTGGAGAGATAAAATATTTACAGTAAATAAAGATGGTATACAGGGAACAGGATCAGGTGCTCCCTTTGGAGGTATGGTAAAGAATCACTCTAGCATTTCAAAGGTGTTTTAACCTAGATTCTCTAGAACAATGAATGGGGCTCACTTAAGGCAAAGATGAACCTTTTACTAAGAAAGTCATGGCATGGGGTGTGACTGCACAGCATGGCCTTCCCAGTTAGGAATTTCTGATTGGATCACCCTGTGAGCTTACTTTAGTTCACCAAGCTTGTCAGATTTGTTCCATAGCCCATCTTTTGTTCATACCTTCCTCTACAGCACTGTACGAAAGAACTTCCTGCAATGATGAAAATGTTCTCTATTTATGCTGATATAGTACTGTGGGTTGAATGGTGACCCCAATGGTATGTCCACCTCCTAACCCTGAGAACTTGTGCATATTACCTTATATAGCAAAAGATGTGATTAGGTTTTCAGTGGGTCCTAAATGTAACCACATGTACTTTGTAAGAGAGAAGCAGGGGGTGTTTTGAAACAGACTGAAAAAGGAAAAGACACAGAGAAGAGAAGGGGGCTATGAGACCATGGAGACAGAGGTTGGAGTGATGCAGCCACAAACAAAGGAATTTAAGAAGCAACAAAGAAACTCTCCCCTAGAGCCTGTGAAGGGAGCATGGCCTTGCCAACACCTAACTTCAGACTTCTGAAGACTCCAGAACAGTGAGAGAATACATTCCCATTGTTTTGAGTCCTCCAGCCTGTAGTATTTGTTGTAGCAGCTCCAGGAAACTAATAGCAGCTTCAGTAACTCATGTGGCCCTTGAGGTAATTGGGACACTTGGGATGT
Organism: Furipterus horrens; assembly: GCF_987537825.1. NCBI lineage: Eukaryota > Metazoa > Chordata > Mammalia > Chiroptera > Furipteridae > Furipterus > Furipterus horrens. The sequence continues at coordinate 58,286,068 of NW_028327180.1, read as the reverse complement.
GGCTAGTTAGGCTGGAAAACTAAAATTTTTATTTTATTTAATTTTAATGAATTGAAACTTAAATAATCCAAATCCTGGAGCTATCAGATTGAGTTACTTCCTCTGCCTTTTACCTGCACTCCACTCCCACATAATCACAGAACAGAATTCCTAACTCCACACATCTGTCCCAGAATGAAACCTGCCATTTACTTCCACTCCAGATGCCCCAAATTCTCACTCTGTTCCTAGTCAGCCCAGCATAGCCTAGGATTTCTCAACTTTTCTCATTTCTGTCCTTGTAATGAGTCTTTTTAGATCTTTTTCTTCCTAATTGGCTCGTGCCATACAAAATTTTAATACCACTGTGTTTTTACACAATGATCCTTGGGAGGGCCACACACCATTGTAATACCTATGATTTCCACCCCCTTAAGAAAAACCAACCAATATAAAAACTTAAAATTTTAGTATTTTTGGTCAAGATGGCAGAGTAGGGAAACTCTGAGATCACTGTATCCCATGAATAACTATCACTGAGAAAAACCTGAAGAGTAGCTGAACATACTTCCTATAACTCGGAAGATAAAGAAACTACATTAACTGGTAGGAGGAGTGGAGATGCAGAAAGGCAGGTCCTACACCCACATGTGGCAATTAAGAAATGGAAGAGAGGCCCTGGCTGGGTAGCTATGTGGGTTAGAGTGTTGTTTGATACACCAAGTTTGCAGGTTCAATCCCTGGTCAGGGCACATGCAAGAAGCAACAAATGAATGCATCAATAAATGGAACAATAAACTGATCTCTTGCTCTCTCTTTCTCTCCCTCTCTCCCTCCCTCCCTCCTTCCCTACTATTTTTTCTCTCTAAAAGAAATGGAATATATAGTTCAGCTATGGAGGTTCCCCCAGAGGAGTGTGGGATCCCAGCCCCCACACTTGGCTCCCTAGACTGGGGTGCCAGTGTTGTGAAGGGGTATCTTCATAACACCTGGCTGTGAAAATCATCAGGGATTACATCCCAAAGAGATAAAGGGCTATGGGAGACCAGGACATGCTGTCCTTAAAGGGCCAGCAAACAACCTCACTTTAAGAGTCACGTTGGCAGCAGCAGCTCAGAAAGTACCGGGGACCTATGGGGAGAAAGTAACTTTTCTAACTTCAGGGCAAGGACTGGGCAGGGGTTGGAGCTACTTTCTTTGGGGATAGAAGCGCTGGCAAGCACCATTGTCCCTTTGTGGAGCTTTTCTTCCAGCCAGTCATCCTGGCGCAGATGGGTGCCAAATTTGTGCTCTCCATTAACCTGGATAACACCCCTTGCACTGTCCTGATAGTTCCCTGAGACCTGCCCGATCCAACTTGCTTGTCCAGTCCGTCTTTTCCAGTGCCTTCTCAATGGAAGGAACCTGCTTCATCCCATGCTGCAGTTTCAGTCAAAGATCTGCAAAGTCTGCATGAATGAAGTCTGCTTTAGGCTTGTGCCGCAGACTTTCTCAAAGGCCTACTAATCCTATCAATGCTTGGCTCATGCTACAAACTCTGAAAATTCACACAAGCAGCAGCCAGCCATGGAGTACATTGTATCTCCTGCCAAGGAGCCCCAAGCTTAACACAGCATCATTGTACCTTCAGGTGGCCCCAAACCTGGCACAAGCAGCAGCCAATCTTGGCCTATAATGTAGCTCCATCTTGGCAGTCTCAAGCCCAGCCCAAGGGATGACTGGACTCAGCTTGCATACTAATGCCCATCAAAAGGTTCCAAGGCTGGCACTAGTGGCAGTAGAACTTGGCATGCAGCATAGACTTCCCCAAGCACATCCAAGCTCAGCACATGAAGCAACCAAAAACAGATCACTTCGTTGTTTTTACCAGATAGGCCCAAGCCTGGCACAAATGGCAACTAACCTCAGGATGCTTCATAAACTTAGGGGAAGAATAGATGAATTCAGTGAGAACTTTAACAAAGAGATAGAAACCACAAAAGAGAAGACAGAAAACATAAAAAAGAACCAAATGGAAATGAAAAATACAATAACTGAAATGAAGAATACACTAGAAGGAATCAATAACAGATTAGAAAAATCAGAGGACTGAATCAGCAATCTAGGAGACATCAAATTGAAACAGCAAAGAAAAAATGATGAAAAATAGTATTTTTAAAACCTCTGGGACAACATCAAATGTAAAAACATATGCATAATAAGGGTACCTATCAGAAGGAAAAGAGGAAGAGCAAGGGATTGAAAATTGATTTGGAGACTAGACTTAACAGTTTGAGCAGTTGAAGTTCTTTTTGATATTTTATCATAGTTATTCCTTATTTTAATATATTATCTTTTCCCTCCATTTAACGTCTAATAGCTTTTAAGATTCCAATCAAGATGGCAGAGTAGGTGGATGCTGAACTCACTCCCATGAGCACATCAAAATTACAACTTAATTTTAGAACAATGAACCTGGAGAACCATTGGAATACAAGCTGAATGGAAGACTTATAACTAAGACTATAAAAAAAAGAAGCCATGTAGGAACTGGTAGGAGGAGCAGAGATGTGATGTGGCCTGGCCCCACACCCACGTGTGGTGGTTGAGAATTGGGAACGATTTCTCAGCTGCAGACATTCCACCTGAAAAGCAAGAGGTCCCAGCCCCACACCAGGCTCTCTCCCCAGACTGAAACACTAGTGGTGCGAAGAGGAGCCCCCACAATATCTGGCTGTGAAAATTAGTGAGGATTCCATCCATCTGGGAAAATAGATGGCTTCTGGGAACCCAAGTGTACTCTTAAAAGGGCCCATGCACGGACTCACCTATTCGCAGGAACTCAACATGAGTTCAGGTAGAAAGAGAGCAGTATGACAGGTGCCAGAGTCACACAGAGAAACTGGGTTGTGTTGCTTGAGATCAAGGACTGATGATATAGCCACCACTGTCCTTGTGTAGAGCCCTCCTCATACATAACCAACATGTAGGCAACATTTTTCCTATGTTGAGCCTTCCCTCCACATGACTAAATCTGAATCTGCATTAACCTGATGAACATTACTTGCTACATCCTGATGACTCCCTGAGACGCTGTTCAACTCAGCTTATGCACAATTGGAGCAAGCAGTCAGCCTTGGCCCATGCACTGCTATAGGCTATTCCAGTGGTGAGAAACCAGCCTTGGCCTACAATTGTCTTTCTTAAAAACTCCCAAAGGTCCACAGGCCTCAGGTGAGTGGTGGTTGGCCATGTTGTGCCCTGTGCTGAGTGACCCTAGGTTTGAAAATGATGCCAAACCTGAATCTGCATTAACCTTGTGAACATGGCTTGGCCCACCCTAGTGATGTTCTGAGACCCAGCCTCACTCAACTTGCAAAGCAACCAAGACTCTTTATATTTTTATTATTTTTTCTTTTTATTAAATTTATTGGGGTGACATTGGTTAAATAAGATTATATAGGTTTCAAGTGTACATTTCTATGATACATGCCTCCATTCTACTTTGTCAGTTTATTTTGTTCATTAGATTAGACACGTGAGTGAGATCATGTGGTATTTGTCTTTCTCTGACTAGCTTATTTTACCTAGTGTAATAATGTCTAGGTCCATCTTTGCTGTCACAAGAGGTAAGATTTCCTCTTTTTTAATGGCCAAGTGATATTCCACTGTGTAAATAGATCTACCACAGCTTTTTCTCCACTCATTTACTTAACAGCTCAAGTGCCCATCAGTAAATTTATTCTTAATTTTTCAAGGAACCTGCATACTCTTTTCCATAGTGGCTGTACCAGTAGTGAATGAGGGTTCATTTTTCTCCACAACCTCTCCAACACTTGTTACTACATGTTCTGTTGATAATAGCCATTCTAAGAGGTGTGAGATGAATATCCTACTGTTATTTTGATTTGCATTTTTATAATAGCTAGGGAAGTATCTTTATATACATCAGTTGGCCATTTGTATGTCTTCTTGGGAGAAGTGTCTGCTCTGTGCCTTTTAATTGGTGAATTCAGTCCATTTACATATAGGGCAATTATTGATGTATGAGGATTTTTTATAGCCATTTTATCTTTTGTTTTCAGATAGCTCTGTGCCTCCATTGGTTCTTTTTGTGTCTGTTTCTGTCTGTTGATTTTTCTTTGGTGATATTCCATACTTTTCCCCCTCTTTTTTTTAAGTTATGTGTCTCAGTTTTGTGCATGTGTGTGTGTGTGTGTGTGTGTGTGATTACCATTAGGTTTATGAAAAAGAATGTTTCATACATATATACAGTAGTTCTTTTTCTTTTCAATGCATCTGTTCTCCTTCCTCATTTGCAAAGTCAAACCTTTACCTCTCCTCTTTTATGTTTTTATTGTCACAAATTATCCTTGCCTATGTGTAAGCTTGTTGGTGATCTTACTCATAGTTTTGTGGCCTTTTGTTATTTGTTTCAAGTAGAATAACTTCCTTGAGTATTTTTTTTGCAATGAGAGTCTGGTGATAAATTTTCTCAACTTCTGTAAGTCTGGAAAAGCCTTTATTTTCTCCTTATATCTGAGGATAACTTTTCTGGATACATTATTTCTGGCTGGTAGTTTCTCTCTTTCAGTTATTTGAATATTAGGTTCCACTCTCCCCTAGATTATAGAATTTCTGCTGAGAAGTGTGATGACAATCTAGTGGACTTGCCTTTATAATAAGGTTACTTTTTCTTTTCCCTGGTTACCTTGAAAATTATTTTTTGTGATTAATTTTAGAAAGTTTTAATACAATGTTCCTTGAAGAAATCCTTTTTGGATTGTGGTAATTAGATGTTCCATTTGTTTCTTGGGTTCAAGGATCTAGCTTTTTTCATAAGTTTGGACCATTCTTGTCAACTATTTGTTTGAATATGTTCTATGCTCCCTTCTCTCTATCTTCTTTTTTTCTGATACACCTATTATTCTTATATTGCTCTTTTTGATGGAGTCATATAGTTTTTGTAGAGTTCTTTCATTTTGTTATGCTCAAGTCTTTGTTTTCCTTTAAGTCATTTCTGGATTTCTATCTTTGATATCACTAATTCCTCCTTTCATCTTGTGAGCTTCATTTTCTTTGCTGGCTACTTTATTCTTAATCTATTTTATTGAGTTATTCATTTCCAGATTTTCTCTTTGGTTATTTTTTTAAAGTTTCAATCTTTTTGGTAAGTACTCATTTTGTTCTTTGATTTTGTGTCTGAGTTCATTAACTGCCTATCTGTGTTTTCTTGTAACCCACTCAGGTTTTTTCTTTTCCCCAGAACTTCAATTTTGAATTCTGTCATTTAAATCACATACAGCCATGTCTTTAAGTTTACTTTCTGGAGATTTTTCATTTTTTTTTCTGACTTTCCTCATTATCTTGGTTATTCATTGTATTTGATAGACTCCTTTTCTGTCCAGGCATTTATGTATAATTGGCACTTCTCCAGTAGATTGATAAGAAGAAATTTTCTATTGTTTTCCAGTAAGTTGTGATGGATTGCAATATTGTTTTTAGCTTTCTTGCACTTCTCTAGCTTTTCAGATCTCTGGATGGTGAAAAATTTCCTGTGTTTCCTCAGAAAGTAGGCACCTCCCTTGTGATCTGGTAGCTCTTGTTTCAAGGGACCAACACCAAAGAGGAATAAGGTATAAAATGGAGCTCCAAATTCATGAAATTCCATTGCTGTCAGATGTTGCCCACAGTGTAGCCTTGTTGTGTAAAGGTGCAGCGAGCTGGGGGAAACTGGATACCTCCTTTGTTGCTTTGCTCTTTCAGCAATTGTGACCATAGGACCTCTGAGACATCTTTTTGTACCTCTACCCAAACCTGGGATTAGTTGAAGAGTATGCCCTTTGCTCAGGGAAAAAGTGTTTCTATAGTATCTATTTATGGGTTTTCAGATAATGTGCTCTTCAACCTGATAACAAAGAGTTAGGAAAGGTGAGCTCTGGGGGGTTAATAGAAGGTGACCAGGCTCCCTAATTCTGTTTCTTTGTCTATAATGCATCTTGCCAGGAGACTGTATCCACACCTCTGTTCAACCCACCCAGGTCACTGGGCTCAGCTGCAGCTAATACTGCCCAGTCCTTCAGGAATTCTCACTGAATCTCAGCTTGTCATGACTGAAGCAACTCCTTCCTTCTCCAGGCTAAGCCTCATGGTGGGCTCTGGGCCACAGGGATGCATTCATGGCCCCTTTGTAGTCTTCTTCCTTCTCATCTCCCCAGTTCATTCCCAATTGCCCACCTTTACATGTTTCAATGTGTGATATGAAAGGTTCTGTAAATATCAATTATGTTTATTTGGTCTAATGTGTCATTTAAGACTGATATTTGTGTGTTGATCAGGTAATCCTTTTTTTTTTAATCTCTTATTTTTTGGTTTTTAAATTACAGTTGTCCCATTTTTCCCACATTGCTCCCCCCCACCCAGCCCATCCCCTCTCCCACAATCATATCCCTCCCGTTGTCCATGTCCATGAGTCATTTATACACGTTCCTTGACTAAACCCTTCCCTTACTTATCCCCTTTCTTTCCCTCCCCCCTTCCCCCTTTCGACTGCTATTCTGCACTTTGTCCTATTTAGTTCGTTTGTTTGTATTGTTCTTTAGTTTTCTGTATTAGGTGATATCATATGGTATTTTTCTTTCTTTGCCTGGCTTATTTCACTAAGCATAATTCTCTCTAGTTCCATCCATTTTGTCGCAATGGCAGGAGTTCCTTCTTTCTCTCTGCTGCATAGTATTCCATTGTGTAGGTGTACCACAGTTTTTTGATCCACTCATCTACAGATGGGCACTTAGGCTGTTTCCAGTACTTAGGTATTGTAATCCTTTTTTATAGTTGTTCAAATGGTTGAATCTTCATGGGGGTCTCACATGATGCTATTAGTCTGATATCACTCCTCAGTGACAATGTACTTTACTGGTTTATTTTTGTGATTTAATGTACTTTTTAAGCTTAATCTTTCTTTGTCCAAGTTTTCACCAAGTTTCTTGATCATCACTGTAAGCATATTTTGAACTTTGTATCTGTTTCCTTCTCTTCATATTTTATGTTCCTTTTTATTTTTTAAAAGATTTTATTGATTTATTTTCAGAGATAAGGGAAGGGAGGGAGAGAAACATCAATGTGTGGTTGCCTCTTGCATGCCTCGAACTGAGGAACTGGCCTGCAACCTAGGCATGTGCTCTGACTGGAAATCGAACTGGTGACTCTTTGGTTCATTGGCCATCACTCAAACCACTGAACCACACCAGCTTGGGCTAAAGTTTATTTTCTTAAGGTTTCCTCTTCTTCATTTGGAACCTTGAGCTGCACGGTCTGGTCTGGTGCTGGGAGTGCTCCCCAAGTGTCCCTCCCAACTTTTTAAAAGGTGTGACTGCACTTTCAGTGGGCCTCCCGCTGCTGCCGTTGCTGCCACCACCACCCCGCATCCTCTGCCCCTCCTACCTGTCTGGATGAGTATTTCTTCTTAGTTGTGGAGAGAGACACAGCGTGTCTGTCTAGGCCTCCATCTTGGCCAGAAGTCTGGATGACATTTTATTTTATTTTATTTATTTTTTTTTTTGAAAATACGCTTTTAATAGTACAGTTCATTACCTGTGCTTCCCAGGTTTTCTACAATGAAAAGATATTACTTTTTTTTTTTTTTAAATGATTTAATGTGTTTTATTGATTAAATTATTACATTTGTGCCAATTTCCCTTCCCTCTGCTCCCCTCCACCCGGTGGCCCCCCTCCCTCCAGTTGTCCCCCCCTTTTAGATTATGTCCATTAGTTGTGCATACAGTTCCTCCCAACCTCTCTCCGTCTATTCCATTCCCTCCTACCTTGATCCCCAATTCCTATATCATCTCCCTCCCTTTCCCCATTCCCCCTCCCTGTTGACCTCCCCCCAATATGCTTCCCGTACCCACAGTTCCTCTTTCCCTCTCGTTGCCTATTTAGTTTGCCTTTGTTTCATCTCCCTAGCTTCTGTTTTTTTTTTTTTTAAACCCGTCCCTTTAACATCTCATATAACAGTGGTTTGGATCTAATGAACTCTTTCAGTTTTATTTTGTCCTGGAAACACTTTCTCTGTCCTTCTATTCTGAATGACAATTTCGCTGGATAGAGTATTCGTGGTTGTAGGTTTTGGATTTTCATTACTTTGAATATTTCTTGCCAGTCTCTTCTTGCTTGTAGGGTTTCCCTTGAGAAGTCAGCTGATAGTCTAATTGGGACCCCTTTGTACATAATTCTTTTCTTCTCTCTTGCTGCTTTTAAGATTCTCTCTTTATCTTTAATTTTTGACATTTTGATTATAATGTGTCTTGGAGTGGTTCTCCCTGGGTCCAGTCTCTTGGGAACTCTCCTTGCTTCCTGGACCTGCAGGTCTATTCCCTTTCCCAAGTCTGGGAAGTTCTCCTTTATTATATTTTCACTCAATTTTTCAAGTTCTAGTTCATCTTCCTCATTCTCTGGCAAACCAATGATTCTTATGTTGGGCCTTTTATAGCTGTCCCAGAGGTTTCTGATCCTCTCATTGTTGCTTGCCATTTCCTCTCTCTGCATTGGTTGACTGCTTGTTCCTTCTCCAAATTCCAGTTTGTTGAAATGAACTCTGGATTTTATTTCCTTTCCTTCTATCTCGTATGCGGTTTTGTTCCTTTCGTTATGAAAGTTTTTCGCTTCTTTCATATCTTTTTCCTGCTCTTTTGTGAATTCTGTAAGCCACCTGATAACAATGGCCCAGAACTGAGCCTCTGACAGGTTTCTTATCTGTTCATCTGTCAGGTTCTCTATCTGCTGCCTGGTGAGTTGTGTTACCGGTATTTCTAAAGTTGCCTGCCTCATTTTGACAGATGCTTTTTGTTTTCTTGGGCTGGCTGTGGGGGCAGTGCTTGCGTACGTGTCACAAATTAGCGACCGGCGCCTGCTTGTCTGCGACCTATTTTGCAGCCCTGTGGTGCTTTCTGTGGGGGCGGGGGTCCAAGATGGATTCACACAGTTATTCAGCTAGGAGACCGGGATCCGTCCTCCCGCCCCCCTGGGCCTCACTGTTCAAGGCGATGCGGCGGCCGCTCTCCCCAGCTCCGGAGTCGCACACCGCCAGGGACCTGGCCACCTGGACTCCTCGCCGGGGTCGCGCACCGCCAGGGACTTGGCCACCGGGACTCCTCGCCGGGGTCGCACACCGCCAGGGACCCGGCCACCGGGACTCCTCGCCGGGGTCGCGCACCGCCAGGGACTTGGCCACCGGGACTCCTCGCCGCCCGCCGCTCCGGGTGCGACCGCAAACAGCACCGCCCACTTTAACTCTTACCTGCCCAAATGGCACCGTTGGTTTATAACTTCATATGTTGGACTTCCGTGTAGTTTTATTTTCTGGAATTTCTAGTTATCCTTTGTTTTGAAGTAGTTGTATTCCTGTATAGTTGTAGAGGGAGAGCTAGCGTGTCCGTCTAAGCCTCCATCTTGGCCGGAAGTCTGGATGACATTTTAATTGCGGCTCCCTCACAGCATATCCTAGCAGAAACTACCTCCTTTGTTAAAAATACTGTAGCCTCTGCTGGACTGGTAATTGCTCCAGGAAAAATCCAGCTTTCAGAGCCTTGGAAACATTTAGGCTATATCCTTTTTAATAGAACAATTCAGCTTCAAGTTCTTCAAATAAATCCACCCAAGGACTTAACTCTTAATCACCTCCAACAACTCCTAGGCGCCATCAACTGGGTGTAACCCAGCCTCGGACTACCTACCGAACAGTTAACTCATTTATTTAATACTCTTAAATAAATTTAATATCAGCATTGATCTACAGCTCCCCTTCTGGCCTTTCTGTTTCCCAACCTTAGGCACCCTAATGGGTCTTAGAGGACAATTCATTTTTTTTAATAATTTATTTATTTGTTTATTTTATTTTTAGAGAGAGGGGAAAGGAGAAAGAGAAGGAAAGAAATATCACTGTATGGTTGCCTCTCACTCGTGCCCCCAACTGAGGACCTGACATGCAACCTAGTAATGTGCCCTGAGTGGGAATCGAACCAGTGATACTGGTTCACAGGCTGACGCTCAATCCACTGAGCCACAGCAGCCAGGGCTTAACAATTCTTACCCCACTTAGCTATGATGGAGCGTTTTTTTTTTTTTTCTGTCTCATAAGCCACAACGCACTATTGCTACCTAAATAACTGCGTTGTGCCATCTTATTATGAAGGGATGTAAATGAACACAGCAGTTACTTGGATAAGATCCTGCCTTTATTCACATTCCCTTCACTCAAGTCTATTTGCAACAATTAACAGCTCAATCTTTAGAATTTCAGTGAGTCATAGCCAATTTTGTGGGAGGTATAGAAATTAACCTGCACTCAGACAGGCTGCTTCAGTACATTCCAGCCCTTCAAATAAGGCTAGCAGAAAAAAAAAAATCAGCCCAACCCCAATAACTGGGACGAGGACTGTGTTTCTTTATGGGTTCACAATGACCAGACAGGCTGCTATTACCTGGCAAGAAGGCAAAAACCAGAAAAATTTTGTCTCATAAGACATCTCTCTACCGAAAGGACCAAACTTCTTGTTACAGTCATGGCCCTATGGCAATAGCCCCAAGAAGCTTTAAATCTTGTTGGCGACTGAGGGCATACTGTTTATACTATTCTACACCTGAATTGGGCATTAATTAAGACTTCTATTGACTTCAATCTACTTAACTTATTTTAATTTATTTTTCTAAAATACTTTTTATTGTTTTTCTATTACAATTGTCCCATATTTTACCTATTGCATCCCCCCACCCAGCCCACCGGTTCTCCCACAGTCAATCACCCCCTCATTTTCCATGTCCATGAGTCATTTATACATGTTCTTTAACTAGACCCTTCCCCTTTTTACCCCCTTCCCTCCCTCGCCCCTCCCCGCTTGTCACTGTTAGTCTACTCCTTGTTTACATGCCTCTGGTTCAATTTGGCTCATTTGTTTGTGTTGTTCATTAGTTTCTGTATTAGATGAATATCATATGGTATTTGTCTTTTATTGCCTGGCTTATTTTGCTAAGCATAATTCTCTCTAGTTACATCCATGTCGTTGCAAATGGTAGGAGTTCTTTCTTTCTGCTATGTAGTACTCCATAGTGTAAATGTACCACAATTTTTTTATCCACTCATCTACAGATGGGCACTTAGGCTGTTTCCAGCACGTGACTATTGTAAACAGCACTGCTATGAACATAAGGGTGCATAGGTTGTTTTGAATTGGTGTTTCAGGATTCTTTGGGTATAATCCTAGCAGTGGAATCACTGGATCAAAAGGCAATTCCATTGTTAGTTTTTTGAGGAAATTCTATACTGTTTTCCATAGTGCCTGTACCAGTCTGCATTCCCACCAACAGTGCACTAGGGTTCCCTTTTCTTCACATCCTCACCAGCATTTGTTGTTTGTTGATTTGTTGATGATGGCCATTCTGATGGTGTGAAGTGGCATCTCATTGTGGTTTTTACTTGCATCTGTCTGATGGCTAGTGATGTTCAGCATTCTTTCATATGCTTACGGACACTGTACATCCTCCTTGGAGAAGTGTTTGTTCAGGTCCTTTGCCCATTTTTTAATTGGGTTGTCTGTCTTCTTGGTGTTGAGTCATGTAAGTTCTTTATATAATATGAAGATCTGAGGTATCATTAGCAAATATGTTTTCCTATACAGTTGGTTCCCTTTTCATCTTGCTGATGTTTCCTTTTCCTTAGCAGAAACTCTTTAGTTTGATGTAGTCCCATTTGTTTACTCTTTCTTTTATTTCTCTTGCCTTAGGAGATGTATCAGTTAAAATATTGCTACATGGGATATCTGAAATATTCCTGCCTATGTTTTCCTCTAGGACTTCTATGGTGTCATGAACCCATCTTGAGTTTATTCTGGTGTATAGTGTAAGTTGGTAGTCTAGTTTCACTTATTTGCATGTCTCTGTACAGTTCTCCCAGCACCATTTGTTGAAGAGGCTCTTCTCACTCCATTTTATGTTCCTTGTTTTTTTGTCAAATATTAGTTGACCATATGAACCTGGGTTTATTTCTGGGCTCTCTATTCTGTTCCATTGATCTATATGTCTGTTTTTATGCCAGTATAAGACTTTTTTGATTACAGTGGCTTTGTAGTATAGTTTGACATCAGGTATTGTGATTCCTCCTACTGTGTTCTTCCTCAGGATTGCTGTGGCTATTTGGGGTCTTTTTTTGGTTCCATATAAATTTTTGAAGTATTTGTTCTAGGTCTGTGAAATATGTTATTGGTGGTATTTTAATAGAGATTGTGTTCAATCTAAAAAATTGCTTTGGGTAGTATGGAAATTTTAATGATGTTGATTCTTCTCATCCGTGAACATGGAGCATGCTTCCACTTATCTGTGTCTTCCTTGATTTCTTTCTTCAGTGTTCTGTAGTTTTCTGAGTACAGGTCTTTTACCTCCTTGGTTAAGTTTATTCTTAGGTGCTTTATTTTTCTTGTTGCTATAGTAAATGGGATTCTTTTCTAGTTTCTATCTCTGATATTTTATTGTTTGTGTACAGAAATGCCTTTGATTTATGAATATTGACTTTGTACTTTGCTATTTTGCCAAATTTACTTATTTTTAAAAATATATGTTTTATTGATTATACTGTTACAGTTGTCCCAGTTTCCCTTCCCTCTGCCCCCCTCCCTCCAGGTGTCCCCTCCTTTTAGTCCATGTCCATTGGTTGTGCATATAGTTCTTCTCAATCTCTTCCTGTCAACTCCATTCCCTCTTACTATGCTTCTTAAGTCCTGTACCATCTCCCTCCCTTCCCCCTTCCCCCTCCTTGCTGACCTCCCTCAAATATGTTCCCCATACCTATAGTTCTTTTTCCACTCTCATTGCCTAGTTTGCCTTTGTTTTGATTCCCTAGCTTCTGTTGTTGGTTGTTGTGATGCAGTTTTCATTTTAATGTTCATAGTTTTGATCCTCCTTCTTCTAAACCAGTCCCTTTAACATCTCATATAATAGTGGTTTGGATTTAATGAACTCCTTCATTTTTTTTTTTTTTTTTTTTTTTTTTTTGTCCTGGAAGCACTTTCTCTGCCCTTCTATTCTGAATGACAGTTTTGCTGGATAGAGTATTCATGGTTGTAGGTTTTTGATTTTCATTACTTTGAATATTTCTTGCCAGTCCCTTCTTGTCTGCAGGGTCTCCCTTGAGAAGTCAGCTGATAGTCTAATTGGGACCCCTTTGTACATAATTCTTTTCTTCTCTCTTGCTGCTTTTAAGATTCTCTCTTTATCATTAATTTTTGACAATTTGATTATAATGTGTCTTCAAGTGGTTCTCCTTGGGTCCAGTTTTTCTGGAACTCTCTGTGCTTCCTGGACCTGTAAGTCTATTTGCTCCCCCAGGTTTGGGAAGTTCTGCTTTATTATATTTTCACTTAATTTTTCAATTTCTAGTTCTTCTTCTTTGCCCTCTGGCAATCCTATAATCCATTTGTTCAATCTCTTATAGCTGTCCCAGAGGTTTCTGATCCTCTCATCCTTGCTTCCCGTTTCCTCTCTCTGCACTGGTTGATTGTTTGTTCCTTCTCTGTGTTCTGGTTTGTTGATTTAATCTCTGGATTTTATTTCATCACCACTTGTCTTGTATGTGTTTTTGTTCTTTTCAGTATGAGTGGCTTTCAATCCTTTCTTGTCTTGTTCCAAATCTTTTGTTAATTCTGTAAGCCACCTAATGACTATAGCTCTGAATTGAGCCTCTGATAGGTTTCTTATTTGTTCATGTGTCAGATTCTTCATCTATTGTCTGCTGAGCTGCGTCACCGGGATTTCTATAGTTGTCTGCCTCATTTTGACAGATTTGTGTTTTGCTTTGCTTCTTGGGCAGGCTATAGGGGGCGAAGCCCATGTACTCATCACAACCCTGTGACCAGTGGCTATCTGCAACCTTTTTCGCCACACTGTGGCGCTTTGTGTAGGGGCGGGGGTCCAAGATGGGTTCCTGCCGTTATTCTCCGCTGGGAGACCAGGATCCATCCTCCCGACCTCTGGGCCTCACCGTTAGAGGCAATGCGGTGACTGCTTTTCCTAGCGTTGGGGTCGCGAGCTGCTGGGGCTCAACTGCAGCTGGGATTGCTCTCCCTGCTGCTGTCCCTGGTGCTACTGCAAACAGCACCGCCCACTTTCGCTCTTCTTACCTGTCCAACAAGCGCTGCTGGTTTATAACTTTGTACGTTGGGCTTCCGTGTAGCTCTATTTTCTGGAATTTCTAGTTATCTTTTGTTTTGAGGTAGTTGTATTCCTTTCTAGTTGTAGAGGGAGACCAAGCATGTCGGTCTAAGCCTCCATCTTGTCCAGAAGTCCCAAAATTTACTTATTTTGTCAAATAGTTTTTTCATGGAGTCTGTAGGGTATTCTATATGTACACTATCGTGTTATCTGCAAATAATGACAGTTTTACTTCCTGTTTTCCAATTTGGGTGCTTTTTACTTCTTTTTCTTGTGTGCTTGTTGTGGCTAGAACTTCCAAGACTAGGTTGAATATCAATGGAGAGAGAGGACATCCTTGTCTTGTTCCTGATCTTAGGGGGTAGCTTTCAGTTTTTGCCCATTGGCTTCAGGTTTCTCATATATAGCCTTTATTTTGTTGAGGTATGGTCCCTCTATTCCCATTGTGCTGAGTGTTTTTTCATAAATGGGTGTTGTATTTTATTAAATGCTTTTTCAACATCTATGGATATGATCATGTGATCTTTGTCTCTCATTTTGTTTATGGGTACATTACATTTATTGAACTGTGAATATTAAACCATCCTTGCATCCTGAAGTGAATCCCACTTGATTGTGGTGTATGATCTTTTTAATGTGTTGCTGGATCCGGTTTGCCAATATTTTGTTGAGGATTTTAGCATCGATGTTCATCAGTGATATTGGCCTGCAGTTTTCTTTCTTTATTGTGTCTTGACCTGGTTTTGGAATTAGGGTAATACTGACCTCATAGAAAGTGTTTGGAAGTTTTCCTTCTTCTTGGATTTTTTGGAATAGTTTGAGAAGAATAGGAGTTAGTTCTTTCCTAAATGTTTTGTAAAATTCACCTGTGAAACCATCTGGTCCAGGGTCTTCTGTGTCGGGTGTTCTTTGATTACTGCTTCAATTTCACTAGTTATTATTGGTCTGTTCAGGCTTTATACTTCTTCTTGATTCAGTTTTGGAATATTATATGTTTCCAGAAATTTGTCCATTTCATCTACGTTGTCAAGTTTCTTGCCATACAGTTGTTTGTAGTCATTTGTTACAATCCTTTGTATTTCTGTGGTATTAGTTCTGATTTCTTCTCTTTCATTTCAGATTTGTTTATTTGGGTCTTCTCTCTTTTTTTTTTGATAAGCCTGACTAAAGGTTTGTCGATTTTCTGCATCTTTTAAAAGAACCAGCTACTGGTTTTATTGCTCTTTGGAATTGTTTGTTTAGTCTCTGTCATTTAATTCTGCACCTATCTTGATGATTTCCTTTCTTCTACTTGCTCTGGGTTTTGTTTGTTGTTGTCCTTCTAGGTCTTGTAGCTTTAAGGTTAGATTTTTTATTTGAGATTCTTCTATATATATGAGTGCTCCTATGCTGGGTGCATATTTATTTGCAAGGATTATATCTTCTTGAGGGATTGTTTCTTTAAGTATTATGAAATTTACTTTTTTGTCTTTTTCTGGCCATTGCTGTGCAATCTGTTTTGTCTGATATAAGTATTGCTACCCCTGTTTTTTCTTTTTTTTATGTCTATTTGCTTGAAATATTTTTTCATCCCTTCACTTTCAGTCTGTGTAGAGCTTTGGTTCTGTGGTGAGTTTCTTGTAGACAGCATATATGTGTGTCATGCTTTCTATCCATTCAGCTACCCTATGTCTTTTAACTGGTGTTTATAATTCATTTACATTTAAGGTTATTATTGATAGGTACTTATTCATTGTCATTTCCCCCCTTTGTACCTGAGTTTTTCTCTGTCTCTTTCTGTTTCTTCGTCTTATTAAAGCAGACCCTTTAGCTTCTCTCACAATGCTGGTTTTTGGTGGAGGTTTATTCTTTTAGTCTTTTTTTTGTCTGGGAATCTCCTTATTTCACCTTCCATTTGAATGAGAGCCTTGCTGGGTACAGTAGTCTTGGTTGTAGGCCTTTGTTTTTCATTGCTTGGAATATTTTTTGCCATTTCCTTCTGGCTTGTAGTGTTTTTGTTGAGAAATCTGATGATAGCCTTATTGGAGGTCCCTTGTATATTATTAGCTGTTTCTCTCTTGCTGCTTTTAGGAATCTCTCTTTTTCTTTTAGTGTTGCCATTTCAATTATAATGTGTGTTGGAGTGGGCTTGTTGGTGTTCATCTTCATTGAGACCTTCTGTGCTTCCTGGACTTGCATGACTTTTTCTTTCATCAAGTTAAGGTAGTTTTCTGTCACTACTTTTTCAAACAGGTTTTCTATCCCTTGCTCCTCTACTTCTCCTTCTGGTATTCCTATGATACATATATTATTATGTTTCATATTGTCCTACAGCTCTCTTGAAACCTCTTCATTCTTTCTCCTGTTCCGGCAGAGGGGGGGGGGCTTAAAAAAACAAACAACAACAAAAAAAAACCTCTTCATTCTTTTTCAGTCTTTTTTCATTTGGTTGCACATCTGAGAATCTTTTTCTATGTTGTCCTCCAGCTTACTGATTCGATCTGCTTCCTCTACCCTGCTTTTAATTCCTTCTACTGTGTTCTTCAATTCAGAAATTGTATTCTTAATTTCCTCCTGGTTCTTATTGATAGCTTCTATGTCATTTTTGATGCTGGTGTAATTCTCAGTAAGTTCCTTTTAATTTCCTTGGAGTTATTTGTAGTTTTATTTGAGCTCACTGAGTTCATTGAATTTTACTATCATCCGTATTTTGAATTCCATGTCTGATAGTTTGTTTTCCTCTATGTCATTTAGCACTCTTTCTGGGGATTCCTCCTTTCCTTTCGATTGGGTCGTTGTTTCTCTGTCTCCCCTTTTTGTGTGTGTGTGTGACCCTTCTTGTTTGTTTCTGCTTCTTAGATTGATCTGCACTTCCTGGATCTGCCCCTGGTGGCATCAGATCATATACCAATCTCAGCCTAGGCAGCCTGTTGGAGACTACCAGAGATCTACTGTATTTGTCTGTCTCCTTTAGTTGTTAGTCTATTTAATCTGTGGTCAGGTTTAAGCACCAAGGGTGGGGCTGATTAATTTCTGTGGGTGGGGCTATTGCTTTCCCTCAAGCTGATACCACTTGGAGGAGAGTGGTCTGCCTGCTGTATGAGGAATGAGTCAGCACTGGGACCCGGTTGGCTGCTCCCTCAGTTCTCTCTTCAAATCCACTGCCCCAAACTCTTCTTAAGTGTTTCTAGTCCTCTCTTCCCTCCCTCTGCTTATGCCCAGGGTAAGTGGGTGCCAAAATATATTCGTATGTGATCCCTTTAAGATCTCTTTGTCTCCAGCTGTTTCTTTCAGGCCAGCAAAAATAAAAAAAATAAAAAATAATTGTGGCTTTTCACTTTTTAAAGCTGAATGCTATCTTACTTTCTGCTCTGTTGTTATAGGCTGGGAGGCCCAGCTGGGGGTTTAGACCCTTCCCTTCTAAGGGGAAACCCCTGGCTGCTGAGATGTTTCTCAGTCCCTTCAGCTGCCACACGTGGGAGCCCAGCTAGCCCTTTCATGTTTCTGTACTTCCTACTAGTCACATGATGAAGTGGCCTTTTCTGTCTGTCCCTGGTTACATATTTTTTTAATTTTTAAATTGTATTTATTCCATTTCTATTTTTTAAATATGCTTTATTGTTTATGCTGTTACAGTTGTCCCAATTTCTTTTCCCTTTGTTCCCCTCCACCCAATGACACCCCTCTCTCCAGTGGTCCCCCACCCCTTAGTCCATGCTCATTGGTTGTGCATATAGTTCTTCTCAACATCTTTATATCTACTCCACTCCCTCCTACTATGCTTCTTAATTCCTGTACCATCTCCCTTCCTTTCCCCCTTCCCCCTCCCAGCTGACCTCCCCCCAATATGTTTCCCATACCTATAATTCTTTTTCCACTCTCGTTGACTACTTAGTTTGCCTTTGTTTCAATTCCCTAGCTTCTGTTGTTGGTTGTGGTGATACAATTTTCATTTTAATGTCATAGTTTTGATCTTCTTTCTCCTAAACAAGTCCCTTTAACATTTCATATAACAATGATGATGAATTCCTTCAGTTTTACTTTGTCCTGGAAGCACTTTCTCTACCCTTCTATTTTAAATGACAGCTTCACTGGATAGAGTAATTGTGGTTGTAGGTTTTTGCTTTTCATTACTTTGAATATTTGTTTTCAGTCCCTTCTTGTCTGCAGAGTTTCTTTTGAGAAATCAGCTGATAGTCTTATTGGGATCCCTTTGTATGTAATTCTCTTCTGCTCTCTTGCTGCTTTTAAGATTCTCTCTTAATCCTTAATTTTTGGCATTTTGAATATAATGTGTCTTGGTGTGGTTCTCCCTGGGTCCATTTGTTTTGGAACTCTCTGTGCTTCCTGGACCTGTAAGTCTATTTCCTTCTCCAAGTTAGGGAAGTTCTGCTTCATTATTTTTTCACATAATTTTTCAATTCCTAGTTCTTCTTCACCTTCCAGCAACCCTCTGCTCATTTTCCTCACTTTTTGTTTCCTCTTTCTACACTGGTTGACTGTTTATTCCTTCCTTATGTTCTGATTTGTTGATTTGATCCCTGGGTTTTTTTCCCTCACCACTTGTTTCATATGTGTTTTCATTCATTTCAGCAGGACTAACCTTCATTCCTTCCCCATCTTGTTTAAGATCTGCTGTCAGGTTTGTAAACATTCTTATAACCAAAGCTCTTAACTGTGCCTCAGAAAGATTTTCGATCTACTGATCCATTAGGTCAGATATTTGCTGGCTGGTTAGCTGCGACACTGGGATCTCCATCATAATATCTGCCATCCTGACAGTTTTGCATTTACTCTTGCTTCCTGGGCGGGGTTTTCACACCTCCTATGCTATTGGAGGCTGAGCCCCATGCACTTGTCACTACTGGGCGACCCTTCTCACCATGCTGTGGCATGTTGTGTGGGGGTTGGGGTCCAAGATGGGTTCTTGCCATTTACTCTCTCCTGAGAGACCAGGAGCTTCTTCCTCTGTCCCCACACCCTCTGGCCTTCAAAGTCCCGAGACAATGGGGGTCTGCCTTCCCCGGCTTTCGAATCACAAGCTGACAGGTCTGGTCTGCAGCTGGGGGTGCTCCCCAGGTGTTTCCCACCTCTTTTTAAATACAGGTGTCTGTGCTTACTGCCGTCCTGACGCCAGCACAGCTTGACGTCTCCGCCCTTGCTTAGCCCCTCCTACCTGTCCAGATAAGCACCACTTCTTTATAACTTCATATATTGGACTTCCATGTAGCTTTATTTTCTGGAACTTCTAGTTATTTCTGGTCTCGCAGTAGATGTATTTCTTCTTAGTTGTGGAGGGAGATTGAGCGTGTCAGTTTAGGCCTCCTTCTTGGCCGGAAGTCCTGTCCATGGTTATAAGGCTTCTCTCCAGCTAGTGTTCAGTTGGTTATTCCAGATGATTTCTCCACAATTAAGTTGTAATTCCAGATCAATCCTGGCAGAAGGGTTGTGTGTCTTCCACTTACACCTCCACCATCTTGGATCTCTATGAATGAATTATTGATACATGTTACAACATAGATGAATTTTGAACACATGTGCCAAGTGAAAGAAGCATGTCACAAGCCCCAGCTGCTGTGACTCAGTGGATTAAGCATCAGCGTGTGAACCAAGTGTCGCTGGTTTGATTCCCAGTCAGGGCACATGACTAGGTTGCACGTCAGGTCCCCAGCTGGGGGCGCGAGTGAGAGGCAACTACACAAGTGATGTTTCTCTCCATCTCCTTCTTCTTTCCCCTCCCTCTAAAAACAAACAAATAAATTTTAAAAAATAAAAATAAAATTAAAAAAAAATTTTAAAAAAGAAGCATGATGAGACATTTCATGATTTCTTTGCCATGAAGTGTCCAGAACAGGCAAATCTCACTTAACTTATTTTTAACCTTACAGTTCCTCCTAGATAAATGAAAACACCCCATTTTCATTACTCATATCTGGTGTCATTCAGGCCTACCTGGCCCCTTAGCAGATGGCGACAATAAGGTGGATTCCTTGGTTAGTATCCTCACTGCTTTTCAGCAGGCAACAGTTTCTCATTGATTTTTTCATCAAAACAGCCAGGCACTCTGAAAGCAGTTTAATATTCCTCGCTCCCAAGCTAAGCAAATTATTAAAGGATGTTCTGACTATCAGGCCCTTACTAAAGCACTTCCATCTTCAGGAGTTAATCCTCAAGGACTAGTTTCTCAAATAATCTGGCAAACAGATGGCACTCATTATTCTCACTTTGGAAATTTTAAATACTTTGATATTTCTATTGATACTTATTCTTGTGCCTTATATGCATCTTCTCTAACAGTAGAATCTGATAAAAATATACAAGCCCATTGGTTTGAGGCCTTTAGCCATTTAGGATGGCCTCAGCAGATTAAAATGGATAACAGCCCTGGATACCTTGCCCATTTTATTCACGTTTTCCTTCAGCGTTGGAATACCCAACATAAATCAGGAATACCTTATAATCTAACCAGTCAAGCAATGATAGAGTGGGCTCATATACCTTTAAAAATCTCAAAAAACAAAAAAGGGGGAGTCATGAGTCCTGCTCCCCAAATTTGACTATGTTAACCATGCTTACCTATAATTTTCTAAATTGTGTTGAGTCACTGTGTACTCCAGTTGAGAAGCATTTTCAGACAAAAGAATAAAAACAGCCTTACTCTCAGATTTTACATCAAGACCCACTAGGAGATGGCTCTTGGCAGGGCCCTGTAGACCTCTTAACAGGGGGAAGAGGGTATGCATGTATTTCCACCCCTATAGGTCCTGTCTGGCTCCCAGCTTAAAGGGTAAAGCCTTACCATGAGCACAATAGATGCCAAGCTCCACTAACTGGGACTGAGAACCAACCAGCTAGCAGACCAGATGGCCCAGCTGACACTGAACAACCAGAAGGAGAATGGATGCTCACACTGTCAAAGAAGGGTTTGGGTCTGCCAGCGGAAGGGCAGGGAGCCTGCCCCAATGACAGGGGCTGCAGCTCAAGTGCCTTCTGCTGAGGACACTTCCCCCCCAGCACCTCATAATGCTTCCTTTAGATGTGCCCCCACCACATGAGGAGACATCAAGGCTATTAATACTTGAGCCAAGGAAATTCTTGCTGAAACAAGAGTAAAAGACACCCCTGAGAACAGGTTTATTTCTTATCTAGTGGCACTGTCAGCCAATTTGGCTCGAGCCTTGCTCTTAATTGCCATTATACTTTGCCTAGGAGGGCAAGGCCTAGCTACTGAAGTTAATTATTCTTATATCTATTGGGGACACATCATTGATCCACCATTTAAATTACATACCTGGTGGAATATTGAATCTCTCTTTTTTGCTAATGATACTCAGTGAACGGGAGGAGTATGGATACCCCCTACTGGCCCTCTAGAAAACAAGCACTGGATGCTGGTGCCTGTAAATACTATTTATGTTACTGAACACTTATAAGCTTGTTTCTCTGTTCTTATTGACACTCTGTGCCTTCTCTTGCAGGAGTAACTCTATGCTGCAAAGAGCAGTGCAGGGACTCTGCTTTCTATGGTAGCCATGGTTGGCTTGCATACCCATGGAGGAGATTACTGTACTTTCAATCCACCTCCAGTTCCTCCTTGTACTATAGACCCTGGCCATAATGACTCAGTCTTCTAGTCTCTATGCCAAGGACCAAATGCTGCTATTGGTTTTCTCCCCCAAACCCATTTTATAGTTAAGAAATGGGGCTAATTGGAAAATACTGGCTAAGCTTAGCACCAAGGTTGTTCCGGCACAACCTCAACAACTATATATCAATATGTGGTGGGGAGGGCTTGACACTGGGGCATCTATTATCAGAATTGTTTCTCCCAACCATACTAGCCCTTGGCATTATAACTCTTGAAAAATGGGCTTACCATTTGTTACTAGAAAGCATCTATATGTAAAAATTACTTATGACCCTAAAGGAGTTCAAGGATACTTCTATCAGAATGACCCTCCAGAACAAGATTGGGTCATGGTTTGTACCTCCCATCCCTACCTGTTTTTAGCAACCCCAAGAACATCCCAGGTCTTTTATAATGAATCAACCAAAATGTATTCTCTACATGTCCCTGCAGGCTCTATATATGCTAGCTGTCTTACCCATCTCAATATTACTCAGTTAAATCTTACCACAGTCTATATAGTTAGAAGACAAACTCATGTATGGGTACCAGTTAATGTAACCAGAGAATGCGAGGATCCCAAAGGCATAATAGCGCTTAACAATGCATTGGCCTCCTTATGAGTCTGATGATCCATCGGTACCCTAATTGCTTTCATTGTTTTTGCTGCCACGGAAACTGCTACCCTCATTGAATCAGTCCAAACTGCTCATGCTGTTGATGTTCTCTTAACTAATACTACTCTAGAGATGCTCCAGCAGGCCCAGATTGATCAAGAGATCCTGACCCACCTTTCTGTGGTTGAATCAACACTCAACTGGATTGGCAAGTACCAGGATGCACTAGTGATCTGTCAGCAGCTAATCTGTGATCCTGGATTCTCCAGGCTGTGTGTCACCCTGCTCTGACTGAACTCCAGCCAGCACTTCTGGAGCAATATCCAACATCATAAAGAGGGGCTTTTCCCAACAATTTAAAGGGACAAATTGATAAATTACAACTATAATTATGCCAGCAATTACAGGACATTTAACATTTGGCCAAGCAAGAGGTTTTCAAATTCCATGATAACCTCATCTGCCTAAACCCAAAAACTGGTTTGATGGACTTACCCTAAGAGTCTGGGTCCTAGGAGCTTCTGGTTGTTTACTGGTTATGATAATACTCTGTATACTTTGCTGCATTTGCAAATTATTCTCCCAGATTTGTATAAGGGACCAGCAAGTAGCAAGCTTTGTAGGTGTCACTACTATAGCAGTCTTAACTAAAAACTAGGAAGGAGATGTAGGGAACTGGTGTGCATGGCAATGGTGAATGTAGCTCAGCCTGGTTCAGAAAACTGATAGGCATGAGGCAGCACACAGAAGCCAGACCCACACATCGGCCTTCTCATAGGAATTAGGTCTGCATTGTATCTATACTGGTTAAAAGCTTGCTTTTGCTAAAACTCTCTCACCCTGAGCTGAAAAACAGCAGATGTTTAATGTGTAACTTTAAACTTCTCAAGATCTATTCTGAACTGTTTTAAGGACAGGATGTGGCAAGATCTCCCACCCTTATTATTTCCTTGCATGCACAACATTCTTTTCTTTATTATCTGTAAACAGCAGCCACCTAAAACTACCTTAGCAAAGAGATTTGCAACTTTGTTTGATGTAATCCGCCCAGAAGGGAATAAAAGCCTGTTCAGGCAGGGGTCAGCACACTCTCTCTCTCACACCAACTGAGACAGTGGCCGTTCTGTCCCTTTTTTCCACACGTTTAATGTAGTCCTTGTGATTTTGCCTATCTCATCCAAAATGCTATGATCACAGCTGGTTGGAGTCCATGACACATTTACATTTAAGGTTATTACATGTAGCTTTTTATTCATTGCCAAATTCGTGCTCATATTCCTTTCTATATTTCTTCTTCTTAAAACAGTTCTTTTAGCATCTCTTGCAATTTTGCTATGTTGGAAATGTTCTTCATCCTTCTGATTGGGTTCTCTTTATTTTACATCATTTTAAAATAATAACCTTGCTGGGCAGAGTAGTCTTGGTTGCAGGTTCTTGCTTTTCATTACTTGAATAGTTCGTGCCAATTCCTTCTGACCTAAAATGTTTCTGTTGAGAAATCAGCATTTACCAACCTTATCAGAGCTCCCTTCTATGTAACTAATTGTTTTTTTCTTGCTACCTTTAAAATTTCATCTTTGTCTTTATGTCTTTAAACTTTGTCATTTTAACTGTTATGTGTCTTGGCGTAGGTCTCTTCAGGGTCATCTTGATTAGGACTCTTTGCTTCCTGAACTTACATAAATTTTTTCTTCACCAAGTTAAGAAAGTTTTCTATGGGAGATAGACAGGCATGGGGAGATGTGGGAAGGAGACAGGCTTGGTTTAAAAGACTCTGACCACTGTGCAGAGCTGCCCCCCCACTGGGCCATTAGCTGGCAGGTTGTCTTCCAGGCCTGCTCTGAATTCCACCCTCTGGGGGATTTTAAAGATAGAATAGAAATACAAAGTGACTTTTAAGGAAAAGGGAATCTGCTCTGTTTTTCTCTGTATAGCCTCAAATCCTTGCCAGTAAAATGTGAAGAACAGAACAATTAAGTAAGAGGAAATGCTTTTGACCTTGTGTAAGATATCTTGATGTTTCAATCCTGTATTGATCTGCATTTCCCTTTCACTCCCTACCATTTGGGGAAGAGCTGCATATTTTCCTTAATTACTTCCGCATGTGGAAAGTGAATAAAAACCCTGGCTAATAAAGAAATGAGGGCAATTTTCCACTAGAGAAAACCTCCTCCCTTCCTTCCTCAGATGGAGAATGTCTGAGTAGTTTCTTCACCCACTCCGAGGGACCCAGAGTCTCTCTGTTTTCTGTCATTATTTCTTGCTCCCTTTCCTCTTCTGGTATCCCTGTGATGCAAATATTGTTACATTTCATGTTGTCCCAAAGCTCCCTTAAACTCTCCTCATTATTTTTAAGTCTTTTTTTTTTTTCATTGTATTTCTACAACTGGGTGTTTTTCTACCTTGTCTTTCATTTCACTGATTTGATCCTCTTCTTCATCTACCCTGGTTTTAATTCCTTCTAGTGTATTCTTCATTTCAGATATTGTCTTCTTCATTTCCATCTGGTTTTTATTCATGATTTCCATGCCCTTTTTCATGCTGTTGTAATTCTCTTTAAGTTCCTTGAGCATCCTTATAATCATTACTTTGAATTAAATATCTATAGTTTGCTTGCCTCAATGTCATTTAGCTCTTTTTCTGGGTATTCCTTCTTTTCTTTTGCTTGGGGGTTGTTTCTATGTCTCCCAATTTTAGTCATATCTTTTTGTTTGTTTCTGTGTTTTAGATAGATCTGCTTTGACGCCCTGACTTGTGGTGTTACCTTATATAATAGTAATCCTGTGATACCCAGTGGTGCAGATTTCTTGATTTTCTGATCTGGATGCTCTAGTAATTATTTATATGTGGATTATGTGAGCTCTTTTGTTGTATTTGGGTCATGATTATTGTTGGCTTTTTGTTGGTGGTGTTTCCCTTCTAGCTGGTTGACTGAGAAGCTCAGCCTCCACTACCTGTGTATGCTTTTGTACAGGTGCTGGCAAACAAAGCAAAACAACACAAAAACACAATCAAAATAAGCAACACACAGCCTCAACAACAATTTCAATGACAAAAGATAAGAGAATAATAAAAATGGGAAGAGAAATGGAATATTAGGGAAAAGGGGAAATAAAAGAAAAAGAGTAGGAGAAGAAAAAAGGACAGAAAGTTGATAATAGGAGGGGAAAAGTGGGAGAAACTAATATGAATAATGGATTGAAAGAGGAAAACAGGAGAAAAGGACAAAGAAAGAGAAAGAATGCCAAAAATAAGAAAGGAAAGGAGAAGGGAACATGGGTTAATAAACAGTAAGAGTAAAGGAAGAGATATGACAAAAAATGAGTAATAAAAATAGAAGGAAGAAAAAAGTAAAAATTAGTGAAAAGGCTATGAAAATATGAAAAAAAATAATGAAAAGGAAAAAGTGGAATTCATCTCAGTAGAGATTAGTGCTTGCCTGATATGTTCTCCTTTTGGATAGGGCTCTGGTGTAGTCTAAGACTGGTGTACACCAGTGTCATATGATGTCCATGTCTAGTCCTTGGCAGCCTGTTCAGTTATCAGCATTCCACAGTCTGTGGCTGATTCTTCTGAGCTTGTTTGCACCAGAATGGGCCAAGTTGCTCTGAACAGCTAGGTTTCAATACCTCTGGGTCCAGGGGTATGTCAGCAAACAACCCAAGTCACCGCTGGGTCTGCCTCTGACTGTCTCTGCCTGCCAGCCTGCTGTCATCTTAGACTTAGTCATAAACCATATTGTTTCTGAGAGGGCTTTTGGTGGCATTAAGGGGATGGGACTCCTGAATCTCCCATGGCAGGTGCTTTTCAGAATTCAGGGAATATTGTGGGTGTGTTCTCCTGTCCCCAAGCCACTAGTTTGAGTCTTTTGGGGATTATTTTTCTGTACTCAGCAAGGTGGCGCCCCTAGTATGGTATTGGGTTGGACCTCCAGAGTCCAGGTTTTGAGTCTGTTGGAAAGCAGAAGGTCTGCTGATCCCAGCACTGGTGCTCCATTTTAGGAGCTGTGTTCCCCACTTTTCTCCTTTCATGGGGAAGCTCCCACAGCTATGCTGCTTCCTCAGCCCATTGCCATTGTGAATGGGCTGGCCTCTTTAATAACCTCATCCTTCCTATCTGTCTGGTGCTTTCTTCCAGTCCTTAGTTAAAAGCCTCTTTTTCAGATAGTTTTTGGTTTATTTCAGTGTTTAGTCATCTCTTTAGTTTTATTTCCAATTTGATTCTGGGAGGAGATGCTCAACATATCCTCCTACTCTGCAACCATATTTTCCCTTCATATATATGTTTTTGGTATAAGTTCTTTATATATTTTGGAAATTAACTCCTTATCAGATGTATCACTGGCTCATATATTCTTTCATACAATGGTTTCCCTTTTCATATTGTTGATGGTTTCTTTTGCTGTGCAGAATATTTTGTTTGGATGCTTCTTCAAAGAGAGCATACCAATGGCCAATTGATGTATAAAAGATACTCAACACCACTAATCATCAGAGGGATTCAAATTAAAACTACAGTGATGTATCACCTCACAGCTGCCAGAATAGCTATCATCAATAAGTCAACAAACAAGAAGGGCTGGCAGGTTATGTGGAGAAAAGGGAACCCTAGTGCACTATTGGTGGGAATGCAAATTGGTACAGCCACTGTGGAAAACAGTATGGAGTTTCCTCAAAAAACTAAAAATGGATCTGCCATTGACCCAGAAATTCCACTTCTGGGAATATATTCTAAAAATCCTGAAACACCAATCAGAAAGAATATATACACCCCTAAGTTCATTGCAGCATTATTTACCATAGCCAAATTTTGTAAACAACCTAAGTGGCCATCAGTAGATGAGTGAATAAAAAAGCTGTGATACATGTATACAATGGAGCACTACCTGGTGGTAAAAATGAAAGAAATCTTATCTTTTGCAACAGCACGGATGGGACTGGAGATTATTATGTTAAGTGAAATAAGCCAGTCAAAAAAAGGCAAATGCCATATGATCTCACTCATGTGTAGAATTTAATGAACAAGATAAACTGATGAACAAAATAAAGCCAGAGGCTCTGGATGACATAGTGGAAAAGAGACATTGAGTAGCCAGAATTGGATCAAAGAATATGTAAAGAGGCCTTGCATGGATGGCTCAGTTGGTTAGACCATGTCCCATACACCCATAGAATAAGAAAAGCATTATGTAAAATGATGCCAGATTGTTCATATCACTATCATTAATTCTGGTTGGTAAACTGATTGTATGTTTTTGTAACAGAAATAATCAAGAGACAAAAACATCAAAAAAGAAAAAACCTCTCATATGAGCAAGAGTGACCATAGCAATCCTGTTCTCATCAATAATGAGTATTGATAATGGGGTAAGTAAATACAGCTGCCAGCAGGGTCATTACTGCACCTCAATAACATAATGTTTAATAAGCAAAGTAGATTCCAGGGAAACACCTTTATGAACCATCATATATAAATTTCAAACACCAATAATATCAAACATTATTTAAGAAGGGTAGCAGTACTGAGACAATGGTTATCACCAACCCCAACCAGGAGGTTTTACTGTCAGAGAGTGATATACTGCTTCTCAAAAACACTGATAATGCTTTTTAAAAGCATTTTACAATGGACCTGAAGAATATTATGCTAAGTGAAAGAAAGAAAGAAAAATACCATATGTTCTCAGTTATAAGTGTAATTTAATGAACAAAATAAACTTAACAAAATAAGAACAGGCATGGACACATGGAACATACTGAGACATGTCAGAGAAAAGGAGACTGGATAAAAGAAGGTAAAGGAATTAGCCAAACAACATATATTCATTACCTGTAGGCACAGTGTGGTGATGGCCTGAAGGAAGTGGCAGTGGAGACTGGGTGGAGGTGGGCAAAGGTGGGGGGGAATGGGGACACCTGTAATAGTGTCAACAATAAAAATAAAGTTTAAAAAATAAAAGCATTTTACAAAACTTCTTTATAAGTAATCAATTTGTTAAACTGTTGTGTCTATTTGAAGTCAAGTAAAACAATTTAAAAATGCATGTAAATGTGTTATAAAAGCATATGACACTTGTAAAGCATCTGTGAATGTAAGCTGTGCTTATAGAAAAAATAGAATGAGGACAAATATCCATTTTAAATCATTCATTTATGTCATTATCTGCTACTTCTTACCTTGGGAATGCCTGTGGGGAACTGCTCCTTGTTGTTTCAGGAACTGTAGCCCTGGCCATGAGCCAGGCTCCCCACTCCCTCGGGCAGTCTTTAAGTCTCAACAGAACACTGGAAGGTTGTGTGGGAGACAAGACTGAAGGCCATTCAAAGGGTTTCCATGAGAACTGGCTTTAAAGAATGTTTGTTATGCTTTGTAGCTTGCTCTGCTTTTCTTATCTCTCATTTATCTATAAACAACCTCTAGCAAGGAATATATGAAATTTTACACCTGATGCCAGTGAGACGTCAAGATGTTAAGTAGATCCTAACACAGACTTGTCACTGTGCCCTATATTGATATCTATAATCAGTAATTGTCAACTGTAATCCAGGCGCCTAAAAGCTAATTGATGATTTATGAATTTTGACTTTGTATCTCCCATGCACACCCTTCTCAATAAAAAGTATGAGTAACAGATGCCTTGCACTTTCTTCACTAGAGGGAACAGCCACTTCCTTTTCCCCCCAGACAAAATACAGTGTCCTGGGTAAATTTGTTCCACCGTGGTCATGAAACCTCTGTGGAACAGAGTAGTTTACAACCAAGCCAGGGCATTGAAGGCAGCTCAGCCTGATCTGGTGCCCAAACGTGGGGCAGGTCAGTCTCAAATACAAGAGTATTATACATATAAATAATATAAATAAATTATATCCAATCTTGGCCCCCTGTGAGGTGAGACAAGTCCCTTAACTCTTCTGCCTCAGTACTCTCATCCCTAAAAGGAGAGTTATACCACATTTCTCAAAGTAACATTATTTGGGTAACATGGTAGAATGACAGAAAGTGCCCTGCACAAAATTTATTTAAATGAGACTAATCATTGCCATCTCCACAGAAAGTTTGGCATTAGCTTACATATTCACACTTGGTTATATCTCCTCTTAGTAATAATCAAAATAGTATATAATTCCAATGAGGTTGTGTGTTACTGGAAAAGCTAATTACATATCTTATTTGTTTTTATATTTTGATAATGTAAAAAGCACCTCTATCACTTGGAAAACTCATTGTTACTAATAATTGAATGGAGTAAGAAGAATGGTGGCTTGAGAGATCCCCTTGGTCTCTCCTTGAAGTTTCAACAATTTGAAGAGCAATAGCTCAACAAAGAATTCCCTGCTCGACATGCAAACATAGCTGAGAGATTGACACATTAAAACATCTGAAGGTGGGCAAGTGGGAGAAAACAGGGGAGGTTGGAACAGGCTAAAAATGCAGTTCTGCAGCTCTAGGCTCACAGCCCACAGCCCACAGCCCACAGCCCACAGCCCACAGCCCACCGCAGGACTCAGCACAGAGTGGGGAAGAATTGGTTGCAGCTGGCACTCCCTTCATCTTGGAGGAGCAAAGAGATTCAGTGAGCATTCCTGCAGGTGTGTGTAGTGTGAACTGCAGCTGAGCCCAGTGACCTGGGAAGGGATGAACTCAAAGGTGCAGCCATGGTTCTCTGGGAATTGGGATTGTTGCCAATGCAAACCGAGTTTTTTTTATGGGATCCAAATAATAGCATTCTGAGAGATCCATGTGTGAGGGGTTGTGGTGTGGTAAGGTTAGAAGGCTGCCCCCTGGTTCCTGGTGTCCCATTTCCATATATCGTGGTGAGGAAAAGTCCAGTCTTGTCTTTATCAAGCCCAAAACAAATACCAGTGTGCAGAGATTCTGTGCTATTGGTCCAGCATCAGCAGTCAGTTCCCATTTTGGTAGCTTAGCACTGTTCCCAGTTGTGCTCTTTTGTTGCGATTCTGTATCCAGGCTCCTAGTTAAAGCCTGTATTTGCAGTCTGTTTGGCTACCACCTGTACAGCTGCTAAGGCCACATGATTACTATGAAGAATGTGCAAATGAACGTGTTACCAGGTGTGAGAGAGAGAACAGTGTTAGCAGAGATTATGTTATCTTTGGCTTGGGAAGGACCAGATGTTTTCTCAAAATAACCAATTAATTTCCTATGCTTTCATAAACTTAAACTGGATCCACCTTCTACTCAATCTCTCTTCTTCCCAGGTTAGACAGATAGACCTCTATGGTCACAATTTTGGTTCCTACTGCATATTTGCTAACCTCCCCCATTTTTACCCTTCTCCACAGTGATCAGCAAGGAAAAGATTTATGGTTCTGAGAGAGAAGATGGCGGAGGAGTGAGGAGAGGCTGCACTTTCAGGCTACTGAGACCTGTCTGTAGATTGGACTAATTGCAGACAGAACATCTCAGTGAGCAGCTGGACACTGGCAGGAGTCGAGCCTTGGCACTGCTGGATTAGAGAAAAACCATCTGGGAACAACCTGTTTAGTGAGGATAGCGGAGGAAAAAGGGACAAGATGGGGTTTCTGACTGGGGTGGCTAACTGAGCTGTGGCTGGAAGTACACAAAGGCTTTTTGGCGACCACAGGCTTCACCAGAGAGGGACCGAGAGGAGAACAGATTTCTGCCTTCTGGCAGAGACAGTACTTGACCAGGTGGCATTGGCGCTGAAAGACAAGAAACAGCGTGCTGCTGTGCAAGTGAGATCGTAATTTTCCTTTATATTTTTCACTTGTGAACTGTGGAGAGGGGTGGAAAGTTTGGGGGTGATAGGACATTCTTGAGGAGCGCAGGTACAGAAGTGCACTCGTCCATTCCCAAACCCTCCCCTTGGGTCGCACGGATGCGCATAGGGAAGTGCCCTCATTCACTGGCCCAGGTGCACAGGGCCACGTGTCAAGGTGCCCCTCAGACACACCCAACAAACATAAGATCAGTGCCCCAACGGGCACAGGGAGGGCCCACTGGACACGAAGAAGACCGTGCACAGACACCCCTGGCCAGCTCCAGTGGGCACCAGACCGGAATGCAAACCACTTGCTCAGGCTCTGCTCGTGCCCGCCCAGGCAGGTGCAGGAAAGGCAGGCGGCTGAGGAGCGGGAACAGCGGGTGGCAGTGACCTACAGATGCTCACTTCCACTGTGCAGAAGTGGCCAGGGCCCTGCCCTAAGAGGCAAGAGACCAACTCCCAGAACGAGGCTCCGCAGGCCTGAGGCAAGCTCTCGATCACCCTTGCGCGCGCAGGGGCGCGCGCGCAAAAGCACCTCCACCAGCTCCAACAGGCGCCAAAGGAACACGCCATGCAGTTCACCATGAGCGCACATTGCTGCTGCAAGGAACAGGAACCTCTGGCCTGCCTCATTAGACCAGCTGGGGACGCAGAAAAAGAAGATGACACACAAAGGCTGAACTGACATCTCCACAAAAAAACACAAGACAAAGTGAGTAGAGTGACTCTCGATCAACTAGACAGAAGGAAGATCCTACCAAAGAACATCTGAAACATAACCAGACAGCATAAACAAAGGACATAAAGGGTACCCCAAGAACATCAGGCTCAGGAGATCAAAGAGACTGCATCACTGAAACCCCCAAATCCCCCATAAAGAATCTCATCACACAAAAGTGTGAAGTCAAAGCAGACAAACCCTTAAAACAAAAACAAGAAGAATCCAACATTGTAGGACGCAGAAACAACCTCTCAATGAAAAGAAAAGAGGAATCCCCAGAAAGAGAGGTAGATGAAATAGACATAACCCAAATGTCAGACACAGAATTCAAAATAATGGTGGTGAAGAAGCTAAATATATTTGACAACCTTAAAAACAACTATGACAACCTCCAAGGAAGTTACCAACAACTCCAAGAAAATTACACGGAACTTGCAGAGAACTGCACCAGCATAAAAGACAGAAACTATTAACAAGAACCAGGAAGAAATGAAGAATTCAATCTCTGAACTGAAAAACACAGTAGAATTGATCAAAAGCAGACTAAATGAAGCAGAGGATCGGATTAGTGAGTTAGAAGATAATGTAGAAAAAAATTCCCAGACAATACAGCAAAATGAAAAAGATTGAAAAATTACGAAGAAATAAGAGAATTACAGGATAGCATAAGAAAAAACAATATCAGAATCATTAAAATTAAAGAGGGATCAGAAGAACAAGGAATAGAAAAACTGATAGGAGAAATAGTGACAGAAAATTTTTCCAACTTGATGAGAGTAAAAGTTATGCAAGTTCAGGAAGCACAGAGAGTTCCAATGAAGAGGAACCAAAAAAAAACCACACCAAGGCACATCATAGTTAAAGTGGCAACATTCAAAGACAGAGAATCCTAAAAGCAGCAAGAGAAAAACAGCAAATAACATACAAGGGAGCTCCAATAAGGCTTTTGACCAATTTCTCAACAGAAACACTACAAGCCAGAAGGGAATGGTCAAAAATACTCCAAGGAATGAAAAACAAAGGCCTACAACCAAGAATACTCTACCCAGCAATGCTCTCATTCAAAATAGAAGGTGAAATAAGGAGTTTCACAGACAAAGGAAGACTAAAAGAATACATCTCCACCAAACCAGCATTGCAAGAGATACTAAAGGGAGTGTTCTAAGAAAAAAGAAGAAAAAAAGAGGAGAGAAACAGAGGTACAAAGGGAAATGAAGAAATACATGTCAATTATAACCTTAAATGTAAATGAATTAAATGCTCCAATTAAAAGACATAGGGTAATGGAACGGATAAGAAAAAAGGACCCACATATTTGCTGTCTACAAGAAACACACTTCAAAACAAATGATTTACATAGACTGAAAGTAAAGGGATATAAAAAAAATATTCCAAGCAAACAGACCTGAAAAAAAAACCGAGGTAGCAGTCCTCGTATCAGACAAAACGGATTTCAAAGCAAGGGCAATAAAAAGAGACAAAAAAGGACATTTCATAATACTTAAAGGATCAACCCATCAAGAAGATATAACAATGAGAAACATATATGCACCCAACATAGGAGCACCCAAATACATAAAACAAATACTAGAAGAACACAAGAAGGACATTAACAACAACACACTCATAGTAGGAGACTTAAACACTCCATTATCAATAATAGACAAATCATTGAAGCAAAGAAACACCAACGATATACAGGCATTGAACAACACACTAAACAACATGGACTTAACTGACATATATAGAACTTTTCACCCCAAAGAAGCAAAATATACATTCTTTTCAAATGCACATGGAACATTTTCAAAGATAGACCACATGATAGGACACAAAACAAGCCTCAACAAATTCAAGAAAATTGAAATCATATCAAGCATCGTTTCAGACCACAATGCCTTGAAACTAAGAATCAACCTCAGAGAAAAAAATCAAAGACACCCAAACTCATGGAGAATGAATAACATGCTATTAAATAATGAATGGGTTAACAATGACATCAAAGAAGAAATCAAGAAATTTCTGGAAACTAATGATAACACACAACAGCCCAAAACCTGTGGGACACAGCAAAAGCAGTCCTAATAAGAAAGTTCATAGCAATACAAGCATATCTGAAAAGGATAGAAGAATCTCAAATAAAAAATCCAACCCGAAAGTTACAAGAACTAGAACAACAACAACAAACAAAGCCTAGGGCAAGAAGAAGGAAGAAAATCATCAAAATCAGAGCGGAATTAAATGACATAGAGACTATACAAACAATCCAAAAGATCAAGGAAACTAGGAGCTGGTTCTTCAAAAAAAAATAAACAAAATCAACAAGCCTCTAGTTAGGCTCATCAAGAAAAAAAGAGAGAAGACCCAAATAAACAAAATCAGAAAACAAAGAGGAGAAATCACTACTGATACCTCAGAAATACAAACGATAGTAAGAAATTACTACAAACAACTGTATGGCAAGAAATTTGACAACCTAGAAGAAATGGATAGATTTCTAGAAACATATAACCTTCCCAAACTGAATCACGAAGAAGTAGAAAGTCTCAACAGACCAATAACAAAGAAGGAAATTGAAACAGTAATCCAAAATCTCCCTGCACACAAAAGCCCTGGACCGGATGACTTCACAGGTGAATTTTACAAAACATTTAGGGAAGAACTAACTCCTACCTTCCTCAAACTATTCCAAAAAAATCCAAGAAGAGGGAAAAATCCCAAACTCTTTCTATGAAGCCAGTATTACCCTAATTCCAAAACCAGGTCAAGACACAACAAGGAAAGAAAATTACAGGCCAATATCACTGATGAACATAGATGCTAAAATCCTCAATAAAATATTGGCCAACAGGATCCAGCAATACATCAAAAAGATCATACACCATGATAAAGTGGGATTCATCCCAGGGATGCAAGGATGGTTTAATATTCGCAAATCAATAAATATAATACATCACCTAAACAAAATGAAAGACAAAAATCACATGATCGACAATTGGGGGGGGACCAAGATGGCCGCGGAGTAGGAGCAGTGTTCTCAGCTCGCTCCTGTTAAGGAGACAATCCAGGAGGAACAAACTCGGGGAGGAATGACTGAGTGAGTGGGAATATCTGATAACGTGAACGGGGAGGAGATCGTGGGAGCAGCGTGGAGGGGGGTGGAGGGGTTTATCACAAACTGCAGGCTGAGTCATTCTGAGACTCTGTGCGTTTGCAGTATCAAGCCGGAGAGCTCACTAGCCGGGAGTGAATTCTTGTAGGGAGTTAGGGAGAGGATTTGGCCGAAAAAGCCAGAGGAGGGAGAGAACAGTGAACAACCAGGACTGGGAGAAACTGTGATCTGAATCTAGAGAGAAACATCCTCAGCTGAAACCTCCGACCGAAAACTCGGCATCCCGGGCGCGCCCAGCACTTGCGCTAGGGCCCTACAGAACAAAGGAGCAGTTTTGGGGCTAGGAGACGGGCAGCACTGAAAAGCTGCTGCAGAACTCCGGACCGGGGGAGAACTGTGTTCTTGAAATCAGTGTTTGCTCTTTAGTCGCGCTAGAATCCCACAGAACAAAAGGCAGGTTTGGGGCTAAGAGAGAAATAGGACGTGCAGGGTGTGTAAGTAGGGAAGAGAGCGGAGGCGGAGGTTCTGGAGGGGAGACGGTTTTAGGGCAAGGAGAAGGGCCCGCAGGGAAGGGCTGCTGCGGAGCTCCAGACCGGCAGAGAGCTCCGGGGAAGGAGAGTGCTGCGCTGACCGACCACACTAGAGTCCCACAGAACAAAGGGACGGTGCTGTGGCGGGAAGAAAGATAGAGCGCGCAGGCTGATAGACAGGGAAGCCAGAGGAAGCGGTAGCTCGGAATAGAGAAAGTTTTGGGGCAAGGAGAAGAGCACAGGTAGGAAAGCTACTGCAAAGCTCCAGACTAGGGGAGAGGCCCTGGGCAGGAAAGGGCCACTGGGCCCGACACTTTGACCGACTGTGCCAGAGTCCTGCAGAACAAAAGGACGATCTTGAGACAGGGAGAGAGGTAGGGTGCGCAGGCATATAGACAGGGAAGAGAGCAGAAGCTGTAGCCTGGGAATAGAGACAGGACTGGAGGCAGGGCGGGGATTGCTGGCAGGGCAGGGATTGCTGGCAGGCACAGGCTGGACCAACAGAGGGAAGGAGTAGCTGGACAAGCCTGAAGAGGGCTGAGGCTGCCTCAGGAGGGAACAACTAAAGGCAGCTCACAGCAGAGCGGTGGTAGGCCCATGAAAAAAAGACTAGCAACCCCAGAATCAAGCAGAACCCTCCCACAGCCAGCCAACCAGCCAGAAAAGATTTGAAACTCATGGAATTTTGAATAGGAGCAGACTCAGGAAGGAAGCAAGGAAAAACCAAAAAACAAACAAACCAAAAATACCCAGAGACTGTGCATAAAAGTTGAATTGAGTTAAAATCCTCATTCTTTTATCTCTCACTCTCTCTATAACTACCCCTACCGTCAGTCCCTTCTTATTCTCGCTCCTTTTCTCCCCTCCCCTTCCCTCCCTTCTCTCCCCTTAGCATTCTCCCCTGCCTCCTATTCTCAGTTAATTTTATAATTTTAAGTTCTCTCCCTTTCTCACCCTCTCCTTTCTCTGCGCTACGCACCTTCAACTTTATTAAATTTCTTTCTTTATTTTGTCCCCCTTCAGTCTACATTCATTTTTCTTTCATCTCTTGTCCTTATTTTCCTTCTCTCCCTATACATAATCTCTCTCTCTCCCTATTACACTTTATATTCTAATCTCTTAATATTCAAATTATAATTCTAATCTATCCCCCTCTCCCTTTACTCTCCCATTCTTACCCCTTCTCTTTTTCTACCCCATCCCCCCACTTCTTTCCCTACCTCTTGTATTTCTCTCCTTCATCCTATCTTTTGCCAACTCTTCAATTTCAATCCTCCCCTCCCTAATATCTCCTCTTCCTCCTGATTTCCTTCCCTCCTCTGAGCTCTTTTCCTCCCAAATCCTCTTGCTTTCCTATCTCCTATTCCTCTCTCTCTATACTCACCTTTTCTCGCTATCTTGCAACTTTATATCATGTTTTAATCTCCTAATCTTTTTTATAACATATAATTTAAAAAAGAATTTTAATCCAGTCCCCTCTCTTCTACCTCCCCTTCTTCTTTTGTTCTCTCTCCTACCCTTCTCTTCTCTACTTTCTCTCTCTCTTTCCTCTCTCCCTTCCTGTCTTGCTATTTTCTACTCTGTATTTTTATCCTTAAAAAATTCTCTCTCAATCTATTTCCTACCTTCTAACCTCCCCAGCCCTCTCTTTCAATTTCTGGCTGTCTGTCTACCTGGATGTCTGTTGTGTCTACCCTACCTCCCACGCTAATCATATAGTATATACCAATTATATAATCCTAATACTATACACTTCCACTTTCTCTCTCCACACTGTAACCCTCCCCTCCTTTTCAAACAGACAGTGTAAGTGTTAATTGCTCTCTTACATAACCTTGATCCCAATTGCTAATATTAATACTCTATCAACTTCCAGCTCAAAAATTACCCTCCCTTCATTTAAAACAACTCCTTTCTGTTTCTCCTACGAAATAAGAGTCCCAGTATCTCCACAAGTATATTAACACAGGCTCATTTGCAGCCTATAGTGGGATTGTATTTGGGGGAGACATTGGAGGGTGTGGGTTTCTTGCTTGGGTTGTATAATTATGTTTTAGCAGCACCTTCACAAAAGAACTCAAGACAAGGTGGGCAGAGTGACTCTCAATTAACTAACCAGATAAAAAGATCCACCAAAAAGTAGCTGAAATACAACCAGACAGATTAAAGAAATATCATCAAGGACAACACAGACGGAAATCCAGGAGGGCGGAGGAGTAAGTGGAAGCTACACTAACCCCCTCCCAGGATCAGCCAGTGCTGACTCAGCCCCAGTACAGCAGACAGACCATCCCCCTCCAAGTGGTGTCATACTAAGGGGAAATAAAAGCCCTGCCTACAGGAATTAAGTTGCCACACCCACGGTCATTAAGCCTGACGGCTGATCACAGATTGAGTATAGTAACAACTAAAGAAGAGAGACAAAGGCAGTAGATCCCTGGAAGTCTCCAACAGGCTGCCTAGGGCCAGTCTGGTACATGATCTGACGCTACCAGAGGCAGATCCAGGAAGAACTGATCATTCTAAGAAGCAACAACAAAGGAATCACAAAAATGGGGAGACAGAGAAACAACCACCCATCAAAAGGAAAGGTAGAATCCCCAGAAAGAGTGCTAAATGAAATAGAGGGGAGCAACATATCAGATACAGAATTTAAAACATGGATTATGGAGAAGCTAAATGAGCTCAGCGGAAACTACAAAGAACTCCAGAAAAACTACAGTGAACTCCAGAAGAACTATAAGGAACTTACTGAGAATTATACCAGCATCAAAAAGGACATGGAAGCTATCAATAAGAGCCAAGAGGAAATGAAGAATACAATCTCTGAATTGAAGAACACAGTAGAAGGAATTAAAAGCAGGTTAGAGGAAGCAGAAGATCGGATCAGCGAGCTGGAGGACAACGTACACAAAAACTCCCAGACAATGCAACAAAATGAAAAAAGACTGAACAAGACTGAAGAGGTTCTAAGACAGCTGCAGGACAACATGAAACGTAACAATATCCGTATCATTGGAATTCCAGAAGGAGAAGAAGAACAAGGGATAGAAAACCTCTTTGAAAAACTAATGACAGAAAACTTCCCTCACATGAGGAGAGAAAGAGTCACGCAAATCCAGGAGGCACAGAGGGTCCCAATGAAGATGAACCCCAACAGGCCCACCTCAAGACACATCATAATTAAAATGGCAACATCCAAAGACAAAGAGAGAATCCTAAAAGCAGCAAGAGGGAAACAACTAATAACATACAAGGGAGCTCCAATAAGGCTATCCTCAGATTTCTCAGCAGAAACACTACAAGCCAGAAGGGAATGGCAAAAAATATTCCAAGCAATGAAAAACAAAGGCCTACAACCAAGAATACTCTACCCAGCAAGGCTCTCTTTCAAAATGGAAAGCGAAATAAGGAGTTTCTCAGACAAAGGAAGACTAAAAGAATACATCTCCACCAAACCAGCAATGCAAGAGATGCTAAAGGGTCTGCTCTAAAAAGATAAAGAAACAGAGAGAAACAGAGAAGAACACGAGTCATCGTCGGCAGCCGTCCGTCTCGAGAGACGATGGTGTAGCTTCTTAAGAGTCTATCTGCACCGCCGAGAATGGCTGTGCAGTCCGACTCGGGAGTGACACGGTATTGGTCTCCTCCCGTGTTGAATCGACATCTTGTGATGACGCTGGAGTGTCCTCTCCAGTGAAGCTGAAGCTACAGAGCCTGGGCAGGGTGATATGGAGGGTCTGCTGTTGCCCATGCAGCAGACCCCCCCTCTCTTCGCAGCTGAAGGATCCAAGGGAAAGACGGAGTCAATACAGCTTGGCTTCAGGTGCGCCGCAGGAGTTGCCGGTGTTGACTACAACGTCAAACCGCCTTAGGGACTCCGGCTCCGGATTTTCTGTCGGGGTTTACTCCCTTAGCCTTTCCCCTGAAGAGGTATGCCGCAAGGCAGCGGAGGTTTTTTGGAGTCAGAGTTTTCCTTCTCTGATTATCAAATAGTACTAAACTACGAAAGTAATAAATATTTCATAGTGTATGGATGGGTCCACTGGGAGAGTCAGGACCTGTCCCTGCAACGTAGTCAGGTGACTTCCAGCCAGCTCAAGTGGGCAGAAACCGTGACATCCACTGCTGGCCTGAAGGTGGGGAAATGAGCTGTCCCTTCTCCTTCTGTTACAACTGTCCATGGACTGGTGGCAGGAGAGGAAGGTTGGACGTGGGACTCCGGGGGGAGGGACCTCCTTTCTGCTCAGTGGCGTACCCTGCCCTTCTCCCTCTCGCATAAGCTGTGTGATCTTGGGCAAGTGATGTTTTTTTTTTTTACAGAGAAGGAAAACTCCGACTCCAAAAAACCTCCGCTGCCCTGCGGCACACCCCCCCAGGGGAAAGGCCAAGGGAGCAAACCCCAACAGAAAATCCAGAGCCGGAGTCCCCAAGGCGGCCCGACGCCGCAGTCAACACCGGCAACTCCTGCGGCGCACCCGAAGCCAAGCTGCATTGACTCCGTCCCTCCCCCGGACCCTTCAGCTGCGAAGAGAGAACTCGCAGAACACGAGTACAAAGGGGGAAAATGACAATGAATAAGTACTTATCAGTAATAACCTTAAACGTAAATGGATTAAACGCTCCAATTAAAAGACATAGGGTAGCTGAATGGATTAGAAAGAATGACCCACATATATGCTGTCTACAAGAGACACACCTTAGAACAAAAGATCTACACAGACTGAAAGTAAAGGGATGGAAAAATGTATTCCAAGCAAATGGACATGAAAAAAAAGCTGGGGTAGCAATACTTATATCAGACAAAACAGATTTCACAGCAAAGTCCATAAAAAGAGACAAAGAAGGGCATTTCATAATACTTAAGGGAAAAATCCATCAAGAAGATATAACCCTTATAAATATATGCACCCAACTTAGGAGCACCCACATATGTAAGGAAAATTTTGAAAGACTCCAAGAAAGATATAGGCAGCAACACACTCATCGTAGGGGACTTTAACACCCCATTGTCAACAATGGACAGATCTTCAAAACAAAGAAACACCAAAGATATTGAGGCACTGAACAACACTCTAGATCAAATGGACTTAGTCGATATATATAGAAGTTTAAACCCCAAAGAAGCAAAATATACATATTTCTCAAGTGCACATGGAACATTTTCAAAGATAGACCACATGGTAGGACACAAAACAAGCCTCAATAAATTCAAGAAAATTGAAATTATATCAAGCATCTTCTCAGATCACAATGGCTTAAAATTGGAAATCAACCTCAAGGAAAAAACTCAAAAACATTCAAACTCATGGAGAATGAATAACATGCTATTAAATAATGAATGGGTTAACAATGACATCAAGGAAGAAATCAAAAAGTTCCTGGAAACCAATGATAATGAACACACAACAACCCAAAACCTATGGGATACAGCAAAAGCAGTCTTAAGAGGAAAGTTCATAGCAATACAAGCCTACCTAAAAAAGCTAGAAGAATCTCTAATAAAAAATTTAACCATACAGCTACAAGAACTAGAGGAAGAACAACAAGCAAAACCCAGATCAAGTAGAAGGAAGGAAATCATCAGGATCAGAGCAGAATTAAATGACATAGAGTCTAAAGTAACAATTCAAAAGATCAACAAGAGTAGGAGCTGGTTCTTTGAAAAGATAAACAAAATTGACAAGCCTTTAGCCAGGCTCATCAAGAAAAAAAGAGAGAGAAACCAAATAAATAAAATCAGAAATGAAAGAGGAGAAATCAAAACTGATACCACAGAAATACAAAGAATTATAAGAAATTATTACGAACAACTGTATGGCAAGAAATTTGACAATCTAGAGGAAATGGACAGATTCCTGGAAAACTATAGTCTGCCCAAACTGAATCAAGAAGAAGCAGAAAGTCTGAATAGACCAATAACAGCTAGCGAAATTGAAGCAGTAATCAAAAAACTCCCAGCACACAAAAGCCCAGGACCAGATGGCTTCACAAGTGAATTCTACAAAACATTTAGGAAAGAACTAACTCCTATCCTCCTCAGACTATTCCAAAAGATACAAGAAGAGGGAAGACTCCTAAACTCGTTCTATGAAGCCAGTATAACCCTAATTCCAAAACCAGGTCAAGACACAACAAAGAAAGAAAACTACAGACCAATATCGCTGATGAACATAGATGCTAAAATCCTCAACAAAATATTGGCAAACCGTATCCAGCAACACATTAGAAACATCATACACCACGATCAAGTAGGATTCATCCCAGGGATGCAAGGATGGTTTAATATTCGCAAATCAATAAACGTGATACACCACATAAACAAAATGAAAGACAAAAACCACATGATCATATCAATAGATGCGGAAAAAGCATTTGATAAAGTACAACACCCATTTATGATAAAAACTCTCAGCAAAATGGGAATAGAGGGAGCATACCTCAACATAATAAAGGCCATATACGAGAAACCTGAAGCCAACATCATACTCAATGGGCAAAAACTAAGAGCATTCCCCCTGAGATCAGGAACAAGACAAGGATGTCCGCTTTCTCCACTCCTATTCAACATAGTCTTGGAAGTTCTAGCCACAGCAATCAGACAAGAAAGAGAAATAAAAGGCATCCAAATTGGAAAAGAGGAAGTAAAACTGTCATTATTTGCAGATGACATGATAGTGTACATAGAAAATCCTTTAGACTCCACAAAAAAACTACTCAATCTAATAAGTGAATTCGGCAAAATAGCAGGATACAAAGTCAATATTAAGAAATCGAAGGCATTTTTATACACCAACAATAAAAACTCAGAGATAGAAATTGAAAGAAAAATCCCATTTACCATAGCAACAAGAAAAATAAAATACCTAGGAATAAACTTAACCAAAGAGGTAAAAGACCTGTACACAGAAAACTACATAACACTGAAGAAAGAAATTAAAGAAGATACAAATAAATGGAAACGTATACCATGCTCTTGGATGGGAAGAATCAACATCATTAAAATGTCCATACTACCCAAAGCAATTTATAGATTCAATGCAATCCCTATTAAAATACCAGCAACATATCTCACAGACCTAGAACAAATACTTCAAAAATTTATATGGAACCAAAAAAGAGCCCGAATAGCCACATCAATTTTGAGGCAGAACTCAGTAGGAGGAATCACAATACCCGATATCAAACTATACTACAAGGCCACGGTAATCA
Organism: Furipterus horrens; assembly: GCF_987537825.1. Classification (NCBI taxonomy): domain Eukaryota; kingdom Metazoa; phylum Chordata; class Mammalia; order Chiroptera; family Furipteridae; genus Furipterus; species Furipterus horrens. The sequence continues at coordinate 58,243,367 of NW_028327180.1, read as the reverse complement.
AAACAATCTGGTACTGGCATAAAAACAGACATATAGATCAATGGAACAGAATAGAGAGCCCAGAAATAAGCCCAGGTTCATATGGTCAACTAATATTTGACAAAGGGGGAAAGAACATCAAATGGAGTGAAAAGAGCCTCTTCAACAAATGGTGTTGGGAGAACTGGACAGGGACATGCAAAAAAATGAAACTATACCACCAGCTCACACCATACACCAGAATAAACTCAAAATGGATCAAAGACTTAAATGTAAGCCGTGACACCATAAAAGTCCTAGAGGAAAAAATAGGCAGGAAAATCTCAGATATCCCACGTAGCAACATTTTCACTGATATATCTCCTAAGGCAAGGGAAATAAAGGAAAGAATAAACAAATGGGACTACATCAAACTAAAAAGTTTCTGCTCAGCCAAAGAAAACATCAGCAAGATGCAAAGGAAACCAACCATATGGGAAAATATATTCGCCAATGACATCTCAGACAAGGGATTGATCTCCAAAATATATAAAGAACTCATACGACTCAACACCAAGAAGACAGACAACCCAATTAAAAAATGGGCAAAGGACCTGAACAAACACTTCTCCAAAGAAGACATACAGAGGGCCCATAGACATATGAAAGTATGCTCAACATCACTAGCCATCAGAGAGATGCAAATTAAAACCACAATGAGATACCACCTCACACCAGTCAGAATGGCAATCATCAACAAATCAACAAACAACTTGTGCTGGAGAGGATGCGGAGAAACGGGAACCCTGGTGCATTGCTGGTGGGAATGCAGATTGGTGCAGCCACTGTGGAAAACAGTTTGGAATTTCCTTAAAAAACTAAAAATGGAACTGCCTTTTGAACCAGCAATTCCATTGCTAGGATTATATCCAAAAAATCCCGAAACACCAATTCAAAAGAACCTATGCACTCCAATGTTCATAGCAGCACTATTTACAATAGCCAAGTGCTGGAAACAACCTAAATGCCCATCTGTAGATGAGTGGATCAAAAAACTGTGGTACATTTACACAACGGAATTCTATGTAGCAGAAAGAAAGAAGGAACTTCTACCATTTGCAACAACATGGATGGAACTAGAGAAAATTATGCTTAGTGAAATAAGCCAGGCAACAATAGAAAAATACCTTATGCTGTCACCTATTACAGGAAACTAATGAACAACACAAACAAATGAGCAAAATTGAACCAGAGGTATGTAAACAAGAAGTAGACTAACAGTAACAAGGGGGGCGGGGGGGAGGAAAAGAAAGGTGTAAGGGGATGGGTCAAGTTAAAAAAAAAAAATATATATATATATATATATGAATGACCCACAGACAGGTGCAACTGAGTGGGGACTAAATGTGGGGGAGGGGAGGGACAGGGTGCAGGGAAACAAGAGTGCTAAAAAAGTGAGACAACTGTAATGGAAAAACAAACCAAAATTTCTTAGTGGGGGAAAAATGAAAATATGAAGAATGGAAATGCCAGTTCAGTGAATATTAGGACAAAGATTTTCCTTCACGTTGTATATTTTTCTCCCTATTTGATCCCTCCAGAGTTTGGCATTCTAAACAAGTAAGTAATGACATAAGTTCCTTTGCATAGAACTAATAAGACCAGTTGTCAACAGAGGTTCTTTTTTTTTTACCAAGTCTTTGACTGGAATGGCAAGCCTAAAGGAAACATACTTGGGCTCAGATTGTTACCAGAAAGCCCTGAGGAACTGGGAATGACTTTCAAAGGTAATAAAAGCCCGTGTGATAAAAAGGCCTGGTACCATGGTTGGTTGTGCGGTCCACAGCAATCTTTCCAGGGAAGGAACGAAGGTTGTTTTCCTGAAAGATGGATAGAAGGGACCTTAAGGCACAAGGAAAGACCAGAAAGACTTGGAAAAAACAGGTGTGTACAGGCAAGGATGAATGCCAGATATGTGGCACAGCTTCTGTGCCCTGAAGAACAGACTGAAGGTCACCCCAAATATTCCTTGGGTAAGTTCCAGCAAAGCAGAACTAAAAATCATAAGTGATCATTTGCTGCTCTTGTTATGTTTATGCAAACGAACAGGATAAATTAAAAATGGACTTAATGTAGTCCCTTTAAAGACAAGGAGGGTAACCTTAGGGAGAAAAATTATTATTCAAGGAAAATCACAACAATCAGTAGTAGAGTATAAAACAGGGCAACTAACCATCTTAAAAGTTTCTTCTCCAGATTTAGAGACTTGTTTGCGGGTTATGTTACATAAATTAACACGTGTTTTTTGTTTTCAAAGGACATAAGCCTATGATCGCATTACCTGAGTGATTATCTGTACGCATAAGCCTCACTTAATCCTCTCTGCAGCGCTGCCTCCTGAGACTCAACGGTTTGGCTGAACTAAATGGCTGGGTTGGGGAAGAACGGGGTGGTCTGTGGACTTCACTTTAAAACGGGTTTCTCTTTTCTATCCTAATGGCTTGGACAGAAAAGGCCCAGAGGTCTAAGAGGGAAAAAAAACCTAAACTATTTACCTCAGCCCAAACTAAGTATAATGGGCAAAAGGGTTTTGGACAGGCGAGATGTGCCTAGCACACCTTCTTACAAAGAAGCCTTTTTCTTTTTTTTTTTTTTTTCTTTCCCTAATATGGAACATTGAAAAATTAATCCCTGCCTTCTGTCATCCAGTAGTTATGGATTGAATGATGTCTTTTAACCCTTTTCGCCAAATCTGTTGCCCCCAGAACACAACAAGGACACCAGCCTGTTAAACCAAGCACGCCGTTGACCGGAGACAGCCAACTGACCTGGAGTCTGCACGATCCTTCCCCATGTGGGAAGGCCAACCTCCCCTCCACACCCCCACTCTTATTAGGGTTTTCTGGACCCCAGGGTAGGTAGGACGACGACCATGTCCAGCTTGAAGCAGCTAGAGGAGCTTGAGACCTTCGCCCATTGTCCTTTACAAGATTACAAAGGGTCCTAATATTTGAGAGGGGGGGGATAGTTAATTTTTATGCACCAGGGGTATGGACTTGGGGGGGATTGCTGGGGGAGGGGGGTGCTGGGTGGAGGGGAACAAGGGGGAGAAAATTGGAACTGTTGTAACAATATAATCAATAAAAAACATTATTAAAAAATGTAACTGAAGGGGTATAAGGGGACTAATGGTAATGGAAAAAATGCAATAAAAATTTAATTAAAAAATGAAAAAAAAATCACATGATCATATCAATAGATGCAGAAAAAGCATTTGATAAAGTACAACACTTATTTATGATGAAAACACTCAGCAAAATGGGGAGAGAGGGAGCATACCTTAACATAATTAAGGCTATATATGAGAAGCCTGAAGCCAACATCATACTCAATGGACAAAAACTGAAAGCATTCCCCCTGAAATCAGGAACAAGACAAGTATGTCCACTCTCTCCACTCCTATTCAACATAGTGTTGGAAGTCCTAGCCACAGAAATCGGACAAGAAAAAGAAATAAAGGGCATCCAAATTGGGAAAGAAGAAGTAAAACTATTATTATATGCAGATGACATGATAGTATACCTAGAAAACCCTATAAACTCCACTAAAAAACTACTCGATATAATAAGTGAATTTGGCAAAATCGCAGAGTACAAAATAAATATACAGAAATCTAAGGCATTTCTGTATGCCAACAATAAAATATCAGAGACACAGACAAAAAAAGAAAATACCATTTACTATAGCAACAAAAAAAATAAAGTACCTAGGAGTAAACTTAACCAAAGAGATAAAAAACCTGTACTCTGAAAATTATGTAACATTGAAGAAAGAAATTAAGAAAGATACAAATAAATGGAAGCAAAACCATCATCATCATTAAAATGGCCATAGTACCCAAAGGAATTTACAGATTCAATGCAATCCCTATTAAAATACCAATGACATATTTCACAGACCTAGAACAAGTACTCCAAAAATTCATATGGAACCAAAAAAGACCCCGAATAGCAAAAGCAATCTTGAGACAGAACACAGCAGGAGGAATCACGATACCGGATATCAAAGAATACTACAAAGTCACTGTGATCAAAACAGTCTGGTACTGGCATAAGAACAGACATATAGGTCAGTGGAACAGAATAGAGAGCCCAGAAATAGATCCAGGAACATACAGTCAACTAATCTTTGATAAAGGAGGAAGGAACATAAAATGGAGTGAGAAGAGCCTCTTTAACAAATGGTGCTGGGAGAACTGGACAGGCACTTGCAAAAAAAATGAAACTAGACCACCAACTTACACCACACGTGAGAATAAACTCAAGATGGATCAAAGACTTAAATGTAAGCCATGACACCATAAAAGTCCTAGAGGAAAACATAGGCAGGAAAATTTCAGATATCTCACGTAACAATATCTTCACAGATACATCTCCTAAGGCAAGAGAAATTAAGGAAAAAATAAACAAATGGGACTACATCAAACTAAAGAGTTTCTTCTCAGCAAAAGAAAACATCAGCAAGATGGAAAGGAAACCAACCATATGGGAAAACATATTTGCCAATGACATCACAGACAGGGGACTGATCTCCAAAATATATTAAGAGCTTATACGACTCAACATTAAGAAAAGAAACAACTGAATTAAAAAATGGGCAAAGGACCTGAACAAACACTTCTCTGAAGAAGACATACAGAAAGTCCATAGACACATGAAGAAATGCTCAACATCATTGGCCACCAGGGAGATGCAAATAAAAACCACAATGAAATACCATTTTACACCAGTCAGAATGGCCATCAACAACAAATCAACAAACAACTTGTGCTGGCGAGGATGTGGAGAAACGGGAACCCTACTGTACTGTTGGTGGGAATGCAGACTAGGGCAGCCACTATGGAAAACAGTATGGAATTACCTCAAAAGATAAAAAATGGAACTGCCTTTTGAACCCGCGATTTCACTGCTAGGATTATACTTAAAAAATCCTAAAACCCTAATTCAAAAGAACTTATGCACCCCTATGTTCATAGCAGCACTGTTTACAATAGCCAAGTGCTGGAAACAACCTAAATGCCCATCTGTAGATGAATGGACCAAAAAACAGTGGTACATTTACACAATGGAGTACTATGTAGCAGAAAGAAAGAAGGAACTCCCACCATTTGCAACAATATGGATGGAACTAGAGAGAATTATGCTTAGTGAAATAAGCCAGGCAAAGAAAGAAAAATACCATATGATATCACCTAATACAGGAAACTAAAGAACAACACAAACAAAAGAACTAAATAAGACAAAGAGCAGAATAGCAGTCAATAGGGGGGAGGGGAGAGGGAGAGAAGGGGATAAGAAAAGGAAGGGTTTAGTCAAGGAATGTGTATAAATGGCTCATGGACATGGACAACAGGGAGGTATATGATTGTGGGAGAAGGGGTGGGCTGGGTGGGAGAGAGCAATGGGGGTAAAATGGGACAACTGTAATGGAAAAACCAAAAAATAAAAAAAAATAAAATTATACATATATGAAGATTTATGGTTCCCTGGGGAGTGTGTGAAGTTGTAATTTTCTGGTGAAGCAAGCCTATGCTCCCCAGTTTATTGTGCTTAATAATGTCTGATTTTCTTTTGCTCCCGTTATGAATATCTAGCTAACAGGATTAAAGACACAGGAACAAAACCAAGGATCCTTGCTGCTTTCCTTCACCCTCCCAGAGTTTGCATCTCCTCACCTTCCAAGAGCTCACAACAGTCCCCACAAGAAGCTGTAGCAGTGAGTTCAGGTTGCAGAGAACGTATCTGAAAACCTGAGACCTGGTACACCAGAAACACTTTAACCCTCAGCAAGAGGTACAGTGTGCAACTAATCCAAGGGTTAAGTAGTGACACAGGGAAGATGTTGCATGAGTATGCCATTCACCATTACTGGGAGAGCAAAGCAACAATGGAAACAACCGAAAGTTCCAGGTCACCCCAACCACACATTACAGCTGCACTACCAGCAGTGTCAGGCTGCAGGAGACAGCACTGGGGTTTCACAGCTTTGGAACCCCATTACCCAGCATGTTCCACCATGTGGTTGGTCCCCTGAAACCAAGGTGGCCTGAATACAAATTAGACCCTTGTTTCTTGGAAATGGGCCATTTTCCACTACCCTGCAGAGAACTGAAAAACCAGAGAAGTGAAGGAGAGTTAAAAATCTTGTGATTCAGTGCCACCTATTGGAAACCAATAAGACTTCTTATCAATCTACCAGAGAAGTGCCATTCATACATAGATGCCTAGACAGAGAAGAATTCATCAAATGCCATGAATCACCAAGGTAATAAGACAGCACACACAAAAACTGAAAAATCTGCAGAAAATAAACATAAAATTTGTAAACATTTGATTTCAATTACAGAGAATTCAAGACTGAAGTTATAAAACAAATTCAATGAGATGAAAGAAAACTCAGAAAGGCAGGGTAATGAACTCAGAAACATAACCAAAAACAAGACATGTACTTTACCAAAGAAATTAAAACTGTATTATATTTTATTGTTTATACTATTACAGTTGTCCCCACTTTTCCCTCCTTTACCCACCCATACCATTATCTGTGTCCATGGGCCATGCATATATGTTCTTTGGCTAATCCCCTCTTTCATCCAAACAGAACATCAATGAAGAAATAGCTTTAAATGACATGTTAAACTAAATGGCATAATTTATATTTATAGATCCTTTTATCTCAGAACATCAGATTATACATTCTTTTCCAATGAACATGGAACATTCTCAAGGATACACCATTGAGGCTGAGCTGCTTCCAATATCCTGGCTCAGTTGGAAACTTCTCTGTCCCACTGAGGTTTCAGGACCACGGCAGAACAAATTTATCCAGGACACTGTATTTTGTTTATGGGGGAAAGGAGGTGGCTGTTCCCTCTCATGGAGAAAGCACAAGCCCTCCATTCCTTTGGCCTTTTATTGAGAAAGGTATGCATGAGAGATACAAAGTCAAAATTCATAAATCATCAAGTAGCTTTTAAGTTCCTGAATTACACTTGACAGTTACTGATTATAGATATTAATATAGAGGGCACAGTGACCAGTCTGTGCCAGGGTCTATTAAACATCTTGATGCCACACTGGCATTAGGTGCAAAATTTCATACATTCTTAGCTACAGATTGTTTGTAGTTAGCTAAGAGATAAGAAAAGTGAAGCAAGCTTTAAAGCATAATATGCAGTCTTTAAATCAAATTCCCACAGGAATCCTCTGAGTGGCCTTCAGTCCTGACTGCCACAAAACCTTTTGGTTTTCCACTGAGACTTAAAGGCATCCTGGTGGGGGTGCTGCCTGACTCATGGCTTGGCCTACAATTCCCAAAACCACAAGGAGCAGTCCCCCACCCAGTCTATACTGGAACACAAAACTACCCTCAGCAAATTTAGGAAGATTAAAGTCATACCAGGCATATGCTCTGACCACAATGCCTTGACATGAGAAATCAACTGAAAAAAGTAGGTAAAGAAACCCACAAATATGTGAAGATTAAGCCACATACTACTAAAAAATGTGACTGGGTCAAAAAAGAAATAAAAGATGAGTTCAAAAGGTACGGAGAGACAAATGAGAATAACAATGCAACATATCAAAACTGGGATGCAGCAAAAGCAGTAATAAGGGGGAAGTTTATATCATTACAGACCTAGCTCAAGACAAAAAAGAGTAATTCTAAATAAGCAACCTGATGTTACATCTTAAATAATTAGTAAAGAACAAAAGCAACCCAAAGTCAGCAAAAGAGAGGAAATTAAAAATTAGACCAGAATTCAATCAAGTAGAGGGCAAAAAAAAAAAAAATTAATATAACAAAGAGTTGGTTCTTTGAAGAGATTAGTATCATACACAAACCCCTGGCTAGACTCTCTAAGGAACAAAGAAAAAATAATCATGCTGCATCTCCCTCCACAACTAAGAAGGAATATAACTATCACAAAACTAGAGACAATTCAAAGTTCCAGAAAACTGAGCAGAATGGAAGTCCAACAAACAAAGATATAAAGGAGAAATACTCAACCAGACAGGAAAAAGGAGCAGAGCTGGGGTGGAGAAGACACGGTGTGGTAGTGACAGCAGCAGTGGCAGGCCAGTGGAAAGTGCAGCCACATGTTTTAAAAATTAGGGAGGGACACCTGAAGAGCATTCCCAGCACCAGACCAGACCGCACAGCTTGCAGCCCAAGCGCCGGGGAAATAAAGCCTCATTGCTTCAGACTATGAAAAACAGTAGGGGTTGGGACAGAGGAAGAAACTGCTGGTCTCTCAGCAGAGTCTGCTTGTTTAAAGGGCCCCCACAGTCCTAGAACATCTGCAGACCCACCCACTCTGGGAATAACAGCCAGTGCAGCAGATAGAGGGGTGCCAGTCCTGTATGGGAAGTGGGAGAAGTGCCCGGAAAAGGGGCAAGTGCTAAGTAAATGTCACTGTTCCCTCTCAGAACCCTCCCCCACATATAGCACCACAACGTGGTGAAATAGGTTGCCTTGTACTGACAAATACCTAAGGCTCCACCCCTTACAAAGTAACAGGTGCAACAGTTCTACTTAAGACACACAGAGGCAAACAAACACAGGAGACCGTCAAGCTGAGGAGACAGACAAGTATGGCCCAAAAGAGGGAACAGATCAAGGTTCCAGTGGGAGAACTAAGTGATGAGGAGATAACCAACCTAAGAGACATAGAGTTAGACTTGACAGATATGCTTAAGTACTGCAAATGCAGAAAAGAAGAAGTGAAGGCTATGCTAAATGAAATGAAGGAAAATCCACAGAAACCCAATGGTGAAGGAAAGGAAACTGGCACTCAAATCAATGATTTTGAACATAAAAAAGAAATAAACAATCAATCAGTACAGAATGAGGAAATAAGAATTGAAAATAATGAAGAGAGGCTTACAAACCTCTGGGACGACTTTAAACGTGCCAACATCTGCATCATAGTGGTGCCAGAAGGAGAAAAGGAAGAGCAAGACATTGAAAACTTGTGTGAGAAAATAATGAAGAAAAACTCTCCAAATTTGGCAAAGAAAATAGACATACAAGTCCCAAAGAAGCTAGATCCAAAGAAGACCACACCAAGACACAGCATTAAAATGCCAAAGGTTCAAGATAAAGAGAGAATCTTAAAAGCAGCAAGAGAAAAACAGTTACCTACAAAGGAGTGCCTATAAGACTATCAGCTGATTTCTCAAAAGAAACTTTGCAGGCAAGAAGGGACTGGCAAGGAGTATTCAATGTGATGAAAAGCAAGGACCTACAAACAAGATTACTCTATCCAGCAAAGCTATCACTTAGAACAGAAGGACAGATAAAGTGCTTCCCAGACAAGGTAAAGCTAAAGGAGTTCATCATCACCAAGTCATTTTTATGTAAAATATTGGATTGACTACTTTAAGAAAAAGAAAATCAAACTGAACATTAAAATGACAACAAACTCACAACTATCAACAACTGAATCTAAAAAGTAAGAACAAAATCCAACTAAGCAAACCAGAATAGCAGCAGGATCATAGGTATGGGGATCATTTTGGAGGGTTATCAGCTGGGACGGGGAAGGGAAGAAATGAGGAAATGGTGGAGCTATTAAGAAGCATAATTGGTTGGTATAAAATAGACAGGGGAAGTTAAGAACAGTATAGGAAAGGGTGAAGCCAAAGAGCTTGTATGCACAACCCATGGACATGAACTAATGGGGGTGGGACTGCTGGAGGGAAGATGGGTACTGTGCCAAGGGGAGCAAAGGGAAATGAAATTGGAACAACTATAACAACAGAATTAATAAGCTATACTTAAAAATGTAATAGAAAAACAATAAATAAATAAATAATTTAAAAATATATACATATTTTTAAAATATGATAAAATCAGAAATGAAAAGTTACAACATACATCAGAGATATACAAAGATTATACTAGAATAGTATGAAAGACTATATGCCACCAAAATCAATAGCCTAGAAAAAATGGATGTTTCTAGAAATATATAACCTTCCTAGACTGAATCATGAAGAATTAGAAAATCTAAGTAGACTGATAAACAGGAAATTGAAACAACTAACAAAGAAACATCCCCAAAATGGAAAGTCTAGTGAATTCTACCAAATATTCAAAGATTTTTTGATACCAATACTCTTCAAACTAGTCCAAAAATAATTGAAGAAGCAACAATACTTCCTAAAACATTAAGTAAGGCCAGCATAAACCTGATATTAAAGCTTGGAAAGAATAAAACAATAAAAGAAAACTACAGGTCAACACCTGCAATGAACACAGATGCAAAAATCTTAAACAAAATACTAGCAAATGAAATACAACAACACATTTAAAAATAATACATCACAGTTGTGTGTGGTTTATTCCAGGGACACAAGGATAGTTCAATATACACAATTCAATCAATGCAATACAGTGCATTAACAAAACAAGGAAGAAAAATTATATGATCTTAATAGATACAGAAAAACATTTGATAAGATACATCCATTTATGATTAAAACATTTAATAAAATGGTTATAGAAGGAAAGTACCTCCTTATAATAAAGGCCATATATGATAAACCCTCAGCTAATATCATGCTCAATGGTACAAAACTGAAAGCTTTTTCCGTAAAATTAGGGAAAATGTTCACCCTCAGCATTCTTATTCAACACAGTTTTGGAAGTCCTAGACAGAACAATTGGGTGAGAAAGAAATCAAAGGCATTCAAATTAGTAGTAAATGCAGATGACATAATTCTATAGAGAAACCTTTAAAAACTTCACCAAAAAACTTATTAGAAACAATAAACAAATACAATAAAGTTGCAGGATACAAAATCAAGGTACAAAAATTCACTGCATTCTTATATACTAACAAAATTTCAGAAAAATAAGGAAGAGAAGAGGATTGAATGAAAGAAGGTGAAGGGATTAGCCAAGGAACATATATGACTAATCCACAGACACAGACATCAGTGTGGTGATAACCTGAAAGAAGAGGGAGCAAGGGCTGGTGAAGGTGGGCAAGCTGGTGACAGTGGAGACACCTGTAATAGTGTAAACAATAAAAATAAAGTTAAAAATTTTTTAAAAATTTCTTTAGCAATTGCAACAAGAAGAATGAAATACTTAGAAATGAGCTTAAGAAAGGATGTGAGAAACCTATATACTAAAAACTATAAAACATTAAAAGAGATAAAAAAGACACAATTAAGTACAAATATATTTTGTGTTCATGAATTGAAAGAATCAATGTAATTAAAATGTTCATATTTCCCAAAGCAATATACAGATTTACTGCAATTCCCATCAAAATTTCTAATGTCATTTTTAAAAGAAATGGAACAAAAAAAATCATCAAATTTGTATGGAACTACAAAAGGCCCCAAATAACCAAAGGAATCCGGAGGGCGAAAAATTAAGTTGAATATGACACTACCTGACTTTGAATTAACTATAAAACTACAATAGTCAGGACAGCATAATATTGGCAAAAAACAAACCAATGGAAGAGAATTGAGAGTGCAGAAATAAAAATCACATGTATATGGGCAAATAATTTTTGACAAAGGAGCTAAAAACACATAAAGAGGAAAAGAAAGCTTCATCAATAAATAGTGCTCGGAAAATTGGAAAGCCATATGCAAGAAAATGAAACGAGACTACAGTTTTTCTCCATGTGCAAAATTAATTCAAAATGGGTCAAAGACTTAAATATAAGATCTGAAACAAGATTACATTGAAGAAAACATAGGTACTAAACTTATGAACATTGGTTTTGGAGAAGATTTTATTATTTTGACCCCAAAGGCAAGGGAAATAAAGGCAAAAATAAATTAATGGGACTCTCTCAAACTAAAGAACTTCTGCACAGCAAAACAACCAACCAACAAAACAAAAAGTCAACCAATTGAATGGGAAATGATATTCACAAACAACAGCTTTGACAAGGCATTAATTTCCAAAATATGTAAAGAACTCATACACCTCAACACCAAACAAACAATCCAATTATAAAATAGGCAGGTGGCCTGATCAGACACATCTCTTAAGAGACATACAAATGACCAACAGATATATGTGAAGACGCTCAACTTCACTAGCTATTAGGGAAATACAAATCAAAACTACAATGAGATACCAGCTCACCCCTATTAAAATGATTGTTATCAATCGTCGTCGTCGGCAGCCGTCCGTCTCGAGAGACGATGGTGTAGCTTCTTAAGAGTCTATCTGCACCGCCGAAAATGGCTGTGCAGTCCGATTTGGGAGTGACATGGTATCTGTCTCCTCCCGTGTTGAATCGACATCTTGCGATGACGCTGGAGTGTCCTCTCCAGTGGAGCTGAAGCTACAGAGCCTGGGCAGGGTGATATGGAGGGTCTTCTGTTGCCCATGCAGCAGACGCCCCCTCTCTTCGCAGCTGAAGGATCCAAGGGAAAGACGGAGTCAATACAGCTTGGCTTCAGGTGCGCCGCAGGAGTTGCCGGTGTTGACTACAACGTCAAACCGCCTTATGGACTCCGGCTCCGGATTTTTTGTCGGGGTTTACTCCCTTAGCCTTTCCCCTGAAGAGGTATGCCACAAGGCAGCGGAGGTTTTTTGGAATCAGAGTTTTCCTTCTCTGATGTGCCCTGAGTGGAAGATCGAACCAGCGACACTTAGCTCGCAGGCCGACGCTCAATCCACTGAGCCAAGTAATAACTATTAAAGAGGTTGTGAAGAAAAGGGAACTCTCATTCACTGCTGGTGGAAATATAAAGTGGAACAGGCACTATGGAAAACTGTAGAGCGGTTCCTCAAAAAAGTAAATATAGTTATATGACAGATTAATCTCTCTCCTGGATATCCACCTGAAAAGCTTAAAAATATTTATTTGCAAGGACATGTGCATGGTTGCCAAGACAGAAACAACAAAAGTGCCCTTTATAGATGATTAGATAAATAAGATGTGCTATATATTTACTATGGAATACTATGCAGCCATAAGATAACTGTCATTTGTGACAACAAAATGGGCCTTGAGAATATTACGCTAAGCAAAGTCAGTCAGACAGAAAAAACTGAGAACCACATGATTTCACTCGTATGTGGGTTATAAAACAAACTCATAAACACATACAACACAATGGTGGTTACCAGAGGGAAGAGGGTTTGGGTACAGTAAACCGTAAAGGGGACAAAATATATGGTGATGAAAGATTATTTGAATTTGGTAATGGGCACACAATGCAATCTATAGATTATGCGTTATCAAAATGTAAACTTGAAACCTATGTGATCTTATTAACCAATGTCACCTCAATAAATTTAATTTAAAAAATTTTAAATAGAAATTATAAGCTATTTTTAAAAGATTATTTATTTTTATAGAGGGGGAAGGAAGTGAGAAAGAAAGGGAGAGAAACACCAATGTGTGGTTGCCTCTTGTGTGCCCCCAACCAGAGACCTGGACTGCAACTCAGGCATGTGCCCTGACTGGGAATCAAACCTGTTACCCTTTGATTCTCAGACTGGTGCTCAATCCACTGAGCCACACTTCACCAGGGTTAAACTCTAAGATATTGATAAAAGAAATTGAACATGAAACAATAAATGGAAGGATATACCATGTTCATGGATTGAAATAATTAACATTGTTAAAATGTGCATGCTACCCAAAACAAGGTACATAGTCATTGTAAACCCTATCAAAATTTCAGACTTCCGGCCAAGATGGAGGCTTAGACGGACACGCTAGCTCTCCCTCTACAACCAGAGAGGAATACAACTACTTCAAAACAAAGGATAACTAGAAATTCCAGAAAATAAAGCTACACGGAAGCCCAACATATGAAGTTATAAACCAGCGGTGCCATTTGGGCAGGTAAGAGTTAAAGAAGGCAAAGCTGTTTGCGGAGCGGCGGGGCGGGGCGGCGAAAAAGCCCGGAGGCAATCAAGCCCCTGGCGTGCGCGACTCCAATCAAGCCCCTGGCGTGCGCGACTCCGGCGCTGGGGAGCAGCTGCAGCATCGCCTTGAACAGTGAGGCCCAGGGGGACGGGAGGACGGATCCCGGTCTCCTAGCTGAATAACTGTGTGAATCCATCTTGGACCCCCGCCCCCACAGAAAGCACCACAGGGCTGCGAAATAGGTCGCGGACAGGCAGGCGCCGGCAGGTCGCTGATTTGTGACGCTTACACAGGCACCGCCTCCGACAGCCAGCCCAGGAAAACAAAACGCATCTGTCAAAATGTGGCAGACAAATATAGAGATCCCGGTGGTGCAGCTCACCAGGCAGCAGATAGAGAACCTGACAGATGAACAGATAAGAAACCTGTCAGAGGCTCAGTTCTGGGCCATTGTTATCAGGTGGCTTACAGAATTCACAAAAGAGCAGGAAAAAGATATGAAAGAAGCGAAAAACTTTCATAACGAAAGGAACAAAACCACGTACGAGACAGATGGTGAGGAATCCAGAGTTCATTTCAACAAACTGGAATATGGAGAAGGAACAAGCAGTCAACCAATGCAGCGAGAGGAAATAGGAAGCAACAATGAGAGGATCAGAAACCTCTGGGACAGCTATAAAAGGCCCAACATAAGAATCATTGGTTTGCCAGAGAATGAGGAAGATGAACTAGAACTTGAAAAATTGAGTGAAAATATAATAAAGGAGAACTTCCCAGACTTGGGGAAGGGAATAGACTTGCAGGTCCAGGAAGCAAGGAGAGTTCCCAAGAGACTGGACCCAGGGAGAACCACTCCAAGACACATTATAATCAAAATGTCAAAAATTAAAGCTAAAGAGAGAATCTTAAAAGCAGCAAGAGAGAAGAAAAGAATTATGTACAAAGGGGTCCCAATTAGACTATCAGCTGACTTCTCAAGGGAAACCCTACAAGCAAGAAGGGACTGGCAAGAAATATTCAAAGTAATGAAAATCCAAAACCTACAACCACGAATACTCTATCCAGCGAAATTGTCATTCAGAATAGAAGGACAGAGAAAGTGTTTCCAGGACAAAATAAAACTGAAAGAGTTCATTAGATCCAAACCACTGTTATATGAGAAGTTAAAGGGACTGGTTTAAAAAACAGAAGCTAGGGAGATGAAACAAAGGCAAACGAAACAGGCAACGAGAGTGGAAAAGGAACTGTGGGTAAGGGAAGCATAGTGGGGGGAGGTCAACAGGGAGGGGGAGTGGGGAGAGGGAGGGAGATGATATAGGAATTGGGGATCATGGTAGGAGGGAATGGAATAGACGGAGAGAGGTTGGGAGGAACTGTATGCACAACTAATGGACATAATCTAAAAGGGGGGGACAACTGGAGGGAGGGGGCCACCGGGTGGAGGGGAGCAGAGGGAAGGGAAAGTGGCACAAATGTAATATTTTAATCAATAAAACACATTAAATCTGAAAAAAAAAATTTCAATGGCATTTTTTTAAAAAAAGAACATATAATCCTTAAGTTTATGTCGAACCACAAAAGGTCCTTAATAGCCTAAGCAATATTACAGAAGAAAAACAAAGCTGAAAGTATTATTCTTCATGATTTTAAACTGCACTCAAAGTTACAGTAAACAAACAACATTATACCAACACAAAACACACACAACATAATAAAGAACTCCCAAATAAACCTACATTTATATGGCCAATTAATCTGTGATGAAGAAGGCAAGAATATACAGTGGGGAGATAGAATCTCTTCAATAAATGGTGTTGAAAAGAGGACAAATGCATGCATGCCAAAAAAAAAGAAACTGGACCAATTTATTACACCATATACAAAAATAAACACAAAATTGAGTAAATACTTGAACATAAAACCTGAAACATAAAATTTCTAAAAGAAAACATAAGCAGTAAACTCTTTGACATTGGTCTTAGCAATATTTTATGGATATGTGTCCCTGGACAATGGCAACAGAAGCAAAAATAAACCAATGGGAATACATCAAACTAAAAACTTTTGCACAGTGAAGAAACCCATCAACAAAAGCAAAATATAACTTATGGAAGAATATATTTGCAAATAATATCTCTGGCAGGGGATAACTTTCAAAATAATTAAAAACTCATACAATGCAACATTAGAAAAAAACAACAAATAACCCAAGTAAAGGTTATAAATTTATCTTGTGAAAAAAAATTAAAATATGCAGAGGGTCTCAACAGACATTTCTCCAAAGATGATCAGATAGTCGTAGACATGGAAATGTTTTTGGTGGAAATTAGGTTCTCCCATGGTGTCACAAGAAAAACATTCCAAGGACCTATGCACAGGCAATTGTGGAGTGGCATGGTTTATTCATGTGGAGATAGAAGCTGTCCCATGGGTTTTCAATGTCCCACCTCCCTCTGTCCCATCATGAAATAAGTTCAATTTTGTCTTTAGTTCTGCCAACACAAAAGCCAAAATTCATAATTAGAGTTTAATCCACCATCCAGCTAGCTTAGCATGTGTTTTAAGCTGCAGTCCATTTCAGTCTCCCTTCTGAAGCCTACGTGTGGATTCGCACAGCCATGAGCCAAGTGGATGCTAGGGTCACATGGTCATGGAGAGAACAGGTGAGTGCACCATGTGAGTGCAAGTCATGAGCAAGAAAGAGAGCTTCTTTGTTCTCCTGGGTTTATAACCAGGAGCTTGAGTTTGGAGTGGAACAGGTGCTTTCTCAAAATGACCAATCAACTTCCTAAGTTTCCATGGGCTTTAGATAGGTTTATACATCCTAGTTAGACTAACAGTCTTCTTCGGTCTAACACTTTCCCCTGTGTTCCCAACAATGTGGTATCAAAGAGGGAGGGATGTTAATTCTCTTGTTGGAGCACAATGCTATAATCCCCTGGAGTGTGAAAAGCTATAGCTTCCTGGATGAGCAAGCAGGTTTATGTTCTCCAGTTTATTAATCTCAATGTCTAGTTTGCTCTCTTTCTTTTATTAATATCAAGCTAAACACCAACGGTAAGAGAAAGATGCTCCACATCACTAATCTTCCAGGAAACACAATGTGTGTTGGCAAGGAGTGAAGAAAAAGGGACCCTCATACACTATTGGGATTGTAAATCAGTAGAGCCACTATAAAGGTTTTTCCAAAAAATGAAAAAACAAAAACAAAAACACTAGTTTGGTGATGATACACTCCTTTAGTTTTTTTCTTGTCTGTGAAGCTCTTTATATGTCCTTTGATTCTAACTGATAGCTTTTCTGGATAGAGTAGTCTTGGTTGTAGATCCTTGTTTTTCATCACTTTGAATATTTCTTGACAGTCCTATCAGGCCTGCAAAGTTTCTGTTGAGAAATCAACTGACTGTCTTATGTGAGCTCCATTCTAGGTAACAAATTGTTTTTGTCTTCCTTCTTTTAAGATTCTCTCTTTGAACATTTTAATTAAGATGTGTTTTAGTGTGTTCTTCTTTAGGTTAATCTTGTTTGGGATTCTCTGAGCTTCCTGGATTTGCATGTCTGTTTCCTTCACCAGGTTAGGAAAGTTTTCTGTCACCCACCAACGCCCTCCTGTTTCAACAGTCAATTCCCACCCTGTTGTCCATGTCCATGGGTCCTTTACACTTGTTCCTTGAATAGACCCTTCTCCTTCATTCCCCCCTTATCCCACTCTCCCTCCCCTCTGGTTGCTGTCAGTTCGTTCCTTATATCCATGTCTCTGATTGTATTTTGCTCATTTCTTTTTTATTCATTACGTTCCACTTATAAATGAGATCATATCATATTTGTCTTTCACCACTTGAATTATTTTCCTTAACATAATACTCTCCATTTCCATCTATGCTGTCATGAAGAGTAAGAGTTCCTTCTTTCTTCATTCTGCACAGTATGCCATTGTGTAAATGTGCCACAGTTTTTTGATCCACTCATCTACTAATTGGCACTTAGGCTGCTTCCAGCATTTAGCTGTTGTAAATAATGCTGCTATGAACATAGGGGTGCATAGCTTCTTTTGAATTGGTGTTTCAGGATGTTTGGGGTATAACCCCAACAATGAAATTGCTGCATCAGAAGGCAGCTCTATTTTTAGTTTTTTGAGGAAATTCCATACTATTTTCCACAGTGGTTGCACCAGTCTGCATTACCACCAACAATGCACTAGGGCTCCCTTTCTCCACAACCTCACCAGCACTTGTTGCTTGTTTGTTAATGATTGCCATTCTGACCTGTGCGAGGTGGTATCTCATTGTGGTTTTAATTTGTATCTCCCTGATGACTAGTGATGTTGAGCATCCCTTCATATACCTATGAGACATCTGTATGTCCTCCTCCTTAGGGAAGTGTCTGTTCAGGTCTTTCACCCATGTTCTAATTTGATTGTCTTCCTGGTGTTGAATTGTATGAGTTCTTTATATATCTTGGAGATCAAACCTTTGTCTGAGGTGTCATTGGCAACTGTTTTCCCATAAGGTTGGTTCCCTTTTCATTTTGCTGATGTTTTCTTTAGCTGTGCACAAACTTTTTAATTTGATGTAGTCCCATTTGTTTATTCTTTCCTTTATATCCTTTGCCCTAGGAGATACACCATTGTGTGGAATACCTGAAATTTTCCTGCCTATGTTTTTCTCTAGGACTTTTATGGTGTAATGATTTATACTTAAGTCTTTTGTCCATCTTGAGTTTATTCTGGTAGATGGTGTAAGTTGGTGGTCTAGTTTCATTTTTTTACATGTACCTCTCCAGATCTCCCAGCACCATTTATTGAAGAGGTTATTTTTACTCCATTTTATGTTCCTACCTTCTTTATCAAATATTAGTTGACCATAGGGACTGGGTTTATTTCTGGGCTCTCTATTCTGTTCCACTGATCTATATGTCTGTTCTTATGCCAGTACCAGACCGTTTTGATTACAGTGACATTTTAATATAGCATGATATCAGGTCTTGTGATCCCTTATACTTTGTTCTTTCTTCTCAAAATTATTGAGGCTATTCAGGGTCCTTTATGGTTCCATATAAAATTTTGAAATATTTGTCCTATATCTGTGAAATATGTCATTGGTATTCTAATAGGGATTGCATTGAATCTATAGATTGCTTTGGGTAGTATTGACATTTTAGTGATGTTTCCTCCAATCCATTAACACAGTATATGCTTTTATTTATTTGTATAATATTATATCTCCCTTAATTTCTTCCTTCAGTGTTCTGCAATTTTCTGAGTACATGTCTTTTATCTCATTGGTTAAGTTTATTTTTATTATTGCTGTAGTAAATGAGATTTTTTCCCCTAGTTTATGTTTCTGGTATTTCATTGTTGGTGTACAAAAATGACTTCAATTTCTGAATATTGATTTTGTGTACTACTGTTTTGCCAAATTCACTTATTAGGACAAGTGGTTTTTGGTGGAGCCTATAGGGTTTTCTGCATACACTATCATGTCATCTGCAAACAATGACGGTTTTACTGCCTCCTTTCCAATTTGGATGCATTTTATGTCTTTTTTTTTCTGTCTATTCACTGTGTCTAGAACTTCCAATAGTATGTTGAGTAAAAGTAGTGAAAGAAGACATCCTTGTCTTGTTCTTGATCTTAGAGGAAAAGCTTTTAGTTTTTGTCCATTGAGTATGATGTTGGCAGTAGGTTTCTTGTATATGGCCTTTATTATGTTGAGGTATGAAACGTTAAAGGGTCTTTTTTAAGAAGAAGAAAAGAGATAATAAGTATGAACAATAAAATGGTAATAAATACATATCTATTAACTATTAAATCTAAAAATCAAAATAAGTGAACAAGCAGAACAGAAACAGACTCATAGATACTGAGAACATGTTGACAGTTGCCATATGGTAGGGGCGCTGAGGGATCGGTTAAAACAGGTGAAGGGATTAAGAAGTACAAATTAGTTGTTACAGAAGTACATGATAGAAAATATAGCCAATAATATTTTAAGAACTGTGTATGGTATCAGATGGGTATAAGATTTATTGGGATAATGGCTTAGTAATTTATATAATGTCTAATCACTGGGCTGTACACTTGAAACTAATATAATATTGTATGCCAACTGTAGTTGAAAACTTAAAAATAACTTAAATATTAAAAAATAGAGCTATCATGGGATCTAGCAATTTTACTTCTGGTTATTTATTTGAAGGAAAAAAAAATTAAGGGAGAAACAAGATGGCGGAGGAGTAAGTGGAAGCTACACTAACTTCCTCCAAGAACTATCTGGATTTACAACGTAATTTTGGAGAAATCATCTGGAATAACCAACTGAACACCAGCTGGAGAGAAGTCTTATAACCACGGAGAGACAGAAAAGACCGCTACATCACAACGTGACCGGTAGGGAGTGCGGAGACACGGAAGGGGCTGGCTGGCATCACACGGGTGGCAGCTGAAGGGACTGAGAAACAGCTCAGCAGCTGGGGATTCCCCCTGAGAAGGGCAGAGTCTAAACCCCCAGCTGGGCTCCCCAGCCTACAGCAACAGAGTGGAAAGTAAAATAGTATCCAGCTGAGAAAAGTGAAAAGCCACAGGGTTTCTTGCTAGCCAGAGAGAAACAGCTGGAGAAAAAGAGCTCTTAAGCGGATCACATATGAAAATATTCTGCCCCCACTTACCCTGGGCACAAGCAGAGGGAAGACAGAGAGGACTGGAAATGCTTGGGGAGAGTTTGGTGTGGTGGCTTTGAGGGGAGAGCTGGGGAAGCAGCTGGCCGGGTCCCAGTGCTGACTCATCCCCAGTGCTGCAGGCAGACCATTCCCAGCCAAGTGGCAACAGCCTGAGGGGAAGCAAAAGCCCTGCCTACAGGAATTAAGCTGCCACACCCACGGTACTTAAGCCTGAAGGCTAATCACACATTGAGTAGATTAACAACTAAAGAAGCCAGACAAAGGCAGTAGATCCCTGGAAGTCTCCAACAGGCTGCCTAGACCCAGACTGGTACAGGATCTGATGCCACCAGGGGCAGATCCAGGAAGTTCAGATCATTCTAAGAAGCATCAACAAACAATAGGAGTCACAAAAATGGGGAGACAGAGAAACAACCCCCCATCGAAAGGAAAGGTAGAGTCCCCAGAAAGAGTGCTAAATGAAATAGAGGGGAGCAAACTATCAGATATGGAATTGAAAGCATGGATTATGGAGAAGCTCAATGAGCTCAGCGGAAACTACAAAAAACTCCAGAAAAACTATAGTGAACCCCAGAAGAACTATAAGGAACTTACTGAGAATTATACCAGTATCAAAAAGGACATGGAAGCTATCAATAAGAGCCAGGAGGAAATGAAGAATACGATCTCTGAATTGAAGAACACAGTAGAAGGAATTAAAAACAGGCTAGAGGAAGCAGAAGATCGGGTCAGCTAGCTGGAGGACAATGTAGACAAAAACTCACAGACAGTGCAACAAAATGAAAAAAGACTGAACAAGACTGAAGAGGCTCTAAGACAGCTGCAGGACAAAATGAAATGTAATAATATCCATATCATAGGAATTCCAGAAGGAGAAGAAGAAGAGCAAGGAATAGAAAACTTCTTTGAAAAACTAATGACAGAAAACTTCCCTAATATGAAGAGAGAAAGAATCATGCAAGTCCAGGAAGCACAGAGGGTCCCAATGAAGATGAACCCCAACAGGCCCTCCTCAAGACACATCATAATTAAAATGCCAACATTCAAAGACAAAGAGAGATCCTAAAAGCAGCAACAGAGATACAACTAATAACATACAAGGGAGCTCCAATAAGGCTATCATCAGATTTCTCAGCAGAAACACTACAAGCCAGAAGGAAATGGCAAAATATATTCCAAGTAATGAAAAACAAAGGCCTACAACCAAGAATACTCTACCCAGCAAGGCTCTCATTCAAAATGGAAGGTGAAATAAGGAGTTTCCAAGACAAAAGAAGGCTAAAAGAATACATCTCCACCAAACCAGCATTGCAAGAGATGCTAAAGGGTCTGCTTTAAGAAAACGAAGAAACAGAGAGAGACAGAGAGGAACATGAGTACAAAGGGGGAAAATGACAATGAATAAGTACTGAAAGAAAGAAGGAACTTCTACCATTTGCAACAACATGATTGGAACTAGAGAGAATTATGCTTAGCGAAATAAGTCAGGCAACAAAAGAAAAATAACTTATGTTATCACCTTTTACAGGAAACTAATGAACAACACAAACAAATGAGCAAAATTGAACCAGAGGTATGTAAACAAGGAATAAATTAACAGTAACAAAGGGGGAGATGGGAGGGAGAAACTGTGGTACATTTACACAATAGAGTTCTATGCAGCAGAAAGAAAGAAGGAACTTCTACCATTTGCAACAACATGGATGGAACTAGAGAGAATAATGCTTAGTGAAATAAGCCAGGCAATGAAAGAAAAATACCTTATGCTGTCACCTATTACAGGAAACTAATGAACAACACAAACAAATGAGCAAAATTGAACCAGAGCTATGTAAACAAGAAGTAGACTAACAGTAACAAGGGGGGAGGGGGAAGGGAGAGAAGGGGGTAAGAAGGGGAAGTGTCAAGTCAAAAAACATGTGTAAATGACCCACAGACATGGGCAACTGAGTAGGGACTGAATGTGGGGGAAGGGAGGGGCAGGGTACAGGGAAGCAGGAGGGGGGGAAAAAGTGAGACAACTGTAATGGAAAAACAAACAAAAAAAATTTTTTTTAGTGGGGGAAAACTGAAAATATGAAGAATGGAAATGCCAGTTCAGTGAATATTAGGACAAATATTTTCCCTCACGTTGTATATTTTTCTCCCTATTTGATCCCTCCAGAGTTTGGCATTCTAAACAAGTAAGTAATGACATAAGTTTCTTTGCATAGACCTAATGAGACCAGTTGTTAATAGAGGTTCCTTTTTTTTTGACCAAGTCTTTGACTGGAATGTCAAGCCTAAAGGAGACATACTTGGGCTCAAGTTGTTACCAAAAAGCCCTAAGGAACTGGGAATGACTTTCAAAGGTAATAAAAGCCCACGAGATAAAAGGCCTGCTACCATGGTTGGTTGTGCGGTGCACAGCAATCTCTCCAGGGAAGGAACGAAGGTTGTTTTCCTGAAAGATGGCTAGAAGGGACCTTAAGGCACAATGGAAAACCAGAAAGACTTGGAAAGGACAGGTGTGTACAGGCAAGGATGAATGCCAGGTATGTGGCCCAGCTTCTGTGCCCTGAAGAGCAGACTGAGGGTCACCCTAAATGTTCCTTGGGTAACTTCCAGCAAAGCAGAACTAAAGTTCATAAGTGATCATTTGCTGCTCTTGTTATGTTTATGCAAATGAACAGGATAAATTAAAAATGGACTTAATGTAGTCCCTTTAAAGACAAGGAGGGTAATCTTAGGGTGAAAAATCATTATTCAAGGAAAATCACCATGATCAGTAGTAGACTGTAAAGTAGGTCAGCTAACTGTCTTAAAAGTTTCTTCTCATTTAAAATATAGTTTCACTTGAAAATTAAACCATGTCTGTGATATCACCGAAGAGATTCAAGTTGAAGGCAAGTAGAATGTCAAGTGCCTTGCAACTGGATGTCTTCCCAATAAGACAGTCTTACAGATTTAGAGACTTGTTTGTTGGTTATGTTACATAAATTAACATGTGTTTTCTCTTTTCAAAGGGCATAAGCCTATGACTGCATTACCTGAGTGACTGTCTGTATGCATAAGCCTCACTTAATCCTCTCTGCAGCGCTGCCTCCTGAGACTCAACGGTTTGGCTGAACTAAATGGCTGGGTTGGTGAAGAATGGGGTGGTCTGTGGGCTTCACTTTAAAACTCGTTTCTCTTTTCTATCCTAATGGCTTGTACAGAAAGGGCCCGGAGGTTTGAGAGGAGGGAAACCTAAACTATTTCCCTCAGCCCAAACTAAGTAAGGTGGGCAAAAGTGTTTTGGACAGGAGAGATGTGCCTAGCACACCTTCCTCCAAAGAAGCCCCCCCTTTCTTTTTCCCCTAATGTGGGACATTGAAAAATTAATCCCTGCCTTTTGTCATCTAGTAGTTATGGATTGAATGATGTCTTTTAACCCTTTTCGCCAAATCTGTTGCCCCCAGAACACAACAAGGATGCCAGCCTGTTAAACCAAGCATGCCGTTGTCCGGAGACAGCCAACTGACCTGGAGTCTGCATGATCCTTCCCCATGTGGGAAGGCCACCCTCCCCTCCACACCCCCACTATTAATAAGGATTTCTGGACCCAAGGGTAGGTAGGACGACGACCATGTCCAGCTTGAAGCAGCTAGAGGAGCTTGAGAACTTCGCCCATTGTCCTTTACAAGATTACAAAGGGTCTTAATATCTGAGAGGAAGGGATAGTTATTTTTTATGAACCATGGGTATGGACTTGAGGGAGGGGATTGCTGGGGGAGTGAGATGCTGGGTGGAGGGGAGCAAAGGGGAGAAAATTGGAACTATTGTAACAATATAATCAATAAAGAAAAGCTGGGGGAAAAAAAGAAAAAAATTAAAAAGATATTTGAACCCCATATATTTATTGCAGCATTACTAGCAATAGCCAAGATATGGAAGCAATTGCCCATCAATAGATGAACCTGTAAAGATATGATGAATATATGAATAAATATTACTTAGCAAAAAAATTAAAATTTTGTTATTTACAAAAATGTGAATGGACCTATAGGGTATTATGATTAAAAAAATACAAATATCATATAATTTCACTTATATGTGTTATCTATTAAAAAATAAATAAAGGAACAAATAAAACAAAACAAAACAAAACAGACTCAAAGAACTAATTGATAATGTCCAGAGTGGAGGGAATGTGAAGATAGGTAAAAAATATGAAGAAAAATAAGAGGTATAGCCGGCCCAAGAAAGCAAAACGCATCTGTCAAAATGAGGCAGACAACTATAGAAATCCTGGTGGCGCAGCTCACCAGACAACAGATGAAGAACCTGACAGGTGAACAAATAAGAAACCTGTCAGAGGCTCAGTTCAGGGCCATTGTTATCAGGTGGCTTACAGAATAAACAAAAGATCTGGAAAAAGATGAGAAAGAATTGAAAAACACTCATACTGAAAGGAACAAAACCACATATGAGACAGATGGTGAGGAAATAAAATCCAGAGTTCAAATCAACAAACCAGAACATAGAGAAGGAACAAACAGTCAACCAGTGCAGAGACAGGAAACAGAAGCAAGGATGAGAGGATCAGAAACCTCTGGGACAGCTATAAGAGATCGAATATACGGATTATAGGATTGCCAGAGGGCGAAGAAGAAGAACTAGAAATTGAAAAATTAAGTGAAAATATAATAAAGCAGAACTTCCCAAACTTGGGGAAGGAAATAGACTTACAGGTCCAGGAAGCACAGAGAGTTCCAAAACAACTGGACCCAGGGAGAACCACTCCAAGACACATTATAATCAAAATGTCAAAAGTTAAAGATAAAGAGAGAATCTTAAAAGCAGCAAGAGAGAAGAAAAGAATCATGTACAAAGGGGTCCTAATTAGACTATCAGCTGACTTCTCAAGGGAGACCCTGCAGGCAAGAAGGGACTGGCAAGAAATATTCAAAGCAATGAAAATCCAAAACCTACAACCATGAATACTTTATCCAGCGAAGCTGTCATTCAGAATAGAAGGGCAGAGAAAGTGTCTCCAGGACAAAATAAAACTGAAAGAGTTCATTAGATCCAAACCACTGTTATATGAGATGTTAAAGGGACTGGTTTAGAAAAAGGAGGATCAAAACTATGAACAGTAAAATGAAAACTGCATCACAAGAAACAACAACAGAAGCTAGGGAATTTAAGCAAAGGCAAACTAAATAGGCAATGAGAGTGGAAAAAGAACTATAGGTATGGGGAGCATATTGGGGGGGAGGTCAGCAGGGAAGGGGGACAGGGAGGGGGATGGTATAGGAATTAAGAAACATCGTAGGAGGGAATGGAATAGACAGAGATAGGTTGAGAAGAACTATATGTACAACCAATGGACATGGACTAAAAGGGGGGGACAAGGGGAGGGAGGGAGGCCACCGGGTGTAGGGGAGCAGAGGGAAGGGAAACTGGAACAAATGTAACACTGTAATCAATAAAAAAGAAAAATAAGAGGTACAAACTTTCAGTTATAAAATAAGTCACAGATGTAATATACAGCACAGAGAAGACAGACAATATGTAATAACTTTGTATGGTTACAAAACTTATAGTGGTAATCATATTGTAAAGGATACGAATGTCAAATTACTATGTGGTACTCCTAAAATTAATATAATAGTGTGTGTCAACTATACTTTAATTATAAAAAAAGCAATGTTTACATGAAATGTAATAAAAGATATGAAAGAACATCAGAAATAAAGTGGTTTGATAGTTTTCCTTCCCCTGTCCCTTCTTTTGAACAAATGTAGGACAACTGAATAAAAAGTATTGGGAAAAACTGTTTAAGAAGTTTTTGTTTAGTTTCTTTAAATGCTCACATATTAAATTATTAGGAAGCAAAGACAGATTAGAAATAACATCACTCAAACTTTTAGATTTGTAAATTTCCCACATAATCCCTCCTAATCACTGTTGGGTTTGTTGGAACTATTATACAATTCCTTACATGTGTATACTGATATATGTTCTAAAGTGTGTTGAGAGAGATGTGGAGTTTTCTGTTAGTTAATATAATTTTAACAAAATTTGTACATAGAAGTTGTGGGCACTTTCAGCTGCTTGAAAGTCTAAATAATTTCTAAATCTTTGATTCAGTTTTCTTCCTTTTACATCCATGGGGTTAGAGTTTTCACTAACTGTGTGCCCCAAGCATAGAAAAGAAAGACCTTAATTAGAAGATCGGTGCTCAGGGGCTCATTGTATAAGGCTTCTGGATTGTTGCAAAAAACTTTTAATGAGTTTAGTTTAATTGCACACCCACAGAGCCTTGTTAAATAATTTCCAATTAGTATGAGTTAAAACTGTATCTTTTCCTCTAGATACTGTGGTTTAGTGGACCTCTAATCTATTAGAGGAATTAAGAGGAGTTCTCAAGTCTCAGTAAAGATCCATTATTAGAAAAGTTAAGAGACAAAGTTGTGGTTTCCATGACGACACCTGGCAGAGAAAGGAGCCTCACAGCAGTAAAGTGACCTCTCTCTGAAGAGTACGCCAAAGCAGTTAACTGTAGCCAGCCTGTGTTTGGTGTGCAATAGTTACCTATATGATAGGCTTTTTAACAGTGAAACACTTCATGGTGTCTGAATGTAAAGGCACGAAGCCAAAATGGGTTAATTTGAACTCGCAAAAATAAATAGACTAATTTATCAGTCTTAAATAAAAGTATAAATTTTCACTTCAAAATGTAATTAGTGTATCATTCATTGTAGTAATACATCACTCATTATCATAGAGAATATAATAAACATGATAAATATTCTCTATGAGAGAACAGACTGAGGGGTCCCCAGGGTTTAGGGAGTTGGATGAAGGGGTTTGAATGGATCAAGAGGAACAGATTTGTAGTTATAAAATAGAAATAACTACCATGGGGATGTAAGGTATAGCAGAGGTTGATATTGTAATATGCAATATATCATTCATTAGCATAGAGCATATTATAAATATTTCCTCCTAAAAATATGCTGACAAAACTTGCATTCCTAAAATAAATCCTACTTGGTCATGGTGTATGATCTTTTTAAGGTATTGATGGTTTGAGTCTGCTAATATTTTTTTAACATTTTATTTATTTATTTTCAGAGAGAGGGAGAGGAAGGGAGGAAGAGAGGGAGAGAAACATCAATGTGTGATTGCCTCTCACGCGTCCCCAACTGGGGACCTGGCGTGCAACCTAGTCATGTGTCCTGACTGGGAATCAAACCAGCGACACTTGGTTTGCAGGCCGATGTTCAATCCACTGAGTCACAGCTGCCAGGCCGAGTTGGCTAATATTTTGTTGAGTATATTAGGATCTATGTTTATCAGAGATATTGGCCTATAATTTTCTTTCTTTGTTATGCCTTTATCTGGGTTGGGAAGTAGGATAATATAGGCATTGTAAAAAGAGTTTGGAAGTCTCCCCTTCTCTTGAGTTCTTTGGAATAGCTTGAGAATAAGTGTTAGTTCTTCTTTGAATAATAAGATTAACATCATTAAAATGTCCATACTCTCCAAAGCAATCTCTGAATTCAATGCAATTCTTATAAAATACCAATGGCATATTTCACATATCTAGAATAAATATTTCAAAAATTTATATGGAACCAAAAAGGACCCCAAATAGCCTCAGCAATCTTGATAAAGAAGACAAAGTTGGAGGGATCAAAATACCTGAGAGAAAACTGTACTCTGTAGCCACTGTACTAAAAAACAGCCTGATACTGGCATAAGAACAATCATGTAGATTATTGAAACACAACAGAGAGCCCAGAAGTAAACCCATGCCTTTATGGTCAAGTATATTTGACAAAGGAGGCAAAGACAGTCTATTCTATAAACAATGTTGAGAAAACTGGACTGGTACATGCAAAAAAAGAAAATTAGACCATCAACTTACACCATACACCAGAATAAATTCAAAATGGGTAAAAGACTTAAATGTAACTCATGTAACCATAAAAGTCATAGAGGGCAATAGAGGTAGTAAAATTTCAGATACCTCACAGAGCAATATTTTTGCCAATATATCTACTAGAGTGAGGGAAACAAAGAATAAACAAATGGGACTATATCAAATTAAAAGCTATACACAGCTAAAGAAACCATCATCAAAATGAGAGGGGAACCTACTCTATGGGAGAAAAATATTTGCCAATGATACATTGGACAAGGGTTTAATCTCCAAAATATATGAATGACTTATATGACTCAACACAAGAAAGACAAACAGTCCAATTTAAAAAAGAAAAGCCATCAGTAAATGAGTAAGTTAAAAAAATACTGATACATTTACACAATGGAATACTATGCAGCAGAAAGAAGAGACTCCTACTGTTTGTGACAGCATGGATAGGACTGGAGAATATTATGTTAAGTAAAAAATGCCAGTCAGACTTCTGGCCAAGATGGAGGCTTAGACTGACACTTTCTGTCTCCCTCCACAACTACCTCAAAACCAAAGATAACCAGAAGTTCCAGAAAATAAAACTACATGGAAACCCAACGTATGAAGTTATAAGCCAGCAGTGCTTGTCTGGACGGGTAGGAGGGGCGAAATCGGAATTGGGATGGAAAGGTTGGGCTGTGCTGTCTGCAGTAGCAGCGGGGATAGCGGCGGGACTTCAAGAAATGCCAGGGGAGCAATTCTGACTGCAGTCGAGACCCGGCAGCTCGTGATTCCAACACTGGGGAAGGCAGAACCCTCATTGCCTTGGACTGTGAGCTGGTCTCTCCATCTTGGGCCCCTGCCCCCACACAAAGTGCCACAGAGCAGTGAAAAAGGTCGCCGCGTAGTGACAAGTGCATGGGGCTCTGCCCCCTACAGCCTGCCCAGGAAGCAAAGGTAAACAGTAAACTGTAAGGATGAAGCAGACCATGATTGAAATCCTGGTGACACAGCTCACCAGGCAGCACGTGAGGGACCTAACTGATGAGCAAATAGGAAATATTTCTGAGACTTAGTTCAGAGCTATAGTCATAAGGTGGCTTACAGAATTAACAAAAGATTTGGAACAAGACAGGGAAGGAATGAAAGCTAGTCACACTGAAACAAATGAAAACACATACAAGTGGTGAGGAAATGAAAACCAGAGATCAAATCAACAAATCGGAACATAGAGAAGGAACAAATAGACAACCAGTGCAGAAAGAGGAAACAAAAAGCAAGGAAAGTGAGGAGAGGATCAGAAACCTCTGGGACAGGTATAAGAGATCAAACAAATGGATTATAGGATTGCCAGAGGGTGAAGAAGAACTAGAAATAGAAAAATTATGTGAAAAAATAATGAAGCACAACTTCCCAAACTTGGGGAAGAAAATAGACTTACAGGTCCAGGAAGCACAGATAGTTCCAGAAAATCTGGCCCAGGGAGAACCACTCCAAGACACATTATAATCAAATTGTCAAAAATTAAGGATAAAGAGAGAATCTTAAAAGCAGCAAGAGAGAAGAAAAGACTCATACACAAAGGGGTCCCAATTAGACTATCAGATGATTTCTCAAAGGAGACTCTGCAGGCAAGAAGGGACTGGCAAGAAATATTCAAAGTAGTGAAAATCCAAAACCTACAACCACAAATACTCCATCCAGCGAAACTTTCATTCAGAATAGAAGGGCAGAGAAAGTGCTTCCAGGACAAAGCAAAACGGAAGGAGTTCATCAAATCCAAACCACTATTATATGAGATGTTAAAGGAACTGGTTTAGAAGAAGGAGGATCAAAACTATGAACATTAAAATGAAAACTGCATCACAACAACCAACAACAGAAGCTAGGGAATCTAAACAAAGGCAAACTAAGTAGGGACCGAGAGTGGAAAAAGAACTATAGGTATGGGGAACATATTTGAGGGAGGTCAGCAGGGATGGGGAAGGGGGAAGGGAGGGAGATGGTACAGGACTTAAGAAGCGTAGTAAGAGGGAATGGAGTTGACAACCAATGGACATGGACTAAAAGGGGGGACAATTGGAGGGAGGTAGGTCACTGGATGAAGGGGAGCAGAAGGAAAAGAAATTGGGACAACTGTAACAATATAATCAATAAAACATATTTTAAAAAAAAGAAAAGAAAAATACCACATCATTTCACCTATAAGAGGAATCCAATGAACAAGATAAACTAACAAACAAAATAGAACCAGAGGCATAGAAATACAGGACAGAACAACAGCTGTAAGAGGGAAGGGAGGAGGTGGGGAATGACTGAAAGAAGGTGAAGGGATTGGCCAAAGAACATATATGCATGACCCATACGCATGGAAAATGGTGTGAGGATTGCCTGAGGGAGTGGGGAGGAGAAATTGTGTAAAGGGGAGCAAATTGGGGAAAATTGGGACATGTGTAATAGCATAAAAATAAAATAACATTTAAAATTCAAAAAATAATAATTGTCTTGACTCTGATGTCAATGGTATTTGGGATTAAGTGAAGATTATTAATACTTCCAAATTGCATATGTTTATATTACACATCATGCATATGCATGTTTTACAAATGAGCTTTATTAGTATATATGTTTTATTAGTTTAAGGAATTTTACTTTTATTCTTATTTTGCTAAGAGAATGTTTATATACTTAACATCATAAATGTGAAGTTAACTTTTTGTGAACACATTTTTTTCTACCCTGTATGCTTCTTTCAGATAATCTGGAACTATAATGCATTATATCAAAAGGGATTCTGAAGATCCAAGTCAACACACACACACACAAAGTGTGATAATAAAAATAAATAAGCATTGATTCTAAACAAACCTCTACATTCAAAATTTATTTCCAAATGGATCACTGGGGAACACAATTTTTGATGAGTTAGATCTGACACTTGTTTTTGACTAACTTTTGGCATCTGAATCCAAAAATTACCACAGTTTTTCTCTATCACGTCAACTTTTTAAGGTACAGAATACTCTCCCTTTGTCCCAAAATTCATACAAAATGTACATACAAAGGAAAATAAAGAAAAATTAGGTTAAAGAAAAGATGGCGGAAGAGTGAGGAGAGGCTGTGGTTTCAGGCTCCCGAGACCCTTCTGCAGTTTGGGCTAACTGCAGACAGAACACCTCAGTGAGCAGCTGGACACTGGCAGGAGTTGAGCCAAGGCACTGCTGGATTAGAGAAAATCCATCTGGGAACAACCTGTTTAGTGAGGATAGCAGAGAAAAGGGGGAAAAAATGAGATTCCTGACTGGGAGGGCTGCCGGAGCTGTGGCTGGAAGTAAAGAAAGGCTTTTTGGCGACCACAGGCTACCCAGGAGAGGTGTTGGGAGGAGAGCAGATCTCTGCCCGCTGGCAGAGACCAGACTCGACCAAGTGGCATCGACGCCAAAGGACAGGAGACAGCGTGCTGCCGGGCAAGTGAGAACATAATTCTCCTTTATATTTTTCTCTAGTGGATGGTGGAGAGGGGAGGAAAGTTTGGGGGTGGTAGGACATTGTTGAGGAGCGCAGGCGCAGTAGTGCGCTCATCCACCCCCCAACCCTCCCCCTGGGTCACGGGGGCACGCATAGGGAAGTGCCCTCATTCACTGGCCCAGGTGCGCAGGGCTGCGCGTCCAGGTGCCCTTCGGACACACGCCAACAGACATAAAATCAGTGACCCAACGGGCGCAGGGACGGCCCACTGGACACGCAGAAGACTGTGCGCAGTCACCTCTGGCCAGCCCAGTGGGCGCCAGGCCAAAGTACCAGGCCGGAACCCAGAGTGCAGAGCACTTGCCCAGGCTAGCTCCCCAGCCTCTTGGGTGCACACTGGCACTGGAGCCAAAAAACACCTCAAGGGCTTTCCTGGAGCTTGGCGTGGCCTGATTTCTAGGAGCACAGTGCAGCAGGCCGGAGCTTAGTTCCCCGGACACCTTGGGCGCCCACTGGTGCTCAAGCCAAAAAAAAAACTCCTGGAGGGCTTTCCCGGAGCTTGGCGCGGCCTGCTTTCTAGGAGCGCGGCGCGGAAGGCCTGAGCTTAGTTCCCCAGCTGCTTTGGGCATGCACTGATGCTTGAGTGAAAAAAAAAAAACACCCCGCCAGCCTCCCCAGAGCTCAGTGTGGCCTGCTTTCCTGGAGCGCGGCGTGGCAGACCTGAGGTGGGCTCTTGGCTGCCTTGCATTGTGCCCTGCCGGCCACCTTGCACACACCACTGCTGCAAGGAATAGGAATCTCTGACCCATCACATTAGACCAGCTGTGGACGCAGAAAAAGAAGATGACACAAGAAGGCTGAACTGACATCTCCACAAAAGAATTCAAGATAAAGTGGCTCGAGTGACTCTCAATCAAAAAGCCAGAAGGAATATCCTAACAAAAAATAATCTGAAATATAATCAGACAGCATAAACAAACGATATAAAAGGTTCCCCAAGAACATCAGGCTCAGGAGATCAAAGAGACTGCACTATGGAAACCCCCAGATCTACCATAAAAAATCTCATACCACAAAGGTGGGAAGGCAAAGCAGACAAATCCAAATAACAAAAACAAACAAGAAGAATCCAACATGGTAAGATGAAGAAACAACCTCTCAATGAAAAGAAAAGAGGAATCCCCAGAAAGAGAGGTAGATGGGATAGACATAGCCCAAATGTCAGACATGAAATTCAAAACTATGGTGGTGAAGAAGCTCAATATGCTCGAAAACCTCAAAAACAACTATTACAGCCTCCAAGGAAGTTAGCAACAGCTCCAAGAAAATTACAGGGAACTTGCAGAGAACTACACCAGCATAAAAAAAGAAATAGAAACTATCAACAAGAACCAGGAAGAAATGAAGAATGCAATCTCTGAACTGAAAAACACAGTAGAATCAGTCAAAAGCAGACTAAATGAAGCAGAGGATCGGATTAGTGAGTTAGAGGATAATGTAGGAAAAAATTCTCAAACGATACAGCAAAATGAAAAAGGATTGAAAAAATATGAACAGGATGTAAGGCAATTACAGGATAGGAATTGAAAAAATAATTTAAGGATCATAGGAATAAGAGAGGGAGAAGAAAAGGAGCATGGAATTGAAAAACTGATAGGAGAAATAGTGACAGAAAATTTTCCCAACCCGATGAGAGAAAAAGTTATGCAAGTCCAAGAAGCACTGAGAGTTCCAATAAAGAGGAACCCCCAAAAACCCACTCCAAGGCACATCATAGTTAAAATGGCAACATTCCAAGACAAAGAGAGAATCCTAAAAGCAGCAAGAGAAAAACAGCAAATAACTTACAAGGGAGCTCCAATAAGGCTATCGACCGATTTCTCAACAGAAACATTACAAGCCAGAAGGGAATGGTCAAAAATATTTCAAGCAATGAAAAACAAAGGCCTACAACCAAGGATACGCTAACCAGCAAGGTTCTCATTCAAAATAGAAGGTGAAATAAGGAGTTTCTCAGACAAAGGAAGACTAAAAGAATACAT
Source organism: Furipterus horrens (assembly GCF_987537825.1). NCBI lineage: Eukaryota > Metazoa > Chordata > Mammalia > Chiroptera > Furipteridae > Furipterus > Furipterus horrens. The sequence goes on along the minus strand of NW_028327180.1, from coordinate 58,209,418 downwards.
CTCCACCAAACCAGCATTGCAAGAGATGCTAAAGGGAATATTCTAAGAAAAAGGAAGAGAAAAAACAAAAAAAAGAGTAGAGGAACAGAGATAAAAAGGGAAATGAATAAATACATGTCTATAATAACCTTAAATGTAAATGGATTAAATGCTCCAATTAAAAGACATAGGGTAACGGAATGGATAAGAAAACAGGACCCACATATTTGCTGTCTACAAGAAACACACCTCGAAACAAAAGATTTACATAGACTGAAAGTAAAGGGATATAAAAAAATATTCCAAGCAAATGAACCTGAAAAAAAAGCTGGGGTAGCAGTCCTCATATCAGACAAAATGGATTTCAAAGAAAGGGCAATAAAAAGAGACAAAGAAGGACATTTCATAATACTTAAAGGAACGATTCATCAAGAAGATATAACACTGATAAACATATATGCACCCAACATAGGAGCACCCAAATACATAAAGCAAATACTAGAAGACCACAAGAAGTATATCAACAACAACACACTCATAGTAGGGGACTTCAACACTCCATTATCAACAATAGACAGATCATCCAAGCAAAGAAACACCAAGGATATACAGGCATTGAACAACACACTAAACCACATGAACTTAACTGATATATATAGAACTTTTTCACCCAAAAGAAGCAAAATATACATTCTTTTCAAAGGCACATGGGACATTTTCAAAGATAGACCACATGATAGGACACAAAACAAGCCTCAACAAATTCAAGAAAATTGAAATCATATCAAGCATCTTTTCAGACCACAATGCCTTGAAACTAAAAATCAACCTCAGGGAAAAAAATCAAAAACACCCAAACTCATGGAGAATGAATAACATGCTCTTAATTAACGAATGGATTAACAATGACACCAAAGAGGAAATCAAGAAATTTCTAGAAACTAATGACAATGAACACACAACAGCCCAAAACCTATGGGACACAGCAAAAGCAGTCCTAAGAGGGAAGTTCATAGCAATACAGGCATATCTGAAAAGGCTAGACGAATCTCAAATAAAAAACCTAACCATAAAGCTACAAGAACTAGAACAACAACAACAAACAAAGCCTAGGGCAAAAAGAATAAAGGAAATCATCAAGATCAAAGCAGAATTAAACGACATAGAAACAAAACGAACAATCCAAAAAATCAACAAAACTAGGAGCTGGTTCTTTGAAAAAATAAAAAAAATTGACAAGCCTCTAGCCAGGCCCATTAAGAAAAAAAGAGAGAAGACCCAAATAAGCAAAATCAGAAATGAAAGAAGAGAAATCACACTGATACCTCAGAAATACAAACAATTATAAGAAATTACTACAAACAACCATATGGCAAGAAATTTGACAACCTAGTAGAAATGGACAGATTTCTAGAAACATATAACCTTCCAAATCTGAATCAAGAAGAAGTAGAAAGTCTCAACAGACCAATAACAAAGAAGGAAATTGAAACAGTAATCCAAAATCTCCCTGCACACAAAAGCCCTGGACCGGATGGCTTCACAGGTGAATTTTACAAAACATTTAGGGAAGAACTAACTCCTATCCTCAAACTATTCCAGAAAATCCAAGAAGAGGGAAAAATCCCAAACTCTTTCTATGAAGCCAGGATTACGCTAATCCCAAAACCAGGTCAGGACACAGCAAAGAAAGAAAACTATAGGCCAATATCACTGATGAACATAGATGCTAAAATCCTAATAAAATTTTGGCAAACAAGATCCAGCAATACATCAAAAAGATCATACACCATGATCAAGAGGGATCCATCCCAGGGATGCAAGGATGGTTTAATATTCACAAATCAATAAATATAATACATCACCTAAACAAAATGAAAGACAAAAATCACATGATCATATCTATATATGCAGAAAAAGCATTTGATAAAGTACAACACCCATTTATGTTGAGAACACTCAGCAAAATGGGAATAGAGGGAGCATACATTAACATCATTAAGGCTATATATGAGAAGTCTGAAGCCAACATCATACTCAATGGACAAAAACTGAAAGCATTCCCCCTGAAATCAGGAACTAGACAAGGCTGTCTACTCTCCCCACTTCTATTCAACATAGTCTTGGAAGTCCTAGCACAGCAATCAGACAAGACAAAGAAATAAAAGGCATCCAAATTGGGAAAGAAGAAGTAAAACTATCACTATTTGCAGACGACATGATAGTATACCTAGAAAACCCTTTAAAATCCACTAAAAAACTACTTGATATAATAAGTGAATTTGGCAAAATAGCAGGGTACAAAATAAATATACAGAAATCTAAGGCATTTCTGTACACCAACAATAAAATCTCAGAAGCAGAAGCAAAAAAGAAAATAGCATTTACTATAGCAACAAGAAAAATAAAGTACCTAGGAGTAAACTTAACCAAAGAGATAAAAGACCTGTACACTGAAAATTATGCAACATTGAAGAAAGAAATTAAGGAAGATACAAATAAATGGAGGCAAATACCATGTTCTTGGATGGGAAAAATCAACATCATCAAAATGGCCATACTACCCAAAGCAATTTACAAATTCAATGCAATCTCTATTAAAATACCAATGACATATTTCACTGACCTAGAACAAATCCTCCAAAAATTCATATGGAACCAAAAAAGACCCCGAATAGCAAAAGCAATCTTGAAACAGAAGAACACAGCAGGAGGAATCATGATACCAGACATCAAACAATACTACAAAGCCACTGTGATCAAAACAGTCCGGTACTGGCATAAGAACAGACATATAGATCAGTGGAACAGAATAGAGAGCCCAGAAATAAACCCAGGCCTCTATGGTCAACTAATCTTTGATAAAGGAGGAAGGAACATACAATGGAGTGAGAAGAGCCTCTTTAACAAATGGTGCTGGGAGAACTGGACAGGGACGTGCAAAAAAATGAAACTAGACCACCAACTTACACCACACACAAGAACAAACTCAAAATGGATTAAAGACTTAAATGTAAGCCATGATACCATAAAAGTCCTAGAGGAAAACATAGGCAGGAAAATTTCAGATATCTCACATAACAATATCTTCACAGATACATCTCCCAAGGCAAGAGAAATAAAGGGAAAAGTAAACAAATGGAACTACATCAAACTAAAAAGTTTCTGCTCATCAAAAAAAAACATCAGCAAGATGAAAAGGAAACCAACCATATGGGAAAACATATTTGCCAATGACATCACAGACAGGGGACTGATTTCCAAAATATATAAAGAGCTGATATGACTCAACATCAAGAAAACAAACAACTGAATTAAAAAATGGGCAAAGGACCTGAACAAACACTTCTCCAAAGAGGACATACAGAAGGTCCATAGGCACATGAAAAAATGCTCAACATCATTGGCCATCAGAGAGATGCAAATAAAAACCACAATGAGACACCACCTTACACCTGTCAGAATGGCCATCAACAAGTCAACAAACAACAAATGCTGGTGAGGATATGGAGAAACGGGAACCCTACTGCACTGTTGGTGGGAATGCAGACTGGTGCAGCCACTATGGAAAACAGTATGGAATTACCTCAGAAAACTAAAAATGGAACTGCCATTTGAACCAGTGATTCCACTGCTAGGATTATACCCCCAAAATCCTGAAACCCTAATTCAAGAGAACTTATGCACCCCTATGTTCATAGCAGCTCTGTTTACAATAGCTAAGTGCTGGAAACAGCCTAGGTGCCCATCTGTGGATGAGTGGATCAAAAAACAGTGGTACATCTACACAATGGAATACTATGTAGCAGAAAGAAAGAAGGAACTCCTGCCATTTGCGACAACATGGATGGAATTAGAGAGAATTATGCTTAGTGAAATAAGCCAGGCAAAGAAAGCAAAATACCATATGATATCACCCAATACAGGAAACTAAAGAGCAACACAAACAAACGAACTAAATAGGCAAAGACTAGAATAGTAGTCAGTAGGGGGGAGGGAGAGAAGTGGGATAAGTAAGGAAAGGGTCTAGTCAAGGAACGTATATGAATGACTCATGGACACAGACAATGGGGAGGGATATAATTGTGGGAGAAGGGATGGGCTGGGAGGGGGGGAGCAATGGGGGGAAAATGGGACAACTGTAATTGAATAACAAAAAATAAAATTAAAAAAATATATATATAAAAAGAAAAATTACCTGAATATACTGTTTATTTAGAGTTATTTTATTCATATAAAGGCTATATATTGTTACTGTAAGTCAAGTTGTGTACAAATAGTAAAGTTCTGCTACCAAACATACATATTAAGGTATTTTATCTTTTCAAACAACAGGCTAGGAAATGCCAAAATGAGATACTTGAAACAGTCTCCTTCAGTTGGCAAACTTTAACAAATTTCTTCATGAGACCCAGTTTTATGTGCAGAGGTGGGAATAGAATGTTCTTTCTGTCAACAAGTGGCTCATGTAGAATGTTTGGATCACCAGGTCTGAGGTCAGATCTTGGAGCCAATTCGACTCCACCCAATGCTTCTCATGAGCTCTCCTGTCCCACAAACACAGAAAACAGGGATACTTGGTGTATCTGCATTGGTGACCAAGTAGGAAGCAGACCATTTTAATGTCAACACAAATGATCCAATTGTGCTTGTGATATTGCAACAGATCAATGACTCGCTTTATGTCTTCATATTTTTCATGAAAACGAACTGAATGGCCAATTGGGACTGCACCAAATAGATAGCCATTGTGGAGGAGGACACACCTCAAGCTCTGTTTTGAGCTATCGATAAACAGTTGCCATTCAGTTGCATTATAGATTGGAATTTCCAATTCCTCCATTAAGCCTTGTATGTTATGGCAATACACAAAGCCACCATCACTTTGAAAGTACTGCAGGAATGCACTTTCTCTTGATCGAAAGTAGGATGCCTTTGCTCCTTTTTCAAGCCAGTTTTTCTCATGCAGTCTTGATGCTAGGAGTTCTGAAACCTTTTTGGATAGTCCCAAATCTCATGCCAAATCATTCAACTTCTGCTGATCAAACCCCTTAGGAACCAAGTCATCTTCAATTTCAAAATCTTCATTGTTGTTGTGACTTAGTTCTTCATCATACTCCTGTTTTTCAAAAGAGGGTAGTTCAATGAAAACTGGCACTGGGATTTCAGCTGAATGAGGCACTGGGTGTATAACTGGTGGTAGACTAGGTAACTCTATTTTACATTTATTTTTCTCGTTATAGCCTGACATTTTCACTATACAAAAGTAACAGTCACTTGAATGATCTCTGGGCTCTAGCCAAACCATATGTATAACAAATGGCAGTTTATCATGTGTCCCCTTCGTCCACATCCGTAAACTCTCAACACACTGCTTGCACACCTTGTGAGGGGCCCAAGACTTATCTTGATCAACAAGTTTTACTTTAAAATATGCAAAATAACCTTACCTGACAAATGCGCTGATGTTTGTCCTTTGACTGGGAATGGTGAAACTGCCACAGATAAAACAAAATGAATCAGGGCTGTTTAGGCACTTACAACGAGAGATAGCAGAGGCAGACATGATCTGAAGGAAAGGAAATAAGCACGTATGTAAATTAAAAAATAAATTCTAACTCCTTGTATACAGACAAGAACTCGGACTATGCTTTGGAATACCATTCATGTATAGAGTGGCACACAACCTCTCACCACACTTTCTCATGTGTAACTGAATAACCTAGACAAGTATGAACCTGTCGCTGGTCTCCAAGGTCGTCCCCCAACACTCCCCACTCCAGGGAGGTTTGTTCTCAGCCAATAGGAGAGCACTATTGCTGCCCTCAATCCAGGCTCCATCCAGCTTAGAGTGTCGCATTAAGAAAAAAAACCAACTTGACATAATAGAAGAAAAGTAACTGCGGTTTTGAAATCAGCATGCCTATTTAAGTCTAAAGCAACTGAAAAATTGAATTCAACAGGAATTATGTTGAAAATTGTTCCCCTGTGTTATATATCTAATTATAGATGGGAAGTTCAAGCAGACAACCGCCTAGTCTGGAGGCTGGCGGTCAGGCAAGGTACGTCACGCGCAGAGGCTGCGCGCAACGAGGAGGCGGTCCAGAAAAGATCGAGGCGGAAGCAGCGTCAACAGCAGCAACAACAGCCATCTGCCTTCACCTGTAACAAGTGCGGCAGGGATTGTCACTCCCGAGTCGGACTGCTCAGCCATTCTCGGCGGTGCAGATAGACTCTCAAGAAGCTACGCCATCGTCTCTCGAGACGGACGGCTGCCGATGACGATGATAGATGCTAAAAAATATTTCTAAGAAAATAAATTACAAAATTAGGATAGTGGAAGGTTTTCTAGACAGAACACTAAAAACAAAACAAAACAAAACAAAACAAAACAAAGAAAAACCTAATCATGAAATTTTAAAAATCATAAACATAATTTATAAAAATTTAAATTTAAAAAGACCCAATGAAATAAATGAACATACCAAGGAGAGAGTACTCACAGTACATATATCTGACAAAAGGCCCATCTAAATCATATAATTTCTAGAATAAAAAATTTAAAAGCCCAATTAAAAATGGGTAAAGGATTGAGCATTACAAAAGAAGACATGTATGTGGATGGCCAGGAAGTAAAGAAAAATATGTTCAAGAACATTAATCATTGGGAAGCACATATTACATTTCCCCATGCAATAGTGTCTAATTTTTTAAAAAAGATACTATAAACTTCAAATATTTACAAGAATATAGGCCAAGCCAGACACTCATAAGTGTTTTTCTTATTTTTTTAACTATATTTTATTGATTATGCTATTACAGTATTCCCAATTTTTCCCCTTTGCCCCATCTGCCTGGTATCTCCCTTCCCACCAGCAACCCCCACCCCCTTAGTTCATACCCATGGGTCATGCATATAAATTCTTCAGATTCTCCATTTCCTATACTATTCTAAATATCCCCCTGTTTATTTTGTGCCTACTAGTTATGCTTCTTGATCCCTGAACATTTTTCCCCATTCTCCCCTTTCCCCCTCCCTACTGACAACCCTCCATATGATCTCAATATATATGATTCTGTTCCTGTTCTGGTTATTTGCTTAGGGTGTTTTTGTTTGTTTGTTTTCTTTTTAGATTCATTTGTTGCTAGTTATGAGTTTGTTGTCATTTTAATGTTCATAGTCTTGATCCTCTTTTTCTTAAATATGTTCCTTTAACATTTCATATAATAAGAGCTTGGTGATAATGAATTCCTTTAGCTTTACCTTGTCTGGGATACACTTTATCTGCTATTCCATTCTAAATAATAGCTTTGCTCAATAGACTAATCTTGATTGTAGGTCATTGCTTTACATCACTTTGAATACTTCTTGCCAGTCCCTTCTAGCCTGCAAGGTTTCCTTTGAGAAATAAGTGGATAGTCTTATGGAACTCCTTTGCAGCTAACTCTTCTTTTCTCTTGCTACTTTTAAAATTCTCTATTTCTTTGTAAACTTCGGCATTTTAATTATGATGTGTCTTGGTGTGGCCCTCTTTGTGTCTAGCCTGTTTGGGACTCTTGTGTTTCCTGGACTTGTACATTGATTTCTTTGTCAAAGTAGAGAAGTTTTCCTTTATTATTATTATTTTTATATTATTCTTTTTTAATAATAATAATTTTTTTAAACAGTAAAAAGTAACAATCCCTCCCTCTCAGACTTAAGACTCTTTATAATCTTATAAAGGACAATGGGCAAAGGTCTTGAGCTCCTCTAGCTGCTTCAAGCTGGACATGGTCATCATCCTACCTACTCTTGTGTCCAGAAATCCCTAATAAGAGTGGATGTGTGGAGGGGAGGGTGGCCTTCCCACATGGGGAAGGATCTTGCAGACTCAAGGCCAGTTGGCTGTCCCTGGACAATGGTGTGCTTGGTTTAACAGGCTGGCATCATTGTTGTATTCTGGGGTGTTATTTTTTGAAATAAGTTTTCAATTCCTTGCTCATCCTCTTCTCCTCTGGAACCCCTGTGATTCAGATGTTGGTACGTTTAAAGTTGTCCCAGAGGTTCTTAAGCCTCTCCTCATTTTTTTCAATTCTTGTTTCTTCATTCTGTACTGGTTGTTTATTTCTTTCTTATGTTCCAAATTATTTATTAGGACCCCAGCTTCATTCCTTTCACCATTGGTTTCACGTGGATTTTTCTACATTTCATTTAGTATAGTCTTTACTTCTTCCCTTATGCATTTGTCATACTTAAGGAGGTCTGTCAAGTTTGTGAGCATCATTATCACCAGTGCTTTGAACTCCACATCTGTTAGATTGGCTATCTCCTCATCACTTAGTTCTTCCACTGGAGCCTTGATCTTTTCCCTCTTTTGGGCTATACTTCTTCATCTCCTCAACTTAACAGTCTCTTTTGTTTGCCTCTGTGTCTGAGGTAAATCTGTGATGCCTGCTATGTTGTAAGGGGAGAAGCCTATGCATTCATTAGTGCAAGGTGACCCATTTCACCACCTTGTGGTGTTGTATGTGGGGAGGAGTCAAAGAGAGAAAAATGCTTTTTGCTCAGCACTCGCCTCTTTTCCTGTTACTTCACCTGCTTCCTGTATGTGACTGGTGCCCCTCTAGATGTTGCCCTGGTGATGGTTCACAGAGTGGGTGGGTTTGTGGATGTTCTGGGATCAGGGAGCCTCTAAACAGACTGTCATGAGACATGAGAAGTTTGTTCTGCTGCCTCATTACCCACTGGTTTTCACAGCCAAAAGCAATGAGGATTTATTTTCCTGTTGCTGGAACCATGAGCTGCATAGTCTGGCCTGGGACCGGGATCAATCCCCATGTGTCTCTTTGGCATTTGTAATGTGTGACTGCTCTTTCCAACAGCCAGCCGCAGCCACTGCCTTGCTGCCACCACTGACAGCACCACCACCACTATAACCACCTCACTGTGTCCTTTATGCCCCTCCCACCAGCCTAGATAAGTATTGCTTCTTTATATCTTTGTTTGTTTGACTTCCATTCAGTGTGATTTTCTGGTACTTCTGGTTGTTTTTTGTTTTGAGGTAGATGTTGAGGCTGAGCTGCCTCCAATGCCCTGGCTTGGTTGAAAACTTCTCTGTCCAGCAGAGGTTTCAGGACCATGGTGGAACAAATTTATCAAGGACATTGTATTTTGTCTGGGGGGAATGGGAGGTGGCTGCTCTCTCTAGTGGAGAAAGTGCAAGCCCTGCATACCCCATGCCTTTTATTAAGCATATGCATGGGAAATATAAGGTCAAAATTCATAAATCATCAGTTAGCTTTTAGACATCTGGATTACAGTTGACAGTTACTGATTATAGATATCAATATAGAGGGCACAGTGACAAGTCTGTGTCAGGGTCTATTAAACATCTTGACACCACACTGGTATTAGGTGTAAGGTTTCATAAATTCCTTCATAGGGATTGTTTATAGTTAACTAAGAGATAAGAAAAGCAGAGCAAGTTCTAAATGCGTAATAAACATTTTTAAAATCCAATTCCGACAGAAATCCTTTGAGTGGCCTTCGGTCCTGTCTGCTGCAAAGACTTTTGGTTTTCAGCTGAGACTTAGAGGCTTCCTGAGTGGACACAGGGGTGGGCAGGGGTTGCCTGGCTCATGGCTAGGGCTATGAGTCCCAAAACCATAAGGAGCAGTCCCCCATAATACTTTTTATGGCTATGGAAGGAGGCATAGCATGTCTACCTATGCATCCATCTTGGCCAGAAGTTCTCTAATTTATATTTTTGTTGTTCTATTACTGTTGTCCCAATTTTTCTCCCATTTCTCTCCACTCTCATGCCCACCCCATTACTCTCATGGCCACTCCACCCCTCCCACAGTCCACAGTCAATCCCCACCCTGTTGCTATTGTAACTGTCCATGTGTCGTTTATACATGTCCCTTGACTAGATCCTTCGCCTTATTTTCCCCCTTTTCCCCCTACTCCCTCCCCTCTGGTCACTTTCAGTCTGTTCCTTGTTTCCATGCCTCTGGTTCTATTTTGCTCATTTGTTGGTTTTCTTCATGAGGGTCCTCTTATAGGTGAAATCATATGGTATTTGTCTTTCATTACCTGGCTTTTTTCATTTAGTATAATACTCTCCTGATCCATTCATGCCACAAAAGGTAGAAGTTCCTTCTTTCTTTCTGATGCATAGTATTCCATTGTTTAAGTGTGCCACAGCTGGAGGAGGAAGATGGCGGAGGAGTGAGGCTGCACTCTCAGACTCCCGAGACCCGTCTGTAGTTTGGACTAATTGCAGACAGAACATCTCAGTGAGCAGATGGACACTGGCAGGAGTCCAGCTTTGGCACTGCTGAATTAGAGAAAAACCATCTGGGAACAACCTGTTTAGTGAGGATAGTGGAAGAAAAAGGGACGAAATGGGTTTCCTGACTGGGGTGGCTGCCTGAGCTGCAGCTGGAAGGACACAAAGGCTTTTTGGTGACCACAAGCTTCCCCAGAGGGGAGTCAGGAGAAAAGCGGATCTCTGCCCGCTGGCAGAGACGGGACTCAACCAGGTGGCATTGACGCTGGAAGACAGGAGACAGCGTGCTGTTGTACAAGTGAAAAAGTAATTTTTCCTTTGTATTTTTCTCTTGTGAACTGTGGGGAGGGGGGAAAGTTTGGGGGTGATAGGACATTCTTGAGGAGCGCAGGCGCAGATGTGCGCTCACCCACTCCCCAACCCTTCTCTTGGGTCATGCGGGCGCGCATAGGGAAGTGCTCTCATTCACTGGCCCAGGTGTGCAGGGCCGAGCATCCAGGTGCCCCTCGGACACACCCCAACAGACATAAGATCAGTGCCCCAACGGGTGCAAGGAGGGCCCACTGGACATGCAGAAGACTGTACGCAGTCGCCACTGGCCAGCTCCAGTGTGCGCCAGGCCAGAGTGCCAGGCTGGAGCGCAGAGCACTTGCTCAGGCTCTGCTCATGCCCACCAGGCGGGCACAGGAATAGTGGGTGGCTGTGGCATGAGAACAGTGGGCAGCAGCTATTCACAGACACAAGTGTCCGGGGCCCTGCCTTAAGAGGCGAGAGACCAACTCCCGGAATGCTGTGCCTTGACCTGATTTTGGGATTAGGGTAATACTGGCTTCATAGAAAGAGTTTGGGACTTTTCCCTCTTCTTGGATTTTTTGGAATAGTTTGAGGAGGGTAGGAGTTAGTTCTTCCCTAAATGTTTTGTAAAATTCACCTGTGAAGTCATCTGGTTCAGGGCTTTTGTGTGCAGGGAGATTTTGGATTACTGTTTCAATTTCCTTCTTTGTTATTGGTCTTTTGAGACTTTCTACTTCTTCTTGATTCAGTTTTGGAAGGTTGTATGCTGCTAGAAATTTGTCCATTTCTTCTAGGTTGTCAAATTTCTTGTCATACAGTTGTCTGAAGTAATTTCTTATAATTGTTTGTGTTTCTGTGGTATCAGTTGTGATTTCTCCTCTTTCATTTCTGATTTTGTTTATTTGGGTCTCCTCTCTTTTTTTCTTAATGAGCCTGGCTAGAGGCTTGTCAATTTTTTTTATATTTTCAAAGAACCAGCTCCTAATTTTGTTGATTTTTTGGATTGTTCGTTTAGTCTCTATGTCGTTTAATTCTGCTTTGATCTTGATTTCTTTCCTTCTTTTTGCCCTAGGCTTTGTTTGTTGTTGTTGTTCTAGTTCTTGTAGCTTTAGGATTAGGTTTTTTATTTGAGATTCTTCTAGCCTTTTCAGATATGCCTGTATTGCTATGAACTTCCCTCTTAGGACTGCTTTTGCTGTGTCCCATAGGTTTTGGGCTGTTGTGTGTTCATTGTCATTAGTTTCTAGAAATTTCTTGATTTCCTCTTTGGTGTCATTGTTAATCCATTCGTTATTTAAGAGCATGTTATTCATTCTCCATGAGTTTGGGTGTTTTTGATTTTTTTCCCTGAGGTTGATTTTTAGTTTCAAGGCATTGTGGTCTGAAAAGATGCTTGATATGATTTCAATTTTCTTGAATTTGTTGAGGCTTGTTTTGTGTCCTATTATGTGGTCTATCTTTGAAAATGTCTCATGTGTCTTTGAAAAGAATGTGTATTTTGCTTCTTTGGGGTGAAAAGTTCTATATATATCAGTTAAGTTCATGTGGTTTAGTGTGTTGTTCAATGCCTGTATATCCTTGGTGTTTTTTTGCTTGGATGATCTGTCTATTGTTGATAATGGAATGTTGAAGTCCCCTACTATGAGTGTGTTGTTGTTGATATCCTTTTTGTGGTCTTCTAGTATTTGCTTTATGTATTTGGGTACTCCTATGTTGGGTGCATATATGTTTATCAGTGTTATATCTTCTTGGTGGATTGTTCCTTTAAGTATTATGAAATGTCCTTCTTTGTCTCTTTTTATTGCCCTTGCTTTGAAATCCATTTTGTCTGATATGAGGACTGCTACCCCAGCTCTTTTTTCAGGTCCGTTTGCTTGGAATATTTTTTTATATCCCTTTACTTTCAATCTGTGTGAATCTTTTGTTTTGAGGTGTGTTTCTTGTAGACAGCAAATATGTGGGTCCTGTTTTCTTATCCATTCCATTACCCTATGTCTTTTAATTGGAGCATTTAATCCATTTACATTTAAGGTTATTATTGACATGTATTTATTCATTTCCCTTTTTATCTCTGTTCCTCAACTATTTTTTTTTGTTTTTTCTCTTCCTTTTTCTTAGAATATTCCCTTTAGCATCTCTTGCAATGTTGGTTTGGTGGAGATGTATTCTTTTAGTCTTCCTTTGTCTGAGAAACTCCTTATTTCACCTTCTATTTTGAATGAGAGCCTTGCTGGGTATGGTATTCTTGGTTGTAGGCCTCTGTTTTTCATTGCTTGAAATATTTTTGACCATTCCCTTGTGGCTTGTAATGTTTCTGTTGAGAAATTGGTCAATAACCTTATTGGAGCTCCCTTGTAAGTCATTTGCTGTTTTTCTCTTGCTGCTTTTAGGATTCTCTCTTTGCCTTGGAATGTTGCCATTTTAACTATGATGTGCCTTGGAATGGGTTTTGGGGGGTTCCTCTTTATTGGAACTCTCAGTGCTTCTTGGACTTGCATGACTTTTTCTCTCATCAGGTTGGAAAATTTTTCTGTCACTATTTCTCCTATCAGTTTTTCAATTTCATGCTCCTTTTCTTCTCCCTCTCTTATTCCGATGATCCTGATATTATTTCTTTTAATGCTATCCTGTAATTCCCTTACATCCTGTTCATATTTTTTCAATCCTTTTTCATTTTGCTGTATCGTTTGAGAATTTTTTCCTACATTATCCTCTAACTCACTAATCCGATCCTCTGCTTCATTTAGTCTGCTTTTGACTGATTCTACTGTGTTTTTCAGTTCAGAGATTGCATTCTTCATTTCTTCCTGGTTCTTGTTGATAGTTTTTATGTCTTTTTTTATGCTGGTGTAGTTCTCTGCAAGTTCCCTGTAATTTTCTTGGAGCTGTTGGTAACTTCCTTGGAGGTTGTCATAGTTGTTTTTAAGGTTGCCGAATATATTGAGCTTCTTCACCACCACTGTTTTCAATTCCATATCTGACATTTGGGTTATGTCTATTCCATCTACCTCTCTTTCTTGGGATTCCTCCTTTCTTTTCATTGAGAGGTTGTTTTTGCATCTTGCCATGTTGGATTCTTCTTGTTTGTTTTTGTTATTTGGATTTGTCTGCTTTGCCTTCCCACTTTTGTGGTATGAGATTCTTTATGGGAGACCTGGGGGTTTCAGTGGTGCAGTCTCTTTGATCTCCTGAGCCTGACGTTCTTGGGGTACCCTTTATGTCATTTGTTTATGCTGTCTGGTTATATTTCAGATGCTCTTCGGTAGGATCTTCCTTCTGGCTAGTTGATTGAGAGTCACTCTATCCACTTTATCTTGAATTCTTTTGTGGAGATGTCAGTTCAGCCTTTGTGTGTTGTCTTGTTTTTCTGTACCCACAGTTGGTCTAATGAGGTGGGTCAGAGGTTCCTGTTCCTTGCAGCAGTGGGCCCCGGCATGGCACGTTCCTTCGGTGTCCGTTGGAGCTAGCCGAGGTGCCCTTGCACTCACGTCTGTGAGTGGGTAAAGTGGCCCGAGAGCCCGCCTCAGTCCTGTCATGCAGCGCTCCGGGAGTTTCCCAAGGTGACCAGGGAGTTAGCCTCAGGTCTGCCGCACTGTGCACCAGGAGTTGGTCTCTCGCCTGCCAGTGCTGGGCCCCAGACACTCGTGTACAGTGGAAGTGAGCAATTGGTGCCTATTGATGTCCGTGAGGTATTTTTGCACTTGCGCGCCTCTGCTCGCCAAAGGCAGCCGGGGAGTTAGCCTCAGTGCAGTGCTCCGAGTGAGTGTCTGTGAGTCGCTTCTGCCTGCTGTTCCTCATGTGCCCCTGTTCACCCAGGGCAGCCAGGGATCCAGCCTCAGCGCAGTGCTCCAAGTGAGTGTCTGTGAGTCGTTGTTGCCTGCTGTTCCGGGGCCACAGTCGCCCACTGTTCCCGCACCCTCCTGGGCGGGCATGAGCAGAGCCTGAGCAAATGCTTTGTGTTCTGGCCTGGCACTTGGGCCTGGCTCCCACTGGAGCTGGCCAGGGGCAACTGCGCACAGTCTTCTGTGTATCTAGAGGTCCCTCCCTGCGCTCATTTGGGCACTGATCTTATGTTTGTTGGGGTGTGTCTGAGGGGCCCTTGGACTTGCGGCCCTGCACACCTGGGCCAGTGAATTGAGGGCACTTCCCTATGCATGCCCGTGACCCAAGGGGAGGGTTGGGGAGTGAGCGTGCGCACTTCTGCGCCTGCGCTCCTCCAGAATGTACTTTCACCCCCAAACTTTCACCCCCTCTCCACAGTTCACAAGAGAAAAATATAAAGAAAAAAATTACGATTTCACTTGCTCAGCAGCACGCTGTCTCCCATCCTTCAGCGCCTATGCCGCCTGGTCGAGTCCTGTCTCTGCCAGCGGGCAGAGATCCGCTTTCTCCTGACTTCCCTCTGGGGCAGCCTGTGGTCGCCAAAAAGCATTTGTGTCCTTTCAGCCACAGCTCGGGCAGCCACCCCAGTCAGGAATCCCGTTTTGTCCCTTTTTCTTCTTTTACTATCCTCACTAAACAGGTTGATCCCAGATGGTTTTTCTCTAATCCAGCAGTGCCAAGGCTAGACTCCTGCCAGTGTCCATCTGCTCACTGAGATGTTCTGTCTGCAATTAGTCCAAACTACAGACGGGTCTCGGGAGCCTGAGAGTCCAGCCTCCCCTCACTCCTCCACCATCTTCCTTCTCTCCAGCATTTTAGTTCTGATGTGTCTTGGTGTGGTCCTCTTTGGGTCCAGCTTTTTTGGGACTCTCTGTGCTTCTTGGGCCTGTACGTCTACTTCCTTCAGCAAATTTGTGAAATTTTCTGAGGTGTATGTGCCTCACACACCCTAGGCTCAGTTGGAAACTGCTGTGTCCAGCATAGGCTTCATGGCCATGGCAGAACAAACATTTACCCAGGACATTTCATTATGTATGAAGGAAGGAAGGTAGCTGCTCTCTCTAGTGAAGAACAATGATTAGACCTTCTTCCCTCATACCTTTTATTGAGGAGGATACACATGAGAGATACAAGGTCAAGGTTCATGCATCATCAATAGTTTGGAGGCGTTAGGATTACAGTTGACAGTAACAGATTACATGTACTAGTATAGAGGATACAGTGACTAGTCTGTGTCAGGGTCTATTAAACATCTTGACGCCACACTGGCAGTAGGTGCAAGGTTTCATACATTCCTTGCTAGCGATTATTTATGTTACATTAATGATAAAGAAAGCAGAGCAAGTTCTAAAGCATAATAAGCATTCTTTAAATCAAATTCCCACAGAAACCCTCTGAGTGGCTTTCGGTTATGTTTCACACACAGCCTTATGTTGAGACTTAAAGACAAGCACAACCGGAATGCTAAGAGCAGTCATGTTCAGGCTGGGGCTACAATTCCCTAAACCATGAAGAGTGGTTCCCTACATCTCCCCCTTTTTTGTTTTTTGTGATGCCTATAGTAGATAGGCCTATGAAGCTTGCTACTTGCATTTCTTTAATATGATTATGGGTAAACAACTTGCAGATACATTGAAGGACATAGAGTATAGTAATGATTAATAAACATCCAGCTGCTTCCATTATCCAAATACATAAATTTAGTTCTTGAATTGAATTTTTAGGGTTAAGCTATTCGAGATTATCACTTAGGGCTTGAAACACTTTTTGTTTAGCATGCTGTTTAATGTCCGTAAATTGTTGATGAAGTTCACATTGTAGCCAATCAATGTGGCCTTTTAGGCTGGTGGGAAAGGTATTCTATAGATGATGTTGTATTCTCAGCCCAAGAATGCTGACTAGATTTCCACTTTAAAGGGGTAACATATAGTCTTAAGAATCCAGGGTTAAGAGGGGAAGATGGCTGCGGAGTAGGGACAGTGTTCTCAGCTCGCTCTTGTTAAGGAGAGACTCCAGGAACGAATGCGGAGAGGAGTGACTGACTCAAAAATTACCCTTCCTTCATTTAAAACAACTCCTATATGTTTCTCCTATGAAATAAGAGTCCCAGTATCTCCACAAGTATATTAATATGGGCTAATTTGCAGCCTATAGTGAGATTGTAGCTGGGGGAGATATTGGAGGGTGTTGGTTTCTTGCCTGGGTTGTGTGATTATGTTTCGGCAGCACCTCCACAAAAGATCTAAAGACAAGGTGGGCAAAGTGACTCTCAATCAACTAACCAGAGAAAAAGATCCACCAAAGAATAGCTGAAATACAAGCAGACAGATTAAAGAAATAGCATCAAGGACAACACAGACGGAGATCCAAGAGGGTGGAGGAGTAAGTTGAAGCTACACTAACCTCCTCCCAGGACCAGCCAGTGCTGACTCAGCCCCAGTAGAGCAGACAGACCATTCCCCGCCAAGTAGCATCAGAGTAAGGGGAAATAAAAGCCCTGCTTACAGGAATTAAGCTGCCACACCCACGGTCCTTAAGCCTGACGGTTAATCACACATTGAGTAGATTAACAATAAAGAAGACAGACAAAGGCAGTAGATCACTGGAAGTCTCCAATAGGCTGCCTAGGGCCAGTCTGGTACATGATCTGACGCTACCAGAGGCAGATCCAGGAAGAGCAGATCATTCTAAGAAGCACCAACAAAGAATAGGAATCACAAAAATGGGGAGACAGAGAAACAACCTCCCATCAAAAGGAAAGGTAGAATCCCCAGAGAGAGTGCTAAATGAAATAGAGGGGAGCAAAATATCAGATACGGAATTCAAAACGTGGATTATGGGGAAGCTGAATGAGCTCAGCAGAAATTACAAAGAACTCCAAGGAAACTACAAGGAACTCCAGAAAAACTACAAGGAACTCACAGAGAATTACACGAGCATGAAGAAGGACATAGAAGCTATCAATAAGAGCCAGGAGGAAATGAAGAATACAATCTCTGAATTAAAGAACACAGTAGAAGGAATTAAAAGCAGGCTAGAGGAAGCAGAAGATCAAATCAGCGAGCTGGAGGACAACGCACACAAAAACTCCCAGACAATGCAACAAAATGAAAAAAGACTGAAAAAGACTGAAGAGGTTCTAAGACAGCCGCAGGACAACATGAAACGTAATAATATCTGTATCATAGGAATTCCAGAAGGAGAAGAAGAAGAGCAAGGGATAGAAAACCTCTTTGAAAAACTAATGACAGAAAACTTCCCTCACATGAGGAGAGAGTCACGCAAATCCAGGAAGCACAGAGGGTCCCAATGAAGATGAACCCCAACAGGCCCACCTCAAGACACATCATAATTAAAAGGGCAAAATTCAAAGACAAAGAGAGAATCCTAAAAGCAGCAAGAGAGAAACAACTAATAACATACAAGGGATCTCCAATAAGGCTATCATCAGATGTCTCAGCAGAAACACTACAAGCCAGAAGGGAATGGCAAAAAATATTTCAAGCACTGAAAAACAAAGGCCTACAACCTAGAATACTCTACCCAGCAAAGCTCTCATTCAAAATGGAGGGTGAAATAAGGAGTTTCCAAGACAAAAGAAGGCTAAAAGAATACATCTCCACCAAACCAGGAAAGCAAGAGATGCTAAAGGGTCTGCTTTAAGAAGATAAAGAAACAGAGAGAGGCAGAGAAGAACACGAGTACAAAGGGGAAAAACGAGAATGAATAAGTACTTATCGGTAATAACCTTAAATGTAAATGGATTAAACGCTCCAATTAAAAGACATAAGGTAGTTGAATGGATTAGAAAGAATGACCCACATATATGCTGTCTACAAGAGACATACCTTAGAACAAAAGATCTACACAGACTGAAAGTAAAGGGATGGAAAAAACTATTTCAAGCAAATGGACATGAAAAGAAAGCCGGGGTAGCAATACTTATATCAGACAAAACAGATTTCACAGCAAAGTCCATAAAAAGAAACAAAGGAGGGCATTTCATAATACTTCAGGGAAAAATCCATCAAGAAGATATAACCCTTATAAATATATATGCACCCTACTTAGGAGCACCCAAATATATAAGGAAATTTTTGAAAGACTCCAAGAAAGATATAGACAGCAACACACTCATAGTAGGAGAATTTAACACCCCATTGTCAACAATGGACAGATCTTCAAAGCAAAGAAACACCAAAGTTATTGAGGCACTGAACAACACTCTAGATCAAATGGACTTAGTCGATATATATAGAAGTTTTCACCCCAAAGAAGCAAAATATACATACTTCTCAAATGCACATGGAACATTTTCAAAGATAGACCACATGATAGGACACAAAACAAGCCTCAGTAAATTCAAGAAAATTGAAATTATATCAAGCATCTTCTCAGATCACAATGGCTTAAAACTGAAAATCAACCTCAAGGAAAAAAATCAAAAACATTCAAACTCATGGAGAATGAATAACATGCTATTAAATAATGAATGGGTTAACAATGACATCAAGGAAGAAATCAAAAAGTTTCTGGAAACTAATGATAATGAACACACAACAACCCAAAACCTATGGGATACAGCGAAAGCAGTCCTAAGAGGAAAGTTCTTAGCAATACAGGCCTACCTAAAAAAGCTAGAAGGATCTCTAATAAAATATTTAACCCTACAACTACAAGAACTAGAGGAAGAACAAGCAAAACCAGATCAAGTAGAAGGAAGGAAATCATCAAGATCAGAGCAGAATTAAATGACATAGAGTCTAAACTAACAATTCAAAAGATCAACAAAAGTAGGAGCCGATTCTCTGAAAAGATAAACAAAATTGACAAGCCTGTAACCAGGCTCATCAAGAAAAAAAGAGAGAGGACCCAAATAAATAAAATCAGAAATGAAAGAGGAGAAATCACAACTGATACAACAGAAATACAAAGAATTATAAGAAATTATTACGAACAATTGTATGGCAAGAAATTTGACAACCTAGAGGAAATGGACAAATTCCTGGGAAACTATAGTCTTCCCAAACTGAATCAAGAAGAAGCAGAAAGTCTGAATAGACCAATAAGAGCGAGTTAAATTGAAGCAGTAATCAAAAAACTCCCAGCACACAAAAGCCCTGGACTGGATGGCTTCACAAGTGAATTTTACAAAACATTTATGAGAGAACTAACTCTTATCCTCCTCAGACTTTTCCAAAAGATACAAGAAGAGGGAAGACTCCCAAACTCGTTCTATGAAGCTAGTATAACCCTAATTCCAAAACCAGGTCAAGACACAACAAAGAAAGAAAACTACAGGCCAATATCGCTGATGAACATAGATGCTAAAATCCTCAACAAAATATTGGCAAACCGGATCCAGCAACACATTAGAAAGATCATACACCACGATCAAGTAGTATTTATCCCAGGGATGCAAGGATGGTTTAATATTCGCAAATCAATAAACGTAATACAACACATAAACAAAATGAAAGACAAAAACCACATGATCATATCAATAGATGCAGAAAATGCATTTGATAAAGTACAACACCCATTTATGATAAAAACTCTCAGCAAAATGGGAATAGAGGGACCATACCTCAACATAATAAAGGCCATATATGAGAAACCTGAAGGCACATCATACTCAATGGGCAAAAACTGAGAGCATTCCCCCTGAGATCAGGAACAAGACAAGGATGTCCGCTTTCTCCACTCCTATTCAACATAGTCTTGGAAGTTCTAGCCACAGCAATCAGACAAGAAAGAGAAATAAAAGGCATCCAAATTGGAAAAGAGGAAGTAAAACTGTCATTATTTGCAGATGACATGATAGTGTACATAGAAAACCCTATAGACTCCACAAAAAAACTACTCAACCTAATAAGTGAATTCGGCAAAATAGCAGGATACAAAGTCAATATTAAGAAATCGAAGGCATTTTTATACACCAAAAATAAAAACTCAGAGATAGAAACTGAAAGAAAAATCCCATATACCATAGCAACAAGAAAAATAAAATACCTAAGAATAAACTTAACCAAGGAGGTGAAAGACCTGTACTCAGAAAACTACATAACACTGAAGAAAAAAATTAAAGAAGATACAAATAAATGGAAGCATATACCATGCTCATGGATGGGAAGAATCAACATCATTAAAATGTCCATACTACCCATAGCAACTTATAGATTCAATGCAATCCCTATTAAAATACCAGCAACATATTTCACAGACCTAGAACAAATACTTCAAAAATTTATATGGAACCAAAATAGAGCCCGAATAGCCACAGCAATTTTGAGGAAGAACACAGTAGAAGGAATCACAATGCCTGATATCAAACTATACTACAAGGCCATGGTAATCAAAACAGTCTGGTAGTGGCATAAAAACAGACATATAGATCAATGGAACAGAATAGAGAGCCCAGAAATAAACCCAGGTTCATATGGTCAACTAATATTTGACAAAGGGGGAAAGAACATCAAATGGAGTGAAAAGAGCCTCTTCAACAAATGGTGTTGGGAGAACTGGACAGGGACATGCAAAAAAATGAAACTAGACCACCAACTTACACCATACACCAGAATAAACTCAAAATGGATCAAAGACTTAAGTGTAAGCCGCGATACCATAAAAGTCCTAGAGGAAAAAATAGGCAGAAAAATTTCAGATATCCCACGTAGCAACATTTTCACTGATATATCTCCTAAGGCAAGGGAAATAAAGGAAAGAATAAACAAATGGGACTACATCAAACTAAAGAGTTTCTGCTCAGCTAAAGAAAACATCAGCAAGATGAAAAGGAAACCAACCATATGGGAAAATATATTCGCCAATGATATCTCAGACAAGGGATTGACCTCCAAAATGTATAAAGAACTCATACGACTCAACACCAAGAAGACAGGCAACCCAATTAAAAAATGGGCAAAGGACCTGAACAAACACTTCTCCAAAGAAGACATACAGAGGGCCCATAGACATATGAAAGAATGCTCAACATCACTAGCCATCAGAGAGATGCAAATAAAAACCACAATGAGATACCACCTCACACCAGTCAGAATGGCATCATAAACAAATCAACAAACAACTTGTGCTGGAGAGGATGCGGAGAAACGGGAACCCTGGTGCATTGCTGGTGGGAATGCAGACTTGTGCAGCCACTATGGAAAACAGTTTGGAGTTTCCTCAAAAAACTAAAAATGGAACTGCCTTTTGAACCAGCAATTACATTGCTAGGGTTATATCCAAAAAATCCTGAAACACCAATTCAAAAGAACCTATGCACTCCAATGTTCATAGCAGCACTACTTACAATAGCCAAGTTCTGGAAACAACCTAAATGCCCATCTGTAGATGGTTGGATCAAAAAACTGTGGTACATTTACACAATGAAGTTCTATGTAGCAGAAAGAAAGAAGGAACTTCTACCATTTGCAACAACATGGATGGAACTAGAGAGAATTATGCTTAGCAAAATAAGCCAGGCAATGAAAGAAAAATACCTTATGCTGTCATCTATTACAGGAAACTAATGAACAACACAAACAAATGAGCAAAATGGAACCAGAGCTATGTAAACAAGAAGTAGACTAACAGTAACAAGGGGGGAGGTGGGAGGGAGAGAAGGGGGTAAGAAGGGGAAGGGTCAAGTCAAAAAAATGTATAAACAACCCATGGACATGGGCAACTGAGTGGGGATTGAATTTGGGGGAAGGGAGGGGCAGGATGCAGGGAAGCAAGAGGGGGAAAAAAGTGAGACAACTGTAATGGAAAAACAAACAAAAACTTTTTTTTTTTATTGGGGGAAAAATGAAAATATGAAGAATGGAAATGCCCATTCAGTGAATATTAGGACAAAGATTTTCCTTCACATTGTATATTTTTCTCCCTATTTGATTCCTCCAGAGTTTGGCATTTTAAACAAGTAAATAATGACATAAGTTTCTTTGCATAGAACTAATAAGACCAGTTGTTAATAGAGGTTCCTTTTTTTTTTCTTTTTTTTTTTGACCAAGTCTTTGACTGGAATTTCAAGCCTAAAGGAGACATACTTGGGCTCAGGTTGTTACCAAAGAGCCCTGAGGAATGGGGAATGACTTTCAAAGGTAATAAAAGCCCGCAAGATAAAAGGCCTGGTACCATGGTTGGTTGTGTGGTCCACAGCAATCTCTCCAGGGAAGTAACGAAGGTTGTTTTCCTGAAAGATGGCTAGAAGGGACCTTAAGGTACAATGAAAAACCAGAAAGACTTGGAAAGGACAGGTGTGTACAGGCAAGGATGAATGCCAAGTATGTGGCTCAGCTTCTGTGCCATGAAGAACAGACTAAGGGTCACACTAAATGTTCCTTGGGTAAGTTCCAGCAATGCAGAACTAAAGATCATAAGTGATCATTTACTGCTCTTATTATGCTTATGCAAATGAACGGGATAAATTAAAAATGGACTTAATGTAGTCCCTTTAAAGACAAGGAGGGTAATCTTAGGGAGAAAAATCATTATTCAAGGAAAATCACAATGATCAGTAGTAGACTATAAAATAGGGCAACTAACCGTCTTAAAAGTTTCTTCTCATTTAAAATATGGTTTCACTTGAAAATTAAACCATGTCTGTGATATCATCAAAGATAATCAAGTTGCAGGCAAGTAGAATGTCAAGTGCCTTGCAACTGGATGTCTTCCCAATAAGACAGTCTTACAGAATTAGAGACTTGTTTGTTGGTTATGTTACATAAATTAACATGTGTTTTCTCTTTTCAAAGGACATAAGCCTATGATCGCATTACCTGAGTGATTGTCTGTATGCATAAGCCTCACTTAATCCTCTCTGCAGCGCTGCCTCCTGAGACTCAACGGTTTGACTGAACTAAATGGCTGGGTTGGTGAATAATGGGGTGGTCTGTGGGCTTCACTTTAAAACTGGTTTCTCTTTTCTATCCTAATGGCTTGGACAGAAAGGGCCCAGAGGTCTGAGAGGAGGGAAACCTAAACTATTTCCCTCAGCCCAAACTAAGTATGGTGGGCAAAAGTGTTTTGGACAGGTGAGATGTGCCTAGCACACCTTCCTCCAAAGAAGCCCTTTTTTTCTTTTTTTTTCTTTCTCCTAATATGGAACATTGAAAAATTAATCCCTGCCTTTTGTCATCTAGTAGTTATGGATTGAATGATGTCTTTTAACCCTTTTTGCCAAATCTGTTGCCCCCAGAATACAAGGATGCCAGTCTGTTAAACGAAGCACGCCATTGACCGGAGACAGCCAACTGACCTGGAGTCTGCATGATCCTTCCCCATGTGGGAAGGCCACCCTCCCCTCCACACCCCCACTATTATTAGGGATTTCTGGACCCAAGGGTAGATAGGACGACGACCATGTCCAGCTTGGAGCAGCTAGAGGAGCTTGAGACCTTCGCCCATTGTCCCTTACAAGATTACAAAGGGTCTTAATATCTGAGAGGGAGGGATAGTTATTTTTCACGAACCATGGGTATGGACTTGGGGGGGGATTGCTGGGGGAGAGAGATGCTGGGTGGAGGGGAGTAAAGGGGAGAAAATTGGAACTATTGTGACAATATAATCAATAAAATACATTAAAAAAAAAAAAAGAATCCAGGGTTGCAGGCAAGCTGTTGTCAGGTGACCAGGGCATTCTGTCATTCCTCCAGTCACCGTACAGCTGATTACATGGCTGAGAGTTGGGCTAGGATTTCCTGATTAATATGGGTTTCCAGCAGGATGTCATAGGAGCCAGTCTATTGTTTAGTTAGCAGCTGTTTAAGGCCTCGAGTCTTCTAGGTCTTCAGTAAGATATGGTTCCCTGGTAGGAGTGGATCTATGAGTTTGTCAGGTGGATAGATAAACCTGTAATGAGTAAACTTGTACAAAATGGTTAACTTACATAATAACTTACAAACCGGATTTTGAGTCTGTAAGACTGTGGAGATACCCAGTTGCAGGGCCTTTGCTGGAATGATAGTATTTTTGATGATGTTATAAACTTATGACTTTTTGTATGTAAAGCAGAGACAAGCCTATTTCTGTAATTAAAGGGTTAAACAGTGGTAGCAATTCCCTGGGAGGGTGTTAGGAGTGTAGAGTGCCCTCTGTTCTTGCTTTGAAGCTAGAGAAGAAGAAACAATTTTATTTTGGTGATTACTGCATCTAGAGACCTTGAAAGTTTTCACAGAGGCTAGAGAAGGCAGGGGAGATAGCAAGCTTGGCACAGCTTGTTCTTGGGACTGCAGCTTTTAGGTTTAAAATTTACAATGTTTTAAAGTTTTATATGCTTACTTTTCCTTCTTATTTCTTTTTTATTTTCACCTTTATCTTTGAGTTACCTACTCAAATGTCCTTTCTTTCCATGCCATACAACAATCTCCTACACAATTCTTTTTCAATTTACACAGTCTGTCTATGACTTACTTGGACTTTCTGCAACATACACAATTCTCTTGACTCAACATTCTACAAGAAACACAATATGTTTTTTAAAACATATGTCTAATTAGGTTGCTAAATTAGTTAGATTCTTTGGGGAGGACTCCATACTCCGCCTTTTTGTTTTATAAGAAATATATTAAATCAATTAGATATTTTTCCTTAATTTGACATCCAGCTCCTTTTACCAGTTGCTATAACAACTGAAAATAAAGCTCTTGTTTTTTAGATAACCCTGACCCCATTATTTCATGGGAAGTGGGTCCCTTTTTGTCAGTTTTGAATTTTCCCTTTTTCTGCCTCTCATTCAAAGTGGACCGGTAATTTTCCTAAATAAACTAGGGATTAATTTGTGTAGTGTGTCAAAACGTGTTGCTTGTGAGGTGGGCTTCCAAGGGTGTCACGCCTTGGTCATCCCAATCTCTTTATGTCTCGGTTTCTCTCCCAGTCATTTAAAACAACTGGAAGGGCTCGGAGTGCTGAATGACCAGTTCTTATTTTGCATGTCCCCGGATGAGCTAAGGATTATATTACTGTGAAGGGAATTTTCTACGAGGCCCCTACACGTCTCTGGGGATGACCCCAGACACCTCTGCTAGGTCCCAATTTATGTAGGGACACCCTAGAATTTGGGCCAGAGGGATGAAGTGCCTCTTATCTTCAGAGCTCGGTCATCACCAGAGCCCTCATATAAATCTTATTTCTGGCCTAAAGCTTTTCTCATTCTGATAAAATCCTAGTTGGTGGAGAATGCCACAGGGTTGGACAGTGAGTGCTTGTGACTGTGTTCCTGATGTTGCACAGACTTTGACTTGCGCTGGCAGGTGTCTAGTGCTCTAACCTGGCCCATGTACCAGCTTATCCTGTCATGGAAGACTTCAGAGAGGTGAGCGCCCTATCAGCTTTTAACTGCTCGACCTGTGCTTGCAATTTTATGGTGATTTATTGAATGAGAGAAGCCAAAATGGTCTTTTGAATGAAAGGAGAGAAAGGCAAAACCAAAAACCCCTGCCAGAGAGAGTGGCATAAAGAAATCTTCCTTTCCTGCACTAAACCACACAGGCAGCCTTTTCCAGAAAGAACCTGGGGGCTGCAGCCCTTACCCTGGGCGAGGTGCCAAAATTCCAATCCGTGCAGTGTGGTTGTCCATGGTCTGGCTCTTGGCCCCGCAGCCTTTCCAGTGTCACTTCTCTTGAGTGCCTGCCCCTCGTCCGGGTGCCAGATGAGGTGGATGGGCCTCACACACCCTAGGCTCAGTTGGAAGTTGCTCTGTCTAGCAGTCTTCATGACCACGGCAGAACAAACGTTTAACCAGGACATTTCATTAAGTATGGGGGAAGGAAGGTAACTGCTCTCTCTATTGGAGAACAATGATTAGACCTTCTTCCCTCATGCTTTTTATTGAGGAGGATACACATGAGAGATACAAGGTCAAGGTTCATGCATAATCAATAGTTTTGAGACATTAGGATTACAGTTGACAGTAACAGATTACATGTACTAGTACACAGGGTACAGTGACTACTCTGTGTCAGGGTATATTAAACATCTTGATGCCACACTGGCAGTAGGTGCAAGGTTTCATACATTCCTTGGTAGAGATTGTTCATTTTACATTAATGATAAAGAAAGCAGAGCAAGTTCTAAAGCATAATAAGAATTCTTTAAATCCAATTTCCACAGAAACCCTCTGAGTGACTTTCGGTTATGTTTCACACACAGCCTTATGTTGAGACTTAAAGACAAGAACAGCTGGAATGCCAGCAGCAGTCATGCTCAGGCCGGGGCTACAATTCCATAAACCATGAGGAGCGATTCCTTGCAGTTTTCCTTCATTATTTTTTCATATGAGCTTTCAATTTCTTGCTCTTTCTCTTCTCCTTCTGGCACCCCTATGATTCAGATGTTGGCACATTTAAAATTTTCCCAGAGGTCCCTAAACCTCTCCTAATTTTTTAAAAATTTTGTTTCCTCATTCTGTATTGATTGACTGTTTTTTTCTTCCTTATGTTCCAAATCATTGATTTGAATGCCAGTTTCCTTCCCTTCACCATTGGTTTTGTGTGGATTTTCCTTTGTTTTGTTTACTGTAGCTTTCAATTCTTCCCTTATGCATTTGCTGTACTTAAGCATATCTGTCAGGCATGTGAGCATCTTTTCCACCAGTGTTTTGAACTCTACCTCTGTTAGGTTGGCTATCTCCTCGTCGCTTAGTTCTATCACTGGAACCTTGATCCATTCCCTCTTTTGGGCCATACTTCTCTGTCTCCTCATCCTGACAGGTTTCTCTGTTTCTTTGCTTCTGTGTCTTAGATAGAGCTGTCATACCTGCTATGTTAAGGGGTGGGACCTTAGGTATTTGTCAGTGCAGGCGACCTGTTCCACCACGTTGTGGCACTGTACATTGGAGAGGGGTCTGAGAGGGAACAATAATGCTTGCTCAGCACTCACCTCTTTTCCAGGCACTTCTCTCACTTCCTTATGGGGATGGCGCCCCTCTAGCTGTTGCCCTGGCCATGGTCCCCAGACTGGGTGGGTCTGCAGATGTTCTAGGTCTGTGGGGGCCCTTTAAACAAGCAGACTCTGCTAAGAGCTGGCAGTTTCTTCATCCACCCCAATCCCCACTGGTTTGCACCATCAGAAGTAACGAGGCTTTATTTTCTCTGGCGCTGGAACCTTGAGCTGCGCGGTCTGGTCTGGTACTGGGAGCACTCACAGTTGTCCCTCTCTACTTTTTAAAATGTATAACTGTGCTCTCCACTGGCCTGCTGCTGCTTCTGCTGCTGCCACTATCACACCATATCCTCTCCATCCCAGCTCTGGCCCTGTCTGGATATTTCTTCTTTATATCTTTGTTTGTTGGACTTCCATGCAGCTCGATTTTCTGGAACTTCTGGTTTTCTTTAGTTTTGAGGTAGTTGTAACCCTTTTTAGTTGTGGAAGGAGACACAGCATATCTGTCTAGGCCTCCATCTTCTCTGGAAGTCCAATAGCTTCAGCAATCTTGAGAAAGGGGAACAAAGTAGGAGGAATCACAATACCTGATATCAAGCTATATTATAAGGCCATGGTAATCACAACAGTCTGGTACTGGCATAAGAACAGACTTATGGATCTTTGAAACAAAATAGAGATCCCAGAAAGAAACCGAGGTCTCTATGGTCAATTAATATTTGACCAAGAGCAAAGGAGCATAAAATGGAGTGAAAATAAGCTCTTCAACAAATGGTGTTGGGAGAACTGGACAGAAACTTGCAAAAAAAATGAAACTAGACTACCAAATTATGCAATACACCATAATAAACTCAAGATGAATAGAAGTCTTAAATGTAAACCACGACACCATAAAAGTCATAGAGAAAAACATAGGCAGGAAAATTTCAGATACCTCATGTAGAAATTTTTTCACTAATATATCTTCTAGGGCAAGGGGAATAAAGGAAAGTATAAACTGACAGGACTACATCAAACTAAAGAGTTTCTGTTCAGTAAAATAAAACATCAGCAAAATGAAAAGGGAACCAACCATATGGGAAAACATATTTGCCAATGATACCTCAGACAAGGGATTGATCTCCAAAATATATAAATAACTTTTACAACTCAACACCAAGAAGACAGACAATCCATTTTAAAAATGGGTGAAGGACCTGGACAGATACTTTTCCAAGGAGGACATACAGATGTCCCACAGGCACATGAAAGGATGCTCGACATCACTAGCCATCAGAGAGATGCCAATTAAAACCACAATGAGATACCAGTCAGAATTTCCATCATTACTAAATCAACAAACAAGTGCTGGTGGGGATGTGGAGAAAAGGGAACCTTAGTGCACTATTGGTGGGAATGCAGACTGGTGCAGCCACTATGGAAAACATGGGATTTCCTCAAAAAATTAATAATGGAACTGCCTTTTAATCCAGTGATTCTATTGTTAGGATTATATCCAAAGAATCCTGAAATACCAATTCAAAAAAATTTATGCATTCCTATGTTTGTAGCAATGCTATTTACAATAGCCAAGTTCTGAAAACAGCCTAGGTGCCCATCAGCGGATGAGTAGACCAAAAACTTGGTACATTTACACAATGAAATACTATGCAGCAGAAAGAAAGGAACTCCTACCTTTTGTGACAACATGGATGTAACTAGAGAGCATTATGCTTAATGAAGTAAGCAAACATCGAAAGACAAATACCATATAATCTCACCTAATACAGGAAACTATGAACAAAGAAACAAGCAAAATAGAACCAGAGGTATATAAACAAGGAACAGACTGACAGTGAACAGGGGGAAGGTGGGTGAGAGAAAAGTGGGGAGAGAAGGGGAAGAGTATAGTCAATGAACTAGTTTAAATGACCCATGAACATGGACAACATTGTGAAGGTTGATTGTAGGAGAGGGCTGGATGAGTGGGGTAATGGAGAGCAATGGGGTAAAAATGGGAGAACTGTAATAGGAAAACAATAATAAGTAAATAAATATTAATTAACCAAAAGCCATAGGTTTATTTCCGGGCTCTCTGTCCTGTTCCAATAATTTACATGCTTGTTCTTATAACAGTCCAAGCTGTTGTGATTACTCTGGCTTTGTACTATAGTTTGGTATCAGGTATTGTGATTCCTCTAACTTTGCACTCTCTCAAGGTTGCTGAGGATGTTTTGTGTCATTTTTTGTTCCATACCAATTTTTAAATATTCATTCTAGATCTGTGAACTATGTCACTGATATTTTAATAGAAATTAGATAGTATTTAATAGAAATTACATAGAAATTACAAACCCTGGCTGGTTTGGCTCAGTGGATTGAGCGTCGGCTTGCGAGCTAAGTGTCGCTGGTTCGATCTTCCAGTCAGGGCACATCAGAGAAGGAAAACTCTGATTCCAAAAAACCTCCGCTGCCTTGCGGCATACCTCTTCAGGGGAAAGGCTAAGGGAGTAAACCCCGACAGAAAATCCGGAGCCGGAGTCCCTAAGGCGGTTTGACGTTGTAGTCAACACCGGCAACTCCTGCGGCGCACCTGAAGCCAAGCTGTATTGACTCCGTCTTTCCCTTGGATCCTTCAGCTGCGAAGAGAGGGGGCGTCTGCTGCATGGGCAACAGCAGACCCTCCATATCACTCTGCCCAGGCTCTGTAGCTTCAGCTTCACTGGAGAGGACACTCCAGCGTCATCGCAAGATGTCGATTCAACACGGGAGGAGACAGATACCGTGTCACTCCCAAGTCGGACTGCACAACCATTCTCGGCGGTGCAGATAGACTCTTAAGAAGCTACACCATCGTCTCTCGAGACGGACGGCTGCCGACGACATAGTATGGGCACTTAATTATGTCAGTTGTTCCAATCCATGAACATAGTATATGCTTCCATTCATTTGTATCTTTCTCAATTTCGTTCTTCAATGTACTATAGTGTTCAGAGTATAGGTCTTTCCCCTCCTTGGTTAAATATATTCCTAGGTACCTTTTTTTTTTTTTTTTTTTTTGCAACAGTAAATGTAATTATTTTCTTAGTTTCTCTTTCTGATAGCTTATTATTAGTGTATAGAAATGCCACTCATTTGTGAATATTAACATCGTATCCTGCTACTTTGATGAATTCATTTATTAGATCTCACAGTATTTTGGTGGAGTCTTCAGGGTTTTCTATATACAGTATTATGTTATGTGTGAATAATGGCAGTTTAACTGATTTTTATTTATTCTTCTTGTCTGATTGCTGTGACCAGGACTTCCAGTACTATGTTGAATGAGAGTGGTGAAATGGGATATCCCTGTTCCTGATTATAAGAGAAATCCTTTTACTTTTTTTCCATTGAATATGATGTTGTGTATACGTTTGTTGTATGTGGCCTTTATTATGTTGAGGTATGATCCCTCTATTCCCACTTTGCTGAGAGTTTTCATCATAAATCATTGCTGAATTTTATCAAATGCCTGTTCTGCATCTATTGATATGATCATGTGATTTTTTTTTATTTTGGTTTTTCAATTACAGTTGTCCCCTTTTCCCCTAATTTCTCTCCCCCACCCAACCCACCCCCTCTCCCACAATCATATCCCTCCCCGTTGTCCATGTCCATGAGTCTTTTATATGGGTTCTTTGACTAATCCCTTCCCTTACTTATCCCCCTTCTCTCCTTCTCCCCTCCCCCCTATTGACTGCTATTCTGCTCTTTGTTCTATTTAGTTCCTTTGTTTGTGTTGTTCTTTAGTTTCCTGTATTAGGTGATATCATATGGTATTTTTTTTTCTTTGCCTGGCTTATTTCACTAAGCATAATTCTCTCTAATTCCATCCATGTTGTTGCAAATGGCAGGACTTCCTTCTTTCTTTCTGCTGCATAGTATTCCATTGTGTAAATGTACCACAGTTTTTTGAACCACTCATCTACAGATGGGCACTTAGGTTGTTTCCAGCACTTAGCTATTGTCAACAGTGCTGCAATGAACATAGGAGTGCATAAGTTCTTTTGAATTGGTGTTTCAAGATTCTTCGGGTATAATCCTAGTAGTGGAGTCGCTGGTTCAAAAGGCAGTTCCATTTTTAATCTTTTGAGGTAATTCCATACTGTTCTCCATAGTGGCTGCACCAGTCTGCATTCCCACCAACAGTGCAGTAGGGTTCCTGTTTCTCCGCATCCTCGCCAGCACTTGTTGCTTGTTGATTTGTTGATGATGGCCATTCTGACTGGTGTAAAATGGTATCTCATTGTGGTTTTTATTTGCATCTCCCTGATGGCTAATGATGTTGAGCATTTTTTCATGTGTCTATGGACCTTCTGTATGTTCTCTTCGGAGAAGTGTTTGTTCAGGTCCCTTGCCCATTTTTTAATTGGGTTGTTTGTTTTCTTGATGTTTAGTCATATCAGCTCTTTATATATTTTGGAAATCAGTCCCCTGTCTGTGATGTCATTGGCAAATATGTTTTCCCATATGGTTGGTTTCCTTTTCATCTTGCTGATGTTTTCTTTTGCTGAGCAGAAACTGTTCAGTTTGATGTAATCCCATTTATTTATTTTTTCCTTTATTTCTCTTGCTTTAGGAGATGTATCCGTGAAGAGATTGTTACGTGAGATATCTGATATTTTCTTGCCTATATTTTCCTCTAGGACTTTTATGGTGTCACGGCTTACATTTAAGTCTTTGATCCATCTTGAGTTTATTCTTGTGTGTGGTGTAAGTTGGTGGTCTAGTTTCATTTTTTTGCATGTCCCTATCCAGTTCTCCCAGCACCATTTGTTAAAGAGGCTCTTCTCACTCCATTTTATGGTCCTTCCTTCTTTATCAAATATTAGTTGACCAAAGAGGCCTGGGTTTATTTCTGGACTCTCTATTCTGTTCCACTGATCTATATGTCTGTTCTTATGCCAGTACCATACTGTTTTGATTACAGTGGCTTTGTAGTATTGTTTGATATCTGGTGTTGTGATTCCTCCTGCTGTGTTCTTCTGTCTCAAGATTGCTTTTGCTATTCGGGGTCTTTTTTGGTTCCATATGAATTTATGGAGTATTTGTCCTAGGTCTGTGAAATATGTCATTGGTATTTTAATAGGGATTGGATTGAATCTGTAAATTGCTTTGGGTAGTATGGCCATTTTGATGATGTTGATTCTTCCCATCCAAGAGCATGGTATTTGCTTCCATTTATTTGTTTCTCCCTTAATTTCTTTCTTCAATGTTATGTAATTTTCAGAATACAGGTCTTTTATCTCTTTGGTTAAGTTTACTCCTAGGTACTTTATTTTTCTTGTTGCTATAGTAAATGGTATTTTCTTTTTTGTCTCTGTCTCTGCTATTTTATTGTTGGTGTACAGAAATGCCTTAGATTTCTGTATATTTATTTTGTACCCTGCGATTTTGCCAAATTCACTTATTATATCGAGTAGTCTTTTAGTGGAGTTTATAGGATTTTCTAGGTATACTATCATGTCATCTGCATATAATGACAGTTTTACTTCCTCTTTCCCAATTTGGATGCCTTTTATTTCTTTTTCTTGTCTGATTGCTGTGACTAGGACTTCCAACACTATGTTGAAAAGGAGTGGAGAGAGGGGACAACCTTGTCTAGTTCCTGAGTTCAGGGGGAATGCTTTCAGTTTCTGTCCATTGAGTATGATGTTGGCCTCAGGCTTCTCATATATAGCCTTAATTATGTTAAGATATGCTCCCTTTATTCCCATTTTGTTGAGTGTTTTCATCATAAATGGGTGTTGTACTTTATCAAATGCTTTTTCTGCATGTATTGATATGATCATGTGATTTTTGTCTTTCATTCTGTTTAGGTGATGTATTATATTTATTGATTTGTGAATATTAAACCATCCTTGCATCCCTGGAATGAAGCCCACTTGATCATGATGTATGATCTTTTTGATGTATTGCTGGATCCTGTTTGCCAATATTTTATTGAGGATTTTAGCATCGATGTTCATCAGTGATATTGGCCTGTAGTTTTCTTTCTTTGTTGTGTCTTGACCTGGTTTTGGGATTAGGATAATACTGGCTTCATAGAAAGAGTTTGGGATTTTCCCCTCTTCTTGGATTTTTTGGAACAGTTTGAGGAGGATAGGAGTTAGTTCTTCCCTGAATGTTTTGTAAAATTCGCCTGTGAAGCCATCCGGTCCAGGGCTTTTGTGTGCCGGGAGATTTTGGATTACTGTTTCAATTTCCTTTTTTGTTATTGGTTTGTTGAGACTTTCCACTTCTTCTTGATTCAGTTTTGGAAGGTTGTATGTTTCTAGAAATTTGTCCATTTCTTCTAGATTGTCAAATTTCTTGTTATACAGTTGTCTGAAGTAATTTCTAACTGTCATTTGTATTTCTGAGGTATCAGTCGTGATTTCTCCTCTTTCATTTCTGATTTTGTTTATTTGTGTCTTCCCTCTTTTTTTTCTTGATTAGACTGGCTAGAGGCTTGTCGATTTTGTTTATTTTTTCAAAGAACCAGCTCCTAGTTTTGTTGATCTTTTGGATTGTTTGTTTAGTCTCTATGTCATTTAGTTCTGCTCTGATCTTGATGATTTCATTCCTTCTTCTTGCCCTAGGCTTTGTTTGTTGTTGTTGTTCTAGTTCTTGTAGCATTGTGGTTAGGTTTTTTATTTGAGATTCTTCTAGCCTTTTCAGATATGCCTGTATTGCTATAAACTTCCCTCTCAGGACTGCTTTTGCTGTGTCCCACAGGTTTTGGGTTGTTGTGTGCTCATTATCATTAGTTTCTAGAAATTTCTTGATTTCTTCTTTGATGTCATTGTTAACCCATTCATTATTTAATAGCATGTTATTCAATCTCCATGAGTTTGGGTGTCTTTGATTTCTTTTTCTGAGGTTGATTTCTAGTTTCAAGGCATTGTGATCTAAAAAGATGCTTGATATGATTTCAATTTTCTTGAATTTGTTGAGGCTTGTTTTGTGACCTATCATGTGGTCTATCTTTGAAAATGTCCCATGTGCACTTGAAAAGAATGTATATTTTGCTTCTTTGGGGTGAAAAGTTCTATATATGTCAGTTAGATCCATGTGGTTTAGTGTGTTGTTCAATGCCTGTATATCCTTGGTGTTTCTTTGCTTTGATGATCTGTCTATTGTTGATAATGGAGTGTTGAAGTCCCCTACTATGAGTGTGTTGTTGTTGATATCCTTTTTGTGGTCTTCTAGTATTTGCTTTATGTATTTGGGTACTCCTATGTTGGGTGCATATATGTTTATCAAAGTCATATCTTCTTGATGGATTGTTCCTTTAAGTATTATGAAATGTCCTTCTTTGTCTCTTTTTATTGTCCTTGCTTTGAAATCCATTTTGTCTGATATGAGAACTGCTACCCCGGCTTTTTTTTCCGGTCCGTTTGCTTGGAATATTTTTTTATATCCCTTTACTTTCAGTCTGTGTAAATCTTTTGTTTTCAGGTGTGTTTCTTGTAGACAGCAAATATGTGGATCCTGTTTTCTTATCCATTCCGTTACCCTATGTCTTTTAATTGGAGCATTTAATCCATTTACATTTAAGGTTATTATTGACGTGTATTTATTCATTTCCCTTTGTACCTCTGTTCCTCTCCTCTCTTGTTTTTTCCTTCTTTTTTCTTAGAACACTCCCTTTAGCATCTCTTGCAATGCTGGTTTGGTGGAGATGTATTCTTTCAGTCTTCTTTTGTCTGAGAAACTCCTTATTTCACCTTCTATTTTGAATGAGAGTCTTGCTGGGTAGAGTATTCTTGGTTGTAGGCCTTTGTTTTTCATTCCTTGGAGTATTTTTGACCATTCCCTTCTGGCTTGTAATGTTTCTGTTGAGAAATCAGTTGATAGCCTTATCGGAGCTCCCTTGTATGTTATTTGCTGCTTTTCTCTTGCTGTTTTTAGGATTCTCTCTTTGTCTTGGAATGTTGCCATTTTAACTATGATGTGCCTTGGAGTGGGTTTTTGGGGGTTCCTCTTGATTGGAACTCTCATTGCTTCTTGGACTTGCATAGCTTTTTCTCTCATCAGGTTCGGAAAATTTTCTGTCACTATTTCTCCTATCAGATTTTCAATTCCATGTTCCTTTTCTTCTTCTTCTCGTATTCCGATGATCCTTAAATTATTTTTCCTAA
Organism: Furipterus horrens; assembly: GCF_987537825.1. Classification (NCBI taxonomy): domain Eukaryota; kingdom Metazoa; phylum Chordata; class Mammalia; order Chiroptera; family Furipteridae; genus Furipterus; species Furipterus horrens. Next base: position 58,173,966 of record NW_028327180.1, on the reverse strand, counting down.
TGCTATCCTGTAATTCCCTTACATCTTGTTCATATTTTTTCAGTCGTTTTTCATTTTGCTGTATTGTCTGGGAGTTTTTCTCTACATTATCTTCTAACTCACTAATCCGATCCTCTGCTTCGTTTAGTCTGCTTTTGACTGATTCTACTGTGTTTTTCAGTTCAGAGATTGTATTCTTAAGTTCTTCCTGGTTCTTGTTAACAATTTCTATGTCTTTTTTTATGCTGGTGTAGTTTTCTGCAAGTTCCCTGTAATTTTCTTGGAGCTGTTGGTAACTTCCTTGAGGGTTGTCATAGTTGATTTTAAGGATGTCGAGTATATTGAGCTTCTTTACCACCATTGTTTTGAATTCCATGTCTGACATTTGGGCTATGTCTATTTCATCTATCTCTCTCTCTGAGGATTCCTCTTTTCTTTTCATTGAGGGCTTATTTTTGCGTCTTACCATGTTGGATTCTTTTTGTTTTTATTTATTTATTTATTTATTTTGGTGGGGGGTAGTCTGCTTTGACTTCCCTCCTTTGTGGTGTAATATTCTTTATCGAAGGTCTGGGAGTTTCAGTGGTGTAGTCTCTTTGATATCCTGAGTCTGATGTTCTTGAGTTATCCTTTATGTCGTTTGTTTATGCTGTTCGGTTATATTTCAGATGTTCTTTGATAGGATCTTCCTTCTGGCTAGTTGGTTGAGAATCACTCTATCCGCTTTGTCTTGAGTTCTTTTGTGGATATGCTGTTAAAGACATAAACACACAGCCCAGGCAGGAGACCCACACCCTCAAAAAGTATCCCCCACTCTATCCTGCTATCGTTAGCCAACTAGCCCGTATTAATATAAATATAAAGAGATTTGAGCTTTTATACTATAAGAAGAATAGATAAGAGTTGTTTTGGGGGAGGAAAAATATAATTTTTGATAGAGGGGGTGATAGATTAATGATATTTGAGACTGTGCAAGCCAGTTAGTAATATTTACATTGTATGTTAATAAAAATAGAAGAAAAGGATAGAAAAATACATAATATAGTAAGAAAGTGGGATTGTATTGTATTTGGGTTTATATAGTAATTATATTATATTATTTAGAGTGATAGGATGGCTAAGCTAGACACACAAACGAATAAACAACGATTAAAGAGAAAGGATGAGAAGGAGAGGTTATATGCAACACGTTACAGATAAAGTTTGTTATTATTGGAAGAGGTGAAGGAAAAACACCCCCCCATAAAATCCCCAAGAAAATAGAAGAAAGAAAAGAAGAAAGAGAGAAAGAGAAGAAAATGAAAAATTTACCACAAAACCCCCCCAAAAAACCCCAAAAGGTAAGAAAGAAAGGAACAAAGAAAGATAGAAAAGAAAGAATAAAGAAGAAAGAAAGAAAAAAGAGAGAGAAAAGAAAATATTGAAAAAATATATATATACCCCCCAAAACCCCCCCAAAAAAAACCAGGAAAAGAATAAAGAAAGAAGGAAAAAAAAGAAATGATTAAGAAGAAAGAAAGAACAAGGGAGAAAAAATTTGGGAGAAAAAATTTGGAAAAAAAAAAAAGCGATGTTTTTACTCCGTTTAAGCCTTGGTGTGTTGCCTTCTTTTTCTGGGTCCGCAGCTGGTCTAGTGTGGCAGGTCAGAGGTTCTTGTTTTTTGCAGGACTGGTGTGCACCCCCGGTTGCCGCTATGGTGCACGCCCGCGGTTGCCGGCACGGCGCGCTCCCTTGCTGCCCGCTGGAGCCAGCTGAGGTGCCCTTGCGCTCGAGCCCTTGCGCGCGAGCCCCTGCGTGCTCAGGCGGCCCAAGAGTTTGCCCCGCGGTTGGAGCCCACTGCTGCCAGGCCGCGGTGGTTCCCCGTTCGTGCCGAGGTGTCCCTGCGCGTGACCCTGCCCACGTGGGCGGCCCGAGCGCTTTCCCCGGGATTGGCTCCTGCTGTCGCTGGGCTGCGGCAGTTCCGCGTTCGCGCCGAGGAATCCCTGCGCGCGTCCCTGCACTCGCGGGCGGCCCGAGAGCTTTCCCCGGGATTGGCGCCCACTGACCCCCCGGGCTGAGGTGCTTTCGCGCTCGCGCGCCGCCCCGTGCCCTCAGTCCCGCTGAGCCGAGTTCCGGGAGTTGGTCTCTGGCCTCTTAGGGCAGGGCCAGGGACACTTGTGCTCAGTGGAAGCGAGCGTCTGTGGGTCGCCTCCTCCCGCTGTTCCCGTGCTGCAGCCGCCCGCCTTCCCTCACCCGTCTGGGCGGGCACAAACAGAGCCTGCGCTAGTGGTCTGCTTTCCGGCCTGGGGCCCTGCGCCCACGGGAGCTGTCTAGGGGTGTCTGTGCACGGTTCTCTGCCTGTTCAGTGGGCCCTCCCTGTGCCCGTAGGGGCACTGATCTTATGTCCGTTGGGGAGTGTCTGAGGGACGCCTGGACTCATGGCACCGCGCACCTGGGCCAGTGAGTGAGAGCACTTCCCTATGTGCGCCCCCGTGACCCAAGGGTAGGGTTGGGGAGTGGATGAGCGCGCCTCTGCGCCTGGGCTCCTCCAGAACCGCCTACCACCCCCAAACTTTCCTCCCCTCTCCACCGTCCACTAGAGAAAAATATAAAGGAGAATTATGTTCTCACTTGCCCGGCAGCACGCTGTCTCCTGTCCTTCATCGCCAATGCCACTTGGTCGAGTCCCGTCTCTGCCAGCGGGCAGAGATCTGCTCTCCACCTGACTCCTCTCCGGGCAGCCTGTGGTCGCCAAAAATCCTTTGTGTTCTTCCTGATCATGTGATTTTTATCTTCCATTTTGTTTCTGTGATGTATCACATTTATTGATTTGCAAATATTGTACCAGTCTTGCATCCCCTGGATAAATCCCACTTCATCATGGTATATGATCTTTTAATGTATTGCTGGATTCACTTTGATAATATTTTGTTGAGGATTTTAAAAGTCTCTGTGTTTATCAGGAGTATTGGCTTATAATTTTCTTCCTTTGTACTGTCTTTACCAGATTTTGAAATTAGAATGATACTGGCCTCATTAAAAGAAAAAAAAAGCTTGGAAGTTTTTCTTCCTCTTGAATTTTATGGAATAGTTTGAAGAGGATAGGTGTTAATTCTACTTTGAATGTTTGTAAAAATTTAACTGTGAAGCCATTTTGTCTGGGACTTTTGTTTGCTGGGGACTTTTTTGATTACTACTTCAATTTTATTAGTTGCAAAGTTGCTAAGTTTCCCCATTTATTACTTTCAACTTGCACCCCCTTTGTCCTATTTTATTTCTCCATTACTGTCCACTTCATCAAATCTGGCATATAAACAATTTCTTGGACTCTTCATTTTTTCAGTAAACTTCCTGTGTCACATAAAACTTCTATTACATCAATTTGTATGCTTTTCTCCTGTTCATCTTTCTCAGTTAAATTTTGAGACCCAACAAGCACCCTAAAAGGATCCAGGAAAACTATTTCCTTCCCTACACTCTGGTCTGTGCTATGCAAGGAATGGGAGAAAATCATGCTGTTTAATTCCAAAGGGTCTCTGACATGAATTTTTAAATTATTTCACTCCTTGAAAACTCATGTACTGGTAGAAACACCAGGGATTGGCAGTCAGACAGAACTTAGTGTAAATCTCTGGTTCAGTTCTAATTGAGCAAATGATTAAACCTCCCAGCCTCCTGAATGACATGAGTAAAAAAGGTTAATGAAAATATGATGACCTGAATGATGGAATTGGGTAACAACAACAAATAAAGCCCAGGTAAGAACTGCAGGATATCCTCAGGTGAGGATTTTAAAAATAAAGAGAACAGGACTTCCGTCAAAGTGGAGGTGTAGGTAGACATGCTTCACCTTTTCACACAACTACAGAAAAAAAAATTACAAGTAGACTACAAAACAAATATCCCCCAGAACCAACAGAAAATTGAGCTGTATGGAAGTCCAACAACTAAGGATTTAAAGAAGCCACATTCATCCAGATGGGTGGTGGGTGGAGACATAGATACAGGGAGAGAGGCATGGAGAGGTGATGGAACAGGTGGTCCCACATTCATGTATGGTAAATAGAAATTGGGAGGATCCCTCTGGAGTGAGGGATCCCAGCCCCAACCCACATTACCCAGCCTAGGGGTCCAGTCCAGGAAGATAAATCCCCATAACTTCTAGCTGTAAAAGTGAGTGGGGGTTGGGATGGGGGAATAAACAGCTGGGTTCTCAGCAGACTCCTCTTAAAGGGTTTGCATGGACTTAGAGCTTACCCAGGCCCACCCCCTCCAGGATTCAGCACCAGGGCAAGAGCTGGGATGGCAAAAGTGACACACAAGGAGAAAGTGAAGTGCCTAAAAACAGGGAGTGTGCCACAAGGCTGATTCCTCTCAGGCAATCCTCCAGAAGCCAGTCAGTGGAACTGTCTCCTCTCTGAGTCCTCCCCCACAATGAGCAACAGAGTGGTGACATGGGTTCCCCCACCCTGGCAATTACCTATGGCTCTGCCACCACACAATTTACAGGTGCATATTTTACAACAGGCCATGCTGCTAAGACAAGGAGTCAAAGCAGCTCTACCTAATACACAGAAACAAACACAGGGAGGCTGCCAAATCGAGGAGACAAAGAAATATGGCCCAAATAAAAGAACAGAACAAAACTACAGAGAAAGAATTAAACAAAATAGAGATAACCAACCTATCAGATGCAGAGTCTGAAACACTGGTGATCAGGATGCTCAAAGAACTCATTGAGTATGGCAACAAAATTAAAAAGACCCAAGAAGAAATGAAGGTTGCACTAAGTAAAATAAAGAAAAACCTACAGGGAACCATCAGTGGAGGGGTTGAATCCAAGATTCAAATCAACAATTTTGAACATAAGGAAAAAATAAGCATTCAACCAGAACAACAAGAATAAACAACATTAAAAAAAAAAAACAAAAACAAGGATAGTATAAAAAGCCTCTGGGACATCTCCAAATATACAAAATCCAAGTCATAGAGGTACCAGAAGGAGAAGAGTAAGAGTAAGAAATTGAAGACTTATTTGAAAAAATGAAAGAAAATTTCCCTAATTAAGTTAAGAAAATAGATATACAAGTCCAGGAAGCGCAGAGAGTCCCAAACAAGATGGACCTAGGCAGAAATGAAGGCTACATTAAGTGAAATAAAGAAAAATCTACAGAGAATCAAAAGTGGAGAGGATGAGTCAGGTTCAAATCAACAATTTGGAAAATAAGAAAGAAAAAAGCATTCAATCAGAACATCAAGAAGAAAAAATAATTAAAAACAAAACAAAACAAGGATAGACTAAGAAGCCTCTGGAACATCTCCAAACATACCAACATCTGAATCATAGGGATGAAAGAAGAGGAGGAAGAGCAAGAAATTGAAAACTTATCTGAAAAAAATAATGAAAGAAAACTTCCTTAATTTGGTGAAGGAAATAGACATACAAGTCCAGGAAGCACAGAGAGTCCCAAGCAAGTTGGACACAAAGAGGACCACACCAAGACACATCATCATTAAAATGTCAAAGATTAAAGGGCATAGAGAATCTTAAAAGCAGCAAGAGAAAAGAAGAGAGTTATCTACAAAGGAGTTCCCACAGACTATCAGTGGATTTTTCAAAAGAAACTTTGCAAGCTAGAAGGGACTGGCAAGATGTATCCAAAGTGATTAAAAGCAAGATTACTCTATCCAGCAAAGCTATCATTTAGAATGGAAGAGTAGATAAAGTTCTTCCCGGACAAGGTAAAGCTAAAGGAGTTCATCATCATCAAGCCATTATTACAGGAAATGTTAAAGGAGAAAAGAAGAAGAAAGAAGGAAGAAGAAGAAGGAGGAGGAGGAGGGAGAGGAGGAGAAGAAGAAGAAAGAAGATGGAAGAGGAGGAGGAGGAGAACATGAACATTAAGAAGACAGCAAATTGCCCTGGCTGCTGCGGCTCAGTGGATTGAGCATTGGCCTGCAAGCCAAGTGTCGCTGGTTTGATTCCCAGTCAGGGTACATGACTAGGTTGCATGTCAGGTCCCCAGTTGGGGGCGCAAGTAAGAGGCAATCACACAGTGATGTTCTCTCCCTCTATTTCTCCTATCCCCTCTCTCTAAAAATAAATAAATAAATAAGCAAACAAATAAATACATAAATTATTTTTTTAAAGAAAAACAACAAATTTACAACTATCAACAACTGAATATGAAAAACAAACTAAGCAAACAACCAGAACAGGAACAGAATCATAGGTATGGAGATCATTTGGAGGGTTATCAGCAGGGAGGGGGAAGGGGAAGATTGGGGGAAAAGGTTCAGGATCAAGAAGCACAATTGGTAGGAACAAAATAGCCATGGGGATGTCAGGAATAGTAGAAAAAATGCAAAGAACTTATATGCACGACCCATGGACATGAACTAAGGGGGTGGGTGTTGCTGGAAGGAATGGGGGTACAATATGGAGGGGGGAAAATGAGCAAAATTGGGACAACTGTAATAGCAAAATCAATAAAATATATTTAAAAAACTGGAAAAAAATCATGATGACTTCCAACAGATGCAGAGACGATACGACAAATAAGAGCATCTGCCTTGTAGCAGGAACTTTTAAACATTAGATCCTTCACAGTAAAACAAATATGTATATGAGAAACAATGATGTTCTAAGGCTTAAATGATCCACCTACCATGTTATAGATTAATTTCTTGGTTTATTTGGAATCTTACACTAGACTTTGGAGAAAATGTCAAAGTTTGGGAACAAATGGTAGAAAAGAAACATGTTCCTATGAAAGACTTTGGATGTGAATTTGGGATGTAGAAAACACCCAACTTGCTGTATTTCCACACTTGATGGCTGTCAGCTAAGAAAGGTAATCAGATTGTGATCATTTTGACTAAAATACACAGAGTAATTAAATAATTTTTTTACAATAACAAAAGGAAAGCTCAGGTCAAGAAATGTAGTTTTCTCTTGGCACTTTGGTAGAAGCTGTGGAAACTCACCTTTATTACTCCTTATCTCATATTGTTGTTTGCCCTTGCTTCATAGCTCAACTAAATGGATTTTTGAATCATACGTGTTGTGCAGTTACACATTAAAATATGTAATGTTGGTACAAAACCTACTTGTGGAAGTCCAGGAAAAGATATACACCTTGGGAAGCACAGGTCAAGACCAGATATGACTGAATGGTTCCAAATGCCACTATTGGCCCCTGAAGGAGATGACAGCCAGGATGCAGATGCCCACCTCTCCTATTTACTGTTACTCTTTTTCCACCTCTCTGTTACCTAGTAGCAGCCTCCTTAGTGCCCCCTTCACCTCTTTGTTTCTGAGGGTGTAGATCAGGGGGTTCAGGAGTGGGGTGACAATATTGTAGAGGAGGGTGAGGAATTTGCCCTGGTTCTGGGAAGAACTGTTCCCTGGCTGCATGTACATGTAGATAATGTTCCCATAGAACAGTGAGACCACTGTGAGATGGGAGCCACAGGTGTTGAAGGCTTTTTGCCTTCCTGATGCTGACCGAATGTGTAACACAGCCTTTATTATGTAGCTATAAGAGACCAGGATAAACACCAGGGGTGACAGCACAATAGCCACTGCCAGGACAAAGACAGTGCCCTCAATGGCAGCTGTATTGACACAAGCCATCCGGATCAGGGCAGGCATCTCACACAAGAAGTGGTCCACACTATGGCGCCCACAGCGGGGTAAATGCAGGGTAACTGGGGACATGGCCAGGGAGTTGGCCACCCCACAGCCCCAGGCCACTGACACTAAGCCCATGCAGAAGCGAGGATTCATGATCACCAGGTAGTGCAGGGGGTTGCAGACTGCAACAAACCGGTCATAGGCCATAACAGCCAGGAGCAGGCACTCTACGCCACCCAGACCCAGGAACAGAAAAAGCTGGATGGCACAGCCTATGTAGCTGATGGTCTTGTCATGTCCACTCAGGTTATAGAGCAGTTGGGGGATGGAGCTGGTGGTGAAACTGAGGTCCAGGAAGGAGAGGTGAGTGAGGAAGAAGTACATAGGGCTGTGGAGCTGGGGATCCAGCCAGGACACTAGGATGATGGTGGTATTGCCCAAAATGGTCAGGAGATATGCAATCAAGATGACCACAAAGAGGATCCTTTCCAGATGGGGGCGGTCAGAAAATCCCAAGAGGATGAAATTTCCCTGGATGCTATCATTGGTTCCATCCATATCTACTGCACCTGAAAAGGAATATTTATACTAATAATGGTAGCAGACAATATAAGGCAGTGCTTACTATGAACCAGGTGTTCCTTTGTGCTTTTTACATTTATTTAACCCCAACAGTGATATGGAGTAGACAGTCTTATCATTTCAGACTTATAGAAAAGGAAACTGATGCAGATGTGTGTTAAGTGAACAATCATATTCTAGAAAAGGCAGAGCTGATTTTGAACCAAGGAAATGGGGCTTGAAGTCTTCATCCTTCACTGCTGGCATTGCCTCTAATTCCAATGACAAGAAGTTAAATTCTGCCATGACCCAGACATTGATTTTTCTTGAGACACAAATTCCTGAGCTACTGAAAAAACCTCAAAGGCCCAAAATGGAATCCCAGGACAATAAATTAATAGAACTTAGGAAATATCTATTGTATGCAGAATACTTTATTTGTTCTTTAACTTAAAGATACATCTCATTCATTTGGCCATTATCTTGAGGTAATTTTAAAGTACTCAAATAAATTATAATATATGAGACCATTGAATATTACTAAAGCAACATACACGTAAAATTAATCTCTCTCAATTGGATCTAGTTTTTAAAAAAATGAGTATATATATATTTTTTCCAAAGTACTATATTCTGCTTTGTAACAGGTAATACTACTTTAATGCAATAATTTACATACATGTGCAAAAACCTCTATCAAATTGCATTGCTGAGAGTTCATCATGTTCAAACAAAGCACAAGTCTTACAGACAATATAGAGGAATCAGTTCAAAACATCTTACACTATGATTTCAATCTCCCGTGGCAATCCCTTAGCCAACAAGATACAATTAAGAGATCCCAGAAAACTCTTGATCTTGCCACAGTTTCTCATCTAAAATGGTAATCATCAAACTACTTTATTTAATTTGCAGGTATGTGTTGATGTTTTTAATTTAAAAGTTGGTAAATGTGAAAGTATGTTGCATAAAGTTTACGTGTCATATATATAAGGAATGGGAAACTAGGCCCATGTGACTAGGCAGAGAAATTCTGAAGGAAAAATAGTGTAATGAAGAGGAACTATTTTTACCATATATTCAAACATACTCTGAAAATAAAATAAGACATGATAATTAGAAATTAATTTGGAGTCAGGGAGTATGAATCACCCATTCACTACTTTCACCAAAAATAAATGATAAACCAAATATTTAAATATTAAATATAACTATTATAAGAAAACACAAAAGTTGTTCCATCTTTTTTTTTTTTTTTTTGATCATCTTGGATTTAGACAGGTCTCACCAGGCAAATCGCAATTCTCAAAAACAATAAAGCAAAGTACAAACAAATTTGCATATTTTAATAAATATATGCCATAAGAAACACCACTATAAAGTATAAAGAATAATAAAAATACTAGAGAAATCCAACATGACAATTGAAAGTTTACCTTATTTAATAGCATTTTCAAGAAATTGGCAAGAAAATATGGAAAAAAATAAAAATAATTAATGACTTGATGTAGTTCACAGGAAAAGTGATATAAAAACACAACTTAAAAACATTAGAATTTTCCTCATTGGTAATTAAGGATACAAAATTAAAATATAAATGTAAAGACTTCCAGCCAAGATGGAGGCATATACAGACATGCTGCATCTCCCTCTACACCTAAGAAAGAACACAACTACGTCAAAACCAGAAACAACCAGAAGTTCCAGAAAATCAAACTGCATGGAAGTCCAGCAAAAAAAGATATAAAGAAGAAATACTCATCCAGACAGGTAGGAGGGGTGGAGCCAGGGTGGAGAGGATGTGGTGTGGTGGCAGCAGCAGCAGCAGCAGCAGCAGCAGCAGCAGTAGGCTGGCAGAAAGCGCAGTCACACATTTTAAAAAGTCAGGAGTAACAGCTGGGGAGCATTTTCAGCTCCTCACTGGACCCAGAAGCTCATGGTCCCAGCACCAGGGAAAATCAAGCTTCATTGCTTCTGACTGTGCAGAACAGTGGGGGTTGGGGTGGAGGCAGAAACTGCCAGTCTCTCAGCAGAGTCCACTTGTTTAAAGTGTCCCCACAGTCCTAGAACATCTGCAGACCCACGCACTCTGGGAATGATGGCTAGGGCAGCAGCTAGAGGGGCGCCAGTCTGGTGCAAAAGTGAGAGAAGTGCCTGGAAAAGGGGCGAGGGCTGATCAGGCGGCATTGTTCCCTCTCAGACCCCTGCCCCACACACAGTGCCACAACGTGGTGAAACAGGTCGCCCTGTACTGATGAATCCCTAAGGCTCTGCCCCTTACAACATAACAAAAGTGGCAACTCTACCTGGGACACGGAGGCAAACAAACACAGGAGCCTGTCAGAATGAGGAGACAGAAAAGTATGGCCCGAAAAGGGGAACAGATCAAGGTTCCAGTCAAAGAAATAAGTGACAAGGAGATAGCCAACCTAACAGATGAAGAGATAGACAACCTAACAGATGCAGAATTCAAAACACTGGTGATAAAGATACTCACAGGCTTGACAGATACGCTTGAGTACGGCAAACGCATAAGAGAAGAAGTGAAGGCTATGCTAAATGAAATGAAGGAAAATCCACACAAAACCAATGGTGAAGGGAAGAAAACCGGGGTTCAAATCAATGACTTGGAACATAAGGAAGAAAAAAACAGTCAACCAGTGCAGAATGAGAAAGCAAGAATTGAAAAAAATGAGAAAAACTTCCCAAATTTTGTGAAGGAGATGGACATACAGGTCCAGGAAGCACAGAGGGTCCTGAGCGAGCTGGATCCAGAGGGCACCACACCAGGACACATCATGATTGAGATGCCAAAGGTGAAAGATAAAGAGAGAGTCCTATGGGCAGCAAGAGAGAGGTGGAGAGTTGCCTACAGGGGTGTGTCTATGGGACTATCAGCTGATTTCTGAGAGGACACTTTTCAAGCAGGAAGGGACTGGCAAGCAGTATTCAATGTGATGAAAGGTAACCTGTAACCAGGTTTACGCTATCGAGCAAAGCTACCATTTGGAATGGAAGGGCAGATGAAGTGCTTCCCAGACAAGGTAAAGCTGAAGGAGTTCATCATCATCAAGTCATTTTTATATGAAATGTTAAAGGAACTTATGTAAGAAAAAGAAGATCAAAACTATGAACACTAAGATGACAACAAACTCACAACTATCAACAACTGAATCTAAAAATATAAAAACAAAATCCAACTAAGCAAACCAGAATAGGAACAGAATCATAGGTATGGGGATCATTTAGCGGGTTATCAGCTGGGAGTGGGGAGAGGGATAAATAAATAAATAAATAAATGCACAAATAAACAAATATATATATACACACACATATATATATAAAAAGTGTAAGGATAGATTTACCTTTTAAAATAGGTAGATATTAAATGTGGTAAGTTCAGGGAAATATGCCAATTCTCTTGAACTCTTGATAGGAATCTAAATTGGAATATAATGTGGAGGAATCTTAGAAAAAGATTATTAATTGAAATGGATAGCTCAGGACAATGTATACATTTAAAGTTATAGAAATGATAAATAAATAATGTCAACTTTATAAACTAGAAACAAACAACTACTGAATGGGAATAAGCATATGTATGTTATTTCACCAGGATTTTCCCAAAATTAATGTTAATTTCAAAAATATGGAAAACAAAATATAATGTATAGGGAGATACTATTTAGTATGATCCCATTTTTTGGTCACAAACTCTCTATGTCTCTATATTTACATTAAAATTGATATAATACTTAAATATATACACCAAATTGTTAAAAGACTTACTATTAGAGAGTGAGATGGAGTTTGAGAATTTCATTTTTACACAATCCTGTCTTTATTAAATAGTAATAATTATGAATTACTATAAAATTTAAAAATAATATCTAAGCAAAATGGAGATAATAAACCTATCAGATGCAGAATTCAGCATACTAGTTTTATCAGGATGCTCAGAGAACTCCTTGAGTACAGCAAAAAAATAAAGAAATGAAGGTTACACTGAGTTAAAAAATAATCCACAGGAAACCAACAGAGAAGGGAAGAAAGTGGGGATTCAAACAAATAATTTGAAACATAAGGAAGAGATAAACATTCAACCAGAACAAAAAGAAGAAACCAGAATTCATAAAAATGAGGATAGGCTTAAGAACCCCTGGAACAGCTTTAAACGTGCCAACATCTGAATCATAGGGATGCAAGAAGAGGAAGAGCAAGAAATTGAAAACTTATCTGAAAAAATAATGAAAGAAAACTTCCTTATTTTGGTGAAGGAAATAGACATACAAGTCCAGGAAGCACAGAGAATTCCAGCAAGTGGAACACCAAGAGGACCACACCAAGACACATCATCATTAAAATGTCAAAGATTAAAGAGCAGAGAGACTCTTAAAAGCAGCAAGAGAAAAGCAGAGAGTTATCTACAAAGGAGTTCCCATAAGACTATCAGTGGATTTCTCAAAAGAAACTTTGCAGGCAAGAAGGAACTGGCAAGAAGTATTCAAAGTGATGAAAAGCAAGGATATATGACCAAGATTACTCTATCTAACAAAGCTATCATTTAGAATGGAAGGGCAGATAAAGTTCTTCCCAAACAAGGTAAAGCTAAAGGAGTTAATCATCATCAAGCCATTATTACAGGAAATGTTAAAGGGGTTTATTTAAGAAGGAAAAAAAGAAGAGCAAAACCATGAGCATTAAAAAGGCAACAAATTTACAACTATTAACAACTGAATGTAAAAACAAAAACAAAGCAAACAACTAGAACAGGAACAGAACCATAAATATAGAGACCATAAGGAGGGTTATCAGCTGGGTGGGAGAAGAGGGAGAATGGGGGAAAAGGTGTAGGGTTTAAGAAGCATAACTTGGTAGGTACAAAATAAACAGAGGGATATAAAGAATAATATAGGAAATGGAGAAGCCAAATAACTTACTTGCATGACCTATGGAGATGAACTGGGGTGGGGGTGGGAGGATGGGGGTGTTGCTGGAGGGGAGGTAAAGAGGAAAAATTGGGACAACTGTCATAGCATAATTAATAAAATATACTTAAAAATAAAAATAATATCTAAATATTTTATTAGAGTAAAATAAAATAGGAAATTTTCTTGAGAGTTACTTTTTGTTTTGTTTCTAAATCTGTTAATATATCATTTTAACTTTGTCATTGTTTTTTTACAGACATTATCGCACCATCGACCTTAATGGGTCATTTAAAAAATAAACTGAAAAGGAAGAAAAATAGGAAGAAAGACAGGAAGTTAAAAAGAAAGACAAATTCTCAATCACCATTATAACACCATTGTTTTAAAACAAACTGCTGCACAGTTTCATGATCCAAAAATTGTGAATTTTGTGAAATTTGAGAAAAGTAGACTGCTGAGCTGAACATGAGTGGAATGCAGTGACAGGGCGTGAATTCGATTTTCAAGATAAAACCTGCATTCCAATCTCTGGAATTGTTTTCTGCACTTGGAGGCAGAGTCAGAATGACTTCTTCAAGGGAAGGTTGAGGCAATTGAAAGGAATGCTCATCGTAACAGCTCACCTTTTCCGGCCTGAACCTACAGCTCTTCTGCTCCCTGATGGACGCCCACGGGGTGCTGTGTGGCCTGGGCGCTGCGGGAGAAGGAGGCCCAGCCCAGTGCGCTGTGCGCTGCGTCACAGAAGCAGGTCCATCCTATGTGGTACCCCAGCCTTTCACTTTCTGAACGGCTCTGGGAATTTAATTTATCCCCTTAAATTCTACTGTAATCAGTTTTACCTATTCTGTGTAGAGGCCCTCTTGGCACACAGGTCCCGTGTTAACAGCCTGCCCACCTGCCAGCCGCAGCTACCGCTGGACTGGCACCTGTGACAGTCGCATCGAGCACCTTTGCGACTCGCCTGACTGTGCTCCTCGGCTACCATAGAGCACCTTTCAGGTATGCCATGAGCTTTGTCGCTGCTTTCCTGGTGCGAGTAGCAATGGGGCAACAGTCATCATTTATACATGAAACACTCTAGAAGTTCAAAGAATGAACAACTAATTGCTTAACGTGACAGTTCAATCCTCCCTACCATGGGGAGGTACTTAGTGTTCCCCAGTCAAAGTTAGGAAAACCTGAGGGCAGCATCCAGTTCCGAGCTTGGGCGCCCAGAGCTCTCCCACCCACGCAGACAACTCACAGAAGGGCAGGAAATGAGTCTAGTGACAGGATTCATAGTTCTTCATCGCTTTAGGTAGAATTGCAGACGGCAGAGCGGCTTACCTGCACCCAAGGGACTATTGCTTTGTGAACATGTTTCACTTGAGTGCGCGGGAGTGAGGCAAAGCTAACATGGATTGTTCCCTGTATGTTCTGGACAAACTGTGTGAACACTATTGTCACCAAATGCACTGTCCACCTCCAAAATGCCCACACTCAGTCCACCGCTAAAAGAACTGTACTTCTTTCAGAACCTGGAGGAAAGGCATGATTAAAATTTTTAGTTTATTTCCAAAGATTTTTTAATCTTGAAGACTAAAGGGTTTAAACTCACAAAATATGTGATTACAATAACAAATGGCAGGAAGTGGGACCCATGTTTTTCAGAGCGGGGACAGGGCTGCATCTTCCCAGGTAAGAGTGATGATTCCCCATCACACCCATGAGGCTGCTAATACCTTTTTTTATGCTTTTCCTTTTTTCAAAATAAAACTCGACTCTTATATCTCATTTTCTCATGTTCACCTGAGAAAACTCAGTGTTTTTTAACAAACTCTAGTTCCAATATAAAATCTCAAATATCTCATGTAAAATATTTTTGCCAATATATCACCTAGGGCAAGGGAAACAAACAAAAAAACAAATGGGACTACATCAAACTAAAAATCTTCTGCACAGCGAAAGAAACCATCAACAAAATTAAAAAGTAATCCACTTAATGGGAAAACATCTGATAAGGGATTAATTTCCAAAGTATATAAGAAACTTACACAACAGATACCCCAAAGAGGACAGATATCCTATAGACATATAGAAGAAAATACTCAACATCACTAATCATCAGAGAGCTGAAAATTAAAACCACAATGAGATATCAACTCATACATTCCAGAATGGGTACTACCATCAATAAATCAACAAACAACAAATTCTGGCAAAGATGTGGAGAAAAGGGAACCCTAGCGCACTGTTGATGGGAATGCAGATTGGTGCAGCCACTGTGGAAAACAGTATGGAGTTTTTTCAAAAAACTAAAAATGGAACTGCTGTTTGACCCAGAGATCCCACTTCTAGGAATATATTCTAATAATCCAGAAACACCAATCAGAAAGAATATATGCACCTCTGTTACAGAATGGGGGTGTCCAAAAGAAACCCCAGAGCCAGAGCTTGCTGCTGGGGGATGGGGAAAAGGAAGCAGCTTCTAGGATGCCTTTGCATGCCTGGGGCTAGTGGCTGTAACTTTGTTGCACAAATGGCTTTGAAACTTCCAAGGCCCAGGAAGATGGGAGGGATCTTGTACCATGGGATGGTACTGAGTGGACAGAGCCTGCGTAGGGTTCTGTGAATGGTCAGAACTGGTTGACACACCCACTGTGTCAGAGGACGCAGTCAGGGATTTAAAAAGCAACTGCAGACATTTTAGCGGGGGATCTCCATGCTGCTTTAAGAGGGGGCTCTCGCCATGCGGTTTTGAGAAGGAGAGGAGATCCGCGTGGTTTGCAGGAAGAAGGCGCTCTCTCTCCCCATGTGGATTAAAGAAGCTGAGTTCTTCATGTGGTTTTGAGAAGGTTCTCCATGCTGTTTTGAGAGAGAAGCACCATGCGGCTTTGAGAAGGCAGTTTACAAGGAGGTTGAGAATCCATGCAGTTCTGCATTCAAAGCTGGCAGGCACCACAACACAGAAAGACCTCCCCAATCAGAATTGAATGATTGCCAGCTACCGGTAAAGCTGAACTGTGTCTAGGAATTAGGGAAATGGTATTTCTAACTTTTCTAAAACTAGCCTGGTTTAGTAGGGGGAGGCAGAACTATGTGTTTGTGGGTGTTTTAAAGAACATAAGACTTAACGGCAGAAATTCGCAAATAATCTAAATCTATGTAACTGTTAAATAAACAATTCTTTTTCTTTTCACTAAACTCTGGTATTGAGAGTTATAATTCTGGTGGCGGGCATTCGGGCCCCTAACTAAACAGCCTGTGGGTTCTATTTCAAATCGGAGCAGCCCAGGGGTTCTGTTACACCTCTATGTTCATAGCAGCGCTATTTACAATAGCCAAGTTCTGAAAACAACCCAATTGCCCATCAGTAGATGGGTGCATAAAAAAGCTGTGGTACATTTACACTATGGAATACTACTCAGCTGTAAAAAAAAAAAAAGAAGGAACTGTGACAGCTTGGATGGGCCTGGAGGACATTATGCTAAATGAAGTAAGCCAGTCAGAGAAAAATACCATGTGATCTTAGTCATATGTGGAATGTAATGAACAAAATACAACCAGAGGCATGGATACATGGAACATACTCACATAGCAGAAGGGAGAGTTATGGGGGCGGTAAAAGAGATTAGCCAGAGAACATATATGCATAGCCCATGAACATAGATAGCAATGTGGTGAAAGCCAGGGCTTGATAAAGGGGGAGAAAGTTGAGAAAAATGAGGGACATCTGTAATAGTGTCAACAATAAAAAATAATGTTTTATTTTTTCTTTCTGTCTTTTCAGCAATTTTATATCTCATTCTTTAAAAATCAGTTTATACTGGTAAATTTGTTCTGTTATAACAAAATAATATCATTTGTAATATATACTTTTGTATATTGGTTTGTGCCTTGGTTTATCCATCATAATCCATAAACTTTCCAAAAGCAAATATATTCGTTTTCTATTTTTCTGTTCCTTTGAGTCATTCCATATGGCTTTTTAACTTAACAAAACAATACAGAAGTACAAACTTGTTGAGGTCCTAAACCCATAAATCTACTCACGATTTTTATGTGTGTGCTACCAGGTACCATTAAAAGTCAGAATTCGCAAGGTGCACGTCTAGCTGGAGGATCTCCATATGTGCAGTGTCTTCTCCCCTCCTGTACTAGGTGGATGCTTTACCAGCTGTGGCTGCACATGTGGAGAAAATGAAGGCACCTCTCCTGATCCTGGCTCATGCCTCTATAAGTGCAACAGACCTCAGTATTTGTGCAGGTGTAAGGCAATGACCACCAGTGAAGCCACTCTCCTGAGGAAGGAATGGAGAGGGTGATCTGATGTCACCCACAGCCCCACACTCCAGGGAAACTTCGGAACTCATGGGGATCATTAGTACAGACACTGAGGTGTGCCATGGGCATGCATCACCTCAAACCCCATGGGGTCCAGACAGAAAATGAGGATCATGAGATTTTGTCCCTTGATATAGTAAGGATTTTTACTTCATGGAAGCAAAGTTGGGACTCACTACACTGCTGTTTTATAAACATAAATACCGCTGGGCCACTTGCTCTCTTCCCCTGCTCCCAAAAATTATTACATGTCTCAAAAACAATTGAGACATAATTAATCCCATCGTACCTGGAAAAGGATCGTATTTTTTTTCTTTCTTAGATCTACTGAAAATAGAGAAGTATCTTGACATTTTTTTACTAAGAATTTTATGTATGAAAAATAAATGACCCATTGTTCTAGATAGTGGAAAAATTTTATAGGTACATTGATTAATATTATTATTACTAATTTAAGGAGCCAGCAGGGTAAACTATTTTATTTTATTAATTTAGTTAGTTTTATTTGGGGGTTTAAAAGGAAGATGTCAGTATATGTCAATTTATACTTCTTTTCACATCTATTTACTTAAAAAAAATTTTAACTTGACTTTATTAGAGTGACATTGGTTGATAAAATTATATAGGTTTCAGGTGTACAATTCTATAATACATCATCTGTATAATGTATTGTGTGTTCACCAACCCAAGTGAAGTCTCTTCTGTCACTATTTATCCCCTTTCACCCTCTTCTACACCCCAACCCCCTTCCCTCTGGTCATCACCATACTGTTGTCTGTGTCTATGACTTTGTTTGTTTGTTTGCCGATTTTGCTTAATCTCTTCAGTTTCAAAAACTGACTAGGAGGACACTGAACAAGTATCATGAACCCCTGATTTAGCTGATTATGTATATATGATCTGTTTTAATGTTCTTGCAGAGGCAACTGTGATATCAAAAAGCTGAACATTTAAATAATAATATAGTAAATAAATGAATAGAAATTGAGTTGTTGTAATCATCCAAGCAACATCAGAGCAAAACCATACTTGTTTGAGTCAATTGACTAAGGAATATATCAAAATAATTACTTGGGTACTTTTGAGCAGATAGTCACAGAATCAGGGCATGAGGAGGACATTCCATGCAGGTGGGTGTGCAGAGCCTGAAGATGGAAGAGTGTTCATTCTGTTCCACATGGACCTCACCCTGCCCTCTGCCTCCTGCAGTGGAAGAGCAGCTCCCCAGAAACATGCACAGAGTGTCAGTTCTTGGAGAGCAGGTAAGTTTAATGAATCTCAGTGTCTCAATCATCTGCCCTTTGAGACACTAAGAGTTGCAATCATCACTTTAAATTAGCTTTGTTCCTTCTGTCAGCTAATAAAGCTGTTTTACTGCCTGCTCCCTACCAGCTCCACATATCACCATTCTCCTAGTACCCTTCATTCAGGGCCTTCCTAACATGCTAGAATGATTAGCTATTTAGTTAATTCATGTGACAAAACAGTCACCCCATTGTGGGGTGGCAGTAGGTGAAATCTAGATATAAATAATCATTTCTGATAAACTGTAGACATAGAAACTAGACTCTAATGCTAAGGGGTGGCATTTTAGTCATTCTTTATGAATTTAGTTATTTTTTATAATAATGTGGGCTAGAAAAAGTACAATGTCTAATCACAGAGGAACACACAGTCCTAGGGAAGTGATGAGGAGGAGAGGACTTGGCACTCTTGTAAAGTTCAGATGAAGAATACACATGAAGAAAAATCAATTTTTAGTCCATAGAAATTTATAAACTATTTCCTGTTTCTAGTGAGTATAAAAGAGGTGGCATGTGGCATGTGTTTGAGGCAATGCATGATTCGAGGTGTCATTGTGTTGTCATAGGGAATCAAAGCTACAGGTGGCTTTGTGGGGCCCGGATATGGCAGCTCATCCTATCACTAGACTTCATCACCTATGCAAAAGCAGCCTTCTATTCAAATTTTCTCTGTACCTAAAAGTTAATTTTACTCATTTAACACTTGACATTAAACTTTATGGGTCAGTGATGAGTTATAACTAATAATGATACTACATTTCACAAAACACTTTCAGCTCAGTCATTTAATTCTGAAACCCTAGCAACGCAATCATTTATTTATACAGCAAGTATTCAGTGAGTGATACGATGGTCAAGTCAGTATTTGAGGTGCTTAGGCAATGTCAAGCATGCTGCTATCAATAGGCAAAGACCCCTCCCTACAGTGCTTACATTCAACAACAACAAAAAACCAACCAAACAAATTGAACTAACAAACAAGACAGCAATGGAATACATTAGAAGTTAACAAATAATATATTGGAAAAGAGAGCCTCCTTTGGGACTGGTGAAGGGTACTGGGAGGGTGGGTCTGGGTGCTAAGGGTTGTATAGTCCTCACTATACAAGAAGCTGGGTTTGAGCAGGCTTGAAGGATTAAAGGCAAGGAGCAGGTAGAGGGCACAGCTGGGAGGAAGACCTGGTGGGAAGTGCCCAGCAGGGTTGGATGCAGTGGGATAAAAATGGGAAGAGGAGAGAGATGGGATCAGAGAAAGAACTGCATTTACACCCTATAGTACCTGAGGGCTCACTGTGAGATTGTGGGTTTCCCCTCTGAGATGAATGACAGGTCTTAGTGAAGGTACTGCTCTTAGATGCTAAAGAATGAGCCCAGCTACTGCACTGAGAACAGATGTGAGAGGGACCAGGATTATTCTGTTAGGAAACTGATGCAGGTACCCCAAGGGAGAGGAGGGGAGTTCAGGCCAAGGGTGCAGCAGGCAGAGATAGAGCTGCCAGAGCTCTGGTGATGCTATGAAGGGAGAGCCAACAGCATTTGCTGATGGACTGAATGTGGGACAGTGAAATCAACCAGATTTTTGACCTGAGCAATTGAAAGAATGTAGTTGTCATCCGCTTAGATGGAGAAGCCTCGGGGTGTGTGTGTGTGTGTGTGTGTGTGTGTGTGTGTGTGTGTGTGTGTGTGTGTGTGATCATTAGGGGAAGACTTGGGGGCAGTTTAGGGCCAAGTTTTTGGCAGGTGTATGTTGATGACAAGGGGACAGTTGAATGTAGAAGTCTGGTGTTCAGGAGAAACAATGGGTGAGATAGTAAGTAAAAGGATGATCAGGAAATCAATATGCATTTAGAGGGTTTTACTCACAGTGAACCAGAATTCCAACAAAAACATTAGATATCTTTCAGGAATTGGGATAGGAAGGAGAATGGTCATACCAGGACCTGCGCAAAGCTTTGTGGCTCTTAGAATCCAAGGGATTAAAAAAGACTTAAGTTGGTTTAATGACCAAAATACATTATGATAAAATGCACATTTAGATGCAAGGATTCAAGAGGGACAGTGGACACCAGGATACTGACCTTCAAGGTTGAGGTGGCATTTGGGGGAGTCCTATTCATCCTTTGAAGCAGGTAGGAGGCCTGTAATGCTGGTCTCCTTCTCACCTTTTAGGCTTCCTTGCCCTGATGGGTGGAGCCCTTAGGAAAGTGGGATCTCAGACCAATGTCTCTGTGCTGCCCAATTTCCATGAAGAAGGTGTTGTACTGCTCTGAGTGTATGTTCTACATCATGACTCCTCTCACTCAAGGTGGCCTTGACATGACACTAGCACTCAGCTGCTAATCCCTGATAATGGAGAGCTGCGGGCTGAGACACAGAGCATATGTCTCTTTCCTAACTAGAGCATGCATGGGCAGGTCTAGGGCATACAGGGTCTGTAAAATAGCAAGAGAAATGTAAGGGTATGTTATTATCATCTCTGTTTGCAAATGAGATATGGGGAGTGGAAACATCTTCTGAGGATCAAACATAAATGTGTTAAACGCAAATGTAGAAATTTTAGCTTAATCCAGGATTCATCAATAAGTAATGCAGACCCATCTGGAAATGGATTTTGATGAGCTTGCTCCATTTCTAAAGTTATTAATCTCCATAATGCTCCTCCAAATGCAAAACGTCTAGAAAACAATGTTTAAAAACCTAGGAAACACTGTTAATAATGTTACTGAAAAGTAAGTGAAAAGATTTTAGTAAAAATAAATCTCATGGAAGGGATAAACACCATAAAATACCAGGTGGAGTTAAAGAAGGATTGAAGTTTTTAGCAAAATTATTAGCATAATGTTAAACAAATTTGCATTAGTAGATCATTGTATAGCATTTAAACATTTAGCATTTAAGTAATTTAGCACTTGGTTAGCAATTATTTATTAAATACAGATACACAAAAATACAGATACACAAAAATACAGTGGCAAAATTAGCCTTCAATGATAAGAATTTTGGGGGGAACATACAGAATATACTTTAAGGTAAGTGAAATATTATTGTTTCTTCATCTTCATCATCATCATCTTTATACTGAAATTAGATAGCAAGGTTGAATTGTAACCAATCGTATCAATCATGACCTTAAATTCTTACCATAATAGTGTCAGGCTGCCTTTGCTCTGAGAAATCACCCAGAGAACAGTCTAGGATTTTACACCAGATTTATTGAAGGAAGAGATGGAAAGGGGCTAGAGATTAAAAGGGAAATTCCAGGACTAACTCAAGGGCCTGTTGGAGCAAGGGGAAAAGGAAAAAAGGAAAAGGGGGAAGAGGAAAGGGGAAAGGGGGAAAGGGAATGGGAGTGAAGATGCCTGGTCATCCAGAAGGGCTTATAGGAATCGCATTTCTATGTGCATGCAGGTGCTGTCTCCACACCTTTCTGAACATACATTTCGGTATGGGTGAATTTAGCCATCAACACATTAAACAGATTATTTACATCTCCCTGCTTTCCCCCCACCAGGCCAGTCAATATATCGTGCTAGGTCCATCAACATTTCTTCCAGGAACGAGCAAAGTCCATTTTTTATTTCTTATGGGAGAAGCTGGGACCAGGTTAATTTGCATATGGTTCATTTGCATATGTCAAAAGTCCAGGCAGGTAGTCCAGCTGCTGCCATGTTTTGACAATGAAAGAATGGAAAGCATAGGCAGCACAGATACCCTGAAGGAACTAGGATGGAGCCTTTGGGACCAGATGAGCCACCATGTGTGGAGCTTGCACAGCTGCAGTAGAAGCCATGGTAGAAACTGCACTCCCTCCTGTCAGTAGTGCCGACTGGACCACCATGTTCTGAGAATTATGAGATCAATATCATTGTTCCACGTATAAGAACTGTTAAGTAGCTGATAGTGAGGGGGTTATAGGTTTGAGCTCTTACAACCAGTAAAGGGCAAGGTCAAAGAACTAGTTAAGTCATAAATCTAAGAAATCCCTAGTTTAAAACATGTATCCAAAGATAAAGGGAAAAAATTGCAATTCCAGAGGGGTATAGTGTGGGTTTTGGTGATATTACATTCAGAGGAATGAATTTCATAATCCTCAAAATTCATCCCAGGATGGAGAACTTAAAAGTAATTGAACAAACATAGCAATTGTAAATCTATAAAGGAACAGTTCTCAATAAGTTCATCTAACAGGAAATGGAAGGTAAAACAATAACAAGTATCATGCAAAAAAAGTAAGAAGCAAGAAACAGAGGAAGAGAGGGAGGCAAATAGAAAGACACAAAGGGAAAGAAAAAGAAGAGAGAGAGGGAATGAGAGAGGAGGAGAAAAATGAGGAGAAACAGACTTCCGGCCAAGATGGAGGTGTAAATACACAGGCTATGTCTCCTCACAACTAAGAAGAAATTTACAACCACTTCAAAACTAAAAACAAACCAGAAATCCAGAAAATCAAAACTACAGGGAAGTTCAGCAAAAAAATAAAGAAGAAATAATCAGCCAGAAAGGTAGGAGGGGCAGAGCCAGGGTAGAGAGAAAGAGGAGCGGAACAGTGGCTGTGGGGTGGTCCTTGGCAGGCAGCCATGGCTGGAGGGCGCAGCTAGTTGTAACCTGGGCAAAAAAACAAACAACAACAAAAATAAAACAGTTATACAGTTTAAATCTGAGAAGCAATCCCAGCCCCAAACCAGACTGCATAGTTTGCGGTTCCAGTGCAGGGGAAAATAGAACCGCATTGCTTCTGACTGTGAAAGCCAGTAGGGGCTAGGGTGGAGGAAGAAGCGACTAGTCTCGAAAAGGAGGCAGCTTGCTTAGTACGGGAAGAGGAAGAAGTGCCTGGAAAAGTGGCAGCAACCAGCACTTTTCCCTCTCAGAGCCCTCCCCCACATACAGGGCCAAAACGCAGTGAAATAGTTGCCAGCACTAGTGAATTCCTAAGGCTCTGCCCCCTATAACGTAAGAGGTGCAAGAGCCCCACCCAAATCACAGAGGCAAACAGAAAACTGTCATGATGAGGAGACAGAGAAGTATGGCTCAGAAGGGGGTTGCAGATTAAGTTTCCAGTGACACAACTAAGCAATGAGCAGACAGCACACCTAATGGGTGAGCAGACAGTGAGCTTAACAGATGAACAGTTTAAGGCATTGATGATAAAGATGCTCACAGACTTGACAGAAAAGGTTAAACAGGATGGGGAAAGAATAAAGGCTATCCTGGCTCAAATGAAGGAAAATTCACACAAAACAAATGGTAAAGGAAAGGAAACCAGGGTTCAAATCAACAAATTGGAACATAAGGAAGACATAAACAGTTAACCAGTACAGAAGGGGGAAACGAGAATTTTTTAAAATGAGGAGAGGCTTAGAAACCTCTGGGACAGCTACAAATGTGCCAACATCTGATCATAGTGTTGCCAGAAGGTGAAGAGAGGGAGCAAGAAATTGAAAGCTCATGTGAAAAAATAATGAAAGAAAACTTCTTTAATTTGGGGAAGGAAATGGACATATGGGTCCAGGAAGCACAGAGTCCCAAATAAGCCAGACCCAGGGAGGACCACACCAAGAGACATCATAATCAAAATGCCAAACGTTAAGGATAAAGAGAGAATCTTAAAAGCAGCAAGAGAGAAGAGGAGAATGATCTACAAAGGGGTACGTATAAGACTGTCAGCTGATTTCTCAAAAGAAACTTTGCAGGCAAGAAGGGACTGACAGGAAATATTCAGTGATGAGAGGCAAGGCCCTACAACCAAGATTATTCTATCCAGCAAAGTTATCATTCAGAATGGAAAGGCGGAGAAAGTGCTTCCCAGACAAGGTAAAGTGAAGGAGTTCATCATCACCAAGTCATTACTATATGAAATGTTAAAGGGACTTATTTAAGAAAAAGAGGATCAAAACTATGAGCATTAAAATGAAAACAGTATCACAACTATCAACAACAGAAGCTAGTGAATGGAAACAAAGGCAAACTAAGCAGATAACTAGAATGGGAAGAGAATCATAGGTATGGGGAGCAAGTAGGGTGAGGTCAGTTGGGAGGGGGAAGAGGGGAAAGAGAGGGAAGTGGTACAGGAATTAAGAAGCATAGCAGGAGAGTGCGGAATGGACAGGGAGATGTTGAGAGAGCTTTATGCATGACCCATGAACAGAGATTAAGAGGGGGTACCGCTGGAGGGAGGGTGGTTGCTGAGTGAAGGGGAGCAAAGGGAAAAGAAATTGGGACAACTGTAACAGTATAATCAATAAAACATACCAAAAAATGAGGAGAAACACAAGCATGAATCTGATGCTACAATAATGGACAGTTCTCAATCTATTTTAAAACGGCCATTTCTAATTATTAATATGTGGAAGACTTGAAGTGAAAGAATATTGAAAGGAATGAGAAGTTATAATGAATGCGTAGATATATTTAATACAAGATCCATTTATTTGAAGAGACTCATTAAGAAAGCTGAATGGATAAAGAGTGATGAGAATATTCCATTTCCAATATTGTTATATTTCACAATGCTCCTCCAAATGCCAATATTTCATATTTTGCTTTTGTCCCTATGGAAAAATTTCCACAGTAACAATGACTGAAGTGCTTCCCTAAATGGGGACGTTTGTATATCCTCCACTCCACTTCAGGAAACTGCTATGCCTGGAGTGTATCCCAGGACAGAATTTTAGGAAGGGTCATCTCTAGTGTTAGAGGCAGGGTCACGATGACCACTGAGTGCACAGGTTCCTGACTCTCTTTCTGTCATAGGTGGCAAGACAAGAGGAGTCATGTCACAGATGAAAAAGTAAGGTCGGAGCACACCAGTGAACAGTTGGTTAAACGTGTAGATATAAGACCCATTTGCGTTGTTGTAAAAGGAGATTTCACCTGCTTCATAGTCCAAGAAAATGCCAATGCAACGAGGCCGTTCTTGGTAGACCAGAGGCACTGATGGGGAGGCAAGAACCATGTACTCATTGCCTTTCAACAGCCACATGGCCCAGACTCCATTCTCGGGAGATGGTGTGGCTTCCCCCTTTCTTGGCACTGTGTCTTGACAGACTCCTAACCCCCACTCTGCTCTTTCTCCTACCAGGACTTCCCAGTAATGCCTTCCTGATGAGAAGCTCTGCACACCTAGGACACAGGGCCAGGTGTCAAATCGCTCAGGGTTGGTGGGAACATCCTTCCACAGCTCTCCATCCTGCACACTGCGCAGGTCAGCAGTCAAGAGGAGGCTGGGATGTGCTGTGGCAGGGTCCAGCTGTACATCAACTGCAGAAAGGATTTTGCAGGACATGTAAAAGAATGGAAAAGACTGGTAAACACTTAGGAAGCCATGACACTGAGGAGAATGGTCACACCATCCCGCATCCCCTCTAACAGCTTCCAGAGAAAACACAGTGTTTCCCCTTGCAGGTCAAAGTGAACATTCTTCACTACTTTGAGTGTGTTCCACAGCTGCTCTGCATCCAGGGCTCACTCCTGCCCCATGAAGACAGAATCACCAGTGCTCACAGACCAGTGCATGACCACTCAGCATCCTTCTGTACACAACCAAGCACCTGCAGGCTCTGAGGTGAATCCTTTTGCATTTAAAAAGAAATTTAAAAACCACCTGGGGTGTATTTTTCTTTCTTTTCAATAACTATGAGAACATTTTATTTATATAAAATCCGTCATTTTGAAAACTGTGTTATGGCGGCAGGAAGAATTATGAAATAGAACCCATGACCTCAGACCCTGGTATTACTTTCATGGTTGTAATACTCTATGACAAGAGGGAGATTATCTGGGTGGGTCTAATATAGTTACATCAATCTTTTTTTGAAATCAGAAAGATTTCTCTGGTTATTGGGATGGTGGCAGAAGAGATAGTCAGATTTAAATTTGATTTGTCATCACTGGCTTTATAGACAGAGGGGAAAGCCCATGAAAAGAAAGACAAGTGATCAACTGATAGTCAACAAGGAAATGGGGATCTCAGTCCTCCAGCTGCCTGGAAATGCATTCTGTGAACAACCGATGTAAGCTTGGAAGCGATTCTTCCTCAGACCTTTCATAGATGTCTAACGTGGCCAACAACTTGATTTTGATCTTGTGAAACCCTATGCAGAGAAGCCTGTGGACCTCACCTGGAAGTCTTATCTGCAGAACCTTGAGCTAATAAATGGATGTGGTTTTAAGCAGCTAAGTCTGGCAATCTGTTAGGCAGCAATAGGACACAAATACTGATACTGGGAAATCCCAGTGAGATTGATGTGAAATTTTACCTGGACACATAATTAGTAAGTAAATCTACATATGGAATCTCCTCAGTGAAGAAGGAAGAATGTAAAATATTCAGTGCTTTCTCTTTATAAACAATCAAAAAAAGTAAATTTAATAGGTAGTTTTATTTTTAATATCACAGCAGAGTCAAGGATTTCATGTGATTTTTCTCAAACCCTAGGAACTGGAAATAGCAGAGCTTGAATATGGGTCTCCATGGGGTTGTTAACCTATTTAACATGACATGTCTTGGGCATCAGTCCTACTCCAACAGCCCTCTTCGTTCCATTCATAAGAAATCTGTGCACTGGTTTTTAATACAGTCTGTCTGCAACTCTTCTCTTTACCTACTCTCTCTTAAACTCAGTCACTCACCATGATAGAGCTATACCTTAATTGAGCCACTCATGTCCACCTTCCCAATGACTTCCAAAACAGTGACTAGATGGACATATGAAATGGATTTTTTGTGGCACCCAACACTGCTGAGAAACACTTTGTCCTGGAGAACCTCCCTTCTCTTTGCCAAACAACAGTCATCACTTTCTCTCCCTCTCTACTCACCACCCCTTCTCAGACTCCTTTACTGCTTTCTCCTCTTCTCCTCCATCACCACCACTGTAAAAGTCAATGGTCTCAGGACTGGGACCTCTTCTCTCTTTCTCAGCCCACTCTCATGTGTTTTCAGCTGGCTGGCTCAATGCTTTAATTGAATTTCAGTCATTCACTTACTGATTTCGAATGCATAGCTCTAGCCTAGACTTTTCTCCTGAAACTCCATATTTGTAAATTCAACTGACAACCTAATGTCCACATTTGGATATTCAACATTCTTCACAACACCTGTAAGTCCAAAACCCAGCTTCTCTCCTGTCTTGTTGCAGCAATACTGTCAATGTAAATGGCAACTTTATTGTGTTAATTCTGGAGAATTAAACTTGGAAACTACTCATAAGTCTTCTCTTTCTCTGACATCTCATGTCTAATTGGGCAGCACATCTTCCCAGCTCTGTCTTCAAAATATGCCAAGATCCTGTCTATTTCTCAGCTCTGTCTCGACCCAGCACAGGCTTCCTCACGAGTCCTGGGAGACAAGTCGCATACCTCCTTCTCTGGAAGGCTCTCCTCTAAAGCAGATATTTGCTGACTTAACTCCTGCTGGGTGAGGTCTTCCTCAATTACAAAATTCAAAAGTAGATGCCCTACCCCAAGAACACGTGATCACCTTTACCTTTCTCTTTGTTTTCAATATTCTGTATCATCCTCTAACAATATACAGGTATTTTGAATAATGTAAGCAAATTTTGGCAATATGAAGCTTAGATTTGTAGCATTTTTGTTGTTTTTCAATGATATATTCCAATTAAATACTGTGTATTTGTTGAATTTATTAAGTGATCATTTAATTCTATAAATGTCATTGGGAATATGAGGACATGAATTCTGAGAATGTAATGATTGCAAGAATTTACAGTTTTTATATATGGATTTTCCCATAAGAACATGGGTTAAATCATTGAACAAGACTACTAATGGGTTTTCTCACTATTGAACAAAGCTGTTTCCCTGTTCAGTAGTGAAACCATTATCTAGTCATAGTGAATTTTCATTACTTGGTATAAGTTAGATTAAAAAGGAAATTTAAAAATTGAATCTGGACTGTTTTAAAGAATAAAATAATCAGTCCTGGCCAGTGTGGCTCAGTTGGTTGAAGCTTTGCCTGTAAACCAAAAGGTCACAGGTTCACAGTCAAGATACATTCCTGGGTTGTGGCTCCAGTCCCTGGTTTGGGGTATGCAAGAAGCAACAGACTGATGTTTCTCTCTTTCCCTTCCCCTCGTTCCAAAATCGATATGCATGTCCTCAGGTGAGGATTTTTTTAAAAGAATTATATAATAAGGCAAAAGCAATTAATTTTTGACACCACAGCTATTCCTACATAATAATAATTGAATATTTTTGGTTTTATGAACTCCCTAATTTAAGCAACTCATAAAATTGACAGATATAAAATAAACCAAACTTAATACTTGATACTCTGCAATGTTTTCATATTGATGTTATTTATTCTGCTTTCAAATATGTTTCATTTAATCCTTCAAATAATACTGTTTTATCATTTTATGAACAAAAAATGCAGATTTATTGGAACTATTGTTACTCCTTTCAGAGCTCCTGAGTCCACCATTTTAACCAAATCCTGCTTATATGACATCAGGAGTGTTCACACACATCCCTGTTCTCTTTCCTCTGGGCATGGAGCTCTTCTCCCACCCTCCTTACAGATGGGCATTGCCCCAGGACTCACTTCCACCAATAGCATAGTTGGGGAAGCCATGAACACCTTGTCTGCATGTGTGCCTTCAGAAACAAGGCCTCATTCCCATCATTTGACCCTCCTGCATGGCAACAAGCAACTGCAAGCACATGGGCTGTCTGCATGGGCTCCAGAGTGAGAGATGTGAAATCAAACCCTCCACAATCCAGTAATGAACCAGTAAAATGACCTCAAAATAAAACTTGGCTGACTTTAGTCACTAAACTTTAGGAGTGGTATAGAAGCAGCCAGATACCAGACACCATCGTCACCCAAGTTCTAAGATGCAACCTACCTTGGAACTTTCTCAACATTTCTCTCATCCCAGGGATGCGACAGCTTGTTTTCAACTCCAAGGGGTTGGTCTCCGGTTCCAGACATGTAACACTCTTACTTCTGAGAAGAGCACACAACCCATAGTTCTCAACATCTACCAACCTCCTTGGTCTCTCCCAACCATCCTCTGCTTCAGAAAGTACACATACCGATATAAGGCTCCTCTCATCCCCTGGAAGTCAAAGACAATACAAGCATGTGTGAGTTTGATGTCAAAATTACTTTTGACAGACTGGGGACTCACCATGAGCATCTGTTTAGAAATTATTGAAAATCAATAAACTATTAAGTATAAGAAACATGAACCTCTCTTAATAAAAAACCAAGTAATAGATTGTTGTTGAATTCTCATGGAATCAATTTGCCTCTATGGAAATAGAATCAGACTACAGAAAGTTTAATTTAATTCTTATAATATCTACCAATTTAACTATTTTCCAAATTGATAATTCTGACATTTGGATATTTTAATAAAGTGTTACGTTCTGCAACAAATGTATGTAGAATTGGGGTAAAAATAGATCTTAACTATCTGAAGAATGTGTTTGAGACACTGAAAGGTATAGACATAAAATGTTACTTTCAATATTTCTATTTAAAGAAAAACCAAATTTCTCATTTTTTGAAGCAACATACCCTATTTATGGATTCATATGTGAACAGGTTCCCTAAGTGGGTAAAAAGAGAAGTGATTAATATCTAGCCCCATTTTATCTCAAAGTAGATTATTAAATAATCAACTGCATTACATTTCTCCTCTCCCTCTAAATAAAGGTCACCTATCAGATTAATTTGTATAAAGTAGGAAAATCATTAATTTTACTTTTTATGGCAGGCCTTGTTCTTGGCCATTGGGTGTAAAATGTAGCTTATTGGTACTGGGGAAGAAGAGGAAAGGTAAGGATGAAAATAAAAAGTTAGGTGAGTATATCTTCCCTTAGATTTGTATCATAAATTAACTTTAACATTTGTTTTGTGCTAATGAGTGCTCATTTTACATAAGTTGTATTTTGAGATATAAGAAAATGAATGTTTTTGAAATGTTGAAGTTCTTGTGTTTATCTACTATATGAAATTTTTAAAAATTCCTTTCTTACCTTTAGTTTACTCACAAGGAAGTAGGTAAAGCAATAATAACAATTTTTTTTGCTTATCTATGGATACTTTGAAGACAAAATGAGTATAATTAAATATAAACGCTTTGTAAATTCTTCTTTTATTGACTTCCACTGTGCTTAGTCACCATACTTGTATGAGGATATGAATCACTTATTTTAGAAGCCTTTGAATAAGTCAGTGGGGATGAGATAGAATCAAGTGTCCCCAGGAACTTTCTATTATAGTGGTTCTATCACAATGATGTGCACCCATCAATGAGATCTTTTCTGATTCACCAGGATTAGTGCCTTCATGGAGGATTAAAATGAACATTTCCTCGTCCCTGTATTTGTCCGGTCTATAGTCCCACACAGGATGTGTGCACACTGCATAGTGCCTGCATACTTGCCACTGTACCTGGAACAGGCTTGCAATTTGGCTTTTGCCTTAAATTTTAAGGTGAAAATTCCAACCTGGACCATTTAAAATTTACTTACATGCTTGGCTCTTGCCTGAAGCAGGTCACCAAAGACTTTCTGAATTGGCCATCACTAAATACAGCAATATAGTCACTGACAAATTGTGAGGTTTTAAGAAGTGTTTTTCAGCCAACATAATGTAGGTTGTCAATTTTCTGTTTAATCTTATGCAAATTATCTAATTTTAATTTTTAAAAATATTTAGGTTTTTCTTTTCATGTAAACTATTTTATATGATTTTGTAGAACCTGCTGAAACTGATGCGCTCCCAGTGAGTTCGAGGGTGTCCTTTCCACATGGTTGTGAGCGTGGCAGCTGGAAGCCTCACCTCCAGCAGGTCCAGGCCCGGGTGCTGGCAGCGGTCCTCCAGCTCCTGCGCCAGCTCCGACAACGCCTGGCCATGCTGAACCAGCTGCCTCTGGCAGTTTCGGAGTCTCTGCAGTGTGGAACGTTCCTCCTGCTCCAGCTGTCGTAGCTGTAGTTGCTCCTCCTGGGCCAGGAAACCACGGTACTTCTCAAACTCAAGCCTGAAGCGCTGTCTTTGCATTTCCACTTTCTCCTAGAGGGACACTTGAGAATGATCATCAAGGCAAAGGAAGCACAGGGCCTGCTGCTGCCTCCCTGGGTGGTAAGGCCGGAAAAGGCCACGTCCTATGTGAGCTCTGTTCCCCCACTCTGGATATTCCCCGACCCATTTTAAACAGGCAGAACGCAAAGACCACTGCATGACACATGGCCTTACAGAGGTTTCAAGCTGTGAGTTTAAGAAAGACATGGATTTGGACTTGGGGACAATGCACTTTTATATTCAAGTTTCAGCACCATTTACAAAATGTGGGAAAAGAGGAGTGAAGGTATTAGAATTAAATGGTTACTAAATTATTGAGCACAGTCTACATAGAAGTTGAAATTTACTATCAGAGGGGTCACAGCTGGAGCTCTGCCATAAACAGCGGGGTCATGAACAGAGAGCAGAGACCTGGGCTTGTACATGTGAACAAGGACAGGCTTAGAAGTTAGAGAAGTGAATGTCCCTTCCCAGTCCTGCATCAGAAACCCTGGAGGCACAGTTCTCTGAAGAGCCCAGGAAGAACTAACCAGTCCACTTGTTACAGAGTAGGGTCCCCCAAAATTCCCCAGAGCCCATGGTTTGGGGGTGGGGAATGGGACTCAGTGGAGCACAGCCATTTTCCTAAGAAATACCTAGTTTCTTAGTATGTAAACAACTATGGTCATTCTACATGCCAAGGAGATGGGAGGGGCTTTGACTGTAGAATGGTGATGAAAAGCTTATGGGATCTATGTAAAATTCTACAAGTGGCCGCATCTGGTCACCACACATGAACTGCATCACAGGCATTTAAAAATAAGGAAACAGTCATAAAGCAGGGGAACTCCATGTGGTTTGCAATGAGGTAGAAGAAAGCCAAATGGGTTGAAAGAGAGTAAAAGCACCTTATCAGCCAGCCTTAAGATCGGGTGGGTAAGAAGGTGCCATATGATTCTGGATTAAGAGCTGAAGAACACCATGACACAGGCAAAAAACCCCCAATCAGGCATAAATGATGGGGAGTGGCAGGTAGAGTTGAACTGTGTCTGAGAAATAGAAAGCTACAGACTTCTATTTTCCTAGAGGGAAATGGCACCTCTGACTTTTCTGTTCTGAAACTGGCCTGGTTTCGCAGGGGTGGCAGAACTATGTGTTTGTGATTGTTTTAAAGAAAGTAAGACCTAATGGCAGAAATCTGCCATCAATCTAAATCTGTATAACCTTTAAATAAACAATTCCTTTTTTTTTTCTTCACCAAACTCTAATATTGGAAGTTATGCTTTTTGGCGGTGGGCAATCGTGCCTCTCATAACTGAACAGCCTGTGGGTTCTGCTTCAGTCTGGGCAGCCCATGGGTTCTGTTTCATTCTGGCTCCCAACGTGGGGCTTTAATAATTATTTAATAATTATAATTACCCATGGCAGGTCAACACTGCCAGAACATGGATTCAGCTAAAATGCACACCTGGACTTTTGGTATATGCTAATTAACCTGGCCCTGGACTTAGCCATTCCCAAAGATATGCTGATGGACTTAGCAGTTCCCAAAAGATGTGTTGATGGACCAGAACCATTCCCAGGGGAAATGGTAATGAACCTAGCCTGATATGTTAACTAACCTGGTGGGAGAGGGGGAAGCAATAAGATGTAAAGCAAACTCACCCTCACCAAAATGTGTGGTCGACAAGTATAAAAAAGGTGCCTGCAGAAGTGTAGGCGGGACTTCTACTGGCCTACGATGAGGACTGGGAGTCCCCATTCCCCATTCTCCATTCCCCAATCCCCTTGCTCCTATGGGCCCTTGAGCTGGTCTGGGAGCTGCTTCTCCCCTTCCCCCCTCAATAAACCCATTTCCTAATCCCACAGTGGTGTCCGGGTAATTTCTCAAAGCAAGGTTGCCCTGAGAGACACCTCCTGAGGGTGCAATCTGCCTAAAAGTGCCTGGAAGGTGAAAAGGAAATGGAACTGAGAAGTGATTGGAGAAGTAAGATTGTTTGGCTGAAAGTTTATTTCTGAGCATTTTTGGAATAATGGAATCGTGGATGCTAGACTTGTTTGTCTGATCAAGAGTACTTCGTGGAATAATGAGATTATGGATGACAGAGTGGTATATATGTTTTCTGGTCCTTGGGAGTTTTCTGGTTATAGCCATTGACCTGTATGACTGGGTCAATTATTATAACACTGTCTGGCCTGAGTATGTTTTCAATGGTAAGGAGAGGTGGCCTGTGAATGGTTTCCTGAGTTACTGTTTCATTAAGCAATTGAAATGGTACTGCAAGAATGAGGAAATAAACCTCATTGATGCTCTGAATCCAAGGGACAAAAACTCACAGGCAGAGGGGGCTGCTTTGGCACCAAATGGTCCCAAGGTGGGGGCAGCCTTGGCTTCTCCCACTCTGCAGGTGCAAGGGGTGGCCTTGGCATTGCCCCCTCCGCAGACACAAGGGTGGCCTTGGCACCTCCCCCTTCGCAGATGCAAGGGGCTGTTCTGGCACCACCCTCTTCGCAGATGCAAGGGGATTCCCTCCCACAACCACTTTTGCAAACAGCCTCTAAAGTGGTGACGGTAAAGCAAACAGCTCCACCCCCGCAAGCCTAAAAGTTATGTGTGGAAGTCCCACTGGAGCATGCCCTATGACTACAGGCATTCCTGACCTGTCCAGAAGGTCCCAGAGGTGAGTCCCTCTCACCTGAGATCCATGGAGAGGTCGATCAAACTGTTTGGGCTGATGGAACCCCAGGTAAAGTGGTTAATGTGCAACCCATAAAGATTAACCTAAAACAAGGGACAAGGGTCCCATGAAAAAAGCAGTCCTCTCTCAAGAAGGAGGCTTTAGAAGGGATTCAGTCATTGTTACAAAAGTTTTTAAAATCAGGACTAATTTGGCCATTCCAGTCTCCCTACAACACCCCAACTTTGCCAGTTAAAAACCCACACTCTGATGAGTATCTGTTTGTACAGGATCTGAGGGCCATAAATGACATCCATCCTACAGTGCGCAGTCCTTACATCCTGTTGACCATGGTGCCTGGGGACAGCAAATTGTTCTCAGTCCTAGACTTAAAGGATGCCTTTTTCTGCATCCCATTAGATGAACAGGTTCAGCAACAGTTTACCTTTGAATGGCAGAACTCAGAAACTAAAGCCACGCTCCAGTACTGCTGGACTGTGCTGCCACAAGGACTTAAGAACTCCCTTATGATATTTGGGGAAATGCTGGCAAAGAACCTGACGGATGTTCAATTAAAATAGGGAGTTATTTTGCAATATGTAGATGACCTATTAATAGCCAGCAGCAGCTATGAGGACTGTTTGCACAATACCATTAAGTCCTAAACCATTTGGCAGAAAAAGGATACAAGGTATCACCTCACAAGGCCCAGACTTGCAGACAGGAGGTGGCATACCTGGTATTTCAACTGAAACAGGGTACCAGAAGCCTAATGGCAGATAGAAAGCCATCGCTATGTTAAAAGTCCCAGAAAACCGAAGGCAGCTTCATGCATTCTTAGGAATCACAGGGTTTTATCAAATTTGGATTCCAAACTTTGGACTCATAGCAAAACCACTATATAAATCCTTGAAGGGATTGGACTCTGAACCCCTCAAATGGACATGGGATTGTCAGGTAGCATTTAATACCTTGAAGGAAAAGCTGGTTTTGGCTCCTGAGCTAGGATTGACCAATATACAAAAGCCTTTTAAGTTGTATGTTCATGAAAGGCAGGGTATTGGACTCAGGATACTAATCCAGACTCTGGGAAGTATACCCCAATCCATAACCTATCTTGTGGGCAACCACTCCTCGTGGTTTAGGGAATTGTAGCCCCGGCCTGAGCGTGACTGCCACTGGCATTCTGGCTGTGCTTGTCTTTAAGTCTCAACATAAGGCTGTGTGTGGAACATGACTGAAGACCACCCAGAGGGTTGCCATGGGAATTGGATTAGAGAATGTTTATTATGCTTTTATTCTTTAGAACTTGCTCTGCTTTCTTTATCATTAATGTAACATAAACAATCTCTAGCAAGGAGTGTATGAAACTTTGCACTTAGTGCCAGTGTGGGGCCAAGATGTTTTATAGACCCTGACACAGACTGGTCACTGTGGCCCCTGTATTGGTACATGTAATCTGTTACTGTCAAATGCCTAATAGCTATTGATGATTTATGAATTTTGACCTGTATCTCTCATATGTGTCCTCCTCAATAAAAGGCATGAGGGATGAAGGTTTAGCTGCTCATCTCCACTAGAGAGAGCAGTCACCTTCCTTCCCACAGACATAATAAAGTATCCTGGGTAAAAGTTTGTTCCGCCGTGGTCATGAAGCCTCTGCTAGACAGAGCAACTTCCAACCGAGCTTAGGGTGTGTGAGGCACCTCTGCCATACTATCTCTAAAAAAAAAAAAAAAAAGGATCATACAACAAAGGAATGGCCACCATACCTCCAAGCAGTGTCAGCTACTTGTGACATGCTACAGGAAGCTGAGAAATATACTTTGGAACAGTCCATTACAGTGTTGGTACTACACCAGGTCCTGACCCTATTAGAACAAAAAGGAGGGTATTGGCTGACAGCAGGGCACATAGGGAAATATCAGGCCATTCTGCTGGACAATCCAAATGTTACCTTGAAGACTACCACAACTCTGAACCCAGCCACCTTACTCCAAGATATGGAGGGGATCTCAGCTTTTCAGCATAATTGTTTAGAAGTTATTGACCAGGTTTGTTCTAACAGACCAGATCTGCTGGATCAGTTGCTGACAGCACCAGACTGGGAACTGTATACAGATAGGAGCAGCTTCATGGACAATGGCTAGCGATGAGCTGGGTATGCAGCAGCCACCATAGACAAGGTAATAGAAGCCCAAACCCTTGCACTGGGAACCTTAGCACAAAAGGCTTAACTAATAGCACTCACAAGAGCCTTAATGCAGTCTCAAGGAAAGAAGGTTAACATATACACAGACTCCAGATATGTCTTCATGATAGTTCATTCCCATGGAGCAATATGGAGGGAAAAAGGACTTTTAACTTTGGGCAACAAGGATGTTAAACATGCAGAAAAGATTTTACAGTTGCTAGAGGCAGTGAACCTATCAGACCAGGTCACCATAATGTACTGCCCAGGACACCAGAGAGATGGTTCCAAAACAAGTCAGAGAAACCAAGCTGCTGATAAAGCAACCAGACAGGCAGTCAGAGAGCTGCTATGCCTAGGGGCTTTGGGCTCCTGTCTGGAGTTGTCAAAATTTAAACCTCATTATACATAACAGAATGAGGAAAGGGCCTATGAATGGGGATTTACTAACACTGAACTCAATTCTTGTAGGTCAACACTCTTGGGAAAGGGAAAGCTGGATCTGCACTCCAGAAGAAAATTTGAAATTCTTTTTCCAAAAAATGACAGTGAACTCCAACACAGGATAACAATGTTACTTTTTACTTTATTCATGTGCTTGTAAATCTCAGTACTTTTATCTGCCAAATACTGAAAAGAACAAGAATTGGAAGTGGGTTATGGTTAAATCTAAAGAAGTAAAGGATATTTAAAGAGTTAATAAATGTTGCAAAAAGTCTTTGAAAAGTTATAAAAGTAAAATGGTTAGGAAAGTTTTTAAACCTGAGTAAGAGAAAACCTCAGCTGCTTGTGATCTGATTTCATGGAAATGTTATGTGATTTAAATTGTACTGTTCTGAATTTTGTTATGTTCTGTTCTGGAATTCTCTGAACCTGTGTTCTTCCAATAAGACCTAGAAAACGTCATCTGTAAACTGGTGAAAGGGCATGCTCTGCCAAATGACCAGTCAGTGAACTGGTAGGCAAAAAAAGAGTGTCTCTACCATTAGAGTAAGGGACCATGTAATGCTAATGAGTATATCTGAATTTTTTCCTGTTCTGTTCTAGAATTCTCTGTGTCTGT
The DNA here is from genome assembly GCF_987537825.1 of Furipterus horrens. Classification (NCBI taxonomy): domain Eukaryota; kingdom Metazoa; phylum Chordata; class Mammalia; order Chiroptera; family Furipteridae; genus Furipterus; species Furipterus horrens. The sequence continues at coordinate 58,136,291 of NW_028327180.1, read as the reverse complement.
TTTTGGCTAATGAGACCTAGGAATGGTCATCTGTAAACTGCCAAGAGAATAGTCACTGAAATAGTAGGAAAAAAGGGTGCCTCTACCATTAAAGTAGGGGTCCATGGAATGCTGATAAGTATGCCAGCTGTGGGTGAAAAGGCACATCTCTCTAGGAGACCAGTAAGTACTGGTGAAAAAGTGCCTAGCTTTCTGTGTTTTGAATTATTGCTCTGCTTATGCTCTGAAAGGAAAATTGAGGTTTCCCAGGCAAAGTTTAAAAACTTCACTATTTAAAAAAGTGAACAAGGAAAAGTATAAGGCATGAAAGTGAAATTTTAGTAAATATTAGAAGGACAAGAATTTTCCTTCACATTGTATATTTTTCTTTATACATAATCCCTCCAGAATTTGGCATTCTGAAAAAGTAAGTAATGACATAAGGTTCTTTGCATAAAACTAATAAGACCAGTTGTTAATAAAGGTTTTGTCAACCAAGACTTTGACTGAAGGAGGCATACCTGGACTCTGGTTGTTACCAGAAAGCCCTGAAGAACTGAGATCGACTTTCAAAGCCAATAAAAGCCCACAAAAGAAAAAGCCTGAGACCTTGGTTGGTTGTGTGGTTAGTGGCAATCTTTCCAGGAAAGAAACTAAGGTTGCTTTCCTAAAAGATGGCTAAAAAGGAACCTTAAGGCACAATGGAAAACCTGAAGGACTTGAAAGAAACAGGTGTGTACAGGCAAGGCCAGATGGCAGGTATGTGGCTCAGCTTCTGTGCCCTGAAGGGCGGCGGGCTAAACAGTCAAATCTAAAGGCTCCTTGTATAAGAACCAGCAAAGAAAACTTAAAGGTCATATGTGATAAATTGCTGCTCTTGTTGTGTTTATGCAAATGAACAGGATAAATTAAAAAATGGACTTAATGCAGTCCCTTTAATGACAAGAAGGGTAATCTTAAGAAAAAAAAATCATAATGCAAGAAAAATCACAATGCTCAGTGGTAGTGCAGCTATCTTTAAAGTTTGTTTTCATTTGAAAGTTCAACTGAGTTTATAACATCATCAGAAATGCTTAATTTACAGGCAAGAATGTGTTAAATGCCTTACAACTGAATGTCTTCTCAATAAGACAGTCTTGCAAATTCAGAGACTGGTTTGTGAGTTGTATTGTGTGAATTAATATGTGTGTTCTTCCTTCTGTTTTCATAGGGCATAAGCCTATACTTTCATTACCTTAGTAACTGTCTGTACATTTAGACCTTAGTTAAGAAGCTCATCTGCATCACCACCCCCTAGACTCAACGGTTTGACGGAACTAAGTGGCTGTGAAAGTCAGTGAGGATTCCATTGACTGAAGTGAGATGAAAGACAGCTGGGAACCCTAGCATACTCTTTGTGTGGGCCACTGCACAAAACTTTGGGTACCCACCCTGGGCACTGGAGGAGAAATGGTGGCTTAAGGGGTGCCAAGACATACAAAAAGATAACTGAGTTGTGTGGCTTTGTTGCAAGGGATGGAGGAATGGCTATCATTGTCCCCATGTTGTGTCCTCCTTCTGTGGCCAACTGGCACCAACTTTGCTATGTTAAGTCCTTCCCCTCTAGCCAAATATGAATATAATTAGCCTGGTGAACTAACCTGAAGACACCCTGAGACTCTGCCCACCCAATTCAATTATGGCCCAAGGCTCTTTCTAGGGTGACCAGCCTGTACCCCCATTACCATCTTTCTAAACACACACACACACACACACACACACACACGCACAACTCTGGTTAAGCTCAGGTGGTGCCAGAGGCATTCATGGAGAAACTTAGTTGTGTGATCTCAGGGAAAGGGTTGGATCCCTGTGTTGAGCTCTCTCTGCACATAGCCACACTTGACTGGTAAACTCCATTCACTCCTCCCTGATGACTCCCTGAGACCCTGCCTCACCCAACGCAAGGCATTCTCAAGGCTCTTTCAGTAGCTGTGACTTATGGGCAACAAGCAGGCAGCTACAGGTGTTAGGATCTCTTAGAACTTAAACTTGGTGTCCAGTATCAGACCACAAGAAAACACCACCTGATTAGCTCCACATGTGGCATACCCAAAGGGAGGTCTCGGCAGTCACCAGAACCCACTGGTAAAAATCCCACTCTGTGGAGACAGCTCTGCACAGCAGCTTTTACACTGTGGTAATGGTCAATCCTCACAGCCAGTAAGCCAGTCCAAGGGTCAATACTAACCAATGATGCACCAACAGTAATCTAGACTCAACCACAATAGGAGGGCATACATGAACCACAAAGGGACAGCCCTGGAGTACCCAACTCAGGTGATCGGGAAAACTGTGCCACTGGCCCTCATACATAAAGCCATCCTGCAAAAACTGGAAGATATAGATATACCTAATACATAGAAACAAGCACGTGGAACCAGCCAAAACGTGGGGAATGAGAAACATGTCCCAAAGGAGAGAACAGGAGAAATCTCCAGAAAAGGAACTAAATGAAATGGAGGCAAGCAATGTACCAGAGAGAGTTTAAAACAATGGTTATAAGGATGCTCCCAGAACTTAGTGAGAACTTCAATAACATAAAAAAGGACATAGAAACCATAAAAAAAATGCGCAAAAATGAATAATACAATAACTGAAACGAAGACTACATTAGAGACTTCCAGTCAAGATGGCAGTATAAGTAAACATGACTCGCTTCATTGCACAACCACAACAAAATTACAAGTAAACTATAGAACAACCATAATTCAGGACCATCAGAAATTAAGCTGAATGGAAGTCCTACAATTATGGAATTAAAGAAGAAACCACATCGAGACTGGTAGAAGGGGCAGAGACATGGAACAGGCTGGTCCCACATTCACACATGGTAGATAAAAATCAGAAGGGATATCTCAGGAGCAAGGGGTCCCAGACCCACAACAGACTCCCAGTCCAGGGTTCCAGTGCCAGGTATATAAGTCCTCATAACTTCTGGCTGTAAAAAACAGCAGGTATTGAGGTTGTGGAAGACAAAAACTGCTGAAATTCTAGGAAGTTCCTCATAAAGGGCCCACACATAGGCTTACTCAGACTCACTCCCTCTGAGCTCCAGTGCAGGCACAGCAGCACTGGAGCTCAGAGACATACGGGGAGAAACAGAATTGCCCAGCATCAGGGTAAGAGCTGAGGAGCAGCTTTCTCCAAGACAGAAGTGCTGGCAAAGGCCATTGTTCCTTTTCTGATCCCTCCCCCAACAGAGCTGGCAGGTGGGCACCATATCCAAGACTCCATCAGCCTGTCTCACACAGTTTTCCCCACCCTGGTGATTTCCCAAGGCCCTGCCCAACCCAAATTTAAGGCCCACCCAAGCTGTTTCCAGTGGTTTTTCCATATGAATGGCTCATCTAGGCCCATGCTTCAAATTTTTCTAAATTCTCTCAAACAAGCAACATATGGCTTCAGCAGGCCCCGTATCTCTTGCTAAGTTTCCCCCAAGCCTGTCACTAGTAGAAGCTGGCCTTGGTTCACAGCTTGGCCTTTAATGGGCACCTCCAAATCCAGCACAAGTAGCAGCCATCTGCAGATTGCACTGGACAGAACACAGGCAGTAGCTGACCTTGGATGTACCAATAGCAATCGAGGCTCAACTACAACAAGAGGGTGTACACAGCCCACACAGAGGATGCACCTTGAATACTCAGCTTGGGCTGTGTCACTGGACCGTACAGGACACCTGCTACATTAGGTCACTCTACCAAGACAAGGAGTCATAGAAGCTCTACCTAACACATAGAAACAAGCACAGGGAGGCTGCAAAAATGAGGAGACAAAAAAGTATGGCTCAAATGAAAGAACAGAACACAACTCCAGAAAAAGAATGAAACAAAATGGAGACGAGCATTCTACTAGATGCAGAGTTCAAAGCACTGGTTATAAAAATGCTCAAGGAACCTAGTGAGGATCTCAACAGCATAAAGAAGATCCAGTCAGAAATGAAGAATATACTAATGGAAATAAAGAACAATCAACAGTAGAGTGGAGGAAGCTGAGAATCAAATCAGCAATTTGGAAAACAAGGAAGCAAAACCAACCAATCATAACAGCAAGAAGAAAAGATAATCCAAAAAAATGAGGACAGGGTAAGGAGCCCCTAGGACAACTTCAAGCATAACAACAGTCAAATCATGGGGGTGTTGGGAGGAGAAGAGAAAAAGATATTGGAACCCTACTTGAAAAAATAATGATGAGGAAACTCCCCTAACTTGGTGAAGGAAATAGACACACAAGTCCAGGAAGCACAGAGAGTCCCACATAAGATGAACCCAAAGAAGCCTACACCAAGCCACATCATAATTAAAATGCCAAAAGTTAAAGAAATAGAATCTTAAAAGCAGCAAGAGAAAAGCAGTTAGTTACCTACAAGAGAGCTCCCATAAGACTGTCAGCTGATTTCTCAAAAGAAACTTTGCAGGCTAGAAGGGATTGGCAAGAAGTATTCAAAGTGATGAAAATCAAGGGCCTACAACCAAGATTACGCTATCCAGCAAATATATAATTTAGAGTTGAAAGAGATAAAAAGCTTCCCAGATAATAAATAAAACCACCAAACCAGTATTATATGAAATATTAACATGAACAATAAATGGGCATTAAATACATATATATCAACAACTGGATCTAAAAAACAAAATAAACAAGTAGAACAGAACCAGAACCAGAGATACAGAAAATGTTTTGCTGGTTGCCAGACAGGGGGTGGGGTCACATGAAAAAGGTGAAGGGATTAAGAAGTACAAATTGGTAGTTACAGAATATTCATGGGGATGCAAAGTACAGCATAGGGAATAGAGTAGCCAAGGAACATATATGCATGCCTGAGGGAGTGAGTGAGGTTGGGTGGACAGGGACAAAGTGGGGAAATTGAGACAACTGTAATAGCATAAACAATAAAATATAATTTAAAAAACATTAGAGGGCCCTGGCTAGGTGGCTCAGTTGGTTGGAACACCATCTCATACACCAAAAGGTTGCAGGTTCAGTTCCCAGTCAGGGTACATACCTAGGTTGCAAGTTTAATCACCCATTGAGGTGAATGTGGGAAGCAACTGATCAATGTTTATTTCTTACATATATATTTCTCTCTCTCTCTCTCTCTCTCTCTCTCTCTCTCTCTCTCTCTCTCTCTCTCTCTCTCTCTCTCTCTCTCTCCTTTTCCCTTCCTCTCTTCCTCTAGAAGCAATAAAAAACATATCCCTGGGTGAAGATCTAAAAAGTTAAGAAAAAGCATACATTCAAGGGAATCAACAGCAGATTAGATGAAGGAGAATATTGAATCAGTGACTTAGAAGACAAGGTAGCAGAAAACGACCACTCAGAGAATCAAAAAGAAATAACAGTTGTTTTTTTTTAAATGAGAATAGTTTAAGGGACCCCTGGGACATTAAAAATAACAACCTCTGCAAAACAGGAGGTGAGAGAGGGCAAGAGATTGAGAATCTACATAAAGAAAGTGACTGAAAACCTCCCTAATCTGGCATAGGAAATATACACATGAAACAAGGAAAAACAGAGAGTCTCAAACAAGATAAACTCAAAAAGACCCACACCAAGACACATCATGATTAAAATGCCAAATGTTAAAGACACTGAAAGAATGTTAAAAGCAGCAAGAGAAAAACAGTTAGTTATATACAAGGGAACTCCCATAAGAATGTCAACAGACACTTTGCAGGCCAGTACAGTTGTTACAAAATATTTGAAGTGATGTAAAGTAAGGACCTACAACCAGCAGTACTCTACCTAGAAAGGCTATCATTTAAAATTGACAGAGAAATCAAGAGCTTCTCAGAGAAAATAAAATAAAAGCTAAAAGAGTTTATCAACATCAAAGCAGTATTACAAGAAATGTTACAGGAACTTCATGAAAAACAAGAAGGAAAAAAAGGAACATAACTATGAATAATAAAATGGCAATGAATACATACCTATCAATAATCAATTTAAGTGTAAATGAAATAAATTCTCTAATCAGAAGATGTAGGGTAGCTGAATGAATAAGATAACAAGACCCATATAAATGTTGTCTAAAGTAGACCCAACTCAGAACAAAAGATGCACACAGACAAAAAGTAAAGGGATAGAAAAAGATATTTCACACAAATAAAAAAAAGCTGGGTAGCAATACTTATATCAGACAAAGTGCACTTAATAACAAAGCCTATAATGAGACAAATGACATTATATAATGATGGTGGAATCTATCCATAAAAAGGACATAACCCTGGCAAACATTAATGTACCCAATATAGCAACATCTAAATGTATGAAACAAATATTGATGGACACAAAGGAAGATATCAACAGTAATAAAGTCACAGTAGGGGACATCAATTCTTCATGGACAACACTAGATAGACTTTGCACACAGAAAATCAACAAGGATTCAGCCTTAAATGACACATTAGAAGAGTGGGGGGTTTTTTGGTAGCAGAAGTAAGGGGTGGGCTGGATGGAGATAAGTGGAATTTAACTGATACTTTTAGAGCATTTTACCTCAAAGCAGCAAAATATACATTCTTTTCAAGCTTACATGAAACATTTTTTAGGTTAGGCTTCATGTTAGGCCACAAAACAAGTCTCAATAAATTTAAGAAGATTAAAATAATATCAACGAGATATCAAGGAATGGTGATGTAACAGATTCCCTTGGTTTCTCCCCTTGAATTTCCAAAAATTAAAACAGCTATACTCAATAAAGGACTATCTGCTCAATGTACCCATATGGAAGAGAGATATGAGCATTGAAGCATCTAAAGGTGGGCAAGTGGGAACAAACAGAGGAGGTGAGAAGGGAGAAGAACAGACAGGAGCCATGGTAGCAGCCCTGCAGCTGGTAGCTCACCTCTAAAGAGGGAAGAAGTCCAGTTGTGGTTGGCACTCCCTTCAGACAGGAGGAGCAGAGATTCAGCGGGCATTTCTGCAGGAATATGCAGTACCAGCTACATCTGAGCCCAGAGATCTGGGTAAAAACACAACACAGGGGTGTGACCATAGCTGTTGGACAGTGGGCATTCCAGAGAAACAAAGCCACAGATCCCTGCCAAACTTAGCCTCCAAGAGCTCACCATCCTTGGCCCCTGGTGTCAGGTTGCATAGCACATTATCTGTAAACCCAAGACTGGTACCACAGATTATGTTTTTCTCTAAGCAAAGAGTGCACTCTGTGACTAGTCCTGGGTTTGGGACAAAGAGGGTAACCATGGAGGTCTGAGGTTACCATTACCAGGAAGTCAAAACAACCAAGAAGATGGATGGGTCCCACAGCCCAGCCACCCCCACACATCATGGCTATACTGACAGCATCATTTGGCTGCACAAGGGACAGAATTGGAGGAACCAAAAAGAGAGAAAAAAACCTAGTAATTCATTGCCACCTACTAAAATAATAGAAAGATCTCTTTGTACTAATCTGCTAGAGAAGTGCCACTTACACATAGATGCCTAGATACAGAAAGAATCCATCAAATACCATAAATAACCAAAGTATTGAGGCAGCACAGAAAAAAAAAAGTAAAAGGTGACATCAAAAGATGTCAGATGTATAGAGAGGAGCAAAGAGGGAAAAATTGGAAATATTGCAACAATATAATCAATAAAATATACTTAAAAAAAGATATAGAGAGAGATCAATCTAAGAAGCAGCAAGAAACAATAAGAGTCACAAAAATGGAGAGACAGAGAAACAACCCCCCATTGAAAGGAAAGAAAGAATCCCCAGAAAGAGTGCTAAGTGAAATAGAGGCGAGCAAACTATCAGATATGGAATTCAAAACATGGATTATGGAGAAGCTCAATGAGCTCAGCGAGTCAAGGAAAACTACAAAGAACTCCAGGGAAACTACAAGGAATTTGCTGAAAATTACACCAGCATGAAATAAGACATGGAGGCTATCAATAAGAGCCAGGAGGAAATGAAGAATACAATTTCTGAATTGAAGAAAACCATAGAAGGAATTAAAAGCAGGCTACAGGAAGCAGAAGATCAGATCAGCGAGCTGGAGGACAATGTAGAAAAGAATTCCCAGACATTGCAATGAAACAAAAAAAGACTGAAAAAGAATGAAGATGTTTTAAGACAGCTGCAGGACAACATGAAACATAATAATATCTGTATCACAAAATTCCAGAAGGAGAAGAAGAGGAGCAAGGGATAGAAAATCTGAAAAACTAATAACAGAAAACTTCCCTAACATGAGGAGAGAGTCACTCAAGTCCAGGAAGCACAGAGTGTCCCAATGAAGATGAACCTGAACAGGCCCACTTCAAGACACATCATAATTAGAATGGCAACATTCAAATACAAAGAGAGACTCCTAAAAGCAGCAAGAGGGAAACAACTAATAACATACAAGGGAACTCCAATAAGGCTGTCATCAGATTTCTCAGCAGAAACATTACCAGCCAGAAGAGAATGGCAAAAAATACTCCAAGCAATGAAAAACAAAGGCCTACAAATGAGACTACTCTACCAAGCAAGGCTCTCTTTCAAAATGGAAGGTCAAATAAGGACTTTCCAAGACAAAAGAAGGCTGAAAGAATACAATTCCACCAAACCAGCATGGCAAGAGATGCTAATAGGTCTGCTTTAAGAAGATGAAGAAACAGAGAGACAAAGAGGAAAACAAGTACAAAGAAGGAAAATGAAAATGAATAAGTACCTATTGATAATAACTTTAAATGTAAAAATATTAAATGCTCCAATCAAAAGACAGGGCAGCTGAATGGATTAGAAAGCATGACTGACATAAATGCTGTCTACAAGACACCCACCTTAGAACAAAAGATCTACACAGACTGAAAGTGAAGGGATGGAAAAAAGTATTTCAAGCTGGGCTAGCAATACTTATATCAGACAAAACAGATTTCACAGCAAAAGCCAAAAAAAGAGACAAAGAAGGACATTTCATAATACTTAAGGGAAAAATCCATCAAGATGATATAACCCTTGTCAACATATATGCACACGACATAGGAGCACCCAAATCTGTGAGAAAAATTTTGAAAGACTTCAGGAAGGATAAAGACAGCAACACACTCATAGTAGGGGACTTTAACACCTAATGTCAACAATGGACAGATCTTTGAAGCAAAGAAACACCAAAGATATTGAGGCATTGAACAACACTAGATCAAATGGACTTAGCTTATATATAGAACTTTTCACCCCAAAGAAGCAAAATATACATTCTTTTCAAGTGCACATGGAACATTTCCAAAGATAGACCACATGGTAGAACACAAAACAAGCCTGAACGAATTCAAGAAAATTGAAATTAAGTCAAGCATCTTCTCAGATCACGACTTAAAATTGGAAGTCAACCTCAAAGAAAAAAATTCAAAAACATTCAAACTCATGGAGAATAAATAACATGCTATTAAATAGTGAATGGGTTAACAATGACATCAAGAAAGAAATCAAAAAGTTTCTGGAAATGAATGATAATGAACACACAACAACACAAAATCTATGGGATACAGCGAAATCAGTCCTGAGAGGGAAGTTCATAGCAATACAGGCCTACCTGAAAAGGATACAAGAATCTCTAATAAAAAACTTAACACTACAGCTAGCTACAAGAACTAGAGGAAGAACAACAAGCAAAGCCCAGAGCAAGTAGAAGGAAGGAAATCATCGAGATCAGAGAAGAATTAAGTGACATAGAGACTAAACAAATAATTCAAAAGATCAACAAAAGTAGAAGCTGGTTCTTTGAAAAGATAAACAAAATCGACAAACCTTTAACCAGGCTCATTAAGAAAAAAAGAGAGAGGACCCAAATAAATAAAACCAGAAATGAAAGAGGAGAAATCAAAAACGATACTACAGAAACACAAAGAATTGTAAGAAATTATTATGAACTGTATCAGAAGAAACTTGAAAACCTAGATGAAATGGACAAATTTCTGGAAACATATAATCCTCCAAAACTGAATCAAGAAGAAGCAGAGTCCTGGCTGCTGTGGCTCAGTGGATTGAGTGTCGGCCTGCTAGCCAAGTGTCACTGGTTCGATTCCCAGTCAGGGCACATGACTAGGTTTGCACGCCAGATCCCCAGTTTGGGGTGCAAGTGAGAGGCAACCACACAGTGATGTTTCTCTCCCTCTCTTTCTCCTTTTCCCTCTCTCTACAAATAAGTATATAAATAAAAAAACAAATTAATTAATTAATTAAAAGAAAAAAAGAAGCAGAAAGCCTGAACAGACCAATAACAACTAGTGAAATTGAAGCAGTAATCAAAAAACTCCCAGCACACAAAAGCCCTGAATTGGATGGCTTCAGAGGTGAATTTTACAAAACATTTAGGGAAAAACTAACTCCTATCATTCTCAGACTGTTCCAAAAAAGCCTAGAACAGAAAAGACTCCAAGACTCGTTGTATGAATCCAGTATTATCATAATTCCAAAACCAGGTCAAGACACAACAAAGAAAAAAACTACAGGCCAATATCGCTGATGAACATAGATGTTAAAACCCTCAACAAAATATTGGCAAACAGGTTCCAGCACCACATTAGAAAAATCATACACCACGATTAGGTGGGATTCATCCCAGGGATGCAAGGATGGTTTGATATTCGCAAATCAATAAATGTAATACAACACATAAACAAAATAAAACACAAAAACCACATGATCATATCAATAGATGCAGAAAAAGCATATGATAAAGTACAACATCCATTTAAATGAAAAGACTCAGCAAAATGGGAATATAGGAAGCATACCTCAACATAATGAAGTCCATATATGAGAAACCTGAAGCCAACATCATACTCAATGGGCAAAAACTGAGAGCATTCTCCCTGAGGTCAGGAACAAGACGAGGATGTCCACTCTCTCCACTCCTATTCAACATAGTCTTGGAAGTTCTAGCCACAGCAATCAGGAAAGAAAAATAAAAGGCATCCAAATTGGAAAAGAGGAACTAAAACTGTCATTATTTGCAGATGACATGATAGTGTACATAGAAAACCCTACAGACCCCATGGAAAAACTACTCGACCTAATAAATGAATTCAGCAAAATAGCAGGGTACAAAGTCAATATTCAGAAATTGAAGGCATTTCTATACATCAACAATAAAATTTCAGAGATAGAAACTAAAAGAAAAATCCCATTTACCATAGCAACAAGAAAAATAAAGCACCTAGAAATAAACTTAACCAAGGAGGTAAAAGACCTGTACTCAGAAAACTACATAACGCTGAAGAAAGAAATTAAGAAAGATACAAATAAATGGAAGCATGTACCATGTTCATGGATGGGAAGTATCAACATCATTAAAATGTCCATACTACCCAAATAAATTTATAGATTCATTGCAATCCCTATTAAAATACCAATGATATATTTCACAGACCTTGAACGAATACTTAAAAATTTTATATGGAACCAAAAAAGAGCCTGCATAGCCACAGCAATCTTGAGGAAGAACACAGAAGGAATCACATTAAACTATACTACAAAGCCATTGTGACCAAGAGAGTCTGGTACTGGCATAAGAACAGACATAGAGATCAGTGAAACAGAATACAGAGCCCCAAAATAAATCCAGGTCTATATGGTCAACTCGTATTCAACAAAGGGGGAAGAAACATAAAATGGAGTGAGAAGAGCCTCTTCAACAAATGGTGCTGGGAGAACTGTTCAGGGACATGCAAAAAAATGAAACTAGACCACCAATTTACACAACACACCAGAATAAACTCAAGATGAATCAAAGACTTAAACATAAGATGTGACACCATAAAAGTCCTAGAGGAAAACATAGGCAAGAAAATTTCAGATATCCCATGTAGCAATATTTTCACCAATACATCTCCTAAGGCAAGGGAAATAAAGGAAAAAATAAACAAATGGGACTACATCAAACTAAAGAGTTTCTGCTCAGCAAAAGAAAACATCAGCAAGATGAAAAGGAAACCAACCATATGGGAAAAAATATTTGCTAATGATACCTCAGACAAGGGATTGATCTCCAAAATATATAAAGAACTTACACATCTCAACACCAAGAAGAGAGACAGCCCAATTAAAAAATGGGCAAAGTACCTGAACAAGCACTTCTCCAAGGATGATACACGGAGGGTCCATAGACATATGAAAGAAAGCTCAACATCATTGGCCATCAGAGAGATGCAAATAAAAACCACAATGAGATACCACTTCACACCAGTCAGAATGGCCATCATCAACAAATCAACAAACAACAAGTGCTGGCAAGGTTGTGGACAAAAGGGAACCCTAATGCACTGTTGGTGGGAATGCAGACTGGAGCATCCATTATGGAAAATAGTATGGAATTTCCTCAAAAAGTTAAAAATGGAACTGCTTTTGATCAAAAAATTCCACTGCTAGGATTATACCCAAAGAACTCTGAAACCCAAATTCAAGAGTACTTATGCACCCCTATGTTCATAGCAGCACTATTTACAATAGCGAAGTGCTGGAAACAGCCTAACTGCCCATCTGTAGATGAGTGGATAAAAAAAAACTGTGGTATATTTGCACAGTGGAATACTATGCAGCAGAAAGAAAGAAGGAACTCCTATCACTTGCGATAACATGGATGTAACTGAAGAGAATTATGCTTAGTAAAATAAGCCAAGCAACAAAAGACAAATACCATATGATATCACCTAATACAGGAAACTAATGAACACACAAATAAAATGAACCAGAAGCAGGTAAACAAGGAGCAGACTAACAGTGAGCAGGGGGAATGGGGGAGGGAGAGAAGGGGATAAGAAAGAGAAGGGTCTAGTCAAGAAAATAGTATAAATGACCCATGGACATGGACAATGGGGTGGGGATTGACTATGGGAGAAGGGGTGTGCAGGGTGTGGGCGATGGGAAAGTGTGGGACAATTGTAATAGAAAAACAATTAAAAATAAATAAAATTTTATTTGTTTTTTTGGAGGGGACCCCCACTCTGTAACAATTGCCCTGTCTTGGACTTAATACCCTTCATAATCTTATAAAGGACAATGGGTGAAGGTCTCATGCTCCTCTAGCCCTTGGGTCCATAAATCCCTAATAAGAGTTGGGGTGTGGAGGAGAGGGTGGCCTTCCCATGTGGGGAAGTATCTTACAGACTCCAGGTCAGTTGGCTGTCCCCAAACAGCAACATGCTCAGTTTAACAGGGTGGCATCCTTGTTGTATTCTGGGGGCAACAGAGTTAAGAAGCATCATTAAATCCATAACCACTAGATGACAAAGGCAGGGATTAATTTTTTAATGTCCCACATTAGGAAAAAAATGCTTCTTTGGAGGATGGTGTACAAGGCATGTCACACCTGTACAAAGCGCTTTTGCCCACTGTACTTAGTTTGGGCTGAGGGAAATGTTTTAGGTTTCCCCCATCTCAGACCTCTGGGTCCTTTCTGTCCAAGCCATCAGGATAGAAAAGAGAAACCAGTTTTAAAGTGAAGCCCACAAACCACCCCATACTTCACCAACCCAACCACTTAGTTCAGCCAAACCATTGAGTCTCAGGAGGCAGCAATGCAGACAGAATTAAGTGAGGCCTATACGTACATACTCAGGTAATGAGATCATAGGCTTATGCCCTATGAAAACAGAACACACGTTAACTTATGCAACATAACCCACAAACCAGTTTTTAAATCTGTGAGACTGTCTTATTAGGAAGACATCCAGTTGCAAGGCATGTGACATTCTTCCTGCCTGTAAATTAAACATCTTTGATGATGTCACAGACCTAGTTTAACTTTCAAATGAAAACAAACTTTAAATGAAAATAAACTTTAAAGACAGTTAGCTGCAGTAGTTTAGTCTACCACTGAGCATTGTGATTTTTCTTGAATTGTGATTTTTCTCAAGATAATCCTCCTTGTCATTAAAGGGACTTCATTAAGTCCAGTTTTAATTTATCCTGTTTGTTTGCATAAACACAAGAGCAGCAAATGATCATATATGATCTTTAATTCTGCTTTGCTGGAACTTGCACAAGGAACCTTTAGGGTGACTTTGAGTATGCCCTTTAGGACACAGAGGCTTAGCCACACACCTGTCATTCAGCCTTGCCTGTAAACACCTGTCTTTTCCAAGTCCTTCAGGTTTTCCATTGTGCCTTAAGGTTCCTTCTAGCCACCTTTCAGGAAAGCACCTTTGTTCCTTCCCTGGAAAGATTGCATGAACCGCACAACCAACCAAGGTGTCAGGTCTTTCCTTCATGGGCTTTTCTTAGCTTCAAAAGTCAATCCCAGTTCTTCTGGGCTTTTTGATAACAACCACAGTCCACGCAAGCCTCCTTTAGGCATGACATTCCAGTAAGTCTTGGTTAACAAAACCTCTATTAACAACTGGTCTTATTAGTTTTATGCAAAGAACCTTATGTCATTACCTACTTCTTCAGAAGGCCAAATTCTGGAGGGATCAGGTAGGGAGAAAAATATACAGCGTGAAGGAATATCCTTGTCCTTATATTCACTAAAATTGCATTTTCATACTTTACATTTTTTGTTCACTTTCCTACATGTGAGGGTTTTGGGGGGAGGGGTTGCTGGCTCACTTATTAATTTATTTTGCTATCATTTTACCCCTCTCTAAAATTTTTGTTTGTTTGTTTTTCTATTACAGTTGTCCCACTTTTTCCCCCATTGTTTCCGTGCACCCAGCCCACCCCTTCTCCCACAGTCAATCCCCACCCGCTGTCCATGTCTGTGGGTCATTTATATATGCTCTTTGACTAAACTCTTCCATTTCTTACTCCATTTCTCTCCTCCCCCCCCTCACCCCTTGTCACTGTTAGTCTAGTCCTTGTTTACAAACCTCTGGTTCAATTTTTCTTGTTTGTTTGTGTTGTTCATTAGTCTTCTGTAGTAGGTGATAGCATATGATATTTGTCTTTACCTGGCTTATTTAGCTAAGCATAATTCTCTCTAGTTCCATCCATGTTGTTGCAAATGGTATGAATTCCTTCTTTCTTTCTGCTACGTAGTTCTCCATTGTGTAAATGTACAGTTTTTTGATCTGCTCATCTACAGATGGGCACTTAGGCTGTTTCCAGCACTTGGCTATTGTAAATAGTGCTACTATGAAAATAAGTTCTTTTGAACTGAGGTTTCAGGATTCTTCTAATATAATCCTAGCAATGGAATTCTGGTTCAAAAGGCAGTTACATTTTTATTTGTTTGAGGAAATTCCATACTACTTTCCATAGTGATTGCACCAGTCTGCATTGCCACCAGCAGTGCACTAGGTTTCCCTTTTCTCCGAATCCTCGCCAGCACATGTTTGTTGATTTGTTGATAATGGTCATTCTGATTGATGTGAGGTGGTTTCTTGTGGTTTCTATTTGCATATCTCTGATGGCTAGTGATGATGAGCATTCTTTCATATGTCTATGGACCCTAGTATGTCCTCCTTGGGGAAGTGTTTGTTCAGGTCCTTTGCCCATTTTTAATTGGATTGCCTGTCTTCTTGGTGTTGAGTCCTATAAGTTCTTATATATATTTTGGAGATAATACTCTTGTTTGAGGTATCATTTGTAAATATTTTTTCCCATATGATTGGTTCCCTTTTCATCTTGCTGATGTTTGTTTGTTTGTTTGTTGTCTGCTGAGCAGAAACTCTTCAGTTTGATGTAGTCCTATTTGTTTATTCTTTCCTTCATTTCTCTGGCCTTAGGAGATGTATTGGTGAAAATAGTGCTACGTGGGATATCTGAAATTTTCTCGCCTATGTTTCCCTCTTGGACTTTTATGGTGTCGTGTCTTACATTTAAGTCTTTGATCCATCTTGAGTTTATTCTGGTGTACGGTGTAAGTTGGTGGTCTACTTTATTTTTTTGCATGTCCCTACCAGTTCTCGCAGAACCATTTGTTGAAGAGGCTCTTTTCACTCCATTTTATGTTCCTTCCCCCTTTGTCAAATATTAGTTCACCATATAAACCTGGGTTTATTTCTGGGCTCTCTATTTTGTTCATTGATCTATATGTGTGTTCTTATGCCACTACTCAGCCCTGGCTGGTTTGGCTCAGTGGATTGAGCGTCGGCCTGCGAGCTAAGTGACGCTGGTTCGATCTTCCACTCAGGGCACATCAGAGAAGGAAAACTCTGATTCCAAAAAACCTCCGCTGCCTTGCGGCATACCTCTTCAGGGGAAAGGCTAAGGGAGTAAACCCCAACAGAAAATCCGGAGCCGGAGTCCCTAAGGCGGTTTGACGTTGTAGTCAACACTGGCAACTCCTGCGGCGCACCTGAAGCCAAGCTGTATTGACTCCGTCTTTCCCTTGGATCCTTCAGCTGCGAAGAGAGGGGGCGTCTGCTGCATGGGCAACAGCAGACCCTCCATATCACCCTGCCCAGGCTCTGTAGCTTCAGCTTCACTGGAGAGGACACTCCAGTGTCATCGCAAGATGTCGATTCAACACGGGAGGAGACAGATACCATGTCACTCCCGAGTCGGACTGCACAACCATTCTCGGCGGTGCAGATAGACTCTTAAGAAGCTACACCATCGTCTCTCGAGACGGACGGCTGCCGACGATGCCACTACTAGACTGTTTTGATTACTGTGGCCCTGTAGTATAGGTTGGTATCAGGTATTGTGATTCCTCCTACTGTGTTCTTCTTCCTCAAGACTGTTGTGGCTATTCGGGGTCATTTTTGGTTCCATGTACATTTTTGAAGTATTTGTTCTAGGTCTGTGAAATGTGTCATTGGTATTTTAATAGGGATTGTATTGAATCTGTAAATTGTTTTGGGTAGTATGGACATTTTAATGATGTTGATTCTTCCTGTCCATGAACATGGTATATGCTTCCATTTATTTGTGTCTTTTTAATTTCTTTCTTCAGTGTTATGTAGTTTTCTGAGTACAAGTCTTTTACCTCCTTGGTTAAGTTTATTTCTAGGTGCTTTATTTTTCTTGTTGCTATGGTAAATGGGATTTTTCTTTTAGTTTCTATCTCTGAAATTTTATTGTTGGTGTACGAAATGCCTTCAATTTCTGAATATTGACTTTGTACCCTGCTATTTTGCTGAATTCACTTATTAGATTGTGTATTTTTTTGTTGGAGTCTATAGGGTTATCTATGTACACTACCATAATATCTGCAAATAATGACAGTTTTATTTCCTCCTTTCCAATTCGGATGCCTTTTATTTATTTTTCCTGTCTGATTGCTCTGGCTAGAAGTTCCAAGTCTATGTTGAATAGGAGTGGAGAGAGTGGACATCCTTGTCTTGTTCCTGATCTTAGAGGGAATTCTTTCAGCTTTTGCCCCCTGAGTATGATGTTGGCTTCAGGTTTCTCATAAATAGCCTTTATTATGTTGAGGTATGCACCCTCTATTACCACTTTGCTTAGTCTTTTCATCATAAATGGGTGTTGTACTTTATCAAATGCTTTTTCTGCATCTATTGATATGATCATGTGGTTTTAGTTATTCATTTTGTTTATGTGGTGTATTACATTTATTCATTTGTGAATATTAAACGATCCTTGCATTCCTGGGATGAATCCCACTTGATCATGGTGTATAATCTTTCTAATGTGTTGCTAGATCCTGTTTGCCAATATTTTGTTGAGGATTTCATCAGCGATATTGGCCTGTAGTTTTCTTTCTTTGTTGTGTCTTGAGCTGGTTTTGGAATTAGGGTAATACTGGCTTCATAGAACGAGTTTGGGAGTCTTCTCTGTTCTAGACTTTTTTGAAATAGTTTGAGAGGGATAGTAGTTCTTCCCTAAAAGTTTTGTAAAATTCATGCGTGAAGCCATCCGGTCCAGGGATTTTGTGTGCTGCGAGTTCTTTTAATACTGCTTCAATATCACTCTTTGTTATCGGTCTGCTCAGGCTTTCTGCTTCTTCTTGATTCAGTTTTAGAAGATTATATATTTCCAGAAATTTGTTCATTTTACCTAGGTTTTCAAATTTCTTGTTCGTAGTAATTTCTTACAATTCTTTGTATTTCTGTGGTATTGGTTGTGATTTCTCCTCTTTTATTCCTGATTTTATTTATTTGGGTTCTCTCTCTTTTTTCTTAATGAGTCATTTAAAGGCTTGTTGATTTTGTTTATCTTTTTAAAGAACTAGCTCCTCGTTTTATTGATCTTTTTAATTGTTTCTTTAGTCTCTATGTCATTTAATTCTGCTTGGAATGTGATGATTTCCTTCCTTCTACCTATTCTGGGCTTTGTTTGTTGTTGTTCCTGTAGTTCTTTTAGCTGAAGGTTAGATTTTTTATTTGAGACTCTTCTATTCTTTTTAGGTAGGCCTGTATTGCTATGAACTTTCCTCTCAGGACTGATTTCATTGTATCCCATAGGTTCTGGGTTGTTTTATGTTCATTATAACTTGTTTCCAGAAGCCTTTTGATTTCTTTCTTGATGTCATTGTTAACCCATTCATTAGTTAATAGTATGTTGTTCATTCTCCATGAGTTTGAGTGTCTTTGAGTTTTTTCCTCAAGGTTGATTTCCAGTGTCAAGCCATTGTGATAGGAGAAGATGTTTGATATAATTTCAATTTTCTTGAATTTGTTGAGGCTTGTTTTGTGTCCTACCATGTGGTCTATCTTTCAGAATGTTCCATGTGCACTTGAAAAGAATGTATATTTTGCTTCTTTGGGGTGAAAGTTGTATATATATCAATTAAGCCCATTTGATCTAGAGTGTTGTTCAATGCCTCAATATCTTTGATGTTTCTTTGCTTCAAAGATCTGTCCATTGTTGACAATAGGGTGTTAAAGTTCCCTACTCTGAGTGTGTTGCTGTCTATATCCTTCCTGAAGTCTTTCAAAATTTTCCTTACAGATTTGGGTGCTCCTATGTCGGGTGTATATATGTTGACAAGGGTTATATCATCTTCATGGATTGTTCCCTTAAGTGTTATGAAATTCCCTTCTTTGTCTCTTTTTATGGCCTTTGCTGTGAAATCTGTTTTGTCTGATATAAGTATTGCTACCCCAGTTTTTTTTTTCATGTCCATTTGCTTGAAATATTTTTTTCCATCCCTTCACTTTCAGTCTGTGTAGATCTTTTGTTCTCTGTTAAGTCTCCTGTAGATAGCATATATGTGGGTCATGCTTTCTAATCCATTCTGCTACCGTATGTCTTTTGATTGGTGCATTTAATCCATTTACCTTTAAGATTATTATTCATAGGTACTTATTCATTGTCATTTTTCCCTTTGTACTTGTGTTCCTCTCTGTCTCTGTCTGTTTCTTCATCTTCTTAGAGCAGACCCTTTAGCATGTCTTGCAATGCTGTTTTGGAGATGTATTCTTTTAGCTTCCTTTTGCCTTGGAAACTCCTTATTTGATCTTCCATGTTGAAAGAGAGCCTTGCTGGGTAGAGTAGTCTTGGTTGTAGGCCTTTGTTTTTCATTGCTTGGAATATTTTTTGCCATTCCCTTCTGACTTGCAGTGTTTCTGTGAGAAATCTCATAATAGCCTTATTGGAGCTCCCTTGTATGTTATTAGCTGTTTCTCTCTTGCTGCTTTTAGGATTCTCTCTTTGTCTTTCAACATTGCCATTTTAATTCTGATATGTCTTTGAGTGGGGCTGTTAGGGTTCATCTTCATTGGGACCCTCTGTCCTTCCCAGACTTGTGTGACTTTTCCTCTCATCAACTTAGGGAAGTCTTCTGTCATTACTTTTTCAGAAAGGTTTCCTATCCCTTGCTCCTCCTCTTCTCCTTATGGTACTCCTATGATACAAATATTATTATGTTTCACATTGTCGTGCTGCTCTCTTAAAACCTCTTCATCCTTTTTCAGTCTTTTTTCGTTTTGTTGCACTGTCTGGGAATTTTTTCTATGTTGTCCTCCAGCTCACTGATCTGATCTTCTGCTTCCTCTAATCTGCTTTTGATTGATTCTACTGTGTTCTTCAATTCAGAAATTGTACCCTCATTTCCTCTTGGCTCTTATTGATAGCTCCTATTTCCTTTTTAATGCTCGTGTAATTCTCAGTAAGTTCCTTGCAGTTTTCCTGGAGTTTTTTTGTAGTTTTCTTTGAGCTTACTGAGCTCCTTGAGCTTCCCTATGGTTCACGTTTTGAATTCCATGTCTGATAGTTTGGTTTCCTCTATTTCATTTAGCACTCCTTGGAATTCTTCCTTTCCTTTTGATGGGATGTTGTTTTTCTGTCCCCTCATTTTTATGACTCTTCTTGGTTGTTGCTGCTTCTTAGATTGATCTATATTTCCTGGATCTGCCCCTGGTGGCATCAGATCATGTACCAGTCTGGGCCTAGGCAGCCTGTTGGAGACTACCAGAGATGTACTTCCTTTGTGTTTCTCCTTTAGTTGTTAACCTGTTCAATATGTGATCAGCCCTCAGACTTCAGCACCAAGGGTGAGGCAGCTTAATTCTTGTGGGTGGGGCTTTTGCCTTCCCTCAGGCTGATGCCAGTTGGAGGGGAATGGTCTGTCTGAAGCATGGGGAGTCAGCACTGGGACGTGGTCAGCTGCTCCCTCAGTTCTCCCCTCAAAGCCACCGCCCAAAATTCTCCCCAAGTGTCTCTAGTCCTCTCTGCCCTCCCTCTGCTTGAGCCCAGGCTAAGTGGGTGCCAAAATACTTTCATATGTGATCCATTTAAGACCTCTTTGTCTCCAGCTGTTCCAGGCCAGCAAAAACCTTGTGTCTTTTCACTTTTCACAGCTGGATGCTATTTTACTTTCCCCTCTGTTGCGAAAGGCTAGGAAGCCCTGGCTGCTGAGCTGTTTCTTAGTCCCTTCAGCAGCCACCTGTGGTAGCCTAGCCAGCCCACACTTCCTACCAGTCACGTTGTAATGAAGTGGCCTTTTCTGTCCCTCCGCGGTTAGAAGACTTCTCTCCAGCTAGTGTTCAGTTAGTTGTTCCAGATGATTTCTCCACAATTAGGTTGTAATTCCACATTTGTCCTGGGAGGAGGTTAATGTAGCTTCCACTTACTCCTCTGCCATCTTGGATCACCCCCAAATAAATAATTTTTTTCAAAGAAAAATCATTGACTAAATCCAATACCTACTTATGAGAAAAATTCTCAATGTAGTGGAAATAAAGATAACATACCTTAACATAATAAATTCTTTATATAGCAAACCCACAGCTAGCATCATACTCAATGGTGAAAAAGCTAAAGGTGTTTCTCTTAAGATCAGGAACAAGATAATGCTGTCCACTTTCACCACTTTTTTTGAACGTAGTATTGGAATACTTGCAAAAGCAATCAGCCAAGAAAAAAAAAAGGCACCCAAACTGGAAAAGAAAGAGGTAAAACTGTCATTATTTGCAGATGATATAATATTATATATACAGAACCCTAATGATTCCACCATAATTTATTAGAACTGAGAAATAAATTCAGTAAAGTAGCAGGAAATAAAATTAATATTCAGAAATCAGTTTCTTTTTTTATACACCAATAATAAGCTATCAGAAAGAGAAACTCAGAGAACAATCCCATTTACAATTGCATTAAAAATACCTATGAATAAATTTACCCAAGGAGGTACAAAACCTGTACTCAGAAAATTATAAACATTGAGCAAGATACAAATAAATGGAAGTATATACCATGTTCATGGAAAGGAATAAGCACCATCATTAAAATGTCACTACCCAAAGAATTCTATAGATTCAATGTACTCTCTATCAAAACATCAATGGCATTTTCCACAGAACTAGAATAAATAATCCCAAAATTTATATGTACCCACAAAAGGTCCCGAATAGCCACAGCAATCTCCAGAAAAAAAGAACAAAGTTAGAGGAATCACACACAAGGCCATTGTAATCAAACGTGCATGATACTGGCATAAAAAGACACATTTACAAATAGAAAAGAATAAATAACCCAGAAATGAACCCATGCTGTATGATTAATTAATATATCACAAAGGAGACAAGAATATACAATGGGATAAAGATAGTCTGATCAATAAATAGTATTGGGAAAACTGACAGATATGTGCAAAAAAGGAACTAGACCATCTTATTACACCATATACAAGAATAAACTCAAAATAGATTAAAGACTTAAATGTAAGACCCAAAGCGATAAAATTTCTTGATGAAAATATGGGCGATAAACTCTCAGACACTGCTCTTAGTAATACGTTTTCTGATATATCTCCTTGGGTATGGGGAACAAAAGAAAAAAATAAACAAATGAGACTACATCAGCTAAAAAGGGTTTTCACAGCAAAGGAAAACATCAACAAACAAAAAGACAACCTACTGAATGAAAGAAGATATTCACAAGTAATATATCCAATAAGGGATTAATATCCAAAATTAATAGTGAACTCATACAACTCAACACCAAAAACACAAACAATACAGTTTAAACATTGACAGAAGACCTGAATAGACATTCCCCAAAAAGGAGATAGAGATGACCAAAAGATATATGAAGAGATACTCTATGTCATCTCACACCTATCAGAATAGCTATCATCAATAAATCAAAAACAACAAAGGTTAGCGAAGATGTGGATAAAAGGGAACACTTATGCACTTTTGGTGGTATAAACTGGTGCAGCCACTATGAAGGATGCAACATCGTGAAGGGTCCTCAAAAAATTAAAAATATAAATACCTTATGACCCATTAATTCTACTTCTGATAATATATCCAAAGAATACCAAAACACTAATTTGAAAAGATGTATGAACCTGTGTGTTCATTGCAGTTTTATTTATAATAACAAAGATATGGAAGCAATCCAAATACACATCAACAGCTGGTTGGATAAAGAAACAGTACTTATATACAATGGACTATTACTCACCTATAAAAAAGAATGAAATCTTACCATGTGCAGCAACATGAGTGGACCTAGTGGTTATTGTGCTAAGTTAAATAAGTCATACAGAAAAAGTCAAATACCATATGATTTCACTTATGTGTGGAATCAAAAAACAAAATAAACATACAAAGAAAACAGAAACAGAGTCATAGATACATACAGTGAAGAACCTGAGGTGGGTGGGAGGGATAGGTGAAACAGTTGGAGGGAGTAAGAAGTTACAAAATATTCATGAGATATAAAGCACAGCATAGGGAATATAGTCAGTAATACTGTAATAACCATGCATGGTGCCAGGTGGGTACAGAAGTTATCAGAGTTCACTTCATAAATTATAGAATCATCTAACCACTATGTTATACACCTGAAACAAATATAAAAATTTAAAAATAAATAAACCTAAACTTTAACCTCAAAGCTAAGTCTAACCTTATTACTATCAGGTACCCTTGCTCTGAGATATCACCCAGAGAACAGTCTAGGATTTTACACCAGGTTTATTGAAGGAAGGGAGGGAAAGGGATTAGAGGTAAGAGAGAACTTCTGGGCCAACTCAAGGGCTCATAGGAGCAAGGGAAGGGGAAAGGGGAAAGAAATGGGGAGTGGAGACTCCTGGTCACCCATGGAATTCCCTGCCTGTGCATCTGCAGGCGCCATCTCCATACCTTTCCAAATATACATTTTGGTTAGGGTGTTTACCCATTAACACATTCAGCAGGTTATTTACATCTCCCTGCTTTTCCCCCACCAGACCAGTCAATATATCATGCTAGGTCCATCAACATTTCTTCTGGGAACGAGCAAAGTCCATTTTTATTTCCTATGGGAGAGGCTGGGACGAGGTTAATTTGCAGATGGTTCATATACATATGTCAAAAGTCAAGGTGGGCAGTCCAGCTGCCACCATGTTCTGACAATTACTAACCCTAATGCTAATCATTAAATCAACTATAAGTATAACCCTAATCCTAAAAGTAACTCTAACCCTAACTCAAAACTTGACCCTTACTTCAGCCCAATTTAAACCTAAACCCTAACCTCAAAACTATCTCTAACCCTAATCATCTCAAGTCTAAACCTAAACCTAACCCTAACTCAAACCATAACCTTAATTTACAAATCAACTGTAAAACTAAAGCTAGCTCTAAGTCCAATCCAACTCATAAACTCAACCTAACCCTTATCCTAACTCTAACCCTAACACGAATGCAAACCTAACACAAACCTTAAACCTAACCCAACGTTAGTCTTCACCGTAACGCTAAACCTAATACTAACCCTAATTTATACTTCAAAACTAACAGTAAACCTAACTCTAATCCTAAACTCAAACCTAACCTTAAGTCTAACTATAACTACAACTCTATGCCTAATACTAACTCAAAACTTAACCCTCACCCTAACCCTTACCCTAAAACTAACTTTGACCCTAGCTTTTATCCTAACCTTAATCCTAACTCTAATTTACACCAAAACTCTGACCTTAAAGCTAATTCTAAACCTAACCCTAACCTTAACCAGAATAAAAAACTCAACCCTAAAACTAACCCTAACCTTAACTCAAAACCTATTTATAACCCTATAAAAAAAGTCATATTCTATACAATAAATTTTCTATATGGTACACTATTTCACATATAGTTTGTATATATAGTTTCTCGATCTAAATAGACCCTATCTGATATTTGACCAGACTATTCCTTGTTGTGAGTTTTGGGGTCTGCCCTGTGCATTTGTAGAGTGCTAATCAGTATACCTGGACTCCACCCATTAGATGTCAGTAACACTTCCCAGCCCCTGATAGTGACAACAAAAAAAATATCTGCTGATATTGCAAAACTAACCTTGGAAGGAAAGACCACCCATCTGAGAATCATTCTGTGCATGTGTGTGTAAGTGGCTATAAGAAACAATGAGCCAATGTTGTATAGAAGAGAGATTATATATGTGGTAAAGAGGCTGAATGTCCAGATGATCCTTATCTATGTGCCATGGATCACTTCTAGCTGTGCTTTATCTATATCAATGCTAAGAAATGTTTAGTACTCATTCATCCAGAAAGTACAATCTTCACACTGGCCATGGCAGTACAAGATTCTGCTCAAGGTTCCAGGGATGAGACAGTGAATTTCGGTGAGAGCCAGATCGGCAAAGTTACTCATGATTCAGGTGGGGCTTACAGCTAAGAAGGACATAGATGTAACAAAAGTGTTGAAGCAGGAAAGAATGATGTAATGACTCTAATTTGAATCCTTCAGACAGGCAAGCCTCATGAAGTAACAATATTCTCATACCTTCCAAATGACAGTTTTCTTCCCAACATTAGCCTCCTGAGTCAAGGCCTCCTCCATCTCTTTCCTCACAAGTTCCAGGGCCGTCTGAAGCTTTGCCTGTTTTGGAAGATATGATGAGACGATTACAGACACCCTCATGCAGTACCTGTCCTGACTAGGTATGTCATGCACTACAAAGATCACCCAGAACAGGCCCCAGGAGCATACAAAGATGCCCAACCTTATTACAACTAAGTCAAATATACTGTAAGGTGTTTAATAACAAGGAATGCTCACAATTATAAAGTCAACTAAAATAAGTATATTTTATGTAACATGATACCAATTTTGGATAAAATGTGCTTTAAGGAGTATATAAAAACTAAGCAGAGGTCAGCAAAAACATACAATATATAAAACCTCACCTCTTAGTGTAGTGTCTGAGTAAGAAATGATATTATTTCTACACCTGTATATGTCAACTTCTGAAAATTATTTACTACTTTATAATTAGAAAATTGTTTATTATTATTAGATGACAAGACACCATGTAGTGCTTGCTCAGCAGCACATATACGAAAATTGGAATGATACAGAGAAGAGTAGCATGACCCCTGTGCAAGGATGACATGCAAATTCATGAAGAGTTCCATATTTTTATGAAGAGGGTTTAAGAGAACTACAGAATAACATGAAATGAAACAATATCCATATCATAGAAATACCAGAGAAGCAAGGAATAGAAAACCTGAAGAAAAAATAGTGACAGAAAACTTCCCTAACTTGACGAGAGAAAAAGTCATGCAAGTCCAGGAAGCACAGAGGGTCCCAATGAAGATGAACCCAAGCAGGCCCACTCCAAGACATATCATAATTAAAATGACAGCATTCAAAGACAATGAGAGAATCCTACACACAGCAAGAAAAAAACAGCAAATAACATACAAGGGAGCTCCGATAAGACTATCAACTGATTTCTCAACAGAAACACTACAAGCCAGAAGGGAATGGCAAAAAAATATTTCAAGCAATAAAAAAAAGGACTACAACCAAGACTACTCTACACAGCAAGGCTCTCTTTCAAAATGAAATGTGAAATAAGGAGTTTCCCAGAGGAAGACTAAAAGAATACATATCCACCAAACCAGCATTGCAAGAGATGCTAAAGGGAATGCCTTAAGAAAAAGAAGAAAAAGAGAGAGGGAGAGGAACACAGGTACAAAGGGAAATGAATAAATACCTGTCAATAATAAACTTAAATGTAAATGGATTAAATACTCCAATCAAAAGGCATAGGATAGTTGAATGGATATGAAAACATGACCCACATATATGCTGTCTACAAGAGACCTACCTCAAAACAAAAGATCTACACATACTGAAACTGAAGGGATAGAAAAAAGCACTCCACGACAATGGACATGAAAACAAAAGCTGGGGTAGCAATACTTATATTACAAAACAGATTTCACAGCAAAGGCCATAAAAAGAGACAAAGAAGGACATTTCATAATACTTAAGAGAACAATCCATCAAGAGGATATAACCTTGATAAACATATATGCACCCAACATAGGAGCACTCAAATATAAAAGGAAAATTTTCAAAGACTTCAGGAAGGATATAGACAGCAACACACTCAGAGTAGGGGACTTTAACACCCAGTTTTCAGCAATGGACAGATCCTTGAAGCAAAGAAACACAAAGAATATTGAGGCATTGAAC
The DNA here is from genome assembly GCF_987537825.1 of Furipterus horrens. Taxonomy (NCBI): domain Eukaryota; kingdom Metazoa; phylum Chordata; class Mammalia; order Chiroptera; family Furipteridae; genus Furipterus; species Furipterus horrens. The sequence goes on along the minus strand of NW_028327180.1, from coordinate 58,109,504 downwards.
AACACTCTAGTTCAAATGGACTTAGCTGATATATATAGAACTTATCACCCCAAAGAAGCAAATTTACATTCTTTTCAAGTGCACATGGAACATTCTGAAAGATAGACCACATGATAGGACACAAAACAAGCCTCAACAAATTCAAGAAAATTGAAAACATATCAAACATCTTCTCAGATCACAATGCCTTGAAACTAGAAATCAACCTCAAGGAAAAAACTCAAAGACATTCAAACTCATGGAGAATGAATAACATGCTATTAAATAATGAATGCGTTAACAATGACATGAAAGAAGAAATGAAGGAGCTTCCGGAAACTAATGATAATGAAAACACAATAGCTCAAAATCTATGGGACACAGAGAAAGCAGTCCTGAGAGGAAAGTTCATAGCAATACAGGCATACCTAAAAAGGATAGAAGGATCTCAAATAAAAAATCTAACCCTAAAGCTACAAGAACTAGAACAACAACAAACAAAGCCCAGAGTTAGTAGAAGGAAAAAATCATCAAGAGCAGAGCAGAATTAAATGACATAGGGACTAAACAAACAATCCAAAAAATCAATAAAACTAGGAGCTGGTTCTTTGAAAATATAAACAAAATTGACAAAACTTTAGCCAGGCTCATCATGAAAAAAAGTGATAGGACCCAAATAAACAAAATCAGAAATGAAAGAGGAAATATCACAACAGAAATATAAAGAATTGTAAGAAATTACTACAAACAACTGTATGGCAGGAAACTTGACAACAAAGATGAAATGGACAAATTTCTAGACATATATAATATTCCAAAACTGAATCAAGAAGAAGCAGAAAGCCTGAACAGACCGGTAACAAACAGAGAAATTGAAGCAGTAATAAAAAAAACTCCCGGCACACAAAATCCCTGGACCAGATGGCTTCACAGGTGAATTTTACAAAACTTGTAGGGAAGAACTAACACCTACCCTTCTCAAACTATTCCAAAAAATCCAAGAAGAGGGAAAACTCCCAAACTCTTTCTATGAGGCCTGTATCACCATAATTCCAAAATCAGGTCAAGACACAACAAAGAAAGAAAACTACAGGTCAATATCGCTGATGAACATAGATGCTAAAATCCTCAACAAAATATTGACAAACTGGATCCAGCAACACATTTGAAAGATCATACGCCACGATCAAGTGGGATTCATCCCAGGGATGCAAGGATGGTTTGATATTTGCAAATCAATAAACGTAATATACCACATAAACAAAATGATAGATAAAAATCACGTGATCATATAAATAGATGCTGAAAAAGCATTATGATGAAAACACTCAGCAATATGGGAATAGATGGGCCATACCTCAACATAATAAAGGCCATATATGAGAAACCTGCAGCCAACATCATACTTAATGGGCAAAAACTAAAAACATACTCCCTAAGATTAGGAATAAGACAAATATGTACACTCTCTCCATTCCTGTTCAACATTGTCTTGGAAGTTCTAGCTGCAGCTATCAGACAAGAAAAGGAAATAAAAGGCATCCAAATTGGAAAAGAGGAAGTAAAACTGTCATTTGCAGATGACAAGACAGTGTACATAGAAAACCCTATAGACTCCACTAAAAAACTACTAAACATAATAAGTGAAATTGGCAAAATAGCAGGGTACAAAGTCAATATTCAGAAATCAAAGGCATGTCTGTATACCAATAATAAAATATCAGAGATAGAAACTAGAAAAGAATCACATTTCCTATAGCAACAAGAAAAATAAAGTACCTAGGAATAATATTAACCAAAGAGATAAAAGACCTGTACTCGGAAAACTACAGAACATGGAAGAAAGAAATTAAGGAAGATACAAATCAATGGAAGCATATACCATGTTCGTGGATGGGAAGAATCAACATCATTAAAATGTCCATACTACTCAAAGCAATTTAGACTCAATGCAACTCCGATTAAAATACCAATGATATATTTCACAGACCTAGAACAAATACTTCAAAAATGTACATAGAACCAAAGAAGACCCTGAATACCCACAGCAATCTTGATACAGAAGAACACAGTAAGAGGAATCACAATACCTGATATCAAACTATACTACAAAGCCACTATAATCAAAATAGTCTTATACTGGCATAAGAATACACATATAGATCAATGGAACAGAAGAGAGAGTCCAGAAATAAACCCAGGTCTATATGGTCAACTAATATTTGACAAAGAGGGAAGGAACATAAAATGGAGTGAAAAAAGCCTCTTCAACAAATGGTGCTGGGAGAAGTGGTCAGGGACATGCAAAGAAATGAAATCAGACCACCAACTTACATCATACACCAGAATAAACTCAAGATGGATCAAAGACTTAAATGTAAGCTGTGGCACTATAAAAGTCCTAGAGGAAAACATAGGCAGAAAAATTTCAGATATCCCACAAAGCAATATTTTCACCAATATATCTCCTAAAACAAGGGAAATAAAGGAAAGAATAAACAAATGGGACTACATCAAACTTAAAGGGTTTCTGACCAGTGAAAGAAAACATCAGCAAGATGAAAAGGGGATCCAACCATATGGGAAACATATTTGCCAATGATACCGCAAACAGGGGACTGATCTCCAAAATATACAAAGAACTTATGCGTCTCAGCCAAGAAGACAGGCAATCCAATTAAAATATGGGCAAAGGAACTGAAAGAACACTTCTCCAAAGAGGACATACATGGGGTCCATAGGCATATGAAAGAATGCTCAACATCACTAGCCATCAGAGAGATGTAAATAAAAATCACAATGAGATACCACCTCACACCAGTCAGAATGGCCATCATCAACAAATCAACAAACAACAGGTGCTGGTGAGGATGTGGGGAAAACGGAACCCTGGTGCACTTTTGGTGGGAATGCAGACTGGTGCAGCCACTATGGAAAACAGTATGGAATTTCCTCAAAAAACAAAAAATGGAACTGCCTTTTGAGCCAGCGATTCCATTGCTAGGATTATACCCAAAGAATCCTGAAACCTCAATTCAGAAGAACTTATGAACTCCTATGTTCATAGCAGCACTATTTACAATAACAACATGCTGGAAACAGCCTAAGTGCACATCTGTAGATGAGTGGATAAAAAAAACTGTGGTACGTTTATACAGTGGAATACTATGTAGCAGAAAAAGAAGGAACTCCTACCATTTGTGGTAACATGGATGGAACTAGAGAGAATTATGCTTAGTGAAATAAGCCAAGCAAAGAAAGAAAAATACCTTATGCTATCACCTAATACAGGAAACTAATGAACAACACAAACAAATGAGCAAAATTGAACCAGAGGCATGTAAACAGGAGTAGAGTAACAGTTACCAGGGGGGAGAGAAGGGAGGTAAGTAGGGAAAGGGTTTAGTAAAGGAACTAGTATAAATAAGCTATGGACATGTACCACAAGGTGGGGATTGACTGCGGGAGAAGGAGTGGGCTGGAAGTAGCAATGGGGGAAAAGTGGGACAACTGTAATAGAAAAACAATAAATAAATCAAAAATTTTAAAAATGCCATGTAAGTTAGTATTTACTCAATGAAAAATAAATAGAATGTTGTAAATCTTACTAAGGGGCAAATAATTTAATGAAAACTGAATTTTCTTTCAACCCTAGGTCCCTGCTAGAGGTAAACACATACTTTATTTACAGACAACACACAAAAATGCACACATACACACACATTTTAAAACTACCTAAAGTCATTCAATAAGTCTCAGAAAAAAAATAGAAAGAAAATTTGCCAAAGTCATTCATGTCAATTATTTCTAAATTGATATATATAATGATGATGTAACATAATGCTGATAAAATACAGTAGGATTCATGGTGAATTTAACATAACCAAAGTGGTATTTGTTTTAGTATTTGCAAGGAACAGAATCACATAGATGGAGAAGAGCTCCCTCCCAGAGGAGAAGCTATGAGCAACAGCAAGGAGGTGGCTACGGCCTGGCATGCTTGAGGACAGCAGTTATTAGACTAGTGTTGCTGGATCTTGGCTGGTTAAGACAACAACTGTCAAACAGAACATAAAGCCCAGAAAGTCAAGACGAAGGCAAAGAAGTTCAGAAGATATTTATTTGGTATTTAATTGAAAGACTACTAAAATACTGAAAACTTCTCTAGAAATATTATATTAGCCATGGTCTGTATGGTGCTTTCAATGGAAAAAAAAAAAAGCAGAAACATTCTGCAAAAGTATAGCTCAGTAAAACTCAGAAAGCATCTGAGTTTTATAGATGACAACCAAAACCAAAAAGAAAACTCAGAGATTTTTCTAGGTAAGTCCAAAAGGAAGTTGAGGTGATAAACACTCCAAATCTTGATTTAAAACAAACCATGTTTTAAAAATTAAAAAAAGTATTTTTAATTATTTTATTGTGATGGTATTTTAGGTAAACATGTCAATGTATGAAACACGACTTTGACCTTTGTGCTAGTTGCTGTTGCAGATGTACGAATTTAAATGTGTTCAGAGTATGCCCAAGAACTTTTGAAGAGCACCAGGAGGGAGAATTCTGTTTATAGAGTGTCACAGATGTGCCTTTTGAGGGCCAAATACCCACAGGAGGTAAATATGAGTTGAAGCAATATCTGCCCTGCACCCTTATCTCCTGGATTCCTACTGCAGGACCCTGTGCCGACCCAGGTGCTATTTTTAACTAATGCTCAGACCCGATGGTTGTTTTGGTAACTATTAATTAAGGGTGGAGATCAACACTATGCAAAATGAAGGCACTATGCCAATGGTAATGGTTAGAATGCGCCAAGCACATAGCCCTCCACACCACGGCTCTAGCTGTGGGCCCAGACCATCAGCACGAGAAAAGGAGACTAGAAGTACCGGACCCGGGAAGGCTACCTAGGAGAGAGGGACTCGCTAAAAGAGTGTACGTCTGAGCTCCTTAACAGGGGTCCCAGATGGGACACCCCATCGTCCACCTGAGTGTGCGCTGTGGGAGGGGAGGCTCAGAGGAGGCATGCCGGGCGCGCGAGGAGGTTGGGGGGAGGAGGTTGAGCGGGGGTAGGGCGCTGGGAGCGCAGGCGGGGCGAGTGTCAGGGGCACGCGGGATGGCAAGGAGTCGGGGGCAAGGGGCGGCTTGGCGTAAGGCGCGAAGTCGTTAGGATCAGGTGGTGGCACCGGACACCTCCGCTGGACCTGCTTGGGCCGGAGGCTCTTCCAGGCCAGTCGGCCCGCCACTGCGTCTGCAAGCATAGCTCACCTGGTGGCGTTGGGCGGCCTCCTGCAGCGGCGCTGTGCGGTGGCCCCTGTGCTCAGGGCCGGAGTCGCAGGCCCAACACAGCGCCACCTGGTCCTCCTCGCAGAAGCGGCTGAGCTCATGGCCGTGCTGCGCGCACCGCACCCGGGAGGGCCCCGCGACTGGCCCCAGCTGCCGCACGCCGTCCACCAGGCTGGCCAGCTGCGGGTTGGGCCGGAAGCCCTCCCGCGTGAAGGGGCCGCGGCACTGCGGGCAAGCGAAGAGGCCTCCGCGCTCGCTATCTGTCTTGTCGCAGAACTCAGAGATGCAGCGCAGGCAAAAGCTGTGGCCGCAGTTCACGCTGACCGGGTCCTGCAGGAAGTCCAGGCACACGGGGCACCGTGCCTCCTCGCGCAGCCGCTGCCCGGGAGATCCCGCGGCCATGGCGCCGGCCTCAAGTCGTCGGTGCAACCTCCCTTCCGTCAGCACGCTCGGGAAGGGCCCTGCTGCCTGTTGCCTGCACTATCTTCTTAGGCCAGTCTGCAAGCTCCTGTACTGTCATCTCAGCCCTGTCTATCTCAGATCCGCTGCACACTCGGGAGGGGCCCTGCCTGAGGACAAGCGCGCTCAAGAATGGGTTTTATCCGCAGGCTTGGAGTCAGGAGGCCAGAGGAGCCAGTCCCAGTGAAAAGCAACAACGCACAGGCTCTGGGCCACCAGGGTAAATTAACACTCAGGTCTCTGGGCAACTGGATGTTTCTAACTGGAGCCCCTCACTGTGCACCTTACTCTGCTTCTGCTTTCACCACCAGTAATTTGGAGACGTGCTGAGCTAATTCTTCTGCTATGCTCTGCACTACCCCATGGCCTCCTCATCCTTACACACATAATGATTTAACATCTTTTTTCCAAACCTTAATCTGTCTACCTCCCGTTAATTAGTTCATGATTTAAAAAAGAAAAAAGAAAAAAAAAGAGTAGGTGAGTTGAAGGGAAGATAGATGCCCAAATAGACATGTGTGTGATTATGATAGGTCTACAGTTCAGTAATATTCAGAACATTTGAGTAAATATCTGGCTGGGTTCAGAGAGGGTCCTGGGAGGACTGCATGGGTGTTATGATTGTTGCAAAGTGAAAGCGAATTTCAGAGGTGACGTTGCTGTAGGTCAAGACATTTTTCAGAAGGGCAATGAGCAGAGCTCATCAATGCTGCTGCGCCTGTGTGTGGGGAGACTGAGAAAGACTGGGAAGGAGCAAGGTGATTTGACAGAAAGTATGTGATCCTGACTGAGGATGAGTATGTTGACATCATTAGGTAATAGGAAAATAGACATATCTGCCATCTGAGCAAAATAAAATTTCCATTTTGTTGAATTTGAAGTGATGGTAGGCATGTCTTCAGCAAACTACTCAGTTGGGTAGCTGGGCTCTCAGGCACAAGGTGAGCAAAAGACATGTGGCCCAGCTCTCAAGTAGCCTAATAACTGGGACAAGGAAACTCAACAGTGCTGCAAGAATATAACAGAGGACTCTAAGCCAGCCTATGAGGTCAGGTGGGACCTTCTGGGTTCTCTGAGCTAACACGTGGAGGGTGAGCGCCAACCACAGGTGGGAAGGGGCTGTGGCAAGCAGAACAGTGAGAGGGCAGAGTCCATATGGGCTGCGGTGGAGGGAGCCAGATTCTCTCATCACTACTCCCCACCCCACCCCAGGCAGGCAGATGTGTGGCCAGATGAGGAAGAGTGGTAACAGATAAGATCCCAGTGGATGCCAGGCCAAATGACTCAGGTCCTTGTGGCACTATCCTGTGACACTTGTCCTTATTCTAAAGACCAGGGCTTGCCTGTAGCTTTGGTAGAAGGCAGAGTTTAAGAGGTTTGAGACCATCTACTGAAAGGCTAGGTGGATAATGAAAATGGATAGATTGTTTGAGAGCAGACACAGACAGAGATGAGGAAAACATGAGGTTACAAAATAAAGGAAAGCACAGGGGGCTCCATGACAGAAAAGTGTACCCTGACCCTGGACTGAAGACTTGCTAGCCAAATAGCTTTAGAGGGGCTGTGTCAACTTTGTAGGCCTCACTTCCTCTAACATGTGAGGACAGTGCTAGTAGCCCTCAGGATCAAATAAGCTTATAGATAACACATGTTTGACACAGGTCCTGGCATGTAGTAGCATATTAAATTAAAGAAAAAGAGAAAACATAGCAAAGTGAGTGGAAGTAGGGTTGGTCTAATTTTAACTTGAATTTTCTGATGATCATTTTTTTTGGAGTGAATAAAACACTTCTGCATTTGCGCTGCAACCACCGCATTTGGTGCCCCCCTCATCTTCACCCTGACTCTATCCTCTGAATCACTGGCAGCTTGCATAGTACCAAACAGTTTAGCTACACCTTGCCCAGCCCCACCATGCCATCCCCTTCTCCATTAGTATTTTGTCTTCTCTGATAATATGGGGTCCTTCATCCTCTGACCTGACCTCCTGCTCTCCCTTGCTAATGTCTTTTGTCACTGTGGCTCTGGGCTCCTGAAACCATCTGCCCTGGGCCTCTGTGCTTTCTTCCCTAGCCTGAGTCATTTTTACCACTGCCTTGGTTTTAGGGATTTGCACTCTCCTAGCCCCAAACTAACAGGTAGCACAAATCTCAAAAAATCCTCAAAAGTAATAGCCAGTGGTACAGGCTTTCCCTTCCTCCTTGTGGTCTTTAAAAGGATCTATACTGGTTTTCGTTTCAGCAGCTGCACCCTGGATTTTTACTGTTTCTTTTTCCAAGAGACTATGTCAGTGACTCATTGAGCTGAGATTGTCTAACATCCGTTCACACAGCTTCAGATTCCCCTGGCGGGGTGAGGGGTGCCTGCATCCAAGCACCTCTGTGCTTCTGCGGAAGGAATTCAGAGGACACATGTGAAGCAGAGAAGCCTCCTCCCGGTTGAGGGTGAGCCTCTGAGACACTGACAAGTCTGCAGGAGATGCGCTGGCTCCCTGGCCTGCTTCCCATGCACAGAAGCTTTAATCAGTATGTGTGCATGTTAACAAAGATAGATTTATGTAGTGATGCTGTAGGTAAAAAGTAATTTACCATGTCTTAAGTAATTTAATGGATACAAAGATAAGAATATATCCAGTTCACACTTTTATTCCAAAATCACTTCACTCTGGGCCTGCACAGAGTAAGAAGCCAGTATAGGTTCTGGAATAAATTAACAAATACACTGTCTCTTGTGATGGATGACACTGTATATTTTTGGAATTACTTTATGTCCAAGGGAAAACTTGGGCAAGATGGTTGTTTATAATTTAAAACCACTATCTACAATCAAATAACTGAATAGAGATGATGAAATCATTGAGACAACTAACCACAGAAGATAAATCACAAATCTAGAAATCAACAATTACATACTCTTTTCAAGACAGTTGCATCTTGAAATTGGCAGATAATTTATTACCTTCATAAACCTCCTGGCACATAATTAGGAAGGAATGTGTGGAACACACAATGGAGGCATGGAAACTTCAGAATGATTAGCCCTGCACAGAATGGAACAGAACATGTTCCCAAAGGTTTTCACTTTCTCTCGGGTGCATTACGTGATTGGGGAGTAAGGGGTTTGGGCAAGAATTTGTTGAATATATATTAGATGCATGGTGTCCTATATAATCTTTATGGAAGACCCATTTCACCCTCCAAGGTCCTATAGGGTGTATCACAGCACTGTTTCAGGGCGATTCTGAGAACTGCGGGTGTTATGTTAGTGGATTCAGGCTGTAAGGGTCACCAAAGGAAAGGAGTAAATGTTTATGTGATATAAGATTTCAACAGCTTACCACTTGAGCCCAACACCTGGTGCCTGGCTCCAAAAACTCTCTGTTGAAGGAGAAAAAACTGTGTGCCTGTACTAGTCTGAACACCAGGAGCATCACTGAACACACACTTAGAACTGAAGTTCAGACATCCCTAAATTTGCTCACCCCCTGAATTTCTCATGTCTAATAGAAGGGTGGGGTTTATGGTAACAGAGAACAATTTTAATCCCTCTGTAAAAATTATTTAATTCCTCCTGAAATTGATCCATGTTTATCTTTTCCAAATTAGATAAAATACCTCCACTTCTTTTTTATTCCTTTTCTCTTGGTATAATTCTAAAAGTTCATGACATTCTACTATAATCACATCCAATTATCTAAAGTTTCTAAAGCACAGCCCTCAAAAGTGGAAGTGGTGTGCTCCAGGTCAGCTGAGATAAAGTGCTTGGTCCATGTGATCACTCTGTGAGACTTCTGTCACTTTAAACAACTCCCTTCTCCTTCGTTATTTTGTGAGTAAATATATTCTCTCTGTACCTAGAGAAGCAGGAAATAACTGTGTAAACAAATATGCCTTCCATATCCAGACTTCTGGGTGGAAGTCATGGTGTCATAGTGACCTTGAGCTGGGTAACTTAGAGTGAATTACTTTCTAGGCCTTAAATTTCATAGTTATAAATTAAAGTAGAGCTATTGTGAAGGTGAGCTAAAGTAATACAAAGCACAAAGTACTGTAATCCAACTGAATATATGCTTAAGAATTGTCATCAGATTCTAAGGTGGCTGCACAGTAGGTGGAAGCAACTCCCACCGGCTCCCAGCCCCAAATCAGACTTGCAGGTAAATTACAGAGCAATCTACCTGTACAACCAAGTGAAAGCTAGCTGATATGAAATATGATAAGTAATGATTACAGAAGAAGCTACCTAGAGACTGATAAGAGGGATGGAGACATGGAAAGAAATAGCCCCACACTCAGGTGCAGCAGTGACTGAGAGGCTGAAGGAATATTGTGGCTGCAAAACTCCTTCACTCTAGAAGCATAGGGTCCCAAGCCCACCCAAGGATCCCCAAGCCACAGCAATAGAGATGAGAAGAGGAACCCACACATCATCTAGTGGTGAAGATCAGGTGGAATTCAGTCCATCTGAGAGACTCAGATGGCACCAGCCTGGGGAGCTCACAGTCTGGAATCGGATTGCTGGTGAGGCCACACTGCTGTACTCACATCCTGCAAAGGGGTCTGCCACCTATGCACAGCAGTAACTGTTGGGGCCCTCTTTTTTCTGGGGAGGCTTTTGGTGGAGACCCCAAAAGTAACTGAATTGTGTGGCATGGGAAAGAGGGCTAGTCTCCCACACTTGAGTGCACAGCCGATATCCCTCCTTGTCGAATCACAATTTCTTCATCCTGCTGAGTCCAGCCACGCAGGAAAATCAGCGTGTGGCCACAGAGCAGGGATTTCGGCCTGTCCTGTAGACTTTGGTGGTGACATGGGGGGTCAAGACAGCCACGCAGAGTTGGGACTTGTGGCCCCATCCTGCAGAGGTTAGCAAGTGCGTGTGGAACAGAAAGCCAAGTAGGACTGGCATTTTTGGATGGTGTATCCTGGAAAAGCTTTGGTACAAGAACCAGAAGAGTGAATTGTGGGCTGTGTGGCTACATTGTGGTGAGGCAAATACAGTCTTCCATGCAAGTTTGGGCCATGCCACCCCAAGAAGGAGAAAAACTGCCCACCCACTCCTATAGGCTTGTGAGCACCACCTTCAGTGGGAGCCGGATTGGATTAGCCCTGCAATGTCCTGGATACCATGCCCTGCTGGGCACAGTTCCATGGCGGAAAAGGAGAGTGGATAAGAGCTGGGACATTCAAAGGGTGGGACCATCAGAGACTATAGTCTGGGATGGGGACAAAGTGCTTAGGCCAGCATCACCTCCAGCAGGAGATCTTTGATCTGAGCCCAGGAAGGCTGAAATTACTCCTGCAGAGGAGATGGCTGGCTGTAACCAACCTACAAAGGCAACTAGATTTGAAAACTCTGGCAGACATTGAGTGGTTTGGCTTTGAAGCAGGAGCCATTTTTCCTTTATTGAGTGCCTGAGTGTGTGATCTCCAAGTAGGGGAACCACTAGCCCTATCCTCCCAACCTTGGTTGCCCCTCCCTACCAAGCCACCAACCTCTGGAATGGACTATGGATTATTGCTAACCTGGACTTATCCTATAGTCATTCTTCAAAAGGCTCTGGAGGAAGACTAGGCAAACTCAGGGGGAGATGGAGTGGCCAACAGGTAGAGGCAGACCTCAGCGAGCCTTGATTCTTTTATAGTACTGCCCCCAGCTCTAAGCTAAGTGAAGCTGACCTTTTTACACAAATTGGACCCTCACATGCACACTCCAGTCCATTAGGCACAGACATAAACAGTGAACAGTGTGGTAGCTCCAGAAAGGTAACCCAAGGCCAGTTACACAAAATGTCTGAAAGCAACTTGTACCTGAACTTAACCCAAGTGAACCCAGAACCAACACAACAAGTGGAGAGCTTCAGACCATGTTAGAGCTTGATGCAACTATTCATACAAGCAGCACACTGATAGGGGGGTTCTCGAACACACCAGACCCTACTGGGAACAAACCCACCTTAGGGGAAGCCCCTGCACAGCATCTCATTCATGGTTATCAGAGTTTACCTGTATGGCCACTCAGCCTGAATAGTAACTCCACCCATGAAAGGGCCAAGAGCATTTAAGACTCAGTTAGAACAGGGGGTGCACATAACCTATCATAAGCATTCTTTTTTTTTTTTTTTATAAGCATTCTTGAAGCATGGAGTTCAGATGAGCTGGAAGATTGTGCCACTGACTCAACAAGACACATTCACCATTAAACAATCATAACAAGTTTGAAGGCCATAACAGATCTACCTAACACATGGATACAAAATGAGGAGACAAAGAAATATGTTTCAAATGAAAGAACAAGAGAAATCCCAAGGAAAATAAAAAACTAGATGAAATACCAGAATGCAGACTTTAAAACAATGATTATAAGAATACTCAAGGACCTTAGGGGAAGAATGAATGATCTCAGTGAGAACATAATCAAAAAGGTGGTAAGTATTAAAAATGACACAGAATACACAAGAAATCAACAGCAGGTTAGATGAAGCAGAAGACCAAGTCAGCAATTTAGAGGACAAAATAACAGTAAGCACCGAAGCAGAGAATCTAAAGGAAAGGAGAATTTTAAAATGTCAGGGAGAAGAGAAAGATGGCAGAGGAGTGAGGGGAGGCTGTGCTTTCTGGCTCCCGAGTCTGTAGTTTGGGCTAATTGCAGACAGAACATCTCAGTGAAGAGCTGGACACTGACAGGAGTCGAGCCTTGGCACTGCTGGATTAGAGAAAACCATCTGGGAACGACCTGTTTGGTGAGGATAGCAGAGGAAAAAGGGACCAGATGGGGTTTCTGACAGGGTTGGCTCCCCGAGCTGCGGCTGGAAGTACACAAAGGCTTATTGGCGACCACAGGCTTCCCCAGAGAGGAATTGAGAGGAGAGCGAATATCTGCCTGCTGGCAGAGACAGGACTGGGCCAGGTGGCATCTGGTGCTGAAAGATAAGAAACAGCACATTGCTGTGCAGATGAGAATGTGATTTTCCTTTATATTTTTCTCTTGTGAACTGTGGAGAGGGGAGGAAAGGTTGGGGGTGATAGGACATTCTTGAGGAGCGCAGGTGCAGAAGTGCACTCGCCCACTCCCCAACCCTCCCCTTGGGTCACGCAGGTGCACATAGGGAAGTGCCCTCATTCACTGGCCCAGGTGCGCGGGGCTGCACATCCAGGTGCCCCTCGGACACACCCAAACAGACATAAGATCAGTACCCCAATGGGCGCAGGGGGGCCCACTGGGCAAGCAGAAGACCGTGCGCAGACACCCCTGGCCAGCTGCAGTGGGTGCCAGGCCGGAGCGCAGACCACTTGCACAGGCTCTGCTCATGCCTGCCCAGGCGGGTGCAGGAACGGCAGGCAGCTACGGCGCGGAAACAGCAGGTAATGGCGACTCACAGATGCTTACTTCCACTGTGCACAAGTGTCCCAGTCACCGGCCCAAGGGGCGAGAGACCAACTCCCAGGGCGCGACTCGGCATGCCTGAGGCTAGCGCGCATCCCACCTTGCACTTGCAGGTGCGCACGCGCACAAGCACCTCAGCCGGCTCCAACAGGCACTGAACGAATGCACTGGCCACCGCGGGTGCACACCGCTGCTACAAGGATCAGCAACCTTTGGCCGGCCTCATTAGACCAACTATGAATCCAGAAAAAGAAGATGACACACAAAGACTGAACTGAGTAAAACCTTTCCTTTTATATATATTTTTTAAATTTTTATTTCTATTTTAGTTTTTTCTTTGTATCTTATTTGATTTTAATATTTTTTAATTTCTTATTTTTAATTTTAATTTTTACTTTTTTTTAAGTTTTCTTTCCTTAAAAAAAATCATTAATTTGTTTCATACCATCTCCCCTTCTCATCCTTCCCCTTTAATTCTGGTTTATTTGTTTGTCTGTCTAGTTTAGCCTCCCTTTCACACTAAATAAATAGAATATAACTACTATATAAATCTAATACTATACAATTTCACTTTCTAACTATACTCTGCATTCTTCCCTCTTTTTCTTTTATTATTATTAACATACAATGTAAATATTACCTACTGTCTTGCATAGTCTCAACACTACTTGCTACTATTATTAATCTATCATGGCCTCCCTCAAGAATAATATTTTTCCTCTTTAAAAACAACACTTATCTATTCTTCCTATAGAATAAAAGCCCTAATCTCTCTACATTTATATTAATACAGGCTCATTGGCTGACGATAGCGGGATAGAGGGTGGGGGATATTTTTGAGGGTGTGGGTTTCCTGCCTGGGCTGTGTGTTTATGTTTTTACCAGCATCTCCAAAAAAGAACTCAAGACAAAGTGGACAGAGTGACTCTCAATCAACTAGCCAGAGGGAAGATCCTACCAAAAAGCATATGAAATATAACCAGACAGAATAAACAAATGAAATAAAGGGTATCCCAAGAACATCAGGCTCAGGAGATCAAAGAGATCACACCACTGAAACCCTCAGATCTCCTATAAAAAATCTCATACCACAAAGGTGGGAAGTCAAAGCAGACAAATCCAAATTAAAAAAACAAACAAGAAGAATCCAACATGGTAAGACGCAGAAACAACCTCTCAATGAAAAGAAAAGAGGAATCCCCAGAAAGAGAAGTAGATGGAATAGATATAGCCCAAATGTCAGACATGAAATTCAAAACAATGGTGGTGAAAAAGCTCAATATACTTGACAACATCAAAAACAACTACAACTACCTCCAAAGAAGTTACTTACAGCCCCAAGAAAATTACAAGGAACTTAAAGAGAACCACACCAGCATAAAAGAGGATATAGAAATTATTAACAAGAACCAGGAAGAAATGAAGAACACAATCTCTGAACTGAAAAACACAGTAGAATCAATCAAAAGCAGGCTAAATAAAACAGAGGATAGGATCAGTGAGTTAGAGGACAATGTAGAAAAAAATTCCCAGACAATACAATAAAATGAAAAAAGATTGAAAAAATATGAACAAGATGTAAGGGAATTACAGGATACCATGAGAAGAAATAATATCAGGATCATCAGAATAAGAGAGGAAGAAGAAGAGGAGCATGGAATAGAAAAGCTGGTAGGAGAAGTATTGACAGAAAAATTTCCCAACCTGATGAGAGAAAAAGTCATGCAAGTTCAATAAGCACAGAGAGACCCAATGAAAAAGAACCACAAAAAAACCCACTCCAAGGTACATCATAATTAAAATGGCAACATTCAAAGACAAAGATAGAATCCTAAAAGCAGCAAGAGAAAAACAGCAAATAACATACAAGGGAGCTCCGATAAGGCTATCAACCGATTTCTCAACAGAAACACTACAAGCCAGAAGGGAATGGTCAAAAATATTTCAGGCAATGAAAAACAAAGGCCTACAACCAAGAATACTCTACCCAGCAAGGCTCTCATTCAAACTGGAAGGTGAAATAAGGAGTTTCCCAAACAAAGGAAGACTAAAAGAATACATCTCCACCAAACCAGCATTGCAAGAGATGCTAAAGAGAATGTTTTAAGAAAAAGAAGAAAAAAAGAGGAGAGAAACACAGGTACAAAGGAAATAAATAAATACATGTCGATAATAACCTTAAATGTAAATGGATTAAATGCTCCAATTAAAAGACATAGGGTAATGGAATGGATAAGAAAACAGGACCCATAGGAGGGGATGGGGACAGAAAAAAAAAGAAAGAAAACAGGACCCACATATTTGCTGTCTACAAGAAACACTCCTCAAAACAAAAGATTTACACAGACTGAGAGTAAAGGGGCATAAAAAAGTATTCCAAGCAAACGGACATGAAAAAAAGCGGGGCTATCAGTACTCATATCAGACAAAACAGATTTCAAAGTAAGGGCAATAAAAAGAGACAAAGATGAACATTTCATAATACTTAGGGAAAACAATCCATCAAGAAGATATAACCTTGATAAACATATATTCACCCAACATAGGAGTACTCAAATATAAAAGGAAAAATTTCAAAGACTTCAGGAAGGATATAGACAGCAACACACTCAGAGTAGGGGACTTTAACACCTCATTTTGAACAATGGACAGATCCTTGAAGCAAAGAAACACAAAGAATATTGAGGCATTGAACAACACTCTAGATCAAATGGACTTAGCTGATATACATAGAACTTGTCACCCCAAAGAAGCAAAATACACATTGTTTTCAAGTGCACATGGAACATTCTCAAAGATAGACCACATGGTAGGACACAAAACAAGCCTCAACAATTCAAGAAAATTGAAATTATATCACGCATATTCTCAGATCACAATGCCTTGAAACTAGAAGTCAACCTCAAGGAAAAAACTCAAAGACATTCAAACTCATGGAGAATGAATAACATGCTATTAAATAATGAATGGGTTAACAATGACATCAAAGAAGAAATCAAGAAATTTCTGGAAACTAATGATAATGAACACACAACAACCTAAAACCTATGGAACACAGCAAAAGCAGTCTTAAGAGGAAAGTTCATAGCAATACAAGCATATCCGAAAAGGATAGAAGAATCTCAAATAAAAAATCTAACCGTAAATCTACAAGAACTAGAACAACAAATAAGCCCAGAGCAAGAAGAAGGAAGGAAATCATCAAGATCAGAGCAGAATTAAATGACACGGAGACCAAACAAACAACTCAAAAGATCAGCAAAACTAGGAGCTGGTTCTTTGAAAAAATAAAAAAAAAATCGACAAGCCTTTAGCCAGGCTCATCTAGAAAAAAAAGAGAGAAGACCCAAAAAACAAAATCAGAAACGAAAAAGGAGAAATCACGACTGATACCACAGAAATACAAAGGATTGTAAAAAATTACTACAAACAAGTGTATGGCAAGAAATTTGACAAGCTAGAAGAAATGGACAAATTTCTAGACCTGAATCAAGAAGAAGTAGAAAGTCTCAACAGACCAATAGCAAAGAAGGAAATTGAAACAGTAATCAAAAATCTCCCTGCACACAAAAGCCCTGGACCAGATGGCTTCACAGGCGAATTTTACAAAACATTTAGGGAAGAAGTAACTCCTACCCTCCTCAAACTATTCCAAAAAATCCAAGAAGAGGGAAAAATCCCAAATTCTTTCTATGAAGCCAGTATTACCCTAATCCCAAAACCAGGTCAAGACACAACAAAGAAAGAAAACTACAGGCCAATATCACTGATGAACATAGATGCTAAAACCCTCAATAAAATATTGGCAAACAGGATCCAGCAATACATCAAAAAGATCATACACCACGATCAAGTGGGATTCATCCCAGGGATGCAAGGATGGTTTAATATTCGCAAATCAATAAATATAATACATCACCTAAACAAAATGAAAGACAAAAATCACATGATCATATCAATAAATGCAGAAAAAGCATTTGATAAAGTACAACATCCATTTATGATGAAAACACTCAGCAAAATGGGAATAGAGGGAGCATACCTTAACATAATTAAGGCATGAGAAACCTGAAGCCAACATCATACTCAATGGACAGAAACTGAAGGCATCCCCCCTGAGATCAGGAACAAGACTAGGCTGCCCACTCTCTCCACTCCTATTCAACATAGTGTTGGAGGTCATGCCCACAGCAATCAGACAAGAAAATGAAATAGAAGGCATCCAAATTTGAAAAGAGGAACTAAAACTGTCATTATTTCCAGATGACATGATAGTGTACATAGAAAACCCTATAAACTCCACTAAAAGACTATGCGATATAATAAGTGAATTTGGCAAAATAGCAGGGTACAAAATAAATATATAGAAATCTAAGGCATTTCAGTACACCAACAATAAAATATCAGAGACAGAGGCAAAAAAGAAAATACCATTTACTATAGCAACAAGAAAAATAAAGTACCTAGGAATAAACTTACCAAAGAGATAAAAGACCTGTACACTGAAAATTATGCAACATTGAAGAAAGAAATTAAGGAAGATACAAATAAATGGAAGCAAATACCATGTTCTTGGATGGGAAGAATCAACATCATCAAAATGGCCACACTACCCAAAGCAATTTACAGATTCAATGCAATCCCTATTAAAATACCAATGACATATTTCATAGATCTAGAACAAATCCTCCAAAAATTCATATGGAACCAAAAAAGACCCCGAATAGCAAAAGCAATCTTGAAACAGAAGAACACAGCAGGAGGAATCACGATACCAGACATCAAACAATACTACAAAGCCATTGTGATCAAAACAGTCTGGTACTGGCATAGGAACAGACATATAGATCAGTGGAACAGAATAGAGAGCCCAGAAATAAACCCAGGCCTCTATGGTCAACTAATCTTTGATAAAGGAGGAAGGAACATAAAATGGAGTGAGAAGAGTCTCTTTAACAAATGGTGCTGGGAGAACTGGACAGGGACATGCAAAAAAATGAAACTAGACCACCAACTTACACCACACATGAGAATAAACTCAAGATGGATTAAAGACTTAAATGTAAACCGTGACACCATAAAAGTCCCAGAGGAAAACATAGGCAGGAAAATTTCAGATATCCCACATAACAATATCTTCATGGATACATCTCCTAAGGCAAGAGAAATAAAGGAAAAAATAAACAAATGGGACTACATCAAACTAAAAAGTTTCTTCTCAGCAAAAGAAAACATCAGCAAGATGAAAAGGAAACCAACCATATGGGAAAACATATTTGCCAATGACATCACAGACAGGGGACTGATCTCCAAAATATATAAAGAGCTGATACGACTCAACATCAAGAAAACAAACAACCCACTTAAAAAATGGGCAAAGGACCTGAACAAACACTTCTCCAAAGAAGACATACAGAAGGTCCATAGGCACATGAAAAAATGCTCAACATCATTGGCCATCAGGGAGATGCAAGTAAAAACCACAATGAGATACCACCTTACACCTGTCAGAATGGCCATCATCAACAAATCAACAAACAACAAATACTGGCGAGGATGTGGAGAAACAGGAACCCTACTGCACTGTTGGTGGGAATGCAGACTAGTGCGGCCACTATGGAAAACAGTATGCAATTACCTCAAAAACAAAAAATGGAACGGCCTTTTGAACCAGCGATTCCACTGCTAGGATTATACCCAAAAAATCCTAAAACCCTAATTCAAAAAAACCTATGCACTCCTATGTTCATAGCAGCCCTGTTTACAATAGCCAAGTGCTGGAAACAGCCTAAGTGCCCATCTGTAGATGAGTGGATCGAAAAACTGTGGTACATTTACACAATGGAGTACTATGTAGCAGAAAGAAAGAAGGAACTCCTGCCATTTGCGACAACATGGATGGAACTAGAAAGAATTATGCTTAGTGAAATAAGCCAGGCAAAAAAAGCAAAATACCATATGATATCACCTAACACAGGAAACTAAAGAGCAACACAAACAAACGAACTAAATAGGCAAAGACTAGAATAGTAGTCAGTAGGGGGGAAGGGGGAGGGAGAGAAGAGGGATAAGTAAGGGAAGGGTCTAGTCAAGGAACGTGTATGAATGACTCATGGACATGGACAACGGGGAGGGATATGATTGTGGGAGAAGGGATGGGCTGGGAGGGGGGAGCAATGGGGGAAAAATGGGACAACTGTAAATGAAAAACCAAAAAATAAAATTAAAAAAAATAAAAATAAAAAAATAGAAATTCTGAACATGAAGAACTCCATAAAAGAGACAAAGAATGAACTAGTAAGCATGGGAAATAGAGCTCATCAGATGGAAGAAAGAATTAGTGATATCAAAGATAGAAATCGAGTCATGATGCAGAGGGAAGAAGAGACATGAACATTAAAAAATGAAAGAGCTCTATAAGAACTATCTTACTCCATCAGAAAGAGCAATATAAGAAGAATAGGAGACTTACAGCCGAGACGGAGGTGTAGGTAGACATGCTTTGTCTCCTTTCACAACAATAAGAAGGATTACATCTACCTCAAAACAAAATACAACCAGAACTACCACAAAATAAAACTGCATGGAAGTCCAACAAACAGGGCTATAAAGGAGCAATATTCATCCAGACATGTAGGAGGGGCAGAGCCAGGGTGGAGAGGACACAGTGTGGCAGCTGTAGCAGAGGTGGCAGCGGCAGCAAGGTGGTGACTGTGGCCAGCCAGCAGAAAGAGCAGTCATACAATATAAAAGCCAAGAGGTACTTCTGGGGAGCTAAGTGTCGCTGGTTCGATCTTCCAGTCAGGGTACATCAGAGAAGGAAAACTCTGACTCCAAAAAAAAACCTCCGCTGCCTTGCGGCATACCTCTTCAGGGGAAAGGCTAAGGGAGTAAACCCCGACAGAAAATCCGGAGCCGGAGTCCCTAAGGCGGTTCGACGTTGTAGTCAACACCGGCAACTCCTGCGGCGCACCTGAAGCCAAGCTGTATTGACTCCGTCTTTCCCTTGGATCCTTCAGCTGCGAAGAGAGGGGGGGGTCTGCTGCATGGGCAACAGCAGACCCTCCATATCACCCTGCCCAGGCTCTGTAGCTTCAGCTCCACTGGAGAGGACACTCCAGCGTCATCGCAAGATGTCAATTCAACACGGGAGGAGACAGATACCGTGTCACTCCCGAGTTGGACTGCACAACCATTCTCGGCGGTACAGATAGACTCTTAAGAAGCTACACCATCGTCTCTCGAGACGGACGGCTGCCAACGACGACTTCTGGGGAGTGATCCCAATTTCAGGCCAGACTGCACAGCTCATGGTTCCGGAGATGGAGAAATAAAGCCTCATTCCTTCTGGCTGTGAAAACCTGTGGGGGCTGGGGTGGCAAAAGACACTTCCCGTCTCTCTTCTTTTTTTATTTTTTGGTTTTTCATTTACAGTTGTCCCATTTTTCCCCCATTGCTCTCCCCTCCCAGCCCAACCCTTCTCCCACAATCATATCCCTCCCCGTTGTCCATGTCCATGAGTCATTCATACACGTTCCTTGACTAGACCCTTCCCTTACTTATCCCCCTTCCCTCCCTCCCCCCTCCCCCCTACTGACTACTATTCTAGTCTTTGCCTATTTAGTTCGTTTGTTTGTGTTGCTCTTTAGTTTCCTGTATTAGGTGATATCATATGGTAATTTGCTTTCTTTGCCTGACAGTCTGTTTAGAGGTTCTGTGGCCCTAGAACATTGGCAAACCAACCCAATCTGGGAACCATCATCAGGGCAACAGCTAGAGGGGCATCAGGTGAAGTGACGGGAAACAGGGCAAGCACTGAACAAGTGGCATTGTTCCCTCTCTGACCCCTCCCCCACATACAGCACCACAAGGTGGACAAACGGGTCACTCCACATTGATGAATACCTATGGCTCCACCCCTTACAACATAACAGGTATGACAGTCTACCTAAGACACAGAGGCAAACACATGAGGCTGTCAAGATGAGGAGACAGAGCAGTATGGCCCCAAAGAGGGAGCAGATCAAGGTTCCAGTGAGAGAACTAAGCAACAAGGAGATAGCCAGCCTAACAATTTTAAAACACTGGTGATAACAATGCTCATAGACTTGACAGATATGATTGAGTAGAGCAAAACTGAAGGCTGTACTAAGTGAAAAGAAGAAAAATCCACACAAAATTAATGGTGAAGGGAATGAAGCTGGGGTTCAAATCAATGATTTGGAACATAAGGAAGAAATAAACAGCCAACCAGTACAGAATGAGGAAACAAGAATTGCAAAAAATGAGGAGAGGCTTAGGAACCTCTGGGACAACTTTAAATGTGCCAACATCCGAATCATAGGGGTGTCAGAAGGAGAAGAGGAAGAGCAAGAAATTGAAATTTTATTTTAAAAAATAATGGAGAAAAACTTCCCAAATTTGGTAAAGGAAATAGACATACAAGTCCAGGAAACACAGAGAGTCCCAAACAAGCTAGACCCAAAGAGGACCACACCAAGACACATCATAATTAAAATGCCAAAGATTAAAGACAGAGAGAATCTTAAAAGCAGCAGGAGAAAAGAATTACCTACAAAGGGGTGCCTATAAGATTCTCAGCTGATTCCTCAAAACAAACTTTGCAAGCAAGAAGGGACTGGCAAGGAGTATACAATGTGATGAAAAGCAAGGACCTACAAACAAGATTACTCTATCCAGCAAAGCTATCATTTAGAATGGAAAGGCAGAGAAAGTGCTTCCCAGACAAGGTAAAGCTGAAGTAGTTCATCATCACCAAGCCATTATTATATGAAATGTTAAAAGGACTTATTTAAGAAAAATAAAATAAAAACTATGAACACTAAAATGACAATAAAGTCACAACTATCAACAACTGAATCTAAAAAATAAAAACAAAATCCACCTAAGCAAACCAGAATAGGAACAGAATCATAGGTATGGGGATCATTTGGAGGGTTATCAGCTGGGGGGGGGATGGGGAAATGGTGCAGGGACTAAGAAGCATAATCAGTTGGTACAAAATAGACAGGGGGAAGTTAAGAATAATATAGAAAAGGGTGAAGCCAAAGAACTTATATGCATGACCCATGGACAGGAACTAAGCGGGGTAGAATTGCTGGACGGAAGAGAGGGTACTGGGTAGAAGGGAGCAAAGGGAAAAGAAATTGGGACAACTGTAACAACATAATTAATAAAATATACTTAAAAATAAAAGAAAAGCAGGTGTAGCCCCACTTACATTAGACAAAACAGATTTCAGATAACAAAGGTAACAAGAGACAAAGATGGCCATTTTATAATAAGTGGGGCACTACATCAAAAAGGCATAACACTTCTTAAACGTATAGCCCATCA
Organism: Furipterus horrens; assembly: GCF_987537825.1. NCBI lineage: Eukaryota > Metazoa > Chordata > Mammalia > Chiroptera > Furipteridae > Furipterus > Furipterus horrens. The sequence continues at coordinate 58,087,040 of NW_028327180.1, read as the reverse complement.
GGGATCACCAAAATAAATAAAGCAATTACTAACAGAACTAAAGGGAGAAATTGACAAAAACACAACCATGTTATGAAAATTAAATACCCCATTGACAGTTCTAGATAGATCATTCAAAGAGAATATCAGTGAAGAAATATTGGCCTTAAATGACACATTAAACCAAATGACATTATTGACATTTACAGACCCTTCCATCCCAGAACATAATATTATACATTGTTTTCCAGTGCACATGGAACATTCTCAAGGAAGACCATATGTTGGGACACAAAATTAGCCTCAATAAATTTAAGATTGAAATAATACGAAGCATATTCTCTGACCACAATGCTTTGAAATTAGAAATGAACTGCAAAAAAAAAGTAAAGAACCCACAAATATGTGAAGCAATCGCCATCAAAATCCCAATGACATTAAAAAAAAAAAAAGTAGAACAAAAAGTCATCAGATTTATATGGAACCACAAAAGACCCTAAATAGCCCAAGCAATTCTGAGGCAAAAGAATGAAGCTGGAGGTATCACACTGCCTGACTTCAAATTATACTATAGAGCTACAAAAATCAAAACAGCATGATATTGGTGGGAAAACACACACACAGACCAAGGGAACAGAACTGAGAATCCAGAAATAAAATCACATGTATATGGGTGAATAATTTGTGAAAAAGGATCTAAAAACACACAGTGGAGAAAAGAAAGCCTGGTAAATAAATGGTGCTGGGAACATTGGAAAGCCACATGCAAAAGGATGGAAATAAAATACAGTCTGTCCCGAGGTACAAAAATTAATTCAAAATAGATCAAAGACCTAAATATAAGATTTGCAACAATAAATTACATAGAGGAAAACATAGGTACTAAACTTATGAAACATTTATGAATTTGGCCCCAAAGACAAGGGAAATAAAGGCAAAAATAAATGAATGGGACTATGTCAAACTAAAAAGCTTCTACACAGGAAAAGAAACCAACAACAAAACAAAGAGGCAACCAACTGAAAGAAAGAAGATATTTCAAACAACAGCTCTGAAAAGGGGTTAACATACAAAATATATAAAGAACTCATACAACTCAACACCAAACAAACAAACAATCCAATTTAAAAATGAGCAGAGGACCTGAACAGACACTTCTCCCAAGAAGACATGCAAATGACCAACAGATATGTGAAAAGATGTTCAATTTCACTAGCTATTAGGGAAATGCAGATCAAAACTACAATGAGATACCACCTCACACCTGTTAGGATGGCTAAAACACAAGTAATAACAAGTGTTGAAGAGATTGTGGAGAAAAAGGAACCCTCATTCACTGCTGATGGCAATGTAAACTGGTACAGCCACTATGGAAAACAGTATGAAGTTTCCTCAAAATTTTAAGAGTACAATTACCATATGACCCAGCACCCAATATTCTGGGGATCTACCTGAAAATTTTAAAACATTTATTTACAACCTATGTTCATTGTAGCATTATTCACAGTGACCAAGACATGGAAACAGTTGAAGTGTACCTCCATAGAGGATTGGATAGAGAATATGTGGTACATGTATATTACAGAATACTATCCAGCCATAAGAAGACAAAATGCTCCCATTTGTGACAACATGGATGGATCTAAAGAATATAATGCTAAGTGAAATAAGTCAACCAGAAAAAGCAAAAAACCACATAAATTTGGTCATATGTGGAATATAAAACTGAAAGCAACATATAAACAAACAAGAAAAAACAAACAAAAACTCATAGACACAGACAACAGTAGGGTGGTTACCAAAAGAAGGGGCATGGGGGCAGTCAAGGAGAAAGAAGGTCAAATATATAGTCATTTTTAATTTTGATTTTTTAAAAGATTTTAGTTATTTGTTTTTAGAAAGAGGGGAAGGGAGAAAGAGAGAGAGAAACATCAACTGTGTGATTGGTTGCCTCTTGCACACCCCCAACTGGGGACCTGGCCCAAAACCCAAGCAAGTGCCCTGAGTGGGAATTGAATCAGTGACCAGCTATCTTTTGATTCACAGGCTGGTGCTCAGTCCACTGAGCCACACCAGCCAGGTCCAAATATATAATGATGGAAGATTATTTGACTGAGTGGTGGGCACACAATGTAATATAATTTTGTGAATCAATTTTCACCCCCAATATATGTAATAAATAAATAAATAGCAAAGGGTCTGTTTTCTCCTCCAGCTGCCAGCAAGGATCCAACCTACCCCAGGCCAGGGAGTGAAAAGGGAATCTGCTGACTTTTCCTTCTGCTGAGATACCTGGACCTTCTTTCTTGGTTGCAAAGCCCTATCTTAGGAAGACTGCCAACCATGGTCAAGGTTGGGGAGGATAACTGTGTACTAAGCTTTCCAAACATGTTGAGGACACCACCATGCTCCTGATGAGAACCAGGAAGAAGTAGGAACATAGGAAAACTAACAGCAAGGCACAGTCTCGATGACACACAGCAAATGAGTTGGGCAAACACTTCTTGGTCACTAGGAATAAGGATTTGTTAACCAGGAGAAATTCACAGCTAAAATAGGGCTTTCCTGGTGACTGCAGGTGGGGTTTGAGTGGATTGATATTGTTTATGAAGCAAACACTCAGAAATGTGCCTGTGCTCTTCTTTCCCTGGAACATGCTTCCCCTTATCAACCCACAGTTGTTTTTATTCAGCACTGAAATCTTTCCTGGTATTTCTAGACATGAGTCAGCTACCTGCTCTTTTCTGAAACTGAGAGTTCCACGCTCTAGTGGGACCACACAGTGGAGGATGCATTGCTTTTAAATGGCTGCTACTGACTGCTATTCACCCATGCTCCCATTCAACTGTGAGACAGCTGTGATGAGGTTATGACATATACTGCTATTTCCAGCCTACCATCCTGAGCACCTGCCAGGCACAGAGCACAGACCCCGAAGGCAGCAGTGGGTGGGCAAGGATGGCCAGGGAGCATTGAGACCTTTCCTGGCCCCTTGCCACTCCATGCCCTGAGCAGGAATCCAACAATGGCCACAGATCATGTCAGCAGTCATCTGCTTTCAAAGACTCTAAAAAGTCAATTTCCAGAGCTATGCAGAGTTTATCTGGTCCCTTAGTTAGTGTTAGCCCTAATTTGTGTGATTACTCCATCCTTTAGGCAGCAAATCAAACTTGCTTACTGTCCTCCAGCTATTCAGAGCAAAGCCTGCTACAAATATCTTAACTGATGGTATGTTGTTTCTAGTTTACTACCATTTATTGCTCTCAAACACATAGTAAAATATGCACCAATTTTTCTGATTTATTGTTATGATTATTGGAATCATCATAGTGCAAATTATACATACACGGAAGAGTTGTAATATTAAATAACAGAAAATTTTCTGTTACTGCGTGGGTACTGCTAATTTGCTAATGTTAAAAACAAAATTCCTTAGACAAGTCAAACTTGATTTCATGGAACAGAGATGGTCATGCTAGCAAGTCAACCAGAAAGGTGAACATGGGTGTGCCAGGGCAAAGAGTGTGTAGAGTGGAGGGTGGTAGGGTTGGAAAGCAGACGCTCACAAAAGCTGCCAACTAAAGAAAGGAGAAGTTACCAAATCAGGGTGACAGTTTTGTGGTCAGGATGATAAAAATCACTTATTCCAATCACTTTCAGGAGGGAGCCTGGAGCAAAATGTTCTGAGAAGCCACACATGTTGGCTCCTCAACAAGAAAATAATTACATACAAAAATATAAATATAAACATGATGTATATGTGTTGCCTCTGAGGCTGTCAACTGGTACTCAGCTGCTTCTTGGGCTGTAAACCTGGCAGAAGGCTGCTGTGCTCAGGCAGGGCAGCTGAGCTGCAGAAGCAAGCTTAGGTTCCAACCAAGCCACTGATGCTGGGGCTTCTCAAGCTTCAAATCAAGTACAAAAAGACAATTTGCCCATTTCATAATTTGGGAACAGTTTTGTTTTCCTTGGCACTAAGTATTATTTCTGATATTTGTTGACAATGCACCAGAAAGTTAGCTTATCTATTCAGGTGTGAATCTGATAGACACAGGTAGTCTTTTTGTCCTTAGCTAGAAGCTAAAAAATTTTACGGTTTTCCCTTACAGTACTTAAGCTTGTGGCTCCATCTGCAGTCCCTCCCATAAATGTAAGATGCAGGACTTCCAACTTCTAGTGTTCCAGTCTTTGGGTGTTAATTGCGCAAGGGAGCCTTGTCTAAAGCTACACCCTACAAAATCATACTCTGGTCATTCCAAAGCAGCTTCACACAACCGCAAAGTCAAGTTCATAACATTATCCCACTTTACCAAGACCTAGAAGTTTGATGGAGCAGGGTTGTGGGGGTTGGGCCATGGGCAAAGAGAACCCAACCTGAAGCCCTGTGTTCCCGGCCCTGTGCACGGTCCAGGAGTAAAGGCGTCTCTTCTTACAGAGGCTGCTCTCCTGCACATGCTCAGTAACTCCTATCTCATTTAGGCTGCTAAGAGTTAATCAAACATGAGTTCCAAGCTGACCTTGAGTTTGTGACTTCATGTATGGGGCCCAGTGGATACCTGAAATATTGGAGGGACCACCTTGTATGCTGTACATTGGAAACTAATACAGAATAATATTGAATGCAAACTAATTGAAAAAAATTTTTTTAAGGAAATCCCTTCATCTTTCTGGGCCTTCACTATAAACTAAGTGGGTTTTCCCGGTATCTTCTTAAGGCTCTGATAGTTCATTTTTTCATGAATTAAGCATCTTTGATGTGGCAGGAACCAGGGACAAAGCAGCAAACAAAATATGCCAAAAATTGTTTACATTTTAAAAAATCTCTGCCCTTACTCTATAGATGGGAATTGCAGTAATAGAGTTAAATTTGTTCATAAGTAAAACAGTAGTGGTGGTAAGTGCGGTAAAAATGTCCAGAGTGGAAGGGGAGGAGAGCAAGAAGGGTGGGATCTTCAGTGGAGTGGTCAGGGAAGGCCTTCCAGATGGCACCGGGGCACACCCCAGAAGGAGGTGAACCTAGAGTCAGCCAGAAGAGGGTGGAGCAGAAGGGCAGTAACTCAGGATGGCTGGGTTTCCCCGGGATCGCAGCTGGGCCAGCAGGAGCTGCCCTGGTACCCGAGCCTGTGACAAAGCCTACTTGTCCCCACTTCCTTGGCCGCTAATCAAACTGAATTAGCCCTTTTAGATTCCTGCAGCCTCGGCTGACCTTCTCACTGCCCACCCCCCACCCCCACCCCAATCTGGCAGGCTCCCAGGAAGAAGAAACCAAATCTCCACTGTAAACCTAACCCTGGGACCTGGAGGACCTCTCGGCAAAGCAATCAGTTCCGCCCAGGGAAAGGTCTGGGCAGGCTGTGCACCTGCCTCCAGATCTCTTTCTTGGGTTTTTCAGGTGCGCAGCACCCGTCGCCCCCCGTCCGACCTATTCGGCCTCCCCAGCTTGAGGATGGGACAGGGCCGCACGCAGTCTGCACTCTGATGCCTGTACGTGCGACGACCGCGAGGTGAGCGCTGAGTCTCGGTCAGGCACAGTGACTGGCTGGCCAGCGCCGAGGCGGGGCGTCAGCCGATCCTTGGGGATCAAGTCCGCAGTAGGCGGTGGACGTGGCGACCAGAGGGCGGTGTCCTGGGCAGTAGGACTCTGGGCGCAGATGGACTGAGCATGAAAAGACGAGGGGATCGGGGATTGGGATGAAGGTCTGGGTGGGACTAGGGGCCGGGCAGCTTTGCAACTTTCCGTGTGTGTCCATGCACATCCACAGTCGAGCATGATCCTGCGTGACTTTGTAGAGAAGGGAAGCGGAGAAACAAACCCAGGAAAAGCCACTCCAAGCTGATTGCCAGCCTGGAACTGTCCACTGGAAGCTTGGCCCACTGTCACTGCGAATCCAGCCCAGGTTCCCACTCTCCTTGACTGGCCTGGCACTGCAGCATAATGGACTTAGGCGCATGGGATGGGTGCTGGATGAGAGATCACCTCTCTGCTTGAATCAGCCCTTCAAGGGTGCACTGAGGCCAGGGCCCAGTGGTAGACTGTCACCCAGACCTGTGTCTGGGCTCCTAGTCCAGCGTGACCTCTGTCATGCCACATCTCTCAGATTCTAAGTCTTGCTGTTTTCTTTCTTTTTTCTCTTTCTTTCTTCCTTTCTCTTTCTTTTTATTGTTTTGATGTGTTTTAGTGAGGAAACAATGGAACATGGCAAAGAGACCCTGGGTCGAGCCCCTTCTCTCTCCTTTCCCAGCTGTCTGAATACTGAGGTCTTTCAACCTGTTGAGCTTTCAGTCCTTGTGACAGTTAATATTATGTGTCAACTTGGCCAGACCGTGGTGCTCAGATATTTGGTCAAACACCAGTCTATGTTACTGGGGAGGGTGTGTGTGTGCGCGCGTGTGTGCTCAGACATTTGGTCAAACACCAGTCTATGTTGCTGGGGAGGGAGGGAGTGTGTGTGTGTGTGTGTGTGTGTTTATGTGTGTTAGACATAATTAACATTTACCTCAGTAGACGTTGAGTAATGTGGATGGGCCTCACCCAATCAATTGAAAGCCTTCAGAGTAATGACCGAGGTCCCCAGAGAAAGAGAGAATTCTGCATCCAGATGGCCTAGGTATATATCCCATTGTGTAGAAATAGTTTATTGAGTCCATATCTCAGGAGAACCCTGACTACACACTCTTGGTCATGTTTTCTGGTCAGGTCCATGTCATGACCACACCAGAGCGGGGTTTTAAGTCCATCTAGATTTGGAAATTAGAAACCAGTTGATAGCCAACATATACAGTATGTCCAAATGCTTGATTGAGAATCATAAAATCAAGATCTTAGTGCTGTGGCCTCTGCGGGGTAAGGAGCAGGTCCTGGGAAACTGATTTGCAGCCAGTGGGTCAGAAGTTGTGGGCAACCTGGGGTCCTACTACGTGGTGACTGTCATCTGAAGTGACACTGGCCTCATGGAACTGAGCCCTTAACCTGTAGGGTCTGTGCCAATACGCATCAAAGACTCTCTTGGTGACATTTTGTGTCAACAGGGCAGAGTGTGGCAGTCCTGTGAAAGAGGAGACCTCCTGCCATTTGCTGGGCTCACTCTCTGCAGCTCTGACTCAGGCTAAGTCAGGGCACCCCAGGGGACAGCTCACCCTTTCTGAGTATTGGCTGTGTTCCAGGTGACTCGCAGTCACATTTCCCCTTCAGTCGAAGCCCCTTGAGCACTGGATCAATCAGGAAACATATATCATACAAATATATATCATAGATTGAATATTGGTGTCCCCCCCAAAATTCTTGTTAAATCCCAACCCTCAAGGGGATGGTATAAGGGCCTTTGGAAGATAATTAGATCATGAAGTCAGGCCCTCATGAATGGGGCTAGTGCCTTACAAAAAGGACACCCAAGAGCTCCCTTGCCCTTTCCCCAGTGAGGACATAGAGAATGTCCTAGGAAGCAGCTCTCCTCACAACCCAACCATGTCAGAGCCTTAATCTTGAACTTCAGCCTCCAGAACTGTGGGAAATAAATGTCTGTTGTTTATAAGCCACCCAGCCTGTGGTATTTTGTTATGGATGCTTAAGTGAACTAAGTATATACATATGTGTTAATATATTTACACGTTTCTCAATTGGTATATATGTATATCAATATCTTGATTTATATATAGCATTTTATATATTCTCTATATTTTACATATAAATTTCCTATATGTACATATAAATTCTCTGTATAGACAAAAATTCTCTCCATGTAATATATAAACTCTAATTCTATATATATATAAATTCTCTACATACATATAAATTATCTCTCTATAACATCTCCAAATTCTCTACATGTGCATTATATATAAATTCCATGTAAGATTATATACAGATATGACCACATATATCTCAGGTGAATGGAGATACCTGCTCTGTCCATGGTTAAGCTGGAATGGTGATGCACTTGCACCAAAACACACACAGGTTTCCTGCTGCTGCCTGAATGGCATCTGCCCTCTCTGTTGCAGGCAGAGCAGCTGACTTGCTCCACAGGAGAAGGTAGGACACCTGACACCTAAGTCCAGCTCAGGAAGGTCCTCAAAGAGCCTGGAGGGTTAGGGCCTTGAGTGAGCTGAAGTCTGAGGAAAACCTGTCCCTGTGGACATGGGATGTGGGGGACCATTTCCTCAGCATATACTGATCTACTTCCATGGGTCAGAGGGCAGCAAACTCTCCTTTGCACGACCCAAAAGCAGGTCCTCATTGTTATAAGGGCTAGATGCAACCACTGCCCCCAAATGACCTAGCAAATTTGCAAGCTCCACCCACACATGACACTCAGTGTGGCCCAGCCTGAGACAAAACTGGACTTGGCTGATGGGGATAAAACGTGAATGGTGGTGATACTGCCCCCTGGCATGTGGACAGAGCCAGGCCCTCCGCAGGGGCCACTCTAACCTCACAACAGCCACCCAAGTGCTATCAGAATAAAGAAACTGGGCAGTCCAGCCAAGAGCCAGGATTCTCAAACCCCAAATCCATGTGCGCCCCCTGAGCATCCACCTGCCGCCCTCATGCTGCTGCACGTGATCCCAAGAGAGGGATTGTCTCAGGACTGTAGGCAGGGGAGGACTGCCCCAACCCCACAGGTGGGTACATTCAAGCAGCATTTTCTTGGAGCAAAAATTGTGACAATTCTCTATCCCAAGCATTCTCAATCAGCAAGCGCAAGACCCCAACCATGGGGCAAAAACTGGTTCCTGGGTCTGAAAACATGCTCTTAAGACACCTGGTGCATCTGTGGTGTGAAAATTTCCTGGGGATGGGGAGTTAGAAAAATAATGTCTAGAAGGGCTCCTTCTGGGGCAGTGATAAAATAAAGGCTGAGAATCATGGCCTTATTTGAATGAAGACTTCTTTGCCCTGTGAGACTAAGTTAGAATGCAGCATTTCTGCAAGGGGACTCCAGGATCTCAGAGCTACATGAGGCCATGCAGAATGGGGCCTCACAGACTGCCAAGTCACTTCCGTGGGAGGGAGCAGGAATTTGCAGTTCTAATAAGCTCTTCTATTAGTTCAGGATGCATAACAAATATCATAGGCTGGGGCTTAAACATTTATTGTCTCCCCATCCTGGAGGCTGTAAGTCTGGGATCCAGGTGGGGGCAGGGCTGGTTCTCCTACGGCCTCTCTCCTTGGTGTGTGGACAGCTGTCTCTTCCCTGTGTCCTCACTTGGTCATTTCTCTGTGCCTGTATCTTAATCTCCTCTTATAAAGACAGTGGTCCTATTGGATTAGGGCCCAACTTAATAACTTCATTTCACCTTTATCACCTTTTTAAAGGTCCCATTTCCAAATACAGTCCCATCTGAGGTCCTCAGGCTGGGTCTGCAACATAGGAATTTGGGAGGACACAGTTAATGGTAAGTTCTCAAAATGTTTTTCAAACACTTAAAATTTTAAGACCTACTTGAGAGATGCGGAGAAAATCCCCATCACCTGCCAGGATGAGCAGCACTCAGGGGGCGGGGGTGTCACGTTTTCATCAGTGTTAATGGGGCACCCTACCCCCTATGTGGAATGCAAAGGAATGAAGAATTTACAGAAACAATACCTGAACCAGGAGCACCCTTGGTGAATTCACATCAGGGAGCGAGGGCATCCCCGGGGCATGAGGCCCCTTGGTCCAGAAAGCTCCCTCTGGAAGCCCTGTTGGGCTGCAGTGCTTACGGGGGTGGGTGGTGGTGGTGGTGTGCAGTATACTTGGTTAATTAGCTTTTTAAGTGCTACAGCTCTGAAGAAAACAGAAAGACCCTATCTCAAGTCAAACATTACCATAAACTTCTTTACCTCTCATTTGTTCTCCTAAAAACCCATGTCTGACCTAAAAAAACCTTTTGGTTCTTCCCATAAAAGCCTTCTCCCCTCTCCCTTTCCCCTACTGTTAGATTTTTAAGCCCCAAATTCTAACCACCCTTTTGAATTACAGATCACTAAGCTGTCTTGTGACATTTTTGCAAACGGAATAAACTGTCTTTTATTTTGCTAATCTGCCTCTTATTGGTCTAGACATAACAGGGTAGAAGGAAGTTTTTCCTCCCCAAAAGAGGCAAGGGGAAACCTCATGAAAATTTTTTCCATGGGTCCCTCCACATCAAAGAAATGTGCTATTGGGAAGCCCCACTTGAATCGGCAACCCAGACAAAGGCTCCTACAGACCTGTCTCTTCTCCAGGTGCTAGATGGCCACAGCCTGCATCTGGTCAGAGCAGTGAGTAGGGAAGTTTTCAGAAAAAATAAATTCATATATTAATAAATCAATAATATATTAATAATGTGATTAACATTTATAATCCAGGGTGGGACAAAAGTAGGTTTACAGTAGTTCGTATGAAAAAATACAATAATAATACGAGAATAAACTGTGTTCTGCATACGCATAACTGTAAACCTACTTCTCCCCCACCATGTCGTCGTCGGCAGCCGTCCATCTCGAGAGACAATGGTGTAGCTTCTTAGGAGTCTATCTGCACCGCCGAGAATGGCTGTGCAGTCCGACTCGGGAGTGACACGGTATCTGTCTCCTCCCGTGTTGAATCGAGATCTTGCGATGACGCTGGAGTGTCCTCTCCAGTGAAGCTGAAGCTACAGAGCCTGGGCAGGGTGATATGGAGGGTCTGCTGTTGCCCATGCAGCAGACCCCCCCTCTTCGCAGCTGAAGGGTCCAAGGGAAAGACGGAGTCAATACAGCTTGGCTTCAGGTGCGCCGCAGGAGTTGCCGGTGTTGACTACAACGTCAAACCGCCTTAGGGACTCCGGCTCCGGATTTTCTGTCGGGGTTTACTCCCTTAGCCTTTCCCCTGAAGAGGTATGCCGCAAGGCAGGGGAGGTTTTTTGGAGTCAGAGTTTTCCTTCTCTGATGTGCCCTGACTGGAAGATCGAACCAGCGACACTTAGCTCGCAGGCCGACGCTCAATCCACTGAGCCAAACCAGCCAGTCCCCACCATGTATAGATATGAAATTTACTATGAAGAATTGGTTCACATGATTATGGAGGCTGAGCGACCTTAAGACCCAGGAGAGCCAGTGGTGAATGTTCCCATCTGAGTCAGAGTGCCGAGTGCCTGCTCAGGGCTATAGACAGTTCTCCCTCCACCATTTTATTCCATTCAACTGACTGGATGAGGTCACCCACTTTGGGAGGGCCTCCTGCTTGACTCAGTCCATTGATTCAAATGCTAATATCAAGTACCCTCACACACACACCCAAAATGATGTCCGATCTGGTATCTGGGCTCCCCACAGCCCAGTCAAGTGGATATGCAGATTTAACTCTCACAAAGAGTCACGTGCTCACCTCCTGGGACAGTGTATCCCTGACCCAGTGTAAACACACCCAGTTCTGTCTCCATGTTTCCTTTGGGATGCTTCAGATTCCATGGAAGTTTACCTATCGATCCCTGACTTTTCCATCGTTCCCCCATTACCCATAAAATGTACTCATGGATTCAGTCAAGGTTTGTTCATCATCATGTGTCTCACTCCATGAGGGAGGCTAAAACAAAAGTACCAGAGACGGACGGGGCCTTATCAACAACTTAGTTTTCTTTCTCACAGTTATGGAGGCTGGAAGTCCTGGATCAAGGGGCTGGCAGACTTGATGTCAGGTGAGTCCACTTCTTGGTTCATGAACGGTGTCTTATCCCGTGTCCTCACATGGCAGAAGGGGTGAAGGTGCTCTCTGGGGTTTCTTTCATAGGGGCACTAATCACATTCATGGGGCTCCACCCGTATGACCTAGTCACCACCTACTAACACCATCCCAATGGGGATTAGGACTCACCATGTGAATTTGGGGGACAGGGGGCACATTCAGATCACAGCACCAGGTTAGTGCTGGGAATACAGGACTGAATAATAAAGACAGCCCCCCAGGGAGCACAGTGAGTGATAAAAAGTATGCATCCATCCATCCTACATGTATTCATCAGCCCTGACTGCACACCAGATTCTGTCGTCCCTGATCTCACAGGTCTCACTTTCTAATGGGAGTCAGACAAAACACACAGAAATAATAAACAAGAAAATTAATTGACAAATAAGTTCTGTGTGGGGAACTGGTTTGACTGTCATGATAAGCAGGACTTAGATGGTGGGAAACATAAGCAAACGTCTAAAGACAGGAGCAAGCAGCACCCCAAAGTGGTAGCTCACTCCTGGCCATGTGGTTGACTGAAGAATCTTTGGTGTTACACCAGCACGACCTGGATGTTGGGCAGGACACCCTTTATTTGTCACCTCCAGTTGCAGATGGCCAGACACAGGGGGCACACCTCAGGACAGCAGGCTTGCAGTGACCTGACTCAGACCCGGAATGGGAGAGAACCGACCTTTATATTCTCAGAGCGACCTTGCGTGCTGTTCCGCCAATGGAATGAAGATGCACTGCATCCTGGGAGCCCCATTAGCTGTTCTGCAGCAACAAGCCCTGCAGCTTCTCCAATCAGACAAGACTTAGACAATCATTTCATTTGCATAGGTTCCTGTGCCAGAACACACAGCATAGCACTATCCTTGCACTCAGGGCATGAGGTCCTTCGAGATTACCTGTTCCCAGAGGCCAGAGGGCTACATAATTGCCTCTGCCAACCGAAGGCTGAGAAATAGGCCTTTCTATTCAACCACACTCCTCAGGCCCCCATTCACACCCTGGTTTCCTCTGAAGCGGGGAGCTCAGTGTGCAAGCAGCGCCCCCATAGGGCTGCAGCTGGGAAGGGGCATCCAGGAGCCTTGGCAAAAAAAAAAAACAAGACCAGCTGGCCTTGCCCCACAAGTGTTAACCTTACTATTGGGCACCAGGCAGGCAGTCTCCAGGACTCTTGGGTCTCAGGAGGCAAAGGAGCGACACCCCCAAGTGCTCTGGAGCCCAGTCATGAGGATCAAGTTCTTAAAAGTGAAGAGAGGAGGCATCTGCACACAAAGGCAACCAGGAGAGGTGGCACATGCAGAGCAAAAGATGGGTCACAATGAATTCAGTGGCTGATCCAAGGGGTGGGACGGAAAACTTTCACTAGTGGACAGTCTCATTCTGACAAATAGGAGGAGGAGTCTTTATATTTAAGACCAACATGTTTCATTTTATGTTGATTTTACTTAAATCTGCCCACTCTTTATTTGTACAAAACTGCCCTGTGAGAAACAAAACTAGAGCTTTATACTGTCCTGTGAAAGTTTAATCCTGACTGGGTCTTACCTGACTATGTGTTATATTGATGACAGTGTTCTGAGACATCTTCATTATTAAGTGGTTTTATAAATACGTGCAAGGCTTGGCAAGTAGAAGTGGCTCACTACCACATCCCTCTTCAAGAACAGAGTTCTAATAAACCTCAGGGGCCAAAAGATTACCTCATAAAGAAAAAGGAACATGAGGTCTGTGTATCATTTAAATAATGTCTTTAAATGAGTAAGATTTCTGCTAGGGAATAAGGCACCCCAGCTTTGAGCCACCTGACTGGGGGCTGGTAGTACTCAGCCCCCCAAGAAGCTGCTTCACCATTTCCCTCCACCATGGAGGACACTGGGGAACCCTCCCTGTCCGAGTCGCATCCTCCCTTCCCTGAGAAACTGGTGGCACGAGGCTAGTCTTTGGACCACCAGTGAGAACAGCTGACTGGGCACAGGGAATGCCCAGGGCAAAGGACCTCCAGAAAGATGTCAATGGAGCTTCCACAAGGCCAGAAAAGGACAGGACAGTGTGGTAGAGAGGAGGGCAGCTCTGCCTACTGAGGAGTCTTAAAGTTCACCCTCAATGTTACTGCAGACAGTCAGGGAGTCTCCTTCATTGGCCAAGATGGCACAGGTTGAGGTTCTTACATTGAGCAAGCTGAAGACTAGAAAGATGAATGGGTAGTGTCCAGGGGAGCCAAAAGCTAGAGATAATTGGATAGCGGGGAGAAAGCCCTTCCCTCCTTATCCAAGATTTGTGGGCTTGAGCAGGAAGACGAGGTGGCCTTTGACACAACCTTTCTCCCAGGTTGCTGCACCTGAATAAACCTCTTTTGCACCAGCACCTGTCTCATGAGCCTGGCTTTTTTTGCTGCAGGCAGCTGAACCTGCGTTTGTTACATCAATTTAAACCCCTTTCCTATCCCATAGGCAACTACCCTAACAGGTTCCATTTGTCAGTTTTAGGTGTTCTTACAACCATGAATTGTCCTGTGTGCATGCAAATTTACATAGTGCTGTTTTCCTTTCACTTTCTTGCTTTTCTCTCAGCACAGTGACCTCAGCCCACCAAGTGGCCGTGTCCTGCTCCCAGGGTTGGATACTCTCCATGGCCTCCATCCTCCATTACTTTCCACCTTCCCTGGGGAGGAACAACCTGCACCCCTCTGCCTGCTTTCCTAGCAACCACCTACACCATGTGCATTCCATTTGGGCCTGGAGAGGGCTGTGACTGGAACAGCGGGCAGTAGGATCCCTGGATCCAGGAAAATTATGCTTTAAATCAGATGACAACTTGACAGCAGTATAAGACCAGGGGCAGGCATGTGACTTCCCTGATTGAACTGGTTTGACCCTTCTCTCTCTCCCTGGACTCCTGGCTCTTCTCACCTGCTTGTCCACACCCTGGCCTGTTCTTTCACTCCAGCTGCGTTGAGCTCCTCTGAGTAGGCTCTAACCATGGTACCCTCAAAAAGACATTTTTTATAAAGCCAATCACCTCACCTGTGGAAACCATTCCCAACGCCAACATTTCCACCAGTGGCAATAAAGCAATGACAGTATTCCCATAAGACTGCTGTGGGTATATCTTGTGTTCTGTGACTCCTCTTCCCCAGGGCAGAGCAGAGGTGAGGTAGACAACCAAGCACCAATGACCAAAGGGTGGGCATCAATCCACAGGTCTGCACAACAGCCTGCCCAACCTACCCTGCAGGTAGTACCCTTGCCTCTAGAACCAGTTGGCAGCCCATTAACCTGTCCTTTCGCCCTATGACAAACCATCAGCATGGGCAGAGGTCTGGGAGTGTTAATAGTGAGTTCTCAAGCCCCAAGGAGGTTCTGGGAAACCCTGGAGCTTATATGTAGTGTGTGAAGCAAGGTTGGTCTTGGGTACTGCTTCCCCTTAACCTCCCATTGGCCTGCCACCCACACTTATTCAGTTTGACGCTCAGGGTGCTCTCCCAAATGGCAGCACCAGTTCATACCCAACACAGGATCCTGACTCACACTTGCCATCACTGGGGTTTCTGATTTCTGCCTGAAGCAGCTCACTCGTGTCTCCACATGCAGGTCCCAAAGGATGTCAGCATCACCCCGATGCTTTAAGACCCCCACTGCATGTGAAATGACCCTCAGCATTTGTCTCTGCTCCCCTTGGACTACGGATGTGAAATTAAAAAGTAGGCCACAGTTCCCAACTACAGGCAACATTCCCACCAAGCTCTGAGGATGACAAGTACAAGGAACTGCATCTTAGCACTTAATAAATGAACCCATAAACAAAAAGGCTATCACAGAGCTCTCATTGCCCACACTCAGAGGAGCTGTGAAGTGCAAAGGCTTTGCTGGAGCCCAAGCCAGGGCTCTCTAATGGACACAAGCCAGGTAGCTGCCTCCTGGATCACCCAGTCTGGAAGAGGCCAGAAGGCACCCCTAGTACAGACCCCTGACTTTAGTGGTCAGGATTATTTATTAGTTATTTGGCCATAGTCATTTAGCTTAATGAGATGATGGCCCTGTCTCTCTTTCTGATATACAGCCAGACAGCTTCCCCGTCTTTGTCATCCTTACATAGATAGTACATGAGAGCAGGAAAGGGTCCACTGTCAGGAAGAAAGCAAGCCCTGGCAGGTGTGGCTCAGCTGGTTGGTTCATAAGCCCATAGACCAAATGGTTGTAGGCTCAATCTGTGGTTGAGGTGCATACAAGAAGGCAATGGACCTGTTTCTCTCTCTCATCAGCATTTCTCCCTCTCTCCCTTCCTCTCTAAAAGTAATGAAAGAATACCCTCAGGCGAATATAAAAAAAAAATTTTTTTTTTAAAAGAGTCCATGCCAGTGGGCCTCATGTCTTTCCCCAGCCCCCTGCACCACTAGGCACCACCCTTCTGGGCTGCACCTGAGCCTCCAACTGAGAGGGGAAGAAAAGGCAGGCCTCCTAGTGAGCATCTGGGGGCTCAGTCTGCAGGGGCCATGGCCAGCTCCCTAATACCACTTAGCAGAGGCCACTAGAGACAGAGGGAGGAGAGATATGAGCAAACCCTGATCTGGGCTCCAGGAGTACCAGCCCCAAAAACAAAAACTTGAGCCGGTGGCACTGAAGTCTGAAAAGCTTTGCCCAAAAATGAGCCATTGATCATAAAGCCACTAGTTCAGGACTCACAGCCCTAGCCATCCTACACATGTCTATGCCAATGGACTGGGATCCCTTGTCCACTCAGTGTGGCATTTTTGTTCTTTGAACTCATCTATACAATGACACTGCCACTAAGTCACAGATTTTGCAAAATTTGTCTATGGGAGGAACCATTCAGCAAGGGAAGCCAGTGGCACAGTGAGACTGACAGTACGTCCATCCTGCTCCTGAGGGACAATGATGGAAAAGTGAGCACGGTCAGCAGACACACTGGAAGACACAGGGGACAGCGCTGCAAGATGAGGTGCATGGGGGGCTGACTTTCCAGGCCTGCAAGAACCCAGGGGCCATTCCTGCACACAGAAATCAAGCTGTGGGTAATTTGTAGGGAACACACGTTGTCCGGGCCTTAAGGAAGAGTGAAAGACAAGTTTACCTACCTGCCCACCATCCTCATCTGGGTGCCCTGAGCCTCCCTTTCCTTGGATGATCACCCCAAATTTAATCTTAACTCCTATGCCCAGTGCTCAGGCAGGGGTCTTCGAGCTTAGCTGGAACAGGCTCATCAAGGGCAGCATTTAACAGCGGTGGGTTCCAGGTCTGGACAACCTAGCTGCTTGGTAGCTATGACAACAGCAGCCACAGAACCCTTGGCAGCAGCAACAATAGCTTTATGAAGAGAGCACAGGACACACTCAGGTTACCAATGCCCCACCCCCACCCCCAACGGGTTCAGGTCTCCACAGCAAGGTCGGCTTTTACAGCCCCAAAACACAACACCCAAGGAAAGAAAACAGACACTGCTGAGGAACAACACCCAAGGTGGCACCTACGATAAGAAGCCCAGTCTACACCTAGGTGAAGACCCTCTGGGATCCTGAAGGAGGCGATGGAGGATCTGCTGGGGGGCTGGGCCAGGGCTGAGCCAGCTTCCTTTGTCTGGCATCACTGCAGGGAGAGACAGGGAGAGAGGGAGGTAGAGGAAGCAGCTGTGCTGAAACCCAAACGACCATGCCCCAGTTCCACCAGCCCCAGACACCTTTCCAAAGCTGAAGCTGAGCCCCACACCCCTCCCATCATCACCCAAAATCACCACCCACCAGGAGCTGATTAACCAGCATTCTGGGAGTGCAATGACACCTGCTAGCCCAGAAAAGAGAAGGATGGGGGCTGCTGGCTCAGGACCAGAGGGAATGCAAAGAACCCAGAGCCTCAAGGGTTAGGCAAGGCCTCGGACACAGGGCGAGAGGACACGCAGAATGAGGGTCAGATGGCCACCACCTTCCTGGACCCTTCAGCCACTTCCTGCCTGGAGAGCACTAGGATAGCACAGGGGCCCCGTGCTTCAGTATTGGGGTGCAACCCTGCCTAACGAAACATCGCCAGTGACATGGAGGCTGGGGAATCTCCTGGATCCCTCATTTCTGAAATTTAGACCCAAATGAAGGCCTGGAGCCCTCTTGGTAGCTCACAGCCTTCAGAATGGGGCAGGGGCCCACCTGAAGCAGCATGCTGAGGCCCAAGTTGCAGTGCCTCCTCTCCAGCTCCGACAGGGCCTGCAGGAGGGACCTGAATCTCTCTGCAGGGTCAGCATCCTCATCCTCAGGGGACACCTCCTCTTTTTCTGCCTCCTGCAGGAAGCGCTTCTCCTCCTCCACAAAGAAAGCCCGAAGCTTCTTGTAGTCAGTCAGGGCCTTCTTCCTGCGGTCCATTACATGTCCCTGCAGGGCAGGCGGCAGGAAAGGACACCTGTGTCCTCAGGCTACACCCAGGACCCAAGCCCCACGCTGACCACTTCAAGGAGAAGTTTGCTACACATGGGTCAGCTGCATCCTAAGGCCATGCCAGATAGGGTCAGAGTACATACCCGTGTCCCCTCATTTACATGAACCCCAGGGCGACTCCCACTTGCCTTCCACACAGCCGCAGCAGACTCAGCCTGGCCGTGCAAGTCCCGAGCATCATTCAGATCTTTCCTCATGACCTCCACAGACCCCTTGTTCTCCTGGGGAGAGATGCTGGTCACCAGGTGGGCGGCCACACCTGAAGGTCTAGGACACCCGTCCCTTAGCCCAGTCCAGAGGACACTGCACCTCCCGAGTTTGCTAAAGGTCTGCCTGTCCAGAAGGTCCCACCTCATGGCCCTGCCCTGCCAGACTCATGCAAACAGGCTGCAGGTACCAGAGGGTTCTTAGTGACCCCACTAAGCTTGCTCCTTGAAGCCACATAGAAAACCCATGCCAAGAATCTAACCAGATAACTAGACATATGGGTCCCCTCGCCTACCCAGCATTACAGTCACAAGCACAGGGATGGAGGGTGGTATCTGCCAGAAGCAGTCACCATATCCTTTTCAGGAAGAATGGCCTTGGCACGGACACTCTGGGAATCCCTCATGAACATAGCCATACCCAGGGCCTGCTAGACACTGGCGCTGGCTGTGGCTGACCAGGTAGGTGGAAGAACCCGCTCCCCCCGACACACACACCAGGCAGGAAGAGCCCCCAGCAGGAGAGCCCAGCTAGTTCATGCTCTGACAAATTATGCTGAGTGCCCACAACCCATAAGGACGGGTTCCTGGGTCACCAGTTGGCGGTTCCCACCCAGGGTCAGATAGCCACATACAATGCAGATAAGATACCGAACAGAGAATGTGGAAACCCGAAGAGGGCTGAGAGAGGGTGAGAAGGTAGGGCACTGGAATACATAGGGGCCTTATCTGCTTGACAGCCTCAGGGGAGGGTTCATCCCTGGAGAGAAAGCTGCCACAGGGTGACATCATGCCCGAAGGAGGAGCAGCAGGGCACGGGAACTGGGCGAGAAAGCGGAACGACCAGCTGGACACCGTCTGCAGCGGGGCGTGGGGTGGGGGGTAAGGAAGGGCAGTCCAAAAGGTAAAGGATGGGCTTGAAAAGATGGGGGACGGGACGGCAGAGCACCACCCGGGAGTGGGGTATTTGGGAGCAGGGCATCGTCTGGAGGAGAGGAGGGTGGAAAGGGCGCCGTCCGGGGACGGGGACGGCAGCGCACTGGGCACCGCCCGCGCGCACCTTGCCGCGCATTGCCTTCCTCCAGCGGGGCTCCCAGTCGGGCGGCTCAGGCCCTGCGGCCATCCGGCAGGCGGCGCACAGCGGACCCCCGTCGGCGCGACAAAGCAGCTGCAGCGCCGCCTCCGAAGCCGGGCCGTCGCGTGCGGGTGCTGCGGCCGCCTCCTCCAGGGCCAGCAGGCGGCGGCTGAGCGGCGGGCGGCCGGGCTCCACGGCGCGCTGCCAGCAGTCATCGGCGCACTCGGGGCACGGGAAGGGCCCATCCTCCTCGGCCCAGAAGCGCACCACGCACGCCCGGCAGAATCTGTGGCCGCAGTCGGCGCGCACCGGCTCGCGGGGCGCACGCTGGCACAAGGCGCAGACGGCCTCAGCGGGGCCCGCGGGAAGCGCCAGGGCGGCGGCGGCGGGCACCCTCCGGGAGGGCGCGAGCGGAGAGGTTGGCGAGCGCAGACCAGGAGGGGGACTGGGAAGGAAAACCTAGACGCCTCACAGGATGCGGAACAGGATGGCGACCGGGATGCGCTGGGCGGAGACCGCGGGCGCTGCACGCACGGTCCTGGCAGCGGTGTACTCCACCCACAGATCCTGTCCTCGGGCCGCTTCACTCTGTGGCCCGTGGGGCTCCCACATCACCGCACCCAGAAATATTAAAAGAATTGTCACTTCCACCATAAGTAATTTGTGGGCAAGAGAGAAACTAATTTGTTATTTTAAGAGCATTTAAAAGTCTTGTAAGCTGATAGGACCTGGACTGCCAGCACCCGTGGGAGTGAAGGGAGACTCCTTTAAAGGCCTCCTTGTTCCTCCCAGGAACCAAGGTTTTGCAAGCCCTCTGACGCAGGGCCACTGGAGTGTACCCGCTGCCCCCAGCGAGGAGAAATCCGTTGATTTCTTTAGGAAAAACTAAAAGTTTTGGGGAGAGGCAATCTTTTTACTCTGAACACAACCAAGCACGCAATTAAAAAAAAAAAAAAAAACCTTTACCTCTACGTGATTTTTAAATTTTTAAAAAATGAATGTATTATCCCAAACAAGTGCAAAATCCGAGGTATTGCTTTTCAGTATTATGGGTTTCTTTTAAATCTGGTATAGACTTAAAAATGCACGAAGTGGGAGTCGGCAATGTGACTGGTAAACCGAGGTTCTGTGGAGGAACTGTCAGGAGGAAAGCTCAAGGCCAGCTACCTGACTTGTGTAAACTAGGAGCATAGTGGAGAGAAAAGCTTTTTTAAAAAAGAACACAATTGAGCAAAGTCCATGATATTTCTGTGAGTGGGGAAAAACATCAAGCAAAATAATCTAAGACAAACAGCCAGGACTGGCTGGTGTGGCTCTGGATTGAGTGCGGGCCTGTGAACCAAAAGGTTGCTGGTTCAATTCCCAGTCAGGGCACATGCCTAGGTCGTGGGTCAGGTCCCTGGTTGTACTCATCCAATGAGTAGCAGAGGGAGACATGTCTCACCTGCTAATTCAGCAGCTCTGAGCCTGATGTGATAATATTGCCAGGTGTTCCAACATCACAAGAAACACTATATTAGCATGGGTGTTGTAGTACTTTGTGGTCGAGGGCCCGGAAGTAATTCCAGCAGACAGAATGGGATGGACAGAGGACTGCTGCACGCTCAGACAAGTCAGCACTGAGCAGAGCAAGCACCTTCCTTTTATTGAAATCTGAGGGTGGCAATTACAGGATACACATCCTATAGCTTAAGGAGAAAACAGGATACCGGGGTTCAAACATTAACTGCTTAGGTACAAAACAGAACTGTAAGTCCTTAAGGCTAAGTTCCAAACAAGATGATAGGACAAGGGAGTAATGAAGTACTCAGCGAAGTCTCTTTGTCCTCAGGATACCATAGCTCAGTGACCTGAAACAGCTTGCAGCTAGCATGCAGCTGCCAGCGTTAGCAAGTCCAGCTCACTTAATTGAGTCACGGGACACTGGAACAGGGGGGCGTGAAGTGCCCCTACCCAGAGACTTGATTTCCACCAACATATCCCCTTTTTGTTTTAAGATCATCTTGTTTAACAGTACAGAAAGAACTGCTGTTTTAGCCTTTTGCTTTTTCTTATATCTAAAGAACACGATGGCAAATACAAGAGTAAGTGTAATTACAAGAGAGATTGTCCCTGCATGAGATCCAATGAATCCCTGGATGTATTGAGTAGGATTTATTGTTTCTAAGCTATTCATAACATTTTCAAGCATACCTTTAGCAAACATTTGTGCAAGATGCTTTCCAAAGGTAGTATGTATCTTAGTTTGTAACGTTACAATATGCCGAGTCAAATTATCATGATTAAGCAAATGCTTTCCTACTTTTTCCCATGGAAATTCAGTTTCGTTATAGGGAACTGGAGTTATACAATAAGTAGACTGATTTCAGTCACATTTCAATAACAATTGTCATTTAACATTTAGTAGCTGATATCCAACTAGCACAATTGCTTGGTTTAAATCAGCTAATTCAGATTGCATTTCAGAGTCAATTTGACATTGTGCAGTCCATAACCGCTCAGAGTTCTGATGCCAGGTCCGGACAAAATCTGCGGTCTGCACAGGGTGATGAAGAGCAAGTCCGGCCGTAGCAGCAGTGGCAGTTACAGCAATTAGTCCCATGATGACCATAATAGCAGCAGTGGCAGTTACAGCAATCAGTCCCATGATGACAGCAACGAGAAGACCAAGAAAACGCTTGCCTCTGCGAAGCAGTCGCTCGGCAACTTTGCGCAGAAGTCCAGATGCTGGGCTGTCTTGCCAGGCACGATCAAGCAGTACAGGCATCCAAACTCCTGTTAGTGATCTTAGGATATATAAGCTTTCACTTTCAGACAAAATCATAGAGTGGTTAACACAAGTATGTAAAGTGCAATTAAAGCAAGAAATTTCTCCTGTATTGGGAGCCCAAGTAATTTTTCCTCAGAGTAAAAGATAAGGAAGTTTAACACAAGCTTGCAGGTTTTTGGTTACATTGCAAGCAAGTGTAAAATTATGAATGCCATTAGCCTGATATAATCATCCTGTCCAAACGTTTAAAGATTCAAATGCTGCTGTTAGTTTCCAAATATGAGGTTGGGCGTTACAGCCTTTTATATAAGGCAATGGGGGTGAAAACCCAACTTCTTGCCAAACGATGGTGTCTTTAGCAATGCCAGTTTTCCATGTACTCTGACTGAACCATTGTATTCTTTGATGAGGATCTGCCGTACGAGCGGAGCTAATAAGGACTCCAGTTAATGATGCTCCCATAGGGAGTATTAACGAGAACTCGTACTTGTTCTCCCCTACATCGAGTCCAATGGACCCAATGAGTATTTGAGAGAAACATTGGTATCTCACAGACTGGCTCATCCTGTGGTGAACATTGTTCGCAGCGGCTTGGAAAGAACTCATATGGAGTGGTTGCATACAACAATATTAATTGTTTATTATAGAGACTTGAGGTATTTCCTTGCATTATTAACCAACTCTAGGTCTGTAACTAAGACAGTGACGCTCAGAACCGAAGCAAATGGGCGGACCAGATACTCTGGTAACATAATATGGAACTACTGTTCCTTCCTCATCGGGTTTAAGTGGACCACAAATGTCAAAAGGTCCAGGAAACCAATGGGTTTCATTGGTATAAACAGAAACAACAGGGTCCCACCAGGAAACTCCTCTCATCAAAGGTGGGTTAGCAATATAGGCCCAATAAGTATGATTCTCAGCATTAACACGAGGGCTTTGAGAAAACATTATTGCTAAAAGGGCAAGAAACAAAGTATTGGATGTAAGAGGTTGATATTGAGACCTGATTCATTGTCTTGCTTTATTAGTCAATTCTCTGATCTGATTCCAACTAGGCAAACCTGTTCCTGGAGAGTTGTTAGTGTTCTTCCGTCGAACTCCCTTTCATTTTCGCTTCATGGTCATTTTCTGCATCTTTTCTGGAAGATTGTTCCATTCCTCTTCGTCGTTGTCCTTGCGTTTCCTCTTCTGGGATGACATGACGCAACTTAATGCGTTTATCAGGAATCCAAATATTCTGTGAACCTGTGGAAATATAAGCATAGCCTCAACCCCAACGAATAACTGTTGCTGGGAGCCAAGTGGAGGTTAAAGCATCATAGTAATAAACAGGCTGATTTATTGGTAAACAGTTTTCATTATCCAATGCCTTTGTGCTGGGACAAGAGAATCATCACCAATTCGTAAAAAATTTAAAGTAAAAATTGCGTACATTAACCTTTTCTTTGGGGAGTCCATAATATATCCCCCCTTTTGTTTTAAAAGCAAGTCTTTTAAAGTTCTATTATGATGTTCAATGAGGGCTTGTCCTGTACTATTATATGGAATGCTAGTAATATGCTTGATATTGTGCTGAGTAAAAAACTCTTGACACTTTTTATTTATTTATTTATTTATTTATTTATTTATTTATTTATGTTTAGGATTAGGCAATGGGTTTATTGAGGGAAAAGGGGAAAGGGGGGGGGGGACAGGCAGCTCCCGAACCAGCTCAAGGGCCCATAGAAGCAAGGGGAAAGGGGAATGGGGAACGGGGAACGGGGAACGGGAACGGGAATGGGAAATGGGGACTCGTGGGCTTGTAGGAGTCCCCTAAAAAACTCTTGACACTTTTCAGAAAGATATGCTGAAGCATTATCTGTTTTAATAACCTCTGGCTTTCCTAGGACAGCAAAAGCCTCTAGGAGGTGTATGATAACACATCCTGCACATTCAGAGGACATTGCTGTAGCCCATGAAAATTTAGAACAGGTGTCAATGGAATGATGAACATGCTTAAGTTTTCCAAAATCAGGTACAATAGTAACGTCCATTTGCCAAATTTGATTAGGTAATGAGCCTTTAGGGTTAACACCCTTGGGCAAAGATTGCTGGTTGACAAGCTGGCATGTAGGACAATTTTGAACAATTTGACACACTTGTTGCCAAGTAATTTTGTGTCGATACCTTAATGATCGTGCATTATCATGATGAAGCTGATGTTCATTTTTTGCTTGTTGAACAGAGCCAATTAAAGTATCAATGTGACTATTTCCTTTGGCTAGTGGTCCCGGCAATCCTGTATGGGACTGAATATGAGTTATAAAGACAGCATGACAGCAAATCCGCAGAAGAGATTGTAACTGTAAGAAAAGTAGGTTAAGCTCAGATTTATTAGATGGTATGGTTACTGTTTCTAGGGTTTGAATAGTATAAGCTGCATATTGAGAATCTGTAATAATGTTTAATAAGATAAAAGACACATCAGTTAACAGCATGACAACAGCAAACAATTCTACCTTTTGAACAGAATGGTATGAACTTTGGAGAGTTTTGGAGCGGGTGGGTTTTTAGTTTTCCGTGTCTAAGTCAGTCACGAGTACATTGGGAGATACAAAGGCCATTGCTGGTACCTAGGAGGATGGACGGTGGCAGCGGTGGGGTCTGGGGGCCCGGCCGCGGGTGCAGCATTCCCGCCAGGTCCGGGCTCCGCCAGGCTTCACCAGACTGAAAGAAGGCCGCGGGGCCCGCCACCGCTGCCCTCCGCGCCCGCGAAGGGCCACCAGCCGCACAGTCGGGTCCGGCGTCCTGCGCGGCGGCCGCTCCCTTCCTGCAGCTCAGCAGCGGCCACAGCCAGCCCTAGGTCTCTCGAGGCGAGGCGGTGGCCACCGGGAAAATTGGCCACAGGGCGCGGTCTGCGCTCCGCCCCATTCCTCAGGCAGGGCAGGGGCGGAGCGGGGCAGGGCAGCACGGCAGAGGGTCCGGCGTAGCCAGGGTGGTGGCAGGTGGCAGAGGGCA
This sequence comes from Furipterus horrens, assembly GCF_987537825.1. NCBI lineage: Eukaryota > Metazoa > Chordata > Mammalia > Chiroptera > Furipteridae > Furipterus > Furipterus horrens. The sequence goes on along the minus strand of NW_028327180.1, from coordinate 58,061,890 downwards.
GAGACTAGAGCCCAGGCGCCGTGTGGAAGCACGGCCGGGGTGGGGGCAAAATTCAGTAAGCAAGTTTACTTACCAGAGCACCAGCCTATCAGAAAGGATATTACTCAGGAAAAGCCAGTTGGAAGAGATGCACAGCGCCGGGTATGTTGGAAGGGGTGGGAAGTTTACATGCCCTTTCCTGTGGGTGTACCACTCTCCCAGAACATCCCTGCTTTCATCAACCCAGAAGCTCTCCACACCCTGTCCTTTGGGGAGTTCATGGAGGCTTCATTATACAGGCATGATTGATTAAACCATTGACCATTGGTGATTGATTCAATCTCCAGCTCCTTTCCCCTCATCTAAGATAAGGAGGTAGGACTGAAAGTTCCAACCCTCTAATCACATGGTTGGTTCCCTGGCAACCAGCCCTCCTTCTTAGGGTCCAAAACTACCTCATTAACAAACTCTGAGGTGTTTGACAGGGGCTTGTTATGAATATTCTCATCACAGGAAATCCCAAGGGTTTTAGGTGCTCTGTGCCAGGAACAGTGGACAAAGACCAAATCTATATTTCTTATAATAAATCCCAATATCACACCACCCAAGACAGACTCAAAGGGATCACCTGGCCTTTCTCACTCTCCCTTTGTAAGGACCAAAGAAACTGGTGACTCTCAAACCAGTAGGAAATAATTAGCAGCAAAGGACAAATGTAATCTTAAATTAGGGGGTTTCCCAGTTAGAGTCAACAATATTAGCAGCACACTTACAAGTCAGGAAGGGACATTCTGCAGCTCAGCACAAATACCTCTGCGATCAAAGGGGGAAGATATTCATCACCAAACACAGGGAAATGGGAAAATGTAGCTAGACAGCCCAGCAAACAAGTTAGGGAAATTTCAAAGGAGAGCTGGAGACAGACCTATAACCAGATCACCCTTAGTTAATTATCACCCTCAGTTAATTTAGCTAATTGTGTTAGATTGTAACTCTGGAATATCCAGCATAGAAAAATGGAGGAGGAGGAGGAGGGGGGAAAAGGGGGTTTACTTGCATTAGGATAAAAACAGCCTGCCTTTCAAAGGTAATAAAAGCCCGTGAGATAAAAGGCCTGGTACCATGGTTGGTTGTGCGGTCCACAGCAATCTTTCCAGGGAAGGAACGAAGGTTGTTTTCCTGAAAGATGGCTAGAAGGGACCTTAAGGCGCAATGAAAAACCAGAAAGACTTGGAAAAAACAGGTGTGTACAGGCAAGGATGAATGCCAGATATGTGGTTCAGCTTCTGTGCCCTGAAGAACAGACTGAGGGTCACCCCAAATATTCCTTGGGTAAGTTCCAGCAAAGCAGAACTAAAGATCATAAGTGATCATTTGCTGCTCTTGTTATGTTTATGCAAACGAACAGGATAAATTAAAAATGGACTTAATGTAGTCCCTTTAAAGACAAGGAGGGTAACCTTAGGGAGAAAAATCATTATTCAAGGAAAATCACAATGATCAGTAGTAGACTATAAAATAGGGCAACTAACCGTCTTAAAAGTTTCTTCTCATTTAAAATATGGTTTCACTTGAAAATTAAACCATGTCTGTGATATCATCAAAGATATTCAAGTTGCAGGCAAATAGAATTTCAAGTGCCTTGCAACTGGATGTCTTCCCAATAAAACAGTCTTACAGATTTAGAGACTTGTTTGTGGGTTATGTTACATAAATTAACACATGTTTTCTGTTTCCAAAGGACATAAGCCTATGATCGCATTACCTGAGTGATTGTCTGTACGCAGAAGCCTCACTTAATCCTCTCTGCAGCGCTGCCTCCTGAGACTCAACGGTTTGACTGAACTAAATGGCTGGGTTGGGGAAGAATGGGGTGGTCTGTGGGCTTCACTTTAAAACGGGTTTCTCTTTTCTATCCTAATGGCTTGGACAGAAAAGGCCCAGAGGTCTGAGAGGGGGAAAACCTAAACTATTTACCTCAGCCCAAACTAAGTATAATAGGCAAAAGGGTTTTGGACAGGTGAGATGTGCCTAGCACACCTTCTTACAAAGAAGCCCCTTTTTTTTTTTCCTAATATGGAACATTGAAAAATTAATCCCTGCCTTTTGTCATCTAGTAATTATGGATTGAATGATGTCTTTTAACCCTTTTTGCCAAATCTGTTGCCCCCAGAACACAACAAGGACACCAGCCTGTTAAACCAAGCACGCCGTTGACCGGAGACAGCCAACTGACCTGGAGTCTGCACGATCCTTCTCCATGTGGGAAGGCCACCCTCCCCTCCACACCCGCACTCTTATTAGGGTTTTCTGGACCCAAGGGTAGGTAGGACGATGACCATGTCCAGCTTGAAGCAGCTAGAAGAGCTTGAGACCTTCGCCCATTGTCCTTTACAAGATTACAAAGGGTCCTAATATTTGAGAGGGGGGGATAGTTAATTTTTACGAACCAGGGGTATGGACTTGGGGGGATTGCTGGGGGAGGGGGGTGCTGGGTGGAGGGGAGCAAGGGGGAGAAAATTGGAACTGTTGTAACAATATAATCAATAAAAAACATTAAAAAAAAACAAACAGCCTGCCTCTGATTTACAGCTAGTTGGACGGAAACATGGGGAACAAACTTGACTTGCCATTAGTGTCCAAAGTAGGAACAGTCTTGTGTGACTGAACTCTTTACAATCTCTAGGTAGAAAGGGTCAAAATTGGGTTAATTGCTTGGTGGTAAGGGAAAAAAAATGCTGTTATGTAATATTAAATTTTATTACAAAATTAAAAAAAAAAGAATTGGTGTCATAACTGAATTTGCATTCCTCCAAATTTCCCATATGTAAATGAAGGTAAAAATGCGGTCATAGAGTGTTAAAGCTGAGATGTGTTTCAGGATGGTTCGTTTCAGCCTGTGTCTTACCCAAGAGAAAACTAAGTCACATACTCAGAATGATACTCCCACACACTGCAAGGCTACCCTAAATAAAGATTCTTTCTTATTTTAATACATATTTTTCTGCTTCATGAAAAATTATTGTCTCACTTTGGGACTGAAAAGGGAAAAAAATCAAGATAAGAGATTAAACCAACAAATAGAAAAGTATTATAAAAATGTGGTAGCAAATAAAAATTGAAGTTATAGTATTATCTTTGGGAGTAATTTTCCAGAATTTTCTAGATTTTTCAGAATAATACACTTGAAAATTTGTTTTTAAACTTGTATTCATTCCTGATATGTGTATTTAAAGCTATATGAACTCAAGTACAGTTATGCTCAATCACATATATTTTGTAGGTAGTATATTTTTAATTAGATTCTCAATAATTCCTCATATGATTTATTTTTAACCCAAATATTATATTTCATAGTTGCATAACATTTACTTTTTAAATACATAGATTCTGTAGCTAAATTTGGTTAATAATTTATAACTACTACATATGCAGAATATAATGGCTGTATTGAATAATTCAATGAGTCCTGCTCTAGGACTGAATGGATGGATTGAATGGATTCTTGTAAATGTTCTCCATGTGTTCTCTGCTTGCTGGTTGTAGTTCCAAAGGCTTGAGATTATTCATTGTGCCACTCAGTTCTTCAGTATCTCCTTAGTTTGTCCTTGCTTTTTCAATGTCTGTGCAACAGGTGCTGAAATCTGTGACAATACCGATTTACCCATTTCCATGTATGCTGCAGTCAGCTGGTATATTCTGAGGTGCCATAAAGTGCATATTTGCCAAAGATGATCACATTGCATCAACCTAGTGTTCACTGTACCAGAATGTAATATTCTCCTTTTTCTTATGATCATTCCTACCTTAAATTCTACTTTGTTAGATGTTAAAATAACAAGATGGTAGAAAATAAAAAATACCAGAAATACCTAGAAATTAGTTATATTGAAATTACCACCTGTCAAAAATATGTGAAACCCAAGTAAGCCATACATAAAAGGAAATCTGTTTTTTTAAACTCATATGTTGGGATTAAAAGGGAAAAAAATAAGAGGAACTAACCATTGCCTACGGGTTGAATTATATCCAACACAAATATAAATTTAAGTATTGAAGTCCTGCCTCCCCTGGAATCTGTCGATATGACCTTATTTGGAGAGAGGGTCTTTGCAGATGTAATAAAGTTAAGATGAGGGTGGGCTCTAATCCAATAACTGGTGTCCTTATAAAAAGAGGAAATTTTGGATGCAAACCCAGAGAGAAGTCACATGAATGTGGAGGCAGAGATGAAGTATGTGTCCACAAGGTGAGGACCACCAATGACTTCTGTCAAAAACCCCCACAGCTGGAGAAGGCAGAAAGGACCCTTTTCTAGTCCCTGAGAAGAAGCAGGGCCCTGCAGACACCTTGATTTCAGACTTCTGGTCTCCAGAACCAAGAGGGTATAAATAAATGTCTGTTATTTTAAGGCACCCAGTTTGTGATTTGTTACACACCATTCAACTTAATACATTGACAAACTAACAGAGTAAACCTAAATAAATATGAAGCAAGAAAAAAATAAATATAAGAGATGTAATCAATTAAATAAAGAAAAAAAGTAGAGAAGATGAACAAAATTGAAAAGTGGATCTTTGAAAGGATTGGTAAGATACCTAGACTTCTGCCAAACCTATTTAAAAGAGAAAGGGTAAGATAAATATATTACAGATCAAAATTTATAATCCATGATCATATTCATCTGATGCAGAAAAAAAAGTATTTTATAAGGTTCAGCATTCATTATGATTATTAACAAACAAAAAATAAAATGTCAGCAAGTGAGCTATAGAATGAAACTTTCGTAGATTGTAAAGATTGTATAATAAAGTAAAAGTAACTCTAGATAATAACAAAAAATTAAATAAGAGAATTACAAAGAACTATATGGTATTATAAGCCAATGTGAAGTAGATAAACTTCTAGATCATATGAGACCAAAATCAGCAAAAGGAAATGGAGAGGTCAAACCATTGAATACATATGAGGTCAATTGATGTGAGAGTTAAGAAGACCATGTGTCTCCAACAATGTGGGATTAAACACCATGAAGGTAACAGACAAAATATAAGAGAATTTATTTGTTAACTAGCGACAAAGAATGACTTCTTAAACAAAACTTATGGCAAAATGTTGAATGGAGACTACAGCAGAATTAAGAATGTCCATTCTTAATGAACCAGACAGGGTGTGTAAATTTTGACACTAGGTTTAGATGAGAGGCTGGGTGACTCTCATGTTGCTCCTGGCATGTTATATTGATGGTGAAGTTGCACGGGAGAGCTGGCAGGTGACCTACCAGGCTAGAAGATCCTGAGTGTTCAGTACGAGAAACATGAATGGGTACTTGCTGGCCTTGGGAGATGGAGACCCCGGTGAAGACTGGTCCTGCAACAGATAAGGACTTAGAAACATAAGTCGAGAGGTTTTTCAGATATTGGTTTGCTAAGTAAGTGGCGTTCACTGGGGGCTGCGCAAATGTGGAGGAGAGCCACAGGCAGCAGGTGGTGCCAGGATTCCCAGACCTGTAAAGCAAGCTGAGTTAAGTGGCTTTTAAGAAGCCCATTCATGTGTTCTACCTTTCCTAAGGACTGGGGCCAGTAGGGAACATGCAGTTTCCAGGTAATGCCCAAAGTTGTGCTGACCTGTGAAGTAATTTTAGAAACAAAGGCCAGGCCATTATCAGATTGTAGGGATTGAGGTAGTCCAAACCTAGGAATAATTTCTGTTAGTAAAACATGAACAACCTCATTTGCTCCTTCTGATATAGCAGGAAAAGCTTCCACCCAGCTGGAAAAGATATTCACTAACTCTAGTAGATACTTGACCTTATTAACTAGTGGCATGTGGGTGAAGTCAATTTGCCAATCTTGTCCTGGAATTTGTCCCCTGGTCTGGTGAGTAGGGAACAGTGGAGGTCTAACTCACCCTTGAGCTGTCTCCTTTTGGCAAACTCAACATTGGCAAGTGATTTTCCTGAGGGTGCTAAGAAGTCTGGTGTTATGTAGGGTTGGTGCCAACAGATTAGTGAGAGCCTTAGGTCCCAGGAGTCTTATCCTGGGCTAGGCAAAATACTCATTGGATTTCTTACCAGCTAGAATGGGGTCATTGGCAGGAGAGTTTGCCGGTCAGAGGAGTCTGACTTTGAGCAGGCGGTGAATAACCGGCTGCAGACCCCGCATAGCTTGTGTGCTGAGAGGATACTGAGACTAACCAGGGAACGAAGCCCCAGGCTTGAGGGTGACCCATACCGGCTGGAGGTGCCTGGCTACTGCTGGGTCCTCAGTATCCCAAACAAGGGGGTTAACATTTACACTACAATGGTGCAGGTGATGAGGGGGAGCTTCTTGCACTAAAGCCAAAAGGAAAATGGAGTTAGCCTTAGCCTCTCCATTTAGATTAAGATATAGGGATGCCCTTAGTTTGGCTAGGATATCTCTTCCCAAGAGGGAAACTGGGCATTCAGGCATAACTAGGAAAGAATGAACAAAGGTTGAGGACCCTAATGTACATGTGAGAGATTTGGTAGTTAGGGTTTTAGTACGGACCCTTTTAACTCCAATAACAGAGATGGGGGATTGGGTATAAAACACCCACATGTTCAATAAGGAATACATCACCCTTGTCTCCACAAGAAAGGAGAATGACTTACCTGCCACCGCCATGATTGTCTTAGGTTCAGCCATCGAGACGGTCAGAGATGGAGGCTCTGAGCCCGAGCACTGTCAGTCATCAGTGGCAAGCCCCAACAGATTGGGGATGCTGAAGTCTTTGTCCTTTCATGTTCTCTTTCAGGTTGAGCTGAACCAGACTGAAGCAGTATACAGCAATGCCACCCCACTCTCGCCCCAGTATGAAGCCAGAGGACAGTCGACCCTCAAATGTCCCTTCTGTTCACAGAATGGATAAGGACCTGGTGGGGGCCATGGTTGGGACCATTGTCATGCCCAATGACCTGTTTGCTTACACGCGAAGCATGGTCCTGGAGGAGGCTTAGGCAAACCTTTGTTCCCCTGACTTTGCATGGGCTGACCCATTATGGCAGTAGCTAACAAAAAGTATTTTTGCTGCTCCCTTTTTAATTTTTGTTGTTTTTCCTCCTCCTCTCTGTTATTAAAGACTCATAAGTCAATTTGAATTAGGTTCCTTTGGGGAGTTTTGAGTCCATCCTCCAGCTTCTGTAACCTTCTTCTAATACTGGGAGTGGAGTGTGTAATAAAATGGGTATTAAGATAGAGTTTGCCCCCTTTTGAGTTGGGGTCCAGGTTGGTGTACTTGAGAACAGCCTCTGTAAGGCGGCTCATGAATGAAGCTGGGTTCTCAGAGGTCTCCTGCATAATGTCTACGATTTTGTCATAGTTGACAGCCTTAAGGGTAGCCCTACCCATGCCTTCAATTAGGCATGTGAGAAGATGAGACATCTTAGCCAAATCAGGGAACCCTGACTGATAGTTCCAGAGAGGATCTGCAGTTGAAACTGCAGTGGGTCTGGATGGATTTCTATTCAGATTCTGGACATGTAGGGTGCCTGAAAATATAGAGGCGGTGGACAGAAGACTATCTTTTTCCTCTGGGGTGGTGGAGGAGGTTAGGATGACACAGACATCTTGATATGTTAACAAATATGTCTGAGTTATATATTGGAACACCTTGCAAAAGTGGGTAGGATCTGTGGAATAAGACACTAGACAGTGCTCAATTTGGGCTAAATCTGTGCGGGAAAAGGAAATATGTACCCAGACAATGCCCTCAGCTCCTGCCACTTCGTGAAATGGGTACAGGCCTGAGGATTATGGGGAGAATGATGGCGTGAGCGCAGCCCAAGAACAGATGTGGGGAGGCCAAATTAGAGGGGTTGATTCGGGTGCGGAACTAGTTTGTCTTCCACCAGTGAGTCAAGAGAGGGGAGAAAGGAGGGAGAAGGGTTTGCTGGGGGAGAAGAACCAGAGGGAGCTGTTGACTGGGAAGGGGCAAATCGGGAGGCAGAAGGGTGTCCAAGGTCTGAGGGGTCTGTTTCTGTAAAAGACGAGGATGGGGGTGAGGTCAGGGGAGAGTGTCAATGCAGAGGAAATGTAGGCGGAGGTTAGTTGAAGGAGAATGAGTTAGAGGGGGAAGTAGGAGGAGCAAAGGGATGGTCTGCTGTGAAGAATTAAAAAACCTCTGTGTATGGAACTTTGGGCCATTTGCCGTTACACCTGAGGTAATTGTGGATATCAGTAAGAATATGGAGGTCAAATCTTCCATATTCCAGACAACGGCATTTGTTATCAAGAGGATATTGAGGCCAGGTAACATTGGAGAGAGAAATTAGCTTTCTTAGCTTTACCTAGGACCCTATTTTAAGGGTCCAGAGGTTCCAACAGAGACAACCCAAAGGGGAATCCTTTGGAGGTAGGGATTGATGTGCTCCCATGGCGCTGAGAGTAATGACCCAGAGGGTGAGCCTGTGAGAAACGTTCACAATAAAACACTGGGACACAGGACTTTAGCAGTAACTGAGGCAGTTGTTTATTCACAGATCTGCAGCTCTGGGCACAGCCAAAAAGCCAAACCAAGGTGTGTGCGGAAAAGATGGAGCTTGCTGTTTTTATCCTAACTCGAGTAAAGCTCCCCCTTTCCCTCTCCCCCTCCTTCTCCGTTTTTCCATGCTGTATACTCTGGGGTTACAATCTAATGTGATTAACTAAATTAACTGAGGGTGATAATTAACTCAGGGTGATCTGGTTATAGGTCTATCTCCAGCTCTTCTTTGAAATTTTCCTATCTTGTTTGCTGGGCTGTCTAGCTACATTTTCTCATTTCCCGGAGTTTGGTGATTAATATTGCCCCTCTTTGATCTCAGATATTCTTTGTTCTCAGAAGCATTGGTGTTGAGCTGCAGAATGGCCCCTTTCCTGATTTGTAAGTATGCTAATACTGTTAACTCTGGTTCAGAGACTCTCTAATTACATTTGCCCTTTGCTGCTAATTATTTTCTACTGGTTTGGGAGTCACTAGTTTCCTTGCCCCTTACAATATCCCCTGTCTCTTTTGAGAAATTGACTACTCAAAACATTTTATTTATTTCTTTAAACCTAAGAAGGATTTTTCAACTTTTTTTCTTATAGCAAAAATTCCCTTTGGCTTATAGGAGGAGGAAATTATGAAAAGTTTCTGGCATCTGTTTAGTTAGTGCAGTCTCAATTAGTCTCTGAACTAAACCTCTGATGCAGGGAATAATACAATAGCCTACAGCTGTTAGAATGCCTGTTACCACTATGAGGGATACGAGAGCTGATGAAATAATTCCTTTTTCATTGCCAAACCAATTTTCTAACTATCCTGTTATAGGATTGTCGATGCCTGAGTTTTCTGCTAGTTCATTTGCTAGGGTAGTCAGTCCCTGCAGAGCCTTAGTGATACTTTCATCAGGGGCTGTATTATTAGGGATAAAGGTGCGACACTGCCCCCTCCACCTGAGGATTAAACATACACCTCCTTTTTCTGCCAACATAATATCGAGTGCCAACCTATTCTCCCAGGCCACTTAACTGGTGGCATCTAATTGTTGAGCTATTTCTTTTATAGCATTCCTAGTATAATTGATAAACCTTTGCTGGTTATAATAAATGTAACTTATTCAATCAATATTTTTATTAATGGTTGACCACCAGAAGAGCACTGACTCAAACCCTGCTGCTATTTGATTTTTAGCTTTAAATTTATCTGGAGCTTCTCTAGGGACCCTAAAGACATCGATGTAGATGTGAGGATTGAATGATCCACTAGGCGTTGTTGACCTCTCTCTTTTGTCACTATTTTATAGTTAAAATCCCTCCCATTTTCTTGGGGTCTTGGAAGAACCAAAGCCACCTGTATAACCAAGACACTAACTACCAGCCATAGCTTTGCAAAGGAAATGCAAAAGCTGTCCTCTCCCCTATTCCACAACCACAGGCTCTGGGGAACTCCTGGGGACCTTCCTCTGTAACAATCTCTCCTCTCAGACTTAAGACCCTTTATAATCTTGTAAAAAACAAGGGCGAAGTTCTCATGTTCCCCTAGCTGCTTCAAGCTGGACAAGGCCATCATTCTATTTACCCTTGGGTCTAGAAATCCCTAATAGAGTGGGAATGAGGAGGGGAGGGTGGCCTTCCCACATGGGGAAGGATTTTTGCAAAGCCCAGGTCAGGTCAGTTGGCTGTCCCTGGGCAGCAGCATGCTTGGTTTCCAAGGTCTGGTACTGCTGAAAAAACACTGGCATCCTTGTCGTATTCTGGAGGCAACAGATTTGGCAACAGGGTTAAAAGGCATAATTAAAATTATAACCACTGGATAACAACAGGCAGGGATTAATGTTTAATGTCATCCATTAGGGAAAAAACATTGGTTTCTTTGGTGAAAGTATGCAAGGCATGTCACACCTGTTCAAAGCCCTTTGTCCACTAAGCTTAGTTTGGGCTGAGAGGAATATTTTAGGAATTCCCCCTTCTCAGACTTCTGGGTCCTTTCTGTCCAAGCTATGGGACAAAAAGAGAGAAACAACTTTTAAAGTGAAGCCCATAGACTACCCCACACTTTACCAATCCAACCACTTAGTTCTGCCAAACCTTTGATTCTCAGGAGGCGGTGATGCAGATGGGCTTTTTAAATGAGGCCTATATGTATAGAAAATTACTCAGGTAATGAGATTATAGGCTTATGCCCTATGCAAACAGAAAGAAAAATATACATGTTAATTCACATAACATAACCCACAAACCAGTCTCTGAATCTGTAAAACTATGGAGACATTCAGTTACAGGGCCTATGCTGGAATGATATTTAATAGTGGCAATTTGACAGGTCCTCCTTGCCTATAGATTGAACATTTTTTGATGATGCCACAAACCTAGTTTTAACTTTTAAATGAAAACAAACCTTTAAAGACAGTTAGCTGTACTAATTTATAGTCTACCACTGAACACTGTAATTTTTCTTAAATCATAATTTTTCTCAATATTACCCTCCTTGTTATTAAAGGGACTACATTAAGTCCAGTTTTAATTTAGCCCATTTTTTTGCATACACACAAGAGTAGCAATTGATTATATATTATCTTTAAGCCTGCTTTCCTGGAACTTACACTAGGAACATTTAGGTTGACTTTCAGTCTGCCTGGGCTGGAGCTTGAACTAGAGTAGAAAATTTTTGCAAACCCCCACCCCAAGGTGACAGTTGCCCCCAAGCAGGTACAGAATGTCAGTTACATGTATTGGGCAAACTCCCATAGTAACAGTTGCCTCCCAACAAGTGCAGAATGTTATCTTTGTGGATGTACGAATTAGCCAAGCATAGATACCCTTAGCCCCACTCCTGCTTCACAACGGTTGTGTTGTGCTACTACCCCAACTAGCAACCCAGGATATAGGTTTATACTATATAAGCAGCTTTGTACTGAGGCTCGGGGCTACTCACTTGAATCCCTGCATGGAGTGAGAGTGGGTAGTCGCTGGCCAGCTAATAAAGGCTCTTTAAATTCTAATTTGGTTGTCTCCGACCATCTGGTTCTCACACTTCGTCCACAACATTTGAAGGCCCCAGCGAGACTCCCAGCCTTGGCTAAACATGGGTCGTGAGACGGGCCCGCCACCAGACCCATCTCAGGGGGAGATCTCTGAGAGATGTCCTTCAGCCCCGAGTGGGACACTGGCAGACGGACGCCCTTCCTATCCTAATTGACTACATAGAGCCGTTTGGATTCTTACCGGTAAGGACTTGGATTCCGAGGGAAACGAATCCTTGGGTTGGAACAGGGGTGTGCCAAGGGGGTCTCAAGGGAGGGCCGGACGTGGCATTACCTCTGAGACCTGGTCCTGGACCACGACGATGGCCGGTGACCACAGGTTTGTCTGTCTTAAGTGTCGTCTTGTCTGTTTCATCTGTCTTAAGTGTCGTCTTGTCTATTCCGTATAACATGGGTCAGACCGCTTCCTGTGCTCTTTGTATGCCTTTGCAATGTGTTCTTAAAAACTTCCAGGAATTTAGGAGGTGGGCTTCATTCTATGGGATGCCAGTGAGCCCAAACCAAAACCCCTGCTTCTCCCAAAACCCCACTGGCTTGATTTCTTTGTTAGAATCTATCTTCTTCACCCACCGCGATGCCTCTGTAAAGCAGTGCCACCTTTGGTGAGCCCCCGGGGCTTTGTGCGGTCCTGTGTGTCTAGCTGATGTGTGGCAGGACAGAAGCCGCAAGCTCCAGTTCAGAGCAATTCCCTGCGCCTTCAGCAGACACTTGGGAGCTGCTGGAAGCCCTGACGGTCCAGTCTAAAGTAAGCAGCAGACAGCCTCGGCGGCAGGTGAGTGGCAACCCATTTAGGCGGCAGGCTTGGACCACTGCCATTGAGACTTGGTAGAGCTCTTCTGGTTTGGTTCTGGGTTGTGCTGCCTGTAGCCAATGCTGTTCATCTGCTCTCAGAGGCCTTGGCGGGGTTTGAGTGGAATTGTTTAACCTCCGAGTGAATGTTATTTCCTCCTTTTGTGTGACTCCACGCACTTCAGTCTATGGAGTCTAAGTGGGCTCTAGCCTTGCAAGAGGAGAGGCCGAGCAGGCATTTGTTTGGCCTCCTTTGGGACCTCCCAGCCCGTGTTTGTCTGCGCCTAAGGGGAACATAGCTCCTGTACCTTGTGTTCCCACCCCTGATTGTAATCGAAATTAAGTGCATGTTTGTAGCAATCACCTTAGCCAACACAAGGGGACGCCAGTCCAAGCCTGCACCCACAGTTCTTGACTGTGTGCTCTGGAATTTTCCCAAGTTCCAGGGACAAAACCCCTCCATGAACTCTAACACCCTGGGAACATTCTGTAGGTCAAAGTGGCCTGCTTTTGGGATTGGGTAGCCCCCCTGAGGGTACTTTAAATAAGCATAAAAACGGTCAGAAAGGGAAAGTTTATTAAGAGATGTAGCAAGGCAGGAGGGAGCGGTGCAGTGAGAAAGTGGCTCCAGCTCCGCACTTCTAACGGGAAAGTGTATAAAACAAAACAAAACAAAAAAACAAATAAGGTATTATCTAGCACATGGCTGGTCAAGGCCAAACAAACGTGGTTTGGTTTAACATATTCTGTAATCACGGGAGGCTTCTGGCTCCCGGATCAAAATATTACTATCTCCCAAGCAGCTGCAAGTGCGGGGAGGGTGGGTAAGGGAACATGAAAATCAAGGCTGCCAATATAGGCAGTGTATTTCATTGTCACAGAAAAGCCTAGGACCCTCTGTACCGTCTCCCACTGCCTTGTAGCCCTGGCCAGCCGGCGGCCAACCAGGCAGAGGCACTGGGAACAGACAGTGCAGTGTGATCCGGCTCCTTAAAAATTCCCCAGAGAAATTGCTTGCAGCATTTTTTTCCACCCAAGGTAACTTCTAGCAATTCAATTGGCATCTGAACACTCCCTGCTGAAGCTGCAAAGAGAGGCAATGTTATATTTGCTAGCCAGACAGCCATCTAATCCCCTTGCTACAGGTTACAGAAACAGCAGGATGTCTGTCTCTCCAATGAGAAGAGAGGGGGAAAAAAAGTGACACTTTTAAAACTCAAGCCGTTTTTCTTCAAACTATGGTGCAAGCGGCAGTGGCAGCATCTTGGCTGCCAATCAACAATAGTTCTAAAGCTGTAACTAAAGGGCCCTTAATCTCTTTGCTGCTTCAGCAGGGGGGACATGCTTATATCTTAAGGAAAAGTGTTGTTACACATGAATAAAACTAATGTCCATTCTAAACATCCTCTTCAATAGGAAAGGAAAAGAAATGATCAGATAGGCTGCTATAAAAATATGAAAAAGCAAACATCCTCTCTGTAAGGAAATTGTCCAGGCCTAACAAAAGTTTCCCAGTATAGACCCTGAATAGAATAACAGGCTGGAGAATAGGGCTCAAATAAGAAACCTTAATAGCCTCATCATCAGGGGAATCAAGGAGTCCGTTCCCCAAGCACAGAATGCCCAAGGCATTCAAGATACAGCTCCATCAGCGTTCCTACAGAAGCTCAGGAACTAGATAAGAAAATATTCTAGTCTAAATCCAAAGAATGCTGTAGGACAGAAGTCAACATTATAATAGAAACTGGCCAAATATTTGTAAGAAATCACAAAAGATAAATGCATGTGCCAAATAGAACAATTGAAATACTCCTCAGGAAAGCTCAAAGGTATAATTTAGAAAAAGAAGCAGGAACTTCAAAAAGCTGCAGAATATCTCTGCAAATCTAGGAACTTTTAGCTGCCAGATCTGAGTTTGAGTATAGTCCTTCACCGTATAAAAAAGAACAAGAATTAAAAGCATGTTATAGTTAAATCTAAAAAAGTAAAGGGTATTTAAAAGGTTTGTAAATGTTGCAGAAGGTCTGTGGAAAGTCGTAATAATAATAAAAAGGTTATGAAAGTTTTAAACCTGGGAAAATGAAACCTCAACTGCTTGTGTTCTAATTTTATAAAAGCGTACTATCGTCTGTTCTGCTGTGGAATTCTCTGTATCTGTTTTTGACCAATAAGACCTAGAAAAGGTTGTCTGTAAACCAGTTGGCAAAAATTTCTTTTGCCACCCAGCACCCAGGAAGGGTCATTCAGGGCAGCTAAGTGCTCCAGCCTGGGCAAGTGAACATGTCTCTGCCGAGGGCATGTCTCTCTAGGAGGCCAGTGGACATACCAAAGAAAGAGGGCCTAGCTATCTGTGTTTTGAATTATTGCTCTGTTGATGCTTTGAAAGGAAAAATTAAAGTTTCCCAGGGAAATTTAAAACTTCACATGAAAAAAAGGGAACCAGGGAAAGTATAAGGCATGGAAATAAAAAGTTTGTTAAAAGTTTATAAAGGTTTTGAAAAATATCATATGGTTTTAGTAATAAAAGGTATAATGCATGAAAATGCAGTTTTGAAGGACAAGGATTTTCCTTTACACCTTTATATTCTTCTCCTTACCTGAACCCTCCAGTATTTGGCATTCTAAAGAAGACGTGACATACGTTTCTTTGCATAAAACTAAGAAGACCAATTGTGAATAAAGGTATTGTATAAAGGTTTTGTTAACCAAGACTTTGACTAGAATGTCATAGTGAAAGAGGCATGCTTAGGCTCTGGTTGTTACCAGAAAGCCCTAAGGAACTAAACTTGACTTTTAAAGCTAAGAAAAGCCCGTAAAGAAAAAGCCTGGCACCTTGGTTAGTTTTGCGGTTCATGGCAATCTTTCCAGGGAAGGAACAAAGGTTACTTTCCTGAAAAATGGCTAAGGAACCTTAAGGCACAATGAAAAATCCAAAGGACTTGGAAAAGCAGGTGTTTACAAGCAAGGCTGAATGGCAGGTGTGTGGCTCAGCTTCTGTGCCTTAACGGGCAAACTAAAGGTCAACATAAAAGTTCCTTAAGTAAGTGCCAGCAAAGTAAACTTAAAAATCATATGTGATCAATCACTGCTTTTGTTGTGTTTATGCAAATGAACAGGCTAAATTAAACCTGGACTTACTGCAGTCCCTTTACAGACAAGGAGGGTAATCTTAAAGAGAAAAATCATGACTCAAGGAAAATCACAATACTCAATAGTAAACTATAAACTAATGAAACTATCTATAAAGTTTATTTTCATTTAAAGTTTGTTTTCATTTGAAAGTTAAACCAGGTCTGTGACATTATCAAAAATACTTAATTCACAAGCAAAAGAAAAAAAAAAGTCAAATGCCTTGCAACTGAATGTCTTCCAAAATAAGACAGTCTCACAAATTTAAAGACTAGTTTGTAAATTGTATTGTGAAAATTAACATGTGTGTTCTTTCTATTTTCATAGAGCATAAGCCTATAATCTCATTACCTAATTGTCTGTACATATAAGCATCACTTAAGAAGTCCATCTGCATTGCCGCCTCCTGAGACTCAACGGTTTGGCTGAACTAAGTGATTGGGTTGGTAAAGTATGGGGTAGTCTATAGGCTTCACTTTAAAACTAGTTTCTCTTTTTTCTATCCTAATAGCTTGGACAAAAAGGGCCCAAAGGTCTAAAAAGGGGGAAATGCTAAAATATTTCTCTCAGCCCTAACTAACTATAGCAGGTAAAAGGGTATTGGACAGGCGTAACATGCCCTGCACACCTTCCTCCAAAGAATCCATTTCTTTTCCTGATGTGGGACATTGAAAAATTAATCCATGCTTTTTGTCATATAGTAGTTGTGGGTTAAATTATGCCTTTTAACCCTGTTGCCAAATCTGTTGCCTCCAGAACATGACAAGGAGGCCAGCTTGTCCAACAGTGCCAGCCCTTGGAAACTGAGCATGCTGCTGCCCGGGAACAGCTAACTGACCTGGACTCTGCAAAATCCTTCCCCATGTGGGAAGGCCACCCTCCCCTCTACCCCCCACTCTTATTAGAAATTCCTAGACCCAAGGGTAGGTAGGACCATGACCATATTCAGCTTGAAGCAGCTAGAAAAGCATGAGACCTTCGCCCATTGTCCTCTATAAAATAAAGAGTCTTAAGTCTAAGAAGGGGAATTATACAGGGGCTTCATTCCATATGGGCCTAGAAAAGTTTTAGCCCTAAGGTCACAATATCGCCCTTTAATCACCATGACTCAAGGATTTGAATCTCCAAATAAAACCAGTGGGGAATGTGCTTGAGCTTGAACTAGAGTAGAAAAATTTTGCAAACCCCCACCCCAAGGTGACAGTTGCCCCCAAGCAGGTACAGAATGTCAGTTACATGTATTGGGCAAACTCCCATAGTAACAGTTGCCCCCAAACAAGTGCAGAATGTTATCTTTGTGGATGTACGAATTAGCCAAGCATAGATACCCTTAGCCCCACTCCTGCTTCACAACGGTTGTGTTGTGCTACTATCCCAGCTAGCAACCCAGGATATAGGTTTATACTATATAAGCAGCTTTGTACTGAGGCTCGGGGCTACTCACTTGAAATCCCTGCATGGAGTGAGAGTGGGTAGTTGCTGGCCAGCTAATAAAGGCTCTTTAAATTCTAATTTGGTTGTCTCCGACCATCTGGTTCTCGCACTTGGTCCACAACGTTGCCCTTCTGTTACAGAATGGGGGTGTCCAAAAACCCCCAGAGCTTGCAGCTGGGGGATGGGGAAAAGGAAGCAGCTTTTAAGATGCCTTTGCATGCTTGGGGCTACTGGCTAGTGTCCATGTTACACAAATGGATTTGATACTTCCAAGGCCCAAGAAGATGTGAGGGGTCTTGGACCATGGGATGGTACTGAAAGAGCTTACAGAGCCTGCATAACATTCTGTGAATGATCAGAACTGGTTACCACACCCACTGCATCAGAGGACGCAGTCAGGGATTTAAAAAGCAGCTGCAGACATTTTAGCGGCGCTCTCTCTATGCGGCTTGGTGAAGGGGCTCTTGCCATGTGGTTCTGAGAAGCTAGGTTCTCCATTCGGATTAAAGAAGCTGAGTTCTCCATGCGGTTTTGAGAAGCTTCTCCATGATGTTTTGAGAGGGAAACACCATGCGGCTTTGAGAAGGCAGTTTACAAGGAGGCTGAGAATCCATGCGGTTTTGGATTGATAGCTGGTGGGCACCACAACACAGAAAGACCTCCCCAATCAGAATTGAATGATTGGCAGCTACCGGTAAAGCTGAACTGTGTCTAGGAATTAGGGAAACAGTATCCCTAACTTTTCTAAAACTAGTCTGGTTTGGTAGGGGGAGGCAGAACTATGTGTTTGTGGGTGTTTTAAAGAACATAAGACTTAACGGCAGAAATCCACAAGTAATCTTAATCTATATAACTATTAAATAAACAATTCTTTTTCTTTTCACTGGTATTGAAAGTTATAATTCTGGCGGCGGGCATTCGGGCCCCTAACTAAAAAGCCTGTGGATTCTGTTTCAAATCAGAGCATCCCAGGGGTTCTGTTACACTTCTGGGCACAGAAGCTGAGCCACACACTTGCCTTCTGGCCTTGCCTGTAAAACCTATTATTTTCATAAGTCCTTCAGGTTTTCCATTGTACCTTAAGGTTTATCCTAGCCATCTTTCAGGAAAGCAACCTTCATTCTGTGAGAAATGCCCACAATAAAACTTTGGGACACAGAACTCAAGCAGTAAACGAGGCATTTGTTTATTCACAAATTTGCAAGTTTGGGCACAGGCTAACAAAGGGCATGTACCAGGGCTTAGAGCAGGCCGCTTTTTATCCTAAATTCAATTAACCCCTTTTCCCTCCCCTTCCCCTTCCTTTTCGTTTATCTCTACGGGATACTCTGGAGTTACAATCTAACGCAATTTACTAAATCAACTAAGGGTAGCAATTAGCTTATCAATAAGTTTCATTAACTTGCTGACCATGTATAATTTCCAGGTGATAAATATTCCATGATAGGTGTCCCTTACACTCTGGGTTATTTCTGACTGTTTATGTCTCCAGTCTCATGTCTCCAGCCACAATTTCTGAGGTGATAAACATTTCTTAGCTCTGACAATCTGTGTCTCTAGCTCCTCTTGAGTTTTTTAAACTTGTTTACTACATGTTTTTTTTTGTTTGTTTGTTTGTTTTGCGGCTAATCATTTCTTACCAGTTTGAGTGTCATTTTTATCAGTACCTCACAATTCCTTCCCTAGAAAGGTTGCCATGACCGCACAACCAACCAGGGTATTAGGCTTTTTCCTCTTTGGCTTTCATTAGCTTTAAAAGTCAATTCCTGTTCCCCAGGGCTTTCTGGTAACAACCAGAGCCTAGGCAAGCTTCCTTCAGGTATTACATCCCAGTCAAAGCCTTGGTTGACAAAACCACCATTAGCAACTGGTCTTACTAGCTTTATGCAAAGAAATCTTATGTCATTGCTTACTTCCTTAGAATGCCAAATACTGGAGGGATCAGGTAGGAAGAAAAATATAAAAGCGTGAAGTAAAATTCTTGTCCTTTAAAACTGCATTTCCATGCATTGTACAATATTTCCTCACTTATCGCAGGTATTATGTTCTAGACCCCCTCGCAATAGGTGAAAATCCGCGAAATAGGAATCTTACGTTTATTTTAGTATTTATATGTATTTTAAGGCTTTATAAACCCTTCCCACACACTTATAAACCATCCCCACTCCCTAATTAACCTTTCACACTTCCTTATTAACTTTTTCCACACTTTTATAAACACTACTTATGTTCTTAAACATATTCTACACTCTTAAACCTATGTAACTTTAACAACATACATATACAGTACTGCAAAATCCTACAATACAGCAAAAAATCTGTAATAAATAATTAAATATAATATTTTTAAGAATCACGCGATACAGTGAAGTCACGATAAGTGAACCGGGATATAGAGAGAAACTATTGTATTTTCCATTACTAAAACCACACAATTTATTTTCAAAACTTTTCCAACTTTCTCACAAAACTTCTATATACGTACCTCTCACAAACTTTCTTAATTTCCATGCCTTGCATTTTTTCTTGTTTACTTTTTTTTTATGTGAAGTTTTAACTTTCCCTGGGAAACTTCAATTTTTCCTTTCAGGGCATCAACAGAGCAATAATTCAAAACAGACAGCTAGGCCCTCTCTCTCCAGTATGTCCACTGGCCTCCTAGAGAGATGTGCCCTGGCAGAGACATGCATACCTGCCCAGGTTGGAACGCTCACCAGACCTGAATGATCCTTTTTGGGTCCCAGGTGGAAAAAGGTATTTTCCCTGGCCAGTTTATAGATGACCTTTTCTAGGTCTCATTGGTCAAAAACAGATACAGAGAATTCCACAACAGAACAGGCTAAAATACAGTTTTATGAAATCAGAACACAAGCAGCTAAGGTTTTTTCCCCCCAGGTTTAGAACTTCCATAACTGTTTCCTTTTTATCATTACGACTTTCCACAGACCTTCTGCAACATTTACAAACTTTCTAAATACCTTTTACTTCTTTAGATTTAAACATAACATGCTTCTAATCCTTGTTTATTTTCCACACTGTGAAGGACTATACTCAAACTCAGTATTTGGCAGCTAAAAGTTTTTAGATTTGCAGAGATATTTTGCAGATTTTGAAGTTTTTGGCTTCACCTCCTCTTTTCTAATGTACACTTTTGAGCTTTCCTGAGGAGTTTTTCAATTGTTCTACCTGGCCCATTCATTTATCTTCTGCAATGTTTTTTATAAATATCTGGCCAGCTTTTGTTACAAAGGTGACTTTTAAGAGTCCCGCCGTATAGCGTTCTCTGGATTTAGACCAGATACTTTCTCATCTGGTCCCTGAGCTTCTGTAGGAATGCTGATGGAGTTTTATCTCTTTCTTGCTGTATTTTGAATGCCTTGGAGACATTCTGTGCTCAGGAGAACAGACTCCTTGATTCCCCTGATAAAGAGACTCCTAAGGTCTCTCATCTGGGCCCTATCTTCCAGCCTGTTATTATCCCATTTAGGATCTATATTGGGAAACTTTGGTTTGGCCGGGACAATTCCCTGACCAGGAGGATGCTTGCTTTTCCATATTCTTAGAGCAGCCCATCTGGTTATTCCTCTTTGTTCCCCACTGAAGAGGATGTCTAGAATGGACATTAGTCACATCTATGAGTAACAACACTCTTTCTTAAGATACAGGCATGTCCCCCCTGCTGAAGCAGTAAGGAGGTTGAGGGCCCTTCAGTTATAGCCATAGAGGTGGTGTCGATAGGCAGCCAAGCCGCTACTGTTACAGAAGGGGGGGGTGTCCAAAAACTCCCAGAGCTTGGGGCTGGTGGATGGGGAGAAGGAAGCAGCTTTCAGGATGCCTTCCCATGCCTGAGGTTAGGGGCTAGTGTCTTTGTAATGCAAACGAATTTAGTGCGTCCAAGGCCTGGGAAGATGGGAGGGGTCTTGGACCAGGGGATGGTACGGAAAGAGCACACAGAGCCTTCGTGAGGTTGTGTGAATGGTCAGAACTGGGGACCATGTCGACTGCATCACAGGACGCAGTCATGGATTTAAAAATAAGTGGCGAACATTTTAAGGGGTGCTCTCCATGTGGATTAGAAAGGGGGGATGCCATGTGGCTTGGTAAAGGAAGGAACACCATTGCAGCTTTGAGAACACCATGCGGCTTTGAGAAGGGAGAACTCCATGAAGTTTACAAGGAGGCTGAGAATCCATGAGGTTCTGGATTAAAAGCTTGTGGACACTATAACACAGACAAGGCCTCCCCAAGCAGAATCGAATGATTGGCAGCTACCAGTAAAGAGGAACTGTGTCTAGGAAGTAGGGAAATGGTTTCTCTAACTTTTCTAAAACTAGCCTGGTTTGGTAGGGGGAGGCAGAACTATGTGTTTGTCGGTGTTTTAAGGAACATAAGACTTAACGGCAGAGATCCGCAAATAATCTAAATCTATATAACTGTTAAATAAACAATTCTTTTTCTTTTCACTAAACTCTGGTATTGAGAGTTATAATTCTGGCGGCAGGCAATCGGGCTCCTAACAGCCCGTGGGTTCTGTTTCAATTGTAGCAGCCCAGGGGTTCTGTAACACTACCACTGCTGCTTGAAGAAAAGAGGCCTGAGTTTTAAATGTGTCACCTTTTTTCCCCCCCTCCTCTCTCTGTGTTGGAGAGGCAGACATCCTGCTGTTTCTGTAACCTGTAGCAAGTTAATTATCCTACTGCTCTTGTTACAGAGTGCGGGTCTCCAAAAATCCCCAGAGCCTGCCTGTGAGGGGGGGGGATGGGGAAAGGAAACAGTTTTTAAGATGCTTTCACATGCCTGTGGCTAGTGGCTAGTGTCTTTGTTATGCAAATTGATTTGGTTCTTCCAAGGACCCAAGATGGGAAGGGTTTGGGACCATGGAATGGTACTGAAAGCACACGGAGCCTTCGTAAGGTTCTATGAATGGTCAGAACTGTTTACCATGCCCACTGCATGAGAGGACGCAGTCAAGGGTTTAAAATTAGCTGGCAGACATTTTAGCTAGGTTCTCCATGCGGCTTTGAAAGGAAAAAGGAAGAACTATGCATGATCCAGTGCAACATGGCACATGTTTTCCTGGACTTTTATACAGAGGCCGATGACATCATACCCCAGATCCTGAAGGAGACAGCTGACAGATAAGGGATGGAGAACTTCTGGGCATGTTTTTGGCTTCTAGCCTTTTGAGGAGCAAGGGAAGTGCTGGGTCCCGTGGGAGAACAGGGCTCTGAGCTGAAGTGCTCACCGCCCTCCCTAGGTTGGAATATTGTAAATAAAGACCTGTTTCCTCAACACTAGTTGTTGGGTTTTACACCAAGGCACCACGTGAAAGAACCCCCTTTCACTCTGTAACATTCTCAGGACCTAGTAGTTTTTTAAGGAATTAGATGGCTGCTTGGTTAGCAAACTTAACATCGCCCCTCTTTGCAGCTCTAGCAGGGAGTATTCAGATACAAATTGAATCGCTAGAAGTTACCTGGGGTGTAAGGAAATGCTGCAAGCAATTTCTTTAGGGAAATTCTCAAGGTCCTGTTTGTATTGCTCTAATTCCTTTCTTAAGAGTAAATTTCTGCCTGTGCCTGGCCTGATCCATCTGCACTGTCTATCCGCGGGGCCTCTGCCCACTTGGCTGCCAGCTGGCCAGGGCTATAAGGCAGCAGGAGACAGGACAGAGGGTCCCAGGCTTAATTTTCCTTTTTCTTCTTTTTATTTTTATTTTTTATTTTTACAGGGAAGAGACCTGTGGATCTGCTAGCAGGTGCTGACCAGCAGAGAGCATACTATTCCCTCTCTTCCTTAAAATTTGATGCCTGATTACTCACATATAAGACCAGAAAATAGATTGCTCCTTAATGGGTTCTTTTGGCCAATGGAGACAACAATATTTTACCATTGTCTGTTTCTCCTTATTCTGAGTCTGGGGATCTTCTTCCCACTAACCCCGCCATGAGTTCAACTTCCCATACTGGAAATTTGCCGCCCACGGCCCGTGAACTCAACACCCCCATACTGGAACTTTCTTTTTCTTTTTTAAGTATAAATTCTTAATCTTTATTTATTTATTTTTAAATGTGTTTTATTGATTACAGTGTTACATTTGTTCCAATTTCCCTTCCCTCTGCTCCCCTCCACCCAGTGGCCCCCCTCCCTCCCCTTGTCCCCCCCTTTTAGTCCATGTCCATTGGTTGTGCATATAGTTCTTCTCAACCTCTCTCTGTCTATTCCATTCCCTCTTACAATGTTTCTTAATTCCTATATCATCTCCCTCCCTCTCCCCCTTCCCCTTCCCTGCTGACCTCCCCCCAATATGCTCCCCATACCTATAATTCTTTTCCACTCTCGTTGCCTGTTTAGTTTGCCTTTGTTTTGGTTCCCTAGCTTCCGTTGTTGTTTCTTGTGATGCAGTTTTCATTTTAGATTTCATAGCTTTGATCCTCCTTTTTCTAAACCAGTCCTTTTAACATCTCATCTAACAGTGGTTTGGATCTAATGAACTCTTTCAGTTTCATTTTGTCCTGGAAACACTTTCTCTGCCCTTCTATTCTGAATGACAGCTTCTCTGAATAAAGTATTCGTGGTTGTAGGTTTTGGATTTTCATTACTTTGAATATTTCTTGCCAGTCCCTTCTTGCCTGCAGGGTCTCCCTTGAGAAGTCAGCTGATAGTCTAATTGGGACCCCTTTGTACATGATTCTTTTCTTCTCTCTTGCTGCTTTTCAGATTCTCTCTTTATCTTTAACTCTTGACATTTTGATTATAATGTGTCTTGGAGTGGTTCTCCCTGGGTCCAGTTGTTTTGGAATTCTCTGTGCTTCCTGGACCTGTAAGTTTATTTCCTTCCCCAAGTTTGGGAAGTTCTGCTTTATTATATTTTCACTTAATTTTTCAATTTCTAGTTCATCTTCTTCGCCCTCTGGCAAACCAATTATTCTTATGTTTGGTCTTTTATAGCTGTCCCAGAGGTTTCTGATCCTCTCATCATTTTCCTTGCTTCCCGTTTTTTCTCTCTGCACTGGTTGACTGTTTGTTCCTTCTCTATGTTCTGGTTTGTTGATTTGAACTCTGGATTTTATTTCCTCACCATCTGTCTCATATGTGGTTTTGTTCTTTTCAGTATGAGTGTTTTTCAATTCTTTCTCATCTTTTTCCAGATCTTTTGTTATTCTGTAAGCCACCTGATAACAATGGCCCTGAACTGAGCCTCTGACAGGTTTCTTATTTGTTCATCTGTCAGGTTCTTCATCTGTTGCCTGGTGAGCTGCGCCACCGGGATTTCTATAGTTGTCTGCCTCATTTTGACAGATGCGTTTTGTTTTCTTGGGCCGGCTATAGGGGGCAGTGCCTGTGTACTCGTTACAACCCAGCGACCAGTGGCAATCTGCAACCTATTTCGCAGCGCTGTGGCGCTTTGTGTGGGGGTGGGGGTCCAAGATGGATTCCTGCAGTTATTCTGCTAGGAGACTGGAATCCGTCCTCCCACCCTCTGGGCCTCACCATTTGGAGATGTGGTGGTTGCTCTTCCCAGCATTGGGGTCGGGAGCTGCTGGGGTTCGACTGCAGCTGGGATTGCTCTCCCTGCTGCTGTCCCTGGTGCTACTGCAAACAGCACCACCTACTTTCGCTCTTACCTGCCCAAAGAGCACCACTGGTTTATAACTTTGTATGTTGGGCTTCCATGTAGTTTTATTTTCTGGAATTTCTAGTTATCTTTTGTTTTGAAGTAGTTGTATTCCTCTCTAGTTGTAGAGGGAGACTGAGCGAGTCCGTCTAAGCCTCCATCTTGGCCAGAAGTCTCCAAATTCTTCGGAACTTTCTTGTCTATGCCCTGTATATTCTCCCTAATGTACTATTGGATAGAATGTCCATGTGTTACAGAACCCCTGGGCTGCTCCAATTGAAAACAAACCCACGGGCTCTTTAATTAGGGGCCAATTGCCCGCTGCCAAAATTATAACTCTCAATACCAGAGATTGGTGAAAAGAAAAAGAATAGTTTATTTAACAGTTATATAGATTTAGTTATTTGCGGATTTCTGTTGTTGAGTCTTACGTTCTTTAAAACACCCTTAAATATATATTCTTGCCTCCCACTACCAAACCAGGCTAGTTTTAGAAAAGTTAGAGAAACCGTTTCCCTACTTTCCAAACACAGTTCAGCTTTACCAGCAGCTGCCAATCACTCAATTCTGGTTGGGGAGGTCCTTTCTGTGCTGTGGTGCCCTCCAGCTCTCAATGCAGAACCACCTGGATTCTCAGCCTCCTTGTAAACTGCCTCCTTCTTGTAAACCGTGTGGATCTCCTCTCCTTCTCAAAACCGCATGGTGAGAGCCTCTTAAAGCAGCCTGGAGACCCCTTCTCTAAGCCACATGGAGGGAGCACATGAGAGCGAGAGAGAGCTAAAATGTCCGCAGCTGCTTATATATCCCTGACTGTGTCCTCTGGCGCAGTGGGTGTTGCAAACAGTTCTGACCATTCACAGAACCTTATGTAGGCTCTGTCTGCTTTTTCCATACCATCCCCTGGTTCAAGACCCCTCCCATCTACTTGGGGCCTTGGAAGCATCCAAGCCATTTTGCATAAGAAAGACACTAGCCACCAGCCTCGGGCATGTGGAGGCATTCTGAAAGCTGCTTCCTTCTCCCCATCCCCCAGCCGCAAACTCTGGGGAGTTTTGGATTCCCCTGTTCCTGTAACAGGACTACAAATAGCTTTCACAGATGGGAAGTCACAAAAAAGTGTCCTCCTCTACGTTTTTGGGCCCATCATGGGAAAAAAAAAAAAAAAAGGCACTCCCAGATTCCTTGGTAACACCTTTGCTAGGTTTGTTACTCACATAATCTCCACATGTAAAACTAATGGTCCACCCATTTCACATTTCTGAGAACCACAAGGCATTGGAACTGCTTTCTTTAACTCATGCGCCAAACAACTGGCTTAAACAATGACCAAAGCTTTGTATATCAGTTCTAAAAAAGTCTGGCTGTTTCCTTGAAAACATCATATGCTCAAATAACTGGACTTTGGCATGCACAGCAAAACATATGGAACTGAAAGAACCACCACATCAGATGGTGGCAGAGGACACTGAATAATTATTCTAGTTTCCCAACACTGGTGGTTCTGGCTCCCTTGTACCAATGCCACTTGGTCATTCTCCCTTCATTATTATAATCGAGTGCTCTGAACCCAGTTTTAACCTGAAAATTTTGTTTAAAAAAGATACTTAAATAAATTACCAAGTCATCAAAAAAAAAAAGGTAATGAAAGTCTTCAAATGCCTGTGGGCAGTTATTCAATATTCACAGAATTTTTAGAAACCATTCACCTAAGGCCAAACATAAGTTGCTTCCTTACTAAATCTCATGTTGAGCAATACTGACACTGCACTTGGGTAGCTAGTCTCAAGTCAAAACTAAGTTTAAATATTTCTCTACGTTTACTGCACGTTGCAGGAACTCAGATCTCTTGGTAGGGGCATGTTCCCATGCCCCTCCGTCCAGGTGTCGTGTGGCTCAGGAGATGAGCTGGTCTTGTCTCTGCCTGCGGCTTTAGGCTTTTCAGGCCACTGGGTCATAGAATCCTGAGAACAAAGAGGTCTGTTAAATACTCCATCTGCCTCCTTGTAGATAAAGTCTTTAATTGGAGCCGGCCTTGGGGATTAGTGGGTCTGATATGTGTCTTTGATAGGTGCTATCTAAGCCATAAGTTACCCTAGCTGTATTTTATACGTTAATAATACATTGTAAAAATTCTTTCACTGTTGGCTATAGAGCTCACCCCCACCCCGTTCTATTTTTTGTAACTTTTGAAATCCTAGTAAAAGGACGGTGAGGCTTCTCGCTCTTTGCTGACTGCCAGAGCGTGCTGCAGCCTCCTGATCGTCTTATCATTCCGCTTGCTGGAATTATCTCCGCGTCTGGGATCACAATTAACCCTCCACTGCATCCACGTAGTGTACAATTTTTGATGCTGAATGAGAGAGATGCGGCAATTGAAGGCTTTGCCACAAGCATCACATTCTTGGGTTTCTTGGATTTTCATCTCCGCATGGATCTTCTGATGGCTGACAAGGCTGTGCTGTTGACTAAAATTTTTGTCGCACTTCTCACATTTATATGGTTTCTCTCCTGTGCGTATTCTCTGATGCTGAATAAGGCCTGAGTTCTGGCTAAAGGCCTTCCCACACTCATCACATTTATGGGGTTTATTACCTGTGTGAACACCCTGATGTCAAATAAGATTACAAAGTTGACTAAAGCTTTTGCCACATTGCCTACAGAGATAGGGTCTCTCACCACTGTGACTTCTCTGATGTTCAATAAGAAATGAGCTCCGACTGAAGCTTTTCCCACATACAGTACATAAGTAGGGCTTTTCACCAGTGTGGATTCTTTGATGCTGTACAAGATAAGCACTGACACTAAAAGTTTTCCCACATTCATCACATTTGTAAGATTTTTCCTTAGGGAAGACTTCCTGCTGTATAACAAGGCTGCAGTTTGGAACAAAACTTTCCTTAGTTTCATTGTATGAATAAGTCTTCTCTCTGGTGTGAATTCTCTGATGTTGAATAAGACCTGAGCTTCTACTAAAGGCTTTTCCACATTCTTCACACTTGTGGGATTTATCTCCTGTATGGATTCTCTGATGACGAGTAAGACTGCAAAGATGACTGAAGTTTTTTTCTGCATTCTTTGCATTGATAAGGTCTTTCACCTGTATGGATTCGCTGATGTTCAATAAGGAATGAGCTCCGACTGAAGCTCTTTCCACATTCAATACAAAGAAAAGGCTTCTCACCAGTGTGGATTTTTTGGTGTTGTATAAGGTATGTACTTAATCTAAAGGCTTTCCGACATTCACCACATTTATGGGGTCTTTCTTCAGTGTGAATTCTCTGATGTTTAACTAGTAATGAATTTCGACCAGAGCTTTTTTTACATTTGGTACAGTGATAGGGTTTTTCACCAGTGTGAGTTCTTTGATGCTCAATAAGGTGTGACTTCCAACTGAAGGCTTTCCCACAGTCACTACAGTTATGGGGTTTCTCACCTGTGTGAATCCTTTGATGTTTAACAAGGCTCCTTCTCTGGCTGAAGCTCTGTTTACACTGATTACACTGATAGGGTCTCTCTCCAGTGTGGATTCTCTGATGTCTAATAAGGGTTGAGCTCACACTAAAGGTTTTTCCACAGTAAGTACACTCATAGGGCCTTTCCTCAGTGAGAATTCTCTAATGTTCGATAACAAAGGAACTGCAATTAAAACTTTTCCCACATTCATTGCATTGAAAAGGTTTCTCACCAGTATGGACCCATTGATGCTGAATTAAATGGGCCTTGCATACAAAACCCTTTCCACATTCTTCACATTTGTGGCATTTCTCTTCTGAGTTAGGTCTCTTATGAATAATGTTAGTGTTTCCCCTGAACATTTTCTGTTCCTGTGTCAGAGATTCCCTTGGTATTTCCCATAAGAAGATTCCTCTCTGTTTATCTAACCTACCAACAAGTTCAAAAGTTTCTCTACACATGGGATCCTGGTCAGTTTCACTTTTGATTCTTGTAACTATTATACCCTTTGATTCCACTTCTTCCTCAATTTCTTCAATTTCTTGTTTCACAGTTGGCTCCTCTTCCTTATCTCTGTTTAAAACATCCAGTGAGACCAGGTTTCCATAATTCTCCATCATGACATCTTTATACAAGCTTCTCTGAGCTGGATCCAGATAATCCCACTCCTCCTTTGGCTCCAGCAGGGGCTCAGGGAAGCCATCTCCCCACCAGAAATCAGGGCAGGAACCTGGGGCAGCCCACGGAAAGGAGCCTCTGGTGAGGCCTATCTGACCATTGGAGATTAGGCCCGACGAAGGCGAGGCCTCCAGGCTGGGTCTGGCCAGGTCCTGCCTTGGTCCCCGAGTGGTCACGACCCCAGCAGCATTTCAGAAGTGCTCTTTGGACACCCTTCCAACCCCAAACTCCCTCCCTTGCTTGGCAGCACAGCCTTCCAGGCCTCGCCAGAGCCTCCAATATTATATATTTTTTAATGTTGGACATCTGAGCCCTGACCAGTGTGGTTTGGTTGTTTGGGCATCATCCTGAAAACTGAAAAAGGTCGCAGGTTGGATTCGAAGTCAGGGCACATGCCTGGGCTGCAAGTGCGGTCCCTAGTTGTGTTGAAGCGCATGCAAGAGGCAGCCGATCAATGGTTCTCTCTTACATCAATGTTTTCTCCCTCTCTTTCTCCCTCCCTTCCCCTCTGTCTAGAATCAATAACAACAACAACAACAACAACAAAAACTGTTTTAATGTGATACAGTTCAAATTACTTGAGAGCATTTAATACCTGGAAACCTTAGAGTAGTGCATGCTATGGTCTGGGGCCAGCATGGTCAAGGTCACTGGGAGCTTGTCAGGAATGCAAGTCTTGGGTTTGCCCCAGACATGCTGAATCAGGAATAGGGTTAAACCTAGCCATCTGTTCTGCAAAGCTCTCTAGGCATTCCAATGGATATTAACATCTAGAGCCACTGCCCCAGGAAAACAACCAAAACACAAATGAAAGGGTTTACTTAGAAATTCAGTCAAATACAAAATTAGCCTTTCTGTTGTTACAGCTACCTAGGAAAGATTGAACACTCTGAAGCGGTGTATAAAGTAAGCAAAGGATTTTAATAATGGCCAGGAGTCGGGCAGACCCTGAGCTGGTCTCTAACATGCTCCAACCTACAATGGAGTCTAAACGCTGGGTTATATACTGGTGAGGCCCCCTTTGTTTCTTCTTTGGAGGGAAACAGCCTTAGGAAGAGGGGGCTGGGCAGGACTGCAGGAATGTCTTGGCAGTAACAGGAACAGAAATTCGCAAGGCTATAAGGTTATCTCCGGTGGCAACATAGCTCTCCAGCCAGAGATGAATTCTTTGCGAAGCAATTTATCTTCAAAGGGCTAGATATTCTGTAAAGTATAACTTTCACAAATGTTATAAACCAGACACAAGCAAATGGAAGGTGATGGAGGCTGAGGTGCTTTTAGCTTGTAAATCACCATTTGCTACACTCCTTCCTACATTCCTCTCTTCAAGGCTTTTTAGCAAGCCCTTGCTACTTTTTACAAAGAACATCTGAAGCCCCTACATATTTACATATTTAGCAGGCCTTTGAAACTTTTTACAGGGAATATTTGGTACCCCTACACTGTCTTTAAATGAGAGTCAATAGAAAATTTAATGGGAAAATTTGCTACTCATTATGGTAAATAAAATAAACAAGGATAATATCAAAAAAAGTAGAAATTACTTTGATAAAAAATAGAGTTTCTTTGTCACTTGAAAAAAGTTTTAAATATTCTCTAGAAGGAAACAGAAAAGAAGCAGGTAACTTATTTAAAAATATAACAATATTTTATGTACAAAATCAT
The DNA here is from genome assembly GCF_987537825.1 of Furipterus horrens. NCBI lineage: Eukaryota > Metazoa > Chordata > Mammalia > Chiroptera > Furipteridae > Furipterus > Furipterus horrens. Next base: position 58,031,618 of record NW_028327180.1, on the reverse strand, counting down.
GTAATCTGCAAATAGAGAAAGTTTTATTTCTTACCTTGCAGTCTAGATGTTCTCTTATATTTAAGATCTTAAGAGATGATCATCAAACTGTTTTTTTTTTTAAGATTTTATTTCTTTATTTTTAGAGAGAGATGAAGGGAGGGAGAAAGAGAGGGAGAGAAACATTAATGTGTAGTTGCCTCTAGCACACCCCCAGCTGGGGACCTGGTCCATACCCAAGCCTGTGCCCTGACTGGAAATCGAACTGGTGAGCCTTTGGTTCACAGGCTGGTGCTCAATCCACTGTGCCACACCAGCCAGGGCCAAAGTGTTGGGTTTTTTAAATTAATTAATTAATTTATTTATTTATTTATTTTTAGAGAGAGGGGAAAGGAGAAAGAGAGGAAAAGAAACATTACTGTGTGGTTGCCTGTCACTTGCGCCCCCAACTGGGGACCTGACGTTCAATCTAGTCATGTGCCTTGACTGGGAATCAAACCAGCGACACTTGGTTCGCAGGCCGACGCTCAATCCACTGAGCCACACTAGCCAGGCAAACTGTTTTTAATCTAGGTTAATAATGACTTTTTAATGTACTGTTCCTTATAATTATCTCACTTAAAAAAATTAATTGGCCTGTGATATAGCTTATTTCTGGCAGGAAAATTGTAATAAAATGTTCATAGGTGTTCATAACTGAATTACTATTATTTTAAATGAATTAAAGATTTTTAAGGGCCTAGAGAATTGAAAAAATGCTAGGCTTCCAGGCAAATTATTGTGAAACTTTTAAGAAATATAAAATTCTACTAATAAACAAATTCCCCAAAATAAAGAATCCAAGAAAACTTCTTTTTGTCCTGCTGGAAATGGAATGACAGAGATGGGTATTACAGCTGTTCCCTTGATAGTGGACAGGGCTCTGAAGAGAGCCACTGGTCCCAGTGCCAGCTCAGCTGCTCTCAGACTCACATGGTGCTGGTCTTCTTGGTGGCGGCCTTGATGCCTCGGCCATGGTGTGTTTGACCAGCTCCCCAGCAGCAGCGGGCACACAGCTGTCTGCATCTAGTGGGACATGATGGTCGAGCACCTGTGGAATTAATATGCCATCTGGGAGCATGCACAAAAGGAAATTACATTTATAAAAGAGTTCATGGCTCTTTAAAAAGACTTAATTTCATATCTTTTTTCAGAAATTCAATGGCCTATAATCTCCAGAAGGCAACCAAATTTCCGTGATTTGTCAAAAAGGTCCCTTCACCATTGGGCTCTGAACCTCCCTCCAGTTCACCCTGCCCCCAAGTCCCTAAGAAAGCTCTATTTATATCATCTAATATGTTCTCAAGTCCCACAGTCCTGTATTTAGAAGGCGTTTGCTTCATTTATTTTCATTTTTCTGGGAAAAGGTGTGTATTAGTCAGGGTTGTCCAGAGAAACAGAACCAACAGGCTATTTGGAAAGGAAGGTATTTATTATAAAGAATTGGCTCCTGTGATTGTGGAGGCTCTCTAGTGTCAGGGTTTGCTGACTGCAAGCTGGAGACTCAGGACAGCTGGTGACAAGATTCAGTCAGATCTAGTTGAGGGCAAAGGCATGAGGACCAGGGGCCAACGGCAGGAGATGAGCGTCCCCACTCTGCAGTCAAATGCAGAGTGATGTCCTCCTTTCTCCACATTTTTGTTCTGCCTAGTCTCAAGAGATTGAATGGCAGCCCTTGCTTTACTGAGTCCACCCACTCAAATGCTAACTTCCAGAGTCTTCCTCTCTGGCACACCCAGGACCAGGTGCTTCCTTCTGCTTTTCCTTACTTTCCTAGATACTGGGTATTCTCTGAGTTTTCCTAGAATCAGAGTCCAACCCTGCAGAACAGAGTTTGGAGCTATGACTCCCAAACAAGGCCCTGTTTCATGGCACTTCATGGTCACCTCGAGCTGTGGCAAATGTCAGTGGGAGTAGACAAAGATGAGAGAGTGTCCTGTGTTTCAGGGTGTCATGGCCTGGAAGAGGACCCATGAACTTCACCATCTAGGAAAGTTGTGTCCATATACCCACTGAAGTTCAACCACAGGGCAACATTTTCCTCCTTGGTGAAGTGGCACAAAGCCACACAGGGGAGGAGGGGTCCATATCTGTGACTTTGTCCTTAAGATAAACTGCAAATATTTCTGTTTCATTACAGAAAGTTTGAGGTTTAGCTCAAAACATAAAGAGCTTAAGGTCATCTGTCCATCATTGCAAAAAAAGCTGAACAAACTAAAAATTAATGACTTTTTTGGATTCATCCAAGAACTGAAGCCAAAGGTCCTCCCCTAAAACAGGAGAGACAGGTATTTGCAGAGTCACGCAGAGGTCTGCTGACCTGGAGCAGAAGCAGTTGGAGCCATTAACAGGCAGGAGCACTTGATGGTCATTCTGATGCCTGTAGACCAGCCTGAGAGCGAGAATCTCCTGGGACCAGGGGCCTCACACTACGATTCCAACTCCAGTTCTGAGGTGTGGGTTTTCCCCACCACCAAGCAACTAAGTCAATTCTGACACTACCTGCCTCACAGATTAACTCCAGGCTGAACCTCTCATAAAGTGGGTATATGCAGGGCAGACTCCGCTATGAGAAGTCTGGCTGGAGCTGTCGAGTTTTGTGGCTTCAGAGGCACTTTGGGGTTTCACACACTCTCTGGATGCTTTGATGTGGGTGTAAATGTGGGTGAGCATGGTGGACCCATGACCCTTTTACTGGATGTCATCTCATGGGGCTATCATCAGCTTGCTGTGCTCCTGGCCTGGAGGGTGGAAAAGCAGGACTTGGAGACAGATGTTAGATTTTGGAGGAGTTTCCTGTAAAGGGGGCCACATAAGTGGGGTATTGGCAGGGTTTCTCATAACAGCTCAAAGCCATAGTGTCCATTGCACTCATAAGCTCCAGAAGAGCCTTGGGAGGACATGGCTCACCATGGCTTCAGACCCTGCTGACCTACAACCACCCATCCCTGTGGGAACCCCACTCTGCCAGTATAGTGAGCTCACAGCCCAGCTGGGTCTAGTTTTGCTGTCACACAGGCCTGGGGAGAGCAGGAGTTTTAAATTGGAGAAAATGTCAGCATGCTTTCTTGCTGATGGGGATGATCCCACAGAGATGATACACAAGGCCAACAAGCCACGACACCCAAATCTCAAGAACCTACAAGAAGGTACATCACACACCCTTTGTTTCCTTAGTTGTACATGCAAATACAATGAGCAGAAACAGCAAGCAAAGGCTGTGCTAGCTTAGGAAGGGTTTCCTCAGATGCAGCACAGAAACTACCTAGTGATTGGCCCCATGTGTATGCACAGAGCAAACACAACCTGGTCTACAAAATGTTTGTGTACCACACAAGCCAAGCCTAAAGGAATATTTGCATCTGAAGCTATCTTCAATTTGCAGATGAAATCTCTCTAAGGACTCAGGGAGTTATTTTGGGTGAAACTTTTTCTCTGAGGGAGTAGGAACCACATGGAACTCAGCCACTAAGATAATGAAAACTGTATGCTGGCCCAACTAAAAGAAGGTTTTACATGTAATGTAGATTATGGTTTCAAATCTGGCTGGAGAGTTGAGTGGCTGTAGCTTTAGGCAACTCCTAATTTTGTTTTGATGTGTTATTTTGTTTGCTCAGATATATAGAAGCAAGTGACATTCTGCCCTATATCCAGGTAGTGCTGGGGTTCAAGGCCCCTGGGAATCTGAAAAAAAAAACTAAAGCTCTTGTGGTGGGAAAAGTGAGGCCTCAGACATGGGCCCAAAGGATCTCAAAGAACTGACCAACTCATATCACCACAGGGAGCCCCTTTGCAATCCCAAAGAGTTCCTTCCTGGATGCTCCTACAGAAGTCACAGCAGGCTCCTAAAATCTATTGCCCTGCCATCATCATCCCCTTTAACCCTAAGGATACCTGGACAGTCTCCTGAATGAGTGACAGCTCTGGGAAGAATTACCAGCAATGCCAGTCAGATTGGGTCAGACCCAGGGTGGCCAGGGGCTGATCCCTCAGGTCCTCCCACTTGACACCTAGCCAAACCGGACTTGACTCAGGGAGGGAGGCAGAGATTCTGTGTAATAACCATTGTCAAATTTAAAAAAAAAAATCCAGATTTAGTAAGGTCATACTTTTATCTGAAAGCATTCTTAAAAGCGAGGGGAAAGGACTATCCAATAGGGCAGAAAAATTCTTTCTTCTATCCATCTTAGGTCTCCACTGGGGTACTGGAAGAAAAGACAGATTTACAAGAGGAAATCACATAGAGTTCTTACACATACACAGAGTTCTCATAAGGAAATGAAGACCCACAAAATTGGCTAAACCTGAATGCCTTCATAGTAGGTTGAACAAAGAAAGGCAATTGTGGGAAAGTAGCTCAACCATATGGGGATGTTAAAGGAAGATAAGAATTATGTTACCAAAGTCTGTCTGTACAGAATCCTGTTCTGTCTTAACTGTCCATCCCTATTAAGAACATTTTTTTTTCCTCTGGGTGTGAGGCAGGCATCTTTCACACTCCTGTTTTCAGGAAGAAAAGATCATGAGGTTTGCCTTGCATCTGCCACTTTTTCAGTGTCTTCAGCTCAAAATCATCCTTGTGCAGAAGTAGCATACTTTGGGATGGCATATCTGCCCACCTTAACTGTGGGGTTAAGTCTGCATCTTCAGGGCTAGACAATGAGGGATCTCTTACTGAGAAAAAGAACCAGGTGTGAAAGTGGGATGACAATGCAGCTGTTCGGACAGTGGGTCAGGGAGGGCTTGACCCTGAGGGCAGTCAGTTCTCTGGAGGGACCAAAGGTCAGGCTGGGGGTAAGGTACAGGGTGGAGGGAGACACTGGATCAAAGCTGGGCAAAAACACATCTTGTTTCAGTGGATTGGTAGGGACAAGAGTTCAGGTAATCATCCATGACAAAAGATCTGTGCCTGGCTTGGTCATTGGTCACCAAGCGACATCTTGCGTCTCATCTCAGTCATATGGGGATGGAGTTCTTTGCAGGACATAAAGGATGAGTATTCCTTTATCCAATGTTGGGGCAAAATTTAACATTATCACCACATAAAGGCTGAATGCAGTTCTGACTTCTAGAGGGTTCTTCCTGCCATGGGGGTGGAGGGAGCGGAAAGTGCTATGAGGAAACAAGGGAGCTGTGCAAAAAGAGATGCCACCCATGATAATGCCCACAGGGACAAAATTCCACTTCCGAACCCCTCTGGACCGCTGGCGTCCCAGAGCAGGTCTTCCAGGGATTCCCACCGCCAGGCCTGAGCAGAGCAAAGCGAAGATACAGGGCAGCCGGCTGAGCTGGGCTCCCACGGGCCAATCAGAGTGCATCCTGCCATCGCGCCCCCAGCGTCTGGCCAATGATAAGGCAGTACACCGCGAGCACGCTGCGGCAGAGTGGGAAGCAGTATTTCGCTCAGTGGCACCGGAGGCCTGGCCCCCATCAAGCAGATGGCGCGCAAGTCCACAAGCGGCAAGACCCAGCCAGCAAGGTGGCCTGAAAGAGCGTGCTGACCATGGGCAGCGTTAAGAAGCGGAACCGCTACTTCCCGTGCACGGTGGCCCTGCGCGAAATCCACCGTTAGCCAAAGTCAGCCGAATTGCTGCTCCGCCTGGTACCTGAGATCGCGCAGGACTTCAAGACTCACCCGCGCATCCAGAGTTCGGCAGTGGGACTTCAAGACTCACCCGCGCATCCAGAGTTCGGCAGTGATGGCGCTGCAAGAGGCGTGCGAGGCGTGCCTGGTAGGGCTGTTCCAGGACATCGACCTGTGCTCTATTCACACCATGCCCAAGGACATCCAGCTGGAGCGCTGCATCCGTTGCCAATGCGCCTAGGCTCGGCGCAGGGTATTCTACCTGAATTGCCATTCTGACCCCAAAGGTTCTTTTCAGAGCCACCATCTACTCACAAAAGGTGCTGTGGCAACTCGGGGTTCCTCTCAGCTAGTCTGCCTCCTCCACCTCCATTTAACGCAGAAGTCCAGTTGGTTATGTTTTTTAACTAGGTTCTTGAGGTTTCCTAGTAAATTAAGTGAAGTTCCATTGGGAAGCCGCAGTCCTGACCATCAAAGAAAGTGCTTTGCCTTAAAAGTCAGCGGAGCCGTAACTGGCCCTTTGCATACCTGCAAACAAGCTTCCCAAACCCCGAAAGTTAAGGCAGTCAGTGCTCCGTGGAAGAGACAGGACGCTAACTTTCCTCTCAGGCTGAATCGAGGTAACCTGAGCATGGCTGTGGGAATAAGGGTAAGGATTTTTTCCTTTGGTGGTGCTGATTGTGGACGTTTATTAGGGAGTCATGCTAATAGAAGCCAAGTGCTTCCACCTGGTGGCGGTAAGGAGTAAAATCTATCCCTGCCAGAGCTATGCTTCCAAGGGGTTCACTCACAGCCCTGTTAACGAGACTTGCATAGAAAAGCAGTCGCTGTGAAACTGCTCAGGTGGTACAATGCTATCAATATGCAGGGCTGCGTTTTCCCTTGAGCCAACTTGAAACCAGTAGATTCAATTAAAGTAGAACACAGAGAACTGTATTTTAAAAGTTTAAAATAGTGTCTTTTAATTTTTAGGGTGTATATAAGGTAATGGGTGACAAATCCTTGAAGGCTCTCACCAAAAGTCTAGTATTTAGGGACAGCCACGTTCTGGTTTGAAAGTCAGCTCTAACCATCCATACCAGGCTTCTTTTTAACGCATTTAAGTGTGGACATTGTGCCTGTGTTGTGCTTCTGTTTCATGAAGTCCTGATCATGCCAAAGTTTTGCCCAACATCAGAGAGCTGAACCTACCTGTACTTCTGTGTATCTTGCTGTATGGCCTCAGGAGAAAGGAGTTCAGGCAACCACTACATTTGAGGTAACTGGATGCAGATTATTAGTTTTGGGCAGGATAAGCTGGACGATCACCATAAAACTTTACTTTTTCGTAGGTGAAGAAGCCATGGCAGAGCTGTGTCCTACTTTTTATATCCAGAGCAGGGGGCTGGCATTGCATGTTCCACCCAACTTTGCTAAGTTTTCCTATTCAATGGGTGGGCCATGCATTAAAGGATGAGGGAGAAACAAGGTTGGGAAACTGGTCCACTGGGGGCAATTGGTGTCTGAGAACTGATTGGTCTCCTGATTGCAGACCTGTGGTAAGGAGCAGAGGAAAGAGAAACAAAGAAGTGGGGACATTCAAAGAAAGTAACTGGGTTCCCTTGGATTCACATAAATGGATAATCCAGGAAGCCTTTTTAACACATGTTTAAACACACACGGCTATGTTTGTGTTGGTCCTCACATGAATCCTCTATGCAAAGCCATTTGTCCCCAAAGCCTGAGCAGGAGACCTGGGCAGGGCAAGAAGCTACTGAGGGGGACGCATCAGTCAGCATCCTTGCAGATGGGAGGCAAGGTCTTGCTCTCCAGAGAATGTTCCAGCACATGCCCAGCATGGCGGCACACAAGAGATAGATAACTCAGGAAAAGTGGAAGAAAAAAAGAGATACCACGACTGGCAATGCTGGGAGTTCTGCCATGTGTGGCAGGACTAGGACCGCTCAGTAGATACCCAAACACAGAACAAGTGCACAAATGTTTATTAAATCAAGAGCCTCTGCTTTCTGTAACAAGAGCCAATTGCATATTACCTGAAAGACTTGAATGTCTTTACAAAACTACTGCAGTTAAGACCTGAGCCTCTGTCTCTACCTAATCACATGGGAAAATAAAATGGAAATGCCTTCATTTGTTGGCCTTGTACCTACATCTGTGAGCCATGTGTCCACCACAGAGAATGTTTATGAGGGGAATGAACCAATCCATTAGCAAATCAAAAGCTGAAACTCTCAAAGTACAAGAAAGGAGGCCTGGGCATGGTCACTGGAGCTGCTCAAACAGACCAAACAGCCCACTTGATGGCAAAACACATCTGAGGTAGGACGGAAATCACAGCCAGGGGAGAAAAGTCAAGGTAGTGGTTAATGGTGGGGAAGGGGAGGAGGCTCTGAATGCATACCCTAAGTTATTGGTGGTGGTGGTGGGGGATAGGAGGGATCCCTAGTGGCTGAAATATTGCCAATACAGTATACATCCCCTCCCCCCAAAATGTGCTTCACTGAAAGAGGATGGGACATGGAGAATCTAGTGATCTGTGGAGGGAATGACAAGCTTCCTGGTTGGGGACCCCCACTGACAGGTCATCCTGAGGAGGAGGCTACAGCTTCTGAGTGTGTGGAGGCCCTGTGGGACTGAGGGTGGGCAGGCACTGACAGTCTTGGACTTAAGTATCTGGGGTTGCACCTGAGAGTAGGTGTGGCCTCCACTTCTAAAACTATGATGGAGAGGCAGAAGTCAGGTGGCCCTTTTGGCCACATTCTCTCACCTTTCTTAATGGGATGATTCTTGATCATTTGCAGTGCCACCATCTGCATTCCTCAGACACACACTTTGCACTGAATGTTAACAGGAGATCCTCACCTCTTACCTGAGTCTGTGGCCAAGGTGCACACCTATTGCGAGTTGGGCCATTGACCCCTGGGCATAAGAACATTTGTATCCAGCTCAGAGGGCTGTCACAGAAAATTACGAGACAATCCAACTGACAGCGTACTCAGTGTCTCCACTCTGTCATGGGCTAAGTTGTGTCTTCCAAAATTCACATTTTGAAGTCCTAGCCCCCAGGATCTCATCACATGACTGGATTTGGAAATGGGGCCTTTAAAGAGGTGATTAAGATAAAGTGAGGCCACTAAGTTGGGCCCTAACTCCACAGGACTGGTGTCTTATAAAAAGAGATTAAGACATAGACACACAGAGGAATGACCATGTGAGTACATAGGGAGAAAACAGCTGTGTTATTTTGATTTATAATAAGAAATAAGTATTTAGTGTTTGTCCTCTTTCCTGTCACAGCACTCCTAAAAATCTGGAAGTTTCCAGTTATTAAAGCCTTAAAGGTGTTTTTGATATAGAGAGATCTGATTAAGATCACTGGAGAGAAGTAGGAGGAGCATAGGAGGAGTTTGCTGAGGCAATGGAAGGCAGTCTAGGACGGGATTGCCTGAGAAGCTGAATGCACCAATGGAAATAAAAAGAGGGCTGGCTCTTTGGTTCAGGGGCTTTTCTGGCTCCAGAGCTGGCTCTGTCTCAGGCTCTGGCTCTGATTCTGACTCTGAGGCTAGCTCTTAAGCTCGCTCTCAGGCTCTTCTTCCCCAAGGATGCCTGGATGATTGTGCTGCACCTTCCTGCGCTTTTCCAACACAGTATTTTTTGTATGGGAAGGAACTCCGGGCACAGCCTAGGATCAGGTTGGCCTGGCAGGTTATTCTTTGGGTGTTCTAGAGGGAACAGACTCTGAGGCAGAAGGCTGTCATTCTTCCAAAATTGTGTAGCTTTTGTGTATTATGTTGTTTTAGTTTGTAAACTAACTACAGAAACTAACAGGGGAATGATAGAACTCAGGTGTTAGGAGTTTAGCGTTAACTGATAGGCTTAAGTGATTAAAGCTGTGACTTGATAGGCTTAGGTAACTGCTTTTGAATAAAGACACTTTTTTCCTTTATCACTAAACCTTTGCCTCTGGAATTTTGTCTATAGAGTGTGTCAGCGGGAAGCAGGACCCCAACTTGCTGTTCAGTAATGGGACCCCGAAACCAGAAGGGACAATTATCCTTGACAGAGCCTGATTGGAACCCAAATTGTGGGGACCTAGCCTTCTTGGAACATTACAGAAAGGGCTTAAGAAAGGAGTGCCCCAACAAAAGAGCCTGAGTAAGATACTGGCTGTTCAACAAAGACCAAATGAGGAGTCTTCTGAATTTTTAGAGAGGATCTATAAGGCCTATAGAAAGCACCCAGAGGCATCAGAAAATGTGAGGATGGTAAATGACTTTTACTGGGCACAGTGCCTTGAATATTAGAAGGAAACTCCAGAAATTAGGTGCAGCATTAACAATAAATTCCTCTCACCTGGTGGACAAAGCCTTTAAAGTCTACAATGCCTGGGAATCAAGGAAGGTAAAGCAGCCCGTGATGTTTGTAGAAGCAGAGAGGCAAGGCCAAAGGAGGAATCAAGATACTAAAGGAAGGAGGAGAGGCCCACTAGGTGCCAATCAATGTGCCTATTGCAAGGAGGAGGGCTGCTGGAGAAGGGAATGCCTGAAACTCAAAAAAAAAAAAAAAAAAAAGAAAGAAAGAAATGAGAACCCCTGCTGAGAAATGCTGAAAAAGGGAGAGGAGTCTGATGACAAATTAATCACCCTAGGGCCTTCCTTGGACATCTCCCAACCTATTACTATTTCCCACAGGAGCCCCAGATACAGTTGATGGTGGGGAACAGTTGATGATTTCCTTGTAGATACAGGAGCTACATATTTGGTGTTAAATATGAAATTGACTAAGAAAAGTTCAAATACAGTAATGGTTACTGGGGTGATTGGGCACTAACAAACACAGGCATTCCTTCAACCCCTAGAATGCCAGCTTGGGGATCAGAGGATTATACATAGTTTTCTCTACATGCCAGACTGTCCCATTCCATTCCTGGGCTGAGATTATATGAACAGATAACCTTTTCTCTTGAAAAGCAGCTATTACATGTAGAGGACCCGCTGGAGCATGCCCTCCAGCTACAGGCATTCCTGAACCGCCTGGAAGGACTGAGGTGAACTCTTCCCACCTGAGATCTGTGAGCAGGTCAACTGAACCATTTGGGCTGATAGAACCCCAGGTAGAGCAATTAAGATCCAAACCATAAAAGTTAACCTGAAAGAAGGGGTGCACATCCCACAGAAGAAGCAGTATCCCCTTAAGAAGGAGGGCTGGAGGGGATTCAGCCAATGTTGCAAAGGTTTTTAAAATAGGGACTAATTTGGCTATGCTAGTCTCTCTATAATACTCCCTAAGTTATTGTAACATCATGCAGTTGAAACAATATTGCCAACAGTTAGACAGATAGGATGAAATCATTATATCAATGCATTTATATCAGTGCATAATAGGGTTTTGCCAGTGACAGAGAATTGCTTGATGGTACAGAGAAGGGAGGAGGCCTCAAAACCTATTCTTGATAGTACACCCCTAAAGTAGAGACCACAGAGCCAACAGCTCCACCCCTGTATGATGAGAGATGTTTCTCTCCCCCTCAAAGACCTGTCAGGGCACCTAATATGGCCAGGGAGCATACAATTACTATAGGCAGTGAATCTACCAGATCAGGTTGACATAATGTACTGCCCAGGACACCAAATAGATGGTTCCCAAAAGAGCCGGGGAAACCAAGCTGCTGGTAAAGCAGCAAGACTGGCAGCCAGAGAGCCGCCATGCCTGGGGGCTTTGATCCCTTGTTTAGACTTGTCAAATTTACACAGAACTGGATGAGAATGGGCTGTGAATGGGGATTCACTAACACTGATTCCAGTTCTATATAGGAGGTCAATGCCCATGGTATGATCTTACATCCTGAGGCTCTAGTGTAACCCATCCTTAAACACCTACTCGAAGGGACCCATTATGAAAGGGATGCAACCATTTTAAATCTGGAGAAAAAAAACCTCACTCTTGGGTACAATTATTTTTTGCTTGAGGACATTGTTTGAACTTCGCTGCTTTAGGTACATCAGAAATCCTCTGTCTTTGCTGTTTGGCCATTGGAACCCAGGAGAGGTCACCTGTGAAGCCAGCTGGAGAGAATGCTTTGCCATTTGGCACTCAGGAAGGGTCATTTGGTGCCAGGGCAAGAAAGCATGTCTCTGCCATGAGACTAGAAAGCATGTCTCTGCCATGAGACTGGCTGGTGAGAGGTCACATCTCTGCTGAGGAACCATGGATGCACTAGTAGGCAAGGGTGTGCCTCTGCCAGTGAGGCTTTGGGCCACTTGGGACCTAGGAAAGGCCACCTGTGTTACTGGTTTGTGGGAGCGGTGGAGAATGAGACAAGGTTCTAAGGCTAGTTCCAGTCCCCCTTCTTCTTTTGGAACTCCATCTTAACTTTGGACTTTGCTTTACTTTGGTTTTGGAAGAAAATTGAGGTTTTCCAGGGAGAGTTAAAACTTCACATCCAGTAGAAAGTAAACAATGAAAGGAGGCATAAGGCATGGAGATGCAATTTTGATGGACAAAAATTTTCCTTCATGCTTTGTGTTTTCCTCTCTACCTGATCACTGCAGAATTTGGCATTCTGAAGATGACATAAGGTTTCTTTGCTTAAAACCAACAAGACAAGCTGCCATTGGTGGTTTTATTAAGCAAGACTTTGACTGGCATGTGGTTGTTACCAGAAATCCTTGAGGAACTCAGATTGATTTTCAAAGCTAACAAAAGCCCACTGGAAAAATGGCCCAGTACCTTGTCTGGTCGTGTGGTACATGGCAGTCTTTCCAGAGAAGGAACGAAGGATGCTTTCTTGAAAAATGGCAAATAGGAACCTTGAGACACAAAAGGAACCTCGAAAACTTGAGGAACATTGTTACTTCAGAAAAAGCCTAATGGCAGGAGGGTGGTTGTCTTCTGTGCCCTGAAGGGCAGACTAAGTAAGGCTCAATCAAAAGGTTTCTTCTGTGAGTTATGGCAAAGCAGACTTAAGAATCCTATGAGAACAATTGTTGCTCTTATATTTATGCAAACTAACAGGAAAAATTAAAACTGGACTTAATGCAAGCCCTTTGAGGACAACGAGGGTGATCTTGAGAAAAATCATGGTACAAGAAAAATCACAACGCTCAGTAGTGGACATCAGTCTGCAGCTATCTTCAAAGTTTTGTTTATATTTGGAAGTTTAAACTGGATTTGTGACTGAATTTGTGACATCGTCAGAGATGCTCAATGTACAAGCAGGAAAGATCTGTCAAATTTTCACTGTTTAATGTGATTCCAGGGAAAAAAAAAAGCCTTGCAACTGGATGTCTTCTCAAAAGTCAGCCTTGTGGACTCCAAGACTGGTCTGTGATTCACTGTGCAAATTAACCTGTGTGTCCTTCCTTCTGTTTTCATGGGGCATATAACAATGACCTCATTACCTGGGTAGTTGTTTACACAACATAGGCCTCACTCGAGAAGCCCATCTATACAGCTGCCTTCTGAGACTCAACAGTTTGGCTGGACTAAGTGGTTGGGTTAGTGAAGTATGGGTGGTCTGTGGGCTTCACTTTGAAATTGGTTTCTTCTTCTGCTCTAATGGCTTGGACAGAAAGGTCCCAGAGGTGTTAAATGGGCAGGGGTGCAGGTCCTAAAACATTGCCCCTCACCCTGAGTTAACTATAGTGGGTGAAAGGGCGTTGGGCTGGTGAGACATGCCTTGTACACCTTCCTCCAAAAAAGCCACTTTTAAAAAAGTACATTTTATTACTTATGCTGTTACAGTTGTCCCAATTTCTTTTCCCTTTGCTCCCCTCCAACCAGTACTTCCCTTCCGTCCAGCAATCCCATCCCCCTTCGTTCATGTCTGTGGGTCATGCATGTAAGTTCTTTGGTTTCACCCTTTCCTATATTACTCTTAACTTCCCACATCTATTTTGTCCCTACCAATTATGTTTCTTAATCCCTGTACCATTTTCCTATTTCTCCCCACCCCCCATCTGATAATCCTCCAAATGATCCCTCTACCTGTGATTCTGTTCCTATTCTGGTTGTTTGCTTAGTCTGTTTTTGTTTTTGCTTTTAGGTTCTATTGTTGATAGTCGTGAGATTATTGTCATTTTAATGTTCATAATTTTGATCCTCTTTCTTAAATAAGTCCCTTTAACATTTCACATAATAATGGCTTGGTGATGATGAACTACTTCAGCTTTACCTTGTCTGGGAAGCACTTTATCTGTATTCCATTCTAAATGATAGCTTTTCTGAATAGAGTAATCTTGGTTGTATGCGAGGTTCTCTATCCCGCAGATCCCTCAGCGTGGATGAAAGGACTGACTTAGAAACAAATTATCTGAGGAGAGAGAAGGGTGAGTGTCTCTCATAGGAGATCACTAATTACTCTTTTCCCAGTCAGGGTTTTTATTGAGTTTGCTACATGCAGAAATGTACAGGGTAAGCAAGCAGACCTCCACCAAATGGTTGGGAGTAATAACAAAGGGAAGCATAAACCAGCATAGAGAGATAGGCAGTAAGACTAGGAGGTGCTAGGGCATATCATAAAACTCTAGATGTCTCTTATTACTTAAACATTTTATTTTCACATTCTACTGATAAGAATTTGGGGCTAAACAGAGCCAGCAGGCTTCATTAGCTTCAAAGAGTACATTGCATTCCTATTCTACTTCTAAACCCCCTCGAGTGTGGGACTGGCAGTATGGTATGTGGGGAACATTTTCCAGCCAGTTAAGATTTGTGGGTCCATATTTCGGTCCCAGCTCCATACAGCAGCTATAGCCCTCTGTACCATACATAACAGTCTCCCACAGTTGTAGGTCCTTGCTTCTCATCACTTTGAATACTTCTTGCCAATTCTTTCTTGCCTGCAAAATTTCTTTTGAGAAACCAGCTGAAAGTCTTATGGGAACCCCTTTGTAGGTAACTCTATTCTCTTGCTGCTTTTAGATTCTCTCTTTCTTGTTAACCTTTGGCATTTTAATTATAATGTGTCTTGGTGTGGTCCTCTTTGGGTCTAGCTTGTTTGAGACTCTGTTCTTCCTGGACTTGTATGTCTATTTCCTTTGCCAAATTTGGGAAGTTTTCCTTCATTTTTTTTTCACATAAGTTTTCATTTTCTTGTTCATTCTCTTCTCCTTCTGGCACCCCTATGATTCAAATATTGGCACATTTAAACTTGTCCCAGAGGTTCCTAAGCCTCTCATTTTTTTTCAAATCTTGTTTCTTCATTCTGTAGTAGTTGACTGTTTATTTCTTCCTTGTGTTCCAAATCATTGATGTGAACCCGTTTCCTTTCTTTCACCATGGGTTTTGTGTGGATTTTCCTTCACTTCATTTAGTATAGCCTTCACTTTTCCCCTTCTGCATTTTCTGTACTTAAGCATATGTCAGGTCTGTGAGCATCTTTATCAGCAGTGTTTTGAACTTCATGTCTGTTAGGTTGGCTATCTCCTCATCGCTTAGTTCTCCCACTGGAACCTTGATCTCTTCCCTCATTTGGGCCATACGTCTCTGTCTTCTCAGCCTGACACCTTGCTCTGTTTGCCTCTGCATCTTAGGTAGAGCTGTTGCACCTGGTACATTGTAAGAGGCAGAACCTTAGGTATTCATCAGTATGGCAATCCGTTTCACCACATTGTGGTGCTGTATGTTGGGGGAGGAGTCTGAGAGGGAACAGTGCCACTTGCTCAGCAGTGGCCACCTTTCCAGGCACTTCTCCCACTTCCTGTATGGGACTAGCACCCCTCTAGCTGTTGCCCTGGTTTTGGCTCCCAGAATGGGTGGGTTTGTGGACATTCTAGGACTGTGGGGGCCCTCTAAACAAATGGACTGCTGAGAGACTGGCAGTTTCTTCCTCCGCCTCAACCCCCAATTCGCCTTTCTGGAACTTCTGGTTGTATCCAGTTTTGAGGTAGCTGTATTCTTTCTTAGCTGTGGAGAAAGATGCAGTGTGTCTACCTATGTCTCCATCTTGGCCAGAAGTCCACTTTTCTTTTCTTAATCAGAGGCATTGTAGAATCAGTCTCTACCTTTGTTATTTAGTTGTTATAATAATGATTGTGCCTTCTAACTCTCGCCAAATTTGTCACCTCCAGAATACAAAGATGCCAACTCATCAAGTAATGCCATCCTTTGGACATTGCACACGCTGCTTTCCAGGCACAACCAACTGACCTGGACTTTGCAAGATCCTTCTCCCTCGTGTGAAGGCCTCCCTCCAATCTATACCCTCTTTCTTTTAGGGATCTCTGGACCAGGGAATAGGTAGAACTACAGCCATGGCCAGCAGGAAGTAGCTACAGAAGAATGAGACCTTTGCCCATTTACCTTTGTAAGAATACAAAGGTCCAGAAGTGTTAAATGGGGGAATTAATACAGAGAGATCTGATTAAGATCACTGGGGAGAAGTAGGAGGGGTCATAGGACTTTGCCGAGGAAATGGAAGGCAGTCTAGGATGAGATTGGCTGAGAAGCTGAAGCCTCCAGAGCCAATGGAAATAAAAAGAGCTGGCTGTTTGGCTCACAGGCTTTTCTGGCTCCTGCGCTGGCACTCTCTCAGCCTTGGGCTCATGCTCTCAGGGTCTTCTTTTCCAAGGGTGCCTGGATGATTGTGCACACCTTCCTCCAAAAAAGCCTTTTTTTTCATAATGTGGGACATTGAAAAATTAATACCTGCCTTTTGTCATCTAGTGGTTATGGTTTAAATGATGCCTTTTAACCCTGTTGCCAAATCTGTTGCCCCCAGAATACAACAAGGATGCCGCTTGTTAAACCGAACATGCCATTGCCTGGGGACAGACAACTGACCTGGAATCTGCACGATCCTTCCCCATGTGGGAAGGCCATCCTCCCCTCCATACCCCAACTCTTATTAGGATTTCTGGACCCAAGAGTAGGTAGGACGACGACCATGTCCAGCTTAAAGCAGTTAGAGGGGCACGAGACCTTAGCCCATTGTCCTTTATAAGATTATAAAGGGTCTTAAGTCTGAGAGAGGGGAATTGTTACAGAGCAGGGGCACCCCTCCTAAATAATTTTAAAAATAAATAAATAATTTAAAAAACCTCCCACTCACCTCACCCCACCCCAACACAAATTTGTGATCCACAAGTGTCAGAAGTGAACTAAAGAATTGAGAGTGAAGACCACATGCAGAACTGTGTCCTTCTATAGCAACAACTATTTGCAAGCCAAGGAGAGAGGCCTCAGAAGGAACCAACCCTGAAGACACCTGGATCTCAAATTTTCAGCTTCCAGGAATGTGAAACAATAAACATCTGTTGCTTGAGCTGCCCAGGCTGTGGCATTTGTTATACAGCCCAAGCTGACTGATATAGTATTAGTTATTTCTCCCTCCCATCCAAAGGTGGATTCTTGGATTTGAAGACAAGAGTGAATTGCTTTACTCTTATTCTGGTGGAAAGAGTTATAAATCATGAGACTCTTGAATTGTTGGTCACAGCATTGTCACATGTAAAACACCAGAATAAAATAGTGGGCATTCAAGAGCAGAGTTGGGAGATGAAGAGTTGGAGGAGATTTGTGCTGGGAACCATGATATTATTCCCAAGGCCCTGCTTGGTCAGATCCCCAATATCATGCATAAATGTGCCCTAAGTTTGAAACCAGTCAAATTGGGGATTTTGTCACCTACAACCAAGAATCCTAAGAAACATAATACAATCTTTAATGTGACAGATGGTGACTGGATTGATTTATTCTAATGATTCATAATGGCAAACGAGAACAGACTTAAACACATTCTGCCCTGGCTGGTGTGGCTCAGTAGATTGAGCACCAACCTGTGAACTGAAAGGTCACCGGTTCAATTCCTAGTCAAGGCACATGCTTGGGTTGCAGGCCAGTTCCCCAGCTGGGGGCATGTGAGAGGCAACCAATTGATGTTTCTCTTACACATCAATGTTTCTCTCCCTCTCTTTCTTCCTCCCTTCCCTTCTCTAAAAAATAAATAAAATCTTTAAAAAAAACACACAACAAACACATTCTAACATTAGCACGGCTAGCCCCAGGGAGCCAGAGTGTCTGGAGTGGTCGCACCAGAAGAAGGGCAGTGGCAGCTCCAGTGTCCTCTCTGATCACATATACCTGCACCTGTTAAGAAAATGTGATTAAAAACAAAATTAAAGTGAAAAGAGAAAGAAAATAGTTCTATTAAGCATTAAATGAAATATGGTGCATGTCAAAGGCAACCCCTTAAGAGACTGTAAAGACGGTGAGAGATCTCTTTCACAGAGTTGAGTGGATGCAACCCACTCAGCCAGGTGGTAGCTGGAGTTAGGCCCATCTCCTCCCAGGAAATTGGGATATGGGTCATTATCTTCTTTGATGATTATAAAAGCCATCACAATGTGCCAGCCTAAAATATATCACTCTGGCATATGGATTATTTTGAGCTCATGGCAACTGAGAATGAACAGATGCAAAAACAAGCCTTCTCAGAGCTTCCATTATCTGACTAAAAGCAGAAACTTCTGAAAAATGAGGACTACCATAAGTCTCCTCTCCAAGGGAGTTTTATGATCATAAAGAAGGCTGAAAGTTGGCTCTGAGATGAGTGCACAAACAAATCTTACTAAACAGTGTGGCTCAACCATACATATATATCCTAGACACCTGCCTACAATTTATGCCTTTTGCTACAGTGATCTATAAGCTTCTTAGTCATACCATTTCTTGGATTTTCACTTTTTTTCTGAATCCCTCTGCATGTAAAAATATTAACATCAATAAAATTTGTATGTCTTTTCCCTGTAAATGTCTTTTGTCATGTTAATTTGCAGACCCCAGACACTGAACCTAAGAGGATATAGTAAAACGTTTTCCTCCTCCACAATTACATTTCAGAGATGGCTCCCAAGTCCTTCAGGAAAGATTTCTGAAGTGTGAGACTGGCAAGTTTAGTCACTGAGAGACTTACGTACATTTAAAAAGAACAGAGAAAGAAATTTTGAAAGAAAAGATAGAAGGGGTAAGTATCTTCCCTTAATTTCAACAGGGAGAATTACTCTTGTTTTTAATTTGAATTTGTCCTTACACCCCAGGCCTGTGCCTGTCACCCCCATACCAAGCATGCTGTGGGATATCCAAGAAATATTTGAAAAAGCTGCATCAGCCCTGGAAATTCATTTATGCACTATTTATAAGGTCCTGGTTATTAGGCTGAGAAATATATCACTTTCATAGTAAAATAGCTGGAAACAATAGCTTCAAAAGGGAAAACTATGCAGTCATTAAGAAAAAAAAAAAAAAGAAAGAAAAATCATGTGGCTTTTATATGTCCCAATAAATTGTTTAGTTTTAAGGCAGGTTGTAGAGCATACACAATATACCATCATTTAGATAAAAATAATTAGATGACTGTATATGGGCCTCTTGAAGATGAGGGGGGCTTCAAGACAAACCAGAAATTATTTATAAAAAATTGTGTATTTATCCTTACATGTTTAGACTTCAGTCACCTTCAAAGTCCTCTCCATTTGATGCAGTACACCTATCAAGATGTTTCTGCACTGTTCAAAACAGTTTTGAACTCGTCGATGCTGATACTTTTTTTTTTTTTTTTTTAGAGAGAGGAGAAGGGAGGGAGAAAGAGAGAGAGAAACATCAATGTGTGGTTGCCTCTCATATGCCCCCAACTAGGGACCTGGCTTGCAACCCAAGCATGTGCCCTGACTGGGAATCGAACCAGCGACCCTTTGGTTCACAGGTCAGTGCTCAATCCACTGAGCCATACCAGCCAGGATGATGTTGATACCTTTTAGTGATTGTTTTTTTGTTTCACCTCTTCCACATTGGCAAAAGATTTCCCTCAGAGGACTTTGTTCATCTGGAAAAACAAAAAGTTGCTCAGGGCGAGGTTGGGTAAATAGGGAGAGTGGGACATTCATGCCATTTTTGGTGAAAAACTGCTGAACATTCAGTGTGGTTTGGGCAAATGTGCTCATAAATCACCCATCATGAAATGGGCAAATGCATTGAAAGAGTCTTCAAAAAAATTCATAGAAGCTGAATGCAGCCTCTCACAATAACACCAGCTGGTACACTGATACAGATGGGTTCCTGGGACACTCACCTAGCAGGGAAGCCTGGACTTACAGGGGGCTTGTCCTCCAGAAGATAATTCCAGTGTTTGTTTTTTTTGTGGGGGGGGGGAGTTCCTCCTTCACACACAAAATTCTATCTCAAGAGGGAAACAAGGGGGTAAAGAATGTTTTCAATTGAAAGAGACCCAATTTTCACTATACACCTTTTTGGAATTCTTAGATTTTATATCGTTTCTATGGATTGCTGTTTTAAAAATCTTTAGGTAACAAACATCAGTGATGTAAATTCTGTCTTATTTCTACTGCGACAAGGTAAATGTCACTCGAAACTACTAAACTCTTCGGGGCACCCTTTTAGTCTGATGTTCTTTCCTCAACCCCCACCACATTACTGACATTGTAGAAAAGACTAGAGAGAAAGAAATGAGTGCTGATACAAAATAAAAGGGACCTATACCACCCAATCATCTCTTCTACCAGCCCTCTCACTCCAGGTCACTGTCCACCTGCCCTAATTACCCCAGGGCCAGGTACCAGACAACTAAGGACAGCCATTCAGCTGCAGGGTTACTTAAACTGGCCAATCCTAACTCATTCACGCCACCCTGGCCATTTGTTGTCAAGGAAACCACGATAATCTTACATATATTTCCCCCTCTCCGACTGGCCTCTGGGTGCCGCCCCGGGTGGCCCTGCATGGCATGTGTGCCCCCATTTCTGGGGACCTGTGACTATTAAAAACTTCTTCCTTCATGACAATCACTGCTGGGTCTGTGTGTCTTTCCATACCTGCCTAAAACCAACATCTACTTTTTCAGATGTTCCTTTTTCTCCTGTTTTATATCTAACAGGCAACATCATAAACTTACTAAAAAAATAAATATAGATGTTCTTACTGTCGCTGGTGGTTTTGCAGCTCCCTGACCTTCCTGCATGTCTCCTCTGCAGTACTGAATATGGTCTAACTCTATCCCATGAGACTATCCTGAGGTTTGCAGGAATACTGTGATTCCTTACCCTCCACCCCACCAGGCGGGACATCACTACAGAGTGTGCAGATACCACTCAGCTCCCACTAACCAGAGGCCAACTGGAAGCATCCCCAAAGTCTTAGTTAAAGCTTTTATAATGACAGATACTCTGCTTGACCAAACCTACCCAGGCTCCTCTGAGCCTCCTCTCAGTGAAGCTTGAAGCCTGGGCTTTCCTGTTTGTTCCCTTTGTCCCCGCAAAGCTAAGTCTAGCAAGAACCCTGCTGAATTCCTTTGGTGAGAGACCCCATCCTTGATGTCTCATCCCCCACCTTTAATGTATGCAGATGTCCCTGAACTGCCTGAGCAGGAATCATTTTAGGCCAATGCTGTAGGCTGTTTGTACCCTGCCCCCCAGATGCATATGTTGAAATCTAACTTCCAAGGCAGAGGAGGATTTAACAGAGGGCGCACCAGGTGCACACTCTGGACCTCGACTTCTGAAGGGCCCCACAAAATCTCAACTTTACACTTTTTTCTAATGACACCAAGTTTGGTTTCATTACTATGCTGCTTAAAATATGGTTAACATGTATTTTTATTTTCCCCATCTTTTTTTAAGGAGCCCAATATTTTCTTCTGTGCCTGGGACCTCAACCGACCTTAATCTGCCTCTGCTTCAAGGTGATGTTGTTAAAAGAGTTGGGGCCTTTGGGAAGTGACTGGGTGGAAGCCTCATGAATGAGGTTAGTGCCCTTATAAAAGAGAATTCAGAGAACCCCTTGACACAGAGAAAACACCATCTGTGAACCAGGAACCTGCTAGAGCCTTGACCTTGAGCTTCCAGCCTCTGAACCTGTGAGGAATAATTACTTATTTTGTTGAAGTCATACAGAAAAGGACTGAGACAGCCAGTTTAACAAGAATCTCCCCTTTTTGCTGATGTTTCCTCTTAGTAATTTTCCATCCACTGATCCCCTCTTTCTGCTCACTGGCTAAAATTCCCAGCTGTCTTTGCTACATTTGGAGTTGAACTTAGTTCTATACTGAAGTCTCTTTCTGCTCTTGCAATAGCACTGAATAAAATCTGTCTTTACCACCTTTAACTAGTGTCCAGCTTTAGAACTTGAATAATAACCTCTGAAGGGAATCAGAATGTCACCCCAAAAGTGCTACTCTGGTATAGATTATTTTGAGCTGAGGCAAGTGAGAAAAGGCAGATCAGCATGAGCCCTCTGTCCTCCTCTGTCTGTCTAAAAGCAGGACATTAATCCCCCTGTGACAGTGGCTCCCCATCCCTGTACCAGGAAAGACTGACCCTTATCACCAGAGAGGAGACAGCACCAGGATGACTCTGCATAAGCAAATGTTGCTAAATAACCTCCACCTATCATTAGTTTCCCCTTGTTCATACCTTCCTACACTTGACCACCGCAAATGCTCTTTCTTTTGTCTTTTCACCTCTCCAATATATCTTTCCCTCTGTTAAAGTTATATGTAAGCCCCTAAATCTGTTACTTTGGGATTTTTTTTCTTCTATGAAGCTCTCATGCACATAAAAACTATTAACATCAAATAAAATTTGTGTGCTTTTCTTCTTTTATTCTGGTCTTTGCCCATTTAATTTGCAGTCCTCAGGTTTATAACCTAAGAGGGTAGGAGAAAAGACTTTTCTCCCCTACATCTCAGAAGAAGAAAATGCCACGAACATACAAAAATCATCATTTGAAAGTTTATTTATATTTACCTTTATACTTAGCCTTATACATTTAGAATAAAAGTCTTTTGATTTTAATTTTGTTTCTGTCCCTCTGAATAAAAGTGGCAAATATGGATGGAAACAAAAAAATAAAAAATGATTCAAATTTTACAAAAATAACTAAGTAGAAAAAAGGCGCCAGAAATTATGAAGGCCCTGTGCCGGCGTCATTAGCATGAGGTGACGCCTGGTTCGCTGGCCAAGGGCCCACACGCGCTGGTGCTCCTCAGGGTCACTGGCTGGGGTTCCATCTGACCTCCTCTCCTGTGTCCAGGCTCCGGGGCTCACACTGGTTCTCTGTGGCTACCCCAGGATGAGCTCCCCACAAAGGCTTCCATGGGCATTCCTTCAGGAACCAAACAGAGGCTGGACATACAGATCACAGCCAGCTCGTCTATAAAAGAGAATGGCGTCACAAGCTGTAGCAGCCTCATTTCAGTCTGTGCTTCAGTGACAGAACATCACAGACTGGGGCTCGCAGGCAATATTTCTTGGTCATGGGTCTGGGCACTGGAAGCCTGAGATAGATCAAGGCACCAACAGACTGGATGTCCAGGGAGGGCCCCTTCCTGGTTCACAGTGTTGTAGTACTTTGTGGTCGAGGGCACGCAAGTAATTCCAGCAGACAGAATGGGACAGATGGAGGGCTGCCACATGCTCAGGCAGGTCAGCACTGAGCAGTGCAAGCACCTTCCTTTCATTGGATTTTGCAGATATGCTAATCAACAGGGAGGGTCCAGGAATGAGCTCACAGGCACATTCCAGGAATGATTACAATGTACTTGAGACTTACAACAGAGGAAGCTTAAAGGATTAACTGAAGAGAACACTTCCTGATAAACAAGTCTATATACCCTCTATAAGTTCAAAAACAAAAACAGAAATCCAATCACTTATTCTTTTAAGGCTATGGAAGGGATGCACTGTTCCTTAAACACTAACAGAAAGTAATCAAGGTTAAACACCATTCGTGCTTAGTTTTGTTTGATTTCCTTATCAACATCAGGGAAGATGGAGTACTCAGCAAGATTCTTTTTAAGTCACAGGATGTCTTTAAGATCCTGAGGCCTGAGCAGTCAGAGACTGTTGGCACCAGCGAGTCCAGCTCGCTGCTCGGATCATTGAACACCTGGACCAAGAGGCATGTAAACATACCTCAAATCAGAAGTCTCGATTTCCAGCATCACACAGCAGGCTGACTCCTTGCTGGGTCCTCACGTGATGGAAAGGGCTGGGAGCTCTGAGGGGTCTCTTTTATGAGGACACTAATCTCACTCATGGGGGCTCCACTGCATGATCTAATCACCTTCTACAGATCCCACCTCTCAATACCATCTGGGTGCTAGAATTTCAACCTATGCATTTTAGGGTTTCACATTCAGCCCATAGCAAAACTGCATGGAGAAACCTGTATGGTCCCCAGCCCACCTGGGAAGCTGGTTGCTGTGAGTTAGACTTGCAGGATGTCAGGCTGCTCTCTCTAGTGACAACCTAGGATGGTGACTTCCAATCAGATGCCAGTTCTCTGGCCCATAGCCCCATCAAGGCACAACTGGAGCCCTCCCTTCTCCACAAGACTTCTGAGCGCCTCTTCTCATTAGTGACAGTGGCCAACTCCCTTGTTGCAGGGATCTCTGAGCAAAGAGCCATTCGTTCCATCATCTCTGGAAAGAAACTAGGGTCATTCTGGGGCAGAAGCTGCCTCTAGGAGCTTCTGGAGGCATGATCTGTGCTGCTACCAGGACCGGCTGGGTGCATGTGTTCTGAGTGAGAGCCTCATAGCCCAGCAGTTTTGGGAAGCTTGCAGAAGAGGCAGGCAGCCTGGTCCCTACCACCTCTGCCTCCACACGCTGCGAGGATGTGGCCCACACTCTCTCTGCCTCAAATTCTCACCAGTGACCACAGGGTCTGCAGCCCTGGCACAGGCTTTAGTTAACAGTCTCTCAGGTTCCTCCAACTCTGGCTCTGGAGCACCTGTACCATACCTGCACACTTGCACCCACCCTACCACCTGCTCATCAAAGGCACTTGCCAGAACCTGATCATGCTCTAGACCAGCGATTTTCAACTGGTGTGCCCCAAGAAATTTTAAAACATGCAGTCCCTGACAATTTTTAGTCAGGGGCATGACCTCTTTTGTTTTAGATTGTCAAATTTAAAAAATGACAATAGTCAACACAACAGCTGTTTGGTGTGAATGAATCAAAATTATACCTATTTTTTTTTTTTCAGACTGGCAAAAAATATATTTTTTGGTGTGCCACCAAATTTTAGTAATTAGTTTATGTGTGCCCCGAGATGGAAAAGGTTGAAAACTGCTGCTTGGACCATTACTTCTCAACTCTGGCTGCTCATTAATGTTGGGGAAATAGAATGTGCAATAAAATCTGCTACCTACCCAGGAAACTGCTCCACAAAACTCAAAGAGGAAAAAAAGTTTTGTTCTTGAATGAGACTTGGGCCAGAGGTGATGACACCCACAGGCATCAACGAACAGGGCAGCAAGGCCCAGGGTATACAACCATCACTTCCCTGTATTCAGGATAAAGTCAATAAAGTAGCAAGTTTTCTCCTGAGGTTATAACCCTGAGTACTTTAAAGTCAGGTGACAAGTAAAGCCCCTCTTTTCCCAGGATGCTGAGAAATTACACTTCAGAGGTTCCTGAGGTATGACAGGCCAGGCATATTTAGCCACTGAAAAGATCTGAATACATTTGAAAAGGACAGAAAAATAAATTCTGAAAGGGAAGGGGGTGATGTCTATTTTCCAGAGAGAGAACTAAGTGCCTTATTTTTAATTTGTTCCTACAGTTGAGTACTCTAGGAATTTTAAAAATAGGGGTACCAGGCCCCTGCACAGAGATGCTGAGCTGCCTGCCAGGGAGAGAGGAAGGGGGTCCTAATGCGCAGTTCTGTTGCCAAGTTTAGCCCTAGTGAATGTCCCTTGTTAGGAAGATCTGGTCATATCCTGACAGTAGGGCTGCTTTGTGTAGGGTACCTGTCTGGAGGTCTGGAGCCTGTGGCATTAAAAAGATGATGATGGAAGAAGAGGAAAAACACATAAGGAGAAGAAGAGGAACCACACCAATTTAAATCCTGAAAACTGAATCACCTTGTTTGGATCCTGATTCAAACAAGCCAACTTTTAAAACAAACACTTTTGAGATAATAGGTGAAATTTTATATGAACCAGAGGCCAGATAAAATAAAAAATTATTGTTAGTTGTGTGAGACAGGGAAAGCCTTCTGGTTATGTAAGAAACACCCCCCAGGTTTAGAGATGAATGGGAGTGTGGGGATCACTCTGAGCCCCAGAATTGCCATCAGCATTACTTTAAGATGAAAATATTTGAGATCCAAACAGCTATAGAACAAACCCCTCTCGAGGAGATCCGAGACGGCAGAGGAGTAAGTGGAAGCTACACTAACCTCCTCCCAGGACCAATCTGGAATTACAACTTAATTGTGGAGAAATCATCTGAAATAACCAACTGAACACTAGCTGGAGAGTAGCCTTATAACCAGGGACAGACAGAAAAGGCCACTTCATCACAACATGACTGGCAGGAACTGCAGAGATGGGAGAGGGCTCAAGGGCTCCCAAGGGCAGCAACTGAAGGGAGGGGTAAATATCTCAGCAGCCAGGGATTCCCCCTGATAAGGGTGGGGTCTAAACCCCCAGCTGGGCTTCCCAGCATACGGCAACAGAGCTAAGAGTAAAACAGCATCCAGCTGTGAAAAGCAAAAAGCTGCAGGTTTTTTTTTTGCCAGCCTGAGACAGCTGGAGACATAGAGAGATACTTAAAGGGACCACGCATGAAAATACATTGGCACCTACTCACCCTGGGTTCCAGAAGAGTGGACTAGAGAAGCTTAAGGAGAGTTTGGGGCAGTGGCTTTGAGGAGAGAACTGAGGGAGCAGCTGATGGGCCAGTGCTGACTCATCCCCCATACTACTGGCAGGCCACTCCTCTCCAAGTGGCATCATACTGAGGGGAAGCAATAGCCCTGCCCACAGGAATTAATCTTCCCTGCCTAGTGGTGTTTAAGCTTGATGGCTGATCACAGATTAAATAGATCAACAACTGAAGGAGACAGACAAAGACAGTGAATCCCTAGTAGTATCGAACAGGCTGCCTAGGCCCAGACTGGGACACGATCTGACATAACCAGGGGCATATCCAGGAAATAAAGGAAGTACACCTCTACAACAGTATACAAGACATGGTGGGAGGAGTCACTCTCAATTCACTAGCTGGAGGGAAGGATCCACCAAACAGCAACACAGTAACAACCAAAACCCAAGTACAACCAGACAGCCATATAAACAGCATAAAGGACATCCCAGGAGCATCAATGTCAGCAGATCAAGGAGACTGCACCACTGAATCCCACAGGTCTCCTATCACAGAAGTAACACCACAAGACAGGGGAGTCAAAGCAGATCAATCCAAGAAGCAGAAACAACAAGAAGAGTCACCTAAAATGGGGACACAAAGAAACAACTTCATATCAAAAGGGTGAATCCCCAGAAAGAGTGCTAAAGGAAACAGAGGCAAGAAAAGTATCAGACATGGAATTATTCAAAACAATGGTTATAAGGAAGCTTAATGAGCTCAGTGAGCTCAATAAAAACTATAAAAAACTCTAGGGGAACTATGAAGAACTTCAGGAGAGCTACAAGGAACTTACTGAGAACTATACCAGCATTAAAAAGGACATAGAAGATATCAATAAGAGCCAGGAGGAAATGAAGAATACAATTTCTGAATTGAAGAACTCAGTAGAAGAAATAAAAAGCAAGCTAGATGAAGCAGAGCATCGAATCAGCGAACTGGAGGACAATGTAGAAGAAAATTCCCAGAGACGGCAACAAAATGAAAAAAGACTGAAAAAGAATAAAGAGGTTTTAAGAGAGCTGCAGGATAACATGAAACGTAATAATATCTGAATCATACAGATACCAGAAGGAGAAGAAGAGGAGCAGGGAATAGAAAACCTGTTTGAAAAAATAATGGTAGAAAACTTCCCTAACTTGATGAGAGAAAAAGTCACGCAAGTCTAGGAAGCACAGAGGGTCCCAATGAAGATGAATCCAAAGAGGCCCACTCCAAGGCACATCATAATTAAAATGGCAAAATTTAAAGATTAGAGAGAATCATGAAAGCAGCAAGAGAGACTCAGCTAATAACAAACAAGGGAGCTCTGATAAGGCTATCAGCTGATTTCTCAACAGAAACACTACAAGCCAGAAGGGAATGGCAAAAAAATATTTCAAGCAATGAAAAACAGAGGCATACAACCATGACAACTCTACACAGCAAGGCTTTCTTTCAAAGTGGAAGATAAAATAAGGAGTTTCCCAGACAAAAGAAGGCTGAAAGACTATATCTCCACCAAACCAGCATTGCAAAAGATGCTAAAGGGTCTGCTTTAATAAGATGAAAAAACAGAGAGAGACAGATGGAGAGGATCACAGGTACAAAGGGAAAAATCATAATGAATAAGTACCTATCAATAATAACCTTAAATCTAAATGGATTAAATGCACCAATCAAAAGACATAGGGTAGCCGACTGGATTAGAAAACATGACCCACATTTATGCTGTCTACAAGAAGCCCATCTCAGAACAAAAGATATACACAGACTGAAAGTGAAGAGATGGATAAAAGATATTTCAAGCAAACAGACATAAAAATAAAAATTAAAAAGCTAGGGTAGCAATAGTTGTATCAGACAAAACAGATTTCACAACAAAGGCCATAAAAAGAGACAAAGAAGGACATTTCATAATACTTAAGGGAACAAGAAGATATAACCCTTGTAAACATATATACACTCAACATAGGAACACCCAAATATATAAGAAAAATCCTGGAGACTTCAAGAAGGATATTGACAGCAACACAATCAAGAGTAGGGGACTTTAACACCTTCTTGTCAACAATGGACAGATCTTAAAAGCAGCGAAACACCAAGGATATTAAGGCATTGAACAACACTCTAGATCAAATGGCCTTAACTGAAATATACAGAACCTTTCTCCCCAAAGAAACAAAACATACTTTTTTTCAAATGCACATGGAACATTTTCAAAGATAGACCACATGGTAGGACACAAATCAAGCCTCAAAAAATCCAGAAAATTGAAAATATATCAAGCATCTTATCAGAAAACACAATGGCTTGAAACTGAAAATGAACCTCAAGGATAAAACCCAAAAACATTCAAATTCAAGGAGAATGAATAACATGTTATTAAATAATGAATGCGTTAACAATGACATCAAGGAAGAAATCAAAAAGTTTCTGGAAACAAATGATAAAGAACACACAACAGCCTAAAACCTATGGAACACAGCAAAGGCAGTCCTGAGAGGGAAGTTCATATCAATACAGGCCTAACTAAAAAGGATAGAAGAATCTCAAATAAACAACCTAACCCTACAGCTACAAGAACTAGAGAAACAACAACAAACAAAGCCCAGAGCAAATAGAAGGAAAGAAATCATCAAAATCAATGCAGAATTAAATGATGTAGAGACTAAATGAATAATTCAAAAGAGGAATAAAAGCTGTATGTAACTGGTTCTCTGAAAACATAAACAAAATCGACAAACCTTTAACCAGACCCATCAAGAAAAAAGAGAGATGACCCAAATAAATAAAATCAGAAAAGAAAGAGAGAAATCACAACTGATACCAGAGAAATACAAAAGACTGTAAGAAATTACTACAAACAACTATAGGACAAGAAATTTGACAACCTGGATGAAATGGAAAAATTTCTGGAAACATATAATCTTCCAAAACTAAATCAAGAATAAGGAGAAAGCCTAAATATAAATAAATCAATAACAACTAGTGAAATTTAAACAATAATCAAAAAAATCCTGGCACACAAAAACCCTGGACCGGATGGTTTCACAGGCGAAT
Source organism: Furipterus horrens (assembly GCF_987537825.1). NCBI lineage: Eukaryota > Metazoa > Chordata > Mammalia > Chiroptera > Furipteridae > Furipterus > Furipterus horrens. The sequence continues at coordinate 58,002,309 of NW_028327180.1, read as the reverse complement.
TTTACAAAACATTTAGGGAAGAGCTAACTCCTATCCTTCTCAAACTATTCCAAAAAATCCAAGAAGAGGGAAGACTCCTAAACTCTTTTTATGAGGTCAGTATACTTCTAATTCCAAAACCAGATCAGACACAACAAAGAAAGAAAACTACAAGTCAATATCGCTGATGAACACACATGCTAAAATCCTCAACAAAATATTGGCAAACCAGATCCAGCAACACATTAGAAAGGTCATACACCATGATTGAGTGGGATTCAACACAAGGATGCAAGGATGGTTTAATATTCGGAAATCAATAAATGCAATACACTGCATAAACAAAATGAAGGACAAAAATCACATGATCATATCAATAGATGCTGTAAAAGCATTTGATAAAGCACGACACCCATTTATAATAAAAACACTCAGCAAAGTGGGAATAGAGAAACCATACCTCAACATGATAAAGGCCATAAAAGAGAAACATGCAGCCAGGAAGTTTTCCCCCTAAGATCAGAAACACGACAAAGATGTCCACTCTCTCCACTTCTATTCGACATAGTACTGGCAGTTCTATCTACAGGGATCAGACAAGAAAAAGAAATAAAGGGCATCCAAATTGGAAAGGAGGAAGTGAAACTGTCATTATCTGCAGATGATATGATATTGTACATAGACAACCTTATAGACTCCACCAAAAAACTACTTGACCTAATAAGTGAATTTGGCAAAATATCAGGGTACAAAGTCAATATTCAGAAATCAAGGCTTTTCTGTATGCCAACCATAAAATATCAGAGGTAAAAACTAGCAAAAAAATAATCCATTTACTATAGCAACAAGAAAAATAAAGTACCTAGGAATAAACTTAACCAAGGAGGTAAAGGACCTGTAACTTGAAAACTACAGAACACTGAAAAAGAAATTAAGGAAGATACAAATAAATGGAAGCATATATCATGTTCATGGATGGGAAGAATTAACATCATTAAAATGTCCATACTACCCAAAGCAATTTATAGATACAACACAATCCCTATTAAAATATCAATGACATATTTCATAGACCTAGAACAAAGACTTCAAAAATTTATATAAAACCAAAAACGACCTCGAATAACCTCAGCAATCTTGAGAAAGAGGAACAAAGTAGGAGGAATCACAACACCTGATATCATACTATATTACAAGGCCACTGTAATCAAAATACTGTGGTAATTGCCTAAATCAGACATATAGGTCAGTGGAACAGAACAGAGCCCAGAGATAAACCCAGGTCAATTAATATTTGATAAAGGGGGAAGGAGCATAAAATGGAGTGAAAAAAGTCTCTTCAACAAATGGTGCTGGGAGAACTGGATAGGGACATGCAAAAAATGAAACTAGACCACCAACTTACACTATACACCAGAATAAACTCAAGATAGATTAAAGACTTAAATGTAAGTCGTGACACCATGAAAGTCATAGAGCAAAACATAGGCAGTAAAATTTCAGATACCCTGTGTAGCAACATTTTCACTGATATATCTCCTAAGGTAGAAAAGAATAAACAAATGAAACTACATCAAACTAAAAAGTTTCTGTTCAGCGAAAGAAAACATCAGCAAGATGAAAAGGGGACCAACTATATGGGAAAACATTAGCCAATGATACCTCAGACAAGGGTTTGATCTCCAAAATGTATAAAGAACTTATACAGCTCAACACCAAGAAGACAGACAATCCAATTAAAAAATGGGCAAAGGACCTGAACAAACACTTCTCCAGAAAGGACATACAGAGGGTACAAGGGCATATGAAAGAATGGTCAACATCACTATCCATCGGAGAGATACAAAATAAAACCACAAGGAGATACCACCTCACACTGTCAGAATGGCCATCATCAACAAATCAACAGACAAGTGCTGGTGAGGATGTGGAGAAAAGGGAACCCTAGTGCACTGTTGGTGGGAATGCAGACTGGTGCAGCCACTGTGGAAAACAGTATGGAATTTCCTCAAAAAATGAAAAATGGAACTGTTACAGAACTGGGGTATCCAAAAACCCCCAGAGCTTGTGGCTGGGGGATGGGGAGAAGGAAGCAGCTTTCAGGATGCCTTCACATGCCTAAGGCTGGTGGTCAGTGTCTTTGTTATTTATGCAAATAGCTTGGGTGCTTCCAAGGCCTCAAGGAGATTAGATGGGAGGGGTCTTGGACCCAGAGATGGTATGGAAAAAGCACACAGCCTGCGTGAGGTTCTCTGAATGGTCAGAACTGGGGACCATGCTGACTGCATCACAGGTCGCAGTCATGTAACAGAACCCCTGGGCTGCTCCGATTGAAACAGAACCCACGGGCTGTTTAGTTAGGGGCCCGATTGACCCCCGCCAGAATTATAATTCTGAATACCAGCGTTTGGTGAAAAGAAAAAGAATTGTTTATTTACACATAGTCCTGCCTCCCCCTCCCAGACCTGGAGTCTTAGAAAATCAGAGACACTGTTTCCCTACTTCCTAGACACAATTCAGCTTTACCAGCGGCTGCCAATCACTCAATCTGATTGGGGAGGTCCTTTCTGTGCTGTGGTGCCATCCAGCTCTCAATGCAGAACCTCCGGGATTCTCAGTCTCCTTGTGAACTGTCTTCTTCCTGTAAACCGCGTGGATCTCCTCTCCTTCTCAAAGCAGTCTGGCAAGAGCTTCTTCTTTAACAGCCTGGAGACCCCTTCTCCAAGCCACATGGAGGGAGCCTACAAGAGCCAGAGAGTGAGGGTGTGAAGGCCAGAGAGAAAGAGCCTGAGAGAGAGCCTCTTAGAGTCAGAGCCAGCCCAAAATCTCCACAGCTGCTTCTCTCTTCCTCACTGCATCCTCTCCCTCCCTCACTATGTCCTCTCACACAGTGGCAGTGGGTGTTGCAAACAGTTCTGACCATTCACAGAACCCTATGTAGGCTCTGTCTCCTTCTTCCGTACCAGCCCACAGTCCAAGACCCTTCCCAGACTGGAGCCTTGGAAGTAAAGCGGATCTTTGCAACAATGTTTCCAGCCACTAGCTCCAGGCATGCAAGGGCATCCTGAAAGCTGCTTCCTGCTCCCTATCTCCCAGCCACAAACTCTGGGGTTTGTTTTTGGACTCCCCTGTTTCTTAGCAGTCAGGGATTTAAAAATGGGTGGCAGACATTTTTAACTGGGTTCTCCATGCTGTTCTAAGAGGGGAGACTGTCTGACCATGCTGCTTTGAAAAGAAGGGTTCTCCATGCAGTTTGCAAGGAGGGCAAAGGTGCTCTCCATGCGGATTAGAAACGGGGAACACCATGCAGCTTTGAGACACACCTTGCGGTTTGGAGAAGGGGGAATACCTTTGTGGTTTTGTTACAGAACCCCTGGGCTGCTCCAATTGAAAACAAACCCACAGGCTCTTTAGTTAGGGGCCTGATTGCCCTCCGCCAGAATTATAACTCTTAATACCAGAGTTTAGTGAAAAGAAAAATAATTGTTTATTTAACAGTTATATAGATTTAGTTATTTGCGGATTTCTGCTGTTAAGTCTTATGTTCTTTAAAAACACCCATAAACACATTTCCTTGTTAGAAACGAGGACATAGTGACTCCCAAACCAGTAAAAAGTCATTAGTAACAAAGGGTAAATGTAATTAAAGGGTCCTAAGGGCAAATGTAATTAGAGGGTCTCTGAGAAGGGAGCTGACAGCACTGGCATATCTACAAACTGTGAGAAACGCTCACAATAAAAACTGGGACACAGGACTTGAGCAGTAAAACGAGGCCTTTATTCACGAGTCTGCAGAGCCGGGCGCACCCTCATAGCCAGGAGAATGTGCGCGCCAAATAGACAAAGGAACCTGGTTTTATAGTCTTAGCTTCCCCACCCTAAAATTGCCATTCTAAGGTGAGAGCGATTAGCTTCCCCGCCCTAACGCAACTAGTTTCCCCTCCCCTCTCCTTCTTCCCCGTTTCTCCATGACCGGATACTCAGGAGGTACAATCTAACGCGTTCATCTAAATGCCCCTATTGTGATTTGTGAATATGCTAATGTTATCCACTCCCTTCTCAGAGATCCTTTAATTACATTTGCCCTTAAGACCCTTCAATTACATTTGCCTTTTGTTACCAATGACTTTGCTACTGGTTTGGGAGTCACTATGACCTTGTTTCTAACAATTTCCCCCTGTCTCTTTTGGAAAATTGACTACTCAAACCATTCTATTTATTCCTCCAAATTTAAGGAGGATTTCTTGACTTTCTTCCTCATGGTTAGGATTCCCTTTGGTCTCTCGGAGGAGGAGATTATGAAAAGTTGCTGCATCTGTTTAGTTAGTGCAGTTTCAATTAGTCTTTGAACTAAACCTCTGATGCATGGAATACAGCACCCTAAAGCTGTGAGGACGCCTGTTACCACTATGAGGGATACCAGAGCTGATGAGATTATTCCTTTCCAGTTGCCAAACCAATTTTCTAACCATCCTGTTATGGGATTGTCAATACCCGAGTTTTCCGCCAGTTTATTTGCTAAGATAGTTAGTCCCTGCAGGGCCTTAGTGATAGATCCATCAGGGGCTGTATTATTAGGGATAAAGGTGCAACACTGCCCCCTGAGCATTACACATACACCTCCCTTTTCTGCCAGCATCATATCCAGTGCCATCCTGTTCTCCCAAGCCACTCAACTGGTGGCATTTAATAAATAAATCAACAGAAGAGCACTGACTCAAACCCTGCTGCTATTTGATTTCTAGCTTTAAACTCATTTGGAACTCCTCTGGGGACCCCAATTGCGTCAATATAGATATGAGGATCAAAGGATCCACCAGGCACCACTGACCTCTTTTCCCTAACAGGGGCAGTCTAGTCTGGACCAGTTTTGGAAATGCTAGGGTAAATGGGATAGCCAATTGAACCAGGGCACAGGTTCCACTCCACTTGTCAGGTAGGATTTTCCAGAGACTCCTTTGCCCACAATACCACCAGACATCTGTTCTGGGGACTTGGAGGGGAATATAGTCGCCGGCCCCACTGTGAAGGTGGCTCGCATTTCTGGTATGAGTGCATGTTCGGAGTTCTTCTGCAGGGGTACCTGAATTCGCTTCCCACCTAGAGAGGCAAGAAGAGTAATTCATGGGCCCCACTGAGTATGAAGGGAGGGATTGAGTCCCATTACTCCTTATAGAGGGAAGAGGAGAGACAAGCTTCTGCAAGTCCCATTTCCCCATGCATTCTCATCCTGGTAGAGAGCGAGCATACAGGCGATTCCCGAGGGGTCAGAGTCCCAGCCTAGTGGAAATGGTACAACCTGTGCCTGGGGTCTCCCTGTGGTACAAGCATAACAGTTACTTTTATTCAGGGAATTAACAGCAAATTTGACCCATTCTACCCAAGCATTTGCGTCTCCGTACCCAGTCTCTATCTCTAAGGTTTGTCTGAGATCTAATACCTTAAAAACTTTTACCTTGGCTGGATTATTCTGGAGTCTTTTCTGAGGTGTAGCTGAGAGAAGTTAGATTTTCTAGGGAAGGAGTAGTCACTACGTGAAGACCTAGCCACCCTACTGGATTTATGTCAGATACATTTGGCTTTTAGGCCATAAACTCTGGCAGCCACATGGGGTTCCTGACTTAAGGTCTGTGGCTGGTTCAGTGTCAGAAGAAGAGGGTTGCACTGGAGAGGCTGGCAGTTTCGGGAAGGAGCTCCTTGGTGAAAGTTATTTTAAGCAAAAGAGAGACCAGTTTAAAGTGAAGCCCACTGACCAACCCATACTTCGCCAACCCAACCACTTAGTTCAGCCAAACTGTTGAGTCTCAGGGGGCGGCAGTGCAGATGGGCTTCTTAAGTGCAGCTTCTATGTACAGACAATCACTCAGGTAATGAGATTATAGACTTATATCCTATGAAAACAGAAAGAACACACACATGTTAATTCACACAACACAATTCACAAACCAATTTCTAAATTTGCAAGACTGTCTTATTGGGAAGACATCCAGTTGCAAGGCATTTGACATTCTTCTTGCCTGTAAATTAAGCATTATTGATAATGTCACAGACCTGGTTTAACTTTTGAATGAAAACAAACTTTTAATTAAAATAAACTTTATAGACACAGCTGCACTAGTTTATAGTTTACCACTGATCATTGTGATTTTCCTCAAATCACGATTTTTCTTCTTAAGATTACCCTCCTTGTTATTAAAGGGACTGCATTAAGTCCAGTTTTAATTTAGCCTGTTCATTTGCATAAATACAACAAGAGCAGCCATTGATAGCATAAATCTTTTAAGTCTGCTTTGCTGGAACTTACACAAGGAACCTTCAGGATTACCTTTAGTCTGCCCTCTGGGCACAGAAGCTGAGCCACATACCTGCCATCTGGCCTTGCCTGTAAAACCCATGCTTTCCCAAATCCTTTGGGTTTTCCATTGTGCCTTAAGTTTCTTCCTAGCCATTTATTAGGGAAGCAATCTTCGTTTTTTTCCCTAGAAAGATTGCCATGGACCGCACAACCAGCCAAGGTGCCAGGCCTTTCCCTCATGGGCTTGCATTAGCCTAGGCATGCCTCCTTCAGGCATGACATTCCAGTCAAAGCCTCGGCTGACATTACCACCATTAGCAACTGGTCTTATTAGTTTTATGCAAAGGAACCTTATGTCACTTCTTACTTCTTTACAATGCCAAATACTGGAGGGTTCCCGTAAGGAGAAAAATATAAAGGCGTGAAGGAAAATCCTTGTCCTTCAAAACTGCATTTCCATGCATTATACCTTCTATTACTAAAACCATACAATTTCTTCTCAAAACCTTTATAAATTTCTAACCAACCTTTTTATTTACATGCCTTACACCTTTCCTGGTTCCCCTTCTTTCATGTAAAATTTCCCTGGGAAACCTCAATTCTTCCTTTCAGAGCATAAACAGAACACAAGCAGTTGAGGTTTCCTTTTCCCAAGTTTAAAGCTTCTATAACTTTCTTTCTTTTTTATAATTACAACTTTCCTCAGACCTTCTGCAACATTCACAAACTTTCTAAATACCCTTTACTGCTTTAGATTTAACCATAACATGCTTCCAATCCTTGTTCTTTTCCACACGGCGAAGAACTGTACTTAAACTCAGTATCTGGCAGCTAAAAGTTCCTAGATTTGTAGATATTCTGCAGTTTTCTGAAGCTTAGACCTTGCAAACACCTGTCATGCAGCAATGACTTGAATGTTTAGACATATACCATTTTGCACATCACCTTAAGAGCATACCTAACCCACCATTTTGCCCACTTCAAAGATGGCGGCAGCATTACATGCAGCATCTTTGAAGACAGTGGCACCCATAAGTACCACCCACAAGATGGTGGCAAACCCACGTGACTTATCCACCATGGTGGAGCACTCACGTGGCTTACCCTAAATGGCAGTATACCTATGAGGCTTAGTGTCCAAATCACAACCTTCATGCAGGCTCTGGAGGGAGAGACCCATTTCTCCTCCTGCAGAGGTGGAGTCATTGGCTTTGCAGTCACTTCAGAGGCCATAACCAAAAGGCGTGCTGAGAGGGAAGTCCCTTGAATCTGCAGACGGGTGGGCACTGCAGAAGCCACGCTCACCTGCAGAGGGGGCTGCGCCCCAGGAGCCTCCGATGCTGCCGCGGGAACCGCCCCCACCTGGGGAGAGGGCTGTGCCGCGGGAGACGCCCCTACCTGTGGAAGGGGTGGTGCCATGGGAGGCGCCTTTACCTAGGCGCAGTTTGGCGCCAAAACAGTTCCTTTGTCTGCCGGATTTAGAGAGTTAAAGAGGGCTACTTCCTCATTCTCCTCCTCTCTTCTAACATACACTTTCTGAGCTTCCCTGAAGAGTTTTTCAGTTGCTTTAATTGGCCTATTCACTTACTTTTTGCAATTTCTTACAAATATTTGGCCAGTTTCTGTTACAATGGTGACTTTTCTTAATTTAGATAAGTTGCCATCAGCGCCTTAGGTGTCATGGGGGCGGATACTGGTGGGGTATCTGCTAGGTGTTCCTGGCCTCTTCCGTCTGTACTGTCCGTCCACGGTGCCTCTGCCCAGTTGGCCGCCGGCTGGCCAGGGCTATAAGGCAGTGGGAGACAGGACAGAGGGTCCCAGGCCTTCTCTTTTTCTTTTTTACAGGGAAGAGACCTGCGGATCTGCTGGTAGGTGGTGATCAGCAGAGAGCATATTCCCTCTCTTCCTTAAAGGCTGATGCCTGGCCCTGGCTGTTGTGACCCAGTGGACCCAGCACCAGCCCACGAACCAAGTGTCGCCGGTTCAACTCCCAGTCAGGGCACACGACCAGGCCACACGCCAGGTCCCCAACTGGGGGCACGAGCGAGAGGCAACCACACAGCGATGCCCCTCTCTTCTTTCTCCAAAAACAAACAAACAAACAATCAAAAAAAGCTGAACACACATATAAGACCAGGGCTTAACAAACCCAACATTCATCAGACCCAAATCGGGGCTAGGAGACAGATTTCCCCTAAATGGGTTCCTTTGGCCAAAGGAAACAACAATAATTTACCATTGTCTGTTTTTCCTTACTTTTGGTCCCCACCCCTAGGCCTAAAATTTCCATTTCCCATCCTCAGCTGATTCACGTGGCTGAATCCGGCTGTGTTCTCAACCTAACGGACCCAGCAGAGGGGCACTCCACACTCGCTTACTTGCACACAGACCGAGATGCTTCGTTCATCTCCGGCCGCTTCCCTCACAGGACAATGGACCCAGCGGAGGTGCACTCCGGCCGTTCCCTCACGGGAGAACGGACCCAGCGGAGGTGCACTCCGGCCGTTTCCTTCACGGGACAACGGACCCAGCGGAGGTGCATTCCGGCCGTTCCCTAACGGGAGAACGGACCCAGCGGAAGAGCACTCCGGCCGTTTCCCTCACGGGAGGACGGACCCAGCGGAGATGCACTCCGGCCGTTTCCCTCATGGGACAACGGACCCAGCGGAGGTGCACTCCGGCCGTCTCCCTCACAGGACAGCGGACCCAGCGGAGAGGCACTCCACACTCGTACCAGCCACACGCACAACTCATACCAGCCACACGCACAACTCGTATCAGCCACACGCACAATCAGCTTCCCGAGGATGCCCAACCACCAAGGCAGTACTTAAGTCCAATTTTCCTACCTTGGCCCGTGCACGAGGTTGCCTGGTTGCCGCGGTGTTTGCTTTTGTTTCCCCCTGCGTCGATCCACTGCTGTCCCAACAAGAAGTCTCGGGTCGTTTCCGGACTCTGAGGCGGGTGGGCCCTGGGTCAAGCGGGCCACCCAAAAGCGGGTAGGACGCGTCTCCCCACCTTGGCTCAGAGCCCTTCCCACACACAGGAGGAGGATCCCGGACGAGCCCCCAAATTGTGAGAAACGCTCACAATAAAAACTGGGACACAGGACTTGAGCAGTAAAACGAGGCCTTTATTCACGAGTCTGCAGAGCCGGGCGCACCCTCATAGCCAGGAGAATGTGCGCGCCAAATAGACAAAGGAACCTGGTTTTATAGTCTTAGCTTCCCCACCCTAAAATTGCCATTCTAAGGTGAGAGCGATTAGCTTCCCCGCCCTAACGCAACTAGTTTCCCCTCCCCTCTCCTTCTTCCCCGTTTCTCCATGACCGGATACTCAGGAGGTACAATCTAACGCGTTCATCTAAATGCCCCTATTGTGATTTGTGAATATGCTAATGTTATCCACTCCCTTCTCAGAGATCCTTTAATTACATTTGCCCTTAAGACCCTTCAATTACATTTGCCTTTTGTTACCAATGACTTTGCTACTGGTTTGGGAGTCACTATGACCTTGTTTCTAACACAAACCACAGAAGGGGCATTTAGATAACCGTGTTAGATTGTAACTCCGGAGTAACCAGTAATGGAGAAACGGGGAAGAAGGAGAGGGGAGGGGGAGCTAATTGCATTAGGGCGGGGAAGCTAATCGCTGTCACTTTAGGGCAAGGAAGATAATCACTTTAGGGTGGCAATTTTAGGGTGGAGAAGATAATCACTTTAGGGTGGCAATTTCAGGGTGGAAAAGATAATCACTTTAGGGTGGCAATTTCAGGGTGGGGAAGCTAAGACTATAAAACCAGTTTCCTTTGTCTACTTGGCGCGCACATTCTCCTGGCTGTGAGGGTGCGCCCTGCTCTGCAGACTCGTGAATAAAGGCCTCGCTTTACTGCTCAAGTCCTGTGTCCCAGTTTTTATTGTGAGCGTTTCTCACATCCTTGCCTCCCCCCTACCAAACCAGGCTATTTAGAAAAGTTACGAGAAACTGTTTCCCTACTTTCCAAACACAGTTCAGCTTTACCAGTAGCTGCCAACCATTCAATTCTGATTGGGGAAACCTCGTCTGTGTTATGGGGTCCACCAGCTTTTAATCCAGAACCTCATGGATTCTCAGCCTCCTTGTAAACTGTATAGTTAGTCCTTTTGTAATCCACATGGTCAGTCTTCCTTTTCAAAGCAGCAAGGTATGTCCCTTCCTTAAAACTGCATCGTCAGTCCCAGTTAAATTCACATGATCAGCCTGTCCCCAGTTAAATCCGCACAGTCAGCCTGGCTAAAATGGCTGCCGCTTATTTTTAAATCCCTGACTACGTCCTCTGCTGCAGTGGGTGCGGTAACCAGTTCTGACCATTCACAGAACCTTACTTAGGCTCTGTGTGCTTTCTCCATATCATCCCCTGGTCCAAGAGCCCTCCCATCTACCTGAGGCTTTGGATGCATTAGAGCCATTTTGCATAAAAAAGACACCGGCCACCAGCCTCAGGCATGTGGAGGCATTCTAAAAGCTGCTTCCTTCTTCCCATCCCCCAGCCGCAAACTCTGGGGATTTTTGGACTCCCCTGTTTCTGTAACAGTTTTGGAAAGGAAAGGTTGGGAATTCACGCCATTCTGGATTAAAAGCTGGTGGACACCACAACACAGAAAGGCCTTCCCAATCAGAACTGAATGATTGGCAGCTACTGGTAAAGCTGAACTGTGTCTAGGAAGTAGGGAAACGGTATCTCTAACTTTTCTGACTAGCCTGGTTTGGTCGGGGGAGGCAGAACTGTGTGTTTGTGGGTGTTTTAAGGAACATAAGACTTAACGGCAGAAATCCGCAAATAATCTAAATCTATATAACTATTAAATAAACACTTCTTTTTCTTTTCACTAAACTCTGGTACTGAGTTATAATTCTGGCGGCAGGCAATCGGGACCCTAACAAAACAGCCTATGGGTTCTGTTTCAATTGGAGCAGCCCAGGGATTCTGTAACAGCCGTCGTCGTCGGCAGCCGTCCGTCTCGAGAGACGATGGTGTAGCTTCTTAAGAGTCTATCTGCACCGCCAAGAATGGCTGTGCAGTCCAACTCGGGAGTGACACGGTATCTGTCTCCTCCCGTGTTGAATCGACATCTTGTGATGACGCTGGAGTGTCCTCTCCAGTGAAGCTGAAGCTACAGAGCCTGGGCAGGGTGATATGGAGGGTCTGCTGTTGCCCATGCAGCAGACCCCCCCTCTCTTCGCAGCTGAAGGGCCCAAGGGAAAGACGGAGTCAATACAGCTTGGCTTCAGGTGCGCCGCAGGAGTTGCCGGTGTTGACTACAACGTCAAACCGCCTTAGGGACTCCGGCTCCGGATTTTCTGTCGGGGTTTACTCCCTTAGCCTTTCCCCTGAAGAGGTATGCCGCAAGGCAGCGGAGGTTTTTTGGAGTCAGAGTTTTCCTTCTCTGATGTGCCCTGACTGGAAGATCGAACCAGCGACACTTAGCTCGCAGGCCGACGCTCAATCCACTGAGCCAAACCAGCCAGGGCAGTCTGTAACAGCACTGCCTTTTTATCCAGCAATTCCACTGCTAGGATTGTATCCTAAGCATCCTGAAACAGCAATTCAGAAGAACCTATGCACCCTATGTTCATAGCAGCACTATTTACAATAGCCAAGTGCTGGAAAGAGCCTAAGTGCCCAACAGTGGATGAGTGAATCAAAAAACTGGTACATTTACATAGTGGAATACTGAGGAGTTCCTTGTCCCACAGGAATCATGATGCATATGGAAAATAACTCAGAAACTGTCTGCTCGTTCTATGGAGAAAAGGGTGCGCAACACTTCAAAGGAGAGAAATGCTGCTTGACTCTTTCCTTGTGTCCAGTTTTATTTAGTAGCATAAACGCAGGAATTTTGACAAGCGTAATGTATCTACTAAGTCCAACAGGATGAGAGTAAATCATGTATAGAGTTTAGAATACCCTGTGTGAAGGTCAGCCTGGCACCAGATGATTACTATCTCTTTTTATTACTACTGACCTGCTTTCACTCAGAAGATTATAGCTCCCTGGGGCTGCGTTCAGCCTGGATTTTATTGCCTCTGTTTTCAGAGCATTGTGCAAAGGTTACAATCTTCGGAGCCAGTGCCATCTGTTCCCCACAGAATACTATGCAGCAGAAAGAAGGAACTCCTACCTTTTGCGACACCATGGATGGAACTGGAGAGTATTCTCGTTGGCAGCCGTCCGTCTCGAGAGACGATGGTGTAGCTTCTTAAGAGTCTATCTGCACCGCCGAGAATGGCTGTGCAGTCCAACTCGGGAGTGACACGGTATCTGTCTCCTCCCGTGTTGAATCGACATCTTGCGATGAAGCTGGAGTGTCCTCGTGAAGCTGAAGCTACAGAGCCTGGGCAGGGTGATATGGAGGGTCTGCTGTTGCCCATGCAGCAGACCCCCCCTCTCTTCGCAGCTGAAGGGTCCAAGGGAAAGACGGAGTCAATACAGCTTGGCTTCAGGTGCGCCGCAGGAGTTGCCGGTGTTGACTACAACGTCGAACCGCCTTAGGGACTCCGGCTCCGGATTTTCTGTCAGGATTTACTCCCTTAGCCTTTCCCCTGAAGAGGTATGCCGCAAGGCAGGGGAGGTTTTTTGGAGTCAGAGTTTTCCTTCTCTGATGTGCCCTGACTGGAAGATCGAACCAGCGACACTTAGCTCGCAGGCCGACGCTCAATCCACTGAGCCAAACCAGCCAGGGCCAACTGGAGAGTATTATGCTTAGTGAAATAAGCCAGGTGGTGAAAGACAAATACCATATGATCTCACCTAATACAGGAAACCAATGAACAAAACAAACAAATGAGCAAAATAGAACCAGAGGCATGGAAACAAGAAACAGACTGATGATGACCAGAGGAGAGAGGGGAGGGGAAAAGGGGGGAAAGAAGGGGAAGGGCCTAGTCAAGGAACTAATGTAAATGACCCATGGACTTGGACAAGAGGGTGGGGGTTCACTTTGAGAGAGGGCGGAAGTGGGCAAGGCAGGGGAGAGTAATGGGGGGGAAATGGGGCAACTGTAATAGAAAAACAATAAAAGAAAAACAATACACATTTCTTCAAAATACTAAAAACAGAATTACCATATAATCCAACAAATTTACTTTTCATTATATAGCCAATAGCAATTTTACTTCTCATTATGTAGCCAAAATAATTGAAAGCAGGATCTTGAATAGATATTTATACATCCATGTTCACAGCAGCAATATTCACAACAGCCAAAAGGTGGAAGCAATGAAAGTGTCCATCAATGGATGAATGGATAAACAAAATGTGCTCTATACATACAGTAGAATATTATTTACTCTCAAAAATTAAGGAAATTCTGATGTAAGCCACAACATATATGAACCTTTAAGAAACTTCACTGAGTAAAATAAGGTAGACACAAAAAGAGAAATAATATACGGTCCAAGTTATTTTTAAGTATGGTTCCACTTATACAAAGTAATTAGAATAGTCAAATTCTCAGAAATAGAAAGTAGAATAGCTGGTGCGAGATGCTGTGAGGGGAGTGGGGGAACGTGGCAATGGGTGGTTGTGGTTTAATGGGTATGGAGTTTGAGATGATGAAAAATTCTGGAAGTGGATGGTGGTTATAGCTGGAAACCCATGTGAATGTATGCAATTCCACTGAATTGTACACTTAAAAGTCATTGAAATTCTAACTTTATTATATATATGTTATACCACAATTAAAATTAAAAAGAAAAAAGAAAAGAAAAGAAAGCCCTCTCCAAGTTCCCCTTATCTGAGTAAAAGCAGCAACTTCTGGGAAATGAGGCTGCTATAAACCCCCTCATGGGGCAGTTCTGGGTCCTGAAGAAGGTGGAAAGATCACTCATAGCTGTGCAGACAAACGTTATCACACACTTTCTGGTAGCCTCTCTGTTCTCCCCAGAACCCTTTTGTCTTGCCTAAAGAAACCTATTTGTTTTTCCCATAGAGGCCTTTTCTCTCCCTTCCTTTTCCCTAAGTTTTTTATATAAGCCTTTAACTTGAACGGTTTAACAAGCCAGCTACTTCCTTTGATGACAACCAAATACATACAAACTAGTTTTTTCCTGTTGATTGGGCCTTTTTAATTAGCAGGTCCCAGCCACTGAACCAAAAAGGTAGAGGAAAGTTTTTTCTCCCTTGCAAAAGTGAGTGGAGGTAAATCCAGTGATGTCTGGGGTTTTCTGTTTGTTTGTTTGTTTGATTCTGTTAATCTTCAGCCAAGACTAAAGAACAGGACAAATGAAGCAAATATGGTGAAATACCTATCTGTACAATTTACATGAGGGGGGAACTCTCCAAAATACCAGAATTACTTTCTGGACGGTGGGCCCTTGTAGTACAGGCTTCCTTCAAAAGGTGAGTATTCTGGGAACCCATCTGTGTCAGTGTACCAGCTGGCATTGCTGTGAGAGGCTGTGTTCCGCTTCACTGAATTTGTTTAAAGGACTCTTGCAACACATTTGCCCATTTCATGATGGGTGATTTACAAGGGCACTTGCCCAAACCAAGCTGAGTGTTCAGCAGTTTTAGCCCAAAACAGCATGACCCCCATCCCAACCTCCCTAACACCCGACCTCACCCCAAGTGACTTCTGTTTGCTTCCCTGGATGAAAGAAGTCCTCAAAAGGAAACGTTCTGTTGATGTTGAAGAGGTGAAACAAAAACCAGCATAAACACTAAAAGGCATCAAAATTGACAAGTTCAAAAACTGTTTTGAGCAGTGGAAAAACGTCTTGATAGGTGTATTGCCTCAAATGGAGAGTACTTTGAAGTTGATTTAAGTTTAAACATGTAAAATAAACACACATTTTAAAAATAAACTCCAGTTTATTTTGGGTTCCCCCCTCTATATGGAGTCCAGTGTTCTCTTGAATTTTTGTTCTAAAGTTTTTCTAGATTCTGTTTTCTAAATTGAAAGAAACCCTCAGCCCAGAATTTCCTTCCATGCAAAAATGAGTCAGGGACTTGGCATTACAATTAACGCCCTCTCCTGGGCGTTGTCTGCCTTCCCCCAACCCCATGCACTGCCATGCAAACGCAGCACTGAGCAGCGGGTTCCTCCTGGTGTATGCTAGTAATTGAGGCACTGCCCAAGAAACACACTCAGCTGCGCGCCAGGGAAGGCAGCAGTCTGCCTACACTCACAGCCTGGTCGTCTACACCCGCACTCCCAGGAGGTAACGCCCGTCGGTTGCGCCGCGCTCCTGCTGTGGCCCGAACCTTAGTTTCCTCATCTCTCCGCTCTCTAGGGGCCAGGCCTCAGGATGCACGTAGCCAGCGGCCATGGTTAGGTCAGTGTTGGGAGGCAGCGACACCGTAAAACCACCTCCAGCTTCTGGCAAGACCCTCAGGGGCCCGCCCCGTCCGGTGCCCCTCTGAACCCAGCCCGCTTCCTCCTACCCAGTGCTCCTGGGGCCTCTTGGGGCCCGCGACCCTCACCACCTCTCCCAGCGACCCCTGTCACCTCTCCAACCAGACGCCTGTTTCTGCTGCCTTTTCCACCCTTACCTCCCTCCCAACGGGGCGCCCCCCCACCCCCACGCACACACCTCAAGCTGCCCCTTCCTCCTCTCCCTAAAGCCTTCTCCGTCATCCATGCCGGGTACCTGCCTTCTGCCCCCCAATTCGCCTACCCCCATTCCGGGACAACACTCTTGTTCCTCTATCCTCGTTGGTCTGCCCCAAACCCATCCCCGACTCAGGACACTGCCCTTCACCTTTCACCCCTGACCAAATCCCCTCTCACCCCTGCCGGCCCAGAGGCTCAGGTCTCCACCCCCACGGTGCTGACATCACCGCAACCCCCCACCCCTACCCTGCCAACGGGCACGCACACTCACTTCCTGCCCTGCGGCTGTGCCACTGTTGCTGACGCCACAAAGCCCGCGCCCCCTCAGCCACCGCCCCGCCCCACCCCTCTACAGCCTCCGAGGCACAAGCGCAGGCTTTCCAGGACCCCATTTCGCTCGCTGTCTGAGGCGGCATGCACCCTTCTATCCCGTGAGTACCAGTCCATTCAGGATCGACAGGTTGGTTGCCCTGTCCTGTGCACTGGGATCCCAGCTTTAAAGCTGGTTATCAGCTGAAACCAGAGGGTCACCTTGTTTAGCCCAAATTACACAGGTGCTCCTGGAGACCAGGAGTGACCCGTCCACTGTCACTGACCCATTTATTGGTCGGCTTCCCTTGACCTGAACCAGAAGGCGACCACCAGGTTGTTCTATGCCTTCAGGTGGGTGGGCAGCAGAGGGTGGGACTGACCCCAAGGGCTCTCTGCACAGACTCAGCTTCCACAAAGTGAACCCACACTGTCTGTGGAATCAGAGCTACCTCTCTGCGTGATGGCAGGAAAAGGAGACTGGTTAGTGCTGTGGTTCAGCACATCTTCTCTGCTTCACCCCAGTGACCACCTTGTGAGGTGCACGGGGAGACTTTGGATCTGCACCGCATAGGATGTGGGTATTCGATGCCAAAGTGTGTATGTATACTGTGTACATGCATATGCCCATGTGTTTGTGCCTGTGTATGTGTACATGTCGGTGTGCATGTATGAATGTCTTTTCTGCACTGCACCTTGTAGAGAAAACCAGAGTTGGATGGTAGTTAGAGCAGTAAAAACATTTTATTCAGCACCTCTTAAGTAGGGGAACAACATAGTACCCCATAGGAAACTCAACTCTGAATACAGGGTAGGCCTGTTGGGATTATGACCAAGGAGCAGGATGGGGTTGGGGATATGAAATTACTAAGAGGAAACATCTGGGTTGGGGACTTGTGTCTAAACCCACAGATCGGGATTCTTACTAAACTTGGACAACACAGAGACTGACACGAAAGCCCAGGGCCTGTTTGGAAAATTGCAGGAGCCTGAGCAGAGTCTGGTCAAGCAGAGAACTTTGCCAACTCTGATTTTCCCTCTGCAAGTTCCCCTTTCCTTTTTGCATGGATGTCCTGTTAAGGAGAAACAGATTCTGACACTTGCTAACCTGGTAAGGAAGACTTTATTCAAGGCTACTGCAATAGGAAGATGGGGTAATCTCTGAATTCAGCCCACACAACAGGGATGGATGGCTGAAGGCATGACAGGGAGTTTGTGATGGAAAATCACTAGGAAGAGACATGGGAGGGATCTTCTTGCCAAACTGGCCTAGCAGGATTCCCCCATGTTCATCGCAGGTGGCGGTGGGGGGCATGCTGGACTAGATCAGAAATCTCAGTGGGAGCTGGAGCTCTAAACAGAATGAAGCTGGGTATGGCTGGGCAGAGACAGCAGCAGGGCAGCTCAGGGACCCTGGCTAGGGTTTTGTGGAAAGCATCTCTGTCAGCTTCCAGAGAGGCACCTGTGCCTCTTACTGAAGACAAGGCAGGTTCCCTAACAGGACCCCATGTTCAGCCCCCTCTGTAAGAGGACAGACAACTCAAGTGCCTGGCCTTCTGGGCAGAGGGTGTGGTGGGGCACTCTGTTTCTTTCCCAGGAGCCATGGATGCCATGGAACTTACCAGAAAGCTAAGGGAGGAGGCGACATGCTCCATCTGCCTCGAATACTTCACTGACCCCGTGATGACTACCTGTGGCCACAACTTCTGCCGCGAGTGCATCAGGCTGACCTGGGAGAAGGCCCAAGGCAAGAAAGGCAGGAAGAAGCGCAGGGGTACCTTCCCTTGCCCAGAGTGTCGTGAGCTGTCCCCCCAGAGAAACCTGCGGCCCAACCGCCTGCTGACCAAGGTGGCTGAGATGGCACGGCAGCACCCAGGCCTTCAAACCAGGGACCTGTGCAAGGTACACCAGGAGCTCCTCAAACTCTTCTGTGAAGATGACCAGACCCCCATCTGCGTGGTCTGCAGGGAGTCTCAGGAACACCGGACTCACAGGGTGGTCCCAGTGGAGGAAGCTGTGCAAGAGCACAAGGTGGGCCCAGGGAGTGAGGGGTGGCAAGGGCCAACAAGGCCCAAGTGAGTGTGTGTGTCAAGGGGTGTGTCAGTCAGGCAGGAGAAGGAACCCTGTAAGAAACAGCCCTGGATGGTGGAAGTGTCTGCAACCCCCACAACAAAGCAGGCACGTGACTGGGCCAGCCGGGCATCCCCTCTACTTATTCAGGAGCCCAGGTTAACAAGGTGGCCTCAAACCCATCTGTATGCACAGGCCAGGGGACCCTCTGTAGGAGAGGAAAAAGCCTTTTCTTTCCACTCTAAATTAGAATGAGAAAAGACAGATCAAGGGAAGAACATGAACACACGTGGCCCACACATGTCACAGGGAAGAACCCACAGCAATGAGTAACGGGTGGTTTTAGAACTTGGGCTTGTCTAGCATCTGAACAAGGAACAGTATATTTGGAGAGAAGGGGCAAAAGGAAAGGTGACAAGGTGACAGGCTCCCAAGGTCAGCAAACTGGAAGTGTCTTGGTTCATTCCAGCAGCTGTCACAGAACTCATGACCGGCTTAGAAACAGCAAGATTTTCATGCTCATGGTTCTGGAGGCTGGAAGTCAAAGAGCAGGGCACCAGCAGGGTTGTGTGGGGGCTCCTTCCTGGCTCAGAGACAGCCAACCTCTCACTCTCCTCACCTGGAGGAAGGGGCTGGGAGCTCTCCCAGGTCCCGTAAGGGCACTCACCCCATTCCTGAGGGCTCTGCCCTCATGACCTCATCACCTCCCAAAGGCCCCTCCTGTGCCTTGGCAGTTAGGATTTAACATGTGGATTTTGGGGAACATCAACATTCAGATCATGACAGAATGTAAATATTTGGGGAAAATAATGGAAGACAAGGTTCATCAGTGTAGGTCTCTTTGGCACACACTTTCTACCTCCTTCATGGCCATAAAACTTCCCTGGGAGGCAGATTCATGGCAACCCTCACTTTTCAGCAGTTTCTGCTTTTCATTGCATATTGGGAGCCCCTGAAGGCATTTCTACATCTGCTGACTCTCATTTGCCTCCAGCTCAAAATAATCCTCCTGCCCAAGAGGCATATTTTGGGGTGGTGTATTTCGATCCCCCTTAGGATGCAACTTCAGAGGGCACCTCCTGATGTGGGTGTGCATGGGCCTCCAACCCCATCCCCTGTCTGTGGTCTACAGCTGAAGCTAGAGGGTACCATGGAACATCTGCAGAAGAAGATTGGGAAGACCCATCAGTTGCACACTAGGGAGTGGCAGGCAAGTGCTGGCAAGGAGCCAGCGGGAAGGTTGGCTTGGCCCCAGGGCACCATAGGACCTCCAGAACCTGCAGACTCTGGAGGCGGGACTCACTGTCACATGGGGATGAGAGCTCAGGAACCAGGAAAGGCACGGAATTCCTCCTAGAATCAGGACTGCGCATGTGCACTCAGTCCAGACAGGCCACTTCGGAGACACAGGGACTGGGGCACACAGAGGTCTGGAGGTCAAGTGTGAGGCCCATGGAATCACCCCACAGTGGTAGGGGCTGTGGCCCCCATCCTCCCCTCACCTCCCCTTGCCAGCTATGCTGGCTTTCTGTGGATCACAGGGCCCAGGAAGATGAGCCAGCATCCCTGGAGTGGCCTGTCCAAGTTGATGGGCTTGAAAGAGCGGACACAGGGTGGCACCCAACACAAGTACCTCACCCCAGCCCCACCCCCTTGCAGGAGAAGGTGAAGGAGCAGAGACAGCGCATCACCACGGAGTTTAAGAAGATGGCTGTCCTTCTGGTGGAGGAGGAGCAGTGCCTCCTGAAGGCCCTGAGGCAGGAGGAGGAGGACACGGCAGCCAGGCTGCAGGTGAACGTGGCTGCACTGGAGCAGCAGAGCAGCTTGCTGGAGACACTGCTGCTGCAGCTGGAGGACCACAGCACGTGGGAGCCGCTGCAGATGCTGCAGGTGAGGAGCAGCTGCTCACCAGGCTGGGTGGGAGGGCACAAACTCTGGCCAGGTGTGGTTGGCCTGCCGGGGAAAATAAGAGACCAACAGGGGAGGCTCTGTCCCTGTCAGTTCAGAGCTGCGTAACAAATGCCACAGGCTGGGGGCCTAAAGAGACATTTATTTCTCGCAGCCCTACAGGCTGGAAGTCAGGGATCCAGGTGGGGGCAGAACTGCTTCCTCTGAGGTCTCTGCACCAGTCCTGATCTTCTAAGGACACCAAGTCACATTGGATTACAGTCCTTCCTAATGACCTAAAGTCACTTTCATCACCTCTGAAAGGTCCATCTCTACATACAGCATTATCTGAGGTCCTAGGGGCTGGGTTCCAACATGTGGATTTGGGGGACACAATCAGCCTGACAGGCTCTAGTTCTAGACACCTGTGTTCTGCATTTCTTTCCTATTCTGTGGGTATGTAGCTCAGGAGCAGCTGCCATCCATGTGGTGATGTGAGACAGGGACATACTGGCCATATCAGGCCTGGTGAATTCAAGTCAGGAGAAGCAGGTCACCTGAACCCATCTGAGGAGGTTTGAAATCAGGGAGAAGGTGCAGCTGGCCTGCCGGGGATGGGCCTACACACTGAGGCCTGGGAAGTGGGGGTGATTATGTGGCCAGCGAGTGGGTAACTGGCTCGTCAACTGTGTGGAATGACAGGACCCATAGCAAAAACCCTATTTCACATTATAAGCCATCACATACAGAGCGAGTTTATACAACTGAAGCAGATGCCACATGCCAGGTCAGCCCATTTCATGCTTGTCCTAGCATCTTGGGATTTGTCCCCAATAAGTGTCCTGGTTTAGTTAACAGACTATGCACTCACCCCAACTTTGGGGAATACTTGGTCTTCTAGCAAAAAACAGCTTGTTTACCAGTCACTAAACACTCCTGAGCTGCAGGCCTGCAATGTAAAAGCACCCTGGGGTCTCCCTGCCTTCCCCACCTGTCAAAAGCAGGGTAGCTTCTGTGTCCTCACTCACATGCAGGGGGACGGCAGGAGACCTGGGCAGCCAAGAGACGGGGATTCACTCTGGAAACTAGGAGAGGGTCACAGGAAAGCATTACCAATTCTTGCTCTGCAGGCCAAAATGTCCACACATGTGCTTGGGGACACCCCAGATTCCTGATGAGGCATGGATCTTTCTCCTTCTGTTTTCACAGGATATGAAGGAGTTCCTGGACAGGTAGATGAACCCCTGATGTGAGGTAGGGAGAGCTTTGCATGGGGCCAGAGGGGACAGTAAAACCTGTCCCTTCTGGAGGAGAAGCAGTGTGAGAGTGCAGTACCCAGAGGTCACCCCCATCACACTGAGGACTGTCTGCAGAGTCCCTGGGCAGATAGAGGTGCTCAAGAGTTTCCAAGGTACGTGGGGCCTGTTCCCTCAGCTGGAGCCACCCCTTGGGGCTTTGACATTCACTGAATACTCACACTCTACCCTTACTGGCCGCACCCAGGAAATACCCAAATGGCCCCCAGCTCATCTCCTTGGCACCACCAATATCGACAGCTGGGGTACAGCCCATGCAGGGACCCCGGCTCACAGCTGGGCTTAGCCAAAGGAAGGACTGGGGGGCAGAGTAACCAGGTAGAATGGGGATGACTTAGCGCTGTCCCCATTGCTGGGCCTGTCTGCAGAGAACGTGGTGCCAGACCCTGCCACGGCGTACCCCTATCTCCTCCTGTATGAGAGCCGCCAGAAGTGCTACCTCAGCACCCCCCCAGAAGGCACGCCCTGCAGCAAGGACAGGTTCCTGGCCTACCCCTGCGCAGTGGGCCACCAGACCTTCTGCTCAGGGCGGCACTATTGGGAGGTGGGCATGAACCTCACGGGGGATGCGCTGTGGGCCCTGGGTGTGTGCCGGGACAATGTAAGCAGGAAGGATAGGGTCCCCAAGTCCCCTGAAAATGGGTTCTGGGTGGTGCAGCTGTGCAAGAGAGAGAAGTATGTGCCCCCAGTGTCCACCCTGCCTCCCATCACACTGACAGAGCCCCCCAGCCACGTGGGCGTCTTCTTGGACTTTGAGGCCGGGGAAGTGTCTTTCTACAATGCAAGTGGTGGGTCTCACCTGCACACCTATGCGCAGGTCGCCTTCCCAGGCCCTCTGCAGCCCTTCTTCTGCCTTGGGGCCCCCAAATCCGGCCAGATGGTCATCTCTACAGTGACGCTGTGGGTGAAGGGATAGGTGTACAGGTGGGGAGCGAAGGCACTCCACTTTCCCCAGAAGGTGAGGTGGTCTTGCTCAGCACAGCCACCTGCCACACTTATCTCCGGGGGAGACCCACGGCTGTTCCAGGAGGGCTCATGGAGCCAGAATATAGTCATGAT
The DNA here is from genome assembly GCF_987537825.1 of Furipterus horrens. Classification (NCBI taxonomy): domain Eukaryota; kingdom Metazoa; phylum Chordata; class Mammalia; order Chiroptera; family Furipteridae; genus Furipterus; species Furipterus horrens. The sequence continues at coordinate 57,979,801 of NW_028327180.1, read as the reverse complement.
TAAAGCAGTTAAATGTTTATACTGTATTAATAGGCACTTCGTAGAGGAAACCTGTACCAATCTCCAAGTACACACCTATGAACCAGGCCAGCGTCCTGCAGTTTTTAGTCATATCCCCCTCCACCCACCACTCACTGGGGTCTCCGGAGTTTGGGTTATTATAGGTGAAGCTGTGGCCTGAGGGGCTCACCTTCCTTGTCCTCAGCAATTCCACGTATAGGTCCTTCTCAGAGGAAACAAAAAAGTACGATTTTTCAAGCTGAACTGTGAAAAAGCTCAGAGCTGCGCACCCATTCCCTTAAGTTGCACTTGCGGGGGGGAGGACGTAAAATTCAAAGAGTAAGAATTATAGGTGTGTGTGTGGGGGGGGTACTGTCTTTTCTCTCTCTACCCCACCTTGCAGTTTCAGGAGCATTAACAGCCCTACAACACTCACTGGCCCCCCAGCATTCCAGTCCTGCACTCTTTCCCCAACAAGACCAGATCCCCAGGAAAAAGGCCCTCTCACCCCATCCGCACCCATTCTGACCGCGTCCAGCCCGAGGCGCCGCCGGCGGGCACAGGTGGGGGTTCGGGGCTCCCCTCAGCTCGCGGAGCCGCACTGCGCGGAGACCCCAGTGACCGCCCGGGCGCCCCGCCGGCCGAGCCTCTGCACCCCATCCTTACCTTGCCTGACGAAGCGCCCGGGCTGCGCTGTCGCTGAGAGGACCGGAGCCACAGGAGAGCGCTCGCGGGCGGCAGCGCTGACGCACGGTCAGCAGGAGAACGGCCCCCAATTCGGTCTCGCCTGCGGGCCTCGTGACAGGCAACAACCAATCCGGGACTAAAGCGGGTTGTTTCCGGAAAAAAAAACCCAGCTGCTTCCTGCTTCCGCCGCGGCTCCCCTTCCCGCTCCCGGGAGCTGCGGCGCCCCGCGTCTCCTACACCTCCCGTGAAGTGGAGGCCTCGCGTCCCCGGGTTTCTGGAGTGCCCTTGGTCTCCGCAAACCCCTCCAAAATCCCGGCGGACAGCGCCACCTCCTTCCGCCGCGCCGCGCCATGGCCGCCACTGACGTGTCCACCAACCTCCAGGAGGAGGCCACCTGCGCCATCTGCCTCGACTACTACACGGACCCGGTGATGACGGACTGTGGCCACAACTTCTGCCGCGAGTGCATCCGGCGCTGTTGGGGCCAGCCCGAGGGCCCGTACGCCTGTCCCGAGTGCCGCGAGCTGTCCCCGCAGCGCAATCTGCGGCCCAACCGCGCCGTCGCCAAGATGGCCGAGATGGCGCGGCGCCTGCATCCGCCGTCCCCGGTCCCGCATGGCATGTGCGCGGCGCACCGCGAGCCGCTGGCCTCCTTCTGCGCCGACGAGCTGCGCCTGCTGTGCGCGGCCTGCGAGCGCTCCGGGGAGCACTGGGCGCACCGCGTCCGCCCGCTGCAGGATGCCGCAGAGGACCTCAAGGTGCGCGGCGGGGACGCGGCCTCGGCTGGGGGTTGGGCCCAGCTTGGCTCAGGTCGGGAGAACGCGGTGTGGCCTGGGGTTTGCGGTCGGGGTGGGACTCAGCCTTCCTAGACCATCACTTTCGCGGGACCTGGGCGCCACTCACTAGTCGGGCGCCGGCGTGGGGACATGGGTGTAAAAGGCGTTCTCTCTGAGGCCGAGGCCCCGAGGTGACGGTGGAAGGGTCCTCCGTCCGGGGCGGTGTTGGGCAGTTGTGACTGAGCAGTGGCCGCGGTGGATCCCAGAGCAGGAGAAAGTGGGAAGAGAACCTCTGACATGCTTTTCCCTCAGGGGGCACGAATGAGGACGGTCATTCCTGGGGGCGGAGCGTGTGCTGTGGCCAGGGCCCGTGGTGGGGCCTCACCAGTGCTGAAATCCTGGTGAGAAGAGACCCCGGGAGGCAGACAGGGACCTGCCTCAGAGCCCCACGCGGGGAACAATGGGGGACGGAGCCTTTGCCTGGGAGGCAGACGCAGGGTCTGGCAGGCAAGCTTTCTGGGTGGTGTACTCGGGGCCGCTACGTCCACCTGACGGCACCCGGGCTCAGCTGGGCTGGGGTCCCGGTCCGAGAAGTCTCGTTGGCCCGTTCTAGAAATGCATTTCCTTCAAACCCCAACGGACACCAGTTCCCCCACCTCCGGGGGCCTCAGGGCATTCAGCGAACCTGGCTTTCCTGCCTGGCCTCTTCCAAGGGTTTGTTCTGGAACCCAGGTATTGATGTGTGGGCGGCATCTTTCAAACTTTTTGAGCGGCTTGCGTTTTGCTTCACAGCCAGTAGCCTGTGTGCACGCAGGTGCCCCGTGTATGAGTTCAGTCAGCGTTAGCATCAATACTGGCCCGTTGGTCACTATCACAGAACGAGCTTGTGGGGCACCAGAATCAACCTCTTCCCCAGTCCACATCAGCAGGGCTCTCTTGACATGGATTCCTGTGGATTGTCCTCTTTTCTTGGAGGTAGTAGTGCACACAGGAATGTCTGCTCACCGTCAGCAGGTACGCACTTCTGTCACCAACACCCCAATCAGGGTGCAGTAAGTGACCGTGAGAGCAGAGTGACCAGCAGCTTTCCAGAGGCTCCTTCCAACTGATCTGATAAAGGCTCAGAGGGCAGCACGTAAGCCCATTGCAAGGGAGGAAAATCATTTTCTCTACCCTGTTAGGTTCCTGACTGAGGCTTGCAAATGAATCTGGCAACAGTTTAACAGATGAAAAGACACAGTGTTATTTGTGTTTTTAAGTTTTACATGGTACTACTTTGTAGAAAAGTGAAAAACCAAAGTGAGTGATTAGACTCAAGAACTTATATTCCTTTTTAAGAGAGGATGATAAATTGTGGGGAAGTGGCTCGACAAGGGAAACGGGGTTCTGGCTTCTAGGGCCATTGACGTGTGGAAGAGGAACTAGGAAATGTGGGGGAAACCCTGGAGGATCAGTTTTATTTTATTAAGCTCTGTTTAGGCACACGCACCATCTCTGGTGAGGAGTGTGCCCCCTTCCTGGTATGGGGAGGTCAACCTTCTCAAGGGAAATAGGTGGCCTGCTTTTAGGCAGAAAGAAGGAAAGGTAGCAGGGTCTTCCTACATCTGCTATACTGGTGCCCGCTTTGTCTTAATGCTGGGGATGCCCCAGCAAGCTGGTGGTAAATGAGGATGAACTCAACAGTCAGGTGTTGCCTGAGGTCAGGCCCAAGGTAGCCAGTTGGTTTCTTCCAGGGAGGCTGAACCTTGGCAAGCCCAGGACAGGCACAGAAGCGAAGGCATTTGCAGGAAAGAGGCTGTTAAGCAGTAGGAAGTCAGACTGGAGAGGCTGTCAGGAGGCGAGGGAAGGTAGAAGGAAGGAACAATGAGCCAGGGGCTGGGTTGGCCTGGGTGGTGGGAGGTCATTGCCAGGAGTAGGCACCTCCTAGCAGATTCGGTTTGCTCTGTCCTTTGTGTCCCCACGACTGGTTCACACCTGTCAAGTTAGGGTCGGCTGGGGCTGGGCAGTGGGAGTGAGGATAGGGCTGTGCAGGGTCACCGGCTGGCCTCACCTCCCTGCAGGGCAAGCTGGAGAAGTCCCTGAACCACCTACAGAAGCAAATGGAGGATGCGCTGCTATTTCAGGCCCAGGCAGAGGAGACCTGCGCACTGTGGCAGGCAGGTGGCTGGGTGCTGAGGTCCCAGGGCTGGAGGGGTGGAGCACTGGTGCCCTCACTGCTGGGTGCTGCCCACTCTTCATGCTCATGTTTCTCATATGGCATCACTCTTGCTCCAGACCCGCAACCCCATTCCCCAGGTGGCTTTGGGTGGGGGAGGGACGGTAGGCGGCCTGGTGGTGGGTTTCAGGCCGTCTCACCACCACCCCTCTGCCCCACACAGAAGATGGTGGAGACCCAGCGGCAGAATGTGCGCACTGAGTTTGAGCGGCTGCGCTTCCTGCTGGCGGAGGAAGAGCAGCAGTTGCTGCAAAGGCTGGAGGAAGAGAGACTGGAAGTGTTGCCCCCATTGCAGGAGAGCGCTGCCCGCCTTCGGCAGCAGAGTGCCCAGCTGGCTGATCTTGTTGCTGAGTTGGAGGGGCGCTGCCAGCTGCCGGCACTGGGGCTGCTGCAGGTGAGTGTACCTGGAGTGGGAACACACGGCCTCGAATGGATGGGGTGCCAGGGTGGGGTGCCCACAGGGAAAAGGATGCCCTGGGTGGAGCAAGCCATCTGACCGTGGCCTCTTCTGGACCTCCTATGTCCTACCTGTGAAATACTGGGGTGAGAGCGAGACCAGTGTCTCACATCTGACTACATGAACATGGCTGGGGAATGGATACGAACCCTGAACCTCAATAAGAACTGCTGTTGGCACCTGCCTGGGAACCCCATGGGGGATCGAGGAAATGAAGGTTTGGGTGACTTAGTAGCCTACCACCCAGAGCCCCAGCTACACCAGAGTCTGGGGTCCTAGGTGTCCCTCCAGGCCTCCCCCCAGCCATCCTCCGTGGGTACAGATCATTTTCCTAATGGGACATGTATCTGAGTTCTCACTGCCCAGAGTGGCCAAGTGGTCTCCACAGAGATCAACTCCCTTCCTTCAAGGTCCAGCCCCCCCAACCCCCAAACCCTGCCCTGGGCAGGGGGGCCCTAACCCTAACCATCTCCTGAGTGGTGAGGGCAGCCCCAACCCTTGTGACAGCCAAGAGCACCCTATTTCCCAACTCCCAGAAAACGAACAAGGGTGGCTGTTTCTAACTGCTTTGCACCCAGCCCAACCCAGGCCTGTGCTGCCTCCTGAGGAATCCATGGGCTTCAGAAACCCACCAGTCTGCCTTGTCTTTTGAAGCCTGGCAGGTCCCGTGTCTCCCCGACAGAATCAACTACTGAGTAAGGAATCACCTACCCCCTAAAGGAAACCCCCCTTGGGCTCAACAGTTTACTCACCTCTGCGTCCTGGTGTCTGGCGTGGTAGCTGGTGTGCAGTGCGATTAGAATGACCGCTTTGGGGTTCATTTGATTGACAAAGTGGGCTGGGATCCTGCCATTTGCCACATAGTGTTCTAAAAAGATAAACCCTGACAATGTGGTTCAGTGGGTTGGGCATCGTCCCACAAAGGTCAGCAGTTCAATTCCTGGTCAGAGCACACACCTGGGTTGCAAGCTTGATCCCCGGAGAGGCAATCGATCAGTGTATCTCTCACATCAATGTTTCTCTCTCTCTTTTCCCCTCTCTCTAAAAACAAATAAATAAAATCTTTAAAAAAAAGACAAGTTGCTTCCAGGAGCTGCCATTCCAAATAATAATGTGTCTGTCAGCTCAGGCTATGTTAAGAAAAGGCACAGATGGGTGGCTTAAGCAACAGACATTGATTTTTCCCAGTCCTGGAGTCTGGAATCTGAGATCTAGGTGGGAGTAGGGCTGGTTCTCCTGAGGCCTCTCTCCTTGGTATGTAGACCACTGTCTTTCCTTTGTCTGCATATGGTTGTCCCTCTGTGCACCTATGTCCTCATCTCCTCTTCCTATAAGGACACTGGCCATAAGGGATTAGGGCTCACCCTAGTAACCTTATTTTAATCTAATCACCTCTTTAGGAAGCCCAGTCTCCAAGTACAGCCTAATTCAAGGTCCTGGCATTAGGGCTTCGACAAGTGGATTTGGGGGCTGTACTTAGCCTGTGACATGAGTACAGTGCTCTCATGTATCATTGTGGGAGAGGAGTATCTAGGCAGGGGGCCTTGTCTGGAGGCTGGATGGGTGCCAATGGGGTGGACAGGATGGAAGCAGGTGAGGCTGCCAGGAGACAGGAAACATGAAAAACTGGGAGATGCAGGCCAGGTACCCAGCTTGGGTAGAGCTGTTCCCCATCCCCTGGAGGCCTGGACACCACCCTCCCTATCCCTGGCACCCAAGGGCACTCTGAGTTCTGGGCGGTGAGCTGGCAGCCAGACATCCCATGTGGAGGGAAGGAGGCTGGATCTGCATGGCTAACTGCACCCCAAGCTTCTCAGTGTCCCCATGACTGAGCACACTGGGCACAGGCCAGGGGCAGTTTGACCATGGGGGTGGGTACACTAAAGCATGGAGGTGGGGGCAGGACCATGTGACAAGCACTGACACCACATGTCTCTCCCACAGGACATCATGGACACCCTGCGCAGGTAGGAGCCCGGCCTTTCCCTAGGGAAGGCGGTCGGGTGTGGGGGGGCCCGCCCTGGGGTGACACTTGCTGCTCCTCCAGGGTCCAGGATGTGAAGCTGCAGCCGCCTGAGGTGGTACCCATGGAGATGAGGACTATGTGCAGGGTCCCAGGGCTGGTGGAGGCCCTGCGGAGGTTCCAAGGTGGGTGCTGCAGCATGTGGTGGGGGAACGTGGTCAGCCAGCTAGCTCTGGTCCAAAGGAAGGGCTCACCCTGGTGTGTCCAGGAAAAGCAGGAGTCAGGCCCCTGCGTAGACCCCAGGCCTGGGAGCCCAGTGTAAAAGCAGGGCAGGAGCACTGGGGGTTGGAAGAATGGGCATAGGAAGCACTCAGGTTCCTCCTGAATCTGAAGAGAGTGGGTCGCAAGACAGTGTGGGACAACTTTCCAGAACATTCTGAGTTGCAGCTGCAAGTGGTTAGGTGATCTTTCCAAGGAGGGCACAGGAGGGGAGAAATCACTTGCAGCTGGTCACTCCAGCCAGCCACGAGATGTTTGAGGGCAGACCTGCAGGTTGGCAGAGGGGCCCAAGAGGTGACCACTGTGCTCTCTGCAGGGGACGTAATGCTGGATCCTGACACTGCCAACCCTGAGCTGGTCCTGTCGGAGGACATGCAGAGTGTGCGGCGGGGGGACCTGCGGCAGCCCCTGCCTGACAGCCCTGAACGCTTTGACCCTGGGCCCTGTGTGCTGGGCCGGGAGCCCCTGAGCTCCGGCCGCCACTACTGGGAGGTAGAGGTGGGCGAGCGGGCCAGCTGGGCCTTGGGTGTCTGCAAGGAGAATGCCAACCGCAAGGAGAAGGGCGAGCTCTTCACTGGCAATGGATTCTGGATCCTGGTGTTCCTGGGGGGCTTCTACAACTCCTCTGAGCGGGCCTTTGCTCCCCTGCGAGACCCACCCCAGCGTGTGGGCATCTTTCTGGACTACGAGGCTGGACACCTGGCCTTCTATAGCGCCACTGACGGGTCCCTCCTGTATGCATTCCCCCAGACGCCTTTCTCAGGGACACTGCGGGCCCTCTTCTCACCACTGTCCAGCAGCCCTACACCCATGACCATCTGCCGACCCAAGGGTGGGCTTAGGGATGGAATAGCTCCCCAGTGAGCAGGCCTCTCGGGACCTTGTCCTTTGGGTCTTCAGGGGTGTCCTGAGCCACGTAAGTTTCCAGTGCCACCTTGTGTGCATAGTAAAAACCTCGCTCATTCCCGGGAAGCTATGTGGAAGAATGTGCAGGGCTGGCACCATCTCCATGGCCATCCAGTGTTGAGCCTCCATCACCAGTCCATTGTCCACACCCATCTGCAGAACCTGAGCCAGGAGTCTCAGGATCTCTGCACGAGTCTAGCTGGTTAGGGGAAAGGCACCAGGGCCTATGGACCTTAGGCTGCAGCCTGAGTCTTCAACAGCCCCAGGGAGGCACCCCAGAGAGCTCTGTACTGGGAGGCCGCAGACAGGGAGGTGAACCGGGCAGTCTCAAGCTGGTCCTAGAAAATGTGCCGAGTGTGGTTCCCTCATTAATCAAGGTGTAGCAGTCCTCGGGAGAGGAGAGAGCATAGGAAAAGCCAGGGAAAGGGCACTCAGAGCAAAAGGTGCTACACAAGGGGACTGAGGAACCTAGGTACAGGCCCCCAACCACCCAGCATGGACCACCCCAGGCTTCTGCAGGATGTTCCTTCCTGTCCCAGGGCTGAGCACCAGCTCAGGAAAGATGCTTTAGCCCTGCCTGGGGAAGGGATGAGGCTGCGCAGACCTCCCCTCACAGAACCCAGGGTTTGTTTTGGCTTGTTCTAGTGCTGCTGCACGAGAGGCGTGTTGCAGCATCTCTGCCCCTAAGATGATTTTGACTTGTAAGGACCGCTCTCACAGTAAATAAACTAACCGTTTTGTCTGTGACTCCACTGTCTTGAGTAGGGGATGGAAGGGTCTATGGCAGAGGCCTGTGGCTCACAGCAAAGTTGGGGACAGTGGCTGCCTGTTTACTTCATGCAGCTACCACAGAATTCTTTTTCAAATAAACTGATTAGCTGTTCTAGGTTCCATGGAGTTCACTAGCTAATTGCTTTACTTGGTTATTTATTTACCAGTTCTTTCATTGGACTTTTTGTTATTTTTTGTATGTACCACTTTGCATATCCTCAACAATGCATTCAAATTCCATCCAGGGGAGGTTTTTCTTGATGGAGCCAGGAATTACTGCTGAAGTTTTCTGCCTACTCTTTGACTTCCTATTGAGAATCTTAAGGGTACTGGTTGCTTCCTGCCTGGAGCAAGATTTGGACTTTAAAGTTTGGGACTTCCCAAATGGCCACTGAAACCAAGGAGGTGGCACAACCTCCGGGTGAGAGCTCATAGGTGCATATGACCACTGAGAACAGTAGGAGGGACACCCAGGCCATGGCTCTGGAGCAAAGCTGGACACCAGTGTGAGGGGTGAGAACTACCCCTGTAATGAAAGATTAACAAGAAAAACAAGTTCATTAACACATGTACCTCATGCACATGGGAGGCACCCAGCAAAAATGAGTAACTCCAACAGCAGCTTAGGACTCTGACTTCTACAGTCTCTGCCACACAAGGATAGAACAGCTGGTTAGGGGGTTCTGTAGATTCCCAGAGACAACTCCACGCTGACTCAGTCCTTCCTGGGGAGAGGAGCACCACATTTTAGGCAGTGGGGATAGGGCTTGCAGCTTCTCTACTGTAAGCTTCTTGTCAACTGCTTCCAGACCAAATGATCCTCTTGCCAAACTGGGATGTTTGGGATGGAAGACAGCCATCTATCAATAGGTGACAGAAGAAACTAGCTTAGTTGATGCCCATCCATACATGCTGAATGCACTTTGCACGCATTCTGCCTGCTGAGCCAAGGGGCCATGTGGTAGTCCTTCACTTTCCTGGGTCCCACAGACCACAGTAAACAGAAAAGATCCAGCCCACGGAGCTGATACCTCTGAGTGACTTAAAAAACTAGGAAGATGTGTCTCCAACACTAGAAACGGTGTCCCCTATACGAACAGAGGGCATCTTCAATTCCAGTGAGAGTGTACTACACTAGCAGTGAGTGTCCTCCATACTAGCAGCTGGTGTCTCCTGCACCAGCAGTGGGTATCCCTTGCACTAGTGGTCCCCAACCTTTTTGGCACCAGGGACCGGTTTCATGGGAGACCGTATCTCCACAGACCGGGTCAGGGGATGGTTTCGGGATGATTCAACAAGCCTGGACAGGTATTAGTCTGCAGCACGAAGGGTGGGGACCCTTGCCTTATATTACCAGTGAGTGTCTCCTGCACTAACAGTGGGTGAGTCCCACCGTAATCATTTGGCAACTCTCAGGGGCTGTTGTGGGAGTCAAAAATGAAGTCTGGATTGAGGTAGACCAAGATGTCAGCTGTGGTCAGGTACCAAGACTTCCTTCCCATAATCACCTTCCATGGAGCCTGCCCTGATCTTAGAGTACCCAGAAGCTCTGCCCCCAGCTGATGTGATAGTGCGGCTGCAAAGGGGAACCTGAGGAAAGCAATTTTAAAAGTGAGCATTCTGGCTCTGCCTGAATGGCTCATTGTTTGGAGCATCCCGTACACCAAATGACTGTGGGTTTGATCCGCAGTTGGGACACATGCAGGAGACAACTGATGGTTTCTCTTTCACATTGAAGATTCTCCCCACCCCACCCATCGATAAACATATGCTCAGGTGACGATTTTTTTAATTGAGCATTCTAGGTGTGACCAGCGCTGTGAAGGAAACACCAGGATGCTTCGGGGACCCCCAGGAGTGTGTGACTAATCCCAGTGGTGTGGTGTGTGGTAAAAGGAAAATCTGGAGTATAAAGACAGCTGCCGGGCCTGGGTAGCTGTCCCTGATGTCCCTTTTTCTTCCCCTCCTGTCCCTTCCTGGGCATTCCACGGGATTGCGTTAAGGCAGAAGGCCTTTCTTCATTTGCTTGTCCCCATTCCACCGTCTTACTCAGCTAATTTAACAGCAAGTCTGCACAGTAGCACCCACTCCACACTGAATCAGCAGGAGAGAGAGGCAGGACTGCCACAACACAGCTGGGTTTTAAATAACTATTGTTTGCTTTTCATGCCCCCACTTCACTTGTGATGAAGGGACAGTTCAGCGATTTCAGTAAACTCGCAGTTGAAGAGCGCGCACAGTCACTCCACATGCGGGCTGGAGTCAGGCCCGACCTGTCCCAGACAACCCCGCATGGAGCGCCTGGAGCCAGACTTTCAGGAGAGGCCCGGTGTCTGAGGTCCTGAGGACTGCGCCCCAGCCGGCCTTTCTGGGGGCGCCTGGAGTCATGAGGTCTTCGTGGTGGACCACTCCGTCCACCTGCACTACGTGCGACCTCCAGCGCTCCCACCCCCGTGACCTCTGTGCTCCCTCCACCCACCCTTCCGTGCACCCTGCTCACCTCATACCTTCCATGCTCCCACACCCCCTTCCCCCAAGGTCCCTCGGCGCACCCCGCAAACCCCGCACACCTTCAGTGCTTCCTAGCTGCTGCCCCCCAAGTCCTATGCCCCTCTGAGGCCAGCCCTCTACACTCACCCCTCCCTCCAACCCCTCGGGGTCCTGACCCCAGCACCCACCTCCTCCCTCTGCCTAACCCTCCCCCACGCCCCGCCAGGGACCCTTGACCTGCCGAGGCCCTCTTCTCCCAACTTTATTGGGGTATGATTTTCACAACATAGAATGCAGCTGTTTCAAGCGGACAATTCAATGATTTTTGCTAAATCCTCCATGAATACAATTCAAGTTCAGATTATTTCCATCCTCTCAGAGAGATCTTGTTTTAGGTTTTGTACAGGATTTTTGCATTCACACATGGCGTGGGGTGGGGGAGTGAGGGGCGGTTACCAGTCTGCGGTTTTCCTGGGGATGTTTGTGTTAGTTCTCTCCTCCACTGCTTTCTCAACATATGTGTGAGGAATTGCTGTTTTTTTCCCTCCAGTGTTTTGTAGAATTCTCCAGTAAACACATGTTTCTATGCTTTTCCTTATGGGAAAGTTACTATTTCAATTTCTTTAATTGTTCTGGATGTGTTCAAGTTTTCTATTTAAGTAATTTTTGTCTTTCTAGGAATTTGCCCATTTAATCTATGAGGTCTAATTTTCTGGCATAAAGTTCTTCAAAGTATTTTATTATTCTTTTAATTACTAAAAGGTTGGTAGTGATGTCTTTATCACTGCTGATCTTGGTAATTTGTGTCTTTTTATTTTTTATTTTTGCCTTCATCAGTAAAACTAACATTGTGAAAATTATATTGATCTTTTCAAAGAACAGATTTTATTTTATTTGCCATTCTCTATTTTTCCTTATTTTTATTTCAGTGATTTTCACCATCTTTATTACTCCCCTTTTATGCTCGTTTTGGGGTTCATGTTGCTTTTCCTTTTCTATTTTTCCTAAAGTTGAAGTTTTTATTGATTTCAGATCTTTCTTCTGTTCTAACACAGGCATTTTGCAGCTATAAATTTTTCTTTATCTTGTACACGGCTCCAGCTGCATCCCATTACTTTTAATATTCTGTTTTAATTTATTTTTTTTCTAGCTCAAAACACTTTCTAATTGTCTTAGTGGTTTCTTTTTTGACATATGGGTTATTTAGAAATATGTGTTTAGGGCCATCTTACAGCCACTAACCTGTGAGCACCAGGGAACCTGGAGACCAGGCCCCTCAGCTGGGGTCCCCAGGAGCTGTGCCCCATCATTCTGCAGCCCACTGACTCCCAGTCTACATCTCCACAAAAGAACTCAAGACAAAGTGGGCAGAGCGACTCTCAATCAACTAGCCAGAAGGAAGATCCTACCAAAGAGCATCTGAAATATAACCAGACAGCATAAACAAATGACATAAAGGGTATCCCAAGAACATCAGGCTCAGGAGATCAAAGAGACTGCACCACTGAAACCCCCATATCTCCTATAAAAAAATCTCATAGCACAAAGGTGGGAAGTCAAAGCAGACAAACCCAAAAAACAAAAACAAACAAGAAGAATCCAACATGGTAAGACGCAGAAACAACTTCTCAATGAAAAGAAAAGAGGAATCCCCAGAAAGAGAGGTAGATGGAATAGACGTAGCCCAAATGTCAGACATGGAATTCAAAACAATGGTGGTGAAGAAGCTCAATAAACTTGACAACCTCAAAAATAATTACGACAACCTCCAAGGAAGTTACCAACAGCTCCAAGAAAATTACAGTGAACTTATGGAGAACTACACCAGCATAAAAAAGGACATAGAAACTATCAACAAGAACCAGGAAAAATGAAGAATGCAATCTCTGAACTGAAAAACACAGTAGAATCAATCAAAAGAGACTAAACGAAGCAGAGGATCGGATCAGTGAGTTAGAGGACAATGTAGGAAAAATTCTCAGACAATACAACAAAATGAAAAAAGGTTGAAAAAATATGAAGAAGAAAGGGAATTACAGGATAGCATGAGAAAAAATAATATCAGGATCATTGAAATAAAAGAGGGAGAAGAAGAGGAACGAGGAATAGAAAAGCTGATAGGAGAAGTAATGACAGAAAATTTTCTCAACCTGATGAGAGAAAAAGTTATGCAACTTCAAGAAGCACAGAGAGTCCCAATGAAGAGGAACCCCAAAAAGCCCACTCCAAGGCACATCATAATTAAAATGGCAACATTCCAAGACAAAGAGAGAATCTTAAAAGCAGCAAGAGAAAAACAGCAAATAACATACAAGGGAGCTCCGATAAGGCTACCAACCGATTTCTCAACAGAAACACTACAAGCCAGAAGGAAATGGTCAAAAATATTTCAAGCAATGAAAAACAGAGGCCTACAACCAAGAATACTCTACCCAGCAAGGCTCTCATTCAAACTGGAAGGTGAAATAAGGAGTTTCCCAGACAAAGGAAGACTAAAAGAATACATCTCCACCAAAACAGTATTGTAAGAGATGCTAAAGGGAATGTTTTAAGAAAAAGAAGGAAAAAAGCAGAGAGAAACACATGTACAAAGGGAAATGAATAAATACATGTCAATAATAACCTTAAATGTAAATGAATTAAATGCTCCAATTAAAAGACATAGGGTAACGGAATGGATAAGAAAACAGGACCCACCTATTTGCTGTCTACAAGAAACACACCTCAAAATAAAAGATTTACACAGACTGAAAGTAGAGGGATATAAAAAAGTATTTCAAGCAAACGGACATGAAAAAGAAAAAAAAGCTGGGGTAGCAGTACTTATATCAAACAAAACGGATTTCAAAGCAAGGGCAATAAAAAGAGAAAAAGAAAGACATTTCCTAATACTTAAGGGAAAAATCCATCAAGAAGATATAACACTGATAAACATATAGGGACCCAACATAGGAGCACCCAAATACATAAAGAAAATAATAAAAGACCACAAGAAGGATATTAACAGCAACACACTCATAGTAGGGGACTTTAACACTCCATTATCAACAATAGATCTTCAAAGCAAAGAAACACCAAGGATATACAGGCATTGAACAACACACTAAACCACATGGACTTAACTGATATATATAGAACTTTCCACCTCAAAGAAGCAAAATATACATTCTTTTCAAATGCACATGAGACATTTTCAAAGATAGACCACATAATAGGACATAAAAGAAGACTCAACAAATTCAAGAAAATTGAAATCGTATCAAGCATCTTTTCAGACCACAATGCCTTGAAACTAAAAATCAACCTCAGAGAAAAACATCAAAGACATCCAAACTCATGGAGAATGAATAACATGCTAATAAATAATGAATGGGTTAACAATGACATCAAAGAAGAAATCAAGAAATTTCTGGAAACTAATGATAATGAACACACAACAGCCCAAAACCTACGGGACACAGCAAAAGCAGTCCTAAGAGGGAAGTTCATAGCAATACAGGCCTAACTAAAAAGGACAGAAGAGACTCAAATAAAAAATCTAATCCTAAAGCTACAAGAACTAGAACAACAACAAACAAAGCCTAAGGCAAGAAGAAGGCAGGAAATCATCAAGATCAGAGCAGAATTAGATGACATAGAGACCAAACAAACAATTCAAAAGATCAACAATACTAGGAGCTGGTTCTTTGAAAAACTAAACAAAATTGACAGGTCTTTAGCCAGGCTCATCAAGAAAAAAAGAAAGAAGACCCAAATAAACAAAACCAGAAATGAAAAAGGAGAAATCATGACTGATACCACAGAAATGCAAAGGATTGTAAAAAATTACTACAAACAACTGTATGGCAAGAAATTTGACAACCTAGAAGAAATGGACAAATTTCTAGAAACATATAACCTTTCAAAACTGAATCAAGAAGAAGTAGAAAGTCTCAACAGACCAATAGCAAAGAAGGAAATTGAAACAGTAATCAAAATTCTCCTGGCACACAAAAGCTCTGGACCGGATGGCTTCACAGGCGAATTTTACAAAACATTTAGGGAAGAACTAACTCCTACCCTCCTCAAACTATTCCAAAAAATCCAAGAAGAGGGAAAAATCCCAAACTCTTTCTATGAAGCCAGTATTACCCTAATCCCAAAACCAGGTCAAGACACAACAAAGAAAGAAAACTACAGGCCAATATCACTGATGAACATAGATGCTAAAATCCTCAATAAAATATTGGCCAACAGGATCCAGCAATACATCAAAAAGATCATACACCACGATCAAGTGAGATTTATACCAGGGATGCAAGGATGGTTTAATATTCACAAATCAATAAATATAGTAATTGCCTAAACAAAATGAAAGACAAAAATCACATGATCTTATCAATAGATGCAGAAAAAGCATTTGATAAAGTACAACACCCATTTATGATGAAAACACTCAGCAAAATGGGAACAGAGGGAGTATACCTTAACATAATTAAGGCTATATATGAGAAGCCTGAAGCCAACATCATACTCAATGGACAAAAACTGAAAGCATTCCCCCTGAAATCAGGAACAAGACAAGAATGTCCACTCTCTCCACTCCTATTCAACATAGTGTTGGAAGTCCTAGCCACAGCAATCAGATGAGAAAAAGAAATAAAAGGCATCCAAATTGGGAAAGAAGAAGTAAAACTATCATATGCAGATGACATGATAGTATACCTAGAAAACCCTACAAACTCCACTGAAAAGCTACTCGATATAATAAGTGAATTTGGCAAAATATCAGGGTACAAAATAAATATACAGAAATCTAAGGCATTTCTGTACACCAACAATACAACATCAGAGACAGAAACAAAAAAGAAAATACCATTTACTATAGCAACAAGAAAAATAAAGCACCTAGGAATAATCTTAACCAAAGAGATAAAAGACCTGTACTCTGAAAATTATGTAACATTGAAGAAAGGAATTAAGGAAGATACAAATAAATGGAAGTAAATACCATGTTCTTGGATGGGAAGAATCAACATCATCAAAATGGCCATACTACCCAAAGCAATTTACAGATTCAGTGCAATCCCTATTAAAATACAAATGACATATTTCACAGATCTAGAACAAATACTCTAAAAATTCATATGGAACCAAAAAAAGGCCCCGAATAGCCAAAGCAATCTTGAGACAGAAGAACGCAGCAGGAGGAATCACAATACCAGACATCAAAGAATACTACAAAGCCACTGTGATCAAAACAGCCTGGTACTGGCATAAGAACAGACATATAGATCAATGGAACAGACTAGAGAGCCCAGAAATAAACCCAGGAACATACGGTCAACTAATACTTGATAAAGGATGAAGGAACATAAAATGGAGTGAGAAGAGCCTCTTTAACAAATGGTGCTGGGAGAACTGGACAGGGACATGCAAAAAAATGAAACTAGACCACCAACTTACACCACACACGAGAATAAACTCAAGATGGATCAAAGACTTAAATGTAAGCCGTGACACCATAAAAGTCCTAGAGGAAAACATAGGCAGGAAAATTTCAGATATCCCATATAGCAATATTTTCATGGATACATCTCCTTAGGCAAGAGAAATAAAGAAAAAAATAAACAAATGGGACTACATCAAACTAAAGAGTTTCTGCTCAGCAAAAGAAAACATCAGCAAGATGAAAAGGAAACCAACCATATGGGAAAACATATTTGCCAATGATACCTCAGACAAGGGATTGATTTTGAAAATTTATAAGAGCTTATATGACTGAACATCAAGAAAACAGACAACCCAATTAAAAAATGGGCAAGGAACTGAACAATCGCTTCTCCAAAGAGGACATACAGAAGGTCCATAGACACATAAAAAAAATGCTCAACATCACTAGCCATCAGAGAGATACAAATAAAAACCACAATGAGATACCACTTTACATCTGTCAGAATGGCCATCATCAACAAATCAACAAACAACAAGTGCTGGCGAGGATGTGGAGAAACGGGAACCCTACTGCACTGTTGGTGGGAATGCAGACTGGTGCAGCCACTATGGAAAACAGTATGGAATTACCTCAAAAACTAAAAATGGAACTGCCTTTTGAACCAGCGATTCCACTGCTAGAATTATACCCGAAAAATTCTAAAATCCTAATTCAAAAAAACTTATGCACCTCTATGTTCTTAGCAGCACTGTTTACAATAGCTAAGTGCTGGAAACAGCCTAAGTGCCCATCTGTAGACGAGTGGATCAAAAAACTGGTACATTTACACAATGGAATACTATGTAGCAGAAAGAAAGAAGGAACTTCTGCCATTTGCGATGACATGGATGGAACTAGAGAGAATTGTGCTTAGTGAAATAAGCCAGGCAAAGAAAGAAAAATATCATATGATATCACCTAATTCAGGAAACTAAAGAACAACATAAACAAACGAACTAAATAGGACAAGGAGCAGAACAACAGTCAATAGGTGGGAGGGGGGAGGGAGAGAAAGGGGATAAGTAAGGGAAGGGTTTAGTTAAGGAACATGTAAAAATGACTCATGGACATGGACAACGGAGAGGAATATGATTGTGGGAGAAGGGGTGGGCTGGGTTGTGGGGAGCAATGTGGGAAAAATGGGACAGCTGTAATTGAAAAACCAAAAAATAAAATTAAAAAAAACAAAAGAAATATGTGTTTAATTTCCAAATTGTTGAGGCTTTCCCAATTTTCCTTCTATTGACTTCTGATTAAACTCCATTGTTGTGAAAACACAGACTTAGTTGTTTTATAGCCTGGAACATTGCTTATCCTGGATATTGGTCCATGTGCATTTGACAAGAATTTGTGTTCTAGTGCTCTTTAGTGGAGTGTTCTATTGATTGTATCAATTATTGTGCCCATGGGATTTTTTTTTATTGTTGTTCTATTACAGTTGTTCCATTTTTTCCTTTTTGCTCTCCCCTGTCCCGCTCACCTTCTCCCCACCCTCTTCTCCCAGTCAACCCCCACCTGTGCCCATGGATTTTAATTTACAGAGGTGACTGAGTGACACCACCACTGAAAGATTAACGTGTCACTTATATTTCTCAAGAAAATGAGGCGTTCCTCTGGATTCACATTACTGCCTGTTGTCAATTCCTTTTTCTAAAATAGGCCCATTCTTCCCAGCAATGCAATTGTAACCCCCAACAATACAATTTTATAATAATTAATTATTGTTTTATGTGGTTGGCTTTTAAATCAATCAAGAAAATTTTACTTATACAGTCTTCTATATCTACATATGTAATTATATTTACCATGCTTTTTATTTCTTCATACAGATTTGAATTCTCACCTGGTTTCAATTTCCTTTAGTCCTTTATTATTTCTAAGAAAAGCTTGCTAGCAGCAAATTCTCTCAGTTTTAAAATATCTGGGAATATTATTATTTTATCTTCATTGTTGAAGGATAGTTTTGCTAGTTATAGAATTCTTAGCCAGTTTTTGTTTCTTTTAGCTCTTTAACAATATTATCTCAGTATCTTCTTCCAACCACTGCTTTAACAGGAAGTTAGCTGTTATTCTTATTGAAGTTCCCCTATATGTGATATGTTGTTTTTTTCTTGCTGCTTTCAAGATTTTTCCTTTGTTTTTGGCTTTCATTATATTGACTATAATGTGTCTGGATCTCTTTGTGTTTCCATTTTTTAGTTTATTGAGTTTATTGGATGTGCACGTTAATGTCTTTAATCATGTTTTTAACCTCTCACTTTCTGGAACTCCTATTTACATGTATGTTAGTATGTATGTTTGTGTCTCACAGTTCTCTGAGGTTCTGTTCAGTGTTCTTAATTCTTTTTTCTTTTTCTTCTTCAGATTGGATCATCTGTATTGATACATCTTAAAGTTCACTAATTCTATCTTTTGCCAGCTCAAGTCTGCTATTGAGACCTATTTTTTAAATGTATTCACTTCAGTTTTTGTACTTTTCAACTCTAGAATTTCCATTTGCTTATTGTTTATGATTTGCATCTTCTTACTAATGTTCTCTATTTAATGGACCATTGTAATACTGTCTTTAAATGTTTTATCTTTGTATTGAGGTGCTTACTGCTTTTTAAAACAGGGGTAAATGCATATAACATAAAAAGTACCATCTTACCTTTTCAAGTGTACAGCACAGTTGTGTTAACTATATGCATGCTGTTTTACAACATCACCTAAAACTTTTTTATCTGCCAAAGCCGAGATTCTACATACATTGAACAACAATTCATCTTTTCCCTTTCCCACCATTGGCAACTGCAATTCTACTTACTCTTTCTAAGAATTTGACTATTTTAGATACCTCATAGAAGTGGATTCATTAGTATTTGTTTACTTGTGACTGGATTATTTACCATTTAGCATAATACCTTCAAGGTTTATCCATGTTATATTATATAACAAGATTTTATTCTTTTTAAGGCTGAATGATATTTCATTCTGTGTGTATACATAAGTTCTTTATATATTTTGGAAATTAATCCCTTGTCTGAGGTATCATTGGCAAATATTTTTTCCCATATGGTTGGTCTCCCTTTCGTCTTACTGATGTTTTCTTTTGCTGAGCAGAAACTCTTTAGTTTGATGTAGTCCCATTAGTTTATTCTTTCCTTTATTTCCCTTGCCTTAAGAGATATATTGGTGAAAATATTCCCTTGTGGGGAATCTGAAAATTTCCTGCCTATGTATTTCTCTAGGACTTTTATGGTGTCACAGCTTATATTTAAGTCTTTGATCCATCTTGAGTTTATTCTGGTGTATAGTGTAAGTTGGTGGTCATTTAATTTTTTTTTTTTTTTGCATGTCCCTGTCCAGTTCTCCCAACACCATTTGTTGAAGAGGCCTTTTTCATTCCATTTAATATTCCTTCCCCCTTCATCAAATATTAGTTGACCGTATAGTCCTGGATTTATTTCTGGGCTCTCTAGTCTGTTCCATTGATCTATATGTCTGTTCTTATGCCAGTACCAGACTGTTTTGATTACGGTGGCTTTGTAGTATAGTTTGATATCAGGTATTGTGATTCCTCCTGCTGTGTTCCTCTTCCTCAAGATTGCTGTGGTTATTTAAGGTTTTTTTGGTTCCATATAAATTTTTGGAGTATTTGTTCTAGATCTGTGAAATATGTCATTGGTATTTTAATAGGGATTGCATTGAATCTGTAAATTGATTTGGGTAGTATGGACATTTTAATGATGTTAATTCTTCCCATCCATGAACATGGTATATGCTTTCATTTATTTGTGTCTTCCTTAATTTCTTTTTTTCAATAAGTCTGTAGTTTTCTGAGTACAGGGCTTTTACCCCTTGGTTAAGTTTATTCCTAATTGCTTTATTTTTCTGGTTGCTATAGTAAATGGAAATTTTTTCTAGTTTATGTCTCTGATATTTTATTGTTGATGTACAGAAATGCCTTTGATCTCTGAATATTTACTTTGTACTCTGCTATTTTGCCAAATTAACCTATTAGGTCAGTAGTATTTTAGTGGAGTCTATAGGGTTTTCTATGTACACTATCATGTCATCTGCAAGTAATGACAGTTTTACTTTCTCTTTTCATATTTGGATGCCTTTTATTTCTCTTTCTTGTCTGACTGCTGCGGCTAGGACTTCCAAGACTATGTTGAGTAGGAGTGGAGAGAGTGGACATCCTTGTCTTGTTTCTGGTCTTAGGGGGAACGCTTTCAGTTTTTGCCAATTGAGTATGATATTGGCTTCAGGTTTCTCATATATGGCCTTTATTATGTTGAGGTATGCTCTCTCTATTCCAATTTTGCTGAGTGTCTTCACCATAAATAGGTGTTGCACTTTATCAAATGCTTTTTCAGCATCTATTGATATGATCATGTGACTTTTATCTTTCATTTTGTTTATGTGGTGTATTTCGTTTATTGACTTGTGAATATTAAACCATTCATGCATCCCTGGGATTAATCACACTTGATCAGGGTGTATGACCTTTTTAATGTGTTCCTTGATCTGGTTTGCCAATATAATTGTTGAAGATTTTAGCATCTATGTTCATCAGTGATATTGGCCTGTAGTTTTCTTTCTTTGTTGTGTCTTGACCTGGTTTTGGGATTAGGGTAATACTGGCTTCATAGAAAGAATTTGGGATTTTCCCCTCTTCTTGGATTTTTTGGAATAGTTTGAGAAGCATAGGAGTTAGTCCTTCTCTAAACGTTTTGTAAAATTCACCTATGAAGCCATCCTGTCCAGGGCTTTTGTGTGCTGGGAGTTTTTTGATTACTTCTTCAATTTCATTCTTTGTTATCGGTCTGTTCAGGCTTTCTGCTTCTTCTTTATTCAATTTTGGAAGATTATATGTTTCAGAAAATTTGTTCATTTCATCCTAGGGTAGTCAAATTTTTTCTCATACAGTTTTTCATAGTAATTTCTTACAATCCTTTGTATTTCTGTGGTATCAGTTGTGATTTCCTCTCTTTCATTTCTGATATTGTTTATTTGGGTCCTCTCTATATTTTTCTTCATGAACCTTGTTAAAGGCTTGTCTATTTTGTGTATCTTTTCAGAGAACCAGCTCCTGGTTTTATAGCTCTATTGAGTATTTTCTTTAGTCTCTGTGTTATTTAATTCTGCTCGGATCTTGATAATTTCCTTCCTTCTACTTATTTTGGGCTCTGTTTGTTGTTGTTCCTCTTGTTCTTATGGCTGTTGGGTTAGATTTTTAATTTGAGATTCTCCTCTCCTTTTTAGGTAGGCCTGTTTTGATATGAACTTCCCTCTCAGGACTGCCTTCGCTGTGTCCCATAGGTTTTGGGTTGTTGTGTGTTCATTATCATTTGTTTCCAAAAACTTTTTCATTTCTTCTTGATGTCATTGTTAACCCATTCACTATTATTTTTTAATACGTTTTTTTAAAGAATATTTTATTGATTATATTGTTACAATAGTTCCAATTGTTTCCCCTTTGCTCCCCTCCGCCCAGCACCCCCCTTCCCCAACAATCCCCTCCCCAAGTCTATGCCCATGGGTCATACATACAAGCTCTCCTGCCTCACCCTTTCATATATTCTTCTTTTTAAAAAATTAATTAATTAGTTAAATATTTTAACAATAAAAAAAAACAATCCCTCCCTCTCAGACTTAAGACCCTTTACAATCTTATAAAGGACAATGGACGAAGGTCTCGAGCTCCTCTAGCTGCTTCAAGCTGGACATGGTCGTCATTCTACCTACCCTTGGGTCAAGAAATCCCTAATAAGTGTGGGGGTGTGGAGGGGAGGGTGGCCTTCCCACAAGGGGAAGGATCGTGCAGACTCCAGGTTGGATGGCTGTCTCTGGACAACGGCATGCTTGGTTTAACAGGCTGGCATACTTGTTGTATTCTGGGGGCAACAGATTTGGCAACAGGGTTAAAAGACATCATTCAATCCATAACCACTAGATGACAAAAGGCAGGTATTAATTTTTCAATGTCCCACATTAGGGAAAAGAAGGGTTTCTTTGGAGGAAGGTATGCCAGGTACATCTCACCTGTCCAAAACCCTTTTGCCCATTATACTTAGTTTGGACCGAGGGAAATATTTTAGGTTTCCCCCCTCTCAGGCCTCTGGGCTCTTTCTGTCCAAGACATTAGGATAGAAAAGAGAAACCAGTTTTAAAGTGAAGCCCACAGACCACCCCGTTCTTCACCAATCCAGCCACTTAGTTCAGCCAAACCATTGAGTCTCAGGAGGCAACAATGCAGACAGGATTAAGTGAGGCCTATACGTACAGACAATCTCTCAGGTAATGAGATCATAGCCTTATGCCCTTTGAAAACAGAAAACACATGTTAATTTATGTAACATAACCCACATACAAGTCTCTAAATCTGTAGGACCGTCTTATCGGAAAGACATCCAGTTGCAAGGCATTTGACATTCTTCTTTTTTTTTTTAATGTTTTTTATTGATTATATTGTTATAACAGTTCCATTTTTCTCCCCTTTGCTCCCCTCCACCCAGCATCTCCCTCCCCCAGCAATCCCCCCCCAAGTCCATACCCCTGGTTCATAAAAAATATCTACCCCCCTCCTCAAATATTAGGACCCTTTGTAATCTTGTAAAGGACAATGGGCGAAGGTCTCAAGCTCCTCTAGCTGCTTCAAGCTGGACATGGTCGTCGTCCTACCTACCCTTGGGTCCAGGAAACCCTAATAATAGTGGGGGTGTGGAGGGGAGGGTGGCCTTCCCACATGGGGAAGGATCGTGCAGACTCCAGGTCAGTTGGCTGTCTCCGATCAACGACGTGCTTGGTTTAACAGGCTGGCATCCTTGTTGTGTTCTGGGGGCAACAGATTTGGTGAAAAGGGTTAAAAGACATCATTCAATCCATAACTACTAGGTGACAAAAGGCAAGGATTAATTTTTCAATGTTCCATATTAGGAGAAAGAAAAAGAAAAAGAAAAAAAGGGCTTCTTTGGAGGAAGGTGTGCTAGGCACATCTCACCTGTGCAAAACCCTTTTGCCCATTATACTTAGTTTGGGCTGAGGGAAACAGTTTAGGTTTCCCCCCTCTCAGACCTCTGGGCCTTTTCTGTCCAAGCCATTAGGATAGAAAAGAGAAACCAGTTTTAAAGTGAAGCCCACAGACCACCCCATTCTTCACCAACCCAGCCATTTAGTTCAGCCAAACCGTTGAGTCTCAGGAGGCAGCGCTGCAGGGAGGATTAAGTGAGGCTTATGCGTACAGACAATCACTCAGGTAATGTGATCATAGGCTTATGTCCTTTGAAAATAGAAAACACGTGTTAATTTATATAACATAACCCACAAACAAGTCTCTAAATCTGTAAGACTGTCTTATTGGGAAGATATCCAGTTCCAAGGCACTTGAAATTCTATTTGCCTGCAACTTGAATATCTTTGATGATATCATAGACATGGTTTAATTTTCAAGTGAAACCATATTTTAAATGAGAAGAAACTTTTAAGACGGTTAGTTGCCCTATTTTATACTCTACTACCGATCATTGTGATTTTCCTTAAATAATGATTTTTCTCCCTAAGGTTACCCTCCTTTTCTTTAAAGGGACTACATTAAGTCCATTTTTAATTTATCCTGTTCATTTGCATAAACATAACAAGAGCAGCAAATGATCACTTATGATCTTTAGTTCTGCTTTGCTGGAACTTACCCAAGGAATATTTGGGGTGATCCTCAGTCTGTTCTTCATGGCACAGAAGCTGAGCCACATATCTGGCATTCATCCTTGCCTGTACACACCTGTCTTTTCCAAGTCCTCCTGGTTTTCCATTGTGCCTTAAGGTCCCTTCTAGCCACCTTTCAGGAAAACAACCTTCATTCCTTCCCTGGAAAGATTGCTATGGACCGCTCATCCATCCAAGGTACCAGGCCTTTTATCTCGTGGACTTTTATTACTTTTGAAAGTCAGTCCCAGTTGCTCAGGGCTTTTTGGTAACAACCAAAGCCCAAGCATGTCTACTTTAGGCATGACATTCCAGTCAAAGTCTTAGTCAAAAAAATCGTTATTAACAACTGGTCTTATTAGTTTTATGCAAAGAAACTTAGGTCATTACTTACTTCTTTAGAATGCCAAATTCTGGAGGGATCAGATAGGGAGAAAATATATACAGTGTGAAGGAAAATCCTTGTCCTTCTAATATTCACTGAACTTGCATTTCTATTCTTTATATTTTTATTTTTCCCCCCACTAAAAATTTTTCTCTTTGTTTGTTTTTCCATTACAGTTGTCTCAGTTTTTTCCCCCTCTTGCTTCCCTGCACCCTGCCCCCCCTTCTTCCACATTCAGTCTCCACCCAGTTGTCCATGTCCATGGGTCATTTATACATGTTCTTTGACTAGACCTTTCCCCTTATTACCACTTCTGTCCCTCCCATCTCCCCCTTTGTTACTGTTAGTTTATTCCTTGTTTACATACCTCTGGTTCAATTTTGCTCATTTGTTTGCGTTGTTCATTAGTTTCCTGTAAAAGGTGATAGCATAAGGTAATTTTCTTTTGTTGCCTGGCTTATTTCGCTAAGCATAATTCTCTCTAGCTCCAATCATGTTGTTGCAAATGGTAGAAGTTCCTCCTTTCTTTCAGTACTTATTCATTGTCATTTTCCCCCTTTGTACTCGTGTTCCTCTCTGTCTCTCTCTGTTTCTTCATCTTCTTAAAGCAGACCCTTTAGCATCTCTTGCAATGCTGGTTTGGTGGAGATGTATTTTTTTAGCCTTCTTTTGTCTTGGAAGCTCCTTATTTCACCTTCCATTTTGAATGAGAGCCTTGCTGGGTAGAGTATTCTTGGTTGTAGGCCTTTGTTTTTCATTACTTGGAATATATTTTGCCATTCCCTTCTGGCTTGTAGTGTTTCTGCTGAGAAATCTGGTGATAGCCTTATTGGAGCTCCCTTGTATGTTATTAGTTGTTTCTCTCTTGCTGCTTTTAGGATTCTCTCTTTGTCTTTGAATGTTGACATTTTAATTATGATGTGTCTTGAGGAGGGCCTGTTGGGGTTCATCTTCATTGGGACCCTCTGTGCTTCCTGGACTTGCATGATTCTTTCTCTCTTCATGTTAGGGAAGTTCTCTGTCATTAGTTTTTCAAAGAGGTTTTCTATTCCTTGCTCTTCTTCTTCTCCTTCTGGAATTCCTATGATACGGATATTATTACGTTTCATGTTGTCCTGCAGCTGTCTTAGAGCCTCTTCAGTCTTGTTCAGTCTTTTTTCCTTTCGTTGCACTGTCTGTGAGTTTTTGTCTACATTGTCCTCCAGCTCGCTGATCCGATCTTCTGCTTCCTCTAGCCTGTTTTTAATTCCTTCTACTGTGTTCTTCAATTCAGAGATCATATTCTTCATTTCCTCCTGGCTCTTATTGATAGCTTCCATGTCCTTTTTGATGCTGGTATAATTCTCAGTAAGTTCCTTATAGTTCTTCTGGAGCTCACTGTCATTTTTCTGGAGTTCTTTGTAGTTTCCGCTAAGCTCATTGAGCTTCTCCATAATCCATGCTTTCAATTCCATATCTGATAGTTTGCTCCCCTCTGTTTCATTTAGCACTCTTTCTGGGGACTCTACCTTTCCTTTCGATGGGGGGTTGTTTCTCTGTCTCCCCATTTTTGTGACTCCTATTGTTTGTTGGTGCTTCTTAGAATGATCTTCACTTTCTGGATATGCCCCTGGTGTCGTCAGATACTGTACCAGTCTGGGCCTAGGCAGCCTTTTGGAGACTTCCAGGGATCTACTGCCTTTGTCTGACTTCTTTAGTTGTTAATCTACTCAATGTGTGATTAGTCGTCAGGCTTAAGCACCGTGGGTGTGGCAGCTTAATTCCTGTAGGCAAGGCTTTGGCTTCCCCTCTTGCTGACGCCACTTGGAGAGGGCGGAATGGTCTGCCTGCAGTACTGGTGATGAGTCAGCACTGGGACCCAGTCGGCTGCTTCCCCAGTTCTCCTCTCAAAGCCACCACACCAAACTGTCCCCAAGCGTCTCTAGTCCTCTCTGCCTTCCCCCTGCTTGAGCCCAGGGTAAGTGGGGATCAGAATATTTTTGTATGTGATCCGCTTAAGAGCTCTTTTTCTCCAGCTGTTTCTCTCCGGCTGGCAAGAAACCCTGCGGCTTTTCGCTTTTCTCAGCTGGATACTATTTTACTTTCCACTCTGTTGCTGTAGGCTGGGAAGCTCAGCTGGGGGTTTAGACCCTGCCCTTCTCAGGGGGAATCCCCGGCTGCTGAGCTATTTCTCAGTCCCTTCAGCTGCTACCCGTGTGACGCCAGCCAGCCTCTTCCGCATCTCCGCACTTCCTACCGTTCATGTTGTGATGTAGAGGCCTTTTCTGTCTCTCCTTGGTTATAAGACTTCTCTCCAGCTGGTGTTCGGTTGGTTATTCCAGATGATTTCTCCAAAATTACGTTGTAAATCCAGACTAGTTCTGGGAGGAAGTTAGTGTAGCTTCCACTTACTCCTCCGCCATCTTGTTTCTCCAACCCAATCATTATTTAATAGCATGTTATTCATTCTCCATGAGTTTGAATGTTTTTGAGTTTTTTTCTTGAGGTTACTTTCCACTTTCAAGCCATTGTGATCTGAGAATATGCTTGATATAATTTCAATTTTCTTGAATTTTTTGAGGCTTGTTTTGTGCCCTACCATGTGGTCTATCTTTGAAAATGTTCCATGTGCACTTGAAAAGAATCTATATTTTGCTTCCTTGTGGTGAAAAATTCTATATGTATCAATTAAGTGTTGTTCAGTGCCTCAATATTCTTGGTGTTTCTTTGCTTTGAAAATCTGTCCATTGTTGACAATGGGGTGTTAAAGTCCCTTACTATGAGTGTGTTGATGTCGATATTCTTCTTGTGGTCTTCCAAGATATTCCTTATATATTTGGTTGCTCCTATGTTGGGTGCATATATATGTTTACCAGGGTTATATCTTCTTGAAGGATTTTTCCCTTAAGATTATGAAATGTCCTTTTTTGACTCTTTTTTTGGCCTTTGTTGTGAAATTTATTTTGTCTGAAATAAGTATTGCTACCCCAGCTTTTTTTCATGTCCAATTGCTTGAAATACTTTTTTCCATCCCTTCATTTTCAATCTGTGTAGACCTTTTGTTCTGAGGTGGGTCTATTGTAGACACCATATACGAGGGTCATGTTTTCTTAGTCATTCCCTTACCCTATGTCTTTTAATTGAAGCATTTAATCCATTTACATTTAAGGGCATTATTGATAGGCACCAATTCATTGTGACTTTTCCCCTTTGTACCTGTGTTCCCCTACCTTACTATTTTCCCCCTTCTTCTTAAAGCATTTTCTTTAACATCTCTTGCAATGCTGGTTTGGGGAAGATGTATTTTTTTTTTTATAAAGAATCATTCCTTTAGAGCAGGATTTCTTTTAAAAAATAATTAATTAACTTGTTTGTTTATTTATTTATTTTTAGAGAGCGGGGAAAGGAGAAAAAAGAGGGAGAGAAACATCACTGTGTTGTTGCCTCTCACTCGTGTCCCCAACTGGGGACCTGAAGTGCAACCTAGTCATGTGCCCTGACTGGGAATTGAACCAGTGACACTTGGTTTGCAGGCCAACGCTCAATGCACTGAGCCACAGCAGCCAGGGTAAAGATGTATTCTTTTAGCCTATTTTTGTCTGGGAAACTCCTTATTTCACCTTCCATTTTGGATGAGAGCCTTGCTGGGTAGAATAGTCTTGGTTGTAGGCCTTTGTTGTTCATTGCTTGGAATATTTTTTGCCATTTCTTCCTTGCTTGTAGTGTTTCTGTTGAGAAATCTGATGATAGCCTTATCGGAGCTCCCTTGTATATTATTAGCTGAGTCTCTCTTGCTGCTTTCATGATTCTCTCTTTGTCTTTCAATGTTGCCATTTTAATTATGATGTGTCTTGGAGTGGGTCTATTTGGTTTCATCTTCATTGGGACCCTCTGTGCTTCCTGGACTTGTGTGACTTTTTCTCTCATTAAGTTAGGGAACTTTTCTGTCATTACTTTTTCAAACAGGTTTTCTATCCCTTGCTTCTCTTCTTCTCTTTCTGGTATTTCTATGATATCGATATTGTTACATTTCATGTTGTCCTGCAGCTCTCTTATAACCTCTTCATTCTTTTCCAGTCTTTTTTTGTTTTGTTGCACTGTCTGGGAATTATTTCTACATTGTCCTCCAGTTTGCTGATCCGATCTTTTGCTTCATCTAGCCTGCTTTTAATTCCTTCTACTGGGTTCTTCAATTCAGAAATTGTATTCTTCATTTCCTTCTGGCTCTATTGATAGCTTCTATGTCCTTTTTCATGCTGGTGTAATTCTCAGTAAGTTCCTTATCGTTTCCCTGGAGTTCCTTGTAGTTTTCTTTGAAGTCGCTGAGCTCATTGAGCTTCTCTATAATCCATATTTTGAATTTAATGTCTCATAGTTTGCTTTCCTCTATTTCATTTAGCACTTTCTGGGGATTCCTCCTTTCCTTTCAATGGGGGGGGTTGTTTCTCTGTCTCCCCATTTTTTTGTGACTCTTCTTGTTTGTTTCTGCTTATTAGATTGATCTGCATTTCCTGGATTTGCCCCTTGTGCCAATAGATCATGTACCAGTCTGGGCCTAGGCAGACTGTTGGAGACTACCAGAGATCTACTGCCTTTGTCTGTCTCCTTTTGTTGTTAATCTATTCAATCTGTGATCAGCCACCCTAGATTGGTCTGCTTTAATTTCCTGCTTCTGTGTTGTGACTTTTTGTGGTAAGAGTTCTCTGGGATTCAGTGGGGCAAGCTTCTTGATCTCCTGAACTTGATGTTCTTGGGATGCCCTTTATGCCTTTTATTTGGGCTGTCTGATAGAATTTTG
This sequence comes from Furipterus horrens, assembly GCF_987537825.1. NCBI lineage: Eukaryota > Metazoa > Chordata > Mammalia > Chiroptera > Furipteridae > Furipterus > Furipterus horrens. The sequence continues at coordinate 57,950,933 of NW_028327180.1, read as the reverse complement.
TTTTTTCTTGTTGTTGTGTTGCTCTTTGGTAGATCCTTCCTTCCAGCTAGCAACTGAGAGTCACTTCGGACACTTTTGTTTGTAAAGTTGTTGAGCTTCTGTTAAAACAAAGCCACCTGTCCAGGCAAGAATCCCACACCCACAAAGATATCCCCCACCCTCAATCATTGTATCAATTGTTAATAAGCCAGTATTAAATAGGATGTAATGAGATTGAGACTATTATAAGAAAGGAAAAATAAATAAGAGTTGACTAACTGAAAAGAATAAGATTTTTGAGACGGGATGGGGAGGAGCAATAATAGTAGTGAGTAGGCACAAGGCAGTGATAGAAAGAAAGTAAAATTTATATCATATATTAAAGAGGGAAGGGTGAAGGTGAAATGAATTAAGAGAGGGGAAACATGTGGTGTTAGGTTTAAACAGGAGTTGTAAAAATATATATATAAACATAGTGTGTGAGAGAACCAACACACACACAGAGAGAGAGAGAGAGAGAGAGAGAGAGAGAGAGAGAGAGAGAGAGAGAGAATATAATAATAATAATAAATAGGATAAATAAGAAAAAGGAAAATAATAAGCCCCAAATTAGAGAAAAAATTTTACCACAGCACTAACAGTAACCTATGAGCTAACATTAATGTAGGTTGGATGGGAGTAAGAGGTAAAAAAGAAAGAAAGAGAAGCTTAAGAGATGTCTGAAGGAAAGGGAAGTGATTTTGAGATGATAGAGGGAGCAGGAATACTTAGAACAAGGAATGAAAACCAGGCTAAGACAGGGAAAATTTAAAATTTAAAGTGAAAGAAGGAAAGGGCTGGAGGAAGGTACAGATGAATTAGGAGAGAGGAATGATAAGTTTGAGATTTGAAATACTAGAGTAGTGAAGATCTATGAATAAAGTTTCAGGAATGTCACAGATTGGTCAAGGTGGGGATAGAGTAAGTGTATTTTATGATTGAAAAAAAAAGAGGCTGGAGAGCTAAGAAAAAATGAGTGCCGATTGGAAATGAATGGTAGTGAGAGAAAATAATAGGATTTAAAACAAAGAGGAGGAAATCATATGGTAAAATTGATTGAGAAAAAGGAGGAGCAAAATATGAGATTTAAAATAAACTATAACATAAAGATATTTATGTATAATGCATAGACTGGGAGGGCAAAGAATGATTATTAAAAAGGATATGTATGAGAAGGTCACAGTGGAATTTGTCTCCGTAGATTCTGTATTTCTTCCACTTTCTACTCTTTTTGAAACTGCTCTATTGACTTCAGCTGGTGTCCAAATCTGGATCTAGGAAGCCTAATCTCAACTATGGATGCTCTTCTGCCAGGGTCTCTCTCTTTCACTGTTTACTCTAGTCACTCTGAAATCCAAAGTCAGGTTTAAGCACCATGGGGCTGGGCTGAGTACTTTCTTCAAGGGGGGGCTACTGCTTCCCCTCTGGCTATTGCCAACGGGAGGGGAACAATCTCCCCAAACGGTTTCTCCCACAGTACTCGAAGTCCCCAGTCCACCTCTCGCCCTTGCCAGAGCCCAGAGCAAGTATGTGCACGAGCTCTGCCTAAGAATCTCACCATGCCTCTAGCTGTTCCTTTCTGGTTGGTGAAAACAAACTGACATGCACGCACGCACGCACATACACACACACACACACACACACACACACACACACACACACACTGCTTTATGCCTCTTAGGGCCAGACCCATCTTGGCTTACTCTCAGCTCTGCCAGTGGGTCCAGCCTGAGTTTTAGCCCCCAGATCTCTCAGGAGAAACCTTCCGGAAGCTGTAAAATCTCTCTGCACCTGGGGCCATAGTCCATGGGTGCCAAGCCAGCAATGCATCTCTTCTGCAATTCACACCCTACATGTTGTTAGGAAGCAGCCTCCTGCGTCTGCCCACATCCACAAAACTCAACTCCTGGCAGTGTCTAGTGGTTGTATGTATGATTTCTCAACAATTTAGCCAAAGATCCAGACCTAAGGGAAGGCCAGCTCACCTTTTCATTGAATCCCTCCCGGATATCACTGGACAGGACGCCCAGTTCAGGAGCGCAACCTCCAGGCCTCTGCACCTTTCTGGCCCTCGCTCTTCACCCTCGGATCCCTGCTATTGAGTTTAGCTGCCAGTGTTTCCTCCTGATGCAGCCTGAGGCGCTGGGTTGGGTTGGGGGCCCCCCAGCTACTTGCCTTAGAAAGTGCGGTCCAGGGTGCCTTCTCTCTCCCACACTGTTCCCATGATTCTGTTGCCCTATCTGAAAGTTACTCTCCCTCAGTTTCTGCTGTCTGTTACAGAGTGAAAGGGGGTTCTTTCACATGGCGCCTTGGTGTAAAACCCAACAACTAGTGTTGAGGAAACAGGTCTTTATTTACAGTATTCCAACCTGGGGAAAGCAGTGAGCACTTCAACTCAGAACCCTGTTCTCCCATGGGACCCAGCACCTTCCTTGCTCCTCAAAAGGCTAGAAGCCAAAAACATGCCCAGAAGTTCTCCATCCCGTATCTGTCAGCTGTCTCCTTCAGGATCTGGGGTATGATGTCATCGGCCTCTGCAAAGTCCAGGAAAACATGTGCTTTGCCCTTTCACAGCCACATGGTATTATCTCCCTTTCAAAGCCGCATGGAGTTCTCCCGTTACTTTCCAAGCCACATGGAGTTCTCGCTAAAATGTCTGCCACCTATTTTCAAATCTCTGACTGCATCCTGTGATGCAGTGGGCGTGGTAACCAGTTCTGACCATTCACAAAACCTTGCGCAGGCTTTGTGTGCTCTTTCCTCACTATTTCATAGTCAAATTCCCACCCATCTCCTTGGGGCCTTGGAAGAACCAAAGCTATCTGCATAACTAAGACACTAGCTACTAGCCATAGTCATGCAAAGGCATTTTAAAAGCTGTTCCCTTTTTCCCATCCCCTAACCTGCAGGCTCTGGGGATTTTTGGAGACCCTCACTCTGTAACGTGTCCTCCAAGCCTCCTCTGAAATTGGAGCACACCCAGCAGGCTGCTGACTACCCTGCCGCCATTTTTTCCTCTCAGTCAGGGGGAATTTGTTGATAGCATAGTGGTCAAGCTTGTTTCTCCTGAGGGCACTCTTCTGAGGATATTTAGGTTGCCTTCAGAGCTGCAGTGTCTTAGGCCTCCAGAAGGTGGGTGACACGCAGATCTTCTTCTTCTTTTTTTTTATTGGTTGTGGACACCTTTTATCAAGACTTTCTTTGATTTCAAAGCCTTTGCCTTATCTTCAGCTTTGGGAAGGGCAGGGGCTTCCTTCCTCACTTTGAGTGCCATCTTCATGAAAAGGTGCCTCTTTTTATTCTAGCACCATACTACAGTTTTGTAATATGTTTTCTGATTGTAGTTTTGTAATATATTTTGAAATCAGGATCTTTCTCAAGATCATTTTTGGTTATCTGAGGTATTTGGAAATTCTATAAATATTTTAGAATATTTTTTATTTCTGCAAAAATGCCATTGAAATTTTAATAAGATTTGCATTGAATATGTAGATCACTTTGGGTAGTATAGACTTAACAATATTAAGTCTAGTTCATGAACATTTATTTGTATCTTCTTTAATTACTTTTAGCAATGTTTTATACTTTTTATTTTTGTTTTATTGAAATACAATTGACATACAGTACTGTATAAGTTTAAGGTGAATACATAATGACTTGATATACACATATATTATGAAATAATTATCACAATAGATTTAGTTAATATCCATCACCTCATGTTTTTCCTAGTGATGAGAACTTTTTGGGTTTATTCTCTTAGCGACTTCCAAATATACTGTATAGCAGTTTTAACTATAGTCATCATGTTGTATATTTATCTAATAACTGGAAATATGTACCTTTTGATCACCTTTACACAGTTCTCTCATATTGATCTCCCAATTTTGATAACCACAAATTTAATCTCTTTTTCTATGAATTTGGTGTTTTTAGATTCCATATGTACATGAAATCATGTGCTTTTGTCTTCCTATTTCTGACTTATTTCACTTACCATAATGCCCTCAAGGTCCACCCACATTTTGCAAATGACAAGGTTTCCTTCTTTTTTATGGCTGAATAATATTTTATTTAATATATATTCATTATATCTTCTTCATCTTTTTATCAATCAGTGGACATTTAAGTTGTTATTATGTCTTGGCTACTGTGAATAATGCTACAGCAAACATGGGGAATGCAAATATCTCTGACATACAGATAAATACCTAGAATTGTTGGGTCATAACGTGATTCCATTTTAAATTTTTTGAAAAGATTCCATACTATTTTCCATATGGTAGATCTTTTTCACACATTCCCTTTTGGTATCTATTTATTATGAAAGATCACTTATAGCAAATTGGATCTTATCAAGAGGGTTACAACATATTTCTCCCCTGAATATGAATCCTATTCCTGTTACTCAGTTCTGGTCATCATTCTCATGGATGTGTGAGATTCCATCTGAAGAAGGAACCCGTTTCCACTCTCAATACTTTATAGTGTTTATCACCAGCAAGAATTAGAAGATGTACAACTTGACTGAAGCCATTAACACATTTTTCATTCTTAAAGATTCCTACCAGTGTGGACTTTCTGATGGCATGTAAGACGAGAACGGTGACTGAAGTCCTTATCACACATGTTACTCTTGTAAGGTTTTTCTCCAGTGTGGTCTCTCTGATGGTATATAAACTGTCAACTGTATCTAAAGCCCTTTCCACAGGCATCACATTTGTATGGCTTCTCCCCAGAGTGGACTCTCTGTTGGGACTAAAGGCCCAAGGGCTGACTAAAACCCTTACCCCGTACACCACATCTGTATGGCTTTTTTTTTTCCAGTATGGACTCTCTTATGAACATGGAAGTCTGTGGTCTGACTGAAGCTCTTATCACATTCCTCACATTTATAGGGCTTCTCTCCTGAGTGGACCCTCTGATGAGCGTGAAGGTCTCCAATGGAAGCCCTTTCCACACTCTTCACATTTGTTTTTTGTCTAGTGTGAATTCCTTGATGCAGTTTAAGATTAGAACTATAACTGAAGTCCTTACCACATGCATCCCATTTGTAGGGTTTCTCTCCAGTGTGGCCTCTCTGATGGGTCTGAAGCTTTGAAGACTGAAGCCCTTTCTACATGTTTCACATGTGAATCGTTTCTCCCCAGTGTGAACATTCTGATGAACTTAAAGATTTGAAGCCTGACTGAAGCCCTACCCACAATCCTTAAATTTGTAGGGTTTCTCTCCAGTGTGAACTCTCTGATGGCATATTAATGGTGAATTGTGACTGAAGCCCTTACCCCAGACATCACATTTATAAGGTTTCTCCACTCTGATGGAGGTGATAATGGGCAGCTTGAGTAAAGCCCTTCCCATACTCCTCACATTTATAGCATTTCTCATCTCTGTGGACCCTCAGATGAACATGAAGATTAACACTCAAACCAAAGCTCTTGCCACACTCTTCATATTTGTATGGCTTTTCTTCAGTGTGCACTCTCTGATGGCACTGAAAGTCTGAACTCTTGACTAAAGCACTTACACACTCCTCACATGTATAAAGTTTCTCTCCAGTGTGAGTTCTGTAGTGAATGGTAAGACCTGTGTTGCTCCTGAATCCGTTGCCACAGCTGTCACACCTGTGGGACTTCTCTCCTGCACAATTAGGATGAGAATGGAAAGAGCTCTCATGAAAGCGATTACCAGAATCATGACATTTAGCAAGTCCCTCTTCTGAGTGACTCCTCTGATGAGTCTGCAGAGGGGAGTTCTGACCAGAGCATTTTCCCCCTGAGTGAACATTCTGGTGACCTAAAAGCACTGAGCTGTCACTGAAGACCTTCCCACATTCACTGCACAGTGGAGTTCCTCTCTGCAGGGTTAATGCTGAGTAGAGCATGCTTTTGCCACAGTCGTTAGGTTTGTGGGGTTTCTGTTCTGTGTCAATATTGATATGATCACTAAGTGGTGATTTCTTCATGAAGGCTTCACAGACGTGCAGGTTATTTCTCACATTAATTTGCTTACCTGTGCTCTGGTTCTGTGACTCACTCCGGTATATATTCCCATAAGAATCTTCGAAATTGAAAAACTCTTGATTTTCAGCTTAACAGGAGCTATCTCCTTTATAATTCATTCTATCATTCTCACTTTCAGGAATCTGATCAAACTCACCTTGTAGAAACTGGGAACTCTCCCTCTGAAGAACCTGGTTAAATCACTTGCAACCTGTTTCCAGATTTGTCTGCAGGACAGCTCTTCATGTGAAAGGTACTTTAAGGCAACTTTTTGATGAGGCTCTGCCTCATTTTGATTTTTGTTGACAGAAGTCTCATTTCTTTGGGTTTCTCTTTCCATTATCCAAAGCTTTTCTTCTGCCTGGAACTGGGATGCCACCCCCACTGGGACCAGGTTCCAAAAGTTCTCCAGTATCGTGTCTGGTACAGCTCCCTCTGGACAGAGCCTGGAAGCCCCAGCTCCTCCTGCGTGAAGACCTCAGTCACATCCTTGAACGTCACCACCTCTTGAAACTTGGTCCTTTTCTCCTGCTGCTCCTTCTGGGGAAGGTCAGAGTCCAGAGAAGGCATAACTCCTAAAGTTGTTCTAAGGACTAAGTAAGTAGATGGAAAGTTCTAAGAACCAGTAATCTCTTTTTCTTGTAGTTGGGCCTATGTTGTGAGGGGCCACGAAGTCCCTCCTTCTTCCCCTTGCCAAATTCTGGGGTGGTGTAGAAAAGAATGCGGTGGGACAGTGCTATTATATCTGTTTCCTGGACAAACTGCAGAGGACATCCCCAGGCACCAGGTCAGAGTGACTCAGAGCTTCCGATGGACGTAACAGTGGTGCTTGGTGATCAGGGAAGAGGGCTTCCACCCTCATCCTCTCAGCCTCTGCCTGTGGCCTCAACTTTTCCATCCCAAGACAGCTGGCTAGGTAGCGACTAGTCCCATGCTTAGGCCAACAAGGCTCGGAGGGGTCTTGGGAGTGCAGGGCTGACTCACCTCTGGGACCGAAAACGTGGTGGTGACCTCCCTTTGACAGGCAGGAAATACCTCCCCATGCCATTTTTATTACTATAGCTTTAGAATATAGCTTGAAGTCAGGAAGTGTAATGCATCCTGCTTCATTCTATTTCACAGGATTTCTTTGGTTATTACAGATCCTTTGTTGTTTCACTCAAATTTTAGGATTTATTTTCCTACTTCTGTAAAAATTAAATTAGAATCTTTATAAGGACTCCGTTGAATCTATAAGTGGCTTTGGGTACTATATTTAACAATATTAATTCTTCCAATTCATGAACACAGGCTATCTTTTTATTTATTTATCTCTTCTTAACTTTCTTTTATCAATGTCTAGTAGTTTTCAGAGTACAAATCTTTCATGTCTTTGGTTAAATTTAGTCCTATTTCATTGTTTTAATGCTATTGTAAAAAATCATTTTTTCTTCTTTTTCAGATAACTTGTCCTTGCCTCCTTTGTCATAGATTCATTGACCATATAAGAGAGGATTTATTTCTGGGCTCTTTATTCTATTCCTTTGATCTACATATCTGTCTTTTTTTTTTCCCCCCCTGGAATAACGTCGTTTTTATTCACCTTCATTTCCTCGTTTGGGAAAATATAATCTATTCCATCCAGGTGCACTGTGTGGAGCTTGCATATTCTTCCCTTCTCTAGGTTTCCTCAAGGACCCAAGTTTCTTCCCACATCCCAGTGCCATGATGTTTTGATTATTGTAGCCCATTGGTATAGTTAAAATCTTGCAGCATGATACCTCCCATTTTGTTCTCCTCTCAAAAAAAATTTTTTTTGTGTGGCTATTCAGGGTCTTTTGTGGTTACATATGAATTTTAGGATTAGTTGTTCTAGTCCTGAGAAGAGTGCCATTAGTATTTTAATAGGGATTGCACTGAATCTCTAGACTGCTTTAGGTAGTAAAGACCTTTAAAAAAGTATTAATCCTTCCACTCCATGAGCAAGATATATCCTTCCATTTGCTTGTATCCTCTTCAATTTCTTTTTTTCAATGTCTTACAGTTTTCAGAATATGTCTTTCACCTTTTTGATTAGATTTATTCCTAGGTATTTTATACTTAAAATAATACTTTATTTTTAGAAAGAGGAAGGGTATGAGAAAGAAAGGGAGAGAAACATTGATCAGTTGGCTGTCAACCAGTTACCTCTTGTACACACCCTGATTGGGGACCAAACCTGCAATGGCATGACTGGGAATCAAACTGGTAACTTTTTGCCTTTTGGGACAACCCCCAACCAACTGAGCCACATTCATCAGGGCTATTTTGTGATTTTTGATGCCATTGTAGATGCGATTGTTGTCTTAATTTCTCCTGATCATTTGTTATTGAAGTATAGAAGCACAACTGATTTCTTGTCTTGAAACTTTACTAAATTCATTTATTTCATAAATTTTGGTGGAGTCTTTAAGGTTTTGTATAGATAATATTATGTCATCTGCTAACAGTGAGTTTTGCTTCTACCTACCTAATTTACTTTTTTTGTAATGTCATTGACTGGTTTTGTTATTGGGGTAATGTTGACTTTGTAGAATAACTTTGGAAGCATCTCTGTTTTTAAGGTAATAATATTTAAAAGGCACATAATGTAGTAAGATGTTGATGCCAATAGTCTGTGATTATACACGCTCCCACACACACTCAGAGAATAACTAATAAAACTATATAAGCATACAATTAAAAACACTAAGTAAATGAAATGGAATCTGATAAAAATATTCTAGTAACCACCAGCACCCCCCACACAAAGAGAACAAAAAGGAGAGGAAAGAAACAGAATACAAAATAACAAACAAGCTTAAAATATTAAAATTACTTTAAATGTAAATAGTCTAAACATACCAAGTAAAAGGCAATGCAAACATTAATTCTAAAAATTAGGAGTACTTACATTCACATAAGTTAAATTAGACTTCATAGTAACAAAAATAATTACTAGAGACCAAGAGGAACATCATGTAATGATAAAAGTATCAATCTACCAGGAAGATATAATGGTCCTAGGTGTGTATGCATCAAACAATAGGGGTTCAAATCAGATGAAGCAAAAACTGAATGGGCTCAAAGAAGAAATACATAAATCCACAATTATAGTTGAGGATCTTAACACCCTTCTCTCAGTAACTGATAGAACAATTAGACAAAAGATCAGCAAGGATGTAGAAGATCTGAACAATGCAACCTATCAACAAGTTAAAATGACATGAATAGAACTATCCAGCACCATTAGTATGTGGAACATTTACCAAGACAGACTTATCTAGGAACATAATCAAACCCCTACAAAGTTTTTAAAAATTGAAATTACATATGTTCTTTGGCTATAATGGTATCAAGCTAGGAATTAATAACAGAAAGGGACAAGAAAAATCTATAAAAAATTGGAAATTAAACAACATACTTCTAAATAATAAAGACATCAAAAAAGTTTCAAAGGAAATTTAAAAAAATACATAAAACCAAATAAAAATAAAATACAATATATTAAACATACAGGATGTAGTTAATGCAGTACCGAGAGTGAATTTTATAGCACTAAATACTCACATTAGACAAGAGAAAAGGTCTCAAATCAATAACCTAAGTAAGAGTCAAAACCATGCTTTGTTAAAGAACCCCCTTTCTGTGCCTGTGGTGAATAGGGATTGATGAATGGGAAGAGTTGAATTATACCAGTAAGCTTGTTCTGGGTTTCTTGAATATGTTCCCATGTAGGAGGTAAAAATAAATTCTGGAAGTGTTTGTGAGCTTACATAAATAACTTTAATTTTAGCATAATAATGGCCTTGGATTGTCTGACCTCAATAGCCATTAAATAACATCAAGTAATATCTGTGTCAGGCTCTACATAGAACAGAGTGAGTGGGAGTAAACAATAAAAAGACAAACATGTACGCTAATGTGTCTGTGAGGGAAATTGAGATAAAAGCCTAAACAGAAACAACTTCACAGAATTGATGCTGGATATTCAGATGATGATGGCAAAGGTTTAGAACACATGTTTTAGGAATGACTAAATCTAAAACCTGGAGTAAATATCTATGCTCATAGCAAGCATAATTTGTAGTTATTCAGGAATTTCAGAGAAATACATTTTCAAAGTAATCAAGATGGTATTTTTGTGTACTATATAACTTAGACAACTCTGTTTTATTTGAGGTAATCAGTTTTTAAAAGTCAGATAGAAAAAGCAACTCAAGTCTCAGAAAACAGAAATGTAATTTTAAACTATCCAATAAGGCTGGAGAAGGAAAAGGGAGGGGAGAAGGCCATTCAAATGGAAGAGCCAACTAAACCCAGAGCAAGCAGAAGGAAGGAAATAATAGAGATAAAAGAGGAAGTCAATAAAGTTAAAAGTATGAAAGTAATAGCGAAAAATCAGTGAAACAAAAAGCTAGTTTTTCAAAAATATAAGTAAAGATGATAAACTTCTAGCAAGACTGACAAATAAAAAGAGAAAAGACACAAATTGCTAATGTCAGGAACAAAATAAAGAATATCACTAAAAATCCTATAGTCAGTAAAAAGATAGTAAGTGAATACAAACAACCTTACACTTATAAATTTGACACCTTGAAAAAAATGGACCAATTCCTAAGAAAACCAAAGACTACAAAGCCAAACAAAATGAAATTGACAATATGAACAGTCCTATAACAAATAAATTTAATTCATGATTTAAAAACTCTTGAAAAAGAGATTTCCAGGCCCAGAAGGATCCAAAGATTTAAAGATAGTCTAATACTAGTTTTACACAGTCTCTTGCTGAAAATAGGAAAGATCATTTCCCAGTTCACTGTCCCTGTTGCCCGCAGGGCCCCCAGCGGAGGACTGAAATCATGAATAATATAGAACTCTATAAATAATATGACTTTTTCTAGATATACATACATATGATAAAGGTTAATTTATGACTTAAACACAATAAGAGACTAACAACTAATAATAAAATCAAACAATTATAATAAAAACTGTAATAAAAGTTAATGAATGTGGTCACTTGTTCCAGGCATCCTTAGCTGAGGTCTTCATACATGCACCATGCCTTCAGTGGAACTTGTTTTCTGATGGCATCTTCCAACCACAAAGCTAATGCCTTTTCAGCTCGCTAAGTGCGTGTCATGTACCGTAGCTGTTACTTCAGCAGATCAAGGTGTAATAGCAAAACTAGCAAAAATATCTTTTTCCTTCTTCCCAATATCATACATAGAATATTCATTCTTCCTCTAAGTTTTAGCACCCTTAGCATATGATTTTTCTCTTTCCTTTAGTCAAGAACTTTCATTTTCCACTTAAAGGAGGCACTTTTAAGCTCCTTGACATCTTTGAATTGCCAGCCTCACTACTCTTGCATTTTGGGGTCATTATTAAGTAAAACAAAGCTCACTTGAACACTAGCACTGTGATACCATGACAGTCAATCTGATTGTTACTGAATAGCAATTGGGGTCCCACTGCCCACCGTCACCCTCTAGGCAAAATTCCAGAGGCAAAGGTTTGATAATAAAGAAAGGGAATCTCCTTTCTATCCTAATGGCTTAGACAGAAAGAGTCCAGAGGTCTGAGAGGGGGGAAACCTAAAATATTTCCCCCAGCCCAAACTAAGTATAATGGGCAAAAGGGTTTTGGATAGGTGAGATGTGCCTGGCACACCTTCCTTCAAAGAAGCCCTTTTTTTCCCTAATGTGGGACATTGAAAAATTAATACCTGCCTTTTGTCATCTAGTGGTTATGGATTGAATGATGTCTTTTAACCCTGTTGCCAAATCTGTTGCCCCCAGAATACAACAAGTATGCCAGCCTGTTAAATCAAGCACACCGTTGTCCGGGGACAGCCAACTGACCTGGAGTCTGCATGATCCTTCCCCGTGTGGGAAGGCCACCCTCCCTTCCACAGCCCCACTCTTATTAGGGATTTCTTGACCCAAGGGTAGGTAGGACGATGACCATGTCCAGCTTGAAGCAGCTAGAGGAGCTCGAGACCTTCGCCCATTGTCCTTTATAAGATTATAAAGGGTCTTAAGTCTGAGAGGAAGGGATTGTTATTTTTTATTGTTAAAATAATTAACTAATCCTTTATTTATTTAAAAGAAGAAGAAGAATATATGAAAGGGTGAAGCGGGAGAGCTTGTATGTACGACTCATGGGCATGGACTTGGGGGGGATTGCTGGGGGAGGCGGGTGCAAAGAACAAAAAAAGAAAAAAAAAGGGAATCTTTATTCAAAAGCAGTCACTTAAGCCTATCAAGTCACAGCTTTAATTACTCAAGCCTATCAATTAAGGCTAAACTAACACGTGGGTTCTCCTGTCATTTCCTCTATTAGTTTCTTTCTTTTTTTAATATACCACAGCTTTTTTACTCACTCATCTATCTATGGGCACTAGGATTGTTTCCAGATCTTAGCTATTGTGAGTAATGATGCTGTGAACAAAGAGGAGCATAAATTCTATCTGACTGGTATTTCAGGATTCTTAGGGTATATTCCTACAATGGGATCACTGGGTCAAAAGGCAGTTCCATACTGCTTTCCACAGTGGCTGCACCAGTCTGCATTCCCACCAATAATGCAGTAGGGTTCTCTTCCTCCACATACTTGTCAGCACTTGTTTGTTGACTTATTAATGGTAGCCATTCTGACAGGTGTGAGTTGATATCTCGCTGTCGTTTTAATTTGCATCTCTCTGATGGTTAGTGATGTTGAGCATTTTTTCATGTTTGTTGACCATCTGTATGTCCTCTTTGGATTGTATGTCTATTTTGGAAATTAATCCCTTAACAGATGTATCATTGGCAAACATGTTCTCCTATACAGTGGGTTCTCTTTTTATTTTGATGATAGTTTCTTTGGTATACAGAAGCTTTTTAAAATTTAATCTTGACTGTATTTTTTCCCCATCATCATTTAGTCCCCTTATACCCTCCTCTCCCAGCAATCACTACACTGTTGTCTATGTCCATGAGTCCTTTTTCCTCAATCCCTCCACCCCCTAACCTACCCTCTCACTAGCTATCATCCTGCTCTTCATCTATGAGTCTGTTCCCATTTTCCTTGTTAGTTTAGTTTGTTCATTAGATTCCACATATGAGTAAAATCATATGGTATTTATATTTTTCTGACTGGCTTATTTCACTTAGCATAATGTTCTCCAAGTCCATCCATGCTGTTACAAAGGGTAAAACTTTCTTTTTTTTTTTTTTTTTATGGTTGTGTAGGTATTCCATAGTGTAAATGTCCCATAGTTGTTTTATCCACTCATCTATTGATGGACACGGGCTGCTTCCATATTTTGGCAATTGTAAATAATGCTGCAATGGACAAAGGGGAGTTTATGTTCTTTTGAATTAGTGTTTTGGGTTCCTTCAGATATATTCCCAGAGGTAGGATCACTGGGTCAAAAGGCAGATCCATTTTTAACTTTTTGAGGTACCTTCATACTACTTTCCACAGTGGCTGCCCCAGTCTGCATTCCCACCTACAGTGGAAAAAATGTTGCCCTTTCTCCACATCATGTTACTTTGCTGAACTTATTTATCAGTTCCTGTAGTTTCTTGGTGGAATCTTCAGAATTTTCTATGTACAGTATCATGCCATCTGCAAATAGACAGCTTTACTTCTTCCTTTCCATTTGGATGTCTTTTTTTTCCTTCTTCTTGCCTGATTGCTATGGCTAGGAATTCCAATACTATGTTGAATAAGAGTGGTGAAAGTGGACATCTCTGTCTCATTCTAGATCTTAAGGAGAACACATGTGGTTTTTGCCTGTGATTATGATGATGGCAGTGGGTTTGTCATATTTGACCTTTATTACATTTAGGTATGTTCCCTGTAATCCCCCTTTGCTGAAAGTTTTTGTTTTTTTTTTTTTAAATCATAAAAGGGTGCTGGATTTTATCAAATGCTTTTACTGTATCTATGGATTTGATGATGTGGTTTTTAGCCTTCATTTTGTTTATGTGGTGTATCGCATGTATTGTATTGTATTTATTCCCAGAATAAATCTCACCTGATCATTGTGTATAATTTTTTTGATGCATTGCTGTATTCCATTTGCTAATATTTTCTTGAGGATCTTAGCATCTATGTTCATCAGGGATATTGACCTCTGATTTTCTTTCTTTGTAGTGTCTTTTTCTGGTTTTGGAATTAGGATAATTCTGGCCTCATAAAATGAGTTTGGGAGACTTGAATTTCATGAAATAGTTTGAGAAGGAGAGGTTAGTTCTTTGAATGTTTGGTAAAATTCACCTGTGAGTCATCCAGTCCAGGGCTTTTGTTTGTTGGGAGATTTTTTTTTTTATTACTGCTTCAATTTCACTGGGTGTAACCAGTCTATTCAGATTTTCTGATCCTTCCTTATTTATTTTTGGAAGACTGTATGTTTCTAGGAATTTATCTAGGCTCTCTAGTTTGTTGGCATATAGTTGTTCATAATATTTTCTTATATTCCTTTGTATTTCTTTGGTGTCACTTGTTATTTCTCCTCTTTCATTTCTGGTTGTATTTATTTGGTACCTTTATCTATTTTTCTTGATGAATTTGGTTAAAGGTTTATCAATCTTGTTTACCTTTTCAAAGAACCAGCTCTTGGATTCATCGATCTTTTGTATCATTTTGTATACTCTATTTTGTTTATTTCTTTGCTGATTTTTATTATTTTCTTCTTTCTACTCACTTTGGTCTTTATTTGTTGTTCTTTTTCAAGTTCCTTTAAGTGTGAAATTAGATTGTTTATTTGAGCCTTTTCTGTCTTTTGAGAGAGGCCTGTAATGCTATGAATTTCCCTCTTAGGATTGTTTTCCCATTGTCCCACAGATTTTAGATTGTTGAGTCCTCATTTTCATTTGTTTCAAGGTATCTTTTGATTTCTTCCTTGATTTGGTTGTTGACCCATTCATTGTTTACTAACATCTTATTTATCTTCCATGTCTGTGCATGTTTTTCAGTGTTCTTGTGATTGATTTCTAGTTTCATAGCATTGTGGTCAGAGAAGATGTTGATATGATGTCAATCTTCTTAAACTTATGGAGAATTGTTTTGTGTCCTAACATGTGGTCTATCCTAGAAAACATTCCATGTACACTTGAAAACTATGTATATTCTGCTGCTTTGGGATGAAATGCTCTGAAGATATCAATTAAATCTATTTAATCTAGTGTGTCATTTAAGGCTGCTGTCTCCTAGTTGATTTTCCGTCTGGAAGATCGAACCATTGAAGTCAATGGGGTGTTAAGTCCCCAACTGTGACTGTATTTCTGTTGATCTCTCCTTTTATGTTCATCAACATTTGTTTTACATATTTAGGTACTCCTTTGTGGGGTGCGTGAATGTTTACTGGGGTTATATTTTCTTATTGGATTGTTGTCTTTATCATTATGTAGTGTCCTTCTTTGTCTCTAATTATACCCTTGGTTTTAAAGTTTTATTTTGTCAGATATAAGTACTGCTACCCCAGCTTTTTCTCCTTTCTATTTGCATGAAATATCTTTTTACATTCCTTTACTTTTAGTCTGTGTGTATCTTTCAACTGACATCGGTCTCTTGGAGGCAGCATATATATGGTTCTTGTTTTCTTTTTTCCTTTTTTAAAAATATATTTTATTGATTATGTTGTTACAGTTGTCCTATTTTTTTTCTTTTGCTCCCCACTGTCCAGTACACCCCTCCCCTCCAGCAATCCCACCCTCTTTAGTTCATGTCCATGTGTCCTGCATGTAAGTTCTTTGGCTTCACCCTTTTACATATTATTATTAACATCCCCCTGTGTATTTTGTACCTACCAATTGTGCTTCTTAATCCCTGTACAATTTCCCCATTTCTTCCCCTTCCTCCTTCCTGCTTATAACACTCCAGATGATCCCCATACCTATGATTTCGTTCCTATTCTGGTTTGCTTCATTTGATTTTGTTTTTATTTTTTAGATTCAGTTGTTGATAGTTGTGAGTTTGTTGTCATTTTAATGTTCATAGTTTTGATCCTTTTCTTAAATAAGTTCCTTTAATATTTCATATAATAATGGATTGGTGATGATGAATTTCTTTAGCTTTACCTTGTCTGGGAAGCACTTCATCTGTACTTCCATTCTAAATGATAGCTTTGCTGGATAAAGTACTCTTGGTTGTAGATCCTTGCTTTTCATCACATTGAATACTTCTTGCCAGTCCCTTCTTGCTTGCAAAATTTCTTTTGAGAAATCAGCTGATAGTCTTATAGGCACCCCTATGTATGTAACTCTGCTTTTCTCTTACTGCTTTTAATATTCTCTCTTTATCTTTAACCTTTGGCATTTTAATTATGATGTGTCCTGGTGTGGTCCTCTTTGGGTCTAGTTTGTTTGGGACTCTCTGTGCTTCCTGGACTTGTGTGTCTATTTTCTTCAACAAATTTGGGGAGTTTTTATTCATTTTTTCACATAAGCTTTCAATTTCTTGCTCTTCCTCTTCTCCTTCTGGCACCCCTATGATTCAGATGTTGGCACGTTTAAAGTTGTTCCAGAGGTTCCTAAGCCTCTCCTCATACTTTTTCAATTCTTGTTGCCTCATTCTGTACTGGTTGACTTTTTTTCTTCCTTGCATTCCAAATCATTGATTTGAACCCTGACATCCTTCTCTTCACCATTGGTTTTATGTGGATTTTCCTTCGTTTCATTTTGCATAGCCTTCACTTCCTCCCTTATGTGTTTGCTGTACTTAAGGATATCTGTCAAGTCTGTGAGCATCTTTATCTCCAGTGTTTTCAATTCTGTGTCAGTTAGGTTGCTAGCTCCTTGTCTGTTATGTTGGCTATCTCCTCGTCGCTTACTTCTCCCACTGGAACCTTGATCTATTCCCTCTTTTGGGTGATACTTCTCTGTCTCCTCATCTTGAAAGGTTCCTGTGTTTGTTTGCTTCTGTGTCTTAGGTAGAGCTGTCACACCTGTTACATGGTATGGGGCAGATCCTTAGGTATTCATCAGTATGGGCAACCCATTTCACCACATTGTGGTGCTGTATGTGGAGGAGACTGAGAGGGAACAATGCAGCTTGCTCAGCACTTTCTCCTTTTCCATGTACTTATCCCACTTCTGTATGGGACTGGAACCTCTTTACCTGTTGTCCTGGCCATCATTCCCAGAGTGGGTGTGTCTATGGATGTTCTAGGACCATGGGAGCCCTTTAAACAAGTGGACTCTGCTGAGAGACTGGCAGTTCCTTCCTCCGCCCCAATCCCCACTGGTTTGCACAGTCAGAAGCAATGAAGCTTTACTTTCCCCAGTGCTGGAACTGTGTGCTTCCCAGTCTGGTCTGGTGCTGGGAGTACTACCCAGGTGTCCCTCCTTACTTTTTAAAATGTGTGACTTCACTTTCTACTGGCCTGCTGCCACCTGCTGCCACTGTCATCACCACCCTGAGTCCTCCCAGCCCCGGCCCTGCCCTTCCCACCCACATGGAGGAACATCCCCTCTCCACATCCCTGTCTTCTGGGCTTCCAGCTCAACCCCCTGGGACCCCTGGCCATCTCCAGTCCTGAGGTAGTTGTATTCTTTCTTAGTTGTGGAGGAAGATGCAGCATGTCTATCTAGGCCTCCATTTTGGCCAGAAGTTCTGGTTCTTGTTTTCTTATCCATTCAGCTACCCTACATATTTGGTTGGAGTATTTAAGCCATTTACATTTAAGGTGATTTTTGATAGATATGTATTTACTGCCATTTTATTTTTAGACTATTTTCCTCTGTTTTTTTTTTTCTTTCTTTCTCTTTTTCTTCTTCCTCTTCTTAAAGCAAGCCCTTTAACGTTTGTTGCAGTACTGGTTTGGTATTAACAAACTCCTTTAGCTTTTTCTTGTCTGGGAAGCTCCTTATTTCTCCTTCAATTTTAAATGATAGTCTTGCTAGGTAAAGTAGCCTTGATTGTAGGTCCTTACTTTTTATCACCTTGAATATTTCATGCCACTCTTTTCTGGCCTGAGAAGTTTCTCTTGAGAAATCACACTCTCTGAGCTTCCTGGACTTGTGTGTCTTTTTCTTTCACCAGACTTCAAACAGGGAAGTCTTGGTCATTATTTCTTCAAATAGGTTCTTGATCCTTTGCTCACTCTCTTCTTCTGGCATTCCCATGATGCTGATGTTGTTATGCTTCATAGTGTCCAAAATGTTTCTTAAGCTCTCCTCATTAAATTTTTTTTTCTTTTTGCTGCTCTGCCTGTGTGTTTTTTTTTCTACCTTGTCTTCCAAATTTCTGATTTGATCCTCTGCTTCGTCTAACCTATTGTTTATTCATTCCAGAGTACTATTTATTTCAGATATTGCATTCTTTATTTCTGACTGGTTCCTTTTCATGGTTTCAATGTCTTTTTTTAATGCTGTTGAGTATCCTTATAATCATTACTCCAGACTCTATGTGGTAATTTGCTTGCCTCCATTTCATTTAGTTCTGAAGAATTCTCTTATTCTTTTGATACAGAGATATCTTATCAGGTCACTGGGGAGGAGAAGAGAAGGCATGTGGGAGGAGGTTGCATGAGGCCATGGTAAACAGCCTAGTACACGATTGGCTGAGAAGCTGAATCCCCCCTATTAGTTTCTATAGGGTTAGTTTACAAACTAAAACAACATAATACACAAAAGCTACACAATTAAAGAATGGCAGGCTTTTGCCTCAGAGCTAATCCCCTCTAGAACACCCAAAGAATAAACCTGCCTCCCTCTGCCAGGCCAGCCAGATCCTAGGCTGTGCCCAGAATTCCTTCCCATACAAAATACTGTCCACTGGAAACAGCAGGCAGCTGCAGCATGATCATCAAGTTTTCCTTGAGGAAGAAGAGTCTAAGAGAGTGAGCTTGAGAGTGAACCTGAGGGCTGGAGCCAGAGCCAGAGCCAGAGCCGGAGCCGGAGCCAGAGCCGGAGCCGGAGCCAGAGCCGGAGCCAGAAAAGCTCATGAGCCAAAGATCCAGCCCTCTTTTTATTTCCATTGGTTCTGGAGGCTTCAGCTTCTCAGCCAATCCCGCCTAGACTGCCTTCTATTGGCTCGGCAAACTCCTCCTACAACCCCTCCTACTTGTCTCCAGTGATCTTAATCAGATTTCTCTGTACCATGATCATGGAGAAGCCTACTAAGTGACTAATGGTGGGACTATATACTCACACATTGTGGACGTTCTGGACAAGGGGATAATTCACATCCTGGGTAAGACAGAGCAAGATGGTGTGAGATTTCACATGCTACTCAGAATGGCATGTAATTTAAATCTTATGAATTGTTTGTTTTTGGAATTTTCCATTTAATATTTTCTGACTGTGTTTGACTGCAGGAACTGAAACTGTGGAAAGCAAACCCACAGTTAAGGGGGGACTACTGTATTATCCTGATACCAAAAGCAAAGAGAGTACCAATAATTAAAAAAAAAAAACAACAAGAAACTACAGACTAATGAATGTAGACCCATGAATGTAGACTCAAAAATTTTAAAATTTTTTCCAATAGAATCTAACAATAATATTTAAGAATTATAAAACATGGCCAAATTGGATCTATTTTAGAGAAGCAAGCCTTTTTGTATTTCAGTATTCAAAAATCAGTTAATGTAATTCACCAGATTAATAGGCTAAAAAAGAATGATCACATAAAAAATGAAGAAATAGTATTTGATAAAAGTCAACATCCTTTTTTAATAAGGATTCTGGAAAACAGGAATTGAAAGAGGAGCTTCCTCAAGTTAATAAAGAACATATACAAAAAAACTACAGCTAACATTATGCTTAATGATGAAAGGCTGAAAGTTTTCCCTGCTATTAAGAACAAAGCAAGGATGTCTGAGCTAACCAGTTTTATTCAATATAAGGCTTTAAGAGGTCTACCCAGTTCATAAGACAAGCAAAGAATATAAAAGGCGTAAGAATCAGATAGGAATAAATTAAACTGTGTCTATCTGCAGAGGACTTAATTTTCTATGAAGAAAATTCCCAGAATAATTGAATTCATACAAGGTAAACATAAAAATATCTATTGCATTTCTATACTCTAGTGATAAACAAATAGACACCAAAATTAAAAATACAAAACTACGTACAACCACAAAAAATATTATAAAAACCCTCAGGTGTAAATCTAACAGAACATGCCCAGAACTTGTATACTGAAAACCACACAACACTGATGAAAGCATTCAAATCTCTAAATAAGGAGACACATACTGCGTTTCTGGGTTTATATGCAGTCAAAATCCCAGAAAGAGGTTTTTTGTTCATATAAACTAAATTATTATAAAATGTATATGGAAAAGCAAATAAAATAGAATATCTAGAACAATTTTGAAAGAGAATAATGGACTGAGCAGAATTAGTCTAACAAAATTCAAAACTTACTACATAGCTACAGAAATCAAAACTGTGTATTATCAATGGAGGGGATAGGCACACAGACGAATGGAAGAAAACAGAGACCCAGAAATAGACCCAGCTGATGTTTTAATTTTTTCTAACTTCACTGGGGAATAACTGACAAATGTAATTGTATATATTTAAAGTGTACACTGATGATTTGATACACATATACACTGTTTAATGATTACCAAGACCAAGATAATTAATGCATCCACCACCTCACATAGTTAACTCTTTAAAAACCACTTAAGATCTACCTTAAGCAAATTTCATTCCCAGTTGATCTTTGATAGGTGTACAATGGCAATTGAATGGAAGAAAGAGCCTTTTCAATTAATGTTGCTGGAGCATCTGGACGACATGAACCTCGACCTAAATCTCACACATTGCACAAAAATTAATTGAAAATGGTGGATCACGGACTTAAATGTAAAACGTCATATTTTAGAAAAAAATACAATAAAATTGTTAAGGCCTAGAACTAGGCAAAGAGTTCTCAGTTGAACCCCCACAAAAAGTTATAAATTGGACTTCACCAAAATTAAAAACTTTTTCTGTGTGAAAGACTGCTAAGAGCATGAAAGACAAGCTACAGTGGGTGAAATATGTAAACTATATATTTTATCAAGGACTTCTATTTAAATATATAAATGTGTATACATTTACATATGTAACAGAACCCCTTGGGCTGCTCCGATTGAAACAAAACCCACGGGCTGTTTAGTTAGGGGCCCAATTGCCCGCTGCCAGAATTATAACTCTCAATACCAGAGTTTAGTGAAAAGAAAAAGAGTTGTTTATTTGCACATAGTTCTGCCTCCCCTTCCCAGACCTGGCCAGTCTTAGGAAAGTCAGAAACACCGTTTCCCTACTTCCTAGGCACAGTTCAGCTTTACCAGTAGCTGCCAATCACTCAGTTCTGATTGGGGAGGTCCTTTCTGTGCTGTGGTGCCCTCCAGCTCTCAGTGCAGAACCGCCTGGATTCTCAACCTCCTTGTAAACTGCCTTCTTCCTGCAAACCACATGGATCTCCTTTCCTTCTCAAAACCACATGGCAAGAGGCCCTTAAAGCAGCCTGGAGGGAGCACATTTTAAAGCAGCCTAGAGGCCTCCCTTAAAGCAGCCTGGAGAGACCCATTCCTCCAAGCCACATGGAGGGAGCACGTGAGCTAAAATGTCCGCAGCTGCTTATATATCCCTGACTGCATCTTCTGCCGCAGTGGGTGTTGCAAACAGCTGTGACCATTCACAGAACCTGACGCAGGCTCTGTAGGCTCCTTCTGTACCATCCCACAGTCCAAGACCCCTCCCAACTTCCTGAGCCTTGGAAGTTTCAAAGCGGATCTTTGTGCAACAAAGTTTCCAGCCACTAGCCCCAGGCATGCAAAGGCATCCTGAAAGCTGCTTCCTTTTCCCTATCTCCCAGCCGCAAACTCTGGGGTTTGTTTTTGGACTCCCCTGTTTCCGTAACACATATATTTAAGTGTTTAATGTATTTAAATTAATATGTTTAAATATAAACATTTAAATATTTATATATAATTTTTATTTTTAAAAATCTAACAGTCCAATTAGAAAATAAGTAGAAGAAATGCCCAGTATTATACTGAAGAGGAGATACAGAAGGAAGATAAGCCTGTGAAAGAGTCCACGTGGTTAGCCATGAGGGAAAGGCAAATTAAAACCCTAATGACACATCACAACACACCTAGAGGAGCGGTGGGAGCATTGAAAAGTGACGACCCCAAATGCTGGTGCAGATAGAGAGAAACCTGTGGTTGTGTGCACTGACTGAGGCATCTCTCATAAATCAAACATGTGCACCACGGGACCCAGCCTCTGCACCCCTGGGCACTGACCCCAGAGGAAAAAACTTAAGTTCACATGAAAACTGTGCATGAATGTTCACAGCAGCTTTATTTCAGGCCACAGAGAACTGGAAACAGCACAGATGTCCCCTCGAAGGGGTGAAAAATTAGATTGTGATACATCCCCATGGGGAGATCCAAGAGCAATAAAATAGGAGTTACTGACAGACCACCACCTAACTGGATCTCAAAGGATTTAGGCTGTGTGGAAAAAGAGCCAATCCCAAAAGGTCAGACCTTGTGTGTTATTACTATGACATTTTTGAACTGCTAAAATTCTAGACATGGAGAAGTGTAACGGGACCACCCACAGAATGGGAGAGGGGTGGAGTTGCGCAAATATGTGTCACCCTGGTCATGCAAAGGATTATGGGGGAAGTATTTTAAAAAGATTACGCAGTAATGCCAGTTTCGTTTTTATCTCATCTCCTTTCCAGCTGCCCTGGGCTGGAGTCCCTGGGCCCTGGGCCTCAGAAACCGGAAGAGTGGAGGGGCAGGCCATGGACCAGTCAGCAGCGGTTTCCTGCTGACCGCTCCACCAGCTCCAGCCCAGGCAGGGCCTTCAAACCAGTGGGAGTCGGGGCTTGGCATCGAGGGATGCAGTGACAGCTGGAGCTGTGTTATCTGGGTTCTGTCTGAGAAGGCCCCCAGACACTTGAAGGCAGCACTGGAGGAAGGGGACAGTATACGTTGAGTAGGGTGCCTGGACACACAGACTTGGAAAGATGCCCGAAGCTGAAAAGTGACTGAAGACCAGCCGAGTCACCTGCGTTTTGGATATTTTGAGGTGGGAGAAGAGGTTCCTGGTACAACCTTGAACTGAGTTGGCAGCGGGTGGCAGGTGATTTTCTTTAGGTGTCTCAGAGGAAACAGGCTTTGAGGCAGAAACTTGCCATTATTTTAAATTATATGATTGTTAAATAAAAGATTTCTTTCCTTTCCACTGAACTCTGTGGAGTTTTTCTTGGTAGGCTGCGAGCCATAGGGCCCCCTCTCCCTCACTGGCTGGGTTCAGTAACAAAAGAACTTAGTGACATCAGAGGGTGGGGGCTTGGGAGGAGGTGCTGTGGCTAAAAAATCCACTTAAAGATCCTGTGTTCTGTAGTGATGTTCCCCAGCAGTGACCACAAAGGGGACTAGGGGAGAGTGACATGGAAGAAAGGAGAAGGGAAGAAGAGAGAAATAGAGGCACAGGAAGTGAAGAGAAAGATGACTGGCAGGACACGGGACTCCTCAGAGGGGGTCCTGGCCAATGTTCTGCATCTGGCTGCCCCAACATGTCAGTCAACATGAGGTGTCATCCTCACCCCTTTGTGATATCAGAGAGTGTTTTGACCTCAAACAGGAAAGGATGGAAAATTCCTGGAGAAAGAGAGCCTCTGAAAATAACAAAGCAGCTGTGTGAGAGACGTCTTCAGGGATGAAGAACATGGAAACTTGTGGGGGTTCACTTTTCCTCTACCCTCTGAGTTCCTGACTGAGACCCCTGTAATAAATGACACAAAAACAAGAGATTAAAATCATAAATTTATTTTTATTGAAATATGTTTGATATATAACACCATGTAAATTTAAGATGTACAACATATTGATTTGATATATTTATATATTGCAGTATGATTGACCTTGTAGTGATAGTTTTAGCACTTCTATCACATCATATAATTACCATTTCTTTTTTTGTGGTGGGAATAAATGAAATTCTAGTATCTTAGGAAATTTGATGATTATTGTTGTCTATAGTCAGTACACTGTGCATTAGATCTCCAAGAACATTTTAATACACTAGTTGCAAATATCTAAGTTATCATCTCACCTATTCTTACACCCCTAGTCCCTGGTAACAACCATTTTACTTTCTGGTTTTTATTTTACCTTTTATTTATTTTATTTTATTTTATTTTTTTACTGACGGGCTGACTTTGGAATAAAAGGGGGGGGCGGTGAAAACACCTCCATCTCTACCAGATGAGTAGTGATCCCAGAGTGTTCCAGAACTGGATGTGAAGGGGAGTTCCTGGCAGGCCCACAGCATGACCTCAAGCGTTCTCAGCCAGACCCCAGAACTGTCCAGCCCCAGGCTGGAGGCTCTTCTCCCAGCTACCAGATCAGCACCCCTGGCCTCATCCTGGGAGCACCAGTCACAATCTTGGAACAGAAGGTGATCTGTCTAAAAGTGAGGCCTCCAGTGGCCTCAGGCAGAGGAACGTCATGAAGGGTCAACTGCCAGACTGTTTGACATTGCAAAGAAAATTCTGGAAGGTTACAATAAACATGTGCCTGGGAGGGAAAGAAGCCTTGAATCTTGGGGTTTTCTCCACACTGAGTAAACAGTTCTGCAAGAGAGAGGTTTTTAAGTCGCAGTAACAAGGAACCTGTAGGCCCTGGGTTGGAGGCTGGAACCAGCCTCACTTCTTCCAGGTGAACACCTTGTAGGCCAGTACCTGTACCAATTGCACATTGAAAGGCCCATAGAAGTCCTGGATGATCCTCTGTGTGACTGGCTACATGGGCCCCAGGCTCCGGTCCTCGGGACGCTGGGTGTTGAATGCAGGGCTCTTTGTCATCAAGGCCTCCTGTTTCTCACTTAAGGGCCCGAGGTTGAGAAACTGGAAGACCCTGTGCATGGTGGACTTGACATTGGATGCATGGTCTTCCAGATGAAGGACGAGGAACTGTTCTTTTTAAAAAACAGTGAGCCAGCCCAGAAGATACACAGTGTACACAGCCCGACCTGCAGCCTCACAGGCATGGCATTGTTGAGGGTGTTGTAGATGCAGGAGTGCAGCGAACAGTTGACCAGGCAATTTTCAAACAGCTGCAGAGCTTCTGTCACTTTTTCATGGAAATCATCTGCATATTTATTTGAACTTGCAAAGCAGAGATAGTCTGAGTACATACAACCTCTCCACGGAGTCCCTGAGCATGACAACCAGCTTTGCACCTGGCTGAAAGTCATGGATGAAGTCTTGGGTCAGGAAGGGGGCTCCCCATTGGTGCTGTTTTCATACAGGAAGGTCCAGGTATTGTTATTCCACATGGTGGAGGTGCTGGCCTCCCCAATCATGATTCTACTCATCTTGCCGGGCTTCTTTGCAGAGCTGACCTGCAGTCCTTGATCGATCTCATGTGCGACCAGGTCAAAGAGGTCCAGATCATCTTTCATGGGGTAGCAGTCCCGCAGCCCATCTCTCAGGTTAACGATTCTAAAGCGCTTCCTCATCTACCAGTGTGGCTCCTTGATGGCGGAGAACTTTACCTTGGGGTGCAGCCGGAGGCGGTCGTACAGGTCGGTGGTGCCACACGATGTAGAAGCGGGGAAGGCAGTGCAGACAGAAGTGTCTGCTGGCAGCGTGGAACAGGTGGCACCAGAAGGCCTTGTGCAGTGCGTCAAAGGTGAAGCGCTTGGAGTAGAGCACGTAGGAGTTGGTCAGGTAGGGGTCGGTGGTGTTCCGCCCCATGAACTCTTCGTACCAGCACAGGCTCTTGCTATTCAGGAGAAATTTATTCAGGATTACTGAAAACATATGTGATTTCTGCTTTTTGAGATCTCCATGTCTGAGAACAATCTGGTATGAACTCGATTTGGGCAGTGATGCTGCCGATGATTAATTTAATACTCAGGCAGTCCCTCGTGTACGAAATGTTATTTACAGAGGGCTGGTGATGAGGCTCTTTGGTGTCACCTGCATTTTCTCCAACCATTCAGCCAGGATTGCTGGGGAAGGCTTTGTAATGGAAAGGCAAGGACATCAGAAGCTCTTGGTGGGCCCCTGAAAGGATGCAAGAGGCCATCACCAAGGTCATTATTATCAATCCAAAAACGATGCTGCATCGGTTCCCCTTCCCGAAGTGCAAAAACTCGCCCCAGCTCTCATTCCCTTCAGCCCTCACTTTGAGAACAGCAAGCAAGTTCATCTGCCTACTGTCCACCCGGAACACTATTTTGTCTTCTCCTTTGCCTGCGGGGTCCTTCTGGTGACTGGGATGGGGGTCTCCTAGGCAGCCAGCCCGCTGGCTGTATGCGTCATTGGGCAACAACTGTATGCAGCAATGAATGCAGTGCCTCATGGTAATGGACTTGGACAGCTGGCTCAGCGAGCCATGGGCGAGAAGTCCGGGGCACACACACCGTGCTGGAAAACTTGAAGGGCATCTTGTGGTTAAAGAAGACGGTGGGATGGCACCAGAAACATATAAAAATGAGCAGGCACCAATGCCCTAGAGAACAAGGAAGGGCGTTCTTTGGTTTGACGCTGAAAGACAGCAAAAGGAAGTGATCTCCAATTGTCATGCTCTGTCAGCGCCACTGCAACCATGGGAAAAGCCACACATTCAGTAGCAATCCTGCCCATCCTTCAGGTTTTTCCCATGGCAAAAAATGAAGTGGAAGATGTCTTGCTGGGGAGCCGTGCAACACCTGAGACACTGGCAGATGTCACGGTCTTCTTGGCGACAGGTGGGCTGACACATCATCCATGGAGACACCTGGGAAGATTCCACTTTCACATCCTGTGTTCCTTCGAAATCTTTTCTCCTCAGGAACAGAAAAGCCTTTAAAATGTCAGATTACCGTACACCAGGCACTGCTCCAAGCACATGGAAGTTGGACCCCAACTCCAAGGCCAGGGTTTGAAGTCATCCAAGACCACTCCAGCCAGGCTCACACAACACCTTCCCCCTATTTTACCTGTTTAGATTCCACATATAAGTGAGATCATATTCTATTTCTCAGTCTTTCTCTATCTGATTTATTTCACTTAGCACAGCGCCCTTGATATCCATCCACGTTTTCACAAATACCAAAATTTTATTCTTTATCATAAATATTTCTATATATTTGGGTGAAAAGGGGGGTGCTGCAATACATTGTAAATTCCTAACTGGGCAGGTAATGTTAGGTAGTCATGTCCAAGCCAATAATTTCTTTTTTATTTAAAATATGTTTTATTGATTATGCTGTTACAGTTGTCCCAATTTCTTTTTCCTCTGCTCCCCCCACCCAGTTACCCCCTCCCTCCAGTTGCCCCCCCTTAGTCTATGCCCATTGGTTGTGCACATAGTTCTTCTCAACATCTTCCTGTCTACTCCATTCCCTCCTACTATGCTTCTTTATTCCTGCATCATCTCCCTCCCTTTTCCCCCTTCCCCCTCTCCGCTGATCTCCCCCCAATATATTCCCCATACCTATAATTCTTTTTCTACTCTAATTGCCTACTTAGTGTGCCTTTGTTTCTATTCACTAGCTTCTGTAGTTGGTTGTTGTGATACAGTTTTCATTTTAATGTTCATAATTTTGATCCTCCTTCTTCTAAACAAGTCCCTTTAACATCTCATATAACAGTGGTTTGGATCTAATGTACTCCTTCAGTTTTACTTTGTCCTGGAAGCACTTTCTCTGCCCTTCTATTCTGAATGACAGCTTCACTGGATAGAGTAATCGTGGCTGTAGGTTTTTGCTTTTCATTATTTTGAATATTCCTTGCCAGTTCCTTCTTGCCTGCAGTCTCCTTTGAGAAATCAGCTGATAGTCTAATTGGGACACCTTTGTAGATAATTCTTTTCTTCTCTCTTGCTGCTTTTAAGGTTCTCTCTTTATCTTTAATTTTTGACAATTTGATTATAATGTGTCTTGGTGTGGTTCTCTCTGGGTCCAGTTTTTCTGGAACTCTCTGTGCTTTCTGGACCTGTCAGTCTATTTCCTTCCCCAAGTTAGTGAAGTTCAGCTTCATTATTTTTTCACATAATTTTCAATTTCTAGTTCTTCTTCTTCACCTTCTGGCAACCCTATAATTTTGATGTTCATTCTCTTATAGCTGTCCCAGAGGTTTCTGAGACTCTCCTCATATTCCTCACTTTTTGTTTCCTCTTTCTGCACTGGTTGACTGTTTGTTCTTTCCCTATGTTCTGATTTGTTGATTTGATCCCTGGTTTTCCTTTCCTCACCACTTGTCTTGTATGCGTTTTCATTAATTTCAGCACGACTAGCCTTCATTCCTGCCCCGTCTTGTTCAATATTTTTTGTTACTTCTGTAAGCTGCCTTATGACTATAGCTCTTAACTGAGCCTCAGAAAGATTATCTATTTGTTCATCAATTAATAGACGTATTTGCTTTTTGGTCAGCTGCATGATTGGTATTTTAATCATGATTCCTGCCATCCTGACCGTTTTCATTTATCTTTCCTCCTTGGGTGGGGCTGTCATATTTCCTATGCTATAGAGGGCGGAGCCCTGTTCACTCGTCACTACCGGGTGACCCTTCTCACCACACTGTGGCACTTTGTGTGGGGGCGAGGGTCAAAGATTGGTTCCTGTCATTACTCTCCATTGAGAGACCGAGAGCCTCCTCCTCCATCCCCATGCCCTCTGGGCCTCACAGTCCAAGGCAATGGGGGTCTGCCTTCCCCAGCGTTGGAATTGCGAGCTGATGGGTCTGGACTGCAGCCGGGGGGTGCTCCAGCTCCTTGCCTCCGGTGCTTCTTGCCTCCCCTTAAATACGGGCGTCTGTGCTTATCGCAGTCCCACTGTGCATCGCTGCAGCTGCCACTGGCAGCACAGCTTGATCTCTCCACTTGGCCTTCCCCCCTCCTACCCATTCGGACAAGCACCACTTGTTTATAACTTCATATGCTGGACTTCCATGTAGCTTTATTTTCTGGAACTTCTGGTTATTTCTGGTTTTGTGGTAGTTGTATTCCTTCATAGTTGTGAAGGGAGACAGAGCATGTCAGTCTAAGCCTCCATCTTGACTGGAAGTCAGACCGATAGTTTCTTTACCGAATAATTTTAAGCCAGCCCTGTCCATTGTTCTTGTACATCTAGGTCAACACACCGTTGAGGTGTCAAAAGTAATATCCCTGGAAAGTGTAACCACCCTCAAGAAGCACATAATCTTAACTATCCTGTAACCCAATCCCTGCCTTGTTTTCTGCCACCTTTGATGCAGGCATTTCCAGGGGCCAGAAACCTGAAGGTCAACAACCACTGTGGGTTCTTAGCTTAACACAAGAAAGAATAGTGTAGAGGGATCCAAGATAGTAAAGGAGTAAGTGGAAGCTACACTAACCTCCTCCCAGGACCAATCTGGAATTACAACTTAATTGTGGAGAAATCATCTGAAATAACTAACTGAACACTAGCTGGAGAGATGTCTTATAACCATGGAGAGACAGAAAAGGCCACTTCATCACAGTGTGACTGGTAGGAAGTACGGAGACACAAAAGGGCTGGCTGGGCTCCCACAGGTGGCAGCTGAAGGGATTGAGAAACAGCTCAGCAGCCAGGGATTCCCCATGAGAAGGGCAGGGTCTAAACCCACAGCTGGGCTTCCCAGCCTACAGTAACAGAGCAGAAACTAAAATAGGATCCATCTGTAAAAACCAAAAAGCAGCAGGGTTTTTTGCTGGCCTGCAAGAAACAGCTGGAGAACAAGAGCTCTTAAAGGGATCAGGTACAAAATATTTTGACACCCACTTACCCTGGGTTAGAGCAGAGGGAGGGAAGAGAGGACTAGAGATGCTTAAGGAGAGTTTGGGGGAGTGGCTTTAAGGAGAAAACTGAGGGAGCAGCCGACTGGGTCCCAATGCTGACTCATTTCACATACTGCAGGCAGATCATATACCTCCAAGTGTTGTCAGCCTGAGGGGAAGCAAAGGCCCCACCCACAGGAATTAATCTGCCCCATCCTCAGTGCTTAACCTGACGGCTGATCACAGATTGAATAGATTAACAACTAAAGGAGTCAGGAAAAGGCAGTAGATCTCTGCTAGTCTCCAACAGAATGCCTAGGCCCAGACTGGTACACGATTTGACGCCACTAGGGGCAGATCCAGGAAGTGCATATCAATCTAAGAAGAAGAAACAAACAAGAAGAGTCACAAAAATGGGGAGACAAAGAAACAAACCCCCATCGAAAGGAAAGGAAGAATCCCCAGAAAGAAAGAGTGTTAAATGAAATAGAGAACAGCAAACTATCAGACATGGAATTCAAAATATGGATTATAGGGAAGCTCAATGAGCTCAGCGACCTCAAAGAAAACTATAAAGAACTCCAGGGAAACTACAAGAAAATTACTGAGAATTACATCAGCATTAAAAAGGACATAGAAGCTATCAATAAGGGCCAAGAGAAAATAAAGACTACAATTTCTGAATTGAAGTACACAGTAGAAGGAATTAAAAGCAGGCTAGAGGAAGCAGAAGATTGGATTAGCAAGCTGGAGGAAAACGTAGAAAAAAAAAACCCAGACAGTACAACAAAATGAAAAAAGACTGAAAAAGAATGAAGAGGTTTTAAGACAGCTGCAGGACAACATTAAACGTAATAATATCCATATCATAGGAATTCCAGAAGGAGAAGAAGAGGAGAAAGGGATAGAAAACCTGTTTGAAAAATTAATGACAGAAAACTTCCCTAACTTGATGAGAGAAAGAGTCACAGAAGTCCAGGAAGCACAGAGGATCCCAATGAAGATGAATCCAAATAGGCTCACTCCAAGACACGTCATAATTAAAATGGCAACATTGAAAGACAAAGAGAGAATCATAAAAGCAGCAAGAGAGACTCAGCTAATAACATACAAGGGAGCTCCGATAAGGCTATCATCAGATTTTTCAACAGAAACACTACAAGCTAGAAGGAAATGGCAAAAAATATTCCAAGCAATGAAATACAAAGGCCTACAACCAAGACTACTCTACCCAGCAAGGCTCTCATTCAAAATAGAAGGTGAAATAAGGAGTTTCCAAGACAAAAGAAGACTAAAAGAATACATCTCCATCAAACTGGCATTGCAAGAGATGCTAAAGGGTCTGCTTTAAGAAGATGAAGAAACAGAGAGAGGCAGAGAGGAACACAAGTACAAAGGGGAAAAATGACAATAAAAAAAGCACCTATCAACAATAACCTTAAATGTAAATAGATTAAGTGCACCCACCAAAAGACATAGAGTAGCTGAATGGATTAGGAAGCATGACCCACATATATGCTGTGTACAAGAGACCTACCTCAGAACAAAAGATCTACACAGAAAGCAAGTGAAGGGATGGAAAAAAAATATTTCAAGCAAATGAATATATATAAAAAAAATAAAAGCTGGGGTACCAATACTTATATCAGACAAAACAGATTTCACAACAAAGGCCATAAAAAGAGACAAAAAAGGACATTTCCTAATACTTACGGGAAAAATCCATCAAGATGATATAACCCTTGTAAACATATATACACCCAACATAGAAGCACCCAAATATGTATGAATTCTTGAAAGACTTCAGGAAGGACATAGACAGCAACACATTCACAGTAGGGGACTTTAATGCTGCATTGTCAAAAATAGACAGATATTTGAAGCAAAGAAAGACCAAAGATATTGAGGCATTGAACAACACTCTAGATCAAATGGACTTAATTGATATATATAAAAATAGAACTTTTTCACCCCAAAGAAGCAAAATATACATTCCTTTAAATTGCACATGGAACATTTTCAAAGACAGACCACATGGTAGGACACAAAACAAGCCTCAACAAATTCAAGAAAATTGAAATTATATCACGCATCTTCTCAGATCACAATGGCTTGAAACTGGAAATCAACCTCAAGGAAAGAACTCAAAAACATTCAAACTCATGGAGAATGAATAACATGCTATTAAATAATGAATGGGTTAACAATGACATCAAGGAAGAAATCAAAAATTTTCTGGAAACGAATGATAATGAACACACAACAACCCAAAACCTATGGGACACAGTGAAGGCAGTCATGAGGGGTGGTTCATATCAATACAGGCCTACCTGAAAAAGATAGAAGAATCTCAAATAAAAACACCTAATTCTACAGCTACAAGAACAATAGAAACAACAGCAAAGATATTGCAGAGTGAGTAGAAGGAAGGAAATCATCAAGATCTGAGCAGAATTAAATGACATAAAGACTAAACAAACAATTCGAAAGATCAACAAAAGTAAGAGCTGGTTCTTTGAAAAGCTAAACAAAATTGACAAGCCTTTAACCAGAATCATCAAAAAAAAAAAAAAAAAAAAAAAAGAGCGAGAGGAGAGGACCCAAATAAAGAAAATTAGAAAAGAAAGAGGAAAAATCAAGACTGATACCACAGAAATACAAAGGATTGTAAGAAATTACCACAAACAACTGTATCACAAGAAATTTGACAACCTAGATGAAATGAACAAATTTCTGGAAACATATAATCTTCTAAAACTGAATCAAGAAGAAACAGAAATCCTGAACAGACTGATAACTACTAGTGAAATTGAAGGAGTAATTTAAAAACTCCTGACACACAAAAACCATGGACTAAATGGCTTCACAGGTGAGTTTACAAAACATTTAGGAAAGAACTAATTTGTATCCTCCTTAGATTATTTAAAAAAATCAAAGAAGAGGGAAGACTCCCAAGCTCATTCTATGAAGCCAGTATTACCCTAATTCCAAAACCAGGTCAAGACACAACAAAGAAAGAAAACTACAGGCCAAAATCGCTGATGAACACAGATGCTAAAATCCTCAACAAATATTGGCAAACAAGATCCAGCAGCGCATTAGAAAGACAACACACCATGATCAAGTGGGATCCATCCCAGGGATGCAAGGACGGTTTAATATTCGCAAATCAATAAACATAATACACCACATAAACAAAATGAAAGACAAAAACCACACGATCATATCAGTAGATGCTGAAAAAGCATTTGATAAAGTACAACCCCCATTTATGATGAAAACTCTCAGCACAATGGGAATAGAGGGAGCATACCTCAACATAATAAAGGCCATATACGAGAAACCTGAAGCCAACATCATACTCACTGGGCAAAAACTGAAAGCATTCTCCCTAAGATCAGGAGCAAGACAAGGATGTCCACTCTCTCCACTCCTTCTCAACATAGTCTTGGAAGTTCTAGCCACAGCAATCATACAAGAAAAAGAAATAAAAAGCATTCAAATATGAAAAGAGGAAGGAAACTGTCATTATTTACAGGTGACATGATAGTGTACATAGAAAATCCTACAGACTCCAAAAAGAACTACTCATCCTAATAAGTAAATTTGGCAAATAGCAGGATACAAAGTCAATATTCAGAAATTGAAGGCATTTCTGTACACAAACAGTAAAATATCAGAGATAAAAACTAAAAAGAAAAAAAAAATTCCATTTACTATAGCAACCAGAAAAGTAAAGTACCTCGGAGTAAACTTAACCAAGGAGGTAAAAGACCTGTACTCAAATAACTACATAACACTGAAGAAAGAAATTAAGAAAGGTACAAATAAATGGAAGCATATACTATGTTCATGAATGGGAAGAATCAACATTATTAAAATGTCCATACTACCCAAAGCAATTTACAGATTCAATGCAATCCCTATTAAAATACCAGTGACATAGTTCACAGACCTAGAACAAATACTTCAAAATTTATTAGGGAACCAAAAGAGACCCCGAATAGCCACAGAAATCTTGAGACAGAAGACACAGTAAGAAGAATCACAATACTTAATACCAAAATATACTACAAGGCCACTGTAACCAGAATAGTCTGGTACTGGCATAAGAACAGACATATAGATCAATGGAACAGAACAGAAAGCCCAGAAATAAACCCAGGTGTATATGGTCAACTAATATTTGTCAAAAGAGGAAGAAACTAAAATGGAGTGAAAAGAGCCTCTTCAACAAATGGTGCTGCGAGAACTGGACAAGGATATGCAAAAAAATGAAACTAGACAATCAACTTACACCATATACCAGAATAAAGTCACAATGGATAAAGGACTTAAATGTAAGATGTGACACCATAAAAATCCTAGAGGAAAACATAGGAAGGAAAATTTCAGATATCCCACGTAGCAATATTTTCACCGATATATCTTCTTCTTTTTTTTTAGATTTCATTTCCCTGACATTTGTCAGGGTTATTTATGGAAAAAGGAGAGATTATTGTCGTAGGTTTGGAAGCCCTCAGCCCTCATCATGGTACTTCAGTGTATAATTTAGCATATTAAAGGGACTGAGTATTGGCCACTGTAAGCAAATTGTTTAATTTTGTGTAACCAAATTTTTTCAAACATTTGACCTCGGAATTTGTATTGCAAAGAATACCTTACCTATTAACAGTCCTTGAAATGAGCTCTCTTAAGAGCAGAGTTTGGAAAGGATTGCACTAACCAGCAAAACCCAGAGGTCATATTCATATCTTTTTCAAAATCTAATTTACAATAAGGAGATAATTATTGGGAATATCTGTCCAGACATCTGGATTTCACATGAAGCAGTCATCCTGAGTGCCACTATATCTGGAGTATCCTATCTGTTATAGACATCTACTTGGAATTCTGTGATATAAAGTGTGGACAGTATATCTATGATGTTATTTATGATATATTTAACTTTTTCTTTTCTTTTATTTTTTGGTTTTTCAATTACAGTTGTCCCATTTTTCCCCCATTGCTCCCCCCCCCCAGCCCACCCCTTCTCCTGTAATCATATATCTTCTAAGGCAAGGGAAACAGAGAAAAGAATTAATGAATGGGACTGCATCAAACTAAAGAGTTTCTGCTCAGCGAAAGAAAACATCAGCCAGATGAAAAGGGAATCAACCATATGGGAAAACATATTTGCAATGATACCTCACACAAGGATTGATCTCCAAAATATAGAAAGAACTTATATGACTCAACACCAAGAAGACAGACAAGTCAACTAAAAATGGGCTAAGGACATGAACAAACACTTCTCCAAAGAGGACATACAGAGGGTCCATAGGCACATGAAAGAATGCTCAACATCACTAACCATCAGAGAGATGCAAATAAAAATGGCTGTCATCAACAAATCAACAAACAACATATGCTGGTGAGGATGTGGAGAAAAGGGAACCCTGGTGCTCTCTGGTGGGAATGTAGACTGGTGCATCCACTGTGGAAAACAGTATGGAATTACCTCAAAAAAGTAAAAATAGAACTGCCTTTTGAACTTGCAATTCCATTGCTAGGATTATACCCAAACAAATCTGAAACACCAATTCAAAAAAACCTATGTACCTCTATGTTTATAGCAGAACTATTTACAATAACCGAGTGCTGGAAACAACCCAAGTGCCCATCTGTAGATGAGTGGATCAAAAAACTGTGGTACATTTACACAATGGAGTACTATGTAGCAGAAAGAAAGAAGGAACTCCTACCTTTTGTGACAACATGGGTAGAACTAGAGAGAATTATGCTTAGTGAAATAAGCCAGGCAACAAAAGACAAATACCATATGATATCACCTAATACAGGAAATTAATTACCAACACAAACAAAAGAGCAAAATTGTACCAGAGGCATGTAAATAAGGAGCAGACTAACAGTGACAAGGGGGAGGGGGGAGGGAAAGAAGGGGGGTAAGAAGGAGAAGGGTCTAGTCAAAGAACAGGTATAAATGACCCATGGACATGGACAATGGGGTGGGGATTTGCTGTGGGAGAAGGGGTGGGCAGGGTGGGGGAAGCCATGGGGATAAAAGTTGGACAACCATAATAGAAAAACAAACAAACAAAAATTTTTAGTAGGAAAAAAAAAAAAAAGCAAAAAAAAAAACCAAGAAAAAAAAAGAATAGTGAAGCAGTGAGAGACAGTGTGCTACTCTACAAGCCAAGCAGTGCCCTTCTTAGCAGAGTTTTCTTTCTTTCTTTAAGTTCACTTAATGAAGGGTAGGGTATTCAGTGAGGGGGAGGAATATTCAGCCTCTTCCAGGAAAGTAGTGGAGATTTCTCAGAGGTGCTCTGTGGGCCAATTTGTGTCCCATATTCACTTTTCTGTTCTGATCAGTGGTGCCCAGACTATGTTATTTAGCATGCTGATGTATTACAGTGAGCATATAGTGAGGCTAGAGGTTATCTTTAGTCACTATTTTAGGTCAAGCTGGTCTCTGCTGGTTTTAAGCCATAAATAGGGTGGAAGGGGGGATGGTCTTGATACCAATAGACAGTCTGTCTGGGCTGTTGGGAGTGGGCTGAGGGCGGGGAACAAGAGGGACCATTAGGGGAGATAGAGATAGGCCATGAGAATGGGACCTGAGGGTCTCTTGTGCACCGAGCCACGATCCCAGGGATGGAGGCCAGAGGTTTGAGTACTTGAGGGTGTGGTGTGCAGCAAAGAATGCCTTTGCCAACAACCCAGACCCTGGTTAGGACATAGAATTTTGCAGTGCCAGGCTGCACCTCCACGGAACTGTGAAGCTGCATTGCCCAAGTAACTGAGCATGTGCCTTGCAGATGCTCCGCCCCAGGTGTGGAGGTCTTGCTTCTGGCTGCAGATGCCCCACCCCTTCTGCTGAGGCCACCACCAGGTGCTGCCTGAGAGGTCATGCAGGGTTTCCAGGGTCCTTTACTTAGACTTTTGATTCAGTTGCTTTCTGTCGACGGGCCCTGAGTGTGGGTAACTCCCTCCATGCTGGGACCGGAGCATGGGTAGTGAATTGGCTGAGCACCACAGGAGTTTCTCACATTGGCCATAATGGTGGCAGGAGGAAGCTCTTACACTGAACATGTGCAGAGCTAGCAAGATAATTGGATGGAAGAAAAAGCCCTCCTATCCTCTTCTGGTACCAGATTGGGGATGAGACCAGGAGAAGGCAGGCACATGCTCAATAGAAGTTAGGATGGCCAATGGGACAGTGCTGGACAAAAGAGGCCTGTCAGTCTGGCCTGGGAAAAAAAGGATTGATTGGGAGGTGGACCCATCTGAAACACGTGAAAGTTTGGGAAGCTGACTGGTAATTTTGAGAAAACACCTGCCAGTCCCACACCCAAGCTAGTATAATCCCAGGGGAGCAAAGAAACATTCTTCTCTCATGCTTGTCACTCGCTGCTTGGGGCCTGCACTCAGTGCACTGGCCTGTCCTCTCCATGAACATTAAAATGAAAACTGTATCACAACAACAAAAGACAGAAGCTAGGGAATCGAAACAAAGGCAAACTAAGTAGACAATGAGAGGGGAAAAAGAACTATAGGTATGGGGAACATATTGGAGGGAGGTCAGCAGGGAGGGGAAGGGGGAAAGGGAGGGAGATCGTACAGGAATTAAGAAGCATAGTAGGAGGGAGTGGAGTAGACAGGAAGATGTTGAGAAGAACTATATGCACAACCAATGGGCATGGACTAAAGGGGGAGACAACTGGAGGGAGGGGGGCCACTGGGTGGAGGGGAGCAGAGGGAAAAGAAATTGGGACAATTGTAACAACATAATCAATAAAACATATTTAAAAAAAAGAAATTAAATAATTTGTTCCCCACTGCCAATTGTACCTGGGGTTGCTGTGGGGAAATTACAATTGGTTTTGGAAAAAATCAAAGGGAACTCCCCAGCCTTTTCATGTATCATTAAAATTATCACTTTGTTTTACCATCTGTGTGCCTTTCGTTTTCTTCTTCATTTTTTTTTTTATTTTCCTTCTTGAGTGCTCCTCCAATATCTTTTCTTTCTGTAAATATGTAAGTCTCTTTCCTTTATCCTTTCTCACCTTTTTTCCCTTCCCTTTTTAAAAAGACTTTATTTATTTATTTTTAGAAAGAGGGGAAGTGAGAGAGAAAGACAGGGGAAGAAACATCAATGCGTGGTTGCCTCTCATATGCCCCCATCCAAGGATCTGGTCTGCAGCCCAAGCATGTGCCCTGACTGGGAATCAAATTGGCAACCCTTTTGTTAAGAGGCCAGCGCTCAATGCACTGAGCCACACCAGCCAGGGCCTTTTGTCCCTTCCTTAATTTCTTCTCTTTTTGCTTCTCCCCTCAACACAATCCTTTAACATACGCAAACCCTCTTCAACTTACACAGATCTATTAGTTTGCCCTTTTAACTCATCTAGAAATAACCAACTTTAGAAGAACTCACTTTCAATTCTATTTTCTTCAAAATATAGTGCCATAACTTACACCTTTTATTACCAAAACCATATATTTTTCTAACTTAATTAGAATTCTTAATTCTTAGAAACCTTAATTTTTAGTGACAACAAAAACTAATTCACATTCTTTAGATTGACAAAATTTAAAAACATTTTATAATTTTCAGAAATTGATTTTTTATTGGTAAATACACTCACATTTTTAATAGACAAACAGAGATAACATGAACTTTTGTAAACCCAGACAAAAGTAAATATATTTTATGTTAATAACTTTAGAAGACATCAATTTAAATTACCCATTTGGATTCCTGGTGATTATTGCATTCCTTTAGTGTGCTCAAAAGTGAGCTGTTTATTTTATTTTATTTTTTGAGAGCGGAAGGGAGAAAGAGGGAGAGAAACATCAACGTGTGGTTGCCTCTCAACTCAGGACCTGGACCCACAACCCAGGTATATGCCCTGACTGGGAATTGAACCAGTGACTCTTTGGTTGGCAATCCACTGGGTCACACCAACCAGGGCAAAAGTGAGCAGTTTAATTACCTAGTGTCCTTGAAAACTTTTAGGAGTCTGGAGATGGGATGAAGGAGATATCAGGCTTGGGCTTTTCCTGGACCACAGCAGCTCCCATATTTTCAGGAGGGGGGTTTAGTGTGTTTCAAAGAGTTATTTTCTTATTCTTTTCTTCTTTCTGAGCTTTACAGTCAGAGGGGAGTGAGATCTTTTGACCCACCAATTTAGATCCTTTCTAAGTAGAATATGATATAACAACCTGAAAGTCTGCACATAAGATATTTGTCCTTATCCAAAGAGGACTTATAGATGGCTAATAGACATACGAAAAGATTCTCAATGTCGCTAATCATAAGAGAGATATAAATTAAAACCACAATGAGATATCATCTCACACCTGTCAGAATGATGTGTGACAACAAACAACAAGTGCTGGTGAGGATGTGGAGAAAGGGGAACACTTCTGCACTGTTGGTGGAAATGCAGATTTGTGCAGCCACTGTAGAAAGCAGTATAGAGATACCTCAAAAAATTAAAAATGGATCTGCCTACTGACGCAGAGATCTCACTTCTGGGAATACATCCAAACATTAATTCAAAAGAACGTAAGCACCCATATGTTCATTGCAGTGTTACTTACAATCACCAAGATATGGAAGCAACCCAAGTGCCCAACAGTAAATGAGTAGATAAAACAACTATGGGGCATTTACACAATGGAATACTACTCAGCTGTAAAAAAAAGAAGAAAATTTTACCTTTTGTGACAGTATGGATGGACCTAGAGAACATTATGCTAAGAGAAACAAGCCACTCAGAGTAAGACAGATATCATATGACTTCACTCACACATGAAATTTAATGAACAAACTGAACTAATGGAAAATGGGGACAGGCTCATAGATGAAGAGCAGGACACCAGCAGGGGGTGGAAGGTTAGGGGGTGGAGAAATTGAGCAAAAAGAAAAAAGGACTCATGGACACAGACAACAGTGTGGTGACTGCTAAAGTAAAAACAAAGTCCCAATGAATGAGTACTTTCAAAGTAAATCTTCTAAAAGGAGGAACTGGGACTAGCCTTAGAATCTTTTCTCACACCAAATGGTACTGCAAATGACCATGATGAGGTACAATGGCATGAACCTCACATGATGGAGGCAGAAGATTCCTGGTGTGTACCAAACAGCAAAGATCAAACCAAGTCCCCAAAAGATAAGAAGCATGCAAAGAACAACGGTAACTGAAACAAACAGATGGGAGCTCTCAAACTGAAACTGACTTCCTCCCCTGGAGGAAAAGAAGAACAAAACTAACAGACAGTTAAATCTAACATCAAAAACACAATCGTAAGAACACCCAACAACACATAAGCAATTAATAAAGCATTTAGTATCCATAAATCTACGTAACCAGATCAGAAAGAATACTCTAACCAAATTACACATCGGGGAACTGGGATTTTTATTTCACTGGGCCATGTCTACCACTGAGTGATAATTAGAGTCCTACAGAATCCCAAATGGTTCAAAGAACCCAAGTGGCAGCGCAGGGGCGCCTGGTCCCTTGTGCAATGTGTGTTGTCCATCATCCTGCTTTAGTCATCCTGGCTTTACATCATCCTAGCTCCACGGCTGAAGGTCAGCAAACCAGGGAATTACCCAGACTGGAGACCATTGACTCCCCAGATTAGAGTTTATAGACCCCCCCTGAGACCCATTTCCTTTCACCAGCAAAGCATTTAAAGGCAGCTGATGTCTTGAGAGGGAGGGCAGGGAGAGTCTCCAAGATAAAGAACTCAGCAGCTGCTGGGAAGTTCCTGCAACCCCTGCCACGGGGCCTGCCTGCCACAAGCAGCTGGGAACCCAGCCCAGATTCTCCAGGTCTTACTGGAGTCCACGTTATCCCACCAGAGTCACCAAAAACTATAACTGAATGCAGGTCCAGCTGCCTGCAACTTTGAAAGCCAATACCTGATAGACAGGTTTTGGTGTAAAAAGAAAGTGGTTTTTTCAGAAACCAGCCACCTGGAAGATGGGAGACTCTTGTCTCAAAACCCATCTTCCTTCACATATCAGTGCAGGCAGAGGTTTTATAATGAAGGAGAGGGAAAGCTGAACAAAGAGATCAAGGGAGGGGTTTGAAAACTTTTCTACGTACAGACAAGCACAGTCTATTCCAATAAGGCAAGTGATGGTCTGTTGTGGGTCATCCTGGTTTAGTCACCCTGGCTTTACATCATTCTAGCTCCATGGTTGAAGGTTAGCAAATTTCCCAGAGCTGGGATGCCTGAAAGTTGGAGTCTTTATCTCTTGAAGTTAGTTCCTAGGATTTTTATACAAATGTGCTGTTTATCTATAAGCTATATATTAGTCAGAGTCAGCACTTACAGAAACAAGGTCACAAGAATGGTGGGGTGGGTTATAATTCTCCACTGTTACAGATTCACTGTTGAGAAGTAGACCCTAGCAAGCCTAGTTTCAGGCACTCACATTGGAGTTCTTTTTGATGGGGGGATATATGTGGACTCTGGGGCCACCTTGTCATTGTGTAGATAAAAAGCACTCCAAGATTGTCAAGTTTTGATATTTTTAAAGAGACTGACTTTTAGGCAGTCATTTTTCCTTTCTGCCTGACAATTTTCCATTCCTGGAAAATCCTGACAGACTTCTTTCTCTCTCTGAAGCTACTGCTGAGGCAAAGTAAACCAGAATGAAGGATCTCTATGGGTC
The DNA here is from genome assembly GCF_987537825.1 of Furipterus horrens. NCBI lineage: Eukaryota > Metazoa > Chordata > Mammalia > Chiroptera > Furipteridae > Furipterus > Furipterus horrens. The sequence goes on along the minus strand of NW_028327180.1, from coordinate 57,909,499 downwards.
TCATACCTGAGATTTTTCTGTGGTGTTCTGCTTGGCAGGCAAGGATTCTATCCCTGAACCACCTTGAGTTTGGGTACTCCTGAGATAGAAACCAAGAGAGTTCACCACAATAATAGTGCTCAAGTGAGAGGTTTATTAAAAAATTCTGTGCACTGATTGTAACAGTATTGAAAGGGAGAAATAAATGGCTATTTTTCCCTGAACAAAAGCCTGGGAAACAGTTTGAAGAAGTTGCGGTGGGAAAGATTGTGACAATAAGGAATTATAACAGTGGAGAATTATAACCTGCACCACCATTCATGTGACCTAGTTTCTGTAAGTGCTGACTCTGACTAACATGTAGCTTGTAGATGAACAGCATGTTTGTATAAGAATCTCAGGAACTAACTTCAAATGATACAGACTCAGACCTTCAGGCATCCCAACTTCTGGAGATTTGTTGACCTTCCATCCTGGAGCCAGGATGACATAAAAAGGTCATGATGTGAAGCCAGAATGACTAAACTAGGATGGCACACACTGGACCTTCACTTAAAAAAAAAAAATCAGAATGGACTGTGCTCATCTGCATGTAGAGAACTTTTCAACCCCGTCCCTTGATCTCTTTGTTCGGCTTTCCCTCTCACTCCTTATAAAACCTCTGCCTGCACTGAGATGCTAAGATGGGCTTTGAAACAAGAGTATCTTATCTTCTCATGTTGCTGACACCTGAAAACAAACTACTTTACATCAGCATCTGTCTCTTGGGTGTTGGCTTTCAGAGTGGCAAGCAACCAGTTGCTTTCAGTTACAAGATGACACCTAAGTGTGATGGCTAAATATGTAGAGGTGGGTACTCTTCAGTACCTGCAAAGTAGAATAACATGTTTCTTCATGCATCTCATGTCTCATTAACATGTTAAATGTCCACCAAAGGGTGTGTTTTTTAGCATTTATTGAGGGAGAGTAACCAAAAAGAGTTCTTTTTGTTAGTATGCATGTGTTTTTACTGGGAGAAGTAGGGTCCTTTCATGGAATTGTAAGAAAAGCATTTCCAAGGACCCACACATGGGAGGATGAGAAGCAGTGGTAATATTTATTGAAATAAAAATAGAAAACTGCCCCCATGTTCCCACTGTCTCATCTCTGTCTGTTCTGCTGTGGAAAAAGTCTAGCCTTGTCTTTGTCAGCCCCAGAAATAGGGTCAGTACCCAGAAATTCTGTACTATGCCAAAGCTGAGTCCAGTTCAGCTTCTGGCTAGCACAGTCTCTGTTTCTGGCTGCACCCAGCTGCGCTGCATTGCTATACCCAGGCTTGCTCCTGGAGCCTGCACTTGGAGTCCACATGGCTGCCAGCCCCACGTGGCTGCCATGCAGAGAGAATGCACAAAGAAACAGGAAGAGCACATGTAACTGAGGAAAAGAGGGCTTGCCTTGGATTATATTATCTTGGGCATGGGAAAGACCAGGTGCTCTTCCAAACCAACCAATCAACTTTCCAGTTCTTTGCAGGCTGGTACTGGGTCTTCCCCTTAATCAATACATTTCCCAGGATCTCCTGGGGTTCTGTGTCTCTTATCCATCCAATTTGATCCTTTCCCCAGGCAAGTTTCTGCCCCTTACGGTCACCATCTTAGCTCCTACTGTGCATGTGCTTACATCCCCCTGTGCCATCTTGGCTTTTACTAGACATGCTCCCAGTGGAGGAATTTCCCCTTATTGTTTATTCCTCTACCACAGAGTACCAGCAAGTTGTACATTGGGGAGATTTGAAAGCTGGTTCTTCCTCCCTACATGGGAAATGATATGATACCTTGGGAAGCCTATGACTGCTGCAACATTTTATTGAAGCAGGTTTGTTGTCCAGTTTAGCTCCTTGGTTTATTATGATTAATAATGTTGATTCCCTTTGCTCCCCTGTTTTTATTAATATCTAGCTACTTATACTAATAGTGTGAGTGAAGAAAACACAATTTAAACCCACCAAAGTAAATTTTACAGACAGCAGTGCCCTTCAGTCTAGCTGCAAATTGTAAGAAGAAGGGAAGACATTAGGGGAGATTAATGAGTTTTCAGCTTCCTGGCAGCTGGGACCCAGGATTAGCCTGCCTATCTCAAGGCAAGCAGGATTAATAAAAGAATTTTGGTGCACTTAATGATGACCGGTGATGTTGGAGATGGTTATGATGATGATGTACATAACGCTGGTGGTCTGAGGTCTCTCTCTCCAGATACACACATTGTGTTTTATCTCTTCCTTTAAGATGAAAACACTGCAATTCTGTTATCACCAGAAAATGCCTTATTTCCCAAGGCAGCACTGGACTCCCCACCAACACTTCCCTCCTTCTCTTCTGCACCTTCATATTCCCTATAAACTCCAGGCCTAAGCCCACGAACCTGGTCATCTGTCGCTTGGCCTTCATCCACATGGTTATGCTCCTCACGGTGGTGCTCTTAATGTTGTCAGACATGTTTGGGGTCCAAAATTTTCAAAATGACTTCACAGGCTCACGAGAGGCCCCTCCAGCTACACCATCTGCTTCCTGAGCATTCCCCAGGCCATCACCATTGTGGGGAACCGCTCCTTGTGGTTTTAGGAATTGTAGCCCCAGCCGGGAGCCAGGCTGCCTCCTCCTCCTGGAAAGCCTCTGAATCTCAGCAGAACACTGGAAGATGGGGCAGACAGGACCGAAGGCCACTCAGAGGGTTTCCACAGGAATTGGATTTAAAGAATGTTTATTATGCTTTGGAGCTTGCTCTGCTTTTCTTATCTCTTAGTTAACTATAAACAATATTTAGCAAGGAATGTATGAAACCTTGCACTTAATGCTGGTGTGACATCAAGATGTTTAATATACCCTGACACAGACTGGTCACTGTGCCCACTGTATTGATATCTATAATCAATAACTGTCAACTGTAATCCAGGCATCTAAAAGCTATTGGTGATTTATAAATTTTGACCTTGTATCTCCCATGCACACCCTTCTCAATAAAAAGCATGAGGGAAAGAAGTCTTGCACTTTCTCTACTAGAGGGAAGAACCGCCTCCTTTTTCCCCCAGACAAAATACAGTGTCCTGGATAAATTTGTTCTGCCGTGGTCCTGAATGAAACCTCTGCTGGACAGAGTAATTTCCAGCCGAGCTGGGGCATTGGAGGCAGCTCAGCCTCACATCATCAGGCCCAGCACCTCCTGTTTGGCCAGATTCAAATTCACCTCCATGAATTATACCTTCCATTTCTTCTCCTTCTTCTTGTGATTCTTAAATATGCCCTTCTGTAGAAACCTGATCATTTACACCATGTCTTCATGTAGTGTTTCCTGAGCCATGTTCATCAGTGAATACTGCTCACTTTCCCTATGCCCTCCGCCTCTAGGGATCTGTTTTTCACTTTGACAATACACAGGGATATCTGCTTTGTAGGAGTAATGCTGCTGTCAAGTGCCTACATGGGCATCAGAGAGGATCCCAGCACCTTTACAACACCAGCTCTTCCCTAAGAGTCTCCTCTGAGAAAAGGGCCACCCACACCATTCTGCTGCTAGTAAGGTTCTTGTGGTTATGTCCTGGGTGGACTTCCTCATCTCTTCCCCTCAACCATGTCATGGATGAACAACCCAGCCATCCTGAGTGTCCAGAGGCTTGTGGTCAATGGCTATGCCACTCTCAGTCCTTTAGTGATAATTAGAACTGATAAAAAGATTACCAAGGTTTTGCAGAATTGTTAGGGAAGAATCATTCATTTCAGAAAAAGTTAGTGATGACATTTGTTTTAAATACAGTCTCCCAGATGAGGTAAATTATCTATGTAGCACAGCATCACCATCTGTCTTAACTCAGGAGCTTTGTGGGTCGTTTTTTCCCCAATGTCTATATCAATAGATTTTTTTCATGTTTGTCACTTTCTTGTGATTCCTGTTGGCTATGCACTCCTTCAGAAATGACTACGATCTCCTAGAATTGTGACACTTTTCATTCTTTTAACCATATATGCTCCAGAAGTTCTTCCTATTCATAAAATTCTCACCTTCTGTGCTTTTGAAAATATTTTTACTGTTATCATTCCTTAAAGATATTTCACTAGGTTAACACATATAGCTAGTTTGACTTCTTTTTGTGCTATTCTGAACCTGAGAATTATTTTCAGTTTTATAAAATGTATAATTTGTTATTTTATTCATATTGCTTTTTTAAAAAGTCTTCTCTGTTTTTGAAAATCCAGTTACGTCTGCCTCTTTTTCTTCTTTTCATCATCATCTGTTTGCAGTTTTGTGTTCCCTGTTATTTCTTTGCTGCAGTTTAACTAGGTTTATGCACCTTAGTTTTCTAGTTCACTAGTTCTTTTTTTAACTGAGCCTAATTTAATGTTTATTCCACACTACACCATGAGTTTTAATTTTAGTTATAGTTTTCTGTTTTTCATTTTTTTGATATTTCCAAAATTGCCTGGCTAGGTTTTTATGATGTCTTTCTCTCTTCATGTGATTTTGATTTTATCTTTTGCTCCACTTTTTACCTTTTGACACACTCATAACTCCATTATCAGGAATCCATTAGTTCTGTGGCTTCTCCTCCTCCTGGTGGCTGGCTTCCTTTGGTGTTTTGTGATTTCAGATTCCATGCTCCTATTTGCCTGGTCTTGGTTCTTGGCTGCCCAACCTTCTACAGAGAGAGCAAAACTGAGTGTCCCCATTTAAGTGGGGAGTCTCTGTCTACTCACTCACTTGGTTGGCCCTGTTGAAGCACAGGTACCCAGCTGCTTTGTTCAGCCCTAGTCTCCTCCTTTTTGCTTTTGACCTAGGAATCCTTTTACCTGGGAATGCTACCATAATAGAGTGTACCTGTTATAATTTGCTCCAGGGTTTTCATTTTCTAAACATAATTTTCAGGATATCAACTGACCAATTGAACAGCCAGTCTAATCTATCTATTGATCTAACAATTTAATCTATCCAGTCTATTGATTAATTTGTCTGTCTATAATGTATCTCTTTATCATATATCTATCATATCTATCTACCTATCTAATCTGTCTCATTCATCAACTCATCGATTTATTGATCCATCAATCTAATCTATCATTCTATCTATAATCTACCTTTCTATCATATAATCTGTCATATCTACCTATCTCTCTAATGCATCAATTTATTTTTAAGTATATTTTGTTGATTATATTGTTACAATAGTTCCAATTTTTTTCACCTTTGCTCCTCTCTGTTCAGCACCCCTCCTCCTCCAGCAATCCTGCCCTCCCAGTTCATGCCCATGGGTCATGCATACAAGTTCTCTGGCTTCACCCTTTTCTATATTATTCTTTAAAAAAAATAATTAATTAATTAAATTTTATAACAATAAAAAAATAACAACCCTCAGACTTAAGACCCTTTATAATCTTATAAAGGACAATGGGCAAAAGTCTTGTGCTCCTTTAGCTGCTTCAAGCTGGACATAGTCATCATTCTACGTATTCTTGGGTCCATAAATCCCTAATAAGAGTGGGGGTGTGGAGGGGTGGGTGGCCTTCCCACATGGGGAAGGATCTTGCAGACTCCAGGTCAGTTGGCTGTCCCCGGCCAATGCTGTGCTTGGTTTAACAGGCTGGCATCCTTGTTGTATTCTGGGGCAACAGATTTGGCAACAGGGTTAAAAGGCATCATTCAATCCATAACCACTAGATGACAAAAGGCAGGTATTAATTTTTCAATGTCCCACACTAGGAGAAAAAAGGGCTTCTTTGGAGGAAGGTGTGCAAGGCACGTCAAACTTGTCCAAAACCGTTTTGCCCACTATACTTAGGTTGGGCTGAGGGGAATGTTTTAGGTTTTCCCCCCTCAGACCTCTGGGCCCTTTATGTCCAAGCCATTAGGATAGAAAAGAGAAACCAGTTTTAAAGTGAAGCCTACAGACCACCCCATTCTTCACCAATCCAGCCATTTAGTTCAGCCAAACCGTTGAGTCTCAGGAGGGAGCGATGCAGACAGGATTATGGGAGGCCTATACATGCAGACAGTCACTCAGGTAATGAGATCGTAGGCTTATGCCCTTTGAAAACAGAAAACACATGTTAATTTTTGCAACATAACCCACAAACAAGTCTTGAAATCTGTAAGCCTGTCTTATTGGAAAGATATCCAGTTGCAAGGCATTTGACATTCTTCTTGCCTGTAAATTAAGCATCTGTGATGATGCCACAGACCTAGTTTAACTTCCAAATGAAAACAAACTTCAAATGAAAAGAAACTTTAAAGACAGCTGCACTACTTTATAGTCTACCATTGAGCATTGTGATTTTCCTTGAATCACAATTTTTCTCCTTAAGATTATCTTCCTTGTCATTAAACGGACTGCATTAAGTTTATTTTTAATTTATCCTGTTTTTTTTGCATAAACACAAGAGCAGCAAATGATCGCTTATGCTCTTAAAGTCTGCATTGCAGGAACTTACACAAGGAACATTTAGGGTGACCTTCAATCTGTCCTTCAGAACACAGAAGCTTAGCCACATACCTGCCATTCAGCCTTGCCTGTAAACACCTGTCTTTTACAAGTCTTTCAGGTTTTCCATTGTGCCTTAAGGTCCCTTCTAGCCATCTTTCAGGAAAACAACCTTCGTTCCTTCCCTGGAGAGATTGTCATGAACCGCACAACCAACCAAAGTATCAGACCTCTTTTTCTCGAGGGCTTTTATTATTTTTGAAAGTCAATTCTAGTTCCTCAGGGCTTTTTGGTAACAACCAGAGCCCAAGCATGTCTGTCTCCTTTAGGCATGACATTCCAGTTAAAGTCTCGGTCAACCAAACCTCTATTAACAACTGGTCTTATTAGTTTTATGCAAAGAACCTTATGTCATTACTTACTTCCTCAGAATGTCAAATTCTGGAGGGATCAGGTAGGAAGAAAAATATACAGTGTGAAGGAAAATCCTTGTCCTTTGATATTCACTAAAACTGCATTTCCATTCTTTATATTTTCTTTTTTCCCCCATTAAAAATTTTTGTTTGTTTGTTTTTCTATTACGGTTGTTCCACTTTTATCCCTATTGCTTCCCCGCACCCAGCCCACCCCTTCTCCCACAGTCAGTCCCCACCCAGTTGTCCATGTCCATGGGTCATTTGTACGTGTTCGTTGATTAGACCCTCCCCTTCTTCTCCTCTGCTCTCCCTCCCTCCTCCCCCTTTGTCACTGTTAGTCTACTCCTTTTTACATACCTCTGGTTCAAACTTGCTCGTTTGTGTTGTTCCTGCAATAGGTGATAACATAAGGTATTTTTCTTTCATTACCTGGCTTATTTTGCTAAGCATAATTCTCTCTAGTTTCATCCATGTTGTTGCAAATGGTAGAAGTTCCTTCTTTCTTTCTGCTACATAGTATTCCATTGTGTAAATGTACCACAGTTTTTTGATCCACTCATCTACAGATGGGCACTTAGCTTGTTTCCAGCATGTGGCTATTGTAAATAGTGCTGATATGAACATAGGGGTGCATAGGTTCTTTTGAATTGGGGTTTCAGGATTCTTCAGATATAATACTAGCAATAGAATTGCTGGTTCAAAAGGCAGTTTCATTTTTAGTTTTTTGAGGTAATTCCATACTGTTTTCCATAGTGGTTGCACCAGTCTGCATTCCCACCAGCAATGCACCAGGGTTCCCTTTTCTCCGCATCCTCGCCAGCACAAGTTGTTTGTTGATTTGTTAATGATGGCCATTCTGACAGGTGTGAGGTGGTATCTCATTGTGGTTTTTATTTGCATCTCTCTGATGGCTAGTAATGTTGAGCATTTTTTCTTGTCCTGTGGACCCTCTGTATGTCCTCTTTGGAGAAGTGTTTGTTCAGGTTCTTTGCCCATTTTTTAATTGGGTTGTTTGTCTTCTTGGTGTTGAGTCATATAAGATCTTTCTATATTTTGGAAATCAATCCCTTGTCTGAGATATCATTGGCAAATATATTTTCCCATATGGTTGGTTCCCTTTTCATCTTGCTGATGTTTTCTTTTGCTGAGCAGGAACTCTTTAGAATGATGTAGTCCCATTTGTTTATTCTTTCCTTTATTTCCTTTGCCTTAGGAGATATATCAGTGAAAATATTGCTATGCGGGATATCTGAAATTTTCCTTCCTATATTTTCTTCTAGGACTTTTATGGTATTGTGGCTTACATTTAAGTCTTTGATCCATCTTGAGTTTATTCTGGTGTATGGTATAAGTTGGTGGTCTAGTTTCATTTTTTGGCATATCACTGTCCAGTTCTCCCAACACCATTTGTTGAAGGGGCTCTTTTCACTCCGTTTTATGTTCCTTCCTCCTTTGTCAAATATTAGTTGACCATATAGACCTGAGTTCATTTCTGGGCTCTATTCTGTTCCTTTGATCTATATGTCTGTTCTTATGCCAGTACCAGACTGTTTTGATTACCGTGGCCTTGTAGTACATTTTGATATCAGCTATTGTGATTCCTCCTACTGTATTCTTCTTCCTCAAGATTGCTGTGGCTATTCGGGCTTTTTTTTTTTTTGTTACATACAAATTTTTGAAGTATTTGTTCTAGGTCTGTGAAAATTGTCACTGGCATTTTAATATAGATTGCATTGAATCTATAAATTGCTTTGGGTAGTATGGACATTTTAATGATGTCAATTCTTCCCATCCATGAACATGGTATATACTTCCATTTATTTGTATCTTCCTTAATTTCTTTCTTCGGTGTTATGTGTTATGGAGCATAGTGCGAGAACCAAACGGTTGGAGACAACCAAATTAGAATTTAAAGAGCCTTTATTAGCTGGCCAGCGACTACCCACTCTCACTCCATGCAGGGATTCAAGTGAGTAGCCCCAAACCTCAGTTTCAGGGTGCTTATAAAGGAAAAAACTATGTGCTTGTTCCTGCAGGTACAGAAACTGTTGTAAGAACTTGGCTGAACAAATAACTTTGCACACACAAAGGGGTTTCTAGGTCATTGCACAAGGGTAGCACATTCTGGCCAACTGTTCATTATGCTTGGCTTGAGCATGCAACCACAGAGGTCTGGCTTCTTTGGCTAGGTTCCTCTATTGTTGCAACCTTGGACTGCTGGAGGTAGGAAGGTAAAATGACCTGTAACATTCCCCACTGGTTTTATTTGGGGATTCAAATCCTTGTGTCATGGGTGTTTAAGGGGTGATATTGCGACCTTAGGACTAAAACTTTTCTAGGCCCTAATGGGATGAAGCCACTGTATAATTCCCCTTCTTAGACTTAAGACCCTTTATTTTATAAAGGACAATGGACGAAGGTCTTGTGCTTTTTCAGCTGCTTCAAGCTGAACATGGTCATCATCCTACCTACCCTTGGGTCTAGGAATCCCTAATAAGAGTCGGGGTGGAGGGGAGGGTGGCCTTCCCACATGGGGAAGGTTTTGCAGAGTCCAGGTTAGTCAGCTGTCCCTGGTAGCAGCATGCTCGGTTTCTAAGGGCTGGCACTGTTGGACAAACTGGCATTCTTGTCGTATTCTAACTAGTTAGTTTAGCCAAACTGTTGAGGCAGTGATGCAGATGGGCTTCTTAAGCAAGGCCTATATGTACAGACAATTAGGTAATGATATTATAGGCTTATGCCCTATGAAAACAGAAAGAACATACATGTTAACTTATACAATATAATTTATAATCTAGTCTCTAAATCTAAGAGACTGTCTTATTGGGAAGACATTCAGTTGTAATGTACTTGACACTCTTCTTGCCTGTAAATTAAGCATTTTTGATAATGTCACAGACCTGGTTTAACTTTGAAATGAAAACAAACTTTATAGACAGTTAGCTGCACTGAGCATTGTGATTTTCCTTGAGTCATAATTTTTCTCCTTAAGATTACCCTCCTTGTCAGTAAAGGGACTGCATTAAGTCCAGTTTTTAATTTAGGCTGTTTATTTGCATAAACACAACAAGAGCAGTGATTGATCACATATGATCTTTAAGTCTGCTTTGGTGGAACTTATATACAGAACCTTCATGTTGACTTTTAGTTTGCCTATCAGGGCACAGGAGCTGAGTCACACACGTGCCATTCATTCAGCCTTGCCTTTAAGAACCTGTTTTTCCCAAGTCCTTTGGGTTTTTCATTGTGCCTTAAGGTTCCCTTCTAGCTATCTTTCAGGAAAGTAACCTTCGTTCTTCCCCTGGAAAGATTGCCATGAACTGCACAACTAACCAAGGTGCTGGGCTTTTTCCTTGTGGTCTTTCCTTAGCTTCAAAAGTCAAGTCCAGTTCCTCAGGGCTTTCTGGTAACAACCAGAGCCTAAGTATGCCTCCTTCAGGCATGTTATTCCAGTCAAAGTCTTGGTTAACAATACCTTTATTCCTAACTGGTCTTTTTAGTTTTATGCAAAGAAACCTAATGTTATTACTTACTTTTTTAAATTGCCAAATTCTGGAGGGATTAGGTAGGGAGAAAAATATATAGTGTGAAGGAAAATTCTTGTCCTTTTAATATTTACTAAAATTGTATTTTTATGTCATACTTTTTATTATTAAAACTATATCATTTCTTTTAGAACTTTTACAAACTTTTAAAAAACCTTCTATATACCTTTTACAAACCTTTATTTTTATACTTTACACTTTCTTTTGTTTACTTTCCTATATGTGAAGTCTTAACTTTTTCTGGGAAACCTCAATTTTCCTTTTAGAACATATGGCCAATGCTAATACAAAGTACAGTAACTATACAATCAGACTATAAGTTATTGGGGTTTCCTCTTCCTAAGTTTAAAAACTTTTACAACCTTCCTTTTTATTATTACAACTTTCTATAGACCTTCTGTAACATTCATAAACTTTCTAAATACCCTTTACTTTTTTAGATTTAACTATAACATACTTTTTAAATTCTTGTTCTTTTCTACACGGTGAAGGACTATACTTAAACTTAGTATTTGGCAGCTAAAAGTTCCTAGATTTGCAGAGATATCCTGTAGCTTTTTGAAGTTCCTGCTTCTTCTCCTCTTCTCTAACATATACTTTTGAGCCTTCCTGAGAAGTTTTTCAAGTGCTCTATTTGGCCTATTACTATTCTGTTTAGGATTTATATTGGGAAACTTTTGTTTGGCCAGTAGCCTATTTGATTATTCCTTTTCCTTTTCTATTGAAGAGGATGTCTAGAATGGACATTAGTTTTATTTATGTGTAACAACACTTTTCCTTAAGATATAGGTTTATTCCCCCTGATGAAGCAGTGAGGAGATTAAGGGCCCTTTAGTTACAGCTTTAGAGGTGTTGTTGATTGGCACCCAAGCAGCTACCTACTGCTACTTGTGCCAGTTTGAAGAAAAGTGGCCTGAGTTTTAAAAGTGTCATTTTTTTCCCCTCTCTCCATGTTGGAGACAGACATCTTGCCTTTTCTGTAACCTGTAGCAAGGGGATTAGATGCCGCCTGGCTAGCAAATTTAACATTGCCCCTCCTTGCAGCTCCAGCAGGGAGTGTTCGGATGCAAACTGGATTGCTGGAAGTTACCTGGGGTGGAAAGAAATGCTGCAAGCAGTTTCTCTGGGTAAGTTATTAAGGGGCCTGATCCCTCTGTACTGTCTGTCCCCGGTGCCTCTGCCCTGTTGGCCGCCGGCTGGCCAGGGCTACAAGGTGGCGGGAGACAGCACAGAGGGTCCTAGGTTTTTCTGTGACAATAAAATGCACTGCCTATATTGGCAGCCTTGGTTTTCATATTCTCCTACCTCCCTCCCCGCGCTTGCAGCAGCTGCTTGGGAGATAGAAGTGCAGAGCTGGAGCCACTTTCTCACAGCACCACTCCCTCCCGCCTTGCTACTTCCCCTAATAACCCTCTCCTTTCTGCTTGTTGTATTTTGCTCCCTGAGCGACACTATTTTACACTTTTAATATTTAGATTTAAAGTACCCCCAAGGGGGGGGGCTATCCGACCCCAAAAGCAGGCTACTCTGACCTACGGAATGTTTCCAGGGTGCCAGAGTTCATGAAGGGGTTTGTCCCCAGAACTTGGGGAAATTCTGGGAATTCCAGAGCACACAGTCAAGAACTGTGGGTGCAGGTGATTGCTACAAAGGCGCACATAATTTGGATTACAATTAAGAGCAGGAATACAAGGCTCGGGAGCAATTCCCCCCTCACAGCACAGATAAACACAGGCTGGGAGCTCCCAAAGGAGGCCAAACAAATGCCCGCTCGGCCTCTCCTCTTGCGAGGCTGGAGTCCACTCAGACTCCATGGACCAAAGTCCATGGAGTTACGCAAAAGGAGGAAATAACATTCACTCACATAGTCACTCAGAGGTTAAACAATTCTACCCAAACCCCGCCTAGGCCTCTGAGACTGGGCTGTTAGGGCTTTCAGCAGCTCCGAGTGTCCCCTGAAGAGGCAGGGAATTGCTCCAAACTGGAGCTTGTGGCCACTGTCCTGCCACACATCAGCGAGACACACGGGACTGCACAAAGCCCTGGGGGTTCACCGAAGGTGGCACTGCTTTACAGAGGCATCATGGTGGGTGAAGAAGATAGATTCTAACAAAGAAGCCAGTGGGGTTTTGGTGCAGCTTGACCCATTTTATATGGAACAGACAAGATGACACTTAAAACAGACAAACTTGTTGTCGTCGGCCACCGTCGTGGTCAGGGACCAGGTCTCAGAGGTAATGCTGCGTCCGAGCCCTCCCTTGAGACCCCCCTTGGCACACCCCTGTTCTAACCCAAGGATTTCTTTCCCTCGGAATCCAAGTCCTTACCGGTAAGAATCCAAACGGCTCTATGTAGTCAATCAGGATAGGGAGGGCGCCCGTCCACCAGTGTCCCACTCGGGGCTGAGGAACATCTCTCAGAGATCTCCCCCTGAGATGGGTCTGGCGGCAGGCCTGTCTCACAACCTGTGCCCAGCCAAGGCTGGGAATCTCGCTGGGGCCTCCAAATGTTATGAAGCATAGTGCGAGAACCAAACAGTTGGAGACAACCAAATTAGAATTTAAAGAGCCTTTATTAGCTGGCCAGCGACTACCCACTGTCACTTCATGCAGAGATTCAAGTGAGTAGCTCCAAACCTCAGTTTCAGGGTGCTTATAAAGGAAAAAACTATGTGCTTGTTCCTGCAGGTATAGAAACTGTTGTAAGAACTTGGCTGAACAAATAACACTGCGCACACAAATGGGTTTCTAGGTCATTGCACAAGGGTAGCACATTCTGGTCAACTGTTCGTTATGCTTGGCTTGAGCATGCAACCGCAGAGGTCTGGCTTCTTTGGCTAAATCCCTCTATTGTTGCAACCTTGGAGCTTAGGGCTACAGGACTGCTGGAGGTAAGAAGGTAAAATGACCTGTAACATTATGTAGTTTTCTGAGTACAGGTCTTTTACCTCCTTGGTTAAGTTTATTCCTAGGTACTTTATTTTTCTTGTTGCTCTGGTAAATGGGATTTTTCTTCTATTTTCTACCTCTGAATATTTTATTGTTGGTGTACAGAAATGCCTTCAATTTCTGAATATTGACTTTGTACTCTGCTATTTTGTCAATTTTACTTATTAGGTCAAGTAGTTTTTTTGTGTCATCTATAAGGTTTTCAATGTACACTATCATGTCATCTGCAAATAATGACAGTTTTACTTCCTCTTTTCCAATTTGTATTATTTTTACTTCTCTTTCTTGTCTGATTGCTGTGGCTAGAACTTCCAAGACTATGTTGAACAGGAGTGGAGAGAGTGGACATCCTTGTCTTGTTCCTGACCTCAGAGGGAATGCTTTCAGTTTTTGCCCATTGAGTATGATGCTGGCTTCAGGTTTCTCATATATGGCCTTTATTATGTTGAGGTATGCTCCCTCTATTCCCATTGTGCTGAGAGTTTTCATCATAAATGGGTGTCGTGCTTTATCAAATGCTTTTTCAGCATCTATGAATATGATCATGTGGTTTTTGTCTTTCATTTTTTTATGTGGTGTATTACATTAATTGATTTGCGAATATTAAACCATCCTTGCATCCCTGGGATGAATCCCACTTGATCGTGGTGTATGATCTTTCTAATGTGTTGCTGGATCCGGTTTGCCAATATTTTGTTGAGGATTTTAGCATCTATGTTCATCAGTGATATTGGCCTGTAGTTTTCTTTCTTTGTTGTGTCTTGACCTGGTTTTGGAATTAGGGTAATACTGGCTTCATAGAACGAGTTTGGGAGTCTTCCCTCTTCTTGGATTTTTTTGAATAGTCTGAGAAGCATAGGAGTTAGTTCTTACCTAAATGTTTTTTAAAAATCACCTGTGAAGCCATCCAGTCCAGGGCTTTTGTGTGCCAGGAGTTTTTTAGTACTGCTTCAAGTTCACTAGTTGTTATTTGTCTGTTCAGGCTTTCTGCTTCTTCTTGATTCAGTTTTGGAATATTATGTTTCTAGAAATATCTTCATTTCATCTAGGTTGTCAAATTTCTTGTGATACAGTTGTTTGTGGTAATTTCTTACAATCCGTTGTATTTCTGTGGTATCAGTCTTGATTTCTCCTCTTTCATTTCTGATTTTATTTATTTGGGTCCTCTCTCTTTTTTTTCTTGATGAGCCTGGCTAAAGGCTTGTTGATTTTTTAAATCTTTTCAGAGAACCAGCTCTTACTTTTGTTGATCTTTTGAATTGTTTGTTTAGTCTCTATGTCATCTAATTCTGCTCTGATCTTGATGATTTTCTTTGTTCTACTTGCTCTGGGCTTTGTTTGTTGTTGTTGTTCTAGTTCTTGTAGCTGTAGGGTTAGATTTTTTATTTGAGATTCTTCTATCTCTTTTAGGTAGGCCTGTATTGCTATGAACTTTCCTCTCGGGGCTGCTTTCACTGTATCCCATAGGTTTTGGGTTGTTGTGTGTTCATTATCATTTGTTTCCAGAAACATTTTTATTTCATCCTTGATGTCATTGTTAACCCATTCATTATGTAATAGCATGTTATTCATTCTCCATGAGTTTGAATGTTTTTGTGTTCTTTCCTTGAGGCTGATTTCCAGTTTTAAGCCATTGTGATCTGAGAAGATGCTTCATGTAAATTCAATTTTCTTGAATTTGTTGAGGCTTGTTTTGCGTCCTATCATGTGGTCTGTCTTTGAAAATGTTCCATGTGCACTTTAAAAGAATGGATATTTTGCTTCTTTGGGGTGAAAAGTTCTATATATATCAATTAAGTCCATTTGATCTAGAGTGTTGTTCAATGCCTCAATATCTTTGGTGTTTCTTTGCTTTGTAGATCTGTCCATTGTTGACAGTGGGGTGTTAAAAACCCCTACTATGAGTGTGTTGCTGTCTATATCCTTCCTGAAGTCTTTCAAAAATTTCCTTACATATTTTGTGCTCCTATGTTGGGTGCATATATGTTTACAAGGGTCATATCTTCTTGATGGATTTTTCCCTTAAGTATTAGGAAATGTCCTTCTTTGTCTCTTTTTATGGCCTTTGTTGTGAAATCTGTTTTGTCTGATATAAGTATTGGTACCCCAGCTTTCTTTTCATGTCCATTTGCTTGAAATACTTTTTTCCATCCCTTCACTTGCTTTCTGTGTAGATCTTTCATTCTGAGGTTGGTCTCTTGTAGACAGCATATATGTGGGTCATGCTTCCTAATCCATTCAGCTACCCTATGTCTTTTGATTAGTGCATTTAATTTACTTACATTTAAGCTTATTATTGATAGGTACTTATTCATTGTCATTTCCCCCTTTTGTACTTGTGTTTCTCTCTGTCTCTCTCTGTCTGTCTCTGATTCTTCATCTTCTTAAAGCAGATCCTTTAGCATCTCTTGCAATGTTGGTTTGGTGGAGATGTATTCCTTTAGCCTTCTTTTGTCTTGGAAACTCCTTATTTCACCTTCTATTTTGAATGAGAGCCTTGCTGGGTAGAATAGTCTTGGTTATAGGCCTTTGTTTTTTATTGCTTGGAATATTTTTTGCCTTTTCCTTCTAGCTTGTAGTGTTTCTGTTGAAAAATCTGATGATAGCCTTATCGGAGCTCCCTTGTATGTTATTAGCTGTTTCTCTCTTGCTGCTTTTATGATTCTCTCTTTGTCTTTCAATGTTGCCATTTTAATTATGATGTGCCTTGGAGTGAGCCTATTTGGATTCATCTTCATTGGGACCCTCTGTGCTTCCTGGACTTGCATGACTCTTTCTCTCATCAAGTCAAGGAAGTTTTCTGTCATTAATTTTTCAAACAGGTTTTCTATCCCTTTCTCCTCTTCTTCTCCTTCTGGAATTTTTATGATATGGATATTATTACATTTCATGTTGTCCTGCAGCTCTATTAAAACCTCTTCATTCTTTTTCAGTGTTTTTTCATTTTGTTGCACTGTCTGGGAATTTTTTTCTACATTGTCCTCCAGCTCACTGATCTTCTGCTTCCTCTAGCCTGCTTTTAATTCCTTCTACTGTGTTCTTCAATTCAGAGATCGTATTCTTCATTTCCTCCCGGTTCTTATTGATAGCTACTATGTCCTTTTTCATGCTGGTGTAATTCTCAGTAAATTCCTTGTAGTTTCCCTGGAGTTCTTTGTAGTTTTCGTTGAGCTTGCTGATCTCATTGAGCTTCCTTATAATCCATCTTTTGAATTCCGTATCTGATAGTTTCCTTCCCCCTATTTCATTTAGCACTCTTTCTGGGGATTGTTCCTTTACTTTCGATGGTTGGTTGTTTCTCTGTCTCCCCATTTTTTGACTCTTCTTGTTTGTTGCTGCTTCTTAGATTGACCTGCACTTATTGGATCTGCCCCTAGTGGCATCAAATCGTGTACCAGTCTGGGCCTAGGCAGCCTGTTGGAGACTTTCAGTGATCTACTGTCTTTGTCTGTCCCCTTTAGTTGTTAATCTATTCAATCTGTGATCAGCCATCAGGCTTAAGTACTGAGGTTGTGGCAGCTTAATTCCTATAGGCGGGGCTTTTGCTTCCCCTCAGGCTGATGCCACTTGGAGGGGAATGGTCTGCCTGCAGCACCAGGAATGAGTCAGCACTGGGACCCAGTCGGCTGGTCCCACAGTTCTCCCCTCAAAGCCACCACCCCAAATTCTCTCCAAGTATCTCTAGTCCTCTCTGCCTTCCCTCTGCTTGAGCCCAGAGTAAGTGGGTGCCAAAATATTTTCATACATGATCCACTTAAGAGCTCTTTAGCTGTTTCTCTCAGGCTAGCAAGAACCCTGTGGCTTTTCGCTTTTCACAGCTGGATCCTGTTTTACTTTCCACTCTGTTGCTGTAGGCTGGGAAGCCCAACTGGGGGTTTAGACCCTGCCCTTCTCTGGGGGAAGTCCCGGCTGCTGAGCTGTTTCTTAGTCCCTTCAGCTGCCACCCGTGGGAGCCCAGTCAGCCCTTTCATGTCTCCACACTTCCTACCAGTCATGTTGTGATGAAGTGGCCTTTTCTGTCTCTCTGTGGTTATAAGACTTCTCTCCAGCTAGTGTTCAGTTGGTTATTCCAGATGATTTCTCTACCATTAAGTTGTATGTCCAGACTGGTCCTGCGAGAGGTTAGCGTAGCTTCCACTTACTCCTCCTTTATCTTGGATCTCTCTGTCATCAATTTGTTGATCTACTCTATTAATATGTCTGTTATCTAATTTATCTATTGATTTCTTTAATCCATCTAGCTATTGTCAAAAGAAATTCCCACTCTGAGGTGGGAAAAAGGAGAAACTTTATTCAGGTGAATAATTTGCAAACCAGGGAAACAGCCTCTGGTTGAAACCAAAAGTGTCCCCCATGGAGACAAAGAGGAGGTTCCTTTTCTATAGAGAAAGTTCCTGTTCTGGCTTCTAATTGATTCAATTTTATGCAAATTAGGCATCCAAATTTGTATGGTTCTAATAGGTACAAATATGCAATCCTGATTGTTTGGGATTGTGTGCTCTGATTGGTCATAATGAAACAGTTCTGATTGGTTGGTATAGATGCAAGTGAGGATATATTTGTGCAGTTATAATTGAATGGAGTATGTCTCAGTCCTGTGGTCAAAATATGAAACCAGGAAGTCCCTTTATAAGGGTTGACTCAGCCAGTAGGAGCACAGGAGGTTGACAGCTCAGCCCATGACTTTTCCTAAAATGTAGAGTATGTGAGAGGTCTCCCTCTGCAATGGCTTTATGAATTTGGACCACAAGAGGTCAATTTGATAGCTATATTTCTTCTCAGAGTTTATACTTTTATTTAATATATCTTTTGACCTACCTATATAATTCACTCATTTAGCTAATCTACCTGTCTATATCTATCATCTATCATATCTATATAATCTGTCTATCTAATATATCATTGATCTATCCATCAACCTAATATATCTATTTATCTAGCTAAATTATCTATTGAATTCATTTGTCTATCATTTATTTCTTCCATGTGCATCTGTTGAGCTATCTGATCTATGTATTACTTGTCACCTATTAAAATACCTACCTGTCTACGTATTGATTAATCTATCTAATTCATCTATCTATATATCTATTGATCTATCTAATCTGTTGATCTATCAAATCCACCCATCCATCCATCTATATAGATCTAATTTATCAATTGCTTTATATTATCTATCTACCACAGAGCTAGTTGTCATATATCAGCCAAATGTCCAAGGGGTGTGAGCATAGGGAGACTTGTGTTGAAGGCATGTCAGCACTTGGATACAGAGTGCAGGGTCTCAGAATAAACTCAAAGGGTCTTATTCTGAATACTATTTGTTTCCAAGATACAAAAGGGTAAGAGAAGTTTGTGTAATGTGATCAAATGCAAACTTTAACTTCAACATTCTGTATTTTGCAGTAATCCCATCCTCATTTTAGTGATGAGAACCTGAATATGATGAGAATAAGTGATTTTTCCTAGTATTCACCAGAGGAGTCCTAGAGTTGCCTAGAGTTGAATAATAAAGTAAGCCCCTTTGCTGCTGGCCTCCACACCTCCTCCTCAGGACACCTCTTCAAAATTTTCATTTTGGCTTTCCTACTTACTGCAGAAATTATTTGGGATGGTTTCTAAAACTTCCAAGTGGTTAGCTATAACTTGTTTATACTTTTATTGACAGTTACCAATATTATTTTACAGTGGCCAGAAAATAAGGGCTGTATTTTGCTTTGAAGGTCATGATGACCTAATGCCTAGTCATTTGGGTGGATGGCTTCTAGGTATCTGAAAATAATGTAAATGTTCCATTTGCTGGTTACAAGATAACTACCTACCTATCTTTCTAACACATAAATGTTTTCAATTGTGTTATCAATATTTATCATATTCATTTATTTTTATAGATCTGATCTATTAATTTTCATCAAATGTATTAAAACCTGTTATTATGATCATTAATGCATTAATTTTACCTCTGACTTCCATGACTTCCTGCTTCCCCTGTACTAAAGTATGACGTGTTGCATTTATATGAGCAATTTGCTTACAATATACCCAAACCGTATGAGGTTCTATGAAACTGTTAATCACCATCTTTAGTGTTAATTACTATTATTCATCATCATTTCAATCCTTTGGGCTGTGTTGTATTTGTTCTTACCAAAAAGTTAAGGGGACAGAAACAAGACCTTGTCACTCTCTCCATGTAACAAACGCCACAGTTGCTGAGAACCCTCAGGTTCAGATCTTGTTTTCTTTGCATAGTGTTTCCTGTGGCAGCTCTTTCCCAGGCCTACAGTCCCCACTTGGTTCAGGCACATTATTCCTTCCACTCAGAGTCAAGTGAAACAACCACCAATATTGAGGGCACCACGTGGGAGAATGAGTTATGGATGCAGAGGACATGAGAGCCACTGCAGCTGTGTCAGAAGGGGCTGTGGGAAAGTGTAGACATTGATGGAGACCCTGCAGTGGCCTCAGTCGTTCCTCACCTTGGGCTTCAGAAAGATGTGTGAGGAGACCTTTCCTTTCAGAAGTTAGTCAAATAACCAACCACTCTCCAGCTTTCAAGCACAACACTTTTGTTAGAGGGCAACATGTGCTTCCAGCATTGTTGGAATTGAGGAAAGAGTGAAGATAGAGAAAATACAATTTGGAGTCACTACAGCCATGCAGATGAATGACTCAAATCAAGTAGGTTAAGGTGTTTGTTGGGGGGCGAGGGAGGGGGCAAGGAGGAAGAATTATATTTTTGTTTTAACTAGGCAGGGAACTTAAACTTTTGAACTTTGTGGTCAGTCCTGCATCAATGCCTAGATATAAGAGTACATAGAACCTCCAGATAACCCTCTGATCACCTCCTGAAGGACAAAGCAAAGAATGCTCATGTGTCCAGAACATCAGTCATATAGAGGATCACCATCTCAGACCAGACCAGAAGCCAAGAATGCAGGACTGATTCTTCTCAAGAATGTACTTTGTACTGTAAGAACACTCAGCTTTTCCCTCTTCTTCAGAACACTTTGGGTGTTGCATATTTGTGTTTATGGTTTGAAAACCTTAAGATGCTTGAATAAATATTTATTATTCATTTTTAGCAAAGCCTCCAGATTCTCTTTGAATTCACTCAACAGGATATATGGAGAAGCAGAAGTCAGGGCAAGTGACACGAGTGGCTGCTGGTGTCAGCTTCTTGCCATTCCAAAGCTGTAATTCTGGTAGGAGTTAGCCCCTGCACTGATTCTCAACACCAGCTGGATGTTCTGTAGTGCATTCAGGTCTGACCCTCACTTCCCAGACTCCATGCTGACCAATCCCAAAAGAAGGGTTCAGTCCCACAAGATGGCCCCAACTTCAGACACCAATAACAAGTGTTAGAAGCCACTTTCAGTTCTGATCAGTCAGTGGTAAATGTGGGGGTTCCCATAATCCCCTCAGGTTTAGTAATGTGCTAAAATGACTCACAGAACTCAAGAAAAAATTGTCTTATGATTATAGTTTTATCATAAAAGAAGAGCCAAATGAAAAAGATGCCCAGGACAAGGCAGGGAACATGCAAGCCTTGTGCCCTCATGTGGAACTGGGAATATTCACCTCCCAGCACATGGATGTGTCATTAACCAGGAAGCTCCCCAAAGCCTTGGGGCCCATCATTTGGAGTTTATTTATTACATAGGCACAATTGATTAAATATCCAATCATGTGATGAAAACTCAGTCTCCAGCCCCCTCCCACCCAGAAGATCAGATAGAGGGGATCAGACTTCCAACCCTATATCACATGCCTTGTCTTTATGGAAACCAGCACCCCTCTGGAACTATTGAATCACCTCACTAACATCACAAAATGTCATATCAGTGCAGAAATGTTAAGGGTTCTGAAACTCTGCATCAGGAACTGGGGACAAAGACCAGATGTGTTTATCCTAACTCAGCATGGAGTCTCTGCAGGTGCAGAGCCCACTGTGCTGTGAAGACACAGAGCCTGACCCCTTCCTAATGCCACCTCCACTGTGCATCACTCTCACAAGTGACAGATCAGGCCTTAGTGGCCGCTGTTGCTGGAAACCCAATCTCTACACCTTCAAACCCACCTGACCAACAGCCTCTTCACTGTTCCTTTATTAAGAGTCCTACTTCCTTCAATTCCAGTGTCACTTACTCACCTGGTGACTGCTTACCCACCCCCTTGCCAAGCAAAGTGCCCCATGTTCTTCTTTAGGTCTCAGGTAAACACGTTACTCCTGCACCTGCCTCTCTAGCCTCACTGTGTCTCCCACTGGCCCTGCTCAAGCTCTGTACATTCCAACAACAGAAAACCAAACCAAATTTCTTACTGTACTTTCATAATCTATAACAGTTATTAACATTGTAGGTTATATATTTTTATTCTCTCTGTGTATATACAGATATATATCAATACATACACACATGTATACACACATATATTATATATTATATATGTCATTTGTGTTATGCTAATGAGGTGACCCACGGTGGACCCTAGATAGCTTCAACATGGAGAATGGTCACCAGAAAGACCCAGCATGCCATGTTATGGGTATAGGTGTAGGTATAGATATAACTAGGCATAGGGATAGGTATAGATATAGATTAGACATAGATACAGATCCAAAATAGGTGTGGACAGGATAAGGATAGAGATAGGTGTAGACATAGATTAGATATAGGTATAGATATACATAGAAATATATAGATGTAGATATATATTGATATATAGATAGATGTAGACACAGATACAATTAAATATACATGCCCTGGGCCTCAGCTGTGTGCCTGAATCATAGATGGACTGACATCCAGATATTCATTTTTATTTCAGCAACAAATATATACATACATGCTTGTATTTGTTAATTGAATAAAAATACATTGGTTAACATGCTGGGATGGCCTCTTCCTGGTGTTCCTTCTGTTGTTGATTTTCAGCCAACTTAGCTGTGGTTGTGTGAGTGGAGCTCAGTGGTGAGGTACTCACATTTACTTTAAAAAAGAGTACATATCCAATTACTATAGTCATGATTACTAGACTCATGAGGAGGAAGATGGGCAAGGCAACTGCCCAATACTTTTGAGGCCAATTGGTTAAGCTTAAGGCATTTATTCAAGGCTCAGGAATAAAAGCCCACACAAGATACAGTATGAAGCCAAACTGGAAACTTAAGAAAAGAACAAAGCCATAAAATCACCATTTTCCACCATTCTCTCTGTGGCTTTGAGACCACCTCCACACCGAGCCCTCTGGACAGGTGCTGCCCCAGGTGCTGGGAGCCAGAGAACAACGAAGGATGGTGATGAAGGAGAAGCTTGGAAGTCCTGTGGCACTGGCACCTTGACCCTTGTCTGGTGGAGCTCACAAGCATGAGGCCAGCAAGATGACTTGCTCACACCGCAGAGGAGCTCTAACACTCTTAAAATGACAAAGTATATGAATGCAAGACAGATTGTTGGTTGCCAGGGTTAAGGAGTATTAATTAAGGGTGAGAAGAAGTGGGGGATAAGATGTTTAAAAAGGGGGGATAAGAGCACAGGAAGATGGCAGCAGAGTAGATAGCAATGTTGTCTGCTTGCTCCCATCGCAGAAGGACTTGTAGTACAAACACGGAGTGGAGTGAGTGAGTGCAGATTTCAGAGAGGGCGAACAGGGACGGGAGTGTGGGAACAGAGTGAAAGAGGGCAGAAAGCTCT
This sequence comes from Furipterus horrens, assembly GCF_987537825.1. NCBI lineage: Eukaryota > Metazoa > Chordata > Mammalia > Chiroptera > Furipteridae > Furipterus > Furipterus horrens. The sequence goes on along the minus strand of NW_028327180.1, from coordinate 57,886,471 downwards.
GCCCAAGCTCTCCAAGTGGAGTCGCTGGGCTTCCCAGCCTGGTGACTCTGCCGCACTGCACGTGAAAGGGGCAGCTGCTGACTGGCTATTAGCCAGGATCTGCTTGGAAACATCTCCCTGCCATAGGTGCCCCGACTGGCAAAGTCCCAGAGGGAGTCAGCGAGAAGGTTTGGTTGAAACAGCTGGAGGTGTGGGAAGACAGTGAACAGCCCAGACTGTGAGAAACTATGAACTGAGTCTAGGTGGGGACTCCCTGGGCTGGCAACCCTGAGCCCTGGGCGCTCATATCAAGGCTCCACCAAATAAAAAAGCAGAACTGAGCTGTGGAGAGAGGCCCATATGGGGAAAGTGTGGTGGAACCCCAGACTCTATAGGGACCCCAGGCAGACAACCTACACATGCAGGCACACAACAAGGTTCTGCCAGGCAGGGACACAGGTCAGTGCTGCAGCTTGGAGGGTACACAGAGACTTTTTTGGAGGAGGAGCGGAGACAGGACCCAAGGCTGAGCAGGGACTATGGACATGTGCACCGGCTCACCAGCAGAACAGCGTTGCTAGACAAACCTGAGGAGGACTGGAGGGTGCCTCAGGAACAGGGCAGGGGGCTGGGTAAGGGGTACTCATCTAAGTGTGGCTTACAGCAGAGAGCTGCGGCAGGCCCACAAGTGAAAGACTAGCAGCCTCAGAATCCAGCTATATCTCCTCACAGCCAGCCAGCCAGAAAAGAAGATTTGAAACCCATGGAATTTTGACCAGGGGCTGATCCAGAAAAAGAAGACAGTGCCTAAAGTTTGCACCAGGGAAAAGCTTTCTTTAGTCTGTTTCCTACCTTCTCTCCCTCCTATTCTTCTTTAATTTTTTGTTTGTCTGTTTTGTTTATCCTCCCTCTCACACTAAATATATAGCATATAACTGCTATATAAACCTAATACTATACACTTCCACTTTCTCACTTCATTCTGCATTCTTCCCTCCCTTTTTCAACATACAATGTAAATATGACTTACTGTCTCACATAGCCTTGACCCTGCTTACTACTATTATTATTCTACTATTTTTCCTCTCAAAGATCATCTTTCTTTCAGTTAAAACAGCTCTCATATGTTTTTCCTTTAGTATAATAGTCTTAACCTCTTTACATCCATATAAATACTGGCTCATTTGCTGCTGATAGTGTGATTGTAGGTGGGGAATATTTTGGGGGGGGGTGTTGGTTTCCTGCCTGGGTTGTGTATTTATGTTTTAACAGCATCTCCACAAAAGAACTCAAGACAAGGTGGGCAGAATGACTCTCAAACAACTAGCCATAGGGAAGTTTCCACCAAAGAGTAACTGAAATACAACCAAATGGCATAAAGAACATCCAAAGAGCATCAAGCTCAGGAGATCAAAGAGACTGCACCACTGAATCCCCCAAGTCTCCTATACAGATTCTCATACCACAAAGGTGGGAAATCAAAGCAGACAAATCTAAGAAACAAAAACAAACAAGGAGCATCCAACATGGGGAGACACAGAAACAACCTCCCAATGAAATGAGAAGAGGATTCCCCAGAAAAGTGCTAGATGAAACAGGTAAGCAAACTATCAGACATGGAATTCAAAAGAATGGTTATAAGAAAGCTCAATGAACTTGACAAACTCAGAGAAAACTACAACAAACTCCAGGGAAATTACAAAGAACTCCAGGGAAACTACAAAGAACTCCAGGGAAGCTACAATGAACTTACGGAGAACTACACTAGCATAAAAAGGACATAGAAACTATCGATAAGAACAAGGAAAAAATGAAAAACACAATTTCTGAACTGAAGAACACAGTAGAATTAATCAAAAGCAGACTAAATGAGCAGAGGGTCAGATCAGTGAGTTAGAGAACAATGTAGAAAAAAATTCAATACAGACAACACAAAAAAATGAAATAAGACTTAAAAAGAATGAAGAGGGTTTAAGAGAACTGCAGGACAACATGAGACAAAAAAATATTTGTGTCATAGGGCTACTAGAAGGAGAAGAAGAGGAGCATGGAATAGAAAACCTGTTTGAAAAAGTAATGAAAGAAAATTTTCCTAACTAATGAGAGAAAAAGTCATGCAAGTCCAGAAAGCACAGAGGGTCCCAATGAAGATGAACCCCAAAAGGCCCACTCCAAGGCACATCATAATCAAAATGGCAATATTCAAAGACAAAGAGAGAATCCTAAAAGCAGCAAGAGAAAAACAGCAAATAACATACAAGGGAGCCCCGATAGACTATCAACTGAATTCTCAAAAGAAACACTACGAGCCAGAAGGGAATGGCAAAAAATATTTCAAGCAATGAAAAACAAAGGCCTAGAACCAAGACTACTCTACCAATGAAGGCTCTTGTTCAAAAAAGAAGGTGAGATAAGGAGTTTCCTAGACAAAGGAAGTGAAAGAATATATCTCCACCAAACCAACATTGCAAGAGATGCTAAAGGTAATGCTTTAAGACAAAGGGACATAAATAAATGTCTGTCAATAACAACCTTAAATGTAAGTGGATTAAATGCTCCAATCAAAAGACATAGGGTAGCAAAATGGATACGAAAACATGACCCACATATATATTGTCTACAAGAGACCCACCTCAAAACAAAAGATTTACACAGACAGAAAGTGAAGGGATGGAAAAAATGTATCCCAAGCAAATGGACATGAAAAGAAAGCTGGGGTACCAATACTTATATCAGACAAAAGAGATTTCACAGCAAAGGACATAAAAAGAGACAAAGAAAGGCATTTCATAAGACTTAAGGGAACAATCAATCAAGATGATATAACCTTGGTAGACATATATGCACCCAACATAGGAGCACCGAAATATATAAGAAAACTACCAGAAGACTACAAGAAGGATATCAACAGCAACACACTCATAGTAGGAGACATTAACACCCCGTTATCAACAATAGACAGATCTTCAAAGCAAAGAAATACCAAGGATATTGTGGCATTAAAAAACACACTAGATCTAATGGACTTAATTGATATATATAGAACTTCTCACCCCAAAGAAGCAAAATGTACATTCTTTCCAAATGCATACGGGACATTTTCAAAGGTATACCACATGGTATGACACAAAACAAGCCTCAAAAAATTCAAGAAAATTGAAATTATATCAAATATCTTCTCAGGTCACAATGCTTTAAAACTAGAGCTCAACCTCAAGGAAAAAACTCAAAAACATTCAAACTCATGGAGAATGAATAACATGCTATTACATAATGAATGGGTTAACAATGACATCAGGATGAAATAAAAAAGTTTTGGAAACTAATGATAATGAACACACAACAACCCAAAACCTATGGAATACAGCAAAAGCAGTCCTGAGAGGAAATTTCTTATCAAAACAGGCCTACCTGAAAAGGATAGAAGAATCTCAAATAAAAAGTCTAACCCTACAGCTACAAAAACTAGGACAACAACAACAAAAAAAGCCCATGGTGAGTAGAAGGAAGGAAATTATAAAGATCAGAGCAGAATTAAATGACATAGAGACCAAACAAACAATTCAAAAGTTCAAAAAAGTAGAAGCTGGTTCTTTGAAAAAATAAAATTGACAAGCCTTTAGCCAGGCTCACCAAGAAAAAAAGAGAGGGGACCCAAATAAACAAAATCAGAAATGAAAGAGGAGAAATCAAGACTGATATCACAGAAATACAAAGGATTGTAATAAATTATGACAAACAACTGTATGGCAAGAAACTTGACAACCTAGATGAAATGAACAAATATCTGGAAACATATAATGTTCCAAAACTGTATCAAGAAGCAGAAAGCCTAAACAGACTGATAACAAAGAGTGGAACTGAAACAGTAACCAAAAAACTCCTGGCACTCAAAAGCCCTGGACTGGATGGCTTCACAGGTGAATTTTGCAAAACATTTTGGGGAGAACTAAATCCTACCCTTCTCAAACTACACCAAAAAATCCAAAAAGAGGGAAAACTTCCAAACTATTTCTATGAAGCCAGTATTACTCTAATTCCAAAACCAGGTCAAGACACAACAAAGAAAGAAAACTACGGGCCAATATCACTGATGAACATAGATGCTAAAATCCTCAACAAAATATTGGCAAACCGGATCCAGCAACACATTAGAAAGATCATACACCACGATCAAGTGGGATTCATACCAGGGATGCAAGGATGGTTTAATATTCGCAAAGCAATAAATGTAATACACCACATAAACAAAATGAAAGACAAAATAACATGATCATATCAGTAGATGCTAAAAAAGCATTTGATGAAGTATAACACCCATTTATGATGAAAACTCTCAGCACAATAGGAATAGAGGGAGCATACCTCAACATAATAAAGGCCATATATGAGAAACCTGAAGTGAACATCATACTCAATGGGCAAAAACTGAAAGCATTTCCCCTGAGATCAGGAACAAGACAAGGATGTCCACTCTCTCCACTCCTTCTCAACATAGTCTTGGAAGTTCTAGCCACAGCAATTGTACGAGAAAAATAAATAAAAGGCAACCAAATTGAAAAGAGGAAGTAAAACTGTCGTTATTTGCAGATGACATGATAGTGTACATAGAAAACCCTATAGACTCCACTAAAACACTACTCAACATAATAAGTGAAATTGGCAAAATAGCAGAGTACAAAGTCAATATTCAGAAACTGAAGGCATTTCCATACACCAACAATAAAATATTAGAGAGAAAAACTATAAAACAAATCCATTTACCAGAGCAACAAGAAAAATAAAGTACTTTGGAATAAACTTAACCAAGGAGGTAAAAGACCTGTATTCAGAAAACTACATAACATGGAAGAAAGAAATTAAGTAAGATACAAATAAATGGAAGCATATACTATGTTCATGGATGGGAAGAATCAACATCATTAAAATGCCCATACTACCTAAAGCAATTTATAGATTCAATGCAATCCCTATTAAAATACCAATGACATATTTCACAGACCTAGAACAAATACTTCAAAATATTTTAGGGAACCAAAAGAGACTCTTAATAGCCACAGAAATCTTGAGACAGAACAACGCAGTAGGAGGAATCACGATACCTGACATCGAACTATACTACAAAGCCACTGTGATCAAAATAGTCTAGTACTGGCATAAGAACAGACATATAGATGAAAGGAACAGAATAGAGAGCCCAGAAATGAACCCAGGTCTATATGGTCAACTAATATTTGACAAACGGGGAAGGAACATAAAATGGAGTGAGAAGAGCCTCTTCAACAAATGGTGCTGGGAGAACCGGACAGGGATATGCCAAAAAATGAAACTAGACCACCAACTTATACCACACACCAGAATAAACTCAAGATACGTCAAAGACTTAAATGTAAGCTGTGACACCATAAAAGTCCTAGAGGAAAACATAGGCAGAAAAATTTTAGATATCCCACATAGCAATATTTTCACCAATACATCTCCTAAGGCAACGGAAATAAGGGAAAGAATAAACAAATGGGACTACATCAGACTAAAGAGTTCTGCTCAGCAAAAGAAAACATTAGCAAGATGAAAAGGAAACCAACCATATGGGAAAACACATTTGCCAATGATACCTCAGACAAGGGATTGATCTCCAAACATATAAAGAACTTACAAATCTCAACACCAAGAAGACAGACTGCCCAACTAAAAAATGGGCAAAGGGCCTGAACAGACACTTCTCCAAGGAGGATACACAGAGGGTCCATATCTATATGAAAGAATGCTAAACATCAGTAGCCATCAGAGAGATGCAAGTAAAAACCACAATGAGATACCACTTTACACCTGTCAGAATGGCCATCATCAACAAATCAACAAACAACAAATGCTGGTGAGGATGTGGAGAAACAGGAACCCTACTGCACTGTTGGTGGGAATGCAGACTGGTGTGGCCACTATGGAAAACAGTATGGAATTACCTCAAAAAACTAAAAATGGAGCTGTCTTTTGAATGAGCGATTTCACCTCTAGAATTATACACAAAGAAACCTGAAACCCCAATTCAAAAGAACTTATGCACCCCTACGTTCATAGCAGAGTTGTTTACAATAGCCAAGTGCTGGAAACAGCCTAAGTGCCCGTCTGTAGATGAGTAGGTTAAAAAACTGTGGTACATTTACACAATGGAATACTATGCAGAAGAAAGAAAGAAGGAACTTCTGCCATTTGCGACAACATGGATGGAACTAGAGATAATTATGCTTAGTGAAATAAGCCAGGCAAAGAAAGAAAAATACCATATGATATCACCTGATACAGGAGACCAATGAACAACACAAACAAATGAACAAAATTGAACAAGGAACAGAATAACAGTTATCAGGGTAGTGGAGAAAGTAGGGGAAGGGTTTAGTAAAGGAACTAGTATAAATAACCCATGGACATGGAGATGGGGTGGGGAGTGACTGTGGGAGAAGGGGTGGGCTGGGCCGGGGGGAGCAATGGGGGAAAATGGGGCAACAGTAATAGAAAAACAATAAAAAATAAAAAATAAATAAATAAATAAGGGGGTAATAAGATGAGGGAGGGATTTGGGTCATGATGAACATGTTCTGTGGCTCTATTGTCTCGATGTTGCTATCCTGGCTGTCATATTGTATCAATACTAGCATTGTGCAAGTATTACCATTGAGGAGTCAGAGAAGGAAAACTCTGACTCCAAAAAACCTCTGCTGCCTTGCGGCATACCTCTTCAGGGGAAAGGCTAAGGGAGTAAACCCCGACAGAAAATCCGGAGCCGGAGTCCCTAAGGCGGTTTGACGTTGTAGTCAACACCGGCAACTCCTGCGGCGCACCTGAAGCCAAGCTGTATTGACTCCGTCTTTCCCTTGGACCCTTCAGCTGCGAAGAGAGGGGGGGTCTGCTGCATGGGCAACAGCAGACCCTCCATATCACCCTGCCCAGGCTCTGTAGCTTCAGCTTCACTGGAGAGGACACTCCAGCGTCATCGCAAGATGTCGATTCAACACGGGAGGAGACAGATACCGTGTCACTCTCGAGTTGGACTGCACAACCATTCTTGGCGGTGCAGATAGACTCTTAAGAAGCTACACCATCGTCTCTCGAGACGAACGGCTGCCGCCGCCGACGACCATTGAGGAGACTGGGAAAGTGGTACCTGGGCTCTCTCTGCACTATTTCTTTCATATGCCTGTGATTCAACTAAGATCTCAAAATAAAAACAATTAAAAAAAAAAACAAAACTCTGCAACACCTAAAAATGCAGTAGATTTGATTTGATTGTTAGAAACAGACTAGCAATAAAATACAACACACAAACAGAGGGAGTTTGGATTTGAGTGGGTTTATCAGGCAAGGCCAAGTCTGGAAAGAGTGCCACCCAGAATCATAAGGGACGAGGGCCACGGGAGGAACGGGTGATGACATGGTGTTAGGGGGGTGAGTCCTCAGCAGCCGTTCACAGGAAGCGCTTGCATAGAGCATCAAGGCAGAATGCACAGGGAGAGCTGGGATTGCAAGGGAATAAGGCCAGCCCAGCATAGATCCAGGGAAGCTGAGCTCCTCGAGGGTCCAGAGGAAGCATTGCCTTTGTGCAGCCTTAGCCAGCGTCTCTCGGTGTCAGAGTCAGAGATCTGCTCAACCTGCAGAATTTGATCTCTACAGGTTTAGGCAAGGGCAAGTCATCCCAGCACACAGCACAGAGGAGGTCTCCAAAGAAATGCATCCTCCAAAAACAAGGAGCTAGGTCTCACTGGGTCCCAGCATACAGACCCAGGCTTGCTATGGACACGTGGCTAGGGCTGAGTGAGCATGTGCTGGAGAGGAGGCGTGGGCTCCGACACGGGTGCCCAGGACCCAGTGAGGGCTGAGTCTGCAGGTGTGCTTACTGTCTGCCTGCACAGGAGTGGCCAGGATCCAGGAAGGGACCCTGTAGGCGGACACCTCAGCAGAGCTCTCAGACATCGTCCCTGGGAGTGGTGGGCAGCCCGCAAAGGGGACCCTAGCACAAGTACCACGGGACCTGGTGTACACAAAAGAAGGCAGCACGTGCTCATGCAGCCTCAGCTCCACATTTTCTAACCAAACAGGATTTCCCTTACGGACAGCAGGAACACCTGGCAGGAGCCAGGTGCGGGGAGAGCAACCAACTCAGGCTCCTGCAGCAGCTTCTACCACGCCTCCCTCTCAACTCCCTCTGGGTGGCCTGGCTGGTCACTCACTGGGCTCCTTCTGCCTCAGACCAAGAAGGGGCTGCAGTAGCCTATCCTGGAGGTCTTGAGAGAGGACCAGGCCAGGAAGGTGACCGTGGGGACCATTCATCTATGTACCTTGGAGTCCCAGTGGAGATGCCTCAGAGTGTGCCAATTTGCATGAGACAGAAGGGGCTTCTCTTTGTAGGCTGCTCACGCATGGTGAGGCCACCCTGAAGGGTCTTTCAATCCATGAACCAAGGAAGAGCAGTTCTGCTAACCGGATGGCCCCCCAAGCCCCAGGAAGGTGCAGGGCCCTCACCCTTCTCCCCAAAACAAAACTGAAACAAAGGGTGCTTCCTGCGGTACTGATTTTTATTGACGTATACAGCCTGTGGAGGTCAGGCAGGGGTGTGGCCAGCTGTACAACTCCGAGCCCACCCACCCAGCTCAGGACCAAGCGCTCAGCACACCTGGGCCAGGTTGTGTTTCTTGTACAGCAGCGCCCGCCTTTTCTCACGTTCACGCACAAAGGCGCGCAGACGCTCAGTGGGGAAGGTCACCGCGGAGGGCTGGGAGCAGGCTGGGCCCTCCTCAGTCAGCCATGGGCACCGCAGGCAGCTGGAAGCGCTCGGTCGTCCCCTGAAGCATGGAGGGTGGCCAGGGAGAGGCAGGTCAGCCTGCTCTGGCTGGTGCAGGGCAGAGAGCGGTGGGCGGGACAGGTGGTAGGGAGGTGGGTGACAGGGCCACTTTACCAGGGGTGCGTGCACAGTGTACTCTGCAGGAAGGCCACGGCGCCCCCGGATAGCCCTGCGTAGCAGCGACTCAGCAAGATGAGCCCTTTGCGCAGGCCTCTCTGCATGTCCCGCACACCCTCGCTGCTCACCGGGTACTCGGCACTCAGCCTGTGTGGTGGGGCGTAGGGAACTCATGTCACACGGGATCTGAGGTCACCTTCATGGACTCCACACCCACCCCCACGCGCCTGGAGGACTCACATGATGAACGCCGTCACGCCAATGGCCCAGACATCCGTCTTCGGGGAGGCGCCCTGGCCCTCCAGGAGCTCTGGAGCTGGGGGTAGGGGGAGCACACGGTGAGGAGCTGAGTGTCTGCAGTGGAGGAGGCGGGGGCAGGACTGGAGGAGGGGCTCGCCCTTCACTCCCACGCACCCATGGTCTCCATGTAATCTTTGAACGTCTCAGAGGGCAGGACCCTCTCCTGGGTGAGGCACTGAGCGTTGCCCAAGTCGACCACCTTGAGCAGGTTGTACTCAGTGACGATCATGTTCTCCGACCTGAGGTCCAGATGCAGGAAGCCCTGTGCATGCAGGTACTGCGTGGCACTCAGCATTTGCCACAGGTAGTCCTTCACCTCGGATTCCGAGTAGGAGGCCCTGGGGGCACATGGGGAGCAGGCTCAGCTCTGTTCAGTTTCTGGCTGAACCCCCTCCTGCTCAGTGCCCAGCCCTTGTTAACCGGCAGGATGTGGCCTGAGGGCACTGCACCCCACCCCAGCCCCACAAGCCCTGAACTCAGGCCAGGTGGCCCCTCACCGCTGGGCCAGGCAGGGGAGCAGCTCTGGCCCAGAGCACAGCTCCAAGATGAGGACCAAGTGCCGGGGGCTGAGGTAAGCAGCCTGTAGCTGGGCCAGGTGCGGGTGGCGCAGGCCCTTGAGGGCCTCATACTCATGAAGCACAGCTGTCCTATCCTCTGGGCGGTAGGGGATGATCTTGGCAGCCAGTGGGCGTCCGCTGGCCTTCTCCCGGCACTGCCGCACCACGCTGAAGCGGCCTCTGGTGAGGAAGCACAGGCCGGGCTTCTGAGAACACTTCCTGTCCTGGACTGCAGCACCCCTCCCCCCTTCCCCAGCAGCTCCTCCACACCCTCATAGCAGCAGGGAGGAAGCCCGGAGGGAAGGAGGCACCCAGACCCTGGTGAGCAGGTGGCTGGGAGGGGTGGACAGGCCCCACACCTTCGGATCTGTGTCTGGAAGGTGAAGGTCTGCGTGCTGGAGAGCGGATGGGCTGGTGGTGCAGGGCTGTTCTCCTGCTCAGAGGCTGTGGGAAGGGAAGCGGTGACTGGAGTACTCCCGGTAGTCCCAGCTCCCCAACCTCATCTCTTATCACCTCTTCCCCGTCACCCTGACAAGGAGCCCCCCTTTAAACCCACAATTAGCCTTTCATTCCTTGGACCATTTGGGGAGGGGGAGGGAGAAGGGGAAGGGCAGCACAGTGGCCAGAACAAACCTTTCCAGTGAGTATATGTCTTGGTGGCAGGGCAATTCCAAAGGAACCACCGTCCATTGCCCGCCAGGTCCTGCAGAGGCTCACCTTGGTGGCTGGGCCCTCCCAGGAGGACCTGCTCTGAGGGGCTGCTGTAGGGGCCCATGCCGGCCTTGCTGACGCACACAGTCCGGAAGGTATACACACCGCCCCTCGAAAGCTTTCTGGCCAGGTAGCAGCAGTCAAAAATGTCCGAGGCCAGTGTGCTCCAGCTGCCACCTGGCCACATGGAGGAGGTGAGAGGCGGCTTCAGGCCTCTCCACCCCAGAGGCCAGTGAGGCTGCCCATGAGTACAGAGGGTCCGAAGCTTCCCTGATGGGCACTCATGGGTACAAAGGAGGCCAGGCACTTCTCCTATGGGTGTCCAGAGCCAAGTGGTCAGGGGCTTCCCACCACCCCACTAGCTACAGGAACCCCCAGCCCTACCTTCCAGGGTGCACTGCACGGTGTAGGTCACAGGGCCACAGGATTCTATAGGCTTCCAGACCAGTAGCACCCCATCTGTGTACACCTCTCCGATGTCTGGGCGTGGGGAGGATGAGGGGCGCTCTGCAGGTCCCATGGCCAGAGGTCTGAGGTCAGCTCTCAGGGGCAGCCCATGCAACTCTGAGCCCCTGTCCTCACCCCTGTACCCTACTGCCAGGCCCTGAGCCCACCCCACCCTGGTCCTATAGCTTCCAGGTCCCATTCCAGTGCTGCCCGGTAGATCAACCCAGTGCCTCTCCTGGTGGGGGCTCAGGAGGTGTCTGCCTTCCTGACGACAGGCTTCCCTCATCTGGTGCATGCTCAGGAGTCCCATGGGGTGGCCCTCACTCACAGCCCCCTGCCCACCCCAGGTTTCAGTCAGAGCTGTCTCAGCTTGGCTGAGTGGCAGAGCAGAGCATCTGAGGGCTGGTGCCCCTAGAGATCAGGCTGCGAGTCTAAGAGCTAGGCCTGCTGCCCCATTGGAAACCTCAGGGAGGAGGGAACAACCTGGGTGGCCCCTCTCCGTGTCCTCACCGAGATGGCCTGGCGAGGCCCACCCACCTGCCTTCCGGAGGACAGCCGTGGTGGCCGCTGTGCCCAGCGCATTGCGCACACTGCACGTGTACATGCCTAGGTCCTCTGTGGTCACCACCAGGATGGTCAGAAGGTGGAAATTCTTGCGCGTGGAGGAGATGAGGAGGCGGCTGCTGCTCTCCAGGAGGGCCCCGTCTGCATCAGGACAGAGCAGGCCTGGGGGCAGCTCAAAACACCGAGGCCCACACCCTCTCTGGGCCTCAGTTTCCCTCTGTATGTTGAGAGCCATGACTTCAAGGAGCACCCCCCACTGTCCTACTCCCTGCCCCCCACCAGCACCAGGATAGCTCCTTACCTTTATTCCAGGTGGCCTGCGCAGAGGGCTGGGCCAACACCTGGCAGGCAAGAGTCACAGACTGGCCCAGGACCACTGTCTCGTCCTCAAGCTCCCTTAGGAAGGATGGCGCTAGAAAAGAGGTGGAGCAAGCATCAGAGGTGATCCCTGGCCAAAGGTGGAATACTGGAGAGAAGCCCACCCTTACTCAGCTCATCTTCAACACTAGCTCCTCCTTCAGGAAGGCCTCTAGGACTGCTCAGTCCCAATAGCCAGGGATCAAGCCATTGTGGGTTTTAGCTTGCTCCCCTGTTAGTCTGGGCACTGTGGAGGGACTCCCCTTTCCCACAGCCAGGTCCCCTGGGAAGCAGGGGAGGCCCAGTCCTAAGCACCATGTTACCTTGGTCTCTGTTCTTCAGGGCCGACAGCCGGAAGGAAGCTAGGCCTGCCTTTTTCCTGGGGGGCCCCTCCTTCTCTGGACCTGCAGGGCAAAGGGAGATCATATCAAGGGATTGGCTCCTTTTGGCAGCGAGGCACCTGGCACCATCATCAGGAACATGGGAAGAAGACTATGGGGCCACTTACTACACACTGCCAGATTCCAATGTGGCAGAAAAGCCTGGACCCAGGGGATTTTTGGGGGGGAGGGGAATAAGCTAAATCTTCTGTGGAGGCCACCCCCTTCCTAACCCATTGGCATTGGCCCATCCTGGGTAGGGTCACTTCAGGCAGGTAAGGGGAACAGATGCCTGGGAGGAGGCCTGGCGGAGGTCTGGGCTCAGGTGGGGTCAGTGAGTCAGGGGTCAGGCAGACTGGCCCTGTTTCGATCCTCTCCATGGGGTTTAATCCCTGTGGCCGCTCCAGGTCCCAACATTAGATCTCAGATGCACATTGGAGGCAATTAAGCCAAGAAGGTGACCTTGGGAGCAGAAGCCCCTATGTGCCTGAGCTGTGGGCAGCACAGGGACAGGACAAGAGAGGGCTTCCTATATCAGGTGGGCGCCTGAGCTGTGATTCCTGGACATGGGTGTGAGATGCCCCAAGGTGCAGGGGGCACACCTGGCTGAGCCCAGCAGCCTCTGTGGTGGGGTGGGGAGTCACCTTGAGGCCTGCCCCTCAGGAGGTGGGAGATGTGGGCCATGGAGGCCCTCATCCTCTGGCGTAGCCCCAGCTCCACAGGTGCCTCCAGCAGTGCCTGCCTCTGGGGGGAGCGCAGGAGGTCCCTGGCCGGAGGTGACCACTTGCGCTTCCTGCTGCTGCCTGCCTCCCTAAGGAGGATCTCTGTGTCCTCCAGGTCCTCTCTGATCTCCAGGCTGGTGGGTAGGCCCTGCCAGGGCCACGCGGCCTCAGGGAGCTCAACCAGCTCCTCCCTGGCCTCAGATGCTGGTGAGGGTGGCAGCTCTGGTTTGGGGATCTTCCTGAAGATCATGAACTCAAAAGGAAGGTACTTGATGTCGTATAGGTCTGACAGGTTGAGGTAGGCTGGCTCCACCTCTGATATATCCAGAGACACGGTGTCAGCTGCCTCCATGTCCCCCGACAGGTCCTGGATTTGTACCAGAGACACCTCGGATCCCCCCCCGAAGTCTTTGCACAAGGTCAGCTCCGGGGAGGCCCTTGTGGGAATCCCGCTGCCCTCTGGCAGGGACACCACACTGGCTTGGGGGTGTAAGCTTTGAGCCCCTGTTTCGTCCTGTTCCTCCAAGGACTGAGGGGTAGTCCAGGCCATCCTGGCCCACAGGGGCCCCTGTCCCAGCATGCCTCCCGCATCCCCACCAAAGGCAAAGGCACCATAGCCAGCCACCCCCGCGTAGCCTCCACAGTGTCCAAGGGAGAACTTGTGTAAGGTCACCTGCTCCTGAGGCCCAGTGGGGCTGGGCTCAGACTCACACATGTCCTCTGCCTCCTGGGCTTCTGTGTCCAGGGACAGGACAGGCTCCATGCCAGATGGGGAGGCTGACCCTGGAGAGCTGGGGGCACTCGGCCTCCCGGGGAGAGGGATGGCCTCCAGCCCCCTCTTAGAGCTTGACTGAAGACTTGCTTGAGCTGGGGAGAAGGGGGTGTGGAGTTCCCCAGAGAGGAGGGGGCTTGCAGTTGCCAAGAGAACGTCCAGGCACTGCCCTGGGGGAAAGGAGCCAGGAGCTTGGGGTGCAACAGCTGTGGGGGGGCCACAACCCTTCCCAGGGGAAGGGCCCCGCTGACAGAAAGGAGCCAGTGGCCCTCCACAGCTGTCCTGGGACAGACCCTCTTGCTTAGCAAGGCCAGGGTCTCCACCAGTAGGTGAACACAGACCCTGCCCTTCTGGAGATCCCACCTTCATGGCATCTTTGGCCTCTCTGGGCACACTCTCTCCTCCTGGGGCCGCCTGGCGGCCCCAGAGGACAGGGGTGGGACACTGCCCCTCATGGCAGGCCTCTGTGGAGGGGCTGGCCAAATGTGCACAGTCAAAGTCCAGGGAATGACTGTGGCGGGGGCCTCTGGGGGCACTGGTGCTGGCAGGCAGCTGCAGGGCAGCCTCAAAGGAGGGTGCCGTGGCGGTGAGGGCACCCTGCTCCTCCCGGGCAGCCTCCTCCTCCAGTGCCTGCTGCTCCAGCAGCGGCTCGCGCAGGCCAGGCGGGGTGCCCGCAAAGTAGCCACCCTTGAGCAAATGCTTCCGCCTTGCCAGGACCCGCCTGCTTCCCATGGCCCGGCTGCTGGGCCCTGGGCTCTCGCCTGCCTGCTGGTAGAACAGGCTGCAGATAACGCTCTGCCGGGGCACACAGCCTGAGGCAGCTGGGGACTCTGTGCCCCGGGGCGATGCAAGCGGAGGTGCCGCCTCCACAGGAGAACAGGCCTCGGCCTCTTCTGGCAGGCTGGCAGACGGACGTAGGAAACCCCGTGGGTGCACAAGTGGGGAGTGAGTCACGGGAGAGGGTGGCAGCGACCTGGCCCTTGGGAAGGGTGCCAGCTCATTGTCAGAGGATGAGGTGCTACTGGAAGAGGTGCTGGCATCACTGTGCAGGTGCCGGGCCACCCCCAGAGATGGGCTGTCGGGAGGGCCTTGGAGCAGCTCTGGGATGGAGCGCATCACCAGGATGGACTTGTAGCTCATCAGGGAGCGCTGGGGGCATGGGGAGAGGGGTGGGGTGTTAGCTGGTGCCTGCTGCCTTCCAGCTCCCTGTGTGCCCAGATGGGGCGCCCCAGGAGATGGGGTCCTCAAAAGCCCTGTCCTCATCCCTCATACCCCAGGGCTCTGTGGTGTGTCCCCACCCTGGCTGGAAGCATATGCAGCCCTGCCCCCACCCCAGCAGCTCAGGGGGCACAGACCCCGAAAGAAGGACACCAAGTCCCCGCTTCCCTGCTCTCCCAGGCCTGGGGGGGCACCGCCGGCTCTCTGGGCCTAGCTTCCCTCGCCTGCCTCCAAGCCCTTTGTGCATGGCCCCCGGTGTCCTGCCGCCTGTTGGCAGCTTGGCTCACCTGCCAGCGGCTGCGGGCCAGGAGAAACTTGAGCTGCTTGGTGTTGATGAAGTGGGCCTCCTCAGCGGGCAGGGACCTCTGGGGGGGCCCAGGTGAGAAAGCCACATCAGAGGAGACCCTGGTGCACCCTAAGGCCAGACAGGACCCACTCCTCTTGGCCTCAGTTTCCCCCCCTGTTAGCCAGACCTGCCGGATTCAGCCTACTCACCAGGAACCAGGGGTGGGCAAGGCATTGGGCTGTGCTGGGCCGGGCTCTGTGGGGATACCAAGCTGGGGGTCAGGCCAGGCCTCAGCTGGCCCCCTGAGCAGGTGTGGGGGCAGGGAGGAGGGTGTGCACACTCACTCTGGGGCTCTCTGCAGGGCAGCCTTAATGAAGTCCTGAGCATCCCGGCTGAGGTGTGTGGCCACAGTGCTGCTCCAGGACAGCCGCCCCTCCAGCACATTCAGGAGGGTCGCACGGTCACTCTCACCGGCAAATGGGGACGAGCAGGTCAGGCTGAAAGCACAGGGAGTGTTCAGCACTCAAACATGATCCTGGATTTCTGGGTCCCATTGCATTGCTGGGCAGAGCCCTGGCTGGGATGGCCTCTCTGCACCCTCAGAATCCCAGCGAGTGTCTCAGATTTGCCCAGAGACCCAGGCTCAGTCTGGAGTGGGGATCCGTGCTCGGCCTGGAACAAAGATCAAGCTGAGCCCGGGGTGGGCACCACACCTGAGCTTCAGGTGGGAGCAGGGCTTCAGCTGGAGAGGAGAAGCAGGCTCAGGCTCTCCCAGCAGTGTCCCCAGGGCAGCAGTGACTGTTCCGAGGGGCTGGGCAAACCAGTCAGACCCTCCGGAAAACAGCTCAGTCCTGGCTGTGCCTCACGACCCAGAGGGCTGCTCTGGGACAGGGTGTGTGTGAAAAGCCTGGGCAAAAACCTCTTATCAGAGCTGGCCCACTGCTTGTTCCCAAAATAGCTGTCCCCTGGGTCTTGGGTCTCTGATCTGGGGAGGGCCAGCAGTGCCTGTGACCTCCTGCGGGCCCTTTGGGAGGGGTCTGGGATTGGCTGGCGGGTGCTGGGTTCTGCTCACCTGAGGTAGGAGATGACTCCCATAGCCCTGTGGGGACAAAACCACAGCTGTGAGTCACCCCAGGTCTGGCCCACAGGCGACAGGCACAAGGGTGGGTGGGGGAGCCAAGAAAGGGGGCAAGGCAGAGAGTGGGAGGGTGGGCTGACATGATGGCTTTGTCCTTGTGGGCCAACCCACTCACCAGATGTCAGAGGCTTTGCTCACAGGCTTCTGCTCGATGATCTCAGGGGACACAAACTCAGGGGACCCGTACTTGCTATAGTTCGGCTCTGTCGGGTTGATTTTTTGGGCAAAGCCGAAGTCACAGATTTTAATGTCTTCTCGAGCAGGGTGCACCATCAGGATGTTGGGGGGCTGTTGAGCAGAGTCAGGAAGTGGGTGAGGCCTTGACCTAAGAAGGTGTCTCCGATGCTGCCAGGGCCAGGGGCGGCGGGGAGTCTGTAAGGGGACGCCCCATGGAGGTGGAGAGGCCAGCAGGGCAGGGCGCTGCCCTGGGAGCAGGCTTTGGTACAGTTTGAAGACAGCCTCTGCTCTGTCAGAGCCACAACCCAGCTGAAGGGGCTGGTGGCAAAGTAGTGAGCTCCCTGCCCCCAAAAGTGAGCAAGTCCTGAAGTTGGAAGTGGTGGGCCTATGTCTTTCCGGCCTGCAGGCTCCCACCTGCCCCTGCCCGGGTTCTGGTGGCACAAGGCGGTGGTGCAAGTACCTTTATGTCCAGGTGGAGGATACTATGTCTGTGCAGGTAGTGCAACCCCTCCACCAGCTGCTGGATGTAGACCTTGACCTATGGTGGCAAAGGCCACTGCTCAGTGAGAGAGCCGGTCTCAACCGGCCCCTCCACCTGCCTCCCTTCCTGCTCCCATCTACCCCTCACTCCCTGCAGAACCAGGATAGCCCCACAGGCACTATACTCAAAGCCTCCCTAACCCTGGAGTGGGGCATGGGGATTCCTCTGGGCCCAGAAGGTGGAGAGGGTATGGGTGTGTGGAGCAGCCTGAGCAAAGCAGGAAGCTTGATGTCTCAAGAGCAGGCGAGTGCTGGCCCACTGCCCAGGTGCTGGCTGGGCAAGGGAAGTGGTGATCCTGTCAGGCAGGCTTTGGCAGGAGCTGTGACACCCTGTGAGGCCCTGAGGACCTCCAAAAGTCCTCTGAGCCAGGGCACACTGTGCAGGAGGGAGGCTGTGTCCACTGGGGCAGGCAGTTGTGGGAGGAGTAGGCAGCCTGGCAGGGGTGTGCGGCAAGGCCTATGTTTGCAGATGGCTCAGGCTGCGAAGTCACCTCCGCTTCCGTCACCACGCTCTTCTTAAACAGGCGGTCCAGAAGTTCCTCCGATGAGCACCTGGGGCTCCGTCAAGGAAAGCTCTGGGGGATCTGGAACCCCACCCCCACCCCGCAGCACGTGTTATCTTGGGGTGCAGTGGGGGTCCATGCTGGGTGGTGGGTCCTCCAGGTTGAGGAGTGTGTGGGATGCAGACCACGAGGACAGGAGCTGAGGCCAGTGGCCAGCAACAGAGTTGGACTGCAGGCATCCTCATGCATCTGCACAGAGGTGTGGTAAGAACACGTGGCCCCAAGTGGTAAGGTGAAACCCAGAGGGGGCAGGGAATGGGTATGCCCCTCCCTGAAGCCTGGGTGGGCAATGTAAGAGCCCCAGCGCTTGGGGCCTGGGGCTGCCATTTAAGCAGTCCGACCACCTGCTGGACGGAGGCCACATGGAGCATGGGAGGGGCCCTGCTCAAATTCCTGGCTCAAGGGGCAACAATCTATGAGGACAGCACCATGTCTGGGCTGGTTAGTCCTACAGCATCGTAACAGGGACAGAGGAGGCCTAGCTGCCTGCCCCGGTAGGAGGAGAGGGCCAAGGACAACAGAGCCACAGGCCCTGCATTGCCCTGTGGCCCCTGCCCTCCTGGGGTACCCACCCTCCTCCTCCCCTCAGGGCTGAGGGCTGGATACAGCTCCAGAACAAGGATGAGAGTTTTTCGAGTCTCAAACTGGTCCAGCAGCGCAGTGACCAGCGGGTGGCTCAGCTCCGAGAGCATGTCCCTCTCCCGGTAAGCCTGGGTGCGCGTCCTGCTCCGCAAGGGGATGAACTTGGCGGCACAGGACATCTGGTTGCCCTTGTGCTGCACCCTCTTCACAAAGCTGAACACACCCCTGAGGAGAGGGGAGCCCACGCTAGACTCTTAAGACCAGGCTCCCGAGAGGGGGCTAGGGGCCGGGTTAGTGTCCTGGGCTTCCTGGCAGGTGGGGGTGGTTCCAGGATGGGCAGGGGCTGTGGGGAGTGGGTATTGGGGAGGCAAGGGCTCCCTAGAGATACGGTTCTGTGGGCAGGACCTCCTGGAGGTAGGAGGGTACTTCCCTGTGGGGAGCAGGGCAGAGGCTCCGAGAATGGGGTGTGGGTATGGCCTTCGAGGACTCAAGCTCCCTGGCGGGGATTTGCTGAGCTGAGATTCCTGGCTGGGGTTCTGGGAGAGCAGGGACTGCTGGGGGGTGAAGTTCCAAGGGTGGGGAGGGGCGTAAGCAGAGAGTACTGAGGGGTGGCCTCAGAGAAGTGGGGTTCCCAGGAGGAAAAGGTTTCCAGGTGATAGGGGCTCCAGAGTAGAGGGTTCTCAGGGGCTAGGGGCTCCTGGGTTGGGGACTCTGGGAGGCCACAGTTCAGGACTGGGCAGGCTGGTGAGTGAGGCTCCTAGGGCTGGGCTGGGGGTACCTCCCAATCTCCTCCTTGACATCATAGAAAGAATGCAGTTTTCTCCTATAGCTTGGCTTCTCCAAGTTCAGGTTGCTGTTCCCTATAGTCAGGGGGCAGTCAGCCATCAGCGTGGACGAAGATCACCACCCCGCCCACTGTCCCCCAACTCTGTAGTATCTGCAGGGACAGTTCCCTGTGCTCAAGCCTGTAAGAGCCCACAGGACCCCACACCAGCACGGAGCCAGGATCAGGGCCTGGGAGGATCCCCCAACTCACCCCTATGCACCAGCAGCTCTGCCTTGCACAGCACCTGGCCACCTGCATTTTGGGCCAGGCAGGTATAGACACCGGCGTCATGCTGGGCCACATTCCTCAGCACCAGGAAGTAGGTTGTCCCTTCCTGCTGCTGGCTGAGCCGCGTGCTGTCCGCCAGCTGGATGCTGTCCTGGAGGCACAGGTGGTGGGGTGACCCTCAGCCCATTCCTGGGACCCAGCACTGGGGTCCACCCCACCTTTGGTGAGCACCACATCATGTCCAGTGGGACTCTCACACGGTGCCTCCCAGGCACACAGCCCCTGCCCCCATGTGTCCCTACCTTATACCAGGTCACTGTGGGCTGTGGGGTCCCCTCAATGACGGCCTGAAATTTTGCTATGCCGCCCACCTGCGCCTGCACATCCTCGATGGTGACCTGCATGGATGGGGGTCCTAGGGGTGGGGGAGGGAACCCGTGGGGAGGAGTCCTGGCTACACAGACTGGCAGTCCACTCTAGCCCATACTGCATTGAGTCTGTGAGCTGGGGCCCGCGTCACGGAGACCCCCCGGGCTGGCAAGAAGGACTCTGGGTGCATCCTGGTGTCCCAGGTGAATAGCAAAACCCTCAGATACCCCCAGGATGACAGCCTACCCACCTCCCAAGTGAAGACAACTCCCTCCTGATTCTGCCCAGGTTCTGGATGGTGGGGAAAGACTCCCTTCCATCTAAGCTCTGCCTCTCCTGCTTGAACCCAGCTCTTGGGGCAAGGCACCCAGAGCATGAAGACGCAGACTGCAGAAAGGCTCCCTAGGTGAATGCTGCCAGCCCCCCACCCAGCAATGCCCTCTGAGGGGAGGCAGCGATTGGGGCAGCAGGGGCTGGTCACAATAGGGCTGGCACGCATCAGATGGCCTCTCCATGCAAGTGTCCCCCAACCGAGGGCATAGGGTCACACACATAACCTACTCGTAGCACCTGTGTTGCTGGCCTGGTACACATATGTCTGGTGCGTGGTCTCTGTGAACATGTGGCTGTGGACATCCCACAGCTCCAAGGCCCCTGTCTCTGGCCAGGCTGTGCTCTCCATCCTGGAGTCATATAGCAGGCTAAGTTGTCTGCCTGTCCTCCCACTGCTGGGGGTGGGCACTAACCCTCGTGGCAAGTTGGGTCCCTGCCCCACACCCACCTGGGGCTGTAGCAGACTGCTTGAAAAGGAATTTAGAGATAGTGGCCCCAGCTCTAGGCGTGGAGGGGCTCCCCCCACACCTCTTGCCCAAGGGTGGCCTTTCCTCCTTGCACTGCCTTTGGTTGGGGCAGGGCTGACAAGGAGTGCCCTGGCTGCTGTGAGCTGCCCCTTAGGCCTCCTGCCCTGCCCCTGGACAGCCCCTGTGGAATGCCCCACCCAGCATGCCAGGGATGTTACCTGATGGGAACAATTCGTTCCTGTACTGGGGCAGGGGGCTTCAAGTCCTGATCCTGGCTTGCAGGGTGGAGGGACTGTGGTACTTTCCTGGACTCTGCTGGTGGGAGGCCAGGGCCCAGTGAGATGCAGCCTGGGATGGGGTTGGGGGCTGTCCCCCACATCATGACCCGTGCACCACCCTCAGGCCCATAGGGTGAGAGCACTTGCAGAGCAAGGGTGCAGGACCTGGGCACCCAAACCCAGGCTCTGGCCATGCACGCATACTTCCTCCAGGATGTCCCCCTGTCCTAGGCAGTAGCCCAGGGCCA
Organism: Furipterus horrens; assembly: GCF_987537825.1. Lineage (NCBI taxonomy): Eukaryota > Metazoa > Chordata > Mammalia > Chiroptera > Furipteridae > Furipterus > Furipterus horrens. The sequence continues at coordinate 57,865,476 of NW_028327180.1, read as the reverse complement.
CCAGCCCTGAGGCTGCCTACTTACCCCCACCCCAACCCCGTCCCTCAAAGGGGTGCAGCAGCCGCAGCAGCAGCCCTGGACCACATCTTTCAGGCATAAGGTGTCCCCCTCCTTCTCTTCTCCCTCCCCCACTCCCCTTCCTTAACCCTGGAGCATAGGGTGCCTTGGCCGCCTACAGGGGTCTGAGCCAGGAGGCCTCTGACACCCAGGACAGATGTGCTCAGGGTAAGCAGAACCTCCCCAAACTACCCCCTGCCTAGTTTCATAGACAGCCTGAGCAAGGGGTGGGCCTTCCCAGGACCCCCACCCAATACAAGGACCCCAGTGATGTCAGCTCACTCCCATAGGATGGGCACCCATGGTGACCAGGTTGGGGTCAACACAGAGAAGGGGGTTCTGGTAATAGGTGGTACTTTGTAGTCAGCCCACTGTTCTGCCTCACCAGGTTCCTGTGCAGCCTCTGTGCCTAGGAGATGGGGGCTGGCCTCCTGGAGAGTGAGTGGCCCCCCGAGACCCAGGACGGTGTGGTTCCCTGCAGAGGTTCCTGGAGCCTTAGGGCCCATCTGTGTCCTCTGGACAGACCTGATGTCCTGGTCCTCTTGCTGCAGGGCAGCTGGGGGTGGGGCAGCAGCACCTGTGGGAAAAGTGGGCCAGTGTGTAGGAGGAGGCATGGCCTGGGCCTGGGGATGGGCCCCAGGAAGCCTGTCTCGGTCCTCACAGATGCCCAGGTGAGCTGACCAGGCTGCCCTTCCCTTTGCCTGCTCTACTCCCTACCACTCCTCTCCCAGGGGGAGCAGGTGGTGGGGCCCTGATGGAGAAGGGGGCCCGGGTGTGGGTGGAGAGGGTGCTCAGGGTAGTGAGTGCAGAACCCCGGAGGCCAACCCCCAGGCAGCTGGGCCTGGACACCCACCTTGCACACCATTCGCCCCTCAGTCTTCGCTCTTCCCATCCCTTCATTCTGCACTAGCCTCACGCGGCTCACTCTGTACCTCGGGCCCAGCAGACACAGCCCCAGGACATAGGGAAGCCTGCAGCCTGATGCCAATCAGGGGCCTGGGCATTCACAGGGGTGGGCTCTCTTCCTGCCCTCCCCCAACGGCCCCTGTCCTCAGCCCCGGAAGGACTTCCACCTGAAGGCCTATCCACCCTTCCCTCTGAGTGCTACCTGGATGGACCCAGGTCACAGCACCCTCACTTGAACTCTGTCCTGGCCTCCCCCACAGCCATACCCCTTCCCAAGGGAATCACTAGCCCCCCCCCCCCGCCCTCAGCCCCGGGGGCAGACCCTGCCTCCACCTGGCTGCCAGCCCCAGGTAGCATCACTGAGGCCTGACAAGTGTGTCCAGTCACGCCTATGGCTCCATTCCCAGCAGGTCCCGCTGCCTAGAGCCCTCCCTGGCCTAGGACCCTCTCCAGCATTAGGGCACCCACCCTGTCCTTTTCCATCCCAAGGAGGACCCCTCACACATCTTACTCCCCTTGTCTGTCCTGACAGCAGCCCAGCTTCCTGGGGCCCAGGAAGGCCTGCTCACTGGTGGCAGGCTGGGAGCAGCTTGCATGGGCAGTCCTACTGCGCGCTGCAACAGCTCTGCAACCCAAGTGCTAGTAGGATGGTCAGATGAGCCACCCCGCCTCCACCCACGAACCTGAGGATGGCCAGGACCCACCCACAGCTGCCAGCAGAGGGCCCCTCCCACCCAAATTGCCAGAGTCACTGGAAGAAGAAAGAAGAAGCAGACTATGGGGTGCAGGAGCCACTTTATTATCATCATGGAGTAAGCTAACAGGCTGCTTCCCACCTATAGACCCTGGCCCACTCTGCAGGGAAGTCCTGAGAGGACTGCAGAGCGGGACCTCATGGGCCTTCCTGGAGGCTGAGAAAAGTGTTCAGGGGAAAGATGTGCCCTTGGAGAAGCCCCCACTGAGCACCTGGGCATGGGGCAGGGCTGTGCCAAAGCGAACAAGGAGGTGGGACACAGTCCAGGGCCGGTCTGCCAGTTGCTCCCCAGAGCCCTTGGTAATCTGGGTTATAGCTGTGCACTCAATGTCCTCAGCTAGAGACCCCCACCCTATGAGGTAGGAAGCACCTGGAGGGAGACTGGCAGCTGAAGTCCCGAGTTGCTGGAGAACAAGGGTGGGTCAGAGCACATGTCCCGGGATGCTGGCTTCAGGCCTCTCTCCTGAGCCCCAAGCCCAGGGCAGCTGTGAAGCAGGCAGGTGCAGGGACCAACAGGGCCATGGGCCCCAAGGCTATGTCCCTCTTCCTGCTGCCCACATGCAGCCAGCAGCCCTGTCAGCAGTGTCCTGGCTCTGAGAGCGTCCCTGTCTCAACCCCTAGCAACCTGGGCCAGAGAATCAAAGCCTCAACCCTGGGAGGGGCTGGGGCCCTCATCTGCGCCCTGGCGAATGTGCAGGGTGACTGTCTCACCCACTGTCCCAAAGCTGACCATATGGGTGGAAACCTCCGTTTTGAAGCTGCTCTGGCCACTGTCCACAGAGCAATGGAATTGGGTGCAAGACAGCTTCCAGGACATGGCACCCTCACCCTCAGTCTCCTGCACACAGGAGATGTCCTGGGGCAGGTGGCTGAAGAAGCCAGTGGGTCCTTGGGGGCCTGGTGGGCGCCCCACATTGAGCTGGACGGGCCATCCCACCGTGGGCTCGCTGATCTCTCTCTGGAGTATGGAGATCTCGCAGGGTGGGTCATCGGAAGCACTGGACACAGGACTGCTGCAGCCAAAGGTCTCCCCTTCCTGGGGCATGTAATCCTCCAGGTCAGCCAGCGTCAGTGCATGGCCATCATGTGTGAGGATCTTGTGGTCACAACCCTGAAGGTCATAGGCACCGAGGGAGTCCTCCGTCAGGCTGACATCTGCCCCATCCTGCACATCCAGGGGGGCTTCCTCTTCAGTGGCTCTGGGAGGGGATAGCGCAGGGGTCCCCAGCCCAGCATCCACAGAGAAGACTCGGCCCTGGCTCAGGGGCTCCGGGGCCAGCAGCTTGTTGTTGGAATTGTTTGTGTTGAGGTCTGCTCCTGGGGTCCCATCAGGCAGCGTGAAGAAAAGCCCCGCTGAGCTGCCGGGCACCTCTCTGGCTGGAGATGCACCTCTTGAGCTTGTTTTCTTCACCTGGACTTCAATGGTCTCCTCGACCTCCACCCACTTGGACAGGGGCCCTGTGCCCCTGGGCAGGGCTGGCTTCTGGGCTCCAGGCTCTGTCACGTACAGTGCCGGTACAGCGGGCCTCCAGCCTGGCTCAACCCCTGGCCTATGGCGTTGGCCTGTCCCTGGTGAGTATAGCAGCTCAGGGGCTGGCAGGCCTGGCCTGGAGGGACTGGCAGGGTGACGGGAAGGCGAGAGGGAGGGAGACTTGCTGGGGGACTGGAGATGGCCACGGGGACTCTTCACTACGGTGGTGATGGTCTCCTCTCTGCAGGGAGAGGGCCAAGAGGAGATGGCACAGAGACCCGCAGCTGGCTTGCCACCCATGCCACCAGTGCATGCAGGGCCAGCAGAAGGGGTCAAGTTAGTGTACCAGCAAGCACTTTGTGAGATTGCACAAGCTCCCACACACATTCTTGAGCCTAGTCTCAAGACTCAATGAAACAAACATAAGGTCTCATCTGGTCAACCTCAGGTTCTGGTGTGCAGACCCCAAAACAAGAGCTGAAGCATTGCTGCATCACACAGTGCCCCCAAACCCCAGGCCAAGTCCAATTTGCAGTGTCCCTGTGGGCCAGTGTGCCCTGCCTGTTGACAGCAGTCTACTTTGGGAGATGTCAGTCTTCCTCGAAGAGCTGATGGACAGGTACAAGGACACTGCCCCACAGCCTTCCCTGTCCATCCCACCAGTGTTTTGTGCTTTGCATCATGGGGTAGGGGTGGGTGGGCAGTGAGCTCTCAGCAGGCAGGAGTCTCAGTGATCTTGAGTTGAGGACAGACTGGGCAGCTGATGTTACAGGTGCATGTACAGGTATGGGAAGGTCATCCAAGCCCCAATCTGCAGCCTGTGTTCCTGGCTTCTTGGTCTGGGTTGTGAGGCTGGGCAAGGACACCTGGCCTTGGGTGTGGTTCTATTGTCATAGGCTTTGTGACCTCAGACTAGCTCTTCCCCTTCTTGGGCCCCATCTCCCAAAATGGGCAAGGGGCGAAGGCAGAACTGAAGTCCAGTTGCATGTGGGTGTACATGGAGTGCTGACTGGGGATTCTGCAGCAGCATTGGGGATGGGTCTGACCTCTTTCTACAGGAGTGGACAAGGCTAAAAAATGCTCAAAACTTGCTAGGACCAAGAGTCAGAAGCCCGACAGCAGCCATGCAGGCCCCTGAGCTGGCTGGGCGCCGAGGATGCATTGAGTGACAGGCTGCATGACACACAGCCCTCCTGGGCCCTGGGCCCTGTGTCTGCTCCCAGACCGGGCAGAGGCTACTCAGCATGTGGTGCTGGCGACTCAGCACTGTCACCAGCTGTCTGCCATGGTGGAGGCATTGCCTCTCTCTCCAGCTTGGATTTTGTCTGACTTGCAGCTGCACTCAGGAGCAGTGACACCCAGGCAGGGCCCAGAGATGTATGGCGACACCTCAGGGTGCAGAGCAGTTACAGGTCCTGCCTCCTCCAGCCCTCACCTGGCAATGGGGAAATGCTATCTCCACTTAACTGAAGGGAACTGGGGCTTGCTGTTGAGGCCAGCTCAGGGCCAAGGCCCCTTGCCTCACACCCAGGGCCAGAGGTCACAGCCTGCCCCAACGTCGGTGAACCTGGGCCAGGCCCCATCATCTGGCCTCATTCTGAGAATGGACAGTGAGTTAAGTGCAACTGAGAGGCTGGCTCATTCCTCTAAATGCCACCGCCAGCCCTAGCCAGTGGCTCTGTTGACTGGAGTGTCATCCCACACACCAAAAGTTTGTGGGTTTGATTCCTGGTCAGGGAGCATACGGAAGGCAACCGATCAACATTTCTCTCTCTCTCTCTCTCTCTCCCTCTCTCCAAAATCCTCTGGTGAGGATTTTTTAAAGCCACCCCCTCTACTGGGCTCACTGCTGCCCCCATGAGGGCATGTGGGCATCCTGCTCTGAGGCCACTGGCATGGCATGGAGCAGGGTTGGTGGAGGGTACCCCGTGGCAGTGGTGTCCTGTCTCTCCAAGCCAGTTTCCTTCTGGTATTTCTGGCCCCCTAATACCACTCCCGGTGCAATGTGCCCCTGGCAGGGGGGACACAATCCCAGGCAGTTGCCTCTCTCCTTTCCTCAAGATGAAGGGGTACATTCCCTACAAGGTGAGGTTTGCAACCTCGGTGAGCCTGGAATACAACAGACTTGAGGGCCTGGAGCCACCCCGTCCGGCCTCCCACTGGCACAGGGCCTCTCCAACGCCTCCCTGGGGGCTGCCCGGCTCCGTCTCTGCTCCTTGATTTGTCATCCATAAAAGGAGAATAAGCACAATGCTCCCCTCCTGGATGAGATGTGGAGTTGACCTGTGTCAAGCTGTGGAGTACCAGCAATATGGTGCTCACAGCTGCCCAGGCAGTCCCTTTGGGTGTGGGTAGTGACGTGCTTTGTGGCAGGAGGAAAAGTCAAGGAAGGGCTAACCCAGGATCTTATCAGACACCCATCCAAACATGGGGTTCTCCAGGGACGTGACCGATGGTAGCCCCCTAGGAGGCCCATGGGGAACTGAGAGATTGTCCGTCCTGGAGTTCTCAGTCACCTGGACTTAGGAAACCAGTTATTCTTGCCTACTGGCTTTTGCAAGCTCTTCCGTCAGCTCCACCTGCACACACCTCCTATGGAAATCCTCCCAGATGGTCCAGGTCAAAACCAATCCTGTCTTCTGTGGGTTCAGCCAGCTCTGGACTCTTGTGTTATTCAGGAAGGACAGCGAGTGTGGCAGCAGGGAAATGGGTTCTCAGCTGGTGTCCAATCATGAGCCACCCTGAGCAACTCTCCTGTCTTCCCTGAACCTCAGTTTCCCCATCTTCCAACTGTGAGGGCCCTAGAGCTGAGCTGTTTACTATAATTGCACTATTTTAATTACAGTCAAATTAGTGAAAATTAAATAAAATTCAGTTCTTCAGTTGAACTAGACACACCTTAAATGCCCAACACCCACATGTGGCCAGTGGCTGCTGCAACAGGCCATGTAAAGGTGTGCTATTTCCATCACCCCAGGAAGTCCTGTTGGACAGCGATGCCCTAAGTCCCAGAGTGCTGCAGGGCTGAAACAGGCCTCTATCCCCCTGGGACACAGCTGTCAGTCCCAGGCCTACCCTAACATGTGTGACTCTAGGTCCAAGTCCTGGGTGCGACACCATGAAGTGTGAGGAGAAAGTCTACCCCAGAGGCAACATAGCCACGCAAGGGCTCTGAGGCTGGGAAGAGAAAGATCTGTGGTATGTAGGCAGCCAAGGCCCCAGGGGCAGGCGAGATCCCTCCACAGGGCACTGCACTGTGTGGCCAGCGTTGGCTGGGCAGGCGGCAGCCAGGCAAGCAGGCGGCCAGGCCACACAGGCAAGGTCCAGGCAGTTAGTGGGCATGCAGGGGCACTGCAGTCAGAAGGAAGGTTAGGAACACGCCTGCACTTACATGATGATGGTTTTCTTGGGGACTTTAGTCTCCTGCTCAGTGACTACAAAGAAAACAGTCGGAATAGTGAGGATTACAGACCAGCCAGCACTTCGGGCTGAGGTAGCTCAGTGGCATGGTGGTATAGTGACTGGCTCAGCATAGGAGCACTGGATCCAAGCCCTAACTCACCGTGTGCCACTCAGACAGCTCTCTCAGCTCAGAGCCCCAGTTCCCTCATCTTTGAAGTGGTGATGGTGTCAGCCCTGAGTGGCATGGCAACAGTGCTGGAGAGCAGCACCCCTGTCTCTCTTGAGGGTCTTGCAGCAGCTTCAGGGAGAGTCAGGGCCCTGCCTAGGCTGCCCACAGAGGAAAACCCCAGCTTCTCTATCAGCCATGTGCCGAGGGAGCCCTGGGAATTTGCCAGACCTGAAGTCTGACTTCTCAGACAAAGAAACTGAGGCCTAGAGAGAGGGAAGGGATAGCCCATGGCTGAACAGTGAGCAAGAAGCCACACTAGCACCAGAATGGCTGATGCCAAAAAAGATGAAAATTCTAGAGACCAAAGGTATCTCTAGGAGAGAATGGCTGGAGTCCTGGAGGAGGCACATCTGAGCTGCATGGCAGGAGACCACAGGCTCCATCGGGAGAGCCTGCAGGTGCCTGGCAAGGCCCTGAACGCTGAGGGAGCTGGGAAACCTGGTCTTTCTATAGGAGCATCTAGCTTTCCTCCTCTCTGGAGCCAGCAGGATGGGGCTGTGGTTCCCATCTGCTGAGGCAGGATCCAAGTCCCAGAGACAGGAGGACAGGACTTGCCTGTGATCAGGCATCAGCCCAACCATCCTAAGGCCTCTTTCTCTGAGCTTCTGGGCAGGGTTGGGCCTGGCATGGAGATGTCCTACCCAGTCTTGATCGCCTGGACAGCATGCATTCCACAGCTGCCAGTACCCTCACATCTCAAAACTCCCTGTAACCATCCTGCAGGGAGGCTGAAGGGAAGGCTCAAAATTCAGGTGGCAGGTTTTCTACTCTGCTGTAGCGCCACAGAGTAAGGTTGCCTTAGGGACCAAGAGCATTGAAACTTGCCTCCCATTAGGTGCATGTGAACTGAATATACTAGTTGCATCTGCATGGCACTTGGGAGCCACATTTACTGTGCATGTGCATGTATCTGTGTATGCGTGCCTGTATGTGTATGCACTCACATGTATGTGTATGTGCATGCATGTGTGTGCAAGCTGCTTCCTGGAGAGAGCTCAGCCCACTGGCAGAGAATGAAATCAAATGTCATGTGTTTAGTCTAGGCTGGGCCCAGAGAGAGCCAGCCCTGTGCACAGAGCAGGGGAACCCAGGGCTCTGTCTGTCATCCTCCCTGACCATCGGCCCTGCTGCTCTGGGCAGTGGTGGCGGGGCTCCCTGCACTTTCTTCCTGATCTGACACCACCTGACAGGCCCTGAGCCCTGTGAGCGCTGGCAACCGCGGGCGGAGTACAGCTGTGCGAAGCAGGGCTTCCAGCCCAGCGCAGTTTCACAAGCGAGGGGGCAGTGCCCCCGCCCCCACAGGGCCAGCTGGCTGCAGAGCCACTGTGTTAACAATGAAGCAGCAGGACAGGGTTAGGAAGCAGGAGATGGCAGGCTCCAACACCAGGGTCCGCGAGGATGGCCATCTCCCTGAGTGAGGCATAGCCACATTTCCAGGACCACTGGCCAGTAGTGGAACATTGACAGAAAACGATCCATCATGACAACGAAGTGAATGGCTAGACGCGCTTATCACCGGCTGAGAGGGAGTGTCATAGCACCTGGCCCCTGATTGGCACATTCCTGTGAGATGCCACAGACACCCTGGGATCCTCCAGCAGGACCTGGCCTGGCCCCTGCAGGCAGCTGTCTGGCAGACAAGGAATAGGACCCTTGCCCATGAGGGAAGGAGGGGTCTCCGTGAGGGTCCTGGAGGGCCTCAAAGGCCCCAAGGCCAAGCTCTGAGCACTAGGTGGTCTGAATCTGTGAGCATCCAGACAGGCAGTGGCCCCCAGACGTTGGGCCCTGGGAGGTACTGGATCCAGTGGCCCAAGGATCACAGAAACCAACTTTCAGAACTTGGGAGGACACATATTTCAACTCATCCTACTATGAAAGCTGCAGCTCTGCCAGGTGTTGGCCCAGCCTGTGTTGGTGTCTCCAGGGACGGCAGGCTCTCCACCTTACCAGGCAGCCCCTTCTAGGTAAGGTAGCTCCGCCTCAGAGAAGTTCTCCCCAGGGTGGCAGCCTGCTCTTGAGCCCCATAAGGCTGTTCTCCCAGACCAAGCAGGCCTAGGACAGGGGTCAGCTTCCTCCTCCATCCCGGCCATCCCGAGCCAGGCCCAGCCGGAACCCTGGAGCCACAGTGTGTGTGAGTGGAGGTATCTCCCTGCCCTTCACCTCCTGCCCAGCAGAATGCCTTTCCCAAATGAGGACCATTCTGCAGCCTGGCCCACCCATCTCCCTCCCAGGACCCCAGGGTGGCCCCTGACCAGGATGCCAGGGCATGGCATCCTCTGCTCAATATCAATTGCCTGCCTGGTGTGGAGGGACCAGGCCCTGACACCTGCTCCCTTTCCCAGGAGCCAAGCTAGAACCCAGCAGCCTGTACTCTGCATTTGACAAGGGCCCCTCCTTAGACGAAGTTCTCCCACCTACCAACCCTTCCGACCCTCCCATGAGGACTCACTGGCCACTGCCCGGTGGACTGCCCAAGCCCAGGGCCAGCCTTTATACATACTCCTTTTTCTCTCGGGATGGTAAGCAGGGCCTGAGCCTTTACCCCCAGGGTTGCCCCTCCAGCCTTGCCCAAGTTCTGGGTTTACAGACCACCATCAGTTGTCCCACATGCCTGTTATTCCTGTCTGGGACCTCTGCAGCCCCTCCGCAGCCTGGTGGCCTGATGCCTCTTCCCCAGGAAACACACCCTCATTGGAATGACTTCGAGTCTCATTCCGCCCGGCCCAGGTATACAAATCCAGCCAGGCTGAGACCCTCAGTAGCCACACTTACCTTCCACCAAGGCAGTGTGCTCCTGGTGGTGGTGCTGCTCCCCGGCCTGCACTGTGGAGCTCTGCAGGCCCAGCTCCATGCCACCTCGCGCTGAGCCCAGCCAGTTCACCAGCTGTGGGACAGACAGCAGAGGCCACGTAGAGCCCACAGCTCCCCCAAGAGCTGGGCTCACCTCTTCAGGGATGTAAGGATCAGCTAGAGCATGGGGGCACCGCCCCAGCTGTGTCTCAGAGTCCTGAAGCCTGGCCTCAGAGTCCCAGACCAGCCAACAGGAGATCCTATGATGGAGGAGGACACTTGCTATCCCCATGGTTCTATAGAGCAGCTTTGTAGGCCCTGAACACTTGAAATGGAACGGAATCTTTATCTACAGTTAACTTTAACAGATTTAAATTTAAGCAGCCATCTGTGGGCAGTAGTAACCATACTGGACAGGGCCCAAGCTAACTGGACAATTTGCTGCCTCAGGACCTGACATGGAGGCCAGAACCATCCCAGCCCACCACTGGTGTTGGCCTCAGCATCTCAGAGGAGGGTGGTAGCCAGGTGGAGTCAAGCTGCACACACTGTCCCAGCTACGAGGACAGACTCTACCCAACCCACTTAGGGAGTCTTGTTGGCTCATCATGATTGGTGGGTGATAGTATGTCTGGCACCTATTCTGTCATCATGGATGGTGAGTGACAGGGAGCCTGGTGTGGACAAGGCCCCCAGCATGTCCCTGCACCCCTCCTCACCTCACACTCGTAGTGGCCCACGTCTTCCTTGCTGGCCTCCCGGATCTCCAGCTTGAGAAGGCCACTGCGTGGGTCACTCAGGGCCCGGTACTTGCCGCCAGGTGACAGCAGGGCTCCGTCCTTGTACCACCTGAAGTCAGCTCTGGTGGTCAGTTGGTGCCTCTCCAGGGTCCCTGTGCTCATGACCCTCCCTCATCCATGCCATGGGTCTGGGTGTCTTATAGTGCCCAATCTCTTGGATGTCACCTGTCCAACGTCCCAGCTGGCAGTCTCCTCCTTGTTGCAGCTGGGGCTGTGTCAGGGAGTACCAGCCCCAACACCCCTACTTCTCATGCAAAAGGCCAAGCTTCTGTGTGGCCCACCCAGACCCAGGGTACAGGTTGCCCATCCTTGATTTTCAGACAAAGGTGGCTGCCCCAGGGGAGGCCCACCCCCTCATCACCCCAGCCCACCTGATCTGAGGGTGTGGGACACCTTCGATGGTGCAGGTGACCTGAGCATCCTCTCCCTCCACAAAAGGCACTGCTCGGACCTTGTTCACAAACCGCGGGGGGACTGTGGGGCCACAGGGCATGGGAAAGAAAGGGAGAAACAGAGAGAGATGGGGAGAGACACAGAGACAGAGACAGAGACAAGGGAGACACACACAGAGAGTGAGAGATGCAGATCAACGGGGGGTGGGAGAGAGAAAGACAGAGAGGAAGACGGAGAGACAGAGACACAGAGAGGAACAAGAGAGACAGAGAGACAGCATAATGTGCAGGGCCCCACCTGACAGTGAGCCCCCAGACCTGGGTCAGGCAGCCACACTCGCGCCAGTTCCTCCCAAATGCCTGCACCCTGTGGGGGCCGTTGTGGTGGTGAGGTGTGAAGGCCCTACACCCAGCCTCCCTCCCAGGCTCACCCTGCACCAGGATCTTGCCCAGGGTGCTGGCAGTGCCGGCAGCGCTGGCTGCAAAGCACATGTACTGGCCAGAGTCGGCGCTGGTCAGGTTGTCCAAAATAAGGGTGCATGAGCCATCCGGGTCTTCAATGAGGATGTGGTGAGGGTCCACCTCCACTGGCTTCCCGTCTGGAAAGGAGGGAGGGCTGTTATAGAGGAACCCCATGGGGATAAGCAGCTGGGCTTGTCTGGGGGTCACGGTCACAGGCGGCGATGGGAGGTGGAGAGCAGCCCTGAAGCATAAGGGCCAGACGCAGCTCCCCACTGAGGGTCTAGCTGGCCAAGGGGACCTAGAGCCCCGAACACTTTCCCAGACCTCCATGTGCACAGTGTGGCCTCTAGAGGCAAGAGGCATCTTGTTTCAACATCCAGGCATCTCCAAGGCACCCAACCCCAATAGACACCCTCAGACACCGCCCACCTCTTTACTCACCCTTGTCCAAATACCCACCCACCTAACATCTGCACCCATAATGTGTTTCTTTCCGGGGTAAGGAATGGGGAGATGTGCACCTTTCACTCTAAGAGCTCTTTCCTCCACAAATATGTAAGATTCCATAAACAAACACTGGACCATAGGTCTGCACGTGTGGTTTAAAGTACAATGGTTTATAACCAGCATCTTGACCTTTAATTCACAGGGAACCTTAAGACTGCCTTTAACATATACAAAAAAAAAAAAAAACCAAACCAGCCTTCAGCCACCACCCTGTTTCTCTGCAGCCCAGAACTGTGTTCCAGGAACATTGCTCTCACTTCCTCTCCATCTCCAGCCCTTCCTTGTCACTGTCTCCAAATCCCCTCCCCACAGCTTCCATCCCCCACAGACTAGTTCTTGGCAAGAGTCCATTCTCTGCTCTGTCCTACTGTCAGGAAGGGCTCCCCGTACCTTTCCTACATTCCCACGCGGCCCGCCACTGTGCAAAGGCAAGCAGCCAGCTCCTGGTGCTTGTGCAAGGAGGCACCTGCAGCATCCAGGGGAGCAGGAACAGGGCCCTCTCCTTCCTTACAGCCCACAAAGCATTTCTCTCTCTGGAGAACAAATTGGCAGATGCATCAGCAGCTCCATAAAGGCTCAGCACTTCCTAAAACTCAGGGTCTTTCCTGTGGTGCAACTTGCTGTGTGCAGCTAACACCTGGCCCCAGACATGGAGATCAGGGCAGCTGACCCAAAATGCTGTGTTTTCCTGTGACCAGCAGTTTTGTCTCTGACCCAAGCCTTGTGTCTGTGTCTGGCTGGCAGACCCTCTACAGCTTCTTGATATTCAGTTTGGTGACCAAAAGGGACACTGTCAGAGAAATGTTATCTCAGAAGACAAAGAAGGTGGCCAGCTAACAGGACCTGAGGGAAGTCTGTAGGACTTGGTGGTGGACATGCCAACCAAACTGTGTGGTCAGCTGGGCCATAAGTCTTCCTGCTTGCTGCCTGTGAATGGAGAGGAACTGGGAGGTGGCTACAGTCTGCGCTTGGATGACATGTTCTCTCCTTGCTGCTGTTGGTTCAGCTACAGGTCCCTGCTTCCCAGCTGTGTGGACAAAGCTGGCTCTTCCTGGAGCTAATGAGCCATTTTGACTCTTGGCCCCCACCCCTGGGAGCCCCATGCTCTGCCTCTGGAGTAATTTGCCCTTGACTTGTTTGTCTCTTAACTAGCTCTGATGCCAGACCCTCTTGGCAGCTGGTAGTCTCTCTCTGCTCAGACGAAACACTCCTTTCCCAACACATCCACTCACTGGCTACAAAACAGCCTGGGAGATGAAGAGCGGACACCTGGCCATCTCGCATTTCTGTTAAACTCCTTAACTGACACGTTGGACTTGTCTGCCTTGTTGCCTGGTCTCTTAGCTCCTTCAGCATTTGTGGAGAGCTTCACAGAGACAGTTCTCTTCCAAGACATCAACCAGAACTACAGCTGGGCCATCATCAACCCCAAAGGGCAGAGCGCTGGAGCAAGTGAGAACTCTGGGCATTGGAACAGGCACCAGGCACGCATGCACGGAGGGGGTTTTCTGAGGTGATAGTAAAGGATCAGGTGTGTGCAGCAGCCCTGGCATGAGACTCCTTGCACAGACAAAGAGCCATGGAAAGACATCAATGGCTGACACATGCTAGTGGCCCCTGGGTAGCAGCTACTGTAGAATGCTGGTGACAGCTGGAGGAGGTGGCCCACAGGGGTGTGTGTTCTGAGAGGGGGCCCTGACTCCTCAGAAATCTTGTTTAGCCCTCATGAAGAGAGGCTTGTGACGTCCTGCTAAGTGGATGCCCCATTATAAAGGTCAGTGCCAGGCAAGTTAGACCCCAATGGGCCCACCAGACAGCAATGTGATGCAAATGCTATGTCAGCAGAAACAGTGATGCTGCCCGGGTTAGGGTCTGGGAGAGCCCAAAGCACTAGATGTCACTGAACCGTGGACGCGTGTCTGGTTCCATCCCTGATGCTTGGCCCCTTCTTCCTCCTCTACCCAACCTCCATGGCTCTAAGAGAACAATGATCAGGAGTGGGCGTTTGTGTCCCTGTGCCAGAGGGACTAGAGGTTCCACATGCCCATCCTGTATGGCTAGGACCTCAAGCAGTGGGGGAGAAGTCAGGACTTCATGGGTCTGCCAGGCACAGAGGCCCGGATCCCAAGGATGGAATCTTCGCACGGTTGCTGGTTACCCAGGAAGATAATGTCACCTTGAGGACAACTCAGAAAACTGTAGCTGTGACTCCTACCCCTGCACCTTGTCTTTGCTGTGTTTGGAATTCCCTCCTCCAAACACAGGGTGGGAACACTTCCAGCAGGGATGCCTGCACAGGGAGCATCCAACTGGCCCAGCCCAGCCACCTGTTTCTTCCCAGATTTGTGCTCAGATCCTTGGGAGAAAGGAGGTTCTGGGCCTCCTGGGTGACACGAACATAACTGCAGTAGAGGAGAGGCCATGTCCTGAGCCAATGGCCTTCTACAGCCAGAGTGAATAGATTGTTACCAGCCCAATCCAGTCTCTGCTCCTGTGGCTCCAGCAGGTGTAGACAGCATGGCTATAACATGTCTGCTGTATGTTCACACGGCAAGGTTTCTAACACATATCTCCATGCTCTCTACTCCCTGGCAGCTGCCCTGGGTATGTCAGGACTGGGCCCTCTTCCCCCAACACTCAGCTCCTGGTGTATGAGGACATTTTGTTTACAGGCAAGTCTGACTTCTGCCCAATGCTGCTCATCCTGGCCTTAAGCTTTTGCAAGTGGCCTGGCTATTGTTTTGCCACTTACACTGTAGATGATCTGGAGAAGGACATGCCCACCCTGAGGCTGTGCACCATGGGGGCAAAGAGAGACCACTGAAGGAGCTCCCACCAGGTTGCCATGGTTCCGTGTAGAGCTGCCATGGGGCAGGTGGCACTGAGCCCACTGCATGCCACACAGAGCACATTGCACAAGGCGGCCCCTATCCTGGCAGGTCAGTGCCTCCTGGGGTTACTGTGGTGTTTGCCACCACGATGCTATTTCAGGTCAGTCAACGGCCAGCTCTAGCCACACCCTATGGCTGTGTGCCACCGAGGCCACCTGCAGCTTGACCGCTGTGCCAACATAAGCTGATTGTCGAGCTGCTCCTCACCCCTTCCACTCACTGGACACAGCTATCCCCAGAGGGGCACTCCTCCAGGGTCTCACTGGGTGATGGCCAGGGTGATAAAGACCCAGGACTTCCCAGCTCCATCTGAGCCCAGGATCCCACCCTGACTGCCTGGGTGAGGTGTGTCCTTTGCCCTCAGATGTCGCCAGCCGGCCCATGCTCCTACAAACAGCCTGGTCAAAAGGCAGGGCCGAGGAGTGCAGAGACACTTCTGGGTGACTTGACGAACAGCCTTGTCCCTCTGAGCCTACCCTTCAGGTGGAGGAAGCTCAGGGTGAGGAGGGATGGTGGGGAGGGCGGCTGAGCTGCAGAGGTCTGTACAGGGTGAGGTGTCTGAGAGGGGACTTCGCGGACCTCAGGACAAGGCCAGTAGCTCTTCTTCCAGAAGGAAGACCCCAGGCAGCTCTCTCAAGCTGCCATATGCAACCACCTGCTGCCCCCACCAGCTCCACTGTGCAACTCTGACCATGGGCACAGGGATAACCCCTCCTGTGCATCCCAGCAAAACATCCCCGGAGGTCCCCTCCAGCACCACCACCCCAAGCACTTTGTAGGCACACATACACCCTGGCTACTTGTGGACAGCAGGACAATAAGCACTGACAGTCCTGGGGCAACTCTTCCAACACCAGGGCTGGACTTGGCCACTCACACTGACCAGAGGACTCAGAGATGCTGGACATCAATGCTGAGAGGCCTGGACCCTGCCCCTTCCACAGCAGTAACCTGCAGCCCTGAGTGGCAAGGCTCTACTGAGTTCTGTGCATCCTTCCAAAAGGGGCGTGTGGGGCCTCCAACCTCAGTGTCGGAGTGAGGGTGGTCCTGGGGACCCCTGAGTTCTCTGCAGCTCCCGTCATACCCAGATCAAACCAGAGACCTCGCAGCAGCCCTCACCCCCCGCTGTGCTGACTCCGCGCCCCTTCTGCCATGTCTGCTGGCCACCTCACTGCCCCTTGGAACCTTCCAACATGTCACGTGTGCCTGGCTCTGCCCTGTTTCCCTGGCTGGCACATCACTTCTGACATCACATGATGCCTTTGTCTCTCTGCTGTCACACAAGAAGGCAGCTCTCTGGGACAGAATTAGTGCTTGCCCTGTCCCACCTCCTATGCCCTGGCTGGGCTGTCTGATTCAGGAGCAGGCAACTGGGGCAGAGGGCCTGTCCCTTGCACCCAGCCCCTGACCAGGCCCTGACCTAGGTCCCCAGTCAGCCCAATGCCTTCTGGGCGGCTCTTCCCTGTGGCAAAGCCAGAATCCCTAGGCCATGGGGACCTACCTTTGTACCAGTTGACGACGGGCTTAGGTGTGCCTGTCACATGGCAGGCCAGCTTGACTGTTTCACCCAGCTCAGCTGTGCAGTCCGCCAGCTGTTCCTCGAAATCTGGGGGGCCTGGGGACATACATACCACACACCTGGGCCCTCAGTGCACCCCTGACAGGGTCAGAAGCCTCAAGGCTGAGGGGTGTGGCTGCCACAAACATCAGGCCTTGAGATTCCACTGGGGCAGGATGGGACTCTGAATCAGAAGCATGCTGGGTATTCTTGGGGAGTGGAGGAGAGTAGGGAGAGGCTAGTGTGTGAGAGGGAGCCTCTCCTGTTCCAGGTGGGAAAGGAGCCCCAGGGATCAGACCTCCACACCTCTGACCCCGAGGCATCTACTCTGTGCTGGGGCCTCTGGGTAAAACTCAACACCCACTTGAGTCAGGACCAGCCCAGCACCCCAGCTCAGCACACAGAGAGGCTGAGCTGATTGAGGGTAGAGCAAGCCACCTGCCCCAGGAGACAGCCCCTTCCCTAATGGCTACCCAGGCAGGGGCAGGGGCCTGGGTGTCCTGGCTGAAAGGTTATAGGTTGCGAGCAGCCTCACTGCCAGGACAGCACTCACGCCAGACAGGCAGGGCAAGGCGCTGCTGGATGCCAGAGATCTCCTTAACCCAGGCATTCTTGGTGATGACAGTCCGTGCCTGCAGGAGGTACTTGCGCACTGAGTCCTCCCGCTCATGCCACACCTCAAAGGCGCGGTCGTCCCCCTCCACCTGCTCATTCAGGTCAATGTGGCTCAGCTGTGGAGGCAGGAGGCAGGCTGACTGCCCTGGATATGGCCAGAGGACCAGCCTAGGCCTCCTCCCACCCACCCTACAGGACCCCTGCCCGCCTCCCCTCCCCGCCAGCTGCCTAATGTCCACAGACCTTCATCATGTTCCGGAACACATAGCTGAAGGTGTCGGTGTGCGAGTCCCTCTTAGGCTTGCAGACCACCAGGTGGTGGGGGAACAGGAAGATGTGGCGGTGGTGGCCTTTCCAGGGCATCCGTGCACCTGGTGCCCCCTCCCACACAATGAAGTGGCCCTGGGAGAGCAGCCAGCCCTTGGTCAGCCTGGGGCACAGCCCCCACCCTGCCCCATGATCCACCCTGCATGGCACCCACCCCAGACCTGGCGGATGGGCTCGCCCAGGGCCTCCAGGGTGCCTGGATAGTTCTCCATGAGCGACACATGCAGCTGGTTCTCAGCACGCTGTGGCAGCGCCGACACCACTGCGTAGGCTTGCTCCAGCAGCACACAGTTCTGCCGGTTACGAGCCTTGTTGCAGATCAGCTCCTGGAGAGACAGCAGGTCAGAGCGTATCCCCTGATCAATGGGGCTGGATGAGGCGTGAGGGTGAGGGACAGCCTGCCTACCTTGAGCAGGGCCTGGTACTGCTGGACCCGCTGGACCGGCTGCTCCAGAAAGTGCTGCAATGGGGGCAGGGGCGGCTGCAAGGGGTCAGCAGCTGACAGCACCTCCTCTGAGTATTTCTGTGGGAACCACAGAGTGTGTGTCAGGGCAGCAGGGTGAGGCCCGGAGATGGCTCATGCACACAGTCCCTCCTTCCCAGGTGGGCTTCCCCCTCTCTCCACCCTCCATGATGGCTGGTCACTGACAGGTGGGAAAACCTTCAAGGGGCTCTGCCTGCTTTATTCACGAAGCCAGGGCCCAGGGACGTCGGCAGTCTTGTCGGAGGGGGTGGGGTTCCCTGGCAGGTGTGGGGAGGCAGGGTGAAATCAGGGAAGGTGATCTTGGAGACAGGACCAGCAGCAGCTGGGGAACGGGCACCTTGTAGAACTCCTGCACGGCTGTGCTGACCACCACTGACTCAGCCTGCACTCGGCCCACCAGGAACTCCAGGTACTTCTCAAAGGCCACCTGGTTCTTAATGAAGCACATGGCCACATCGTCATCCGTATCACAGCGCTGCAGCTCCTGCAGGAAGCTGCCATGGAGGGGACAGGGTCAGGACTCTGCCCATGACCTGTGACCCAGCCCCTGTCTTCAGGTTTGGGAGAAAACAGGTTCTTGCCAGGGCCGAGTCCCAGTGGTTCCTGGGAGTGAAGTGAGCATGGGCCGTGGGGGCATGTGTGTGTGGTGTCTGGGGTGTGCACATGTGGGCAGGTATGTGTGTACGCATGCAAGGAAGTGCATGTACATTTGGGTGTACATGTGTAGGCATGTGCACACCAGTACACCAGTACATGTGTATGTGGGGTGCATTGTGTGCTATGCATGTTGTGTGGCTGTGTGCATGTATCCCATTCCCATGTATTTAAGGCACACATGTACATGCATCTGTGCATGTGTGCCCATGTAATACATGCACTGCATGTTAAGGCATGCAAGTGCACTCATTTGTGTGTGCCTATGAACAGAGGTTGCAGCAGGTAGGACTGCTGAAGGCACTTCATGGGTAAGCCAGGTACACATGCCTGTGTTCTTGAGGATGTGTGCATCTTTGTACAGAGATGTGGTGTGCCCACAAGTAAATCAAGTCCCCAGGTTTCTCTCTCTGCTTGGTTCTTTCTTGCCTACCCCAAGGCCCAGCCTTGTGGGTACATGTGCGTGTGTGTGTGCATGCCTGTGTGTACAGTGTATGTGTCCACGTGTGTACATGTGTGTGCACACACAGGCCACCCACCTGCAGTGGAAGTGGCTGAGTTCCTGCACATTTCGGAAGATGACGGCCTTCTGGCTGGCCACAGTGGCAGGCACATGGGGGCAGCGGTCCAGGTACTGCATGTGGTGGCTCTGTAGGAACTGCAGCTTGTCCACAAAGGCCTGCTCAGAACTCAGCAGCTCCTGGATGATGGAGCTGGAGGAAGAGCGTGAGAGGACCCAGAACTCAGGGGCTAAGGGGGCACCTCCCCTTACACACAGCCTGGGGCCAGACAGACAGTGGGCGGGGCGTCCCCATAGGGCTGTCCCAGCGCACAAAGTCACCAGGCAAAGACTGCCCCCCACTCCCGCTCCCGCCATAGTTCCTCACCTCAGCCGCCTCTTATACTCGTCCTCAGACACTGCCTCCCTAGGAAACTCAGGGGCCTCAGCAGGCCCCCACTCAGGCGACAGCTGGTGAGGAACAGAGAGGGTCATAGGTGGCCTTGGAGCTGACCTGGCCCTGTGGGGGTCACATTCTCATACTCATTGGGGGACAACAATCCAAGGACAACACCCCCCCCCACACACACACACACAGTCCAGGTACCTTGAGCCGCCGGTCCAGGTAGGCAGGGGACACCCAGCCCTGTCGCGAGGGGCTGGACTTGGTGGGCTTGGTGCGCACAAGCCAGCGCAGAGGGTGGGCTGAGTCCAGTACCTCCACATACTGGCCCTCTCGCAGTGAGATGGTGTCCTGCTCAGCCCCCAGAGGCAGGTAGTCAGCTGTGACCACATAGATGTCAAAGATCTGGGGGAGGGGGTGCTGAGTCAGATTCAGAGAGGGGCCAGCTGGGCCTCTCCCAGCCCCAAGCCACAAAGTCCCTGGCATTAAGTGGAGAGGAAGAAGTCATCCTTAGATTCTGAGAAATTATACAAGCCCAATCAATTTCTGCTGATGGAAACACAATAAGGGGTGCCGGGTAAGGCCCCCCAGAGTGACAAGGGGGAGCCTTGGGGGTGCTGGGGTGGCCTGGGCATGGTGGTGATGCTGGCTGCTTGCTCAGATGTGCACTTTCAGCCTCCTCCACCTGGCTATCTGAGGGCCCCCCATTCCCTCCCCAACCCTCGCTCCTTTCCCCCTTTGCAAGCCTCATTCCCCCAGAACCCCCACCCCTGCAGCACCTCTCCCCGGGAGTCCCCATCTTCTGACTCTGAGGATGACTCCTGAACAATGGAGGAGGGGCGTGAGCGGCCATGCCGGGGGGATGCGGACGGTGTCTTGGACTCCTCATCACTGTCACCTCCAGGCACCTGCAGCTTGGCTGGGGGCACAGAGCATGTGACACTGGGAAGGGACAGCTCCTTGTGCCCCTCCCTGTGGGTCTCCAGGGTGTGGATGTGAAGGGCCTGGCCCTGGGTCACCACCCCCACAATCCCCCACCCAAGATCTGGCTCCACACAGGCCACTCACCCTGGGTGATCTTGGCTGACACCATCTCTGTGATCTGCGAGGTCAGCTTCTGCAGGAACTCCTCCGTGCCCACCTCAGCCAGGGACAGATGGCCATGGGCTTTGGGTGCCAAGGGCTTTCCTAATGTTCAGACCCTAGCTCAGCCAGCGTGCACTTCAGACGCGCCTGAGCACCCCCGCCCCCAGGCCCACCGTGAGCTCAGGGTTCAGGGAAGATGGGAGCACACAGGCTCAGGACTTGTGCTGCCAGCAGCAGAGAGGCTGACCAGGCTGAGGGGCCTCAACAGCTCACAAGTGTCTGAGCCAAAGTGCGACTGAGAGGCTACAAATGCAGGGAAGCAGGGCCCAGGAGAGGCGCAGCAGGTATCCAGGAGCATGGGCGGCCAGGGTTCATCCAGGTAGAGGCCAGGGTGGGAGAGGAGCTTGAAGATGTTGGAGCCCTCAATGGGGTGCGTGCCTCCTTTGTTAGGGGCACCAACTTGGTAGCTGGTCTAGGAAGGGATTCAGGAGGAGCAAAGGCCAGACCCCAGATATCTGGCCCTAGGGTGTGGAGACTCTGGAGAGTGGCGAGCCTTGGTGGCTGGGGTCAAGGGTAAACAAGGGCTGCTGAGGGGGTAGGTGTACATCACCCAAAAAGTGACCGAAAGGTGGGTGATACTCTCATAGCCCTACTCTCTATTTCTGTGCAGACTCAATATTTTTCAAAAAATGTTTAAAATATACCAAGGTTCCAGAACACCCTGTGCAGGTGCCTGGGAAGGGACTGCACATATGGGGTGCTCACCCCAGCTCTGACTTGGCAACCACCTGCCCCACACCTGGGCATCCACACAGCCGGCTGGACGTCTGGATGTAAGAGCTAAGCCAAGGGCTGGCCAGGCACAAAGGCAACCAGAGCTCAGAACTGGGCCCAGAGGGGCACCTGGGGAGCCCTAGCCCACAGCTGGGAAAGCAGGTGTTGCTGGTCACCTGGGGTTGGGCAGCCTCCTTCACATTGCAGCCCAAATTAGGACTATGCCACCTGTGCCCCCTGCGCATACCTTTCTGCCCAGCAAGGTCAGTGAAACCTGCAGGTTCCAGCATCTGTTCAGAGATGGCTTGGGTCCTAAAGAGGGTGAGGATGTCCTGAGGGCCTGGGGGGTAGCCACCACCCATACCCTTGGGTGGGAGCTTCTGACAAAAAGGTCTGAGGGCAGTGGGCCAGGTGCCACAGTCAGGCCCTGGAGAGCCCCCATTTTACAATGGGGAAACTGAGGCACAGAGAGATTTGTGGGTTTTTGGGGGGGGGGATGGCCCAAGCCACACAGCTTGCAAGGGGCAGAGCCAGGCTGTGGTCCAGGATGATGCTCCCTCTCCAAAAGCAGTGCTGTCCCCCACTCCAGGGCCAGGACACCCATTAGCTCGGGCACAGCCCCTCACTCACCCCTGAAGGAAGGTGGAGATGAGGGCCTCCTTCATGCCAGCTGTCTCCCCAACTGCCTCCGCCTCCTTGGGCACTGTCAGAAAAACAGGTGGCCACCAAGGTGATGTGGGCATGAGATGATGTTGGTGGGGACCCCTGCCCGGGGTGTCTGGGCAACCTCCACCTGGGGGCCTTGGCCTGTCTGTCCAGAGCTGCAGCAGAAGGCTGTGCCGGGCACCCTGCCTCGGCCCACACCCACCCCACCCAGGGCAGGGACAGAAACAGCGCCAGGAAGAGACTGCTGGAGGAGGGGTCTCAGTGGGGTCTCAGGGGTGGGGTGCAAGTCTCCAGGTTGGTGGCTCCCTCCCATCCCCACCAGCCACCCATGCCCACTCACGGCCAGAGATGCACAGGCTGGCAGAGCAGAGGGCCTGGCCAGCGGCGTTGGACGCAATGCAAGTGTAAGTGCCCTGGTGCTGTGGGCCCACATCCAGTAGGACCAGGCTGTGCTGCTGGGCTGAGCTGGCCACCGTGTAGCCCAGTGTGTCTGGGCCAATCCACAGTACCCGCTCTGCCTCCTCCTGCAGCCAGTGCACAGCCGGGGCTGGCAGACCTGGGGTAGAATGGGTTGTAGACAGTCAGCCCCCACTGAGAAAAGGATTCTACAGGGGTGCCTCTGATCCTCTCTTGGGGCCCTGAGTTGGAGGGGGATTGCTCTGAGTCCTTAAGAGGTTCCAAATGGGAAAGGGGCTGCTCTGAGCCTCCCTAGGAGTCCTGGGTGGGGGAGGGCAGGATGCCCTACCTTCAACCTTCACAGAGAAAGTGATGCTGGAGCCCTTCTTCACCTTCTTGGAGGTGAACTTCTCCAGGAATCGGGGTGGCACCAGCTGTTGCTGCACATCTGGGGAGACATAGGCAGCTGCTGATGACCAGTAAAGAGCCACAGCTCTGCCCAGGCCCAGGCCCCCATCCACCTGGCAGCTGTCCCTGCAACCTATTACCAGTGCTCTTCTCTCCCTCCACCTGACAGGCATCCCCACATACCCTTACCTGAGGTTCCAGCTCCCTTCTGCACATCTGGACTTGGCTCACCTGCTGCTGGCCTCTCTTCTGGGTCACTGGGGCCTGAAAGAGGCAGGGGTGTCACACCTGAAGTGGGATGCAGCTTCTTCCCTTAGCCAGGGCCCTGCTCAAAGTGGGGGCCCCAAGGACACCCTCCCACTCCTGCACCAGGCAGGCAGGCATCTGCCCTCCACTGAACTTCTGCCCATGGGGCTTGACCCACAGGCCCAGTCCCAGACCCGCCACTGCAGAGGGTGGGGATGCAGGTGCACATCTGTCCCAGCACGCACCTCGGACCAGCAGCCAAGCAGATGAGTAGGCAGCACCCACAGTGTTGCTGATGTAGGCTGAGTACTGGCCAGCATCCTCGCTGGTGACTGAGAGGATCTCCAGGGTGTGTAGCATCTTCTTGTCCACCATGCGGATGTGTGCAGAAGCAGCCAGGGGCTGCCCATCTTTGAACCAGTATAGGCGGGGCACTGGGTAGCCTAAAACCAGAGGGTCACTGTCCATGGGCACTGTGCCCTCCCTCTGGCCCAGGGAGAGAATCTCTGGAGACACCTTGGGCCACAGTCACTGCCTGACCACTGCTGGCAGGAGGCACCACCTGACCCTGGGCCCTGTCCCCCTCACCTTTCACCTTGAGCTGGAACTTGGCCAGGCATGTGCCGGGGGCCACCTGGAGGTCTTTCAGCTCCTCCACTATCTGGGGCAGTTGTCCCTCCTCTGATGTAGATTCTGCACCCTCCTGCTCGTGGCTGGCAGAGAACAGAGAAGGGCAACGTGATGTGGACAGGTGAGGGGTCCAGGGCAGGAATGGTGGGGTCAGGCCCGGATGGCTTCCTAGGTCTGTTAGCATGCTGGACAGAAACTGCAAGGCCCAGGTGAAGCCCAGGACTGGGATGCTGTCAGTACAAACCAGCAGGGCCACCCCCCCACCAGGGATGGGGACTGCCAGTATGCTGGGGACTGCCCACTCCTGCATGGTTCCCACCTGGACAGGTAGCCTTGGGCGCTGACATAGGATGAGGTCTCTGTGGCATCTGCAGCAGTGTCATAGTCAGTGCTGGTCACTGGGGACAAAAGGCAAAGCTGGAGCCAGGCCGGTGCTCCTCCGCCTGGCACAGCCCCACCCAGAGGCCACCTGGTTCTCCCTGCACAGCTATCCCTGGGAGCCACTTACCCTCCTGAGTCAGAAATTGTGGGGACACGGCTACCCTGTGGCCCCTCCTGCCCCCAGGCTGTTACCAGCCCAAGTTCCAGGCCTGTAACTAACTATAAGACCCAACAAATTGTAAACATGGAGTGACTCTGGGCTTCATAAAGGGCAGGCAGGGATAGTGGCAGCCTCTTCCAAGTCTATTCCACTAGAGGACAGAGGTTGATGTATCTGAGCTCTAGCTGGGGGCTTCCATTTTTAGCCACAATAGTGCAAAGAGGGACTAGATGTTTGTGTGTCCTACAAATTCATATGTTGAAACCTAACCCCCAAGGTGACAGTATTTGGAGGTGGGACCTTTGAGAGGTGACTAGGTCATGAGGGTGGGACTGATAGAAATGGGGTTAGTGTCCTATGAAAGGGACCTCACAGCACTTCTTCCACTGTGCTAGGACACAGCGGGGAGGGGCCATCAGCAACTCAAGAGAACCCAGCTCTGCTGGCACCTGATCTTGGACTTTCAACCTCTAAAACTGGAAAAATGCGTATATATTCCTGTTGTTCAGAAGTCACCCTGTCTACGGTGCTTTGTTAGAGTGGCTGAAACTAAGACACCCTCCCGGGGAAAGAATTGAAACAAAGGAAATACTGTACACGAAACAATGCTGGTGATGTTATGTAATACATATTCAGTTTTGTCGTTCCTGGCACAGAGCTCCTAAAGCCCTTGGAGTGTCTTTCAAATTCATCACAAGCCCCTGTCAACCACATCTGAATTTATGTGATGAGGCCATTTTGGAAAGCTCCTAAGGATGGGAGCTGTCCGCCAAGAGTTCTGACCGTGTGATAGAGGGCTGGAAGTCTCAGGCCCTGGAGGGAGAGCAGAGGGGCTGGAGGTGGACTCAATGGTGCCTGTGGAGTGAAGCCTCCGTGAAAGCCCCAAAGGCCTCAGTTTGAAGAGTTTCTCCACTGGGGCACACGTGGAGATGCAGGGAGGGTGGCGGGCTCAGAGAACAGGGAAGCCTCTCGCCTTCCCCCATACCTGGCCCTTTGCATCTCTTCTATCTGGTTGTTCCCAACCTATATCCTCTATCATAAGCCAGTGATCTAGTGAGTAAATGTTTGAGTTCTGTGAGCTGCTTTAGCAAACTAAAGGAACCCAAGGAGATGGCTGGTCAGTCAGAAACACAGGGGACAACCTGGACTTACCACTGGCATCTGAAAGGGGGGTAGCCTTGTGGGACTGAGCCCTTTACCTGTGGGGGTCTGACACCATCTCCAAGTAGGTAACGTCAGAGCCGAATTAAGTCATAGGACACCCAACTGGTGTCAGAGAGTTGCTTGGGTGGGGAAAACCCCCACACTGGAATGGGGTACAGAATCACTGACTGGTGCTAAGCAAGTAAGCACACTGACCCCTTACAGAGAGCAAACAAAGGTGAGCCCTGTGATCACCCAGCTTCCTGCCTCAGTGTCCAGACCTCAAAGAGAAAACCAAGACAGAGCCAGGTAGACCCTGAGTGATGAGACAGAAGGCAGTCAGAGTCCACAGGACAGAAAACCAGAGCAGAGGCAGCTGCACACAGCCCCTCCCTCAAGGAGTCCTTAGCAAGCACATCAGGGAGAGGAGAGCCCCCTGAGAGGCCAGAGGGCAGTGCAGGAGGCATGCAGGCCTCCACCAGACAGGAAGGATCTCCGACCTATGGCACTTTCCCCAGGAGAGGGAGCAGATCATCCCCGAGGGAGCCTTGCCTGGACCTCCCCCAACAAATCATGATGCCCAGGCCGCAAAGGACCAGCTGCTTCCAAGGAAGTCATGGTTTCCAGAACACAGTTCAGTGAGACCGGCAGGAACGTACCACATCAGCTCCCAGCAGAGCAAGACTCAGTGTCAGGCCCCCTATCACAAGTCACCAGACACATGAGGAGGCAGGAAAACAGGAACTGCCACATGGAGAATAATTAATCAGAACTGACACAATGTTGGAACTGGCAGAGAAGGACATTAACATTGGTGTCATACCATAGTCAGTGTGCCCGAAAGTTAAGTAGAGGCATAGAACATGGGAAGATGACTCAAACAGAAGTTCTATTAAAAAAATACAGTATATGAGACTAACAGCAGATTAGATACTAAGAAGAAAAGAACAATGCAGTAGAAATATCCAAACAAAATGCACAGAGAAAAAACAGTTTTAAAGACTCAAAGAGTATCAGTGAGCTGCACCATGGCTTCAAGTGGCTTGATTACATGTAACTGAAGTCATCAAATGAGGGGAAAAGGAAAAATATTTGAAAAAATAATGGCAAAAAAATCCAAACTTATTGAAAACTATAAACCCAAAATTCCAGAAAGCTTAGTTAACATAAAGAAAAGTGCACCAAAGAATATCATAATCAAAGACCCAAATAAATAAAATCAGGAATGGAAAGAGGAGAAATTACAATCAATACTGCAGAAATAGAAAGGATTATCAGAAATTACTATGAACAACTATATGCCAAGAAATTTGACTACCTGGGTGAAATGGACAAATTTCTAGAAACATATAATCTTCCAAAACCGAATCAAGAAGAAACAGAAAGCCCAAATAGTCCAATACGGCTAGTAAAATTGAAGCAGTAATTTAAAAATTTCTGGCACAAAAAAACCCTGGACCAGATGGGTTCACAGGTTAATTTTAGTGAAGAGCTAACTCCTATCCTTCTCAAAGTATTGCAAAAGATTCAGGAAGGGGGAAGGCTCCCAAACTCTTTTAATGAGACCAGTATTATCCTAATTCCAAAACCAGTAATGACACAACAAAGAAAGAAAACTACAGGCCAATATTGCTGGTGGACATAGATGCTAAAATCCTCAACAAAATATTGGCAAATCGGATCCAGCAACACATTAAAAAGATCATACACCATGATCAAGTGGGATTCATTCCAGGGATGCAAGGATGGTACAATATTTGCAAATCAATAAACATAATACATCACATAAACAAAATGAAAGACAAAAATCACATGAACATAACAATAGATTCAGAAAAAGCATTGATAAAGTACAGCACCCATTTTTGATAAAAACACTCAGCCCAATGGGAATAGAGAAGCATACCTCAACATAATGAAGGCCGTATACAAGAAACCTGCAGCCAACATCATACTCCAGCAAAAACTAAAAGCTTTCTCCCTAAGAGCAGGAAAAAGACAAAGGTGTCCATTTTCACCACTTCTATTCAACATAGTATTGGAATTTCTAGCCACAGCAATCAGACAAGAAAAAGAAATAAAAGGCATCCAAACTGGAAAGGAGGAAGTAAAACTGTCATTATTTGCAGATGGCATGATAGTGTACATAGAAAACCCTATAGGTTCCACCAAAAAAACTACTCAACCTAATAAGTGAATTTGGAAAAATAGTGGAATACAAAGTCAATATTCAGGAAGCAAAGGCATTTCTGTACCAACAATGAACTATCAGAAACAGAAACTAGGGGGGAAATCCCATTTATTATAGCAACAAGAAAAATAAAATACCTGGGAATAAACTTAACCAAAGAAGTAAAAGATCTGTACTCAGAAAACTATAGCACACTGAAGAAAGAAATTAAGGAAGACACAAGTAAATGGAAGTATATACTGTGTTCATGAATTGGAAGAATTAACATCATTAAAATGTCCATACTACCCAAAGCAATCTATAGATTCAATGCAATCTCAACTAAAATACCAATGATATATTTCACAGTTATAGAACAAATATTTCAAAAATTTATATGGAACCAAAGATGACCCCAAATAGTTTCAGCAATTTTAAGAAAAGAACAAAGTAGTAGGGAACACAACACCCGATATCAAACTATATTACAGGGCCACTGTAATCAAAGCATTATGGTACTGGTACAAAAACAGACACATAGATCAAAGGAACAGAATAGAGAGCCCAGAAATAAACCCATGTTTCTATGGTCAATTAATATTTGACAAAGGTAGCAGGATCATAAAATGGAGTAAAAATAGCCTCTTCAATAAGTGGTGTTGGGAGATCTGGACAGGTACATGCCAAAAATGAAATTAGACCACCAACTTACACCATACACCAGAATAAACTCAGGATGGATAAAAAACTTAAATGTAGGCCTGGACACCATAAAAGTCCTAGAGGAAAACATAGGCAGTAAAATTTCAGATATCCCACACAACAATATTATCACCAAAATATCTCCTAGGGCAAAGGAAATAAAGGCAAGAATAAGCAAGTGGGACTACATCAAATTTAAAAGTTTTGGTAGGTTAAAGAAAGCATCGGCCAAATGAAAAGGGAACCAACTGTATTGGAAAACATATTTGCCAATGATACCTAGGACAAGGGTTTGATCTCCAAAATACATAAAGAACTCATATGACTCAACACTAGAAAGACAAATGATCCAATTAAAAAATGGGCAAAGGACCTGACCAGACACTTCTCCAAGGAGGACATACAGAGAGTCCATATGCATATGAAAGGATGCTCAACATCATTAGCCATCAGAGATGCAAATAAAAACCACAATGAGATACCACCTTACACTGGTCAGAGTGGCCATCATTAACAAATCAACAAACAACAAGTGCTGGCAAGGATGTGGAGTAAAGGGAATCCTAGTGCGCTGTTGGTGGGAATACAGACTAGTGCAGCCACTATGGAAAACAGTACGGAATTTCCTCAAAAAAACTAAAACTGGAACTGCCTTTTCACGTAGTGATCCTGAAACACCAGTTCAAAAGAACCTATGCACCCCTATGTTCATAGTAGCACTATTCACAATAGCCAAGTGCTGGACACAGCCTAAGTACTCATCAGTAAATGAGTGGATTAAAAAGCTGTGGTACATTTACACAACGGAATACTATGCAGCAGAAAGAAAGAATTCCTACCCTTTTTGACAGCATGGGTAGAACTGGGGAGTATTACACAAAGTGAAATAAACCAGGCAATGAAAGACCTATACCATGTGATCTCACCTATAAGTGGAACCTAATGAACAACAACAACAAAAAGAAGCAAAATAGAACCATTTACATGGAAATAAGAAACAAATTGACAGCGACCAGAGGGAAGCAGAAGGTGGATAATGGGGGAAAGGTCTAGCCGAGGAACAAGTATAAAGGATCCATGGACATGAACAGCAGGGTGCGGATTGACTGTGGGAGCAGGGGATGGGCAGGGCAGGGGAGAGCAATGGTGGGAAAATTGGGACAACTGTAACAGAACAACAATAAAAAATTCATGCATGAAAGGACACCATCAAGAAATTGAAGAGACAACCCAAATAATGGGAGAAATTACTCAAAAACCATATATCTGATAAAGGTCTAGTACCCAGAATATAAAAAGAACTCTTACAAGTCAAAATAAAAAAACAACAACAAATAACCTAATTTAAAAATGGGCAAAGGATTTGAATACATTTTTCCCAAAGAAGACATGCCAATGGCCAATAAGTACATGAATCAATACCCCAAGGCATTGTCACAAAAAAATGCAATAGATACCACAATGAGATAGCACCTCACACCCCTTAGGAGGGTGGTTACTAAGAAAATTAACAAGGAGGGTGGTTACTAAGAAAATTAACAAGAGCTGGCGAGGACATGGGAGAAGAAAAGGAAGCCTCATACGTTGCTGCTGGAAGTGTGAAATGGTGTGGCTGCTGTGGAAAAAGTTTGCAGGTTCCTCTGAAAGATACGGTTACCACATTGTCTAGGAATTCCATGCCTAGCTACACACCCAAGAGAACTGAATACATATGTCTACACAAAAAGTTGTACATGGCTGTGCATAGCAGCATTATTCATAACAGCCAAAACAACCAATGGATAAACGTCACACAAGATTGGATAAGAAGTCCATACCCAGCGGGATATTTTTCAGCCATAAAGGGAATGAGGTACTGACATATGTTACCACATGGATGGACCTTAGAAACATGCTCAGTGACAGAAGCCAGACACAGAAGACTACATATTGCATGATGCCATTTATATGTAATGTCCAGAATAAGCAAGTCCACGGAGACAGAAAGTGGATTATCAGTTCCCAGTCGCTGGGGGAGTGGGAGAGAGTGACGGCTGATGGGTATGCAGTTTCACCTGGGATGATAAAAATGTTCTGGAACTAGATGGTACTGATAGTTGCACAACCTTGTGAATATACTAAAAACCAATAAGTTGTATATTTTTCTATAGAAATTGCAATTTATTTATTTTGGGGTAGGGGAGAATCCTGTGGAAGCCACATGAGCCTGGTCCTTTTTGTGTGCACAGGAGGTCCTTGACACTTCTGTGATAACTGGCCTGTTTCAATTTTCCATCTTGCCTCAGGTGAATTTATGGTGCCCGAGGATTTTGAGCCTCTGTCCCTGCCAGAACCAGCTTCCTGGGCATCTGACAAGTGTGCAGTCCCACAGGGTCCTACACCCAGAAGGGAGCCTCAAACATGGCGGGGAATGCTCTGAGACTACCTGCTGTCTGCAAATTCTTTATACATTTCTTAAAAGCTGGATTTTATGGTGTGCAAACATCTAAAAAAAATTTAAACCCCAATAGAAAAGACAAGTTATGTACAGAGAAACAAAGAATGCTGCCATATTTCTCATTGGAAGCAATGCAAGTTAGTAGACAGTGCGGCTACAGCCTTAAAGTATGGACAGAAAAAGCTGTACTAGCAAAAATATCTTTCAAAACAAAACCAAAATAAAGACTTTTTTTTTTTAGACACACAAAAGGTGAAAGAATTGCAGCATACACAGTCTACAAAAAATTTTAGAAGATGTCCTTCGGGCAGAAAGAAAGTGACACTGGGTAGAAATCCAGACTTACACAACAGAATGGGGAACACGGGAACAGAGATACTGTACATGGGAAACATGTACACTCCTGTCTTATTTAAAATTACTGTTATTGTTGTGTTGTTAATAGTTTTTTCCTTTTTATTTTCAGAAAACCGTGTATCCACATGCTATTCTGAGAAATAGTGCAGAGATCCCATGTACCCTTCATCCAGTTTCTGGCAAGGTTAACTTTTCTCTTAACTATAAATGATGACATTGATCCATCCATCAAACTTGTTCAGATTTTACAAGGTTCACATGGATTCCACTGGGTGTGTTCATGCAATAAAATGCAGTTTCATGAAACCTGTTGCATGTGTCACTAACATGTTCCTTTACCTTGCTGAGTAGCATTTCACAGGACACAGTTAACCATCCATGATCTGAAGGAAAGGTGCATCATTACCAGTTTTTGGTTATTAGGAATGAAACTACCAGGAGCATTTGGGTGAAGGTTGTATTTTGAATTTGAGTTTTCATTTCCTGAATAAACACTGAACAAAATGAATATTGGCCCATGTGGTAAGTACATGATTAGTTTTGTGAAAACTGTCACACTGTCTTCCAGAGTGGTTGCACTGTTTCCCACTCCTGCCAGTGGCCCATGGGGGTCCCCTGATGTTGCCCCTCAAATGCAGGGGTGGCAGCACCGTTTTTACATTAGCCACCTGTACTGTGCAGGGATGTCTCACTGGATCCTGCTTTACATTGTCCTGTTGCTTAATGTGTGGAACACCTTCCACATACTTATTTGCAATCTCTGTCCTTTCCCATGAAATGTCTACATATGCTCCTATTCTAATTAGATTTGTAAACATTTTTTTACTGTTTAATGTGGAGCATTCTTTATATAGTTCAGATAAAGTCCTTTACAAAATGTGCGGTTTTCAGATATTTTCTCCTAGACTGTAGCATTTCATTCTCCACACCAGGCTTTCCCACCACAGCATTAACTCCAATGACATCCATTTTATGAATTTTTTCTTTTATGGGTCAAATACACGAAGGCCTTTCCTAGTTCTAGGTACTGAAGGTTTTCTCCTGCTGTTTTTCTAAATTTTTATATTTTACATTTTGGTATATAATCTATTTGAGTAAATTTTCATATAAGATAAAGTCTAGGTTTTTGTGGGTTTTTTGCTTATAAATGTCTGAATTACTCCAGCACCATCTGTAGAAATTCTATCCTTCCTGCATTTAATTGCTTTGTACTTTTGTCAAACAGACATGTTTGCTGGGGTCATGGTGTGGTCTCTGGTGTGACCATCCTCCATCCTGTATTTGTCTAGGGGCCTGCCAGGAGTCACCACTTTAGAGACATGTCACTTAGGAATATAAAGGGATTTCGGAGCTGTGAGCCAGGAACCAGAGATGAGACCTGATATGTATTCCTAATTGGCCACAGTGCCACTGATCATCCACCATACCCCTGGACACCTCCAACCTTTCTGGGTCCCTCCTCAGCCCTAACATTTCTCAAGGAGTTAAGGCCCCCACCTCCACCCCAGGGGGCTCCCGGAGAGCTCTCCATCAGCCACAAGACCCTGAGGCCCCAAATCTGGACCATCATCCAACCCCACACTGCCCCTCCTAGCCAGGAATGCCCGAGCCACCCACCCTGGGCGAGCAAACCAGTGGCCACACTCACGGTCCACTCGGAGTTCGGCCTTCGTGGAGGATACACCCACACTGTTCTCAGCCAGGCAGCGGTAGACGCCCATGTCTGTGGGCACCACGGCCGTGATGATGAGCTGGTGGCTGCCCTGCTGGTCGTCACTGATCATGTAGTGGTCGTCCTCCTCCAGCACCCTCCCATCCTTGAACCAGCGCACGCTGGGCACCGGCTGGCCTGTCACCACACAGTCGAAGCTCACAGGGTACCCGTCCAACACTTCCTGATTCTGCAGCTCGGTCAGGAACACGGGGGCTGGGAGGGACAGGTGGGGCATACATATTAGCCCAAGCCCTGGCTCCTAATCACCCCGGCTGTGGCAGGTCCACATATATGACCTGACGGTTCCTGTTCCAGTGACAGCACTCAGAGACCAGGTGGCCAAACAGCTCCTCCTGCCTCCCCATTCTCTAGGAGAGTCCTCCCTCTGTCAACCTGGCTCCCAAGCCATGCTGGGGCCAGAGGGACAGCACACAGGGAGCAGGAGGAGGGGACATGGAGGGATGACCAAGGCAGTTGGTTAGTAGTCCTCACGTTCAGAACTGGAGGGGGAATATTTCAAGGCATGACACCATGGGTCAACAGCACCCCTTCTGTCACTTCTAGGGACATAAAGTAAGCAATGGAATGTCTTTTTAATTAATTTTAATTGTTGGAGTTGGAAATGGGAGGCATACCAGACCACATGGAACCCCAACCTTTAAGCAGGTTGCATCTCAAACCCTCATAAAGAAAAAAAACCAAAACTTGGTATTCCTCTAGCCAGTTCACAGATAAGTGTGCTGAGGCTCCAAGAGTCTAGCTAGTAACACATGGACCTGGGGTGCAGGTGGAGCGGACGTTCAGACAGAGTTCTATCCACCCCAAAGTTGGGGTTCTTCCAAACTCAGTGGGTGGCATCTGCCAAAGGCCAGAAGCTGCAGCCCAGCCAATTCCTTGACCTCTCAGTTGACCCTGGTCACCCACCAGCCTTGCCTCACCGCTCCTGCCCAGCCCCAGGCAGCTTACAGACTCACCGGACTCTGTGATGCACAAGCTGGGCACTGGCTCCAAAGGCGCTGTGGGGGCGAGGGCCACCTTGGCAATGCGTATCTCTACCCCTTGGGGCCCCTGCTCTGACAGGCTGATGTCCACCCTGATGCCCAGCATGCTGAACATCTCCTGGAAGTGGGTGGCCGCCCGGCGAGCCTCAGCCAGTGTCTCGAAGCGGATGCAGACTGAGTGCTCATCCTCACGGTACGTCTGCCAGTCCCCAGGTTCCTCCGGCTCCGCAGAGCCCTCATCTGCACTCAAGAAGATCTCTTCATCCGACACCTCTGCTGAGCCCTTGGTGTGGAAGAGACGGTGCAGCCGCCGGGCTGCCTGGCGGAAGGCGTCGTCCAGCTCCCCACCAGATGAGCTCTCAGCCTCACTCTCCATCCCGCTGATAACCACTCGGGCGCTGTGGGCTGCACAGCCAAACTTGCTGCTCACCTGGCAGGTGTAGCAGCCAGCATCAGCATGGCCCACACCAGTGACCAACAGAGAGCAGGTGCCATCCCCAAGCTGGTCAATGTGGTGGTGTCGGCCATCTGTCAGCTCCATGCCATCCTTCAGCCAGTGAGCCTGCACGTCTGCCTTGCTAGACACCACACACTCCAGATGCAAGACATCCCCCACCTGAGCCTCGGTGTCCCTGAATGTGCTGCAGAACACCGGCCCCTCCTGCTGCCTCATCTCCTTCCGCACCTTGTAGCCCTTGAAGGCAGCCTGGATCTTCATGGCTGCCTTGTCCAGGGATGGGTCACCAAGGTCCTCACCACTCAGCTCTCCCGGCAGTGGGCATACTGTGACTGGCTGCTTCTGCTGCTTCTGCTGCTTCTGCAGCTTTCCAGAGGGGGCAGCTGGGGCCCTGGCCTGTGTGCATGGGTCAGGTAAGGAGATAGAGGCCTGGGTCAGGGAAAGGGTGGGTGAGGCATCAGGGGCAGGCTGGAGGCAGAACCCGGTCTGTATCTCAGCTCCAGCAGGCCACTGTGCCTCCACCTGCTGGGTAACTGCACTACCTTCACTGAGGCCAGGTCCTTGGGGCTCCTATTGTCACAAAAAGCAAGCCTATCCTTGCTGACAGCACTTCACACAGTCATCAGACAGACTCACAGGGTTAGGAGGAACACTACAGAGAGGCCAGCTGCAGCTCCTCAGGAAAAAGTTTTAACAGCTGGATGAATTGGGTGAATGGTAGATGGTGGCAGGGTGGATGGACAGATGGTGAATGGCTAAATGGGTGGATGGGTAGATCAGTAAATGGAGAGATAAATGTATGGACAAATGCTTGATGGATGGATAGATAAATGGTTAAATGGATGGCAGATAGATGAGTAAATGGATGGTGATGGATGGTGGATGGATAAATGGGTGGTGACAGACCGATGGACAGAGAGTGAATGGGTGGACAGGTGGGTGGTAGATGGGTGGGTAGATGGGTGAATGTGTGGATAAACGTGAAAATGAATGGAGGTGCATGGACAGGGGGGCTGGTGGATGCATGAATGGATAAGTGGGTGGCAGATGGATGGATAAATGGTGGTGATGGACAGATGGATGCAGGTTGGCTGGCTGGCTGGGTTGGTACGTGATAGGTGGATGAATGGTGGATATATGATGCTTGGATGCACAATGACTGGAGACTCACCTTGCTGGCCAGCAGAGAGGTGCCAGGCTCCCCAACCTTCTTGAGATAGGTGACCAGGGAAGGAGTGCCTGCCCGGGACTCGTCATCAGAGCTGGTGTGTGAGAGATCAGCCTCGCCAGTGCGCGCCAGCTCGTCGGCCGTGGAGTAGCCCTCAGACAGGTCAGGCGCTGCGTCCTCCGCCTCCTGCTGCTGGCGCAGCAGGCGCCCGTCGTCCTCTGGCAGCTCGCTGATGGAGTCCAGTGTGGGCTCACGGCTCATGCGGCGCTTCCGGGCCAGAGCCTCCCACAGCAGGTGCAGATCACCTTCCTGGGCTGCCTCGAGGGGCAGGCTGGGCTGTGCAGGGGCCTCACACCCGGGTCCTGGAGTCAGCGCCACTGCAGACAGAGAGAGACCGGTCTGCCAGGCGGGAACAGAGCCCCGGCCCTGGCCGTCCTGGATGCCCAGCGGCAGTTTCCTCAGGACGCCCCTGCGGCCTGCCTGGCCCTGGAGAGCTCTGAGGGAACAGCTTTTATGAGGCTTTAGAGGCTCCAAAAGCCTCCCCGTGCCCCAGCTTCCCCTGGGCAGGCCAGGCCTCAGGCCTCAGAGTTGGGGAGAGGAGCTCTGAGGCCACGGGAGATTCAGAGGGCAGGGAACTCAGAACACGAGGGATGAGGACTCAATGGATCTGCAGTGGGTACCAAGGGCTGTATGGCCAAGATCTCTTTCAGGGAGGGGGTGCAGCCTAAGATGCCAGAGATAGGGGTTCTGACGTGAGGCTGAGCCACACAAGGTCTGGGGTCTCCCCAGCAAACCTCAGTCTCCATTGGTTTGAGGCAGGTGTCTCAAGCAGAATCCCTGCTGTGGCAGGTCACCCCAGCCCCCAAGCCCAGGTTTCCCCCCACTTTTCCACCCCCACATGCTGGGCCCAAGGACGCACCCTGGAAGGCGAAGGCAGCAGCAGAGATTGGGTCCCTGGCAGGGCAGCAGCTGTACTCGCCCTGGTCCTCTGCTAAGAAGCCGCGAATCACTAGTGTCTGCCGCTGACCCTGGGAAAGAACCTGGAAGCGCCCACCAGGCTGGATGCGCTCTGTCCCCTTCAGCCAGACAGCCTCACCGGCCTCTGCCACCTCACACTCCAGGTGCAAGTCCTCACCCACTGCCACCTGCCGGCTCTCAGGAGCAGGAGGCACAGGTGCAGGTTCCAGGGGCTCTGCTGGGGACAAGTGCATCAGCAAGAATGTGCCCTGGCCCCCACAGTTTGGGGAGGCCTGAGTGCTTCAGGCTAGACTCACCCTCATGGGCCAGGGCCACAGTGGCAACTCACCTAGCCTCACCGTCTGGGGCAGGTGCACAGGCTCTCCGGTGCCTGCAGGACCCACTGCAGCCACGCGGAAGCGATAGGTCTCCCTGGGGGCCAGGCCGTCCACAATGCACTCAGGCCCGGGCACCAGTTCGTGGCATAGCTGCCACTCACCGGTGGCAGATGCCTTCATCTCCACCTGGTAGCCACAAAGGCCTCCGCCTCCATCGTTTGTGGGTGCCACCCAAGACAGTGTCACAGAGTGGTCGCTGCGCCCCACCACCTCAGCATCCTCTGGGGGGTCAGGAAGGCCTGTGGGGTGGTGAGGGAGGTGGTCAGTTCCGCTTCCTCATCTACCCACCTGGATCACAGCCCCTTGTGCCCTGGGGTCTAAATCTGGGGCGCAGTGAGGGTATGGGCAGGCCACCCCCCAGGCCTGTGAGCAGTGATGTTGGTGTGCCTGTCTCAGCGAGCGAGGGTCATGCATTTCAGTCACAGAGACTGTGTGCCCAAGCCCACCCTGGGTGGGGGGACACGGGAGCCCCCAGTAGCTTCTGGGACTGAACTTCCCTCCTCTACATGCCCACGGGAGAGTCCAACACCCGATCTGCAGCAGGCAGGCAAGCCACCCACCCAGCACAGTGAGCCGTGCCGAGATCACGGCGTCGTGGGCAGCGAAGGTTACTTCACCAGCGTGGTGCTGCTGGGCATGGTGTAGCAGCAGTGTGTGGTGGCTACCATCTGCGGTAACCATCCAGTCGGTGTCATCTGGTTGTACCGCCGCCCCATTGATGTACCAGGTTGCCTCGCCCACTGGCACTACCTCACTGAGCATGCAGCTGAAGTGGGCCTGGCTTCCCAACCGCACAGTCGCGTCCTGCAGGGGCTTCAGGACCTCCAGGCGCCAGCCTGTAGGGCAGGGGCCAGGGTGAGAGCTCGGGACCAGGGATCACCTCTGGGGACTTGGAGACCCCCAAGCCACCTCTCTGACAGCCCCTACCCTCCCTCCACTTCCTAGCAAAGGCTATGATCCCAAGGCTCTGGTGGGGCCTCAGAGACCGACAACCCCCCAACCCGCCACCCCCATCACAGCCCTTCCCACTCCGCCCACTCCCTCCCTGATCCTGCACAGTGTCTGAGAGGCCCACGTCCCCAGCGGCTGCAAGCTCTCCTTGAACACTGACATATGGTGGCAGGGCTGGCTGAGACCCGCAGCTACATCCCTATCCCTTTGGTCCCAACCCAATTCCCATAGTCCCACAGTGCAGTGTTTTGTGGAAAGGCTCTGAGAAGCCCATGCACCTTGGGCGGGCCCCAGTTCAACCATCGCACCACAAGAAGGGTATCCAGTGGGAGGGGCTGCAGAGGCTCCGCCCATACCCGCACCTCTGACTGTAAGAAATGCTGAAGTCACCACGTCCCCTGCCAGGAAGGTCACTCGGCAGCTGTCCTGAGGCCGCAGGTTTTTGAGCAGGAGCAGGTGCCGCAGACCATTCTCAAAGTAGACCACCTCAGTGTTCTCAGAGCTGCGGACTGGCTCGTCGTCCAGTAGCCAGGAGTGGGCGGCCACCTCGGGCTGGGACAGCTGGCACTCGAACAGGGCTTCGCTTCCCTCCAGCGCCTCCACGTTCTCCAGGCCGCGTACCACTGTGTTCTTGGCTGGGGGCGGAGAGGGTAGCTTAGGGGGTGGTTTAGGGGGAGGCTTAGCCCCTACTGCTCAGGCCCCCCACCCCGTTGAGTGGCAGAGCACCCCCCCAAGACATAGGTTTGAACAATGGGTACCCAGGAGGGAGACAGGGGTGTCCACATGGAGCTGTCCTGTGTGTCCTCCATGGTCTGATCACCCTGCTCATGGTCAGGATGGGGGTCCTTCCCACCTCACAGACGAGAGGTCTCACAGGTATTACTCAGACTCACCAGAGCCACAGCCAGGCTTCTAACTGGCCTGAGGCTAACCTTGCCCGGACTGCAGGTGGGGCTCTGGATCTGGCCCTCCTGTCCTCTGCCTCCCCGCCCACCCCATCAGACTTGCTGGGCTGCTCCATCCCTCACTGGGACCACAGACACCTCTGCCCACATTCCCCAACCCTCTCTCGTTCTCTCCTACAAAGTCTGAGAGTCTACAATAAACGGCCACACATTTTTCATGGAAACCACAAACTCAGTGCCTGGCTATGCCAGTGTGCCACTCCTAGTGCCATTCCCAGGACAGGAGTCCAGCCAAGAGAAGCGACAGGAGAAGAAACTGGAATGGGACGGAAGGAGGAACACATGGCAGACAGCAGGGCATCAGGTTGGCAGGATGAAGGACGTACAGGGTTAAGTGGGGTGAGGGCAGGCAGGAAAGGAGCGCCAGGTGACCAGGGCTGGCCCCAGTGTTAGGGAGGGTCTGGCCTAGACCCCCGACAGCAAGGAGCCACTATAGGCACTGAGCTGGGGGCCTACAGCCCCTGTCGCTGTCTGCGTAGTGGCCTGGAGTTCCCTCTAGCTTGTTCGCAGCCCATGTGAGTGCACACATGCAGGCAGGGGTGTCTGCTGTAGGCAGGAGCCCAGGGAGTGAAGGGAAGAGGGTGTCTCAAGGCAGAGGGCTTGTGGGCCATCTGCAACCCTCTACCAGACCACCCTTCTGCCTGAACTGCTTACGCCACAGGCCAGACGTGCCATGGCTCAGTCCCTTTCCTCCCCACTTTGGTCTGACTGTATTTTGCCTGACCACAGGACCAGAGCTCCAGCTGATGGCACAGGGTGGGGTGCAGGGGGAAGTGTGGGAGATCACTATCGGAACTCCCACTCAGCTCAGGTCCCTGGGTGTCACCACTGCTTTAATAAAATCCCAGATTTTAAAGCAGTAGTAAGCCCCTGAGCACCTGTTGTGCCTATTTCCTTCCAGTACCCCCTTCTCCACTGGCCCCAGCCCTGCTCCCAGTCCCAGGACACACTGCAGCCCCTCTGCAGAGCTCCTATCACATTTTCCAACAGGGATGTCAGTCGTCGTCGTCGGCAGCCGTCCGTCTCGAGAGACAATGGTGTAGCTTCTTAAGAGTCTATCTGCACCGCCGAGAATGGCTGTGCAGTCCGACTCGGGAGTGACACGGTATCTGTCTCCTCCCGTGTTGAATCGACATCTTGCGATGACGCTGGAGTGTCCTCTCCAGTGAAGCTGAAGCTACAGAGCCTGGGCAGGGTGATATGGAGGGTCTGCTGTTGCCCATGCAGGGATGTCAGTGGGCCGAAGAGAAAGGGGGTTTTCTCTTCCTTCCCTGATGTGCTCACAAGCACCAAAAAAGTGTTTACAAAACTGAGTTGTTGAACTAGTGAGTGAATGGGGCAGGGGTCGTGACCTCAGGTGACCCATGGTGAACGCTGGTCTCACCTGCTCACACCTGCTTTCCAGCGTGAACAGCCCCTGACAACTGTCTCCACCCTACAGCTCACTCACCTCCAGGACCTGTTCAGATTTTCCCAAAGAGGAAGTCGCCCCAGCCAAAGGATACCCCCTTCCACACAGAGGGTGGCCCACTGCCCCTGCTCCTGGTCCCCCCCGCCCCCCCCACACACACAGCATATCCATTCAGGGACATGGGGCTCGGTGCACCCTCTGAGTGACCAGCCTAGGAAGGGGCAGAGCTGGGATCTGAACACAGGGTTTGGGGCACAGCCCAGCTAGAGCCCTGCCAAGGGGCCTGCAGACCAGGCCTGCTCGCGCCCTCACCCAGACACTGCTTCTCTGCGTGCCTCCACCTCCCCAGTTGTTCTGGATGCAGATTCTTTAGGTTCAGCCTCTGCCCAGGACCTGTCCAGCTGTCCTGTCTTACCAGGCTGCCTGGGGAGGGGTGGGGGCCTGGCTGGGTGGGCTCAGGGCCCAGCCAGTTTCAGCAGGATCTAGCTGTTTGGATCTTGTCTTTCTAGTACTGTCATGACCATGCAGTGCTGGATGTTACTGCCTGATGCTCCCCTGTGACACCTGGGCTGCCTGCTGGGGGCCTCACCTTGCACTTGCAGCAGGGCCACCACGCGGGTGCCCGCAGCCTCACAAGAATAGATGCCACTGTCGCAGGGCAAGGCCGGCCTGAAGGACAGCCTGGCCACGGTCCAGTCCTGCTCTAAGACGACACGGTGCCCGTCGGCGCACACCTCCTGCTCATCCTTCTTCCACGTGGCCGGCACCGGCCGCGAGTACTGGCAAAGGAACTCAGCCACGCCGCCCTCCGCCACCACCAGGTCCTGCATGGCACTGACCACCTCCACCGTGGGATCTGTCGGCCAACACGCCGGGCACGTGTCAGCCTATACCATAAGACCAGGGCCCACCCATCCCCCTGCAGTCGGTGGCAGCGGTTCATCGGCAAGCAAGCGAGGGCCTTCGGTAGGAAAAGAACTGGTCATGGCAGCCCAGGACCCTTGACACAGGGTGAGCCTCGCTTCCACACACCCCATCCATGGCAGACGGCCTTCATTCACTGGGCCTATCCGGCACCGCTCTAGCCCCCTGAGCCCTGGGGGGCACACTGCCCCAGCAGAGACACAACTTTCCTTCCTAAAAGCCTCTGCTGGACACACAGCAGCCCCAGCCCAGCTTGTCCCTTTCCAGGGACCTCTCCAGAGGGCTCCATCCCTTCTCCCTCTGATGAAATCCAACTCAACAAATGGTCGGCCCCTTGAACCTGGGGGAATGTCCATCTATGCTACAACAGTGCAGGGGAGACCGTCGGCAAACCCGCCAGGTGAAGCCACACCAAGCAGCCTCCCAGGAGCACATAACCCCCCACTGGGAGTATAGTGAGGAGTCCCTGGCAGCTGACTGCCCTTCCCAATGATTAGCTCTTTCCCAAAAGAGCACAAGACCCTAGCCCAAACCACAGCAGTGGCAGCAGGCACAAGCAGGGACAGGGCAGGCTGTGCTGTGCCGGGACAGGTGCTCTCACCTCCAGGCTGCCCTCTGGGTGTGTACCTGACATAGGAGCAGCCTAAGAGTGACAGCCAGGTGGCAGCAACACTCACAGCCCCATGAGCAGGTGGGCATAAAGTTGGCCCCCAGCTTTGTGCTCTGAGCCAGGCCATCGTTCTCACCCAGGAAACAGGACTATACAGCCTGCCTGAGCACCCACACAAGGCACTGCCCCAGCCCCCTGCTCCGGGACCTTCAGGAAGCATGCAGAAGCAGCAGGGGCAGAAGCATTAGTGTGGGCAGGGTCCCAACGGCTGGTACCTTTCACCAACAACTTGGCCATGGAGACCATGGACCCTGCACGGTAGGTGACGGTGCCTGAGTCAGCAACCCCCAGGCCTGACAGCGTGAGGGAATGGAAGGTCCCATCATGCACGCAGATGGCACTCTGGGGGCTGTCCTGCAGCAAGGTCCCGTCCAGCCACCAGCGGGCCTCGGGCCCACCTGCACGGGACACCTCACAGGAGAATGTAGCCACCTCCCCCGCAAACACGTCCACGTTCTGCAAGCCACGTACCAGGTATGGTGCTGTCTCTGCACGAAAGGGCAACAGTAGGGCAGGCTGGGCCCACAGGGTCATGTGGGGGTCTGCCATTTGGGGGATCCCTGGGGATGGGTTAGAGATCCACCTGGGCTAGCTAACTCAGCCTTCTCATGGAATGATACATTCAGACCGCCCACAGAGAGTGGGCTCAGCCCCCCTGCAACCACACTCCTCTCTAGAATATACCCAATTTCACAGGAGTACACAGAAGACATACACCCATGGCCTCTTTGGCAGGTAGAATGAAATCAGCCCCAAGCCCCATGGCTGAGATCTTTGTGGGGTAGGGAGAAGAGGCTATGGGCTGCCACTCTGAGAGGGTGTCTGCCTCAGGGAGTAAGTCCTGCATCCCCAAAGGTGTAGAAGGCCATGCTTCTCCTATTCTCAGAAGACCACTTGTCCAGATGTTTCCTGTGCTCCCCTTGCCCTAAGATTCCAGCACCCTAATGTCCATGGAAACTGCTTCCTACCCTGTCACATGGCAGGTCTGAGCCCAGGGGTTTCCCAGATGCACTGCTGCCTACTCTGTGCTCCCACACCTGCCCCAGCCAGGCCCTATTCAGAAGCCCCCCATGTCCTCCCTGGGCATGTACCACAGAAACCCTAGCCCCAGCCCTCCACCTGCCTCAACCCTCCCCCAAGAATGCCCATCTGACAGTCCCCACCTGTTCCACCAGCTCCCCATTCCCAGCTCCAGCACTGTTCCCAGGCTGGCCCATACACCACCCACAAGGACACCCATTAGCACAACCCTATGCTCACTGCCTTCCCCCAAGGACATGACCATGTGTCTCTATGCAGGCCAGTTGGCACAGAATGGCTGACAGGGATCAAGACACAGCCCTAAGCAAAGCCTATATGGCCCAACACAGCTCCATGTCTGCCTCAGAAACACTCACCCTGATGAATACACGAAGACTTTCCTAAGCCAGCCTGATATAACACCCAGGACACTGTCCCTCCCCACCACTGGCCAGCCCCAGAGGCCACAGAGTTCACCACTGAACACCCAGGACATGTTTTATCTCCAATGTCCAATTACCCTGATGGTAGAGCTGCACCTGGCTCCTCTCAAGGTCCAAGACTTAGATAAAGGTAGAAGCTTAGAAAATTTGTTCAATGGATGGTAGATGGTGAATGGATGGGTGGGTGAATGAATATATAGGTGAACAGATTAATGGTTGGGTAAATGGATAGTAGATACAAGGATGGATTAATGGCTGAATGGATGGATTGATTAATGAATGAATGAATGGTGGATGAATAGACAAATAATGGATGGATGGATAAATGAAAGGTGAATGGATGAATAGATGAATGGATCAGTGGATGGATGGTAGATGAATGGATAGATGAATGATGGTGGGTGGTGAATGGATGGATGGATGGATGATGGGTGGATGGACAGATGGTAGATGGATGGATAGGTAGATAAATGGTGGATGGATAGGTGGATAAATGGTAGATGGATAAATACATGGATAATGGTGAATGGTAGATGAATACATGAGTGAACAAGTGGATGGTTGAGTAAATGTATGATGGATAAGTGAATGAATAAGTAGTTGGATTGATGAACAAATGGATGGTGATGGTGGATGGATGGATGCATAGATACATGAATAATGATGGATGGGTGGATGGTGAATGGATGGATGGTGGATGGATAGATCAGTAATGAAGGATGATGGTTAGTGGATAGATTAAAAATTGACTGATGGTGGATGGATTGACGGTGGATGGGTGGATAGACGGGTGGATGGTGAATGGATGCAACATGTTGGATGAATGGATGGATGGATGGATGGGTGGATGGGTGGATGGGTGGTAGGCGGGTCAATGATGGATGAATGGTGGAAGGATA
The DNA here is from genome assembly GCF_987537825.1 of Furipterus horrens. Taxonomy (NCBI): domain Eukaryota; kingdom Metazoa; phylum Chordata; class Mammalia; order Chiroptera; family Furipteridae; genus Furipterus; species Furipterus horrens. The sequence goes on along the minus strand of NW_028327180.1, from coordinate 57,821,741 downwards.
GTAAACGGTTAGAAGGGTGGGATCAGTGTGAGAATCAGGAGTAGGACAGTAAGGGAGAGACACTCAGGAATGACCAGCTCTAGAGACAAGGTATAACCCAAGTTGAAGATCCTTGAAATTCTGTTTGCATGCCTGAGGCCAAGTACACTATACTATTGTGCCATCATGTGGGAGCCTGTCCAGTGTGTGCATGTGTGTTAAGATGACCTATGTCATAACAGCAGCCATAGAGAGGGTAGCCATACAGAGGGCTTCCGCCTCAGGACCCAGCCTCCTCCCCCTGTGGCCAGACTCCCCATCTCCCTCCTGCAGACAAGCACTAACCCTGCACAGGGACCCCACATGCACACCAGAATTGCTCGAGCTGATCTTCACTAGCCCACCTCAGTGGGCAATCCTGTTCATGGCTTTAGCGGTCAGGGGTTAGAAAATTGCCACCCCAAGATAAGATCACTGCTGGAAGACTTGGGTTTCTGACCTCACCATCTCCAACAGCTCTTTGAGTAAGGAGACATCACCTTGCCAGGCATGGGAGGGGGCTGCCCACCTGTGACCTTCAGCTGGGCCTCTGAGCTACATGAGCCCACTTGGAAACTGATGGTTCCTGCATCCTCGAGGGTCACCTGTGGGAGCAGACATGGGGTCTCAGCCTCGCAGCCCATACAGACCATCTTTTCTGGCAAGTCCCCAGGGCAATCCAACTGAAGTAGGACCCTTCCCCTTCCATGCTCCCGGGAACATGTGAATGGAGACAGGTCCTAGCATCCCACCTTATGGAGAGTGAGCAAGTGGAATGTGCCTTGCTCCACTGTAATGTCGTTCATCTCGTTGGCCTGCAGGGGCACCCCTTCCAGGGCCCAGCGGGCCTCCTGGCTACAGGCTCTGGACAGCCGGCATCGGAAGTGGGCGTCCTGGCCCTCGCTGAGCTGCACGTCCTGCAGGGGCTCCAGAATGGTCACCTTGGGGGCTGCACCAGGGGAGGTGTGGCATCAGCCCCAGCATTGGAGATGCCCCACCATCCTCAGTGCCTCCCAGTCCTGGAGTCTCTACCCAGGACCCCACCCCAACTCCTGCAGATAAGCATACAGGTACCACTCAATCCTCACATCTCAGGCCATGCCAGAACCACCCATGTGTGGGGCTAGTTCCCAACCCCAAAACTGGGACCTTTTAGTCTGCTTCTGTCCCAAATAGGGCCCGCATGAAAGGAAGTGCACCCTCAGGTGTCACACCCTTTAGCCTCAGCATGTGTGATTGCCCCATGTGGCCACCCCTGTGACCCCATTGCTCTGAGGCAGCAAGCTCTGAAGATGCCATTGGGCACCTGTGGCCTCCATCCTCGATACCTCACAGCTGAACTCCACACCCCTTGCAACCTGTACCTCAGTGTCAACCAGGCACCACAGGATAGTTACCTCAGACTCTGGGGTGTGGGTGAGGGGGACCCTTTACCAACCAGGTCTGAGCACCGAAGCCAACCCCCTCCTCCCCCTCCTCCAGGAAGTCTTCCCAGATATTCTCACACTCTTCTCCTGCCACGGCCTCTATCTGCCTCACACATTTGTCATTCTACTTGCTATACACACAGACCCCTGGGGGCAAAGATGAGCTGAAGGCATCTCTGTTAGAAGGAAGTAGGCAAGGGGTTACAAGGTAGTGAGCCGCCTCTGTCCATCCCCACCCTGTGGCCAGCCGTGCCCTGGCTGGGACATCAGGGAGGTAAGACCTCCCTGGGCTGGGACATCAGGCAGACAGGCAGGGGCTCAGAAAGGGCAGCTCAGGTCAGGTTGCCCCATCTGCTGGCTGGGGGCAGGAGGCAGGGCAGCTTCTAGGGGCTGGAGCCTCAGTTTTCCCACTGTCGAAAGGTGAGTGGTACAGAAATGAGAAGAGAGAGCTTGCAACCCCAGGGGCCTGAGAGCAATCCCAGAACAGTACTTGGCGAGAGGGGGGTCCAGGACAGCTATTAGAGGAGGGCTTACCTGTGACCTTGAGAGAGGCCACGGTTTTCTGGCCGCCTACCACGCAGGCATACTCGCCAGAGTCCTTGGCCTCGAGCCCATGGATCAGCAGCTCACACATGAGCCCCTGGTGATGCATCTCATACTTGGGGCCTGCGTGTAGCTCCACACCCTCCTTGAGCCACTGCACAGGTGCCCCAGGCTCCACCTGGCTCAGCTGGCAGCACAGCCGGGCCAGGCCACCCACCTCCTGCTCTGTGCCCCGAAGCTCAGTCTGGAACACGGGCCTGGGGGCTGAGGGGCCAGAAGGGACACTTAGAGGTGCTGAGCAAGGCACCCCTACTCCACTCCACGGGGCCTGAAGGGCCTGGGGGTGGCATGGGCTGGGGCAGCTCACCTCGGACTGAAAGTCTGGCAGTGCTCTGAGCATGGCCTGTGTCACAGGTGTAGCAGCCGCTGTCCTCCAGCTCCACACCGTGCACCAGCAACTCCACGGCCACGCCTTCCTGCACCATCTGGTACTTGGTGCAGGGGAAGAGCTGCAGCATGCCCTTGCGCCACTCCACATTGGCACTTGCTCGGCTCAGCTCACAGCACAGGCGTGCTGTCGCACCCTCCTCAACTTCTTGGGCCTGCAACTCCCGGAGGAACCACACAGGTGCAGCTATGGAAAGAGGGGACAGAAGGTCAACAGGGCCTCAGGTCAGGTCCACCCACCAGCCCTGCGAGAGCCAGGGTCCCCTCAGATGGGACTCCCTGGGCAGGGCTGTAGCCCAGAGGGACCTCCCTCAAAGTAGGCGGGGCCTGTGCTGAGGACAGAGCCCACCACAGGGCTCACCTGTCACAGTGAGGGTGGCGCTGGTGGCCTGGGAGCCACAGGTGCAGGTGTACTCGCCTGCATCCTCCCGGCGCAGGTCTCGCAGCACCAGCTCCACCATGCAGCCCTGCTGCCGTGGCTCCCGGCGCCCGTTGGCCTGTAGCTCCAGGCCACCCTTGCTCCAGACCACAGTGCTGGGCTCTGACAGCTCACACCGCAGACTGGTCCACGTGCCTTCCTCAGCCTGCAGGTTCTGCAAGGGCTCCCTGAATGCCAACTGCCGGGCTGCAGAGGAGACACAGGGTCAGTCCAGAGACCTAGCCAGGAGACAGGGTTCCCTACTCCTGACAGGGTTCCCCACTCCCAACAGCCTTGCTGAGAGCCTAGGTCAGGCCTGGCCCTCAGCTTCACCCCAGTTGCCTGGCTGCCCAAAGGACTCATTGCTACAGGCTCCGGGAGACTGGGGTAGGTTTGGGCATCATGGGCCTGGGTCCACTTCAAGGGGAAGGAGGATCCATGGTCAGAGTTTCAGAGGAGCTCTGGATCTAACCACATGAATCTCATACAGCCTCCACCTAGGATGCCCATGGGCAGGGCTGTGTCATCAGGCCAGGGATCCCCTTAGACTGTTAAGGGGGGGGGGGACCATCCAACAGATCATGACTAGAAGCTAGGGAGAAAGGAGAAAAGACAAGATGATTAAGACAGAAAGAGGGACAAAACTGGGAATCTGTCCTTACCATGAGACTGGCAAAGACAAGTCATTTAGATGACCAGGACATGGCTCTATGCAATGACAGGGAAGTAGACAGGGAAAGGAGAAACAAATGAGGACACACAGAGCTGAGGGCCTATGGGTACCCGCTGTGTGTGCATGAACAAGGAGAGCAGAACAGTGCCCCAATGAGTCCTGATGATGTCACACATAGTCTTTTCCCCCGATGGTCAGCAGGGCCGAAGTTCTCTCCTACCCACAATGCGTGCCACAATGCATGAGTACTCCCTGGTATCAGTCAGAGCCAATTCCCAGATCTCCAGCTCATGCATGGCACAGTCCTGCCTCAGACTGACTTTGTCCCCAGCCCTGAGGATCTCAGGCCCCTTCCTCCACTCCACGGGGGCCGCCTTGCTCAGCTCACACTGCAGCTTGGCCATGGCCCCTTCCATGCCCTCTTCCTTCCTCAGACCCTTTGTGAACTTGGCAGGCAGGGCTGGGGGTGGGGCAGATACACACAGACACAATCACACCTCTGGTCACACACATAAGACAAGAGGTGGACAGCACAGAGAAGACATAAAATCCATCTGGACACTGGCATCATTCTTGCTGTGCCTAGTCCACACTGTAGACTGTGGCTTCCCTCAGCCCAGCCTGTGAACAGAATGACCAAGGCCACTTTCTCAGACTCTCAGTCTCAGGCTTTGTAGGAAATGGAAGACAGGGCTGGGGAGGGTTGGAGAGTCACGTGGAACAGATTCTGTGGGGAAATTCAGGGCAGGATGTGACCGGATGGATGAAATGACACAGACTCCAAGAGGAAAACAGGACACAACCACCGGTGACATGATGGGTAGGGGCGGGGTAAGTGGCTCAGAGGTTGGCTCCTTGTGCTTTTTACAGCAGCCCAAGGAGCTGGAAGGGACTCTGTGGAACTATGGGTGAGTGTGACACAAGACGGAGGTGAATATGGCACAAGAGCACACGGATGTCATGATATGAGTAACTGGACACCAAAACACTGCTCTGCTTGGCCACATGCAGTCTTTACCCCCAACGGTCAGTGTGGCCGATGTCCTCTCCTGCCCGCACAAACACGAGTACTCCCCAGTATCAGTCAGAGCCAGTTCCCGGATCTCCAGCTCACACACGGCCCCGTCCTGCCTCAGGCTGACTCTGTCCCCAATCTTGAGGATCTCGGGCCCCTTTCTCCACTCCACGGGGGCCGCCTTGCTCAGCTCGCAGCACAGCTTGGCCGTGGCCCCTTCCATGGCCTCTTCCTTTCTCAAACCCTTTGTGAACTTGGCAGGCAGGGCTGGGTGGGGCAGAGTAACACAGAGAACATCAGACTGTCTGGGGGACTCTGTGGTCAGGACAAAGACACCCACAAGGACCACACAAACTGCACTAAGGCATGGCATGAATTCATGAGCAAATGTACAAGTGGTGACACAGGCAAAGGGAACAAGAGGAGCAGAGGACACGAAGGACTGGACATGGGCATCAGAACATCTAGATGGAGAGATCGAGCCAGGAGGTTCTCATGGACACCAGTTGGAGTCATAGACCCATGGATGCTATGAGGGAGAAGGAGCTGACACAGTAGAAATGTGCAGACATGAAGACACTGGCTCATGAGGTCACACGTGGTCTTTTTACCCCTGATGGTCAGCGTGGCCGATGTCCTTTCCTGCCCGCACATGCACGAGTACTCGCCGGTATCAGTCAGAGCCAGTTCCCGGATCTCCAGCTCACACACGGCCCCATCCTGTCTCAGGCTGACTCTGTCCCCAGCCCTGAGGGTCTTGGACCCCTTCCTCCACTCCACGGGGGCCGCCTTGGTCAGCTCACAGCACAGCTTGGCTGTGGCCCCTTCCATGGCCTCTTCCTTCCTCAAACCCTTTGTGAACTTGGCAGGCAGGGCTGTGTGGGGCAGAGTGACACAGAGAACATCAGATTGTCTGGGGGACTCTGCGATCAGGACAAAAACATCCACAAGGACCACACAAACTGCACTAGGGCATGGCATGAACTCGTGAACAAATGCATATGGTGACTGAGGCATAGGGGAGGGGACAAGAGGAACAGAGGACATGAAGGACTGGACATGGTCATCAGGACATCTGGACGGAGGTCAAGCCGGGAGGTGTTCTGGAAACTTGCTGGTAGAGGCAAGACCTGGACACTTGCCAATGAAACACATCTGGAGCAAAGAGGAATGAAAGTGTAGACACAATGGTGGGCAATCGGGCCCACCTAGGTGAAGGCCCATGAAGCGGTGAAGGCCCATGAGGCAGTGAAGGCACAGGAATCCTTTGAGAACCTCTGACCAGCAGAGACACAGGGAAATGTCCATAGTTGCCATGGATACACAGACAGATACAGTGACCAGAAGAGGGTGCTCTGGGGTCTTTGTTGCTTATCCTGGCTCACATTATATATGACACTGGATTGGAGGTCCAAGGCCCCTTTCCTCACCCCACACGCCAGACTGCTCACTGGAGAAAACCATGGCCATGGCCCCTCTGTGGCTCCCTATTATTTAACAATCTGTGACCCTGACCAGAAATGGCTGAATGAAGGAGATATGAAATGGCTGCCTAAATCTCTCCCATGAGTTCGCATCAGTGTTCACTGATTGTCCCCATCGTCAGCTCCTGAGGCCAGAGCCCCAGACTCACCAGGACTGACCTGGACAGACCATCGCAAGGGACCTGGGTGGTAGGGTACATGGGCACCTTCCTTTGGGCCTGTCACCCTGCTAAAGATGTCCTTGGAATCCCCAGACTTCTAGAAGCAGCTCTGTTGAGCCCCCTGTAGACTGTAACCTCAAGTACTGCACTCTTTGGTTATTGGCTGAGTGACAGCCCTCTGAGCCCATGCCCTTTATTTCCCCAGCAGGTCTGACCAGCACAAGGGTGCATGCATCCCTGCTGAAAACGCTGTGGTCTGTGCATGCAGCTTTAGGAATTATGCTGGTGGCTTCTCCCCAAAGCTCTGACCATTAGTGCACATGAGAGCCTGGCCCAGCCTTCATAATCCATATCTTTACTGTCCCTCTTATCTCGTGAGTGGGTATGGCCAGGGCTTAGGCCATGAAGGCCCTGCTCACCTGCAGAGGCATCCTTCCCTCTGCTCTGAGACTCACCCCTGTTCCTGTGCCTCTTCAGCAATGTTGTTTCTTGGACCCTCCCAGGACATGGCAGTGGCCTCCTCCTGCCCCTATCCAGCTACTTCCTCTTTAGGAAGTGACAGGACCTCATGAGAGACCCTGAGGACCAGAGCTGCTGAACAGGGACCTGATCAGCTGCCAGCCATACCTCCCCATAGCCAGGCCCAGTCCTGACTCTCCATCCCAGAGGGTCTCTGTCCCCTTACGCCACTCCATGAGGGAGCCTTGCTCAGCTCACAGCAGAGTGGCCACGGCATCTCCCATGGCTTTCTCGGGCCTCAGGACTTCTGTGAATTGGAGAGTCAGGACATGGGAACGTCAGACGGACACAAGACCATTGCATGCTGCAGTTTGCAGACAAGAAACAGGCCACATATACCAAGGTGATAAAGAGGCACCTTCTGGAGTTGGGGTTCCAGGGACACCAGGCAGGACACCCCACACAGGGGCTGCTCTGATGTGAGAGGACACCCATCTGCCCCCTGCAGAGGTGTCCACCCAACTGCCTATCACCCACCTCATAATTAATGTGACCCTGTTGGCCACTAAGCCCTGGGCCAGACAACCTTCTCCAGCTGAGTGAGCCCCTACCCCAAACCCCAGCCTGGGCTGTCACCCTGCATCTACCTAAACTACCCAGCCACACTCTGACAAGCCCCCTACTGTTGTAGCTAAGAGCCACCAGACCTACCACAGATGCAAGACATGGACTCACACCCCTGTGTGGATGATCACCAGCCTACCAGCCACAGACACCAACCATCCCTTCTGGCTAGGGCTATACTCTTCAACCCAGCCTTCCCTGCCTCTGTATCATCTCAGACCTCACCTCCTTCTCAACTCTACACCCACATCACCTCTTTCTCACCTCACACCAACCTTACCTCCCCCTTACCTCCAACACCTATCTCACCTCCCCCTCAACTCCACACCTACCTCACTCCACCTCACAGGCACACACATATTACCTCCTCCTCACTTTCCTCAACTGCTCACCTCCACATCTACCTCACCTTGCATACCTACTTCAACTTCTGCTCACCTTCCACATCCACCTCATTCCATACCCATATCACCTCCTCACTTTCCTCGCCTCCTGCTTACCTCCACACATATCTCACCTCCACACCCACATCACCTCCTCCTCACCTTTTTCACCTCCTGATCACTGCCGCAGCCACATCAAGTCCTCCTTACCTCCACACCTACCTCAACTCCTGCTCACCTTCCACACCTGCCTCATCTCCACACCCACATCACCTCTGCCTCACTTTCCTCACCTTCTGCTCACCTCCACAACCACATTGATTCCTCATCTCCCATACCTACCTCACCTCCTGCTCAACCTTCACACTCACCTCACCCTTCATACCCACATCACCACCTCACCCTCTACACCAAACTCACCTCCCATGCCCCAGATCATGTACATGGCTCTCTCATGGCCAGTCACATATACGTGGCTCCTTCCCTCAAACATACCTCCTGATGTTCCTGACTTGAGGGCCACACATGGACCTACTCCCTAACCCTTGCTGGCATGGCCCCCTCAAGATGACTGTATTCCACCATCTGTGCTGTGGGGCTGAAGAGAGGAGGCCCTTGTTCTCTGGTCTTTATCTGGGAAGGACTCATTCAGCCATGTGCTGAGTGCAGGAGATACAGAGAGAGGAAGAGGGGCACAGGAAGGGGATCTGCCCAAGCCCTCAGACCTAGCCACTGCTCCACATGGCCACGCATGGTCTTTACCCTTGACGGTCAGTGTGGCCGATGTCCTCTCCTGCCCGCACACACACGAGTACTCCCCAGTATCAGTCAAAGCCAGTTCCCGGATCTCCAGCTCACACACGGCGCCGTCCTGCCTCAGGCTGACTCTCTCTCCAGCTATGATGGTCTCAGGCCCCTTCCTCCACTCCACGGGGGCTGCCTTGCTCAGCTCGCAGCGCAGCATCACCGAAGCCCCTTCTGTGGCCTCCTTGCTTCTCATTCTTCCTATGAACTCAGCAGGCTGGGCTGTGGAAGGTCAAAGAGACACAGAACATCAGATTCTGTGAAGAATTTTGGGCAGGACCTAACAGGACAGAGGACATGACAGACACAGATAGGACAACACAACAAAACCAGTAGTGGCAAAGGAAGTAAGAAGTGGCTCAGATGCTGGCTCCTCGTGCTTTGTACAACTACCCAAGGTTCTGGAAGGGTCTCTGTGGAACTATGGGAGAGGGTGACACAGAGACAGGGGAGAACATGGCACAAGAGCATACGGATGTCATGATGTGAGTAACCAGACACCAAAACACCACTCTGCTTGGCCACATGTGGTCTTTACCCCTGACAGTCAGTGTGGCTGACATCTTCTCTTGCCCGCACATGCATGAGTACTCCCCAGCATCCTCTACAGCAAGGTCACGGATCTCCAGCTCACACACGACCCCATCCTGCCTCAGGCTGACTCTGTCCCCAGCCCTGAGGGTCTCAGGCCCCTTTCTCCACTCCACAGGGGCTGCCTTGCTCAGCTCGCAGCGCAGTGTTACTGTAGCCCCTTCTGTGGCCTCCTTGCTTCTCATTCTTCCTATAAACTCAGCAGGCTGGGCTGTGGAAGGCCAGAAACAGAGTATATCATCCTCATCCTCCTACAGGGGATGAAAGGGGCCATATGGTGCTGTATGGGTAGGGCAGGGCCTCTCTTACCCTTCACGGTGAGCATGGCTGAGGTTGTCTGGCCCCCAAAGCAACAGGAGTACTGCCCACTGTCATGGGGCTGCAGGTCCTGGACCACCAGCTCCAGTATGGTGCCCCTTTGCCGCATGCTGTACTTGCCTCCTGGCCGCAGAACCACATCCCCACAGCGCCACTCCACAGGTGCAGCCACGGATGATAGCTCACAGTGCAGCGTGGCAGCACCACCCTCCAGCACCTCCACGTCCTTCAGCCCCTTCTGGAACTGCACCGGCCGTGCTGTGGAAGGCAAATGCTCAGCTCATCCTCACCCCTGCGTCCCCCTGGGGTTCCCCACAGTTAAGGAGGGCTGGAGGCACCAGTGCATGATGCAGACAGGCCTGCCTCATCCCTTCTACATCGGGGGCTGATGACAGTGACCCAAGACCTCTGCCCTGCTAGGAGGGGGAGCCAAACAGAAGAACAAAGAAAGGTGGAGGGCCATGAGCTGTACTCTGTTCCCCTTTACACATTGATGCCTGATCCTAGGATCTCAGATGGGGCTATATTGGGAAGTGGGGCCTTTAAAGAGGTGGTAAATATGAAAGGAGGTCACAGGGTGGGCCCTAATCCCATATGACTGGTATTATTATAAAAGAGGGGATCAGGACACAGGTGCACACAGAGGGGTGACCGTGTGAGGACACAAGGAAGAGACAGCCAACCATACACCAAGGAGAACCATCCCTGCCCCCACCTGGAACCCAGACTTCCAACCTCCAGGACTGTGAGACATAAAAGTCTGGTGTTTGAGCTGCCCTGTCTGTGGAGTTTGTTACTCAGCCCAGGCTGGCAGAGACTGATGGAGACGAGCCAAGCCAACAGGAGGGAGACACAGAGATGTCAGAATACGAGACAAAGTTGGGGATCAAGTACAAAGGAGACTGTCAGTCAGGAGATCGACAGAGGGTGAGGGACTCTCTCAGCAGCAGAGACCCAGAGACAGGGAGCAGCAGTGACAGGGATGAACTGTGGGGCGACCAGATGGACAGAGATGGGCAAGCCCCCCCCACAACTTCCCCACACACAGACACTGAGAGGGGAAAGACCAAGAGACAGGGATCCAGATGGCACCCAGAGCTTCCCATCTCTGAGCCAGATGAAAGCCACAGGCACCCAGAGCTGGCTGGAGGCTGCCCGGCCCTGTTAGGGGCTCACCATGGACCCTGACAATGGAGCTGCTGCAGGCACCCCCAGCCTCACACTTGTAGCGCCCACTGTCCTGCAGGGTGGTGCCAGTGATGACCAGCGAGGCACGGCGGCCCTCGTAGCTCAGCTGGCACCGGCCCAATGCCCTCAGGGCTTGCCCATCCTTGGTCCAGTTCATGGGGGTGTCTGGGGAAGTGGTCTCACAGACCAGGATCAGATCCTCCCCTTCCATCACTGTGGTGTCCTTGAGCTCCTGGGAGAAGACACTTGGTTTCTCTGAGGACAAAAAAGGGAAGACAGGGAACTTGTGGGCTCTGCAGGAGCTGAAGCCCAGGTGACACCCCAGGTCAGGGCCCATTGTCCACCTCAGACTGGGGACACAGATAAGCCAGGATGTGAATGGCTCCCCACACCACAGGGGTGTGGCCAGACCTTGCCACAAGGACCATGCAATTGCCTCTGCATACTACGTGCAGCAGGTCATCCTGAAATCACCACACCCAGCCTTCCAAGCCCACCTTGGGGTCCAAGGCCCAGCCCACAAATCACACTGTGTCTGGAGCCACATGGACTGGTCCCCACCACAGCACTGAGCACACAGCCCACCTGTAACCCGCAGGGTGGCCGAGGACTGCTGGTTGCCTGCTTCAAAGTAGACAGTCCCTGAGTCCTTGAGTGCAAGCTGCTTCAGGGTGAGCACATGGTAGCCGCCCGGCTGGGCCTCAATCTCATTGAGCTCATTGGCATGTAGGGGTGTCTTGTCCAGGAACCAGTGGACAGGCCCATAGTCAGCAGGGGAGATGCGGCAACTGAAGGTGGCTGAGGAGCCCTCCTGCACCTCGGCATCCCCAAGCTCTTCCCTGATGAGCACTCTCTGACCTGGGGCAGGGTGGGTATATCAGGACCCCACTGAGGGAAACAGGGCACTCCCCTAGACCTGGGGTAGGCTCATGGCCAGAGCAAGCTGGTGACCGTAACAGGTTCAGGGTGATGAAACTAAGGAAACAGTAAGGGAGTCAGAGCTGAACTGACAAAGTATTTGTTTTAGGTCCACAGCCCCCTCAGTCCTGCAGAGCATAAAGAGTGATCCACAATGGGGCCTCCATGAGCTGTGCTTCCAACCAGTGCATACCAGTGCACCTGTCCCCAGAGTTATGTAACAAAACCAAATCTTGTATTAACAAGATATCAAAGTGTGAAAACAAAGGTATGGCCATGTTAAAATTTAAAACCAGTGCTTTGGAGGTTTGATAACATGAATTACTATGGGGTTTTTTTTGTTGTTGTTGTTGTTGTTTGTTTTGTTTTTGCTGCCAAGTTAGAAAAAGTCAAATGCGGAAATAGATATGCAATAGATTTCTCCACAGTCACAGGTGTCTTAAAGCTGCCTAGGCTGGGCAACAGATGCCAGACACTGGGTACTGGATATTGCGCACTGGACACTGGGCAGCAGGTACTGGACACCAGATGGCAGGCAATGAGCACCAGACACCAAACACCAATGCTGAACGCGAGATAATGGGCACCGGGCACCGGGCACTGCAGGTGGGGCCCTGGATGCAGGACACTGGGCACCGGGCACCAGAAAATGCAGATGGCACATCAGGAGGTGACTGGTCAGACACAAGAAGTTCAGATTCAAGGAACAACACACAGAGTAAAGGTGTTGGCCACACCACTAGGCGGGCTCATGTGTGTGTGCTTTAAGTTTTGTAAAGAGCATATTTTGTTACCATGTAGTGCTGTAATAACCGACTTTCTGGTTAAGCATCCAATTTATTAGCCAGCAGAGCTTCTGCTCATTAACTAAATGTCCATACTGAGCTCAATGGACTCACCAGGTTTTTCACTAGAAGAGGAAAACCCAGAGCAAGGCTCCCTTGTTATTCTGATCTCCTGCAGACAGACCCCAGGAGGGGCCTCCAGCTGACCCCACCCAGGACATTTGCCCTGGGGTCAGGAAGGCCAGACTCAAGCCTGCTGGATGCTCACATGCCAATAGCCTGGGGCCGGCCTCTAACCTCTAACCCACATAAAGCCCTAGCTCCTTATCTGAGAGATGGAGATAGCAATGACCCTCACCCTGTCTGCCAGCCACACCCTGCTGCTCAAACCTGGAGACCTTCATGTGCGGAGGTGGTACATCTGCATGCAGATACACATAAGAGCACACATAAGGGGCTCAGGCACACACCAGCACATAGGAGGGGCTTCGGAAACACACATGCAGTAATAAATGAAGGCCGCTAACTCATTCGCACAAGGTCCAACTGGGTGGTCCACAGATACATGACCACCAAGGCAACCCCTCCAGGAGACAGGCTTGTCTGGGGCACTGAGTCTGCTTTAAACAAGGCATACACAGACCACACCCCAGGTCAGGAAATCCGTGCAATGTGCTAGCCTTACCTTGCACCAGGAGCTGCGCCTGGGACTTTGCCTGGCCTATGTCGCAAGTGTAGGTGTCGCTGTCTGCCTTCTCCAGGGCACTGATGGTGAGCCTCAGGGTCATGCCCTCCTGGCTGGGTGCATGCTTCTCTGAGGCATGCAGCTCGGAGAGACCCTTTCGCCAGGTCACAGTGGCTGCAGGGTGTTCTGTCTTGCAGGTAAACACAGCCGTGCCTTTCTCCTCCACCCGCAGGTCAGCCAGCTCTTCTGTGAACCAGTTTGCCATTTCTAGGGGAAGAGAGGTGAGGGGTGAGGGTGAGACCTGAAACCCCACTCTGCCCCTTGAGACACAAGCAGTTCACCCCCAAGCCTGCCCATGAAACCTCAGGGACAGGGCAGAACCCCTTCCCTGTGGACCCCCACCCTTCCCACCTGGGACAGCACAGAGGAGGTGCTGAGGGACTGGTCCCACATCATGCTGAGGGAGAGAAGCCATGGGGGCTATTCCAGCGTCTCTTGTGGGGTTACCTTCCACGCGGAGGCTGGCTGTGCTCTTCGAAACCTCTGTCTTGCATGTGTACTCTCCAGAATCCTTGAGCGAGGCCACGTGGACCACCAGCATAGTCCGTGTGCCCTCGCTGAGCAGGTCATATTTCTGGCTCTTGCGAATGGCTTTCCCGTCCTTCAGCCAGCGCACAGGGGTGCCCGCCCGTGACAGCTCACAGCTCAGTATCACATCCTCCCCTGGCACAGCCTGCTGGTCCTCCAGGGGCTTTGTGATGTCCACTGGCCTTTCTGAAGAGGACAGAGGCAGCCTATGAAGCACAGCCACGGCCATGCTGGGGGTGGTGGCAGAGCTGGCACTTGGAAACCTTCAGGCTCTGGAGGCCAAGACTATGACATGCAGCCTGAATTTCCGGGATCACAAACCCAGGAGCCAGAGAGCTTTGGAATGCCAGGAGTCTCCTGTCATGAGTGAGGGGCCTTCGAAGGGGAGATATATGAGCACAAATGTTTTTGGCATCGTTCAGAGCCCATGACTCAAAGTGTGGCCATGGCTGGTGCCAGCTGGGAACCAGGCATCACTGATTTGCACCAGTGTTCATACTGGGAGCACGCACTCGGTGATGTCACTGGCTGGCGACCATGGGCCCTGGAGCCACCATGGCAGTCAGACCTTGGATGGAAGACAATAAACCCTGATCCTGTCCAGAGACTAGAGAACCTCACCCTAGAGGCTGAGCTCCTAGACAACTAGAAACCCCCAGCATCCCAACAGGACCCTCTGGGTCCCCACCAGTGGCTGAGGGAGATAGTCCCCAGAGGCACCCCTGGTAGGCTTGCCCAGCTAAGGCCCCACTGCAGGCTGCCTGGGGAGAGCTCAGGCTCAGCACACAGAGATGCCTTATCTGCCACTGGTGCATGGTGCTCACCTTTGACGATGAGCGAGGCCTTGGAGGTGAGGCCCCTCATGGAGAAGACCACCTCCCCGGTGTCACCCAGCACCACCTCTTGCACAGCCAGGGTGAACTTTCGGCCCTGGCGTGTGGCCTGGAAGCGGCCAGAGCTGCCCACTGTCTTCCCACCAACTGTCCACACAGCAGTTCCGCCTGTGTCCTCGCGGGACAGGATGCACTCGAAGCTGCAGCCCTCACCCTCTAGCACCTCCACCGTCTTCAGCCTCTTGGTGATGCCCACGTGCAAGTCTGTGAACCACAGGAGGCAGCCATCATGCAAGCCAGGCCCTGATGCCTGCCTCTCAAGACCAACACTATTGAGCCCCCAAGTGTTCCGGAGGCTCAAATACTCTCCCTCCCCAGTCCTCCAGCAAATGCCCCCTTGGCCTCCAGCTGGCCACACCCTGGTGTTTGATGGCCAACAGCTGTGACTATCAACCAGGGTGGCCAACTTCCTATCAGCTACAGAACAAGGGGCCGAGAACAAGGCATCAGGGGTTTTCACTAGCTCACATGCTCTGAAAGAGGAAAGATTCCACGAGTGAAGGGGACATCTAGCTCTGACACAAACACCAGTCTCATCTCCAGACCCACCAGATGTCAGGGGCCCACCATGGGTTCATAGAGAACAGTTCTGCCGTGCATGTGGAAACTGCTGAAACTGAGCCAAGATAGCAACCACCTGGTGGGGAACAAGTCCCAGGCTGTGCCAGTGGCCTGGGAGCCCTGGGAGCCCTTCCAGAGCATCCCCAGCATGACACCTTGGCCCCTCTAGCCCCCACCTGCGAGAGGCTCCATGACTGGCCTATGCCTCCCCACACGTATCCCCTGGTACACGGTGAATGTCTCTAGGCCCTGTTGGAACCCAAGCACTGTGGGACCCCATCAGGGAAGGCCTGTCCAGTCGCCCACGCTTCACTCTATTAATATTGTCTCTGCCAGCCTGCCTGCACCAGGGCCTCCTAAAGACTATGTCAAGCCCACTCCTCCCAGAACCTGCCTGACCTCTCCTGGCTCATCTGAGCAGCCCAGCAGCCTGGGTTTAGGAGTGGGCGGGGTCTCAGGAGAGACCTCGGAAGGTGGTCCTGTGCCCCAGACCCCCAGCCACACCACCACGCACCGTGCACGCTGACATGCGCCCGGGTCTCCTCTGTGCCT
This sequence comes from Furipterus horrens, assembly GCF_987537825.1. Lineage (NCBI taxonomy): Eukaryota > Metazoa > Chordata > Mammalia > Chiroptera > Furipteridae > Furipterus > Furipterus horrens. The sequence goes on along the minus strand of NW_028327180.1, from coordinate 57,806,206 downwards.
AGGTGGCAGGTGTACAGGCCCGCATCGTCCTTGCTCAGGTCATGCACCACTAGACTGCGCATGCCTGCTGTTTGCAGAAAGTTGTACTTGTCGCTGGGGCCCAGCTCCACACCATCCTTGCGCCACACCACGCAGGCCTGGGGGTCGGAGACCTCACATTGCAGGGCCAGAGTGCCCTGCTCCTCCATGGACACATCATCCAGTGCCTTCAGGAACACTACCGGCTTCACTGCAGGACAGGGTGTGAGCAGGTGAGCGAAGGAGCCTCCACCTCCGCCATTGGTGACCCCTGTGGGATCCCCACAGATCCCAAAGAGACGCCTCACCTCTGACCTCCAGGCGGGCAGAGGCCGTCACCTTGGGGGAGGCGGCACACACTGTGCCCGAGTCAGACAGCCTGACCCGCTTCAGCACCAGCGTGTGTTGGTGGCCCTTGTGGGTGATTTCGTGGAAGCTGTCGTTGTAGAGGGGCGTTCCATTGAGTGACCACTCCACCTCTTCATCCTCATGGGAAAGCTCCAAAGAGAAGCAGGCACGACCCTCCTCCGTGGCTTCCGTGTCATGCAGCGGCTGCGTCACCTTCACCTCCCGTGCTGCCAAGAGCACACAGAGACTCAGCTTATGCTACCTCTGCCCCTACAACCAGGGCCCTCCAAGTGGCCATGTACCTCCTGCTGCTCACCTTCCACGGTGACTTGGGCACTGCTCTGGGCGCTGCCGGCCTGGCACCGGTAGATGCCAGTGTCGGCAGGCGTGAGCCGCAGGACACGCAGCTCTGCCATGTGACCCTCCAGGCTCATTTTGAACTTGTCAGATTGCGCCAGGGGTGTGTCCTCCTTGTACCATTGCACGGCCTTGGGGGGTGGCTTGAAGTCGCAAGATAAGACCACTGACTGCAGCTCGCGGCCTGTCTTAGGCTCCAGTGCCCGCGTAAGCACCACAGGGATGTCTGCATGGGAGGATAGAGCGCAGCACTGAGGGGCGAGCTGGGCCAGGGGAGGGAGCCCCAGAAACCATGATCAGCTATCCGGGTCCAGTGCCTCTTCTGCCTGAGCCCCTCCTTCCACCCACCGGCAGAGCAGCTCACCTGAGACGACCAGGTGGGCGGTGGAGCGAGACTTGCCAATCGTGAAATGCACTGGCCCAGTCATGGTGGAGCAGGTGCGCCGCAGCGTCAGCCGGTGTACTGTGCCTTCCTGCTCCATGCCCACGTCTGCCCCGACCTGCAGCACCGTCTTCCCAAGCAGCCATTTAGGGGGCCGAACAGATGGGATGGAAGTTTCACACTCGAACCAGGCAGGGGCGGGCTCCATCACTGTCACGTCCTGCAGGCCCCGCACAATGGTGATGGATTGCTCTGTGGGCAAGGGGCGGGTCACCACAGCAGATCTGCAGAAGACTACACACCCCCTCCCTCATTCCTTCTGGGGAACAAACCCTCCTCCCGCACTCAGTGCTCTAGTCCTCCTCAACCCCTCCTGCCCCAAGGCCCCGCAGTCAGGCCCTCCTTGACCTGGCTGCCTCCAAGTATCAGGGTCCATGACAGAGGCCCTAGCCCATCCCCAGCACAGGACACAGCTGCCCCCACCCCAGGCCCTGCTGCACCTTCCACGAAGAACTGGGCGCTGGTCTTCACATCACCAGCATCACATGTGTAAGTGTCCTCGTCCTCGGGCTGCACGTCATTGATGACCAGTTTGCGGTAGAGGCCATCACTGACCATCTCATACTTGGGCCCGGGCCGCAGTTCTGCACCGCCCTTGAACCACCGCACCTGGGCACTGGCCCGTGACACCTGGCACTCAAGTACGCTGCGGTGCTTCTCCATGGCAATCTTGTCCCGCAGTGGGCGCAGGATGGACACTGGCAGCTCTGTGGGTGAGGCCAGGAGGGGTCAGTTTGGACATTCAGCCACCTGAACCCCATGGGACTAGGTGCTCTGTCTGTGCAGCTCCCACCAGCCAGGCTAAGCCAGGTGTCACACTCAGGGCTGGGACCCTCTGTACAACGGACCACAAAGAAGGTAGGCACACCCACACCTTCACCGCTTGCACCCCTTGTCACACCCGCTTGCCATGCCCCCTTGCCGCACCCACACCTGCCCAGCCCTGGCCTTTGCATCAATGCACCGGTGTGCCACCTTGACTGTCCTCAGGCCCTCTCCCCCTCCCTCCCTCATGCCTGGTCTCCCTCCACTCTCAACTGTCCTCAAGGCCATCAGCATCACACACCTTGTTTCCAGCACCTCCTGCAGTCCCAGGAGGAAGACTCCATTGGTACCCTCATTTTAAACAATAGAGGGCTGCCTCCCCAGAGCCCTGTCTTCCTGCAGGGCAGGCAATACCCCCCCTTTCCTTCCTCCTGGATCACCCGTCCTGTCCCGGGAGGGGACAGAGCAACCCAGGCCCATGTTGGAACAGCTGGCTCAACATACATGAGTGTTCTCACTGGGTGTCCAGCCTGCACCCTCCCCTGAAGCCCATCACCTCTCACTCGTAGCTGGGCTCGAGACTCTGCATTTTCAGCTACAAATCGGATTTCTCCTGCGTCTTCCACCAAGACCCTCCGGTAGATGAGCGTGTATGTCCTTCCTGGGAACACAGACCACTCAGCACTGGGAGAGGTGCCTGGAGGAGAGGAAGAGGCCCTCCCGCAGCCACTTGCCGTCATCATACCTTCCTGGCGGATGCGCACATTGTCACTGGGCCGAAGCTTGCTGCCCTTCTGGAACCACTGAGCAGGCATCTCATCATGGGAGACCTCACAGGAGAAGGTGGCGCTCTCCTTCTCCATCACCTCCACATCCTCCAGGGGCCTCAGGATCTGGACGTTGCGGCCTGGGGTGTAGAGAGAGGCCATGCCACACTCTGAGACACAGAGATGCCCATCCCTGCCCCCATCCCATTTGCTGAGTACAGGGGAGGGTCAGGACCAGAGGGCTAAGTATCTCGATGGGGGACACAGAGGGCCAGGAGGTCCTTGCACCTGGCCCTGACCTCCCACTCTGCCCAGCCCTCACCTTGCACCTTTAGGGAAGCTGAGGTCTGAGCCTCATGGGCATCACACATGTACATGCCCTGGTCCCCAAAGGCACACTGGTAAATGATGAGAGTCCGGCAGGTGCCCTGGGCTGCCATGCCCACTGTCTTGCCCACCTGCAGCTCCACGCCATCCTGTGGGGGATATGAGGTCAGCCCAGGTGCTGGGGATGCCTACCCAACAGTCCTACTCCTGCCCACCCACAGGGAGGAGTGGGGTGGAGCAGAAAGGTCCAAAGACAGATGTACCTTCAGCCAGCGCACATCCACATTGGGACGTGACAGCTCACACTCCAGGGTCACTTTGTCCTTCTCTGTGGCCACCACATCCTTCAGTGGGTGGCTGAACCTCACAGGCAGCTCTGGGGAGGCAGGAGGAAGAGATGAGAGGCAGGTCCTGGAGATGGCCCAGGAAGGGGGTGGGGGATGCTGAGCTGGAATGAATTGCTCAGCTGGTTCTAGGAATGAAAGCATGGAAGCTCCCCTCCACCTTAGAATTCCACCTCCCTGTCCCCACCTGCCTCCCTTGGCCACCTTGTGGACAGGGATGAATGTGTTCTCAAGTGGGTCCCTCCCCACTCCCACACACCAGTTACCACCAGCCGAGCAGATGTGTGCACGCCCTCAGTTTTGAAGGTGATGAGACCACCATCCTCTGGCCGCAGCTCAGACAGCATGAGTGTGTGGATGGGGCCTTGCACTGACAGTTGGCACATGGGCCCTGGCTGAAGCCGAAGGCCATCACGCATCCAGCTGCCCTCCACATTGGCATGTGACAGCTCTACCTCCATGATGGCCGAGCCCCGCTCCTGCACCTCCAATGCTTGCAGGCCTCTCAGGAGCCGGACCTGGCGCACTGTGGGACAAATGTGGGCCTGGTGTGCTGCTGTACCAGGATCCCAGCCCTCAAGCCAACCCTCCTTCTGACCTCCCCAGGGGCCTCAGCTCAGCACTTTTCCCTAGAGGGGAAGGCTCACTCCCACCCACCACAGGAGGATAACTGCTCTCTATGGAGGGTCCACCTCACCTCCATCCATGCAGCCCCTCCCCTAACCCTCCCTCAGGTTGGTGGTCCACCCCCACCCTCCCTTTCTAATCCCCTTCCCAGTGCCAGGTCCCCAGTGGGAAACTTGCTCCCCTCTCCTCCCACCACCCTGCCCCTCCTGGGTGCAGGACCCTAGGACCAGCTACCCAGCAGCTCACTTTCCACCGTGAGCTTGGCCTGTGTCTTGTCGTCTGGTGTCTCACAGCCATAGAAGCCACGGTCAGCGAAGCCCACGCTGTGGAGCACCAGGGAGTGACTCTTGCCCTCTGTGTGGATCTCCACCTTCTTGCCTGGGGCCAGAACCATGGCATTGCGCGTCCACTTGACCTCCGGGCAAGGCCTGGTCAGCTCCACCACCATGGTCACGGAGCCCCACTCCTCCACTGTCTGCGGCTCTAGCTTCTTCTTGAACAGCACAGGAGCCTCTGGAGTCAGGGAAAGGGCAGTCACACAGCCACTGCCACTCAGGAAGGCCAGACACAAGAGGGTGGGGCCCTACCACATTCTGACTGCAAGCCAGGCAAGGTCTCAGCCATACACAGGGCCCAGCTACACACTTGCATATGTATGCTTTTATGGGAGGAAATGGAGAGTAAGGAGGTTTCTCCTTCCCCAACCCTCTCACACCTCCTGCTCCCCTCCTCTGAGCAACCCTGCCATGCCCCAGTGCTTGGAGCTCCTAGATGTGGCCAGTGGCCAGCAGCCTCAGGACATATGGAGCTGGTGAGACAGGTGGACTCTGAGCCCCCAGGTGCTCAGTCAGCATCTCCGCTCCATTGAGGCCCTGGGAGCATGCACGGTAAGGAAGAGAAACATGCTGGGGTGGGCCTCCCAGTCCCAGGCTGTGCCATGACCTCCCCAGAAAGTGAATCTGCTTACATTATTTTTACTCAAAAACCTGTGATGGCTCCCATTTACCTACAGGTGAAGCCTGGCTTTCGCTGGCACAATGCGGCTTCAGCGAGCAAAGTGTACCCTTATCTCCTGCCTCTGCTTGCACTGGCTGCCAATTACACTCTCTCCCACCTTACCACCTATGGGGCTCCATGTGGAATTCCCACTCTCAGACCATATACACAGTGCAGCAATTTACTTTCTCCCCTTTGGAGGAGGCGCCCAACCCTTCAGTTCTACTCCAGTCTTCTCTTTGCAGCCAACAAACCACATGTCCCCTGAGATCAGCCAGAGGAGCTGAACACCTGCGAGCAGCAGGGTGCCAGCCAGGAACCAGCCCACCCAGGAGGCACCCAAACCCCCCCCCCCCCCCAACACACATACACACACCTCGGACCCGGAGGTTGGCCACGGATGTGACGCCCTCAGCTTCCGCGGTGATCTCGCCTGCGTCCTCCAGGGCCAGACCGGAGATGGTCAAGCTATGGCTGGCACCACTCTGCAATATAAGAAACTTCTCGCAGGGCTGCAGCTCGGCCCCATCCCGAAACCACGTGACCGCTGCATCGCTGGGGGTCACCACACACTGAAAGGTGGCCTCTCGTCCCTCCTCCGCGACCACGGCGCTCAGCCCGGATGTGAACTTGACCTCGCGGGGAACTATGGGAGGGAGATCCATTTGAGACATAGGCAGGAGGGGCGAAGCCCCACCAGAAGACACCCAGGAAGGGACCTCCTCCATGAAGCTGCCCCAGAGGCCCAGCTGCCCGCCCCAGCCCCTGCGCCCCTGCGCCCCAACCCACGCACGCGGTGGCTGCATACCACAGACTGTGAGCCTGGCGCTGGTGCGGTCGTCACGGCTTTCGCACACATACTCGCCCGCATCCTCCGCCCTCAGGCCTGACACTGTGAGCGACCTCAGGGGCCCCGCGGCTACCATCTGGAAGCGCTTGCACTTCCGGAGCTGCGTACTCCCGCAGCGCCACAGCACTTCAGCCTGTTCTGGTCTCAGCTCACAGGTCAGCGTCGCTGTGCCACCCAGCTCCCCGCTCACTGGCTCCAGGGGCCAGTAGAACTTGGCGGCCACCTCTGCGGGAGGAGAAGGACGTCAGCCAGGAGGGCCTCTGACCCTGGAGACCGGCTCTGCGCTTTGGGGTTGTGTGCCTTGAGCCCGAATCCGCTCTGGACACTGCCTGTGCGCCCTCCCGTGAGACCCCAGCAGGTGCAGAGTTCTCAGAAGACCGCGCGCGAGGGCCACTGACCTTCCACCTGCACTGGGAAGTCCTGCCCTTCAGCTCCCACGCGGCAGCTGTAGATCGCACTGTCCAGGGTTTGCGCGCTGTGCACCATCAGTGTGTGCGTGTCCCCCAGGCTGGCCGTTTCATGCCGCTTGCTGCGCCGAATCTCCAGGCCGTCCTTGAGCCAAGTCACCACAGCCACAGAGGGTGTAGCCAGCTTGGCAGTCAGGATGATATCCTCGTGTTCCCTGACCACCAGAAGCTCCCTACCTCCTGCTCTCTCCAGGGCTGGGGGTTCAGGCTCTGGCTCTGTGGCGCAGGGGGTAAGCGAAGGAGGGTCAGTCAGCACGGAGGGGGTGGGGTTGCTGCATCCCTGGCCTGGGCCCCGACCCCCTCAGGCCATAAAGTGAAGACCTAAAATGGGGCTGCCCCAAGTTCCAACTGCTCCACAATGCCCTGCTCGTCCAGCCCGCTTCCACTGAACAGGCCCAAGGAGAACGAAGCAGGGCCCTGCACCACCTGATGGCCACCATCCATGTTCCCATGGGCCATGAAAAGTGGCCAGGAGGAGCCACCTGTGGGTGACCACAGGCCTGGGGGCCACAAGCTCTGTCTGAACAAGAGTCTAAGGCCAGGATGCCTGCCCTCCAGGACAGCATGGGCACATCAGCAGATACTGCAGGGAGAGTGGGATCAGCCTGGTGGCCGAGCGGACATTCCAGAAGGACATCAGGGAGCAGAGCAAGGAGGGGAGCTGGAGAGGGCAGCCTGGGCCCTGGACCCTGGGGACAAAAGCCCGAGTGCTTCAGGCAGCACAGAGTGGGAAGGGGGTGCAGAGTGGCAACAGAGGGGGAGGGTGAAAGCCCCAGAAGGAGGCCCAAGAGGGTCCCTGTGAGAGTTGATCCCAGAGAGCACCTGAAAACCATGCTGGCTATACAATGGGGGACAGGTGGGCAGGGCCACAGCTGGAAATGGAACAGTGCTGGCCAGGACAAATGCCTAAAGGAGGACTGAAACCCAGTGGCACTGTCACCAGCGGGGGAATGTTAGGAACAGGCAGCACACCAGCAGGACCAGGCCAGCCAGGGCTGTGCATCTGAGCACAGGCCAGCTCCCAGGGTTGATTTAAAACAGCTGGAGAGTGAGAACCCCAAGGCCAGAGACAAGCTTCACTGAGGACAAAGACATACAAAGTCAGAGGCCCTTTGGGTGAGGTTCCCCAGAGCAACCCTGGCTCCACAACTGCCAGGGGGACCTAAAACAGGAAAGCTGCCTGCTCCACGTCACAGACAGAGAATGGGCATTTCCATAGACCTCAGCCCTTAGCAGCCTACAGAGGGCTCCAGGCCAGGTTCCATAGTGGGGAATGTGGGAATATGGCAAAGAAAGCAGAAACCTGGAGCAAAGGATGCCCATAATATGCTGGACTAGAGTCTGCGACCACTGTCGTCACACCCAAGAGCTCAGAAGAATAGAGCCTGGGGTTGGGAGTGTAAACAGAACCTAGCCCAGGTGCAACCATACCCACAGAGCCCACACAAGTCTTTTAGGACAATGCCTATCCCTTCATTGGACAGACACTTTTCTCCTCTACCCAGACTGACAACCACCTGTGACATCCAGGTGGAAGGTGACCTTCTGGCCCCCGGCCTCACAGCTGTACTCGCCACCATCCACCTTCCGTGCCTGCTGCAGCACCAGCCGCCGGGTGCAGCCCGTGGCCTCCATGCATACTTTTGAGCTCCCACTCAGCTTCTTGCCATCCTTGTACCATGTCACCTGCATCTGGGCCTGGGCCACCTCACAGCTCAGCGTGGCGATGGCCCCTGCCACAGCCTGTACCTGACTGCATGCTGGCTGCTCCTTGGCAAACACCACCGTGGGCTCTGGGGACAGAAAGGGAAACACAGGGTCAGAGACTTCATCTAAGTCAGGAGGGCGGCACTGGGGAAAGAAGGACTAAACAGGGAGGTGGGAAGACTGTAAAACTCTCCAGGCACCACACCCGCTGTGGGGCCTGCGAAAGCCCTGGCACCTTCTCAGCCTAAGGACATATTCATCTACCCATCAACCGTGGCCCCATGCAGGGGAGTGGTGTGTGTATACACATATAAATCACACACAATAAGAACAGTCATTCAGTGGCATGTGCAAGTCCATGAGACCACGGCCAACCCTTATTGCTGCTCCTTGGCAAACACCACCATGGACTCTGAGGACAAGTAGGGACACACAGGCTCAGAGACATATGCTATGACTATGTCACAGGCACCAGAGCCTCAGAGTTCAGTCCATTTTCTCCTCACAGCAACACGGCAGGTGGGGTATTAGTGCCTGGTGAGTGTTAAAGTTGTTTACATACACCTGTCTCCTGTCACAGAACCTCAAGTGTACATTTGCACAATGTCCTGACCAGGACTGGAGGAAGGTAACCAAGACTATTCCAGCACGAGTCACTGCCAGGTTGTTGTTGTTCCCATGTGACATCAGTTCTTGAGGGCTGGTGGCTCGGTCACTCTTATATGCCCAGAGCCTGGCACATGGCCACTCATCCACAAACTAACCTACATTTTTCTAGGTATTATACCTTGTATGTTAAGTGCACTAATTTATTTGCACCGTTTAATGAAGTGTAAGCATATTTATCCCCATGTATCCAAACATATCAACAGACAGGATGTTTCCAGCTCCTCATCCACTCATGACCAGCCCCAAAAGTAAGCACAGGCTGGCCTCTGTCATGAATAATCACTTGGGCCTATTCTTTGCTCTTATGTGAATGAATCCTATTATGTGTCCCGTAGGCCTATTTTTTTCCACTCAACATGCTCTCTGGGAGCTCTATCTTGTTGTTCCATGGAGCAAGACTCTCTTCTCTTGTACTGATGTACAGGATTCTGTTGTATCACACCACATTTTATTTTTCCTTTTCCTCTTCTGGTTCATTTGGGTTGTTACCAATTTGGGGTTATGAGGAATAAAGATGAATACTCTTGTATACATCTTTGGGGTCACATGGGCAGGAACATAAGTAGGCCTGCATTTGGGCTTTAGCACATGTTTCCAAAGAAATTCCAGAATGGTTGTACCAATTTACACTCCCACCATAAGTGTTTGAGAGTTCAATTCTACTGTCAATTTTTAAGTTGTATTATGCTTGATTAAACTCAACTGAGTATGTGTAGAACCTCAGAGGGTTCATGCTCTAGGTTCACTCATCCATCTATCCATCCATGTGATCACTGACCCAACCAAAGTCAATGGATGGCCCACAGTGTGCAGGCACTATGCTGGCAGAGTTGCTATGGTCACCAGCACAGTCTCTTGTTTCCACAGAACCTGCTTTCTAATGAGAAAAGAGTAGCAAACACACATAAACTATGACAATAAGGACATAATGCTATGCTTAATGCTGTGATGAAATAAAACAGGTGACAGGCTCTAAAAAATGGTCTGGTAGTCAGAGCAGATCTCAATAAGGAGTGATATTTAGGTGGAGTGCTGAATGATAAAAGGGAGGCCCTTTTGATTGATCTAGGATGTGACAGTCTAATGGAGGTGAGAGTTAGGGCCAGAGCTCTCCTGTAGGAATAAGTATGAAGTGAGTGATGAGGGTAAAAGGGAGCTCAGAGATGCGGCCACATAGACACTTACTTGCCTCTTAGGGCACTTCTGCTGCTAAGAAGGAGTGGCAATGAAAATCTAGCCATGGGATTGCTATTAAGACCCAGGGAAACCAGTCAAGTGTGGCCATCTTGCATGGAGAGAGTGATGAAATTAGAGATGGAAGAGCCAAGTCCCATACGAAAGAGACCATGTAGAATGGCTCCCCACATTCAGCCTTGTTCACCTCAAGTAGTCAGATTATTACCATATCTGCAAATATGGGAGACTAAAAAGCCAAGCAGAAAACCCCCGTCAACTGGAGTGGAATTTTAGCATCTTGCATTACCAGGAAGACAAATATTAGAGTTGAGTGTCTTGGTCCAAGGGATCCCCATCCACACCCCTAGTCTCTGAAGGGATCCTTGGGGAACTATGACTTGCACAGGGGGAAACCTAATATATATGACCCTGATCAAAATTGCAATGCAGCCTTGTGTCAGCACCATAGTGAAGGGACTAAAGTTCTTAGTCATCCTCTTCCTGCCTAGCAAAAGAGTGATCCTCTTTATACAATAAGATAACAGCATCCATATTAACACATTTTTTACACAATGTCTGGCAGTTGGTCATAAATTCCTTGGGATGCCAAGGAGAGTAGTAAAAAGAAAAAAAAGAAGTAAATTGAGAGGATGGGTTATTGTGGTTATCAGAACATGATACATCCACGACTAATATTTTTAAAATATGAAAATTTTACCATGGAGTCTAGAATACATAAGAAATTTAATTAAAAGAAAACTATGGGACTGTAAAATAAAATAACTGGTACACACTATAGATGAGTTTGACAGCAGCTTAGATATAGCAGAACAGAAGGTAGTAAATTGGAAGACAGGCTAAAAGAAGATATCTGTAAGAAAGCAGAGAGGATAAAAGAATTGAAAGAAAATGAGGAGAGATGCACATCAGTTATGTGATATTGTACATCTTATGAAAGACATAAACCCACAGACTCAAGATGCTCTATCACCCCTATATGAGTACAAAGAAAACCACACTTTCTGAAAGTCAAACTGCTTAAAATCAAAACCAAAAATAAATCTTAAAAGCAACAGTAAGAAACAAAAACTATAACTCTTGAAGGAACATAATAAACCTAAAGATGATGCCTCCAAGTTAAGTATGGAGATCCAAGATGGCAGCAGAGCAGTTGGAAGTTATTATGTTTCTTTTCTGTAAAATTAAAACCACACTTTTCATTTTTACCTATAACCTTATTGATTTGGATATTTTGAGCATGTGGCTATCTCCTGCCTGGTAGAAAGTTATTGTTCTCAATTAATGTCTTGATTTGATTGCTATCAACTTCAACTGGCCTACCAGACCATGGAGCATCATCCAGCATGAAATCTCCAGCACACAACTTCATAAACCATTTTTGACATGTTTGATCAGTCACAGCACCTTCTCCATACACTGCACAGATCATTTTTTGCATTTCAGTTGCTTTTTTACCTTTCTTAAAATAATGAAGTATAATATGTTGAAAATGTTGCATATTTTCTTCCATCTTCAATATTAAAAAGGCTACACAAAAATTCAACAATTTGATGTTTTTTGAAGAACACACAATATGACAGCTGTCACAAAAGAATCTAACAAAATTCTTTTGAATAAAGTTAAAAAAGACAACTAAGCACTATTAGAGCCATCTTACAGAAAAAATAAATAAACTTTTTCACCAATACAATGCATTCACCTCCTCCCAGGAACAAACTGAAAATACAACCAAAATATAGACAAATAACCTGACAACCAACTGAACTAGCTGAGCAGAAGTTTTATAATCAAGGATTTACAGAAGAGTCCACATCAAGACTGGTAGGAAGGGCAGAAACACAGAATGGGCTGGCCTGGCTTCCACAGGTGGCAGCTAGGTATCCAGAGGGATATGTCAGCTTCAAAGATTCCCACTGAGGAGCTTGGGGTCTGAACCCCACACTGGGATCCCCCGTCAAGAGCACTACAGCCAGGAAGAGGCATCCATATATGGCTGTGAAAATCAGCAAGGATTTTGTCTGCCAGGGTGAGACAATAGTCTGCTAGAGACACAGGTACACTCTTAAAAGGTCAGTCCACAAAGTTTCATCCACAGCCCCTCACCATGGGCTCTGGTGAAGGAGGTGCAGAGTGATGAGAGTGGTGTGTGGCTCTGGGGACAGGCTGAGGGGACAGGTGCTAGGTTCCCTGTGCTGTGTCCCTCTTCCACACCACAGATGCCATGTTTTTAGGTGGAGAACTCCCCTTCAGCCTGGGGAATGCAATAGTCCCACACTCTGGTCCCTGTCACCCCACTCTGCAGACCTACTACTGTGCAGAGGAGTTAGCTATCTAGGCCTGGTGTGTAGGGGTCTGGGGAGACTCAGGGGGTGTCAGTGATTGAGTTGTGTGGCACAGAGGCTGGGGCCATTCTCTCCAAGTTCCTGTGACCAGTGCACTTCCTTCATGGGAGATCCGCTAGACACTGCCTCCGGACTCTCAATAGCCTCATTCTCTGGACTTAGATGGCTCTGTCCTGCCACGCTCATACTACATAGAAGGTGAGGGCATATTCCAGGTGAGTCTGAATAGTGTTACTCTAGGGCAAAAGCCACTGCCCCCACCTTCCCCCAAGCCTGACCAGCACCTCCCCCAAGCCTGACCAGCACCTCCCCCTAATGGGAGATCCACTAGCCCCATCATCCCGATATTCAGGGGCCCTACCCTGCTGAACTGGGCTCCCAGCAGGATCTGGGACAGACTGACTGTGTGGCTCTAGGACAAGAACAATTTTTCCCTCACACACCCGACTACTGAAGACCCCTCCCTTCACACAGCCAAATCTTGATCTGTTAGGGCCTGATAAGTCCTTGAATCCCTTCCCTACCATAAAGGTCTGTAGGCACCCAGCAGGTGGCAGCTAGGCTTGGTATACCCTGGGACTTTTGAGTGGCCTCAGATCCATCCTCAGCGCCAAGTTAGAACCTGTGTCAGTTTGGTGAATAGCACTCATCCCTACCTAGTGACTCACTGAGAAAGTACCTCATCCAACATGAGTACCACCAGAAGCTCTTTCAGTGAATGAGTCTAACAGGCATCCAGTAGGCAGAGGCAGGCCAGGCAGATCTGGGGTGTCTTGGGCCTTTTAGACCTGTCCCCAGGCTCCGTGCTGGTGGAAACTGGCTTGGGCATGCAACTTGGTCCTTCCCACACAAACCAGGCCTTGCTCAGGAAGCCACAAACTGTGGATCCCTTTATAGTTCCAAAAAGGTTTCCGAGGGGCCGTCACAGGCAGCATCTGACATTGGTCTGCACCAGAGACCTTCTCGAGAGGCCTTAACCAAACACTCAGTGTCAAGATTCAAACAACATGAAAGAAGGATTCAATTACTTTCACAAGTAGTATATCCAAAGGGAGATCTTGGCAGGCACCAGGCTCTGCTGAAGTGAATTCCACCTCAGGTGGTCAGGATCTGCACAGCAGCTTGCACACTGTGGTCATAAACAATCCTCACATTCAGTCAACCTGAGGGTCGACCCGACACACAATAGGTCAATGGCCATCAAGACTCAACTGCAACAGGAAGAATCACAAACCCACACAAGGGACATTCCTGGAGCTCTCAGGTCAGGTGACCAAAGAGAATGCACCACTGGGTGCCACAGGACACCTACTACATTAGGCCACCCTACCAAGACTGGGAGACATAGCCAATATACCTAATACAGAGAAACAAACACAAAGAGGCAGGCAAAATGGGGAGGGGGGACCATTTCCCCAAACAAAAGAAGAATCTTTTAAGAAATCATTTACTTAATTATTTTTGTATTTTTGAGGGAGAAAGAGAGAGAGAGAGACATCAGTTTGTTGTTCCACAAATTTATGCATTTATTGATTGATTCTTGTATGTGTCCTGATCAGATGTTGAACCCACAACCTTAGATTATCTGGACAATGATCTAACCAACTTAGCTACCCTACCGGGGCCAAAAAAGCAGCATGGGAAAGACAGTTAATTACCTTAAAGGGAGCTCCCATAACACTGTCAGCTGATTTCTCTACAGAAACAATTTATGTCAGAAGGGATTAGCATAAAATATTCAGAGATGAAAAGCAAGGACCTACAGTAATCACTATTTGGCCCAGCAAGGCTATCATTCAAAATTGAAAGTGAGCTAAAGAGCTTTAAAGACAGGAAACCAGTATTACAAGAAATGTTAAAGGGTCCTCCTTAAGAAAAAGAGAGAGGGAGAAACATAGTTATAAAGAATAAAATGCCAATAAACACATGCCTATCAATAATCACTTTAAATGCAAATGACTTAAATGCTCTAATCAAAAAAGATAGTGCACTAAATGGATAAGAAAACAAGACACATATATATGCTGTCTACAAGAGACCCACCTCCAAATGAAAGATAGACACAGACTACAAGTAAAGAGAAGGAAGAAGATATTTCATGCAAATGGAAATGAAAAAAAACCTGGAGTAAGAATACTTATATTATGCAAAATAGATGTTAAAACAAAGGCAATAAGAAGAGATTAGAAGGACACTACATAATGATAAAGGTATCAATCCAACAAGAGGATATAACCCTTCTAAATATTTATGTACCCATATAAGAGTACCTTAATGTATAAAGCAAATTCTGATGGACATAAAGGTAGAGATTAAGTTATATACTCATAGACAGGGATTTTTACAACCCAGTGACATCGATGGATAGATCATCAAGACAGAAAACAACAAGGAAACAGTGACCTTAAATGAGACACTAGATCAGATGGATTTAATTGATACCTTCAGAGCATTTCAACCCAAAGTAGCAAAATATACATTCTTTTCAAGTGCACATGGAATAGACCACATGTTAGAACACAAAGTAAGTCTCAGTAAATTTCACAAGATTGAATCATATCAAACATAATGGTGTGAAAGTAGAAAGTAGTAATCAATCACAATGAAATAACAGAAATACATACAAATACATGGAGTCTAAATAATATGTTACTAAATAATGAATGGGTTAACAATGAGATCGAGGGAAAAAAATCAAAAGAAACCTTGAAACAAATGAAAATGAAAACAAAACAATCCAAAATTAGTGGGACACGCAGAAGCAGTTCTAAGAGGGAAATTCATAGCTTTACAGGCCTACCTTAAAAAACCCATACTCAGAAAGTTATAAGAAACTGAAGAAAGAAATTGAAGACTTTTCAAATAAGTGAAAGTATATACCATGCTAATAGATAGAAGAAACTTAACATCGTTAAAATGTCCATAACCCAAAATAATGTACACATTCAATGCAATCTCTATCAAAATACCAATGACATTTTTCACAGAACTAGAACAGGTAATTCTAAAATTTCTTTGGAACTACAAAAGTCCCAAATAATCTCAGTAATCTGAACAAATAAGATCAAAGTTGGAGGTATTACACTACCTGATGTCAAAGTATACTACAAGGCTTTAGTGGTCAAAACAGCACGGAACTGGCTTAAAAATAGAAAAGAGAACCCAGAAATAAACCCAAACCTATACGGTCAATTACTCTATGATAAAGAAAGTGAGAATATACAATGGGGTAAAGACAATCTATTCAATAAAGGGTGTGGAGAAATTGGACAGATGTTGCCTCCCAAATGAAACTAGACCACTTTCTGATACCATACACAAGAATAAAATCAAAATTTATTACAGATTTAAATATAATGCCTAAAACTATAAAACTCTTGAAAAGTATAAATAGGCAGTAAACTGTCACATGGCTCTTAGTAATATTTTTTTTCTGATATTTGTCCTGGGGCAAGAGCAACAAAAGAAAAAAATAACACATGGGACTAATCAAACAGTGATTAGGGAGATAAAACACTAACAAGATAAAAAGTCAACCTACCGAATGGAAAAAAAATATGTTTACAAATGGCACATCCAATAAGGGATTACTATCCAAAGTATATAGAGAACACATAAAACTTAATGCCAGAAAAACAAACAATCCAATTTTAAAATAGGTACAGTATCTAAATAGGCACTTCTCCAAAGAGGACATACAGATCACACAGATGGCCAGCAGGCATATAAAGAGAGGCCCAACATCACTAATCATTAAGGAAATGCCCATTAAAACCACAATGAGCTATCACATCACACCTATCAGAATGACTACCATCAATAAATCTACAAATGACAAGTCCTGGCAGGAATGTGGAGAAAGGGGAACACTCATGCATCATTGGGGGGCTGCAAACTGGTGTAGCCACTGTGGAAAACAGTATGGAGGTTCCTCAAAGAATTAGAAATAGAACTACTATACGGCCAAGCACTCCCCCTTCTGGATATTTATATTTAAATAATAATAATAATTCAACAAAATATATAAACCCCTATGGTCATTGCAGACTCATTTACAATAGCTGAGATATGGAAGCAAACTAAGTGCAAATCAAGACACAAGTGGATAAAGAAGATCTGGTGCATATATGCAGTGGGATATTATTTGGCCATAAAAAAAAAAAACCTTCCCATTTGTGAAAACATGGATGCTCTGAGAGTATTATGCTGAGCGAAATAAGTCAGACAGAGAAAGATAAGTAGACTATGTCAAATCACTCATATGTGGAATCTAAAAAACAAAACAAAACAAAGTAGATACAAACTCATAGATACAGAGAATAACCTATGATGCCAGATGGGCAAGTTTGAGAGGATGGATGGAAAGCAGAAGGAGATGAAGAAGATCAAACTTCCCGTTAGAAAATAAGTCACTGGAACTTAATGTACAGCCTAGGTAAAATAGTCAATAATATCTTAATCAATATGCAAAGTGGGACTTACTATGGTAACCACTATAAAGGTATATCAGTGTTCTATCACTATGTCATACAACTAAAATTAATATAACATTGTATGTCAACTATAAAAATGAATAAACTTAAATAGAAGCACAGTCACATAACCAGGTCTGACATGCCTAGTCCACTTCAGAACAGAAGCACCCAACACGGCCAAAGTCCTGAGCACCAGGCAATGACAAGGGCTCTGGGGAGGCACTCAGAATACACAACTCTGCACTAGTACAAGGACACATGACTTGGGTCTACAGAGAATCCTCTCCCTTCCATCCACCCAATCTCATCTGTTCTCACTGAACCAAAATGGCTATGAAGTCTAATGAGAGAGCACCAGGGTCTATAGTCTGTAATCCATCTGATTTATCATCTCTAAACAAGACAGAGTAACCTGAAGAACTGAATTGTGACACCCAGGTGGAAGGTGACCCTCTGGTCCTCGGTCTCGCAGCTGTACTCCCAGCCACCTGCCCTCCCTGCCTGCTGTAGCACCAGCCACCGGGTGTAGCCCATGGCCTTCACATACGCTTTTGAGCTCCCACTCAGTTTCTTGCCATCCTTGTACCATGTCACCTGCGTCTGGGCCTGGGCCACCTCGCAGCTCAGAGTGGCAATGGCCCCTGCCATGGCCTGCACCTGACTGCATGCCAGCTGCTCCTTGGAAAACACCACTGTGGGCTCTGGGGACAGGGAGGGAAGTAGGGTCAGAGACTTCATCTAAGTCAGGAGGGCAGCACTGGGGAAAGAATGACTAAACAGGGAGGCAGGAGGACTGGAAACATCTCCAGGCTCCACACCTGCTGTGGGGCCTGCAGAAGCTACAAAAAAATATTTAATTCTGTGAGAGCAGTGTTTGAAATTTGTCCCCATTGTGATGTAAGTTTATCAAAACATTACTTATGGACCTCGTGGGCTGGGTGCTCTGCTAGAGTTTTAAAGAGACCTTTGCCTTTGGACTTTGTATTCTGACTTGTGGGCAACAGATCCTTCCTCTCTGATAGAGATTTTGTAAAATTATAATAGCATCCTTTAGTGAATGTCCTTTCCCTGCTGGACCTTAGTTCCATAATGTTTTTAGCTCTCAAGTACCGGGAACTAGAGGAAATTTGTTCCTGGCTTTCTTCCCCTGTATGTGAAAGGGACTGGGTGGCATCTGGGGCCCTCGGACCTGCAGGGATGGCCTTGAACTCTGTGCAACTCTAAGAGTGGCTTATAATTGGTTCCTAGGGAAACATCATATTCCCCCATTGAATCTTTCCCTAGAGTAGGTCTAATTAAGGACTTGCAGAGAGGGGCTTTGAAAGAGGATGTATGTAATTTAAGTGGATCAAAACCATGGGTTCCCTGGGAAAAGAAAGCTCTTGGAGACATGGGTTGCTTGGACCCACTCCCAGGGGTGAGATGGAGACAGGGGAGGATAGCCAGCTCCACCCATAGGGGGAAGTGGCTGGACTGGCTGGGGCTGTGAAAATAGCCCCTTCACTCACTTCTGCCTTCAGCGTTATCAGACAAGATGATGGGTCACAGGAGGAAGATGGCGGAGGAGTGAGGGGAGGCTGCGCTTTCAGGCTCCCGAGACCCGTCTGCAGTTTGGGCAAATTGCAGACAGAACATCTCAGTGAGCAGCTGGACACTGGCAGGAGTTGAGCCAAGGCACTGCTGGATTAGAGAAAAACCATCTGGGAACAACCTGTTTAGTGAGGATAGCGGAAGAAAAAGGGACAAAACGGGATTCCTGACTGGGGTGGATGCCCGAAATGCAGCTGGAAGTACATAAAGGCTTTTTGGCAACCACAGGCTGCCCCGGAGAGGAGTCAGGGAGAGAGCGGATCTCTGCCCGCTGGCAGAGAGAGGACTTGACCAGGTGGCATTGGCGCTGAAGGACAGGAGACAGCACACTGCTGTGCAGGTGAGAATGTAATTTTCCTTTATGTTTTTCTCTTGTGGATTGCGGAGAAGGGTGGAAAGTTTGGGGGTGGTAGGACATTCTTGAGGAGCGCAGGCACAGAGGCGCACTCGTCCACTCCCCAACCCCCTTCTTGGGTCGCTAAGGTGAGTATAGCGAAGTGCCCGCATTCACTGGCCCAGGTGTGTGGGGCTGCGAGTTCAGGTGCCCCTCGGACACGCCCCAACAGACATAAGATCAGTGCCCCAACGGGCGCACTTGCTCAGGCTCTGCTCGTGCCCGCCCAGATGGGTGTGGCTGTGGCGCAAGAACAGCGGGCAGCAGCGACTCACAGACACTCACTTCCACTGAGCACAAGTGTCCAGGGCCCCGCCCTAAGAGACGAGAGACCAACTCCCGGAGCGCAGCTCGGCAGGACTGATGCTAGCTCTCTGGCTGCCTTGCACACGCGCACGGGCGTGTGAGAGCAAAAGCACCTCAGCTGGCTTCAATAGGTGCCAATCTCTCACTTCCACTGTGCCCAAGTGTCCGCGGCCCTGCCCTAAGAGGCGAGAGACCAACTCCCGGATTGAGGCTCCGCAGGCCTGAGGCAAGTGCTCGGGCCGCCTTGCGCGTGCAGGGGCGTGTGCGCAAAGGCACCTCGGCTAGCTCCAACAGGCGCCAAAGGAACGCGCCGAGCCAGCCACCGCGGGCGCACACCACTGCTGCAAGGAATGGGAACCTCTGACCTGCCTCATTAGACCAGCTGTGGAAGACGATACATAAAGGCTGAACTGAGTAAAAACATTCCCCTTTTTTCTTTTTCTTTTTTCTTCCTTAAAGGGAGGAGAAGAAGGAGAAAACAAACAAACAAACAAACAAAAACAATATCTCTAATCTGTTTCATACAATCTCTCCCTCTCATCCTTTCTCTTTAATTGTTGTTCATTTGTTTGTGTGTTTAGTTTAGCCTTCCTTTCACCATAAATAAATAGAATATAACTACTATATAAGTCCAATACTATACAATCCCACTTTCTTACTATATTCTGCATTCTTCCCTCCTTTTCTTCTATTGTTATTAATATACAATGTAAATATTACCTACTGTCTTGTATAGTCTCAACTATTATTAATCTATCATCCCCTCTCTCAAAAAATCATATTTTTCCTCCCTAAAAACAACTCATCTATTCTTCCTATAGTATAAAAGCTCTAATCTCTCTACATTTATATTAATACTGGCTAGTTAGCTGACGATAGCAGGATAGAGGGTGGGGGATATTTTTGAGGGTGCGGGTCTCCTGCCTAGGCTGTGTGTTTATGTTTTTAACAGCATCTCCACAAAAGAACTCAAGACAAAGGGGATACAGTGACTCTCAGTCAACTAGCCAGAAGGAAGATCCTACCAAAGAGCATCTGAAATATAACCAGACAGCATAAACAAATGACATAAAGGGTAACCCAAGAATGTCAGGCCCAGGAAATCAAAGAGACTGCACCACTGAAACCCCCAGGTCTCCCATAAAGAATCTCATACCACAAAGGTGGGAAGTCAAAGCAGACAAACCCAAAAAACAAAAACAAACAAGAAGAATCCAACATGGTAAGACGCAGAAATAACCTCTCAATGAAAAGAAAAGAGGAATCCCCAGAAGGAGAGGTAGATGGAATAGACATAACCCAAATGTCAGACACAGAATTCAAAACAATGGTGGTGAAGAAGACCAATATACTCGACAACCTTAAAAACAACTATGACAACCTCCAAGGAAGTTACCAACAGCACCAGGAAAATTACAGGGAACTTGCAGAGAACTACACCAGCATAAAAAGACATAGAAACTATTAACAAGAACCAGGAAGAAATGAAGAATTCAATCTCTGAACTGAAAAACACAGTACAATCAATCAAAAGCAGACTAAATGAAGCAGAGGATCGGATTAGTGAGTTAGAATATAATGTAGAGAAAAATTCCCAGACAATACAGCAAAATGAAAAAAGATTAAAAAAGTATGATGAAAAAATAAGGGAATTACAGGATAGCATAAGGAAAAACAATATCAATATCATTGGAATTAAAGAGGGATCAGAAAAACAAGGAATAGAAAAACAAGGAATAGAAAAACTGATAGGAGAAATAGTGACAGAAAATTTTCCCAACCTGATGAGAGAAAAACCTATACAAGTTCAGGAAGCACAGAGAGTTCCAATGAAGAGGAACCCAAAAAAACCCTCTCCAAGGCACATCATAATTAAAATGACAACATTCCAAGACAAAGAGAGAATCCTAAAAGCACCAAGAGGAAAACAGCAAATAACATACAAGGGAGCTCCGGTAAGGCTATCGAATGATTTCTCAACAGAAACACTACAAGCCAGAAGAAAATGGTCAAAAATTTTTCAAGCAATGAAAAACAAAGGCCTACAACCAAGAATACTCTACCTACCAAGGCTCTCATTCAAAATAGAAGGTGAAATAAAAAGTTTCTCAGACAAAGGAAGACTAAAAGAATACATCTCTACCAAACCAGCATTGCAAGAGCTGTTAAAGGGAATGTTCTAAGAAAAAAAAAAGAAAGAAAAAAAAAAAAAAAAGGAGAGGAACAGAGGTACAAAGGGAAATGAATAAATACACATCAATAATAACCTTAAATGTAAATGGATTAAATGCTTCAATTAAAAGACATAGGGTGGAGGGGGGGGACCAAGATGGCCACGGAGTAGGAACAGTGTTCTCAGCTCGCTCCTGTTAAGGAGACAATCCAGGAGGAACAAACTCGGGGAGGAATGACTGAGTGAGTGGGAATATCTGATAACGTGAACGGGGAAGAGATCGTGGGAGCAGCGTGGAGGGGGGTGGAGGGGTTTATCACAAACTGCAGGCTGAGTCATTCTGAGACTCCCTGCGTTTGCAGTATCAAGCCGGAGAGCTCACTAGCCGGGAGTGAATTCTTGTAGGGAGCTAGGGAGAGGATTTGGCTGAAAAAGCCAGAGGAGGGAGAGAACAGTGAACAACCAGGACTGGGAGAAACTGTGTGACCTGAGTCTAGAGAGAAACATCCTCAGCTGCAACCTCCGACGGAAAGCTCGGCATCCCGGGCGCGCCCAGCACTTGCGCTAGGGCCCTACAGAACAAAGGAGCAGTTTTGGGACTAGGAGACCGGCTGCACAGAAAAGCTGTTTCGGAACTCCGAACCGGGGGAGAACTGTGTTCTTGAAATCAGTGTTTGCTCTTTAGTCGCGCTAGAATCCCACAGAACAAAAGGCCAGTCTGGGGCTAAGAGAGAAATAGGACACGCAGGGTGTGTAAGTAGGGAAGAGAGCGGAGGAGGAGGTTCTGGAGGGGAGACGGTTTTAGGGCAAGGAGAAGGGCCCACGGGGAGGGGCTGCTGTGAAGCTCCGGACCGGCAGAGAGCTCCGGGGAAGGAGAGTGCTGCGCTGACCGACCACACTAGAGTCCCACAGAACAAAGGGACGGTGCTGTGGCGGGAAGAAAGATAGAGCAAGCAGGCCGATAGACAGGGAAGCCAGCGGAAGCGGTAGCTCGGAATAGAGAAAGTTTTGGGGCAAGGAGAAGAGCACAGGCAGGAAAGCCACTGCAAAGCTCCAGACTAGGGGAGAGGCCCTGGGCAGGAAAGGGCCACTGGGCCCGGCACTTTGACCGACTGTGCCAGAGTCCTGCAGAACAAAAGGACGATCTTGAGACAGGGAGAGAGGTGGGGTGCGCAGGCATATAGACAGGAAAGAGAGCAGAAGCTGTAGCCTGGGAATAGAGACAGGTCTGGAGGCAGGGCGGGGATTGCTGGCAGGCACAGGCTGGACCAACAGAGGGAAGGAGTAGCTGGACAAGCCTGAGGAGGGCTGAGGCTGCCTCAGGAGGGAACAACTAAAGGCAGCTCACAGCAGAGCGGTGGTAGGCCCACGAAAAACAGACTAACAACCCCAGAATCAAGCAGAACCCTCCCACAGCCAGCCAACCAACCAGAAAAGATTTGAAACTCATGGAATTTTGAATAGGAGCAGACTCAGGAAGGAAGCAAGGAAAAACAAAAAAACAAACAAACCAAAAACACCCAGAGACTGTGCATAAAAGTTGAATTGAGTTAAAATCCTCATTCTTTTATCTCTCACTCTCTCTCTAACTACCCCTACCATCAGTCCCTTCTTATTCTCGCTCCTTTTCTCCCCTCCCCTTCCCCCCCTTCTCTCCCCTTAGCATTCTCCCCTGCATCCTATTCTCAGTTAATTTTATAATTTTAAGTTCTCTCCCTTTCTCACCCTCTCCTTTCTCTGCGCTACTCACCTTCAACTTTATTAAACTTCTTTCTTTATTTTGTCCCCCTTCAGTCTACATTCATTTTTCTTTCATCTCTTGTCCTTATTTTCCTTCTCTCCCTATACATAATCTCTCTCTCTCCCTATTACACTTTATATTCTAATCTCTTAATATTCAAATTATAATTCTAATCTATCCCCCTCTCCCTTTACTCTCCTATTCTTACCCCTTCTCTTTTTCTACCCCACCCCCCCACTTCTTTCCCTACCTCTTGTATTTCTCTCCTTCATCCTATCTTTTGCCAACTCTTCAATTTCAATCCTCCCCTCCCTAATATCTCCTCTTCCTCCTGATTTCCTTCCCTCCTCTGAGCTCTTTTCCTCCCAAATCCTCTTGCTTTCCTATCTCCTATTCCTCTCTCTCTATATTCACCTTTTCTCTCTATCTTGCAACTTTATAGCATGTTTTAATCTCCTAATCTTTTTTATAACATATAATTCAAAAAAGAATTTTAATCCAGTCCCCTCTCTTCTACCTCCCCTTCTTCTTTTGTTCTCTCTCCTACCCTTCTCTTCTCTACTTTCTCTCTCTCTTTCCTCTCTCCCTTCCTGTCTTGCTATTTTCTACTCTGTATTTTTATCCTTAAAAAATTCTCTCTCAATCTATTTTCTACCTTCTAACCTCCCCAGCCCTCTCTTTCAATTTCTGGCTGTCTGTCTACCTGGATGTCTGTTGTGTCTACTCGACCTCCCACGCTAATCATATAGTCGTCGTCGGCAGCCGTCCGTCTCGAGAGACGATGGTGTAGCTTCTTAAGAGTCTATCTGCACCGCCAAGAATGGCTGTGCAGTCCGACTCGGGAGTGACATGGTATCTGTCTCCTCCCGTGTTGAATCGACATCTTGTGATGACGCTGAAGCTACAGAGCCTGGGCAGGGTAATATGGAGGGTCTGCTGTTGCCCATGCAGCAGACCCCCCCTCTCTTCACAGCTGAAGGGTCCAAGGGAAAGACGGAGTTGATACAGATTGGGTTCAGGTGCGCCGCAGGAGTTGCCGGTGTTGACTACAACGTCAAACCGCCTTAGGGACTCCGGCTCCGGATTTTCTGTCGGGGTTTACTCCCTTAGCCTTTCCCCTGAAGAGGTATGCCGCAAGGCAGCGGAGGTTTTTTTTTGGAGTCAGAGTTTTCCTTCTCTGAATCATATAGTATATACCGATTATATAATCCTAACACTATACACTTGCACTTTCTCTCCCCACACTGTAACCCTCCCCTCCTTTTCAAACAGACAGTGTAAGTGTTAATTGCTCTCTTACATAACCTTGATCCCAATTGCTAATATTAATACTCTATCAACTTCCAGCTCAAAAATTACCCTTCCTTCATTTAAAACAACTCCTTTCTGTTTCTCCTACGAAATAAGAGTCCCAGTATCTCCACAAGTATATTAACACGGGGTCATTTGCAGCCTATAGTGGGATTGTATTTGGGGGAGATATTGGAGGGTGTGGGTTTCTTGCCTGGGTTGTGTAATTATGTTTTAGCAGCACCTTCACAAAAGATCTCAAGACAAGGTGGGCAGAGTGACTCTCAATCAACTAACCAGAGAAAAAGATCCACCAAAAAGTAGCTGAAATACAACCAGACAGATTAAAGAAATATCATCAAGGACAACACAGACGGAGATCCAGGAGGGCGGAGGAGTAAGTGGAAGCTACACTAACCCCCTCCCAGGACCAGCCAGTGCTGACTCAGCCCCAGTACAGCAGACAGACCATCCCCCTGCAAGTGGTGTCATACTAAGGGGAAATAAAAGCCCTGCCTACAGGAATTAAGTTGCCACACCCACGGTCCTTAAGCCTGACGGCTGATCACAGACTGAGTATAGTAACAACTAAAGAAGAGAGACAAAGGAAGTAGATCCCTGGAAGTCTCCAACAGGCTGCCTAGGGCCAGTCTGGTACATGATCTGACGCTACCAGAGGCAGATCCAGGAAGAACTGACCATTCTAAGAAGCACCAACAAACAAAAGGAATCACAAAAATGGGGAGACAGAGAAACAACCCCCCATCAAAAGGAAAGGTAGAATCCCCAGAAAGAGTGCTAAATGAAATAGAGGGGAGCAACATATCAGATACAGAATTTAAAACATGGATTATGGAGAAGCTAAATGAGCTCAGCGGAAACTACAAAGAACTCCAGAAAAACTACAGTGAACTCCAGAAGAACTATAAGGAACTTACTGAGAATTATACCAGCATCAAAAAGGACATGGAAGCTATCAATAAGAGCAAGGAGGAAATGAAGAATACGATCTCTGAATTGAAGAACACAGTAGAAGGAATTAAAAGCAGGCTAAAGGAAGCAGAAGATCGGATCAGCGAGCTGGAGGACAACGTACACAAAAACTCCCAGACAATGCAACAAAATGAAAAAAGACTAAACAAGACTGAAGAGGTTCTAAGACAGCTGCAGGACAACATGAAACGTAACAATATCCGTATCATTGGAATTCCAGAAGGAGAAGAAGAAGAGCAAGGGATAGAAAACCTCTTTGAAAAACTAATGACAGAAAACTTCCCTCACATGAGGAGAGAAAGAGTCACGCAAATCCAGGAGGCACAGAGGGTCCCAATGAAGATGAACCCCAACAGGCCCACCTCAAGACACATCATAATTAAAATGGCAACATCCAAAGACAAAGAGAGAATCCTAAAAGCAGCAAGAGGGAAACAACTAATAACATACAAGGGAGCTCCAATAAGGCTATCCTCAGATTTCTCAGCAGAAACACTACAAGCAAGAAGGGAATGGCAAAAAATATTCCAAGCAATGAAAAACAAAGGCCTACAACCAAGAATACTCTACCCAGCAAGGCTCTCATTCAAAATGGAAGGCGAAATAAGGAGTTTCTCAGATAAAGGAAGACTAAAAGAATACATCTCCACCAAACCAGCAATGCAAGAGATGCTAAAGGGTCTGCTCTAAAAATATAAAGAAACAGAGAGAAACAGAGAAGAACACGAGTACAAAGGGGGAAAATGACAATGAATAAGTACTTATCAGTAATAACCTTAAACGTAAATGGATTAAACGCTCCAATTAAAAGACATAGGGTAGCTGAATGGATTAGAAAGAATGACCCACATATATGCTGTCTACAAGAGACCCACCTTAGAACAAAAGATCTACACAGACTGAAAGTAAAGGGATGGAAAAATGTATTCCAAGCAAATGGACATGAAAAAAAAGCCGGGGTAGCAATACTTATATCAGACAAAACAGATTTCACAGCAAAGTCCATAAAAAGAGACAAAGAAGGGCATTTCATAATACTTAAGGGAAAAATCCATCAAGAAGATATAACCCTTATAAATATATATGCACCCAACTTAGGAGCACCCAAATATGTAAGGAAAATTTTGAAAGACTCCAAGAAAGATATAGGCAGCAACACACTCATTGTAGGGGACTTTAACACCCCATTGTCAACAATGGACAGATCTTCAAAGCAAAGAAACACCAAAGATATTGAGGCACTGAACAACACTTTAGATCAAATGGACTTAGTCGATATATATAGAAGTTTACACCCCAAAGAAGCAAAATATACATATTTCTCAAGTGCACATGGAACATTTTCAAAGATAGACCACATGGTAGGACACAAAACAAGCCTCAATAAAGTCAAGAAAATTGAAATTATATCAAGCATCTTCTCAGATCACAATGCCTTAAAATTGGAAATCAACCTCAAGCAAAAAACTCAAAAACATTCAAACTCATGGAGAATGAATAACATGCTATTAAATAATGAATGGGTTAACAATGACATCAAGGAAGAAATCAAAAAGTTCCTGGAAACCAATGATAATGAACACACAACAACCCAAAACCTATGGGATACAGCGAAAGCAGTCTTAAGAGGAAAGTTCATAGCAATACAAGCCTACCTAAAAAAGCTAGAAGAATCTCTAATAAAAAATTTAACCCTACAGCTACAAGAACTAGAGGAAGAACAACAAGCAAAACCCAGATCAAGTAGAAGGAAGGAAATCATCAAGAGCAGAGCAGAATTAAATGACATAGAGTCTAAAGTAACAATTCAAAAGATCAACAAGAGTAGGAGCTGGTTCTTTGAAAAGATAAACAAAATTGACAAGCCTTTAGCCAGGCTCATCAAGAAAAAAAGAGAGAGAACCCAAATAAATAAAATCAGAAATGAAAGAGGAGAAATCACAACTGATACCACAGAAATACAAAGAATTATAAGAAATTATTACGAACAACTGTATGGCAAGAAATTTGACAACCTAGAGGAAATGGACAGATTCCTGGAAAACTATAGTCTGCCCAAACTGAATCAAGAAGAAGCAGAAAGTCTGAATAGACCAATAACAGCTAGCGAAATTGAAGCAGTAATCAAAAAACTCTCAGCACACAAAAGCCCAGGACCAGATGGCTTCACAAGTGAATTCTACAAAACATTTAGGAAAGAACTAACTCCTATCCTCCTCAGACTATTCCAAAAGATACAAGAAGAGGGAAGACTCCCAAACTCGTTCTATGAAGCCAGTATAACCCTAATTCCAAAACCAGGTCAAGACACAACAAAGAAAGAAAACTACAGACCAATATCGCTGATGAACATAGATGCTAAAATCCTCAACAAAATATTGGCAAACCGGATCCAGCAACACATTAGAAACATCATACACCACGATCAAGTAGGATTCATCCCAGGGATGCAAGGATGGTTTAATATTCGCAAATCAATAAACGTGATACACCACATAAACAAAATGAAAGACAAAAACCACATGATCATATCAATAGATGCGGAAAAAGCATTTGATAAAGTACAACACCCATTTATGATAAAAACTCTCAGCAAAATGGGAATAGAGGGAGCATACCTCAACACAATAAAGGCCATATATGAGAAACCTGAAGCCAACTTCATACTCAATGGGCAAAAACTGAGAGCATTCCCCCTGAGATCAGGAACAAGACAAGGATGTCCGCTCTCTCCACTCCTATTCAACATAGTCTTGGAAGTTCTAGCCACAGCAATCAGACAAGAAAGAGAAATAAAAGGCATCCAAATTGGAAAAGAGGAAGTAAAGCTGTCATTATTTGCAGATGACATGATAGTGTACATAGAAAATCCTTTAGACTCCACAAAAAAACTACTCAACCTAATAAGTGAATTCGGCAAAATAGCAGGATACAAAGTCAATATTAAGAAATCGAAGGCATTTTTATACACCAACAATAAAAACTCAGAGATAGAAACTGAAAGAAAAATCCCATTTACCATAGCAACAAGAAAAATAAAATACCTAGGAATAAACTTAACCAAAGAGGTAAAAGACCTGTACACAGAAAACTACATAACACTGAAGAAAGAAATTAAAGAAGATACAAATAAATGGAAGCGTATACCATGCCCATGGATGGGAAGAATCAACATCATTAAAATGTCCATACTACCCAAAGCAATTTATAGATTCAATGCAATCCCTATTAAAATACCAGCAACATATCTCACAGACCTAGAACAAATACTTCAAAAATTTATATGGAACCAAAAAAGAGCCCGAATAACCACAACAATTTTGAGGCAGAACACAGTAGGAGGAATCACAATACCCGATATCAAACTATACTACAAGGCCACGGTAATCAAAACAGTCTGGTACTGGCATAAAAACAGACATATAGATCAATGGAACAGAATAGAGAGCCCAGAAATAAGCCCAGGTTCATATGGTCAACTAATATTTGACAAAGGGGGAAAGAACATCAAATGGAATGAAAAGAGCCTCTTCAACAAATGGTGTTGGGAGAACTGGACAGGGACATGCAAAAAAATGAAACTAGACCACCAGCTCACACCATACACCAGAATAAACTCAAAATGGATCAAAGACTTAAATGTAAGCCGTGACACCATAAAAGTCCTAGAGGAAAAAATAGGCAGGAAAATTTCAGATATCCCACGTAGCAACATTTTCACTGATATATCTCCTAAGGCAAGGGAAATAAAGGAAAGAATAAACAAATGGGACTACATCAAACTAAAAAGTTTCTGCTCAGCTAAAGAAAACATCAGCAAGATGCAAAGGAAACCAACCATATGGGAAAATATATTCGCCAATGACATCTCAGACAAGGGATTGACCTCCAAAATATATAAAGAACTCATACGACTCAACACCAAGAAGACAGACAACCCAATTAAAAAATGGGCAAAGGACCTGAACAAACACTTCTCCAAAGAAGACATACAGAGGGCCCATAGACATATGAAAGTATGCTCAACATCACTAGCCATCAGAGAGATGCAAATTAAAACCACAATGAGATACCACCTCACACCAGTCAAAATGGCAATCATCAACAAATCAACAAACAACTTGTGCTGGAGAGGATGCGGAGAAACGGGAACCCTGGTGCATTGCTGGTGGGAATGCAGATTGGTGCAGCCACTGTGGAAAACAGTTTGGAATTTCCTTAAAAAACTAAAAATGGAACTGCCTTTTGAACCAGCAATTCCATTGCTAGGATTATATCCAAAAAATCCCGAAACACCAATTCAAAAGAACCTATGCACTCCAATGTTCATAGCAGCACTATTTACAATAGCCAAGTGCTGGAAACAACCTAAGTGCCCATCTGTAGATGAGTGGATCAAAAAACTGTGGTACATTTACACAACGGAATTCTATGTAGCAGAAAGAAAGAAGGAACTTCTACCATTTGCAACAACATGGATGGAACTAGAGAAAATTATGCTTAGTGAAATAAGCCAGGCAACAAAAGAAAAATACCTTATGCTGTCACCTATTACAGGAAACTAATGAACAACACAAACAAATGAGCAAAATTGAACCAGAGGTATGTAAACAAGAAGTAGACTAACAGTAACAAGGGGGGCGGGGGGGAGGAAAAGAAAGGTGTAAGGGGATGGGTCAAGTTAAAAAATATATATATATATGAATGACCCACAGACAGGTGCAACTGAGTGGGGACTAAATGTGGGGGAGGGGAGGGACAGGGTGCAGGGAAACAAGAGGGCTAAAAAAGTGAGACAACTGTAATGGAAAAACAAACCAAAATTTTTTAGTGGGGGAAAAATGAAAATATGAAGAATGGAAATGCCAGTTCAGTGAGGACAAAGATTTTCCTTCACGTTGTATATTTTTCTCCCTATTTGATCCCTCCAGAGTTTGGCATTCTAAACAAGTAAATAATGACATAAATTCCTTTGCATAGAACTAATAAGACCAGTTGTCAACAGAGGTTCTTTTTTTTTTTTTTTTTTTTTGACCAAGTCTTTGACTGGAATGTCAAGCCTAAAGGAAACATACTTGGGCTCAGATTGTTACCAGAAAGCCCTGAGGAACTGGGAATGACTTTCAAAGGTAATAAAAGCCCGTGAGATAAAAGGCCTGGTACCATGGTTAGTTGAGCGGTCCACAGCAATCTTTCCAGGGAAGGAACGAAGGTTGTTTTCCTGAAAGATGGCTAGAAGGGACCTTAAGGCACAAGGAAAGACCAGAAAGATTTGGAAAAAACAGGTGTGTACAGGCAAGGATGAATGCCAGATATGTGGCACAGCTTCTGTGCCCTGAAGAACAGACTGAAGGTCACCCCAAATATTCCTTGGGTAAGTTCCAGCAAAGCAGAACTAAAGATCATAAGTGATCATTTGCTGCTCTTGTTATGTTTATGCAAATGAACAGGATAAATTAAAAATGGACTTAATGTAGTCCATTTAAAGACAAGGAGGGTAACCTTAGGGAGAAAAATTATTATTCAAGGAAAATCACAATGATCAGTAGTAGAGTATAAAACAGGGCAACTAACCGTCTTAAAAGTTTCTTCTCCAGATTTAGAGACTTGTTTGCGGGTTATGTTACATAAATTAACACGTGTTTTTTGTTTTCAAAGGACATAAGCCTATGATCGCATTACCTGAGTGATTATTTGTACGCATAAGCCTCACTTAATCCTCTCTGCAGCGCTGCCTCCTGAGACTCAATGGTTTGGCTGAACTAAATGGCTGGGTTGGGGAAGAATGGGGTGGTCTGTGGGCTTCACTTTAAAACGGGTTTCTCTTTTCTATCCTAATGGCTTGGACAGAAAAGGCCCAGAGGTCTGAGAGGGGGAAAAACCTAAACTATTTACCTCAGCCCAAACTAAGTATAATGGGCAAAAGGGTTTTGGACAGGTGAGATGTGCCTAGCACACCTTCTTACAAAGAAACTTTTTTTTTTCCCTAATATGGAACATTGAAAAATTAATCCCTGCCTTTTGTCATCTAGTAGTTATGGATTGAATGATGTCTTTTAACCCTTTTCGCCAAATCTGTTGCCCTCAGAACACAACAAGGACACCAGCCTGTTGAACCAAGCACGCCGTTGACCGGAGGCAGCCAACTGACCTGGAGTCTGCACGATCCTTCCCCATGTGGGAAGGCCACCCTCCCCTCCACACCCCCACTCTTATTAGGGTTTTCTGGACCCAAGGGTAGGTAGGACGACAACCATGTCCAGCTTGAAGCAGCTAGAGGAGCTTGAGACCTTCGCCCATTGTCCTTTACAAGATTACAAAGGGTCCTAATATCTGAGAGGGGGGGGATAGTTAATTTTTACGAACCAGGGGTATGGACTTGGGGGGGATTGCTGGGGGAGGGGGGTGCTGGGGGGAGGGGAACAAGGGGGAGAAAATTGGAACTGTTGTAACAATATAATCAATAAAAAACATTAAAAAAATAATAAAATAAAATAAAATAACATATGATATAAAAAATTGTATTGTAGGGGCACCAAATATTCCCTGCAAAAAGTTTCGAAGGTCTGTTAAATATGTAAGTATGTAAGGGCTTTAAATGTTCTTTGTAAGAAGTAGCAAGGACTTGCTAAAAGGCCTTGGAAAAGGAATGTAAAAAGCAGTGTTATAGCAATTAGTGATTTACAGGCTAAAAGCACCTCAGCCTCTATTTGCTTGTGTCTTGTTTATACAAGCTAAAAGCACCTCAGCCTCTATCACCTTCCATTTGCTTGCTTGTGTCTGGTTTATAACATTTGTGAGAGTTATACTTTACAGGATATCTAGCCCTTTGAAAATAAATTGCTTCGCAAAAAGATCCTCCCTGGCTGGAGAGCTATGCTGCCACCGGAGATAACCTTATAGTCTTGCAAATTTTTGTTCCTGTTACTGCCAAGACATTCCTGCCCTCCTGCCCAGCCCCATCTTCCTAAGGCTGTTTCCCACCAAAGAAGAAACAAAGAGACTGCACCAGTATAAAAACCCAGCGTTTATACTCCATTGTAGGTTGGAGCATGTTAGAGACCAGCTCAGGGTCTGCCCAACTCCTGGCCATCATTAAAAATCCTTTGCTTGCTTTATACACCGCTTCAGAGTGTTCAATCTCACCTATGTAGCCATAACAGTATGACATTTGATACATTGTTAAATGGACACAACATTATATTTATGGTATGACTGCAATATTATAATGATATGCTTGAAGACAATATATTACGATGATAATGGTTTTCACTTCTGGTCTTTATAGATGGTTGTTATTTTATCCTTTATTCGTGTTTTTGTTTTCAAATTATCTATCTTATATAATCATTTTCCAATAGTGCAGAGGTCAGTAAACTTTTTCTTGTTTAAAGGGCCAGTTAGTAAATATTTTAGGTTTTACAGGCCATTGGTTTTTGTGTTAACTACTCAGCTCTGCTGTTGTGATTTGAAAGCAGCTATGAATAATATGTAAATGATGGTGTGACTCCATTCTAATAACACTTCGCAAAAATAAGGGGCCAACTAGCCTTAGTTCGCAGATCTTTGTTGTAGATAGTGGTACATACATGTTTTTTTTTAAAAAATAAAAGTTTTAAGGTGGTGTAAAAAAAAAAAAAAACATAGGGTAATGAAATGAATAAGAAAACAGGACCCACATATTTGCTTTCTACAAGAAACACACCTCAAAACAAAAGATTTACCTAGACTGAAAATAAAGGGATGTAAAAAAATATTCCAAGCAAACGAACCTGAAAAAAAAGCCGGAGTAGCAGTCCTAATATCAGACAAAACAGATTTCAAAGCAAGGGCAATAAAAAGAGACAACAAAGGACATTTCATAATATTTAAAGGAACAATCCATCAAGAAGATATAACACTGATAAACATATATGCACCAAACATAGGAGCATCCAAATACATAAAGCAAATACTAGAAGACCACAAGAAGGATATTAACAACAATACACTCATAGTAGGGGACTTCAACACTCCATTATCAACAATAGACAGATCATTGAAGCAAAGAAACACCAAGGATATACAGGCACTGAACAACACACTAAACCACATGGACTTAACTGATATACATAGAACTTTCTACCCCAAAGAAGCAAAATATACATTCTTTTATAATGCACATGGTACACTTTCAAAGACAGGCCACAGGATCGGACATAAAACAAGCCTCAACAAATTCAAGAAAATCGAAATTATATCAAGCATTTTTTCAGACCACAATGCCTTGAAACTAGAAATCAACCTCAGGGAAAAAAATTAAAAACACCCAAACTCATGAGGAATGAATAACATGCTATTAAA
The DNA here is from genome assembly GCF_987537825.1 of Furipterus horrens. Lineage (NCBI taxonomy): Eukaryota > Metazoa > Chordata > Mammalia > Chiroptera > Furipteridae > Furipterus > Furipterus horrens. The sequence goes on along the minus strand of NW_028327180.1, from coordinate 57,772,678 downwards.
TAATAAATGGGTTAACAATGACATCAAAGAAGAAATCAAGAAATTTCTAGAAATTAGTGATAATGAACACACAACAGCCCAAAACCTATGGGACACAGCAAAAGCAGTCCTAAGAGGGAAATTCATAGCAATACAGGCATATCTGAAAAGGATAGAAGAAGCTCAAATAAAAAAATCTAACCCTAAAGCTAAGAGAACTAGAACAACAACAACAAACAAAGCCTAGGGCAAGAAGAAGAAAGGAAATCATCAAGATCAGAGCAGAATTAAATGACATAGAGACCAAACAAACAATCCACAAGATCAACAAAACTAGAAGATAGTTCTTCAAAAAAATAAACAAAATCGACAAGCCTCTAGCCAGGCTCATCAAGAAAAAAAGAGAGGAGACCCAAATAAACAAAATCAGAAATGAAAGAGGAGAAATCACGACTGATACCACAGAAATACAAACGATAGTAAGAAATTACTACAAACAACAGTATGGCAAGAAATTTGACAACCTAGAAGAAATGGACAAATTTCTAGAAACATATAACCTTCCAAAACTGAATCAAGAAGAAGTAGAAAGTCTCAACAGACCAATAAAAAAGAAGGAAATTGAAACAGTAATCCAAAATCTCCCTGCACACAAAAGCCCTGGACCGGATGACTTCACAGGCGAATTTTACAAAACATTTAGGGAAGAAATAACTCTTACCCTCCTCAAACTATTCCAAAAAATTCAAGAAGAGAGAAAAATCCCAAACTCTTTCTATGAAGCCAGTATTACCCTAATTCCAAAATCAGGCCAAGACACAACAAAGAAAGAAAATTACAGGCCAGTATCACTGATGAACATAGATGCTAAAATCTTCAATAAAATATTGGCCAACAGGATCCAGCAATACATCAAAAGATCATACACCACGATCAAGTGGGATTCATCCCAGGGATGCAAGGATGGTTTAATATTCGCAAATCAATAAATATAATACATCACCTAAACAAAATGAAAGACAAAAATCGCATGATCATATCAATAGATGCAAAAAAAGCATTTGACAAAGTACAACACCCATTTATGATGAAAACACTCAGCAAAATGGGAATAGAGACAGCATACCTTAACATAATTAAGGCTATATATGAGAAGCCTGAAGCCAACATCATACTCAATGGACAAAAACTGAAAGCATTCCCCCTGAAATCAGGAACAAGACAAGGATGTCCACTCTCTCCACTCCTATTCAACATAGTGTTGGAAGTCCTAGTCACAGCAATCAGACAAGAAAAAAACATAAAAGTCATCCAAATTGGGAAAGAAGAAGTAAAACTATCATTATATGCAGATGACATGATAGTATACCTAGAAAACCCTACAAACTCCACTAAAAGACTACTCGATATAATAAGTGAATTTGGCAAAATAGCAGGGTACAAAATAAATATACAGAAACCTAAGGCATTTCTGCATACCAACAATAAAATATCAGAGACAGAGACAAAAAAGAAAATACCATTTACTATAGCAACAAGAAAAATAAAGTACCTAGGAGCAAACTTAACCAAAGAGATAAAAGACCTGTACTCTGAAAATTACATAACATTGAAGAAAGAAATTAAGGAAGATAGAAATAAATGGAAGCAAATACCATGTTCCTGGATGGGAAGAATCAACGTCATCAAGATGGCTATACTACCCAAAGCAATTTACAGATTCAATGCAATCCCTATTAAAATACCAATGACATATTTCACAGACCTAGAACAAATACTCCATAAATTCATATGGAACCAAAAAAGACCCCGAATAGCAAAAGCAATCTTGAGACAGAAGAACACAGCAGGAGAAATCACAACACCAGATATCAAACAATACTACAAAGCCACTGTAATCAAAACAGTCTGGTACTGGCATAAGAACAGACATATAGATCAGTAGAACAGAATAGAGAGTCCAGAAATAAACCCAGGCCTTTATGATCAACTAATATTTGATAAAGGAGGAAGGAACATAAAATGGAGTGAGAAGAGCCTCTGCAACAAATGGTTCTGGGAGAACGGGACTTGCAAAAAAATGAAACTAGACCACCAACTTACACCACACACGGGAATAAACTCAAGATGGATCAAAGACTTAAATGTAAGCCATGACACCATAAAAGTCCTAGAGGAAAACATAGGCAGGAAAATTTCAGATATCTCATGTAACAATATCTTCATGAATACATCTCCTAAGGCAAGAGAAATAAAGGAAAAAATAAACAAATGGGACTACATCAAACTAGAGTTTCTGCTCAGCAAAAGAAAACATCAGCAAGATGAAAAGGAAAACAACCATATGGGAAAACATATTTGCCAATGACATCACAGACAGGGGACTCATTTCCAAAATATATAAAGAGCTTACATGACTCAACATCAAGAAAACAAAGCCCAATTAAAAAATGGGCAAAGGACCTGAACAAACACTTCTCCGAAGAGGACATACAGAAGGTCCTCATGACCCATTGATTCCACTTCTGGGAATATATCCAAAGAAACCCAAAACACTGATTTGAGAGAACATATGCACCCCTATGTTCATTGCAGCCTTATTTATAATAGGCAAGATTTGGAAGCAGTCCAAGTGTGCATCAGTAGATGAGTAGACTCACTTTCTTTTTTACAGGAATAAGCCAAGAGAATGTGTCCAGTACATTTCCTGTTGGTACAATGCACACTGAGGATGCTGTGAGGGCGGTGGCATTTCTTTCATTCTTCCCTCATAGATAGCCTTCCAAGGTAACCAGGAGTGAGAGGAGTGGGCTCTGCATGGTGTTTGGGCTGAAGGCAAAGACTGATAAGTTCCAAGACATGTGTTGTTGAGGCCAGGAAGGGAGCTATCCCTGATGACAACACCCCAGAGGGAGACAGAGCAGAGCGAGCAGCACAGGTCAGTGCTAGCTACACCTTCATCTGCCCCAGCCATATCCTCACTCCCATCTTGGACTCTGAGGAAACACAAGGCTGTAACATTTGTCAGAATGCCCAATGAGATGACTGTTTCATGGTTCATGAATCACTTTGACCTCTCTCTCCATGGCAGTCCTGGGGCATGTGCAAGGTTTGCTTGAGCACCAGGGAGCATGGTGTTCCTGTGTTAGAAAGAGGATATGGGGCAGGTGGCTCCCTCTTCCATATGCGTAACTGAAGTACAGATGTTCTAAGTGGCTTGTCTCTGGTCAGAGGTGGTGCTGGGAAAAATTCTAGGTCTTCTGCCATAGTCCTCTGTCATAATAACCAAAGCAAGTAATAGTATCATCTGCACACTAAAAGTGCATTGTTCTCATGGCTGAGATGTCTGACTGAAGACATCACACACTATCATAAGTGTCCTCTGCACATTCAAGACTTCTGGAGCCTAGGTGATTCCACCTATTTGTCTTTCTTAGAGGTTTGTCTTCTAAAAGGGATTTTGCCTGATTTTCAATAGCATTGTCTCCTCCTTATTCATTTCTAGGAGCTCAAAAATGTTTTTAAGTATATTTTATTGATTATGATGTTACAGTTGTCCCAATTTCTTTTCCCTTTGCTCCCCTCCACCCAGTACCCCCCTTCCCGCCTGCAATCCCATCCCCCTTAGTTCATGTTCATGGGTTGTGATATAAGTTCTTGGCTTCAATTTTTCCTATATTATTCTTAATATCCCCCTGTCTATTTTGTACCAACCATTATGCTTCTTAGTCCCTGCACCATTTCCTCATTTCTCCCCCTCTCCCCTCCCAGCTGATAACCCTGCAAATGATCCTCATACCTATGATTCTGTTCATATTCTGGTTGCTTGCTTAGTTTGTTTTTGTTTTTATTTTTTAGATTCAGTTGATAGTTGTGTTTGTTGTCATTTTAATATTCATAGTTTTGATCTTTTTATTTTTTGCATGTTTTATTGATTATGCTGTTACAGTTGTCCCAATTTCTTCTCCCTTTGCTCCTCTCCACCCAGCAGCCCCCCTCTCTCCAGAAGCCCCCCACCCTTAGTCCATGTCCATGGATGGTGCATAAAGTTCTTCACAACATCCCCCTGTCCATTCCACACCCTCCTACCATGCTTCTTAATTCCTGCACAGTTTCCTTCCCTCTTCCCCTTCCCCCTCCTAGCTGACCACCCCTACATGCTCCCCATATCTATGATTCTGGTCCCACTCTAATTGTCTGTTTAGTTTACCTTTGTCTCCATTCCCTAGCTTCTGTTGTTGATAGTTGTGATGCTGTTTTCATTTTAATGCTCATAGTTTTGATCTCCTTTTTCTTAAATAAGTCCCTTTAACATTTCATATAATAATGGTTTGCTGATGATGAACTACTTCTGCTTTACTTTGTCTGGGAAGCACTTACTCTGCCCTTCCATTCTGAATGATAGCTTTGCTGGACAGAGTAATCTTGGTTGTAGGGCCTTGCTTTTCATCATTTTGAATATTTCCTGCCAGTTCCTTCTTTCCTGCAAAGTTTCTTTTGAGAAATCAGCTGACAGTCTTATACATACCCCTTTGTAGGTCATTCTCCTCTTCTCTCTTGCTGCTTTTAAGATTCTCTCTTTATCCTTAGCCTCTGACATTTTGATTATGATGTGTCTTGGTGTGGTCGTCCCTGAGTCTAGTTTGTTTAGGACTCTCTGTGCTTCCTGGACCCTTATGTCCATTTCCTTCCCCCAATTAGGGAAGTTTTCCTTCTTTATTTTTCACACAATTTTTCAATTTCTTGCTCTCCCTCTTCACCTTCTGGCAACCCTATGATTCAGATGTTGGCACATTTATAGCTGTCCCAGAGGTTTCTAAGCCTCTCATTTTTTAAAATTCTCTTTTCCTCCTTCAGTACTGGTTGACTGTTTCTTCATTATGTTCAATTTGTTGATTTTAACCCTGGTTTCCTTTTCTTTACCACTTGTTTCATATGGATTTTCCTTCATTTCAGCCAGGATAGCCTTCATTCTTTCCCCATCCTGTTTAATCTTTGCTGACAAGTCTGTGAGTATCCTAATCACCATTGCCTTAAACTGTGCATCTGTTAAGCTTTCTATCTCCTCATCCGTTAGGCATGCTATCTGCTCATTGCTTAGTTGTGTCACTGGGACCTTGACCTGCCCCCGCTTCTGGGTTGTACTTCCCTGTCTCCTCATCTTTCTGTGTTTGCCTCTGTGATTTGGGCAAGGACTGTCACACCTCTTACAATAAAGGGGGCAGATCCTTAGGTATTCGTTAGTGCTGGCAACCGGTTCACCACGTTTTGTCACTGTATGTGGGGGAGGGATCTTTCTGGTTGATTATTTCTTCTTTATTTCTTGCTGAACTTCCCTGTAGTTTTATTTTTTTGGATTTTCTGGGTATTTCTTTTAGTTTTGAAGTGGTTGTAAATTTCTTCTTAGTTGTGAGAAGTAGCACATGTATTTACACCTCCATCTTGGCCAGAAGTCAATCTTTTTCTTAAATAAGTCCCTTTAACATTTCATGTAATAATGGCTTGGTGATGATGAATTCCTTTGGCTTTACTTTGTCTGGGAGGAGCTTTATCTGCCCATCCATTCTAAATGATAGCTTTGCTGGATAGAGTAATCTTGGTTGTGGGTCCTTGCTTTTCATCACTTTGAATACTTCTTGCCAGTCCTTTCTTGCCTGCAAAGTTTCTTTTCAGAAATCAGCTCATAGTCTTACAGGTACCCCTTTGTAGGTAACTCTCTGCTTTTCTCTTGCTGCTTTTAAGATTCTCTCTATATCCTTAAACTTTGGCATTTTAATGATCATGTGTCTTGGTGTGGTCCACTTTGGGTCTAGCTTGTTTGGGACTCTCTGTGCTTCCTGGACTTGTATGTCTATTTCCTTCACCAAATTAGGGAAGTTTTCCTTCATTATTTAGCTTCCAATTTCTTGCTCTTCCTCTTCTCCTTCTGGCACCGCTATGATTCAGATGTTGGTATGTTTAAAGTTGTCCCAGAGATTCCAAAGCCTCTCCTCATTTTTTCTGATTCTTGTTTTTTCATTCTGTATTGGTTGACTGTTTATTTCTTCCTTATGTTCCAAATCATTCATCTGACCCCCAGTTTCCTTCTCCTCACCATTGGTTTCATGTGAATTTTCCTTTGTTTCACTTAGCATAGCCTTCACTTCTTCCCTTATGCATTTGCCATACTCAAGCATGTCTGTCAAGTCTGTGAGCATCTTCATCACCGGTGCTTTTAACCCTGCCTCTGTTAGGTTGACTATGTCCTTGTCACTTAGTTCTCCCACTGTAACTTTGATCTGCTCCCTCTTTTGGGCCACACTTCTCTGCCTCAACTTTACAGCCTCCTGTGTTTGCCTCTGTGTCTTGACAGCCTCCTGTGTTTGCCTCTGTGTCTTGACAGCCTTCTGTGTTTGCCTGTGTGTCTTATGTTTAAGGGGCAGAGCTTAGGCATTCATCAGTATGGGCCAACCCCTTTCACCACCTGGTGGCACTGTATATGGGGGAGGGGAAATGGGAACAATGACAATGCTGCTTTCTCAGCACTCGCCCCTTTTCCAGGCACTTCTCTCACTTCCCGTATGGGACTGGTGCCTCTCTAGCTGTTACCCTGGTTGTGGTTCCCAGAGTGGGTGGGTTTGCAGATGTTCTAGGACCATGGGGGCCCTCTTAACAAGTGGACTCTGCTGAGAGGTGGGCAGTTTCTTCTCCCTCCCCAATCCCCACTAGTTTTCATAGCCAAAAGCAATGAGGCTTTATTTTCCCAGAGATGAAACCATGAGCTGCATGGTCTGGTCTGGGGATGGGATTGCTCCCCTGTGTCCACCCCTGCTTTTATAATGTGTGACTGAGCTTTCTGCTGGTCAGCCATAGACACTGCCTTGTGGTCACCATCACACTACGTCCTCCCCATCCTGTCTCTGCCCCCTACCTGTCTGGATGTGTATTGCTTCTTTATCTCTTTGTTTGGACTTCCACACTGTTTGATTTTCTGGTAGTTCTGGTTGTTTTTAGTTTTGAGGTAGCTGTATTCCTTCTTAGTTGTGGAGGGATATGCAGCATGTCTATCTATGCCTCCATCCTGGCCTGAAGCTCTCTCAAAAATGTTTAAGTGCTGAATATTTGACAGTTAAGTATCTAGTAAATGTCTTATCTATCTGTATACTCACCTGGTATCTTTGAAAGAATCACAGTTCTAGTTTTTCAAATACAAGGACTTATTCCACTATTCTATTTAAGTAGTCTCTCCTTACCCTTATCCTGAAGTCATGAAATAATCTATGTCATCATCTGAGGGTTTTGTGGTTTTACCTTTTGGACTGCGGCCTCTCACCCATCTGGATTTCACTTTTGAGGTAGTGCAAATTACCTATACAGCTGACCCTTGAACAATATGGATTTGAAGTGCAAGGGTCCATGCATTCAACAAATCAAGAACCAAAAACAATACTTTTTATCTGCAGTTGGGAATCCACAGATGCAAAGGGCAGAATTAAGTTAAATGTGAATTTTCAAGTGCACAAAGATTGGGGGTCCCTAACTCCCACGTTGTTCAATGGGCAACTGTATATTTTTAATTAACTGTTGAAATTACCACCTATGAAAAGATAAACACAAGCTAAATGGTAAAAAAAAAAAAAAAATTGGGGGGAGGGGAGTCCACTCATTCACTGTTCTGCTACTAAACTCACTATTCTATTCCTTCCATCTGACCACTGTCCCTACTCAGTGACAACATTGTCCTTATTACTGTAGCATTTTGATAATTCTTGATATTTGATAGATAAATTTTCATACCTGGTTCTTCTTCAAGAGTGTGCTGGCTCTAATTGGCCTTTAAAATCTGCTCCTCAATTTTCAACCTCTCAAAGAAACACATTGGTTGAAGTTTGATTGAATGTGAACATATCTGCGCCTTCCATAGATCTCCACCCATTTCTTTTGATCTTCTTTACTGCCTCTCAAAAATTTTTAACAATTTTCCTCCTCTGTTGTCTTGAGCATCTTTATTAAACTGGGAATTAGAAATGTGATACAGGCAGGACAGAGAAGATGGCAGCTGAGTAGATGGAAACTGACCCCATTAACTTGTGCCCCCAGCACGGATTTTGGTTGATCTGGCAAGTAATCTCAATTGATATGAATTTTTGAAGCCATGGAGTAGAGAGGATGCTTTGCATTATCTGGTAAGAGATTTTATAATTCAAAGGGGAAATGCCCTGTGCAAAATGCCTGAAGCAGAGGAGAGAACAGACAGAAAACCCAGCTTAGGGGCTCCCTCCTTTCCTGGAGCTGGGAGCCCTGGTCCTGCACAGGAAAACCCCCAACCCTAATTGGGAGAGACTTGGGGGGATATACAAAGTCTGGGAGACTTAGGCTGCACATACACACAGTGAGCAGCATGTCCATAGCTGCAGTGCCAGCCAGGAGAATATCAGAGAGAAACTCTACCTCCTAAAACTGTCAGAGGCACTGAAAAGAGTGGATAGCCCTGACCAAGGGAGGAATTTTGCTTTTTGGGAAGGTGAAGTGCATGGAGAGCCAGTACCTGGCTCGGTGCTGCAGGGCAAGTGCCACAGAGACTTTTTCAAAAGGGAAGCTGAGGTGTGACTGGGCAGGTACCCTGTGCTAACATGTGCAGCAGTTATGCCAGCAAAGAAACCAGAGTGAAGTCACAGTTTGGTCCCACTGAGTCCAGCTGCACAGGAAGAACAGAAAGTAGCACAGCGAAAGGACCGTAGGACCCAACCCCATGCAGCTGGTGAGCAAGGGACTGCTCAGAGCACAGTTAGGGTCTGAGTCTCCTGTGAGAGCAGCAGGCTGGGGACTGGATGACCAGAGCTGAGCGCCTGTGATTTGTTACAGCCAGGCAGGTCTCCTCACAAGCAGGCCTGCCCAGCCCCAACCTATGAGATTTCAGACTCTACAGATAAGTGAGGCCAGGCTCAGGAGCCCCTAGCTCAACGCATATCCACAGAGGAATGAAGGCGAAGTTCCAAAAGGGACCTTTCTAAATTTCTGTCACATTACAAGCTACACTGGTTCCTCAGGCCCTGATCCACTGAAACCAGCAGAGAAGAGAGATTAGAGACAGGCACAACAAGGGGTGTTCAGCACCCCGCGCCCCAAGCCTTGGCTCTTATACAGAGCTTCCATTGGCTCCAGACAGGAAAGAGCTTCCCCTTTACATAGATTGGTCCCTCATAGGAAACAGCTAATTCACCAGAAACTACACAGTATTGGAAATAATCTAGGACAGACCAAGATGTGTGGTGGGGGGATGGGGAAACACTCCAACCATCTTCCCTGAAGACTGAATAGTGACCCAGGATTCCCACCCTCCAATCATACAAAATGCCCCGCTGGAGGCAGGTGGAGGTGGTACTTGCAGTGTTCTTGGACATTAGATGAACCATCATGGGCCATGTACTGATGGAAAGCCAAAAGGGCAGAATAGGGAAGACCAGCCAGGCCTGAAGGAGACAGCCACAGACTGTGGATGGGTTGTTGGTAGTCTTGAACAGGCTGCCTAGGACACCATCTGACATTACCAGGAGTGGATCCAGAAAGATGAAACAGTGGCAAACACTAGACTCCGCTAAGATGAATTCTACCTCAGTATTCATTATTTGCATTATTTTTATTCTGGTATAGCTTTCTAACATTTTTTTTATTTTTATTCAAGTTTGTTCCTATTTTTCACAATTGTTTATTTTAGTTTTAATTCAGATATCATATTTTACTCCTCCCTTCTCTTACTCCATTTTGCCTTCTTCCTTCCTCTTCTTATTTTTGTTTCAAATTTTACTTTTTCTCTTTCTATACCTTGTTTCTATTTCATAGTCTTACTATTTCTCCTCCCTCCAGCCTCTCAATACAATTTTTCTTGCCATTAGACATCTCACATTCTTTTTCCCTTTATTATAATATCCTTATTCTCTCTCCACCTTTATTAATCTTTGCTTGTTTGTTGTTAATATGGTGGTTGTTGTTGCATTTCTTCAATTTTATTCCTAGTTCACTATTTTTATATTTCAAACATCAGATATTACTGTTCCTCTCTCCTACTCCATTTTGTCTTCATCCTGCTATTTCTTTTTTTCATTTAAAATTTTATTTTTCCCTGCTCTAGCCTGGTTTTTATTCCTTACTCTTATTATTTCTTCTCCCTCTATCCTCTCAAAATCACTTTTCTTTCCTTTAGACATATCATAATCTTTCTTTCTTTTTTCCTTATTATTCTCTTTCCACCTTTATCAATATTTGCTCCTTTGTCATTGATATTGCTGTGGTGGCTGTTTTTCTTCAATTTTGTTCCTATTTTTACCCTATTTTTTTTTTACTATGTTTAAATCTCATATTATACTCTTCCCTTTTCTTACTCCATTTTCCCTCCTTCCCTCCCTTTTTTATTTATATTGTAATTTCTTTTCTTTATTTCTTCACCTTCTCTTTATTCCCTACTCTTATTATTTCTCCTCCTTCTACCCGCTCAAATTCATTTTTCTTTCTGTTAGTCATTCCATATTTGCTTTTCCTTTCTTTTTGTCTCAATCTCTTTATACCTTTATTAATATTTTCTCATTTATTATTGATAGTGTAGTCATGGTTGGGGGATATCATTGCAGGTGTGAGTTTTGTTTCCTGGGTTGCTTTGTTTTGTTCTGGTAGCACCTCTACAACAGCATACAAGATGTGGTGGGTGGTGTGACTCAGTCAGCCATATGGAGAGAAGAACCCACCAAAGAATGACCCAAGAACAACAAAAATCCAATTACAACAATAGAGTCCATGTATACAACATAAAGGGCATCCCAAGAGTATCCAGCTCAGGAGATCAAGGAGACTTCATCACTGAGTCCCACAGAACTCCTACCATGGAAGGCCACCCCATAAAGACAGGGATTCAAAGCAGATGAATCTAATATGCAGAAAGAAACAAAAGGAGTCATCCAAAATGGGGAGAAAAAAAAACAACCCCCAACTGAAAGGAAAGGAGAAATCCCCAGAGAGAATGCTAAATGAAATAGAGGCAAACAATCTATCAGACATAGATTTCAAAATAATGGTTATAAGGATGCTCAAGGAACTCAGTGAGAACTACAAGGAACTCTATGGGAACTCATCAGCATGAAAAGGGACATAGAAACGATGAATAAAAGACAGGAGCAAATGAAGAATACATTAAAAGAAATTAAAAGCAGGCTAGATGAAGCAGAGGATCAAATCAGCGAGTTGGAAGACAAGGTAGAAAAAAAACCCAGTCAGGGCAACAAAATGAAAAAAGACTCAAAAAGAAGAAAGACAGTTTAAGGGAGCTTCAGAATAACATGAAACATAACATTATCATCATAGGAATACCAGAAGGAGAAGAAAAGGAGCAGGGAGTAGAAAACCTGTTTGAAAAAGTAATGTCAGGAAACTTCCTTAACTTGGTGAGGGAAAAAGCCACTCAAGTCCAGGAAGCACAGAGGGTCTCAATCAAGATGACCAAAAGAGGTCCACTCCAAGGCACATCAAAATTTAAAGACAAAGAGAGAATCTCAAAGGCAGCAAGGGAGAAACAGCTAGTAGTGTGCAAAGGAGCTCCAGTAAGGCTATCAGCTAATTATTCAACAGACACACTAAAAGTCAGAAGGGAACGGCATGAAATATTCCAAGCAATGAAAAACAAAGGCCTGCAACCAAGACCACTCTACCCAGCAAGGCTCTCATTTAAAAATGGAAGGTGAAATAAGGAGCTTCCCAGACCCCCCAACCCCCCAAAAGGCTAAAGAGTACATTTCCACCAAATCAGAATTGCAAGAGATGCATAAGGGACAGCTTTAAGAAGACAAAGAAAGAGAGAGAGAGAGAGAGAGAGAGAGAGAGAGAGAGAGAGAGAGAGAGAGAGAGGGAGGGAGAGGGAGGAACACAGGCACAAGGGAGAAAATAGCAATAAATAAATACCTAGCAATAATAACCTTAAATGTAAATGGATTAAATGCTCCAATAAAAAATATAGGGTAGCTGAATGGATAATAAAACATGACCTCCACATATGATGCCTGCAAGAGACCCACCTCAGAACAAAAGATCTGCACAGAATGAAAGTGAAGGAATGGAAAAATTATTTCAAATAAATGGACATAAAAAAAAAGCTGAGATAGCAACACTTATATCAGACAAAGTAAACTTCAAAACAAAGGCCATAACAAGAGACAAAGAAGGACACTACATAATACTTAGGAGAATAATCCATCAATAAGATACAACTCTTGTAAACATATATGCACCCAACATAGAAGCACCCAAATATATAAGGAAATCTTGGAGGAATTCAAGAAAGAGATTGACAGCAATACAGGCATCATAGGGGATTTTAACATTCCACTGTCAACAATTGATAGATGTTCCAAAAAGAGAATCAACAAGGATATTGTGGCATTGAATGATACTCTATATCAAATGAACTTTATTGATATTTACAGAAAATTTCACCCCAAAGAAGCAAAATACACATTCTTCTCAAAAGAACATGGAACATTTTCAAACATAGACCACATGGTAGGACAAAAACAAGCCTCAAAAAATTCAAGAAAATTGAAATAATATCAAGTATCTTCTCAGATCACAATGGCTTGAAACTAGAAACCAACCTCAAGAAAAAATCTCAAAAGCATTCAAGTACATGGAGACTGAACAACATGTTATTAAATAATGAATGGGTAAACAATGAGATCAAGGAAGAAGTCAAAAAGTATCTGAAAGCAAGTGAAAGTGAACACACAACAGCCCAAAGCCTTTGGGACACAATGAAGGCAGTAAATTTCAAATAAACAACCTAACCATACAAGAACTAGAAGAACAACAACCAAAAAATAAGCCCAGAGCAAGTCAAAGGAAGAAAATGATCAAGATCAGAGCAGAATTAAATGACATAGAGACCAAAAGAACAATTCAAAGGATCAATGAATCAGAAGCTGGTTCTTTGAAAAGATAAACAAAATGACAAGCCTTTAACCAGGCTCATCAAGAAAAAAAAAAAAAAAAAGAGAGGACCAAAATAAATAAAATCAGAAATGAAAGAGGGGGAAGTTACAACTGATACCACAGAAATACAAAGGATTGTAACAAATTACTATGAAAAAATATATGCCAAGATATTGGACAACCTGGACAAAATAAATAAATTTCTAGAAACACACAACTTTCCAAAACTGAACCAAGAAGAAGAGGAAATCTTGAATAGACTGATAAAAACTACTGAAATTGGACTCATGGACATGGACAACGGGGAGGGATATGATTGCGGGAGAGGGGGTGGGTTGGGTGGGGGAGAGAAATTGGGAGAAGAGGGGACAACTGTAATTGAAAAACCAAAAAAAAAAAAAGCCCCCCCCCAAAAAACTACTGAAATTGAAGCAGTAATTTAAAAACTATGTGTACACAAAAGCCCTGGACTGAACAGCTTCACAGGAGAATTTTACCAAACATTTAAAGGACTCCTATGCTTCTCAAACTATTCCAAAAAATTCAAAAAGAGGGAAGACTCCCCAACTCTTTTTATGAAGCCAGTGTTGTCCTAATTCCAAAACCAGGTAAAGACACAACAAAGAAAGAAAACTACAGGTAAATATCTCTGATGAACACAGATGCTAAAATCATCAATAAAATATTGGTAATCCAGATCCAGCAATACATTAAAAAGATCATACACCATGATCAAGTGGGACCATCCCCAGGATGTAAGGGTAGTACAATAGTCACAAATTAATAAATGTAATACACCATATAAACAAAATGAAGGACAAATATCACATGATCATTTCAACATATGTGGGGAAAGCATTTGATAAAAACCAGCATCCGTTTATGACAAAAACACTCAGCAAAGTGGGAATACAGGGAGTATACCTCAACATATTAAAGGCCATGTATGAGAAACTTAATGCCAACATCATACTCAATGGACAAAAACTAAATTCTTTCCCCTTAAAATCAGGAACAAGACAAGAGTGTCTGCTTTTACCACTTTTATTCAACATAGTACTGGATGTTCTAGACACAGCTATCAAACAAGAAAAAGAAATAAAAGGCATCCAAATTGGAAAGGAAGAAGTAAAACTGTCATTATTCACAGACTACATGATAGTGTACATAGGAAACTCTATAGTCTCCATCAAAAAACTGCTGAACCTAATAAGTGAATTTGGCAAAATAGTGGGATACAAGTCATTACTCAGAGATTGATGGCATTTTTGTACAACAATGAACTGTCAGAAACAGAAACTAGGGGGGAAATCCCATTTACTATAGCAACAAGAAAAATTAAGTACCTAGGAATAAATTAAACCAAGGAGGTAAAAACCTGTACTTGGAAAACTATCGAACACTGAAGAAAGAAACTGAGGAAGATACAAATAAATGAGAGCATATACCATGTTCACGGATTGGAAGAATTAATATCATTAAAATGTCCAACTATGCAAAGTAATCTATAGATTCAAAGCAATTCCTATTAAAATACCAACGACATATTTCACAGATCTAGAAAAAGTACTTTAAAAATTTATATGGAATGAAAAAAAGACTCTGAATAACATCAGCAATCTTCAGAAAGAAGAACAAAGTAGGAGGGATCACAATACCTGATATCATACTATACTACAAGGCCACGGTAATCAAAACAGTCTGGTACTGGCATGAAAACAAACACATAGATGAATGGGACATAGCAGAGAGCCCAGAAATAAATCTAGGTCTCCATGGTCAATTAATATTTGACAAAAGGGGCAGGAGCATAAAAAGGAGTAAAAATAGCCTCTTCAATAAATGGTGTTGGGAGAGCTGGACAGACACATGCAAAAAAATGAAACTAGACCACCAACTTACACCATACGCCAGAATAAATTCAAGATGGATAAAAAACTTAAATATAAGTCATGACAGCATAAAAGTCCTAGAGGAAAACATAGGCAGAAAAATTTCAGATATCCCATGCAGCAATATTTTCACCAATATATCTCCTAATGTAAGGGAAATAAAGGAAAGAATAAACACATCAAACTAAAGAGTTTCTAAAGAAACCATCATCAAAATGAAAAGGGAATCAATCCGATGTAGGAACATATTTGCAAATGATACTTTGGACAAGGGTTTAATTTCCAAAGTATATATAAAGAACTCAAAACCAGGAAGACAAATAATCTAATTTAAAAATAGGCAAAGGACAACAAGTACTGGTGAGGATGTGGGGAAAAGGGAACACTACTGCACTGTTGGTGGGAATGCAGACTAGTGCAGCCACTGTGGAACACAGTATGGAGGTTCCTTAAAAAATTAAAAATGGAACTGCCTTTTGACCCAGGAATTCCACTGCAGGGAATATACCCTAAGAATCCTGAAACACCAAAGCAAAAGAACTTATGCACCCCTATGTTTATAGCAGTGCTATTTACGATAGCCAAGTGCTGGAAACAGCGTAAGTGCCCATCAGTAGATGAGTGGATCAAAAACTGTGGTACATTTATACAATGGAATACTATGCAGCAGAAAGATAGAATGAACTCCTACCTTGTGAGACAGCATGGATTGAAATGGAGAATATTATGCTAAGTAAAAGAAGACAGTCAATGAAAGACAAATAACTTATGACCTCACTTATAAGAGGACACTAATGATCAAAATAATGAGCAAAATAGAACCAGAAACATGGAAACATGGAATAAACTGACAGTGACCAGAGGGAAAGTGTGAGGAGGATAACGGTGAAAAGAAGGGGCAGGGATTAGTCAAAGAATATGTATGAGAACTTCTGGCCAAGATGGAGGCCTAGACAGACATGCTACATCTTCCTCCACAACTAAGAAGGAGTACAACTACCTCAAAACTAGAGACAACCAGAAGTTCCAGAAGATCGAGCTGCATGGAAGTCCAATAAACTAAGATATAAACAAGAAATACTCATCCAGACAGGTAGGAGGGGCAGAGCCTGGGTGGAGAGAATGCAGCAGCAGTGGCAGCAGTGACAGCAGTGGCAGGCTGGCAGGAAGCACAGTCACACATTTTAAAAAGTGGGGAGGGACACCTGGGGAGTGTTCCCAGCCCCAGACCAGAGCACACAGCTACAGTTCCAGTACCAGGGAAAATAAAACCTCATTGCTTTTGACTGTGCAAACCAGTGGGGGTTGGGGTGGAGGAAGAAACTGCCCATTTCTCAGCAGAGTCCACTTGTTTAAAGGGCCCCCACAGTCCTAAAATGTCTGCAGACCCACCCACTCTGGGAACAAAGGCCAGGGCAACAGCTAGAGAGGTGCTGGTCTCATACAAAAGTGGGAGAAGTGCCTGGACAAAGGGCGAGTGCTGAGCAAGTGGCATTACCCCTCCCCAACAGATAGCGCCACAATGTGGTGAAATGGGTCGCCCATACTGAGGAATACCTATGGCTCCACCCCTTACAACATAACAGGTGTGACAGCTCTACCTAAGACACAGAGGTAAACAAACATTGGAACCTATCAAGATTAGGAGACAGAATTCTAAGTATGGCCCAAAAGATGGAATGGATCAATGTTCCAGTGGGAGAACTAAGCGATGAGGAGATAACCAACCTAACAGATGTAGAATTCAAAACACTGGTGATAAACATCCTCACAGGCTGGACAGATATGCTTAAGTATAGCAAATGCATAAGAAAGGAAGTGAAGGCTATGCTAAATGAAATGAAGGAAAATCAACACAAAATCAAAGGTGAAGGGAAGGAAACTGGGGGTCAGATCAATGATTTGGAACATAAGGAAGAAATAAACAGTCAACCAATACAGGATGAAGGAACAGGAATTGGAAAAAATGAGAAGAGGCTTTGGAACCTCTGGGACAACTTTAAATGTACCAACATCCGAATCATAGGGGTGCCAGAAGGAGAAGAGGAAGAGCAAGAAATTGAAAGCTTATGTGAAAAATAATGAAGGAAAACTTCCCTAATTTGGTGAAGGAAATAGACATACAAGTCCAGGAAGCAGAGAGAGTTCCAAACAAACTAGACCCAAAGTGGACCATACCAAGACACATCATCATTAAAACGCCAAAGATTAAGGATAAAGAGAGAATTTTTTTGTTTGTTTTTGTTTTTCAATTACAGTTGTCCCATTTCCCCCCCATTTTTAAAAGCAGCAAGAGAAAAGCAGAGAGTCACCTACAAAGGGGTGCCTATAAGACTATCAGCTGATTTCTGAAAAGAAACTTTGCAGGCAAGAAGGGACTGGCAAGAAGTATTCAAAGTAATGAAAAGCAAGGCCCTACAACCAAGATTACTCTACCCAGCAAAGCTATCATTTAGAATGGAAGGGCGGATAAACACTTCCCAGACAAGGTAAAGCTAAAGGAATTCATCATCACCAAGCCATTATTATATGAAATGTTAAAGGGACTTATTTAAGAAAAAGATTGACTTCCGGCCAAAATGGAGGTGTAAATACATGTGCTACTTCTCCTCACAACTAAGAAGAAATTTACAACCACTTCAAAACTAAAAAAAACTTATTTAAGAAAAAAACCCAAACTATGAACATTAATATGACAACGAACTCACAACTATCAACAACTGAATCTAAAAAATAAAAATAAAACGAACTATGCAAACAACCAGAACAGGAACAGAATCAGAGGTGTGGGAATCACTTGGAGGGTTATTACCTGGGAGGGGGAAGGGGGAGAAATGGGTAAGTGGTGCAGGGACTAAGAAGCATTATGGTTGGTACAAAATAGACAGGGGGATGTTAAGAATAATATAGGAAAGGTGAAGCGAAAAAACATATGCATGACCCATAAACATGAACTAAGGGGGGTGGGATTGCTGGAGGGAACAGTGGTACTGGGTGGAGGGGAGCAAAAGGTAAAGAATTGGGACTATTGTAATAACATAATATTGATTGATCTGCTTATGTTTCTAAAGCTAAACCAGATTTGCATTCCAGAACGATGACTTCCATCATTTTTTGTTTTTTTGATATACCACTGAATTAAGGTTGCTAATATTTGTCCACAGTAGACTGGCCTGTAATTTTAACTGTATCATATTTTGATATTCACATTATATTATCTACAGAAAACAATCAGGAGATTATCTCCTGTCTCTAAAAATATCTCCATGAATAAGAAATAATTTCTTTCTAGAACATTTCATGTAATTTACTAGTGGAGTCACTGGGCTTAGATTTTTCTCTCTGAAAAGATAATTTATTATGGTCCCATTATTTAAAAGATTATATGGCTATTAGAAGTGTTTCTTTTTGTGTCATTTATAATAATAGGTTTGCAAGAACAAGTAAAATTATTAAAACTTTTCAAATTTATTATTACAAAATAATTTGCCGTATTCTTTTCAAATAATGTTTGACAAAGATCACAGTGAGTTTTGAGATATCTGCATGCCCACTACCATTATATCCTGACATAACACCAACCTGTTGTATGTAGACATGCAGAGCTCAGCACAGGCTGCCAGCAGCTGTTATCTGACATTAACACTCTCTTAATATGAGAAAAATAAACTTAATTCTGAGATTTCTCTGTAGATCAGCTGGTGAGGAACAGATATGCTAACCATTAGGGAAATTCTATAATTTCCAGTGGCGGATGCTACTAGAGGAACTAAAAATTAACAGTATGTGGTGATGTAATATGAGATACTTTCTCTCTTTCATTTCTGAATTTAAAAATCAAACTCCAAGGACAATATTGACATAAACTATTCTAACTGAGGAAAAAGGGAAACAGAAATTGCCACAAAACATGGATCTATCATTTGGTATGTGGAATAAAAAGAGGAGTCTCCCTGAATGCCAAAAACTATGATATACTAAGTTTTAGTTTTGAAATAATTCCAAGTTTGATTAAGTAGCTAAAATTACCCCTTATTTTGGTTCGATGAAATTCAAACAGCTTTCACTAGTAAGAACCCTCATGTGGTGCTAGGTGAGGGAATGTGGAAACTGCCAGAACAGTCAACAGAAGGATCTCACATACTGCAGATAAGAGGCAACTGGTCTACCTCAAACCCCAACCACCAAGTACAGCCAGAGTCCTGGATACTAGGGAATATCAGGAAGATTCTGGACAGCTGCTGGGAACATGGGATAAAGCCTTGTTACATGGAAACACCACTCAGGGTACCCAAGAATGGCCTTCTTTCTCCACCCATACTTTCCCCATCCAAATTCCTGGGTTCTGTCATGGGCATGAAAATAGGAAATAGGAGGATGGAACACTTGAAGATATGAAGATTCATTGGAAGTGCACTGAGTTCCATTGAATCTATTGGTCAATCACATCCTCTCCTCCAAACAGGCTCCGTTAGCACCCCTCAGAGAACTGACCTGTGACACCCAGGTGAAAGGTGACCCTCTGGCCCCCGGCCTCACAGCTGTACTCCCCACTGTCCGCCTTCCCTGCCTGCTGCAGCACCAGCCGCCTGGTGCAGCTTGTGGCCTCCATGTGCACCTTCAAACTCCCACTCAGCTTCTCACTGTCCTTGTACCACATCAACTGTATCTGGGCCTGGGCCACCTCACAGCTCAGCATGGTGATAGCCCCTGCCATGGCCTGCACTTGACTGCATGCTGGCTGCTCCTTGGCAAACACCACCATGGGCTCTGGGGACAGGGAGAGACACACAGGGTCAGAGACTTCATCTAAGTCAGGAGGGCAGCACTGGGGAAAGAAGTATTAAACAGGGAGGCAGGAGGACTAGAAACCTCTCCAGGCTCCGCACCCACTGTGGGGCCTGCGGAAGCTCCAGCGCTTTCTCAGACCAAGGCACACATTCATCTGTACATCAACCACAGCCTGTGTGGCAGTTCCAGGGCAGACGCTGTGGAGGACTTCTCCTGAGCACACACCTTCTAGGAGAGGAACCTCAAGCCATGAAGTGTGACATGGTCTTTCTGGATTGTGCAGGGAGCATTCTCACTCAGTGCAGGATTGTCTCTGGGGCTCCACCTTTCCTCAGCAATCTGTGTGTCTCCTGCTGGCCAACTGGAGGAGTGAGCTGTAACTCCTGTTGGCAGTCAACTGCATGGTCATGATGACTCACAAAGTAGTTACTTCCATATTTTTGGCCATTTCTGTTTGCTCTTCTGTGGTGCCCCTTTTCAAGGGTTTTGCCTGATTGTTAATAGCATAGTCTGTCTTTTTCATATTCATTTTTAGGAACTCATTTACATGCTAGTTTTTCTCTTCCACATCTGTGACTTGCCTTTTCACTCCCTTAGTGTCTTCTAATGAATAAAAGTTTTTCCTTCATTTATGTCATTCTTGTTCCATGGTGGTTTGTGCATTTGTGCTCTGTCAGAAATCCCTTCTTACTCTGAAGTCTTTGAGTAATCGATGTCATCATTTAATAGTTTTCTGTCATTACTTCTCACCCTGAGGTCTCTAACTCACCTGAGTTGGGTTTGTGAGCAGTGTAAGTTACCAACTCATTTTCCATATAAATGGCAAAAAGTCTCTATGAAGAGACCATTTTTTCCCCCACTCTTTGCACAGCTGCCATGTACCAAAAAAAGGGCGGGGGAATGGGGCAGGAGTCCATTCATAGACAGGTCTGTCTGTTTCTGAGCTCTCTATTCTGTTCCATTGGCATTGGTCCTTGCATTAAGATCCAGCTGTCTACATCACTGTAACATAACAATTCTGGACATTGGTAAAACAAATGTTCACACCAAATCTGTTCATCAATTGTCAACACCCCACACCCTCCCAAAGAACATGTGTTTATATTTGAGTTGTTAACAAATATCTGAGGTTCTTCATGGATTCTATCCATTTATTTAGAGCTTTTTAATCACCTCTTAAAGTGCTCAATAATGTGCCCCCACCTGGTTGCTGTGGCTCAGTGGATTGAGTGTTGGCCTGCGAGCCAAGTGTCGCTGGTTCGATTCCTAGTCAGGGCACATGACTAGGTTGCACATCAGGTCCCCAGTTGGGGGCGCAAGTGAGAGGCAACCATACAGTGATGTTTCTCTCCCTCTCTTTCTCCTTTCCCCTCTCTCTAAAAATAAATAAATAAATAAATAAATAATAAACAATAAAATAATAATAACAATAATGTGCCCCCGACAGAGGCACTAAGAATCTTTTATTAGATTTGGAACTAGAAACATGATACTTCTGATACTACTGGAAATCTTTTAAAATTTCATTCCCAACTGTTTGTTGCTTATATATAAACATAGAAGTGTGCTCTGTATGTTGAAATTTGTACGTAGTTGTCTTTATAAATGCTCTAAGTCTAATCACTTATCTTTGGAATTTTGAAATTGATAATCATGAAATCCATGAATTCTACTTTATTTTCCCAACTTTCATGATTTTATATAATTTTCCTCCCTTCTGTGCTATGCATTGTTAAATAGCAATGGCTATTTGTTCTTCGTCTCAAAGGTGTTTTCTGTAACACCATTTATCTAGGGAACAAAGAACTGGCTTTTTAATAGTTGGTTCAAAATTTTATGGACAAGTTGATGCCAAATTTTATCAAATATTTATTCTGAATTTATGATGTTAAAATTATCAAACTTTTATTCTACATTTATTGAGAATAATCATATTTTTCTCTTTCAATCAGTTTGCCATGAATTATACTGATATTCTAATATTTTAAATATTACACCAACATTGCATTCCTGGACTGTGACTTCTGTTGTAGTGTTTGAGGTCTGTCTGGAAAAAGTCAAGCCACTGTTATAACAAGAACAGTTTAGACAACATCAATGTCCTCTTACAATGTTTCTTGTATTTTGTATCTTCTTCAGTAAATGTCTCTTTTTCATATTATATGGCTGGATACCTTCTGGAAAGACCTCATATTTTCATCTTGACATAGTGTTTAGATGCCTTTATCAATATTTTGTTGAACATATTGGCTTTGATATCCATAAGAAATCGGTCTTTAATCTTAATTATCCCCACTTTCCTTGTAATATTTTTGTATCAGTGTTATGCTACCTACATGAATCAAATAAGAGAGTGTATCTCCTTATTTTGTTCTCCAGAACAGCAATATTCAACCAGTGTGCCACAAGAATTTTTAAAACATGCAGTACCTGACTATTTAGTCAGGAGCACTGACCTCTTTTCCCTTAGATTGTCAAGATAAAAAAATGACAATAGCCAACACAGCAGTAGACATCTGGTGTAGATGGATCAAAATTATACCTATTTTTTTCAGATTAGCAAAAAATATTTTTTTTGGTGTGCCACAGAATGTTAGTAATTAGTTTATGTAGGCCATGAGATGACAAAGGTTGAAAATTGCTTTTCTAGAAGAAGCTCCATGAAAATGGAATAATTCCTTTCCAGAGTATTTTTTATAATTTATCAGTAGAGCCACTGGAGTGAGATCTTCCTCAACAGAAAGATTTTTTCACTACTGGTGTCATTCATTTAAAAGTCATAGGACTATTTGAAATTTCTATTTCTTCTGTCACTTGTTCATATAGTTTTCTAACATTTGGTCAATTTGTCAAAATTTTTCCAAATTATTGCCATAAAATAACTTGTTATGTTCTCTTTAAAAAAACTTTAGAAAGATACATAATTTTGGTAATTGTACAGACCCACAATTCATTATATACTGATACACAACTACATGGTTCTGCATTGGCACCTAGGAGTCAATGTTGTATAGCACCCAAGCTCTCTCATGTTGAGACCCCCTTAATGCAAGGAAATACATTTAGTCTTCAGGTGTCTCATGAACCAGCAGGGAGACAAAGGCACCCCCTGATCACTAGCTGATGATGTGATGTAAATGAAGCTGTCACAGGCAGTGACTGTTAGAGTAGGAAGTAATCTTTAACAAATGTGTAGATTCCTTTCCATATCTAAACTTATAAATCAAACTCTAAAGAGAATTGTGACACAGAATGGTTTTACTGAGGACAAAAAAGAAAAGAAGATTTGCTTCAAAAAGAGAATCCCTAATGTTATGTGGCACATCTCTGATACATATCTACACATCTTCTGGTATTTATTTACTTGGCACAGATACTATGAGAAAACTTCTAGATTTTGCTATATTTAGTGCACATATAAAATCTACATCCATGTTCGAGGACAAAAAAAAGTGTCCTAGGACACCTAAAACATTGATAATCCAAAATTTAGTTGAGATCCTTCCAAGTATATCATGTGGCTGAAATTTTCCCTTATACTCTATATGAAAAATTCAAAAGTCTAGCCCTAGTGAGAACCCCATTTGGTGCTAAGAGAGGGCATTGGGAAACTAGTCACAGCAAAAATAAATGAAATAGAGACTTAAAAAAATAGAAAAGACCAACAACTCTAAGAACTGGTTCTTTTAAAAGAAAAAAAAAAGGATTAAATTTTAAGTAGACACATCAAGAATATGAAGCCCAAATAAATAAAATAAGAAATTAAAGATAAGTGACAACTGACACCATAGAGATAAAAAGGATTATAAGACTCCTTGGCTGGTGTGGATCAGTGAATTGAACATCAGCCTGCAAATTGATGTATCACTGGTTTGATTCCTGGCAGAGCAAATGCTTGGGTTGCAGGCCGGGTCTCCAGTTGGGGGGGTGGGGGGGCGTGGAGGAAACAACAAATCAATGTTTCTCTCCCTTTCTTTCTCCCTCCCTTCACCTCTGTCTAAAAATAAATAAAATCTTTTTTTAAAAAAGGATTATAAGACACTACTATAAAAAATTATATGGCAATGAATTGAAAATGTAGGAGAAAATAACAAATGCCTAGACTGAATCAAGAAGCAAAAATCTGAACAAACTGATTAGTAATAACAAAACTGATCAACAATCAAAAAACTCTGAGAAAACAGAAGTCCAGGGCCCGATGGCTTCAGAGGTGAATTCTTTCAAACACTTAATGAAGAACTAATACTTACACATCTCAAACTATTCCCAAAAGTTGAAGGTTAGGTAAAGCTTCCAAGCTCATTTGAAGAGGCCACCATTACCAGCATCGCAAACAAGACAACAAACCACAAAGAAAAAATTAGCCCTGGCCAGGTAGCTCAGTTGGTTAGAGCACTATCCCAATATGGCATGAAAGAATATTACAGGCCAACATCTCTGATCAAGCTAGATGGAAAAAAAATCCTCAACAAGTTATTATCAAACTGAGTGAAATAATACATTTAAAAGATCACACACCATAATCAGTGACATTTATTCCAGAGGTGCAAGGATGATGGTTCAATATCTGCAAATCAATTAATGTTATACACCATATTTTAAAAAATGGAAGCTATAATCATATGATCATGTCAATAAATGAAAAAAAAAACATTTCATAAAATACAGCACCCATTTATGACAAAAACTATCAGCAAAGTGGAAATAGAGGGACTATACCCCAACATAATAAAGGTCCTAGATGGCAAACCCACAGCCAACATCATACTCAATGGGAAAAAACTGAAAGCTTTTACTCTAAAATCAGAAAAATAAAAGGATGTATATTCTGAGTATGCTTGTTCAACATAGTATTGGAAGCCCAAGCCAGAGCAATCAGGCAAGGAAAAGGCATCCAAGTTGGGAAGGGAGAAGTAAAATTGTCACAAATTGCAGATGACATAATACTCTATATAGAAAACCCTGACGATTCCACTGAAAAACTATTGCAACTAGTAAATAAATTCAGCAAAGTTGCAGGATACAAAATTAATATATAGAAATATATACCCTGCCTGGCTGCTAAGTGGATTGAGCGTTGGCCTGTAAGCCAAGTGTCACTGGTTTGATTCCCAGTCAGGGCACATGACTAGGTTGCATGTCATGTCCCCAGTTGGGGGTGCGAGTGAAAGGCAACCACACAGTGATGTTTCTCTCCCTCTCTTTCTCCTTTCCCCTCTCTCTAAAAATAAATAAATAAACAAACAAATAAATAATTTTTAAAAAAAGAAATATATACCTTTTCTATACACTAATAATAAATCATTTAAAGAGAAATTAAGAAAATTATACTATGTACAATTTAATCAAAAAATAAAATAAAATACCTAGGATTAAATGTAACCAAAAACATAAAAGACTTGTATTTACAAAACTATAAGACATTTAAAAAATTGAAGATACAAATAAATGGAAGCATACATTATGCCAATGGATAGAATAAATTAACATTGTTAAAATGTCCATAACCCAAATAAATCTGTACATTAAATACACTCAGTATCAAAAGACCAATGACATTTAAAAAAAATTAGAACAAATAATCCTAAAATTTATATAGAACCACAAAAGACACCAAATGCCTTCAGTAATCTTGACAGACAGCAAAGTTGGAGGGGTTACACTACCTGATATCAAACTATACTACCAGGCTATAGTAATAAAAAAAAACAAAAAACAAAAAAAGAACAGCAGGGTACTGGCATAAAAATAGACTTGGAGATCAATAGAACAAAATAGAGAACCCAGAAATAAACCCACACCTATACAGTCAATTAAGCTATGATAAAGAAGTCAAGAACACATAATGGGGTAGAGATAGTCTAGTGTTGGTAAAACTGGACAGATATATGCAAAAAAAAATTGAAACAACCATTTTCTTACATCAAACACAAGAATAAAATCAAAATAGATTACAGACTTAAAAACAAGACCTGAAACCATAAAACTCTGAGGAGAAACCATAGGCAGTAAACACTCTCACATGGCTCTTAGTAATATTTTTTCTGATGTATGTCCTGGGGCAAGAACAACAAAAGAAAAATTAACAAGTGGGACTAATCAAACTAAAAAAAAAAATTTCCACAATGAGAGAAACCATTAACAAAATGGAAATCAACCTACTGAATGGGAAAAGATATTTGCAAATGACACACCCAATAAGGGGTTAATATATAAAGTTTATAAAAACTCATACAACTTGATGAAAAAATGCAAATAATCCAATTTAAAAATAGAGGACCTAAATAGACACTTCTCCAAAGAGGACATACAGATCACACAAGAGGCTAGCATGCATATACAGAGATACTCAACTTCTGGCCAAGATGGAGGCCTAGACAGACATGCTGTATCTCCCTCTACAACTAAGAAGGAATACAACTACCTAAAAACTAGAGACAACCAGAAATTCCATAAAATTGAGCTGCATGGAAGTTCAACAAACAAAGATATAAAGAAGAAATACTCATCCAGTCAGGTAGGAGGGGCAGAGCCAGGGCAGAGAGGATGGGGTGTGGTGATGGCAGCAGTGGCAGCAGTGGCAGCAGTGGCGGCAGCAGCAGGCAAGCAGAAAGCACAGTAAAAGATTTTTAAATGTAGGGAGGGACATCTGGGGAATGCTCTCAGCACGAGACCAGACAGCACAGCTCACAGTTCTGGCACCTAGGACAATAAAGCCTCATTGCATCTGACTGTGCAGACCAGTGGGGGTTGGTGCAGAGGAAGAAAGTGCCAGCCTCTCAGCTCAGTCCACTTGTTTAAAGGGCTCCCGTGGTTCTAGAATGTCCGCAGACCCACCCACTCTGGGAACGATGGCCAGGGCAACAGCTCCAGAGGCACCAGTCCCATACGGAGGTGGGAGAAGTGCCTGGAAAAGGGGCAAGTGCTGGGAAGGTGGCATTGTTCTCTCCCAGAACCCTCTGCCTCACACAGCACGACAACATGGTGAAAATGATCTCCCTGTACTGATGAATACCTAAGGCTCTGCGTCTTACAACATAACAGATGCGACAGCTCTACCCAAGATACAGAGGCAAACAAACACAGGAGCCTGTCCAGATGAGGAGACAGAGCAGTATGGCCTGAAAGAGGGAATGGATCAAGGTTCCAGTGGGAAAACTAAGTGACAAGGAGATAGCCAACCTCACAGATGCAGAGTTCATAACATTGGTGATAAAGATGCTCACAGACTTGACAGATATGCTTAAGTATGGCAGACATATAAAGGAGGAAGTGAAGGCTATGCTACATGAAATGAAGAAAAATCCACACAAAACCAATGGTGAAGAGAAGGAAACTGGGTTTCAAATCAATGATCTGGAATATAAGGAAGAAAAAAACAGCCAACCATACAAAATGAGGAAACAATAATTAAAATAATGAGGAGAGGCTAAGGAACCTCTGGGACAACTTTAAACATGCCAACATCCGAATCATAGGGGTACCAGACGGAGAAGAGGAAGAATAAGAAATTGAAAGCTTATGTGAAAAAATGAAGGAAAACTTCCCAAATTTGGCAAAGGAAATAGACATACAAGTCCAGGAAGCAGAGAGAGTTCCAAACAAGCTAAACCCAAACAGGACCACAACAATCATCATAATTAAAAGGCCAAAGGTTAAGGATAAAGAGAGAATCTTAAAAGCAGCAAGAGAAAAGCAGAGAGTTACCTACAAAAAGGTGCCTATAAGATTGTCAGCTGATTTCTCAAAAGAAACTTTGCAGGCAAGAAGGGACTGGCAAGAAGTATTCAATGTGATGAAAAGTACGGACCTACAACCAAGATTACTCTATCCAGCAAAGCTATCATTTAGAATGGAAGGGCAGATAAAGTGCTTCCCAGACAAGATAAAACTAATGGAGTTCATCATCACCAAGCCATTATTACATGAAATGTTAAAGGGACTTATTTAAGAGGAAGAAGATCAACACTATGAACAATAAACTGACAACAATCTCACAACTATCAACAACTCAATCTAAATAATAAAAACAAAACAAACTAAGCAAACAGCCAGAACAGGAACAGAATCATAGGTGTGGGGATCATTTGGGGGGTTATCAGCTGGGAGGGGGAAGGCGGAGAAATGGAGAAATGGTGCAAGGATTAAGAAGCACAATTGGTTGGTACAATATAGACAGGGGGAAGTTAAGAATAATATAGGAAAGGGTGAAGTCAAAGAACTTATATGCACAACGCATGGACATGAACTAAGGGGGGTGGGATTATTGGAGGGAAGGGGGGTAGTGGGAAGAGGGGAGCTAAGGGAAAATAAATTGGGACTACTGTAACAATATAATTAATAAAATATAGTTAAAAAAGAACAGAAAGAGATACTCAAAATTAAATTAAAACCACAATGCACTATCACCTCACACCTGTCAGAATGGCTACCATTGATAGGATGTGTAAAAAAAAGGGACCCTTGTGCAGTGTTGGTGAAAATGCAGACTGATGCAGCCACTGTGGAAAACAGTATGGAGGTTCCTCGAATAATTGAAAACAGAACTACTATATTGCCCAACATTCCCACTTCTGGCTGTTTACATGAAAAAGAAGAAAATAATTTAAAAGGATACATTCACACAAAGTTCATTATAGAATTATTCACAATAGCCAAGATATAAAAGCAAACAAATTGGCCATCAAAAGATGAGTAAAGAACAAGTGATACACACACACACACACATCTTGTCCATAAAAAATTAAGTCTTGCCTTTATGACAACACTGATGGACCTACAGAGTATTATGCTGAGTGAAATAAGTCAGACAGAGAAATACAAAACACTATGATTTCACTGATACGTAAAATCTAAAAAACAAAACAAAACAAAACAAAGCAGCTACAAACTCATAGATACAGACAATAATATGATGATACCAGATGGGCAAGTTTGAGAGGATGGATGGAAAGAGGAAGGGGATGAGAAGAACAAAGATCCTGTTAGAAAATAAGTCACTGGGACTTAATGTACAGCCTAGGTAATATAGTCAATAATATCTTAATATGTAAAGTGGGACTTACTATGGTAATCACTACACAGGTATATCAGTGTTCTATCACTATGCCATACAACTGAAATTAACATAGCATTGTATGTCAACTATAAAGATGAATAAACTTAAATGGAAGCAGAGTCACATAATCAGGTCTGAGATGCCTAGTCCACTTCAGAACAGAAGCACCCAACACGGCCACAGTCCTGAGCACTAGGCAATGACAAGTGCTCTAGGGAGGCACTCAGAATGCATAGTTCTGCACTAGTACAAGGACACATGACTTGTGTCTACAGGGAGCCCTCTCCCTTCCATCCACCCAATATCATCTGTTCTCACTGAGCCATAATGAATATGAAGTTTTAAGAGAGCACCAGGGTCTATGGTCTATAATCTATCTGACTCACCATCTCCAAATAAGACAAAGTGAGTACCCCAAAACACTGATGTCCAGGTGGAAGGTGACCTTCTGGCCACCAGCCTCACAGCTGTACTCCCCGCCATCTGCCTTCTCCACCTGCTGTAGCACCAGCTGCCAGATGCAGCCTGTGGCCTCCACATGCACGTTCGAGGTCCCATTCAGCTTCTTGGCATCCTTGTACCATGTCACCTGCATCTGGGCCTGGGCGACCTCACAGCTCAGCACGGTGATGGCCCCTGCCATGGCCTTCACCTGACTGCATGCCAGCTGCTCCTTGGCAAACACCACTTTAGGCTCTGGGACAGGAAGAGACACACAGGGTCAGATACACAATGCTGTGACTATGTCACAGGCACCACAGCCTCAGAGTTCATTCAAAATTTTCTCCTTAGAGCCATTTGCCAAGTGGGGTATTAGTGCCTGGAGGGTGTTAGAATTGTATCTACATACACCTGTCTCCTGTCACAGAACCTCAAGTGTACATTTGCACAGTGTCCTGACCAGGACTGGAGGAAGGCAACCAAGGCTACTCCAGCATGGGTCACTGCCAGGTCGTTGTCGTACCCATGTGACATCAGCTCTTGAGGGCTGGTGGCTCAGTCACTCTTATATGCCCAGAGCCTGGTACATGATCCGCAAACTAACCTACATTTTTCTAGGTATTATACCTTGTATGTTAAGTGCACTAATGTATTTGCACTGTTTAATTAAATGTAAAGATACTTATTCACATGTACTCAAACATATCAACAGACAGGACATCTCCAGCTCCTTAGCCACTGATGACCACCCCCCAAAAGAAATCACAGTCTAGCCTCCATCTCCAATAATCACTTGGGCCTATTCTTTGCTCTCACATGAATGAATCCTATTATCTGTCGCATGGGCCTGTTTTCTTCCACTCAACATGCTGTCTGGGAGCTCTATCTTGTTGTTCCATGGAGCAAGACTCTCTTCTCTGGTACAGGGTTCTGTTGTATCACACCACATTTATTTTTCTTTTCTTCTTCTGGTTCATTTGGGTTGTTTCCAATTTGCAGATACAAAAAATAAAGCTGCTATGAATATTCTTGTATATATCTTTGGGGTTACAAGGGCAAGGACATAAGTAGGCCTGCATTTGGGATTTAGCACATATTTCCAAAGAAATTCCAGAATGGTTGTACCAATTTACACTCCCACCACAAGTGTTTAAGAGTTCTGATTCTATATCCTTACCAACACTGGATATTGTCAATTTTTAAGTTGTGTATGTTCTATTACACTAACTGAATACATGTAGAACCTCAGAGGGTTCATGCTCTAGGTTTATTCATTCATTCATCCATCAATTTGAGCACTGATCCAGCTAACGTCAGTGGATGGCCCACAGTATGCAGGCACTTTGGTGGTGGGGTTGCTATGGTGACCACTACAGTCTCTGTTTCCACATAGCCTGACTTCTAATGGGATGAGAGAGACAAACACACATAAACCATGACAATAAGGACATAATGCTATGCTGAGTGCTGTGATGAAATAAAATGGGTGACAGCTTAAGAGAAGGGTCTAATTGGTGACTTATATTTGATGGTCAGAGCAGACCTCAATAAATAGTGACATTTAGGAGGACTTCTAAATAATAAAAGGGAGGAAAGCTAACATGGACAACCCTGATCACAATTGCAATCCAGCCTTGAGTCAGCACAATAGTGAAGGGATTAAAGTTCTTAATCATCCTCTCCCTGCCTAGCAAAGGAAAGAGTGATCCTCTTAATGCAATAAGATAACCGCATCCATATTAACACATTTCTCAAATAATGTTTGGTAGTCAGTTGAAAATTCACTGGCCAGGCATGGAGGATAGTAAAAAGAAAAACAAAAGAAGAAGGCAATATCAGATGATGGTTATTACAGTCATAACGTGGATAAAGCCATGACTAATATTTTTAAAAACTGAAAGAAAAATGGATGAAATATGAAAATTATACCATGGAGTATAAAATACATAAGAAATTAATTAAAAGAAAGTTATGGAACTGTAAAATAAAATAACTGAGACACACTATAGATGGGTTTGACAGCAGCTTAGATATAGCAGAACAGAAGGTAGTAAAATGGAAGACAGGTAAAAAAAATATATATATATATGTAATAAAGCAGAGAGAATAAAATAATTAAAAGAAAAAGAGAAGGAGAAATCCATATAAGTTATGTGATAACCCATATGGTATGTCTGATTAAAGACATACACACACAGACTCAAGATGTTCTACCACCCCTGTATGAGTAAAAAGAAAACCACACCACACCTACTGAAAGTAAAACTGTTTAAAACCAACCTCTAAAACAAGATCTTAAAAGCAACAGGACAAAAACAATAACCATAGCTCTTGAAGGGACATAATAGACCTGAAAGGTGATGTTTCAAAAAAAAAAAAAAGTAGAAATCCAGGATAACTAAATTGTATGTCGAAGTTACATTCACCAACTCACATGAACAAAACTAGAAATAGCGGCCAAGATGGAGGCGTAGACAGACATGCTGAATCTCCCTCTACAACTAAGAAGGAATACAACTACTTCAAAACTAGAAACAACCAGAAGTTCTAGAAAATCAAACTGCATGGAAGTTCAGCAAACAAAGATATAAAGAAGACAAACTCATCCAGACAGATAGGAGGAGCAGAGATGGGGCGGAGAGGATGCAGTGTGGTGGGGCGGCAGCAGCAGCAGCAGCAGCAGCGCAGGCCAGTGGAAAGTGCAGTCACACATTTTAAAAAGTCAGGAGGGACACCTGAGGAGAGTTCCGAGCTCCTGACCACACCACACAGCTCACAGTCCCAGCACCAGGGAAAATCAAGCCTCATTGCTTCTGACTGTGCAGATCAGTGGGGGTTGGGACGGAGGCAGAAACTGCCCATATCTCAGCAGAGTCCACTTGTTGAAAGGGTCCCCACAGTCCCAGAATGTCCGCAGACCCACCCACTCTGGGAATGACAGCCAGGGCAGCAGCTAGAGAGGCACCAGTCCCATAGGGAAATGGGAGAAGTGCCTGGAAAAGGGGTGAGTACTGGGCAGGTGGCATTGTTCCCTCTTGGATCCCTCCCCCACATACAGCACCACAACGTGGTGAAATGGATCACCCTGTACTGACAAAACCCTAAGGCTTCGCCCCTTACAACATGAGAGGAGCGACAGCTCTACCTGGGATGCAGAGGCAAACAAACACAGTAGCCTGTCAGAATGAGGAGACAGAGAAGTATGGCCCAAAAGGGGGAATGGATCAAGGTTCCAGTGGGAGAACTAAGCGACAAGGAGATAGCCAACCTCACAAATGAGGAGATAGACAACCTAACAGATGTAGAATTCAAAACACTGGTGATAAAGATGTTCACAGGCTTGACAGATATGCTTGAGTGTGACAGATGCATAAGGGAAGAAGTGAAGGCTATGCTAAGTGAAACAGAAAAATCCACACAAAACCAATGGTGAAGGGAAGGAAACCGGGGTTCAAATCAATGATTTGGAACATAAGGAAGAAAAAATAGCCAACAAGTGCAGAATGAGGAAGCAAGAATTGATAAAAATGAGAAAACTTCCCAAATTTTGTGAGAGATGAACATACAGGTCCGGGAAGCACAGAGGGTTCAAGGCATCTGGACCCAGAGGGGACCCCACCAGGATGCATCATGATTGAGATGCCAAATGTGAAAGATAAAGACAGAGTCCTGGGGGCAGCAAGAGGGAGGCCGAGAGTTGCCTACAGGGGATGCCTATAGGACTAACAGCTGATTTCTCAGAGAACACTTTGCAGATAGGAAGGGACTGGCAAGAAGTATTCAATGTGATGAAAAGCAACCTGCAACCAAGATTACTCTATCCAGCAAAGCTATCATTTAGAATGAAAGGGCAGATGAAGTGCTTCCCAGACAAGGGAAAGCTAAAGGAGCTCATCATCACCAAGCCATTATTATATGAAATGTCAAAGGGTCTTATTTAAAAAAAAGAAGATCAAAACTACGAACACTAAAATGGCAACAAACTCACAACTATGAACAACTGAATCTAAAAAATAAAAGCAAAACAAACTAAGAAAACCAGAATAGAAACAGAATCAGTGGTATGGGGATCATTTGGAGGGTTATCAGCTGCGGGCTGCGGGGGGCGGGGGGGATGGGGATATGGTGCAGGGATTAAGAGCATAATTGGTTGGTACAAAATAGACAGGGGGAAGTTAAGAATAATGTAAGAAAAGGTGAAGCCAAATAACTTATATGCATGACCCATGGACATGAACTAAGGGGGGTGGGATTATTGGAGGGAAGGGGGTACTGGGCAGAGGGGAACAGAGGGGGAAAAAATTGGAACTGCTGTAACAACATAATCAATAAAATATACTTTTAAAAAACTGGAAGTACAACCAAATACAGACCATTTACCTGATAACCAATTGAACTAGGTGAACATGAAGTCTTATAACCAATATTTTACAGAACAGGACCCACTGAGACAGGTAAGAAGGGCAGAGGCAAAAATGAATGGCACTGCTCCCATAGACAGCAGCTGGGATTCCAGAGGGATATCTCAGCTTCAAAGATTCCCTCTGAGGAGTCTGGGGTCTTACCCTCACTGGGCTCCCCAGCCCAGAGCACTGCAGCCAGGAAGGGGCATCCACATAACATCTGGCTGTGAAAATCAGCAGGAATTCTGTCTGCCAGGGTGAGACAGTAGTCTTGATTGAGCCACGGGTGCACTCCTAAAAGGCCAATGCATACATTCTCATTCACAGTCACTCACCCTGGGCTCCAGCAAAGGAAGTGAGAGCAACAAGAGTCGTGTGAGGAAAGACTGACTAGGGTATGTGGCTCTGGGGACAGGTTGAAAAGAAAGGGTTGAGTCCTTATTGCATACTGCAGATGCCATCTTTCTTGAGTGGAGAACTCTCCTTCAGCCTGGGGAATACAATAGTCCCAGCCTCTCATTCCTGTCACCCCACCCTGCAGATCTACTGCTGTGCAGACGAGTTAGCTGCCTGGGCCTGGGGTGTAGAGGTCTGGGGAGACTCAATGGTGTCAGTGACTGAGTTGTGTGGCAGAAGGGCAGGGCTCATTTTCCCCCAATTCCCATGAGCCTGACTAGAACCTTTCCTCATGGGAGATCCACTAGACCCTCCCTCCAGATTTTTAATGGTCCTACCCTCCCGCTTTTGGCAACCCTGACTTACCATGCTCCCCAGGAGGTGAAGCAGAATCCAGGTCAGTCTGAGTATGTCACTCTGAGGCAAAGGTCACTCCCACTAACTTTTACCAAGCCTGTCAAGTGCCTGCCCTTGATGGGAGATCCACTAGCACCATCATCCTGACATTCAGTGGTCCCATCCTGCTGAACTGGCTCCCAGCAGAATCTGGGACAGACTGATTTGGGTGGCTTTAGGACAAGGCCATTTTTCCCTCACATGCCCAACTATTTCAGACCACTCCCTTTACACAGCCAAATCTTGGTCTATTTGGGCATCATAAATTCTGCTGCCTTCACCCTGACAAGTCCCCGAATCCCTGTCCCACCACAAATCCCTGTCCCACCAAGCAGGTGGCAGCTAGGTTTGGTATACCCTGGGACTTCTGCTGACTGGTCTCAGATCCATCACTGTCAGCAAGTTTAAACCTGTATCAATCTGGTGAACACCATTTGCCCCTACCTGGTGACTCCCTGAGAACATATCTCATGCAACTTGAGTACAACCACAGGCTCTTTCAGTGACTGAGCCTAACAGGCATCCAGTAAATGGAGGTAGGCAGAGGCAGATTTGCAGTGCCTTGGCCCTTTTGATGACCTGTCCCCAGGCTCGGGCTGGTGGAAGTCGGCCTTGGTGCACAGCTTGGTTCTTCCCAGGCACATCCTCACCCTGCTGAGAGAGCCACAGACTGTGGGTTGCTTTGTAGCTCCAAACAGGTTGCCCAGAGACCATCACAGGTAGCTTCTGACATTGACCTAACCAGAGTCCTTCCCAAGAGGCCCCTCAACAACCCACTCAGTGGCAAGATTCAGATAACATCAAAAAATGATTCAATTAGCTTCACAAGCAGCATATCTAAAGGGAGATCTCAGCCAGCACCAGGCTTTACTGAGGTGAATTCCACCTCATGTTGTCAGGACCTGCACAGCAGCTCACATATTACGGTCATGGTCAATCCTCACATTCAGCCAATCTGAGGGTTGACCCCATGCACAAATGGCCCAATGGCCATCAAGCCTCATTTACAAAAAGAGGCTCACAAATGCACACAAGGGACATTCCTGGAGCACCCAGTTCAGGTGATCAAGGAGAATGAGCTTCTGGGTCCCACAGGCCACCTACTATATAGGCCACCCTACCAAGACTGATAAATAGAGCAGATCTAACTAATACATAGAAACAAACACAAAGAGGTAACCAGATGGGGAGGAAAGAAACCTGCTTCAAATGACAGTACAGGAAAATTCTCCATAAAAAGATCTAAATAAAATTGAGGAAAAAAATTTTGAGGCTCACCTATCAGATATAGAGTTTAAAAAAGTGGTTATAAGGATGCTCAAGGAACTTTAGTGAGAATTTCAACAGTGAGATAAAGGACATCTACAATTTAAAAATAATTCAGAAATGAAGAATGCAATATCTTAATTGAATAATATACTGATAAGAATAAATCAGGAGGATAGGAAGATGGCGGAGGAATGAGGAGAGGCTGCGGTTTCAGGCTCCCGAGACCCGTCTGCAGTTTGGACTAATTGCAGACAGAACATCTCAGTGAGCAGCTGGACACTGGCAGGAGTCGAGCCATGGCACTGCTGGATTAGAGAAAATCCATCTGGGAACAACCTGTTTAGTGAGGATAGCGGAGGAGAAGGGGATGAAACGGGATTCCTGACTGGGGCGGCTGCCCGAGCTGCGGCGGGAAGCACACAAATGATTTTTGGCGACCACAGGCTACCCAGGAGAGGAGTCGGGAGGAGAGCGGATCTCTGCCCGCTGGCAGAGATGGGACTCGACCAAGTGGCATTGGCGCTGAAGGACAGGAGACAGCGTGGTACCGGGCAAGTGAAC
Organism: Furipterus horrens; assembly: GCF_987537825.1. Classification (NCBI taxonomy): domain Eukaryota; kingdom Metazoa; phylum Chordata; class Mammalia; order Chiroptera; family Furipteridae; genus Furipterus; species Furipterus horrens. The sequence goes on along the minus strand of NW_028327180.1, from coordinate 57,736,541 downwards.
ATAATTCTCCTTTATATTTTTCTCTAGTGGACAGTGGAGAGGGGAGGAAAGTTTGGGGGTGGTAGGCTATTCTTGAGGAGTGCAGGCGCAGTGGCGCACTCATCCACTCCCCAACCCTACCCTTGGGTCGTGGGGGCACGCATAGGGAAGTGCCCTCATTCACTGGCCCAGGTGCGCAGGGCCGTGAGTCCAGGCGTCCCTCAGACACTCCCCAACAGACATAAGATCAGTGCCCCAACGGGCACAGGGAGGGCCCACTGAACACGCAGAGGACCGTGTGCAGATACCCCTAGACAGCTCCCATGGGCGCCGGGCCCCAGGCCAGAAAGCAGAACACTAGCGCAGGCTCTGTTCGTGCCCACCCAGACGGGTGAGGGAAGGCGGGCGGCTGCAGCACGGGAACAGTGGGCAGCAGCGACTCACAGACGCTCGCTTCCACTGAGCACAAGTGTCCGGGGCCCTGCCCTAAGAGGCGAGAGACCAACTCCCGGAGCTTGGCTCAGCGGGACTAAGGGCACCGGCACGCGAGTGCGAAAACACCTCAGCCAGGGGACAATAGGCGCCAATAGCGGGGCAAGCTCTCAGGCCACCCGCGTGTGCAGGGACGCGTGGGGGGACACCTCAGCGCGATCGCAGAAACACCTCAGCCCGGCAACAATAGGCGCCAATCGCGGGGCAAGCTCTCAGGCCGCCTGCGGGTGCAGGGACATGCGCCGGGACACCTCAGCGCGATAGCAGAAACACCTCGGCCCGGCAACAATAGGCGCCAACCGCGGGGCAAACTCTCGGGCCGCCCACGCGCGGGCAGGGAGGCACACGCAGGAACACCTCAATTGGCTCCAGTGGGCAGCAAGGGAGCGCGCCATGCAGGCAACCGCGGGCGCACACCATTGCGGCAACCGCAGGTGCACACCAGTGCTGCAAGAAACAAGAACCTCTGAACCACCACACTAGACCAGCTGCGGACGCAGAAAAAGAAGGTGACACACCAAAGCTAAAACGGAGTAAAAACATCGCTTTTTTTTTTCTCAATTTTTTTCTCTCTTTCTTCTTTCTTTCTTCTTTCTTCTTTCTTTTCTTTCTTTCTTTCCTCTCTTTCCTTGGGTTGTTTTTTGGGGGGGGAGGTTTTTTTTATTTTCCTCCCCTTCCAAAAAGAAAAACAAACTTTATCTCTAACGTGTTGCATATAACCTCTCCTTCTCATCTTTTCTCTTTAATCGTTGCTTATTTCTTTGTGTGTCTAGTTTAGCCCCCCATCACTCTAAATAATAGAATATAATTACTATATAAACCCAATACAATACAATCCCACTTTCTTACTATATTATGCATTTTTCCATCCTTTTCTTCTATTTTTATTAACATACAATGTAAATATTACCTACTGGCTTGCACAGTCTCAACTATTATTAATCTATCACCCCCTCTATCAAAAATTATATTTTTCCTCCCCAAAACAACTCTTATCTATTCTTCTTATAGTATAAAAGCTCTAATCTCTTTACATTTATATTAATACAGGCTCATTGGCTGACGATAGCGGGATAGAGAGTGGGGGATATTTTTTGAGGATGTGGGTCTCCTGCCTGGGCTGTGTGTTTATGTTTTTAACAGCATCTCCACAAAAGAACTCAAGACAAAGTGGATAGAGTGACTCTCAACCAACTAGCCAGAAGGACGATCCTACCAAAGAACATCTGAAATATAGCCAGACAGCATAAACGAATGACATAAAGGGTAACTCAAGAACATCAGGCTCAGGATATCAAAGAGACTGCACCACTGAAACCCCCAGATCTCCCATAAAGAATCTCACACCACAAAGGAGGGAAGTCAAAGCAGACCACCGCCCCAAAAAACAAATAAATAAATAAATAAAAACAAAAAAAAGCATCCAACATGGTAAGACGCAAAAATAACCCCTCAGTGAAGAGAAAAGAGGAATCGTCAGAAAAAGAGATAGATGGAATAGACATAGCCCAAATATCAGACATGGAATTCAAAACAATGGTGGTAAAGAAGCTCAATATACTCGACATCCTTAAAAACAACTATGACAACCTCCAAGGAAGTTATCAGCAGCTCCAAGAAAATTACAGGGAACTTGCAGAGAACTACACCAGCATAAAAAAAGACATAGAAACTGTTAACAAGAACCAGGAAGAACTGAAGAATTCAATCTCTGAACTGAAAAACACAGTAGAATCAGTCAAAAGCAGACTAAACGAAGCAGAGAATCGGATTAGTGACTTAGAAGATAATGTAGAGAAAAACTCCCAGACAATACAGCAAAATGAAAAAAGATTGAAAAAATATGAACAAGATGTAAGGGAATTACAGGATAGTATGAGAAGAAATAATATCAGGATCATAGGAATTAGAGAGGGAGAAGAAAAGGAGCACGGAATTGAAAAACTGATAGGAGAAATAGTGACAGAAAATTTTCCGAACCTGATGAGAAAAAAAGTTATACAAGTTCAGGAAGCACAGAGAGTTCCAACGAAGAGGAACCCCCAAAAACCCACTCCAAGGCACATCATAATTAAAATGGCAACATTTCAAGACAAAGAGAGAATCCTAAAAGCAGCAAGAGAAAAACAGCAAATAACATACAAGAGAGCTCCGATAAGGCTATCAACTGATTTCTCAACAGAAACATTACAAGCCAGAAGGGAATGGTCAAAAATATTTCAAGCAATGAAAAACAAAGGCCTACAACCAAGAATACTCTACCTACCAAGGCTCTCATTCAAAATAGAAGGTGAAATAAGGAGTTTCTCATACAAAGGAAGACTGAAAGAATACATCTCCACCAAACCAACATTGCAAGAGATGCTAAAGGGAATGTTCTAAGAAAAAAGAAGAAAAGAACAAGAGAGGAGAGGAACAGAGGTACAAAGGGCAATGAATAAATACACGTCAATAATAACCTTAAATGTAAATGGATTAAATGCTCCAATTAAAAGACATAGGGTAACAGAATGGATAAGGAAACAGGACCCACATATTTGCTGTCTACAAGAAACACACCTCAAAACAAAAGATTTACACAGACTGAAAGTAAAGGGATATAAAAAAATATTCCAAGCAAACGGACCAGAAAAAAAAGCCGGGGTAGCAGTCCTCATATCATACAAAACAGATTTCAAAGCAAGGGCAATAAAAAGAGACAAAGAAGGTCATTTCATAATACTTAAAGGAACAATACATCAAGATATGACTTTGATAAACATATACGCACCCAACATAGGAGTACCCAAATACATAAAGCAAATACTAGAAGACCACAAAAAGGATATCAACAACAACACACTCATAGTAGGGGACTTCAACACTCCATTATCAACAATAGACAGATCATCAAAGCAAAGAAACACCAAGGATATACAGGCATTGAACAACACACTAAACCACATGGATCTAACTGATATATATAGAACTTTCCACCCCAAAGAAGCAAAATATACATTCTTTTCAAATGCACATGGGACATTTTCAAAGATAGACCACATGATAGGACACAAAACAAGCCTCAACAAGTTCAAGAAAATTGAAATCATATCAAGCATCTTTTCAGACCACAATGCCTTGAAACTAGAAATCAACCTCAGAGAAAAAAATCAAAGACACCCAAACTCATGGAGATTGAATAAAATGCTATTAAATAATGAATGGGTTAACAATGACATCAAATAAGAAATCAAGAAATTTCTAGAAACTAATGATAATGAGCACACAACAGCCCAAAACCTGTGGGACACAGCAAAAGCAGTCCTGAGAGGGAAGTTCATAGAAATACAGGCATATCTGAAAAGGCTAGAAGAATCTCAAATAAAAAACCTAACCACAAAGCTACAAGAACTAGAACAACAACAACAACAAACAAAGCCTAGGGCAAGAAGAAGGAACGAAATCATCAAGATCAGAGCAGAACTAAATGACATAGAGACTAAACAAACAATCCACAAGATCAACAAAACTAGGAGCTGGTTCTTCAAAAAAAAATAAACAAAATCGACAAGCCTCTAGCCAGTCTAATGAAGAAAAAAAGAGGGAAGACCCAAATAAACAAAATCAGAAATGAAAGAGGAGAAATCACGACTGATACCACAGAAATACAAATGATAGTTAGAAATTACTACAGACAGCTGTGTGGCAAGAAATTTGACAATCTAGAAGAAATGGACAAATTTCTAGAGACATACAACCTTCCAAAACTGAATCAAGAAGAAGTAGAAAGTCTCAACAGACCAATAACAAAGAAGGAAATTGAAACAGTAATCCAAAATCTCCCTGCACACAAACGCCCTGGACCGGATGGCTTCACAGGCGAATTCTACAAAACATTCAGGGAAGAACTAACTCCTATCCTCCTCAAACTGTTCCCAAAAATCCAAGAAGAGGGGAAAATCCCAAACTCTTTCTATGAAGCCAGTATTATCGTAATCCCCAAACCAGGTCAAGACACAACAAAGAAAGAAAACTACAGGCCAATATCACTGATGAACATAGATGCTAAACTTCTCAAAAAAATATTGGCCAACAGGATCCAGCAATACATCAAAAAGATCATACATCACGATCAAGTGGGCTTCATTCCAGGGATGCAAGGATGGTTTAATATTCGCAAATCAATAAATATAATACATCACCTAAACAAAATGAAAGACAAAAATCACATGATCATATCAATAGATGCAAAAAAAGCATTTGATAAAGTACAACACCATTTATGATGAAAACACCCAGCAAAATGGGAATAGAGGGAGCATACCTTAACATAATTAAGGCTATATATGAGAAGCCTGAGGCCAACATCATACTCAATGGACAAAAACTGAAAGCATTCCCCCTGAATTCAGGAACTAGACAAGGTTGTCCCCTCTCTCCACTCCTTTTCAACATAATGTTGGAAGTCCTAGCCACAGCAATCAGACAAGAAAAAGAAATAAAAGGCATCCAAATTGGGAAAGAGGAAGTAAAACTTTCATTATATGCAGATGACATGATAGTATACCTAGAAAATCTTATAAACTCCACTAAAAGACTACTCGATATAATAAGTGAATTTGGCAAAATAGCAGGGTACAAAATAAATATACAGAAATTTAAGGCATTTCTGTACACCAACAATAAAATAGCAGAGACAGAGACAAAAAAGAAAATACCATTTACTATAGCAACAAGAAAAATAAAATACCTAGGAGCAAACTTAACCAAAGAGATAAAAGACCTGTACTCTGAAAATTACATAACATTGAAGAAAGAAATTAAGGAAGATACAAATAAATGGAAGCAAATACCATGTTCTTGGGTGGGAAGAATCAACATCATCAAAATGGCCATACTACCCAAAGCAATTTACAGATTCAATGCAATCCCTATTAAAATACCAATGACATATTTCACAGACCTAGAACAAATACTCCATAAATTCATATGGAACCAAAAAAGACCCCGAATAGCAAAAGCAATCTTGAGACAGAAGAACACAGCAGGAGGAATCACAACACCAGATATCAAACAATACTACAAAGCCACTGTAATCAAAACAGTCTGGTACTGGCATAAGAACAGACATATAGATCAGTGGAACAGAATAGAGAGTCCAGAAATAAACCCAGGCCTCTATGGTCAACTAATATTTGATAAAGGAGGAAGGAACATAAAATGGAGTGAGAAGAGCCTCTTTAACAAATGGTGCTGGGAGAACTGGATAGGGACCTGCAAAAAAAATGAAACTAGACCACCAACTTACACCACACACGAGAATAAACTCAAGATGGATCAAAGACTTAAATGTAAGCCATGATACCATAAAAGTCCTAGAGGAAAACATAGGCAAGAAAATATCAGATATGTCACGTAACAATTTCTTCACGGATACATCTCCTAAAGCAAGAGAAATAAAGGAAAAAATAAGTAAATGGGATTACATCAAACTAAAGACTTTCTGCTCAGCAAAAGAAAACATCAGCAAGATGAAAAGGAAACCAAACATATGGGAAAGCATATTTGCCAATGACATCACAGACAGGGGACTGATTTCCAAAATATATAAAGAGCTTATACGACTCAACATCAAGAAAACAAACAACCCAATTAAAAAATGGGCAAAGGATCTGAACAAACACTCCTCTGAAGAGGACATATAGAAGGTCCATAGACACATGAAAAAATGCTCAACATCATTTGCCATCAGGGAGATGCAAATAAAAACCACAATGAGATACCATTTTACAGCAGTCAGAATGGCCATCATCAACAAATCAACAAACAACAAGTGCTGGCAAGGATGTGGAGAAAAGGGAATCCTACTGCACTGTTGGTGGGAATGCAGACTGGTGCAGCCACTATGGAGAACAGCATGGAATTACCTCAAAAGATTAAAAATGGAACTGCCTTTTGAACCAGCGACTCCACTACTAGGATTATACCCGAAGAATCTTGAAACACCAATTCAAAAGAACGTATGCACCCCTATGTTCATTGCAGCACTGTTTACAATAGCTAAGTGCTGGAAACAACCTAAGTGCCCATCTGTAGATGAGTGGATCAAAAAACTGTGGTACATTTACACAATGGAATACTATGTAGCAGAAAGAAAGAAGGAAGTCCTGCCATTTGCAACAACATGGATGGAACTAGAGAGAATTATGCTTAGTGAAATAAGCCAGGCAAAGAAAGCAAAATACCGTATTATATCACCTAATACAGGAAACTAAAGAACAACACAAACGAAGGAACTAAACAGAACAAAGAGCAGAATAGCAGTCAATAGGGGGGAGGGGAGAGGGAGAGAAGGGGGATAAGGGAAGGGTTTAGTCAAAGAACCCGTATAAATGACTCATGGACATGGACAACGGGGAGGGATATGATTGCGGGAGAGGGGGTGGGTTGGGTGGGGGAGAGAAATTACGGGAAATGGGGACAACTGTAATTGAAAAACCAAAAAAAAAAAAGAAAAGAAAAATTAAAAAAAAATACTAAAAAAAAAAAAAAATAATAAAAATAAAGAATAAATCACAGGTTAGATGAAGCCGTGGACTGAATGAGCAATTTGGAAAGAAAGGTAGCAGAAAACACCCAATCAGAGCAGCAAAAAAAAAAATTATTTTTTAATGACAATACTTTGCAGGAGTTTTGGAACAGCATAAAATTTAACATCTGCATCATAAGGGGACCAGAAGGAGATTTTTTTTCAACAATAAATTGAACGCCTATTTGAAAAAAGAATACCCAAAAATTTCCTTAATCTGATGAAAGAAAAGGACACACAAATCCAGAAAGCACAGGAAGTCTCAAACAAAATGAACCAAAGAAAGCCCACACTAACTTACATCATAATTAAAATGGTAAAAGTTAAAAACAAAGGATCTTCTTTGTAATAATTTATCTGTTTTTATATATTTGAGAGAGACATCAGTTTGTAGTTTCACTAATTTGTGCATTCATTGGTTAATTCTTGGATGTGCCCAGACCAAGGAACAAATCTGCAACATTGGCTTATCTGGAAGATGCTCTAACGAACTGAGCTATCTGACAAGGGCCAAAAGAGAGACTCTTAAAAGAAGCAAGAGAACAAGAGCTAGTTACCTTCAATGGAGCTGCCATAAGACTGCTGATTTCTCAACAACAGCATTTCAGGTCAAAAGGGATTAGCATAAAATATTCAATTTGATGAAAAGCAAAGACTTAAAACTCAGCAAGGCTATAATTCAAAATTGAAAATAAGCTAAAAAGCTTCCAAGACAAGAAAAAGGTAAAGGAGTTCATTACCACCAAACCAGTTTACAAGAAATGTTAAAAGGTCTTCCTTAAGAAGAGGGAGGGGAAAAGAAGAGAGAGGAACTTGAGTCAAAAGAATAAAATGCCAGTAAATACATACCTATCAATAATCACTTTAAATGTGAATGGCTTAAATTCTCCAATAAAAAGATATAGTGTAGCTGATTGGATAAGAAAACAAAACACTTACATATGCTATCTACAAGAGACCCACCTCCAGATGAAAGAGGCACACAGACTGAAAGTAAAGAGATGGAAAAAGATATTTCATGCAAATGGAAATCAAAAAATCTGGGCTAACAATATATATATGAGACAAAATATACATTAAAACAAGGGCTATGACTTCCGGACAAGATAGAGGTGTAGACAGACATGCTGCATCTCCCTCCATAACTAAGAAGGAATACAACTACCTCAAAACTAGAAACAACCAGAAGTTCCAGAAAATCAAAGCGCATGGAAGTCCAGCAAACAAAGATATAAAGAAGAAATACTCATCCAGACAGGTAGGAGTGGTGGAACCGGAGCAGAGAGGACACAGTGTGGTGATGGCAGCAGCAGCAACAGCATCAGGCCAGTAGAAAGCTCAGTTACACATTTTAAAAGTCAGTAGGGACACCTGGGGAGCATTCCCAGCTCCTCACCAGACTGCACAGCTCACTGTCCCAGCACCGGGGAAAATCAAGCCTCATTGCTTCTGACTGTGCAAACAAGTGGGGGTTGGGATGGAAGCAGAAACTGCCAGTCTCTCAGCAGAATCCACTTGTTTAAAGGGCCCCCATGGACCTAGAACATCCGCAGACCCTCTCACTCTGGGAACGACGGCCAGGGCAATAGCTAGAGAAGTGCTAGTCTGATGCAGAAGTGGGAGAAGTGCCTAGAAAAGGGGCGAGTGCTGGGCAAGTGGCATTGTTCCTTCTCAGACCCCTCCCCTGCATACAGCGCCACAACGTGGTGAAACAGGTCACCCATTACTGACAAATACCTACGGCTCCACACCTTACAACATAGCAGGAGCGATAGCTCTCCTGGGACATATAAGCAAACAAACACAGGAGACTTCCAGCCAAAAAGGAGGCCTAGATTGACACGCTCCATCTCCCTCCACAACTAAGAAGGAATACAACTACTGCAAAACCAGGAATGACCAGAAGTTCCAGAAAATAAATGGAAGTCCAACGTATGAAGTTATAAATAAGTGGTGCTCATCCAGACAGGTAGGAGAGGCAAAGCCGGGGAGGAGAGTTCAAGCTGGGCTGTCCCCAGCAGCAGCAGCGGCAATGGCGGCAGGACAGCGGTAAGCACAGACACCCGTATTTAGGGGGAGGCGAGAAGCACCTAGGGAGCACACCTAGCTGCAGACCAGACCCATCAGCTTGTGATTCCAAAGCCAGAGAAGGCAGACCTACATTGCCTTGGACTGTGAGATCCAGAGAACATGGGGATGGAGGAGTAGGCTCCCGGTCTCTCAGCAAAGAGTGAATGGCAGGAATCCACCTTGGACGCCCACCCCCGCAGAAAATGCCACAGCGTGGTGAGACGGGTCGCCCAGTTGTGACAAGTGCATGGGGCTCTGCCCCCTATAGCATAGGAGGTGTGACAGCCCTGCCCAGGAAGCAAAGGTAAACACAAAATGGTCAGGATGGCACAGATCATGATAAGAGATCCCAGTGGTACAGCTGACCAGACAGCAAATATCTAATCTAACAAAGCAGCAGATAGGAAATCTTTCTGAGGCATAGTTCAGAGCTTTGGTTATAAAAATGCTTACAGACTTAACAGCAGATCTTAAACAAGATGGGGAAGGAATGAAAGCTAGTCCTGCTGAAATAAATGAAAACACATACAAAACTAGTGGTGAGGGAAAGAAAACCAGGGATCAAATCAACAAATTGGAACATAGGGAAGGAACAGTCAACCAGTGCAGAAGGAGGAAATGAGAAGTGAGGAAAATAAGGAGAGGCTCAGAAACTTATTGGACAGCTAGCTATAAGCGCGCCACCATCCGAATCATAGGGCTGCCAGAAGGTGAAGAAGAAGAATTAGAAATTAAAAAATTATGTGAAAAAATAATGAGGTAGAACTTCACTAACTTGGGGAAGGAAATATACTTACAGATCCAGGAAACACAGAGAGTGCCAAAAAAAACTGGACCCAGGGAAAACCACACCAAGACACATTATAATCAAAATGTCAAAAATTAAGGATAAAGAGAGAATCTTAAAAGCAGCAAGAGAGAAGAAGGAAATTATGTACAAAGGGGTCCCAATAAGACTATCAGATGATTTCTCAAAAGAAACTCTGCAGGCAAGAAGGAACTGGCAGGATATATTCAAAGTAATGAAAAGGAAAAACCTACAGCCATGATTACTCTATCCAGAGAAGATGTGATTCAGAATAGAAGGGCAGAGAAAGTGCTTCCAGGACAAAGTAAAACTGAAGGAGTTCATCAGATCCAAACCACTGTTATATGAAATGTTAAAGGGACTTGTTTAGGAGAAGGAGCATCAAAACTATGAACATTAAAATGAAAACGGTATCACAACAACCAACAACAGAAGCTAGAGAATTGAAACAAAGGCAGACTAAGCAGGCAACGAGAGTGGGAAAAGAATTATAGGTATGGGGAACATTTTGGAGAGAAGTCAGCTGGAAGGGGGAATGGGGGAAAGGGAGGGAGATGGTACAAGAATTAAGAAGCATAGTAGGAGGGAATGGAGTAGATAGGAAGATGTTGAGAGAAATTATATGCACAACCAATGGGCATGGGACTAAGGGAGGCACAAATGGAGGGAGGAGGGTCACTGGCTGGAGGGGAACATAGGGAAAAGAAATTGGGACAACTGTAATAGCATAAACAATAAAGCATATTTTTAAAAAAGGGGGCTATAAGAAGAGACAAGAAAGACACTATATAATGATAAAGGGATCAATCCAACAAGAGGATATAACTCTTCTAAACATTTATGTACCAACATAGGAGCACCTAAATATATTATATAAAGAAAATCCAGATGGACATAAAGGGAGAGATCACCACTAATACACTCACAGCAGGGAATTCTAACAACCCATTGAACCAACAGATAGAACTTTCAGACAGAAAATCAACAACAAAACAGTGCTCTTAAATGAGACACTATATCAGATGGATTTAATTCGTATCTTCAGAGCATTTCAACCCAAAGAAGCAAAATATGTGTTCTTTTCCAGTGCACGTAGGGCATTTTCTAGGATAGACCACATGTTAAGACACAGAACAAGCCTTAGTAAATTTCACAAGATTGAAATAATATCAAACATAATGGTATGAAAGTAGAAATCAATCACAAAGAAATAACAGAAAACACACAACCACATGGAATCTAAAAAACATGTTATTAAACAATGAGAACTTCTGACCAAGATGGAGGCATAAATACATGCGTGGCTTCTCCTCATATCTAAGAAGAAATTTACAACCACTTCGAAACTAAAAAAACAAAACAAAACATAAACCAGAAAATCCAAAAAATTAAAACTACAGGGAAGTCCAGCAAGAAATAAAGAGGAAATAATCAACCAGAAAGGTAGGAGGGGTGGACCCAGGATGGAGAGAAAGAGGAGCAGAGCAGCGGCTATGGGGGTGGTGCTTGGTGGTAGCACTGCTAGATGTGGTGAGGCTCGCAGGAGAGCAGCAGGTGGGCACAGCTAGCAGCAGCCCTGATGAAAAACACAGTCATACCATTTAAACCTGAGAAACAATCCCAGCCTCAAACTAGTCCGCACAACTTGCAGTTTCAGAGCCTAAGGAAAATAGAGTCACATTGTTTCTGACTGTGAAAGCAAGTAGGGGCTGTGGCGGAGGAAGAAGATGCCAGTCTCAAAAAGGAGCCAGCTTGCCTAGTACAGGAAGGGAAAGAAGTGCCTGGAAAAGTGGTGGCAACTGGCACTTTTCTCTCTCAGGTCCCTCCCCCACATACAGCCCCAAAACATAATGGACTGGTCATCAGCAGTAATGAATACCTAAGGCTCCACCCCCTATAACATAAAAGGTGTGACAGCCCTTGCCCAAATCACAGAGGCAAACACAGAAAGATGAGGAGACAAAGAAGTGGGGGCAGGTCAAGGTCCCAGTGACACAACTAAGCAATGAGCACATAGCACGCCTAATGGATGAGGAGATAGAGAGCTTAACAGATGCACAGTTTAAGGCATTGATGATTAGGATGCTCACAGACTTGACAGCAAAAGTTAAACAGGACAGGAAAAGAATGAAGGCTATCCTGGCTGAAATGAAGGAAAATCCATATGAAACAAGTGAAGGAAAGGAAATAAGGGTTCAAATCAACAAATTGGAACATGAAGAAACAAACAGTCAACCAGTACAGAAGGAGAAAATGAGAATTTTAAAATATGAGGAGAGGCTTAGAAACCTCTGGGACAGCTATAAATGTGCCAACATCCAAATCATAGGGTTGCCAGAAGGTGAAGAGGAAGAGCAAGAAATTGAAAAATTATGTGAAAAAATAGTGAAGGAAAACTTCCCTAATTAGGGGAAGGAAATGGACATACAGGTCCAGGAAGCACAGATAGTCCCAAACAAACTAGACTCAGGGACGACCACACCAAGACACATCATAATCAAAATGCCAAAGGTTAAGGATAAAGAGAGAATCTTAAAAGCAGCAAGAGAGAAGAGGAGAATGATCTACAAAGGGGTACGTATAAGACTGTCAGCTGATTTCTCAAAAGAAACTTTGCAGGAAAGAAGGAACTGGCAGGAAATATTCAAAATGATGAAAAGCAAGGCCCTACAACTAAGATTACTCTGTCCAGCAAAGCTATCATTCAGAATGGAAGGGCAGAGTAAGTGCTTCCCAGACAAAGTAAAGCTGAAGTAGTTCATCATCATCAAGCCATTATTATATGAAATGTTAAAGGGTCTTATTTAAGAAAAAGGAGATCAAAACTATGAGCATTAAAATGAAAACAGCATCACAACTATCAACAACAGAAGCTAGGGAATGGAGACAAAGGTAAACTAAACAGACAATTAGAGTGGGACCAGAATCATAGATATGGGGAGCATGTAGGGGAGGTCAGCTAGGAGGGGGAAGGGGGAGAGGGAGGGAAATTGTGCAGGAATTAAGAAGCATAGTAGGAGGGAATGGAATAGACAGGAGGATGTTGAGATGAGTTTTATGCACAACCAATGGACATGGACTAAGGGTGGGGGACTGCTGGAGGGAGGAAAGTTGCTGGGTGAAGGGGAGCAAAGGGAGAAGAAATTGGGACAACTGTAACAGCATAATCAATAAAACATGCAAAAAAATGGGTTAACAATGAGATCCAGGAAAAAATGAAAACATACCTTGCAACAAGTAAAAATGAGAACAGAAGAATCCAGAATCAGTGGGACACAGCAGAAGCAGTACTAAGAGAGAAATTCATAGCTTTACAAGCCTACCTTAAGAAACAAGAAAAATCTCAAGTAAACAATCTAATATTATACTTAAATGAACAAGGAAAACAACAACAAAGTCAAAAGGTGAGTAGAAGAAATAAAATAATAAAGATCAATGCAGAAATAAATAAAGTGGAGTCTATAAAAGCAATACAAATATCAATGAAGCTAAAAACTGGTTGTTTGAAAAGATAACCAAGATTGACAAATATTTAACCAAGCATATCAAGAAGAAAGAGAGAGAACCCAAATAAATAAAATCAGAAATGAAAGAGAAGTAACAACTGACACCACAGGGATACAAAGAATTATAAGAAAATACTATGGATTGGACAATGGGGATGAAATGCATAAATTCCTAGAAACATACAATCTCCCAAAACTGAATCAGGAAGAATCAGAAAATCTGAGTAGACTGATTACAACTAATGAAATTGAAACAGTAATCATAAACCGCCCACAAACAAATTCCTGGACCTGATAACTTCACAGGTGACTTCTATTAAACTAAAAAAAAAAAAAACATTTGCGACAACATGGATGGAACTAGAGAGAATTATGCTTAGTGAAATAAGCCAGGTAAAGAAAGCAAAATACCATATGATATCACCTAATACAGGAAACTAAAGAACAACACAAACAAACGAACTAAATAGGACAAAGAGTAGAATAGCAATCAATAGGGGGTAGGGGGGAAGGAGAGAATGGGGATAAGTAAGGGAAGGGTCTAGTCAAGGAACGTGTATAAATGACTCATGGACATGGACAACGGGGAGAGATATGATTGTGGGAGAAGGGATGGACTGGGTGGGGGGGAGCAATGGGGGGAAAATGGGACAACTGTAATTGAAAAAAAAAAAAAAAAAAAAAAAACAGCTATCCTCAAACTATTCCCAAAAATTCAGTGGGTAGAAAGACTCCCAAACATTTTATAGGTGAGCATTATACTAATTCCAAAACCGGATTAAGGCACCACAAGAAAATAAAATTATATGCAAGTAGTCCCAATGATCATAGATGCTAAAATCCTCAATAAAAAGTTGAAAACCAGATCTAGCAATACATTTAAAAGATCATACATCATGATCAAGTGGGATTTATGCCAAGGATTCAAGGTTACCACAATATCCAAAAATTAACAAACATGATAGACTACATAAACAAAGTAAAAATCCCATGATCATAGCACTATATGCAGAAAAGCATTTGATAAACCAGCATCTATTTATGATTTTTTTAAAAAGCTCTTAGTATAGTGTTAATAGAAAAAACATACCTCAACATAATAAAGGCCATATGTGACAAACTCACAGCCAACATCATACTCAACAGGCAAAAACCAAAAGCATTTCCCTTAAGACAAGGAAACCAGACAGGGATGTCCACATTTATGCCCTCTTATTCAACACAGACTGGAACTCTTAGCCACAGTAGTCAGAAAAAGAGAAGAAATAAAAGGCATCCAAATTGGAACAAAAGAAGTAAAACTGTCATTATTTGCAGACGACATGATACTGTACGTAGAGAACTGTAAAGATCCCACCAAAAAATTACTAGAACTGATAAATAAATTCAGTAAAGTACCAGGATACAAAATAAACTTCCAGAAATCAGCTGCATTTTTATACACAAATAATAAGGCATCAGGAGGGGAAACAAAGAAAACAGTTCCACTTATAATTACATCAAAAAATACCTAGGAATATGTTCCGACTTCCGGCCAAGATGGAGGCTTAGACAGACACCCTGTGTCTCCTTCCACAACTAAGAAGGAATATAACTACCTCAAAACCAGAGACAGCCAGGAGTTCCTGAAAAGTGAGCTGTGTGGAAGTCCAACAAACAACGACATAAAGAAGAAATATTCATCTCAACATGTAGGAGGGGTGGAGCCGGGGCAGAGGGGAAGTAGTGTGCTGGCAGCAGCAGCAGAGGCAGTGGCAGGGCAGCAGAAAGCACAGTCACACTTTTTAAAAAGTAGGGAGGGGACTTCCGGCCAAGATGGAGGCATAGACAGACATGCTGCACCTCCCTCCTCAACTAAGAAGGAATACAACTACCTCAAAACTAGAAACAACCAGAAGTTCCAGAACAACAAACTGCATGGAAGTCCAACAAACAAAGAAGAAATACTCATCCAGACAGGTAAGAGGGGAAGGAGCCGGGGCGGACAGGACATGGTGTGGTGGTGGAAAGTACAGTTACATGTTTTAAAAAGTCAAGAGGGACACCTGGGGAGCTTTCCATGCAGTTCACAATCCCAGCGCCAGGGAAAATCAAGGCTTATTGCTTCTGACTGTGCAAACCAATAGGGATTGGAGCAGAGGAAGAAACTGCCAGCCTCTCAGCAGAGTCCACTTGTTTAACAGGTTCCCAGGGTCCTAGAACATCCGCAGACTCTCCCACTCTGGGAACAACAGCCAGGGCAACAGCTAGAGGGTCGCCAGTCCCATATGGAAGTGGGAGAAGTGCCTGGAAAAGGGGTAAGTGCTGGACAAGGGGGATTGTTCCCTTTTAGACCCCTCCCCCAGAAAAAGTGCCACAACGTGGTGAAATGGGTCGCCCTGTACTGAAGAATACCTAAGGCTCTGCCCCTTACAACGTATCAGGAGCGACAGCTCTACCTAAGGCACAGAGGCAAACAAACACAGGAGCCTGTCAAGATGAGGAGTATGGCCCAAAAGAGGGAACAGATCTAGGTTACAGTGGGAGAACTAAGTGATGAGGAGATATCCAACCTAACAGATGCAGAATTCCAAACACTGGTGATAAAGATGCTCACAGGCTTGACAGATGTGCTTGAGTATGGCAAACGCATAAGAGAAGAAGTGAAGGCTATGCTAAGTGAAACAAAGGCAAATCCACACAAAACCAATGGTGAAGGGAAGAAAACCGGGGTTCAAATCAATGATTTGGAACATAAGGAAGAAAACGACAGTCAACCAGTAAAGAATGAGGAAACAAGAATTGAAAAAAAGGAGGAGAGACTTGGAAACCTCTAGGACAACTTTAAATGTGCCAACACCTGAAAAAGTAGGGAGCAACACCTGAGGACCACTCCCAGCCCCTGACAGGATGGCACAGATCACAGTTCCAGCGCCATGGAAAATAAAGCCTCATTGCTTCTGACTGTGAAAATCAGTGGGGGTTGGGCTTGGACAGAAAAGGCCCAGAGGTCTGAGAGGGGGAAAACCTAAACTATTTACCTCAGCCCAAACTAAGTATAATGGGCAAAAGGGTTTTGGACAGGTGAGATGTGCCTAGCACACCTTCTTACAAAGAAGCCTTTTTTTTTTTTTTTCCCCTAATATGGAACATTGAAAAATTAATCCCTGCCTTTTGTCATCTAGTAGTTATGGATTGAATGATGTCTTTTAACCCTTTTCGCCAAATCTGTTGCCCCCAGAACACAACAAGTACACCAGCCTGTTAAACCAAGCACGCCGTTGACCGGAGACAGCCAACTGACCTGGAGTCTGCACGATCCTTCCCCATGTGGGAAGGCCACCCTCCCCTCCACACCCCCACTCTTATTAGGGTTTTCTGGACCCAAGGGTAGGTAGGACGACGACCATGTCCAGCTTGAAGCAGCTAGAGGAGCTTGAGACCTTTGCCCATTGTCCTTTACAAGATTACAAAAGGTCCTAATATTTGAGGGGGGGGGATAGTTAATTTTTACGAACCAGGGGTATGGACTTGGGGGGGATTGCTGGGGGAGGGGGTGCTGGGTGGAGGGGAACAAGGGGGAGAAAATTGGAACTGTTGTAACAATATAATCAATAAAAAACATTAAAAAAAAAAGAAAATCAGTGGGGGTTGGGACAGAAGTGAAACTGTCCATCTCTCAACAGATTCTGCTTGTTTAATGGGCCCCCATGGTCTTAGAAGATCTACAGACGCACCCACTCTGAGAACAACAGTCAGGACAACAGCTAGAGGGGCTCCAGTCCCATACAGGAAGCAGGAGAAGTGCCTGGAAAAGGGGAAGTGTGGACAAGCGGTATTGTTCCCTCTCAGACTCCTCCCACACACACAGCACCACAACATGGTGAAATGAGTCATCCTGAACTGACGAATACCTAAGGTTCTTCCCCTTACAGCATAACAGGTGCAACACCTCTACCTAAGACAGAAAGGCAAATAAACACAGGAGCCTGTCAAGATGAGGAGACAGAGAAGTATGGCCCAAAAGAGAAAATGGATCAAGGTTCCAGTGGGAGAACTAAGCGACAAGGAGATAACCAACCTAACAGATGTAGAATTCAAAACACTGGTGATAAAGATGCTCACAGGCTTGACAGATATGCTTAAGTACGGCAAATGCAGAAAGGAAGTGTAAGGAACAAGGAGGTGGTGACTCTCAAACCAGTAGGAAATAATTAACAGCTAAGACCAATTCTGTAATGGTCTCTGAGTCAACAGTAAAAAAAGGAAGCCAGAGACAGACCTATTACCTATTACCCCACATCTATTTTCTATTACCCCTAGACAATCACGCTTGATTGTAAATCTGGAATATTCAATTAATGAAGAAATGAGGAGGGACTACTTTGCATTAGGGATAAAACCAGTTGGCTCTTGCCACTGTGGCATGCATGCCCCTGGCTGGCTGTAGCCCAACTCTGCAAACTCATGAATAAACGTCTTACTTTGCAGCTGAAGTCCTGTGTTCCGGTGTTTTATTGTGAGTGTTTCTCACAGGAAGAAGTGAAGGCTATGATAAATGATATAAAGGAAAATCCACACAAAACCAATGGTGAAGGGAAGAAAACTGGGGTTCAAATCAAGAATTTGGAACGTAGGGAAGAAAAAAACAGTCAACCATTACAATATGAGGAGATGAGAATTGAAAAAAAAAATGAGGAGGGGCTTAGGAACTTCTAGGACAAGTTTAAACATAGGGGTGCCAAAGGAGAAGAGAAACAGCAAGAAATCAAAAACTTATGTGAAAAAATAATGAAAAAAAAAATTCCCATGTTGGAGAAGAAAATAGACATACAAGTCCAGGAAGCACAGAGAGTCCCAAACAAGCTAGATCCAAAGAGGACCACACCAAGACACATCATCATTAAAATGCAAAAGGTTAAAGATAAAGAGAGAATCAGAGAAAGCAGAGACTTATCTACAAAGGGGTGCCTATAAAACTGTGAGCTGATTGGAGACTTCCGGCCAAGATGGAGGCTTAGACGGACACGCTAGGTCTCCCTCTACAACTAGAGAGGAATACAACTACTTCAAAACAAAGGATAACTAGAAATTCCAGAAAATAAAACTACACGGAAGCCCAACATATGAAGTTATAAACCAGCGGTGCCATTTGGGCAGGTAAGAGTTAAAGAGGGCAGCGCTGTTTGCGGTCAGCGGCGGGGTGGCGAAAAAGCCCGGAGGCAGTCAAGCCCCTGGCAGTGCGCGACCCCAGCACTGGGGAAAACAGCCACTGCATCGCCTTGAACAGTGAGGCCCAGGGGGGCGGGAGGACGGATCCCGGTCTCCTAGCGGAATAACTGTGTGAATCCACCTTGGACCCCCCGCCCCCAAAGAAAGCACCACAGGGCTGCGAAATAGGTCGCCGACAGGCGCCGGTCGCTGAATTGTGACGCGTACACTGGCACTGCCCCCTACAGCCGGCCAAAGAAAACAAAAAGCATCTGTCAAAATGAGGCAGACAACTATAGAAATCCCGGTGACACAGCTCACCAGACAACAGATAGAGAACCTGACAGATGAACAGATAAGAAACCTGTCAGAGGCTCAGTTCTGGGCCATTGTTATCAGGTGGCTTACAGAATTCACAAAAGAGCAGGAAAAAGATATGAAAGAAGCGAAAAACATTCATAACGAAAGGAACAAAACCACATACGAGACAGATGGTGAGGAAAAAAAATCCAGAGTTCATTTCAACAAACTGGAATATGGAGAAGGAACAAGCAGTCAACCAATGCAGAGAGAGGAAATGGGAAGCAACAATGAGAGGATCAGAAACCTCTGGGACAGCTATAAAAGGCCCAACATAAGAATCATTGGTTTGCCAGAGAGTGAGGAAGATGAACTAGAACTTGAAAAATTGAGTGAAAATATAATAAAGGAGAACTTCCCAGACTTGGGGAAGGGATTAGACTTGCAGGTCCAGGAAGCAAGGAGAGTTCCCAAGAGACTGGACCCAGGGAGAACCACTCCAAGACACATTATAATCAAAATGTCAAAAATTAAAGATAAAGAGAGAATCTTAAAAGCAGCAAGAGAGAAGAAAAGAATTATGTACAAAGGGGTCCCAATTAGACTATCAGCTGACTTCTCAAGGGAGACCCTACAGACAAGAAGGGACTGGCAAGAAATATTCAAAGTAATGAAAATCCAAAACCTACAACCACGAATACTCTATCCAGCGAAACTGTCATTCAGAATAGAAGGACAGAGAAAGTGTTTCCAGGACAAAATAAAACTGAAAGAGTTCATTAGATCCAAACCACTGTTATATGAGATGTTAAAGGGACTGGTTTAAAAAACAGAAGCTAGGGAGATGAAACAAAGGCAAACTAAACAGGCAACGAGAGTGGAAAAGGAACTGTGGGTACAGGAAGCATATTGGGGGGAGGTCAACAGGGAGGGGGAGTGGGGAGAGGGAGGGAGATGATATAGGAATTGGGGATCATGGTAGGAGGGAATGAAATAGACGGAGAGAGGTTGGGAGGAACTGTATGCACAACTAATGGACATAATCTAAAAGGGGGGGACAACTGGAGGGAGGGGGGCCACCGGGTGGAGGGGAGCAGAGGGAAGGGAAATTGGCACAAATGTAATATTTTAATCAATAAAACACATTAAATCTGAAAAAAAAAACAAAAACAAACAAACAAAAAATAACTGTGAGCTGATTTCTCAAAAGAAACTAGGCAGGAACTGGCAAGAAGTATTCAACGTGATGAAAGGTAAGGACCTACAACCAAGATTACTCTATCCAGCAAAGCTATCATTTAGAATGGAAGGGCAGATAAAGTGCTTCCCAGACAAGATAAAACTAAAGGAGTTCATCAGCACCAAGCCATAATTACATGAAATGTTAAAGGGACTTATTTAAGAAAAAGACAATCAAAGCTATGAACTCTAAAATGACAACAAACTCACGACTATCAACAACTGAATCTAAAAAAACAAAACAACACAAAACAATCCAACCAAGAAAGCCAGAATAGGAACAGAATTATAGCTGTGGGGATCATTTGGAGGGTTATCAGCTGGGAGGGGGAAAGGGGAAAAACTGGGAAATGATGCAGGGATTAAGAAACATAATTGGTTGGTACAAAATAGCCAGGGGGAAGTTAAGAATAATATAGGAGGGACTTCCGCCCAATTTGGAGGCCTAAACAGACACACTGCGTCTCCCTCCACAACTAAGAAGGAATACAACTACCTCAAAACTAGAGACAACCAGAAGTTTCAGAAGATCGAGCTGCATGGAAGTCCAACAAACAAAGATGTAAAGAAGAAATACTCATCCAGACAGGTAGGAGGGATGGAGAGGATGCAGTGTGGTGGCAGCAGCAACAGGCTGGTGGAAAGTGCAGTAATACATTTTAAAAAGTCGGGACCAGACCACACAGTTCACAGTCCCAGCGCCAGGAAAAATAAAACCTTGTTGCTTCTGACTGTGCAAACCAGTGAGGGTTGGAGCAGAGGAAGAAACTGCCAGTCTCTCAGTAGAGTCTGCTTGTTTAAAGGGCCCCCATGGTCCCAGAACATCAGGAGATCCACCTACTCAGAGGACAATGGCCAGGGCAATAGCTAGAGAGGTGCCAGTCCCATATGGAAGTGGGAGAAGTGCCTGGAAGAGGAGCAAGTGTTGAGCAAGCAGCATTGTTTCTTCCCCAACCCCTTGCCCACATACAGCGCCACAACGTGGTGAAACAGGTCACCCATACTGATAAATACCTAAGGCTTTGCCCCATACAATGTAACAGATGCAACAGCCCACCTAAGACACAGAGGCAAAAAAACACAGGAGCCTGTCAAGATTAGGAGATAGAGAAGTATGGCCCAAAAGAGGGAACAGATAAAAGTTCCAGTGGGAGAACTAAGCAACAAAGAGACAGCCAACTTAACAGATGTAGAGTTCAAGACACTGGTGATAAAGATACTCACAAGCTTGACAGACATGCTTGAGTATGGCAAACGCATAAGGAAAGAAGTGAAGGCTATACTAAATGAAATGAAGGTAAATCTACACAAAACCAGTGGTGAAAGGAAGGAAACCAGGGTTCAAATTAATGATTTGGGACATAAGGAGGAAAAAAACAGTCAACCAGTATAAAATGAAGAAATAAGAATTGAAAAAAATTAAAAGAGGCTTAGGAACCTCTGGGACTACTTTAAATGTGCCAACATCCAAACCATAGGAGTGCCAGAAGAAGAGGAAGAGCAAGACATTGAAAGCTTATGTGAAAAAATAATGAAGAAAAACTTCCCAAATTTGGCAAAGGAAATAAACAAGTTAGGAAACACCGAGTCCCAAACAAGCTAGACCCAAAGAGGACCACACCAAGACACATCATAATTAAAATACTGAAGGTTCAAGATAAAGAGAGAATCTTTAAAGCAGCAAGAGAAAAGCAGAGAGTTACATACAAAGGGGTGCCTCTAAGACTATCAGCTGATTTCTCAAAAGAAACTTTGCAGGCAAGAAGGAACTGGCAAGAAGTATTCAAAGTGATGAAAAGCAAGGACCCACAACCAAGATTACTCTATCCAGCAAAGCTATCATTTAGAATGGAAGGGCGGATAAAGTGCTTCCCAGACAAGGTAAAGCTAAAAGTGTTCATCATCACTAAGCCATCATTACATGAAATGTTAAAGGGACTTAATTAAGAAAAAGAAGGTCAAAACTATGAACACTAGAATAACAACAAACTCACAACTATCAACAACTCAATCTAAAAAATAAAAACAAAATCCAACAAGCAAACCAGAATAGGAACAGAATCATAGGTATGGGGATCATTTGGAGGGTTATCAGCTGAGAGGGGAAGGGGGAGAAATGGGCAAATGGTGCAGGGATTAAGAAGCATAATCGGTTGGTACAAAATAGACAGGGGGAAGTTAAGAATAATATAGGAAAGGGTGAAGCCAAATAACTTATATGCACGACCCATGGACATGAACTAAGGGGGGTGGGGTTGCTCTAGGCAAGATGGGTACTGGGCAGAGGGGAACAAAGGGGAAAAAATGGGGACAACTGTAACAACATAATCAATACAATATATTTAAAATATATATATTAACAATTGCCCTGAACAGTGGGGCTCTGTTGGTTGGGCATTGTCCTGCAAATCAAAAGGTTGTCAGTTTGATCTGCTGTTGAGGGCACGTGCCTGGGTTGCAGATTCAGTTATGGTTGGGGCACATGCTAGAGGCAACTGATTTATATTTCTCTCTCCCTCTCTTTATTGCTCACTTCCCTTCTCTCTGAAAATATATAAATAAAACCTTCAAAAAATTTAGAACTACTACATGACCCAGCAACCCATTTCTGGGTGGTCTTATAAGAAAATAAAAAAATTCAATAAGATATATGCACCCCTATGTTCACTGCATAATTGTTTACAATCTCCAAGATATGGAAGCAAACTAAGTGCCCATCGTTAGATGACTGTATAAAGCAGATGGGGTATGTATAGACAACGGAATATTACTAGGCCTGAAAAAATGAATCTCGCCATTTGTGAGAACATGACAAGACTGAGAGAATATCATGCTGAGTGAAATAAGTCAGAGGAGAAAGACACATACTCTATGTTGAATTGCTCATATGTGGAATCTAAAAAACAAACAAACAAAACAAAGCAGATACAGAGAATAACCTGATGATGTCAGATGGGAAGATTTGAAAGGAAGGATGGAAAGGGGAAGGGGATGAAAAAGAACAAACTTCCTGTTATAAAAACATCACTAGGACTTAACGTACAGCCTAAGGAATATACTCAGTAATATCTTAATCAATATACAAAGTGGGATTTACTATGGTGATCGCTATGCAGATATATCAGTGTTCTATCATTATGCTGTACATCTGAAGTTAATATAACATTGTATGTCAACTATAAAGATGAATAAACTTAGATAGAAGCATAGTCACATAACCAGGTCTGAGATGCCTAATCCACTTTAGAATATAAGCACCCAATACAGCCACAGTCCTGAGCACCAGGTGATGACAAGGGCTCCGGGGAAGCACTCAAAATGCCCAGCTCTGCACAAGGACAAGAACACATGAGTGGTGACTATAGAGAGCCCTCTCCCTTCCATCTGCCCAATCTCATCTGCTCTCACTGAGCCATAATGGGTATGAAGTCTAATGAGAGAGCACCAGAGTCTATGGTCTATAATCTATCTAGCTCATCATCTCCAGACAAGACAAAGTGAGTATCCCAAAGAACTGACCTGTGACATCCAGGTGGAACGTGACCCTCTGGCCCCTGGCCTCGTAGCTGTACTCCCTGCCATCTGCCTTCCCCGCCTGCTGCAGCACCAGCCGCCGGGTGCAGCCCATGGCCTCCACATGCACGTTCAAACTCCCACTCAGCTTCTTGCCATCCTTGTACCATGTCACCTGTGTCTGAACCTGGGCCACCTCACAGCTCAGCACAGTGCTGGCCCCCCACCACAGCCTGCACCTGACTGTGTGCTGGCTGCTCCTTGGCAAACACCACCAGGGGCTCTGGGGACAGGGAGGGACACACAGGTTCAGAGAATTCATCTAAGTCAGGAGGGTGGCACAGGGGAAAGAAGGACTAAACAAGGAGGCAGGAGGACTGGAAAACTCTCCAGACTCCATACCCGCTGTGGGGCCTGCAGAAGCCTTCTCAGCCTAAGGAGCACATTCATCTGCCCATCAACTGTGGCCCCATGAAGGGCAGGGGTGTGCATACACACATACAAATCACACACAATAACAATGGTCATTTGGTGGCACGTGCGAGTCTTTGAGACCATGGCCAACCTTTATTGCAAGTTAAACTCTCCTCAGAAAAGGAAAATAAAGTTTGTTTACTGACATCACTGTGACCCAACCAGGGGGGACAAACACACATGAGTAATTAGGAAACACTATGAAATATATGCTGATGTTACAGTCGAGCTCTCACTACAGCAAGTGGTCTTCCACAGAGCCCCCAGTGTGGACAAGTGCCTTCATCCTCTCCATGTCTAACCCTACACATCACATTCTGAGGGGATTCCAGCACAGGAGACAAGGGGCAAGAGGAGGCAAAAGGAAACGCAGATGTTCTTCAGAAAAAGACTTCTAGACCGCTACATGCATGTCCCTGACACAAACCTTCCCATCCTCTGGCCTTTGTTTACTTTGCACAAATGTGGCAAGAAACCTGGATCTACATTGGCAACATGTGAGTGCACAGTCACTTGTACACCCACATACAAAAAAGAGTGTCCTAACTAACTAAAATTTGCTAGCCCATTGCTCAGTCCTGAGACAGATCCAAGCATGAGAGGTGGCAGGAGCCTCCCCTTACCCTAAAGGAACTGTATATGTTGCTGGGCGTGGGTTTTCCAGGACCTTGAGAGGAGGAGACTCACACAGCACAGCTGGGAGACAGTGGTATACCCCAGACTACAAGCGAATGGTAGAGCCAGAGTCCCAGACACCGTGCAGCACCAGGCAGTCTCGGGCAGACACTGGGAACTGTGACTGAGCAGAACTCTGTGAGGCACAATTCAGGTTTCACAGGAACACCTCTCCCTCTGCTATACTCTGTCCATTCAACTTCCTTGGGTTCAGCCATGGTGTGAAATGGAAGGTGGAGCACAGAAGGCTAAAAGAGATGAGGTCCACTATAAAGAACACCAGGGTGTGTCAAACTGTTATCATAAT
The DNA here is from genome assembly GCF_987537825.1 of Furipterus horrens. Classification (NCBI taxonomy): domain Eukaryota; kingdom Metazoa; phylum Chordata; class Mammalia; order Chiroptera; family Furipteridae; genus Furipterus; species Furipterus horrens. Next base: position 57,711,420 of record NW_028327180.1, on the reverse strand, counting down.
CTATACATAAGGCAATGTGAGTGTCACTAAAGAACTGACCGGGGATGTCCAGGTGGAAGGTGACCCTCTGGCCCCCGGCCTCACAGCTGTACTCCCTGCCATCTGCCTTCCCAGTCTGCTGTAGCACCAGTTGCCGGATGCAGCCCATGGCCTCCACATGCACTTTTGAGCTCCCACTCGGCTTCTTGCCATTCTTGTACCATGTCACCGGGGTCTGGGCCTGGGCCACCTCACAGCTTAGCGTTGTTCTGGCCCCCATCATGGCCTGCACCTCATTGCATGCTGATTGCTCCTTGGCAAACAGCACCATGGGCTCTGGGGACAAGGAGAGACACACTGGATCAGAGACACAATTCTGTGACTATGTCACAGGCACCACAGCCTCAGAGTTCAGTCAATTTTCTCCTTGGAGCCACATGCCAGGTGGGGCATTAGTGCCTTATGGTGAGTTCTGTTTACACACTCCTGTCTCCTGTAATGGAACATCAAGGGTACATTTGCAGAATGTCCTGATCAGGAGCAATTCTTAAGACTGGAGTAAGGCAATCAAGGCTATCCAGCACCTGTCACTGCCAAGTTGCTCTTATTCCCACGTGGGCAGATGGGCTTGGTCACTCTTGTATGCCCAGAGCCTGGAACGTGATGTCATCCACAAGCTAACTTACATTTTTCTAGTTATTACACCTTGTGTGTTAAGTACACTAATTTATTTGCACCATTTAATAATGTGTAAGCATACTTATCCCCATGTACCCACAGACAGAACAGTTCCAGATCCTCATCTACTGATGACCATCCCTGAAAAGAAAGCCTCTGTCACCAATAATCACTTGGGCCTATTCTTTGTTCTCACATGAATGAATCCTGTTGTGTGTCCCATGGGCCTGTTTTCTTCCACTCAACATACTGTCTGGGAGCTCTATCCATGTAGCAATACTCTGTTCTCTTGTACTGATGTACAGGGTTCTATTGTATTACACCACATTTTATTTTTCCTTTTACTCTTCTGGTTCATTTGGATTGTTTCTGAATTGGGGATATGAGGAATAAACCTGCTATAAATATTCTTGTATACATCTTTGGGGTCACATGGGCAGGGACATTAGTAGGCTTGCATTTGGGCTTTAGCACATATTTCCAAAGAAATTCCAGAATGGTTGTACCAATTTACACTCCCACCACAAGTGTTTGAGAGTGTTTATTCTATATCCTTACCAACATTGAATATTGTCGATTTTTAAGTTGTATATGTTCCACTAAACTCAACTGAATACAGGTAGAACCTCAGAGGGTCCATGCTCTAGGTTCACTCATTCATCCATCCATCCATTTGATCACTGACCCAGCTAAACTCAGTGGATGGCCCACAGTGTGCAGGCATTATGGTGGTGGAGATACTATGGTCACCAGCACAGTCCCTGTTTCCACAGAGTCTGCCTTCTAATGAGATGAGAGAGACAAACACACATAAACCGCACAATAAGGACATAATTCTATGCTGAGTCCTGTGATGAAATAAAACAGGTGACAGGCTCAAGAGAAAGGTCTGGTGAACAGAGCAGATCTCAATAAGGACTGACATTTAAGTGAAGTGCTGAATGATAAAAGAGAGGCCCTGTTGATTGATCCAGGATGCAACCGTCTAATGGAGGTGAGAATTAGGGCCAGAGCTCTCTTGCAGGGACAGGTGTGAAGTGAGCAATGAGGGTAAAAGGGAGCTCAGAGATGGAGCCGCATAGGCACCTGCTTTCCTCTTATGGCACTTCTGCTGCTAGGAATGGAGTGGCAATGAAAATCCAGCCGTGTGGTTGCTACTAAGACCCAGGGCAACCAGTCAACTGTGGCCGTCTTGTGTGGGCAGAGTGATGAAATTAGAGATGGAGTAGCTAAGTCCTATACAAAAGAGATAAAGATTGTTCCCTACATTCAGCCACATTCACCTTAGACATTTAATGAGTTCAAAAGCTGCATGAGGTAAGAGACTAAAAAGCCAAGCAGAAAACCCCTGTCGACTGGAGTGGATTTTTTTTATTTTGCATTACCAGGGGGACAAATACTAGAGTTGAGTGTCTTGGTCCAAGGGACCCCCACCCACATCCCTAGTCTCTGAAGGAATCCTTGGGGAGCTATGACCAGGACAAAGGAAACATAACACAGGTGACCCTGATCAAAATGCAATGCAACCTAGTGTCAGCATAGTGAACGGCAGCATAGTGAAAGGACTAAAGTTCTTAGTCATCCTCTCCCTACCTAGCAAAGGAAAGAGTGATCCTCTTTATGCAATAAGATAGCAGTATCCATATTAACACATTTTCTCACAGGATGTTTGTCAGTCAGTTGAAAATTCACTGGTCTGCAAGGAGGGTAGTAAAAAGGAAAGAAAAAAAAAAGCAGCAATATCAGATGATAGTTATTATGGTTATCACAATGGGATACAGCCATGATTATTATTTATAAAATAGGAAAAAGAAAGTGAGTCAAATATGAAAATTGCACTATGGAGTCTAAAATCTATTAAAATTAATTAAATGGAAATATTAGAACCATGAAATAAAATAACCGAAACACACTATAGATGGGTTTGACAGCAGGTTATATACAGCAGAACAGAAGGTTAGTAAATTGGAAGATAGATTAAAAGAAAACATCTGTAATAAAGTAGAGAGAATAAAAGAATTAAAAGTAAAGCACACCCAGAACTGCCAGAAAATCAAATTGTATGGAAATCCGACTAAGGATTCAAAGAAGCAAGAGTCATCCAAACAGGTAGGAGGGGCAGAGGCAGGTAGCCGAAGCAAAGAGGATGTGGTGTTGTGGCAGTAAGGCAGTGGTGTCAAGGGGACTGCAGCCGGTGGAACAGACAGCCACACATTTACGTTTGGTGGATTGAGCAATCCGAGGACCAGGCCAGACCACATAGCCCAGGGTTCCAGCACTGAGAAAACAAAGCCTCATTACTTATGGCTGTAAAAACTAGTGGGGGTTGGGGCAGCAGAAGAAACTGCTGGTCTCTCAGGAGAGTCCATTGGTATAGTCCACACAGTCTTGAACATATGCAAATCCACCCACTCTGGGAACCACCACCAGGGCAACAATTAGAGGGGCACCAGTCACATATGGGAAGTGGCTGAAGTGACTGGAAATGGGGCAAGTGCCAAGCAAGCCTCTATCAGCCAGGCAGTGTCATTGTCACCTCTGTGACCCTTCCCCTACATACAGAGCCACAAGGTGGTGAAGCTGGTTGCCCATACCACCCCCCCACCGCCAATTACCTAAGGCTCTGCCCCACACCATTTACACGTGTGCTAAGACAGGGAGTCAAAGAAGCTCTTCCTAATACACAGAAACAAACAGGGAGGTTGCCAAATTGAGAAGACAAAGAAATATGGCCCAAATGAAAGAACAGAACAAAACCTCAGAAAAAGAATTAGACAAAATAGAGATAGCCAACTTATCAGAGTAAGAAGTAAAACTGTTATCATTAACAGATGACAAATTGTACAGAGAAAACCCTGAAGACTCCCCTCCAAAACTACTATATCCAATAAATGAATTTGGCCAAGTGGTAGGATACAAAATTAATATTCAAAATTGGTGGCATTTTTATACACTAATAATGAAATAACAGAACAAAAACTTAAGAAAACAATCTGATTTACTATTGCAACAAAAAGTATATAAGGTACCTAGAAATAAATTTAACCAAGGAGGTAAAAGACCTGTACTTGAAAAATTATACAGCACTGAAGAAAAAAATTAAGGAAGATCCAAATAAATGAAAGTATATACCATGCTCATGGATAGGAAGAATTAACATAATTAAAATGTCTTTATTATCCAAGCAACCTATAGATTCAATGCAATTCCTATTAAAATACCAATGGCATATCTCACAGATCTAGAACAAATATTCCAAAAACATATGAAACCTAAAAAGACCCCAAATAGCCTCAGCAATATTGAGAAAGAAGAACAAAGTAGAGGTATCATACTACCTACAAACTAAATGACAAGACCAATGTAATCAAAACAGCCTGGTACTGGCATAAGAACAGGCATATAGATCAATGAAACAGAACAAAGAGCCCAAAAATAAACCCATGCCTATATGGTCAATTAATCTATGATAATGGAGGCAAGAGCATACAATTAAGTAAAGACAGTCTCTTCAATAAATGGTATTTAAAAAATTGGACAGGTACATGCAAACAATGAAACTAGACCACCAACTTACACCATACACAAGAATAAACACAAAATGGATCAAATACTTAAATGTAAGTCATGAAACCATAAAAAAGCTAGAAGAAGCCTTGGCTGGTATGGCACAGATTGAGTGCTGGCCTGCGAACCAAAGGGTCGCCAGTTTGATTCCCAGTCAGGGCACATGCCTGAGTTGTGGGCCAGGTCCCCAGCTGGGGGTACATGAAGGGCAACCACACATTGATGTTTCTTTCCTCTCTTTCTCTCTCCCTTCCCCTCTCTATAAAAATAAATAAATAAAATATTTTTTTAGAAACCTAGAAGAAAAGATAGACTGTAAAATTTCAGACATCTCATGTAGCAGTATTTCCAGGGCAAGGAAAACAAAGGAAAAAATTAACAAATGGGATTACATCAAACTAAAAAGTTTTCACAAAGCAAAGAAACCACCAATAAATGAAGAAAGAACTCACTGAATGGGAGAACATATTCTCCAATGATACATCTGATAAGGAGTTAATCTCCAAAATATATAAAGAACTTACAAAACTCAACACCAGGAAGAGAAATAATCCAATGTAAAATAAACAAAGGACCTGAACAGACACTTCTCCAAAGAGGACACGGAGATGGTCAATAGACATAAGAAAAGATGTTCAGCATCACTAATCATCAGAAAGATGCAAATTAAAACTACAAAGAGATATCACCTCACACTTGTCAGAATGGCTGTCATCAATAAATCAACAAACAGCATGTGCTGGCCAGGATGTGGAGAAAAGGAAACTTACAGCACTGCTGGTGGGAATGCAGATTGGTGCAGCCACCATGGAAAGCAGTATGGAGTTTCCCAAAACAATTAAAAATGGAACTGCCTTTTGACACAGCAATCCCACTTTTGGGAATATATTTTAAGAATCTTGCAACACTAATTTGAAAGGATATATGTACTCCTATATTTACAGCAGCCTTATTTACAGTAGCTAAGATCTGGAAACAGCCCAAGTGCACGTAGGTAGATGAGTAAATATAAAAGTTGTAGTACCTTTACACAATGGAATACTCCATGGCCATAAAAAAGGAAATCTTACCTTTTGCAATAGCATGGAGATTATTATGTTAAGTGAAATAAGCCAGTCATAGAAAGACAAAAAGCATATGATCTCACTTACATGTGGAATCTCACAAACAAAATAAACTGACAAATAAAACAGAAACAGAGGTATGGACACATGGAACAGATGGACAACTGTCACAGGGGAGAGGGAAGAAGAGACTGGATGAAAGAAGGTGAAGGGATTAGCCAAAGATCATACATACATGACACATAGACACACAACAGTGTGATGGTGGCCAGAGGGTAGGGGAGTGGGGGTAGAAGTGAACAAAGTGGGAGGGGGGAAATGGGGACAGAAAGAGACTTTGTTTGGGGCAATGGATACACAATGCAGTGTGCTGATGATGTTTTATTGAGTTGTACACTTGAAACCTGTATGGTTTTGTGAACCAATGTCACCTTATATTCAATTTTTTAAAAAAAATCAATATACAAAAATTCATTCCATTCCTATATACTAACAATGAAATATCAGAAAAAGAAATGAAGAAAAGTATCAGTTGCAAATGCAACAAAAATAATAAAATACCTAGGAATTAACAAAGGATGTTAAGGACCTACACAGCAAAAACTCTAAGATTGTTGGAAAAAACTGTAGAAGACATGAAGAAATGGAAAGATATTCCATGTTCATAGGTTGAAAGAATCAACACAGTTAAAATTTCAATGTTACCTAAAGCAATACATGCATTTAATGCAATACCCAGCAAAATTTCAATGACATTTTTCAAAGAAATAAAACAAAAAATCATTCCATTTGTATGGAACCATAAAAGACCCCAAATAGCAAAAGGAATCTGATTTTAAAAAGAACAAAGACAGAGGTATCATACTTTCTGACTTCAAATTATACTACAGCCCTGGTCAATGTGGCTTAGTTGGTGTGGCATCATCATGCAAACCAAAAGGTTGTGTATTGGATTCCTGGTCAGGGCACATGCCTGGGTTGTGAGTTCGGTCCCCAGTTAGAGCACCTATGAAAAGCAGCTGATTGATGTTTCTCACATCAATAGTTCTATCCCTAACTTTCCCACTCCCTTCTCTTCTCTCTAAAATCAATAAGTATATCATTGTATGAGAATAATAAATTTATTTATTTATTTATACTACAAAGCAATGATAATCAAAAAAGCATGGTAGATAGAAAAACAGATACACCAAACTACCAATGGAACAGAATTGAGTACCCAGAAATAAACCCACATGTATACAGGCAACTATCTTTAACCAAGAATCCAAAAACATAAAATAGAGAGAAGAAAACCTCTTCAGTATGTAGTGTTGGGGAAATTGAAAAGCCACATGCAAAAGAATAAGACTGGACTGCTACTTGACACTACACACAAAAATTAATCCAATATACATTAAAGACTTAAACATAAGACCTGAAACAATAAAACACATAGAAAAAAACATAGGTACTAAACTTGTGGACCTTAGTCTTAGAAAGGATTTTATAAACTTGACCCTAAAAGCAAGGGAAGTAAAAGCAAAAATAAACGAATAGGAGTACATCTAACTAAAAAGCTTCAGAAACCATCAGCAAAACAAAGAGTAAAGCAACCAAATGGGAGAAGATATATGCAAACAATACCTGCAATTAAGAGTCTAATATCCCAAATATATAAAGAATTCATACAAGTCAACAACAAAACAACAACAAAAAAAACTATCAAAAATGGGCAGAGGACTAGAACACTTTTCCCAAGAAGACATAATAAATGGACAACAGATATATGTAAAGATGCTCGACTTGACTAGCTTTAAAGGAAATGCAAATCAAAACCACAATGATATACCACCTTACACTGCTGTGGGAATGTAAATTGGTACAGCCACTATGGGAAACAGTATGGAGGCTCCTCAAAAAATTAAGAATAAAGCTACCATATGACCCAGCAATCTTTCTTCTAGGTATCTACCTGAAAAGTTTGAAAACATTTAGTCATAAAACTATATGCATCCTTATGTTCATTGCAGTATTATTTACAATAGCCAAGACATGCAAGCAACCTAAGTGTCCTTCAATTGATAGATGGATAAAGAATATGTGGTACCTATATACAATAAAATACTACTTAGCCATAAGAAAGACAAAATTACTGCCATTTGCGACAATATGGTTGGATCTTGAGAGTAGCATGCTAAGCAAATAAGTCAGATGGAAAAAGACAAGAACTATATGATTTCACTCATACGTGACTTATAAAGCAGAAAGCAACAAACAAACAAACAAGACAACCAAATTCATAGACATGACACAAGTGTGGTTATTAGAGGGCAAGGGGGTAGGGAAGGATGAAGGGAGTAAAGTAGGTAAAATACATGGTGATGGACGGAGACTAGGTCTGGATGTTGAGCACACAATGCAATATATGGATGATGTATTACAGAATTGCACACTTAAAACTTATATATTGTTATTAACCAATATCACCTCAAAAACTTTTTTAAAAACAATTTATTTGTTTGCTTGTTTATATGTTTATTTATTTTTAGAGAGATGGGGAAGGAGGAAGAGGGGGAGAGAAACATCACTGTGTGGTTGCCTCTCACTCACGCCCCCAACTGAGGACCTGACATGCAACCTAGTCATGTTTACTGACTGAAAATTGAACCAGCGACACTTGGATCACAGGCCAATGCTCAATCCACTGAGCTACAGCAGCCAGGGCACCTCAATAAACTTTTAAAGAACCAATCAGACGTGAAGAACACAATAGCTGAAATGAAGAATACATTAGAAGGAATCGACAGCAAATTAGTTAATACAGAAGAAAGGATTAGCCACCTATAAGATAGAATGGTGGAAAGCACCCAATCAGAACAGCAACATGAAAAAAAAGTTTCTTAATGAGGACAGTATAAAGGACCTCTGGGACAACATTACGCTTTATAGCTATTCCAGAAAAAGAAGGAAGAGAGAAAGGGGCAGAAAAAGTATTTAAAGAAATAATGGCTGAAAAACTTTCTAAACCTGGAAAAGGAAACAGACCTCCAGTTTCAGGTAGCATAGAGAGTTCCAAACAAAATAAACCCAAAGAAACCCACACCACGACATTTTGTAATTAAAAATGGCAAAGGTTAAGCATAAAGAAGCAATTTTAAAGGTAGCAAGAATGAAAAACCAAGTTACATACCAGGAAACCCCACAAGGCTATCAGCTGATTTCCCAGAGGCAATTTTACAGGCCAGAAGGGAGTGGCAGGAAATAATTAAAGTGCTGAAATAAAGGAACCTACAAACCAGAATACTATGTCCAGCAAGGTTATCATTCAGAATTGAAACAGATAACCAGTTTTCCAGACAAAAAAAAAAAAAAAAAAACTAAAGGAGGTCACAACCACTGAACCAGCCTTGCAAAAAATGTTAAAGGTCCTCTTTATGCAGGAGAAAAAAGGCCATAATCAAAAATAAGAAAACACAGGGAAAAAATATCACTGTTAAAGGCAAATATGCAATAATCACTGTGAATCAATTATTTAAAAAGCTAATAGTAAGGTCAAAAGACAGTAGTAGTAAAATTAACTATAACTATAAAAAATAACCAGGCGGTATGAAAAACAAAAAGATATAAAACATGGCATCAAAAACATAGAGTGGAGGGGGAGTAAAAATGTAATGCTTTTAGAATATGTTTGAACTGAAATGCCTATCAGCTTAAAACAGACTGCTACAGATATAGATGTGTATATGTGAGCCTCATGTAATCTTAAACAAAAAACTTACCAAAAAATGAAGAGAAAAGAATCCAATCAAAACACTAAGAAAAACCAATAATTCAAAAGGAAAGAGAAGAAACATAGCACAAAAATCTTTAAAGGCAAATAGGAATATTATATAATTATAAAGGAGTCAATACAAGAAGAGAATATAACAATTGTAAATATCTACACACCCAACAATATAAAGGAAATGTTAATGAACATAAAGGCATAAATTAACAGTAATACTATAATAGTTGGGGACCTTACTCCAGTGGCTATATCACCCAGACATAAAATTAATGGGAAATAATGGCTTTAAAAACCACATTAGACTTCCAGCCAAGATGGAGGCTGAGACAGACATGCTGTGTCTCCCTCCACAACTAAGAAAGAATACAACTACCTCAAAACTAGAGACCACCAGAAGTTTCAGAAAATTGAGCTGCATGGAAATCCAACAAAGATATAAAGAAGAAATGCTCATCCAGACAAGTAGGAGGGGTCAAGCAGGAGCAGAGAGGATGCAGTGTCATGGCAGCAGCAGCAGCAGGCCGGCAGAGAGTACAGTCACACATTTTAAAAAGTAGGGAGGGACACCTGGGGAGCACTCCAAGCACCAGACAAGACTGCACAGCTCACGATTCCAGCTTCGGGAAAAATAAAGCCTCATTTCTTCCGACTATGCAAACCAGAGGGGGTTGGGGCAGAGGATGAAACTGTCGGTGTCTTAGCAGAGTCCGCTTGTTTAAAGTTTTTATACTTATGTTAAAAGATGAGTGATGCACTCAGACAAGGGACTAATCTCCAAAATATATAAAGAGCTTATATGACTCAACATCAAGAAAACAGACAATCCAATTAAAAAATGGCCAAGGAACTGAACGATCACTTTTCCAAAGAGGACATACAGAAGGTCCATAGACACATGAAAAAATGCTCAACATCACTAGCCATCAGACAGATGCAAATAAAAACCACAATGAGATACCACTTTACACCAGTCAGAATGGCCATCATCAACAAATCAACAAACAACAAGTGCTGGCGAGGATGTGGAGAAACGGGAACCCTAGTGCACTGGTGGTGGGAATGCAGACTGGTGCAGCCACTATGGAGAACAGTATGGAATTACCTCAAAAAACTAAAAATGGAACTGCCTTTTGAACCAGCAATTCCACTGCTAGGATTATACCCGAAAAATCCTAAAACCCTAATTCAAAAGAACTTATGCACCCCTATGTTCATAGCAGCACTGTTTACAATAGCTAAGTGCTGGAAACAGCCTGTCTGTCTGTAGATGAGTGGATCAAAAAACTGTGGTACATTTACACAATGGAATACTATGTAGCAGAAAGAAAGAGGGAACTCCTGCCATTTGCGACAACATGGATGGAACTAGAGAGAATTATGCTTAGTGGAATAAGCCAGGCAAAGAAAGCAAAATACCATATGATATCACCTAATACAGGAAACTAAAGAACAACATAAACAAATGAACTAAATAGCACAAGGAGCAGAATAGCAGTCAATGGGGGGGAGGGGGGAGGGAGAGAAGGGGATAAGTAAGGGAAGGGTTTAGTCAAGGAACGTGTAAAAATGACTCATGGACATGGACAACGGGGAGGGATATGATTGCGGGAGAAGGGGTGGGCTGGGTGGGGGGGAGCAATGGGGGAAAAATGGGACAACTGTAATTGAAAAACCAAAAAATAAAATTAAAAAAAAAAAAAAGAAATGGAAAGGGGGCACTACCAATTGTTATTGGGTCAATAACCATACATCAGAACTGTTTCTGGAAAACCAGGATATATATTGCATGATTAAAATCAGGTGAAAGCAAACGGCACAATCCAAAAATAAGCAGAGAAGAAATTCCTAAAATTTTTAAACTTAAAATTAACTTGTAATGAAAGATTTCCTTTTGCCTATACTAGAGGATAATGTAGTATACCAAATAGCTAAAACATTTTTCTTTATTATTTTGGTTAGTTTAGCTCTTAAGAACCAATTTGGGCCATTGGAAAATATGACAATATTTGACTGATTATCAAACCTCTGAGAATTTGAATATGTAGAGTTGTGACATCGATTTGGTATCTATGGGAATATCTTGGATGTTGTTAGATTAATAAAGTATGAGAATGTTTTATAATTTTTTTTTTTTTAAGTAGGGATGGACACCTGGGGAGCACTCCCAGCACCAGACCAAACCGCACAGCTCATGGTTCCAGCTCCGGGAAAAATAAAGCCTCATTTCTTCTGACTATGCAAACTAATGGGGGTTGGGACAGAGGAAGAACCTGCCGGTCTCTCAGCAGAGTCCGCTTTTTTAAAGTTCTAGGGACCCCTGGTCCTAGAACATCCATAGACCCACCCACTCTGGGAACGACGGCCAGGGCAACAGCTAGAGAGGTGCCAATCCCATACAGAAGTGGGAGAAGTGCATGGAAAGGGAGCAAGTGTTGAGCAAGCAGCATTGTTCCCTCTCAGACCCCTCCCTCCCCCACATAAAGCACCACAATATGGTTAAACAGGTAACCCATACTGATGAATACCTAAGGCTCCACCCCTTATAATGTAACAGATGCAACAGCTCTACCTAAGACACAGAGGCAAAAAAACATAGGAGCATGTCAAGATGAGGAGACAGAGAAGTATGGCCCAAAAGAGAGAACAGATCTAATTAATTAATTAATTAGTTTTTTTTTAAAAGAAGAAGAATATATGAAAGAGTGAAGTGGGAGAGCTTGTATTTATGACCCATGGGCATGGACTGGAGGAGGCTATTGCTGGCGGAGGGGGCTGCTGGGTGGAGGGGAGCAAAGGGGAAAAAATTGGAACTGTTGTAACAATATAATCAATAAAATATACTTAAAAAAAAAGGGAACAGATCAAGGTTCCAGTGGGAACTAAGCAAAAAGGAGATAGCCAACCTAACAGACACACAGTTCAAAACACTAATGATAATGATACTCACAGGCTTGACAGATATGCTTAAGTATGGCAAACGCATAAGGGAAGATGTGAAGGGTATGCTGAATGAAATGAGAAAAATCCACACAAAACCAATGGTGAAGGGAAGGAAACCCGGGTTCAAATAAATGATTTGTACAGAATGAGGAAACAAGAATTGAAAAAAATGAGCAGAGGCTTAGGAACCTCTGGAATTACTTTAAACGTGCCAACATCCAAATCATAGTGGTGCCAGAAGGAGAAGAGAAAGAGCGAAAAATCAAAAGCTTATATGAAAAAAAATGAAGGAAAGCTTCTCAAAGTTGGTGAAGGAAATAGACACAGAAGTCCAGGAAGCACATAGCGTCCCAAACAAGGCCACGCCAAGACACATCATAATTAAAATGCCAAAGGTTAAGGATAAAGAGAGAATCTTAAAAGCAGCAAGAGAAAAGCATAGAGTTACCTACTAAGAGGTGCCTATAAGACTATCAGCTAATTTCTCAAAAGAAACTAGGCAGGCAAGAAGTGACTTGCAAGAAGTATTCAATGTGATGAAGAGTAAGGACCTACAACCAAGACTACTCTATCCAGCAAAGCTATCCTTTAGAATGGAAGGGCAGATGAAGTGCTTCCCAGACAAGGTAAAGCTAAAGAAGTTCATCATCACCACGCCATTATTATATGAAATATTAAAGGGACTTATTTAAGAAGAAGAAGATCAACACTATGAACAATAAAATGACAACAAACTCACAACTATCAACAACTGAATCTAAAAAATAAAAACAAAATCCAATGAAGCAGATCAGAAAAGGAACAGAATCATAGGTGTGGTGATCATTTGGAGGGTTATCAGCTGGGAGGGGGAAGGGAGAGAAATGGGGAAATGGTGCAGAGATTAAGAAGCATAATTGGTTGACACAAAGTAGACAGGGGGAAGTTAAGAATAATATAGAAAATGATGAAGCCAAAGAATTTATAACATGACCCATGGACATAAACTAAGGGGGGTGGGATTGCTGGGGGAAGGAGGGTACTGGGCAGAGGGGAGCAAAGGGAAAAAAATGTTGGGGCTATTTTAACAACATAATCAATAAAATACTTAAAAAACACATTAGATAGTTTGACTTGATAGACATTTATAGGGCATTTTATCCAAAAAAGTGAAGGTTACACATTTTTCTCAAATGCACACGGAACATTTTCCAGGATAGATCACAAAACAAACCTCAATAAACTCCAGAAGATTAAAATTATATCAAGCATATTTCTCATCACAATGGCACAAAACTAAAAATCAACCAATGGAAGAAAACTGAAAAAAAAAAAAATACAAATTTATGGAGATGAAACAACATCAAAAACCACCTTGAAAGAAATGGAAATGAAAACACAACCTTACAAAATTTTGGGATGCAGCAAAAGAAGTTATAAAAGGAAAGTTTATAGCTTTAAAGGCCTACCTCAAAAGGCAGGAAAACTGCCAAATAAACAATCTAAATTTACACCTAAGTAAACTACTAAAAAGAGGAACAAACAAGACCCAAAATAAGTTTTTAAAAAAAGGAAATAATAAAAATCAGAGCATAAATAAATAAAATAGAAAATAGGAAAACAATAGAAAAGATTAATGAAACTAAGACCTGGTTATTTGAAAGGATAAATAAAATTGAGAAGCCTCTATCAAGATTCATCGACAACATGGATGGAATTAGAGAGAATTATGCTTAGTGAAATAAGCCAGGCAAAGAAAGCAAAATACCATATGATATCACCCAATACAGGAAACTAAAGAGCAACACAAACAAACGAACTAAATAGGCAAAGACTAGAATAGTAGTCAGTAGGGGGGAGGGAGAGAAGTGGGATAAGTAAGGGAAGGGTCTAGTCAAGGAACGTATATGAATGACTCATGGACATGGACAACGGGGAGGGATATAATTGTGGGAGAAGGGATGGGCTGGGAGGGGGGAGCAATGGGGGAAAAATGGGACAACTGTAATTGAATAACAAAAAATAAAATTTAAAAAAAAAAAGATTCATCAAGCAGAAAAGAGCAAGATAATGGAAAAATCAGAAATGAAAGAGGAGGGGTTACCCTCCACACTCCCACTCTTATTAGGGATTTCTGGACCCAAGGGTAGGTAGGACGACGACCATGTCCAGCTTGAAGCAGCTAGAGGAGCTTGAGACCTTCGCCCATTGTCCTTTACAAGATTACAAAGGGTCCTAATATTTGAGAGGGGGGGACAGTTAATTTTTACGAACCAGGGGTATGGACTTGGGGGGGGATTGCTGGGGGAGGGGGGTGCTGGGTGGAGGGGAGCAAGGGGGAGAAAATTGGAACTGTTGTAACAATATAATCAATAATAAAAAAAAAAGATAAAAAAAAAAAGAGGAGGGGTTACAACTGACACCACAGAAATATAAAGGATCATAAAAGAATATTATAAACAATTATATGCCAACAAATTGGGCAAGCTAGAAGAAATGGATAAATTTCTAGAAAACACACAACCTTCCAAGATTAAACCAGTAAGAAACAGAATGTGAACAGACCAATTAGTGGCAATGAAATTGAAGAAGTAATTTTAAAATTCCCAACAAACAAAAGCCCAGGACCAGACAGCTTCACAGGTGAATCCTACCACACATTAAAAGAATTATTATTACCTATTCTTCCCAAATTATTCCAAAAAAATTAAAGGGGAAGGAACTCTTTCAAACTGCTTACCCTAATACCCAAACCAGACAAAAACACCATAGGAAAGAAAGAATTACAATCCAATATCCCTGATGAACATAGGTGCCCAAATTCTCAACAAAACATTAGCAAACTGAATTGAAAGGTACATTAAAAGAATCATACACCATGATCAAGTTCTTAGGCGTAAGACCTGGGTTCTGAGAATCCAGGTCTGGTTTTAGCAAAGCCCCCACAATAACTGCTGGTGTCAGGGACTACCTAACCGCCAACAAATCTGCTGCCCCCACAGTAACTGGTGACACCAGTGAAAGCCTGTGTCCTTCAGAGATATCTTAGCCTGCTGGTAAGGCCTGTGTCCCTCAAAGATATCATAGCCTGCCAGCAATAACTTAGTAACTTTTCTGTTTTAGTAGGCCTCTCTGTTCCCAAGGCCAACTCCCCAAAATCCATCTACAGAGAGTCCCTTCAATTCCCTTCCCCCTTATCCCTTTTAAAAAACCCTGCCTTTCTTTGTTTGCTGCTGACACCTCAAGGTCTCAGCCCACTTGTGCAGGTGGACAAATAAATCTTTTAGACTCATGGCCTGTTCTCCTGTAATTTCTCCTCTCACTTTAGCCAAACCTAACACAAGTGAGATTTACACCAGAGATGCAAGGGAGGTTCAACAGCCACAAAACAATAAATGTGATTCATCACTCCAACAAAACCAACGATGAAAATTATATGATTATCTCAATAGATGCAGAAAAAGCATTTAACAAAATTCAACATCAATTTAAGATAAAAGCTCTCAACAAAGTGGGTACAGAGAAAACTTACCCCAACTTGATAAAGGCTATATATGACAATTCCACAGCTAACATCACACTCAGTGATAAAAAACTGAAAACTTTCCTCTAAGATTGGGAATAAGACAGGGATGTCTGTTTTCACCACTCTTGTTCAACATAATACTAGAAGACCTCACCACAGCAATCACAAAAGAAGAAGAAGTAAAAGTCATCCAGAATGGAATGGAAGAAGTAAAACTGTCACAATTTGCAGATGACATGATACTATATATAGAAAACCCTAAAGATTCCACTAAAAAGTTAATAGAATTAATAAAAAGAATTCAGTAAAGTAACAGGATATAAAATTCATATACAGATATCCATCACATTCCTATACACTAATGAACAATCAGAAGGAGAAATTAAGCAAACAATCCCATTTACAATTGCATCAAAAAAATAAAATGCCTAGAAATAAATTTAACCAAGGAGGTAAAACACCTATACTCTGAAAACTGTAAGACATTGAAGAAAGAAATTAAAGTCACAAATAAATGGAGTGACATATCATGCTCATGGATAGAAAGGATTAATATTGTTAAAATGTCCATACTACTCAAAGCAATGTACAAATTCAATGCAATTCTTATCAAAATATCAATTACATTCTTCTCAGAACTAGAACAAATAATCCTAAAGTTTATATGGAACCAAAAAAGACCATGAATAGCCAACCATGAATGAGAAAGAACAAAGTTAGAGGCCTCACACGCTCCGATTTCAAACTATACTACAAAGCTGTAATAATTAAAACAGTATGGTATTGGCACAAAAACAGACACATAGATCAATGGAACAGAATAGACTATAAATAAACCCTGAGAACAGTCTGATGCAAGCTGCATAGATCTCATTGCTAGGGAGGGCTTAGAGATGCATCTTAAAATTTTTCAAGAACTCAACTGAAAGAAAACTCTATGCAAAAACACCTGTTTTGGATGAAGCCCTGGTGGCCTGTGGGGCTTCCGGCCCCCCACGAGGAAGTCTCTGGCCCAGGTGTGACAGCACCACCTCTCTGCGCATAAACAGAACTAAGCCTGTGGGCCTGTGAACATGCAGGCCTCTGTGCCCCAGTTTTGAGTAGTGTATCCTAAGGAAAAACCATGGTATCAAAAGCTTGGCCTTAATAAACCCGCACAGGTTCCTGCTCAGCCTTCTGCCCGACCCTCACACACAGCCAGCTGCTGCCATCCATAACTTCCTGGACACCCTGATGCACGCATTCTCCCTGACGTGCCGCCTGCCCCACGCACTTGGTTTTATCCTTCAGAACCCAACATAATGGCCCACTTCCTGGGCCTCTGCCCCACCAAGCAAGCTCATTCCCAGAACCCAGTCCAGCGGCCAGAATTCACAGTGCCATGGCAGGGCAGTAGGGACGAACTTATGGGGCAGTCCTTCAGCACAGCCCTGGAAGCTCTATTACCACCCACTTCACAGATGAGAAAACTGAGGAACAGAAGGTAACTATGAGAGGTCCTGGGGCAGTTAGGAAATACGCCCGCACATGGGGCTTAAAACAACAGGAATTTATACTCTCCAGGTCTGGAGGCCAGGAGTCCAAGATCAAGATGCCACAGGGCTTGCTCCATCTGGAGGCCCCAAGAGAGTGTCTTTCCTGCTCTTTCCAGCTGCTGGTGCCCTCAGCATCCCTGGGCTTGTGGCCACATCATCCCATCTCTGCCTCTTGTCACATGGCCATCTCCCTGTGTGTGTCTCAGATCTCCCCTCTCTTGCTGTAGAAGGACCCCTGTCAGTGGATTCAGGGCTTTCCTAACCCAGGATCATCTCATCTCCAACCTTACCTTGTATCTCCAAAGACCCTACTTCTACATCAGGCCACATTCCAAGTTTCCGGATGGTTGTAAATTTCAAGGAGACACAGCATTGACAGCTTGGACAAGGTCACCCAGCTACTAAGAGGCACAAGTGAGGTCTGACCCCTTCACAGCCAGCACTGAAGGGCCTGACCACCCTGGTGTGGGTGTGGCCAGCCTGCAGCACAATCCCCTCAGCAGACCCACCTCCTCCAGCCTCGATGTCCTGCTGCCAAGGCAGGAAGGTCTGAAACTCACTTCCCTGGCTGCCTGGAGCAGTGTGTGGCTGTGGGACCCACATCTAGCAGGAGGCACAAGAGAAAATTCGCTTCAGGCTCTCAAGAGAGGAGAGTACCTGCCTTCTAAACAGAAGATAAGGCAGGTGATGCTCTGTGCCACATAGAAATGCCCCAAGATCCCTACCCCAGTGTATGCACCCAGGTTCTCCTGGCTAGTCCACCAAGTGCGCTAATCCCTGTGTGCACTGCTGTGAAGGGATTCTGCAGAAGGAATTTAGGTCCCAGGTCAGCTGACTCTTAATTCATCAAAAGGGAGATGACCCTGTGAGGGGTGGCACGGATCTAATCAGGTGAGCCCTGAAAGGGAAGGGCTTTTCCTGGCCAAATTCATGAGAGTGATTGGATACAGGGGGATTCTCCACAGCTGGCCTAAAGATGAGGGGCCATATGGTAAAGGACCAAAAACAGCCCCCAGCCAGCCAGGAAACAGCCCCAGACCCAGAACCACAAGGAAAGAAATTTGCCCACAACTTGGATGAGCTTGGAGGGGATCCCAGGGTGCTCAGCCAGTGCATGTGGATTCAAGACTTTGAGACCCTGAGCAGAGAAGCCAGCCACACCACACCCGGAATTCTCGCCTACAGAACTATGAGCTAATCAATGGCATTGCTTTAAGCCACTGAGTTTGTGATCATTTGTTGCACAACAGGAAAAAACAAAAACAAAAAATTGAAAAACAGCCCTTGACAGCTGGAGCGGCCAAGGCCATCTTGTGAACATGAGGTAATAAGTATCCGAAAGAAAAAGGTTAACATGCTCAGGATGGCAGAGGTTAGGGACAGACAGAGCCTGAGTCCCTGGGTGTCCCTGTGAAAGACTTGGATGTGGTCCCCAATGAGCCACCCCCTTGGTATGGGGTTGGCCTCACACTGGCTTTACACAATAGGACACAGAGGAGGTAACATTCTGGGATGGCTGAAAACAGATATTAATGAGCCTTGTAGCATCTCCTGTCCCTGAGGGAACCCAGCTGTCATATGCGTGAGCCCAGACTGTCCACATGGAGAAAAGGAATTGTGGGTGAAGTGTCACAAGGAGAGACTGGGGTCTCAAATGGAGGAGTGAGCTCAGCCTATGTCACAGATGGAGAGGCCTGTCACCCCCACTAGCCCATCCACAGGAGCTGCCCTAACAGGAACATCGGATGCCCAAATAAGACCAGGCTGGCTCCTGCTGTCCCAGCCCACAATAACTGACTGAACAGGCCCCTGACAAGGCTGCTGGGTGCTGCCCCCCATACACAGAAGAACTTCTCCAGGCCTGTTCCCAAGCTGACCTGTGACATTCAGGTGGAAGGTAACCTTCTGGCCCCCGGCCTCACAGCTGTACTCGCCACTGTCCGCCTTCCGTGCCTGCTGCAGCACCAGCCTCCGGGTGCAGCCTGTGGCCTCCACGTGCACTTTCGAGGTCCCACTCAGCTTCTTGCCATTCTTGTACCACGTCACCTGCGTCTGGGCCTGGGCCACCTCGCAGCTCAGCGTGGCGATGGCCCCTGCCACGGCCTGCACCTGACTGTGTGCCGGCTGCTCCTTGGCAAACACCACTGTAGGCTCTGGGGACAGAGAGGGAAGCACAGTCAGAGGCCCCACAGGTAAGTGCTGGAGCCAGGTGCAGCTGCACCTGGGTGCCACCCACCAAGCCTGGAAATAGCTTGCTCACCACAGACACGTAGCCGGAAATCCACGGAGTGCTCACCCACGCGGCATGAATAGGTGCCCTCGTCCTGCCGGGTGACCGAGTCAGCCACCAGCCGGTGTCGTGTGCCCATGTCCTCCTGAGAGAAGCGTGAGCAGGACTGGCTGAGCTCCACGCCATCCTTGAACCAGCGCACGGGCACATGGGCCTCCACAGTCTCACACTCAAAATGGGCTGGGCCCCCAGCCACTGTGTCCACGCAGCCACTGGCCGAGTCCTCGTGCAGAAAGGGTGTGAGGCCTGCAAGGGCAGCAGGGGTTAGGGGCAGGAAGAGCTTCAACTGAGGGCATGCCCACACACTCGCCATGCAGGTGCAAGGGGCTTCAGGACCACGTGGAACCCTGGCTCAGCCCAAACCAGGAGCTCCTTCAGACAGGGCCAGCTGCTGACTTCCAGCCAGCCACAAACTATTAGGACTTCCTCTACCAAACAGAACCCTGCCCCCACTGTCCCCATGGAGTCCCCTGAGCCTAGCCCCCATCTGACTCCCCGACAAAGAATATCAGCTCTCACTGCCCTGACCCCCTCAAGCCTGCCCAGAGCTGGGGCACAGAATGTTGTGGCTGAGGCAACAGCCAGGAGGACACAGAGACATATGGACACACACACACCTTGCACGGACAGGTGGTAAGCGATGCGGCCCCCACGGCTGACACACTCGTACAGGCCGGCGTCATCTTGCGCCACATCCCTCACCAGCAGTGCTTGCTGCCCTGCCGAAGCCTGCACCTGGTACTTGGGGCCTGGGGGTAGCGCTCGGCCATCCTTGAGCCATGTCACAGCCGCCGCCTGGTCCGACAGCTCAGCCAGGAGCTGCGCCTCCTCATGCAACCGGGCCAGCACCTCCTGAACTGCTGCTGGACATTTGGTGGTCAGCCCTGGGGCCACTGGGAGCCCCCACAGGTGGAAAGAGGGTGTAGAGGGAGGGGGTATGGTTAGAGGGAGAGGAAGAAGTATACAGAGAGAAAGTGGGCAGAGGAAGAGTGGACATAGTGGAGGAAGAGAAGGGAAGGGGAGCAGACAGACAGAGACATGAGGCTGTGTGTCATCAGGAGCCCCCACCCCCTCACGCACTGCAGCTGGGGGCAGCCACCAGGCTGGGCAAGCTGCTTCACTCATCCCACCCCACCATATGGCCCTGCTTGTCCAGGCCACGTGCCCAGCAGCCCACCAGCACTCTCCAGGAGCCCCAGAGCCTGGTGACCCATGTCCTGCTCTGGCCCCACCCTCAAAGGAAACAGAACTTGGAGAGACCCCAGGGGCCAGGGGCTGGGTCCCCTACCTTGGACCTCCATGCGGATACTGCTCTCGATGCCATTGGCCACAAACTTGAGCTCAGCCCCGTGCAAGCTGGCGGGCACGGAGCGGATGGTGAGGGTGTGCTGGGTGCCATTGCAGCGGATCACATACATGCTGCTGGCTTTCAGGGCCTGCCCATCCAGGAACCACTCGCCCCCCGAGGCCGCAGTGAGATCCAAAGAGAAGGTCACCTCGCTGCCTTCTGCTGCCTTCACCGCCTTTAGAGGCGTCTTCACAGCTAGCTGGGGGGCTGCAGGGTGGAGGCTTCAGGCAGGAGAAGGGCACCTGACCCCCGTCTCTTCCTCCTCCCCTAGAGCCTGGACCCAAATGCCCCCTCCTCCAGGAAGCCCATCAGACAGGCACATAGCAACCATCAGAGATCGCAGAACTCAGGACTGTGGGGGATTAAGTGAGAGCCACCCAACATCCCCTCCAGGTCCCACAAACCAGGGCAGGAGGGTGCCACAGTACAGCCTGGTCTCCTGGGGCTGGTGGACACAGATAGGTTCCAGCAGGGCTCAAGTCCTATCTCAGGGTCCCTTCCCATTCCCACAGAGGAGGCTCCAACAGCATCAGGACCCCAGCAACCACCTCTGTGAGTCACTGTGGGTCGCTGTGGCCCCCCTGAGGCTGGGCTGTGCTCTGGGTGTGGGTGCTTCCATGGCAGGCCATAAACTAGAAGCCACAGGGAACAGAACTTTCCACACTTACCCAGGTGGATGGTCCCTGGGAACTCAAGGTAGGAGCTCTGGCCAATGCTGTTCACAGCTGCCACCCGGAACTGGAAGTCCCCCTCCTCAGTCACGCAGGCCACAGTCAGCTCAGGCGTGGCCACCCAATCAGCTTCATGGCACCGGCTCCAGGTGTAGGTGCCCAGTCGCTTCTTCTCTACCAGGTAGCCATCAATGATAACAGGGCGGTCCCCATGGGGTGCTGGGGACCAGCTGAGAGTCACGGAACTTTCGGTCTTGGCCTTCACTACAGGGGCCTCAGGGGGGTGCGGTGGTGGCTTCCTGAGGGCTGAGCAGAGCACAGGCCCATGTCACTGACTGGGAGCCTCTCCCCGAGCCCCAGGTCCAGGACCATTCTGGAGGAAGGGGTCACAGAATCTCCAACGTCCCTGGGGAGCACCACTCTGATGGTCTGAAATGACCATAGCCTGGGGTGGAAGGCTGGCCTGAGGGGAGGCTGTGGGCCCATGACCCTGGCCCCACCCTGTGGCCATGTCCATGGTTGCAGCAGGGAGCACGCCCTGGCTTCAGCAGCCACATTGGGCCCAGGGCTGCCATGAGCTGTCCATGAGGCCTGGGGGCAAACACCTTCTAATGCTCAGCCTTGACCCCAACAGTGCACTGGGGTCTTGGCTGGACAGTGACTGAGGCAGGGTACAGAGACCCTCCTGAGGGTACTGAGGCCATGTGCAGGGGCGCATCCCTGCCCCCAGCCAAGGCTGACCCATGGGGATGGGTGGGGTAGGGAACCGCCACACAGTCTACAATGTAGACACCACAGGCCACAGGAAGAAGGCATGTTCATGCAGGACAGCTTCTTGCAACACACACATTGTGCTTCTAGAATAATCTACACCTTCTAATTTGGTTGGTGGAATGGGAGACTATCAAGACTCCCACTTAGCCAACTCCTGCAAATGACTTGGGGTCCAAGGAACCAGAGCCATAGCCTGAACCTGATGTACCCCCATGTCCCTCCTGAAGCTCCTGAGCACATGTGGGACAACACCAGGCCCAGTAAGTGGATGGTGGCAAGGGGCCCTTCCTCCTTTGGAGAGGCAGTCCCCATGCCCTTACCTGACACACAGAACTGGGTGGATGTCCGGCAGTCCCCAGCCACAAAGGCCACCTCACCCACATCTTCCAGGCTGCACTGGGAGATGGTCAGTGTGTGGCACATGCCTTCAGTGCTGATGGCCACGCGGTCTCCGGCCACCACCTCTTTGTGGTTCCAAAGCCAGTAGACAGGGCCCTCTGGCCTGGCCAGCTCTACACAGAACATGGCTGTGTCCCCGACTCGCACCATGGTTTTTCTTGGGAGCTTTCGGGTGAGGTTGCCTAGGGTGGAGCAGAGCCAGGGGTGGTCAAACAGGACCTCACCAGCCACCCCCTCCAGTCTCATGGGCCCTTCTCACACCCCACATCTCCTCTCAAGTGCTCCCCAGCACCCACCTTGTACGGCGAGCTCAGCCACTGTGCGACTGCCCTCGGCCATCTCGCAGATGTACACAGCATCATCATCAGCCGAGGCATTATGCACAGTCAGCCGGCGCTCTGTGCCCTCCTCCTCGATGGCATACTTGGCACTGGCCCACAGCCTTGTGTCTTCCTTGTACCACATGGCCTGTGTGGCCGGCAGTGGCACCTCACAGCAGAACGTGGCTGACCCCTTCTCCTGCACCTCCAGGTCCTGCAATCGGGTCTTGAAGGGCACTGCGGGTTCTGCAGGGAGAGGGATGACAGGGCTATGTGGGTGGGGGCACCTAGAGTGTGGTGGGTGGGGTCAGGAGAGGGAAAGGGGGGCAGGGGGCAGGGTAGGCTAAGGGCAAGTAGGTGCTGAGGTAGGGGCAGGAGGTAGGAGTTGGAGGAGCTGCAGGGCAGGGAGTGGGAGAACTGAGGAGGGGAGGGGAAGAGAGCATGGAGAGGGGGCAGAAACTAAAGGAAAGAGCCCTCCCCCAAAATATAAGAAATTGAAGAGAAAAGAAGCAATGAGGGCTACAGCCCACTGAACAGGCCCATCACTAGTCCCGCAGGTAGGCAGCAGAACCAGGACCATCTAAGAAACCGCTAATTCCCTGAGTGCTGGCTTCAGGCCAAGGCCCTGCCACCACATGCATGTTCCTGATGCAGCTTCCTCGGGACCCCCGGAATGGGGTGGGGGGCATTTACCTTGCAAGAATGAGGAAACTGAGGCACACATGCGAAGTTCAACGTGCCCAATCTCCCAGTCCAAGATCCTACAGCAGTGATATGTCTAAGAAGCTGGAGACAGGACCCCCAGCCCTCAAGAGTCCAGTGTTTTAAGAGGGAAGAATAAACGGGCCTCCCAACGAAACCTGGCCTTGTTGCCAACACCTGCCCAGGCCCAAACAGGAGCTTGCAAACTGGCCGGAGCCGCCTCAGGCTGCACAGCGGCCACTGGCCCCCAGCACTCAGCTCTCCTTTGCTCTCCAACGGGGAGACCCCGGTTAGCGTCCAGGGCAGGCTCAGCTCCGGGCACAGTTGACCAGCTCCCATGGGGAGGGAGTGCTGGTGACAAAGCACTTTCTCCCCTACTCTTGTTACTCACAAAGACAAGGGGACTAGCCTAGGGTCATTCCCCGTGCAAGCCCGCATTTTGCTGGCCAGTTAAAGGGAGAGCAGCCAGAACTTCCAACTCTGAATCCACTACTGGACAGACCAGGAGGAGCCTCACCTGCACTTAAGGGCAGTGACTATCGCAGAAATGCACAGCGCCCCAGCTCACCTCGAACAACAAGCAGCACGGAGCTGTAGGTTTGGCCCACGAGGTTGGATGCTGTGCAGGTGTAGAGGCCACGGTCTGACTGCTTGCAGAAGAGAATCTTGAGCACAAAGTTTTCCTGCGCATCCTCGTACACCATGTGTCGCCGGCCCTCAGTCACCAGCTGCCCATCCTTCTTCCACACTGTCTCAGGCTTGGGCTCGCCTGTCACGTAGCAGCTGAGGCGCGCATGCTTGCCCTCAGTCACCGTGCAGGTGCGCGTGCGGGCGCCTGGTGGTGAGGCCGGGGCTCCCTCAGCCCGCATGGCCTCCCGCCGCCGCTGCAGGTGCGCCAAGAGCACAGCCATGGAGGACCCAGGCGGGCCTGCCGAGTCAGCGTCTGCGTCCACAGTAAGAGCAGCGTGGGCGCTGGTGGTGCCCAGTGGATTCTCGGCGCGCACGGTGTAGGTGCCACCGTCGCGCGGCTGCGCGGCCTGGATGCGCAGAGCGCTCGCCTCACCACTGGCCTCCACAGTCATTCGTGGGGTGTCAGGAGCTCCCAGGCACCTCCCGTCCTTGGCCCAGCTCACTGCCATAGGTGGCGACCCGCGCACGCGGCAGTGGAAAGTGGCCTCCGCGCCCTCCCGCACACGGATGGATGTAGGCCGCAGCAAGAAGTGGGGCGCTTGCTCTGCGCACGCGGCCTCGGCGTTCACCTGGAGGCCCACAGCTGCGAAGGCCTCACCGATGGCGTTGCGCGCGCGGCACACATACTGTCCGCTGTCGCGGAGCGCCAGGTCCAGTATAGTGAGGCGGTACTGGTCGCCATCCTGGGCCAGATGGAAGTGAGAGCCCGCCTCCACCGGCTGCTGGTCCTTTTCCCAGCTCACCTGCGGTGTGGGGTTGCCCACAATCTGGCAACTCAGCGTGGCGTCCCTACCCACAGATACCACGAAGGCCTTAGGCCGGGTCAGGAATCGGGGCGCGCCGCTGAATAAGGAATGATCCATTGTGAAAGGGGTGGAGAGGGGGTGACCTACGAGATGGGTGGGAAAGTTCATAGTACAAATGAGCCTCTGGCACACTCAGAGCCCACCACCTTTGTTCCACCAGCCCCCCTCACCCATCCAGTGCCACTTGGAGAACCCAGTTAAGCCCAAGTAGAGGCCTGCACAGGCCCCTCATTGTAGCCCAGGCAACATCAGAAGGCGTGTGGATCAGAAGTGTAGATTTGCCTTTCTGAGCATCTGGAGTCTAGCTGCACCCCAAATAGGTTCTCCTAATAGGTGAGCATCTCCAGCCTCTCCCCGTAGCTTCAGTACCACTGCTCTGACCTCAGGTCTGGCTCAGCTCCTGTCCCAGAACACCACACCAATATCCAGGCTGCCCCTCCCGGTGTGGCGTCATGCTGTGGCCCAGCCTTTCCTGCACCAGCCACGCAGTACCTTGCTAAGCAGACCTGCTGTGTTCCCCTTGAGCCACTCCAACTACCTTAGGGATCCTGTCCCCCCACCCCCACACACACACACACACTGCTGCCTCCTGGGGCCAGAAACTGCAGTCTGCATATGTCTGATGCTCTCAATGCTGGGGTGGCTCTTTGCTCCTAGGCAGAGCCTGGGTGCCCACTGCTGGCCCGTCCTGCTCTCTCTGACTGTGGCACACCAGAGATCACAGGCTCTCCTCCATCCCTGGGCCCAATGTGCCGCCTTAACTTCCCCTTGCCCCCGTTCTCCCAACCCACCCACCCAAGACGTTGGGCCCCATGTGGGGCTGTGTGCAACTCAGGCCTTCTTGACCAGTGGTGCCCACAACAGGGAACTCTGTGCACAAGTCTGTCCCACTTGCAGCCACCCTGGGCCAGGGTACACCTCACCTCTCCTGGGGTCCCCCAAGCCATCAATCCCTGGGGGATTGTGGTCATCAGTGAACAGGGAAGAAATGGAAACTCTGCAGCCAGGCAAGCTCCTACTAACAAGACAGTGCCCTTAGCCCACCAGGCTGCCTGGCCCCCTCGCTGTGAGCTCCTCTTTCCTCCCTTCGGGGCTTGAGGCAGGACTGTCTGGGCAGTGCTGTCAGCAGTGTGCCTGCAGAAGACAGTGGAGGCTCCCCCAGGAAGAGCCAGGGGCCCCCATACTGAGAACAGCCAGGACAGCTAGCTGGACCCAACCTGTAGACACCAGGTAGGCTTGCAGATTCAGCGTCCACGCCTACCGTAAGCAAGATGGTGGCACTGGCAGTGCCCAGCAGGGGACCCTTTCACTCTGTGGCTTCACCACCTGGGCACCCTGCATAGACAGGCTGGTATCGTCAGTGCTAAATGCCCTAGATGATGCTGACACCTACCACCAGGGGTAGCCTCCACTGCTCCCAGCACAGTGGGTGAGGTGAGACCCAGCCCCCCTGTGGGGGGCTTCTGTAAGAACAAGAGCCTAGTGGGCCTCACTGGGCCCTGAGCTTGCCCCAAGCACTTTAACCCCCTCTATCCCAAGAACTCAGCTTCTGATCTTCCGGGCCTGGGCTGCCCACCACTGGCGGATAGGAGGATGTCTCTGGGTCCTCTGTTCCTGGCCCTGTGATTCAGGACCTAATCTCCCTTAATCCCCCTCGAGGAGGCTGAGCCCAGACCAGCCTGCTGACTCACTGTGCAGTCAGCACCTCTGTCCCCCACCCCATCAGCCACCCTGCTTGGCCTGCCAAGGAGGGCCTAGGAGGGCCTGGGCAGACAGCCACCAAAGCCCCACCTTCATGGACACCCCCTGGCTGCAGCATTCCTCTGTGGAAGGATTACTTTGACACCAGGTCTCCTGGGACCCTGAGCTATTCCTGGTGGTCACCCCAAATCATACAGTCAGTGTGTGGGTTCCCCAAGCAAGGACATGGTATCTTCCCCCACCCCACACACCCAGAGCAGGCATCTGAGAAGCTGCTCCAGCCCCTGAGTGAGCATGTGGGGGCTGAGGTGGGGGAGCCAGCGCTGCAGCCTGGGCCTCTGGGGCCAGAAGGTCAGGGAGAGAGCTCCCATTTCTGTACACACTTAGTGAGAACCTGCTCCAGCCTTGCCAGGGGTGCAAGGTGCCCCCTGGCCTTACAAGGGTGGGCAGAGACCCTGAGATTCTCTAAGGCCACTGGGGACTATGCTGATGCCCTGCTCCTTGTCTAGGGCCCACATTCCTTGCCCTTGATATGGCAGAGCCCTTGGAGTCTGAGGAGGCCCACCCAGATGCGACAGCCTCAGAGCCCCACTGCAGCCCTGTAGGGCAGGCATCCCCACCAGTCAGCAGGGCCAGCTGCCCCAAGCACATGCCCAAGGAGCTGTCCCTGTTCAGATCAACTAGGGGAGGGGGCCACCCAAAGCAGCCATGGCACAGGGGCACAGGCAGTGGCCTCCTCCTTCCCTTGCCATGTTGGCAGAAACAGGCCTCAGGAGGGGGACCCAGCAGGACCTTCCTGGGAAGGTGGCTTCCTGTGGACACTGCCAGAGCCCCACCCCAGGGCTAAGACCCCTGCCCAAAGCCATTCCCCAACCGCCTCACATGGCCCTGGACTCCCATTGGGGGAGGGGCGTTTGCCCAAGCTGGATGGCAGAACTCTCCTGGCTCTCTCCCCACCCCACTGCCCCCATACTTTCCAGAAAAGACGTCAAGGGCAGTTTCTGGAACTTCGTCCCCCAGACCCTTGAGCCTGGCTTCCTGCTCACCACGGGGAAATTCTTTCCTGGAGTCAGGTGTCACTACCCCTCTGGCTGTCCCCACTACTGAGCCAACAGGACCAAAATAGCCCCAGCTGTCAGCGGGTATCCATCTCAGCCAAGCTGGGGGCAGGGCTAGACGGGCCCCCTGACTACCCTAGATTGAGATGGGGCACACAGCCCCAGCCTCCCAGCCTGGCCGTGCCCTCCGTGCATGAGGGCCCAGCTCCGGTCACCGATGGGGCAGGGGCTGGGAGCTAGGCCCCCAACCAGGGAGCAGTACCACTAGACAGACACTACCCCAGGCTCCTCTGTCCCCAGAGCCATGACCTTCAACCAAGCCACCCTGCTGGGGAGACACATGGGATGGCCCTACCCCTGCCCACTCTGCCTTCTCACCTGTCTCAACAGGGGACTTGGTGTGGCACCCAGACCAGAGGCTCAGATGGTGGGGCAGGAGCCACCAGGTCTCACCTCCCTCTCAGGGCCCAGGACCCACACGGCTCCTGCCCAGCAGCCTGCACTCTGGCCGATCCTCAGAGTGGACAGGGACAGAGGACAGGCGGATGCTGTCAGCTGGAGAAGGCTGGCCCCGCCCCTACCCTGCCCCCACCACTGGCCAGGCAGCCCAGCCCAACTTCAAAATAGCCTGGCTGTCACTCTCCCGATTGGGTTTCACCCCAGGCCCTAGGTAGGGAAAGGGCAGAGGCTCAGGGTGGCTGGGGGAAGGAGGGGCAATGATGCAGGCGGAGCAAGAGCCCAGGAGAGCAGGGAGCACCACCAGGGGGGACCCAGGATCACACCCAGGAGACCTGGGACCATCCAGGAGCCAACCACTGGCTGAGGTGACTGGTCTGTGCTCAGACTGTGGTCTTCCCACTGGTGTAGAGGGAGTGAGGGGAGGGAGGGACCTGAGCTGAGTGCTGGGCTGGGACACACACCCTGTGCTGGATTGGGGGCAGGGCTTAGGGAGGGGAACAGATCAGCACCGCATGCTGGGGATCAGCTCATGGTCAGGCTGCCTGTGTCCTCTGTAGCTCACCCTCCTTTTCTGGCCTATCTCTGGGTTACTTATACCAGTGATGTCACAGAATAGGTTTCTGTCTTCAGTCCCAAGAGATGGAAAGCTAAGCATCCCCCCGACCACTGTGCCCTTAAACCCCACCGCACACTTTTGCTTGTGGACAAATCCCACATCACCAGCTACAACGCATGGGCCTGAGCATCCCTGGGCTTTCCCAGGACGCCCACTCTTCTCCTGCTCCTGCAAGGGTCCTGTGCCTTGGGCCAGTGTGGTACCATCAATGATCTGTGTACCACTGCAGCCACGGAAACTGGGACACAGGTCTTGGCAGTAAGAGTGGACTCCCATCACCCACGGGATCCTCTGAGGCTTAAAAGGTCTCTCTGTCTGGGGAGACCCCTGTATGAGGGTCCCTGGGCCCTGACTCCCTTCTCCACGCACCATGACCCTCAGACCAATGCTCCCATCATCAGGGAAGTGGATGCAAAACCAGGTGGGTCCCAGGGTGTCCCTTGTGTCATACAAAAATTCTTGTGAAGATGCTCCCATCATCAGGGAAGTGGATGCAAAACCAGGTGGGTCCCAGGGTGTCCCTTGTGTCATACAAAAATTCTTGTGAAGATGCATTCTGGGGGATGAGCATTTAATTCCCTTGTAATGTGTCGAAGAGAAGATGATTATGGTGCATGCCTCACTCGTAAAGCCAGTGCATGTCCCATGTGGAAAATTTCTAGGGCTTCACATGACAATCTCACTAGGTCCCCAAGCAGAGGCTCCTCCTTCCACAGCATCACAACCTGAGGCGCAGGGCAGTTGCTGTGATGTGGTCAAGTTTACACACTGACAGGGCTCCACCAGGTTTCTCCTGAGTAGAGAAGATAACAGATCATGATGGGGGATGGGATGAGCTGGCACCCGCACAGTCCACATAATGTCCTAGAACAAAATGGAACACTAGTGTGTAAACAGGTGAAATCCAAATAAAGTCTGGAGCTTAGTTTTGAAAAAAGTATGAAGGGGTTAGAAATTCTGAGGAGGCACAAAGGCAAATAGTTTAAAGTCAGCAACTAGATGAGTGTCCAGCTCAAAGGTAACAGAAAAGTTGTTTTTTTTTTTTTTTTAATGTTTTTGTAAAGATTTTATTTATTTATTTTCAGAAAGAGGGGAAGGGACTGAGAAAGAGGGAGAGAGAAACATCTACGTGTGAGAGAAACATTGATTGCTTGCCTCTCGAATGTCGCCAACCGGGTACCTGGCCTGTAACCCAGGCATGTGCCCTGACTGGGAATTGAACCAGTGACCTTTTGGTTCACAGGCCCTCCAGCCCAGGATTCCAGTGTCAGGAAGATAAGTCTCCACAACTTCTAGCTGCAAAAAGCAGTGGTGATTGAGTCAGCAGAAGAAACTTCTAGAGTCCCAAGCAGTCCCCCTCAAAGAACCCACAGAGACTCACCTACCCAGACTCACTCCCTCTGAGCCCCAGCATGGGGTAGCAGCTTGAAAGGCACCAGTGGCATGCAGGGAGGAACTGCAGTGCCTGGCATCAAGGTGGGAGCTGGGGGACAGTTTTACCCCAGATAAAAAAGGCGGGTAGAGGCCATTGTCCTTTTTCTGAGTCCTTCCCATACAAAGCCACAGAGCCAGCAGGCAGGTACCATATCTGAAACTTCATCAACCTGGCTAACACCATTTGTTCCGCCCTGGTGATCCCCTGAGACTCCCTCCCACCCAGCTATGGGGCCACCCAAACTGTTAACCATGACTTTTCCATATGAATGGCAGGTCTTGGCTCATGCTTCACAAGTTCCTAAATCCTATCAAACAAGCAACAGCTGGCCTCAGTAAGCCCCCAGCTCCCTGTACCACTTGCTAAGTGGCCCCAGACCTGGCACTGGCAGCAGCCAGCCTAGACTCAAAGCTTGGCTTTGCCTGGGAATCTCCAAGCCCAGCACAAGTAGCAGCATCTCAGATTGCTTTATAGCTCAAGTAGGGTGGCCCTGGGCAGAAGACAGGCCAGGGCTGACCTTGGCCTACACCATCTGGGAAACCCCAGAGCCTGCGCACCCAGTGGACCGTGACAGACCACATCAGAGCACCACGACCCTGTCCCTGCACAGATGATCCTCTACGGAGGGTGGAGCTTGGTGGCCAGTGGTCACAGCCAGTCCTTGTAGTTGACTGGTTTGAGAAAATTCCTCAAATTGACCTACCAACAACAATCAAGGCCTAACTACAAGAGGAGGGAGTACTTAGCCCACACGAAGGGTACACCTCAAGTACCCAGCTTGGGTGATAGGGGAGGCTGTGCCACTGGACCCTACAGGACACACCTACTACATTAGGCTACACTACCAAGACAGGGAGTCATAGCAGCTCTACCCAATACATAGAAACAAACACAGGCAGGCTGTCAAAATGAGGAGAAAAAGAATCATGGCCCAAATGAAAGAACAGATCAAAACTCCAGAAAAAGAACTAAACAAAATGGAGATAAGCAACTAATCAGATGCAGAGTTCAAAACACTGGTTATAAGGATGCTCAAGGAACTTAGTGAGAACCTCAACAGCCTAAAAAAGATACAGTCAGAAATGAAGTATTTCTAATTGAAATAAAGAACAATTTACAGGGAAACAACAGTAGAGTGGATGAAGCTGAGAATCAAATCAATGATTTGGAACATAAGAAGCAAAAAACAATCAGAACAACAAGAAGAAAGAAGAATCCAAGGAAATGAGAATAATGTAAGCAGCCTCTGGGACAACTCCAAGCATTCTGACACCCAAATCATAGGTGTGCCAGAAGGAGAAGAAAAAGACAAGAAATTGATAATCTATTTGAAAAATAATGAAAGAAAACTTCCCTAATTTGATGAAGGAAATTGATATGCAAGCCCAGGAGGCATAGAGAGTCCCAAACAAGATGGACCCATAGAGGCCCATTCCAAGACACATCATAATTAAAATGCCAAAGGTTAAAGAGAAAAAGAGAATCTTAAAAGCAGCAAGAGAAAAGCAGTTAGGTATTTACAGGGAAGTTTCCATAGACTGTCAGCTGATTTCTCAAAAGATACTTTGCAGGCTAGAAGGGATTAGCAAGAAATATTCAAAGTCATGAAAAGCAGGGACCTACAGCCAAGATTGCTCTACCCAGCAAAGCTATCATTTAGAATCAAAGGGCAAATAAAGAGCTTCCCAAACAAGAAGAAACTAGAGGAGTTCATCATCACCAAACCATTATTATATGAAATGTTTAAGGGACTTATTTAAGAAAAAGATCAAAACTATGAACAATAAAACATCAACAAATACATATGTATCAATAATTGAATCTAAAAATCAAACTAAGCAAACGAGAACAGAGACAGAATCATGGATACGGAGAGCCAGATGGGAGAGGGGTAGGGAGGAATGGGTGAGGAGGTTAGGGGATTAAGAGATATAAATGGGTAGTTACAGAAGAGCCATGAGGATGTTAAGAATAGTATAGGAAATGGAGTAGCCAAAGAACTTATATGCATGA
Organism: Furipterus horrens; assembly: GCF_987537825.1. NCBI lineage: Eukaryota > Metazoa > Chordata > Mammalia > Chiroptera > Furipteridae > Furipterus > Furipterus horrens. The sequence goes on along the minus strand of NW_028327180.1, from coordinate 57,679,101 downwards.
TCCATAGACATGAACAATGGTGGGGGGATTGCCTGAAGGAGTGGGGGGGGGTGGGTTGAGGGAGGCAAAGGGGAAAAATCAAGACAACTGTAATAGCATAATCAATAAAATATAATTAAAATAAAAAATCTTGTAAAAATATAAATAAATAAAATTTTAAAACATAAAATAAAAATGAACTTAATTTATGCCCAGAGTTAAAAATGTGTCAGTAGATAAAGTGATCAAATGAAAATGAAAGAACCTAATTGGGGGCCAGTTTCCGTACCTCCTGTTGGTTCCTGTGCCCTCAGTGCCTCTCTGCTGGGAGAAGCTAAATCCACAGCCAGGAGCAGATGGAGAGGGGAGGAGGGGTAGTGGGGAATGGGGCTTGGAGGGAAAAGGACGTGCCAGAAAGACAGGGCAGGAGGCCCTGCAGGCATGACAGTTTAGGCCAGGCAGCAGAGCTGCCCAGGACCCACTTGGCCTGGGGTGGCCTGGGGTGCCTTCAGGGCCCCGGCTTAGCATTGAGAGCCCCAGAAACAGCTCCAGGACATCCTCAGAGAGCAGGACTGGAAGGGGCCCTGGCCAGGTGGTGAGGACACAGGAGGAAGGGATGGATGGAGAGACACCCTGGGCTGACTGCTGGCCTCATCAATCACGTGAAGAGGGGAACAGGAAAAGGGACGTGGCTCTGGGCATCCTGGGCTGAACAGGCTTCTGGGAGAAGGATCCATGGGCCCCTGCTGGGTGCACAGAGGGGGCCCACTGGGTCCCTCGGGCACAGAGAGAGCTGAGGCCTGGAGAGACAAGTCCAGGGCTCCAGAACACACACATCCAGAGCAGGGAGACACAAAATGGGGTATACCAGCACCCCGCTTGTGTGTCTGCATTATGGGCCATGTCCTTTCGGGTCTCAGTGTGTGCCCCATGCTGGGGCAGGCACTGTCCTGTCCTCACCCTGCGCCCCACAGTGTGAGCCTGGGGACACTGCTCCTAGGCAAGGGACAACCATCTCCAGGCTGAGCCCTGGGTCCCGGCCAGGACTGTAGAAGCCTCAGTCCATGGACCTCAACTCCCCAGGGCCAGTCATCCCCAGGCATCACTGCAGGGTGGCAGCAAACCCCTAAAGACATGACAAGAGCTACTGAAAGGAGGTTGTCACAAAATTGCACCACTTGCCGTAAGTGGTGAGGCTCAAACTTGGTTCAGACAATGCCAAACAAGAGACTGCTTTCCCAACAGCAACAGAGGCTGTCTGGGTAATGGCTGTCCTCCCAAGGTGTTAGGAGAAAGAGCGGCAGAGAACAAACACAAACAAACCTTGCTGCAACGTCAGGCACATCTGTGTGGCTCAGAGCAGCTCATGGTGAGGAAGCCTTGCAGGACACAGGGGGAGACACCTGCCCAGGCCAGGGAGAGCCTACCGCCCACCACAGCCCACGGTCTAAGGTCAGAGCAACAGGGGACTGAGAGGAACATCCAGAAAACTCTTGGTGAACTGCTAACTATGGTTATCATTAGAAATGGGGGTATTCCATTAAAAAATGGGAAAAGGATCTGAATAGACACTTCTCTAAGGAGAACATACAGATGGCCAATAAACATATGAAAAGATGCTCAATGTCACTAATCATCAGAGAGATGCAAATTAAAACCACAACAGGATACCACCTCACACCTGTCATTAACAAATCAACAAACACAAGTGCTGGCGAGGATGTGGAGAAAGCGGATCCTTCTGCACTGTTGGTGGGAATGCAGACTGGTGCAGCCACTGTGGAAAGCAGTGTGGAGTTACCTCAAAACACTAAAAATGGATCTGCCTTATTACCCAGCAATCCCAGTTCTGGGAATATATCCTAAGGAATCCAAAACACTAATTCAAAAGAACATAAACACCCCAATTCATTGCAGCATTATTTACAATCACCAAGATATGGAAGCAGCCCACGTGTCCATCAGTAGATGAGTGGATAAAACAACTATGGGACATTTACACAACGAAATACTACTTAGCTGTAAAAAATAAGAAATTTTACCCTTGGTGGAAGCATGGACCTGGAGAACATTATGCTAAGTGAAATAAGCCAGTCAGAGAAAGACAAATACCATATGATTTCACTCATGTGGAATCTAATGAACAAACTGAACTAACATGTAAAATAGAGACAGATTCATAGATGGAGAGCAGATGACAGCTAGTGGCAGGGGGCAAAGTCAGGGGTGAAGGGATTGAGCAAAAATGTAAAAGGACTTGTGGACATGGACAACAGTGTGGTGATTCCTAGTGGGGGCGGTATGAGAGAACTAAATGATAATGGAAAAAAATGCAATAAAGATTAAATTTGTTTAAAAATAAATGGGGGTATTTTAACTTGACATAGTTGTATATTATTTGAATTTTGAACACCAAGTACATATTTCTCTTTTTTTTTCTTTTCGAGTATATTTTATTATGTTGTTACAGTACTTCCAATTCTTTTCCACTTTGCTCCCCTCTGCCCAACACTCCCCTTCCCTCCAGCAATACCACCCCCCTTAGTTATGTCCATGGGTCATGGATATAAGTTCTTTGGTTTCACCCTTTGCTATATTATTCTTAACTTCCCCCTGTCTATTTTGTACCAACCGATTATGCTTCTGAGTCCCTGCACCATTTGCCCATTTCTCCCCCTCCCCACTCCCAGCTGATAACCCTTCAAATAATTCCCATATCTATGATTCTGTTCCTATTCTGGTTTGCTTAGTTGGATTTTGTTGTTATTTTTTAGATTCAGTTGTTGATAGTTGTGTTTGTTGTCATCTTAGTGTTCATAGTTTTGATCTTCTTTTTCTTAAGTAAGTCCTTTTGACATTTCATATAATAATAGCTTGGTGATGATGAGCTCCTTTAGCTTCACCTTGTCTGGGAAGCACTTCATCCGCCCTTTCACTCCAAATGATAGCTTTGCTGGAGAGAGTAATCTTGGTTGTAGGTTGCTTTTAAGCACATTGAATACTGCTTGCTAGTCCCTTCCTGCCTGCAAAGTGTCCTCTGAGAAATCAGCTGATAGTCCTATAGGCACCCCTCTGTAGGCTACTCTCCACCTCCCTCTTGCTGCCTCCAGGACGCTCTCTTTATCTTTCACCTTTGGCATCTCAGTCATTATGCATCCTTGTGTGGTCCCCTCTGGGTCCATCTCGCCCGGGACCCTCCGTGCTTCCCGGACCTGTATGTCCGTCTCCTTCGCAAAATTTGGGAAGTTTTCTCATTTTTTTCAATTTTTGCTTCCTCATTCTGCCCTAGTTGACTTTTTTTCTTCCTTATGTTCCAAATCATTTATTTAAACGCCAGTTTCCTTCCCTTTACCATTGGTTTTGTGTAGATTTTCATGGGTTTCACTTAGCATAGCCTTCACTTCTCTTATGCGTTTGCCATACTCAAGCATATCTGTCAAGCCTGTGAGCATCTTTATCACCAGTGTTTTGAATTCTGCATCTGTTAGGTTGTCTATCTCCTTATCTGTGAGGTTGGCTATCTCCTCATCGCTTAGTTCTCCCACTGGGACCTTGATCCGTTCCCCTTTTTGGGCCATACTTCTCTGTCTCCTCATTCTGACAGGCTCCTGTGTTTGTTTGCCTCCGCATCCCAGGTAGAGCTGTCGTTCCTGTTACGTCATAAGGAGCGGAGCCTTAGGGATTCATCAGTACAGGGCGACCCATTTTACCTCATTGTGGTGCTGTATGTCGGGGAGGGGTCTGAGAGGGAACAATGTTGCCTGCCCAGCACTTGCCCCTTTTCCAGGCACCTCTCCCACTTTCGCATCTGACTGGCACCCCTTTAGCTGCTGCCCTGGCCATCGTTCCCAGAGTGGGTGGGTCCGCATATGTCCTAGGACCGTGGGGGCCCATTAAACAAGTGAACTCTGCTGAGACCAGCAGTTTCTGTCTCCACCCCAACCCCTACTGGTCTGCACAGTCAGAAGCAATGAGGCTTGATTTTCCCCGGTGCTGGGACCATGGGCTACGAGGTCTGGTGAGGAGCTGGGAATGCTCCCCAGGTGTCCCTCCTGACTTTTTAAAACTTGTTACTGTGCTTTCTGCTGGCCTGCTGCTGCCGCCGCCACTGCTCTTGCCACTGCTGCCGCCACCACACCACGTCCTCTCCATCCCAGCTCTGCCCCTCCTACCTGTCTGGATGAGTATTTCTTCTTTATATCTTTGTCTGCTGGACTTCCATGTAGTTTGGTTTTCTGGAACTTCTGGTTGTTTCTAATTTTGAGGTAGTTGTGTTCCTTCTTAGTTGTGGAGGGATACGCAGCATATCTGTCTACACCTCCATCTTGGCCAGAAGTTCCAAGTACATATTTCTTTGCAAGAAAAATAAGTGTATGACAAAACTTAGTTGCAGGAAAACTGAGTGGCTATAGGAGTTACCAGGGGTTCAGGTCCCCAGCCCACCCCTCACTGGTGACCCTCACAATGGTGATCTCAGGGTAAAGCAGAGTGGACATTCCCTGAAGACCCCCATCCTAGAGGGGGGGCAAAGCAGATCTAAAGAAAGGCTTCTGTTAAGTGCTTCCCCATGTCTCAGTGGAGGGCCAGGTTTCACGCAAATATCCACCTTCAAAGTAAACTTTCAGGAGCAAAATAAAATCTATTTGGAGCAAATAAAGTTGACTCCTATCACAGTAAAGTATTGACAGGACACCACACACATGGGTGCCACCAAAACTAAAGGAAACTGTTTCCGCTACATATTGGAAACAAGATATTTCAGTTTTTTAAAACAGAACCATATTTACAGTTATTAACATGTGTTCAGTTGCACCGTAAAGCTCTAAGGTCTCTATGTTCCTTCTCCCACCTGGTCTGTTCTTGTCCTTAGGGGACAGATATCACACTGCTTTGTAAAGGTTGTTCAGCAATAAAATCAAATTATGGAAGAAATGGTCTCTGATTCTAAGCCTCTCATTCACCTAAATATAGTTCAAAACTGGGTGTCATGGAAACCAAGGCAGGCTTTTCTTGTCTGGCAATTGGAAGAATATGCAAGGTAAGGTTGGAATCTCTGATATTTCCTTTATTGCAGAAATTGCAGTATTCATGCATGCCCTCCACCCTTGGGCGTGCACTGGACCACCAGCTGGCCACCAACAGCTCTCCTGCGGCTCACCATGCTAACCTCTCACCATTTTCTGTGCCTATGCCACTTGCTGCTTGCTGCCCCTTATATACTATGCATAGATAAAGTTGGCTACTAGCCAAAATATGACATCAATGCTTATATAACTGCAAGTGTGTTGCACATGTGAATTTGATTATTATCTCTAAATAGCCCACGCCTGGGCATCAAAGTGAGGGAGCCTGACAGACCGTTGTCCTCACACTGGGTTATCCTTTCTGTTTCCATTTCAAAACCAAATGGTGGAGGCCCTTCATTTTCATCTTTTTGTGCTTCTTTTAAAAAATCACTTCTTACAAATGAGGCCAATGAATGCCAGAAATGAGGAATCAAGCTCACTCTGTCACTGCTAACATGGTGTTACAGGTGTTTGTTGACAGTGACAGCTCTGTGCCCATTGGACAAAACTGGGCAGAGCATTCATACACTTATGTTTGCATCTGGGTACTTCTGGCTGAGCTTGAAAAGAAAAATAACCTCATCTCCACAGAGGTTATTCTGAAAAGCTTTTATATGAAAGAAAAGACAGAACAGGGGTGGAACAGATGCCTGAGAGCAGAGGCTGGGGACCCCAACATCCCAGGACAGGCCCTCGGGAGCAAGTGCACCTGACTCACAGCTCAGCTCCTCTGGGGCTCGCTGTGAACTCCCCTAGTACTGCTGGCTGTATTCTAACTTAGCTGAGGACTTTGGCCTTTTAAAACCACCCTGATAACTTCTGGTTGTGGCCTTACAGCTTTATCTCTAGTAGATCACAGTGTGCAAAAAAAGTGTTGGCTTCATTTTTAAATCTTCCCTGAGCCAAACACAGAGAAAGCAAACTTGCAGCCTCTGGCTCCCTCAGAAGTGAGCCTGGGAGCTGCAAGTGAGAAGAGGGTGCCTGATCTTCAGTCATACCTCTGACGTTATCCCTCCTGGGAGGAGTCGGCCATGCCCCATCCTGTTCAAATGGGATCAAATGGGGAGTTGTCTTAAATTTGGGATGAGCGAGTTGGTGCTTTTCCTCATTGGCAAGCCAGACATGAATCAGACCCAGAGACCCTCTGTTCCAGAAAGAACAAGAATGCAGACCTGCTGTGCTGAGGGTGGGGCTTGTGCTAGAGTAAAAGTTGCTGGGTCACCTAGGGACCACACAGCATGACACAGGGAGGTCATGCAGCTCTAGGCTGTCCCCTAAATTCACATGTTGAATGCTCATGCTCACCGTGAGGTTTTTGGAGTTGACCAGGTCATGAGGGTGAAGCCCCATGAGTGAGATTCATGCCCTTACAAGTGAGACCCCACAGAGCTCCCTCACCCTTTCCAGCACAGAAAGACCCAGTGAGAAAATGCTGTCTGTGAATCAGGAGTGGCCCTCGGCACACACCAGCATGCCAGCACCTTGATTTGGGACTTCCAGTCTCCAGAAGTGTGAGACTCTGCTTACTTCTTACCCATGCACACAACAGCATAGCTTTTACAGCCTCGTGAACAGCCCTAACCAGGGCGGTCAGTGGGTTGGATGTCATCCCGCAAACTGAATGGTCCCGAGCTGGATTCCCAGTCAGGGCACGTGCCTGGGTTTTGGGCCAGGTCCACTGTTGGGATGCATGTGAGATGCAATCGATTGATGTTTCTCTCCCTCTCTTTCTCCCTCCCTTCCCCCTCTCTCTAAAATCAATGGATAAAATCTTTTTCAAAAAAGATTAAATAACTGACGTGGCAGACTCAGACATAATCGCTAAATCTTACAGAAAAGGGTTGCACAGCCCCAGGACCTGTCGGGGCTCGGGGCCAGCTGGCCATGGAAGCAGCTCAGGGCTTGTAGCAGAAGAAGTAGTATTCGTCTGGTCTCTGCCCCTGGTTCCTGGCACAGGGTTCCTAAACCCCTTGTAATTTCTGGGGTGATAGGGAGCATCTTCTGTTCTAACCAAGGGCACTGAGTGGGCTCCTGGATGGGGTTGGTCCCCAAAAAGACCCACCATGATTGGCAGCCTAGAACTTTCAGCCCTGCCCCAGCCTCTGAGAGGGGCAGTGGCTGGAACTGCAGTTAATGACTAATCGTGCCTACATGAGGAAATATCCAGAGAATCCCAGTAGTCAGGGCCTGGGGGCTTCAGGGAAGGTGAATGCATCTATTGTACATGCCAGGGGGGTGACACACCCCAACTCCATGGGGACAGAAGATCTTACACTCGGGACCCTCCCGGACTCACCCCTGGATCCTCTTCCTCTAGCTGTTCACCTGCATCTTGTATCACACCCTCTATTACATGATAAACCAGTAAACATGTTTCCCTGAGTTCTGTGAGTTGTTCTAGCAAATGAAGGAACTGGAGGAGGAGTTGTGGGATCCTGATTTGCAGCCAGTCAGAAGTGTGAGTGAGACCCTGGACTTTCTTTGACTGGCATCTGAGGTGGGGACAGTCTTCTGGATTTTGACACTATCTCTGGTAGAGAGCACCAGAATTAAGTTAAATTATTAGACACCCATCCTACCAGTGTCCGCTGGAATGGGAGAATTGTTTGTGGTTGTTGGAAGACACCCCAGCACCCATCTATTCAAAAACCCTAAGGGGCATTGTAATTGTAACAGAAAACTTGGCTGAGGATACTCTAGTGGGAAAAAAAACATAACACAATCAGTTACCTACACATCCAAGACATCCCTTACAGCCGTTTGAAAATTAAAGTAACTCACATTTTGATTCTATTAACACTCTGATAAAATGCTACTACACTACAGAATATTGCAAAGGCTGAAAATGTGGATTATGTGGCTATTTTGCTTTTTTTTTTTTTTTTTTTTTGCATTTTATAAATGATGCTGTGAGGATACTGGCATCCGACTCTGTCAAACTTTGTTCCATTGCCTAGATGAGGCTGGTGTTTCTCAGAATGTCTACAAAGTGTCCAGTGGCTTCCAGAAGAGTGGGTGCCCAGTCTCCCTTGCTTCTCACCCATGTCATCCACCTCAGTGCAAAACAACCCGACTGCCAGGCAGCAGAGTTATTAAGGCTCCTCCCAGGTGACCTACCTCATTCAAGTCTGAGAACCATGGGCATCACCTTAGTTCAGAAACGGAGAAAGTTTCCACATCTGCAACAGCTACACAAAGCACCATGTAAACCCACATGCAGTAAAACAGGTAACACGGATAAAAGTTAATTTTAACAATACTTATAATCTCCAGAAATTGTCCTCAATGCACTCAGCAAATAAAGAATTGTTAAGTCAAGAAAATTTACCAAAACTTGGTGAGAACAGTAAGTCTGGGAGCTTCATCCCCCACCACCCCAGCCAGACAGAGCTCCCCAAAGATGGGGCTTCCTCCCCCCACCCCCAGTCAAGAGGTGTGGAATCACAGCAGGGGCAGGCCGCCAACATTTCTCAATCCCAAATTGAAGTGGCTGGGTTTCCAGTGGAGAGTTTGGGGTGCCCTTCCCCCACCAACACCAGCGACTGCCCCTCCCTGCCTATTCAGAGCAGGCACTGCCCCTGCCAAAGCAAGTCAAGAAGACTCAGGCTCTGAGGGCAGGCAGGCAGCACGGAGGGCTGCAGACAGCCCCCAAAGGACCTGCCCTCATGGGAACCAGTGCCAGGAAGCTCAGGCCTCAGCCTTTCCTCTCCGATCAGCCGTCAGGCTAAACCAGAGCTCACCTGTGAGACCCAGGGAGTCAAGGCAGCTAAGAAGAGCCCTCTGGGTGGGAACAAGCCCCAGGCCAGATGCCCTGAGTGTCAGTGGAAACAGCCAACTGGTCCGCTCAGCACCAGTATAACATCCAATGAGACAGACAGCTTCAGGGAAGGATGGGAACCCAGACAGTCAGCTCATGCAAGGCTCTGGCTGCAGGGGACGCAGATGCACTGCTGCAGTCTGGCCACATCACCAAGCACATACGTAGGCAGACATCTGCAGAACCAAGCCCGGAGAAGGTGGTCAATATTCTCAGTTGTACAATATATTGCCTAAAATATCCAGTTTTCCATGAAAAAATAATGAGGCATGTGAAGAACAGGAAACTGACCTATACACACAGTGGGGGGAAGCAGGCAATATAAACTGCTTGCAAGAGGTCCCAGAAGTCGGACTTAGTAGACACAGCTTCACAGTGGCTGCTACCAGGGGTGTCAGGCAACAACCTTACATTCCACCTTAAACAAGTGCAGGAAGTAGCATGACAAAGTCTCATCAAATAAGGAACAACGATGAAGAGATGGGAAGACAAAATGAAACTTTCCTGAGGAGGCCCCACGGCAGATGGCAGAAAGGAGAATCCAGGATGTGGACAGCAAGTGATAGAGATTATGCAGCCCAAAGGACAGAGGTAAGAATGAAGGAAAATGAACAATCTTAGAGAAATATGGGCGCCATTAAGTACACCAATATATGCATGAGAACACCACTCGCTGCCTGCAAGGGAAGCCCAGCATGATTAACAGCTTTCTTTTGATCGGGCAAGGGATGCAATGAGGCATGGGGACAGGCAGCAGAGTGGGGTCCTCCCAGGGAAATCATGCTTTCTCTTCAGGACAGTGCACCAGCCAAAACAAAGCCTTAGAAGTGCTAAATCAGAACATTTAAATAACTGCAACATGCTTCAGATTCTGTTACTATTGCTAGGAGTGATAACTATTATTAAAATTATTTCAATCATGGGCAGTGCTGTAAACTGCCTGTTGGGGGTGGGGGGACAGCAATGCTCTTCCAGAAATTCTCTTACTGGTCCCTGAGGTTTTCCCACCGTGTTCAAGAGGCACTCGGTTATGATGGCTGATTCAACTGAAACTCCAAAATGACCCCAGAATTTGATAGAGTGTTTCAGGAAGCAACCTTGGTACAACAATTTAAACAACTTAGAGTAAATACAAGGATTTTGATCACCTGTCCTCCACTTAAACAAATGCCACAGAATGCACATGAAAATTTTTTTAGCCTAAAGTAAGTGCAAAACCTTTGAAAAGCCTGTGGGAAACCACATGGACAAGTCAGAGGTAATGGCTGGTGCACTGCGCCAGCAGCACAGTGTGAGCCCTCCATCACCTCCCTGTCAAGGTTTAAAATTAGAACCCACAGGGCCTGGGAGCCACCAAGGAAAGCGGGGCTGCCTCCCTCCCTGGAAGTGCTGAGATTGGGCTAAACAGATTCCTAGAACAAAAATGAAGGGCCACGGTTAACCAGGGCACTGAATGTGGCCATCTTGCCCTCCCTTCCAACTGCTGAGGCTCTGCTGTTTCAGCACCATCCCTGTCTCACACAGCCCCAGGAACAGCTTCACAACCCCAGCTCATCCCCCTGGGCATCATGCTGCAGACATCAGCTCCTGCCACATCCTGTCATTTCTTCTTGTCCCAAGATGTGTTGGGAGAGGCTCTGGGCAAAGTCATTTTCAGGGTACACTACAAGGCTCCAGAGACTTGAATGCCGCTGCTAGCCAGGCCAGGGCCACCATGTACAAGAGGTCCACCAGGACAGAGAGCTGTCCAAGCAAGAAAGAGAGTTGACTTCTTAACCAGTGACACACAATGTACTAAAAGCTCACCTCACAGGAAGTGTAGTCATTCAGATGGGGTGGCGGGGACCAGGCAGAACAGAGCACCTGGATACCTGCACACAGCCAGAAACACAAGTGGGAGAGTGCTCTGGACAATGGCTATCCTCTGAAACAAAGAAAACCAGATGACTGCTTTGTACCTGGCGTGGGATGACATCTGGTGTGCCCAGAAAAAGCCGCATCAACGTCATCACCCTCAGAATCTGTGTGGGGACCTTATTTGGGGGTAGGGTCTTTGTAGATGCAATCAAGTTAAGATGAGGTCATTAGGATGGGTCCTTATCCAAGAGCCAGCATCCTTACAAGGGAAAATTTAGAGACAAGTCACACTCGGAGGGAAGAGGACGCAGAGACGCACAGGAAGAGGAGCCATGTGACAACAGAGGCAGAGACTGGGGTAATGCAGCCACAAGCCCAGGGACACCTGGGGCACTATGGCCAACCTGAGGCAGGAAGGACCCTCCCCCGGTGCCTCCTGAGGGGAGGGAGCGCAGCCCTGCGCCACCCTCATTTTAGACATGTGCTGTTTTAATCTAGCAATTTGTGTTAAGTCATTACAACAGCCCTAGGAAACTAATACAATGCCACTCACAAAATTCAAGCTGATTACACAGTTATCACATGACCCATCGGTTCCACTCCTGGGTATATATATACTCAAGAGAAATGAAACATATTCACCCGGGACTGATACACCCCTAAAAAGAAAAGTTATTATGTGACATGACAGAGCTGTTAATTGTCATTACAGTGGCAATCATATTACAGTGTATGTATATGTATCAAGTTAACATGCTGTACACCTTAAATTTACACATTATATGTCAATTATATTTCACCAAAAAATAAAATCTTGTACATGAATATTCAAAGCAGCACTATTCACAATAGCCAAAAAGCAGAAATAGCCCAAATGCTCATCAACAGATGATTGGAAAAATAAATATCCAAACCATGAAATATTATTTGGCCATAAAAAAGAATAAAGCACTGGCATATGCTATAATGTGGATGAATCTTGAAAACACAATGCTCAGCAAAAGCAACCAGAAACAGATGGCCAGATCATATGTGATTCCACTTCTATGAAACATCCAGGACAGGTAAGCACGCAGACAGGTAGCAGATTAGGGGATGTCAGGGCCTGGTGAAGGAAGTGGGAGTGGCTGCATAATGAGTGCGAAGTCTCCTTTTTTCCCCCCATTACCATTTAGTCCTCTTGTATCCCCTCCCCCCAGCAATAACAACACTATTGTCCATGTCCATGAGTCCTTTTTCCTTTTTGCTCAATCCCCCCACCCCCCCACCCCCCCACACCCACACCTGAGCTGTCAGCCTGCTCTCCATCTATGAGTCTGTCTCCATTTTCCTTGTTAGTTCAGCTTGTTCATTAGATTCCACATATGAGTGAAATCATATGGTACTTGTCTTTCTCTGACTGGTTTATTTCACTTAGCATAATGTTCTCCAGGTCCATCCATACTACTGCAAAGGGTAAAATGTCCTTTTCTTACAGCCTAGTAGAATTCCATTGTGTAAATGTCCCATAGTTGTTTTATGAGGTGGAGGCGCCTCACACACCCTAGGCTCGGTTGGAAGCTGCTCTGTCCAGCAGAGTCTTCATGACCACGGCACAACAAACTCTTACCCAGGGCACTTTATTATGTCCGATGAACAAACTTTTACCCAGGACATTTCATTATGTCTGGAAAAAGGAAGGTGACCGCTCTCTCTAGTGGATAACAGCAATTAGACCTTCTTCCCTCATGCTTTTTATTGAGGAGGATAAACATGAGAGATACAAGGTCAAGATTCATGAATCATCAATAGCTTGAAGGCTTTAGGGTTACAGTAGACAGTAACAGATTATATGTACAGAGGGTACAATGACTAGTCTGTGTTGGGGTCTATCAAACATCTTGATGCCACACTGGCAGTAGGTGCAAGGTTTCATACATTCCTTGCTAGAGATTGTTTATGTTACATTAATGATAGAGAAAGCAGAGCAAGTTCTAAAGTGTAAAAGCATAATAAGCATTTTTCAAATCTAATTCCCACGGCAACCCTCTAAATGGTTTTCAGTCATGTTCCACACAGCCTTATGTTGAGACTTAAAGACAAGCATGGCTGGGATGTCAGTGGCAGTCACGCTCAGGCCGGGGCTACAATTCCCTAAACCATGAGGAGCAGATGCCCACAGTTTTATCCACTCAACTATTGATGGACACTTGGGCTGTCTCTGTCTTAGCAATTGTAAATAACACTGCAATGAATATAAGGGTGCTTATGTTCTTTCAAATTAGTGTTTCAGATTCCTTTGAATATTCCCAGAAGTGGGATTGCTGGGTCAAAAGGCAGATCCATTTTTAATTTTCTGAGGTAACTCTGTACTGCTTTCCACAGTGGCTGCACCAATCTGCTTTCCCAACAACAGTGCACTAAGGTTCCCTTTCTCTGCATCCTCACTAGCACTTATTGGCTGATTTATTGATTTTTAATATTTTATTTATTTTTAGAGTGAGGAAAAGGGAGAGAGAAAGAGAGGAAAGGAAACATTAATGTGTGGTTGCCTCTCACATGCCCCCCAACTGGGAACCTGGCCCACAACCCAGGCATGTGCCCTGGCTGGGAATTGAACTGGCAGTCTTTTGGTTCACATGGCAGCACTCAATCCACTGAGCCACGCCAGCCAGGGCTGTTGATTTATTAATGATGGCCATTCTGACAGGTATGAGAGGATATCTTGTTGTGGCATTAATCTACATTTCTCTGATTGAAGTCTCCTTTTGAGGTGACAAAAATGTTTTAAAATTACTAAAGGTGCTGATTGCACAATATTGTAGAAGTACTAAATGCCACTAAACTGTGCATTTAAAAATGGTTAATTTATGGTATGTGAATCTTACTTGAATAAAAATAAATCAAGCTGAGATGTACTTAAAACTTAATTTTAAAAATTGAAACAACTTTTAGAAGAAATTTGAGAATATTTTATGCAAGGATTTCTTTTTTATTGAGATATAATTGATATATAACACTACATTAGTTTTAGGTGTACAACGTAATTATTCAATATATGTATATATTGCAAAATGATTACATAGTAAGCCTAGTTAACACCCAGGATTTCTTAAACAAGACACAAAACATCAGTCAACCTAAAAAAGAAAAAATTAATTCCATTACATTAAAAGTCATAATGGTTGCTCAACAAACACCAAAAACAAACCTTGGAAATGACGCTGTCCCACATGTGACTTGCAGGAATTCTTACACGTGTGCATAACAATACAGACACAAGAATGTTCAAGGTGGCAGATGGAGGCAAAAAAACTGTCAACAAACTCAGTAGCCAGGTAGAGAATCAATTTGCAGGACATGCCTCTGAGGGCAGGGTCCAGTCACAGGAAGAACAAGTGGTCATCAGTGCTGATGTGGGAAGACACCCGTGCTTGGGCTGTCTAAAGAGACAGAACACCAAGAAGGCACAAATATATGCATCTGCTCAGCAAACTAAAGCCCCAGGAGGGCCAACATCCACTTCCAGCTCAAGGACAGAAGGCGATCAGTTCCTTAACTCAGGCAGTCCCTCCTCCTCTGGCTGTTTGATAAGCCCACCCACCCTGGGAAGGGGTATCAACTTTACATAGTCCAGTAATTCAATGCTAACTGCACCCAGAAACACCCTCACAGACGTGCCCAGAGTCACTGTGGAGCAGCAGATGTCTGGGCTCCCATGGCCCAGTAAAGGTAACACATAAAACCGGCCGACACTGGTGCCCAGTATGGAGATGTGAATTGCAGGCACAGCATGCACAATCAGCTTTAGCTTGGAAAAGAGCAGACAGAACAGTGTGTGTATGGACACAAGGGAGGAGTATATGCCTGTGGTGCAGAGACGACCGCACAGAGGGGGAGACAGGACACAGCCCTCGCACCCCAAGTGCTTCCGTGCCAAGTTGTACTCAGCGGACACACACCCCATCTGCAGTTAAAAAATGACAAGATACAAATTTTTAAAGAGGAAAGCCAGGACAATGAGCTTGACCTCAACATGGGACTCCACAGGGGAGGTCTTCCTGTCAACACAGCCTGGGCAGAGAGGTCTGGACACCCACGAGGATAGTGGCCTGAACTGGTGGGCCTGTACACAGAAACCTGGAGAATTCAGCCAGGCAGTGGTGCTAGGAGGACCCAGAGGCAGCCAAATTGGTGTTTTGTGTCCCAACTTAGAGCAAGTGAGGACAGCATGTAGATTGGCTCACACTGGCAAAAAATGTCTGTAACAATACAGCAGCAGCCCCGGAGTGCACTGTGTGGAAGGCCCAGCCTGGGCAGCGCCTCATGGGGGCCACAGGGAGTGTCACATGGGGCCATGTGAGATAGGCCTTGAAGCCCTTTCAGAGACCAACTGGTGGTTTCTCCGGTGATGCTGAGATGCAGTTGCCTCTGTCACTCTCATCCTGACAAATGTGAGTATATGTAGCATTGTCCCAAGGCTGCAGAAAAGGAAGCAGAGAGCTGGCCATCTGGTGTGAAGGTGGGTGTCAGTGTTCTGCACACTGTCACAAACACCGCTCTCCCCCCACAAATTTTTTGTTGGTTTTGAAAAATATGGGTGCATTTTTTTCTTCATTAAAATGTTACTTACATTCACATGTAATTGGCTTATCATTTTAAATAAATTGATAAACATTTAGAACTTTCCTGAGTTTTGATATTGATAGATGTAGGTGACCGCTTTGTGTGGTTTCGGAAACTTTAGCCCAGCCCCGAGCCAGACCCCTAAGAGGCCTGTAAGACTTCATCGGAAAACCGGGAAGGCCAGAGGCAGGCATGACTCAAAGGCCACTCAGAGGGTTCCCATGGGAATTAGATTTAATGAATGCATAGTATGCTTTGAAACTTGCTCTGTTTTTCTTATCTCTTAGCTAACTATAAACAGTGTGTAGCGAAAAATGTATGAAGCCTTGCACCTGGTGTCAGTATTGCACCAGGATGTCTAACAGATCCTGACCCACAATGGTCACTGTGTTCCTTACATTGTTATCTGTAATCAGTAATTGTTAACTGTAACCCAAGCATTTGAAGCTGATTGGTAATTTATAAATCCTGACCTTGTGCTCCCGAATACCGTCCTCAATAAAAGGGACTAGGAAGGAACATTCGGGGCTCTTCTCTTGAGAAATTTGTCACCTCTTCTCCTCCCAGACAAAAGACAGTGTCCGGATAATTTTGTTCTCCCTCATCCATGATCCTGAAACTTCTGCTGAACAGGGAGTTTCCACCGAGCCAGGGTGTTGGGGAAGTGCACCTCAGATAGATTCACTGCACATAAACTAAAGCTTTCTGGAGTCCACAAAGCTTTTTAGGCGTTAAAATAATTCTGAGGCCAAAATATCCAAAGGAACCCCTGACTTGCACAGGACATAAATCTGAACTGTTCTTTTTAGAAAAGAAAGAATGTAGTGACTTTGAGCTATAGACATCAAGACTCACAGTTCATAAGCTAACAGCTTTTGGTGCAAGTGGTGGCCATATTCTCGGGGCTATGTCCATATGTTTGTGTATACACATGCATATGTGTAGTCCAGCTAAACAAAAAAGATTTGGGGGATTAAAAAAACAAAAATGTAATTAATGCTATTTATCAGATATATACCTAAAATGTAAGCATATAAAAAAGTTCAAAGAAAAAGAACAGGAAAATACAGAAATGGCAAAAGAAAGTTACTGGCAGCTATATTGCCAGTAAACAAAATTGGCTTTGTGGGAAGTTACAACAAAGTTCAGAGGAACAGTGTTAAAACTCCTCAAAAAAAAAAAAAAAAAAGGACAAGCTCCATTCATTTGGACATCAGCTCTGAATAACTCAAGGGCTAGAGAGAGAAAAAAATCACAATGGAAATTTTAAAATACTTAAAACTAAAATGTAACAAAAACACACTGGTCAAACCCATGGGTCCAGCTGAGAGAGAAGTCATGTTAGCAGCTGAGAGGAGAGATCAAAATATACACTATTCATCCAATTTTAGAAGCTAGAGAAACATCAAACCAACACAAAGAAAATATAAGAAATGAAATAAGAACAGAAGTTAGGGAAGTGACGAGTCAACACACACCAGAGAAGACAAATAAATCACGTGTCACTTCCCTGACAAACTGGTGTCCAGACTGACCAAGAGAAAAAGGAGACAGTGCAAACAGTCGTCTTAGGAATTGAAGGCTGCACTGATTAAAGAGGTAAGAGGATTCAACTACATCCCAAGCCTATAGTCAGCAAAGCAGTGTACAACTGGCATTGATGTCCAGATCAATGAGATGGGATCGAGAGCCTGGAGATGAGCACTTACTGCCATGAGCAGCTGTCAGAAGGATGCAGACACCTGCAGGGAAGATGAGGCTCTGCAGCAAGCAGCACTGGGCAACTGGACAGACACATGCCCAAGAATGACACTAGATCACCTTCTGATACTACACACACAATAACTCAGAATGGATGAAAGACTTAAATGTAAGACCTGAAACTATAAAAATTCTCAAAGAAAGCACAGGCAGTAAACCCTGACATGGCTCTAAGTAATACTTCTTTCTTATATATCTCCTTGAACAAGAAAAAATAAACAAATGGGACTACATCAAACTAAAAAGGTTTTGCTCAGCAAAATAAGCCATCAACAAAATGAGAAGACAACCCACTGAATGGGAGAAGATATTCGCCAGTGGAACACCAGGTAATGGGTCAATATCCAAAACTTAGAACTCTTACACTCAACACCAAAAATACCAAACAGATGGATTAAAAATAGTCGAAGGACCCAAAGACATTTATTAAAAAATATATTTTTCAAGTACAGTTGGCATACAATATTATATTCATTTCAGATGTACAACACAGTGATTAGACATTAAACTTAAGTTATTCCCCTAGCACCAACATAGTTATTACAATATTATTGACTCTATTCCCTATGCTGTATTTTACATCCCCATGACTATTCTATAACTTCTAATCTGTACTTCTTAATCCCTTCACTCTTTTCAGTCTTCTCCCCAACCCCCCTCCCATCTGGCAGCCATAAGTCTGTTCTCTGTAGCTGTGAGCCTGTTTCGAAAAGAAAATATACAAATGGCTAACAGGTACCTGAAAAAGATGTTCAACATCACTAATCATCAGGGAACTGCAAAACTACCTCATGCCTGTAGAATGACTATCATTAAAAAGGCAAGAAATAACAAATGCTGGTGAGGATGTGAAGAAAAGGGACTCCTTGTGCGCTGTTGGTGGAAATGTAAATTGGTGCAGCCACTGTGGAAAACAGTATGGAGATCCCTCAAAAAATTAAAAATAAAACGACCCTATGACCCAGGATTTTTCACTTCTAGTTATTTATCCAAAGGATACAAAAACACTAATTTGAAAAATTATCTGCACCCTCATCTTCATTGTAGCATTATTTACAATAGCCAATATATAGAAATAACCTAAGTGTCCATAAACTGATAAGTGAATAAAGAAGATGTGGTGCATATATACAATGGAATACTATTTGGCCATTAAAAAGAAGGAAACCCTGCCTTTTGTGACAAATGGATGGACCCAGAGGGCATGATTCTAGATAAGCCAGACAGAGAAAGACAAATACATAATGCACATTGTCACTCGCATGGGGCTGAGGGGGAAGGGAAGAAAAGGGGAGACACTGGTTAAAGGATATAAACTTCCAGTTATAAGATGAAAAAATTCTGAGGATCTAATGTACAGCATGGTTAAAAAAAATAAGAGGATATGTGCCAAAACTCTTTGGATTATATTGGATTATATACTTTAAATGGATGCAGTTTATAGATTATTTTTAATATTATATTATGAACGATATTATTACAACAAATTTTTGACTTACATATATGGAGAAATTCTTGGAAAACATAATCATCATTTTAGTTCATACCACAAAGAAAGAAAGAAATTTGTCCTGACTGGGTAGCTCATTTGGTTAAAGTGTCATCCCAATATGCCAGGATTGTGGGTTCAATTCCTGGTCAGGGCACCTAGAGGAGGCAACCCATGAATGCATAAATAAGTGGAACAATTAAGTAATGTTTCTCTCCCTCCCAATGTCTCTCTCTCTCTCTAAAAATCAATTTTTAAAAAAGAAAGAAATCAATAAATTTTAACAACTCATGATTTTTTTAAAAGACAACAAAATAGGAACTCCCAATTATGTGAACTTTCTCAACCTGAGAAAGGATATCTACCCAAAAATTACAACAATTGTCAGACCAAGTTGGGAAATTGCCATCAATAGCATCTGCTCCAGGATCAAGAACAGGGCGAGAGAGCCCATCCCTATTTAACTCCACCCACCACAGGAAGGCACAGGGAAAGACAAAGGTCTATGGACTGCAGGAAAGAAACAGAATTGCCCTTCTCTCAGATCTGTGATTACCTACAGTAAAAGCCCCAAGCCACCTACAGAAAGGAATCATTAAGAATTATTTACAGACTTCTGGCCAAGATGGAGGCCTAGATTGACACACTCTGTCTCCCTCCACAACTAAGAAGAAATACAACTACTGAAAAACCAGGAATAACCAGAAGTTCCAGAATGTAAATGGAAGTCCAACGAATGAAGTTATAAAGAAGTGGTGCTCGTCCAGATGGATAGGAGCTGTGAAGCCGGGACAGAGAGGTCAAGCTGTGCTGATGGCAGCAGCTGCGGTGGCAGCAGCAGTATGGCAGTGAGCACAGACAGCTGTATTTAAGGGGAGGCAAGAAGCACCTGGGGAGCATCCCCAGCTGTGGGCCATTGCTTTGGACTGTGAGGCCCGGAGAGCATGGGGATGGAGGAGGAGGCTCCCAGTCTCTCAGTGGACAGTGAACGGCGGGAATCCATCTTGGACCCCCACCCCCATAGAAAACACCAAAGCATGGTGAGGCGGGACGCCAGGCTGTGGCAAGAACACAGGGCTCCTCCCCCTATAGCATAGGAGGTGTGACAGCCCCACCCAGGAAGCAAAGGTAAACACAAAACACTCAGGATGGCACAGATCATGATAGAGATCCCAGTGACGCAGCTGACCAGACAGCAAATATCTAATCTAAAGAAGCAGCAGATAGAAACTCTTTCTGAGGCACAGTTCAGAGCTTTGGTTATAAGAATACTTACATGCCTGACAGCAGATCTTAAACAAGACAGGGAAGGAATGAAAGCTAGTCCTGCTGAAATTAATGAAAACACATATGAAACTAGTGGTGAGGGAAAAAAAATCAGGGATCAGATCAACAAGTCAGAACATAGGAAAGGAACAAACAGTCAACCAGTGCAGAAAGAGGAAACAAAAAGTGAGGAAAATGAGGAGAGGCTCAGAAACCTATGAGACAGTTATAAGCAGGCCAACATCTGAATTATAATGTTGCCAGAAGGTGAAGAAGGAGAACTAGAAATTGAAAAATTATGTGAAAAAATAATGAAGCAGAACTTCTCAAACTTGGGGAAGGAAATAGACTTACATGTCCAGGAAGCACAGAGAGTTCCAGAAAAACTGGACCCAGGGAGAACCACACCAAGACACATTATAATCAAAATGTCAAAAGTTAAGGATAAAAAGAGAATCTTAAAAGCAGTAAGAGAGAAGAAAAAGAATTATGTACAAAGGAGTCCCAATAAGACTATCAGCTGATTTCTCAAAAAAAAAAAACCCTGCAGGCAAGAAGGAACTGGCAAGAAATATTCAAAGTAATGAAAAGCAAAAACCTACAGCCACAATTACTCTATCCAGCAAAGCTGACATTCAGAATAGAAGGGCAGAGAAGGTGCTTCCAGGACAAAGTAAAACTGAAGAGTTCATCAGATCCAAACCACTGTTATATGAAATGTTAAAGGGACTTGTTTGGGAGAAAGAGGATTAAAACTATGAACATTAAAGTGAAAACTGTATCACCACAACGAACAACAGAAGCTAGGGAACCAAAACAAAGGCAAACTAAGTAGGCAACGAGAGTGGGAAAAGAATTATAGGTATGGGGAACATTATGGGGGGAGGTCATCAGGGAGGGGTAAAGGGGGAAAGGTCGGGAGATGGTACAGGAATTAAGAAGCATAGTAGGAGGGAGTGGAGTAGATAGGAAGATGTTGAGGAGAACTATATGCACGACCAATGGGCATGGACTAAGGGGGGGACAATTGAAGGGAGGGGGGTCACTGGGTGGAAGGGAACAAAGGGAAAAGAAATTGGGATAACTGTAACAGCATAATCAATAAAGCATATTATATAAATAAATAAAGCCTAAAACAAAAACATTTTTAAAAAAAGAATTATTTACAGAAGATGAAAGCATAGGTAAACATGGCTTGCTTCCTCACACAACCACAGCAAAAATTACAACTAGACTGCAAAACAACTATCACCCAGAACTGTCAGAAAATCAGGCTGTATGGAAGTCCAACAACCAAGGAATTAAAGAAATCACATTTATCCAGGCAGGTGAAGATGCATGGAGAGGCAAGGAGAGGTATGGAGATGCAAAGTCACTGAAGGGGCAGTCCCACACCCACATGTAGTGGATAAAAATTGGGAGGGGGCCCTGGCTGGTGTGGATCAGCCTGCAAACTGAATGGTCATCAGTTCAATCCACATGCCTGGGTTGCAGGCCAGGTACCCAGTTGGGGTATGCAAGAGGCACCCAACCAATGTTTCCCTCCTTCTCTTTCTCCCTCCCTTCCCCCCTGTCTCAAAATAAATAAATGAAGTCTTTTTAAAATTCGAGAGAAATACCTTTGGAGCGAGGAATCCAAGCTCCACATCAGACCACCCAGCCCAGGATTTCAGTGCCAAGAAAATAAGTCCCCATAACTTCTGGCTGTAAAAACCAGTGGGGGGGGGGTGGAGAAGTGAAAGAAACTGCAGGACTCTCAGGAGTCTCCTCTTAAAGGGCCCATAAGAGACTTAGGACATACATGGACTTACTCCCTCTGGGTTCCAACACAGGGCAACAGCTGAGGTGCACTAGTGGCATAGGGGGAGAAATTGAAGTGTCTGGCATCAGGGTGAGTGCCAAGGGACAGTTTCCCCCTGGACAAAACTCCAGAGGCCAGGTGACAGCACTGCCCCTTTTCTGAGCCCTCTCCCACAGAGAGCCACAGAACGGCAACTCTATATAATATTACCTCACTTATCATGGGTATTATGTTCTAGACCCCCGCGATAGGTGAAAATCTGCAAAGTAGGAACCTTACATTTATTTTAGTATTTATATATTTTTAAGGCTTTATAAATCCTTCCCATACACTTACAAACCATTCCCAGTTCTTTATTAACCTTTCCCACTCCCTTATTAACCTTTTACACACTTTTATAAACACTACTTATGTTCTTAAACATATTCTATGCTCTTAAACCTACGTAACTGTAATTGCATACATACACAGTACTGTAAAATCCCACATATAGCAAAAAATCTGCGATAGATAATTAAATATAATATTTTTAAAAATCCCACAATATAGTGAGGCCACGATAAGTGAACTGAGATATAGAGAGGAACTACTGTATTGGAGACACTCTCCACCTGGTTTACATGGGTTGCCCTGCCCAGGCAGTTGCCTAATGCTCTGACCCATCTAACTTACCAATGTACTTTTCTACAATAGGCTATGCTACTAAGACAGGGAGTCAAAGCAGCCCTACCTAACACACAGAAACAAATGCAAGGAGCCTGCCAAAATTAGAAAAAGAAATATTCAGCAAATGAAAGAATAAATCACAACTCCAGAAAAAGAACTAAACAAAATGAAGATAAGAAATCTATCAGATGCAGAGTTCAAAACGTTGGTTATAAGAATGCTCAAAGAACTTAGTGAGGACCTCAACAGCATAAAAAAAAAAAAAAAAGATACAGTCAGAAACAAAGCATACACTAATTGAAATAAAAAACAATTTACAGGGAAACAACAGTAGCGTGGATAAAACTGAGAATCAAATCAATGATTTGGAAAATAAGGAAGCAAAAAAATAACAATCAGAACAACAAGGAGAAAAAAGAATCCAAAAACACAAGGATGGCTAAGGAGCCTGTGGGAAAACTTCAAACATACCAACATTCAAATCATAGGGGTGCCAGAAAGAGAAGAGGGAGAGCAAGAAATTGAAAACGTATGTGAAAAAATAATGAAAGACAATTTCCCTAATTTGGTAAAGAAAATAGACATACAAGTCCAGGAAGCAAAGAGGGTACCAAACAAGATGGACGCAAAGAGGACCACACCAAGACACCTGATAATTAAAATGACAAAGGTTATTAAAGATAAAGACAGAATCTTAAAAGCAGCAAGAGAAAAGCAGAGAGTTACCTACAAAGAAGTTCCCATAAGACTGTCAGCTGATTTCTCAAAAGAAACTTTGCAAGCAAGAGGGGACTGGCAAGAAGTATTCAAAGTAATGAAAAGCAGGATCCTACAACCAAGATTACTCTATCCAACAAAGCTATGATATAGAATGGAAGGCAGATAAAGTGCTTCCCAGACAAGGTTTAGCTAAAGGAGTTCATCATTGCCAAACCCTTATTATACAAAATGTTAGAGGAACTTATTTAAGAAAGAGAAGATCAAAACTATGAACATTAAAATGGCAATAAGTTCACAACTATCAACAGTTGACTCTAAAAAACAAACTAAGCCCTGGCTGGTGTGACTCAGTGGATTCAATGTCAGCCTGAGAGCCAAAAGATCACCGGTTCAATTCCTGGTTGGGGTACGTGCCTGGGTTGTGGACCAGGTCCCCAAATGGGGATGTGCAAGAGGCAACTGATCAATGTGTCTCTCACACATCAATGTTTCTCTCCCTCTCTTTCTTCCTCCCTTCCCTTATCTCTAAAAATAAACAACAAAAATCTTTTTAAAATTTTTGTCTAAATGAAATGAAAAACAAACTAAGCAAACAAGAAGAACAGGGATAAAATCATAGGTATTAAGATCATTTGGAGGGTTATCAGTTGGGAGGGGAAAGGGGAAGAATGGAAGAAAAGCTCCAGGGATTAAGAAACACAAATTGGTAGGTACAAAATAGACAAGGGAATGTCAAAAATAGTATGGGAAATGGAGAAACCAAAGAATTATGTGCATGACCCATGGACATGAACTAATGGGGGATTGCCAGAGGAAATGGTGGATACTGGATAGAAGGAAGCAAAGGGGGGAAAATTGGGACAACTGTAATGCATTATCAATAAAATATATTTTAAAAAAGAACCACTTACAATTTCACGAATTTTTCTTCTATACAATTGTGGAAAAAAATTAGATAAATGCAATTTCACAAGGGTGCCATTTTCAATAGTATCAAAATTATTTTTTAAGAACACATAGATAAATTTAACAAGTGATGTATAAGCACTTTAGAAAAAGTATGCGCCTGTTGTGAAAAATATTAAAGTCAGATTAAATAAATGGACAGATACATGAAGGTCATAGATTTGAAAATTCAATAACACTAAGATGGCCATTCTCCTAACTGCAAATTCAACCCAATGCTGATCAAAATACTGTTGTGCATGTGCACAGGAGTGCATGTGAACAGATCAGAAACAAGCTGGTTCTGAAATTCACACACATAAGCAAAGTGCCAGGAATAACCAAGATGTTATCTCAAGACCTTGGCTTGCTATAGAGCCATACCAGTTCCTGAGATTGTCCTTGGGAGGTAGTGATCAAGACAATGTGGCACCAGCACAGGGAAGTGCAGATAGGTCACATGCAGTGGAACACAGAGTCCAGAGACAGGCCCACTGAGTGAGTGGGTGAGCTGGCATTGTATGTCCATGGGAAAATATGGATTGTTCGGTGAGCAGAGTTAAAGCAATCAGTTAACAATCAGCATTATCCCCTACCTCACACCATACTTCACCATTAATCCCGGATAGACTAACACCTACATATGAAAAGCTCTGCCCTGAACAGCATGGCTCAGTGGGTTGGGCATCATAATGCAAAATGAAAGGCCACAGGTCTGATTCCCAGTCAGGGCACATGCCTGGATTGCAGGCCAGGTTCCTGGTTGGGGGCATGTGAGAAAGCAACCAATCAGTGTTTCCCTCGCACATCAATGTTTCTCTTCCTCTCTTTCTCCCTCCCTTCCCCTCTCTAAAATTAAATAATAAAATCTTTTTTAAAAAGTTCAACCACAGAAGTTTTAGAAATCAGTGCAGGACAACAGCTCCATGATCTCAGGATGGTGAGGATTTTTAAAACAACATGCCTTAAGAAAAAAAATCTATAAAAGTTAACTGTGTTGAAATTTAACACGTCTATTCTAAAAGACTCTATGAAAGAAAGTGAGAATGTTCTTTCTAGGTCTGTTAGGTCCATCTTGTCTATGGCTCAGTTTAAATCCAGCATTTCCCCATTGGGTTTCTGTCTGGTTGATACCGCATTGCTAACACCCACTGTTATTGTATGTTGTCTGTTTCTCCCTTCAGATGTTAGTATTTGCTTAATATATTTAGGTGCTCTGATGTTGGGTGTATATGTATGTATTTACAACTGCTATAGCCTCTTAATAAACTGACTCCCTTACATTATATAATGATCTCCTAGGCTCCTGGTACAGCTTTTTGGTGTAAAGTCTATTTTGCCTGACACAAGTATAACTACCTTTGCTCTCTATTGATTTCCATTTGCATGGAATATTCTTCTTCCATCCTTCACTTTTCTTCTATCTGTATCCTTAAAGGTGATATGCGTGTCTTGTAGGCAACACATAGTTGGGTTTTGTTTTTATAATACATTCAGCCACTCTGTTCCTTACGACTGTAGAACTCAATCCATTTACATTTAAAGCAATGATTGATGGGTAAGGACTTACTGATGCCATCTTATTGTTTTCCGGCTGTTTTGTAGCTCCTTTCCTCCTCTTTTGCTCTCTTCCTTTGTGAAATGATGACTTTCCCATAATATATGCTTTGATTCCCTTCTTTATCTTTTGTGAATTTGTTGCTGGGTTTTGCTCTGTGCATATGACATCTCAAAGCTAAGTCTACTTTAAGCTGATAACAACTTAACTTCACTCACATACAAAATCTCTTCCCATTACTCTCCCAACACATTTTTTTGTTTTTTTTTATGTCACAGTTTACATCTTTTTATGTGTATCCATTAACAAATTATTCACCTTATAGCTATTTTAATACTCCTGTCCTTTAACCTTTATACTAGAGTTAAGTAGTTAACATACCACATTACAGTATTGTGGTATTCTTAATTTGACTATAAATTTACCTTCACTAGTGTATTCATATTTGCATATGTGTTCATGTTACTAATTAAGAAAGAAAATGAGAGACAAGTTCAGACTGGGAGAAAATATCTATAGATGCATAGCTAAGAATGAACTGTTTGAAATTCACAAATAACTCCTACAAAATCCACAGAAAGATAAAGGCCCCTTGGGAGGGTAAACAAAGGACTTGAGGCACTGGACAGAAAAGAAGCTGGTGACCCACAGGCAGAGTGTACTGCAGATTAAATTAAACCCAGGAAACCAGCTATAGACCCACCAGACCCCTATTCCCTCATGATGGGATGTGCCCACCCCGCCATGAGCTGAAGGAGCAAGAGCTTACATTTTCTCTCACTAAGCAGTTTCTAAACTGCTCCTTACACACACTGCAGACAGACATAGATCAGTACGTGTGTCAGGTCCTCCAGAGCTGATCATTTTCACCTTTCCTGTGGGGGTGATGCTGTGTGGGATTACTTGAAAACCAAATTCCTATTTTGCACACCAGAGCCCATAGCAGCATTAGTCACAACAGCCAAGAAGAGAAAGCAACCCACACAGCCATGGAGTGTGACTGAACACAATGTGGTCCATCCACATGATTAAATAATATTTGGTGTTCAAACGGAAGGAAATTCTGACATACACTACAACATGGATAAACCTTGAGAACATTATATTGAGTAAAATAAGCTAGACAGACACCAAAGAACAAACACTGCATGATTCCACTTATAGGAGTGAGGTCCCTAGAGCTGTCAAACTCCTAGAGAAGAAGGTAGAAGGGTGGGTGGCAGGGGCTGGTGGATGTAGGTAGGAGATAGTTTTAACGGGGACAGAGTTTCAGGTGGTGAAGTTCTGGAGATAGCTGGTGGTGAAGTTTATACAATGTAAATGTTGTGGACCAAAAAGGTGGCCACAAACTAAACCTGAAAGCTCAGGGGAGACCTGAATAGTGGGCCTTACAAACTCAGAAACCACACAGGATGGTCTGAACATAAAAATTCCTAACTAAAAGCAGGTCAAGGCAGGTAGTCACATCCTAGGCCTGTAGCTTCCTTGACAAAGGTCAGTCTTTACCCTAAGCAACCCCGTCTATTGTCATGCTGTATCTAACATAGCACACCTTTGGGATGTCTGAGGAATCTTTTTTAACCACAAGCACAGCTTACCTTGTTACATTGTTGCCCACACACCTTCGCTATGTGCTTTAACTGTTAACTGTCCTATACTCATCGATGTCAAAGAAGTAAAAGTCTCTCCATTTTGCTATTTATTCAATCCGAAAGATCCCTCCTGCTATGCTTTCTCCCACCTCCCTCATCTACCACCAATGGATTTCACGTAACACTCCTTACCTCTTCTCCTTTGATTCTAACAGGACAGCTCCTAGGAAGGATATTGGGATATCACACTACGAGTTCCTATATGGACTCCCTTCCCTAGGAAAGGAGACCAAAGATCAGTTCTTAAAGAAACATATATTGGCTATTTCATCTACCCTTGTCTCTCAAAGTGAAAGGTCTCGTTGTCCAGATACCACCGCTCGAGTTCATGGTTCACCGCTTCCAGCTGGCGACGAGGTCCTGATCAAGTCCTGGAGAGAAGAGAAACATCAGCCCACGTGGGAAGGACCATTCCAGGTGCTCCTGATCACCGAGACTGCCGTGAGAACTGCTGAAAAGGGGTGGACTCATTACACTAGGGTAAAGGAACCCCTAGAAGAAAAGGCAGAGGCTAAGTGGGAAGTAACCTCGGAGCAGGGGAGGGACCCTCTGAAGTTAACTCTCAGGAAAAAGTTATGTCCCCTAGGTGGGGGTGTGGGCCCTTTATAATGCTCTGCTGGATAACAGTCTTCTTCCAGGGCACTCTGGGCTGGGTCAGGCCAATAACCCTAATTATTAATGTAACTGAAAGTACAAATCCCCAAACTCTGAAGTTTGATGCATGCCAAGTTTTGTCTTGTGGGGACCTTACTTATCAACGCTGGCTGTCGTCTCAGGAAAAATATCTCTGTCCCTATCCAGAAAATAATGGAATTCTTACATTTTTAGGGAACAGCCCTTGTCCTACCTGGAAAGATACCTGGTGGACAACAAAACCCAGTGGGCAAACGGCCACGCCCCCTGAGCAAGTAAAACTGCTCCTGCCTAAATAACTTTAAGCAAAGGAGCTCCTCCCCCAAACTGCCAGCCTCTCCAGTGCAACCCTCTTCTTCTAACACTTAACCAGCCACAGGCCTTAAGTCAGGAACCCCATGTGGCCACCAGAGTTTATGACTTAGGAGCTAATGTATCTGGCATAGATCCAGTAGGGTGGCTAGGTCTTTACTTAGTGACAACTACTCCTTCCATAGAAAATCTAACTTCACCCAGCCGGACCCCAGAAACACCTCAGAAAAGACCCCATAATAACCCAGTCAAGGTAAAAGTTTTTGAGGTATTAAATCTCAGACAGACCTTAAAGATAGAGACTGGGTACGGAGACGCAAATGCTTGGGTAGAATGGGTCAAATTTACAGTTAAATCCCTGAATAAAAGCAACTGTTATGCTTGTACCCAGACACAAGTCATACCATTTCCACTAGGCCGGGACTCTGACCCCTCGGGAATGGCCTGTATGCTCGCTCTCTACCAGGATGAGAATGCATGGGGCAATGAGACTTGCAGAAGCTTGTCTCTCCTCTTTCCCTCTAAGGAGTAATGGGACTCAATCCCTCCTTCATACTCAATGGAGCCCATGAATTACTTTTCTTGCCTCACTAGGTGGGAAGCAAATTCTGGTACCCCTGTGGGAGAACTCCTAACATGCACTCATAGCAGAAATGTGAGCCACCTTCACAGTGGGCCAGGCAACTATATTCCCCTCTGAATCCCCAGAGCAGATGTCTGGTGGTATTGTGGGCAGAGGAATCTCTGGAAAATCCTATCTGACAGGTGGAGTGGAACCTGTGCCCTGGTTTAATTGGCTATCCCATTTTCCCTAGCATTTCCAAAACCAGTCCAGACTGCCCCTGCTAGGAAAAAGAGGTCAATGGCGCCTAGTGGATCCTTCGATCCTTGTTATCTATATTGACACCATTGGGGTCCCTAGAGGAGTTCCAAATGAATTTAAAGCTAGAAATCAGATAGTAGCAGGGTTCGAGTCAGTGTTCTTCTGGTGGTCGACCATTAATAAAAATGTTGATTGAATAAATTATATTTATTATAACCAGCAGAGCTTTATCAATTATACTAGGAATGCTATAGAAGAAATTGCTCAACAATTAGATGCCACCAGTCGAGTGGCTTGGGAGAACAGGATGGCACTGGATATGATGTTGGCAGAAAAGGGAGGTGTATGTGTAATGCTCGGGGGCAGTGTTGCACCTTTATCCCTAATAACACAGCCCCTGGTGGATCTATCACTAAGGCTCTGCAGGGACTAACTATCTTAGCAAATGAACTAGCGGAAAATTCATGTATTGACAATCCCATAACAGGATGGTTAGAAAATTGGTTTGGAAACTGGAAGGAATGATCTCATCAGCTCTCATATCCCTTGTAGCGGTAGCAGGCGTCCTCACAGTTTTAGGTTGCTATATTATTCCACGCCTCAGAGGTTTAGTTCAGAGACTAATTGAGACTGCATTAACTAAACAAATGCCAGCAACTTTTCATAATCTCCTCCTCCTAGAGGCCAAAGGGAATCCTAACTATGAGGAAGAAAGTCGAGAAATCCTCCTTAGATTTGAAGGGATAAATAGAATGGTTTGAGTAGTCAATTTCCCAAGAGAAGACAGGGGGAGAATTGTAAGAAACAAGGAAATAGTGACTCCCAAACCAGTAGAAAATCATTAGTAACAAAGGGCAAATGTGATTAGAGGGTCTTAAGGGCTAAAGTAATTAGAGGGTCTCAAGGGCAGTTGACAGCATTAGCATATTTACAAATCACAAAAGGGGCATCCTGTAAGGGGAAAGATAGTCATCACCAGACAAAGGGAAAATGGGAAAAGGTAGTTGACAGTATTAGCATATTTACAAATCACAAAAGGGGCATTTAGATAATCACGTTAGATTGTAACTCTGGAGTATCCAGCATGGAGAAATGGGGAAGGAAAGGGAGAGGGAGGGGGACTTTAGATGCGTTAAGGATAAAAGCAGCCAGCTCCCTCTCTTTGGGCACACATTCTCCTGGCTGAGGGTATGCCAGAATCTGCAGACTCATGAATAAACGCCTCGCTTTGCTGCTCAAGCCCTGTGTCCCGGTTTTTATTGCGAGCATTTCTCACAATTCCCATTCGAAGTTCACATGGGAGGCAACCAATTGATGTTTCTCACATTGATGTCTCTCTCTCTCTCTTCCTCTCTCTCAAATCAATAAATACATGCTGAGGCGAGGATTTAAAAAAAAAAAAAAAGAAAGAACGAAGAACCACGGGCTGGAGCATGAAGATGAATGAGATGGTGTTTGAAACAGGACTCCACCTTTCTTCCAGGTCACATCACCTGAATAAACCTTTTTCCTTTTGCACCAGCACCTGTCTCATGAGTGTGGCTTTTGTTGAGGCCCGCAGCCAAACCTGTGTTTTGATTACAATGAAACAAGCAACAGACTGGGAGAAAACAGTCACAAATCCCAGTGGAACCTCATTACTCGTGGATTCTGTATTTTTAATTCAACTACCACAGTAGTCCTTCCTTGTCCGAGGTTTCACTTTGTGAGGTTTCAGGCATCTGATGGGAATCTTGGATAAGAAGGGATGACTGTATGCTTTGCATCATCTATGGTTTGCAGGCAGTCAGTAATTTGTTGAATGAATGGAGAAAGGAAGGGCAGACCAGAACATGGCACTCTTAAGTTTTCATCAACAGGATACTTGCTATCATTATTTTCCCAAATAAATTTCTCATTTTAAGAGATATCTGACATAAACAAAATTTATTCAGAAATAATTCATTTTTTCATGATCAAATAAAATTTTTAATGCAAATTTAATGGATAAAGTATCAAGATAAACCGAAGCATTTCAATGTTTCTCAATTTCCTGAAGTTCACCAAGGCAATAATGATAAACACATTACAAGAAGTTTTTGCCAATGTGCAAGATATATATTAGAGATAAAGAGGGGGGAAGGAGTAAGCAGCATTTATATTGAAATTCCGTTTATATTTTAAAGAAAAAGTCCATCACTTTTAAAAAATTTGAAGAGCCCTGGCTCAGTGGATTGAGCGTCGGCCTGAGAGCCAAGTGTCGCTGGTTCGATTCCCAGTCAGGGCACATTACTAGGTTGCATGTCAAGTCCCCAGTTGGGGGCGCGAGTGAGAGGCAACCACACAATGACGTTTCTCTCCCTCTCTTTCTCCTTTCCCCTCTCTCTAAAAATAAAAAAATAAAATAAACAAACCAACAAATATATAAATTATTTTTAAAAAATTTGAACACTACTTATCTGTTTTAAGTGTTGGAAGTATGCCTGGCTAGGACACTCGGTTTAGGTAATATTTTTCCTTATGACTACTGAAATTGTATTATTGGATGTCCTAGTTTATAGACTTTCAAATATAAAATACCCAACAACAGGCCTCTAGACTCAAATGAAATAGTTTGCTATTCACTGGACTAGTTTATCTCTAGGTGAAGGGAGAAGTGGGAAATTCAAGGAAAGTTAATCAGAGTATATAGGAATCGGAGGGGAAAGAGAAAAAAATCCAAACAACAAGTGCTGGCAAGGATGAGGAGAAAAGAGAATGCTTGTGCACTATTGGTAGGAATGCAGACTGGTGCAGCCACTGCAGAACACAGTATGGAGATGCCTCAAAAAATTAAAATGGATCTGCCTTTTGACTCAGTGATCCCACTTTTGGGAAAATAGCCAAAGAAACCCAAAACACTAATTCAAAAGAACATAAGCACCGTTATGTTCATTGCAGTGTAATTTGCAATCACCAAGGTATGGAAGCAGCCCACGTGTCCATCAGTAGATGAGTGGGTAAAACAACTATGGGACATTTACATAATGGAATACTAATTGGCTGTAAAAAAGAAAAAAATTTTACCCTTTGCTACAGTATGGATGGACATGAAGAACATTATGTTAAGTGAAATAAGCCAGTCAGAGAAAGACAAATACCATATAATTTCACTAACATGTGAAATTTAATGAACAAACTGAACTAACAAGCAAAACAGAGACAGACTCATAGATGGAGAGCAGATGACAGCTATGGGGGGCAGGTTAGGGGGTGGAGGGACCAAGTGAAAAGAAAAGAGGATTCATGGACATGGACAACAGTATGGTGATTGCTGGGGGGAGGGGGTATAAGGGGACTAAATGGTAATGGGAAAAAATACAATAAAATAATAGTCCTTATATTAAAAAGAAATAAAAAATTTCATTTTTCCTACACACCCTGAAGTGATCAAAGAGAATCAACCTCATTTGAAAAGAAACTGAATATACAGACTTTGAGTAGGTTGAGTGCCCAGACCACAGACTCTTCCAGGGCCACCCCCTCTCCTTCACACACAGCCCGACACCTGCCCAAGGCATTCCAAACGTGGACACCAAGTCTCCACGTGGCAATTAGAACAACTGACAGCACCAAATGCTGGCAAAGCGTGCCATTGGTGGGAGTGTCACTGTGGGAGGACACGGCCGCTCCCCTCTACCTGTGTTGCAGGTCCACCCCCGGGTGTTGACCTGACCTCAAGGAAAGCACGCGTGCGCAAAGGTCTCTTTCCAGGGTGGACACTCAGAGCTTGCTGCAGCAAGGGAGCCAGCCGCTGCGGCACAGAGCCCCTTGGAGCCCAGGGCTCCGGGTGTGCCCTGGTGGGCTGCGGGCGGGCAGCGGGGGCTGACGGAAAGGGGCATCTTGGATGGTCCAGAGACAGCAAGCAGCCTGGCATCCTGCAAGGCTGCCTCACAGAACGTTTGCATGCCGAGTGCTGCTTCCCTCCTAACAGCCCAAACTGCAAACATTTGGGGCCCCAGAAGAGAAGCTGCTAGTTGGGGTCCACCCTTCAACAGCACCACTGGGCAGTCGAGGGCCACAGCGGGGACACACAGTACCAGCAAAGGTCAAAACTGCTGAATGGGCAGCACACGAAGGGCGCAGCCCGACTGCACCCGCACAGAGCTTCGGGGCGGGGTCAGAGCACCTGTGGTGGCTGGAGCACAGCGACCGATGGCGCAGGGACAGGAGAGAACTGCCCTAGATGACATGGAACGTCCCAGACCTTTCTGGGGTTACACAGCTATATGCATTTCTTAGAATCCATCAAACAGCAGGATCTCTGCACTTCACTGTATGGAAGTTTTACTTCCAAGAGGATAAAAAGAATCAAATGATGCTGATGGAAGCGTAAAAGGAGACCAAAGTCTCCACTGGCTTGGTTGGAAATGCATCAAAAAATAAGAAGGGCCAAAGAGGACTAGAGGATGGGGGCACTGACACCTGAGGGAGCCGGGGCAGCAGCTGCAGCTCAGCGTGAATCAGGCATCGTCCACCAGGTGTTCACTGCAGAACTCGCCCTTCCTCTGTTATGTTTTCATAACAAAATGTTGGGGGAAAGTAGCTATAATCAAGCAGCACAGCGAGGGCTCCTACAGCAGGAATTGAGACTCCCACACCCCGTGCTCACCCGCCCCTCAGCCTCCACTCAGCCCTCCATACCTGCCTGGAAATGGGGTCTCCATCCTGCCCAGTTTCCCCAGTTTCAGCCTTCCCCCTTTGTAATTTTTCTCAATCCTATTTATAAATGCCTCTCACACCAGTGCCAAGTAAAGAATGCAACACAAATGGCCAAGTGCCACCTGCTAGGGGCCAGCCTCCTGCTGACCAAGTCCCCTGAAATGTGGGCAGAGTCCTGAGGAAACCACCCCACACGATCTAACTGGAAGGCTTATATCAAAGCAGGATGTAGCTAAAAACAGGGAAGAGAACCATGAAAACCCACCAAATGTCCCTGGCAGCCCAGGTGAGTGCATGGAGCGATAACCAGATACTGGACATCACCAAAAGTATTCCTGGTGAGGACAGAGAGAAAAGCCATCATGTGGGGGGGAAATACAGGACCTGGAACAGTGAGTTGTTACACACAGTATGATCTCAGCTACACAGAGAACAACGCACAAACCTGGAAGAAAATGGGATAAACTGTATTTTTAAATGAGCAAGCAGTTCTGAAAGGTATTCAATGGCTGCGGTGTGGAGAGAACGCAGCAGGCAGGCAAGATGAGAGGCCCCAGGAAAGCCAGTTCGTGTGAGGGCCAGAGCCTCAGCCACCGCCCTGGGCTCCTGCGCCCCTTCCCACATCCATCACCCTACAGATTTCAAAATATTTGGTTTTGTTGCTCCTCTGGGTTTTTCTTTTCTTTTATTCTTTTCTTTTTTTTTAACTTTCTTTCACTCTATTCTGTTATTTTGTTAACTCCTTAAAGGCAAAGCTGATTTTCAGTCTTTTTATACAATGTGACTAAACCTATAGTTACTCTTAATAAATTTACATCAACAACCAAATTTTGTTTTATTTTCATTGTCATTATATCTCTAAGGAGCTTATAATTTGTTAAGGTGTTTTGTTTTGTTTGACTCATGAGGTATTTAGAAACAAGTCTCTTTACTTTCAAGTGTATGAAAGATTTTTTTTCTTTGTTCACATTATATTTTTGTTACAAGAATAAATCTTTTCTTTCTCTTTTTTTTTTTTGGTAGTCATGAATGGTATAAAATAGAGTGCCCTTTGCTGGAGAAAACTCTTTATAGTGTTACTTCAAATTCCCCACTTATATGGGGTCTGTCTGGAAAAAGTCCAGCCATTGTTAATATAAGAGAACAGTTTGCATGACATCAGTGTAAACTGGCAGCCAAGGAGAGTGGACTGGAAAGTACATGTGTGAATAATGATGACTTCACTGTACTGGTCAGTGGGGGTGGTAGACACCACTGAGTGAGCACATGTACTGTGTGACCATCGCATTCAAAATGACTGAGCAAGTAGAGCAACAAATCTGCATCAGATTTTGCGTTAAGCTTGAACATTCCTCCACGGAAACTGTTCCCATGATTCAGAAGGCCGCAGCTATGGGCAACTGGTGATTGGCAGCTTTATCTCAACGCACCTGCTCATGCAACACATCTCGTGCAGTTTTTGGCAAAACATCAAATCACCCAGGTGACTCAGCACCCCTTACAGTCCAGATTTGGCACCCTGTGACCTCTGGCTTTTCCTAAAACTAAAATCACCTTTGAAAGAGAAGAGATTTCAGACTGTCCCGATGAGATTCAGGAAAATACAACAGAGCAGCTCGTGGCAATTGGGAGAACTGTGTGAGGTCCCCAGGTACCTGCTTTGATGGAGACTGAGGTGTCATTGTCCTGTGTACAATGTTTCTTGTGTCTTGTATCTTCTTCAATAAATTTCTATTTTTTAAATATCTTTTATTAATTACACTGTTACAGTTGTTGCAATTTCTTTTCCCTCTGCTCCCCTCCACCCAGTGACCCCCCTCTCTCCAGTTGTCCCCCCCTTTTAGTCCATGTCCATTGGTTGTGCATATAGTTCCTCTCAACATCTCCCTGTCTACTCCACTCCCTCCTACTATGCTTCCTAATTCCTGCATCGTCTCCCTCGCTTTTCCCCTTCCCCTCCCTGCTGACCTCCCCCCAATATGTTCCCCATACCTATAATTCTTTTCCTCCCCTCGTTGCCTATTTAGTTTGTCTTTGTTTCGATTCCCTAGCTTCGGTTGTCCGAAGCAGTTGTGATGCAGTTTTCATTTTAATGTTCATAATTTTGATCCTCCTTCTTCTAAACCAGTCCCTTTAACATCTCATATAACAGTGGTTTGGATCTAATGAACACTTTCAGTTTTACTTTGTCCTGGAAGCACTTTCTCTGCCCTTCTATTCTGAATGATAGCTTCGCTGGATAGAGTATTCGTGGCTGTAGGTTTTTGCTTTTCATTACTTTGAATATTTCTTGCCAGTCCCTTCTTGCCTGCAGGGTCTCCTTTGAGAAATCAGCTGATAGTCTAATTGGGGCCCCTTTGTACATAATTCTTTTTCTTCTTTGTTGCTGCTTTTAAGATTCTCTCTTTATCTTTAACTTTTGACATTTTGATTATAATGTGTCTTGGTGTGGTTCTCCCTGGGTCCAGTTTTTCTGGAACTCTCTGTGCTTCCTGGACCTGTAAGTCTATTTCCTTCCCCAAGTTTGGGAAGTTATGCTTCATTTTTTTTTCACATAGTTTTTCTATTTCTAGTTCTTCTTCTTCGCCCTCTGGCAATCCTATTATTCGAATGTTCGTTGGCTTATTAGCTGTCCCAGGGGTTTCTGAGCCTCTCCTTGTGTTTCTCCCTTTTTGTTTCCTCTTTCTGCACTGGTTGACTGTTCGTTTCTTCCCTATGTTCTGGTTTGTTGATTTGATCTCTGGTTTTCATTTCCTCACCACTTGTATCTGTTTTCATTTGTTTCAGTGTGACTAGCTTTCATTTCTTCCCTGTCTTGTTCCAAATCTTTTGCTAATTCTGTAAGCCACCTTATGACTATAGCTCTGAACTGAGCCTCAGAAAGATTTATTTGTTCATCAGTCAGGTCCCTCATCTGCTGCCTGGTGAGCTGTGCCACCGGGATTTCAATCATGGTCTGTTTCATCCTGTCAGCTTTTCTGTTTACCTTTGTTTCCTGAGCGGGCTGTAGGGGACGGCGCCCTGTGCACTCATCACTACCCTGCGACTGGTGACCTTTTTCACCACTCTGTGGTGCTTTGTGTGGGGGCAGGGGTCCAAGATGGATTCCTGCCATTACTCTCCACTGAGAGACCGGGAGGCTCCTTCCCCACGGCCTCACCATCCAAGGCAATGGGGGGTTCTGCCTTCCCCAGCATTGGAATCGCGAGCTGTCAGGTCGCGACTGCAGCCGGGATTGCTCCTCTGGTGTTTCTCACAGTCCCGTCACTATCCCCGCTGCTACCATGGACAGCCCAGCCTGATCTTTCTGTCCTGATTCTGATTTCGCCCCTCCTACCCATTCAAACGAGCACTGCTGGTTTGTAACTTCATATGTTGGGCTTCCATGTAGTTTTATTTTCTGGAGTTTCTGGTTATCTTTAGTTTTGAGGTAGTTGTATTCCTACTTAGTTGTAGAGGGAGACTGAGCGTGTCAGTCTAAGCGTCCATCTTGGCCGGAATTCATCCATCTCTATTTTTCATATTACATGGCTGGATGCCTTCTGGACAGACTTCATATAATTAATAATTGTTTATCATTATACTTAGTAATTATTATTGAACAATATTAATAATGAGTTGTGTGTTTGTTGTGTTCACTATGTACATATAATGTTTACATTTCTTATATTTCTTATATTAGAAATATGTTTATATTTCTAAGGGTTTTATAAATCTAAGTACACTTAATACTCTCAACAATTGTTTTAAGATTTTATTTACTTTTACAGATGGGGGAAGTGAGGGAGAAAGAAGGAGAAAAACATCAATCCACTGTCTCTCATATGTGCCCAGATGGGAGCCAAACCACAACCCAGGCATGTGCCCTGACCGGGAATTGAACCGGTGACCTGTTTGCTTTCTGGGACAACACCCACCCACTGAGCCACACAGGTCAGGCCCCTCAATAACTTTGTTTGTGGGAATTATTACATCAATTTTACAGAGGAGGAAACTGAAGCCTCAGGAGGTTAAGAAACTCTGCTAGGGTAAATGGGGACTAAATGATGACAAAAGGAAATTAGACTATGGCTGGTCAACACTCAATACAACATACAGATAATGTACTATACAGTTGTACACCTGAAACATTTAATTAACCAATACAATCAATTAAAAATCTCACCTAAGGTCATCATACAGGTAGCCATTTGGGCAGCCCAGATTCAGTTCTAGATCCACCTGACTTCAGTCCATGTTCAAGTATATGAAGGATTTTTAGTCAGCTTTTTGTTATTGTGGTCAATAAGACAGTTGTAGTCAAAGGATATGGTCTCTATGAAACCAATTCTTTGAAATTCATGGAAACTTTAATTTTAATACATATTCCATGTGTTTAAATATTTTTATTTTTCAATTACTGTTGATGTATATATTAGTTTTGAGTGCACAACCCAGTGATTAGACATTTATATAACTTACTAAGTGATCACCCTGATAAGTCTAGTACCCACCTGACACCATACAGTCATTACTATTTTATTGACTATGTTCCCTGTCTGTACCCATGTGTTTTTGATAGGAACACACTTTCCAATGGCTGAATGCAACAATTGATAGCTACCTTAGATCAAAGTTGTCAGTTCTGTTATCATCTTATCTTTACTGACTCTTGTTGACTTGATTTGCCAACTAATGAGATGGGTATCTGTGAGTTTCTTTTCTCTGACACCAAATATGTGGTGTCTTGTCCGACATCAACCAACTCCTCAATTCTCTGACAATGTCCAACAATTCAATTCCAGCACTGAGTTCCTGAGTTAATGTCACACTCCACGAGGTTGAGGACTCAGCCCACAAACTGCCCCCACTTCAGACACAGTCCCAATGGGATGCCCAAGACCACCAACAGTTCTGTCCCACTTGGTTACAAATTCAGGGGATCCCATGACCCCCTCTTCAGATTCTATAATTTACTAGTGAGGCTTACAGAACTCAGAAACATTTTACTCACTAGGTCACTAGTTCACTATAAAAGAATGTACCCAGGAACAGCCAGATGGAAGAGATGCACAGGGCCAGGAATGGGGAAAGGTGAGGGGCTTCCTTCCATGCCCTCAGAGCCCACCACCCTCCCTGCATCCACCAACCTGTCCACACTCCAGGACGGGTGGGGGCGGGACTGGAGCTTTAACCCTCTAATCACAGGGTTGGTTTTCCTGGATTTCCAAAATCACCACATTCACATCAGCTCAGGGGTGGTTGACAGGGGCCTGTTAGGAATAACAAGACACCTTTATGGCTTTCATCACAGAAAATCCCAAGTACTTTAGGAGTTCTGTACCAGAAAGGAGGACCAAGAGCAAATACACATTTCATTACACATCACAATATCACAGACAAAAATATCTTATTTTGCCTCATTCTTTAATAGTACTGCACATATTTTTAATTTTATTTTTCAATTACATTTACGTTCAATATTGTTTCATATTAGTTTCAGGTGCCTGCATAGCAGTTAAGACAATCATATACTTTACAACTGTTCCCCTGGTATTTCCCCCTAGAATCACACATAGTTATTATAATATTATTGACTATATTCCCTATGCTGCACTTTATATCCCTGTGACTATTTTGTAACTGCCATTGTGTACATCTTAATCTTTATCAACCAGCCCTCAACGCCCATCCCTGTCAACCATGTCTGTTTTCTGCATCCATGAGTCTGTTTCTGTTTTGTTTTTTCATTTATTTGGTTTAGATTCCATATATAAGTAAAATCATATGGCATTTGTCTTTCTCTGTCTTATTTCACTGAGTGTAATACCCTCTAGGTCCATCCATGTTGTTGCAAATGGTGATTTCATTATTTTTTTGGCAGTTTTGCTGGGCTGATAGTTGTTCTTCATTGAAGATATTAATTTCCCGTCTTTTGATAAACCAAGATTTTTAAACGATTTTTCTTTCTACCTGTGTTTAAGATTGTCCCTGTCTTTGGGACTCTGCATATTCACTAAGGCATGAGTAGGGAGAGCATTTTCTTTATACTGCTGATGACCTACTGGGCTTCCAGAATCTAAGAATGACTTCCATCAATTCTGGAGAATTCTCAGCCACCACTTCCGTGAACCCTGCCCCACCTGTGTCCTTTCCTCTCTAACACATGCCATCCTGGATCACCACGTTATACTTTCTCTCTCTGTCTACCGCTTCACCTCATCCACATTTCCACCCCTCTGTCTTTCTCTGCTCATTCTTGCACCATGTCTTCATTGTAAGGTCACTTTTTTAAACTGACCATTTTCCAATTCTTTGAAAAATATATCCATGGATTTAAAAAAATATTTTTATTTCTAGAAATTCTCAATTCTTTTTTAATCTCTTGCTTCTTACTAATATTAAATTCCTTATTTTATTTATTTAAATATATTAAATATATATTTTTCATGCTATGTGTCTCGTTATTTTCATATCTGAAAATTTGTGGATTTGTTTTTCCACTGACCTTGTTTCTTTGGAGATTAAATGAGTGTTCCTGGGTTTTCCGGTTTTTCAACAATGAAGATTTACTTTGTTCCTTAGAATCTTCTCTGTGTGAGGCCTGAGGTGGACAAGGGTTTCCACAGGAAGGCTCACACCTACACTTCCAGGCTCCTAGAAACACTACCACCCAG
Source organism: Furipterus horrens (assembly GCF_987537825.1). Classification (NCBI taxonomy): domain Eukaryota; kingdom Metazoa; phylum Chordata; class Mammalia; order Chiroptera; family Furipteridae; genus Furipterus; species Furipterus horrens. The sequence continues at coordinate 57,638,815 of NW_028327180.1, read as the reverse complement.
GGCTACTTTTTTTTTTTTAACTATGACCACCTATTTTTCAGAACTTGACACTTTTTATAAAACAATCTAAAGCAGATGTGAAAACTAGCAAAGAGCCTTCTGGGCACCTGCACCAATTCTCCCGGATCAGGGTTCATGAAGTTGGAGACTTGACCCAACTGACCCTGGGCGGCTGCCCCAGAATCACTGGAGGCCAAGTCTTCTGCCAAGTTTCTGTGAAAGCTGGTACAGTTTGCCCATGTGACAGCCTCCTTCTAATAACCAATGAGACTGAATGTGGAGCACATATCTGGATCTGAACCGAATACTGTAAGGCCCCTGTTACCTGGAGAACCCTAAAGACGGTTACAGGAATCCCCCATGCTGAAAACCCTACGGCCAGCCCCTCTCCCCTTTCCTCACTGCTCAGGCTCCTGCCAATGGCTCTGATGTGCCACAAACACTGCTGCCTAGTGAGAAGCCTGGGTGTCTTCAGTACATAGCACAGATATCGGCTGTGGGAGCATACCCAAGAGGGATGACCTGGCCTGCAAGGCTGGGCTCCAGGCTCTGGTCACCAAGGCACAAAGGGACCTGGACTCCTGAGCCAAGTCCTCAGTGTCACTGCTAAGATGAGCCAGCAGGCTAAATTTTCACTAGAAGAAAACAGATGCAAAGAGGGTGTCAGAAGCACAGCTGGGATGGGTGACTGCTCTGGCCATCAGCACAGGGGCTCAAGTCCTTTATTTGTATGTTGTAAGGACCATGCCATTCCTGTCCAGGAGCTGGCACGCCTTAATCTCCTTCGCCTCAGGAGATGTAGGTCAGATGGTCCAGCCCAGTCTGACCACCTGCTCTCATTACTGGGAGGAAGTACTGCCTAAGGAGCAGCCTTCCCTAGGGGGCTGGCTGGGCCCTCATCCCCATCTCCCTCACCTTCAATGTCCCAGTGCCGCTCTGGGGCCCCTTCCCTTCTGGTGCACCCTACCACCCGCACACCCACCATCTCCTCCTGGGGCTACTCCAAAGCTACATTTGGCTGCAAGTTGTCCGCAGGGTCCTTCTAATCTGCCCGCATCAGGCTGCCTCCTTCCCCACTTGGCCCTCCTCCTGGGGCGGGTCTGGCTATCTCCTCACCTGGGCCTCAGACCATAGCTCAGAGCTCACAGAGCTCCTGCCTCTGACCTTCTTGTCAGTCCAGCCAACCAGGAACTCTGCTAAAATGTTTTTCCTGGTGTGCTTGGCTGTTTGAGGGAGACCTTCTCAACACATCTACTTTGCCTAAAACCAAGTCCCAGTGCCTTCCCCCAAAATGAAACCAGAAGTCCACATGAGCCTCTTGTGGGTCAAACTTTAATATTCACTCTGGTGCATCAGCCAGTCACCCGTAGCTACATTCACACTGCTGTGGAGGGATGAACATCAGTGGTTTAAGGGAGAAAAAGAGGGTCCTCTTACCACAAAGGCATGGCTGTATCAGAAAACAGTGGCAATATACCAAGCAGAAACTCCTCTCTGCACATGGGCTCTTGGAGAAGGGGCTTCCCAGGCCACTTAGCACAGAGGTGCACTTGGAGAACCTTTCATGGTGCTGGTGGGCAGCACATACCTCCATCTGAGGACACCACCTCATCACTCGCCCCACGATTTCTGCCCTGAGACATGCCCTAAGCCCACATGGAAGACAATTCCCAGAGCCTCCTGCCCCTTGCCATCCCAAGGCTGCAATGCCTCAGTGCCAGGCCCGCCCTGGAGCAGGCTGAGTGGCGCGGACAGCAGGGGAAGGCCCACAAGCGCAATTCCTCACTCCTGTCCTCAGCTGACAGACAAATGGTCTCTGGACAGACATGGTGTGGAACCTCCTCTGGGGCCTGGTAGAAAATGGGGCTCAGCTCAGCAGAGGCAGGCGTAGGGCTTGCCCCCGCTGCCCCAGCACAGAGCTGCCAGGAGAGACCAATGTCTCTGTGGGAAGCGCACTGGGCCAACAGCCCTGGGAGCCCCATGGATACTCAGGGACCTTCTGAGAAGGTGTGCCTTTCACAGGGCCCACCTGCAGGTGTGCAATGGGACAGAGGCACTCTGTGGGAGCACAGGGACGTCTGGCTACTTGGTGGCTGTGGGCCACCAGTCTGGCACAGAGGCAGCCAGGGCCACCTGGACACTCCCTGCAGTTCTGATGTGGAGAGGGCTCTTGACTTTGTCTGAGTGCAGCAGAGACAGCCCCACATCCCCCTGTCCTGCCCTGTACTTGCCAGCGACCTGTCCAGACTCGGTGAGCACCGTGGCACCAGGGGTGATGCCACCCGCAGGGAGAGGGCCCAAGAGCTGCACCGGGAAGAGGCGCTTGCGGATCACGCCCATGTGGTGGCTGCGGGCTGTGAGCTCCTGGCCAACATAGCAGCCTTTGGTGAAGCTGATGCCATTCATGAAAGCCAGGTTGGATTCCAGGGGCAGGGCCACTCCTGGGGGCAGATCGTGGACCCCCTCAGGAACACCTGTGGAAAGGGAGACTCAGTAAGGGCTGAGGTATCCTCCAGAGCCAGGGCTCAGCCAAGGGAGACCAGGCATAGCTGTCCACATTCTGTAGTACCCCATCCTCTGCCTGCCACCCCCTCTTCCCTGTCCCCTGGTGAGTGACCGTCTGGCCCTCAATCCCAGTGGCTAGAGGACAGGGCTCCTTGCCTGGCTCCAGCCATGCTATCCACTGGCTCCACCTGCCTCCCACTGCTGTCTCTGGCTGGGCCCCCTGGACCGCCCATCCCGCACCCCCATACCTTGCTTGTACCGGTGCTGGTGATAATCCCAGACATCCCCGAGCCGGCCCCTGGGCACCAGGGCAAAGCCCTCATCCTGAGCGAGGAGCCGCCAGCCCATGCAGGCAGTGCGGGGGTCTTGGGTGAGGATGGCGGCACTCTGGGGCTCTGGCAGCGGCGTGGCCTCACCCACCTCCTCAGGGGTGCAGGGCAACACGGCCCAAACATGCAACTCAGGGTGTGGCTCCACCGTGACCTTCCGCCGAATCCTGTGCAGCATCAGGTGCTGCTGCAGCACACCCAGCACTGAACTGTCACACTCCAGGAAGAAGGCGGGCGCTCGGTCAGTGCGCTCCAGGAGCCTGCAGAAAGAGACAGCGGCACGTGCTAGGGTGGTGGTCCGCGGGGCGTTACAATGCAGACAGAGCACACTGAGCCGGGCCACGGCCTCCCCAATTCTCCAGTCCCACTGCACAGTGCGGTGCCCACCAGAGACCCCTCCGCACCTTCCCACCCAGGCCACGGGTCTAGGAACCCTGGCGGTGTCTGCCGTTCAAGGCGAGGCGGAAAAGTGCCGAGGCCCACCCCGAGGCCAAGAGCTGCCTCCTCCACCCCCAAAAGCCTCCAAGAAGCCGGGGTCCTGAAGCTGGGATAGTCCACAGATTTCCAGAGGGGAGGGGCACTCCGGAGTGGTGAGGCCACGCCCACCTCCCACCCAGACTAGCCGGAGAACAGCCCTACGCCACACTCCAGGCAACCCACGTGCACGCAAGTGCCCCCCAAATTCCAATGTGCTGACCAGGTGGACGGCGGGCTCCTTCAGCAACGTAAGCACAGAGAGGCTGGTGCAGCGTTAGACTCAGGTAGGGTGGCCAGGGGCCTAGGCAGAGATGTCCAGGCACATCTGGGGTCTGGGTTGCCTATATGGATCGAACAAGGTCCCATAGCAGTGGCGGCTGAGATAGGGAGTGAGTCAGAACTTCCGGGATCGGGGAGAAGAAATAAAGGCCACCAGCTGCTGTGCCAGGTCCCGGGGACTCACCCTGAGCACGCCCTGCTGTGTCCATGCACTCGTCTCACCTAACCAGGGACCATGGGCCCACTAAGGACGAGTAGCAGTGTGGGGAGGGTAGGAAATGGCAGCTGCCACAACAAGTCAGGCTGGCCCCTCACCTCCTAAATGTCCTCACTGAACATCAAAATGAGAGCAGCCAGAAGAAACAGAAGAGTCCAGAGAAGCAATCCCAAACAAGCAGAGGACAAGAGGTTCCGCATCATTCTTCAGGATGCGATCACAAATCAAAATCAGCAGAGACAGTACTGGAAGACTAAACGAACCCGCGGTTCTCCCCTTATGGAACACCACTCAGCAAGGAATAGGGACTGACCACTGATACCAGATGGATGGAGCTGAAGGGCATGATAGGCCATGACATTTCAGCAAGGCCACACAGTAATGGAGGAGGACAGGCAAGGGGCTGTGGGATGGGGGGGATGGCAAGGGAAAGGGTGCCTACAGAGGACAGAAGGGAGTCAGGGATGATGTTGTAACTCGGCCTCGAGGTCACATGGGTGCACATTTGTGGTCAGATGGCAGACACCCGCATTCGCACATGCTGGAACACACGGAACCTGATCTCTCCATAGGTGGCCCACGTCCACCCCACACACAAGCACAGAGGATGTTGCCACGTGGGGAACTGGGTTCAAGGAATGGGACCTCCCTGCAAAATTTTTTTTCTTTTTTGCAGCTTCTGTGAATCTTTAATTATGTCAGAATAATTATAGATTCACAGAACTTTTTCTTTCTTTTTTTTATTTATTTTTTTTTTAATTTTTTCCAGATTTAATGTGTTTTATTGATTAAAATATTACATTTGTGCCACTTTCCCTTCCCTCTGCTCCCCTCCACCCGGTGGCCCCCTCCTTCCAGTTGTCCCCCCCTTTTAGATTATGTCCATTAGTTGTGCATACAGTTCCTCCCAACCTCTCTCCGTCTATTCCATTCCCTCCTACCATGATCCCCAATTCCTATATCATCTCCCTCCCTCTCCCCACTCCCCCTCCCTGTTGACCTCCCCCCACTATGCTTCCCTTACCCACAGTTCCTTTTCCACTCTCGTTGCCTGTTTCGTTTGCCTTTGTTTCATCTCCCTAGCTTCTGTTTTTTAAACCAGTCCCTTTAACTTCTCATATAACAGTGGTTTGGATCTAATGAACTCTTTCAGTTTTATTTTGTCCTGGAAACACTTTCTCTGTCCTTCTATTCTGAATGACAATTTCGCTGGATAGAATATTCGTGGTTGTAGGTTTTGGATTTTCATTACTTTGAATATTTCTTGCCAGTCCCTTCTTGCTTGTAGGGTTTCCCTTGAGAAGTCAGCTGATAGTCTAATTGGGACCCCTTTGTACATAATTCTTTTCTTCTCTCTTGCTGCTTTTAAGATTCTCTCTTTATCTTTAATTTTTGACATTTTGATTATAATGTGTCTTGGGGTGGTTCTCCCTGGGTCCAGTTTTTTTGGAACTCTCTGTGCTTCCTGGATCTGTAAGTCTATTTCCTTCCCCAAGTCTGGGAAGTTCTCCTTTATTATATTTTCACTCAATTTTTCAAGTTCTAGTTCATCTTCCTCATTCTCTGGCAAACCAATGATTCTTATGTTGGGCCTTTTATAGCTGTCCCAGAGGTTTCTGATCCTCTCATTGTTGCTTCCTATTTCCTCTCGCTGCATTGGTTGACTGCTTGTTCCTTCTCCATATTCCAGTTTGTTGAAATGAACTCTGGATTCCTCACCATCTGTCTCGTACGTGGTTTTGTTCCTTTCGTTATGAAAGTTTTTCGCTTCTTTCATATGTTTTTCCAGATCTTTTGTGAATTCTGTAAGCCACCTGATAACAATGGCCCAGAACTGAGCCTCTGACAGGTTTCTTATCTGTTCATCTGTCAGGTTCTCTATCTGCTGCCTGGTGAGCTGCACCACCGGGATCTCTATATTTGTCTGCCACATTTTGACAGATGCGTTTTGTTTTCCTGGGCTGGCTGTCGGGGGCGGTGCCTGTGTAAGCGTCACAAATCAGCGACCGGCCGGCGCCTGCCTGTCCGCGACCTATTTCGCAGCCCTGTGGTGCTTTCTGTGGGGGCGGGGGTCCAAGATGGATTCACACAGTTATTCAGCTAGGAGACCGGGATCCGTCCTCCCGCCCCCCTGGGCCTCACTGTTCAAGGCGATGCTGCGGCTGCTCCCCAGCGCCGGAGTCGCGCACGCCAGGGGCTTGATTGGAGTCGCGCCAGGGGCTTGATTGCCTCCGGGCTTTTTCGCCGCCCCGCCCCGCCGCTCCGCAAACAACTTTGCCTTCTTTAACTCTTACCTGCCCAAATGGCACCGCTGGTTTATAACTTCATATGTTGGGCTTCCGTGTAGCTTTATTTTCTGGAATTTCTAGTTATCCTTTGTTTTGAAGTAGTTGTATTCCTCTCTGGTTGTAGAGGGAGACCTAGCGTGTCCGTCTAAGCCTCCATCTTGGCCGGAAGTCACAGAACTTTTTCTTAAGGAGCTGCCTCTGGAGAGGGTAGATCCACGTGGGTGAGAAGGGAGGCAGCAGACAGTCATTTTCCACGATATGCCTTTTAACCATGTGCAGGTATATTTTTATTTTTAAAGTTTTGGGTTGAGGTAGAGACAGCATGACTGGAAACAAGGGAAAGGAGGACCATCTGAACCCCAAGAGCATCCCAGGCAAAGCAGCCCCCAGAGACTGGCACACACACATGAGAGCATCCCACCAAAGCCAGCGCAGCCGGAACCAGAACCAGGAGCATGTCCTCAGCAGCCAGCACGTGAGAAGGCCTCCATGAGGAGGTTTGAGGCAGAGGAAACACACACATGGTTGGAATCAGAAAAGACAAAGACCTTCAAAAACTACAGCCTAGTCATAGGAAAGGAGGAGACAGGCCATAAACTGGGAGAAAAGGTTTAAAAAGTCTCCTCTGACAAAGGGCTCCCATCCAAAACACAAAGGCCAGTTAAAATCCAACAATAAGAACACAAACAACTGGCCCTGACTGGTGTGGTTCAGTGGGTTGGGCTTCATCCTGTGAACCAAAAGGTCACCGGTTCGATTCCTGGTCAGGGCACATGCCTGGGTTGCAGGCCAGGTCCCCAGATGGGAACATGCAAGAGGCAACCAATGGATGTTTCTCTCACACATCGATGTCTCTCTTCCCTTTCTCCCTTCCTTGCCCTTTCTCTAAAAATAAATAAAAAGAAAAACCCTGATTAAAAAATGGGCCAAAGAAGATGTACACAGAAGGCAAACGATCCATGAAAAGATGCTCCACATCACAGCTCCTCAGGGGAATGCAAATCAAAGTAACACCTACGGGAACAGCCAACATCAGGAATGCCCACATGAAATGTGGGTGAGGATGGGGGGGCAACAGGAGCTGCTGGGAATGCAAAATGGTGTAGCCCTTTTGGAAGACAGTTTAGCGGTTCCTTACAAAACTGTAAGCAATCATGCTCCTCAGTGTTACGGCTACATAGGCGAGATTGAACACTCTGAAGCGGTGTATAAAGTTAAGCAAAGGATTTTTAATATTGGCCAGGAGTTGGGCAGACCCTGAGCAGGTCTCTAACATGCTCCAACCTACAATGGAGTCTAAACACTGGGTTTTTATACTGGTGCAGTCTCTTTGTTTCTTCTTTGGCGGGAAACAGCCTTAGGAAGAGGGGGCTGGGCAGGACTGCAGGAATGTCTTGGCAGTAACAGGAACAGAAATTCGCAAGGCTAAAGGTTATCTTCGACGGCAGCATAGCTCTTCAGCCAGGGACGAACTCCCTGTGAGGCAATTTATTTTCAAAGGGCTAGACATTCTGCAAAGCACAACCTTCACAAATGCTATAAACCAGACACAAGCAAGCAAATGGGAGGTGATAGAGGCTGAAGTCCTTTTAGCTTGTAAATCACTAATTGCTATAACACTCCTTCTTACATTCCTTTTTCCAAGGCCTTTTAGCAAGTCCTTGCTACTTCTTACAAAGAACATTTAAAGCCCTTACGTACTTACATATTGAAACTTTTTACAGGGACTATTTGGTGCCCCTACATAATCCCCCCTCTAGTCCCTGGACTAAACCTATTAGGGACGTCTAGGGACTATAAGTAGGGTTTTTAAACCCTGGTTTTCAGGAGGGGCTTAGTAGCAAGGATAAGGAGTTGGGTATTTATAATGCTAGCTTTCAGGAGCTGCAAGGAAGAAATTAAGTTTTCAGAAACAAATGACAATGAGTATACAACATCCCAAAACTAAAAGGGACACAGCAAAAGCAGTTTTGAGAGGAAAGTCCATAGCAATACAGGCCTACCCAAAGAGGATAGAAGAACTCCACACAAAAATTTAACCCCACAGCTACAAAAACTAGAAAAACAATAATAAACAAAGCCCAGAGCAAGCAGAAGGAAGGAAATTATTAAGGTTAGAGCAGAATTAAATGACACTGAGACTAAACAAACAACTTAAAAGATTAACAAAAGCAGGGGCTGGTTCTAGGCTTATAAAGAAAAAAAAGAATCCAAATAAACAAAATTAGAAACAAAAGAGGAGATATTATGACCGATAACACAGAAATACAAAAAATTGTAAGAAATTACTATAAACAACTATATGGCAAGAAACTTGACAGCCTAGATGAAATGGACAAATTTCTAGAAACATATAATTTTCCAAAACAGAATTAAGAAGTAGAAAGTCTTAACAGACCAATAACAAAGAAGGAAATTGAAACAGTAATCAAAAATTTCCTGGCACACAAAAGCCCTGGACCGGATGGCTTTACAGGCGAATTTTACAAAATATTTAGGGAAGAACTAACTTCTACCCTTCCCAAACCACTCCAAAAATTCAAGAAAAGGGAAAAATTCCAAACTCCCTCCATGAAGCCAGCACTACCCCAATCCCAAAACCAGGTCAAGACACAACAAAGAAAGAAAACCACAGGCCAATATCTCTAATGAACACAGATGCTAAAATTCTGAACAAAATATTGGCAAACAGGATCCAGCAACACATCAAAAAGATTATACACTACGATCAAGTGGGACTCACCCCAGGGACACAAGGATGGTTCAATATTCGCAAATCAACAAATATAATACATCACCCATCTATGATGAAAACCCCCAGCAAAATGGGAATAGAGGGAGCATACCTCAACACAACCAAGGCTATATATGAGAAACCTGAAGCCAACATTCCACTCAATGGACAAAAACTGAAAACATTCCCCCGAGACCAGGAACAAGACAAGGATGTCCACTTTTTTCCTTTTTTTTTAAACCGTGTTGGAAGTTCTAACTACAGCAATCAGACAGGAAGAAATTAAAGACATTCAAATTGGTAAGGAAGACAAAATTGTTACCACCTGCAGAAGACACGATAGTATACATAGAAAACCTTACAGACTTTACGAAAAAACTACTTGACCTAATAAACGAATTTGACAAAACAGCAGGGTACAAAGTTAATATTCAGAAATTAAAAGCGTTTCTATATACCAACAAAACATTAGAGATAGAAACCAGAAAAAAATTCCATTTACTATAGCAACAAGAAAAACAACAGTATTCAGGGATAAACTTAACCAAAGAGGCAAAAGACCTGCACTCGGAAAGCTACACAACCCTGAAGAAAGAAATCAAGAAAGACACAAATAAATGGAAGCATACACCACATCCACGGATGGGAAGAATTAACATTTCCAAAATGTCCACATTATTCAAAGCAATTCACAGATTCAATGCAATCCCCATTAAAATACCAGCAACATATCTCACAAACCCAAAGCAAACACTTACAATTTAATTTAGCAGACATTTGTTAAGCACTTGCTATGTGCCATGCATTGTAGATTCAATGATTAATAAGAAAAGCAAATGGAATGTTAGCAAGATGATGGAAAACAAATTTCCAGACCCTTATGGAAACATTAAATTAACAACTAGGAACTGACTAAAATAAGTTTTAACAGCTTTGAAAACTAGTCAAAGATTAATAGCAATTAAGGAAATGACCAACAAAGAAAGCACTACATTCAAAATGATAGAAAATTTTATGGCACTGTACTTATTTTTGCCTTACCCTTTTTTTCAATATAGTGCAGTATACTTGGGAGGAATTAGCCTAATTCCCATTTTTTTTTCTTTTCTTATAAGGAATGTCTGAAGCCCCTGTATAATTCCCCTCCTTAGACTTAAGACCTTTTATTTTATAAGAGGACAATGGGCGAAGGTCTCGTGCTCTTCTAGCTGCTTCAAGCTGAACATGGTCGTCGTCCTACCTACCCTTGGGTCTAGGAATTTCTAATAAGAGTGGGGGTGGAGGGGAATGCGGCCCTCCCTTATGGGGAAGGATTTTGCAGAGTCCAGGTCAGTTGGCTGTCCCCGGGCAGCGGCATTCTTGGTTTCCAAGGGCTGGCACTGTTGGACAAATTGACATCCTTGTCATATTCTGGAGGCAACAGATTTGGCAACAGGGTTAAAAGGCATCATTTAATCCACAACCACTAGATGACAAAAGACAGAGATTAATTTTTCAATGTCCTACATTAGGAAAAGAAATGGCTTCTTTGGAGGAAGGTGTGCAGGGCATGTCACACCTGTCCAAAATTCTTTTGCTCACTATACTTAGCTAGGGCTGAGAGAAATATTTTAGGTTTTTCCCCCCTCTCAGACCTTTAGGCCCTTTTTGTCCAAGTCATTAGGATAGATAAGAGAAATAAGTTTTTAAAGTGAAGCTCATAGACTACCCCATACTTTACCAACCCAACCACTTAGTTCAGCCAAACCGTCGAGTCTTAGGAGGCGGCACTGCAGATGGGCTTCTTAAGTGAGGCCTATAAGTACAATTACTCAGGTAATGAGATCATAAGCTTATGCCCTATGAAAACAGAAAGAACACACATGTTAATTCACACAACACAATTCACAAACCAGTCTCCAAATCGGAGAGACTGTCTTATTGGGAAGACATCCAGTTGCAAGGCACTTGACATTCTTCTTGCCTGTAAATTAAGCATCCTTGATAATGTCACAGACCTGGTTTAACTTTTAAGTGAAGACAAACTTTATAGACAGTTAGCTGCACTGAGCATTGCGATTTTCCTTGAGTCACGATTTTTCTCCTTAAGATTACCCTCCTTGTTATTAAAGGAACTGCATTAAATACAGTTTTAATTTAGCCTGTTCATTTGCATAAACACAACAAGAGCAGTGATTGACCACATATGATTTTTAAGTCTACTTTGCTGGAACTTATACAAGGAACCTTCATGCTGACTATTAGTCTGCCCACTAGGGCACAGAAGCTGAGCCACACACCTGCCATTCAGCCTTGCCTGTAAACACCTGCTTTTCCCAAGTCCTTTGGATTTTTCATTGTGCCTTGAGGTTCCTTCTAGCCATTTTTCAGGAAAGCAACCTTCGTTCCTTCCCTGGAAAGACTGCCATGAACCGCACAACCAACCAAGGTGTCAGGCCTTTTTTCTCATGGGCTTTTCTTAGCTTCAAAAGTTAAATCCAGTTCCTTAGGGCTTCCTGGTAACAACCAGAGCCTAAGCATGCCTCTTTCAGGCATATTATTCCAGTCAAAGTCTTGGTTAACAATACCTTTATTAACAACTGGTCTTTTTAGTTTTATGCAAAGAAACCTAATGTCATTACTTACTTCTTTAAATTGCCAAATTCTGGAGGGATCAGGTAGGGAGAAAAATATACAGTGTGAAGGAAAATCCTTGTCCTTCTAATATTTACTAAAACTGCATTTCCATGCCTTATAGTTTCTTTTGTTCACTTTCCTACATGTGAAGTTTTCTTTTTTTTTTTTTTTTCTTCTTAACTCTCTCTGGGAAACCTCAATTTTCCTTTCAGATTATATGGCTAATACCAATACAGAGAATTCTAGACCTTTTCTATGTCCCCAATGGCTAATGTCAATTCCAACACTGGGAATTCCAAATGACCTTTCATAGGTCCCAAGGCTAAATGCCAATACAGAGGTACAGTAACCATACAATTAGACCACAAGTAGTTGAGGTTTCCTTTCCCCAGGTTTAAAAACTTTCACAACCTTTTTATACATTTTTATGACTTTCCACAGACCTTCTGCAACATTCACAAACTTTCCATATATTTACCCATTCAGATTTAACCATAATCCATTTCCAATTCTTGTTCTTTTCCACACTGTAAAGGACTCTACTCAAACTCAGTATTTAGCAGCTAAAATTTCCCTAGATTTGTAGATATTCTGCAGTTTTCTGAAGCTTCCTGCTTCTTCTTCTTCTTCTTTTCTAACATACACTTTTGAGCTTTCCTGAGAAGTTTTTCAATTGTTTTATTTGGCCTATTACTATTCTATTTAGGATTTTATTGGGAACCTTTTGTTTGGCCAGGACAATTCCCTGACCAGGAGGATGCTTGCATTTTTTTATATTCTTATAGCAGCCCACCTGATTATTCCTCTTTCTTTCCTATTGAAGAGGATGTCTAGAATGGACATTAGTTTTATTCATGTGTAACAACACTTTTCCTTAAGATACAGGCACATTCCCCCTGCTGAAGCAGTGAGGAGACTGAAGGCCCTTTAGTTACAGCTTTAGAGGTGTTGCTGATTGGCACCCAAGCAGCTTGCACCAGTTTGAAGAGCGGCCTGAGTTTTAAAAGTGTCACTTTTTTTTTCCTCCATGTTGGAGAGACAGACATTCTGCTGTTTCTGTAACCTGTAGCAAGGGGATTATAGACTTCCGCTTTGCTAGCAAATTTAACATTGCCCCTCCTTGCAGTTCTAGCAGGGAGTATTCAGATGCAAACTGAATTGCTAGAAGTTACCTGGGGTGGAAAGAAATGCTGCAAGCAATTTCTCTGGGGAAATTTTTTAGGAGCCTGATTCCTTTGGCCAGGGCTCCAAGGCAGCAGGAGACAGCACAGAGGGTCCTAGGTTTTTTTCTGTGACACTGTCCATATTGATAGCCTTGGTTTTCCTGTTCCCCACCCCCCTCTCCTTTCTGCTTGTTGCATTTTTGCTTCCCGAGAGACACCATTTTACACTTATAATATTTAGATTTAAAGTACTCCCAAGGGGGGGTGGGGCTATCCGACCCCAAAAGCAGGCCACTCTGACCTACAGAATGTTTCCAGGGTGCCAGAGTTTATGAAGGGATTTTGTCCCCGGAACTTGGGGAAATTCTGGAGCACACAGTCAAGAACTGAGGGTGCAGACTTAGACTGGCGTCCCCTTATGTTGGCTAAGGTGACTGCTACAAACATGCACTTAATTTGGATTACAATTAGGAGCTGGAACACAAGGCACAGGAGCAATTCCCCCCTCACGGCGCAGACAAACACGGGCTGGGAGCTCCCAAAGGAAGCCAAACAAATGCCCGCTTGGCCTCTCCTCCTGCGAGGCTAGAGCCCACTCAGACTCCATACACCGAAGTTTGTGGAGGCACACAAAAAGGAGGAAATAACTTTTTTTTTACTTTAACCTTAACATTCACTCACACATTCACTCAGAGGTTAAACAATCCCACCAAACCCCGCCTAGGCTTCTGAGATTAGATGAACAGCATCGGCTACAGGCAGCAGAACCCCAAAACCAAAAGAGCTCTATACAATCCAAATGAAGCTAGCCAAGCCGGCTTCAACAAATTCCCTGTTCAGGAATATGTACCTCTGCGTCCAGAGGACAAAAGAGACCAAGTCTCAGTGGCAGTGGCCCAAGTCCGCTGCCCAAATGGGTTGCCACTCACCTGTCGCCGAGGCTGTCCTCTGTCCTTTGCTTACTCTAAACTGGGCCGTCAGGGCTTCTAGCAGCTCCCGAGTGTCTCCTGAAGGTGCAGGGAATTGCTCCCAACCGGAGCTTGCGGCCGCTGTCCTGCCACACGTCAGCTAGACACACGGGACCGCACGAAGCCCCGGGGGCTCACCGAAGGCGGCACCGCTTTACAGAGGCATCTCGCTGGGGCCTCCAAAATGTTACGGCTACATAGGCGAGATTGAACACTCTGAAGCGGTGTATAAAGTTAAGCAAAGGATTTTTAATATTGGCCAGGAGTTGGGCAGACCCTGAGCAGGTCTCTAACATGCTCCAACCTACAATGGAGTCTAAACACTGGGTTTTTATACTGGTGCAGTCTCTTTGTTTCTTCTTTGGCGGGAAACAGCCTTAGGAAGAGGGGGCTGGGCAGGACTGCAGGAATGTCTTGGCAGTAACAGGAACAGAAATTCGCAAGGCTAAAGGTTATCTTCGACGGCAGCATAGCTCTTCAGCCAGGGACGAACTCCCTGTGAGGCAATTTATTTTCAAAGGGCTAGACATTCTGCAAAGCACAACCTTCACAAATGCTATAAACCAGACACAAGCAAGCAAATGGGAGGTGATAGAGGCTGAAGTCCTTTTAGCTTGTAAATCACTAATTGCTATAACACTCCTTCTTACATTCCTTTTTCCAAGGCCTTTTAGCAAGTCCTTGCTACTTCTTACAAAGAACATTTAAAGCCCTTACGTACTTACATATTGAAACTTTTTACAGGGACTATTTGGTGCCCCTACATCAGTATTAATTCAAAGGAGTTGCACATTTACAGCTGCTTCATTCATAATTGCCAAAACTTCAGTAGGTGTATGGATAAACTGTGCTACAACCACACGATGGAATATTATTCAGCACTAAAGTCAGCTATCAAGCCATGAAAAGACACGGAGGAACTGAAATGTGTATCACTAAGTGAAAGGAACCAACTGGATGTGACTGCCTACTGTACAATCCAATTATCGGACATTCTGGAAAAGGCAAACTCTACAGAGGCAGTAAAAAGATCAGTGGTTGCCAGGGGTTGGGGGGAGGGGAGAGATGAACTGGTGGAACACAGACCATTTCCTGGGCAGTGAAGGCACTCTGTATGATCCTGCAATGGTGGACGCCACGTCGTTATCCATTTGTGCAAACCCACAGAATCCACAACACCAACGGTGAACCCGGTGTAGACTATGGACTCTGGGTGATAATGTGTCCATGTAGGTTCATCGGCTGCACAGTCTCGGTGGGGGTGCTGATAGTGGGAATTCCCCATTACGATGTATGTATGGGAAATCTCTGTACCTTCCCCTCAATTTTGCTAAAACTTCCCGAAAAGTATGAAAGTGAATAAAGAAAAACCTCACTAAAATCAGGTTGGGAAGCCCTTGAAGGTGGAGTTCTCATGTACTCCACTCACCTCCCTTTGCAGACTCCAGCAGGAAGAAACTTACTTGCTCCCAGAGGGAAGATTTCCTCTTCGCCCAGCAACAACCACCCCAGCTACCTACCACCACCCCAAACTCTCACTCTCCTCCAATGAATCTCTTTTCAAAACAACCCCTCCAGCCCTGGCTGGTGTGGCTCAGTGGATTGAGTGCCAGCCTACAAACCAAAAGGTTGTGGGTTCAATTTCTGATCAGGGCACATGCCTGAGTTGCAAGCCAGGTCACTTGCAGAAGGCAACTAACTGATCGATGTTTCCTTCTCTTTCTCCCTCCCTTCACCTTTCTCTATAAAATGAAATCTTTAAAAACAAAAAAACAAAAAAAACCCCAAAACCCTTCCAACTCCCTCCATTCCTCTATAAACACAGCTCCTCTCTCCGGACTTGCCTCTGATTTCACCATGGTTTACATGTCCCCAGTTGCAATTCCTCTGACATTCCCAAGTACCACTAGCTATTGTATTTGTAAGGTTGGCATAAGTCTACTTCACAAAGAAAAGACTACACCTGAGAGAAGGTGCTGCATCCAGAACACAAGAACAGCAGCAAGGCAATGACATTGCGGACCAGAGGGAAAGTATAAAGAGAAAAACCAAGAACCTACTTTACACGGTAGAGTGACTTAAAAGATCCTACAAAGGCAAAATGATGTAAAGGCAGACTGCAGACATAGCAAGGAAATTTGGGTGTCAAAACAACACCGTTACAACGCTGATAACTTAAAAACACTAATGCCCAAAATAGATGCTACAGAAAATTACTGAGAGGGCTCAAAATAATCAAAGAATACAGGCTCTAAGAAATTTTTTAAAAACTACAAGAATGTAATGAAATGTGTGACAAAGACCATGGCATCTTTTTGTTTTGCTTTGAATTTAACTTTTATTGTATTTTTTTCCATTACTGTTTAGTCCCCTTATGTATCCACCTCCCCTTGTGAGAAATGCTCACAATAAAAACACCGGAACACAGGACTTCAGCAGTAACCGAGGCAGTTGTTTATTCACAGATCTGCAGCTCTGGGTGCAGCCAAATCAAAGATGTGTGCCGACAAACGGAGCAATCTGGTTTTATCCTAACGCCAGTAAACCCCCCTTTCCCTCTCCTCCTCCCTCCTGTTTTTCCATGCTGGATACTCTGGAGTTACAATCTAACGCAATTAACTAAATTAACTGAGGTTGGTAATTAACTCAGGGTGATCTGGTTATAGGTCTGTCTCCAGCTATGCTTTGAAATTTCCCTAACTTGTTTGCTGGACTGTCCAGCTACATTTCCGTGTTTTGGTAATGAATACCTTCTCCATTTGATCTCAGAGACATTTGTGCTGAGCTGCAGAATGTCCCTTCCTGACTTGTAAGTGTGCTGATACCGTTAACTCTGGCTTGGAGACCCCCTAATTCAAAATTACATTTATCCTTTGCTGCTAATTATTTCCTACTGGTTAGAGAGTCACCAGTCTCTTTGCCCCTCACACCCTGACGATGGCATCTCTGAAAGGGAAAAAAGCAGAGATTGCAAATGTTTTGTGTAGAGGGCCAGATAGTAGACAATTTGGGCTTGGGCCACAACCCGTGGATCATAAATTTGCTTTGGGACCAGAGGACACAGCTGCCCTAGGCAGTATGCAAACACGGGGTTGGGCAGCGAAAACAGGTGGCAACAGCCTGAAGGTCGTTAGTTACTGACCTGTTTCACTGCCTCAGCACCCACCAAGCTTCCAGCAACACAGCAAGAAAAAAAGACCCAAAATATAATCAGATGAAGTGCCCCTACGAGCTTTCAGCGCCCAAAAACAAAAAAGCACATTCTCAACAGAAGTACCAGCACAGGAAGACAGGTCATGGCTTCACAATCCCCAGTGACCACCTGGAATTTTATTCCAACCAAGGTATCAGGCAATACCATTTGCAGAGCGATAATGAGTCCGAGTTCCCCTGAAGTGCCCACCTCTCCACAAGCCACTCAAGAGCGGGGTCCTCTGGCTCTGCGAGAGTTCAACGAGAAAGCTGCGGACGCCTCCACACGGGAGAGGGGCGTGGGAGGCCCAGGGCATGACTCCCGACCCCTGGCCCGGAACCGCATTAGAGGGCGGGCCCCGTGACCTTCGCGTAGGTTACGTTAACGTCAACAGACTGAGGTACAACGCCAAAAACGAGTATCACTGGATGGATAAAGGGAGATCTGGGAGGGAAACGCGGGGAAAACCGCAGAGCTCGTCAAGTCGTGGCCCAAGCTGGTCACGCAGAAGCCGCTCCCTGCAGTCGTTCCTCCCTTTTCCGTGCAACGAAGACAGGGCGATCGGGGCGAGACAGAGTGGGAGCGAAGGCCAGGTGCAGCGACGCCCAGCAACACCGCCATCACCAGCACGGAACCGAGTCACTGGCCGGTACCTGAGTGCCCCTCACGCCCACCTACGGAAGCCCTGCCCAGGTGCTCCCGGGTACCCCCATCCTTGGTGCCCTCCCCCGGGGAACCTTTCCCCTCGGTGCCCCCTCCCACGTTCCCACCTGTCCCTTGGTGCCCCGCTCTCGCTGACTCCCCACCTTCCCCCTAGGCGCCCCCTTCCCTGGCTCCCCTTCTAGTATGCGCTCACCCATAGAGGATGACGTCATACAGCGTGCGTCCCTGGACGTTGAGGAAGTGAGCGTAGCCCGCACGTGCTGTTGACAAGGCCACTCCGTCCGCAGGACCCGGAAGCGGCAGGTCATTGGTCAGCAGCCCCAGGAGGAAGGGGGCCGAGTCTGGCCCACGCACGCGCAGCAGGGCGCGCTCGCGTAACGGGAAACAGACCCAGGCCGCGCCGCTAGCGGGGTCGCTTCCGTGACCGCCCGAGCCGTGGGCCAGGCGGTACCGTGAAACCGCGCATAGCCGCCAGCGCCAGTCAGGGCTGCCAGAGCCCAGAGCCGCGCCCCGGAACAGCACTGCGGCCGCCATCTTGGGCACAAGTGAGGCGACAGGGAAGAGCGGCCCGGCGAGGGGGGCGGGACGCGGGCGCGCGCCATAGCGTCCCCTGGCGTCGGGAGGGACACGCGCGGGGGCGTAGTAGAGCCTTGCCTCTTGATCCGTCAGCCCCGCGCCCCATCCCGCCCATCTCGCTCCCTGGGCTGTATCCTGTTTCAGGTTCTGGGCGCACCTGTCCTGGGCTGTCCGTGGGTTTTCAGAACAGAGTTCCTGCTTGCTTACTGCGGTCTCAGGACTTTTGAGATGCACGGTTCAGGAGCACTACGCGTATCCCCACTGTCGTGCAGCTATACCCACCGTCCAGCGCTTGATCATCTTCTCAAATTGAAACATCACACCCATCGAACTGGAGCCCCATCCTCTTCTCAGCCCCTGGCTCACCCCCCCACCCCACTCCACTCCGTATCTGCGAACCTGACTCCTCTGGGGACTCCTGTGAGAGGAGTAGTGTGGTATTATCCTTTTGTGATTGCTGATACCCTGCCAACGCTGTCCTCCAGGCTCTTCCACGGTAGGTCAGTATTTCCTTCCTTTTTCAGGCTAACATCTCCTTACATTTTGTTTATCTGCTCATTCATTGATGGAAACATGGGTTGCTTCCACCCCTTGGCTACTGTGAATGTGCCGCTATAGACACTATGCTGATATCTCTTCAAGACCCTGCTTTGGCATTGTGTAAGGAAACCCAATCCTTGTGGGGGCGGTGCACACACCAAGCAACTGTGACGCAGGCTGGCTATCCCAAAATTTAAGTCAGTTGTGACCCTACCTAACCAGAGATAGCATAGATCCCACAGGTGAAGGGCCTGTGCTTCTGACTGGAGGGTCCCACAATCCTTTCCTCAGTTTCCATTAATTTGCCAGAGCAGCTCACAGAATTCAGAGAAACATTTACTTACTACATCGCCAACTTACTATAAAGAATATAACTCGGGAACATTCATATGGAAGAGACGCACAGGGCCAGGTGTGGGGAAGGGCAAGGTCCATCCACGCTCTCTGAGCCCACTACCCTCCCTGCGTCTCCACCGTCCACCAACCCAGAAGCTCTCCAAACCCCATCCAAGGATGTTAGTGGTGGCTTCATCACACAGGTGCAACGGATTAAATCAGGGGCCATAGGTGATAGATTAAACCTCCAGCACCTCTCCCCTCCCCAAGGTCGGGAGGTGGGGCTTAAAGTTTCAACATTCTTATCACTGATTGGTTCCCCTGGCAACCAGCCCCAAAAGTCACTCCATTAATAGAATGAAAGACACCTTTATGGTTCTCATCACAAGAAGAGTACAAAACCAAATATGTGTTTCTTATTATAAATCACAGTATCACAGGTATATACCCAACGTGGAGTTGCTAGGTCATACGGTAATTCTATATTTAATTTTTCCAGAAATCACCATACTATTTTCCAAACTCTCCTTCAGTTCAGGCTGCATAACAGTCCTCATGGGCTGGGTAGCTTAAGCAACAGGTATTCATTCTCTCACGGCGGGAAAGGAGGCTGGACATCCAAGATCAGGGTGCTGTCAGGGCAGGTTTCTGGTGGGGCCTTTCCATAGTGTGCAGACAGCCCTCTCTCACTGATGGTGGCACTTCTCTTAAGGATGAGAGTCCTGTGGGATCAGGGCCCCACCCATATCACCTCATTGAACCTTAATCACTTCCTAAAAGCCCACCTCCAAGTACAGTCACACTGCGGCTGGGACTCCACACGTGGATATCAGGAAACACAGTTCAGCCCTCTTCCCCCATTAGCTATCATCCCCAGTTGCTTGCTCCCCTTTCAGGAAACTCAGAGCCTGTGTGTTTTCCCTTACCCACTCTCCCTGACACCCACCCCTGGTCTCCCCAGGAAACTGCAGCATGGCAGATGGAAACCAGCCATAATGCCCATAATCCCTCCTGTGCGGCATCCATCTGCTTCCTGCCCTTCCCCCATCCCCCTTGGCTTGCCTGGTCTCTTGTCACTTGCTGTCAATTCCACCCAAGTCCACTGGTCAGAGCCCTTCAGAGCAGTACTGTGCTAACCTGCAGTGGGAAGTTGGGGTGGCCTTGGAGGTCCCTCTGCCTCCTTTCAACCTCACCCACCACCTAATCTAGTGATGTGATTTCATCACGTCCACAAGCCTATGGCTTCCTGCAGTCCAGGTGTTTCCTCCCAAATTCCAGACACCATTGCCTGTTTGGCACTCCCCTAGCACGTCTAATATTCGAACTGTGCGTGTACAGCCTGACCTCCACATCTCCCTAGACTGCCACCACTCCAGCACTCAGCAGCCCACCCTTGCATCCATGAGGTCGCCATGTGGTTCACAGCCCCACATTCCCCTCCAGGTTTGTCAGAGTCAGCTCTGTCCCCTCTCCGGCCTCCCACCCCTGTTCTCTCTCCCAGCAGACCTCCCAAGAGTACATACTTGCCCTCATCTCAAAATTGGGACCAGATACCACCTCCCAACAAAGCTGCTCTAACTATCTATGGATGCATTTCTCTAATTTTCTATTTGAAATATGTAACTTACAGAAATTGTGAAAGAGTAATAAAATAAATTGCTAGTGTTGGTAGCTAGATATTAATTGTAGAGCAATGGGAATCAGACTTTTTTTTTTAAGTGTAATCAACTAGGGAACTGAATCAAACAATAGGACTGCTTCATTAGGAAGCTACAGCTTCAAACATTTCCCAGTGGACCAGTGCATCCTCTGCTCTCAGGACCTAATCCCCTGGCAGGCAGGAAGGTTATTACAGGTCATTACCAAGGCAAAGATAAAATAGCAGAACTGCCTCTGCTGGGTGCATGCCCAGTAGAAGTCAAGATGGCGCAGTAGGAACTAAGATGAAGCCTACAAGGGGCAGAGCCTGGCCTGGGAAAAGACTCCAATTGAATAAGTGACACAGAACCCTGGAAGATCTAGGAAATGGATTGATTATGGAAAGGACCTTCAGAAGCCCATGAAGGATTAGAAGTTGATTGTTTTGAAAGGGTCCCTGGTCCTTTCCAAGCCTAACAAAGCTATCTCTCTCCTCTCTCTCTGTCTCTTTCTCTTGTTCAGTAACATGCACTCACCCCATTCATTCTTGCATTCTCCATAGCAGCCACGCGGTCCAGCAGCTGCATGGGTTCCAAGTGCAGGCTGCAAGCACGAGCCTGGATATGGCGATGCAGCGCCAGCCTGAGAGCAGCCAGGAACACGGACTATGCTAGATGGATTAGGCTTTGGCGTGGCACAGAACTTTGGACACTAGTCTTTGTTCTGGGCTTGATGAAGACAAGGCTGGACTTTTTCCACAGCAGGGTGGAGCTGAACCCAGGACAGCCTTTTGTGTTTACTTCAACCCCAATAAATGTGACCACCATACCTCAATCTCTCATACATAGGTCGCCAGAAATGCTTTTTCTTGTGACTCTGTGAAAGGACCCATTTCTACTGGCAACATATCCATCAATTGTCGACATTTTGCCCTGTCTGTCTTCTTGCTGGTCCTCTGCTTATGCAGCTCCCACGAGCTCCTCCTCCTCAGGGCCATGCTGCCAAAACCCTGCAAGTCTTGATTTCCCAGCTGGGCCAGCTGCATGGTGAGGGGCATGAGCAGCCTGCACGAAGTTCCTTGGTCTCCTAGGCCCTCGGTCCTCCACCCAGCTGTATGTGACTCCCCTGGCTGCTGGCCCTCATGGAGGAGGTCTTCCTTTGCCGGCTGGGCATTCCAAAGGTGATCGACCCAGCACCTCCCTGCCAGCTCCTGAGGACAACACAATGGGGGGCATGTTCCTTCAGCCTCACATCAGCCTGTACCCCAGCCAGCAGAGAAACCAGCTTCCCACTGGCCCTAACACAGGAAGGGACAGCAGGCAACCTGGAGCCACCTGAAACCTTCCTGACCTCCCAATGGAGCCAAGCCCAGCCTGTTTCACCACCATACTATTTAAATGCAAATAAACTCAGATGATGTCAAATGAACCTTCCAGCTCCTCCCCACGTAATGTTGATGTGCCCAGAGACACATGGGGCTAGTGGTTGCCTCAGTGGATGGAGCAGTATGCACCTCCCACCATTCAGGAGTCTGCTGGCCTGCACTACTCCAGGGCCTCTCTCCAGGAAGCCTTCCTGGGTCTCTGTAACAGCCTGGTCAGCCTGACACTAGGGACCCTGGCACATAAGCACCATGCAACTGCTGCCACTTCTCAGTACCTACTGCTGCTTTTCATGCCACAGCTCTTGGGGGAGCTGTGGCCTGGCTTCGGGAGGTTTCCAGGGAACAGCTGGATACAAATATGTGTTCTCTACCCTCTGAGGCCACAGGACTGGAGTCTTGAAGAGTGGGAGCTGAGAGCTGGAAAGTGGTGGGTGCAGGGGCTCAGACCCTGCTTCCCAGATGCTGCTGAGCCGGGAGTGGTTTCCTGTTATTCTCTCCTCCTGGCCTCCTCCCTTTCCAAAGGCAGGATAAGGAAGCTGTCCTGTTCTGGGGGTGTCAGCGCATCCCCTCCCTGAAGGCCTCTGCAGTCTCCCTGGGCAGCCGGGGAGCTGGCTCTGGTCATGGAGACAGATGAGAATGAGATAAGAAGGCCATTACAGTACATGTGATCCTGCCCCAGCCACTCCCTGGGCTGCCCCTGTCCCAGTTTGGACCCAAGCGGGCCCCACACAGCCCAGAGAGCCCACCAGACACCGCGGCTGATCCCACTGGCCTGCTGTGAGCCAGGCCAGAGGACAAGGATGGGCAGGGAGAACGGTTCTGTGCCCAGGTTCAGCCCTTCATCTCCATGGATCTCAGATTGGCAGGAAAACTGAAAGGGTCTTTTTGGCGTTTGGGGTTTTTTTTGTTTGTTTTTTAAGTAGCCAAGTGAGCACAAGGCACAATTCTGAATGGTTGGTCGAACAGACTGGGGCACCTTAGATACCATGTCTGAGTGGGAGCTGGCCACTCATGTTAAGGTCAGCTCAGGCATGAGACGGTTGTATCACAGCGTTAAGGAAGTGGTCTTAGAGATGAGACCATGGATGGCACAGAGGTTGGCTTCCCAGGCTGGGGCAGCCAGTGACAACAGAACCTAAGACACCCCATCCAATGCTCACAGAACTGACAGGCTCCAGGTGGTACATGCAGGCCCTCAATTCCCCGAGACAGGAGGCCTGTGCCTTCTCCCATGCTGAGCGCAGGTGCAGCTGGGCACATACCTCAGGGTGAGGCTCTAATGCCTGGGACTCTGATGGGGCTGTGTTTGGGGATGGAGACTTTAAAAAGGTAACTCGAGTGAAATGAGGCCACAGGGTGGGCCGTCATATTATAAGACTCATGTCCTTATAAGAGGAGGACATCAGGACACAGATGCACACAGAGGAACAAACATGAGGACGCAGGGAGGAGACAGCCAAGGAGAGAGGTCACAAGAGAACCAGCCCTTCCCCCACCTGGATCCTGTATTTTCAGTCTCCAGGACTGTGAGAAATAAATGTCTGTTTAAGCTCCAGCCTGTGGTATTTGTTAACTAACGCAGCCTGAGCTGATGGAGAAACCTCCCAGAATAGATCCTGCATTTGCAGCTTCCCTCTCAGCCAGGATGCACTTTGACCAGCTCTGGCTGATAGGGTGTATATTAGTTAGGGCTCTCCAGAAAAACAGAACCAACTTGTTATATATAAAGGAAGACTTATTATAAGGAATTGGCTCATGCAGTTGTGAGAAAACCAATGTCTGGACATCCTGTTTAGACTGGTTGACTCCAGAATGTTCTTCCCCAAGCACAAATCTGCCCAGCGCCTCTCTCGTCCACTGGGCTTCATGGCTCATTTTCAGATGCATGCAGGGGGGCCCATGCCCCACTTCTCAACCCTCCCACCCCTTGTGGACCCTTCCACCATCAGATATGGGAAACTGACCTTCAGGATACAGACCAGTCTCCAGGCCCTGCTGAGAGTGGATGCCTGCCTTTCTCACTGGCCCTCTCCAGCCACTAGAGCTCTTAGGAGCCTCAGGTCCCACTGTTCCCCACCCAGATGCCCACCCACTTCCCTGAGGTCCTGAGGTTCTCCAGGGCCACTACGGAGAGGAAAGCTGGCTGCAGGAGGCTGATCTTGGGGCATGGAGGAACCACGGACACAGGTGGTCTTTGCAGGTGTCCCTTACTACCAGCTCCACCACTCACTGTGCCCATTCACACCCGTGGGGGCTAGGCATGGCTGGACAGCAGAGCCCACACCCCAGGGACCTAGCCTCCCTGGTGACGATATGGCTGGCAGCACATCCCCCAAGCCCAGGACTGCTGGTTTCGTGCACCTCCACCTCTTGGAGAGGCCAGCTGTATGCCCCTGCTCTGGATCCAGATTGGCATCTCCATCCAGGACTTCCTGAGGCGAGGCTACCCTGGGAGTGGGGCTCGTGTGGGGCAGGGTTCTCCTGGGAGCAGGTCTTCCCTGGAAGTGTGGCTCACTTAGAGGTGAGGTTCCTCTGGGGGCTGGGCTTGCAGGGCTCACCTAGAGGCTCAGCCGGTCTGAGCCCAGACAGAAGAGGACCTCAGCTTGCAGGTAACATCTGACCACAGGTAGGCTGAGGTTGGTGTCAGGATTCAGCCCCAACTTGGGGCAACAAAGAGAGGGTTTGCAGCCAGGAGAGGCTGTCAGGACCTGCCCTGGGCCTGAGGGAGGCTATGAGACAGCTGGGGTCACTGAAATCTAAGCCCTCTCCCTCTTCCACCCCCTATTCCCTCCCCAGCTCTCTCGCTTACTTCTGCCCCTCACCAGAGCCACCACTGCAGGCTCTGGTTGCCATCCAGATCATGCTGGGGCTTCAAACAGCAGAGCCCTTTTGTCCCCTGAGCCACAGGCTGACCTTGGCTCTTGAGTGTTAGGGCCTGGACTGCCCTTTGTTCTTACCATCTGCAAACTTGAAGGTCCCCGCCCAGCCTGCTGCCTGACACCAAGCTGCACCCGCGTCTGAGGAGCCGCTCTCCCGGCTAGCCTGGAGCTTAGTCGTGTCCCTGGAGGCCAGTGATGGACATGTGTGCACACACCACACAAATACCTGTGCTTGCATGTAGTGCATGTACACAGTGTCACGTGTACATTGTGTGTGCATGCGCACACTTCACGCATGCACACATACAGTTGTTAAACGTTAGTTTTTTATTTTACACCTTTTGTTTGGGAGGCTGTGTTTGAATTAGGAGACCAGGACCCCCTTCTCCCACCCTGGCCACCACCCTGCTGGTCTCAGCAGCAAGGCAGACTGACGTCTTTGCAAAACTTCAAGTCTGTCCCAGAGGAAGGGCCCTTGCCAGGCAGCTGCAAAGTTCAAAGGGTGTGACCCCGTCCACCCCCAGCCTTCCAGGGCCTCAGCCCAGATGTCTGGGCGGGGACCCCAGGCAGGACATAAGCCTGCCCCATACTCTCTCTCAGGAGGAGAGTGATCAGCTCATTTGCCCAGGCAGGAGGAGGCACAGCCCAGGGCTGCCTCGGTTTCCCCTACTGTCAGAAGAAGACTGAGAATTGCTTCTGGCTCTGCAGGAAGCAGCACATAGGCTGGGGTCAGGGTGCTGGCAAAGCCCCATTGGCTGCTGCAGAGAGTGGGGATAGCAACTGTACCCCCAATACCCAGGCCAGGCACCCCTGGGCGTCACACCTGGGCTGCTGCAGGGGAGCAAAGAAGAGGCCAGCCAGCACTCTGTCCAGGGCCTTTGTTCTGAGCCGCTGGCTCGGTCCCAAGGGGGCTCTGAGGGAAGGACTGGGCACCCAAGCCAGAGCAGCTCAAGGTGCTTCTGTATGGAGCAGGGGCAGGGCAGTGCCCAAGCCACAGTCCAGCCCACGCGTCGGGGGTTTAGGATCAGAGCTGGGGACCCTTCTTGGTTGCCAGGCCCAATCCGGATAGAGTTCTCAGGTAGAAAGGGGCAGTGATACCGAGCAGAGGACGCCCTTCCCCTTCCCGCCTCTCATGAGGAGGAGGTCTGCCAGCCCAGGAGGAGGAGGAGGGAGAGAAGGAGGAGGAAGGAGAGGGGCAGTAAGAGAGCGGGAGGAGGTGGAAGAGGTGTTCTGCTTCCAGCACGTCCAGTCCCCAGACTTATCCCCGAGTCCCCGCCCAGGGCCTGGCGTGGAGGGAGGACTAAGAGCATTGGCTGCGGGACCTCAGATCCACACGGTGGTCTTTCCCTCCCTGCTGCTGGCACTGCCCTTCTCGGAGTCCACCCTGGGCTTGGCCCCCTGCCGGCTCTGGCCCCCACAGGTGCCCCCCGACGTTGCACTGCCTGACCCGGAAGCGGATGCGTTGGCCCTCGGGGGCCCCCGGGTGGCCTCGGGGAGGCCGGGGCAGGGTGGGTGGTCACGGTCCTCGAGCGCATGTTGGTCCTGCAGGGCCCGCAGCGCCAGGCTGGCCAGATCTTTGTCGTGGGCGTGTGCTGCCGCGCGCACCACAAGGCTGTAGTCGGGCGGGCAGGCCAGGCCGGCGGGCGCGGCAGGGAGCAGGCAGGGTGGCGGACAATGAGCTGGGATGTGAGCCGTGGCCGGGGGACGACGGGCTCGCACAGCGTCCTGCGCACTGCCCAGGCCCAGGTGCGCCATCTCACAGAGGTTGAGGAGCAGGCAGAGGCAGCTGACCACGTACATGATCAGCAGGAAGACCGTCTTCTCCGTGGGCCGCGACACGAAGCAGTCGACCACGTGTGGGCAGGGCTGGCGGCTGCAAGGGAAGAAGGGCGGCACCTCAAAGCCGTACAGGAGATACTGGCCCACCAGGAAGGCCACCTCGAAGGCCGCCCGCGCCACCAGCTGGGCCACATACACGCGCATCAGGCCCTCGCGCTGGATGCGCCGCCGCCCGTCGTGCGGCCCGTTGGGGCCTGGGGTCCCCGCCGCCTTGGCGTCCCCGCCGGCGCCCTTGGCCGCACTCGCATTCTCCGCCTCGTTCTCCTCGCCCAGGCCCTCTGCCGCACCCGGCTCCTCATCTTCCTCTCCCAGGCCCAGCATGGGCTCTTCTTCGCCCAGGTCGACGGGCTGGGACCAACCAGGGTGGGACTGCGGAGACAGTGGTAGGGGTGCGCGGGGCCTGGAGCTGCGGCAGGGAGCGCGGCGGCGCTCATACTGCGTGGCGCGGGCTAGGCGGTGAACTGCGTAGCCAAGGTACATGACGGAAGGTGTGGAGATGACCACGATCTGGAAGACCCAGAAACGCACGTGGGACAGGGGCGCGAAGGCGTCGTAGCAGACGTTGTCGCAGCCTGGCTGCCTGGTGTTACATGTGAACTTAGTCTGCTCGTCGGAGTAGATGGACTCGCCTCCTACAGCCGTGAGCACAATCCGGAAGACCACCAGCACCGTGAGCCACACCTTGCCCACGAACGTGGAGTGGTGGTGGATCTCCTCCAGCAACCGCGTCAGGAAGCTCCAGCTCATGTTGGTCATAGGGGCAGGGTGGGGCGGGAACCTGTGGGTCATAGTAGAGCTCAGCTGGTGGGGAGGAGGGTGGGAGGGGGGTGTGGGGGTCAGAGGATGTGGGGTGATACAGGAGTCCTAACCTTCCTTGGGATGCATGCACAGTGAGCAGAGCCACGCAGGCAGACAGTAGGCTGCCTTGCTCCAGCTGACCACTCACCCCCACAGCCCTCAGACCCAACTCCAGGTCCCAGTGGCCTGGAGCGGAGTCAGCCCGTCCTATCCTCCCCTAGCCCCCAAGGAAAGCCTGGCCCTGTGCAAGCTTCACCCATCCCCCACCTCTGGGGACCCCATCCTAGGCCCTGAGAGCCACAGGGAGTCAACTTCATGGAGTAGACACGAAATTAGAGGCCAGCCCCAGTCAGAGTTGGGCTGCACAGCCTCAGCCCAAGGCACCCCACACACACCCCAGGGGCACCCAGGCAAATAGAGCCCTGTTCCCAGCATGGGAGGGGAGCTCCAGCTTGTCCAGCCCCCAGTGCCTCACCACACCCAGTTGCTCACCTCCCACATGTCCTACAGCCTCATGAGCCTTTAGGCTCCAGTAGTACACCCCTCCCAACTCCACAACCTGCACAAGGGCTCTGGTACCTCTGCCTCTCTGCAAAGGACCCCCAAGCTCCTTCATGCCCTCTGGTCCAGCTGCCACCCAACTCTGGGCTGCTTCTCCCTGTCATGGGCACCCTCATGTCCTCTGCAGTCACAGCCAGGTAGTCCCAGCTGGGGGCAGTGAGGCCAGGCATCTGTCCAGGGTGGAGCCATGTCCACCGAGGCACAGTGACCATAAGGGATCTGGGACCCTCAGAGACAGTCATGGGCCACACACCTCATCCCAAACCAGCTGATCCTTGAGTGGGCCTTTGCCCAAGAGAAGGGGCTGTTCAGGCAGAGCCAAGCAATTCCAGCCCTGTGCCTCCAGAGCTTCACCTCCCAGCACTCACCTTTCCTACTCCACAGCGAAGGCCAGTACCTTCTCCAGGGTAGTTTGGGAAAGGAGATCCTGGGGTGCCTTACTCTTCTGGCTCCCTCCCTCCTGGAGCAGGTCTGGGAGGCAGGGTGGGCAGGTGTGGGATGGAGAAGCAGAGAGGCACACTCATGTTCACTCACATACAGATGTATACCCACTCACACACATGCACCCTTGTGTACACACATATGTACATGCAGTTACCTCAGACATGCATACAGGTGTACAATGAACTCAGACACATGCACATTCAAGTATGCACACACTGGTAAAAACATGCACATGCTCAGATACATTTATAGAGACATGCACAGTCACATGTACACACACACACAGGTACAGACTAGCTCAGGCCCAGTCCTCCAGGGCCGCTCTCTCCCTCACTCAGCCCCAGGCAGGAATCACAGAGGACCCCTCAGGTCTGAGACCTGCTGCTCTCCCTGGGTGCCAGACTCCACTCTTCCAGAACCTTTTCCACCCTGATCGGACACATCACAAGAGGCTGAGGCCCACGCTGCCCCCACAGGAACCCAGAAAGGGGATGGCAGACTAGCCCCCAATTCTTCCCTCTCTCCCAAGACATGGGGGGTTGTCTCAGGGTGCAGGCAGACCTCACTTGTGTCTTGGGGGTATTAACAACCAGTTCTCTGGGGAAATTGTGCCATGTTTGGAAGTTGTGGTGGAACTGCACCACTTACGCCCACGAGATGTGGCTGGGGCTTTTGAGACCAGATCTAGCTTGACACAGACCCTGCCCTGGGGATGAGGGGTGGTGCTCTGCCATGGGGGGCTCATGCACGTGCCATCAGGGTCACCAAGACCAGATGTATGGGGAAGATGGCAGATGAGTGGTCAGCTGGGGAGCCATGCTGGGCAGCAGGCGGGTGTCTGTCTGTTCCCTCAGCACCATGAGCAGAGGCAGGAGCTCTGGCTCTTCAGACCAGGTGCATGTGCTTGTCCACATGTGTGCAGGCTGTGTCCTGCGTGCAGTCAAGGTGCAGTCACCCCACAGTCGGGGGCTGGCACTGCTCCGCTCTGCCTGGAAGACTCCTGCCCTGGGCTGATGTGCACAGAGGCCTCAAATCTACACTTTCAGCTGTGCTGCCTCCTGACCTGGCACACAGGTCCAGAGGCCCAGTCCCAGTACTCCAGGAAATGCTAGCACGAGCCCCCCACCCCCACTCCCCACACACACACTGCCAGGGGCAGGGCAAAGCCATGCCGGAGCTCATGTATGTCTGAAGCTGGATCGAATTGGGCAATAGTGACTATAGAGTGAATAAGGTAGTACTATAGATTGGGTTCTAGATTATTAAGGTATAAAATAAACAAGTCCCCACTCATACAAATACTTGACTAAATAGTACATTCTAAATAGTTTTTGCTGCCACTGTGTCCTCCAGGAGGGGAGTCTGACTCCTCATCCCTCAGCATGGGAGTGTAGAATCTGCAAATGCCCCTTAGGCAGGGCCAGGTGTAGAGCAGGGGCTTGGCTATGATGTGAGGAGGGGCCTGCCCCTGCCACCTTGCTCCCAAAGCCTCAGCCCAGGTGACCGTGAGACAGCAGAGACAAGTTCCAGGAGGGGCTCCTACAACACACCCAACCATCAGCACAGCCAAGAGCAACGGGCACAGGCTCTGAGGGTTCATAGGATCAGAGATATGCATGCCACGTGGGGCCCCAGGGGGACCCGGGAGAAGTGAGGACCACATGCCTCATGGGGGGACCTTGAGCAGCAAAGGTCATTGGGAAACTCAGGAGTCTGAGGGCAAGGTGGGCTCCGTAGGTGACAGCGTTGCCTGTGACAAGCATGCCATGGGGAACGAGCAGGGGCCTACACAGGAGTTCTTCGGGTCTCCACAACGTCTCTGTAATTCAATGTAAAATAAAGCCTCAACAGAAACAGTTCCCGTGCCATCACTCCGAGCTCATCTCCCCATCTTTCCCCCACACCTGCATGTATTTGTCTGTCTGGAGGCTGGAGTAGGGACTGTGGTGGATGGCCTGTCCTCGGCTGCAGGGACCATCAGTGCTGCTGGGTGGCTGCCTCCAGCAAAGGCCCCGCTGGCCCAGCTGGAAGGGGCTGCTGGCCTTTCAGGGATCCAGGCCCTGGGGGTCTGCAGTGAACTTTGTTCACAGGGACTCACCCAGAGTGAAGGAACAGTGCAAGTGTAGGTGAGAGCTGCTCAGGGACCCTGGATAAGGTTTGGGAGGGGACCTTGGTGCCTGGGTCTCGGAGGAGGCAGGCCTCAGATGGTCAGCAAGGGTGTTGGGAGGGAGGGATGACTGCTGGGCCAGTGTGGGCACAAACAGGGGCCCCTGTGACAGTCAGTCCTCCCCACCAAGCACCTGGAGAAAGATGCCTGGCTGGGCTTCAGTGGGCATCAGGATGGCCTGTCCTAGGGAGAGCTGGCCTGCTACCTCCAGTCCAGATCAAGGGGAGTGGCCTCTGCAGGGGTGGGCAGCTGGGCTCTCCTGCCTCAAGTGCCCCCACACCCAGGTCTGAACAAAGGTCCTGCGGGGACAGGCAAGGCTGAGGGCCAGGGGCGGCCCAGAGCAGACCATGACCTAGCAGCCATTTTCTTCCTATCTCTGGCCAGACTTCCTCCCAGTGCCCCTGAGGACCGTGGTGGGTGGGACTTCCTCTGCCGCTGTGCAGCAGGGGACCTGGCCCTGGGAACTGTTGGTCCTGAGAAAGTGGCACATCAGGAAGCTTCTTCCCCTCCCTGAGAACACAAAGACCCTGCAAGTGCCTGGCACTGCAGCCCTCACTCACAGGTGAATGCCTGTGAGCCCATCAAGGCAGCTCTCACCCACAAGGCCAAGGCCTCAGCTGGAGCCCAGAGCCTGTCCCACCCACGCACCTGCTGGGGCCCCTGACCACTCATCCCAGGTCTCCCTTGTCAGCTGTCTTGCCAAGTCCCTCCCTGGAACATGACTCCCGTCCTGGAGGTCCCAGTTGACTAGACTCCCTGGGTGGCCAGGACCCAAACCCCAGGCTGGGACCGTCTGTTGCTTTGGCATTGCAGCCCCTATGCACACCGCAGTTCCCCCATCTCCGCGCCCCAGCAACCCAAGGATTACAAGCCTTCCGACAGGGCCCCAGGGGGCCCAGGTTCTCAGTCAAATCTCTCACCCTCACAGTGCCCTCAGGGCCAGCCTTGTTCATGCTACGAGTGCGCTTAGCAAATGTGGGTGTACACACCACCTCAGCAAATGCAGGGGAGGATGGGTACACCTAAGGTCAAGCCCTGTTTCCTCCCAGGGCTGCGAAGTGAAGGTAGCTGGGTTATGAGAGACCCCAAGGGGGCAGAGAACCCATTGAGGGTCCCGGGGCCCCTCTCCATTGCAGCTGGCACTGGGAAGGGAGTAGAGTTCCTCCTGCAAGGGTGCAGACTGGCCTGGGGAGAGTCGCGGTGACAAGTCCAGACAGCTCCAGCTGCTGGGCCATGGCCCCTCCAGACCTTCCCAGGTACTGCTGGCCTAGGGCAGGATGCAGAGCCCACCACCCAGCCCTGCAGGGTGCCCATGCACTCCACTCTTTATTCCTCCTCCAAAATTGCTCTGGGTAAAGCCACTGCAGCCAGCATGCTGCCATCTCTCAGCAGAACAGAGCACAGCTCACTCCTTTTTCTTTGCATTCCTCCACCCCAGCCATGTCCACCTGGTCCACCACAGCCCAGCACACCACAGGCCCCAGGCAGGTGGAGCTCTGTCCACTCCTGGACCAGTCACTGCCCTGTGCCAAACTCTCCACCCACTCCTGCTCACCATCCTCACCCCGGCAACCGTTAACTCCCTCACCATGTCTGTGACATTGGGGCCCCTCCTGGGTCTGTTCTGCTTTCTGTTGACCTGTGGGACTCAGACCTTAAGACCTGGAACCCACAAAGACTGAAGTAAAGTCCCAGGCTGTGCATAGCTGGCTGACACTGGGTCAGCAGTGCACAGGGCAGAGAAGTGCACCTGCCTGCCTTCACTGCCGTGTGTGGGGTGAAGCTCCCAGATGTCCCCCGCAGCAGCTGCCTGACGTGGGCTGGCCAGTCCTGCACAGTAAGAGGGGTCCCAGCTGCTGGGTGCACACCCCTTCCCTCCCCACTCACCAGCTGGCCTGAGGAGCCCCTAAAGGTCCACCTCTCCCCACCATTGGGTCTTGTGGTCCCAGAAGACCCTACTGGCCAGGACCTACCCACATGGTTGAGACAGACCCTGAGAATGGAGGGACACCTAGTCAGGCCAAGCACATGTTATCTCCCAGGGACAACAATTTCAGGAGACCAGGCCCCAAGGGGAGAGCGACACTGCTCACCCCCAAAGGGAACCCCACACTTGGCCCCCTTGACAGCACCCTACCTTTCTCAGGCCAGAAAATGTAAGTCTCTCTGAGCTCTTCCACCTGCCAGCCGGTCAGACACTGGCTTCCAAGGGTGTGCACCCGGCAGTCCCGTGCCCGACCCAGGGCCACCTCTCACCACCAAGCACAATGCAAGGGGAGGGCCTTCAAGGGCCCCATTGTTCCCCTTGAGGACTGGGGTCTGAATCCCCGATTGTCCCCAGAGCTGCACAGGCCAAGGGAAGGAAGGGGCCTCCCCCAGCTGCACAGTGGGCTGCAGGGAAGCCGGTCTCACCTCCCCTGCCCTAGGCTGCCCAGCACACCTGCCTGCCATCATGGGTCCAGGCCTCCTCTGTGCACCTGGGTGTATGGACAACGCCCAGCCATCCCAATGATTCCCGCCTGTCGTGGTCTCACAAGAGCACAGTATGGGCACAGACTGCCATACCCCAGGCCACCACAACTGCTCTGGCCTGAGACAAGTGGCAAGAGAGGTGTCTTCTCAGACTCCAAGGAGCCTGGAACCCCAACAGAGGCCCCAAGGCTCCCAAGCTGACCTCTCCCAGACCATCAGGACAGCTGGGCTCAGAGGGCTATGTGTAAGGCTGAGGGAGTATGTGGCGCATGCAGGCGTCCAGCTCCGGCAGTCTCAGCCATTCACACAAGTCAGCAGCATGTCCCTCACCAACCCCTCACCTGGCTCAGGGGCCAGGAGGAGCCCCCAAGGCCTTCTCCACCCATCCTCAAGGCACTTTGAAGAGCTAGTGGGAAAGGAGTGTGCTTCCTGGCAGTCCCACCCACCCCATGCTCCCCACTGCACCTCAGGGCAGGAAGCAGCCCGGCCTTGGGAGCCCCCCACTCTGAGTACAGCTCATCAGTCTCTTAGACATGGAGCTGGGAGGGCATCCCTGCTGATCGCTGAGCTGTGGAGCCTGGGCATGCTGGGAAGCAGTGTGCTCCTGGGGAGCATCCCCACTGGCCAGCAGCCCAGAGCAGCAGACATGGGGGAAACCTGCTGCCTGCAGCCGTCCTGGGGCTGGCAATTTAGGAGGGGGCTGCCAGGAGTGGGTGCAGCATGAGGAATGCAGGGCTAGAGCAGCAGTCCATGGGCTCGAAGCCACTCTCACCAGCAGCTCTTTATTAGGACCCTAACCCGGCTCCCACAGGAGAGTGGGCTTGATCAGGGGGCTCCCAGAAATGGGCATTGGGAGCACAGTGAGAGGCAGGCAAAGCCACCTTGCCAGGGACACCCTGGCTGCCTGGGTGGGTGCAGGGTCCTATCCAGGGAGGACACAGCCGTTGACATCCTCAGGAGCAGCCAGTCCCTTGGGCCTTCTTGATTTCCTGCAGGAGAGAGGAAGAAGGGTTTGCCCTGGACTCCAAGCCCTCCATCCCACGTGCTGTCCCAGGCAGAGCCCACCTCTGAGAGTGCCTCTTTCAGGGCCCAGTAGGCCTTGTCCAGGTTGTCGTTGACGATGATCAGGTCAAACAGGCCGGGCTCCTTGCCTGGGGTGGGGAGGGGACCCCCGCAAGGTCAGTGGAGGCTCAGTGAGGGGTGGAGAGCTGTAGCTGACAGTCCCTGCCTCTGTCCTCCCACCTCTGGCAGGGAGCCATCTGCTGTGGGGGGGGGGGGGGGGTCAGGGTCACTGGCTGCCCCATACACTCACTGCTTTCAATGTCTGCCTGGGCAGCGGTCAGTCGCCTGGCCAGGCTCTCTTCTGTCTCCGTGTTCCGCTGTCGCAACCTCTGTTCCTAAGATGACCAGAAGGTCAGAGCCTGCAGGACAGCCCTGGTGCCTCCCCCCTCCCACCCCTGCTGAGATCCCCGCCCCCACCAGGACTTCCAGCGAAGGTGGCTGTACAGAGATGCAAATGGGCCTCAGGTCAGTCTTCTTTATGCTGCGAACACCTTGGAGATCCACGTCCAGCACGCATATTCGGTTCATGGCCTGTACCATGTGCACAGCCGCCTTGCTGAGGAGGCAGGACACGGAGGGCACTCAGCCAGGGCTCCTTGGGCGTTGGCACTCCCACCACCTCCACTGCTGGCTGCTGGGCTCCTGCATTCCCAGGCCCTGCAGGGGTCCCCCCTGACCTCAGCATCTGCTCCCCGTTTCTGGAAGCATTCCCTCAGTAACCCTAGCATACTGGGCTGTCAGCTAGCTTGGGGCAGCAGTACTGAGGACAGGACAGTCTTGGTTGTCACCGCTGGGCCCCGGGCCCCTGGGCACCCACCAGCTGCCCCTGGGTGGAGCACGACAGTCCTGTGGGGTTCAGGTATGAGGCAGCACACAGCAAACCTGGGCCTGCCTGTGCGGTGATGCTGCTCCTGGGTGTGTGTACTGGTGGCAGCGGTGGGTAGCTGTTGCTGGCCCGGGACCCTTCCCAGCTGCCCTACTGGTTCAAGGGAAGGGGAGGGGGACTGCAATACAGCCTGCAGACTTCTGAGACACAGGTCCTCCAAGTCTTCACTGCACACTAGCCCAGTAGACAGCACTCTGTTCCCATGGCAGCCTGGAAAACCCAAACTGCCACCCAGACTCTTGGCCCCTCACCCTGACAGCCAGTAGAGAAGCCCTGGTTTGGGCTGCGTACTCTAGGTCCCTGGGGGTTTCGAGGAAGAGGGTGTGGCCCACCTCGTCCCGTAAAGGTTCCCTGAGAACTCAGCATGCTCGATGAAGTCCCCGGCGGCAATGTCCCGCTGCATCACTTCCCTGGACACAAAGTAGTAATCTGCAAAGAGTAGGAGCTGTGGAAGCTGTCCATAGCTAGGCTACAAGGGTCCGTGCAGTCACATGTGGGCAGCACCAGCTTCTGTCCTGGGCCTGTTCGCCCGTCTGTCAATCCACACAGCCATTCCAGCCACTGGGCAGGGAGATGTCTGAGAAGGAGTCAGATACCACTTCTCACACTGTCCTCACTGAAGAGGGCCTGGAGACTGCCAGTTTCAGTGGGGAGACTGGGGGGACTTTAATGCTCTGTCTTAGGAAGCTATAAACACCCTACGGTTTCAAGATGCTTGTGATATCAGAGCGCCTTCCATGGTGTGCCCAGCGCTGACCCCATCAGCACTGCCGCGCAGTGCAGCACTCACGCCAGGAGCAGTGCCCCAGGCTGCCTGCGCTGGGATCAGAACCCCCACCAGCCGCTCACATGGACAAGTGGTGTCTGCACAAGACCTGATGCCTGTTACCTAACGAGGCCTGGTGGCCCACCAACCCGGGAGGACAGCCCCCATCGGATGGGAAAACGGTAACCTGACAGTTGTGGGGTGGAGGAACTCCAGGCTTGACTGGGGCCCTGAGTGGCAGGGCCAGCTCACCTTTGCCATTCTCTTCTCCGGGCCTTGGGTCCCTCGTGGTGTCTAGGAACAAGCACCTGTGACCCGTCTGGGACACCCAGAGCCCACCCATCCCATCCCCAGGGCCTTCCCGAAGAACCCAGCTCAGCCTGTGTAGGGGCTCCAAGGGGGCCCGCAGTATGGGCATGTCCCATGTGTGAGGGAGGGTTCCTGGCGGCAGGGGGGCAGGTTTAGCAGCGTGGGCATGCCCCTATGTATGTGGGGATATGGGACTCTAGGGGGTAACCAGGGCCCCTGAAACCCCTAGGACCTCACGAGACACGCTGAATCCGAAGACACTGCTGTGCTCCTGCAGGAGTCTCTTGAGCAGGGTGCTCTTCCCGGCCCCAGAAGGTCCGCTCAGGACAATAGGCCTCAGTCCTGACATCCCTGTAGGCAAATGGGAGCAGATGTTGGCAGGCCCACAGGAACTCCGTGTGTGGAGTGGCTGCAGCTGCACCCTCAACTCTCACCAGGAACCAAACAGCTGAGGGCCATACTCAAACCCTGGCTGCACCTCCCCGAGGTGGGGACTGCCTGGTACCACAAACACACGGCCTCCCCAGCTGTGCACTCCCACCTCACCTATGGAGGCTGGACTTCTGCTCCTGGGAGAGGCACATCTGGGTCCCCACTCCTGCAACTCCTGGCACAATGCCCCAGAAGTGGCCAAGGTCAAGGTCAGTGGAGCCCAAGCCCTATTCTGGGAACTTTCATTAGGAAGTGAGGGATCAACAGAGGGACCATAGTTTCCTGATGCCACTCATCCCCATTCATGCTGAGAAGCCAGCAGGAGGGCAGCAGTGGTCCCCTCCCAGCCAACAGCACAGGACTCAGACATCTGCCACAAGTGAGAACAGGTGAGGGGGCGGTTTAGGGAGTCATCAGCCCAGCCAGCTCTGTGCCTGCCTGATACTGCCAACCCCCTCACCAGGACAGGACCTACCTCCTAGGTGGGGTTCAGCCACTTCAGTCAGCCTAGGATATTCAGGAGCAGGGAGGAGCGGGTAATCCCAGCTTGCTCATGCCTCTAAGCACTCACACCCTCCCAGGACAGTCAGTCCCGCCCATTCAGGGCCTTGGAGAAGAGAAGGCTGCCTCTGGTCCTTTAGGAGTGGTCTGCCCACCCATCACCTGAACTTGATGGCCGGAAGGCCAGGTGAAGGTGCCACCTGCCTCAGAAGGAAACCCCCAATGGGTGTCTGGGAGCTGGAGCAGCTCCCTATGCAGGCCTGGTCCTGTAAGCTGTCTGGGGAACCCCCCTAAGGTGCAGTTCAGTAGCCAGCACACTGGCAATGAGGCCCAGGAGGGACTGGCCACTTGGCTCAGGGACGCCCTGTCGTCCATCTCCAGCAGGGCCCCTAATGGGCACAGCTTTCCTAATCTCCACAATGTAGGCCACCTGCTTAATCTTGTGAAAGCACTGCTATTCTGGGGCTATCACACCACCCACACACTCCCTGCAGAGGAAGGTGGGAAACAGGCCCGGGGGAGGGACCCCCAGGGACCTAGCAACCCTTGAGTATCATCTCTGAGGGATTGTCTCTCAGCTCCTGGTCCTCCTGCGAGTCACCCATTGCAAACAAACCTTGTTTCTATGCAGAGATCGTCCCAGGGGACTCCCAGCTACTCGCTGGCACTAGGCTTTCCTACCCAAATACACGTGCTACTTACACACCTGCATGCACATGTATGTGCACGTGGCTCTAAGCCCAAGGCAACTGCCCTCTTGCACGGTGCAGTCCTGTCCCTCCTCCACCCACCGTGAGGCCTGGTGCCTGAGGTTTCTGCCTCCCCCTCACTGGCACCCCTCACCAAGCCCCATTCTCTGCAGGAAGGATGTCATGCGGGCGCCCCAGCCTCCTCTGGGTGACAGGGAAGGAAGTGAAGGAAGAGACCCAGCAGGGTGGAGAGGCTGGTCACCACCAGGTCCTGAGAGGGGCTGAGGCAGCCAGGGTCCAGCCCCCACACTGCCCAGCCTCTGGACAGTGCCGAGTCTCTGCCCCTCGGGCCGGGCAGCCATGGCCACCCACTGACCTAGTTCTCCCAGACCTGGTGGTGTGTTAGGCATCACAGGAACAGTAGTACTTCCAGGGCAGGAGCAGCCCCATGCGGACATACGGTGATGACCACAGTGATGGACCAGGAGTCCTGTCGATTCTGGATCATGGTGGCAAACCCTCAACCAGTGGGCACTCAACCCCAGCACCCAACTTGGGGCATATATCTCCAGGGAGGGGAGAACCCAAAGGCTCCTCTACCTTCCTGTCAGGGACATTGGGAGGTACCCTCCAGGGTGCTGGGGGCACTGAGAAGGGAGGCGATCCATCCCCCTCAGGGATGCTCTGCTTTGTTGTGTGCCTGCCATGGGCAGGCACCCCATCCTCGCACCCTCACATCCCTGTGGGTACCCCCCAGCTGCCAACTGTAACCTGCTCAGCAGGACCCAGTGCTCCTTCTCCAACATGCCTCCCCAGCAGTTCCGGCCACTCCCCACACCTGCAGTCAGGCCACACTTCCTGGCTATGAGATATGACACCTGGAGACTGCAAACCTGCAGAAAGGATCAAACACCACACACAAAGTTCCAGTGCGGAACCCTCATGGGGCATGCGGCATAGGCCCTGCTTGTCATTCACATCCAAATGCTGGTTTCTATCCTGTGCCCTCTACCCTGTGCTGGGAAATGGGGCAGGCAAGCACATCCCACCAAGCTACACCCCCAGCCCCATGCACTGCCTGTACCAGGCCAGTGGTGAACAAGGGGTGCATCTGCACAGGACTGGCTGGCAGCCACAAAACTCCCTCCCTGCCTGGCTACAAATCATTGCCACACCACCCCCAGCCCCTCCACACAGGGTGTCCTTCTGATGAGTCCAAGCTCCAGGCCCCCTGTGCAAGGCCCAGCCTGCTCAGCCTGGCTAAGGGCATGTGTGCTGAGTCTTACCCAGTGGGGCCCACCGAGCCAAGTCCCACTTGGAGGCTGGCTCCTAGGGCACAAGAGCCACACAGGGATGGCCCAGCCCTGCAGAAGTGCCTGGGGAGCCGCTGGGGACAGGGCTGTGTCCAACTACCACACAACAGAGAACTCAACTGTAGCAACCATCCACAGCACACCTAGCATGGGATAGTGCTTTGGCCTCAAGGCCTCAACAACCCAGTACTCAGAGACTGACTTTGGCCCCAGCACCTGCAGAACGAACCGGGGCGTTGTGTTCTCCACTCTGTGACTATACCACAATCCCCAACCCTAGTGGCCTGGCAAGACGTAGAAAAGCTCCCAGTACTGCAATAAAAACCAGGATGCAAGCCCATGCATTCCAGAATGCTCTCCGCTGAAACCCTGCCCGAGGAGCACCCAATGCAGCCACGTAGCCTTCTTCCAGAGCACAAGGAGGAACCTCCTCTTCCCACTCTCATCCTGCTCTGACTCAAGCGCCAGGCCCTATCACCACCACACCTCCCTCCCATGCCTCCACAAGACCCCCAAGATAAAGCATGACCTCTGAGATCTGAGAACATGGAGAGGAAAGGTCAAGTCCTGCCAGCTATCTTGTCAGCCAGGACACCCCCAAACAGGCACGTGGGGCAGGGCTCTGTATAGGGGATATGTCCTGGCCAAGCAGTCTCGACAAACCACTTAGTCTTTGGGAAACTGGCTTGCACTGGGACATACACAAAGCAGCCAGCCATTTCCTTCTCACTTGCCTCACAGTGGCCTAAGGACTATTCCTTCCACAAGAGGAAGCCAGCCCCGCAAAAGCACTGGCCAGAGCCACACCATGCAGAACTTGGGCCTGTCTCAGTGCGGTATGGCAGGTATGTGTCTCTTTCTAGCACCGAATCCCAGTTCTGTACCATGGACAGAGGGCAGAGGAGGCACCCAATGGAAGGGTTCCGGCAAGCAAGTTATGAAGCAGGAGGAGCACAGGCGCTACAGGGAATCAGCTTCACTCTCAAAGGGGAAAACAAGACCCGCAAATGCAGGGTCAGCAGGAACCAGGGGAGACAAAACCAGGGAGACTGAAGGCCAGCATATGTAGTCAGCAGGGACTGGGGGAGACTGAGGGCTGGCAGACACTCAGTCAGCAGGGACCTGGGGAGACCCAGGCTCAGCCCACGAAGGGTCCGCAGACATCTGGAGCCAACGACAGAAGTGCCTGCCTCCATTCCAGTGCTCCCAGTGGCTCACCCCCATTACTGACCTACCCTCCAGGTGGGTTGGAGTCACCTCTTTCCACCCCAAACCACATCACAATACCCCTTCATTTCTGCTCCTCAGATTAACTGATTGTTTTTTTCCGGCTACACTGAATATGCCACAAAAAAGTGAAGTTTACAGTTTAGGAGGGAAAAAAAAAAAGAGAATGTTGTGGCAGAATAGAAAAGTAGTGAGTGTACCACTCTAACTCCCAGAATCTGCTACTCAAGCAAACTGCTGATATCACCAGTCCCAGCCAAAGACCAAAGGCCAGGTCTTTGGGAACCCAGAACTGAAACAAAGCCCAGGCACACTGCACCTGTCACAGCTGTGGCCCCGACCTGGGTATGAGTGAGCCTGGTGTCACAGGCAGCTGTATGGCATTCTATGAGCAGGCACCAGTGGAGACTCATCTGGCAGGAAGTTAAGCTCATCAGTGTAAGACAGGAAACCCCACCCATCCCAGATCCCTCCTGGGAAAGAAGGGGAAGGCTTTCCTGCATCTGTCACAAGTCATGGTCTGAAAGGTGTAAGAGTGATAGCAAAGTCCAGAAAAGCCCACATGTAGACAAGCAAGTTGCCTGGGAAACTCACAAGAGGCTGACCACAGGGGCAAGCATGGTTCCCCTCTTCCTGTCCCTGTGGGCCCCACCCTACGCTGGCCAGCTGGCAGCCCGCTGACAGCTTCCTTCTTCTCCCGTGAAAGATGGCAGTGATGACAGGTGAGGCTCCACTGCTCCTCCCCAAAACAGCAGCTGGATGCCCTGGGCTCATTCCCTCTCGGTGCCCAAAAGAATGTTTGAGAAAAGGAGAGGGGCTCTGGGCCTGAGAGAAGCTGAACGTCTAATTATCACAGCCACAGATCAGGAAGGCCTGCCCACGGCCCTGCTCTTCGGCATCGGCACCTGCCACCTGCCACAAGGAGCCCGGGCAGTCCTGGGCCCAGGGCTGGCGGGGGCTGTAGGGGCCTCTGCTCTTCCAGGGTTTAGGCTCTGCGGTGCGGCCCACCTTGGGGAGGAGCCTCAGGCTGCGCCCCTTCCGAGTCCACAATGGCATCCAGCGTAGTAGGTCCTTAGACTGCAGGGGTTTTAAAAGCTGTATGGAGCTTTCCAAGCCAGAAGAATTTTCTCCAAAGTTTTGAGAACTGGCACAGAGGAACCAGCTTTTAATGTGCCTAAGAAAGAAAAACGGCCACCGAAAGGAACTTGAACACTCACATACAGAGGACCCAACTTCAGAACGAAGTGGAGTCAATTCACCGCCATGGAAAACCGCGCCGCACTGTCCTCGCGTCCCCGCTCCGCTCGCTGAGCCTCTGCAGCAAGCTAGCCCTAG
Organism: Furipterus horrens; assembly: GCF_987537825.1. Classification (NCBI taxonomy): domain Eukaryota; kingdom Metazoa; phylum Chordata; class Mammalia; order Chiroptera; family Furipteridae; genus Furipterus; species Furipterus horrens. Next base: position 57,597,229 of record NW_028327180.1, on the reverse strand, counting down.
AAACCACCTAGGACTGCGGGGGCTGCCTCACGAGGCCTCCGCGCACGCCGAGGCGCGACGGAAGCGGCGTCCCGGGCGCACGGAGAGCTGAACGCGAACGGCTAGAACACGCGAGGCCGCGGCAGCGCCCAACCAAGTCCTTGGGCCGTGCGCGCCCTGGGGCCACTCACCGTCCGACGGGGCGCGGCCTACGGCGGACGCCGCCAGCCCCGCCAGCGGGCGCCACAACACCCGAAGCCTGGCCGCCACCCTCCGAGACCTACGCCACCGCGCCGCGCACGGCACTTCCGCCCACGGGCCTACGTCACGCCACCTGCCCCGCCCCGTTCCCGAAGGCCGTACGTAAGCAGCGCGCGCCGGGGTAGGCCACGCGGTGACGGCGTGCGCGGCCCCGCCATTCCCAGTCCTAGTCCCGCCTGGCCCATGGCTGCCGGGCCGCGAGTCCTCGAGGCCACCCGAGCTTAGTGGGGGTGACAAGTTGAAGCTGCGGCGTGCGGGCCGGCAGGGCTTCCCCGAGGGAGGGAGGGGCCGGGCCCAGCCGGCACCTGCGCAGGCGGCTAACAGCGTTTCCCTCGCCCGCTGGGTGGCTCCTAAGGAGGAAGGAGGCCTGCAGGCGGCCTGCCCTGACAGGTAGGGGACAGCGGAAGAAGGCCGCCTTTCCGGCCTGGAGGGCTTGGTTCCGTTTCTAGGGGTCGGAATGCGGAGACCGCAGGCGTTTGAAACTTCTGGCTGGTCGCCGCGGGCACCAGCACAGTCCAAGACGCGTCCTTGGGAGTCAGGACTCACCAAGAGTGACCCTGAGCTCGCTGGGTTTCGTGAGAACGCAATGACCTTGGTAAACAAGGAGTGAACCAGCCTCCGTTTCTGTTGCGCTCCGCGCTCAGAGCAACCTCCTGACTCTCAAGTCATCCGAATGGGCCCAGCCTGGGCACCGGCTGTCACAGACCTTCGGCAGGTGATTCTAATGCCAGGTCAGGGCCGAGAGCCTGATAGGTTACTGGGAGAGACTGGCAGCGACTGTCTGCAGATGTGCCTGAGTCTGTGGCTCTTCACCTGGCTAGGATTTGGCGAGGACCAGTTATGTGGAAAAACCGGCCTGTTAAAAAGCCTTATTTTGCTCAGCAGGTCACACACTGGGCCAGTGACTGACCCTCGCCCCCACAGGCCACAGGGGCGCTCAGGAGGAATGGCAGTTGCTGGCAGCATGCTGAGGTAAGCACAAACTTCAGGCTCCTTGGAATTTCTGTCATGGGGCCACCCAAAGGAATGTCAGCGCTGGAGCCTCAGGTCGTGTTGCCTTGGGGAAGCCTCCTGAGCCGGTGTGTTTATCTGGATAATACATACAAGCACACATGCACAGATGCCTTGGCAGGGTGTTGAGGGAGGAATAGAAGCAACATGTGACTTTAGCACCAAACAGTGATGGCCGTCACCTTCCTATTCAAAACCTGCAACCTGCCCTGCTCTGGGTTCCTGGAGACTGCAATGGCCTTCCTGCTTTTCCCACTGGAGCTGCCTCTATTTGCCTGTTCCCTTTGCCCCATTGCCTCCCAATATGGGAAGCATGGCGTGGTTCGTGTTGCCAGGGGAGGATATGAGGGCAGGTTTCTTATTTCTGTGGAATCTGGGGAGACGGATGTCGCACTTGAAGTCTGAGTCAGTGTGAACATGGGAAAGGGATTCTGGCTGCAGCGTTCCCTAGCGGGCCCTTGTCCTGGGAAAGGTTCATGTGGGAACCAATCCTGTAGTGAGAGAATACCTATGTTATCCTCAAGGGTTGGTTCCATCCCCTTCCAGAAGCTTCCTCAACCCACAGACGTCAGGTTCTCAGGAATGGCTGTGACTGGGCTCCCTGATGCTGTGCAGGCATGGGCCTGACCTGACCACAGGCTCCTCTGGTGTTGGATCTCCCCCCCCAGTTTCCTTTTGCCTGCCCTTCACTTCTGAAGGCAGGGGCAGGCTTCCTTGGTGGTCTGGGATTTAGCAGTAAGTTGTGCTTCTTGCAACCAGACTATCAGAGTCTAGCAGAAGAGATGGGCCCTCAGCCCTGGGTGTCAGCTGCGAAGTGTAGGGATGGTTCTGAATCCAAATTTGTATGAACCTCAGGCTGGAGGGGACTTTGGGGGTCACAAGACAAGGCCCCAAGTGGATGAGAGATGGGGCTGGGCAGGGACTTGTTTCCTGTCACCTTGGAACACGTGCTCTGCCCGGTGCAGGAGGTCTTGAGTGTCTGCCACGTCCAGAAGTGAGTGGCCTTCACAGGTCTTTGTGTGATCACGCCCCAGCAGAATGCCATAGACTAGGCACCTTATTTCCCATGGTTCTGGAGATGTTCCTCTTCCTGGTTTATAGATGGCCACCTTCTCCATGTCCTCCCAGGGCAGGGAGAGAGCGAATTTCCACCTTCTCTTACGGGGACACTGTTCCCACTGTAGGGGCCCCACCTGGGTGATGATATGTGACCCTAATTACCTCCCAAAGGCCCTGATCCTAATGCCATCTTATTGGGGGTTAGTGCTTCAACATGTAAATTTGGGGATATAAACATTCAGTTCACAGCATCAGGTCTGTGTTCCCCTAAAAGGCAGCTTGCTGCTCTGTGCTCATGTTCAAGGCTCCAGACACCTAGAGACTGCTTTCCTAAGCCATCTGTCCTTAGCAGTCTGGAAGCCTCATGTGCTCAGCCCCCTTGGCTTCTTCCCAGACGTGGGGTAGGAGCTGCTCTGATCACATTCCAAACCTAGCAGGTTTCTGTGGGCACCCACAGGAGCTGGCCGACCTGGGTGCAGTGGGACTCTGGTCTCAGTGCCTGCCGCTGACCAGCCTGTACCTCTGCAGACTGCTGTGGCAGCATGTGGTGATGGGGGCCGCCCCTGTGGGCCGCGGCCTGCACATGTCCTCCCGTCGGCCTGACAGCAGCAGAGCCTCGCTCACGCGTGTGCACAGACAAGCCTATGCACGCCTCTACCCAGTGCTCCTGGTCAAGCAGGATGGCTCCACCATCCACATCCGCTACCAGGAGCCCAGACAAATGCTAGTGGTAAGCTTCCCTCCCTGGGGTGCATGCAGGTCTGGGCTAGATGGGGAAGGAGGGTGGGCAAGTCATGGAACTCACTTCACGCACCCAGCTGAGACAGCAGCAGTGGGCTGTGTGAAAAAAACACAAAAACAAAACATGGGTAAACAAGCAGAAGAAAGAGAAACAGTGAGAACACCCTTATCCTGTTCGTTGAGCAGGTGCATGCCCTCCCTTCCTCCACAGATGCCCATGGACCTGGATGCCCTGTCACCAGAGGAGAGGCGGGCACGGTTCCGCAAACGTGAGGCCCAGCTCCGAGAAAAGAAGAAGGATCCAGAGCTCCTTGACAACTTTGACTGGGAGCGGTACAAGCAGTTTTGGACCAAGAAGTGACCGTGCCCACAAGCTGCCCTGGCTCAGGATGCTGTAGAGGAGGAGGAACATTCATCTTTAAATTGAGCCTCGGGATTTTAAATCCACCTTTCTTTCTTTCTTTCTCAAACATGTGCTGGAGGGAGCTTTCTGAAACTGAGCCCATTGGAGTTGGGTCAGGCTATCGTTTTAGAAGGAGGCTCAGGGGCCCATGAGCTGTCACAGGTGCTCCTCCCACTGCAGGAGGCGCCTACTGCCGTCTAGCCGCCACTCTGGGCTCTGGAGCCCCTGCTGCAAGCACTGCCTTTGCCTCAGTGCCAGGGGCTCTCCCAGCCAGCACACAGCATGAAGAGTAGGTGGGATCCAAAGATGCTGGCACCTAGTCTGCAGCTGCCCGGGGCTCCCCCAGCCCTTCCTGTCAGCAGTGGGAAGGTGCTTCCTGACAGGGAACAAGGGGAGCAGTCCCATTGCTAACTTTCAGGTCCTAGCTACAAGCTAGGGTGGGCTGCCACCTTCTGGCCAAGGGGTAGGTTTCACACTGATGGGCTTCCTGCAAGACCTAAGGGGGCAATCATTGATCTTTACCCAAGCAGCTGACCCAGCCTTGGCCTGGGGCTGCACCTTGGCCTGGCCCAGGGTTGATCACATGAGATGGTGGGGAGGGCATTCCAGGCATGACCAGGGAGACAGAAGCCTGTGGGATGTGACCCTGCCTCTTGACGGTGGCTCACAGGGAAGGATGCTGGGCAGAATACCCACCTTGGGCTCCTAGCTTACAGCCCCCCCCCACCCTTGGTCTGCTGAGCATGCAGCCAGCCATGTGCAGCTACTATGGACGACAACCTTCCAGGGTCTGCCAGCTCTCTGGCCTGCTCAGGGACATTCCCACCTGGGCAGCCTCTCTGGGTCCCTCATCTCTCCAGCGGCCGCCCAGCTCACTCACCTCTGGAGACACTCAGCATTAGTGTCTGCACTCACTGTTCAGGGCCAAGTTATTCATGACGCCTGTTGAAGATTGCAAGGCAGACCTTACTCAAGGTAGGGCTGTGGCGACGGATGCACTTGAGGCAAGAGGCTGGGTACTGCATGGGAAAGTGGGGATTTGTGCCAGGAGCAGGGTGGGGTCAGTGATGGGAAGTTATTAAGTACTGGTTGGGGGGTGTGTGGGATCTGTCGAAACCCACCTAACAGGATTGCTGCTGAAGGCAGGCAGGCGATCAAACTTCTTTTGGGCATGAGGAGCCTGACTAGATGGGGGAGGGGGCAGGGTGGGGGCAGAGTTCTTCCAAGTACTGGCAGCACAGAGATGGACCTAGAGGCTCAAGGTCTGGCTGGAGAGCTCTGGGCAGCCTGAGAGTAGTCAAGCAGAGTTGTGCCTCCACTCCCTCCATAAGGGGGGGGGGGGGGCGGGCCGAGTTCCCTTGCTTCTGTCCTTCCTTCCCAGTCACCTCGCCCTAAAATGCCATTAACACCGATTACCTCCAGTATCCAGACTACAGTTGGGCCTTGCCCAGGTGATGATGGGGGTTTGGGGGAGCAGGCTGAGCTGACCCTGCTGCTCCCCAGTGCTCCCTCCATACCCCTCTGGATTCATGCCTCCCCACCATGACACGATTCCCTCTGCAGCAAAGCTGGGACCCTGCAGAGGGCGCCCCATGGCTTTGGACTTGCTGTCCCCCCATTGGAGGCCCCTGAGCAGATGTAGGGGCAGATCTGAAGCTCCTGTGTGAGAACTGAGGCTCAAACTTGACTTAGAGGTTGGGGCTCAAACCCTGTTGACTCCAGAGGCAGATTTAACAGCAGGCACACCAGGAGCGCGCCATGGGCCCAAACTTCTGAAGGGCCCTGCAAAACCCCGACTTTACACTTTTTTCTAATGACACCAAGTTTGGTTTCATTATTACGCTGCATAAAATATGGTTAACAAGTATTTTTATTTTCCCTTTTTTTTAAGGGGCCCAATATTTTCTGTGCCTGGGGCCTCAACCAACCTTTATCTGCCTCTGGTTGACTACCACTGTGGAAGCCCCCAAAAAGGTTAGTGAGGGAGTCAGTGGAGCCGAGTCACAAGAACAGGTGGAGGCCTCTTCATTGTCATCCCCGCTGAATACCTACAGGCCATGTAAACGGGGTATGCGCTAGAGCGGTGTCCCGCAAAAGAACCCACAAGTCCTAGGTCTGCAGCCACCCTAGGGGAGTGGGTCCTGCATTCATTAGAGCACTGCCACCGAATCAGGTCTGTGAACCGCGGTGGCAACAGGCAGGGTGCACTTGTCGGACAAGAACGCCGAGCCATCAGCAGTGAGCACCATGTGCCCATGTGAAGCCTCCGCCAGCACCTGGACAGACGTTCTTCGGGGTGTTGCTGCGGACCAGGCATGGTACTGTGTGCATCCACGCCTTTTGCGGGGCCCTTCAGAAGTCGGGGCCCGGGGCGCATGCCCGCCGTTAAATCCGCCTCTGAGCAGGGTCCCAGCGCCGTGGCCGCCACCTGGCTCCCACAGCTGCGGCCATGATGGTGGGAACCTCGGTGCTGCAGGAGAGTCATCTCCCCAGTTGTGCCTGGGGAGCGCCTGTCTGCGGGCCCTCGCCCACAGCACTCATCGGGAAACGGTGACTTTCGGGCGCCGCCCCTGGACCCTGACGTCACCTCATAATGGCTGTCGTGCCAGTCGGGCATTCGAGTTCAGTACCCGCCCTTTTTGAGGCCAGCTTGGGGAGCGACAGTGCTCGAACGCAAGGGGTCAATACCAGAGCCAAGCGGGGCGGACGTGCGCATGGCGACACGGAGTTGGCGCAGGCATGATGTCACTGAGCGCGACGCGGAAGCGAGATGACCCAGGCCACCTGGAAGCGACTGGCGGTACCGCACGCTGTCCGGCTACGCTACTGCGGATGTGGCGTGCGCACAGGGCAGAGTGCAAGAGCAGTTAAGCTGGGAGGACACGAAGACCAACCAGTAGAGGGAGAATGCCCCGGTATCTCAAGGGGAAGGGGGCAGTCTTGGGCGTCGCTTCCCGTTGATAGGGTATGGGGCCGTCTTCCCTCGGAGACCCTCCCAGCTTCCTGGCCCAGGAAACCGGGGCTGGTTCTCCTCAGGCAGGGCACCTTGCACTCCCCTCAAGATTGGCTCCTCGACAGCACTGCGCATGGAGCATCTGGCCACAGGCCTCCCCGCGCGGATGCCAAGGCTGGAGCAAAGGCGGAGTCCGGGCAGGGTTGGCTGAGGGTTCTGGATCCAGGGGCCACAGGACTCAGGAATCTCAGCAGGCCTGCTCTACCTCTTGGGTCAGTAATGTTCCTGGCTTCAGACCTCTTTCTTCTTGGGAGCCTCCCTAGGTTGTGAGCCCAGGGCCATCCCAGAGCTGCCCACTGGAGCTCAGAGGTCAGGTAGCCCCGTGGTGTGATTTAACAGCTACATGGAGCCATCTGTGTGAGGTGCGCGCGCGCGCGCACACACACGCACACCTCCCCCGCCCCACTCCCCGCTCTAGGGGCCTCAGAGGAGCAGTAGCCACTCTGGAGGCCAAGTGAGGGGGGTTGGGGTGCAGGAGAGAGCAATACCTGGCAGCGAGTGTGCTGAAAGGGGCCTTGAGAAGATCCCGTGAATTTTTTGCCTAGATGGGAAGGCCCCTATCTGAGCCATCTGCAGTGCTAGCAGCTGGCCATGTGTGGTACTGAGGAACTTCACCCAGTGAAATAACCATGTTGGTCACTGGCTACTGGGGTAACCCCTGGCACTCTGTGTACCTGCAACTCACAGCCCAGAGGCACAAGAGCAGAAAAAATAAGCAGTAGCACAAAGAGCGAGAAAAGCAGCACAGGACCTGGGCAGCCTCCTTGCTGTCCCTGGCACCTGCCAGGTAAGTGTGGCAAGTCTTCTCTGGGGGGGGGGGGGGGGGTAGGCAAGGTGGTATGTGGCCCCTCATACTGGGCATCCCCTGGTCTCCTCCAGAGTCCCCCACCACAGCGCCAACTCCAATGCCTCCTCACCCTGCTCCAAGAGGAGGCAAGGGCATGACAGTGAAGCCTGGCCCAGCCCACCTCAGGCAGGCCCCATCCTTAGGGAAGCCTTGGAGCATGTGCCATGGCAGGGCCTTGGCAGGCAGGCTTGTGGGGGCCCGACCAAGCCCCTGTGTAAGCAGGAAAGACATCTTAGGTGAGGCCTCAGCCCCAGCTGGCCCCAGGCCCACCAGGGGAGAATCCATGTGACCAGGAGTTCCACCTGCCTTAGGCTCCTAATACTATTTCTGTTTTTCTTTGTGTTCACTCATCCTTTGTACTTAAATCTTAATTTGGCTTGAAGGTCACATATTCCAATACAAAGCAATGTTTAAAAAAATGTGAGTACCTTGGGTTCCAGCAGAGGGTGAAGGAACCACAAATTGCACAATGCAAGGGGAGATGGTGGCCAGGCTGGGTGCTTCTAATTGGTGGGCAGGGGGTGGAGGTGGCCTTGTACCTGGAGACACCCTTATTCCTCAGCCACCCAGGCACCTCCTGCCCCATCCCATGCCTCCCTTTTTATTTGCCTGCCAAGTCTGCTCTGCTTCTTCAAGGCAAGGCAGAGCTCCAGGCACACCTCCCCTCCCCATTCCAGCTCCTTTGCTGGGAAGTGTGCCTGCAGCCATTCCGCACCTTGTCCCGAGAAGAAATGAAAACTTAAAATCACGTTGGAGTAAAGACAAAACCCCGGCTGGATTCATTATTAATATGAAATATATTCAATTTGCTTCTAATTTTTAAATAAATAAAAAGTAGAGATTATTCTGTCTTCAGAGCCCTGTTTCGACTATTATCTCTGGCTAGTCAGGGCAGAGGGTTGGCCACAAAAGGGTTTGATGTCTCTGGGGGAAGGATACCTGGATCTTGGCTTGGTCAGGTAGCAGGGGTGCCCAGAAGGGCTCCAGGTCAGGGGGACAGCCCCTAGGGAACTGGTAGGGAACCCAGGGCACTCAAATGGGCATAGGTGTGCACCATGGCAAAGGCTCCTGAGGTAATGATACAGAACTAGGCCAAGGGTTCCTGTCTCTCCTAGGGGTGCCCCCACACAGGGACCTTGCTGGTCTTCTCTTGGCCTGGTACCACCAAGACTGGACCAGGACTGAGGACTGGACTGCCAGTGTAGAGACACCAATGAGGAAGTTCCCCGAGGGTGTTTGGACACCACCCTAAGTCATTCCTACCCATGTCCCAGGAGGCAGCCTTGGTTAGCAGCACCCATGCACTGGAAAGCCATGAAATAGTTAAGAGATTTTATTCTAATAGCTATAATTACAGTGCTTGTTTGTCGAAATGAAAACTGAAAACAAGTATACAAAAACAGTTGATTACTAATTGTGTATTGAAAGCAGTAAGAGGTTCCACGACACCAGATAAACCAGTTTTGAGGTTTTCCCCCAAGATAAAGTTTAACAGCTCCAGCTTCTTCAGTGTTTATCAAAATACAAAAGAAAAAAGTAGAGGTTGTACATTTTGATGTCAAATCTGACCTTTGCAGGCTGAGGGAGTGAAAGCACATGTGGACGGGGGCTCTGAGGAGCTAGGCTCTAAGATGACCGGTCACCTGTCTGCGTTCCTACTGGTAAGACCCAGACAACCTGGAGCAAGTGAGCGTGCATGGGGACCATGGGGGGAGGAAGTGGGGGACGGCTCCCGCTCTGGCCAGACTGATCCCACCAAAGCACCTATGCCAACCCAAGGGAAGGCTGGGGTTCCTCCAAGGGGTCTGTGAATGGTGGTCGCAGCCTCCAGCTCATCCCCAGGGCACTGGTGTAAGCACAGGTACAAGCAAATGCTATGGGATGCGGAAGACCCAGCAAGACAGCCATTCAGGAACCGTAAGTGACCATGCAGAATGTTTTGTGGCTGGTTCTGCCTACCGCATGCTCCAGACGGGAGAGAGACCACAGGCAGACTGGACTCAAGCCGTTACTGCAGAACCTACACTAGGCACATTTCTCCCTTCTGTGTTCAAGTGTCTAGTATTTGTATCGGTTTTAAAAAATGCACTGAGTTTGGGTTAAAAACCAACCATCAAAATGGATCTCAACACAGATCTAAAGCCCAGAGGAGCAGCATTGGGCTGATCTGACAGCGACTCCTAGAGACCCCGGGTGCCTAAAAATCCCTCCTCAGTACTAAACAGTGGGTTGATTCTCATTTTACAATAAAAAAAGCTGAGTAATATTGCATAGGAGTACCAGAAACTGCCTCATTGGAAACGAGAACTATTTACATTAAATAAAAACCCGGTTGCAGGCTGCATCTGCACATGTACAGCATGGTGAAGCACACTGGGACCGATCATGGAGACAGCTTCTGGCACTCACACCACAGGGGCATGGCTGCCACATGAGAGGAAAGCAAGGGTGAAGGAGGGAGTGGGGGGAAGGGGGAGAGAAGTGCGGCTCACTTCTGGTTCCGGAGCTGATTGGACAGCCAGTCCAGTCCTTCATAGAGCCCGTCCCCGCTGGTGGCACAGGTGGCCTGAATGTACCAGTTCCTATGGCGCAGAGAGTGAAGGCCCAGCTTGTCCGTGATCTCGGCCGCATTCATGGCATTGGGGAGGTCCTGGTGGGAGGGGCAGGGTGGCATGGCAGCCATGAGTCATCAGGAAGACTGGGGAACCCCCCAAACCTGACCTGTGATCCCTTCAGATTTCCAGTCCTTTGGGGTGGCTCAGTCACACACAAGTGCATACCTGCTTGTTTGCGAACACGAGCAGGACAGCATCCCTGAGCTCGTCCTCCGCCAGCATCCGCATGAGCTCCTCTCGGGCCTCATTCACGCGCTCTCGGTCATTGCTGTCAACCACAAAGATGAGACCTGCCGAGGAACAGGCATCAGTGGACGTGCCCAGGATGCCCACCCTCTCCCAAGGCCATGGCACCCAGCCCTCACCTTGTGTGTTCTGGAAGTAGTGGCGCCACAGAGGCCGGATCTTGTCCTGACCACCCACGTCCCACACGGTGAAGCTAATGTTCTTGTACTCCACAGTTTCCACATTGAAACCTGAAGGAACGTGGCCCTGTGTGAGCCAAGCCCCCCAGCAGCCCCCCCAGCCCCCACGGCCCCCCACGGCCTGACCTCCTCACCTATGGTGGGGATGGTGGTCACAATCTCACCCAACTTCAATTTGTACAGGATGGTGGTCTTCCCTGCAGCGTCCAGGCCCACCATGAGAATGCGCATTTCTTTTTTGCCAAAAAGGCCCTTAAAGAGGTTTGCAAAGATATTTCCCATGCTTTCGGCTGGAGAGAGAAACACTGGCCAGGGAAACCTGCAGAGACAAGGAAGGGGTCCCCAGGTCTCTTTCTGTTCTAACCAGGGCTAGCACAGGAGCAGCTCAGAGACCACTCACTCTCCTACCATGGATGGAGGGACAAACACCCTGCTTTCTCCTGAAAACTCACAGGTCAGAAGCTACAGAATAAGTCCTGCCTGCTGGGTCTCTCAATCCCCGCTCTCCCAACCCCCCATAGGAGGGAGCAGCTGGGAATATTAGGAACAGGGCTGACATTTACCGCCCGACATCCATGGCTTTCAAAGAAATGCCAGCTCCACTCCAATCTAACACAGAACTTTTCAGGGGCCCAGAAACAACAGAACCAAGGACCCACAGTATCTCTCAACGGCCCCACCAAACCCCAGTGAAACACGGTCCAAGCTCAAAAAGACAAATGCCCAGGGAGCTAGCCCTCCACCCTCAACAAACCAGAAGACAACCTTTCTCAACAAACCTCACAGGGAGGACATTAGAACCAACAACTCCTGGGCATTGAGTCCAAGCACAGCGAGGGCCCCATGGCAGCACTCTCAGGGGCTCCTTCCCACAGTGGAGGCCACTCTGGTCCCAGAAAGGAGAGGACCCATGTGGTGTGTCAACACACTCATGTGAGAATATGCATGCCATGTCCAGACCACAGTCTCACCCCAAGTTCCCCTCACTCAGCAGAGCAAAATCACTGTGATACTATCCCAAGGTCAGCGAGCAGGCAGGAAGGGGCAGGAAGCCATAGGAGGCCACTGGCTGGGACAATCAGGCTCTCGAGAGCTGCCCAGGTCTGGCCTCTCCAAGCTGCAGCACTTTTACTCTTCACCTTTTATTACAAACAAGGAAAAATGGTCATTTTCTCAAATGACCTGTCCCAGAAGTAACTAACTGCTTCCAGTCTTTGGACTTTGAAGAAATACTGCTGAGTCAGAGGCCAGTGAAGGACATCATATGGGCCTAGTGCAGGCACGCCTACTGTACCCGCCCAGGGGGTGTAATCAGAACCCACCGCCTGGGCACCCTGATGAAAGGCTCAGCTGGAGTCCCCAGGCTCTCCACTGGGGCTCTCCCCACCTGAGCCCTGAACAACAATGTGCACATCCAGCTGCTCCTGAAACATCCACCCTCTCTGGCTTCAGCACCCTGACATTTCCTGTCAAACGGTGCTTTTCTATCTGCTATTCTTTTCTGTTGCTGGCACTCTGCTGTAAGAAACCACCTTTCCTGCTCCAGGTATCAACATGGGCATGAACCCAAACATTTGTGTTTCACTCAAGGGGTCAGAATCAGCTGCCCTGTTGTGGAAATGATGCTCCGACAGTACCAGACATGCCCACTCGAACCCCTTCCAAACTAGCTTCAATGCATTTTTTACATTTTAAATTATTTTTTGTTTTGAACAATATTACATATTCAAAAAAGTAAATTTTAAAATTTAATAAGGTCTTTACTGTAACATTTCCTTCCCTACAAACAGCAAGCTTTCCTAAATACAGAGGGTGAAAAGCTATGGACCACAGACTAAATACACATCTCATTTCACTCCTGAAATCACTACCGATGAACAAACTGATGCCTGACCCACATGGACAAAGAGAAAAGGGAGACAGTGCAGTGTAGTGGGTCTGACTGCATACTCATCCTTGTCCTCAGCCCTGCAGCAGAGTGAAAGGCTCTGACTCCGCTCTCCAGGCAGAGGACAGCGAGTGCTTTCGCACTACTGGAAAGAGGGACGTGATGCCCTCTGTGGCGAGGTATGGGAGACCCAGAGGCCTCAAAGCAACAACCTATGGAGGCGCCCAACACAGCCAGGCCCTATATTCCTTTAAGAAGCTCCCATGGAAGAACAAAACAAACAAGGAATTTTTGAGGAGGCAAGATAGGAGACCAAGACCAAGACTATTTAAAAAGAAAACAAACAAAACCCTTCATCCACACACAGCCCAGTGTCAACAGGTGGGGATGTGGGACCTGAAAAGCAGTAACAGGGTATTAGGACAAAGAGAGCAACAGCACAGAGCTGGCAGTGAAAAATCCACACACATACACACACACAACAGATGGAAAATAAAGGGAAAATTAGGAAAATTTGAAAAAATCAACATATACCTTGGGCATAGTGATGATTTTTTTGATACAAAAGCAAAGACACAACCAGGAAAGAAATAAGTGATAAGCTGCTTTGTTCAAATTGCAAAATTCTACTGTGGGAAAAGACACTGTCAAGAGAAGGAGAAAATATTTGCAAAAGACACATCTACTAAAGGACTTTCATCCAAAACACACAAAGATCAGTTAAAACCCAACAATAACAAAAACCCAATTAAAAAACAGGCCAGACTTCCGGCCAAGATGGAGGCATAGACAGACACGCTGAGTCTCCCTCCACAACTAAGAAGGAATATAACTACCTTAAAACTAGAAACAACCAGAAGTTCCAGAAAATCAAACTACATGGAAGTCCAGCAAACAAAGATATAAAGAAGAAATAACTCATCCACACGGGTAGGAAGGGAGGAACCGGGGCAGAAAGGACGTAGTGTGGTGGCGGCAGCGGTGGCAGCAGTGGCGGGCTGGCAGAAAATGCTTTCACATGTTTTAAAAAGTCAGGAAGGACACCTGGGGAGCGTTCCCAGCTCACCGGACCTCGAGGCTCGTGGTCCCAGCACTGGGGGAGATCAAGACTCATTGCTTCTGACTGTGCAGACCAGTGGGGGTTGGGGTGGAGGCAGTAACTGCCGGTCTCAGCAGAGTCCGCTTGTTTGAAGGGCCCCCAACGTCGTGGAACATCCGCAGACCACCCACTCTCTGAATGACACCAGGGCAGAAGTTAGAGGGGCGCCAGTCCGGTGCAGAGGTGAGAGAGGTGCCTGGAAAGGGGGCAAGTGCTGGGCTGGAGGCATCGTTCCCCCTCGGATCCCCTCCCCCACATGCAGCACCACGATGTGGTGAAACAGGTCGCCCTGTACTGACGAATCCCTAAGGCTCCGCTCCTTATGACGTAACAGGAGTGACAGCTCTACCTGGGACGTGGAGGCAAACACAGGAGCCTGTCAGAATGAGGAAACAGAGAAGTGTGGCCCAAAGGAGGAAACGGATCAAGGTTCCAATGGGAGAACTAAGCGACAAGGAGATAGCCAGCCTAACAGATGAGGAGATAGACAACCTAACAGATGTAGAATTCAAAACACTGGTGATTAAGATGCTGACAAGCTTGACAGATATGCTTGACAATGGCAAATGCATAAAAGAAGTGAAGGCTATGCTAAGTGAAACGGAGGAAAATCCACACAAAACCAATGGTGAAGGGAAGGAAACCAGGGTTCAAATCAATGATATGGAACATAAGGAAGAAAAAACAGTCAACAAGTGCAGAATGAGGCAGCAAGAATTTAAAAGAATGAGGAAAACTTCCCAAATTTTGCGAAGGTGATAAGACATACAGGTCCGGGAAGCACGGAGGGTACTGGGCAAGCTGGACCCAGAGAGGACCACACCAGAACACATCGTGATTGAGCTGCCAAAGGTGAAAGATAAAGAGAGTCCTGGGGGCAGCAAGAGAGAGGCAGAGAGTTGCCTACAGGGGGGTGCCTATAGGACTCTCAGCTGATTTCTCAGAGGACACTCTGCAGGCAGGAAGGGACTGGCAAGCAGTATTCAATGTGATGAAAGGCAACCTACAACCAAAATTACTCTATCCAGCAAAGCTATCATTTGGAATGGAAGGGCAGATGAAGTGCTTCCCAGACAAAATAAAGCTAAAGGAGCTCATCATCACCAAGCCATTATTATATGAAATGTCAAAGGGACTTAAGAAAAAGATCAAAACTATGAACAATAAAATGACAACAAACTCACAACTATCAACTGAATCTAAAAAATAAAAACAAAATCCAACTAAGCAAACCAGAATAGGAACAGAATCATAGGTACGGTGATCATTTGGAGGGTTATCAGCTGGGAGGGGGAAGGGGGGGAATGGGGAGATGGTGCAGGGACTAAGAAGCATAACTGGTTGGTACAAAATAGACAGGGGGGTGTTAAGAATAATATAGGAAAGGGTGAAGCCAAAGAATCTATATATGCATGACCCATGGACATGAACTAAGGGGGGTGGGATTGCTGGAGGGAAAGGGGGTACTGGGGAGGGGAGCAAAGGGAAAAAAAATTGCGACTACTATAACAGCATAATCAATAAAACATAGTCAAAAGAAAAAAAAAAAAAGTGCCAAAGACCTTAACAGAGACTTTAGCAAAGATGCACACAGAGGGCAAACTAGCCATGAAAAGATGCTCCACATCACAGCTCCTCAGGGAAATGCAAATCAAAGTAACACAAGGCGGGGTAAAAAAAAAAAAAAAAAAAAAAAAAAAAAAAAATCAAAGTAACACCTCCAAGGACAGTCAACATCAGGAATGCAACAGGAGCTGGTGGGAATGCAAAATGGTTCAGCCACTTTGTTAGACAGTTTGGCGGTTTATTACACCAAACATACTCTTCCAAGCAGTTGCGCTCTTTGGTATTAACTCAAAGGAGTTGAGTTAAACTCAAAAGGAGTTGAAAACTTACGTCCATACAAAAACCTGCACATGCATGTTTACAGCAGCTTTATTCCTAATTGCCAAAACTTTAGTAGGTGAATGGATAAACTGGTACACCTACATGATGGAATATTATTCAGCACTGAAAAGAAGTCAGCTATCAAGCCATGAAAAGACATGGAGGAACTGAAATGTGTATCGCTAAGTTAAAGGAACCAACTGGATGTGACCACCTACTGTACATTCTGGAAAAGGCAAACTCTACAGAAGCAGTAAAAAGATCAGTGGTTGCCAGGGGTTGGGGGGAGGGGAGAGATGAACTGGTGGAACACAGACCATTTCCTGGGCAGTGAAGGCACTCTGTATGATCCTGCAATGGTGGACGCCACGTCGTTATCCATTTGTGCAAACCCACAGAATCCACAACACCAACGGTGAACCCGGTGTAGACTATGGACTCTGGGTGATAATGTGTCCATGTAGGTTCATCAGCTGCACAGTCTCTGGTGGGGGTGCTGATAGTGGGAATTCCCCATTACGATATATGTATGGGAAATCTCTGTACCTTCCCCTCAGTTTTGCTGTGAACTTCAAACTGCTCCCTCAAAAACTTTTCAAAAATATTATCTAAAAAACAATTAACATCTAAGACTGAAACAGATGCACTCAAGGTAGGCTAAACTCCAGAACACCAAGGGTCAAAAGAACTTTATATATACTTAGGTGTTCAAAGTGATCAAACAGAAGCAGAACTACTGTCAACCAGTAAACCCTACACCAGCCAAAGTATGGATCAGGTGTACCAGCAGAGTACGAATCAGGTGAGAAATGCCAGGCAGCACCAGGCAAGGGGGAGCCCTCAGGGTACTGGGGATATACAAAGGTAGGCCTGAGCAGCAGCCAGCCCACACATCACTACCTATGTGGTTTAAACATGTGGCTCGGCAATTCCAGGGTAACTGGGAAAAGCTGACAGGTAAATAGGGGAAAAATCCAAGGATAAAAGAAGGTCATTTTAGGATTTCCTGTGGGAAAACCTAAGTCTCTGCTCAGGTCAACAGTGAACAATGTTTACTCAGCAATAATACCGTTACTGTCCAAAGCAGGTGGATTTACTCAGAAATACAGAGGCACAGCCAAATGATGACAGGGACTGTCCCTGGGAAGCAGGACAGAGGACTGCTATTTATGCTTGTTTTATTGTTCAAGTATTCTCTTCACAAAAACCTAGGCACCTAGGGATTAAAGGTTATCTGTACTGCCCTGATCAGTTGGTTGATTCCCTATCAGAGCATATGCCTAGGCTGCGTTTCTGGAGGGGGCATGTGCAAGAGGAAACCCATCAATGTTTCTCTCTCACATCCATGTTTCTCTCCCTCTCTCTTTCCCTCTCAAAAAAAAAAAAAAGTTATCAGTACCAAGGGCCTGCCCCATGCCTCATAGTGGCCTCTGCACTTGGTTTTTAGACAGATCAAAGTCATGTAGTTCCATAGGGGGAAGGTGTCACACTTGGTGGCAGAACCAGGATGGA
The DNA here is from genome assembly GCF_987537825.1 of Furipterus horrens. Lineage (NCBI taxonomy): Eukaryota > Metazoa > Chordata > Mammalia > Chiroptera > Furipteridae > Furipterus > Furipterus horrens. Next base: position 57,580,489 of record NW_028327180.1, on the reverse strand, counting down.
GATCAGAACCAAGGCTTGGACTGAAGAAATTATGATATATGTAGCATTTGGTGTCTCCCTACTACAAGCATCTGTACCCAGCCTGTACTTGGTCCAGAGACCCTGGTGACTTCCTAGCCTGTCCCCTCAGCACCATTTACTGCTTTGTCAGAGGCCCAAAACTAACACAGTATCCATCATAACAGAAAAGTTCAACATTGGTCACTAGAGTTGAGCCATGGCCTCTAGCCCAGGTTCCAACTTGTAGGACGCCCAGCCCAGGTGCTATTTCACCTTTCCCAGCACCAGAATTTTGCACACTCAAGTCAAAACCTGTTTTTCAAGTTTATGGTATTAGTGAGCAGAGGAGACACTGACTTTTTCAGCAGAACCCCTTCCTCCCTACCTGTGAGTCTGCACCTAACCAATTTAGAAGATGCAAGTAACAAGGGTGCTTCTGAGACTAGACACAGCCTCTAGGATGGTCTACTGGCATTGAAGCCAAGAACAGAACACAACTTCCACATGCAAAGAGCTACAGGCCAACCAACAATGGGGCGGGCGTCCCTGAGAAAAACATCCATCCTGCGCCAATAAATGACTGCTTTCCCTGCAAAAGAGAAGTAAGTGTACCCGTGACCTCTACCTGTGCCCTCTGCATCCCCAACAAGCCTCCATGGTTTCAGGAGAAGCAGGGACAGCCCTCATTTGCAATGAGAGTTGAGTAATATGTCTCTGCAGAAGGAAAGTCTGTCAGGTGTTCTGAAACCATTACAGCTGGTGTAAGGGACAGAATCTGTGACAGTGAACACAGAGATTACCTCAACAGTTGGGATCACTGGGAAGAACACACCACCAACATGGAGCATGGCATGGGAAATAAGTGTGACCCTGGGAGGCAGAACGTGAGGACTGGACTCCCCTCTGTGCTGCAGATGTGGTGGACTGTACTGGTCTCCCTTCTGTAAATGGGGGCTCAGACAAATCCCCTACTCAAATGAAAAGCTGGGTGACAGCTTTTTTTCCTTTTTGCCCTTTTAAAAGTCAAAAACTTTATTTTCTCTAAGAGGTTCATGAACGAGCATCTACCTCTGGCAGTCACGTATGTGTTTAGATGATCCATCATCTGAAAGCCCAATTCCTCCCTGGCAGACAGGACTGAAATTTGAAGGTGGATCCTCTACATTCACAGGCAGTATGGTCACATGTTGTTATTGCTGCAAACTGTTTTTTGTGCATCACCTTGGGACTCTAACACACAAGCGAAATGAAGCCTCAAACCATTAAACCCTGTCTGTCAGCACAACACTCACTTTCTGGAGCTTGGACATTTTCCTGACATTGAGTAGCGTATTACATTTTGTCCCTGGTTTTATAAAAATTAGTGTAGGTGGAAAAGCAGGTATCCCTCATAGGCCTAACACAACTGTGACAAAGACATGTATCAACAACAGGCTCAGAACAGTCAGCCAAAGACACTCAATGGCTCTAATTAAGTTGACAGAACTTTCTTTTCTTCCCCTTCAGATGTAATTGATATTATACAGTGTTGGTTTCGGGGTACAACATAATGATTTGATATGTGCATTACTGTAAAATGATCACCACAAGTCTAGTTAACATCCAGCACTTCACATAGTTACAATTTTTTTCTTGCAATGAGAACTTTTACGATCTACTCTCTGAACTACTTTCATATGTAGGCTATACAAACCCCCACTTTACTTAAGTTTGTACCTTTTGACCCCCTCCCCCACCCATTTCCCCCCACCTCAAACTTGCAATAAACAAAAGTGCACCCAACAACATTTTAGAACTGTATCATTCTGGCCTGCATGGTTTCAATGAGACACTGTTTTTCAAAACAAGCTCTTCAGGATGTTTTGCAGGAACCAATCACGAACAAGGGTTGGCCTTTATGTAAGATTCCATACCCCCACACCCACTTGAAGAAGGCCAGCATCCTTACACTGGGGGACACTGGAGGGCAGCACATCCCTTCAGAGTCTCCCACACCTGAAAGAGGGCATTACCTGTCAGGTCCAATTCTTAGGAGGCGCAACAAGTGAAATTCAATTTAGATCACTCTTTGCCAGCTTAGGATTCAAAGTGGAATTCTTAAAATGAAAGCCAGAAATGAATTTCATTCATGGATGTGACTCTTGGGTCTACAGTAACATGAACACCCAAGAGCCACTCTCACTAATTGAACAGGCACGCAGCAACCACAAGGCACGTGTAGGAACCACTTAACTGCAATCAATTCTACTCACCACTAAGTACAAAAACCAAACTATTTAATCGATGAACATATTTATCTTTTGTTCTTCCCTTTTATTCAGTCTTCAAAAGTTTTACTAATTCTTTAACATAACCTTAACTCAAAGCAATTTACAAAACACACTTAAAGTCCTTCTGAAATCTACAGATGGGGGGCAAATAACCAGATGGGCTGTCCCAAATGAAAACAACACCCACATGGAACACTGACCCCAAGTGCCGCAGGGCCTCCACTGGAGCAAAACCTGGATGGAGGAAACACACATCTGAGGCCCTGCTGAAAGATACACTGGAAATGGCTCTGTGCACCTGTCCTTGTGGCAGACACCTGCTTCTCTGTGTTGCCTCCCCCTGATTTGTCCCTGGGCGGGAGGACTTTGAGAATAAACCTACATTCCTGGCCCCCTGCAGCCATGCAGGCCTGAGTATTCTGGCCTGTGGAATGGAGCAGCTCCCAGGTCCTACAGGCCTGATGGTGGGCACATGGCCCCCTACTGAGGAGCCACCAGCACTCTGGACCCTAATGGGCACTTCTACTCTGGCAGTAAGGGTGCAGATACCTTCTGTCTGACCCCAATTGCAGTTAAGTCTGAAGGACCTGTTACTAGAAAAAAAATCAAAGACCAAAAATACAATTTTGTGTTAACCCACACAAATTAAACTGAAAATGGAGGAAACCAAAGTAAATTATGACTAAATTGCAAAGCAGGACCCTGGCTGGGTGTCTCAGTTGGTTGGAGCATCATTCCATAAACCAAAAGGTCATGGGTTTGAATTCCGGTCAGGTTACGGGTACAATCCCTGTTCAGGGCACATATGAGAAGGCAACCAATCAATGCATGTCTCTCTGATCAATGAAAAATGATGACTGAATGAATTTAAAAATGCAAAGGAGGATTTAAGAAACCATGAGCAACTTTAAAGCACCTAGACACCATGCAGAGTGTCCAACCATCACCCCTTACTAATTTTGCCGGTTATTAGAGTTCTTTAGGAAGTCCATTAGATTCTTTCAATCCAACCCAGTGGGAACCAGAGGACCAGCAGTTTGGGATTGTGTTGAAGCACCTCAACAAATTGTTTGGGCATGTTCTGACCCCAGCCTCGTCATACCCGTTTCTCCATGCTGTACCCACCAAGCCCTTTGCTCAGCCTCTGAAGCCAAGTTCAGATGTCACCCCTTTCCACAGGAAGGTCCTTCCCCTCTATTCTCAGTGCACCCCTGACACACTGCTGGGCTAACAGCCACCACACTCAAAGGAGAAGCTGCGCAAGAACAGTGCTGGGCACACAGAGGCCAGCAATCCTCAGTGAATCCAACTGACAGGTGGCAAAGGAGAGTGCAGTAATGACAGGTAGGCTAGTTCTTAAGAGGCCTATGTCAAGCAATGTCAAAAGCTGCTTGTTAGTGACACTGGGGCCCTCTCCATGCAGCTGGCAGCTTCAGCCCCAGAGACGTACAACCCCACACCCCCGAGAGGAGGGAACGGTGGGTACACTGGGCACACCACACAGTCCTGGGTTTCAGTTCTAGTAGTGAGAATATGAGAAAACAGCTCAGGATTCTGATTGCTACTGTGAAGTACAACATATTCTTGTTTTTATCACGCCACTCCTTTAATCATGTGGTTACCACAGACGTGGAGAAGCCTTTGCTGTCTCTGTTCTGGTACCTTTTCAAAGCAGATACCCAGGCCTATCTTGCGGGCACAGGCTCTCTATCTGCACTACAGCAGGGCTGAGACCCCTCCCCATGCCCATGAAGAAAAAGTGAACTGCAACCAGGAGCCCTCAGAACCCACAGTGGTCCCTGAGGCTTTCTTGGCACAGGGGCTTTGGTCAGGGGATAAGCCAATCTCCAAAACTTAGTATTTGTCTTCAGAGAACTTTCATTTTGAAAAAAGAACTAAAAATATTACAGTCACACCTCTTTTTCCGAGGCAAGGGCTTCTGGAACATACAGAAAACGAAAGTGTAGCAAGGGTTGAGAGCGTCTGCTGGATACCCTCCACCTTTGGGACAAGCCCCCCACCAGACCTGCCCCTCCCTCTGTGACCCTTGTCTGGTGACAGCCGGCAGTGACTCAGAGTACTCGGAGACACAGGGGCTCAGTACACCCTTTGCCCCACTCTCCAACAAGATGCTCTTGCCCAAGGGGCCACAGCAGCCTCTCAACAGACCTCTTTCAACCTCTGGTCACATTTCAGACAGGAGCCCTGGTGTCAGGGAAACCTCATTCTCATACCTGCTCATGCCACCTTCTCCTTACCACTTCCAAGATCCCTGCCCTGCCCACCACACTGCGTTGTCTGGCAGGATCACACCTCAGCACTGCCCCTCAGCCAGACTCCCAGGGCAGTGTGATCCCTGAACATGCCCCTCTATTTCTGTTCCCAGTTAGACCTTTTCCTCACCTCCAGCCCCCATTTCTAACAACCCCTCAACACACAGATCTCCCAGTGAAATCTCTCTCCAACAGAAAGGGCCAGTCCTTCCCCACTTGAACACCGAGCAACTTTCTCCCAGTTCCTCAGACCCAAACCCAGGTACACCCACAATCCCTTTCTCTATTCTTTCAATTCCCAGATCTGTCTGCTTTACCAGCAAGTCCTGTCTCTCCCTTGCAAGGTGCACCCCACCACCACTTGCATGTGTCCTGGTGCAACTGCCTCATTTCCCCTACATCACAACAGCCTGTAGCTTCCACTCCACAAGGTGTTCTCAGTGCCTGCGAGAGGGGCCTGTAGGATGTCAGATGACTGAGAACCACATGCTAATTCAGGGGCCTCACACAGGTCACAACAGGCACTTCACAGCGCCCCCTCTACCACCCTGAAGGAATGCCAGCAGATAATACAACAAACACCTGCACTGACTGTAAAACACCCACTATTTTGCCCAACTGTAAAGTTACAAGGAAACGAAGGATGGTGACTCAGAATAAAATACACACTTCAGTTCTGGGCACGACCACACCTTCAACTCTGGGAGGTGTCCAAGAGCCCCCTGAAGCCTGCACCAGCAGTTCAGGCCTTGGGGGACTGCTGTGTCCAGGAAGCAGTAAGAGAGCAATTCTTGGTAAGGTTCTGCAAGGAACAAAGTACAGCCCCTGGTCCCCGATTTACAGAGTAGTTGCTTTCCTGGAAAATTCAGAACATCTATTAAAAATCCATGCAATAAAACCAAAAGAACAAAAACCAAGGTGCTGTCTCCGTACATAAAACAGAATTAGGCCTCAGATAGGGAAGTGACAGAGAACACATTCTTGCTGCTTTCACAAACTCCCCAACACCCCTTCTGGGAAGTAAGCCCTCCCAGGCCCACTGGCACACTCCAGCCGACTCCCTGCTGCTGTTCACCCGCCAGGCACCCTGGGCCTTCGCACTCCCTGTCTCCTGCCCAGGAGCAGCCTCCTGTTTCTCCCTCAGACCCACAGGACCCTGCTCACTCACACCTCCGGTCGACCCTCAAGCTTATTCCCTGTCCTCCTGAGAGGCCAAACTCAGTGCCCACCCCTTTTCTGTGCTGCCTTGGCTGCTTACCTTTCTGCTCACTACAGGACCATGCAGCTCCACCGGACCCCACTCTGCCAGCGGGGCCTCCTCTGCCCAGAACTCACCGTCCTCCCCCACCTCCACCAGGTACCTCACTGGGCACCCCAAGGATTCACCAGCAGAACAGGAAAAAATAACTGTAAAAAGCACTTACCAGGGCCCTTAGAGATTAGCAAACAAAAATAGCAATCATGCATGCCCATAAATATGCTTTCCCTAAAAATGAGTGTGTCAGGAAAAACCTACCAAGTCAACAATGAATCTCATGCTGGTTTACAATTATACCTGAGCGGTGCAGTCTGAACAGTCTTGGATGTTCCAGTGAGGAGCCTGGGGCTGGGGAGACACTGTGAACACGCAGGGCAAAGGCAAGCACCACAGCCATGGCCAGTGCTCAGGAGGGGTGTGTGCGCAACCTGCTTCCTACACCTGCTCCCTGCAGCTGGTGACCCAGAATTCACTTCCTGTGGGCTCCCCAGGAATTGGCAAAATCCTTATTACTCTGACAGAAAAGAAATGCTAAAAGCTATAACTATTTTAAGCACATTTCACCACCCAAATGGGCAAAAAAATGTAGTATTTTAAACACAAATTAATGGATCTGCAGTTAATTAGGAACTGCACACTCATCTACAGAGAGAAATCCTCACAGGAAAAATACACTGTTAACAATTCTTAAGAGACATCCTTTGTTCTGAAACCTGTCATCAAAAACTGGCACATGTAACTTGGCTGTCATTCCTACTCTTTGTGAACAGGTCTAGAAAGAGTCTTAAAACTGTTCTTGGCCATCTGTACCTAAGTCAATCTGACAGAACCCTGCAAACAGTCTGACGTAAAATACAAATGGGAAGATGCTATTTTACACTATGACTTGCTAGCATCCCTTTGAGTAGCATTACCTATTAAACTCTGATTACACATTAATTAATGTTTCCAAAATGCACAACACAGCTTAACTTCTGATAATGTGCATGGATCATACCTGGCTTCCCATTACTTTATGCCCTATACTAAGTCTCCCCTATGGCACCAGAGTGGCAAAAACACTAGCCTCCTAAACAGGATCACTCCCAACTGCTATGTGTATAAAATCTGTTTTTTCCCAGTCTCTTCCTTTTCTATTGGCTGATGACAGGTTGCTAAGCTCTTGCTGCCACTGTGTGCAAAAAAACAGGAAACAAGGGTTATGGACAAGGTTAGGTTCCTGAGTCAGACTGACCACTCCCTCCAACTCTTATAAAGAAGCTGGGGTGACAGTCCTCGGGGTGAGCACCTAGAAGACTTGCCTAGGAATAAAGAGGCTTTGATGTTCTTGCGTTAAATTTTGCCACATTTTCCCCAGCTAATCAGGTCATTGAATCCATGTGAGAATTCTGAACCACCTTCCAGAACAGCGATACAGCTGTAGTTGTAACAGATGCAGTGCAACTACATTTTAAATGGTTTCTAACAAACCTAAGGATGAAGGAAAGGAGCGGAGCTATGTGACCTGAAATCAAACCTTCACCCGCCCCCCAACACACTCACATATCCCCAAGTTGTCCTTCACTTTCCAGTAGGAAGAGTTACACCCCGAAGACCACTTCGGATGGTGGTGCTGAAAGGACATCTCTAACAGCATCCACCCCGTTGAGGTGTAGACAGAGCGCAAGAGATCAGTTCTAATTTTAAGATCCCAAATGAAGTTTTCATTCATGTTTCTCTCTTACCCACCTCTGAGAGCTGTGCATTTTGGTTCCTTTCATTCTCCTAATTCCACAAAGGTTGGAAGGTTGATGGGAAGAATTTCAATGGGACAAGGCACCCAGAGATGGCCATGATGGAACGGCAAGCCCAGGATGGCTGAAGTCTAAACACCTGCTCAGTCAATGATTACCACCCTTATGATCAAGGCAACATTCAATTTGGAAACGCTGAAGAAAATGGATTCAGCTCTCAAACCAAGCTACCATACTATTGATGAACCTACACTGGATTTTTCCCTTGATGAGGTTTATTCCAGTGCCTATCCAACTCTGCTTATCACCCTTGTGGCCGATGGTCCACACCAAATCCTACTGCTATCCACAGATAAGTCACAATGTGCCTTCCCGTACTTTCCAGTCCATCTGGTCTGTGGTAAGAGTCAGCTTAACAGGTCTGAATGTCCTCTTCATATTGTGCAAGAGGCAAAGCAAACAGCTAGACCACGCGATTGAAAAACCAAGTAACTGTGAGAAGCACAGAACCAGTTTCTGCCTTCTACTAACTTTATCTTAACAGTGGACAGCATGTGAGTCAGCTATTAACCAAACCAAATACTTTCAGTCTTTTTGAAGTAGCCATTCTGCATACCTGTATCGGAAGATAGCCCTCCCAGGAAAAAGCATGTTTCTAATGTTACAGGTTTACTTTCAACAGGATGTTTCTGAAGGCAGCGACACGTAAGGAGGCACAGCTTCGTTCTGCCCATTGCAGAGAAAACAGTACACTCTCACAGTGGCCACATTTCTGATCAGCGTGTACACACTCAACTGCTCTTCACTTTGGACCCAGCTAGCCAGTAACACCAGGCATTCAAGTGCTTAGTTTTGGCTCCTCACGGAGGTTGCTCAAAACTTAAGAGAACACCACACTCACAGCCCCATGTCAGGTACTAAGAATTGCCCCAGCAGAGGGCTACCATGCACTCCAGCATCTCAACACTCCTTCAGACACACACAGCCTCAAACGCAAGACCCATCGTGCAAACAGCTGGCAGAGGAAAGTGCTGACCACTAGTCCTGAAATGAGAAATACAGCTGATTACTGAGCACCAACTACAGAGCTCTCAACAGTTACTTCTCAAACCAAGCCAATAACTTCTTGTGCAATTCCGCTCAATTCATTTAAAGCATAAACTTCATGTTTTCAGGAAATAGGAGTGCCACCTAGCTCAGAGGTGCCGTCTGAGTCTCACTAGCGAATATTTTAAGTATTCTGTAATTAATTAGCAAGTGTTGTTTACACGCCATAACTACCTGGATCCTGTAACAGAAGCGCTAGGGTGCTCTGCTAGGGAGGCCGCCTTGACCCCCGGACCAGTCGTTCTATAGGTAAAAGATTCGCTAGCTCAGAAGAGGGTTCTCATCTCTGACAACGGGGCCCGTGAAGCAACCCTGGCGCTGCAGCAATCTTGGATAGAAGGACCCTGACCAGGCGTTCCCATTCATACCCTAGAACCTCACCCCAAAGCACTGCCCAGGAACAGGCGCCCCGCCCCGCCCATCCCCGGAGACAGGAACTGAACTCAAACCCTGGTCATCGCGTGACCTTGGCCACGTCCCGGGCCAGGGGCCGCAGTTTCTTAGTCCTTGAAACCCCGAGGCGGGAGACTAAGAAGGAAGCGGGACTTCTTGGGGAGCCCGCGGTCTGGCCAGACTTCCGGGCGCCCGCCTCGGCGGCTGTGGGAAGCTCGGGGCCGTGACAGGGGACTAAGTGGAAGACTAACCCCCATCCCAGACCGATTTCAACTCAGGCCCAACCTTGACCTCAACTTTATCCCCGGCGGGCGAGTGATCCCGACCCCAACCCCGGCTCAGCCTCGACTAGACCGGCAGTCCAGCCCTACGCTCCCGCCCCGCCGTGCCTCGGTCCCAAACCTGGCCTTAACCTTCACCGGCCTGACTTCATCTCGGTCTCCACCCTGGCCTCACCTCGCTTTAGACTCAGGCTTCACCTCGGCCCCGGGCCAGGCCTCGCCTCGCGTCAGCCTCGGCCCTAACCACGGCTCCCGGCTCGGCTTCGCCTTGCCTCGCCCCGGACCTCACCGTGGCCCTAAAGCCCTGCGCCGATCCTCCCCGCCCGCCCCGCCGCTCCAGACGCGGTAGCAGGGTCTCACGAGGCCCAGACCTGACCCCGGCCCCAGTCCCACCGCCCCGGCCTCCGCCTCCGCCTCACCCTCGGCGTCCGCGACGCTGCTGTTGCTCAGAGCCAGGCGTTGGTTTCGCTCCCACAAGATGGCGGCTCTGATGGCAGCCACGTCAGTGTCTACTACCGCGGGGAACACTGGGTAATGGGGCGGGTCACCCTGGCCCCGTCGCGGCACGCACGCGCAGAATCGGAGAGCGGGAGCACGGTGTGAGGGCAATGCCCCGCCCACCGTTGCGCATGCGTACTCTCCTGGGTTGACGTCCAGCTGCGCCTGCGCTGCGAGTTTCGTAAGAAAGTGGCTTGTGGAACCTACGAACATACTAATATTTCGAGGATACAGGGACTAAGGCTCAAGCATGTCCTGGCTTCCGGAGCGGCAGCGCCACGGTGCCAGACCCACTCCCCGGCCAGGGGCTCCTTGAGGACCGGCTGGATCTCCTGATTGGAAACCATTGCCACTAGCAAGCGGCCACTGAGGGAAGGGAGTTCCTGGGGCGCTTGCTCCCTGGAGACACCCGCTGCGACCCACGCAGACCCGTATGTGCTGGCGGAGCTGCTTCGGGAGAGCTGGCAGCAGATCAAATAAGGAGCTGTCAGTAGTAGGAGCCTAGCGGGGGACAGCACTGCCCTCAGGGAGGCAGTCCAGGTGACAAGAAGAGGGAGCCCCCTCCTCCGGGAAGCCACTGGGATGATCTGAAGGAAGGCGAGGACCGTCGCGGCCCTCTCCGCGTTCTCCAGGCTCGAGGCCTGGCTCTGGGCCCCCACTTGGGACTTTACTCTGACATCCTGCCGACCTTAGTATCTCCCTTGTGCTACCTGGAATCCTCCTTTCCCCCATCCTCGTGCTGCTGCGAAGGGTCTCCCAATCAAAAGGCATTAGGGAGATTGTTGGGGGGGGGCTTTTCAGCCTCGGACGTTGCATGTTGTGGAGGTGCAAAGAAGAGCCATCACCTGAGCTCTGGCCCAGGGGCCTGCTGCAGAGGAAGGCCTGAGGTGTGTTCCTGCCCAGGGTGGGGATGGGGTGTGTGTGTGTGTGTGTAGAGGTGTTATTCCTGCCCCCTCTCTGCCCAACTTCCTCACTTGCTCCGTTTGGGCAGGGCCCCCTCACTGGGCTGGGGCGCGGGGACCCCACCAGCTTCTAGAGGCTGCCTATCCCCCCACTCAGCCCTCCTGCTGCAAACTGATGACCCCTTCCTGAGAGGCTGAGGGCCCTCTGCTCTGTGAGCCCGACCCGTTGGTCCTGGTCGCAGGCCCCAGCCTTCCCCAGATTTAGCCACCTATGTGGTCTGGACCTCAGCTCTGACCCCCCAGTGCCAACGTTGTAAAACACTCCAAGATTGCTCACGCCAAGTGCCTCGAGGGTCTGTTCCTCCAGGGAGGGGTGCAGGATGGTCAGGTGGTGCTGGCTCCCAGCCCTGGAGAACTGACCCATGGCCAGTCTGCAAGTGCTCATGTGTCCTTAGGAATGTCCCTTATACATTTTTTTTTAATTGTGAAGAATATAGACAGGGAGGAGCATATGAAAGATACGGTTTAAAAAAGAACAAGATGGCTCCCTGTGTACCTTCTGGCAGGTTAAGGGATTTACCTTCCTCCTGATCCTGTCCTAGTGTGTTCCCCTTTGTGAAAAGGGGCATCTTCAAGCCAGATATGGGCATCTCAGCCATGACCCTAGCAGGGGATCTGTCAGGCAGCCAAAAAGTGCTAAGCAGTTACCTAGGGAAATAAGCCCAGAGCTTTCCTGAGGTACCTTGGGAGCCAGGACCTCCCAGCCCCTGTTCCTGAGGGTCCGGGGGATGACACCCTGGGGACTCACTGAGTGGGGTGCCTGCCCAGCTTTGGCCAGGAAGGTGCAAGGTGAGCTGCCTAAAGGGGCACCAGCATGAGTTCCTCCACAGTGAAGCTGAAGTCCCAGTGCCCAGATCCTCACTCCAGCCTGGCCATGTGGGGGAAATGAGGCTGGGTTTGAGCTCCTCCCATCTGGGGGTCCCTAGGCCAAGGACAAGGCATACATAGGGATGCTGAATAGTAGGCCCCCAAGGAAGATAGCTGCAAGTTCAGAAGGACACCTGGAGCAAAGGGGCAGGGGATTGTGAGCCCAGACGCCTCCTTTCCCCTCTGGGGCCTTGGCGAGTAGTCTGCCTGCACCCAGTGCAGCCCCTGATGCTGGCCCCACTCTTCACTGTGCTTAGGGCTGGGTCTTTGGGGAGAAAAGAATATCAGTGGGGAAGGGGGAACTGGTTTTGTCACTCAGGCTGTGTGGGTCCCAACCTTCAGCTCATCTCAGCTACCTGGAGAGTCACTAAGCCTTTGGTCCCTTTGCCTGTTTCCCAGTCAGTGGATTTACGAGGGCACACCCAAAAAATTTATTTAAAGAAACCCAAACAGATTTATGTTCTGGAGGGTGGGCCCCTTGTAGTCCAGGCTTCCCCCACTAGGTGAGTGTTCTAGGAACCCATCTGTGTCAGTGTACCAGCCGGTGTTGTTGTGAGAGGCTTCAGTGAAATTTTTTTTCCATAAGACAGTGTGTTTGCCCATTTCATGATGGGTGAGTTACAAGTGCACCTGCTTATACTGTGCAATGTTCAGCAGTTTTTGACGGCACAACCCCATGCCCCACCCTCCCTATTCACCTGATCTTACCCCAAATGACTTTTTTTGTTTCCCCCGTTGAAAAAAGTCCTCAAAGGGAAATGTTTTGCTGATGTGGAAGAAGTGAAGAAAAAAAAACACACACAAAAAAACAGAAGCACTAAAAGGCATAAAAATTGACCAGTTCAAAAACTTTTGAGCAGTGGAAAAAATGTCTCAATAGGTGTATTGCATCAAATGGAGAGTACTTTGAAGGTGACTGAAGTTTAAACATATAAAAATAAATACACAATTTTTTATAAATAAATTAGGAGTTTTTTTGCTCCCTGCCCTCATATTAGGGTTCTCCAGAAAAACCGACAGATAGTGTATGAATACATGGGGATTGGTTCATGTGGTTATGGGGCCAAGAAGTCCCATGACCAGACATTTGCAGGCTGGAGACAGAGGAGAGGGGATGGGTGAGGTAGTCCCAACCTGAAGATGGGAGAACCAGGAGCTCTGAAGTCCGAGGGCAGGCAAGAGAGATGTCTTTGAGACAAATGTCCCGACAGCAAATTCGCCTGTCCTCCACCATTTTTTTGCAGACCCCCCACTGGTGGGATGAGGCCCACCTGCTTTGGTGAAGGCTGTCTTCTTCCCTCAGGCAACCTAGTCAAGTGTTAATCTCATCTGGGGTACCCTCACAGACATCCAGAATTGATGCTTTACCCACCTGCCCCCTCCTCAGCCCAGCCAAGATGACACATAAACTAACCATGTCAGCAGTGCTGGGTGGAGCCTGTGAATCTGCATTTATAACAGGTTCCCTTGTTTCAGATGCTGCTGGCCCAGGGAGCCCTTGGTGACCTGGGGGTGGGGGTGGATGGACAGCTAACCTCTTCTGACCCTGATGCCCTAGGACTGGGGGGCTCTGCTGGCGAGTGTCTGCCCATGCATATGGTGTCTTTGTGGGTTGGGGTACAGGCACTGGCATATTTGAGGAGCCTGCACCTGGGAAGGACAAAGTGTGCCCTGGGAGGAGACGCTGAGCACCTCTAGCCCATCCACACGTAAGCCTGGCTCTGTCACACCCAACCCTGAGATGGAGGGCAGACTGCACCATCAAGAGAGGTCACATCCTGAAGCCTTGTCACCTCCCTCCTTCTCAGGTCTCTGGGCACCTCTTGCTTGGGGCCTAGACCCCCAACCCTGCTTTCCCTGCAAGCCCAGATCCCAGGAGAAACCAGTCTTTGATCCTGTCCTACTAGGGACAGAAGGCCTGACCTAGAGTCTTAGGACCCACCCCCTCCACCTCCCACAGAAAAGGAGATGGAGGCCTGAGGACAGGACAGGCAGCCCTGGTGTCCAGGGTGGGCTCTGGGATGGCTGTGGTGAGTGAGCAGCTGGGGCCTGGCCTCTTTGGGTTTTCCTTTTTCAGACAGGCGTAATTCCTGTGCAGTGGCACACACACATGTTCAGTGAGCTTTGGAAAAGGTGCATCTGTGCAAACCCCATTAAAACCCACACCCTAGCAAAGACAGAACACTTCCCCCTGCAGACCTTCGCGGTGCCATGATGCTCCTGCCGGACGTGCTGGACACTTGGGCAGGTGTGAGTAAGTTGCGGGGCACCCAGGCTGGCTGTGTGCAACACACTTTCACAGCTGTGATGCCTCGAGGGCAGTGGCTGCCTCAAGGGCACAGACCAGGGCTGCTTCTTCCTGAGCTGAAACCTACAATTTTCCCAGCTTCCAGGTCGGCAACTTTCTTCCTCCCTGCTGGGGTCTGCTTCTGCTGCTCAACACAGAAGGAGGCTGGGGTTCAGGGAGCGGGTGAGAACAGGGCAGTGCCCCTTCGTGTCCCTTAATTATCTTGTCAGGGGCAGATGGTTTCAGCCCTCCCTTGTGCCCTGCTCCATCCTCTGCCCTCAGCTCTCACATGCAATAGAGCTGGGAGCCCAGTAGTCTGCCCTCTGTTGGGGGCCCTGGGGAAGGGGAGAGTGGCCCATTTCATCTCCTCCAAGGCCAGATATCTTCTTGAGAAGATCAAAAAAGTCCTCTCTCGAATCCTGCAAAGGAACCAAGTGGAGCCTGGTTGTGTGCTGCCACATCCAGGGACAGGGCAGATGGCGTAGAGCTGCTCTGCCCTGAGGCCTGCTGGAGTAGGAGCTCTCCAGGAATGCCCAGGGCCTGGGGGTGCAGGTAGGTCAGTGGGGGCGAGCACAGAGCAAGGAGCAGCTCCACATATGGGGAAGGCAGTGTGGGTGAACTACCATTGCTGCGCGCATGCAGGATGAGACTAAATGGACTTCCAACACTTTAGGTCTGGCATCAGGTGAGGTTTGTCCAAGGTGAGCCAGAACTCAGATTCCATCATTGCTTGTGTGGGAGAAAGTGACACGGGAGAGACATGTTGATGAGGGCAGCTGAGGTGTGATGGCTTCCTTTTGTCCTTGGAGAATGTCTGTGTGTGCCCTGTTTGGTGAAGGGGCTGTGTAGGCAAAGGGGTAGGGTTCTCTGGATGAGGCCCCATACAGGGATATGGTGAGGGCATGCTGGGGCACAATGCCGTGGAAGTCGGGGACCTGACAGGCAGGAAGAGCCTTAGTGACTTGCAGGCTTGCCCTGGTGGTTCCTGCAGTGTGTCCAGGGAGGGGCTGGAGGACGTGTGGCCATCAGGAGAAAGTTGACCGGGGTGTGGAGCTGTGGCACCCAGTGAGGTGGGGGTGGGGAGAGAGAAAGGGACTTGGACCCATGGGAGAGGGTGACCCAGAATGTGAGGGATGCAGCCATAGGCTCTACCTGGATAAAACTGTCTTCTTGGGACCCACCCCCCAGGTTTGAGTGGGCTGGAGTCTGTGCTGCTTTCGTGGGGCCACTTCCTCTTTCAAGCTCAGACAGAGGACAAGATAGAGGGAGGGACTCTGCCTGGGCTGGGAGGTATTGAACATACTCGGGGTTATGAAAACACCAAGAGAGGGAACAGTTGGTCCCTGTTCTGGGTTCTGTGACCAGGTGACAAGTTCTGCAAACTTTAGTGGCTTAAAACAACAGACCTTATGTATGCTATTTCATGGTTCTGGAGAGGTTAGGACCTGGGGCTTTTGAGTGAAATGTACTGGCCTGAGGTTTTGCAGGAGGTGCAACCAAAACAGCAGCAGTGCCTGACTTTTGACCACAGGCCTTACAGTGAGCAGAGCTGTGTCTCCCAAAAGTCCCGTCTACCCGGAATGCGTTCTAATGTGGAAATGGGATCCTTACAGGTGTAATCAAGGTAAGGATGGAGATGAGATGACCCTGGATTCAGTCAGCCCTCAATGCAATGATGTGTGTGTTTTTTTAAATTTATTTATTTGAGAGAGAGAGAAACATCGACCTCTTGTTCCACTTATTGATGCATTAATTGGTTGATTTTTGTATGTGCCCTCACCAGGGAGGGATCAAACCCACAACCTTGGTGTATTGGGACAATGCTCTAACCAACTGACCTACCTGGCCAGGGCTAGTGACATGTCCTTATAGTGAAAGGAAGGGGAGATTAGAGATACAGACACGGGGAAGTGGCCATGTAATGGCTGTGGCAGAGATGGGGTATTGTAGCCACAAGCCCAGGGATGCCTGGGGTACCAGTAGCTGAAAGAGGTATAAAGGACACTCCCCTAGAGCCTTCTGAGAGAGGGCAGCCCTGCAACACCTCTCTGATTCGTGGCCTCTAGACCTGAGAGAGCACACACCTGTTCTTTTGTGGTCCTTTGTTATGGTGCCCTGAGACCTCGTGCAGGCTTCTGCACTCACTTGGTTGGTGCCTGGGCTGAAAGGTTGCCCCCTCCCCCATAACCCTCTCTCTCCTCTGTGCCTTACCGGTGTTGTCTGCACACAATGGCCTCAGGGAAGCTGACCAGCAGGACCAGGGGAAGGCTGGCAGCAGCTGGTGCTGCTACCAGCGAATATCATCACTCCACCCCA
The DNA here is from genome assembly GCF_987537825.1 of Furipterus horrens. NCBI lineage: Eukaryota > Metazoa > Chordata > Mammalia > Chiroptera > Furipteridae > Furipterus > Furipterus horrens. The sequence goes on along the minus strand of NW_028327180.1, from coordinate 57,564,244 downwards.
CCCCCCCATTGCCCTCGCTGGCACCCACAGCCCTGTGTCTGGAGGAAGCTGGTGTGGAGAACGCCACCACTGCAGTGGCAGTTACTGCAGAACTGCCCTGAAGAGAGACTGCAGCTGGGGAGCAGGGCTCCTGGGCCTACCCCCACCTCCATCAGCCTGGCCAGGTGTGGACTGTCCTCAGAAGCAGGAGGTAGGACATGGACTCTCCCAAGGATCCATGTGACTCTTGCTCGCTGTCCCATAGCACCAGACCAGGTTGACTGGACAACTTGCAGACTGGAGTCCCAGCCACAGAGTGAGGCACCTTGGTATTCCTGGTACCTAGCAAGTGGCCTTGTCAGGAGCCCCGTGGGCCCCAGCCCCGTTCTCCCCAGTGAAAAACTCCCTCCCCATGGTACCCACAACCCTCTGTGGCAGGTCCCAATCTTTCCAGATGGCAGACGCAGGCACACCAGCCCCTAGCTCCTCAGCTCTGCCCAGGCTCCTTCCAAGGCCTCTGCCTGGTTGCCCCTCCAGGGGTGCTCCCCACTTGTAAGGCCTGTCACCACCACCACCCCGCCTCCATCCCCCACTCTCCACCTATCATTGCCCTGCCTGCACTCTCTGCCCTCACCTGCCTCCTCTGTCGCACAGGACACCTGATGCAGTCCTTTGTTTCGGGTATTTGTCTGCCTCCTGCCGCCTGGCCAGGCCTCGGCAGTGGACGCCAGTATGCTCACAGTACCCTGTGGGTTACTCCAGGGCAAGTGACTGGAAGGATAGCAGGGTGAGTCTCAGGGGCCCCGCAGACTGGATGGGAGACTTCAGGCCCTTGAGGGCTGCCGGGCTGTGTCCCAGCCTGGCTCGCTGTTGCCATGGAGGCACCTCTGCCATTCAGAACCAGATGGAGTACAGGTGGTCAGACGGGGGCGCTCCTGTCCAGGTCACCACTGCCTGGCTGGGAACGCTCGCATTTCAATTAAAACTGGCCTCCTGCCTGACCCCATTCTGCCATCACATTCTCCACCTAATGGGGGCCCTTCAGAGTTGCGAGGTTCATCAAAAAGCCCAGCGAAGGCATAGTGGTGTCCTGGCACCTGCTGCGGGCACCCGCCTGCATGTACCCTGCCCCAAGCCCCAGAGGAAGGCCCCTCCCTTGCCTGCCACTCCTCCTGGGCAGGGTCCTCTGTGCCAAGTGCTGTAGGCCACCTCCAGCTCTGGCCTCTCCAAGGGGGCATGTCATTCAGAGCTCACTATCTCCATCAGGGGAGGGCAGGACAGGCACTGTCCCAACTCCAGCTCCCACCCCTTCACCTGCCCACCCATCTGGGTACCCAAAGTTGACTCACCCCCTTTCTCTTGCAGCCTGTCACCTCTACCACTCTGTTAGGACTGTCTGTGAGGGGTGCACAGGGTGCCTGGTAATCCGGGTGCATTCAAGGCTGACAGCAGGGAGAGGGGTGGGGGTGTGCCTGCAGCCCACCAGGTGAGAAGCCAAGGTACTGTGGTCTTTGAGGTGAACCTTCAAAGGCCTCCTTTTCAGGGCCTGGCCACAGAGAGGGATACTCAAGCCAGCCAGAGGGGCCAAGTGCATGACAAAAAGGGGCCTTATTCTGGACTCAGGGCCAGAGCCCAAGCAGGTAGCAAGGCTGCTGAGGAGGCCAGGGCAGCCAGCACTTCTGTTCTGGAAAGAAAGTAACCCTCTTTAACTGGATTACAAAACAATCTAAAAAGACACTCACCGTGAAATAGACTGAAGCTGGATGCCACTGTGTGCTGGGGTCTTGTCAGTTGGGGTGCCGGCCGGTTGCTGCCTGCCCAGCATGTTGGGTACAAGCTGTACGGGGAGCCCAGGGAGGCCTCTGGTCCTGTTCCGGGACCTAGGAGTATCCTCATGCACCTCAACCCAGGGGTCTCACAGGATGGAACATAGGAAGTTGACATGCCCCTCTGGTGGCTGAGGGAGCATATCAGAGTGGATGGTGGCATCTCACATGTCACATGCCACAATCAGCCCAGCTGGGATGTAGACCTAGGGTCAGGATCATGACGCTCTTCTTCCTGCCTATAGCAGGACAGGCCCTGTGACAAGGGAGGCAGAGAGCTGGTCTGAGCCACCTGTAAGTGTGTCTCAACCTGAGGCCTCCCAGCTGTGCTGTGTGCAACCCCACCTGTAGTATGTTCCTTGTACCGTCTCCACCTGCAGCAACCCCACCTGTGTTGTTCCCATCTGCAGTGTCCTACCTGCACTGTCCCCACCTGCAGTGTCCCTACTTGCATTGTTCCAGCCTGTATGGTTTTTACCTGATGTGTTCCCACTTGCATTGTCCCCATTATGTCCTCTCTACCTTCATTGTCCTCACCTGCAATGCATTCACCTGCATCATTCTCATCTGCATTGTCTTCATCTGCAATGTCCCCACCTGTAGTGTCCCCACCTGTGTTGTTCCCATCTGGGTGCTCTCCACCTACAGAGTTATCACCTGCAGTGTTCTCACCTGAGTCCCTACCTGATCTGTTATCGTCATAGCTTTTGTAAGCCAGGCTGTGTATGCCCTTGCTGCTTGGAGAGTAGGTTGAAGTTGTTCCCAGGTGGGTTAAGCTGTCTGCAGGTAGAGGCCACACTGCCCTCCTGGTCTGAGCAGGTAGGTGCTGGGCTTGAGCCCCACTGGTTTCTCTACGTTGGCTGAGGGTAGGGTATCTGCCCCCACCCCCCCATCTCAGGGGCTAGAACTGTCCACACCGCACCCTTTCCTTCCAGGAGTAGTTGTCACACAAGTGCAGGCAAGGCTGTGATCTGCTGGGCAGCTCCCAGGTAACCCAACAGGCACCCAGCACTTGATGGTGGGAAATGCGGAGCTCAGAAGCTCAGATGTGGGCTGGGGCCAGGGAGCTGCAGCTGCACTTCCAGGGGTGTCCAGGAGATTGGGCGGCATCCTTACAGACAAGCCCTCTGAGGGCAGCCAAGGGGCAGGCAAGGGGCAGGTGGCCCTCTGTTCTGCCCCAGACCCACTCCTGACCCCCAGGCTGACCTCTGACCTCAGGCTGCCCCTGCCCCTGTCTCAGGTAGCACCTATCCACCTGTCCTCAATTTGCTATTGACTCAGAGACTGGGGCAAGGCCTGGCCTTCTCCTGGCCTCAGTTTCCCTGTTTGCAACATGACCAGATGCTGTGCTGCCATCCTGAGACCCAGATGCCCTTCCTCACAGCCAGTTCCTGGGGCACCGGGGCATGGCTCCGGGTGGGCACATACACCTGGCATGGCTGCAGGACCAGCCCATGTTTGAGGTCACAGCTTACAGAGTTGGCCCCTCCCAGGTGCCCCAACCTCTCTCAAATCTCCCCATACTAGAGAGTGTTCCTCTGAAGAGCTCTGGGGGCACTAATTTGGCTTGTTCAGCCTCGCCTATACAAGGCCTGGGCTAGGGAGAGTGGATCTACTGGGGGTGGGTCAGGACGTAGGGAGAGAGCCCCTCCCCCATCGTGGCTGTGCACACACACAGCCTCTCCTCTGCTGCCCTGGTGCCCTGTGCAGGCCCCTGAGGTACAGTGGGTACTGGCAGCAAGATGGTAAGAAGGCTGGGGCTACTGGGATGGTGGGAAGGTGAAGGAACACAGGAGTGAACTGCAGGTGGGACCGGAAGGTGTGATGTGAGGTTGCCCTTGGGCAAGTCCTGCTCTGGGGAGGGTCAGTTTCTCCATGTATGCATGGAGGCTCTATGTCATCCCAGAGTGGGACCAGGGTGCCAGGGTCACAGCCTGAGATGCTTCAACTCCATCCTGTGGGCGCTGGGGAACCATGTGAGGTTCTCGAGCAGGGGTGGGGCTGCGCACCCCGTGATCTTAGTCCCTGAGGCTCTGGCTCAGATCTGAATACTCAAAGCACACATGGAAAGAAGCATGTGTGATCGATAGGGGCCCTTCCAAGCAGCCCTGCCCTGGGCTCCCAGCCTCACCTCCCTGGGTGCCGTGAGCGGGTGGGCCGTGCCATGCCAGGTGGGGCAGTGAGATGAGCCCAGTGTACAGTAGGCAGCAGAGGAAGCTGAGGGGCTGCGGCATTCTGCATGAGCCTGCCTGCCTCTCCACGGTGGTTGTCAAGCAAGGGGAAGACAGATGGGGAGTCTCCTTCTCTCCACTGCTCTCTGTCTGTGCCTGGAATTCCACCATTTGCCCTCTGGCATTCCTGTCTTCAGTTCTTCGATTGCCCTGGGGTGCGGAGGGGTGTGTGCAGAGTCCTGACCTCTGCCAGAACTTGGAGCCAGTGAGGTGGTGACACGCGCTGTGGTTAGATGCAGAGCACCCCTGGGAGGGAGATGAGGGCACTGGTGAGCTTCGTGAGCTCCCTCTGCCACAGAAGCCCTCTGGAGTAACTGCAGTGCCACCTCCAATCACACAAGCACCGGGCCGGCAAGATTCTGGCCAAGGCCAGTGCAGTGACTCAGCTGGCCCCTGGACTCAGACTGGGCTGCAGGGAGATCAGCTGCTCTATCAGAGTGGGTGAAGGTTCCCCCGAGAAACGGGCCTTCTTGGGTGGGAGGGTATGCTGTCCCTCCCAGCCAGCCATGTTTGGGTGAACGAGTCCTGGTCTTCATACCGTAAACACCAATTTGCAGGCCCCGAGAGCCAAATGACTGTTTACTGTGCGCTCCAAGGACTCATAAAAAAGAGAGAGAGAGAGAGAGAAGAGAGAGAGAGAGAGAGAGAGAGAGAGAGAGAGAGAGAGAGAGAGAGAGAGAGAGAGAGATGAATGAGGAGCCAGCCTGGAGCTAAATATCAATTAGCACCTTCTGACTAGCTACTGTCCCAGCTGCCAGGCTGGGAGGTGGCGACTCCCAGGCAGGGGCCCTCCCCAGGGCTTCCCGGTGCCCTGGGTACCCTACCTGGGCCTCAAAAGTATAGGAGGGTGTTGGAGCCAGAGAAACAGCACCCCATGCTCATCTCCTTCTGGAAGCCCTTCCAGGTTGACCCAGTAGGTGGCAAAGGGGCCTTTGTCCAACTCTGCAGAATCAAGGTCACCTGCTGGAGTGAGGAGTGGGGCGGGTGGGAGTGTCATTTGTTAGCTGCTCCCCTTTGCCTCACTTTTTGATTTGACAGGGAGGGAGGAAACACAAATGGCCTCACCTTCATGGACCCACACCCTGGAGAGGAACCTCACCTGCAGGCTTCAGTTTACTTGCCTTCCGTGCCTGTGCCCAGGAGGGCTGGCAGTGCCCTGGCCTGTGTATGGGAGGGATGCCATCCTGTTCCCCCAAGAGCCTTCGATGTCTCCCTGGGAGGTCGTGTGCCATCCAGACTGAGGCTGAACTCCTTGCTTCATGAAGAGAGGAGGGGTTCCAATAAGGAAATGGGTGGCAGACAGGAGGGCTGTGGGGCCAGAGCCAGGCATCCACTGTAGGGGAGAGCAGACGGAGTGCAGTCCAACTGCCCCAGCCCATTAGGGCAGACCCCAGAATGGGCTGCGTCTCCCAGACCTCAGAGCAGGGCCATGTCCCCCAAACAGACCCCAGAGCAGGAGCAAAGTTGAGTGCAGTGGGGTCTTGATGCCCACCCATCCACTTAAGGCTCTGCTTTGGGGGACAGGAGCCTTCACCCTTTGGGGCAGGGACGGTGGGCAGAGTCCTCAGTCCTCCACTGGGTGCCCTTGGTTCCCAGCCATAGAGAGGAGGTAGGGGGTGCTCAGAGTGTCCCTGAAGGGAGGAAACTGAGGCTCCATGACCAAGACAGGGGAGGCCAGAGGAGGGACCGGCCACACCCCCCCATGGGACTTCAAAGCTGCGGCTCAGGGAGTGTGAGCTGTGTAGGGGCGGGGCCAGAGGGGCTCCGGAGTGGGACGGGGGCCTCCCACCTCCGGGCCTTTAATATGGTTATTCTTTCCCTATCTCAACTACCTGCGAACAGGCCCACCAGGCCCATTTCCTCCCTCCCAGGGCGGGCAGGCCGGGCTATAAACTCCCTGGAGAGGTGGTTTCAGAGGCCGCCAGGCCACCGGCTCTGCCCTCCCTTTGAGTGGGGGTTAAGGAGCGGGCTGGGGGCTGGGCCAGGGGTTCATGGGGACATGCAGATAGGTCTTGGCAGGTGAGAGGGTAGCCAGCTGGGCTCCACTCGTAGTTCCAAATGAACATCAACATCAACAAAGGCAGAAGAGAGGCCCTGGGGAGACACCCCCTCATCCCATTTCTTCTTGCACTGGAAGGAAACTGAGGCTGGGAAATGGGCAGGGCTTTCTCCAAGCCGGCAGAGAGTTGAGGGTTTCCTCTCCTTATTCACAGAGGCACATCCCAGCCCCCTCAGGGCCTGTCCTGTGGCCCTATGGCCTGGATGCCCACCTTGGCCCTTTTCTGGTGATTTCTGCTTCTCTGCACCCTGGAGCCATGCTGGAAGGGTTGGGAGCATGCCTTCTAGGTCAGCACTGTTCTGCTGCCTCTCATCAAGGAGAACTGAGACCATCTCCACATGGGACCCAGCCAGAGTGGGTCCCTGGCATGCTGTGTCCTCAGGTCAGTGCCACCGCCTCTCTGGGCCCTGGCCAGACATTGTTTGGATGCTGGGGGTTTGCAGTCCTGTGACTCAGAGGTATGGGGACAAGGCAGGCAGGACTGATCTCTTCACTGACCCCCATGTGGTCCCATCTTGTCTCCCTTCCTAGGCCAGCCCCACCCATGCCCAGCCCGACTCTCGGGCCCTTTCATCTGCGGAGCCCCTGCCCCCGGTTCTAACCAGGTGCCAATTAGGGTGGCTCCTGCCCAGTCCGACTCAGGTGGTGCTCATCTGTGCTGTCTGCACTGTGACACGCCCACAAGTGGTTGGAGGGCACACCTGTCACACCCACCTCTGGGGCCAGACCCCTGTGCAATGTCTGTGTAGCTCTGCTGCCTAGGATGGCCTGGCAGGCTGCGAGAGCCAGAGTCTCCAGGGTCAGTGACTCAGACCCGGGGCGGGGGATGGCCTCCAGCGCTCCAGCCCTCTGCCTGGGCACTGAACCACTGGCTCCCTGTTTATAGAGCACCTGCCTGCAGCCCATCTGGCCCTGGATGACCTCTCAGGATCTGAGTCGGGAATCTCAGATGGTCACTGCAGCCCTAGAGCAGCAGGCCACCCAGCCTGGGGTAGGCCTAGGTGGGGAGCAGCAGCCCTGAGCCACTGAGGCTGTGGGCTTCGGGTTGGACGTGGGGCTGCCAGCCCATGACGACCCGGGAGGGATGCCAGGAGTCTGGAGCCATGGGCTTGTCCCCTGTCTTTCTGCCGGGCCCCATCTAGCTCTGTCTTCAGTGGCTTGGCGCCTCCAGCAAGGACCCTGTGGCCATAAGAAATGAGGGGGGCAGGCTGGTGAGGGCACTGCCCAGGTCCTGTCTGGATGATCAAGGCCACCACCACCGCTCACCACCAGGCTTCCTCTTGCCCCCCTCACACTGATGGGAATCCACTCCATCCACCAGCACCTCCCCACATGCTCCCACAGCATTCTTCCAGCACCGGGCTTGGTTGGGAGTAAATATCCTTGCCCTGCCGTGTGTCCTCAGAACCCCACCCAGGACCTCCTGCTCTGCGTCTGCTCACCCCTGTCCAGGACCCCCTGCTTTGCACATCCTCATTCTAGGACCCTCTGCCGAGCCAGCAGTTGTTCTCTGTCAGCAGAGGGTGGCCTTTACTTCCGGGGCCCTTGGTGGCCCTGATGTTCCAGTGGCAGGAGCGTTGTGCTCAAGTGGGCTCTGGTCAAGTGTGTGTTGGGCATAGAGATGACCTGGGGCAGGTGTGGGCTCCTAGGTAGGGGCCAGGTTGGAGTCTGTGCCCAAGGGCAGAGGCAGTAGTGGGCAAAGTTAAAGGGCTAAGGGGGGGTGTCAGTGGGGGTGCATGTCCCCAGAGCATTGGCAAGCCTACCCCAAGATCTAGGGGCTCCCCTGGGAAAAGTTGGAATGCTGGTGAGTGGCATGGGCAGGATCTGCACCCCCAAAGCCACGCAGAGCTCTACTCCCTCTTCACCCTACAAATGGTTGCATTGGGCTCCCTCTCTCCACCCTCAACTGGCAGGTGGTTTCTTGTGAGGCCTCCTTCTGCCTCCACCCACTTCCTTCCAGCGAATGGCCTACATAGGACCTGAGATTTGAGCGGCTGGGGGCTGGGAATCTGTCCTTGGCTTCCTCTTTATGCCCCTCACCCTCCACCTGTCCCAGCCTGTCCACGTACCCTCTTCAGCTTCCTCCTTCCCTTTGAGTCTGCCTGGATACTAGGGCAGGATTCAAGAGGTGGTAATGGGGCTCTCAGGAGGGCAGAGAGAGATGCATGGATCCTGCACTCAGCTTGGAGAAGCACAGGTGTGGCCTTTGGAAAGCCACCACCCTGCTTCCTGGAGCCTCTGTTTCCAGAGGCCCCACTTAGCACTGCCCTGCATAGGCTTGGTGAGGATGGACTTGGGCAACTTCCAGGCCACCCAGACAGGCTGGGCCACTATGGGGACCCCAAACAGAGGCCATGTCCCCAAACACAGAGCCAGCACTGGAGTGTCAGCCAAGTCTCATGTACATTTGAGGTAGTGGCTTTTGGCTGACTTAGTAGATGTCACACAGTTCCATTGACTTCTGTGGAGCCTCCCACCTGCTCACTGCATTACATAACCCCTGTAGCAGGTGGGCTTCCTCCTCCTCCCCGCACTCCCCACCCTCAGCCTCTGCCTGGGTCTAGTTCCCGTACCCCAGACCTCAGCACCACTGGCTGTGCCCTCCTTTCCTTGGCATGTCAGCCCCTCCTCCCTCTCCTGGAGTCCTGGCCTCTGGAGACCACCTCTTAGGCCCCAGGACCCTCTGAGGTGCATGTGGACCACCTCCTCTCCTGGCCCATAGGTGTCTCCTGTCCCAGAGGTCACCGCCAATCCAACTTTCATGCCTTGCCAACCCACCACCAGAAATCCAGCACAATCCAGTGTTGGGTTGTTTCTGTTTTTTTGTTTTTTTTTTTTAATCTTTTACTTCCCCATTGTTTGAAACTCACAGCTATGACTAAAATAACTTCTTTCACAGAAAGAAAAGGGGGAAAAAAAACAAAACACATCTGCTTGTCTAGCTCCAGTGTATGGTGGGTATAGCAGCATCAGAAATTAAAACCAAAAACAAAATTTAAGGCAGGGGAAGTTCTTATCCTGGGAGGTATGCTGGTCTCCTCCCTCAACCTGGAGGGTGGGCGCCTGGGGACTAGGGACGTTTCACAGTGGCAGAGTCTGAGTGAGGAGAGGTCTGGCATAGGCATTGGTGGGAGGCACAGGGGCCTGTCGTTCCTGGACAGGGTGGATGAGTCAGAAGGTAAGGAGAGCTGAGCGGCCAGCCAGGTGCTCCAGGACAGTGGCCAGTGTGGCAAGCCTGGCACACCATCGTTGCACCAGGACCAGGGCTGGGAGGGGAGACCACCCCTCTGGAGGCTGTGGGTCCTCTGCAGCAGCACAGGTGTGGCTGTTCCTGTCAAAACCGTCCACACAACCCCACCCTGCCCTAACGCAAATGAGCCTCCAAGTCAGGATGATGGAGCCAGGGTGGTGCAGGCCAGTAGCTGTGGCAGACTTGGGGTCTGCATTGTGGACTGTGGATGAGAAAGGTGGGGGAGATGCAGAGGCCCAGGGGAAGGCTGGGCAGGGCTGGGACAGGGGGGCTATGCTCCTCTCCTGTAGACGGGATGGGGTGCTGGTGAGAGACCTGAGAAGAAGGGAGGCGGAAGGGTCCCACAGTGGATGGTCTGTCAGCTGAAAAGCAGAGGGAACAGCTGACAAGGCCAAGAGGAGGCCTGGCGGGGGCTTGGGCAACAGCAGGAACACTCACTAGGAAGAGCCCCTGGGTGCCTGACGTCCTGCAATGACAGCCAGGACAGAGCCAGGTTTCAGGGCTCAGCCTCCTGCTTGCTTCCGCCGCCAGAACCCCTCTGCCTGCCAGGCCCAGCTGGTTCTTGGGGTTCTGCACGGCGTGGGCTCTCTCCGTAGAATTCTCGGTCGGGAGCCTGCCTTGGTAGAGGCCAGGCAGAAGGAGAGGTGCCACAGGCCTCTGGGGGCCGGAACCTTCCCAAAGCGCCAGACTTCGAGGGCCCTGGTTCCCAGACTTCAGAGGAACAGCGGGGGACTGGGGTCTCGGCCGCTGGTCTGAAAGGAGAGCTGCTCTATACAGAGGAGGTGGGGTGGATGGCACCTTACAGGTTAGCTGCGCTGGAGGAGGTGGCGGGGCTGAATCCGCAGCATGGGAGCCCCTAGAGAGGGCCCCGCCCCCACCCAAAAGCCTCGCCCCCGGAGCTCCACCCCACCCCAGGAAGAGCTCCGGACCTGTCGGGAGAGCCCGTACCCCCACCCCCTCCCCAGCCTCTGGAGCCTCCTCCCTGCCCTGTCCTGGAGGACCCCGCTCTAGCCAGCGCGCTGCTACTTGCAAGTGTGCACGTCGTAGACGCGCGCGCACTCCTGGCAGCTTACGTAGCAGCACCAGTGGAAGACGCAGAGGCACTTCTCCAGGCGCCGCTCCGCACGCCCGTTGTGCCCGCGGCCGCAACACAGCAGGTCGCAGCCGTCGATGCCGGGCGAGCTCACATTGCAGGTGCGGTCGCGCGTGCCGAAGGAGCCGGTCTCCGGGTTGGGCTCGCAGAAGTTGGGCGAAGCCTCGTAGTATATCAGGTCGCGCTCTGTGGGAACCTTGAAGTAGGTGTAGCGCGGCCGCAGCGTCTCCACCCAGCCGCGCGACTCACGATGTTTCTCTACCACCATCTCGGAGGCACTGTCGTACTTGTCCTTGAGGAAGTCACCGATGGCGCGAAAGTCAGGCTGCGACCACCAGCAGGTCTTCACCTCGCAGCTCCCTGACAGCCCGTGGCATTTGCACTTGAGGTGCATGTGACTGGTAATGGCCTGCGGGAGCATGGGCAGGGGGGCGTCAGGGCCGTGCACGCCTCAGTGAGTCTGTGGGGGCCCGTGTCCCAGGACTGGGCTCCCGGCCTGTCACCCCTCCTGCTCTATAAAGCACCTGGGGCTCCCAGGCAGAACAGGTCCCCTATCCAGGGGCCCGCAGGGCCAGTCGCTTCTGTGTGCCTCCCCTGGCCGACCCGAAGCCCCTGGAGGGGACAGGGCCTGGGAGCCTCCCTGGTCTCCCGTAAGCTGGGTCTAATTCTTAAACGTCTATGACTGAGTGAAGGCAGGCTGGGCTGTAACATTATGATGTCACTATGGTCAGGAAGGAGGAAGGCGCTAATTCTGACCTGGAGAACCCAAGGCCATGGCCCACCGGTGTATGTGGGTTGGTGGCAATTCTGGGGGCTACCTGAGTGTGGGTAATGGGATGGCTTTCACTGGGCACCTTCAGGGCCCAGGACGCTGGGTTCTTGGACTATAGGGGAGTGGGAAGAGGAGTGAGGCAGTGCAGGGGACAAAGCTGTGGGGACCTTGGGGGCCTGAGTATGGACAGAGAGCAGGGCCTGGCTGAGGAGTGTGTGTGTTTCTCCCTGTGGGAAGCAAGGAACTCCAGGTTCTCTTCCCCTTTTCTCTTAGGGGAAAGGGGTGAGGGTGGGTGACTTAATCAGACCTAAGGCTGCCCTGTCCCTGAGATGTGCTGGTCCCAACTGAGAAGTCCCGTGAGTGCAGACCACACACTGGGCTGCTGGAAGTCCCCAGGCTTCGTGCAAGAGGGTGGTATAAAATATCTCATATATGATTTTAACATTGATTGCATGATTGACATGACATGTTGGGTATCGTCGTCGGCAGCCATCCGTCTCGAGAGACGATGGTGTAGCTTCTTAAGTGTCTATCTGCACCGCCGAGAATGGCTGTGCAGTCCGACTCGGGAGTGACACGGCATCTGTCTCCTCCCGTGTTGAATCGACATCTTGCGATGACGCTGGAGTGTCCTCTCCAGTGGAGCTGAAGCTACAGAGCCTGGGCAGGGTGATATGGAGGGTCTGCTGTTGCCCATGCAGCAGACCCCCCCTCTCTTCGCAGCTGAAGGGTCCAAGGGAAAGACGGAGTCGATACAGCTTGGGTTCAGGTGCGCCGCAGGAGTTGCCGGTGTTGACTACAACGTCAAACCGCCTTAGGGACTCCGGCTCCGGATTTTCTGTCGGGGTTTACTCCCTTAGCCTTTCCCCAGAAGAGGTATGCCGCAAGGCAGCGGAGGTTTTTTGGAGTCAGAGTTTTCCTTCTCTGATGTACCCTGACTGGAAGATCGAACCAGCGACACTTAGCTCGCAGGCCGACGCTCAATCCACTGAGCTAAACCAGCCAGGGTGGTTTATGTTGGGTATACAGGGTTAAATAAAATGTAATATTAAAATGAATGTTAGCTGTTTTCTTTAAAAACGTGGCTAATAGAGAAGTTATTATACCTGTGTGGCTTCCATTGCACTCCTATTGGATGGTGCTGGGCTAAGGCTTCAGGTGGGCTCTGCATCCGGACCGTGGTCCCACTCATCCCACTCCCTTTTCCCCACTGTTTCAACCCTTCCCTCTCATACTGGCCCTTTCGTCTGCTAGTTGCCCAACACCCCAGTCCATATATGTCTAATCTATCCTCTTTTCTTCTGTGGCCAAGGTTATCCAAACAGGAGCAGCTGCTTCCCATCTCTGCCTCCTCTGTCTCTTGTTATAGTTTGACTTTATCAAAGATATACATGTACCTATTTTAAAGAGCCCAATAATTCCTAACATCTCTTAAGAACAACAGGAGTTCTGTGCCTGCTCTCACACAGCACTTTCCCGACTTCTCCTGACCAGACAGTGCTTGTGCCTCTCACAGACCTCGAGGCTGGCATCGTCTCTGGACCTCGCAGCACCCAACACACTGATGCATGTGCCCTAACCTTACCCTGCCCTAAGAACTAGAGCAAATGTCCAGTTAGATTGATATTTAATGCTGATGGGATTTGGACTGTTAAATGTCATCCTCAGGTGAGCCGTGTAATATGTTATGATTATTTTTCCTTGCCTACAAAATGTTTTGATGTTGGTTTTTAAGTATACATATCAGGGACTCAGTCTCAAGCTCTCCCTTAATTGTCTAAATATCTTCTTCAAGATACTCAAATACCAGGTATCTTACAGAGTTCATTTTGGAGACATCTTTTTGAGAGGTCTTCTGGTAAATTTTATGAAATGTGCATGTCTGGAAATCTTTGCTACTTGAAAATTTGAAGGAAAAAAAAAAAAACGTCTAGCCTGGCATAAAATTCTTGGCTAAAAAGTTTTCCCCCACAGAATCCTGTAACATTGCTCCATTGTATTCTGGCATTCATATTGTTCTTGGAAACTCTGATGGCAGTCTGTCTCCTGATACTTTGTGTGAGCCTGACTGTCTTCCGGGCAGCTTGGAGGCTGTGTCTCTGCTGTTGGCTGCCTGGGCCTCTCTTTCTTGTGCCATTTGCTTCCTGGGCCTGTGTGGTCTGAAACCTGTGATCTGAAGTACTGAAGCTTCCTGCCTTATTTCTGGCCAACTTCCTCCTCTTTGTGTTCATCATTGTCTCTCTTGGATAGAGCCTCCATATTTTCTATTCTTTCCTATTTTCCATCTCTTTGTCTTTTTTCCTCTGCTTTGTAGAAAAGTATTCCAACTATCTTCTAACCTTTCTACTGAGAGTTTTGCTTCTGCTGTCCTATTTTTCATTTCTAAGCACTCTCCCCCACCCCAAATGAACTTTTAAATTATTATTCTGTTCCAATTTCATGGGTACAGTGTGTCTCTTATGTCTCTGGGGATAGTGATAGTTTCTGAAATTTTCATCTCTTTACAACATCTCTTTCCCATAAGTTTGGATCTTGTTTCTTTGTTTTGGTCTCTACCTTTGTGGTTGTTGAAGGCTTCCTTGGGCATTTGGTGGTCCTTGGCTGTCTGCTTACATTTAAAAGTGGGAAACTGAAAATCTTGCTGGAAGCTCTGTGCCAGGAAGGGATTTGGCAACTTGGGCCTTCACCCCAGAGTGACCTGGCTGCACTGTTTCATTGGAGAAGTTAAGTCTCTTCTCCTGAGTTGGTCTGATTTCCAAGGCAGAACCTTCCATTCTCCTGCCTGGAGGGTGATCAAGCTTCCCTGAAGCATCAGGCGATTAGGACGAGAAATGCGTACTTAGATAGACTGTTTTCACTTGGGTGGCCTCACTCTTAGCTGTGCTTGGAGCTCCAACAGTCCAGACACCCCCTGCTTTACCTTTTTAGAGATTAAGCCTGAAGATTGCTGGTAAAGGAGAGGTGGTGCCTGGGTACAAGGAATTGGGCCAAAGAGCTGGTGGGTTAAAATAGACTTTCAGCCAGCCTTCCTGTTTTCAGCTCCATATTTATCTCTGCTTCTTAGGACACCTGATGCTAGTAATTCCCAGGTTGTTTCTCACATTTTTTCTCTACTGGCTTTAGACTTAGCTTTCTTGGGTCTACTAAGACGTTGAGTACCCTTCTATCTGCTTTTTAGCTTTCAAAATTGTGTTGCCATTGTCACTTCTTCTGTTTCCATGTTCTCAAGAGTCTGTTTATTTGTGTTAAAATTCATTCACTGTCATTTTAGTGGGTGTCTAGGAGGGTGCAGAGGGAAACACTTGTGAACTGGAAGTCCCCATTCATTCTTCAGTTCTATAATTTCTATGTGATTCTTTCCCACATCTATTATATTACTTTTTATAGTTTCCAACTCCCTGCTGAAAGGTTCAGCCTTGCATTTTAGCTTTATGAACATAAGTACGTAAGCATATTTTTTCCCTGATAATCTATCTCTAATCATTCTAGTATTTGGAGTCCTGCTTCTGTTTTTTTGTCTTTGTTTTTTCTGATTATCACTCATTCACTGTGTCAACAGCTCATGTGACAGATTATCTTTGCTTATGTGTTGGACATTGTGTTTGAAAAATTATCTGTAGAAACAATTTTCAGCCTAGCTCAAGTTATCATCCTTCCAGGTGCATGAGGGTACCAGCATTTGGGACCACCTTAATTAAATCTTGTGTCCTGAGATTCAAAAGCTGGTCTACTTCTGGTTTACTCTCTAGGGTGCTGCACTGAGCAGTGCTTTCCCAGAGACACCACCCTGGGTGAGCCCTTTAGCTCTGTGAGGCCACCAGAAGTGCCACTCAGTGCATGTGTTTTCTTTTGCACCAGCAAACAGTCCCTGGACAAAAGCTACCCTAGGTACTAGGCTCTAAGTCTTGTCTTTTGGATTTGGGATTACTAATCCCTCAGTCTATAGTTAGTTATCTGACACTTAAAAATCATTTTATAAAACGTATTTGTCATAAGCCAAACCATGACAAAATTTCACAAATCATCAGCTCCTCAGAAACTCCCATCATGCTCCCTTCCAGTGGTCACCCTCTCCTTTTTCAGGGCACAGGCTCTGACAGCATTTTCTTGATGACTACAATACTGAGCACGTTTCCATATATACATTGGCCATTTCTATATTTTCTTTTGTGAAGTAGCTTTCCATTTCTTAGCCAACTTTTCTATTGAGTTATCTATCTTTTTAAAAATTAATTTCTAGAATTCTTTTTATATTATAACTTTCATATATTTTTGGAGATATATCATCTCCTGTGTGGGCTGTGTTTTCAGTTCCATGGTGGTGTCTTTTATGAAAAGACATTTTTAACTTGAATACAGTTCACGTTATTATATTTTTCTTTGGCCTATTTAATAAATTTTTGCCTAGGAAACATGCTTCCTATGTTTTCTTCTAAGCAGTTTTTTAAAATTTTGTTTTAAGATTTTATTTATTTACTTTTAGAGAGAGGAGAAGGGAGGGAAAAAGAGAGGGAGCGGTACATCAATTGGTTGCCTCTTGTACACCCCCAACTGGGGACCTGGCCTGCAATCCAGGCATGTGCCCGGACTGGGAATTGAACCTGTGACTTTCAGTTCCCAGACCGGTACTCAATCCACTGAGCCACTAAACATTTTTTGTTTGTTTGTTTGTAATTGATTTTTATATATGGTGTAGGGGTCAAGGTAATTTTTTCCCATATTGTGATTCAATTGACTCAGCACCATTTATTGAAAAGCCATTTTCTCCTCTGTGCTGCACTCTCTTCAACTCAGGTGACTATATACAGATGAGCACACTTTACTATTAACAGGGTACTTTTTATATTCCATGCTGCATTTTTACTTGCCTTTAGCAGGAAGATAAGTCTGGCTCACCTAGTGCCTGTGGTTAGAAGTTGAATGTCCATGTTCACTCTTTAGCCCTCTGCAATCCCCTGGTTCTACCGGGCAGACCCAGTGCCATCTTTGTGTTGCCAAATCTACTGGACAACTCTAGGTCCCTACTTCGTCACTTTTATCAGCAGTCAGTCCTCCAGCAGGTTCCCACTGACCTTCTGACCCAGTCTCTTAGCAGGGCTCAGAAAGCCTTCACAGTTGGGTCTCACCAGCCTCTCCATTCCCCAAATTCTTATTCTCCTTCTGTTCTCCATATTCTACTCAAATTAACTCATGTGCAGCCTCACCCCTAGGCTGCTCAGAGGCTCTCCTGGCCTCCCCCCACCCAGATAACTGCCATACTCTGCACTTCTCCACTCACCACCCTTGGCAGTAGAAGTCTTTTCTGAGATGCCAGCCTGGATCTGGACCCTCCACTGTGCCCGGTTCCCTTGTGTGTGTGCATCTCCTCATTACGGAACTTCCCACCCTGCGCTGTGGCCTCCTGGCTGTCTCTCCTTGGCTGTGCAGGAGCTCATGCAAGGCAGGCCTTTATCCCACCCCTCCTTCCTTGTGACCCTAACTTTGGAGGTGGGTCTGCCGTTCTGTGGGAATTCCCTAGACACTTGTGGAGCAGCTGGGTGGTGCTGTGTTTCAGACAGTCCTAGGTGGCAGGTGAGCAGACCCGCCAGCCTGGCCACTGCAGACAGCCCTTCCACAGCCCCCACCAGGCCACACTCCTCAAGGGACCAGGGCACACACCCTACTCAGGAAACCTCCATTTCCTGGATACCTACAGGGGTGTGCTCAGAAGGATCCCTGGAACACCCCCAGGGCACAGAGGGCAGTGGTCAGAGGCTCCCTGACACCCCAGGATGCACAAGGCAGTGGTCAGAGACCCTCCAACACCTCAGGATGCTCACGGCAGTGGTCAGAGGCTCCAGGTACACCCCTAGGATACTCAGAGTTGCAGACTTACTTGGCGTCCAGCCTCGTTGTTGTGGCGGTTCATGGCAGAGCGAGCGTCGGGCCTGTTCTCCCGTGCATCTGCGAACTCCCGAGACACCATCCCGCCGAACTCAATGTCCTCGCTGCAGCCACCCCACTTCCAGCTGTGGCCCGGTGAGCCCAGGTGGTGGCTGCTGCATCCGCAGATGGCAGCTGAGCCCTCAGCGCATGAGCGCGTCACGGCGAAGGCCACGCCAGCCGCGGCGATGGCATGCACAAAGGCAGACTCGCGGGTGGCTGCAGAGAGAAGTGTGTGGTGGGCAGGGCGCAGAGGCAGGGAATGGCTTGGGGGAGAAGGGTGCATGTCCCCAGAGGACCCAAGGAGGAGGGAGAGCTTCCCCAAAGAAAGTCCACTGAGGGCCAAGGAACCCATGAAAAGATGCTGCCCAGCATTTGCGTGGGGAAAAGCCCTGGGAAGGTATATCACAGGAAAGGCTAGCGAGAACCCTGCACACTGCTGGCTAGACAGAAATGGGGGTGCCCCTTGGAAAGAGCATTGGCAGCTTCTAAAAGCATGCACATACCTTACTACCTGACCTGGCGTCATCTCCCAGGTCTTTACCTGGAAGGAAGCCCACATTGACGCAAAGAGCAGGAAGCAAATGTCAAGGCCACTTTATTTGTAACAGCCCCAAACTGGCAGCTTCCCAATGTCTATCAACAGATGAATGGCTAAAAGACTGTGGCATAAGACAAATAAGTCCTAGGATGTAACCTACAGCATGGTGACTGTACTTAACACTGCTGTATTGTACACCTAAAAGTTGCTAAGAGAGTGATCCTAAGTGTTATTATCACACACAAAAATTAGTAACTATGTGAGGTGATTGATGTTAACTATACTTATTGTGGTGATCATTTCACAATATATACATATATCAAATCATGATGTTGTTCACTTGAAACTAATAAATGTATACGTATGCCACTTATATCTTCATTAAAAATTGTGGCGTTTCCATGAAATGGAATTCTGTTTATCAGTAATTGGAGAAAGAGCATGATGCTTCTCAGAATGATCATTCTTAAGGACACCCTGCTGGGCCTGAGGTACAGCCCCCTGCGGACTTCCTGCTTGCAGCTTCCAGCAGTCTGATGACTCACCCAGAGCATGCCTCCAGCTCACATGCTTCCACCTGTGCTGTCATTCTGCCTGCACATCTTCCCCTTCCACACCCCATCCTCCAGGCCCTGCAAGGACCACAGGTGCCCAGTGCACACCACACCCTTTGGCAGTTTCACACGCTCGGGCCTGGGGGTGCCAAGGGCTGCCCGATGCCTGCCCCAGCACGGCTAGTATTGGAGCTGCTTGGGCCCCTGCAAGCAGCCTCTTGCGTCCACACATGGGGAAACTGAGTCAGAGGAGGTGACATTGGTTTTGCCGGGGAGGTGGGGAGTGGAGGAAGGATGGAGCTTGGGAAGAAGAAACCAGTGAGGCAACAGGACCAGACAGAGGTGTGTGTGGGAATCCAGGAAGACCAACCTGGACCCTGTGGGTAGGGGAGGCCAAGCCTGACCCTGGTGGACAGAAGCCTTGAGCAGCTAGTCCTGAAGGACAGGTAGGAGGAGACAGAGGAAAAGCAAGGTGCAGGGGTATTCTGCTGGCTGGCAGAACCACAGGGAAGCACAGAGCATGTGGGCAGCCTGGCACCCCTCAGCAGGACTTTTCCTAACTGATGAATGCGTTGCCTCCTGGGTGTGTGCAAACATTGAGATCGGCTCTGGGTTCAAGAGGAGGGGGTGGGGCTGCCCGGGGTCCCCAGGTGAGCTGATAGAACTCCTGCCTCCTCAGCTCACCATTCCACATGCTTGCATATTGAGCACCTGCTGTTTGCCAACCCCTACTGAAAGAACAAACATCAGGGAGCCAGATGGCCTCCTGGAGCTTACCTGTGACTAGCAGGGACTCACAAACCTAGTGAAAAACCTCTCAGGGCTTTGGAGCCCAGTGGGCCCAGGCTGAGCCCCGGTGTGCCTTAGGTGTCTTTGCTGCCCTTATGTAGGATCCTGCACCCCACCTTTCTTGGTTCTCGCTCCTGTCTCTCCTCAGGCCCTGGCCTGGCAGGAGGGAGGAGGGAGCAGGAGAGATGTGAGAACAGGACTGACCAAGGGCACCCGCGAGTGTCCTGTTTTGCTCCCCCCAAGCTCCTCCTGGGCAGAGGCCCCTAGGCTGCCTGTACCCTGCTAGGCTCCCAGTGGCCATGGGAGAATACTGGGAGAGGGTGCTTCAGTCTCCTCACCCCACCACAATGCCCAGGTGACTTTTGTTCTAGGAGGGGTATGGGTAGGTGGGCTCCACCCTCAGGAGTGAGCAGAGGTTTTGGACTCTGGGTTCTCAGCCGAGCTTGCGTGCCCCAGGCCCATACATGCACACACTCAGACTCACCCACCCAGCTTCATTCCCATCCACACATACCTGTTACCCAGAAGTGCACATTTTCTCTTTCTGTAGATTTTCCAGCACTTTCTGACAGCCCATGAGGGCCCTAGGCACCTCATCCTCTCTGGACTCTGACCAGAGCAGGCCTGGCCTCTCCCTGCTTTCATGAGGCTCTGGGCTACACACCCAGCCATACACCCCAGAAGGCCTCCCACTGCCAGCTTGGGACTCTCCAGACTGAAAGCTGCCCAGGGGCCTGGGCCCACATTTTCCACCCAGCCCTTCCCCAGGAGTCCAGCCCTCAGCATCTCCCTCCAGGACCAGAAGGATCTCCTAGTGGGGACCTGAACCCTAGCCTTCAGGTTCCTCCCTGATTCATATGTGTGTACCACACACACAGACACATTGACACACACAGACAGACACCCATAGACACCCTCTCACACAGGCACACAGACACAGAGACAGACACACACAGATACACATAAATGCATGCATAGATATGTACATATGCATGCACACACAGAGATACTCTCTTAAACACAAAGACACACACAACTGCATGCATACACATGCACACATACCTGTACACAAAGATACATACACTCATAGACATTATCTCACACACAGACACACATGCATTTACTCTCACACACACATAGTGACACTGCCACACACACACCCATATTCTCTTACAGTACATGCACACACCAACAGGTATGGGCACATACACATGTACACAGGCAGACACACAAACATGTATGCACACAGAAACACACCCATAGACATACTCTCTCACACAGAGACACACACCCAAACACACATGCAAATGTACACACACACATGCACAGGCCACTGGCACAGTGCTTTGTCCAGTGCTCATCTGGCTCTGCCTGGCCCCTTCTGGAGCTCTCAACACTGTCTTTGCCTGACTGACGACAGGCCAACTCCTGTCCACACTGCCCTCCCAGTGCTGTGGGTCACTACCTGGCTCCAGTCACCCTCAACTGCTCTGCTTCTCTCAGGGTTCTCTAGCTGTTCCAGTGCTTGTGCAGCACCTGCCGCGTCCCCTCCCCACTCTTTGGGGCATGGGACAGGGTCCTGCGGCCATGAGGTCTAGGCCACTCAGGATCCCAGGCATCATGGGAGGTCCCTCCTTCACCCACTTGATCTGGAAGCCCCCTGAGGCACGGACTGTGTCCTGTCCACCTTCTGTGCCAATTAAGAGCACCCGGGGGTCCTGGCTGCTGTGGCTCAGTGGATTGAGCATCAACCTGTGAACCAATTGTCGCTGGTTCGATTCTCAGTCAGGGCACATGACTAGGTTGCACGCCAGATCCACAGTTGGGGGCACGTGAGAGGCAACTGCACATTAATGTTTCTCTCCCTCTCTTTCTCCTTTGCCCTCTCTCTAAAAAACAGATAAAGTAAAAAATAAAAATAAAAATAAATAAATAAAATAAAGTAACCTTGTTAAAAAAATAAATAAGTAAATAAAAATAAAAAGAGATTTATCTTAAGAGCATCAGTAGGTCACACAGAAGGTGGTTGAGGATCGAGGACCCGATCTGAGAAGAGGATGGGGGCCCTGGGCTGGGGCAGGGAGTCCAACAGGATCTGAGCCCATGAGGCAGGCTCACCCTGTGGGGCCTCAGTCTCTGCCCCTCCCCACTCAGCTTGTCCTTGAGCAGATCCAGGACAGCTCCCTTGTCCCCTTTTTCAAATACCATCCAGGCTCATGAAGCCCCACCTTCTGCTGGCCCAGGACACTTGAGTGAATAATTGCCAGTGTGTGTGAGCTCAGAGCCTGTCCCCTCCTGTCCCCCCGCCCCACCCAATAGAGCTCCCATCCTTTGTGTTCTCAAAGACTCCGGCTGCCTCCTCACCACTTTTCAGATCATTGGCTCTCAACTTGCTTCCTCTCCTCTCTAGGGCCTGGCCTGAGGACTCCTCTCCTGCTGGTGCAGCCTGGGTCAGGGGCTGCTGTTGAGATGGCCTGAGGACTCCTCGGGGGCCCCGCTTCCTGGCCACCCCTCCCGACAGCTAAGGACACAGGGCAGAGCCTGCATGTCCCGAGCCTTCCTTCATGGCGCTCTCTCACTCTGCTGGCTGAGGGCCCTGGTGACCCTTCTCCAGGACCTCCAAGACCTGAATACCCACCAGCTCCAGCAGAGCCTGCCTTCCAGCCCAGGGGCTCAGGGAAGGCCCCTTCAGGGGGACCCTTGCTCTTCCTCTGCCCCTTCCTCCTGCACCAGCCCTCCCCTCCACTGGAGATAAGGGGAGAGCAAGCAGAGGCCTTGTCCCACAGCCCTCAACAAGGGCTTGGAGATCCCTGCTTATTGCCCTCAGGCAAACAGCTCAGGACCTCCATACACACTTGAGGAAAAGGGTGTGAGGGGGGGAGGTCATGGGGACTTCCCCTTGAATTTGGAGGAAAAAGAACTCAATCTTGCCCAGCCCTGTCACCAGCTAGCCATGCAATCCTTCACACATCTCCCCAACTCTGTGGGCCTCGATTTCCCCTTCTGCCAGGTGAGGAGGGACCGCTCCTCAGATGAAGCTGAGGATGTCATGGGGTGGCCTTCAGTTCTCTCACGGAGGAAAGAAGCCTCTGCTTCCTGTTTCAGAAAAATGTGTTATGGTTTGTTCTGGCAAATAAAGTCAATTTTAACACTGAAGACACCAACCTGAGCCGTTCACTGAGATACTGATCCAGCAGCATGAAACAACGTTGACTTTGCACTGGAGAAACCAGGCAGGACCACCTCCCCAGAGAGGCACAAGGTGGCCATTGTCAGCCAGGGGACAGATGCACTGTCCTGGGGTGCTCTGAGGACAGCCCTTTGCCTTCAAGGTATTCTCACCGAAGATTCACAACCTTCATCTAATTATCAGGAGACCCAGAGACCTGAGCAGCTTCCTTCCAGTCTCGAGGGCATGAAAGACAAGGGCCAGCATAAGATCCTGGACAGGAAAGAACACTGATGGAAACACGGGTGAAACCTGGATACAGTCTAGGGTTTAGTTATGGTGATGGAAATCCATTTCGATGGACACAGCTGTGTGTGTGCAATGTCAACCCTGGGGGTGGATCTGGACTCACTCTAGCAATGTTTCCGTTTGTCGACAATTATTTCCAGAGAAAAAGTTAAAGTGTATCCGGGGGCTCTGTGGAAGGAAGACCCCAGAATGCCTGGGTGGCTTTAAGCCAGGGGTGATGTGCAGGCTTCTGGGGGCTCATAACCCTCTGGAAACCGTGAGCAAGAATGACCATGTATGTCTGAAAACTCACATGGTTTCTGGATAGAGGACCCATTGCCTTGATCAGATTTCCTCAGGGGTTTGAACAGTAAGAACCTGACCCATGGGCTGGAATGGCCTCAGTTTACAGAGCAGGAGGACAGGGCTCCCCTGAGGTCATGGGTGGGGAGGGTCTGGAGCCCAGACGTTCTCATCCATAGACAGCAGCTCTTGCAGAGGTTTCTGCTTCTGTTTACACAACACGACAGCTCCTGAAGAGGAGATGGGGAGCTATCGTGCCCTGGGAATGTACTTTCTTCACCAGCAAAATGCTTCCTTCCCAATAGGCTGTGCAAGGTCAAGAGAGGAAGAGACACTGGCTACTGGGGCAGGAGGCTGATTAAGAACCAGTGCTGCCAGCTTGCCACATCTCTGGGGCAGAGCCTGGATAAGCTTCTTGAGCTACCCCAGGCCTGCTCCCTTCAGGCCTAGGACTCTTATCCCCACACTGCAGTCATGCTGGGAAAACGAAGAGGGAATCATGTGATGAAGGCATTCTGTAAGGCAAGCATCCTCCACCAGGAAAACCTCTTCCCAACTTAACATTGTCTCATTACAATTATTTATTGAGTTCATGCAAAATACCAATGATTTATCCTTCCTTCCATCCATCTCCCATCCATCCACCATAGATTCATCTTTGTCTGTCCATCAGTCCTTTCATCCATCCAAGAGCTGAAAGTATGTAACGAGCCATGAACTAAACTCAGAACTAGGAACATGAGATAAGTTAGAGGCAACATGCCCACTCTCAAGAGCCAAAGGAAGAAATCTGAGAGAAAGGCAATTGCTTCCCCACATGACAAAGTCCCAAATAACCCAGGCTTTCAAAGGTTGGAGAGCTCCCTGTCCCGGTGGTAACTAGGCAGCCACTGAATGGCCAACCCAGGCTCAGGTGCAGAAAATCTTTGCCCTGGGCTTGAGGAAGGTGGACCAGAGGAATCCTTTCCTCCCTTTAGTAGTAGGCTCTGTTGCTGCAAGTCAGGGTCTTTGCTTCGGCCTATATGGAGTCATCTGCCTTTGGGAGCTTATAGTTCATGAGGGAGAGAGTAGAAGGAATAAGGACACATAGTAGGCTTGGCAACATGAGCTTTGGGGCAGGCCTGGATGGTGAATGGTGGTGGATGGGGAGAGTTCTGTGTGGGAAGAGCGGGGCATCTGGAGGAGGGTAGGAAGAGCAGCCCCGTGGAGCCGTCACATCCAAGGCCAAGCAACCCTAGGTGTGGGGAGCCAAATATCACCCCTGGGCTGGGCTGTGGTGGCTACTTTGCCTCCCAGAACTTAGAACTAAAGGGATCTTAGCAATTCCCTTCTTCTTGGGGCTTGTCAAGCACCAGAGACCACCTGGGGGCTGAAAGAGGACTGTCAGACATTGACACTTTTTCATGAGAGGGTAAAACATATAAAAAAGACTATCAGAATTTCAGAAAAGGAATTTTAACATCAAGAAACTATATTTCTAAAGTCCTGTATGTTGAAGTAAGTTCCAAAAAAATCATTCCAAGGATCTTGTCTTTCACATTTCACCATAAATCTGGTGAGTTGGCAACTATTTATTGAGCACCAACTGTGGTCTAAGTGGATGAGGAGGTCACCACTTCTGTCCCCAAGGTGGTCTTCTCTCCAGGGGGTCACTCAGGAGGCTGGTTCAGTCACACTGATAGGAAAGCACAGCCTGGAGGCCACCCTGCCCTGCAGCACAAATCCTTTATTGCTGACGAGAGAACCAGCCCAGAAAGGAGAGCTGAACTCTGCTCAGCCCCAGCGCCCTGCGGCATTCCCAGACAGCCAGCCACTGGCCCCAGGCTGCACAGAGGGAGAACAGAGCCCAGACAGAGGTCCCTGGAGAGCCTTCTGCACCACCAGCCAAGGGTCCTGAGACTCCACCAGACTGTTTCCATGACTGAGCCTTGAAGAGGTGGGGGTCCCACCCACCCTGCAGGGCCCCCACCCTACTGCCATGGTGGGTAAGGGACACCCACCTGTCCTCTCCTGGGAGAGGATGGCTGTAGGGTGCTAATACTGGATGAGGAAGACGGGGTCCTGGGATGAGCCCGAGGGCCCAAGGAGACACTGCAGTGGCCTTTCTGAGAGACAAGGGTGACCCAAGCAGTGGAGTTTCTGGGAAGGGAACTGCAGTTCAAAGTGGTCTCTGAGCAGTACGCTGCAGCTCCATGGTCATTCTGTCTGTGGGGCCCATTAGGTGGTCTTCTTGGGAAGCTCTGTAGGGACAAGGTTGCCCAAGCCCTACGTCACTACAGCCCCCACCCCCATGGTCTGGAACCACAGTTCTTGGGGATACCTGTATCTGTGAAATGTCCCAGTGATTCCTGTGCATCCCCAGCTATAGGGCACTAATGCTGGAGGAGGAGGAGGGGCTCCTGGGATGAGCCCCCAGGCTCCATCATGGCCTCAGATTTGTAAGCCCCCACATTTGGACAGTGACAAGACCCAGCAGGTGTGTAGGAGCGAGGAGCTCACAGAGGGTTTCTGACACACTCCCTCCGCCCTGGCTTCCCCTGGTGGGCTGTGTATCTCTGGCCTGGTCCATAGGTGAAGCTGGGCCCTTGGTCACTGACCTCCGGGCCTCAGGGTCCTGGCTATTGTCCCCTGGTGGCATAGCAGAGACTCAGGAAAGACCCATGTGTGTGTGTGTGTGTGTGTATGACCTCCTTGGGAGCTGCAGGACCTGTTTGTCAGTCTCTTGTTGGCTGACCTCCTCCTTCACCTGGGCGCAGCACCCCTCCCCAACAAAAGGCTCCTGGGCTCCCTCTCTTCTCTGGGCAGTGCTGACCTTCGAGCTTCCATGGGGCCCTCCCTGGATCACTTTGCTCCTGCCTGTCTTTCGAGCATCGAGGGTGGATCGTGGAGAGAACTGGAGTGCCTTCCACCAGACTGTACCCCAGCCTTCCTCCCTGGCTTCCCAACCTCCCCAGGTGGCTGAGGGCCTTACAGGGCCCTGCCCCCTGGCAGGTGAGGTGCCCATGGCACCCCTAGGGTTTCAGTGGGTGGCACCTCTCTCCCAATGCCCCACGACTGCGGCCCTGCCTCCCCTCTGGCACTGTCTACCTTCCCTGGTCCCAGAGTGAGGTGGGCAGTGGAGGGGGTGGGGGGAGTTGCGATGGCATCTGATAATCCTGCATCCAGGAGCCACCTGAGAGCGGAATGCGGCTGGCACCCCACTGTGGTCAAGGCCCCTGACACCGCCCCACTGGTTGCATGGCCAGCATCCTCTGATCACCTGCTGGGGCTAATGAATTTGGCTTTGTGAGCCATTGTCACGCTGCCTTAGGCCCACAATGGCCCGCGATATTTTATATGAATTTCCCCCTTGTCAGTGATTAGGCCATAGCAGGCTGGTCATAGCAACCAGGAGGTATGTGTGGGGAGCGCTGTTCACACGCTGAACATGGCCCTTGGGCGTGTGAATCCAGCAGCATTTTCATTTCTCTCTGTGCTTAATCTTGTCATCCTGGTGGGCACATTGTGCTCCAAGCCAGGCCCTGCAGGGTGTCACAGGGTTTCTCTGGAGCCTTCACCCCCTCCCACTGGGGAGAGTTAGTGATATACGAAGGAGCCCCCACCACGGGGCACCAAAAACACTTTCCAATGAGGGTCAGGGGTTGCATCCTGGATTGGGGACTCTGATCCTCTCAAGGGCCTCATCTCAGGGCCCCTCCTGAGCCCTGGGCCCAGCTCATGCCTGCACCCAGCCCTCCCAGGTAGGCAGCAGATCACCACTTGGAGCCTGGCCAGGCAAAGGGCTCCTCCCCAGCCCAGCCCCTAAGGAGAACAGGGAAGATTGGGGGACTGGGCCCACCTGCTGAGAACTTGGTTGACCCTCTGCAGGCCTCATCTGAGGGGCTCAGGGGTTCTGGAGCCCTGCTCGTACCAAGGACACAGAGAGCATTAGGGGCACAGCCTAGAGCCCAGAGTCATTGGAGGATGCAGCTGCAGCTGCCCCTTCTATTTCTCTCAGGTGAAATGCCCCATGTGCTGGTAGCCCAGCTCCCCACAGAGCCACGTGCCACAGGAGAGCCCCCTCTCACTTGCACCCTAAGCTGGCCATGTGTCACTGTGCTCTCCAGGGGCATGGCCTGGCTGGCCCTCCTTCAGTGTGTCTGCTGAGGCTCTGAGCTCAGAGACCGGCCTTCCCTGCCCTGCAGCCTTCCCACTCCTTCACCTCATGGTCAAGGGGGGGTGTTGGCCCACTCTGGGGAAGCAGGCCCTCCAGTGCCCAGAGCCCTGCCTAGGGTGGGGGACAGATAAGCAGCAATCCTGCCTCCATGCACTTGAAAATTCTTCAAATGCTTTCTGCCCCACGATGCAAGTTAAACAGTCCAGCTGCCTTTGAAACAGGAGGGGGCACTTGTCCCTAGCCAGGGCTCATTTTTGTCACCCAACCCCACCTTCCCTGCCAGCACATTCTGTGGGTCCATGCTCAGGCCAGGCAGGTGGCAGGGAGAGTGTGTGTGTGCATGTGTATGTGCTGCAAGCAGAAGCTGTGACCATACACTCTTCCCCTTATGTCCTCATGTACCCTGTGTATGCGCCCACACATGCTTACACACACACTCACACAACGCTCCCATACACATGCATTTACTCATACACGCTCACACCCATGCACACCCACACGCACACTCACACCCATGCACTCATGCGCACACATCCACACGTGCTCACACTGCCATACACAGGCACACACACTCACACATACATGTACACATGCACCCACAAAGCTGGGCCCCTTTCCTCAGCTGGCCTGGTGGTGTTTAGCTCTGTTCAATGAGGCTGCCTCAGTGGGGGGGCGAGGCATTATGTGGACCTTGCCACAAAGCCTGGGTGACCTCTGACTCGACTAGGGTTGCCCTGACCCTAATCCAATCAGATTGATTAAAGCCAGGGGCAGGTGAAGGCCTCATAGGGCCTCCAGGAGTGGGCCCCTCCCTGGGGCACCTGGCTGGCTCCTTCCCCCATTTCTTAGCTCACGGCTAGTGAGGGAGAGCAGGCTTCCTTTGTCCCATTGAGACCAAGTGGTGAGGGGTGCGGCTGTGGCAATTGTCACCCAGCAGAAAAGGGAGGAGGTGGTACATGTGAGAAGGAGGAGGGGAGGTTGTATAGGGGGAGCCTGAGGGAGCAAGGGACAGAGACAGGAGCTCAGATGTGGTGGGAGTGGACATGGGGGAGTAGATGTGGGGTGAGTTGGAGCGGGGAGAGTCAACATGGGAGAGTGGACGTGGGGCTCAGAAATGGGGGAGAGGTTTTGAGGGCATGGAATTGGGGAGGGTAGACATGGAAAGAGTGGATGTGGGGGTACAGGGGACCAGGATGCTGAGGCACAAGAGTGTCTCTATGACCTGCTGGGGTCTAAGAAGAGGATTTTGAGGAAGTTGGGGGATGCAGAAGAGGAGGGCGGCTTCCCAGATCCTGGGCACCTGCAGGACCTGCTCTTACCTGGAGCCCCTGCTAACTCCACATGAGTTGGGGCACCCTCAGGAGTCCTGGACGGGCGCCTCATTTCGCCTTAATTTCCTCACTTGTAACCATAGCTCTGGCTCATCTGATGGGTGTTAAGATTCAATCTGCTGCCTGGTGTAAAACACTGAGAACTCGCCAGAAAGCACTGTATACATGTTGTAAAGGATGAGAGAAAACTCTTTGAGATCCAACTCAAGTGCCACCTCCCCTGAGAGGGATACTGGGACACGTACTGTGCCTTTCAGTCACCCACTCAGAACTTACTTACTAAGTACTGACTACATGTCAGTGCACACAGGCCACTATAGTCCCTTGTGCCTGCTGTGCACCTGCTGGGCGTAGGGTGGGGCTCTTATTCCAGACAGGCATGGTGTTAGTGGGACACAAATGGAACTGGGAAACATGGAGCAGCTCCAGGCGCCTGAAGCCACAGCCCAGGTGGGACCTGTGGGCTGAGAGCTGACGAATAAGAAGAATCCAGACATGCCCTGGCTGTTGTGGCTCAGTGGATTGAGCACCGGCCTGTGAACCAAGTGTCACTGGTTCGATTCTTGGTCAGGGCACATGCCTGGGTCGCACACCAGGTCCCCAGTTGGGGGTGCATGAGAGGCAACCGCAAATTGATGTTTCTTTTCCTCTCTCTAAAAACAAATAAATAAAATCTTTAAAAATAAAAAAAAAAAGAAGCCAGACAGGATGAGGACTTTGATCATGGGGCACAAAGACTGCCCTTGTTTCAGACTGTGGGATGCGGTGATGTGGGTACAGGGGTGACAGCTCTAGGCAGGCAGGTAAGGTCTGTGACAGTGTCATCTGAAGTGAGCAGGAGCAGGACGCACCCTGGGAGAAGGTAGGATGCTGCGATGCTGGGGCAAGAAGCACAGAAGGGAGCGGATGGCTCAGGGGGCAGACGGTCCTCAGGTTCAATGGTCCTGCTGACTGAGATGCTCACAGATCTGAATGTAGGTGCTGGATCGCAGCTCGGAGCTGAGGATGGTGGGAGCTAGTGCACTAATGTGTGAGGAAAGGATGGAGCCTGTACCCAGTGAAGGGGAAGGTGATGCTGTGCTCATGGGAACAGCTGCTCATCTCCGGGTCTCCAGGTGGCATGCCTCTCCCTGGTGCACGGAAACAAGCCAGGCCCCTTAGATGGCACGGGTGGCCTGAGACATCCTCCCTTAGGCTCCTGCCTCCCCTTCCAGGGCCACCCTCTTCCAGTCTTCCCAGGAGGAGGCTCTTGGTCTTCTTGGCATGTGTCCAGCCTGGCATTGGCTGTGACAACCGAGCTACAAAACCCTGTGCAAATCAGATGCTTCCAATTCCTTGTTTTTCACAGAATGAGAGAACCCTACTGAATCATGAGCTGACAGATTTTTAAAACATTTTGGTGACAGATTTCTATGTGATTTTTGGTATACATAACTCAAAAAATGCAAAGAATCAAAAGACACATGATATATGTATATGGTAGTCTCACACCGAGATATGTAAAACCAGCGTTATACTCAGTGGTGAAAGACTAAAAGCTATTCCTCAAGATCAGGATGAAATCAGGGTGCCCACTGCTCTTCAACATTGTCCTGGAAGCTCCAGCCAGGGTAATTGAGCAAGAAGAAGAAATAAAGAGCATCCAGATTGGAAGGAAGAAGGAAAACTGTCTCTATCAGCAAATAACATGAAAACTCTAAGGAATGTACAAAAACTACCAGAACTGATAAACCTTCACCAAGGTTATAAAGTATAAGATCAATATTAAAAATTAGCTGTGTTTCTTTACCCGAACAATAAACAGTCTAAACATGAGATTAAGAAAACAATTCCATCAACCATAGCATCAAAAAGAAAAAAATACTTAGAAATAAATTTAACAAAAGAAGTGCAAGACTTGTACACTGAAAACAAAACATTACTGAAAGAAATTAAAGAAGACCGAAGTAAATGGAAAGACATCTATGTTTGTGACCTGGAGACAATATTGTTAATATAGCCATACTCCCAAAATTGATCTGCAGATTCAACGTAATCCTTAAAAATTCAAGTTTTTTGCAGAGATTGATGAGCTGACTCTAAAATTCACATAGGATAGTAAGGGGCCCCAAACAGCCAAAACAAGCCTGGAAAAGCAGAACAAAGTTGGGGAACTCACACTTCCCAATTTTGAAAGGCACTACAGGTAACCAGGATGTCATGCATGGGCATCAGTGGGATAGACACAGGGACCAACAGGATAGAATAGAGTCCAGAAATAAACCCCCACTCGCCTCCTTGGCTTCCAGATGGGGCCCATCCCCATCTGAGGCAGCCTTCCTCTGCCACCCGATGGCAGCTGCTCCAGGTAGGACAGGCTCTTGCCTTCTTTCCCAAATCCTGCTGCTTCCTTTTGGGGCAGTGGGGACCCTAGGAACCCCCAACTGGGCTCTGGCACCAGGAACCCAGGTGGCACCAGGACCATGTCTGGGCCCCCGGCCATGGTGCAAGTGCTGAACATGCCTCACAACCCCACAACACCACTGACCAAGGCACAGAATGGGATCCACATAGGCAGCAACTGCACCACACACATGTTTCCTCACATGTGCACACACAATGCCTATACACATGCATACACCACACAATGCATGCTTGCACACTCGTGCACATATACAAGGACATGCCACACTAGTATATGCACGCTAAACACATAAATTTATGCACACACCGCACACTATGTATATATGTTCAAACCTGGGCACATGTGTACTCACCCAGTCATAAACACCCATACACGTGCACACAAATCATGCACACATGCACCACACCCTCACATGTACATGTACACATGCATGCACACACGCACACTCACGCACACATGTCTCCACATACCTGGTATGTCGAATTGACCTGTGGACCTAACTCCTCCCATGCACAGCACTGGCCATCCCCGTGAGGAGCTGCTATGTAATTACCCTCACAATAGCTCTGTGAAGTCAGCTGAGTAGCATTATTTTCCCACTTTGTAGATGGGGATGCTGACACTCCAGGAAGAGCAGGCTTGCTGGTCAAGATCACATGGTTTGACCCTCCCTGCCCCAGTCCCCCAGACAAGCTCCAGAGAACATAGGCTCACTTGGGGGGATGCTCATGACCACCTGGCTTTGAGGAGTCCCGGGCCCTTGAACAAACACCATCAGGCCCCACCAGGCCTCCTTGCAGCACTCAGCTGCACTCCCAGGGCCCTCCTTCAGTGGGCCCCTGCTACACATGTGCCAGCAGTCCCAGGACCTGGTGTATCTTCCTCCCAGATGTCTCTTGTTCTTTTCCTCCTCCGCATTCTGAGGGCAGCTGCACCAGTGCACATCCTGTCCTTCATTCTCATCTCTCATGCCATTAAGGGGTGGAGTTTGTGTCTCCTACCCCCGAATCTGGATGGGCCTTTGAAACTGCCTCAACCAATAAACGTGACAATGCATAGCCCCTGAAACTAGGTCTCAAAAGGTGATATGAAGTGACGTCAGTGAAATGGCAGAGTAGGAAGTGCCAAAGGCCTGTTCCTCCACAGAAATATGGAGAAAATCAAGCAAAAACTGTCATAATCAACATTATCAGAACCTGGAAAGGAGCCCAAGACTTTCAGCCACCAAGAAAATTTTGAATCAAGGTGAATCTGATGAGGTCAGAGAGTTTTGTGGTGTTTTTACTTGGCCATGGCCCACCAGGCTCCATGGCACAGCGAAGTCTTGAGATGGCAATCTTTGTTGTTTCCATGCAGGTAGACGGTTCCTAAGGGAGTGTAGAGGGCATTTCCCCTGAGGACTTTGTCTGTTTTGACATGTCTGGGGTTCCCTGAAGGATTAAACTCTCAGTGGATGGTATTCCTTGAAAGCATTGAAAATCAAATGAACAAGCCACTGCCACCTGGAGAAAAAGATTATAATTGGCTGCCTATGAGGAAAAGCTGGGGAAAGAGCCACTTTGGTGAATAAAGGTTTGAAAACCTCCTGTGCATCCTGAGAGAGATAAAGCCCACATGCATATCAAAGGCAGGGTGCATGCTAGGAAGTATCTTAAGCCTTCATCTCCAGCTGATCTCCAGGCTTAGTGGCAGAAAGCAAAGTTATAGCAAGTAATGAGCAGACTAGCTAACAGGGAGAGGGTGTACAGTACACAACTTATTTGCAAACATGAGAAGAGTATTTTTTTCCTTTTTTGCATTATTTTTGCTCCAGGATATTAAGGAAATTTCTACCAAACCACTAGCTGACCACAAACTAAAGAAACAGATACTTCAGAGACCACACATGACAAAGAATACAGTATTAAAACTAGTTTTAAGAAATCACTAAACAAAAAATGAAGTGCAGCTCACAGCAAGCACAACAAACCCTGAGGAGGGGAAAGAATCTGGTTTCCAGAGTTACCATATTATAATATTCAAAAGGTACAGATTTTACCAAAAAGCATGAGGCATGCAAATAAAGAAAATCTAGATGAAATGAAGAAATTCCCAGAAAAGCAAACTACTAAAACTAACTCAAGAAGAAATAGAAAAGCTGAATAGATCTATAACAAGTCAAGATACTGAATCAGTAATTTAATATTTCTCAGTGAAGAAAAGCTTGGAGAATTACACCTAACATTTAAAGAAGAATCAACACAGATCATTCTTAAACTCTAAAAAAATAAATAAAAGAAAAAGAAAAAATAAACCAAAAGAGGGAAGAATCCCAAACACATTCTATGAGGCGATACCAAAACCAAACTACAGATCAATATCCCTTACAGATATTGATGCAGAAATCCTCAACAAAATCCTTACAAACCAAATCATCCAGCAGATTAAAAGGACTGTACATCATGGCCAAAGAGGATTTATCCTAAGAATGAAAGGGTGGTTCAATTTAGAAACATCAACTAGTACTAACACACCACGTTAATAAAATGAAGACGACATATGGCCATTTTAATTTGTGAAGAAAAAGACTTTGATATAATCCAAAACACTTTCATGATAAAAATACTCAACAGACTAAGAATAGAAGGAAATTTCTTCAACCCAATAAAGGGCATAAATGACAAACCCACAACTCACCTCATACTCAATAATGAATGACTGAAAGTTTTCCCCTTAAGATAAAAGGCATAAATAACAAACCCACAGGTAACATCATACTCAAAGTTGAATGACTGAAAGTTTCTCCTTAAGATCAGGAAGAAGACAAGGATGACCACTCTCACCACTTTTATTCAACAGAGTACTGCATGTGCTAGCCAGAGCAATTAGGCAAGAAAAAAAAAAGGCATATATATTGGAAAGGAAGAATTAAAAGTATCTCTATTCACAGAAGACATGATCTCATGTATAAAAAATCCTAAAGACTCCACAAAAATTGCCAGAGCTAATAAAAGAATTAAACAGAGTTGTAGGATACAAGATAAAAACACAAAAATAAGTTGTATTTCTATATATCAGCAATGAACAATTCAAAACAGATATTTAAAAAGATTCCATTTACAATAACATCAAATACAATAATATACTTAGGAATGCATTAACCAAGAATGTACAAGACTTGTTCACTTACAATGATAAAACATTGATGAAAGAAGTTAAGGAAGACCTAAACAAATGGAAGATGCCCCGTATTCATGGACTGGATGACTTAATATCGCTAAGATGGCATACTCCTCAAAGTAATCTACAGATTCAATAAAATCCCCATCAAAAGTTCAATAGCTATTTTTGCAGAAATGGAAAAGTTAATCCTAAAATTCATATGGAATCAAAAGGGACCCCCAAACAACCAAAACAATCTTGTAAAAGAAAAACAAACTTGGAGAACTTACACTTTCCAACTTTAAAACATACTACAAATCTACAGCAATCAAACTCATATGGCATTGGCAGAAGAATAGACATATAGATCAATAGAGTGGAACTGAGAGTCCAAAAGTAAATCCACACACCTATTGCCAATTATTTTTAACAAGAGAGCCAAGGTCATTCAATGAGGGAAAAAGTCCATTCAACAAATGGTGCTGGAATTACTAGATTTCCACTTACAAAAGAATGAAGTTGGACACCCCAACCTTACACTATATACAAAAATTAACAACAGTGATCAAAGATTAAATGTAACAGATAAGACTATGAAACTCTTAGAAGAAAACATAGGTGTAAATTTTTGTGACCTTAGATTAGGCAATGTTTACTTTGATGACGTTTAAATAGATAAATTAGACTTTACCAAAATTAAAAAATTCTGTGCATCAAAGGACACTCTCACAAAAGTTAAAAGACAACCTACAAAGTGGGGAAAATATTTGCAAATTGTGTATCTGGTAAGTGTGTAGTGTCTAGAATTTATGAAAAACTCCAATAACTCAAGGACAAAAACACAACCACATTAAAAACTGGTCAAAGAACTTGAATAAACACTTCTCCAATGAAGACATACAGATGTCCAATAATCCCATAAAAAGATGCTAAGCATCATTAGCCTTCAGGAAATTGCAAAAAAAAATTTCAATGAGATGCCATTTTGCATCTACTGAGATGGCTAAAGAAAGAAGACAGAGAATAACAAGTATTGACAAGGATGTAGAAAAAAGGAACCCTTATGCCTTGCTAGTGGGAATGTAAAATGATGCAGTTGCTGTGGAAAAGTTTGGTGGTTCCTCAAAAACTTAAACATAGAATTATTCTGAGATCAAGCAATTCTCCTCATCTACTCCAAAGGCTTTTAAAACAAGTACAGTATTTAAAAATAGTTGTACATGTGGGAAGGCCACCCTCCCCTCCACACCCCCACTCTTATTAGGGTTTTCTGGACCCAAGGGTAGGTAGGACGACGACCATGTCCAGCTTGAAGCAGCTAGAGGAGCACGAGACCTTCGCCCATTGTCCTTTACAAGATTACAAAGGGTCCTAATATTTGAGGGGGGGGGATAGTTAATTTTTACAAACCAGGGGTATGGACTTGGGGGGGATTTCTGGGGGAGGGGGGTGCTGGGTGGAGGGGAGCAAGGGGGAGAAAATTGGAACTGTTGTAACAATATAATCAATAAAAAACATTCTAAAAAAATAAATAAAAATAAAAATAAAAATAGTTGTACAAAAATGTTCATGACAGTATTATTCACAATGGCCAAAGGTGGAAATAACCCAAATGTCCATTAACGATGAATGGATAATAACATGTGGTATATCCATACAGTGGGATATTATAAAGCCATAAAAGGAATGAAGTGGTGTAACATCTACAGTGTGGATGAATCTTGAAGACATTCTGCTGAGTGAAAGGAGTCTTTCTCTTTCTCCACCTCCATCCCTTCCCACTTGTCCATGAGGCTGACATACCACATGGTAAGGGAGCCCAGGCCACATGCAGAGGCCACTTGTGGTTACTCCTACTGACAGCAACCTTGACCACCAGATATGTGGGAGGACAGGGACCAGCTCAGGGGCATAGACCATCCCTGCCTGTGGGTGCTGCACTCTGACCTGTGGGACGTACGACCCATCATTGTTTAAACCATGATGTTTTGAGAAAATTTGCTGGTCACCAGAAGTTAACCAGCATGTTCCTCCTCTCCTCCCAAAAATCACTGCTGCCTCCAGGAACCTGGATAGCTTCCCCCAAGTGCCTCTTGGCCCCCAATCCTCTCCCTCACCTTTCTTTTTTTTGGGGGGGGTATTTTCTCTCTAAGATCTGCCTGAAGTGTCCCCCTGGAGCCATGTGATTCTCTTGGGAAGAGATGCAGGAGAAACCTGTGTGGTCCTGTGTCCTTCCTGAGCTCCAGGAGCCCCTCAGGGCCAGGAACCGTGGGCAGAAACCACACCAGATGCAGACATCACGAGGTCTTCCCACCTGTTGGAGGTGCTGCTCCCATGCCAGGGCCGGGGGAGACACCAGGGCAGAGCAGGGCAGCTGGCTTGGGCCTGCTGCACCCACAGGCTGCCACTTCCACCTGGAAGGCATACCTCTGTCCAGCACGGGGCCAAAGATGGCCAGGCTGTTGTCGATGGTGGTGCAGTTCCACCGCCGGCCGCGGAACTGGTGCTGGCACTCCTCGATGCTGATTCTGATGCCCTCTGCCACGTTGGGCATGATCTCCACGTAGTTCCGGCAGAAGCGCAGCTGTTTGGGCACTAGGCCTGGGATGCTGGCGCAGAGGATGGGCTGTGTGCCCAGGGATGGGTACTGGGGCCCGACAGCCAGGGACCTGGGGAGAAGGGCAGGTGGCCTGGTGAGTGGGAGAGCTGCCCTGCAGGGACCCCAGGGCCCTTCCCATGGGATGCCCCAGGGTGAGGCGTGTTTGCACCTTGCAGTGACCTGTCCCTACACTGTGCCTGAGATCTAGCACAAAACCTCAAGCTGTGCCTGTGCAGTGGTGAGAAGGATGGGGGCCTCTTGCTGCCCCGAGGAGGAGCTGCTGGTCCAGGGCAGAAGCGGCTGAAGCACACACCTGCCACGCCAGCCCAACAAAAATAAAAATATGTGTCCAAGGAAGATGTACAGATGTACTCAAGAATACTCCCAGGGCCTTGATCATGAGTGCTCACCTGGAACCCACTGCGTGTGCAGCCTGCGCACATGGATGACAGACCAAGCTTCCACAGCTGAGCGCTGCCGGAAGACAGGGTGCAACGCAGTGCAGCATAGAGGCCTGGCACAGGGGCCTGAGGCCCAGCTCTGAGACAAAAATCGACCACGCCATGGATGGGGACAGAAATCAGGGCAGTGGTTATGCACATGGGAGGATGGGCTGACTGGGGCAGAGAGAACATTTCTCAGGCTGCAGAATACTCCCCACTACTCGCAGGCACCTGAATTTAAACTAAGTAAAATGATATCAGAAGAGAGAACTTGGTTTCTCTGTTGTACCAGCCACATGTGGCTCAAGGCTACCATGGTGGAGGGTTAGATATGGGACATTTCGGTCCCTGCAGGGCATTGTATGGGACCACAGGGGCTATGGTGACAGGGTGCTCTGTGTCTGATGGGGAGTTGATTACACATGTCTTTGTGCATCAGAACTGATTGAACCACATCCATTTTAGGGCACAAATCACACCTTGACTTCAAAAAACCACAAGGTCCCCTTGGCAGGAGGAGGGAGAAAGAGCTTCTCCAGTCTGGCAGGTGATGCATGGCCCTGCCGCCCATGGACACGTCCCTGTCCATGGCACGTCCCCACAGGCCCTGATGCTCGTGGACGCATCCCCTTCCAAAGTGGCTGGTGGCACTTGCAGGTAGGGCTCCGTATCTCATCACCTCCTTCACTCCGGGGTAGATGATGTCGGGCTATGTAATCTTCCTTTCCATCAACTGCTGATATCACAGAGGGTCTGCAGGGGCTCTGGGAAAGGACTGCAGAGACCTTCAGGTTCACAGTGGAGGCCTCAGATCCAGGAGGACCACTGGGTGGCTGGTTCTAGGGGACTAGCATTCAAGGCTTCTGAATGCACTGTCACCAGAGATCTGCTGACTCTGGCTCACCCAGGCCATGGGTTGTGCATGCTCTGTCCTCTTCCTCCCAAGGGAGCCCACCCCCTCCTTCCTCTGGATGACGGGGGCGTGGGGCATCCCAAGCCCAGATCCAGAGCAGACCCTGGGCCCTTGCTTCTCTGGGACTTGCTAGCTGGGCCCCAGGTGGAAGGCCAGTTTCTCCTTCCTTGTGTGGTGAGAAGAATGAGGAAATGGCGGCTTTATTAACCCCTCAGCCAGAACTCCTAGTTGCTCTTCTTATTCAGCACCTCCTTTCCCCTGGGAGGGTTGAGCACCCTGAGAAGATAGGAAAAAGGCTTCTATGTCTCTCAGCAACCACATATCCACATTATGATACTGACATTTGGTAAGTCCTACTCTAAGTCTAACTCAGTTCCATCTAGCTTCCAGGAGAGCCATAAGAAACAGAAACAAACCTGCTTTCTGGAAGCACAAGGCAGATCCTATCATCTTTCTTGCTCTGGTCTTCAAAATCTTCATAGGCCAGCTTGCTTTGAGGCACAAAGTCCGAACCCTCCAGCTCCCAAGTGCTGCATCTTTGATGGTTCCAAGAGCATTTCTTTGTTGTACAATCCTGCCAGGATCTGGATTTCCCCAACTCGTTCCGCACGCAGCCTGAAGGCTCGGCATTCCTGCCACCCCAGCCTCCCCACATGCTTCCTCTGTCTCCGGTGCTGGCTTTGTCTCACTCACCCAGCTACTGTGGGGAGCACCCTCTCTGCCCTGCAGACACCTGCTCCTTGCCCTTTGGCAGGCAGCACATATGCAGTTCCACCTCATTTAGCTAGCCAGCTGGAGAGTGGGAGACTTCTTCCTGGAAGTCCTGAGTGTAGGGTCTCCCACGTGTGATGTCCTCTCATCCATGCCCTCCTATCCAAATCCCTCAACAGCCTGTGCATTCCCACTATTCCTGGGTGCCCTCCCTTCCTCCAGATCATGCGCATCTTTGCTGGGAGAGTCAATCCTGTCTCTTGTCTCCAGATGTCCTACTGAAGCC
The DNA here is from genome assembly GCF_987537825.1 of Furipterus horrens. Classification (NCBI taxonomy): domain Eukaryota; kingdom Metazoa; phylum Chordata; class Mammalia; order Chiroptera; family Furipteridae; genus Furipterus; species Furipterus horrens. Next base: position 57,525,484 of record NW_028327180.1, on the reverse strand, counting down.
AAACTTCCTTTCTATGGGTGCCTCCCTGTCTCTAGAGAGATCTGGCACTTCGAGACATGACTCCTGGCCTCTTGGGTCTCCAAATGTCCCCACCCTGATATCCCAGAGTGTTCCCCGTCCTGTCCATTACCTGCTTGAATGTCTTGATGGGCCACAAACCAGCCATGGCCTTGTGCTAGACACGGCAGGCCTCCCCTCATCCCATCAAAGTCTGTGTCCCTGGCATGGCAAGCAGTAGCAAGGACTGACTCCCTCCCTCTCTCCCATGGGGTCCTGCGAGTGCCAGGCCAGGCCTCACTTTCCCAGGTTTCTCTTACAACTGCCTCATAGTCCCAGTACCCCAAAGTTTCCAGAGAAGCCAGCTGTCTGCTCTCGCTCAACTCTTTGGTCCTTCCCGTCTTGTAATCTGCACCTGGCTCTCCTGCACCCTGTTTAGCAAGCATGGCTCTGAGTGTGGCCCAGCTGGACTGCCTCAACTGTCTCTAGGGGACCCTGTGCCAGCCTAGTGCCTGGCTCCCTGATGGCCCAGCCAGGCCAAGTGGACAGGTTGCAGGATGAGCAGAGAAGCTGGGCCTGGCCTGGGGCTCCAGCACAGGGTGCGGGTAGGAGGACAAGGCCAGGCAGTGAGGCAGTGGGCAGGCAGTCTGTAGCTGACCTGCATGCCCCCTGTCACTCCTGGCCACTCAGGCACAGAGAACCATAAAGAGAGAAGGCTGGGCTCTGGTTCTCCCCACCACTTCCACTTCCTGTCCAGTCCACTCCAGCCAGTTTTCATGGCACCCACCCACCCACCAGAGGGCCTTGTCTCGGCCCCAGGAACTGCGCAACCTGTGTGGAAACCGTGTGTAGATGGCATCTGTTTCCAAACTGTCCCCAGTGTCTAGGGACTGAAATCTTCATGGTGGCACATCCATTAAGCCTCATGCCACCCATACAGGGCACGAGCGGATCCACCTGGAACCGCAGCACCAGGGGTGGGGTGCACCCCCAGACCCTCCGTGCGTGGAGTGATGCAGGTGCTGCCGCTCTGGGCGCCCTTCGCTACTTGGGTGTCTGGGAGGAGCGATGGGGAGGAGCCCAGAGGTCCCGGCTCCCTCAGCAGCTCTGGTTGTGGCTCCCACAGGGGGCTCATCTCTCACATCTTTGAACATATTTTTTGACTTTGAGACTCAGACAGAAAGAAAAGAAGACTCTATCTCTCTGTCTTTGTCAGTCTCAGGGTGCTGACTCCCTGCTGGATGCACTGTGTGTGTGGGGTACCGGATGGGCGAGGAACCCACCCCAGAACCCCTCAGAGAGCCCAGAGCCTGCACCACCTGGGCGCTCCCCACCTCTCTTCCTGCCTGTGAGCCAGGGCCAGGGCCAGAAGGGTGGGCCCACCCACTCTGCCTCCTCCACACCCCATGCCACTACTCTGGGGATGCAGAGAGGGTCTTCTAGGTTCACAGCCTCTCCCCAGCTCATCCCTGGAGATTCTGAATCAGCTCCCACCTGGCCTCCTCCTGACCCTCCTCCGGGCAACCTGGGCTCATCACCTCTCCGAGCAAGGCCAAGGTGCCAGTGGCCACTGGCCCAGATGCTGCTCCAGCTGCTCCAGCCCCCACCAACCCCAGGTGGGTCTCTTTCCCACTCCTTTAGTTTCTTGAATTGCTTACAGAAAGGTTTCTCTGTCCCAAAGCCAGGTGGCCAAGGGGGCCTGAACAATGCAGACTCTTCCTGAGGAAGGCTGTAAGCAGCAGGGAGAGGTGAGGGGTGTGTTCCTTTCTACAGTGGCTGGGCCAGTGTTGAGCAGGAGAAGGGGCAGGGAAGGGCCAAGGGGAATAACTGGGCCAGAAAATGTTGGCTAGGTCTTGAAGGACAAAAATCATATAAAAAACCCAAACATGTTCACTAACCTTATGTGGTGATCATTTCACATGTACATGTATTGTATCAAATTATCGCATTGTACACCTGAAACTCATATGGTGTCATGTGTCATCGGTAACTCAATAAAGCCAGAAAAGCATCCACACTGCACACACCCAGGACCCAAATTTCTAGCCAAAGGAAAGGTAGGCGTCTCCAGCCAATCATTACTTGGAACCCGTGGTCTGTAACTCCCTCCTCCCACACCTTTCCAGGAGGAAGTAGGGGGGTCTGGTCTAGAGCTGGATGGGAGGGTGGGAAGCAGCTTCTGCCTGCCACAGTGGCTGTAAGGGGCTCGGTCTCCTAGGACTACCATGTACTGGCCTCTCTGAGGGTCTCCCAAGGACTAGAGACAGCACCGACTGGGACGGGGCAAAGGATGGCCACGGAAAGATGGGGGAAGTTGGCTATGTGTGCTGGTGGCACTGCCCAAGATGGGCTCACCACCCTGACCAATGTGCTTTTGCACAAGATGTGAGTGTGAGGGGACACAGCACGGGCATGGTGGGTGGAACTTGTTCTGAACCAAGAGGAGAAGAAGCAACAGAGTGACAAGCAGCTGCAGCCACAGCACAGGGCTGTGACTCAGGAATGAGCGTGTCTCTTTGTTGGGCTGATGCCTGGGCTGAGCATGTATTTTGTAACCTCTGCCCCCACTGTCATCTAAGATGCAAGTATCTGCTTTCTGCTGGTGACACTGGCTCAGGAACTGCCCACACTGCTGCATTTTGCCACCGTGTTCATCAGTGAAGGCGAGCCCAACTGCAGTTGGTGGTGGGTGCAAATACAGATGTTATCCCCTGTCCCCTCTGTCCCAGGGGCTGGCACTGAGGCTGCTCCAAGCATTTGTGGGCAGTTGCAGGCTGTGGGGGAGCAGCACATGGCTCCCCCTGCCCACCAAGCCCAGACTCTGATGTGCTCCTGAGCCCCCACCCTACTGTCCAGGCTGTGACAGACAGCAGATCATGCTTGCTTTGTTGGCAGAACCTATGGCGGATGGGAGGTGTCAATCAGGGCCCCACCCTGAGCAGTTCTCAGAGCACAGCCCCCAGTGGGGGTGAAGTTAGAGCCCTCTGGAGCTGCTGTGGCTCTGAGATGGAGGGTCTGCCTCTGGGGACCAGAAAGTACCCTAGGAGCTGAGAACGGCTAGGCAGACAGCTGCAAGTGTGTGGGGCCTGGGTCCCGTCACCACAGCGACTTGAGTTTGACTGACAGCTGGGTGAGATTGGGAGCACTTAATTTTGGCCTCGTGAAATCCTGAGCAGGAAACCCAGGCAAGTCTCCCAGCCTGTGCCTGCAGAGCATGAACTCGTGAATGGGTACCGTCTGAAGCATGAGCCTGGCCACCTGTCACACAGTGCGGACTGTTGTGTTCCTGCCTCCTCCCCTGCTCTCGGCACTTCTCTCTCAGACTCCAGGGACAGAACCTCATGGGTTGCTGGGCCTTCTATGTGCAGCTGGAGCATCCGCATCAGTGCTGCCTTCACTAGCCAGTCACCAGGGTCTGTCACTAGCTCCTCCCGTTCCCTTCCTCAGCCTGCACGCCCAGGGCCGCCTCTCCCCACAGCCCTGCGCTTGCTTGCATCTGCCTCTCTCTCTCTCTCTTCCCCTCTCTGAGGCTGGTTTTTCCCTTCTTCCAAACCCCCTGCATTGCTGAGGCCTCTCCCTGAGGTTAGCCACAGTCCGACCCCTTACTTGGCCCACCTGCCCTGTCACCATCACCTGTGTGGCCTTGGGTTCAGCCTGGCCCACTCTGTGACTCCCTTCCACTTGTACAAACCGTGGAGGCAGTGCCCAGGACCCTCCGGACTGGGAGGCCATGGCTCAGAGGGAGACTCGGCCAGCAGACAACAGCTGTCTCACTGTGTCCTCACATGACAGAGAGAGAAGGAGCTCCGGTCTCTTCCTGTTCTCATAAGGACACTGACCTGCCATGGGGGCTCCAGCTCCTAAGACATCACAGTGCAGGTTGGAGCTTCCATGTGGGAATTAAGAGAATGTGAGCACGAAGTCTCTGATGAGTACGATGTACAGTGAGTCAGTAAACAAACCCACCCACCACCACTACGCCCACACGTCCCGTTTCCACCATGGAACCCTCATCTGGGGAGACAGGGGCGGTGGCCCCAGCCTATGCCCTGGTGGCAGGCTTTGCCTGCCATTAGGGAACCCTCAGTGCTTTGTTTCTCCAGCCAATACGCCAGGTGTCTAGGTGGCCCCTGACCTGGCAGTGTACGCGGCGCAGGCCCTGCCAGAAACTTGAGTGCCTGAACCTGCTGGGTCAGAAATGCCCTGGGAGAGGGATTCTGGCTCTGGGTCCTGGGACTGCAAAGCCTCCCTGCTGGTGAGGAGACCCCAAGGCATCTTCAAGTCCAAGCCCTTGGGTGTGGCAGCCAGGGCTCCCCTCCAGTTTCTGTTTCCAGACCCCAAGGCTTCTGGAGACATCCAACGCCACCTCTCAGAACGTGGGTTTGGTTCGACCTGGGAGGGCAGTGTCTGATCCTGGTCAGGAGTGGGGCCAGATGTGGATTCCTACAGCCCTGTCCACCTGCCCAGGGCCGCCACATGCCTCCCTGCAGCCCAGCACCCTCTAACCAGAGATGAGCAGGTCGCCGGGGCCAGGCCCACTAGTCCCCTCAGAGACACCAACAGGAAGAGGAAGCTTCAGCAGTGACTGCTCCAAAAGCCACATGGAGGGAAGGGCAATGCCTGGCACAAGGGACAGCCTGCTCTCCAGCCTGAGGGGACAAACTGGAGTTCCCATCCAGCGCTAATGAGAGGGGTTCTTGGGAGGGGCCTCAGTGTGGATTGGCCTCATCAACCTCTGGGGCCTGGGCTGAGCTCCTGCCTGGGGTCTGGGTGGCAGGTTAGTCCTTCAATCTCCCCTGGGAGTCCAGATAAGGATGGGAGGGGCCTGACTCAGGGGCCACTGACAGGAGAAATGGCCGGTGGTGGCATCTGAAATCCCTTACCCCTCTTTTCACCCAGGCTACAGCAAGGACCTCACCCTGCCTCAGGGATACCAAGTGCCCCCTCCTCCTCACGCCCATGGCCACCAAAGGACATTCCAACCCTGGAGGTTGCCAGCCCTACCCTGATGGCCCCTAGGATGTGGTCCTGGGGGCCACCCAGGGAGAGCCCCAGGGGCTGCCAGCCCTCACTTCGCCCATTGTCCCACCTGCCCCGCCTCCTGGCTCCCCTGTGAGGAGGCCTGCACTTCCCTTCCTCTGCTATCCCTGGAGTTTAGGGCCACATCCTGGGAGGTGCCTGCCCAGCAGAGGAGCTGGAATTTTTAACTGCCCAGCTGGACATCACACCCCAATGTCCCACAGGCCTCTCAAAACCAAAGTGTCCCACACTGAATGCACTATCTCCCAGATATGTGATCTTTCCCTCCCTGGGCTCTGAGCCTTTACCCTGGATCCCACTTGGGAGACACCCTCCCTGCAGAGGGGCCAATAGACATACAGAGCACACCCATGCCATAGGCCTGTGTCACTGCCGGCATCACCACTGAGAAGGTCCTGAGATTCAGCAAATGTATAATAGACAAGATAAGCTGTGTAATGCGGAACACTAACAGCCCTGCAAAGTTTTATAACCATGAGTAGCATGAACAGAACCTGCAGTGATAAGTCGGTGAGATGACAGACGTTTTTCCAAGGTGAGGTGTCACCTTCAGCCCAGAACACACCACGTGCAAAGGGGCCCCTAGGCTTGGTTCCAGCTGTGGTGAGCCACGTGGACCATGCCTGCTGCCAGCCCGGCTGCTTTTCTCCCTCCTTCCTCGCTCACCGCTGTTGAGGACAACGCTGTTGAGAGGCTGGGCGCGGCGCCAGGCTGTCTTGCTCAGAACAGAGGTGGCGCTGGCTGTGACATGCGCGGGAGCGGGCCGCTGGCACCCCGTCTGGCTGAGGGCCTTCACTCTGTAGATTTCACTGTAATTCTGGGGTGGGGCCAGAGGACAGAAGAGGCTCTGGGCACAGCATGGATCCTCAGTCAGAGAGGTTGGTCCTGTGCGCCATCCACGCAGGTCTGGATCAGGCGCAGGATCTTAGGTTTCTTGAATCCCGGCTTTGAGTATTTTGGGGGCTCTGTGGGTGGAAGCTTGGCTGGGTCTGTAAGGCAGGATGTGGGCACCAGCTCTGCCATTACTCTCTGGTTTAATTGTTTCTGTCTTTCTTCTACTGGGCCTCAGTTTCCCCATCTGTCTCAGGAGGCAGTGGGCCACATTCTATCTGAGGCTCTCAGAGGGAGGTGAGCAGTGGGGAGGTGGGTCCTTTGCTCCTTGGTGGTCCTGGGCACACTCCACCCCACAGCATCAGGCAACCTCTCTCAGGAAGCTCCTTTGTCCAGCCCTGCTGTCTGCCTTCTCGTCCTGCCAAAGCTTGTCACCTCTTCCCACACATTCTGCCACCTCTGGGCCATAAGGTGCCTTTCCTGGAGGGCAAGGCCTTGTCTTCTTCTGTCCTTTGAGGGCCCAGAGCTCTGCCTAAGCCCTATGGAAGTGGGAGGTCCGGGGGCCTCTGCTGCCGACTCTGTAAGGTCCCTGGCACAGAGGGTCCTGATTTGTGCAGGGGGTGTCCCTCTTGATGACACATCAGGCCTCCAGAGCACCTGTCCTTGTTGGAATCTCTGTCTTCTAAGATCAGAGCCTCTCCATGGGAGGAATGAGGTTTCTGTCCTGAGATCTGAAGTCCCAGGTGTGGGCTGGTAACCCTGAGGGTTGATAGCTGCCCAGCCTGATGGGCAGCCTCTCCTCCTCTGGGCAGAGTTGTCCAAGAGCCATGAGGAACCGAGGCTCCCCCATGCGTGCAGACCTGTCCCAAGAACCTCCAGGTTCTGCCCACTGAGAGGACCCCAGCAAAGGCAGCATGCCTCCTCTCTCTCTTCCACTTGGAAGACCCCTCCCTGGGAGCTTCAGCAACCGCTGTATGGGGAAGGCCAATGAGAGAGGGGTCGCAGGACCCACCCCTCCCTGCCCAGTGCATGACCCTGCCTGCAGCCCTCCCAGCATCCCCGACCCACCAGGCCAGCAGGCATTACTGACACATACTTTGAGCAAGTCCCAGCAGGTGGGCAGAAGCTCACGTGCCCGAGGCCAAGCATTTGCCCGCTTCCCTGGGCGGTAGCGGCACGTTTTGTCTGGGAAGGAATGTGGAAGCACCAAAGCGTGAAACACCTCCAGGGTGTCACCTGTGGAGGCTTGGAGGGAGACCGAGGCAGCGTTCCTGTTGAGTCATGGGCACCCAGCCTAAGAGTGGGGAGCTCAGAGAGGGGCTGCAGGAACATTCAGCTGTATCCTCATGTCCCACAGCCCAGGCCACCCCACCTGGCTTCTGTTTTTTATAGGAAAGATTCCATTGGTTCATTCCTTCATTTATTCACTTAACAAAATCTTACCAGAATTTTCAGAAGGTAAAGGACCAAGAAAGGAAGAATGAGTACCCTCATGGGATTTCACAGCTGGTCATGCAGGGACAGTCCTGTGCCAGTTCTACAATGGGAGGGATAGACTGAGCTGGGACCCGGCAGCCCGGCTGAGTCTCTCCCCACAACCTGCGACCAGTCAATCCCATGTCCAGCCCAACCTGGGTGCGCCAGGCAGGGCTGTCCCTACTGTTTGTGTCAAGGCGTCTTTGCAAGGCCCACCCGGCATAGTGCATGTCTGACACCAGCTGCTGAACAAACACGCTCCAAACTGCAGGCTGCGCCTGGTAGAGTTTAGGGAAATGACCAGGAGGACTGTCAGCTGCAGCGGTATACCTGGGCGTCCCCGGGCCCACCCACGCCACAGCAGCTGTCCCTTCCCGTGCCTCCAGGGCAGGGGAGCCCACCACCTCCCAAGCACCAGCATCGGTGCTGCTCTCAGATTCAGGGAGCCTTTCCGACCACGAGACAGCCTCCCCTTCCGACATCTGCAGCCTCTGGCCCCCACCTCGCAGACCTGCACTGTGGGCTCCTGACACTTCTCAATCCTCCAGTCACACTTCAAAAGGGCAAATACGAGGCCTCGCACATGTTTCAAAAATCCAAATGCAGTGCTGGGTGGCGAAGCAAAAGAGCAGTGGTCTGCTGGGCTGCCTGCGGAGGGGGGCTTTGGGTTCAAGGCACACATAGGAGCTTTTCAAACTCATGAGAGAACAACCTACATTTTGAGTTTTAAAACATTTTCCAATCCATTATAAAATACCTTAATATGCAGCAGTGCAGGCACTGCCAGGACATCCCCATGCGTGCATTTTCTATTTCTGTTTTTATTTCTTCACGGACAACCTGTGGACCACATTCTGAATATAACCAACACTTGCTTGGACAGGCAGCACATCCCGGCCCTGCTTTCCTGTCCTAGGCCACACCTGCAGGGCAGAACCGGGTGCTGCCATCCTGCCGGCTGGAGACTTGCACAGGGCCCTCCATGAAGAGAGCAACTTGCAGCCTCTCTGAGACTCCTCTTCCCAAGGGTACCCATCCTCTTCTCCCACCACAAAGCATCGTAGCAGGTTTATGCAAATAAAACAAAAAGTCACATCATAAACATTGATAACAAGCCCCGCAAAATGGAGGGCAGGCAGCCTAGGAGAAGCTGCTATGCTCAGGCTCCAGATAGAGAGGCCTGAGTGTTTGGGTGGCTAAGTCAGAGGGATGGATGTGAGGGTGAGTGGACCACAGTGGGCTTGAGAGGGATCGAGATGAGGCAGATCTGACTTGGTAGTTGTATGAACCAGCGTACTGACCATATAGATTTTACTTGTGACCATTTCTGACATTGCCCCTCAGTAAAAGGATGTCTGTTGGTTCTGTGGGGGAATGCCGTTCCCAGTACCCCAAGATCCTATAGCACTCGGGGGGTCAGCTGGTATCTGGAGTTTTCTAGTTTTATAGGCTAACCACCACCATCACCAGCCTCAGGGGTGCAGAGAGAGAGACAGAGAGAGGGGAAGGGAGAGAAACAGACAGATAAAGACAGAGCAAGAAAGAGGCAGACAGAGAGACAAGGACAGAGAGCTATGCTAGCTACTGCCATCATCCACCTTATGGTGACAGAGAGAAAGACCAAGACAGAGACACAGGGCCGAGGGAGAAGGAAGGATGGAGAGAGGCAGGGGCAGGGGCAGGGCCACCCTGGGAGAGCACACGGTGGGGGAGCAGCTGTTGAAGTCTTGCCCCTTGGGGCCTGCCTATCTGAGAAGCCTCAGAGCCTTGTTCAGCCCTCCTCCTCCTCTTCTCCCCCCTCCTGCTCCTGCTCTTCCTCCTTGCTCATGCTCTGAGGTTGAGGGTCCTGGGCAGTGCCTCCAGAACTCTCTTTCACCTGCTCCTGAACTCAACATGCACTTTCATGCTGAAAACAGTGGGACCCCCTGTGTCACACCCCCAGCCTGAGAAGACTCTGTGTGCCAGCAGTCTGTGGGGCCAACAGGAAGGATGGCCATCACAGAAGAGGCCCTGGGAGGTGGGGGCAGGTGACAGCCTTCCTTAAGGGCCAGAAGGAGAGGGATGGCTGGATACATGCTCTTAGCTGGTGCTTGCAGACCCAGGAGTATGAATGGAGGCCGCTGGGTCTGGGGAGGAGGGTGAGGAGACCAAGGGAGGAAGAAGAGGCAGGGAGCACATCCTAGGCCTCTGAGCTGGCCCAGCAGTGGGAGAAGGCTGGATTCGGTCTCATACGCACTGCTCAGCCTTCTGGGGTGACATCAGATCCAGGGCCTGGCCCCTGTGCTGGGGATCCTGAGGTTCTGCATGGACAGTGAGGGGCCAGGCAGCAGAAAGGAGGTCTCTACAGGGAAGGGGGGCAGGATCCTTGTGTAGGTGAAGTCAGGGCAGTAACCCTGGGCGGTAGGGTGTGGGATTGGCTCGGAGGGCAGGAGGGTGAGGATGGAGGCAGAAGGTGGCCTTGGGGCCCTGGCTATGCTACTGGAGGGTGGGGAGTGGGGGTTTTACAAGATGCCATCAGCCCAGACAGGGGAAGTGGGAAGAAGGTGCCCAAAGTGGAACAAGGAACATCGTGCCCACTGGGGGTCTGCTCTCCACAGGGGTCCGTGTTCCCTTGATTCTAACGCCTGTCCTGTGTCCCAGGGGCCCTCACCTAACTGACTCCACAGGCATGCAGCCTGCTGAGGGAAGCACTGGCCACGGGGTCAGGTCCAAGGCCCTGTCCCTTCTCTGGGTCCCCACCTACACCTGCCCCACCGGAACACATGCTCCTGGAGATCTCCCCAGCTCTCCACATCCTGGTCTGAGGATTGTTTCGCTTTTGACCTTGGGCCTCAGGCATCAAATGACACTTTGAGATGCTCCTGAAGGGCCTGTGGCCCTTTAGATTCCCACAGGGCGCTGCTGCCTCAGATAGCCACCAACTCCTCCTCTCCCTCCACCCTCCCACCAAGAGCCACACCAACTTCAAAAGCATAATTACTCCTGATTTGGGCTGTTTCCTGGCAGTTTCTCAGGTGAGAAAGTCCCCATCACTTTCACTTTTATATGTGAGCTGTGGGGGTGGAGGGAGAAGGGATGGGA